>NC_091776.1:17130000-27130000 GCF_029378745.1 Bos indicus | reverse complement strand
TGAGTTCCAGATGTCCTGTAATATTGTGATGTTGTCATTGAACTGTGTTGTAGCACAACAAAGTCCTCTGAGGGGGGGAAAATAAATCTATATTGAATTTTAATTCTAAAAATGTTTTTAAAATATGTCTTTCTGTATAATTTCACTGTAATTTTCTTTTTTTAAAATAGAAACTTAAAGTGAGGAAAGATCAATATATAATATTGATCAATATTGATCAATATATAATACATGTAATGAGGAAATTAGACAATGCAGAAAGTGATTTCCCAGGGAGAATCAGTTTATGTGTTTTCTGCTCTTTAATTTTAATGTGTGACTCCTGAAGATTCTTGATTCAGATGCTTTGCTTAAACGCAGCCATACACCTGAGGCAAACACCACTGAAAGGGCTGATGATCTCAGCATAGAAACTGATGCACACTTCCTCTGGCCCAGGCTGGGGACTCATTCCTGTCCCTGCCCCTCCTGAGTCTTATCCCAGGGTGAATTCCCTCTTGTTCCCAAGAAACATTTCAGTTTTCACCTCCAATTCCTACAGGTCTGTGTGTCTGAGGTTTGGTGGCCAGGGCAAGTGTGGGCCATGCCTTAATAACAGTCAAAGGTATAAGCAAAATAATGAGGCTAAGAGTTCATTGAAAGAAAAGAGAGGTAGATCTTGAGAAAAAGGAAGTACAGAGACTGAGGAAAAAAGAAAGCAGAAATAGTTTTCATCAGAATATTTGAAGGTTCAATTCACAGATCACTTTTTTTTCCATTTCTCCCAGCCATAATGAAACTTTCCTTTCTCTAGGCTTACATAGCAATTTCTTCAAATTTTTTCTGTAGCATTTACAAAAATCTCCATAAAGTTACCTATTTTTGAGTGTATGTGCTATCTCCCTCCCTCAGTTAAAACTGCTTGCTAACATGGATATGTTTCTATGCTATTTAACTCTCATATAATCTAAGGCACTATTTATTCATTGATTTAAATTGACCTATTGATTGGGGAGGATACATGCATATACTTTCTGCATCCTCCTCCCAACATGCTATCAGTAAGAAGGCAAGTTAAGGTAAAAAGCTTGTAATCATTGATGCATAAAGCAAAATACAAACCAAGGAACATAAAGAAGAATAGAGTGCAAGATTTTAAAAAATTAAGCAACTTTATAAGGAATTAAGTCCTTTATGGGAAGACATTCGGAGAAGGCAATGGCACCCCACTCCAGTACTCTTGCCTGGAAAATCCCATGGACAGAGGAGCCTGGTAGGCTGCAGTCCATGCTAAGGGTCGGACACGACTGAGCGACTTCACTTTCACTTTTCACTTTCATGCCTTGGAGAAGGAAATGACAACCCACTCCAGTGTTCTTGCCTGGAGAATCCCAGGGACGGGGGAGCCTGGTGGGCTGCCGTCTGTGGGGTCGCACAGAGTCGGACACAACTGAAGTGACTTAGCAGCAGACTTGGCAGTATGGGAAGACATTATCCTGTCAAGTGCTGTGGACTGACTTATATCTTCCTCCCCCATTCATATGTTGAGGCCCTAATCGTACATGTGATAGTACTAAAAGATGAAGCCTTTGGAAAATAATTAAATTTAAGTGAAGTCCTGAGTGTAGAGCCTTCATGATGGAATTAGTGCTCTTATGCTGAGAAACAGGGCTTCTGTGGTGCCTCAGTGGTAGAGAATCCACCTGCCAGTGTAGGAGATGTGGGTTTGATTCCTGAGTGAGGAAGATTCCCTGGAGAAGGAAATCACAATCCACTCCAGTATCCTTGCCTGGGATATCCCATTGACAGAGAAGTCTGGTGGGCTATGGTCCATGGAGTCACAAAGAATCAGACATGACTTAGTGACTAAACAACAATAGCAACTGAGAAACATGTAGAGCTTGAATTTGTCCTGTCCACCCCCCCCCACTACCCAATGTGAGGACACAATGAGTAGGCAGCCTTTGCAAGCCAGGAAAGGAGATCTCATCAGAACCCAACCTCCTGGTACTCTGATTTCAGACTTCCAGCCTCCAAAACAATGAGTAAGTCTCTGTGTTTAAGCCATCCAGTCTATGGTATTTGCTATGTAGTCTAAGAACACTCTGGATAAGGAAATGGCAACCCACTCCAGTACTCTTGCCTGGAAAATCCTGTGGATGGAGGAGCCTGGTGGGCTACAGTCCATGGGGTCACAAAGAGTTGGACACAACTGAGTGACTAAACTTTCACTTTCTAAGAACACTAAGACAGATTTTGGCACCAAGAGCAGAGTGCTGTCATGACAAATACCTATGTCATAACAAATAACAAATGTGGAAGTGGCTTTGGGACTGGTTAATGGGTAGAGGCTGAGAATGTTTTGAGGTTCATGCTTGGAATATAGATGTTAAAGGTTATTAAAAAGAGGTTTCAGACAAAAAAGAGGAACATGTTGTTGAAAACCGAAGGAAAGACAACCCTTATTTTCAGTGGCAAAGAACTTGGCTGATCTATGTTGTAGTGTTTTGTGGACGAAAAAAAAAAAAAATGTGAATGATAATATTTGGTACTTAGTTGATGACGTTCCTAAAGCAAAATGTTGAAGGAGTGGCAGCGTGCTTTCTCTTGACTACTTATAGTTCTTTATTGAGCATTTTATTCTTTTTAATCACTGCATAAAAAGTATTACAAATTTTTGCTGTGTGCTCAGTTGCTTGGTCATATCCAACTCTTTGTGACCCTGTGAACTGTAGCCTGCCAGGCTCCTCTGTCCATGGGATTTTCCAGGCAGGAATACTGGAGTGGGTTGACATTTCATTCTCTGAGGATTACAAATTTAAGACATTAAAACAGTGTTTATTTATAATATCACAGTTTTATAGGTTAGAAATCTAGGCTGACCTGCCTCTTGAGAAACCTGTATGCAGATCAGGAAGGAGTATGTCAAGGCTGTATATTGTCACCCTGCTTATTTAACTTATATGCAGAGTACATCATGAGAAACACAGGGCTGGAAGAAGCACAAGCTGAAATCAAGATTGCCGGGAGAAATATCAATAACCTCAGATATGCATATGACACCACCTTTATGGCAGAAAGTGAAGAAGAACTAAAGAGCCTCTTGATGAAAGTGAAAAAGGAGAGTGAAAAAGTTGGCTTAAAGCTCAACATTCGGAAAACGAAGATCATGGCATCCAGTCCCATCACTTCATGGCAAATAGATGGGGAAACAGTGGAAACAGTGTCAGACTTTATTTTGGGGGGCTCCAAAATCACTGCAGATGGTGACTGCAGCCATGAAGTTAAAAGACACTTACTCCTTGGAAGGAAAGTTATGACCAACCTAGATAGCATATTCAAAAGCAGAGACATTACTTTGCCAACAAAGTTCCATCTAGTCAAGGCTATGGCTTTTCCAGTGGTCAGGTATGGATGTGAAATTTGGACTGTGAAGAAAGCTGAGTGCTGAAGTATTGATGCTTTTGAACTGTGGTGTTGGAGGAGACTCTTGAGAGTCCCTTGGACTGCAAGGAGATCCAACCAGTCCATTCTAAAGGAGATCAGTCCTGGGTGTTCATTGGAAGGAATGATGCTAAAGCTGAAACTCCAATCCTTTGGCCACCTCATGTGAAGAGCTGACTCATTGGAAAAGACTCTGATTCTGGGAAGGATTGGGGGCAGGAGAAGGGGACGACAGAGGATGAGATGGCTGGATGGCACCACCTACTGTATGGACATGAATTTGTGTGAACTCTGGGAGTTGGTGATAGACAGGGAGGCCTGGCATGCTGCAATTCATGGGGTCGCAAAGAGTCGGACATGACTGAGCAACTGAACTGAATTGAGTCCAAGCTGGCTTGACTGGGTTCTCTACTTAAAGTCTCACAAGACCAACATCAAGGTGTCAGCTGTTCTGGACTCTAAGCTGGAGGCTTTGGGAAGCAATCCTCTTTTCAAGGTCATATGAGTCCTTATTGTTGTAGGACTGAAATACCCATTTCTTTTCTGTCTACCACCCAGGAGTTACTCTCAGCTTCTAGAAACTTCCCACACTCCTCTTCCTGGGCTTATCCATTTTAAAATCAGAATCAGCATCTTTAAACCAGAATTCTTCTTGTTCTTCCAGTCTCTTACTTACACATCTATCTGTTACCAGCTATGGAAAGCAAATTGCTATTTGAAGGGCTGTTATTAGATTAGGACCTCCTGGATAATCTCTCTTGTGATTAATTTGAATTTAAGTGAATAAACCTTAATTGCATCTGTAGAAGTCCTAATCATTCTATTTATTATATCTCATAATATTCCCCTTTCTGGGGATTAGGCTAGAAAACTTGGAAAGCCATCTTAAGATTCTGACCATGCCTGACTCCCAGTCATTCATGTATTCTGCAAATATTTTTTCTTAATTTTCATATTATTTCTAATTCCTTTCTCCATTTTTTGCTTAAACAATGAAGGTATAAAATGATAACTAGTCAAGTAGAACCCATCAGATTTGCTTAATGATCTCCTCTTTACACATGGGATTCACTTTGACTATATTGTAAGATATCGATATAGACACCATGTTTTCTTCCAAATGATGGTGATTAACTGTTGAGAATAATACTGCCTATAAACTTTATTCTACTTATTGCAGATTTAAAATCCCCCTTTATCCAAAATGTTAGAAGCCTTGTGATCAAATTTGGCATTTAGAGGAAAGTTTTCTTCCCATCCTGGAACATCACTTTGGTTTAGCTTATGTTTTTTTTTAAGTCCTCAGTTTTTCTACAGAGTATTATTATAATCTCTATAGGCTAAAATACAGATATTTTATTATTCCCCAAAGACTTGGGGTACAATAGAGTTTAATCTAGAAATGTAGTTTTATAAAAATAAACACTCAGATATAGTGCAAGTTTTACTTTTGGGACTTATTTTCAGACAGTTATAAATGAATGTGTCAGAATTAACTTTGTGTACAGACCATTCTAAACTATCCACTTTAAAACTAATAAAATTACTATTATGAAATATAAGAGCAATACCTCAAAAGAAATCATATTTCTGTACATTAGCAATGAACAATCTAAAAATAAAATTAAGAAAACAGTTCTATCAATATCTTTAAAATAATAAAGTTGATCCTTGAACAATATGACAGTTAGAGGTGCCGAAGCCCTACACAGTTGAAAATGCTCATATAAATTTTGATTCCTTTAGAACTTAATTACTGATAGCCTGCTATGGACAGGAAGCCTTACTGATAACATAGATAGTGAATTAACATATATTTTGTATGTTATATGTATTATAAACTGTATTTTTATAGTAAAGCAAGCTAGAGAAAAGAAAATGTTATTAAGAAAATTATACGGAAGAAAAATACATTTACTGTATTATGTTTATCAATATCATAGTTTTACACTGTTTACAAAATGATTTGTCAGTACCTACATCAATAATTTATTTCACAATACAAACCACTATAGAATGTATACATATTATTAACACTAGATATCAATTGAGAAGATAATATGAAAAAAATTTGTATTAGTTTACAGGTATAACAATTCAAACATTGATATTAAAGAAGCATCAGTGTAAGTGCATTGTGGTAGCTTCTTATAATAGATAGATTACTTCACAGTAGCTTAACCTATACACTAATGAATGAATTGTTTAAAAAACTTAATGGCATACAGTATTATAGTCATGTTTCATAATACAGTATTGAAAATATTACATTGAAAAAAAATACTTGCTTGTAACAGTAGGATGATATGTAGTTTCTCCAGTTTCAAGAGAGAGGCATACCATATGGTGTTATTCTTTCAAAGCAGAGTTAGTTACAAAACAGTAGGAAAGTGAATTAATTGTTAATTTTATATTCAATATCACTCATCTTATGCCTATTTAGGAATAGGTTATCCACTTTAGAGCAAATCTTGTGCAAGTTAAATGCTTAGGTAATGCAATTAGAAACTTCTCCTCCAGTTCTAGCTGTAATGTTATTAGCTTTTCACAGGAAGACACTCACACACATACACAACACATAAGTTTTTTAACTGTGCAACATGATTATTTACTGTTCATTAAGTGGGGTCATCATAAACATCTTCAACAAAATTGTTTTCTGATAGAAATCAGAGAAGTTGGTCTTGCTGTCTCAAGGGTGGCAGTAGCAGAAGAGGTGGCAGAAGTGAAAGGGGAGATGGAGAGGCAGGCACACTCAGTGTCACTTTATAGACATACATTGTTTCCATCTGACATTTTTGTTTCTTCACTTCTCTAAAAATGTTCCTATATGGTCCTAATCCTTATTCCATCATTTGCTTTACTTTCAGTGCTCACATTATTGAAGGGTCCATGTCATAAAAGAAGTCAAAAGCAAGCTTGAATAATGGGAAATCTTCTGCCAAATTGTCCAATGTCAGTTTGTTTTCTAGCACTGCTTGTTTTACATTTTTTTTTTTTTTTTTTATCATCTGGCATTGGTTCTGAAGCACTCATCTCCATCAAGTCATCTTTTGTTATTCCTCTGCTGTAGTGTCTGTTATCTCTTGAGTTTCTCCAAGATCTCTATCTTGAGACCCTTCATGCCTCACCTTCTTTTTTTTTTTTTAAACCATATCCACAATCTCTTTCATGATTTCTCTTATTGGCTCTGTTGTAAATCCCCTGAAGCCATGCTGCTGCTGCTAAGTCGCTTCAGTCGTGTCCGACTCTGTGCGACCCCATAGACGGCAGCCCACCAGGCTCCGCCGTCCCTGGGATCCTCCAGGCAAGAACACTGGAGTGGGTTGCCATTTCCTTTTCCAATGCATGAAAGTGAAGCCCCTCAGTCCTATCTGACTCTTCTCGACCCCATGGACTGCAGCCTACCAGGCTCCTCTGTCCATGGGATTTTCCAGGCAAGAGTACCGGAGTGGGTTGCCATTGCCTTCTCCCCTGAAGCCATGCACAGACAGCATTTACTGTTTGGGGCTTGATTTTTTTTTTTTTTTTTTTTTCCTGTAAGTAATGACATCTTCAGTGCTGTAACTCTTCCAGACTTTCATGATGTTCTTTCTGTGTGGATTCTCTTCCAAACTGTTGACAATCTTTTCCATAAAGTACTGAGTGTGGTAAGCATTACAGGTCCTCATTGCCCCTGATCTAGAAGCGGATCTAAAGACATTGTGTTTGGGGGAAAGTAGACCACTTCAATGTCTGGTGTCCAACCCATGGGGTTCTGGTGGCTAGGGTCATTGTCTAGTATCAGAACTTTAAAAAGCAGTCTCTTACTGACTTCAGTGACAAAGTATCAATGCTGCTGCTGCTAAGTCGCTTCAGTTGTGTCCAGCTCTGTGCGACCCCATAGACAGCCTCCTACCAGGCTCCTCTGTCCCTGGGATTCTCCAGGCAAGAACACTGGAGTGGGTTGCCATTTTCTTCTCCAGTGCATGAAAGTGAAAAGTGAAAGTAAAGTCACTCAGTCGTGTCCGACTCTTAGCAATCGCATGGACTGCAGCCCACCAGGCTCCTCTGCCCATGGGATTTTCCAGGCAAGAGTACTGGAGTGGGGTGCCATTGCCTTCTCCAAGTACCAGTGGAATCAATTCAAAAGAAGGGTTATCATTTTCCAGGCCTTTCTGTTGTTGTATAAGCAAAAGACTGGCAGCTCTGGGTTAGGATCGTTATGAGATAAAAGCATATCTGATCATAAACGCAGTTGCATTTGCACAAACCAATAGAGTCAGTTTACCCTTTCCTACCTTAATTTTTGGTACTTGCTGCTGCTTCATTTTTTTTTTTTTAAACTAATAAATGTCCTTTTTGCCATTTTTTCCCCAAAATTGGGCACTTTTTTCTTCATTTAAAACCTTTTCAGGCAAGTATCCTTTCTTTCAATGATTTTCTTAATGGCATCTGGAGAACTCATCTGCTTCCTCTTGATTGACAAAAGCTGCTTCTCCTGTTATTTTGACATTTTTTAAACCTAATCTTTTTCTAAAACTACCAAGCCATTCTTTGCTGGTGTTAAACTCTCCAGCTTTAGATCCCTTACCTTTCTTTTACTTTAAGTTGTCATATGACTTCACTTTTTCTCAAGTCATATTAGAGTCCATGGATATGCCTTTCTTACAGCAATCCTACACCCTCATAAAAGCTGCTGCATTTCAATTGGAAACGAGGTATGTATTTCGCAAAAAGTACAGGGCTTTCCTGCCTGCTGGCATAGTTGCAGCAGTGGCTTCACAAATTTCCTTTTCCTTTTTTTACAACTGTCCTTATGCTGGATCATTAATCATGAGGTGGTGGGTAACTACAGCTGCATACTTCAGCCTTTGGTACATATCAAGTAATTCAGCTTTTCCTTATAATGTCATGACTTTTTTCTGCTTTTGGGGAGCACTTCCAGCATCATTAGTGGCACTTTGTACAGGTCCCATGGTATTACTCAAAGTTTATATCATTGCACTAAGCACAGTGAAAAGTATGCAAGAACTTGGAGAGATCACCTTTTACATTGATATGAAGTTTCTGGAGAGATGAACTTATGTGGAGATGGTGAGTGTCACAGGGAGTTTTAAGTAGATACTCACAACACTTGAGTGAACCTAATAGCATAATTTATGGTAAAAATCCACCTGCCAATGCAGGAGACATGGTTTTGATCCCTGGATAGGGAAGATCCACTGGAGGAGGGCATGGCAACCCATGCCAGCATTATTGCCTGGGAGATCCCATGGACAGAGGAGCCTGGCAGGCTGCACTCCATGGGGTCACAAAAGAGATGGACACAACTTAGTGACTAAACAACAACTACCACCAAGCTATAGTAATCATGATATTCTGGTCCTGGCACAAGGATAGATATATAATTCAATGGGATGGGTTTGGGAATCTAGAAATAAACCCTAACTTTTATTATGGGCAAGATTTTCTTGCAAGAATTATGTTTAACTATTTTTCAGTATTTTTTAAAAATCATATTGAATTATATATAAGTATTAAAAGGTAGCAGTATGATTTTTATTAATCATATTAATGAAGCTTAATATTTCATTTCTATTCTTATATAACCATTTGCTCTTTTACTGATAATTATTCCTTTCTCTTGATGAAAGTGAAAGAGGAGAGTGAAAAAGTTGGCTTAAAGCTAAACATTCAGAAAACAAAGATCATGGCATCTGGTCCCATCACTTCATGGGAAATAGATGGGGAAACAGTGGAAACAGTGACTGACTTTATTTTGGGGGGCTCCCAAATCACTGCAGATGGTGACTGCAGCCATGAAATTAAAAGACACTTACTCCTTGGAAGGAAAGTTATGACCAACCTCGATAGCATATTAAAAAGCAGAGATATTACTTTGCCAACAAAGGTCCATCTAGTCCAGGCTATGGTTTTTCCAGTGGTCATATATGGATGTGAGAGTTGGATTGTGAAGAAAGCTGAGCACCGAAGAATTGATGCTTTTGAACTGTGGTGTTGGAGAAGACTCTTGAGAGTCCCTTGGACTGCAAGGAGATCCAACCAGTCCATCCTAAACGAGATCAGTCCTGGGTGTTCTTTGGAAGGACTGATGCCGAAGCTGAAATTCCAATACTTTGGCCACCTCATGCGAAGAGTTGACTCATTGGAAAAGACTCTGATGCTGAGAGGGACTGGGGGCAGGAGGAGAAGGGGACGACAGAGGATGATGTGGCTGGATGGCATCACCGACTCGATGCACATGAGTTTGTGTGAACTCTGGGAGTTGGTGATGGACAGAGAGGCCTGGCATGCTGAGATTCATGGGGTTGCACAGTGTCAGACATGACTGAGCAATTGAACTGAACTGATTCCTTTCTCGAAAACTATGATAGAGTAAGCGGCAGCTTTAAACTTTAGCTTTTGTTTGGTTTTCTGTTTATAGTTGTTACTATTTTCCTTTTGAATAAGCAGTAAAGCTCCATTATCTCAGTAAGGAGTGTAATTTTAAAGCTCTTTCTCTCTTAAGTAGGATCTGATCAATAAAGCAACAAGATTGTAAGTTGCCTGAGTTTTAGTAAATAATATCAAATGATAATTACATTTTATATCAGAGACCAGAGAGAGAAATTCAAAATAAATGCACATTTTAATGATTTTTTTCTGAAAACATAAAATATTGTCTTTTCCTTATTAGGCTTTTCACAACAGAAAAGAAGCTGGAAAGGGACCTCTAAGTCTGAAACAAAGGACAATGTATTCCATAATACTTATCTGATTATAAGCTGATTATATTTCTTCCATGCCAGCATAGAGCTCCAAATGGAAGGAAAGAAAGTGTCCTGAGTATCAATTTACCTATTATCTCTAATGAAATTAAATAATACATGAGGTACTACAGATTGTAATAATAAATATGCATTGAAATACTTAACTGCAAAGAATCAGGTGATCATTTTAATTCATCTACAGATAAATAATTTGAAGGTTTTTAAAAGTTAGATTACCCAGATGATTGTATGGTTAGCATACATATCAAAAATGGTGTTTTTTCAGGAAAAGTAATCACTCTCATGTTAAACTACAACTAATTTCTTACCAAATATTTCAAAAATGGAGTTTCACAAAATATTAGATCAAAACAAACTAAAAAATAAAACAAAGGAAATAAGGGCTGACAGTTAAAAATACAATGCTTCTGAAGGCACATTAATTGTATGAGTTTAGGAAACATGATTTATTATTTTGTATATTGTGATTATGTTGTGTTTAAGCCTTGTGCTTTGCAGTATTAGACAATGTTTTTATCTTCTATAGGTACCATTAGGATAGTCTAAACACTTTGATAAGATGTTGGTGCTCTCCAATATTTCCAACCTATTTTAACATTGTGCATTCAAAATATGATAAATAGAAGTGGGTTTGGCCACCTTATGCGAAGAGTTGACTCATTAGAAAAGACTCTGATGCTGGGAGGGATTGAGGGCAGGAGGAGAAGGGGACGACAGAGGATTAGATGGCTGGATGGCATCACCGACTCGATGGACATGAGTTTGAGTGAACTCCGGGAGTTGGTGATGGACAGGGAGGCCTGGCATGCTGTGATTCATGGGGTCACAAAGAGTTAGACACGACTGAGTGACTGAACTGAACTGAAGGGTGATTATATCACATTCTTCCTTTAGTGTTAAGCTGCTTATGATACTGTAGTAGCATATATGTCTAGTTACTAAATTATATTAGGTTATGACACACAAAATAAAATTTAGAAAAGATATATATATTTTGAAGGTAAATCTAAAAGAATGCTAAATGGCTTGGAAAATAAAGGAACACAGATTTGGCTTCATTTGGTCAAAAGACATTTGAATTGAGCCTCAACTAAATCCATTTTTAAAAAACTCAAAAAATCTACTTGCTGGCAATCTGGTAGCATATGCTTCACATATGGCTTAGCTGATGTAATTCTCAAGTATGATGTATATTTTAATAGCACTGACTTTGATGCCAAGTGTTAATAGGGTTTGAATAGCATCACTTGCTCTGAGTTATCTTGGGGGATAATGCTCACTTTCCTTAAGCTTCAAATTCATCAGCAATTAAAGGAAAATGATCACAGTTACTGCCCCATAGAATTTTGAATAAAATCAATGGCGTAATGCCTGTAAATACTTTGGTAAAGAATCTGTTACCTTGTGAGTGCTCATGAAACATTAGCCATCAACTTTATTACCATTAGTATTCTATGTCTGTATTTTCTTCTAATAAAACAAGTTTCCTTGTTTTTTTTAGTGTTAGGTGAAAGGAAATAAAATGGTCATTGGAAATTGAGACTGAGGAGATGAGATTGACATATCAGAGAGGTGAGGAAGAAAGAAAGAAGGAGGGAGAGAGAGAATAATACCACAATGGTGGGTTTCATAAATACACAGTTTTATATTCAGTGGGAATCCAGATGTTCAAGAATTTAGTGGAGACTGGTAGACCATCAAGGAGAGGGCAATTCAGTTTGATTAACAGGGGGATTAGAAAGTTATGGGAAGACATTATTCTTGAGCAAAGAGATGCAAGTATAGTTAAAGAAGATTAAATTTGATAGTAGTGCACAGTGTTGTGTTAAGGTGAAAGGTAAGATACTCATTTAATCTAGTAATTCAGACACAGAGAATATTATTTGTTGACAGTGATAAAAGAGTAATAGAGTTAGGTGTTGTGGCTAAGTCTGAATCTTTGAATTACCATAAAATTCATTTTTACTAGATAGTTTTAGTTTATGCCCCTTATTTCAGTCTAACTTTTTAAAAAGTTCATCTTTGCTCTCATAAGTGTCTTAGTTGTGTGTATACACACACACACACACATATGTATGCATATGGACACATACTTATGTATATTGTTTTGTTCAGTTGCTCAGTTGTGTCCAACTCTTTGTGATCCCATGAACTGCAGCACACCAGGCTTCCCTGTCCATCAGCAACTCCTGGAGCTTGTTCAAACTCATGTCCATTGAGTGGATGATGCCATCCAACCATCTCATCCTCTGTCATCCCCTTCTCCTCCTGCCTTCTATCTTTCCTGGCCTCAAGGTCTTATGTATATATATGTAGATTGTTTGCCTATGTATAACTGAACTTCTCTTCAACTATGGAATACATATAGATTTTTTTTAAAGTGACTAATATTAGACCTCAGCCTTTGGGTTAGAATATTCTAAATTTTATATTTATCTGCATTTTAATTACTATTGTCTTTATATTTTATTCAGTTGACACCACACAATTGTACAGTTATTAGAGAAAAATATAAGTTTGGGGGATTTGGGGTTCTTTTAAAATTATCTTGCATTTACTCATGTTAAGAGAAGAAATTTACATTTTAGAATAACAATATTTTTACATATTCAATGTTTTGGAGTCATTGTGTGGAAATTAGATGAACTTCTGCCAATTCTAGTGCACATGTCAAGGTCATTGACAGCAGTAATTTGAGAGCACACTAAGGTAATTTAAGAGCATGTTTATTCTTCACACACAGATACCTGGAAAGCTGGGCTTGCCTGATAGAATAGTAGGGGTACGTTAGATCTTTATGGGGGAGGATGTGACTGAAGATAAGTTCCTATGGTAAGCTGGAGAGCTGTGAGGATGGTACGGGGAGGGAGGAGGGAGGAGGGTTCAGGATGGGGAACACGTGTATACCTGTGGCAGATTCATGCTGATGTTTGGAAAAACCAATACAATATTGTAAAGTTAAAAAATAAAATAAAGGAGTTGCAGGGGTAAGGAGAAAAAAAAAAAACAAAACAAAACTTCTCACCAGTGCCAAAGGAGGAGACTAGCTAGAGCTTGTCCAAATGTCAGGTCAAAGGGAAAAAAAGGAGCATTAGACTCACAAAGAACTCAGTGGTCAGATATTAAAAAATAAGTCAGATTTCTAAATATATACACACATTAATTTTAATACCATAGTTACTTTGAACTATGAAATGTTAACAAAGGTAGGAAACAATAATGTCATTATTTCAAGAATAGCCAAAGTATAATAAGAACTGACAAAAATATATTCAAACCACTTAAATGTTTTTGATTTACCTATATACCGCTGCTGCTGCTGCTAAGTCGCTTCAGTCGTGTCCGACTCTGTGTCACCCCATAGACGGCAGCCCACGAGGCTCCCCCGTCCCTGGGATTCTCCAGGCAAGAACACTGGAGTGGGTTGCCATTTCCTTCTCCACCTATATACCACTATACATGTATTAAGTAAATTTTAATTTTATATATATATTTGCTTACAACAGTTGGCCTAAAATAATTTATGGCAAAGGTAATACTTTGTTGTATACATTTCTAAATGGTAGGCCAAATGAAGACTATAAACTTATTAAAAAGTAAACTATAAAGTCATACCTTTCATCAATATATTTTTTTCTCTTAATAATAGAAGGTATTTAAAATATATTCTTTTGACTTATATAATTATACATTTGTATTTTACATATGTTAATTAAATGTTATATTATAGAGATGGAAATTTAAAGAAATGTATGCATTTTCCTGACATCATATGGTTCTTTGAAATAGTGAGGAATTTCAACTCAGTGATAATCTAGGTAGTAACCTATTAGATTCAGAAGAGACAGGAAAGTAGTAAAGTGAAAATTTAACAGTGAAAATAATTATAGACATTTTCCTCAAGTATATGTTTTCTGCAAAGAACATTTAATTTCAAGATCAATTCATATTTAGCAAAATAACAACTGAAATCAAATGAAAGGTGATACCAAAAAGATATCCTTAGGTGTGAGATAAATTAAAAAAAAGAAAACATTGCACAGAATAATTCTGAGGGTGAAATAATTTCCTCAAAATTAATTTTTTTAATCTTCAAAATTACCTGATCCAGATCACAGATTGAGAGATAGATGAGCTAAATAATCTCAGGAAAATATTTTGGAGCCCTGAATCCTGTATCAGTGTGAATAATTATTTTCATGCTATAACTTGTCTAAAGCAGCTTTTTTTCCTCCAAATTTAACTGTTTTTTTTTAAAGCACAAATCAGTATGAAGCTTCAGTAAACCAATCTCACTGGCTTCAATATTAAGTTCATCTTCATTGCATACTCTTTCTCCCATGGGTTAGGTCAGTACTACTGAAAATGTTCCTCTCTCTCACTGTTTAATTTTTACTCTCAACCAAATTTTCCCTATCAGTATATAAACATGTGAAATTCTTCTGATATTAAAAATAAACAGAATCATCCCTTGAATTCACATCTCCCTTTAGCTAATACTCTGTACACTTTCCCATGGGGGAAAAAAAAAAAAAAACATCTCCTAAAGATTGTCTCTATTTATTGCATATAAAATATCACTTTATATCTGAAACTCTTCATAATCTGATATTAATCATTATATTTTTAAGGTCATTATTTACTGCCACTTTGCTGTCAGTTCAGTCAGTTCAGTCGCTCAGTTGTGTCCGACTCTTTGCAACCCCATGAATTGCAGCAAGCCAGGCCTCCCTGTCCATCACCAACTCCCAGAGTTCACCCAAACTTATGTCCATTGAGTCGGTGATGCCATCCAGCCATCTCATCCTCTGTCATCCCCTTCTCCCCCTGCCCCAAATCCCTCCTAGTATCAGAGTCTTTCCCAATGAGTCAACTCTTCACACAAGGTGGCCAAAGTACTGGAGTTTCAGCTTTAGCATCAGTCCTTCCAAAGAACACCCAGGGCTGATCTCCTTTAGAATGGACTGGTTGGATCTCCTTGCAGTCCAAGGGACTCTCAAGAGTCTTCTCCAACACCACAGTTCAAAAGCATCAATTCAGCAGTTCTAAGATGGTGGAGGAATAGGACGGGGAGACCACCTTCTCCTCCACAAATTCATCAAAAGAACATTTGAACGCTGAGAAAATTCCACAAAACAGCTTGTGAATGCCAGCAGAGGACATCAGGTACCCAGAAAAGCAGCCCATTGTCTTTGAAAGAAGGTAGGAAAAAATACAGAAGATAAAAAGAGAGACAAAAGAGGTAGGGACGGAGTTCTGTCCCGGGAATGGAATCTTAAAAAAGACAGAAGTTTCCAAACACCAGGAAACACTCTCACTGCTGAGTCTGTGGCGAGCCTTGGAACCACAGAGGGCAACATAACCGGGAGGAAAAATAAATAAATAATTAAAACCCACAGATTACGTGCCCAACAGTAACTCCCCCAGCAGAGAAGCAGCGCAGATGCCTGCATTCACCACTAGCAAGTTGGGGCTGGGCACCGAGGCACGGGCTGCAACATTGCTTAGAGAAAGGACTGGGCCTGAATGCCCCGAGCAATCTGAGGGAACTAACTTAGGATAGCAAACCAGATGTGGGATAACTACCATGCAAAAAACCATAACCTATGACACCACCAGGCCCGCTCACAGAACAAAGGACTGACTAGAGCTATGTGAAAAGCCCTAACCTAAGACACCGTCAGGCCCGCTGACAAAACAAAAGACTGAGCAGAGCTAGCTGGCTGCTGGCTGGCCCATCCCCCTCCAGAGACAGGCAGGCAAGGGCAGCCAGAGCTGGAAGGGGGCAATCGCGGCCCTAGAGAGGAATTATCTACCAAACTGCAAGCAGGCTTCATTGCTAACCAAGACTTCTTGGGATTCTGGATGGTCAACATCTGCCTGAGAAGGTGCGCAGGTTCTACACCCAGAAAACTGAGCGGCAGGGACGGGGGAGGCAATAAGTCGCAGCGACCATGTTTGCCAAATGCCTGGTCACCTGAGCTGCTCAGATCTGGGAAGGGCACAAAACGCAGGCACAACTGAGTCTACACCTCTGAGGACTACCTGAGTACCTGAACCTGAGCAGCTTAGACTTGGGAAGTACATACAACCCAGGGCCGGCCTCAGACAGCTCCCGGCAGAGCAATCTAGAGCCTAAATAGTGTAAAATAAGGAAAGCACATACGCTGTGAGCAGGGGCAAACCCAGTGTGGCCGAGACACTGCGAGCATATGCCAGTGTTATTTGTTTGCAGCGTCCCTCCCTCCCCATGGCACGACTGAACAAGGGAGCCTAAAAAAGTGTCCACCACCGCCCCCTTGTGCCAGGGTGGAAATTAGACACTGAAGAGACCAGCGAACAGAAGAAGCTAAAACAGAGGGACCGTCCTTGGAAGTGACAGGTGTAATAATTTAAAACCCTGTAGATAGTACCGACTACATAGGAAGGGGGCCTATAGATCTTGAGAAATATAAGCCAGATCAAGGAACTATCCAAAAATGAACTGACCCCATGCTGCACACAACAACACCAGAGAAAGTCCTAGATATATTTTTACTATTGTTACTATCATTCTTTAATTTTTGTTTAATTTTTTAAGTCCTCTATTACTCCTTTAATTTTCATTTTTATAACCTACTATTATTTTGCAAAAAAAAGAGAGACCCTATTTTTTAAAGCAAATTTCATATATATATATATATATATTATAATTTTTGTGACTTTTTTGTTTTTGTTTTTGTTTCCTGTTTTTCTTTAATATTGTATTTTTGAAAATCTAACCTCTACTCTAGATTTTTAATCTTTGCTTTTTGGTATTTGTTATCAATTTCATACCTTTAAGAACCCAATCTTCAGTACCCATTTTTACTTGGGAGCAAGATTACTGGCTTTACTGCTCTCTCCCACTTGGGACTCTCCTTTTTCCTCCACCAAGTTGCCTCTATCTCCTCCCTCCCCCTTCTCTTATCTACCGAACCAGGTGAATCTCTTTGTGTGTTCCAGGCTGCGGAGAACACTTAGGGAACTGATTACTGGCTGGATCTGTCTCTCTCCTTTTGATTCCCTCCTTTATCCTCATGGCCACCTCTGTCTCCTTCCTCCCTCTTCTCTTCTCTGTATAACTCTGTGAATATCTCTGAGCGATCCAGACTGTGGAGCGCACATAAGGAACTGATTACTGGCTAGCTTGCTCTCTCCTCTTTTGAGTCCACCTCATCTCATCCTGGTCACCTCTATCTCCCTCCTCCCTCTTCTCTTCTCCATGTAACTCTGTGAACCTCTCTGAGTATCCCTCACTGTGGAGAAACTTTTCATCTTTAACCTAGATGTTTTATCAGTGGTGCTGTATAGATGGAGAAGTCTTGAGGCTACTGTAAAAATAAGACCAAAATCCAGAAGCAGGAGGCTTAAGTCCAAATCCTGAGAGCACCAGAGAAATCCTGACTCCAGGGAACATTAATTGACAGGAGCTCATCAAATGCTTCCATATCTACACTGAAACCAAGCACCACCCAAGAGCCAACAAGTTCCAGAGCAGGACATACCACTCAAATTCTCCAGCAACACAGGAACACAGCCCTGAGCTTCAATATATAGGCTGCCGAAGGTCACTCCAAACCTACTGATATCTCATAACTCATTACTGAACACTTCATTACACTCCAGAGAGAAGAAGTCCAGCCCCACCCACCAGAACACTTACACAAGCTTCCCTAACTAGGAAACCTTGATAAGCCACCTTTACAACCCCACCCACAGTGAGGAAACCCCACAATAAAGAGAACTCCACAAACTGCCAGAATACAGAAAGGCTACCCCAAACACAGCAGTATAAACAAGGTGAAGATACAGAGGAATACCCAGCAGGTAAAGGAACAGGATAAATGCCCACCAAACCAAACAAAAAAGGAAGAGATAAGGAATCTACCTGATAAAGAATTCTGAATAATGATAGTGAGAATGATTCAAAATCTTGAAAACAAAATGGAATCACAGATAAATAGCCTGGAGACAAGGATTGAGAAGATGCAAGAAAGGTTTACCAGGGACCTAGAAGAAATAAAAAAGAGTCAATATATAATTAATAATGCAATAAATGATATCACAAACACTCTGGGGGAACAAATAGTAGAATAATGGGTGCAGAAGATACGATTTCTTCTGAGGTAGAAGATAGAATGGTAGAAATAAATGAATCAGAGAGGAAAAAAGAAAAA
This sequence comes from Bos indicus, assembly GCF_029378745.1. Taxonomy (NCBI): domain Eukaryota; kingdom Metazoa; phylum Chordata; class Mammalia; order Artiodactyla; family Bovidae; genus Bos; species Bos indicus. The sequence goes on along the minus strand of NC_091776.1, from coordinate 27,111,606 downwards.
CAAGTTAAAAGAAATGATGACAACCTCAGAGACCTCTGGGACAATGTTAAATGCCCCAACATTCGAATCATAGGAGTCCCAGAAAAAGACAAAAAGAAAGCCCGTGAGAAAATACTTGAGGAGACAATAGTCAAAAACTTCCCTAAAATGGGGAAGGAAATTATCAACCAAGTCCAAGAAACCCAGAGAGTTCCAAACAGGATAAACCCAAGGTGAAACACCCCAAGACACATATTAATCAAATTAACAAAGATCAAACACAAAGAACAAATATTAAAAGCAGCAAGGGAAAAACAACAAATAACACATAAGGGGATTCCCATAAGGATAACAGCTGATCTTTCAATAGAAACTCTTCAAGCCAGGAGGGAATGGCAGTGCATTCTTAGAGTGATGAAAGAAAATAACCTACTTATCAATAATTACTTTAAACATAAGTGGGTTAAATGTCCCAATCAAAAGACAAAGACTGGCTGAATAGATATAAAAACAAGACCCCTATATATGTTGTCTACAATAGACCCACCTCAAAACAAGGGACACATACAGACTGAAAGTGAAGGGCTGGAAAAAGATATTCCACGCAAATAGAGACTAAAAGAAAGCTGGATTAGCAATACTCATATCAGATAAAATAGACTTGAAAACAAAGGCTGGGAAAAGACACAAAGAAGGACACTAGATAATGATCAAAGGATCAATCCAAGAAGAAGATATAATAATTATAAATATATATGCACCCAACATAGGAGCTCTGCAATATGTAAGACAAATGCTAACAAGTATGAAAGGAGAAATTAACAATAACACAATAATAGTGGGAGACTTTAATACCCCACTCACACCTATGGATAGATCAACTAAACAGAAAATTAACAAGGAATCACAAACTTTAAATGATACAATAAACCAGTTAGACCTAATTGATATCTATAGGATATTTCACCCCCAAAAATGAATTTCACCTTTTTCTCAAGTGCACACGGGACCTTCTCCAGGATAGATCACATTCTGAGCCATACATCTAGCCTTGGTAAATTCAAAAAAATTGAAATCATTCCAAGCATCATTTCTGACCACAATGCAGTAAGATTAGATCTCAATTACAGGAGAAAAACTATTAAAAATTCTGACATATGGAGGCTGAACAACACGCTGCTGAGTAACCAACAAATCACAGAAGAAATAAAAAAAGAAATCAAAATATGCATAGAAATGAATGAAAATGAAAACACAACAACCCAAAACCTGTGGAACACTGTAAAATCAGTGCTAAGGGGAAGGTTCATAGCAATACAGGCATACCTTAAGAAACAAGAAAAAAGTCAAATAAATAACCTAACTCTACACCTAAAGCAACTAGAAAAGGAAGAAATGAAGAACCCCAGGGTTAGTAGAAGGAAAGAAATCTTTAAAAATTAGGGCATAAATAAATGCAAGAGAAACAAAAGAGACCATAGCAAAAATCAACAAAGCCAGAAGCTGGTTCTTTGAGAGGATAAATAAAATTGACAAACCATTAGCCAGACTCATCAAGAAACAAAGGGACAAAAATCAAATCAAGAAAATTAGAAATGAAAATGGAGAGATCACAACAGACACACAAATACAAAGGATCATAAGAGACTACTATCAACAATTATATGCCAATAAAAAGGACAACGGGGAAGAAATGGACACATTCTTAGAAAAGTACAACTTTCCAAAACTGAACCAGGAAGAAATAGAAAATCTTAACAGACACATCACAAGCACAGAAATTGAAACTGTAATCAGAAATATTCCAGCAAACAAAAGCCAAGGTCCAGAAGGCTTCACAGCTGAATTCTACCAAAAATTTAGAGTAGAACTAACACCTATCCTACTCAAACTCTTCCAGAAAATTGCAGAGGAAGGTAAACTTCCAAACTCATTCTATGAGGCCACAATCACCCTAATACCAAAACCAGACAAAGATGCCACAAAAAAAGAAAACTACAGGCCAATATTACTGGTGAACATAGATGCAAAAATCCTTAACAAAATTCTAGCAATCAGAATCCAACAACACATTAAAAAGATCACACACCATGACCAAGTGGGCTTTATCCCAGGGATGCAAGGATACTTCAATATCCACAAATCAATCAGTGTAATACACCACATTAACAAGTTGAAAAATAAAAACCATATGATTATCTCAATAGATGCAGAGAAAGCCTTTGACAAAATTCAACATCCATTTATGATAAAAACCCTCCAGAAAGCAGAAATAGAAGGAACATACCTCAACATAATAAAAGCTATATATGACAAACCCATAGCAAACATTATCCTCAGTGGTGAAAAATTGAAAGCATTTCCCCTAAAGTCAGAAACAAGACAAGGGTGCCCACTCTCACCACTACTATTCAACATAGTTTTGGAAGTTTTGGCCACAGCAATCGGAGCAGAAAAAGAAATAAAAGAATCCAAATTGGAAAAGAAGAAGTAAAACTCTCACTGTTTGCAGATGACATGATCCTCTACATAGAAAACCCTAAAGACTCCACCAGAAAATTACTAGAGCTAATCAATGAATATAGTAAAGTTGCAGGATATAAAATCAACACACAGAAATCCCTTGCATTCCTATACACTAATAATGAGAAAACAGAAAGAGAAATTAAGGAAACAATTCCATTCACCGGAATTCCATTCACAATGGAATTTCGTTGACATTCCATTTTAACGAAAAGAATAAAATACTTAGGAATAAATCTACTTAAAGAAGCAAAAGACCTATATATAGAAAACTATAAAACACTGGTGAAAGAAATCAAAGAAGACACTAATAGATGGAGAAATATACCATGTTCTTGGATGGGAAGAATCAATATAGTGAAAATGAGTATACTACCCAAAGCAATCTATAGATTCAGTGCATTCTCTATCAAGCTACCAATGGTATTTTTTACAGAGCTAGAACAAATAATTTCACAATATGTATGGATATACAAAAAACCTAAAATAGCCAAAGCAATCTTGAGAAAGAAGAATGGACCTGGAGGAATCAACCTGCCTGACTTCAGGCTCTACTACAAAGCCACAGTCATCAAGACAGGATGATAATGGCACAAAATAGAAAAGAGATCAATGGAACAAAATATAAAACACAGAGATAAATCCATGCACCTATGTCCAACTTGTCTTTGACAAAGGAGGCAAGAATATACAATGGAGAAAAGACAATCTCTTTAACAAGCGGTGCTGGGAAAACTGGTCAACCACTTGTAAAAGTATGAAACTTGAACACTTTCTAACACCATACACAAAAATAAACTCAAAATGGATTACAGATCTAAATGTAAGACCAGAAACTATAAAACTCCTAGAGGAGAACATAGGCAAAACACTCTCTGACATACATCACAGCAGGATCCTCTATGAGCCACCTCCCAGAATATTGGAAATAGAAGCAAAAATAAATGGGACCTAATTAAAATTAAAAGCTTCTGCACAAGAAAGGAAACTATAAGCAAGGTGAAAAGACAGCCTTCAGAATGGGAGAAAATAATAGCAAATGAAGCAACTGACAAAGAATCTCAAAAATATACAAACAGCTCCTGCAGCTCAATTCCAGAAAAGTAAACAACTCCCACCCCACCCCACCCCCTGCAAAAAAAAATGGGCCAAAGAACTAAACAGACATTTCTCCAAAGAAGACATACAGATGGCTAACAAACACATGAAAAGATGCTCAACATCACTCATTATCAGAGAAATGCAAATCACAATCACAATGAGGTACCATTTCCTGCCAGTCAGAATGGCTGCAATCCAAATGTCTACAAGCAATAAATGCTGGCAAGGGTGTGGAGAAAAGGGAACTCTCTTACACTGTTGGTGGGAATGCAAACTAGTTCAGCCACTATGGAGAACAGTGTGGAGATACCTTAAAAAACTGGAAATAGAACTGCCATACAACCCAGCAATCCCACTCCTGGGCATACACACAGAGGAAACCAGAACTGAAAGAGATACATGTACCCCAATGTTCATTGCAGCACTATTTATAATAGCCAGGACATGGAAGCACCTAATTGTCCAAGAGCAGATGAATGGATAAGAAAGCTGTGGTACATATACACAATGGAGTACTCAGCCATTAAAAAGAAGACATTTGAATCAGTTCTAATGAGGTGGGTGAAACTGGAGCCTATTATACAGAGTGAAGTAAGCCAGAAAGAAAAACACCAGTACAGTATCAGTTCAGTTCAGTTCAGTCGCCTGGTTGTGTCCCATTATTTGTGACCCCATGAATCGAAGCACGCCAGGCCTCCTTGTCCACCACCAACTCCCGTAGCCCAACCAGTCCATCGAGCCAGTGATGCCATCCAGCCATCTCATCCTCTGTCGTTCCCTTATCCTCCTGCCCCCAAGCCCTCCCAGCATCAGAGTCTTTTCCAATGAGTCAACTCTTCGCATGGAGGTAGCCAAAGTACTGGAGTTTCAGCTCTAGCATCATTCCTTCCAAAGAAATCCCGGGGCTGATCTCCTTTAGAATGGACTGGTTGGATCTCCTTGCAGTCCAAGGGACTCTCAAGAGTCTTCTCCAACACCACAGTTCAAAGGCATCAACTCTTCAGTGCTCAGCCTTCTTCACAGTCCAACTCTCACATCCATACGTGACCACAGGAAAAAACATAGCCTTGACTAGATGGACCTTTGTTGGCAAAGTAATGTCTCTGCTTTTCTATATGCTATCTAGGTTGGTCATAACTTTCCTTCCAAGGAGTAAGTGTCTTTTAATTTCATGGCTGCAGTCACCATCTGCAGTGATTTTGGAGCCCCCCAAAATAAAGTCTGACACTGTTTCCCTCTCTATTTCCCATGAAGTGATGGGACCAGATGCCATGATCTTCATTTTCTGAATGTTGAGCTTTAAGCCAACTTTTTCACTCTCCTCTTTCACTTTCATCAAGATGCTTTTTAGTTCCTCTTCACTTTCTGTCATAAGGGTGGTGTCATCTGCATATCTGAGGTTATTGATATTTCTCCTGGCAATCTTGATTCCAGCTTGTGTTTCTTCCAGTCCAGCGTTTCTCATGATGTACTCTGCATATAAGTTAAATAAGCAGGGTGACAATATACAGCCTTGACGTACTCTTTTTCCTTAATGAAACTAAGCCATACCCGTGGGGCAACCCAAGATGGGCAGGTCATGGTGGAGAGATCTGACAGAATGTGGTCCACTGGAGAAGGGAATGGCAAGCCACTTCAGTATTCTTGCCCTGACAACCCCATGAACAGTATGAAAAGGCAAAATGATAGGATACTAAAAGAGGAACTCCCCAGGTCAGTAGGCGCCCAGTATGCTACTGGAGATCAGTGGAGAAATAACTTCAAAAAGAATGAAGGGATGGAGCCAAATCAAAAAGAATACCCAGCTGTGGATGTGACTGGTGATAGAAGCAAGGTCCGAAGTTGTAAAGAGCAATATTGCATAGGAACCTGGAATGTCAGGTCCATGAATCAAGGCAAATTGGAAGTGGTCAAACAAGAGATGGCAAGAGTGAATGTCGACATTCTAGGAATCAGCGAACTAAAATGGACTGGAATGGGTGATATTAACTCAGATGACTTTTATATCTACTACTGCAGGCAGGAATCCCTCAGAAGAAATGGAGTAGCCAACATGGTCAACAAAAAGAGTCTGAAATGCAGTACTTGGATGCAATCTCAAAAACGACAGAATGATCTCTGTTTGTTTCCAAGGCAAACCATTCAATATCACAGTAATCCAAGTCTATGCCCCAACGAGTAACGCTGAAGAAGCTGAAGTTGAACGGTTCTATGAAGACCTACAAGGCCTTTTAGAACTAACACCCAAAAAAGATGTCCTTTTCATTATAGGGGACTGGAATGCAAAAGTAGGAAGTCAAGAAACACCTGGAGTAACAGGCAAATTTGGCCTTGAAATACAGAATGAAGCAGGGCAAAGACTAATAATGTTTTTCCAAGAAAATGCACTGGTCATAACAAACACCCTCTTCCAACAACACAAGAGAAAACTCTACACATGGACATCACCAGATGGTCAACACCGAAATCAGATTGATTATATTCTTTGCAGCCAAAGATGGAGAAGCTCTATACAGTCAACAAAACAAGACCAGGCGTTGACTGTGGCTCAGACCATGAACTCCTTATTGCTAAATTCAGACTTAAATTGAAGAAAGTAGAGAAAACCACTAGACCATTCAGGTATTCCCTAAATTAAATCCCTTATGATCACACAGTGGAAGTGAGAAATAGATTTAAGGGTCTAGGTCTGATAGATAGAGTGCCTGATGAACTATGGAATGAGGTCTGTGACATTGTACAGGAGACAGGGATCAAGACCATCCCCAATACAGTATACTAACACATATATATGGAATTTAGAAAGATGGTAACGATAACCCTGTATGCAAGACAGCAAGAGAGACACAGATGTATACAACAGTCTTATGGACTCTGTGGGAGTGGGCAAGGGTGGGATGATTTGAGAGAATGGCATTGAAACATGTATACTATCATATGTGAAACAAATTGCCAGTCCAGGTTCCGTGCAAGATACAGGATGCTCGGGGCTGGTACACTGGGATGACCCAGAGGGATGGTATGGGGAGGGAAGTGGGAGGGGTTTCAGGATGGGGAACACGTTTACGCCCGTGGCAGATTCATGTTGATGTATGGCAAACCAACACAATATTGTAAAGTAATTAGCCTCCAATTAAAATGAGTAAATTATATTAAAAAAACAAACAAACAAAAGGATCAATTCTTTGGCGCTGAGCCTTCTTCACAGTCCAACTCTCACATCCATACGTGACCACAGGAAAAACCATAGCCTTGACTAGATGGACCTTTGTTGGCAAAGTAATGTCTCTGCTTTTCAAGAGGCTTTTGAGTTCCTCTTCACTTTCTGCCATAAGGGTGGTGTCATCTGCATATCTGAGGTTATTGATATTTCTCCTGGCAATCTTGATTCCAGCTTGTGCTTCTTCCAGCCCAGCATTTCTCATGATGTACTCTGCATAGAAGTTAAATAAGCAGGGTGACAATATACAGCCTTGACATAGTCCTTCTCCTATTTGGAACCAGCCTTTTGTTCCATGTCCAGTTCTCACTGTTGCTTCCTGACCTGCATATTGATTTCTCAAGAGGCAGGTCAGGTGGTCTAGTATTCTCATCTCTTTCAGAATTTTCCACAGTTTATTGTGATCCACATAGTCAAAGGCTGTGGCATAGTCCACAAAGCAGAAGTGATGTTTTTCTGGAACTCTCTTCCTTTTTCAGTGATCCAGCAGATGTTGGCAATTTGATCTCTGGTTCCTCTGCCGTTTCTAAAACCAGCTTGAACATCTGTATCTCAATTTAATTCTCAGTTGTCGTCACTTTATTTGAGAAATCATTGAATGAGTCTGCCAAAAAATGTAAATATAAATTACAAATGTATAGGTACATGTCTAAAATAACATTTTACGTACCTGTCTGTCCTTCTAAACTGTACTATATTTGTGGAAAACATGTAAATATTGAATTTCATCCTGAAATCAGCAGATATTACATTTTATAATGTTGTGATCAGGTTTATAGGTTTATGTGGATGAAATATAGTCAAGAAGAAGGAATGTAAAGATTTGGGGGAGGAAGAAAATAATTACAGAAAGATACATGATTTCTACAAAGAAGAAAGTAATCTTTTTAGATGCTTGACTGGCCAGAATTTATATATATCACCTAAGAGATCATATATCAAACGAAAGATGATACCTATATAATATATCACCTAAAAGATCACCATCAGTAGGCCACATTTAGGGGTATCAGGGACTATAACTAAAATGTTTGTATCAAGTACTTATGATATAGTCCCACATCTGAGAGGAGATGCTCTCTGGATATGACAATGCGAGTAAGAAGAATTTAGAGGAAATGGCAACCCACTCCAGTATTCTTGCCTAGAAAATCCAGTGGACAGAAGAGCCTGGTGGACTACAGTTCATAGGGATTGCATATAATTGGATGTGACTGAGCATACAACAAGCAGAGATTAGCAATTCTACAGAGAAAATGTGGGATTTTTTGCTTTCAAATATTTTGAGACTTGATATTTATATTAAAATGTGGAATTACTTGTTATTAAAATTTGATGATGTGATATTATTAGGAACTGCTTTACAAGATAACAACATACACAATATCATACTGTTTACTAATTGCCAAATTTTTATATTTGCTAAGAAAACTTTGAAATTTCATGCACTGCATCCTTAACAGCCTTTAATAATATAGCTATATTATAAAATTGGCAAAATATGAAAGAAATTTGAACTAGGAATGATCAATTTTTTAAAGAGAGGTTTTAGTTTTGGGGAAGAAAATAGTAAAAGGGAATTCTTTCATGTTTCTAAAACTTTTAGGGAAGGATATTACAATGAAAGCATTTTTTTTTATTTCCTTTCATTTATACCAAGAAAATAAGGTGTTAGTGACTTTGAAAATAAATTTCAAAAATAATTCCTTTGTTCTGATTAATATATATTTATATAAAATTCAATTTTTTTTCTGAAATTCTTAAACGTTTATGTATTTCAATTTCTTATTTTTAGTTTCTGACATTTTACTGGTCAGAAACTAAGGGAGTCAGAATTTTGTGAGAAGTTTTACCCAATAGAGGGTAGATATATTAAGTATGAGAACTTGTTCTATAGAGATTAAAAGACAGATTTTCTTATCCTAGAGGGTTGTTTAAATTTTATGCAAGAATCATAATTGTACATATTTGTAAACTCTTCTTAAACCCTTTCCAAATTTAAATAGAAAAGTTGATCTTTTAATGATCCTTTATTCTATTCGTTATATATAGTGAAAGTGAAAGTGAAGTTGCTCAGTAGTGTCCGGACTCCTTGCGACCCCATGCTCCTCTGTGCATAGAATTTTCCAGGCAGGAATACTGGAGTGGGTTGCCGTTTTCTTATCCAGGAGATCTTCCCAACCCAGGGACTGAACCGCAGTCTCCCTCATTGTAGGCAGACACTTTCCCATCTGAGCCACCAGGGAAGTCATTGGTTACATATAAACATATATATATATATATATATATATATATATATATATATATATTTTATACCTATTTCTTTTTTAGTTTTAAATATGAAACATGAAATAATAGATATTATATATATACATGAATATATAAATATAAATAATATATTATTAATAATGTATGTTATTTCATGTTTCATATTTAAAACTGAAAAAGAAATAGGTCTGAAAAACCGTATTTTAGTTTTAGCATATTTTTCAAATTTTATTATTCTAATGACTGTTTTTTCTTATTCTTTCCCCGTTTGTGAATAGCACTTTTAAAAATTCCTAACCAAGGCTAAACTCCTTCAAGAAGCCAAGCCATATTACAATTCTTCCTATAAACAGTTCCACAGTTGAATAACAGTATCTTAATTTTACCATTGTAGTGTAATTAAAGTGTTAAAATGTTAAGAAAAAGGGATCTTGTAACAGAGGGCCTGTGTTCAGGTCCTCATTCTCATTTACTGACTTTGGAAAAATAGTAGTAAAGATACAAAACCTGTTCCCAGTATTATTTACAATGAATGACTGTCCCTTTGGGTTGTGTTAAAGTTTAAATAATCTAGGTGAAGACAATTTGTTAATTATAACAAAATATAGAAATGTTAAAGCATATTACTGTGTTGCTTTGGCATTTGTGTGTGTGGTTATTTCATAATTAAATTTATTCCTCTTTTAAATTTATGGGTCCTTTTATTGATGTCAGAGACAAAACTAAGTCTGCTACAATATATACAAAGGCTGTTTATTCATAAGTTTGCCACAAGGTAATCCATCTGCATTGCTTAAATTTCCACAGGAATTTAAAGGAATTAGAAAGGAGTGTACATCTTCGATTGGCAAGCTTTCAATTAAGGTGGGATTTTTGAAAGCAGGAAGACACTCTGATTGGTCTTCTGGAATGTTTGGCAGCCTTTGGCTGGCTACAAGGGGGCAAGTAAACAGTTTGGGCTCATTTCAAAAGAGAAAAAAGAGCTCAATGTTAGAGACATAGAGTTTTTCCTGGCCAATTCTTTTCTGGAACAAGTGGGACGTCAAGAGAGAGCTTTTCTGCTGTCAAAATGTCTTAGTCATGAAGGTCCTTATGTAGAGTGGACTGACGGCCACGGCCAGCCTTTTCTCACAGAAAACATCAAAATGTGTAAAATACTCTCTTTAGCTTTATAATTTTATTTGACAACTTCTAACCATATGCTCAGCATTCATCACTCCCTCCTCTTCCACATTTTCAGTTTTGGTTTACAGAGCATTGACGTGTTCTTGCTACCCCACTACTACAACTTCTCTGCCTCAAAGGTTTATCTTTTTATCTTTCTCTTGGTTGAAAAAATATTTCAAAAGCTCTGGCTGTCGTTGTCTAATCTTAATAGTTTGTCTTTCTTTATCAATTCTGCTTTCAATATTATACTGAGAGAATTTTTAAAACCTGACTATACGATGGCATTAAGATAGATTCTAGTTGTGCTCACTCAAAAAATCTATAGTTATGTGTATGATAAAGTGTTTTCATCCTCACAACTCAACACGTAGGAGTGGCTCTTCTGGCCGAAGATCCTCTCTCTAACTCTTACTTTAGACTCTGTGTCACACTGAATCTGTGTGCCTTGTTAAAAAACACTGCTAATTATATGAGATAATGGATGTCCTCTAAACTTATGGTGGTAATTTTATATGAGGTAACACAAATTATTCTGCCATAAACCTTAAACTTAGACAATACTGTATGTCAGTTATCTCTCAATACAACTGGAAGGAAAAAAATCCTATCACTTCTGACAAACTATGTTTATCCTATAGGATTCAGTTTCTTTAAGAAGTATTTATAAGTCAAATTATAGTGTGGAGAATTCCCTACATAAACATATCTCATGGTTAGCAATTATAATATTAAAAAGGCAAAAAAAATGTACTTCAGTCTGCAAAATACCATAATGTTTTCTCTTACCCTGTCTTTCCTTAGCTTTGCACTTCATATGTACGGACTTTACAATATAGGATGTACCCTATACCTCTCCTCAATCCCCACCCCTTCTACTATTCTCTGAAAGATATGATCTTTTATGTCATAAAAATAGTAATGATAGGAAATTTACTTGTGATGATAGAATAAGCCCTGAGTGTTATAAGATACAGCATAAAGGTCACACAACCAGTAACATGGGCAAACAAGGAGTTTCCACATACCTGACTTGGATTTGAGGGTAGATAGTCAGCCAACAGATGTTCCTTTAACGGTCAGAGCTAAATTGCAGTTAGGAAAAGATTCTTGCATGATTTTTACGATTTATTAGTTTGCAGATATATTGTTGTCATCGTTACTGTATTATGTTTTCCCGTAAGTTTTAGATATTTTAGTGTGGTAAAGACTAAATTGTATTTGTATAGTGAGGATCAAATGAGAAATTACAAATTGTAGTTGTGTATGCAGCATATTGTAAAGGTGAAATAGATGCTGGTTGCTCCATTCGGTTATGCCTTCATTTATGAAGGCAGCCAATCACTGACACTCTCTTCATGAATTCAGCCAATCACTGACTCTCCCAGAGGCAACCCTGCACTCTGTCACAGGCACAAGTCAAAATTGTGGTCTAAAATGATCTAAAATGCCTCAATCTTCAGGGAAAACCATATGACTCCCATAGCTTATGATTGAATGTGGCATCTTCCCAGCACTTACCTCTTTGAAAAGAGAAATATACTGTCACACGCATGCCAAATGAATCATTGCTATTTTTGTTTCATTCTAGATGTTGGTGAAATTTCTAAATAGTTTATGGTGACATACCCTGATATATTTTAATAGTAATCTATTTTTAGTAATATATTTTAATAGTAATCTTCTAGAATGTGCATTTAGTTTCTTCAAGCATCACCTAAAAAGGAAACGAGAATCCATCTCCTTTTAATATGTTACCTTTAAAAAACAAATGTGGGTTAGAGATTGGAAAGAAAATAAATGATATAATTGAAATCCTTAGAGAAATCAGGTAATTTAATTGTGAAAAAATAAGTCTTTGAAAAGTAACATTTATAAATCAATAATAATCTTCTGCAAAAAGAGCATATCAGCATCAGAAAAAATAATATGAAGATTAGAAGATAATATTGAGGAAGTGTTCTTAAATTTAAAACTGATGAAAAAAGATAATGAACAAAATAGGTGCAGAAAAATAGGATATTTAAAGAATGATCTAGAAGTTCCAATATTCCACTAATATGAATTACTTCCCCCAAATTAATAAAAACAGAGAAGAGCTGACTACCAAAAGAATGTTTAAAAAAAATACCAGAACTCGTCCCGTCATCCAGATAAAAGAGACCTATTTAATGCCCAGAGAAATAAGTGAATAATGACCCCCAGAAAAGCCATTAAAAAAGAAGCTTAGAGTTTTGTTGATGTTGAAGAGGAATAACAATCATTAAAATAGCTACAATAGTAACTATATATACATATATATGTACACACATATATACAAATGTATATATATAATATAAATATGCATAAGTAATCAGAAACTAAATCTATTACTTGGTTTACCAGTGAGTGATATTAATATAGTCAAATAGTATTAATATTAAGTTTATATGATTATAGTTTCTGATATGACAACCTTGTGAAGATGAACATAGTACTTCAGTACTTAAATTCTTGACTAACATAGTAGAGAATTGTTAAGAAAGCTGCTAAATCAACTTTAAATATAAACATATAAGAATATAAATAATTGGAATATCAGTCAAAGGATAAAAAATTGTAACATACTTACATACTTAAACTCCCATGCTTCCCCAACCACAATCAAAAGAAAAATTATTGACTGATCTCATGGAAATTATATAGCTTTATATGTCTCCTTCTTTTTCATTTAAGGGAAACTTTGGAATAACTTTATTTTTCTTATCATAAAGATCATGGAGAGAAATCTTCCTGAGAAAGACCAAATAAATGTGAATGTATAATATGATTCTTAGAAACTAGCTCTATCTTATCACAAAATATCTTTTCCATTTGACTATATATTCACAATAATTTATTCCCATTGTTTCATAAAGTGAAGATTTGCCTTTGACAGTTAAGTTGTCATCATATTACTGAAGTGATTTTAACTGGAATGTTCCTTGGATACTGTCCACTAATAGTATTAACTGTTATATCAAATGAGTAAGTTGAAATTTTCATTAAAAGCTGATACAAACTCTGATGCCAGTAACCATTTTATGGTTAGGGTATGGTTCTAATTCAGCAAAAAAGTTAATGCTGCCTTTAGGTTTTTTGTTTATCTTCAGCTTTTTCATGTCTTGAAAAGAACAAGAAAGAAAATCTGAACAGGTGTGCTAAGGTATGCTGTATAACCTAGTATTTTCTATATTTTGAGAAAATGTGAGAATAGAAATAGGAAAAGATGACAGTATGAATAACTGCATGAGATGGGCAGTGTATGAACAGTGGAATATAATTAGTTTGAATTTTGAAGTGAGTCAGATATTCATGTGGGAATGATAAAGTCTTATAAAAATTTAAAAAATCATAACTGACAAGTGAAATATTTATAATGCAGTATTGTAATATGTAAAATTAAATACATGAATAGAATATGATTCCTGGGTAGAGATGTTGATCTTTTTTAAAATAAACACAATAGAAGTGTTTAGATTATGTAATTTCCCTATTTATTTGATACTAAAGTAAATACTGTTCTAACAAATCAGTGAATTAAAAAAATAAGTAAGGCAGAAACAGGTCAATAATCATACATTTAGAAATGAAACTTAAGTGTATTATGTTTCCCTGAGTTCTTAGAAAATTTCTAAACTATTTCAGAAGGAACTAAAAGTGGATTATGTAATTTTCTAACATGAGGTGAAGCGATGATCAGCCAACACTTTCTCTAGGCTTCTAGGAGTCACCATTGCAATTAGTTTGTCCCAGTGCCCTGAAATCTTTCTCAAGATGCTACTACTGTGTCCAAATATGTGCACTCAAAGGAAAAAAGTCTTGCTTCTCCAGACTTACTTTTAACTTTGTTGATAAGTCATTTTCAGAACCCATACCTAGTATACTCCTTTGACTACCAGCAGTGTGTACCAGTACAGAGGAGGTTCTAGCTCTTAGTAGGAAGGTAGGGACATCTCTGCAATGCCTGAGAATTCACAGGGCTCTGCAGAGCCAACACTTTTAGGAACATTCTTCTCTATGACCTGAGTGCATATTTTTTTTTAATTTTATTTTATTTTTAAACTTTACATAATTGTATTAGTTTAGCCAAATATCAAAATGAATCTGCCACAGGTATACATGTGTTCCCCATCCTGAACCCTCCTCCCTCCTCCCTCCCCATACCATCCTTCTGGGTCGTCCCAGTGCACTAGCCCCAAGCATCCAGTATCGTGTATCGAACCTGGACTGGCAACTCGTTTCTTACATGATATTTTACATGTTTCAATGTCATTCTCCCAAATCTTCCCACCCTCTCCCTCTCCCACAGAGTCCACAAGACTGTTCTTTTTTTTTTTTTCTTTTTAAACTTTACATAATTGTATTAGTTTTGCCAAATATCAAAATGAATCCATCACAGGTATACATGTGCTCCCCATCCTGAACCCTCCTCCCTCCCCATACCATCCCTCTGGGTCGTCCCAGTGCACTAGCCCCAAGCATCCAGTATCGTGCATTGAACCTGGACTGGCATCTTGTTTCATACATGATATTTTACATGTTTCAATGCCATTCACACAAGACTGTTCTATACATCAGTGTCTCTTTTGCTGTCTCGTACACCGGGTTATTGTTACCATCTTTCTAAATTCCATATATATGCGTTAGTATACTGTATTTATGTTTTTCCTTCTGGCTTACTTCACTCTGTATAATAGGCTCCAGTTTCATCCACCTCATTAGAACTGATTCAAATGTATTCTTTTTAATGGCTGAGTAATACTCCTTGTGTATATGTACCACAGCTTTCTTATCCATTCATCTGCTGATGAACATCTAGGTTGCTTCCATGTCCTGGCTATTATAAACAGTGCTGCGATGAACATTGGGGTACACGAGTGCATATTTCAATCAAAAGTTTTCTCAACCAGCTCTCCCATCATAGCATAAAAGACATGCCTTGACAGAATTTGAACATCTCTGGTGCTCTGTAACTATAAGTATCAGATCTTTGGTCTGCTGTTCAGCTGTTTCTGCTTTTCCACTATAGGCAACATGAGATTCTTTGTTAGCTATGAAACAGACAGACCTTCTGGGTCTTACACCTACCCCTTATTTGCCTTAAGTTTTTAATCATCTCTCCCTGGATTATCTGTGTAATTTAGCAGTAAACAGTTCACACTGACACTTTGATAAAAGCCTTTGGTGCTCCCATATCTTTCAAAGGTCCAGGTCATAAATCTAGCCTTGGTAAATTCAAAAAAATTGAAATCATTCCAAGCATCTTTTCAGGTGCAAAGATAAATTACTATGATTTTTCCTAGGTAAGCACTGGTGAAATCACCAAGAATTGGATCACCCAGGGACTATGTATATTCCACATACCACTTAAATAGCATTCTCTTCACTTTTTAGGCAGAGTGAGCCATTCCCAAGCTACATTTTACATCCTGTTTTCTTGTACCATTTTTGTTAGTTTAGAGAAGCAGACAGTGACTTAGGAGATAGGAATAGACAGAGAAATGCCTACAAAGAAAAGGGGCTACTAACGACAGAAGGTTGGGAATCTTCAGATCCAAAGAAGATAGGATCCCTGTGAAGTTATTGGGTCGGGGGATAGAGAGAGTCTCAACCTGAAGCATGATTCCAAGAACATTACATTCAAGCAGATGGAGGACTTGAGCCAAAGTCATAGTAGTTGAGGATTCCTGCATCTCACAGAAATGGACCTATAATTGGTCACTTGCACTTTGAATCATTACCCCAGAGAACTCTGTGAAAAGCATGACTTTAGCACAAAAGTAATGGTAGATTCATAAAGGCACTACCTTAGGCCATCAGTTATACTCGCCACAGCACAAGATCTCAGCCACCTCACTAAGAGAATACATTAGAAATTACAGCCAAATGTCAAAGCAAGGCGGGGCTGGAGGTGGGAGGGGGAGAGTAGACAGGAGAGGGGAAGTTTAGGGTTAGATGTACACTGTTATATAGATGGATAAACAACAAAGTCCTACTGTGTAGCAAAGGGAACTATATTCAATATCCTGTGATTAAACCCTAGTGGAAAAGAATGTGAAAAAGACTGTATATATATATATATATATATTAGTATAACTGAGTCACTTTGCTGTACAGTAGGAATTAACACACTGTAAATCAACTATACTTCAGTTAAAAAAAGAAATTGCACTTGATAATTGGTTCATCCATGTAATATGTATATTGATACACACAATCATCAATATATTTGGATATTAGAATAAGATATAATTTTCTTCACTTATTCATTATTATTTTTGTTATTATTTCTGATACTGAGCTGTTAAATTAAAAATATCGAATTTCTTCCCAAAAATGTTGACCACAGTATAGAAGCATAAGCAAACACTCTAACTTCCTAAGAACCTCAATATGAAACCAAGTTTGGAATTTTATATCTGGGTGAAATGGGACAACATTTCTGTGCTCCTATAGATCTAAATCATTATTTTTAAATTGAAAATAAAAATCATTTTGTTGAACATTTTAAGTGGGTTATAAAACATTTTTAAAATGTAGCACAGTAAAATTTCTGGAAGT
The DNA here is from genome assembly GCF_029378745.1 of Bos indicus. NCBI lineage: Eukaryota > Metazoa > Chordata > Mammalia > Artiodactyla > Bovidae > Bos > Bos indicus. Next base: position 27,094,769 of record NC_091776.1, on the reverse strand, counting down.
TTCTATTTTCGCTACTTCCATGAATGATTAAGTGATTGAAAAGTTGACTAGAATTGGAATTGTGTATTTCTGTGTGTACATGTATATGTGTATATTATTTATTTTATATTTATTTACATATTTTTTAGAACAAGCCAATATATAAGATGTAATTATAAGCATTTAATAGCGCCAGTGGGACAAACCTTTTAGATTTGACAGTTATCCTATGCTACAGTAAGGGCTCTTACAAAGAAAGGACTCAGAATCGTTAGCTGGGGGACTCCACTGAGCTGGATCTTTCAAAAGATGATGCTTCTACTCCTCAAGATTTACCTGTGCCTCTGATTTGGAACAATAACTGTGATAAAGTCTCAAGTGGGCCTGACAGGGGAATATAGTTTCTGCTTTGAGAGGAAAAAGCTTATTCAGTTAAAGAATTTCAGAACCCAGTTAAAATATGGCTGAAACAGGAGGCAGTTGTGAATATGAATCTTGAGCATGTTGAAACAGAAGAGGTGAAATTTAAGGCAGGATAAGTTGAGCTTATTGTCATGGGAGCACACCCCTATTACTCAGGATTCATCAGTCTTAATATACTGCAGTGGTGGCTCCATCCTTGAAAAATAGACACTATAAATAGTCTACAATAAATAAGACTGAGATCCCAGAAATATTTTTAAAGAGTACTGGTGGAAGTGTCAACAGACTTAAAGAGATAAAAACGTTCAAATTAATTTATTGTTTTCAGTGAGGAAAGATGTTACCTGAGTATATTCTCCAAGAGGGCTGGGTGGACATATTTTTCAGGAAGACAGTAAGAAAAGAAGTAGTGAATGTGCACCAGCAGAATGTGAGAAGTCAGCAGAGGCCAGGATTGATGGTCTGAGAAGCTTCGTAGAACCAGATGAGGCACCTAGCATCAATGGTAATGACAGGATTCTATATTAGTAGAGATCAGATGGCCAATTAAAGCAACAGAGACAAGTAGATGTATTGTCCTGGGCAGTGAGTGCGCTCTGATCCTCCATCATCTGTAGCAATGACTGAGAAATCTTGGAGATGAGAACAAAGGGCTCTAATTAGATACTATTTGACTATTCACAGATCTTGTGATCGAGATAACTTTACAAATGACATGAATGAATCTCAGAAGTGGCAAAAGACACTTTTAGGCAGAATGTTTCGTATCTTGCTTAAATTTCTAGTTTCAGCATGGCTAAGATTGTCAGTATTTTATTGATTTTGTAAGCTCAGACTCATGCTAACAGTACTTCCCTCAAATGGTCTGTGCCATGTATCTTTTTGTGCTTTTACCCAAGACCTGCTCTGGAAATGTGGAACTCACTTAGCCTGCAAAAATGTCTCCCAAAAGTGTGGGAGACAGCTCTCCTTTCAGGCAGCCTTTAGCTAGTGGAGGATGAAATATTGTGCATGTCCCAGCCACCCATCCTTTGAGGATTATTTGAGTGTCATTCTGTGTGCTTCGTATAGGTGCACATGAGCATCTGTTGTACAGAGCTATAACCTTGTTAAATTACTCTGCCTATCCACTTTTAAAATCCCATTTTCCTATCTCCTTCACTTTTGCTTATTGACATTACCTTACCAAACAATGTACTAGCATACATGTCTCTGCTTTTAGGGTAACCCAAATGGAATCAGGATATAAATAGCATGATATAATTTGCACCAGTGGTTCCAAAATGAACATTTGTATGTGCTTAAGAGTATTTTTTTTAAATTCTAGATGATTCCATTGCAAACCCAGAGATTCTATTTTAGTGTGTATTGGGAAAGACCTTAAAATCTTTAGGTAAATTTGTGCAAAAGACCTGAAGCATAGTTTTGAGAAACAGATTTAGCTCTTTAAGACTATTCTTTAAATTTACCTGACATTTCACAGTATAATTTCAACACAGACATAGGCATCAAAATTACACTCCAGTATGCAATGTTCACATTAGAGTTTAATGCCATATTTTTGGAAAACATACAGTAAAATTCACAACAGTGGCTTTTTCCAGTGAAGTGAATAATTCAATATCAACTTTTGAAAACATTTTTAAAATTCTAACAGGTCTTAAATCTTCACAGATCCAAGTTTGCAAAGGCCTCAGAAGGCAATGATATTTTTGTTTCTTCTGTGATCTCAAACACAAACAGATGAAGTCCTAATATCTGACTGAAAAACTAATATCTTGAGCCACATACTCTCTTAATAGCATTTGCAGTCAATATATCATGGAATGCTATTTGCCTGCTTCCGAAATATGTTAAATAATTTCACTAAGAAGTATGAAAAATTCATGTATGAATGCAGATGTTACTATCAGTTGACACATTGACCCACATTATAGATGAAAGTCAATCCAGGTCAATGATATAATACTTAAAAGAATAGTTCACTGAAAACAACTAGAGCTTGTGCCACTTCTTTAGTTTTCTATTAATTAATCTTGATCTTATTTGAAAATAGAGTTTATGAACATTTTTTTTTTACTGTTTAGAGAAGTATATCTGACATATTTTAAGTCTTTTCAGTTTAAATCAACTAGTATTATTCCTCTTTCAGAGAGTATATGACAATAACTCTAATATGTGAAGAAAAACTTTATTTTTCATGTAATATTTAAAATTGAAACAATTATTTTAACCACATCTCAGGGAAAATAAGTTCATCGCAATGAAATTGAGGATGTACCTTTGTAAACTAGCCACCAAACAGTTACATGTGTTTAACTTTGAAATATACTTTTGAAGGGCTTCCCTGATAGCGCCTACAATGCAGGAGACCCTGGTTTGATTCCTTGGTTGGGAAGATTCACTGGAGAAGGTATAGACTACCCACTCCAGTATTCTTGGGCTTCCCTTTTGGCTTAGTTGGTAAAGAATCTGCCTGCCATGTGGGAGACCTGGGTTCGATCCCTGGGTTGGGAAGATCCCCTGGAGAAGGGAAAGTCTACCCACTCCAGTATTCTGGCCTGGAGAATTACATGGACTGTAGAGTCCATGGGGTCACAAAGGGTCGAACACAACTAAATGACTTTCACATACTTTTGAAAGCATTCAAAAGAGAATAATAAGGAAGGAACATTAATCTGGATAAAAATATCATTTAAAGTCTACTAAATTTCCAGGCAGATTATAAACTTAATGAGATGGTTTGAATGATGACCTTCCTATTCTCTTCAAATACTTTCCCAGCTCTTAAGAAAGCACCTGTATGAAACAATGCTAAGTACATGCTTCATTCATAGAAATAAAATTATTGTTGAAGTAGTCTAGGATATTTATTTTCTGATACTAATTGACATTTAAAATAACCAAATAATAACTTATTTTAATATAGAGAGAATTCTCCCAGTTAGTATCTTCATTTATTAATATGAATAAATTTTTGAAATGTTTGTATCAAGATAAATAAATGGGTGATACATGATTAAATTCAATATTTTCATATTTCATATTCACTTATAATGGTCTATAAATCAATATGGTGCATGTCTCAATTTTCATTTTTTCTGATTTATTAACTCTAGATAACATTCATAGAGGGCATTTCTTTATAGTAAATATATATAACTTAATGTATATGTATGTATATATAGTCACACTAAGTTTGAGACAATCTCAGGTTTCTTATGTCTCATGTTCTGATCATATTCTCATCTCTGAAGGGAGGTAAGGAAACAAGGGTTCCTGCACTGACTTCCTGTTGAATATATGCATGACTAGGAAAAAAGTCATTTAACCTTTTCAACCTCAATTTTCCCTTTGTAAAATGAGGAGCTTGGTCCAAATTGGTAGTCTCCAACCTATCTTTACAAGGAGCAACCTCTAATTTATCCAGTTGAAGAGACAACTGATAGTGAAGCACACTCAGGAGGTCAGATGTTAGAAATGAAACTTACTCAGTGTTGCATGTGGATCTGTCACCACTTCCAGTGGCCTCCTTCATCCATCAGGAGACAGAAAATAATAAAAGAAGGAATGTGGCATACATCAGTAGATAAATCTACTTATTTGGAAAACTTGCATCGCTTTCTCAACAGTGCTTTAAAATATTTGTTTTTCTGTAACTGTTTGTCCTTTTCCTGTAACATTTTATTTTCCGTCCTCCTATAGCTTAGCACTTATCAGAAAGTTGTTTTTTTTGTTTTTGTTTTTACATCTTTTCTGTTTGCTTCTTTCAAGTAGAGAGGCAACAGATAGTATATACACAGTCCACACAGTTCAGTTCAGTCACTCAGTCGTGTCTGACTCTGTGAGACCCCATGAATCGCAGCATGCCAGGCCTCCCTGTCCATCCGGTGGGATGTCGGTGATGCCATCCAGCCATCTCATCCTGTGTCGTCTCCTTTTCCTCCGGCCCACAATCCCTCCCAGCATCAGAGTCTTTTCCAATAAGTCAACTCTTTGAATGAGGTGGCCAAAGTATTGGAGTTTCAGCTTCAGCATCAGTCCTTCCAATGAACACCCAGGGCTGATCTCCTTTAGAATGGACTGGTTGGATCTCCTTGCAGCCCACACAAATCTAATTTAAAAAATACATCTGTACTATCTTCCATGTGTATATGGCATTGTGCTAGGATTTGTATGTAATCTAAAGAGGCATAATAAATAGAATTGCTGTTTGGAGGCACAAGTTATTTTTAGCTTATTGACCCTGGGAAAATATTTCTTTCATGGTTTTCATGTCAAAAAAGAGTTAAGAGATTGTTGGAAAGTATAAATGAAAGACATTCACCCCTCAAACATTTTTTTTCCTTAAGGTTTAAAGAAACAGATACGAAGTACAGTATTTTCATATTTATTAATTCTTACACTAGTAATGAGTTGATTTAATGTTATGGTATTAAATAGTTCTTGTTTTATAACTTAGATAAGCTTTAGAAGAGTTAATGTGATAAAAATTTGGGAATTTTGTTGCCGTGGTCAGTTACTTACTGTGGCTTTATTTGATTTAAAAAAATACAGCATTTAAGCATATTCTATAGAAATTTATGTATATATAGTAGACCCTTGAGCAAGGTAGAGTTCCGGAACACTGACCACACTCCATTCCCACACTGTGCAATCAAAAATCCATGTAAAACTTTATAGTTTGTCTTCTGTACCCGTGGTTCTGCATCCATGGGTTCAATCAACTTAGACTCTGTAAGGATGTAGTATTTATTGAAAAAAGAAATGCATATAAGTGGGCCTGCATAGTTCATACTCATGTCTTTCAAGAGTCGACTGTATAGCTAAACAATATACATTTGATAATAGTAATGCTTCTGAGCTTTATTAAGCTTGTGTATGTATAGGAAAATATGTGTGTGTGTGTGTATACACATGTTTAAATGGCTGGGGAGAAAAAATGTTATTAAAAAGGTTTGCTATATAGATTAATGTTAGAAGTCTGCATGAAAAACTCATTGTATTTCTTACAATACAACCTCACATTATTTTACAGTGAGTTCAGATGTGGGTGAATGCCTATGTTAAAAACTAAAGTATATTTATTAAAATGTATTTATGAATACTTGGAATTTGGGTGGATAGTGATATAAAATTGAAAATATTAATTATAGTATGCAGTTGTTCATTGCTTCTAAAGATACTGTTGTATGATTTCTAAAATAACTTTCATTTTAACAGTCATAGGACATTTATTTTTATAGTTTATAAGACATTCTCCAGGTTGCTGAAATTCTCAAGGAAAATTGCATCACATCTTAAATAGACTGTTTGCCTCTGGGTGTGTTTTCTCAAGTTTTCTTTCCTATATGTCAGTAGCAAATGCTCATTTGTCAGAAACACACACACACACAAACACACACATACACAGACATATATATATGTATGTGTATACACACACACACACACACACACTAATTGTATTTATTGGTTATTTTACAAAAAGCTTGGTAGTAGCTTGGCTTCTTTGGTAGCCCAGATGGTAAAGTGTATGTGCACAATGCAAGAGACTTGGGTTTGATCCCTGGGTTGGGAAATCCCCTGGAGAAGGAAATGGCAACCCACTCCAGTACTCTTGCCTGGAAAATCTCATGGATTGAGGAGCCTGGTAGGCTACAGTCCATGAGGTCATAAAGAGTCGGACAGGACTGAGTGACTTCTCTTTCTTCCTTTCTTCCTTTCTTTCTTTCTTTCCTATGCAAAATTAAAACCAGTTATGTGAATTACAGATACTAAAAATGTATATATTCCAAATATATTCTTATCTAAGCTATGTTTCAACATAATAGATATAGTAAACTTATGATAAAATGTAAATACTTTCTGTGATAAGTTTCCCATCCTTAGTTGGCCCTTGAACAACATGAGTTTTAACTGTGCAAATGTATTGATACACATATTTGTATTTTTTTCAATACAAAATGCAAAACCATGTTTTGAGGTATTTAAACAGCTTTCTCAGTAGCTGATAAAACATGCCAAAAATAAAAAAAAAATATTAAAAAGTAAGTTTTTTATAATATCAATATATGAACCACTTTATAAATAAATTTTACCTGAGCTCTACAACTTCAAAATAACACATTCTTTGAAAGTATGCATGATAGAAGATTAAATAAACTTCCCATATACTGAGTCCCATAGAAAGTCACAAGAAATATCAAAGGCTTACTATAAACAGTATATTATCCAATTATTGTGGGATTAACTTAAAACAGTATATTGTCCAATTATTGTGGATTAATTTAAAAGTTAATATTAAAAAACATAATTATCAAACTCCAATTAAATTAGGAAATTAGAAGGCAGAATACTAAATACTCAACTACTGGGATGAAAAAATTGCAATGCAGTTAGAAAATTTTTTAAATCAAGTGCCAGAAATTCTAGCTGTGGTTAGAATAAAGTTATACACCTACTACCTATTCAAGAAAAAAAAGGTAAGAAAATGAATGTTCCAAAATTTATTGCATTATAAAATCAAAGAATTAGTAACATAAAAATGATCATGATAATAACTTTAATCATATAATAAATATATTTTATAATAATTAATAAATGTAATAAACCTGTGGTGAAACACATCAAGATATTAAAATCCCAGTAATTGATAAAGTATAGATTAATAGAGATTTTACCAATATGAAAGTGGTTATCAGATCAGATCAGTCACTCAGTCGTGTCCGACTCTTTGAGTTCACTCAGACTCAGGTCCATCGAGTCAGTGATGCCATCCAGCCATCTAATCCTCTGTTGTCCCCGTTTCCTCTTGCCCCCAATCCCAACCAGCATCAGAGTCTTTTCCAATGAGTCAACTCTTCACATGACATAGCCAAAGTACTGGAGTTTCAGCTTTAGCATCATTCCTTCCAAAGAAATCCCAGGGCTGATCTCCTTCAGAATGGACTGGCTGGATCTCCTTGCAGTCCAAGGGACTCTCAAGAGTCTTCTCCAACACCACAGTTCAAAAGCATCAATTCTTCGGCACTCAGCCTTCTTCACAGTCCAACTCTCACACCCATACATGACCACAGGAAAAACCATAGCCTTGACTAGATGAAACTTTGTTGGCAAAGTAATGTCTCTGCTTTTGAATATGCTATCTAGGTTGGTCATAACTTTCCTTTCAAGGAGTAAGTGTCTTTTAATTTCATGGCTGCAGTCACCATCTGCAGTGATTTTGGAGCCCAGAAAAATAAAGTCTGACACTGTTTCCACTGTTTCCCCATCTATTTCCCATGAAGAGCTGGACCGGATGCCATGATCTTTGTTTTCTGAATGTTGAGATTTAAGCCAACGTTTTCACTCTCCACTTTCACTTTCATCAAGAGGCTTTTGAGTTCCTCTTCACTTTCTGCCATAAGGGTGGTGTCATCTGCACATCTGAGGTTATTGATATTTCTCCCAGCAACCTTGATTCCAGCTTGTGTTTCTTACAGTCCAGTGTTTCTCATGATGTACTCTGCATATAAGTTAAATAAACAGGGTGACGATATACAGCCTTGACGTACTCCTTTTCCTATTTGGAAACAGTCTGTTGTTCCATGTCCAGTTCTAACTGTTGCTTCCTGATCTGCATACAAATTTCTCAAGAGGCAGATCAGGTGGTCTGGTATTCCGATCTCTTTCAGAATTTTCCACAGTTTATTGTGATCCACACAGTCAAAGGCTTTGGCATAGTCAATAAAGCAGAAATAGATGTTTTTCTGGAACTCTCTTGCTTTTTTGATGATCCAGCGGATGTTGGCAATTTGATCTCTGGTTCCTCTGCCTTTTCTAAAACCAGCTTGAACATCAGGAAGTCCACGGTTCACATATTGCTGAAGGCTGGCTTGGAGAATTTTGAGCATTACTTTACCAGCGTGTGAGATGAGTGCAATTGTGTGGTAGTTTGTGCATTCTTTGGCATTGCCTTTCTTCGGGATTGGAATGAAAACTGACCATTTCCAGTCCTGTGGCCACTGCTGAGTTTTCCAAATTGGCTGGCATATTGAGTGCAGCACTTTCACAGCATCATCTTTCAGGATTTGGAATAGCTCAACTGGAATTCTATCACCTTCACTAGCTTTGTTTGTAGTGATGCTTTCTAAGGCCCATTTGACTTCACATTCCAGGATGTCTGGCTCTAGGTCAGTGATCACACCATCATGATTATCTGGGTCATAAAGATCTTTTTTGTTCAGTTCTTCTGTGTATTCTTGCCATCTCTTCTTAATATCTTATGCTTCTGTTAGGTCCATACCATTTCCGTCCTTTATCGAGCCCATCTTTGCATGAAATATTCCTTTGGTATCTCTGATTTTCTTGAAGAGATCTCTAGTCTTTCGCATTCTGTTGTTTACCTCTATTTCTTTGCATTGATCACTGAAGAAGGCTTTCTTATCTCTTCTTGCTATTCTTTCGAACTCTGCATTCAGATGTTTATATCTTTCCTTTTCTCCTTTGCTTTTCGCTTCTCTTCTTTTCACAGCTATTTGTAAGGCCTCCCCAGACAGCCATTTTACTTTTTTTCATTTCTTTTCCATGGAGATGGTCTTGATCCCTGTCTCCTGTACAATGTCACAGACCTCATTCCATAGTTCATCAGGCACTCTATCTATCAGATCTAGGCCCTTAAATCTATTTCTCACTTCCACTGTATAAGCATAAAGGACTTGATTTAGGTCATACCTGAATGGTCTAGTGGTTTTCCCTACTTTCTTCAATTTCAGTCTAAATTTGGCAATAAGGAGTTCACGGTCTGAGCCACAGTCAGCTCCTGGTCTTGTTTTTGCTGACTGTAGAGAGCTTCTCCATCTTTGGCTGCAAAGAATATAATCAGTCTGATTTCGGTGTTGACCATCTGGTGATATCCATGTGTAGAGTCTTCTCTTGTGTTGTTGGAGTAGGGTGTTTGTTATGACCAGTGCATTTCTTGGAAAAACTATTAGTCTCTGCCCTGCTTCATTCTGTATTCCAATGCCAAATTTGTCTGTTACTCCAGGTGTTTCTTGACTTCCTACTTTTGCATTCCAGTCCCCTAGAATGAAAAGGACATCTTTTTTGGATGTTAGTTCTAAAAGGTCTTGTAGGTCTTCATAGAACCGTTCAACTTCAACTTCTTCAGTTTTATTTGTTGGGGCATAGACTTGGATTACTGTGATATTGAATGATTTGCCTTGGAAACAAACAGAGATCATTCTGTCGTTTTTGAGATTGCATCCAAGTACTGCATTTCAGACTCTTTTTGTTGACCATGTTTGCTACTTCATTTCTTCTGAGGGATTTCTGCCCACAGTAGTAAATATAATGGTCATCTGAGTTTAATTCACCCATTCCAGTCCATTTCAGTTCACTGATTCCTAGAATGTCGACATTCACTCTTGCCATCTCTTGTTTGACCACTTCCAATTTGCCTTGATTCATGGACCGACATTCCAGGTTCCTATGCAATAGGCAGGCGGCTGCGACTGGCGCGCTAAGCCCATCCGTCTGCGACCAGCTCCCTAAGTATGGCTGCGAGGAGCCACCCCACGTCCGAGGTTAGTGGCAGAAGCCAGGAGGACCCCATGCCCGAAAGGCGGCAGCCAAGAGGAGTTACCCCACGTCCCAGGTCAGGGGCAGCAGCCGAGAGTACCAGACTAACGGCGCAGGAATGGCCAAGCAGAGATACCCTGCATCCGAGGTCAGGGGGGCAGCCGGGAGGAAATACCCCATGCTATTAAGCCCTATGCCAGGGGCGGTGGACGGGAGGAGCTACGCCATGCCCCTAAGCCCGAGGCCAGGGGTGGTGGCCAGGAGGGCCAACCCCACGTCCAAGGAGCCGTGGCTGTGTGGGCGCAGGAGGGCCTAGAGGAGCTATCCCACATTGAAGGTCAGGAAGTGTGGCGGTGAGGAGATACCCCTTGTCCAAGGTAAGGAGTAATGGCTGTGCTTTGCTGGAGCAGCCATGAAGAGATACCCCATGCCCAAGGTAAGAGAAACCCAAGTAAGACGGTAGGTGTTGCAAGAGGGCATCAGAGGGCAAACACACTGAAACCATACTCACAGAAAACTAGTCAATCTAATCACACTAGGACCACAGCCTTGTCTAACTCAATGAAACTAAGCCATGCCCATGGGGCAACCCAAGATGGGCGGGTCATGGTGGAGAGATCTGACAGAATGTGGTCCACTGGAGAAGGGAATGGCAAACCACTTCAGTATTCTTGCTTTGAGAACCCCATGAACAATATGAAAAGGCAAACTGATAGGATACTGAAAGAGAAACTCCCCAGGTCAGTAGGTGCCCAATATGCTACTGGAGATCAGTGGAGAAATAACTCCAGAAAGAATGAAGGGATGGAGCCAAAGCAAAAACAATACCCAGCTTTGGATGTGAAAGTGGTTATAAAATCATATTATAAACTCCTTTAGAAAAGTATATCTGGTAATACAAATGAAATAGGAAAATGACCAAGAAAATATAACATATACAAATTGATATTAGACAATTTTAAATCTGAATTATTGTATATCTATTACAATTGAGCATTTATTAAAATACCTCGCACAAAACATATCCACAGATCAAGATGTCTTCATTGATAAAATGACAAAATCTTTAAAGGAAAAATAACTTCAGATATTATTCAAAACAATTTCACGTAAAGGAGAAAATCGTATGTAAATTTGCTTCAGAGACTAAAATAACCCTGCAAGAAAACATGACAAAGATATTGCCATAACAGCTAGTTATTGGCAAATTTTTCCATAAATGTGGACATAAAAATCTTCAGTTCAGTTCAGTTCAGTTGTTCAGTTGTGTCTGACTCTTTGTGACCCCATGGACTGCAGCAGGCTAGGCCTCCCTGTCCATCACCAACTCCTGGATTGACTCAAACTCATGTCCATTGAGTTGGTGATGCCACCCAACCATCTCATCCTCTCTCATCCCCTTCTTCTCTTGCCTTCAATCTTTCCCAGATCCGGGTCTTTTCAAATGAATCAGTTCTTCACATCAGGTGGCCAAAGTATTAGAGTTTCAGCTTCAACATCAGTCCTTCCACCGAATATTCAGGACTTATCTCCTTTAGAATGGACTAGTTGGATCTCCATGCAGTCCAAGGGACTCTCAAGAGTCTTCTCCAACACTACAGTTCAAAAGCATCATTCTTCGGCACTTAGCTTTTTTTATAGGCCAACTCACATCCATACATGACTACTGGAAAAACCATAGTCTTAAATAGATGGACCTTTGTTGGCAAAGTAATGGCTCTGCTTTTGAGTATGCTATCTAGGTTGGTCATAACTTTTCTTCCAAGGAGTAAGCTTCTTTTTATTTCATGGCTGCAGTCACCATCTGCAGTGATATTGGAGCCCAGAAAAAGAAAGTCTGACACTGTTTCCATTCTTTCCCCATCTATTTGCCATGAAGTGATGGGACTGGATGCCATGATCTTAGTTTTCTGAATGTTGAGCTTTAAGCCAGTTTTTTCACTCTCCACTTTCACTTTCATAAAGAGGCTCTTTAGTTCTTATTCACTTTCTGTCATAAGGGTGGTGTCATCTGTATATCTGAGGTTATTGACATTTCTCCAAGTGATCTTGATTCCAGCTTGTGCTTCATCCAGTCCAGGGTTTCTCATGATGTACTCTGCATATAAGTTAAATAAGCAGGGTGACAGTATACAGCCTTGACATCTTCCTTTTCCTATTTGGAACCAATCTATTGTTCCATGTCCAGTTCTAACTGTTGCTTCCTGACCTGCATACAGATTTCTTAAGAGGCAGGTCAGGTGGTCTGATTTTCTCATATATTTCAGGTTTTCCCACAGTATATGGTGATCCACACAATCAAAGGCTTTGGCATAGTCAATAAAGTAGAAGTAGATGTTTTTCTGGAACGCTTTTGTGATGATCCATCAGATGTTGGCAATTTTCTCTGGTTCCTGTGCCTTTTCTAAATCCAGCTTGAACATCTGGAATTTCATGGTTCACATGTTGCTGAACCTTGGCTTTGGAGAACTTTGAGCATTACTTTGCTAGCATGTGAGATGAGTGCAATTGTGTGGTAGTTTGAGCATTCTTTGGCATTGCCCTTCTTGGGGCTGGAATGAAAACTGACCATTTCCAGTCCTGTGGCCACTGCTGAGTTTTCCAAATTTGCTGCACCATCACAGCATCATCTTTTAGGATTTGAAATAGCTCATCTAAAATTCCATTACCTCCACTAACTTTGTTCATAGTGATGCTTCCTAAGGTCCACTTGACTTTACATTCCAGGATGTCTGGCTCTAGGTGATCATGCCATTGTGATTATCTGGGTCGTGAAGATCTTTTTTGTACAGGTTTTCTGTGTATTCTTGCCACCACTTCTTAACATCTTCTGCTTCTGTTAGGTCCATACCATTTCTGTCCTTTGTTGAGCCCATCTTTTTGTGAAATGTTCCCTTGGTATCTCTAATTTTCTTAAAGAGATAGCTAGTCTTTTCTGTTGTATTATTTTCCTCTATTTCTTTGCACTAATCACTGAGGAAGGCTTTCTTATCTCTCCTTGCTATTCTTTGGAACTTGGTATTCAAATGGGTGTATCTTTCCTATTCTCCTTTGCTTTTGGCTTCCCTTCTTTTCACAGCTATTTGTAAGGCTTCCTCAGACAGCCAATTTGCTTTTTTGCATTTCTTTTTGTTGGGGATGGCCTTCACCCTGTCTCTTGTACAATGTCATGAACCTCCATTCATAGCTCATCAGGCAGTCTGTATATCAGGACTAGTCCCTTGAATCTATCTCTGACTTCCACTATATAATCGTTAGGGATTTTATTTAAGTCATACCTGAATGGTCTAGTGGTTTCCCCTAACTGCTTCAATTTAAGTCTCAGTTTGACAATAAGGAATTCATGATCTGAACTACAATCAGCTCCTGGTCTTTTTTGCTGACTGTATAGAGCTTCTCCATCTTTGGCTGCAAAGAATATAATCAATCTGATTTCAGTGTTGACCATCTGGTGATGTCCATGTGTAGAGTCTTCTCTTGTGTTGTTGGAAGAGGGCGTTTGCTGTAACCAGTGTGTTCTTTTGGCAGAACTCTATTAACCTTTGCCCTGCTTCATTCTGTACTCCAAGGCAAAATTTGCCCGTTACTCCAGGTGTTTCTTGACTTTCTACTTTTGTATTCAAGTCCCCTATAATGAAAAGGACATCTTTTTTGAGTGTTAATTCTAGAAAGTCTTGTAGGTCTTCATAGAACTGTTCAGCTTCAGATTCTTCAGCATTACTGGTTGGGGCATAGACTTGGATTACCATGATATTGAATGGTTTGCCTTGGAAACAAACAGAGATCATTCTATTGTTTTTGAGACTGCACCCAAGTACTGCATTTGGACTCTTTTGTTCACTAGGATAGCTACTCCATTTCTTCTAAGCGATTCTTGCCCACAGTAGTAGATATAATGGTCATCTGAGTTAAATTCACCCATTCCAGTCCATTTTAGTTGGCTGTTTACTTAAATGTCAGTTTTTTGCTCTTGCCATCTCTTGTTTGATCACTTCCCCATTTGCCTTGATTCATGGACCTAACATTCCAGCTTCCTATGCAATATTGCTCTTGACAGCATCGGACTTTGCTTCCATCACCAGTCACATCCACAGCTGTGTGTTGTTTTTGCTTTGTCTCTGTCTCTTCATTCTTTCTGGAGTTATTTCTCCACAAATTTCCAGTAGCATATTGGGTACCTACCAACCTGGGGAGTTTGCCCTCAGTGTCCTATCTTTTTGCCTTTTCATACCATTTATGGGGTTCTCAAGGCAGGAATACTGAAGTGGTTTGCCATTCCCTTCTCCAGTGGACCACATTTTGTCAGAACTCTCTACCATGACCTCTCTGTCTTGGGTGGCCCTACATGGCATGGTTCATAGTTTCATTGAGTTAGACAAGGCTGTGGTCCATGTGATTAGATTGGTTAGTTTTCTGTGATTATGGTTTCCAGTCTGTCTTCCCTCTGATGGAGAAGGATAAGAGGCTTATGAAAGCTTCCAGATGGGATAGACTGACTGAGGGGGATACAGGGTCTTGTTCTGATGGGCGAGGCCATGATCTGTAAAACTTTAACCCAATTTTCTGTTGACGAGTGGAGCTGTGTTCCCTCCCTGCTATTTAACTGAGGCCAAACTATGGTGGAGGTAATGAAGATAATGGTGACTTCCCTCAAATGATCCATGCATGTACTGCTAAGGTCCCTGACCCCAACCATGCAGCAGGTCACCACAACCCACGCCTTCACCGGAGACTCCCGGACACCCACAGGCAAATCTCTTGTGGGGTCACTGTTCCTTTCTCCTGGGTCCTAGTGTACCAAGTGCTGTTGTGCCCTCCAAGAGTTTATCTCCCCATCCTATGTAAGTTCTGGCAGCTCTGTGGTGGGGTTAATGGCGACCTCCTCCAAGAGAACTTAAGCCATACCTACACGCAGAGCACCTGTCCCTGCGGCAGACCACTGTCAACCTGTACCTCCACAGGAGATGCTCAAACACAGTTCTGTCTCAGTCTCTGTGGGGTCCCTGGGTCCTGGTGTGCACAAGGTTTGTTTGAGTCCTCTGAGCGTCTCTGGCGGGAATGGGGTTTGATTCTAAACGTGATTTGGCTCCTCCTACCATCTTGCTGGGGCTTCTCCCTTGCCTTTGGATGTGGGGTATCTCTTCCCAGCCGCTCCAGTGCCTACCATCTTACTGGGGTTTCTCTGACCTTGGATGTGGGGTATCTCCACACAGCCAGTCCAGCAAAGCACAGCAGCTGCTCCAGACCTTGAATGTGGGCTATCTACTCATGGCTGCTCCAGTGAAACACAGGCACCTCTCCTGACCTTGGACGTAGGGTATCTTCTCATGGCTGCTGCTCCTGACCTTGGACATGATAAAAATTGATAAAAATCTTAAATGTTAGTAAATCAAATTCAAATATTTAATCATAAAGAAAATATGTATCATGGCCAAATACACTCAATACTGTTCATTTAACATTCAAGAATAAGTCAATATAATTTACCAGATTAGCAGAATAAAATAAAAGTCATGCAGGGTTATCAATACATAAAAAAAGTCATTCAATGAAATTCTTTGTAATTATAAAGCCTTAATTAGCTAACAAGACTTCAAAAAAATCTGAATAAGGATATTAGTCACAACAGAAATCCACAAAAAATTCACAGATTTTCTCTGTAATCAATGATGAGCAGATCATGTCCTCTGTTATCATATTTGCTTTGCATTACAAGTGCTTACTAGTTCAGTATGGGAATAAAAATGAACAAAAGACAAAACTGGAAAAAATGATTCATTAATTATATTAATATATTTGAGTTGGTAGAAATCTGGAAGAATCTAGCAATGGATTGTTTGAATAAGTAAATTTGGCAAAGCCATTGAATATAAGGTGACTTAAAATCATTTGAATGATTATGCACCACAAAAATTTTAGAAAATAAGAAAGAGCCAAGTATTAAGCATAAGACGTGCAAGACCTCTGTACAGAAAACGCTACAATATTGTTCTCCCACATTAAAGTGAAACTAAACATGTAAATCAGTATATCACGTACTTTTATTAGAAAACTTGATATTATAAGGACCTAGATTTTTCAAAAATTTATTAGCAAACCAGTATCTCAGTGTGTTTACATGAATACATGCATATGGACAGGTTTATGGTGATGTATGTCTCTATGATGGTAAAAATAAGAAACACAACCAAATGTTGACTAAGTTCTAGAGAAATTAGTACTTTCATTTGGTATCATCTATTTGCTGGATGGTGTGTAAATTGATACAAGTTTGGGGGAAAACAGTTTGATAATATTTGCATAAGAATACTATATTACTCACTCTTGAATGGGAATGTGTGCATGTGTGTATATATTCATTTGTGTGCATCTTGAATAGATTAACATCTGTAAGTTCAAAAAAGGATGTTTGTGATAATATTTATTTCAGTTAATACTGTGAGACAGACACATAAATGTTCATAAATGAATGGGGAAAAAACCCTTCAATGTATTCATAAAACAGAATACTACACAATGATGAAAATATACTCCATCTCTATTAAACAGAATGGGGAGGATCTCAAAATTATTATGCTGCCCAAAAGCAGCCAGATCAAAATGAACACATTAATTCAGCCATAATTCCATTGTTTAAAATATACACATGTACATATGTATATGTAGGGAGTAAATTATGTCTATATGTAAACAGGTAATACAAGAAAAAGGACAAGAACTTAGGCAAGCCAAAATATAGAAACTACCACTATGGAAAGAGGGAAAAAACAGCCTTTTCAATCTGTATGACACTGGAAATAGGGTAGAAGAAATGATTGAAAGTTAGAGTAGGTGGGGTCTTTGTAAAGAATGTGGGCAGGAAGCCTGGAAAGGAAGACAAAGAACAGATATTCAAGGCTTAAGATTCTCAATTAAAACTGATAAACATAATTTAAAAGGCATATAAGCTTTGAAAATTATAAGCAGGATAATGGCATGATATACTTCTGACTTTCAGTGTATCACTGATTGTTTTGCCCAAAATTATTTTATTGCATCATTTGATTTTTTATTTGGAAGAATCCAAGGAAGAAAGTGCTCAATTATTATAGACAAAATAACTTAACTTTGAAATATCAGAGAGGTTAAAAAAACATTCTGAAGTCACACAACCTCTTAACTGCAAGGCTGAAACAAGACTTCACTATTCCTACTTAAGTGTTACTTTTAGTTACATTAAAACATTTTTCTTCCACCTACACACATTAGCATCTTTGATATGTCAAACTGACAACTAAAAACAGTTTAATAACAAGGTGAAAGTTTTATATAAAAATAGATTTTTCATTTCTTTTAATTCACATTTTTATATTACTTCAGTTGCTCATAAAGAATTTATCCCCTCTTTATACAGTTGTGACTTGATATATCAATGACAATTTAAACATCCCCTACATTTGCTTAAAAGTTTGATCTTGAAGTGAAAGTACATTATTACTTTAATAGATAATTAAATTCTGCATACAACTGTGACTGATCAAATGAGTACCGAAGGTATTGTTAATTCAAATAGTAAGTCATTTCTGTTTCTATAATATTTAAATCTAAGTCAAATATTCTAAATTCAATATATGGTGGACACTGACTTTACTTCCATTACTGAATTATATTGGCAAGGTGTGATTTCAGGCTGTAATCCACATCCTTTTACTCAATGGCTATATAAGCTGGAACTTGACTAGGTAGCAAACTCCACAAAGCCATATTAAGCATGCTTAGCAAAATCATAGCAAATAGAATATTAGTTTCTTGGATATGATTACTAACGGCATATTTCAGGCATAGCTGAGTGACTCAAGAATGATCACACTGATTTACTATGTCTACTTCACTGCTGCTGCTGCTAAGTTGCTTCAGTTGTGTCCGACTCTGTGTGACCCCATAGACACCAGCCCACCAGGCTCCCCCGTCCCTGGGATTCTCCAGGCAAGAACACTGGAGCAGGTTGCCATTTCCTTCTCCAATGCATGAAAGTGAAAAGTGAAAGTGAAGCTGCTCAGTCGTGTCTGATGCTTAGTGACCCCATGGACTGCAGCCTACTTCACTAAACTCTAAATTATTCCACATTGGTGAACATTCTCAGGTGGTATCTTGACTGAAGGCTGAATCTACAGGCTGAGTTTCTCTTGGTAAAATCAGCAGAAGGAAGAGGGTTTTTTGTACCTAAACATATCACAAGGAAAGCAAGATCTGAGCATTGTACTGCTAATCCAGGCGAATTACCTATCTTTGAAATAATCTATGTAGACAAGAGTAAGAGATACACAGAGTGCAGGATTGAGAGTGAGGAAAAAGTCTTCTGCAATTTGGAATCTCTTACCTGAAAAAAAGTAGGAGATGCAGTTGAGGGTTTCATTTCTGGGTTGGTAATGCTCAAAATTCTCCAAGCCAGGCTTCAGCAATACGTGAAATGTGAAATTCCAGATGTTCAAGCTGGTTTTAGAAAAGGCAGAGGAACCAGAGATCAAATTCCCAATATCCACTGGATCATCAAAAAATCAAGAGAGTTCCAGAAAAACATCTATTTCTGCTTTATTGACTATGCCAAAGCCTTTGACTGTGTGGATCACAATAAACTGTGGAAAATTCTGAAAGAGGTGGGAATACCAGACCACCTGACCTGCCTCTTGAGAAACCTATATGCAGGTCAAGAAGCAACAGTTAGAACTGGACATGGAACAACAGACTGGTTCCAAATAGGAAAAGGAGTACATCAAGGCTGTATACTGTCACCCTGCTTATTTAACTTGTATGCAGAGTACATCATAGAAACGCTGGACTGGAAGAAGCACAAGCTGGAATCAAGATTTCCGGGAGAAATATCAATAGCTTCAGATATGCAGATGACACCACCCTTATGGCAGAAAGTGAAGAGGAACTCAAAAGTCTCTTGATGAAAGTGAAAGAGGAGAGTGAAAAAAGTTGGCTTAAAACTCAACATTCAGAAAACTAAGATCATGGCACCTGGTCCCATGACTTCATGGGAAATAGATGGGGAAACAGTGGAAACAGTGTCAGACTTCATTTTTCTGGGCTCCAAAATCACTGCAGATGGTGACTGCACCCATGAAATTAAAAGACGCTTACTCCTGGGAAGGAAAGTTATGACCAACCTAGATCGCATATTGAAAAGCAGAGACATTACTTTGCCAACAAAGTTCCATCTAGTCAAGGTTATGGTTTTTCCAGTGGTCATGTATGGATGTTGACTTTGAAGAAAGCTGAGCACCAAAGAATTGATACTTTTGAACTGTGGTGTTGGAGAAGACTCTTGAGAGTCCCTTGGACTGCAAGGAGATCCAACCAGTCCATCCTAAAGGAGATCAGTCCTGGGTGTTCTTTGGAAGGACTGATGCTAAAGCTGAAACTCCAGTACTTTGGCCACCTGATGCGAAGAGTTGACTCATTGGAAAAGGCTCTCGTGCTGGGAGGGGTTGGGGGCAGGAGGAGAAGGGGACGACAGAGGATGAGATGGCTGGATGGCATCACTGACTCGATGGACATGAGTTTGAGTGAACTCCAGGAGTTGGTGATGGACAGGGAGGCCTGGCATGCTGCAATTCATGGGGTCGCACAGAGTCGGACACAACTGAGCAACTGAATTGAACTGAACTGAAGGTCCCCTGGAGTAGGAAATGACAACCCACTTCGGTACTCTTGCTTGGAAAATTCCATGTTCAGAGGAACCTAAAGTGCTGGATACAGCTGAGCACATACGTATGCACCTGAAAAAAAGCAACTTTCAGTGCTGAAAGATAAAAATATAAAAGCCAGTTATACTGTACTAGTTACACTGTTTGAATCAGTGGTTAAATTAACATGTGCTGTGAGTGTGCAATAAAATAACCTCATCAGAATTTTAAATAATAACGGTATCAGAGTTTGAAAGTTAGTTTAGAATCCACTGTGAACTAAAATTCCTGTGACTATTTTAAAACTTGATTCTTTTTTTTTTTTTTTTTAAACCTGAAATTTGAAGCTGGTGTATTTAGGACAAAGCAAATCATATAGTGAAAACAGAATATTTAAAAATATCTCATTTTCACAGATAATGTTTTTATATTAATGAGAGATTTTTTTGAATAGTTACATAGTGTTTCTTTTTTAAAAACGCATTCTGATTTCACAAATTATGTTATCTATTTGATCTGTTTTTGATAGTTCTGTCATATGGCAAAACATTTTTTTTCCATTTGCTCTGCTGTAAATATTAGTTAGAATGTTTAAATAGGACTTAATGGAATAGGGACTTGGAGTGAGTAGAGACTGAAAGAAATAATTTTGACTATATATGCACTTTGTTTCCTTTATGAGACTGGAGATGGACCTTGTGTAAACAGTCTCTAAAATTACTCCAAATGGTCCCTACATCTTTGTATTCCTACCTTTATGTAACCCCTCACCTTAATATGGGCTAGATTTAGTGACTGGCTTTTAAGGAACAGAATACAGCAAAAGTGGTTGGACATCACACCCAAGATTAAGTTACAAAAAGAATATGAACTTTGTCATCTCCGACTTTCTCTTGGATGGTATCCTTCTGGTAGAAACAAACCATCTAGTGTATCTGTCTGTGTGAAGCACCCCACATAGCAAGGGACTGAGATATCTGACCAGCAGTCAGCAAGAACCGGAGGCTTGCTGACAGTCATGTGAATAAGTTGGAAGTGGCATTTTTTCAGGCAAATCAATGGCCATGGAGGACCTAGAGCCTCCCAAGAGCCACATAAAATGGGGGATCGGTTCCCTATAGCCAGACCTCATGATGCTTGCAGCAGAGTCAGTAGCTCAATTATAGCCTTTGTGACAGACCCTGAGCTAGAGGACCCAGCTAAGACAGACCCAATTCCTGAACTACAGAAACTATGTGTTATATGTTTTTATTGTTTTTAGACATTTCGTTTTGAAGGAATTTGTGTGCAACAATAGATAATTAGTACAGACATATCAATAAATTATTGATTTTCTGTATTGACAGTTTCTTCTATAAATTCTATATCTGGGCTTCCCTGGGGGTTCAGACAGTAAAGAATCCACTAGAATTGGGGAACAGTTCACTTAGTTTTACTGTATCTTAGTGATATATTTTGAAGGCATATGGCACATTTACAATTCTCTTAATACATCTAATGTTTAAATATTGTGTTTAAACATTCAATCATAGATATAATAAAAAAAAAAATAGTCAACAGTAACTCTGGAATTCTCCCATAATTGAATCAGATTCACAACAGTGTTAAAGGAACAGTCAAGTAGAGGAAGAAGTTGTGGCTGAGATGAGAAGGATGCTTACTATAGGCTCGCTCTGTGATTTTATATTCATTTCACTCGTTAAGGTCTCATTCAGCTTCTTTATATCCAAAATAAAGACATTAAAAAATATTCTCTGCTACAAATAATCACCTATCAGTAGATGAGGAAAGGAACTTTGTAGTCTTAACAAATAGAAAATGTCAAGAAACAGTTTTGATTTTCTTCCCATCATTATTCTGTGTTATGATTTGTTGCAGGTTATATAATGATCCTTTACATTTTTTTCACCTTTAAAATATGTCTCCTAAAATTCTTCAGTATTTAAAGGATATGATGTTATGATTACACTTTTGTTGTTGTTTGTTTGTTTGGGGTCATATCACTGTTTGTACTGATGGATCAAATTGCTACTTGTTCAGTGGATCAGTCATGTCTGGCTCTTTGCAACCCCATGGACTGCAGCACACCAGACTTCCCTGTCCTTCAGTTCAGTTCAGTTCAGTTCAGTCGCTCAGTTGTGTCCGACTCTTTGCGACCCCATGAATCACAGCACGCCAGGCCTCTCTGTCCATCATCAACTCCTGGAGTTCACTCAGACTCACGTCCATTGAGTCAGTGATGCCATCCAGCCATCTCATCCTCTGTCGTCCCCTTCTCCTCTTGCCCCCAATCCCTCCCAGCATCAGAGTCTTTTCCAGTGAGTCAACCCTTCACATGAGGTGGCCAAAGTACTGGAGTTTCAGCTTTAGCATCATTCCTTCCAAAGAAATCCCAGGGCTGATCTCCTTCAGAATGGACTGGTTGGATCTCCTTGCAGTCCAAGGGACTCTCAAGAGTCTTCTCCAACACCACAGTTCAAAAGCATCAATTCTTCAGTGCTCAGCTTTCTTCAAAGTCAACATCCACACATGACCACTGGAAAAACCATAGCCTTGGCTAGACGGACCTTTGTTGGCAAAGTAATGTCTCTGCTTTTGAATATGCTCTGCTTTTGAATATGCTTATGAATATGCTTTTGAATATGGTCGTAACTTTCCTTCCAAGGAGTAAGCGTCTTTTAATTTCATGGGTGCAGTCACCATCTACAGTGATTTGGAGCCCCCAAAAATTAAGTCTGACACTGTTTCCACTGTTTCCCCATCTATTTCCCATGAAGTGATGGGACCAGATGCCATGATTTTCATTTTCTGAATGTTGAGTTTTAAGCCAACTTTTCACTCTCCTCTTTCACCTTCATCAAGAGGCTTTTTACTTCCTCTTCACTTTCTGCCATAAGGGTGGTGTCATCTGCATATCTGAGGTGATTGATATTTCTCCCAGCAATCTTCACTATCTCGCAGAGTTTGCTCAGACTCACATCCATTGAGTCAATGATGCCATCCAACCATCTCATCCTTGTCGTCTCCTCCTCCTCCTGCCTAAAATCTTTCCAGGCATCAGGGTCTTTTTGAGTGAGTCAGCTCTTTGCACCAGATGGCGAAAGTATTCAAATTCAGCATCAGTCCTTCCAGTGAATATTCAGGGTTGATTTCCTTTAGGATTGACTGGTCTGATCTCTGGATTACTATAAATCTAGGTTGATTCCAGTAAAGAAATAAATTTCTTGCTGTACTTTTTAAAAGTTACATGTGTTTACACTTAGGTCAATAACTGGATAACTTCTCACTCCTCTGACCTAACATCCAGTGTTAGGCAGGTTATTATGTTATTTCCTCTCAGCTCGAAAGCTGTTCTTCTGTATTCTCCTTTGCTGGCTCCTCTTTGTGAGAATCTTTCAATAGGGGGCAGTAGCTGGCGACCCACTCCAGTACTCTTGCCTGGAAAATCCCATGGACAGAGGAGCCTGGTAGGCTTCAGTCCATGGGGTCGCTGAGTTGGACACGACTGAGCAACTTCACTTTCACTTTTCACTTTGATGCACTGGAGAAGGAAATGGCAACCCACTCCATTGTTCTTGCCTGGAGAATCCCAGGGACGGGGGAACCTGGTGGGATGCCGTCTATGGGGTCACGCAGAGTCGGACACGACTGAACTGACTCAGCAGCAGCAGCAGCAGCAAATGGAGACTTTTGGAGAAGACAGTGGCACCCCACTCCAGTACTTTTGCCTGGAAAATCCCATGGACGGCGGAGCCTGGTAGGCTGCAGTCCATGGGGTCGCTAGGAGTCGGACACAACTGACCGATTTCACTTTCACTTTTCACTTTCATGCATTGGAGAAAGAAATGGCAATCCACTCCAGTGTTCTTGCCTTGAGAATCCCAGGGACGGGGAAGCCTGGTGGGCTGCCATCTATGGGGTCGCACAGAGTCGGATACGAATGAAGCGACTTAGCAGCAGCAGCAGCAGATGGAGACTTTGAGGCAGGAGGAGAGGGAAGTCTTGCTCTTAGCCAGTGGCTTCCTGTCTCTTGAAGTTTTCATGAGCTTTACTGCAGCTTCATTCAACCACCTTCCTGAAGCAGCAGCAGTTTGCACTTTTTACGTTAATATATATATATATATATATATATATATATATATGGCATCATTGTCTCATCTAGAGACACGGAGTCTGTGCGACCCCATAGATGGCAGCCCACCAGGCTCCCCCGTCCCTGGGATTCTCCAGGCAAGAACACTGGAGTGGGTTGCCATTTCCTTCTCCAATGCATGAAAGTGAAAAGTGAAAGTGAAGTCACTCAGTCGTGTCTGACTCTTAGCGACCCCATGGACTGTAGCCCACCAGGCTCCTCTGTCCATGGGATTTTCCAGGCAAGAGTACTAGAGTGGGGTGTCATTGCCTTCTCCGCTAGAGACACTAGCACCAGCTAAGAGGATTTCCCTCCCTTAGATAAGGTGTTGGACCCCTCCTCTGAGAGATAGGACACTAGCTGAGCAGCATCCTCTCCTCAGAGGTCTGAGTTTCAGCTTCTCAGGTCTCTCCTGTCAGTTTCTAAATTGTCATTTTGCCAGGCTTGTCACTTCTTTGTTTAGATTGGAGTAGTTGGTGCTACTTCAAGTCCCTACTTTTTTTTTTTTTTCATTATTTGCCAGGTCCAGTCCTGGCTGATCCAGGGTATTCGAAGGGGAGATGGCTTCGGCGAGTTCACTGGATACACTGGCTTTAATTAAATATTAATTAGAGATATAGAGAGTAATAGAATGTGGATAGCTCAGCAGGAAAATTCAGTGGAAAAAAGAGGCTGAGTAGCTTGGTTTACACGGGAAACCAATAAAACTTCAAGACAAGAAGCTTGCACCACTTACGTAGGCCGCAGGCGTCCTTCTGTTCTCCCGAAGGAGAGGAGACACTGAGGCCTCCCCGGTCGGATCTTAGAAACCCAGGCATAATTAGTAAGCATGGCGGGTTCCACGCTCCAGATGGAAACTCAGCCAGAGTTTGAGAGAGAGAACAACATGGGGAGACCAGTCTTTCGAGGAACTGATCCCGTTCTTTATTTTCCAGGGTCTGTTTTTATACACTGAGATGTTATACAAAAGTCACGCAGGGACAGCAGTCCTGACTTTTATTAAAGTCAGGTGCTTCATACAGATGTATACAGATGTCATAGGGGTGTTACATCATCTTCTGGCCGGGGGGGCCTGCTGACAATTTATGACCCTCTCCTTGTGATAGCGGTCAGTCTACCAGAACACTTATTTCTCCAGGGGTGATTATTTTTGAAACAGACATCACCTTCCGAAGGTACCAGTTAAAGTTACATTCCTATAGGGTGAGGGTGTGGTGGGTTTTAATTAAGGAAAGAATTTACTTAGCCTAAGGTCCAACGTGATTAATATCAAAGGTTAATACTTATTTCTTCTATATATTCATTAATGTGTATAAGGGCAGGGGATGTGGAGACTTAGCAGCGAACATTGGCTCAACAAATGAAAAACCCTTCACCAATACAATTTCTAATCAGCCCACTGTACTTATACTAATAGTTTTCTAACTTCTCTAAAGAACCTGTTTTTAAAAGGTTTAAAGCATCTCGTGCCTCTCATGGTTGGGAGGCTGTGAGCAATCACATGTGGCCGGACAAGCCTGTCAGGCAGGCTAGAGAACCTTCAGAGGAGTTTGTAAGTTTGGAACACTCGTGTCATGCCCAGGAATTATTATTAACTGGAGCTCTAAGTTAACTCCTTCTCTGAAAGAGGTGGTGGGGGACAGCCCCTTGTAATGTCAGAGGTGCAGGAGAGAGCACAAAGTAGTAAAGTAGGCAGGCTCTGGTTTTGGGGGTAGATGCTCAAGAATTTCCAGGGGGACTCCTGAGGCTCTACCCTGCCTCTGTGTATGTCGAGCCTCCTTCCTCATGACCTTTGCCACAGGTGGAGGTCCTCACGCGGGCTCCCCGCAATTATTTATTTATTCATTGGCCATGCTGGGTCTTCCTTGCTGTGCGGACTTTTTTCTAGTTGTGACAAGCAGGGGCTTATCGCAGTGGTTTCTCTTGTTGCAGAGCACAGGCTTTAGGGCATGCACCTTCGTAGTTGCAGCTTGTGAGCTCAGCAGTTGAGACTCCTGGCCTCTAGATCAAAGGCTCAGAGGCTCACAGGCTCAGTTACTCTGCAGCATGTAGGATCTTCCCAGATCAAGGATTGTGCCAATGTCTCTTGAATTGGCAGGCAGATTTTTTACCACTGAGACACCAGGGAAGCCCAAGTCTCTACATTCATAATACCTATGAATTCTTTTTCTACCCATTCTGTTATTAATTAACAAGTTTAAAATGAGTTAACTATTATATTTTTTTCTCTATAAAAATGCTAAGGTGGCTTCTGTCTCCTGGTTGGCCTTTGATGGATAAATTCGCTTGGTTTTTCAACTTTTAATATGTAGAAATGCTGTGGATCAAATCACTTAACTATATATCAATAAAGCTAGAATCTGGTGTTACAGAAGACAGAATGGCTTACTTCCTCCACAGAATAGACCATTTTAAATATTTTCACACATTAGGAAAGTGTGTTTAATGTTTGCTTTCCAAACCACTTAGCTAAGAAACTCCCTTGCCTAGGTTTATATGGATATTCTATTAATTTGATTTCTTAGCAGCATTTCATTTTGTCATCTCTAAAATGCCAACTTAAATTTTAATTGCATTGACAGATATGTGCTCTATTTGCTTAGTATGCATTCTCTTCTGTTTTAGTATGCAGTTTAAAACAAAGTAGATTTTTCATTGTAATTTCAATATTCAGATATAATCTTACCCTCCCAACCAAAAAACTTCATAACCTAATCTTGTTAATCAGATTCATGCCAATGAATATTACTCTTGCATGCATATATTCAGTTTACTTGTATACCCACACATATACACAAGGGCACTCGGTTTTTATTTGTGTTTTCTCCAAATACTTCACAGACACATATGCGTAGATCTCTAATACTTTACAACTGTGTTGCAGAAAGATTAGCAAGTAAATCTGATTTGATATTCCTCTTAAAGGTTGCAACCTCCTAGTGTTCTAAAAAGTTCTCAGAAGTACTGTGTAATATGAACTAGTCAGCATAAAATATTTCATCATTTTTTTTCTAATCTATTTAAGTGCTGCCTTGCTAAATTAAGTAAATAATATGTTATTTTTAAACTGTCTAGTTCTTACTTAAATATATATTCTGGACCAATATAGCCAATGAAACATCTCTTTTTCATTAAGATCCTAGAATGAAAAGACTTTCTTCAAGACAAATGTATTTAAATATGATGTTTCCTGGCCAAGCTACACATTTATTATTTTGAGGCACTTTTCACACATAACTCTCTTCTTTTGCATGTTTTCTTTTTTTAAAACTCATTTCTAGTGAACAAATGATCTACTATTTTACTAAGGCATATAATTGCATCCTTGATTCTAGCACTTTGATTATCTAGTAATAACTGCTAAATCATTTTCTTTTCTGGGTCTCAATAGTGTTTATAATATAATAGTAATTTTTATCATTTAATTTGTTAATTTTTTGCTTAGAAATAAAGTTATAACACATAAATTAGTGTTTCAGTGACAGAGCAACATATATTTCTACCTATTCTGATCTTGCTTACTCAATAGATATGTATTAGGTGCAGCTGACCTAATTCATTCTGGATTATTCTCCATGCGTACTGTAATTTACTTGAATCATTTGCATCTTGAATTATATTTTGTAGATTAAGTAATATCATGATTTTAAAAATTGTTTATTGTATTACTTATTACCTAGGGCAGTGCTTTTAAGATGATTGATTTCATATACATATTTCTTGAATTGATTTGCTTATAAATATGCTCCCTACCAATAAAATAGAAAATTCAGTGACATCTTTCTCAACTAAGCATCACCACGTGTTGACCTTCACAGCTTTTCTTGCTTGAAAGAATTAGCCTTATGTAATCATTTTATTTCTCTATCATTCACTTTTATTTATTTTGTTTTCAAACTTTTATCAGTGCCCTGCTTACATAGTATACTTACAGATTTCTAGTGAACTCCTTGCCATGCGAAACAAAGAGTTTTTATTAGTCATTTTACTCTCATTCTCATAGATTTTAAAACTGTTCAGTGTAATTCCACTTTTAGCAATATCTGAAGAGAGATTTTGAAGAGCAAGCTTCCTTCTGAGAACAATTGAAAGAATGACAAACTTAGGAGATGAAAAAATTGTTTTAAGGTACAGTGGGAGCAAAACCGTCATTTGTTTTTAATCCCGAAAAGTCATGCTCTGATTTTTATGAGTGATTTTCTGAATCAGATTAATCATAGCAGAGTGTATTATCTATCTGGGTGTCATGATGGACTCTACATAAGACTGTATCTTACCTAAGTTTAATTGTTTATAGCCAATTTTTAACATTTTTTTCTAGCATCAGTTTTAAAATATGGATCATTTTCTTCCGTAATGGACTTCATAAATAGCATAAACTTCTGAATTTTATTTTTATTCTGGCATTGCCATCTTGATCACCACCTTTCTCTGTAAATTGTTTCTAGACTTCTCACCTGTATTCCAACAAAGTAAGTTGACATTGCCTCTGAGGTCCAGAGTTTATTACCTATGCCTCTCTTTAGAATCTATAATAATTTATTAGTAGTGTTAATTTCAGTATTCTTACTGTCTTGTTTCCAGTTGTTTATATTTGTATATTTCTGATAACAGTCAAATTTTTGTGGAAGCAGAAATCGAATTTTCTTGTTTATGTTTCTAGTGTCTAAAAAAGTGTACAGTGAAAAGTAAGATACATACTCATTTATTAAATGGATTGAAAAAAAAGTTTTGAGAGATGAGATTTCAAAAGTATTGGCAGATTCTGTGATTATGTGTAATTACTGTTCTAACTTATCCAAATTCTTGTTCACAGAGATTATGAGTACCTCTTCCTAGGTTATGTATATAAATGTGTATGCTTGCCACTAACTGACAACTCAAATCTTTTCATGATCTAATCAGATAAATTTAGTATTTTTAGTATATTATCGACTAAACTAACCTGCTTTCACCCCAAAATTAATCATTATAAATATAACAACAAAAATTTAGTTACTTTATAATTAACAAGGTAATGTTTATCAAAATATAATGGCAACTCACTCCAGTATTCTTGCCTGGGAAATCCCATGGATAGATAGATAGAAATCCCTAGTGGGCTACACTCCATGTGGTCACAGAGAATCAGACATGACTAAAGAGACTAAGCATGCATTTCTTTTTTTTAATTATTTATTTTAATTGGAGGCTAATTACTTTGCAATATTGTAGTGGTTTGTGCCAAACATTGACATGAATCAGCCATGCGTGCACATGTGTTCCCCATCCAGAACCCCCATCCCACCTCCCTCCCCATCCCATCCCCCAGGGTCATCTCAGTGCACCAGCCCTGAGCACCCTGTCTCATGCCTTGAACCTGGTACAGTGATCCGCTTCACATATGATAATATACACGTTTCAACACTACCCTCTCAAAGCATCCCACCCTAGCCTTCTCCCACAGAGTCCAAAAGACTGTTCTTTACATCTGGGTCTCTTTTGATGTCTCGCATATAGGGTCATTGATACCATCTTTCTAAATTTCATATATATGCCTTAGTATACTATATTGGTATTTTTCTTTCTAACTTACTTCACTCTGTATAATAGGCTTCAGTTTCATTCACCTCATCCACCAGTTGAATTAGAACTGATTCAAATGCATTCTTTTTAATGGCTGAGTAATATTCCATTGTGTATATTTACCACAGCTTTCTTATCCATTGATCTGCCAATGGACATCTAAGTTGCTTCCATGTCCTAGCTATTGTGAACAGTGCTGTGATGAACATTGGGGTACACCTGTCTCTTTCAATTCTGGTTTCCTTGGTGTGTATGCCCAGCAGTAGGATTGCTGGGTCATATGGCAGTTCTATTTCCTGTTTTTAAAGGAATCTCCACACTGTTCTCTACAGTGGCTATACTAGTTTGCATTCCCACCAACAGTGTAAGAGGGTTTCTTTTTCTCTGCACCCTCTCCAGTATTTTTTTTTTTTTTTTTTTGTAGACTTTTTGATAGCAGCCATTCTGACTGGTGTGAGATGATACCTCATTGTGGTTTTGATTTTCATTTCTCTGATAATGAGTGATGTTGAACATCTTTTCATGTGTTTGTTAGCCATCTGTATGTCTTCTTTGGAGAAATATCTGTTTAGTTCTTTGGCCCATTTTTTGATTGGATTGTTTGTTTTTCTGGAATTGAGCTGTGTGAGCTGCTTGTATCTTTTTGAGATTAATTCTTTGTAAGTTGCTTCATTTGCTATTACTTCCTCCCATATTGAAGGCTGTCTTTTCACCTTGCTTATAGTTTCCTTCGTTGTGCAAAAGCTTTTATGTTTAATTAGGTCCCATTTGTTTAGTTTTGCTTTTATTTCCATTACTCTGGGAGATGGGTCATAGAGGATCCTGCTGTGATTTATGTAAGAGAGTGTTCTGCCTATGTTTTCCTCTAGGAGTTTTATAGTTTCTGGTCTTACGTTTAGATCTTTAATCCATTTTGAGTTTATTTTTTGTGTATGGTGTTAGAAAGTGTTCTAGTTTCCTTCTTTTACAAGTGGTTGACTAGTTTTCCCAGCACCACTTGTTAAAGAGATTGTCTTTTCTCCATTGTATCTTCTTGCCTCGTGCATTTCTTATATCAATGAACATCACCTGTCATCAGTCACAAACTAATCTAGCCTGAGTCTAATTTCAAAATAAATTTTATCCTGTCTCATTAAATCCAAAACTTTAGGGACCCTGTCATGTCTTTCTGTTGTTGCCATAGATCTGCTTGAAAATGCCTTTGTAGCTACTTGTTCTTATCAGGCAACACAAAAAATATAATTTAACTTTCTTAATAACTCCAAATTATCTCTGGGTACTCTACAGCACCATCTTTCTGTTTTCTTGTGTCAACACAGAACAATTTAAAAAGTAAAAATCCCTTTACCGTGTTCTTTCAATAAGAGACAAGCCAAACAAAGTACAGTTCATGGATTAGAATGCTATGGTACTCATATATATAATTCCTTTTTCTAGTTATATTTCCCTTTACTAAAATATTACTCTGGCAATTACTTGTTTTAATCATACTATGAAATTTTCTCCATGTTTCCCTTCCCTCTTTTTCTTTTTCCTTTTTTATATAGCATTGTTTCATTAAAACTATTTTTGTTTAAAAACAGATTTTTATTAATATCAACCATTTACAGAAATATTTTTAATTTCTGGATAATAAAGCAGGAAAGTGAGGGAAATAAAAATGTTCAAGGGGGAATAAAGAGGTTTGAGAGGGAAAAAAAGAGGTTCAAGGATACTTACATAAGCAGCTCATTTTAAGAAAAAAAATTCGCATTTTCAGTTTACAAGTTCTTATAAGTCTCATGTCCATATTGGATTTTACATAGGAGGTCTGGGGCTTTTGGGAGAAAGATACCTGGTGTGTGGAATTTTGTCTGGAGGCAAAATCAACACACTGAAGAAACAAATGGGATGGTCAAATCTGTGTCTAAAGTTGGAATAACAGGAGTTCATCTCCTGTCAGTAGGATCCAATAGGGCCTGACAAGCATGGAGGCAGGAAATGGCGTCACACAGAGATTGGGAGCCTAGGACCAAGCAATAGGTTCTGTTTTTTAAGAGACTATCATCAGTGATTTTTTTTTTTTTTTCCAAGCCACAAACAGGGAGGCAAAACAATAGTTTAAACTGCTCATGTCTTAGTTCTGGGATGTCTTTTTTCCTTTTCTCAGTATTCAACAACCCTGTATATGTATGTGCTGACTCAGATCTTTATTAATAAATCTGTCTTATTTTTGTAAAATGTTAAATTCTGTAATCCATGACAAAACAGCCCACTTTCAGAGTTAGCTGCTGCTGCTGCAGCTGCTGCTAAGTCGCTTCAGTCGTGTCCGACTCTGTGCGACCACATAGACGCCAGCCCACCAGGCTCCCCCGTCCCTGAGATTCTCCAGGCAAGAACACTGGAGTGGGTTGCCATTTCCTTCTCCAGGCAAGAACACTGGAGTGGGTTGCCATTTCCTTCTCCAATGCAAGAAAGTGAAAAGTGAAAGTGAAGTCGCTCAGTCATGTCAGATTCTTAGTAACCCCATGGACTGCAGCCCACCAGGCTCCTCCATCCATGGGATTTTCCAGGCAAGAGTACTGGAGTGGTTTCAGTGTTAGAAATCTTATTAAATACCACAGCTACCTTTTGGGCTTCCCTCGTGGCTCAGATGGTAAAGAATTCACTTGCAATGCGAGAGACCTGGGTTTGATCCCTGGGTTGGGAAGATCCCCTGGAGGATGGCATGGCAACACACTCCAGTATTCTTGCCTAGAGAATCCCCATGGACAGAGGAGCCTGGCAGGCTATAGTCCATAGGGTTGAAAAGAGTCAGACACAACTGAGTGACTAAGCACAGCACAACAAGATTTTAATACATATTATTCTTTCCCACCTTAATATTTCACTAGATAAAAGTATTACAGAATTATCCTGAAAATCTGGGCTTACCAGGTGATGCAAGTGGTAAAAACCCGCCTGCCAATGCAGGAGACATAAGAGACATGGGTTATTTTTACGGATTGGGAAGATCCCCTGGAGAAGGGAATGGGAACCCACTCCAGTATCCATGCCTGGAAAATTCCATGGAGAGAGGAGCCAGCTGGGCTCCAGTCCATGGGAACACAGAGTTGGACATGACAGAAGCTACTTAGCACGCACACATCCACCTGTAGACAATTCACCTGTAGCAGTTCTCCTTTTTGCATTCTATTTCACTGATTTTAATCTAGTCTATTTCTTATTATTTATTCAACTGAAAATAAATAGTTATTTAATAAAATATAATCATTCCACACATACCCTTCTTACATTATAATTTGTTCTCTCTTTAATCTTACAGCTGGAAACATCCATTGGCAGAAAGAAAAAAATTACTATTTTATCTGATCTAAAATTTTTTTTTGAGCGTTTAGTTTTCTTACCCATGTTTTTAATATTGAAGAATGGTCTTTATGTTTACCATTTGAGTTTACATATGAAATTAAATCAGCTTACATACCATTCATCATAGATAAGAAACTTGGGGACAGCCTTTGAGGGAAACTTCTTTTTTCATTGTATTGTGTTTTTCTAGATCTACCTGCATCAAAATCTCCTATAGCTCTTGATAATTGCATATATTTACTGAGTTTGAATTCAAAGATTATGTGGGTAGACATCTGCATTTGTTTCTATAATACATTTACATTATAAAATTTGAGAATTAAGTTCTTAATATTTTCCATATTTCAAATTCAGATAGTCTAGAAACATTGCCTTCCTTATTATAATAAAACTGTTAAGAATATGTGAAATATAAAATTTTGAAATGAAATGAGTCAGAATAGTTAAATGTGTTTCTCTAGGAAAGGGAGTTTTATAGAATAACATCATTTATGAAAATGTCATAGGTTCTGAGTTTTCAGGATTTTGTAATATTAACCTTTCAAATAATTAATAAACAGGTAGCATGTATGGCTCATATATCTGGCTTTATTCTAAATGGTTAGCATATATCAGCTTTCTTACTGTTTACTACCCTTTGAGCTTGTCACTTGTCTTATCCCTGTTTGTTGATGAGGAAACAGAAGTACAGAAAGTTTAAGAAATTTATTAATTGTAACAAAAGTACAAAGATGGCTCTCTGTGCTCTCCAATTTATTTCCTTGCCCCGATGGAATAACGTGTAATGGTCTATTGATTATTCATATAGCATTGACATCTGTGAACATTAATTTTAATGGATTACACAGCTGAAGGTATTTGAAGTTTTAAGGAATTTTTTTAAGACAGTTTGTTTAGATATACTAATATTTACAAAGATGCCATTGCTATCTAAATTTTCAGAATGTTACTCACATGGATGATCAAATTATATGTAAGTAAAAACTTAATAAAAAGAAAAGAATTATCTGAAACAGTGAAAGTATAATTACTCTGTGATATTTACCATAGATGTTATTTGTTATCTTTTAACTATAGCTACTTTGTAGGAAATGATACTTAACAAAAATTATTAGAAAAATATCTAATGTCTAACATGTTATTTTCTTACCCTCCTCCATATTAACTTAAGTAATTGATTTAAGAGCATTATTTAAGTATTGATGTATTTACTTTGTGTTTTGAATATAATGCTTTAAATTTGGGTTGGAGAGTGACCCTTTGGTAAAACTGAAGATGGAGAAATCAAAGGTGATATGGTGAAGGAGAAAAAAAAAGTTGAATTATATCTGAGGAAGGATGAGAGGTTAGAAGACATTAATGGACAAATTAGGCTTCAACTACAAACTCCAAAGGGCGTGGGACAGAGAACGATGAAAAGTTTTAACTTAACATGATTGTGGAGGAAAATGGGAATAGTTACAAAAATCTGTAAAATAGCAAAACATAATAGTCATTTTTAAGATTAAATTTTATGTCTCATCAAATTAAGCATAAAAAACATTTTAGAAAGAATTTCATTTTTTCTGATTGTTTTTAAACAGAAATTATTTTGGTTTCATAATTTTATCAAAGGCTGGATATTTTTTATTGATCTCTAATAAAAATTTATTGGAGCCAAAGAAGATTTTTTAAAACTTTGATACAACTGACTCTGACCAGTTGGCTTAGAAGCTTGCCTGCTCTGAGCATAAGAATATGAAAGGAATTGAAAGGCCTTTAAATTCAAGAGTTTAGGCCAGGTTAGCTGCAGCCCCTTTCTGACTGTAA
Organism: Bos indicus; assembly: GCF_029378745.1. Taxonomy (NCBI): domain Eukaryota; kingdom Metazoa; phylum Chordata; class Mammalia; order Artiodactyla; family Bovidae; genus Bos; species Bos indicus. The sequence goes on along the minus strand of NC_091776.1, from coordinate 27,060,284 downwards.
TCTTGTGGATTATGCAGCTGTCTAAAGATTTACTTCCAGGATCTGACACTCCTTTAGCAGCCATGATATTAAAGCTGGCAACTTCCCTAGCATCTGCAGTATAAAAAAGTGACTGCTGAATGGTCAGTGCTCTTGCATTGTTGCACAGCAAGAGGATACATGTGACTTGAGTCATTGTACTTAAAATGATTTCTGCGCCCTTATAAGCATGACACATATATATTCTCATTTAGCCATTCCAGCAAGTCTATAAGATATTTATAACATCTTATACTTTATAAAGATGTTATAAAGTATAGTATCATCTGATTTTTCAGTTATTTCACATATTTCTATTAACATGTCAGTGCAACATACTTGACATAGATGGATCTAGGATTCAAATCCAAAACACCTGTCTCCACAAGGTGCTTTATTTGTTCTCTATAGCAGTGAGTTTTATCCTTTTTAAAACAATACACAGTAAGGAATAAATTTGTTTTACATAATGATGCAACATGCTTGCGCACGTGCACACCACCACCCCCATACATTGCTTACTGCTTGGGCTACATTCTGATACTTATCTACCCTATTAAAAGTAGTTATTCTTGATCCACTAAGAGATCTTGATGTGAATTTTGGCAAACTCTGCAAAACTATCCCCTGCCTCTGCATCAGGGTGTTGATGTCCCCGGTAAAGTCACATTTACCCTCTATGACTGGTAATAAAACCTGAAAATATATGTAAGACATCCAGAGTCAAATATAATTAATGATTGACTATTATAAATAGATATTGCCTTTTTTAAAATGTGTGCATATATCCATTTAAAAATTATCATTTCCTATCTCAAATCTAGATTTTCTTTTTTTAAATTAAATTTATTTATTTTAATTGGAGATTAATTACTTTATAATATTGTATTGGTTTTGCATACATCAACATGAATCTGCCACGGGTGTACATGTTCTCCCCATCCTAAACCCCCTTTCCAACTCCCTCAGCACACCATTCCTCTGGGTCATCCCAATGCACCAGCCCCAAGCATCCTGTATCCTGCATCGAACCTGGACTGGTGATTCATTTCATATATGATATTATAATGTTTCAATGCCATTCTCCCAAATCATCCCACCCTCTCCCTCTCCAACAGAGTCCAAAAGTCTGTTCTATACATCTGTGTCTCTTTTGCTTTTCACATACAGGGTTATCATTACCATCTTTCTAAATTCCATACATATGCATTAGTATACTGTAGTGGTGTTTTTCTTTCTGGCTTACTTCACTCTATATAATAGGCTCCAGTTTCATCCACCTCATTAGAAGTGATTCAAATGTGTTCTTTTTAATGGCTGAGTAATACTCCATTATGTATATGTACCACAGCTTTCTTATCCATTCATCTGCTGATGGACATCTAGGTTGCTTCCATGTCCTGGCTATTATAAACAGTGCTGCGGTGAACATTGGGGTACACGTGTCTCTTTCAATTCTGGTTTCCTCAGTGTGTATGCCCAGCAGTGGGATTGCTGGGTCATAAGGCAGTTCTATTTCCAGTTTTTTAAGGAATCTCCACACTGTTCTTCATAGTGGCCATACTAATTTGCATTCCCACCAACAGTGTAAGAGGGTTCCCTTTTCTCCACATCCTCTCCAGCATTTATTGCTTGTAGACTTTTGGATAGCAGCCATTCTGACTGGCATGAAATGGTACCTCATTGTGGTTTTGATTTGCATTTCTCTGATACTGAGTGATGTTGAGCATCTTTTCATGTGTTTGTTAGCATCTGTATGTCTTCTTTGGAGAAATGTCTGTTTAGTTCTTTGGCCCATTTTTTGATTGGGTCATTTATTTTTCTGGAGTTGAGCTGCAGGAGTTGCTTATATATTTTTGAGATTAGTTGTTTGTCAGTTGCTTCTTTGCTATTATTTTCTCCCATTCTGAAGGCTGTCTCTTCACCTTGCTTATAGTATATTTTGTTGTGCAGAAGCTTTTAATTTTAATTAGATCCCGTTTGTTTATTTTTGCTTTTATTCCCAATATTCTTGGAGGTGGGTCATAGAGGATCCTGCTGTGATTTATGTCAGAAAGTATTTTGCCTATGTTCTCCTCTGGGAGTTTTATAGTTTCTGGTCTTACGTTTAGATCTTTAATCCATTTTGAGTTTATTTTTGTGTATGGTGTTAGAAAGTGTTCTAGTTTCATTCCTTTACAAGTGGTTGACCAGTTTTCCCAGCACCACTTGTTAAAGAGATTGTCTTTAATCCATTGTATATTCTTGCCTCCTTTGTCAAAGATAAGGTGTCCATAGGTGTGTGGATTTATCTCTGGGCTTTCTATTTTGTTCCTTTGATCTATATTTCTGTCTTTGTGCCAGTCCCATACTCTCTTGATGACTGTGGCTTTGTAGTAGAGCCTGAAGTCAGGCAGGTTGATTCCTCCAGTTCCATTCTTCTTTCTCAAGATTGCTTTGGCTATTCAAGGTTTTTTGTATTTCCATACAAATTGTTAAATTATTTGTTCTAGCTCTGCAAATCTAGATTTTCTTCCTAAATTGCTTAATTTGGTTAAAAAATTTACCAGTGCATAACCATTATTTCAGTGACCCACATTTGCAAGTCCATTATAATCATAGCCAACTATATCAGTTGTTTTCCATACTCTTAAAATCATTCATACAGATCAAATCTTTTCTGTATTCATTGTGGATTTACTGTTTTAAACTTTACTTTTTCTTTTTTTGTCAAGTGCAGTACACTCTAAGAAACATTTCAAAATCTAGTCTTTATATATTTCTTTAATATCCTGAGTGATTTGATTGGGTTGTCAAATTACTTACTATACTGTTTATTTTGCTTACTGTATTGTTTATGTACTTCCAGTTCCCTAATTTAAGCTAGAATTGCTTATCAGACTTTTACAGTCTGTCTAAAGATTTATTTCAACTTCCTACGATTACTAATTCCCTACATCCCTGTTAAACCATCATCCATCATGTCTTCTAATTATTTATGTAGCAGAAAAGCTCTCTATCCTTTGTTTGCCAATTTAATTTTTTCCTTGTATTACTGAATAAACCACAATACCCATGGGCATACGCAACAGAAACTGTAGGAATTTGAGACTTCTCCAAGAAGTTAATGCAAGATAACTCTGGGTATTTAAAGTTTTGACAAGGTCTTTTTGTAATAGTGTAGCCATTCGCTATGAGAAGTTTATGGCTTTAAAAATAAATAAATAATTAATTAAAGGTTAAAAGGAGAAAGAGTATAAAGGGATTAACAATATTCTGCATAATAATGTAAAATGAAAATAAGTACTACCAGCTAATAAAACCATATGTATAAATTACAGAAAGAACACACATTGACGCATTATTTCAGATACGGTATGTTACACTTGTGCAATTAAATTCTAATGATAAGGGAAATACATCCTGCATCAACTCCTGTAGGTATAGATAATATTTCCTAATATTTGGAAGGAGACTAGAATAAGGAGACTCATGGGAAATCATGAATTCCTCTATAAAGAACCCATCTTAAATTCTTTAAGGGATTATTCTCTTTGTGACTCTAATTCATTTGTTTTCTGCAGTGTTAGAGATTACAAGACACTGGAAGAGAGAAACCTATCAAAGGATTCTATTAAGCGATTATAATATGATTTCTTCAAATTTCTTAAAATATATATTGAAAAAAGGTAAAATTTAGCTTTGCAAATTTGCATTTTTACGCCTTATTCTATTCATATGGTTTCATCATACATTGGAATGATGCTGAGTAAAAAAAAAAAAAAAAAAAAAAAACTCTAAAGTACTTAAAATGTACGTTGAATTCCACTAAATAAAAACTGTCTTGCTAATTTCAGCCAGTTTAAGTATATACAGTTAATTCCTGATTCTCATATCACAGCCAATATTTAAGTAATATAAAATATGAAGAAATTAGTCTCAGTTTTTAGAAGCATGAAAGAATTGGATTCATGGGATATCAGAGTCATTTCTACAATTCATTGAGTAATGCACAAGGCAAGCAGGATTCCGAGTCCCTCTAGCACATATTACATGTTCATGAAAAGTATATGCTGTCTTCATGTAAGCTCATCAAGGAATGAAAGAGATTAGATATTTTTACACATTTTAATTGAAATATAACCACCGTACAGAAAATGTACAGATCATAAATGCACAATTAGGAAAATTTTCACAAAGTGAATGCTAGGCTAACCATCACACACACACATCAATAAATAGAAGGTAATTTGTACCTGGGAAGCCCCCTTGTGACCCTTCCCAGTCACTTTCCCATGACAAATGTAGCTGTCATTCCTAATTGTAACACCATAAATTAGTCAAACCATTTTGAATTTTGTGTGCAAAGTGAACACAGATTATGCTTTTGTTTTTACCTGAATTCTTTTTCCCAATATTAAGTTTGAAATTCATCCATTATGTGTGTGTATTTGCATGTGCATTGCAGTAATCATCTGGTATTCTTAGAATTTTCTGATACTCCACTCCGTGAATATACTACCCTTTATTTGACCAATCTAAAGTTCATGGAAATTTGGACTGCTTTTTGTTCCTGGCTATTAAAAGTGAAATTGCAATAGAAAGTGCATAAATAGATCCACACAAATATGCCCCATATTTTTTTAAACAAACTAATAAAAGTGATTCAATGAAAGAGGCATAACCTTCAATAAATTGTGCTAGAACATCAACAGTCAAATAGTGAAACTTTATCTAAAGTACATAGTTTATATAGAAATTAACAAAAATGGATCATGGTCTTAAACATAAAACTATGAAACTTCTAGAAAAAAAGAAAATGAGAAAACCTATAGGATCTGGATCTAAGCAGAGACTGCTTAGATTTGACACAAAAAGCATAAAATGTGAAAGGAAAATCTATAAGGTTAAATCTGATAATTAAAAATTTTGCTCTGCAAAAAGAACAGGTAAGGATAAAGACACAAATTACAGACTAGAAGAAAATATTTGCAAATAACACATCTGGCAGAGGACTAGTATTAACATAATATAGAGAAGTGAAAATTAAAACCACAATGAAATGTCATTACATGTGTATCAAAATAGCTAAATTAAAAAGAGTGATAACATGAAATGCTAGTAAGGGTGCACAGTCACGGGATGACTCCTATGTTGCTGGTGGGAATGTAAATCAGTACAGTCACTCACAAAACGTTTTGTTAGTTGCTTATAAAAGTAAACATGTATTTAGTTAACATGAATATGGGTTTCTACTGTGTATTGCTAAGAATGCAATTGCTGTGGATGTTAAATTTAAGCAGGTGCTGATAATTTTTCTAAGTTAGTATAAAAAATTAAAACTTCACTATTAATGTAAGCAGTTTCTTCACAACCTTGCAAAAAGTGACATTGCATTTTTATTTTACCCACGCTGGTCTGTGTGTAGTGACATAACATTGCAATTTGATTTGTATTTCCCTGATTACCAGGGATGTCAAGTGCCTTTTCATGTTTATTGATGAGTATTTTTCTCTGAAGACATCACAGATAAAGAGTCAGGTTTTCTAGTTCAGCAGCTTTTTATTCCTCAAATAAGAGGAAACTTCCCTGGGTGTTGTGTATCATATCAGAGGGAAAGTGCACAGCCTGGAAACCTATTAAGGTTACATTTTAAAGAATTGGACTACAGGGCCTTCAAGTTCTTAAAGAAATTAAGAATTTCAGATTCCCTTTCAGATAATTTAAATGATCAGATTCCCCCTTTTTCCCCCTTTTTGTGTAAGAAAAGGAAGGTATATTGTTGGGGTACTCACCCCAGAACACTGGACCACTGTTGACTCATCAGATATTCTAGCCAACAGCTAGGCTCTGATATAAGGGGACACCTTCCTTGCCTTAAGATCTTAATACCTTCCTTGCATTAAGATCATTGCATTTTTGGTTAATACCACTGAGGAAATCATTATAGAGTCTCCTTTAAACATTTTTGTATCTCAGGAAGTAGATGTTCTCATGAATTCTCATCACAGTCAGAGTTTCAGCCAGCCATCTCACTTCCTAGATAGTCCTTTTGTTAAGTGCTCGTTGTATAACTCGTACGTTGTAGTAATACTAACTTGGCTACTTTTCACCTCTCCATCACAGATAAAGCAATTCATGACTGCTTAATCCTAATGGACCACGTTCTGGCTCCTTGTCATGATATTCTGGAAATTCTGTTGAGTAATATTGACTTCTTACGATTCACTGATGGTTCTTATTTAAAAGGCAATGATGGTGCAAATGTTGTGCCAGGTATGCTGTTATAAGTCCCTTCCATGTTGTTGAGGTAGCATCTTTACCCATGGCTACTTTAACCCAAGAACCTGAATTGTACCCTTCCACATGGGCTTGTACCCTTCCACATGGGCTTGTTCTTTAGCCAAGGACAAAACTGCCATTATTTATATTGATAGCAGATAGGCTTTCAGAGTAAATCATGATTTTGATATATTGTGTAAGCAAAATGGCTTTCCTCCTTCCAGGAGAAATAAACTTAAAAATATTAAATAGCCTCTTGTATTCAGAAATTATTGAATGCAATACCTGCTGCTTTAGCTATTATTGAAATTCTAAACTTGACTGGAAGCTAAGGGAAATCACCTTGCTTGTATTTTTGCAAGAAATGTTGCCCTTAAAGGAACCAATAGCAACCAAACCTCTGTGATGGTCCAAGCAGGTATTTCCCCAAATGACAATTTAGAAAAACTGGATAGAGAAATTTGAAAATTGGGCTCAGGGAAGGGAAAGCAAAATAGGAAAGTCAACAATTGTTGATTTAATAAGAAGAGAAAGCTCTGGTTTGGATCAAATAACAACCCAGTCCTACCAGAGACTCTCAAGTTCCCAGTTCTCACCACAGTATGGGCATTAAATCATTGGTCAACTGACAGAATGATAGCATTCCTGAATCAGTATTGGAGGGGAAATATCAACAGGGCTGCAAAAAGTTCCTACCTCCCTTATCTCACTTACCCAAAGTACAACCCAAAGAAGACTGTTCACACTGCTCCTGGGCATTTTAAACTGCCTAATGCACAATTTAGCATCTGGCAAATGGATTTCATCAACTTCCTCCATTTAACAGATACAAATATGTTTTATCCGTGGTCTGTATGTTTTCACAGTTGACTGAAGCAGACAAGTACTGTCTTCCCTGTGGCTAAAATCTTTTTTGGAAAGTATTATGCCTACTGGGAGATTCCTTTCAAATTGCATGATTATTGAAAAATCTAATTTATTGTCTATGCATTTTAAGAAGTCTATGCTATTTGCCTGGTTTTATAACACTTTTATTGTGTGTACAATCCTCTGGTTTAGTCAAATGTACTAATGACATTATTAAGACCCAACTGGTGCAATTTGTAGAGGCTGTCCAAATATGTTGGCCAAAAGCATTGCCATTTGTCCTTCTAATTCTCAGATCCACTCCTTTTTGAATTAATAAACTCTCCATTTGAGATAGAAGATGTTCAGTGCACTTGGCTCCTGCTTCTGTTGACCCACAATTGATGTTAGGGGAGATACACCAATACAGCAAATACCTAATTGCTTCTATTAAAAATAACCATGTTTTGGTAGAACAATTTTTTTCACATCATGCCCTTGGGAAAGAAGATCTCAAGCACCACAGTTTGCAACCTGGAGATTTTATTTATTGGAAAATAGAAGAACTTTCTTCAAACTTCGCTAGAAAGGCCACTTTAAGTACTGCTAGTCAATCCAACTTCAAAGAATAAACTCTTGGATTCACAAAACACATAAGAAAGCATCAAACCCTGACGGGACCTGCACATTATCTGATGATTTGAAATAAATATTTCATTGGAAATAAAGCAGACAACATCTGATAAATAGCTTCCCAGAGAAATCTGGACCAAGCCTTTTGTGATTGCATAACACTTTAGATGATCACCAGTGTCTGTGAGCTTAATGACATATGGACCTTGGATGAAGAGGGCCTAATCATTCCCTTTCCTACCCCTCATTGTTACTCATGTGACCTTGATAGGTTTCCAGTCTGTGCACTTTCTTCTGATGTAAGATACTGCACCCAGCAAAGTTCCTTCTTAACATCAAGGGACAAAAAGCTGGAAATTGGAAAACCGGGAAATTTTTCAGTTGAAATTGGAAAACCCGATTCTAGATGCTTTCAGAGGAATATATTGAACAAAATCAGACAATGTAAAAAGTTAATACCCTGTTAAGATAGCAGAGCCCAATAGGAAGGAGAAAAGCAGAGTCTTTGTTCCTGGCAAGGATTCAATTCAGCCAGTGAAAAGCCATGGGCTCGTTTACTATTGCCATCCCAATTTCCTTCTCCCCTCTATACAACCATAGTTTGGGGAACCTGCATGTGACTTACCATGGTTATAGATCTGAAACTGCAGTTCCCTGCTGATCTTGAGTAAACTTATCTTTCCTAGAGAAATATCTGTTAGTCTATTTGTTTCCCATCGACGATCCTCATACCATTTTTTTATTGTTAATTTTGTCATTCAAGATTGTTTTTCATGGTTGAGGTCCTTTGAATTTTCATATAAATTAGAGAAGCTTGTCAGCTGTGAATTAATTGGGATTGCATATAATCTATAAGGTTATATGAGAAAAATAGATACATTAACAATATTAAGATCCTAATACGTAAACATGGTACATCTCTTTAAGTCTTCCTTAAATTCTTTCAACAATTGTTTGTAGCTTTCAGTAAAGCTCACTTGCAAATCTTTTATTAAAACTTTCCTGAATATTTTATGTAATTCCAATCCAGTCTATGGTATTTTTATCTTTAATTTTACATGTGCTTTTTGCTTTCATGTAAAGACATCCCTGTTACCTTGTTGAGTTTGCTTATTAGTTCTTGTACTTTTTATTGGTCTTTGTGTGTGTGTGTGTGTGTGTGTGTGTGTATCTGTGGCTGTAATTCCTTTGGATGTTCTATTTACTCAAATATGGCACCTTGGAATAGAAACTTTATTTATACCTTTCCATTGTTTTTATTTTTTAATTTTTCTTAAATTTGTACTGACTACTTCATATAGAATAACATTGAATAAAAGTGATAAAATCAAGTTTCCATATATTTTTCCTGATATTAGGGCAAAAATATTCAATCTTTCATTGCCAATATCATGTTGGCTGTACATTTTTCTACGTATCTATGTTATCAAATTGATAAAGTTCCCTTGTGTTATTAGTTTGCTATTTTTCACCCATAGGTAGGTGATAAGTTTTCTGTATAATGTTTATGCATCTATTAATTAAATGCTTTTTTCCTTTTGATATGTTGGCACAGTAAAGTACACTGACTGATTCCAAATCTTAAAACAACCTTACAGTCCTGAAATAAACTTTACTTTGTCATAATATATCATCTCTTTTCAATTTTTTGAATTCTATTGTCTGTATTTTTAAAAGATTCTTGCCTGTATCCATATTCATTATGGATATGAGTCTCTATTTTTTTCTCTTCTCATAATGCCCAAATCTAGTTTGGCATCATGAATTTTAGAATTTATTTCGTTTCAGTATTTTGTGAAAGAAGTTTTTGTATGACTATTACCCCATCGTTATACATTTGGTAGAATTTGAAGGTGAAGCCATCTAGGCTTAGATATTTATTTTTGTAGAGGTTTTTAATACCAAGTTAAATTTTGTTGATATAGAGCTATTTAACTTCTCTTTTTCAGCTTATATCAATTTTGAATTTCAGGAGGTCTGTCCATTTCAAGTAGATTGTCAAGTTTATAGACATAAAAAAATAATTGTATAATCTCTATTTTTTGAATGTCCCTTGGACAGAGGAGGCTGGCAGGCTACAGTCAATATGGTCTCAGAGTTGGACACAACTGAAGCAATTTAGCACATAGGCATACACAAGATTTCTGATATTTTTACCTCTTTATTGATCATATCTATTTACTTACTTTTTAGTTATTTTTTTTCTTTCTTGGTGATGCTATAGTTATCCTTTAAGAGTTTACATTGTTGTCTTCTTCACAGGTAGAGTAGATTCATCCCCTTTATGCATTAAGGGATAAGCTGAGGAGGGTCAGGCATAGACTCCATGCCTCAGGTTTACCTCAACTGTTAAGGTATAACCTTCAGAAATTCTGTGAGTCCTTCATGTTCACTGGGGTTCCTTCCAAACCATATTCCTTAAATCCCCAGGACTGAAAGAGTTCACAATTTCTGCTCTGCTTTTAAGAAACTTTCCGTTCAATTTCATAGCTTTCACCTTTGAATGGCTCCAGACTGCAGCCAACTTCTTGAGGGGAAAATGGAGCTAGTAACTGAGAACTCACCCTGCTTTTTTGACCAGGATCCTCATTCGTATAGTTTCTCACACTGTTTCACAAAACCTCTCAAATCCTTTGCTTGTTTCTCTGTATCTTCACATTGCCCCTCAGCTAAGGGAGCTCTGTCCTCACCCCCTTGCACAGCACAGAGACATGACAAACGTCTCAGGAAACGTGCAGCTGCCGTTGGACACGAAGTCATTTCACTTCCTTGTGCTCCACTGTTGGCGCCTTGTTTGTGATCCTGTCTCGTCAAAACCTGCTTGCTTCAGCTGATGTGTGATGCCTCCAGACAGACAGATAATTAAATAATTTAAAAGAATATGTCTGTACGCCTATATATGCATAAGTATGTATGTACTTACTTACATACACTTTAATTTTTTCCTATGGAAAATACTTTTAAATTCTGCCTTATGGTAGTTACTTGGTGTGGTTCTTACTTATATTCAAAAAGTCCCAATCTAACAATATTAATGTATGTTCAAGGATAAAAGTTTCTTGTGATCTGATTAGTTTCAGAAGCAAAACTTGAAGTTAATATTTTGATGAATATGCACTTAACTTTTGATTCTTTGTTGTACAAGGTCAACATATGAGTGTCCTAAAGACATCTATACATCTGTTATTGAAGATATAAAATACCAGATAATTCTCATCAGATTTTAGACAAAGAAAATGCTTTCTTTTTTCTGTTGGTATTATGTGAGTCTTTTTTATTAAAGACTTGCTAGAAAGTAAGATTGCCATAATTCACTTTGATTCCATTTTCATAGACTGGTGGGAGACATTGAGTTGATATTTAGGTTTCAGAGTTAATACTTATGGTGACTAATGATTTTTAGTAAATTTAGCTATACACATTTCTTTTTATTATTTTTCCTTTTCAGTTAGTCCTTATTTTCAAAGTATTTTCTCTAACCTTGATATTATAATCAGTGTGATTGCAATTTACTTTATGAACCTGTGTGAGAGCATTTTAAAACAATTTGACATTGGTTACATAGAAAATATGTATCTTTACTCTCCCCAAAATTACACTAAATAAATTTAATATATTGCATTACATTTTTCAAACTTTCAACAGAAACATTCATTATAAAAATATAAATTAGAATATTTCAAAGACTTAGACTAATTTGGAAAAAAAAATTTCAAATTATCTAAATAACCAGAAAAGAAAGGAGAATGTGAAAGCCGCTTAGTTGTCTCTGACTCTTGGTGACCCTATGGACTATAGAGTTTATGGAATTCCCCAGGCCAGAATACTGGAGTAGGCAGCCTTTTCCTTCTCCAGGGGATCTTCCCAAACCAGGTCTGGTGCATTGCAGGTGGATTCTTTACCAATTGAGCTATCAGGGAAGCCCAAATAACCAGAGGCAAAATAATTAGAAGTTTTTATTGGCTTCTTACAAATAAATGTAAAATGCCATTCAGAATAACTAGAAATAGAAAAATGATAAATGTGATTTATATATACTTTCCTATCTAGATTTTAAACAAATGAAGATTATTTCTATTTTTTAAGGTAATCATGTTAGCAAAATCCCATATAGTATATTTGAATTGGGCAATTGTGTCTTTAAGAAAATTATCCTTGGCAGACTTATAGAAATGTTATCAAATTTAGGCATTAAAAGTAGAATGTTTTCTTGTTCCCTGAGTAGTTCCAGCAAGTATCTTATCATATCCTTATTATCTTTTTATTTGTTTGTTGTTTCTTAACACCCTTAAACGCTAATTAACATAGCAGTACATCTATACTTGTTTGTTCTTTTTATTGTTAGACTTTTGTGTATCCCTGTGGCAATTTCCTACTATAAAAGGCTAAAAGTGATGATTCGTTTTCACAGACGTTATGTGTAGTATTTTCTAGAAGATACAAGCTTCTACATAAAGTCCTGACTGAGTAGAATTTGTTAGTCTTTGCTTTCTTATATTTTAGCTATTCATCATATGTGTATATTTAAATAAAACTCAATTAAGTGGAAATAAATTAAAAATTCAGTTCTGTGTTGCTAGCTACATTTCAAGTGCTCATTAACAAGAGGTGGCTGACTGTTATTACATAGGATAACACATACGTGGAACATTTTTATCATCAGAGAAAGTTATATTGGATAGCACATGACTCTCTCTATATAATTTTTGTTGGAAGGTTTCTATTTAAAACTATAACTTTTCATGACAGTCTTATATAAAATATAATTTGCCTGCTCTTTCCCTCTATGTTTAACTGACAGTTCTTTAGATTAAGAATATATTTATAAAATTCCCATAAAAGAAACAAAATCACTCTTGTGAGTTTCTGTTCTAAAAATATTTTATTTAAGAGTAATCATTCAGAACTGGGAGGTGGATTCCTTATATAATATTATTTATTTATTTATAGGCTGTGCTGCGTCTTTGCTCCTGCATGAGCTTTTCTCTAGTTGTGGCGAGTGGAGGCTACTCTCTAATTGTGATACATGAGCTGAGTTTCTTATTGCAGTGCTTTTCTTGTTGCAGAGTATGGGTTTTAGGAGTTGAAGCACATGGACTCAATTGTTGCAACTCCTGGGCTCTAGAGCATAGAATCAATAATTGTGACATATGGGCTTAGTTGCTCCATGGCATGTGGGATTCTCCTGGATCAGGGATTGAACCCTAGTCTCCTGCACTGGCAGGCAGATTCTTTACCACTGAGCCACCAGGGAACACCTAACATTTTTTTCAAGTCTCAAATTTCAAAGGAATATATTTCTTTAGCATAGGTATGTTGTATAAATTTTATACTCTTGGAAAGGTCTCAAGATTAATATTTATCAGTTTAGGAACAGGATGCATGTCTACATGTAGAAAACAACTTTATTTATGTTAATTAAGATGTAGAGAAGCAAAAGGCAAAGGAGAAAAGGAAAGATATAACCATCTGAATACAGAGTTCCAAGAATAGTAAGGAGAGATAAGAAACCTATCCTAAGTGATTAATGAAAAAAAATAGAGGAAAATAGAATGGGAAAGATGACAGATCTCTTCAAGAAAATTAGAGATAGCAGGGGAACGTTTCATGCAAAGATGGGCACAATAAAGAACAGAAATAGTACGGACCTAACAGAAGCAGGGAGAAGGCAATGGCACCCCACTCCAGTACTCTTGCCTGGAAAATCCCATGGACGGAGAAGCCTGGTGAGCTGCAGTCCATGGGGTCACACAGAGTCGGACACGACTGAAGGAACTTAGCACCAGCAGCAGCAACAGAAGCAGAAGATATTAAGAAGAAGTGGCATGAATACACAGAACTATATGAAAAATATCTTAATGACCGAGATAACCACTGCGGTGTGATCACTCACCTATAGCCAGACATCCTGCAGTGAAAGGTCAAGTGGGCCTTAGAAAGCATCACTACGAACAAAGCTAGTGGAGGTGAAGGAATTCCAGCAAAGTTATTTCAAATCACAAAAGACCATTCTGTTAAAGTGCTGCAATCAGTATGCTAGCAAATTTGGAAAATTCAGCAGTTGCCACAGGACTGGAAAAGGTCAGTTTTCATTCCAATCCCAAAAAAAGGCAGTGCCAAAGAATGTTCAAACTACTGCACAATTGCACTCATCTCACACACTACCAAAGTAATGCTCAAAATTCTCCAAGCTAGGCTTCAACAGTATGTGAGGTGAGAACTTCCAGATGTTCAAGCTGGATTTAGAAAAAGCAGAGAAACCAGAGATCAAATTGCAAACATCCATTGGATCTTAGAAAAACAGGAGAATTCCTGAAAACATCTACTTCTATTTTATTGTGACTATGCTAAAGCCTTTTCTAACAATCTGTGGAAAATTCTTATAGAGATGGGAATACCAGACCACCACACCTGCCTCTTGAGAAATCTGTATGCAGGTCAGGAAGCAACAGTTAGAACTGGACATGGAACAAAAGACTGGTTCCAAATAGGAAAGGAGTACATCAAGGCTGTATGCTGTCACCCTGCTTATTTAACTTCTATGCAGAGTACATCATGTGAAATGCCAGGCTGGATGAAGCCCAAGCTGGAATCAAGATTACCAGGAGAAATATCAATAACCTCAGATATGCAGATGTCACCACCCTTATGGCAGACAGCGAAGAAGAACTAAAGAGCCCCTTGATGAAACTGAAAGAGGAGAGTGAAAAAGATGGCTTAAAACTCAACATTCAAAAAACTAAGATCATGTCATCTGGTCCCATTACTTCATGGCAAATAGATACAGGGAAACAGTGGAAACAGTAACAGACTATTTTCTTGGGCTCCAAAATCACTGCAAATGGTGACTGCAGCCATAAAATTAAAAGACAGTTGCTCCTTGGAAGAAAAGCTATAACCAACCTAGAGAGCATATTAAAAAGCAGGGCCGTTACTTTGCCAGCAAATGACTGTCTAGCCAAAGCTATGGTTTTTCCAGTAGTTATGTATGTATGAGAGCTGGACCATAAGGAAAGCTGAGCACTGAAAAATTGATGCTTTTAAATTGTGGTGTGGGAGAAGAATATTGACAGTCCCTTGGACTGCAAGGAGATCAAACCAGTCCATCCTAAAGGAAATCAGTCCTGAATATTCATTGGAAGTACTGATGCTGAAGCTCCAATACTTCGATCACTTGATGCGAAAAGACCCTGATGCTGGGAAAGATTGAAGGCAGGAGAAAAAGGGGACAACAGAGGATGAGATGGTTGCATGGTATCACTGACTCAATGGATATGAGTTTCAACAAGCTCCAAGAGTTGGTGATGGACAGGAAAGCCTGGCATGCTGCAGTCCATGGGGTCACTAGAGTCAGTACAACTGAGTCTCTAACTGAACTGAACTGAATTTTGGATAATTCATCTGAAAGTGATTTTGAGGTGTTGTTAAAATTTACAGAATATCTGTAAAATAAAATCATATCTATTTGTATGGTATTTTCTTCAATTTCCCATTAAAATATCTGTTAATTAAAATAGATAGGGTTCTTTTCTCTTCCTCTACATTTCACTGAGAGAAGATTTCATTATTTGTTCATTCAGCCATTTTGTCCACTGAAAACATTTTGAAAGCCCTGAGAAATAATTGTACAACTAAGTGGCATAACTAGCCAGATGTAGAACTATGTTTTGGAAGTCTTTTAATTCTGTATGTAGGTTAAGATGTGTAAATATATACAGATACACATACATACATATGGAATTGAACATAGGATGAACTTAGAGCCATATGAAAGTATATGTAAAAGATAAAGTTCAGTTCAGTCACTCAGTAGTGACTGACTCTTTGCAACCCCATAAATCGCAGCATGCCAGGCCTTCCTGTCCATCACCAACTCCCAGAGTTCACTCAGACTCACATCCATCAAGTCAGTGATGCCATCCAGCCATCTCATCCTCTGTCGTCCCCTTCTCCTCCTGCCCCCAATCCCTCCCAGTATCAGAGTCTTTTCCAGAGTCAACTCTTCACATGAGGGGCCAAAGTACTGCAGTTTCAGCTTTATCATCATTCTTTCCAAAGGAATCTCAGGGTTGATCTCCTTCAGAATTAACTGGTTGGATCTCCTTGCAGTCCAAGGGACTCTCAAGAGTCTTCTCCAACACCACAGTTCAAAAGCATCAATTCTTCGGTGCTCAGCCTTCTTCACAGTCCAACTCTCACATCCATACATGACCAATGGAAAAACCATAGCCTTGACTAGATGGACGTTTGTTGGCAAAATAATGTCTGTGCTTTTCAATATGCTATCTAGGTTGGTCATAACTTTCCTTCCCAGGAGTAAGCGTCTTTTAATTTCATGGCTGCAGTCACCATCTGCAGTTATTTGGGAGCCCCCAAAAATAAAGTCTGACACTGTTTCCACTGTTTCCCCATCTATTTCCCATGAAGTGATGGGACCGGATGCCATGATCTTCGTTTTCTGAATGTTGAGTTTTAAGCCAGCTTTTTCACTCTCCTCTTTCACCTTCATCAAGAAGCTTTTTGCTCCTCTTCACTTTCTGCCATAAGGGTGGTGTCATCTGCATATCTGAGGTTATTGATATTTCTCCCGGCAATCTTGATTCCAGCTTGTGCTTCTTCCAGTCCAGCATTTCTCATGATGTACTCTGCATATAAGTTAAATAAGCTCAGTGACAATATACAGCCTTGATATACTCCTTTTCCTATTTGGAACCAATCTGTTGTTCCATGTCCAGTTCTAACTGTTGCTTCCTGACCTGCATAGAGGTTTCTCCAGAGGCGGGTCAGGTGGTCTGGTATTCCCATCTCTTTCAGAATTTTCCAGTTTATTTTGATCCACACAGTCAAAGGCTTTGGCATAGTCAATAAAGCAGAAATAGATGTTTTTCTGAAACTCTCTTGCTTTTTCCATGATCCAGCGGATGTTGGCAATTTGATCTCTGGGTCCTCTTCCTTTTCTAAAACCAGCTTGAACAACTGGAAGTTCATGGTTCATGTATTGCTGAAGCCTGGCTTGGAGAATTTTGAGCATTACTTTACTAGTGTGTGAGGATGAGTGCAATTGTGCGGTAGTTTGAGCATTCTTTGGCATTGCCTTTCTTTGGGATTAGAATAAAAACTGACCATTTCTAGTCCTGTGGCCACTGCTGAGTTTTCCAAATTTGCTGGCAAATTGAATGCAGCACTTTCACAGCATCATCTTTCAGGATTTGAAATAGCTCAACTGGAATTCCATCACCTCCACTAGCTTTGTTCATAGTGATGCTTTCTAAGGCCCACTTAACTTCACATTCCAGGATGTCTGGCTCTAGGTCAGTGATCACACCATCGTGATTATCTGGATTGTGAAGATCTTTTTTGTACAGTTCTTCTGTGTATTCTTGCCACCTCTTCTTAATATCTTCTGCTTCTGTTAGGTCCATACCATTTCTGTCCTTTATCGAGCCCATCTTTGCATGAAATATTCCCTTGGTATCTCTAATTTTCTTGAAGAGATCTCTAGTCTTTCCCATTCTGTTGTTTTCCTCTATTTCTTTGCATTGATCACTGAGGAAGGCTTTCTTATCTCTTCTTGGTATTCTTTGGAACTCTACATTCAGATGCTTATATCTTTCCTTTTCTTCTTTGCTTTTTGCTTCTCTTCTTTTCACAGCTATTTGTAAGGCCTCCTCAGACAGCCATTTTGCTTTTTGCATTTCTTTTCCATGGGGATGGTCTTGATCCCTGTCTCCTGTACAATGTCATGAACCTCAGTCCATAGTTCATCAGGCACTCTATCAGATCTAGTTCCTTAAATCTATTTCTCACTTCCACTGTATAATCATAAGAGATTTGATTTAGGTCATACCTCAATGGTCTAGTGGTTTTCCCTACTTTCTTCAATTTAAGACTGAATTTGGCAATAAGAAGTTCATGATCTGAGCCATAGTCAGCTCCTGGTCTTGTTTTTGTTGACTGTATAGAGCTTCTCCATCTTTGGCTGCAAAGAATATAATCAATCTGATTTCGGTGTTGACCATCTGGTGATGTCCATGTGTAGAGTCTTCTCTTGTGTTGTTGGAAGAGGGTGTTTGATATGACCAGTGCATTTTCTGGGCAAAACTCTATTAGTCTTTGCCCTGCTTCATTCCGTCCATATTCCAAGGCCAAATTTGCCTGTTACTCCAGGTATTTCTTGACTTCCTAGTTAGAATTCCACTCCCCTGTAATGAAATGGACATCTTTTTGGGGTGTTAGTTCTAAAAGGTCTTGTAGGTCTTCATAGAACCATTCAACTTCAGCTTCTTCAGCATTCCTGGTTGGGGCATAGACTTGGACTACTGTGATATTGAATGGTTTGCCTTGGAAATGAACAGAGATCATTCTGTCGTTTTTGGGATTGCATCCAAGTACTGCCTTTCAAACTCTTTTGTTGACCATGATGGCTACTCTTTCTTCTGATGGATTCCTGCCCTCAGTAGTAGATATAATGGTCATCTGAGTTAAATTCACCCATTCCAGTCCATTTTAGTTCGCTGATTCCTAGAATGTCGACGTTCACTCTTGCCATCTCCTGTTTGATCACTTCCAATTTGCCTTGATTCATGGACCTGACATTCCAGGTTCCTATGCAGTATTGCTCTTTACAGCATCGGACCTTGCTTCTATCACCAGTCACATCCACAGCTGGGAACTGTTTTTGCTTTGGCTCCATCCCTTCATTCTTTCTGGAGTTATTTCTCCACTGATCTCCAGTAGCATATTGGGCACCTACTGACCTGGGGAGTTTCTCTTTCAGTATCCTATCATTTTGCCTTTTCATACTGTTCATGGGGTTCTCAAGGCAAGAATATTGAAGTGGTTTGCCATTCCCTTCTCCAGTGGACCACATTCTATCTGATCTGTCTACCATGACTTGCCAATCTTGGGTTGCCCCATGGGCATGGCTTAGTTTCATTGAGTTAGACAAGGCTGTGGTCCTAGTGTGATTAGATTGACTAGTTTTCTGTGATTATGGTTTCAGTGTGTCTGCCCTCTGATGCCCTCTTGCAACATCTACCGTCTTATTTGGGTTTCTCTTACCTTGGACGTGGGGTATCTCTTCATGGATGCTCCAGCAAAGCGCAGCCATTGCTCCTTACCTTGGACGAGGGGTTTGTCCTCACCACCGCCCTTCCTGACCTTCAACGTGGGATAGCTCCTCTTGGCCCTCCTTCGCCTGCAGCCACTGCTCCTTGGAGGTGGGATTGCTCCTCCTGGCTGCCGCCCTTGGTCTCAGGTGTGAGGTAGGTCCTCCAGGCTGCAGACTCTGGGCTCGGGCATGAGGTAGGTCCTCCCAGCCACAGTCCCTGGCCTCGGGCGTGGGGTAGGTCCCCCCAGCCCGGCCTTATCTTTTTAACTTTTAAAAGATAAAGTTAGACAGATAGATTGATAGATATAGAGATAGACACAATATCTTTAGATATATATGTAAATCTTAGCAGATTGTCTGACACACACAGAAAAGCTCCAAATAATTTTAGCTCTTATTATGTTACAAACTGAGAATTCACAGATGAGTTTATTTGCAGGTGTTTAATATGACAATCTTATAGATATGAAAAGTCGATTTGAGATCAGTACCTAAGAATGTGTCCAACAGTTTCTTAAAAATTGAACAATGACAGTGAGACAAGAAAAAGGAGTAAATCTATGGGAGTACTGAGAGCTTACAGTTAATGGTGTTGGTTTGGTGATCTCTAAAGAAGAAGATTTAGCTTCAAGACCAGGGGCCAGGCTTGATCACTCAAGAGCTTTCGTGTAGCAGCGTTTTATTAAAGTGAAAAGGGGACAGAGAAGCTTCTGAAATCCACATCAGAAGTGGGACAGAGAGTGCCCCCTTTGCTACTTTTAGCAAGCTGTTTTACGTCTGTTGGAAAGCTATTAATCAGGTGAGAGGCACCTCAAGGCTGAAGGAGTTTCACCAGGCCCCTCTCCCACAATATGCATTTTTGAGATAGGATGGCACAAATGTGTCATCCCCCAGCCATAAAACAATTGATATGAATACCGCTTTGTTGAGCTATTATCAGCCCAAGGTTTGAGAAAAGAAAAAAAGATAGTCTTAGGTGAAACTATTTTAAAGAAAGGCAAATTCCAAAGCAAATACATAGTTTCATTAACATAGCTTAAGAAAAGCATTTCCATAGAGAGATTGTTTCCTCCTGCTATTTAAGAGAGAGATTAAAAAAAAAAAAAAAAATAGGCTGACACTTGCAGCCTATTTCCTCGGTTTGGAGATCCCTAGCCTTCCTGCCCAGAGAAGGCAATAGCACCCCACTCCAGTACTCTTTCCTGGAAAATCTCATGGGCAAAGGAGCTTGGTGGGCTGCAGTCCATGGGATAGCTAAGAGTTGAACATGACTGAGCGACTTCACTTTCACTCTTCACTTTCATGCATTGGAGAAGAAAATGGCAACCTGCTCCAGTGTTCTTGACTTGAGAATCCCAGGGACGGGGGAGCCTGGTGGGCTGCCGTCTATGGGGTCGCACAGAGTCAGACATGACTGAAGCAACATAGCAGCAGCAGCCTTCCTGCCTGTTACCCTCTCAGTACTATGTAATCCATTTTATCCATTCAAGGTGAGGTCTCTGAGGGAAAGTCAAATATGAGCTAGAGCAAATACTTCTTTATATTATTAGTAAGATAAAAAGAGGCTTGATTTATATTTAATTAAATTATTCAAATGATACAAACAGTTGGTATTAATTCCAACACACCCCTTTTTGGTATATCTTCAGAAACAGGTTAAAAAAATATATCACCTTCTTTCTAACACTTGTTTTTCATTCTGTGTCTCTTACTCAGTGGTATAAATATTCTTTCTTTTCCATATTAATATATTAATCTCTAAGTTTTATTGCATCTGTGTTCTAAACCTCTCTGGAATCTGTCTTGACCCCTTTATCCTCACTGCCTTTCTGTTTTAAAAATAAATCTCTTGTCTTGTTTGAGACCAAATATTAGCAGAAAGTCCACACTTCTAAGAAAGACTTGCTCCCTCTCAAGTTCCTTCATTTGAATGAGTGTATCAGATAAACATATTTTGCATTATCTACTCTGTTCTATCACAGCAGTGGACTTGGGTTTGGAATGACAAACTCCTGAGAAACAGTGAGCTTTTCCCAGCTACAAGTTTATTTTTGAATAACATGGAATAAACAGCATCCTTTACAGAACAATAGCAAAACGGAGTTCCTATGTCTTCTAATTCTAGACACCACTTTGATTATCTAGTCAGCCCATATTGGGACATATGCGCGAAAAAGTGACAAGATTCAGTGGCTCAGTGGTAAAGAATCTGCCTGTAGTGCAAGAGACACAGGAGATGATGGTTTGTTACCTGGGTCTGGAAGATCCCCTGGAGGAGGGGATGGCAACCCACTCCAGCATTCTTGCCTGGAGAATCCCATGGACAGAGGAGCCTGGCGGGCTACAGTCCATGGGGTCACAAAGAGTCAGACACGCCTGAGCACACACATGTGTGGATAGCCACAATCTATGTAATCTCAGAGGCATCCCAAATATCTCAAATTGTATTCTAAAATAATTTGTCTTTAAGTCTGCATTCCCAAAAGAGTGTAAAGAATGTGGAAATTGCAAGGCAGGGTCTAAACTACCAGGCAAAAAATTGATTTTCCTTGTTGCATTACTAGAGGTCAGATAACATTCCAAAAATATTATCTACCTTTGTAAATACTTTTATCTGCATGTCATAGACAAATGTCAAGCACTTCTAAACTGATAACTTCAGTTGCTTTGGGGGTAGGAGGTGAGATTGAAAGGACAAGGATGGGAAGCTGCTTACTAAATACTTTAGACTAAATGAGTAAATCAATAAATTAATATTATAATTACTACTATTACTATTATCACTGCTTAGGAGGGTTAACAGAGAAGGCAATGGCACCCCACTCCAGTACTCTTGCTTGGAAAATCCCATGGATGGAGGAGCCTGGTACCCTACCGGCTGCAGTCCATGGGGTTGCAAAGAGTTGGACACGACTGAGCGGCTTCACTTTCACTTTTCACTTTCATGCATTGGAGAAGGAAATGGCAACCCACTCCAGTGTTTTTGCCTGGAGAATCCCAGAGACGGGGGATCCTGGTGGGCTGCCATCTATGGGGTCGCACAGAGTCGGACACGACTGAAGTGACTTAGCAGTAGCAGGAGGGTTAAAGCCCTCAGGATGATTTATCAGATATTAATAATAAATAAATTCATATTTAAAAACATAAAAAATAAGTTCAAGTAGAAAAGAAATAGTGGCGCATATTATTTTGGAAACAGATTATTTAAAATCCATTTTTCCTGTGTTAGAATTTTCAGGGAGATACACTATGTAATATCAGAGTTTGGCCATTCTTAACTAGTTGTTATACTACCTTGAGCCTATCCAATATGGTGATAGCCTGGTTAAGTAAAAGTAAGTACAACCATATTCAACTGAAGCTGTGGTACATATACACAATGGAGTATTACTCAGCCATTAAAAAGAATCCATTTGAATCAGTTCTAAGGAGGTGGATGAAACTGGAGCCTATTATACAGAGTGAAGTAAGCCAGAAAGAAAAACACCAATACAGTATACTAACGCATTTATATGGAATTTAGAAAAATGGTAACAATAACCCTGTGTACAAGACAGCAAAAGAGACACTGATATATAGAACAGTCTTATGGACTCTGTTGGAGAGGGAGAGGGTGGGAAGATTTGGGAGAATGGCATTGAAACATGTATAATATCATGTATGAAATGAGTTGCCAGTTCAGGTTCGATGCATGATACTGGATGCTTGGGGCTGGTGCACTGGGATGACCCAGAGGGATGGTATGGGGAGGGAGGAGGGAGGAGGGTTCAGGATGGGGAACACATGTATACCTGTGGCGGATTCATTTCAATGTTTGGCAAAACTAATACAATATTGTAAAGTTTAAAAATAAAATAAAATTAAACTAAAATAAATAAATAAATAAACTGCCCAATAAAAAGAAAAAAAATTTTTTTTAAATAAATAAATAAAAGAACTTGTCAATAGTACAAGCATGCTGGTATTGAATAAAGAAATTCATGCAATTTTTCTAGGGCATAGGTGACATTGAAACGACAAGGATGGGAAGCTGCTAGCTAAATATTTTAGACTAAATGAATAAATCAATAAATTAATGTCATAATTATTACTACTAATTCTAAGGCTGGTGTTCTCAGCCTTAGAATTCCAATTTTATAACCATTGTTTCCTCTGTCTCTGATACATG
Organism: Bos indicus; assembly: GCF_029378745.1. Lineage (NCBI taxonomy): Eukaryota > Metazoa > Chordata > Mammalia > Artiodactyla > Bovidae > Bos > Bos indicus. Next base: position 27,037,248 of record NC_091776.1, on the reverse strand, counting down.
TATAAAGTTCATCCACATTCCAAAGTTGGAAAAGTATTTTTAAATTATTTGCCATTTAATATCAACAATATCTTCAGATCTCAATTTTGGTTTAATTCATAAAATATTGTATGTTATTGTTGTTCAGTCACTAAGTTGTGTCTGGCTCTTTGTTACTCCATGGGCTCCATGTGGCTCCAGAAGCATGCCAGGCTTGTCTGTCCTTCCCTATCTCCTGGAGTTTGCTCAAACTCATGTCCACTGAGTCAGTGATGCGACCCAACCATTTCATACTCTGCCACTCCCTTCTCTTCCTCCCCTCAATCTTTCCCAGCATCAGGATCTTTTCCAATGAGTAAGCTCTTCGCATCAAGTGGCCAAAGTACTCAACATACAACAGGATACAGTATATATACAGTCATGTCCAACTCTTTGTAACCCCATGGACTGTAGCCCGCCAGGCTCCCCTGTCCATGGGGATTCTCCAGGCAAAAATACTGGACTGGGTTGCCAAGCCCTCCTCCAGGGGATTTTCCCAACCCAGGGATCAAACCCAGATCTCCCACACTGCAAGTGGATTCTTTACCATCTGAGCCACCAGGGAAGCTCATATGTGTGTGTGTGTGTGTGTGTGTGTGTGTGTGTGTGTGTGTGTGTGTATGTATATATATATATATATTCCCCCCCATGGAAAAAACATATATTGAGTTCAGAAAATATAATGAATTCAGAGAACATTGATTATTGAACTTTTCTTCAGTGGAATCTGGAGTTGCTACACAAAATACTTATATTATGGTATTTACTGTGACAATGTTGTATTGTAAAGATAGGGAACACTAAAAAATATCTTAACTATAAAACTATAAAGAAGCTCATAATCCATTAACAAAGTTAGAACATGCAGTAGAGAAAATATAATCTTTGAGAAAAAAAATTAGGAGAGACAGTCTCATAGGTAGCAGAATTTACTTATATTAACATACTCCAGATTAAAGGCTGTTTATCTCTGATTCTGGAGATTTCAATAGTTATGAAAGCCATAAAGTCTGCCCCAAAAGCAGGAAAATGATTATCAGGTGTGATTGGATTATTGGATACTAGTGGGGGAAATTTCTAGGAGGAAATCTACTTCTTATACTTTACAGAATTTGACTGATACAGAACATTGAAATTAGATTCAACCAGGAAAAGACCAGGAAAATTTAGAGCATGTATATGTGAATGAAGTACTTACTCATATGAATATGTTTTTGCTATTTTACCAATTCAGTAGTTAAAAAATAGAATGTCTCTGACCTACAAGAACTGATTTTAAAGATGGACAAACAATTGTGTTATGGAGATCTCAATTCTAAGTATAGGCTTGGACTTATTTAAGGCATTGATGCAGTCTGCATTCAATTATATATCAATGCTTTGTCATTTCATATAGAACTTACAAATAAAGTGGGAAGTCAAGAGTCAGGAGTCCTTTAATCATACTGTATAAGCTAGATGTTTAATATTTCTCTGTCTCATTTTCACCATCTGGCAATTCTATCACCCACATTTTAAATCAACTAATTATGTAAAATGAACAGAATTATGGATCATAAGTGTTACTATTATTTTTATATTTTGCATTGCATAATCAATTAATTATCTAGTTATTTATAATGGATAGAAGTCAAAGTTAAATGTGTTTAGTATGTAGATATTTAAAAATACATTTGTCTTAGTTGTTTTTCCTCCAATCTTTCTATCAAGAAACAGAAGCAGAGGCGAATATAATAAGTAAAGCCCTGCTTGGATATTTTACCAAAAGTAGATAATGTTAGGTAAAAACAGTTTGAAAAGCATGCAATTTGAGTACCTAATAGTGTTTGGAAATCATTCAATATATATTTCCCATTATGTTAGTCACTTTCCTCTTTCAGCCATTTTTAAAATTAGTTAGCAATTTGATTATCTTCTTAGCAATAACCACTGCAAATTTATCTTTTTTCTGTAGATTTTCTTCAGAGAGTATCTTTTCTTTGATCTTTCCAGTCTGCTAGAGCTATGATGATAGCTCTAATTAATTTATCTAATGATAAATTATCATTTAATACTCTCTGCTTCTCATATGTGAGCCAAAATAAACATGGGGTTATGTGCTGCTGCTGCAAAGTCACTTCAATCATGTCCGATTCTATGAGACCCCATAGACGGCCTCCTACCAGGCTCCCCCGTTCCTGGGATTCTCCAGGCAAGAGCACTGGAGTGGGTTACCATTTCCTTCTCCAGTGCATGAAAGTGAAAAGTGAAAGTGAAGTCGCTCAGTCGTGTCCAACTCTTAGCAACCCCATGGACTGCAGCCCACCAGGCTCCTCCGTCCATGGGATTTTCCAGGCGAGAGTACTGGAGTGGGGTGCCATTAGTGCAAAAGATAGCAAAATTGTGCAGTAATATAGTCAAGAGCAAGCCAAGAAATTTCACCTAGAAACACATACCAGGATAAATAAACGAAATGTAAATACACACATAGTAATGTGATATTGTTATAACAGTTTACTGAAGTATCATTATACACCATAAATTTTACTTTTTTTCAATGTTTATACACTCAGTGGTTCTCATATATTCAGAGTTGTGTAAACATCATCCATATCTAATTTTAGAACATTTCATCATCCTAAAACAAACTTCTGTATGTTAGAATTCACTGGAAAACAAACAGGTTACTTTCTGTCTCTATAAATTTGTCTCTTAAGGACATTTCTTTTTTTTTTTTTTTTTTTTGCCATGTGAGGTTATAGTGAGAAGATGTCCATCTGTGAACCAGAAAATGGGCCTTCACAAGACACCAAATCTGCCAGCATCTTGATCTTGGACTTCTCAGGACATTTCATACAAGAGGAATCATACAATAGTTCTTCTTGACTATTGTTTGTTACTTTGCATGAAATTCTTAAAGTACATCCATGACATAGCATGTATCACCACTTCATTTCTTTTACTGATGAATAATATTCGATTGTATGAATATACCACATTTACTTACTCTTTATTCAGTTAATTGACATTTTTGCTTTTAGGGTATAATTAATAATTCTAAACTGAACATTCATGTACAATTTTTGAATGTTGATATGTTTCCATTACTCTTGGTTATCCTTTAGGAGTAGAATTTCTGACTTTAATGGTAATTCTATATTGAACATTTTGTAGAATTATTGAACTGTTTTCCAAAATGATGGCACCATTTACTTTCCCACTAGCAATGGATTTCAGTTTCAGTTTCTCCAAATTCTCACCAACAATGAAACCATTATATATTGTATGATTTAAATTATGTGATATTTTTAAAAAGGCAAAACTCTGGAAATGGTCAGAAGAAAAGTGGTTTCCAGCAATTGAGATTGGATGGTAGAAATGAATCAGTTCAGTTCAGTCACTCAGTCATGTCCTACTCTTTGCGACCCCATGAATTGCAGCACACCAGGCCTCCCTGCCCATCACCAACTCCCGGAGTTCACTCAGACTCATGTCCATCAAGTCAGTGATGCCATCCAGCCATCTCATCCTCTCTCGTCCCCTTCTCCTCCTGCCCCCAACCCCTCCCAGCATCAGAGTCTTTTCCAATGAGTCAACTCTTCGCATGAGGTGGCCAAAGTACTGGAGTTTCAGCTTTAGCATCATTCCTTCCAAAGAAATCCCAGGGCTGATCTCCTTCAGAATGGACTGGTTGGATCTCCTTGCAGTCCAAGGGACTCTCAAGAGTCTTCTCCAACACCACAGTTCAAAAGCATCAATTCTTCGGTGCTCAGCCTTCTTCACAGTCCAACTCTCACATTCATACATGACCACTGGAAAAACCATAGCCTTGACTAGACGGACCTTTGTTGGCAAAGTAATAGGCAGAGCATAGAAGGTTTTTGGAGAAGGCAATGGCAATCCACTCCAGTACTCTTGCCTGGAAAATCCCATGGACGGAGGAGCCTGGTAGGCTGCAGTCCATGGGGTCATGAAGAGTTGTACACGACTGAGTGACTTCACTTTCACTTTTCACTTTCCTGCATTGGAGAAGGAAATGGCAACCCACTCCAGTGTTCTTGCCTGGAGAATCCCAGGGGCGGGGGAGCCTGGTGGGCTGCCGTCTATGGGGTCACACAGAGTTGGACAGGACTGAAGCGACTTAGCAGCAGCAGCAGCAGCAGAAGTTTTTTAGGGCAGAAAAAGGAGTCTGTATGATATTATAATGATGGATAAATGTCACTATACATTTGTCTAACCTGTAAACTGTGTCAAACAAAGGTATAATGGCATATAGCCATCATTATAGTATTAGCACAAGTGTACGTCAACTGATGAATGAATATACCATCAATTTATGAAAAGATATGGAAAAGCCTTAAATTCATATTACTAAGAGGGGAAAAAGCAGTCTATAAACAACAATGGCTGTTTCTAGATATATAACATTCTGAAAAAAACAAAATTTGGGACACAGTCAAAATATCTTTAGTTTTGAGGAATTACTGGAAGATGAAGGAATAGGTAGATAATGAGAAGAGAGCAACACCAATAATTAGAACTTGATTTTAAAATTATATGATTATTTTTATGGTAGTATAAAGATAAAGTGAGAATGTTTCTTATACAAACTGAATTTTGCCTAGCTTTTTTAACAAACAATGTGAAATACATTAAACTGAAAAGGATTCATAGCAGAAAAAGAAACAAATAAAGACTATTGAATGGGAAATTTGACTGGCATTTCACAAAAGAGGATATTAAAATGATAAATGAACATATGAAAAAAAAAAACCTACCCCATTAGGTATCAATAAATACTAAAGAAACCCTCATTTTGATAACATAACAATAATGGCTAAACTTTAAATGACTTACAGGATAAAGTGCTAGTGAAGATACAAAACATTGCTTGGGATTTTAAATTAGCACCACAGTTCAGTGAGAAAATAAGACTATTCTGAACAATAAAATGTACAAAGTGATATAATTTATAAGATTTCAAGATTAATGAAAAAAATCATATTTATAATAAAATTGTTGTCAAAGTAATTTGAATGTTGTAATAATCTTCAAGATCTCAATAGGTGAACACTTTGGAATGGTGCCGTTCCACAGAACATTTTTGTGTTTATGAGACTATTTGACTATATGTATCTACTGAATAGTTGTACTGGTGCTAATGTGCCTGTGTGACTAAAATTTTCATTTATTTAAATATAAATGAAATATCCTTTGGCGATGGCACCCCACTCCAGTACTCTTAGCTGGAAAATCCCATGGATGGAGGAGCCTGGTAGGCTGAAGTCCATGGGGTCGCTAAGACTTGGGCATGACTAAGTGACTTCACTTTCACTTTTCACTTTCATGCAATGGAGAAGGAAATGGCAACCCTCCAGTGTTCTTGCCTGGAGAATCCCAGGGACGGGGGAGCCTGGTGGGCTTCCATCTATGGGGTCGCACAGATTTGGACACAACTGAAGCGACTTAGCAGCAGCAGCAGCTGCAGTGACCACTAGGGCCAATGCACCTCTAGACTATTATTTCCTAACTACCTAAAACTACAAGACAATTGTTCAGCATCTGTATTCCACACTGTGATTCAGAGACCAGGATCAATTCATCTATGGTTATTCTGCTTTTTAGGATTTCATAATCCTGTACTTGACCTTCTGCATCTTGTTATGAACAGTGGAAGACAAGTTTGTAAGTGAAAGCTTTTAAGAGCCAACCAGAACCACACACATCACTATTTTCACTATCCATTGGTCAGAATGCAGTCACACAACTATATCTTGTCTAAAGGAAGGCTGGGAAATTAAAGATTAGTAGTATTCCCAAGAGGAAAAGGAAATGGGTCTTGGTGACACATAATTGTGTCACAGACATTATATTAGAAAAGAAGGATAGCTGAAGGTTCAAAGTCCAAACTCTGAAGCCAAATGTCTGGGCTTAAACCTGACTCCACCTGACTCCACTCCGTATGCTGCTTTTGCTGCTAAGTCGCTTCAGTCATGTCCGACTCTGTGCAACCCCATAGACGGCAGCCCACCAGGCTCCCCTGTCCCTGGGATTCTTCAGGCAAGAACACTGGAGTGGGTTGCCATTTCCTTCTCCAATGCATGAAAGTGAAAAGTGAAAGGGAAGTCGCTCAGTCGTGTCCAACTCTTCACGACCCCATGGACTGCAGCCTACCAGGCTCCTCTGCCCATGGGATTTTCCAGGCAAGAGTACTGGAGTGGGTTGCTATTGCCTTATCCACCTTGTATATGAGATCTAGGCAAATTATTTACACTCTTTGTTCTTTTTACCATAAATGGGGGTAAAAAAGTATTTACCTTGCAGAATGGCTTTAAGATTAAACAGTGGTTTATAAAGTGCTAAGGGCAATATGTGACACATTAAAAAGTACTAGGTTGAATTATTATTTTATTATTATGACTATTATTAATAGTTTTAATTAGGTAAATGGATAAGTAAGATTAACAACCTCAGAATGAGAAAAGCATATGTGTGGAAACTTTATGTGATAGTGTAAAATATTAAATGCTAGTAGCTCTTCTGAGACAATTGGTAATATGTGGAGAAAAATTAATTTAGATTAATGCAATACACCACGAATAAAATAATTTTCAATGGGTACAATATTCAATATTGCTGCTGCTGCTGCTGCTAAGTCACTTCAGTCGTGTCCGACTCTGTGCGACCCCATAGATGGCAGCCCACCAGGCTCCTCTGTCCCAGGGATTCTCCAGGCAAGAACACTGGAGTGGGTTGCCATTTCCTTCTCCAATGCACGAAAGTGAAAGTGAAGTGGCTCAGTCGTGTCCTACTCTTAGCGACCCCATGGACTGTAGCCCACCAGGCTCCTCCATCCATGGGATTTTCCAGGCAAGAGTACTGGAGTGGGGTGCCATTGCCTTCTCCAGTTCAATATTGAGGCAACTTAAGTGTAAGAGGAAAAACATAGGAGACAAGCTATGTGATGTATAAATAGGAAAAGTTTTCTTTGACAAACCACAAAAGCATAAATTATAATAGAAATTGATGAATTTTCTCTTCAGCAAGGGTAATTATAATCAGATATACTCTTGGTATATCTTGGTAAAACCTGGGGATTTTATTTCTATATATATTTTCTAGAAAAAGTCACAAATGAACATGAGAATTTTCATACACTTCTTTTTTAATGTAGCATAGTTTAAGAGAGAATTTGAAATAGATTAAATGTCTATCAATGGTTGTTGAATAAACGCATGTTTAATATCTAACCATTGGAATTCTATTAAATAATTAAAATTAACTCACCCTTCATCTATTAACTTGACATTTATGAAAAGTGTCTTTGAAGGAAAGAAACACAGTTTAGAATAGCACACTCATTAAGAATCATTTGTGTTGTAGATTATGTTTGTGTGTTAGTTAAAGTATATAAACATTCAGGAAATGAACTCTAAATTCATCACAGCAATGACTTAGGGGAAGGCAAAAACTGTCATGGGGTTTAGTACAATGCAGAGAGGCTGCTGGAGAAGTTTTTAAAAGTAATCTCTGTATTCATCTTTGTTAATCTATACAGTATGTAGTATATTCAGATTATTATAAAGATATTTATAATAATCTGAATAAACTACTACATATTGCAGATTAGGTTCCAGATCACCACAGTAAAGCAAATATTGCAACCAAGCAAGCCATGATGATATTTTGGTTTCCCAGTGTATATAAAAGTTATGTTTTCATTACACTGTGGTCTTTTAAATGTACAGTGGTATTTTGTCTAAACAAATATACATGGTTTAATTTAAAAATACTGTATTGCTGAAAAGTACTATCCATTATCTGAGGCTTCATCGAGTCATAGTCTTTTTGGAGTAGTAACATCAGAGATCACTGATCGCAGATCACCATAACAAATATAATAATAATACAGTGAGAATTACCAAAAGGTGCCCCAGAAACACTAACTGAGCAAATACTATTGGAAAAATGGTGCCGATAGACTAGCTTAAAGCAGGCTTGCCCACAAACCTTCAATCTGTAAAAAAACACAACACTGCTAAGTATAATAAAGTGAACCATGAATAAAATGACACATACACATTTAAGTTATTATCCAAAATAAAAAAAAAAATGCAAGGACAAAAGGAAGTATAAGAAATGTCACACACCAAGGAAACCAGAATTGAAAGAGACACGTGTACCCCAATGTTCATCGCAGCGCTGTTTATAATAACCAGGACATGGAAGCAACCTAGATGTCCATCAGCAGATGAATGGATAAGAAAGCTGTGGTACATATATACAATGGAGTATTACTCAGCCATTAAAAAGAATATATTTGAATCAGTTCTAATGAGGTGGATAAAGCTGGAGCCTATTATACAGAGTGAAGTAAGCCAGAAAGAAAAACACCAATAAAGTATACTAATGCATATATATGGAATTTAAAAAGATGGTAACGATAACCCTGTATGTGAGAGAGCAAAAGAGACACAGATGTATAGAATAGTCTTTTGGACTCTGTGGAAGAGGGAGAGGGTGGGATGATTTGGGAGAATGGCATTAAAACATGTATAATATCATATAAGAAACCAATTGCCAGTCCAGATTTTATGCAGGATACAGGAAGCTTGGGGCTGGTGCACTGGGATGACCCAGAGGGATGGTTTGGGGAGGGAGTTGGGAGGGGGGTTCAGGATGGGGAACACATGTACACCCGTGGTGGATGCATGTTGATGTATGGCAAAACCAGTACAATATTGTAAAGTAAAAAAAATAATAATAAAATTTAAAAAAAGAAAAATTAATTAAAAAAAAAAAGAAATGTCACAAATCTAAATGAAATCAGAGGGAGCATTCTCTTGTGCTAAGGTGTATTTTAGAGACATGAAGCAACTTCACAATTAGCTTATCCCTTCTTAAAGTCATAGTACTTTGAACTTAAAATATCACTGAGAAATAAGTACAATTCTGTTTCTAAGATTTTACTAATAGGGCTATCTATTTACCTATCTGCTCTATCTATCTATCCACATTTTAAATGTTGCTTACTATGTGTCAGGGGAAAAAAAAAAGAAAAACAGGTTTTGACTGGAGACAAACGTAACTCAGAGGTAAATTTTTGAGAAAATGCTATCCAAATTTTGAAATCAGTCCTTTCACATAAACACTCTGATCCATAAGGAAAATATGCTTTCATGTTCAGGGCATGTTTTTCATAGCACTTTTGTATTGTATTTTAACTTTTTTCATCCAACCAATGCCTAGTCTTAATTTATTTAGGCAAAAAATATGCACACACATGCATGCATGCAAACAGAAACTCTTTTAATTTACTTCTAAGTGTTTTCCTTCTGAAACTTTAGCTATCAAATTATCGAGTGGGATTATTTCAATTTTGTTTTCTTTTTAAACTGGAGAAAAAGTAATAAAAAAGCAATGATACCTTTTTTATAAATAATCTGTATGTACATTATATGTATAAAGTTACAATTAAAAAATGTGGGACAATATTATTTTATTTGTCGAATTCTCATACTGGGCTTCCCCGGGAGCTCAGACAGTAAAGAATCACCTGCAGTGAAGGAGTCCTGGGTTCAATGTCTGGGTCAGGAAGATCTCCTGAAGGGAATGGCTACCCACTCAGTATTCTTGCTGGAGAATTCCATGGACAGAGGAGCCTGTAGGGCTACAGTTCATGGGGTCACAGAGAATCAGACACAACTAAGTGGCTAACACTTTAACTTTCACTTCCAATCCTCTTATCAGCATAAAATTAGGAGGTTTCGTTCATCATTTCTGACAGTTGTAAATGCTTAGTTTAATAGTAAAATTTCATATTGTGTAAAAGTGAAATATTATTTAACATAATTAACAATGAGAAAACAAAACACACACAAAAACCAAATTTTGGCAGCCCCCCAAAACTGCAAAAATCAGCCAAACTCAACTAATTCTACATTGCAGTAGAATATTTTATGGAAATAAATATTAATATTATTCTACATAAATCTCAGATGACTTCACTACAATCAGTAGTGTTATAATCACTAAAACATCACTGATATGCTTAGTGACTGTGATTGCAGAAATTGAAAAAATGTATTTAGAACCCACCAAAGATTAATGATTTTTGTAAAGTAACTAAAACAAGTATCAAACAGTAGTCTCTGAAGTTAAGATAGTGAAAATAATGTTTACTTGTCAGAAGAAGCAAGTTAGATGTATTGGAATAATAGTTGTACAAAATATAAATTCTCTAATAAGAGACATGATCTATTTGTTGGTGGAAAATGATTCAGTCTTCCTTTATGCTTGGGTCACTCTGATTATGGGAGGTGAAATGAATGATCAGTCAGTTTGGGAGGGATCACTGGTTTGTTGGTTCTGATCACTTATCAACTCGTGTCTGACTTTTTGCAACCCCATGGACTGCAGCAAATCAGGCTTCCCTGTTGTTCACTATCTCCTGGAGTTGCTAAAATTCACGTCCATTGGATCGGTGATGCCATCCACCATCTCATCCTGTCACCGCACCCCTCCCCCCGCCCCCCGTTCCTGCCCTCAATTTTTCCCAGCTTCAGGGTCTTTCCAGTAAGTCAGCTCTTTGCTGTCCAAAGTATTGGAGCTTCAACATCAGTCCTTGCAATGAATATTCAGGGTTGATTTCCTTTAGTGTTGACTGGTTTGCTCTCCTTGCTGTTCTATGGACTTTCAAGAGTCTTCTCCAGCACCACAATTTGAAAGCATCAATTATTCAGTGCTCAGCCTTCTTTATGGTTCAATTCTCACATCCTTACATGACTACTAGAAAAACCATAGTTCTGACTACACACCATTTGTCAGCAAAGTGATGTCTCTCTGCTTATTTTAATATGCTGCCTAGGTTTTTCATAGCTTTTCTTCCAAGGAGCAATTATCTTTTAATTTCATGGCTGTAGTCATTGCTCACAGTGATTTTGGAGCCAAAGAAAAGAAAATCTGTCACTGTTTCCTTTTTACCCCATCTGTTTGCCATGAAGTGATGGGAAAGGATGCAATGGTTTTATTTTTTTAATACTTAGTTTTAAGCCAGTTTTTTTTCACTCTTCTCTTTCATCCTCATCAATAGGCTCTTTACTTCCTCTTTGATTTCTACCATTTGAGTGGTATTATCTGAATATCTGAAGTTGTTGATGTTCCTCCCAGCAGTCTTGGTTCCAGCCTGTGATTCATCCAACCCAGTATTTCATATGATGTGCTCTGCATAAAAGTTAAATAAGCAGGGTGACAATATACAGCCTTGATGTATTCCCTTCCCTTTCTTGAAGTTCACAATGTATAGAACAGTCCTAGTTTCTTCTCCTTAAGGGCAGAGGTCCATAAACTATAGCATTACTTTGTAGGTTGGACAAATATGCTTAATTCTAGATTTATTTAGCAGGACAGTTTGTCTCTCCCACTAAGCCCTTTCCTTTGACCTGGCCTCTTTCAGAAATATATATGATATTTTGGTTTTTATTTTATTTAACTGGTTTATTTCTCACATATGAAGAACTTGGTTGAAATTGAAGTGTGCCATATTTTAAAGTCCACCTCAAAGATCTCAACACTGCTCAGTTAGTGTTGTAATCTATAACACTCCAACAAGTTTCATTAAATATAATTTATTGCATTCTAACTCACTTGTGAACTTACCTTACTAGTGGGGAATATAAAATAGCTTTTACATTTACACATCATTGAAATGACAGTTCTGGTAACAGTATAACCTTTAAATATTCCTAAATTTATGTGAGGCAAGCATAAAGTATAGCAGCCTATTGGAATGTGTAGCATATGTTTTCCAATGATAATTTAGAACAGGAGTCAGTACAACCTGTAGGTAATTCCCACCCAGCCTCCTGTCTTTCTTACTTTCACTGTAACATAGACACAGTCATTCATTTACTAGTAGCTCTCTTGTTTGAAAAGAAAATTCATATAACTAAAACAAACACACAGAAAGAGGATAGAAAATAATTTCAACAAGGAAAGTCTGAAAATAGTTTTTTTAACTATTTGCACACTACAATGGCAGAATGGAATAGAATGAAAGAAGCAAAATACCCCATAGATCCTAAAATATTTACCATCTTTTTCTTTACTGAGAAAGTTTGCTGACATCTGATGTCAAAGCCTCTTATCCTTATCCCTCAAATGGTTGCTGCTGCTGCGTCGCTTCAGTCGTGTCCGACTCTGTGCGACCCCATAGACAGCAGCCAACCAGGCTTCCCGTCCCTGGGATTCTCCAGGCAAGAACACTGGAGTGGGTTGCCATTTCCTTCTCCAATGCATGAAAGTGAAAAGTGAAAGTGAAGTCGCTCAGTCGTGTCCAACTCTAGCGACCCAATGAACTGCAGCCTACCAGGCTCCTCCATCCATGAGATTTTCTAGGCAAAAGTACTGGAGTGGGGTGCCATTGACTTCTCTGCCCTCAGATGGTAGACAGAATGAAAACCACAATCACAGAAAACTAATCAAACTGATCTCATGGACCACAGCCTTGTCTAACTCAATGAAACTATGAGCTATGCCATGTAGGGCCACCAAGATGGATGGGTCATGGTGGAAAGTTCTGATAAAATGTGGTCCACTGGAGAAGGGAATGGCAAACCACTTCAGTACTCTTGCCTTGAGAACCCCATGAATAGTATGAAAATGCAAAAAGATAGGACACTGAAAGATGAACTCCCCAGGTCAGCAGGTGCCCAATATGATATGGAGAAGAGTGGAGAATAACTCCAGAAAGATTGAAGAGACAGAACCAAAGCAAAACAAAACAAACAAACAAAAAAAAAAACACACCCAGTTGTGGATATGACTGGTGATGGGAGTTGTAAAGAACAATATCACACAGGAACCTGGAATGCTAAGTCCATGAATCAAGGCAAATCGGAAGTAGTCAAACAGGAGATGGCAAGAATGAAACATTGACATTTTAGGAATCAGCAAACTAAAATGGACTGGAATGGGTGAATTTAACTCAGATGACCATTAATTCTTCTGTGGGCAAGAATACCCCATCAAAGAAATGGAGTAGCCCTCGTAGTCAACAGAAGAGTCCAAAATGCAGCTCTTGGGTGCAATTCAAAAATGACAGAATGATCTCTGCACATTTCCAAGGCAAACCACTCAATATCAGAGGAATCCACATCTATGCCCCACCAGTAATGATGAAGAAGCTGAAGTTGAATGGTTCTATGAAGACCTACAAGACCTTCTAGAACTAACACACAAATAGGATCTCCTTTTCATTATCAGATCAGATCAGTCGCTCAGCCCTGTCCGACACTTTGCAACCCCATGAATCGCAGCATGCCAGGCCTCCCTGTCCATCACAAACTCCCAGAGTTCACTGAGACTCACGACCATTGAGTCAGTGATTCCATCAAACTATCTCATCCTCTGTCGTCCCCGTCTCCTCCTGCCCCCAATCCCTCCCAGCATTAGAGTCTTTTACAATGAGTCAACTCTTCGCATGAGGTGGCCAAAGTACTGGAGTTTCAGCTTTAGCATCATTCCTTCCAAAGAAATCCCAGGGCTGATCTCCTTCAGAATGGACTGGTTGGATCTCCTTGCAGTCCAGGGACTCTCAAGAGTCTTCTCCAACACCACAGTTGAAAAGCATCAATTCTTCGGCACTCAGCCTTCTTCACAGTCCAACTCTCACATCCATACATGACCACAGGAAAAACCATAGCCTTGACCACACAAACCTTTGTTGGCAAAGTAATGTCTCTGCTTTTGAATATGCTATCTAGGTTGGTCATAACTTTCCTTCCAAGGAGTAAGCATCTTTTAATTTCATGGCTGCAGTCACCATCTGCAGTGATTTTGGAGCCCAGAAAAACGAAGTCTGACACTGTTTCCACTGTTTCCCCATCTATTTCCCAGGAAGTGGTGGGACCGGATGCCATGATCTTCGTTTTCTGAATGTTGAGCTTTAAGCCAACTTTTTCCCTCTCCACTTTTACCTTCATCAAGAGGCTTTTTAGTTCCTCTTCACTTTCTGCCATAAGGGTGGTGTCATCTGCATATTTGAGGTTATTGATATTTCTCCTGGCAATCTTGATTCCAGTTTGTGTTTCTTCCAGTCCAGCGTTTCTCATGATGTACTCTGCATATAAGTTAAATAAACAGGGTGACAATATACAGCCTTGACGTACTCCTTTTCCTATTTGGAACCAGTCTGTTGTTCCATGTCCAGTTCTAACTGTTGCTTCCTGACCTGCATACAAATTTCTCAAGAGGCAGATCAAGTGGTCTGGTATTCCCATCTCTTTCAGAATTGTCCACTGTTTATTGTGATCCACACAGTCAAAGGCTTGGCATATTTATATTCAATAAAGCAGAAATAGATGTTTTTCTGGAACTCTCTTGCTTTTTCCATGATCCAGCGGATGTTGGCAATTTGATCTCTGGTTCCTCTGCCTTTTCTAAAACCAGCTTGAACAACTGGAAGTTCACGGTTCACATATGGTTGAAGCCTGGCTTGGAGAATTTTGAGCATTACTTTACTAGCATGTGAGATGAGTGCAATTGTGTGGTAGTTTGAGCATTCTTTGGCATTGCCTTTCTTTGGGATTGGAATGAAAACTGACCTTTTCCAGTCCTGTGGCCACTGCTGAGTTTTCCAAATTTGCTGGCAAATTGAATGCAGCACTTTCACAGCATCATCTTTCAGGATTTGGAATAGCTCAACTGGAATTCCATCACCTCCACTAGCTTTGTTCATAGTGATGCTTTCTAAGGCCCACTTGGCTTCACATTCCAGGATGTCTGGCTCTAGGTCAGTGATCACACCATCGTGATTATCTGGGTCATGAAGATCTTTTTTGTACAGTTCTTCTGTGTATTCTTGCCATCTCTTCTTAATATCTTCTGTTTCTGTTAGGTCCATACCATTTCTGTCCTTTATCGAGCCCATCTTTGCATGAAATGTTCCTTTGGTATCTCTGATTTTCTCGAAGAGATCCCTAGTCTTTGCCATTCTGTTGTTTTCCTCTATTTCTTTGCATTGATCGCTGAAGAAGGCTTTCTTATCTCTTCTTGCTATTCTTTGGAACTCTGCATTAAGATGTTTATATCTTTCCTTTTCTCTTTTGCTTTTCACTTCTCTTCTTTTCACAGCTATTTGTAAGGCCTCCCCAGACAGCCATTTTGCTTTTTTGCATTTCTTTTCCATGGCAATGGGTTTGATCCCTGTCTCCTGTACAACACCATGAACCTCATTCCATAGTTCATCAGGCACTCTATCTATCAGATCTAGGCCCTTAAATCTATTTCTCACTTCCACTGTATAATCATAAGGGATTTGATTTAGGTCATACCTGAATGGTCTAGTGGTTTTTCCTACTTTCTTCCATTTAAGCCTGAATTTGACAATAAGGAGTTCATGGTCTGAGCCACAGTCAGCTCCTGGTCTTGTTTTTGCTGACTGTAGAGAGCTTCTCCATCTTTGGCTGCAAAGAATATAATCAATCTGATTTCGGTGTTGACCATCTGGTGATGTCCATGTGTAGAGTCTTCTCTTGTATTGGTGGAAGAGAGTGTTTGTTATGACCAGTGCATTTTCTTGGCAAAACTCTATTAGTCTTTGCCCTGATTCATTGCGTATTCCAAGGCCAAACTTACCTGTTACTCCAGGTGTTTCTTGACTTCCCACCTTTGCATTCCAGTCCCCTATAATGAAAAGGACATCTTTTTTGGGTGTTAGTTCTAAATGTCTTGTAGGTCTTCATAGAACCGCTCAACTTCAGCTTCTTCAGCATTACTGGTTGGGGCATAGACTTGGATTACCATGATATTGAATGGTTTGCCTTGGAAATGAACAGAGATCATTCTGTTATTTTTGAGATTGCATCCAAGTACTGCCTTTCGAACTCTTTTGTTGACCATGATGGCTAGTCCATTTCTTCTGAGGGATTTCTGCCCGCAGTAGCAGATATAATGGTCATCTGAGTTAAATTCACCCATTCCAGTCCATTTCAGTTCACTGATTCCTAGAATGTCGACATTCACTCTTGCCATCTCTTGTTTGACCACTTCCAATTTGCCTTGATTCATTGACCTGACATTCCAGGTTCCTATGCAACATTGCTCTTTACAGCATCGGACCTTGCTTCTATCACCAGTCACATCCACAGCTGGGTATTCTTTTTGCTCTGGCTCCATCCCTTCATTTTTTTTGGAGTTATTTCTCCACTGATCTCCAGTAGCATATTGGGCACCTACTGACCTGGGGAGTTCCTCTTTCAGTATCCTATTATTTTGCCTTTTCATACTGTTCATGGGGTTCTCAAAGCAAGAATACTGAAGTGGTTTGCCATTCCTTTCTCCAGTGGACCACATTCTGTCAAATCTCTCCCCCATGACCCATCCATCTTGGGTTGCCCCACGAGCATGGCTTAGTTTCATTGAGTTAGACAAGGCTGTGGTCCTAGTGTGATTAGATTGTCTAGTTTTCTGTGATTCGTTTCAGTGTATTTGTCCTCTGATGCAGGCGGCTGCGACGGGCGTGCCATAGCACAGGCAGCTGCGACGGTCGCCTCATAGTGCAGGCAGCTGCGACCCTGTGCCATAGAGCGCCCAAGAGGAGCCACCCCATGTCTGAGGTCAGGGGCAGAAGCTGGGAGGACCCCATGCCCAAAGGGCGGTGGCGAAGAGGAGTTACCCCACGTCCCAGGTCAGGGGCAGCGGCCGAGAGTACCAGACTGCGACAGCGCAGGAACAGCTGAGAGGAGCTACCCCACATCCAAGGTCAAGGGGGGCGGCCAAGAGGAGATACCCAGTGTCCGAGGCCAGGGGCAGCGGCCAGGAGGAGATATCCCATGCCCCAAGACCAAGGCCAGGGGTGATGGGCGGGAGGAGCTACCCCACGCCCCTAAGCCCGAGGCCAAGGGTGGCGGCGGGGAGGAGCAACCGCACGACCGAGGCCAGGGGTGGTGACCGGGAGGACCAACCCCACGTCCAAGGAGCAGTGGCCGCATGGTCACAGGAGGGCCTAGAGGAGCTATCCCACATTGAAGGTCAGGAAGGGTGTCAGTGAGGAGATACCCCTCCTCCAAGGTAAGGAGCAATGGCTGAGCTTTGCTGGAGCAGCCGTGACGAGATACCTTTTCATTATAGGGGACTGGAATACAAAAGTAGGAAGTCAGGAGATACCTGGAGTAACAGGCAAATTTGGCTTTGGAGTACAAAATGAAGCAGGAAAAAGGCTAACAGACTTATGCCAAGAGAACACACTAGTCATAGCAAACACCTCTTCCAACAACACAGGAGAAGCCTCTACACATGGATATCACAAGGTGGTCAATACTGAAATCATATTGATTATATTCTTTGCAGCCTAAGATGGAGAATCATATACAGTCAGCAAAAACAAGACCAGGAGATGACTGTGGCTCAGTCATGAACTATAACAAGCCAAATTGAGACTTAAATTGAAGAATGTAGGGAAAACCACTAGACCATTTAGGTATGACCTAAATCAAATCCCTTATGATCATACAGTGGAAGTGAGAAATAGATTTAAGGGACTAGGTCTAATAGACAGGTTGTCTGATGAACTATGGATGGCGGTTCATGACATTGTACAGGAGGCAGTGATCAAGATCATCCCCAAGAAAAATAAATGCAAAGAGGGAAAATGGCTGTCTGAGGAGGCCTTACGAGTAGCTGAGAAAAGAACAGAAGCTAAAGGCAAAGGAGAAAAGGAAAGATATACACATTTGAATGCAGAGTTCCAAAGATTAGCAAGGAGAGATGAGAAAGCCTTCCTCAGTGATCAGTGCAAAGAAATAGAGGAAAACAACATAATGTTAATAATTAGACATCTCTTCAAGAAAATTAGAGATGACAAGGAAATATTTCATCCAAAAATGGGCACAATAAAGGACAGAAATGGTATGGACTTAACAGAAGGAGAAGATATTAAGACAAGGTAGATTAAAAAAAAAAAAAGAATTATACAAACACTATATTTATGACCCAGGGCGTATATTGTCATCCTGCTTATTTAACTTCTATGCAGAGTACATCATGAGAAATGCTGGGCTGGAAGAAGCACAAGCTGGAATCAAGATTGCCCTGAGAAATATCAATTACCTCAGATATGCAGATGACACCACCCTTATGGCAGAAAGTGAAAAAGAACTAAAAAGCCTCTTGATGAAAGTTAAAGAGGAGAGTGAAAAAGTTGGCTTAAAGCTCAACATTCAGAAGTCTAAGATCATGGCATCCAATCCCATCACTTCATGGGAAATAGATGGGGAAACAGTGGAAAAAGTGTCAGATTTTATTTTTCTGGGCTCCAAAATCACTAAAGATGGTGCTTACAGCCATGAAATTAAAAGACTCTTACGCCTTGGAAGGAAAGTTATAACCAACCTAGATAGCATATTGAAAAGCAGAGACATTACTTTGCCAACAAAGTCTGTCTAGTCAAGGCTATGGTTTTTCCAGTGGTCATGTATGGATGTGAGAGTTGGACTGTGAAGAAAGCTGAGCGCCGAATAATTGATGCTTTTGAACTGTGGTGTTGGAGAAGACTCATGAGAGTCCCTTGGACTGCAAGGAGATCCAACCAGTCCATTCTGAAGATCAGCCCTGGGATTTCTTTGGAAGGAATGATGCTAAAGCTGAAACTCCAGTACTTTGGGAACATCATGTGAAGAGTTGACTCATTGGAAAAGACTCTGATGCTGGGAGTGGTTGGGGGCAGGAGGAGAAGGGGACAACAGAGGATGAGATGGCTCAATGGCATCACTGACTCGATGGATGTGTCTCAGTGAACTCCGGGAGTTGGTGATGGACAAGGAGGCCTGGCGTGCTGTGATTCATGGGGTTGCAAAGAGTCAGAAACAACTGAGTGACTGAACTGAACTGAACTGAAATATTTTAAAAAGCAAATATTTCATAAATATCACCAACTCATTAGACATGAGTTTGAGCAATCTCTGAGAGTTGGTGATTGGCATGGAAGCCTGGTGTGCTTCAGTCCATGGGGTCACAGAGTAGGACACACATAAGTTACTGAACTGACTGATTACAAAGAGCAGTGTATAGACGTGCAGAATGCTCTGTGTGGCATTTTCAGTTCTTGCGAGACCTTGTATTTACTCACGTGATGTTCAACCTGGCCTACTTTCCTTCTGTCTTGGTAATTTTCTTGGTAGAGTCATTAATGAATCTCTATAAACCATCAGTTGTAGCAAGAGTTTTTAATATATGCTTTCCACTTCAAAGATAATGGGGTTCATAGAATCTTTATATTTTAATCATATCTGTATTATGAGTATGTTTCCTGAAACCACTAGTCTGTCTTCATTTATATAACTTATGCTACATAAAAAGCCAGTATATTATCTGGTGGATGACGACTAGTTTCATAAGTTAATTAATTGCAACTCAGGGCCAAAACAGTAAGACATAATTGTCATTTTAAAAGTAATTTTTCTATAGAATTCTTTTCATTTTGGTATGACCAAGTTCTATACCTTCCTAGCATGAAATGATATTTTTAAGGACTCATGATATACTATAGAAGTTAATCTTGTTAAATTCAATAGTTATCAAGTGCCCTGACATAAATTTGACCAGATAAAATGTATTAAATTGATACCAACTAAAGAAGAACTGAAATAATAGTGTGGAAGAGGACATCTCTAACCAGTGTCACCTTGCATCCCTTCTATCACATGCTATATGTGTGACGATGTGCTCAAAGAACACTGCACCTAGATTAAATAGAACATCTTATAAATGAATAGCTAATAAACTCCAGAAAGAATATTTCTCTCATTTTTAATCAACTGTATTGCAGTATAATTTAGAAACAATAAAATATATGTATCAAGTATCACACCCATGTAATAACAACCTCAAATGAGATATAGAATATTTCTATCACCAAAAAATTAACTTTTGCCCCTTTGTAGTTTATCTCTCTATTCCTCTCCTAGAAAACTAGGAGACTAGTGACTTGTGGATTTTGTCATTGTAGAGTAGCCTTTACTAGGGTTTTTATGTGGGAATTTTTACTAAAAATGGAGAAGGCAATGGCACCCCACTTCAGGACTCTTGCCTGGAAAATCCCATGGACTGAGGAGCCTGGTAGGCTGCAGTCCATGGGGTCGCTAAGAGTTGGACATGACTTCACTTTCAATTTCACTTTTTTACTTTCATGCATTGGAGCAGGAAATAGCAATCCACTCCAGTGTTCTTGCCTGCAGAATCCCAGGGACGAATCTCAAGGGGAAAAATAATTAGAAAATCAGGAAAGGAGAAAACAGATTATAATTCTGTTGAGAAAATCAGTTGTCAATATAGAGATGTTCCTAATGGAATCAAATGGAATCATGAAAATGATAGAAATGCTGATAGGCAGAACCCAAAGTTAGGTTGACATTTCAGGGACCAGGGCTGGGAGCATGTGGAAGAGAAGAAGCTTTGATGCAATCAGTTAGTCTTGCTTATAGCTTGCACCACATTTTGCATGCTTGGTGCTTTTTCTACTCTTAAAGGTAGCTATTCTTACAGATAAAATAAATGTTCTTAAGTTTATAATCCTGGTACACTCTATACAAATCCTATGGATAGAATTAGATGATGTAACAAATCTTAAAAGTAAAGTGTCTTTAAATCTGTAATTTTGACACATTCTCTATAGTGCTGTTACATTTTTTAAATCAGAATGCTATGCTATTCAAATGCTCCCCATGCATTATAGAAGATTGCATAACCTTGACATCAAACTCCACAAAGGATAGAAGAGAAAATCTATAAGCCTATTTCACTTATGTAATATGACACAAATATTATAAGCATAATATTAGCAAATAGAAAGCAGTAATATATAAAAAGCCATACTATATTATGTTGAATTTGTATTTGTACCAGAATTGGAAAGTGATTGCCTGCTTAGTCTCTCAGTCATGTCCGAATCTTGGCAAATTAGACTGTAGCCCACCAGGCTCCTCTGTCCTTGGGATTCTTCAGGCAAGAATAATGGAGTCAGTTGCTATTTCCCTCTCCAGAGTAATTTCCCAACCCAGGGATCCAAGCCACATCTCTTGTATGGCAGGTGGACTCTACCTGCTGAGCCATTAGGGAAACCTCCCTTATATAAATGTATCAATAAATAAAATAATTTATCTAGTCTTTAAAACAAATTTTATTTTTCTCTTAATTTAACTTCATAGTGATTACAGAGTAAAAAAATAAATCAGAAAAATAATTTGACAAACTTAATTTTGTTAAAAAAAATATTTGAGGCAAATCAATACCCATTTATGATAAAATTCTTTAAAGCAGGAATTTAAAATCTGTTGGCACAGCAAAGCATGTATTCATACATGCTTGTGTCTCTGTTGTTGCCACAAGCAAAGCTTTCTCTGTAGCTCCTGTTCCTTCAGACCAGGGCCCAGAACACAGAGAGGGTTAGCAAAGTCATTCTGCCCCTGTCCAGTCATAAACACATTTGCAATGTTTATTATTCCATACCCATGAAAGCTTGTGGTTGGTAGTTACACAGCATAGACTAGCGGATAGCCATGGTTCTATCTTTCTCTTCTCTCTTTCTTCATTATTAAAATTGCCATTAACTCCTATAATCTCTGTGCTTTCCTACTTGTGACAGGATACCTGTGTCAATGCTTACAACAAATCTTTTTTACAAAATGGGGGTAGAACTTTTCCTTTGTCCTCTCCTGTCTTATCTACTTTTATTTTTAGCTATGTAATATATAATATGTTGTTTTGAAATATGTAATTTAGAAGATATTACTATAAAAGTTATTCAGTGGGTGGTAAGTGGTGCTTAGGGAACTTGAAATGAGTTAAAATTGAGTTCCTAATATGATGTATTATGCAATAAATCTTGAATTTTTCTCTCTTTAAAATAAATATTTGTCCAAAATAATTAAATCTAAATTTTGAATATGATTCTCTTTGTGTAAATATATTTAGCACATGCTTAAACTCATTATGGGTTAATTATAGATAAAGATAAGTGTGAAAATGTAACTAATCAAAGTTTTCAAAATCAGTATAGCTTTTACATTATTTAAACTATAAATTTGGCATAAGTAAAAAATGACAGAAGATGTGAAAAGGACTATAAAAATTCCACAATGCTCTGACAGTTTTGAGAGGTCTAAAATAATTTATAATTTAATTAACCTCCTGTTTTCTTAGTAATGTGTTTTATTTTTTTTATTAAGTGTTTATGAGAAAACTAATTATTAACCGTTTTTTATATATTGGTCATTTTTAATGGAATGATCAGAAACAGACTGTTTAAATTGAACATTATATAAAAAAAGTTTCAACCACATATTCATCCTGTAGCTTTCCTTCAAGTCTGCTCTTTCAGTGGTTTTAAAGACTTCCTTTTTGTAGTGGATGCTAAAATTATCTCTTGACTATAATGCAGATATTTTATACTAAATACTCTGTTTAAAGAATCCATTATCAAATTTAAAAAAACTTACCTTTAATATAATAAACAGATATTTATTCAGTTTCCACAGCATATCAGCTATTACTGAGTGGATGGTGGAGATAAACCATCAAATGAAGAGTCACAGTCCCTTACCCTGTTGTGCTTAATTGTGTGTGAAATTTACAATCAAGAGGCAATATACAATAATAATTAAAGCAATAGAAAGTTTATGTTTAAATCCTGCTTCCCAAACTCATGGCTGAGTGGTTGTGGATAAGTCGGCTTAAGTTCCCTTAGCTTGCTGCGGCTACTACTGCTAAGTCGCTTCAGTAGTGTCCGACTCTGTGTGACCCCATAGACGGCAGCCCACCAGGCTCCCCTGTCCCTGGGATTCTCCAGGCAAGAACATTGGAGTGGGTTTCCATTTCCTTCTCCAATGCATGAAAGTGAAAAGTGAAAGGGAAGTCGCTCAGTCGTGTCCGACTCTTAGCGACCCCGTGGATTGCAGCCCACCAGGCTCCTCTGTCCATGGGATTTTCCAGGCAAGAGTACTGGAGTGGGTTGCCATTGCCTTCTCCGATGGATAATGACACCCTACTCCAGTACTCTTGCCTGGAAAATCCCATGGATGGAGGAGCCTGGTGGGCTGCAGTCCATGGGGTCTCCAGGAGTCAGACACGACTGAGCGACGTCACTTTCACTTTCCTGCATTGGAGAAGGAAATGGCAACCCACTCCAGTGTTCTTGCCTGGAGAATCCCAGGGATGGCGGAGCCCGGTGGGCTGCCGTCTATGGGGTCGCACAGAGTCGGAAACGACTGAAGCAACTTAGCAGTAGCAGCAGCAGCATTCTAGACAAAGGCAACTGCTCTTTGCAAATACCTGAGTTCTGTGTGAGGAACAAGGAGGGCCCTATGATTGAAGCATGGTAAACCAGAGAAAAGATAGTAAGAGATATGGTTGTGGAGTTAATAAACCTGCAGATACTGCAGAGCCCTGTAGACCATTAAAAGACTATGTTTTTTAATGTCTCAGTATGTGGCTTCCCAGGTGGCTCAGTGATAAAGAATCTGTCTCCCAATGCAGGTGATAGGGGATCAATCCCTACATCAGGAAGGTCCCCAGGAGTAGGAAATGGCAACCTATTCCAGTATTCTTGCCTGGGAAATCCCATGGACAGAGGAGCCTGGTGTGCTATATATAGTTCATGGGGTTGCAGAAGAGTCAGACAGGATTTAGTGACAACAACAACTTATAGCAATGAAGGTGGGCTAATTTGGGGAATTGTTTAAGTTTTTTTCACATGTACAAATCAACAACACAATGTAATATATAAATCATGCTCATCTCAAACCATAAATCATTTGATCATCTCAAAGTAGAAGGGAAGCATTTAATAAAACCCATTATCCAATTATACTTAATTGCAAGCCAGAATTAGAAGAGAATTTCATTAATCTGATTAAGGATAAAAAGTATAAAAAGAAGAACCTATAGTAAATATCTATGTATGTGCATTACTCAGTTGTGTCCAACTATTTGTGACCCCATGAACTGTAGCCCACCAACCTCCTATGTCCATGGAGTTCTCCAGGCAAGAATACTGAAGTGGGTTGCCATTCCCTGCTCCAGGGGATCTTCCCAACTCAGGAATTGATGCTTGGTCTCCTGCATTGCAGAAAGATTCTTACCATCTGAGCCACAAGGAAAGCCCCACAGTAAATACAGTAAATAGTAAAATATTGAATGTAATTCTCCTTTAACTCAGTAAGACACAAAATATTCTTTGTTCGCTATTATTACAAGTCAGTAGTATTCTCTGACAGTACAATAAACATAAAACAAATAATGTCATACTTATTACAAAAGTGATAACATTTATTACTTGCATAGAAATTAAATTTATTATAAATAAATGAACACAAAGTCAATATGAAAATATATATTTAGATATAAAAAACAATGATTTTTCATATTCAGTTTATAAATTATAGTTAATGTAGCATCAAAATACCAAATATTGAAATCTAACAAAATAAATAAATCTAAAAATATGTGAAAAATCCTCAATCCTGCAATATATTATAGAAACAGATTCTAGAAGATCTAAATAATTGGCATATTTTACTCTATTACTGGATTGGAAAACTATTATAATCCTATATATATTTTCCATAAATTGATGTATGAATTAAATGTAATCCCAATACAAATTTACTTAGCATATTGTAGTAAAATTGACAAATTTATTTTGATTAATATAAAAAAACAAAAAGAATAAATCTATCACAACAAAATAACAAAAAAATAGAATTACACTTTCAAATACCAGACATTAAGAACTATAGAAATTAGAGGAAACCAGTTCAGTTCAGTTCAGTCACTCAGTTGTGTCTGACTCTTTGCGACCCCGTGAATCACAGCACCCTATGCCTCCCTGTCCATCACCAGCTCCTGGAGTTCACTCAGACTCACGTCCATCAAGTCAGTGATGCCATCGAGCCATCTCATCCTCTGTCATCCCCTTCTCCTCCTGCCCCCAATCCCTCCCAGCATCAGAGTCTTTTCCAATGAGTCAACTCTTCGCATGAGGTGGCCAAAGTACTGGAGTTTCAGCTTTAACATCATTCCTTCCAAAGAAATCCCAGGGCTGATCTCCTTCAGAATGGACTGGTTGGATCTCCTTGCAGTCCAAGGGACTGTCAAGAGTCTTCTCCAACACCACAGTTCAAAAGCATCAATTCTTCAGTGCTCAGCCTTCTTCACAGTCCAACTCTCACATCCATACATGACCACAGGAAAAACCATAGCCTGGACTAGACATACCTTTGTTGGCAAAGTAATGTCTCTGCTTTTCAATATGCTGTCTAGGTTGGTCATAACTTTCCTTCCAAGGAGTAAGCGTCTTTTAATTTCATGGCTGCAGTCACCATCTGCAGTGATTTTGGAGCCCCCCAAAAAATAAAGTCTGACACTGTTTCCACTGTTTCCCCATCTATTTCCCATGAAGTGATGGGACTGTATGCCAATATCTTCGTTTTCTGACTGTGGAGCTTTAAGCCAACTTTTTCACTCTCAACTTTCACTTAGGGATACAAATATAGATCAATAGTATAAAAGAGAGATATGTGAAATAGTCTTAAATATTTATGAACATTTACCTTATTAAAAAATATGTGATCAGTACACAGTCATTTCAATAACTGAAACTTGGCAGTTGGAAATTCATAATTTTTTAATGAAATCTCTTTCTTCACACTATTCACAGAACTAAATTAGAAGCATATTTCTGATTTAAAGTAGGAGGAAATACAATAAAGCCTTAGAAAATAACAGAATACCTTCAAGTATTTGAGGTAGGGTTTTCCTTGTCCACAGCAGTTCTAATGAAAAGGATGCAGATAAGAGATGATTTTAATTAAGATAAAGATACACTAGGAAGTGATATTTTGTGATTTTTACTTTGACTCTCAGCGAAGACATGGGAAGGCAATTAAGAGGTATCATGAGGTTAAGACAGAATATTATTAAAGTTGAAAACCCCAACACATGTGTACAAATGCAAGTAATTCATTAGAGACAGAACCTCATGATTCAAAAGTGATTTGGCCATCACAGTAGAGTCAGTGCTTGTTGAGGGCAGAACAGAATCTGAAAATCATTCTTTCAAAGAAACAGCTAAATTTCATGTACTTTATTTAGCAATGAAGTCATATTCAGGTGATGGCAAAAGAACAACAAAGGCAGAAAAATCAAAGTTGGAAAATATCGTTAAGCCAAAAAGAGGAGTTAAAGGTGATAAACCAAGAACTATTGCTTAGGACTGTGTATTTAGGTGTAAAACTACTGATAGTATTTATAAAACTTTCAGGGTTCTTTTCATTGTAAACATGGAATTAGGAATAGAAATGTTTTATTTGTTAGGTATGGATAGGTTTTTGATTTATAATTATTTTAAAAATTATACAGATATATTTTATGTAGTCCTTTTAATGGAACTTATATCTCAAATTTTTTTAGAAAAGTATATGAGAGGCTTCATATAGAGTCTGGATTCTCAGTTAAGGTTTGTTTTATCGGTGCTCATGTTTCAGTTGATTTAGAATCGAGACCCTCTTCACCAAAACCAAAGTAAAAGGTTAAAACTCAAAATGATTAATTTTGGAATCAGGCAGTCTTCTAAATATGTCAGCTAAATTCTTAGCATTCAACTTATCACATTTCCTCTAAAGTCAGGAACAAGACAAGGGTGCCACTTTCACCATTACTACTCAACATAGTTTTGAAAGTTTTGGCCACAGCAATCAGAGCAAAAAAAGAAATAAAAGAATCCGAATTGGAAAAGAAGAAGTAAAACTCTCACTGTTTGCAGATGACATGATCCTCTACATAGAAAACCCTAAAGACTCCACCAGAAAATTACTAGAACTAATCAATGAATACAGTAATGTTGCAAGATATAAAATCAACACACAGAAATCCCTTGCATTCCTATACACTAATAATGAGAAAATAGAAAGAGAAATTAAGGAAACAATTCCATTCACCATTGCAATGAAAAGAATAAAATACTTAGGAATATATCTACCTAAAGAAACTAAAGACCTATATATAGAAAACTATAAAACACTGGTGAAAGAAATCAAAGAGGATACTAATAGATGGAGAAATATACCATGTACATGGATTGGAAGAATCAATATAGTGAAAATGAGTATACTACCCAAAGCAATTTATAGATTCAATGCAATCCCTATCAAGCTACCAACGGTATTCTTCACAGAGCTAGAACAAATAATTTCACAATTTGTATGGAAATACAAAAAACCTCGAATAGCCAAAGCTATCTTGAGAAAGAAGAATGGAACTGGAGGAATCAACCTGCCTGACTTCAGGCTCTACTACAAAGCCACAGTCATCAAGACAGTATGGTACTGGCACAAAGACAGAAATATAGATCGATGGAACAAAATAGAAAGCCCAGAGATAAATCCACGCACTATGGACACCTTATCTTTGACAAAGGAGGCAAGAATATACAATGGATTAAAGACAATCTCTTTAACAAGTGGTGCTGGGAAAACTGGTCAACCACTTGTAAAAGAATGAAACTAGAGCACTTTCTAACACCATACACAAAAATAAACTCGAAGTGGATTAAAGATCTAAACATAAGACCAGAAACTATAAAACTCCTAGAGGAGAACATAGGCAAAACACTCTCCGACATACATCACAGCAGGATCCTCTATGACCCACCTCCAAGAATATTGGAAATAAAAGCAAAAATAAACAAATGGGATCTAATTAAACTTAAAAGCTTCTGCACAACAAAAGAAACTATAAGCAAGGTGAAAAGACAGCCTTCAGAATGGGAGAAAATAATAGCAAATGAAGCAACAGACAAACAACTAATCTCAAAAATATACAAGCAACTCCTACAGCTCAATTCCAGAAACATAAATGACCCAATCAAAAAATGGGCCAAAGAACTGAATAGACATTTCCCCAAAGAAAACACACAGATGGCTAACAAACACATGAAAAGATGTTCAACATCACTCATCATCAGAGAAATGCAAATCAAAACCACAATGAGGTACCATTTCACGCCAGTCAGAATGGCTGCGATCCAAAAGTCTACAAGCAATAAATGCTAGAGAGGGTGTGGAGAAAAGGGAACCCTCTTACACTTTTGGTAGGAATGCAAACTAATATAGCCACTATGGAGAACAGTGTGGAGATTCTTAAAAAACTGGAAATAGAACTGCCTTATGATCCAGTAATCCCACTGCTGGGCACACACACTGAGGAAACCAGAAGGGAAAGAGACACGTGTACCCCAATGTTCATTGCAGCACTGTTTATAATAGCCGGGACATGGAAGCAACCTAGATGTCCATCAGCAGATAAATGGATAAGAAAGCAGTGGTACATATACACAATGGAGTATTACTCAGCCGTTAAAAAGAATCCATTTGAATCAGTTCTAATGAGGTGGATGAAACTGGAGCCTATTATATAGAGTGAAGTAAGCCAGAAAGAAAAACACGACTACAGTATACTAACACATATATATGGAATTTAGAAAGATGGTAACGATAACCCTGTATGTGAGACAGCAAAAGAGACACTGATGTATAGAACAGTCTTTTGGACTCTGTGGGAGAGGGAGAGGGTGGGATGATTTGGGAGAATGGCATTGAAATATGTATAATATCATATATGAAATGAGTCGCCAGTCCAGGTTCGATGCACGATACTGGATGCTTGGGGCTGGTGCACTGGGACGACCCAGAGGGATGGTATGGGGAGGGAGGTGGGAGGAGGGTTCAGGATGGGGAACACATGTATACCTGTGGCAGATTCATTTTGATATATGGCAAAACCAATACAATATTGTAAAGTTAAATAAAATAAAGTTTAAAAAAATATACAAAATATAAAATGTAAAATCGAGTTCGTTTCTTCTCACAGAATGTGAATACGTTTCATACAGTGTAAGTTGCTTTCAATGTAAGAAAATAAAATAAAATTCAATGTTAAAAATATTGTCTGTTTTAGATCGTGTAGACTTTTTTAAGCTTGTTTGATTAAAAGGGAACTGATTCATTTGTCAAAATACCTTTCAGCCTATATGATCAAATAAACAATATTTATTGCTTATAATAACAGAGGATTGATTATTCCTTGTCATTTAAGGAAAATAAAGTTTCACCAACATTTTTATCATTAATTATCCCTGGGTTGTGAAGATCTCCAGAGAAGGGAGTGGGTACCCACTCCAGTATTCTGGCCTGGAAGAGTCGAACATGACTGGGCGACTTTCACTTTCATGTTTGATGACAAAGGAACCTCAGAATACTTTTTTAACTTAATTTTCTTTGACACCACTTTAGTGTGATAAATTTTAGTGGAACATAATGATGTTTTTAAAGCATTTAATCTGAAATAAATGATGAAAATGTCATTATGGGGAGAGCTTTTTTCTAAATAACTCTTCCTTCTATTTCTTCTCTTTTTCTTCATTTTTTCACTCTCTAGAATTTATTGTAGGAATTATATGACTTTATGTCTAATAGTGGACTTATAAAGGACTAAATTTTTTTTGAGTTTTTAACAACATTCATGTCTGCTGTAGCCTCAATCATGTGGGGTTTGTGACATATAGATAATGATTATGAGTTATACTGTATGTGATAATACTATGGTACTCAGAACATTCTGATTGGTATGTGAAATTGTGCATTGATAGAGCTAGCTGCTGCTGCTAAGTCGCTTCAGTCGTGTCCGACTTTGTGCGACCCCATAGACGGCAGCTCACCAGGCTCTCCCGTCCCTGGGATTCTCCAGGCAAGAACACTGGAGTGGGTTGCCATTTCCTTCTCCAATGCATGAAAGTGAAAAGAGAAAGTGAAATCGCTCAGTCATGTCTGACCCTCAGCGACCCCATGGACTGCAGCCTACCAGGCTCCTCTGCCCATGGGATTTTCCAGGCAGGAGTACTGGAGTGGGGTGCCATTGCCTTCTCCATGATAGAGCTAGAGAGACCACTTAACCTATATCTCTTTCATAAACTCTGCTAATACTTTTTTTTTTTTTAAGAGGTTTCTAACTGTTTAAAATCCTACATTGACATATATCAGATTTGGTAAATATTTTCCTTCACACCTCTCATTTTATATGTCTCGCATTTGTATAACTCACCCAGAGATCTTACTCCACTTAGATATCAACACTTTTATATAATTAATTAGACTTTCAAGGCTGCCTGGCTGGGCTTGATATATGTTTGTCTTTATCATTTTGGGTCACCAAACTTACCAGACTATTTAATTTGATTATGTACCCGGAACAATGAAATGTCTATTAAGCCATTATAACTTCAGAATCACCCCAGTTCCTACTGAGAATAGAACTGATGCCATAACGGTTTTTGTTTTGTTTTGTTTTTTGGTTTGGACTTCACTTAAACTTAAACAATTGCATTTTACCAATTAAAGTGAATCATGGCCAAACCAAAAGGAACTACAAGATAGTGTTTCATTGAACTTCAGGATTCAGAGGAAAATATCTAAATTTAAAACCTAATTTTTCTACTGTATTGTAATTCAATAGCTATTTCTTGAGCCTGTTGACAAAGAAGATAAGATGAACCTTTATTTTTACCTATGTTTTTATTGATTAAAAATCTTCATACCTACATTTTGAAAATCTGGTTTTCAAAATGTATGTATAATAAAAATATTTATAAATTAAAACAGCAAAAAAAAAAAAAAATCTTCCCTTCTTCTGTTTATGTGTAGGCATCATCACATGCTACTGAGCACATTCACTCTGTTTCAACTCTTGCTTTTTTCCTTCCTGCACTCATAACTGGGCAGCTTGTTTTAGAATTTCTAGATAACCAAAATGAATCCTTTTTGTAATGTTTTCAATATTTGGGCTACCACTGAAACCATTTCTGGCCCTGAAGCAATTGAGAATGCAGTAGACTGTGTGAACGAGATTAACATTTGTGAGAACAACTATTCATCTTCCAAAAAGATCTGCTGTGGAATCCACACGTGTATATGTATGGCTGAACCCCTTCTCTGTTCACCTGAAACTATCACAACATCATTAATCTGTTATATATATAACAAGACAATATAAAAAATTAAAAACAAAAACAAAAAAGATCCACTGTGTGTACCAACTTGCTACTGTAAATGGTAATATTCTGAACTAAATCAGCAAGAGGGCTAAGATTAGGACAGGACGTCTATCTTGCTATCTTTATGCAGCTAACTTCTATCAAAGTCCACAGGAGTAAGTGTGCCTTAACTTGGTTCTTTTCAGAGGACTTGAAGACTGCTTCCTGAATTGATTTTTATCTTCCTTCTTTCACACTATAGGGCTCCCTTTCTGCTTATGAAGTGATTTGTTTTCTCTCAGAAAGATATGGGTTATTTTTATTGTAAATGAGGAATATTTTCCTGCTTTCAGTATCTGGTTAGATTGTTCTCATCAGGAGATATAGACTAGAAGTAAAATGAAGACAAAGGCAAAGAGTTAGTAATTTTTGATACCTGCCATTTTAGGTAGATTTGAGAATTGGATGTGAGCAATAAATAGAGGCTTCTTCTCTGCTATCAGACACAATGGATTCTAGCTTGTGTCGTATAATGTACAGAGTGAAAGCCCTTTCTCTTCAGTATAAACCATGAATAATTAGCTCCATGATACTAAATTTTTCAGCCTGTCTCACTTTGCAATTTCTTTAATGTATTAATGTTTCTCCAAAGGATTATATATAAATTATATGCCATTGGGAATATAATTCCAGAGTTACTCTGTAGTTCTTCTTGATTAGGTTCTCAGAATTGTATTTAAGCTTTTCTTTTCTTTCATTTTGTGAAAGAAAAAAGAGGGGGAAAAAAAGCATAGGCTAACTGGCTTCTTTGAGTTCTGCTAAATGATTTGTTTCATTTGGGATTCTCAAATTATCAACCCCATTTGCAAGAGAACAATCTGATCATAGCTGTGCTGCTCTGCAGTTTAAATTAGAATTTTGGAAATCTGAGGATTTAAATTAAAGCTCATACCTAAGATAACAGAAAACTCTCCGCTCTACACTCATAGAGAGAGTAATTATATATGAAAACCTGAAATTAGAAGCTGAAATTAGAGCTATATTCACTCAGTCCCAAAGAACAGCTATTTTTTCAGACCTCATAATGAAATGATTCCAGGTAAGATAATATACATGCCAGGGCCATTCTGTGCCACGTTTGCTCAGCCCTTATTTTCTTCTCTCAAGTATATCGAATCCCTTTAACTGCCTTTGTTGGTAAAAAATGCTTTAAACTATTTATAGATTACAATATTTGACAAAGGGTTTTTCTTAAATTTAGAAAAAGAGGTAAAAACGGGCCATGTTTAAATAAATTTTCTTTTGGTTTTATTTAATATTCCTATTAGCAAATACTAATAAGAATTAACGGGTGTCTCCAGTATAGTTCATCCAGTGATAAGGAACATGATGCTTTTATTTCAATATATACATAATGTTTCAGTTAATGATAAATGATTTTATGATAAAGAATATGCAGAGAATATAAAAATACTATTAAGAAAATAATAAGTAGCACTTGCTGAGCCCTTGTTCTAAATCAGACAGTATGCTAAGTATTTCACCAGTATATCTCATAAAGTCTTGACAGAAGCTGTGATATGTATATTTATATATATACATATAAGCATTTATATATATATATAGCAAGTTTTTACAATACCATACATACACACACATACACACACACACACATATACCCACTTATTGGACATAAAATGATGACTTTCTTTAAATCACAAAGATAGATTTCCAGAGCTCAGATTCTTCACCTAATATAGTAAAATGTGTCACTATTTATTTAGTTTTCTGAACACAGAAAAATCATTTTATTAAAATTATATTGGTCTATTTCTAGTACATTGATTTCATGTTTTATGTGATGCTGTTTTATATTAGCATGCAAACACATATACAATAGTATATATATATACACATATACACATATGCAAAAGTATATAGTATAAATAAAAACTGAAGAAATGCAAATTATTAAATTGAGTATGAGACCAAATTTAAACAGATCAACTACAACCATATTTGGCAAGACAGCAACTGCTAAAAACTAGCACAATCTTGAAGAAGTAATATTTTGGTATCATCAATAGTGATAAACCCTATTGATGATTTTTATCATGGATGAATCTGTTTGTCTAATCTGCCTTAACTAATCCAGTGGGTTATCAAAGATCACAATGTGTGTAAAGATTCACTGACATCTTTATACACACACACACACACACACACACACACACACACACATATATATATATATATATATTATAATTCCAGTGGAATCAGTCATGTCTATATAAAAGTTTCATACTTTGGTATTGCCATACACTTTCTTGAGCAAGAAAGGGGGTTTGGTTATATAGCTACTGCCCATTAAATTAGATATAGGGGTATAGAACTTGGTGTTTCCTACTTATAGCCTTTATTTTTAACATCTTTACTGAGGTATAATTGAAATACAAAAAACTGCCCATATTTAATGCAACTTGAGTTTGATATATGCATAAACCTATGCACAAATTAATGAATATTTCCATCACATAAAATTTTCTTCCTGCCCCACCTCCCACTTTTTCTGTGGTAACAACACATAAAATAAGATCTACTCTCTTACAAAATTCTTGAGTGTAAAATGCAGTGCTTTTAAGCACAGGTAGGATGTCACACAGCAAATGTCTAGGACTTATTCATGTAGCATACCTGAAATGCTATACCTCTTGAAGAACAAGTTAGACTACTGAATATTATAAAAGCTTCCTTTACTGGAATGAATCACCTTATTAATTTACCATTCTCATAAGAAAAAAATTAAGGAGTAGGACAACATGCATTTTAGAATTATTCTTAAAAAAAAAAATTGGTTGCACTGAGTTTTTGTTGGGCTGAGGATTACTGTAGTTGCTAGTTGCATCAAGTGCACCGCTACTCTTCATTGTGTTA
Source organism: Bos indicus (assembly GCF_029378745.1). Classification (NCBI taxonomy): domain Eukaryota; kingdom Metazoa; phylum Chordata; class Mammalia; order Artiodactyla; family Bovidae; genus Bos; species Bos indicus. The sequence continues at coordinate 27,003,239 of NC_091776.1, read as the reverse complement.
TGCAGGCTTCTCATTGCGTGACTTCTCTTGTTGTGGAGCACAGGCTGTAGGCACACAGGCTTCACTACTTGCAGCATGCAGGCTCAAGTCAGTACTTGTGGCTTGTAGGCTCAGAAGTTTTTGTGCACAGGCTTAGTTGCTCCACAGCATGTGAAATCTTCCCAGATCAGGGATGGAACTTGTGTCCCCTCCATTGGCAAGAGGATTCTTATCCACTGTGCTACCAGGAAAGTCCTGGGATTATTCTTCATTTCTGTGTTTTGGTGCATAGGGGAAAAAATCCTACAGTAATCATAAAGAAGCTGTAAAATCCATTTAATTTTTGGCTTTAATTTAGAACTATAAGCTACTTTCTTTCCTTTGAACTGTAGAAAGCATTTGCCAATTATCCTCCCAATTAAAAACATAAAAAGTGTCTTCTTCACACTGTATTAATATGAGAATATAAATTGGTATGACCTTTCTGGAAGGCAATTTGGTAATGAATATCAAAAGCCTTTAAAATGAGCAAGAAAAAGTACTTCACAAATATATCCTAAGGAAATAATTATGTGAATGAAAAGAGCTACAAGAAATTTATTACAACAGTATTTGTAATAACAATAAATTGGAATTTTCCTAATTGATCAACAACATGGGAAATTTTGAATAAATGTAATTAAATATAATCTAGGCATTATAAAGTATGTAAAATCCAATAATACCAAAAAATTTAGCTATAAAAATATAAAATCATAATATTAAGCATATAGTCAATTAAAGTTATGTACATATGCACACATACCATATATTAGTCACTGCATTTGTACTCAAAGGCAAAAAACTGACAAGAAAGTTATTGAATCTAACATTCATCCAAGCAAGAAAATATGACAGAAAAAAGATCTTAAGGTTTATGTATTTGAAATAATATTCAAAATAATTTTGAATGGAAATTATTAAAATATATATTAGGTGATATGTGACATTAAGTTAACTGAAAAAGCAGAACTTTTTTTTTTTTTTATTTTTTAGTAACTTGATCATTTCAGTGTCATTCTCTGTGTTTTATATATGGAACAATTACCAGATTTACCTTTGGGGAGAAGAAAAGAGGAAATAGCTTTTTAATTGTTGTCATTAGGCTAACAACCATTAAAGATGATATCTACTATTAAAGAAATGTTCTTAGACACTCCCCTCTTACTGGCATATGGGCATAATTTCACAGCCTTTCTTTATCATGCATAGTAACCTTCGTGGACTAAAGTCTCTGCACACTGCCAATGTAAAGCCTCAACTGTCCTTGCACATGATCAAGCAGTTCCAAACTAAGACAGCCAAGTTGAGAGGACGGATCAGTGGACGTGCTACTCAGAAAGTAGCCTGCTGTAGTCACTACTTCAAGCTCCAGAGCCCTGTCTCAGGATTTGCCTAGGGGAAGTGGCATGCCATAAAACACGTAGCCTCTATTCTCTTCCCACTGAAGAAGGAAATGGCAACCTACTCCAGTATTCTTGCCTGGAAAATCCCATGGACAGAGGAGCCTAGCAGGCTACAGACCAAGGGGTCACAAGAGTCAGATATGACTTAGGGACTAAACAATCAAACCAGTCTCATCCCAGGGCTTCCCAGATGGAGACAAAAGAGACACAGGTTTGATCCCTGGGTTGGGAAGATCTTCTGGAGAAGGGCATGGCAACCCACTCCAGTATTCTTGCCTGGAGAATCCCATGGACAGAGGAGCCTGGTGGGCCACAGTCCATAGGGTCGCAGAGAGTAGGACACAACTGAGCCACTTAGTACACACACACAATCTCTTCTCAAAGCAACTCCCTTTACTTCCCAGGGAATATAAAGATATGCAAGCACAAAGACTTTCTAAAAACCCTGAGAGTTTGGGGAAAGGTAACTGGGAGGAGTTTCTTGGACTTAAATGAAAGTACAGTCCAATGTTAAGCTGGCTAGTTTGCAAGATAAAATCATGCAATGAGACAACTGCTGGGAGCAATCCTGGAGTCAGAATAGATGTCAACTATGAATTTAAGAAACTAATCCTTCAAGAGAACTAAAATTTAATTGGATTAGTTTGTAGAGCAATCCGTGCCCCAAGGCATTGCTAAAAACAATTGAGTTGTCTGCTTCCCCTTAGTGGAGTTTAACAGCAGAGTGTGGTCAGGAAAAGAGAGAATTCTCCATTAATACCACTGTTATGGAGTCCAAGTTCACTCTGCTCATCGCATGACAGGCCAATGAATCTGAGAGCAAGGTATTGAGGTGAGAGATACAACTTTATTCAGAAAGCTGGCTGACCAAGATGGCAGACTAATGTCTCAAAGTAACCATCCTGTCAGGGTTTGGATGCCAGGTTCTTTTATAGAGTCAGAGACTATTGTTACTCTGATACCAAAATCAGACATAGACATCACAAGAAAACCCTAGACACTAGTATGTTTTATCCATAACAAAATGCTAACAATCAAATCCAGCAGCATACAGAAAGGACAACCAAAACAAACATACAAACAAAACACTGACAAAGTGCCCCAGGAATTATATTATCACTTAAACAGTTATGTTGCTTCTTCTCCCTTCATTATGACTTTCACCCTCATTCTCATTCTAATATATAATTTAAATGTTAGCAGGAAGAAATGTGTGTGTTCACTTGTGTTTTTAAGTCTATGTTTTCCCTAACGCCTGCTATTCAATTTCTCCTCATCCCCTTCGGTTCAGTTACATCAACTGAGTAGGTATCTATCAGTCACTCCAAGTTGTGAAGTTTCCTTCACTTTGCTTTCTCCATGTGTACTGGCCTTATAAAAGTTCTCTGTAGTCTGAAAAACCTGTTAAATGAAATTATAGTGGGATCAATATATGTAATTTTAAGTTTAATGGACACATTGACAATAAGTAAAAACTATTTTAATAATATATTTTATATAAACCAAGCCTCCAAATTAACATTTGACATATAAAACAATTAGTGAGATGCTGCGATTCACGGGGTCTCCAAGAGTCGGACACGACTGAGCGACTGATCTAATCTGATCTGATATATTTTTCATATTAGATATTTCATATGTCATATTTTACACTTACAGCAGATAGACACCACCCTTATGGCAGAAAATGAAGAGGAACTAAAAGCTTCTTGATGAAAGTGAAAGAGGAGAGTGAAAAAGTTGGCTTAAAGCTCAACATTCAGAAAACTAAGATCATGACATCTGGTCCCATCACTTCATGGGAAATAGATGGGGAAACAGTGGAAAAAGTGTCAGACTTTATTTTGGGGGGCTCCAAAACCACTGCAGATGGTGACTGCAGCCATGAATTTAAAAGACGCTTACTCTTTGGAAGGAAAGTTATGACAAAACTAGACAGCATATTGAAAAGCAGAGACATTACTTTGCCAATAAAGGTTCGTCTAGTCAAGGCTATGGTTTTTCCAGTGGTCATGTATGGATGTAAGAGTTGGACTGTGAAGAGAGCTGAGCGCCAAAGAATTGATGCCTTTGAACTGGGGTGTTGGAGAAGACTCTTGAGAGTCCCTTGGACTGCAAGGAGATCCAACCAGTCCATCCTATAGGAGATCATTCCTGGGTGTTCATTGGAAGGACTGATGCTAAAGCTGAAACTCCAGTACTTTGGCCACCTCATGCGAAGAGTTGACTCATTGGAAAAGACCCTGTTGCTGGGAGGGATTGGGGGCAGGAGGAGAAGGGGACGACAGAGGATGAGAGGGCTGGATGGCATCACCATCTCAATCAACTCAATGCACATGAGTTTGGGTGAACTCCAGGAGTTGGTGATGGACAGGGAGGCCTGGCATGCTGTGATTCATGGGGTCGCAAAGAGTCAGACACTACTGATCGACTGAACTGAGCTGAACCGAATTTGCATTAGCCATATTTCAAGTTTGTAAAGTCTTGTGTGGTTTGCCCAAAAGTCAGGAGCAAGTCAGATGTTTAATATAATAATGGGGTGAAAAAGACATTGGTACTCTTTTTTGAGAAGAAACTACTTTATTTTGAATTGAAATTAATATATTTTTTTTAATTCTGCAACTGTGTTTTAACTTGATCTTCTCATGAATGTTCCCTCTGTAGCGAACACTTAGCTACTCCCAAGACGGTTGATACTTTGAATAGATAAAGGAGAATATTGTACATTTAAAAGTGCAAAAATAACATTATAATATTTTTTTTCACATTATCAATGTTATAAGTGCTAGCCACAGGGACTATACAGATTTAACCCATTTAATATAACATTTTTGTGCATCTAGGAATTGGATGCTAGAAGGAGCAGTAAGAAATGATTTTAGATTAGACATTGCTATGTTTCTGATTCCTTTTGTATTTTCTAATACTGGTAATGATTTAATATAGTCAACAACATTCTTAAACATGGAAAAATTGTGTGTCTGTGTGTAAAAACTCAAGGCACAAACATGGACATTCATTTATTGTTGAATTGCATAAGTACAGTTGGCCCACTCTGTTCTCTATTAATCAATTAGTGTATATGCTTTATATGAGTTAACTGAAGACAAGAGCGATATCATTTTCAAAGTCAAAGTCATTTAATTATTCTTAATATGCTTAATTAAGTCAAAATTTCTTACCATCTGCACGATATTCATTATACAACCAAATCAAAGGACCCAGGATAGGTCTATAGTGTCTCTCAAATTAATTTCAGATAAAAACAGTCATCACATTATTACTAACTTGCTGCACGAAGTCAGCGCTATGTATTAACTAGCTTAGATTTAATCATTAAACATTAAAGCACTTTTTGTTGTTGTCAAGGATGAAAGAAAAGAAGAGAAATCAAGGTTATTGGGAATTAATTGAAACCAACAAGATTGGGAGCAGATAACTAGAGCTGAGTGATAGTATACCTGAACATAGACTTTCCAAAACAATGGGAGTTGAAGTTATTATAGAACAGTAGGAGGGGCTACAATAACTAGAAGTTGATGTGTGTCCTTCTCTTTTATTTTAGCTTCCATATTTTATCTCTCATGAGAAAGGTAAAAGCAGACATCCAGGAGTTGGCCTAACACTCAGAGCTAAGCTTAAATTCTCCTTTTAAATGTTAATAACTTCATAGAACATCAACATCAATTAAGGGCACACTGTGGGCACAAAGTTTGTCCACACACGGAAATCAGCAACAAACATACTGTGCAAATTACAGAAACACCAAATATACCCCATCAGATCTGATAAGAGTAGCTGACACTTCTTTACCTATATTTTCAGTTTCATGCTAATCTTTCTCCTTCTATATAAAAGTTCATTAAGGGGGGGAACAAGACGGCGACAAAGCAGGTGGATGTGGAGTACATCTCTCTCCATGCATATATCAGGAATACACCTTCAGACACAGAAGAGAGTAAAACAAACCAGCTGAGAATGGACAGGAGTACCTGACCAGCAGAAAAGAATATATAGAACCATGCAAAACTCAGCAGGATGAGAGAACTAGGGGGAAAAACAGGAGTGTTGGTAGCACTGGACCTGCCCTCGGTGGGTGGGGGAACTGTAGCAGGGGTCTGATCCCCACATTGGGGCAATTGTTTGAGTCAGAGGAGAAACATTTAAGGCTGAGAGTAAAACAGCTGATGTGTGGCAGCCTAAATGGAATGAGAATCAGACAGTCCTTGCCACAGTCTTACATACCTGAGACAGGGATGCAGATCCCCTGGAAGGTGCAGAAGCTGGCAGCTGGAGTCTAGGGACTGTGGAGAAATCCCAGGGTAAGGGCTACTATTGACTGCGGAGAGACGGATTGAGGGGATGTGAGGGAGGAGATTGTGGTGGAAAATGCCTGTGGAGGAAAGCCAGGCAACCATGGAAGCAAGGTGATACTGCTGAGTCATGCATAGTGGGTGGAGCCATCACCATAGCCTGTCTGTCCTCACACATTAGCAACTACAGCTGAAAAATAGAGAGACTGGGCCATCAAATGCCTGATACACTGAACTAAAGAGTAGGACTCCACCCAGGATGCCCCTTTAAGTGCCTGACGTGCCAATCTACAGAGTAGGACCCCAGCCAGAGTGGCCCCCTCTATGTGCCAGACGGGCCAAATAACAGTAAAGGACCCCAGGCAAGGGAGCCCTCTAAGTGCCTGAACAGGCGGAATTGGAGAAAGACTGGCCAAAGAGGCCTTCTGATCACCAGCTACAACAGGCTCAAAAGAAGACTCAGGGCCATGACTCCTGAGGCAGAGGCAGTCTGTGTCCCTGCACACTTAGTGCTGTGAGGTTCCCTGAAAGCTAAGCAGCTGCACCATCTTCATGCTCAACTCTCACTAGGGCAGAGCTGCCACAGGCAAAAAATGTCTTGCGTCTATGCGCACAGGGTTTCTTCCGTCGTGTCCAATTCATTGCAACCCTGTAGACTGTGGCCTGCCAGCCTTCTCTGCCAGGGGTTCTCCAGGCAAGAGTACTGGAGCGTATTGGCCAATACTGGTTGCCATACCCTTCTAGAGCACTATATTTCCTGCTGCCCTAGCCGCCAACTCCCCTGAGTACCTGGTGCTGCCAGAACCCCTGCTACCCAAGCAGCTGCACCACCTCCACACCTGGCCCTCACAGGGGCAAACACAAGTCCTCCAGGGCAGCCTCAGGAGCAAACCCCAGTGGATGACCCACATGCAGAGGTGGAAATAAAACCACAACTGAAACCCAGGGGCAGTGTGGCTAAGGAAGAAGACCCAAAACCTTCCCACCAGCTATATAAGCTGCAGATTAAGTCCACACTATCAACTAGGCAGACTCTGTGTCTATGGAATATATAAAAGGACACTGAAGTGAAGTGAAGTGAAGTTGCTCAGTTGTTCGGGCTCTTTGTGACCCCATGGACTGTAGCCCACCAGGCTCCTCCATCCATGGAATTTTCTAGGCAAGAGTACTAAAGTGGGTTGCCATTTCCTTCTCCAGGGGATCTTCCCAACCCAGGGATTGAACCTGGGCCTCCCGCATTGCGGGCAGACGCTTTACCTTTAAACGGACATTGAGAGCTCCTAAAAAAGAAAACACACTAGTTCTTATAGCTGTGGACACTGGGGGCGAGAACACACAGGAGTAGGACCAGATTAGAATCTGAGCTGCCCCCACAGCAGGTCCAGAGATCAGCACAGTGTTGGAGGGCATCCTAGGCAGGTGAGGTGGGCTGTGACTCCCAGCAAGGGAAAGGACTCTGACAGCAGTGACTCAAGAAAAATATTTATTATTCTTATGTTTTGACTTGTTCTGTATATTCTTTTGGATTTTTTCTTTTTTTTCCCCCTTTTCCCCCCGCCATTGTAGTTGTCGACCTTATTGGCACTATGAAATCTAATTAAGATTTTGAGCTTTTTTTTTTTTTTTTCTTCTCTCAGTCACATATTTTATTGTTGTTATAAACCTTTGCCTCTACGTTGAGCTTTTGCAGTTCTGTGGAGTTCGTTCTTTCTTTTTTTAAAAAAAATTTATTTTATTTTTTATTTTTTAAAATCTATTATAATTTTTTTTTCTACATTTATTCCTTGTTTGCTTTTCCTACTGTTCTTTTCCCCTTGGAGTTAATCTTTATATAAATCTTTGTTTCTGCTGCTGCTGCTAGGTCGCTTCAGTCATGTCCGACTCTGTGCAACCCCATAGACGGCAGCCCACTAGGCTTCCCCGTCCTTTACTTACCTCTATTTAACTTTGCATATCTATTCTTTCTTTCCTTTTCTGTTAACATTTTGTTAGTTTTATTTTCATTACTTTCTTCTCCAATTAGCACCTTGCTTTAGTTTTGTTTTCCAGTTTGTGCCTTTAATTTTGTTCTTAACTGGTGGATATAATTTTTAGTTTCCTTTGTTCACCAGGTCAATCTATTGTGCTTTACTTTTGTTGGACTGTTTTGATTTTGCTTATGGGTGTATATGTATATGTGTATATTCAGTCACACTTTTTAGTGTTGTCATAAACCTCTGTCTCTACGTTGGGCTTTTGCAGTTATGTGGAGTTTTTACTTTTTCTTTCTTCCTTTCTTTTCTCTTTTTTCTTTTCATATTTTTACTTTTTAAAACTAATTATATTTTTTTATACATTTATTCCTTTGTTTTCCTCTCCTACTGTTCTTTTTCCCTTGCAGTTAATCTTTAACATATATAAATCTCCTTCATTTATCCCTATTTAACTTTACATATCTATTCCTTCTTCCTTTACTTTCTTCCCTTTCCTCTCAAAATATGTGTTAGTTTTGTTTTCATTGCTTTATCCCCAACTTGGCACCTTACTTTAGTTTTGTTTTCCAGGTTGTGCTTTCGTTAGTTTTGTTCTTAACTGGTAAATATAATTTTTTATTTCCTTTGTTTGCCAGGTCAATCTATTGTACTTTATTTCAGCTGAACTATTTTGACTTTGATTATGGGTGTATATGTTTATGTATATACTCCATCATTTTAATTATTATTTGCCTGATTTTGTAACTGCCATTTCTCTGGGGTTCATCTTTGGTTTTTCATTTGTGGCTATATTTTTTTTTAATCTCACTTAATTCCATGGCAAAGCACTTGTGGAATCTTTGTTCCTGACTAGGGATCAAGCCCTGAGTAGGAACACTTGGAGTAGGAACACTGACTCCAAGACCCTAGACTACCAGAGAACTAACCCTAGGGAGTATGAAAGAGTGAGAACTCACATAAAAGAAACTACTTGAATAAAAGACCCAGCATCACCCAACCACCAGTAGCACCCTGTGCAGGACACCTCATCTAAACAACAAACAAAACAAAACACAAACCAAATCACCAGCAGACAGGATTACCACCTAACTCAGCCTTGGACATGAGAGGAAAAGCAAACAAATAAACAGACAAAAACAATGGCACCAACAACAGCTCAACATGAATCTCACCCTATCTGAAGCTTACACAAACCACTGGACCAAACTTAGGAGGGCAGAAACCAAAAGGAAGAAAGAATTGAAGCCTGTGAAAAGGAGACCTCAAACACAGTAAGTTTAAAAAAGAATAGTTAGAAGGCAGAGAAATACTACACAAATGAAGGAACAAACTAGAAACACAGAAGTCCAAATAAACGAAGAGGAAATAGTCAAACTGCATGAAAAAGAATTCAGAATAATGATAGTAGAGTTGATCAAAAACCTTGAAAACGGAGAAAATGCAAGAATCAATTAGCAAAGATCTAGAAGAATTAAAGAATAAACATACAGAGACAACACAATTAATGAAATTAAAAATGCTCTAGAAGGAATAAAAATAGCAGAATAACTGAAGCAGAAGAACAAATCAGTGAGCTAGAAGGTAAAATAGTGGAAATAACTTCTGAAATGCAGAATAAAGTAAAAAGAATGAAAAGAACTGAGGACAGTCTCAGAGACCTCTGGGACAATATCAAATGCATCAACATTTGAATTATAGGGGTCCCAGAAGAAGAAGAGAAAAAGAAAGGGTGTGAGAAAAATTTTTAAGAGATTGTAGTTGAAAATTTCCCCCAAATGGAAAAGGATATAAAGTCAATTAAATCCAAGAAGCACAAAGAGTCCCATGCAGGATAAACCCAAGGAAAAACACGCCAAGACACATACTAATCAAACTAGCAAAGACTAAACACAAAGAAAGAATATTAAAAGCAATAAGGGAGAAGCAATAAGTAGCATACAAGGGAAACCCCATATGCTTCACAGCTGATCTTTCAGCAGAATCTCTGCAGGCCAGAAGGGAATGGCAGGATATTTTTAAAGTACTGAAAGGGAAAAATCTACAACCAAGATTACTGTATCCGTCAAGGATCTCATTCAAAATTGCTGAAGAAATAAAAAGCTTTTCAGACAAGCAAAAGTTAAGAGAATTCAGTACCACCAAACCACCTTTACAACAAAGGGACTTATATTGTCAGAAATAAAAGAGAAGGAAAAAGATCTATAAAATCAACTCCAAATCAACACCAATGCACAGATCATCAAAACAGAAAACTAATAATGAAGCACGTCTTTAATGATACATTAGACAAAATAGATTTCATTGATATCTTTAGGATATTCCATCCAAATGCAGAAGAATACACCTTCTTTTCACGTGCACATGGGACATTCTCCAGGATAGACCACATCTTGGGTCACAAATCAAACCTTAGTAAATTTTTAAAAATGGAAATCATATCAAGTATATTCTCTGATAGACCACATCTTGGGTCACAAATCAAACCTCAGTAAATTTTTTAAAATGGAAATCATATCAAGTATATTCTCCGACTACAACACTATGAGACTAGATATCAATTATAAGAAAAAAAAAACTGTAAGAAACACAAACACATGGAGATTAAACAATATGTATCTAAATAACCAGCAGGTTACTGAAGAAATCAAAAGCGAAATCAAAAAATTTCTAGAAACAAATAACAACGAAAACATGACAATTCAAAACCTATGGGATGCAGCAAAAGCAGTTCTAAGAGGGAAGTTTATAGCAATACAACCCTACCTCAAGAAACAAGAAAAACATCAAATAAACAACCTAATTTTACACCTAAAACAACTGGAAAAAGAAGCATTCACACACACACACAAACAAACTACAAAACTAAGATTAGTGGAAGGAAAGAAATTATAAAGATCTGAGCAGAAAGAAATGAAAGAAACAATAGTAAATTTAATAAAACTAAAAGCTGGTTCTTTGAGAAGATAAACAAAATTGACAAACCTTTAGCCTTTAGCCAGACTCATGAAGAAAAAGAGAGAAGAATCAAATCAACAAAATTAGAAATGAAAAAAGAGAGATTACAACAGACAGTGCAGAAATACAAAGGATTATAAGAGACTTTATGATCAACTATATGGCAATAAAATGGATAACCTGGAAGAACTGGACAGATTCTTAGGAAAGTTCAATCTTCCAAGACTGAACCAGGAAGAAATAGAAATTATTAACAACCTTGTTACAAGCACTGAAATTGAAGCTGTGACCAAAACTCTCCAAAAAAACAAAAGCCCAGGACCAATGATGTAACAGAATTCTATCAAACATTTACAGAAGAGATAATGCCTATCCTTCTAAAACTGTTTCAAAAAATTGCAGAGGAAAGAACACTTCCGGACTCATTCTACGAGGCCACCATCACCTGGATACCAAAACCAGACAAAGACAACACCAAAAAAGAAAACTACAGGCCAATATCACTGATGAAAAAGCAAAAATCCTCTAACAAATTTTAGGAAACAGAATTCAAATTCAAATCAAAAAGCTCATACACCATGATCAAGTTGGGTTTATTCCAGAGATGCAAGGATTCTTCAGTATATGCAAATCAATCAATGTGATACACCATATTAACAAACTGAAAGATAAAAACAATATGATAATCTCAACAGATGCAGAAAAAGCCTTTGATAAAGTTCAGCACCCATTTATGATTAAAAATCTTTGAAAAATGGGCATAGAAAGAACCTGCCTCAACATAGTAAAGGCCATATATGATGAACCCACAGCAAACATTATTCTCGATGCTGAAAAACCAAAAGCATTCTCCCTAAGAACAGGAACAAGACAAAGGTGTCCACTTTCACCACTATTATTCAACATAGTTCTGAAAGTCCTAGCTACAGCAATCATAGAAGAAAAAGAAATGAATTCAGATTGGAAAAGAAGAAGTAAAGCTCTCGCTGTTTACAAATAACATGATACTTATATAGAAAACCCTAAAAATAGTATCAGAAAATTACTAGAGCTAATCAGTGAATTTAGCAAAGTTGCAGGATACAAAATCAACACACAGAAATCACTTACATTTCTATATACTAACAATGAAAAATCAGAAAGAGAAATTAAGGAATCAATCCCATTCACTGTTGCAACAAAAAGAATTAAGTATCTAGGAATGAACTTACTTAAGGGCAGGGGGAAGAACTGAACACAGAATATTATAAGACACTAATGAAAAAAATCAAAGAGGACATAAACAGATGGAAAGATATTCTATGTTCCTGGGTAGGAAAAATAGATATTGTGAAAATGACTTTACTACCAAATACAATCTACAGAGTCAATGCAATCCATATCAAATTACCAATGGCATTTTTTACAGAACTATAGCAAAAAAATTTCACATTTCATATGGAAATACAAAAGACCCCGAATAGCCAAAGCAGTCTTGAGAAAGAAGAATGGAGCTGGAGGAATCAACCTTTCTGACTTCAGATTATACTATAAAGCTACAGCCATCAAGACAGTATGGTACTACCCCAAAACAGAAATATAAACAAATGGAACAAGATAGAAAGCCCAGAAATAAACCCATGCACCTATGGGTACCTTATTTTTGACAAAGGAGGCAAGAATATACAATGGGGAAAGATGGCCTCTTCAATAAATGGTGCTGGGAAAACTGGAGAGCTACATGTAAAAGAATGAAATTAGAACACTTTAAGAAGATGCACAAAGATAAACTCAAAATGGGTTACAGACCTAAATCTAAGACTAGAAACTATAAAAGTCTTAGAGGAAAACAGAGGCAGAACACTTGATGACATAAATCAAAGCAAGATCCTCTATGACCCACCCTCTGCTGCTGCTGCTGCTAAGTTGCGTCAGTCGTGTCCGACTCTGTGTGACCCCATAGACAGCAGCCCGCAGGCTCCCCCGTCCCTGGGATTCTCCAGGCAAGAACACTGGAGTGGGTTGCCATTTCCTTCTCCATGCATGAAAGTTAAAAGTGAAAGTGAAGTTGCTCAGTTGTGTCCGACTCCTAGCGACCCCATGGACTGCAGTGCACCAGGCTCCTCCATCCATGGGATTTTCCAGGCAAGAATACTGGAGTGGACCCACCTTCTAGAGTAATGGAAATAAAAACAAAAGTAAACAAGTCAGACCTGATTAAACTGAAAAACTTTTGCACAGCAAAGGAATCTGTAAGTAAAGTGAAAAGACAACCCTCAGAATGGGAGAAAATAATAGCAAGTGGAACAACTGTCAAAGGATTAATTTCCAAAATATAAAAGCAGCTCATACAACTCAATGCCAGAAAAACAAGCAACCCAATAAACAAGTGGGGAAAAACCTAAACAGATATTTCTCCAAAAAAGACATACAGATGGCCAACAAGCACATGAAAAGATGTTCAACTTCACTCATTACTAAGTTCAGTCCAGTTCAGTCTCTCAGTTGTGTCCAACTCTTTGCGAGCCCATGAATTGCAGCACGCCATAAGTGCAAATCAAAATTACAATGAGATATCACTTTACACTGGTCAGAATAGCCATAATCAAAAAGTCTATAAACAATAAATACTGGAGAGGGTGTGGAGAAAAGGGAACACTCTTGTACTATTGGTGGGAATGTAAATTGATACAGCTACTATGGAAGACAGTATGGAGACTCCTAAAAAATAGGAAGGAAACCACCATATGACCCAGCAATCCCACTTCTAGCCATATACCCTGAGGAAACCAAAACTGAAAAAGACAGGCACATTCATTGTTCATTGCAACACTATTTATGATAGCTAGAACATGGAAGCAACCTCATCTGTCCATTGACAGATGAATGGATAAAGAAGTTGTGGTACATATACACAATGGAATATTACTCAGCCATAAAAAAGAATGCATTTGTGTTAGTTCTAGTGAGGTGGATGAACCTAGAATCTATTATACAGAGTGAAGTGAATCAAAAAGAGAAAGATAAATATCATATTCTAATGTATATATACATAATTTTGAAAAATGGTACTGAAGAATTTATTTACAGGGCAACAGTGAAGAAACAGACATAGAGAACAGAGTTATGGACATGGGGAGAAGGGAGGAGAGGGTGAGATGTATGGAAAGAGTAACATGGAAACTTATATTACCATATGTAAGATAGATAGCCAATGGGAATTTGCTATATGACTCAGGAAACTCATATAGGGGCTCTATATCAACCTACAGAGGCGATCTGGGGAGGGAGATTCAAAAAGTAGGAGAAATATGTATACCTATGGCTGATTCATGTTGAGGTTTGACAGGAAACAACAAAATTCTGTAAAGCAATTATCCTTCAATAAAATAATTTTGAAAAAGTTCATTATGATGTTAAATCACAGAATTACTGCTACTTTCCAACAGCTCTCAATATAGAACTAAGCTTGATTTCTTTGCACTCCCTCCAATCATTTAAAAGATCCAAACCAAACAGAACTTCCTTTTTTATATCTTTTTACTGGATACCCCACAGTTCCCCATAGTGTAAATTGCTAGCTGCAATGAGCAATGTACACATCTTGTTCCACAATAGGAGAGATCCTAGTGGTCCTTCAATGGAGAGTCATAGCAGTTATAAAAATGATATTACAATTTACTTATTTTTCTCTTGGTAGAATAATTCAGCTTAAACCTATTTTTGATAATAAATATCAAAGTTACGGTAAACATTATTGAACCTATCACCTTAAACATATGTGAGTTACTATAAAATTTAGAAGTAATATTGGAGGGTTATATGCTGGACATCCTTAATACTATGTGGTATTAACAGATTATGCTTGTATCATCTTGTTATTCAGTGGCAAACTGATGTCTGGCTCTTTGCAACCTCATGAACTGCAGCATACCAGGCTTCCCTGTCCTTCACTATCTCCCAGAGTTTACTCAAACTCATGTCCATTGTGTTACCATATGATATCAATATATGATGTACAGCATCATATACAGCTTAAATTTGCATTATCATTGTTAGGGCTTTCCTGATTCTACATATTCTCATCAGTACCAAATCTAGCCACTATTCATTTTTCTCATTGTTATTTATTGGAAATGCATCTTATTTTCAAATCTATTATTTCTCTTACCACTTCTTATTTTGGAATTTTAGATGCTTATTTAGTTTCATTTTCTGTGAGATGCCTATTCACATACTTGAATATGAATGAAGGACAGGTAAGCCTGGTGTGCTTCATTCCATGGGGTCGACAAGGAGTCAGATAAGACTGAGCGACTGAAGTGATTCATATACTTAACTCAGTTTTCCTCTCTTGGTAATTGGTATACCTCTTAATTATTTGTAGAAATTTTTTACATTTCCTAATGTATTTTGTTTAATATTGTGTTATAATTATCTTTTTTTCACATCAGTACCTTATATGTTACATTTGTTCATAGTGTATGCTGGTTTTCAAAGTTTTGTTTATAATCGCTGGATCATGTAAAAAGAAAGTGAGTTCCAGAAAAACATCTATTTCTGCTTTATTGACTATGCCAAAGCCTTTGACTGTGTGGATCACAATAAACTGTGGAAAATTCTGAAAGAGATGGGAATACCAGACCACCTGATCTGTCTCTTGAGAAATTTGTATGCAGGTCAGGAAGCAACAGTTAGAACTGGACATGGAACAACAGACTGGTTCCAAATAGGAAAAGGAGTTTGTCAAGGCTGTATATTGTCACCCTGTTTATTTAACTTCTATGCAGAGTACATCATGAGAAATGCTGGACTGGAAGAAACACAAGCTGGAATGAAGATTGCCGGGAGAAATATCAATCACCTCAGATATTCAGATGACACCACCCTTACGGCAGAAAGTAAAGAGGAACTAAAAAGCCTCTTGATGAAAGTGAAAGTGGAGAGTGAAAAAGTTAGCTTAAAGTTCAACATTCAGAAAACGAAGATCATGGCATCCGGTCCCATCACTTCATGGGAAATAGATGGAGAAACAGTGGAAACAGTGTCAGACTTCATTTTTCTGGGCTCCAAAATCACTGCAGATGGTGACTTCAGCCATGAAATTAAAAGACGCTTACTCCTTGGAAGGAAAGTTATGACCAACCTAGATAGCATATTCAAAAGCAGAGACATTACTTTGCCAACAAAGGTCCGTCTAGTCAAGGCTATGGTTTTTCCTGTGGTCATGTATGGATGTGAGAGTTGGACTGTGAAGAAGGCTGAGCGCCGAAGAATTGATGCTTTTGAACTGTGGTGTTGGAGAAGACTCTTGAGAGTCCCTTGGACTGCAAGGAGATCCAACCAGTTCATTCTGAAGGAGATCAGCCCTGGGATTTCTTTGGAAGGAATGATGCTAAAGCTGAAACTCCAGTACTTTGGCCACCTCATGTGAAGAGTTGACTCATTGGAAAAGATTCTTATGCTGGGAGGGATTGGGGGCAGGAGGAGAAGGGGACGACAGAGGATAAGATGCCTGGATGGCATCACTGACTCGATGGACGTGAGTCTGAGTGAACTCCGGGAGTTGGTGATAGACAGGGAGGCCTGGAGTGCTGCGATTCATGGGTCGCAAAGAGTCGGACACGACTGAGTGACTGATCTGATCTGATTATTTTTTTAAAAGTCGTTTGCTTTCCATGGATTTTATCTAAACTTCTTGACTTCTTGTTTCTGTTCAGGCATGTAAGGAGCTTGTAGTTTTTCTCGTAACCTCAGTTCTCTAACAGATCATCTAAGTATGGTTGTTGATTTTTTAGTTTGTTCAGTTTTTAATCGTAGTTTGGACAGAATAAGTTGAACGTTTCTCACATGGGTTGTGCATGCGTGTGTGTGCCTGCACATGCATTTGTTTTTGTTTGTCTTCTTTTTCCAAAATGTATTTGGGAGTTGAGATATAGTTGCCATTTGTAAATCATTAGGGTGCATTTAATGACGCATGTGGACTAATGTTAGTGTTCTTTTTCTTGAAATTTCTGACCACCCAATTTCTTTGTAGAACATCTCTTCTTCATCATCTACCCCACAGACACATTTAGCTGTCTGTCCCTTTTTACATTTCATAACACTAAGGCATATCTTTCTTTTGGTATCTATTCCAGGTTGATAATGACAAAAACTATTTTTCAGTGGAATATTGTATGTTTTCCTTTGTTCTCTCCTGACCAAAGTGGAGGAGACTCTGCACCAAACTTGGTACTAGAAGGGAGTCAGTTCAGTTTGGTTCAGTAGCTCAGTTGTGTCCGACTCTTTGCGACCCCATAATTTGCAGCACACCAGGCCTCCCTGTCCATCACCAACTGTCTTAAGTATGTTGGTGGGTCACACAGGAAGCCAAACACGGGAAACTGTGTGTTGGGTAAAAATGGCCTAGAGAAGCAAACCCACAATAAAAGCCATAAATACAAAGTGTGGTGTGTGGAGGAAGGAGTGGAACAGCACATACAGAAAGGCAAGAAGCAGATATAAATTAAAGGGTATAAGACTAAGGAAGCTGGAAATAGTAAAGAAGAAGTTGAAATGTTTCTAAAGATACTGATATACAGAGAGGTCCCCTTTGGTAGACTTCTTGGTACTTGTGGATGTTTATAAAATTCCTTAAAATTAAGGTAGCAATCCTTCCTTTGGGAGTGATTTGTGAAGGCACAGTGTACATGCTTGTGAGAAATTAATACGTGAAACTCTTCTCAACTCCATGTTCAGTGACATAACTTTGATAGACTTAAACTGGTCATATTGCAAGGTTTACATCAAGGAAACTGGCAGACTACTTCAAACGTATATTCTTATGGTTCATACAGTGTGTTTGCTTATTTTAATAATTCATGACATTAAAATAAAGATATATAAAATTAGAAAAAAAGGTTTCTGGCATTGTTTACAGCACCATAAGATGTGGCCATAATTGGCCTGCATTGTTCATTTGAAATGATGGGAAATAGCTAAGCATCAGTTAGATCCTTTTAGATATAAATATGATTTGAATTTTGTCACAGATCTTCCTCTTTCATCTGATTTCTTTCATTTATTTGCATTAACAACCTGGCCTCTTGACGTGAATTTATTATATCCCTTGCCTTAAAAGAGATCATCTAAGCTGGTAGCTCTGGAGAAGGCGATGGCACCCCACTCCAGTACTTGCCTGGAAAATCCCATGGATGGAGGAGCCTGGTGGGCTGCATTCCATGGGGTCGAGAAGAGTCGGACACGACTGAGCGACTTCACTTTCACTTTTCACTTTCATGCATTGGAGAAGGAAATGGCAACCCACTTCAGTGTTCTTGCCTGGAGAATCCCAGGGACGGGGAAGCCTGGTGGGCTTCCTTCTATGGGGTCACACAGAGTCGGACACGACTGAAGTGACTTAGCAGCAGCAGCAGCAAGCTGGTGGCTCAGAGGTTAAAGCGTCTGCCTGCAATGCAGGAGACCTGGGTTCGATCCCTGGGTCGGGAAGATCCCCTGGAGAAGGAAATGGCAACCCATTTCAGTATTCTTGCCTGGGGAATCCCATAGACAGAGGAGCCTGGTAGGCTACAGTCCATGGGGTCACAAGGAGTTGGACACAACTGAGTGACTTCACTTTCACTTTCTTTCTTGCCTTAAAATCTCTAAGAATTAAAACCTCTGTATTAATGTAATTGTTCCTGGTCTGGTGCACTCTGTATTATCTCTGCTATTTTATTCTAACAGAGTCAGCAGTGGTTCACTAAATAATGACAACCATAATGTTAATAATAAGCTGATGACAATAATAAGTAAAATGGAGTAACTTTTTCACACTTCATAGTTGACCAATTTGATGATTTTATTCTCATTCAGTATAGTGTGTCACTCCATGTAAAAAATATTTTTAACCATCTTTCATTGCTGTCAGGATACAAGTTTTATTATGGATATTGAAGAAAATTAAATTAGGTGCTAATACAGTACAATTAAACTGTATTATGCCTACATAATTTGATTGACTCAAATTGTACTTAAGATTAAGTATGTCTTCAGGTAATTTTATGTCATAAATGAACATATAAATATATACATTATGTTTTTATAATGTAAAAGATTACAATTTAGATTAAAAGAATCATTTTGTTAACTGTTAATTAATTAAGATGTAATTTTATTTAAATAATGTTTAGCTTACCTAAGGTTTATGTTTTCTGTGGTTTTTGTTTTGTTTCAGATCTCTACTGAGAGCCTTCTGTGACAACAGAAAGTAAATCAGACATTCTCAGTGCAAAGTTTGAAGTTTAAGGAATGAACTAACAGGTAAGTTGTTTATATATATTTTTTAATCTCAGATGTTAGTGAAAATATGTCTATTTAAGACAGGCTTAATCATTTCCCAGAGAAAAGTGCAAGAGGATTACTGTAGATGTATACCATAATCAACTGAGTTATTTATTTATTTATTGGCTGTGCTAGGTCTTCATTTCTGCTCAGGGGTATCTTTAGCTGTGGCAAGTGGGGGTTACTCTCTAATTGCAGTGTGCAGGCTTCCCATTGCAATGGCTTCTTTGGTTGCAGAACGTGGGCTCTAGGGCCCGCAGGCTTCAGTAGCTGCGGCATGTGAGCTCAGTGGTTGTGGCTCATGGACTCCAGAACACAGGCTCAGTAGTTGTGGTGCACAGGCTTAGCTGTTCTGCAGTATCTGGGATCTTCCGGTATTGAGCCTGTCTTCTGCATTAGAGGCAGAATGTTTTACCACCAGTGAAGCCCTAATCAACTATTGTAGTAATGTAAATATTTTAAAATTGATGCAATGATACTAGCCTGATACATGCCACAACTGAACTATGGGGCAAAACTTTAGTTATTTGATTAAATATACTTAAATTAAAATATTTAAGTAGAATTAGCAAGAATAAGATAAAAGAAAAATAAACTGGCTCATGTAGAAGAAACATGCTAATTGCTGGTTTTCTTTCTTGGGCCTCAGGAATAAACCTGGGGAGTAAGGACGTGCTTACTACAGCACACTAAGATGATCTGTTCTTATATAAGTGTGTTTGGGGGCATGGGGTGGGTGCTGCTAACTGATGGGACAAAATTGAATGTCTTTCCTTAAGTAGTAACCATTCCTCAGAACTAGTGATGTTTAGGCACAGGCTGATCATACTATAATATTATAGTTTTCAATTTAAGTGTGTTTTTGACTTTTTTCCTTAAAAGCCAGGGAGCACAAAGTATCATTATTTAATATGTATATGAATTGAAATGTTAATGGGGAAGAAATTAAAATATATATCCAATCAAGTCTATATAAAAATTAAGCAACCAATATATAAATATATTTTCAAAGCTACTCTAGGCAAAGTGCTGAATAATATTTCATAGTATGATTTAAATCCTGTTTCTCTTTGTCACAAGAAGGAGCACCATAGTGTTTCTTAAGATAAAAAGTCATTTAAATCAGTTAACCAGTATGTGATACATGATAATAATATGTTAAAAATACTGTATATAATATGGACTATATATGTAAATAGTAAAACTTAAATACTTTACAACAACAATATATCATAAGTTTTGAATATTTCTGAAAAATCTGTCATTCTATAGCACTTTGAAAGCTGCAGTCTAATATTCAAGGAATTCTAGACTATATGTCAAATATTTTCAGTCCAGTTAACTGAGCATCTTTCACTAAAAGAATATTTCTCTAACATCTAGAAATTGAATGCTATACACTGTTAATAACATGGTCCTGAGAAAGACAGAAATACACTATTAATACCTGCCCAAACACCAAAATTGTTTTCAAGATTTATTTATTTCTTTATTTGTTGGTTGTAGTGGGTCTTCATTGCAGTGTGAAGGCTTTCTCCAGTTGCAGCAAGCAGGGTTAGGTCATTCTTTGTTGTAGTGTGTGGGCTTCTCTTTGCTCTGGCTTCTATTGTTGCAGAACATGGGCTCTAGACATGCAGGCTTCAGTAGTTACAGCACACAGGCTTAGTTGCTGTGCGGTACCTGGGATTATCCCAGAGATCAAACCAGTGTCCCCTGCATTGCAACGAGGATTCTTTACCCCTGGGCCACTAGGGATGCCCCGAAATTCTGTATTGTCTTTATTTTGCTCAAATACTGAAATTTTCAGATAGCATTAAAATTATTATAAATTATTAATATTTTATAATAATATTGCTACTGCTGCTGCTAAGTCACTTCAGCTGTGTCCGACTCTGTGCGACCCCATAGACGGCAGCCCACTAGGCTCCCCTCTCCCTGGGATTCTCCAGGCAAGAACGCTGGAGTGGGTTGCCATTTCCTTCTCCAGTACAAGAAAGAGTGGAGTCGCTCAGTCGTGTCTGACTCTTCAGGACCCCATGGACTTCAGCCTACCAGGCTCCTCCACCCATGGGAGTTTCGAGGCAAGAGTACTGGAGTGGGGTGTCATTAATCTTCCAATTAAGTTTCTCTTGACTAACTCGAGGAAGAAAATAAATAGAGGTTAAATATTTGCAAACTCCATCAATTGTGCTGAGCATATTTCTCACCCCAACAATAGATCTGAGTTGCCTGAACCTAGCAATTAAAAATGGATACCCTTGTGAAAAAGTGTTTTATAAACACTTTATATTGGATTGAATGCCCTGTACCAACTTTACTTAAGATGTTACACGTGTTAATATCTGAAGGTAACAAATCTGCAACTTCATCAAGTCCCCTGTTGTAATGAGGCTAATATTAGGAAGTAGAGTGGGAGACTACAGCATTGGGGAGTATCAGGTACCCTACAATTTCTAACAGTGTTTCCATAAGTCCCAATGTGAAAAAAAGAAGAAGAAATATAAAGGAGAATAAGATTTTAAGGGGTAAGAGAATTAATTTGCTTTGGAGTGTCCTAGAATAGCATAGAAGATAGCATGTTATTTATAAAATAGTTTTGTAACTGGTGAGTCATGAATTACAATTCTATATACTCTACGACAGTGTATACATTACACGTTATTATAACAAATACTACAGTATAAGCAGCATCTTGCTGATATGCCTATCACCACTAATTCCTCTCCCTTTGAAATATGTATGCTTTTGATGATAGTGGAAAATGAACAATTGACACAAAACTCACTGCATTCCACCTATAAAAAACTTACTTCAATGTAAATATAAAGACCCCTGTAAGTTTAGAGAATGGACTGAAATCTATAGTTCATGCTAACACTAACCAAAGGAAAGCTGAAACAAAGATTTTGTTTCTGGAAGTATATCTGGTCTCTGAGATAAATGACACTGTGCTTTGTTAATGAGGCTGCTGGAAAAATAGGCATTCTCTTATAAGGCTTGTGGGAGTACGAACTATGACTTCTGTAAGGAGGATGTCTTAGTTTATTGTTTCAGTGTTTTTTAATTGGAGGATAATTGCTTTACAATATTGTGTTGGTTCCTGCTATACAACAGTGTGAAGCAGTCATAATGATATATATATATATGATATGATATGATATATATTTTATATATATATATATATATATATATATATATATCCTTCTTCTTGAGCCTCCCCTCCCCCCATCCCAATCTTCTTGGTCATCACAGAGTGCCAGGCTAGGCTCCCTGTGTTATACAGCAGCTTCCCACTAGTTACCTATTTTTCACAGTGTATATATGTCAATGCTACTTTCTCACTTGTCTTACTCTCTTCTTCCCCACTTGTGTCCCTAAGTCCATTCTCTACATCTGTGTCTCCATTCCTTCCCTTCAAATAGGTTCATCGGTATCATCTTTCTAGATTGCATACATATGTGTTAGTATGCGACATTTTTCTTTCTTTTTCTAACTTACTTCATTCTGTATAACAGGCTCTAGGTTCATCCCCCTCATGACAACTGCGGCAACTTTAATTCCTTTTTATGTCTGAGTAATCTTCCAGTGTCTATGTGTACTGCATCATCTTTATCCATTCCTCTGTCAGTGTACGTCTAGGTGGCTTCCATGTCCTGGCTATTGTAAATAGAGCTGCAATGAATATTGGTATACTTGTGTCTTTTAGAATTGTGGTTTTCTCAGGGTATATGGCCAGTAGTAGGATTGCTGGGTCATATGGTAGTTTTTTTTTTCATAGCTTGTTAAGGAATCTCCATACTATTCTCCTTAGTGGCTGTATCAATTTACATTCCCACCACCATTGCAGAAGGGTTCCCTTTTCTCCACACTCTCCAGCATTTAATGTTTATATTATTTTGATAATGGCAATTCTGACCAATGTGAGGTGATATTTCATTGTAGTTTTGATTTGCATTTCTCTAATAATGACCCTGATGCTGGGAAATATTGAAGAGAGGAGGAGAAGGAGGTGACAGAGGATGAGATGGTTGGATGGTATCATTGGCTCAATGGACATGAGTTTTTTTGCAAACTCTGGGTGATAGTGAAGGACAGGGAATCCTGGTATGCTTCAGTCCTTGGTGTTGCAAAAGTTAGACACAACTGAGCGACTGAACAATAATGAGTAGTGAGTGATACTGAGCATCTTTTCATGTGTTTATTGGCCACCTATATGTCTTCTTTGGAGAAATGTTTGTTTAGGTCTTCTGTCAATTTTTTGATTGGGCTGTTTGTTTTTCTGTTATTGAGCTATATGAGCTGCATATATATTTTGAAGGTTTATCCTTTCTCAGTTGCTTCATTTGCAATTATTTTTTCCCATTCTGAGGGTTTTTTTAAAAATCTTGTTTATAGTTTCCTTTTCTGTGCAAAAGCTTTCAAGTTAATTAGGTCCCATTTGTTTCTTTTGTTTCCATTACTCTAGAGGTGAGTTGAAGAGGATCTTTCTGTGACTTATGTCCAAGAGTGTACTGCCTATGTTTTCCTCTAAAAACTTTACAGTTTCTGGTCTTACACTGACGTCTAATATATTTTGAGTATATTTTTTATGTGTGTTTTTATGAAACATTCTAATTTTATTCTTTTATACATAGCTGTCCCGGAGAAGGCAATGGCACCCCGCTCCAGTACTCTTGCCTGGAAAATCCCATGGATGGAGGAGCCCGGTAGGCTGCAGTCCATGGGGTTGCTAAGAGTCGGACACAACTGAGCGACTTCTTTCACTTTTCACTTTCATGCATTGGAGAAGGAAATGGCAACCCACTCCAGTATTCTTGCCTGGAGAATCCCAGGGACGGAGGAGCCTGGTGGGCTGCCGTCTGTGGGGTCACACGGAGTCGGACATGAGTGAAGCGACTTAGCAGCAGCAGCAGCATACATAGCTGTCCAATTTTCCCAGCACTACTTATTGATGAGGCTGTCTTTTCTCCATTGTATGTATTTGCCTCCTTTGTCAAAGATAAGGTAGCCATAGGTGCATGAGTTTATCTCTGAGCTTTCTGTCTTGTTCCATTGATGTATATTTCTGTTTTTGTGCAAGTACCATGACGTCTTGATGACTGCAGCTTTGTTGGATAGTCTGAAGTCAGGAACATCGATTCCTCCAGCTCCATTTTTCTTTCTCAAGATTACTTTGGCTATTCTGAGTCTTTTGTGTTTCCATACAAACTGCAAAATTTTTTGTTCTAGTTCTGTGAAGATCGCCATTGGTAGTTTAATAGGCATTGCATTGAATCTATAGATTACTTTGGGTAGTATAGTCATTTTTCACAATATTAATTTTTCCAATCCAAGAACAGGATATCCCTCAATCTGTTGGTGTTATCTCTGATTTCTTTCATCAGTGTGTTATAGTTTTCTGCATACAGGTCTTTTGTCTCTTAGGTAGGTAGGTTTATTCCATTTATTCCAAGGTATTTTATTATTTTTGTTGCAATGGTGAGTGGGATTGTTTCCTTAATTTCTCTTTCTCATTTTTCATTGTTAGCATATGAATGCAGGGGATTTCTATGCATTAATGTTATATCCTGTGACTTTACTAAATTCATTGATTAGCTCTAGTTAATTCTATTTCAGTATTAAAATTACATATGGATTTACTTTTTGACTCAACTGAGAAATATCCTATATATAAACTTTTCTCACTAAGGTCATTAATTGCAGGATTATTTGTAAAGACAAGCACAATTAAATAAAATAATCTAAATGTCTTTTAGTAAGAAAAAGTTGAAATAATTTACAATGTAACACATAATGCTATAATACAGTGCTTTAATCAGTTAGAAAGCTCTTTGTGCACTTATATGAAAATAGACTCCAAGATATATTAAATGAGAAAGCAAGAAACATAGGAGTGTATATATAGTACACCACTTTGTGTATAAAAAGTGGAGGGTAAATGTATATTCATAAAATGCAAGAAATTTCATAAAGATCTTCTAGAATGGCAGATAAGAAACAAGTACAGTTTCTTGTGAAAATTCTGGATTTGTTAGAGCAGAGAAAGAGAAGTGAGAATTTTTGTCGGATGTGAATGTATTTTATATAAAAATTAAATGGAAAATTAAAGAGCATCACAAAATTAAAGCAATAGTTCTACTTTGAATAAAAGAGATCCATTCATATTCAGTGAAAGACTGAGTTCTCCTACTTTAGTTGCTCATAACCTCTTGTTTTGCTTTTTCATTCTTTCTTTTGTTATTTTTTCAAAGGAAAAATTTTTGGAAAAGTTATTTATCTCATGTAATATAAGGAAAAATAAAACCAAAGTTTTAGTAACCTTGAGTTGTATAATGAAGAAGACAGAATACCACTGCCATATCATAAAATGTCCAGAAAATAATACAGGATAAAGCTAGTTTAAGACTTTTGGAACAAATTGAAAGGTTGAAAATGCATAGGCTTACCTTTGTGGACAGCTGGATTGCCAAGATTCTCACACCTAGAGGTTTTATTCCCTCAAGGTTTTGTTGTTAGGAAAAGTGAAATAATACACAAAGACAGCTTTCATCAAGTATGTGATGAACTGTGAATACCTTCTGGGCATGAGCAAAATTAATTTAGTTTTAAACTTTATGGCTTTGAAATAGTTATTGTAATCATATGTAAAATTGTTTTAAGTAGAATGATTTTTACCATTACTCATATTAACATGGAATTATCATTAAGCTTTCCAAATGCTATAGTTTCTGTATTTTCTCTGTTTTTTTTTCATTTTTGAGACATTGATGGATGTATTGAGTCATATAAATTCAGGGATTATGATAACTTTTGCAAAAATCTTGTAGCAAACAGGACAATATAATTGTTCCCTGTCTCATTTTTTTTTTTTAATTTTATTTAAAAAAAAAACAGGAGTGGACAATTTTCATTCCTATAACCTAACAGTTCATTTGTTAATGGTCTCTGGACTTCAATTAAGAAAAGTAATCATGATTGTTATCTAAGTAGGCAGTTTTGCACCGTATTTAATTCCATTAATACAGTTTAAACACCTAGAAATATTTTAATCTCATTTAACACACTTTAAAACTGATTAAATTAAATCAAAATAATTCAGTTATAAGTCTAACTCAAAGTGCATTAGCTTAGGTATAAGTTCTGGGAAACTCCTCCCTTTCACTGTCCCAGAGCCTAACTTATTACACATACATTGTAACCATGCTGCTGCCATCGTACATACTCAGTGATGCAGTCAATTCCATGCTTCTCACAGAGTGGGAGTCATTAGCATCATCCAGTTTGCCCATATCAGAGACCAGACAAGCTATACCTTCTTACAAGCGCGCCTTTGCCTTAGGTCTAGGTTAACATATAAAAAGTATATCTTACTTGGAAAACTTACCATGAAATAAAAGCAATCTCTTCCCAGCTATAACTATTCTATTGGACAAGCATTGTCCCACTACTAGGTACTTGGTTATGAGCATATGAGAGTGTCTTTGCAAGAAGCTATAGCAGAGATGGATGAGAGAAAGACAAAATTGCATGTAATTTTAATCATATCATTTAAACATAGGTTTTTAGAATCATTGAAAGTATTGGGAAGAAAAAATTACAGTTCCTTCTGATTATGTCTACTGATTTGTATGCTTAAGGGCAGAATTCTTTCTTACCAGCTTTTATTGCTCTCAGCAAATTGGAAGGAAAGGATAAACTATAATGGCTATTTCAGTCCGAGAGGAATGTTTAATGTTTTGTTAAGAGAAAACAAAACAAAATCCTGGGGCATCAATGATTCTTTGCAACATGTAAGATAGCCAGTGCCAACACAGACCAGGCATTATTATTTTTCATCCAAAGGAAAACAAATTTATAACATCCCACCCACTGCCATAATAGAGAAGAATTTTAATTAGGCAGAATATTGTGGCAACTTGCTCAAGAAGCACAATTCATATTACAGGCATTTACAGATGTGCGATAACATAAATGGAATGAAAAGTCATTTCTTATTAATAAGTAGCTAATGGTAAAAATTTCTTCAAAGCAAATGGGAGCACAGATATCCTCTTGAGCATATCATTGATAAAGACAAAGTAGTTAAAAGCAAGTTTAAATGATGTTTATGCAGGCGACTGAGAACTTTCTGATAGTATTAGCAGAAAGATGTAACCAACCATTCCAGGTAAGAAGCATACATGAAACAACAGCATAGTACATGAAGAAATTGATCAGAAGAGCAAGATTCTATTGAATTAAAGAGAAAAATAAAAGACAAGATAGCCACAGGACAAGAGAAGACAATTACCTACCATTACTAAGATAAGAGTTTTCATCATACCCCAAATTATATTTTGGAGTACATAATTATGCTAGTTGGAAAATGTATAATTCTCATTTTATACTGTTAATATAATCATTGTCAAATTATCTCCTTTGTAGTTTTCACAGAGTACTGACTTAGAAAATTCTTTCAGGTTGGGGTTGCTTTTCTGGGTCAATTGCTGTCAGCAGTTGCCGACATAAAGGGCCTTTATGCAAAACATAATATACAAAGCATTGCTTCTGTCTAGAATTGCATTATTATTCCATGCCCATTCTCCCTTAACTCTTATTAGATTACATAGGTCTATTTGCATTTATAATTTTCCATTTCAGTTTTACTACATAATATTTCAGGTCACATTTTTCATCCTGTAAAATTTTAGAAGTGATAAAGCATCCTGTCTTTATTCCTGTCCTTTTCTCTCCTAAACAGAATTATTTTCTTGTGTTCAGGAAAAGTATTTGATAAATACATTTTGCATTGTTATCAGTATTTGGTAATTGGAAGTATCTTCTGCCTTATACCATGCACAGCTAATGAATAACCATATAACCCCTGTCCTTGTTTATTAAGGAGTACTCGGACAAAATTGGTGACTGGTTACTTCCGACTTCACCAATGGGTACAGCAGGATAAGAGTTCTTCACTTCTATTAGGTAATATTTTTGCATGATAAATATTGAAAATAAAATTCAATAGATGACCTAGATTCCAAAGGTATAGTGTGACTCCTTAAAAAAAATGATGTATTGATAAATAGATCTATACATGTTTTTGAAAAAAATATTGAAATAATACATGATAATGATAATTTGGGTTCTCATTACATACTCCATAGATTTGAACAGCAACATTCATCTAGTTTTATACATGGAGCTTGTAAGAGAACATCATGTTAATGCAAAAAAAAAGGGGGTAGCAGAAATAATGTATATTTCCCTCCATGTCCCCCATGGTAGAAAATACTCAAATAAATTATTCATTGTTCTCTAAAAAGATTAATCTTGGAGGAATAATTTTTGAACGTACAAGTTTGGTTTCTGATATGCTGTGTAGGCACATTAGTCTCAAATTATTTATTTTTCCAGAATTATGGTTTTCACCAAATTCTTCTAGCCATCACTTTCTTGGGGAATTCCTTAATGCTAATCAAATATTCATTAATGGTGATCAAATAGGAAAAAAATTCAAATACAGTCATTTTGCCTGAGAATGTGTTATACTCATTATAGTTTATGTTATCTTCAAATACTCTTTATCCACAAGTTTCATTTTAAAGTGTAGTTATGGTCAGAACTGTGACAGTGTAAGAACATGACATCTAGAGTCTATATTTATTCTCCAATTCTGACGTCCCTAGTTATTTTTTCTAGTTTGCAAGTCAAAACAATATTTTCTTTTGTGAAGATAGCAGTTTTAACTGTTGTATAAATATCACACTGTCTATATTTCTTACATTTTAGCTGTCTGGTGTTTGAATGGGAGACTTATTTGTTTTTACACAGGGCTTAGAAAAAGACTGAAAATTATGGGCCAGGCTTGGAATAAGAGAATAATAATTAGTGTTGTTACCATGTGTAAAGTAGGTTAACCTTCTACTATTAATGAAATAATAAAGTATATAAACAGGGTAATATCATAACAATAATGTTATTGAATAGCATTCATTTAAACACATATAATTACTGTGTACATTTTACACATGATGTATACTTGTAAAATAGAGTGATGACATATTAAACATTCATATTATTATTATTATAGAAGCAATAGTGAATAGTTGAATATTATTAGGATTTTACCACTATGAAAGACAACTCAGTCTTCCTTCTATTTTTGTGTTAAATTTTCTTCATTTTGTCATCTCTATGTCAAGATAACATTATCTTTTATGCATCAAGGAAACAATAATTTTATGAGAATTCATAAAAGTGTGTGTGTTAGTTACTCAGTTGTATCCTCCTCTTTGCGATCCCATGGATTGTAGCCCATGAGACTCCTCTGTCCATGGAATTCTCCAGGCAAGAAAACTCCAGGAAAGAATCCCCTTCTCCAATAAAAGTAGTTAGGTCAATGGATATTTTTTCCAAATAATATATTAATTAATATATTAATAGTTTTCTATAAAAATGAAACATAAGTTTGTTGATCCATAGAAGCCCAAACAAAAGAATTATGAGTATATCAAGTGATTATTACTATGATGATGTGGTGTGTTATAAAGAAGGATGTTTGAGAGTATGGACTCTCAAGGCAGACTATATACTTTCAAATTTGGCTGTGCCATGTACTTACTTTGTGCCCTTAGCAAACTGCCTGACTTTAACCAGCCTCTTTTCCCAACTATAAATTAAGGATATGATCATAATGTAACTCCACAGGATTGTTGTTGTAAAGATTTGGTGAGAAATACTTATGGCTATGGGCTTCCCAGGTGGCTCAGCAGTAAAGAATCCACCTGCAATGCAAGAGATGTAGGTTCAATCTCTGGGTCAGGAAGATCTCCTTGGGAAGGAAATGGCAGCCCATCCCAATATTCTTGCCTGGGAAATTCCATGGACAGAGCAGCCTGGTGGACTACAGTACATGAGGTTGCAAGAGAGTCAGACATGACTTAGCAACTAAATGATGACTTAGGCCTGTGCCTAGCACATGGTGTTGTACACATGTTGGTTACTTTCATGTATCTATGTGTCATGATAAAGGCATTAGCTAACCCTCTGGTGGTAATCATTTTGCATGATATGTGTATCAAATCAACACACAGTACACCTTCAGTTTGTATAATGTTTTTATTACATCTCAATAAAACTGGAAAAAAGTAGACAAAAATAAATTTAATATTAAAATGCAAGTGAGTGATCTTTTAGTTTTAATGATATATATTTTGTTTATATTAATAGTGTGGTAATTATATTATCCTCAAATCCTCTCCAAATGTTTTCTTGTGTTTAAGGATGAGGTAATCATTTCAATCAAAGCTGATTCTATTTTAAATGACAAAGCCAAAATAGATAATAAAACACGCGATAAAGCACATTACAATAAATAGACAAATCATGCTTTCTTCATCATAGGATATAATTTACAAAGTCTGATTTTCCATAATTGTAGGATGAAGATGTTTTTTAACCTCTTTTTGTCTTTGTTCTCGTTGGAGAATAGGAGGGGAGGATGTACAAAAATTTTTGCTTAGCTTCTTTTTTAAATTTTAGTTACTGTATTTATTTTTGGCTGTGCTAGGTCTTTGCTGCTATGAATGCTTTTCTCTAGGTGCAGTGAGTGGGTGCTACTCTCTAGCTGTGGCGTGCAGGCTTCTCATTGTGGTGGCTTATTGCAGAGCACGGGCTCTATGGTATGTGGGTTTCAGCAGTTGGTGCACGTGGACTCATTAGCTGTGGTGCACAGGCTTAGTTGCTCCATGGCATGTGGGATCATCACAGATCAGGCATCAAACCTGTGTCTCCTACATTGGCAGGTGAGTTCTTTACCACTGAGCCAGAGAAGCACTGCTTAGCTTTTTATACTGGTTTTCTAACTAAACAAATCTAGCAATATGCTTCAAAGTATAGTTCATGAAATGTTCATCTAAGGGGAATGCCCTGAAAAATAAAGCCTGTGATCAAAAAGCACATTACTTGATAAACAATTTGAGAGGTTAACAAGCACATTGGTTTAGCACTGTTTTACTAATTATATTCCTCTTTTGCAAATCATAAGTCTGCTCTGCACAAAATTATTTAAAGACTCGTGGACCAGTATTCTATGCAACAGCCCTTATGAAAGCATCCTGTACAATCTTACATTGAGAACCTCTGATTCCACCACACAAATATCTAAGTAGAAACTCATTGAAGTCAGATATCACTTATTATGAGTCAAACATTTGCTGACTTACAGTAAATAAATCATACAACATTTTCCTCTTGCAATTTTCCTCTTCCTGTTGCTGGCTTTTTTTGGGCAGCATTGTGTGACTCACAGAATCAGTTTCCCAACTAGGGAATGAACTCCAGCCATGGCAGTAAAAACACCTAGTCCTAACTACTGGACAGCCAGGAAATCCCCTCATTTTGCAACATTAAGTTCAAATAATCTTTTTGTTTTTTCATATTATCTGGCTCATAAACAATAGAGAGCCAAAGCATCAACCAAGATTCTCCTGAGTAGTAAAGTGTAGGAGGTGCCCAGCAATCAAAGAAAAATGATCAAATGAAAGCACAAATTCAAATTGAAAATAAATTTTGGTAAATGTTTCTTTTCTTCTTGATTTCTACAGAAGATGTTCCTTAACTCTAAGATTGAAATCACTTATAAATATTTGGCTATCACTTATCAGGCTAGCTTTGATTTCCAGAAAATTGAAAATTTGTATCATGGAACATCTAAGAAAAGTTAAATTTAAGTGTAAAACTTTATGAGGTGAAGATTAAAATTTTAAAATTCCTATGCTAATATAAATTATTCTTTGCTTTGATGCCAAGGGTTGTGATTAGAAACATAAGCCATTATAATAATGTTGTAGTAAATGATACTATTTTCCCCCACTGAAGAATTTGTGTTTTATTTTTTCCTTTACTGAAAATTCCAAAATGCTTCATATCTATTGTCTTCAATTTTTTAAAGTTTAACACTTTTTGAACTCTTACTTTCTCTACCACATATTTACTCAGCCTGCATTGATGGTTATATACCTAGACTTGTCTCTGTACCATTTGGGACTGGAAGCCTTTAAACAAGGTGTCTCAGACTCTCTTAGCATTTAGACTAAGTTTTCAGGAAGGTTAGCTAAAGTTAGTACTTTTTCTAGATAGCATTCCATTAGGAATCAGAGGGTTTAACTCCATCTCCATTAAGTTTACAAGCAAGCAGACTTAGTTCAGTTCAGTTTAGTCACTGTCATGTACAACTCTTTGCGACCCCATGGACTGCAGCACTTCCCTCCAGGCTTCCCTGTTCACCACGAGCTCCTGGAGCTTGCTCAAACTCATGTCCATCAAGTCAGTGATGCCATTTAACTATCTAATCCTCTGTTGTCCCCTTCTCCTCCTGCCTTTATCTTTTCCAGGATCAATGTATTTTCTAATGGGTCGGCTCTTCACATCAAGTGGCCAAAGTATTATAGCTTCAGCTTCAGCATCAGCATCAGTCCTTCCAATGAATATTCAGGACTGATTTCTTTTACGATTGCCTGGTTTGATCTCCTTGCAGTCCAAGAGACTCTCAAGAGTCTTCTCCAACACCACAGTTCAAAAGCATAAATTCTTTGACTCTCAGATTTCTTTATAGTCCAACTCTCACATCCATACATGACTACTGGAAAAACCACAGCTTTGACTATACAGACTTCCTTAGCAAAGTACTGTCTTTGCTTTTTGATATACTGTTTAGATTTATCAAAGCTTTTCTTCCAAGGAGCAAATGTCTTTTAATTTCATGGCTGTAGTCACTATCTGCAGTGATTTTGGAGCCCAAGAAAATAAAGTCTATCACTGTTTCCATTGTTTCCCCATCTATTTGCCATGAAATGATGGGATTGGATACCATGATTTTCATTTTTTGAATGTTGAGTTTTAAACCAGCTTTTTTCACTCTCCTCAATCACCTGCATAAAGAGCCTCTTTAGTTTTCCTTTGCTTTCTGCCATTAGGGTGGTGATATCTGCATATCTGAGGTTATTGATATTTCTCCCAACTATCTTGACTCCAGCTTATGTTTCATCCAGTCCAGCATTTTGCATGATGTACTCTGCATATGGGCTTCCCTTGTGGCTCAGCTGCTGAAGAATATTCCTGCAATGTGGGAGACCTGAGTTCGATCCCTGGGTTGGGAAGATGCCCTGGAGAAGGGAAAGGCTACCCACTCCAGGATTCTGGCCTGGAGAATTCCGTGGACTGTATAGTCCATGGGGTTGCAAAGAGCCGAACACGACTGAAAAACTTTCACTTCACTCTACATATAAGTTAAATAAGCAGGATGACAATATATAGCCTTGTTGTACTCCTTTCCCAATTTTGAACCAGCCCATTGTTCCATGCCCGGTTCTAACTGTTGCTTCTTGACCTGCATACAGATTTGTCAGGAGGCAGATAAGGTGGTCTGGTATCCCCATATCTTTAAGAGTTTTCCATAGTTTGTTGTGATCCACACAATCAAAGGCTTTTCAATAGTCAATGAAGCAAATGTTTTTTTCTGGAACTCTCTTGCTTTTTCTATGATCCAACGAATGTTGACAATTTTATCTCTGGTTCCTCTGCCTGTTCTAAATCCAATTTTAACATCTGGAAGTTCTTGATTCACATACTGTTGAAGCCTATCTTGGAGAATTTTGAGCATAACTTTGCTAGCATGTGAGATGAGTGCAATCGTGTGGTAGTTTGAACACTTTGGCATTGTCTTTCTTTGGGAATAGAAGGAAAACTGACCTTTTCCAGTCCTGTGGCCACTGCAGAGTTTCCCAAATTTGCTAGAAGTCCTAAGAGCCAGACAATTAAATATTCAATTGTAGTTTTGGTCTTAAATATATTATAAAAAGTAGCAGTTTAATAGAAATACATATTAAGGATACTTGATGTAAATCAGTTTTTCAGGAAGGTTTTAGGCAAATGAAGCTGTGATAGAAGTGCACACAGTCTAAAACGGTAATATTGAAAGCATAGTGTGCTCAAAAAGAACACAAGATGAGAGTGGAAAATTCCTCTAAGAGGGTAAAATTCCATGTGACTTAATATTATGATGTGGTAGAAGATTAAGCTGTGTAAGGGAGGGCATGTTAAGCCAAGTTTAAAATTAATTATAAGCAGAAATAACTTCAAGCATGGGTGCATTATAATGACATTATATTGCAGAGTAATTTAACTGATTTGCAATTGAAAATTTATTTTGAGTGAAGTAGGTTTTGAAACAAAGAGAATATTGAAAGAGTGACTGAACAAATAAGAAAATGACTTCTCATTGCCATGTACTCTATTTTTTTTAAACTTGAAAAGCAGATTTTATTATATGTATAGTTGTACTTATTTTTCTTTAGTATTTTCCAGGTAATTAGGTACACTTTTGTTCCATTATTTTAAACAGCTACATAATATTTCATGTAATAAATGACTGGATTAAATTACTATTGTGGTTACAAAAAACATTTAATATGTTAACACTGAATAAAAATTTAGATATGCAGGACAGTACTGTTAACTATAGGCACAACGTTGCATAGCAGACCTCTATAACTGATTCATATTGAATATTGGAAAACATTATGTTGTTTTGAATAGCAACATTTTTCCCACCCAAACCCCTGCCAACTACCATTTTATCCTGCTTCTATGAGTCTGAATAGCCTTTCACTTAGCCTTCATTATGGTCCAGCTCTCACATCTATACATGACTACTGGAAAAACCTTAGGTTTGACTATGTGGACCTTTGTCAGCAAAGTGCTGTCTCTGCTTTTTAATATGTTGCCTAGGCTGGTCATAACTTTTCTTCCAAGGAGCAAGCCTCTTTTAATTTCATGGTTGCAGTCACCATCTGCAGTGATTTTGGAGCCCAGGAAAATAAAATCTGTCACTGTTTCCATTGTTTCCCGATCTGTTTGCCATGAAGTGGTGGGATTGGATGTCATGAAGTGGTGGGATTGGATGCCATGATCTTCGTTTTGTGAGTGTTGAGTTTTAAGCCAGCTTATTTCACTCTCTTCTTTAACCTTCATCAAGAGGTTCTTCAGTTCCTCTTTACTTTCTGCCATTAGAGTGGTTTCATCTTCATATCTGAGGTTGTTGACATTTCTTCTGACTCTCTTGATTCCATCCTGTGATTCATCCAGCCCAGCATGTCACATCATGTACTCTGCATAGAAAAATTTACAGAGTGACAATATACAGCTTTGATTTATTCCGTTCCCAATATGAACCAGTCTGTTGTTCCATGTCTGGTTCTAACCGTTGCTTCTTGACCTGCATACAAGTTTCTCAGGAGACAGATAAAGTGTCGAGTATTCCCATCTCTTAGAATTTTCCACAGTTTTCTGTGATCCACACAGACAAAGGCTTTAGCACAGTCAATGAAGCAGAAGTGGATTTTTTTTCTGGAATTTCTTTGCTTTCTCTGTGATCCAATAGTAATTGGCAAGTTGATCTCTGGTTCCTCTGCCTTTTCTAAATCCAGCTTGTACATGTGGAATTTCTCAATTCACATAGTGCTGAAGGCTAGCTTGAAGGATTTTGAGCATGACCTTGCTAGCATGTGAAATGAGTGCAATTGTGCAGTAGCTTGCACATTCTTTGGCATTGCCTTTCTTTGAGATTGGAATGAAAACTGACCTTTTCCAGTCCTGTGGCCACTGCTGGAATCATGTAGAATTTGTCCTCTGTAACTGGCTTATTTCACTTGGCATGATGTTTTCAAGGTTCATCCAAGTTATTATATATTATAGGATTCCTCTTTTATAATGCTAAATTATATATTTAGCCATATATATATATATATATATATATATATATATATGGGAGAAGGAAATGGCAACCCACTCCAGTACTTTTGCCTGGAAAATCCCATGGACGGAAAAGCCTGGTAGGCTGCAGCCCATGGGGTCGCTAGGAGTGGGACACGACTGAGTGACTTCACTTTCACTTTTCACTTTCATGCATTGGAGAAGGAAATGGCAACCCACTCCAGTATTCCTGCCTGGAGAATCCCAGGGACAGGGGAGCCTGGTGGGCTGCCATTTATGGGGTTGCACAGAGTCGGACACGACTGAAGCGACTTAGCAGCAGCAGCATATATATACACACACCTTTTATACACACACACACACACACACACACACATATATATATCTGTGTATATACTATATAGTATATACACAGATATACTAAGATTGACTATTATTTAGGTGGTATACAAGTTCATTTTTAAAATAATTAATATCGAGCTGCTAATTTCAGCACATTCTACTTAACATTCATTAGTATTTAGGAAGTTTGACATCTGCAGTCTCGAAAGCTAGATTTATTGATTTATTGGGCTGAAAATCCTGCATGCAAAATTATCAACTCCCTATGCAAATAGTGTAAAATCCACATAAGATGGCTTGTTGCTTTGTTTTACATAATGTTGTTCCCTCCAATCTATTACTGTGTGAATTGTTTGAAGTGCGTGTGGGCTCAGTCTGCTCAGTCATGTCTGACTCTTTGTGACCCCATGGACTGTAGCCCACCAGGCTCCTCTGTGCATGGAATTTTCAAGACAAGAATACTGGAGTGTGCTGTCACACCCTCCTCTAGGGGATCTTCCTGACCCGGGGATTGAACCCACATCTCCTGCATTGGCAGGCAGATTCTTTATCACTGAGCCACTTAGGAAGTCCCATTGTTTGAAATAACCAAACTCAATTGAAAATGTTAACATTTTAAAAAAGTATTTGTTTTGGAACTCTTTTTGAGAATTTAAGTGAAAAGGTCATTTTTGCTGAGTTTTTGCTAATAATGATAAATGTCTTGCTTGATAATTGATTACCTTGTTCACCTCTCAGTTTCTTAAGTTTGCAAAAGTTCATAACAAATGGAAACCTGCAATTATAATAAAGGACAAAATAAACTGAAAAATTAATAATTGAACAAACAATTTGGGAATGCATAGAATTTTAAAACCACTCAAAATTTCTCTGAATAGTAGTCCTGAAAATAATAACATTGACATCTCAATCATCTAAGTTGACATTTCCAGGTTTTTTCTGTATGGATAAAACTGACTAGATAGTTTCTTTACAAGGTCCATTATACTCAGTATTTTTTAAGTACATGTTATTTATGTGCTATACATATTTAGAATAGTTACATGTAAGATTTCCATTTATTCAACACAATTTTAAGAAGTCCTCATGTCAAAGCACATTTCAGATCAGTGTATTATAGCATTCTCTAAAAAATAGAGAACGTTCCTGACACGTTCATGAAAGTCCTTTAGGTGACAAATTATGGGTCTAGAATTCATCAGTGAGTATCTTACCTTTAAATTAGACACTGATAGACAAATCTGCTCTAAAGAAAGAAGAGACTTGGCACCTAATTTTATTCCAAACTAAAAGATTTCTGAAGAAAAAAGAAACTACCCTAACAAAATTGAGGACGTAATAACTTTTAAGGTCAATTTTGTAGACAGTCTCAAGGAATAATTTGAGTTGTATTTTAATCACCTATTGTTGAGGTTTAGATGCTTTGTACTCCCCAAGGAGTTCCATGGATATCTTGAAGACATCATGTATCTTTTTGCTCTAAACTCAAATTTAAAGCAGTCTGTAAAATATTGCTGTATTAAAAGAGCAATTGTTAATTACTCTTAGGGTACTCATTTTCCTTTTCTAATTTCTACTCTTAATTAAAAAAAGACTCTTGGTTCTTGAATATGGTATGAATTTTTTGGTATTTGGTTTTATCTTCACGTGTCAATCTGATTTTTTCCCTCATATTTTCTTCAAATTTAATTTTATATATATTCATATAGACTCATATTTGCCATCAATTAACTCTGCCTGGCCTATTCTGAGTTAAATAATGCAGGTTCTATACATAAATGTCAAAATACTTCTATTATTTTTTCCTATCTCCTTTGAGAAATCCTGTATGAGCTAAATAGTAGAATTAAACACTTTATTTATCCTTGTCACTTTCTCAACATGATTCTTATTTCAAAGCAGTACACTCCCACTCCTAGAATTAAAACTGAATGCTTAGTGCAGAGTACAATATAATTGACAAGCAAGCTTTTCCAGATCCTTTCTGAGACTAAGTACTAGGTCTGAGCTTCCATTAATGTAGTACTTAGCTTAATAGTTTTGAGAATTCTAACTCTGGTTCTTGTGAATACTTCAATAACAATATAATACTATCTCTTCTCCAACTCATTCCATCCATTTCTTTTCTAATTATAATTAAAATTACTTTATCAAAATTCATCACCAATTACAAGAAAATGCATGTCTGAAAATTTTCTCAGTGTACAATAAGATGTGTGGAGAACAAATCAATCTTGAATTCCCTGAGTCTGACCTTGTTTGATTAGCCTGACTACTATTGTCTTTCTTTCCTGTGATGAACTTACCTACTGAAAGTACTGCTAACAATGGCATTAACATATTAATAATTCTGAAAATGTAAGATTATATATTCATTTATTCTCTACTTTCCTTCTGATAGTAATTTGTTCATTATTGCATTGTTACAATTACCACATTCTCATGATTATAACACAGTTTCTGACACCACTTGTATTTTGATTGTTCTTTCTGTTAATAAATTGATCCATTTTACAAACCTCTATAGTCCAGTCCTTGTATTAGGAAAAAGGGATATAGAGACAAATAAGGTGTAATCTCTGTCATCAGAGAACTGAGACTGGTTAAGTGATTAATAAGAAATCAGTAATTAGATAATTGTAACATTATTTTGATTTTCTTGCTGCACTGAGATTCTTTTACTTTAGAACATTTAAATTATTAAATTAGGTCAAAGTGTTGCACAATGTTTCAAAAACTTGAGGATATAATTGCATTCTCATCAACTGCATGTTGAATATTACTATAATGAAATGTAATGGACTATCTCTGGGTCATGCTAAAATATTTTTATGGTGATATCATTAATAAAATGTCTACCAAGTTTTCTTTAATTTTACATCCCACTATTATTTAAATATGAGCAATATATTAACACACTCTCTTGGAGATTTTACTTGGAAATAATCTTTCAGATTTTTTAATTGTATTAATTTTGTTCTATAAAAATATATCCCATAGTTTATTAACATTGTTATAAAAATATATTCTCTCATCTAGCCAAGATGGAGTAACCACTACAGGAATATATATTCAGTAAAAATGAATATAAAAATTGGGGAAAATACTTAAGACAACTATTTTTCAATGTTCAGGCAGTGTTGGAATTTTATGCCTGAAAGAGGAGGGAAATAATATATGTTGAGCAACCTATGAATGTTGGCTTTATAGTTGACTTTACCCTTCAGATTTTTAGTTCAGGGATGGGAAACAGTGGTATCTCTGAGCTGGAAAAGTAGAACTTGGAGTTCAGGGCCAGTCAAGTAGCTGTAGTTTGTGACGTTAGGTTACTAGTAAACAGGATCCTACTCAGAAAAGGAGCTCCAAATATTGACTTTAAGGATCCTTTCTATTTCTGACTGAATAGTAAAATGATGTATGCAAAACAGTCTTCCATGAGGTTTGACAGAGGACAGTTACTGGGGAGTAGGGACCCAGATCACCCCACTCCAGTACTCTTGCCTGGAAAATCCCATGGACGGAGGAGCCTGGTAGGCTGCAGTCCGTGGGGTCGCTAAGAGTCGGAAACGACTGAGCGACTTCATTTTCACTTTTCACTTTCATGCACTGGAGAAGGAAATGGCAACCCACTCCAGTGTTCTTGCCTGGAGAATCCCAGGGACGGGGGAGCTTAGTGGGCTGCCATCTATGG
Source organism: Bos indicus (assembly GCF_029378745.1). Lineage (NCBI taxonomy): Eukaryota > Metazoa > Chordata > Mammalia > Artiodactyla > Bovidae > Bos > Bos indicus. The sequence goes on along the minus strand of NC_091776.1, from coordinate 26,963,482 downwards.
GGTCACACAGAGTCGGACACGACTGAAGCGACTTAGCAGCAGCAGCAGCAGCAGCAGGGACCCAGATGAAGTGCTTAGAGGTCAAAAATACTGGCAGAAATGGGAATTTTGATGAAACAAAATGCAGAGACCTCACTTGAATAATGCAGGCTCTCAGTGGAGATTCCAGATAATACCGTTTTAAATAAGATTATTTTTGAAAGAGTGAAACTTAATGTAAACTGTAGACTTTGGATGATAATGATGTGACAATATAGTATAGTTTCATCAGTTGTAAAAATGTACCACTCTGGAGGAAGATGTTGCTAATGCTTGAGTAGTTGCATGTGTGGTTTAGGGAGTACATGAGAAATTTCTATACCTTCCTCTCAGTGTTTCTGTGAACCTAAATTTGCTCTAAAAAAGTAAAGACCTGAAAACCAAAAATGTGATAGCAGTGATGGTACACTACTTCCAAAGTTATATCATAAAAGGTTATATAGGACTTCTACCTGGCTTCTTCTGTCTTGCGGCACTTATCTTTGGGTCCAGGTATTGCGCTCTAAGGAAACCCAAACTACCTCTATAATCAGAGGCCCTTTGAAGAATGAGAACTGAGGCCCCTGTTTAACAGTCACTGTCAACAACTAGACAAGTGAGTGCATGAACCTTTAACAATTCCGGTACTTGGTCTTTGATTCTTTAACCTGAGGCCATAGAGACAATAGAACTTATACAAGGAATCCCCACTTTGTCCTTTTCAGTGTTCTGATTGATGGTGGCAATGTATGACTATTTAGTGATGATAAATTTGCAGATAATCTATTACAATACCACAAAAATTCCATCTTTGTGCTGACCATTGTCATTGTCAAATTTACTTCTCTAATGACCCACCTTAAGTTCCATTTTCCAACAATAAAACAATTAACCAACTTACAACATCAGCATGTTTGTCATTTTCTTGCTTCATTGTACACATCTCTTCATTGTAAATACCTCATTGAATTCAGTTATCTGTACTTATGTAGCTTATTTAATCAGCGGGAAAAAAAAAAAATTAACCATGCTGACTGATCTCATCTTTAAATCAGGACCACCATGTCCAGTGAGACTTTTAATATCTATTCAGAGCATTTAAAAAGAGGTCATTTTATTGTATCATGTCTAATAAATGACATGATGTCTTGGATACCATTTAATACAGGTAATACTGCAACTTATAGGTATATCTTAGTTTAATAGCTGTCTTCTAATGGGTGGTACTTTTGATCCATTTCTTTTCCTATAGCTCCATGAAAATTAAATTTAGTTAAATTATGTTTTATTAAAGTATATCTTAATTTTATAGTACTAGTATTAACAGATATAAAGCATTACCTTAAGGTTTCCGCATTTCTTAATTCCTTTAAATTCATATTAAATGAAAATAAAGCAAAATACTCAATTCTTAAACTTTTTGCAGTTTCATCAAAAGAAAATGGTATTACAAAACAGAAAAAAGTTACATAATTCTACTTAAGAAAAAAATGAAGGATCTTAAGGCAATATATTATTTAGATCAAATACTGCAATAAATTACAAGTGATTGCAATTTTTATCTATAATACTTCTACCCCTGTACAGCATGTTAATTCTAATCTATTTGAGAACATTATTCAACTATAATACCAGTCTTCCATAAAATATAATGTATAAAATATAATTAAAACATGCATTTTTAGCAATGCAGCAAAGCAAATAACTCACATGGTTTAATAGTATAACAAATTATTAAAACATAGAAATTATTTATTATATAAATTTTGAACCATTTCCTAATATAATTGCCAAATCCTGTGAAGTGTACTGGATTCTGTGATATTTTACCTAGGGTTTTTCATTTGTACTAGAAAAGTTATATTTATATATATATTTTTTTTCAGAAATCAATATTAAATCAATGCTTCTTTGTGTTTTACTCTTTATAATAACCTATATGGACTTAGAGTCATTTCTGATTAGGGGACAAATTTTCTGAAACTCTATATAATAAGTTATCACAATAGAGACATCTTGTACAGGTGGGATGCCAGGGAAAGACAAATAGTTTGAAGTAAAAAATGATAAAGGGAGCTCACAGAGATATACATCAGACAAGTCAAAACCTTCATGGTTCAGTGAAGGCTCCTGGCAAAATCATTTAACACACAGCTTTAAAGTATTATAGAAAAAATATTTTTACTTAAACAGAAGCTATGGTCTAGTGATATATGATCTATAGTTTGATTGATTTCTTTTAAAATTAGCAGTATATTCGGCTGAAAATGGAGAACCAACAGAAGTGTTAACGTAATTTATACAGGCTGCAAATGTTAAGTAGTTTTATTCATTGTGGGAATAAATCTATCCCACTGTTTCAAACTATCAATTAAGTTGATGGCTAAAATTCATTAAAATAGATGTATAGCATGCTATTCACGACAAGCAAATGCTCCATCTATCACTACTAAGTAAATGATTGTAAGAAAAAAAAAGATATAGAAAAGATGGCACTTTAGCTTTCAATTTACCTCAGATTAGAGAAAGAATAGATGGTTAACTTGCATTGTAAATAAGCACAGAAATACTATAAATGTTCCAAGAATTCTCAGTGTGTTTTTTTAACTTACTTCACTATTTTAATTAACAAATCTGTACAATCTTAATTTGTATAAGTGCATACAAAGGGAACCATTTATTACCTGTAAAAATTTTCCCGGTCATAGTTTTAAATATTTATAAGGCTGAAGAAAAACTCAAGTGATAGAAGTTGTAATAAAAAAGTGTTAAGAATCTATACAAAAATTAATTGAAATATAACTGTTATTATTTTTTACATGACATTGAGATCCAGAGAGGGTACTATAAGTCTATAATCACCCACTCCTATTTTGAGTTAAGATTTTAACTCATATCTGTATTATGTAAAAACATATGCACATTCCCAAGTGTATCACCATCTCATGTAAAACCATTTAAATCAATAAGATTAGCCATCAGAAAAAAATTTTCTCACAAAAAATTTTATAATTTCTAAGAAAAATACTACATTTCACAAATTTCATTAACTATCATTTAAAAATAGAATTCATGATGCTGTTTCACTATAAAAGAAAACTTTAATTTACCTAAATAATATGTTGATTCTCTTTTGTGTTTTGATTTTTTTAATTTTTTTATTGCAAGATATTTTCTTTACAATATTGTGCTGGTTTTTGCCATACATCAGCATGAATCAGCCACAGGTATACATATGTCCCCTCTCTCTTGAGCCTCCCTCCCATCTCAAACCCCATCCTACCTCTCTAGGTTGTCACAGAGCACTAGATTGAGCTCCCTCTGTCAAAGAGCAGACTCCCACTGACTATGCATTTTACATATGGTAATGTATATGTTTCCATGCTACTGTCTCAATTCATCGCACCCATTCCCTCCCACACTGTATCCACAAGTCTCTTCTCTATGTCTGTATCTCTACTGCTGCCCTGCAAATAGGTTCATCAATACCATCTTTCTAGATTCTATCAGTCAGTTCAGTCGCTCAGTCGTGTCCGACTCTGTGACCCCATGAATCGCAGCAAGCCAGGCCTCCCTGTCCATCACCAACTCCAAGAGTTCACTCAGACTCATGTCCATCGAGTCAGTGATGCCATCCAGCCATCTCATCCTCTGTCGTCCCCTTCTCCTCCTGCCCCCAATCCCTCCCAGCATCAAAGTCTTTTCCAATGAGTCACCTCTTCGCATGAGGTGGCCAAAGTACTGGTGTTTCAGCTTAAGCATCATTCCTTCCAAAGAAATCCCAGGGCTGATCTCCTTCAGAATGGACTGGTTGGATCTCCTTGTAGTCCAAGGGACTCTCAAGAGTCTTCTCCAACACCACAGTTCAAAAGCATCAATTCTTTGGTGCTCAGCCTTCTTCACAGTCCAACTCTCACATCCATACATGACCACAGGAAAAACCATAACCTTGACTAGACAGACCTTTGTTGGCAAAATAGTGTCTCTGCTTTTGAATATGCTATCTAGGTTGGTCACAACTTTTCTTCCAAGGAGTAAGCGTCTTTTAATTTCATGGCTGCAGTCACCATTTGCAGTGATTTTGGACCCCAGAAAAATAAAGTCTGACACTGTTTCCACTGTTTCCCCATCTATTTCCCAAGAAGTGATGGGACCGGATGCCACGACCTTCGTTTTCTGAATGTTGAGCTTTAAGACAACTTTTTCATTCTCCTCTTTCACTTTCATCAAGAGGCTTTTTAGATCCTCTTCACTTTCTGCCATAAGGGTGGTGTCATCTGAATATCTGAGGTTATTGATATTTCTCCCAGCAATCTTGATTCCAGCTTGTGTTTCTTCCAGTCCAGCGTTTCTCATGATGTATTCTGCATATAAGATAAATAAGCACAGTGACAATATACAGCCTTGACATACTCCTTTTCCCATTTGGAACCAGTCTGTTGTTCCATGTCCAATTCTAACTGTTGCTTCCTGACCTGCATACAGATTTCTCAAGAGGCAGGTCAGGTGGTCTGGTATTCCCATCTCTTTCAGAATTTTCCACAGTTTATTGTGATCCACACAGTCAAAGGCTTTGGCATAGTCAATAAAGCAGAAATAGATGTTTTTCTGGAACTCTCTTGCTTTTTTGATGATCCAGCTGATGTTGGCAATTTGATCTCTGGTTCCTCTGCCTTTTCTAAATCCAGTTTGAACATCAGAAAGTTCACGGCTCATGTATTGCTGAAGCCTGGCTTGGAGAATTTTAAGCATTACTTTACTAGCATGTGAGATGAGTGCAATTGTGTGGTAGTTTGAGCATTCTTTTGCATAGCCTTTCTTTGGGATTAGAATGAAAAGTGACCTTTTCAAGTCCTGTGGACACTGCTGAGTTTTCCAAATTTGCTGGCATATTGAGTGCAGCACTTTCACAGCATCATCTTTCAGGATTTGAAATAGCTCAACTGGAATTCCATCACCTCCAGTAACTTTGTTCATAGTGATGCTTTCTAAGGCCCACTTGACTTCACATTCTAGGATGTCTGGCTCTAGGTCAGTGATCACACCATCGTGATTATCTGGGTCGTGAAGATCTTTTTTTGTACAGTTCTTCTGTGTATTCTTGCCATCTCTTCTTAATATCTTCTGCTTCTGTTAGGTCCATACCATTTCTGTCCTTTATCAAGGCCATCTTTGCATGAAGTGTTCCCTTGGTATCTCTAATTTTCTTGAAGAGATCTCTAGTATTTCCCATTCTTTTTTTTTCCATTTGTCTTTCCTTTCTAACTTACTTTATACAATAGGCTCTAGGTTCATCCACCTCATTAAGACTGATTCAAATGTGTTCTTTTTTAAAGCTGAGTAACCTTCCATTGTATATGCGTAAGAGAATTCTGTATCCATTCATATGTAGATGGACATTTAGGCTGCTTCCTTGTCTTAGCTATTGTAAAAAGTGCTACAATGAACACTAGGGTACATGTGTCTCTTTCATTTATGGTTTTCTCAGGGTATATGCCCAATAGTGGGATTTCTGGGTCATATGGTAGTTCTAGTTCTAGTTTTTGAAAGAATCTCCATACTGTTCTCCACAGTGGTTGTATCAATTTACATTCCCACCAACAGTGCAAGAGGGTTCCGTTTTTTCCACATCCTCTTCAGCATTTATTGTTTGTAAATGTTTTAATGATGGGCCTTCTGACTGGTGTGAGATGATACCTCATTTTACTTTTGATTTGCATTTCTCTAGTAATGATGGTGTTGAGCATCTTTTCATGTGTTTTGTTGGCCATCTGTATGCCTGCTTTGGCATACATCTCTTTGGAGAAACAATCTGTTTGGAGAAACAGATCTGTTTCGGTCTTTGGAGAAACATCTGTTTAGGTCTTCTGCCCATTTTTTGATTGGGTTGTTTTTCTGGTATTGAGCTGCATAATATGCTTGTATATTTTGGAGATTAATCTTTTGACAGTTTCATTTGCACTCATTTTCTCTCATTCTGAGGGTTGTTTTTTAATCTTGTTTATTGTTTCGTTTGCTATAAGAAAGCTTTAGATTTAATTAAGTCCTGTGTATTTAGTTCCATTTTTATTTCCATTACTCTAGAGGTAGATCAAAGAGAATCTTGCTGTGATATATGCCAAAGAGTGTCCTGCCTATATTTTCGTCTAAGAATTTAAAAATTCTGGCCTTATACTTATATCTTTAATCCATTTTTAGTTTATTTTTGTGTATGGTGTTACAAAGTGTTCTAGTTTCATTCTTTGACATGTAGCTATCCAGTTTTCCCAGCACCACTTATTTCAGAGGCTAGCTTTTCTCCATTGTATATTGTTGCCTCTCTTGTCAAAAATAAGGTGCCCGTAGGTGTTTGGGTTTTTCTCTGGGCATTCTATCTTGGTCTATTGGTCTATGTTTCTGTTTTTGTGCCAGTACCATACTGTTTTAATGACAGTAGTTTTGCAGTATAGTCTGAAGTCAGGAAGGTTGATTCCTCCAGCTCCATTTTCCTTTCTCAAGATTGCTTTGCTTATTTGGGGTCTTTCATGTTTCCATACAAATTGTGAATTTTCTTTTTTAATTTTAGTTGTGAAAAATACCATTGGTAGTTTGATAGGGATTATTTTGAATCTGTAGATTACTTTTGGTAGTATAGTCATTTTCACAATATTGATGTTTCCAATCCAAGAACACAATATTTCTTTCTGTTTGTGTCATCTTTAATTTCATTCATCAGTGACTTAGAGTTTTCTGCAAACATGTCCTTTGTTTCTTTAGGTAGAGGATGGAGAAGCCTGGTAGGCTGCAGTCCATGGGGTCACTAAGAGTTGGGCACGACTGAGCAACTTCACTTTCACTTTTCACTTTCATGCATTGGAGAAGGAAATGGCAACCCACTCCAGTGTTCTTGCCTGGAGAATCCCAGGGACAGGAGCCTGGTGGGCTGCCGTCTACGGGATTGCACAGTTGGACACGACTGAAGCGACTTAGCAGCAGCAGCAGCAGCATCCCTACATATTTTATTCTTTTTGTTGCAATGGTGAATGGGATTGTTTCCTTAACTTCTCTTTCTGATTTTTCAGTGTTAGTGTATAGGAACGCAAGAGATTTCTCTGTGTTAATTTTATATCCTGCAACTTCATGATTTTCATTGATTAGTAATTTTCTGATGGGATCTTCAGGGTTTTTGATGTATAACATCATGTCATCTGCAAATAGTGAGAGTTTTCCTTCTCTTTTCCAATTTGGATTCCTTTTATTTCTTTTTCTTCTCTGATTGCTGTGGCTAGGATTCCCAAAACCATATTGGATACTAATATTGAGAGTAGGCACTCTTATCTTTTTCCTGATCTTAGAGGAAACGCTTCGTTTTTCACCATTGAGAATAATGTTTACTGTGGATTTGTTGTATATGGCCTTTATTATGCTGAGGTAGGGATTACCCAACTAGCTCAGTTTGTAAAGAATCTGCCTGCAATGCAGGACCCTGGTTCAATTCCTGGGTTGGGAAAATCCACGGGAGAAGGGATAAGCTAGCCACTCCAGAATTCTTGGGCTTCTCTTGTGGCTCATCTGGTAAAGAATCCACCTGCAATGCTGGAGACCTGGTTTCTATCCCTGGGTTGGGAAAATCCCCTGGCAAAGGGAAAGGCTACCCACTCCAGTATTCTGGCCTAGAGAATTCCATGGACTATAAAGTCCATGGGGTCACAAAGAGTAGGACATGACTGAATGACTTTCACTTTCACTTCACTTCAGGTTCCTTCTATGCTTACTTTCTGGAGTGTTTTTATCATAAATGTGTGTTGAATTTTGTAGGAAGCTTTTTCTGCATCTATTGAGGTGATCATATGATTTTAATCTTTCAGTGTGTTGATGTGGTGTATCACATTGATTGATTTGTGTATGTTTAAGAATTTTTGCATCCCTGGGGTAAATCCCACTTGATCATGATATACGATCCTTTTACTGTGTTGTTGGATTCTGTTTGCTAGAATTCTGTTGAGGATTTTTGCATCTATGTTCATCAGTGATATTGGCCTGTAGTTTTATTTTTTTGTGGTATCTTTGTCTGGTTTTCATATCAGGGTGATGGTGGCCTCATAGAATGAGTTTGGGAGTTTTCGTTCCTCTGAAATTTTCTAGAAGAGTTTGAGGAGGAAAGATGTTAGCTCTTCCCTAAACTTATGCAGAATTCACCTGTGAGGCAATCTGACCCTGGGCTTTTGTTTGTTGGAAGACTTTTTTTGATTGCAGTTTCAATGTCAATTCTTCTGATTGGTCTGTTCATGCTAATTTAATTGAAATATTATTGTTATCACTATTTTATACAAGGAATTGAGATCCAGAGAAGGCAACCATAATCACCTACTCCTATTCTGAGTTAAGATTTTAATTCAAATCTGTATCATGTAAAAACATACACATTTTCCCAAGTGTCTCATTGTTTCATGTAAGATGATTTTCAATGATAGTACATCAATAAGGTTCAGTTCAGTTCAGTTACTCAGTTGTGTCTGACTCTTTGCAACACCATGAATTGCAGCATGCCAGGCCTCTCTGTCCATCACCAACTCCCGGAGTTCACTCAAACTCACGTCCATTGAGTGGGTGATGCCATCCAGCCATAGCATCCTCTGTTGTCCCCTTCTCCTCCTGCCCCCAATCCCTCCAAGCATCAGAGTCTTTTCCAATGAGTCAACTCTTTGAATGAGGTAGCCAAAGTATTGGAGTTTCAGCTTTAGCATCAGTCCTTCCAATGAACACCCAGGACTGATCTCCTTTAGAATGGACTGTTTGGAACTCCTTGCAGTCCAAGGGACTCTCAAGAGTCTTCTCCAACACCACAGTTCAAAGGCATCAATTCTTTGGCGCTCAGCTCTCTTCACAGTCCAACTCTTACATCCATACATGACCACTGGAAAAACCATAGCCTTGAGTAGATGGACCTTTGTTGGCAAAGTAAGGTCTCTGCTTTTGAATATGCTATCTAGGTTGGTCATAACTTTCCTTCCAAGGAGTAGGCGTCTTTTAATTTCATGGCTGCAATCACTGTCTGCAGTGATTTTGGAGCCCAAAAAAATAGTCTGACACTGTTTCCCCATGTATTTCCCATGAAGTTTAGCTACCAGAAAAGATATTTTCCCCCACACACAAAAAAACTATAATTGCTAACAAAAAACTGAATTTCACAAAATTTCATTAACTGCCACTTAAAAAATGAAATCACAATGCTGTTTCACTGTAAAAGAAAACTTAATTTAACTAAATAGTATTTGTTGATTTTATTTTGTTTTTTTAAACAAAAAGTTTTTACTACTATTAATATCCAAATTTTGTTCTTTTAAACAAATGATGATTCTTCTTTTACTCTACATCACTGTCTTTGTGAGAAATAAAGTTGTACTAATAAGAATAGTTTTATTTCTAAATCCAGATTTCTCTATTTATTTCCTTTTTATTCCTACTTATTCATGTTTTCAAGTCCTCCATCTCAATTTTATTTCCAAACCGTTCAAGAACAAATAATTATTTCAAATGAGAAATACCAATGGGTGTCATCATATGAGAATCAGAGATTACTGATTCAATGTTACATTGAAGCAGACTTCAATGTAACATTGCTTGAGAGGCAGTTGTCTGTTTATATTTGAATATTTTAGAGACAAGATGTTAATTATAACCTCGAATACTCACACTTATATCGGGCAGTTGTTTTGTTGTTATAGTTCTTGTTTACAAATATTTTTATAGTGAACCAAAATATCACTTTCTGTTACCTCTGTCTGTTGACAACATGTGTCGTTTTATCTACTATGTTGACACCAAATATATGTTATCAATGCCAACATTGGCAGTGTAATTTGCAGGATTTTGTCTGCAGAAAGATTATACTTTCATTCTTGCCCAATTATCTCAGACTTAGTCATTGTGATTTGTGATGATGTACCCACAAAGAGAATTATGCATCCTTGGAGTTTGAAATCAGGACAGATCATATAAATATCTTTAGCTACTGGTATTTATGTGGAGGTGATATGTGTCACTCTTAAGGCTTTAAAAGCCAACTCACTGCTAAGCTTCACTTCTACAGAGATTCTGTTTCTTCAGCCTAGACCTAGAGTGACTATAACTTAGAATAGAGATGCATTCATTTTGCAATGGGCATTTAACATGGGATAGAAATAAATTGTCTTCATAAACCGCTGAGCTTTAGAGTTGTTTATTAACACAGTGTACCCTATTATATCCTGACTAATAAATGTTGTAACTAAAATTTCTTAAAATCAAATTCAGAACAAAATAAAAACAAGCTTAGTGTGGCACAAAATTCTTTCCTATGTAGAAATAATGTGACCTGCTTTATTCTGAAGGTCAGGGTTTTTTTTATGATAGTATCCATATGATAAGAAATAAAATTTTGATCAAAGAAATTTATCTAGACATTTCACTTTATGGCATTGTGATTGATTTTTTTTTTCATGTTGCAATCATTTTATTGGTACTATAAGGTCAGAAATGATGGCTATATAAAGACATATAATTTCAGTCAAATTGATTTTGGGGTTTGTGTTAGTAAGAGTTATCCAGAGAGACAGAATCAGTAGAGACAGAATCACCAGGACCATAGTCAGATTTATCCAGAGAGTCAGGATCACTATTTATTATAAGGAATTGGGCTACACAATTGTGTTGGCTGGCAAGTCCAAAATCAACAGTGGGGGCCAGAAGGCTGGAAACTCAGGAGAGTTGATGATGTAGATGAAGCCTGATGTCATTCTGTTGGAGAATTCCTTCTGGCTCTGCTCAGGGAGGCAAATAATTTTTTTCTTTTCTATTCAAGCCTTCAGTTGATTGGATGAGGTCATATTATGGAGGGCAGTCTGCTTTATTCAAAGTTTACTGACCTACATATTAACTTATCAAAATACCTGTCATGTTAACAAAAAATTGACCATCTTGGGGATATATCTACATCTAGATATTCTAATAGATATAATAAATAAAATTAATAATTATCTTATGAATCATTAATAAGAGATAGTTTCACTTTTTTGAAAAAAATTAAAAATATTTACTTATGGCTGTGCTGAGTCTTCCTTGCTGCACATGCTTTTCTCTAATAGTGGCAAGCCAGGGTTACTCTTTGTTGCAGTGTGTGGGCTTCTCTTGTTGCAGAGCATGGGCTCTAGGGTGTACAAGGTTCAGTAGTTGTGGCACTTGGGCTCAGTACTTGTGGTTCCTGAACTCTAGAGCACAGGTTCAATTGTTGTGGTGTGTGGGCTTAGTTGCTCCATGGCCTGTGGGGTCCTCTGAGAAGAGGGATTGAACCTATGTCTCCCTTACTGGCAAGAAGATGCTCTACCACTGAGTTACCAGGAAAGCCCCAAGAAAACTTTTAATTTTATGTTATCTAGTCACTTAAAATTACAAATTTATACATAATTATTATCTATTAATTACATTTGATACTACTGTTTATATGTTCATAAATCTGACTGTGTGGCTATCTGTAGTAGTTCTAATATAACTCAATCAGTTCAGTTCAGTTCAGTCACTCAGCCATCTCCGACTCTTTGTGACCCCATGGACTGCAGCACACCAGGCTTCCCTGTCCATCACCGACTCCTGGAGCTTACTCAAACTCAAGTCCATTGAGTCAGTGATGCCATCCAACCATCTCATCCTCTGTCATCCCCCTTCTCCTGCCTTCAATCTTTTCCACCATAGGTATAGCTTTTGTTTTTGAGACTTAGTTTTGGATCTTTAAGTAGAAATTTACTGATAAATTTTGGAAAATCCTAGTAATATCATTAAAAAGAAAAGAAAATTAATTTCAAAAGGGAAGTAAACTACTTTGGCTTCTAGATGGCACATTCTTTATGATATTTATTGATAAGCTAACAAAAATGTATTTGAAGCTAACCATAAAAATTTCATTTTGAATCATAATATTTATGTAATTATCTACCTATGTGTATATACATACTGAGACATGTCCAACTCTTTGTGACCCTACAGATGGACTTTAGCCCACCAGACTTCTCTGTCCATGGGGTTTCCCAGGCAAGAATACCAGAATGGGTTGCCATTTCCTATGTCAGGGGATCTCCATGACTCAGAGACCAAACCCACATTTCCTGTGTCTCTTTTTTGGGAAGAGGATTCTTTACTGCTGCTCCACCTTAATTTAACTGCAAGATGTGACACTCCCCAGCTCTCTTTGATAAATGTATTTACATATTTTGTTATTGTTTTTTACCCCTGAATAAAGAAAAAAAAAAAGGTCATAAAATTAGCATTGTAGGATGGTTTGGAAATGAACTAGTCTCATCCGCTTATTTTTGCCAGAATTAGCAGGGTAACTATAGAGTCATCTATATCCATTTTATTATCTCAGTTTCCCCCAAAAGAACCTCAAATGCTCAGTTACTCTTTTCAAAACATCAAATATTTAATGAGCATATGCTATCAGATATATACTTCCTGAGGCATGGTAAAGAGGAGTTGTATGTATGGAGAAAGATTAGGAAGTCTTTGTAGCTTTTTCTCACATTCCAAAACGTGATAGGAGCTTTTCATCTTAAATGTATGGAGAAAATATTCAGATTATTTACAGTAAGTATTAGTAATACTACTACTCATTAGCAGTGAGAAACCAATTATTTTATAGTTTATTGTACATATAAGTTCAAGGGCAAAAATTTGCATCCTTTCTATTTCTGTGGAGAAATAGACTCCATTGCTCTTTATCTATATTTCTCTTATGTATTTGTAAAATGCAAAAACATAATAAATTAGCAAAATGTGATTTTTTTAAACTGTAAAAAATCAGTATTTATTATATACTGATCATGTTTGCTGCCGCCAAGTCACTTCAGTCTTGTCTGACTCTGTGCAACATAGACGGCAGCCCACCAGGCTCCACTGTCCCTGGGATTCTCCAGGCAAGAACACTGGAGTGGGTTGCCATTTCCTTCTCCAATGCATGAAAGTGAAAAGCGAAAGTGAAGTCTCTCAGTCATGTCAACTCTTCACGACCCCGTGGACAGCAGCCTACCAGGCTCCTTATTGCAGCATAATACACAATAGCCACAAAATATTTGAACAACCTGTGCCCAGTGTTCATCAGTAAATGAATGAATGAATATTAAATAGTTAGATAAATAGATGAATATACATATGGGCTTCCCTGGTGGCTCAGGAGGTACAGAATCCACCTGCAATGTGGGAGACCTGGGTTCAATTCCTGGGTTGGGAAGATCCCCTGGAGGACAGCATAACAACCGACACCAGTATCCTTACCTGGAGATTAACCATGGACAGAGAAGCCTGGTGAGCTACAGTCTCGCAAAGAGTTGGACACAACTGAGGGACTAAGCACAGCACACAAGCAATGTGCACATGTATATATGTATCCTACATAATGGGATATCACTCAACTGTGAGAACAAAAGAAATCCTTGCATTCCAGACAACATGAATGGACACAGAAGGTATTTATGCTAAGTGAGATATGTCAAAGACAAATACTGTATAATATCACTTATATGTAAAATCCAAAAAAGTTGAATTTGTAAAAACAGAGAGTAGAATGGTGATTACCAAGGGCTAGGGAGTGAAGCAAAAAATGTGATTTTAATACCTTTGTATGTCTCAAGACTTCATGTGGTGATTTGGATGTTTTAAAACTGAATTATTAAAAGCCTCTCTTGTTTTTCAAATATAGACTCCAACCAGGCATAGTTAAGGAATTATGTCTTAGACAAGTGAGAATATTCATTTCTTTAGAGTTGTAAGCAAACTTTTCTTACTTTTACTGGATCTATTCCTATTCTTCTTCCTTATAGAACTTAACATTTACTCAGAGTTGCATCTTGGGAATTTGTTTTTGCTGTTTTCAGAGGAGTATTTTTTTTTAATAGTTGTTGTACAGTTGCTAAGTCGTGTACAACTCTTAGCAACTCCATGGACTGTAGCACGCCAGGCTTCCCAGTCCTTCAGTATCTCCTGGGGTTTGTTCAAACTCATGTCCATTGTGTCAGTGATGTCATCTGACCATCTGATCCTCTGTTGCCTCCTTCTCCTCCTGCCCCCAATCTTTTCCAGCATCAGGGTCTTTTCCTATGACTCAGCTCTATGCATCTGGTGGCCAAAGTATTGGAGCTTCAGCATTTCCTCAGTAGATTTCCTTAAAATACATTCTACATCCACAAAACGACAGCTATCCATACCCCATTTTTACCTAAAAACAAGGAAACAGAGACAGAGCATCATCAAATAATCATTTGTAGGTGCGAATATCATGTCTTCCCTCAAGAGGAGATTGGTGTTTATTTACAGTCAATTTATAATAGGTTGTCATAATCCTCTTTACACTGTTTTCTCCAAACAGGATTTAACACAGCTGGATGAAATTAATTTACTGACTTCTGTGGTGTGAGATTGACTCTGGTGATAGATAATCAGATATTTACTCAACTTACACTGTGGTTTACAAAAAGTTGCCACAACTGATGCAGATAGACTAGTATTTGAACTATTCAAAATAAAAGAATTTTTAAAATCCCATAAAAGAAAGAAACTAAGGATCTAATTTACTTTTTAAAAAAGATCTAATTTAGACACTTGAATTTCTTCCAATATTTCTATATATAAGGGTTTTTTTCAGTAATTTACAAATAGGGTAATCATATGATGGTACATTTGAGATTAAAAGGCATCTGCTGAATAAATTAGATTTTTAAAAAGCAGTAAATATATACATTCCTAGGAAAACAGAATTTAGGTTCAACTTATCTATAAATAACTTAAGGAGAAGTATTACATCTTAAGCATAATTTCTTCAACATCTAACTAGTATAGCACATAATAGGTACTTAGTAAATACATACTTAAATAAATGGGGGATTAACTGTTCAAAAAGTAATCACTATGCCTTTTTATAGCCTTTTGTTTATTACAAAATTTATTTATCACACTTGCAATTCAAAGTCTATGATTCTGACATTTTAGAGAACCACTGGTATGTTAAGGACTTTAAGTCAACTTACTTTCTGTGAAATAATATTGATGGTACTGTATTGCTGTTCTTGTTGAGTCATTAAGTTGGGTCTGACCCTTTGCAACCCAATGGACTGCAGCATGCCAGGCTTTCCTGCACTTCTCTGTCTCCCGGAGTTGGCTCAAATTCATGTCCATTGATTTGGTGATGCTATCTAACCATCTCATCCTCTGCTGCTCCTTCTCCTCTGTTCAGTCTTTCCCATCATCGGGGTCTTTTCCAACGAGTGGGCTGTTCGCACCAGGTGGCCTAAGGATTGGAGCTTCAGATTCAGCATCAGTCCTTCCAAAGAATATTCAGGACTGATTTCCTTTAGGATTAGTGATTGGGGCAAAGACTCGACATAGTGATGTTGAATGGTTTTCCTTTGAAACAAACTGAGATCATTTCTGGTGTTTTTGAGATTGTACCCAAGTACTGCATTTCAGACTCTTTTTCTGACTATGAGGGCTAACCCTTTCTTAAAGGATTCTTGCATACAGTAGTAGATATAGTGGTTATCTGAATTAAATTTGCCCACTCCCATCCATTTTGGTTGGATTTGGTTGGATCCATTTTGGATTCCTAGAATGTTAATGTTCATTCTTGGCATCTCCTACTTGACCACTTCCAATTTTCCTTGAGTCATAGAGCTAACATTCCAGGTTCCTGTGCAATATTGTCCTTTACAATATCAAACTTTACTTTCACCACCAGATTCATTCATTTTACTTTATTTTCACCACCAGAAACACACTGCAATAAAACACACATATTCAACACCTTCTGACCTGGGGAGCTCATCTACCAGAGTCATATCATTTGGCCTTTTCATACTGTTCATGGGGTTCTCACAGCAAGATTACTGGAGTGGTTTGCTATTCCCTCCTCCAGGGGACCATATTTTATCAGAACTCTTCAAAATATCCACCCAGTTTGGATGGTCCTGTTTGGCATGGCTCATAGCTTCATTGAGTTTCACAAGCACCTTCACCATGACAAGACTGTGATCCATGAAGGGTTGCTGTGTTAGTATTCATTTATCCTTTATTGAAAGTGGTTTCTGTATAAAACAATATACATACACATTAATCTCATTTATATAGATACAAATGTAACAGAAGTGGAACAGTAAAAAATATTTGGTAACTTACCTTCAAGTACCAATGTCAATGATTAGGTAATTTGTAAATATTTGTTTGTTTCTATCTCATTGCTACTCATGACATCAAGGAATTGATACTCTGAAATAAGGTATAATGATGTTCAAGTAATTGAAGTCTAAATAGAATCTATAGTCTTGTTAATCCAGTTTCTGAATGAGGTGTATGCTTATAAAATTCTAGTAAGATGCTCAATAGGAAAATTCTTTGAATAAAAAACATAAATGTGACTACCTATTAGATAACTTAGGTTTATAGAATTATAATGTCAGCTACAATTTAAGAAGAGTAAAACTTCATCCTCAAACTTACTATAATAATAAAGATGAGCAGAATTATTTTACATAACATGTGACTGGGACACAAGTAGTAAGTCTAATTAAAGATTTAAAGAGAGGTGACAAGGTTGATTCTATTAAAAGTTAAAATAGATCCCAATTTATTCCTGACACAGCATGATAAATGAAGAGTGTCAGTGTAAGAATTCTAGTAAGGTCAATAGTGTGGCATAAGGAGGCCTGGATTGCCTCTGTCAAGTATTTATCTGTTCAGTTTTAGCTAATCATTTAATCTTCACTTTATCTGTTTCTTCAACTGAAGAATTAAGGATAGGGATAAATAAGGATTTCTAAAGCTCTGTTCATGGCAACCACTGGCATGCATAATAGTCTTTAAAAAATTATGTTGTGTTTTGGGGTCTAGTCTAGGACCATCCTGGAAATTCAGACTACCATTATGAGAAGCATTGCTGCAGTAAAACAGCATGCTTAACTATGTTCAACACAGTAAGAACCAGACTTCACTACAACTCTGTCTTTAAACTCAATTTCTAGGAAGTGCTTTTGGGGATCTGTGAGCAAGACAATATTTACATCATTTAATCTGATTATTATGAGGCATGGCATATGGGCTAAATCAGTGACCTGGTTTACATGTATTTGCAGTATAATGGGAAATTTTTCAAGTTTTGTACAAATAAAAAGCCTTTACATTTTATATTTAACTGAAATTGAATTCCTGTTTCAAATCTCCTAGTGTCCTGAACTGGGATGATGTTGGAAAATAGAATGATGAAAGTAACGTGCTGATTAATAGTCAATTATATTCCCCATCTTTCCAATAAATTAAGTCTAATATGATTACTAAAACCTAAGTTACTTACCATGTTACACTTATCATTCATCTTTAATTAGTTGAAACACTTCTCCTGCTTGGACAGAGCTTCCCGGTCTACAGCAGTCTGCTTGCAAAACTCCTTTGTCTCCATCTTCCCTGGCCATATTATTGGCCTGTTGGATAAAAAATGAGATGGAATTGAATAAGACATCTGCCAATATGGCTGTCCACATCTTGGTTGAAATAGTTTCCACATCTAATCTATATATTTTTTTCTCTAAAGAATTTTATGGTCAATGTATCTTCAAGTCAAGAGGTTTATGTAATAGGCGGGACATGATAAAGCAGTAAGGCGCCTGATTCTGTGCAGCTCTATGTGAGAACTCCAGGAGTATTTTCCCTTTTCCCCGCATTCGTAGGTGGTTGCATCATGCCCACTTTTATTTGATACAAGCAAACCTTTGCCTACTCTTTAATAACTTTTAAAAGGCCTGCACACCCTCAAAACTCCTGTGAATAAAATCAAGGCCTAGTGTACATAATGATATGCTCTTTATACCAGTCAGGAGCTGGGAGTGGTTTGAGAATGTTTTTATTCTTTCCAAACAGATTGCTTCATTATGCTACTTTTTGTAAAGTTATTTTCCATGTTCTTCAGGACAATGATAATTCCGGCAATGGAGATACAGGAATACAAAAAAAAAAAAAAAAAAAAGTACGACATATCATACAGGCCATGCGGTACTACTTGAATAACAAAACAAAGTGATGGTAATTCATAGGATCCGCAACACTTAAAAAGAGCATACTGGAGACTGTTTAAAAAGTAAAACTTGTATTTACTCTTCGGTTGAGACTTCTGTCTCATCTTTGCAAAATCCTCTAACTTGAGCATCCTCCTGCACAAGAGATGGAATCTAACTCAGGAAACAATTCCAGAGTCAGGCACTTCCACCTGTGAACATGTGTCCTGTAGTGATAGCTGTGCATTTTTCTGATAAGTAATTTTTTAGACATGTTCTCTATGTACTACTTGAGACCATACTTTTCACCCCAGAAAATCTCAGGGCTAACATCTGCCTGAAAGAAACCTGGGCTTGCTTAGTTTAGAGTGCATCGGTTCTAGTCTGTTCAGCTGAACTTTCCATTTCTGGGTGAGTGAGGCTTCCCTGTCTGCAGTTCAGTTCAGTTGCTCAGTCATGTCCGACTCTCCCTTACATGACTCATTTCTCCTCCTTTATTCCACAAAAGTCATGCTGCTTTTATTCCTGCTGTTGACTTCTTCATAACTCAATATCAACCATATTGGTGGATTCCTAATAGAAACATGTAGTCAATCTGCTGTAATTTTAAACAAATGCCATGCTTGACACTAAATATTTTTATTAAATTATCAAGATATTTTTCTCTTTCATAATCAATTTGAATAAAGTTCTGTACTTTAATCCATGTTATATTTTGACTATAGGCATATGTATATGTGTATATAAACATATATTTCTATGTATAAATACATATTTTATAAATATTATAAAAAAGCCTGTAAGACTCAATTCAAATGTATAAACACATTAGTTTTTTTTTTTTTTTCTTGCACAAAGTAGGCATTCAGAGTACTGGTAGTAAATATATATATATATATATATATATATATATATATATATATATAGGAAAGAACGTTTGTTAATTGGTTAAGAAAGAAAAGACTAAGCCCCGTGCTTCCAAATATAAAATATATTTTATGTGGTAGGCAAAGCCATTCTTTATTTAGCATTATTTGTGAATTATGTTTATTAAAGCATTTGATTACTTTTAGTGTCTGTTCAACATGAGCTATCCTTTTTTCTATTTTTACATCTTGGTAATTTTGCATGCCACTATTTTTGCCAAGTGATTTTTTAGCATTGTTATATTTCTACAGGTCATAATTCAATATATATTTTAAGTGCATACATGTTCTTTCTTTGCAGTTACCCCCATTTCAACTTTGGAATACAGTGTCTTACAGAAATGCTCCAGGGTTTTATTTGTATTTATTCTCCATGAATCTTCAACCTAGCAGGCTGGTGAACTAATAAGCATCCTTTTATTGCCTGAAGACTAGCTGACTTCCAATACTTCATTGTTAGTGGTTCTGTTTAGTCTTTTCATGTTATTTGTTTAATAGCATAATTTTTTCAGGACCTGCTAAACACAGCTGTTATGATGTTTCTCTTAATCAAACTATCACATGGGTACAAGAAATACGTTTGAAAGGTCAGAAACAAAAGCATAAGAATAAGCCAATTGAAAATTAAAGTGTGCTGTTCAGACAGTTGTAATTCTAAGTAAAATAATTTGGGTTATAGCTAAATAAATAAAACATAAAACTACATTCTGTTATGAGAGAAAATGCTTTCCCAATCTCTGTTCATATATTTAAACCCTCTTTATGTGAAATGATATTTTTTCTCTTATTTATGTTTTTGGTCTTTCACTCAGTTTTCACAGCCTGATTTATGAATTTCTGTCATTTTTATATATACTAGAACCCATTCTTATTGAAATAAAACGGTTGAGTCAAGTGTTGCAAAATATTTGGCAAAACTAATACAATTATGTAAAGTTTAAAAATAAAATAAAATTAAAAAATATTTTATTGGGGATAATATTTAATGTATGAGAAATTATCTTCTACACAATCTACTCCAATTTCATCTTTAATATGTCTTGGCTATTTGATTTGAATAGCAACTATTGAACACTATATATTTTAAATCTCAACATATGTATTGAGGTTGTCCTTTATTTGCTCTATGTGTTTATCTTAACTTTTACTAAGCTATTCAAATAATTACAGTAAAAAACAATATTGCTATTTAACACAGTTGACAGGTTCATCTTTGGCACATAAAAATGCCATGGCTGTAGTTCAATATTCTGCAAATTGTATGAATATTGCTCCCACATTACTAGAAGGAACATGTCTAAAATTAAAGCTTTGTATAAGGTATTGGAGGATAAAAACATTTATAAAAAACTCAATAATTATCAAAATACAAAACAATCAATAGAAATAATACAATTTTTAAAACGATGAGCTTTGTAAAAGCATGATGGAGAAAGATGGGAAAAGTTTATCTCTAGCTAAGTACATATTATAGATGAGTAAGACAAATGTAAGAACCTAGGAAATGATTTCCATAGTTTAATCACTTGACTTCTATAGCTCTGTTGCAATATGAATGTTGATTACTAAGTCCATATGGGTTATAAAAAGTATCACTAAAAACCCAATTGTATTGGAATATAGTTGATTTACAATGTACTGTTGTATTAGTTTCTGCTGTACAGTGAAGTGAGTCAGTTACACATATATATCTACTCTTTTTATAGAATGGGTTCCCATATAAGCCATTACAGAGTATTGAATAGAGTTCCCTGTGTTATACAGTAGGTTCCTATTAGTTATCTTTTTTATATAAATTGCTATATATCAATACCAGTCTCCCAATTTATCTTTCTCTCCTTCCCTTTTGGTAACCATAACTTTTTTTTAATACATTTGTGACTCACTTTCTCTTTGGTAAAGAGGTTTATTTGTAGTACTATTTTGGATGCCACATATAAGCGATATCATATGATATTTGTCTTTGTCTGACTTTAAACAAGCCTTGTATGACAGGCTCTAGGAGAAAAGGGAACCCTCCTACACTGTTGGTGGAAATGTAATTTGGCACAGTCACAATGGAGGAAAGTATGGGGATTCTTTAAAAAGCTAAAAATAGAGCTACCATGTGATCCAAAGGTCATTATTTTTAGTTTTAATTTCATGTTTAATATCTCATTGATAGATAATTACAACTATTGACTTATTTGCCTCAAATTTTTAATCTCCATTAAAATGTTGGCTGCCAATATCCCTGTAGTATAAATACTATCAAAGTTTACAATTTGAATACAATTCCTACAAACAGTAGAAAATATTGTTGATTATATAAATATCTGAATATTATATAACAATTTAGGTAAAAATGTTATTTCCACAATTTCATCAACATATTCTGTCAATTATAAAAATTTACATATGTAAATATTAATAAGATATATAATGATCAATTATTCTTTTTACTACTTAGTATTGACAATAGCACCCCACTCCAGTACTCTTGCCTGGAAAATCCCATGGATGGAGGAGCCTGGTGGGCTGCAGTCCATGGGATAGCTAAGAGTCGGATACGACTGAGCGACTTCATTTTCATTTTTCACTTTCATGCATTAGAGAAGGAAATGGCAACCCACTCCAGTGTTCTTGCCTGGAGAATCCCAGGGATGGGGGAGCCTGGTGGGCTGCCGTCTATGGGGTCACACAGAGTCACACATAACTGAAGTGACTTAGCAATTGACATTGTACAGGAGACAGGGATCAAGACCATCCCCATGGAAAAGAAATGCAAAAAAGCAAAATGGCTGTCTGGGGAGGCTTTACAAATAGCTGTGAAAAGAAGAGAAGTGAAAAGCAAAGGAGAAAAGGAAAGATATAAACATCTGAATGCAGAGTTCCAAAGAATACCAAGAAGAGATAAGAAAGCCTTCTTCAGCGATCAATGCAAAGAAGTAGAGGAAAACAACAGAATGGGAAAGACTAGAGATCTCTTCAAGAAAATCAGAGATCCCAAAGGAACATTTCATGCAAAGATAGGCTCGATAAAGGACAGAAATGGTATGGACCTAATAGAAGCAGAAAATATTGAGAGGAGATGGCAAGAATACACAGAAGAACTGTACAAAAAAGATCTTCATGACCCAGATAATCACGATGGTGTGATCACTGACCTAGAGCCAGACATCCTGGAATGTGGAGTCAAGTGGGCCTTAGAAAGCATCACTATGAACAAACCTAGTGGAGGTGATAGAATTCCAGTTGAGCTATTCCAAATCCTGAAAGATGATGCTGTGAAAGTCCTGCATTCAATTTGCCAGCAACTTTGGAAAACTCAGCAGTGGCCACAGGACTGGAAAAGGTCAGTTTTCATTCCAATCCCAAAGAAAGGCAATGCCAAAGAATGCTCAAACTACCACACAATTACACTCATCTCACACGCCAGTAAAGTAATGCTTAAAATTCTCCAAGCCAGGTTTCAGCAATATGTGAACCGTGAACTTCCTGATGTTCAAGCTGGTTTTAGAAAAGGCAGAGGAACCAGAGATCAAATTGCCAACATCTCTTGGATCATGAAAAAAGCAAGAGAGTTCCAGAAAAACATCTATTTCTGCTTTATTGATTATGCCAATGGCCTTTGACTGTGTGGATCACAATAAACTGTGGAAAATTCTGAAAGAGATGGGAATACCAGACCACCTGATCTGCCTCTTGAGAAATTTGTATGCAGGTCAGGAAGCAACAGTTAGAACTGGCCATGGAACAACAGACTGGTTCCAAATAGGATAAGGAGTACGTCAAGGCTGTATGTTGTCACCCTGTTTATTTAACTTATATGCAGAGTAAATCATGAGAAACGCTGGACTGGAAGAAACACAAGCTGGAATCAAGATTGCCGGGAGAAATATCAATAACCTCAGATATGCAGATGACACCACCCTTATGGCAGAAAGTGAAGAGGAACTAAAAAGCCTCTTGATGAAGGTGAAAGTGGAGAGTGAAAATTTGGCTTAAAGCTCAACATTCAGAAAACAAAGATCATGGCATCCGGTCCCATCACTTCATGGAAATAGACGGGGGAAACAGTGGAAACAGTGTCAGACTTTATTTTTCTGGGCTTCAAAATCACTGTAGATGGTGACTGCAGCCATGAAATTAAAAGATGCTTACTCCTTGGAAGGAAAGTTATGACCAACCTAGATAGCATATTCAAAAGCAGAGACATTACTTTGCCAACAAAGGTTCATCTTGTTAAGGCTATGGTTTTTCCTGTGGTCATGTATGGATGTGATAGTTGGACTGTGAAGAAGGCTAAGTGCCAAAGAATTGATGCTTTTGAACTGTGGTGTTGGAGAAGACTCTTGAGAGTCCCTTGGACTGCAAGGAGATCCAACCAGTCCATTCTGAAGGAGATCAGCCCTGGGATTTCTTTGGAAGGAATGATGCTAAAGCTGAAACTCCAGTACTTTGGCCATCTCATGCGAAGATTTGACTCACTGGAAAGGACTCTGATGCTGGGAGGGATTGGGGACAAGAGGAGAAGGGGATGACAGAGGATGAGATGGCTGGATGGCATCACTGACTCGATGGACATGAGTCTGAGTGAACTCTGGGAGTTGGTGAAGGACAGGGAGGCCTGGTGTGCTGCGATTCATGGGGTTGCAAAGAGTTGGACATGACTGAGCGATTGATCTGATTGAAAATCTCAAGTTAACAAATATCAACATAGTATGTGAGCAAATGCTTCAGAACTATTGGTACACTTAAGAGAATTAAGATGTACAATGAATTTGAAAGGGTTTTTAGCTCATTGGCAGATGTAATCATAGCTGTGCCACCTCACAAGTCATGTTCCTGTCCAAATGCTCACTTTAAAGCAATCCATTGTATTTGTCTATTCATATATTTCTGCAACTGGTGAGTGAGTGAGAGAGAAAGAATGATAAACAGAAGAAAAACTGTCAGGTTATGAAATGTTACAAACAAAATACTAGCTATAAAACTTTGGTAAGACACAGTGTTGTAAAGCTTATATTCAATATGTAAATAACTGTATACTCTATAATTTTATTCAACAATCACAGACCTTAATGAAGGGGAGATTTCTGTACTTTTATGTGAAATTTTTTAAATTTTAAATGTATATCCACAGGCTATATATCTGGCTGTACATTGTGTTATTGTATGAAATCTCAATTTTTTATTTATGAAATATTTGCTTTTTAAAATATTTCAGTTCAGTTCAGTTCAGTCACTCAGTTGTTTCCGACTCTTTGCAACTCCATGAATCGCAGCATGCCAGGCCTCCCTGTCCATCACCAACTCCCGGAGTTCACTCAGACTCACATCCATCGAGTCAGTGATGCCATCCAGCCATCTCATGCTCTGTCGTCCCCTTCTCCTTTTGCCCCCAAACCCTCCCAGCATCAGAGTCTTTTCCAATAAGTCAACTTTTCGCATGAGGTTGCCAAAGTACTGGAGTTTCAGCTTTAGCATCATTCCTTCCAAAGAAATCCCAGGGCTGATCTCCTTCAGAATGGACTGGTTGGATCTCCTTGCAGTCCAAGGGACTCTCAAGAGTCACCTCCAACACCACAGTTCAAAAGCATCAATTCTTCGGCACTCAGCTTTCTTCACAGTCCAACTCTCACATCCATACTTGACCACTGGAAAAACCATAGCCTTGACTAGACTTTGTTGGCAAAGTAATGTCTCTGCTTTTGAATATGCTATCTAGGTTGGTCATAACTTTCCTTCCAAGGAGTAAGCATCTTTTAATTTCATGGCTGCAGTCACCATCTGCAGTTATTTTGGAGCCCCCAAAAATAAAGTCTCACACTGTTTCCACTGTTTCCCCATCTATTTCCCAAGAAGTGATGGGGACCAGATACCATGATCTTCGTTTTCTAAATTTTGAGTTTTAAGCCAAGTTTTTTACTCTCCTCTTTCACCTTCATCAAGAGGCTTTTTAGTTCCTCTTCACTTTCTGCCATAAGGGTGGTGTCATCTGCATATGTGAGGTTATTGATATTTCTCCCGGCAGTCTTGGTTCCAGCTTGTGCTTCTTCCAACCCAGCATTTCTCATGACGTACTCTGCATAGAAGTTAAATAAGCAGGGTGACAATATACAGCCTTGACGTACTCCTTTAGCTAATTCAAAAATTAAGGTGCATCTTTTAAACAAAGTCTGAGGCTTTTGGCAGAGAAGCAGGTTAATTGTTTTTACGGAACTTGCATGACTTTGGGTTTGCTTACAAAGTATGGCTATATTCATACTTTATTATTCAAGTTTTTATCAGTTTAGTTATTTACATTAGACATACATTGAGGGATTAATTTTGACTTTCATTTGAAGCCCTGATAGCTACTACTTGCCACATACTTTGTTGCTAGTGCAATTAAAATTGTGAAATTTCCCACTTACATATGAAGTATTATATCAAAAATGTCAAACCTAGAGTAGTTTATGCTACATATTCATACATCAAAAGGTGTCCATAAATGTGTGTGTAACTCCCTACTCTCTGAGAAAATGTTTCACAAATCCAGCTGCCTCCGACTCCCAGAACTTCTGACTCTCTTTTTGACTCAGCAAAATTGCCCCCATCTAATTAGGTTTCAATTCCTTACATTCATATCCAGACATCACTTCTAGTTTGAGACAACAGCCCCTCAAGTGGAAGCTTTTAATCAGGAGTCATGACCCTGCATGTGTTCTGACAAACATTTGAAAAGGGAATATGACATATGTTTTGCAAATGTCTGTTTATGGTGAGAAAATAATTCCAGTTTTCATTGTGGAAGGTAATGGAATTTTAATACGATAAGTTTTTAGTCTAAAAACCTGAATCTATACCCATATCTACATAAAGATAACTATACCTATATATTTGTTTTTTTTTTTTTTTCTTTTCATGACTTGTTTTAATTGATTGACAGGCATACTTTTCAAACATTGTACTGCATGTAATCATGCGTCACAAATACTGTGTTTCATTACAAACTGAAAGTTTATGGTAACCATGCATTGAACACGTCTATGGCATCATTTCCCAACATCATGTATTCACTTGGGGTCCCTGTTCCACATGTTGTTAATTCTTTAAATATTTTAAACTCTTTCCTATTTTATGTCTTCTGGTGCTCTGATCAGTTGTCTTTGTGACTGTTGTAACTGCCTTACATTTGTAAATTAAGCTCTGTGCATTTTTTAGACATCTTCTAGTAAGTGTACAATAGGCTTAACAAGTTTTATAAGCACTGGGAATCCCCCAAATTCCTAATGATTTATTCTATGGCAATTTTCACTTTATTGCAGTGATCTAGAACCCAAGTCACCATATCAGAGATGAGTACAATTCTAAAGGAAAAAAACCATCTAAGATGGTTTTGTGCTATTCTGAATGAGGTTATCCGACACTGCACAGAGGACGATCTTCCTGTCCCTATCATCTGTTTCTCTTCTTTATTCCTGTCATTTATTGATGTAGCCTTCAAGGTTTTGTGACTAAAGAAGTGTATTGGAATATATCCAGGGTCCTTACTTTTATCCCAAGATACATTTGAGTGTTAAGGAACACAAGCTCTGTTTTAGGGCAAGAGGAGTATAACAGCGTCGGATCTAGAGGAATTCAGAGAGGAATCTAATTCCAGGCCTATCAGTCACTAGTGTTCCCCAGCGAGGGCTCGCTGCCTGATGCACATAGAAGCCAATACTATGGAACGGGCTTGAGAGAAAAACTTTAATCCAAGGTGGAGTAGCAAGAAGACAAAAGTGGGGCTCTCAAATCTGTCTCCTCAATCCAGAGTTTGAGGTAAAATGAAAGGGTTTAGGGGAACTGCAAACTTGGAAGCTAACTGGCTAGTCTTGAATTAGTTCATGTAAGCTATTCATGCTGCTAGAAGCCCGATTTTCCGTATTGAAGGACTTCATACAGTTCTCCCCTGGCAACATTCCTACTCTGAGAGTTCCACAGACTGAACCCTCTTGGTTCTGCAGTCATCCTGGAAACATAGGCTCCTTTTTGGCACATGCATAGTGCTGCCTCTAAAAATAACTCAAGGTTTGGTTAATCAACAACCTGTTTTAAGGAGGCAAAACCACTTTAAACTGGTCAATGCTTTATGCTTCAACCCCCCCATTTCTCTTTGTACATTCTTCAAGCTTGTGGGAAATCGTCCTCAATTTGGTTAATGAGTCTCAAATTCTGTAGAAAATGATAATCCCAGGTCCCAGACTTTTGTACCACCAGGACTAGAGTGTTACATAAGGACTGACAAGGTTGGATTAATTGGTATTTAAGAAAGGTGATTATCAGAGGCTTTGTTTCCTTCACATGTCTCTTTTCAGGCTATTGCTTGAAGTTTGGCATTTTGGTGCCTGGATGGAATTTATTACTATTGGGTCATCTGTCTTGGCTCTTCCTGGCCACTCCTCAGCCCAAACTGAGCTCTGCAGTTGACTGACCAATTTCTTCCACTGTAGTGCTCAAAATAGTTTACTTTTTGGCCAGCAAACAGAGCCTGGACCAACTGTATTTAACCAATGCTTGCTGCCTCTTCCCAGCCTTCATGGATTGAAGTCAATGTCAACCAGCACTCTTATCAGGAACTTGAGGTCTCCCTGGAAAGCCCTTGCATTCGTGGGAGCTGTAGGAAAGCCTTCAGGGCTTCTCTGTGGCTCAGAGTGCTTTGTTCCTCTCCCAAAGATGTCTGATCCAGGAGCTGTTTCCTTCCTTAAAAGTGAAAGGAGCCCCAGAAGCCAGAGGAGCCCAGAGTGCCATGGCTAGCAAACAGGAACCCGAGAGCCAACTCTCTAGACAAACTCAGTATAGGTGGGCACTCAGGGTTGGTGTTGAGGACCCACCAGGGGCTACAGTGCATCAAGCAGATGGTCACAAGTCCTAACCCTCAACAAGGCTGCCCAAACCCACGGAACATGGGCTCAAGCCCGATGCTCAGAGAAGTCAATAGTTATGGCAAGAGCTTTAGAGAAAAGAGCTTTACTGCAAGGCCAACCAATGCAGGAGGCAAGGTATCAGATCTTTTTATTCAGTAGCTAAGCCATGTTCAACTCTTCAAAACCCCAAGGACTACAGAACACCAGGCTCCTCGTTCTCTACTATCTCCGGGAGTTTGCTCAAATTCATGTCCATTGAATTGGTGATGCTATATCTAATCATCTCATCCTCTACCAACCCCTTCTTTTGCCTTCAATCTTTCTCAGCATCAAGATCTTTCCCAGTGAGTTGCTTAGGTGTCTAAAGTATTGGAGCCTCAGCATCAGTCCTTCCAGTGAATATTTAGGGTTGATTTCTTTTAGGATTAACTGATTGATCTCCTTGCTGTTCAAGGGACTCTCAAGAGTCTTCACCAGCACCACATTTGAAACCATCAATTCTTTGATGCTCAGCCTTCTTTATGATCCAACCCTCACATCCATACATGACTACTGGAAAAATCATAGCTTTAGATTATATGAACTTTTGTCAGCCAAGTGATGTTTCTGCTTTTTAATACACTGTCATAGCTTTCCTGCTGTAGTTTCACTGCTGTAGTCACTTTTCACAGTGATTTTGGAGCCCAAGAAAATAAAGTCTGTCGCTGTTTCCACTTTTCTCCCATTTATTTGTCTTGAAGTGATGGGACCAGATGCCATGATTTTAATTCTTTGAATGTTGAGTTTGAAGCCAGCTTTTTCCCTCTCTTCTTTCACTCTCATCAAGAGGCTCTTTAGTTCCATTTTGCTCTGCCACTACAGTGGTATCATCTGCATATCTGAGGTTGTTGATATTTCTCCTGGCAATCTTAATTCTAGCTTGTGATTCATCCAGCTTGGAATTTCTCATGATGCACTCTGCACTGAAGTTAAATAAGCAGGATGACAATATACAACCTTGCTGTACTCATTTCCTAATCTGGAGCTATTCTGTTGTTCCATGTACTGTTCTAACTGTTGCCTCTTGACCTGAATACAGGCTTCTCAGGACTCAGGTAAGATGGTGGTCTGGTATTCCCATCTTTTTAAGAATTTTCCACAGTTTGTTGTGACCCACACATTCAAAGGCATTAGTGCAGTCAACGAAGCAGAAGTAGATTTTTTTCTGGAATTCCCTTGCTTTCTCTTTGATCTAAAGTATCTTGGTCATTTGATCTTTGGTTCCTCTGTTTCTTCAAAATCCAGCTTGTACATCTGAAAGTTCTTGATTCACAAGCCTGGCTTGAACAATTTTGATACTCTTTGTGAAAAAAGATACATATATTTCTTATTCTTTTATCATATCTCTAGATAAATAAAATCAGGCCAGTGGTTACCTTTGTACAGAGGCTCTGGGAGAGATTGGATACGTGTATTCTGGACAGGATTCCTCAAAGGCCCATATACTGTTTTCTTTCTTAACTGGGTTAGGAGTTGATGGGTTTTACTCAGGGATCCAAGGTGGCTCAGTGGTAAAGAATCCACTTGCCATTGTAGGAGATGAGGGTTCAATCCCTGGGTTGGGAAGATCCCCTGGGGAAGGAAATGGCAACCCACTCCAGTATTCATGTCTGGAAAGTCCCATGAATAGAGGAGCCTGGTGGGCCACAGTCCATGGGGTCACAAAAGAGTTGGACATGACATAGTGACTAAACAACAACAGGTTTTATCTTTGTGAAGTCATATTCAGTTAAAATATTTCAGAAGTATAAAATTACCAGATACTATATTATATTTTACCAGCATTCACTATGCTTATGAAGAGTTTAGCTCTGAGGTATTTTTAACATAGCTGTCCAGATGAGATAAAGAATTTTTCACATAGTAAATAAGAAATAACAGGTGCTTTATAAGAAAGATGGAAGAAAATGCACAGTGGTGTTCACACACTGGAGTCAAATATATCCAGTTCTAGTTCTTTAACTATCTAGCTGAAAATTTCTGGAAAACTTGCATCATCTAAGCCTTAGATACCCATTGTCTAATGTGTATAATAATAATTGCATCTATTTCAAAACATCAGGAGTATAAAATAACTAATTCATTTATAATGAGTAAACCCACAGCCTGCCACAGAGTAAATGTTTCAGTTCAGTTACTCAGTTGTGTCCGACTCTTTGCAACCTCATGAACCGCAGCATGCCAGGCCTCCCTGTCCATAGCTGACTCCCAGAGTTTACCCAAACTCATGTCCATTGAGTCTGTGATGCCATCCAGCCATCTCATCCTCTGCCATCCCCTTCTCCTCCTGTCCTCAATCTTTCCCAGCATCAGGGTCTTTTTCAAATGAGTCAGTTCTTTGCATCAGGTGGCCAAAGTATTGGAGTTTCAGCTTCAACATCAGTCCTTCCAGTGAACACCCAAGACTGATCTCCTTTAGAATGGACTGCTTGGATCTCCTTGAATAAGATATTAACTGTGATAATTAATATAATTCTGCCCAACACTATTGGTTTGGCCAAAAATTCAAATTTTTGGTAACATCTTATGGAAAAACCTGATTTTATTTTTTGCCAACCAATACCATTAAAACATTACCTTACTGGGCACTTTTTTCACTAAATTCAATAATAACATAATTTCACTTAAAAGTGAATTTTAAGGATAATCTTTTCTTGTTCTGATATTGTTAGATTATGTATGGTAACATTTTAAATGTTTATTAGTATTGACAGTATTTCTAGAATAGAGTAGAGAGCAAAGTTAAAAGAAATGCATTACCATTTTGACTTTGAAGCACAAAGAAGATTAATGTGTTGCTGAATTTAATATTACTCCTGAGACCTGCATGCTTGATTTTCTATCTTGGGTTCATCAAGAGAACTCTGATGATGGTAAATAGTTGAACCTGTGCTACCAAGCCAGTGTTCCTTTCTTATGAAGTGGTTTCTTGTACATTAACACAGGAAGGAGAATATAATGAATAGAGAAAATATATCTGCTTTTAAAATCATCAGATTCTAGCTGTGATTTTGAGGAGGCAAAAAAAAAAAGTATAAGTCAGAAGATATAATGTCTAGTTTGAAAGCATCCATAGATGATAAATATGTGGCTGTGTTTAAATCAAACTTTGTTTATAAAAGTATAAGACTAGATTTGGTGCACAGGCCAGAGCTTGCCATTCCCTCTTCTGAGGTCTTTGTATACACTAACTCATTTAAACATCACAGAGTTAAAGTGGCAATGTCAGGATGCAAACCCAGTTGACTTGGGCTGTAACATCTGTGCTGCACTCTTTCACAGGCTAGGACTCTCTAGGTTTTCCTCTTCACTGCCTTGATTTTCCCTCTATTTTCCCATGATCTCCTCATTATCCTCCATCTATGTAACCTAGAGAGCAATTCTCCATCTACGTCAACCTAGATAGCAATTCTTCTACACATTGATTCTTTGTTCTGTTTTTTAATGATGTACAGTACTATTAACAATAGCTCATCCAATTCAAGTCCTGTATTTTTCTTGTTCTTCATACCATTACAGGCTATCAGCCATTCTAATATTTAAAACTTAATTCTCAATGGGAATTTCATTCCAGGTAACAGTAGGTGAAAAAGGAATTTATCATTCCCCACTTCATGTCATGGTTGCTAGATTCCTTCGCAATAAGTGCATTTTCCACTTAGCCCCAAGGAAGCTACATAACCACTCCCCAACTTCCCTACCACCTTCTCTCAGCCCTTCCATTTTGCTTTCCTGGTAGTGATTCCTGAATTAGTCTTTCTTAATCCCAAATAATAGAAATCTATCAGGGTCTGTTTAGGCAGAAATGGGACCAGATAAAAATTTACATAATTAGATTAGCAAAAAAGCCTGGAGAACCAGACTCTGGAAGTCTTCAAGAAGGAAAGAAGTTTAACCAGTCAGAGCTAAACAAATTCTGCCACATTCAATGCTACCAGCAAAATCATGCCCAAAGAACTCACCCATTGAAAAGCTGGCTTTTACTTTTCTGAGCCCAAGATCTCAAATCAGGCTTTCCTGGTGGCTCAGATGGTAAACAATTTGCCTGCAAGAGATCCAGGTTCATTCCCTGATCAGGAAGTTCCCCTGGAGAAGGAAATGGCAACCCACTCCAGTATTCTTGCCTGGGGAATCCCATGGACAGAGGAGCCTGGCAGGCTACAGTCCATGGGGTCACAAAGTGTCGGACACAGCTTAGTGACTTAACACACACAGATCCCAAATGTTACTTCCAGGCACATTAGATCTTAGATGACACATTATCTTTGCTGTCAGTGCTCTTTCTAACACCCCTCTATTTGCTGCCAACAGACCTTCTGAAGCAAGAACCTCCCATCATTCCTGCATTTTTGCCAGATTAGCTCTTGATTCAAAGTTGAGAATGGTTGTACCTGTTGAACAGTCCATATCTATTATGGACTGACCCAGTGACTCTTTAGAATTATCAGCTTCCAATATAGGACAATATTCTCTGGTTCTCAAGAAATTTCATATGGTGAGAACAATCATGGATTATATCATGTTGATTATATAGTAAGAAATCAAAACTGTTGACTATATCCTACCAGCCAGCTGCAGAACATCAGCATAGTGTAACAAATAAGAAATGATGTTTCTGAACCGAAAGAAACTACCTCCTCATATAATAAATAAACTCCACCATTCCCTCTGTTAATATGCTTTATTCCTTCCTTGCCCCAGGCAGTTTATTTCCAACCACTGAAATGCTGCCTCCTCATCCACCAGGAAGCCTTCCTGAAACTCCTTTCTAGAGCGGGATAACCTGGTAGTCTGCTCATAGCACTTGTATTAATATTTCCATTTTCTAGTGGTTATAATCAATTAAACAAGGAATCTTGTCACCATTCTTATGTCATTCTCACTTGCTAGAATGTAATCTCCAGTGTGTTTTGATTGTGTCCATATACACATTTATAATGCTAAAGCAATGACTCAGACACAATCATAACTCAATATACATTTTTTCAGTGACCAAAAAAAAAAATAAAATAAAATAGAATGAAGCTACATGCTGTAACAGAGCTGGACTTGAACCTAAAGTCTCTTGGCAAGTTTTGGATGATTTTACTCAAGAGTTTGCTACAGAATATATAGTTTGACAGAGTCCACTTTCTACTCCATGAGTGAGAAATGTTATTAGAATGATAGACTGAAGGATATATGGCCCTAAATTGTGACAAAAGAATACAGTTTTTGAAGCAGTGGAGGGGCAGGGGCTTTGGAATCTAGGAACAACTAAAGAGAGATAAGTTGTGATACTTCTACAAAGAGATGCTTGTGTCAGATATTTTAAATTTTATAGAGAACCAAAATTATTTAAACACATTTAATGTTGAATTTAAAATCCATATTGGGAATATAATGAAAATTTTTGGGTGAAAAGCATTATTCTTATTTCTGGTATAGAAACTGGAATAGAACTAAGGGCTAAAATTTTGGTGTTTCCATATATCCTCCAACCCCTAAGAGAAAATCATATTGACTTTTAAAAATAAACAAAAACTTTCTTTTAGTAAGTATCACAAACAATAAATCAGATATGTTCTAACATTAAATGTTCTATATTTTATTTTTGGTCTCAAAGAAGAAGAGCTAACTTGTCAGCATTTATCTCAGTGTGACTCTGGGTGAATAAAATAGGAAATCCTAGATACTAAAAAATTAAAATCCAATTTCCAAGTTATTGAGAATATTTCATTTATACTTCTTGATGCATTTATTTTAGATTCATCATTCATAATCTTAATAGATTTGTTAATAATTTTGTTCCTTTATAAAATATCAGATCTAAATAAATAATGGTATTATTTGAAAGAAAGTGGCAAAGAATAAACTTGGTCCCCTCTATTACTTTCCTTAGATGATTACCAATTTTCTTTGTAAAACAATATAAGTTCAAACATTCTGAGAGTATGTTGCAAAATGTGTAACAGAAAGTTAAAAGTGTGCAGCAAAGTGATATATTAATTTAACATGATTAAATTATTAATGAAGTCTTGTCACAAACCACCGACCATCAGCTGCAATATTTGTAGCTACACAGTTGATCATGGATAGTTCATCTTTATTTAATTATTTACTTATTCAACAATATAATTTGATTCTGTAGTCAACCATCATTTTATCTGAAATTCCTGCATACAAATGAATTACTCATTTAAAATATTAAGGAACAAACTATAAATATGAATTATCTCTAATCAAAATAATAAACTCAAATTAAGTCTGATAGTTTTCTAATAAACTTGGCAGTCACTAAATGCATCAGATGAAATTTTTTCATAAACAACATAAATTTATTTTTTCTCCCAGTTGCATCAGATAAAACTTTCATGTTTATAATTAAAACCTTTAATACTTATTAATTCAGTTAAAATTGTATCTAAATACTTGGCCACAAGCACACTTCATTTATATTTTGTGTCTCCCTAAAGATCATCTGTAATTCATTTTGGTTTTTCTGTATTTTTCCCTTTTATTATATATAAATTATTTATAACTGTGCTGATTATGATTTTGAAATAATTCTTTACAAATTTAGAGAATTATATATATTGATAAAGACCTGTTATATCTTATGAGTACTAATGATGCATTAAAATTCAACACTGATGTCAATTCACAGATAAATTCTCCAAAATTCCTAAAACAATTTTACTGTAATTGTGCTGCAGAGCCTAGTGGGCTACAAGTCCATGAGATTTGAAAGAGTCGGGCACAACTGAATGACTAACACTTTCACTTGTGTTGCCATATAATCATTTGAGAAAATTCTTTGTCAGTGTTTGTGGTGACTCAGTGATACTGTAATATCTAGACTTCCATAGATGTTACTAACTCCAGCTCTTAAGAATAAATATTCTATCTGCCTATTAGATTCCCCACCTCCTGCCTTATGAATTGTATATTGTTTTACTCCATAGCTCTCTGTCGCTCTCTTTTCCTTTTTCCCTGTTTTCCTGCGTTTCTCTAGTCCTCTGAATCCCTTCCTTTTCTCTTTTTCTCCTTTCCAGTAAACCTCTTGCTGTAAACTGAATCCATTCCATAAGTCTTAACATATCTAAGCTTTAAGCAAAAACACTTAAAAAAACTCGTGTATTAGTTACTTCCTTTTTACTCTCCCTTCATAAGTAAAACTCAAAGAATATATATTTCCTCAATTTCTACTTTCTCCCCATATCATTCAGGTCTGTTTTTCACTTGAATGTTCCCACTGACCCAATTCTCTTTATGGTTACAACAGTCTCCAAAATATGTTTTCAGTGGTCACGTCTTTTGATTACTTAGCCACAACTGAAATCACTCTCTGCTTCTTAAAATGCTTTCTTCCTCTGGTTTCTATTTTCCTGGCTTTCCTCCCCAACCTCTCTGTTTGTGTCATATTGGTGATACTTATTTGGTGAGCACTTTTTCATGGTCATTATTGGTAATTGTGACTCCGCGTTTTGTCTGGTTGTGGGCATCTCTTTCATGCTATATGGTCTCTAGGTCATTCTATAGGCTGATTGATTCAGTTGTTCACAAGACTCACAGTTTGTATATTCAATTAGGACATCTCTATGACTTCTAGACTCTAAGAAATACAAAATGCAAAGAATTCAAACTTTATGATTTGGTAAATGCTATCATTATCCACCCACTTAAATAAGCCAGCTCAGAAGTCATTTTTGACACCTCCTTTTCCTTAAACCTATATACTTAATTCATAATTTAGTCCTATTGTTTTATCTTCTACCTGTAGTAGACTCAAATTTGGTCAACTCACATCTAACATTGCTCAATTAAAAATATTTTCACTATCTGAAATGACATTTCACCTAAACAAAATCATAGATTCTACTACCAAGTGAAAATGGAGTTCCTACTCCATGGCTTAAAATATGTCAACCAAATTTACTAAAGCCTTACACTTATTTGTATTAATAATATTATTTTGTTGATATGTGTTTCTGTTGTTAGAATAAAACCCATTGAAGGCAAGGCCTAATTTCTTTTTGATTCATTACTTTATTGCCAGGAATCACTAGGAACTAATTAAGTATTTTTTCAAAGAATGAAGAAACTATCATATTGTGTTCTTCAACTAATGAATTAGTTTCTTTTCCTCTCTACTTATTTCTTTAAATATAGTATATTTTTGCATTTGGTTAAGAGAGTGATATAGAGCTATGTAAAGATTATCTGCTTGCTTCATCATGGTAAATCAAATAATAATTATGTATTATATCATTCCTAAATCATTTACTCAAAAGATTTAAATTGAGGGTTACTAATTAATCTGAACTATTATTTGCTATTCATTTATTTAAAAAAAAAAACAAGCAAAATAAGTATAAATTGCATTTATAAATCTCATAGAGTTGGAGAAATGTTTTGTGTTCTAACTATGAAAATATCATTGAATTTCCAAAACATTACAATGTTTACTATGAAATTTAGATTTAGAACATAAACTGACAAAGTTTTAATTTATACAGAATTTTCACATATTCAATAAAAATTTGTAAAAATAATATAGTCATTCTAAAAAATTTATAGTTAAAATATATGTGCACTGTTATCTCATAGAATATTTTCCTAGACCATGTGAGGATTATTTAAATATTTTCTGTTTTATGGAGAGTCAGAAACTTTGATCAGATTCTAATTTTCTTATTTACTTTCTTGAGTTTTAAAATTTCTCAAAACATTTACCTCATTGTTATCTTTATTTTCTCAAATTTTGATGTATCATTTTACATGATACAAAATGCCCACAAATATGGACATCAAGAAAAATGCTAGAAGTATATATGATAAACACAATGCAAAAGTATAAGTGGCATAGCAAAAACAAATATAGGGCAATATGTCTAAACTGTTCTCCATATTTGGTATGGACTAACTGAAGTGGTAATCTTGCATTTAATAAAAAATGTTTATCACATTTCAAGGAAACTGAGAATAAGTTTAATTCTCAGAACACTATTTTAGGCAAATATTATGATATTAAAGCTAGATAAGTTTAAATTTGAATGCATTACATAATTTGCCAGAAATCATAAACAATGAATGGCACTGCAGATATTTAAAAATATATCTAAGAAACTACATAGTCTTTGCTGCTAAGTCACTTCAGTTGTGTCCAACTCTGTGTGACCCCATAGAAGGCAAACCACCAGGCTCCCCCGGCCCTGGGATTCTCCAGGCTAGAACACTGGAGTGGGTTGCCATTTCCTTCTCCAGTGCATGAAAGTGAAAAGTGAAAGAGAAGTCGCTCAGTCATGTCTGACTCTTCGCGACCCCGTGGACTGCAGACTACCAGGCTCCTCCATCCATGGGATTTGCCAGGCAAGAGTACTGGAGTGGGGTGTCATTGCCTTCTTACCTTATGACAATTATAAAGTACCTACAATTTACTAATCCATTAATCTCATTACCTGGTGGGCTTAAATGGAAATAATTATTAAATTTAAATAATAATTGTGATCACAATGATGGTTTTTATTTTTATATTTTTCCAGAATACTACAGGTAAATAATTTTATAGGAATAAATTCAGTTACAGTGTTCATTTATACATCTTGCTCAAAGTATTCAGAGAAAGCCAGATGTAGTTGCATCATGGAAAGTGTGAAAAGATTGTTAGAGAGGATACTTTGAGATACTTCATGTATTTAAATTCAAAGCTGAATAAAAGCTTCTTATAAATCTTTAGCTTTAAGCACAAAATACTCACAAATTTATAGTAATTGATAACAGAAAAAGCAAAGTTATAGAAGATTGGGCTGATAATAGCTATACTCACTGAAACACATTAATGTACAAAGAATGTCCATAGATAGGATGAAATGAAGAAAAATCAAGGCAAAAAACACATAATATACTGTGAAAAATCACTAAAGCAATGAATTTAGAAACCTTACATCTGCAGAAAATCTTGTGGGTCTGAATTCAATCCAAACCTGTCAAAAATATTGATGAAAAAATGTGTCTTTATATTTAGATAAACATGAATTTAGGAATCTGTTCCTAAATTCAATTTTTTTCCCATAAGAAAGGTAAAATTTTTCCTTATATTGCATTGTGTTGCTATAAAGATTTAATTAAGACAATGAAGATGCCAAGAAAATTACTTTTTCACAGAAGCACTGGAATAGCTATTGCAAATAAGTGTATCAGAGATTATAGACATGTTCCTGCAAATTTCTGTTATAGCTGTTTTCAATAAATAATTAGTTTCGATAAACCTAGTTTTTTTCAACAGTGATTTGATCACAGCCATTGTCAATATTCAAACTATTGTATGCTACTAAAATAGGATATGAATATATATTAAGTTTCTCAATCTATTCTGTATATTTCCTTGCTTCAGCTACTCAAGTTGTATCTAAAGTTGTGTATACTTAAAAATTATATCTACAAAATTGAATCATAAAATATAATTAATTATGTCTTTCCAAAACAGTCCATGTTAAAATACATGCACAGTTAAGTATTCACGTAACACAGATTAGAGAGGGACACTTGAGAAATCTGATAACTATCTGAAATTTTTCTTTATCAATATATTCTTGCTTGGTTTTAAAGAAATTTTCATCTTCAACTTTCAATAAACAGTCTAAAATTAGTCACAGTTTTATTATTTCCTTTCTCTGGATTATTAAAAACTTAAGCTGTAGATTATTTTAAAAGAATCCACATTGCAGACAGCCATAGCTCATGTTGTCTCAAAATGCATTTTATTATGATTTGTTATAACTCATAAATTTATCAAACCATATTACTACCTAGAAAATTCATGCAGATTTTTGAAGTGTAGCAACATAATAAAGAGAAGTATTTCATTATTAAATTTTAGTATTTTGGTCTGATAATATTAAGCCATAAGAAAGAAGGAAGTTCTGCCATTTGCAGCAA
The DNA here is from genome assembly GCF_029378745.1 of Bos indicus. Lineage (NCBI taxonomy): Eukaryota > Metazoa > Chordata > Mammalia > Artiodactyla > Bovidae > Bos > Bos indicus. The sequence goes on along the minus strand of NC_091776.1, from coordinate 26,924,662 downwards.
TATGGATGAATCTTGAGGGTACTGTATGAAGTGAAATAAGACAGAGAAAGATAAATACTGTATGATCTCACTTATACATGGAATTTGAAAAGAATAAAGTCAGAAACATAAAACAGATTGGTGGTTACCAAGGTCAGAGGATTGCGGAGGTGGAAGAAATAGATGAAAGTGCTCAAAAGGTACAAAATTCCAATTAGAAGGTAAATAATTTCAGGGGATGCATTATACAGCATGGGGTCTATAGTTATGATGCTATATTCTATATTTGAAAATTTCTAAGAGAGTAGATCTTAAACTTTCACATCACACATACGAAAATGTAAAGTATATGAAGTGGTGGATATTAACTAAACATTGTGGTAATCACTGCATAACATATACATATATAAAATCATTATGTTGTACACCTCACATTTTAAAATGTTATATATCAATTATATTTCAATAAAGCTGAACAGAAATATTTTGATCTGGAAACATTTCCAAGGATTTGTATAAAAGTGCTTTAATCTCATCCTAAGATGATAGCCTTTTCTTGGGTATGACTGTTCCAAAGGTATCTGGGAATAATGGACTTTGTAAAACACATTTCAACTTATTTTCAGACAACAAGCACTCCAATAATTGTACTAATTATAAGATTTAGCTGTATGCATGCATGTATGTGCTCAGTCATGTCTGACTCTTTGTGACCCCATGGACTGTAGCTTGCCAGGCTCCTCTGTCCATGGAATTTTCCAGACAAGAGTACTGGATTATGTTGCTATTTCCTTCTCCAAAATATATTAATATAATGCATAATAGCATAACATACAACAGCAGAACACTGATAAAAACCTCACATTTTTCTGTGAAAGAATTGCTGCCTTTCTAGGTGGGATTAAGAAAAGGAGAGAGAGCTACAGGGTCTGGGCAACACTGGGAAAGCGCCTGTAAAAAGACATTATGACAAAGAAGACATTTCCCAGGAAATAATTTGGAAGTTTAAAAATCTCAAGGAAATATACACAGTCAAATATTAAAAAGTATTGTATTCTCATTAGCCAAGTATTTTCAACATATTTGAAAAATATGCAAATAAGTTTCCATGTTAAAATGTTTTAAACAAGTTGCGAAGGGAAAATAACCAACATAAGCACTTATTGTCTGGAAGGATTTTTAGAGAAAAATAAGCATTAAAAAGTCTTTTCAGTCAGAGCAAGGAGTGGATTTTCTGTTTCTGAGGTAGATTACCATTTCTGAAGAAAAGATCAAAAGATCATTTCATTTAATGGAGACAACTTTTGAGTGTGGTTTCCTGCCTTCCAGCATCAGTATGTAAAGAGTTTAAAAAAGCAGGTTTAAGAGGTGAATGCTATGTATCCAGTCCAGTGTTTCTAAGCTATTTCACATCCCTGGAGCAGATCTGAATACCAGTTTTTGTTCCTCTAGCTAAATTCTTAGAAATATTAAGGTAAAGTGGTTCTCGATCAATTACAATTAAAGGATACGTATTCGATTTCACTATTAATTTCATTCTAAAATCATAGATTTTAGACTATCAGTTTAAGACCTAGAAAAATAAGGTAAATTGTTAATTCTCTTCTTTACAGTACTATAGCAATATATATTATTTTGTGAATACTTAGAATATTAACAAACTACCAAGAACACCACTTGCCAATGATGATTTTTTTTCAACATCATTTCATTTAAGCCTTTTATTCAATGTCATTTAAGTTATATAATCACTAAATGCAAATTCAATTGGGACAGCATGTTTGTTGTTTTGTTTCAAAATAATAGTATATCTTTAATTTTAAAAAATTCTTTATTGAATTTGTTACAATATTACCTCTGTTTTATGCTTTGGTATTTTGGTCACAAGGCATGTGGGATCTCAATTCCCCAAGCAGAAATCAAACCCTCATCCCCTGCATTGGTAGATGACATCTTAATCACTGGACCACTAGGGAAGTCACTCAAAGTAAATGTATCATTAGCAGTATTGTATGTTGTTGTGTGAACAAACAAAAATATATACTATTGCAATATGCTGTCTTCCTTTGGAATTTCTTGGATTCTTTTCATAAAGATTTTCTTAAAAGTATGTAAGAGTCCTCTCAAAATTAATTCTCAAGGGCTAATTTATATAAAAGATTAATGATAAATTAGAATATGTTCTGATGCAGGCCTTGGTATTTAAAAATTCAATAATTTTATGACTATGCAATGCTAATACATTGAGTAATAAAATATTCACTGATTCAATTACATATCTGTGCACATATGATTCAATAAATGGCAACCCACTCCAGTATTCTTGCCTGGAAAATGCCAGGGACAGAGGATCCTGGCAGGCTACAGTCCTCAGGGTCACAGAGTCAGCCATGACCAAGAGCATGAGTCAGTATATATATGGATACTCTTTCTCCATGAAAACTTTTTAAGTATTTGTTTAAAATCTAAGATGTTAGCAATGAGTTTAATGGACATACCAAACATAACTTATTGATAACTGACCAGATTCTGTGGGTCACTATACTAAAAAAAAAAAAACAAATCTTTTCTTGCTTAGAGGTGTTTGATTTGTAGTTGCTGCCCACTGTTTATTTACTTTGGCATTTGAATAATATTTACTCATATAAACACTTAGGAAATATTTAGTGATACTAATAATAGGTATCGCCTGGAGCATCCCCATGGACAGAGGAGTCTGGCGGGCTAAAGTCCATGGGGTTGCAAAGAGTCAGACACAACTGAGCGACTAAGCACAAAGCTTCCATTGCAAATCGATTTTAGAATCTTTGCAGAATGTATGGCTGCCTCCTATTAAACAAGCATTTGAAAAGAACATGGATAAGAGTATGAAAGTAAACATATTGTCTGTATGTGCACACACCCACTCACACACTAGCATGAAATGGTACAGTGCAAATAATTGGTAGTTATATTTTTTGTTTCTTTAATGAGACAATTCCTTGAACCTCCTTCCAAGTTTTTCTTTGAAAAAACTCTCTCTTTCTCTCTCTCCATCATTAACCTTGTTCTTGCTAGTTAAATACTTGCCACTCTGACCACCGCTCCTCTACCACCTAACATAAGAAGTAATTTCTACAGGAGTTTGCATTCATTCTAGCAAATTATGTAGCCATTAAGAGATACAGTAAGAATATAAAGCAGGAGTCAATGCTACTGAGGAAATCCATATGAAAAAAATATATGAACTCAATTGGCAACAAGAGCGATTTAGAGGGAACCTGCAATTAGGGTTCACTGGAAATTTATTGTTGTTAAAGCTCACAGACAAAGATGCCAAGACTGGGTTCTACTTAGCCCAGCACATGCATGGGTTCTTTATAAACTGAGGCAAACTATCATTATTCACCCTCTAAAAGAGTGATTTTTAATGGTTTCTGTTGTGGGTTAACGATAAATCAAGCAAGAAAAATATTGCTAAGCTTTTTATGTGAGCCTACATTGTCTTCCACCTGACCAATCCAGACAGTTTGCAGTATGAACAAATATCATCAATAGACTGTACCTATCTATAAGATATTCTAAGCTTTTCCCTAGAACAAATAACCTAAAAAAATAGTGTCTGTACTATCGAGAGATAAGATACACCTAAACTATTATAATACAGTACTGGTACAAATGGTTTTCAACAATTAATACTTATGTAATTAACTAATTAGAATAAATCTTGCATTTTCAGAATTTTATATCTTCACTTTAATAAAAGAAAAAGATTTCTGTCTTGATCTCTATTGTCTTTCCTATACAAAATGTGTGGTCACAGATTAACCCTGTTTTTAACACAGTTTTAAAGAAAAAGAAATAACCAGCTCTTTAAGTATACAATAAATATTATAAAAACAAACTTTACTAAAATGATGCATGTTTCTTGAATTGTGTATTGTGCATATTGAGTTATTCTTATAATGTGTAAGTCTACTTTTATTACATTTATATTTGACTGGATTATAATCTGATTTTGTTTATGTCAGAAGCTGGTTGAAACTTTTCTAATTTTTATGTCTAAAAAAATAAATATGTATATAATTATATATATATATATATGTAGTCTGTATTTTGGGACTATATATATCCAATCATAGTTGAGTGTTTAAAGATTCATTTTAACAATTATCTGCAGGGCTAAGAAAATGAAAGAGTATTCCTAGGAAATTATATAAGGATTGGATCAATTTTTAGAGCATAAACGCCAAATCTGAGAAATATTACAGTAATGTAGCACTGTATTGATATGACCTTTAGAAAGTAATTTTAAGTGCTGAAATAATGGGTTTTCCTTTTACCTATTTTATTAGTGTGCTCTTACTGAATGACAAATTAATTTGTATTATAAGGACTACTTATGCTCAAAATACTGTTATTTTGAGCTGCCCCTCCGTTATCTAGGTATACTCTTAGTTGAGGGTTGGTTTCTTTAAGTTTAGGATGAAGCAATCTAATAGAAAAATGAAGGTGTAGTGTTTGTAGTTATTTTGTGTAAGTAAAATATGAAATGATGATGGAAGAGTGTCTTTAATGTTTAAACAGCTAATAATTTATAGCTCAGGTTTTCAGTTTGGGACTGTTTGCTAATGAAATACTTAGTTTTAGTTTATTTATTTACAGCTGTGCTGGGTCTTCGTTGCTGTGTGCAGGCCCTCTCTGTAGTTGTGGTGTATGGGCTTCTGATTGTGGTGGCTTCTCTTGTCGTGGAGCACAAACTCTAGGCAAGTGTGCTCAGTAGCTGTGGGGCATAGGCTTAGTTGTCCCAAGCATGGAGAATCTTTTCAGACCTGGAATCGAACTTATGTCCTCTGCTTTGGCAGGTGGATTCTTAATCACTGGACCACCAGGGAGGTCCCTAATGACATCTTAATGATATTATGAGTTTTATATATGTGTTTTAAAGACCTTCTGTGCATTTTCACAGAAATCACATCATAAACTGCTTAAAAAATACCATTTGTGGGAGCCTCCCTCATGGCTCAGTGGTAAGGAATCTGCTTGCCAATACAGGAGACATAGGTTTGATCCCTGATCCAGAAAGATCCCACATTCTTGAAGCGACTGAGCCCCTATGTCACAACCATTGAGCCTGTGCTCTACAATCTGCACTCTAGAGCGTGCAAGCTGTAATTACTGAGCCCACACACCTTAGAGCCCAGGCTGTAAAACAAGAGAAGCCACTGCAATGAGAAACCCATGTCCCACAACCTGAAAGTAACCCCACTCACCACAACTAGAGGAAAGCCCAGGCGGCAATGAAGACCCAGCACAGCCAAAAAGTAAAGAAAAAAAAAAGGATTATATATTAAAAAAAAAAAACAAACAACTATTTGTGAAGATAAATTAAATAGAACCAGTTTTTCATTTTGTTAACTACTTTGCAGGTGTAAGCTACCAATAGGAAAATATTATCAGTATAATTTACTAATTGCATATATATCCTATTTTAAAGTATGTAAAATGTCTTAAAACATAACAATTTTTCCCTAGAATTTATTGTTACTAATTTTAGTTGCATACAAAGTAACATTACATTTTATATTTTTCTATTTTATAAACGAGAAAAGGTACACTTCTTATAATAACACAGGAAAAGTGGAACTTATTTCAAAGAAAACAAAATTTTATATGAATGAAAGTTCCTAAACCAAAGATATGCTGAAGTCGTCAGCCCCAGTACTTGAGAACGTGACCTTGTTTATAAATAGGATCTTTGCAGATTTAGTCAAGTTAAAATGAAGTCATTCGGTAAGCCCTAATCCAATATGACTAATATCCTTATACGAAGACAGCCATGTGACGCTGGGCTGGAGGAAGCACAAGCTGGAATCAAGATTGCTCGGAGAAATATCAATAACCTCAGATATGCAGATGACACCACCCTTATGGCAGAAAGTGAAGAGGAACTATAAAGCCTCTTGATGAAAGTGAAAGTGGAGAGTGAAAAAGTTGACTTGAAGCTCAACATTCAGAAAACGAAGATCATGGCATTCAGTCCCATCACTTTATGGGAAATAGATGGGGAAACAGTGGAAACAGTGTCAGACTTTATTTATGGGGGCTCCAAAATCACTGCAGATGGTGACTGCAGCCATGAAATTAAAAGACACTTACTCCTTGGAAGAAAAGTTATGACCAACCTACATAGCATATTCAAAAGCAGAGACATTACTTTGCCAACAAAGGTCCGTTTAGTCAAGGCTATGGTTTCTCCAGTGGTCATGTATGGATGTGAGAGTTGGACTGTGAAGAAGGCTGAGTGCCGAAGAATTGATGCCTTTGAACTGTGGTATTGGAGAAGACTCTTGAGAGTCCCTTGGACTGCAAGGAGATCCAACCAGTCCATTCTGAAGATCAGCCCCCAGATTTCTTTGGAAGGAATGATGCTAAAGCTGAGACTCCAGTCCTTTGGCCACCTCATGTGAAGAGTTGACTCATTGGAAAAGACTCTGATGCTGGGAGGGATTGGGGGCAGGAGGAAAAGGGGACGACAGAGGATGAGATGGCTGGATGGCATCACTGACTTGATGGACATGAGTCTGAGTGAACTCTGGGAGTTGGTGATGGACAGGGAGGCCTGGCGTGCTGTGATTCATGGGGTCGCAAAGAGTCGGACACAACTGAGTGACTGAACTGAAGTGATATGAAAACCCAGAAATATGGGGTGAATGCATATGAAGACAGAGTTTGAGATTGGAGTGATACTTCTACATACCTAAGACTTCCATCACCAACTGCTGAGAGGCACAAAACATATTTCCTGTCAGAGTCCTTAGAAGGAATCTATACTGCTCAAAGTCTGATTTCAGACTGGTGCCCTCCAAAACTGTGAGAAGGTAAAGTTCTGTTGTTGTATTTTTTTGTTGTTGTTGTTGTTTTCTTTTTTTTTTATTTATCTCTCATTTATATTTTTTTTAAATTTTTAATTTAATAATTTTAAAACATGTGTTCCCCATCCTGAACCCTCCTCCCTCCTCCCTCCCCATACCATCCCTCTGGGTCGTCCCAGTGCACCAGCCCCAAGCATCCAGCATCGTGCATTGAACCTGGACTGGCATCTCGTTTCATACATGACATTTCACATGTTTCAATGCCATTCTCCCAAATCTTCCCACCCTCTCCCTCTCCCACAGAGTCCATAAGCCTGTTCTATACATCAGTGTCTCTTTTGCTGTCTCGTATACAGGGTTATCGTTACCATCTTTCTAAATTCCATATATATGCGTTAGTATACTGTATTGGTGTTTTTCCTTCTGGCTTACTTCACTCTGTATAATAGGCTCCAGTTTCATCCACCTCATTAGAACTGATTCAAATGTATTCTTTTTAATGGCTGAGTAATACTCCATTGTGTATATGTACCACTGCTTTCTTATCCATTCATCTGCTGATGGACATCTAGGTTGCTTCCATGTCCTGGCTATTATAAACAGTGCTGCGATGAACATTGGGGTACACGTGTCTCTTTCCCTTCTGGTTTCCTCAGTGTGTATGCCCAGCAGTGGGATTGCTGGATCATAAGGCAGTTCTATTTCCAGTTTTTTAAGGAATCTCCACACTGTTCTCCATAGTGGCTGTACTAGTTTGCATTCCCACCAACACTGTAAGAGGGTTCCCTTTCTTCCACACCCTCTCCAGCATTTATTATTTGTAGACTTTTGGGTCGCAGCCATTCTGACTGGTGTGAAATGATATCTCATAATGGTTTTGATTTGCATTTCTCTGATAATGAGTGATGTTGAGCATCTTTTCATGTGTTTGTTAGCCATCTGTATGTCTTCTTTGGAGAAATGTCTATTTAGATCTTTGGCCCATTTTTTGATTGGGTCATTGATTTTTCTGGAGTTGAGCTGAAGGAGTTGCTTGCATATTTTTGAGATTAGTTGTTTGTCGGTTGCTTCATTTGCTATTATTTTCTCCCATTCTGAAGGCTGTCTTTTCACTTTGCTAATAGTTTCCTTTGATGTGCAGAAGCTTTTAAGTTTAATTAGGTCCCATTTGTTTATTTTTGCTTTTATTTCCAATATTCTGGGAGGTGGGTCATAGAGGATCCTGCTGTGATGTATGTCAGAGAGTGTTTTGCCTATGTTCTCCTCTAGGAGTTTTATAGTTTCTGGTCTTACGTTGAGATCTTTAATCCATTTTGAGTTTATTTTTGTATATGGTGTTAGAAAGTGTTCTAGTTTCATTCTTTTACAAGTGGTTGACCAGATTTCCCAGCACCACTTGTTAAAGAGATTGTCTTTAATCCATTGTATATTCTTGCCTCCTTTGTCAAAGATAAGGTGTCCATATGTGTGTGGATTTATCTCTGGGCCTTCTATTTTGTTCCATTGGTCTATATTTCTGTCTTTGTGCCAGTACCATACTGTCTTGATAACTGTGGCTTTGTAGTACAGCCTGAAGTCAGGTAGGTTGATTCCTCCAGTTCCATTTTTCTTTCTCAAGATCGCTTTGGCTATTCGGGGTTTTTTGTATTTCCATACAAATTGTGAAATTATTTGTTCTAGCTCTGTGAAGAATACTGTTGGTAGCTTGATAGGGATTGCATTGAATCTATAAATTGCTTTGGGTAGTATACTCATTTTCACTATATTGATTCTTCCAATCCATGAACATGGTATATTTCTCCATCTATTAGTGTCCTCTTTGATTTCTTTCACCAGTGTTTTATAGTTTTCTATATATAGGTCTTTAGTTTCTTTAGGTAGATATATTCCTAAGTATTTTATTCTTTCCGTTGCAATGGTGAATGGAATTGTTTCCTTAATTTCTCTTTCTGTTTTCTCATTATTAGTGTATAGGAATGCAAGGGATTTCTGTGTGTTGATTTTATATCCTGCAACTTTACTATAATCATTGATTAGTTCTAGTAATTTTCTGGTGGAGTCTTTAGGGTTTTCTATGTAGAGCATCATGTCATCTGCAAATAGTGAGAGTTTTACTTCTTCTTTTCCAATTTGGATTCCTTTTATTTCTTTTTCTGCTCTGATTGCTGTGGCCAAAACTTCCAAAACTATGTTGAATAGTAATGGTGAAAGTGGGCACCCTTGTCTTGTTCCTGACTTTAGAGGAAATGCTTTCAATTTTTCACCATTGAGGATAATGTTTGCTGTGGGTTTGTCATATATAGCTTTTATTATGTTGAGGTATGTTCCTTCTATTCCTGCTTTCTGGAGAGTTTTTATCATAAATGGGTGTTGAATTTTGTCAAAGGCTTTCTCTGCATCTATTGAGATAATCATATGGTTTTTGTTTTTCAATTTGTTAATGTGGTGTATTACATTGATTGATTTGCGGATATTGAAGAATCCTTGCATCCCTGGGATAAAGCCCACTTGGTCATGGTGTATGATCTTTTTAATGTGTTGTTGGATTCTGATTGCTGGAATTTTGTTTAGGATTTTTGCATCTATGTTCATCAGTGATATTGGCCTGTAGTTTTCTTTTTTTGTGGGATCTTTGTCAGGTTTAGGTATTAGGGTGATGGTGGCCTCATAAAATGAGTTTGGAAGTTTACCTTCCTCTGCAATTTTCTGGAAAAGTTTGAGCAGGATAGGTGTTAGCTCTTCTCTAAATTTTTGGTAGAATTCAGCTGTGAAGCCGTCTGGACCTGGGCTTTTGTTTGCTGGAAGATTTTTGATTACAGTTTCAATTTCCGTGCTTGTGATGGGTCTGTTAAGGTTTTCTATTTCTTCCTGGTCGAGTTTTGGAAAGTTGTAGTTTTCTAAGAATTTGTCCATTTCTTCCTCGTTGTCCATTTTATTGGCATATAATTGTTGATAATAGTCTCTTATAATCCTTTGTATTTCTGTGTTGTCTGTTGTGATCTCTCCATTTTCGTTTCTAATTTGATTGATTTGCTTTTTCTCCCTTTGTTTCTTGATGAGTCTGGCTAATGGTTTATCAATTTTATTTATCCTTTCAAAGAACCAGCTTTTGGCTTTGTTGATTTTTGCTATGGTCTCTTTTGTTTCTTTTGCATTTATTTCTGCTCTAATTTTTAAGATTTCTTTCCTTCTACTAACCCTGGGGTTCTTCATTTCTTCCTTTTCTAGTTGCTTTAGGTGTAGAGTTAGGTTATTTATTTGACTTTTTTCTTGTTTCTTGAGGTGTGCCTGTATTGCTATGAACTTTCCCCTTAGGACTGCTTTTACTGTGTCCCACAGGTTTTGGGTTGTTGTGTTTTCATTTTCATTTGTTTCTATGCAAATTTTGATTTCTTTTTTGATTTCTTCTGTGATTTGTTGGTTATTCAGCAGGGTGTTGTTCATCCTCCATATGTTGGAATTTTTAATAGTTTTTCTCCTGTAATTGAGATCTAATCTTACTGCATCGTGGTCAGAAAAGATGCTTGGAATGATTTCTATTTTTTTGAATTTACCAAGGCTAGCTTTATGGCCCAGGATGTGATCTATCCTGGAGAAGGTTCCATGTACGCTTGAGAAAAAGGTGAAATTCATTGTTTTGGGATGAAATGTCCTATAGATATCAATTAGGTCTAACTGGTCTATTGTATCATTTAAAGTTTGTGTTTCCTTGTTAATTTTCTGTTTAGTTGATCTAATCTGGGCTGTAGGTTATTTTCTTTCATCATTTTAAGTATGGGACAATGCATGAGACATTAGATTGATATATTATTTAAATGTGTGATTTCAGCTGTGAGGTTTCATCAGGCCCTAGACCATGATAAATGAGATTCATCCCCCTCTGGACCAAGCTCTACTCTTTCTCTCTTCTGCTTCATATCATCACTTAAAAGTGTTCTTTTTCTAGCATAATTCACACATAGAAGCAATGTCATTATGAGAAAACTCTTATAAACCTTTGGTATTTGACCTCAATACACACTTTCAAAGGTCACCTGTTTTCATACTCCTTTCTACACTTCTCACATACATTCCCTGAAGACAGGCTGCAAAAGACAAACTGCATCAATGAACCATTGCCTTAATTTCTGTTCTATAAACCTTTACAGAGGCAACTTTAAAGCTTTTTCAGGTATTTCAGTTCACTCAGACTCATGTCCATCCAGTCAGTGATGCCATCCAGCCATCTCATCCTCTGTCATCCCCTTCTCCTCTTGCCCCCAATCCCTCCCAGCATCAGAGTCTTTTCCAATGAGTCAACACTTCCCATGAGGTGGCCAAAGTACTGCAGTTTCAGCTTTAGCATCATTCCTTCCAAAGAAATCCCAGGGCTGATCTCCTTCAGAATGGACTGGTTGGATCTCCTTGCAGTCCAAGGGACTCTCAAGAGTCTTCTCCAACACCACATTTCAAAAGCATCATTTCTATTCTTATAAATCCAAGTTTGATGTTTCTCCTTGCCTTGAAGTAGTTAGATATCCTGACTGAATTAATCTTTCAAACATGATATCTATACTGTTTTTTTCAGGAGAAACCTAAATGCGCATTGATGATGAGTGGATAAAGAGATATGGTACATATGTACAATGCGATATTACTCAGCCATTAAAAACATGCCATTTGCAGCAACATGGATGGAACTGAAGATGATCATACTAAATGCAATAAGTCAGAGAAAGACAATATGATAATACTTATATTCAGAATCCGAAGAAAGAAATGACCCAAACTTGTTTACAAAACAGACTCACAGACTTAGAGAATGAACTTACAGGGGAGAAGGTAGGAGTGGGGAATGGATTGGGAATTTGGATTTGACATGTGCACACTGCTATATTTTAAATAAAATGCTTCTCCAGGAAAAAAAGATAAAGTCAATACTCTCTAAGTAATATCAGAATAGTTTTCCTCCTCTAATTGAGAATTTCTAGAAGTTAACAACTCTTAATTATTAGTGTTGCTATCCTCAATATGATTTTCATGTAGTGAAATTCAGTGATCCTTGGACTGAACAACACTGTCTCCTCTGCCTTTACTTAATTCTCATTTCTGACTCCAACATGACTGATTCATTCTAATTCATAATGCTTAGTTTCCATATTGAGCTGGTTAACCATTATACTTGTCAGCTTATTAAATATCAAATAAAAATATGTATAAATATATGTGAGTTTTAGAAGAAACACTGATGTATCTAGCATATACTTTACAATAAAAATCATATTGCTTTCAGAGACTGCTGTGGTCCCTACTGGTGCCAACTCTATCTTTCCATTCAGAAGAAATCACTCTGCTGAATGTTCAGTGTGCCTTTCCCTAGAGTTCTTTAGTTTTCCAAGTATGTGCCTGTTTCCCTGAATAAATATGAGAATGGATGTTTTTAAAAAGTCTGTGTTAATGAAATCACAATCTGTGGATTCCTCTGCAAACTGTTTATTTAACACTGAATTCCTAAAATGCATCTATATTTACTATAACTAATGAGCATATATTATGAATTATTGAATAATATGCTATTGTACTGGAGAAGGAAATGGCAACCCACTCCAGTGTTCTTGCCTGGAAAATCCCAGGGATGGCGGAGCCTGGTGGGCTGCCGTTTATGGGGTCGCACAGAGTCGGTATGTGCTATTATATGCTATTGTATAACACCAGCGCATGTATCAAACATAGGATTATTTCCACTTTTTTTAAAATAGGAAATTCTCTCATGACCATTCTTCTGTATGTTTCCTGGTGTGTGCATGTGAAGGATTCTTCAGAGTATACAGCTAAAAATACAGTTGCTGCATCATGGGGGTATGTACATCTTTAATTCCTTCTAGAACATGTCAAGTTTCTTTCTAAAGCAATTGTGTAAATGTGCACTCCCATAGGAAGTATACAATTATTCTAGTTCTTCATATAATCAACACTGACTATTTCATACTTAAATTTTTGCTAATCTGGTTGATATGAAGTGATATCTTATTGTAAAGTTCAACTTGAATTTCACCTATTATCAGTTCCACCTATTAACTTCTTCATATATTTAGTGGTTAATAAGATTCTGCTCTCTGGAAATTCTGTTTTTTTCTATATTATCAGGTTATCTCTTTTTCTTAATGATTGGTAGGTATAAATTATATCAGTTTCAAATGTTCTCTTCAATTCATGGTCTGTGTTTCCACTTGTTATGGTGTATTTTCATAAGTGAATATTCCTATTTAGATATAACAAGTTCAAGGAAAAAAACAGCCACACTTCCCTCTCCCTCATCATCTACCGGTTTGCTCAGACTCATGTCCATATAACTTGATATAACAAGTTCTATATAACAAGTTCTAAAACTTGTAGAATTATTAGATAATATACTATTGGATAATAGTTATGGTTTTCCATATTCAAATTCATTAGATCTTTATGTTTTAAGGCGGGAGTCCGATTCCACTTTTTGAAATATGGATGGCTAATCATCTCGGCATGTGTTACTGTAGTCCTTTCTTTCTGCCATGACTGACAGTGCCATTTCTGTCATAAATCAAGTATTCATATAGCAATTTTGCTTCATGTGATGACACCTGTAATAATTTCATGTATTGCCTTCATTGTTGTTCAATCGCTCAGATGTGTCTGACTTTTTGTGACCCCATGGACTGCAGGACGCCACACTTCCCTGTCCTTCACCATCTACTGGAGTTTGATCATACTTACATCCATTGAGTAGGTGATGCCATCCAACCATCTCATCCTCTGTCATCCCCTTCTCCTGCCTTTAATCTTTCCCAGCATCAAGGTCATTTGGCCAGAGTATTGAAGTTTCAGCTTCATCATCAGTCTTTCCAATGAATATTCAGTGTCGATTTCCTTTTGGATTGACTGGTTTGATCTCCTTGCAGTTCAAGGGATTCCCAGGACTCATCTCCAGCACCTTAGTTTGAAGGTATCAATTGTTCGGCACTCAGCCTTTTTTATTGTCCAGCTCTCACATCCGTACTGGAAAAAACATAGCTTTGACTAGATGGATTTTTGTAGGCAAAGTAATGTGTCTGTTTTTTAATATTCTGTCTATGTTTGTCATTGCTTTTCTTCCAAGAAGCAAGTGTCTTTTAATTTCATGGCTGCAGTCACTGTCTGCAGTGATTTTGGAGCTCAAGAAAATAAAGTCTGTCACTGTTTCCATTGTTTCTCCATCTATTTGCCATGAAGTAATGGGACCAGATGCCATGATCTATTCTTTTTGAATGTTGAATTTTAAGCCAGCTTTTTTACTATCCTCTTTCACCTTCATTAAGAGGCTCTTTAATTTCTCTTCACTTTCTGCCATAAGAGTGGTATCATCTGCATATGTGAGGTTATTGAAATTTTTCCTGGCAATCCTGCCCACAATTTCACAAGGTGAAATCATAAGCAAGGTGATGATATACAGCCTTGACACACTCCTTTTTCAATTTTGAACCAGCCTGTTGTTCCATGTCTGGTTCTAACTGTTGCTTCTGAGCCTTCATGCAGGTTTCTCAGGAGGCAGGTAAGGTGGTCTGGTATTCCCATCTTTTAAAGAATTTTCCACATTTGTGATCTACACTGTCAATGGCTTTAGTGTAGTCACTGAAGGAAAGTAGATGGCCTTTGTAGGTTTTAGTATATAGGATGTCTTAATCCAGTAAAAATAGTTGGAGAATGTTTTCTATTTTCTATATTCTGCAGTGGTAATAGTTTCCATACTTTCTAAATATGAAAAATGGGGTTAGTTGTTTCTTGAATACATGTTAGAATTTGTTGGTTGAAAAAAAATTGAGACTTAGTATTTCCTTTTATAAAGATACCATTTTGCAAATATATTTTAAATTATAAAGTGAATCTAATTTTTTAAATATTTTCAGTCACCTTTTCAAGAAAATATTTATATAGAAATTCATTCATTTGCTTGATCTTTTCAAAATAATTGGCATAATATTTTTCAAGTTATACATTAACTGTTATATTTTGATTAGTTTTTGTCTATTCTCTTTGTTCATTTTACTTTCCACCTTTCTCTGTGCTATGTTTTAGATAAGTCTCTTTTGAGCAAGATAGGTAGATATGTTTCAAAAGGTCTATTCTGATAAGCTTTTTATTTCTCAATTAAAGCACTTTGTCCCTTCATTGCAATGATTGATTTTATTCCCTTTTAACATTATGAGTTGTAAAATTTTTCCCATTTTCTACATTGTTTACTTCTTTCTGTTTTTGTGATTATTTGAATTTTATTAACCTCATTCAATTAAAATTATATATTTATCTGTAGTTTACTTCAGCAAGTTTAACATTGATTTAAGTCAATTACTATCACTATTCTCACAAATAGCATGTAGAATGCTTTAAACTTGATCAAACATTTCTTAATTTTCCCCAAATCATCACTATTATTATACTTTTATATTTTCATTCCCACAGTAAGTATACAATATTGGACATATATACACAGACTGGTTCCAGATCAGGAAAGGAGTATGTCAAGGCTGTATATTGTCACTCTGCTTATTTAACTTATATGCAGAGTATATCATGCGAAATGCCATGCTGGAAGAAGCACAAGCTGTAATCAAGATTGCCAGGAGAAATATCAATAACCTCAGATATGCAGATGACACCACCCTTATGGCAGAAAGCAAAGAAGAACTAAAGAGCCTCTTGAAAGTGAAAGAGGAGAGTGAAAAAATTGGCTTAAAACTCAACATTCAGAAAACTAAGATCATCACATCCAATCCCATCACTTCATGGCAAATATGGGGAAACAGTGAGAGACTATTTTTGGGGGCTCCAAAATTACTGCAGATGGTGATTGCAGCCATGAAATTAAAAGGCGCTTGCTCCTTGGAAGAAAAGCTATGACCAACCTAGACAGAATATTAAAAAGCAGAGACATTACTTTGCCAACAAAAGTCTATCTAGTCAAAGCTACAGTTTTTCCAATAGTCATGTATCGATGTGAGAGTTGGACTATAAATAAAGCTGAGCATTGAAGAATTGACACTTTTGAACTGTGGCGTTGGAGAAGACTCTTGAGAGTCCCTTGGACTGCAACAAGATCCAACCAGTCAATCCTAAAAGAAATCAGTCCTGAATATTCATTGGAAGGACTGATGCTAAAGCTGAAACTCCAGTACTTTGGGCCCCTGATGTGAAAAACTGACTCATTTGAAAAGACCCTGATGCTGGGAAATATTTTAGATGGGAAGAGAAGGGGATGACAGGGCATAAGATGGTTGGATGGCATCACCAACTTGATGGACATGAGTTTGAGCAAGCTCCAGGAGATGGACAGGGAAGCCTGGCATGCTGCAGTCCATGGGATTGCAAAGAGTCAGATAGGACTGAGTGGCTGAACTGACTGAGTGATGTAGGCAGTGTTAGTTTTAAATTCTGACATGCATATCAGGTTTCTTGCTTTTTATTTATGATGGTACCAAAGATGTCTTTGTGTTACCCTTTTCATTATGACAGAATTGCACCCCACAGGATTTTTTTTTCTATTTTTTAAAACCATTACTGAAATAGAGTTGATTTGTTATGTTGTGTTAGTTGTTGGTGTACAACAAATTGATTCAGTTATATATACATACATAAATCTATTCTTTTTTAGTCTCTTTTCCATTAGAAGTTATCACAAGATATTGAATATGTTGCCCTGTGCTATATAGTAGGAACTAGTTAGTAGAATTTCATATGAAATACGTGTATTTATGGCAATATCTCATATTTTGTTCCTTTAAATATCTTTCACAAGAGTTACGTTCAGGTGGATTAAATATGATTTTCTCAGAATATTTGTGATATTATTTAAAAATGTGTGGCTTCCACTGTTACTTGAGAAATTACCTATAAGTCTAATTGCAGTTGCTTTGAAGACAATCTTTTCTTTTTCTGTGTCAATTTATAAGAGATTAACTTTGGTTCCTGTGCTACAAGTTCACTTTAGTGTACCTAGGAGTGAAACCCTATCATTTATCTCATTTGGGATTTTATAAACTTCTGTGAATTCTTTCTTTTTACCAGCTTTGAGTTTTAATTATGGTCATTATTTTCTCATATAGTTTTGTATTTATTGTATCTCCTCTTCTCTGAAATTCTGATTAAAGCATTTTAGATTTTTCTCATTTTAAACTCCTTGTATCTTAACCATAGTTTTGTTTGTTTTTTACTTTTAATCTCTTGGTGAATGAATAATGGCTTCAGTTATATATTCAGGAGTGATTCCTCAGTTCTGTGTTATACCTATTTACATAGCCATTGAGTTTCTAATTTCTGTTTTATATGTTTCTTCATGTTTAACTAGGTTAATTTTCAATCAGCATAGGCTCCTTTACTGGAGTCAGTCTTGCTTTTTTATCTCATTCACCTTTAATTTCCTATCATTAAATATGCTTAATTTTGTAAACTGACGTCTTTACAGTTTTTATTTTTCTTCCAGTTTTTTACGATAGCCCACATTCATGGTATGCACGCTCAGGTGCTCAGTCGTGTCATGACACTTTGCAGCCCCATGAACTGTAGCCCGCCAGCTCCTCTGTCCATGGACTTTTCCAAACAGGAATACTGCAATGTGTCATCTCCTATCTCAGGATATTGTGGCTGTTAATTGTGATCTTTTTGACTATGGATTCAATTTTCTTAGAAATATTTTTTCTGGTAATTCTTGCAGAGTTACATAGTTTTGTGGTAACAAAAGTAAAAGGTTAATATAATCAGCTAATGCCCCAAATTGAAAGCTGGCTTCACTGCTCCTTATTCTTCTCTAGGTTCTCATTTCAGTTAGTATTTGATTGGATCAAAGATTCAAAACATAAATATATTTTTTAAATCACACACACACACACACACACACACACACACACACACATATATATATAAAGGGTTTTAGTTGGAATATTTGGTAAGATTACCTAGAATGTCATATTATCCTACAGTAATTTTATCTTCCTCTTTTTATAATCAGTTTTCAATTTAATAGTCTACTGGAAGGAAAGGATGCTTTTCTATTTCTGCCTAGTAATCATATATTTTATTGTTTATATTTTTTTCTCAGTTATACTAAATTATGCGTCATAGTATATTTTGCCTAAATAGCATACTTTTTTGAATTTAAAAAATCTTCACTGGGGGATATTTTGGAGAAGAAATGTTCAAATTGGAAGACTTACTAGGTATGGTGTTCTGGTTTGAACTGAAGCACATCACCTCTTTCTGTCACTTTTCTGCCTGGTCCAGATGGCAAAGTTACTTGACTTGCCTGGTGTCTGGCTGAGTTAAGTGTGAACCGTTTGAAATTCAATCAGAAATAGACGGAAGTGATGGCTTTTGGGCAGGGGAAAACATTTTGATAATTTATCAAGTACTTTATTTAGATGACCATGAAAACTACAAGCTATGTTATACTGTGATAAACCTGACACTTTTGGCATTAGATTAAAATGAATTTTCCACTCAAAAAATCAATGATATGCTGCTTCTTTTTCCTCTATTAAGGAAATAATCCCCAATTTTTTTGGCTTAGAGTTTGTAGATTAATTACATGCATGATGTTTTGGCTTCATTTCTGTGCATTTTAATAGACTCTAAATACAGTAGATAAGAAAACGTTATGTACAAGGAAAGTATCGCTTTCATGGTTCAGATTGATTTTTTGTACAGGCACAAATTATACCTTGAGAAAATGGAAACATTGGCCTGCTCTTGCATTTTGTTTTAAATATATGATTTTAAATCGACTTTCATAATTACATTGACCTATTAATATAACAACTTTCATAAGATTTGTTTGATTTAGAAGACAAACGTACCTTGGGGATATTCATGGGACTGTTCAATGTCATATTTGTATAAATATAGGAAGTGGCTTTAAGAACTAAAAGAAGGCTTAATATTACTTTTATTTTAATGTGTTTAAGTGATTGGAGAATAGACCACATATTAAAATAATTGTAAATATATATTAAAAAGGTTCTTGAAATGTTTGATGGAGAAGGCAATGGCACCCCACTCCAGTACTCTTGCCTGAAAAATCCCATGGGTGGGGGAGCCTGGTAGGCTGTAGTCCATGGGGTCGCTAAGAGTCGGACACGACTGAGCGACTTCCCTTTCACTTTTCACTTTCATGCATTGGAGAAGGAAATGGCAACCCACTCCAGTGTTCTTGCCTGGAGAATCCCAGGGACGGGGGAGCCTGGTGGGCTTCCATCTATGGGGTCACACAGAGTCGGACACGACTGAAGCGACTTAGCAGCAGAAATGTTTGAAGTAAACTTTTATATTTCTGGCTCCATTTAATTTTAGTAAACTTAAGCTTACTCATGAGCTTGTGATTATTTAATGTTAAAGACAAGCTTTTCCACAAATAAATTTTGTAGAATCTTAAAATCAAAGCAAAGACAAAAGGAAACAAGAATTTATACCAAGAAAAAATCTTAAATGTAATATATTATTTTGATTTAACCTAATGGGAAAAAAGGTATTGTTGATAGGTCAGATGGGATATCTAACCTGCCCCCTCCCCCAGCTGGTCAGTGAGAGAGGTAGTACTAGAACTTTATTAAATTACCAAATTCTGTTTGCTTTACTGATGGAAAGACACCAGTTTACGTTATAGTTTTACCCTCAGTAGATGCTGGCACACCTTGGACATTTGTAAAAGTTAGGAAGAGGTCCCTTCAAGGCAAATAAATTAAGAGACTGCCTCTTCTGTGCAAAGTAAAAGTAGTGTCTTTATCAACTGAGGTCCCAGCAGGGAAAAAACAAAGTAAACCTAATCAAATTAGGGTAAATAAAGAAGATCTTAATATAAGGATCTGTAGTACACCTTGGTTTTTTACTCTTTCTTCCATTTAAAGGGTAAGGAGAGGAAGCAGCTATTAACGCTAAGTAATAAGAGTGCTATCTTGAGAGCTGGAAAATAGCCAGCCTGAAGCAGTACTGGAAAGAGGAAGATTGAAAAATAAGTACCCCAACCTCACTCTCATCCCCTTTGTTGCTACCTATTGGCCCACATAATTAGGTGCCAGAAGGCAAGACAGCCCGAGGCAGAAACAAAGTAGCAGAATCTGGAGGACCTAAAGATTTTTAGAATAGGTTCTCTTCCTCCAGGCTGCCACAGTGCTGAGCCAAGTGAGCAGACTTGGCAAGCCATGCCTGTCTGCTTTTCAGCTGGTTGGCCAGGCATTGTACATGGTATGTGCACCTGCTTTCACCACTTACTAACATCGTGAAGTAAAGCAAATTACTCCCATATACAAAATAAACATAATGATAATATTTATTTCACAGGTGTGTTGTCAAGACTAAATGTAATTAGTTGAAAGAATATTACAAATCTAAATAAGCACACAAATAATTTTCATTATTGAAAGAAGAGAACCATTCTTATAACTAACATATACAAGACTCGGATTGATTAACCTTTTTTTAATATGAATTTTCATCAGCTGTGTTCCTCATTTTTGGTCCGTAGATATTCCCTTTCCCCACTACACTGGCCATGTTTCTACTCAACTGTCTAGATTTAATCCTATTGTTGCTGCTTCCTGAAATACCCTAACTGTTCTTTCATGTATGTTTCTAGCACTTCAAAGAAATTATGCTGGTCTCTCTCTTCCAGTTCTTATCTAGCACTTTATTACCATATTTTTGGTTTGTTTCACATACTTAACATTTTAGCATCATATAATAATCTATTTTGATCATTTCATACTTATATTGCAATAACCCTTAGTAATGATAGAAGATCAGATAGAAAAAGCAAAGGATTCAGGACTCTTTGAAGGCAATAATGGTACACCTTCACAGTATGAAATTTAGTAAAAAGTTATCTCCAGAAACCAGAGCATGGTACATTCTGCCCCCAGTTTTATTGTATTTTGAATATTCCTTGTCAGGGGAAAATCTAAGGAAAATTATTACTAAACCAATTCTATCTATTTATTAGCTGTTATTTTTTCTAATATAGTTTAATGATTTGATTTAACACAGACTAAAGGCACATGATCAACTCTTAAAAGTTTGTTGTCAGAGGACTGTGGTATAGCAGTTCTAGATCAGCTTGAGACAGTTATAACCTGTTATACTGTCAGCCACATCAACTTCACTAAAAACTCCTTTCCTAATCAGCAGAGCAGGCTATCAAAGCAAATTGCCCTGTAATTTTTTTTTTCTTTTTTTTAAGAATGAATCGTTTCAACTGCTTTTAAAGTTAGCCAGCTGATGTGCAGCTGCTGCTGCTGCTAAGTTGCTTCAGGCGTGTCTGACTCTGTGCAACCCCATAGACGGCAGCCCACCAGGCTCCTCTGTCCACAGGATTCTCCAAGTAAGAATACTGGAGTGGGTTGCCATTTCCTTTTCTCACTTATGCGCAGACAATAGCATAAATGAATCAGACTTCTAAACTTTTTAAAATTTTCAATTTCTAATATCCTGATTTAAGTATGTAGGAGTCAGTTAGTATGAATTTACATACATAAACTGACAGTGACTTGTTTGCCTATGGTTCTGGAGGCTATAATATCTTGATATTCTCATAAGCAGTTACTAACATGATAACCATTTCTTTGAGTCAACAAGGACTTTTTATATAAAAGCACAGTTTTATTTTTCTGTGACTAAAGCTATATAATATGAAAAGATAAACATTATCTTTTAATAATGATAACATTATTAAATGAAAATATATTTTAAAAAATTAAGCATTTGCTTGAGCAAAAGTTGATTCTGAAGAGAGCAAAGCCAAACCAGAAGTGGTTAGGAGCACTCAATCCACAAGGCTTTTTTGTAAAGAAAAGGCAGAAGCAAAGCAAGGGAATTACCTGATTGGCTGTAGTTTAAAGGTCTGCCCTGAAAATAAATAAATAAATAAATAAATAAATAAAGGTCTTCCCTGTTTGAAAGTGAAAGTGAAGTTGCTCAGTCTTGTCCAACTCTTTGCTACCCCATGGACTGTAACCTATCAGGCTCCTCCGTCCATGGGATTTTCCAGGCAAGAGTGCTGGAATGGATTTTCCAGGCAAGAACGCAGGAGTGGATTTGCCATTTCCTTCTCCAGGGGATCTTCCCAACCCAGGAATCGAACCAGGGTCTCCCGCATTGCGGGCAGATGCTTTACCGTCTGAGTCACCAGGGAAGCCCCTGTTTGGAGAAGCCTAATTAGTTGGGTGTGATTGGTGGTTCTACGATTTTGATTTCTTAACCTTGAGGGATTTACATGCTCTAGTTTTGATTTGTTTATGTAGACTGCTAATATATTACAACCACATTAGTCTGATGGTCTCCTTGTTTAATTAATTTAACAGTAATAAAATATTTAGACAAGATATTTTGACACATCATCTCATATAAAACACACCATGCATGTGCGTGTGCTAAGCTATTTCAGTAGTTTCTGACTCTGCGACCCTACTTACTGTAACCCGTCAGACTCCTCTGACCATGCAGTTCTCTAGGCAAGAACACTGGAGAGGGTTGGCATACCCTCCTCCAGGGGGTCTTCCTCGCCTGGGATCTAACCTGAGTCCGCTACATTTCCTGCATTGGCAGGTAGGTTCTTTATCACTAGCACCACCTGGGAAACCCAAAACACACCATACACCTACTATAAAATGATTTCACTTTATAGACAAGACATTAAGACTTAAGACTGTGATTTGCCTATTTGTACAACAAAGAACTAGCCAATCCAGGATTACCTAGGCTTCTGCCAACAAAACTAGAACATTCACCTTTGTTTACAATAGCATCCAATTGAAAATACAATTCATTGCCATTAGCTGCTTTAGTGCTTTGTTACACAAATTACAACAAAGTTGCATTTATTTCCTCCTTTAAAAAATGACATAAAAGGATGTCATTTAGATATTTTCTCTATAAATTCTTGCAAACAATTTTACATATGGATTTTAATTATAATGCTTAACATATTTATACATATGTGGCGATATTTCTGTTAGAAATATAGAAATTCTGGGGACAAAAAGAAGGCAAGTAGGAATGGTCAGTTCTAATTTCCCCATGTGCAGCCTGTGGGATCTTAGTTTTCCAATCAAGTATGCAACTCACATCCCCTGCATTGTAGATGCAGGGTCTTAACTGCTGGACTGCCAGGGAAATCCCTCTAACATAGCAATTTTGACAGTAAAGATAAATATTTCTATTTCCTTCCTGGCACCTGGAGGGTTCTCTTATGCTTGGAGAGGTAGATGTCCCTTGGATGCTTAGGAAAACAGAACAAAAGTAAATTCAGATGCCTTTGAAAGGAAAAATGATGCAGAGTTTAAGAAAAAAAACAAGTGATGAGCTTAGAAAAGGAGAAGGTTTAGATTCCTTAGGGAAAGGGTCAAGGGAAACACTTAAGAAAATATAGCCAGTGGAGATTTTTGTATTGAGATGATGACTGGTGTGCAATTCAAATACTCTCCTCAGTCTCCTAGACAAAAGGCCCAGAAAACATCCATGTTACTGAAAATTTTATTCTCTGAGAATATCAACTGTCCATTTTTTGTGTGTGCTTAATTTTGGCATAGGTTGCAACCAGAGGTTCTCTGATAAAATTTCCAACGTCTGGATTATGTGTTATTCACAGTAGTTTGAGGTCACAGGTTGTGTTTATTAACTTTTGAACCCCTAGTAAAATTAAAATGATTGTAATATAGTAGAAGATAATAAATGTTCAATGAATGAACAAGAGAAAATGATAGAAAGGATATACCAGGGAGGGAGCAGGATAAGAAGGGCAGATAAAAAACAAGAGAGTACAAAGAAGGGAGAGGAAAATAGATTCTGAATGGGGCATCTTTATTTGGACCCTCGTTTGATGAGTTACTGTGGTCTCTGCCTGGGCAGTAGTAGCTTTTGTGAGTCTCAGTTTCTCCTCTTTCAACTGTATCCACAATTGCCATTTTGAAATATCAGGAAATTCAGATAACCTGTGTAATTAAAAGATATTCAGAAAATTGAATTATGTTATACTTATCTTAGAATTACTCCAAGCAGAACTAGTTTCAAGCCTTCTCCATTAGCTATTTTTCCCCTGCTCTATTGTTTTGTGAAAATACATCACATTAAAAATTATCAGCTTCCCCTAAGAGTGCGCCTTGTCTCACTGACAGTACACAGATGCCTCTCATCCTTGTCTCTACCCTATTCACGCCTACCACGCTGATCTCTTCTCCTATTTACTAATGAGGAATGCTGCAACTGTTATAAATTGTATTGTGAAGCATGAAAACTGTGACAGGAAAACAAACAGAATTAGGATCCAGCACAGTAAGTGAAAAGAAAAAAGTTCTACAATGACCAAAGGAAGAAATGGATTGAAGTTTTGCAAGGATTTGGGAGTCTTTTATGGAGAACGTGTTGTCTTTCTATGCTTAAATGAATCCCTATTACTGTATTACAGTATAAAATAAAAGCCAAATAGTCAGAAACTATTGCAGTTTTTAAAAAAGTGATTTAACTGTCTTTTTAAAAGTTATGCTTTTTGTGGTTTTCAGCTGAAATTTGGCATTAAATATAAGAGATGATAGTGATTGAAATAAATCTGAAACGTTCAAAGTCATAGAGCTCTTAAATAAGCAAACCTCATTTTCCAGTGTTCAGTAGGCATTCAATTCCATTATGAATCTTGAAAAAAATAATGTAGAAATTGATGTGGAATTTGAAAGAAGGGAGAAAGTAATGTGTAATAATTGTTTTATTTCCTTGAGGAATGTTGCAGTACAAAAAGATCCTATAGTCTGTATTTCTTTTCCATTAGTTTCTAATCATAGTGAGAATTTACTTTTCTTCTGAAAGTGTAACTAGATACTTTTTTTTTTTTTTCTGTTTCTGCTTTGTGATGTGGAAATGGCATTTGAGAATTTCTTTTCTGGTCTCTGTGGCTTTCATTTCTCATTAAAAGTCAGTTCAAAGAACACAGTTTCATGATATACCCTGCCAATGGTCTGCTCACAGATCTTCTGACCTCTAGAATCTCTTCCTATAATCTGCTATAGATAAGGCTAAAATATTACATTTTTCCTTCTGTAAGCTTATAAGAATGTCTTGCCTTTGATCAAAAGTCACTAATTTCTGCATACTTGTTGTATATTCCAACTGCCTTGGGAGAACTGGAGATCCTCACAATCTGGTACAAATCTAAACCTGCAGCATGATTTTTCACTATCCTGTCTCAGAATCTCATGATCCATTCACACTACATCACACTGTACACATGCATGTAAATGTTGCACCTGTGTTCAGGACATGTTCTGTTATCAGAGAAAACTGAATTTTAACTTTTACAATTCTAGACATCCAGCCAAGGCGAGGCTCTGCTGCTGCTGCTGCTGCTGCTAAGTCGCTTCAGTTGTGTCCGACTCTGTGCAACCCCATAGACGGCAGCCTACCAGGCTATGCTATAGAGGCCTAAAGGACATGGTCAAAATTTTCCCCCAAGACAAATTTCTTCCCCCTTTGGTCAGCTGTAACATTTTCTTGATAAAAAACATGTTCTTGGCTTATTTTTTTTTTTATGAAAAAGCCTTATCCTCTACTAGATAATTATAAAGAATTAATCTTAGTTCGTCTCCAGTGCAATGATTCACAAACATAAGTCTTTGTCTCATACAAGGTTACAGACTAAATACAAATCAGCAGAACAACTTTCCAATATGTAGACTCACAGCCCATACCACAGAGTTTCTGATTTAGTCTGACTGAATATCCCATACACGACCTTCTAGGTTTAGAAAACTAAAACATAATTCAATTGCACAATTCCAGACAGTGAATAGAACATTTTAAATGAAAGAATGAGTTTAATGCATGCATATTTATGAACAAATGCATTGAGAAAGAAATGAAATGCATTGTTAAAGAAATGCTATATTACTGAAGTATTAAGTTTAGCTCTGCTATTTAATCCTTTTTGAAGTAAAAATTTAATCTTGGTAAGCCCCAATTTCTTCATGGGGAAATCTGAAGAAGTACCAAGTGAAATGCAGTTTTTTAAAGGCTAAAATATGTTCTTGAGATATAGGCACCTTATGTGCTTCTGAGCCTGAAAAAGTTTCTCCTAAATTGCACCCAATTTTGTATTTTTAAGTTCATATTTCCTCCTATATTTTAGAATATGTGGGAAGGAAATATAATGTTCAACACAGCATGTATATCTCCTATAGTTGAGACTTAGATTACTTTTTATAATAAGAAGCAGAAAACAGAGGGGTCAGACAGTAAAATTTATGAGTGGGAAGTAATGAATAAAATACCAGATATTATTCACTACTCACTATGAAGTATGAGCTTCCACAAAGCCTCTCCTATAGAAAATATATCTCACTTGTCTCAGAAGAAAAGACACTATTCAAATCTCAAGCATGTTGGAAATCTACTGCTTCCTTCATGTCAAGGACTTTGCTTAACCAATAATTTTTGGTCCTTTTCAAAAACTTCTTTCATTCTTTATGCACTTACTCATTTAAGAAACATATATCATTTGAGAACCTAATATAATCAGAACATTGTGCTAAGCTCTGGAGCTATCAGTTCAGTTTAGTTCAGTCGCTCAGTAGTGTCCAACTCTTTGCGACTCCATGGACTGCAGCACGCCAGGCCTCCATGTCTGTCACCAACTCCCACAGCTTACTCAAACTCATGTCCACTGAGTTGGTGATGCCATCGAACCTTCTCATCCTCTGTCATCCCCTTCTTCTCCCATCTTCAATCTTTCACAGCATCAGGGTCTTTTCAAAAGAGACAGTTCTTTGCATCAGGTGGCCAAAATATTGGAGTTTCAGCTTCAGCATCAGACCTTCCAATGAATATTCAGGACTGATTTCCTTTAGGATGGACTGATTGGATCTCCTTGCTATCCGAGAGACTCTAAAGAGTCTTCTCCAGCACCACAGTTAAAAAGCATCAATTTTTCGGCACTCAGCTCTCTTTATAGTCCAACTCTCACGACCATGCATGACTACTGGAAAAAACTGTAGCTTTGGCTAGATGGATCTTTGTTGGCAAAGTAATATCTCTGCTTTTTAATATGCTGTCTAGGTTGGTCACAAATTTTCCTCCAAGGAACAAGCGTCTTATAGTTTCATGGCTGCAGTCACCATCTGCAGTGATTTTGAAGCTCAAATAAATAAGGACTATCACTGTTTCCACTGTTTCCGCATCTATTTGCCATGAAGTGATGGGACAAGATGCCATGATCTTAGTTTTCTTAATGTTGAGTTTTAAGCCAATTTTTTCACTCTCCTCTTTCACTTTCATCAAGAGGCTCTTTAGTTCTTCTTCACTTTCTCCCATAAGGGTGGTATCATCTGCATATCTGAGGTTATTGATATTTCTCCCAGCAATCTTGATTTCAGCTTGTGCTTCATCCAGTCCAACATTTCTCATGATGTACTCTGCATATAAGTTAAATAAGGGTGACAATATACAGCCTTGATGTACTCCTTTCCCAATTTGGAACCAGTCTGTTGTTCCATGTCCAGTTCTAAATGTTGCTTCTTGACCTGCATACAGATTCCTCAGCAGGCAGGTCAGGTGGTCTTGTATTCCCATTTCTTTAAGAATTTTCCACTTTTTGTTGTGATCCACACAGTCAAAGGCTTTGGCATAGTCAATAAAACAGAAGTAGATGTTTTTCTGGGACTCTTGCTTTCTCAATGATCCAAGAGATGTTGGCAGTTTGATCTCTGGTTCCTCTGCCTTTTCTAAATCCAGCTTGTACATGAGGAAGTTCACAGTTCACATACTGTTGAAGCCTGGCTTGCAGAATTTTGAGAATTACTTTGCTAGCGTGTGAGATGAGTGCAATCATGTAGTAGTTTGAGCATTCTTTGGCATTGCCTTTCTTAGGGACTGGAATGAAAATTGACCTTTTCTAGTCCTGTGGCCAATGCTGAGTTTTCCAAAGTTGCTGGCATATTGAGTACAGCACTTTCACAGCATCACCTTTCAGGATTTGAAATAGCTGAACTGGAATTCCATCACCTCCAGTAACTTTGTTCATAGTGATGCTTCCTAAGGCCCACTTGACTTCACATTCCAGGATGTCTGGCTCTAGGTGAGTGATCACACTATCATGATTATTTGAGTCATGAAGATCTTTTTATGTATAATTCTGTGTATTCTTGCCATCTCTTCTTAATATCTTCTGCTTCTGTTAGGTCCATACCATTTCTCTCCTTTATTGAGCCCATCTTTGCATAAAATGTTCCCTTGGTATCTCTGAATTTCTTGAAGAGATCTCTAGAACTATGGATGCGGATAAATAAAACCTGGAGTGCTGAGCAGAAATTATCCAGATGAAAATTCCTGGGAATTACTAGAACATTCCTGGGAAAGGAAGCAAGTCTTGAGGTATATAACTGACCCTTTCCCTAACTCATTGAGACAAATGGAACCTCTGGATGAATGTGGTCAAGAGCTTATGATTCCCTCTTCCTCCACATTTCCCATCTAGGGTTATGATTTCTCATGGGAAGGGGCAAGCTAACAGGATTTCTCATCATTCCACTCAACTCCATGTGTCAGGAGCTCTATCAGAGGTAAGTGACTTAAAAAGTCCGGGGCTCTTTTCTTCTCCCTAGCCTCAGTTTCCATGGAAGAATGTCTACAACAGGCATGGTGTGCCAAAAAGACAGAGTCTTGATCACCTTCACTATAGCTTGCTCGTGAGATAAAGAACCCATACCAATGTGAAGTAAACTAAGACAAACAGAGTCTATTGTGCTTACTCAGTACCTACTCATAGAACAATGGTGTTGCTCCAAGAAAAAGCTAGTATCTGTCTACACCCCAGCCTGAGAGATGTGGTACTTTGCCCACGGGTGAGAAAGGCTATAAGAACAGATGTCCCAGCTGCTGTCCCTTAAAAAGGGACCAATTTTATTTGGAATATAGTATAGAGAAATTCAAACCAAAAAATTGTCAAAACAATGAAGATTTGAGGATGAGACATTAAGAGAAGGCTGGTGGCTCTATAATAGTGACAAGCAAAATAAATACAAACAGTATAAATTTAACATACAGAGCTGTAATATGTCTGACAATAACAGCACAAAAGAGACAGGTAGGGGAAAAGCTATCTTGGTGTAAGTAAATGGCAACAAATGATTAAAAAACCACAAGGAGCAATGAAGATAACCAGAAATGCAAAATAAGAAGTATACCTTAGTTCATTATATCAACTTGCATTATATTAACTTCATTACTTGCTCTCATTTTCTTAGCTTCTTTAAAAGACATAAAATTATATAAACTAGTGTTATGGTGGTGGTTTAGTCACTAAGTTGTGCCTGACAGTTGTGACCTCATGGACTGTAACCCACCAAGCTCCTCTGTCCCTGAGATTTCCCAAGCAGGAACACTGGAGGGGGTAACCATTCCTTTCTCCAGAGGACTGCCCTGACCCGGAAATCAAACCTGCACGTCCTGCATTCAAGGGGATTCTTTACTGCTGAGCCACCAGGGAAGCCCAATTATTGAGTTTGCAATATCTATATACATAACGTGGGCTTCCCTGGTGGCTTAGATGGTAAACAATCCATCTACAATGCAGGAGACCTGGATTTGATCCAGGGATCAGACCAGGGTTTGATCCCTGGATAGGGAAGATTCCCTGGAGAAGGGAATGGCAACCCTCTCCAGTATTTTTACCTAGAGAATTTCATAGACAGAGTAGTCTGATGGGCTACAGTCCATGGAGTTGCAAAAAGTCAGACATGACTGAGCAACTAACAGTTTCACTTTCATACACATAACACAGAAAACAATAATAGCATAGAGGAAAGTGAACAATTAAATAGAGCTATCTTGAAAGAATATCTCTATATCTCATTGGAATTAAATGAAGTAGATTCCCATAGATTCAGATGACTATTGTAAGCCCTAGAGCAACCTCTAAAATGTCTAGATTGTAAATAACTAAATAAAACTATATCTACTTGCAGATGACATGATCTCATATTTTTTTTAAAAAATTACATACAAACAATTAATTCTGGAGATGGTGTGGCAAAAAGGGAACCCTCTTACACTATTGGTGGGAATATAAATTGTTACAGCCACTATGGACAACAGTATGGAGTTTCCTTAAAAAAATAAACATAGAACTATCATATAATCCAGCAATCCCACCCCAGGTCACGTATCTGGAGAAAACCATAATTTGAAAAGATACACATACCACAGAGTTCATTGCAGAGCTGTTTACAAAAGCCAGGACATGTAAGCAACCTAAAGGTTCATCAATGGAGGAATGGATAAAGATGTAGTATTTACACAGTGGAATATTACGCAGCCATTAAAAAGAATGAAATAATGACATGGGTGGATCTAGAGAGTGTCGTACTGAATGAAGTCAGACAAATGAAGACAAACAGCATATCACTGGATGTGGAATCTAAAAATAACGGTATAGAAGAACCTACTTACAGAATAGAAATAGGGTCAAAGATGTAGGAAACAAACTTATAGTTGCCAAAGGGAATGAGGGGAGGGAAAAATTAGGAGATTGGGATTGACATACACAAACTACTATTAAGATATGTAAAATAGATAACTATCAGGAACCTATCAAGAAAACTCTATTCAGTACTCTGTAATGACAGAGTACTGGGAATAGAAGTCAAAAGAGTAGATATATGTACTATGTATAACTTATTTACTTTGCTGTACAACAGAAATTAACACAACATTGTAAACTGGGACTTCCCTGGTAGCTCAGAGGTTAAAGCGTTTGCCTGGAATGCAGGAGACCTGGGTTTGATCCCTGGGTTGGGAAAATATAGAAACTTGCTTAAAATCTATAACAACTAATAAATGAGCTCAGCAAGGTTTCAGGGTAGAAGATAAATATAAAAACTTATAGCAATGAATATCTGAAAATGGAATTAAAGAACAACTCTTTTTACAGTAGTACAAACAAAATTAAATAGAAATAAATCTAACAAAAGAATTATAAGATTTGTACATTGAAAACTATGAAAGATTGTTGAAAGAAAGGAAGGACATCCCAAACAAATGGAAAGATATTTCATGTTCATGGGGCAGAAAGCTTAATGTTGATCAGGTGACAATACTGCTTAGATTTATGTACAGATTCAGTAGAATTTTTATCAAAAATCCCAAGTAGATTTTTTTTTTAAGAATTTGACAAATTGATCTAAAAATTAATATGGAACTGCAGGGAACCCATAACTGCAGGGAAACAAATTTTGAAAAGGAAAAAGTTGGAGAACTCAGATTTCCTGATTTTAAAACTTACTAAAAAGCTACACTAGTCAAAACAGTGTGGTAGTAGCATAAGACTAAACATGCAGATTGTGAAAGTGAAAGTCAATCAGTCGTGTCTGACTCTTTGTGATCCCATGGACTGTATAGTCCAAGGAATTCTCCAGGCCAGAATACTGGAGTGGGTAGACTTTCCCTTCTCCAGGGGATCTTCCCAACCCAGGGATCGAACCTAGGTCTCCCACATTGCAGGCGGATTCTTTACCAGCTGAACCACAAATATGTAGATTAATGGTAACCAATTTAGACACTAGAAATAAATCCTTGTATTGATGGTTAATTAATTCTTTAAAAGGATATTAACACAATTGAATGGGGAAAATAATACTCTTTTCAACAAATGGTGTTAGAAAAACTGGATACCTACATGCAAAACCAAATATAAAAATTAAGCCAGTGTAATTCATAGATCTAAATTTAAGAAGAAAAGCTTATATATATATATTTATATATATAGAGAGAGAGAGAGCGCAAGCAAGAGAGCGAGAGAGCGAGCGCCATTGTGTACCTCGTGGAATCTTAGTTCCCTGACCAGGGATTGAATCCATGCCCCCTGCAATGAAACTGTGGAGTCCTAACCATTGGACCACCAGTAAATTCTTAAAAAGCCCTAAAATGTTACAAGTAAATACATGAGTAAATCTGTGTGACATGGGATTAAGTAAAGGTTCTTTTGCTACTACATCAAAAGCACAAGTCACCAAAATACTAATAAATAAATTGTAATTAATCAAAATTTAAAACTTTTGTGTTGTAAACAATGTCATAAATAAGGACAACATTTGAAATGGGAAGTGAATGTTTACAAATTACTTATCTGATAAAGGACTTCTATCTAAATTATGTAAAAAAATCTCTTACAACTCAATAATAATTAAAAAAAAAGTGGAGATATACATAGCCAATAAACACATAAAAATGCTCAATAACATTATCTGTAAGTAAGATGTACCTCAAATCCACAGTATGTTTTCACACTTCATTAATATACTTGTAATAAAAAAAAACAAGAAAAAACAATAACAAATGTTGGCAAGAATGTGGAAACAAATGAAACCCCTTTATAAACTGCACATAGGACTGTAAAATGTGGCAGCAATTTTGAAAAAGAGTTTGACAGTTCCTCATAAAGTTATACAGAGAATTATCATATGACCAAGTAATTCCTCTATGAAATATATACTCATGAGAAATTAAAACATATACTCACATAAAAACATAAACTAGTTTTCTTTGCAGCATTATTCATAATGTCTAAAAGTAGAAACTATCCAAATTTCCACCCAAATTGATGGCAGAGAGAGAAAGTATATGTGTAAAATAGGACATGCATGAATATTAAAAAAAAAAAATTATGGTCTGTGAAAAACAGCTCAAAAATCCACGTGTCATATGATTCCATTTACAGAGACAAAGTAGATGAGCGGTTGCCAGTGAAGGGACTATTTTAAAGGAACTGGGAGTGACTGCTAATTAGTATATGTGGTTTCTTTTTATTTTAATATTTGTTTAAATTGGGATGTAGTTGCTTTACAATATTGTGTTACTTTCTGCTGTACAATGAAGCAAATCAGCTATATGTAAAATATATTCCTCCCTCTTGAACCTCTCTTCCAACCCGCCTGCCTTCCTCCCCTCTAGGTCACAGAACACTGAGCTGAGCTCCCTGTGCTATATTTACAGTAGGTTTCCACTATCTGTTTTACATACGGGGGTGCACATACATCAATCCTAATCGCCACCAGTCTTTTGGTATGGCTGTATCTTTCACCAAGGATAGTATGTTTATTGTTCCATAAAACTTCCTAAATTCACTCATCTTCTTCTCCCTCACTCTTTCTAAGTGTACAATTCAATTGATTTCTAGCATGTTAACACAGTTTTGCAATCATCACAAGCAATTTAAAAATTTTTATTACCTTAAAAAGAAACCATGTCCATCGACAGACGAATGTTCTTTTTTTTTTTTTTTTTGAGGTAATAAAAATGCTGTGTTAATTTCTTCCATACAGCCAAGTGACTCAGTTTAAGAAAAGAAAAAAATCAAACTCAAAATATCAGTGTTGTTTTTTAGAAATTCCACTTGGACTGCCTTTTGCACCTAAAAGTCAGCTTGTCAAAACGTGAGTATTTGGGCTTCTTTGGTGTCTCAGTGGTAAAGAATCTGCCTGCCAATGCAGGAGACACAGTCAGAGACACACTCTGATCTCTGATTCGGGAAAATCCCATATGCCACAGAGCAACTAAGGCCAGGCACCACAACTACTGAGCCTGTGCCCTAGAATCTGGGAGCCCAAAATACTGAATCCCATGTGCCTTAGAGCTCATACTCCCAACAAGAGAACCCACTGCAATGAGAAGCCTCCATACCACAGTAAGAGAGTTTCAGCTAGAGAGAAGTCCACACAGCAATGAAGACCCAGCACAACCAGAAAGAAAGAAAAAACAATGAGTCTTCATCTTTCTGTCCCCATGTAAGGATTCATTTGCTCCTATATTCCCAGTTGTAGTGATATGGAGAACCACGTGGACTAAGCATGAATCTCTATGAATATATTACTCTTCCATCTGTTTATCTCTTCATCACCGTAATGCCTCTATCCTGCTTCCTACGTAGTTTCAGTGTTTCCTTAATCTCTCTTGTCAGCTCTGCTCTAGTTTATCTTCATCCTTTCTTTAATGAAATATTTTAATAGTTTTTTGTTACTCTCCCTACTTCTAGCTACATCTATATCCAGTAACTTAACAGACAATGAGAGAGGTCACTTTTCAGAATTGTGAGGCCAGGATATAGGAGTCTGGATCCGTTTCTGGTACTCCCAAGCAGTGCAGACCACAGGAAGCTCACTTAAACCCTCCAGGGCTCAGGGTTTTTCATTACTGAGACTGTGCTAAGTTCATCAGATAATATTTAAGGGTGCTTCAGTTTTCATGAATTATGATTCTATAACTTTTAAATTTCCATTGATAATTCTGATATAGAACAGTGATGATTTTAGCTTCAGCATATTTTAGTTCTAATTTTCACTATAAGCAAAACAGTAAGAACCTTAAATATTATTAATAAGATTACTGAAAACATTGCAGAAGGAACTGAGATAAGAAGAGATTGACTTTTCTCCTAGAAAAGATATTCACCCTAAGGACTGAACTTAGATTTAAAAACGAAAATAGGATTTTTAAAGATCTTATGGATAAGTTAGCCAAAACATACATTTGGTTTTGTTGTTGATTTTTACTGAATAGACTGAAATTCAGGTTGTATATGCATACACAGACTAAAGCGCTTTTGTTCTAAACTCCAGTAATTCTGATTTATTCATGAATGACAAAATGATCATTTGAACTAGATTCAAATTTCTTTGTTTAGCGATTTTTTTTTCTTTAACATATATTTTTAGATAATGATACTAAATGTGAACAAGCCAGAAGGAGAAATGTGTTAATTTTGTTTGACATAATTTTGGACACTTAACAAGTACTGAGCTTGACAGAAATCATGTTTAACCCCAACCCCTGTTTATAGGAAGGTTACTGAATATTTAGGGATAGAAACAAAAGAACCTCAAGTGCTGTGAGGCTGTTTTGTTTTTTTAATTGTAAAATCATTACAACTAATAAGTGCTTAAGAAACAAAGAGTAATTAAATGTGGCTTGAGAATACAGTATAGACTTTCAAAGAGAATGTTAGCAGTGCATTTTCAATAATGGAGATTATATCAGTGAAACGGATGTGCGATGTACTGTACAACATCAGTACAACAATGATGTACAGTGTTTAAAACCTTGTTGCAGACTGCATTTGATCTGGTTCCTATAGTAAGTCTGTGAAAATGATATAGCAAATGCTGTTATACGTCCTTAATTGATGAGACATTAAGAATTAGAAGACATAATATATTTAGATTATAGAACCTGAAAAACAGGTTTGGAATCTAGCTCTCCAGTGACTGGACTTTACTGGATGAAGAATACCAGATAGGAATGGTTGGGCGGGGGGGGGGGGGGGGGGGGGGGGGGGAAGCTATTAAGGGCATGAATGCCTTTTGAAAATGCTGTTAGGAAACAATAGAATAGAATTTCAAATTCCTATAATAGAGTATAAACCCAAAGTGAACTGATAGTCCATTTTTTCAGGTTTTATTCTGAGACCTAAGTATTGCTATTGCCATTGGAAATGCTAGGATTTAGTAGATTTAGGAGAATAAAAATGAATGTCTGATTAAAATAATTCTAAGTGGGTAAAATTCTTCTATTCGGAGAGCAAATATATGAAACCGTATATGAGACCAAGTATTAACCAGCAAAATGCCCAGATGGATGAAGCACAAGCTGAAATCAAGATTGCCAGGAGAGATATCAATAACCTCAGATATGCAGGTGACACCACCCTTATGGCAGAAAGTGAAGAGGAACTAAAGAGCCTCTTGATGAAGGTGAAAGAGGAGGTGAAAAAGCTGGCTTAAAACTCAACATTCAAAAACGAAGATCATGGCAAAGGAAACAGTGACCGACTTGGGCTCCAAAATCACTACAGATGGTGACTGCAGCCACAAAATTCAAAGGTGCTTGCTCCTCAGAAGACAGCTATGACAAACCTAGACAGCATATTCAAAAGCAGAGACGTTACTTTGCCAACAAAGGTCCATCTAGTCAAGGCTATGGTTTTTCCAGTAGTCATGTATGGATGTAAGAGTTGGGCTATAAAGAAAGCTGAGTGCCAAAGATGCTTTTGAACTGTGGTGTTGGAGAAGACCCTTGAGAGTCCCTTAGATTGCAAGGAGATCAAATCAGTCAATCCTAAAGGAAATCAATCCTGAATATTCATTAGAAGGACACTGATTCTGAAACTGAAGTTCCAATACTTCAGCCACCTGACACAAAGAGCCAACTCCTTAGCAAAGACCCTGATACTAAAAAAGACTGAAGGCTGGAGGGGAAGGGGACAACAGAGGATGAGATGGTTGGATGGCATCATTGATTCAATGGACATTAGTTTGAGCAAGCTCCAGGAGATGGTGATGGACAAGGGAAGCCTGTTGTGCTGCAGTCTACAGGGTTACAAAGAGACAGACATGACTGAGCAAGTGAACAACAACAATTGATACTAACAGAATATAGCTTGAACTGCAAGGAGATCCAACCAGTCCATTCTGAAGGAGATCAGCCCTGGGATTTCTTTGGAAGGAATGATGCTAAAGCTGAAACTCCAGTACTTTGGCCACCTCATGCAAAGGGTTGACTCATTGGAAAAGACTCTGATGCTGGGAGGGATTGGGGGCAGGAGGAGAAGGGGACGACAGAGCATGAGATGGCTGGATGGCATCACTGACTCGATGGACGTGAATCTGAGTGAACTCCGGGAGATGGTGATGGACAAGAAGGCCTGGCGTGCTGCAGTTCATGGGGTTGCAAAGAGTCGGACACGACTGAGCGACTGATCTGATCTGAGAGATTAGAATCACACTTTAAGACTAAATTTCGGGGACTTCCCTGATTGTCCAGTGGTTAAGTTTCCATGCTTCCACTGCAGGGGGCACAGGTTGATCCCTGGTCAGGAAACAGATCCCACAAGTTGTGGGTAGAGAGCCAAAAGAAAAAAAAAAAAGGTTTTCCCTATTAATAAGACTTTGAAAGTCAGCTTAAGTATTTGTACTATATATTTTAATTAGGGAGAAGCAACAGAATATTTTGTGCAAAAGAATTACAAGACCTTATTTTATTCATTACAATGAACAAAATAGATAATGATAAGCATGTCTAATAAAGAGCTTAAGAATAAATTATCTCATGATAAGAGTCCCAGAGAGGGCAATGGTTACTATGTAAAATAAATCCTATGTCTCACCCTTCCTTGCAGTTAGGGCAGTTTTACTCTCAGTTGTGTCCAACTCTGCGACCCCATAGACTATAATCTCTGTCCATGGAATTCTTCAGGTAAGAATACTGGAGTGTGTAGTCATTCCCTTCTCCAGGGTATCTTCCCTACCCAGGGATCAAACCCAGGTCTCCTGGATTGCAGGTAGATTCTTTACAGTCTGAGCTACCAGAGACAGAGCCACAGAGACACAGAGAGAGCCACACAGTGATAGAGCCACAGCCACACAGAGACAGAGCCACCAGAGGTGCCTAACAGTATTACTAAACCTGGACAACAAACTGGAAGGAAAGAGATGTGCACAATTTTGAAGCCAGGCTGCTGCTCCTCTGGCTTCTCTTTGCCTTGGAAAGATATGCTAGTTTGTTCCAGATAAATATTTTAATTCCAGGATGTTGTGCTGTACTTCATCTTCATTCTTGAGTGACTATATGAAGCAGAGAATCCTCCACACTGCCACAGAACTCTACTGGACATAAATCTGACTGACTGTAAGTTTAACTTAGAATTTAAGTCACTGAGATTTTGACAGTTTGTTTTAATACAGCACAACCTAACCAGTACTGACTAGTAAAGAAATGGACATCAAAAGGGAAAGGAAAAAAACTAAACTATGTGGCATAATGAGAAAATTGATATCCTACTCTGAGAAGATAACAAAGCATGATCTGTAGTGGCAAAATTCTTAGAAAAATCATCAACTGAAATTAAATGGAGGCAAAGTAACTTGCTTAATAAACTTATAGCTCTATGAGAATAGGTAAAAATACACAACCTTCTAAAGTGTGTTGGTATTGATGGGTTATATTTGCCAGGGTATTAAAAGAAAAAAGTTCAGAAAAAAGTGTTGACCATTGGAAAGCAAACTATGTTCAACCCAGAAGAACAAAAAATAAGATTGGGAGAGAATGGGAATAGCCAACCTTAAGTCTCTCTCAAGTGATTAAATTAAACCCAGAATAGAAAAGGAACACATATTTGTGACTCCCAGTGAATTATTTCAATCCAATGACTTATAACAAAGATCGGATTAAGGATGCGGGTTTCCCATCAAATTCAATATACTTAAGTTGTCCAATATTAAATTCAGAAGAAAGATAGATGGGGACTAGGAGGTAGAGTGTAAAACAAAACAAAATTTGAACTTAAACATATCCAAAAAATATGTGAGTTTATCAAATTTTAGAGAAATATATTCTGACAAAAATGAGTCACTTCTAAAAGATAGAAGTTAGCTTTAAAGACAAAAACTGTGCTGTGGCCCCCAAAATATCTACATGCAGGTAATAACCTAAGGAAGATGCATAGTGTACAAGGAAAATATATGTTCCTAGACCAATTTCTTATGTGGCCAATCAGAATAAAGTACAGAGTTCCAAAGAGTAGCAAGGAGAGATACGAAAGGCTTTTTAAGTGAACAATGCAAAGAAATAGAGGAAAACAATAGAATGGGGAAGACTAGAGATCTCTTCAAGAAAATTCGAGATACTAAGGGAATATTTCATGCAAAGATGGGCACAAGAAAGGACAGAAATGGTATAGACCTAACAGAAGCCGAGATATTAAGAAGAGGTGGCAAGAATACACAGAAGAACTGTACAAAAAAGATCTTAATGATCTGGATAACCACCATGGTGTAATTACTCACCTAGAGCCAGATATCCTGGAGTGTAAAGTCAGCCTTAGGAAACATTGCTATGAACAAAGCTAGAGGGGGTAATGGAATTCCAACTGGAACTGGTAATGGAATTCCAAATTCCAGAGGTATTTCAAATCCTAAAAGACAAGGCTGTTAAAGTGCTGCACTCAATATCCCAGCAAATATGGACAACTCAGCAGTGGCCATAGGACTGGAAAAGGTCAGTTTTCATTCCAATCCCAAAGAAGGGCAAGGCCAAAGAATGTTCAAAGTTCCACACAATTTCACTCATTTCATATGCTAACTAGATTATGCTCAAAATCCTTCAAGGCAGGCTTCAACAGTACATGAACTGAAAATTTCCAGATGTTCAAGCTGAATTTAGAAAAGACAGAGGAACCAGAGATCAAATTGCCAACATCTGTTGGATCATAGAAAAAGCAAGGGAATTCCAGGAAAACATCTATGTCTGCTTCATTACTATACTAAAGCCTTTGACTGTGTGGATCACAACTGTGGAAAATTTTTAGAGAGATGGGAATACCAGACCACCTTACCTGCCTCCTGAGAAATCTGTATGCAGGTAAAGAAGCAACAGTTAGAACCAGACATAGAACAACAGACTGGTTCATACTGGGAAAGGAATACATCAAGGCTGTGTATTGTTACTCTGTATATTTAACTTCTATGCAGAGTACATGATGTGAAATGCTGGGCCAGATGAATCACATGCTGGAATCAAGACTGCTAGGAGAAATATCAACAACCTCAGATATGCAGGTGATGCCACCTTAATCCAGAAAGTGAAGAGGAACTAAAGGGCCTCTTGATGAAAGTGAAAGAGGAGAGTGAATAATCTGGCTTAAAACTGAACATTCAAAAAATGAAGATCATGGCATCCAGTCCCATCACTTCATGGCAAATAGGTGGGGGGAAATGAAAACAGTGACAGTCTTATTTTCTTGGGCTCCAAAATCACTGTTGACGGTGATTACAGTCATGAAATTAAAAGACGTTTGCTCCTCGGAAGAAAATCTTTGACAAACCTAGACAGCATATTAAAAAACAGAGACATCATTTTGCTGACAAAGGCCCCTATAGTCCAAGCTATGGTTTTTCCAGCAGTCATGTATGGATGTGAGAGTTGGACCATAGAGAAGGCTGAGCACCAAAGAATTGATGCTTTTAAACTGTGGTGCTGGAGAAGACGCTTAAGAGTCCACTGGGGAGTTGGGAAAGGGTTAGCCTTGGGCAGTACATATGTACCTGTGGCCGATTCATGTCAATATATGGCAAAAATCATCACATTATTGTAAAGTAATTATCATCCAATAAAAATAAATTAATTAAACTATTTTTTTAAGAGTCCATTGGACAGCAAGGGGATCAAGGTATTTAATCCTAAAGGAAATCAACCCTGAACATTTATTGGAAGGAATGATGGTGAAGCTGAAGCTCCAATACTTTGGCCACCTGATGCAAAGAGCCAACTCATTGGAAAAGACCATGATGCTGGGAAAGATTGAGGGCAGGAGGAGCAGCAGATGACAGAGGACAAGATTGTTGTTTGTCCTCTGTCCATTGATGATGGTATAACTCAATGGACATGAGTTTGAGCAAACTCCAGGAAATAGTGAAGAACAGGGAAGCCTGGCATGCTGCAGTTCACGGGGTTGCAATGATTTGGACTGCACTAAGCAACTAAACAATGACAACAAAGAATCTCTGAGAGTTAAATAGGCTGTGAAATCCTCAAACTTTTTTTTTTTTTTTTTTAAAGGGTAAGTGTTTTACACTTAATTCTAAAAGTTTGCATGCGATTCTCAGATACCAGCTGGGTGTGCTACAATTCAACTCAATTCTGATACTTTCTACCCAAGATAGTATCAGACTCTGCACTTTAGGTGTTTGGTCCCACAAGAGTGTCCTCCACTTGAAATCCCAGTTACAAGCAAATCTAGATTGTTACCTGCACTTCTGACCAACTGGCTATAAATCAGAGCTTTACACAGTCTCTTTCTTGGGCTCAATTTATTGCTAAAGCAGCTCACAGGACTCAAGAAATGTGTTTACTCACTAGATAACAACTGGTTTATTATAAGGATATTAAAGGCAGGGCTTCCCAGGTGGTACTAGTGGTAAAGAACCTGCTTTCCAATGCAGGAGACACAAGAGATGTGGGTTTGATCCCTGGATCAGGAAGACCTCTGGAAGAGGTCATAGCAACTCACTCCAGTATTGTTGCCTGGAGAATCACATGCACAGAAAAGCCTGGCAGGCTACTGTCCACGGGGTCACAAAGAGTTGGACACAACTGAAGCGAGTTAGCACAAAGGCAGGAAATCAATAGCTGATGAAAAGATGCATAAAGTGAGATCCCAAACAAGGGAGATTCTGTCCTTGTAAAGTTGGGCCTGGCATGGTGACCCCTGGAAAAGTTCTGGTTCACCATCCTGGAAGCTCTCTGAATCCTCTCCTTTTGGTTTATATGGAGGCTTCATTATATAGGTGTGTGTGCGCGCGTGTGTTTGTGCTAGGTCGCTTCAGTTGTGTCCGATTCTTTGTGACCCTATGGACTCTTGACATGCTTGATTACATCCCCGACCACTGGTGATGGACTTACCTCCAGCAATTCTCCCCCCCATGGAGGTCAGAGGGCGGGGCTGGAAGTCCCAGTTGTCCAATCACATGGTTGATTCTCCTGAAAACCAGCCCCCATTATTAGATGAGGTACAAATGTCACCTCAATAAAAGACCATCATAGAAATTACAAGGATTTTAGGAGCTCTGTTCCAGAAAGGGGTGAAAGATGAAATATATATTTCTTATTATAAATCACAAAATCACTGGGTGTTAGGGGGGGAAAATACAGAATTTGGTAATCAAAATAAGAGATTGAGGTAGATATTAATACCTAGGAAATGTTACATTTATCATGGCTCTTCTGTATTATCCAAAAAGTGTGAGGCTACATGTGGCTCTGGCCAAAGCGCTATGAAGAAAGACCTATCACTCAGAGTCCTTAGTAATAAAAAGCCTATCATGATTTCCTAATCTTTTTCTTCTAATTCACAGACTAGTTGAAAAAGCCACATATTTCAGTTGAGCAGCAAGAATATGATACAATTTTTGTTAGCTTGGGCTTTTGAAAGCCTATTTCGAACAAAGCTCTTTAATGACCCATGTTAACTGATTATGCAGCTTGAGCAGTAAGTAAACACACATCGTTTGCTTTTTTGTTTTGTTTTTATTACACAGAAAAATTAGGGTTATTTGATACTCTAACCTTTTCTGACTCTACAAGGGGTGATTTGAGTGTTCTGGCCACCTCACAATGGCTTTCCTTTATTCTTTCTAGGATACCAATTAAACACTTTAATTTCATCATTCCTGAAGAGATCCTGTCCAAATGATAGTCAATCATTGGTAAACAAATACAACTTTTTTGGTTCATATTGAGCTATCAAAAATCAGAAACGTTTATCATATGAGAATTGAGAGGATAAAATATGATTGCCATTTTCAGCTCAAATGAGAATTTCTTCATTTGTTACAGGGTACAGCTTTCCCATATTCCACAGTATGAATGATGTCATGAATCCAGTAAAGAAGGCCTCAGTTTTCATCGGCTAGAATACCTCCATATTTACCATAGTTCTCAAGATGTATCTTAATAGCCAAAGTCACAATTGCTTTTGAATGATAAATGTATTATTAATAGAATTTTAATAATAGAAAAAAAAAGTGTGGGGTAAGAATAAGAGATGGGTAACAGGGACATAAGTTGAAAGTATAATAATAAAGTATACTAATTAGAATTATTGCATAGTATTAGCAAATATATACCTGAAGTCTGTGTGTGTGTATATATATAGTTTTATTTTTAATTCACTTCAATGAATATGATAGAGGGATACAAACTGATCATGAAATGAAGGCAAATTATCTGGATAAATAATAACATGTTCCAGAATGAGGTTCTATTCACCTTCAATCAGTATAAAGCATGTGCTGGACAAATAAATGTGCATATAACCACTGCAAATTCGTCTTCCTTATCTAATCAGATGTAACTTTGAGTTACTGTTTATAATTCAATTGGATCAAACTCTATTTCTTTAAAAATATGAATTTCTTTCTATGCTATCGGTTCTCATGTGTCTGTGTGTGTGTATATAGAGAGAATACACACACACATAGAGAGAGAGAGAGAGATTTCTTATAGGAATTGGCTTACACAGTTGTGGAGGCCAAGAAGTCTCATAGACTACCATTCACAAGCTGGAGAACTGAGAAAGCAGTGGTCTAATTCAGTCTAAGACCACAGGTCCAAGGATCAAGAGTAAGGGCAGAAGAAGGGCAGAAGAAAACAGACATTTCAGCTCGAGAGAGAGAATTAATTCTCCTCTGCCCCTTTGTTTATCCAGATCCTCAACAGATTAGATAATGCCCCATCCATGCTGGTGAGGGCAGATCTTCTTTATATAGTTAACCGAACAGAAAGCTAATTTTTTTTTTTTTCTGGAAACATCTTCACAGATACATTCAGAAAGATCGATTTTCTGACTATCTAGGCAAGGTGCTCATTCAAGTTGACAAATAAAATGCATGATCACAGTGCCTAATATCTGTGTTCCTGATTCTGTTGCAGTAGATCCCTAATTATCACTGGATACTTGTCTCCCTGGAAATGACTGCTTTTCCGTCTTTTTTGCAGCTAAGCATGACTGTGTGACTAGGTTCTGGCCAGAACTGTAGAAAATATAAAATGGTGCAGGAAATTAATGGGAATTATGCTTGAAGAGAAAGAATTTTTGCTTCTCCTTCCTTTTATCATTTTCCTACTTCTGCTGCCTCAGAGACATATCAGTGGTGGTACCAGGAACCTAAACAGGCCACGTGCACCATGAGGAGGAAGCAACTTTAGGGTTGGTGGAGTAAAATCTGCA
Source organism: Bos indicus (assembly GCF_029378745.1). Classification (NCBI taxonomy): domain Eukaryota; kingdom Metazoa; phylum Chordata; class Mammalia; order Artiodactyla; family Bovidae; genus Bos; species Bos indicus. Next base: position 26,881,042 of record NC_091776.1, on the reverse strand, counting down.
AGTCTGGTTTCCTGACAATCATGAAAGCCTCACACTGACTCTTGTCTGTCTATTCATATGTATAAAAAATACAAAAGTTAATATTAATTAAGCCACTGTTAATGTTTTCTTATCACTTACAGTTTAACATTAAAAATACAAAATTATTCATTCCTTTTGATTTGTAATAGCGTTTCTTTCCCTCAGTTCCTAAAATGTTTACCTTATACCCTTTGATTTCCCCTCAGATATTCCATATGTCTTCATCCCCTCTCACTTTCAGCTGTAGTCTTGCCCACATTTCATTGAAAAAATAAATAAGCAGCTACACATCTCACCATCATATTCTGTGACCTACATACCGTTGCTTTTGTTCCAATTATCTTCCCTCCTGTTAAAATGATTTCTTCCCGTAAACCATTTCTTCATAGGAAGAAATAATTTCTCTACTTATGCCATGAATCCCTTCCACTCTAGATTCCTTATATCTGCACCTTTATTTAAATCCTTTCTTGTACCACTTATGGTCTCCATTTCAATTGAGTGGTTGCTCAGACAGTAAAGAATCTGCCTGCAGTATTGGAGACCTGGGTTCGATCCATGGGTCGGGAAGATCCCCTGGGGTAGGAAATGACAACCCACTCCAGTATTCTTGCCTGGAGAACCCCATGCACAGAGGAGCCTGGTGGGCTATAGCCCATGGGGTTGCAAAGAGTCAGACACTACTGAGCGACTAACACTTTCACAGATATGCTCTAATTAATGAAACTTTTGCCCCATAGTATATGTGAAGCCCACCAGATCCACTGCTCCCTTTTACAACTGTCTCTAAATTTAGAATTGTGTATGTAGTATTTCTGTACCTCACCTTCTATTCACTGTTCAATTACAAAATCAGTTTCTAATTCCAGAATTACAGTGAATCTGTGCTCATCCTGGTCATCAATGACCTCAACATGCAGAAACTCAAGACAAAACTTTCCATCTTCATAGTCTTTGATCTTTAGGCGTCATTCAGAGAGGTGAACCTATCATCAGTCTTGTACAAATGGCCATATTTTGTCATAAATTATTAGTCATTTTACCTCTTCTTCAGTAATATTTCTTTCTCAGCATTTTTTAAATTCAGTTCTCTTGCCTCTGTTTGGCCTCTAAAATTATGTACTACACAGGGATCGTTTTAGCCCCTTTTCTGTCTTAGACTCACCCTGATAATTATATGACTGATTTACAAGGTTTTAAAGACCAGCTCAATACCATGTTTCAAATTTATGTTTCTGTTTCAGATCTCTGCAGTCTCCTACATGCCCTTCCAAGTGTGTGCTTGGTATTTCCTTTCAGGGTCTCAGAGAGAAATTTCAAATTTATCACATCCAAAACTGAAATCTTAATCCCTCCCCTCCATATGGGATGGTTCATATTTTTAAAGAAATATAGTTGGATTCAGTTGAATTATATACACTAACTCAAAATAAGATAATGTCTGGTTAGCAAAGGAATACAAATTCACAGTGATTATACCCTTGTTGGTTGGTATAGCAGATCTTTTAAACTGATTAGTGGTGAATGATATCCATCTGCAAATTCACTAGTCTCAGGAACTCAGATTCTTATTCAAACATTCAGCTTCTTAAAGCATGATCCTAAGAGTCATTTTTTATACCTCTTTTTCCTTTGCATTCCTGCAGATGTTATCTGTTTTACCAGCACATCTGGTTAGTATCAGAGCATATTTCTCAAATCTACCTACTCTTCTCCAGCTCCAGTATCAATATCCCCATCTACTTCTTGATGTCTCTCACTGAGACAATTACAACAATTTCCTAGTGTCCACACCCTTTTTCTCTTCCAGTATATCCTATCCAGGACAGTAAGGTGAAGGAATGCATTATATCCCTTTTTTGCTTAGAATAATTTCAGCATTATACTTGGAAAAAATCAAATTCTTTAACATGTATACATACAAGGACATATATGATCATGTGCCTTCTCATGCAATGCAGTTTTTCTTTTTTTGACTGCATCACTCAATTGTGGGAAGGCTGTTTCTTAATCAGAGATTGAACCCACCCCCCCTACAGTGGAATTGCAGAGTCCTAAACACTGGACTGCCAAGGATCCCCATCCTACAAAGTAATCATTGGTTTTTATTCAGGCTATATACTACAAAGCTATTGTTTGTAGTCTTCCCACATTAGAAACATATTTAACTCCATCCTGTTTCTTTTTGCTATGAATATTACATCTGTGTGAAGTGACAAATTTTGCTTTGTTTATTATATACACACACTCCAAGAATCCCAATATTCTCTTTCTTACCACTGTTTTCTTTATACCATTTCTTACAATATGTTATCATTTTCCTTATACATTTTATAATTTGTGGTGATTGCCTCCCCATTAGATTTTAAGTCTTAGCACAGTCTTATTAACTATTACATCTTCAGCACCAAACAAAATGTCACGTATTACAGAGTAGATACTCAACGCATACCAGTTAATTGAATAAATGACTAAATATCAATACTTAATTTGTGAGAGGAACACTGGACTCTGCCCTTAACCCCCAGTCCCTTTGGTCTACTATAACAAAATGCCTTAAATTGGGTAACTTATTGTTATAAGTTTACTAGATTAACACTTGTTATGTAGAGCACAGGGTGCTGAATGGTGAGCCATAGTTCAAAAATACACTTGAAACAGAGAATACTGTTACTCACGGACTCTGAAAGGAGCACCCGGCACACCTTCAGTGGCCACATGGGGAGGTCAAGGAAGAGTGTAGGCAGACAGACAGACACGGGGCCAGGACACATGACTATCAGGGTCTGTGGGTGGAGTGCTTTGAAGTTCCAGGGCTATGGATAGGTCAGTACAAACCACGAGTCCGGTTTTGGTAAGCACCACTGCAGGTTCATCTAAAGGCACATAAGGAGAAGGCGTAGGAAGGCAGGGACACTCGATCACAAGGACTCTTGGGGAATTCCTTTCAGGAACTTAAATTTACTTGAGACTCTAGAGCTACTATTTAAAGCGTGTACTTGGGTGAGAGGCTAGTGTCCGCTGAAGGCCATTGCCAGCCAAACAAAATGGATAAGGCAGCGATACCATGAAGTAGCTTAGCAATATCATGAAGTAGTTCAAGATCAAGGTTCTAGCAGATTCAGTGACCAGTAAGAACTAGCTTCCTCTCAGCCATCTTCTGACAGTAGCCTCACATGACAGAAAAGGGGCAAGCCAGCCTCCTTATGTCTCTTTTATTAAGATACCAATCTCCTTCACAAGGCTCCACCATTATGACCTACGCACCTCCAAATTGCAGCCCCTGGTAGTTCAACATATAAATCTGGGTGAGACACACGTATTTGGTCCATAGCACTCTCCATGAGGGCACATGGAAATATTTTAGTTAACAAGGTATTTTCAGATTTCTAAGATATCTTCAATTTGGAACATTGTCTATGTCTTTATAAATCATCTTCAATTTTAAAAGTAAAACCAAGAAACAGCTTTTAAACATGTTAAAATTAGAACTTAGAATAATTTAAACTTTTGAAGATGTTTTTTGACTACAAAGAAAATAAGAAATTAAAAATAGTAACCTGGATAATAAAGTTACCTTTGTCTTGGTAAATCCTATGGCCTAGAACATCATTTTCAGAAGCAAATATGGGCTTAAGTGGAAATAATTTCTCAACACATGTGATTGACTGAATTTACTTACACTGCAAAGACTAATTTTTTACTGTCATCCAGGAATCAAGTGTGAATCATGAAACTTAACTTATTGTTATCTGGAGTCACTCTGGCTAAAAATATTTACATGTAAGTCTTCCACAGTACGAGTAACAATGCTGTTAAATAAAATGCCTGCAGCTTAAAACGGTATATCATTTATATTTATATTTCCATTGGTAAATGGGACAAAGTGTATTAAATAAAATTATTTAATGAATGAATAGGTGGTTATAGGGTATATCTAACGACCTCATGGACTGCAGCCTACCAGGCTCCTCTGTCCATGGGATTTTCCAGGCAAGAGTCCTGGAGTGGGGTGCCATTGCCTTCTCCGACTATTTGATTTTACTATGCTATAAAAAAATCTTTTGGTCTCTGTTTTTATTTTTTTAATTTTATTTTATTTTTAAACTTTACAATATTGTATTGGTTCTGCCATATATCAAAATGAATCCGCCACAGGCATACATGTGTTCCCCATCCTGAACCCTCCTCCCTCCTCTCTCCCCATTCCATCCCTCTGGGTCGTCCCAGTGCACCAGCCCCAAGCATCCAGTATCGTGCATCGAACCTGGACTGGCGACTCGTTTCATATATGATATTATACATATTTCAATGCCATTCTCCCAAATCATCTCACCCTCTCCCTCTCCCACAGAGTCCAAAAGACTGTTCTATACAAAGAGACACTGATGTATGGTCTCTGTTTTTATAAGAAACTATTTTAAAACTGTTCTTATTTTAATTATTTTGCATTTGTAATTTAATCTCTAATTATCACAAAATAGTTCCTTAGAAACCAAAAGCTTGCCAGAAAAGGGCAGACTTCAGGCAGTCGGGGAAAAAAAGAGACTAATAACCTGTTTGCTTCTGCACTTAGTCTTCTCAGCACCTACGTCACTAAAGGGACTGGTATGTCCTCCTTATTATTACAATTAAATCTGTATGGTACAACAGCACTTGTAAACCCCTGCACGCAATTCTTTTGATTCTTAAAGGAAAAAAAAAAAAAGAATACAGGAAGAAAAGTGAGTAAAACACTGGTAATTTGTTTAGCTGGTGGTGCAGGCTGTTCTCCGATCAAATTTTGTTTCCCAGAGGAAGGCATCAGTTTTAAATTACACAGCAAGCGGGCAAGAAAAAGGAGGCAAACAATCAAAACCTTCCCAGGAGGGGAAAGAATAAGGCAAGAGCTCTAGAGATCCCATTTAATAAATAAACACCTTCATTTCTGTAAGTTAATTTCACCACAGGAAATAAGTTTAGTTTTAATTATATTGCCTTATGTCATGTTTTATAAAAGGTACATGAGGTTCATTGACTTTCTCTTATTAAAGCTTTGGCTGTTTCTAAAAATGCTGCATGTAGATTAAGGCTCTGAGGAAACGTAGCATGATGTACAATTATTTGAAACGCAATATTTTCATCTTATTCCATGTTAGTGACAAGGAGATAGATGAAAACAGCATGTTGTATTTAATTTTCATTAAAAACTAGTTTTACTTTTAGAGTCATATATGAAAGCCTCAAGTAATGCAGGGCAGTTGTATCATCGGCACTAATTAAAAAGTGAGCTACCTTTGTCAGGTTTGAGGAAATATATATTTAGTAAGTTCATGGTTAACGTTTGTGATGTAAACTCCTAATCTTCATCCTTATATACAGCTGTAATTTAAATTGAACATTATCAGGAAGTGAATATTTTCATGTTTTTGCCGAGTTGGAGCTTTCTGAGCCAGGAAACTGAAACCTGGATTAAAGTACAAGTCTTAGATAGTGAGAGACCTCCAGAGAGATTTAGATGCTTATCTTACAATTTATTTACATTTCAAAGTGGCATGAAACCTGGAGCCAAGAGCAGGCTGTTTATATTCCAAAGGATTATAACACATGAGGGAGCAAAAGTTCGGCAGCGTGTAGCCTATAGATTACGAGATTCATAATTTTTGGCCCCTCCCCTGTGGTGTATAAAACCTCTTTTGCATGTGCAGTGTCCATCTGGCTCTTGTGGCATCTTCCTGAATGAGGGAGGGTACAGAGTGGGGACCCAATATAGTTATCATTGTACATAAGAGTAGTCTGGACTGGATCCAGAGATTTTGTGTTTGCTTTCAGAATAATATAAATAATGTAGATATGAAGAATTATCAAACATTCAAATCCATGATTTTAAAATGGATTATATGAGCAATTTTAAAGATAAAAAGGATTTATCTGCATCTCTGGCAAAATTGTTTTACAGCCTATGAGAAATTTGTTATTATTTTCTTCTATTTAGGGATAAAACATAGAAAGGTTAAGGAAAATGTACATACATTCAGAACTCATTTCCTTATTAGTTATTATCTAATGGATAATGTTTGTTTTAACTCAGTGACTAAATGGTACATAGTGAATTAAGGTGGGGGGAGATAGTGCGTAAAGTTGGCTATAGTGGATATAAAGCAAAAAAGTAAAAATAAATAAGACTTGGTCTACATACACATTTTGGTTAGTGAAAAACAATATGCTATGGGTGAGAGATTTCATTAACATACAGACTCTGAATGTTACTGGGGAGGAAGCAAATATCAAACATTTATCCCCAAATACACATTTCTTAAAATCTTGGTGTATTGAGCATCCTTAACTAAAGCAAAGTGTCTGAGACCAGCAATGCAGTTCCTGAGATGAAATCAATACACTTTCGGTTGGGTTTGTGAGGTGGAAAACAGTTAACTTTGTTCTCCAAACAACCATTCATAAGTTAGGCTTTCATTCTAGAGACAGCCTGTAAGTATAAAATATGATTTAATTAATGCAATGCTTGGCATTTCTTAAGCATTGAATATGCAACTGCTTTTTATTTCATTATTGCTGTTCCTGAGTTGTATTTGATGTAGATGAAGTAAGTAGGTGTTAAATATGTATTATATTTGTCTTTCTAGCTAATATAAACAGGATAAGGAATTATAGTCATGGCCTCATACTGTAAAAGAATAGGACCCTATGGTCCTTGCTCACCACATCCTCTGCCTGCCTTTTACTGTGGAAAAACTTTAGCCAAAGAATAAGTTTAATCAGAGAAGTAAGAAAATGGAAAAGCAAAGAAAAGCAGACAGCACAGAATAATTGTCAGTAAAGAAAAATAATAGGAAAGTTAGGGAACTTCCCTGGTGGCTCAGTTGGTAAAGAATCTGCCTGCAGTGTGGGAGACCTGGGTTTGATCCTTGGGTCGGGAAGATCCCCTGGAGAAGGGAATGGCTACCCACTCGAGTATTCTGGCCCAGAGAATTCCATGGACAGAGGAGTCTGGTGGGCTACAGTCCACAGGATTGCAAAGAGTCAGGCATGACTGAAGTGACTTAGGATGCTTGCAAGGACCTTTAGGTCCTAAAGTCAAGGACCTTTAGTTCCTTCTCAAGGACTATACAATTCTAAGAATAAGCCTTAAGGAAATGGGAACAAACCAACCCTAGAGCTAAAGATTAACTGTACTTAAAACAATGATAGATGACCTTGGTCAGACCACTGATGCCTGATTTCAAGGTCGGAGTTAACTTTACTGTTTCTACACAAAAGCCCCTCCCTCAGCCTATAACAGCTCTTGCCTGCTGATTGTCCAGGGCCCAGGGTAGGCCAGGGGAGGGAATCAGCCTTTAGACAGGTGTACACCCCCTCTGAAGAGGCACAAACTACTGAGAGCTGATTTTTGTCTAGGTAACTGTTAAAAGAAACTGTGATGCTAAAGACAGTCTTATATTCATTATCTATTAGGATGTTGCTCCAAAACCCAGCCTTGCTCCTATACATAATTCTGGGAGGAAAAAACTGGGGGCTGTGACCATGATTGCTACAAGGTAAAAAAGGGGGAACACATGACCAGGGAGGGCAATGATAGGACTGGTGAAGGGAGCAATACTTATGTCTTCCATTATGTCTTTCAATCAGGTATATACGTTACCTTTTCATTGAAATTGCTCTTATATGTTCAATTAAATTAAACCTCATGGAAGGACTAGGATGACTTGAAATAGAGTGTATGCAGTGTACTAAATTACACCAATGGAAGGTCTTTTGAATTGGACTTAACATTTTTTAAAATAAGGAAAAAATATGTGTTCTTCAAAAGAATTACTAAGAAAATGAAAAGACAAGCCATAGAGATAAAATTTTAAGTCATAATTCTGATAAGAACTCTCAAAGTCAATAAGAAATCCAAAAACCCAATAAAAATAAATTGAACAGAAATGTTACTGCAAAATATGTTATGTGAAAAATAACACATGAAATGCTGCTTAAAACCATAAGTCTTTAGGGAAATGCAAATTAAAACGACAAGAAAAATTGACCTGCTACTTGAACCAAAAGACTGTATTGGTGAATGTCTGGAACAAATAGAACCCTCATACACTGGATGTGGTAATATAAAATCTCATAACCACTTTGGAAAATAGTTTGTCAATCTCTTCATACACTGAAAATACACCACTAATCATCCCACTTGTAGTTATTAACCCGAGGATAAAAGGATCTATGGCCACACAAAGACTCCTACCCTCATCTTTGTAACTGATACTGTCTAATAGCTCCAAATTGGAAACAGCCCAAATGTCTACTAATTAGTAGGTAAATGATGAAACAAATATCGACATATATCTATATGATGGATGAGTACTTAGCAATAATGGAAAAACTCTTGATACGTGCAACAACATTGGTTAATCTCAAAGAATTTTGCTGAGAAAGAGAGGTCAAAAGCCAAACTTCTTTGCTCCATCACAAAAAAGCCCATATTAAATGATTCCATTTATATAAAATTCTAAAAAATACAAATCTATAGTTTAAAAAAATGAGATCAATCCTTTCCTGAGGATAGGAGAGGGGGAACATCAGGAAAGTGAAAGTGAAAGTTGCTCAGTTGTGTCTGACTCTTTGTGACCCAATGGACTATATAGTCCCTGAAATTCTCCAGGCCAGAATACTGGAGTGCGTAGCCTTTCCCTTCTCCAGGAGATCTTCCCAACCCAGGGATTGAACCTAGGTCTCCAGCATTGTGGGCAGATTCTTTGCCAGCTAAGCCAAAAGGGAAGCCCAGGAACATCAGGAGGGTAGAATTAAAGAGGGCCATAAAGTCTGTGAAAAATGCCATTGGTAATTTGATAGGGATCACATTGAATCTGTAGATTGCATTTGGTAGTATAGTCATTTTCACAATATTGATTCTTCTTACCTAGGAACATGGAATCTCTCTCCATCTGTTTATGTCATCTTTGATTTCTTCAATTAGTGTCTTATAATTTTCTGTGTACAGTTCTTTTGTCTCCTCAGGTAGGTTTATTCCTAAATATTTAATTATTTTTGTTGCAATGGTGAATAGGATTGATTCCTTAATTTCTCTTTCTGATAAAGAAGTTGTGGTACATATACACAATGGAATATTACTAGGCCATAAAAAGGAATGCATTTGAGTCACTTCTAATGAGGTGGATGAACCTGGAACATATTATACAGAGTGAAGTGCATCAGAAAGAGAAAGATAAATACCATTTTCTAATGCATAAATACAAAATCTAGAAAAATGGTACTGGACAATTTATTTACAGGGCAACAATGGAGAAATGGACATAGAGAATAGACATATGGACATAGAGAGAGGGGAGGAGAGGGTGAGATGTATGGAAGGAGTAACATGGAAACTTATATTATCATATGTAAAATAGATAGCCAGTGGGAATTTGCTGTATGGCCCAGGAAACTCAAACAGGGGCTCTGTATCAACCTAGAGGTGTGGGATAGGGCAGGAGATGGGAGGGAGGTTCAAAAGGGAGGGGATATATGTATACCTATGACTGATTCATGTTGAGGTTTGACAGAAAACAACAAAATTCTGTAAAGCAATTATTCTTCAATAAAAAATAAATTAAAAAATAAATTAAATTTTTAAAAAAGAGAACCATGAAGAAATATTTGTGTGTGAGGGATTTGTTCACTTAGTAGGTATAATATGTTTTTACATATGTAAAGATTTGTATGACATATGCATATGTAGTTTATTGCAAGTGTACTGTATTTCAATTATGCCTATATACATCTTCTAAAAACAGAATAAACATCTGACTGAAAAATAGATAAAAATAGATTTGAACAAGATTTTCATTCCCTAGTTAATTTTGTATGCAGAATTTCCCATTCACACATTACACTGATTCTAACAATGTATAAATTTATAAATGACACAATTTATCACACATGATATTCATTTACAAATTCACGCCTTGTGCCACATTTTTACTTTTGAATGTTTTATGCTAGCCTCACCATATAGTGTAAATTTAACACAATGTCCTTCAGATTTTCATTTTCAGGTTTAGAGATCAGTGTGCAGTAAGCACCCCTACCTCATAATCCCAATAGTGCCTCTTCAGGCTATTTGACCTGCACCAATGCAAAAAGGCTTCAAGTTTCTTTTAAAACTTGTGCCAAGAGACCTCAACTCCTCGGGGACTCAAGAGTCATAATCCTCTTTCATGTCACACTATTTTGATTACCAATCTGAAGAGACTATAGGTGCTTGCTTTCCACCTGAGGAGTTATTACAGCACCCTGATCTCATAATGATCCATAATCACTTTCGTTGACAAGTCAATCATCTCCTCCCTTTTTGTACCACTTTTAACTAACCATCTAAACACTTACATTTTATTTGACCATCCTGCCTCTTTTTCATCTTTCTAAAATTATTTTCATGCTTCTCTGAATAACTGATACCTTCTTTCTGTCATGCAGCCCATTATGTGGAACTCAGCTAGTAGATTTGTGATAATTTTTCTCATCTGATCTGGTTTTTTAGTCATAATATAAAATAAGATGTTCAAAGATGCAGAGCTCCACTTACTGTGGAACCAATCATGATATAAGGTAAAGAGATAAAATTCGGAGACACCCTGATATCACCATATACCCAATCCAAAGTAGCTTATCTTCTTAAAATGGAGAAGACTCAGGCATGTCCCCTTTAATATATAAGGATGCCATGGGCAGTTCTTCTCAAGGTAATCTGCATATAACTCTCACCTTTAACCAGCTCATGAGCTTGGTCTCTGTCCCTCCACTTATATTTCTATCAGGGTGTGATTAGCTGGGATGTGGCATAAGATCAAACTACACTTTGATCGCAATATCTTGAGCTAGAGAGAGAACTCTGGTATCATCAGTGCATAACAAACACCTCAGCAAAGATCTCCAGATTCTCAGTTGAAATTCCTTCTGTTAAAATTATTCTTTTTATTGATTTAGCAATGATCCCAAGTTTCAAGCCTGCCACCTATAAATCCCATTGATAAGCTTTTCTAACTGCCTGTGATAGTGAAAGTGAAGTCGCTTAGTCATGTCTGACTATCTGCGACCCCATGGACTACAGCCTACCAGGCTTCTCCATCCATAGGATTTTCTAGGCAAGAGTACTGGAGTGGGTTGCCATTTCCTGCTCCAGGGGATCTTCCCAATCCAGGCATCAAACCCAGGTCTCCTGCATTGCAGGCAGACGCTTTACCTTCTGAGCCACCCATTTGTTTAACTTCACACCATGTATGGCTTAGGAGGGATACAGGCTTCACAGGTTCCTGTTCCTTCTGGAGAGAAGGAAAATAAAATTTCCCCCTGCCCTTCTCAGTTATTACTAGAGATCCTGTGATAACAGTAGATTAACCAGAGAAAACAAACCAATCTTGTAATACTTCTTTCGGAAAATAGAAAGCACACCCCGTGTGTTACACAAGGCCAACAAAATTATGACACTCAAATTTGTTAAGGATATAACAAGAAAAGGAAATGAAATCAGGTTTGTAATTAAAAGAGGCAGAGAAGTAAATGAAGGCTGTCAAAGTGTAGAAACTTCTAGTAGTAGAGGTGCAATGTACACCATGATCAGTATAATTAATACTAGAGCATGTTATAGATAAAAGTAGTTAAGAGAGTAAATCCTGAGTTCCAATCACAAGGAAAATACATATTTTTATTTTGCAACTATATGAGATGATGCATGTTCACTAAACTTAATGTGGTAATCATTTCATGATGTGTGTAAGTCAAATCATCATGCTGTACACCTTAAACATACACCAGTGCTGTATGTCAACTATATCTCAATAAACTGAAAGAATAATTACATATATAAATATACCTACAATACATAAAACAGTTAATAAACAGTAGAAAAAGAAGAAAAGGAAAGACCAATATGGCTTATAAATATTGACCAGAGTTCTGAACATATTAGCATTTTGAATCTAACAATATATTAAAGAGATTTCAAGATTGGTTTAACATTCAAAAATTAATACTCTAATTTAGCAGGAAAAAAAGGAATAATGTATGCTAATATCAAGATTAAGAGAAAGTATGAAATCCAAGTTCGTTTATTAGAAAACCCTTTCAGTGAAGCCCAAACAGAAGGAAACTTCCTTTTCTTGATGAAGGATATCTCTAATAACCCTGAAGCCTTCATTGTACTCAGTGGTAAACAGTTTTCCTTAATTTGGGTACAAGAAAAGAATATTTACCACTGCCTTTTATTCAGTGGTATTTTTTTTAACTGTAAAAAAGGATACTACATGTCACCATGCACCAATAGGGATTATGTATTTATCCATAGCCAGTATTTTGCAAAAGAAAGTGAACACAAAAGAACACATACATTCCATGGTACAAACAAAATATGAGCTTCAAAAAATTTCAGAACTATGGTGTTTGAAGTATAGGAAAGAAGGTGTGGAAAGTGATCGGGAGGAAAATCAAAGGGTTTTGTTGGCTGCTGAAGATACATTCTGAACTATGTCTTTTTACTTTCATCTTTACATTTTTTTTTAATGAAATGCTATTCATTTCTTTAATTTCAACCAGCATCCTCACATAAATGATTATCAAATTTAAATTCATAGCCCTGTTCTATCCAGAGAAATGAATCAATAGTACAAAAGGCCTTGATCTATATTCTTTAATCTTTTTTCCAGGTTATTGCATTTACCTATAATGTCTCTAATCCCCAACTCCATCACATGAAAGTATTTCAGCTTTTCAGGGTCCATCTCAAATATCTTTCTGGTAAGATTTCTCTGTGAAATTTCTCTCTATATTTCATTATGCTTGATTTTTAACTTTATTTATTTGTGTGTTGGCCACACTGTGTGACTTGTGGGATCTTAGTTCCCTGACCATGGATTGAACCTGGGGCTCTTATCAGTGAGAGAGCGAGTCCTAACCACTGGACTGCCAGGGAATTCCCTGTAACCATTTCTTGATACGTCACAACCCAGCTTGTGTCCAACTATTAATCTACCATTTTCTCAAAATATCTTTTTTAGAAGTGCCTTGAAATTTTCTAATCTTTTATCCATTGGAGTACTGAAATCAATCCTTTAAAACTAGTGCTAAAAAGTACTTAACAAATTGCCCTTGTATCAAGGATCATGACCACCAGCTTTCAATTTTGATAAAAATATTTATTTATACATTGTTTTTGGTAAATTAATTATGGAAGGGGAGTTAGGTGTATGAGAGAGATCAAGCTTCCAGGAAAAGTTCTGAGGAAAATCATAAGCCCCACCTGAACAAAGACCATCTATTATCAGCAACAGGTCATGAGAAATACAAATATCTGTGATATATTGGTCATCCATTCTGAATATTGTTGGATCTGGCCCCCAAACTCTGCCAAGCCCCAGTTCAATCCCAGTTTCATCTAGATTGAAAGAGCACTTCCACTTCTGATGCCTCGGGTCATTTACAGTAAGTCCCCTACATACAGATCTTCAAGCTGTGAACTTTGAAAACTTTGAACATGCCCCTGTATGCCAGCTATTAGACTCTACTACTCTACTTTTCAAGGTACTGTACTGTAAAATTAACAATACTTATTTTTTGTGTATTTTTATTTGTGTGAAAAGTATTATAAACCTATTACAGTACTGTACTGTGTAGCTGATTTTGTTCGTTGGGTACCTAGGCTAACTTTGTTGGACTTACCAACAAATTAGACTTAGGAACTCACTCTCAGAACAGAGTTCATTTGTATGTAGGGGACTTACAGTATATGTCAGAATGGAGTGTCAGAATTGATAGTAATGAGGATACAAAGTTGGAAAAAAGGCAAATCTCGCTAGTGAAGAAAAATGAAATTAGACACAATTTGTAATGTGGTACTTAGGAAGGCAGTTTAACACCCTCCTTCTGTTCAACATACTTGTGGTTTTTCTCTGATTTCCATGTTTCTCATCTTTCAAAATCCTCATTGTTGTGTATGAAAGTGAAAGTGTTAGTGGCTAAATTGTGTCCAACACTTTGCAACCACATGGACTGTAGCCCACCAGGCTCCTGTCTATAGACTTCTCCAGGAAAGAATACTGGAATGGATTGCCATTCCCTTCTCCAGGGGAACTTCCCAACCCAGGGACTGAACCTGGGTCTCCTGCATTGCAGGCAGATTCTTTACCATCTGAGCAACCAGGAAAGCTGTGTATTACTATACATTTAATCGATATGTACATATTTTGCATTTTCTCCATTAGACATAGGCACATACTTCAAGGGTATACAGAGGATAATAATAAGTGTTTGGATTTTTTTTAAATCTCCTGGATGTTTTATGTTTTGAAAATTATAATATACACCTAGAGTATATAACATTCTATGTACTGCTCTAAGAAAACCCTAGGTATGTTAGAACCATTTTTATGTCCCTATAAGCCCTGACTTGCATTCTCTGGTTCAGGAGCCTCCACTTCACACTTCCACCATCTACCCTGACGTGACAACATCTTACAGCTAGTCAACACTCTGGTTTGTACTATTTTCTTAATCTTAACCTGAAACATGAGCCAACTTCCTGCAGTTCCTTTAAACCTTCTCTCTAGTCTCATTGGAAATTCCCTTCAAGTTCTCTGTCTCATCTCAGTTCTCTGACCTAAAATATCACCCATCAAAGTGACTTCATGCAATTTTCTCTCCAATATAATATTGTCAGCCAGTTGAAAAACGTATTCTCTATTATCTTCAAATGCAGAAGAGTGGAAGCTGAGAAATTTTTAAAGAAAGTTTACTGACATCAGCTAAATTTCATGTTATCATTCTTCAAATGTGATCTCTATTTCTTGTTAATCGTTTAATTTTGGTGTGTTCAGTCTCCTCTTTTCTCATGCAAACATTATCCAAACATAGTTATGTTTACTATGTCTTTTATTCTATTTCTGGGCTTCTCCCTCAAAAGCAGCCTTATTTTCAAACTTTCTGAGACATTAAGAAAACAGTCCTCAATTCATTTCTCTTGTAACTTCTCATAATGTTTTCGTAAACATGTCACTTTATATATAAATGTTACTAGCATATCATATACAACATATAATTTGTATATTGCATCTTATTATCTTATGTCTATGCATATTAAAATGTAACTGTGTTACTCTCATCCATTTTCTAGCCAGTTCTAAACTATAAACCTGTCTGTTGTGTTATTACTGTCCTTACTCTGGTCTTTTAGGGCCGGGTCCTAAAAATGATCCTCTCTTCTCTAGTGTATACATTTTTTTTTCCACTCTAAAAGAAAAGTAAACTAGTTAAAAAACAACCCTCCTTTTGAATATGAAAATATCTTTTAATCCTTCAGGTTCACTCTCTGCCCCTGCCTTTTATAGCTCAGGTGTTTCTGTCAAAATCATAGAGGCATTTTGATACCTGAGCTGGAAAGACTGTTGAAGGTAGTTTTTTTTTTTTTTTTTTTCTTAAAGATGGTAAACAAAGCACCTAAGAGTTAAAGAATTTTCTATGAACATAAGTGAGAATAATACTTAGATTTTCAAAATATAAAATTCAGTTTCCTTTCTTCTATTAAGCTATTCCTTCTCCATCCACCTTATATCTCTTGAAATTCTTGAAATTCTCTTGCAAATTATCCTGCTCAACAAAGACTCAAATATTTTACTCCTACTTATTTCTTCCAAAAAAAAGGAATGATTTCCTAAATTCTATAGATTCTACCAGTATAAAGTCCATTGTTACTCTTGCCAATGCTATGGTCCCTGACCTTATGAAATCTCATCTGTGCAGTCATTACTTGAAGGCTATAAAAATAAGCTTCTAAATGATTCTTCAGTTATGTATTGTTACTAACTCCCAAACCCAAGCTATGCTGTGTGCTGTGGTGTATTTACTTTTATAAAAATGAGCTCTATTCAAAGTATGTCCTTAATTACTCTACTAAGTAAAAATACAATTCAATTTATGACATCCTACATCTATCGTGCATTCAACACATGTCAAATGTAAATTATAGATCTTAAAGTTCTGCCACTGAGAAATAATTGAAAATAAAGAGATGTATTCAAATAGACAATAAAGGATGCTTCCTGTATCATAAGATTAAAATTATTGGCATACTGCATTTGAGTGGAGATTTAATGAACAAATAAACCTTCAGCTGTACAATTTGGCAAGACCTCTTCACTACGGTTTCCAGGAAATTCCACAGTATGACACTAGCCTCCATTTTCAAACTTACTTTGCATTTTATGTTAAGGATGTGTAAAAGTGAGAAAGATACACTGTTTTCTGAAACAAAAGAGCAATTTTTATATTATAATCACAAAGTTCAGGAAAGGGAAAAACACTGAAATAAGCAACACTAGTACCACACTCCTTGGAAGGAAAGTTATGACCAACCTAGATAGCATATTCAAAGCAGAGACATTACTTTGCCAACAAAGATCTGTCTAGTCCAGGCTATGGTTTTTCCTGTGGTCATGTATGGATGTGACAGTTGGACTGTGAAGAAGGCTGAGCGCCGAAGAATTGATGCTTTTGAACTGTGGTGTTGGAGAAGACTCTTGAGAGTCCCTTGGACTGCAAGGAGATCCAACCAGTCCATTCTGAAGGAGATCAGCCCTGGGATTTCTTTGGAAGGAATGATGCTAAAGCTGAAACTCCAGTACTTTGGCCACCTCATGCGAAGAGTTGACTCATTGAAAAAGACTCTGATGCTGGGAGGGATTGGGGGCAGGAGAAGGGGACGACAGAGGATGAGATGGCTGGATGGCATCACAGACTCGATGGACGTGAGTCTGAGTGAACTCCGGGAGTTGGTGATGGACAGGGAGGCCTGGCGAGTTGTGATTCATGGGGTCACAAAGAGTTGGACATGATTGAGCGACTGAACTGAACTGAGTACCACATGAAAAACATGTGTTTCCTCCAACAGTAGAAAGCCACTGCAATTTAAATAATAGTCATCCAGTGGCACCAATGGGCTTCCCAGGTGGTGCCAGTGGTAAGGAACCTGCCTGTCAATGCAGGACACATAAGAGATATGGGTTTGATCCCTGGGTTGGGAAGACCCCTTTGAAGAATGCATGGCAACCCACTCCAGTGTTCTTGCCTGGAGAAACCCAGGGACGGGGGAGCCTGGTGGGCTTCCATCTATGGGGTTGCACAGAGTCAGACATGACTGAAGCGACTTAGCAGCAGTAGTAGCAGCTTCCCCAGTCACAGGCAGGGGCAAAGATTCAGCTGCTCTTAAAATTTTACCATGTTATTTCCCCCATAATCTTTCGCTTTATGCAAAAAAAAAAAAAAAAATGTCTCTCAGAGAAGGTTAAAACAAGAAAACAAACAAAAAAAGTAAAAGCTGAGTCTTCATCACTCTACCTCTAGCTGTGACACTGATTGATGTTTTTAAAGCTCTCAAGGAGCAGCTGCAGTTGCTGTTTCACAACAAAAAAGAAAGAAGGCCAGGGAATTATGTGATAAAATCATTTTTCCACAATAAATAAGGAGAGGATTATGTTAGGTAAGAATAATACAGTAAATACAGTGGATCTGAGAAAGAAAGAGAGCAGCTATGCCCAGGAGAGCCTGCAAGCAAGCTTGGTAACAGGGCTTCATAAAACACCACCCCCAGCAGAGGAAAGCCATTCCCCAGCCCTGCTTCAATATGTGACCCATAGATCTTCTGGTCCCTGAAGACCCGTCTCTCGCCATTTACCGGAATGACCAATCACAACCTCAAGAGTCTTATGTTTAGAACGTGGAGCATCCTCACCGGCTTGACCTGAGGTTTCAGTTATGAGGCCTGAAGGAGCCACAAAAGGTGGGCATTGTGGGAAGACAATCAAGAAAATAAAGTTAAAGCCTGAATTTAATAAAACAGGAGAAAAAATAAAAGTAATGTTTTCTGAGGGACAGAGAGTACAGTAGTACTAAAAATATAGCTAGGCTATATTTTCAGAAATACGGAAAGTATTTCTGAGGTAAAACAAAAACAAATTTTGATAGTTTAATTCTTAGATTATTTCAAGTTGTTTCAGGTTTGGATATTCAAGTAAATACTATGACATGTTAGCACGTTCATGAACCAAAAAGAGTTGGAAAAGGATAGAGTCAGGGCCCTAGGGAGGAGGTTTATCTGAGGCCGATTTTATTTGTGTACAATCCTGTAATGGCTAATCATCACTAATGATGGTCATTGTGAGGGAAATGATACTACACGACTTCTGTTTTAGAGAAGTGAAGTAAAAGCAAATGTTTCCCTATGTGGATTGCTATTTTCAATAATCCTATTCAAAATGTGTATTAGTATCTTGAGTGATTAATATAAAAATAACAATACATACTTTTGAATTATTGTGTGAATCCAAAGACATACAGTGCTTAGAATAATGCCTGACATGTATTAGACACTCAATAAGTTTCTCTTCTTTTAAGGTTAATTAGGTCCCATTTGTTTATTTTTGCTTTTATTTCCAATATTCTGGGAGGTGGGTCATAGAGGATCCTGCTGTGATGTATGTCGGAGAGTGTTTTGCCTATGTTCTCCTCTAGGAGTTTTATAGTTTCTGGTCTTACGTTTAGATCTTTAATCCATTTTGAGTTTATTTTTGTGTATGGTGTTAGAAAGTGGTCCAGTTTCATTCTTTTACAAGTGGTTGACCAGATTTCCCAGCACCACTTGTTAAAGAGATTGTCTTTAATCCATTGTATACTCTTGCCTCCTTTGTCGAAGATAAGGTGTCCATATGTGCGTGGATTTATCTCTGGGCTTTCTATTTTATTCCATTGATCAATATTTCTGTCTTTGTGCCAGTACCATACTGTCTTGATAACTGTGGCTTTGTAGTAGAGCCTGAAGTCAGGTAGGTTGATTCCTCCAGTTCCATTCTTCTTTCTCAAGATCGCTTTGGCTATTCGAGGTTTTTTGTATTTCCATACAAATTGTGAAATTATTTGTTCTAGCTCTGTGAAGAATACTGTTGGTAGCTTGATAGGGATTGCGTTGAATCTATAAATTGCTTTGGGTAGTATACTCATTTTCACTATATTGATTCTTCCAATCCATGAACATGGTATATTTCTCCATCTATTAGTGTCCTCTTTAATTTCTTTCACCAGTGTTTTATAGTTTTCTATATATAGGTCTTTAGTTTCTTTAGGTAGATATATTCCTAAGTATTTTATTCTTTCCGTTGCAATGGTGAATGGAATTGTTTCCTTAATTTCTCTTTCTGTTTTCTCATTATTAGTGTATAGGAATGCAAGGGATTTCTGTGTGTTGATTTTATATCCTGCAACTTTACTGTAGTCATTGATTATTTCTAGTAATTTTCTGGTGGACTCTTTAGGGTTTTCTATGTAGAGGATCATGTCATCTGCAAATAGTGAGAGTTTTACTTCTTCTTTTCCAATTTGGATTCCTTTTATTTCTTTTTCTGCTCTGATTGCTGTGGCCAAAACTTCCAAAACTATGTTGAATAGTAATGGTGAAAGTGGGCACCCTTGTCTTGTTCCTGACTTTAGAGGAAATGCTTTCAACTTTTCACCATTGAGGATAATGTTTGCTGTGGGTTTGTCATATATAGCTTTTATTATGTTGAGGTATGTTCCTTCTATTCCTGCTTTCTGGAGAGTTTTTATCATAAATGGATGTTGAATTTTGTCAAAGGCTTTCTCTGCATCTATTGAGATAATCATATGGTTTTTATTTTTCAATTTGTTAATGTGGTGTATTACATTGATTGATTTGCGGATATTGAAGAATCCTTGCATCCCTGGGATAAAGCCCACTTGATCATGGTGTATGATCTTTTTAATGTGTTGTTGGATTCTGATTGCTAGAATTTTGTTAAGGATTTTTGCAATAGCAAGGTGAAAAGACAGCCTTCAGAATGGGAGAAAATAATAGCAAATGAAGCAACCGACAAACAACTAATCTCAAAAATATACAAGCAACTCCTACAGCTCAACTCCAGAAAAATAAACGACCCAATCAAAAAATGGGCCAAAGAACTAAATAGACATTTCTCCAAAAAAGACATACAGATGGCTAACAAACACATGAAAAGATGCTCAACATCACTCATTATCAGAGAAATGCAAATCAAAACCACTATGAGGTACCATTTCACACCAGTCAGAATGGCTGCGATCCAAAAGTCTACAAATAATAAATGCTGGAGAGGGTGTGGAGAAAAGGGAACCCTCTTACACTGTTGGTGGGAATGCAAACTAGTACAGCCACTATGGAGAACAGTGTGGAGATTCCTTAAAAAACTGGAAATAGAACTGCCTTATGATCCAGCAATCCCACTGCTGGGCATACACACTGAGGAAACCAGAAGGGAAAGAGACACGTGTACCCCAATGTTCATCGCAGCACTGTTTATAATAGCCAAGACATGGAAGCAACCTAGATGTCCATCAGCAGATGAATGGATAGGAAAGCTGTGGTACATATACACAATGGAGTATTACTCAGCCATTAAAAAGAATACATTTGAATCAGTTCTAATGAGGTGGATGAAACTGGAGCCTATTGTACAGAGTGAAGTAAGCCAGAAGGAAAAACATAAATACAGTGTACTAACGCATATATATGGAATTTAGAAAGATGGTAACAATAACCTGGTGTATGAGACAGCTAAAGAGACACTGATGTATAGAACAGTCTTATGGACTCTGTGGGAGAGGGAGAGGGTGGGAAGATTTGGGAGAATGGCAATGAAACATATAAAATATCATGTAGGAAACGAGTTGCCAGTCCAGGTTCGATGCATGATGCTGGATGCTTGGGGCTGGTGCACTGGGACGGCCCAGAGGGATGGTATGGGGAGGGAGGAGGGAGGAGGGTTCGGGATGGGGAGCGCATGTATACCTGTGGAGGATTCATTTTGATATTTGGCAAAACTAATACAATTATGTAAAGTTTAAAAATAAAATAAAATTGGAAGAAAAAAAAAAAAAAAGTTTCTCTTCTATTTAATATTATGTTAGACTTCTGTGGCAACTGCTTTGAACAATTCAAAAATTAATTAAAACATAAATCTTCTCAAGCAAATTACAGTTTTAAAAAGGAGACTGCTTGTGTATGTATGTAAAACTACATGTGTAAGGGTGTGTGTGTGTGAAAAACAGGGTTTATATGCTAACTTCTGTTCTTCTCTTCCCAGTCATTCAAAATCCTACTTTATAGGTCATATGTATTATAGTTTGTGGTATTTTAAGTTTGCTTTGGTTAATTATAATTGGTTATAGGAGAGGAGGTGTTTTTCAGGAAGGTCACATTTCTGACCATGACTATTCTAGCAACTTTCATGAGAAGTTCTTAGAAATGACTCCTCAAAAAATCCTTTGAATAAAATACAGGGAATGATTGGAGAGGAACAAGCAACTGTAGAAACACCATTTAGTGTTTCCATAAATTAGTGAATCAAGTTAAAGGGCAAATTCTACTTACACTCCAGGGCTCTCTATTAGAAAACTATGTATTTTCTTTGTTTACCATTGCTTTTCAACATAGAATTCTGGCCCAATGACTCTTCTTGTTATGAGGTTCCTTTCTGCAGAGAGCTAGCTGCTGGGTCTGGGGATCCAGTCTGCAGTCTGTGCTTGGAGAAGCCAATGGTGCACACAGTCCAGATGTTTTATGAGATGTGAAATTATATAACTATGCAAATAATTTCTTTTTAGGTAAATAATGATCACATTAGAGTAAATGATTTAGTCTTCACCATGTGAAGACTAATTCTGTTTTATGCCCCTTTCAAGTAAAGATATGAAAACTGCTGTACTGAGATCTGTAGTGATCCTGAATATAGTTTTCTGGAGAGTTTCAGTGATCCCTCTGAGGCACATTCTCTGCACTCTCTTTGCCCAGGCAATAGGTTTGCTTCTCATTAGTTAGGAGAGCCCAGAGTGTTTTTCATCATACCATGGAACTCTCATCTCAGAAAGACAAGATAGGGAATTGCACAGCTCTAGGTTAACCCTGATGTTCATTAAAGGACCCAGCTTTGTCAGGAGAGTGGGTAGTGATCATAACTTCACAGTGGGCTCTGGGGACAAGTCTCTGTTTAAGAATAGGTTTGAGTCATTCATTAATAACAGCACACCTGTCCAGAACAAATAACAATCTATGAAGCAGGAAGCCATTGCTTTTGATTCACCTAAACTCAAAGTCCAAGAGCAAGAATTCTGCTTTCTAAGTTCCACATAGAAAACTAAAGACCATATAAAATGTCACCAAACTGGAGCTCTCCTAATAACTTGAGATGTGAATTTACGGATGAGCTCACAGAAAGCCTAATATTATAATACACGTTTACTTAATATATGAATTCTAAATAAACCTTCTATGATGAGTAAAATGTAGAGACATGAATGAGAAGTGTTCCAAATATTTCAAACATTGGGCCCTTACTATAGGAAATTGCCTTCCAAGAACATAGAAAGGCTAGAAATAGTAAACTGCAATACAAAAAGAATCCAAGTGAGAAACATTAAGGAGAAAAAAAAAAAGGTGATACCAGAGAACACACGATATTAATACTCCTGGCTGGAACCCATACGCTCACATTTCCTAAAACATGATTGGAAATGCTCTCATACTCCCTTCTGTGTTCACAACAAGAACAACCAATACTGCTTCTCCCTGACTGCTCAACTCACGAACTGTCTCACCCACCGCTCTGCCAGTCACTTTCAGCACATGCTAGCTGTGGGTTTCAGAGGTAGGGATTTTTCTCCCGTTTTTCTATGCTCTTATCTTCAATCAGTACCTGCTGGCCTCCCATTGGAAGTGCCCAACAGGAAGTCACTTGGCAATTGAACTGGAAAAATTAGAATTTGCACATCCCCAGCCCAGCAATACACAGGAAGATTTAGAAAGGTGGGAGCCAGGCTGAGAGTAAGAGTTAAGGTGTTAGTCACTCAGTCATGTCTGACTCCTTATGACCCAGTGGACTGTAGCCTGCTAGGTTCCTCTGTGGGATTCTCCAGACAAGAACACTGGAGTGCGTTGCCATTCCCTTCTCCAGGGGATCTTCCAGACCCAGGAAGCAAACCCAGGTCTCCTGTAGGTGGATTCTTTTCTGTATGAGCTACCAAGGAAGCCAGGCTAAGAATCAACATATAAATAACTAGAATGACGTGTTATATGAAAAATGAGAGCCCCAACTCCTATGTCTAGAATCTAAGAAATCCTTGCTTTTATGTTTGTTTGAAGTATTGTTGGTGTCAACTACAAATTGGTGCTTGCCAAGGGCATTTGCCATCCACCTCTGAGGAGACTGAACCTTGTGCTACTGTAGTTGTTGACCTCCAACATGCCAGGAAAGGAGTTCAAGGTAGAGAATGATGCTCTCTTTGCTCCAGGGAAACTGTTGGAAAATATCTATAGATCATTATATATTTTTAGGAACTAAATCATGATCCCAATTCTTGCATCTCTTCATATTTAGAAAGTCACTAAATCCCTTCATGGTGATATCGGCTCCTGGTGACTAGCAGAAAACCTATTATAAGATCAGGGCTTGATTGCATGAACTCTCCCTTCACCAAAATCACATATATTGATCTTCCTCCACTGCCTATTTGGAGTATGTTCTCAGAGCTATCTGAGGTGTTGTCTCCCTTGCTTCAGTCCTCATTTTGCCCCAAATAAAACAACTCACAACTCTCATGTTGTACATTTTTTTCAGTCAACCTTGGTATCTGGGACATTATATTTACAATGTAAACTTCATGTTCTATTGAAAACACTAGATTTTGTTTTTTCCTAATCCTTAGATATCTGATTTTGGGTCCTTCATTTTGGATTTGCACCACAGTAGGTTACAATCACCAGTATATTTAGCTGTCTTTTTTACAAATATTGTTGAATTAGAAGTCAGTTTTGAGACATTTGATAGGAATGGTGGGCAGATATGACAGTGAAGATGTAAAATGTACTTGGAGACATCAACTCAGCTGATGAAGACTGTTGGCCTGTCTCAATACACCGTTAAAACTTCCATTTCTCCACTTGAATTACACTTATTTGTATCTCTTTACGACTGCTCTACTGCAGTGTTATATAGCCCCTTGTCCAAATATCTTTTAAGTAGATTTTTAAAGATCTTCTTTGTGAAATACCATATCTCAAAGGGAACACAAAGAGTTTTAAAGTCTTTTAAGCTTCCATTTATTTACTGAGATAAGGCTTACTCTCACAAACTTGGCTAATATTTTTTACCGATTAATGAAAGCAACTAGAGATTTGGGGAAAAAAAAAAAAAAAGCAACAGATAATTAGAAAACCTGGAATTACTTAAGTTCTTACTTTCTGTAGAATTCAGAGCCAGTGTAGATTTCACAGCATAAATTGAAAGATTCATCAAATCATAAAATTTCCTGCTCTCACTGCCAACTTTTTGGTCTTCACAAATTATTCAATCTCTTTCTCTTACCAGATACTGAACACATATATAACGAGTACTATGATAAACTTCTCCTATGACTAATCTCATTTAACTCTCACAGCAACCTTAAACCTTGATTTCTATAAATGAAATTTATAAGAATTTCAATAAATTTGAAATTTATAGGATTCCTATAAATGAAAGTTGAAGTTCAGATAGATAACTTTCTCAAGGTCAGTTTGTAAATTTGGGAGCTAGAGTATTAAATGATAATTGCTGATTCCAAAGTCTCTGTGTATTTAGCATGCAACAGACCACCTCTCTCTTTAAGCTATGTTGGTTAGTTTTTCAGGAAAGGATAAATAAAAACAGGTACTTTTAGGACTATAAGAAATAGGTGAAATAACATATATTAAAAAATGACTACTCTCTGGTACCACATAAACCAGTTCATAAATTTGTATTTTTTACATTCTCCTAGGATAAAGCAAAACAAACAAACCAAAAAACAAACAAAAAAACCAAAAATTTGAGAATGATGCCCATTTTAGTATCAATGAGTTAATTCAAGTCTTATATTGTAGAAGTTTCCCCTTAAACTTGAAAGACAATAATATAAGTCAATATTGACAAAGTACAACTCATTTTAGAGTTATAATTTAAACAAAATGTTTAAAGTATTTATTTACAAGTATATATTGAATGCCAATAATATGCCAGGAACCATGTTAAATTTTAAACTGTTAAGAAGGAAGAAATTTTGAGCAGATACAGAAGAGCACAACAGGGAAACAGCCATATTATGATGGCATATATTTCATCCACCTAAGCCAATATCAAAGGTCAGTGACTTGGAAGAAACAAATCTCTCTCAGAATATCTGTCCCAGAGTTGGAATCAAACTGTGGACTATGATTATGCACAGAAGGGTTTCCTTTCCTGTTTCACTTCTACCTCTAAAAAGTCCAGCGGATGGTTTAGCAAGATCATTTTGACTAGTTCAGCAGCAATGGCAAGACTTTAGTAAAAACTGTTTAGACTTAAAAATATAGAAACTGGAATATATGATGTATCTGTTTTAGCATTTTAAAAATAATAATCACATAATATCACTACTCACTACTTAATTGTTAGTCTTAATTAATTCAGTGATGTGATAGAACATTTGAGATAATATTAATCCACACTTGTAAATCTGCTAATTTTCTTTTCCCTATAAAAGAAGAACCAAATTTTTCACTCTGGAAAAAAAGCTCATCAAGAGTTTCAAGCATACAGCATAGACTACTGGAAGAGTAACATAATTTGTCACTGTTATTTTTTCCCCTAGCACTTCATGCTCTCAGTTAATAAAATTATTTGACCTAAACAACTAAAACAGCAACTTCTTCATTGTTCATGCTGTGAAACAAAAACTAGCTATCCCTTCCTTGTACTTTTGACAGAATTAAATTGCATTTCTGATGTGTCAAACTGGAGAATATCTTGTTGGTTCATGACAGGGTGCAACACAAATATATGCATAAAGTATATTCTAATATGACAAATTATAGATCCTTTTAATATTAAATACTAGCTATCAGTTCACACATCTGTACAGCAATAGTTCAGATTTTTAAAAAGTAACAAATGGAAAATAACCTAAGTAATACAGTTCACATAAAGTGTGAGCAAGTTATTTTTTGTCTGTCTTCTAAAAATTCAAAACTGCTTCTAATTCCTTTTTTTAAATTTAGTACTATTTGCAATACAGTATTCCTATAGAGTTTTATGATCCTCAGTTACAGTGTAGTACTGGATTGTATATTGGTACCATAATTATAATGGCAAGTTTGCAAATTTAAATTATTTCCTTTGGTGTCAGCATTCTTCAAACTTAAAATGGGGAAGTAGCTGTCATTATTTGTCTTTAATTATTATATTATAAAATATGGGTTTACTTATATAATATATGCATGTTTATTGCAGGGATGTAGCTTCAAAGAACATTAAAATGTGAGACAAAATTAGGGATAGGGAGGGAGGGAAGGAGAGAAACAGAGAGACAGAGAAGCAACCAATATGTCTGAAATTGGATCTGGACAACAAACAACATTTGAATCATTCTGGTTTACTAAATCATCTGAGAAAATCATTGTATCTTTTCTGTATAAGAAGTTTTCATGCTATGTACTAGATTATCTTGCCAGCCTGTGCACCACTAATAAAGTCAGAAATCAACACCTAAGCCAAACAGTCATTCCTCAGTCATCCAGGAGTTAATGGGGTAGACTGAAAAGTAATATCAGTAGTATTTAAGTTCTATTCTGTCTTCATCACTTACTAGCTATGTGATCTTGGATAAGTTATTTAACTTCTTTGCATTTCACTTTTAACATCTCTAAAATAAGAAAAATACTATTAACTTTCCTAACTTAGAGATTATCATCTCTAAAAATTTAAAACTGGTAATGATATATTTTAAGTGTTCGGTATTGCTTAGTGACTAAACAAATCAATTCCATAAGACTTTTAATGGGTTGTAGCACAAAGAGACTGCAAAGGGGTAAGAATTGACAGTATTTGTGCAAGCTTGCTCAGCTGTGTGACACCATGGACTGTAGCTCACCAGGCTCCTCTGTCCATGGGATTCTCTAGGCATGAATATTAGAGTGGGTTGTCATGCCTTCTTCCAGAGGATCTTCCTGACTTGGGGATCAAACCTGCATTTCTTACGGCTCCTGCATTGGCAGCTGGGTTCCTTACCACTAGCACCACCTGGGAAGCTCACATAGCAGTATACTGAGATAGAAATAATGACACCTCAAAAATTTGTAGGATAGAAGAGCACAAGCTACAAAAAATGTATATACACTGATGTCCTATATCTCTGGTTATCAGCATCTCTTTGAGAAATTTTAATACTTCAGGTCTTCCAACAGAGAAAATCTTTTAGATGTTATGGAATGTGACCAGGTGGTTACCAGTGCACTAGAGGGCAACAATTATGAGCAGTTCTAAGAGAATAAAATTATGATGTGCTAGTGAAACCTTAGTGATAGTCCAATTATAAAGATGTTTAATTATACAACTGCTAATTAGTTTTTCATACTTTCTTATGTCTCAATTTTTTCCTTACAAATCAAAACCCCTATCACTTGAAGGTATATGACATAACTTTGTTCCCAATGACCGAAAAGAGTCAAATATAATACTTGACCTAATCTATGATAGCCCTCAGATTTAGACCAACAGATGAAGTGATTTCCATGTGTGCTAAATAAATCTACTGCAATGAAATACAATTTGGGAGAAAATAATGCATCTTAAGTTGTCAGCTTTATATGTCTGACACAGGGATATAAGTCAAGGTCAGAGATAAAGTGGGATTCACAGTAGCCTAGAATGAACATTCTCATCATTAGTGTACCTAAGAAATGTTTCATTTAGGATGTAACAGTTTTTAGCAGACCAACAAAACAAGTTTATTTTGTATTCATGTGATGATCCAAATAGGTGCTAGTCAGTTAGCTGCCTAGTGACTGGCTCTTCTCCAAGAAATGATTCAAAGATTCTTCTCATTCGTTGTGCCAATGTCTATCATCATCTGAGCTTCCCTGACAGCTCAGTTTATAAAGAATCTGCCTGCAATGCAGGAGACCCCAGTTTGATTCCTGGGTTGGAAACATCCCCTGGAGAAGGGATAGGCCATCCACTCCAGTATACTTGGGCTTTCCTTGTGGCTAAGCTGGTAAAGAATCTGCCCTTAATGCAGGAGACCTGGGTTTGATCCCTGGGTTAAGAAGATCCCCTGGAGAAGGGAAAGGCTACCCACTCCAGTATTCTGGCCTGGAGAATTCCATAGACTGTATGGGGTCACAAAGAGTTGGACAAAACTTAGTGACTTTCACTTTCACTTTTCATCATCATCTGCATCCAGTCAGAAAAGAAAGATGAGGGGATGGGAAGGGAAGAGAAGGTCTCTTTAAATGCCTGGGCTGAAAGTCACACATAGCAACTCTTTTGACATTCTATTGGTGGATTCAAGGTTATGGACAAATCAGAATGCAAGAGAAAAAAGAAACAGCTAGCTAATAACAACCCCACAGTATGGAAAGAGGGTTGTAGATTTCCATGGTGAAAAATCATCTTTGAGACATATAAAATGAAACTACTTATTTTAAGTGTAGGGTTGCCCTTTTTTGGATGCAAAAGGATGGGGGATTTGCCAGCCATCACAGGGCTCGACCCGTTTTAACATTGTCCAAAAAAAGTTCAATGATGAAGTGAAGAATGGAGTAAAAAGTTTGTTTGTAACAGTGAAAATTTTAAGAAACCCTAAAATACATTCACATACAAACACCAAATAGAAAACCTTGCTGGGATTTCTGTGGTGGTTCAATGGCTAAATTCCACATTCGTAATACAGGGGGCTCAGGTTCAATCCTTGGTCAGGGAACTAGATTTTACCTGCCACAACTAAGAGTTCACATGTATCAACTAAAAATCCACATGCTGCAAAGAAGATCAAAGATCCCACACATCACAATAAATACCCAATGCAGTCAAATAAGTTAATAAATAAATATTTATGGATAAGAAAGCTGTGGTACATATACACAATGGAGTATTACTCAGCCATTAAAAAGAATACATTTGAATCAGTTCTAATGAGATGGATGAAACTGGAACCTATTATACAGAGTGAAGTAAGCCAGAAAGAAAAACACCAATACAGTATACTAACGCATATATATGGAATTTAGAAAGATGGTAACAATAACCCTGTATGAGACAGCAAAAGAGACACTGATGTATAGATCCGTCTTATGGACTCTGTGGGAGAGGGAGAGGGAGGGGAAATTTGGGAGAATGGCATTGAAACATGTATAATATCATGTATGAAACGAGTCGCCAGTCCAGGTTCGATGCACGATACTGGATGCTTGGGGTTGGTGCACTGGGACGACCCAGAGGGAGGGTATGGGGAGGGAGGAGGTTTCAGGATGGGGAACACAGGTATACCTGTGGCGGATTCATTTCAATATTTGGCAAAACTAATACAATATTGTAAAGTTTAAAAATAAAATAAAATTTTAAAAAAAAGAAAGAAAATCTTATTGGTTTGATACGAAGTGAAAGGAAATTTATAATCATTATTTTATATCTTCTGGCATTTACTTAATAAAAGCTTGAGTAATATTTTAAAGTAATTATTTAGCTTACCAAATTATATTTGTTAATTAATTAACCAAATTATTATATTCTTTTTTTGCAAACAGGCCTAAAGTTTACCTATCTAGTTTAATGTCCCATGAAATCCAGAGAAGTTTAAGATATCAATGAATATCTTGTGCTTAAAGAGTTCCTTGAAGAGTTTCAGTGGCACAAAACTAATTATTTTCTTAGATGTCTTATTCCATGACAGTGTAACTGTATTGAATATACAGTTGAATATTGAATATAAGGTGTATTTAAAGATATGCCTTATATTCAAATAACAATGCATCCGTCTTGGTCTCTTGAGCTTCTATAACAAAACACCATAGACTGACCCTGGAGAAGGAAATGCAACCCACTCCAGCACTCTTGCCTGGAAAATTCCATGGACAGAGGCTACAGTCTACATGTACTGTAGGCTACAGTCCATGGGGTCGTAAAGAGTCAGACACGACTGAGCAACTTCAGGTAGCTTTTAAACACCAGATATTGATTTCTGAAGCTTCTGGAGGCTACCAATCTTAAATTAGGCCAGCGGCATGACTGGGTGGAAATTTCCCAAGTGGTGGTAGTGGTAAAGAACCCGCCTGACAATGCAGAAGACATAAGAGACACAGGTTCAATCCCTGGGTCAGGAAGATCCTCTGGAGTGGGGCATGTCAAAGCACTCCAGTATTCTTACCTGGAGAATCCCATGAACAGAGGAGCCTGGCTGGCTACAGTCTATGGGTCGCAAAGAGTAGGATGGGACTGAAGCGATTTAGCACAGAAAGATGGTGACTAGGTAAGGACTGTCTTCCTGATGGCGGACACTGGTGGGCAACACTTCATAAAAGCTTGAGAATGTTTGGGTTATATTGTGATGACTCAGGAGGTCAAGCTGGAGATAGGGTTCTCTGAAACTGTCAATTTCTTGCCTTTTATGAGCACTGAGTTCACATGAAGATATGTAAATTAAAGCACTAAAAACAGCTTCTGGCATTCAAACAACCAGGAGCTGCCAATGAAAACTAGAATGTATAGTATTTTTTCCTGCAGTGCTTATTTTCTTACACAAATTGTACGTTAGTCTCTGAACAATACCAACATGCTGATCATGCTAATGATTTTCATTTATTTTACTACTGAACATTAAATTAATATAATTTGAGCAAATGGATTATTCAGCCATTAGTAACCTGTCTTTTATAGTATTTGGTATCTGAAGTCAAAATATGCTAAACCAAAATGAAGCAACAAACAGAACCAAATTGAAACTATATTATTGACACCTACAGTAATTTTGAGTAAACTAATGACAAATGATTGTGGCTTTTGTTTGGTATACTGTTGATGTTTTCATATTTTATTTGCTGGACATATAAGGAATCCCTCCTTTTCTCTTAAACAATATATAACATAATACATAAGTAGAATATGCTTTGTAAAACATAAGTGAGATATTTGTAAGATATATATATATATATATATATATATATATATATACACATATATATACACACAGACACACACACACACACACACACACACACACAGATTTTTTCCTCCCAGCATGACCCTCCAGAATTTGGAAACTCTCATACAGTATTGTTTTCATGGCAATATATAACTATTCACATTAAGTTCAAAAGAATCTATCCTCCTTTGTATCAAGATAGAATTGGAAATATTGTCTAAGTACCAAGTCCTTCCCTAGAATGCCATATTTGAGAAGAATGCTAATATAATCAGATATGAACAAACAGAAAACTAAGTTTAACTTTATGGAGCCAATGCCTACAAAATCCTTTGGGGAAAATTGGCCTTATATCTGGTTTATACTCAGTCTTTGAAGGAAGAAAATTTTGGGGTGGAGTAGGGGGTAGGGAGGGAATCTCAAGAATCTTAAGCTACCTTAGAATCATCTAAGAGAGAGAAATTTGCCCAAACTTATAGGTAGGCACTACAGGTAAAATCTGATGGAGAGTTTATGGCTTGGTTTCAAACCCTTAAGATGCTTTTAAAATCCTAATCTGAGGTTGCTTATGAAATCTTCTAACAAAACAACTTATGTCTGTATACTAAATTAATATTCTTGTCTCCCTATATATGATTAGACCAAATCTAAGGACACAGGTCTTAGTTTGCAATAAAGAACAATCTCTCTTTGAGATTATTTTTGGTCAAAAGAGGAGTAATTGTACAGTGAAATTTTGTGTTTAAGTAGAAAACTATGTTCTTCTATAGCCCTTCCCTGTTAGCAGTTTGAAACTGTACTCTATTTCTTTAAACAATTCTTTTCCTCTCCGCAAATTAGAAGTAACTGATGGACACACAGATTCTGTCTTACCTGGATAAAAGTTAATTGACTCTTACAATTTTGTTACCTTACTGCAACACAACAGTACTAGGTCCTATTACCTTGCCCAGATTGTTCATCCTTACCAAATTTTCAGTTCTTTGGGTAATCTCTCCAACCTAACTCTTCCAATTTTCCTTCCTTCTGCCTGACTCAGCATCAATGAGAGCTAAATATTGGCTTCTGATATCTGCATTCAGACTCTAGATTTCCTTGCAAATGACCATTTTATCCCATGGATCTGAACAAAGCTCTGTAAACTCAGTGAAGCCCAATGACTTCCACCACATGACCTGCCCCCAAAGCAAACCATGGGCTGGCTAATTTCTCCACAGACAAGCTGCTATCTGGACCATTGAGAAAGTCAATGAAATCTTCAGATCTTATAGGTCCTTATGTAAGAGGTAAACAAGACTGGACAACATCACCAAAAGCTTGACATCCTAGCTTGAGACATTCAAGAAACTCAAGCAGTGGTGCTAACTAACTGAAAGATTTTTCTCTTATACAACTCAAATCCACAAGACTGGTATCCTCATGGGTAATTCTGGAACTTTAATATAACCTCTTTTGTTAACATCTCTTTTCTTCATTTTGGCCATTTCCTAATCCTGCAAGCCTAAAACAAACAAACAGACTAATAAATTAAAACAAACAAACCCTGGCCATTACCACCATCACTCAACAGATGGTCCAACTAGTGTTATGGAACAAATTCCAAGAATCCTCCAGAAACTGTCTTACATTCTGCCTCACTCTATTCTAGGGATTTAATTTTGCCTCTGACCTGTTCAGTGACAGTGTATACTATATTTATTTTTGACAATGTTGGATTTGATCTGAGTCTCATACACCCCAAAAGCACTGATGTTTGAGAAATCTCATCCCAAAGTGATCCCAGAAACACCTAATTGCAGGAAGGCCATCCTGCTCTCTCATATCCCAGATCTGTCTTTGCTTTCCCTCAATGATTTAAATTAAAGCCAGCCTCAATCCTTCCTTAGGAGTCTCATAAGACTCAATGATGACTCCCTTTTTTACCTGCCTCTATAAACCCCAGGTTACTCTCCTTTTCTTGTAGACACTTTTAATAATGAAAATTATTCTCATTGCAATAGTCATCTCCTTTACTGTCCTGTGGATTTCGTCTTTTGTACCTTGTGCTTAGTTGCTCAGTCATGTCCAACTCTTTTTGTTCCTTACTGCTACCAAATTCACCATCTAGGTATACAATTTTTTTTTTAAGTGTTAATCTTATCCAATTATTGAGTATAAGTTAAACAAATACTGTTGAAAGTCTTTATACATATTGAAGTCTGGATAAGATTCCTAATGTCGATAAAATGACAGAATAGGATAGGCATAGTTAATAATAGTAATTGATTATTTTTCACTTGCTCTTAAATGCTAAATCACACTTTGGCCACCTGATGTGAAGAAATGATTGATTGGAAAAGACCCTGATGCTTGGAAAGATTGAAGGCAGGAGAAGAAGGGGATGACAGAAGATGACATGGTTGGATGGCATCACTGACTCTATGGACATGAGTTTGAGCAGAATCAGGGAGTTGGTGGACAGGGAAGCCTGGCATGCTGCTGTCCATGGAGCTGCAAAGAGTCAGACATGACTGAGCAACTAAATTGAACTAAAATGCTAAGTTACTTCAATCATGTCTAACTCTTTGCAACCCTCTGGACTGTAGCCCACCAGGCTCCTCTGTCCATGGGATTCTCCAGCAAGAATGTTAGTGTGGGCTTCTGTGCCTTCTTCCATGGAGTCTTCCCAACCCAGGGATCAAACATGCATTATTTTTGTCTTCTGCATTGGCAGGCAGGTTCTGTTTTGATTCTTCTAAAACTGTATTATGGGGACTTCCTTGGCAATCCCTGGTTAAGACTGCTTTCCAATGAAGGGGGGTTGTGGGTTCAATCCCTGGTTGGGAAGGTGAGATTTCACATGCCTAAGGGCAAAGGAACCAGAACATAAAATAGATGCAAATTATAATAAATTCAGTGGAGGCTTTAAAGCTCGTTCAGATAAAAAAAAATCTTAAAGAACTGTACCATGAATACTGAGTAGCAGCTTTATATTGGTTTATTTGTTTCAATTAAATCAAAATTTATGGTATCACCAAAGAAGAAATTGTAAAGGCTATGCTGATTCAATTAGATCAAAGAGATGAAAGTGGCCTCATAACTGTGTGTGTATCTGTGTTTTAAACCAATAATGGGAAGGAAGACCTAAATTTTATTATTGATAAAGTACAATACCTTATTTTAGTTGTTCAGAAATCAGGACTCTGAAACATTTATAAGATCTTAACCCCCCTCCCGCCACCCCCCCCAACTATCCATCCATCATTCAATCTCCACTTTTTAACCTTCTAACTTTCTCACAACTCCATTTTTCAGTAATATATTATCTTTGTGTGTGGCTATTAAAAACAAAACAAAGAGCATCAATACAATGATCATTATGTTGATATTCAACAATTTTTATTGATGATATTGATAAGTTATGCTTGGAGTAAGAATGCTTTCAGTCTTGGTTGAAGGTATATAACTAGAGATTCTTTAGCTAGAGATTCCAGTAAATGTAGTGTGTGTGCATGCACAGGATTCAGTTATTCAGTTACCATGTTAGAGGTGTTATGAAAACTTCGCATGCTATAAATGCTAAGTTAGTCTTTAATCCTTTAGCCACTTACTCTGACAATAAAATTGGTTTTCAATTCTGCCTTAAATTTTTATGAATGGGGTTTCCCTGGTGGTGCAGTAGTAAAGAATCTGCCTGCCAGTTCAGGAAACACAGGTTCATCCCTAGTCCTGGAGGATCCCACATGCCTCAGAGCAACTAATCTGGTGCATCACAACTATAGATCCTCTGCTCCAGAACCCAGGAACAGAAACTACTGAGCCCACACGCCACAACTACTGAAGCCCTTATGCCCTAGAGCCTGTTCTCCACAAGAGAAGCCTCTGCAACTGGAGAAAAGCCCGTGCCACAACAAAGACCCACCACAGCCAAATATAAATACATAAATAAAAATAAACATTAAAAATGTTTTAACAAATTTAAGGAAAATAAGCTTGTATATATTAAATCAATAGAATTTATTATTTTAATTTTTTAAATTAGAATTAAGGTATGTGTATGTGAGAGCATAAGTATATGTGCGTGTAGCATTATGGCATTGTGATTACAGGAAGTGCTGAAAGCATGCAACACTTCTATCATCATGCACACACACACCACATTTGAAGGGCTTCCCAGACATCAGATGCTACGTGAATGGAATATTTATTCTTGATTAGACATTGTTAGGTAGTTAGAATAGGAAAAAGGAGTCCAGAATGGCGGTGGCTAAAAGACAAGGAAGGGAAAAGCCCACAAAAATAGAACAAAGGAAGGTCTGAGGACTGGAGTGAGGAGCTCAGGTAAAATAAACAGCATTCCTGGCTAGCCTAATTTACATAGGGCAGTCCCAGGGAGAGGAGAAAAAAAAAAACATAAAAAGAGGAGCCAAAATTGGGCTGGGGCCTCTCTTCTCTTTGCGTCTTTGGGTCAGCATTCCCTCATGCCTCAGGGATATATTTTCCTTCACTTTCTAAATAAAACTGAGCTGTAACGCGTAGCTGTAACACTGTCCCAACTGAGAGTTGTAACACTGGTCCATCCATTGCTTCAAATTTTTGTTGCAATGAGACAGAACTGAGGAAATTACAAACTCCCCTGAAAGACATTTTTTTAAAAGACCTATTACAGGCCTAGAGATTACAAATTTATCAAGTGATATGAAAATCAGGGGCTTCCTTGGTGGCTCAGAGGTTAAAGCGTCTGCCTGCAATTCAGGAGACCTGGGTTCAATCCCTGGGTTGGGAAGATCCTCTGGAGAAGGAAATGGCAACCCACTCCAGTATTCTTGCCTGGAGAATCCCATGGACGGAGGAGCCTGGTGGGCTATAGTCCACGGGGTCGCAAAGAGTCGGACATGACTGAGCGACTTCACTCACTCACTCACGATAACCTTATCAAGAGCAATCAGTTTGTAAATGTTCACTTATCTATTTCTCTATCAATATTAATAGATACTGATTTTCAGTGTTGTTTTAAAATCAAATCCTTTTGGTTTCTAAAACTGCTGCAATTTTTGAAAATGTTATCTGATATAGTTATATTTTAATATAACCATATAATTTTAATAATGTCAAAGGATAATAGATTTATTTCATTTCTAATACATTTTAGGTATAAAATGATAACAGTTTAAACTAGAACACTGTTCATCACAAACTTTGAAGTAACTTAGCTATCTTCAAAGACCTCAAGCACCTCAGCGTCTGCTTTCATGGCAGATGAAAGAAGGCAAGAGTTGTGCCTTTCTTGTATTTATGGTTATTAGAACAGGGTGTGATCCACATTCAATGTTTTTGAATGAATGAATAAGTACATAAGTATACAAGTTCATATCAATGTTGTATAATCCTCTAAATTATCTTTAGCTCTCCTCATACTTTTCTTCAATCTATCCAAATATAAGGAACAACATCTTTATATTACTACATGTAAAAAACTAAATGAATGCATAATTAGAGAAAGAAAATCAGCTTTTATTTCACCATATGTTAAAATCTTATATCTTGTTATGTGATAACAATGTTATTGTTAGGAAAAGAAGTAAGCCAACTTAAATAACTTACATAGTATTACACAGCTGGTAGGGTCAGAGCTCAATCATAAACTTGATCTATGTTAACTTTATAGTCGAAGGTCCTTTCATTACAACATTCTAGGGCGAGAAGAGCTGAAGTGGGTGTGAAAGGGAAAAACAGACCAAAAAACAAAGCAAAACAAAACACTAGTGATGAAAGCAAAGCCTAAAGATTCTATATACACTGCAATTACAAAATCAGTGAGTGAACATTAAATGAAAACTAACTTGCTCAATAACTCAATTGGCTTCCTATCATTTGATATATTTTGTTATTCTAGGCTACTTAGGCTACAGTTTAAGTGTCTACATCTTTAGATACTTGACATATATTTATATATGTACTTTTATTAAAACATATTGCTTTGCCATGCCTGTGTGTGGGTCTGTAATGTATTTTTAAGTTTCTGAGCTGATGAAAAGAGTAAGAACAGGCCAGGAAGAAAAATACAGAAGGGCCAAAGAGAGGAGGATTAAAATATTTTTCACATGGCATTTCTCCCTTCTGTTCTAACCTCTGTATACTTCATTTCCTCATCCTAAGGGATAATGCAGACAATAACAAATTAAAATGCATTTCAACATAGATATATTAGCCAGTGCCTCTAAAATTTTTACTCTTTCAGGGCATTTTCCTTAACAACAAGTACTAATTACACTGAAGACATATGTAATTTTACAAAAAAAGTAAAATTTATATTTAGACATAATGACAAAGTCAGCTACACTTAAAAATTCTATGTGGTACTAGCCCTTCAAACTTCTGAATGCCCATAACAGTTTAAAAGTATGTTCACTATGCATCATTTTTATCCCAGCAGGAAATGGTAATACTATACATCATACAACTACCATAATGGATGTAAAGTGAATATTAGTTACCTGAAATGAAGGCAAGTATCACTTCCACCACACAGGAAAATCGTGAAGGAAGTGAGGTTGAACTGCACAGTGGAAATCCTAACACCTGCTAAACTACTGGTTGAGAAATATCAAATGTAGGCTTTCTCAATATGTTGAGCATTCTAGCATGGAGGCATAACATATAAGGGAGGGTATGAGAACATAAAGAAATTTAAACAGAAAGAAACATATGGAGCAAAAAGAGTTTATTTAGGGGAAAATATAGCAAAGGAAAAAGAAGAAGAGAAATGAAAACTAGGCATGAAAACAAACAGTCATTACCTACTTAGCATTTTCTAAAAGCAGACAACTGATTTGTAGAAAAATACAATTCAAGCCCAAAATAATCAAAGAGATGTAAATACTTATATATCACCAGACAAGAAATACACATACAAATTTGGGGATTAATTCCAATCATATATAAGGGCTTTAGTGATTGACTTAGACAATTCAAAGAAGATTAAATATAAAAATTAAGTATATTTATCTATTTATTTACTGCTTTGTATTTCACATGCAATGCAAGAACAATGATGAAAATAAACACTACAGATATTGACACTTGACATGCATCCAGTTTGGTGGAAGTGGTGATGGTGGTGCTTGTGTGTGTGTCTGCGTGAACCTCTCTAATGGATGTGAGTCCTTATATATTCTCTAATAATTTGTTTATTCAAAATAAACAGCCTCTAAGGCATTATTCTGCAAGTATTTACTCACTTTTACAGTTTTTTAAAATTAAGTGAATTTCATATTTATACATTTGCTGTTTTCAACAAATATGAAAGGACAGAAGTATAACAGTTAAGAAAGTTGGGTACAGGTGTTGTAAGAGGTAATGCAAAATGCATTTGTCAGGTGTCCTTCAAAACCAGAGAAAGCTTCATGCTGGATACCACTTATTAGTCTGGCCCTAGAAATGTTATTTCATCAACTTCAGTTTCTGCTTTGTACAGTCCTAATAGTGTACAATAGTCCTAATAGTGAAATATATTTCATTGGAAATAATGAAGATTAACATTTAATTTTCAATACAATGCCTATCCCAGAGTAAACATTCAATATTCAGAAATTATCATAAAGTGTCCAGAAACTTAGTTCTTAGACAAATGCATGAATTATAATTTATATTTTTTTCCATAGACCAAAAATGTATATCTGTACATGTAGGGAGTGATTATGAAAATAAATCACAACTTAAGCAATAGCATAGCAAAATATCTTCACTTGCATTTTGCACTTGACATACTTTTCTATGAATTTATTACACACACAGATGTATTCAGAGACACACATGCTGAGATATTTTTAATGAAATAACATGTACATGTCCTATGTCTATTCCCATTCATCAGTGTGTAGTTGTGATCACTCCATATCACCATTTCTAAATATATACAGATTAAATGGATGGAGGAACTTTCATATCATGGATGTGCCAGTGTTTAAATAAATCCCTCAATTTTGATGGACATTAAGGTCATTTTAGCAATTTGTTTTTACAATAATCAATCTTTTATAGTAATCATCTATGCACATATGCTAGTTTTTTTTAGATGAGAACTGCTTGGTTGAGTTTATAGATTTTTAAAATTAATGGTAAAAACAAATCTGTGTCTGAAAACTTAATTTAGCCATCAATTCACAATCCCGCTACTATTGGAAGAGAATGTCTTTAGCCCACACTTTCTACAGTTTTAGATTTTTAAGTTTTTTAAAGGCTTGTCAAATGGGAAGGATAGGGTTTTATTTTTACAGGTTTCATATCCCTAACTGCTAGTAAAGCTAATTATTTTATATGTTAACTAACAATTTGTAGTTCTTGTGTATATGTGTCAGATTTTATTCATATATTTTTTTAACTTATTTTCCTACTTGTAATTTTATTATCTTAAGAACTCTTTGGTTACATATGTTGAAAATGTTATGTAGCCAGACTGCCACTTGAGTGTTTTACTTGTTTTACAGTATCTTTTGAGTTTCATATTATATGTACTTAAATGAATTTTAAAATAGTCTCCTGGTTTTTCTATAATTATTTTAAAGTGTTTTTAAACATTTACAAGAGAAATGACATTAGTTCAGTTTGAACATAATGTTAGGTAAGGACTTTGATTTTTCTCAAAATAGATATCAAAATAGCCTACAAGTATTTACTAAAGTGTACACTTTCTCCGTAAACTGTTAAATACTTGTAGGCCAGTTTTGCTCTTTGAGTCTATCCCTGGGTTATCTATTTGTTTCCCCATGCGTTTGTGTGTTCCTGACCAATCCCAGTGTGTGTTAATTCTGACTGATTTATAGTGTTTTGGTATCAAATAGCGCATGCAACACTGTTTCCATTTTTTCAAAGCAATTTGCCAATGACATTTTTACAGAAGAATTTTCAAATCAACTTTCTAAATTACATAAAAAGTGTGGCATTGTGCTTAAAATATTTATTCCTTAAATGTAAAAAAGAGATAAAAATTAACAATGTTTATATCCCATTTCCCCACAAAGAACCTATTTGAAGATCTTCATCCTACTCTGAGAGATGCTTTAATTCTGAAAAATCAAAACTGAATTTACTTTCAGGTACAGCTTTCTGGACCTACACTGTCATTTTATGGTTTTTATTATTCAAATTCAATTAAAAAAAACTACATCTAAAAGTTTCTACCTTGTTCCAAGAAATGAACATTTTTAACTATAAAATACAGTGATTTTTTTTAAAAATAAAAGGTTTATCCTAATTTTTTCAGGAATAAAATACATATAGGTTTCTATATAAAGAGATGATATATACCGAGATATAGGTTGACATAAACTTCAAATATATTTTATTTTGCCATAATGATGTCAAAATTGTGTGGAGAAAAGTTACTGATATTATTAAATTATATTCAGTTAATTGCTTTTTTGTTTGGGTTTTGTTTTATTCCTGACTAAAGTAAGATTGTGCAAAATTTCATTTGTACCCTAGGTCATATATGAATTCAGTTTGAAACATAGATAGAAGTATTGTTTCTGACACTGGAATCAGCAAAGGGTAACAGACAATAACATGGCTGATTACTAAAGTAGAAGATGTAAATTCTGCTACATTTCTATGCATTAAAAGCCTCAGAATCCCTGAATTTTAATATAAAATACAATGAAGTGTATCAAATGAGATTCCCCTATCTCGCCTAGTAATAATGTGGTTAAATCACAATGTGAACACTTTAAAGGGCAAAAAAAAAATGGCTTTAAAAAACCTCTGCCTCACTAAGTTTCAAGAATATCTCATTTTATTTCAAAAATCTTATTGAACTTTTCTACACTTTCTTCCATGACTGACTTTTACAATAGCAGTGTCTTTGGTTGTCACCTCACCTAAAGAACCAAAGACAAGAATGGTGAATGATTCTATGGCAAGATATAATCTAGTAATTGGATACGATGAAACACAAATCCAGAAGTACATAAAGAAAAAAAAAGGATGATCATGTATTTCAGCTGTGACAGGGTGTCTGCTTAACCATGCCCTATTCATAATGATGAACAGTGGTGGCACTCAAACAGCATACGCTTTTACAAATACAAAACCATAGCCTATCATTTGCCTCTGAAGGGAATTCAACTTAAAATGAAGCTCCACTTTCCCTAATAAATGGTGAAATTCAAATATTATTGTGCCTGTGAGACCTAACGTGATTAAGACATAAAATTTCACTAGACAGTTTAAGCAGTAAGAAAAGAAGGCAGAGTATCCTTATTTTTCATTAAAGCATTTAAACTAGCATTCTATATTATACTACTGTATATGAACAGTGCACAGAAACTCTATTTTCTATGAATAAAATCAAATAATCAGGAGAAAATATAGCCTGGTGCTGAATAGCATGGTCTTCAGACTCAGACTTCCTGAATTAAGCTGCTTGATCCAGTGCTTTCCACCTAGGAGACTTTTAAGTTTCTAAATCTCTCTGTGGCTCAGTTTCCTCCATAATAGCATAGGGAAAACAAGAACACCTCCTTTATAGGGATGTTGTTACGATAAAGTGCAGAGAAGGCAATGGCACCCCACTCCAGTACTCTTGCCTGGAAAATGTTTTTAAATTTATAAGAAACTTAGAGAAATGTTCACTTGGTAACGTGGAGGGACATTTGAATATTTAAATGAGGGGAGAGTCATGATTTGATTTTTGCCTTTAAATATTTCCAATTGCTGCTCTGGAAAGAATGCATTCTAGGGGGGTAGAGAAGGTGGGAGCAAAGGGTGTGTGCACTAGGATAAGTGGCAATTAATGCTATCTAAATTTTAGAAGTTGGTGTTTTATACCATGTTATTAGCAGGGAAAATGGGGGTATATCTTACATATAGAAGTCAACAGAATTTCCTGCAGAATGGATAGGTGTGACAGAGTTATACATAAAACGGGACAGGCCTATTCCTATCTCCAGGGACACCTG
Source organism: Bos indicus (assembly GCF_029378745.1). NCBI lineage: Eukaryota > Metazoa > Chordata > Mammalia > Artiodactyla > Bovidae > Bos > Bos indicus. The sequence goes on along the minus strand of NC_091776.1, from coordinate 26,839,037 downwards.
AATGTCTGGTTTGACACTTCTGCAAAGATAAGGGTGGCTAACCAAGTAACTAACAAGTGATTTATGTTTGTTTGTTTGTTTTTTCTTTTAATAGCCTGAATTTCCCTGGGAGCACCCAGGTTTGAGTTTTTTTTATTAGTGGCTTTTGCCTGGCTGATTGGTTAGATAGCGTAGTTTAGCTCTATGACCAAAGAGGCATAAATGGCTCTGTTGTGAACTCCTACCTTGAATTGTTCTGAAACCATAATTTGTCAGATAAATCTTGACAGTTAAATTCAGAGGAAAAAAGGTATCCTTGCGCCATAGAACACTCAAGGGGATTTTTGTACCCAGATGCCCCTCCAATATTTGCCTGTATTCTTTGTCATCATTTCATCATTAAAAGTCTTATGTGAATATCTCTGTGAATTCTTTTTTTTTAATTTTATTTTTAAACTTTAAAATATTGTATTGGTTCTGCCATATATTGAAATGAATCCGCCACAGGCATACATGTGTTCCCCATCCTGAACCCTCCTCCCTCCTCCCTCCCCATACCATCCCACTGGGTCGTCCCAGTGCACCAGCCCCAAGAATCCAGTATCATGCATCGAACCTGGACTGACGAGTCATTTCATATATGATATTATACATATTTCAATGCCATTCTCCCAAATCATCCCACCCTCACCCTCTCCCAGAGTCCAAAAGACTGTTCTATACATCAGTGTCTCTTTTGCTGTCTTGTATACAGAGTTATGGTTACCATCTTTCTAGATTCCATATATATGTGTTAGTATACTGTATTGGTGTTTTTCTTTCTGGCTTACGTCACTCTGTATAATAGGCTCCAGTTTCATCCACCTCATTAGAACTGATTCAAATGGATTCTTTTTAATGGCTGAGTAATACTCCATTGTGTATATGTACCACAGCTTTCTTATCCATTCATCTGCTGATGGACATCTAGGTTGCTTCCATGTCCTGGCTATTATAAACAGTGCTGTGATGAACATTGGGGTACACGTGTCTCTTTCAATTCTGGTTTCCTCAGTGTGTATGCCCAGCAGTGGGATTGCTGGATCATAAGGCAGTTCTATTTCCAGTTTTTTAAGGAATCTCCACACTGTTCTTCATAGTGGCTGTACTAGTTTTCATTCCCACCAACAGTGTAAGAGAGTTCCCTTTTCTCCACATCCTCTCCAGCATTTATTACTTGTAGACTTTTGGATCGCAGCCATTCTGACTGGCGTGAAATGGTACCTCATAGTGGTTTTGATTTGCATTTCTCTGATACTGAGTGATGTTGAACATCTTTTCATGTGTTTGTTAGCCATCTGTATGTCTTCTTTGGAGAAATGTCTATTTAGTTCTTTGGCCCATGTTTTGATTGGGTCATTTATTTTTCTGGAATTAAGCTGTAGGAGTTGCTTGTATATTTTTGAGATTAGTTGTTTGTCAGTTGCTTCATTTGCTATTATTTTCTCCCATTCTGAAGGCTGTCTTTTCACCTTGCTTATAGTTTCCTTTGTTGTGCAGAAGCTTTTAAGTTTAATTAGGTCCCATTTGTTTGTTTATTTTTGCTTTTATTTCAAATATTCTGGGAGGTGGGTCACAGAGGATCCTGCTGTGATGTATGTCAGAGAGTGTTTTATGGATGGAGCAAAAGAGAGGAATCAAGGGTGATTTCTAGGTCTTTAGTTATTTCTAGAACAACTGGTGAAATCAAGACCTGTATACTGAGAAGAGAAGCACTGCTAGGTTACAGTCTTACAGGAAGAATGTATTCTGTATAAGCTAATTCTGACATACTTATAATTTGAACATGCTAAGTTGAGATATTAATACTATGTAAATAGTCTAGAATTCTGAGAATAGATTGGGGCAAAAATATAAATGTTTTACATATGATTATTCATGTTTAAAAATTCATGAAAGAAATAACATGAGATGAGTTACAGAGAGAAATAGACATCAATCAAAAGAGGTGGAACCAGCAAAAAGGACTGAGAAGATGAGGTCATTTAAGCGATGTGGAAAACTAGGTTTGTGTTGTGATAAGGCCAAAAAAGAAGGATGTTTTAAGAAATAGGATGAACATCTGTGTTGAATATTTCCAAAAGTATAAGTAAGATAAAGTTAAGGAAATACTATTGCATTTGGATATTTAACTAATTCATCCGTGGAGTTGTGGGTTGCTGTTGTTGTTTAGTTGCTAAGTTGTGCCTGACTCTTTTGTGATCCATGGACTGTAGCCTACCAGGCCCCTCTGTTCATGGGATTTCCCAGGCAAGAATACTGGAGTAGGTTGCCATTCCCTTCTCCAGGAGATCTTCCAGACCCTGTGTCTCCTATAGCTCCTGCACTGGTAGGTGGATTCTGTACAGCTGAGCCACCAGGGAAGCCACAGAGTTTTGAGTAGAACAGTCTTATTTAAATGGCTGGAGACAACATCTTCATGCCTGCATTTATTGAAAATTTTTTCCAGAGATTATTTTCATGGCAGAAAACAAAGAAATGACTGTCTGGTTATTTAATTTAGGTGAGAGCAAAGATAGATTCTTTTCTTTAAAATAGAAGATAGTAAAGTATGTGGAAAACATGGAGATTATCTAATAGAGAGGGATAAATGATACAAATAAAAGACAAAGAAATTGCAGAAGAGATTCCAAAAATATAGGATTTGGATCACAAATGGAGGTTTTGATGTTTGCCAGAAGAAAATCTACTTCATCCACGAAGCATAAGACTACGAGTACGGGTACAGAAATGTTTAGAGAAATAGTACAGATGTGGCAATGGGAAAATGAAAGAATTCTAGGTTTATTTTTGCTATTTCCTCAATGAAGCATGAGCAATTTCATAGTGAAAAGTAAAAATGGGGCAGTGGGGGAAGAAATAAATATGAGAATAAAAACATTAAAAGAAAGCATGACTATTATATCTTTGGGAAGTAAGGGACTCATATTAGGGGAAGGGTGATTGTACTGTATAGAAATCTTTTTTTTTTTTTGGCTGCATCACAATACTAGTGAGATCTTAATTCCTCAGCCAGGAATTGAACCCACAACATCTGCAGGAAGGCAGAATCTTAACCACTGGACCACCAAGGAAGTCCTTGCCTGGAAGTCTTAATGGGCCATTTGAGGTATGTTGTTGAATTAAGCAAGGTTTAAAATCTTGATATTCATATGCACAGTTTCACCTATTAAAGATTTCATTTCCATTGCTGACAAGATTATATTATTTCTAGAGATGAGGAAAAATATCTATCAGATGAGATCAGATCAGTCGCTCAGTCATGTCCAACTCTTTGCGACCCCATGAATCGCAGCACGCCAGGCCTCCCTGTCCAACACCAACTCCCGGAGTTCACTCAAACTCACATCCATCGAGTCAGTGATGCCATCCAGCCATCTCATCCTCTGTCGTCCCCTTCTCCTCCTGCCCCCAATCCCTCCCAGCATCAGAGTCTTTTTCAATGAGTCAACTCTTCACATGAGGTGGCCAAAGTACTGGAGTTTCAGCTTTAGCATCATTCCTTCCAAAGAAATCCCAGGGCTGATCTCCTTCAGAATGGACTGGTTGGATCTCCTTGCAGTCCAAGGGACTCTCATGAGTCTTCTCCAACACTACAGTTCAAAAGCATCAATTCTTTGGCGCTCAGCTTTCTTCACAGTCCAACTGTCACATCCATACATGACCACAGGAAAAACCATAGCCTTGACTAGACGAACCTTTGTTGGCAAAGTAATGTCTCTGCTTTTGAATATGCTATCTAGGTTGGTCATAACTTTCCTTCCAAGGAGTAAGCGTCTTTTAATTTCATGGCTGCAGTCACCATCTGCAGTGATTTTGGAGCCCAGAAAAATAAGGTCTGCCACTGTTTCCACTGTTTCCCCATCTATTTCCCATGAAGTGATGGGACTGGATGCCATGATCTTCGTTTTCTGAATGTTGAGCTTTAAGCCAACTTTTTCACTCTCCTCTTTCACTTTCATCAAGAGGCTTTTTAGTTCCTCTTCATCTATAAGATTAAAAAAAAAAAACAAAAAAAAACAAGCACAGTTCTCTCTGTGCTAGACTTTTCATATGGTGAATAGAATGGAAATTTTCACAAAATTTATTCAAATTATCATTTGAATTATTTTAAAAAATATATGTTTATACATATATCGATATACACACATATGTGTACATATTTTTGCCTTATTTGCCTAAAATATTGTTTTGAGATCAACACGCTTACTTTTTCTCAATTTCTAAATTTTTCTAAATTCTTCATAAAACTTTAAAAAATAAACTGTTTAACCCTGTTTCAGTTTTCCCTAACATGTTGTTTCTCTACAAGCCATAGAATATTTCAATTAAACTTCTGTTCCACTGATACATACTCTATTGTAATTGATATTTCTTTAAAAGTGCCTTACATTTTTTCCTCTAACATGTTCTAAGCATCTAAAGGCATTGTACTTTATTTTCCTAGCTTTGTACATATCCTTAACATCTCTGGAGATATTTGCCACTAAAGCAAGTGAGTGTTTATATACTGTTTGTTTATTCATGACAACTCCTAAATGTTTGGAAAGTAATAAAAAATGTCAATAGTCCTATGGTCATTGAAATGCTCCCCTAATTTCAACTTCAGTTTTATTTATATTCTCAACATTTTATGAACACTCACAGCAACTGAAACATCATCTCCTTTAAAAATAACCTGGGAACACTGTTGTCACAACCACTGTTCTTTAAACAGCAGGTATATCAGTGAGACAGTGGTCCTCTGGCTAGCACCAATTCAGAATTACAGACATTCCTATATCCATGTCATCTTTCTTCCTCCCTAAAATACAATCATGCACACATATACAGATGCACTCCATGTTTTCATTATTATTCCATGACACATATTCCTTTTCTATATGTTTTCATATATCAGCTTTGTAAATATACCTCAGAGGCAATCAATTCAAGATCATGTCAAAATAAAAGTTATTTTAATAATGGCTTGTTGTGAAAGAAGTGGATAGATTAATCAACTAGTCTTTTCTCATTGTTGTCTTAGCAAAGTTCTTCAATTATACAATCACTGATATTAGTTTCCTGAGGCTGTATAAACAAATCACTACAGTCTTGGCTTAAAACAACAGAAATTCACCTTCTCAAAGTTCTGGAGAGGCCTGAAGTCTGAATTAATGTGTCAACAGTGTTGTCCTTTCTCTAAAGACTCTAGCGAAGAATGTGTTATTTGTCTTCAGCTTTTAATGGCCATTGGCATTCACTGACTTGTGGCCATTCTCTGCCTCCATAGTCACTTTACGGCCTTCTCTCTGTCAAATCTTCCCTGGCCTCATACTTATAAGGACACTTATCAAGAATTTAGGACTGATCCGGGTAATCCAAGATAAGCATCTCTTTGCAAGAGCTTTAATTTAACCAAGACATTTTTACCATTTGTTTGTTTGTTGCTGTTTAGCTGCTCAGTAGTTTCCAGCTCTTTGCGACCCCATGGACTGTAACATGCCAACTCCTCTGTCCATGGGATTTCCCAGGCAAGAATCCTAAAGTGGGTTGCCATTTCCTTCTCCAAGGGATCTTTCTGACTCAGGGATTGAACCTGCATCTCCTGTATTACAGGCAGATTCTTTACCACTGAACTACCAGGGAATCCCCAATGAGTAGTAGTCCCAAATTTCAGAGATTAGAACCCAGACATATCTTTGGGCAGGTCACTATTAAGCCTACTACACTCATAATCTTGAATGTCTGAAGGATCCTGATGTTAAATTCATTATATATACCCAATTATATTTTAATGTGAATAGAGCACTAATCAGTGGGTAGTGGGACTCAGGGGAAGGTATCCCAGTGATGTGGTGACACATGGACAGCAAGACTAGCCATCCAAGGAAGGAGAGGATGGCTGTCTCTCAGCACCCACCACCCTTCCCTATGGCTGCTTTCTTCAATGTCTTCATCTCACTGTCAAACTTGGTAAATTTAAAAAGTAAATATATGTCTACTCTGCAAGATTACAATCAGACTGAATACAGCATCCATCTATTTTTAAATATAATTCCATTTATGTAAAGTTGATAATCATGCAAAACTAGATAACGTATTATTTTGGAATATATAATGTTTTATGCCAAAACCAGTAAAGAAAAGTAAGAACATAATAAGCAAAATATTGGATTCAGTTAATTGTTTGGTGAAGAAGTTTGGTCAGATCGTGGAGGGGGGGCACCTTATTTCTTAATTTTCATTCAAGTATAATTGATTTACAGTGTTGTACTAGTTTCAGGGATTTGATTTAGGTCATACCTGAATGGTCCAGTGGTTTTCCCTACTTTCTTCAATTTAAGTCTGAATTTGGCAATAAGGAGTTCATGCTCTGAGCCACAGTCAGCTCCTGGTCTTGTTTTTGCTGACTGTACAGAGCTTCTCCATCTTTGGCTACAAAGAATATAATTAATCTGATTTCGATGTTGACCATCTGGTGATGTCCATGTGTAGAGGCTTCTCTTGTGTTGTTGAAAGACAGTGTTTGTTATGACCAGTGCATTCTCTTGGCAAAACTCTATTACCCTTTGCCCTGCTTCATTCCATACTCCATGGCCAAATTTGCCTGTTACTCCAGGTGTTTCTTGGCTTCCTACTTTTGCATTCCAGTCCCCTATAATGAAAAGGACATCTTTTTTGGGTGTTAGTTCTAAAAGGTCTTGTAGGTATTCATATGGAGAAGGAAATGGCACCCCACTCCAGTACTCTTGACTGGAAAATCCCATGGACAGAGGAGCCTGGTGGGCTGCAGTCCATGGGGTCGCTAGGAGTCGGACACGACTGAGCGACTTCACTTTCACTTTTCCCTTTCATGCACTGGAGAAGGAAATGGCAATCCACTCCAATGTTCTTGCCTGGAGAATCCCAGGGACGGGGGAGCCTGGTGGGCTGTCATCTCTGGGGTTGCACAGAGTCAGACATGACTGAAGCGACTTAGCAGCAGCAGCAGGTCTTCATAGAACCTTTCAACATCAGCTTCTTCAGCATTACTGGTTGGGGCATAGACTTGGATTACTGTAATATTGAATGGTTTGCCTTGGAAATGAACAGAGATCATTCTGTCGTTTTTGAGACTGCATCCAAGTACTGCATTTCGGACTCTCTTGTTGACCATGATGGCTACTCCATTTCTTCTAAGGGATTCCTGCCAGCAGTAGTAGATATAATGGTCATCTGTGTTAAATTCACCCATTCCAGTCCATTTTAGTTCACTGATTCCTAGAATGTCGACGTTCACTCTTGCCATCTCCTGTTTGACCACTTCCAATTTGCCTGGATTCATGGACCTAACATTCCAGGTTCCTATGCAATATTGCTCTTTACAGCATTGGACCTTGCTTCTATCACCAGTCACATCCACAACTGGATATTATTTTTGCTTTGACTTCATCCCTTCATTCTTTCTGGAATTATTTCTCCACTGATCTCCAGTAGCATATTGGGCACCTACCAACCTGGGCTCCAAAATCACTGCAGATGGTGACTGCAGCCATGAAATTAAAAGACTCTTACTCCTTGGAAGGAAAGTTATGACCAACCTAGATAGCATATTCAAAAGCAGAGACATTACTTTGCCAACAAAGGTCCATCTAGTCAAGGCTATGGTTTTTCCTGTGGTCATGTATGGATGCAAGAGTTGGACTGTAAAGAAGGCTGAGCGTTGAAGAATTGATGCTTTTGAACTGTGGTGTTGGTGAAGACTCTTGAGAGTCCCTTGGACCACAAGGAGATCCAACCAGTGTCACACTATTTTATTTTGTCTGTTTCACAGAAAACTGAGGCACAGAGCATTTAAGTGATTGGCTTAAAGTTACAGAACAGAAAACTAATAAGTGTCAGAATTATAAGGTACAACAGTTAATTTCATATGTCATCTTGACTGGACCATGGGGTAGCCAGATATCTGGTTCAACATTGTTTCTGGGTGTGTCTGTGAGACTGTTTCTGGAAGAGATTAGCATTTGAACAGGTAGACTGAGCAAAGTAGATTGCCCTTTTCACCTGGGAAGCATCATCCAATCCTCTGAGGACCTGAGTAGTACAAACAGTTGAAGGAAGGAAAGGTTCACCCTCTTGGAGCCTGACTAAACTGATACATCGGCATCCTTCTGGCTTTGATGCACCTGTACTCAGGGCTTCATAAATTGGATTGGTATCTACACTACTGGCTCTCTAGCCTTCTAACTGCAGTACATGCCTCCCTGAGTCTCCAGTTTACAGAAGGTAGATTTTGGGACTTCCAGACTATAATCATGTGAGTTAGTAACTTATCATAAACCACTTTTTATACACACACACACATATATATGTATATATTCTATTTATCTGGAGTACTCTAATATAGAAGTCAAGCTCTAAGCATCTAATTTTTAGGCTATGATGATTCTCAAAAAAAAAAAAAAACTTTATAGAAGCAATGTCTTTATTAGCATTTAAAATTTTCTCTTTATGATAAATGGAAGTGTTGCTCCAGCCTGGAGGAGAGGCAGATCACTTGTGATTGTTTCTTCTTAGAACTGCATCAAAGAGTCTCTAATATGAACAGAACTCCCTTTGTCACCCTGTGCGAAGAGTTGCCTTTGAGTCAGTCTTGCTTATCCCCTCATTTTGACAGAAAAAACAAAAAACAAAAAAACACTGTTGTTGCCAAGGTTTGAAGCTCCAAAATGATGATTTTGAATAAAGAATGAAAGTGAGTCACTTGGCACTCAAAATCATCACAGCTACCAATTTGTGACCCTCGCCCATACATCAGGTCACAAATACTATCTTTTACTGTCAGAAGAGCTATAGAAGTGAGAAAGTTGAGGTTCAGGGATTTTGAACTTGATGAAGCTCATTCAAGTAATAAATGGATGTGCTGGGATTTGAATCAATCTGGGACTGATTACAAAGTTCATGATTTTTCTACCAGAACAAATTGTTTTTGACGGTACCTTAAAGAGAGACCTATTAAACTGGCAAAAAATTTTCAAAGTATGTTAATTTCACCTAAGTTATACCTAAGAACCTAGAAAGTTTGGCTATTAGTATTAAATCGTATTGATAATAATGATAACTACTGGTGGGAGGAGAAATTAGACTAATGCATTTTCTGGTTGAACTCTCTCAATTTGAAATCTATAACCACATCTATCTTTGAAACAAATAAAGAAATGTCCAGGCATGTCTTACTGATATCTTTCTTTCCAGAATAAATTCAACATAAAAATTGAATATACTTATTACTCTACTGCAGGGGTGCAACTGAAAAAAACAGAACAGAAACCTTGAAGACCTTGGTATTTTTTAAAGTGCTGCTAACCTCATTGGTAGCAGTCACTTCCTTTCCACTAGAAATTAATGCTGCATAAAATAAAAACATAGAAATTGTACTACATGAAACAACGTCACCTGTAATCTTTACAACTGATCTTCCTGAGTTATTATTTAAGCACTGACTTAACTAAAAACTACTTTTAATAATACACAAACACCATAATCATTAACTTATTCATAACTAAGAAAATATGATCGCAGCTGATCTGAACTTAAATGAGTCTTAGAATACCATGAGGGTAAATATTGCTTTTCAGTTCAAAATATCTAATTTGTAAATATGATAAAGTTCCTATAACTCTGGCTATTCAGAAGCTAATATATTCCTATATTCTGCCTACTGGTTTTCCATATGAAGTCATGTGGTGGCAAATGTATCCCTAATAGGAGTAGGGTAGTGATCAGAACACAAGCATGGCTGTTTTTCTTCAGATCCCATGTCTACTGGAACTCAGGACCCTGATAAATCCCATCTTTACTATTGAATAACTGTATATGAATGGGCATGATAAGAATACGTAAGCTGGGTGGTCCTTTTTTTTAAAAAATTCATACTAAGTGATAATAATAATAATGGAAGTTTGATATACAGTAAGTACACAGCATATGACAGCTTTTCCTGATCTCTACCTGGGCACTGTGTGGCTCTAAATTTTGGCCTAAATTTTGATTTTTTAAAATATGTGTTTGCCATGTACACACTGCTTTATTTATTTTATTTTTTGGCTGTGCTGGGTCTTTGTTGCTGCTTGCAGGCTTTCTCTAGTTGGAGAAAGTGGGGTCTACTCTCTGGCTGAGGTGTGTGGGCTTCTCATTGCAGTGGCTTCTCTTGTTGCAGAGCAGAGGCTCTATCTAGGTGTGTGGGCTCAGTAGTTTCAACTTGCTGGCTGTAGGGCCCAAGGGTTTCAGTAGTTGCAGCACAGGGCCCATTAGTTGTGACTTTCGGGCCCTAGAGTGTTCAGGCTTTGGCAATTCTGGCACACAGGCATAGTTGCTCCGTGCATGTGGAATCTTCCCGGACCAGGGATCAAACCTGTGTCCCTTGAATTGGCAGGCGGATTCTTATCCACTATGCCACTAGGAGGTCCTGTATTTTGATTTTTAAAGGTTGAAGTGTTTTTCTCAAAGCAGACTATAACACACAAGAACTTGGGGAGTGTTCCTGTGATAATCTTCCCATTATGATTTGATACCTGGTACTATTCAGACAGGGCTTTCCAGGTGGTTCAGTGGGTAAAGAATCCTCCTGCCAATTCAGGAGATGCAGGAGATGTGAATTCAGTACCTGGGTTGGGAAGATCCCTTGGAAGAGGGTATGGCAACCCACTCCAGTATTCTTGCCCAGAGAATCCCATGGACAGAGGAGTCTGGTAAGCTACAGTCTTATAGGGTCCCAAAGAATCAGACATAACTGAAGTGACTGAGCACACACACACACGATTCAGATTTCCTCACTGCATTTGTATTTTCAGTGTGGGATATCATAGTGTATTTAGTGTGACATCCTTATACCCTCGTGTCAGCTTCTTGAAATGAGACTCCATTTTGAATGTGTGTGTGTGCGATTTGCTGTTGGTATCACTTTTGTGTTTTGCTTGAGACTCCCTGGTGGCTCAGATGGTAAAGCATCTGCCTGCAATGCGGGAGACCTGGGTTCAATCCCTGGGTCAGGAAGATCCCCTGGAGACGGAAATGGCAACCCACTCCAGTACTCATGCCTGGAAAATTCCATGGATGGAGAAGTCTGGTGGGCTACAGTCCATGGGGTCGCAAAGAGTTGGGTGCTAAAAAAACAAAACATAAATTAAGTGGCTTAGTAGTCCTACATTCCAAAATGAGACATTAGATGACCTTACAGAAGGAAGTATTTAAAACCAGTTTGCAATCCTTAAGCTGTCACCAATTTGATGGCATAAAAGAGAATTTAGATTGTGAAAACTGCAGGAGTAGGTGCTGTGTGGTGAAGAGGTTAGAGAGGGTTGGTGAATAATCACTCCTCATTTCAAGTCTTATGAAGACACTATTTAGAGAATATTGTTATGTGTTTTCTAGAATATAGAGGAAACTATGAACTAGTATCAGAGTTGACTGGACAAAAAAAAAAAAAAAAAGATGTGAAAGGGGACCTACTGAATGAATGGGTCCTTGGTAGGAAGGTAGATGGTTGCATTTACAAATGACTGCATTTTCTGTTACAGAAGATCAACACTGTGGAATTAGCAGGAAGTGGTCTGTTAATGGTTGCTTTAAAAGCAAAATTGTGTTCTGAATGGTGTTCAGAGGGTGAAGCAACATATACCCAAAGGGGCTGGAGTATAACAATGGCTGTGGTAATTGACAAAGAGGTTGAAAAGCCAGCTCAAGGCAAAAGAGCCACTTGCTAGGACCCTGAAAGGAATTCTGAGAAATCTCCAAGACAACCCAAGAAAGAAAATGAGCTTTAATCATTAGATTTTTCCAGAGGAAAACAACACTGAATTATTTAAGTGCCAAATTAGACCTTTCATGCCCCCTACCATTTCTTCCTACTCCAGCTTTGCCCTGAAAAAGACAGGGACAGTCTAGTGCATGGGGAAGAAAGGACAGAAACACAAGAATGATAAAATAAGAAGTCACCAATGTTCCCTTTCTCTCAGTGTTTGCATAGCCTGTGAGAAGGGCAAGCTGGGAGGGAAAATAACTCAATCAAAAAATGGGCAGAAGACCTAAAGAGACATTTTTCCAAAGATACAGATGGCCAAGGGGCACATGAAAAGATGTTCAACATCACTGATTATTAGAGAAATGCAGATCAAAACTACAATAAGATATTACCTCACATCAGAGAATGGCCATCATCAAAAAAATCCACAAACAATAAAAGCTGTAAAGGGGGTGGAGAAAAAGAACCCTCTTGCAATGTTGGTGGGAATGTAAATCAATACAGCCACTATGAAGAATAATATGGAGATTCTGAATAAACTAAAAAATAGAACTACCATATGACCCTGCAGTCCCACTCCTGGGCATACATCCTGAGAAAATCATAATTCAAAAAAAACACATGCACTCCAATGTTCACTGCAGCACTATTTACATTAGTCAGGACATAGAAGCAACCTAAATGTCCATCAACAGATGAATGGATAAAGAACAAGTGGCACATGTATATAATGGAATGTTACTCAGCCATAAAAAGGAACAAAACAGCCATTTGTGGAGATCTGGATGGGTCTAGAGTCTGTCATACAGAGTGAAGTCAGAAAGAGAAAAACAAACATTATATATTAATACATGTATTTGGAATCTAGAAAAACGGTACAGATGAGTCTCTTTGCAGAGCAGGAATAGAGATGTGGATGTAGAGAATAGACATATGGACATGGTGGGGGATGAATTGGGAGACTGGGATTTTTGTATGTGCACCATCAAATATAAAACAGAGAGCTAGTGGGAACCTGCTGTATATACAGCAAGGGAGCTCAGTTTGGTGTTCTGTGATAACCTAGATAGGTAAGATGGGGGAAGGGAGGGTGGTCTAATAGGGAAGGGATATGTGTGTGTGTGTGTATATATATATATATGTGTGTGTGTGTGTATGTGTGTGTGTGTGTGTATAATATCTGATTCACCACTTTGTACAGCAGAAACGAATATAACATTATAAAGCAACTCTCAGTTCAGTTCAGTTCAGTTGCTCAGTCGTGTCCAACTCTGCAACTCCATGGACTGCAGCCCGCCAGGCCTCCCTGTCCATCACCAACTCCCGGAGTTTACTCAAACTCATGTCCATTGACTCGGTGATGCCTTTCAACCATCTCATCCTCGGTCCTCCCTTTCTCCCGCCTTCAATCTGTCCCAGCATCAGGGTCTTTTCCATTGAGTCAGTTCTTCAGGGGATACCCCACCTCAAAAAAAGAGAACTTTACAGTTTTGTGTAATTCCAAACCAGACAAACTAATTTGCTATAAAGGATATTTTTGTAAGTTGAGAAAATTTACATTTATTATAGAGTTTGTAGATGAGCTAAGGGGCCTATCAGAGATTTCACCTTAGCAAAAGTTTTTGTCACCTAGAGTAAGATTGAACAGGCAAAGTGAAGAAAGAATATCTATCTATCATCTCTCTGTATTTTTATTCTGATGGTAACCTACAATGTCTTTTTGAGAGGCTACAGTTAGAATTATTTCCTCTCCCACTGAGCTGATTATTGAGTTACACTGCTTGAAAAAGATTGACTACGAGGAAGTCATGAGGATATCATTTAGTTTCTTTGAAAGTTTAGATATTCTGGGACACTTATTATTTTTTTTAGCAGCAAAACAGTTTCAACTAATTGTTATCTGTTGGATTTTTAATCTGTTTATACATTTAGTGAATTGTAAAGCAATTGATTGAAGGGCTCAAAAAGTGAAGGGTTCCAAACTGTATCCTTGTATTATTCCCTAGTAAATTTCCCCACATTTATGGTATAAACAGAAGAGAACATGAACTGAAATGTTTGATGTAAGTATTAATAGGTATCATCTAGATATGCATTTCAGTACTATATATATGTTCAGCAGTACTTTAACCACAGGTGGTTAGCAATAGGCAAATTGCTATATTTTTAATACCCTGGAGTGAAGTATATGAAAGTTGTAAAAAAAAAAAAAAATTAAATTCAGTTTGATGAGATAGTTATTTCTCATAAATATGTTAATGTTTATACAGAATGGAAAATTAAATATTTCCTTGATAGTTGTTGTATCAGAGGCTATTTTTGACACAGATGTAAATATTGATAAAATCATGATTTTACTATTACATTTTGTTAGAAAGGATGTTTAAGTGGTGTCAACACAAAATGGAGTATGTATATTTACATAGTATAGTGATTTCTGAAGAATTGGCGCTGTGGACACTGTTCTACCCAGTCTATTGGATACATGTTCACTACTATAGAGATGTCCTTGTTAGAGTGCAAGATCATAGCTCATTAAATTCACAGGACCAAGAGCCAAGTGGCAGACCAGAGAGGTTCAGGTCCAGCTCCCAGTACTCCATCATCACCACCCTGTCCTTGTTTGACACAATTTCACCACACCAGTTCCTCTCTTTTTTTTTTTTTTTTTGAGAATTCCATATTCAAAACCTTGGTTTGAGTAAATTTATCCCAGATAGAATGTTGGGAATATTGGTCATTCCCTCCAAAAATATTCAGGAATCTCAATCCACATCAGTGCACTCTCACACAATACAGCTATAAAAACAAAGGATCTAAACAGAAAACTTTCAAACCACAACATTCTGGTAAGCACTTTTCCTAGTCAATGGGAAGGCATGTATACTCTAGGATGAGCAAATACTTGTTGTCTCCAGCTATGAAAGTAGAAGCAGTTGACATATCTGTTTATTTTTACTTCATCTGGCATCCTGTTATACTAAATATTGACACATTAAATATTTGAATAGGAAAAGAGGAGGTAAAAATTCTCAGAGGGGATTTTCTGAACTATATATATGCCTAGATTCAAAATGTTTAGTAACTTAAATTCCAACTGTCCAGTTACAGTTTTGTTTTGCTCTCTTTGGGAAGTCTCTGCTTCAGAAGACATGATATACAGGTGCTTCCCATCTTAATAGGGCTTCCCTGGTGGCTCAGATGGTAAAGAATCTGCCTGCAGTGCTACAGACCAGAGTTCAACCCCTGGGTCAGGAAGATTCCTTGGAGAAGGGCACGGCAACTCCCTCCAGTTTCTTGCCTGGGAAATCTCATAGACAGAGGAGTTTGGATGGCTACAGTCCATGGGGGTCACAAAGATTTCGACAGGACAGAGAGACTAACACTTTCACTTTCATCTTAATGTATCATGAAATAACAGAAAAAAAAAAATTGGTAAACATGGTTTTTTAATCTATGCTGGTTGATCACACATACTTTTTTCTTTCTTTAAACAACCAATATGCTGAAGTACTGTTTCACTTTTTAAAATGTTGTTTTACATTCCTAATAATGCATATGAGTCCTATTCTATTGAATATAGTAAATATAGGATAACAGTATTGTGATAAACACAGGATCAATTACTACATTTTCCTCAAATTACTGACTAGTATGCGAAAATTTCTACAACATTTAGTAAATTTGCTGGTACCAAACAATTCACTAATAATCACTTTCTACAAATTTAATAATGTATTATAATTTTGAATGCCATATATTTATCATACAAAGTAGATATTTTCAGAAACACCAGATTTTTGGAAAACATATTCTAAAAAAATGTTTTTTCTTGCACTGTATAACCATTAAAAGACATCCACATTGTCAATAGATGGCAGCATGACTCTTCAGGAATTCCTGGGGAACTGCTTTACAGTTCAATATCACAAATATTAGTATGTTAAAAATGCTAATTTCAGTGAGGCTTTCTCATTGCATTTTCTTTAATACTTCATTGAACTGATGTTACATATATTTCCAAAAGGAAAATGAAAAATAAATATGTAAACCATAAATACTATATGGTCCAGTTCTCCTTTATTTTTTCTTTTTAAGTGTGTATAAATTTGAGGTTAGAACTATAGAGTGAAGGAAAAGATATCATTGTTGACACATTAATGTATGAATCTTTCATTGCACCATTAGACCTTGAATTTTAGTTTGACATAAAGCATGTGAACTTTTAATAAATCATCAATAATCTCTCAATATGAAGGCCATTTTTAAACAAATTTTTCAAGAAGTTACTGAAAAATATTTGACCATCAATCTCTCTTCCCTAGAAAGATGAGGATTTAATTTGTGAGAGTAGGATCTCTTTTTTAAACACTTCAGTGGGTCTGCTTTAAGGGGAGGGAACACACTGAATTTTTCAAATCCCTTCCATAAAAATATACATAGACCAGGTAACTCCTTAAGAAAAATAAAGTTCTTTATGAACTGTTTGAATTGTATTCAGGAGGCTCAAGATGCCTCTAAAGTTGAGGTTGCTAGGGTTACAATGTACTCCTACGAAAATAAATGCTGGCCATAAAAACATAATGTCTTAACACACAGAAGAAGGAAAAGAGGAGACATGGTGATTTGTTTAACAGACAGGGGTTCTTCCCCAAAGCTATCACTATAAGATATAAAAGAGCATCAACCACAGTGCAAACAAAAACATTCTAGCTCTATAATTGGTTTTAATAATTCTGAGTAATCAAAATTGTATCACTGCTTAAAATGTATCACAGCTTTATTAATATTACTGAAGTAATCTTCATCTGTTTTGAAAAGAGATTCCTGAATTTTTTCTAATATTTTACCTACACTTCCATTAATCTCCACAAACAGGAAAACCTCAATTTCTTTTGAGATCTATTCTGTTTTACTAAGTCTGTAACAGAGGTCTTCTATGCCATATATCTTCATCTGTACAAAGTGTTTTAATTTTAAATAACCTACACAGAGATAGAAAAGATAGTTAGATGATGAACACTGGTGTCCTTTGTTGTATCCAGAGGAGTTAGCTGATTTTCTAATTAAAAATATACCCTTAATGACCATTTTCAAATAACTACCACTGTCTTTAGAAGGTACTTTAAAGCAAAACACTTTGTTTATTCATTCATTGATTATCAACTTATTCATTTAACAGATTAGAGCAATTTTTAGTATATCAGTCACTATGCCAGACAGGATATTTTCATGGATAGGGTAGAGATTTCCTTTTTTGCATACCCAGTAGGAAATAAAGACACATGAAGAGATATTATAATTGCCATGGAGACATATGCACAAGATATTGGAGTGACTCTTCTGACCTCCACATAACCTTAGCCCCCAAACATCAGAGCTCTGTGTTTTCTTCGAACATGAGACTGGCTGATGTTAGGGTCACACTGCATGTAATGCTCTCAAGTACACTCCCACCAACACACTCATATATTCACGTGTGTGCTCAGTTGCTCAGTTGTGTCCAACTCTTTGTGACTCTATGGACTGTAGCCCGCCAGGCTCCTCTGTCCATGGGATTCTCCAGGCAAGAATACTGGAGTGGGTTGCCATTTCTTCCTCCTTCCCTTCCCAACCCAGGGATTAAACCTGCTTCTCCTGTGTCTCCTGCGTTGATAGGCAGATTTTTTTGTTTTTGTTTTTAAACACTGAGCAACTAGGGCTTCCTACTCATTTGCTTATTAAACATCAGTTGCAAGTGTTCCAAATTTGATTTATGCCACTTGCACCTAATGCTATAATTGTATAATTATTGTATAATACAATTATAATTATAATACAATTGTATAATTGTATGATTTGATTGCTATTTGAATACTATAGTTTGCAATATAGTTTTTTGAAAATGCCAGTTCTTTGAATACTAAGTTAAAAACTAAATTTTCAAGAGACTAAAATGACAAGTTGGTTAAAAAATATTTATCTTATTAGAAATCATCATTACAACAATAACATCTTTCTAAAGAAATATATAGAGATTTGTAAAACAAACAAAAAAAACCCTAGAAACATTTTTCAATATGTATTTTTTTGTTTATGTTTTGTTCTTGTTCAGTCAGTCAGTTGTGTCTGACTCTTTGCAGTCCATGGACAATTGCATGCCAGGCTTCCCTGTCCTTCACTATCTCCTGGAGTTTGCTCAAACTCATGTCCATTGAGTTGATGATGACATCCAACCATCTCATCCTCTGTCACCCCCATTCTCCTCCTGCCTCAATCTTTCCCAGCATCAAGGTCTTTTCCATTCAGTCAGCTCTTTACATCAGGTGGCCAGTTTGTTCTTATTGTACTTTAAGGAAAAGGAAACAGTTTAGAATATATAGTTTTCATTTTATGCAACCAAGCTAGTGGTAAATTCCAAGAAACTGATCCATACTCAAAGTAAATGCTTGGCCTATGCCAAAAATTGAGATATATAAATAAAAATTTGAAAATGAGTGAAATTTGAAAGTTCTAAGTTATAACAACAATTTTCCAAGTAGTTGATAGAATAACTCTATTAGTTTCCTAGCACAACTATAAAAAATATGGAAAACTGGGTGGCTTGAAGCAACAGACATTTACTCTCTCAAAGTTCTGGTGTCTAGAAAAATAAGTGGAATTATGTCTCATGTCCATAACTGCGTTGCCTCATTTGTTAGCCTATTCAATTATTTGTTTAGTTGAGTACACTTTGTCTATCTGAAGGTCTGTATCTATGTCAATGTAAAGACTCTTGAGAGTCCCCTGGACTGCAAGGAGATCCAACCAGTCCATCCTAAAGGAAATCAGTCCTGGGTGTTCATTGGAAGGACTGATGCTGAAGCTGAAACTCCAGGACTTTGGCCACCTCATGCAAAGAGTTGACTTATTGGAAAAGACTCTGACGCTGGGAGGGATTGGGGGCAGGAGAAGGGGATGAGAGAGGATGAGATGGCTGGATGGCATCACCAGCTCGATTGACATGAGTCTGAGTGAACTCTGGGAGTTGGTGACGGACAGGGAGGCCTGGGGTACTGTGATTCATGGGGTCACAGTTGGACACGACTGAGTGACTGAATGGAACTGAATGCTAATGCAGTTTTACAAAGCATCAGTAAAAATATTCCAAAAAAATTATTTAATCATTAATGAATATATATTTGGTGAACAAAATAATAAGTCATGATACATGCTAAAGAGATAAAACAGTAAACAAATAACTGCAAATAATTATAATTTAAAAATTGTCATGAAGTTTGGCAAGTGTCTAGTCAACTATCTAATCTACAATTAATTTAGAAATTCAAGGAATTTTGAATCATGTAATTAGATTTTAGGACATCTGAGTTCTGCCATAGCTATGATAACAAATAATGAGGGGGAAATGAAGGATATGCACAACTTTCTTAAAAACTATTCTTTGGGGAGGGAGGAGGGAGGAGGGAGGAGGGTTCAGGATGGGGAACACATGTATAATTTTTTTTAAATTAAAATTGAATTAAAAAAAAACTATTCTTTGGGGGTTTTGGGGGGAATCTTCATTATTTTCTCTTTGGGTTTCAGTTTGACAAATTTCTATTTAACATATTTTCAAGTTCACTGATTCTTTTTTTTAGTTATTTCCAGTCTGTTTATGAGCCTATCAAAGGCATTTTTTATTTCAATTATACTTTAATTTTTTCTACCATTTCCTTTTGATTTTTTTCTAAGAATTTTTATCTTTCTCCTTACAGTAAGCATATGTTGTCCAATGTTGTCTATGTTTCTGCCTGTAGGTTCCTTAGAATGTTAATTATAGTTGTTTTAAATTCCTGGTTTGATGATTCCAAAATCTTTGTCATATCTGAGTGTGGTTTTGGTGCTTGCTTTTTTTCTCTTCAGACTGTTTTTTCTTGCCTTTAGCATACTTGGTAACCTTTAATTTAAATACAGATATGACATATTATGTGATAGCAATGGATGTAAACAGGCCTTTATTGTGAAGTTTTATATCTCTAGAGATTAGACTGTGCTTACTGTTTACTCTAGCTTTAAGGACCAGAGACTTCAGCTTCCTTGTGTGTCATTGTTTTCCTCTACAATGGTCTTTGGTTTCCCTTGCAAATTCTTCTTAAATAGAGTTTTTCTCTTGTAGCTGTCTCATTCATCAGTTCAGTTCAGTTCAGTCACTCAGTCATGTCCAACTCTTTGTGACCCCATGAACCGCAGCATGCCAGGCCTCCCTGTCTATCACCAACTGCCAGAGTTTACCCAAACTCATGTCCATTGAGTCAGTGATGACATCCAGCCATCTCATCCTCTGTCATCCCCTTCTCCTCCCGCCCTCAATCTTTCCCAGCATCAGGGTCTTTCCAAATGAGTCAGCTCTTCGCATCAGGTGGCCAAAGTATTGGAGTTTCAGCTTCAACATCAGTCCTTCCAATGAACACCCAGGACTGATCTCCTTTGGATGGACTGGTTGGACCTCCTTGCAGTCCAAGGGACTCTCAAGAGTCTTCTCCAACACCACAATTCAAAAGCATCAATTCTTCAGTGCTAAGCTTTCTTTATAGATGTTGGCTCTGTATGTGAGAGTTGGCTCTCACATCCATACATGACTAACGGAAAAACCATAGCCTTGACTAGACAGACCTTTGTTGATAAAGTAATGTCTCATTCATAACCCACTGCTATTACAATGTAGGATTATTGATGAGGAGAGAATGATGTTAATTATCTTATGATTAAATCTAAACTTTTTAGTGGGCCTAAGTATCTTGTCTGTGACTTTAAAATTTCAAAAGAGTTTTTAAGTCTTTTTGACTCTTTGTGTGTGAAAACAAGGCAAGAAGGATCTTGAATTTTTAAAGTTGCCCTTCCTATGGGTCAGATAAAGCTTCAATGAAAGTAAAGTAGATTTCCTGGGGTAGGCCTTTGTTACAGAGAACCTTCAAGGTGGCATATTTCAAACGTGTTACTTTTCTCTTAGGCATATTTTTAAAAGTTACTTGTTTCACTCACCTGCCCAAAAGATAAGGGAGATTTTTCACTAACTTTCACTAAGTGAGGAGTGGTGGAGGAAGACTCCTGGAATGTAGAGATCTAAGTCTGGGCCCCCCGTAGTCTAACTCTCAAGTTAGACCACATTCAGGGTCCAGCAAGTCCTCCTCAACTACCATTTAAATATTCCTACCAGTTACTGGCTCCAGTGGCTTCTGCCCTTAGGAAACTGTTGTATTCACCTGTTTCTCCAGTTTTCTAGGCATCAATTTGCCTTTTGACTTCAATTCTCTGATTAATTTAAGAAGAGATGTCTATTTGTACTTTGTTCATCTTTTTCTTCTTCTGAGGGTGGAGTGATGACTTACAAGCCCTTCATATGTCAGAGGAGAAATGACAAGGCTTTTTGGAAGAAATTATCTTAGCAGGTGGTCGGGGGCAAAACTTATACTAACATTTCTAAGAATTTTCTGCCAAGTTCAGGTTTTTCTGGAGAGAGTCCTTTCTATGGTAATTCAAGATATGTGTTTGTGTGCTAAGTCACTTCAGTTGTGTCCAACCCTTTGCAACCCTATGGACTGTACCTGGCAGGCTCCTCTGACTTTTATTAAATAACATTTTCACTGTTCATTATGAATATAGTTCAAACTTGGTGTAAACCTTTTCCAATATGCATTTAAATTTAATTAGAAAATGCTATTTTATATTAACTAGTAATTATTAATATAACAGATGGCCATAGTGAGCATTAAAAAAAAAAAAGTGTCTATAAAATAAAAAGAAATATTGGGACTTCTCTGGCAGTCTAATGGTTAAGCGTCTGCCTTGCAATGCAGGGCGTTTGTGGATTTGATCCCTGGGTGGGGAATTAAGATTCCACAAGCTGCAGAGCAACTAAGCCTGTGTACTGTAACTACTGAGCCCACGTACCACAATTAGAGAGTCTGTCTGCTGCAATGAAAGATCCCACATGACGCAATGAAGTTCCCATGTGCTGTAACCAAGACTGCAGCCAAATAAATAAATAAATACAATCGCTTTCAAAAAAAATTAAAACAAAAAAACATCATCCTTCAACCTGCCACCGTCAATTCCTAACATTACTACTCTCAAATATAGTTAATTGTGTTAATGTTTCTTATGTACTTATACATTCATCAATTTGGTTCAGTTGCTCAGCTGTGTCTGACTCTTTGTGACCCTATGGACTGCAGCATGCCAGGCTTCCCTGTCTGTCACCAACTCCTGGAGCTTGCTCACGCTCATGTCCATAGTGCATATAAATTAATAAATATAAAATAAAGAATATATAATGCTTATATTTAAAGAATCAAGCACTTTTTTGATCTTTGAACATCATTTACTTTTAAAATTTCTGCATAACATTCCACACATAGACTCACAAGACCAGTTGTTAATGATGGTCATGTAAATTTTCTTTTAATTTTTTCATTGCTATTATAAATACTGTTGTCATGGACATCTCTGTCCATATGTACCTTTGTATACCTTCACCATCCATCAATATAATACATTCATTAATTGGATATCTGGTATGAATGGAATAAACTTCTAAAATTTTGATAGATATTGCCAAGCTACTCTGCTAAAATATTGGCTCAATTATCTTTATTGGCATTCTACCTGCTGCTGCTGCTAAGTCGCTTCAGTCGTGTCCGACTCTGTGCGACCCCATAGACGGCAGCCCACCAGGCTCCCCTGTCCCTGTGGATTTCTCAAGGCAAGAACACTGGAGTGGGTTGCCATTTCCTTCTCCAATGCATGAAAGTGAAAAGTGAAAGTGAAGTCGCTCAGTCGTGTCCCCTCAGTGACCCCATGCACTGCAGCCCACCAGGCTCCACAGTCCATGGGATTTTCCAGGCAAGAGTACTGGAGTGGGGTGCCATTGCCTTCTCCAGCATTCTATCTACCTTTCTTTAAAAATTTCCCGGTGAAATCCATTTAAACCCAGACTAGTTAGCTTAGTGTCATGGGTAAAGATGTGAGGCTCAGGTTGTTAATTTATAATTTTAACTTTGTGAATTACCAGCAGTGCAACACTGGGTAAATTACTTACCCACTCAGTTAAAGGGATGGGACATATTAATACAATAAAGCCATGTGTGCTTATCTTAAAAACAGTCAGGCTTTATTCTTCTAGCAAGCAGGTACTCATTCCAACCTAGTTTCATTTATTCCTTTTTTTCTCCCTTTAGTCATGATGAGACCAATTGAGAGAACTGTTGAGTACACTTAAAATGTTGCTAAATACCCTGTTTCTATATACCCATGTCTATAAAGTGACTCAAGGGTGCCAAAGTCGTGTTACTTAAGTAAACCCTAATTAGTTAAATCAACAATTCAGAAGACTCAATAGACCTCCACTTAGGCACTGAGTAGAATAAGAAATTTGTTTTCCTTTTGTTCTTGTTCCATATGATCATTTCTGCCTTTTAAACTAGATCTTTCATTAAACTACTATTTTTATCTCTTACAAGCTTTCCTCTGATGCCAACCCCCTGAAAATATAGCAGAAGCCAAAAACAATAATAATTCTAAAATGCAAACAAACAAAAAGAAAGGAAAGAAAAACAAAGATCAGCATACTAGGCATGTTCAAATTTACTGTATGTTTACAATTATACCATATCAAACATGAAAAATCATTAATAATGTCAGCTATGTAATAAATGGCTTTATCTATAGGCTAGAAAACCTTATGTATTCTCAGACATCTGTGACACAGTTTTCCTAAGTTTCACTAGCTTTCTGGGGATCTAACCAATCTTATTATATAAAAGTAAAAATTATTGAGAGGTCCCTACCATTTTTGCTCTTACAATGCAAAATTTTTCGAGTCCACTTCTATTTTCCTACCACTGGTTATATTTTCTGAAAATCTATATAATCTCTGTTCTGTATTTCTTGCCTCATATCCCTACTATATCTTTTCTTCATGGTATAATAATAAGCTGGGCAAGTGATATATTTTCTTCATTCCTCCTATAATACTGATACCAGATATTGTGTTCATCAGAATTCAAATGAAGATCTGGAAGTTGTCCATGTTTGTTTGTTGGAGTGAGCCATGGTGGTTTATATTATAAATGGAGTATAACAGATGCTATCAACATAGCTGTTTTCAAACATATCAGAACAATATACTCCTTAAGGAACATTTACTCATCTGTTTTCCTCTAAGTCTTAGGTTTTACTCTATGGAGTTTTTTTTTTTTTTTTTTTTCTCAACCCCTGCAATTTCCTAACCCACAGCTTTTTAGGGCTCTTTATCCTTAGAAAAATAAATTTTATCATACTTTATTTTTTAAAGCAATTTATTTCTCCCCGTCTCTTTTCTAACTTTCAATATCCAGCTCTAAAAATGATCTTCTAAAATTAAAAAATGAATACAAGAGTCAATAAAGGTATTTTCTATATGAACACAATTCTCTCCACAAAAAATTCACTGAAATCTTTAAATTAACATTTTGAAATATATTCTCCAGTTTTGCAGCTTCATATTTCCTTTTTTATAGTTTTTTGATAACTGAAGCTCTCTACAGAAGATTCAGGAGGTGACAGATATATATGATATCGTGTTCTTGTATTATCAGAATTTTGTGTAATTAGGTAAAAATTGATGACATTCATCAATGAGATAATGGAAGAGGAATATTTATCAGGATGGAGAAAGGCAATCATCAGGTTGATCTTAAACATGTGTTTTCTTAATTATGTGAATCAATAAAATAATATTCAGTGGGAAACTGTACATATAAGACTACAGCTTGGAGATGGGTTATAAACTGGATATATATATATGTGTCAGACTCTGGCTTTTATACTGTATTTTAAATGACAATCTTGGGTGAGGTTCAGCATGACAAAGAAATTAATTAAAAGGAAAGCAGCCTTTGACTCAACGTTGAGAAAATTTTACTTTGAAGACAACACTGAAGAGAAAGAATTAGCTGGGAAGTTTTAAAGGAATGATCCAAAGAAATAGGAGGAAAAACAAATGTGTGACATCATAGATGGCTAGAGAAGTGACTATTACAAGAAGTGAATAATCAAGAGTACTAGATACCGGGACTTCACTGGTGGACCAGTGGCTAGGACTCCTTACTCCCAATGCAGGAAGCTCAGGTTTGATCCCTGGTCGGGGAACTGGATTCCTACATGCCACAACTATGATTTTGCATGCCACAACTAAAGATCAAAGATCCCCTGTGCAGAACCTAAGACTTGGCACAGTCAAATAAATAAAGAAATATTTTTTTAGAGTATTAGATACAACTTTACTAAGATTTTTAGGTGCAATGATACTGCTAAATGTTATATAATAATAGATAAAGGCAAAGCTGGAGGTGAAGAAATGAAGCAGCAAGTAGTAAAAAAATAAATAAATAAATAAATAAAACCTCAAAAGCTGCCCTGTGTAAGAGGTGTGGATTTTATAGAGAGCTCTCAGGAAGCATGATCGAAAAAAAACATATTTAAAGGTGATGAAACTTGAGTAGTTTACTTGAAAAGTATGGGGAAAATTCACCTTGAGCAAGGGCTTGAATAGACAGAAAAGAGAGTAGGTGATGTAAATCTTACAAGATAAAAAGAGATGCAGTCATGATCATAAGTACAAGAGGAGAGAGAAACTGGCCTTCAATAGGAGACAAAGCTCTAATATAATAATCAGAACACTAAAGGAAGAGATTGTTATGAATTTGAGTAGCTTTTCTCAATTAGGAGTGGGAGTTTTCTCTAACATAATTATCCGAACCCTCATTAACTTTCTTCACTCTAGCACCTTGCATCCCGTTCTTAGACAAGAGAAGCCTTTGTAGAATTACTCCTTCCCATTTTGGGCATGAATATATGTAGACTATGAATTGAGGTATTTATATTTTCCTATCTGAGTTTTGACTGAAGCTAAACTAATTAGATGTTCCTCAGATTTTGAGTCTTGATAATGAAAACAGAAGAATTTGATCTCACTTATTGTAGCATTCAATATCACAGTAATCCAAGTCTATGCCCCAACCAGTAACACAGAAGAAGCTGAAGTTGAATGGTTCTATGAAGACTTACAAGACCTTTTAGAACTAACACCCAAAAAAGATGTCCTTTTCATTATAGGGGACTAGAATGCAAAAGTAGGAAGTCAAGAAACACTTGTAGGAACAGGCAAATTTGGGCTTGGAATACAGAATGAAGCAGGGCAAAGGCTAATAAAATTTTGCCAAGAGAATGCACTGGTCATAGAAAACACCCTCTTCCAACAACACAAGAGAAGACTACACATGGACATCATCAGATGGTCAACACCGAAATCAGACTGATTATATGCTTTGCAGACAAAGATGGAGAAGCTCTATACAATCAGCAAAAACAAGACCGGGAGCTGACTGTGGCTCAGATCCTGAGCTCCTTATTGCCAAATTCAGACTTAAATTGAAGAAAGTAGGGAAAACCACAAGACCATTCAGGTATGACCTAAATCAAATCCCTTAAGATTATACAATGGAAGTGAGAAATAGATTTAAGGGACTAGATCTGATAGATAGAGTGACTGATGAACTATGGACTGAGGTTGGTGACATTGTACAGGAGACAGGGATCAAGACCATCCCCATGGAAAAGAAATGCAAACAAGTGAAATGGCTGTCTGGGGAGGCCTTACAAATAGCTGTGAAAAGAAGAGAAGTGAAAAGCAAAGGAGAAAAGGAAAGATATAAACATCTGAATGCAGAGTTCCAAAGAATAGCCAGAAGTGATAAGAAAGCCTTCCTCAGTGAACAGTGCAAAGAAATAGAGTAAAACAACAGAATGGGAAAGACTAGAGATCTCTTCAAGAAAATCAGAGATACCAAGGGAATGCTTCATGCAAAGATGGGCTCCATAAAGGACCTAACAAAAGCAGAAGATATTAAGGAGAGGTGGCAAGAATACACAGAAGAATTGTACAAAAAAGATCTTCATGACCCAGATGGTGTGATCACTCACGTAGAGCCAGACATCCTGGAATGTGAAGTCAAGAGGGCCTTAGAAAGCATCACTACGAACAAAGCTAGTGGAGGTGATAGAATTCCCTTTGAGCTATTCCAAATCCTGAAAGATGATGCTGTGAAAGTGCTGCATTCAATATGCCAGCAAATTTGGAAAACTCAGCAGTGGCCCCAGGACTGGAAAAGGTCAGTTTTCATTCCAGTCCCAAAGAAAGGCAATTCCAAAGAATGCTCAAACTACCACACAATTGTACTCATCTCACATGCTAGTAAAGTAATGTTCAAAATTCTCCAATCCAGTCTTCAGCAATACGTGAACCGTGAACTTCCAGATTTTCAAGCTGGTTTTAGAAAAGGCAGAGGAACCAGAGATCATATTGCCAACATCCGCTGAATCATCAAAAAAGCAAGAGAGTTCCAGAAAAACATCTATTCCCACTTTATTGACTATGTCAAAGCCTTTGACTGTGTTGATCACAATAAACGGTGGAAAATTCTGAAAGAAATGGGAATACCAGACCACCCGATCTGCCTTTTGAGAAACCTATATGCAGGTCAGGAAGCAACAGTTAGAACTGGACATGGAACAATAGACTGGTTCCAAATAGGAAAAGGAGTACGTCAAGGCTGTATATTGTCACCCTGCTTATTTAACTTATATGCAGAGTACATCATGAGAAATGCTGGACTGGAAGAAGCACAAGCTGGAATCATGATTGCCAGGAGAAATATCAATAACCTCAAATATGCAGATGACACCACCCTTATGGCAGAAAGTGAAGAGGAACTCAAAAGCCTCTTGATGAAAGTGAAAGAGGCGAGTGAAAAAGTTGGCTTAAAGCTTAACATTCAGAAAACGAAGATACGGCATCTGGTCCCATCACTTCATGGAAAATAGATGGCAAAATAGTGGAAACAGTGTCAGACTTTACCTTTTTGGGACCCAAAATCACTGCAAATGGTGACTGCAGCCATGAAATTAAAAGACGCTTACTCCTTGGAAGAAAAGTTATGACCAACCTAGATAGCATATTCAAAAGCAGAGACGTTACTTTGCCATCAAAGGTCCGTCTAGTCAAGGCTGTGGTTTTTCCTGTGGTCATGTATGGATGTGAGAGTTGGACTGTGAAGAAAGCTGAGCGCCAAAGAAGTGATGTTTTTGAACTGTGGTGTTGGAGAAGACTCTTGAGAGTCCCTTGGACTGCAAGGAGATCCAACCAGTCCATTCTAAAGGAGATCAGCCCTGGGTGTTCTTTGGAAGGACTGATGCTAAAGCTGAAACTCCAGTACTTTGGCCACATCGTGCAAAGAGTTGACTCATTGGAAAAGACTCTATTCTGGGAGGGATTGGGGTCAGGAAGAGAAGGGGACGACAGAGGATGAGATGGCTGGATGGCATCACCAACTCGATGGATGTGAGTTGAGTGAACTCCGGGGGATGGTGATGGACAGGGAGGCCTGGAGTGCTGTGGTTCATGGGGTCGCAAGGAGTCAGATACGACTGAGTGACTGAACTGAACTGAACTGATTGTAGCAGTACTAAAATAAAATGGAACACTGGAGCATTTTAATCTACTATGACTCCAGCAAGCTGCCATATCTTGTTTCTATAGCTTATCAACTAGGGTATAAAACGCTTTTAAACAGAGAAAATCTGGGAAGATTACTAATTTATATCCATTAAAAATACTAAAGAATATGATTAAGAATAGGATTGTGTGTGTGTTCTATTATATTCTATTTAACTTATTAATTCCATTCATTGTAAATTAATTACATTCTATTTAACCTCCTGAGAAATCTGTTTCAGGTCAAGAAGCAACAATTAGAACTGGACATGGAACAACAGACTGGTTCCAAATTGAGATAGGAGTATATCAAGGCTATATATTCTCACCCTGCTTATTTAACTTATATGCAGAGTACATCATGAGAAACGCTGGGCTGGAAGAAGCACAAGCTGGAATCAATATTGCCGGGAGAAATATCAATAACCTCAGATATGCACATGACACCACCCTTATGGCAGAAAGTGAAGAACTAAAAAGCCTGTAGATGAAAGTCAAAGAGGAGAGTGAAAAATTTGGCTTAAAGCTCAACATTCAGAAAATGAAGATCATGGCATCTGGTCCCATCACTTCATGGAAAATAGATGGGGAAACAGTGGAAACAGTGGCAGACTTTATTTTTTGGACTCCAAAATCACTGCAGATGGTGACTGCAGCCATGAAATTAAAAGACACTTGCTCCTTGGAAGAAAAGTTATGACAAACCTAGATAGCATATTAAAAAGCAGAGACGTTACTTTGCCAACAAAATCTGTCTAGTCAAGGCTATGGTTTTTGTAGTAGTCATGTATGAGAGTTGGACTATAAAGGAAGCTGAGTGCTGAAGAATTGAAGCTTTTGAACTGTGGTGTTGGAGAAGACTCCTGAGAGTCCCTTGGACAGCAAGGAGATCCAACCAGTCCATCCTAAAGAAAATCAGTCCTGAATATTCATTGGAAGGACTGATGCTAAAGCTGAAACTCCAATACTTTGGCCACCTGCTGTGAAGAACTGACTCACTGGAAAAGACCCTGATGCTGGGAAAGACTGAAGGTGGGAGGAGAAGGGGATGACAGAGGATGAGATGGTTGGATGGCATCATCAACTGAATGGTCATGAGTTTGAGTAAGCTCCAGGAGTTGGTGATGAACAAGGAAGCCTGATAATCTGCAGTCCATGGGGCCACAAAGAGTCAGACATTACTGAGTGATTGAATTGAACTGAACCTATTAATTCAGTGTTGATATGAGAATACTTTAACCTCCCTTAACAGCTAGCTTAAGAAATCGTGTGTGTGCTTCTAATATTTGTGCATGTGTGTTTATATGTGTAGAAAAATGTAAAGTTTAAGATGAAATAAGGACACTGAAGAACCAGTTATCATTTAGTATAAAGTGGTGAAGAAGTGGGATACGAATGAATCACCAAATCTGTGTCTCTGACCCATTTCTTAGATTGGAGTCAGTTCCTAGATTCAACATCCTTAAACAAACAGTACTGTGATTAACTTGAAGAGGCACCCTGGCATACTGGCACAAAGGGATACCATACCTTGCCTTCTGTTTTCATTTTAAGTGACCTGAGCACACTCAAAATGATATTTTTGAACCGAAGAAAAAGTCCACATTTCACAGGCTGGATTATGACTTTTTAGAGGTTTGGATACAATTCTGCTGCTGCTAAGTTGCTTCAGTCATGTCCGACTCTGTGCAACCCCATAGACGGCAGCCCACCAGGCTCCCCTGTCTCTGAGATTCTCCAGACAAGAACACTGGAATGGGTTGCCATTTCCTTCTCCAATGCAGGAAAGTGAAAAGTGAAGATACAATTCTGAACTAACCCTAATTCCTGAAGGTGCCACGTGACTTTGTGCCACCCCCAGTGAAACAGGTGATAGAGTTTGACCAGAGTACATCGTACAGGAAATGCTTGTTGCTCTAATTCCCATGTTGGCAGTCAGAACAGATAACTTCAGTACCAGAAGAATCTCCATTATAAGTATGGTCCAGAGCAAGAAGCAAGTCTTTAAATCCAGCTTACCCTTCAGAATGCCCTGCAGTGCTACAATCTGACCTACCAGATCCAGTCTAGAGCACATGATTTCTATGACAGTTCCTAGTCAGGAAATCACAGACATTTGTAGCAAGCAGAATCATCACTGGTCACTAACAGCAATCACCTATTCTCTGAATAACAGAGAGAAGATCAGCGTTGAAAATGAATGTTTGTTTTACTTTGCTCAATACACCAGCAAGTGAATCTGACTCATGCCTCCACAAGCTGGACATGCCTAGCAGCAATCTATTATCTGGTAAAAATGGTACATTCAGAAGTAGGATCAGCATGAACTAAAAATAAAAGAAACGGAAAAAAAAAAAAGAAAAAGAAAGAAAGAAAAGAAAAGAAACGTATGCTGTGCTTTGTCGCTCAGTCATGCCCAATTCTTTGTGACCCCGTGGACTATAGCCCACCAGACTCTTCTTCCATGGGGATTCTCCAGGCAAGAATACTGGGGTGGGTTACCATTCCCTCCTCCAGGGCATCTTCCCAACCCAAAGATCGAACCCAGGTCTCCCACATTGCAGGTGGATTCTTTACCATCTGAGCCACCAAGAAACATACTTAAGTAGATATTTCTGAGTTCCAGTGCATCTCCTAACACATAGCAGTGCTGCTAAAGAGTAACTCCACGCTGGAGGATTCTGAAAAAAAGTGAAGAAGGGGCATTCTTTAAAGCAGTAAAATTTTGAAAAGAAACTCCTTATGAGGTGTTTCTCATAAGGAATGATCTGATAAACATAGAAACATTAATTTGGGCTGCTAAAATGTTTTTG
Organism: Bos indicus; assembly: GCF_029378745.1. NCBI lineage: Eukaryota > Metazoa > Chordata > Mammalia > Artiodactyla > Bovidae > Bos > Bos indicus. Next base: position 26,807,893 of record NC_091776.1, on the reverse strand, counting down.
GAGTATGTTTGATTAACACATCCATTCAGTTATGTACTCTTTTGTTTTGAACTAAGAGTGACCATTATATTTTGACAATGCATAGATTAAAAATATGCTAATTTATACTCTTCTGCAATCTCTTCCTCTTGATTTATTTTTCTCCTTTTAGCAGGCTATTATTTTCTCAAGAGGATTCACAAGTAGCTTTCACTGGTCATGACAAACCTTCAATTAACTGGCTTTCATGCAGCGTGTATTATTATCTCATTATCAAGTTGTCTTTTTGTTCTTTTTTTTTTCTCATTCAAGTTGTTTATTTATTGCAATTGGCCTACACAGAATTTCCTTAATTATTTTAAGTGACACTTACATTAGCATTAACACACTTTTCATGAAGTTATTCTTGAAAAAAAGAGAGAACATAATTTAAATTTACTTTTCTATACTATGTATTCAAAGAAACAAGTTTTGATATGGGAAGTTGGCAATACAAATTCTAGTTTTGTTTGCTCAAATAAACCTCCAAGAGTCTTGGTCTCCTTGTCTGTAGAGTTAAAGAGCTATTCTGGAAGGTTTTAAAACTGTATGATATTGTAGATTTCTGTTTAGCCATGGTGTTACACAAAGAAAATAATAAATGATATAGAAACTAAAATTTTAGCTTAGTAATTGACATTAGGTATTTCTGCGTTCTTATGCAAAGTTAACTGTTACAGATATCAGTTCATTCATCTCAAAAATGGAATTATTCTAAATGGTGATTATTATCTCTTGTGGAGTGTACAATAATGCCTCTGCTATAATCTTAAATATTTACAACTGATTTCATGTCCAGATACCATAATTACTGTTCTACTGATTTGCATAACTTCATTTTCACATATCAAAAATCATCAACATTTTATAAAATATGGCCACAAATTGTATTTAATTGAATTTGTGTCTGGATTAGTAAACGATACTTATAAACTGGCTATACATGAAAGTCATGTCAAAAAACTACTCAATGAGAACACAATTGGGAAAGCTGGAACATATTTTGGAAATATATATTTTTAAGGCATGGAGGATTACCAATGTAGTAAGAAATTGAGAGGTCAATTTCTTGGAAGAAAACTCAACTATGGGCCCAGAATATGGAGACCTTTTTTGTCAGCGAACTTCAAAAGAAGCTTTCCAGAGGAGAGCTGAGCTGCAGAAAAGCCACAGAGTGGCAGCTGAAGTGAATATAGCACAATTTAAAGTCTCATAGCCCCACTATAATTAAAAAAAACTATAAAACAGGAATGAACAAAATAAAATTTATTATTCTTATTTGGCATACAAAAATATTATAAGACTTCTGGATTTCATGAAGAAAAATCCAAGCTCTAGATGAGCAAAGTATCATCTATTGAAATGACTGTTTGGAAAGAGAGTTTTAAAGCATGAATAGAGTTGAGTTTTCTAAAAATGAATACAGTCATTTAGAGGTTAAAGAGCCTCCTGATGAAAGTGAAAGAAGAGAGTGAAAAGCCTGGCTTAAACTCAACATTCAGAAAACTATGATCATGGCATCTGGTCCCATCACTTCATGTCAAATAGTGGAAACAGTGACAGACTTTATTTTCTTGAGCTCCAAAATCACTGCAGATGGTGAGGCAGCCATGAAATTAAAAGACACTTACTCCTTGGAAGAAAAGCTATGACCAACCTAGACAACATATTAAAAAGCAGAGACATTACTTTGCCAACAAAGGTCTGTCTAGTCAAGGCTATGGTTTTTCCAGTAGTCATGCATGAATGTGAGAATTGGACTATAAAGAAAGCTGTGCATGACAGAATTGATGCTTTTGAACTGTGGTGTTGGAGAAGACTCTTGAGAGTCCCTTGGACAGCAAGGAGATCCAACCAGTCTATCCTAATGGAAATCAGTCCTGAATATTCATTGGAAGGACTGATGATGAAGCTCCAATACCTTGGCCACCCGATGTGAAGAACTGACTCATTGGAAAAGACCCTGATGCTGGGAAAGATTGAAGATGGGAAGAGAACGGGATGACAGAGGATGAGATGGTTGGATGGCATCACCAACTCGATGGACATGAATTTGAGCAAGCTCCAGGAGTTGGTGATGGACAGGGAAGCCTGGCATGCTACAGTCCATGGGGTTGCAAAGAGTCAGACAAAACTGAGTGACTGAACTGAACTGAACAGACCTGGAGATGGGGTGGAGTGACTCAGTTCAAATTCTCCCTTCCCCATTACATAGAACTTGGATTTTCAGACCAGGAAACATTTTCATTTGTGGTTAAAATATTTCTGACCTAATTTCTTTCTTCTCAACTAAAAATTACTCTCTTTTAATACTTTATTAAGACAGAGAAGCTATAAAAACAAACAACATGAGCGGTTGTTAAATATTTATCCATTGCTGTGACATGAATGAGCAATAATACAAATCTGAAAGCAAAATGCATTTCCATCTCCATTGAATGCCCAACTATACAAAGTGAGCTGCAATACCATGGAGAAGAAAAATCATGACTTTTGTCCCTAGAAATCAGATGTATCTTGTTGTTCAGTTACTAAGTCTTGTCTGACTCTTTCCGACCCCATGGAATGCAGATCACCAGGCTCATCCGTCCTCCATTATCTCCCTGAGTTTGCTCAAATCCGTATCCATTGGATTGGTGATGTTATCTAACCATTTCATCTTCTGCCTCACCCTTCTCATTTTGCCTTCAATCTTTCCCAGCATCAGGGTCTTTTCCAATGACTCAGATGTACCTACCATGTTCTAAATATAATTCATTCCATGGGTCATTACTATTCATTGCTAAAGAAGAGGACCACCGGGGATATCATAAATACAATTTACCTGATAATTTGTGAAATTTTAAACCACACCTCATTAGTATCAAGACAGAATTAAGCCTTTCCCACTATCACAATTCATCTCATTGTGCAAAGCAGAGTATTAATAATACTGGTAACTTTTGTCTTTTTAAATTTACACTTTACTGATTATTTGGCCTAATATAGCTATATTTATTTGTTTAAAAGATCTATTTTAATAGATTCCATGTGTTTGTATATATAAATCTCATTGGCTCTATTAATTAATATATATATACTATTAATTATATATATATCTTGATAAATTCTAAACTAAAAGAATGAATACTTTTAGTTTCTATGCAATAATCTTACTTATTATCAAGGAACTGTAAAATGTATTTCTAACACATATATTAATATAGTATACAGAAATAAGTCCCTGCATGTGACACACATAAAATGATATACAGAAAATACTTATAGAATTACACACAGGTAGACATAAGAACAGAGAAGGCAATGGCAACCCACTCCAGTACTCTTGCCTGGAAAATCCCATGGACGGAGGAGCCTGGTGGGCTGCGGTCCATGGGGTCGTGAAGAGTCGGGCACGACTGAGCGACTTCACTTTCCTGCATTGGAGAAGGAAATGGCAACCCACTCCAGTGTTCTTGCCTGGAGAATCCCAGGGACAGAGGAGCCTGGTAGGAGGCCATCTATGGGGTCATGCAGAGTCGGACACGACTGAAGCGACTTAGCAGCAGTAGCAGACATAAGAATGGACTTTGTTTTTCCCTTAAAGCTAAAACTGATGAATACAATACAGATTCCAACTCAAGGTTACTTTTTAACTGGTTGATTTAATGAAAGAGGTTAGGTTGACATTTAAACTCTTTCCAAAACATATCTATTCCCATTTTCTAGAGAGAGAATTAGAACCATTCTAGTTTTCTAGGCATGTCCTGGCATAGGTGAAGTATATAAATGAATTTACTGAGAGAATTAGGAGTCCACAGAAATCAAAGGCCATTATCAGATGTTCAAAAGGCTACTTTTCCCATTAGTTTCCATTCTAACTTATTTTATGCCTCCCTGAAGTCTTTTTGGATAACATGATTAATTTTTGCTTAACTAGCTAAACACATTTTATAATTTTATCTACTTAGGCTGCAATGGGAAAATGTCTCCGATGTGAAGTGTCTCAATATGACAACAGTGACTTTAAGCTGACATAAATTTGGAAGTATTAATAAATATACAATGTCCAGGATAAAATATCTCTCTTCTCTTTTTATTTTCAATAAAAGATGCTAATTCAGTCAACATAATGTGATTAGAATATACTATGAAAAATTCTAGATAAACACAAAAATATATTTGCAATTATAAAATATGTAGCAAGGGAAACACTGACATTCATCAATCAACTAACTTAAATTTGAAAAATACTATTGAAAAAGTACTATTATTAATTTTGAATATATACAGTTTACCTTGTAATTTAGTAACACTGGATCTAAATAATAGAGTCTACTAGTGTCAGCTTCCCTGGTGACTCAGGGGTAAAGAATCCACCTGCCAATTCAGGAGACTCAGGTTCAATCCCTGGGACAGGCAGATCCTCTGGAGAAAGAAATGGCAACCCACTTCAGTGTTCTTGCCTGGAAAATCCCATGGACAGAGGATCTGGTGGGTGGCAGTCCATGCCGTTGCAAAGAGTTGGACATGAACAAGGATTTTGAAAAAATCCCTAAATGACTAATTCTAAATTACAGTAAAGTGATTTATATCACTGGTCCCTCTTTCTTAGGGAAAAGTTCTAAATAGAAACTAATTTCCAAAGCAAGAAATGTTCAAGGAGTTCACTGGTGGTCCAGTGGTTGAGACTCAGCACTTCCACTGCTGGGTGCATGGTTTCAATCACTGATCAGGGAACTAAGATCCCTGTAAACCACATGCCCAGATTAAAAAAAAAAAAAAAATCATACTTACTCTGTGTATATTTAATAATAACTAGTTTAAATATATGACAATATATTTACATAAGCTGAGACTGGCTGAGCTACAGTGAATTCATTCAATGCTTTTTAAACTTGCGTCCTGCTAAACTACGTCTTTTAGTGTTATAACTTATTCCCTTTTTGGACTGTTCATGGGGTTCTCAAGGCAAGAATACTGAAGTGTTTTGTCATTCCCTTCTCCAGTGGACCATATTTTGTCAGAACTCTCCACCATGACCCATCCATCTTGGGTGGCCCTACAAGGTATGGCTCATAGTTTTCCTGATTTAGATAAGCCTGTTCAGTTCAGTTCAGTTCAGTCACTCAGTCGTGTCCGACTCTTTGTGACCCCATGAATTGCAGCACGCCAGGCCTCCCTGTCTATCACCAACTCCCGGAGTTCACTCAAACTCATGTCCATTGAGTCAGTGATGCCATCCAGCCATCTCATCCTCTGTCGTCCCCTTCTCCTCCTGCCCCCAATCCCTCCCAGCATCAGGGTCTTTTCCAATGAGTCAGCTCTTTGCATGAGGTGGCCAAAGTACTGGAGTTTCAGCTTTAGCATCAGTCCTTCCAGTGAACACCCAGGATTGATCTCCTTCAGAATGGACTGGTTGGATCTCCTTGCAGTCCAAGGGACTCTCAAGAGTCTTCTCCAACATCACAGTTCAAAAGCATCAATTCTTCAGCACTCAGCTTTCTTCACAGTCCAATACTCACATCCATACATGACCACTGGGAAAACCATAGCCTTGACTAGACAGACCTTTGCTGGCAAAGTAATGTCTCTGCTTTTCAATATGCTATCTAGGTTGGTCATAACTGTCCTTCCAAGGAGTAAGTGTCTTTTAATTTCATGGCTGCAGTCCCCATCTGTAGTGATTTTGGAGCCCCCAAAAATAAGTCTGACACTGTTTCCACTGTTTCCCCATCTATTTCCCATGAAGTGATGGGACCAGATGCCATGATCTTAGTTTTCTGAATGTTAAGCTTTAAGCCAACTTTTTCACTCTCCTCTTTCACTTTCATCAAGAGTCTTTTTAGTTCTGCTTCACTTTCTGCCATAAGGGTGGTATCATCTGCATATCTGAGGTTACTGATATTTCTCCCGGCAATCTTGATTCCACCTTGTGCTTCTTCCAGCCCAGTGTTTCTCATGATGTACTCTGCATAGAAGTTAAATAAGCAGGGTGACAATATATAGCCTGATGTACTCCTTTTCCTATTTGGACTGTAGTCCATGTGATAAGTTTGATTAGTTTTCTGTTTATGTGGTTTTCATTCTGTCTGCCCTCTGACAGATAAAGATAAGAAGATAATGAAGCTTTCTGATGGGAGAGACTGACTCTGGGTGGAACTTGGTCTTCTTCTGATGGGTGGGGCCATGCTCAGTAAATATTTAATCCAATTTTCTGTTGATGGGCAGGGCTGTGTTCCCTCCCTGTTGTTTGACCTGAGACCAAACTATGGTGGAGGTAATAAAGATAAAAAGTCAAATAAATAACCTAACTCTACACCTAAAGCAACTAGAAAAGGAATAAATGAAGAACCCCAGGGTTAGGAGAAGGAGTGTTAGTAGAAGGAAAAAAAATCTTAAAATTAGGGCAGAAATAAATGCAAAAGAAACAAAAAGACCATAGCAAAAATCAACAAAGCCAAAAGCTGGTTCTTTGAGAAGTGAAATAAAATTGACAAGCCACTAGCCAGACTCATCAAGAAACAAAGGGAGAAAAATCAAATTGACAAAATTAGAAATGAAAATGGAGAGATCACAACAAACAACACAAATAAAAACGATCATAAGAGACTATTATCAGCAACTATATGCCAATACAATGGACAACTTGGAAGAAATGGACAAATTCTTAGAAAAGTACAACTCTACAAAACTGAACCAGGAAGAAATGGAAAATCTTAACAGACCCATCACAAGCACGGAAATTGAAACTGTAATCAGAAATCTTCCAGCAAACAAAAGCCCAAGACCAGATGGCTTCACAGCTGAATTCTACCAAAAATTTACAAAAGAGCTAACACCTGTCCTACTCAAACTCTTCCAGAAAATTGCAGAGGAAGGTAAACTTCCAAACTCATTCTATATGAGGCCACCATTACCCTAATACCAAAACCTGACAAAAATGCCACAAAAAAAGACAACTACAAGCCAATATCATTGATGAACATAGATGCAAAAATCCTTAACAAAATTCTAGCAAACAGAATCCAACAACATATGAAACAGATTTTACATCATGACCAAGTGGGCTTTATCCCAGGGATGCAAGGATTCTTCAATATCCACAAATCAATCAATGTAATACACCACATTAACAAATTGAAAAATAAAAACCATATGATTATCTCAATAGATGCAGAAAAAGCCTTTGACAAAATTCAACATCCATTTATGATAAAAAAAAAAAAACCCTCCATAAAGCAGGAATAGAAGGAACATACTTCAATATAATAAAAGCTATATATGTCAAACCCACAGCAAACATTATCCTCAGTGGTGAAAAATTGAAAGCATTTCCCCTAAAGTCAGGAACAAGACAAGGGTGCCCACTCTCACCACTACTATTCAACATAGTTTTGGAAATTTTGGCCACAGCAATCAGAGCAGAAAAATAAATAAAAGGAATCCAGATTGGAAAAGAAGAAGTAAAACTCTCACTGTTTGCAGATGACATGATCCTCTACATAGAAAACCCTAAAGACTCCACCAGAAAATTACTAGAGCTAATTAATGAATATAGTATAGTTGCAGGATATAAAATCAACATACAGAAATCCTTTGAATTTCTATACACTAGCAATGAGAAAACAGAAAGAGAAATTAATTCCATTCACCATTGCAATGGAAAGAATAAAATACTTAGGAATATATCTACCTAAAGAAACAAAAGACCTATACATAGAATACTATAAAACACTGGTGAAAGAAATCAAAGAGGACACAAATAGATGGAGAAATATACCGCATTTGTGGACTGGAAGAATCAATATAGTGAAAATGAGTATACTACCCAAAGTAATCTATAGATTCAATGCAATCCCTATAAAGCTACCAATGGTATTTTTCACAGAACTAGATCAATTAATTTCACAATTTGTATGGAAATACAAAAAAACCTCGAATAGCCAAAGCAATCTTGAGAAAGAAGAATGGAATTGGAGGAATCAACCTGCCTGACTTCAGGCTCTACTACAAAGCCACAGTCATCCAGACAGTATGGTACTAGCACAAAGACAAAAATATAGATCAATGGAACAAAATAGAAAGCCCAGAGATAAATCCACACACCTATCGTCACCTTATCTTCTACAAAGGAGGCAAGAATATACAATGGAGGAAAGACAATCTCTTTAACAAGTGGTGCTGGGAAAACTGGTCAACGAGTTGTAAAAAAAAAAAAAAAAAAAAACTAGAACACTTTCTAACACCATACACAAAAATAATCTCAAAATGGATTAAAGATCTAAAAGTAGGGCCAGAAACTCTTAGAGGAAGACATAGGCAAAACACTCTCCAACATACATCACAGCAGGATCTTCTATGACTCACCTCTCTGAATATTGGGAATAAAAGCAAAAATAAACAAATGGGACCTAATTAAAATTAAAAGCTTTTCCACAACTAAGGAAACCATAAGCAAGGTGAAAAGACAGCCTTCAGAATGGGAGAAAATAATAGCAAATGAAGCAATTGACAAAGAATTAATCTCAAAAATATTACAAGCAACTCCTGCAGCTCAATTCCAGAAAAATAAATGACCCAATCAAAAAATGGGCCAAAGAACTAAACAGTCATTTCTCCAAAGAAAACATACAGGTGGCTAACAAATACATGAAAAGATGCTCAACATCACTCATTATCAGAGAAATGTAATTCAAAACCACAATGAAGTACCACTTCAAGCCAGTCAGAATGGCTGCTATACAAAAGTCTACAAACAATAAATGCTGGAAAGGGTGTGGAGAAAAAGGGAACCCTCTTACACTGTTGGTGGGAATGCAAACTAGTACAGCCACTATGGAGAGCAGTGTGGAGATTCCTTAAAAAACTGGAAATAGAACTGCCTTATGACCCAGAAATCCCACTGCTGGGTATACATAGCAAGGAAATCAGAATTGAAAGAGACACGTGTACCCCAATGTTCATCGCAGCACTATTTATAATAGCCAGGGTATGGAAGCAACCTAAATGTCCATTGGTAGAGAAATGGATAAGAAAGCAGTGGTACATATACACAATGGAATATTACTCAGCCATTAAAATGAATACATTTGAATCAGTTCTAATGAGGTGGATGAAACTGGAGCCTATTGTACAGAGTGAAGTAAGCCAGAAAGAAAAAAAACCAATACAGTATATTAATGCATATATATGGAATTTAGAAAGATGGTAATGATAACCCTGTATGCAAGACAGCAAAAGAGACACAGATGTATAGAACAGTCTTTTGTACTCTGTGGGAGAGGGCCAGGGTGGGATGGTTTGGGAGAATGGCATTGAAACATGTATATTATCATATGTGAAACAGACCACCAGTCCATGGTCAATGCATGACACAGGGTGCTCAGCGCTGGTGCACTGGGATTACCCAGAGAGATGGGATGGGGAGGGAGGTGGGAGGGGGTTCAGTATGGGGGTTCAGGATGGGGAACACATGTATACCGGGGCGGATTCATGTCAATTTATGGCAAAACAAATACAATATTGTAAAGTAATTAGCCTCCAATAAATAAATAAATAAAAATTGAAAAAAAAATGATAATGGCAACTTCCCTGATCAACGCAGAGTAAATAAGGGAAACAATACAATGGGAAAGTCTAGACATCTTTTCAAGAAAATTAGAGATACCAAGGAAACATTTCATGCAAAGATGGGCACAATAAAGGACAGAAACAGTATGGACCTAACAGAAGCAGAAGTTATTAAGAAGAGGCAGCGAAAATACACATGTCAACTAAAAAAGATGTACAACTTGATAGTTGTGAGTTAAGTTTTATTTGGGGCAAAATGAGGACTGTAGCCCAGGAGGCAGCATCTCAGATAGCTCTGAGAGACTGCTCCAAAGTGGCAGTGGGGGAAAATCAATATATAAGGTTTTGGTGAAGGGGGAATTCAATACCATGAAGCACTCAGCTTACAAAAAGTTTTTTGTTAGTCATGAGGGTCTGATGTCACCATGAAGGGATTTAGTGCTTTTCTAGATATGAGGAGATGCAAGGATTGAGATAATAAAATCTGTTCCTAAAAACACCCAACTATCTAAAGACCTGTCCCATTAGATTCCGTGGAGCACAGAGTACCTCACTCCACCCTGAACTCTCTCAGGGCGTGTTGAAGGTCACCAGCTATAGCAGCAAGGGCTTCAATCTCAGTAGAAGCAGATGACAAATGCCTTGTCATTGGCAATGCTCTTGGTAAATGCCAATTTGTAGTTGACACACAGAAGAACTACACAAAAAAGGTCTTCATGACCTAGATAACCACAATGGTGTGATCAACCAACTAGGGCCAGACATCCTGGAATGCGAAGTCAAGTGGGTCTTAGGAAGAATCACTATGAATAAAGCTAGTGGAGGTGATGGAATTCCAGTTGAGCTGTTTCAAATCCTAAAAGATAATGCTGTTAAGGTACTGCACTCAATATGCCAGCAAATTTGGAAAACTCAGCAGTGGTCACAGGACTAGAAAAGGTCAGTTTTCATTCAAATCCCAAAGAAAGGCAATGCCAAAGAGTGCTCAAACTACCACACAATGGCACTCATCTCAGACACTAGCAAATTAATTCTCAAAATTCTACAAGCCAGGCCTCAGCAGTATATGAACTGAGAACTCCAGATGTTCAAGCTAGATTTATAAAAGGCAGAGGAACCAGAGATCAAATTGCCAACATCTGCTGGATCATCAAAAAAGCAAGAGAGTTCCAGAAAAACATCTACTTCTGCTTTATTGACTATGCCAAAGCCTTTGACTGTGTGGATCACAACAAAGTGTGGAAAATTCTTAAAGAAATGGGAATACCAGACCACCTTACCTGTCTCCTGAGAAATCTGTATGCAGGTCAAAAAGCAACAGTTAGAACTGGACATGAGACAACAGACTGGTTCCAAATTGGGAAAGGAGTACATCAAGACTGTATGTTGTCACGCTGCTTATTTAACATGTATGCAGAGTACATCATGCTAAATGCCTGACTGGATGAAGCCCAATTTGGAATCAAGATTGCCGGGAGAATTATCAGTAATCTTAGATATGCCGATGACACCACCCTTATGGCAGAAAGTGAAGAAAACTAAACAGCCTCTTGATGAAAGTGAAAGAGGAGAGTGAAAAAGCTGGCTTAAAACTCAACATTCAAAAAACTAAGATCATGGCATCCTGTCCTATCATTCTATGGCAAATAGGTGGAGAAACAATGGAAACAGTGTCAGACTTTATTGTTTGGGCTCCCAACTCACTGCCGACGGTGACTGCAGCCATGAAGTTAAAAGACCCTTGCTCCTTGGAAGAAAAGCTATGACCAACCTAGACAACATATTAAAAATCAGAGACATTACTTTGTCAACAAAGATCCATCTAGTCAAAGCTATGGGTTTTCCAGTAGTCATGTATGAATGTGAGAATTGGACTATAAAGAAAGCTGAGCGTGGAAGAATTGATGCTTTTGAACTGTGGTGTTGGAGAAGACTCTTGAGAGTCCCTTGTACTGCAAGGAGATCCAACCAGTCCATCCTAAAGCAAATCAGTGCTGAATATTCATTGGAAGGACTGATGCTGAAGCTCCAATACTTTGGCCACCTGATGTGAAGAACTGACTTGTTGGGAAAGACCCTGATGCTGGGTAAGATTGAAGGCCAGGGGAGAAGAGGATGACAGAGGATGAGATAGTTGGATGGCATCACCGACTCGATGCACATGAGTTTGGGTAAATTTCAGGTGTTGGTGATGGACAGGGAAGCCTGGCGTGCCTCAGTCCATGGGGTCTCAAAGAGTTGGACATGACCTAGAAGCTGAACTTAGATGAACCTACATTTAGCAGATGATTTACCTCAAACACAGGGGAATGATGAGATGAGTACCATTGAATTTCTCATAATTATAAATATATTATAGTGAATATAGCTATCCTTTCTGTTAGTCTCTTGCTTACCATCTCCACCTGTAACCTTTATCTAATTTATTCTTTTTTTCCTTACTACCATCAAACCACATTCTTTTATTTCCAACCTTTCTTTCATGCCATCCTTGTGAATATACACAAAGAATATGTCTCAGCTCTATGCTCTCTCTAGTCATCCTTATTTCTTTTATCCCTTTTATATTCAAGATTTTTTTTTCCACAAAAGAGATTCCAGTTATTACCCATTATTTTTTTTTACCCATTCTCTCCTTAACACATAGCAAGCTGCTTTCCATTCAAAGCTCTCCATTGGCAAATGACACCAGTGTTCCCCTAATTATGTTCACTGAATTCCTAATTTTCAGACTGGAAAAAGAAGCACTCTGCTTCTCTGTAGAATCTGGCAGCTTTAACAAAATTGGCTCAGTGGTAAAGAATCTGCCTGCAGTGCAGGAGATGCAGGTTCGTTCCCTGGTTTGAAACAATCTGGAGAAAGGAATGGCTGCCCACTCCAGTATTCTTTCCTGGAGAATCCCATGGACAGAGGATCCTGGCTGGCTATATAGTCCAAGGGGTCGCAAAGAATCGGACATGACTGAATGACTAAACAACAACAAACAACAATTATATAAATATATATATATACAATTTTTGCATGAAATATTGCCCTTCCTTGTTAGCTCTTTCTTTTTTTTTTTTTTTAGCTCTTTCTTCCTTTGAATACATTTTCTTATTTTCTTTTTAAAATTTTTAACAATTGTTAATTGAATTATAGTTGATTTACAATGTTTTGTTAGTTTTGCTGTATAGCAATTGGTTACTTATTTTCTTCTAACTCTTTTTATTTTGTGAGGCTCAAAACCTGTGTTGTTTCTGAATCACTTCATGTACTATTCTGACTTCAAACAACACTTATGATGATGACTCAAAAATCAATAAACCACGTGTGAAGTAAATTCCTGACGTAGAGGTTTACACATGACCTAAGCACTTTAAATTCATTTTCTTATTTAACCCTCACAATACCTTTCCAGCCAGGCACTACCATTTCCTCATCTCTGATGAGAAGCTCAAAGAGCTTATGTACTAATCATTAGGTCATATCAATAGCAATTTACATTCAGGGGTAGGTTTGGTTGATGACAAAGCCTATTCTCTAGACATAGCTCAGTACTACACTATTTCCCTTCAGCAACTGATGAATGGTGATCCTTAACTAGAAATCCCACCAGTATATCAAAGTCAACATTTTCATAATTTACCCTAAGACTCCCAAATCCTTTAATTACCAGCCCCCATGGATGCTAACTGGTGCCAAAGGCGACTTCACATTTGAGCATATGCTTGTTATGTGATGCTCCCACAGCACTAAAATCCACTGAGGCATCCATATAGACACAGAACTCTGGCTTTATTCATTTAGCCTTTGAATTAATCATAAACCATCTTTTCCACCTTTTATTTATTTTTTACCTTGGTTATGACGCCATGGCAAACCCTACTGCCCAAGTCCCAATGCTAAATGTCATAAATTGTCATATGCCCTTACTATTTATATCTCATAATTTAATATATATTCTCAGTTTTAGCTACTAAATATGAATTGATTTTGTCCTTTCCTCTATGTTTCTACCATGACTGTCTTAAGTCTGCTATAATTTCTCATATAGATAGTTGCATTGTTCTCCAAAGAGATCTCCCTATACTTTCCACTCTTCTGTACAACTGCTAGAATATATCTGTGATTTTAGTAAAACCATATACCTTTTCTTCCTAAAATTTAATGATCAGTTGTTGCCCTACACTCCAGAGGAAACTAATTTGTTTTTGTTTGAGTTTGCCTATTAAATACACACTCCCCAGAGGTGCATGCAAGGCTCTATATCTATCTGATCCCTGCCTATTACTTCAACCTTATTTCTTCCCACAGTGTTAACTGAGACGCCAGCTTAAATGACTCTTGTTATCTTGAACTTTGCTGACTGCTTTACATCACAACCTTTTCCAAAGCTGACCGCTCTGGCCGAAACACTGTCCTGGCTCTCATAATAGTTTTCTTAGTCCAGGATGTGATTCCTTATCTACCACCTCTCTGATTATCTGCTACAGTCATCCTTAAAATAGAGCAGTAGGCTACCCAGGGGGAAAATTTTTCTGACTCATTAAAGAGAAATACACCAATCCCATTAAAGATTCTTTTGTGTGTTTTTCTGCTATTTGTCAACGCACAATTTTATTACATGTACCTGCTTATATGTCTGTCTTTATCCAGAAGAGTAAGTCCCTTGTGGAAAACTTCAGGTGTATTAAACAGTTTTTGCCTTGTGCCCAGCACTGTCTGTGATATATATTGTATGGAATGTATATACATATTTGTTAAATAAATACTAAGCAGGCTTAAGGTAGTTAAATATACTTTCATGTATTCTATAGCACTTACAGCTTTACTCAGGATATTGATGATTATTTACACAATGGGTTTCTTGGTCTCAAAAAACATAATCAAATTTTATACATAATATAAATGAGAAGGATCCTCAGTAATAAATTATATATGTGTTCTTAATGCTATGTGGAATAAATAGCTATATATCTGGGAACAAAAAAGGTAAAGTGGACATTTAGAAGAGCAGCATTCAGAAGGAGACAGTAAAGAAAGCACTTGATGTCCTTATTATGAAAATGCTCTTAAATATCTAAGTGACCATGGGCTTGGCAATGATTTCTTAAATACACCAATAAAAGTGTGATCTATGAAAATAAGATTGATAAGTCAAACTTAATAAAAAGTAAAAACTTCTGTTTTGCAAAGTGACTCTAAAGAAAATGAAAAGACAAGCTATCGACTGGGAGAAATATTCACAAAACACATAACTGAAAAAAAGACTTTTATCCAAAATACACAAAAAACTCTTAAAGCAATAAGAAACAATCCATTTCAAAAAAGGGCAAAAGATTAAAAGATACCTCACCAAAGATAGGCAAATCACAAATGAGTATGTGAAGAAGATGCTCAACATAATACACTATTATGAAATTATCTCACAGTAAATTAAGATGAGATACCACTACAATCTTCTTAGAATGATGAAACCCCAAACACTGACACCACCAAACACAGGTGCAACAACAGTAGCTCTTGTTCACTGCTGATGGGAATGCCAAATGGTACGGCCACTCGCAGGACAGTTTGGCAGTTTCTCACAAAACCAAACATACGTTCACTACATGATCCAGCAATCCTAGGTCTTTATTCAAATGAACTAACAACTTAAATCCATACAAAAACTTTCACGTGGAAGTTTACAGTTGCTTTATTTGAAACTGCCAAAAACTGGAAGCAATCAAGATGTACTTCAATAGGTGAGTAGATAAATAGACTGTGGTATAACTGTGCAATGGAATATTATTCAGTGATAAAAAGAAATGAGGTATCAAGCCACAAAAGGACATAGAGGAAACTTAAATGCATACTGCTAAGTGAAGGAAGCCAATTTGAAAAGAATACGTATATTCCAACCATATGACATTCTGAAAAAGGAAAAACTATTGAGATTGTAAAAAAATATATCAGTAGTTGTGAAGGATTAGTGGCATGGAGGGATGAACAGGTGAACCACAGAGGATTTTCAGTGCAATAGTAACACTTTGTATGATATTGTAATGATAGACACATGTCATTATGTGGTTGTCAAAACCCATGTAACACACAACACAGGACTGGACCCTAACCCACTATTGATTTTAGTTAATAAAAATAAATCCATATTGATTAATCAGGTATAAAATTTGTATGTGTAACACTAATGCAAGGGAAAAATACTTACTAAATAGGAAAAATGGGAAGGGGGTATTGTGAGGGAGTATACAGAAAATCTCTGTATTTTCTGTTCCATTTTTATGTAAACCTAAAATTGTGCCTAAAAATCTATGAAAATATAGTCTTTAAAATAATAATTCCATCTAAAATAGCATCAAGAAAACTCAAAGTACTTATGAACATTTTATACAAGGTACACAATTTATGTTCAAAAGTATAATATACTACAGAAATAAAGATCTGAATAAACAGATAAAAAAAAGAAAGAAAATGCTCTTAAAGTTTGTGCTAATAACTCAAGTAAACACTGTGAGAAAAATCAACATAAATCATAATCAGGATGAATGAACAAAGTTGTAGAGCCTCCTGGATGTTCACCTTCTCCCTCCATCCTAGAAAGACTGGGAGAAGATGAAGAGTTAAATCTTCTCAAAAGTACATGAGAAAGCTAGTAGAAATTTGGCATGCGGAAGAAACTGTCCTTCTAACAGCACTAAGTGAAGTTAAGTCAGACAAAGACAAATATTATATGATATTGCTTAAATGTGGAATCTAAAAGAAAATGATACCAATGAACTTACTTACAAAACAGAAACACTTACAGAGAACAAACTTATGGTTACCAGAGGAGATTGGGTAGGGAAGGGATAAGTAGGGAGTTTGGGACTGACATGTACTCTCTGCTATATTTAAAATAAATGACTAACAAGGACCTACTGCATAGCACAGGGAACTCTGATCAATACTCTGTAATAACCTAAGTGGGAAAAGAATTTGAAAAAGAATAGAGTATGTATAACTGAATCACTCTGTTGTATACTTAAAACTAACAAAACACTCTCCAAAAACTAACTATATTCCAATATAAAATAAAACTTTAAAAAATCAACACATATTTCTTTAAGCTTTATTCTAGAATATGTATTTTTTGTATATAAATGAAATGTATAGATCTGTAATTGATTATAATAATCTTTTACTTCAGGGTTTGGTTTTATAGAAAATGAAAAAAAAAAAAAAATGATTGACTTTTTCAGCTATTTATATCCAGAGATAAAAACAAGATATTTGTCAACTTTAATATTACTCCATGAATAATTTCATGTGTCACACAGCTTTATCTAGCTCACTATAATATTTAGGAACAAATAGCTGTTGTGGTTGATTTTACAATGTAGTCTTACAAAGTGATAGCAAATCTCACCTCTAATTTAAATATTTCCTGCAAATAATTTTAAGAAACATGATATTATTAGCTTAATTATAAGAATATATTATAAAGACAATGAAATCTTAAATAAGGTACAACTTTCAAAACTTAGTTGTTTTTTTTTTTCTTTTCTTGTTAGAGTCATTTTACTATAAGAAGTTACATTATGGCATATTTGAATAAGCCTTACCAATGTCTCCTCTAAAGAAAACATCTGATTTGACTCTGTTGTATCTTAAATTTTGTTCTTATTTACTTTATTGAATATAGGTGGATACCTAAACTCAAATATTCTGAATTATTAAATATGTATGACAAAATAAAATATCCATGTGTCTCATTTAACTTATCAACTAAACAGGATAAATGTTAGTGATACTGTTTCTTTGAAAGGTACTTGACAAGAAGAATAGGGATGTAATCCTTGGTAGCTCAGCTGGTAAAGAATCCACCTGCAATGCAGGAGATCCAGGTTTGATTCTTGGGTCAGGAAGATCCACTGGAGAAGGGATAGGCTACCCACTCCAGTATTCTTGGGCTTGCCTGGTGGCTCAGTTGGTAAAGAATTTTCCCACAATGCAGGAAATCTGGTTTCAATCCCTGGATTGGAAAGATCCCTTGGAGAAAGTAACAGCTACCCACTCCAGTATACTGGCTGGAGAATCCCAATGATTGTATAGTCCATGGAGTCACAAAGAGTCAGACATTACTGAGCAACTTTCACTTTCATTTTTTAAGGTACAAAACCTAAAGCTTTCTGTTTATTCCTTTATTTAAAAAGGCCTCAATCTTATCTAAAAAAGCTTATGTTAATATATATCTAAATATTATAGAATTCAAATTTTGATTTATATAAAAGAAAATAAGTCCAAAGAGGATTTTACTATGGGAAGGATATTTTTACAATATCTAAATGGCCAGGTTTACAAATAAAATTCTATAAAATGTATCTAGGAACCTGATAGCATCATTTCTCATTTTCAAGTGCTATTCAGATTGTTTCTGGTGTTCCTGAAAACATATGCAACTAGATATTTTAAAATAGGAAATATGAT
The DNA here is from genome assembly GCF_029378745.1 of Bos indicus. NCBI lineage: Eukaryota > Metazoa > Chordata > Mammalia > Artiodactyla > Bovidae > Bos > Bos indicus. Next base: position 26,789,872 of record NC_091776.1, on the reverse strand, counting down.
CACAATGCTTATTTATTTTAGGAAAAAAGCCTACTTCAGATTAAATATGTTTAATTTTATACTAATCATAAATTAATATTAAAAATTCTAAATTTTAAAAATACCCACTAATTAATACTTTTGGAAGTTCAGATTTATAAATACATTCTAAGACAAACAAAAATCCTATAAAACATTGACTATAAAGAAGATACATTTCTAGTTATTTTAAAATTTATTTCAGAATTTTATTAGTAAGAATACAGACTCTGTTCTCATTATAAATTATATCATAATTACTTTTAGCTGAATAACAAGGGATTAAAATATTTTTTGAAAAACATTTCAAAGTAATTTCTCTCTGGTTTTCTTTCAACAACATTTTCCTATACTCAGCTGCTTAGCATTCTTCATGCAACAATACCGACTTGATTACAGCGAGCTAGATTATGATTTTTTTTCTTGAAAGGATATTTATGCTCATTATGTGAAAATTTTGCTGTCTTGCGTATTTATGATGGTCTCCAGTGGTTAGGCATTTGAACCTCCTGGATAGCTATCAGAATAAAATGACTAATAAAAACTTAGTGCGTGTACATTCAAAAGCAGTTTTGAGGTCTTCACTACCGTTTCTCTGCCAACCTCTACCCCTAAGGAGTTTGACAATTTCTTATTGTTATAAATTTCCTTCTAATTAATTGTGCATGAAGAATTTTTTTTTTAAATGTTTAACTAAACATGGTCTCCCTAGCTGAGACAGCTCTTCCTTAGAAAAATTATGTATCTGTGGCTCAGACAGTAAAGCTTGTAAAATATTGAACAATAGTATGACTGTCTAGAGATTCTGTGATGAAAAGTACAGCATCTGACAATCCATCGAGGCCCCAGACCTGCAGAGCTGTTAGCTCATTTTCACCTGAGCTGTGGCCAGGTAAGTGTTTCCCTTTCAGCTCCAGCATGACCTGTCAGATTTAGTCCCAACTCTTATAAATGGTTTGAAGATGACAGTGGGGGAGAATTAGTAATTTAAAAAGACAATATTCTCTTCCTTCATAATCTGGATTACTATAATTCAGTAACTTTAATATAATACTTATCAAATATAATTTGATAAGTAGCTATGTTCAATACCACAATTATGATCTGCAAATTGCTTTCATGTGCACTAAATCATATGAATATCAATCAATCTTAATCATATGGTACAGCCATAACTGATATTAACAAAAATACAGAAAGATCTAAGATGTCTAGTAAATTTAGTTGTAATATTTTATAGCATAATAGTATATAATAGAAGGGCAATACCAGTTTTTTATCACAACAAAGTATAGAAAGTTCTTAAAGCAATGGGAGTACCAAACCACTTTACCTGTCTCTTGAGAAACTTTTATGTTGGTCAAGAAGCAACAGTTAGAACTGGACATGAAACAATGGACTGGTTCAAAATTGGGAAAGGAGTATGACAAGACTGTATATTGACACTCTGCTTATTTAACTTATATGCAGAATACATCATGTGAAATGCCAGGCTGGATGAATCCCAAGCTGGAGTCAAGACTGCTGGGAGAAATATCAATAACTTCAGATATACAGATGATACCACTCTAATGGCAGAAAGTGAAGAGACACTAAAGAGCCTCTTGATGAAGGTTAAAGAGGAGAGTAAAAAAGCTGGCATAAAATGCAACATTCAAAAAACAAAGATCATGGCATCCAGTCCCATCACTTCATGGCAAACAGAAAGGGAAAAAGTGGAAGCATGATTTTCTTTACTTGGGCTCCAAAATCACTGTGGACATTGACTGCAACCATGAAATGAAAAGATCCTTGGCTCGTTGTAAGGAAATCTATGAGAAATCTAGATAGGATATTCAAAAGTAGAGAAGTCACTTTGCCAACAAAGGTCCATATAGTCAAAGCTATGTATTTTTTAGTAATCATGCACCAACATGAGTGTTGGATCCTAAAGAAAGCTAAGCACTGCAGAATTGATGCTTTTGAATTGTAGTGCTGGAGGAGACTCTTGAGAGTCCCTTGGACTGCAAGGACATCCAACCAGTCAATCTTAAAGGAAATCAACCCTGAATATTCACTGGAAAGACTGCTGCTGAAGCTCCAATCCTTTGGCCACCTGATGAGAAGAGCCAACTCTCTGAAAGACCCTGATGCTGGGAAAGACTGAAGGCAAAAGGAGAAGGATATGGCAGAGGATGAGATGGTTAGATAGCATCACCAACTCAATGGAGGGGAATTTGAGAAAACTCCAGGAGACAGTGGAGGACAGAGGAGTCTGGTGTGCTGCAGTTCATGGGGTTGCAAAGAGTTGAACATGACTTAGCAACTGGACGACAACAATCAGTCTTTTTTTTTTTTTTTAACTGATGTTTTTGCTGTACTATGCAGTATCTCAGCTAACACTGCTATGTGGAATCTAAAAAAAAATGGTATAAATAAACTTATTTACAAAACAGAAATAGAGTCACAGATGTAGAAAAACTTACAATTATCAAGAGGGAAGGTAGGGTGAGGGATAAATCGGAGATTGAGATGGACATATGCACAGTACTATATATAAAACAGATAACTAATAAGGACCTAATACATAACACAGGGAACTCTACTCAGTACTCAGTAATGACCTATATGGGAAAAGTATCTTAAAAATAATGGATATATTTAAATGTATGACTGATTCACTTTGTTGTACAGCAGAAACTCACACAATATTGTAAATCATCAACATACTCCAATAAAAATTAATTAAAATAGGAATTTTACAATAATTTTTGTAAACTGGTCATTTTTTTTAATGTATCAGTTGAAAAAATGAGGACAGGTATGGGGATCTTTTTTTACAAATTCTGTTTATTCACTGATTTATTTTTGCTTGCACTGGGGTGCTGCAGGCATCTTTTTTCTAGTTTCGGTGAGTGATGGCCACTCTTTGTTAACCCGCACAGGCTTGCCATTGTAGTGGCTTCTCTTGTGGCATGTGGGATCTAGGCAACCAAGCTTCAGTAGTTGTGGGACCCAGGCTTAGTTGCTCCAAGGCATGTGAGATCTCCAGGATGAGGGACTGAACCCATTTCCCCTTAATTTGCAGGCTTAACCTCAGACACAGGACCACTGGAGAAATACTGGGGATCTTTCCTTTAAATTTTACTTAGTTCAGTTCAGTTGCTCAGTTGTGTCTGACTCTTTGTGACCCCATGAATCACAGCACGCCAGGCCTCCCTGTTCATCATCAACTCCTGCAGTTTACCCAAACTCATGTGCATTGAGATGGTAATGCCATCTCATTCTCTGTCATCCCCTGCTCCTCCTGCCTTCAATCTTTCCCAGGACCAGGGTCTTTACAAATAAATCAGCTTTTGCATCAGATGGCCAAAGTATTGGAGTTTCAGGTTCAACATCAGTCCTTTCAATGAACACTCAGGACTGATCTCCTTTCAGTTCAGCAGTTCAGTCGTTCAGTCCTGTCTGATTCTTTGTGACCCCATGAACCACAGCATGCCAGGCCTCCCTGTCCATCACCAACTCCCGGAGTTGACCCAAACTCATGTCCATCAAGTCTGTGATGCCATCCAGCCATCTCATCCTCTGCCGTCCCCTTCTCCTCCCGCCCCCAATCCCTCCCAGCATCAGAGTCTTTTCCAATGAGTCAACTCTTCGCATGAGGTGGCCAAAGTACTGGAGTTTCAGCTTCAGCATCAGTCCTTCCAAAGAACACCCAGGACTGATCTCCTTTAGAACGGATTGATTGGATCTCCTTGCAGTCCAAGGGACTCTCAAGAGTCTTCTCCAACACCGCAGTTCAAAAGCATCAATTCTTCAGTGCTCAGCTTTCTTCACAGTCCAATTCTCACATCCATACATGACCACTGGAAAAATCATAGCCTTGACTAGATGGACTTTTGTTGGCAAAGATAGCATTTTGAATATGCTATCTAGGTTGGTCATAACTTTCCTTCCAAGGAGTAAGCATCTTTTAATTTCATGGCTGCAATAACCATCTCAGTGATTTTGGAGCCCCCCAAAATAAAGTCTGACACTGTTTTCACTGTTTCCCCATCTATTTGCCATGAAGTGATGGGACTAACTGACTGATGGGACTGGATACCATGACCTTAGCTTTCTGAATGTTGAGCTTTAAGCCAACTTTTCCACTTTCTTCTTTCACTTTCATCAAGAGGCTCTTTAGTTCTTCTTCACTTTCTGCCATAAAGTGAAAGTGAAGTTGATCAGTTGTGTCCGGCTCTTGGCAACCCCATGGACTGTAACTGCCAGAATCCTCCATCCATGGGATTTCCCAGGCAAGAGTACTGGAGTGGGTTGCCATTTCCTTTTCCAGGGGATCTTCCCAACCAAGGGATTGAACCTGGGTCTCCTGCATTGCCGGCAACCTCTTTACTGTCTAAGCCACAAGGGGGCTTAAGGTGGAGTATCTTTCTGCCGTAAGGGTGATGTCTATTCTTTGGAACTCTGCATTCAGATGGGTGTATCTTTTCTTTTCTCCTTTGCCTGTAGCTTCTCTTCTTTTCTCAGCTGTTTGTAAGGCCTCCTATGATAACCATTTGCCTTTTTGCATTTCTTTTTCTTGGAGATGTTCTTGAATACTGTCTCCTGTACAATGTTACAAACCTCCATCCATAGTTCTTCAGGCAATCTCTATCAGATCTAATCCCTTGAATCTATTTGTCACTCCCACTGTATAATGATAAGGGATTTAGGTCATACCTGAATGGTCTAGTGGGTTTCCCTACTTTCTTCAATTTAAATCTGAATTTCGTAATAAGGAGTTCATGATCTGAGCCACAGTCAGCTCAGTATATATACTTAGCCACAGCAGAGTATATAGCACTTCTCCATCTTTGACTGCAAAAAATATAATCAAGTTTATTTCAGTATTGACCATCTGGTGATGTCCATGTGTAGAGTCTTCTCTTCTGTGGTTGGAAGAGTATGTTTGCTATGACAGTGCTTCTCTTGGCAAAACTCTGTTAGCCTTTGCCCTGCTTCATTTTATATTCCAAGGCCAAATTTGCCTGTTACTCCAGGTATCTCTTGTCTTCCTATTTTTGCATTCCAGTCCCCTATAATGTAGAGGACATCTTTTTTGGGTGTTAGTTCTAGAAGTTCTTATAGGTCTTCATAGAACCATTCAGCTGTTCTGTGCCTTATTTTTTGCTATATGCAAATGGAATAATGGCATCACTCACCTTGTAAGATTGTTAGGTGGGTTACATGAGTTAATATTTGAAAACACATAATAATTGCTAATATCCTACTAATTTTAATGTTTGTGAAATAAAAAGAAAGAGAATGTGGTAGAGTTGTAATATTTTGATTTTAGGAGGCACTGTCCATATTGTATCGAGTACACTGTTTCAGAAGGGTCATCAAAGCTGATTTATTATAAAATTAGCATGTATAAAATGAACATGAGTAAATTTGAAAAATATTGAATGTACAACTTTAGTGAATTTTTTCTAAACTTATAACTACTATCAAGGTCAAGATACAGCGTATTTTAAGCACAAGAAAATTACTGTGTGCACCTGTTGATAACTTCATAACCACACCATTGTTTTGACATCTAATCCCACAACTTCAGGTTTGCCTGTTCTTGAACTTTATATTAGGAGTGCTGGGCTTTTTTTCATCTCAGTATTAAACATATGAAATGCATCCATGTTGTTCAATTTACAGGTGTTTAACTTTCTTTTTTGTGTATTAGCCTAATGTAGTGTTAGCCTGAAATAGATTGCCAGATATTTCTTGGGTTTACTCTGGACTACCAGAAAATTGAATTTGGTGTCTGCAACCGTAGTGAGCCATATATAAGTCCCCACATGGCAAGAACACTTTTAAAGAGGAGAAAAGGAAGTTGAGCGTCACAAAGGCGACAGTAAACAAATAGATCATGGCTTTTCACTGGCTGAGAACTTGCCAGGAAATAAGGGGACTCTTATCTGGCTCTGCTATCATTAGAGGTACTCCCCCTTTCTCAAATGAGTTTATTTAATCCAAGTTTGTATTTATTACTTTTTTACAGTAGAAATATACAACTTTGTTTTTAATCCATTCCCAGGTTGATATGCTATTGGTTATTTCCATGTTGTGACTAGGATAAGTGGTGCTGTGGAATGTTTTTATATATCTTTTGGTGTGTATGCACATTCATTCTGGGGGGTGGGTACATATTGAGAAGAAGAGGTGCTGGTTTAGAGTGTAGTCCTATGTTCAGCTTAATCAACATAATACAACAGACTTGGAGAAGGGCTGGGTCATTTAAGTCCCCACAGCAATGTATGAGAATTCTATTCAGTCCACATTCTTACCATCAGCACTTAGTGTACTAGCTTTTTCAATTTTATGTCTGTACATTGTGGTACTTCACTGTGGTTTTTCATTTGCATTCTCTTGAAGAATAATGTTGTTGGACAACCTTTACCTGTATTATGTGCCCATCTGGATTCATAGTTGCCATGCTTTTGTTCATCTGCAGTGCACAGGTTGATGCTTTCTTATTGTTAATTTGTAGAAATATTTTTTTTGAGTAATAATACTCAAAATTCTGCAGGCCAGTACTTTTTTCAATTTTGTAGATTATATTTCTCACTCTCTTAATGTCTTTGGATGAACATAAGTTCTTAATTTTAATGAACTTCATGATATCAATCTTTCATTTTGTAGAGTCCTTTTCTTCATGTTAAACCTTTGCTTAACACACATTTTTCAAGATATGCTTCTAAGTTTTGTTCCATCAGAAAATCTTTATTGGACTTTCCTGGTGATCCAGTAGCTAAGACTTCATGCTCCCAGTGCAGGGGGCCTAGGTTTGACTCTTGGTCAGGGAACTAGATCCACGCACTACAACAAAGATAAAGATCTTGCATGTTGCAACTAAGACACAGCACAGCCAAATGAATAAATATTTTAAAAATCTTTATTTTCTCACTAATTTTGTATCTAAAACCTATCTGGACTTAATTTTTGTGTATGATACAAGATGAAGTGTATGTGTGTTAGTCACTCAGTCATGTCTCTTTGCAACCCCATGGACTATATAGCCCACCAGGCTCCTCTGCTTATGGAATTCTCCAATCAAGAATACTGGAGTGTGTTGCCATTGCCTTCTTCGGGGGATCTTCCCAACTCAGGGATGGAACCTGGGTCTCCCACATTGAAGACAGATTATTTACTGTCTGAGCCCCTGGGGAAGCCCTACTGACTCATTTATTAAAAAGACTTATCCTTGTACCAACTGCATTTCAGTGGTAACTTTATCATGAATTAGGAAGACCATATAAAGGTTAGTCCTTTTACAACCTTCTTGAAGGAGAGATGTGGTTTGTTAATTTTCAACCTTTTTTCCTTCAAAATACATTCATTTTACAGCTGTAAAATTCCCTGTAACATTGTTTAAACTGCATCTTACAAGTCTCAATATGTTTTATTTTTTAGTTTAAAATATCCACTAATCTCCATTGTGATTTCTTCTTTGATCCATGGTTTATGAATACCAATAAGATAAAATTAATAGTTTTGTTTCACTCTTTTGTATTCTTATTGATTTTTACTACTTTCCTATTAAATTCAGAAAAATATATTAAAATTATCAATTGTGTTTGTGAATTAGTCTTGTGTAAATTTTAGCTTTATGTTTTTCAAGTCTGTTATTAAATGCATTTAGGCTTCTTTTTCTTCTGAATAAATTTACCCTGTTTTCATTAGGATGGTTCTCTAATTCAGCGTGTTAAATGATTTCTAACAAAGCATAATGGGTTTTTATTTTTTTTATACACAATTGTTTTAGTTTTCTATGGCTTAAAACAACAGATTTATTTTAGTTATAGTTATATAGGGCAGAGATCCTATATAATAGTTACATAGGGCAGAGATCCAAAATCAGTTTATAGGGCTAAAATAAAGGTGCTGGAAGGGCTGGTTTCTTCTGGAGGCTTCAAAAGAGATTCTGTTTCTTGCTTTTTTTCTGGGAACTAGAGGCTATCCTCAATCTATGACTCATGGCCTCATCCAACATCACTTTTTCAACCTTGTATCACTGCATGGCTCTTTTCACTTCTGTCATCAAATCTCCCTCTGCCTCTTTCTGAGAAGGACAATGATGATTATATTAAGAGACCACCAGGATAATCTAGGGTAATCACCCCATCTAAAGATCCTTAACATCTACAAAGCCTCTTTGCCATATAACTAACACTTAAAGATTCCAGAAATTAAAATCCGCTTGTTGTGGGGTCATTACTTGAGCTACTGCAGTAATCGTTTATTTGTTTAAATCAGAAAGTAAAATTTCTATTTAGTATTATCATTTACATATTTGGGCTAAGTCTATCACCTTACTCTTTCATGTCTCATCATTTTGGTTCCTTTATTTCCCCTTTCTTTTTATCCCTTAGATTAGACAAATATTATTTTTCTGCTATACTGGCATAATATTTATGCACCCCAATATTACACTTTCAGTGGTTGCCCTAGAGATTACAATAAACCATCTGTAAAATCTATACTACAGGTTTTTGAAAATTACAGTCTATTAGTACTTACTCGCTTTCTATACCTTACTTCTGATGGAATGGAGTGTATGCTGTGACTACAACTTTTATACCCACTTTGGTAACTTAAACTAATTTTTTCACATTATATTGTTGCATCCCTACTTCTTCAGTCAGTTTTTTTGTGTTTTTGCAATTTGTGATAATTTTGAATAACTGCTTAAAAACACCCCCAAATGGAAGCTGAAATTTCCCTCAGCAAAAGTAGTTTTGATTAGAACTTTGTTACAAGCCACAAAAAAAAAAAAAAAAAAAATCATGTAAACATACTAGGCTCATGTAGCAGGAACTCAAATTTAACTCTCTAACTTATTTAACACAAAAATTAAAAAAAAAAAAATCATGTAAACATACTAGGCTCATGTAGCAGGAACTCAAATTTAACTCTCTAACTTATTTAATTTAACTCTCTAACTTATTTAAAACAAAAATTTTAAAAAAAAAAAAAAAAAAAAGAGAGATGTGTTTGCTTGCAACTGCAGACCCTGGCAATAAGGTTTCAGAAGATGTAATTTCAAAATGAGTTTCTACAAACTGTTTGTTTAAATTTAATTAAAAAAAAAAAAAATCACTGTAGAAACTTAATCAGCATTTTGAACCAGGTAAGCTTTATATTTTGTAGTTAAAATTCTGTCACTGACACTTTACAGGCTTAGTATAAAATGAAGTTTTTGTGTGCACAATTCAAGTGGACTGTAAGTTGTTGGTATATTCAGTGATGCAGTTCTGAACTTGTATATGGCATGATGTATTTTTATCTTATGGAATAAACTGGTTGCATATGTTTTTCTCTGGATAAATGGCTGTATGAAATTTGTTTTTTGAATATTTCTCTTCTCTTGTACAATATTCTGACATCCTACCAGTATCTGTCCTACTGGGTTTTTGTTTTGCTTTCTGTTCTGTATAAAAACATCTAATATTGGCAATAATTGAATTTTTTGAAGTATACAGAGTGTTATGGATTTTGGAATTTGTGGACACAGATTTAGAATATCACCATTTACAAATAAAATATTTTACATCTATATATAAAAAAAAAAACACCAGTACTACTAACTTGACTAATTTCAAAATGATACAACATAATATTATAGTTTAACTCTACTTAACTGTCTTCCATTCTGACTTCTTTAAGTTATATATATTTTAATTCTACTTCTATTTTATATTTGAGGTATTATTATTTTTATTCTATAAAAAAATCCCTTTATTTGCCTAGTCTTTTAAATACTTCATTCACTTTTATTCTGGTTTCCCTTATTTTGAACAGTATGTTGTCAATCTTACTTTGTGACTTTGAAGGTAATAGTATCTTCTATTGCTTCTTTAAGACTATTTTTTTAACTTTAATTTTCAACAGTTTGACCATGATATACTTAAATGTTATTTTCTTAATATTAATTCGGCTTTGAAGTTTGTAGGACTAGCACTATTTTGATATATTTTATTTTATTTTAGAAAATTCCTAGCCAGTGTTTCTTCAGTGAAGCTTATGTCTTACTCCATTCATCCTGTTCTCTGTATCTTCAACTACATAACAGCCTTTAGTCATACAGAACTCTTAGACTCATTTCTATGTTTTCCATACAAAATTCCTTTCTATGCTCCTAGGTGCATATTTTCTCCTAAATTTTCTTCTTGATTATTAGTTTTCTAATGTGTTAATGGCTTCCCAGGTGGCGCTAGTGGTAAATGACCTGCCTGCCAATGCAGATAGATATGAGATGCAGGTTTGATCCCGGGTTGGAAAGGTCCCTGGGGGGAAGGGGGGGGGCGCTGCCGGGGGGAGGGTACAGCAACTCACTCCAGTATTTTTGCCTGGAGAACCCATGGATGGAGGAGCCTGGCAGGCTGCAGTCCATAGGGTCTCACACAGTCGAACATGAGTAAAGCGACTTGGCAGCACACACACACAATGTGTTAATACCATATGTGTTGAATTTTCGTTTTAATTTACTGTGCCACTTGATTTATTTTATTAAAATAAAAAATTAATAAAATATGTACACATATGACCTTACTCTTGTATTATTGAAAAAAATGCCAAGTTGAAAATTTTAAAACAATAAACTAAAAAATTATGTTGATTTCTTCAACACTGGGGTTTTTCTCAGCCCCACTAACAGAGAATCCTTAAAGTAAATGCCCCTTCCTTTAGAGAGTGCTACTTTAAATAATTTTAAATTCAGTAAACAACTACAATTTTTCCCCTAAATTCTAATAGGTTGGATAGAGCAAGTTTCCAAGGCTAAAAACAGAAGTAATAAAGATTTTAAATATTTGAGCAGCTATTTCAGCAGCTAGATTGTACAAGGGGACAGATTTGAATTCGGGACTATCCAAGATAGAAGTGTTGTGGTAGATATTAATAGGGTTTTATGTACTCTCATCCTAGATCTAAGAAAACCTACATTACAAAGAAGCTACAGGAAGTTCTTCAAGATGAGTAAAAATGATGGTGGACGAAAGAAAAAATACATATAATGTCAAATCAGACACCTAAAAACTGGACCCTTCAAATCATTTAGATCTCTGTCCTTAGAGCTCTTGTGCACACTCAGTTGTGTCCAGCTCTTTGCAGTCTCATGGACTGGAGCCCACCTGGCTCCTCTGTCCATGGAATTTTCCAGGCAAGAATCCTGGAGTGGGTTACCATTTCCTTCTCCCTTAGAGCTCTTAACATAGTACTATTTGATACAGAATATATAGAAATAATCCAAAATAAAAATTTTGTTGTCTTTTTCCTAGTTGGTAGCCCCTCTATTACTAATTCTAATGATAAGACAAATGACAACCACCACCACACGACTATGTTTGGCTGTAAATGATTGACTGTATCTTTTGAGAATGTTTGGTAAACTTGGGATCTACCAATACGTGTATTATCAATAACTGCCTATAGATCTCACCAATGTTTGCATGTTATATGCTGGGCCAATATATATGTAAAAGCCTTAAGAAAATGTTTTAAATTTTCCCTGGAGTGCAAATCACTAGTGTTACAGGTGGGTTATTCAGTCCAGTTACAGCCAGTGTATTAAGTCCATCACTTTGCTTTTTTCATTCTCATTTTATAAAATAAAATCTTAAGTATTCAAAGACTGTTAGGCAATTTTACTTTAGATTGCGTTATAAAGAACAGATTTTAGCTTCTAGATAAAGAGCTACTGCTTAAAAAATGCAGGCATCTCCATATTATAAATTCTGAGAAGAAAGTAGAATAAGGTTTTGTGTTAGAACTACAAAATAGGCATATTTGTATCTATGAGGAGTACAAATCATCAAACTCTGGTAAAATAGATTTTTTTTTGGTCTATTTTTCTTTCTAAAGGAGAATTTATTTATAAATAGTCTTTAGTTTAATAGGAAGGGTACTATTAATGCTACTTTCAAACATTTAAAGTTGAAACTGTATAAATTGCTTTCTTTGGAGAAAAAGATTCCTAATGGCTAAACAGCAGTTTCCTGTGTGCTTCCTGCATCAAAGTGCGCCCTGGAAAATATATATGTATGTGCAGACATGCTGCAGAGCCAATGCGGAGAGATAAGTGGTAATACATGCTGCTTATTTCAGAGATGAATCTTTGTGCTTTACCAAAAATTGAAAATGAAAAGAAAAGCAGTGTTTTCCTACACACCATTAAAAAAATACATTAACAGATTTATATACAACTTTAAAAGTGTTACTGGTTGTAATAACATTAATCACAGTATTCACATTTCATAAAAAAGTAACTTATTAGTTCATAATAGCAATATGAAAACACAGCAACTTGAAAAACCATCTCTCTCAGCTCAAAAACAAAATTTTGCAAACTGAATTATACCGCCTGTGACCAAAGGCTTACAATTCACATTTGTATTTGAGGTGTGTGAAACTGCCCCGTTTTTCCCCAGCAGTTCATAGGAAATTCTTTCAATCTCAGACTTTCACAGCTACTTGAATTTTGCAAACCCCATCAGCACTTAAAGAGGTTGCTGTCAAACTTTGCAAATATTTGTAAAGCTGTGAGCCTTGTAGCAAAACCTTAAAGCTCATGCGCCATTTAAAGCGGTACTTATTTGTAACCAGAAGAATAAAATAGCCACGTATAGCTCAAAATTCTCAGAATCAAAATGAACTAAAATTCAATTTGGGGGTTACATGAGTGAAAGTTACTATGAAACATATGTGATGCCCGGTTTTTAGGTAGAGTTGGTATATCAAAACTTTAGTTCCATATTTACAGTTATACACACTAAATAAGATAGCTGGATAGGACCTTTAGAATGTATACCCAACACTTACATTTCTATCTAAAGGACTTAAGAAAGCAAATTTGATTTAGTGAGCTTTGGGGCTTCCCTGGTGGCTTAGTGGTAAAGAACACGCCCACCAATGCAGGAGACACAGGTTGGAGTCCTCCAGCAAGAGCCCACATGCCACGGAAAAACTAAGCCCATATGCCATAACTGTTGAGCCTATGATCTAGAGCCTGGGAGTCACAACTACGGAGACCCCATGCCACAACTACCGAAGCCGGTGATCCTTCCAGCCCACGCTCCACAACAAGAGAAGCCACTGCAGTGAGAAGTCTGCTCACAACCAAAGCGTAGCCCCAGCTCACCACAACTAGATCAAAGCCCACGAAGCAACGAAGACCCAGCACAGACATAAATACATCAATGCAATTCAAAGATTATTTAAAATATTTTTTTCAAAAATCAGTGACTTTTATCTATATTGGCTAGTAATAAGGAATGGGGATTTTCTGAATTATTAAAAATTAAATATAAATATTTAAATTGTTTGAAAACCATAAAGAGAGCTTACTTATCAAATTAATATGTAAATTACCACAAAGTTGAAACTTTGTGTTTATGATTATTTAAAAATTAAATCAGAGCAATGACTTTTATCTAAAATAGTTATGAAGCAGCATATTTATGTAGGTAGTTATAAAAGACAGTATAATTAAAATTTTCTTCTCCAGGCTTCCCTTGTGGCTTAGCTGGTAAAGAATCCACCTGCAATGCAGGAGACCTGGGTTCAATCCCTGCATTGGGAAGATCCCCTGGAGAAGGGAAAGGCTACCTACTCCAGTATCCTGGCCTGGAGAATTCCATATACTGTATAGTCCATGGGGTAGCAAAGAGTTGGACACGACTGAGCGACTTTCACTTCCGCTTCCACTTCCTTCTCATAACTAATTTAAAACAATAAAATATTGCAAAAGAACAACATCTATAAAGTTTTATTTTGAGGCCTACAATATAGAGATACTATACAAGAAAGGAAAGTAGGAAATGAATTATCCAGTACTTTAGACAAGGAAATTACACTACCCAGCAACATATTGAATCCACAGGAAAACTGAAGACAACTAGGAATGTTAAATATGTTAAATAAGAAGATATATGTGTGTATATGTGTATATATATACATATACACATATATGTATAATTTTGTTATTTTTCTTTTTTATTTTTTTAAATTAATATTCTCTTGAGTAATTCACTTGAGTTTATTTTTTATGTATTTCACAGTACTTGTAAAATGAGACTGGAAAAAATCTATTAGATAAAGATTTAATAAAAATTAAAATTGTGAGTATACATTAAAATGGTGATAGTATGAGGAAATGAATAAGCAATAAAATTATGCTTTATAATTTTGACATAGTAATGTTTCTGATAATGTTTGTAACTTTCAAATATGAAATAACTGAATCCATGCTTTTCAGAGGGGGGTGGAAATGTTCAATTTAAAGTCAAGTAAATGAATATAATCAATACATGTCAATAGTCCTAGTTTTTTTTTTTTTTTTTAACAGAACTTTATATGCTTCTAATCAATTCATATTAACTGATGTTATAAACTGTATTTTGATGTATAGCTTTTGTAAGAATTTTTAGAATTAACCATGGAAACCATTCTCCTCTCTATATCAGTAAATTGTTTAGTATTCAAGAGTTGTATTTTATTTCATTTTAACTTTGAAATTGTGGGTGGTTGTGATTCCTTGCTGTCTTTGAATGTAGTTTCATTGATTTATAATTCTGTGTTCAGCATGAGTATAGGTTTGGTTAATTATAGTTTATAAAGCATTATCTGCTCTTGGTAAATGGCAATGAACAAATACAAAGTAATGATATTAACTTACCTCATCTTGCAATGAGCTAGACTATCTTAACTATAAACTAGTATAAAAATTATTACCCTTCTGAAGAAATGTCTTTCTTTTAGGCACCAATGTGTTATTTTTTGTTATTCAACTCACTGCAACTCTAGGCAATCATGTTTTAGAAGGACAAACCTTAAGAATATACACACACATATATATGCATATAAGAATATATTCATACAGGAAGAAATACATGTGTTTATGTATATATCAGAATTTCTTATTTATTCCATTTTATTGGGATTGCTTCTAAGTTTGTTTTCATTTTTTTCTCATTGCATGAACTCAGTGAAATATTTAATTACCAACATACAGATCACATAATCTAATATCACAAATTGTTTATTTCTACTTGAGATGTATTTATTTTTATAATTATTTATAAAGTAATAAAAATGTACATTTCTTATAAAATCCAGAGAATCTGAAGCATATGCTATTGAATAAAAACAAAGTTTCTTTCATTGGAAACTTATGCTTTCAGTTCACTTAAGCTTAAACACAATTCATTATTTTTAGATTTATAGAAGCACATTGTACACCTGTTGTTCCTATTAAAAAGTTAAATCTTATATAATTTTCAAAATGGAAAATTATTTTATCTTTTTATAAAATTAATGACTATTGGTATGGTTTACTAGGGTGGAATAAGTTTTCATCTTTCCAAATGTATGATAATGAGCATCAATACAGATTTCAATGATAGAAATCAAATCTGCTATGCAGAAGCTACGTGTTTAGTTATGTATTCTGTACTATGCAATATATCCATATTTAGTGATCCTGCTTGAATGATTAAATTCTTCTTTTGATGACATCACTTCAAAAATAATTTTAGATTTTGTATTCCCCAAAACCCTTAGTTACCTACCATAAACTCATGATGTAATAAGATATCCAGTATATATGACATTCTTACAGTATAAGCAGGAACTGGAATTTTTGTTTTTGTTTTAAACTGTAAAATCCTCTCTTCTCTGATTTCTAGCTTTTGGTAGTAATATATGCTTGTGATGATCATAAACTGAAACTTAGTTGAGCTGATTTAATAGAACTGAATCCAGAAATTTAATGATGTTAATTTTTCTTAAGAAAATGCATACTAGGAAAAAAAAAAAAAAAACTTATGCAAGCTTTTAAAAAAAGCTATCAAACACCAAAATAAAAGGCCTAATTATTCAGTAAGACTGAGAACAGTGAACAGACTTAAGATTTAAAAAACTAAATATTCAAAGGAAAAAAAAGTAGATATTTCTGTCTGAAGAGTAATTGGGTTAGAGAAGTATGTAAATGTTCTTGTTTTAGAGTGGTTGATAAATCCCTGAGCTATAATGTGGTTGCCAAAAATCTAAATAAACTTCATTACTACATAATAAAACAGCTCAGCTTTAAAATTGGTCAGTTTATTGATTTTAGTGGCAAGGGATTTGAATGTATTTTCTTTGTTTGCTGTTAATTTCTTGCTTTCTGAAACCAATCTGTTACTGCCAATGGAGAATTATACATGCAGATATTATTATAATCAGACATAAAATGAAGTGTGGGCTCTTGGGGTGATCATATAAATTACAAGACAGCTTCTTTATAATCTTTTTCAAGTGCAGAAGATAGTTTGGGCTATTTTGAAACTTTTATAATTTGTTTGTACCATTTTTCATCAAAATTAGTGAATTTTAATTCACTGAGTTAAATCTCAGGGTTTATAATGCATTGGCCCAGTCTCCTGTTTTTTACTTTTGTACTTGAAAATTATTAAAATAAGGTCATAGGTTATTTCACAATAAGCATTACTCTGTTTATTTTTGCTTTTTCCCTCTTTATAACATAGAATATCCTCTCACCAATCAATTTAAATTAAAAAAAAAAATAGTAACCAAAAAAGTCTTTTTTGTACTCTGTTCTGATGCCACTTGTCTATGTACTAAATTCCTATACTCTGTGCTTCTCATGAAATTTACCATACTCTGCTCTTGATTATTATTGTTTGCTTAGAGAACTACTGTTCAATTTTAGATTTTATACTCCAAGAAAGAATGTTACAGAGTGTTCAAAGTAAGACCAAAACCTGGTAGCATTTTATATTTGTGAGCATATTGTATATGAATTTGATATGTCAGTTTTCATCTTCTATCCTGTTCCAGTTGACATGTAAACTCTCAATCAGTGTCTCCTTTAAAATTGTGTAAAAACAGAACCATATCTTTAAGTTCCACAGTAAAGCATTTTCTGGAGGTAGTCTTATCTAAAACTTAAGAGATAGTACACAAAATGCTTTTTTCTGTCATACTGGTTATCAATTGCATATCAATTCAATATAATTTCTCATTTTCAAATGCTAAGGCACTTTCTTCTATAATTATTTTGTAATCATTCTTAGCTTTCCATGGATACTCTTTTGTTTAGCATTTCATATACACTCTTTTCTTTTCCTAACTAAACTAGAGATTATGCACTTCCCCAACTTTGTATCTGCTAGAGAATTTACTAGTATCTAATTCATCGGAAAATTCAATAAATCAGTTATTGATTTTGAAAGATGTCAGCAGGATTTCTATGAGAAAGAGTCCTGAATTAAAAATAAAAAATGACCTAGATGCTATCAGTGATTCTAATTCAAACTGCAAAATTATGGAATCTCCTTAATAGTCTCCTCATTTTATAAATATTATTGTTAATATTATTAAAATTGAACATCTCAACACTGAGTGATTGAGAAACCAATATAATAACGTTGGGAAAATCAGTTCAGTTCAGTTCAGTTCAGTCGCTCAGTCGTGTCTGACTCTTTGCGACCCCATGAATCGCAACACGCCAGGCCTCCCTGTCCATCACCAACTCCTGGAGTTCACCCAGACTCATGTCATGGCTATAAACCATTGGTACAATTGTCATTATGATATTATTAAAAACATTATTTCAACTTCACTATAAAAAGTGTTTGTTTTTCTTAGAATAGTTGCTGAAGAAAAAAATTTAAAAAATATAGCCAGTCATTAATGAATGTCATAGTTATCAAAAAAAAGTTATTCATAGAGCCTTCTGATTTTGGTCCCCTTTCAGTAATTTCAATATCTTTTTATTTTACATACATAAATTTAACAGTTGTATTCAAATAAATATGTGGTGTCTGCTTTATCTACTGAAGTTTCACTGTGTGTGAAAAATCCTTAAATCTTATCTCTCTTTACTTAAATATTGTTTCCTGGCAGATTTTCTATGTGTTGGCTGACACTGGGCATTGAAGTGATAACTTTTAACTTGTTATTTTACTAGATTGTAACTGAGAAAAAAGATGTAATCTAACTCAAAGCAGTAATGAATTGTCAATATACTCTCTTCATAAACTTCTAGAAGAACTGCCTCCCTGCAATATATATATATGTATGTATATATATATATATACACATATATATATACATATACATATATATTCTGGTGAAGATTGTAACAGTAATAAATATTAATTTTTGTCCATAGTACATGTGATAGATGTGTCAGGAACTTTTTACATTTGTACTGCTCAGTAATTCTTTAAAAAAGAATATGACCATGGTCTCTCCCTAAATAAATAAATAAAAAGCAAATAAGCTCAGAGAATTTAAGTCCACTTAAAACTATCCTTGTTGTGTATGGCAAAGAAGATCAAAACAGAAGTCTTTTTACCATTCTGAACAACTGCCTTTATGATATGACTATTAAAATAATTTTTCACATTAAATAAAATGTGACATTTAAACATGAATAGATTATAAATGAAGGAGTGAGATAAAATGGAACTGAATATAATACTCAAGTTAAATCAGAGACAACAAGAAAGAGGGGAGGAGGAAAAACAAAGGAAAATACAATGAATATGAAATAAGTATTAATTCAACTATATAATAATCACTTAGAGTGTAAACTGTCTAGTTCACACCAATTAAAGCACAATAATAAAATGTATTTTAAAGTAAGATTCTCATAAACACACACATAACACATTCTTAACAAAATGTTAGCCAAAAATCTAAAGAGATAATGGAGAGTACATCAAGTCAAGTGGCGTTCATCAATTCAGGACTGGGTCAACATTCATGGAACAATTAAAACTACTCATCATATAAACAGATTGAATAAGAAAAAATATGTTCATATCAATAATGCAGAAAAAATCCATAATATTCATCATGGTCTCAAAATAAAAACTCTTGAGAAATTTGGAAGAGAAAGGGATGCCCCTCAGGGAATATATGAAAAGTCTACAGATAACATGAAATTTAATGGCAAGAAGTCAAACTCTTTCCCTTTAAGATCAGGGACAAGGCAAAAATGTACTGTCTTATCACTCCTATTCAGCATCTTACTGTGAAAGAAATTTAAAATGATACATAAAGTATAGAAACTGGAAATGAAATAAAACTCTATTTACAGATGATATGATTTTCTACATGAAAATCCCAAAGATTATATAAAAACAAAACTAAAACCAAAAATCCTGAATCTAGTAGAAGAAAATATCAAGGTCATGAGATAAAAACTCACTATATAAAAGTTAGTTACTTTCTTTAATGAAAGAAACAATTAGAATTTTAAAAGAAAAATAATATCATTTGCAATCATAACCAAAAATAAAATGCTTATAAACAAATCTACCAAAATATTTACAGGTTCTGGATGCTAATAACTATAAAAGTTTGATTAAAGATAATAAAAATTGGAGAAGTATTTTGTACTCATAGGTTGGAAGAACCGATAATGTTACATGTCAATTCTATACAGTTTGATGCACAAATTCAATATGATCCCTATGAAAATGTCAGCAAGATATTTTCTACATATCAATAAACTGACTTGAAAACTTATATTAAAAGGCAAAGGATAAAGTACTAACATGATACTGAGTAAAATAAAGCTGAAATTCACCATGCACTTTCAAGGCATACTGTGTGTTCACAATAATCAAGACAGTATGGTAATGAGAAAATAGACTCATATATTAATGCAACTAAATTCTCCAGAAATAACCCACACACATATAGGCAAATAACCTTTGATAAAGAAACAAAGGCAAGTCAGAGAAAAATTATGCTCTTTTCAAAAAAGGTATTCCACAGGTATACCTGTGTTCCCCATCCTGAACCCTCCTCCCTCCTCCCTCCCCATACCCTGTGGCGGATTCATTTCAATATTTGGCAAAACTAATACAATATTGTAAAGTTTAAAAATAAAATAAAATTAAAAAAAAAACAAAAAAAGTATTCCAATAACCCTGTACAAATATTAACTTACATTAGGGATCTGAACATAAAGTGAAAAATTATAAAACTGCTCAAAGAAAAATAGAATGCCTATACAACCTTGGCTTGGGTGATGAGTTTTTAGATACAACACCACAAGAAAATCCATAAAGACATTATTTAAAAGGTGGCATTTACTAAAATTAAAACTTTACTTTGACATAGATACTGTTAAGAGAATAAAAATGCATGCCAAAAACTGATAGAACATATTTTAAAATACATTTTCTAATAGAGAACTTGCATCCAAAAATATACAAACAATTCAAAATCAAACAAACAACCCAATAAGAAATTGGCAGTTAATCTGAACAGAAATTTCACCCAGAATATATACAGATAGCAAATGAACATGTGAATAGAGGTTTGTCATTTGGCATCAGGAAACTGCAAATTAAAACAATAATAAGATACTACTACATAGCTATTAGAATACCTAAAAGCCCTCCTTCAACTAAACACACACACACACCCCAATATCAATTACTAGTGAAGATACAAAGCTGAAAGAACATAGCAATACATTCATTGTTGGTGAGGATGTAAACTGTCAAAGCCATTACAGAAGCCAGTTTGGTGTTTTGATTCATAGCTAAATATAGTCTTATCACAGGCTATAGCAATTATATTCCTAGATATATCCAACTGAATTCCACTTGAAAAATCTTGCACTTGAATGCTTATAGAAGCTTTATTCATGATTTCTAGAAACCAGATGGAACCAAGATGACCTTCAATAGGTGAATGAATAAACTGTGGTATATCCATTCAATAGAATAGTATTTAGCAATTATAAAAATGAGCTTCAAAGCTAAGCAAGCAGATAAATCTCAATCACAAATTGGTAAGTTAAAGATGACAATAGGAAAAATACTACATATATGTAATTCTATTTATATAAAATTATGAAAAGGCAATACTCTAGAGATAATAAGTTGATCTGTAATTACCAGGAGTTTGGAGAGATGGAAGGTGATGTTTTATGGTGGTTAAGTTATTCTGTATGATTACTGTACATGACCCTATGATGCAGAAGCCCTTAGAACTGTACAACATAAAGACTGAACCTCTTATAAAATGTTTTTTTCTAAAAATCTTTTAAGAAATCAGGATATTTGGGGATGGAATAAAATGTTTGATAAAATAATCTGAATGCATTACATATGTATGATATAACCTAGTTGAAATGCATGGAATAATATGATGCTGAATTAAGTAATTCTGAAAATGAATTAATATTGTAAGACTAAAGCCATAAAGGGGCCTGCAATGCAGGAGATGCAGGTTTGATGCCTGGGTTGAGAAGAACCCCTGGAGAAGGAAATGGCAATGCATTCCAGTATTCTTGCCTGGGAAATACCATGGACAGAGGAGCCTGGCGGGCTACAGTCCATGGGTCACAAAAGAGTTGAACTCACCTTAGTGACTAAACAACAACAAAGTCAAAAAAGACCATAGAAAAATGCTGTCCTGTAGTTGATAAAGTTGTTTCCCATAATGTTAACAATTCTCAAATATTACACATATATAATGGGTTTGAATAATTAAGAAATATGTGGAATGTGAAGGGGTTAGATTTTTCATTGTTGATATGTGAGGTTGGGGCAAGTTGGGGGAAAGGTATAATTAGTGGGGTGCTGATTTGCAGAAACATCAGTACAAATTTGTATTTAACTTAATATATAGATGTAAACACCCCAGAATATTTCTGGGTATATATATACCCATGATTTAGTATATAAATGTAAGTTTTCTTGCTTTGTCAGAAAAGAGGGTCTAGATACATGACACCCCCTTAGCAGCTAGCTCTGTGGCCAGGTCTTGGTTTTTGGGTTTTTTTTTTTTTTTTAACACATTTTCCAATAAAAGGAACCAGAATTTCTCAGAGAAATGATTGATACTAAGGCTGGGAAAGGAAATATATAAGATGAGCTGGAGAAAAGAAAGTACTCAAAACAAAACCCAGAATACTGGCGATATATGTCAACAGGATATAGAAACCAAATGAAAAAGTGCCTTATTATTAGAAGAATTTGCCTTATTATTAGAAGAATTTGTGCTAAACATAAATGATTGGAAAAAATAGCATAAATAGAAAAATCTTTTACATAGAAAAAATATAAGATACTGAAAAAGGAATAAAACTTTGCATCCCTTATGTGTGGACTGTGCAGAATGACTGTTTGAAAAATGAAAGGAAAATGGAGTAGTTTTATAGAGTAGAAACCTGACAAAAATACCTAGGTCAGGTGGCAAAGTTCATCATTGATAGCAATAATCATATTGTTAGCATGCATCCTTGGGAAAATGTGATGAGAATGGTACTTTACCTCTGTAGTCCTTCCCCAGATCCATAACCCGAGTCTAATCATAAAATACAGTGGACAAGTCCCAATTGAAGGCTTTCTACAAAATGCCTAAGAATTGTTTTTAAAAACCGTCATGGATATCACAAATAAGTAACTGTTATAGTCTAGAGAAACCTAAGAAACATGATGACTACATGTATCTTGGTATCACATATCGTTACTGTTCAGTTGCCCAATTCTGTCTGATTCTTTTTTTTTTGAATGAACATGACTTTATTTATGAACACTGAAATTTGATATATATTGTTGTTCAGTCACTAAGTCGTGTCTGACTCCTTGCAACTCCATGAACTGCAGCATTCCAGGCTTCCCTGTTCTTCACTGTCTCCAGAGTTTGCTCAGACTTGTGTCCATTGAGTCGGTGATGCCATGCAACCATCTCATCCTCTGTCTCCCCCTTCTCCTGCTCTCAATCTTTCTCAGCATCAGGGTCTTTTTCAATGAGTTGGCTCTTTGCTGTCTTACTCTTTGAGACCCCATGGATTACAGCACATCAGTCTTCTCTGTCCTTCACCATCTCACAGAGTTTGCTCAAACTCATGTCCATTGAGCTGGTGATGCCATCCCAGAAATTTAAAAAGACATTAGGAAAAAAAAATTAAGTAAACTTTGAATAGAGACTCTAATAATGTGTCAATGTTGGCTCATTAGTTGTGACTAATAAATGTTCTAATAAAAGTTAATAAGTTAAAATGAATTAGGAATAGTAGGACTCTACTATCTTCACAATTTTCCTCTAAATTCAAAACTTTGAAAAAACAAACATTTAAAAAATTAGGTAGATACTTCCAAGTGATCCTTCCAAAAGGCAATGATAATTCATATTCTCACAGTTTTTTAGAATACCTGTGTCTTGGTCATCTTTCCAGCAATGAACATTATATCTTTAAGAATTTTGCCAGTTTTTCAGGAGAAATAATTATGCCTCACTGTTTTAATACATATTTCCCTGAATGGTAGTGAGGCTATTCATTAGCTTTTTAATAAACTTATTAACTACTTCTTTTTATTTTTCTATAGAATGTCATTCATGTCCTCAGCCAAATTTTCTTTTTTTTTTAATTTAAATTTATTTATCTTAATTGAAGGCTAATTACTTTACAATATCGTATTGGTTTTGCCATACAACAACATGAATCCTCCACAGGTGTACATATGTTCCCCATCCTGAATCCCCCTCCCACCTCCCTCCTGTACCATCCCTCTGGGTCATCCCAGTGCACAAGCCCCAAGCATCCTGTATCCTGCATTGAATCTGGACTGGGGATTCGTTTCTTATATGATATTATACATGTTTCAATACCATTCTCCCAAATCATCCCACCCTCTCCCTCTCCCACAGAGTCCAAAAGACTGTTCTATACATCTGTGTCTCTTTTGCTGTCTCGCATACAGGGTTATCATTACCATCATTCTAAATTCCATATATATGCGTTGCTGCTGCTACTGCTGCTAAGTCGCTTCAGTTGTATCCGACTCTGTGCGACCCCATAGACGGCAGCCCACCAGACTCCGCCGTCCCTGGGATTCTCCAGGCAATAACACTGGAGTGGGTTGCCATTTCCTTCTCCAATGCATGAAAGTGAAAAGTGACAGTAAAGTTGCTCAATTGTGTCCGACTCCTAGCGACCCCATGGACTGCAGCCTACCAGGCTCCTCTGTCCATGGGATTTGCCAGGCAAGAGTACTGGAGTGGGTTGTCATTGCCTTCTCCGTATATATGCATTAGTGTACTGTATTGGTGTTTTTCTTTCTGGCTTACTTCACTTTGTATAATAGGCTCCAGTTTCATCCACCTCATTAGAACTGTTTCAAATGTATTCTTTTTAATGGCTGAGTAATACAAATTTTCATTACTTGGTCTTCTATTTGTTTTATGAGTCCTTTACATAACCTGGATTGTCATTCTTTCTTTAAAGGTTTTTGGTGTGGACCATTTTTCTTTTAAAGTCTTGAATTTGTTACAATATTGCTTCTGCTGAATGTTTTTTGGCCATGAGACATGTGGATCTTAGTTCCCCAACCAAGGATCAAACTTGCACCCCCTGTGCTGGAAGGTGAAGAATTAACCACTGGACCACAAGGGAAGTCCATGGATAGTTATTCTTTTGTATCATACATTTTGAAGATATCTCTCAAAGATCATCACTTGTCCTATAACTTGTCACTAAAAACTCTTACTCATTTGCATAGTTTTAAATTTGCTTTTTGTTATTTGTTCAAGAAGTTTTTCCCTAACTCAGAACTATAAAACTTCACCTATGTTTTCTGTGGAAAACTTATTAGCATTTAATATACCTGAAATTTTTGTGTGTGTGTATATGATAAAAGGATGAGATCTAAATTATGAATTACAAAATGATGCATTATTTCTTCACTAACATAAACCTAATAAATCAATATGAACAAGCTTGCTTTTGAATTTTTTGTTTCTTATCAGAGGCATATTTGTATATGCATTAAGTAACTTCATTATGTTTTAATGCTTATGATTGAATAATGTATCTTTGTTTTAAAGATTAAGTCCTTTTTCATTGTATTATTTTAAAATGTGCCATTGGGTATTATTGCAAATTTCACATGGATTTTGAATTAACTTTTAATGTTTTACTGAAACATATTTGGGAGTTCTAATTAGGATGGTACTAAACATCGTTTGGGCTTCCCTGGTGGCTCAGACAATAAAGAATCCACCTGCAATGCAGGAGACCTGGGTTCTATCCCTTGGTTGGGATTATCCCCTGGAGGAGGGCATGGCAACCCACTCCAGTATTCTTATCTGGACAATCCCCATGACAGAGGGGCCTGGTGGCTACAGTCTATGGGGTCACAAAGAGTCAGATACAATGGAGCAACTAAAGCACAGCACAGCACAGACATCATTCAGATCAGATCAGATCAGACCAGTCGCTCAGTTGTGTCTGACTCTTTGCGACCCCATGAATCGCAGCATGCCAGGCCTCCCTGTCCATCACCAACTCCTGGAGTTCACTCAAACTCATGTCCATTGAGTCAGTGATGCCATCCAGCCATCTCGTCCTCGGCCGTCCCCTTCTCCTCCTGCCTCCAATCTCTCCCAGCATCAGAGTCTTTTCCAATGAGTCAACTCTTCGCATGAGGTGGCCAAAGTACTGGAGTTTCAGATTTAGCATCATTCCTTCCAAAGAAATCCCAGGGCTGATCTCCTTCAGAATGGACTGGTTGGATCTCCTTGCTGTCAAGAGTCTTATCCAACACCACAGTTCAAAAGCATCAATTCTTCAGTGCTCAGCCTTCTTCACAGTCCAACTCTCATATCCATACATGACTGCAGGAAAAACCACAGCCTTGACTAGACGAACCTTTGTTGGCAAAATAATGTCTCTGCTTTTGAATATGCTATGTAGGTTGGTCATAACTTTCCTTCCAAGGAGTAAGCGTCAGACATCATTAGGGGGAACATATATCACAATCCTTCATGCTAGGCTTCAACAGTACATGAACCAAGAACTTCCAGATTTTCAAGCTGGATTTAGAAAAGGCAGAAGAACCAGAGATCAGATGGCCAACATCCATTAGATCACAGAAAAAGCAAGGAGATTCCAGGAAAACCTCTATTTCTGCTTCATTGGCTATGCTAAAACCTTTGACTGTGTGGAGTACAACAAACTGTGGAAAATTCATAAAGTGAGAGGAATACCAGACCACCCTACCTGCCTGCTGAGAAACCTGTATGCACATCAAGAAGCCACAGTTAGAACCAGACATGTAACAACAGTCTATTTCAAAACTGGGAATGGAGTAGGTCAAGACTGTATATTGTCACCCTGCTTATTTAACTTATATTCAGAGAACATCAAGCAAAATGCTGGGCTAGATGAAGGACAAGCTGGAATCAAGATTTCCAGGAGAAACATCAATCACCTCAGATATGCAGATGAGACCTCCCTAATGGCAGAAAGTGAACAGAAAATAAAGAGCCTCTTGATGAGGGTGAAAGAGAAGAGTGAAAAAGTCAGGAAACAAAGATCGTGGCATCCAGTCCCATCATTTCATGGCAAACAGATAGGGAAACAATGGAAACACTGACAGACTATTTTCTTGGGGTCAAAAATCATTGTAGATAGTGACTACAGCCAAAAAATTAAAAGATGCTTGCTCCTTGGAAGAAAAACTATGACAAACCTAGACAGCATATTAAAAAGCAGAGACATAACTTTGCTGACAAAGGTTCATTTAGTCAAAGCTACGGTTTCTCCAGGAATGTATGGATGTGAGAGTTGGACCGTAAAGAAGGCTGAGGGACAAAGAATCAAGGCTTTTGAATTCTGGTGCTGGAGAAGACTCTTGAGAGTTCCTTGGACTACAAGGAGATCAAACCAGTCAATCCTAAAGGAAATCAACGCTGAATATTTATTGGAAGGACTGATGCTGAAGCTGAAGCTCCAATACTTTGGCCACCTGATGTGAAGAGCTGACTCATTGGAAAAGACCCTGATGCTGGGAAAGATTGAAGGCAGGAGGATCTGAGGATGACAGAGGATGAGATGTTTAGATGTCATCACAGACTCAAAGGACATGAGTTTGTACAAACTCTGGTAGATAGTAACGGACAAAGAAGTCTGATGTGCTGAAGTCTATGGGGTCACATTGAGTCAGACATGACCGAGTGACTAAATAACAACAACAACAAATATTACAATATTAAATACTTCCTTCCAATGAAATAGTAAGTCTCTTTATCCAGGTATTCTATTATTCCTTTTCATGCAATTTTAAACTTTACTTTGATTGATACATTCCTTAGATATCAGATGTATATTATTAATAAAATACTATATATTATTGATAAAATATTTTTTCTTAATATTTTCTGTTTGGTTGTTTTAATTATGTAGTATATATATTAATATAAAAAGCCTGTATATATCACATCACTGCACTATTTCATCACTTTTAATAATTCTACACTTGATTCTCCTGAAATGTCTCTAATTGTAAAATTAGGTAGTACATATTATGTGTTTGCATGCTTATTGATACAAATAGTTGGTCTATGGCTTAAAACCATTCATCTGCTTAGGAAAGTAAAATTAAACACATTAATTTTTACTACCCACAAATATGAATTACATTTAGAAATCTGTTAAGTAATAATTAAGTACTTAAGAATATGGTTCTGTTTTGTTAAAATCCTTTAGAGATTTTTATTACTAGTGAACTATAAATTCATTGGGAAGGACTAGGGATCTCTTCAAGAAAATCAGAGACACCAAAGGAACATTTCATGCAAAGATGAGTTCGATAAAGGACAGAAATGGTATGGACCTAACAGAAGCAGAAGATATTAAGAAGAGATGGCAAGAATACACAGAAGAACTGTACAAAAAAGATCTTCACAACCCAGATAATCACGATGGTGTGAACACTGGCCTAGAGCCAGACATCCTGGAATGTGAAGTCAAGTGGGCCTTAGAAAGCATCACTACGAACAAAGCTAGTGGAGGTGATGGAATTCAGTTGAGCTATTCCAAATCCTGAAAGATGATGCTGTGAAAATGCTGCACTCAATATGCTAGCAAATTTGGAAAACTCAGCAGTGGCCACAGGACTGGAAAAGGTCAGTTTTCATTCCAATCTCAAAGAAAGGCAATGTCAAAGAATGCTCAAACTACCACACAATTGCCCTCATCTCACACGCTAGTAAAGTAATGTGCAAAATTCTCCAAGCCAGGCTTCAGCAATATGTGAACCATGAACTTCCTGATGTTCCAGCTGGTTTTAGAAAAGGCAGAGGAACCAGAGATCGAATTGCCAACATCTGCTGGATCATAGAAAAAGCAAGAGAGTTCCAGAAAAACATCTATTTCTGCTTTATTGCCTATGCCAAAGCCTTTGACTGTGTGGATCACAATAAACTGTGGAAAATTCTTCAAGAGATGGGAATACCAGACCACCTGATCTGCCTCTTGAGAAATTTGTATGCAGGTCAGGAAGCAAGAGTTAGAACTGGACATGGAACAACAGACTGGTTCTAAATAGGAAAAGGAGTTCATCAAGGCTGTATATTGTCACCCTGTTTATTTAACTTATATGCAGAGTACATCATGAGAAACACTGGACTGGAAGAAACACAAACTGGAATCAAGATTGCCGGTAGAAATATTAATAACCTCAGATATGCAGATGACAC
Source organism: Bos indicus (assembly GCF_029378745.1). Lineage (NCBI taxonomy): Eukaryota > Metazoa > Chordata > Mammalia > Artiodactyla > Bovidae > Bos > Bos indicus. The sequence goes on along the minus strand of NC_091776.1, from coordinate 26,761,324 downwards.
CACCCTTATGGCAAAGTGAAGAGGAACTAAAAAGCCTCTTGATGAAAGTGAAAGTGGAGAGTGAAAAAGTTGGCTTAAAGCTCAACATTCAGAAAACAAAGATCATGGCATCCGGTCCCATCACTTCATGGGAAATAGATGGGGAAACAGTGGAAACAGTGTCAGACTTTATTTTTCTGGGCTCCAAAATCACTACAGATGGTGACTGCAGCCATGAAATTAAAAGGAGTATGCTTACTCCTTGGAAGGAAAGTTATGAACAACCTAGATAACGTATCAAAAGCAGAGACATTACTTTGCCAACAAAGGTTCGTCTAGTCAAGGCTATGGTTTTTCCTGTGGTCATGTATGGATGTGACAGTTGGACTGTGAAGAAGGCTGAGTGCCAAAGAATTGATGCTTTTGAACTGTGGTGTTGGAGAAGACTCTTTTTTTTTTTTTTTTTTGAGAAGACTCTTGAGAGTCCCTTGGACTGCAAGGAGCTCCAACCAGTCCATTCTGAAGGAGATCAGCCCTGGGATTTCTTTAGAAGGAATGACGCTATAGCTGAAACTCCAGTACTTTGGCCACTTCATGTGAAGAGTTGACTCATTGGATAAGACTCTGATGCTGGGAGGGATTGGGGGCAGGAGAAGAAGGGGAAGACAGAGGATGAGATTGCTGGATGGCATCGCTGACTTGATGGACGTGAGTCTGAGTGAACTCTGGGAGTTGGTGAGGGACAGGCAGGCCTGGCGTGCTGCGATTCATGGGGTCGCAAAGAGTTGGACATGACTGAGTGACTGATCTGATCTGATAAATTCATTTGAGAATAACATTGATATATTTGTTTGAATATCTTCCCTTGCATTTGTTTAGAATCTTTTGTAGAGAATTTTGCACATTATTTTCTAATATAAATTTCAAGTTCCTTTATCACATTTTAATTAAAATTACATTTGTCTACACTGAGAAAACAAGAAGGTACTTGACATCTTTACTCACGGTATCTGACGGTATAAGATCTAGTGCACTTATCTTGAAAGAACTTGTCAGGGATGAGAAATCCCTAGATTGCAAATCTACATTCTGTTTGAAATCTGATTAAAATAAAATTTGTGGGAGTTTCTTTGAAATCTAAACAGAGGCTATTATGATGAAGCCAGCTGTAGCTTTTGTAGGTTTTTATTCTTTATGACATCTCTGTTCCCTACAGCGTATCTGTGAAGTACAGAAAAGTTCACAGCACATGATTATACTAAGGCGTCATAGCCACTGGAGTGTGAGATAATCTTCAGAGCTGAGAATTAGTGTCTTGAGCAACCAAGCGGGAAACCAAAGGGGAGTTATTCCCTCAGTCAAGTTTAATGCCTAAGATACATCTGAATCTATACAGCTCTTTATTATTGTTCAGATCTATACTTTTGATCATTTGGTTACAAGTGAGTAAAGGTTATATTTTTTCTTTCCCTCACCTTGCTCAGTTAGTAGAATGTACATTACCAAGATACTGTGTAGAACATTTAATCAAAATGTTATAGTTTTCAACATTTGTAATTTCATGCAAAGGTTAAGTAAGTGAGATTATTTTTATTAAACTTGTGAAGTACATAGAGTAGAATCATATTGGACTTGTATTTTTTCACCCTTCCAGATAAGATGCCATTAAAGGAAATTAACATTTCACACAGAGAGAAACATCACAGGGTGTAAAAGAACTTTTAATTGGACAAGTAAGGAGATATTTATATAGGTTTTTGTTTTTATTTGAAGAGTCTATTGGTAGAGAAATTTACATAAACAGGATTAGAGTTCTATACATATTTCTTCTTTGTATGGAGAACATTTTTCACTTTTATATAAATGTTGTATTTTATTATATCTAAAGTGGAAGGATATTTTTGTGGTTTTAAAAACTTTCAAATTATAATTTTTATATTTACTTTTATATTTTAATTAACCCACAATGAACTAATGGGCCATGCATTGATATTTTGTAAACTTATTGATTATTATATTTTATGTTTGTGAAGTCAGTGTAACTTTATCACTATCAGGTCTAAGTCAACCCTAGTAAATATATCCACAATGCATAATTAAGTAATTTATCAAGTATAATTAAATTCCACATTTATGTTTATGAATATTGACCTGAAGCAAACGTCTTCTGTCCTTTGCTTTGAAAGAATTCAAATCAAAGTTTGTAATAATTTTCACCATATAGACAGAGCCACCAAATATTTTACAGCTAAGTTTTATATAAGCTGTTTAGTCAATAAATATTGAATTTTACTCGCCAAATAACTCTTTAAATGCATGTGCTATGTTTAGTCGCTCAGTCATGTCTGACTCTTTGCAATCCTATGAACTGTAACCCACCAGTCTCCTCTGTCCATGTGGATTGTCCAGGCAAGAATACTGGAGTGGGTTGCCATGCCCTCCTCCAGGGGATCTTACCAACCTGGGGATCAAACCCACATCTTCAACATTGTAGGCAGATTCTTCACCATCTGAGCCACTAGGGAAGCCCCTCTATATGCTTACATGTGCCTATAAACTTGATCTTCTTACCTAATCTGTATTTCACATGCTTAGTGGTTCAGTCATGTCTGACTCTTTGCAACCCTGTGGACTGTAGCCCACCAGGCTCCTCTGTCCGTGGGATTTCTCAGGCAAGAATACTGGAGTGGGTTGCCATTTCCTTGTCCAGGGAATTTTCCTGACCTAGGGATTAAAACTGTATCTCCTGAAATGGCAGGTGGATTATTTACCACTGAGCCATGAGAGGAGCCAGCCATGTTATCATTTTAATGAGGATATAATAGAACAATCTTTCCAAATATACAAAGTACCTTAAAAACTGAAACAGAGATATCATATAGAAAATGATGGACTAAATTTCAAAAGAAAGAAACTAAAGACATCATATGAAGGAAGGAATAGCCTGAAGAATCTGAAGGCTTGAAAGTACACAGAACATTTCCCTTGACTACACTAATCAAATTCACCTATATTGAGCACTCAATTTATTACAATGAAAATGAACATATTGCCTTATCCTCCATAATTGAAAATATACACCATTAGAAATCTGACATTAGAAGAGACAATTTAATTATTTTCTCTATTAATTATAGGGTAATAGGTTTCTCTTCAGAACTTTCTAATTTGTTCATCTTGCTACAAAATTATAGTTTAGGCAAATCATTCAGAAATATGTTGACTTTTCCCACAATTTTCTGCTGTCTTTGCAAATATGCCTTTGTCTTCTAATGTCTCTGTGGCATTTTCACAACAGGAATTGTCATTATTTGTAGTTTCAGGCATTAAAGCATCAAGCCAAGAATTATTAGAGATGTTAGAAAGTAGTAAAACACCTGCCATTCCAAATTGTCTTTAGATAATACAAACTGAATGTGCTCTGTGTTTATAACTGACCCATTAATTATGTGCTGGAAATTCCAAGTAAAGTTCCTACTGTTTTCAGAATTGAGAACGCAATGCTGACTGGTCTTGCAAGAACTACCAAGAGATAATAAGAGATGATTTAAAGGGATATGAAAACAAATTCTTAATACTGTTTGAGGCTCTGTTTCAGAATGTGGTGGCAGGAAATTCTTTAGCTTTAAATATCTGGAGAAGGAAATGACAACCCACTCCAGTATTCTTGGGTGGAGAATCCCATGGACAGAGGAACCTGGCAAGCTACAGTCCATTGGGTTGCAAGAGTCAGACACAATTTAATGACTAAACCACCACTACCATGCTGATTACCTGATTAAATACTAGTTTTTCACTTAAACCTTGATCTTGATTCTCTCTAGTACCAAAACTACTGACTTGCTAGAGGTGTCTCTGAAAACAATTTTAATGTGCCTTCTAGACTAAATAGCTTAATAAATGACATCTCTATCCTTTTAATGACCTGAAATACCCCCAAGATTTTATGTGTTTTCCCAACAGTTAAAATATTATAAATTTAGCAAGAATGTTTAGTATTTTTGAAAAAAAATCATAAAATTGTTTCTCCCATGGGAAATTCCACTTGTAAATATAATCTGGTTAAACTTAAATGAGAATGATCCTAGGGGAAAATTACTGTGATGGACAAGGTGACTTGACAATTATATTTTGCTGCAAGTGGAATTTTTTTTTTGCCTCAACTGATTCAGTCCAGTCAGTAGACAGACCTGTTCTAAACCTTTCAGATAATTTCTAAGCTGCAGATGGCCATGTGATTTTGAGGTGAACATATCTCAAGAATGATAAAATCAGGTTATAAAGCCCAGTCATTTTGACTTAATACACAATAATTAGGAAGCGTGAAGGAAAATGTTTCAAAGATACTAATGGGGTAGTGCAAGGCTATAACCATTCATGCCAGCAATACAGAGTTCATATTCTCTGTGCTGTCTTCCTCCTTCCCACAGTTGTTGATTTCAAGAAGATTCCCTAAAAATACTATTTTACACTGTTATGGACTGAATTGTGTATCCCCTCCAATTCCTATGTTAAAGTTCTAACACTAGTACCTCAGGTAATTGTATTTGGATAAGGCCTTTAAAGAGGTAATTAAATTTAAATGAGGCAATTAGGAGAGATCTTAAAACAGTATGATTGGTGTACTTATAATAGTAAGAGATTAGGACATAGAGAGAGACACTAATGGCATATATGCAAGAAGGACGACCACATGAAGAATTGGCAAGGAAGTGTACAAGCCAAGGAGAGAGGCCTCAAAGGAAACCAATCCTGTCTGTATGCATGGTCAGAAAACTGACAACTTCTCAATTAAAAACTATTTTTGTTTAAATAAATTTATTTTTACCTTTCCTCAGGTAGCTTTTAATATATATTCCCCCCAAATTATTACAATGATGAGCAGAGATAATTGGATTTTTCCAGTACATTTTGATGCAGTTAATTACTGGTATAAGATGTATGATGCATGATACAAATATATATAACTCTATATAAATACATTAAAAATATGTAAATGTATATGACAATGAATAAGTAAACAATGATTTTAATACATATAATACAAAACAAGGTGAAATAAAACGAGTGATTTAATGAGTATTTTTTGAAAACATAAAAACTGAATGAAGAAATAAGAAAGCAGAGAAAAAAAAAAAGGAAATTTAGTAAACAGAAAAAAAATTGAGTGCTTTTAAAAAGAAATCAACAAAACAGGCTCTGTGGGATAAATTAAGAAAAAAAAAGGATACAAAATTACTTTGTGAAAAATAGAGTAAATATTGAAGAAATTTGATTGTATATGTATGTGAAATTTAAAAACTTACAGAAGAATCATTACTATTTTCAAATTGGCTTCAAAATCTAGATTAAAATGATTTTCTGGAAAAACTACAATTATGGTCAATTTTTGGCCAATTTTGGCCAACTTTTAGTTAATTTTGGTAATCAAAATAGATGTCATAGTGAAAGTGAAAGTTGCTCAGTCATGCGACTCTTTGAGACCACGTGGACTATACAGTCCATGGAATTCTCTAGGCCAAAATACTGGAGTGGGTAGCTGTTCCTTTCTCCATGGTATCTTCCCAACCCACTGGATCAAACCCAGGTCTCCCACTTTGCAGGCAGATTCTTTACCAGCTGAGCCACTAGGGAAGCTCAAGAATACTGGAATGGGTAGCCTAATCCTTCTCTAGGGTAACTTCCCAACCCAGGAATCAAACTGGGGTTCTTGCATTGAAGGCAGATTATTTACCACCTGAGCTACCAGGGAAGATGTCATAGAGGTAGGCCACAACAGCAGCAGCATGCGCGTTTAGTTATGTCTGATCCTTTGTGACCCATTGACTGAATTCTCCCAGGCTCCTCTGTCTATGGATTTTTTTTTTTTTTTTTTTGGGTAAGAATACTGAAGCAGGTTGCCACTGCATACTCCAGGGGATCTCCCAACCCAGGGATGGAAAATGCGTCTCTTGTGTCTCCTCTATTGGCAGGCGGGTTATTTACCAGCTGAGCCAGCTATTAAACTGACTCTTTATGGTCATGAAAAATACACATGGCATTAAATCCTTGAGGATATAATTTACTTGTGAATTATTTTAGACATTGTGTCATTTCCTTCTTCAATGCACACATACATGCTAAGTCGCTTCAGTCATGTCCGACTCTGTGCGACCCCATAGACGGCAGCCCACCAGGCTCCCCTGCCCCTGGGATTCTCCACGCAAGAGTACAGGAGTGGGTTGCCATTTCCTTCTCCAATGCAGGAAAGTGAAAAGTGAAAGTGAGGTTGCTCAGTCGTGTCCGACTCTTCACGACCCCATGGACTGCAGCCTACCAGGCTCCTCCGTCCATGGGATTTTCCAGGCAAGAGTACTGGAGTGGGGTGCCATCGCCTTCTCCAAAACATGCATGCATACACACATAAAAGCAATACACAATAAAATGAAAACCACTCTTTGGCATAACATATTGAGATTACAAAATATTTTGTGGTCAAACATCAAATAAATTTCAGCTACATATTACAAGATAAATAATTAATGGAATCAAGTGAAATTTATTCCAGGAATTCAGAACATCTTTATCATAATTTGTGTTAGAAAGACAATGGCAAAAAAGAAAAAAAATTATATGATCAATTCAACAAGTGCCAGAAAGTCACTTGATAAAATACAACATGCATTTCTGATAAAAACTATTAATAGGAAGGAAATGTTATTTCCTGATGTAAATTAAAAAGGTAAAAGCCAACAACATGCATAATGCTGGATCATCAGAAGCATAAATTTTAAGAACACTATAAGATTGTCCATTATAAACATTAATATTTAACAATACTCTAAAAGTACTATCCAATTAGTTGTAGAAAAAGAAAGCATAATTATCATTGTTCTAGATGATACTGTATATATAAAATACTTTAAAAAATGCACTTAAAATTTTAAAATAAAATATCGGCGTGTTACAAAATGAATAGACCAAATAGGCAAAATAAATAAATGATTAGATTCCACATATAAACTTAGAAGTTAAGGTAGAACATTTAATGGAAGATAATATTGTCCTATATTTCCTTTACTAATAGCAACCTAAAAGTTAAACAAACAACAAAAATAGACATAAATTCAAATATACTACACAGTATCAAATAATTATAACTTCAAATTCAGAGTCTTTTTTCTTAAATATCAGAGTACTCAGGGATCTTGTTTTCAAGAGAGATAAGTATATTCTATCTAGATTAAACAAAAAGAAAAAAATTTGGACAAATATCAGGGTCTTACTGATTGTGCTTAAGGTTGGAAGTTCTTGCCTAGACAAAAAGTTAGACACTAAAACAGTTCTGCTGGACCAAAGAATAAAATGCACATGGGATCTTTAAAATAAATCATCAGGAAGGGCTGTTGGGGCCAACAGTAGACAGTGTAGCTACCACCAATTATAATAAGGAGCCTTATGTATTCAGCCTGGTAGCAGATTCAGTTTATAAATTTCTGGAACCATTACTTAAATTGAAAGGCTCCTAAACCTGCAAAGCCTAGAATTATGCTGACAAAAATAATGTTTTCTTTAACAATCCAAATATTCATTATGAAAGGTGCCATGCTGCTTCTACCCCTTGCTTAATAGGGAACAGTATTTTCTTTATGGGAGAGACAGCTCCATAGAGTTATTTCTGGTTCAAATTTCACATTATAATCTGAAGATCCACACCCCATCCTGCAAAGAGCTTGCTTCTCAGTTGGCCAGATAGCTTTCTTCCATATCTGTCAGAGCTAAATCTCTCACTTCTTCCTGGTCTCTGATAAAATAGTAATGTGATGTCAGAAGTCAATATTGCCATCGCCTTGCTCATGGAAAAAACATTGTCCCTATGTATGACTTTAAGAACTGTTAAAGCGACGCTATAACGGAGCTAGCTATACTTATGATAGAATTTAAATAAATATATTTATAAGCTGATTATATTGTTATTAATATAGTGTCTGGTTGTCACCTAGGCATAATCTTTGGGAAATTACTTTTTGCAAAATACATCTGGACCTGCACAAACATGATGCATTACAACACAATCAAAATATTATTAATGGATCTAGCCCTCCTAGTCAGATTTATGCAGCTCAGAAAATAAAAAGAGAAAAGAAGAGTGAAAAAGCTGAATTAAAACTCAACATTAAAAAAATGAAGATCATGGAATCTGGTCCCATCACTTCATGGCAAATGGATGAGGAGCAATGGAAACAGTAACACATTTTATTTCCTTGGGCTCCAAAATCACCTCAGATGGTGACTGCAGCCATGAAATTAAAAGATGCTTGCTCCTTGGAAGAAAAGCTATGATAAACCTAGACAACATATTAAAAAGCAGAGACATCACTTTGCCGACAAAGGTACGTCTAGTCAAAGCTATGGTTTTTCCAGTAGTCATGTATGGATGTGAGAGTTGAACCATAAAAAGGCTGAACACCAAAGAATTAATGCTATTGAATCGTGCTGTTGGAGAGGTCTCTTGAGAGTCCCTTGGACAAGGAGATCAAAACAGTCAATCTTAAAGGAAATCAATCCTGAATATTTATTAGAAGAACCAATGCTGAAACTGAAGTTACAATCTTTGGCTACCTGATGCAAAGAGCCAACTCATTAGAAAAGACCCTGATGCTGGGAAAGTTTGAAGGCAGGAGGAGAAGGGGATGGCAGAAGATGAGATGATTGGATGGCAATACTGACTCGATGGATATGAGTCTGAGCAAGCTCCAGGAGTTGGTGATGGACAGGGAAGCATGGTGATGGACAGGAAGCCTGGGGTCTCAAAGAGTCATATACCACTGAGTGGCTGAACAACAGCAAATCTTAGAAACAAAAAGATATTTTTTCTTAATGGAAAATTTAATAATTTCTTAATAGAAATTTATACTTCAATATAAGTTGATCTTATTGTAATTATTTTCTTGGGAATCATGGAGAAAAGAACTATATTTCTACTGTCAAGGGTTCAGATTACCTTTGGATGTGGATGGATCCCAGTTATTTTAAGAATAAAATTTAATATAATGATTTGTAAGTATATGCATTTTTGTTGAGTATAGTTGATATATATAAAACACAATGTTATTATTTTAACTAAATAGCTGCATGTAGCTAAAGGACTAAAGGCATATTACCTATGTCCAGATAAAAGTTACTGAAGGAATCCTTAACCTCTACTAAAAATAGCCATCAGGACTATTAGCTTCAGGGACTAATATTAGATTAAAGCTGGAGGTTTAGGAAAATGACTTTTTGCATTAACAGCCATTCACCCTTCTCATCCTGCAAATTCTATCTCTAAGGTACCCTTTGTAATTATTCCAAGCGTGATGTTTCTTTAAAAAACAATTATAGCAGTCATTAGCACCATGGAAACACAGCCCCAAGCCAACACTGGTACTTCCAGAGTAGTTAAACTTGGAATCATGGAAAAAAAGGAATACCTCAAGGCTATGGTTACCAGTCATAAAAATTTCAAGTGGAAATTGAACAATTCTTAAGAATTTAAAGTATTCTAGCCACAAAATTAAAAAAGATTACTGAAATTTAACCAAGATGCAGTGAAAAGAAATATTTGTCTCAGGGATATTTAATGGACTATGGGAAGGGTGAAAATGTAGGTTTCATATGGATTTTTGCAAAGTGAAATACATACACATGAAAACCTACACTTAACATTGGGAATTTCCTGGCAGTCTAGTGGCTGAGACTTTGAACTTCTACTATAGGGAACATGGGTTCAATACCTAGTTGATGTGGCATATATATATATATATATATATATATATATATATATATATATATATACACACACACACACACACACACACATATGTATATATGTATATATATGTGTGTATATATATGGTGGGAGGAGCTACCCCACGCCCCTAAGCCCAAGGCCAAGGGCGGCGGCGGGGAGGACCAATCGCACGACCGAGGCCAGGGGCGGTGGCCGGGAGGACCAACCCCAAGTCCAAGGAGCCATGGCTGCGCGGGCGCAAGAGGGCCTAGAGGAGCTATCCCACATTGAAAGTCAGGAAGGGCAGTGGTGAGGAGATACCCCTCGTCCAAGGTAAGGAGCAATGGCTGCGCTTTGCTGGAGCAGCCATGAAGAGATACCCCACACCCAAGTAAGACGGTAGGTGTTGCAAGAGGGCATCAGAGGGCAAACACACTGAAACCATACTCACAAAAAACTAGTCAATCTAATCACACTAGGACCACAGCCTTGTCTAACTCAATGAAACTAAGCCGTGCCCGTAGGGCAACCCAAGACAGGCGGGTCATGGTGGAGAGATTTGACAGAATGTGGTCCACTGGAGAAGGGAATGGCAAATCACTTCAGTATTCTTACCTTGAGAACCCCATGAACAGTATGAAAAGGCAAAATGATAGGATACTGAAAGAGAAACTCCCCAGGTCAGTAGGTGCCCAATATGCTACTGGAGATCAGTGGAGAAATAACTCCAAAAAGAATGAAGGGATGGAGCCAAAGCAAAAATAATACCCAGCTGTGGATGGGACTGGTGATAGAAGCAAGGTCCAGTGGTATAAAGAGCAATATTGCATAGGAACCTGGAATGTCAGGTCCATGAATCAAGGCAAATTGGAAGTGGTCAAACAAGAGATGGCAAGAGTGAATGTCGACATTCTAGGAATCAGCAAACTGAAATGGACTGGAATGGGTGAATTTAACTCAGATGACCATTATATCTACTACTGTGGGCAGGAATCCCTCAGAAGAAATGGAGTGCCCAACATGGTCAACAAAAGAGTCCGAAATGCAGTACTTGGATGCAATCTCAAAAACGACAGAATGATCTCTGTTCGTTTCCAAGGCAAACCATTCAATATCACAGTAATCCAAGTCTATGCCCCAACCAGTAATGCTGAAGAAGCTGGACTTGAATGGTTCTATGAAGACCTACAAGACCTTTTAGAACTAACACCCCAAAAAGATGTCCTTTTCATTATAGGGGACTGGAATGCAAAAGTAGGAAGTCAAGAAACACCTGGAGTAACAGGCAAATTTGGCCTCGGAATACGGAATGAAGCAGGGCAAAGACTAATAGAGTTTTGCCAAGAAAATGCACTGATCATAACAAACACCCTCTTTCAACAACACAATACATGGACATCACCAGATGGTCAACACCAAAATCAGACTGATTATATTCTTTGCAGCCAAAGATGGAGAAGCTCTATACAGTCAACAAAAACAAGACCAGGAGCTGACTGTGGTTCAGGCCATGAACTCCTTATTGCCAAATTCAGACTGAAATTGAAGAAAGTAGGGAAAACTACTAGACCATTCAGGTATGACCTAAATCAAATCCCTTATGATTATACAGTGGAAGTGAGAAATAGATTTAAGGGCCTAGATCTGATAGATAGAGTGTCTGAGGAACTATGGAATGAGGTTCATGACATTGTACAGGAGAAAGGATCAAGACCATTCCCATAGAAAAGAAATGCAAAAAAGCAAAATTGCTGTCTGGGGAGGCCTTACAAATAGCTGTGAAAAGAAGAGAAGCAAAAAGCAAAGGAGAAAAGGAAAGATATAAACATCTGAATTCAGAGTTCCAAAGAATAGCAAGAAGAGATAAGAAAGCCTTTTTTAGTGATCAATGCAAAGAAATAGAAGAAAACAACAGAATGGGAAAGACTAGGGATCTCTTCAAGAAAATCAGAGATACTAAAGGAAAATTTCATGCAAAGATGAGCTCAATAAAGGACAGAAATGGTATGGACCTAACAGAAGCAGAAGATATTAAGAAGAGATGGCAAGAATACACAGAAGAACTGTACAAAAAAGATCTTCACGACCCAGATAATCACAATGGTGTGATCACTGATCTAAAGCTAGACATCCTGGAATGTGAAGTCAAGTGGGCCTTAGAAAGCATCACTATGAACAAAGCTAGTGGAGGTAATGGAATTCCAGTTGAGCTATTCCAAATCCTGAAAGATGATGCTGTGAAAGTGCTGTACTCAATATGCCAGCAAATTTGGAAAACTCAGCAGTGGCCACAGGACTGGAAAAGGTCACTTTTCATTCCAATCCCAAAGAAAGGCAATGCCAAAGAATGCTCAAACTACTGCACAATTGCACTCATCTCACACGCTAGTAAAGCAATGCTCAAAATTCTCCAAGCCAGGCTTCAGCAATATGTGAACCGTGAACTTCCTGATGTTCAAGCTGGTTTTAGAAAAGGCAGGGGAACCAGAGATCAAATTGCCAACGTCCGCTGGATCATAGAAAAAGCAAGAAAGTTCCAGAAAAACATCTATTTCTGCTTTATTGACTATGCCAAAGCCTTTGACCGTGTGGATCACAATAAACTGTGGAAAATTCTGAAAGAGATGGGAATACCAGACCACCTGATCTGCCTCTTGAGAAATCTGTATGCAGGTCAGGAAGCAACAGTTAGAACTGGACATGGACCAAAAGACTAGTTCCAAATAGGAAAAGGAGTTCATCAAGGCTGTATATTGTCACCCTCTTTATTTAACTTATATGCAGAGTACATCATGAGAAATGCTGGACTGGAAGAAACACAAGCTGGAATCAAGATTGCCGGGAGAAATATCAATAACCTCAGATATGCAGATGACACCACCTTTATTGCAGAAAATGAAGAGGAACTCAAAAGCCTCTTGATGAAAGTGAAAGTGGAGAGTGAAAAAGTTGGCTTAAAGCTCAACATTCAGAAAACGAAGATCATGGTATCCGGTCCCACCACTTCATGGGAAATAGATGGGGAAACAGTGGAAACAGTGTTAGACTTTATTTTTCTGGGCTCCAAAATCACTACAGATGGTGACTGCAGCCATGAAATTAAAAGACGCTTACTCCTTGGAAGAAAAGTTAGGACCAACCTAGATAGCATATTCAAAAGCAGAGACATTACTTTGCCAACAAAGGTTCATCTAGTCAAGGCTATGGTTTTTCCTGTGGTCATGTATGGATGTGAGAGTTGGACTGTGAAGAAAGCTGAGCGCCAAAGAATTGAATCTTTTGAACTGTGGTGTTGGAGAAGACTCTTGAGAGTCCCTTGGACTGCAAGGAGATCCAACCAGTCCATTCTGAAGCAGATCAGCCCTGGGATTTCTTTGGAAGGAATGATGCTAAACCTGCAACTCCAGTACTTTGGCCACCTCGTGCAAAGAGTTGACTCATTGGAAAAGACTCTGATGCTGGGAGGGATTGGGGGCAGGAGGAGAAGGGGATGACAGAGGTTGAGATGGCTGGATGGCATCGCTGACTCGATGGATGTGAGTATTGGTGAACTCCGGGAGTTGGTGATTGACAGGGAGGCCTGGCTTGCTGGGATTCAGGGGGTTGCAAAGAGTTGGACAGGACTGAGCGACTGATCTGAGATCTGATATATATAATCTACTCTACTTCTAAAGGTGTATCTGAATTAAAATATTAGCTCTTCCTTCTCAGTGCAGTGCAACTTTAGTCAAGTAACTTCATTTCTCTGTGCTTCAATCTCTTCATCTTTAAAGTAGATAGGAATTTCTGTCTCCTTTGTCCATTGCTCTCTCCCCAGGCTTCCATTTCTTTGAAAGGTGATAGGCGGTAAATCAGTTTTTGTTTAAAGAATCAATTAGTTTATTTTAACTACTCAGCTAAAACTCTGTGATCTTTTTTTTCAGAATTTTTAAAGACTATCAAAATTGATATTCCACCTGTGGTTAAAATTATGTAGTTTTTCTTAATATAAATTATGTTTATAAAAAGATATTAACTTTAGATTATATCTGGCTAGTATATCTTCCTTCACTGGTTCAAAAATGGTTCCTTTTCATACATTTTATTTTTGAAACTGAATATCGTGACAACCACAATATAAAACATCATAGAAACCTGTGTACTTTCATCCAACTTTATAGCAATCTTCCTGAACTCTGAAACATGTTAGAAAGCATGTTTGTTTTTAGGTCCTCAGCAATGTTTTTTAGGCATCCTCTGACATTTCTAACAACGAAATTAACTTTATCTCAATCCCACATTGTTTTGTATGTTGTATTTGAGCCATTTAACCATGGCAAAGAGAAAAAGTGTTACTCCAATGGTATGGAGAATCAGAATTTCATTTTTAAAAAGAGATTTCAGAAGAACCATCTTTACCATTAATAGTGTTTTACAGAATACCGTGTTCAACACAGATGGACTTGCTGGAAAGTAATTGTAGAAATTCCTCTTCATATGTCGGGCACAATTTTTAAGTGCTTTGATAATAATCTGTATGAAGACATGTATTTAATAGTTTATTATAATTCTAAGCTCTTTTAATTTTAAAAAATTCTATTAGACGTTTATTATTTTATCTTGCTAAATTATGTACTTTTATTAAAAAAAAAAGAAAAAGTCAACTCTACCCATGTATATACTTCTGCCTGACTTACTATTATCTTTATATATGTTTTACTTTTCAAATATATTTTGTCAGTGTGTTACCATAAATATAATTGAATAAAATAAGTTTGCATTTATTTAATTAAGTTTACAAAAGACATTATTTTACAATATTCTAAGGCAGAATGTGTTTGTTTATGAATTTATACATTAAATATACAAAATCTTCTTGGGATCACTAGTTCATTGCATGCTAGAGGTGATCATATAACATACAGAGCAAATAAGTGTTAATCTGTGTATCAAAACATAGAAAGTTTAATATTCTGTTCATGTCATATGAAAAATTCTCACAAACTACTTGGTAAAGAATATTTTCTACTACAGGGACCACCGTTTATGACACTGAATATTGTGGCTTCGGAGGGAAAAATGCAGTCTCTCGTTTATTGGATCTGTCAGGGGAGTTTGTAATTTCCTCAGTTCTGTCTTGTCACAACAAAAATTTGAAGTGACGGAGCAGTGTTAACAGCCCTTGGATGGGCCAGTGTCACAGCTTTTGGACACAGCAGTGTCACAGCTCTCGGATGGACCAGTGTTACAGCTCCGTGTTACAGCTCAGTTTTATTTAGAAAATAAAGGAAAATACATCCTTGAGGCATGAGGGCATGCCGACCCAAAAGGCACAAAGAGACACCCCTGGCCCTTTGGTTCCTCTTTATATGTTTTTTCTCCTCCCCCTGGGCCTGCCTTATGTAAATTGGCAGCCAGGAGTGCTGTTTGTTCTACCTGAGGTCCTCACTCCCATCCTCGGACCTTCCTTTGTTCTATTTTTGCAGACTTTTCCCTTCCTTGTCTTTCAGCCACCACCATTCTAGACTCCTTTTTCCTATTTAAACTCCCTAACATTCCCCCCTCAAGAGATGGGAAGCCAAATTATTTGGGAATAGGGGCTTCGAGGTCTCTCTGGCTACTTCCTGCTGACCTAGGGCTGTGAGGGGCATTGGGCCTCCCCCTCTTGCTAGTCTCAGGCCTCAGAATCCTTATAGCAGTGTCCATCTAAGGGTGAGTGATATTTTCTGTGGTTGGCTGTAGTTTTATATATCATTGTTAAACTGGCAGCACATGTTGTAGCTCGTTGACTCGGGCAGAGACAAAACAGGTTAGACAATAATACGTGGAGCAGTCATAAGCAGCATCAATATGGTGATGACAAGGACTAGTAGGGGCATTAGCCAACTTCAAATTTCCATCACCAGGAGGATCCCCCAAAGAGAGATTGTAGTCATCCTAAGAACTCTCCAGCTTGTTCTTTGAGATCCTGTAGGGTCTGAATGTTTTTCTTGAGGACTGTGAGACTTTCTTTAACTTAGCTTGAGGTATTTATGCAGAAACAACACATCTCATTCAAGATGGCTCAAGTCCCTCCTCAGAGAAGGCAATGGCACCCCACTCCAGTACTCTTGCCTGGAAAATCCCATGGACGGAGGATCCTGGTAGGCTGCAGTCCATGGGGTTGCGAAGAGTCAGACACGATTGAGCGACTTCACGTTCACTTTTCACTTTCCTGCATTGGAGAGGGAAATGGCAACCTAGTACTCTTGCCTGGGACAATCCCAGGGGTGAGGGAGCATGGTGGGCTGCTGTCTATGGGGTCGCACAGAGTTGGACAAGACTGAAGCGACTCAGCAGCAGCAGCAGCAGCAAGTCCCTCCTTCTTCAGGGATTAGATAATCTATCTCCTGTCTTTTTTGCAGTATAACCCATGCCAAGCTATGTTGGCTCTTTAGAGCTGTCCTGAGAAATCTTATTCCCAGAAATTGATTTTGGGGGTATTCATTAGAATGACTTATATGCAGAGTACATCATGAGAAATGCTGGGCTGGAAGAAGCACAGGCTGAAATCAAGATTGCCGGGAGAAATATCAATAACCTCAGATATGCAGATGACACCACCCTTATGGCAGAAAGTGAAAAGGAACTAAAAAGCCTCTTGATGAAAGTGAAAGAGAAGAGTGAAAAAGTGGGCTTAAAGCTCAGCATTCAGAAAACAAAGATCATGGCATCTGGTTCCATCACTTCATGGGAAATAGATGGGGAAACAGTGGAAACAGTGTCAGATTTTATTTTCTTGGATTCCAAAATCACTGCAGATGGTGACTGCAGCCATGAAATTAAAAGACGATTACTCCTTGGAAGGAAAGTTATGATCAACCTAGATAGCATATTCAAAAGCAGAGACATTACTTTGCCAACAAACGTCCATCTAGTCAAGGCTATGGTTTTTCCAGTGGTCATGTATGGATGTGAGAGTTGGACTGTGAAGAAGGCTGAGTGCCGAAGAATTGATGCTTTTGAACTGTGGTGTTGGAGAAGACTCTTGAGAGTCCCTTGGACTGCAAGGAGATCCAACCAGTCCATTCTGAAGGAGATCAGCCCTGGGATTTCTTTGGAAGGAATGATGCTAAAGCTGAAACTCCAGTACTTTGGCCACCTCATGCGAAAAGTTGACTCATTGGAAAAGACTCTGATGCTGGGAGGGATTGGGGGCAGGAGGAAAAGGGGACGACAGAGGATGAGATGGCTGGATGGCATCACTGACTCGATGGACGTGAGTTTGAGTGAACTCCGGGAGTTGGTGATGGACAGGGAGGCCTGGCGTGCTGTGATTCATGGGGCTGCAAAGAGTCGGACACGACTGAGCGACTGAACTGAACTGATTAAAATGACATCCATTTGTAGTTCTGAATAGGTGTCTGAGATCTCCCAGGGGCTCACAGGTGTACTGAGTGCCCTTTTCTGTTTTCTTCCATGGCTTGACTCATGAGTAGTGAATCCAGGAGTCATCTCCTGGTACCTTGACTGCTGTGGGAGTAGAAAGTATTACAGGGTAGGGGCCCTTCCATGTGGGTGGGAGTTGAGCCTTTAGGGACCCATATTTCTAGAATTTAATTAGGACTTGAGTCCCTGGAACATATAGTGGTGACTCCTTAGAATATTTTGGGTCCTGGTTGACACCCCACAAGCATATATCTTGTTGGAATTGCCCGATGGTCATGGTATAAGACCGGAGGGTCTGAGCCTCTGGATCTAAGAAAAGGTCATTGACATAAATAAAAGATCTCCCATATAGCATCTCATAAGGACTAAGACCAACCTGTTCCTTAGGGGCAATACAGGTGCTGAGGAGAGCTATTGGTAAAGCCTCCTTCCATCCCAGGGAGGTCTCCTAGGTTATTGTTTTTATCGCTGATTTTAAGAATTGGTTGGCTCTTTCTACTTTTCCTGAAGATTGAGGCCTCCAGCAACAATGGAGATAAGTAATGCCCAATGCTTTAGAGATCCCTTGGGTGACCTTAGAAGTAAATGATGTCTCCCATTGTCACTTTGTAATGGCAGAGCAAATCTCAGAATAATTTCATGGAGCAATTTTTTACTACCTCCTCAACTCAGTCCAGGTGGGAAAGCCTTCAATCCATCCTGTGAATGTATCTATCATGACTAATTGGTATTTATACCCTTGAGAAACTGGCATCTGGGTGAAGTCCATTTGCTTGTCAGTCCTCTCCTGGGTAGGTCCCACGTTGTTAGACGGGCTGAGCCAGCTGGGGTCTTTGAGATCCTTGGGGGAGCTTGTTTAATTGTCAAGTGGGACAAGAGGAGACCACTTGCCTTATAGTCATTTGGAGACCTGTTCCTCTGAAGAACCTTTCTAGTAATCGTTGGAGGGCCTTTCCCCCTAGATGAGTGGTGGCATGTAAGGCATTAACCAACTTCCATTGGAGGCTCCCAGGCAGAAAAAGGAGTCCCTTTTGCTGAGTCTAAGGATTTGATCACCATATTTGATTGGGGACCCTTGGGTGGTCAAGGGGCCTCTTTCTTTCCAAATAGCAGCATCTGCATGTAGCACCAGAAAGGCATATTTGGAGTCAGTGTAAATGGCTACTCTTTTTCCTTTTCCCAGCTCTAAAGCTTGAGTCAGGGCTATGAGCTCAGCTAATTGGGCTGAAGTACCTGGTGGAAGAGGCTTAGCCTCTATGGTCTCAAAATTGGAGACTACTACATATCTGGCTCTTCTATTTCCATCCAAGACAAAGCTGCTTTGAAGCATCAGTATACCAGATTTCCTCAGGATTGGTCAGAGGATCTTCTGACAATCCCTCTTGGGGTTTTGTCCAGTGGTCCAAGGTTTCTAGGCAAAAGTGAAAGGGGAGAGAGCCCTCGGGGGTAGACAGGAAGTTGCCTGGGTTGAGAACCGCACAGGGGATATAGTGAGGCCTGGATTTTCCATCAGCACTATTTAATATCTGAGGATTCTTTGATCAGACATCCATAAATGGCCTCTCCCATTTAGAAGTTGTTTCACTTGGTGGCTGGTAAAAATAGTTTCCCCCCAAAAGAGTGTTTTAAAGCATCTTCTATCAGGATTGCAACAGCTGCACGATTTCAAAGGCAGAGAGGCCAGCCTTGGGAGGTTGGGTCGAGCCTCTTGGGTAAGTAAGCTACAGGCTTGGGCTCAGATCCCAACTTTTGAGTTAACACTCGCAAGGCTATTCCCTCTTTTTCATGGACATAAAGTTGGAATGCTTTCTCTGGGTCTGGAAACCTCAAGGCAGGTGCTTGAGTTAAATCTTGTTTTATTGTAGCCTCTTCCTTCTTTTGAGGAGTTCCCCACATCACTGGGATTGAATCATCCCATCCCTTGAAGCTTTCATATAAGGGCTGGGCAATTAGACTATAGTTGGGTATCCATATTCTACAATACCCAGTTAACTCCAGGAAAGCTTGCAATTGTTTTTGAGTTGTGGGGGAGGGCAACTGGAGGATTCCTTGTACCCGATCAGAGGACAGTCTCCTGGACTCATGTGTAATCTGAAATCCCAGGTAAGTGATCTTTGTCTTGACCATCTGTGCCTTAGCATGGGAGACTTTATATCCTCTCTCTGCCTAAAAAGTTTAGAACCTGAATTACATGTAGTTGGGCATTTTCCTCATCTGGAGAGCAGATTAGTAGGTCATCTACGTATTGTAATATTTTCTCATTAGGTCCCAGGTTCAGATGTAGAAGATCCCAGCTAAGAGCCTATCCAAACAGGTGGCGGCTATCTCTGAACCCCTGAAGTAATACTGTCCAAGTCATCTGTTGGTGTTTTTTTTTTTTTTTTTTTTTTTCCTGGAGCTCCCCACTCAAAGGCAAAAAGATATTGGGATTCTTTAGCCAGTTGTATGCAAAAGAATGCATCTTTGAGATCCAAGACTAAACCACTTGGCACTGGGTGGGATTTCTCCCAAGATTACATAGGGATTGAGTACTGTGGAATGGAGCAGGACTACAGCTTAATTTATGATCTGGAGATCTTTAACCATTCACCAGGTTCTGTCATTTTTCTTTACAGAGAGGATTGGGGTGTGACATGGCAAATTGCTGGGGACCAATAGCCCACAGGCAAGAAATTTGTTTATTAGAGGCTGTAGTCATTCCCAGGCCTCTCTTCTGAGGGGATATTGTTTCTGGTTAGGGAACTGAGTGGGATCTTGGAGGACAATAATGACCAGTTCAGCTTGGTGGGCTCGTCCAGGAGTCCCGTGGTCCCACACCTGGGGGCTAATTTTGTCCTCCTATAGTTTTTGGTCCCTCTCTATTGGCGAGGGTATAGTGGGTTCTTCAGTAGTAACCAGGAGCTGTAGGACTCTAGGGGCTGAAAAGCTTCCCATCACAAGAGTGGTCCCCAGTTTAGTGAGTATATCTCTTCCCAATAAGGGAGTAGGACACTCAGGGACCACCAGAAACTGGTGGGAAAATGTGTCCATCCTAGCAACAAAGAAGTGCTTGGGTGAATCTTTTAGTAATTGTTTTTCCTGTAGCACCCAAAATGGTACAAGTTTGGGAGGAGAAGGCTCTGGAGTAGGAGGTCAGGACAGAGTAGGTAGCCCCTGTGTCAACCAAGAAATTCTCAAACCTACTTGCCACATTCAGTTGCACCCTTGACTTCAGCCCCGTGATGGTTATCCGTGACAGGCGGTCTGGCTGGAGCAGGCTGCTTCAGGCCTGTTGAACCATCCTGAGGGAAGGCTTGGCACTTGACCTTAAGGCTCTTGGGTCCCAAGGGCAGAGTGCCACCCAATGTCCCGATGATGGCATTTGTAGCAAGCCGTTTCAGGAGACTTGGCATGGTTTGAACACTCTTCGGCCCAACGCCCTGCCTGTCTATAGATTAGGCATTTGCCTGGTGCCTTGTCCTTCAAGGACTCAGGGTTTGCCACAGGGCTTCCCTGAAGGGTGGCCAACATCTGGGCATGCCTTGTCTCTTTCCTTGTCTCCCTCTCCTGGGCTGTGACCTCCCTCTCCTGTTCTCTGTTATAAAAGGTATTGGTGGCTGTCTGGACCATCTCATCTAAAGAAGCAGCAGAATCCTGCTTCTGTAGCTGTTCTAACTTTATCCTAATGTCTGATGTGCATTGGATGCACAGAAATATGTGCAAAAGAATTTGTCCTTTAAAACTACCAGTCCCTCGTAAGAGTTTAAGTCCAGATTGGTAAACTTTTGGAGGGGCTCTTTTAGCCTTTCCAGAAAGGCAATGGGGTTCTCACTGGACTCCTGACTTATTGCTGAGACTTAGCACAGTCCCACAAGTAATAGGCTTTCTTCTATTTCCATGGTGGACTTCCTCAGGGGTGAGTCTTTCTGCAGCTTATCCTACCCAGAACTGTTGCCACCTGAGAGCCAGGTGTCCCCGGGTCAGGGTGCAGATCCCCAGGCAAGCTGAGGCATGACAGCCTCCTGGAGATCGAATCCCTAGGCAGGTCGAGGCATGTAGGCCTCCTGAGAATTGTGTCCCTGGGCAGGTTGAGGCATGTTGACCTCCTGGGATCCCCCGGCTAGAATTGGGTGTCCCCAAATCTCGAGCCATGACTAGTGCTGGATAGGATTAAGGGGTTGTAATTATAACTTATTGCCAGCTTGTTCACCACAGATGGGAATAGATATTATGATGTAAAGCAATCCACGCCTGTGCCCTAAGATTGGGAACCTGGTGAAGTGGTCATAAGCCTTATCCTCTTACTGCTTTAAGGGATTGTGAGTCACTGATTTCCTCTCCTACTCCTCCATAACAGAAGTTTAGGGTGTTTCCAATGGTAAACAGTTCATTGTCATAGACCCACTTTAGGTAAGAAAGGGACACAGAGGATGAGATGGCTGGATGCCATCACTGACTCGATGGACGTGAGTCTGAGTGATTTCTGGGAGTTGGTGATGGATAGGGAGGCCTGGCATGCTGCGATTCATGGGGTCACAAAGAGTTGGACACGACTGAGGGACTGAACTGAACTGAATGACAAAGGAGTGGGTTATCTGGCCCTGTTAAGGGCATTAAGAGTAATTTAACAATAGGTGGGGTGGAGCAATGTTGCCTACAAGGGGGCAGGGTCCTGGTTGTAGAAGTTAGTAATTGGCTTAAGAACAAATTGATAAGAGGCAACAGACCAGATGTTGCATAAAAGTGGAGTGGAGATTTGATCCAGGGGTGTGTTTGTAATTTTAGAAGGGTGGTAAGGGTTTAGGCCCAAATGGCCTGCAGGGCTAACCCCCAAAGTGACAAACATTATCCCTGAAAGCCCGATTGCCTTTGAAGGGATGCCAACAGATGGACTTCTAGCAGGCATTGTGTGCCTGTCTCCCACTCTAGGGGGTTCAGTGAGAGATGCTATTGTTGCACATGTTGTAGGAAACATGGAAGATGAAGGCCTGAATATCTAGAGGGATTGGATCTTATACAATATTTCCCTCCCAAGGGCTAGCTATTTTCTGGTTGTCCCTCCAGAAGACTGTAGAGGCAACATTGTGGCCCCAGATGGGGCTCAGGAAAAGAGCATGAAACAGGAGGGAAGGGTGCAGGGCACAACTTTTGAAAGAATGACATGGCCCAAGGGCCTAATATAAACTGATTAAAATCAATTAGGTTCAAGATGACAAGTCAAAAGTAAACCTTGATCTCCAATCTGCAAGCTAAGTGACACACCCAGAGTTGGCAAGACAGTTCCAAGTCACTGTCCAAAGATGGAGGAGTGGGTAGCTCCCCAATGATTGGGATGATCCTCCCACTCATTAGCATATGAATTCACCCAGCTGGCAAAACCTAGCCACACCACATTCCATGGCAGAAGCACTTGTCCTCTGAAATGGCCCACACCCTGCAGAGTATGCTTCTCTCTGAATCTGAACAAATCCATCTCTTACCTATTGCTGTGTCTCTAACTGAATTTTTGCAATGAGACATCAGAGCCTGAGCTTCATTAGGTCCTGAAACCAGGCATCATGGATTTTGACCAGGCTCAAGTCCCAGGAGGGAGGAGCTGGAGGACAGGAGGAAAAAGCAGTGGGAAAAAAGTGCCAAGGAATCCCCTTCATAACCTGCCGGAGAATCTGCTAAATACCTGTGCTCACAGTTTTCACTGACTTGATCCTTAGTCAAAGAAGATTAAGCCCAGCAGATAGTGGAGCCTTTGGGACACACTGAGAAGTAGGCCCTATCAGAGTCCCTCAATTGCCCCCACTGTCACTCGCCTGTTCCAGAGGGATTCGAGGAAACAAGGAACAAGGGATTGTAAAGGAATTAAGATTTTGCTAGGCGTATGTCCTTCCAGCCATAGGAGCGAGGAGGTCTTCTGGATTCTGAGACTGAGCCGCGTGAGCTTTCTGCTGAGTTTGTTTTTCGCTGTCCCAGTTTCCAGCACGCTGGGCTTCTTGTCACTTCCCCTATGCTGGGTTTTCTTCGTGTTCAGCTTCCACCGCAGGAGCTTTCACCGAGTTGGGCTCCTGCTGTGCTTGGCCTCCTCCTTGCGGGGGGCTGTGCCAAGGTTGTTTCAGCCAGGTTAAATCTGAGTCATGGCACCATAGATGTTGGAGGAGTGTGTAATTTCCTTGGTTCTGTCTCGTCACAACAAAAATATGAAGTGATGGACCAGCATTACAACTCTCGGACAGGCCAGTGTCACAGCTCTCAAACAGACCAGTGTCACAGCTCTCGGATGGACCAGTGTTACAGCTTTGTGTTACAGCTCAGTTTTATTTAGAAAATAAAGAAAACTACATCCTCAAGGCGTGAGGGCATGTCAACCCAAAGGACATGAAGAGAGGACCCTTTGCCTCCTCTTTATATGTTTTTTCTCCTCCCCCTCGGCCTGCCCCATGTAAACTGGGCTAGGCGGGAGTGCTGTTTGTTCTACCTGAGGTCCTCACTCCAGTCCTTGGACCTTCCTTTGTTCTATTTTCACGGGCTTTTCCCTTCCTTGTCTTTTAGCCACTGCCATTCTGGACTCTTTATTCCTGTTCTAACTACCTAACAGTTCAAAAACACAGGATAAAATAACTGGCTTGTAATGATAGTAAACAGTTAATAATTATTTGCTGAACAAGGCATTTAGGTATTTATATACCATGTGCCATAAAATATTATTTCATTGGCCTGTTTGGGATAATATAGCTCTTTAATTAATAAATTCTTCTAAAAATAAGAAAATTCCAACTCAAAAATAAGCTAGTTAGCTTGCACAAGATCATATGCTATTTTACAAGGACATATTTTGAACCAATCAAGATGGAAACGGCAATCCACTCCAATATGCCTGCCTAGAGAATCCCATGGACAGAGGAACCTGGAGGGCTATAGTGCATGAGGTCGCAGAGTTGGACATGACTGAGCACACACACACTCTTTAAAACAAGATTTCCTGTTGTGTCAAGTATACTTTCCTATCTGTATATTTGCATCTTTATTCTGCATCACCATGTTAAAAGCAACCATATTGGCAATCAAGACATGGAAGCTATCTAAGTGTTGATCAACAAGTGAATTTTAAAATGTCATATATATGTATATATACACACATGCACACATACATACATACATATGTACGATAGAACATTATTCAGCCATAAAAAGGTAGGAAATCCATTTGCAACAATAGGGATGGACCCTGAGGGCATTATGCTAAGTAAAAGAAGTCAGAGAGAGACAGATACTGTATGACCTCACTTACATGTGGAATTTTTAAAAAGCCAAACTCATGGAAGTAGAAGTGGAAAGGTGATTGCTGGGGCATTGGAGGGTGGAGCCTATGAGGTGATGTTGGTCAAATGATACAAAATTCCAGTTATTAGTTGAATTAGTTATTAGTTGAACTTATTCAAGTAATATACAGTATGATGACTGTATACAGGACAATATACAGGATCTAATATACAGTATGATAACTATAGTTAACAATACTGTATTATATACTTGAAAGTTATTATACGAGTAGATTTTAGATGTTCTCACCACACACACATATACATACACATACATATACATACACACATATACATATGTATGCACATATACATATGTACATATACACATACATATACATACACACACATATACATACACAAGCAGTAATTATGTGAGATGAGATTTTAAATAACCTTGTTTTGGTAATAATTTTGCAATATATAGGGCTTACCCAGTGGCACTAGTGGTAAAGAACCTGCCTGCCAATTCAAGAGATGCAACAGACTCGGGTTCGATCCCCAGGTCAGGAAGATCCACTGGAGGAGGGCACGGAAACCCACTCCAGTATTCTTGCCTGGAGAATCCCATGGACAGAGAAGCCTGGCGGGCTGTAGTCCATAGGGTCAAAAAGAGTTGGACACAACTGAAACGATTTAGCATGTATGCAAGTTGCCATATATGAGTATACCAAATAATAACTTTGTACACCAAGGCAATGGCACCCCACTCCAGTACTCTTGCCTGGAAAATCCCATGGATGGAGAAGCCTGGTAGGATGCAGTCCATGGGGTCGTGAAGAGTCGGACATGACTGAGCGACTTCACTTTCACTTTTCACTTCCATGCATTGGAGAAGGAAATGGCAACCCACTCCAGTGTTCTTGCCTGGAGAATCCCAGGGATGGGGGAGCCTGGTGGGCTGCTGTCTAGGGAGTCGCACAGAGTCGGACACGATTGAAGCGACTTAGCAGCAGTAGCAGCAGCAATGTTATTGTATCTCATTTGTATCTAAAGGGGAGGAGGAAGCCATCTAAGTGTTCTGCTGTAGCACTGAAGATCTGACTATATGC
The DNA here is from genome assembly GCF_029378745.1 of Bos indicus. Classification (NCBI taxonomy): domain Eukaryota; kingdom Metazoa; phylum Chordata; class Mammalia; order Artiodactyla; family Bovidae; genus Bos; species Bos indicus. Next base: position 26,735,843 of record NC_091776.1, on the reverse strand, counting down.
ACAAGTAACATTCTTCTTAAACTATAAAATTATTTGAATCCAGTAAAAGTAGTTAACAACCAGTCAACCAACAATAAATGTTTATTAATGCCTAATTATTGTAGGTGTTTAAGCTAGGAAAATATTTTTCATTTTTATGAATATAGAGAATGCCATTATTAATCATGTCTAAAACATCTATTCTAATTTTATATATTCTTAGCACTGTATAATTAGTTTTTTTCATACTTCAAATACTTGATCCTCTTGAGATATATAATCTGCACTGGCAGTTAAATTCTTTTACTTATTGAACAGTAGGAAAGGGTGACATAGACAGAGTTTCCTGCCAATAAACTTCACTGCTGATATTATAAACAGAGTGTGTATGGATAGAAAAGAATTCCAACATGGAACATCCCTTACTGTTTGCCAAGTTCCTCATAGGTTGCTAATCACTACCTGACAATGATTCAATGAAAAGTGAAGTCAGACCACCAAACTATTTCATATGTCATAGCCTATTGAGCAGCTGCCAAACGTTAAACACCAGATGTCTTCATTGACCTAGGCTGGACTGAAAACAGAGAATGAATAGCAATGACTCTATTTCATGTCCAAATTTCCTCAACCAGTTTAGAATTAAATACAATACATGCATGTATAAAAATCTGCTAAGCTGTAAGAATGAAATATTATAAATTCCATTTATATTTTATCTAAAACTGAAGCCATAAATACACACAAAGAATGTTTAGGGTTGTATAAATGAGTATCAGGGTCTTGTAAATGGCAATTAGAGCTAATCACTACTTTATATTAAACATAAATAAAAAGATAACTTAAAGCATAAGGTGGTTATCATGATATATTTCATGAAATAAATATTTATGTTTGGTATGTTAAGGTACTAAAAAACTAGGAAATGATGCTTATGAATATATGTATGTATGCATACACACATTTCATAATATATAAGGAGAAATATTTCCATAATCCATAATGTTAAAATTTTTATTAATTTTTTATAGATTGAAGTTCAATTTCTAGATGGTATATGTAGTACCTACTGCTATATCCAATGCTACACCAAATTTCTGGAACTTATATAAAAACATGCATATATAATTAGAGTTGCACCAGAAACAAGAAAATAGATTGGGGGGGGATCAAAGGCTCATGAGCAGTCCATTATAAACAATAAACAAGTTTGACATCTTTGAAATAAAAATTGCAGCAAAAGAGAAGAAGCACTGACCCATAATATGCTTATGTTGGTGGAGTCAGTAGCAGGTGACAATCAAGGGGCAATTTAGGTTGATTAATTGATGTGCAGGGGCAGGAGCAGTCAACAGGTTTACTTAGTACATCCACATTCAGTGAGAGAGCAAGTAGTGGGGATCTGCCTCTGGAACATGCCAAGAAAATGAGAGGTTTGTTCTGGGTGTAATAGCTGTGCTCTGGGAGTCTTAACAAAGAGAAAGGGGTAGTTTTATATTCAGAAAGACAGCTGCTGGGTAATCTTCAAATGGAAAGTGAGTAATATGTATCATAGGCAGAGTTATAACAATGTCCTCCAGGATTCCTCTAGCCTGGTTATTCAAACATTAATGTAATATGTTGTCAATGGACTTTGTAAACGGAGGTAAGATTACTAATCACTTGATTTTAAAATGGGGAAATCATTCTGTAATATCCAGGTGAGTCATAATCACTTGGACCTTTAAAAAGAAAAAGGCAGAATAGTCATTCACAGATGCAGCAGCAGAAGAGATGAAGCAGAAGCAGAGGTCAAAAACATGTGGTGTGTGAGTGAGAAGGGCTTGATCCTCCACTGCTTACCCTGAAGGTGGAGAAAAAGTTCTACAAGCCGTAGAATGCAAGTGACATCTAGAAGCTGAGAATGACTCTTAGCCAAGAGCTAGAAAAGAATCAGGGACCTCAATCCTACAACTGTGCATGCTTATTTGCTCAGTTGTGTCCAACTCTTTGCAACCCCATGGGCTGTATCCCCCCTCTGTCCATGGGATTTTCCAGGCAAGAATACTGCAACTGATTGGTACTGAATTCTGCCAACAACCTGAAGAGGCTTGAAATAGATTCTCCTCTAAAACTTAACAGAGAAAAACACAGACATGCTTACACCTTGATTTGTGAGACTCAGAGCAGAGAAGCCTCCCAAGCCCATTGGATTTCAGACTTAAAGATTTGTGAGATAATAAATTTGTGCTATTTGCCACTGTTAATTTTATGGTGATTTGTCACAGCACTAAAAGAAAACTAAAAGAATATCCCTTTTAAATTTCCACACCTCTTGCACGCCCAATTAGAGTAACAAATGTGACAAAAGAATAGACAAATTCAGCTTCAAAGTTGACCACACATTCAAAAACCACTAATTCACTTGAGATCAGAAAATAAGATGACAGAAACTCAACAGATGGAAGAAATAAAACTCTATAAAAGAATTAATTGAAAAAGAATATTAAAATATTCATAACTGACATATCTAGAAATTAATAGAATGTGACATATATGTGTATCATACAAGTGATTTGCTCATGATATACAAGAGAATAAAAAGTGTATAAATAAATTAAAATAAACTGCATATATTTTAATTTAAATATTATTTTAAAAAGTGTGTTTTTCTTACTATGAGTAAATTTGTATAGCAACTTGGATTAATTTTGGTTGCATATAACAAAAAGACAAAAATAGAGCAGTAACTTAAAAATGTAGAGGTTATTTTTTAGCTTTATGGTGGTTTAGTCAGTAAGTTGTGTCCAGTTATTGTGACCCCATGGACTGTAGCCTACCAGGTTCCTCTGTCCATGGAATTTCCCAGGCAAGAATACTGGAGTGGGTTGCCATGTCCTTCTCCACGGGACCTTCCCCACCCAGGGATCAAATATGAGTCTCCTGCATTGCAGGCAGACTCTTTACCACCGAGCCACCAGGGAAGCCCATTTTTTTATCTTACTTATACTAAATGTGAGGTGTCTGAGATTACTATAAGAACTTCTGGTACATGAGAGCCCTGTGGTATCATTATCTCTCATGCTTCAAGTCCCTTATTATGTTTCTCTAATCCTGTGTATTCTTAATGATCACAAAATGGCTATGGCAGCACTTGTGATCGCACCAATGTCCCAAGTGGTAGAAAGGAAAAAAGTGTCAGATGTTAATGGGGTCACCTTCCATCTGTATTATCCCAACCCAGTTTTCTGCTTACATCTTAGTGGCCACACTTTTTCCAATGGAGAAATAAAAATATAGTTTATCTATGAGTTTATCTATATATTATCTATGAGAATTGCTAACTTTTTCTAAGACATTTTGTATTGAAGGAAAATGTGAAGACTGACTACTGGCTTGGCAAAAGAACAATCAGCTCTTTTAACATTAACCTTATGGTAACATTGTTTTAAACGAGTTTTTACAAACCACACTTTTGAATGTCACATTCTCTCAGAAATCAGTGCAATGCTATATTTTGTAGATTAAAGCATACAATTTCAGTAAATATTTAACATCTAAATACCAGTTATACTTCGCTGAAAAATAATGCATGCATACTTCTTAAAGGCTATATTGCAACCTGAAATCAAACACGGCCTGTATCTGTTACATAGTATTTTTTATTAAAAAGCTATTGTGGCAATTTAAATGTCTTGATGCTTTAAAAACTGACAAGTATGAATAAATTCTAGGTATATTTTTGTAAAACACATATTCATGCTGAATCAGTCAGGATAGGTTAGGTTTCATTGCACGAGGAAACAATCTCAATGAATTAATAAATGAGTATTTGCCATTACATGTAGCAGGGCTCTTTGTTAACTGAATTCTAGTAATGCACAAAGCCAATGGAAGCTCTGTTATGACAACTGCTTTCACAATCACCTAGATAATGTGAAAAGAGTATGTTTAATTTCACACTGGGTCTCAAAGATACAGACTAGAATTACTGTGAAGCATTTAAACATGCATTTAACTAGGTCAAAGTAAATCCCATATTTATGTCTAACTTAACAGCAGGTCAGAAAGCACAGTCTTTTACATGTGTTGGGAAAATAATTTAATAGAACTAATGAATTCTGTACTTACATTTGTAGGGAAAAATGTTAATTGGCTAAATTATTTGGAAAGCCATTTGATGATATGCATTAACAACCTTTAAAAATAATCATGATATTTAACCCTGATCTTGTTTCAGGGAATTAATACTAAGAAGGACAAAATACGCATATAGAAATGTTTGTACAATTTTTAATAATAATAATAAAATATTCACTACTATGGGACCGACTATATAGAGGATGACATGTGTGCACATTAACATACTATATTCTGATCCCCTGAGAAATTATGAGATTAAATAATGCATCTATTTTATATTTCAAAATGCACACTACATCCATGAAAAGTATAGAAAAATGTTTTAATATGAAATTATATGAGAGTCTGATAGCTCACTTCCAAACCTAAGAAACCTGGATATAATACATCAATGGAGAAAAAATTCTAATGACAGAATTCTTAAAAATTCCCCAAACCAGGAGTACTATGTTCTGCTTCACTGCAAAATAAAAGGGATAAAGATGAAATAAGGAGGACTGAATGAAAACATGAGAAGTGGTTATTTACCTAGTTTACCTCTCTAACCTAAATCGTATGGCAGGTGGCTTTCTTCCATTTAGAAAAAGATGTGGAGAATTATTCTCTAGAGACAGTAAAATGGACAGTATTTGAACTGGTGAATGCCAAGAGAGTTGAAGGCATAGAGTGATTTACCAAAAATTAGGCAAAGACAAGAATTAATGCTATGGACGTAGAAATGTGAATATTATCCCTCCATTTTCTCTCCAGAACACTTTGAGAAGGATTCTAGAAGACTATTCTGGGAAGTTCAAGAGCGGACACTTAGATACCAGCACCTAATCTTGGTGTAACCCCAAAGCAATCCATTGAACTCACTCTCTAGGAAACTCAAAGCCAGCAAGTCCAATACAAACACGTTGAGTGTGTATATGTGTGTGTGTGTGTATGTGTGTGTGTGTGTGTGTGTGTGTGTGTGTGTGTGTGTGTATTTCCCTGGTGGCTCAGACAGTAAGGGAGACCGGGGTTCAATCCCTGGGTCATGAAGATTCCCCTGAAGAAGGAAATGGCAACCTACTCCATACTCTTGCCTGGAAAATCCCATGGACAGAGGAGGCTGGTAGGCTACAGGCTATGGGGTTGCATAGAGTGGGACACGATTGGGTGACTTTACTTTCTTTTTCACTTTCATATATATATATATACACATATGACATATATATGGGCTTCCTTTGTGGCTCAGCTGGTAAAGAGGCCGCCTGCAATGTGGGAGACCTGGGTTCAATCCCTGGGTTGGGAAGATTCCCTGGAAAAAGGCAAGCTATCCAGTCCAGTATTCTGGCCTGGAGAATTCCATGGACTCTATAGTCCATGGGGTCGCAAAGAGTCGGACATGACTGAGTGACATTCACTCACATACATGTATAAATATAATCAGTCCTCCATTCTTATTTTCTTTTTTTTAAGAGTACCATTTTTAAAGTCTTTGTTGAATTTGTTACAATATTGCCTCTGTTTCATGTTTCGTTTTTCTGACCATGAGGCATATTCTTAGCTCCCTGACAAGGGATCGATCCTGCACTCCCTGCACTAGAAGGCAAAGTCTTAGCCATTGGACTGTGAGGGTAGTCCTAGCCCCCCATTCTTAATCACAGACATATACCAAGAAACATATTTGCCAGAAATACCTTTCAACAAGGAAAAATTAAAGGTTCAAACAGTGAGGGGGAAAAAAGGAACTGAGAGGAAATAAAGAAATTATGGAATAATTTTGAGTGAAATTCTTTGAAAGAAGTATATAAGCAAGTAGTTGAAAAGCAATAAAGAAAATAAAAGCCCTCTAATGAGCCATACAATACCATAGTAAATTGATTTCTAATCAAATAGTGTAGCTAATGACTACATGAACAATTACAGCAAGATCTATATATCATGGGATGTGACTGGAAAAATTTGCAAAGAAGCATTCTCAAACTCAGAGCAGAGCAATATTTTCTCATAAGATGTTGACCATTGGACGTGTCTTAAAAAGGGATGGAAATGTCCACAGTTAAATGAAATTAACATTTCTCTATGATCTTACTGTTGCAAGATTCATCAATAATTTTCAAAGGGGAATGTTTTATGCCACATTTCCCAAAGTTTGATAATAGTTTTTTTTTTTTAATGTCTTCCATGGAATATTTGCCTAAAGAGTGAGGAAAAACTCATGGTTAGTGGGATGCACAGGTAGAAAAATGAGGAAGGAGTAGTGATGAAGATGACTATGTCCCCACGTTCCAATGTAAGGCACTAGCTGGTATCAAGCAAGAGGATATTAAGTGATCTGGGGAAACTGCATAAGATTGTACAGTTTATATAGTAAATAACAATCTGTAAAGGGTTCTAGTGACCAGAGATGCTAAAAACTTTTAAATATCCTAGAATAGCCAGTGAGTTTGAATAGATAATGAACACAAAGAATACAGCAGCTTTCTGCTTAAATATGTGATCTGGCTCTTCTAAATCAATGGTTACTTTTGTACAACAAAAACCCTATTGAACACTTATGTTCTGTTTTCTTTCCTGTCTTAAGAAATACTGACCTAAAGCAAGAGTTGGGAAAATGTTTTCTAGGTGCTTGTGCATTGGACCACACAATGCTGTAATTATTTCACAAAGTCTGTAGTTGCCTTTGGCAGGGAGGACCTTGTTCAGGTAGTTATGATTTTTTTCAGTGACAGTATCCAACACCAATCACACTAGGTCTGATTCACTGTCCAGCACACTGATGAGAAAGAATGAACTCCATTTGCTTCCCTAGAAGTATGTAGAGTCCAGCTGGCACTGGACATGGCTATGGGCAGCAATGCTGCTCCACCAGAGCTGAGATAGCCTCTTGTTCAACCAACTTTTGAGTGCAGAAGTCAGCTATTAAATCCTGAAGCTTTTCACACTAGGTTTAATTTATAAAGGGCCTCCTTGGTGGCTCAAACAGTAAAGAATCTGCCTGCAATGGGAGACCCATGTTTGATCCCTGGGTTGAGAAGATCCCCTAGAGAAGAAAATGGCTACCCACTCCAGTATTCCTGCCTGGAGAATTTCATGGACACAGTCCATCGTGGTGACAAGAGTCAGATACAACTGACTACTGCTTTCACTTTCACTTTAATTTATATAAAACCACTTTGGATCTTTACCATATGTGAAATATGTTCATTTATATCATAAAGCCCTAATTTTAACATTTGCTTACTCAAAACTATTGATCATATGTCAGATTATATTTAACAAGCTATATTTTAAAAGGTACGTATTATATCATCAACAGGAATTTTAAATCCATGAGTCAAAAACTATCTGAAAAAATTAGCCTACCATAAAATGTTTTGTCCTTTCAAATTAATATCCGTTTATTTCTCCTAACATATAGGGTCAAATATTACTGCATACATAAAGACATAAAAAATATAAGTAAAATAATTTTATAATTATGAAGAATAAATCTTTTCATAAGATGCATTTTGGGTTTTTTGAAATCTTAACTATAAATATAAAATGACATCATAAGTTTGACCAGATTATCAGTTTCTTATTTTTTTATAGTTGACATCATTATTCTTATAAAGCATATTTTTGGTGGCTTGATATTACCCCAAATGGGGAAAAGATGATTGAATCATGCCCTCGCAATTTATTCCATGTTGAAATATACTTTCTCCAGGTTATAAGCCCAACAGAATACATTATCCAATAGGTTTGGAAGCAGGAAAGTGCTCAGTCTGTGTTATAAGCAGTACTGCCCCTTGGGAATATGGACTCGGTAGACGTTACCCTTAGAGGTATCAGTGACTGGAAAAACCGCCACATGGAGGTTATAGCAAGCCCCAGGAGGAGAGTCAAATATAGGCTTTTGAGGATCGGAAGTAAATCCAGACCATCTGTAGCACAGAATTAAGCACTATTTGAAAAACAACTCTCAGCATGACCTAGAAGACATTAAACTCTTCAACATGGAACATCAAGTGACTTTCTCTCCAGAGCTTATGATTACAAACTGGATTCTATCCTGGTCACTAAATCATAAGATCAGGCAGACTCAGAAGAAATTCATAATGTGTTGGCCACTGTGTGTCTGTAATCAACAGGTGACCCATAAAGGTACTTGAGCATGATTCCCTGAACATTTGCCACTCACTAATGTTTCAGTAGCACCAACATCCTCCCTCACATGCCTATGGAACAGAAAATTTGGTCACCCATTCAAGCGAGACTTCCCACTGCAGAGAGGACAGCAAAGATCATAGCAATAACAGCCATCAGAAGTAGGAGCCTATAGACCTCCACCTACTGCATCTTGCATGGGTTCAGAGTTGCTGAGGACTTAATATACATGCACTGGTTAGAATAAAGGTTTAATTCATGCAAAGGAGAAGAACACAGCAAGATCAGCATCTATAATGTGTACCAGTCTCTCTGACCAGCAGGCCCTCTCAATAGCTACTGAAGCTGATACACTACATGCACCCGCCTCTGGTCTTGCAGGTGAAGACCCCGTTCCCTTGCTGTGGTTGGGGATTTGCTGGGCAGACATACTGGTGGGGCTGACCAGCTACCATACAATGTTCATCCTTAAATAATAGAAGAAAGTTCACTGAGTACACAGGACAGGAGAATCCAGTAAGTTTTGAGAAGAATATAGGGCCAAGTTACACCTTTGCACTGGCTTCTGTTTGGGAGAATATTCCAGACCATGGTCTCTAATGGACAAATCTCTAAGAGGGCAGCAGCTTACTGGATAACCGCTTCACCCACAATGACCAGATGGTTCATTATTTCTAACAAGCTGATTGAGAAGAAAAATCCCTTGGTACTGTTTACAGAAAGGTAGGCAGGTATGTGGATGCAGACTAAAAATGTACACAGCTGTCCCTGGACACCCCTAGGTGATGTCTTTGAATAGCACAGAGAAGGGCAATCTTCTCAGCGGTGTTGTGAGGCTTCCTGTGGTACATCTAGTCATTCATTTTATGCAGAACAAGAAGTGACCAAAGATTAGAGTAAATGTGAATTCATGGGCTCTGTTAAATGGCCTGGTTGGATGGTCAGGGGCCTGGAAACACAAAAATGGAATATGGGAGAAGAAGATCCAAAATAGAGGAAAGTGGATAGATGCATAGAATTTGTAGTAAAGTGTGAAGATCTTTGAACCACATATGAATTCCCACCAAAGAACATCCATGTCAGAACAGAGATAACTCCAGCTCTGCCTTTCCATCCTCATTCCTGTTTCCCTTTCCTTTCCTAGTCAGAACTGTTTAAAAGAAACCCTCTTCCCAAAAAGAAAAGTCTAAGTCTAAATTGTTCACTGAAATCAACAATCTCAAACTCTATTATAATAGAGAATGAAGGAAATATTCTTTAATGAGAAATCTTTTTTATGAAGCCATTACCCTGCATTAAAACTAGAGAAAAGCATCCCAAGAAGACAAAGCTATAAACAAATATCCATCTTAAATATAGATGAAATAATCCTTAGTAAATATTAGCAACTCAAATCTAACAAAATGCTAAAAGGTAAATGCACCAAGACCAAGTAGAATGTAAAAAATGCAATTTTGGATCAATATTTGAAAATAAATGTAATTCACTGCAATAACAGAAAAACAATGATGTATATTTTAAAATCACTGTACTACCTACAGAAAAAGAGTTTGATGATATTCAAAACCCACTTCTAACAATAAAGACAAGAATAATTCTCAAAAAAGTTGATATGCAAAGTAACTTTCTCAACCTGATACAAGCATCTATTTAAAACTATAAACATTACATTTGTTAGTTAAAGACTTTTCCCTTAAAATCAGGAATGATCACAAGGTGTTCTCACTAATTCTTCCCAACTGTGTACAGGAGATTCTGTATTACGCAGAATGGCAAAGCAAATAATAAAATCCTACATATTAAAAAGATTCAAACATGGTCATGTACATAGAATATCCAAATAAAAAATTATCCTAAAAGTTTTAAGTCAGTTTAATAATGTTACAGAATATATAGGGTTAAGATCATGGTATCCAGTCCTATTACTTTATGGTAAATAGATGGGGAAACAATGGAAACAGTGACAGACTTTATTTTCTTGGGCTCCAAAATCACTGCAGATGGTGACTACAGCCATGAAATTAAAAGACTCTTGCTCCTTGGAGAAAAGCTATGATAAACTTAGACAGCAGTATTATAAAGCAGAGACATTACTTTGCCAACAAAGGTCCCTATAGTCAAATATATGGTTTTTCCAGTAGTCATGTATGGATGTGAAAGCTGGGTGATAAAAAAAGGCTGAGTGCCAAAGAACTGATGCTTTTGAACTGTGGTGCTGGAGAAGACTCTTAAGAGTCCCTTGGACTGCCAGGAGATCAAACCAGTCAATCCTAAAAGAAATCAGCCCTGAATATTCATTGGAAGGACTGATGCTAAAACTGAAGCTCCAATACTTTGGCCACCTGATGTGAAGAGCTGACTTATTGGAAAAAACCCTGATGCTGGGAAAGATTGAAGGCTGGAGGAGAAGGGGACGACAGAGGATGAGATGGTTGGATGGCATTACCGACTTAGTGCACATGAGTTTGAGCAATCTCCGGGAGACGGTGAAGGGCTGGGAAGCCTGGCATGCTACAGTCCATGGGATCACAAAGAGTCAGATGTTACTGAGCAACTGAACAAAAAGGATTCAAAAAAATTGATTTATCTCTGGTAATAACTCTCTTTCCCCCCAAAAAAAAGGATCCCTAGTTTAAATTCCTGTAGGTATATCTAAAGGAGGAGTGGTCATTTCTCTTGAATCTACATGGTCTCCACTGCCTTCAGCTAAAAATAATCTTCATGCCAAATTAGCAGATCTTGAGAAGGCCTATTCTGAACTCCCACACCTTAACACATACCACACATGAACATCTCCTTACAATGGGTCATAGAAATTGTTGTAAAAAGTAAAACCATTAAACTTCCAGACTTGAAAAGATGAGAAAAACATTTCTGACCTCAGTGTAGATTAAAAATTCTTAAAAAGACAGAAAATATATAAACCACAAACACTTGGTTAATTGGACATTATTAAAATTAAACATATCTGCTCCTCTAAAAACACCATGAAGAAAATGAAAAGAGAAAGAAAGAAAAAAGAAAGAAAAGACTATATTATACGTGAGCGTGAAAAAAAAAAAAAAGCTTATCCAGAATGTGTAAAGAGCTTTTACAACTCAAAGAAGACAATCCAGAAAAATTGAAAAAGAACAAATGCATATGTATAATTTAACTTTGCTGTACACCTGATACTAACACAACAATATTAATCACCTATACTCCAATGTAAAATACAATTTTTTTAAAGGCCTCCCTTGACCATTCTATGATATCCCTCTCCTGACTGTAAAACAAACAAACAAACAAAAAAAAGTATATATATATATATATATATATATATATATATATATATATATATAGGGAAAAATATTTGAGCAGTGTTTCACAAGAGAAGATATTCAAATGGCCAAAAATCCCATAAAAGATGCTTAACACTACTATCAATCAGGTGCACACACCCTTACAGCACACTGAGATGCCTCAGACACAGAAATTAGAATAGTTGTGTTATAAAGGCTTTATACTTTATAACAAGTGCTGGCCAGGATATGGAGCAACACTGCCAGTAGCAATATAGATATTACAATCATTTCAGTAACTCTTAGTTTCTCTTTACCATATGGCCCAGCAATTTTATTCCTAGGTATTTACTAAAATAAACAATAAAATGAATGTTTACATAGAGACAAATATTTTTAGCAGTTTTCTTCATAACAGTCCCAGATTGGCTATGACATATATGCCTCTTAACTGGAAAATGGCTAAACAATGGAATGCTACCTTGCAGTATAAAGGACTATACTGATACACAGAACAATAAATGTGAATCTCAAAAGCATCATGCTGAATGAAAGAATCTACACAGATAACATGGAGAAGGAAATGTCAACCCACTCCAGTATTCTTGCCTAGAGAATTTTGTGGACAGAGGAGCCTGGTGGGGTGCTGACCATAGGGTCACACAGACTTGGACACGACTGAAGCGTCTTAGTATGCATGCATGCATTGGAGAAGGAAATAGCAACCCACTCCAGTATTCTTGCCTGGAGAATCCCAGGGACGGGGGAGCCTGGTGGGCTGCCATCTATGGGGTCGCACAGTCGGGCACAAGTGAAGCGACTTAGCAGCAGCAGCACACAGATAATATGTTATTTTGTGATTCCATTTATATAAAATTCTTAAATAACAATCTAATAGTAAATAGACAGTGAATATACATTTGTCTGAAATGTAGGATCATGATCAAACAAGGAGGGGCACGATAGATGTGGTGATGAAAATATGCTGCTGCTGCTGCTGCTGCTGCTAAGTCGCTTCAGTCGTGTCCGACTGTGCGACCCCACAGACGGCAGCCCACCATGCTCCCCCATCCCTAGGATTCTCCAGGCAAGAACACTGGAGTGGGTTGCCATTTCCTACTCCAATGCATGAAAGTGAAAAGTCAAAGTGAAGTCGCTCAGTCGTGTCCAACTCCTAGAGACCGCATGGACTGCAGCCTACCAGGCTCCTCCGTCCATGGGATTTTCCAGGCAAGAGTACTGGAGTGGGGTGCCATTGCCTTCTCCAGATGAAAATATATTAAACCTTTAATATACTGGTGCTTAATTAATTATATTCACTGTTACAACTCATTGAACAGTACCATGAAATTGGCTGCATTTACCTGGTGCACATTATACCACAAATAAAGTTGATTTTATTAACTTGATGCACCCCAAGTTCCAAAAGTTTTCTGGAAGAACTGACTTACTGAGAAATATATTGTAGACACAAATCACTTCTTTGTATAGTCCAGAAAAGGAATTCATAGTAGGAGGATAACATTGTAAAATTTAATAATATTGAGGAAATATTGTATTTTCCATTATTTAAAAGTATCTGTAAGGTTGAATTAAATACCTTATATCACATATTCTAATAATTATATTTGTTTAGCAAGTGTGCTACTAAAACTGTCCAAAATCCCTTTTATAAAAGAGTGTATTTATCATATAGATATGCATACCTCTCCCTTTTCAAAAATGTGGTTTTGAATTATTTTGTATGTGATTATATAGTATATACAAAGTGATAAATGAAAATATAAGGTCACTCTTCTATAAGAGCAACAGTTCAATGAAACAATCATTTGCTTGAAATAGTTCAATTCTTAAATTATATATGCATCAATTAAAGTATCAAAAAAAGTTAAAGAACATCTACTATAGGGCTTTCATGGTGGCTCAGTGGTAAATCATCTGCTTGCAATACAGGAGACCTGGGTTCAATTCCTGGTTTGGGAAGATACCCTGGAGAAGGGAATGGCAACCCAGTCCAGTATTCTTGGCTGGAGAATTCCATGGACAGGGGAACCTGGCAAGCTACAGTCCATGGGGTTGCAAAGAGTGGAACATGACTGAGCTATTAACACTTTCACTTTCACTATTTACCAAAACCCACACTAGGCACCTGCAAATTCAAAGAGATAATCTCATGAAATCTATATTCCTGGAGTTTATAGTCAATGTCAGATAATAAGTGAGTAACCAAGTAATTTTAATATAGTATGATAAAAAGACAATATAGTATGAAATTAATGGAAGTTTACTCCTTGGAAAAAAAGCCATGACCAACCTAGACAGTGTATGAAAAAGCAAAGTCATCACTTTGCCAACAAGGGTCTGTATAGTCAAAGCTATGGTTTTTCCTCTAGTCATGTATGGATGTGAGAATTAGACCATAAAGAAGGCTGAATGCTGAAGAATTGATGCTTTTGAACTGTGGTGTTGGAGAAGACTCTTGAGATCGCCTTGGATAGCAAGGAGATCCAACCAGTCAATCCTAAAGGAAATTAACCCTGAATCACTGGAAGGACTGATGCTGAAGCTCCAATACTTTGGCCACCTGATGTGAAGAGCTTACTCATTAGAAAAGACCCTGATGCTGGGAAAGACTGAGGGCTGGAGGAGAAGTGACAATAGAGGATGAGATGGTTGGATGGCATCACCGACTCAATGGACATAAGTCTGAGCAATCTCCAGGAGATTGTGGAGGACAGGGAAGGCTGGAGTGCTGCAGTCTATGGGGTTGCAAATAGCTGGACATGACTTAGACGCTGAACAACAAAACAGTGGGATATTGGTGGCTGGGAACCACAGAGAGGAGGACTTAAACTTACCTCGGAAGTGTCAAGCCCAGTGCTAATGTACACATGCAAATTAATCAGATTATGACTAGGCAACAGAGTTTCCTGGTGAGAGGGAACTCCATGCTTAGGGGGGTGGTATCACGTGAATAAGAAGAGGTAGAGTTATATTATGCTCTAGGTTTTTGCATTAGCTGAAAAAGCTGATCCAACTTAAACCTAGCACTGTCTTTATTTTTATATATATTATATATATACATATATATATATATATATATATATATATTGTTTTCTTGTTAGAATCATAGGAAATGGTAATGGCTAAAGTTTTCTTGACAATCCATTTATAGATACAAATGCATAATTGATAGGCACCCAGAGGTATTATTTTTCCACACAGAATTCAACTGGCTATGTAACAGAATCTACAATCCAATTTTAAATTCCTTTGGAGAATGTATTTCTGGAGGTCATTTGAAAATTTTATACTGAAATTGTTTTTGTAAAACTTCCCAGAGGTCATATGTTAAAAACTACCTTGAAATAAACAGTGAAGGAGAAAATTCTGAATCAAAATATCACCACAATTTGAAAATGAAGCCCCAGGATATAGTATATTTTTTAATTTAAGTACACTGAGATTATGGCAATGAGAAATAGTTTAAAGAGCTATGTTCTTAGGGGTATGTTAGAACACATTAAGTTTAGCTTTTCTAAAACATAATTGCTATTTTATACTTACAAGCTATAATTTTTGTCAATATGCTAATATAAGAGCATAGTAATCAAATTATATGACAATACATATTTTATGTGGTTATAAGTGTTAAATATTGAGGCGTCTAATCATTAAAATCTTGATATTTTATTATACATACACACGACTGAAGTGACTTAGCAGCAGCAGCAGTAGCAGCAGCGACTATTATAAATAAACTTAACCACTCATTTTGGTCTCTGCTACTCTGCTAAATACCAAAGATATTTAAAACTCAACTATTTCAATAGCTAGCATCAATACTTCATGTTTGTTTTCCTATCTTCTTATAATCCCAGCAACCATTGGCCCACTGATACTACGCAAAAATATTTAGATGGTCAAAAGAGACTTTAAAAAATAGTTTAGTGCGAGTCTTGATTTTTTCCTTACTAGTGAAAGATTCAGTAGCCTATATTTTGAGAAGAGCATAAGGATATTTATAAAACATGTCCATTCATACATTGAGAGATTGGTATTTGGGTGCATAACGCTGTGACATAGCTTTGAAAGACAGTTCTTATTTTAACTATTGTATTCTACACTGGAGGGAGCAGCAGAGCAACGCTTTCTATTATTTTTAAGTCCATCTGCAAACTTTACCCCTTAGTTAGGTGTGTTATCATCCTTAGCAATTGTGTAGAGTGTGCACTGGACTGGAGAGTCTGATGTGAGCTTTCATCAGGTTTAGTTGAGCCAGAATTTACCTTGATTCTCCTTCTAAATCCAATTTAAAATATTCTCAACACTTTGAACAATTGTACACAGGCTTACCAGCCTTTTGGATTGTGCAATCTTCTGAGTCTTTTTTAAGACTTGACTTCATTCCAGCATGTTATTGCCTTCTCCACCTGACTGGTTGCATATTGCCAGCCCTGCTTGTTGGATTCTCTGGGAACTGGACAGTGGGACCTTTCTTTATGATGTTCTACTTCTGATCTCTTAGTATATTTTTTCTTGCATCTTGTAGCTATGAACTCGTAATAATTCTTACAATAAAGGATACTGTAAACATAGTGTAACTCAAAACAATAAGGTTTATGTTCATGATAACCTAATTTACTTCACTTATAACATTAGCAAAATTATGCAAAACATAACTCCATGACACCATAGAAAAATATATGCTCCACACATTAACATTTGCTAGATTTCTAATTGTAAATACAGTGACATAATTCTGTGATTTCCTTATCAGCCTCCATACCACTGACTTCAGTTTGTGTTCAGAAGAAAAGGGTATTCTTGAGAAAATTACTGATCAGAAATAATGAGTTTGTAATAAAGGTACCTAAGATTTTTTAAAAAGTAGAAAAATTATCACCCGAAAACAGTGTGGCTTTCACTCTGTTGTTAATGTGAATTTGGCCAAATTTCTTCCCTTCTTTCTCTAATCCCTTAGAGTTGTTTATCTCTGCCTCTTGAACATCTTATCCTTTGAACCATATAGTTTACTGTTTCTCTCTTTTCCTCTTTCTTGTTTTATTTTAAATTGCCTTCAAGTTTTAAAAATTCTTTCCTTCTAGCAATTCTATACATTCTTTTTTAGGTTCCCCTTTTTTTGGCTTTTATGTGGGATTGGGGTTAGAGGCGAGCTGTTATGCTAATAGAATGTGTGCTGAGGTCTGACAAAATCGGTTTTAAAATCAGGCTTACACCTAGAGTAGGAAATGGCAACCCACTCCAGTATTCTTGCCTGGAAAATTCTAGGGACAGAGGAACCTGGTGTGCCACAGTCCATAGGGTCGCAAAGAGTCAGACATGACTGAATACAACACAGAAGCAGCACCTCTTATAAACTCTAATATGTTAGGTAAGTTAAATAATCATTCTGTACCTCACTTTCCTCATTTGTGAAATGTGCATTTTCATAATGACTACATAATAGTGTTTTTTTTTGTGTGTGTGTAAAGATTAAATAATGCAACTAAATTATAAATGTATTACAATAATAATTAGAATGAAAGAAAAGTGAAAATGAAAGTGAAGTTGCTCAGGCGTGTCCGACTCTTAGCAACCCCGTGGACAGTAGCCCACCAGGCTCCTCCGTCCATGGGATTCTCCAGGCAAGAATACTGGAGAGGTTTGCCATTTCCTTCTCCAGGGGATCTTCCCAACCCAGGGATTGAACCCAGGTCTCCCGCATTGTGGGCAGATGCTTTATAGTATCCTAAAAAATATTAATATTGTGTATAAATAATTCTCTGACTTCTACAGCCTCTCTTTGTCTAGGTAGTGGTTCTTAAGAGAGGAATGTTTTGCTCCTGGGAGGACATGCTGTGAAATCTGGAAACATTTTTGGCCTCCACAGCCTGGCTGGGGAGGGGGTGCCACTCTCATCTAGTGGGTAGAGGCCACAAATCTTGCCTAAACATCCTGCTATACCCAGGACAGATCCCCATAAAAAACAATTATCCAATCTAAAATGTTAATAACGCCAACATTGAGATACTCTGGTCTAGTACAATGCTTAAAATTGAATCGACATAATCAGTCATCTCATAGAAGAATCCTAGAAAGAGACTGACTCATAAAATCACTAAAATTATTTAAAATGCCTATACAGTTTTAAATAACCAAGATGGCACAAGAGAATGATGCTTTATCAAGGACAGTAGGCAAAGGAGGTATTGTGATTTTTATATCTCCACAGAACATTGGAAATCATACAACTCAGAGAAAGGCATAGTGCAGCTTAATAAACAGTGAAATAAGGCTTCTTCTTGATGTAGTGAGTATCCCATCTCTGGAAAAGTTTTCAAATAGAGCTTTCAAATAATGTCAAAAAAGAGACCACTGGATGTGATACTTTGACTCTACTGAAAGAATAGTTTTAAGCAAATGAAATACAATTTATCATGTATAATTGTATCAAGTTGAAGAGTTATTTGGTGGGTTAAAATAGGTAGATAATGAAAATTATATTTTCTGGGAATTTGATGGTCAAGGTAGAAAATTAAAGGAGCTGTATCCGGAAAAGATGATAACTTAAGAAATGACTTTAAAATCATTGCAGTAGGAGGGAGAAGACTTAATCATTATTGCATATAAAGGGGAAGATGGTATCTGGTTGGTACATTTGAGATGTAAAATAAGCAGGTACAATTGTCGGAGCAAAATTGAAGGGAACACAGTAGAGGACAGGAAGGAGATGAAAAATGATTGCCTCGGGTCTTGAGAAAAGAAATGATGACTCTTCTTCTGAGGCAAAGAGGAATGATGAAAGAAGAAGCACCCATGCTTTCAAAAACGAATAGAATCACAGTCAAATTGCAATAAAGCTGAAAAGTTTTATGAAATTGTGAACCCTCTATTGAAAGAACAGTGGACTAAATGACAAAGGGAAACATTAGAGGTAAGAAAACATCTTACAGAAGAGAAAGGATGTCATCTGTATAGGTGGGCAGTTGTAGAATGATTATTTCTTTCATTCTAAGGTTTATAATAGATCTATTCAGACCCTCAGAGTTGGAAGTGAAATAGCAGCTGTCAGCCACAAACTACAGACACAAAACTCCACCTTGTTTGGCATCCCTGAGTTGGGGTGCTGCACACCAAAACCTCCCATACTGGAGATATGAAGAGAACTAAGGAAACAGATCAGGCCATGCACTGAATTCCTATGGAGTGTTTGCTTTTACCTCCTTTATGGTTCTAATTCTGAACCTGTTTTAAAACTGAAAGAAAATTGTTAAGCAAATATCAACAAGGCATATTGTTTCCTTATGCTTAACATGTTTTATACTTACAATGATACAACTTAAAAGAAGAGCAAAAACTGGTGTTTTAAAATCTGATTAGAAAGTTGATTGATCAATCTAGTTGACTGTCAACTATTAAGATCCTAACGTTAGGACCAAGGTACTCGTTGCCCCAGAAGCTAACTGGTCATGATCGAGTCACTTCTCATGCATTTATTGAAGCCAAAGTTGCTTCATCCAAGTCTATGCCTTCCGCATGGCTGTGATTGCTCAGTTTAATGATATAAATGTTATCCTCCATGACACAATTCCAGGGAATTCAGAAACACCCACCTAGTTCTAGTTCTGCTTTCGATAGACTGAGGATTTGTTTGTTTGTTTGTTTGTTTTAGTTTTGGCAACTTCTTTGCTGTCAGCTTCTCATTATGCCCAACCCAGATTTCTTTACTTCTTCCCAATGGATGTTTCCAAGCATACCCACCAATAAACTTCCTGCAAGCAAGTCCCTATATCTCAGAGCCTATTTCCAAGAGAATTCGGTCAAAGATTGTGATCGTTTCTTAAAAATTCAAGAAGAATAAATAAAAATATTATGAAAAAAGTCAAGAAGCTGTATATTTGGATGATATGTTCCAATGCATATGTTTTATCCTTTTATATACTTTTTGTTATTGGTTTTAACATTGTCTTCAATAAGTCACAACATACTAATCATGTTTAGTATATTTCACTAGGGGACCATAGGAAAATGTTGCCACTCATCCAGTGGCATCATATTTAAAGACAAA
Organism: Bos indicus; assembly: GCF_029378745.1. Classification (NCBI taxonomy): domain Eukaryota; kingdom Metazoa; phylum Chordata; class Mammalia; order Artiodactyla; family Bovidae; genus Bos; species Bos indicus. Next base: position 26,716,268 of record NC_091776.1, on the reverse strand, counting down.
GTGATTTTTTTTAGAGGAAATAAATGAGATATTTCACTTTTGACATGGCAAATCTAGCTTTGTAAATGCCAATGGGAGTGTCACAGAGTGCAACACTGATTATTTCTAAACTACTCTGAACATGTTCCCAATGATATAAAAACAAAGACATAACATTTGAAGAAGTCATGGTATAAACTCCAGTGTAATTAGGATCCATTATATTGGGGGTTCAGGAAAAGTTTGTTAAGCAAACTTTTGCCATAATATCATGACAATTTTTTTATGTTCCTATTATATTTTTTAACTGTATCACTCTAATTTCTTGAATACCTTTGAAATCCTGTCGGTATGTAGCTCACACTTCCTTAGAATGGTACAGGCAACAAAGTTGCATCAAAATAGCTCAAAGATGAAAATGACACAACCATTAGTGTGCTGTGATTCAGACAGCCATTTAGAATTCAGAAAAATCATAATTACTCATATTGTAGCACAACTGTCTCCTTTCTCCAATAAAGAAAATACCCATAATTGAATTCCCATTAATATTTATTCCTATGATTTTTATTACACACGAGAACAGTTTTATTTTCTGTGTAGATGCTGCCTCTTTTCAAATACATATGCCCCTTAAGGTCAACATATTTTTGTAAGCATAAAATATACTATCAATCCTAGTCAGAAAGTGCATACTTCATTGAATTACTGCATTTTTAATTTGTAGTTACTTGAATAAGTCATCTTAACACAATTAAAATTTGGAAAGAAATCACAATAGTAATTCTCAGACATCATAGCATGTGCAAGTTAAAAAGGCATTGGTTTATAACAATCAATCTCATGATATGTGTTGAATACCAAAGACATAGAAGCATTTGCTTTGTTTTCCTAAAAAAAAATTCATTTGATGCAATTTTTTATAATCAGATGAGAATGATTAAATCTCTCTGCTATTTCATTCTATTTATTGCTTGCTATTTGAACAGTGACAAAATTCTAACTCATATATAATTCAAATTCTTCCATATCAAATCATATCATTCAATTTGCTTAAATTTCAAAGATGTGACTTTATGACAATACACTTGTTCTCAAATTATGACAAATAATATTTTAATATAACAGTATTCACTATTTTAGGTTATTTTGATCGTATAAGAATACAGTCTATTTGAATACATTTCTTTCAAGTCCTTCATAAGAAAACTACCAATCAACAATCAATTGAAATGACCTTTGCATATTCATTAAAACTCATTATATGCACATACATATTAATAGAAAGAACACAATTTCCATTTCTGTGTGCATTTTCAAGAGCTTTACCATTTGAATATTTTAAAAGATTTCAAATTTTATGCCATTGCCCTGATTAATCAGTTACAGAGACAATAATTGGAACTATGACTCATTATAGGGTAAAATTATTACTTGATATATATGCATGCACACTATATAGTTTAAAATATATTGCCATTGGACTATATCAAGGTTAATATCTCAAAATGATAGGATGAGTATAGATTAAAACAAAATCTCTAAACACTGACAAAAACAGAATGAGCAAAGAGAATAAAAAATGGTGGATGAATTTCATAATCTCAAAATATGTAACAGATGCAAACTAAACCCCAAGGATTCTGTAATATATAGAAGTTTACATAAAATCAAAACAGCATGCTTATTATAAATATTCAGTTTCTCTTATGAAATGTTATAGAACATGTTATAAATTCAACATTACAGAAAATAACTAGAAAGTATCCTGAGACATTCTCTAATTAACATCCAATTTGCAAGTAGAGTAAAATAAACAGTCACCATGTAATTCCTTTCATAAAATAAGAATTTAGTGTTAAAGAAAAAACACTGATGAATTCTGAAAAATTAATTGCTTTTCTGTCTGGAGGTCTGAAATTTCAAGAAACAGAGGTCACTCCACCTTATTTTGTTCAGAGACATTATCTTTACCAGGGACCAAAATCTGCAGAGACTATTGCTCTGAAAATAATATAGAAAGTTCATAACTCTGTCTTGTTATGTCACTTTAAAAAGTAATCTATGACTTAACACACACACACACACACACACACACAGAATCTCAAACCTTAAGAGCATGTTCTAACTAAGAACAGCAACAACAGCAATAAAATATTGAGTTAAAGAGAATATTCCCAGTTGATGGAGTTTGTAAGATTCACTAATATTTCTAATGTAAATCTCTTCATTTTATATGCAAAAGAAAGAAGAACAAATAAACCAAATATTCTGAAAGTTCACTGCTAACCCTCCCTGCTACAAATAGTTTTTATAACCAGGCAGAGTAACTTTTGGTGCTAATATTTATGACAAGAAAGCAGGTACAGTTAAAGATCACTTGTTATATGAAAATATTCTGATTTCTTACATTAAAAAGCAAAATTAAACTGAGTAAATTTGAGGGCCTATTATAATTGGCTTTCTTCAATGATCGGAGAAGGCAATGGCACCCCACTCCAGTACTCTTGCCTGGAAAATCCCATGGGCGGAGGAGCCTGGTAGGCTGCAGTCCATGGGGTCGTTAAGAATGATTCATGAATCAGGAAGCCTCCCAGCTAACAGACAGAGAGTAGCTCCAAAGAGCTGCAGAAAAAGGAAAGGTTTTTAAAGGCCAAAAGGGGAGGGACAAGGAAGTCATAAATAAAGGAAACAATTATTTCAAGAAAGGCCACCTTCCTTTGAGGTATGTGTTAGTTGATCAGTCTTGTCCAGCTCTTTGCAACCCCATAGGCTGTAGCCCACCAGGCTACTCTGTCCATGGGATTATCCAGGCAAAAATACTGGCATGAGTAGCCATTCCCTTCTCCAGGGCATTTTCCCCAATCAGGTATCAAATCCAGGTCTCCTGCATTGCAGGCAGATTCTTAACCATCTGAGCCATCAGGGAAGCCCAATGAAAGAGGTCTATTAAGACATCATTTGTGCTGACTAAGAATTTCCAGATTGACTAGTCAAGATACATGTATACCCGTGGCTGGTTCATGCTGCATGCTCAGTTGTGTCAAACTCTTTGCGACCCCATGCACTGTAGCCCACCAGCTCAATGGATGGCAAAAAACCATCACAATATCGTAAAGTAATTATCCTCCAATTAAAACAAATAAATTAAAAATGAAATTACATTCTTAGAAAAGGCTGAAACTATAATTAGTGTAGGTATAAAATTTTAGAATGGAGACCTGGGATTGAGCTGATTATCTCTTTTTTTTTTTTTTTTTTAACCCTAACCATCAACAAAGGTCTGTCTAGTCAAAGCTACAGTTTTTGCAGTAGTCATGTATGGATTTAAGACTATAAGGAAAGCTGAGCACTGAAGAACTGATGCTTTTGAACTGTGGTATTGGAGAAGACTCTTGAGAGTCCCTTGGATTCTAAGGAGATCCAACCAGTTAATCCTAAAGGAAGTCAGTCCTGAATATTCATTGTAAGGACTGATGATGAAGCTGAAACTCCAATACTTTGGCCCCCTGATGTGAAGAACTGACTCACTGGAAAAGACCATGATGCTGGGAAAGACTGAAGGCAGGAGGAGAAGAGGATGACAGAGGATGAGAGTCTTGGTTAGCATCACAGACTCAATGGACATGAGTTTGAGTAAACTCTGGGATTTGGTGATGGACAGTGAGGCCTGGCGTGCTGTACTTCATGGGGTCGCAAATAGTCAGACAAGACTAAGCCACTAAACTGAACTGAACTGAAGTCACGTCCAACCTTTTTGTGACCCCATGGACTGTAGCCCACCAGACTCCTCTGTCCAAGGTTCTCCAGGCAAGAATATTGGAACTGGTAGCTATTTCCTTCTCCAGTGGGCTCTTCCTGATCCAGGGATTGAACCATGTCTCCTGCATTGGCAGGTGGATTCCTTACCACTGAACCACCAGGAAGCCCATGTATATATATTACTAAAATAATAACATATTATACTTTAAGAAAGTCTATGTGTGAAAATAGATTAGATAAATGACAGGTAGGGGTATATATGAATAGATAGATGATAAATAGATAGCTCTGTTCCTAAGAAAGTCAAGAAGGAAGGAATAAGATTCTTGCATCAATGAACACATTTAGGACCTATATACTGTTCACTATATACTATTTCATACTTAAAAGTACCATTGCTCCCTATACCTGATTTTGAAAGTGAAAGTGAAAGTCACTCAGTCCTGTCCGACTCTTTGTGACTCCAGGAACTATACAGTCCATGGAAATTTCCAGGCTAGAACAGTGGAGTGGGTAGCCTTTCCCTTTTCCAGGGGATCTTACCAACCCAGGGACTGAACCCATGTCTCCCACATTGCAGGCAGATTCTTTACCATCTTAGCCTCAAGGGAAGCTCATACCTGATTTTACTCACTTTCATTTTAATAAGCACTGCTATTGAGTTTATATAACAATCAAATACTTGGGTAATTTGAGCATCTCCAAATCAACATTTCCATAACTGACCTTTGGTTTCTTTCCCATTGTGTACCTTTTCCACTTCTCTCCATTTTTGTACAATAGGCTTTCTTCTTCTCTCTCTCATTTTTTTTTTTTTTTTTCTCACTACCCACTTTCTGGTTGGCTTCTCTGGTGGCTCATGGTAGAGTCTGCCTGCAGTACGGGAGACCCAGGTTTGATCCCTGGGTTAGGAAGATTTCCTGGATAAGGAAATGGCTACCCACTCCAGTATTCTTGCCTGGAAAATCCCATGGATGGAGGAGCCTGGCAGGCTACAGTCCTTGGGGTTGCAAAGAGTCAGACACAACTGAGTGACTTCACTTCTTCCACTTTCTGGTTAAGACAAATCCTTCAATGCATTCTCTAGTATACATTCAATCCAATTAGTGTTTCCAACCAAAACTGGTGTTGGGAGGCAGAGATATGAATAAAATCCTCCAAGCCAAGAAGGAACTTTAAGTCTGAAAAATGAAGGAATAACTCCATAAAGTACAAAAATGAAGTTTGTTCTAAGTAACTTACATATAATCAGGAAGAATGGGGCATATCAAAGATCAAGACGAATTTGCAGCTGCACTCCACACTACAGAAAGGGAGATAAGGGTACTTAAAAGGACCAGAACTAAAACCTGAATCTGACTACCAGGGAGAATCAAGTCCACAGTTACAGGAAACAGCTCTCATACATTTTGTTCTCCCCACAGGAGTCTCATAATCAGTGATTATCTATGTCAGCAAACACATCCTTCCAGTTTTCATATTAGATGAAGCAAGGATGAAAGTTAATGGAGAACTTATCTGGCTTGAGTACATTCCTTGTGAGTAAGGCTTAAGTTCAGTCAGGTCAAAAGGGTATGGGGAAGACTTTGGACCCAAAATGAGGCTGACAAATAAAGTGTGGTTAAGATACACACCCACATTACCCTAAACATAGTCCACATTACTTCCTATCTAAACTACAACAATAGCTTAGTAATATATTGCCTCAATTTTAGTCTTGTAAAGTCCCACTTCATTCAGCACAAGCAACCATGAATGATATTTAAAAATAAAGCTATTTTAATACTCTCATACTTTAAGTCTTTTCATGTCTTTCTATTATATGTAGAGTAAAATACAAAATCGTTGACGGGCAGTATAGTACACTGATTAAGAGAGCAGATTGGGTAGCTAGATTAAAATCTTTCAAATCAATCTCCACCACTTCCCAGTTGTGTGGTCTTAAATACATCATTTCAAATCTGAAAAGATGCTGCTGTTAAAGTGCTGCACTCAATATGCCAGCAAATTTGGAAAACTCAGCAGTGGCCACAGGACTGGAAAAGGTCAGTTTTCATTCCAATCCCAAAGAAAGACAATGCCAAAGAATGTTCAAACTACCACATAATTGCATTCATCTCACATGATAGCAAAGTAATGCTCAAAATTCTCCAAGTGAGGCTTCAACAGTACATGAACCATGAACTTCCAGATGTTCAAACTGGATTTAGAAAAGGCAGAGGAACCAGAGATTAAATTGCCAATATCCGCAGGATCATCGAAAAAGTGAGAGAGTTCCAGAAAAATATCTACTTTTGCTTTATTGACTACACTAAAGCCTTTGACTGTATGAATCACAACAAACTGTGGAAAATTCTTAAAGAGATGGGAATATGAAACCACCTGACCTGCCTCCTGAGAAATCTGTATGCAGGTCAAGAAACAACAATTAGAACTGGACATGGAACAACAGACTGATTTCAAATCAGGTAAGGAGTATGTCAAGGCTGTATATTGTCACTCTGCTTATTTAACTTTTATGTAGTGTACATCAAGTGAAATGCCAGACTTGATGAAGCACAAGCTGGAACCAAGATTGCCAGGAGAAATATCAATAACTTCCGATATGCAGGTGACACCACCCTTATGGCAGAAAGTGATTAAGAACTAAAGAGCCTCTTGATGAAAGTGAAAGAGGACAGTGGAAAAGTTGGCTTAAAACTCAACATTCAGAAAACTAAGACCATGGCATCCAGTGCCATCACTTCATGGCAAATGAATGGGGAAACAATGAAAACAGTGGCTGACTTTATTTTGGGGGGCTTTAAAATCACTGCAGATGGTGACTCTTGCTCCCTGGAAGAAAAGCTATGACCAACCTAGACAGCATATTAAAAAGCAGAGACATTACCAACAAAGGTCCATCTAGTCAAAGCTATGATTTTTCCAGTATTCATGTATGGATGTGAGAGTTGGACTATAAAGAAAGCTGAGTGCTAAAGAATGGATGCTTTTGAACTGTGGTCTTGGAGAAGATTCTTGAGAGTCCCTTGGACTGCAAGGAGATCCAATCAATCCATAGTAAAGGAAATCAGTGTTGAATAGTCATTGGAAGGACTGATGCTGAAGCTGAAACTCCAAAACCTTGGCCCCCTGATGTGAAGAACTGACTCACTGGAAAAGACCCTGATGCTGGGAAAGGTTGAAGGCGGGAGGAGAAGGGGACAACAGAGGATGAGATGGTTGGATGGCATCATTGACTCAATGGACATGAGTTTGAGTAAAGTCTGGGAGTTGGTGACAGATAGGGAAACCCTGACCTACTGCAGTCCAGGGGGTCGCAAATAGTCGGACACAACTCAGCGACTGAACTGCACTGAAATACATCACTCAAAATCTCAGTGGCGAAGAAGTTTTCTTATTTGTTAAACCAATGCTCATTTTACATAAATAGATTGCCAGTTATTTCTACAGTGAAAGATAGGTTTATTTGGGATAACAAAGAAGTGTGATTCAGATTCTGCAAAAATAAGCCATGTGAAAATCCAGGTCAACAAGTAGAGTAGATATAATAGGGAAAAGAAAGGAGGGCTATGATAAACAAAGGTTCTATTTGAGGAACTGAGAGTTCTAAGTACAGTGGTTTTTCATTGGCTGACTTCTGACAGTTTCTCATTGGCTGAGCTGTTGCCCAGCGAGAAGAGGAAGTCTTTCTTCTTCCTTTTGTGCTCTGTTATTATCATAGGGTGTGAAAGCTTCTCTTTCTGGCCTCTCAAGTCTGTTATAGTAGAGGTTTCAAATGATTAATTTGTACTGTACCTATGCTTTTGAATTGTTTTAAGACTAAAGAATAAACATGTGAAGAATAGAGTATCGTCTAGCACACTGTAATGATAGCAGTCATTACAAAGGCCCACACAGTGTAAATAGGCAGTATATTTTTTACAGCATGAACAACTTCCCCAACCTGTAACTCTCAATTTACTTCAATCACTGTAGCTTTTTTCGAACACATGGACCCTATAATAATCTTTACCAATCTCTTCTCACATGATACTACATCTTCTTGAAATGCTCTCTTCACTACCTAATGTCTATCCAACTCCTATTTATCTTCCCATTCTGTAAATATCATTGTCTCAGGTAGGCTAGAAAAATTTTTCCTCAGAAGAACTGTCATAATAAATAATAACATACTTCTTTTACATATAAATATTTATTTACATGATACCTAGCTCACATTTGGACTGTAAACTCTATAAGAGGAATGCAATAGCTTTTTTCTACAAAAACAACTTTGTGAATCCTAGCACAACATAAGTACTTAATACATATTTGCAAAATTACCAAAACAATTAAGTGATGAAGATATTTGAAAAGAAATTACCCAGAAGTGAGGTAATTTCTTTTCAAATATCTTTATCACTTAATTGTGATGAAGTGAGGGAAAACTAAAAAAGAATTCTAAGTAATCATATAAAACAGGGTGGAATTGGATATCATATAATAATTTAAACATGACTATTATTACAACAGTCCATCCTAAAGGAAATCAGTCCTGAATATTCACTGGAAGGACTGATGCTAAAGCTGAAACTCCAATACTGTGGCCACCTGATGCGAAGAACTGACTCATTGGAAAAGACCCTGATGCTGGGAAAGATTGAAGGCAGGGGGAAAAGGGGATGACAGAGGATGAGATGGTTAGATGGCATCACCAAGCTTCAGGAGTTGGTGATGGACAGGGAAGCCAGGCATGCTACAGTCCATGGGGTTGCAAAGAGTCGGACATGACTGAGCATCTGAACTAATTTAAGCTTGATGAAAATGAAAAAAATAAATAAAGATATTTCAGATGTATAAAGGAAGTTTGGAATCTATAGATCTTAGAGATTACAATTTAAGAGTTAAAGGACTCTCAATCTAGCAGGGAAACATGATGAAAATGTAAAACCATGAAAAACTGGCTGAAATAGGATAAGCATATTTAAGAGCAAGATTAAAGAAATTTCTCTAACAAAAAGGAAGACCAAATTCTATACATGTTTACAGTGATGGGACCTGATGACAATAATAATAAAACTGTCAATATATCCACTTACATAAGAAAGTACTAGAAAGAGATAGTTTGAAAAAAAAAATAAGACAGCAAACTAGGTTTTGTATTAGACTACAAAGAAAAATTTCAAAAATTATTATCCTATTACAGTAAAACACACACACACACAAAGACAGAACTAGAAAATAGCTATTTAAAAAACTCACTTTAGTACAGTTGGATTGAATAGATATATAAGCTATATAAAATTATATTGTCAGTCAGCAATAATAAAAACATTCATAGTCAACATAGTCACTACCATAATTATATAAAGTTTTGCTCAGGGGAAAGTATCCTAAGAGAAAATTTATATGATCATTTCAGTATATATGTGTATTTGTGTGTGCATGTATATGCATTGAAAGATACTGCAGAATACATGCTAAACTTTTGCAGCACTTATGGCTAGGAATTAAGATATTATGTAATTTATACTTTCCTATCATATTAAAATCACTGTCTGAATCTTTTTAAGTGAGCATGCTTTTCTTTCATAATCTTAAAGAAAACATAAAGCAAACAATTCTTTTCATATTTAAAATGAATGACAAAACAGTGAGATTCATGCATATATTTTAAAGGCATTTCTCAAAGTTAATTTGCTTTATAGAGACAACATTGAATCAGCTGTCAACAAAATTAAAGCTAGAACTTTAAATTTTCATTGTTCTTCCCATGAAGCCTGATGATTAATATTGTATGTTTACATGGACTGAAGCCAAACAACATTAAAACAAAAATTAATGTCTCAAAGAAACTGAGAGAATAAGATTTTTTCATGTAGACAAATCTCTACATTCAAAATATCCACATGGAGTAGAATTGTTAAGTCTTGGTTTTTATTATAGTCATCAATTTTTTTAAGTAAAAATAGAAAATCCTGCAACCACTGAGAGAACACATTTACTATTTTTAGATTATTGATAGTCTTATAAAGATCAGTTGCTTTTATAGTATTTTAGAAACATATAAGAATGCAATATTAGACGGCCTTTTTAAAACATTTGCTTGGTTATAACATAGCTTCCCTTGTGGCTCAGCTGGTAAAGAATCTGCCCACAATGTGGGAGACCTGGGTTTGATCACTGGGTTGGGAAAATCCCCCGGAGAAGTGACGGGCTACCCACTCCAGTATTCTGGCCTGGAGAATTCCATGGCTATAGCGTCACAAGAGTCAGACACAACTGAGCGACTTTCCCTTTTCATCATAACTTTAAAAAAATTGAACATGACAAAGAAACTTTCAGTTCTTTATGTGAGAAGTTTTCAGTTTTATCTGAAATAAATTTGTGTATATGAGTATGATATGCTGTGTGTGTAATACAAAAGCCTTATGAAATATATTTTCAGGCTGTCTGTTTTTTTGAGTAGAGGGAGATCTGGAAATCTAATTTGTCTTTTCTATGTTTACCAGAAGAGGGTGGAGTGCAGGTGGACCATGGGCAGTTTAATATTACATGTTTTATGCTACATAATGGACTAATGGACTTAGATCATAAGTCTGCGTGTGTGTGCTCTGCTGCGTCAGACTCTGAGACACCATGGACTGTAGCCCACCATGTCTGTGAACTCACATCTGTTGCGTTTCTGGCATTGGCAGGTGAATTCTTTACCACTGCCCCACTTGGGAAGCCTTAGATCATAAGTGTATAAACAGTAATAAAATGAAAAACAGATATTTTTAATTTCTAGAACCAAGATTAATGAATATTAAGGACTTAAATTATCTTCTGTCTTTAGTAGTATCTAAAATTAACAACATGTCTCCAAATGAGTAATTCTGTGATACTATATCATTAATAATTCATCAGACTTCTGTTAGTATCTCTTTGGAAAATGTTTGAATTTTTTTTTAACACAGTGTCCTTAGGATTCAGTAGTCATCTGATTAAGGTCAATTACCTACATTGCAGCCTTTTAGGGAATTAAAGGGGTTTCCCAGTTGGCACAAAGACTGAGTTATTTTATGAGAAACTGGGCATCTCTTCAGGTAATGAAACTTGCATAAGCAAGCCAAACATTTATAAAACAACAAAAGCAACAAACCTTTTACTTACTTCTACAATACTGTCCTCTCTAAAAGGTCTGAATCTTTTTACAAAGCAGCTAGACATGGCTTGGGAATAGAATATTTTTGAGATTTTTTTTCCTCCATATACTCCTCATCATTCATTTAGCCAGTCCCCTTGGTTCTATTGACCCCAAAATTTGTTATCACTCATTTCCTATAATTGACTTCAAAAATCTTGGTCCTTCATATCAAAGGTGGTTAAGTGGCTATGTCCTGGCTGAAAGACAATCCTGCTCCTGGTGCAAATCTAAGATACCACCACCCATTAGATTGTCAAATCAACTCACTCACAGATCCTACAGTATCAACTTTTAATAATAATTTCAGGGACACAAGCAATGAAGTAGCATAAGTGAAGCAGAGGGAGGATTGGGGCACCCTGATTCTTAAGGTACTTCCTATTCAAGCCAGTTCGGGTTCTCTGTTCTAGAGTAATAGTTATAGATTGTAAGTAATGTCTGTGTTTCATTTCATGTGGGGTAGCTCATTTAGCTTTACTGAACCTCTCCATTTTATGACTAGAGAGTCACATTGCTTGCACTGCATTTTCCAGACTGTTGTGTCATAAATCCACAGATTGTGTTTTGTGTTCTCAGAAGAGAAGCTAAAAGCAAAGGAGAAAAAAAAAAAAAAAAAAAGATATAAGCATCTGAATTCAGAGTTCCAAAGAATAGCTAGGAGAGATAAGAAAGTCTTCCTCAGCGAACAATGCAAAGAAATAGAGGAAAACAACAGAACGGAGAACACTAGAGATCCCTTCAAGAAAATTAGAGATAACAAGGGAATATTTCATGCAAAGATGAGTTCAATAAAGGACAGAAATGGTATGGACCTAACAGAGGCAGAAGATATTAAGAAGAGGTGGCAAGAACACACAGAAGAACTGTACAAAAAAGATCTTCACGACCAAGATAATCACGAAGGTGTGATCACTCATCTAGAGCCAGACATCCTGGAATGTGAAGTCAAGTGGGCCTTAGAAAGCATCACTACGAACAAAGCTAGTGGGAGTGATAGAATTCCAGTTGAGCTATTTCAAATTCTGAAAGATGATGCTGTGAAAGTGCTGCACTCAATATGCCAGCAAATTTGGAAAACTCAGCAGTGGTCACAGGACTGGAAAAGGTCACTTTTCATTCCAATCCCAAAGAAAGGCAATGCCAAAGAATGCTCAAACTACCGCACAATTGCACTCATCTCACACACTAGTAAAGTAATTCTCAAAATTCTCCAAGCCAGGCTTCAGCAATATGTGAACCGTGAACTTCCTGATGTTCAAGCTGGTTTTAGAAAAGGCAGAGGAACCAGAGATCAAATTGCCAACATCCTCTGGATCATCGAAAAAGCAAGAGAGTTCCAGAAAAACATCTATTTCTGCTTTATTAACTATGCCAAAGCCTTTGACTGTGTGGGTCACAATGAACTGTGGAAAATTCTGAAGGACATGGGAATAACAGACCACCTGACCTGCCTCTTGAGAAACCTATATGCAGGTCAGGAAGCAACAAGTAGAACTGGACATGGAACAACAGACTGGTTCCAAATAGGAAAAGGAGTATGTCAAGTCTGTATATTGTCACCCTGCTTATTTAACTTCTATGTAGAGTACATCATGAGAAATGCTGGGCTGGAAGAAGCACAGGCTGGAATCAAGACTGCCGGGAGAAATATCAATAACCTCAGATATGCAGATATAACCACCCTTATGGCAGACAGTGAAGAGGAACTAAAAAGCCTCTTGATGAGAGTGAAAGAGGAGAGAGAAAAAGTTGGCTTAAAGCTCAACATTCATAAAACTAAGATCATGGCATCTGGTCCCAACACTACATGGAAAATAGATGGGGAAACAGTGGAAACAGTGTCAGACTTTATTTTTGGGGGCTCCAAAGTCACTGTACATGGTGATTTCAGCCATGAATTTAAAAGACGCTTACTCTTTGGAAGGAAATTTATGACTAACCTAGATAGCATATTCAAAGGCAGAGACATTACTTTGCCAACAAAAGTCTGTCTAGTCAAGGCTATGGTTTTTTCCAGTGGTCATGTATGGATGTGAGAGTTGGACTGTGAAGAAAGCTGAGCACCAAAGAACTGATGCTTTTGAACTGTGGTGTTGGAGAAGACTCTTGAGAGTCCCTTGGACTGCAAGGAGATAAAAGCAGTCCATCCTAAAGGAGATCAGTCCTGTGTGTTCATTGGAAGGAATGATGCTAAAGCTGAAACTCCAATACTTTGGCCACCTCATGAGAAGAGTTGGGTCATTGGAAAAGACTCTGATGCTGGGAGGAATTGGGGTCAGGAGGAGAAGGGGACGACAGAGGATGGCATGGCTGGATGGCATCACTGACTCAATGGACATGAATTTGAGTAAGCTCCAGGAGTTGGTGATGGACAGGGAGGCCTGGCATGCTGGGAATAATGGGGTCACAAAGAGTCAGACACAACTGAGCAGCTGAACTGAACTGAATAATACTGAACATTGGACATCATGCTATGAGATTTCCAGATATAAGCTTTTGCCTAGCAAATATCATTAGTCTATTTACAGGGTGATCCAGTTATCAACAGGATTAGAAAGGGTCAGTAGCTTTCTTTCCCCTGGGAATATCACCCTCATAATCAGGACAGACATGGATCACAGCTCTGCTGCTGTAACTTCATTCTTCCCTGGGTGATCCAGTATGTCTAATTTTAGGATGAAATGATTGCAGCACATTTATTCACACATTTGTGGCTTTCTCAAAAAAAATAAGGTTTACTAATATAAAAGATAATATTTTGATTTCCATCTACCTGACTTTTTCAGTTCAGTTCAGTCACTCAGTTGTATCCGACTCTTTGTGACCCCATGAATTGCAGCATGCCCGGCCTCCCTGTCCATCACAACTCCCAGAGTTTACCCAAACTCATGTTCATTGAGTCAGTGATGCCATTCAGCCATGTCATTCTCTGTCGTCCCCTTATTCTCCTGCTCCCAATTCCTCCCAGCATCAGAGTCTTCTCCAATGAGTCAACTCTTCGCATGAGGTGGCCAAAGTATTGGAGTTTCAGCTTTAGCATCATTCCTTCCAAAGAAATCCCAGGACAGATTTCCTTTAGAATGGACTGGTTGGATCTCCTTGCAGTCCAAGGGACTCTCAAGAGTCTTCTCCAACACCACAGTTCAAAAGTATCAATTCTTTGGTGCTCAGCTTTCTTCACAGTCCAACTCTCACATCCATACATGACCCCTGGAAAAACCATAGCCTTGACTAGACAGACCTTTGTTGGCAAAGTAATGTCTCTGCTTTTGAATATGCTATCTAGGTTGGTCATGACTTTCCTTCCAAGGAGTAATATCTTTTAATTTCATGGCTGCAATCACCATCTACAGTGACTTTGGAGCCCCCCAAAATAAAGTCTGACACTGTTTCCACTGTTTCCCATCTATTTCCCATGTAGTGATGGAACCTGATGCCATGATCTTGGTTTTCTGAATGTTGAACTTTAAGCCAACTTTTTCACTCTCCACTTTCACTTTCATCAAGAGGCTTTTTAGTTTCTCTTCACTTTCTGCCATAAGGGTGGTTATATCTGCATATCTGAGGTTATTGATATTTCTCCCAGCAATCTTGATTCCAGCCTGTGCTTCTTCCAGCCCAGCATTTCTCATGATGTACTCTGCATAGAAGTTAAATAAGCAGGGTGACAATATACAGACTTGACATACTCCTTTTCCTATTTGGAACCAGTCTGTTTGGCTATCTCTAATAATGTCCTCCCACTACTTCTTTTAATTCCGTATTATTAAAAGAGAACTCAAGTTCACTCCCCCCAAAATTACTTCACTGTGATCTGTTTGATGTCCACTGTTTTTCATTATGATAACTGTTTTCTAATCACTCAAAATCAAATATACTTGTCTATGAACAGAATCAAAGCTTTCTGAGTTTAACTGGCAAGGTTTTCACTATTTCTTTCTTTTTTTAATATAAATTTATTTTAATTGGAGGTTAATTACTTTACAATATTGTATTGGTTTTGCCATACATTAACATGAATCCACCACAGGTATGCACGTGTTCCCCATCCTGAACCTCCCCCCCACCTCCCCGTATCATCTCTCTGGGTTGTCTCAGTGCACCATCCCCAAGCATCCAGTATCATGCATCGAACCTGGACTGCATATATGAAACGATTTGTTTCATATATGATATTATACAAGGTTTTCACTATTTCAAAAGATCCAATAATTAATTTATATCTTTATTCTATTTGTATTATCTGGAGAATACTAGCCATTTATGATACTGTTTATAATTGAAAAAGGGGTTCCCTAGTAGCTCAGTTGATAAAGAATTCGCCTGCAATGTAGGAGACCCAGGTTCAGTTCCTGGGTGGGGAAGATCCCCTGTAGTTGGGAAAGGCTACCCACTCCAGTATTCTTGCCTGGTGAATTCCATGGACTGTAAAGTCCATGCAGTCTCAAATAGTTGGACACGTCTGAGCGACTTTCACTTTCACTTTTCACTTTCACTTTATAATTGATACATATTTTTGTTGTCAGAGTAATATGATGACTGATTGCTATTATACTATTAATTTATTTTTATTCCTATTTTTTAAATGTGGATGGATTTATTTCCTTCTCTAAAATGTAAAGATATAATTTAGTATACAATGTGATGAAATTAATATCTTTCAGGCTTCATTTGATACTACAACTTATTTGATGTTTCATCTTCTCCCAATGATAATCTGCAGTTTTCTAATTTCAGTTTGATACTGTTGTAATTGCAATACACAACTCATATTTAAATGTTAATGGAGTGAAATTGCTCACATCCATATTTTAAGAGGTTTAAATATGTACAGTTCACAAACTCCAGGAAAAATGGAGTTTTTAAAAGATAAGAAAAAATAATCAGGATATTTCAACTGAAAAATTAAGTATAAACAAATCAGTAATGGAAATACTCAATCTTTATTTTTCTAGTGCATGTCAATTTGCAGTATAATGTGCCACCTGTTTGTAATGAATGTCAAAGAAGTATGAAAATCACATGGCAGAAGTTTTATACATCTTATATGTTTCCATTTGCTAGCTAATTTTAACAAGTGTGTACAATGTCCTCAAATATTTTAAAAAAATAGAACTTAATGCAATTTTAATTGAGTTAATTTGCTCTAATGTTGTAACCTATTGATATGTTTACTGGGTAACATCTAATTTCATAAATCTTACTATGGTTTATAACAGAAATAAACATCTGCTCTTTGGTTTCTGGCACACAGCTTCTAAAATCCTTGGAATTTCATAAGTTCATAAGAACAGAAAATCTTAATATTCATACAAAAAATATTCATAACAGAAAATATCTTAATATTCATAACAAAACCCTTTAATCATATAAGAGTTGATGTTAATAAGGTGACTTTAGGATTATACCTCAAGATGGGGGCTGGTCACCAGGGGGAATAATCATGGGATTAGAGTATTGCCCTGACCTCCAAGCAGAGGGAAGGAGAGGAGCTTAAGGTTGAAATCAACCCCAATGAACAATAATTTAATCAACTGTGACTGTAATGAAAATGAAAGGAAAGTGAAGTCACTCTGTTGTGTCCGACTCTTTGCGGCCCCATGGACTGTAGGATCCTCCGTCCATGGGACTTTCCAGGCAAGAAGACTGGAGTGGGTTGCCATGAAGCCTCCATAAAATCTTAGTGGCTCAAGGTTAGAGAGCTTCCAGGTTGGGGAACACCTGAAAGTGGGGAGAGTGGGCTTGGAGTGAGCATGGGAGCTCCTGGCCCTTTCCCCATTCTTGCCTAATGCATCTCTTCCATCTGGCTGCTCCTCAGTTATGTCTTTTTATAATACACCAGTAATCTAATCAACTTCTCTGAGTTCTGTAAGCCACTCTAGCTAATTAATGGAAACTGAGGAGGGATTTGTTGGAATAGCCAATCTATAGTTGGATGGTCAGAATCAAAATCTAGTATTACAAAAATATCTCAAAGCTATGAGTCAATTTAAATATTATTCTTTCCCCCAAATTTCAAATAGAGATATTCAAAAATTTATTTTTCTGTTTTCTTTTATTTCTATCCTATTTCATGCATTTGAAGTTTTTTTTATTTTTTGAAGGATAATTGCTTTACAGAATTTTGTTGTTTTCTGTCAAACCTTAACATGAATCAGCCATAGGTATACATATATCATTCCCTTTTGAACTTCCCTCCCATCTCCTGCCCTATCCCACCCCTCTAGATTGATACAGAGTCCCTCTTTGAGTTTCCTGAGCCACACAGCAAATTCGCATTGGCTATCTATTTTACATACGGTAATGTAAGTTTCCATGTTACTTTTTCCATACATCTCACCCTCTCCTCACCTCTCCCCATGTCCATAAGCCTATTCTCTATGTCTGCTTTTCCATTACTGTCCTGTAAATAAATTCTTCAGTACCATTTTTCTAGATTCTATATATATGCATTAAAATATGATATTTATCTTTTTCTTTCTGCCTCATTTCACTCCATAAAATAGGTTCTAGGTTCATCCACCTCATCAAAACTGACTTAAATATGCTCCTTTTTATGGCTGAGTAATATTCCATTCTGTATATGTACCACGACTTCTTTATCCATTCTTCTGTCAAAGGACATCTAGGTTGTTTCCATGTTCTAGCCATTGTAAATAGTGCTGCAATGAACAATGGGATACATGTGTCTTATTCAATTTTGGTTTCCTCAGGGCATATGCCTAGGAGTGGGATTGCTGGATCATATGGTGGTCTTATTCCTAGTTTTTAAAGAAATCTCCATATCATCTTCCATAGTGACTGTATCAATTTACATTCCCACCAACAGTGCAAGAGCATTCCCATTTCTACACACCCTCTCCAGTATTTATTGTTTGTAGACTTTTTGACGATGGCCATTCTGGCAGGTATGAGGTAATATCTCATTGTGGTTTTGATTTGCTTTTCTCTAATAATGAGTGATGTTGAACATCTTTTCCTGTGTTTGTTAGCCATCTGTCTGTCTTCTTTGGAGAAATGTCTACTTAGGTGTTTTCCCCACTTTTTAACTGCGTTGTTTTTCTGGCATATGAGCTGCTTGTATATTTTGGAAATTAATCTGTTGTCACTTGTTTCATTTGCTATTATTTTCTCCAATTCTGAGGGTTGTCTTTTCATCTTGCTTACAGTTTCCTCTGCTGTGCAAAAGCTTTTAAGTTTAATCAGATCCCACTTGTTTACTTTTGTTTTAATTACCATTACTCTAGGAGGTGGATCATAGAGGATCTTGCTTTGATTTATGTCACTGAGTGTTGTATGTTTTCCTCTAAGAGTTTTATAGTTTCTGATTGTACCTTTAGGTCTTTAATCCATGTGGAGTTTATCTTTGTGTATCGTGTTAGGAAGTGTTCTAGTTTCATTCTTTTACAGTTTTCCCAGCACCATTTATTGAAGAGGCTGTCTTTGCTCCATTGCATATTCCTGTCTTCTTTGTCAAAAATAAGGTACCCACAGGTGCATGGGTTTATTATCTTGTTCCATTGGTCTATATTTGTGTTTTTGTGCCAGTACCATACTGTCTTGATGACTGTGGCTTTGTAGTATAATCTGAAGTCAGGAAGGTTGATTCCTTCAGCCCCATTCTTCTTTCTCAGGACTGCTTTGGCTATTCCGGGTCTTTTGTGTTTCCATATGGATTGTGAATTTTTTTCTTCTAGTTCTGTGAAAAATGCCATCAGTAATTTCATAGGGGTCACAATGAATCTGTAGATTGCATTTGGTGGTATAGTCATTTTCACAATATTGATTCTTCCTGCCCAGGAACATGGAATATCTCTCCATCTGTTTATGTCATCTTTGATTTCTTTCATCATTAGTGTCTTATATTTTCCCGTGTACAGTTCTTTTGTCTCTTTAGTTAAGTTTATTCCTAGATATTTATTTATTTTTGTTGCAATGGTGAATGGGATTGATTCCTTAATTTCTCTTTTTGATTTTTCAGTTAGTATATAGAAATGCAAGTGATTTCTGTGTATTGATTTTGTATTCTGCAACTTTGCTAAATTCACTGATTAGCTCTAGTAATTTTCTGATACTATCTTTAGGGTTTTCTATGTACAGTTTCATGTCATCTACAAACAATAAGAGCGTTACTTCTTCTTTTCCAATCTGGATTCCATTTATTTCTTTTTCTTTTCTTATTTTTGTGGCTAGGACTTCCAGAACCATGTTAAATAGTAGTGGTGAAAGTGGAGACCCTTGTCTTGTTCCTGATGTTAGGGGGAATGTGTTCAGTTTTTCACCATTGGGAATAATGTTTGCTGTAGGCTTATCATAGGTGGCCAAAATTTTAAAAGAGCTTTACATTGATTAATCAAACTTTGCAAAAATATAAATTTTTAGTAGTTACATAATTACTTTTGTCTAATTAGTAGCCTTTTACTTTATCCTCTTTGAATATATTTTCTATTTAATCTCTTCAAACACAGTACCATTTAATAGAGAAATAATAAGCAAGTCTCAGCACATTAGACTGGTTCCAAGGAACATTGTTTTTTAAATTTCACTATATAGCATAGTGTGGTTTTTATATGAAACATGCCCAGTAATTCTAGCAGGTTATAACATCCTATCACTGCAGTGAAGTTAGAGGCTTGATGTGATGTTAAGAAGCAACATATGTTTTCTACGTTCAACTTGGCAAAATGATCTCCTGACAACTGATACTGAAGATATATCATTAACACACGGCTAAAATTGCTTGATTGTATTTTCAAAGAAATTCAGAATACTGTACCCTTCTTCTGCATATCTGAGGTTATTGATATTTCTCCCAGCAATCTTGATTCCATCCTGTGCTTCTTCCAGCCCAGCATTTCTCATGATGTACTCTGCATATAAGTTAAATAAGCAGGGTGACAATATACAGCCTTGACATACTCCTTTTCCTATTTGGAACCAGGCTGTTGTTCCATGTCCAGTTCTAACTGTTGCTTCCTGACCTGCATTCAGATTTCTCAAGAGGCAGATCAGGTGGTCTGGTATTCCCATCTCTTTCAGAATTTTCCACAGTTTATTGTGATCCACACAGTCAAAGGCTTTGGCATAGTCAATAAAGCAGAAATCGATGTTTTTCTGGAACTCTCTTGCTTTTTCCATGATCCAGTGGATGTTGGCAATTTGATCTCTGGTTCCTCTGCCTTTTCTAAAACCAGCTTGAACATCAGGAAGTTCACGGTTCACATATTGCTGAAGCCTGGCTTGGAGAATTTTGAGAATTACTTTACTAGTGTGTGAGATGAGTGCAATTGTGCGGTAGTTTGAGCATTCTTTGGCATTGCCTTCTTTGGGATTGGAATGAAAAGTGACCTTTTCCAGTCCTGTGGCCACTGCTGAGTTTTCCAAATTTGCTGGCATATTGAGTGCAGCACTTTCACAGCATCATCTTTCAGGATTTGGAATAGCTCAACTGGAATTCCATCACCTCCACTAGCTTTGTTTGTAGTGATGCTTTCTAAGGCCCACTGGAATTCACATTCCAGGATGTCTGGCTCTAGGTCAGTAATCACACTATCGTGATTATCTGGGTCATGAAGATCTTTTTTGTACTGTTCTTCTGTGTATTCTTGCCACCTCTTCTTAATATCTTCTGTTTCTGTTAGGTCCATACCATTTCTGTCCTTTATCGAGACTATCTTTGCATGAAATATTCCCTTGGTATCTCTAATTTTCTTGAAGAGATCTCTAGTCTTTCCCATTCTGTTGGTTTCCTCTATTTCTTTGCATTGATTGCTGAAGAAGGCTTTCTTATCTCTTCTTGCTGTTCTTTGGAACTCTGCATTCATATGCTTATATCTTTCCTTTTCTCCTTTGCTTTTTGCTTCTCTTCTTTTCACAGCTATTTGTAAGGCCTCCCCAGATAGCCATTTTGCTTTTTTGCATTTCTTTTCCATGGGGATGGTCTTGATCCCTGTCTCCTGTACAATGTCACAGACCTCATTCCATAGTTCATCAGGCATTCTATCTATCAGATCTAGGCCCTTAAATCTATTTCTCACTTCCACTGTATAATCATAAGGGATTTGACTTAGGTCATACCTGAATGGTCTAGTGGTTTTCCCTACTTTCTTCAATTTAAGTCTGGATTTGGTTCATGGTCTGAGCCACAGTCAGCTCCTGGTCTTGTTTTTGCTGACTGTATAGAGCTTCTCCATCTTTGGCTGCAAAGAATATAATCAATCACTCTTACCATCTCTGTTTGACCACTTCCAATTTGCCTTGATTCATGGACCTGACATTCCAGGTTCCTATGCAATACTGCTCTTTACAGATCTGGTTCTTTTTTCCTCTGTCTTTACAGGTATACAGTATCACTTCGTGACTATGTGATATGGTTCTAGTATATCCACATTTACCTGTTCTTACTTTCCATTTCCAAGTAAGGCAAGGCTGGTATATCCAATCACCTAATAAAGTTGAGTATATTAATAGGCATCCCAAATTCAACATGTTCATCAACGAACTTCTACTACTTCCCACAATATCTCCTTCACCTTGAGTCTCTCCTTATCTGTTGATGGCAGCACCATCCTTCTACTTGCTCAAAGCAAAAAAAAAAAAAAAGAGAGAGAGAGAGAGAGATGACCATGATTTTTGTTTTTTTATCTCACACACTGTAACCATACTCAGTTTATCTGGAAACCCACAAGCTTCACGTCAAAACACACCCAGGCTTTCATTACTTTCCCTACTTCCTGATTCTTTACAATCAAGATTGCTAGGAGAAATATCAATAATCTCAGATATGCAGATGACACCACCCTTATGGCTGAAAGTGAAGACGAACTAAAAAGCCTCTTGATGAAAGTGAAAGTAGAGAGCGAAAAAGTTGGCTTAAAGCTCAACAGTCAGAAAACGAAGATCATGGCATCCGGTCCCATCACTCCATGGGAAATAGACGGGGGAAACAGTGGAAACAGTGTCAGACTTCATTTTTGGGGGCTCCAAAATCATTGCAGATGGTGATTGCAGCCATAAAATTAAGACACTTACTCCTTGGAAGGAAAGTTACGACCAACCTAGATAGCATATTCAAAAGCAGAGACATTACTTTGCCAACAAAGGTTCATCTAGTCAAGGCTATGGTTTTTCCTGTGGTCATGTATGGATGTGAGAGTTGGACTGTGAAGAAGGCTGAGTGCCAAAGAATTGATGCTTTTGAACTGTGGTGTTGGAGAAGACTCTTGAGAGTCCCTTGGACTGCAAGGAGATCCAACCAGTCCATTCTGAAGCAGATCAGCCCTGGGATTTCTTTGGAAGGAATGATGCTAAAGCTGAAACTCCAATACTTTGGCCACCTCATGCGAAGAGTTGACTCATTGGAAAAGACTCTGATGCTGGGAGGGATTGGGGGCAGGAGGAGAAGGGGACGACAGAGGTTGCGATGGCTGGATGGCATCACTGACTCGATGGACGTGAGTCTGGGTGAACTCCGGGAGTTGGTAATGGACAGGGAGGCCTGGCGTGCTGCGATTCATGAGGTCGCAAGGAGTCGGACACAACTGAGCGACTGATCTGATCTGATTAATATACTCAATTTTATTAGGTGATTGGATAAACCAGCCATGCCTTACTTGGAAATGGAAGAAGAAAGAACAGGTAAATGTGGATATACTAGAACTATATCACATAGTTGTGAAGTGATACTGTATACCCATAAAGACAGAGGAAAAAAGAACCAAATCTGAGATCTGAGAGGGGCCACCATTTTGATACTGGGGTGGGGGGGGGGATTAGTGAACAGGGACTAACGATGAAATAAATGGGATATAAGCAATGTCAGACAAGTGAGTTCTCCTTAAAGTCACATGAATATACCAGGGAAAAATTAATTATCAAGTGCACCTAAAGTTTGTGGTAATTTAAGATTGATTTTGCATAGAAAATTACCTTTATGTTTAGCAATGTGAGTTTGAGATATAGTCCCTAAATGTCTGAGTTATTTAAACAGCAATAATTTTGTAGGTGTGATTTTATTCCATATAATTTTGCTTTGTTTACATTAATTAAGTGCTTATATGGATCAATTAGAGTAAGATGGGTCAGTTCATACATGGCCAGGTAACACTTACATAATCAAAATTGTATTATATTAAAGAATAATAAAAATTAGGGTACAGATTTGAATGGATTATATAACAATCAATTATGTTGAAGTTATCTTTTATATTTATAATTGCTAAGGGTTTCCACACAGTATTCCTCCTTCCCACCAAACACAAAACTTTCTTCATGCTGACTCTATTATGACAATCTGTAATGTTGTAATGTCCGAGGAGCCGTGGCTACGTGGGCACAGGAGGGCCTAGAGGAGCTATCCCATGTTGAAGGTCAGGAAGGGTGGTGGTGAGGAGATACCCCTCATCCAAGGTAAGGAGCAATGGCTGAGCTTTGCTGGAGCAGCCATGAAGAGATACCCCATGCCCAAGGTAAGATAAATCCAAGTAAGACGGTAGGTGTTGCAAGAGGGCATCAGAGGGCAAACACACTGAAACCATACTCACAGAAAACTATTCAATCTAATCACACTAGGACCACAGCCTTGTCTAACTCAGTGAAACTAAGCCATGCCCATGGGGCAACCCAAGATGGGTGGGTCATGGTGGAGAGATCTGACAGAATGTGGTCCACAGGAGAAAGGAATATCAAACCACTTCAGTATTTCTGCCTTGAGAATCCCATGAACAGTATGAAAAGGCAAAATGATAGGATACTGAAAGAGCAACTCCCCAGGTCAGTAGGTGCCCAATATGCTACTGGAGATCAGTGGAGAAACAACTCCAGAAAGATTGAAGGGATGGAGCCAAAGTAAAAACAATACCCAGCTGTGGATGTGACTGGTAATAGAAGCAAGGTCCGATGCTGTAAAGAGCAATAGTGCATAGGAACCTGGAATGTCAGGTCCATGAATCAAGGCAAATTGGAAGTGGTCAAACAAGAGATGGCAAGAGTGAATGTCGACATTCTAGGAATCACCAAACTGAAATGGACTGGAATGGGTGAATTTAACTCAGATGACCATTATATCTACTACTGAGGGCAGGAATCCCTCAGAAGAAATGGAGTGGCCATCATGGTCAACAAAACAGTCCAAAATGCAGTACTTGGATGAAATCTCAAAAACGACAGAATGATCTCTGTTTGTTTCCAAGGCAAACCATTCAATATCACAGTAATCCAAGCCTATGCCCCAACGAGTAATGCTGAAGAAGCTGAAGTTGAACGGTTCTATGAAGACCTACAAGACCTTTTAGAACTAACACCCCCAAAAGATGTCCTTTTCATTATAGGGGACTGGAATGCAAAAGTAGGAAGTCAAGAAACACCTGGAGTAACTGGCAAATTTGGCCTTGGAATATGGAATGAAGCAGGGCAAAGACTAATAGAGTTTTGCCAAGAAAATGCACTGGTCATAACAAACACCTTCTTCCAACAACACAAGAGAAGACTCTATACATGGACATCACCATGGTCAACACCGAAATCAGATTGATTACATTCTTTGCAGCCAAAGATGGAGAAGCTCTATACAGTCAGCAAAAACAAGACCAGGAGCTGACTGTGGCTCAGACCATGAACCAAATCCAGACTTAAATTGAAGAAAGTAGGGAAAACCACTAGACCATTCAGGTATGACCTAAATCAAATCCCTTGTGATTATACAGTGGAAGTGAGAAATAGATTTAAAGGCCTAGATCTGATAGAGTGCCTGATGAACTATGGACGGAGGTTCGTGACATTGTACAGGAGACAGGGATCAAGACCGTCCCCATGGAAAAGAAATGCAAAAAAGCAAAATGGCTGTCTGGGGAGGCTTACAAATAGCTATGAAAGGAAGAGAAGCAAAAAGCAAAGGAGAAAAGGAAAGATATAAGCATCTGAATGCAGAGTTCCAAAGAATAGCAAGAAGAGATAAGAACGCCTTCTTCAGCAATCAATGCAAAGAAATAGAGGAAAACAACAGAATGGGAAAGACTAGAGATCTCTTCGAGAAAATCAGAGATACCAAAGGAACATTTTATGCAAAGATGGACTCAATAAAGAACAGAAATGGTATGTACCTAACAGAAGCAGAAGATATTCAGAAGAGATGGCAAGAATACACAGAAGAACAGTACAAAGAAGATCTTCATGACCCAGATAATCATGATAGTGTGATTACTGACCTAGAGCCAGACATCCTGGAATGTGAATTCCAGTGGGCCTTGGAAAGCATCACTACAAACAAAGCTAGTGGAGGTGATGGAATTCCAGTTGAGCTATTCCAAATCCTGAAAGATGATGCTGTGAAAGTGCTGCACTCAATATGCCAGCAAATTTGGAAAACTCAGCAGTGGCCACAGGACTGGAAAAGGTCAGTTTTCATTCCAATCCCAAAGAAAGGCAATGCCAAAGAAAGCTCAAATTACCGCACAATTGCACTCATCTCACACACTAGTAAAGTAATTCTCAAAATTCTCCAAGCCAGGCTTCAGCAATATGTGAACCATGAACTTCCTGATGTTCAAGCTGGTTTTAGAAAAGGCAGAGGAACCAGAGATCAAATTGCCAACATCCGCTGGATCATAGAAAAAGCAAGAGAGTTCCAGAAAAACATCGATTTCTGCTTTATTGACTATGCCAAAGCCTTTAACTGTGTGGATCACAATAAACTGTGGAAAATTTTGAAAGAGATGGGAATACCAGACCACCTGATCTGCCTCTTGAGAAATTTGTATGCAGGTCAGGAAGCAACAGTTAGAATTGGACATGGAACAACAGCCTGGTTCCAAATAGGAAAGGGAGTATGTCAAGGCTATATATTGTCACCCTGCTTATTTAACTTATATGCAGAATACATCATGAGAAATGCTGGACTGGAAGAAACACAAGCTGGAATCAAGATTGCTGGGAGAAATATCAATAACCTCAGATATGCAGATGACACCACCCTTATGGCAGAAAGTGAAAACGAACTAAAAAGCCTCTTGATGAAAGTGAAAGTGGAGAGTGAAAAAGTTGGCTTAAAGCTCAACAGTCAGAAAACGAAGATCATGGCATCCGGTCCCACCACTTCATGGGAAATAGACGGGGGAAACAGTGGAAACAGTGTCAGACTATTTTTTTGAGCTCCAAAATCACTGCAGATGGTGACTGCAGCCATGAAATTAAAAGACACTTACTCCTTGGAAGGAAAGTTATGACCAACCCAGATAGCATATTCAAAAGCAGAGACATTACTTTGCCAACAAAGGTTCGTCTAGTCAAGGCTATGGTTTTTCCTGTGGTCATGTATGGATGTGAGAGTTGGACTGTGAAGAAGGCTGAGTGCCGCAGAATTGATGCTTTTGAACTGTGGTGTTGGAGAAGACTCTTGAGAGTCCCTTGGACTACAAGGAGATCCAACCAGTCCATTCTGAAGGAGATCAGCCCTGGGATTTCTTTGGAAGGAATGATGCTAAAGCTAAAACTCCAGTACTTTGGCCACCTCATGCGAAGGTTTGACTCACTGGAAAAGACTCTGATACTGAGAGGGATTGGTGGCAAAAGGAGAAGGGGATGACAGAGGATGAGATGGCTGGTTGGACGTGAGTCTGGGTGTACTCAGGGAGTTGGTGATGGACAGGGAGGCCTGGCGTGCTGTGATTCATGGGGTCGCAAAGAGTCAGACTGAGTGACTGTACTGATCTGATCAATGTTGATTTCATTAATATGATCAAGTTTTAAAGTGTCTTCATCTTTATTAGTAATAATAATGTCCTCTACTGATGGGTATTATATTTTCTAAAAAAGAATAATATCTGCTATCTTCTCATTTTAGGTTTAGATTCCTTTGTCATATACCAGCTCCTTTGTATTAGTTGACCAATTATGATTTTTCTTTCTTTTTGAATAGATATCCTCTCCCAGTGCTCCTTATTATAATAAAAGCAAACAAACAAAGCCAAAACAGCATTCTCTGAAATTTAACTAAGGCAAAGCCTAAGAACTATGTATTTATGACTGCACATACTTTTCTAAGATATTTTTTTTTTCTTGTCACTTCAAGACATTTAATTTTCTTTAATTCCCAACTATGCAAAAATGTCTACTGATATTAAATCACAGATACAAAGTTTAATTATCCCAGATTTCCCCAAATTTTACAACTGTTACTTCTCCTGTTATTTGAAGTTCTATACTTTCTTCTCTCCAATATTTTTTTACTAGTTGACCACACTTCATCTTTGCCCTCATAAATGGATTTAGAAGAAAACAGGGAAGTGATACTGCCAACTCAAGCTCTGTTCATTTCTGAGCCCTGCTGTTAATGCATTTTGTTAAAGAACAGGTTGCAAATGTGAACCCTGTATATTAATCCAAAAACTATTCATTTGGCAAAACTGTTCACATGAAAAATGTTTAAGAAAATGATATTGACTGAACGATTTACTCAGAAGCAAAAGCTGTGACTAATGCTTCTTTAAAGTTTTTGGCTTCTAATACATATTTTTTCTCTAATAATGGAGTACCTCTTATCACAGAAAGATGTACCTAGTTTAATGGTGGGGTTGGAAGAAAGACTTGTTGACTCCTGAATTCCAGAATACACAAAACCTTTTAACTCAAATAGCAATTACCTTTTCCAACCTCACTCTTGACCTCAATCTTGCCCATTCGGGGCCAGTAGTATGCTGGAGTCAGTGTTCTACATGGCAGGATTCTATAGTGTTGAAAACATCCTTGTATTTTCTGGAAATCAGGAATTATGGGGAGTTCCATGTGCTACTGGCAATCAGGACTTGTGGAAATATCTATTTAAAATGAAATACGACTAAGACCTGGGTTTGATCCCTGGGTTGGGAAAATCCCCTGGAGAAGGGCATGGCAGCCCATTCCAGTATTCTTGCCTGGAGAATCCCCACGGAAAGAGGAGCCTGGGGAGCTACAATCCATGGGGTCACAAAGAATCAGACATGACTGAGCAATTAAACACAGCACAGCACTATTGAGATCACTGGGTTAGAGGAAACCTTAAATTATTTTACCAATCTCTATTTTCCTTTGTTCTGTTTTTTTCCCTCATCTCTAAACTTGTTACAGTACATTCTGGTTAAATTTGACCACTACTGTATTTTAAAGGTAGTGTTTTTGAATAAGATCTTCACATGGTTTTTCTCAACGTAATACTTTTAGTTTGAAACAGAAAATGCACATATGTATATATTCTCTTGTCATTCTTTTAATAAATATTTACTGAGCACCAACTATAAGTCAGACATTGTGACTGGTGCTGGTGACCTTGATGACACATTTAGAGTTAGAAAAAATACCAGGCCTTGGAAATTAAAAGGAGCCCTTGAACCCATCTATTCATAATGCTTCATTTTATCATCAGAAAAGTCTTTTTAACGCTTATGGGATTTCTGATAAGAGAAACAGATTATTTTTCCTGTATTTAGGATGTGATACTTCATTGGCCCTGAATTTGTACAGAACTATTTGCTAGGGTGTTTGGGGTGATCCTCGAATACAATAAGAACTTCCCAGGTGGCTCAGTGGTAAATATTCCTCCTGCCAATGCAGAAGCTGCAAGAGATGCAGGTTCAATCCCTGGGTTGGGAAGATCCCCTGGATAAGAGAATGGCAACCCACTCTGGTGTTCTTGCCTATAGAATTCCATGGACAGAGCAGCCTGGTGGGCTACAAACCATGGGGCTGCAAAGAGACATGACTAAGCACATTTATATACAATCCTCTTTTCATCCTCATTTTTTTTTTTTTAATTCTAACTAGTTTTTATTTTATTTTATTTTTTATTTTATTTTATTTTAAAACTTCACAACATTGCATTAGTTTTGCCAAACATCGAAATGAATCCGCCACAGGCACACCTGTGTTCCCCATCCTGAACATATATATGGAATTTAGAAAGATGGTAACAATAACCCTGTGTACGAGACAGCAAAAGAGACACTGATGTATAGATCAGTCTTATGGACTCTGTGGGAGAGGGAGAGGGTGGGGAGATTTGGGAGAATGGCATTGAAACATGTATAGTATCATGTGTGGGACGAGTCGCCAGTCCAGGTTCGATGCACGATGTTCATCCTCATTTTTCAAAGAAATAATAAAATCTGCAATATTTAAAATTGGTTTTATATTTCTGTAATCAAGTTGAAAATTATGTATTTATCTTTATGTTTGTTTTCAAGATGATGCTGCTATTTGAGGTGAGTAGATCTTCTCTTCTGACAGGTAAATGTCAAGTAGAAAGATTTCACCACTGTCGGTCAGAGAGAAGGTAATAAAAAAAATGCTTATGAAAATAAGTAAAGTTCTTAAATTATATAAATCCCTCAACCCCCTTCCCACTAATTCTATCTCTTTCTCAACAGCCTACCCCTCTCCAAAAAATGACCATTAAATCTAATATAAATGTATCAGAGGTTAGAAAATAGGCTTAAAATAATCCTCTCTGTTTTGATAGGCTCTGTCTATTCATATACCATTTCAAATTGACAATATTTTGATTCTTGGCTTTATGTGCATACAATATATACAAAATGTACAATGGGTGTGTGAAAATTAATACTCTCTTATTTCCTAAACGTAGATTGCTTAAATTCAACACGTTTTGCTTTATTTTATGATATGTACAATAGCTACAAAGTGCTTTTCAACACCTCTAAAAATGATATACTGCTTAGCTGTTCAGTTGTGTCTGATTCCTTGTGACCCAGTGGACTGTAGCCAGCCAAGATCCTCTGTTGATGGAATTCTCCAGGCAAGAATACTGGAGTAGGTATTCTCTTATCCAGGGGGTTTTCAGCCATTCCCTTCTTCAGGGGAACTTTCCAATCCTATATATATATATATATATACACATATACACACACACATACACACACATATATATATACACACATACATACATATATATACACAACACAAACACACACACACACACACACACACACACACACACACACACACACATATATATATATATATATATATAGGTATATATCAGTTCAGTCGCTCAGTCATGTCCGACTATAGGAGACCCCATGAATTGCAGCACGCCAGGCCTCCCTGTACATCACCAACTCCTGGAGTTCACTCAAACTCATGTCCATTGAGTCAGTGATACCATCCAGCCACCTCATCCTCTGTCATCCCCTTCTCCTCCTGCCCCCAATCCCTCCCAGCATCAGGGTCTTATCCAATAAGTCAACTCTTTGCATCAGGTGGCCAAAGTACTGGAGTTTCAGCTTCACCATCAGTCCTTCCAAAGAACACCCAGGACTGATTGCCTTTGGGATGGATTGATTGGATCTCCTTGCAGTCCAAAGGACTCTCAAGAGTCTTCTCCAACACCACAGTTCAAAAGCATCAATTCTTCGGCGCTCAGCTTTCTTCACAGTCCAACTCTCACATCCATATATGACCACTGGAAATGGTCTAGACGGATTGACAGGACCATTGACTAGACGGACCTTTGTTGGCAAAGTAGTGTCTCTGCTTTTGAATATGCTATCTAGGTTGGACATAACTTTCATGGCTGCAATCACAATCTGCAGTGATTTTGGAGCTCCAAAAAATAAAGTCTGACACTGTTTCCCCATCTATTTGCCATGAAGTGACAGGACTGGATGCCATGATCTTAGTTTTCTGAATGTTGAGCTTTTAGCCAACTTTTTCACTATCCTTTTTGACTTTCATCAAGAGGCTTTTTAGTTCCTCTTCACTTTCTGCCATAAGGGTGATGTCAACTGCATATCTGAGGTTATTGATATTTCTCCTGGCAATCTTGATTCCAGCTTGTGCTTCTTCCAGCCCAGCGTTTCTCATGATGTATTCCACATATAAGTTAAATAAGCACAGTGACAATATACAGCCTTGACGTACTCCTTTTCCTATTTAGAACCAGTCTGTTGTTCCATATCCAGTTCTGTTGATTCCTGACCTGCATATAGCTTTCTCAAGAGGCAGATCAGGTGGTCTGGTATTCTCACCTCCTTCAGAATTTTCCACAGTTTATTGTGATCCACACAGTCAAAGGCTTTGGCATAGTCAATAAAGCAGAAATACATGTTTTTCTGTAACACTCTTGCTTTTTTGATGATCCACCGGATTTTGGCAATTTGATCTTTGGTTCATCTGCCTTTTCTAAAACCAGCTTTAACATCTGGAAGTTCACAGTTCACATATTGCTGAAGCCTGGCTTGGAGAATTTTGAGCATTACTTTACTAGTGTGTGAGATGAGTGAAATTGTGCAGTAGTTTGAGCATTCTGTGGCATTGCCTTTCTTTGGGATTGGAATGAAAACTGACCTTTTCCAGTCCTGTGCCCACTGCTGAGTTTTCCAAATTTGCTGGCATATTGAGTGTAGCACTTTCACAGCATCATCTTTCAGGATTTGAAATAGCTCAACTGGAATACCATCACCTCCACTAGCTTTGTTCTTAGTGATGCTTTCCAAGGTCCACTTGACTTCACATTCAGGATGTCTGGCTCCAGGTGAGTGATCACACCATTCTAATTATCTTGGTCATGAAGATCTTTTTTGTACAGTTCTTCTGTGTATTCTTGCCATCTCTTCTTAATATCTTCTGCCTCTGTTAGGTCCATACCACTTCTGTCCTTTATCGAGCCCATCTTTGCATGAAATGTCCCCTCTAATTTTCTCGAAGAGATCTCTAGTCTTTCCCATTCTGTTGTTTTCCTCTATTTCTTTGCATTGATCTCTGAGGAAGATTTTCTTACCTCTCCTAGCTATTCTTTGGAACTCTGCATTCAGATGCTTATATCTTTCCTTTTCTCCTTTGCTTTTCACTTCTCTTCTTTTCACAGCTATTTGTAAGGCCTCCCCAGACAGCCATTTTGCTTTTTGGAATTTCTTTTCCATGAGGATGGTCTTGATCCCTGTCTCCTGTACAATGTCAAGAACCTCCGTCCATAGTTCATCAGACACTCTGTCTATCAGATCTAGTCCCTTAAATCTATTTCTCACTGTATAATCATAAGGGATTTTAGTTAGGTCTTACCTGAATGGCCTAGTGGTTTCCTTACTTTCTTCAATTTAAGTTTGAATTTGGCAATTAGGAATTCATGATCTGAGCCACAGTTAGCTCCTGGTCTTGTTTTCGCTGAGTATATAGAGCTTCTCCATTTTTGGCTGCAAAGAATATAATCAGTCTCATTTCGGTGTTGACCATCTGGTGATGTCCATGTGTAGAGTCTTCACTTGTGTTGTTGGAAGAGGGTGTTTGCTATGACCAGTGCGTTCTCTTGGAAAAACTATATTAGCCTTTGCCCTGCTTCATTCCGTATTCCAAGGCCAAATTTGCCAGTTACTCCAGGTGTTTCTTGACTTCCTCTTTTGCATTCCATCCCCCTATAATGAAAAGGACATCTTTTGGGGGTGTTAGTTCTAAAAGGTCTCACAGGTCTTCACAGAACTGTTCAACTTCAGCTTCTTCAGCGTTACTGGTTGGGGCATAGGCTTATTGTGTGATATTGAATGGTTTGCCTTGGAAATGAACAGAGATCATTCTGTCATTTTTGAGATTTCATCCAAGTACTGCATTTCGGACTGTTTTGTTGACCATGATGGCTACTCCATTTCTTCTGAGGGATTCCTGCCCGCAGTAGTAGATATAATGGTCGTGTGAGTTAAAGTCACTCATTCCAGTCCATTTTAGTTCGCTGATTCCTAGAATGTCAACATTCACTCTTGTCATCTCCTGTTGACCACTTCCAATTTGCCTTGATTCATGGACCTAACATTTCAGGTTCCTATGCACTACTGCTCTTTACAGCATCGGACCTTGCTTCTATCACCACAGTCACATCCACCACTGGGTATTGTTTTTGCTTTGGCTCCATCCCTTCATTCTTTCTGGAGTTATTTATCCACTGATCTCCAGTAGCATACTGGGCACCTACGGACTTGCAGAGTTCCTCTTTCAGTATCCTATCATTTTGCCTTTTCATACTGTTCATGGGGTTCTCAAGGCAAGAACACTGAAGTGGTTTGCTATTCTTCTCCAGTGGACTACATTCTGTTAGACCTCTCCACCATGACTCGCCCATCTTGGGTGGCCCCACATGGCATGGCTTAGTTTTCATTGAGTTAGACAAGGCTGTGGTCCATGTGATCAGATTGACTAGTTTCCTTTATTATGGTTTCAGTGTGTCTGCCCTCTGATGCTCTCTTGCACCACCTATCGTCTTTCTTGGGTTTCTTTTACCTTGAATGTGGGGTATCTCTTCATGGCTGCTCCAGCAAAGCGCAGCCACTGCTCCTTACTTTTAACAAGGGGTATCTCTTCACTGCCACCCTTCCTGACCTTGAACATGGAGTAAGTAGCTCCTCTCAGCACCCGCACAGCTGCCACTCCTTGGACGTGGGGTTAATCCTCTCAGCCACCACCCCTGACCTTGGGCATGGGGTAGCTCCAGTACTATGTTCCCTGAAGGTAAATGTATGTTACTGGATAAGGAATAATCATTTTAACTATTGGTTCTCTTCCAGAAACTTTTTTTACATAATTTAAATATGTTCTCATTTTATAGGAATCTATTAGGTGGAAAATTTTATTTGTGTTTTATAGATGAAGAAAATGAGTATGTAAAAGGTTGATTATCTTCAATGAAAATGAGTTTATCCCAATGTGAGACTTAGATGTGTGCTTCCTCATAGGTGTATATCTACTTGACCACATACTATACTGCATTTCAGGGCAAGCAACTAAATTTAAAATTTTGCTCTCATAATCATTCTTAGCTGCAAGCAATCATTACTTTTATGTCCAACACAATAATTCAGAAATTCTTAAAAAACCTTAAAAATGTTTCAAGTAGTTTTTCCCATGAAAAAAGGATTAATGTGTTGGCTTTCTCAATAACAAGTATGGATTCTGATTCCTGATATGATGGACTAAAAGCTAACTGGTATGAAATTTACTATAAAACAAATGAACAAACCAAAAAAAACCCAGAAAATGTAGATAATACAGAAATCACAGAAGCAGAAAGACTGAGATACAGGATGAACATGCACTTTGTGGACAGGAGGGAAAGTCAACAAATCCCTGCATGTCTCTGTGGCTCTTTTTCTAGAACCAGGAGGAGCAACCCATACAGTATACACAGTACCTGCTGGGTACACATTAGGAAGACCAGTCTTTCTCTCCTGGCAAACCAGAAAGAGAAGCTGAGTAACTAAGAACACGGAAAAGTTTATAATTTCAGAAGGGAAAATGCCAAAGAAGGGTTCTCCAAACCAAGCTCCTCCACATTTTGATTTGACAATTAAAGAACTGTCAGTGTCATTCACCATCTTTTTCCAAGAGAATGAAGTCACCAGTCATGCAGTGGCTGACTTTCCACACCCTCTGAGAGGGGTTAAGGACAGAAATCAGGAATGACTACTCTGTGCTCTGGCAGAAACTGGCAGAACAAGCCTTCAGATAATTATACGTATGCAGGAGAAAATTTTATGAAACCAATTTCTTACACCTTCTCATACCTAGAAAAACACTACAATCATGAATGGAGTCATCTGCTCCTGGTGACTAGCAGTAACCTCTTTGGAGATGCATGGTTGTTGCAGATAGCACCTTCGCCAAAATCAGACGTCTACTAACCCCCAGAGCAGTTCCTCAGAGCTATTTGAGAGGTTGTCTCCTTGGTTATAGTCCTCAGTAATTCACCCAATAAAACTGAAGCTCAAAGCTCTCATGTTGTGCAATTTTTTTTCTTTCAATCGACATACTGAACCTTGAACCATGGGTAAAAAAGATTCAAACCAGCCCAGTGAAAGGAACAGGATCAGAATCGAGACCAGAGATGCTGTTCGAGATAGAGTTCACAATTTAAATCTAGCCAAATATTCCTTGCTGAATTTAAGGGAAAAAATGCTGATAAAGAAAAATAGCAGGATCCAGAATCCCCACAACTTAACCTTTTTAGTATCAAGGACAGAAGCAAAATTAACTGAAATAAAAAGAAACAAAAAGTCTGACAGATTCTCAAGAGCAAAGAATGCTATCTGGGTCCAAAATCTAATTGTCTAAAAATTCTAATTGAGCTATTTCATCAGAAACAAGATGTTGACACTAACAGACAATGTCTTAAAGCATTCTTTGTAGCTATTTTCAACTGAACATTGTTTAGTGAATGCTAATCTCACAAAAGACTCAAACCTCAGGAGAAAAACAGAGGCAACAAAAAGGAAACAATGGACATTTCTGGACTAAAAATATTATTAATAAAGAAAACAAACAAAAAGCTGAGACTGAATAAAAGATCAATGCGACCCTCAGGCTGTTATTCTTGCAGGAAAATTTGTTTAGGTCACATAACAATAAAATGCAAATAAAATGGTGTTTCAACATGCAGTGGGAGGCATTCAGACAAAATCATGCTCAGTGATCTTCTGTCAAAAGAAAGCTAACATCAAAGTTTTCTCTTACTAATTTGAGTTCTGAAGATATTGAATAAAATAGGAGTGCTGTTAGAAAGGGTGGAAAATGTTATTGAACAAGATTAAAGAGATAAGATGATGAAGCAGTTCAGTTCTCTCATTAGTTTTATTTTAAAATTCAAGACTGAATGTATGCATTTGAAGACTGTGCACTTATGATCAAAAGTCAGGAAGCATCTCAATATCAGAAATCAAGAGTGAGGATAAATCAATTCATACATGATGAGCATGCTTTAAAAATAAAAACAAAAATGGAGAAAGAGTTATGGGATTTCAGTAGATGAAGGATTCTTTTTAGGTAAGAAAGAGAGCCTAAAGATCTGCTAAGCTGTCTTGTGTGTGTGTGTGTGTGTGTGTGCTTAGTCACTAAGTCATGTTTAACTATTTTGATCCCCTGAATGTAGCCCACCAGGCTCCTCTGACCATGGAATTTTCTAGGCAAGAATACAGGAGTGACCTGTCTTCAGTTCAGTTCAGTCAGTTCAGTCAGTTCAGTCGCTCAGTCGTGTCCGACTCTTTGCGACCCCATGAATCGCAGCACGCCAGGCCTCCCTGTCCATCACCAACTCCCAGAGTTCACTCAGACTCACATCCATCAAGTCAGCGATGCCATCCAGCAATCTCATCCTCTGTCTTCCCCTTCTCCTCCTGCCCCCAATCCCTCCCAGCATCAGAGTCCTTTCCAATGAGTCAACTCTTCGCATGAGGTGGCCAAAGTATTGGAGTTTCAGCTTTAGCATGAGTCCTTCCAAAGAATACCCAGGACTGATCTCCTTTAGGATGGACTGGTTGGATCTCCTTGCAGTCCAAGGGACTCTCAAGAGTCTTCTCCAACACCACAGTTCAAAAACATCCATTCTTCAGCACTCAGCTTTCTTCACAGTTCAATTCTCACATCCATACATGACTACTGGAAAAACCATAGCTGTCTTAGAGGATCATAAACTTAGAGTCATTCTTGTAGACTAGTACTTAGCAATGTAGCTGCCAAATATAGAAAAAAAGTGTTTAACTTTTCTATATTTGAAAATTATAATTCTAGTTTTGTTATTACTACCAATTTTATGATGTCATATTTATGGTTATATTTTGAAAGACACATAATATATCAATAGTGTGATTTATTAGCAATTCTTTTTTTTTTTTTAAATAAAAATTCAATGCTATTCTCCCAAATCTCCCCACCCTCTCCCTCTCCCACAGAGTCCGTTAGACTGATCTATACATCAGTGTCTCTTTTGCTGTCTCGTACACAGGGTTATTGTTACTATCTTTCTAAATTCCATATATATGCGTTAGTATACTGTATTTATGTTTTTCTTTCTGGCTTACTTCACTCTGTATAATAGGCTCCAGTTTCATCCACCTCATTAGAACTGATTCAAATGTATTCTTTTTAATGGCTGAGTAATACTCCATTGTGTATATGTACCATTGCTTTCTTATCCATTCATCTGCTGATGGGCATCTAGGTTGCTTCCATGTCCTGGCTATTATAAACAGTGCTGCGATGAACATTGGGGTACACGTGTCTCTTTCCCTTCTGGTTTCCTCAGTGTGTATGCCCAGCAGTGGGATTGCTGGATCATAAGGCAGTTCTATTTCCAGTTTTTTAAGGAATCTCCACACTGTTCTCCATAGTGGCTGTACTAGTTTGCATTCCC
This sequence comes from Bos indicus, assembly GCF_029378745.1. Taxonomy (NCBI): domain Eukaryota; kingdom Metazoa; phylum Chordata; class Mammalia; order Artiodactyla; family Bovidae; genus Bos; species Bos indicus. Next base: position 26,679,201 of record NC_091776.1, on the reverse strand, counting down.
ACCAACAGTGTAAGAGGGTTCCCTTTTCTCCACACCCTCTCCAGCATTTATTATTTGTAGACTTTTGGATCGCAGCCATTCTGACTGGTGTGAAATGGTACCTCATAGTGGTCTTGATTTGCATTTCTCTGATAATGAGTGATGTTGAGCATCTTTTCATGTGTTTGTTAGCCATCTGTATGTCTTCTTTGGAGAAATGTCTATTTAGTTCTTTGGCCCATTTTTTGATTGGGTCATTTATTTTTCTGGAGTTGAGCTGTAGGAGTTGCTTGTATATTTTTGAGATTAGTTGTTTGTCCGTTGCTTCCTTTGCTATTATTTTCTCCCATTCTGAAGGCTGCCTTTTCACCTTGCTAATAGTTTCCTTTGTTGTGCAGAGGCTTTTAAGTTTAATTAGGTTCCATTTGTTTATTTTTGCTTTTATTTCCAATATTCTGGGAGGTGGGTCATAGAGGATCCTGTTGTGATTTATCTCGGAGAGTGTTTTGCCTATGTTCTCCTCTAGGAGTTTTATAGTTTCTGGTCTTACATTTAGATCTTTAATCCATTTTGAGTTTATTTTTGTGTAAGTTGTTAGAAAGTGTTCTAGTTTCATTCTTTTACAAGTGGTTGACCAGTTTCCCCAGCACCACTTGTTAAAGAGATTGTCTTTAACCCATTGTATATTCTTGCCAGCAATTCTTGACTGAAAAAGTACCAAATTTTTTAATCCCTTAGCATAGAGAAATAAAACCTCTCTATATCTCTCAGTGTTCCTGAATAGTCCTAGACTCCTGAGACTCCTCATGCAACATGAGAATTGTGAAGTGTGAAAGTGTTAGTCATTCAGTACTGTGTGATTCTTTGTGACCCAATGGTCTGCACCCCAACAGGCTCCTCTGTCCATGGGATTGTCTTGACAAGAATACTGGAGTGGGTAGCCATTTCCTTCTTCAGGGGGTCTTCCTAACCCAGGGATTGAACCTGGGTCTCCTGCATCATAGGCAGATTCTTTATCATCTGAACCACCTCTGTAACCATTTGTCTACTGATTTACTTTGATGATTTAAGGGTAATTAAATCCCTTACCTCCCTAAAAGGACAAATGGTTACAGCTCAGACTAGGTCAGAATTAAGCTCTAAGGGGTAGAATGACTAGAGAGCCAGCTCCCTAGGAATTTACATGTGAAAAGGGATAAAATCCCTATCAGGCTGCTGCACATATTTTATTTACACACAAGTAAATGACTCAGACATTATATATTTTAAGGAGGCCTGCTTCCTTCCTCTTCATAAGCAAAGAAGAAAAAAAAAATCCCCCTTTGTCTTCACCAGTGGAATATTTGACACATCATATAGGATATCTGGCATGATTGTTCTTGTACTACCCAGGAGTAAGCACTGGGACAAGGGGCACAACACAATTCCCTACTGTGAAGTAATTAATATAAATTCATTTCTTATCCAGAATATCTCCTGTGCATATTAAAGTGGAAGGAATCACATGAATAAAAAGAAATAGAAACCAAGATTTTCAATTGTAACTCTTGAAAGGTTGTAAGAAAATAGTGGTTTGCTCTAGAGACACAGAGACAGGGTGGTATTCAGCTTAGAGTTATAAATCAGCTCACATGAAGAAATAAGAATCCTAAGAAGAGTCTATACAATGGAGAAGAGAATATCAAAAGTTTTAAAGAGAACATGGTCAATAGAATGGAAAATGATAATGGGTTCATGAGAGGAATAATAAATATCCTATTAAGTCAGCAGAAAGGGGTGGCATGGGGTAAATGAAGGGCAGAATTAAGAGAATATGTGAACAATAATGTCAAAATATAAAATCATTTTGTGTTTTTATTAATTAGCTAATTAGCTCAGCATATGATGATTGCATTATTATTATGTTTCAGGTTGTAAAGAAAAATAAGATTCTCAAAGAGTTACAGCTAATAAATAAAAGTAGATGAATAAACATGTAAATAGGGCTAAATAATCATTTCTGTGGGAAACATTTATACATACTACAGGAAAGAATGTTTGTATTTATACTTTTTGTTGCTGAAGTTTGAGGTTAGAAGTTAAGAAATACATTTATGGAGCAGCTGGGGGATCTAAAATTGGAACTACGTCCAGGGTGTCAAAGGCTAAATAAATCTTATTAATTTAGTGTTAGAAAGTGTTTTTCTTTTTTGGCCATGCTGTGTGGGATGTGACATCTTAATTCTCTACTCAGGGATCAAACTCACATCCCCTGCAGTAGAAGCAGAGTCTTAACAACTGAACCACCAGGGAAGTCCCTAGTCTTAAAGAGTTATTGAAGACATTTAAGAGTTGTTTCTGGCCAAGAGTTGGGGAATAAAAGAGATTCAAATAAGTGATCAAACTAGAGGCTGGGATAAAGAGGGGCTAATTAACCATTCTATGACTGTGAAGTTATACAGCACTCTCTGTGCTTAGTTGCTCAGTCATGTTCGACTCTTTGTAACACCATGGACTAGCCTGCCAGGCTCCTCTGTCCATTAGAATTATCCAGGCAAGAATACCAGAGTAGGATGCCATGCCCTCCTCCACAGGTTCTTCCCAACCCAGGGATCAAACTGGGTTCTCCTGCATTGCAGGTGGATTCTTTACCAGCTGAGCCACCAGGGAAGCCCACAACACTCTCTACCTAGATACAAATATGACTGATATTTTTTAATTGACTGGCTAACAAAACCCTTTAATTAGCTACCTGTACAGGCCTTGCCTATGTATACATGTGTAGAATTATGTCTATAGATCATAAAAACAGTGAAACTTTTTTTTTTAATATAACAAACTTGGCATGTCTTACTAGCACCCTCCTACATGCAGTAAGAGAAGAAATAGACTGTGTAAGCAATGCATTTGAATACAAATATTTGTGTCTGAGATTATCCTAAAGTACATAAAGCAATTAAAATATTTATGCCATCTTATATATAATTTATTCAATGAAAATCAATATAAAAATCCTACTGAGAAAACAATCTATTTATTGAAGGAGCTGTTAAAATGCCAGGATGGAAGCAGGAGCATGGGAAAGTTTTACAGTTTGGTGTGAAATGATGGCTTTGAGTCCTGAGTCTACTGAGTTCTGAGTTTATTGGCTTTATGAAAATGAAAGTGAGTAGCTCGGTCCTGTCCGACTTTTTGCAGCCCTGCTGGATCATGGGAAAAGGAAGAGAGTTCCAGAAAAACATCTATTTCTGCTTTATTGACTATGCCAAAGCCTTTGACTGTGTGGACCACAATCAACTGTGGAAAATTCTGAAAGAGATGGGAATACCAGAGCACCTGACCTGCCTGTTGAGAAACCTATATGCAGGTCAGGAAGCAAAGTTAGTACTGGACATGGAACAACAGACTGCTTCCAAATAGGAAAAGAAGTACGTCAAGGCTGTATATTGTCACCCTGCTTATTTAATTTATATGCAGAGCACATCATGAGAAATGCTGGGCTGGAAGAAGCACAAGCTGGAATCAAGATTGCTGGGAGAAATATCAATAACCTCAGATATGCAGATGACACCACCCTTATGGTAGAAAGTGAAGACGAACTAAAAAGCCTATTGATGAAAGTGAAAGAGGAGAGTGAAAAAGTTGGCTTAAAGCTGAACATTCAGAAAACGAAGATCATGGCATCTGGTCTCATCACTTCATGGGAAATAGATGGGGAAACAGTGGAAACAGTGTCAGACTTTATTTTTTTGGGCTCCAAAATCACTGCAGATGGTAACTTCAGCCATGAAATTCAAAGATGCTTACTCCTTGAAAGGAAAGTTATGACCAACCTAGATAGCATATTCAAAAGCAGAGACATTACTTTGCCAACAAAGGTCTGTCTAGTCAAGGCTATGGTTTTTCCAGTGGTCATGTATGGATGTGAGAGTTGGACTGTGAAGAAAGCTGAGCACTGAAGAATTGATGCTTTTGAACTGTGGTGTTGGAGAAGACTCTTGAGAGTCCCTTGGACTGCAAGGAGATCCAACCAGTCCATCTTAAAGGAGATCAGTCCTGGGTATCCATTGGAAGGACTGATGCTGAACCTGAAACTCTAATACTTTGGCCACCTCATATGAAGAGTTGACTCATTGGAAAAGACTCTGATGCTGGGAGGGATTGGGGGCAGGAGAAGAAGGGGATGACAGAAGATGATATGGCTGGATGGCATCACTGACTCGATGGACATGAGTTTGGGTGAACTCTGGGAGTTGATGATGGACAGGGAGGCCTGGCGTGCTGCAATTCATGGTGTTGCAAAGAGTTGGACACGACTGAGCAACTGAACTGAACTGAACTCACTATACATTGCATGGAATTCTCCAGGCCAGAATACTGGAATGGGTAGCCTTTCCCTTTTCTAGGGGATCTTCTCAACCCAGGGATTGAACCCAGGTCTCCTGCATTGCTGGTGGATTCTTTACCAGGTGAGCCCCAAGGGGATCCTTGGCTATATGACCTATATTTTTATATTTTTGTGTTGGAATAAAACAATGCAAATTTGACATAGATCTAAGGATATGAAGATGTTTTGGGTACCTCCTTTTATCTTTTGGCTATTCTGCCTGGTTTTCCATAGTAAACCCTGTCTTGTTATGTGATGCATGCCTATCTGATAGGGAGACTTATTGATGGCTCCAGAGTCAATCTGCCTATAAAATATTAGTAAAGTTTATTATTTCCATAGTAGGCATTGAGTGACAAGCCAAGTACTTTAAAAATGGCACTATTATTATTATAATCAATGCAATTTCTCTGTATGTTGCTCATTTCCTCTAGCAATACCGTAAGATCTTTCAGAAATTCATTTTTTTCCCACAAGTTCTTTTCAAATATTTAGAAAAGTAAAATACCTTCCAGTGAAAAATTATTTTCTTAGTTCTTTGAAGTGTATCATGAAAAGGTACCTGTCTCTTCTCTATACAGTTATCACACTCTAGTGCCAAGCACTAGACTTGGCATTCACTTCCTTTAGGGATGTCATTTCAGTACGGTGGTGAGGAACTGGTAGCTCTACAGTCTTAGCTAGAAACTTAATATTCTTCAAATGTGGGCTTTAATGAGTCGCTTATATGGGTTAGGAATTGCAATTAGCAATTCTGACTTATGTATTCTCATATTGCTCTTAGAGGAGCACTGTGTTACTGAAAGGTGATCTGGTATAACAGGAAAAGCAAGATCAAATATTCTTCGTTTCAAAAACTCAGACCTTGTAATAACTAGTTGTACAACAATGGATACTTGATATCTCAGGTCCTTGATAAGGATAATAATTCCTATCCTGGACGGTTGGTGTGAAAATTCAAATAAATGTACTAAAGAGTAATTACATGGTAGATGCTCCATGAAAAATAGCTATTATAATACCTCTTTGTATAATAGCTAAAAATGACACAAAGGAACCTATTAACAAAACAGAAATAGACTCACAGACATAGAAAACAAATTTATGATTACCAAAAGGGAAATGGGATAAATTAAGAGTTTGGGGTTAACAGATGCACACTAGTATATATTGATATAAATTAGATAACTAACAAGGACCTACTGTATAGAACAGGGAATTTTATTCAATATTTTGTAATAATCTGTAAGGGAAAAAATCTGAAAAAATAATATGTATATATAACTTTGCTGTATACCTGAAACTAACATTTATATTTCAGTAAATTAAAAAAAAAAATCTCCTGTACATACACATAAATATAAGAGCTTAATAATGCAGAGCTAACGTGTCCAAATAGTGTATCAAAACACCCTAGGTAACACAGAAAGTTCATATGGGTCATGGTAGGATATTTTAAATTTTCAAGGAAACACAATGACTTTTCATGTCCACTATATGGATTTGAATTCATTGTCACTCAGAATTTCAATACTAAATTGGGCTGTTACTTTCAACTATATTTTATTTTTGCAAGACCAAATTTCTAAGTACAGCATGCAGCTTTACACATTTTTCTAAAAAAAAAAAATGTTAATTTTGTAAAGGCCTTATATTTATTATTATCTAACAGCATCTCAATGCACAGTGTTAAATGTCTATCTTTAGTATTAGTAGACAAAAAAGAAATCATACTTTAAATCATCATTTTTGAGTCTTTTTAGTTTCTCAGATGATTTTCAATCAAATGTGGTTAAATATATCATTGTTTTTCTACTATACTGTTACTGAGAAAAGCACATGCAAGTTAGTGGAAAATATGTTTATTTGTTTGTTTGTTTGTTTTGTAGGGATGTGGGAGTGTTCGCTTATTTATCCTACTATTATTAGTATTTTCTTTCAGAGAATTATTTGCAGACTATTTTTAAGCCAACTGTATTAAAAGATAAGCTATTACTGAAATTATTCTGGTACACAGAAATTACATTATATCATCCCAAATGAAATGAAGAAAATACAGGGAAGCTTTTGGTACCCTCTCTGCCTCTTGGATAATCTGCCATGCTTCCTTTAGAAATTTCTTGTACTATGTGATACATGGCTGTCTGCCTGACAGATCTACAAAGGGCTCCAGGGCAATCCATATGTGAAACATTAGGAAAGTTTTCATAACAGGCATTGTTTATTATTTTTGATAAAATGAATGTGAATAAGTGCTATGATGTTTTTCTCTCTTAATACTATTATCTTAAAAAAAAATACTATTATCTTGTCACATATCCTACTCTGATAGACACTGCCAAAGCTCATAGAAGTATTCCCATTGAGTCTTCTATACACTCAGCTGGTCCAAAAAAAAAGAAAAAAAAAATCAAAGGCATATTCCAGCATGAAGTAATTCTACTTAATATCTCATACTGTTACAACTATTTCCCCTTTGTTCTGTTCTACAAAGGACACAGTTAAAGTTAATTTTTTTCCTGGAAAGGGTGAAATAATGAACTCCTGAAAGCTGCCTTTTCAGGCACTTAAACAGAAAGATGGTTCTGCTACTTCTACACAAAATTTGTGTTATCTAGTTGCAGGAAAAATCAAATTCTTTAGATTCTTTCCATAAGACAAAGTGTTGCATACGTGAATTTACTTGCAAAATTCAGAAGAGCATGTATCGCCATACTGCCTAAGTATTTAGGCAAACAATTCCCCAGAAATGCAAATAATTTATGAGGTAGAGAGTATGTGATATGCTTTTAACATAATCTACCAATAAAACTTTTTCAGTGCTGTCAATCAAATAAGGTGGTTCATGCATTTCATAATTATAATTGTCTGTTTTTATAAAGTGCAGCTTTAATAGCATTTACAATGAACTATATTTAACATGACAAAGCTGATCAGATAAAATTTTTAAATTTAACACTATGTGAAATATACATATAAATATATCTTATTTGGGTGACTTCATATGCTTTTTAGCATATGAAAAATAGTCTATTAAACTTTTTTCCAAAAATATCTGACATAATTAATATTTTATCAGGAATAAATAATAATCATCCAGTACATTAGGTTACCACTAAGCAAAAAAATCATTAAAGTAACTATTGAACACTGTTTCCTTAATTCCTAGGATATTACTTTTCTAGGGCTACTAAAACAAAGTACCACAAACTAAATGGCTTAAAGGAAGTTCATTATTTCACAGTTCTGAAGGCCAGAATTGAGGCACTAGCAGGCCTAATTCCTTCCACAGGATGTGAGAGGCAATGTTCCATGCTTCTCATCCAACTTCTGGTAGTTTGTTGGCAATCGTTAGCATTTCTTGGTTTGCAGAAACATCATCCCAGCCTCTACATGGAGTCCTCCCTGTGTCTTTGTGTTCACATTTTCCCTTTGTAAGGACATCAGTTCTTGGACGAGGCTCATCCTGATGACCTCATCTTAACTACTTAGTGTTAAATAATTTTACTTTCTTAATAGCCAATTCTAATACATAAATTTTGATAAATTCTAAAACTGAATAATTAAATTCAAGAATAAATTATATGTGGTATAATATGAATTTTGAAGCATGATACATTGCCAACATTTCCTGTCCCTTGTCTAACAATATTACCAGAAATAGGGTATTAGAAAGCCTGTATTGCCAAGACATCAGCTAAATTGGCCACTACTAAACTTTTAAACTTGTCTTTCCCATTGGTAAAATAAGTAAAATTCACTTAATAAATATTATTCTTCTGCTTGCAGAATTAGTTGAGTATGAGATATGAGGGGGCTTCCCAGGTGGCGCTAGAGGTAAAGAACCTGCCTGCCAATGCAGGAGACATAAGAGGCACAGGTTCAGTCCCTGGGTTGGGAAGATCCCCTAGAGGAGGGCATGACAATCCACTCAAATATTCCTGTCTGGAGAATTCCATGGACAGAGGAGGCTGGAGGGCTACAGTCCTTGGGCTTACAAAGAGTTGGACATAACTAAAGTGACTTAGAACGCGTGCACACATGAGACAGGAGACCACCCCTTCTCCAAGATCTGTCTACATATAAGATATGCTCTGAAGGGTTGCTGGTCTCAATGAAAGGAGACTGCCAGTGAACTTTCCTCCCCATCTTCCAGATAAACAAACAAACAACAAGCAATAAAAATCTGAGCATGAGGCAAGAAGTCAACAGAGTTTTGAGTAGCTCTAGCCAGGCCTCTGAGTCATCATCCTGTGGAATGTGTATGTTTGTTGCTCAGTCACGTCTGACTCTTTGTGACCCCATAGACAATAGCCCACCAGGCTCCTCTGTCCATTGAATTCTCCAGGCAAGAATACTGGAATGGGTTGCCATTCCCTTCTGCAAGGGGTCTTCCTGACCCAGGGATTGAATCCTGGTCTCCTGCATTGCAGGGCCGGTTCTTTACCATCTGAGCCACCAGGGAAGCCAAAGTGAGTCATCCCAACTGAGAGCGAAAGCAGGAACCTCCTCCACCTGCCAGCAGCCTCAGCAGCAGAAGAAATAGATAAATTCTCTATGAATAAATCATATTCTAAAATAGACATGCTGGGGTTCCATAAAGAAAATTGATATATTACTTCATAAAGCAAGATTACCAACTATATAGGAAGGCTAGCCACTGTGAATGGAATTCAGCAGAAAATTATGTTTATCTATTTAATTTTATATAATTTTAGATTCAGAAGGAGCAAATATATAAGAAATTTTGACATACCATTCACTGAAGTTACCCAAATATTAAAAGTTAAGTACTTGTCCTTCTTCAACCTCTGTCTTTTTCAACTTGATTCAATCAGTTCATATTTCTACATATTTGAGAAATGGAGCAATATGAAAAAAAATATTAACTCTTACTGCTTAGACTATATAATTTTATGTAACAAATATGATCTGAGCTATCAAAATACATTGATAGTAATTTTATTTTTACCTAATATAATCTAATTAGTGATAATACATCAATTAATAGGAGTTTCTTAATGTGTTGTTTTTCCATATAATTCAATCACATGAAATAATTCAGAAACAATTTCTGTTAAATGAAATTGCATTATATTGTCACAAAGCCTAAAACTAATGAAAACTTCAGTGAGCTTATTGTTACATACAAGCTGTGGCAGAAAAAAGATGTTTACTGATATATAGGGGTTTCCTTCCCCTTTTCATTTTATCATATTCAAGAACATTCATAAAATTCAGCCCTAAAAATCAATAGGCTGTGAAATAAATTATATTTTATAGCTTAATTATACTGAACTAGTAATAGCTCATCACATTTAAATTATTTTCTCTATGCTTATGTTTCTAATATGTTTATTATATATTCAGAGATGACTCAAACAGCAAAGAATCTACCTGCAATGGAGGAGACCCACGTTTGATCCCTGGGTCAGGAAGATCCCCTGGAGAAGGAAATGGCAACCCACTCCATTATTCTCATCTGGGAAGTCCCATGGACAGAGGAGCCTGGGGTCTACAGTCCATGTGTTCACAAAAGGTTGCACAAGACTGACTAATACTTTCACACACACAGACATATATACACACATACACAAACATATGTATTCCTAACTTCATGTACACAGAAAGAGATACATACACATGAACAGAAAAATGGTAAGGTGATAACCAGAGAGTTAAACTTTTGAATATTGATATTAACTTTTAAATTTTCTTTGAAATCATTAAGATGAATAAAGGAGTATAAATGTGTCACCAACACTTTTGGTTCAAGTCTAAACAAAACATCTATTCTTCCTTTAGCAGACATATTCAGACTTCAAAAAACTAAGAATAAATAAACTATTAGCATAATAAGTTTTAAGCAAATAAATGTTTATTAATTCTCATTCTTCTATAAGATGTCTATTATCTGTAGTTAATTCTAGACTACATGTTTACATAATTTCTGTATTTGAAGTTATTCATCCTTTTGTCAAATGTGATATGAATATTTCAAATCCCTCCAGTTATCTGGTGAATATGTCATCCTCCATATATACATACTGGTCAATATATTTGTGGTCGTTTTGAAGCTTGTTACCCAGCAAATCTAGGGCATTGTGTCTAATACCCTGTAAACAAAGTAAATATCAGTAAAATATACATGTTCACATTAAAACTATGAACTAAAGATTCATAGTTTTAATGAACTTAAACATTAAAGCCTCAAAACCCTTCTGATTCCATTTTGCCACCAAATTAAATTCAGGAAAGGGCCTTCTACTCCCTGCCTGATATATCAGAAAAAAAGAAGAAAAATAAGTCTTTTTTTTTTTTTTTCAGAAAGTTTTAGAATTCAAAATTTTGGATAAGGGGTATTTGAAATATTATAACAATAAAGTTTAATTTAGGAAAGATTTTATAGATTAACTTTGGAAGGAGGGAAAATGTTTTGAATATCAATGACAGAATATGAGATACATTAGAAATAATATAATCTATTTAGTACAAGAAACTGAGGAAAATAGTAAGATTCAAGTTAAAGTTCAAGCCAGGCAATGTACTCTGTCTAGCAATCATTTGGAGTTTCTAGTGAAGGTGTTTTCCCAAGGTATGTTGATGAATAAATGAAAATTTCTATACTGTTGGCCATCACTGTCTCCTAATGTAAATTTTAAACAATTTATGAAGAATTTAATTCTGGGGAAAATTGGAAATATAGTCTCATAATAATGAGCTTTCAGCAGTGCCTCTTATTATTTAGTAGAGATTACTGGAGTATTTAACAAATATTAAAGATATAAATTACCTCAGTAAGTTGCTACAGAAATCAGCAAAAAGAAGAGCTTTAAATAAAATAACTTATTTTAGTCTCCACCAACTCCTTTCACCATATATGAAGGAAAGGGTTATTGACACATTTAACCTAGTAATTAAGATACTTGAAAAGCCAAAATTAATTCCACATAGTTTCTATGCCAGAATTATGGTTTCTGAATGTTTTCTCATAATAGATTCAGTAATTTATTACTCAGGAGAACACTCACGAGAGTCCCTTGGACAGAAAGGAGATCTAACCAGTCAATCCTAAAGGAAGTCAACCCAGAATATTCATTGGAAGAGCTGAAGCTGAAGCTCCAATCATTTGGCCACCTGATGCGAAGAGCCGACTCATTGGAAAAGACCCCGATGTTGGGAAAGATTGAAGGCACGAGTAGAAAGGGACGACAAAGGATGAGATGGTTGGATGGCTTCACCAACTTGATGGACATGAGTTTGAGGAAGCTTTGGGAGTTGGTGAAGGACAGGGAAGCCAGAGCAGTGAAAGCACTAAGTCTTAACTGGACTGCCAGAGAATTCCAAAAACGTAATTTTAAAATGGAGAAGGCAATGGCAACCCATTCCAGTCATCTTGCCTGGAAAATCCCATGGATGGAGGATCCTGGTAGGCTGTAGTCCATGGGGTTAAAATACATTCAGAACATTTATTTCTATAAAAAAGATTTCATCTGCAATATATTTAGTATAATTTATAAGTTAATACTGTAGTTGGCTGTAAACTGCCCACCAAATTAATGATTACTTAAGGGAAAGGCTACCCACTCCAGGATTCTGCCCTGGAGAATTCCATGGACTGTATAGTCCATGGGGTCACAAAGAGTCAGACATGACTGAGGGACTTTCATGTTCATGTTAGTAGTAGGAAGTTTACACTAGAGAGTTAATTTTCATATAAAAAACTTTTTGCTTGGTATGTGTTAATTTATAATCATTATCTCTTTAACTGTGTTTCTGTCTTAGTATGGTGCCTGAAATATATCCAGTACTCAAGATATGTTGAATCAATGAGTTATGATTGTAACATGCAGACTAAACACCATATATTGGTTTAAGAATCTGAACTTAAATAGTGGACTTGTATAATTACAGTAAAAAGAACAATGTCTACTTATTAACAAGGTATTTTAAAACTCCATCTGGAGAATTAATCTGAATTTTGTGAGGTAGAGTTTTTAATAGATTAAATATGGAGATATGGATAATCCAACAGCTCAAAGACACCTGGAAATATTTTAGATCATTTTACTTAAATAGAAAAGAAAGAATTGTTAAGCAATTTCTTTCACAACACACACTAATTTTGTAACTGTGGAAAGTCTATTTACTAAGCTAGTATTCCTTTCACTGCTTTCCAAATAAACTTGCAAATAAGGTAAAATCAATTAAAGTTAATGGAAATTTAAAGTGAGAAAAATGGGGAAGAGAGAAAAACAAATCATACAACAAAATATCGGTTGAAAGTTGCAGTAGGTTTTCTTTCTTAAATAGGATGCAAATAACATTCAATATATTGCTCAAATTATTTAAGATACAAGAGGGAAAATGTTAGTATGCATAGTGATGACTAGTCTTTTATTCTTTAAGTGTGATTTGCACTTTCATTCGACCTCCTAAGCAACCCAAGTCAACAGACCTGAAGCAGATTTTGTTTTTTCAATCAAAAGTTTTCATCCACTGTTTTTGTTATTATGCACTTTTGACTCTGTAGTACTGAGATTCCTAGCCTCACTTAAGAATGTCATTATAGTTTTAGATGGGAACACTTATCTGCAATTATACTTGAGGATGTAACACAGAAAACAAAATCAAGGTAACTGATTAGTGCATAGAAAAACTGAAGGAACAAGAAAAGCTTGTGTATAGTTATAATTATAGTATCACATGGGCTTCCCTGGTGGCTCAGTCAGTAAAGAATCCACTTGCAACGGGGAAGACCTAGGTTCCATCCTTGGATTGGGAATATCCCCTGGAGGAGGGCATGGCAACCCACTATACTACTCTGGCCTGGAGAATCCCCATGGACAGAGGAGACTGGAGGGCTACAGTCCATGGGGTCACAAAGAGTTGGACAGAACTGAGCAACTAAGCATAGCACACAGCACATAGTATCACAAAATTAGGAAGTGCATTTTGAGTTACCTTCTATGGACTCTGAATCATTAAGTAAACAGTGATCATATCTGACAAATAAATATTTTCCATTTGATATTTTTACAACATTGAGAATGTGAATTTTACGGTTCTCAAGCTAGGCTGCTGCTAAGTCACTTCAGTCGTGTCCAACTCTGTGTGACCCCATAGATGCCAGCCCACCAGGCTCCCCCGTCCTTGGGATTCTCCAGGCAAGAACACTGGAGTGGGTTGCCATTTCCTTCTCCAATGCATGAAAGTGAAAAGTCAAAGTGAAGTCGCTCAGTTGTGTCTGACCCTCAGCGACCCCATGGACTGCAGCCTTCCAGGCTCCTCCATCCATGGGATTTTCCAGGCAAGAGTACTGGAGTGGATTGCCATTCCCTTCTCCTCTCAGGTTATATATATATTTAAATTTATGGAGCTGTTTACAAACTGAGAACTGCCTCATGATTTTGTGATTACTTAGAATGATAATTTTAATAATAAAATTGAAACAATACACTGGGGTTGAATTTGGACATTAAGAGTCAAGCCATTTATCTATAGCAAACAAGGATATGTAACTAGGCATTTTAATGTATGTGATTCCTTGAGTTTATATTTACTATACATTTTCCAAAAAATCATCTTGAAAAAAATGAGGATAGAGGTAGAGAAGCAGAGCAGGGATAAAGGAGATAGAAGAACTTTAATCATTGGAATCATTAATCACAAAATCAATACCTTTTGGGGTTTGTTGGTGATGTCCTCTATATGTTATTAAGGCTTCTCTGATGGTAAATATGGTAAAGAATCTGCCTGCAATGCGGAGACCCAGGTTTAACCCCTTGGTTGGGAAGAACCCCTGGAGAAGGGAATGGCAGCCCACTCCAGTATTCTTGCCTAGAGAATTCCACGGACTGAGGAACCCTGGTCCATGGGGTCGCAAAGAGTTAGACTGAGCAACTAACACTTTCACTTTCTATATGTTATTAGGTCCCTTACCAGAAAATACAATACCTTTCTCAGAATACATTAATTGGCTCTGTACTACTCATAATGAAAAAGTTTAATTGTATTTATCAATATCAATATATATATAATTACATATATGCTAAATCCATGAATCAAAAATAAAAACCATTTTCATTATGTCATAATCCCACTTTGTATACAAGCATCATTGATTGCACTTTGCTTTATTACAGATATCACATATTTTACAAGTTGAAGGTCTGTGAGTAGCCCTGAATTAAGCAAGCCTATCGATGCCATTTTTCCAATATCATTTGCTCACTTCATGTCTCTATGTCACATTTTGTTAATTCTTGCAATATTTCAAACATTTTCATTATTATTATATTTGCTATATGACTAAAACTTTTTGTACTAGCACAGAGAAATCCAGGGTAATTTATTTTCCTAAATTTATATAAATTCATATAGCTTCAGTGCAATGATCAATCTGTGTATAAAACTGCCTTGGAAAAATACATCTAAAACATATACTAGCATACAATATCTGGGGTCTTGACTGATTTAGGCTGGTTTTAGCTAATATTTGTTGGACTTACTCACGTGTCTGCATTTTGGCTTCTCATATGTTCTCTAACTCCTAGAACCAGCAGGTGAGCACAGGCAAGTCTTTTTCATGGCAACTGGAATATCACATAATGCCAAGCAAAATCACTCAAATTATCTACATTTTCAATCTAAGCTACACATCTGCACACTATCACTTTCACCTTGTTCTCATGGCCAAAGCAATTCTCATGGTTGCTCCTGGCATCAAAGGCATAAAGCACTGAGAAACTGGCATTTTCCCTTCCCTGAAAGTGAGTAAAAGTATTACAGGAGATGAAAGTGGAGAGAGAAAATAGAAGCTTTGCTCACAGAGGACCAATGGGTCATGTTTGAACAGAAGAACTGTTCTCAAGAATAAAAAACAAAGAGATAGTGTTGGTGGTGTGAGGTAATAGTAGACCCAGGATATTTGATTGCCTCTGACATTTGTGTTATATGTACATATACGTGGTTATATCATTTATTCTTTTCAGACACATTTAACATCATATACCAAATTAGGTGTTTTGAAATGTTTAAAATGCAAGTAATTAGAATAAAAGCATCAAGATTCGATAATGACTATATAAATGGCAATGGGCAGACCATATATATATAATTATAACTATATATACATACATATATACACACATATACATATATATATACACACACATATATATATATATACTTACATATATAACTATAACTATATATATAACTCTGACCCACAACTTCACGGCAGCCAGTAGCCAGTCCAGAAAGCCAAACCACTACCTATGTATGCTGCAATATGTGCCAGAGAACCTGTACCTGGTCAATAACTATGAGTCTCTCTTAGTTTTGCCTTCCTCTTCCCTTCATTCCCACTTCCAACCAGAGAAAGACTATATATTGTGCTGACTAATCACACTGGATGACCTGCTTTCAGTTACTCCCCCTCTAGCTTTTCCACACCAACACCTTTCAATCAGGGCACTCTGGAAGCCTTCCCCTTTTTTCTACTGTAGAGTTTCACAATGCCCTGGCTGCCTTTTGGGTTTTGTCAAATGCAGGTGATGGTGGTTGACTCTCTTATACGCTCTATGAATATACAGCCTTGCTTATTCTTACTTGGATGGTCTTCTATCCACCAGCAAAATACATATATACATTATCAAGACAGTCCCTTACGGCCTCCCCTTTGGAAATCAGCAGTTTGCACTCCGTAAGTGTCTTTCTGTTCTATTTTGTTCGTTTCGTTTTTTAGATTCAACATATCAGTAGGATCCTATGGCATTTGTCTTTCTCTGACTGATTTCTCTTAAGAAAATATCCTTTGGGTCCATCCACATTGTCACAAATGTCAAGATGTTACTCTTTCATGGCTGAGTAATATTCCATTGAATATGTATACCACATCTTCATTAACCATTCATCTATCAATGGGCATTTAGGTTGCTAAGTTGTCCCTGGCTACTCTAAATAAAGTTGCAATGAATTTAGCAGTGCACATATTTTTCAAATTAATGTTTCTGCTTCCCAGAATTAGAATTATGTGATTGTGTGTTAGTTGTATTTTTACTCTCTGAGGGGTCTCCATCTGTTTTCCCAATGACTGCACCAATTTACATTTTCACCACAGGGCACGGGGCTTCCCTTTTTTCACATCCTCTCTAATACTTGCAATTTCTTGTCTTTTTGATGATAGCCATGATGACAGGTATGAGGTGATATCTCATTGTGGTTTTGATTTGCATTTCCTAAATTATGAGCGATGCTGAGAATCTTTACAGGCATCTGTTGGCCATTTGTATGTTTTCTTACGACAAATATCTGTTCAGGTCTGCGACTGTTTTTCTCATGTTGAGTTATATGCTTTCTTTACATAATATGGATAATTAACGCCCCCCCCCCCCCGGATATTTGCAAATATCTTTTCCCATTTAGTAGTTTGCCTTTTTGTTTTGTTGATGATGTCCTTAATTGTACAAAAGCACTTTAGATTGATGTAGTCTGTGAGGCAATGGCACCCCACTCCAGTACTCTTGCCTGGAAAATCCCATGGACGGAGGATCCTGGCAGCCTGCCGTCCATGGGGTCGCTAAGAGTCAGACACAACTGAGCAACTTCACTTTCACTTTTCACTTTCATGCATTGGAGAACGAAATGGCAACCCACTCTTGTGTTCTTGCCTGGAGAATCCCAGGGACAGAGGAGCCTGGTGGGCTGCCGTCTATTGGGTCGCAGAGTCTGACACAACTGAAGTAACTTAGCAGTGACTTAGCAGTCTGTGAGACATATATTTTAAAGGGCAGCAAACATTTTCCTGCTTAGGAAAATCTAAGTTTAAAAATAGTTTTTCACCTTTAAAGAACAACAGATGAGAATTATGCAAACATCTGATGAAATGGGAGTTTTAAATAGCATATTACCTTCTAATATGTTATTCAGAACAAGCCTCTCCTCTCATTCAATCAGACTTCACTGCAATTATACATTCTTGTGATTAAGTGGTTCTCTTAAATGGTTATAATACTTCAGTGACTTGGGAAATTTGATGTTTTCTTTACTCCCAAGTGTTAAGTCATTTACTGATGATACCATCCAAAAAATTGTACAGTTCATGGGATATTTTCTCTGACATGTTTTAAATGTAGACTACATGAAATGAAGGATTTTCTCCAAATTTTTCATCATCTTTCATAACTGACCATTTAGTGCTCCACTCACCTTAAGCACTAAAATAACAAGACAGTTTAATATGTAATACCTTTCACTAATGTGAAATAATTTCTTGTGAAATTCTCATGGTATATAGGAACATGTTGACATTGAGTCTGACGCAGTAATAGAGATAGGATAGACTTCTTTTTCTGTGCCATTATATGTGACAACATTTATGAAGTTGTTAACTGTTTTTGTTTTCCCTGTCCATTCTTAGACATTTTACTTTCAAAAAAGTTCTCCTTGGGTAATTATTTCTACTCTTTTAGTCTCATTTGGAATTCATTGTTTCTGTGAGTTTCCTGAATTTGTAAGCCTTAAAGAGACAGAGTGACTTATAAATACCCCATTACAGATTTAATAGAAATAGCCTGTTTTGCACTTCAGTAGCACATTATTTCAGACTATTTCTGCATAACTTCTTAAAAATACAATTTGATTAAAATATTTTCTTGTGAAAAAGACATATATTTATTAAAATTTTTCTCATTTTGTTTGTGTCCCTCCTGGAATCAAATATAACATAGAACAGCTATCTGTGTTATGTTAATTGCAATTTATGTGATGAAACTTTTAAAAAGCTGTAGTTGGTAAAATAATATATGTTGGAGAACAAATATTCTTTCAGAATTCAGTTTCAAAGATTACAAAAAGTAGATTTGTATATTAAAACCAATGATTTAATACTACAAAGTATTATAGTAATATACAACCTAAACCTTAGAATTTGTCCCCTTAAATTTTCCCCTTTTAATTAGTTACATTTTTAAAATTCAGAATGATTCCATAATGCTTAAACATATGTGAAATACTTAAAATAGTACCAAGTTTGTATTGATACTCTATAAATGCTTGCTACTTCTATTAATGTTAGCACTACTCTTATTATTAAGGATTTTTTAGGAGAAATTCAGAATAAATCTTCACTAGGTATAAATTATAATATTATCAAGATTTATATATTATAACATTAGATGGAAAAGAAAGATGTTTGTGGCATATAAAATTGCTCCATCTACCCACTTACAGGGAAATAAAAAAAAAAAACTTCATAACTATAAAAAGAAGACTAAATTCTTAATCATACTGGCAGTGGTCACTGTGCATTTAGTTTTCCACGGTTGCTCCGTGTTTTATCAATCTCTTCAGAACTGAATTCTCATTTGAAAGTGAAATGATTCAAGTTGAGGTAATATTACTGGTTTGTATTCATCTATAGTTATAGGTTAGAAAATCTTACAAGAAAAGCAATCTTTTAGCAAAGAACAAGGGCTATGACGTGCCTTGATGCCATAACTGATAACCTTCAAATTATTCTCCTTTTGTTTATCTGCTTGTGTTTTGAAGTATTTGTTAGTAACTGAGGAATAGATGCTCTCTGCAACCTATCGGGTACTTTTATAGACATTTCCGTTGGAAGAAAAATGCTGCCAACTCTGAGTGCAATTTACATTGTACATTACAAATTACATTGTAATCATTTGCATGCCTATCCCAGTACTCTGTGAGAGTAAGGGAATTTATTAAAGCGTACATATCCCAGTGAAAACAGGGTAGTGTAGTGGATGGCAAATTTTGAAAATGCCATTTATAGTCTCCATGCCACTAAATTAGAAACAAATTTCCTAGAGCCTCAAAAAGAAAAGTGAGCATATGGCTAATACTGAGCTCCTTCATCTCAGTAAAATCTTTGTAAATAGTATTTGATCAGTCTAATTTACTGCCTTAATCTTTCACCCCTCTTTCCTACAAGATAGGATATAAACATTTCAAAGTAAATGAGGCTGAATATTAATTTGGTCTTGTCTTCTTCTATGGTAGTACTGTAACCAGGTTTTAATTCAATGCTGCTGCTGTTGCTGCTAAGTCGCTCAGTCATGTCTGACTCTGTGCGACCCCAGAGACAGCAGCCCACAAGGCTCCGCCGCCCCTGGGATTCTCCAGGCAAGAACACTGGAGTGGGTTGCCATTTCCTTCTCCAATTCAATGCTAGAACCTGTTAACTACTTTATAAATACATCAAATGATCAGTCCTTTAAAAGGAAAGGTACTCTTTTATATGTTACCATGGTATTGTTTACCTTACCATGCTTAGTATAAAAGGTGTGACAACGAGGAACCTGAGAACTGTGAAGTAGCAGACAATATAGAAATGAATACATCATGAAAGTTAAGGCATAATACTACTAAAATGATGGGCTAGGGACATTATGTGTAATTTTCTAGATAGGCAAATTGAGGCTTATGAGACAAATTATAAAATGTTTGGTTAGCAGACATAAGATTATTTAGGTTCCTGAAAGTAGCTTAAAAATCCTCCTAGGAGGAAATTATTTCCAGTAAAAGTATGAAAATAATAGTGAGGAATTGCTCCAAGTTAGTGATTCATTCAGCTACTCTGGCAACACTGCATAAGCAGTAGGTTATATATGTGTTTGGCTAAATAATGAAAGAAATGTGGGATACTAAGTAGGAGGAAAAAAAATAGGATAGGAGAAATACTATATTAAGAAGATTCCGGGAGACAAAAACTACCCAATTTCATAACTGAAAAAACTTCATAAACTGAAGCAAATATGGTAACCAGCCTTGATAGTTTATCCACTAATTAAAGAACTCAGCTCTCAAATTGAATATAATAGCAAATTTAACTAGAATGGACTGATTAAACTTTTGACACAAATAAACCTATAGCCACTAAACTGGATACTGTGAGATGGCAATAAAAGATTACAAACCAAAGCTTAATTATAATATCACACCTTATTTTTGTCTTTGTAAGGAGGTAGAACTTTCAGTTATGACCATGTGAGATGTCTTGACAAGTTCTTTCCCCATCAAATAGCTATAAAACTAGGGAAAAAATATGAAATAACATCTGTTTTGTTCTGGTATTTGGCCAAAGGCTGCTGCTGCTGCTAAGTCGCTTCAGTCGTGTCCGACTCTGTGCGACCCCACAGATGGCAGCCCACCAGGCTCCCCTGTCCCTGGGATTCTCCGGACAAGAACACTGGATTGGATCACCATTTCCTTTTCCAGTGCATGAAAGTGAAAAGTGAAAGTGAAGTTGCTCAGTTGTGTCTGACTCTTCACGACCCCCATGGACGGCAGCCTACCAGGCTCCTCCGTCCATGGGATTTTCCAGGCAAGGGTACTGGAGTGGGGTGCCATTGCCTTCTCCATTGTCCAAAGACATAAACCAAATTAAGAAACATTTATACTTAAAAAAAATCACTGAACTGTGAGTAGGAACTGTGGGAATCTGTGGCACTTGGCCCGAAGCTGCATACATTTTTTTTTTTTTTCCCCTAACACTCATGCTTATTCTTGGTTAGAAGGAGACTTTTGAACAGGGTGAGGATAAATGGGCAGCTTCTCTGCTTTGTTTAGAGGGAATTCATTTGATGTGGAGCAGTGAGTACTGCCAATATCTAATATCATAATCAGGGTATGTGACTCTTCAGAGGCAACAGGGATATAAGCTCCTTCTATTACCTGAAATTGTGGTCATGGTTAGAGAAAGAATATCTCTGGCTGTGGTTTTTGCAATTGTGCAATAGACAAGGGAGAGGACTCAACCTGTTGATGCATTCCTAGTATACTTTGTGGCTGTACACATATGCATAGAAGACACTAAAGCACACAGAAAGAAGATATATCCAGTGATGACTTAAGAGTGGTTTTAACATTAAATTTGATCTCCATGCAAATACAGATATATTGCCAGAGTTGGAAGGATTATTGCCTAGATTGCCTACAACCTCTACTACATTATATGGAAATAAGGAAAAAACATATTAAAGTTAGCCTTAAATATAAAAACAAGCATTATTTAAAATTAAATAAATAATTATGAAATTAAAAGATGTTTGCTCCTTGGAAGAAAAGTTATGACCAACTTAAGACAGCACATCAAAAAGCAGAGACATTACTTTGTCAACAAACGTCCATTTAGTCAAAGCTGTGGTTTTTATCGTAGTCATGTATGGATGTGAGAGTTGGACTATAAAGAAAGCTGAGTGCCAAAGAATTGATGCTTTTTAATTGTGGTGTTGGAGAAGACTCTTGAGAATGCCTTGGAATGCAAGGAAATCCAACCAGTCCATCCTAAAAGAAATCAGTACTGAATATTCATTGGAAGGAATGATGCTGAAGCTGAAACTCCAATACTTTGGCCATCTGATGTGAAGAGCTGACTCATTGGAAAAGACCCTGATGTTGGGAAAGATTGAAGGCAGGAGAAGAAGGGGATGACAGAGGATGAGATTGTTGGATGGCATCACCGACTCAATGGACATGAGTTTGAGTAAATTCCGGGAGTTGGTGATGGACAGGGAGGCCTGGTGTGCTGCAGTCCATGGGGTTGCAAAGAGTTGCACATGACTGAGGGACTGAACTGAACTAAGCAAAGACATTAGCAACGTCCAGTGCAAGGAAAATAGAATTGTTAGATTTAGTCTGGAAAAATCATTTTACAAAGGAACTAAAAAGACAGAATAAACTGAAAGAAAAAGAAACCAATAAAAACAGTTTTTGGGGGGGAGATATCAGAATTGAGAGTGGATATTATCAAAATACTCAAATTTCAACTCAAATATTAAGAGATAAGAAAAAATATAGGGAATTGTGATCCATACTAAGCAAAATCAAAACCTTTTATAGAAATTACTGTTTCTACAGAGAATTATTTCACTTACTATAAATATGTATGAAGAAAAAGAAAAGAATGCCCAAATAAATAAATAAAAGTATGACAATAATAAATTAATAAGTAAAGACTTGTTGGGCATTAAAAGAACCAAAGTGGAATTATCAAATTAAAGAATGTGACTCGTTTTTAAATCAGCTTAAGATTTGTGACAGCATAATAATAATTTGTAAACTCAAATATAAATCAATAAAAATTAGCCAATTTGATGAACAGAGAGGCAAAAAACTTGAAGGAAAAAATAGAGATCCTAATAGGCCAGTGATAAAATATCAAATATTCTAACATATGTGCAAATGGAATCCCAAAAAAGTGAGGTGAGAAAGAAATGGTTAGAATTGGTAGGCTTTTATGAAAATTTACTGATTGCTAATAAGCATATGAATAGATGCTTGATACCATTAATCGTTAAGAAAATTAAAACTAAAACCACAGTGAGATAGTTCTGTTACTATTAGAATGGTTATAATTTAAAAAAGAGGGACAATACCATGTTGAAATATAAATGGTTCTGCATTTCACTCAACTTAAAGCCTTTCCATAAAAGGCTATCTTTTACACTAAAAACAATATTAATGCATTTTCTATTTAGGCTAAAAGCCCAGAATTCAGATGAACAGAAATCCAGTCTTTTCTGTGAGTTTTAGAATCTTCGTTTAAGTGCCTGGCATGCAGTAGGGGATCAATAAATAAAGTAAAATAAAATAAAATTAGATACATAAATTAAAGCTCTGAATCTATTGTTATGCATATTAGAGACTAGGACTTTGAACACCCTGGCTCAAGAGAATCATCTTGGTTCTCTGGGTTCTATGCTGTACATTATATTTACCTCCTCACAAATGACTGCTTATATTTACTTGAGAAATTTGCAGGAATGTTACATTTGAATCACAGAACTCTGAATTTTCCTAAAAAAAATACATACAATGTATAACTCAATTTTTGGTTACAACATAATGCAATCAGTTCAGTTCAGTTGCTCATTCGTGTCCAACTCTTTGCAATCCCATGAATCTGAGTACGCCAGGCCTCCCTGTCCATCATCAACTCCCGGAGTCTGCCCAAACTCATGTCCATTGAGTCCGTGATGCCATCCAGCCATCTCATCCTCTGTCATTCCCTTCTCCTCCTGCCCCCAATCCCTCCCGGCATCAGGGTCTTTTCCAATGAGTCAACTCTTCGCATGAGGTGGCCAAAGTACTGGAGTTTCAGCTTTAGCTTCATTCCTTCCAAAGAAATCCCAGGGCTGATCTCCTTCAGAATGGACTGGTTGGATCTCCTTGCAGTCCAAGGGACTCTCAAGAGTCTTCTCCAACACCACAGTTCAAAAGCATCAATTCTTCAGTGCTCAGCTTTCTTCACAGTCCAACTCTCACATCCATACGTGACCACTGGAAAAACCATAGCCTTGACTAGACGTTCCTTTGTTGGCAAAGTAATGTCTCTGCTTTTTAATATGCTATCTAGTTTGGTCATAACTTTCTTTCTAGGGAGTAAGCGTCTTTTAATTTCATGGCTGCAGTCACCATCTGCAGTGATTTTGGAGCCTCACAAAATAAAGTCTGACACTGTTTCCCCATCTATTTCCCATGAAGTGATAGGACCAGATGCCATGTTCTTCGTTTTCTGAATGTTGAACTTTAAGCCAACTTTTTCACTCTCCTCTTTCACTTTCATCAAGAGGCTTTTTAGTTTCTCTTCACTTTCTGCCATAAGGGTGGTGTCATCTGCATATCTGAGGTTATAGGTTACTGCAATAATTTGCTGTTTATGAAATGCAAAGCCTATTCTTAAATATCTATGTATAGCCAAAGTTTTTATTTAAGGACATCAGAATGAAGCATATTAAATTACAAAACAAAAAAATGTGACCAAATGGCATTTTTTTTAGTTTAGTCTGCAGTCCTCACTTATTGGGATTCCATTTGCAAGTATGTTAGAATATTTGATGTGTTGTCATGGGCCTATTAGGCCCTTCACTTTTTTCTTCAACCTTTTTTTGTCCTCACTGTTCATCAGATTGGTTAACTTTTATTGATTTATATTTAAGGTTACCAATTCTTGTTATAATGTCACAATCTGAAGTTGATTTAAAAATTGAATCATATTTTTTCATTAGTTTTAAAATATTTATTTTGTCTTTTCCTCAACTATATCTCAAGAACAAGGTTTCTTTTTTATATGTTCTATAGACAAATATTAAGATTAAAATTTGTAATACTTCAGTATAATTTTATTATATTAAAACTAATAAATATTTAAATTACTGAAGAATTACAGCTAAAATATAAACCTGCAAAAGAGGAAGCTTATCTCTCTAATACAAAGCTATAATTAGATATTCAATCATACATACATTAAAATATTTTATGATCTTTCTGTAAATGAGAAAATAATTACTTTTTACATTATGCTCTAAGACGTCTTTACAAATTATAATATCTACATTAGAAATTAAAACTAATACTTGTTCTGAGCCATTTGGCAAATTACAAATTTACAGACTTGCTTTAATCCAGCCATGTACCTGTTTGGATAATTTATTGTTACATGCATTTTACTTTACAAAACTAAAAGTAAAAAGTCAGAATATATAGAAATACAGTGACTCCTCCAGAATCATTATTTCAGAAGAATGGATCTTTTATTTCAAGAGTTCTAAAGTTTATCAAATGTATCTGTATACTGTTGCTGAATAATACCAAATTGTAAATAATTTTATGGAATTTCAGGCCTAAAATTATAAGTTATTAACTGTGCATGAACTCTGAAAACTCAGTGAGTAGAAAATAAATTTAATATCACCACCATTATATTTAGTACATCAGATGACATGGACGAAGCTTTAAAGTTTTGGTAATATGAATAGGTTATAAAGTCAGAAGTGTTCCAATCAGCTGAATTCGTATGGTTTGTTACTCAGTTTAAATTAATGGTTAAGACAATGCTAAGAATGCTCAAACTACTGCACAATTGCACTCATCTCACACGTTAGTAAAGTAATGCTCAAAATTCTCCAAGCCAGGCTTCAGCAATACGTGAACCTTGAACTTCCAGATGTTCAAGCTGGTTTTAGAAAAGGCAGAGGAACCAGAGACCAAATTGCCAACATCCACTGGATCATCGAAAAAGCAAGAGAGTTCCAGAAAAACATCTATTTCTGCTTTATTGACTATGCCAAAGCCTTTGACTGTGTGGATCACAATCAACTGTGGAAAATTCTGAAAGAGATGGGAATACCAGACCACCTGACCTGCCTCTTGAGAAATCTGTATGCAGGTCAGGAAGCAACAGTTAGAACTGGACATGGAACAAAAGGCTGGTTCCAAATAGGAAAAGGAGTACGTCAAGGCTGTATATTGTCACCCTGCTTATTTACTTATATGCAGAGTACATCATGAGAAATGCTGGACTGGAAGAAGCACAAGCTGGAATCAAGATTGCCGGGAGAAATATCAATAACCTCAGATATGCAGATATAACCACCCTTATGGCAGAAAGTGAAGAGGAACTAAAAAGCCTCTTGATGAGAGTGAAAGAGGAGAGAGAAAAAGTTGGCTTAAAACTCAACATTCAGAAAACAAAGATCATGGCATCTGGTCCCATCACTTCATGGGAAATAGATGGGGAAACAGTGGAAACAGTGTCAGACTTTATTTTGTGGGGCTCCAAAATCACTGCAGATGGTGATTGCAGCCATGAAATTAAAAGACACTTACTCCTTGGAAGGAAAGTTATGACCAACCTAGATAGCATATTGAAGAGCAGAGACGTTACTTTGCCAACAAAGGTTCGTCTAGTCAAGGCTATGGTTTTTCCAGTGGTCACATATGGATGTGAGAGTTGGACTGTGAAGAAAGTTGAGCACCGAAGAACTGATGCTTTTGAATTGTGGTGTTGGAGAAGACTCTTGAGAGTCCCTTGGACTGCAAGGAGATCCAACCAGTCCATTCTGAAGGACATCAGCCCTGGGATTTCTTTGGAAGGAATGATGCTAGCTGAAATTCCAGTACTTTGGCCACCTCATGCGAAGAGTTGACTCATTGGATAAGACTCTGATGCTGGGAGGGATTGGGGGCAGGAGGAGAAGGGGATGACAAAGGATGAGATGGCTGGATGGCATCACTGACTCGATGGACATGAGTTTGGGTGAACTCGTGGAGCTGGTGATGGCCAGGGAGGCCTGGCGTGCTGCGATTCATGGGGTCGCAAAGAGTCGGACACGACTGCGCGAGTGAACTGAATTGAACTGAAAGCCTCTTCAAAAGTGACTTAATTTGATGCACAAAGAGGCCAGTAGATATCATTAGCTGCTTTTGAGTAGTCATATAATTGTAGTCCACACAGGGACAATTTTGAGTATAAAGGATTGCTATTCATGGTAACGGTGGACAAAAGACATCGGCTAAACTGTTCCGATCAAACAGGATATAAATGTGTTCTTAAATGGATGTTATTTGAGAAGTGCTGCACAAGCCTCATAAGACAGAGTTGTCTGTATTTTACAGAATTACCTTTTATGGTCATACTGAAAGATATTTCAGATTTTGTTCCAGATGACCACAACAAAGTGAATACTGCAGTAAGATAGTCACATGAATTTGTTGGCTGCTCAATGCATATAAAAGTTGTCTATGCTATACTGTAGTCTATTAAATGTATAATAATATTATGTCTAAAAAATGTACATATTATGATTTAACTTAAAATTCTTCATTGCTAAAAATGCTAGCAACCATCTGAGCCTTCATCAAGTCATAATATTTTTGTAACAGTAATATCAAACATCACTGATGACAGATCATTGCAACAAACAACAATAAAAAGACTGCATTATTGCAGGAATTAACAAAATATGAGAGAGACATGAAAGGAGTGAATGCTGTTGGAAAAGCAGAGCTGATAAACTTCTTTGATGCAGGATTGTCACAAACATCCAATTGGTAAAAAAATAAACAGTATCTATGAAGCTCAGTACAGCAAAGCACAATAAAATGAGATATGCTTGCAATGTTTTGTGCAGAGAATCTATTTTTCTGGTTTATTTATGTATGCTGCTGCTGCTGCTAAGTCGCTTCAGTCGTGTCAGACTCTGTGCGACCCCATAGACGGCAGCCCATCAGGCTCCACTGTCCCTGGGATTCTCCAGGCAAGAAACTGGAGCGGGTTGCCATTTCCTTCTCCAATGCATGAAAGTGAAAAGTGAAAAGTGAAGTTGCTCAGTCGTGTCCAACTCTTAGTGACCCAATGGACTGCAGCCTACCAGGCTACTCCATCCATGGGATTTTCCAGGCAAGAGTACTGGAGTGGGGTGCCATTGCCTTCTCCATTATTTATGTATAGTTGACAAAAATTTGTAATTTACTTAAAGTGTAGAAAGTGACACTTGATATATATACAGGTTGTGCGATGATTACCACAATCAAAGTAATACATCCTTTACCTCACATATTTGCTGCCCCTCCCCTCTTTTGGACAGAATGCTGAAGAATTATTTTCTTGGCAAATTTTAAGTTTACAATAATAGAATACTATTAACTATAATCACTATGTTGTATATTAGATCCTAAGAACTTGATACAATTTTTTTTTTTAAATTTTGCTGAGTCACCTTAAGGATGAAATTAGATTAATGCTAGTTGTTAACACAGTGGTAAGACAAAGTGATGCTTATCATTGCCACTGAGTATTTATGAGTCATGGACATTTTTTTTTAGCATTATGACTTATTCAGTTAATTATTTTACACTTGCTCTCCATTTCTAGTTTCTAGCAAATTTTCTCTTCTAGTACTAGTTTCTTTAATAATTACCATGGCCATTTTACAAGAAACTTTTAATGCTTTTTATCCAATACAAGACTGATGGGAAAAATAAACTCTCTTGCGGATTGCCCCTTTTTGTTATGCTTTCTTCCTAATTACTCGTAATAAATCCTATCTTTTGGGAGATAATAAATTAACAGCTTTCTTGGGGAAAAAAAATGACTGCTCATAAAATGAACATATTCTATTTTCCTTAATTTGATGGCAAAATTTATTTTTAGTTGAGTTAAATTCAGTCTTTTAACACTCTAGATTTATAAATGAATGTCTGTGTAAAACAATGTATATTAGATTGCTTTTATATATACATATCTATAAATTTTCTGTTGAAAATTTCTGTTAAAAATGTGTAAATGTACACACAGCTAAATGAATTTGTGAGATTGTGAAATAGCAAATAAACTGTGAAAAAGCAAATCACCATATCATGAAGAAGAATCTTAAACTGGATTCCCAAATCTTCAACCCGTACTTTTTCCCAATCAAAGTCTCTTCCCTAGTCCTCCATGGAAATGATTATGTTGACTGCTGAATGGTTATATTGTCATTGCTTTGAAAAATTTATCTTTATATAAATGAAATTGTAAAGAATGTTTCTACACGTGTTCCCCATCCCGAACCCCCCTCCCACCTCCCTCCCCATACCATTCCTCTGGTCAAAACCAATATTGTAAAGTAGTTAACCTTCAATTAAAATAAATAAATTTATTTTTAAAAAATAAAAATAAAAGAAAAAGAAAAAAAGAATGTTTCTTTTGTGTTTTTTTTCCACTAAATATTGTCTTTATAATTTATATGTGCAATATAGCTGTTTTTAAAATTATGCTGTCTTGATTCAGCCTTGAAGCCCTGGCTAGAGGTTGGTTTAAAAAAAGAACAGGAAAGTTGCTAGCTTGGATTCATTACTCTATGTGGCCCTGCTTGGCAGCTTTCACTCATTCAGTTTTGTCCCACACGTTGAGAAAACCATAGACTGTAACCTCTGTCCATGGGATTCTCCAGGCAAGAATACTGGAGTGGGTAGCCATTCCCTTCTCCAGGGTATCTTCCCAACCCAGGCATTGAACCCCATTCTCCTGCATTGCAGGCAGATCCTTTACTATCTGAGCCACCAGGGAAGCCCCAGAGGTTTGTTAGTTCCTCTTTAAAAGCAGCTGATTAAATCCACATCTTAATCATGTCCCTTGTTTTCCTTAAGGTAATCAGTCCTGAATATTCATTGGATGCCAAAGCTGAAAGTCCAATACTTTGGCCACCAGATGTGGAGAACTGACTCATTGGAAAAGACACTGATGATGGGAAAGACTGAAGGCCGGAGGAGAAGGGGACGACAGAGGATGAGATGGTTGGATGGCATCACCAACTCAATGGACATTTGAGTAAACTTCGGGAGTTGGTGATGGACAGGGAAGCCTGGTATGCTGCAGTCCATAGGGTCACAAAGAGTCAAACTCACCTGAGCGATTGAACTGAGCTGACTTGTCAGGCTCTCATACTTTGAACCACTGTGCTTACATTTTCATTTTCACATTTATAAATGATCAAAAAGTCTTCATTTTAATGTAGGTCAATTAGGTTTTGTTTAAAGCTTCCTTTTCTATTTCATTAAAAAAATATTTTCCTCTACCAAGGTTCATTAAAATATATTCATGAGTTATCTGCTAGAAGTTTTATTATTTTAATTTACAGATTCACATCTCTGGGCTACCAGAAATTGGTTTCTGTTTATTATACTATGCAAGGCAGGGTTTTACTTTCTCTTTTCTTTCTCCATGTTGAAACTCAAACACCTCAGGACCATTATTGAAAGCACCCATCTTTTCTCTATTTCTATGCAATGCTATCACTGTTATAAAACAGGATTCCATATGTGGACTGTTTTATTTTTGGACTCCTTATTGATTTAGTTGCTCATGTTTATGTCGCTGTCATAGTACTTTATTATAGTATCTTAAAATATGTTTTGACATCCAATAACATAAGTACATCAATATCCTTCTGCTTCACACTTCTCTTTATTGTCCTGTCTATTTCTTGTTGCAAAAAATTATATAAATTGACTTGTCAATTTCTATGAAAACAACACTGGAGTTCTACTCAATCAAGATATAAGTTTGGACAGATCTGACATTTTTGCAATATCAAATATTAAAATCAAACTGCTTATATTAAATACATTATGATCTATTTGAGAAATATTTTATATGGCTCAACCTAATAACTTCATTTATTTGGACCTGCAATTTCTCACATAGACATATCATATATTTCTTGCCTTGTTGCTCTAGTTACAGTTTTCAGGGCAAAGTTGAATAGAAGGGTTAACAGTGCCCATCCTAGTCCAGAGGCAAAACTTTCACAAATATTTCACATTAATATGTTGCTTAGTGTGAGTTTTTCTATAAGTCTCCTTTATCAAATATATGTTGAATATAATAAAATACCTTCTTCATACTTTGATCATTATGATATTTTTTCTTCTAATTTGTTGATTATATTTTAGTAAATAACACACATTCCTATCATAAACTTAAGTTTGTGAGAATGCATTATATATTTATACAGCTAGAGATTCTTTTGCTACTATATTATTAAGGATTTTGCATTGATGTTCATGGTCTTAAATGTTATTCTGTGCTGTTTCTCACATTTGTTACTTAACAACTTCCTCCTAAAACATTTTAAGAAATATTTCTATTTATCTATTTTTTTCTGGATGACCATATAAGACTGCTGTTGTTGTTTTTTTTTTTCCCTAACAATTTAGGGGAAGTTATTAGCTTCAGTGATACCATTTGAACTTCATTATTTTTCTTTGTGGGAAGAGTGGTTTTTAACTTTAAACTTCCTTGCCAGTTATAGGACATTTCACATTTCCTACATTTTCTTTTGTCAATGTGATAGATTATTTTTTCCAATATTTGACAATTATGTCCAATTCTATCAGCAGAAATATTGCACTATGAGGTTTTGTTTGTTTGTTTGTTTTTCACTGTATAACGCATCTGTACAATGATCTCCTTTTTACCCATAATGCTGGTTTATGTTCACTCTCTTTTCTTACTTTACTAAATTTTCTAATTCTTTTATCAATCTTAATTGTGCCTTAAACATTACATTTTTATCATTTTATACATTCTGTGGTATATATTTTCTATTTCATTAATTTCCACTGTCCACTTTACAGCATCAGTTCACTTTCTCACATAGCTAAATAACGTACCTTCTTAAAGTTTTCCCCCTTTTCTCTCTTTTTCATCCTCATCACTCTCTCTCTAGAATTTTTCATTGCCCTCTTAAATTCATCACCCACACTCTGCTCAAAGGACACTTTTAATAATAATTAATCATGTGTGTCTTATTCTCTTCAAACTCATTTAATAGCTATTTATTGTATGTTGAATGTTAGTATGACACCCAAAACTTTGAGCTATGCCTTAAGTCTCCAATACTCTTGTTTAATTTACCTTGTCTGGATACTTAACATCAATTACTTTAATCATTACTTCATATTATTTCATGTTTTCTTGCCTTTGCAAGTCTGGAAACCACTTTCCTCCTGCTTGGCCTAATACATACTTGTTCTATTAGTTTGAGTTCTGAATTCTTCAAAATGAAGGTGTACCTTGCATCAGGCCTCTGTAGCATTCTATGGTTATTTTAGTACTAACATGAAGCTGTTGTTTACTCACTAAGTTGTGCCTGACTCTTTTGCAACTCCATAGACTGTAGCCCACCAGGTCCCTCTGTCCATGGGATTTTTCAGGCAAGAATACTGGAATGGGTTGCCATTTCCTTCTCCAGGTGATCCTCCTGACCCAGGGATTGAACCGGTGTCTCCTGAATTGGCAAGTGGATTCTTTACCATTGAGCAACTAGGGAAATCCCAAGACTAATACATTGTGCTGTAATTCTTGATTTTTTTCCTCTGCATTTCTCATTAGGTGCTGAACTAAATCTCTCTGTCTCTAGCCCTAGCTTTTATAACAAAGAGCCTGGGAGATATGTCAGGTTCCTAAATATGTTAAGTGAATTAATAAATGAATGCAGACCCAGGTTGGATTCCTGGGTCAGGAAGATCCCCTGGAGGAGGAAATGGAAACCCACTTGGGAAATGCTAAATCCCACTGTGCTTGCTTGGGAAATCCCATGGCCAATGAAGCCTGGTGGAAAACAGTACATGAGGTTTCAAGAGCTGGACACATGACTTAGCGATTAAACCTACCTACTTTAGAATTAGAAAACAGGGAAAATACTGGTATTACCTATTTTAATATTTACTTTTAAAACAGTATGGAAATTTAAACTTTCTAATTACATATTGTAGGTTTTAAGTTTCATATTTCCTGAAGACATATAAGTGAAGTGAAAGTCGTTCAGTCCTGTCTGACTCTTTGCGACCCCATAGGACTATACAGTCCATGGCATTCTCCAGACCAGAATACTGGACTGGGTAGCCTTTCCCTTCTCCAGGGGATCTTCCCAGCACAGGGATGGAGCCCAGGTCTCTGGCATTGCAGGCAGATTCTTGACCAGCTGAGCCGCCAGGGAAGCCCAAGAATACTGGAGTGGATAGCCTATCCCTTCTCAAGGGAAATCTGGGTCAAGAGGATCTTCTTGACCCAGAAATCCAACTGGGGTCTCCTGGCAGATTCTTTACCAGACCAGGGAAGCCCAAAGACATATAAAGCTATACTTTAATTCTCAGAGTAAATAATCCTTAAAATATAATATATATATAATGTATATATATATATATATAAAAATATGAAAACACACATATATATTTCTATAAGATTCCACTTATTGGTAGAGTCTTGTTGTACAGAGATTTTATAATTATCTCAATTTTATCTCTTACTTCAATTGTACAGTTTCAAAAGAGGGCAATATGATCAGTAGTCTTTTAGGGCTAATATAGATCTCCAGTTATTTACAGATACTATGATTTATAATGAACTGCTGATTATCTTACTCAAAAGGATCAGTTCATTAGAGATTGATTGTATTGCAGTGAACTGATAAAAACTTAGAATGTAATAGGAAACCACAGACACTCTGAAAATCCTAACTAAAATATACCTAAGGCTTTCAATAACAATTTTACTCACAAATTAGACTCTGATAATTGATGAAGAGCACAACAAAATATGATATGGACTAAATTTATTCAATCTAGACATTTAT
Source organism: Bos indicus (assembly GCF_029378745.1). Lineage (NCBI taxonomy): Eukaryota > Metazoa > Chordata > Mammalia > Artiodactyla > Bovidae > Bos > Bos indicus. The sequence goes on along the minus strand of NC_091776.1, from coordinate 26,645,928 downwards.
TTTCCATGAACTGTTTTCGTGTTATATATATATATATATATAGAGAGAGAGAGAGAGAGAGAGAGAGAGAGAGAGAGACAGATACACATATATAGATATATATGTATATATTTCCTTTAAAGATGTAAGTCATCTTTCTTTTACTGAATTACCACCCATATTTCAGATAAACACATCCAGGAATCAAGGTCAGCCTTTTTTTTTTTTTTTTTACTGAAAGTGCAATTATGTCATATTCAATTTTGAGCAAAAAGCTTTTATTTAAGTGCACTGTGCTATTATCTATGTGCTCCATTACAGATTGAATGTTATGTCCCATTACAACAGTGACCATAATTCATTTGGACTTTTTTACTGTTTTTTAATTATGATCAACATACACATTTTTCCCTTCTCCCTCTCCATTTTATTTTTATTCTGACATTGGGATATTACATAATAATTTTATTGACAAATCAAAAGCTTTATTTTTGCAAGTAAGTTTAATACTAGCTCTTTTATTTGCTTTCTCTTATAATAAAAGAAGCAGAGAACAGACTATTGTTTAGTGCTTAAGCACATCACTGCTGGTGTTTAAAAAGCATACAGATGTTAAGCTTAAAAATAAAAATTAGAATATACATTTCGGCTGCTTATCAGTATTCTACTGAAATCAAGATCATTTGTAATTGTTTTATCCTCATCTCAATATGGTGTAGTCCTCAGTTACTACTGTCCTTCTTCATAATTTCTTCAGTTGTGAAGAAAATATTTGATGCTTCATTTCTCAGATCAACTCATTTTATTCTTGTCCTAACTTAAAAACAGAAACTCAAAAAATGAATATTTAGTTCACATTTCTACCCTATAGATAAATAGAATATTACTGTAATTTTGCTTTTACTTTACCCCAAGGATGACTGCTTAGATTAATAAATTATAAATTAAGCTAAAAGCATGAGAAAAATTTGATAACAATGCTTTGATCAGTTATCTCCTAACATGTGCATATCATATGCTTGTATTATGTGAACCTCACCATAGCCAATGTTAGTTCAATAATTCAAAGTCTTAAAATGTCATTGTTAAGTTAAAATAGTTAAATTTTCACTTTCATTTATTAATATATTTTATAATTTATAGTTCACACTTTATGTTATTAGCAGAGTGTAGCAGAAAAATACTGAACTTGAACTTAGAAGTTAATGTCAATGCAAGTTCCTACTTACTGAGACGTTGATTTAAGGCAAGTCACTTAACTTTTCAGATAACGATTTCCTTCAGTCAGTTCAAATCAGTTCAGTGGCTCAATCACGTTCCGACTTTTTGCGACCCCATGGACTGTAGCACGCCAAACTTCTCTGTTCATCACCAACTCCAGGAGCTTGCTCAAACTTGTGTCCATTGAGTCGATGATATCATCCAACCATCTCATCCTCTGTCTGCTTCTTCTCCTCCTGCCTTCAGCTGTACCCAGCATAAGGGTCTTTTCCAATGAGTCAGTTCTTTGCATCAGGTAGACAAAGTACTGGAGTTTCAGCTTTAGCATCATTCCTTCCAATGAATATTCAGGACTGATTTCCTTTACGATGGACTGGTTGGATCTCCTTGAAGTCCAAGGGACTATCAGTAGTTTTCTCCAACACCACAGTTCAAAAGCATAAATTTTTCGGTGCTCAGCTTTCTTTATAGTCCAACTCTCACATCCATATATGACTAGTGGAAAACCAAAGCTTTGACTAGATGGACTTTTTGGCAAAGTAATGTCTCTGCTTTTTAATATACTGTCTAGGTTGGTCATAGCTTTTCTTCCAAGGAGCAAGGGTCTTTTAACTTCATGGCTGCAGTCACCATCAGCAGTGAGTTGGGAGCCCAAAAAAATAATGTCTGACACTGTTTCCATTGTTTCTCCAACTATTTGCCATAGAATGATAGGACCGGATGCCACGATCTTAGTTTTTTGAATGTTGTTTTAAGCCAGTTTTTTCAGTCTCCTCTTTCACTTTCATCAAGAGGCTCTTTAGTTTTCTTCACTTTCTGCCATAAGGGTGGTGTTGTCTGCATATCTGAGGTTATTGATAATTCTCCAGGCAATCTTGATTCCAAATTGGGCTTCATCCAGTCCAGTATTTAGCATGATGTACTCTGCATACACGTTAAATAAGCAGGGTGACAATGTACAGTCTTGATGTACTCCTTTCCCAATTTGGAACCAGTCTGTTGTCTCATGTCCAGTTCTAACTGTTGCTTCCTGACCTGCATACAGATTTCTCAGGAGGCAGGTCAGATGGTCTGGTATTCCCATCTCTTTCAGAATTTTCCACAGTTTATTGTGATCCACACAGTCAAAGGCTTTGGCATAGTCAATAAAGCAGAAGTAGATGTTTTTCCGGAATTTTCTTACTTTTTAAATGATGCAAAGGATGCTGGCAATATGATCTCTGTTTCCTCTGCCTTTTCTAAATCCAGCTTGAACATCTGGAAGTTCACGGTTCATGTACTATTGAAACCTGGCTTGGAGAATTTTGAGCATTACTTTGCTAGCATGTGAGGTGACTGCAATTGTGCAGTAGTTTGAACATTTTTTGGAATTGCCTTCTTTGGGATTGGAATGAAAACTCACCTTTTCCAGTCCTGTGACCACTGCTGAGTTTTCCAAATTTGCTGGCATATTGAGTGCAGCACTTTCACAGCATCATCTTTCAGGATTTGGAATAGCTCAACTGGAATTCCATCACCTCCACTAGCTTTGTTCATAGTGATGCTTCCTAAGACCCACTTGATTTCACATTCCAGGATGTCTGGCTCTAGGTGAGTGATCACAGCATCATGGTTTTCTGGGCCATGAAGATCTTTTTTATATAGTTCTTCTGTGTATTCTTGCCACATGTTCTTAACATCTTCTGCTTTCATTGGGTCCATACCATTTCTGTCCTTTCTTGTGCCCATCGCTGCATGAAATGTAGATCCCTTGGTATCTCTAATTTTCTTGAAGAGATCTCTAGTCTTTCCCATTTTATTGTTTTTCTCTATTTCTTTGCACTGAGCACTGAGGAAGGCTTTCTTATCTCTCCTTGCTATTCTTTGGAAGTCTGCATTCAAATGGGTATATCTTTCCTTTTCTCCTTTGCCTTTAGGTTCTCTTCTTTTCTCAGCTACTTGTAAGGCCTCCTCAGACAGCCATTTTGCCTTTTTGCATTTTTTTCCCTTGTGTGTTTGATCACTGTCTCCTGTACAATGTCACAAATCTCTCCATAGTTCTTCAGGCACTCTGTCTATCAGATCTAATCCCTTCTATCTATTTGTCACTTCCACTGTATAATGGTAAAGGATTTGATTTAGGTCATATCTGAATGGTCTAGTGGTTTTCCCTACTTTCTTCAATTTAAGTCTGAATTTGGCAATAAGGAGTTCATGGCCTGAGCCACAGTCAGTTCCTGGTCTTGTTTTTGCTGACTCTATAGAGCTTCTCCATCTTTGGCTGCAAAGAATACAGTCAATCTGATTTCAGTATTGGCCATCTGGTGATATCCATATATAAAGTCTTCTCTTGTGTTGTTAGAAAACAGTGTTGGCTATGACCAATACATTCTATTGGCAAAACTCTGTTAGCCTTTTCCCTGCTTCATTTTGTCTTCCAAGGCCAACTTTGCCTGTTACTCCAGGTATCTCTTCACCTTCTACTTTTGCATTCCAGTCCCCTATGATGAAAGTACATCTTTTTTGTGTGTTAGTTCTAGAAGGTCTTTAGGTCTTCATAGAATCATTCAATATCAGCTTCTTCAGCATTACTGTTTGGGCCATAGACTTGGTTTACTGTGATATTGAATGGTTAGCCTTGGAAATGAATAGAGGTCATTCTGTTATTTTTGAGATTGCACCCAAGTATTTCCTTATCAATAAAGAAAGATGTGATGTGGATTGTTAAAATTTATTATCTGAAATATTTTGCTTAATAGTATAAATTCCTTTTCATAAACATTGCTAGAACTATTCTGACATTTGTTTTCTGACCCCAACTGGGTACCCTAGAGTTAAATTTAATTAAAAGTATAACTAAAAAAAGAACAGATCCTACAAGTTAAGAGCACAGTCTTGCACTAGTCTGCCTCCAGTTCAGACACCTTCCACACGTCTTAGTGGTGACCCGCAATTCCAACCAATTGGCTGGAAATTTGGAGATTTCTGCAGTCCCCTCAAGCAAAAAGAATTTGCTAAAATGACTCAACAGGGCTCAGGGGAAAACAACATTTATGATTACAGTTTTATCATGAAGGATATGTGTTGGGAACAGCCAAATGAAGAGACACATAGCTTTAGGGAAGTGGGGTACACTGTTTGCATGCCCTATCCAAGGTGTGTCACAATTCCAGCACATCAGTGTGCTCAACTACCAGGAGGTTTCATTGAGCCTAAGTGTCAGGAATTCTTTCATTAAATAGTTATAGTTGAAAAATCACTGGACACATTCTTGAACACAATGTCCAGTCATTCTTTCCTATCCCAGAGATTGGGCTAACCCAAAGTTCCTGAGATTTTATCTGTATTGTACAGATTTTGATTCATTGAGAATTGATCTATGGACTTGTCCATGTTTAATTTTTATGGATATATCACATGTATTGAAGACTTTCAGGTCTCTAGATTGGCACAGTGTACTATGCTGCTACTGCTGCTAAGTTGCTTCAGTCCTGCCCGACTCTATGCAACTGCATGGACGGCAGCCCACCAGGCTCCCCCGTCCCTGGGATTCTCCAGGCAAGAACACTGGCGTGGGTTGCCAGTTCCTTCTCCAATGCGTGAAAGTGAAAAGTGAAAGGGAAGTTGCTCAGTCGTGTCCGACTCTTCACGACCCCATGGACTGCAGCCTACCAGGCTCCTCTGTCCATGGGATTTTCCAGGCAAGAGTACTGGAGTGGGGTGCCATTGCCTTCTCCGACAGTGTACTACACATGACAATTAAAAACTTCTAATAACATTGTTCAAAACTATATTTTTATGTATGTTGAGCTTTTAGGAATATTTTTATTTCTAGATATATTCCCTATATATTACATATACACTTTTGATATATTACATATATTCTTATGATAATTGATTGCTCAATGATCCCAGTAGGTAATTTTTCACAGTATTTCTTCATGTACTATTATATTGAGTAGCATTCTACACATTTTCTATTTTCAATTATGTCTTCATTTTCTTTATTGATGTTTTGTGATGGATTGAGATTTCAATTGATTTGATAATTTGATTTATTGTTCTTCTTGATTTTTAACCCAATTACTTCTAATGTTTTGCATATTATACTTTTTTCTCCAATGTTTTTATGTACATTTTTTCATAAACTAAAAAGAAAAAAAATTCATTGTTAAATCTCATGTGAAATTTACAAAGAAACTAATATATTTAAACATACACCTCCCAACTTACATTTTAATATTTATTTAAATACGTCACTCTTTAACTTTACTTTTAGGGCATAACTTTTGTTGGTTAAATGATTTAGTTTATTTTCTGTAAGTATTTTAAATATATCATTCTACTTTCATCTGACTTGTTCAAAAAAATCTTTGATAAATGCAGTAGTTTTCCCTCTGGCTGATTTCAACATTTTCTTTTTCTTTGGTTAAGTTCAGTTCGGTTCAGTTCAGTTCAGTTCAGTTCAGTCGCTCAGTGGTGTCTGACTCTTTGTGACCCCATGAATTGCAGTACGCCAGGCCTCCCTGTCCATCACCAGCTCCCGGAGTTCACCCAAACCCACGTCCATCGAGTCGGTGATGCCATCCAGCCATCTCATCCTCTGTCATCCCCTTATCCTCCTGCCTCCAATCCCTCCCAGCATCAGAGTCTTTTCCAGTGAGTCAACTCTTCGCATGAGGGTAGCCAAAGTACTGGAGTTTCAGCTTTAGCATCATTCCTTCCAAAGAACACCCAGGACTGATGGGCTTTAGGATGGACTGGTTGGATCTCCTTTTAGTCCATGGGACTCTCAAGAGTCTTCTCCAATACCACAGTTCAGAAGCATCAATACTTTGGCGCTCAGCTTTCTTCATAGTCCAACTCTCACATCCATACATGACCACAGGAAAAACCATAGTCTTGACTAGACAGACCTTTGTTGGCAAAGTAATGTCTCTGCTTTTTAATATGCTATCTAGGTTGGTCATAACTTTCCTTCCAAGGAGTAAATATTCTTCTACAATAAGTCAAGTTTTGGTTTCCTTTTATTTTTGGCCTTCTTTTACACAGTTTTTTCCCCTATGTCTCTGGAGATATATATAGATACACACACACACACACATTTATTTATCAACTTTTTGAAAAAAAAAATGCAGTTAATACTAGTTGAATATTGTTTCTCTTTTATTTTTTCCTTCCTGTCTCTGCTTAACATATACCAGGATTTCTGGTTTTATCTATTATATCTCTTAACCTTTCACATTTTCTACTTGCTGTTTATATTCCAGTAAGTTTTTCTGATCTAATTTTTAGTTCTCTATTACTTTCAAAAATTCTGCTTAATCCCTCATTGAGTTTTTAATTCCTATTAGCTTATGTTATCATTTCTGAAAATATTATTTTAGATTTTTTTTCACATCAGATTTTCCTTTTAGACAAGCTCCAATTATTTTTTGTTCAAAGATTTAAGTATTATATAATTAATTATAACATACTTAAATCTTTGAACAAAATAAATATACATGCTATGCTAAGTCACTTCAGTTGTGTCTGACTCTGTGCGACCCCATAGATGGCAGCCCACCAGGATCCCCTGTCCCTGGGATTCTCCAGGCAAGAACACTGGAGTGGGTTGCCTTTCCTTCTCCAATGCATGAAAGTGAAAAGTGAAAGTGAAGTCGCTCAGTCGTATCCGACTCTTAGCGACCCCATGGACTGCAGCCTACCAGGCTCTTCCGTCCATGGGATTTTCCAGGCAAGAGTACTGGAGTGGGGTGCCATTGCCATCTCCAAATATATATAGGTATATTTTATTTAAATTTTGTACTCTGTCTCATAATTCAAATGTTGATATTTAACCTGATATTTGTTGCTTCTGTTGACATTCATAGTGTAGAGCTTTGTGATACTTGTTTTATTATGAATACAGCTGATTTAATATTTGGAAATCTTATGAAACTAACTTTAGGAATTCTTGTCTCCACAGGAAAACTGAATACATTCCTCCTAAAAATCAGTCAGATCCTACCCATCTGGGCTCACTACAGCCACCCTCTGGGGTACCAGCATAACACAGAAGTCTTATATTTAACTTGTTCCAGTATGCCTCAATTTTAGAGTCAATTCTAAATCTGATACAGGCATCCTCCACCCCCTGAGAAATCCAGGAATAGATAAAAAAAAAAAATGATATACAATAAAGAAGTATAGGAAGTCAATACATTAACAATCAAAATGAAACTGTTTCTCAGGAGTTTTTGTTGTTGTTGCTGTTAATTTAAACAGAATTAGAGAAATATATGTGTAATGTTTATATACTGGAAATAACGATAAAAGTAGTTCCACAGACATCTTACAGGAGAAGGCAATGGCACCCCACTCCAGTACTCTTGCCTGGAAAATCCCATGGACGGAGGAGCCTGGAAAGCTGCAGTCCATGGGGTTGCTAAAAGTCGGGCACGACAGAGCGACTTCACTTTCACTTTTCACTTTCATGCATTGGAGAAAGAAATGGCAACCCACTCCAGTGTTCTTGCCTGGAGAATCCCAGGGACAGGGGAGCCTGGTGGGCTGCCGTCTATGGGGTTGCACAGAGTCAGAGGAGACTGAAGCGACTTAGCAGCAGCAGACATCTTACAATAGGGAATAACAAATTTGAGTCCATATAAAATCTGTTTCTTTTATTTTAATCTTTGTATTCTATTGCTTTTGCTACAAGTTAATCACTAAAGCAATATTGCCTATTGCTTATAGTAAACACAATGGCCCATCTCGGAGAACCCTGTCCCCTATGTAAAACTAAAATACCTTTGTTCAGCTTAAAGCAAACATTCTGACCCAGCCCACCTGTGAATGGCTGTAAGAAAGAAGAAATCAATGCATCCCCTTCTATCTAATGGAAACCAGGAGATATTTGCAACAATTTACGGCCTTTTTACTTCTTCACCTCCTCCTTCTTTCTTCTATAAAATAAACTAGCATCCATACCTCTACAAGGTGTTCCTCCAGGACATTAGTCCACCATCTTCTCTGGCTTGGTTTTCGAAAAAAGTCATTATTCATTGCCCCCAAATCTCTCCCAATTTATTGGCCTTTCATGCAGTGAGCAGAAGGAGCTCGGCATTGGTAAAAGTCTTTTTTTTCTTTTTTTTAAATGCATGCAGTTTTAAGATTTTAAAGCATTCAGGAACCCTTGGTTGCTTTCCATGAATTCTGTCAAATAGGGGTTTGTAAAACTGTCTGGAATCTTCTCAAATTTTTCAGCCTACTTAACTTTATTGAGCTATTGCTACATCATTTCTCCGATGTCATAATGGATGTACAACTTCTACAGGAGGCTTAAACTATACCAATACTACACTGTGAGAAATGAATCACAAGCATTCTAGTGCTCTGAGATTACTATGAACTTGTTTGGAATTTCTACATTCTACCTTATTTTAACATCCTGACTCTTAGCATCAACCAAGGACTTATTCTATCGTTAATCTCTCGCATTTGAAAAACTTTCCTGTCACATATTTATGAGTTATCTGCCCTCCAAGTAGCCAGAAGAAAAATAAAAGCATCTCTTATTCTTGATTTTCCCTAACAAGTTGTATGCCATATGAAGCACTATAGCAGAGTACATCTGGCAATATTTTAGATTTTAAAAATCTTTCCCGCTTCAGAAAGCCTGGTTCTCTTACATGAAAAATATTGTCTTTAAATTGATGATTTTTTTAATGCTTTTAAAAAGACTGTTTTTATTTAGTTGGCTTCTTCATTTTATTTGGCCAATTTGCATCCTCTTTTAGTTGGGACAATGGAACTTATACTCAAGTTCTAATTTAAAGATCAGAACAACCAAAACAAAATGAACAAATAAAAAAATCTACAGATAAAAGTAAATCACTTTGAATAATAAACATACCACTAAGAATCTAAATATCATGGGTAAAAAATTAGGATCATGTAATTGCTTGTATAATACTTAACATTCACTTTTCTTTTCCTATTAAATAAGGTGAACATTCCTTCAACTTGAATAGAAATTCCTTTAACTTTATCAGATTCTCTGATTATCTCTTCATGTTTCTCAGTAGTTACTCCTTCCCTAATCCTCACTGATGGGTTTCATTGTAAAGATCAATAAGAATGCAGGCAATTCTGGAAAATAGCAAGCTACTATAGACTTCCAAATCTCACATTTGAATTTACCTTATGCTTGAGCTACATCTTCCACACCATCCCAAACTCTCTTTTCCATTAGCACCAATTTTCATCTTTGGAAAACTGAATGCCATTTTAATCTGCTTAGTAAGACCTTCACTACTTCCCCTGATGTGAACCAAGAGAACTTGCAGATGTACAAACTTGGTTTAGAAAAGGCAGAAAAACCAGAGATTAAATTGCCAATTCTGCTGGATCATAGAAAAAGCCAGAGAATTCCAGAAAAAAAGCTACTTCTGCTTCATCGACTATGCTAAAGCCTTTGATGGTGTGGATCACAACAAACTGTGGAAAATTCTTCAAGAGATGGGAAAACCAGATAACCTTACCTGCCTCCTGAGCAATCTGTATACAGATCAAGAAGCAACAGTTAGAACCATCATGGAACAACAGACTGGTTCCAAATTGGGAAAGGAGTACATCAAGGCTGTATATTGTCACCCTGCTTATTTAACTTATATGCAGAGCACATTATACGAAATGCAGGGCTGGATGAAGCATAAGCTGGAATCAAGATTGTGGGGATAAGTATCAATGACCTCAGATATACAGATGACATCATCCTAATGGCAGAAAGCAAAGAGGAACTAAAGAGCCTTTTGATGAAGGTAAAAGAAGGGGGTGAAAAAAGCTGGCTTAAAACTCAACATTCAAAAAACAAAGATCATGGCATCTGATCCCGTCACTTCATAACAAATAGATGGGGAAACAGTAGAAACAGTGACAGACTTTATTTTATTGGGCTCCAAAAATCACTGCAGATAGTGACTGCAGCCATGAAATTAAAAGACGCTTGCTTCTTGGAAAAAAAGCTATGACAAACCTAGACAGCGTATTAGAAAGCAGGGGCATCACTTTGCCAACAAAGGTCCACATAGTCAAAACTATGGTTTTACCAGTAGTTGTGTATGGATGTTAGATTTGGACCATAAAGAAGGCTGCATATCGAAGAATTGATGCTTTTGAACTGTGGTGCTGGAGAAGATTCTTGAGACTCCCTTGGGCAACAAGGAGATCAAACCAGTCAATTCTAAAAGAAATCAACCCTGAATATTAATTGGAAGGACTGATGCTGAAGCTGAAGCTCCAATACTTTGGCCCCCTGATGCAAAGAACTGACTCATTGGAAAAGACCCTGATGCTGGGAAAGATTGAAGGCAGTTGGAGAAGGGGATGACAGAAGATGAGATGGTTGGATGGCATCACCAATTCAATGGACATGAGTTTGAGCAAACCCTGGGAGACAGTGAAGGACAGGGAAGCCTGGCCTGCTAAAGTCCACATGGTCACACAAATGAGCAAATGAACAACAATGTTCCCTGAATAAAAGGTAGTCTTTTTTTTTTTTTTTTTAATTTACTAATCATCACCTGTATATGTCTATTTTCAGTTACTAAAACACTATTAGTAATCACATGCATAAGTCCCCATTTGAGACAGTATAATAACATTGAAGTTGGAAGAATATTCTATTTGTGATTGTATTAAAAAGACAAAGATCCAGGCAATCTTAACATAAGTATGCTATATATGTATGAAAATGTATGCTAAATTTAAAATATAAATGATGTCCCTTGATAAGTTAGCTTTGGGAACATTTTTTAAAAAATTAAAGATAGAAAAATTTGCTAGAAAATTAAGATTAATGTATTATTTTATTATATATGTTATTACTAATGCATATGAAACTCATGATGATGAGAAGATTAAGTGAATATAGAAAGAAATCTACAAGATGGAAATAATTTACTTAACTCTTTGACAGAATATTAAAAATGCATCTCCTAGGTAGATTTATTGAAAGAAATATAATTACTAATTATAACAGGAAAGATTAGAAGATGAGAGCATAGTTAATAATTGCATACAAATTGCTTCACTGCATTTAGGATTTGCAAATGTTTCTTAAGAAATCACCATTATGCTATTGTTCACTGAAAATTTCCTATGTCTTCTTTCTTGGCCAAAAATGCAATATGTTATTTTATAGAAAACTAATACCTGAGATTTCTGATAATCTCCAACTGAAGGCAAAACTTTAATTAGAGATATGTAGGTATAGTATCAAAGTGCCTGGATTTATAGGGCTCAGAAGTCTCAGATCTCAGAGGTATTATGGATTCTAATTGTCTCCTTATTGTTCATTCTTCTTAATATGCTCTCTCTACATCTCTTCTCCAATCCTTCTCTTCTTTATTTTTAGCCAGGTTCAAAATCTTTGTGGGAAAAATCTTATGGTGAAATATGAAATGATACTATGGAATCTGAAAGTATTAATAAGTAAGACTAAAAATGACCTGATGCCTGAAAACTCGGCCTTAATTCTTCACTGAAAATGAATCACAGTCAGGGATACTATCTCAAAACCTTGTGATATTTAGCATAAACAATCGTTAAAAATGAATCACGGATATAAAAATAATGAAAATAGTATATACTTATTTTTTCACAATTAAGTTTGCATGAAAGTGAGTCATTTTAATTATTTGTTTGATGTAAATATATTTTAGTTTTAATGAACTTAAATATTTTTATTCTGTACTATTTAAGCATTTACCATATTTTTATTTTCTACTTGCATGTTCAATGATACAATGTTGATACTGCCACCATTTTCTTTAATATCCCTCTTTTTAAAAAATTTTATAACTTGCTTAAAAAATTGATAATGAACATCATCAGCCATGCATAGAAGCCCTTTGTCTTAAACTTCTACCTTGTGGAAGGCAAGGTACACAGCTTGTAAATATAGATGATATTTTCACAGAATCATAAATTGGTGACCAAGGCCTTGAAAAAAAATCAGAATCTTTTATCATTTTTACTTTAATGTAACTGTGATGGACTGCTCCATGGGAAGAACCTATAGCTCATACCTTCATTCAAAATGCATTTTCTAAAAATGTCCTCAAACAAAAGTGACCACATAGATATTTAGAAGAATGTGAATGGCTTGTAAGGCTGACTGCAGGGTATAGGAAAGTACTTTAAGAATGATAGAATGGAAGGACAAATGAGGAGTTTGGGAAAGAAAAGACACTTCTAGTTTCTTGCCAGTTCATATAATTCTCAACATAATGATTTTTTAGTATCGTCCCTCATCTCTGTCTTCTGAGATTTTATTCCTCAAGGAGGTCTCATTCCTTAATTTCTTAGGACATATAAACAGTATTTTAAAGCAGTGCACACTCATTTCTCAAAAATCACCTTCCTAGAATTATCCATCATTTTAATTAAAAGATGAGTTATTTAATAATACATTTTACATCTATGTGGTTAGCTACATATATGTGAATCATATATGTTTAAATAGACATATATGAAGGAAAAGAAGATAAAGAGTTTTTCACAGAATTATATGTTATATAATGTTAATGGTATATCACAGCATTAATCCTTCATCTAGAAATGTAGACATTTATGAGAAAAGAATAATATCTTTTCCTCGTTTAATGCAGCAATTAGGAGTGGCTTACATAACACATAAATATCACAGATTCAGAAAAATGATCTATGAGAGAAAATAAAAGTTCTTAGGTTGTGATCCAAATTTTTGTATTTGCTTAAAGAGTCTGTCAATGTAAAATGTCTATCTTTCAAAAGAATTGGCAATTTTATATTCTTTTCAAAGTGATTTTACTCACTGAATATATTACTTAGGAAATAAGACTAGAAAAAAAGAAAAAAGGATTCCTAGGGTTTCTTTATCCCTTTAACTTGGTTTGTAGAGTTTTATTTTTGTGCTTCCATTCCCATGGTTGCATCTGTTAAAAAGAAGTAGTGGTTTGTGTCCAAAAGCCTAAGATGCTATTAGCACTTGAGGAATACTAAGCAAATAATAATCATATAATTTCAATCCTGCTAATGAGAACTACATGATAACAAGGTGTGGTTATTGTGTTACCCTTTGAAAATCCACGAATAACATATTAAAATAATTTGTTTAGAAATAATGCTTTTTGAAAGAAACTTTCTATAATAGTGTTCAAAATTATTCTCCAGTAGATTGCTGGGTTTAACAAGTTGAACAATATATTGGTGCTTAGAAAATTACACTTATAAATGAGAAACTGTGACTCCCTTCAAAAGATAGACACTGAAGAGACATTGACATTGTTATTAGTTTACCTGGGGCTAGCAAAGACCTGAATCAGTTGTGTTGCATTTAAAGAACTTTAGAAATAAATATTTATATTTTTTGTGCTGAACTCACCAAATACCCATGCTTTCATTACGATAAATGTCATCACATCATTTCTGCTTTTATGAATTGTTTCTTTATCCTTGAGAAAAAAAAAAGAGAACTATAACATCTATCCTCCTCTCTTCATGGACCTTACGTGCTGCTCCAAACTTTATGAACAAGCTCCCTTTCATAAAAGGGCTTCTCCACTATTGCCTATTCACAGAACCCACCACCTATTTACTCCTAGAATTGATCTAATTGGTGTTCACAAAATTAACAGGGTCACTTACTTGTACTATATCAATTTCTTTGGATGTAAGAGGTTTTAAAGCCACTTTTTAACACAGTAAAGGAGCATTTATTCATAAACTAGTTTTTAATCAGTGTCCAGTAAGAAAAACAAAATTAACGGTTCTTTCTTTTTTTTTTTTTTTAATGGTTATTTCAAACAAAGGAATATAAGATATTTAAAAACTGTTGACTAGACACTGTTGGAGAAGGAAATGGCAACCCACTCCAGTGTTCTTGCCTGGAGAATACCAGGGACGGGGGAGCCTGGTGGGCTGCCGTCTACGGGGTTGCACAGAGTCGGACACGACTGAAGCGACTTAGCAGCAGCAGCAGCAGCAGACACTGTAGTGATCATTTTACATCATATACAAATACCAAATAATTATGATGTACATCAGTAGCATATACCAATTATATCTCAATAATAATAATAAAGAGTGTTGGAAGATAAGGAATAAAGGGAGCTAATCCAAATTCAGAATCTTCAGTACTCTGGTCTTAAAGAGGGTCTCACTGAGAGTGCTGGAACTTCCAAGAAAGTTCCTTCTCTGGGGGCTGAGACAACGTTAAGAGGCTTAGTAACATCACACACTGCTACAGTCTTCTAATGGACAAGGCCTCCTATCAGTATATCCTGATTTAAAGCAAGCCAGGAAATATATTTAAAATATCTCAAGCTTCATCAGCACTATGTGAAAAGAGAAGCAGGTGATTAGACTAAAAGACATTGAAAAATAACGTGCATTCAATATCTCTGAATAGCAAACAGTTTTATGCTTTTATGGTCTCTGGAAAGTTTCTTCCAAATAAAAAGGAGGGAAAAAAACCATATCCCTAATTATGCACAGAATACACTTTGTATTTCTGAACCTTTATTAAAGGCTCATTCTGACGTCAAGATATGTTTTATTTTATGCTTTCGAGTGTAACTATTACTGAGAGAGAGGAAAGAGAGAGAGAGTATCCATCCTACAGGAGAAAAATACAGATTCTTTTCAAGTACATACTGAATATTCTTCAGGAGAGATATGATAGGTCACAAAACAAGTCAGTAAATTTAAGAAGATTGAAATCATACCAAATATCTTTTCTGAACACCGTGGTGTGAAACTAGAAATCAGTAACAGGAAAAAGGCTGGAAAATTCATAAATACCTGGAAATTAAACAACACACTCCTAAACAATGGATCAGAAAGAAATCAAGAGGGAAACAAAAGAGTATCTTGAAACAAACTAAAATGAAAACATGACATCCCAAAACCTATGAGTTACTTCAAAAACAGTTCTAAGAGGGAGATTTATAGCAACAAGCAACTACATAAGAAAAAATTAAACATTTAATTCAACTTTACACAGAAACCAAAAATGCAAAACAATCAAAGTCAGAATTAGTAAAAGGGAGCAAATAACCAAGATCAGAGCAGAACTAGATGATATAGAGACCAGGGAAACAATAGAAAAGATAACTGAAACTAAAAGCTGTTTCTTAAAAGTTAAATAAAATTGATATTTGTCTATTTTAAAATAATGACTATAGAGTATCCACTTTTTATCTTAAAACACACACAGTGTTGACTGCTAGTAGAGTCACAATGCTTCACAAGTGTGCATCTGTGTTTGCCAGCATATATTTCCTACAGAAAAGCCTTTTCTCATTTTATGCTGCTGCTGCTGCTGCTGCTGCGTCGCTTCAGTCATGTCCGACTCTGTGCGACCCCATAGACGGCAGCCCACCAGGCTCCCCTGTCCCTGGGATTCTCCAGGCAAGAACACTGGAGTGGGTTGCCATTTCCTTCTCTCTGTTACTATTTTTAATGCATATAACACATTTATATTTCTATAGTGCCTTTTATCCAAAAAAAAACAAAATGCTCTAGTGTTTAGAAAGATTCATGACTTCATTTATAACATGATTTTAACTTCAGAACAGTAATAAGAACAAATTGTTGGATGAAAATAGTATTGCTAATAGACTGCATCTTAAAATTTCGAAATTTTATTTATGTATTTTTTTGGCTGCACCTTGCAGGATGCGGGTTCTGTTTCCTGACCAAGGAGTGAACCTGTGTCCCCTGCAGTGGAATCATGGAGTCTTAACACATGGACCACTAGGGAAGTCCCTGGAAACTTTAAAATAGATACAAATATTTGGCAAAATTAATGAACAGCAGTAAAATATTAAAAGACCAATGACAAAATAAGACCTACAAAATTTAGACATGTATATTAGAAAAAACAAAATGAAATACATTCTGAAGGAAACTTCATTTGAAAACAGCAGTAGGGGAATAATCAACAAAACCAAACAAAAATATTGTTACAAATTCTTATATTTATGGAAACTAATATTTCCTAGGTCCTCAGGAAATGTATAGATGAGAAATATGCATAGCTCCAGAGTCTCAAGATAACTGTCCATAGAATGAGAACAACATGATTTTTCTATTGTCTAAACTGAAGGAGTAAAATCCAATAATGCATCCTAAAACTTTTCAAAATTCTCTCACAATTTCACAATTCCTTCTTATTAAAAATCTTCTAATATTTCAAATCCCATACCCTGTTGTAGGGATCCATCATCTGTCTGAATTTGGCTTATCTTTACACTCATAAATATAGAAAACTAATCATCTTCTGGTGAATGCCTCTAACCACCCAGGAGTTCTTAAACAATTCCAGACTGATGCACACTATTTCACATATTTTAATTATCATGGTTACCTTTATATTGCTATCATCAGTAGATGAGATCCGTTCAAAATCCCACAAATATTATTATATCTACCAAATGAAAATAAAGCAAACACAAAACGGAAAACACATTTTCAACAAGTACGCCACCTAAATAAAATAGAAAATAGAAGCTACTAGAAAGATTTAAGAGTTTAATCATAAGGAAAAGAGTAAGGAGAAATACCAGTCAAATGGGGAAATATTAGCAATGTAGACTTTTGAACCCAGTGTATTTCTTAAGCCCTTATTAATATTTTTAAAGAAAACCCTCAACACGTAAAACCTAGAGAACAGTTGTTAATTAAAATAATCCCTAAATAATCTTTATTACATTCTAGAGCAGTGCTGGTTAATAAAAATATAGTGTGAGCCATATATGCAGTATGAACTTTTCTACTGACCATATCGATAAACATAAACAGAACAAAATTAATTTTAACAATGTACTTTACCCAATTATATCTAGAATATTATTTCAGTAATCAATATAAATAATTATGAGTGGTTTTACTGTCTTTCCTACTCTGTATTCAGAATCCTGCACATATTTCATGCTTAATAGTACAACTCAGTTTGAGACAGCCACCTTACAAATGCTTAACGGACATGGCGCATTTCTATGACCACTTAGTCACCAATTCTTCTAAACGATTTTATTATAAAAGACAAATCTAACGAATGTGGCTGCAACACAGTAACATAAAATGCTGTGGCTTATAAATATCTTTTCTCATATATTGATGGATGTTAATTAGATTTACCATGGTCATTACTTCACAATATATACATATACCAAATCATTGTGTTGTATACCTGAAACAAATGTAACGTGGAATTCTCCAGCAAAAGTACTGGAGTGGGTAGACATTTCCTTCTCCAGGGGATCTTCCTGACGTAGGAATCAAACTCAGGTCTCCTGCACTGCAGGCAGATTCTTTACTGTCTGAGCCACCATGAAAGCCCGTATGTCAGCTATACCTCAACTAAATAAGATACTTTCTCACTTTAATACTATAAAATTCTTAAAAAATTCATTTTTATTAATGATATTATAATAGCTGTTTAGAATTATAGATCTGCAAGTTACTAAATAGAACAGTCATGAAACTCATAAAAGCATGACAAGCATTGTAGTTTCAAAGCCCACTGACAAGAAAAATTTTTTAAAAGTATCTCATGTTTTAGCTCCTTTTCAGTTCTCAATGCAATAAGTCCTCATGTTGTGTTGACAGAAACATACATGCACACATGCATACATACATTCATATGCACTTTAAACTTCTGAAAATACATTAATATCCATTTTCACCAATTCCTCTTTTCCTTTGTCACCAAAGAGACACTGCCTTTTCTTCTGATCATGGCTAATTCCTCCCCCTAATGTTTAAGTCAAGTCACAGCCTTTCCTGTCTCTTTAACAGCTCATGAATTTCTAAAACTTTCTATCAAAGGTATTTTTAAACTTTATTGAGGAATAACTGACAAATATAACTGTATATATTCAAAATATGCAGAGTGATGATTTAGTATTCATATGTCATAGAATGATTTCCAACATTAAAATAATTAACACATCTAACACTTCACATACTTAGCTCTTTCAGTGTGAGCATGTGTGTGGTGAAAATGATGAAAAGCTACTCTCTGCAACTCTCATGTGTACACTACTATTATTAACTATAATAACCATACTGTACATTAGCGCCTAAGAACTTATTCTTTTATAACTGAAATTTTTTACCCTTTCAATAAACATTTTCAAGTACATTCTACATGGTATTACTTTAAGACAAGCATAGTCATCTTTCACTTAGGCTATTATACTTTTTTTTCTAATCAAATTCTGCCACCTTCTCCTTGTCATATTTTCCACTGCTACCAGATCGTTTTTTCTAAAATGAAGTTCTAATAATGTCAGCGGCTTGGATAAATACAGTCATTCTTAGTTCACTATACAAAAATTAATAAAGACCTTTATGTGTCATTTTAAGCCTTTTATGCTATGACTCTTGTATACACCTTGAACTTGGGCACTTGTCTCACATCCACAACCACAGAGTCCATCCACTCTGAGCTACAACATATTAATTCTTATACCTCCATGCTTTGAATATATTGTTTCCTCTGTCTACAATCACTTTCTAGATCATTTCACACAATGCCTTTAACAATCTAAGCCTGATTATTCTGGTTGTATTTTGGGGGATTTGGTTTTTGCTGTTCTTTTTCCTTCTAGCAATACTCCCATCATCCTGACAAATGATAGTGGAGAGTCACAACTCAACTAAGAAGCAATCCCCTTACAATTATTGTGCAATTTATAGTATCGTTGCTAGAGCAGATTAACATGGCTTCCCATATACCATCTGTGGCCTCTGAGCAGACTGATCCATTGTTTTCTATTGCTAACAGGAGGAGGTTAAGCAAGTTAGATTCTCATGAGATGTACAAAAGTATGCATTCATAGCCCTGCCGCAGGGTGATGTTACCTTTTTTGTCCTCTAGCCTTTCTTCAGAACATCACATTTTCAATGTCTAAATTACCACATGTTAACAGGACCAGATGAGGAAAAAATTGAAAGTACACTAGAAGTCTTAAAGAGAAAACACATGCACTTCAGAAGGTAGGACATAAAACCTAGTACATTTTCTGCATCAAATCTACATCTTAAAGTCTGTTTTTAATAACTCATGCTAAAACAGAGACCAAATAGTGGTGCTTACCTGATAGCCTTCAAGCCTGTTAAACTTAGCTGAAGATTCTATGTCATATCTTCATTCTTAAGAAATTAAACAGTAAATGCCTATATTTTAGAGAAATATTCATCAGAGTATTTAATGATACAGAAAAGGCATATTACTAGATTGTCTACCACATAGTGGCACTTCAATAAAGGTATGGGGAAGTGTCTGAAATGAAATTAGTTATGAAACAATGAGGTGCTCTTGATTTGAGGTCCTACAAGTTAAAATGTTTTTTAATTGGCAAGAGAAAAGACAGAAAAAATCTCTATTGGATTCCTCGAATGGCTCATCTCACAAGCCTTCTGTATCATAAGGGGGAAAAAAAAAAAAAAACAGTAGCTTAGGAAAACATAAGAACTGTCAGAAAATCAATCATTCATTTTAATTCTCAGGAGCATGATTTTTAATTCAGGATGTGTTAAATTAATCCCCACCTGCACGGGGCTTTTTACTGCTTCAAGTTGAGTTTGGAAGTGTATTTTTCACCTCCTGAAATTCTGCCATGTGATGCCTTTTTCTTTTTAAACTCTAGAGTCTCCTCCAATTTTTTAATAGAAAGCTATCGGAGCCATTCGGGAGAGTTTCTGAATGAAGGGGGAAGCAAGCCAGGAGGCTGTTACTGTTTTGCTGTGTGAGCCTGCTTGGCTCTCAGGGTGATGTCCGCCCTCTTTGAAAGAATGGTCACCTCCAAATCGTCTACCTGTGAGTGGTAGTTCATAACAAGAGTCTAATTATTGAATTCTAACCTGCTGATGCAGACTGACTTCTGGGATCTAGTCTGTGTATCACACTTATGGAGATGAACTATTCTGTTACACAGAATCAGTATGTGTGCTACTTGTTGGGTCAGATTCTTTGAAGTTGATCTTCTAAAACTAGAGCTGCATATTTCAGCCTGTATTTACTCTTGCTGAATTATACTACAACCCAAACCTGCATATTTCGCATAATTTATTTTCTTGAAATTGAGTGGTTTGTTTGCCACTGAAGGTTGTAAAAGAAGAAAAAGATATTTAACAGAGGAAAAGGTATTTAAAGTCAATGTGTAGTTCATTCTGAAGTAGAAGCTCTACTTCTATAGAAATAAAAAGACAAAAAAATCCTCATTTTTATATCATAAAAATCATTTTTATCATTTTATATCATAAATATGTTTCAATGATACTAATACAATGACCTAATCAACAAAGGCTTTTAGTTCTCATTAGTCAGAGCTGAATGAGCACCATTAATGATGAGCCTGGTGAGGAAACCATATTTGATTATGTCTTATAAGTGATATACAAAAAAAAAAAAACCTCCCCAGAAAAGTGTAGTTCTCTATGTTCTAAGAGATCGTTTACTTTATTTCTCCTTAGTACTTTTTATTTTATCCTTTACAGGTTAGCATCTTTTTCAGGTATTTTTTAATCTTGTGATACACAAAATTACATTTCTCAGGCAATACTAATAATGA
This sequence comes from Bos indicus, assembly GCF_029378745.1. Taxonomy (NCBI): domain Eukaryota; kingdom Metazoa; phylum Chordata; class Mammalia; order Artiodactyla; family Bovidae; genus Bos; species Bos indicus. Next base: position 26,625,145 of record NC_091776.1, on the reverse strand, counting down.
TGACATATAAATAAATGCTTCAACCCTTGAATATATAATCAGTTTTTAAAACTCAATGTTTAAAAAGCATGCAGGTAGAATTTTAAGTGTTTTTCCTGAAAACATTTTCATAAATCAGCAATTTATGTCCAGAAACCCTCATATTGTGACCATTACATTTGTTCTGCTATAATTAATCATGGAGACTTGACCTAGAGTGTTAATCTTTTTAATTCTAGCCACTGAAAATAACACTTTCTTTTTCAATTGGTTAGTTCATCTTATACCATGATATTCATAAGAACACATTTCAAAGACTTTCTTAGGTAGAAGAGAATTATCATGACACTGAGGGAAAAAGACTGAAGTATATATAGACAGCTACACAGCAAAATAATTTATCACTGACAATCACTAACTACTTCTACATATTTAGATGTTTCAAATGATCCTATGTGTATAAAATCTTTTATTAATTCTATGATATTCAACTGGAAGTTAGTGTTAGGCTTTTCATCTTTACCAATAATACTGAAAATAAGCACGTCACTATTTTGGTCATTATTTACTAATAATCCAAAATAGGTCTTATCCTTCCCTTTATTTTTTTCCTCCTCTTATACACACACACACACACACACACACACACACACACACACCCCTTACTGCCTATGGCTTATTGTGGTCAATCTACTATTCTATCTTTCTTGTGACAAGGTTATTCCAAGTAGTAGCATGTAGCAAAGGGAAAAATCCTACATGGTCTATACTGCCTTCAGCAACAGTAGTCCAAATTTTGGTGAAAGGAGAGAGAGGATGTATACTGACTAGCTGTTTTAATTTGGCTTAGAAGTGGAGTAATTCATATTATTACAGGATTTACTTGTATTGCTAGTAGTAGTTTATGAGAACTAAACTAAATTATGTAGATGTATCTAGTGGCTGTTCCTCTGGATGTTTGTGGAGATACCTACAATAATATTGGCTTAAGCAAGACAATATTTTTCCCTCTCTCGCAAATCCAAGCATGATATATCTGAGGCTCAGTTTCCATCTATCTTTTACCTCCACCTCTATATTCCTGAGTTGTTCTGCTTTTTCCACAAGTTTCAGAACAGCTTTACTTCAAGTTCATATTGCAGCTTAACTGAGGAGAGAAAGGGAAAAGAAAGCTTTCCCTTCTCTTGTTAAAGATACCATATCACCTATAGTTAGCTCTGACTGACTAGGATTTTTCATCAAGTTACACACAGCTTTTAGGAGGATTGGGATTTGAGAACTTTATTTTGGATAACCATATACTCCACTAATGATTGCATTATTTATTGCCATGGAAATTAAAACCATAACAATCTTGTCACCTGTACAAAACAAAGAAACAGTGACAACAGAAAACTCAACATAAACTATATTAGGGCCATTTAGGTCCATTTTGGAGGAAACCACATTAGAGAAATAGCCAGAAGCAGGAAAGTAACCGGAGTACAACAGGAAAAAAAGACAGTTTCTCCTGTGTTTCCCTATAGGACAATTGACAAGGGAATTTTGGAATTTAGAATTGTAAATTATTATGAAAGAGGGTGGGCTGTTTCTGATTAGCACAAAGTTACTAAGAGCAAAGAATCCCTTATACTTTCTCCCAAAATGAGAGAACATAGTCACCATATTCGTCTTTAGGTGCTATTAATTCTTTCAGTTTAATCACAACCCCACTTTTGTATATTCCATAAGTTAGAGACTAAATTTTGGAATTAGCCACTACTGCTGACTTAGAATCATAAAGAAATAAAAAGGAAGGGTAAAATATAGATAGATAGAGCAATAATATTGATCAATCATGAAATAAAACAATAAACATACTTAAACTTTGTGTGAAAGGTCACTGAGTTAGAGCTTGTTATCATAACTTCCTCTCCCACTAGAAAATCGCCTATTTTATTTGTTCTCATCCAGCACCTTAAGTGGTCAGAGTTCTTTATCAGATAACGTACCCAAAGTTTCATTCCCAAATGGTTTGGGTTTCAAAGCACCTCTGCCACTGTTGGGCTGCACTATTCTTGCTGCTGTCATACTGTTGACCATGTGCCCTAGAAAACTTTCTGAGTTTCAGACACGGTTCTCCCTGTTCCCACTGTGTCTCAGGGATCCCAAAAGGTCCCTTTGCTGTTGGAATCAGTCATCTCATCTAATACAGTTATCTACTTCTTTACCTATAGATACTGTGGCAGGGGAGCCTCAAGTTATACGGTTCCAGTCCTTGGTTCCAATTCAATGGAGCATCTGTTTCTCCTAGTAAAAGCATTGCTTCCTCAGTAACCTATACTCTACACCAGTTAGTGGTAACCATGAATGACCTATTTCTAGACAGAAGCCAGACTCCTGACAACTAGGAAAGGGACAGGAAGAGGAATCTTTCTCTCACAGAAAAATAACTACCCAGAAAATAAGCACTGCTTGACCTCAAAACCCTAAGGAACTGCACTATGATTCTTTCAACAGGACTTGAAAATCACTCTATACAGTATCCTGTTTTACAAATAGGCACTCCAAGTATCACTGGATCTATCAATATTTGTTCACAAGGCTAACTGGAATAAAATTCCAGACATGTTGCATGGAATTCTTTTGTTTTAAGCTTCAATGAAAAAAAAAATGAGTCATCAATTCTTTAGTAATTAGGTCAGAGAAATACTCCACATGTTACACACAATGTCCCCACATTCAATATGCTCATCATACATTTGACCCATTTCTTGATTAGAAGAATTTCAAAACACATAACTGTGTTTTTTTTTTCACTTTAGAGTGGATATTCTGACATGCCACAGACCACTGAACCTTTAAACAGTTCATTGGTATTGAAGGCTTTAGCAGTTTCATGGGTTTATTTTCTAGCTTATGCATGCACATATCTTAAGGGATCCTTGAATTTGTTAATTCCTTGTCAACAGTTTCACATTATATCCTCAATGAAGTGAACCACAATAATAGTTTATTGGATACCAGGGAGATTACATTATGGCAAGGAGCAAGAATGATGACATATTATTATTTTGCATTTTTATTTTTACAAAAATAAGCGTGAAGTTTTACTTTTGTCTCTGTAAGTGAAAGCAAATTACTTCTGGTGTCTTCTTAAGACTTGAAAAAGATGACCAGATACTTAGTGCTATCATAACCGGCACCCACAACTGGAGTCCCCCATGATTAAGTTTATCACAGTCCATACTCGTTATCATCCATGAATCATCAACCTGTGCCCAGGCCTGATGCAAAATAAGTTGGATTTGGGCTGTTCTTGACATTCTTCACTAAAACCATCCAATCGGTAGTATGTAAAGAGTCTGCCTGCAATGTGGGAGACCCGGGTTCGATCCCTGGGTTGGGAAGATCTCCTGGAGAAGGAAATGGCAACCCGCTTCAGTACTCTTGCCTGGAGAATCCCAGGGATGGAGGAGCCTGGTAGGCTACAGTCCTTGGGGTCGCAGAGTCGGACACGTCTGAGCGACTTCACTTCACTTCACTTGACATTCGTAAGTCTTTGATGGTGGCACTGATCTTTGAAACTCCACAAAGATAATGTATTATGTATTGTTTACTAGTCTGGTAGGAAGAAATTCTTGGGATTTCCATTTGGCCCTTTCATAATTAACAGTCTCAGTCCATGGATAAAGGGTGCGAGTAGAGATTTTATCAGTTGCTGAATAGGTCTAAGAAAATTTAAAAAATCAAGAATTGGGAAAATAAAAGAATTTGTTTGTAGAGCCCCCTGGACACGATGTGAGGTAACTCACATCAAACACCATGTATCATTTGAACTCCAGACAGTCCCACTATAAGTGTGATCCACAGTGGTATTTTAGAACCTAAAATTTAGTGTAAATTTTTGAAAGGTCAGAGTATTTTCCTTTCCTGTATGCATAATTTCTTTAAATGACAACAGGTCCCTTTAGGGAAAATTTAGAGTAGGATGAAGAAGAGAACACAGCCACTTAGTGCCCAAAGAAGGAAAAGTGAGAGAGTAAAGAGAAGAAATGATAGCTGCTTCTCTCCTCCTATCTTGGCTCACAGGTTCCTAAGTTGGAGAAAATACGTAACATAATGTATATTGTTTTAGGTTGCTAAGTTTTGGGGTAATTTGTTACACAGTTATAGATAACCAATACAAGTTTAAAAATACAAAAAGATAGGTATTTTTGGCAAGTAATCTACCGTACAGAACTTTGAGAAAGCTAATTCACTTTGTGAAATGTATTCAGGTTTGATGATCTCATTTTATAATCTACTAATACAGTTTAGGGAGAAGGCAATGGCACCCCACTCCAGTACTTTTGCCTGGAAAATCCCACAGACGGAGGAGCCTGGTAGGCTGCAGTCCATGGAATCACTAAGTTGGACACGATTGAGCAGCTTCACTTTCACTTTCATGCATTGGAGAAGGAAATGGCAACCCACTTGCCTGGAGAATCCCAGGGACGGGGGAGCCTGGTGGGCTGCCGTCTACGGGGTCACACAGAGTCGGACACGACTGAAGTGATTTAGCAGCAGCAGCAGCAGCAATACAGTTTATCCACAAGATTATACAAATTCTTCTAAATTCAATTTCCTTACTGCATCACATCTTAACTTCTTGAATAGAGGAGGTTGCTTATTGGATAATGTTGCTTATCCAAAACAACAAAAAGATAAAAATTAAAAAAAAATTTTCCATATCAGTGAAGAAATTATATATATAAGAAATCTTTAATGTATTTATATGATTAGTCACATAACAAAAATTTTTACTGCAGAATTTTCTATAATAGAGAAAAACAATAAAAAAAAGTGAAATATACAATCATGGTGACTTTGAACCTCTTTAATGCTGGTAATGAAAGGCAATGCCAAAGAATGTTCAAACTATTGTACAACTGCACTCACAGATTAGCAAAGTAATGCTCAAAATCTTTAAAGCTAAGCTTAACAGTACTTGAACCTAGAACTCCCAAATGTACAAGCTGGATTTAGAAAACACAGAGGAACCAGAGATCAAATTGCCAACATCCTTTGGATCACAGAAAAAGCATGGGAATTCCAGGAAAAAAAAAAATACATTTCTGCTTCACTGACTATGCTAAAGCCTTTGACTATATGGATCAAAACAAACTGTGGAAAATTCTTACAGACTAGGCCACCTTACCTGCCTCCTGAGAAACCTGTATGCAGGTCAAGAAGCAACAGTTAGAACCAGAGATGGAACAATGACCAAGTTCAAAATCCAGAAAGGAGTATGTCAAGGCTGTATATTGTCACCCTGCTTATTTAACTTCTATGCAGAATACATCATGTGAAATGCTGGGCTGGATGAATCACAAACAGGAATCAAGATTGCCAGGAGAAATACTAACAACTTCAGATATGCAGATGATACCACTCTAATAGCAGAAACTGAAGAGGCACTAAAGAGCCTCTTGATGAAGGTGAAAGAGGACAGTGAAAAAGATGGCTTAAAATTCAACATTCAAAAAAACTAAGATCATGTCATTCTTTCCCATCGCTTCATGGTAAATAGATGGGGAAAAAATGGGAACAGTGACAGATTTTATTTATTGAACTCCAAAATCATTGCAGACAGTGACTGCAGCCACAAAATTAAAAGACACTTGTTTCTTGGAAGAAAAGCTATGACAAACCTAGACGGTGTGTTAAAAAGCAGAGACATCACTTTGCTGACACAGGTCCTTATAGGCAAAGCTATGGCTTTCCAGTAGTCATGTATGGATGTGCGAGCTGGACCATAAAGAAAGCTGAACACCAAAGAATTGATGCTTTCCAATTGTGGTACTGGTGAAAATTCTTGAGAGTCTCTTGGACAGCAAGGAAACCAGACCAGTCAGTCCTAAAGCAAATCAACCCTGAATATTCACTGGAAAGACTGATGCTGAAGCTGAAGCTCCAATACTTTGGCCAAGTGATGCTAAGAACTGATTCATTAGAAAAGACACTCATGCTTAGAAAGATTGAGGGCAGGAGAAGAAGGGGGCAGCAGAGGATGAGATGGTTGGATGGCATCCCCCATTCAATGGACATGAGTTTGAGCAGACTCTGGGAAATAGCAAAGGACAGGGAAGCCTTACATTCTGCAGTCCATGGTGGGGGATGGGGGGTGGGTGTCACAAAGAGTCAGAAATGGCTTAGTGACTGAACAACAACAAATGATGTTAATACACTTTCATCTTCTGAAGATATAATTAATCGGCTAAAAGGACCAAAGTCACTGCCAATGACTCCCAGGATCTTCATTAGAATTTTTCTTTGTGTCATTTATAAAATGCTTTTCATAATACTATTTAAGAAAAAAATCCATCAATGATTTCTTTACTCTCTAAAATATTGGAATCAGGGCATAATTTATCCAGGTTATTAGTACTTGGAAAGACAGCATTTTTGTTGTTGTTACTATAGTTGTCACATGTCTTGAAACTTAAGCCATCCTCTTCTTTTTACATTTAATGATTTTCAAACATATCCCTGTAAAATATTCCTCTGGTTAAACAAATCTCTCTCCAAACATTTAGTTATCATTTAGGGACACCAAAGAAATATAAGAGCAAACACCTTAAAGTGTTCTTCTTTTTTCTTTTATTTTTATGCTTAAAATTTATATTTGAATATTTAAAAATCAAACACACCATAAGATATTACAGACCATTCTGCTCCACCCTATCCACCTCACACTATCCACCTCACCAAAAACACGAAAAGAAAGCCTTCAAACTAGTTTTTTTTACTATGAAATATGAATTACTTCCAAATTGCCACAAGTAAAACACTATACAGTGTCAGACTTTATTTTTCTGGGCTACAAAATCACTGCAGATGGTGACTGCAGCCATGAGATTAAAAGACACTTACTCCTTGGAAGGAAAGTTATGACCAACCTAGATAGCATATTCAAAAGCAGAGACATTACTTTGCCAACAAAGGTCCATCTAGTCAAGGCTATAGTTTTTCCTGTGGTCATGCGTGGATGTGAGAGTTGGACTGTGAAGAAGGCTGAGCACCAAAGAATTGATGCTTTTGAACTGTGGTGTTGGAGAAGACTCTTGAGAGTCCCTTGGACTGCGAGGAGATCCAACCAGCCCATTCTGAAGGAGATCAGCCCTGGGAAGGAATGATGCTAAAGCTGAAACTCCAGTACTTTGGCCACCTCATGCGAAGAGTTGACTCATTGGAAAAGACTCTGATGCTGGGAGGGATTGGGGACAGGAGGAGAAGGGGATGACAGAGGATGAGATGGCTGGATGGCATCATTGACTCAATGGACTTGAGTCTGAGTGAACTCTGGGAGTTGGTGATGGACAGGGAGGCCTGGTGTGCTGCGATTCATGGGGTCGCAAAGAGTAGGACACGACTGAGCGACTGACCTGAACTGAACTGAACACTATACACTGTGAAGCAAAGCTCACGTACAGAGTACTGATTGTTTTCTCTATCACTAATATCAGTATTTGTGTCAGAAAGATAAATTGAACCATCTGGGCTGCCATCTATGTGGTTGCACAGAGTCTGCCACGACTGAAGCGACTTAGCAGCAGCAGCAGCAGCAGCAGCAGCAAGGGTAGGTGTAATGCCACAACCCAAATTTACAAGTAAATAAAATTTGATTGGGCTCTGTGAAACTTCAACTGATATTTCTTTTCTTAAAAATCTACTCTGAGGGTCTGGAGAACAGCACTGTTTCCATCCCTTTTCTTATTATCAATATTTGCTAATGCAAGTGTCACAGAAGCTCACTGAAGGGAATTTTCCTCCAGACTTTTGCTTCTTTTTCCTATAGTGTGAAACACTGAAAACAGGCCCTATGAGTCTCACACGCACTCTCCCTAAGAGTCTCTTCCTTCCTCATATTCCTCTCCTGATGTTTGTTGGCTGGGTGCAACATGGCTCTCCTTAGGCCACATCCACTTGCTTCCATCCCAAACACAGCCCAATAAGTGCATTTCTCACAAATTAAACAGACTGTGGGACTCTACGATTTTAAGCAAAATACATCTGTGAAGCAGTGATTCACTTTGGAAACTCACAGTGAAACCTTCAATTTTGCTGTTCATTTCTCAAAAGAGCATATCGAGTCACACAGCAAAATTAAACAGTGTAAACAGTCACTCCTCCTGGCTCAGATGGTAAAGAATTTGCTTGCAGTGTAGGAGACCAGAGTTTGATCCCTGGGTGGGGAAGATTACCTGGAGAAGGGAATGGCAAGCTGCGGGGAGCGAGCTCCGCCTCTGGCAAAGGTCATGAGGAAGGAGGCTTGGCATACGCAAAGGCGGGATCAAGCCTCAGGAGTCTCCCTGGAAATTCTCGAGCAATCTACCCCCAAAACCAGAGTCTGCCTACTTTCTGCTTTGTGCTTTCACCTACACCTCTGACTTTACGGGGGGCTGTCCCCCACTACCTCTCTGAAAAAAGTTAGCTTACAGCTCCAGTTAATAATTCCTGGGTGTGACAGTGTTTAACTTACAAACTCCTTTGGAAATCCTCTAGCCTGCCTGAATAGGTTTTTCCGGCCTCATGTGATTGTTCAGAGCCTCCCAACTGTGAGAGGCAGGAGATGTTCTAAACTGTCTAAACACAGATTCTTTTGAGTAGCTAAAAGATTGATTAGAAATTGTATTGGTGAAGGGATTTTCACTTGTTGGGCCAATGTTTGCTGCTAAGTCTCCATATCCCTTACCTGCTGTGTCCCTGGCAGTGTATTGGTTAATATAATTGGTGTAAATAGTAGCTTTAATGTTTGTAACCTGGGACCCTTGAGTTAATTCTTTTTCTTGTTGTAGCCCACCACACCTTTGCTCTGTAGGAATGCAACTTTATCTAATGCTTTTGGAGGGTGGCTCCTGACCAATCACCTTTAGAGAAAAATAAGTTTTCTGAAGAAAAGGTCTTAAAATGTTAACAGGCCTCTGGGCCAGAAGATGATGCAAATCACCTAAGCTTTTGCATATGATAAGTTTGCAGGAAGAAAGCCTGGTTTGCTGCAAGACTCTACCCCTTCCCCCATTATCCTCTATGCATAACTTAAGGTATAAAAACTACTTTGGAAAATAAAGTGCGGGCCTTGTTCACCGAAACTTGGTCTCACCATGTCGTTCTTTCTCTTACCTTCTGGCTGAATTATTTAGCCTCTTTTCTCCACTGAATTTCCTCACTGAGCTATCCTTATTTCAGCCTCTTTTCTTCACTGAATTTCTTCACTGAGCTATCTCATTCTATTACTCTTTATATCCTTAATTAACATTTAATTAAGCAATTGTTTCCTGATCTTCGCCTACGCCGTCTCTCCTTCGAATACCCTGGATCAGCCGGGGCTGGTCCCCGGCAGCAAGCCACTCCGGTATTCTTCCCTGGAGAATTCCACAAACAGAGTTGCCTGGTGGACTATAGTCCATGACATCACAAAGAGTCAGCCATGACTGAGCGACTAACACACACAGACAAACTTATATGTTACACATGTGTATATCCAGGCTTCCCTGGTGGCTCAAGCAGTAAAGAATCTCACTACAATGAGGGAAACCTGGGTTGGATCCCTGGGTTGGGAAGATTCCCTGGAAGTGGGCATGGCAACCCAGTCCAGTATTCTTGTCTGGAGAATCCCATGGACAGAGGAGCCTGAAGAGCTACAGTCCATGGGGTCGCAAAGAGTCAGACATGACTGAAGTAACTGGGCACGCAGGCACACATGTATATCTATAGAAATAATCAATAACCAATCTGTAATGGGAACAGAAGAGAGCTCTAGCTGGGCCAACCTGAGGACTACAGCCCAGGAGACACAAATCCAGGAAGCACTTGATTTGTATTCCGCTGGACTACAAAATCAGGAGAGGCTTATAAAGGCAAAAACTGCAAGGTTATATGATTTGTTTGTTAAGAATTAGAGTTGAATCTTGCAAAAAATAAGGGTGCTTATTAAGTAGGGATTAGCTGGGATCCCAAATGGTTGCACAGATACAAGGGAAGACCTTTTGACCATAAGGTTACAACTGGCAATTGCAAGCAGATGTTTTAAGAATGTCTGGTGGTGTCTTTGAGTTTGATACAATTTAGAAAATTCAAGTTTCAGTGATTCAAGAATGTGTCTGAAATCACATCCATAGTGGCCATATGGCTCCATTTTAGATTCCTGATCTCAGTACCTTAGTTTTGATTTTTAAATGCATTATTTTCTTTTTTAATGGTTAAAGCAGAAATACATGTTTCACAGGCCATAACACAGGGTGTTCTAGTTATCATAAAGTGAAAGTGAAAGTGAAGTCGCTCAGTCGTGTCCAACTCTTTGCGACCCCATGGGCTGTAGCCTAACAGGCTTCTCCATCCATGGGATTTTCCAGGCAAGAGTACTGGAGTGGGTTGCCATTGCCTTCTGCAGGAGATCTTCCCGACCCAGGGATTGAACCCACATCTCCCACATTATAGGCAGACGCTTTACCGTCTGAGCCACCAGGGAAACTTCCACAACTTCAAGCTAAGTCATGGATCAGTTGGAATGACTTCCCCATATCTCAATAAGTTAAATTACTTCTATTATGTGCATGTAATATGTGAAGAATATGTTCATAATTTGTAGCTATATTTTAAGAAAAAAAATTTTAGAAAAGATAAATGGTAACAAACATTAGACATAGAGGAGATATAAGAAATATAGCTTCAGAAAATAAATATACTGTAGAATACAAAAGTATTACAAAATGGAGTACAATGGTAGAAATACAAAGTGACCAAGTAAAGATTATGAAAGAAGACCATAGCACAAATAATGGAGTGAAAAGAAAAAAAAAAAAAAACAACCAAAAACTGTGAGAGATGAATAGAAAAGTGATTAGTAAATTCTAAATTAGTAAATTCTCAATGACCCCAACCTGGCAGCAGGCCACCACCGACCCTAGCCTCGGCTGGAGACACCTGTATACTCACAGGCATGTCCAGGTCAGTCTTTTGTGGGGTCACTGCTCCTTTCTCCTGGGTACTGGTGCACACAAGGTTCTGTTTGTGCCCTCCAAGAGTCTGTTTCTCCAGTCCTGTTTAAGTTTTGGTGACTCTATGGTGGGGCTAAAGACCACCTCCTCAAAGAGGGCTTATGCCATAACCAGGTCTGCTGCACCCAAAGCCCCTGCCCCTGCAGCAGTCCACGGCTGACCCAAAACTCCACAGGAGACACTCAAACACAGTTCTGTCTCAGTCTCTGTGGGGTCTCTGGGTCTTGGTGGACACAAGGTTTGTTTGAGCTCTCTGAGCAGCTCTGGCAGGTGTGGGGTTTGATTCTAAACATGATTTTGTCCCTCCTACCATCTTGCTAGGGCTTCTCCTTCACCCTTGGATGTGGGTTATCTCCTCACAGATGCTCCAGCGCTGCTCAGCCTCCACTCCAGCACCTACCGTTTTGCTGGGGCTTCTCCGTCCTTGGACGTGGAGTGTCTCCTCACAATTGCTCCAGTGCCACGTAGACACTGCTCCAGTGCCATGCAGCCACCACTTCAGTGCTGTGCAGCTGCTGCTCGAGGGCCATGCAGCCTTGTCTAACTCAATGAAACTATGAGCCATGCTGTGTAGGTCTACCCAAGACGGACAGGTCATAGTGGAGAGTTCTGACAAAAGGTGGTCAAGGAGAAGGGAATGGGAAACCACTTCAGCATTCTTGCCTTGAGAACCCCATGAACATTATGAAAAGACAAAAAGACAGGACACTGAAAGATGAATTCCCCAGGTTGGCAGGTGCCCAATATGTTACTGGAGATAAGTGGGGAAATAACTCCAGAAAGAATGAAGGGATGGAGCCAAAGCAAAAACACCACCCAGCTGTGGATGTGACTGGCATTAAAAGTAAAGTCTGATGCTGTAAAGAGCAATACTGCATAGGAACCTGGAATGTTAGGTCCATGAATCAAGGCAAATTGGAAGTGGTCAACCAGGAGATGGCAAGAGTGAATGTTGACATTTTAGGCATCTGCAAACTAAAATGGACAGGAGTGGGTGAACTTAACTCAACTGACCATTATATCTACTACTGTGGGCAAGAATCCCTTGGAAGAAATGGAGTAGCTCTCATAGTCAACAAAAGAGTGTGAAATGCAGTACTTTGATGAAATTTCAAAAATGACAAAATGATCTCTGTTTGTTTCCAAGGCAAACCATTCAATATCACAGTAATCCAAGTCTGTGTCCTGACCAGTAATGCTGAAGAAGCTGAAGTTGGACGATTCTATAAAAACATACAAGATCTTCTAGAACTAACACCCAAAAAAGATGTCCTTTTCATTATATGGGACTGGAATGCAAAGTAGGAAGCTAAGAAATATCTGGAGTAACAGGCAAATTTGGCTTTGGAGTACAGAATGAAGAAGGGCAAAGGCTCATAGAGTTTTGCCAAAAGAATGCACTGGTCATAGCAAACACCTTCTTTCAACAACACAAGAGAATACTCTACACATGGACATCACCAGATGGTCAATACCAAAATCAGACTGATTATAATCTCTGTAGCCAAAGATGGCGAAGTTCTATACAGTCAGCCAAAACAAGACTGGGAGCTGACTGTGGCTCAGATCATGAACCTTATTGCAAAATTCAGACTTAAACTGAAGAAAGTAGGGAAAACCACTAGACTATTCAGGTATGACCTAAATCAAATCCCTTATGATTATACAGTGGAAGAAATAGATTCAAGGGATTAGATCTGACAGAGTGCCTGATGAACTATGGACAGAGGTTCATGACACTGTACAGGATGCAAGGATCAAGAGCATCCCCAAGGGGGAAAAAATGCAAAAAGTCAAAATGGTTGTCTGAAGAGGCCTTACAAATAGCTGTGAAAAGAGGAGAAGCAAAAGGCAAAGGAGAAAAGGAAAGATATACCCATTTGAATGCAGACTTTCAAAGAATAGCAAGGAGAGATAAGAAAGACTTCCTCAGTGATCAATGCAAAGAAATAGAGGAAAACAATAGAATGGAAAAGACTAGAGATCTCTTCAAGAAAATTAGTGATACCAAGGGAACATTTCATGCAAAGATGGACACAATAAAGGACATAAATGACATGGGTCTAACAGAAGTAGAAGATATTAAGAGGTGGCAAGAATACACAGAAGAACTATGTAAGAAAGATCTTCATGACCCAGATAATCACGATGGTGTGATCATTCACCTAGAGCCAGACATCCTGGAATGTGAAGTCAAGTGGGCCTTAGGAAGCAACACTATGAACAAAGTTAGTGGAGATGATGGAATTCTTGTTGAGCTATTCAAATATTAAAAGATGTGCTGTGGAAGTGCTGCACTCAATATGCCAGAAAATTTGGAAAACTCAGCAGTGGCCACAGGGCTGGAAAAGGTCAATTTTCATTCCAATCCCAAAGAAAGGCAATGCCAAAGGATGCTCAAACTACTGCACAGTTGCACTCATCACACATGCTAGCACAGTAACGCTCAAAATTCTCCAAGCCAGGTTTCAACAGTACGTGAACCATGAACTTCCAGATGTTCAAGGTGTATTTGAAAAAGGCAGAGGAGCCAGAAATCAAATTGCCAACATCCATTGTATCATCAAATGGCAGGAGAGTTCCAGAAAAACGTCTACTTCTGCCTTATGGACTACACCAAAGCCTCTGACTGTTAGGATCACAACAAATTGTGAAAAATTCTTAAAGACATGGGAATATTAAACCACCTGACATGCCTCATGAGAAATCTATATGCATGTGAAAAAGCAACATTTAGAACTGGACATGGAACAGCAAAATGGTTCCAAATTGGGAAAGGAGTATGTCAAGGCTATATATTGCCACCCTGCTTATTTAACTTCTAGGCAGAGTACATCATGAGAAACACTGGGCTGGATGAAGCACAAGCTGGAATCAAGATTGCCAGGAGAAATGTCAATAACCTCAGATGTGCAGATGACACCAACCTTATGGCAGAAAGTGAAGAAGAACTAAACACCCTCTTGATGATATTGAAAGAGGAGAGTGAAAAAGTTGGCTTAAAGCTCAACATTCAGAAAACTTAGATCATGGTATCTGGTCCCATCACTTCATGGCAAATAGATGGGGAAACAGTGAAAACAGTGACAGACTTTATTTTCTTGGGCTCCAAAATCACTGCAGATGGTGACTGCAGCCATGAAATTAAAAGACTCTTGCTCCTTGGAAGAAAAGTTATGACCAACCTAGACAGAATATCAAAAAGCAGAGATATTACTTTGCCAACAATGGTCCATCTAGTCAAGGCTATGGTTTTTCCAGTAGTCATGGATAGATGTGCAAGTTGGACTGTAAAGAAAGCTGAGCACTGAAGAATTGATGCTTTTGAACTGTGGTATTGGAGAAGACTCCTGAGAGCCTTGGACTGCAAGGAGATCCAAGCAGTCCATCCTAAAGGAAATCAGTCCTGAATATTCATTGGAAGGACTAATGCTGAAGCTGAAATTCCAATACTTTGGCCACCTGATGTGAAGAACTGACTCATTTGAAAAGACCCTGATGCTGGGAAAGATTGAAGGCAGGAGGAGAAGGGGACGACAGAGGATGAGGTGGTTGGATAGCATCACTGACTCAATGGACATGAGTTTGAGTAAACTCAGGGAGTTGGTGATGGACAGGGAGGCCTGGTGTGCTGCAATCCATGGGGTCACAAACAGTCGGACATAACTGAGCGACTGAACTGAACTGAAATTATGAAATCATGTTGCTCTTGACATATCATTTTTTAAAAAAGATTAAACTATGTTTTGGTATAATTTCACATTGCCTTTGATAAATTAATTATCTAATTAACCTATGTTCACAGCTCTTCAATATTTAAGGCAGCATTTTGCAAATGTGTTTTGTAGAAATTTAGGTTTCCTCAGAAATGCTTCAATGTCATAGTGTTTGATTCTAATTCAATTTAATTTGGAATATTTTAAAGTAGCAATAACAAACACACATGCTTAAACGCATCTAGTATAAATGTGTAACCCATTGGAGTCTTAAATTTCCGCAGCTGCATTAACCGTTTGATGTTGTTTTATTTTTGTTACAGCTTATCTGAATAAACTTCCTCCTGCCATTTGTTTAACCAAATTGTATTTTAAAAGTATAAGACACAATGTTAGAAAAGCATTTTTAATTTGAACTGTCCACCTGAGTGAATCAGACTGTCTCACTCTCCATGGATTCAAAGAAAGAACAAAAGAGAAGCATAATTCATTGTTTACATTAACACAGACACAACTGACTTTTAAAATATAAAATAATATTGATTTTTAAAATATAAAATAATGTGTCATGTATAGTAGCCTAAATTTCCTGGAATATTTCACTTTGAAAAATAAGAATAAACAAAACATAATCAGCAGAACAGTTTTAAGCCATTAAACCTAGGTCAGTATTTAGTCACAGGAGTATGGATGTTTTTCTACCTTTCTAGGTGGAAGGACATTTCAGTTTTCCTCTCCAAATTCATTTGGGTATCCATAAAATAGAAAACTTATTTAAAAATAAATAAATAGATTAATAAATAAATAAATAAACAAAAATAGTCTATCATATTGCTTCCCCAAGGAAGCTATAAGTTAAATAGCAAATTAAGAATGAGTGCAGAGTCCTTGAGGTTATTCCTTTGAACATGAAAAACAATTTTCTTTTTTAAAATGAGTTCAGCTAATGTTCCTTTGAGATGATTCATAGTTCACCAACAGCTGTTTACCTTCAAGCCCACCTCAGATAATTTCCCTTCTCTCTGGTCGTATTTGAATTCTACATAAGCATGCTCAGTAAATTCTCCTGGTAACAAGTTAAAGATTAGATTCTCTTTAGGCAATGGGTTTCCAACCAGGTGGCAAACAGGAAAAAAAAGTGGCAGAAACTTACAAGAACACAATTAAAAACACAAATTCTAATTGGCCTCAAGATATGGCTATTGTTTTGGCTAAACTAATTAAGTTAACTCTAAGTAAATTATGTTATTAGTATATTTCTAAAACTATGCGTTTTTGCCGTCCTTTATTTTCTATGTTTCTATACCTTTTTAGATCATTGATCCATTAAAATATGCAGTGTAACAGAAAACACTAATTACTGAAATTCACATATTTACTATTTCCAGTGGTACAAATGAAAAAAAATTAAATTTTTTTAAACCTCATAAATTATGTCTATTTTAAATGTTTATTAAAAAAATTGTAATGTACAATATATTATGAAAGATATTCATCTTTTTTTTTCTTTATATTGGTGGATTAAATGTAACAGATCACATGTTACAGCTTAGAAAATATTCTGAGTATAAAAATATTCTATTCTCTCAACACTCTATAAGAGAGACCATACAAACTTTACTATTTCCAATTTAGAGTAAAAGACACTATGATGCTCAGAAGTTCTATGACCTCACCTTTGTTTTACTTGTAGTAAAATTAAAACCAAAAACTGAACATACATATTTCAAAAGCTTTAAACTGTATTTATTTTACAGGTGGAGAAGGAAATGGCAACCCACTCCAGTATTCTTGCCTGGAAAATCCCATGGATGGAGGAACCTGGTAGGCTACAGTCCACAGGGTCTCAAGGAGTCAGACATGACTGAGTGACTTCACTTTATTTTACAAGATGTGTTATTTAGCTTCAAATGCCCAGGGAAAGACACATATTTTTGTGTTTTTTCTTCTAGGTCTAAAATATATGTCTGTTTACTTTTAATTTCTATTCAAGATATACATTAGTGAATATATGTTTTTCAAAGGATCTTTTTTTTATTTGATTTGCCACATTATTGTTCTTTGAGGATCTTAATTTACCTCCATTTTTTAAACTTTGGTGAGGTTGAGTGGGTTGAAGGAGGTAGTTGAGGTAATTATAAAATAAATAAAACTCATTTTCTTTTAACTTATTAAATATTTCCTCACAAGATCACATTGGCGTGTTTCTGCAGAAGGTTTTGTTCTGACTGCTGTATGGTTGAGATTAATATAAGTGACTCTCAGTTATCTCTGTGTTTGGGGACCCTCACAGAAAAGGTGGATAGTAGAAGAAATCTATATTGCTGTTAGAAAATATTAATTTAATTTTAACGGGTGGGGATTAATGCCAAATATGGCTTTTTAGTAGCATGGTTTACAGATTCTTAACCCTGGCTTCCCCTGCTGAACACACTTCAGTTTCTTGGTTAGAGCCCTGACATTGCTGCTTATAGGCCTCCAAGAAAGTCTAGAACACTGCCAATAGTTGCCACTCAGTGAGGGAACTGATGTTAGGTTTCGTGTCTGAAAAGCCTGAACCTTTTCTCATTTAAGACAATTGTCACTGTTCAGCTGCTAAGTTGTGCCCAACTCTTTTGTCACTCCATGAACAGTAGCCCACCTGGCTCCTTTGTCCATGGGATTTCCAAGGAAAGAATACTAGTGGGGAAATACTATTAAGACTTTTTTTTTTAATCATTAGAATTGTTTTCTGTAAAATGAGAGTATTAAGCCTTATTTTGAATGATTCTCTGAAGATGAGGTGAGTTGTCAATACTTTCCAATTCTGTGTACCATTGTGAGCTAGGCTGCCTTTCTTACTGATTATTATATCAATGATACAAATCTCAATAAAAATTTGAAAATAATGAAGGTTTTGAAGGAATACCTCTAAAGGAGATGGGGTGACAGTGAATTATTTCACACAACCAAGTGAAATATTTCTTAAAAAACAGCTTTAGATACTGATCTCCCTAAATTCCACTTTCCAGAGCAGCTTCATCATCAAACCCCTTCTCTCTTTGCTAAATGTGCTTCTAGGGCTCTTTCTCTCTCTGCTTTTCCCTATTGCTCATTCCTCCCAAAAAATTCCACCAAATTTTATATTTTCTGTACCAAAAATGCTGTATCATTTTATTTATGTCAATCAATAAGCCTCTCCCAGCTTCCCCTAAATATCTTTTTCTCATATTAAGCTCTTTTTCACTATAAAGGCTTATAAACAAAAGCATTTAGGGATAAATGACATTTTAAGCAAGTTATTTTAAAATTTTGAAATTTTACTTGAAAAGCAATGTAAACTATACAAGCACAGTCTGACTGTCTTTATCATGTGGACCTTATAGAACAGTGCTGAAAATTTTGATCTACATATGAAACACCTAGAGATGTTGTTAATTTGAAAATTATGATTCAGTCATTCTGGAGTGAGATGCAAAATTTTGCATTTCTAAGAAACCCCAGAGAATGTTCATGATGTCTGATGGGTATGTTGTGTGTCTGTGAACCACACTTCAAGTAGCAGAGTTGGAGGCTATTGTTATATACAAGACAAAACAAAAACTCCCCATGGGGCATCAATGATTAAATATGTATTTTTGTTTATAATGCTTGGGCCTAAAATGATACTATTTAACTGTAACAGCTTCATGAAAAAAGATCAGAAGTATACTCAGTACATTTACAATGCCAATTCATGGCCCGATAATATCCCTGTTTAAAGTCTATATAAACTTCCATAGGAATTTAGCTAAAAAAGGATGGAGTGTACTATAAGGTAAGGTAAAGGATATGGTCATGTATTTGGTAAGTTAAAGAAAATAGCATAGAACAATCAGTGCCATACACACGTTACTGTTGTTCAGTCACTAAGTTGTGTCCAACTTTGTGACTCCATGAACTGCAGCACCCCAGGCTGCCGTGTCCTTCACTGTCTCCCAGAGTTTGCTCAAACTCATGTCCATTGAGTCAGTGATGGTATCCAAATATCTTAAAGAGGTCACTTATTTTAAGCGATAAACACATCATCTATTGTTTTTAAACAATCATTTATGTAAATATCAGAGGCCCTATAATAGAGTTGGTAGATACTTCGGTTTTATAGTCAGATAAAAATTACAGTAATGTACACTATATCTAAGTAATAAGTTTACAGATATTTAAGCACCATCACAATAAAATATTTTAATTCAACATTATGGATATCAGAAAAATACATAAGAATCCTAAACGAAAAAGTGAACCTGCTTTACTTGTACACTGGGATTGAATAGATACGTAAATGGATAAAGGAGAGTAGGACCCAGGTTTCTGAGGAAGATACTGTTATGTAGGGAGAAAGCTAGTATAAACCCTGTTGCATCAGATTAGAATCTTATAAATTAAAGAAACTTCATGTTTGGCTTAAAATATACAGAGATATAAATTTATCTGATTGATACAGATATAATTATAGATAAAGCATATAATAAGTTCATATATACATATACTTCCTAGATCTGTCTACTGGGAAATCTAAAGTAGTAACGACACTCAAAGAGCACACCTATCAGTCAGATCTCAGTTTCTAAATAACCTGTCTCCAATAGTTCAGTTAACCTAAAAAAAGATCCCAGTGACTAGAATTGAAACAATCTGAGCAGCACAACAAATAGCGTATCATTGAATCACAAGTCAAGATATTCATATATGTAAGTTAACACTGATATAAATAAAAGTTTAAATAAGAAGAAATTATTCATTTTTTTGGAAATTCTTCATTTCAAAAATTTTTTTTAAATACTCATTCTAACATGTATGAGGTAGTATCTCACTGTAGTTCTGATTTACACCCCACTGACAATTAATGGACAATTATGGACTGAGGAGCCTGGTGGGCTACAATCCATGGGGTCGCAAAGAGTCGGACACGACTGAGCGACTTCTGTGTGACAATTAATGATGTTGAACATCTTTTCATATATCTGTTGGCCAACTGAATGTCTTCTGTGAGAAATACCTATTCAAGTCTTTTACCCATTTTTAAATGGGTTACTTATTTATTCATTTGCTATTGAGTTATGTGCTTAATTTATGTAAAGAGGGAATTAACCTCTTATATATGGTTAACAAAATTTTTCCCATTCTGGAGTTTGTATTTTCAGTATATTGTTTCCTATATTGTACAGAAGCTTTTTAGTGTGATGTAGTGCCACTTGTCTGTTTTTCATTTTGTTGATTATGCATTTGGTGTCACATTTAAAAGATAATTTCTCAGACCAAAATCAAGGAGCTTTTCTCCTATGTATTCTTGTAGGACTTACATGGTTCTGTGTCATATGTTTGTTTTTAACTCAAACTCCATTTGAGTTTATTTTGTGTATAGTATAAAGAGAGAGAGTGTGTGTGGGTGTGGGTGTGGGTGTGGGTGTGTGTGTCTCTCTCTCTTTCTTCCACATTCCAGGCAGATTCTTTACTGAGCCACCAGGGAAGCCCTGTAGTATAAAGTAGGGATCTAATCTATTTCTTCATTTATTTTGCATATGGATATCCAGTTCCCTCAATCATTTGTTTTAGAGACTATCTTCTGTCTATTGTGTATTTGGGGCACTCTTGCTGAAGATGAATTGGTTCTATACATATTACTTATACTTACTTACTTATTGTGTCTACTTCTGAGTCCTCTCTTCTGTTTACTTGGTCTGTGAAAGTGAAAGTGTTAGTCACTCAGTTGTGTCAGACTCTTTGTGACCCCATGGAATACTCTGTCAATGGAATTCTCCAGGCAAGAATACTGAAGTGGGCTGCCATTCCCTTCTCCAGGGGATCTTCCCAACCCAGGAATTGAACCTGGGTCTCCTGTATTGCAGGCAGATTCTTTACCATCAGGGAAGTTATCAGGGAAGTCTGGTATCATACTCTACTTACTGCAGGTTTGAAATATGTTTGGAAATCTGGACATATGATGCCTGGAGGTTTTGTTCTTCTTTCTTGAGATTGCTGTGGATATTCTGTATCTTTTGTGTTTCCATCTGAAGTTTAAGATTGTTTTTTATTACTGTAAAAAAAAAAATGCCCGATGGGTTCCAATGGGGATATCATTGAATTTGTAGATGGCTTTGGTATTGTGTATTGTGAACACAATACCAATACACAATATTGTGTATTGTGTATTGCGTATCATGTATTGTGAACATGTCAACAATATTGTCTTCCAGTCCATGAATACCAGATGTCTTTCCATTTATTTGTATGTCCTTTTATTTCTTTGATCTATATTTTGTAGTTTTAAGTGCATAAGTATTGCAAAGATGTAGAGAAATTTGAAGTCTTGTTCACTGATAGTAGGAATGTAAAATGCTGTAGCAGTTATGAAAAAATAGCAGAGTTTCCTCAAAAAGATTAAAAATAGAACTACTATTTGATCCAGCATACTCACTTCTGGATATATTTCCTAAACAATCAAAATTAGGATATGAAGAGGTAGTTGCACTTTATGTTCACTGTAGTATTATTTACAACTGTCAAGGTATGGACATAACTGAACAATGGAGTATTATTTACCCTTTAAAAAAGAAAATCATGCCTTGTGAGACAACACGGATGAACCTAGAGGACATTATAGTAAGTTAAAGAAGCCAACCAGAGGACAAAAACAGATTTCACTTACATGAGGTATCTAAAATAAGTAGTCATAGAAGCAGAGGATAAAATAGAAGTTTCTAGGGTTTGGGGGTGATGGGCGTGGAAGAAATGAGAAATTGTTGTTCAATGGATATAAGGTTTCAGTCACATGAGATGAGCAAGTTCTAAAGATCTGTACAACAAGGTGTGTATATAATGATATGTTATTATGTGTTGCAAAACTTGTTAAGAGATTTTTACTTGGAAAGGAAAAATGGAAGGAAAGGCTAGAGGAATATGAGGTAAGTTTGGGAGGCGCTGAATGTGTCTATTGTGGTGACACAATACCACATGGTGTCAATACCTTGATTGTGGTGACAATACCATGGGTGTCTGCATATATCCAGACTCATCAAACTGTACACATGAGATAATTATGCATATTTTTACATATTATTATATATTAGTAAACTATTAAAATTAGGCTTAGAAGAAAAGTTTCCTGGAAATAAATAATTTATTCAAAAGAGTAGACAGATAAGAATGTGGAAGACTAGGAAAAAATCAGATAGAAAAGATATTGACTTTCAAGATCTTTTAAAAACTGAGGAATGTTTACAGTAGCAAACTTCTTAATTTCATTTTAACTGCTCTCATTTAGACACTGTTGTGTTTTTTTTTTTTTTAGTTCCATTCTGAATTTAAACATTTCTCTACAAAGTGATTCAGGATTTACTGGCAGTGTTTCTAAAGATTTCATGAAGGTCAATTTCAAGGCTAAGATAAATACTGCAATACCATAGAAAATAAAAGATCTGGCAAAATTCTGTATTCTCTGGGCCCAGTCTCTAGAGTAAATTTGTTTTGTTTGCTGTTTTTTTTTTTTTTTTAACCTCAATCTTATCAACATCTTAAGGAGGACAGAACTTTCCAATAGCTCAGGAAATTACTTATTAGGTGGATAAACAAATAACTGCCTCCACCTGGTAAATCCACCATGATTCTGGTCAGGACCATACAGGTTGGATTCCTCCCTTGAAACCAATATAAGAAGAGTGATCAACTGTTGCGCATCAAAGGTTTACTTTTAACATTTGACCAAGATAAAATATATAGTAATAAATATCTTGTTACAAAATAGTCTAAATTTATCTGTACAACTCATTTCTTTTCATCTATTCCTTGTCTGCTCCTGCAGTAAAGTATAATGAGTTCTATGTAAATGCACTCATGTAACAGGGAATGAATATATTAAAAGATGAAACACCTAATCAAAGCCATTGTATTATTTCTTGAGTCTTTTATTGAGTTTCAAAGTCTTGCTTAAGAAATAGCAAAAATTTGGCACATGCTTTAAAGCATCCCTTTCAAATTAACAGGTGAAAATGTAATCCAAATATTTTAACATATTCCATTATTCTTCATTTTGTTGAATACTGAAATTGGATATCCACACAAGCAGAGGAGCTGCCTAGATTTAATATCAAAAGTTAAATTTCTTAATTAAGTAATACAATGCTAAAGCTGTGGGTGTATGTGCACATTCTTGCTATATGTATGCCAAATCAAGTCTCCAGGGTTTTACGGTTTATTTTCATGAGGAAAGTAGCACATTTTACATACATATACTGAGCAACTTTTTGGTAATTTGTGTTATTCTCCAAACAAGCCTCTCACAGAACACTGTGCAAAGCTATATGCAAGGAACTCTTTGATGATTTTTTGAATTAAATATATATATTGCATAGTACATGCAAGGTGATTTTTCTCTGATAGAAAGTGTTTGCCCACAGCATGGCATTATGAAACTACTGTAGCTATGTATGAAGCTATAATATAGACTGAAACGAAAGAAGATAGGACTTGGTAGACAGACAGCAGTAGTCATTCTCCATCTCGATAGCTTTACAATGCTCCCATAGTGGGTTAGTAATATTGTTTTGAAAGTGGTGCAGTAGCATGTTTTGGTCAAATATCAAAGGTCTAAGCCTTAAAAGTAAATGCTCACTTACACATTATAAAATTAATATCACAGTAGGGTTAGTTATACCTCTGTCACCACACACAGTTAGCTTTTGTGTGTGTGAGAACATTTAATATTTACTCTCTCAGCAACTTTCTGCCTGGAAAATCCCATGGATGGAGGAGCCTGGTAGGCTGTAGTCCATGGGGTTGCTAAGGGTCAGACACAACTGAGCGACTTCACTTTCACTTTTCACTTTCATGCGTTGGAGAAGGAAATGGCAACCCACTCCAGTGTTCTTGCCTGGAGAATCCCAGGGATGGGGGAGCCTGATGGGCTGCTGTCTATGGGGTTGCACAGAGTCAGACACAACTGATGTGACTTAGCAGCAGCAGCAGCAACTTTCAAATATGTAATTGTTAGGTAGGAAGTCAGGCATGAACAACAAGGGTGGTATAAGCTGAAAAGGACACAAGCTGATCTCTAAACTCCATTCCAGGCACACCCAGGAGAGTTCATAAATATGTTACAAAAATAACCACAGAGACATTTCCAGCTCTTCCACATGTGCCCTGGGCACACAGTGGATACAAACTAACCACAGGGGCTTCCTCAAGTAACCTTAGGCAGCTAGGAGCCATTAAGTGTTCCTAAATATTCTACACATATATACATCTGATTATAACAAACTGAATTATGGGAAGACATACGTAACAGAGACTGTTGTTACATAACTTGCAATTGTCAGTCAGCCTTGAGCATATGCCCATTTGCATTCTCTTTCTTGACTAGTGGTGAGTACAAGCTCTATTTTGCACAGGGTACAACCAAAAGGAGGAGACCAGTCAGTTCAGTCGTTTAGTCCTTCAGTCGTGTCCGACTCTTTGCCACCCCATGAATCACAGCATGCCAGGCCTCCCTGTCCGTCACCAACTCCCGGAGTTCACTCAGACTCACGTCCATCGAGTCAGTGATGCCATCCAGCCATCCCATCCTGTCGTTCCCTTCTCCTCCTGCCCCCAATCCCTCCCAGCATCAGAGTCCTTTCCAATGAGTCAACTCCTCGCATGAGGTGGCCAAAGTACTGGAGTTTCAGCTTTAGCATTATTCCTTCCAAAGAAATCCCAGGGCTGATCTCCTTCAGAATGGACTGGTTGGATCTCCTTGCAGTCCAAGGGACTCTCAAGAGTCTTCTCCAACACCACAGTTCAAAAGCATCAATTCTTCAGTGCTCAGCCTTCTTCACAGTCCAACTCTCACATCCATACATGACCACAGGAAAAACCATAGCCTTGACCAAACGGAGCTTTGTTGGCAAAGTAATGTCTCTGCTTTTGAATACGCTATCTAGGTTGGTCATAACTTTCCTTCCAAGGAGTAAGCGTCTTTTAATTTCATGGCTGCAGTCACCATCTGCAGTGATTTGGGAGCCCAAAAAAATAAAGCCTGACATGGTTCCACTGTCCCCATCTATTTCCCATGAAGTGATGGGACCTGATGCCATGATCTTCGTTTTCTGAATGTTGAACTTTAAACCAACTTTTTCACTGTCCTCTTTCACTTTCATCAAGAGGCTTTTTAGTTCCTCTTCACTTTCTGCCCTAAGGGTGGTATCATCTGCATATCTGAGGTTATTGATATTTTTCCTGGCAATCTTGATTCCAGCTTGTGCTTCTTCCAGTCCAGCATTTCTCATGATGTACTCTGCATAGAAGTTAAATAAGCAGGGTGACAATATACAGCCTTGATGTACTCCTTTTCCTCAAATAGGAAAAGGAGGAGATGGGAAGTATAAAAACGGGGAAGCCAAGAGGGATTGGAAGGATGACTCGTTGGGGTCGGCCTGCTCCCATGTCTTTGGAGCGTCTGTCTAATAAAAAATAAGCCTGCTTGAGTTGTAACTGAGTTGTAACTTGTCTGTTGTTTTAAATACTTTAGTTTCATTTCAAAATTTTGTTGCAATGAGATAAGCACTGGGGGAGAAAAATAAACTGACCTGACATATGTCACACTGTTAACCATAGTCATCACAGAGTACAGATTATCTGTGTATTTAATCTCCAGAGTGTACTCATCTTTTATCTGTAAGTTTGTACCCCTTGACCGATATGCCCCCATTTCTCTCACGGCCCAGTCCTTGGCAATCACTATTCTGCTCTGCTTTTATGAGTTTTGCTTTTTTAGATTCCACATGTAAGTGATATCATACAGTAGAGATTTTTCTGACTTATTTCACACCACCACAAATTGGCAGGATTTTCTCCTTTTATACATGCTGCTGCTGCTAAGTTACTTCAGTCGTGTCCGACTCTGTGTGACCCCACAGACGGCAGCCCACCAGGTTCCACCATCCCTGGGATTCTCCAGGCAAGAACACTGGAGTGGGTTGCCATTTCCTTCTCCAGTGCATGAAAGTGAAAAGTGAAAAGTGAAAGTGAAGTAGCTCAGTCGTGTCCGACTCTAAGTGACCCCAAGGACTGCAGCCTACCAGGCTCCTCCGTCCATGGGATTTGCCAGGCAAGAGTACTGAAGTGGGGTACCATCGCTATGGCTGAATAATATTCCATAGTATGTGTGTATATGTGAATAGCACTGCAATGAGCATGAAGATGCAAATATCTCTTCAGGACCCTTTGGATATATACCCAGAATTCAACTTGCTGGATCATATGATAGTGTTCTTTTTACTGTGGTAATTATTTTTGAAAATATAAGCACATCAAATAATCAAGCTGTACACTTTATATTTATATAGTGTTGTATGTCAGTAATATCTCAATAAATCTGGACAAAAAAGAAACAAGAATGAAGGGGGGAAAAAACTAGAACTAGAAGGTATAAAAACACTCAAAATGCAACAGGAATAAATATAAATAAATAAATAATTCAACTAGAAAACAGACAAAAGACATAAAGAGACATTTCCGCAAAGATGATTTACAGATGGCAAATAAGCATGTGAAATGATGTTCTAGGTCATAGAGAAATACAAATTAAAACAACAATGAGATATCACTATGCACCTGTCAAAATGGCTAAAATAAAAAATAGTGACAATACCAGATATCATGGAAAATGTGGAGCAATGTTATCATTCATACATCAATGGCCAGAATATAAAGTGGTACAGTCACCTGGGAATTGGTTCTTCAGTTTCTTAAACCATTAAGCATGCAATTACCATACAATCCAGCAACTGTAGTTGAGGGCATTTATCTCAGAGAAATAAAAAATGACATTCACATAAAAGCCTACACACAAATATTTGTAGCTACTTTATCTGTAACAACACCAAATTAGAAACAATCCAAATATCTTTTTTACAGATGAAAGGTTAAACAAACTATTATGCATCTATACTAGGAAATAATACTTAACAATAAATATGAACAAACTATTGATATACACAAAAACCTGGCTGAAATTCCAGAGAATCATACTGATTGAATAAAGCCAATTCTCAAAGATTACATATTATATGATTTCATTTATATAATATTCTTCAAATGAAAAAACTGTAGAAATGGAAACTGGATTAGGGGTTGCAGGAGTTAAGGACTGGATGGGGATGGGATGGAAGGTGAATGTGGCCATAAAAGAGCAAATAAGGTGTGATGGAAATGACCTATACATACCTTGACTGTTTTAGTGCAAATATCCTGCTTGTGATATACTATACATTTTTCAATATCTTACACATTGTTACATAGCCAGGGGTCAAGGGTGTGCACAGTTTCTACTACATTTAAAATTACATATGGATCTATAATTATATGAAAATAAACCTTAACATTAAAATAATAAATAAATATTTAGGGATAGCAAAGGTTAAATTAAAAAGTGGAAGTGTTATTCACTCAGTTGTGTCCAATTCTTCACAATCCATGGATTGTAACCTACCAAGCTCCTCTCTCCATAGGATTTCTCAGGTAAGAATATTGGAGTAGGTAGCCATTTTCTACCCCAGGGGATCTTTCTAACCCAGGGATCAAACCCAAGTATCCTGCATTGCAAGCAGATTTTTTTTTTTTAAACCATCTGAACCACAAGAAAGTGAAAGGGAAGTCGCTCAGTCATGTCCAACTCTTTGTGACTCCATGGATTGCAGCCCACCAGGCTCCTCCATCCATGGAATTTTCCGGGCAAGAGTACTGGAATGGATTGCCATACAAGGGAAGCCCCTAAATTTAAAAAAAAAAAAAAAAAAATCAGAAAGAATAAGATGGTGAAGAAGTAGGTGGACATGGAGTCTATCTCTCTCCATGGATACATCAGAAATACACCATCAGACACAGAAATATATGCAGAACACCAGCTGAGAATAGACAGGAGTACCTGACCAGCAGAAAAGAATACATAGACCCACGCAAAACTCAGTAGGATGAAGGAATTAGGGAGAAAAACAGGAGTGTTAGTAGGACTGGACCTGCCTTCAGTGGGTGGGGGAACTGAAGCAGGGGCCTGCTCCCCACACTGGGGCAATTTTCTGAGTCAGAGGAGAAACATTTAAGGTGAGAGTGTAACAGCTGGTCTGCAGCAGACTAAATGGAATGGGAATCAGACAGTACTTGCTGCAGCCTTACATACTCTAGACAGGGACACAGGTTCCCCAGAAGGCACAGTGACTGGGAGCTGGAGTGTAGGGATTGTGGAGCAATCCCTGGGTGAGGGCTGCTGTTGATTGCAGAGAGATGGATCAAGGGGATGTGAGGGAGGAGATTGTGGTCGGAAATGCCTGTAAAGGAAAGCTGGGCAGCCATGCAAGCAAGGTGATACTGCTGAGTTACGCCTAGTGGGTGGAGCCATCACCGTAGCGTCCCTTACCCCATAAGCCAGCACTGGCAGCTGAACAATAGAGAGGCTGGCCCCCAATGGCACTGAACTACAGAGTAGGACCCCACACAGGGTGCCCCTTTAAGTGCCTGACACACTGGTCTATGGAGAAGGACCCCAGCCCAGGAGGGGGCGGGGGGATTATCTATGTGCCCAACGCACTGAACAACAGAGAATGACCCCAGGCAGGGGAGCCCTCTAAGCGCCTGAATGGGTGGAGCTATAGAGAAAGACTGGCCAAAGAAGCCTTCTGATAGCCAGCTACAAAAGGCTCAAAACTGAGAGGGCCATAACTCCTGTGGCAGAGGCAATCCATGTCCCTGCACATTTGGTACCACTATGGTCCCCACAAGCCAAGCAGTTGTGCCAATTTCAAGCTCAACTCTCATTGGGGCAGAGCTGCCACAGGCAAAAAAGTCTTGGGTCTATGTGTGCAGGCTCACTTCAGTCATGTCCAGCTCTTTGCGACCCTGTAGAGGCAATGGCACCCCACTCTAGTACTCTTGCCTGGAAAATCCCATGGACGGAGGAGCCTGGTAGGCTGCAGTCCATGGGGTCACTAAGAGTTGGACACACTGAGTGACTTCACTTTCACTTCTCACTTTCATGCACTGGAGAAGGAAATGGAAACCCACTCCAGTATTCTTGCCTGGAGAATCCCAGGGACGGGGGAGCCTGGCAGGCTGCCGTCTATGGGGTCGCACAGAGTCAGACACGACTGAAGCGACTTAGGAGCAGCAGCAGCAGCAGACTGTGGCCTGCCAGTCTTCTTTGTCAGGGGGGTTCTCCAGGCAAGAATACTGGAGCATATTGGCCAATACTGGTTGCCATACCCTTCTAAAGCACTATATTTCCTGCTGCACTAGCCACCAACTCCCCTGAGTACCTGGTGTTACCAGAACCCCTGCAACCCAAGCAGCTGCACCACCTCCACACCTGGCCCTCACAGGAGCAAACCCAAGCCCTCCAGGGCAGCCTCAGGAGCAAACCCCAGTGGATGACCCACATGCAGAGGTGGAAATAACACCACAATCGAAACCCAAAGGCAGTGTAGCTAAGGAAGAAGACCCAAAACCTTCCCACCAGCTATACAAGGTGCAGATTAAATCCACACAATCAACTAGGCAGACTCTGTGTCTATGGAATATATAAAAGGACACTGAGAGCTCCCACAAAAGAAAAAACACTAGTTCTGATAGCTGTGGACATTGGAGGGAAGAACACACAGGAGTAGGACCAGATTAGAATCTGAGCTGCCCCCATAGCAGGTCCAGAGATCAGCACATTGCTGGAGGGCATCTGAGAGAGGTGAGGTGGACTGTGACTCCCAGCAAAGGAAAGGACTCTGACAGCAGTGACTCAAGAAAAAAATTATTATTATGGTTTGACTTGTTCTGTAGATTCTTTTAGATTTATTTTTCTTTTTCCCCCTCTGTTGTTGTTGTCGATTTCACCGGCACTGCTACTGCTAAGTCACTTCAGTCATGTCCGACTATGTGCAACCCCATAGATGTCAGCCCACCAGGCTCCCCCATCCCTGGGATTCTCCAGGCAAGAATACTGGAGTGGTTTGCCATTTCCTTCTCCAATGAATAATAGCGAAAAGTGAGAGTGAAGTCGCTCAGTCGTGTCTGACTCTTTGTGACCCCATGGACCGCAGCCTACCAGACTCCTCCATCCATAGGATTTTCCAGGCAAGAGTACTGGAGTGGGGTGCCATTGCCTTCTCTGTGATTGGTACTATTAAATCTAATTAAGCTTCTGAGCCTTTTTTTCACCCCCTCAGTCACATTTTTTATTGTTGTTATAAACCTCTGCCTCTACATTGGGCTTTTGCAGTTCTGTGGATTTTTCATCTTTTTTTCTTATTTTCTCTCTTTTTTAAATTTTTAAAAAATATATTATTATTTTTCTACATTTATTCCTTTGATTGCTTTTCCTACTGTTCTTTTCCCCTTGGAGTTAAACTTTATAGTATATAACTCTTCTTTACCTACCCCTATTTAACTTTGCATATCTATTCTTTCTTTCCTTTCTTCTCAACATATTTGTTAGTTTTATTTTCATTGCTTTATTCCTCAATTGGCACCTTGTTTAGTTTTGTTTTCCAGTTTGTGCTTTAGCTTTGTTCTTAACTGGTAAATATAAATTTTTATTTCCTTTATTTGCCAAGTCAATCCATTCTACTTTATTTTAGTTGGGCTGTTTTGACTTTGTTCATGGGTGTATATGTGTATGTACATATTCCATTATTTTAATTATTATTTGCCTGATTTTGTAACTGCCATTTGTCTGGGGTTCATCGTTGGTTTCTCATTTTTGCCTATTTGTTTTAATCTCACTTAATGCCATAAAAAAACCACTTGTGGAGTCTTTATTTCTGACAAAGAATCAAGCTTTGAGCCTTTGGAGTGGGAGCCCTGACTCCAAGACCTTAGACTTCCAGAGAACTAATCTGAGGGAGTATCAAATAGTGAGAACTCACACAAAGGAAACCACCTGAATAAAGCCCAGACATCACCCAAACACCAGTAGCACCCTCTGCAGGACACCTCATCTAAACAACAAACAAAACAAAATACAAACACAGTCACCAGCAGACAGGATTAAAACCTTGTTCAGCCTTGCCCATCAGAGGAAAAACAAACAAACAAACAAAAACACTAAACACAAATCTCACCTAATATGAAGCTTACACAAACCACTGGACCAATCTTAGGAGGGCAGAAACCGAAAAGAAGATAGAGTTGCAATCCTCATCTCAGACAAAATAGACCTTAAAAGAAAGACAATTACAAGAGATAAGGAAGGACACTACATAATGATCAAGGGATCAATCTAAGAGGAAGATATAATAATTGTAACTAGCTATGCACCCAACATAGGAGCACTTCAATACATATGACAAACACTAACAAACATAAAACAAGAAATTGACAGTAACACAATAATAGTAGGAGACTTGAATACCCCACTCAAACCAAATGAACAGATCATGAAAACAAAATTAATAAGGAAACACAAGTCTTGAATGATATATTAGATAAGATGGATCTCATTGATATCTTCAGGACATTCCATCCAAATGAAGAAGAATATACCTTGTGAGGTACACATGGAACATTCTCCAGGATAAACCACATCTAGGGTCACAAATCAAACCTCAGTAATTTAAGAAAATTAAAATCATATCAAGCAATTTGTCCAACCACAACATTATGAGACTAGATATCAATTACAGGAAAAAAAAAAAAAAAAACTGTAAGAAACACAAACACATGGAGATTAAACAATATGTTTAAAATAATCAACAGGTTACTGAAGAAATAAAAAGGGAAATCAAAGAATTTCTAGAAACAAATGACAAGAAAAACACAACTCAAAACCAGTGGGATGCAGCAAAAGCAGTTCTAAGAGGGAAGTTTATAGCAATATAATCCTACCTCAAGAAACAAGAAAAACATCGAATAGACAACAACGAAATAGACAAATAGACAAATCAACAAAATTAGAAATGAAAAAAGAGAGGTTACAACAGACAATGCAGAAATACAAAGGATCATAAGAGACTATTATGAACAACTGTATGGAAATAAAATGGATAACCTGGAAGAAATAGACAGATTCTTAGAAAAATTCACTCTTCTAAGAGTGAACCAGGAAGAAATAGAAATTATGAACAACCCAATTTCAAGCATTGAAAATGAAGCTGTAATCAAAAATCTCCCAAAAAACAAAAGTCCAGGACCAGAGGGCTTCACAGGAGAATTCTATCAAACATTTAGAGAAAA
This sequence comes from Bos indicus, assembly GCF_029378745.1. NCBI lineage: Eukaryota > Metazoa > Chordata > Mammalia > Artiodactyla > Bovidae > Bos > Bos indicus. Next base: position 26,593,221 of record NC_091776.1, on the reverse strand, counting down.
GCTAATGCCTATCCTTCTAAAACTCTTTTAAAAAATTGCAAAGGAAGGAACACTTCCACACTCATTGTATTAGGCCATGGTCATCCTGATACCAAAACCAGACAAAGACAACACACAAAAAGAAAACTACAGGCCAGTATCACTGATTAACATAGATGCAAAAATCCTCAACAAAAATTAGCAAACAGAATTTAGCAACACATCCAAAAGCTCATACACCATGATCAAGTTGGGTTTATTCCAGGGATGCAAGGATTCTTCAACACGCACAAATCAATCAATGTGATGCACCATATTAAAAAATTGAAAGATAAAAAACATAATACTCTCAACAGATGCAGAAAAAGCCTTTGACAAAATTCAGCACCCATTTATGATTAAAACTCACAAAAAAAATGAGCATAGAAGGAACCTACCTCAACTGAGTAAAGGCCATATATGATAAGCCTACAGCAAACATTATTCTCAATGGTGAAAAATCGAAAACATTCCCCCTAAGATCAGGAACAAGAAAGGGTGTCTACTTTCACCAATATTACTCAGCATAGTTCTGGAAGTCCTAGCTACAGCAATCAGAGAAGAAAAAGAAATAAAAGGAATCCTGGTCAGAAAAGAAGTAAAGCTCTCGCTGTTTGCAGATGACATGATCCTATACATAGAAAAACTAAAGATAGTATCAGAAAATTGCTAGAGCTAATCAGCAAATTTAGTATAAAGTTGCAGGATACAAAATCAATACACAGAAATCACTTGCATTTCTATATACTAACAATAAAAAAATCACAAAGAGAAATTAAGGAATCAATCCCATTCACCATTGGAACAAAAAGAATTTATCTAGGAATAAACTTACCTAAGGAAAAAAAAAGAACTGTACATAGAAAATTGTAAGACTCTAATGAAGGAAATCAAAGATGACATAAACAGATGGAGAGATATTCCATGTTCCTGGATAGGAAAAATCAATATTGTGAAAATGAGTATAATATCAAATGCAATCTACAGATTCAATGTGATCTGTATCAAATTACCAATGACATTTTTCACAGGACTAGAACAAAAAGTTTCACAATTCACATTGAAACACAAAAGACCCCAAATAGCTAAAGCAGTCTTGAGAAAGAAGAATGGAGGTGGAGGAATCAACCTTCCTGACTTCACATTGCTCATTATTCAGTTCAATTCAGTTGCTCAGTCATGTCCGAATCTGCGACCCATGAATCGCAGCACACCAGGCCTCCCTGTCCATCACCAACTCCTGGAGTTCACCCAAACTCATGTGCATCGAGTCAGTGATGCCATCCAGCCATCTCATCCTCTGTCATCCCCTTTTCCTCCTGCCCCCAATCCCTCCCAGCATCAGAGTCTTTTCCAATGAGTCAACTCTTCACATGAGGTGGCCAAAGTACTGAAGTTTCAGCCTCAGCATCAGTCCTTCCAATGAACACCCAGGACTGGTCTCCTTTGGGATGGACTGGTTGGATCTCCTTGCAGTCCAAGGGACTCTCAAGAGTCTTCTCCAACACCACAGTTCAAAAGCATCAATTCTTTGGCGCTCAGCTTTTCTCACAGTCCAACTCTCACATCCATACATGACCACTGGAAAAACCATAGCCTTGATTAGATGGACTTTTGTTGGAAAAGTAATATCTCTGCTTTTTAATATGCTATCTAGGTTGGTCATAACTCTCCTTCCAAGGAGTAAGCGTCTTTTAATTTCATGGCTACAATCACCATCTGCGGTGATTTGGGAGCCCCAGAAAATAGTCTGACACTGTTTCCACTGTTTCCCCATCTATTTCCCACGAAGTGATGGGGCCGGATGCCATGATCTTCGTTTTCTGAATGTTGAGCTTTAAGCCAACTTTTCACTTTCCTCTTTCACTTTCATCAAGAGGCTTTTTAGTTCCTCTTCACTTTCTGCCATAAGGGTGGTGTCATCTGCATATCTGAGGTTATTGATATTTCTCCCGGCAATCTTGATTCCAGCTTGTGTTTCTTCCAGTCCAGAGTTTCTCATGATGTACTCTGCATATAAGTTAAATAAACAGGGTGACAATATACAGCCTTGATGAACTCCTTTTCCTATTTGGAACCAGTCTGTTGTTCCATGTCCAGTTCTAACTGTTGCTTCCTGACCTGCATACAAATTTCTCAAGAGGCAGATCAGGTGGTCTGGTATTCCCATCTCTTTCAGAATTGTCCACAGTTTATTGTGATCCACACAGTCAACGGCTTTGGCATAGTCAATAAAGCAGAAATAGATGTTTTTCTGGAACTCTCTTGCTTTTTCCATGATCCAGCGGATGTTGGCAATTTGATCTCTGGTTCCTCTGCCTTTTCTAAAACCAGCTTGAACATCAGGAAGTTCACAGTTCACATATTGCTGAAGCCTGGCTTAGAGAATTTTGAGCATTACTTTACTAGCATGTGAGATGAGTGCAATTGTGTGGTAGTTTGAGCATTCTTTGGCATTGCCTTTCTTTGGGATAGGAATGAAAACTGACCTTTTCCAGTCCTGTGGCCACTGCTGAGTTTTCCAAATTTGCTGGCATATTGAGTGCAGCACTTTCACAGCATCATCTTTCAGGATTTGAAATAGCTCAACTGGAATTCCATCATCTCCACTAGCTTTGTTTGTAGTGATGCTTTCTAAGGCCCACTTGACTTCACATTCCAGGATGTCTGGCTCTAGGTGAGTGATCACACCATCATGATTATCTGAGTTGTGAAGATCTTTTTTGTACAGTTCTTCTATGTATTCTTGCCACCTTTTCTTAATATCTTCTGCTTCTGTTAGGTCCATACCATTTCTGTCCTTTATTGAGCCCATCTTTGCATGAAATGTTCCCTTGGTATCTCTGATTTTCTTGAAGAGATGTCTAGTCTTTCCCATTCTGTTGTTTTCCTCTATTTCTTTGCATTTATCACTGAAGAAGGCTTTCTTGTCTCTTCTTGCTATTCTTTGGAACTCTGCATTCAGATGCTTATATCTTTCCTTTTCTCCTTTGCTTTTTGCTTCTCTTCTTTTCACAGCTATTTGTAAGGCCTCCCCAGAGAGCCATTTTCCTTTTTTGCATTTTTTTTCCATGGGGATGGTCTTGATCCCTGTCTCCTGTACAATGTCACGAACCTCATTCCATAGTCCATCAGGCACTCTATCTATCAGATCTAGGCCCTTAAATCTATTTCTCACTTCCACTGTATAATCATAAGGGATTTGATTTAGGTCATACCTGAATGGTCTAGTGGTTTTCCCTACTTCAATTTAAGTCTGAATTTGGCAATAAGGAGTTCATGATCTGAGCCACAGTCAGCTCCTGCTCTTGTTTTTGCTGACTGTATAGAGCTTCTCCATCTTTGGCTGCAAAGAATATAATCAATCTGATTTGGGTGTTAACCATCTGGTGATGTCCATGTATAGAGTCTTCTCTTGTGGATTACATAAATTCAATTATTGTAAAATTAAATTGAATTATTGTACTCTTATTATTATTATTGGTATAATAAACCTTTATTCTAATTGACCAGTGACCTATCCACATAGTTCCACCACAAGTTATATATAAAATTGTCATCTATGTATGACAGTGAATATAATTTGAATGATAGTTCCTGTTAAACTAATTAGATGAGATATAAAGCAAGTGGTCTTAGACAAATCCAAAAATCAAGTCTGAATTAAAGATAAAATCCAAATCCTGGAGAAAAAACTGTGTTAAGATAGCTAGATTAAAGCAGTTCTTTCAATTTGCATTGATAAAATTTATGTATCATTAGGCCTCTATTTGCAAAATGCTTTTATATATTGCAGGAAAAGCCAAGAGAGCTCATATTGAGAAAATACTAAAAAAAAAAAAAAAAAAATGCTTACTTAATCAAGCATTTCTACTCTGCATTTCACACACACTCATGCGTGAATTCACATATGTGTTAAGACAATAATCGTATTGATAATATTAACAACAATAATAGCTAAATAGTTTAATAGGTTGACCACCATCCTGAAAACAATTCAGAATGAAGTGCTTAGGGTTCTACTTCTGGCTGTAATGGAGTAGATTGTATTAAACTAAATTTCCTGCAAAGATCAACTGTAAAAACTGGACAAAAGAAACAAAACTAAGTGTCAAAAGGAGTCAGAAAACAGTCAACAGAGCCAGGACTTGAGGGATTTAGTTTCTGAAGTAAAGGAAAACATTTTAATATGAGTTCTGCAATTCTGACTGCAGAATTATGGTGAATAATTGTGCATTAGTGGTTGCAAAATGTTCACCAGCCAGGGGAGATCAGCGAGTGTTTTTTTTTTTTTTTTTTTTTTTAAGAGCTTGAGCAAACTCTGGGAGATAGGGAAGTACAGGCATGCTGAAGCATGGCATGATGCTACATTCCATGGAGTCACCAAGAATTGGACACAATTTAGTTAATGACCAACAACAAAGGTTTAATATAAGAAAAAAAAAAAAGCAATCATGCAGAACTAAGTCCAATATTCCCTATGCAATTGTCTGTGAAGAAATTAGCTGATCCCTAAATCTCAATGCATATAGTAAGAAGTGGAAAATTTCAAGCATAAAACATTTCTTAAAAGACTAAAAGGCTAACCAGAGTCTGGCAGTTTGAAAGTTATGGTATAAGAAAAAACTGAACATTAGAATTAAGGAGAAGGGATCTAGTAAATAACCCTGCATTCAGCAGAGACACATGAAGGCCAAACTGAAAAAGACAGAGGAATAGAAGAAATAGGTATTGTCTCATAAGGACTGAAAATTTAGTCTTGAATTATTAGAATGTCTGGAGAGGTCATGAAATTTGCATACACTTTTCCTGTGTCAGAAGAAAATTAAATTTTCTCTGAGCAAAATTAATATCATTCAAAGATATTGTTATTTTTCAACTAATTGTCTGGCAACCAAATTCCAGGCATACCAAAACATAAGGTTGAGGGGGAAAAAAGCAAAAAAAAAAAAAAACGAAATAAACCAGGCTAAAAAGTTTTCCTTAAAGTGGAATTATTGACCATAACTTCAAAGTAATTATTGCAGATAAGACCACCAATGAATGCTAAAATTAGTGGAGGAAAGTATCATGAGAAAGAAGATACTTGCATTCACTCAAATTATCTCCCCATAAAATATTTACTTATTTAAAAGAGAAAAATAGGAATTTTAAAGTGGAGAAACTTGAAATACACTGTTTTATACAAGTAGTCAAAGTCAATACTAGTAGGTAGGAAGTTAGGCATGAGCAATAAGGGCTGGCCTAACTGAAAAACATTCAAGTTGATCTTTGAAACCCATCCCAGACATGCCCCAGTGAGGTCTAGTCAGTCAGTCAGTCAGTTCAGTTGCTCAGTCGTGTCCAATTCTTTGCAACCCCAAGAATTGCAGCACACGAGGCCTCCCTGTCCATCACCAACTCCCAGAGTTCACTCAAATTCACATCCACCAAGTGGGTGATGCCATCCAGCTATCTCATTCTCTGTTGTCCCCTTCTCCTCCTGCCCCCGATCCCTCCCAGCATCAGAGTCTTTTCCAATGAGTCAACTCTTCGCATGTGGTGGCCAAAGTACTGGAATGATGCTTTAGCATCATTCCTTCCAAAGAAATCCCAGGGCTGATCTCCTTCAGAATGGACTGGGTGGATCTCCTTTCAGTCCAAGGGACTCTCAAGAGTCTTCTCCAGCACCACAGTTCAAAAGCATCAATTCTTCGGTGCTCAGCTTTCTTCACAGTCCAACTCTCACATCCATACATGACCACTGGAAAAACCATAGCCTTGACTAGATGGACCTTTGTTGGCAAAGTAATGTCTCTGCTTTTCAATATGCTATCTAGGTTGGTCATAACTGTCCTTCTAAGGAGTAAGCGTCTTTTAACTTCATGGCTGCAGTCACCATCTGCAGTGATTTTGGAGCCCCCCAAAATAAAGTCTGACACTGTTTCCACTGTTTCCCATCGATTTCCCATGAAGTGATGGGACCAGATGCCATGTTCTTCGTTTTCTGAATGTTGAGCTTTAAGCCAACTTTTCCCCTCTCCTCTTTCACTTTCATCAAGAGGCTTTTTAGTTCCTCTTCACTTTTTGCCATAGGGTGGTATCATCTGCATATCTGAGGTTATTGAGGTCCTGCTGCTACTGCTGCTGCTAAGTCACTTCAGTCATGTCCGTCTCTGTGTGACCCCATAGAAGGCAGCCCACCAGGTTCCCCCGTCCCTGGGATTCTCCAGGCAAGAACACTGGAGTGGGTTGCCATTTCCTTCTCCAATGCATGAAAGTGAAAAGTAAAAGTGAAGTCGCTTAGTCGTATCCGACTCGTAGCGACCCCAGACTCGTAGGACTGCAGCCTACCAGGCTCCTCCGTCCATGGGATTTTCCAGGCAGGGGTACTGGAGTGGGGTGCCATTGCCTTCTCCATATTGAGGTCCAGGAGAGCTCAAAATAATCACAAAGGCTTTCCAACTCTGGCCCACTTGCCCTAGGTACACAGTGGACACAAAGTAGTTGCACAGTGGTTACACACTAACCATAGGGACTTCTCCAGTTCCACACGTGCATCCTTGATGCGTAGCTAAGCCAAGTAACATTAGGTAGCCAGAAGACTATTAATGTTCATAAATATTCTATACATACATACATCTTATGATAACTAAGACTGAATTATAGGGAAGACATGCACAATAGAGACTGTTTTTATGTAACTTGCAACTGTCAATCAAAACTGTCACTCCATGCCCATCTAGATGAATGTGTAAAAGCCTTGTCTTGAAAAATCCGGTACCTCATTATGCTAGTAACAGTGTCTCTTTTGCCTTGACCCACCTCTCCCTTGAGGTATTCTTTCTGTTCTTTCTTCAATAACGGTTTTTTCCACAGGTAACACCTCAGATTATTCTGTGTCCTTACCAAGAATGGAGGTCCACAAGGAAGAGTCCTCTTAGACTCCCCCTATCTGTTAACAATATTACTAGTAATAAAATATAATGACATTTGGGCCCCCTGACATCCACTGAGAAAGTGAGTTTTCCAAGAATATGATGGAATTTTGCAAGAATACCATGGAATATTCTACAAGAATTCCACAAGATTCCATTATATTCTTGAAAAAATACTAACATCAATCTCCTCATGAGAAAATATCAGACAAAAACAAATTGAGGGACAAAAAGAGCATAGTCACAGAACTTGAGAAATCTACATTGAGCGGCTTCCTAAAGTCTACAAGAGACAACCCTCCCAACAATTAGGCAATGAGATCTCTCACTTTATTAGTTAGAAAAAATAGAGGAATAGTTGAACTAAGACAGCAATTCTGGATCTTCTCAACACACACACATACACACACACACATACACACACAGAGGACACACTCCATCTTGAAACTTCACCTTTATCTTGATCCATTATGTATTTACTTGAAACAAAGGCTGGTGCCACACTCCCTTTATTTTATCTCAGGAAGCTTCACATTAGCACACATACTGTATGACTTGAACATTATTTATTTAATAAGGAAACGGAAATCTTACTTAGGAAACCAAACCTTATCAACTGCTGTGACTTATTCCCAACAGAGTCTGTTCTGCTACAATAGATGTTTCTATAATGAAAATCAGTTCATAAGTGATTGATAAATAGGGCAATGATATCCATGTAATGTAATTATAAGTTTCAGCAGAAAAAGATCAATCTATCAACTTTGCTGCTGCACTGGAATCAGGGAACATTTCAGTTCAATTTTAAGGGAAAGGCAAAAAAAAAAAAAAAAAAAAAGAGCAAGCACCAGGACTAGGATTTCCCTTCCACAAAATTACACCCTGAGTCTGGAATGAGTATTTGCAATTAACCTGGAATCCCTTATAGATGACATAAAATTTGCAGTTCAGAGGACATATGTCAGTGGATATTTAACACAGCTTTAGGTTAGTTTCTGGTGATTTCTTTTTAAGTGCTCTGGTTTAAAAATTACCTTGATTTTAGGTAGATGTCCCTCTTCTGCCATTAATTTCAGTCATGATTTTTTTTTTTTTTTACTCATTACTTTAACTCACTAATTTCAGTACCTGATTTTGAAAAAATTGAGCTTTTTTAAGAATTCATCATATCATTATGTAATAGAAACACCTTGTATGCCATAATTCTACTGTATATTGCAATTGAATCAAAATAGCAAATGGCCACCAAATCTTTCTCAACACAAAATATGATACATTTGAAATTTTTAGGGAATTAATACCAAATTATACTCAATTAAACAATCTCTGCTTAGTACATGCTCATCATTCCAATAAACAAAGATTCTGTATCTATTAATATAGACAGTTAACATATCAGTTAATGTGATGACCATCAGGGTTTCTTATCTCTCATGTGACTGCTCTTCGAAGGTTTCTATCTTATTTCTTAATACATCAATAATAATAAAAATCCTACCTTCTTGAGGGGGTGGCATTTATACCCACCCCCTAAGAGAAAGTCTAGGATCCTTTTCCCCCACCCTTTTTTTCCATCACCAAAGTGATTTTAGAATGGAGAAATAAAATATCCATTGAAATGTCCACAGATCTCTCAAACTCATTAAACTGAACTCATAGTTTTTAACTCCAAGTAATCTTTTTTCATTTACTTATTTGATTAGTGGCAATTAATTCATCCAATGAATATCTGCTGGGTGTGTGCCATACTGTCAACAATGAGTGAGGTGCTCTTGAGAGACTCTCTGTTAAGCATTGTGTACTATATATCTTCACAAATTTGCAGTCTAGTAGAAGATACTGAGCATTGATCAAATAAAGTCATAATTAATACTTCACTATTTCTAATAATTTTAAAATTCTGAGGGCTATAAGAGTGGGAACTTTCCTAGATTTGGAATTAGGGAATATTCTTACAAAGAAATTGATATTTGAACGGAAACCTGAAGGATGGGTAAATATAGGTAAAGGATGGGAGCAGAAGAGAATTCCTGGCATCCCACAAAGCAGGCTCTGGGACAGAACTAATTATAGAATGCCAGATAAAATGAAAGTGTCCCTGGAGTACCAGGTACACAGGAGAGAGTGCCACTAGGTGATCTTGGAGAGGTGAGCAGGGATTAGCAGAGTTTAGTAGGCTCTACTGATTAAGTTGAATTTCATAGCTACCATTCACTGTACACTGACTAAGGGCCAACTGATTTACAAGCATTTATGTTTTCACATTGTGCCTTTGATCCATATACTACTACCAGAAGAAACACACAAATATGATCACACTTTTATAGAGTACGAAACCAATGGAGTTAGAACTGCTTGAAATGTCAGGGCTTATGAGTAGTAGAGCTGGAATATGAAAATACAGTGAGTCCAGGTTAGAGTACTTGGCTTTTTTTGTTTGTTTGTTTTTTGTTTGATCACTATGTCAGCCTGCCTGCATTGTTGTGGCAATGGAAATCCAGAGAATTCTAAGCAGAGGAGTTAGGGTGATCTGTATCAGGCTATCCCCTTCCATCTGGTTCTCAGCATCTTCATAGTTTACAACACTGCTTCCTTCTCCTTCCATCAGAATCTTACTGATTTCAAGTCCAAACTAGATCTTTAATTCAGGAAAATTTTCCCACCATCACTTTGGCTGCTGCTGCAGAGTTGCTTCAGTCGTGTCCGACTCTGTGCGACCCCATAGACGGCGGCCCACCAGGCTCCCCCGTCCCTGGGATTCTCCAGGTAAGACCCTGGAGTGGGTTGCCATTTCCTTCTCCAATGCATGAAAGTGAAAAGTGAAAGTGAAGTCATTCAGTTGTGTCTGACTCTTCTCGACCCCATGGTCTGCAGCCTACCAGGCTCCTCCGCCCATGGGATTTTCCAGGCAGGAGTGCTGGAGTGGGGTGCCATCGCCTTCTCCATCACTTTGGCTATATGCATCTAAACTATAGTCATCAGCTTTTTGTCTCAACTGCTACCACGGCTTTCCAGTGCCCTTCACCTCGGCCAACATACCCAATCTTACTTCTCTGCTCTGAACCCTTCTCCATCAGCAGCCAGAATCACTTCTTTCCCTAGCAAGCCTCATCATATTACAGCATGGCTGAACACTGTCAGTTTGATTCAGTTGTGCAGAGTAAAATCTGTAGCCTTCACTTTTTTATAAACTCCATATAATCTGTCCATTGACACTGACTCAGTATGATTTCCTGCCAATCTTCTTTTCACTCATTAGGTCCGAGACATATTATTCTTTTCTCCATGTTTCAAACATCAAATGTTCCTCTGATTTCTCATCATTCACCATACTCTTGTTTTACCTGGGAAACTCACTAGCTTCTCCTGCTCACCTCATTTTCCTACTGATAATTACTTACCTATCAGATCTCAATATACATTCACTTTCCCAGGGACATATAAGTGTTATACTCCAGGCTAGATTAAGACTCTATTATTTTCTCTCACAAAATATGTTTTTCCCCCTAAATTGATTCAATCAAAATAGTGACTGAGTTTAAACACGACAGCTACTAAACGGTCACTGTATAATTAATTATCTTTTTTTAGCTAATCTCCATGAGAACAGGAGTCACCTAACAATTTCGGTCACTACTCAGTTATTGTTATATAGCACTCTCCTTGACATCAAATGCATATGTAGTAATCTAGACATAGTTTAACTTGCATTTTATGTTAGGCTATAATAAGAGAACTAGCTTTAAAATAGAATTTTGTAAATGCTATGCAACACTTGATTTACTCTGCAAGAAAGCTTATGTGTGCTACATAAAAGTAGAATCAGCTTAAATGTCAGAATAAAAACTATCAAGTTTTCAAACATGAACTCTCTCTACCCCTACTTGGATTTGCAGTTAAATGCTGAAAGCAGGTTACAAACTACGAAAATCATGTTAGAGATGGAAGGAGTGAATAGCAGAAAGGGCTGTAGACTAGCAATTGCTAAAACTGTTACTAAGTATTAAAAAAAATTCTTCCAAATGTAATTAAAATCATACTTAATAACAGAAGGTCAATGACCAAAAGAAAAATAAAATGCTCACATGGACAAGTTGCAGATAGTCTTATGAACTCATTACCAAGAAATATAATATAAATTAAGAGTAATAAAATCCAGTTCTCCAAAGTTAAAGGAAAAGGCTTTAAAAGTATTGTTTTCCTAGACCTGGAAATATGTTTGCATAAGCAGCAAGAAGGTTTGCTCTGCAAGACATTATTCCTCCCCCTTTTTATTGCCTGTTGCTAAAATGGCACCAGGTCAAAACAATGAGATACTCTGCTGATAGTAGTGCTATAAATACATAGATTTATTGATAGAATTATGACACTGCAGAAGCTTTTCAATTAGTATTAGAGTCATTAACTAGGCAGGGAATATATGGATAGTGGCACTTTATTCAATTATACTTATAAAGATGTATTACTGCAGATGATAAGAAGTAATAGAAACACTTGTATATAACAGTACTTAAATGAAATACCAATAAAATGCTTTTTTTCCCCCTCTCCAACAATATAGCTGATAGGGTTTTGCTACTCCCACATCTCTAAATCTTTAAGGTTGGATATGTTCCCTGAATATTCTTGGCTTCCTGTGTAAGTTGCAAGGAATTGAGTTTTGTGGTATTAGCAAAGTCATGTAAAATTCTTCCTGCCAGCTTTGCACAGCTTGTTATTTCATATGATTCAATTATCTACTCAAATATCAGCCCATTGAAGAAAGCTGCTCCAACTGCCTCATCAAAAATATCTCCCCATTTTACTAACTCCATTTACTCACTATACCATTGTTTTGTATTCTTAATCATGAAAGTATCCAGGTTTGTAGGATTTGGTGATTCTTGTACTGTCACACAGTGAGGTAAACATTGCCTAGCATTCAACTGCTGGTAATAGAAGAAGTTTCAAAATCAGCTGAGTAGTTTTTCATAATAATAAATATAAGTAAGGGGATACAGTGAAAAGTAAATGTCACCAGAGCTTGGTGCATGAAACATTAAATATTGGCAAAAGGTAGAGATTCAAAAGGGCTTCCTGATGGCTCAGCAGTAAAGAATTCTCCTGCAATGCAGGGGCCACAGGAGACGTAGGTTTGATCCCTGAGTCCAGAAGATCCTCTGGAGGAGAAAATAGCAACTCACTCCAGTATTCTTGCCTGGAGAATCCTATGGACAGAGGTGCCCAGAGGGCTACAGCTTAAAGAGTTACAAAGAGTCAGACACGACTGAGCTCGTGTGTGCTAACACACACGTACATTCAAAAAGGGATGCTAATTAGTCATGGTTGGGCTGCTGTGACTAATAGATTCAAGTGCAGAGTGCTTCATGTAATAGAAGAGAATTATAGCTTAAGGTAGTTAGTTGGCAGTGGGGAGAAGCAAGTTTCCACAGTCGATTTGGGTCCCAAAATGTGGACCGCTCTGCCATCTTTGATATAAGGCCATTTTGGATCATCACATCATTACTGTGTTGCTGGAATCAGTCAGAAGAGGAAAAGAACAGGCATAGAAGGGACACACACTATTTTTGTTCACATTCTATTGACAAAAATCAGTCATACTATCAACAACTAAGTGAAATATGGAAAATGTGGTTTATCTGTGTTTCCAGGGAGAAGAGGAGAAAATGTATAGTCAACAAGCCAACTTAACACCAACGGGTTAACTTGTCAGTGTGTTGGTGATAGTGTGTTCAAAAACCTCTACTAGAACATAAACTGTGTTCTTGAGAAACTATGTGTCTTGTAAAATTGTGCACTATAGGTAATAGGATGACCATACGTCACAGTTTGTTTGGGATAATATTAAGTATGTCCCCAGAGACTATCTACTTACTGGCCCCTTTCACCTTCAAAAGTGCCCAGGTTTAGATTATAGAGACCCTACTTATAAGATAGTGATGGCACTGGGACAAACCGTGCAATGCATATGCTTTAGGAAACAATAATAATCTGTACTAAAAATATCAGCACAGCACAGCTCTACTATCCAGTATTTTAATCACTCTATCTATTGATGCCTTAATCCTTGGGGCTTATGCTTCCTCTTAGATAACACTGGTATTTGCATAATTTTATATACACCCTTCTTTTGTGATTATTTAGCATTTCAAATCTAAAATAAAAAAATGCTTGATGTAACTATTGAAAATATTTCAGTTGTACTTACTGCCATATGGCAAGGATTTATTATTGTAATAGATATTTGTAAAGATTTTTCACTTGTAAGATGAGTAATAATTGACATGTGCAGGTCAGTTAAAATGTCATTAAAGATAGTTCTACACTTTCACAATGTATGAGGAACTGAAAATTCCATGGAAATAGGTCCATAGGCCTTTAATCCTATGGATTTTTTTACTGTCTGGCACTGATTAGAAAGTCTACTTACTTCTGCTACTAGAATATTGTCGCATATGACTCAAGTGAACTCTTCAAGATTTTTACTGGACACCAAAGGAGGATACAGCACTGGGAATTCATAGAGCCTCCACAATCTTCTGATGATTATTTTTATGCCTAAATGGTAATAACATTTCCTGGTATTGCAGAATTCATTCAGAGACTTGCTCTCATTATACTGTACCATCAGGTAGCAGGGAGATTAATAACCTTCACACAGTACTTACAACTGAAGAGCTGCTACAGAAAGACTTCTAATAATTGTGGATAACTAGGTTTTGTCAGTTTCCCATAGTTTATCAGTGTTTCCTTTTGACTAGTGTTAGAGTAGAAGTTCAGGGTGAGTAGAAAAGAAGGTCGAGATAAAAACCCTGTGTGTGTATATATATACACACACATATATATGTTTCTCACATTGATGTTAAGCTCAAGGATAATGGCAGGAGAGAGAAAAACAACAGAGTAAATTGAACACAGAAAACTTTAAAGTCTGATTAGATATTGGAAAGGCAAAAGCAATTGTGAAAATAAATACATATAAGTGAGATGAGGTATATTTTTCCTTTTGTTTTTCTCTAAGAGAGGCACATTTAATAGTTTGGGGGGAAAAGTAGAAAATAAGAAAAATACCAATTCTATCACCTAACCCTATGAGTGAGAGTATGAGAAAACTGAAAAATCACAAAATAATTTTCTTTAAGGCTGAGGGGTAAAATTTGCATTTTCCAAAGAGATTATGATGTGATAGGGAAAGAAGATGAATATAGTGTGGCACGTTGAGAAGCACAGTGCCACTGACTGACTTTTTAGAGGAGAGATCTGGGTCAAAGCCAAGGAAACATCAAATAATAAGAAGTAAAGATTCAGCACAGCCACAATAGAAAATATTATGTATACCACTGGTAATATTCAATGTGATTATAGCTGTTATCTGAACACTATGTTCAGAATCATAACTAAATATATTTGTTTTAAATTGAAGTACAAGAGGAATCTACAATTAATTTAACACATTTGATGTTAAGGTCATTATTACAAATAACAATGACAGTAAAATTTATTGATTTGCTTTAACATATTCATTTAATTAGATAATATTACAAAATGAAAGCTTTATTTCATTTATCCTGAAGAACGTATCCCAATGTCTCAAACTAGAGGAAATTTCAGTCAAGACAAATAACCGTATCACTATCTTGGTGAGTGTTTGATGAGTGTAGTTTGAGTGTATTTAAACTGAAGAATCTTTTTCAGGATGTGAAATAATTAGTAAAGAACTGTGATCTTTATCTTGGAGTTGTTCTTGCAATAGGCTTTGGGCTAGAATACAGAAACAGATTTTCCTTTAGCAATATCAAAATGCTATATTTCCAGATATTTATTCTCTTTCTTTGGGAAACTGATTGTGATATATTATCTTTTAAAAATGTATTTCTGTACTCAGGTTGCTAGTATTTTAAATAGCTTAGGATTCTAGCATCTATATCTGTGAAAGATATTCTCCTATAGCTTTCTTTTCTCATATCATTTTTGACTGGCTTTGTTGTTAAATGCATTAAGTTAAAATGTGTTTGAGGTTATTTCTATTGCTAACCTGCTATCCTCTTCAGAAATTCATATGAGATTGGTATTTGGATTTATTTGTAACAATCTGATTAGCATCTTAGCCTAATATTTTCATAGTGTCAATTTTAATTTAAATTAAAGATATATTAATAGCCATGTTTTGTATTTTAGAGTATGGTAGGTAATATACATGATGATAAATTAAATATACTATATTTTCCTCTAAAATTTCAAGTTTATTGTCATAGAGGGCTTTTTTAATATTATTATCTTATTGCAATTTAATCTCTGCAGCTTCCATGGATATTTTATTCCACAATTCTAATATTGCTATTTAAGCCTTCTATCTTTTTATTCCTTATTAATCTTGACAAAGATTTGTCAACTTAATTAATTTTTTAGGAACTACTTTTTAATTTGCTTGTTCATATTATTTAATTATTTTGCTATGATTTTCAGCTCTTACTGTTATTATTTCCATTATTGTACTATTTTTGGTTTTATTATGCTCTTCTTTTTTTAACTTCTTAAATTAAATTTCAGCTCCTTTAATTATAGGCATTCTTGTTTTCTTTTATGCCATTTCAAATCTAAATGTACCTTTTAACTACCATTTCAGCTGAAACATTTGTATATGTGTGTGTGAGAAACTGGTTCAAAATATTTCCATATATAAAATAAGACATTTATGTGGCTAGTTGTTTAAAAATAGTTTTAAACCCATGTGTACATAATCATCAGGTTATTTTTAATAATTTATTCTAATTTAATTGCACAGTGATAAAAATATGACATATATAATGCAACATTTTTTAAAATTACAGCTAGATCATAATTATTTTTCATAGGTGACCCAAATGCTCATTTAAATGAAATGTATTCTCCAGCTTGGGGGTGCAATATCTCACATGAAAAGTGAAAAAAAAAAAGTATTAGTCACTCAATTGTGTCTAACTCTTTGCAAAGCCCATAGACTGTAGCCCACCAAGTTCCTTTCTCCATGGAATTCTCCAGGCAAGAACTGGAGTGGGTAGCAATTTTCTTCTCCAGGGGATCTTCCTGGGTCTCCTGCATTGCAGGCAGATTCTTTACTGTCTGAGCCACCAAGGAAGCCCTTCCTTAAATCAACTTGTTAATTTTTTTTATCAGCTGGGATGAGCAAGATGGTGTACAGAACCTGGAAAGTCTATCAGATGTCCATTATTGACCCCATTGATATAGAGCTTTGGCTGCAAATCTCAGGCCATTATCAGATGCAACATTCTCAGGAAACTCACAGAGAAACAGCTAGGATCTTGCAGGGCCTGAATAATGTGTCCCAAGTCAGTGGAACACCTTCAAATCATTAAACCAAACCAAAAGTGTCAACTATGGTCAGAATCCAGTGGGACTTTCTGGATGGAATGAGAGGCCCAATGTGTTCTATTTGCAAAGAACTTCCTGAACTGGTAGGCAGTGACCAGGATCTTGAGCAGCATCTAGCTGGTAAGAAAGCTTTGTCAGGCTGGTTTGGTTTTCTAGAATGAGTGGTGGGCTTGCCTGGAAACTCTATTTAGAATGCTGTCTGAATTTTAATGGGCCATCCTCTCATAGATCCAGAAGGCAATTTTTCTACAACGGTCTCCATAGGAAAGCTTGTTTTATATACCTGTCTAAGCCTTACCAGGGGCCTGAACAAATGCCCAGACAATTTACCAAAGCCCAGGAGTGAAAGAAAATGTTGCATGGCACACTTCCTGGGGTGGCATAGACAGCCATCCATATAAAATGATGCTCTGACTATGGTTTTGGGGACACAAGTCAACTAAATGCTGGTGATCAGGTCTTTGACTTAGTTGGATATTTACATTGCTATATTTCCTAGTTCACTAATGATATCTTTTGTAACCCATGATGTTTTCAATCTTATATATGTCTCATCTCTGAAATTGTGGCTTTTAATCTCTATGTTTTCAATGTGAGTTTCATACTTTTCATGTCTCTATGTAACACGTTCAATCTTATCTCTCATTTTTTAACATATGGGATATGTTTATTATAGTTTTTATTTTTATTCTTTGGAAGTCCAATCTCTGTGTTAGTCCTTTTATAGGTTATTTTTTAAATACTGAGGCATAATTGATATACAACTTTATATTAGTTTAGGGTAAGATAGTTTTGATTATTTTTTCTCATCATGGGTTATATGGCCCTACTTCTTTGCATACCTGATAATTTTCAATTGGATGTTACATATTGTGATTTTTACCTTTTAGATTGCTGAATATTTCTGTGTTCCTATTAAAATCCTTATATTTTGTTCTAGGATGCAGATAAAATGTTGGGACATACTTTTTTATTAGGAACTTACTTTTAAGATTTGTAAGATGGGATTAGAGCAGCATTTAATCTAAAACTAATTATTGCCCACTACTGAAGCAACATCCTTTGAGCACTATAACCAATCCCTGTGAGTCATGGGTTTTCTATTTTCTCTGATGGAAACTGACATTCTCTTGGCCTGTGTGATCTCCAGGTATTGTCTACACTAATTCATTTTGGGGCTCTTTCCCTGACTTCTTGTAACTTCTTTGCATACATTATAAATAATAGGAAGCTCCATGTGCATCTTTTTAAATCAAATGGGCCATAGAGCTAAATGCAAAACAAAAATTTATAAAACTTCTAGAACACAGAGGAAAAAATCTTAAAGTTACTTGTTTAAACAAATACTTATTTTAATATATACCACCAAAATGATGATCTATAAGAGAAAATTTTTGTTAAATTAGACTTCATAGAAATAAAAATCCTGCTTTTTAAATACCTTATTAATAGAATGAAAAGACAAGGTACAGAATGGGAGAAGATACTTACAAACTATAAACTAACATAGGCTTTGCAAAAAGATTTATAGAGAGCATTAACAGAAACTAAAACCATTTTAAAAATAAATAGGTAAGACAAACAATTTAGACAGATAATTCTGTAAAACATATATATACATAGTCATCTACACTAGTGGCTCAGATGGCAAAGAATCTGCCTGTAATGCAGGAGACCTGGGTCAGGAAGATCCCCTGCAGAAGAGAATGGCTACCCACTCCAGTATTTTTGCCTGGAGAATTCCATGGACAGAGGAGCCTAGTGGGCTACAATCCATAGGGTTTCAAAGAGTCCGACATGACTGAGCAACTAACACTAGCACGTAGTCATCTAATATCTATATATGTGTGCAAATAATACCATAAAATATGTTCAACATCATTTTAGTTAATATAAATTAAAATTATAATATTACTACACAAGTGTTAAAAAGGCTCAAAATTAACAATTAAAAAATGCGATTATGCCAAGTGTTGGCAAAGATAGAAGAAATTTGAACTCACACACTGCTTATAGAGATGTATTAATAAAATGGTACAATGCTTTAGAAATCACTTTGACAGATTATTTTTAAAGTTATATATATGCATCTAGCATATAGCCTAGCCATTCCTTTCCCAGTTATTTATACAAGAGAAATGAAAGCATATGTCCATGCAAAGACTTGTATATAAATGTTTGTAACTGATTTTTTGTTAGAGCAAAAATACAACAGAAATCAAATGTCCATCAACTGGTGAATGGATACATGTAATAACATGGATAAATCTCAAAATCGTCAGGTTGAGTGAAAGAAGCCATACAAAAATATAAGATTTCATGTATGTAAAATTCTAACAATAAAACTAATCTTTAATGACAGAAATCTCAGTATGGTTCTTGTAATTAGGACACAGGCATCAGGAGATGGGGAATATTATTGTCTGCCACAAAATTTATCACTCATTGAAAGCATAATCTTGAGAATTTAGGTTTTATCAAAATGGATTCATTTAAGGAGGGACAATTTCAGAAATAGTAGCACTGACATAAAATATTAACAAATAGGAGGAAAATGATTAGTGTTATTTATTCTTGGTCATATTTTTCCTACAATTTTATTCTATGATTTATGACAACTTTTGAATTTTCTATGCCTTTCAATTTTTAGTTTATTTGGAGTGGGGTAAGTCAGAAGCTGCAATATTGAAAACAGACCAAAATAGTAAATAAATGCAGTTATATATCACAAAGAACATGGAATTATTACAATTCTTAAATGATACTTTCTTATAATAAATTTTGTTTTCAGATTTTAGAGGCAAGTTAATATGAGTAATTTATTATTACGGGAGTATGTGCTTTTAATGCTTGACTGCTGAAACGTGTAAATTATATTTCTGTTTACTCCAATAACTGGCTGTAAATCAAATTTATATTCTTCTGAGTTTTTTTTTTAGAAGAATGAAGAGGAACAAAACATAGAAATATAAGACCATATTAAATAAATTAACTGTATTTAGTAGGTTTAAGCACTTTAAGTTCTGTACATGATGAATATAAAGACATATCATACTCAAGACCTTTATACACTTCATAGGAACAAATCACTACAAATTCAATTTCATTGAATTTTTAAAAGCAAATTAAATGTATACTTTAACTTATTAGTTTACTTTTGAAACAAGTTAAAATATTTCAGATTTTTTTTCCAATTCTTAGGAATGGGTTGAAGTGATCTGTACTTTCTTTTTCTATTACCCATAAAGCTTTTCCCATCACCCTAAAATAAAGTGTCAAACTTTCTCACTAAAGAATTATGATCAACTATTTGTAACAGTGGTCTGTCCACCTTAAAATGTGTTAGTATTCATACATGTGTAATAAGCCACATTTAATTTTAAAAGTTGATGAAGAATTGGGAGTTACTAAAAACCAAAACCAGTCACATGAAGCTGAGTGGGGTTTTCATTATAAGTTGTGGCAATTAGAATTGGGAAGGAAAAATAAGTGGGTCTCTCTGTTGGAGTTACTAAGGAGGTTAGGATTTCAAATTATAAAACATCTGCCAAACCTGGGAGCTAAACATTTTTTGTTTTTTTGTTTTAAAGTGTTTCCTGAAGACTTAAAAGCCAGAAATCTAGGCTGACATTTAGAAATAAACATACCAAGGCTTGAAAGCCCCATTCATTACTACTGATCAGACATTACAGGAATGGACTGGACAATAAAATTGGATTTGCCTGGAAACTCAGAGCTGCTTCCAAAATATAACATTGTTTAAAAATACAAAATTATCCCAAGAGGATGACTTTAGAAAGTTGGCTTGTATTGTTTTAAGTTAAAGTTAAGGAGAGGGTATAAACTTTGTCTGAGGTTGTGCTGTGCTTACTCACTCAGTCATGTCCGACTCTTTGTGACCCTATGGACTGTAGCCCACTGGGCTACTCTGTCCAGGCAAGAATACTGTAGTGGGTTGTCATGCCCTCCTCCAGGGGACCTTCCCAACTTAGGGATCGAACCCAGGTCTCCCATATTGCAGGTGGATTTTTTACCAGCTGAGCCCCCAGGGAAGCATATTAATAATTGTTTACAACACCATTCAGTTAACCATGGACACTCTCCAGTAGAGACAGCCCCAGCCCCTCCATTAGACTTGGGTTTAAAGCTAAATCCCCCTTTTCTCTTAGGGATCAACTGCCTAATCTCCACTACCTTGTCCTGCTGCTGGAATGCCAACAAGACTTTGCTTTAGCTCTGCTCAGTATTCTGTTTTTCTATCATATTAATGGGCTTCCCTGGTAGCTCAGTGGTAAAGAATCTACCTGCCAATTCAGGAGACAAGGGTTCAATCCCTGGGTCAGGATGATCCCCTAGAGGAGGAAATGGCAACCCACTCCAGTATTCTTGCCTGGGAAATTCCATGAATAGAGGAGCCTGGTGATCTACAGTTCATGGGGTCACAAAGAGTCAGACATACCTTAGTGGCTAAACAACAACATCATCACATTAATAGTGGTAATAATCATCAGGGAACTGTGGATCAAAACCATAATGAGGTATCACCTCATACCTGTCAGATTGCCTATCAAAAACACAAGAGTAAACAAGTGTCGATGAAGATGTGGAGAAAAGATAATCTTTTTATATTGCTTGTGGAAATTTAAATTTGTGCAGCCACTATGGAAAACAGTATGAAAGTTCCTTGAAAATTAAAAAAAAAAAAAAAATAGAACTGCAGTATAATCCAATGACCCCTTTGTGATAATACATATTATTCAAATGAATTGAAACCTTTGTATGGAAAACAGAGCTGTATTTTCATGCTAAGTACAGCATTATTCACAATAGCCAAGACATAGACTATGGACCTCAATGATCATTAATGGGCAATGAATAAAGAAACTGTGATATTTACTTACAATGCAATACCATTCAGCCTTTAAAAAGAAGGACATCTTGCTATTTGTGACAATGTGGATTAACTAGTCTGGGGGACAATATGCTAAATAAAATAAGCCAGACAGAAGGACAAATATTACATGATACCACTTACATGATGAGTCTAAAAAAGCCAAACTTAGAGAAATGAATGGTAGAATGAAGGTTTCAAGGGGTGGGTGGCAGGAGAAAGCAGGTGGGTATTATAGTCAAAGGCTACAAATTTCAGCTATATCAAATGAGTAAGTTGTGACAATCTACTATACAACATAGAAATTATAGCTAAAAATAGTATACTGAATCCTATTTTTCTAAGAGGGCAAATCTGATTATAAAGTGTCTTTATTACAAAAAATAATGGGTAGTAATAAATAAAGAGGGGTGCCATCCCTTTTGGAGGTGATAGATATGATTATGACATAGACTGTGGTGATAGCTTCATTGGTATACATTTATTCCCAAACTCATGTTGTTTGATAGTAAATGCATACAGCTTTCTGTATCTAAGTGATATCTCAAGAAAGTGTGTGTTTTAAGAACAAATTTACAGGTGGAAAATTTATAACCCTTCTCTAATACATGAAAATGAGAAACAAAAATAATCATATTGTGATATGTGTTATGTCAGTGAAAAGGATAAGAGCTCCTAATTGTGTCTTCTTTAACATTAAATCTTAACCCCCAAATTGTCTTTCAGGTATTTATCCTTAAAGTAGTCAGACCACTGGCTAGCTAATATGTATTTTGTACAAACACATGGATGAAGAAGTAGCACAGCTAACTCAACCTAGTAATTTGTAATTCAAGATGTCCCAGATATGACAGTGGTACTGCAGATGACATGGTATACTAAACAATTCTGCTTTTTCTATTTGGTATGTGTGATGTAGCATTAAATTTAGGCAACAGTGGCTGTAACTTTATTATACTAGAAATAGCGTTTATTAAACTGTTGGTGTTTATTACAAGAATGCTGCTTTTTGATTACAAACTATTAAGTTCTGATTTACCTTTTTCTCATTTAAGCAATAACACTTACTTTAAACAACATTTTCACACCCAGGGACTACATTAATTTTTATTCCAGTAATAGCAATGATCACTTTTTACAGGAGTGAAACATTATTTCTAATACCTGTGGCGGATTCATTTCGATATTTGGCAAAACCAATACAATATTGTAAAGTTTAAAAATTAAATAAAATTTAAAAAAATAAATAAAAGTATTCAGAAGACCATCACTCACATTACACACTTAATGCCAGACAATATCTCTACATAAGCTAGCTGCTTAATATGTATCCCCTTGCTTAACTCAGCTATATAAAGGATATGACAAGTTCTAGGTCTGGTAGTAATACCTCATGGAAAAATAAAATCTATTCATCCTGTGCTTGATTGATTAAGGATTCTACATAGCATTTGTGTTCTAGTTTTGAACATATATTAATACTGCATTTTCCTATACCTTTGAAGTTAGTTGTAGGCATGGGGTTCAGTTCAGTTCAGTTGCACAGTCGTGTCCGACTCTTTGCAACCCCATGGACTGCAGCATGCCAGACTTCCCAGTCCATCACCAACTTTCAGAGTTTATGCAATTTCATGTCCATTGAGTTGCTGATGTCATCTAACCATCTCATTCTTTTTGTCCCCTTCTCCTCCTGCCTTCAATCTTTCCCAGTATCAGGGTCTTTTCAAATGAGTCAGTTCTTCACATCAGGTGGCCAAAGTATTGGAGTTTCAGCTTCACCATCAGTCCTTCCAATGACTATTCAGGACTGATTTCCTTTAGGATGGACTGCTTGGATCTCCTTGAAGTCCAAGGGACTCTCAATAATCTTCTCCAACACTTCAGTTCAAAAGCATCAATTCTTCAGTGCTCAGCTTTCCTTATAGTCCAACTCTCACATCCATACATGACTACTGGAAAAACCATAGCTTTCACTAGACTGACTTTGTTGGCAAAGAAATGTGTCTGTTTTTTAATATGCTGTCTAGGTTGGTCATAAATTTTCTTCCAAGTAGCAAGCATCTTTTAATTTCATTGCTGCAGGCACCATCTGCAGTGATTATAGAGCCCAAAAAAGTAAAGTCAGCCACAGTTTCCACTGTGCCATGATGTGCTAATCTGTTTCCATCAATGTGCCATGAAGTGATGGGACCCGATGCCATGATCTTAGTTTTTTGAATGCTGAGTTTTAAGCCAACTTTTTCACTCTCCTCTTTCACTTTCATCAAGAGGCTCTTTAGTTCTTCTTCACTTTCTGCCATAAGGGTGGTGCCATCTGCATATCTGAGGTTATTGATATTTCTCCAAGCAAACTTGATTCCAGCTTGTGCTTCATCCAGCCCAGCGTTTCTCATGATGTACTCTGCATATAAGTTAAATAAGCAGGGTGACAATATACAGCCTTTACGTACTCCTTTCTCGATTTGCTGTTCTGTCGTTCAGTCTGTTGTGTAGTCTGCTGTCCAGTCTGTTGTTCCATGTCCACTTCTAACTGTCACTTCCTGACCTGCCTTCAGATTTCTCAAGCGGCAGGTCAGGTGGTCTGGTATTCCCATCTCTTTAGAATTTTCCACAGTTTGTTGTGATCCACAGAGTCAAAGGCTTTGGCATAGTCAATAAAGCAGAAGTAGATGTTTTTTGGAACTCTCTTGGTTTTTTGATGATCCAGTAGATGTTGATAATTTGATCTCTGGCTCCTCTGCCTCTTCTAAATCCAGCTTGAACATGTGGAAGTTCATGGTTCACAAAATGTTGAAGCCTGCCTTGGAGAATTTTGAGCATTACTTTACTAGTGTGTGAGATGAGTGCAACAGTATGGTAGTTTGAACATTCTTTGGCGTTGCCTTTCTTTGGCATTTAAATGAAAACTGACCTTTTCCAGTCCTGTGGCCACTGCTGAGTTTTCCAAATTTGCTGGCATATTGAGTGCAGCACTTTCACACCATCATCTTTTAGGATTTGAAATAGCTCAATTGGAATTCCATCACCTCCACTAGCTTTGTTCATAGTGATGCTTCCTAAAGCCCACTCAACTTTGCATTCCAGGATGTCTGGCTCTAGGTGAGTGATCATACCATCATGATTATCTGGGTTGTGAAGATCTTTTTTGTATAGTTCTTTTGTGTATATTTCTATCCTTTATCGAGCCCATCTTTGCATGAAATGTTCCATTGGTATCTCCAATTTTCTTGAAGAAATCTCTAGTCTTTTCCCATTCTATTGTTTTCTGCTATTTCTTTTTATTGATCCCTGAGGAAGGCTTTCTTATCTCTCCTTGCTATTCTTTGAAACTCTGCTTTCAAATAGGTATATCTTTCCTTTTCTCCTTTGCCTTTCACTTCTATTCTTTTCACAGCTATTTGTAAGGCTTCATCAGAGACCATTTTGCATTTTTGCATTACTTTTTCTTGTGGATGATCTTGATCACTGACTCCTGTACAATGTCGTGAACCTTCATCCATAGTTTATCAGGCATTCTGTCTATCAGATCTAATTCCTTGAATATTTCTTACTTCCACTATATAAGCATAAGGGAAGTGATTTAGGTCATACCTGAATAGTCTAGTGGTTTTCCCTATTTTCTTCAATTTAAGTCTGAATTTGGCAATAAGAGTTCATGATCTGAGCCACAGTCAGCTCCCAGTCTCATTTATGCTGAGTGGATAGAGTTTCTCCATCTATGGCTGCAAAGAATATATTCAATCTGATTTCAGTATGGACCATCTTGTGATGTCCATGTGTAGAGTCATCTCTTGTGTTGTTGGAAGAGGGTGTTAGCTATGACCAATGGGTTTTCTTGGCAAAACTCTATGAACCTTTGCCCTTCTTCATTCTGTACTCCAAGGCCAAATTTGCCTGTTACTCCAGGTATTTCTTGACCTCCTACTTTTGCATTCCAGTCCCCTATAATGAAAATGACTTTGTTTTGTGGTGTTAGTTCTAGAAGGTCTTGTAGGTCTTCACAGAACTGTTCAACTTCAGCTTCTTCAGCATTACTGGTCGGGGCATAGGCTTGGATTACTGTGATATTGAATGGTTTGCCTTGGAAACAGAGATCATTCTGTCATTTTTGAGATTGCATCCATTACTGCATTTCAGAATCTTTTGTTGACCATGATGGCTACTCCATTTTTTCTGAGGGATTCCTACCCACAGTAGTAGATACAGTGGTCATCTTAAATTCACTTATTCCAGTCCAGTTTAGTTTGCTGATTCTGAAAATGTTGGCATTCACTCTTGCCATCTCCCGTTTGACCATTTACAATTTGCCTTGATTCATGGACCAAACACTCCAAGTTCCTATGCAATATTGCCTTTACAACATCAGACTTTACTTCTATCACCAGTCACATCCACAATTCACATCCACAATTGGGTGTTGTTTCTGCTTTGGCTCCATCTCTTCATTTTTTCTGGAGTTATTTGTCCACTGATCTCCAGTAACATATTGGGCACCTACAGACCTGGGGAGTTCATCTTTCAGTGTTGTATCTTTTTTCATTTTCATACTGTTCATGGGGTTCTCAAGGTAAGAATACAGAAGGAGTTTGACATTCCCCTCTTCAGTGGACCATGTTTTGTCGGAACTCTACCGTGACCCATCCATCTTGGGTGGCCCTACACAGCATGGCACATAGTTTCATTGAGTTAGACAAGGCTGTTGTCCATGTGATCAGTTTGGTTATTTTTCTGTGATTATATTTTTCAGCTTGTCTGCCCTCTGATGGAGAAGGGAAAGAGGCTTATGGAAGCTTCCTGATGGGACAGACTGACTGTGGTGAAAACTGGGTCTTGGAGAGTTTTGCATAATGACAAATTTGCAGAATTGGTGGTTGTAATCAGAGAACAAAACTTCAAAAGCCATTGCACTATTTTTTGTTTGCCTTCCCCCTGCCAAGGTGATAATGTTAGGATGTGTGGGGACAGAGCCTTGACCAGCTTAGATCTCTGAGGACAACCACAAGCATTCTCCCCAGATTGCATGGATAAGAAATAAACTTTTATTTATTTTATGACAGAGTGATTTTGAAGTTGTTTATAACTGCAGCAAAATCTAATCTTTCTCCAGGGATACAGTCCCCAAAGCTCCTACCCTTCTACTCTTACAAGCATATAGATGATATCAATGTAAATATAGATGAAGATATAGTTATAGTTTGTTTGGGAACTTTTTAACAGCTTTCTTTCATCTGAAAATACTTTTTAAGTGCTTAGTTTATTTGGGTGACTTGATTTACTCAAACTGTGTGAGTAGGTTATAGATGACTGAAATAATTTTCTTTAACATTTTCTTATTATTTTTTAAAAAGCCATCTGCAAAACCATGACAAATGCTTCAAGTAAGGAAAACTTAAATTCTGCCAAAATTTTATGTTCCATGGAGACACAACAAAACATTAATTCCCCTAACATACATAAATAAAAGATACATTGGGAGAAGAGACACACAGATGAGTTCAAGAGCAAGAACATGAAAGGCATAGATGTCAAAAAGAAAGCAGTAACCTGCAGCCAGAGTAAGGATAGTTGGAAATGTCCAGATTGTAAGCCTGTGGATGGCTGGGGAGTAGGTTGTTATTCCCTGTATAAAGCAAGGAAACTTGTGAGGATATAGCAGTCTCATTCTTATATTGACTAGAAAAATTCTACTCACCAGCCTAAAGATGAATTTTAGAAACAGGTTGCCCATTTCAGGATGGAGATTGAATAACACTCAAGATTTATGAAGCCCATTCTGCATGAGTGGAATAACAAAATTTGCAGTGTGCATGTACCCTGAAACTCCAGGTCAGTAAACAGCCACTAAAACTGATCTTGAACCAGCAAATAATACACAACACAGACTGAAATAAATGCAAAATTACTCCATTGTGTTTCATCTACAAACAACTTGTGAAGGACTCTTGTAAGTCATGCTGATGGTCTATCAAACACACACATTCACACACAGAACTTAGAAAATTCTCTAATATGTGGTTTAGTCAGTAGAGGGAACAAAAAGATAAAATTGCACTAAAGTGAATTGAAATAATAGAAAAAATAGAGAAGGGATCATAAAAGATAAGAGTTTTTGTTTTAGATGGCCTGGAACTGCTTCAGTCTTCATTCCTAAAGAGGGTACAGCTCATGAAACCTCCTTTCTTGAGGAACAAATAGAATGCATACAATGACATCTTTAATATATAGTGATGAAAAATAGAAAAGGAATATTTATAAATCATCCAGATTTCTAAAAAAATTTAAAAATCATCAAAATAAAATAATCACTCAATAAATGGGCACAAGTTGACTAATATACCTAATAAAAGAAGTGGGAAATTAAATGATGATGATGTGTGTGCACAGTCCTGTCTAAGTCTTTGAGACCCCATAAGTTGTAGCTCTTCAGGCTTCCCTGTCCACGTGATTCTTCAGGCAAGAATATTGGAGTGGTTTGCCATTTCCTACTCCACGGGATCTTCCTGACCCAGGGATGGAACCTACGTCTCTTGCATCTCCTGCTTTGGCAGGTAGGTTCTTCACCACTGTGTTACCCAGGAAGCCCAGGAAATTAAAAGTTAGCTGCAAATCTGAGGACTCTGTCTCGGGCCAAAATCTTGTGTGTGATTTCCCATGTCCAATCATGTCAGGCCTCATAGGGGCAGGTGCCTGCCCACACCAGACTTGGGGCATAGCCAGCATATTACTGTCTCTGAGGGGAGTTACAGTTAAGGACTGTCTTTCCTTTAGGCCATGCCCTTACATACACTTGCATTCCTAGCCCAAGCACTTCATTCCGAGGTCTCTTTACCTAAAGTCTTTCATGAGGTGTTATTCTGGGGTGTCTGTCTAGGCTTTCTTGTTATGCAGGGGAATGGGAGTGAGGGAGATGAGGGGAAACCTTGAAGACATTTTTCCCCAATGTGACTTAGAACTCAGTCCTTTCCACTCCTAGTCCTTCCCTCATTTTCCTTGGCCTCCTCCCCATTCTCACCCTTGAGACGTCTGTCAGGGCTGCCCTGGCAGTGAGGTGACATCTTTATTGATTCATCCAACCTTAGACTGGCATGCTATTCTCCAAGGAAAATAAATAAGAGGGATTCAGCATTTTCTCTGGTTTAGTCTCTTGCTTATACTATCAGAGTAAGTGATTACAGATTTCACTGTTATTTTCATTTGAGGTTCCTTTTAATCCGATTCTGACACTTGGCAGCTAAGATCTCTGTCTTCAGGTTGGCTGAATTCCTGACAAAGTCAACAGGATAAGGTGCAACAGGATGATGTATTAAAATGGGAAAGATAAAAAGAAGCTAAGAAATGGGCAGAATGAAATTTTAAAAACTTGAAAATACACTTAATAAGTCTCAGTAGTGGGGACTAGAGTGATAAGCAACAAGAAGTACTGGCTCTTTGAAAAGGTAAATAAATATATCACTAGCAGAACTGAACAAAATAAATTTGAAAACTCAAAGAAGAAATAAATGATGCTAGGACATGAGTAGAATTAAACAAAAATTAAGAAAAAAATTAGAGTAATTGAAATTAAGAATATTTTATGTCATTAATTTTGACATTATAAGTGAAAGGGATAGAGAATAGCTAAATTATTCAGAATATTCCAGATGACAGAAACAGATGAATGCCAAAGGTAGAATTTTAAGATGACCCCATACCCCTTGGGCTTCCCTGGTGGCTCAACTGATAAAGAATCCACCTGGAATGCAGGAGACCTGAGTTCAATTCCTGGGTGGGAAGATCCCCTGGAGAAGGGAATGGCTACCCACTCCAGTATTCTGGCCTGGGGAATTCCGTGGACTGTATAGTCACGACTGAGTAACTTTCACCTCACACTCTTTGGTGCAGAAGCCCCATATAAGCCTCATAAGTTGACCTAATCAGATGAGCCTTTAAAAAAGTGTGTAAAGGGGTAGAAGTGGGAAAAGTAATAAGATTTGAAGTTTTAGTCACTATCTCCTGTTGGCCTTTAAGACACAAACTACTGTGTTGTAGAGAGGAAGGCAGGACTGGGATCTGTGACAGCTTCGAGTAGCTGAAAACAGAGCCTGATTGACAGCCAGCCAAACTATTACGGCACAGTTCTATAGCCTCAAAATATTCAATTCTGCCAAGAGCTTTAATGAGCTTGGAAGAGGAACTCAAACCCCTGGTGAGATTGCAGATCTGGCCAACACCAGAATTCTAGGCTGGTGAGTGACCAACTAAATCAGACCTAGACTCCTGACCCACAGAAACCATGGCATAATAAGTGGGAATTGTTTTCCAACAGTAACTTTGTTGTAATTTATTACAAATCAACAGAAAACCAATAAACTAAAGTCAACAATTTACTCTGTAAGGTTAGTAAAACCTAAGGCTGAAAAAATGGTATATATATTTAAACAGAAGGAAAAGAAAATTAAGCTTATTAGTTGACTCTGAATAAAACCTTTGGAAAGATGTAATATATTTGGACTTTTCTCATGAAATAAATTTTGATGGTATAAAAACTGAGCTATTATACATGAAATATACATTACTGAAACTTTAAAAATATTTGCCTTATATGTAATATTTATGGTAAATATATTATCAAAATGTAAGTTATACTGATTTAGAAGAAAATAATTTTTGCCAATTATTTTTAATGTTAATGACATTATAAACTTCCAATAGTATTTTGTAAACTTTCCTAATAGACATTCCCATCACAGCTATGATTATAACAGTGATAAACTAAGTACTCAAATATGTAATATGTTTTGGTATTGATTTTTAGCAAATAAAGATAAATTATCACAGATAATTAAGTTAAATAATGGGTAAGGTACATAAAGAATTTCCTGTATTCCAATCATTCTACACTTCTTTAAACAACATATTTAATTTTCACAACTGCTTCACATCATGGGGTGTATTATCTTCATATTATTATCTTCACAAAGACATTAGTATCTTGCCCAGTATCACACAGCTGCTAAGTGGTAGAGATGGCATCTTAACTGAAGCTCTGAATTCACATCATTAACAATTATGTTACAACTAAATATGAAAAATAAAAGGATCAAGATGAAGCTAAAATCTAATATATACCTATATCTATATGATAGTGATGGGGATAATAGTCACTATGATAAAGTTTGTAATGTAGAAACTTATTTTAAAAATCTACATGGCAACAGTCTACAAATAGAATTGACAAAATCAAAATGTAAGTGACAGGCTTAGAGAATATATTACCAACATGTGACAAAAAAATATAGATGGAGATGCTAATAACTCATAAGAACAAGACAAGTAAATCATGAAAAATAAATCAGTGTGCAAAATATAAATGAGCACTTCACAGAAAAAGGATTTTAGTGAAGTAGTAAATGGATAAAATTATTCTTAACCTTGCTGAAGTCAGGGAAGTGATCATTAATATAGTAAGATCTTATAACTATCATATTGTCAACAAAATTTTATGAGATGTAGCATTGTTGAAGGCACAGATAAATTATTATATTTTGTTTACATGACAGTGAATTAAGTTGGCCATTTTTTAAACAGAATTTGTCACCATTAAACAACATTTAAAAATTTGAGTATCTTTTTACTTACTTAAAGATGGACAACAAAGAAAATAAACATGCTGTCTTTAATATTAGCATGTTACTGCCCTAAAATTACAAATTTAAAAAACATTAGAAAATCGCTGAATAAAACACAAAATGTATGCAGCTATCTGAATTAAATAATAATGCTGACCAGGGTGTGGAGAAAATGGAACTTCCTACACTGTTGATGGGAATGTAAATTGGTGGGCCAGTATGGAAAAAAGTATGGAAGTTCTCTTAAAAATCTTAGAGTTACCATATGATTCAGCAATTCCACTCCTGGGCACATATCCAGAGAAAACTAATTTGAACAGATGCATATACTCCAATATTCATAGCAACACTGTTTATAATAGCCAAGACATGGAAGCAACCTAAATGTCCACCAACAGACGAATGAATAAAGAAGATGTGGTGGGTGTGTATATATATAAAATAATGCCATTTTCAGCAACATGGATGGACCTAGAGATTATTACATAATACTAAATTAAGAAAGTCAGAAAGGAAAATAAAAATATATGATATCACTTATATGTGGGATCTAAAATATGACACAAGTGAACTTATTTATAAAACAGAGACATATTCACAGACACAGAAAACTAGCTTATAGTTACCAAAGGGGAAGAGTTTCCCTCATATCTCAATTGGTATAGAATCCGCCTGCAATGCAGGAGACCCTGGTTGGATACCTGGGTCGGGAAGATCTGCTGAAGAAGGGATAGGCTACCCATTCCAGTATTCTTGGGGCTTCCCTTGTGGCTCAGCTGATAAAGAATCTGCCTGCAATGCAGGAGATCTGGGTTCAATCCCTGGGTTGGGAAGATCCCCTGGAGAAGGGAAAGGCTACCCACTCCAATATTCTGGCCTGGGGAATTCCATGATCTGTATAGTCCATGGGGTTGCAAAGAGTTGGACACAACCGAGTGACTTTCACTTTCACCAAAGGGGAAATGGTGAGAGAAGAGGTAAATTAGTAGTTTGAAATCAACAGATACAAACTACTATATAAAAAAAAGGTAAACCGGAAGGTCCTACTATATACCACAGGAAGCTATATTCAATATCTCATAGCAAACAATGATGAAAAATAATATATAAAAGGAATCTTGATCTATGTATATATATACATATATCTATGTCTATGTCCATATCTATATCTATAAATTTGAATCACTTTTCTGTACACCAAAACTTAATATAACTTGTAAATCAACTATACTTCAATTTAAAAAAGAAGATAAAATATCAAAGTATAATTACAGCATAAATTATATAGCTAGTTCTTGGATTTCTAAAACAAACATTTGAAAGTATGTCAACTATATTTCTACATTCATATAGTTACAATTTGGTGAGCAAGAAAATATTAATTTATAAACATATTAAACATCAGATTTAGAAGATAGTTAATTTATATTCCCTACGTGTGAATGCTCAGGTGCTCAGCTGTGTACATCTCTTTGTGACCCTACAGACTTTAGCCCACCAGGTTTCTCTGTCCATGAAATTTTCCAGGCAAGAATGCTGGAGTGACTTGCCATTTTCTCCCGCAGGGGATCTTTCCAACCCAGAGATAGAACTCACATCTCCTGTGTCTCATGGCTTGGTATGTGGATTCTTTAACACTAAGCCATCTTGGAAGCCCAATTTGGGTTTTAGGAACAACATAAAGCAAAACATACCAAATTACAATAAATTCCTTTTCAAATAAGTCAGGATATTAATGCTCATAGATACAGAGAACAGACTGGTGGTTTCCAGAGATGGGGTTTGGAGGTTGTTGTAATGGATGAAGGTGGTCAAAAATTACAAACTGTTAGTTATAAGATAAATAAGTCATGAGGATTCAATGTACAGCACAGTGACTACAGTTAATAATATTACATTACATATCTGAAGTTGCTAAGAAAACATCTTAAAACTTATCATCACAAAGAAAAAACGTTATTATGTATGGTGATGGGTGTTAACATACTGTAGTAATCATTTTACAATATATCCATGCATTGAATCACTATGGTATATAAAACCTAAAACAAATGCAATGCTATAAGTCAATTACCTATCAAATTAAAAAAAAAAAAACTCTCAGGAGAAAAGGTAATAAAAGATTAGAGATGAAGGAAGGGGAAGCAGTCAAGAAGGAAGAAAAGGAGGACACTCAGGAGATAGAAACAATGAAAGCAATAAAAAATAAATTAAAGAAGAATTTAAGGATAAGTTAAGAATAAACACAGAAAAGTAACTCAGTAAACATTATTGAGTATTAAAAAGCAGAGATATTACTTTGCTGACCAGGGTCCATATAGTCAAAGCTATGATTTTTCCAATCGTCATATATGGATGTGAGAGCTGGACCATAAATAAGGCTGAGAGTCAAAGATTTGCTTTCAAATTGTGGTTCTGGAGAAGACTCTTGAGAGTCCCTTGGACAGCAAGGAGATCAAACCTATTAATCCCAAAAGGAAAACAATCCTGAATATTCATTGGAAGGACTGATGCTGAAACTAAAGCTCCAAATACTTTGGCCATCTGATGCGAAGAGTTGACTCATTGTAAAAGACCCTGATGCTGGGAAAGATTGAGGGCAGGAGAAGAGGGTTACAGAGGATGTGATGGTTAGAGAGTATCACTGACTCAATGGACATCAGTTTGAGCAAACTCTGGGAGATAGTGAAGGACAGGGATGCCTGAAATGTTGAAGTTCAAGAGGTCACAAAGATGTGGACATGACTTAGTGACCGAATAACAACAACAAACATCACAAGAACTTTGCCAGATTTCTAACAGAAAGCTTATTAGAAAAATTGAGCTTTTATTAGACTTTTATTAAAATTAATAATAAAATAATTGTATAAAAAATAAAAGTTGGTTTATACGCTGATAAAAATCAGAAAAAGCTTAGTGCACAGCATGATTGTTACTCTTTCTTTTTCTTGGAATGCATCTCTTATAGTGTTAGGAATCATTGAAAATAAAATATGAAAAAAGTTTACATAGGTGTTATCCTTTCTTTTAGAGAACATTTCAGAACTTATATATAGTTAATTACCCAGTTAGGCATGAAATGAATTTAAGGAGTTTGGTTACAGGGAAATAGATTGTTGCAAATCCAAAATTACAGGTATGCAGATGAATAGTGGAGTATGGTCTCTTTCTCTGTATATATATATTCCCAGTTTTGCTGTGTAGATTTTAAGGTATTTTATACAGAATATAAAGAGATTAACAATTTAGTGGGCATAAAATTAATTATTCAGATTACTGTGTCTGACAGAAAATAAGCTTGTATGATAGATATGGACAAAAATCACTTAAAATTCATAGCCTATGTTGTCCAGAGGATTTTTCCATTCTCCATTAAAGAAAACTAACTCCTTCCTCATTCCATACTCACACAACCCACCCATCACATCATCGTCTCCCTCACTACTCAAAACTTTGAAAGAAAACCAATCCCTAGTATGTAGTATGTCAGAATTAAAGTTTTCCTGAACCAATCAGTCATTCAGGCATCACCAGCAGGTACAAACCTCCAGGCTGCACATCACCACCAGGATTCCCCTCCTTTAGTCTGGTCTCCCTACAGTGCAGGATACCTGGGTTCAATCCCTGAGTTGGGAAGATCCCCTGTAGAAGGGAATGGCAACCCACTCCAGTATTCCTGCCTGGAGAATCCCATGGATAGACAGATCTGGTGGACTATAGCCCATGGGATTGCAAAGTTGGACACAACTGAGCACCTTTCACTACTACTAGTAGTTTGATCTGAGTCAATAACCAACCCCCTCCAGACAAATATTTCTGTTGTATCATGTGGAATCTTCAGTCTGACCTAAGCACGTTTCTACAGTTCTCAAAAATTTTTTTTAAACTACTTGTGTTTCCATTGCATTTGACCACTTTCATCTGTAAGGGGTATATTCTTGACAAGTGGCTTACAAATATGAATATATTTTTATGGATATAGCCTGAAGTACAGATATAGACAGTTATCAGTTTTGGTTCAGTTTCTGCACTTCTTTTTTTTTAAATATAAATTTATTTATTTTAATTGGAGGCTAATTACAATATTGTAGTGTTTTTGCCATACATTTACATGAATCTGCCATGGTGTACTTATGTTCCCCATCCTGAACTCCTCTCCCCATCCCATCCCTCTGGGTCATCCCAGTGCACCAGCCCCGAGCACCCTGTATCATGCATCAAACCTGAACTAGCGATTCATTTCACGTATGATAATATACATGTTTCAATGTCATTTTCCCAAATCATCCAACCCTCGCCTTCTCCCATAGAATCCAAAAGACTGTTCTATAAATCTGTGTCTCTTTTGCTGTCTTGTATGCAGGGTTATCATTATCATCTTTCTAAATTCCATATATATGTGTTCAATTCAGTTCAGTAGCTCAGTCATGTCTGACTCTCCATGACCCCATGAACCCCAGCACGCCAGGCCTCCCTGTCCATCACCAACTCCTGGAGTTTACTCAAACTCATGTCCATTGAGTCGGTGATGCCATCCAGCCATCTCATCCTCTGTCGTCCCCTTCTCTTCCTGCCCCCAATCCCTCACAGCATCAGGGTCTTTTCTAATAAGTCAACTCTTCACATGAGGTGGCCAAAGTATTGGAGTTTCAACTTCAACATCAGTCCTTCCAATGAACACCTAGGACTGATCTCCTTTAGGATGGACTGACTGGATCTCCTTGTAGTCCAAGGGACTCTCAAGAGTCTTCTCCAACACCACAGTTCAAAAGCATCAATTCTTCGGTGTTCAGCTTTCTTCACAGTCCAACTGCTACATCCATACATGACCACTGGAAAAACCATAGCCTTGACTAGATGGACCTTTGTTGGCAAAGTAATGTCTCTGCTTTTTAATACGCTATCTATGTTGGTCATAATTTTCCTTTCAAGGAGTAAGCGTCCTTTAATTTCATGGCTGCAATCACCGTCTGCAGTGATTTTGGAGCCCAAAAAATATATGTGTTACTATACTGTATTGGTGTTTTTCTTTTTGGCTTGCTTAACTCTGTATAATAGTCTCCAGTTTCATCCACCTCATTAGAACTGATTCAAATGTATCCCTTTTAATGGCTGAGTAATATTCCACTGTGTATATGTACCATAGCTTTCTTATC
Source organism: Bos indicus (assembly GCF_029378745.1). Classification (NCBI taxonomy): domain Eukaryota; kingdom Metazoa; phylum Chordata; class Mammalia; order Artiodactyla; family Bovidae; genus Bos; species Bos indicus. The sequence goes on along the minus strand of NC_091776.1, from coordinate 26,557,259 downwards.
CATTCATCTGTTGATGGACATCTAGCTTGCTTCTATGTCCTGGCTATTATAAACAGTGCTGCGATGAACATTGGGGTACACGTGTCTCTTTCCCTTCTAGTTTCCTCAGTGTGTATGCCCAGCAGTGGGATTGCTGGATCATAAGGCAGTTCTATTTCCAGTTTTTTAAGGAATCTCCACACTGTTCTCCATAGTGGCTGTACTAGTCTGCATTCCCACCAACAGTGTAAGAGGGTTCCCTTTTCTCCACCCCCTCTCCGGCATTTATTGCTTGTATACTTTTGGATAGCAGACATTCTGACTGGTGTGAAATGGTACCTCATTGGGGTTTCGATTTGCGTTTCTCTGATAATGAGTGATGTTGAGCATCTTTTCATGTGTTGTTAGCCATCTGTATGTCTTCTTTGGAGAAATGTCTGTTTAGTTCTTTGGTCCATTTTTTGATTGGGTTGTTTATTTTTCTGGAATTGAGGTGCAGGAGTTGCTTGTATATTGTTGAGATTAATTCTTTGTCAGTTGCTTCATTTGCTATTATTTTCTCCCATTCTGAAGCCTGTCTTTTCACTGTGCTTTTGCTCTGCCATTCTCAGCATATTGGTTTTCAATCCTTATGTTTTTACCTTGCCTCTCAGTTGGAGGATGACTGAAATAGGTCAAAACATCTAGTTCTATTTGAAGTTAGTAATAAAGACAGAGAGTACAGATACCTGTGTCTGCCTGTTTGAATAGGAAAACAAAAGCTCTTCAATGATGCACGCATATGTCTTACTGGTCAGAGCTAAGTTGCATGGCCTTCGATAGTTGTAAAAGGATGACAATCTAATTAAGGGAAAAGGTCAAATTCCTTGAAGATACCACTTTCTCAAGTAATAGGAGTTAGTGTTTATTATCAGCTATACCCTGGTCTTCCCAGAAGCTGCCCAGGCCTTCATGTTCTCTTCTTGAACACAAACATCACCATTGGGCAAGACAAATCTGTGGTCATGTGAGATTAAGAAAAAAATCAAGTCCACAACATAATTATGTTTGATCACAACACGAAACTGAATATTTGACAAACCACAAAAGTAACCAAATGTCTCCCTACCTTCTCTAACATGAATGACCACTTGCTATCTCAGCCTTATTCTAGTAAGAAGCATTCAAATATTCAGTCTTGGAATTATCTTTGATTTACAACAGCATTCAATCCATGGCAAAGCCCCACTACCTACCCAAAACAAAACTTTTCTCAAAGTCATCTAACCAAAACCCATACATTTCATAAGACTCTTCTAACATCTTCTAACTGAAATACCCCATGGTTTCCTATGGTATGTGTTCATCTAAGTTGGTCAACTACAAGTGTATTTCTGGTACCTTTGAGCTGGAATTATTGGCATCTTAGATTTGACAAATTATTGCATACATTGTTATTTTGAATATATGAGCTATTTTATGATAAAATGAGTAGTAGGGAGAGTCAGAAGTAAGATAGTGAGACAGTAAATAAAACAGTAATTCCAAGGATATTTTCTATAAGGAGGAAGTGAACGTTGGAGAAATTTAAAACATGGCATGTTGGATCAGGAAAATGTTTTGGTATTCTTCTTTAAGGATGAGAGATATTATAACATTTTTAACCTAATGGTAATGAATTAATAAACAGAGGATAATTAATGATACTACAGGGGAAATGATTGTAGGAAGAAAGTCTTTGAGTAAGGAAGAAAGAATGGGGGTCCAGTATTGGTCAAGATACAGTCATATTGCTAAATGTGATGACTAAAAAATTATACTCTTCTAAATGTTTAAATTTTTCTTAATAGGAAGGAATATTCCTTAATATATAAGGAATATTCCTTAATAGGAAGGTAGAAGGTGTTTGTATGTTTCAAGAGTGATGAGGGTATACAAAAGGTTTTCTGGAGAGTAAGAAAGTATGAAACAAACTTTGCAGATACATATTCAAGTGAAACCAGTTATCCATTATGTGTATGACTTGGTTATCCTTTATATATGTGCACATTCAACTGCTTAGGGGAAGGTGAAGAACAGAGAGTTCTGGTTCGACCAGGATTAAAGCTTTACCACATGTGTTTAACAGAAAACTTAGGGCAAGGTCAGTACATAAATGGCCAAAGGCAGTGATGAGTACAAGAAGGCAAGCAGGAACTCTACTGAGTAAAGGAAGTGCAAAACGTCTCAAGAGATAGGAAAACAGTGATAAAGTTAATTAATTAGAGATTCTGAGGAAGTCAAAATATTGTTGGAGTATAAGTACTGGAAAGAGATAAAGTAGAAAGTAATTGGAAAGATAAGTGATAATTAAAGTGTGATGCCTGAAATTGAGATTTTTATGGTTTTACAGCTATTAACAATCACACAGCTAGAATATAACAATAGATGTTTATGACTGTGTCATTTGGAGGAATGAGCTTCTGCTAGCACAGAAGTCAAATTGTCATGGTAGTTACGAATGCTCTTCAGCCAAATAGAATCCATGTGTGTGTATATATGTGTGTGTGTGTATAATATTTGTGTGTGTATAAAATAAAAGGAAAGATTTCATTTTTAAAGAAAAACTCCATTTTTGATGTTTGATTGCTCATAGATTTCAAGTCCCTCTTCCACCTGTTTCCCCGATACCTCACAGCTAGACAACCTGATTCAGAAACTGGAACACACTTGGTGACCTGAAACAAGTAGACTGTCAGGTATTTCCCCAGCAAAGATGGTTTCAGGATCAGCAGAGAATTGCAATTCAGAGTCTGTAATCATCGTGAGCCATATGCAAGTCCCCTTAGGCAAGGGAAGAACACTTTTAAAGAGAGGAGAAAGAAGTTGGGAAGGCTATAGGAAACAAAGAACCCATGGCTTTTTATTGGCTGAGTGAGTGAGTGAGTGAATGAAGTCGCTCAGTCCTGTCTGCCTCTTGGTGACCCCATGGACTGTAGGGGCCTACCATGCTCCTCTGCACATGGGATTTTCCAGACAAGAGTACTGGAGTGGGTTGCCATTTCCTTCTCCAGAGGATCTTCCCAACCCAGGGGATCAAACCCCAGTCTCCTGCATTGTAGGCAGACGCTTTACCGTCGGAGCCACCAGGGTAGTATTGGCTGAGTACTTACTGGGAAAGAAGAGGACTCTTCTTTCTGTTGTTCTCTGCAACGGTTGCAGGGCAAGAGCCTCCCACTTCTCATCTCCAGACTTTATTTAATTGAGGTTTCTGTTTATTAATTTTTAACACAGTCTTGGTCCCCTTCAAACCACAGGAACCATGGCTGCAGGGAACTATTTCACTATGGCATCTTGGCAGCCTTGCACCAATCCATAAGTCAGGCTGGCAAAGGCTTGAACAGCCCCTAATCGGAGTCCTGACAGAGGACTGTGGTATCCTCCAGAACAGGAGGAGTCGCTCTGAGACCATCGCCCACTTGCTTGCCTCTCTTCCTTGGGAGGCAGTTTTGATATGGTTTCTCTGGACCTATCAGTTTCTGAAATCTTTTGTCTTGCTCTCTCCCACATCAGAATAGAGCTTCAAAATATGAAACGCTTAGCTACAGTCTAGAATTGGCTCTTCAGCAATGAATTATGCCACAACTCATGTTATAATAATCTGATCACTCTCATTTTTTTTTGCTCTTGTTGGTCTTATCCTTTTTTTTCCTTCTAAAATTATATATATATATATATATATATATACTTTTGCTTCCCATGTTATTAATTACCCACAGTCAACTGCAGTCTGAAAATATTAAGAGGAAAATTCTAGAAATTCACCAGCTAGCTAATGACCAAGATGGCTACTTATTTTACTCAATAATGACTCCAAAGCACAAAAGTAGACATACTGGCAATTTGGACATTCTCTTACTGTGCTTAATTTATAATTTTTATCATAGATAAACTTTACCTTATCTACATATGCACAGAAAAACACAGTCTATGTAGGGTTCACTACATCTATGGTTTCAGGCATTCACTGAGGTATGTACCCCACACAGAATGAGGGGCTGCTATCTGTTATATGAAATGTATTGTACAATATGAGCTAAAAATGACTCTAGTTTTCATGAGTTAGACACTGATGGGTAAATTCATTTACCTGCTGTACATTTAAGAGTGTCTAGATACAGAGAATGTAGACATGCTTCTCAAATAACTTATTTAAAAAAAAATACCCACCAGGTTGCTGCTGCTGCTAAGTCACTTCAATCGTGTCTGACTCTGTGTGACCCCATAGACGGCAGCCCACCAGGCTCCCCCGTCCCTGGGATTCTCCAGGCAAGAACACAGGAGTGGGTTGCCATTTCCTTCTCCAATGCATGAAAGTGAAAAGTGAAAGTGAAGCCGCTCAGTCGTGTCCGACCCTCAGCGACCCCATGGACTGCAGCCCACCAGGCTCCTCCGTCCATGGGATTTTCCAGGCAAGAGTACTGGAGCAGGGTGCCATTGCCCTCTCTGGGTTAGTGTTTTATAATCATTTTGATGTCTCTCAATGTGTACTGTATTCATGCTGAAAGAAATCTTTATATTTCATTTGAGATGGTGATATTCATTTGTAGTTAAGATTTACCATTAACCTCAGGGATGTTATTTTTGTTGTTGTTGTTGAAGGCAAATGCAATTTATCTCTTATTGGTATAGTATGGCTGGGGGCTGATCAATTTCTAGTCATAGTGTCCTTGTGGTTGGTGATAATTTCATCTGTACCATTACAAAGACTTGAAATCTTCCCATTCAAAGTTCTAGAATTATGTTACAGATGTCTTTACCTCATTACATGGGTACTGGGGGATTGCTTCATCTGCTGTACTTTGATACCGTGTGTACCTTAACAAGCAATCTGGCATAAGCCTTCTGTTTATAGCACAAAACATAGTGTTGTTATATATCATGGGTACTGTTAATTACACTGCTGTGCTAGGCATCATTAAACCTCAAAATGCTCAGAGGCATGTCAGGAGGATTTGTTTTTACTTAAGCTAAACTGCTTTTAAGACTTAAATTTAAGTAAACAATATATGTGACAATTGAGTATAGTACAATATATCATTTCTTTCCCAGCTTTGGTTGAGAATAAATTTTAGCAAGTTCAAGTTGTTGGCTAAATTTAACCCTTTCTTTCTAACACTTTTCTCATAGTTTAACAAGAATAGTCATTTCCTCTACCTCCTAGGATTGTTCCAGGGCAAAATGACGCAATATATCATGTAAAGTATTTAGCAAAGTCTTGGCACATAACTATATACTCAATTGCTGATTATAATTATTCTATTTCAACTTGTCATTGTAGAATAACTATAACAGAATGTATAACATGATTAACCCCAAAATATTTTAATATCAATATAATAATATCTTTATTACTGCATATAGTAATTAAATTTCAACAAAATCTGATAGAAATGTTTAGATGTATTTTTCCATTGTTATAGCTAAAAGTGCATTTTACCTTTTTAAAAATACTTACCTATAATCATAATAAATTTATATTTGAGAATGCAACCAAATTTAAATTTGATGAGTTTGAAAGAACAATTTTTTTGAATATGCAATAACAATTCTGAATTTTTCAGTCATACTGATTGCAATCAATTATTTCCAAATGAGAGTTTAAAAATAAAAATTTTCATATTAATAGAAATAGAATTTGTAAGGATTTTAAAAGATCCTTTGAGATAGACTCACTGAGTTTGAATTCAGGTTCTGCCATTTACTAATCTGATGATCTTCAACAAGTTATAAGCTCATTGTGCCTTATTTTCTCATATATAAATGGGGATAAAAATAGTACTTCCATTGAGGATTATTGTAGGAAGCAAGTAAGTTTATATGTGTAAGAGACTTAGAACATTCTTTAGCTTTTAGTAAGAATTCTGTCTTTGTCTATTATGCAACACAAAATTTAATACTTTAAGTCAGCATTTTATTTTTTTCATGATTTGTGATTTAGTTCTTTGCTTTCTCTTCTAGTTTCTCCTCCTGTAGCTTATTGGATGGGTCAGAAAATCCAACATGGCCTCATTCATAAGGCTGGCGGTTGAAGCTATCCACAAGGTAAGCCCCAGTTATACACTAAGACACATCAGACCATCTCCAAGTAGCCTTTTATCCTTCCATATTGTAGACCATTACAACCAAGAACTCTGCCTATACTAGTTCAATCCAGTGTTTTACAATAATGATTGCCAAAGCATTGGCTTTTCACATTTTTGCATAATTCCTATTAATATTTCACAGAAACATAACAAACTTTTTTTTTAACGTTTTTGGTAAAAATGATTTAGTCCAACATATTTTTTTGTTTGTTTTTGCACAAATAGGGGGAAATTACTGCAAGACCAAAGAGGTAAAAAGACCATGCGAAATGTCTGAGTCACTATCTGAGCTACCTGAGACTGGCTTAGAAACTGTACTTCTAACATGCAAACAATATTTCCTGCCCATTCTGTATGTCATTAATGACAGGTGAGTAATATGGGAGTTTAATGCCCTATCTTTAGAAAGAACAATGGAGGCACAAATGTTATTTTAGACTAATAATAGAAAGAATGATTGAATAATTATGGAGCATATATTGTGCACAAGCTATGTACCTAGTATCTTACTGTGTGTGAAGTTGCTCAGTCGTGTCTGACTTTTTGCGACCCCATGGACTGTATAGCCCGCCAGGCTCCTCCGTCCATGGGATTTTCCAGGCAAGAGTACTGGAGTGGGTTGCCATTTCCTTCTCCAGGAGATCTTCCCGACCCAGGGATTGAACCCAGGTCTCCCGCATTGTAGGCAGACGCTTTACCATCTGAGCCACCAGGGAAGCTCAGTATCTCATTAAGGAGTATCAAAATCACAAAAAAAGGGGATTCAAAGCCAAACAGACACAGGGATGACTAGGGAATTATGATCTTTAGATGAATCTTATGTATCACAGATAGGGCTGACTAGGGAACTATGATCTTTAGCTGAATCTTATGTATGGACAGGGCATTCAGCACATAGGAAGCATTTTGGCAAACATGTGAGCTTTTAATACTCTGAAGAGTTTTTACAAAATATCTGGCATCTGAGATTTATTTCATAATAGTTCAGAACACATGGACCATAAATTTATAGTAAATTTTAAAAGTTATACAACCTTCAAATAAGTAAAACAAAGTATGTCATAATAAAACAATAGCTTTATATTAAAAGCTTTGGATGATATTATAAGCACTCTGGCATCAAAGTCTGAACCATGAATTGAGTTCCACTTTAGCTGATTTGTTTATATTATTTTTGTTTACAAAGAAAATTCTAACTCACAATTATCAGATTTTAAAAGAAATGAAAGTGTTTACTGTCAGTTTAGTTTATATAATTTTATACAAACTGTCAGTTATATAAACATAAAAAGTTATATAAAATTTATATAAACTGTCAGTTAAGTCTACAAATTTCAGAAATTAGACAGTCTTCTAATGGGAAAAGTAAACAAAATGAAACAGCAAAGCACTTTCACTTTCCATAAGAAAATATCATATACCACATTCAAAGGGTGAATGCTCTTTTTATTTCTTATAGAATGTCAAGATTCCTGGATTTAATTCATCCAAAGCCTCTTAGCCTATGGTCCCCAAATTCCTAACCCTCTTTACCTTTCTCTATTCTAGCAGGAAAGGGATGACAGATGATGAGATGGCTGGATGGCATCACCGACTCGGTGGACATGAGTTTGAGTGAACTCAGGGAGTTGGTGATGGACAGGGAGGCCTGGCGTGCTGCGATTCATGGGGTTGCAGAGTCAGACACGACTGAGTGACTGAACTGAACTGAACTGAATAGCTGCTACTCAGTGTATCGCTCTTAAACTGCAGTGTTTTTTATACTCTATAGCATATGGTGTCATAGAGTTAATATTTAAATAATTCATCTATAGAGAGGAAGTCATAAGGTAAATTGAAAACTGTTCTTGCTATTATAAACACCAAGGAAAAGGGGAGAGGTAGAAAATATCCTTAGGTAAAACAGACTGACTCAAAAGAAATCTTGGAAAACTTATAAATATGGAGAATCAGTTTTTCAATCATACCTTGATTAACTGTGTGTCAACCTACAATTCAATTTATCATTCATTCATCTAGTAACGCAATATACATTTGATAAAATATGTTGTATATGCAGGCACAGTGCTAAATACAGAGGTAAGATTGTTAAAATAAAGTAGTTTAATCTACCAAAAATTCCAAGGGAAGTTTTTAAATAAAGATTTTAAATTATCAGACATTTTAGAGAAGTTATAAAAAGGTGATAGAAGAAAATTCTCTTTTAAAATTCAGTATTGTTATTAAATGTAAGACACATTAGATAATACCTGCCTCATACAGAATTAAAAGTAGTCACTTCATTAATGTTAATCATTAAGTTAAAAAGTTAGAATATTTATGGAGGAAAAGATATTCTTCTAATTTTATATTGAAAATAAAAAATTGTATTGATGCCATCAAATTGGTATTTTCCCCTTAATTTATAAATATAACATTGAGGGAAAAATTAGAATTATTTAGTATACGTGTGCTAGAATCCATTTTACACTTGAGATAAGATGACTATGAATTCTACACATGACCACTCTTGTCTCGGTATAATCAACTGTAAAAGTAATTTTACTTGCTTTGTGAATTTAACATTGGCGAAGTAATAGCTTCACTGTGTGAAAACAAAATTACTGATGTTCAAAGGAATAAATATCAAAATAATTATATAAAACTTTTCACACCTATAGTACTCCATCTTTTACAAGGAAATGATATTATTAGAAAATGTATGTCATTACATAAAAATGGATTATAGTATATACAAATAGTTTGAATAGAATGATAAAGCAGCTATTAGACCTACATGAAAACACGTTGATTTTTAAATCTTTCTCAAGTCCCCTCACTGGAAGACAACATTTGCTTGCTAAAGCTTTTAACCTTAAAGGAACATAAGGTCGCCACAGCAAAACTGGAGTTTGCCCAAACCCAGGGTTGATATTTACGGCATCAGATATCAGAATAAGAGCTACACTGAGATCCAGTAGACTACACTGTGTCCTACATTTACCAAACTGCAAGGATTCCTTGGACTGGTAGTCACCAAAATTAAATTCCAAATTTCTGTTTCCTGGCCAAATCTCTATGTGTTTACTCAACAATAAAAACACTGACCCAGTTTTATGGGAGGGATAAGATAACAGTCTTTAAGGCCTCAACAGAGCCTTAAAGTGACAGTGACAAACACCCTGCTGGGTTTGCTACTGCAACTCCTTTTGATGTTATTGAGGCAGCATCTTTACCCATGGCTACTCCACCTCAACAGGCTGAATATATGCTCTTACATGGGTTTCACTTCAGCCGAGGGCAAAACTGCCAGTATTTATACTGAATATTTTGAAGTAGCTCATGACTTTGGAATGCTGTGGAAGCAATGCATCTTCCTTATTTCCAGCAGAAATCAAGTTAAAAATGTCCCCTATGTTTAGGAATATTGGATAAAATGCTTTTATCTGCTGTTTTTTTCCCTAAGACTCTAGGGCAGCCTAAACTCGACTCTGGCAGCTAAGGGAAACCACCTTGCTGATATTTCCATAAGGAATGCTTCCCTTAAAGGAGCCAAAACAGCAACCAATTCTCTATCATAGTTTAACCAAATATCTTCCCCCCAAAATAGGGGGAAAAACAGATTAGAGAAACCCCAAAATGGGTCTGAAGAGGAAAAACAAGATTGGAAATTCAACAACTGTTGGTTTGATATAAACAGAAAGATTTTGTTCTGAGGAAATAGCAGCACAGCCCTACCAGAGATTAAAATTTCCACTCCTTATCACTATACATGCCTTAAGCCATTGGTTTACTGATTAAATGATAGCATTCATGAATAAGAAGGGTAGGAAACATTAACAGGACCACAGAAGTGTATACCGCATTTTCCCATTTACTAAGTACAGCCCAAGGAGGCCTATTTATAGTTTCTGGACATTTTAAATTCCATAACAGATCATTTGAGGTCAGGCAGTTAGAATCTATACAACTTTGTTCATTTCATGGGGATAAATATGTTTTAGTCTTGATCTGGATATATTCATACTAGACTGAAGCCTTTCTTACAGATAAGTAGCTGCCTTTTCTATGGCCAGAGTCCTTTTGGACCAGATTCCTTCTGCATTAAGAATTCTATCAAACTTCACAGTGATTGAAACCCATTTTACTGGCAGACACTTCAATACATCTGCATTGTTTGGCCCTTCTAATACCTTAGGCAGAAGTTCTGCCTGAGGTCCTTCTAAATTTCAGATTAACCCCTTTTGAAACTCAAATGCTCACCCAGGATACTATCCACTTGGTTCTGGCTTCCTTTGACCCACAAATGATAGAAGCAGAGATACCCAAATATTACAAAGGCTTAATTGCTTCTACTAAAAATAACTATGTTTAGGGACATGGAACAACAGACTGGTTCCAAATAGGAAAAGGAGTACGTCAAGGCTATATATTGTCACCCTCCTTATTTAACTTCTATGCAGATGTCATCATGAGAAACGCTGGGCTGGGAGAAGCACAAGCTGGAATCAAGATTGCCGGGAGAAATATCAATAACCTCAGATATGCAGATGACATGACCCTTATGGTAGAAAGTGAAGAGGAAGTAAAGAGCCTCTTGAAAAAGGTGAAAGAGGAGAGTGGAAAAATTGGCTTAAAGCTCAACATTCAGAAAACGAAGATCATGGCATCTGGTCCCAAGTGTCAGACTTTATTTTTGGGGGCTCCAAAATCACTGCAGATGGTGATTGCGGCCATGAAATTAAGAGACACTTATTCCTTGGAAGGAAAGTTATGACCAACCTAGATAGCATATTCAAAAGCAGAGACATTACTTTGCCAACAAAGGTCCATCAAGTCAAGGCTATGGTTTTTCCTGTGATCATGTATAGATGTGAGAGTTGGACTGTGAAGAAAGCTGAGCACCAAAGAATTGATGCTTTTGAACTGTGGTGTTGCAGAAGACTCTTGAGAGTCCCTTGGACTGCAAGGAGATCCAACCAGTCCATTCTGAAGGAGATCAGTCCTGGGTGTTCATTGGAAGGACTGATGCTGAAACTGAAACTCCAATACTTTGGCCACCTCATGCGAAGAGTTGACTCACTGGAAAAGACTCTGATGTTGGGAGGGATTGGGGGCAAGAGGAGGAGGGTATGACAGAGGATGAGATGGCTGGATGGCATCACTGACTCAATGGACATGAGTTTGAGTAAACTCTGGGAGTTGGTGATAGACAGGGAGGCCTGGAGTGCTGCGATTTATGGGGCCACAAAGAGTCAGACACGACTGAGGGACTGAACTGAACTGAACTGAGGGATTGCCCAATCTTTTCACAGGGCATCCTTGTGACACGAAGATCTTATATACTGCATCATGCAATCTGAAGATTCTCTCGACTGAAAAAGTTACTTCCAACTTATTCAACTTTCCTGGAAAACTTTCTCTTAGGTACTACTAGCAAATTCTTGTGCCACCAAACTCCAAGAGAAAGATTCTTTTTAAAAAATTATGTTTTAATTGGAGACTAATTACTTGGATTCACATGACATAAAGAACCCAACCTTGACTGGACTTGCATATTAGCTGGTGACCTAAAGCTAAAGATATCCCAGAATTAAAGCAGATGATATTTAATGAGACAGCCTTTGCAAGATAGCTGGACCAGACTTGTTGGAAGTTTATTTGCTAAATCTTTGATGATGATATAATGCTTTAGATGATCTTTCATGTTGGTGATCTTGATAATACATGGACTTAGGTAGAAAGTGTCTGAGTGTTCTCCATTCTACCCTTTTTGTTACTCAAATGTGACCTTAATAGGTTTCCAGTCTGTGCACTTACCCTCTGATATTGGTCACTTCAACCAGGAAAAGTCTTTCCTGGCACTGAGGACCAGAAAGCCACTGAAATATGAAAACCTAACCACTGAATAGTGATTCTTTCAGAGAAAGATCCTGATCTAGTGGGGAAACTGTATAAAATAACAAACAAAACTCTTAATTTAAATTTGATCAGGAGGACAGAGAGAGAGAGAGTTTTTAGGCCTTTTGACAACAGAGACCAACAGGAAGAATAAAGATCTCCTCTCTTTGCCTGGCAAGAGTCACCGAATAGAAGATGATTACTGTCACACGTATCAGCCAATGAAAAGCCACTATTTCTTCAAACTTTTAATTCCTCTAGTGTATTAAAAACAAAACAAAACACTGCGCTCTCAACTTCTTTCTCCTTCTATAAAAGAGTTCCCCTCTCCATAACAAGTGGGGACTTGCACGTGGCTTGTTATGGTTGAAGACTTTGAATTGCAATCATCTGGTGATTGTGATCTCTTCAAGAAAATTAGAGATACCAAAGCATAGTTAATGCAAAGATGGGTACAATAAAGGACAGAAATGGTACGGACCTAACAGAAGCAGAAGATATTAAGAAGAGGTGGCAAGAATACACAGAAGAACTATACAAAAAAGATCTTCACGACCCAGATAACCATGATGGTGTGATCACTCACCTAGAGCCAGACATCCTGGAATGCAAAATCAAGTGGGCTTAGGAAGCATCACTATGAACAAAGCTAGTGGAGGTGATGGAATCCAGCTGAGCTATTTCATATCCTTAAAGATGATGCTGTTAATGTGCTGTATTGAATATGTTAGCAAATTTGGAAAACTGAGCAGTGACCACAAGACTGGAAAAGGTCAGTTTTCATTCCAATCCCAAAGAAGGGCAATGCCAAAGAATGTGCAATCTACCACACAATTGCTAGCAAAAAAATGCACTCATTTTACATGCTAGCAAAATAATGCTCAAAATTCTCCAAGCTAGGCTTAAGCAGTATGTGAACCACGAAATTCCAGATGTTCAAGCTGAATTTAGAAAAGGCAGAAAAACCAGAGATCAAATTGTCAACATCTGCTGGATCATAGAAAAAGCAAGAGAATTTCAGAAAAACATCTACTTCTGCTTTATTGCCTATACCAAAGCTTTTGACTGTGTGGATCGCAACCAACCTTGGAAAATTCTTCAAGAGATGGAAATAACAAACCACCTTACCTGCCTCCTGAGAAATCTGTACGCAGGTCAAGAAGAAGTAGTTAGAACTAGATACGGAACAACAGACTGGTTCCAAATTGCGAAAGGGACTTGTCAACTCTGTATATTGTCACCCTGCTTATTTAACTTATATGCAGATGACACCACCCCTACGGCAGAAAGTAAAGAGGCACTAAAGAGCCTTTTGATAAAAATGAAAGAGGAGAGTGAAAAAGCCAGCTTAAAACTAAGAATTCATAAAAAGAAGATCATGGCATCCAGTTCTATCACTTCATGGCAAATAAATGGGGAAATAATGTAAACAGTAATCAACTTTATTTTCTTGGGCTCCAAGATCACTGCAGATGGTGAGTGTGGCATGAAATTAAAAGATGTTTGCTTCTTGGAAGAAAAACTATGACAAACCTAGACAGTTTTAAAGACAGAGACATTACTTTGCCAACAAAGGTCTGTCTAGTCAAAGCTATGGTTTTTCTAGTAGTCACGCATAGATGTGAGAGTTGGACCATAAAGAAAGCTGAAAGAAAGAAAAAAAGAAAGCTGAGCACTGAAGAATTGATGATTTTGAACTTTAGAACTATGGTGTTGGAGAAGACTCTTGAGAGTCCCTTGGACTGCCAGGAGATCAAACCAGTCAATCCTAAATGAAATCAGTCCTGAACGTTCATTGGAAAGACTGGTGCTGAAGCTGAAACTCCAAATCTTTGGCCACGTTATGCGAAAAACTGACTCCTTAAAAAGACCCTGATGCTGGGAAAGATTGAAGGTAAGAGGAGAAGGGGACAACAGAAGATGAGATGGTTGAATGGCACCACCAACTTAGTGGACATGAGTTTGAGCAAGCTCTGGGAGATGGTGATGGACAGGGAAGCCTGGCATGTGGCAGTCCATGGGGTCACAAAGAGTCTGACAGGACCGATCAATTGAACTGATCTGATGATCCTGATGATAACCATTTTTGTTGGAGAAATAACTAGCCTTCTATTTGCTTAAGGTTAAGAGCCTAAATTTCTATCACCAGTCACATCCACAACTGATCTCCAGTAGCATATTGGGCACCTACTGGGGACCATATTCTGTCATCTCCACCATGACTGAATGTGGTCCCCAGTGTGAAAAGTTGACTCATTGGAAAAGACTCTAATGCTGGGAGGGATTAGGGGCAGGAGGAAAAGGGGACCACAGAGGATGAGATGGCTGGATGGCGTCACTGACTCGATGGACATGAGTCTGAGTGAACTCTGGGAGTTGGTGATGGACAGGGAGGCCTGGCGTGCTGCCATTCACGGGGTCGCAAAGAGTCAGACACTACTGAGTGACTGAACTGAAGAGCCTAAAAATACATCTTTTAAGAGTTTCCAAACATATTTACAAAATAGTAAAATAATGAAGGATCATGAATAATATTTGCTTTTGGAAGTTGTAACTGAAAGCTACCTATTAATTTTGTATAACTATAATTATGCCTAAATAAGAGAATTTTCTCAAATTCATTGTGTGAATACTGACTTTTTTTAGACACAACAAATTAGTGTTTTTAAACTCAGTTTGTCTTGGTGACATTTGTGAATATAATTTGTTCTAAGGAATCTGATAGTTCCAAAAGATACTAGAAGAACAATGTCAGTTTAATCATTACTCCTTAGCTACCACCATAGGATTTGTTATTTTATGCAATGACAAGTGGTCATTTAGCAACAAAAGCAGGCATTAAAAGGCTATTCATTATTATATTGGCAGAAAAATAAATATGAGTGTGTCATCAAATAGCTTGGCTATTCACATTTATCTTCATGCTCTAAGTAAAACATGGTACCATCAGCTCATATGTTATTAAGTTGCCATATAAACATGGCAAATTTGAGGAAAGAGTTAGAGAAAATTAAGCTGGTAAGATCCCATTTCTAGCCCCCTATAAGAAAGCCCATGATATTGACCAAGAGCATCTTAAAGTTCCCCTGAACCTGACTAAAGTTTAGGCTTCTTCTTGATTTTTAGCCCATCTTCTTCCTTTTTCTAGAACATTTGCTTCAAAAACTCAAACTCCGATCCTTTGAGGTATAAATCTTTTAAAAATCCTTTTGTAAGTTTTTATAACCCAGGGATTATCTTTCTGAAGGACCCAGGAACCACTGTAAAGTTATCCATAAAAAAAACAAACAAACAAAAAAAACAAAACTCTTCTCTCACTCTCCAGGAGGACAGGAGTCCCTGTGGAGGAGGCTTTGCTTGAAGCTGTAAGCTACCTCCCATCATGAGGGACACCAAAGTTAATTTGTCCTTTGGGTAAATTCAATAAGCAACCACAGCTGGCATAAAATCCTCCTCACCCAGCTCTTCAAAAACTTACATCTTTTGAGAATCACTAAGTAAATGGCTAAAACAATAAATATATCAGATTCCAAAGAAGGGAAAAGATTCGCTAAACAGCCAAAATAAGTTTTATTCATAAGTCATGAATGGCCTTAAAGATGGTTTTTGATCTATCAGAAAGCCCTAAAGTATAATAAAAATACAATAGTAGGCCTAAGGGTGCTCCAACTTATAGTCCATTGACAATTTGGAATTGCATTTCTGATAGCAACAACTAAGGCATTTCTCCCACACTGAATAAACAAACGGCTTTGCAAGTGATTTTTTTTCTCTTACCTTCTCATCTACTACAGTTCAAATATTTATATGTAGTCTTTCCTCAGCACAAGTAAGGAAATATTGCAAGTATAAACTTTTGTGATTCACATACAAATAAACATTAGCTTTAAATCTTTTATATAAAGAAGTCAAACTTTTTAGAAAGATATTGGGACTTAAGAATCTATTTAACACAATACGATTAGTAATATACATGGAAACAGTGTGAATAATGTAATAAAAGTCAAACACCATTGACTAATGGCAGGTTTAGGATTCCAACCTGGAATCCAGTTTACAGTACAGTTCTATTTTCATTTGTATAAGCTTAATGTAGTGCTTTATAAATTTTATAACACTTTTTGAAATAAATATATTTTACCTAGTATTATTTACTTTGTATATGTAGAGTTAAATAGAAATAAGTGAAACACAGTAGCCAACACTGCTAATGTCAGAAATTTCTTCATAAAACAAGAATAAAACAAAGTGAATATTATCTTCATGAGAGAAATAGTTTGGCACACAGATGAACAATCCTGTTATTGGCTTATTTTATTTAATTTCAAATAATGTACCTAATTTTTAGGGTCAGGAAGGAATATTTTATGAATTGAAGCTGACTCGAAAGGATATAATCAAAATTAGGTTAGACATGTATGGGTAAAAATGCAAGTATGTATATATCGGTGTATATATTTATGTATGTATATTTCAGATTTTATATTATATAAATATACATTTAATATGTTTATCATATGTATATGTAGTACTTTATAATGTAGGTCATATAGTATATATATATAATTGTATATGTAATGTTTCATTAAATTAGGTTGTTCAGTGGCTCTATCTATCTCTTCATACCTATTATTTCTCCCTACGTACATACCTATTTCCCTATCCACTTATTTAACTGTGCATCTCCATCTATAATTTGTCCATCTATACATATTTTTATCTCCTCTCTCAATCAACTATTTTTGCATGAAAAATACAAGCAATAAATATTATAATGTCCAAAGTCATCACTGAAATATTCATAGTATAATCATCAAAAATTCCTGAGAATGGAGCTCAGATTTAAGATTGGAAAAATTTTCAAGGAAGGTCATAAGCAAGTTTAGGAAAGAATAGGAAAATAATTATTTATGACATAAAGACATCAGAGAAAAAGACAGAGAGGCAAAACTACAGCAGTTCAGTTCAGTCGCTCAGTCGTGTCCGACTCTTTGTGATCCAATGGACTGCCTCACACCAGGCATCCTTGTCCATCACCAACTCCTGGAACTTGCTCAAACTCATGTCCATAGAATCAGTGATGCCATCCAAATATCTCATCCTCTGTTGTCTCCTTCACCTCCTGCCTTCAATCTTTCCCAGCATCTGGGTCTTTTCCCGTGAGTCAGTTCTTCGTATCAGGTGGCCAAAGTATTGGAGTTTCAGCTTCAATATCAGTCCTTCCAATGAATATTCAGGACTGATTTCCTTTAGGATGGACTGATTGGATCCCCTTGCAGTCCAAGAGACTCTCAAGAGTCTTATCCAACACCACAGTTCAAAAATATCAATTCTTTGGCACTCAGCTTTCATTATAGTCCAACTCTCACATCCATACATGACCACTGGAAAAACCATAGCTTTGGCTAGATGGACCTTCGTTTGCAAAGAAATATCTCTTCTTTTTAATATGCTGTCTAGGTTGGTCACAGCTTTTCTTCCAAGGAACAAGTGTCTTTTATTTCATGGCTACAAGTACCACCTGCAGTGATTTTGGAGCCCAAGAAAATAAAGTATCTCATTGTTTCCATTGTTTCCCCATCTATTTGCCATGAAGTGATGGGACCAGATGCCATGATCTTAGTTTTCTGAGTGTTGAGTTTTAAGCTTACTTTTTCACTCTCCTCTTTCACTTTCATCAAGAGGCTTTTAGTTCTTCCTCGCTTTCTGCCATAAGGGTGATGTCATCTGCATATCTGAAGTTATTGATATTTCTCCTAGCAATCTTGATTCCATCTTGTGTTTCATCCAGCCCAGCATTTCTCATGATGTATTAAATAGCAACCCACTCCAGTACTCTTGCCTGGAGAATCCCAGGGATGGGGGAGCCTGGTTGGCTTCCATCTATGGGATCACACAGAGTTGGACACAACTGAAGCGACTTAGCAGCAGCAGCAGCAGCATTCTGCATATAAGTTAAATAAGCAGGGTGATAATATATAGCCTTGATGTGCTCCTCTCCCTATTTGGAACCAGTCTGTTGTTCCATGTCCAATTCTAACTGTTGCTTCCTGACCTGCATACAGATTTCCCTAGAGGCAGGTCAGGTTGTCTGGTATTCCCATCTCCTTAAGAATTTTCCACAGTTTGTTGTGATCCACACAGTTAAAGGCTTTGATGCAGTCAATAAGGCAGAAGTAGATGTTTTCCTGGTATTCTCTTGCCTTTTCAATGATCCAACAGATGTTGGCAATTTGATATCTGATTCCTCTGGCTTTTCTAAATCCATCTTGAACATCTCAAACTTCATGGTTCACATACTGCTGAAGCCTATCTTGGAGAATTTTGAGCTATTATGTGAGAATTCTACAGGCCAGAATACTGGAAAAGGTACCTTTTCCCTTCTCCAGGGATCTTCCCAACCCAGGGATCGAACCCAGGTCTCCCACATTGCAGGCAGATTCTCTATCAGCTGAGCCACAAGGGAATCCCAAGATTTCTGGAGTGGGTAGCCTATCCATTCTCCAGTGGATCTTCCCGACCCATGAATCAAACCAGGGTCTCCTGCATTGTAGGTAGATTCTTTACCAACTGAGCTATGAGGGAAGCCTAAAACTAAGGCAAAATACTTATTATATGGTTTGTTTCAAAGTAATAATTTTTCCTAAGATTATAGTAGTTTGATAAAAGCTCAAACAGCAGGTAGGAACTCAATTTAAGAGAATGAAAAATAAAATTAATCTCTCAATGAAAACAATCTTATTTTTATTGGCTAAAATATTATGGAACAAATTAGAATACCACTCAAATAGTTAGTGGCAGAAGAATAAAAATGCATAAGTACAGTGAAATCTCTCATTTATCAGAGTGACTGAGAACAGGTGGCATTTTTTATTTTTCAAAATAAGTTTTAAATTAATATCTTTGTTGAATTTGTCTTATTCCACTAGAATGCCAATTCAGTATTACCCTGGTTTTTCATATCTACAAGTTGATCAGGTTAGCTGGGCAGAAATCTATATAGAATATACAACTATTTGTATTTTACACTTAATTTTAATACATAATTGTTCATGATTGTGCTGTGTGATGAAAACAGTGAAATATTTTCCTTTTGAAAAAATGTGTAACTTGGTGTCCAGATACTGCCAGTGTAATTTTGTTGAAAATGCTATATGTTTTACAGTAGAGATAAAAATCTTTTAAAAATCCTGTTACATTTGTGAAGGGGTGAACACCTATTACTGAATGCATTCTGACTCATCTTCTGAAAGTGTCATAGCTATAGAAGTATTTAGATATTGACATATTTTGAACCTCTAAACTGAGTGTCTTACTCTTGAGACAAAATCAGTGACTGTCGCAAGTTCAGAGTCTTACCAGAGACAATGCTTAGTCCAGGGGTTAGCAAAAATTTTTTGTAAGGAGCCAGGTGGTAAATCCTGTCTGCTTTAGTATCTGTCTGCTACCATTACCCTTTGTGGTAATCCTGTCTGCTTATATGGTGTCTATTGCAACTACACAACTCTGCTGTTGTAGTGAGAAAACCATGATACACGGTCAGGGGAAGAGTATAATGATGGCAGAGTACAAATAGGGAAGAGATGTAGAGAACAGAGAACTCAAGAGGACAGTACCAGTGTGGGCTGCCCCTCACCACGTCAAGCTTACCCTTCCAGTGTCCTTACCTGTGAATTTTTGTGGTTTGGTAAAGAAAGTCTTACATTTATGGAGCTCCTTACACTTAGCTGTTTTAACCTAGACTATACTCAACCCTTCTTCACTATTATAGTAGGTGTACTGTTTATAAAAGTGAGCACCTTCTGGTTGTAGTCAAAAAAAAATCTCTGACTCACTCTTTCTGTTGCCTTACTTACTGTAATCCCAATTTGTGTTACAACTAATGTCAGCTTAAGTGGCTAAATCCATCTTCTGTCTGCCAGCCTCAGCTTTTTTATTTAACAAAAGTAAAATCTTTATGACAGAATATATTAAAATTCAAACCTCCTCTCATGAACATTGCTTTTGCTGCCTATTTTTCATACATATAAAAGATTTGTGCTTAGTAGCTCAGTGCTCCTCTCTCCCTGGGATTCTCTGGGCAAGAATACTGGAGTGGGTTACCCTGCCCTCCTCCAGGGGATCTTCCCAGGATTGAACCCAGTTCTCCTGCATTCCAGGCAGATTCTTTACCATCTGAGCCCCCATGGGAGCCCAAGAACACTGGAGTGGGTGGTCTATCCCTTCTCCAGGCAACTTCCAGACCCAGGAATTGAACCAGGGTCTTCTGCATTGCAGGCAGATTTTTTACCAGCTAATCTACCTGGGAAGCCCAGTCTCGATCCAAATGTGAAAGCAAGCAGATCCTTTTTTTCTACCACTGTTCTAAGAAAAGTGAGTCAGAATCAGCCACCTCCAAAGAGAACCAGAGACTGTTGCCACTTTAAAAAGACTATTCAAGGCCCCTTTTTTTTGTTCATATGTACAGTCTGATTAGGGTTAGTTGGTTATATAAAGGCAGTTAAACAAAATTTTTGCATTATGAACCTCATTCTAAATATTCTGGTGTGTGGTAAATATGGAGAGAGACTGAGGATCACATGCCCAGTGGGAGAGCTGTATCGTTACATCTGGAAGAGAAATCCCCTTTTGTCTAAAAATCTTAATGTAGTCCCAGTAATTAAAGATACTGAAGTGAGTGATAACCATTATATCATATCTGTTATTCCCATAATACTTTACATAGTCATCTTTTGGCTCTTTTGCAATCTCACAAATACACTGCAGTTTCCACAGGGCTGTGAAGTATTTCATTATTTTGTATTTATCAGTATATTCTAGCGCAATGCCTGACACATATAACATTTTGAAAATGTTGGTTAAAAATGCAAAAATTTCTCCAGACAATTGAGTTATCTCTCCATTAGTCTACTCAGGTGGAACAGTGTGACAAAGGCAACCATCAGCAAACATTTCCTGGATGTCTGTGTATATGAATAAGTGCATGATGCATTAAATATGATACACATTACATGCATCTAATTAATTAGGTTCTTATGCATGATAAAAGAATAATGAGAAACTCTAAAAGATATTGCTTTGACATATTTCCCTCTGGACTCATTTACAAGGGAACAGAAGGATATAAATCTGGTTATTGGTAAAATTTGCATTTGAAAAAGAAAGATCTGTAAGGTGATAGATTTCTAGGAATTTTGCTCTATTGATATTTTATAAGTTCATATCATGGGATGGTGAATCCATATGGGAGAAAAAGCCCTCCTAGAAAATTTGAGGCTAAACAAACTTAAATATAGTATTATCTGATGTGATATGCTAAAGCTGCATATAAACTCCTTACTGAGAAAGCTTCAGTTTGATTCTGCATTTTTCTTTGCACATCACAAAGATGCTTGCAAAATAGAAGTTCACAAATTAATTTATATGGTAATAGGGTAAATAAAATGCAAGAACACTGAACATCTCTAAAAACTAAAATAAATACTTATCCTTAGATTATGAGTAGCAGTTGCTGCTATGTATAAGTTTTAAATTAATTATTTCAAAAAAATTAGTAAAATCTTAAAAAAATCATTTTTTGGCTTCAACTGAATAAAAGGAATTTCTAACTTAGTAACTATGTCTGGCAGTCAGAGTTTTGACTATTCTCCCCTACCATACTATAAGAAGAATAACGCATAAATGAACACATGAACATGCTACAGAGCAGAGGTCATGGTACAATAGGATTTTTAAAAGAATCTTTGATTTAAAAAATGATTAAGAAGCATCAGTTCAGTTCAGTCGCTCAGTCATGTCTGACTCTGCAACCCCATGAATTGCAGCATGCCAGGCCTCCCTGTCCATCACCAACTCCCAGAGTTCACTCAGACTCACATCCATCGAGTCGGTGATGCCATCCAACCATCTCATCCTCTGTCACCCGCTTCTCCTCCTGTCCCCAATCCCTCCCAGCATCAGAGTCTTCTCCAATGAGTCAACTCTTCGCATGAGGTGGCCAAAGTACTGGAGTTTCAGCTTTAGCATCATTCCTTCCAAAGAACACCCAGGACTGATCTCCTTCAGAATGGACTGGTTGGATCTCCTTGCAGTCCAAGGGACTCTCAAGAGTCTTCTCCAACACCACAGTTCAAAAGTATCAATTCTTCGGCACTCAGCTTTCTTCACAGTTCAATTCTCACAACCATACATGACTACTGGAAAAACCATATACTTGACTAGACAGACCTTTGTTGCAAAGTAATGTCTCTGCTTTTGAGTATGCTATCTAGGTTGGTCATAACTTTCCTTCCAAGGAGTAAGCATCTTTTAATTTCATGGCTGCAATCACCATCTGCAGTGATTTTGGAACCCAAAAAAATAAAGTCTGACACTGTTTCCACTGTTTCCCCATCTGTTTCCCACGAAGTGATGGGACCAGATGCCATGATCTTAGTTTTCTGAATGTTGAGTTTTAAGCCAACTTTTTCTCTCTCCTCTTTCACCTTCATCAAGAGGCTTTTTTAGTTCCTCTTCACTTTCTACCATAAGGGTGGTGTCATCTGCATATCTGAGGTTATAGATATTTCTCCTGGCAATCTTGATTCCAGCTTGTGCTTCTTCCAGTCCAGCGTTTCTCATGATGTACTCTGCATATAAGTTAAATAAGCAGGGTGACAGTATACAGCCTTGACGGTCTCCTTTTCCTATTTGGAACCAGTCTGTTGTTCTATGTCCAGTTCTAACTGTTGCTTCCTGACCTGCATACAGATTTCTCAAGAGGCAGGTCAGGTGGTCTGGTATTCCCATCTCTTGAAGAATTTTCCACAGTTTCTTGTGATGCACACAGTCAAAGGCTTTGGCATAGTCAATAAAGCAGAAATAGATGTTTTTCTGGAACTCTCTTGCTTTTTCCATGATCCAGCAGATGTTGGCAATTAGGTCTCTGGTTCCTCTGCCTTTTCTAAAACCAGCTTGAATATCTGGAAGTTCACGGTTCACATATTGCTGAAGCCTGGGATGGAGAATTTTGAGCATTACTTTACTAGTGTGTGAGATGAGTGCAATTGTGTGGTAGTTTGAGCATTCTTTGGCATTGCCTTTCTTTGGGATTGGAATGAAAACTGACCTTTTCCAGTCCTGTGGCCACTGCTGAGTTTTCCAAATTTGCTGGCATATTGAGTGCAGCACTTTCAGAGCATCATCTTTCAGGATTTGAAATAGCTCAACTGGAATTCCATCACCTCCAGTAGCTTTGTTTGCAGTGATGCTTTCTAAGGCCCACTTGACTTCACATTCCAGGATGTCTGGCTCTAGGTCAGTGATCACACCATTGTGATTATCTTGGTCGTGAAGATCTTTTTTGTACAGTTCTTCTGTGTATTCTTGCCACCTCTTCTTAATATCTTCTGCTTCTGTTAGGTCCCTACCATTTCTGTCCTTTATCGAGAATTTGATTTTTCACAAGGTTAAAAAGATTCATAACTGTGCACCATTTAATATATGCTGGTAATACATTCTTTAAATATTACTTGTACTGTTGCTTTCTAAAATACAATCAGGCCTTTTTGCATGCTTCATATTCTATCTAGAAGATTAAACTTAATTTATCATCTTACAAGTTAGATGTATTTATTACCTATTATTTTAGATCTCTGATCAAATGGCTTTTCTGATCACTTTATCTAAATAAACTACTTTAGCCATCTTCACTATCTTTTTACTCTGCTTTTAATTCATTTTTACACTTTACACATACACATATTATGATGTTAATGACATTATGTCATGTTCACTATTATGTATTCAGTTATCAAAACAGTTCACAAGGGCTGAACAAATAATTAGTAATTGTTTCATGCCATGAAATTAAAAGATGCTTACTCCTTGGAAGGAAAGTTATGACCAACCTAGATAGCATATTCAAAAGCAGAGACATTACTTTGCCAACAAAGGTCTGTCTAGTTAAGGCTATGGTTTTTACAGTAGTCATGTATGGATTTGAGAGTTGGACTGTGAAGAAAGCTGAGCGTCGAAGAATTGATGCTTTTGAACCATGGTGTTGGAGAAGACTCTTGAGAGTCCCTTGGACTGCAAGGAGATCCAACCAGTCCACTCTAAAAGAGATCAGTCCTGGGTGTTCTTTGGAAGGAATGATGCTAAAGCTGAAACTCCAGTACTTTGGCCACCTGATGAGAAGAGTTGACTCACTGGAAAAGACTCTGATGCTGGGAGGGATTCGGGGCAGGAGGAGAAGGGGACGACAGAGGATGAGATGGCTGGATGGCATCACTGACTTGATGTGAGTTTGAGTGAACTCCAGGAGTTGGTGATGGACAGGGAGGCCTGGCGTGCAGCGATTCATGGGGTCGCAAAGAGTTCGACACAACTGAATGACTGAACTGAACTGAAATGAATAACCTGGGGAAAAATTCCCTATCCATCCTAGTATTGACATTAGACCAATATAAATATTCAACTTAGCTCAATCTCTTTCATGTTATAGATTCACAGTATGTAATGAATAAAACATCAATGAATATATATGCATATATATAAACTGAATATTTATGCATATATATACATATATATGCATGATGAGATATTTCTATAGGAAGTTAAAACAATAAAAATAGTAACAAAATTGAATATAATGAGTAGAATTTGGGATGGGCAGAGAAGAAAAAATAAAATTACCATAATTTAAATTGTATTTCAAGAAACTTAAGGGAAAATGTAAACTGTATCAGGACCTACTAACTTATAGTCAAAAGTAAAATAGTCCAAATATTTTAAAGTAAAAGTACTAAGCTATTGTTTTCTAATTTCACTCCATATTTTAATGTTTGTTTTAGTCCCCAAAACAAAAGAGAATAAATTTCCAAAAAACAATCTTGGTAACTATAAAGATAAGCCAATGGATAAATAGCATACTTATGTTCTTTTGCTCCTTGGAAGAAAAGCTATGACAAACCTAGACAGTGTATTAAAAAGCAGAGACATTACTTTGCCGACAAAGGTCCATCTAGTCAAAGCTATGGTTTTTCCAGTAATCATGTATGGATGTGAGAGTGGGACCATAAAGAAGGCTGAGAGCTGAAGAATTGATGCTTTTGATCTGTGGTGTTGGAGAAGACTCTTGAGAGACCCTTGAACTGCCAGGAGATCAAACCAGTCAATCCTAAAAGAAATGAGTCATAAATATTCATTAGAAGGACTGATGCTGAAGCTCAAACTCCAAATCTTTGGCCACCTGATGCAAAGAACTTACTCCTTAGAAAAGACCCTGATGCTGGGAAAGATTGAAGGCAGGAGGAGAAGGAGACGACAGAGGATGAGATGGTTGAGATGGATGAGATGGCATCACCAACTCAATGGACATGAATTTGAGCAAGTTCTGGTTGTTGGTGATGGACAGGGAAGCCTGCCATGCTGCAGTCCATGAGTTACAGAGAGTAGGACATGACTGTCTAGCTGAACTGAACTGATGTTCTTTTAGAAATTGTTATTCTTAATAACAATAATAGTGTGTTAGTTGCTTAGTCACGTCTGACTCTTTGCACTCCATGGACTGTAGCCCACCAGGCTCTTCTGTCCATGGAATTCTCCAGGCAAGAGTACTGGAGTGGGTAGCTATTCCCTGCTCCATGCGTTCTTTCTCACCCAGGGATCGAACCCAGGTCTCCTGCTTTGCAGGTAAATTCTTTACCAGTGAACCACAAGGTTAATAATAATCCACCAATTCCTTTCACTGACAGTAACTGTGTAAATAATGTAAGAATTCAGACCCAAGTACAAAGTGTGTGCTTGTTCAACAAAAAATAAAAATATTTTTTAAAATAAAGAACCAATATTGACAGACAACATAATACTGAAAAACTAATAAGCCGTATTACACATATATACAACAGTGATAAATGTTTTGAAAACCATAATTATCTTTTGTACTATGATTTCTCTGTTTAATATTTTATTACTAATGGATGGGCCTCCCTCATAGCTAATTGTAAAGAATCCACTTGTAATGCAGGAGACCCTGGTTCGATTCCTAGGTCTCAAAGATCTGCTGGAGAAATGAAATTAATGTTTTGAAAACCGTAATTATCTTTTGCACTATGATTTCTCTGTTTGTTCAACATTTTATTACTAATGGATAAAAAATTCCCTTGAAATTAAGTATAAAGTTATTTACTCTTTAGAGAGCTAGATATTTGAAATGTTTGCTGCCCTGATCACTTTTTAAATACTCCACTTTCCTTTGCTCCTGTACTTAAAATAATTTCTGTAACACTATCTTTACTTACCCTTAGTTATTAAGAAATTACTATATTCTTCTTTTATTTAAAAAATTAACTAATTAGAAGGAAGAATGAAGGGCATTTTAGAAGGAAGTGCATTTAAGACTCATTGGTATGCCGGTCAACTAGTAAAAATTGAGCCCATACTCTGTATCATATAGTTTGCATTGTTTCAGAAATTACAGCATGAGCAACACAAACACATATTTGATATTTTTTAAGTCTATGGTCTTCTGTGTAGAGAGAGATTTCAAAATACAACAATTATTAAGAATTGATGTTTTATGATAAAAGGATTTAAAAGGTGAAACCAGTTTTAATATATCATTATATTCACATATAATACAAATAATCTTACTATTGAAATTATTGTGCTCAAAGTGCTTTGTTGTTGTTGTTTATTTGCTCAGTTTTTCCTGGCTCTTTTGCAAGCCCATGGACCGTAGCCTGCCAGGCTCCTCTGTCCATGGGAATTTCTGGGCAAGATTACTGGAGTGGATAGCCATTTCCTCGTCCAGAGGAGCTTCCTGACCCAGGGATCAGACCTGCATCTCCTTCCTGCATTGCCAGCAGAGTCTTTACTGTTGAGTTATTATCTCTCTTTTTTTTTTTTTGGCTCAATATTTCTAGAACTGTCCCCAAAGTAAAAACTCTATTTCTAAAAAAACCTTTTGTTTACCTCACATAGACTCAACGCCCAGAAAAGTCTCTCCAAAGCCCCAAACAGTTTATTTCTATTAGTTATTTTTATAAACAACAAAGAATTCTCCTGATATTTTAATTGATTTCATTCCACTAAAAAATTAAATTCAATTAACAGAAAAAACTTGTTTATATTTGTCTTGAAATTTTCAACCCTCTATTAATGTGGCCTTAAATTCTACAACTTGGCTTTACATTTTACCAACAATATATTTACATGTAGGGGATGACAAGAAACAGTGACCTGAATATTAGGTCTGAATAACAACTGCAATTCCAAAACCTCACTCTTCTTCAAAATGCAATCACCTCTTTGCACCCATGGATGTTAAAAGTATCAAGAGCAGTATTTTCTAATCAACTATTGTGTTCTGTATTTTTTCCAGGCTACACACTAAAGAATCATTTCACAACTGTTCTTTAAACCATACTGTGGCCAATAAAACATGCTGCATCTTAGATTTAACATTAGGTGAAGCACTAGGATTTACAGAACTCAGATAAGCCCTGAACAGCTATAAAACGTGTCCCTTTTTGTATCAATATCAACTGATTTCTATCTAGGGATTATGTTAAAAGAGAAAAATCATCTCCAGTGTATGATTTCAAAAGGGAAGAGTAAGGGGTTTGGCATCTTTACATACAGCCCCTTAAGAGTTCACAGCTGTGAAATGTCATAGGCCTCTCTCAACACTGTATCTCTCAGTTAAAAAAATTTTGAAAGTGTTCCTTTATTATTTTAGTGCACAATAGTTTACTAGGGGGGTTGGCAGGTGGCAGAGTGATAAAGAATCTGCACGCCAAAGAAAGAGACTCAAGAGACTTAGTTCAATCCCTGGGTCAGAACGATCCCCTGGGGTAGGACATGGCAACCCACTCCAGTATTCTTGCCTGGAAAATTTCATGGATAGAAGAGCCTAGCTGGCTATAGTCCATTGTGCCACAGCGAGTCACACAGCACTCAACCACTGAGCACACGCACACGATATACTAGATTATAATGACTTTCTGGAGAGATATTATTAAATTATACATACTGGAAAGCACAAATAATATTTTGACAAGTCACAAAATACGTGACAATGTCTCTATGAGACATGCCATTTCATATTATAAAAAACAATGGGTGTCTGTCACTTTTTTGATAAGATGATACACATCTATCAAATTAATAAAAATTCTTCCTCTGGTTATTTAATTTTACTGGACACACTTTGAAAAGAAAATCATTGCAGAAATTTGAAGAATGATGAAATAAACATCTAAATTACCATTTGTTAAGTGTAATAGGATATACATTTAATGGTGCTTCCAATATTCTTAACCACAGAAATGTCTTGTGTCCATGTATTTATACACAATCATAAAAATTTTCATATTAATGCTTGAGTCATAAGTTCTGTAATGTATGTGTGTGTGGGTATATTCTTTTTTTTAACCTGCTTGGAGAATCTTAAGATTTTACACAATGATTCCTTGAGTTGGCCTTTTTCATCTCTCTTGTTTTACAAGTAGATAAGCTTACATTCATGATTTCCCAAAATAATTTTGCTATAGCTCACACTTTATGGCAGGTTTCTAAGAATATGTTTAACAGAAAAATAAATTTTTTTCAGTCACTGGGGTTTTGTTGTTGAAGATTATGCCTGCAGCATAATTTGGGAGAACAGCAAGCCTTTATTTTACCTATAAATACAGATTTTTAAAAATCACACTAACACCAATTTACTTCAGATTAATTGCATAAAGATAAACAAGTGTAAGGTCTTATGTACAAGTAATAAATACTGTTAAATCATAAGTGAAATTATATCCAAGATACTAGATTAGTGGAATATAATGGGTGAGATCTTAATTACACACGTCAGCATATTCCAAAGAAAAGCATTTAGCTACAACATTTTTCTAATCCCTTCTATAAATCATTAAGTTATCTCCTCCTCTTTGAATATTAATTTCAACATACAATCTGGGTTCATTATTTAAGAAGACAATATAAATGTCTCAGTTGAATATTGTTTTAAAAAACACAGAAGCAAACTAGTTTTTTTAAAAATCCTCTAAGATTTTTTAATAATATAAATTCTTCATCAATTACATATAAAATTAATTGTTTTTCTGGAGTATGCAAATCAGCATTTTAGTTGGGCCATATGGTTTATTGAATTATGTTGATGTGTCATCTTGAATTATTTTTGGCAAACTAATTAAATAACTTCATTTGTATGAATATAGAATTACTATAAAACATGTAGTTCTCTGGTCTTGTTTCAGAAATTAGTTCCATTTATCTGTGTGACTGTCTAACCCAACAGTGGTACAGCTTACTTTTCACTTCTAGGAAGACAAAATATCTGTCTTCAAGTTGGTTGGGCCCTTGAGTGGGATTTGTTTTTTGATTGATTCATTCTCTGTATTTCACAATTTGGAGAAATAGGTTAAGGACAAAGGCAAAGTGCTTCAACGCTATACGAAGAAAACGATGGTTCCTGTGGTTATTCTGTCTAACCCAATAAATAGGCTTTAAGCTCTTTCAGGGGGAAAAAAAAAATAGGTATCTAATTTTAGTAGTCTCCAATAGAGTACATTTTTCAGTAAGTATATAATACTGAACTGTGTAATTCATAGTTGAAAGGAGCAACTTGATGTCATTAGATATGTAAAAATGACTGAAAATTACTATTAGCAAGAAGTAAAACTTTCTAATTAATGTATTTAATATATTGTTTTATTTATGACATTTATAGAAAATGAAATATTTTTAAATTGAAGATTAGTAACACAGCTTCAGATAAGAAAGCCTTCCTCAGCGATCATTGCAAATAAATAGAGGAAAACAACAGAATGGGAAAGACTAGAGATCTCTTCAAGAAAATTAGAGATACCAAGGGAACATTTCATGCAAACATGGGCTCGATAAAGGACAGAAATGGTATGGACCTAACAGAAGCAGAAGCTATTAAGAAGAGGTGGCAAGAATACACAGAAGAACTGTACAAAAAAGATTTTCACGACCCAGATTATCATGATGGTATGATCACAGACCTAGAGCCAGACATCCTGGAATGTGAAGTCAAGTGGGCCTTAGAAAGCATCAATACACGTGTATGCCTGTGGCAGATTCATTTTGATATATGGCAGAACCAATACAATATTGTAAAGTTTAAAAAAAAAATAAAATTAAAAAAAAAAAAGAAAGCATCAATACAAACAAAGCTAGTGGAGGTGATGGAATTCCAGTTGAACTATTTCAAATCCTGAAAGATAATGCTGTGAAAGTGCTGCACTCAATATGCCAGCAAATTTGAAAAACTCAGCAGTGGCCACAGGACTGGAAAAGGTCAGTTTTCATTCCTATCCCAAAGAAAGGCAATGCCAAAGAATGCTCAAACTACCACACAATTGCACTCATCTCACACGCTAGTAAAGTAATGCTAAAATTCTCCAAGCCAGGCTTCAGCAATACGTGAACCGTGAACTTCCTGATGTTCAAGCTGGTTTTAGAAAAGGCAGAGGAACCAGAGATCAAATTGCCAACATCCACTGGATCATGGAAAAAGCAAGAAAGTTCCAGAAAAACATCTATTTCTGCTTTATTGACTATGCCAAAGCCTTTGACTGTGTGCATCACAAGAAACTGTGGAAAATTCTGAAAGAGATGGGAATACCAGACCACCTAATCTGCCTCTTGAGAAATCTGTATGCAGGTCAGGAAGCAACAGTTAGAACTGGACATGGAACAACAGACTGGTTCCAAATAGGAAAGGAGTACGTCAAGGTTGTATATTGTTGCCCTGCTTATTTAACTTATATGCAGAGTACATCATGAGAAACACTGGACTGGAAGAAACACAAGCTGGAATCAAAATTGCTGGGAGAAATATCAATAACCTCAGATATGCAGATGACACCACACTTATGGCAGAAAGTGAAGAGGAACTCAAAAGCCTCTTGATGAAAGTGGAAGTGAAAGTGGAGAGTGAAAAAATTGGCTTAAAGCTCAACATTCAGAAAACGAAGATCATAGCATCTGGTCCCATCACTTCATGGGAAACAGATGGGGAAACAGTCGAAACAGTGTCAGACTTTATTTTGGGGGGTTCCAAAATCACTACAGATGGTGACTGCAGCCATGAAATTAAAAGATGCCTACTCCTTGGAAGGAAAGTTATGACCAACCTAGATAGCATATTGAACAGCAGAGACATTACTTTGCCAACAAAGGTTCGTCTAGTCAAGGCTATGGTTTTTCCTGTGGTCATATATGGATGTGAGAGTTGGACTGTGAAGAAGGCTGAGCGCCAAAGAATTGATGCTTTTGAACTGTGGTGTTGGAGAAGACTCTTGAGAGTCCCTTGGACTGCAAGGAGACCCAACCAGTCCATTCTGAAGGAGATCAGCCCTGGGATTTCTTTGGAGGGAATGATGCAAAAGCTGAAACTCCAGTACTTTGGCCACCTCATGCAAAGAGTTGACTCCTTGGAAAAGACTCTGATGCTGGGAGGGATTAGGGGCAGGAGGAGAAGGGGACGCCAGAGGATGAGATGGCTGGATTGCATCACTGACTTGATGGACATGATCTGAGTGAACTCCGGGAGTTGGTGATGGACAGGGAGGTCTGGCATGCAGCAATTCATGGGGTCGCAAAGAGTCGGACATGACTGAGCAACTTAACTGAACTGAACTGAACACAGCTTATTTTAAATAACTGTTATTACCATAGATATCAAATGTAGACTGTATCAAGATTCAAAGTTGGGAGAGATAATATCATGTTTGGTGGGGTTATAAATTGCTATATGGAATGTATATTAGAAGATTTGAGTCCTGGGTTGGGAAGATCCCCTGGAGGAGGGCTGAGAACCCACTCTAGTGTTCTTGCCTGGTGAATCCCCATGGACAGAGGTGCATGGTGGGCTGCAGTCCACGGGGTCGCAAAGAGTTGGACACGACTGAGATACAATCACCACCACAATGGGTTTGCAAGGGAGTCCATAAAAAGTACAACAGATTGACTAACTTAAACAAGAGAAAGTTATGTTACCAGAGTTTTCTGTAGATGATTACAAGGAGTCAAGAGGTAGTTCGTCCCTTTAAACAGCCATGAAGGACTTTGCAGTGATGAAGGGGAGAAGAGAAGATGGGTTTAAAGTTTTACAATTTAAAAGAGTTACCTGTGGAGCAGTTAACAAAAGGATTTCATAGGAGGTGAGGTAGCTGGCAGAGAAATGTTGAATGTGATTAGGGTTCAGGAGAGTTTCTACTGCATGAGATACAAAAATGGCTAAAGGCGATCCACAATGATTTTCTTAGTGGCCTTAACCAAAAGGGCAGTGGCAGCGATGTCTCCAAGGCAAGGGGGGATATCTCCATGCTACAGCGTCCAATAACTGACTGTAATAACCTGTGGGTCCATGGTGGTCCCCGTGATTTTAGGTGACTACGCCAAGGGCCTTCCCTTCTTTTTCATACACAAGAGAGAAAAAAAGAATCTGATAATTGGGATGTCCCAATGCAGTTAGGTTTATCAAAGTCTTCATTAAAGCCTGGAAGGAATGTATACAGGTGTAGCCATAAGAGAATATATTATAATCCAATTTTGGCAATAACCAAATGGCCCTAGAAAACCTTGCATTGGCACTTAGTTTGGGGTTTGAGGAAACATTGGACATCATGAAGTCTATCTGGATCTCAGACTAGGCCTTATTCTAGTATCAGAAATGATCTAAATATCAAACTTGGTTTTAGGCAAACTGCAATTTATTCTTGGTTACTTTAAGGCTAAAAGCTTTAGAAAGTAGATGCTGTCTTCCTGTAATGGGGTTTGAGAATGAGAGCAAAGAAGCAAGCACAGTTATCCATGTATGGCTTCAAAGCAGAACCACTAGAAAACTTCATGTCATACAGATAGGCTCTCAGGATCTGTGAGAAATAAAAATGACTCTAAATAAATTCCCGAAGCATTGTGCCCAGTAGATTATTTCTCTGTCTGAGTGAAAGCAAAAGATATTGGCTAGCTTTATCAACTAGAATACTAAAGAATGCACTGTATAAATCAATTACAATAAAGCATTTACTTCCAGTGGGAATGAATGTTAGCAACATATGAAGGTTAAGAACAACAGGGTGTCGAGGGATAATAGCATTGTTTACTGCTGGGAGATCCTCCACTGTTGGCCCTTAGGTTTTCTCACAGGTAAAATGAGAGACTATCATTTGTCACAGGGACTGGTACAAAGGCTAATGAGACCTTAAGTCTTGTAATCTTCTATTATAGGTATTATACATTGAAGGGCTTCTTAACTTACAGGGTATTGATTAATTCTGAAAAGAGGTTTTGAGTAGTCTATTTGAATTTTATATGAGATGCAGTGTGAATTTTGCCAACATCACTTGAAGATTTTGTCCATAAAGAAAGTGGTAGCTGATCAATAAAGACAAATCATCAGTGTTTCCAGAATTGCACTAGTACCGTCCTGTGTGCGTGTCTAAGTCACTTCAGTAGTGTCCAGGTATTTGTGATCCCATAGACTGTAACCCACCAGGCTTCTCTGTCCATGGGATTCTCCAGGCAAGAATACAGGAGTGGGTTGCCATGCCCTCCTCCAGGGGATCTTCCTGACCCAGGGATCAAACCCACATCTCATGTCTCCTGCATTGACAGGCGGGTTCTTTACCCCTGAGCCACCAGAGAAGCCCTTTAGTATCATCAGATACAGACAAATAAGCAATGTCAAGGGTAATACACCAGTCTAAAGTAAGATGCTGCCTCACTTGGTCTAATGCATTTGCTTCCCTAGTCTTGCCTACATGGCCTCCTTCAATGTATTTTTTCTTGGCCAGATGAACAAATCTTGTAAAATGTGAATCAGAAATATCATTCCACTGCTTAAGAATGACTAGGGCTGTGGTACATATACACAATGGAGTATTACTCAGCCATTAAAAAGAATACATTTGAATCAGTTCTAATGAGGTGGATGAAACTGGAGCCTATTAGACAGAGTGAAGTAAGCCAGAAGGAAAAACATAAATATAGTATACTAACGCATATATATGGAATTTAGAAAGATGGTAACAATAACCTGGTGTACGAGATAGCAAAAGAGACACTGATGTATAGAACAGTCTTATGGACTCTGTGGGAGAGGGAGAGGGTGGGAAGATTTGGGAGAATGACATTGAAACATGTAGAATATCATGTAAGAAACGAGTTGCCAGTCCAGGTTCGATGCACGATACTGGATGCTTGGGGCTAGTGCACTGGGACAACCCAGAGGGATGGTATGGGGAGGGAGGAGGGAGGAGGGTTCAGGATGGGGAACACATGTATACCTGTGGCGGATTCATTTTGATATTTGGCAAAACTAATACAATTATGTAAAGTTTAAAAATAAAATAAAATTAAAAAAAAAAAAGAAAAAAAAATAAAGTGAATGAAGAGAAAGAATGACTAGGGCATGCTCTGGTCTTTTACATGTGCTAAAGGAGAACAAAGTAATCTGAGGGTCTAAGGACATCATTTCCAAATTTTCAAGTAATGTAATATCAATATTCATAACAGAATATATATGTATATTTAAATAAACTTCACACAGCTAGATAAAGAGACAGAGTAACACTAAATGTCTGAAAAACTATTTAACCTTGTTAACAACTGCTATTTTTCCAGGAAAAATTGTATTTATCCGTCATTCTTAAATATTTTCTTCTTAAATTCTCTAAAATTCATTATCTATAATTTAAATATAATTAAATATATAATTATAAAATAATTCATAAGACAGAAAATATCATAAATGTGTGGTGATGAATGAGATAAAACAAATGTAGATACCTAAAAGACTAAATGAAGTCAAAGGCATCTGTAAAAAAGCATTTGTACCTACTTCCACCAGTTATCCCCAATTAAAATGGATATAGTTATATGTCAATAAATATGTATTAAAATTATATTTAATTTTAAATAATTTTCGACAACATTTTTTTTACCTGGAAATATAATTTATATTGTTTCCTAAATCCACTTAAATGTTTGTAGGCAATATTAAGTAGTATTTCTTAGAAAGATAGCCATACCAAAAACAAAAATTAACAAAATAAGCTCCTTTTTAAAAAAAATTTCCCTGTTACTAAGTCTTACCCTTCACCTGTTTCTACACAATATATTATTCTGTCAAATCCTTCATATGCTACATTATAAAGACATTTAAATAATATTATAATATTTATTCAGTTTGGTCAATCAGATCAAAATGTATCTGAAAACTGAATTCATGGACTCATTTCTGTTTATAAACCAAACACAGTAAACATTTAAGGGAAATAAGTATCTTTGTCAAATTATTCAGATATTTGCTCAGCCCCTCTTCTATATACCTCTGAAATACATGATCTACCAAAAATATATATTTTTAGGTTCTGTCTAGAAAGTTGAATATATATCATGTTATTTTCATATATTTAAAAGAGAACATTTTGAGTATTTCTTCAGTTGCTGGGGAAATACATAAAGTAGAGATAATGCAGACAGGAAAACTGTTGTGTAGTTTAGGGATTTATTTGGATCAGAAACTATGAAAGCTCTTATATGACATAGTTTTTCTTTTTTCTGTTAAAATATAAGTGTAAAATAAAATTTCTGTTGAATTATTTACTTTCAATTTCCCTTACATAGTTTGAAATCTTTTAAACATTTTTACATGAAGTCATCAGTATCAAAATAATTGAATCAAAAGAAAAATTATTATTTATTCCAGAAAAGTGTGTGTGTGTGTGTGTACACACACACACATGCATGCTAAGTTGCTTCAGTCATGCCCAAACCTGCAACTCTATGGACTGTAGTCCCCCAGGCTCCTCTGTCTATGGGGATTCTCTAGGCAAGAATACTGGAGTGGGTTGCCATGCCTTCATCCAGGGGATCTTTCTGATCCAGGGATTGAACCCACATCTGTTATGCTCCTGCACTGGCAAATATGTTCTTTACCATTAACGTCACCTGAGAATCCATATATAAATAGACATATATGTGTATATATATACACATATATATATGTGCATATATATTCACACACAAATATATCAATAAATTAAGTGGAGTTTTATTACAGTTTTCTTTTCAAAACAGGTATATCTTTACCTTGCATTATCCTTCCTGTCAACTACACATAGAAATTTTAATTAATTATTACAAAAAGAAGATACCAGATTTTTGGCAGTAGTCAGAAAATCATCAGTCTCTTTTTCTATGCAGAACCTTATCTGTGAATAAAAATAGTTCCTTTGCCAAATGGGAATGGAGAAATTCTCTGTAAGTGTTTCTACATAAGCATGGGGGTAAAGCAGTAACTGGTGCAGCACTTTTGAAGGTTACAGAGAAATACAGAAATGGTGTTCAGAGAGGTTAATGGAATTGTTCCAACTCTATGACTAATTACTGCACAGGTGGGCTTTTTACCCAAGTCAACCTTGAACAATAGCCTGAATTTCCTTCACTACTCCATATTTTGTGCACTTCATTTGTTTTATGTCTTCTTTACTTAGATGGAAAGGAAGCACTGCCCCATGTTTCAAGAGGCAGGGGTAGATGAAAAATATAAAATGCCTCTACTAGCTGAAAGGAACAGAAATGTGGCCTGTGTCACTCCCAAACTTCTAAAAAGCTGTGACATTTTCTGCTACTTATAACATGATTATGAAAATTAGGAAAAGAAACATTATAATAAAGATCATTACTATTAGTGAAATGATTGATTGATTATAAATTTAATTTAGAAGTGATTATATATGAGAAATGCAGGTCCTTAGTCAGAAAAGTTTGAATTACTAAGTAGTCTGAGATTTAAGATAAATGCATGATGAAATGCCTAAGTATAAACCCTGTGGATGTGAAAAGCTGCCTAAGTGATTTGAGGAAATAAATAAATAGAGAAAAAATATGACTGAAAGGCAAGCATTAATTATTTTGAGGTCACATTTAAAGCAGAATAAATGTACATTTACCAGGAAGAAAGTATCTTTTAACAAATGTATTTACCCAGGTTATGACCGAATTTGTTGAGGACATGAAAATAATAGCTACTTACATCAAGTGGCACCACTTTCCAAAATGGTGTTAAATATCTATATGAGAGAAGAAAGAAATTAGAAAAAAATAAGTGACCCTTACATCTCATTTAGGCTTTATTAATTATTACCCCATTATCTCTCCTCTAATAACTGATAAGAAGGTCAAAATTTGACACTAAATTTAACAACAGGAAATATCTATACGTTTTAAATATAAAAATATCTACAACCATCACTAGGTTTGCATGCTTTTGTTATTCTAGTACAGATAGAAGATAGCTAGAATATTCTTGAGTGAATTAAAGTTTAGTCATTTATTTATTAAATGTATATTAAATACCTGCATTATCTCGGTCAGTGTTCAATGTATTGGCGATGCATCAGTTTGCAAAACAGTTAAATACACGTGTTTTCAGTCATCCTATATTCTACTGTGGGGAGACATACAGTATAGAAATAAATACATACTGTTAAAGACTGTGATTGGTGCTATTTAGTGAAGATAAACCTGAGAGCAGACAGTTTTAAATACAGTGGTCAAGGAATGCCTTATGGAGAAGAAGGTATAATTTAGACCCAGAGGAGAAGCCAGTAATATAAGCATCCTAGCTAACAGAGGGCAGAGAGAAGAATACATGGAAAGGACCAGGAGGAATGGGCAAGGCACATTCCAAGAATAGTACAGAAGTCATTTATCAAGATGGAACTCAGTGTAAAACTAGAAGAGGTAGAGAAGGTGGATAGAGATTTACCTAATACTGGACTTGAGTATTTTATCCATAGGGAAAGAATAAATATTAGAATGGTGAAAATTTCAGCGAAAAGGCTGTACTCCTGCCTGAAAAAGATCTACTCTTGCTAACGTTTTGACAGTGGTGTGAGAAGGTTGAGAATAACAGGGAAGCCAGGCATGAGGTTCTTAACCATAAGCCATGTTATCATGACAAATGCTTGGACCAAGGTGGTGGGGGTAGAGGTAATAATAGAAGGATAAAATCAGCAAGGTCTCATAGAATATATACGGGTCATGACAGAAAGGAATAAAAAATATTTCCAGGACTCAGAGTCTGAGCGTACATAGGGATGAAGATGTCACTGAATAACATGGGAAAGACTTAGGAGAAAAGCATGTTGAAGAGAGACGCGGCTTAGTATTTGGACAGCAGAGTTTGAAAAGTTATTTATAATTTTAAGTGGACCTATTGGGATTCCCTGGTGGTTCAGAGGTTAAAGCATCTGCCTGCAATGCAGGATACCTGGGTTCGATCCCTGGATCGGGAAGATCCCCTGGAGAAGGAAATGGCAACCCGCTCCAGTATTCTTGCCTGGAGAATCCCATGGACGGAGGAGCCTGGTAGGCTACAGTCTACGGGGTCAGAAAGAGTCGGACACGACTGAGCGACTTCACTTCACTTCACTTCACTGAATAAATTGTTGATACAGGACTTCCGGTTTCAGCTCCAAAATGTAAAGAGGTTGGAAGGCATCACTCCTGTCCTAACTACAAGGAAAAGCTGATCATACTAAAAAATCAGTGACTTTTCTTGGATTCATCTGAGAATTAAGGTGACAGGGCAAAGCAGTACCTCTAAATCTGGAGACACAGGTGAATCACAGAGTCACAGCCAAGACCTGCTGACCTAGAGAGAGCAGAAGCTGCTGGAGTCATTCATTGATGGGAACACCTAAGCAGTATTTTGATGAATGGCTGAAGACTGAGTGGAATCTAGGGTGACAGTGAGAAATTCCTCTGGTCATATTTTATAGCCCCCGCCTTCACACAAATTTGATGAGTTTTACCTCCAGATACCCTGCCAGATTCTCACAAGAGCCAAGCAAGGTCCCCTGTAGCTTTGGCAGAAGGAGAAAAGTATTCATTGTGAAAGAGGTCCAGAGCTTTCTCCACAACAAAAGCCCACTTTCAAGGAGAAAAGTCTTTAGCAGAGCTTTCTGCCACGTGTGAAAAGGACATTTATCCCCCTGCATCCTTCCTGTCTTACCTAAAAGACAGCAACGCTTATGTGACCTTATGAAGTTCACAAACCAGACACATAACCTAAGCATAGGACTATAGAATTCTTCTCCTCCCTTACATTTCACTACCATATCATTAGGACTCCAGGATCCAATAAACTAACAGTGGGTTTTGGCTCAGTATATATTTCCTGTCTGATAATTCCAAAATCTGTCATATATGAGTCTACATCTGATGCTTTTTTTGCTGTTATTTCATCAGACTCCTTTTTTTGACTTTGACATTTAGCACTTGTTAAAATATATTTTTCTGAAAGCTATGTGTGATGTGTTCAGTAATAGGAGACATATAGTCCTTTAATGTGAGATTTTATGTTATTCTGGCTGGTAGTCAGGCAGTGTTTAGTGCTTGCTATAGCTGTAAGCCAGGGGCTTCAATTTCTTCTAATGTTTTTGTCTTGTTTTCTTCTTCCTTATTGTATTTTGACTTCTTCAAGGGTTCCTTCTTAAATAGAATCTTTGCTTTGCAGCCCTTTGAGCTCCTTCTTCTTGATCCCCTGTGGCAATTCATGAAGTCAGATCAAGTTAAGAGGAGAACCAATCAGTTCTTGAATCATATCAAAGCATCAGTGAGATCACTGATGGTTCAAGAAGAGAAGATTTAGTAGGTGATGGTAGTTAAGGCAAACTGAAGTATGTAAAAAAAAAAGAATTGAGGAGAAGAATTAGAGACAGATAATATAGATTTTTTTTTTTTTTGACTAGTTTTGTTGTAAAGAGAAAAGGAAAAACAAGGTTGTATCAGTTGAGGACTGTGAGTTGAGAAGGCTTTATTTTTAACAAAATATAATTTACTTATTTTTGCATGATAAAATAGGTGGGATGATTAGTAATATAAAAATTAAAGGAGATAATTTCTAGAATATTATCCCTGAGAAGGCTGGGTAAGATAGTGTGAAGTATACATGAGGAGGGTTAGACCATAAAGAGATTCACAGAGCTTATTACCTGCATCCATCAAGATTATGCAATAATTCAACTTATATTTTTCACTTTCCTTTCTGATCCTTTCTTAAATTTCACATTGGATTATTCCTTGTCCTTGGTATCTTTGCTGGGTCCAGGTCAAATGCTACCCAGATGGAAGCTATAGATTACTGGAAAGGTCTGTCTCCTCGTATCTCCACAGAATGGTGAGGATTTATCCTGAATAGGAAGCTTCCCAGGACAAATGAAATATTTGCCTTTGGTTATGCATTCCACACCGTGAAAACAAATAAGAAAAAAGTAAGCCTACTAAACAAGTGAATCACCATGAACACAACCTCAATTACAACATTTTGCTATTATCTGCAAACATCATGTTTTCTTATTTTGTCTGACTGTAGTTCTGACACTTTGTATTAGATATGTCAGATCTGCTGAACTAATATCCCCTAAACAGGCCAAAGATTGCTGTGAGTAATGAAATGGCACTAACTAGGTTTGTTGGGTATGGCTCAGCAATAATCATATACCAGTGTTCCAAATGTTAACTACAATTGCACACCCTAAACAATCACCTCTGCTTACATCTCATTGGAATTTAAAGTGTTCTAAAGAGGGAGATCCTAAGATTCCAGGTTGTATGTGTAGGCCTCTCACTCCAAATAAAAATATTCAAAACACTGGATCAGGCTTTGCCTCTGAGGGGAACAAGAAGAGCACCATACTTTTGAGGCTACTAGAACCATGCTGCATTTTTGTAAATAGTCCAACTTGGTCTAGCATGTATGGCTCTGTCCACGGAATGAATATGAGAAAGATGAATGGTAAATTATTTTGAGAAATGGAAACATGAAGTGAATTTTTTATTTATTTATTTTTTATTTAGATGGTCTTGCCCTAGAATACCATTTCCCAAATCCTTCAACTCTGTTTCATTCACAGAGTATATATTAGAAAGATGTTGTTTTTTTTAAAGCTGCTCACATAAAATGAGGAACTTCTGCATTCTGTATTCTCAAAGCTTTGTGATGCATCTAAGAAAAATGAAAGCTCCAAAATCCCAATAAAAAGGATTAATAACGTAGTAACTATCCTCTAATTTGCTTTACCAACAAATGTATTTTTGGTAAAAAGTATAACTACAGCATGAAATTATTTTCCAGCTAAAACATGTAGGAAATCACTATCTTAATGTTCTGGCATGAACATCATACTAATCTCTGTGTCTAGAAACTATTGAGGAAAATCTTAGATTTAGGATTATGGAGGAGTTGTTTGAACCAGTTAAATTCTTCCTGATTAGAAGATTATTTTTACTGGATATGATTGAAATGTACATTTCAGTTTAAATCAAATCTGTTTTGTATTAAGAAGTGAAAGAAGCAAAGGTGAAAAAGAAAAATTTGTGACTAAACAAAATTGTAACTGAATTGACATTGTGTGACTTTTTTTTTCATTGTCTTCAGTGTGATACATTATAAGATTCAACATTTTGGTTCAGTGAGCAATGGCAAGTGACTGAGCATGAGATAATATGCTCATTTACATTTTGTGAATTTAAAAATGATAAATGCGAAAGAAATATAACAGAGTATCATACTTACACAAACTAGTGATTAGACGTCTCATTATGGCTTTCAACCACAGAGTGTTTCATATTACCTACTTTGCCAAATCGCTATGATTTTACAATAACCTAAACATGAGTAACAATGAAAGAAAACAGAATTGATTGATGGTGATGATGCTATGAAATCATTAGGGATTCAAAAGACTTTAAATTGAGAGTTAAATTCAACATTGAGCCATCAGAGTTAATGGATTCCATGAACCCATGAAATAACAATAAAATACATATACACTTTTAGATGAAAATATTTCTGAATTACATACAAAATCAATGAATTATATGACTTTTATTCATCAAATAAAGAAGCCATTGCCCCCAAAGTTTGTTACCTGATGCCAGTAAAATTAGAATACACATTTGGGGATATAATAAGGTACATATCCTACATTATAAAAGTAAAGAGTAGTATGTGACTTTATGAAATGATTCCTTAATGTTATTCATTCAGAGAAATTGAACATTATAAAATAAGGTTTTAAATATTCTGTAACCATGATCCTTGCTGAGTGAATACATTCCTGTGATTTTATTTAAAGCTGACCTAATGGAAACAGAAATCTCTCTTTAAAATAAAAATTTTAAAAAGGCTTATATATTATAGTAACAATAACCAAAATATTATTATATTTTCTCCTGAAAAATTCTTACATGTCTATAAAGATAAAAGTAAATGTTTAATCTTTGGGTTTATGAGTATGGAATTGTAATAGTAGTTTAAAGCCCAAAAATCATTGCTAGGAAATCACTTCAAGAACTTAGGAGAGATATTTTCAATACAATTTTGAAGTCTCCAAAGAATGACCTTGTGTAAGCCATTTAAATCATAACAAAGTCCCTGAATAGCAACAAAATCACAAATCATACTAATAAATACAATGAAGCAAATTTATACAAATGCACAAACCTGATAATCTATGCTGATAGGTTGGAAAATAATTACTTCCTTCCCTAAAGAAAGGCAGCCATAAATTATTCAGGGGTTACTCTAGCACTGATGGAAACATTTCCTTTGTTTTCTATTTCCAGCTTAAATAATTCTCTATCAGTACTTAGGCAGTCTTACTATTTATCTGTAATTATGGATTGTCTGCTTATCCTTCAGTTTTCACATCCAAATTTTTTTTTTCAAGAATGTTCTTTACTTGAAGGTCTTTTTACCTTTTGGTTTTTAAAAATTATGTTACTTAAGAAGACTGTTAAGCCTTTCCTTGAATTAAAATGACCATTTTTTGAATAGCAAAGGAATTATCTTTAGAGTGCTAGAGACCTAAACACATGCCCAAGACACACACACCCACACACAGGTTCTTCATCTATTATCCCTCTACTTAGCTAGATGGATAGTAGAAGCATGGCCTGGGCATATATATTCAAAGCTAAGAATGCTAGCAAAAAGACTCAGAGTGCCAGAGTATCCTGACCAAGGCATAGGTCAGTAATACTTCAGTGCACGAATATTATTCCCCTGGAAGATTCCATTGCTTATTTTTCATAAAGCATTGCTTTTCATGCACCTGATTTTGCCAAACACTCTGGCAGACATTTTTCACATTTTCATTACCTCATTTGTTGCTCTAAGTGTACAAACCAGTCAACAATGGTCTCTATGGATTCCTTTAAATGTTAAGTAGGAAGTTAGGCATGAGCAACAAGGGGTGGCCTAATAGAAAAGTATGCAAGCTGATCCCTAAGCACTGTTTCAGACATACCCAGGAGTGCTCACAGATATGCTACAAAATAATCACAGAGGTTTTTCCAACTCCTACACTTGTGCCTTAGAAACACAGTGGATACAAACTAACCCCTACAGGGGCTTCCTTGTGCAAGCTTAGGCAGCTAGGAGCCCATGATGGGTTCATAAATATTCTACACATATATACATTTGATTATAACAGACTGAATTATGGGAAGACATGAGCGATAGAGCCTGTTGTTATATAACCTGCAACTATCAATTGGCCTTGAGCATATGCCCATTTGCATTCTCTTCCTTGACTGGTGGTGGGGATAAGCCCTGTTTTGCACAGGGCACAAACAAAAGGAACAGATGGGAAGTGTAAAAGAGGGGAAAACAAGAGCAATTGTAATGGCAACTTCTTTGGGGTTGTCCTGCTCCCACGTCTTGGGAGTGTCTGTTTAATCTGTCTGCTTCGGCTGTAATTGAGCCGAACATGTCTGTTGTTTTAAACCCTTTACTCCCTCATTCCAAATTTTTGTTGCAAAGAGACAAGAACTGAGAGAGAAAAATAAACCAATCTGACATTTCCTTGCTTACTTCCTCTCCCTCCCTCCTCACTTTCCTTTTATCCATATTATCTCATGCTCTTTCAACCTGCTCCTCAAATCCTTCCATATCAAAAATAATCTGTTAAGTAACAAAAAGCTGTGATGCCACCCTGTTAATTATTTATTAGGTGAAACTGAGCAAGTAAGAATTCTGTTTGGAACTTACTTTACATATGTGTACAATGGGGATAATAATACTTAATGTAAGCTTTGATATGAGGACAAAATAAAAATGCATGTAAAGCCTATAGCATAATGCCTATCAGATTCTAAACTATCAGTAATGTCGGGTACTAAGATTATGATTGAAATAGGAAGAGTTTGACTATGTAAAAACAATTTTACAGTTAAAAGGAAGATTGAGTTTAGTCATCTTTATTCACTATTGCCTCAATACCCCAAATATCAGCTTGCTCAGCTGTTATATAAGTATGGCAATATCACCAACTCTGTGATTATTTTGAGGCTTAATTTAGATAATCCATATAAAAATTTTAGAGTGTCAGCCATAGACTAAGTATTAAACAACTGTTCTTTTCATTTTTATTATTGATTTGCTATAAGAAAATAGGTGTACTATATCCTTCTGACCCCTTTACTCCTAGAAATTCCATTTTCTTACATACACATAGCTTTTATTTTCTACTCTATCTTGAGTAGGAACATACAGATATTCTTTTTGGTCCACTGGAATGTCATCCCATTGGTTAGCATTCTTTTCCAAATTTTGCTTAGCCCACTTAAATTACACTGCTTGAATTTTTTTCTTATAATCTAATAGAATTCCTTCATTTGATTTTCACCATTTGACATGTCAATCCAGCTAAGTCATAGACAACACCATGTGAGAATTATTAAAAAAAA
Organism: Bos indicus; assembly: GCF_029378745.1. Lineage (NCBI taxonomy): Eukaryota > Metazoa > Chordata > Mammalia > Artiodactyla > Bovidae > Bos > Bos indicus. The sequence continues at coordinate 26,512,506 of NC_091776.1, read as the reverse complement.
AAATTAACTGCCTCATTTTACATATGTGTTAAGTGAATAGCAAACAGAATAAATGTCTTGCAAAAACTCATATATATGGTGTATGATTTATTTAGATGAAATTCTTAAGAGCTGTTTTAGTTAAGCAAGATAGTTTGCACTATTAAATGTGTTCTAATATTTAATTGAATATAGTAGCATTCCTGAAAAATAATAAAAAGGTAAGTTTAAAAATATGTATATATGTAAATCTTTTGGACAACTGTTCTCTTCCTGTATTAAGACACTTACTAGCAAATTACACCAATAAAATGACTAAACAGAATACTTTGGGGGCGGGGTAACAAAGTAAAAAAGAAAAAAGCATATTTTTCAGTATAACTCAGAAATGGCATGATTTTAATATCAGCACTGAATTATGATTTTATTGTGTTCTGTCATACCAGAGGGTTTCAAAGAGATGATGTGTGAATAATGGCATTTTATTTCAGAGTGATAATTATCAGCTATATTCTACAACAGACAGATCACTAAAAAGTCTATTATGATCAAGAAAACTTTTATTCATATTTGAAGGATGATTGTATTGATGACAATGATAAAATAACAGCACTTAGTAATAATAGCATGTTTCATTTTTTATTTTCTCCTGAAAGATCCTAAGGTTACATATTTGAAAGGGTCTATTTGTGCAGTCTTGGAAAGCAAGTAAAGTATAAAATTATTTCCAGGAAATCATATCCTCTTAACAGCAAGACGGTGTGATTCAAAAAATCAGATATTTTCTTTGAACATTTAGTCATGACTTTAAAACATACTCTAAGAGAAAAATAAAATCAATGATGACAAGAACAACAAAAACAAAGATTACTACATTTTAGCATCTCAAAGTTTTTCCAAATTGAAAATCTTTTTATGGTTCATTCTTTAGTGATTCATCTAACACCAGGAATTAAACAGTAATGACTATTTTCATGATTATCGTTTATTAATTGTTCCAAGGGCAAATAACTATTCTGAGGGTAAAAATGAAATACAGAATGAGCTGAAGATATTTTTAAAGCTAGAGGTCATGGATGATTCAAAACAAGGAATTTACTAAAAGTCATCCAGAAGAAGTGGAAATTTTGATAGAAAATTATCTCAGAACCAATTAGAAAGGTAATTAAAGACCTACAGTTGAAATATCAATAAGGTGAGATGTAAAGATAGCTATGTTCTAAAGAACTAAGTCTAATATTACGTAAATTGTCCTAGAAAATAAATAAAATTATGTCCCAATAAACATGAAATTTTCATAAATTGAATATCAAAATCTATTACATAATACAAGGAAAATTATAGAATAAGCTTATTATTGTACAAGTTATTTTAAACATAAGCTAAGAGAACATAGCAATGAATCAAAAAGTTACTACCAAATTTTGTCCTTAATATATGAGAATTAATCTACATTAGGCATCATTAACTCAATGGACATGAGTTTGGGTGAACTCCGGGAGTTGGTGACAGACAGGGAGGCCTGGCATGCTGCAGTTCATGGGGTCACAAAGAGTCAGACACAACTGAGCAACTGAACTGAACTGAACTGAAGGTATCCATTAAAAATCAAAAAGCTAAAGAGGAAAACTAAGCTCACTCACTAGATGCTAGAACATCATTTATAAATCAGCAACCATCCCTTATACAAACTAAATAAAACAAGAATAAAATAAAATCATGTATTTGACACTGTCAATTTTAAAATCTCAAGAACAAATATCTTTTCTAATTTGGAAAATATAAAAATAAATTTGTTTAACACCAGAACTTGAGAGGCAAACTTTCTTAAAATTATTAGTCGGCATTGTTTTGAAAGTTCTAACAGCACCAGAAGACAAGAAAATAAAACAGTGTGTTTTCATGGATGATAAATCATATACATCGCAAAATCAAGGTCTAGAAAATAGAAGATTTACCATTAATTAGTTTTATAGCAAAATCACTGCATTTATAATAGCAACAAAAACTGAAAATGTTTATGAATAAATTTAACAATAAAATTCAGGAGCTACAAGGTGAAATTTGAAATTTACAGTTTAAATGTAATGACATAAGAATATGTTTAAAAAGACTGTCATGAAAGACTCATATGAAAAATATGCATTCTGTTCTGATTCATTGACTATGCTAAGTCTTTGACTGTGTGGATCACAATAAACTGTGGAAAATTCTGAAAGAGATGGGAATACCAGACCATCTTACCTGCCTCCTGAGAAATCTGTATGCAGGTCAAGAAGCAACAGTTAGAACTGGACATGGAAGAACAGACTGGTTCAGAATTGGGAAAGGAAACAACAAAGCTGTATATGTCACACTGCTTATTTAACTTATATGCAAGAGTACATCATGGGAAATGCCAGGCTGGATGAAGCACAAGCTGAAATCAAGATTGCCAGGAGAAGTATCAATAACCTCAGATACACAGATGACACCACCCTTATGGTAGAAAGTGAAGAGGAATTAAAGAGCCTCAAATCAAACTGAAAGAGGAGAGTGAAAAAGCTGGCTTAAAACTCAACATTCAAAAAAATAAGACCATGGCATGTGGTCCCATCACTTCATGGCAAATAGATGGGGAAACAATGGAGACATTGACGAACTTTATTTTGTTGGGCTTCAAAATCACTGTGGATGGTGACTGCAGCCATTAAATTAAAAGTGCTTGCTCCTTGGAAGAAAAGCGATGACAAACTCAGACAGTGTATTAAAAAGCAGAGACATTACTTTGCAGATAAAGGCCTATATAGCCAAAGCTATGGTTTTTCCAGAGTAATTTATGGATGTGAGAGTGGGACCATAAAGAAGGCTAAGTCCCCCAAAATTGATGCTTTCGAACTGTGGTGTTGGAGAAGACTCTTCAGAGTCCCTTGGACTGCAAGGAGGTCAAACCAGTCAATCCTTAAGGAAATCAACCATGAATATTCATTGGAATGACTGATGCTGAAGCTAAAACTCCACATCTTTGGCCACCTGATGTGAAGGGCCAACTCACTGGAAAAGACCTGATGCTGGAAAAGATTAAAGGCGGGAGGAGAAGGGGACAACAGAGGACGAGATGGTTAGAGGCATCACTGACATGATTGACATCAGTTTGAGCAAGCTCCAGGAGATGGTGAAGGAACAGGGAAGCCTGCTATGCTGAAATCGATGGGTTGCAGAGTTGGACACAAGAGCGACTGGACTGAACTGATGATATATTGAATATATAATATAATGTCATACTTAAATTCAGACTTAAATTGAAGAAAGTAGGGAAAACCACTAGACCATTCAGGTATGACCTAAATTGAATCCCTTATACAGTGGAAGTGACAGATTCAAGGGATTAGATCTGATAGATAGAGTACCTGATGAACTATGGATGAAGCTTCATGACATTGCAGAGGAGGGAGTGATCAAGACCATCCCCAAGAGAAAGAAATATAAAAAGAAAAAATGGTTATCTGAGGAGGCCTTACAAATAACTGAGAAAAGAAGAGATGCAGAAGGCAAAGGATAAAAGTAAGATATACCCATTTGAATGCAGAGATCCAAAGAATACTAAGGAGAGATAAGGAAGCCTTCCTCAGTAATCAAGAAATAGAGAAAAACAATAGAATAGGAAAAACTAGATATCTCTTCAAGAAAATTAGAGATACCAAGGGAACATTTCATGCAAAGATGGGCACAATAAAGGACAGGAATGGTATGGACCTAACAGAAGCAGAAGATATTAAGAAGAGGTGGCAAGAATACATAGAAAAAAGATCTTCAAGCCCCAGATAACCACAGCTGTGTGATTACTCATCTAAAGCCAGACATCCTGGAATGTAAAGTCAAGTGAGCCTTAGGAAGCATCACTATGAACAAAGCTAGTGGAGGTGATGGAATTCCAGTTGAGCTATTTCAAATCCTGAAAGATGATGCTGTTAAATTGATGCACTCAATACATCAGCAAATTTGGAGAACTGAGCAGTGGCCATGACTGGAAAAGGTCAATTTTCATTCCAGTCCCAAAGAAAGGCAATGCCAAAGAATGTTCAAATTACTGCACAATTGCACTCATCTCACATGCTAGCAGGTTACAGTCAAAATTCTCCAAGCTATGCTTCAACAATACGTGAGCTAAGAACTTCCAGATGTTCAGCAGGATTTAGAAAATGCAAAGGAACCAGATAGCAAATTGCCAAATCCATTGGATCAGAGAAAAATTAAGAGAATTACAGGGAAAACATCTATTTCTGCTTTATTGACTACACCAAAGCCTTTGACTATGTGGATCACAGCAAACTGTGGGAAATTCTTAAAGAGATGGGAATACCAGACCACCTTACCTGCCTCCTGAGAAATCTATAAGCAGGTCAAGAAGCAACAGTTAGAACTGGACATGGAACAATGGACTGCTTCCACATTGGGAAACAAGCACATCAAGGCTGTATATTGTCACCCTGCTTATTTAATTTCTATGCAGTGTACATCATATGATACACCAGGTTGAATGAAGCACAAGCTACAATCAAGTATGCTGGGAGAAATATCAATAACCTCAACTATGTGATGATACCACCCTAATGGCAGAAAGTGAAGAGGAGCTAAACAGCTTCTTGAAGATGAAAGAGGTGAGTGAAAAATCTGGCTTACAATTCAACATTAAAAAAATGAAGATCAGGTCATCTGGTCCCCATCATTTAATGGCATAGAGATGGGAAACAATGGAAACAGTGACAGAATTTATTTTCTTGGGCTCCAAGGTCACTGTGGATGGTGACTGCAGCCGTAAAATTTAAAGATGCTTGCTCCTTGTAAGAAAAGCTATGACAAACCTAGATGGCATATTAAAAAGTAGAGACATTGCTTTGCTAACAAAAGTCCATATAGTCAAAGCAACGACTTTTCCAGTACTTTTATACAGATGTGAGAATTGGACCATAAAGAAAGCTGAACACTGAAGAATTAATGCTTTTGAACTGTGGTGTTGGAGAAGACTCTGGAGAGTTTTTTTGGACAGCAAGGAGATCAAACCAGTCAATCCTAAAGGAAATCAACTCTGAATATTCAATGGAAAGGCTTACGCTGTAGCTTAAACTCCAACACTTTGGCCACCTGATGCATAGAGCCGACTCACTGGAAAAGGCCCTGATGCTAAGAAAGATCAGGAGAAGGGGACGACAGAGGATGAAATGGTTGGATGGCATCACCAACCCAATGGACACGTGTTTGACCAAGCTCCTGGAGATGTTGAAGGACAGGGAAGCCTGGCTTGCCACAGACCGTGGCGTTTCAAAGTGTTGTACGATACTGAGCTATTGAACAACACAAAAGAACATGTAATATTAGATCTACTCTGTCAACAAAATTTTAAGTGTACATTATCATTAACCATAGGCACAATGCTACCCAGTAGATTCCAAGAGTTTATTCATCTGGCTAAACTGAAAGTTTGTCCCTGTTAATGAGTGACTCCCCGTTTACCTTCCCACTGAGCCTGGGGTAACCACCATGCTGTACCTTGTTTCCTTGACTTTGACTATTCCAGATACTTCATATAAGTAGAATCATATAGCACTTGTTTTTGATAACTGGCTTATTTCACTTAGCATAATGTTTATAGGTTCATCCATGTTGCAAATTACTAAATTTTCTCATTTTTAAAGGCTGAATAGTAGTCCATTGTAGGTATGCATACCACATTTTTTTTCTTTCTTTTTTAATTCATTCATCTGCTGATGGACATTTGTTTCCATATCTTGGCTACTGTGAATAGTGATACAATTATCATGGGAATGTTAATATCTCTTTGCTACTGATTTCCATTCATTTTGGGTAAATACCCAGAAGTTAGATTATTGGATAATATGATAGTTCTGTTTAAAATTTTTTTTCAGAAACTTCCATATTGTTTTGCATAACAACTGCACCATTGTATTCCAACAGTATGCAAGAGTTCATCCACATCTTTAACTATACTGGTTATCTTTTGTTCTTTTTTGATAACAGTGATCCTGAAAAGGTATGAAGGTGATATCTCATTGTGGTTTTATTTGTATTTATCGATGATTAATGACATAAAATATTATTTTTTCATATACATGTTAGCCATTGCTCCTTTTAAGTTATATCTAGTTCAGGTTCTTAGGATTATTAGTTTTTGGTTGCTTGTTTTGTTGCTATTGAGTTCCACAGGTTGCCTTTTTACTTTCATGATTGTTTCCTTGCTGTGTAGAATTTTTTAATCTTTATATAGTTGTATAACACCTATTTACTTTTTCTTTGTTCTTTTCTGTGTTTTTGGTGTAATATCAATTATATCACTGTCAAGACCAATATCATGAAGACAAATATCTGAAACTTCTAGAAGTTTTACAGCTTTAGCTCCTACACTTAGATCTTTTTACTATTTAATATTCAAATAGATCACAAAAAGATAGTTAATTGATTAGTTAATATGAGATATCATTAAAGAGGAAAATCCAAACGATTAATATTAAAAAACTTTGATAAGTAAGAATTTATAAATGAAAGAACAGTGACATATGTTGACTGATCATATTTTGTTGTTGTTCAGTCACTAAGTCTTGTCCGACTCTCCATGACCCCTTTGACTGCTGCACGCCGGGCTTCTCTATCCTTCACCATTTCCCAGAGTTTGCTGAAATCACGTCCATTGAGTCGGTGATGCCATCCAACCATCTCATCATCTGTTGTCCCCTTCTCTTCCAGTCTTCCGTCTTTTCCAGCATCCAGGTCTTTTCCAATGAGTCAACTCTTTGCATCAGGTGGTCAAAGTATTGAAAATTCAGCTTCAGCATCAGTCCTTCCAATGAATATTCAGGGTTGATTTCCTACTGCTCACACTGATTTCTACTGATCATATAGGCAAATCCTAAAAATACAGAGACATGTAGTCCTAATAGCACCACTGACAATGTTAGAGGGTACAGGAAAGCTTTCATCCATTGCTTGGATGTATTGCTATGAATTTTTGAAAGGAATCTTAAATAATTCTATATATTGGAACTTTTTTACAGAAATCATATCACATTATGTAAATATATACCCAGAACAACTTTAACTGTAGGTGGAAATAATGTGAACATCTTAGACACTCATTCACTGGAAAATAGCTGTACCAGAGTGCTTTCCAGAGTGGAACTCAAATCCATTTTTTGGTGACCAGTCCAACAATATCCTTCCTTCCTGGTTTAATATATCCCTAATATTTTCACCTGAACTCAGTCACTCCCAGATCATGGTTCTGAAACCTGTGATAGGATATTAACCATAGAGTATTTTTTATTTACCCTTTGAGTTGTTGAGTTGTTCAGGGGCACTGGCTCCCATATAATGAGAATTTATAAGAGAATTGCCATTTTTATAAATTCTTCATATGAGATTTTGTTTCCTTCACTAAAGGTAAAATGCTACCTTTTTATCTTCTAGCTATGTAGGGGTGATCTTACCCACTGCTTTTATGGGATGATGATGTTTAGAGTTAAACTTGTTTTGCTCCTAACTGACACAGAAAATCACATTCTTTGCAGATGAGGTTTAGGTTTCATAGTCTCCAGCTGCAGTTCAAGCCAAAATACATGTGGTCCACAGTGAATCTAGCAATTAGGCAAAATGGTTTTTTTTAAAGCCAATTGCATAGGAAAATGAAATAGGTGTCAAGAAACATCATTACTAGTCAAGTTCTGAAGATTATGTTTATGAAAATATGTATCCTGACCAACAGAGTTTGTTAGTCTGGCTACCTTCCATTGTAATCAAGAACATCAATATTCAGATGGTAGAAAAAAACCTCAAGATTAACTCCTGCTAAATATCTTAAAGGAATCATTCCTAGACATTCTTTATTTTTATGTCAAATATATCTTAATGTTTTTAATTCTTCAGATTTCCATATAGAATCTCAAGAATGTGTTGAGAAACACATATAATTATATTTCCCCCCTTTTTCCTAGGTAGTTGTTAAGTGGGTATACTAAATGAGGGGATGACTAATGTAACTAGTCTTATTTATAATTTTTAAAAATATGAGGTAAAGCCGTGTAGTATTTTTTAAATTCTTATCTTTTTAGATTTCTCCTAAAGACATTATAGGTACTTCAACTGCTGTAGAAATGTATTTGTCATTACATGCCAAGTAAAACAAGGTTTCTATACTCTTCTTTGCTTTCCACAACTTTGCAGTACTTTATCATACATAGACTTCCTATTAGAGTCCTTGTACTTCCCTTCCTTATAATAGTCTCCTAGAAATTATCATGTAGGCTACAGTTGAATAGTCATAAATTATTTGTATGACTGAGATACTTTCATATATAAAACACTGATAACACATCATGTCTTCATTAATATGCAAAATCATATAAATCCTACATATCAACTGAAAGCAAGGTAAGGAGAAGTATTCTCATAGGAAAGAAACTTGAGTTTATTTTAGGTACAGTATCTTGAAAATTATGAAGAAGATAAAGACTGACCTGACAAGAGAAAACTGAGATTTTATGTTTTACATGATGCTCAATAGAATCAACATGGAAAGATATAGGCTGTCTCCAGCTCAAATGAGCACTTAAAAAAATGCTTAAGGTTTCAAAATTTGTCACTTTACAGAAATATTTTGCAGTGACTTTAACAATTGCAATTAACTTCTTAATTGGAAAATATCAAAACAGTCAACAAGGCTTCTCTTCCTTCCCATTATATTTGTCTACATCGACCTCAGCTTTTCTTCAAAAAGGTCATTTGTTTTCATGTTCTCATAGTCTGGCTAAGAGAAAAAAAAAAACCTCGGTGAGTTTTCAATGCAGAGGCCAAATCCATAAATCCTAGTTAATTTTATCAAAACCTCCAGACTAAGTCACAAACATTTTTTTTTTTCCCTTTACTTTCTCAAGTGGTTATAGAATAGTTGCCAGAATTGTGGGGCAAAATTATAAATATTCTGAAATACTGAGACAGATGTTACCCAGTAACAAATAGCAAAGTATTTTCACATAGAACTTTTCATTTTGTCATTCCTGATAACACATGAGTTCTGCATAATATTAAGTATCAGTAGATTAAAAGAAACGTCGCCAAATCAAATAAATTCCTACACATTAAGTAAGGCAAAATCAAAGAGAAATGCTCTAAAAGAGAAGAAACTGCAATTTTTAAACAAGTGGTTTCAATTAATGATTAATGGGTGAAGAAATTTAGACTGAGTATTGGATGTGCATATTTAATTCTGGCATCAATATGGAAGGAACTACTAACCAAAATGAGATTCTATTCAGTGCTTAGATAATACACATGCACACACACACACACTCCTCTCAGACAGTCTTCTATCTTGAACAAAGCTGTGAAAAATTTCTCATGAGCTTAAATTTTTACGGATAGAGACTGAAAATTAAAAGCAAAATAAGTCTGAATAAAGACAAAATATGGTAGCAACAGATCTAGTTAATATGACAGTGCTTATTCTGAATCAATGATTTACTGAATTCCTTTTGAATAATCAGAAACTAAATAATGAACAGTTATCAGCCACTGTAACCTCTGGGAGATGATGTCCCATTAGACAAATTTGGCAAAGTCCCTAGCAGAAAAATGTGATATTTTTCAGGAGTAGAAAAAAAGTAAAGGTGAGAGTAGAAGAGTGGTACATGGTCAAGTTCACAGGGTGAAGTGGGGATGAGGAGAAACAAGCTTCTCATGCAACAGGAAGTGTTTTAATTTCTACTTGCAAAGCACAGGAAGTACAGGGTTGGAGAAAAGGGTAGTGTAAAGTGGTTTACATTTTATAAATATATTTCTGATTGGTGTGATAAAAGTTTGGGATGAACAAATATGAAAGGAGTAAGAAACATTAGCTCTGCAAAGAAATGATAATAGCTTCAATTAAGATGTTAACATCATGGAGTGGGAAAAAATAATGGACTTACTATATACTGGAAAGTAATGTTAGACCTCTATCTTTTAAGTACATATCAGCAACATATAGCCTTGCTGAAGCTCCATTTGAAGAGAATTATTATTTTAGAATTAAATGTTCTCATATAATTCCATTAACTGGTAATTGTAAATTCAGAGACTAGTGATTATAAACTGTCCACTTGAAAATATATCTAATGTTTTGTTAAATGAACACATGACTGAAATACACCTTATGTATATTTACATTATTGACAATATTTTTTTTAAAAATTCCATTTGTAAATATACAGATTACTAGTTAGCTCTGAGAAAATCAGATCTATCTAGAGACACTGATTTTTTTTTTTATTTATTCCTGAAAGAAATAATTGTTGGAACTAAATAACAGAAATCCCTCTGATCTAGTGCTTTACTTATCCAATTTACTGCACTCTTTATTTATTCATCTATAGTTCCTACTTAGTTACTGTTGGCATTATTTTCATATCCATTGTTTGTTAAATGAAAAAGACCAACTATAACTATTTTTGGAATAAATTTGAATTGAAATCTGCCAGATTGTTACACATTGTTAGATGAAACAGTAATATTTTTCCTTTCTTCTCAAGAAGAAAGTTTGGCCCTTAAAACTTAATTTTGCATTGTCCCATTTAAAATTTACTGCTCTTTCACTTAATACTGCTGAGTGCCAAAGAGGTTGTCACCATAACTGAGTTCAATCTGCCTTTCTATCCTTTGAGGATTCTACTGTGAAAAGGCAGTAACCCGTGTGATGTCGTATTTACAACACTGTACAAATAACAGCCAGGATTTTTCATTACATGTTATCCCTTTCATAAAGTATACAGGACAGTGAACATGAATTTAAGAAGAAAAAAAATCTGTCTACCATATTCTCACTGAATTGGTACACAAGAGATTAGACTTCTTTATGACATTTCTAATAGCTAAAACAATTGTGCAATTACATTTTAGAATGAATAAAACTGGGACTGGGCATGAATCAACTTTTTCCCTAGAAACACTGACATATTATTATAATTTTTACCCAGAGACAAAATTTGAGGCTCAAGGAATAAAGTGATTTGTACAAGAACAAATAAGTTTCAAAAAAGGAAGCAGGATTTGGATACAAGCTTTTTTTTTTTTTTCTTTCCCTGCTACATCATCCTGCCTGTCAAAGAAACACCCCAGAAACTCTTAACTCTTAAAATAGTGAGTCCTGTTTCAGATAAAATAGGCTAAATTATGCTGCGGTATCAAACAACTCTAAATTTCACTACTTCACAATAAAGGTTTATTCTTATCCACTCTACATGTTCATAGTGATTTCAATTTATTCTTCACTGTGTTTTTTTCAGGATCCAGGTTGATAGAGTAATTCTCTTTAGAGCATTTTCTTATCACCAACATAAAGCAAAAAGAAAACTTGTCAACCATGAATTGGCTCTTAAGGTTTCTGTTCAGCAGTGACAAGTGTCATGTTTCACTGGCCAGAGCAAGTCATCTGATGATGCTTGAGATGAATGGTTAGTATGCATTATCTTCTCTGAGAAAGTAGTGCTGAATACTTTGAACAATGCAGTCTGCCAGGAAACCATTACAGAAATTACATGCTCAGAAAATATGCACTAGAAGAAATCATAAAATAATAGATAATGATTAAATCAATGAATATCACATAGTGAAATCTGAGAAGACTTGTAGCATTGAGTCATAATTGCAGGCTGTAATCAGAACTAAAATGGGCAAGACTGACAGAGTTTGGATTCAACTCTTTGAACTGAAACTCTGAACAATGTTAACATACTGAGAACTTCAAGATAGGCTTTAAAAATATTGAGCAAATAACAAAATAATTTAATGACAAAAATATATAGATGATAACTGGGGAAAGATTGCAAAGCATTATATTGGTCATATTTCAGAGCTCTTTAGATGTCATCCTTTACGAGAGAGCAAGAGAGCTGGTACTCACTACCAAGTAAGTGCATCAAAACTATCAACATTTTTTCTTATGGTGTGTTCTCTTTATGTTAAAAGTTAAGACCTTCCCCCAACCCCAGACGTTTAGAAACAAAGGAAAGTCATTGAGCTCAAGTCTCCATGCCTGTTTCTCTTTTTCCAAATGAGCTTTTCTATTGCTAATCATTTTGAATGCCTGCCAGACCACTTGGACTCTCAGTCCTCTGCAGCACAACACAGATGTCTGTATGCTGTTGAACACCTTTCAGGTGAAATAATGTCCCATGCCAAAAGCAGAATCGACACCCAGGATGCTGATGAAAAATACTGGGCTTCTTATTCCTTAAGTGAATAACATTTGAAGCAATAAACCATATATATATGTGTGTATATATATATATATATATATATATATATATATATATATATATTTCTTGAAGAGGTCACCATATATCATGCTCAAAACTTGTAAACTTCCTTTTGATAAAATTTAGCACTTTGCCTCTTTCTACACCATTGATGTGTCTTTCTAAATTTGGAATGCTTAGTGGGTTTTATGAAGGATTTTGCCATATTTTGTGTTTTTATCTTCTCTATGATCCTTGAAAACCTTGTTAGTTTTTCCATTGCATTTAATAAAACTTAGCAGCAAGCAAAAAATCACATTTCCACATCACTGTTGATTGCATTAAAAAAGACAGCACATTCATTTCACCACTCTTACCACATGTATAGAGGTTCCATGTACCAGGTGGACATAATTAGATTGGAATGTGGTTTGGCTGACAAATAATTTCCTATTGGCTGCATTATGCCTCTGCAGCATCCCCCAAAGAAAAGGAAATAAAAGAAAATATTATTGAGAAGTTTTGAAAAATATTTGATAGGCAACCATGGTTAGGTTTATAAAAATATAGCTTTAAAACTCTAATGTTCTGGGACCATATAATTAAGGAGAGCAAAGATTGTTTTAATGAGATAATTTTCTAAAATCAGCTATTAAAACAAAGGGATTTGATCAATTTAATCTTGACAGTTGATTTGCTGAATTGTTCTGTTTCATTGACAAGTTTGTAAATCATTTACAAGCCAAAGCAGTTATAGGGTAACAAAGTTGATATAAATAATAACTGCTATCATATTAACTCAACAAAATGGGCCATTCTACTTGTAATGGGGGCAAGAATCATTTGTTTCATCAATTCCTCATATCAATAAGATGATGAAAATCATAGAAATTCTTATTTTAAAAAAAGAGATAAAGCAAAATAAGCAACACAAAAAACCCTATGAAAGTCAGTGGAACTGTATTTTGGAACAACAAGTGAATTTTTACTGTGTATATAAGCAGAGAATAAGATGAAATGCAAGGTCTATTTCACAGTCCAAAACTGGCATATATGTGGGCATATTGGGAGACATTTGGGGAAACTGTTTCCCCTGCCACTCTGGTCCCTAGTGGGCTCTCACTAAGAACTGTGGACACTTAAATTTGAATGAAATTTTGAATTGCTTGTAAAAGCCCCACTGAAAATTTTGATAGGCTTCAGAAATTTAAATGTCATATTATAATTCTAATAATCATCATTAAAATTGATATATCCTTGGCTACACTATAGCTATGTTTTTTTTTTTTTTTTGCCATTTTAAAGCTTATTTATTTCACTACAACATTTATGTGAGGTAAATTTATAGTCCATACTAGAGATTCTCCAGACAAGAATGCTGGAGAGGGTTGCCACACCCTCCTGCAGGGAATCTTCTCAACCTAGGGATCAAACCCAGGTCTCCTTCACTGCAGACAGATTCTTTACCATCTGAGTCACCAGGGAAGCCCATACTAATAGCAGATTAAATAAAATGAAAATTCAATACCAACAATGTTATTAATATTTATATTACCAAAGTTCCTGGATAAGGAATATATCGAAAGCTAGCTGTGTTTTAAATTTATCACTCACCAAATTAATAAATCTCTTCATTTGTTTTGTATTATTAATCCTCATTTTTCTAAAACACAGGCATTGAGATGTGATTATACCTAATATTAAAATACAAGCATGAGAAGCAATTTCAGATATAGTGAAAAATAATCTTAAAAAACAAGTGCATTACACTATAACAAGTCACTGAATAAACTGATTTCAAATCTAAATCAAATAATTTTTCTATGGTTCTATGAATTTACTTTAACCATGATTTTGTAGTGGTAATAACTTTTATATTTTATCTTATTTTCATATCTATCAAGAAACTTATAACAAGAAAATGACAATTAATACCAGTCTTCATTTGAAATTTCTTCCCAATAAGCCCTCAAAAAGGTCTTGGGTGTAGGTAATTTAGTTGGCTGATGATGAAGCAAAACTGAGGAATTAGAGAAGTTAGATGAGACTGGGGAAAAGCTAATACAGATAGATATATGGATGAAGTTATTGCTATGGGTTAAGTGATTTCAATCCTTGGGAGATATTTCTGAGAACAAACATTGTATCATCTCACTGAGGGACCTGAATGGCATTAACTTCCCCCTCTCTCCCAACATTGGATTCTACCTGTCCAGGCTGTTACCACACTGAGGTGGATCAAGTTCCCCCAGAGACAAAGCTCCTCAGGCAGAGAAGCTTAGGGAGCTTACAAGCTTCTGCAGATGAACTTAGGTATGATGAAGGGATGTGGGGGGTTCTGGGTGTGAGACATTCATAGCATCTGCTACATCTACTGAAGGCATTCATAAGAATAAACTGCTTTTATTATAACATAAAATTTAGAGTTATTCATTGAAAAAAATGAAAATGGGAAGAGTACCTTTCTGCATCTCATGAAAAAATACACATATTAAGTAAATTATTATATAATTTGTCTAACGCCAAACACATCTAGTTTGTTTCAAAAATCTATAAAATCAACTTTTTAAATATTTTTAAGGTCTTTCTCTCCCAATCGTCCACTACCACTGGAATTTAGTTCCTCGGTATTTTTCAATTAGAATACCCTGCTTCCTGCTCCACATTTTCCTCTGCTTCCAGTCTTTCCTCTTCTACTATTATCCGCTATGCTCTAGGATATTTTAAACAATATAACAAAAAGGATGCAACAGTCTACCCCTAAAAGTCTATGCTTCTTCACTGATCTCAAGATGACATCGCATGAGTAGCCATTTCTGGTCTGATCTATACATATTTTTTCAATGAATTCCCTTAACACTTTTTTCTCGTGTTTTTTATTCCAGAAACAAATAAGTAGCTCTTACAAAACCTTGATTTATTTTGCCTATAAGTCTATATAAAATGACTAGACCTGTGTCCTTTCATGTGAACATGCTTTTTTATTTAAGAATGTGCATTTTTAGATGACAATTTATTTCTTATTGCTGTTGTTGAGCAAGAAAAAATAAGTAGGGTAAGTAATAATTACCAACTCAAAATGAAAAATGGAGTGGTTAAATGGAGTTATTTTTCTCTCAGTTTTGGTTGAGGTATGAAGACATCCCAGTTTCTAAAGTGCACCATGCAAGTATTTTCAAGTACAATAAATGGAGAAGTCCTTGGATCGTGACTCTTGTTAAGTCACAGCCATGTACATGGAGGACATAAATAGGTTGAGGTTTTCTCAGCAAACCTTTGCTCAGAAAGTTTTCTCTGGAGAGAGCAAGTGGTATTCCATAAATCACATAACCTTATCAAGTGGGAAAGGTTGGGAGTGCCTCCACCTCACTTCAAGTCAAATGAAAATAGCATTAATGGGCCCTTTAAAAAGTCAAGTTGGAATGTCACAGTGGACAGGTGCCTGACTCCAACCCAAGGCACTGAGAAAATAAGAGACCAACTGCTAGAGGCTTTGGAAGCAGACAAACAAGAGCTGTTACAAAATTTCTTGACTGCATTTGCACAAAGAGAGACCAGGGAGTATTTCTTCAGCACTTCACATGAGCCAGATGGAAAGCTAGCCAGCCTGAGAAAACTGTGACCTTCAACAGGAGAAGTTCAAATGAAGTAGGCCAGTGCAAGAAAGCAGAATTTGGTGGGGAGCCACTAACCAGAGCTGAGTCCAATCACTCAATCAAGTGAATTAGAGCTAAGAGGTCATCAGCAGGGAATAGTTCCTAAAAAGCCAGTAAAATACCCTCAAAAGGGAGATATATAAACACTTCTGGGCCCAAACACTGCAAGCAGATGTAGAAATAGTGCTGGCTAAAAGTAATTTTTTATGTTTCCTTTAACTCACCAACGTGGTCAGAAATCACACTTGGCAAGAGAATAGAGGAGGCCAGGCAGAAAGGAAAGGCTGACTGCAACACTGTCCGTGATCACAGATGACCTATGAGGGACAGGATGATGCTGTTGCATGGAAGTGGACGTCTCTAGATCAAATTAAAGGTCATTTAATGACTTAAAGGAATATAGATTCTTGTCCACAGAAAGGTAACCTGCAAAGTCATGAAGCTTGCCTGAGTTTTCCTCTAGAAATAGAATAAAACCTTTTTTCCTGAAAACATTGAAAACAACTTGGGTATTTAACAAAGCAGCATTACTCATATGGCATAAAGCTTGTCTGTCAGATACAAATGCATCATTTTCATAGAAAAGTTACAAAGTATTATGATCAGCAGAATAATTAACTTTATCAGATCACTGATTCTATTTAATCTTGTTTTATCTTCAATTAACTGCTATTATTTAAAAGTGTGAGTTATCAATTGAGACCTTCTGAGTTCAAACCCTGACTTCTTGTTTTAATATGTGGTTAACAGAAAGATACCGTTTATGAGCTCTGATTTCATTATATCTAAAATAGTGATAATACAGTCCTTTTTACACTATGGAATTTTGGGGAGTGAATAAATGACCGAGAATGTGATATGAATAGTACACTAAGCTCTCAATTTATGTTGCTATTATTATTTATGTTCTACTGATATTGTAACTTACTGATTCAGCTCTTTGTTAATGCTTTTCTTTGAGGTCTTACAAAAAGAAATTTCAATCATCTCGGTGCAAATAAGTCAATGAACACTATAATATTGCACAGAAGTCTTACGTAAGGAAACTATAGAGTTAAATGTACAGAGTAGTAATATAAACAAATAAAAGTGGTCTAACAATATAAAGTAAGACAGTAGGTGTTGCAAGAAGGCATTAGAGGGCAGACACACTGAAACCATAATCACAGAAAACAAGTCAATCTAATCACACTAGGACCACAGCCTTGTCTAACTCAAAGAAACTAAGCCATGCCCATGGGGCCACCCAAAATGGGCGGGTCATGGTGGAGAGGTCTGACAGAATGTGGTCCCCTGGAGAAGGGAATGGCAAACCACTTCAGTATTCTTGCTTTGAGAACCCCATGAACAGTATGAAAAGGCAAAATGATAGGATACTGAAAGAGGAACTCCCCAGGTCAGTAGGTGCCCAATATGCTACTGGAGATCAGTGGAGAAATAACTCCAGAAAGAATGAAGGGATGGAGCCAAAGCAAAAAGAATACCCAGTTGTGGATGTAACTGGTGATAGAAGCAAGGTCCGATGCTGTAAAAAGCAATATTGCATCAGATCAGATCGATCAGTCACTCAGTCGTGTCCGATTCTTTGCGACCCCATGATCGCAGCACGCCAGGCCTCCCTGTCCATCACCAACTCCCGGAGTTCACTCAGACTCATGTCCATCGAGTCAGTGATGCCATCCAGCCATCTCATCCTCTGTCGTCCCCTTCTCCTCCTGCCCCCAATCCCTCCCAGCATCACAGTCTTTTCCAATGAGTCAACTCTTCCCATGAGGTGGTCAAAGTACTGGAGTTTCAGCTTCAGCATCATTCCCTCCAAAGAAATCCCAGGGCTGATCTCCTTCAGAATGGACTGGTTGGATCTCCTTGCAGTCCAAGGGACTCTCAAGAGTCTTCCCCAACACCACAGTTCAAAAGCATCAATTCTTCGGCACTCAGCCTTCTTCACAGTCCAACTCTCACATCCATACACGACCACAGGAAAAACCATAGCCTTGACTAGACGAACCTTTGTTGGCAAAGTAATGTCTCTGCTTTTGAATATGCTGTCTAGGTTGGTCATAACTTTCCTTCCAAGGAGTAAGCGTCTTTCAATTTCATGGCTGCAGTCACCATCTGCAGTGATTTTGGAGCCCCCCAAAACAAAGTATGATACTGTTTCCACTGTTTCCTCATCTATTTCCCATGAAGTGATGGGACCAGATACCATGATCTTCGTTTTCTGAACGTTGAGCTATAAGGCAACTTTTTCACTCTCCACTTTCACTTTCATCAAGAGGCTTTTTAGTTCCTCTTAAAGCAAGATACTTCCAGAAAAACATCTATTTCTGCTTTATTGATTATGCCAAAGCCTTTGACTGTGTGGATCACAATAAACTGTGGAAAATTCTGAAAGAGATGGCAATACCAGACCACCTGATCTGCCTCTTGATAAATTTGTATGCAGGTCAGGAAGCAACAGTTAGAACTGGACATGGAACAACAGACTGGTTCCAAATAGGAAAAGGAGTTCATCAAGGCTGTATATTGTCACCCTGTTTATTTCACTTATATGCAGAGTACATCATGAGAAACGCTGAACTGGAAGAAACACAAACTGGAATCAAGATTGCCGGGAGAAATATCAATAACCTCAGATATGCAGATGACACCACCATTATGGCAGAAAGTGAAGAGGAACTCAAAAGCCTCTTGATGAAAGAGGATCATGGCATCCTGTCCCACCACTTCATGGGAAATAGATGGGGAAACAGTGCAAACAGTGTCAGAATTTATTTTCATTTTTCTGGGCTCCAAAATCACTACAGATGGTGACTGCAGCCATGAAATTAAAAGACACTTACTCCTTGGAAGGAAAGTTATGACCAACCTAGATAGCATATTCAAAAGCAGAGACATTACTTTGCCAACAAAGGTTCGTCTAGTCAAGGCTATGGTTTTTCCTGTGGTCATGTATGGATGTGAGATCAGCCCTGGGATTTCTTTGGAAGGAATGATGCTAAAGCTGAAACTCCAGTACTGTGGCCACCTCAGGCGAAGAGCTGACTCACTGGAAAAACTCTGATGCTGGGAGGGATTGGGGGCAGGAGGAGAAGGGGATGACAGAGGATGAGATGGCTGGATGGCATCGCTGACTTGATGGACGTGAGTCTCAGTGAACTCTGGGAGTTAGTGATGTACAGGGAGGCCTGGCATACTGCGATTCATGGGGTCGCAGAGAGTCCATTTCATAGGAACCTGGAATGCCAGGTCCATGAATCAAGGCAAATTGGAAGTGGTCCAACAAGAGACGGAAAGAGTGAATGTTGACATTATAGGAATCATCTAACTAAAATGGACTGGAATGGGTGAATTTAACTCAGATGACCATTATATCTACTACTGCATGCAGAAATCCCTTAGAAGAAATGGAGTAGCCATCATGGTCAACAAGAGAGTCCAAAATGCAGTACTTGCATGCAATCTCAAAAACGACAGAATGATCTCTGTTTGTTTCCAAGGCAAACCATTCAATATCACAGTAATCTAAGTCTATGCCCCAACCATTAATGTGGAAGAAGCTGAAGTTGAATGGTTCTATGAAGACCTCTAAGACCTCTTAGAACACCCAAAAAAGATGTCCTTTTCACTATAGGGGACAGGAATACAAAAGTAGGAAGTCAAGAAACACCTGGAGTAACAGGAAAATTGGGCCTTGGAATATGGAATGAATCAGGGCAAAGACTAAAGAGTTTTGCCAAGAAAATGCACTGATCATAGCAAACACCCTCTTCCAACAACACAAGAAAAGACTCCACACATGGACATCACCAGATGGTCAACACCGAAATCAAATTGATTATATTCTTTGCAGCCAAAGATGGAGAAGCTCTATACAGTCAGCAAAAACAAGACCAGGAGCTGACTGTGGCTCACATCAAGAACTCCTTATTGCCAAATTCAGACTTAAATTGAAGCAAGTAGGGAAAACCACTAGACCATTCAGGTATGACCTAAATCAAATCCCTTATGATTATACAGTGGAAGTGAGAAATAGATTTAAGGGACTACGTCTGATAGATAGAGTGCCTGATGAACTACTGATGGAGGTTCATGGCATTGTATAGGAGACAGAGATCAAGGCCATCCCCATGGGAAAGAAAGGCAAAAAGGCAAAAAGGGTGTCTAAGGAAGCCTTACAAATAGGTGTAAAAAGAAGAGAAGTGAAAAGCAAAGGAGAAAAGGAAAGATATAAGCATCTGAATGCAGAGTTCCAAAGAATAGCAAGAAGAGATAAGAAAGCCTTCCTCAGCAATCAATGCAAAGAAATAGAGGAAAACAACAGAATGGGAAAGACTAGATCTCTTCAAGAAAATTAGAGATACCAAGGGAACATTTCATGCAAAGATGGGCTCGATAAAGGACAGAAATGGTATGGACCTAACAGAAGCAGAAGATATTAAGAAAAGGTGGCAGGAATACACAGAAGAACTATACAAAAAAGATCTTCATGAACAAGATAATCACGATGGTGTGTTCACTCACCTAGAGCCAGACATCCTGGAATGTGAAGTCAAGCGGGCCATAGAAAGCATCACTATGAACAAAGCTAGTGGAGGTGATGGTATTCCAGTTGAACTATTTTCAATCCTGAAAGATGATGCTGTGAAAGTGCTGCACTCAATATGCCAGCAAATTTGGAAAACTCAGCAGTGGCCACAGGACTCAAAAAAGACAGTTTTCATTCCAATCCCAAAGAAAGACAATGCCAAAGAATGCTCAAACTACCACACAATTGCATTCATCTCACATGCTAGTAAAGTAATGCTCAAAATTCTCCAAGCCAGGCTTCAGCAATACATGAACCGTCAAATTCCAGATGTTCAAGCTGGTTTTAGAAAAGGCAGAGGAACCAGAGAGCAAATTGCCAACATCCGTTGGATCATGGAAAAAGCAAGAGAGTTCCAGAAAAACATCTATTTCTGCTTTATTGACTATGCCAAAGTCTTTGACTGTGTGGATCACAATAAACTGTGGAAAATTCTGAAAGAGATGGCAATACCAGACCACCTGACCTGCCTCTTGAGAAATCTGTATGCAGGTCAGGAAGAAACAGTGAGAACTGGACATGGAACAATAGACTGGTTCCAAATAGGAAAAGGAGTTCATCAAGGCTGTATATTGTCACCCTGCTTATTTAACTTATATGCAGAGTACATCATGAGAGATGCTGGGCTGGAAGAAGCACAAGCTGGAATCAAGATTGCCGGGAGAAATATCAATAACCTCAGATATGCAGATGATACCACCTTTATGGCAGAAAGTGAAGAGGAACTAAAAAGCCTCTTGATGGAAATGAAAGAGGAGAGTGAAAACGTTGGCTTAAAGCTCAACATTCAGAAAACGAAGATCATGGCATCTGGTCCCATCGCTTCATGGGAAATCGATGGGAAACAGTGGAAACAGTGTCAGACTTTATTTTTGCGGGCTCCAAAATACTGCCGATGGTTACTGCAGCCATGAAATTAAAAGATGCTTACTCCTTGGAAGGAAAGTTATGACCAACCTAGACAGCATATTAAAAAGCAGAGACATTATTTTGCCAACAAAGGTCCATCTAGTCAAGGCTATGGTTTTTCCAGTGGTCATGTATGGATGTGAGAGTTGGACTGTAAAGAAAGGTGAGTGCCAAAGAATTGATGCTTTTGAATTGTGGTGTTGGAGAAGACTCTTGAGAGTCCTTGACTCCAAGGAGATCCAACCAGTCCATCCTAAAGGAGATCAGCCCTGGGATTTCTTTGGAAGGTATGACGCTAAAGCTGAAACTCCAGTACTTTGGCCACCTCATGCAAAGAGTTGACTCATTGGGAAAGACTCTGATGCTGGGAGGGATTGGGGGCAGGAGGAGAAGGGGACACCAGAGGATGAGATGGCTGGATGGCATCACTGACTCGATGGACATGAGTCTGAGTGAACTCTGGGAGTTGGTGATGGACAGGGAGGCCTGGCGTGCTGGGATCATGGGATTGCAGAGTCGGACACAGTGAGTGACTGAAGTGAACTGAACTGAAATGAACAATTTAAATGAAAGCAATATTTTCATACTGATCATTTGTTTCAGACTTCTTTTTTCTGGTTGATAGCTTGTATAAGGATGAGGCCAATAATTAATGCTTTACATTTGAATCTTAAATGAATATTCAGTTCAGTCGCTCAGTCGTGTCTAACTCTGTGACCCCATGGACTTAAGCTCACCAGGCTTCCCTGTTCATCACCAACTCCCGGAGCCTACTCAAACCCATGTCCATCAAGTTGGTGATGCCATCCAACCATCTCATCCTCTGTCATCCCCTTCTCCTCCCGCCCTCAATCTTTCCCAGCGTCAGGGTCTTTTCCAGTGAGTCACTTCTTTGCATCAGGTGGCCAAAGTATTGGAGTTTCAACTTCAATATCAGTCCTTCCAAAGAATATTCAGGACTGATTTCTTTTAGGATGGACTGGTTGGATCTCCTTGCAGTCCAAGGGACACTCAAGAATCTTTTCCAACACCACAGTTCAAAAGCATCAATTCTTCAGTGCTCAGCTTTCTTCACAGTCCAACTCTCACATCCATACACGACTACTAGAAAAACCATAGCTTTGACTAGACGGACCTTTGTTGGCAAAGTAATGTCTCTTTTGAACATGCTATCTAGTTTGGTCATAACTTTTCTTCCAAGGAGCAAACATCTTTTAATTTCATGGCTGCAGTCACCATCTGCAGTGTTTCTGGAGCCCCCCAAAATAACGTCTCTCACTCTTTCAACTGCTTCCCCATCTATTTGCCATGAAGTGATGGGACCAGATACCATGATCTTAGTTTTCTGAATGCTGAGTTTTAAGCCAACGTTTTCACTCTCCTCTTTCACGTTCATCAAGAGGCTGTTTAGTTCTTCTCTTTCTGCCATAAGGGTGGTGTCATCTGTTTATCTGAGGTTATTGATATTTGTCCCGGTAATCTTGACTCCAGCTTGTGCCTCATCCAGCCCAGAGTTTCTCATGATGTACTCTGCATATAAGTTAAATGAATATATACAAGTGTAAAACCCCTATATCATACTAGAAAGCTGAAGATATTTTGATGAAATTGTCTGATTAACTCCTTCAATGCTACTGAGACTGGGCCTTAATCTTAGGTTTTACTCCCAGGGAAGATCTATGGAGTCTTGAATATAGACCATATACCCTACAACAGATCTAAAAATGTATATTCCCTTGACCCCACTATTTTCTTGACTGAGGAGGGAAAATAAATTTATAAAGCTTTGTCTCTGGGCTCCCACCTTTTAAGTAGGGAACAAATCATGAAGTGTCTTGTTATTTTAGTCTTTAGAATTTCTGTTTAAAGCCTGAGTATAAATATAGTGATTGATCTAAGTAATACTAAGTAGGTTACAATGTTTAAAAAGCTGATAAACTGTTATTTCATTGTTATTTTTTATCTACAACCTAGTCCTCATCTGGGATATTCAGAAATGTATAAAAATGAATACACATTATAACATTTTCTATAAAATGAATCATTTCAACACTTCAAATATGTCATTGAAAATGCTTTTCTTTTCTATACTTAACATCTTGTCATATGCTATTTTCTAAAATTATTAAGGATGCTTGTAACCATAAACAAAACTAGGAATAAAATCTTTGCAACAAGATAATATGAGTAATTTTGTTATGAATGGTTAGAAAGAAACTCTTTAAGACAAATTTTGTCAATAATGATTTATTATGCAGAGCAAAAATCTATTTTAAATACACAACACAGGATCTTAAAATACTCTATTCTCCACACATCTATGTGCTGCTAAGAAACATTATCTTTGTACTTTTGGTTCTATGAGAGTGTCAGGAAAGTTTATAGGCCACTGCCCTCAATTCCAGAATTTCTTTTTCATATTATCAAAAGTTGAAACTATATGGCAAGTATTTTCCCTATTTAATTGAGATGTGCAAAATAGGTTTTCCCCAGAATAGTAATTTTAATGTATCAATCTTCAAGAATTGAGCTCCCCTGTAGTGATATTTCAACCTAAGTATTTTACGTATAAAAGAGTAGAAAGTTACACATTAATAAGAATATGATATGTACTTATGTGGATATTTCCAAAGTGTGACAACAGATTCTGCAATTCAGCATAAAATTTAATTGAAATATATACAAATATACTAATGATCATTACAAGTTTAGACTGTATTCTTGATATTAAAATTATAGTCTTATTATGAGGAAAATAATCAAACTGAACACATAAAAAGTATATTATTTTCTGAAAGTCTAAAACCCCCTGTAAGCAGATAAATACTATTATAAAAAACTATTTTCTAAAAGTATGCACACATGCTCATTGTGTGACGCTATGGACTGCAGACCACTGGGCTCCTCTGTCCATGGGATTTTCCAGGCAAAAATACTGGAATGGGCTGCCGTTTCTTCCTCCAGGGGATTTTCCCAACCCAAGGATTGAACCCACATTTCCTGCTCTGGCAGGCAGATTCTTTACCACTGAGACACTTGGGAAGCCCTAAAAGTGTAACTCAACTAAAAATATAGTATTCACCTAGTCAACTTAAAAGCATAATATTTCCCAGGAATAAACAAATTTTGGTTATAATATATACATTTATTGACCTTTGTGTTACTTCTTAATAATAAGTAGTTGCTAAAATACTTACACAGAAAGTATTGAATAAACAGCCATTTTATCTTATGCTGTTATTTTCATATAAGAAATATTCACGACACAAAATAACTTTTTAACCCTATACATTGACTTAAAAAAAATTTACATTATCATTTAAGATCTCTTAGAATCTTATTACTGAAGAAAAGATAATATACATTAATACAGTGAAGTTACCATATACATTTATTGACTATATGTTGCATTCTGTAATTAAGAAAACTTTACTTTTTCATTGGCATAAATAGTTGATTTACAATGTTGTGTTTAATTTACAGTGAACAGCAAAGTGATTCAGATATGTGTGTGTGTGTGTGTGTATACACATATATAGTCTTTTTAAAATTCTTTTTCCTTATACATTATTACAAAATATTGAGTATCATTCTTTGTGCTATAGAGTAGGTCCTTGGTGGTTATCTATTTTAAATGTAGTAGTGTGTATAAGTTAATCACAAAGTTCTTTTTTTTTTTTTTTTTACAAAGTTCTAATTTATCCCTCCTCTCAACTCTTTCCCCTTTTGTAACTCTTATTTTCTACACCTGTAGGTTTATTTTGGTTTTGTACATATGCTCATTTCTATCAGTTTTTCTTAAATTCCATTTATAAGTGATATATGGTATTTGTCTTTCTCTGGTTTACTTCACTTAGTACGATATCACCTCTATGTTCATTCATGTTGCTGCCAAAGGCATTTTATTTTTTATGGCTGAGATGATGCCACGCTTATGGCAGAAAGTGAAGAGGAACTAAAAAGCCTCTTGATGAAAGTGAAAGAGGAGAGTGAAAAAGTTGGCTTAAAGCTCAACATTCAGAAAACAAAGATCATAGCATCTGGTCCCATCACTTCATGGGAAATAGATGGGGAAACAGTGGCAGACTTTATTTTTGGGGGCTCCAAAATCACTGCAGATGGTGACTGCAGCCATGAAATTAAAAGACGCTTATTCCTTGGAAGGAAAGTTATGACCAACCTAGACAGCATATTCAAAAGCAGAGACATTACTTTGCCAACAAAGGTCCATCTAGTCAAGGCTATGGTTTTTCCAGTAGTCATGTATGGATATGAGTGTTGGACTGTGAAGAAAGCTGAGCACCGAAGAATTGATGCTTTTGAACTGTGGTGTTGGAGAAGACTCTTGAGAGTCCCTTGGACTGCAAGGAGATCCAACCAGTCCATTCTAAAGGAGATCAGCCCTGGGATTTCTTTGGAAGGAATGATGCTAAAGCTGAAACTCCAATACTTTGGCCATCTCATGCGAAGAGTTGACTCGTTGGAAAAGACTGATGCTGGGAGGGATTGGGGGCAGGAGGAATAGAGGACGACAGAGGATGAGATGGCTGGATGGCATCACTGACTCGATGGACGTGAGTTTGAGTGAACTCTGGGAGTTGGTGATGGACAGGGAGGCCTGGCGTGCTGCTATTCGTGGGGTCGCAAAGAGTCAGACACAACTGAGCAACTGAACTGAACTGAACTGAATATTCCACCACATATATTTATACATAAATATGTATATATTTATTTTATGGCTAATATTCCACCATATATATTTATATATTCCACGTTCTTTATACATTCATCTATTGATGCACATTTATGTTGCTTCCATGTTTTGCCTATTGCAAACAGTGCTGCAGTGAACTTTGGTGTGCATTCATTTTTTTGAATTATGGTTCTTCTGGATGTATAGCTAAGAGGAGAATTGCTGGATTATACAGCAACCCTCTTTAAAGTTTTTTTAAGGAACCTCCATACTGTTCTCCACATTGACTGTACCAATTTACATCCTCACCAACAGTGTAGGAGGGTTTCTTCTATTCCATGCTCTCTCCAACGTGTATTATCTTGATGATGACCATTCTGACCAATGTGAATACCAATGTGATATCTGACTGCAGTTTTGATTTTTATTTCCCTAATAATTAGCAATGTTGAGTCATCTTTCTGTGTTTTTTTTTGCCATCTGTATGTCTTCTTTGGAGAAATGTATATTTAGATCTTGTGCCAATTTTTTGATTGGGCTGTTTGCTGTTTTTTATATTGAGCTTAAAGAGCTGTTTGTGTATTTTGGAGATTAATCCCTTGTCGGTTAAATGGTTTACAAATATTTCCTGTCAGTCTGGTAGGCTGTCATTTTGTTTATGATCTCCTTTGCTGTGCAAAAGCTTTTAAGTTTAATTAGGTCCTATGTGTTTATTTTTGTTTTTATTTACATTATTCTAGGAGCCAGATCCATAAAAATATTTCTGTGATTTATGTCAAAGAGTGTTCTGCCTGTTTTCCTCTAGGAGTTTCATAGTACCCACTTTCACATTTAGTACTTCAATCCATTTTGGGTTTATTTTGTGTATTGTGTCAGAAAATGTGCTAATTTCATTTTACATGTAGCTGTCCAATTTTTCCAGCACCATGCACTGAAGAGACTATCTGTTTCCATTGTATTTTCTTGCCTTTGTCATAGTATAATTTGCCATAGGTGTGTCAGTTTATTTATGGGCTTTCTATCTTGTTCTATTGATTTACATTTCTGATTTTATGCCAATATCATATTTTTTGATAACTGGCTTTATAGCATAGCATGAAATCAGAAAGCCTGATTTTGTCAGCTCCATTTTTCTTTCTCAAGTTTGGCTATTGAGGGTCTTTTGTGTTTCCATACATATTCTAAATTTCTTCGTTCTAGTTCTATGAAAAATGCCACTAGTGATTTGACAGGGATTGCACTGAATCTGTAGATTACCTTGGGTAGTATATCATTTTGACAATGTTGAGTCTTCCAATCCAAGAACACAATATATTTTTCCATCTGTTTGTGTCCCCTTCGATTTATTTCATCAGTGTCTTAGATTTTGGAGTACAGGTCTTTTGCCTCATATAGTAGGGTTAGTAATTTATTAGTATTAGTTAGTATTTTTGATGTAACTGTTTCATTAGCTACTCTTTCTGATCATTTGTTGCTAGTATATAGATATGCAAGGGATTTATGTGTATTAATTTTGCAACCTGCAAATTTACTGAATTCACTGATGAGCTCTAGTAGTTTTCTGGTATTGTCTTTAGTATTTTCTACATAGAGTATGGAGAAGGCAATGGCAACCCACTCCTGTACTTTTGCCTGGAAAATCCCGTGGACGGAGGAGCCTGGTAGGCTGCAGTCCATGGGGTTGCTAGAGTCGGACACGACTGAGCGACTTCACTTTCACTTTTCCCTTTCATGCATTGGAGAAGGAAATGGCAACCCACTCCAGTGTTCTTGCCTGGGGAATCCCAGGGACGGGGAAGCCTGGTGGGCTGCCACCTATGGGGTTGCACAGAGTCGCCCATGACTGAAGTGACTTAGCAGTAGCAGCACATAGAGTATATCATCTGAAAATAGTGAATTTTACGTCTTTTCCTGTTTGGATTCTTTTATTTCTTTTTCTTCTCTGATTGCTGTGGCTAGGACTTCCAAAACTATGTTGAATAAAAGTGGTGAGAGTGGACATCCTTGCCTTGTTCCTCATCTTAGAGGAAATGCTTTCAGCTTTTCACCATTGAGTATGATGTTAGCTGTGGGTTTTTCATATATGGTCTTTACTATGTTAAGTTAGATTCCTTATATATTCACTTTCTGGAGAATTTTTATAAGTAGATGTTGAATTTTATTAAAATTCTACATCTCTTGAGATGGTCACATGGTTTTTATTCTTCTGTTTGCTACTGTGGTGTATCGTACTAATTGATATGCAGATATTGAAAACTCCTTACAACCCTGGAATAAACCCCACTTGGTCATGATGTATGATCCTTTTAATGTATTGTTGGATTCAATTTGCTAATATTTTGTTGATTTTGTGTCTACATTCATCAATGATATTGGTCTATAGTTTTCTTTTTTTGTGGTATCTTTGTCTGGTTTTGGTTTCAGTGTTATAGTAATGTCAGAGAATGAGTTTGGAAATATCCTTTCATCTGCATTTTTGGGATTAGTTCTAGAAAGAGAGGTGTTAACTTTTCTTTAAACGTTTGTAGAACTTGCCTGTGAAGCCACCTGGTCCTGGAATTTTTTTTTCTTTTTTTTTTGCTAAAATACTTTTATTTATTTATTTTTTTAAATTTTATTTTATTTTTAAACTTTACAATATTGTATTAGTTTTGCCAAATATCGAAATGAATCCGCCACAGGTACACCTGTGTTCCCCATCCTGAACCCTCCTCCCTCCTTCCTCCCCATACCCTCCCTCTGGGTTGTCCCAGTGCACCAGCCCCAAGCATCCAGTATCATGTATCAAACCTGGACTGGCGACTCATTTCATACATGATATTATACATGTTTCAATGCTATTCTCCCAAATCTCCCCACCCTCTCCCTCTCCCACAGAGTCCATAAGACTGATCTATACATCAGTGTCTCTTTTGCTGTCTCGTACATTTTTTTGTTGGGAGTTGTAACAACTTATTAACCAGAGACATATTAATATGTCTTTTGTTACCTAAATGTTATTGACTGGAGACATTTCAATATTCAATTACATAACAGATCACAGGCCACAGGTGTCAGTTTCTGTAAAAAGTCCCTCATTAGTAATGTGTTAAAAATCATAGATTCAGTTTCAGTACTTGTAGTTGGTTTTTTCATATTCTCTGTTTCTTCCTGGTTTAGTCTTAGAAGATTGTACTTTTATAAGAATTTGTCCATTTCTTCTAGATTTTCCATCTTATTGGCATACAGTTGCTTACATTAATAATACTCTTTTATGGTCCTCCGTATTTTGTGGTGTTGGTTTTAACTTTCCCTTTTTCATTTCTAATTTGATTGATTTGGGTCATTTCCCTTGTTTCATTTTTGATCTTTTAAAATGCTGATAGTTTATCTTTTCTCTTACTTTTATTCATTGCTTCTCTTTTATTCTTTATTTTATTCATTGTAAGCATATAAAAGACTATTATTTTTGGTCAAATCTCTGAGTATTCATAAAATAGCAAGTCGTAGGAGAAGGCAATGGCAACCCACTCCAGTACCCTCGCCTGGAAAATCCAATGGACAGAGGACCCTGGAAGGCTGCAGTCCATGGGGTCGCTGAGGGTCGGACACAACTGAGCGACTTCACTTTCACTTTTCACTTTCATGCACTGGAGAAGGAAATGGCAACCCTCTCCAGTGTTCTTGCCTGGAGAATCCCAGGGACGGGGGAGCCTGGACCCCATCTATGGGGTCGCACAGAGTCGAACACGACTGAAGTGACTTAGCAGTAGCAGCAGTGAGAAGTAAAGTGTTCTTGGGCAATATTTGTGAAAGAAGTCTTTCAAGAAATTTATATTATTAATAAAAATAAGTATTTAAGGGTATTAAAATACATTAAGTAACACGATTTCTTACACAAAGTTTATCTGTAATTATTTATGATATATAAGCATTTACACATATGTATAAACTTTAAAGCAATGAGAATGATACATTTTCCCCCTATAAATGAAATAGCTTCTCTTCATGTGCTTTACATCTAAGAACATTTCCAAAAAGTTAAGTGCATCCATGATATATCAGATTTAATATTCTTACAGCCAGCTTCCCATAACCATTGCCATAAATGATGCTTTTTCATGCTCAGCTAACAGGCTTCCCTGGTGGCTCAGACGGTAAAGCATCTGCCTGCTATGCAGGAAACCTGGGTTTGATCCCTGGGTCAGGAAGATTCCCTGGAGAACGAGATGGTAACCCACTCCAGTACTCTTGCCTGGAAAATCCCATGGATGGAAGAACCTGGTAGCCCATAGTGCTGCAAAGAGTCAGACATGACTGAGTGACTTCAACAGTCACTCAAAGTGATTTAGAAGCTGTTGCTAGGATGAGATGTAAGTGGGAGCTTGACATAAAGCAAAATTCACCTAATATCAAAAAAATTAAAACACAAAAATTGTTTTATTTGACTATTTAAAAAATAATTCTATATGTTATGGAAGAGTCTCTGAAAGAGTATCTTTAATAAAAATTATCTTTAAAAATGAATTTTTGTGCCACATTCCTGTGTGTCTTGAATGTTTTGAAACTTGGGTTTTACTCATATTCATGCTAAAAAATGTGAAATAAAATCTGCATAGCTGCTTATCAGAAAAAATTATCATAATAAAATAAGTAAACAAATTTTTAAAAGACAAATTTTAGAAAATATTTAAATATACTTTTGCCTTACTTTTATGAGGAAACACGCTCTTGTGATAAGGCTGATGAGTTACAATGTTAATAATAGTAAAGTTTTGATTTTACTATTTTAACTATAAAAATGCCTTTGAGAAAATGTTTTCTTTCCTAGATCTTGCCCCAGTTGGACAGTTTTATGTGAGCTAATATATGTAGTCTGATAAAGTTTTCAAGGGAGCCAATTATGTGCTTTCCCACAATCAATACTGCAGTATAATAGGCTTTTCTGGGGCCTTTTATACCTTTTTTGGTTAATATTGAGTTATGTTTTGCTCTTTGGGACAAACCATTTCTTCTAATACTGATACTGCGGTTGATAGGTAGCAAGGATTACCAATAGAACCTCTGTCTTGAAGAGAAAATAAACTATTTTTCCAAGAACTAATTGTATTTTACTTCATAATCCATTAAACTGAGTTTAACTAACACTAGAGAATTGCAGATAGGTTACTATAGAAGAGTTGGAAAAATTCTATCACAGAAGAAAACTTCTGCAAATCATTACTGTAAGTCCTAAATAGAGATACTCATTGATAAGGTAAACCAACATTTCTAAACTTTCTCTGGTTTGTATATTAGTGTGTCTGATGAAAAGAGAACAAATAACTACCTTTGAAAATCTCATCTTCAATGAGATTAGTCCTTTAGAATAGTCCTTTAGACTATAGAATAGTCCTTTCAATAGTCCTTTAGAATATTCAAAATATCAGAAAAACTACAAACCTGCTGTCCAGGATAAGACAAGAATAAGCTTTCAGTGCTCACATTTCATTCTCAACTGGATCTTGGGCCCTGAGGCTGGAATGTAGACCTGATCTTTGTTAAAGATATGTGCAAAATCTTTGCCTTCATTCACTTTCTTATGAATTATGAAAAGAAGTAATATAAACTTATTTATAAAAATAAGAAAATTCTCCATATTTATATAATTGTGCACTATGCTTTGAATTCTTCATGTTATTATTATTACTTTGTTTTATTAAACATCCTGGGAGAAGTCTTTCAGATGCCTTGTTTTCAAATTGGTATTTAATGTAATAAAAATTCAAGAATAATAAAATGATTCTTACATGGAAAGTAGTTTCTTTAAACATAGTAAGAATGTAGCTATTCATTTTTGAAAAAAAAGATAGCAACATTGCCAATTAATTATTTTTATATGTAAAAAGCTGTCAATTTTTGAAAAAATATAACAAGAAATTACAACTATGTGTTATGAATTTTATGTAAGAATCTTGGGCTGACAAATAAATGGATACAAAATGCCCCTTACATTGGGTGAATTTTTTGAAATTTCTATTAAATTTACCACCTGTAACATGATTTATGGTACCTCTACAGTAAAGTACAAAATATTGACTGACAGAAAGCAGAAATAGAAATGGTTTAGATCATGTTGTTTAATACAAAGTTAGAGTGCTCTGGAATTTATCAAACTCCTAGATTTAACATCTTTGTATTTTTGGTAATTATTTAGTAAGAATAATATTATGTTTCCAGTATCATTCAAATATATATATACATATAGTGAAATTAATCTGACTTCTTCCTCCATGAATCTTCTTCCTTGGA
Source organism: Bos indicus (assembly GCF_029378745.1). Taxonomy (NCBI): domain Eukaryota; kingdom Metazoa; phylum Chordata; class Mammalia; order Artiodactyla; family Bovidae; genus Bos; species Bos indicus. Next base: position 26,480,151 of record NC_091776.1, on the reverse strand, counting down.
ATGTTCACTTTCTTATTTATGAGGGAAAAATATCACTTATTTCATTTACCATTTTCCTCTGATTTTAGCTTCTGCTCTAGAACACACAACTGGAGATTTTGGGCAAAATAATGCTGCTAACCTCAGGCATCTTATCAGAGGTTTCTAGAAATATAGAAAGTGTGTAACACCAAATGTCCCTTTCCTTGGTTAGAAAATACTCCTAAATTTATTTTTGAACAGCTTCTCAAAAGTACATAAAATTACACTGTTTAGCTGCTATCTGAAATATATTATTTAATGATTCGGTACCTTGAAGGGTATAAATTATCATAAATTAGTCCCATCATTTGTAAGTGTGAGTTATAATGATAGGAATATTAAAGGAATGACATGAAAAATAAGTAATCCAAATAAAAACATGTATAGTGCCTGGAACACTGCTGCTGCATCGCTTCAGTCGTGTCCGACTCTGTGCGACCCCAGAGATGGCAGCCCACCAGGCTCCCCCATCCCTGGGATTCTCCAGGCAAGAACACTGGAGTGGGTTGCCATTTCCTTCTCCAATGCATGAAAGTGAAAAGTGAAAGGGAAGTCGCTCAGTCGTGTCTGACTCTTAGCGACCCCATGGACTGCAGTCTACCAGGTTCCTTCATCCATGGGATTTTCCAGGCAAGAGTACTGGAGTGGGATGCCATTGCCTTCTCCTGGAACATTGTAGATATCAATAAATCATCATTAATGCAATCATCACCACCATCTTCATTAATACTATATTTTCTCCTTAAGGTGCACACATACGGACTAAATCACTTCAGTCCTGTCAACTCTTTGTGATCACATGGACTGTTGGGATCGAACTGTGTCTCCTGCATTGGCAGGTGGATTCTTCACCACTGAGCCACTAAAACCCTAGAATATCCATTGTCATAGAAAGGTTGCTTTTATGTTTACAGGGATACATCTGTCATCCAGAAAAGTGTGTCATAAAAAATGTCTTGTGATTTTCATTATTCAAAAATAAAACTGTTTTTCCAAGGACACTTTTCAGTGCATTTTAATATCTTTAGATAAAATTATTTTCTGGATTTCTTTTTGGTAAGGCAGAATGATTTGGTTCATGGTACAATCTGGTGTGTAAGATGCTGTTGTATCTGCTTCTGCTAAAGATGCTGATAAACTTAATTTTTCTGACATGGATTCTCCAGTTTAAATGTGTCTCTAATAACCACTGATCCTTACCAAGTTGCTAGGGATACTAAGAATAATAATTAAATTTAAAAATGTGGTTTCCTTGTCTGAAAGTCAATATGGTAGTGTAATATTTGGCATCATTAGTATTTTAGTGGTCCAGAGAAGAGCTCTTAGGTGCAGTTACTTTAAATGATTTATCTGTATGTGCCCATTTGTGATTCTGATATGACTTGGACAGGACTGCTAATATAAGACATTAAAGCATCTGGAAGTAGACCAAACTGTAAGTAAAGGAAATTGCCTATTCTTATGGATGATCTTTTATGCTATTTTTTTAAAATATAAGTGAAGCACTCAAAAACACTGACATGGTTCTAAAATACTTTAAAGATTAATCTATAAAATATCACTTCTGGATTAAAAATTCTAGGCCAAACAAAACTACACTTTAGTTTTCCATTTTTAACCCGTAATAGAAAAGAAGAGAGACTTTCAAAATAATGGACACAAATAAAACTGTGCTTTTAAGTACTTATCCTCTTAAGCATGCTACACATATCATCATTCACAGGAAGAAGAAAAGGCCATTTTATATCAAGGATGAGTCACTTATTCAACATTCCCTCCAGTGTTATGTGCCTGGATATATAACACAATATCCATTTTCCATAAAGATTTGTGTTAACTGCAGGGTATTGTACATACTTTTCATAACCAAGAAGAGGTAGAATTTGAATTATTTTCCATTGAAAGTATTTTTTCATATATTGCATTAATCAGTAAGTACTTGCACATATTTTAAAAGCACTAAATACAGAAAAAATAAAACACAGGTGCATACTTTTGCTTTTTCCCCTAATTTTAAATTCTTGAGAATAGTCATTGGGTATGAGGGTTTGTGTGTGTGTGTGTGTGTGTGTGTACATGTGTGCACACACATGTACATACACACAAACACAAATGTTTAATTAAAAGTTCTAATATCACAATCTAAAATCATTTTTAAAAGCTGTAGCAACTTATATTTGCTTCAGTTGTGTTATTGTTTTGCTTCTCCTGACAGTTTTCCTCTCACATTTTTTTTGCTAGCTTTAATTAAGTTTTCTCCTTAGACCTGAAAGGAAACAACAACAAAAAAACTGCAGGCTCAGTATATTTTTTCAGAGCATACACAATTTGATCAGTTACTACCTAGTGTCTATGCTGGTAAAAAATGTTTCAATGCTTTTAAAGCAATTTTTCCTGATTAGTAATTAGTAGGTCAAAAACATGGGTTAAATTCTCTAGTGTTATGCTTCCCAAACTTTCTGGGACTCTAAGAATTTCCTGAAACACATAAAAAAATGTGACTCAATGCTTGCACAACAGACAATAAAACAGACACTAAAAAGGCAAACCTTTAACATAATCCTCAGCATAATGTAGGAGTTTGACAGAAATGGAAACTCTCAGTGCCACATTCTACACTTACTGACTCAAGATTTGTATATTAGCAAGCCATCAGGGTAAACCACATACCCATTAAAGACCTAGAAATATTCTCAGTCACATTCTTCCACTAATGTTAGCTAAAGTGAAACCTTTTAATTAGTTCCAAGCCCAAAACATCTTCATTATTTTTCTCCTTTCTATGAAAAAATGCCATACAGAACAACTAGGTCTGTCTTCTCAGAAAACTAAGACCCAGATATGTGATTTTGATAAGTAAATGGGTCTTGATGTTTAGTCTTCTACTCTCATTGTTTACAGTTATTTGTGCTCTCTGTCTGTAGTCTAATGTTCAAAGACATATTGATTGCCGTTTTCAAGATATTTGTATTATTTCATGACAAGACTCCAATGTATTCCTGAGTTACTGCACTGATTCACTCAAGCAACATATTGAACTCTACCGATAGCCAATCTGTATCATTCATCATTCAAAAATAGTAACACACATAACAGTCTTTGATTATTAAGGTCTAAATGGACCCATCAATCAATATATGTTCAATGAAATCCTGTAAGCCATTCAAAGTACTACTCAGTTACAATTGTCTTTCCAGTACAATCTCCCACCATTAAACCACAAGGGAAGTCTGTCTCTATGAACTTCCTTTGGCAACACTTGTGCTCATTGTCTAACTCTGCTGTAACAAATTCCATCAGTTCTGAGCCACAAAGCCCTACACATTTTTTTTTTTCCTCTCTCTGTGCTGAAGGCCAAACGTCTAAGCTCAAAGTGTGAGCCGCTGTATTCCTTCTGGAGGCTTCAGAAAATGCTCCCATACCTTTTTCAGCTTCAAGAAACTATCTACATTCCGTGGCTCGTGGCACTTTTCTGGCATCTTTCAATCTCTTTCTTCTATGCTCATATCTCTTACTGTTGACTGACCACTTCTGTCTCCCTCTTATAAAAACTCATATGATTACACTGAACCCATCGGGATAATCTCCTTGTCTCAAGATCCTTAACTTAATCACATTTGCAATGTTCCTTTTGTCATATGCTGTAATGAATATATTCCTAAGTCTTAGGGATTAGGATGTGGGTATTTTGGGAAGGTCATTACTCTGCCTACCATGGTACCCTATACCTGCCATGATATTTATCACTGTAGTCATATTAGAAATAATTGTTGACTATTAGAAAGAAAAATAAATGTCCTAGCCTGCAAGACAAGAAGAATAAAAAATGATTAGAAAGGAATAAACAAAACTGTCCTTAGTTACAGTTTTGTCTTTTTTAATAAACAAAACAAAAGAACACAGTGCTGTCTCTGTACTACCACCCATAGAAAGAAACAGTCATCTTTGGACGTTTTTCACTAAGGTGAGGGGAAGTAGGACTTGCAAAAGCTCAGGTAGAGGGCCGAACAGCCTTGGATGAAGAGTAGTGCCTCTGATGACAGGACAAACTCAAGTAAGTTCTGGCTTTGCTACTTACCACCGGTGTGACAATGTCGTTCCTGAGCCTCAGTTTGCTTTGTAGAGTAGGGATGTAACAATTGTATCAATAACCACAGAATGAGATTGTTATGAAAGTTAAATGAAACACTTGTAAAGCACTTAGCATAGTGCCTGACACATAGTAAGTGCTCAATAAATGTTAGCTATTATATACTATATATTATATATATATATATTATATATATATATATTATATATATATATATATATATATATATATGATGGATACTTATGGTATCCATCTTATTTCCTTTTATGCACTGGTTATTAGGAATCTGGAGAAGGAAATGGCAACCCACTCCAGTATTCTTGCCTGGAGAATCCTGTGGACAGAGGACCCTGGTGGGCGGCTGTCTATGGGGTTGCACAGAGTCGGACACGACTGAAGCGACTTAGCATGCATGCATGCATTAGAAAGAAAGGAAAGAAAGAATAGAAAGAGAAAGACACATGAATAGAGACAAAGCTGGAAAATCAAAATCAGTATCAGTGGAGAGAATACTACTCTAAGTGGGTAGGTTTTGATAGTTAACTATTAATTAAGGGTTTTGGTTTTCTAATGTATGAATTCCCTATCAGCTTTACATGCCTCTAATAGGAATAAATTACTTTTATAACCAGCACCATTTTATTCTTCTGGAAAGTAATAGCACCACCACTTCCCCCCATTTTTTTTTTCTTTTATCAAACTGCTTCCCTCTGAATTCAACATTTTATTCCAAAATGAAGCTGTGCTTTTGATTACCTCCTAATCATAGTTAACTGCTTGAAGGCAGAACCCATGAGTCAAACTTGGCTGATTATAATTTCCTCAGAGAGTAGCTGAGAAAAAGAGATTTCATTTCTGGTGGCTAAGCTCAAAGTTCATGAGATCCAAACTGTTGGCCTCCTTCAGCCTAGTCTTGTAGGAAAAGCCAGGCAGATGACTTAATTCTATGCTTCTCTTTCCTTTTCTTTCATGTTGCAGGAAAATACTGAGGTCTGTCTATCTATCATCTATCTATCATTTGTATATAGATACCCACATAAGTAGCAGCATAAGAGTTCTGCATCTAGACATCTCTCCTGAACTTACTGAAAATATTTTTTTTTTTGCTTACTCTCTTAACATCCATATTTACATGTTTAAAAAAATGAGCCCTGGTAAAATGTATTATTTTTCTGTATTCTTAATTATGCAAATAAACAAGCATATGAACAGAATAATTCTGGTTACACTATAATTTACAACAGCAAACTGTTTATAGAACTTATCACAAGTACACAATATCATGGAAACTTTAATCCCTATTCATCCATTTGGACAAATGTGTGTGCATGTATACACATATACAGTTAAATATATGCACATGTTTCTTTGGCTTCATCCAAACATAACTCTGCAGTGGAATATTTCAGCTCTTGGTGAGAAAATGGTAGAGCAGTATTCTATTATTCTATCTGAAATAACATTTTCTTTTTAGACCATTACTGAGGCATTCTGACTGCCTCACTCTTCCCCAACATTCTACCAAGGATGACTTCTATCACAACATTTATGTTCCTGAGTATGCATTGCTAGAAAGAAATGAAAAGTTATATTGATTTCTTGGAGGGCAATGCTGTCATGAATACATAATTTAAATGGTGCAGCATCAGGGTAGGTCCAGCCTCAGTGATGAGCTGGTATCTCAAATAAAAGTATGCAGCCTAATGTGAAGCTTGCTTTCACCAATGTTTAATTTTCATTCTGTATAAAATACTGCATTTTTGTAAAAATGTAGGTCAGAGTATAAGAAACATGAATATTTTAAGACTACCAGAGAAAAAAATTAATTACTAGCACTGTCCTCTGAACTATTTACCCTAAATAAAATTAGCATTGCAATTTAAACCTTAGGGAAGACAATGTGTTTTATTTACCAAAGTAAATAACATGTCATAAGCAAAGTGTCTGACATATTGGACCAAAATAACAAGGTTTGGCCCATTTCAGAGAAATGGCATTTTGGGTATGGAATGAAAAGGGGGTTGGTGGGGAAGAGAATCATGGCCCAGGACATGATTAAGTGCAAAATGAAATCTAACTCTTTACTGAGCAGTAAGATGCAAAACGCCTGATACACAGTTGTGTAGGACTTCTTTCCTGAGCAAGAAGTAACTTTCTAAAATGATATTTTGCTGTCTAGGTCTTCCATCTCACAGAACTGGAAATGATTTATTTTTGATAGTTTACCTTAAATTCTCAGATTAAATGAAGAGTTTCAGATTTTTTAAAGTAACAGGAATGGATTACTGTTTTCTAACTTGAAATAGGAAAGTTTTAGAGTTTCAGTTTTAGTATGATGCATTTATATATTACTTGATGGGGGGCAGGGGGGAAGATGGCCATTAACTTTTGAAAATGAACTAAGATGATCATAACTGTATTAATAGATACATTTACTAGCCACTTTCAGTTGAGATTCAGATTCCCAGAATGCTTGGCAGCATTTATTAAAGGGTGTAATTTTAAGACAGTTATTTGTAATGCCCAGAAATCTCACAAAACACAAAAATACACTGAGTATAAATACAGATCCAACATTATATCCATTGTTATATTCACAATTTTTTTGCCTGACTCATTGGTTGAGAGCACTAAAATTTATTTTAAAAACTTGAGTGTCTAGAGAAAAGAGAAATTAGACCTGATACAGATAAATTTTCTAGCAACCTCCAATGATTAACTTGCACTTTCACTGACAATAAACACTATGTACTATTCATCTAGTGATATTTTGTCATAAGATTTCTTTCTGTATTTGGCTCTAATTTACCCAGGTAGTATCTCCAAGACTCCATGTTTCAGAGTTAGGTTTGAATGTCACTCTTGCCAGCTCTTACCAGATCTGAGTAAAGAAACTAAAAGATCATCTTTTTTTTTTTTTTTTTAGATAAGAAGGCTTTGTGTGTCTTTCTTGTGTACTTATTTTCTAAAGTTTGAAAGATATTGATGCTTTTGAACTGTGGTGTTGAAGAAGACTCTTGAGAGTCCCCTGGACTGCAACGAGATCCAACCAGTCAAACCTAAAGGAAATCAGTCTTGAATATTCACTGGAAGAACTGATTCTGAAGCTGAAACCCCAATACTTTGGCCACCTGATACCAAGAAGTGACTTACTGGAAAAGACCCTGATGCTGGGAAAGATTGAAGGAAGGAGGAGAAGGGGATGACAGAGGCTGAGATGGTTGGATGGCATCAACGAATTGATGGACATGAGTTTGAGCAAGCTTCAGGAGTTGGAGATGGACAGGGAAGCCTGGCGTGCTGCAGTCCATGGGGTCGCAAAGAGTCAGACATGACTGAGCGACTGAACTGAACTGAACTTGAAAGATATACTTATTATTTTCTCTGGATTTCCATAGTCTAAGGCCATGTAATCTTTGACACTGCAATAATAGTACTAAATCTTTTGTAAAATATTTTCTCATTCTATTTTATTATTTTATTACTATTATTCTTTTATTTTGATATTGTATTTTAAAATATATATTTTTTCAAAACTTTTTTCAGGAATCAATGAATGTTCCCTGTCACCAACAAATTGGATTTTAGAGAAAACATTTTAACCAAGTATTCATTGCATGTTAATATATTCCGTCAAATTGATCTGTGTATTCTCTATAGATATATCCAATTGATATTACAGCTAGTTAGGATTCTAGCTTGTAATTACATGCCATCTTTCACTTATAAAATAAACATTAAGTAATATAGGTATATTGTTATACTGTATTATGTATGCAATTTGTTTTTTTCAATTGTGAGCATGACATCAGCAGCTGTGTCATGTAAATTATTCTCTAATTCCTAATTCAAATAATAAAATGAATGCCAACAAAATATAGATAAGCAATATAAATATGTTAAATTTGACTCACAAATGTTCCTATAAACTTTTGAAAACATATTTCAAGACAAATACTTGAGATTGAAGTGATATGAATATATTTTAAAGTATTGTAAATATTCCTGTAAGATATACTTTTACTCACAACTCATTTGATTTCTTTAGTCTTTTGCTGTAAAGTTTCATGTGGAAGCTGAGCATTCCATTTCAATCTGAAATCTTCCTAAATTTACATTCCATTCAAGAATCAATCCACATTAATATCCAACATATATAACCAGTCAATTCTAAAGGAAATCAACTCTTAATATCCATTGGAAGAACTGATGATGAAGCTGAACCTCCAATAATTTGGCCACCTGATGTGAAGAAACTACTCACTGGAAAAGATATTGCTGCTAGGAAAGACTGAGTGCAGGTGGAGAAGAGGGTGACAGAGAATGAGATGGTTGGATGGCATCACTGACTCAATGGACATGAATTTGAGCAAACTCTGGGAGATAGTGAAGGACAGGGAAGCCTGACTTGCTGCAGTCCATGGGGTCACAAAGAGTGGACATAACTGAGTAACTGAACAACAGTAATATATAAACAGCTCATACAACTCAACATCATCAAACAAACAAACAACTTCCTTTAAAAATGGGCGGAAGAACGGAATAGACACTTTTCCGAGAGGAAAGGCATATGACCAACCAGCACATGAAAAGGTGCTCAATACGGCTAATCATCTGGGAAATGCAAAGCAAAACCACAATGAGATATCACCTCACATGTCAGATGCCAATCATCAAAAAACAAACAGATGTTTGCAAGTGTGTGGAAAATAGGAAACCCTACTACACTGTTGATGGAATATAAATCAGCAGGCCACCATGGAAAAGAGTATGGAGGTTTCTCAAAAAACTAAAAATAGTTTATATTCTCAAAAAAAAAAAAAAAAGATCCATGTAACTTAGCAATCCCACTCCTGGGTATATAACTGAAGAAAACAAAACCACTACTTTGAAAAGATATATGCACTCCAATGTTCATAGCAGTGTTATTTACAATTGCCAAGATACAGAAGCAACTTGTGTCCATCAACAGATGAGTAGATAAAGATCTGGTATAAACATGTATATTCAATGTAGTACCACCCAGCCATAATCAGTTCATAATCGTGTGACCCCACGACTGGAGCACACTTTGTGACCCCACGGACTGGAGCACACCAGGCCTCCCTGTCCATCACTAATGACATCTTAGAATTTGGAGCAACATGAATACACTTGGAGAGCATTATGCTAAGTGAAATAAATCAGAGATAAACAAACACTGAATGATATCACTCATATATGGAATCTAAAAAATACAACAAACCAGTGAATATAATATATTCAGTATATCATTGGAGAAGGAAATGGCAACCCACTCCAGTCTTCTTGCCTGGAGAATCCCAGGGACGGCGGAGCCTGGTGGGCTACCGCCTATGGGGTCGCACAGAGTCGGACATGACTGAAGCAACTTAGCAGTAGCAGCAGCAGTAAATATAACAGAAAAGAAGCAGATTGACAGGTATAAAGAGCTAACTAGTTGTTACCAGTGGAGAAGGTGAGAAAGGGCCACACAGGAGTGGGGAGGTGGAAGCAGAAACTATTGGATATAAGGTAGGCTCAAAGATGTATTGTCTGATATGCAGAATATAGCCAATATTTTGTAATAACTGTAAATGAAAAATAATCTTTAAAATTATATTTAAAAATCAATCCATGAATCAGATCAGATCAGATCAGATCAGTCGCTTAGTCGTGTCCGACTCTTTGCGACCCCATGCATCGCAGCACGCCAGGCCTCCCTGTCCATCACCAACTCCTGGAGTTCACTGAGACTCATGTCCATCGAGTCAGTGATGCCATCCAGCCATCTCATCCTCTGTCGTCACCTTCTCCTCCTGCCCCCAAACCCTCCCAGCATCAGGGTCTTTTCCAATGAATCAACTCTTCACATGAGGTGGCCAAAGTACTGGAGTTTCAGCTTTAGCATCATTCCTTCCAAAGAAATCCCAGGGCTGATCTCCTTCAGAATAGACTGGTTGAAGAGTAGTCTATTTTTATTGCATTTAATTTCAGAATTAATTGTTTCACATCAGTTGGCAGTTAAGAATACTAAAATCTGGAAAATAACATATTTTAATAGAAATCTTAGGATTCAGGACTCAAATTCAAATGTATTACCTTTCCAAACCCTTTAGTAAGATATTTTTTCACACTATTCTTGCTCTAACCATCCATTTTTATTTTTATACTTCATTTTAATTTATATTTCTTTTGACTCACACCCATTTTCTTTTATGTACCTCATGTTATCATGAGCACGCTCAAATTTTAAAATGTCATTAAAAAATCTGAAATAAGATTGAAGACAAGCAGTGCTTTTAAGTTCTATAAACATTTTCACTGTGTGTAATAAGAAGTTATATTAAAAGTCACACAACAAGCTGAGCACATTTCTTTGGCAGAAAACTTAACAATGCACAAGTGAAGCAAACTTCTGATAGCAATGTTCTTTGATAAAAGATTCAAACGCAAGTTCAGACACTACTTTGGACATTCTCGAATCCACTTATTCAGTGATAATTAGTTCCTCTTTTCTTATAAGATCTTATCTCCATGAAAAAACAGATTATATAACAAGTTTCCTGGGATGTATTACTCTCAAGCTCCAAAAACATGTTTTACATTTTCTCTGATATAAATAGTTATTTTCTTTCATTAGTAGACAAGTAGATATACAGTAATAAATCCATGGCTCTAAGCTGTGTTCTGTAATTATTAGTGTTTATTTTTCATGTTTTTTAATAGCATCATATTGAAACACTGAAAACTTAGTTGAAATATTGGCAGAATGGTCACTAATAAAATTGTTGATAAAATTTATCATTAGAATATATACAAAAATAACACATTGCTGAACTTAAACTGTATAATATACAGATATTACATGTTATTTTACACTCATTCATCTTTCTCTTTCAACCTTCTGTTAGGTGAATGTATCATCAAGGGTGATCAAGGGTGGAACTGACAGTATGACAATGAGCTATTATAGTCTGTTTTTTCTTCTTCACAGAGAGCAAATCTTGAACATTTATTTCAAGTTGGGTAACTCTCTACTGAGAGTTTTTTTTTTTTTTTTTTTAAATCTCATTGGGTTTTTACATCATTGTAAAATCACCGGATTTAAATAGCACTTAAAAATAATGATTCTTTTCATAATACAATGAAGTTTATGAAAAGAGGAAATGTTGGCTCATGGAGAAGAGATGAATGAACACAATAAGACTTCCATTGGAGGGATTTATGATATATATTTAGCATCTTAGACAACATAATAAATCACTGCCACAGTCAATGTGAAAAATACATTAGATGCCATTTGTTTTTCACCAACCTATCTGGGTTCTTTTCAGATGTCATTTTCAAGATTTATACTCCAGTTTTATTTCATATTATAAAAAGTCCATTACTGATTACAGAGGAACTCTCAAACATGACATTAAAAAAAAAATTCAGGACTGCTCACATGCATACTACCAGCTTCATTGTCAATCACTGAAAAAAGAATACTATACCAATGAATCCAACAAGAGCACAAATAATGATAAATGCAAGTCATCACAAATCCCTCTGTAACTGAATATCATATATTGACATTTTCTCTTTAGCAAGCACTGGCAAATAAGATCAAATATCTCATTAAATTCTACAGAGACCCTTGTTCTTTACATATTATGTACATTGTGAAATCCTCTGATAATTTTCTGTCTTGCACAGCTGTGTATGCAACAGCACTGCATAGGATTATAAACCCCTAAAGGATTTTTTTTTTCCTGTCCACATAGCATTATTCTATACATAACAATATATATCAAGACAAGTTAAAATTAGTTTTGATGATGGAAATGAAGAAAGAAGACCAAAACTAAGGATACATTTCTAGTTTAAAGTTATTCAGGCCAGCAAAATCTCCTGTTATACTAACTACGTACTGAATATTTAAGTCTTCTTGATGAATAACTATAAAAACTCAAATGTTTGGGCCAAAATGGCTGGCAAGAATTTAGTACAAAAAAAACCCAGTACTTATATAACTGAGTACTTTCATCTTTCTTTCTATATTGAACAATTAATATTTTTACTAACTTATTACTTGTCCCATTTATTGTATAGATAGAGGATTTTCATGAAATCAGTTCAAGAATTAAAGATAAATTGCTAAACCCAAGTTTTTCCTTCATCCTCACCACTGAGTTGCTCTGAATACTTTGCCAATATAAATATTTTAGAGCAACTATTACAGGGTTAATCATATTAGTGTTGTTTTATATATATACATATATACATGTGTGTGTGTATATATATATATATATATATATATATATACACACATGTTTCAGATAAACCAATGTCAAATTTATTTAAAATTCGGGGAGTTTGATATACCATACAGATTATTCAAATAATGACAATTTTAGTATGTTTTGTTTATAACACAGTTATTGTTTAAAATGTTTTAAGATACATATTTTAAAACCTGAACTAAAGACTTTTTACCCATGGGTAATCAAAGAGGTATTTAAATTTTGAATCTTGCCTACCTAAATTTATTTATAGTGTAGATCAGCCTTTGGTCCTCTGGGTGTATTTACATTAACACAAAAATTACGTTTAAAAATGTTGTGTTCTCTCCTACCAAGTTAAATCAATGTGCCTGCATTTTCCCTAGATGCCAGCATAAATGCAAGAATGCAATTTTAGGAGTGAAGGACCTCTATAAACAATATTCTGTTTCCAATTTCAGGAAGGTGAAACCAAAAGATTGAACATGGTAACCTTCTGAGCATCTAATTACTTTCATGTAAAAGAAGGGACCTTTCCTATAGTAAACTTATATAACCCATGAGGTTTTACACATGAAATAAAACAACAGCCCAAAATCTGTGTACAAGTCCTGATGACAAAAGACAAATAATATACTTGTATATGTATATATACAAATAAACATATGTATAATTATATATATTATATCAAAGTTCCCACCATATGACCTGTTACATCTACATAGATTTTTTCTAAAGGCAAAGTATTCTACAGTCCAGTAGGAAAATCACACCTGAGGGATTAAATACAAATCTTGTCACTGCAATATTTAATTGCATCACTCAAATTCTAGACCAATTTGGAAACTGAAAAGGCCCAATCATTTAGAGCTCGAAAGAGACCTAATGGTTACTGTGGCCCAAAGTACTGGGTTGTTTGCTACACATTTAACCTATTTTCTTCTCAGAACTTTCTTCTGGGATGTTGGTTAGCCAATTTAAAGATGAAGAAAATAAATCTCAGAGAGTTAAAGTAACTTGCACAAGGCGGCACAAGTAATCACAGACACATTATTTAAACCCAGCTCTGTTGTAACTTGCAAATCCGTTTTGCCACTGTAGCTGCTGTCCTATATCCAAGCCTGCACAAATTATTGCCTGAATTATCTCACACATATGTCAACATCTTTGTTATAATAGTGATAAAATTATAAAGTGGTAGAGTTAGAAGGAGCTTTTAAGATCAATTAACTGTTTTACAGATGGAAAAAATTAAGGTCAAATAAAGTCATGGGGTATTTCTAAAACAAAAGAGCTTTTAATAGCTTTTTTTTGCTTCTTATGTTTGTTGGTTTCCTACTACACACATGTTAACTTTTCAGAAATAAATGTATTTTTTAACAATCTTAAAAAAATATAGCAGAGGCAGACCTAGAAGACAGGCCAATCAATGAAGTTCTATATAGAGCAAAAGTGTTTTTCAAAACCATTTTCCCATATGGATAAGTAATTTAAGTAGAAGTTAGGTAAAACACTTATATACTATGCATTATGAGGTAACTTTGGCTCAAAGATTAGTTCATATGCTTGATTTCCATTCTTTCAATAGATTATTGGCAACATTTTACTTGAGAGAGAAAATATTCTAGATATTAACTTTTATTCTCTTCTTGAGCTTTCTTTCCCAGTTAAAAAAAATGCCAAAGAACCTGGATATAAGTGCTGGAGGAGGGATGCCAAGTCAAAATGGAAGTTGGTGGGTGTTGTAGTATGCTTAGTCACTCAGTCGTGTACAACTCTTTGCAACCCCATGGACTGTAAGCCCACCAGGCTCCTTTGTCCATGGGGATTCTCCAGCCAAGAATACTGGATTGGGTTGCCATGCCCTCCTCCAGGGGATCTTCCCAACCCAGGGATCAAACCCAGTCTCCACAGTGCAAGTGGATTCTTTACCAGCTGAGCCACCAGGGAAGCCCAAGAATACCGGAGTGGGTAGCCTATCCCTTTTCCAAAGTATCTTCCCAACCCAGGAATCAAACTGGGGTCTTCTGCATTGCAGGTGTATTCTCTACGCTAAGCTACCAGGGAAGCCAGAGTTGGTGGGTACTTTAGGGTTAAGCTGTGTGCTAGATATGGAGAACATCCCAGGGAAGGTTCAGTGAAGACAGGACTCTGGCTCCCTACTGGGGGATAGGGAACTTCCAAAATTTACAGGCAGTTAATTGCTGGGTCACTATGAGGACAGGCGACTGGAAAGATGTGGTTGGTAGTAGCATGAAGATAGAAAAGGTTCTTGAATGAAGGATGGTGCAGAGAAAGCCACTGTGCTTCTACTGTTCTACATGGCATCCATGGTCAAAATGAAGCGTTATTGATATTTATAACCCTACTGTCTTAATAAGGATCAGATGGTTACAGAGGGATATTTGGGGATACTGCCATTCTGGAACTGCTGGGCACAGATAACATATGACAATACACTTGGAGAGCCCCAGTGCTTTCTCAGACTGTAGGCAGTTGTAACCCATTTAAGAAGCACAGTAGCTTACAAGGCCCTGACATTTGTGTACAAAGACCATACTTTGTATAACTCAGGAAGTGTTTTTTCATGAAGACCAAGGATTATGCAACCCTGACCTGAGAGTTGTCATACAAGAGAGAGCACAGTATCAGTGTGGTTTCTAAGCCATTTTGTTATTCTAGAATCACACGAAAAACACTGATTCAAAGTTGAAGAATATTAAGTGGATTTTTAAAACTCGACCATTATAGAAATATAAATAATAATATAATCAGTTATCAAATTTAATGATGCTATTATGCTTTGGTCACTATATCAAGTATTAGAAGGAAAATGAGTATTTCTGTAGTACTAATATGAATTATATAAATTATATTTTATACACAATAGAAATGAAAGTATAAATGCAATCTTCAATACCTCTGAAAATAAAAAAACAAACAAAAAACTGTAATGAAAACTTAAATGTGCTGCTGTCTTTTAAGAGACATAAACTAAATTTCCTAAATCAGTCTGCATTTCCAATAGGTAACCTGGGCTCCAAACAACTAGAAAAATTTGTTACTAAAATTAAACTTGTTATTTTTATTATATATATTATAGGAAAACTCAGAGTTTTGAATTTAGTTAAAATATATAGTTTGTTGACAATCATAACATATTCTGAGTAATAATCATTCCTCTTTGGGGATTTTTTAATCTTAATTCTACTCTATTAAATATTTTATCCCAAAGAGCTGTAATAATTCCTTTTGCCTTGATATTTGAAAACATTTTTTTACTTCAATGTCATGATGTATTTGAATGTCTTTTTAAAAAACCAAAAGGAAACGAAAAGTAATATTTATATACTTTGCTAAACTTTTTAACTGTAAAACTAGTATTATTAGCCTGTATGTTTATTTTGTTTTGATATTTATTTAACATCTATGAAATATTTTATGCTTTCAGATGACAAAATGCACATCTTTAGAGGACTGTAGATTAGCCCTTAAGAAATGTTAATATTCATACAAATCACCTGTAGATCTTGTTAGAATGCAGAATCTGATTTAGTCAGTGTGCATGGTGCCTCAATTCTGATGCTGATCTTTGGACAATGATTTCATTTGGAAGATGTTAGAGGATAGTGAAGTAGTTACACCTTAAGCTTTTTCTATGAGGCAGAAATGGGATCAGTATTATTGCAGGACAATGACTTAGGTGAAAAGTTCAGTTTGTGTTAGTTCATTCCAACGTGCTTTAGTCGCATTACAGACACAGTCATTTCTGTGTACAAATATGTGAAAATTACCTCCTTCTCACTTAAAGATTTATCAGCCTATCATAAGTATTCATAAGTGCCATTATGCTACCATAATGATTATCAGTCATACTATTATTATAAGTAGCTTATCTAATTTTAATAGTGTGATTTTAACCAAATCCTCTCAAATCAGTACCACTTTTTATAAAATTCTGAATTTGAAAATCAAGGAAAAAAGAGAAAAATAAAGATATTTTATTTTATAAAATCATGGCATAAAGTACCTACTTGTAGCTTGAATACAACAGTCCCTCAAATCTTTATGTTATGAAGTTATAGGTAAGAAATTGATGAGAACACAGCTATCTTTAGGTAGTGGCTTCTTAGTTTATTCCTTCTCTTCCATTTGATATTTCTATGCATTGTTACAAATTTATATTTTGCAATAAAATTAGAGAATGAGATATATGGATTTTGACTTAAATGTGTCAATGTTAGAAAATTATTATACATTGTAATTTTCTGCTTTCTCTTCTCAACAAAATTCCACATTTTGGGATAATCCACAATAACAAGTCTGAGGAGCAAACATTCACTATGTAATTATAACAGTTTTATTATTATTATTACCTGCTTTTATAAGAATATTACCACACATCCTCACTTAAGAAATAATTGGCCATCCCTTTATATTTCTACCTACAGATCTAATTCCTTTTAATAGCTAATTATTCTTTTCTATTATGGATAAAACACAATTTGATTTGTTTTTGTGACTAAAAACTTTGCAACAAATTCCCTCATGCACATTTCCCTAACTCTCCTCTATTACTAGAACAAATAAACGAAGATAACAAATAGTGAAACATATGGGATAAGGAATTAATTAATTTTAATTGCCTTTTTTCTGATTAGTCTATTGAGAGGTAAAACGCATATTCTCTTTTCCCAACAATGGATATGAAAAACTTTTATATTCACTAGCATTGCTGTGAGAACAATCGTAAAATGAGTGGTTTATTTATTCATTTATTTTTTGACTCCCTGTGACTTTGAATCCCATGTTAGATGCATACTTGTCCCTGGGAAATTTCCCCTTTGTGAACTATCTGTTAACATCTGGCCACTATTCTGAATTTTTTTCTATATTAAACTGTGCAAGTTCAGTGCTTATTAAGAGTTTTCAATATTCAACAGCTATTCTGTAATCCTCCAGCCTCCAATGAGGCTTTTGTTTGTTGTTTCTTTGCGTGTAAAAGTTGCTTGCCTTTTACATTTTTATTTTCATGTAACAAAATGTATCTATATTTTCATTTTGATTCTTGGGATTCGTGTCTTTCTTTAGAAAACATTTCTCACCCTAAATTGATAAAAGTACACTTAAATTTAATTTTACATTTTTGGTTTAATTATTTGATTTTAATTCATCATCTTTCTCAAATTAGTATTAAAATTAGATCAATGTGGAAAACAATTCCTATTTTATTCCCAGACCAATTTAAAATATATCAAAATATCATTTTTTTCATACATGTGTTTTTCGTACAAGTCTGTTCCTCATGGTAAGTATTATAACATTGTAACTAGAGCAACTTCTTGGAAGAGATATCCTCTGGTAGCTATGTCCTTTTATTGTTGGCCTTATTTTAAACTTTTTTTAAAAAGCATTTTTGCTCTACTTTCCATTAGGTAAAAAGTTGAGAACTGAGAAATAGTCACTGAATCCTTATTGTATGCCAGGTGCTTTTCAGCCAATAATTATGCCAACACTGGTAGAGAAAAAGAAGCTGAAGAATAAATACAAATAGTGTCAACTGCATCACATAGATGCCGACAGGTTTCATCTTTAACATGGTCTTGAAGGAGGAAACAGACAGAACAGGCTCCATCTTGAAAGCAGGGCTCCATCTTGGGCCAGACTGTGGACTTTGAGCTATATGCCCAGTATCTATGCAAACGACATATCAACTGGAAAACCAGATTCCCCAGCTGGATGGAGGAGCCCCAGGGCTCGTACCTAGACTCTCCATCACCTAAAAGAATACCCTAATTATCCATGTAACTGAATAGAATCATAAATTCTATTACGCTTATTGGGGTATGACCACAGGCCTATTGATAACTGTCCACTGTTACCTGTTAACTACCTAGGCTTAAGGCATACGAATCATGGGTTTAAGGCATATGAATCACGGGTTAACTTTGTATGTTTCTTTTCCTTTGTTTAGACTAGTTTCAGAGAATTTGGGGAGGTGGGTTTGAGCATGTACACTTAGGGTATATAAGGTTTTCACGAAAACTGGTCAGGGTCCTTGGCTAAGAGGAGACTCTGCCTTGGGCCCGCCTGTGTAATAAACTGCAATCCACTATCTGCATTGTCCTTCTGAGTGAGTTTGTTTGCTGGAACACATGGCTACAACAGTCTTACAGAAATTATGCAATTTTATTTTGTATTTCCATGTTGACCAAGTGATCTTTAACAGTAATTTTCATTAATATCTATTTTTATTCTATTGTATTCAGAAAAGACATTTTGGTTTTAACATATTAAAGCTTTACTTGTGACTTAATTTGTGACTAAATTTGATAAATGTCCCCTACCTAGAACTTCAAAGCATATTGTCATTATTGTAGTTTTAGGATATTATATATATTTAATAATTAATTTTTTCAAGTCTTCTATAATCTTACTAAATTTTGTCCATTTGATCACTTGAATCACTTGATACAGCAGGTGTATGAATTCTGGCTACCTATATCACTGATAATATTTTCTACTTGTTGTAGTGAGAAGGAAAAAAAGAGGAATGAATTTTTCTTTCAGAAATGAGTTTTTCTTTTCTTTCCCTTTTCTGAGAGCAAAGATAAAGAGAACAGTGACAAGGTCAGATCACTCCTAGTTTTTACTTTATTTATTTATTTTTTTTTATTTATTATTTTTTTTTTTTAGTTTTTACTTTAAATGTTCCTAATCTGTAGTCTAAGTTTACTTTCCTCAAAACTAACCTAACACTATGTAAATTACATCCTTCACCTATTGCCCCCCCACCCTCCAGCTCTGCATGAATTACATCTTGCATCTATGTTCCTAATCTGTAGTCTAAGTTTACTTTCCTCAAAACTAACCTAACACTATGTAAATTACATCCTGCACCTATTGCCCCCCCCACCCTCCAGCTCTGCATGAATTACATCTTGCATCTATCACCCTTAAACTTTATGCTAATTACATCCTGGACCTTCACTGTGCTCCTTTCGTATTTTTTTTTTCTTTTGCATTTCAGTAAGAAGACCACAGTACAATAACCCAGAGACAAAGGGACCCAATCACCAAGCTACCTGACTCCAGCTATGACTTTTGAAACAAAACAAGAAGAATGCAAGACCGTCATTACTTTAAGCCTTATCATTTACCTTAAAGTCATGAGACCCAGGCTACATAAAGTCTCTTGTGCTCTTCCAGAGTGAGGGGGGAATGGTTCTTGAGACACTAGCCTGCTGTGTTCTTCTCTCCACTGGCTGAGAATGAAAACCATCTTTGGCAGTAACATATTCGTGTTTAGTGCTTTCTCCTAAGATTATTTTGAAATATTAAGCTATTGTTTTCATGTTTCACGTGTTCATTTTCTGGTATATTCTCATTTTCTGTCAAAATGTTATGTAGTTTATTTTTATATTTTTAAAATATCAGTTTGAAGGGGTTTTGGTGCATTTTCTGCTTCTCATAGATAAATGTGTAGGATTCTTTCAGATTCATTAATGAATGCTCTTATACTGGAATTTGTGCTGTCTCTGATTCTGGCTTCATAGCTTTGAAGATGCTCTTCAATTTAGTTACCAGAAAAGACTTAAAATATGTCCTAAGTAGAGAACCACTATTCCTCAAAGTCAAGTCTGGTCAAGAACACTTGATAGTTTCAGGATGGAATCTAGGTCTTTTGAGCCCTTTTTTGTTAGATATCTGAAACTTTTATTAATCTGAGTGCTCCTGTGTAGTATAATTTAATTTCTGTAACTGTATGTTCCCATGAAAGTGAAACTCTTAGGGGGAAAAAAAGCATTTTGTAGATATTTCTGAGATTTATTAAGCCTCATAGCCACTTTCTTTTTGAAATCTTATACCCACACAGTTTCCATATTAACCCATAAATCAGGGCCACTAAGAAAGTGTCCCAATTTGTCTGTTCTCAGATTTCTTTATGTTTCCTAAATAACCATAGAGGTGTGTAGTTGGTAGTGTTAGGTAGGTAGAATAGGAAAAAGGAGTCTAGAATGGCAGTGGCTAAAAGACAAGGAAGGGGAAAGCCCACAAAAATAGAACAAAGGAAGGTCTGAGGACTGGAGTGAGGACCCCAGGTAGAACAAAAGCACTCCTGGCTAGCCCAGTTTACATAGGGCAGGTCCAGGGGGAGGAGGAAAAAACATATAAAAACAGGAGCCAAAGGGCTGGGGCTCTCTTTCTCCCTTGCTCTCTCTTTTCTTCATATCCTTTGGGTCGGCATGCCCTCATGCCTCGAGGATGTATTTTCCTTTATTTTCTAAATAAAACTGAGCTGTCACACGGAGCTGTAACACTGGTCTGTCCAAGTGCTGTAACACTGGCCCGTCGCTTCAAATTTTTGTCATGATGAGACAGAACCAAGGAAATTACACACTCCCCCGACAGTAGCAATGTTGGATTGCTGTAGTCAATTGACATGCCTTCATAAATTTATTTAGCTCACATTTATTTAGACTTTTTTTTTTTTTGGCCTCTTTAGTTTCAATAGAGAGACAAAATCTCCAAGGTAGAAAACCAGCTTAAGTGCCCCACATTAGATTTACAAGTACCTTACTGTACTATTTCCTTAGTGTCAGTACCAAAGTAATCCAAAATAGAATAAAAACACTACAATGGCTTTGGCTCAGTGAGCTCAATTTTTTTTATACTTTAAAAAGTGTATAAATCTATATCTATGTAGTTGTATGTGGTAAAGGTGTGGAAGGCTGGATTATAGTGGATGATTTACTTTTGCTACAACATTTTAATGCATGCAAACACACGAAACTATCATTCTTGAACATAAGAAGATATATTTCATGTGCAATAACTGACTGCATCCACAAATACCATTTGTCTATTGCTGAATCATCTAACGCCACTGAGAAGTCAAAGAGTGACAAAAATTAATATCTCACCCCAAGTTAGGGAAATGAAGAGAGAAGGATGATACATACAGGTTCCAAAATTAATTATTATGAAAGTTATTAAGATTAAAATCATTTTAGATTATGTTGAATGAGAGTAAAGGAAAGTACTATGTTACAATTATGAGAAAAAGAAAAACTATATTGTCAAAATTTGTAATTAAACCAAAAATAGTGTTGGTCATTTTATAAGTAGCTGTATAATACATCAAAATATTTCATAATCATTTGTTCTTCTCTGAATCAGACAAGCTACCAATAGCTTCATTTGGGTAGATGATTATAATCATGGCAAAACATGTTAATTCTGTTTCTAATGATAAAATGCTTTTATTTAAAATCAATAAACGCACGACTCTTCTTCACACTAAACCTATGAATATACAAGTATAATTTGAGAAACTCATATTGTTGTTTGATTTTATTCAATCTAATCACTCAGTGAGCATCTCTAGAGGACAGAAGCCTGTGTATAACCCCATGAAGAACACAAACATTAGTAACTGGCCACCCAGTTTTTCAATGCAAGGATAATCAAAGAATAATGTAAAAAACTGCAATATAATTAGAATATAAGACAGGTTTCAAAATGAAGAAACAAATAAGAAAGGAATAGAAACTCGTGAAATCAAAAGAGCACCAAAACCACACAAACACTCTTGCTTTTGTGAACTTATATTTTAACAACAAATCTAAAAACAAGTAAACTTCCAAAAACACTTCAAAAGAGCTTATAGCTATTATAATTTCAGAATCTTGCTGTTTTGAAGCATATGGCTAGAGCTCTAAAGCCAATATTTTCTGAATAGTGATAAAACCAAGCAGGACCCTATTGGGCCTTCCAAGGACAGAACCACATTCCATGTCATCTACCTGCCTCTTGTCTGTTAAAAAAAAAATAATTAGCCAAAGAATAAATTTAATCAGAGAAGCCACAAAATGCAAACACAAAGGAAAGCAGTCAAACAAGATTAAATAAGAGTTTAGTCATTACCTTTAGTTCCTCGTCAAGGGCTACAGACAATATTCTGAGCCATGTCTTTTGAGCTGTTTTGCAGATACTAAAATCCCCACCAAGTGGACAAAGTTAACTCAATGATGATCAGACTGTAGCCATGACATGTTACTCCACCTTACACAATTCTAAAAACTGGCCTCAAGAAAATTAAAACAAACTGACCCTGGAGCTGAAGATTAACTGTATTTAAAACAATCAAGATGACGATAATCAGACCACCTCATGACCAATATCAAGATGATAGAGCTGACCGTGCTATTCTACATGGAGCCGCCACTCTTTGCCTGTGCATCCCTGAAATTCCCCTTTAAAAGCTCTTGCCCCCTGATCAGCAGTGGGGAGCTGTCTTTTGGACATGAGTCCCACCTTTTCCCCAGGTTACCGGCCTCCTGAATAAATAAACCTTTCCTTTCTAACCAACACTCACATTGACCTTTGAGCAGCAAGCAACTGGGTCTGAGTTCAGTAACAGTGAAACACACACATTTCCACAAAATTATCAAGAATTTGAATCAAATTTTTGGTTATATTATTAATGCTATAACCTAACTAATGTAACCTGATTTAGACATAAATACCATCTATATAAAAATCCCTGTCCAGTTATTGTGAACCAATACCACTCAATTGAAAAAGATGTCATCAGTGGAGAGGAAAAGACAGCCAAAGAGATTATGGCAACAGGTAACTGTCTTAGTTAGCCTGGACCACAATAACCAAATATCATAAAAATGATAATATAGAAATGATAAAAAAAATATTGCTCACCGTTCTGGAGACTGAGAAGTCCAAAATCAAGGAGCCAGTGAAATAGGTTTCATTCTTGCCTTCTCAGATGGCCACCAGTGCAGTGTGTGCTCATATGAGCTCTTCTTTCTGCCTATATATACAGAGAGAGCTCATTCTTATTTCTGTTCCTGCTCTTATAAAGGCATTAACTTCCTACCCTCACAATCTCATCTAAAGCTAATAATCTCCCCAAAGATTGTCCCCCAAACCCAGCCCTGTCCCCAAATACTATCATGTTGTGGGCAGAGCTTGTAAACAAAAGAAGAGAAAGTATAACACTCAACATCTATTTATACAAGGATTAAGTAGCAACATACTGCAAGTCACCCATGGACAGTGCACCCTGAGGGGAATACAGGATGTAGAAAAATCTAATGAAATGTTCTGTATTTGGGGTATATGGCCCCTGAAGAGTTAAGAGGCATATCTAAGGAGAATTTCAAGGACCTTAGATGCTTGAATCTTCCCATACATAGAAAAACACTGAAATCGTTAACTTGAGATGTCTAGGGTCTTTGGTGATTAGCAATATCTTTTACCAAGATGTATATTTGACTACATGTATTTCCTAGGCCCCCCAAAATCATATATTCATACACACACATACACATACACACACACACACAAACTGGATCTTAGTAGGGGACTACTTCTTTGGAGCACTTCCTCAGAGCTATCTGACAAACTATGTCCTGGGCTATAATCCTTGGTAAGTCCTTGAATAAAACTGAAACTTGCTGCTGTTATATTGTGCATTTTTTCCAGTCTACAGGTTTTAACATATGAATAGGGGATACACAAAAATTCAAGCCATAACAATGGCGAGTAAAAAAATGGCATGTCAATTGCATATTGATGTAGACAACCTGCTATATAAGAGAAAAGAAAAAGGGTGAAGAAGAAAAGGGATTATCTTTTATATAAGTGTTTAGTTTCAGTATGTTTGATCAACATTACTAATGCAAAATAGCTATTTATGGTGATAAATTTAAATAGGATAAGGTAGTTCTCAAGGGACTCTGTTTATTTATCATCTAACAAGATGTTAGATGGACTTTAATTGATGTGGTCTGTTCCCCTTAATTTTGAGTCTATGAATTTAGCATATATGCCAGAAGATATCAGGGGCTTATTCCATGTGATACGTGCAATACGGCTTCCCCAACCTAGAGATTATTTAAAAAGCAGAGATATCCTTTTGCTGACAAAGGTCTGTATATTCAAAGCTATGGTTTTTCCAGTAGTTGTGTATGGATGTGAGAGTTGGACCATAAAGAAGACTGAGTACCCAAGAAGAGATGCTTTTGAATTGTGGTGCTGGAGAAGACTCTTGAGAGTTCCTTGGACAGAAAGGAGATCAAACCAGTCAATTTCCTAAAGGAAATCGACCCTGAAAATTCATTCAAAGGACTGATGCTGAAGCTGAAGCTTCATTATGTTGGCCACCAGATGCGAAGAGCCAACTCCCTGGAAAAGACCCTGATGCTGGGAAAGATTGAAGGCAAGAGGAGAAAGTGGTGACAGAGGATGAGATATTCGGATGGAATCAGTGACTCAATGGACATGAGGTTGAGCAAACTCAGGGAGACAGTGAAGGACGGGCAAGCCTGGCATGCTGCAATTCATGGGACTGCAAAGAGTTGGACATGACTTAGTGACGGAACAGCAACAACAACCACAACCTAGAGATAAAGGGGGCTATCTTTGGTGGAAGTCATAAGCTTTTTTGAAGTTATTGACCCTCTCTCAGAAACAAAGTGTCCCTATCACTATCTCACTTTCAGTTGATCTCATCAGAAAACAGACCCCTGCATCTACATGGCTGACCCAGGCAGTTCAACCACACTCATGATACATTCCACAGACATGTCCCCCCAAAAGAGTGTCCTTGATCTGCCCAAGTTGGAGTCTGGGTTCTGTCTCCTGAGCAGGATGACTAGGTCTGCTTTCACTTTGGAATATGTGCTACCGAGGCTAAGATAATTATAGCAGGCACGATTAGTTTTCAGCTTAACTAAAAATCAGTCATTCAGCCCCTGCCATTCAGTGGAAATTCTATGGGTCAAGGATTCCAAAAGGACCAGGATCTTAGCCTTTATATCAGGCAATAGAATATGAGATAATCTCCTCTCACTGCCATCCACCTTTCCCCCTCAAAGATCACTGTCACTTTCTCATGTGAAGCCAAGAAGTTGACGGGGATAAGTCAGCCATGGTCATCACTAGACCACATGCTGTGGGAACATTTTCTAGATTCTTGGTCATAGACTTCAACTTGACTCACAAACTAAAAGTCACCAGGCTTCTATGGCTGAGGCTCCCAGTTTAACAAGAGTTCATTCACAAGCTGCACGCCATAAAAGAATGTACATAGTAGCTCTTTAAACCCAAGTCCAAATCACTCAAGATTACCTGCCAAGGTGCTTCATCCTTTCATAAATTCTTCCTTTGTGAAAGTCCCCCATCAGCAAAAATGATCACCACAGAAACTTCTCCTATTCGCAACACTCAGAGGGTTCAACAAATTGACTGAAGCTCATATTAAATCCTAACAAAACTATTGGTGGCAAAAGGAAGGTGAGTTTGTCCCATTAACTCAGTCATCTATCCCCAGCTTTCTCCTTGTCTAAAGTGTTCCCTCAGTCGCTTATGAAATGGATAATTTTAGACAGATAATATTCAACATCAAATCTATACATACAGTCAACATACAGTCATTCATAAAAGCAAAAATCAACAGTCATTTCAATCTCTTTTGTTTCTTTCCTGCAAGTCTTGCTCTATTTTATGTGTTAAGTGCAGCATTCTTGAGGTTACATTCATAGTTCCCAGGAAATCCTTTTATATCCTAGACGGGGATTTGAAAGTACTGGAGCTTAGGGGAGAAGGTTTAGAGGCAAATCGTGGGCACAGCTCTAGGAGACTCAGAGAATTTTTTCCTCTTTGCCTAGATACCTGTTCACTTACCAGTACCTAAGCAGTGCCCAGGTTCAAGGGCTCTTTCTACCTCTCACCATGATTTATGTATGATCAGGATTTTGCCCTATATTCCATGGCACCATCATCCATTTCTATGCCCACAAGTGGGCAGAGCCATGAGTTGGCTGTCTGTTTCAACAGAACTATAAACTTTTGAATCCCTCCTATCCCTGAAGTCCCAACATAGCTGGATGACTGTATAGGGCCTTCAGTCTTCCTTGGGTGAACACTTTGGTCTCACCCCCAACCCTTAAATCTCCTGAGATCAGAATAGAAGCAAAACAAAAAATAAAGGGGCACATAGATAATTTCTCCACTTTTGAAAATGAATGGGTTCACCAAAGCCCCACTGGCTCTCAAAACTCCTCGACTTGTTTCCTACTGCTTGGAGAAAAGAGCAAAAAATGAAAGCACTATTCAGCCTCCTTGTTCCAACCCTATCCTCTGTTGCTGGCCTCCAACTGCCTTCCCAATTCTTAACAGACAACAGGATGGACCAAAATGCATTTTCCAATGATGAAACACTTTTCAACATATCAACTGCCTGTTTACGTTGACTCACAGGGTCACTAATCTTTCCTTTTTGAGAAGGTCATATCTGTGCAACTGTATCCTATATTTGTCTTTGAAATTGTAAGTTAATTAATGTATTGATCCTGACAGGGGAATGCACTGTTTCTGGACCATGGGACAAATCAATTACTTGCAAGGTATCTTATTGCCTGTTCCCCATGACCCAGTTCTCTACAGGACAATGTGATGAGGTGTGATGTCAATTCACATGCAAGAGGACTTATACTATAGGACAAGAACCTGGAATAGATGCGTGCATAAGATCAGGAATGAGGTATTAGAATTTAAGGGTAATACATTATTCCCAGTTCTAGGTGAGTGAATCTTGGTACAGGGAAAAGAAAAGGCTTTTTGAAGAAATCTCAGTTTGAACTTGCTTTAGTGAGCCATATCTTGTATTTTCAACATCTTTTCCTCCTTTCCCTTGCCTTTATAACATAAAAATATTGGGCAGAAAATCACTCTCTCTCTAAGCAGCCCACATGGCTCAGAGGTGGCAACCCCAGTTCCAGGGTCAGAGTCAGATAAGCCTCTGATAACCATGTTAATATCTTCTTGATAATATTTATATAAGAAACCAAGGTTTAATTCAAACACAATGTAAGACTTATTTTAAAGACTGTCTTTGCTTTAAGAGTTTACATGTAACCTAAGTAGACACAGTCAGACTCAAAGGAAAGACTTCTGTTAGGATTTGTATTAGGACATGAAAGTACCCTCTTTTATGCACTCCTCATGAAAACAAGAAAAAATTTAATCTATTTCACTATTGATAACTATATTATTATGACAAGATGACCCGGCCTTAGCCAATAGCTGTCACTGTGGACAGCAGACAGGAGAGGAAGCAAGAATCAGAGTTCTTGATGACACGCTGAGTAACTGCTTTCCAGCTTATGATAGATAAAAATATCCTTAATATTTAATCCAGGGTGAATTATATTTGCTGTTATTTGCAGTTGGTATCACATGACAGATACAAAACCTGGTGCAAGGAACTGGGGAAGTAAATCATCAAATCTACTGTTTGAAGACAGCATGGTGGTGCATTTCTGTAAGGATAATGCATTATTTCACTTCACGGAGCGCCACTTTTAAGGAGTATCACGTCAGTCTTGCACCTAGAATTGTGCGCTGAGGTGAATATTTTAACCACTGCTTATCATATCAGTAAAACTACTAGCTTTGATAATATTTAGCATTAGTTAATAATGCATGCCATCAGAAACATTTCACATATGTTATAGCAGTGATTACATCTGAAGACAGATTAAATGTGATTAGCAAATAACCAAATGGATTAAAAAAAAAAAAAAAGATGTGTCCATTCCTGTAGTAGTTTTCTATTGCTATTGTCCCAAATTCCATTCCAAACTTAATGATTTAAAATAACCCTAATTTTTTGCATTACAGTTCTGGGAGACAGAAGTCCAAAACGAGTCTTAAGGGACTAAACTCAATATGTTGGCAAGCTGATCCCTTCTGAAGGTTTCCTGTCTCTTGCAGCTTCTAGAGACTGCTGTCTTTCTTGGCTCTTGGCCATATCACTCTAATCATTGCTCTTATTGGCACTCTGCTTTCTCTTTCACTGACCTTCTTGCCTTCCTGTTCTAAAGTCATTCATGATTACATTTAGGACCCATCAGGAGGATAATCTCCCCATTTCAGGATTCTTAATCACATCTCAAAAGTCCCTCTTGCCATATTAGGTAACATATTCCCAGGTTCTGGGGAAGAGGACAGGAACATCTTTGGCGGCCATTGTTCATCTTACCACAATTGTGTTAGGATATTTTATTAATGATATAGCTTCTTTGCTTTATTTCCTAATGATCTATGGTTTGAAGGAGATAACACAGTGAAGTAAAGCAATACTTAAAGTTTGTTTAGCCTATCAGTATGATCACTGCTGTGTTCTCAAGTGAGAATAAACTGCAAGAATAAAAAAGATACTTGTATAACAGATCATGTTTTTCTAACCATGCTAATAAATAATCAGATATATTTTCAAAACTCATCTTCTATCTTAATTCTAAGAAAAAAGATTATAGTGGTATATTTATAAGCTTTACTTAGACAATATATATTG
Source organism: Bos indicus (assembly GCF_029378745.1). NCBI lineage: Eukaryota > Metazoa > Chordata > Mammalia > Artiodactyla > Bovidae > Bos > Bos indicus. Next base: position 26,451,395 of record NC_091776.1, on the reverse strand, counting down.
TAATTTTTTGTTTCAAACATATCATGAACCCGGCCAAGAAAATTCAAATGTTCAGGTTTTTTTTTAAGTGGATATCTACTGTCTATTAACACTTATACTGTTTACTTATTTTAGTTTCTCAATGTAATTTTAATACTCCATGAACTGATAAGACATTCAGTGACATCATGCAGTCAGTACTGTACTCTATCTGCAAGGTTGCTTTCTCTTCATTAGTATGCAAACTCAGAAAACAGGATTCATATGCATGTTGCAGTCCCCATGTAACTTGAAGGATATTAAATATATGATATCCACTATATCATTTTTGGTTGTCAATAAGAAAATTATCATTGTTGAAAGAAATGGTTAAGCAAATTTTCTTCTGGTTTATTAGAGTCCATGGCAATTCAAATTTTAAAACAGACCCCACGTCAAGAAGTACTTTTTTAAATATGTAATGGTTTTAAAACCATGTATAATGATTTTGAATTTCATATTTTTCTCATTACCTCAAATACTTTGCTTGCTTACAAATATAGTACACAGTTGGAACAGACTTTCAGAATTACTAATTGGTAAGATATATTATTGTCAGTATGGTGGCTTCCACTCATCTTCATTTATACAACTTTACTTTGTACTCAAAAATCATAATGTCATTTCATTGTTAATCAGCAAGTTGTATTATAATTTTCTATTATATGTGATGTTCACAATAAAAATCATTTTTGTTTCCTAATTGACATTTTCATGGTAAGAAGTAGGACAAACTAAGATCTAAATTAGATGTGAGGGCATGTTTTTCCTTCTTCTGGCATTAAGATGGTGTGACTATCACTATATACAAAACAATTCTCAACCATATACTAATTCAACGGCAAGTTTAGCTGCAAATTTTCAAAGTCTAACAATATGCTTGTTCTCTATTCATTCAGATAGAAATAACTAATTCTTTTTTGTTTGGAATTAAGATTAATCACTGCTATCAAGAACCTGCTATTTGTAAGTTCAGTAATCATAGACTCTAAACATTGTTAAGTACCAATTTCAACATAAAAGGTGGTTTTATTATAATATATTGCATAGGTAGGCTGTTATGAAGATTTGACAAAAATAAATGACCCCAATGTCACCTCTATTGTGTTATTCTTGATAATTTGTTTTTATACCTTACCCTCTGGCCATAGCTTTATGCCAATTTAGTCTTCCAGTCCTATATGATCTTTCTCTTTCCTTGTATTTGCAAAACTGAAGATGTGGCAAACTTTGGGCATTCTAATGGTAATCATCGCTTGTCCTTAAATGTAAAATCCAAATATAAAAAGAACAATTCAAATGTCAATATCCTGATAGAAAAGTATGTCAGTGGTTTGATAGCCACTGAGTATATTTTGAACTTCAGAAGAACAGTATAAACTTAAATATTTCTTAAAAGCACTATGAACCCTGACAAAGACACTCAGAATTCAAAGAAGGGAATTCTCTGAAATGCAGATTTCCATTGGCTAGGCGGGTTATTTCATCTGTCTCTTCAATAGACTTGGTCATTAAGTACTGTCCACAGTGAATAAAACTCAAAAAGGAGTGACATAATGGTTTCCAAGAGCTACTAAAAAGGAATAAAAATGGGAGGAACACTGCTAAGTAAAATTCTGGTAGGAAGTAGCATTATAAGTCCTAAAAGTACCCCCTAAATTATTTTTAATGCAACATATATGGATATAGTCTAACATTTATATTTTACAAAGATGGTAATTATATCTGAAAAGGAAGTTTGACTTTATTTGAAATACTCACAGAAGCAATAATTAATGTATTTTATTATGTTACTAATTATAATAAATCCACACTTGAAATTTTATATTTCAGTCAGTTATCTTGACTCACTGATGTTTCAATGTACCATAAATTTAATATGAGGTATAAGCAAATCTTCAGAGCAGCAGATTCTTAATGAAATTATATCAGGCAATTAAAAACTTTTCTTTAGAATTTACCCTTAAAATCTTCAGAGTATTCATATGGACTGAATTCTAATCTTCCCTACCCCTATTTGTATGTTGAAATCATAAATCCCAATGGGACTGCATTTGGATATTTGATCTTTAGGGAGATAATGAAAGTTAAAAAAGGTCATAGCATAGGGTCCAAATACAACATAATTGTCTTTATAAGTAGATGAAAAGATAACAATGATCTCTTTATGCATGCACAGAGAAAAGCATATATAAGGACACAAAAAGGAACTGGCCATTTACAAGCCTGGCTAACAGCACCCTGATCTTGAACTTCTTGTGAGAAAATAATTTTCTGTAGTTTAACTCACCCAAACTGTGGTACTTTGTAAGGGCAGCTGAAGCAGACTAATACAGAGTATCCACCATTGAAGATAATAATTTCAAAGTTAACTGTAAGATTTAGTAGGCAAAAGTCTTACAGTTACATGAACTTGGGTATAAATAATTGTAATAATCTCTATTTCTCTGAAATTTTTCTTACTGTAACAAAAAACTCTCATTTTTGTATCTTAAATTGTAAGTTAGCCATTGTAAGGTAAATTCGGTTTTCCCCAATACTTAAGGTATTCAGTTAACTTGTCCTAATTCTCCCTTAGTTGACACAGAATTTTTAGAGGGAGAGCTGTCTATTATATAAGATTAAGTCATAGAGTCCCTTGGTATAAAGACACTCTCTCCCTCCGACAATGGGAACAAACTCATCCTATCTTTTCATCTATGTCTTTTTTATATTTTCACTACTTTTCTGACACATCCAATGACTCTAACCTGGGATGTGCTATGGTAAATTCAGATACTCCATTTGGGAGTAGGGGAAACACAAAGCATTAGAAGTAAAGGTTTTGAAAGGAGATAGTCTCAAAACTCTTGGTTAGACTCCCTTTGCCGCTATTTCTGTGCAATGTTAACATGGAAAATCCCTCTCAAAACTCAACGTATCCACAGCCTTCATACAGATATTGAGGAAAAGTCTTTATCTTCAGTTCCTCCAAACCTATCTAGGGTTTTTATCTTCCACCCTCTTCTCTGAGGAATCAGCTTGTGGCAGAGGAAACTAGAGCACTTATGATCTCACCAAACAACGAAGCATATCTATATTTTTTCTAATAATTCTAGTCACTCCTACAAAACAAGTTATTATAAGTTGACTGGGTTATCTCTTTCTTTACCTACTGTATTCCTTATTTATAAGAATAATCTGTTTTTTGAAACAGAACAGCTCAAGTTCTTACATCTCATACAAAATTTATCCTATCAAGTTAGCCACCTCAACCCAATTTTTATCTCATTTTGAAATTCAGTTAATTTAGTTTATTAACTTTAAACAAAACATCTTTCCACTTTGATTTCTGCTACACTCACTTCTCCATGCCAGTAGAGAATAGAAAATGTCCCTGATAATTACTGAACCAAAAAGGACTTCAGGTAATCTTTGTAAAGTTTTGTATTTTGCAGAGGTTTGGAATTGCATTAATATCTCAGAATTTTACTATGTTTATTTAGTATATATTTATCATCTTGATTTTCATATTTTTGTTTTTGCACATTCAGCATACACACACATATAATACAATTGGAAGAGTGTCTAAAATATTCTAATGGAAAGATCTAGCATGTTTCTCAAGAAAAGCTATGATGATATGAAAAGTAAAGTTTATTGACTATATATTATGATTGCAGCCATGAAATTAAAAGATGCTTACTCTTTGGAAGGAAAGTTATGACCAAACTAGACAGCATATTAAAAAGCAGAGACATTACTTTGCAAACAAAGGTCCGTCTAGTCAAGGCTATGGTTTTTCCAGTGGTCCTGTATGGATGTGAGAGTTGGACTATAAAGAAAGCTGAGCACCAAAGAACTGATGCTTTTGAACTGTGGTGTTGGAGAAGACTCCTGAGAGTCCCTTGGACTGCAAGGAGATCCAACCAGTCCATCCTAAAGGAGATCAGTCCTGGGTGTTCATTGGTAGGACTAATGTTGAAGCTGAAACTCCAATACTTTGGCCACCTGATGTGAAGAGCTGACTCATTTGAAAAGACCCTGATGTTGGGAAAAATTGAGGGCAGGAGGAGAAGGGGAAAACAGAAGATGAGATGGTTGGATGGCATCACCAACCAATGGACATGGGTTTGGGTGGACTCTGGGAGCTGGTGATGGACAAGGAGGTCTGGTGTGCTGCAATTCATGGGGTCGCAAAGAGTTGGACATGACTGAGCAACTTAACTGAACTGAATTATGTATAAAGTCAATTACATAAACTTACAGAATCTTTGCAAGTTAAACACTATGATCTTCACTTTATAGAAAGCGTAACAGTAGCTTAGAGGAGTAAAATAACTTATCCACATTTAGACAGAAGTGCTTTAAGGAAAAAAACCCATTCTCTTTTCATTCTATAATATGTCTTTCAACCTTTACCAAAATCTGAAAATATAACTATTTTATTATCATGTGTATGCTCTCTTCGTGACTCCTTTGTATGCTGTGAGATAGATACCACTTCAAATTTGTAAGTGCATATCATGAAGTTTAGTAAGTTGAAGTTACATGCCTACCATGGGCTATTTATAAAACAGCAGGATTATCTTGACAGCAAATCTGACTCTACTACTTCACAGTGGGAGGTATTATCAATCTCATATGGATTTAAGCTCAAGAATAAATGGGAATTTAAAAATTCAAACTTAAATAATGTTGACAAATTCATTTAGCAATTAAAATAGTCAAAACCTAAAAATATGCATTTTATAAGGCAATTATAAAATATTAATACTTAATTTGAAAATAATATATGGGGAGGGAGTAGGGAGGAGGGTTCAGGATGGGGAGCACGGGTGTACCTGTGGCGGATTCATTTCGATGTTGGGCAAAACTAATACAATATTGTAAAGTTTAAAAATAAAATAAAATTTAAAAAAAAGAAAATAATATATAATTTTTATTACTTCCCTGGTGGTGCTAGTGGTAAAGAATCTGCCTGTCAATGCAAGAAACGTTAAGAGGTGTAGGTTGGATCCCTGTGTTGGAAAGATCCCCTGGAAGAGGGCATGGCAACCCACTCTGGTATTCGTGCCTAGAAAATTCCATGGACAAAGGAGCCTGGCAGGCTACAGTCCATAGGGTTGCACAGAGTCAGACACAACTGAAGCAACTCAGCACACATGCACGCATATGATTTTTAGACTTATAGAAAGATTACTCAAAAGGAAAAACTGTGTTTGATTTTGTCTGTTCAGGGAAGTTGAATAATACTGATGAAATGGGATGAATGTGTACCCCTACATTTATAAGGTAACCTCCAGTAACTCAGAATATGACTTATTTGGAGATAGGTTCTTTAAGGAAGTAATGAAATTAAAATGAGGTTATTAGTGTGGGCCATAATCCAATATGGCCAATGTCCTTATGAGGAGATGAGGATACAGATACAGAGGTTAAGACCTTGTGAAAATACAGGGGAACGATGGCCATGAGCAGTCAAAGAGAGAAGCCTCAGAAGAAACCAACCCTTACAACACTTTGGTCTCAGACTTCTGACCTACAGAATTGTGAGCAAATATACTTTTTGTTTTTTTACCGTCCAGTGTCTCTCTTATGGTATCCCTAGCAAACCAACACAACTAGTTTTAATAAAACATCTGAATTTTTAAAAATTAAAAAAAAAACTGGTATTTATCTCTTAATAAATGGGACAAAACACATTTTCCAAGACCCAATTAAGTATCTTGAATTAGACCAGGCCAATGGATGTTCTGTTCATCAGCTCACCTATATCAACTGGGTACCTATGAGAGACAGAGAATGTCATTTCCCAACCCAAGACATAATGAGTCAGAATCTAGATTTTAAAAAGATCTCCAGAGTGGTTGACTTTCACAGTAAAGTCTGAGCAGCCTTGCTTTAGGCTGAGTTAAGATTGATATTCACAGCCTAACACCAAAATCTAGTTGAGCTGCTACAATTGTGTTTAGTCTATGTTGTCCAACACCTGAATAGGAGGCTTCAAAAAGGGAAAATTGTAACCGTTTGGCATTTCAGAGCTTGTAAACACTGTATTGATGGCCACTGTGAGAACTGTAGGTTCATCCAGATATGTGCGACAGAGGACTGTTGTTCAGAAAGGGACTCTAAGAAGTTCAGACGGACTTAAACAAAAGTCAGAAGGACAGGTTGCCTGGTTTATGTTTCCTTTATAATTTCTATCTTGGCAACAAGTGCCTTTGACTTTTGCCAGCTCTTTCTGCTATGCCATTGCTACTTTTAATATTTCTACCCTACTCAAATTCATCATGAAGATGGATGGAGAGTCATAAGGAGCCAATATATTAGTTTTGTGTAAACCAATATTGAATACTATGATCTTCGAAACATATTTTCTGGGACATACTACAAGTCTTCATTTTCCTACACAAAGATCAATAGTCCTTTTTCTGTCATTACAAGTGGGTAAAAGGTTAAACTATGAATAAACTATACATTAGGAAATTGGAATTGTTGACTGCTCCTGAAATAAAGCAGGCATCAGTAGCCTGAGAAACAATAACGTACTGATGACATCAACAGTAAAAGAGAGGAAGGTGCCTAATTTTACAGATGTCGGTATCTTGGCAACAACCAGCTCTGTTGATGTGGTTTGGACATAGATATTAGCTGCCTACTGAACATCCATTTTCCTCACTTCCTTATTCAAAAGTTCCAGCTTTATCCTGGTTATCATTGTGGCCAGATAAAAACAAAATAAACAAAAATACATTTCTCAGGCTCTCTCACACACACACACAGTTGGTCTAAGAAACACATGGGACAGTTCCTTGGAGCTGTCGTAGATTTTGTAAAGGGAGTCAGTCGATCAGCTGTCATGTGCCTTTTCTCTTCAACCCACCCTTTCCTTTTGAACTACAATTCTGGTACAGTGTTAACTAAAGGACTGTGGGCAGAAGTGAGGCTCAGGAATTCTGTGTCCAAAGCTGGAGGTGACAGCTCCAGGAGGATAAATGATCCCGTGTGTCCAGGTCACCCCTTGAATGAGAACCCTCCAAGAGAATGTATACTGGACATTTGATAAATAAAACATTTCTTGTACTATGTTTCAGCCATGATGTATTTTTTTATACTTCTCTACAGCAGCCACCAAAACTTTAGGAAATGTGGTAAGGATGGGGCAACAGAAAGAGAAGCTCTGATCTCTCATGAATGGTAAAGCCATCAAACCTTCAAGAAAAAAATAATAAATAAAAAATGGCTCTCCCTATTCAAATAATTTCTTCTATTCTACACAACTCATAGGCAAATGGAATTTCTATTTTTATAAAGTCTACACACTCATAGCAGGCAAGTATAAATCAGCCTATAATCATTAGCTTCCTTCTCTATAGAATATGATTTTCATTGACAATAGGAAACTTAAGCAGCTACATCTCCATACACAAAGTGACCTATCATTGCAAACTCATTAAAAATTCTAGTTGTTTGGATATATTTGCCTGAAAAAGGAAAATTTAGTGCATATAATTAAGTCAGATTTTTTTCCATTTTCTTATTTATTTTCATTCTCTAATTTGAGGTGTTAAACACAAGGCAATCTCAATAAAATTAAAATGACTATTTCCATGTATCTGGAAATATTTATTTTTATATAAACAGATAATCCTAGGTCAAAAGCAGTAAAAGGAAGTGCATTTCGACCTGCACATAGAAGCCATTTCAGTGCACTATGACCTAGCCAACCTTCCCTCTCTACCTCACTTATCCAAAAAACCTGATTTATTTGAACAACCAAGAAGTGCAATGTTTCAGTTCAGTTAAGTCACTTAGTCTTGTCTAACTCTTTGTGACCTTATGGACTGCAGCACACAAGGCTTCCCTGTCCATCACCAACTCCCAGAGCTTGCTCAAACTCATGTCAATAGAGTAGATGATGTTATCCAACCATCTCATCCTCTGTCGTCCCCTTCTCCTTCTGCCTCCAATCTTTCCCAACATCAGGGTCTTTTCCAAGGAGTCAGTTCTTTGCATCAGGTGGCCAAAGTTTTGGAGTTTCAGCTTCAACATCAGTCCTTCCAATGAATATTCAGGACTGATTTCCTTCAGGATGGACTGGTTGGATCTCCTTGTAGTCCAAGGGACTCTCAAGAGTCTTCTCCAACACCACAGTTCAAAAGCATCAATTCTTCGGTGCTCAGCTTTCACAATAGTCCAACTCTCACATCCATACATGATTATTGGAAAAACTATAGCTTTGACTAGGCGAACCTTTGTCTGAAAGTAATGTCTCTTTTTTTAATATACTATGTTGTTTCTTCCAAGGAGCAAGCATCTTTTATTTTATTTTTTATTTTATTTTATTTTTTTGATTGCAGTTATTTTTTTTTTTCTTACATGATATTTTACATGTTTCAATGCCATTCTCCCAAATCTTCCCACCCTCTCCCTCTCCCACAGAGTCCATAAGACTGTTCTATACATCAGTGTCTCTTTTGCTGTCTCGTACACCAGGTTATTGTTACCATCTTTCTAAATTCCATATATATGCATTAGTATACTGTATTTATGTTTTTCCTTCTGGCTTACTTCACTCTGTATAATAGGCTCCAGTTTCATCCACCTCATTAGAACTGATTCAAATGTATTCTTTTTAATGGCTGAGTAATACTCCATTGTGTATATGTACCACAGCTTTCTTATCCATTCATCTGCTGATGGACATCTAGGTTGCTTCCATGTCCTGGCTATTATAAACAGTGCTGCGATGAACATTGGGATACACGTGTCTCTTTCCCTTCTGGTTTCCTCAGTGTGTATGCCCAGCAGTGGGGTTGCTGGATCATAAGGCAGTTCTATTTCCAGTTTTTTAAGGAATCTCCACACTGTTCTCCATAGTGGCTGTACTAGTTTGCAAGCATCTTTTAATTTCATGGCTGCAGATACCATCTGAGTGATTTTAGAGCCCCCCAAAATAAAGTCTCTCACTGTTACCATTGTTTCCCCATCTATTTGCCATGAAGTGATGGGACCAGATGTCATCATCTTAGCTTTCTGAAAGTTGAGGGTTTTCTGTTATTTTTTTCCCCAAATACTTTTTAAAATATTTAATTAATTTGTCTGGTTGGGTCTTGGTTGCAGCACACATGCTCTTCATTGTGGCACTCTGGCTTCTCTCTAGTTGTGGTATAAAGGCTGTAGAGCACATGGGCTCAGAAGTTGCAGCCTTAGTTGCCCTGTGACACGTAGGATTTTATTTCCCTGACCAGGGATCAAACCTGGGTCCACTGCATTGGAAGGCAGATTATTATTATTATTTTAGTTTTTAAATTATTTTTTTATTGAAGAATAATTGCTTTACAGAATTTTGTTGTTTTCTGTCAAACCTCAACATGAATCAGCCATAGGTATACATATGTCCCCTCCCTTTTGAATCACCCTCCCATCTGCCTTCCTACCCAACTCCTGTAGGTTGATACAGAGCCCCTGTTTGAGTTTCCTGAGCCACATGGCAAATTCCCATTGGCTATCTATTTTACATATGGTAATGTAAGTTTCCATGTTACTCTTTACATACAACTCACTCTCTTCTCCCCTCTCTCCATGTCCATAAGTCTATTCTCTATGTCTATTTCTCTACTGCTGCCCTGTAAATAAATTATTCAGTACCATTTTTCTAGATTCTATATATTTGTGTTCAGTTCAGTTCAGTTCAGTCGCCTCCGACTCTTTGCAACCCCATGAATCACAGCACGCCAGGCCTCCCTGTCCATCACCAACTCCCAGAGTTCACTCAAACTCATGTCCATTGAGATGCTAGGATACAATATTTATCTTTCTCTTTCTGACTCACTTTACTCTGTACAATAGTTTCTAGGTTTATCCACCTCATCAGAACTGACTCAAATGTATTCCTTTTTATGGCTGAGTAATATTCCATTCTATATATGTACCACCATTCCTTTATCCATTCAAGTGCTGCAATAAACAATGGGATGCATTTGTCTTTTTCAATTTTGGTTTCCTCAGGTTATATGCCTAAGAGTGGGATTGCTGGGTCATATGGTGGTTTTATTCCTAGCTTTTTAAGGAGTCTCCAAACCATCTTCCAGAGTGGCTGTATCAATTACATTCCCATCAACTGTGCAAGAGCATTCCCTTTTCTCCACACCCTCTCCAACATTTATTGTTTGTAGACATTTTGATGATGGCCATTCTGACAGGTGTGAGGTAAGATCTCATTGTGGTTTTGATTTCCTTTTCTCTAATAATGAGCAATGTTGAGCATCTTTTCATGTTTGTTAGCCATCTATATGTCTTCTTTGGAGAAATCTCTGTTTAGGTGTTTTCCCCACTTTTTGATTGTGTTATTTGTTTTTCTGGCATTGAGGTGTATGAGCTGCTTGTATATTTTGGAAATTAATCTGTTGTAACTTGTTTCATTTGTAATTTTTTTCTCCCATTCTGAGGGTTGTCTTTTCACCTTGCTTATAGATTCCTTTGCTGTGAAAAAATGTTTAAGTTTAATTAGGTCCCACTTGTTTACTTTTGTTTTTATTTCGATTACTCTAGGAGATGTTTCATAGAGGATCTTGCTTTGATTTATGTCATCGAGTGTTCTGCCTATGTTTCCTCTAAGAGTTTTATAGTTTCTGGTCTTATATTTAGGTCTTTAATCTATTTTGAGTTTATCTTTATGTATGGTGTATGATGTTCTAATTTCATTATTTTACATGTAGCTGTCTAGTCTTCCCAGCACCATTTATTGAAGAGGGTGTCTTTGCCCCATTGTATATTTTTGCCTGCTTTGTCGAAAATAAGGTACCCATAGGTGCATGGGTTTATTTCTGGGATTTTTATCTTGTTCCATTGGTCTATATTGCTATTTTTGTGCCAGTACCTCATTGTCTTGATGACTGTAGCTTTGTACTATATCTGAAGTCAGGGAAGTTGATTCCTCCAGCTCCATTCTTTCTCAAGACTGCTTTGGTTATTCAGGTCTTTTGTGCTTCCATATGAACTGTGAATTTTTTTGTTCTAGTTCTGTAAGAAATGCCATTGGTAAGTTGATATGGATCCCTTTGAATCTGTAGATTGCATTTGGTAGTACAGTCATTTTCATAATATTGATTCTTCCTACCCAGGAACATGGAATATCTATCTGTTTATGTCATCTTTGACTTCTTTTATTAATGTCTTACGATTTTCTGTGTATAGTTCTTTTGTCTTCTTAGGTAAGTTTATTCCTAGATATTTAATTCTTTTTGTCACAATAGTGAATGGGATTGATTCCTTAAATTTCTCTTTCTTATTTTTCATTGTTAATATATAGAATTGCAAGTAATTTCTGTGTATTGATTTTGTATCCTGCAACTTTGCTAAATTCACTGATTAGCTCTGGTAATTTTCTGATACTATCTGTAGGGTTTTCTACGTACAGTATCATGTCATTTGCAAACAGTGAGAGGTTTACTTCTTTTCCAATCTGTATTTCTTAATGTTGAGTTTTAAGCCAGCTTTTCACTCAAAGTGCAATGTTTAGGGAGCAATTTGTTATTCTGCTTTTTAGTCTTGGGGTGATGACTTTGAAATAACCCCAAAATGCAAATATCTCTTAGCTTCCTCTTTATTCATAACCTTTTCTTACATACAGAAGTGAATTATTGGGGTGTTAAAAATGCTGCCAATGGATATCTCAATAAAATTAAAACTAACATAAAAGTGGACCAAGTGCTAAAAGGAATATTGACTTTCTCTTTATTGCACATTTAACAATATGAAAGATAGTAAAATATAATTTTATGTTAGATAATAATAAGAATGTGTTCTACAACACCATATATTTATAGCATGCTTTCCAGTCCTCTGCTTAAAGTCTGCATATGAGAACTAATAATGCATTTTCTTCATTAGGTGTGTATTTCCTAGGTAAAGTGATATTTATTCATCACTGAAGTATTAGCAATTTTCTTTTGCCAAATTATTACTTGTAACCAAGTACAAAAATATACATAATACATTGTGATCACTACATAAGAAGCTGAGATGAAATCGGATTCTAGAAATGTTCACATACGTTGCTAAAGGCTGTATTTAGGTGTACAGATATAGGATAAGCAGATGAGGTAATTTCCATGTTTAAAGAAGGTAACAGATGATGATTTTATGTAAACCTTTAAAAGATTTAGCTTTAGATAATTAATTTTATATTTAGCTTTAGATACTACTTGTAGGTATTTTCTTTACAGCTTAAAGAAAATCATAGTTTCTACAATTTCTTAATCATTTCACTTTCTTCTCATTAAACTGCACCATATTCATAACACATTAGTATTGTGATGAATCCCATCTCATCATTTAATATGGAAAATATTCTTGGTTAAATACCAGTTGCTCTTCCGAGAAATTATTGATCTTTCTTTTAATCTTGCCAAAGCAATTTGGCTTTAGGATGAAGAAACAGGCTTATAAAACAAAGATGTTGATAGCACCATAAAGTCTGTATAGCACATATTCTCAAATTAGAAGTGTGTTTTAAGAATGATTGCCCTAGGCATATAATAAATACGATTAGTGATATCAACATAAAGAAAAAAACTAATCTCTTTCATTTTATATGTGTGCAATTTGGTTCTTACTCACATTGTTTGCTATACATCTTTTGTGTCATAATCCAAATAGCTTTTGTTTTAAGCAATTGAGAATATTATATTTTATATATTATTTTCCTGTTTGTCAATTTTGTTTTAATAGTGGCTATATTTCTCAGGAGTGAGGATCAGTTTTAAGTTAAATACAGACATAAATATTTGTCTTTCTATAGCTAGCCTAGTGACTTTAACATGAGACTGTGCTTTAGAAGTAGTAGCTCATTACTCAGTAACTTTTCAGCAGCCACTAAAATTGCTGTTAAGCAGGTTTAACACTCTGTATCAGTGTCTGCAGTTTCCAAGAGCAGTGGTTGAGGAAGGCCTGCCATATTATATTTAAACATGTGGTATCACTTTCCTCTTTTTTAAACAAATTCAGAATCTATTTTCAAGAAATAAAGTTAATTTTTGTCAAAATGTGATTATTGAGTTATACTTGCTTAAAGCGATGAATGAGGTGAAAGATCATTTCATCTAACCCTGATACAAATTATAGAGACTGCATAAATTGAAAGCAGTTTTAGAGTTGCTAACTTGTATTCCTGTGAGAAAGAAATTTACCAATTACGGTATAGTGTAGACACATAATATTTTATCTTTAATATTAGAGTTTCCAACAAAAAATAATCTATATATACTGTTGCTAGAGTATTTAAGGTAGTTCTTTCACTCTACCTTTCTAAGACAGCTTGAATTCTCTATTACAACAGAAAGTGAAGAGAAACTAAAGAGCCTCTTGATGAAAATGAAAGAAGAGTATGAAAAAGCTGGCTTAAAACTCAGCATCAAAAAACTAATATCAATGGCATCCAGTCTCATCACTTTATGGCATACTGATGGGGAAACAATGGAAACAGTGACAGGCTTTATTTTCTTGGGCTCCAAATCACTGCAAATGGTAACTGTAGCCATAAAATGAAAAGGCGCTTGTTTCTTGGAAGAAAAGCCATGATCAACCTAGACAGCATAATAAAAAGCTGAGACATCACTTTGCTGACAAAGGTCCATATAGTCAAAGCCATGGTTTTTCCAGTTGTCATGTATGGAGGTGACAGTTGGTGACCATAAAGAAGGTTGAGTACCAAAGAATTGATGCCTTTGAACTGTGGTACTGGAGAAGATTCTTGAGAGTCCCTTGGACAGCAAGGAGATCATACTATATCCTAAAGGAAATCAACCCTGAATATTCATTGGAAGGACTGATTATGAAGCTGAAGCTCCAATATTTTGGCCATCTGATGGGAAGAGCTAACTCATTAGAAAAGACCCTGATGATGAGAGAGACTGAGGGTAGGAGAAGAAGGGGGCTAGAGAGGATGAGATGGTTGGATGGTACGACCAACTCAATGGACATGAGTTTGAGCAAACTCTGGGAGATTGTGAAGAATGGGAAAGCCTGGCATGCTGCAGTCCATGGGATCGCAAAGAGTCAAACATAACTAAGTGACAATAAATTCAAGACCACAAGAGAAGTTGAAAAAAAGGACAATTGGAATGACCAGCAAGAAAATTCTTAATCCACACTGCTTATTGATTTGAGATTGAAATAAAGGAAAACCTAATATTGGAAACTCTTAACATATGTTGCTCATGGATGACATTGTCTGCTATAGTAATTTTAGGTATGATGACTTACAGTAGTGGAATAATATTTACTTTGAAACTGAAAGGGCAAAGCACAACATTATTTCACTATTGTACTAGTATTCTGGATCAGTTTATTTTTTTTCCTTTATTTATTTTGGCATAAAGAAACTTATGAAATGCTAGACACCTTAAATAGTACTATATAAAACAATAAATGTAGCATTTACTTTATTTCATGTCTAAAAGATACACTAAGGTCAATTTTAGGTTTATATTGGCAAGTCGAGTTTTGTAAGAAATAAACTGATTTTAAGAGTATTTCAAATGTTCAGACTTATTCAGTAGAGAGTAATGGCTTAAATGAAATGCTGATGACATTGAAAATTTTGCTTTGTAACTCTGTGCTTAAAATTTAAATAAATTGATGCATCAGACTAACAGAATATCTAAAACAAATTAGATGTCAAATATATACTCGTGTATTTGTATATCATTGGACTTTGAAAGAGAGCTTTGGATCTGGCTATTTTTTAAAAATTATATAAATCAACAGTAAGTTCTGACACGATAGTTTTAATCAGTTCAAAATGCCAACTACACAGATTATCTGATTCCATTAGCACTTGTCTCTTTAAATCTGATTTTTGCTAAATATATGACTTTCTCTTCTGCACGTATGCACTGTCTTATCACCTAGGGAAGTTTGTCAGTTTTCAAGATTATATGAGTTTCTCCTGTAACCTTTTATAGAAAGGTGCCACAAAGCTCCCTTCCTTTTAGTTTCATATTAATTACAGCTATTTCCTTTATATTTGTCTTCATTTCTTGTTATGAGATATAGCCAAATAAATGTATTTTGGATACAACTTGTTAGGTAGCAAACACAAAAGTGAAAGCCACCCAGTCATATCCAACTGTTTGTGACCCCATGGACTGTAGCCCGCCTGTCTTCTCTGTCCATAGAATTATCCAGGACAGAATACTGGAGTGGATAGCTGTTCCTTTCTCCAGGGGAGCTTCCCAATCCAGGGACTAAACCTAGGTCTCCTACACTGCAGGTGTATTCTTTACTGTCTGAGCCACCAAAGACAACTGGACATTAAAGCATACTATTCCTCCATGTATTAGAATCCTCAAAAAAGTTTCCAGAAGCCAGGCAATCCAATTTATTCATATAGGTATATCAATGTTATATTGTCCTGTCCTTTGTACACCTGGCTTCAAAATAAATCTATCAGGAATTAGAATTAAAAGGAACAGTCCTAGTTTTACTTAAACTGCCATGCCTGTGAATATTACATGTCCAGACAATTTTTTTCTGCTTTGTGTGAAACCTTTAAGGACTGTAGCAAATGTTTAGCAGAAAACAAAATGATCTGGTATTTCTCATTTCAAAGCTAGAGCAAAGATGCACTTTCAGAACGAAAACCTCAGTAGGTTCTGTTAGGAAAATAATATGTATTTTTAAAAGACAGACTGCTATTAGGGTCTACTGTGTCAATAAAATATCCTTTGCTCTATATTTACCCAGTGATTTTTAGTGAATTCAGAGAAAATCTTAACATTACGATCAATCAGGTCAATTGCAGGGTTGAGGTGGGGTAAACCACAGTATTATTTGCATGATAAACTTTCTTTCATCCTTTATACTGTTTCAAACCTGCACCTGCTTATGCAGCTGCAAGGGGGGAAAAAAAGGCAACAAAAGGCAGTTTTAGAAATATGGTAAATTATAATGACAGGATGGGGTTAAACAGAACAAGATTCTAGGTTATGAAGTTCATTATATCAACTAGTTATTAGTCTATATTTGCTTCTGTTCAACTTTCTTTTGCCAGAAATGTATGGAGGATGGGTGTGATAACAAATACAAAACAGGTGTTCCATAATACGATAAAATGGAGTCATTACAAAAACTGTGTCCAGAGAAGTATCAAAAGCACATCTCCATGCAGATGAGCAGAACAAATGAGATCACTGAACCAACAGTAATACATTTCAAAAACTGATATGTTTTCTATGAGACAAAGCTTTTATTTCTGATGAAAGGCACTGGTGATCTATTGCTCAAAATATTTCAAACTATAACAGCTTTTAAAAAATCAGACATTTACTAAAATGGAGATTACCTATATAGCCTGTATAAAAAAGAATATATTGTCACACATAGAAGATAACATTCTTACTTATGGTCTATAATAATTCTTAGTTGCATCATCTTAAAAATATTACATGGCTGAAAAAAAATCATTAAACATTTCAAAAAGTAATGGTATCACTGTTCTGATACATACGATAGAAAGTTTTTTGTGTTTTAGATATGTGTGTTTCAGATAAGATACTGTATATTTATATAAAATAAATAAGAATGCAGTTAAATAAGAATACAGTCATTTTCTAATGATAAAATAATTTTAAATGTATTAATGATCAATTTTATTTGACACAAAATAAAGCTATTATTTATAATAATATATATGTTATATATATAATAAAGTATACACACACACACACACACACACACACACACTGATATATAGAGATAGATAGATATCTCTGTCTATATATACATCTGTTTCTATCTATGTATATGTATATCTATCCCTGGTGGCTCAGTTGGTAAAGAATCTGCCTGCAATGAGGGAGACCTGGGTTTAGTCCCTGGGTTGGGAAAATTCCCTGGAGGAGGGCATGGCAAGCCACTCTAGTATTCTTGCCTGGAGAGTTCCATGGACAGAGGAGCCTGGCGGGCTACAGTGCACAGGGTAGCAAAGAGTTGGAAACAACTGACCAAATAAGCACATCTATGCAATACACAGTTCCAGCTAAGAAAAAGGAGCAACTGGGATCAAACTTGTCTTCCCATCATAAACAACTATAAACTGAATGAAAGGCAGTGGTTTTTAGATGTTGACAACAAGAGCACAGAATTATAATCTCTGAGAAAAGGAATAACAATTGGAGAACCAGATGATGCCCTGAGCTTCTGCTTAGAGGTACTTTCTGGATTGAGGTGTACCAATCAGAGCATGAGATCTTGCTGAGTTAAGGAGATTGAAAATCAAAGAGGAAACAATGGCCAGAATTTATAGGCAGAGTAGCAAAAAAATAGATTTACACAGAGAAAGCAGCAGAAATCTGCAAAGGGGGTAATCTTGATATATTTGCTGAATGATGATGCATGCATGCACAAGTAAAGAATAATGACAAAGATGTTACAAACTGAAAAATACCCAGAACCCACAGAGAATTGGGCAATAACTTGAGTTCTAGTTGGGCACAGTAACAGTATTCCTCAACTCTACAGACCTGAGTAGATTCACAATTTAGTAGTAGGACTAAAGTGTTCCTGGATTAAAAGCTACTCTAGATTAGTCCTAATAAAGCTTCAAAGCAAGTCTCAAATTGTTAATGTTTCAAAACCCTTTCAAGGAAGATAGTATAACTCAATATTCAATAATACTAAATATCTCATCAAAATTAAGAACCGCCTGTAACTTCATGCTTAAAAGAGATGAAAAGAACAATATTTGGAATTTAAAAAAAGATCTTCATGGAATTAACTGACAGTTTTCACAGAAGAAAGGATCTTGACAACAAAGCAATAGAAATTATCCAAACTGAAATGCAAACGCACAGCACCTACTAGGAAAATAACAGAGATTCTGATTCCATGACTAATGGTAAAATAGAGGACTAATCTAATTAACAGAAATAATTGTGGACCATGAAGGCAATAAAGAACTATAGGACAAGAACAAAGATAACATACTAAGAATCATTTAAATCACATTGCTGAAAATCAGTAATAAAAAAACAAATCTTAAAGGCTGATAAGAGAATACATAGAGACATATAAATAGAACAAATTATGAAAATAATTACTGAATGTAATTTTTATCAGACATATGAAGCCATAGGCAACAGAACAATATCTTTAATGTTCTAATGTTTTTTTATAAAATAAAAAAATCCACATCAAAATGTATACTACAATATTCATGGACGCTTTATACATAATCACTCCAAACTAAAAATAACTCAAAATCATATTCACAGGTAAATGGATAAACAAATTGTGATATTCCCATACTTAGATTATGCATATGATATGAAAGTCACTCAGTCGTGTCTGACTCTTTGCAACCCCATGGACTATACAGTCCATGGAATTCTCCAGGCCAGAATACTGGAGTGGATAGCCTTTCTATTCTCCAGGGGATCTTCCCAACCCATACTTAGATTACATTCTGTAATAATAATAAATCACTACTATGTGAAAACATACAGATTTATCTAAAAAACAACATGATCCCCAAAAATATATGGCCACATGAATGGCCATTTCTATGAAAATCTAAAACAAGAAAAATAATTTATTAGTGATAGATATAATATCAGCATTGCCTTAGTCTGGGGATTGACAGCAAAAGGTGATACAGGAACTTTTTAGGGTGATAGAAACAGTATTAATATTGATTACATGGGAATATGCATTTGCCAAAACTCAACCTCATACATCCCATTACAATAAATACAAGTAAAAATCTATTATCAAAAAAATAAACAGAGGGAACATCTGGGGATCAAGTAATACAATTGAATGTTCCCAATGTAAAAGCAGGGTAATGTAACTAGTTAGCTGAATCTGACATTAGTGATGAGAACTGTCGGCTTACAAAATGCTAATACTACCTTAATACATTTTATTCCCATTTTATAATGCATGCTATGAACTAAGAGTAATGTTTGTGGAATTCGTAAATTCTCATAACTTTACATGAAACTAATTCATAAAATATGCTAATTTGAGTTATTAATGCTGTATCAGTCCTATTGAGTTGCAATAACAAAGTGCCATCAAGTGCACGGGTGGCTTACAACGAACAGAAATTTATTTCTCACAGTTCTGGAGGCTGAGAAGTCAAGATCAAGGTCATAGTCAGTTCAGTGTTTGGTGACAGCCTGCTTCCTGATTCATAGACAACCATTTTCTTTCTTCATTCTCACATGGCAGAAGGGGAGAGAATACTCTGTTCCACGGCTATGATTAAATTACCCCCAAGGTCCCACCTGAAAATAACATCATTCTGATTGTCTGTTTCAACATATGATTGGGGGCATAAAAGTGACATCTATATCAATTCTTTAATATTGCCATTATGCGTTTGCATACATCCCTTTGTTCTGAATTTTATGTTGTGTTGAACAGATCAATCCATTTGTTTAATTCTATTTGGCCTGCTCTTCTGAGCTCTTTCCAAACAGAAACCTGTGCTAGCATTGCATCAATCCCAATCCGTTATAGTCTCTCGGTTAAGAACCTCAAGAAACCTTTGGTGTATACGGCTCATCCAAACTCCTGCACTAAGAGACTTGACCAAACTCTAGCATAACTTCTAATAGCTTAAGACCCTGTCACCAGGAGGAACTCAGCCCCTTTAAAATGCCTGATTGAGAAGGCACAAGGCTGTCCAAAGAATTTGCCGTTTGTTCCAGTCAACATCTTCCTTTCCTAGAGCATATGTTTTAAAAGAAAAGCTTAAAGTTTTAGAAAGATGATAACAATAACCCTGTGTTCGAGACAGCAAAAGAGACACTGATGTATGGAACAGTCTTATGGACTCTGTGGGAGAGGGAGAGGGTGGGAAGATTTGGGAGAATGGCATTGAAACATGTAAAATAGCATGTATGAAACGAGTTGCCAGTCCAGGTTCAATGCATGATACTGGATGCTTGGGGCTAGTGCACTGGGACGACCCAGAGGGATGCTATGGGGATAGAGGAGGGAGGAGGGTTCAGGATGGGGAGCACATGTATACCTGTGATGGATTCATTTTGATATTTGGCAAAACTAATACAATTATGTAAAGTTTAAAAATAAAATAAAATTTAAAAAAATAAAATAAAAATAAAAAATTATATCACTGTTTGAGAGCTCCATGTATTTATTACCAACAAAACAGGATTGTCTTTCTCAAGGACCTGAAAGTCATTCCTTTGAAATATCTATTAAGAAATACCACCACAATATTGTAAAGTTATCAGTTTCCAATTTAAAAAAAAAAAGGATCAGGTCCTGTCTACCAGGCTCTCTGGCAGGATAAAGTCCTAATAGCAACAGAAACAGCTGGCCTAAGTACATGTTTACTGACCAACTCTGACTGAGCACACTGAGCCCTAACTAGCCCCTCTTCACTCCCTTTTTCTCCTTTAAAACACCAGTTACCTCTGCACAAATTGGAGTGAAGCTCAACTCTTTCCCCTATTGTCATCATTGCTGCTGCTACTGCTGCTAAGTCACTTCAGTCGTGTCCGACTCTGTGCGACCCTATAGACAGCAGCCCACCAGGCTCCCCCGTCCCTGGGATTCTCCAGGCAAGAACACTGGAGTGGGTTGCCATTTCCTTCTCCAATGCATGAAAGTGAAAAGTGAAAGTAAAGTCGCTCAGTTGTGTCTGACCCTCAGGGACCCCATGGACTGCAGCCTTCCAGGCTCCTCCGTCCACGGGATTTGCCAGGCAAGAGTACTGGAGTGGGGGTGCCATTGCCTTAGTTGCAGAGTAAAATCTGGTTTCACTGTTCTATCTAATGTCTAGCTTTATTTGTTTCTGACCAAAAAGAGTCAAACTGACGATGCCATATAGTAAGTGGCACAAACAGTCCTTCAGAATGGACAAAATGGGTCAACATTAAGACAGACATCATTTTACAAATTGCTTTCATTTTTAAGCTTAAGTTGTATTTATAAAAGTACTTAAATTAGTGAACAAAATAAAATCAAGGTTTAATTAAAGCTGATAACCTTCAAAATCCACTTAATTGAAAATCTACTTAATAGTTATTGAACATTCAAAAACTTTGAGTTAACCTGCATAATACTTTTTTTTTTCCCCGACTGGAAGCATTTATGAAGCATTATGAATATCTGTTGACTTTATACCATTACTTATTCCCAAGAATCTAGTGACGGCAAACATAACTTTACTAAATATAGAAGAGGAAAACAATCAGTAAAGCACTTCTAACAATTCTAAAAAGCAATGCATTGTATATTACTTAAAAAGCATATTTTTAGAATATTCTTATAAATTGAATCATGTACATGAATTACTTGTTTTATATTAATCAGAAAATTGTCATTAAAAATAGAAATAAAGGTAATTATCTTACAACTTCTGATGAACAAAACATTCTTTAGGAATTTTTAGATACATTAAAAATTATCCCAAGGCTGCTAAACAATCAGAGGTAGTTACCTTGACTCTTCCTTTGTGCTATTTTCATATTTAATTCTAAATCCTAACCCCATCCTATATTGATTATTTTAAATATATTTTTTATTTTTGCATATATTTCATATATATTTCATTTTAAAATGAGTTTAATCAGGTTAGTTTATTGTTTTAGAGTAAATAGTAATCGAGATTTATTTTTTACCTCAAATGACAGCAACTTTTGCATTTACGAGTGAAAATATAGGGAGATGGATAGATCAGATAGATATTGTATAGTATGGATAGCAAGCAATTATGATAAGAGAAAAATAACCTGATTGTACTGATTAAAACATTTCTGCAAGATAGAAATTATAATTGCTTTGCTGAACTTAAGCTGTACTTTATACCCTGAATAAATTAGGCCATTATTATTCTATGTTCAAATTCCTAAGGGTACCTTGCCTTTGGTTTGTATCTATTTAATTCAGATCAGTTAGTGATCACCTTTGGTTAATGTCATGATATTTCCATTATGGAATTCAAACTCTGCTGAAAGAAGTGTGTCAAGTTGCTACCCTTTGGTGAAGGTGCATTCCATTAAAGACTCTTTGATTTTGGAGATTCTTTAGAACGTGTTTCAAGAGCAGAAGTTATTAAAAACCCTGTACAAAGGTACAATTGATTCATAGAATCTCTTTCTTGCTAGCATGTGCTATTTCTGTACATTATCTCTTCTAATAAAGTCTTTCATAATTTTTCTTTTTATTCATTTCAACTGTCCTATTCCAATCCATCTTCCTGCACTCCTCTATCCAATATATTTACCTGTCACATTTTTATTATTTTCCAATGAGTCCTATGAAGAAGAGCTATTTCAGCTGAGTAGAGCTCACAATATTCATTATAGCCAATCAATTGTGTGAGTAGTGGTAATGAATAATCAGAATATGTGAAAAATTATCAAAATAGCAAAGACTAATAAATATAAATGAGACAGGATTAATCATTCCCTGAATATTACCAGAATAACATTGCTCTTGATTTCATACGAAATGAAAATTACAAGACATTTATCAATTTGTTCTATCCTGAATACAAATATCAGATTATATAGGTTGGTCTTGTGGGTACAGAAAATAGAAAATACAAGATAAAGATGGTGTATATAAAGTCTAAGTCATAAATTTAAAGTGTTTGCAGTCAATAGGATTTTTGGTCTCAAACATTTCAGAAATCACACTTAGAAGGTTGCAAACACTTGATGAGCTAGAGAGTTTATTCTTTCTTAGTTTAACTAAACTCATGGGCAGAAATCCCACTGAGAACAAGAGTTATTATTATTCATTAGTTCACTTTGTTGACCTTGAGATGTCAGCACCATGTCAGCACCATAAAAAAAGAAGACAGAGGAAGTACGTAAAATGCATAAATAGGAAGAAATGTTAAGGAAAAAGTTCTTTTCTCTAGGCTTGAGGTAAAAGATTGTAGTTTGCAAAATCAAGGGCACACAGGAATGGCACACAATGATCATGATTTATGGGAGTATTTCAGTAGGCAGAAAATCAATATATATTCTAAAAGTTCGGTTTTGTTCTGAACTGCTCCTTGTCCTCTCACATCACACTGGTTTAGTGATAGTGATTTAAGATACACACACACATAATATCAGAATACTCTATTCTAATTAAAATAAAGATTTTTGTATGCATTTAGTTTCAGGCTTAAATATAAAAATCATCTCTAGAATACTTATATTTAGAGTTGTGAAATTTGAATACCTTAATAATGTTTGGCCCTGGAAATTTTAAGAATTAAAATTGATGAAATACTGGTCTACGTTTAAAATGCTCTGAATTGTTAGGCAGACTACAACCTCAATTCTAACTTCCTGTTGTTTCCTTTTCTCCAAGACTATATGAAATCATTAATTACAGAATGCAAAAGAAAAAGAAAAAGAAAAAATACTGGTTTATGAGGTCACAGGAGCAAAGAAATGATAACATAAATCATCTCATGAATTTGTAAGACATATTCTGAGTCTATTTCATGGCAGAGGGTATCTTATATAATGTTATACGCTATATGTCATTATTTGTATTCCACAAAAATATTTAAATGACTTAATTGTCTTTCTGTTAAGGTATTTTCACTGGGAATGTTTTGAATTATTGTTTTTGTGTGTTTCATTTTCCATGGATCCACAGCCAAACATTTAAAAAAGTAATAGCACTGGCATTTGACCATTCAGAAGTCTCTATCTTCTCAAGAACAAAACAAAACAAACTCAAATTTATAAACATATTTCTTTCTACATTTCCAAATGTCAGTTGTCTTTCAACAATGATGAATTCTTAAAATATTAGCAACTATGCAATTTAGCTGGGTAGATAACAACACTGGCTGTCTACAATCAAGCATTCTAAATGGAATAGGAATTTTTTTTAGAGGGTCATCAGAAAAGAGCTGTCAGCAAAAGAGACACTGATGTATAGAACAGTCTTATGGACTCTGTGGGAGAGGGAGAGGGTGGGAAGATTTGGGAGAATGGCATTGAAACATGTAAAATATCATGTAAGAAACGAGTTGCCAGTCCAGGTTCGATGCACGATACTGGATGCTTGGGGCTAGTGCACTGGGACGACCCAGAGGGATGGTATGGGGAGGGAGGAGGGAGGAGGGTTCAGGATGGGGAACACATGTATACCTGTGGCGGATTCATTTTGATATTTGGCAAAACTAATACAATTATGTAAAGTTTAAAAATAAAATAAAATTAGAAAAAAAAATAAAATAAAATATTAAAAAAAAAAACAAAACCAGAAAGTTGCAATTGAAATATTAGCATGGGCATTATTTAAATTCATTCATGTGGGATACATCATAGGTATAGTTTCTAAAATCCTACGGATCAGTAAACAACATGTTTTCATCTTGATTTGTGAGTAATATTTTATCTAATTAGAAAATTCCTTGGTGTTGCTGCATGAGAAATATAATGTCAAACTAATTCTCCTGTTTTTGATGTTAACTTTTTTTTTTAACCTGTCTGGCAATTTTTAGTTCCATTTTAGAACTATTTTTGCTTCCATTTTAGAGTTCAAACATTTTCACCAGTATTTTTGCTCAACTCTGCTAAAACTAAATTACTTTTTTTGATTCTTTTGACTCAAAATCTTTTTAAGTTAAATACAATGGCTTCTACTATTTCTGAAAAGTCTGTTTCCATCATATATTTTTATAGTAAATGTCCATCCCTCACATTTTAGTTTTTTTGCATTGCTCTTTAATTTTCTTGTCCTTTCTGTATTATTTTTATTTCTTTATATTTTTGTATTATTTATCGCACTTGGTCTTTCAGCATACTAATGTGGGTCATAAGAGTAACATCTACTGAAATGAATTCATGTGGACATATTACATTGCAAAATTATGTCTTTATACCATATAATACATTACAGTGTAGTAATGGAATGCTCAATCTTCTTCCCCCTTTTCCTCTTCCTATTCTTTCTCTTTTCCCTCCTTCTATTAGTCAGTTTGTTACCTGGCTCTTCCAAAGCTTATTCCACTAGAAACCACTTTCCTACTGTTTGTTTAAGTTCCTCCCTGAGCCCTACATGCCACCTTAGGTTTAATACTATTTTCTTTTTGGATATTCATGACACAATTTATGTTTGCTTTCCACATACAGCTCCTGGTTTTAAGTAGTAGCAGTCTCTGATTTGCAAGCCATCAACAGCAGTCTGAGTATTCTTTTCTCTTCTGTGTATGGAGGTAAAAAGTACAGTAATTACTGGGACAGTCTGGGCCTGTTTTGATTCATGCTTACGTGCCAGAACTTTTATTCTGCCTTGCTTTGTACCATCAGTGAAAAAGCCAATATAGTAAAAAAGGCAAAATGTGTCTTGATAGTGTGATAACAACAGTTTTGACTTGGTGAATCCCCGCCAATCTCCCCTATAAAGGACCTTCAAAGATCCAAGGACCACACTGTACCAATCAGTGTTCTTGGAAATGTTATGTGTCACCAGGTGCCGAGACCAGATTAAGGGGGGAGGTTTTGTCCAAAGAAAGGAAAACCAAATCAAAACCAAAAGCAACTCAAAACAGGGAAGCTCAAAGCTGCTAACACATTTCTCTGATAATTAATTTTGCCCTAAATTAGCAGTGGTCATCTAATTAATACTGGATAATTCATAATACATTGAAATAGGAATATCACAGGCATGCTCTAGTTATTATATTTTTAGCAGATTCATTTATAAAAGGTAAGATTCCTAGAGTTTAAATTTTATTTAATATACAATTTTCTTTGATTTCACTGGTGTCCTTAAAGACAACTATTTTCATGAATACTTTATGCTGTACAAATAACAACAATGAAGGTTGAATCCATAAGCACTACTTTCCAAACCACAAAATAAAGCAAATATATTATGTACTATGCTAGCTTTACACTCCTGACCCAGGAAGTAGCTCCAAGTATATCTTTTCATTTACATTGTTTTTCCAATGGTTTCATTATACATCAGCTTGTCAGAAGAAAAAAAAATAATAATTATACATTGTAGAGCTTTTCAAAGATCAGTTGCTGTTGTTGTTTAGTTGCTAAGTCACGTGTGACTCTTTTGTGACCCCATGGATGTTGCCTGCCAGGCTCTGTCCGTGGGATTTCCCAGGCAAAAGTACTGGAGGAGGTTGCCATTTCTTCCTCCAGGGATCTTTGTGACCCAGGGATCGAACCCGCACCCTCTGCACTGCAGGTATATTCTTCACTGCTGAGCCACAGAGGAAGCCCTTCAAAGATTAGTGGTGCTTTCAATTTTCTTAACCATGTTAGTGACCCATCCATCAAGGAAGGGTTTATGTATGCAGATCACCTCTATGCTATGCTATGCTAAGTCACTTCAGTCGTGTCTGACTCTGTGCGACCCCGTAGACGGCAGCCCACCAGGCTCCCCCATCCCTGGGATTCTCCAGGCAAGAACACTGGAGTGGGTTGCCATTTCCTTCTCCAATGCATGAAAGTGAAAAGTGAAAGTGAAGTCGCTCAGTCGTGTCCGACTCTTAGGGACCCCATGGATTGCAGCCTAACAGGCTCCTCCGTCCATGGGATTTTCCAAGCAAGAATACTGGAGTGGGGTGCCATTGCCTTCTCCGCTGCTGCTACTGCTGCTAAGTTGCTTCAGTCGTGTCGGACTCTATGGGACCCCATGGACTGCAGCCTACCAGGCTCCTCCATCCATGGGATTTTCTGGGCAACAGTACTGGAGTGGTGTGCCATTGCCTTCTCCCATGTCTCTAAACTACAGTGCTCTATTGTCTTCTATGCCAGTATTCATGAAATGTTCTCAGAATTAAATGTTATTATACTATCCTCTAATATGTGTTACTGCATGAGAGGTATAATGTTAAACAAATTCTTTTTTTTTTTTTTTTTTGGTGTTAATCTTTGTTTTACCTTCTGAAATTCTTTGAAGGTTTTTCTTCTTTTTTAGAGTTTAAATTTTTACCAGTATTTCTCCTCAACCTGGGTAAACCAAATTAGCAATTTATTATTTTTTTAATTATTGTTATTATTTTTAATGGTGTTAAATATTTCTTCTGACTCTCAAATCCACTTTTGACACTTTCTGCTATAATTTTCATTTTAGTTTCTTTTCTTTTAGGTTCTCTACCTTTTTATTAATATTTCTACTTTTTTCATATATTGTTTTCTTGACTTCATTGATGTCTTCCTCTAGTTTTTTTGTGTCTTTAGGATAGTTGTTTAACATCTTTGTCTGACAGACCTGGCATGTCTTTCTTAGAGAAAGCTCCTGTTTTAATTTTCATCTTTGAATAGGAATCAAGTTTTTCTGTTTTACTTGTTATAGGCTATCTTTGTGCCAAATGTCAGCCTGAGGTATAAACCTAAGGTCTTTATTCACCCTTTCCTAATTATGCAGAGTAACTGTTTAATTTCCTCTATGTATATAGTTACTTTTTAATATTCCAGTCTTTAACATTTTGCTCTCAAAAGTGGAAAAAAAGAAAACAAAAATGAAGAGGAAAAAAGGCCTCAGCCTTTAAATTCCCTGGAACTTACATTAGCCAGATGGAGAGAGATTTAAACAATAGTGAAAGACGCAATAACAATGACTTCTGAACCATCAGTTTTGAACACAGATTCTCAATACCGGAAGTATGGGGTCCTAAGGATCCACCCTGGTTCCCACTACCCGCTTGCAAGCTGCTCCAGGAAAACTTGATCTGCTGCTTTCAGAGGGCTGAGGCTCAACGGGGCAAGGGCAGCCATTGCTAAACTAAGAGCTAAAATTGAGCTAAATTAACCATTGTTCAGGAAGACCCCCTGGAGAAGCACATGGCAACCCACTCCAGAAGTCTTACCTAGAGAATCCCATGGTCAAAAGAGCCTGGTGGACCACAGTCCCATAGCGTTGCAAAGAGTCAGACACAACTGAAGCAACTTAGCAGCAGCAGCAGCAGAAACTGCAAGCCTTTAAGACTGTAGAGTTCCAAAACAATGACATAAGACAGATTCTGCCATGTAACTGAGAGGGTAGATGGATTTCTGCTGCTTCCAAAACTGTCAATTTCCTAGAATCCACAAATAATTATTTTCCTTCTAAAAAATAAAATTAAATCAAAAATCTTCACACAAAGAAAACTTCAGTCCTAGTTTGTTTCACTGGAAAATTCTACCAAACATCTAAAGAATTAATAACATCAATAATAAACAAAATCTTTGTAAAAATGGAATAAAAGGAAACACTTTCCAATTAATTTTACAAGCAGCCATAAGCCTGATAGCAAGAGCAGATTAGAGTATTATAAAAAAAGAAAATCAAAGACCATTATCCCTCAGGAAACAATATGCAAAAATAAATAAAATCACCCCAAAATATTAACATACTATTGGCAATTAAATATCAAAATATATAAAGTAATATATTATAACCAAGATGAGTGATTCTTAGAAATAATGATTGGTTTAATGTTTGAAACAGAAAAATGCAACTCACCATATTAATAAACTAAAAAACAACAGTTGAGGGACTTATCTGGGCATCTAGTGGTTAAGACTCTGACTTTCCATGGGAGGGGGCATGGGTTCCATCTCTGGTCAGGTAAATAAGACTCTGTATGCCACATGCCATGGCCAAAAAAAAAAAAAAAACCCTACAGAAAAAGTATTTGACATAATACAATGGCTATTCATGATAAAACCTCACAGAAAACAGAAATAGAAGCATGCATATCCAATCTGATGAAAAAGATATATGGGAAACCTACAATTAATATCATATTTAAAGGCAAAACATAATGTTTTCCTAGAAGATCAGCAATCACCTGAAGATTCCTCTTATCATTATTTGTATTCAATAGCTATTGAATGTCTTAGCCATGAAAAAGGAAAGAACAATCCAAATAGTTAATGATTTAGAAGGATGAAAGAAATTCTATTATAATAACTGGTGCAGTTTTACATATAGAAAATCCTAAGACTCTACCCCAAGCTATGAGAACTAATAATAAATTTACAATGTTGCTGCTTATACAGGTTTTTATACAAAAATAAAATAAAGTTCAATATGCTCCACAAAACAAAAATTTAAAAAAATAAAATTGCTTCCAATTATAATAGCACTCAATACTATAAAATGCTTCAGAAGCTTAACAGTATATATCTAGGGTCTCTAAACTATTAAAATTAAAGAACACCTACAAAAATGAAATGCTATTCAATGTATATTAGAATATTCAATATGGTCATCATGCTAATGCTGTCCCAAAAATTTATGTGTTCAACTCATTTTTATACAGATTCTAAAATACCTATGAATATTCAAAAGATCAAAATAATATTGAAATAAACAAAACAGAAGAAACTGGATTTTAAAATTTCAAAGTGTATATACAGTTGTATATATAGCTGGTTTAAACAACAGAAAAAAACTGAAAACTTGAAATTCATTAAGATTAAAATATTTTCCTTATTCAAAAGATACTACTGGAGAAATAAACATGCAAGGCATGGACTAAGAGAATATTTGCCAAATGTGTACTAGATAAAGGACTTATATCCAGAATATATGAATAATTTCTCCAGAAAATAGAATAGCCAAACTCTTGAGTTCCCTCTCTGACACATATACAAGCACATGGAGACACATATATGCACACATACACCCCTATACATAGAAAAATTTCCAAGAACATGAATAACTGCTCAATATTATTTTCCAATGAAACAAAATCAAGTCATAGTAAGATTACTTTATATACCACTAAGAGGGAGAGGAACCAGAGATCAAATTGCCAACATCCACTGGATCATGGATAAAGCAAGAGAGTTCCAGAAAAACATCTATATCTGCTTTACTGACTATCCCAAAGCCTTTGACTGTGTGGATCACAAGAAACTGTGGAAAATTCTTCAAGAGATGGGAATACCAGACCACCTGACCTGCCTCTTGAGAAAACTGTATGCAGGTCAGGAAGCAACAGTTAGAACTGGACATGGAACAATAGACTGGTTCCAAATAGGAAAAGGAGTACGTCATGGCTGTATATTATCACCCTGCTTATTTAACTTATATGCAGAGTACATCATGAGAAACGCTGGGCTGGAAGAAGCACAGCTGGAATCAAGATTGCTGGGAGAAATATCAATAACCTCAGATATGCTGATGAAACCACCCTTATGGCAGAAAGTGAAGGGGAACTAAAGAGCCTCTTGATGAAAGTGAAAGTGGAGAGTGAAAAAGTGGGCTTAAAGCTCAACATTCAGAAAACAAAGATCATGGCATCCGGTCCCATCACTTCATGGGAAATAGATGGGGAAACAGTGGAAACAATGTCAGACTTTATTTTTGGGGGCTCCCAAATCACTGCAGATGGTGACTGCAGCCATGAAATTAAAAGACGCTTACTCCTTGGAAGGAAAAATATGACCAACCTAGATAGCATACTCAAAAACAGAGACATTACTTTGCCAACAAAGGTTTGTCTAGTCAAGGCTATGGTTTTTCCTGTGGTCATGTATGGATGTGAGAGTTGGACTGTGAAGAACGCTGAGCGCTGAAGAATTGATGCTTTTGAACTGTGGTGTTGGAGAAGACTCTTGAGAGTCCCTTGGACTGCAAGGAGATCCAACCAGTCCATTCTGAAGGACATCAGCCCTGGGATTTCTTTGGAGGGAATGATGCAGAAGCTGAAACTCCAGTACTTTGATCACCTCATGTGAAGAGTTGACTCATTAGAAAAGACTGTGATGCTGGGAGGGATTGGGGGCAGGAGGAGAAGGGGACGACAGAGGATGAGATGGCTGGATGGCATCACTGACTCGATGGACGTGAGTCTGAGTGAACTCCGGGAGTTGGTGATGGACAGGGAGGCCTGGCGTGCTGCGATTCATGAGGTCGCTAAGAGTCGGACACGACTGAGTGACTGAACTGAACTGAACTGAAGAATGACTAATATGAAGAAATAACTACACTAGATATTGACAAGAAAGATGAAGAAACTGGAATATTGTTGGTATTTTTGTATATGACTAAACACCCTGGTGGTTCAGACAGTAATTAATCTGCCTGCAATGCAGGAGACTGGGGTTCGATCCCTGGGTCCAGAAGATCCCCTGGAGAATGGAATGGCTACCCACTTCTGTATTCTTGCCTGGAGAAGTCCATGGACAGAGGAGCCTTTGGGGATACAGTCCACGGTGTCACAAAGAGTCTGACACAACTAAGAACAAAAACATAGCTACTGTGAGACAAAGCAAATGCTATGCCTTGGGTGTTTATTCTAGAAAAATGAAAACATATCTTCATGAAAATCTTACACAAGAATCTTCATAGTGGATTTGTTCAAACCAGCAAGAAACCAGAAATTATAAAATATCCATCAAGAATAATAAAGTGTGATATCTATACAATAGAATATTACCCAGTATTTAAAAGATCAATTACTAACATTTGCATGGACATGCATGAACCTCAAAAGCATTATAAAGAGAAAATGATTGAGTAGATAAAGCCAGACATAAACTGTATATATTGTACAATTACATTTCTATGAAATCCTAGAAGAGGCAAAACTGATTTGTGGTATAAAAATCAGCAGTGATTGATTAGACATTGGGAAAGGATGTTTTACTGGAAAGGAGAATGAGGGAACTTCTGGTATAATGTAAATATTCCATTTATTGATAAAGATATGGATTACATGGGTGTTATGCATTCTCCAAAATTTAAAATATATTTCATAAATAATGAAAAGGAAATGGTATCAATCTGTTTATTCATCCATCCATTTATCTTTTTAATGTATCAAATAGTGTTTTAAAAAACTTTACTTATGTCTGAAATGTCAGAGACCATATCAAAATATTACACATTGATTAAATTAGATCACTCCCTAATCTATATGGTATTAGCAAGCAATCTTTCAAATTTTATTTGGAAATAATAAACAGATTTTCCTTTCCTTCAACACTTCTTAGCATACGGAGACCTTCTACCCACCCCCACCCCCACCCTATTCCTCAGGGTAAGATGTTTAATATAATAAGCCAAATATTTCACTAAAAATGTGTTTTATTTTTTAACCTTAGCATAAGTGAACTTCCTGAGAATAAAATTTTCAAGATTACCCAACATAAAAGTTATGTATTTGGGAGAGAAATGTTACTGATTTACTAATGGATATGAGTTTCCCAGTTTAAAAAAAGAACAAAGAGTCCAGGAAAACAAAACAAAAGAAAATATGAGGCTTATTCATAAACAACAAACTTGAGACAATCATCCATGAACCAGTCCTCAACCTAAAAGAAACAATTCAACAGATTTGTAGGAGTGAGATATTTGCAGGTGATTTAACTTGATTTCTGAGTCAAATTCTCTTCTGGTTCAAAGTCTAGGGCAGGTGAAAATGTTCAAGCACTAGATACAACTATAGAATTAATCTGAGAGCTATTAGGAATATTTTCTATTACTCCTTGAGTGTTTCATCAGTGTGTATTAATGACATTTTGTGGACGGCAATTTTTATTCTGGGGTCCATTTTAAATATTCACCTCAGTCACTGCAACAACAAGAAAGCATTTCTCACATTTCCAAATGCTCCCCTGGGAACATATATTGCTTCCTCCCTTTTACTCTCCACCACCTCAGAAGCTACTAATCTAGAAGTTTTAGGAGTCCACGTTACTTTCAGGGAAACTCTACACTGAGTGTGTGACCAGTGCGGTAGAGAGATATGTTAGGGAAAGAGAACATGCATGGTCTTAGAGAAGACTGGAAAACACGATGTGATGAGTAGAAGCATCCAAATATTGACTCAGAGTGCAAAAGACAGGCTGAATACGGTCTACCAAAAGACCCTGAGAAAAGTAGGATGTCAAAGAACTTGTTAAACTGGTGGCCAAAGATCATGCTGTAATGAAGGGCTTCAACAGTAAAGGCACATAGACAATGACTAGAAACATGCTAAGTGATAGCTCTGTGGATATCAGGATGGACAAAGAACGTTTATAAATTAAGCAGCCCACCAGCTCTGAACAAGGATGATTTATAATTCCAAACATGATCACCTGGTCTTGAAATTCACATCTCTTTCAGAGCTCTCAGAGGAGGAAAGAAGAGATTCATGAAATTATTTACAGTGACTAAGTGGTTAAGAAATATCAGAATTTTAAATACTTTAAAAAAAAAAAAAAACTTTACTTAGCAACACTGAGTTCATTTCAACAAGAAGAAATAAAAGGTTCAATTACATTGAGCTAAGTCATAGATAAGCAAATCTGGGGCCTCAAAATCCTGCTTCAATTGAGATAAGAATATGTAGTATAATTTTTCACAAATACTTGAGTGTATATCTTTATCTATAGATGAATAAATCCTCAGATATAAGAAGAAAAGTAAAAAGTATCTTTTCAGACTTTTAGACCAATTCTATGCTTCAGCAATATGTGAACTGTGAACTTCCTGATGTTCAAGCTGGCTTTAGAAAAGGCAGAGGAACCAGAGATCAAATTGCCAACATCCACTGGATCATCGAAAAAGCAAGAGAGTTCCAGAAAAGCATCTATTTCTGCTTTATTGACTATCCCAAAGCCTTTGACTGTGTGGATCACAATAAACTGTGGAAAATTCTTCAAGAGATGGGAATACCAGACCACCTGACCTGCCTCTTGAGAAATTTGTATGCAGGTCAGGAAGCAACAGTTAGAACTGGACATGGAAAAACAGACTGGTTCCAAATAGGAAAAGGAGTTCGTCAAGGCTGTATATTGTCACCCTGTTTATTTAACTTATATGTAGAGTACATCATGAGAAATGCCAGACTGGAAGAAACACAAGCTGGAATCAAGATTGCTGGGAGAAATACAAATAACTTCAGATATGCAGATGACACCACCCTTATAGCAGAAAGTGAAGAGGAACTCAAAAGCCTCTTGATGAAAGTGAAAGTGGAGAGTGAAAAAGTTGGCTTAAAGCTCAACATTCAGAAAATGAAGATCATGGCATCCGGTGCCACCACTTCATGGGAAATAGTGGGGAAACAGTGGAAACAGTGTCAGACTTTATTTTTCTGGGCTCCAAAGTCACTGCAGATGGTGATTGCAGCCATGAAATTAAAAGACGCTTACTCCTTGGAAGGAAAGTTATGACCAACCTAGATAGCATATTCAAAGGCAGAGACATTACTTTGCTAACAAAGGTTAGTCTAGTCAAGGCTATGGTTTTTCCAGTGGTCATGTATGGATGTGAGAGTTGGACTGTGAAGTATGCTGAGCGCCGGAGAATTGATGCTTTTGAACTGTGGTGTTGGAGAAGACTCTTGAGAGTCCCTTGGACTGCAAGGAGATCCAACGGTCCATTCTGAAGGAGATCAGCCCTGGGATTTCTTGGGAGGGAATGATGCTGAAGCTGAAACTCCAGTACTTTGACTACCTCATGGGAAGAGTTGACTCATTGGAAAAGACTGTGATGCTGGGAGGGATTGGGGGCAGGAGGAGAAGGGGACGACAGAGGATGAGATGGCTGGATGGCATCATTGACTCGATGGACGTGAGTCTGAGTGAACTCCGGGAGTTGGTGATGGACAGGGAGGCCTGGCGTGCTGAGATTCATGGGGTCGCAAAGAGTCAGACACGACTGAGCGACTGATCTGATCTGATGTAGAAAAGTTACATATTCTTCATTGTGAGCTAAGGCGCTTCAGTTGCATCTGACTCTGTGCGACCCCATGCACCACAGCCCACCAGGCTCCTCTGTCCATGGGATTCTCTAGGTAAGAATACTGGAGTGGTTTGCCAATTTTAGAGTATTCTTTAAGCTTCAAAGTGTATTCAAAAATGTGTCAAATTTTTAGGCAGATAGTAAAGAGTAGAGAGAGAAAATTAAGGCACATAGAAATATATCTTTAAGCTGCAGTCACTAGACTCTGCAATTTTGAAACAATGAAGTCTCTTCTCAGAGATTTTGTAATAAAATTAGAGCCTAGAGCAGGTTTTAGAAAACTTTATTTTGAAAAAAAAAAGAAAACTTTATTTTGGAAATGGAGAGGGAGATTGTTGCCAGATGACAAAGCTCAGTCTTAATAAAAGTGGCCAGTCACTGAGAGTTAATATATACATATTATATTCAAGGACCTTCATTTGTCTTTTGCTTATATAAACCTCCAAATTTTGTGTTTATAAACTCTTAAATTTTGAGCATTACTTTACTAGCGTGTGAGATGAGTGCAATAGTGTGGTAGTTTGAGCAGTCTTTGGCATTGCCTTTCTTTGGGATTGGAATGAAAACTGACCTTTTCCAGTCCTGTGGCCACTGCTGAGTTTTCCAAATTTGCAAGCATATTGAGTGCAGCACTTTCACAGCATCACCTTTTAGGATTTGAAATAGCTCAACTGGAATTCCATCACCTCCACTAGCTTTGTTCGTAGTGATGCTTCGCAAGGCCCACTTGACTTCACATTCCAGGATGTCTGGCTCTTAGGTGAGTGATCACACCATCATGATTATCTGGGTCATGAAGATATTTCTGTACAGTGCTTCTGTGTATTCTTGCCACCTCTTCGTAATAGCTTCTACTTCTGTTAGGTCCATACCATTTCTGTCTTTTATTGAGCCCATCTTTGCATGAAATGTTCCCTTGGTATCTCCAATTTTCTTGAAGAGATCTCTAGTCTTTCCCATTCTGTTCTTTTCCTCTATTTCTTTGCATTCATCACCAAGGAAGGCTTTCTTATCTCTCCTTGCTATTCTTTAGAACTCTGCATTCAGATGCTTATATCTTTCTTTTTCTCCTTTGCTTTTTGCTTCTCTTTTCACAGCAATTTGTAGAGCCTCCTCAGCCATTTTGCTTTTTTGCATTTCTTTTTCTTGGGGATGGTCTTGATCCCTGTCTCCTGTACAATGTCACGAACCTCCACACATAGTTCATCAGGCACTCTATCTATCAGATCTAGTCCCTTAAATCTATTTCTCACTTCCACTGTATAATCATAAGGGATTTGATTTAGGTCATACCTGAATGGTCTAGTGGTTTTCCCTACTTTCTTCAATTTAAGTCTGAATTTGGCAATAAGGAGTTCATGATCTGAGCCACGGTCAGCTCCTGGTCTTGTTTTTGCTGACTGTATAGAGCTTCTCCATCTTTGGCTGCAAAGAATACAATCAATCTGATTTCATTGTTGACCACCTCGTGATGTCCACATGTAGAGTTTTCTCTTGTGTTGTTGGAAGAGGGTATTTGCTATGACCAGTGTGATCTCTTGGCAGTACACTATTAGCCTTTGCCCTGCTTCATTCTGTACTCCAAGGCCAAAGTTGCCTGTTACTCCAGGTGTTTCTTGACTTTCTACTTTTTCATTCCAGCCCCATATAATGAAAAGAGCATCTTTTTGGGGTATTAGTTCTAAACGGTCTTGTAGATTTCCATATAACTGTTCAACTTCAGTTTTTTCAGCATTACTGGTTTGGGAATAGACTTGGATTATCGTGATATTGAATGGTTTCCCTTGGAGACGAACAAAGATCATTCTGCCATTTTTGAGATTGCATCCAAGTACTGCATTTCAGACTCTCTTGTTGACTATGAGGACTACTCCATTTCTTCTAAGGGATTTCTGCCCACAGTAGTAGATATAATGGTCATCTGAGTTAAATTCACCCACTCCATTCCATTTTAGTTCACTGATTCCTAAAACGTTGATGTTCACTCTTGCCATCTCCTGTTTGACCATTTCCAATTTGCCTTGATTCATGGACCTAACATCCCAGGTTCCTATGCAATATTGTTCTTTACAGCATTGGACCTTGCTTTTATCACCAGTCACATCCACAACTGGGTGTTGCTTTTGCTTTGGCTCTGTCTTCATTCTTTCTCCACTGATCTCCAGTAGCATATTGGGCACCTACCCACCTGAGGAATTCATCTTTTAGTGTCCTATCTTTTTGCCTCTTCTTACTTTCCATGGGGTTCTCAAGGCAAGAATATTGAAGTGGTTTGCCATTCCCCTCTCCAGAGAACCACAGTTTTTCAGAACTCTCCACCATGACCCATCCATCTTGAGTGGCCCCACAGGGCATGTCTCACAGTTTCATTGAGTTAGATCTGGCTGTTGTCCATGTGATTAGATTGGTTAGTTATCTATGACTTTGGTTTCAGTCTGTCTGTCCTTTTATGCCCTCTTTCAGTGCCTACCATCTTACTGGGGTTTCTCTGACCTTGGACATGGCGTATCTCCTCTTAGCCACTCATCGCTCCAGCACCATGCATAGTTACAGTCAAATTTCACACTTACTGACCTATCTTGAACCATCAAAACACCAAAACGTCTCCCCCATTGAAGGCCTTTCCTGGACTCCAAGGGCGGAAACAATCATGGTCTTGGAAGCGGTTCCACTGTCCGGCTGCCCTGTAATACTGAGACATGGTGCTGAGCCACTGTTTGTTGTCCAGAAAACCACCGCCATCCAAAGCCTGCACGCACCAGGCGGCAGCACAGCATGGCTGGCGCCCGGAGCATCTGGGGATGGAGATGCGGGGCAAGCCACCCAGGCCCTGGTGGCGCAGTCCCACTGGGAGTGGGCCTGAGGGGGTGGCGGGGTCCACCCATGAGATGCTGGCACAACCAGACATGCTCCTGAGTTCCGTGGCCACCATGGCTGATGCTCCTCTGGGCACTCAAAATTCTGCAAGCCAGGCTTCAACAGTACGTGAACTGTGAACACCTAGATGTTCAAGCTGGTTTTAGAAAAGGCAGAGGAACCAGAGAACAAATTGCCAACATCTGTTGCATCATCAAAAAAACAAGAGTTCCGAAAAATATCTAGTTCTGCTTTAATGACTATGTATGCCAAAGCTTTTGACTGTGTGGACCACAATAAACTGTGGAAAATTCTGAAAGAGATGGGAATACCTGACTACCTGACCTGCCTCTCGAGAAATCTGTATGCAGGTCAGGAAGCAATGGTTAGAACTGGACATGGAACAACAGACTGGTTCCAAATAGGGAAAGGAGTACATCAAGGCTGTATATTGTCACCCTGCTTATTTAACTTATATGTAAATAATATCATGAGAAATGCTGGGCTAGACGAAGCATAAGCTGGAATCAAGATTGCTGGGAGAAATATCAATAACCTCAGGTATGCAGATGACACCACCCTTATGGCAGAAAGTGAAGAAGAACTAAAGAGCCTCTTGATGAAAGTGAAAGAGGAGAGTGAAAAAGTTGGCTTAAAGTATAACATTCAGAAAACTAAGATCATGGCATCTGGTCCCATCACTTCATGCAACCAGATGGGGAAACAGTGGAAAGAGTGGCAGACATATTTTTCTGGGCTCCAAAATCACTGCAGGTGGTGACTGCAGTCATGAAATTAAAAGACGCTTACTCCTTGGAAGGAAAGTTATGACCAACCTAGACAGCATATTAAAAAGCAGAGACATTACTTTGCCAACAAAGGGCCATCTAGTGAAGGCTACGGTTTTTCCAGTAGTCATGTATGGATGTGAGAGTTGGACTACAAAGAAAGCTGAGCACTGAAGAATTGATGGTTTTGAACTGTGGTGTTGAAGAAGACTCTTGAGAGTCCCTTGGACTGCAAGGAGATCCAACCAGTTCATCCTAAAGAAAATCAGTCCTGGGTGTTCATTAGAAGGACTGATGTTGAAGCTGAAACTCCAATACTTTGGCCACCTGATGTGAATAACTGGCTCATTTGAAAAGACCCTGATGCTGGGAAAGATTGAAGGTGAGAGGAGAAGGGGACAACAGAGGATGAGATGGTTGGATGTCATCACTGACACTGAGATTGAGTAAATTCTGGGAGTTAGTGATAGACAGGGAGGCCTGGCGTGCTACAGTTCATGGGATCGTAAAGAGTCTGACATGACTAAGCAACTGAACTGAACTGAAAACTGTTAAAAGAAAGTCAGTGGTAAGTAATACGAAAGTTACAGTTCTGAGCTACTGAAAATAGAAACACATTACAAAGTGCAGTCACCTGGTCCCTCAGAAGCCCAGCTTCCGGTGTCTTTAATTTTCCTCTGCAACCTGACATCTCAAGCCTAGATATTCCTGAAAACTCAAGTGCAAATGATCTGTTGTCTTTAAGTAGCACAATGTGGTTGTTGCCAAGTCTATCAATGTGCTTCCCTGACTTAATCAGAAATTTTAATCAGAATCTTAATCAGAAATTTTAAAAACAACCAGGCTGAATTCACTGGGCAGTAGCGGGGTAAGGGGGAACTATTGACAGGGGTTGGTCTTTGGTATTAGGTAGAGTAGCTTGGAGGAGAAGGTGATGGCACCCCACTCCAGTACTCTTGCCTGGAAAATCCCATGGACGGAGGAGCCTGGTAGGCTGCAGTCCATGGGGTGGCGAAGAGTCGGACACGACTGAGCAACTTCACTTTCACTTTTCTCTTTCATGCATTGGAGAAGGAAATGGCAACCCACTCCAGTGTTCTTGCTTGGAGAATCCCAGGGACCGGGGAGCCTGGTGGGCTGCCGTCTATGGGGTCGCACAGAGTTGGACACAACTGATGCGACTTAGCAGCAGCAGTAGCAGCAGAGTAGCTTGGGGTATAAAGAGATCATGTTAACATACATCTATAGTTTTTTTTATTTTTTATTTTTATTTTTTTTTTTAGTGCATATATCATATGTTATTTATATTATTTATATTCCTTAATCCCACAAAGTACTTCTCCCCTCTACTGTCTCACCTCTCCCCCTGTCAGAGAGAGAGAGAAAAATTCTCACCACGGTCTTCTTTTTTTTTTTTTTGAAAATATGTACCATGAGGTACTTTAGTTATTTTCAGTATTCATCCCACTAGCATACTATCTAAGACAGAACTATGTCATACCATATTCTTTTTTTTTTTTTCTGAAAAATTTCACAATATAATGTTGATAGTTTACCATGAAGAAATTAAGAAAAGAGAATAGTTTCTAATGTTTATCCAAGTATTGACTGTTCGTAGTGCTCTTTACTCCTTCCTGTATTTCCCAGTTTTGTTTTGATATTATCATCATTCATAAAGGACTTTATCATTTTTTATAGCTCGTGCATGCTTCCTTAGCTTTCATTTCTCTGAAGGTGTTTTCACCCCCATTTCAAAAGACACTTTCAATGAATATCTATTACAGAATTGACAGCTTTAATTTTTCAGCACTTTATTTTTTTTTTTTTTTGATAAATTTAACGCCTTTTATTGCCATACCTCATTTTACTGTGCTTTGCTTTAGTGAGCTTTATAGATACATGTTTTTTTTTTTTTTTTTTCCCTTGTTAATTTTCTGTTTAGTTGATCTATCCAAAAGTGTGAGTGGGGTATTAAAGTCTCCCACTATTATTGTGTTATTGTTAATTTCTCCTTTCATACTTGTTAGGATTTGTCTTACATACTGCAGTGCTCCCATGTTGGGTGGATATATATTTATAATTGTTATATCTTCTTCTTGGATTGATCCTTTGATCATTATGTAGTGACCTTCTTTGTCTCTTTTCACAGCCTTTGTTTTAAAGTCTAATTTATCTGATACGAGTATTGTGACTCCTGCTTTCTTTTGGTCCCAATTTGCATGGAAAATCTTTTTCCAGCCCTTCACTTTCAGTCTGTATGTGTCCCCTGTTTTGAGGTGGGTCTCTTGTAGACAACATATGTAGGGGTCTTGTTTTTGTATCCATTCAGCCAGTCTTTGTCTTTTGGTTGGGGCATTCAACCCATTTACGTTTAAGGTAATTACTGATAAGTATGATCCCGTTGCCATTTACTTTATTGTTTTGGGTTCGAGTTTATACACCATTTTTGTGTTTCCAAACACAAAAGGAAAGGAACTGATATTTTAAAGACCAAATTTGTTCTAATTTGCATTTTAACTAGTTTTTCTGCCAGCTGCATCGAGTACACAGAATCTCTCATGCATGTTTGTCCGTTGCTATATAGTTTGGTTCTTCTTGGAGTATTTTTATCATGTAACTGTTAGATTAAAGCTATGAAAAAAAAAAAAAAAAAAGATAGCCATGTGTGAAAGCAAGATGCAAAGGATGGTAATCCTGTGTGTGTGTTTTAGTCATGCAGCCATAACTGACTCTTTGCGACCCCATGGACTACAGCCCAGCAGGCTCCTCTGTCCATGGAATTCTCCAGGCAAGAATACTGGAGTGGGTTGCCATTCCCTTCTACGGGTAATCTTTATGACCCAGGGATCAAACCCCAGTCTCCCTCATTGAAGGCAGATTGTTTACCATTTGAGCTACTAACCATTAGCATTAACAGGGAAGAGGGGTTTCCCTGCTGGTTCAGATGGTAAAGAATCTGCCTTAAATGCAGGAGACCTGGGTTCCATCCCTGGGTCAGGAAGATCCCCTGGAGAAGGGAATGGCTACCGACTCCAGTATTCTTACCTGGAAAATTCCATGGAAAAAGGAGCCTGGTGGCTCCAGGATCCAGTCCACAGGATCCCAAAGAGTTAGAAAGGATTAAGCAACTAACACTTTCAACATTTAAAGAGTACTTGTTAGGCTCTCTTCTAAGAACTTAATGATAATTAAATCATTTACAGTTAGTAGCTGAAATGCAGAGAAGGTGAGAAGTTTGCCTAATTTATAGAACTAGTAAATGGTACAGTCAGGGGATCTGCCTTTAGAAACTTCAGTATCAAGTACTACAAACTACTCATAATTAAGTACATTGCTGCTGCTGCTGCTGCTAATTTGCTTCAGTTGTGTCCTACTCTGTGTGACTCCATAGACGGCAGCCCACCAGGCTCCTCCGTCCATGGGATTTTTCCAGCAAGAACACTGGAGTGGGTTGCCATTTCCTTCTCCAATGCATGAAAGTGAAAAGTGAAAATGAAGTGGCTCAGTCGTGTCCGACTCTTAGCGACCCCATGGACTGCAGCCTACCAGGCTCCTCCGTCCATGGGATTTTCCAGGCAAGAGTACTGGAGTAGGGTGCCATTGCCTTCTTCGAATTAAGTACATTACTCCTCACAAAGAGATGTGGACTTTACTCAGTATAGAGTCTTTACTTTACGCAGAATGTGCAATATGGAAGAATATTTAAGACAAAGATTCATATCCCAAGATCTTAGTATAAGGGAATAGCAGGGAGAAAGTCACCTAAATATTCTTTAACTGGAGATGCATTGACATTCTAGAGCAAATTACAAGGCAGAAGGATAATTCCTCCTATGTTTAACTGTAAATATTGCATGTTTATATCCTATTAAAATAATAAACTGTATAAAAGTGCCTTCTATAAGGGTAAAAAAAATGCCTATTTTTCCAGACTTAGCAACAATTTTATTAGATGTACATACAGGACACTAAAAACATCAGTACTTTGTGTATAACACGAACTATACAAGTGACATTCTATGATATGCCCAAGATGTATTTAAAATAAAAAATAGAGGAATATATGTGCAGAAAATTTTAAAAAATAGAAAATGTAAATAATATTAGAAATAATGTAAGATAGAAATTTAAAATATGAAATAAAAAAGTAAAGCTTATGCATGAATTAATTCACTTTTTCTGCACTCTCAATCAGGAAAAATAATGTTTAGACAGGATAAAGGAAACGAAAATAAAGAAAAAACAATTGTTGCCAGAGTGAATTAGGTAAAGGCAGACCATATTTAGTTTTCCCAAATGAACTCAAGTGTCTAAAGTCAAAGTAACTACAAAATCTCAGTGTTAAAATCATTCTTAAAGGTCAAAATATCTCTTCAACCTTTTAGTCAATTTCTTATTTAAGCCTTCAATGGTAAATATAATCATTTAACTGTTGTTGCTGATGACGTATGTATTTTTGTCTTTACATTAACTTTGTTTAAGTTTTCTTGAAGTATCTTTGTTCCACAAGATAGTAATTCAAATACTGAAATACAGCTAGCATTTGAATTGTTCTCTAAAGTAAAGAATAAAATCCTTCAACTCTTTCTACTTCAACATAATTTTTCATCTAATCTCCAGTTTCATTCATTTCAAAAATAAATTTTATATTTTTTAAAAGTTAAACAGTTTTAAAGAATTCTAATTGTAATTACTTATTTACACAAAGACTCTCTTCAGGTCAAAAGCATTTCCTTGCTCACATGCCTTATTCCTCATATGACTCCTTTCTCAATCTGTTTTCATTTCCTGGCATGATAAATCTCCTTTAGAGTCTACACCTATCCAATATTTAATCATTTTCAAGGTTACGAATTTTCTCCCAAACTTCATCCTGTATTGATTTTTTTTTTTTCTGGAAACTTACGATTTATGTTTAGAATATTCTATTATGCTTTACATTATTTACTCTCACAACAATCTAGACTAGGAAGTATTCTTGTTTCTTCCACTTGTTTATATATTTAAATCAAAATGGAAAATATCTGGCCAAATTAATATACATAATGTTAATATTTAATTGTAAGCCTATGGAAGAGGCTCATTGCCGGTTAACTTGTTATAGCCGAATGACATACTCACTGCCAGTTAACTTGTCATAGCCAAATGCTCCAGGAAACAAACTCACTCAGCAGAACTGCATGGATAGTGGACTGCAGTTTATTATACTGGCAGGTCCGGGGCAGTTTCGTCTTTAGCCAGGGACCCTGACTGACTTTTGTGAAAGCCTTAAGTACCTAAAGTGTATGTGCCCAAGCCCACCTCCCCAGATTCCTTAAACCTAGCCTGGAAAATGTTAAAAGGAGATACAATCAGGTTACAGCCATGATTCACAATCAGAAGGGTCAGCTGGTTATACATTGTAGCCTATGCCAATGGGTGCCATAAAGATTACAAAAGTGATTGACTACATAGGGGATTATTACATTCTTTTTGGTGATGGGAAATCTTGGTATGGAATCTGGTATTTATCAGTCTGGAAGGCCTGATACTTATCAATTTTTAAAACATATTTTTTAATGAACTGGAGTTCCTTAGTCTAAGTTGATCATCTCTTATTGTAATTTAAATGCCTTTGAAGCAAAGTCAAGCTTAATTCCTAGTATATTGAAATAGGAAGATATAGGGAGCTGAGATAAATATCTCACAGATTTTTATAAGCTTATTTAAAAACATCTTTAAAAGCTTACACATTATTTGTGTTTTCCTTGGTGGCTGAGATGGTAAAGAATCCACCAGCAATGAGGGAGACCTGGGTTCGATCCCTGGGTTGGGAAGGTATCCTGGAGAAGGGAATTGCTACCCACTCCAGTAATCCATGGAGTCCCAAAGAGTTGGGCACGACTGAGACAC
Source organism: Bos indicus (assembly GCF_029378745.1). Taxonomy (NCBI): domain Eukaryota; kingdom Metazoa; phylum Chordata; class Mammalia; order Artiodactyla; family Bovidae; genus Bos; species Bos indicus. Next base: position 26,407,173 of record NC_091776.1, on the reverse strand, counting down.
TTTCACTTTCATAGAAAGAGAAGCTTTCTTCCATAGATTAATGATTTTTTTTTAACCTCCAAATCACATGTGTTTATGTACAATTGCTACCTACAGTTCTCCTGCCAATAGACTAGCCTTGACTCAGCTAATTGCATGTAACTGTTATCAATGCTACACTAGCAATAAGGTTGAAAGGTTTCAGAAAAGAGTTTTTGCTCAGAGTGATACTATATTGTGAGATACTTAAACATATAACTTGTAATTTAAAGTAATATTCTTGCTTGGCTACTAACAAAATAGCCATCACCCTCCTTCTACTTCCTTACTAAGAGAATCATTGCTTTATTTGTGCTCTGAGTAAATGGTAGATGCTGATTAGTATAAGGCAAGAATGGCATTTCTGTTTCCTTGCCAATGATTGGATTGACACAATTATATCACATCTCTAGTCAATAACAACTAAGGTTAAACCCAGAGGTGTTTCTGAGAAAACAATTCAAGTAGGACATAGTAGAGAAGCTAATATTGTACTGCCTTTGAATATTGTCGTGTGAAGATGTGATGCTTAGAACTCTAGGAGTTATTGTAAAAGTATCAGTGTGAAGTTGAAAGAACTGGCTAGATGCCAACACTGAAATCATTAAAACATTAATCCAACAAATATTTCTTAGATTGTGTGTAATATAGTACCGTATTAATTTCATTCCCACATTCTGTTTCTTAATGGCATTCTTAACTGATGCATTACAAATGCTTGTGATACTGTTTTACCACTAAGCAACTGGTAAATAGAAAAGTTGAATATTTCAACCATGCAGTGTAAATTAAAAATAATTAAACTGCTGTACCTTCAAAACTTCTGGGCTTCAGAGTTCCTTTTCACTGTTCAACACAACAATGTAAATCCATCCCACATGGCCCTTAGTTTATTTTCTGGGAAGCAGTAACTTTAGCTCTATGGTAATACCATATCAGATGTTCATCAGCAGCAATACTAAAATTATCTTTTGCTTAATATAGTTAAATAGCTTCTGTCTAAAACCTGTCTTTTATACTGCTGTCTGAAAAGAAGAGCCACAACTCTATGAAAACCCATTTTTTAAAGAATCTGTGGCTCCCAGATACTTTATACACTTTAGTTAATAGTTGGCTTTGAGCAATTCATTTAACTTATCTGCTTTTATAGAGCTCCCATATTTTTCTGCTGTTCAGCTCCAAGTAAGCCAGTACTTCCGTTCATATCTACCCCTTGAAAGTTTGTGTTTATTCGTAGATTTCAGACTAGTTGGGTTGCCTTCCAATCTCAGCTCTCTAATGCATTCAAGGTTTCTTAGCTTATCTTTTTCCCCCCTTATTTTTAATGTCAGAGTGACAATCTTTAGCTTTTCATATTCTAAGTAGAAGTCAGAAAATGCTGATCCTTTTAATTAGGCCAGTATAAACTTGATACTGAAAGAACATTAAACAGAAAAGAAATCACACTTTCAATTGTTATAAACAGAGATGCAAAATAACCTCAAAAATTCTTGCAAATGGAATGCAGCAACAAACAAGAAAAAAGAGTCATTTTTAATGACAAAAAGAAAAAAAGCTTAAAAATATATTATGTATAAGAGCTTTATCTTGTAAATTCTAACTAAATGTTGAGATAAGTAAATAAACTGTAAATAAAGGAAGGCTATAATATATTTACTGATTATTGGAACCTATATTGGAAATACATGAATTTTTCCTGATGGGATCTAGAGATTAGGTAGGTAAATGTGCATGTGCAAACTGACACACATGTTTCTAAACATTTTTTTTTTGAAATACAAAAAATCAAAAATAAAAAGACAACATGAAAAAGAGGAAAAGCTATATATTTTAAAATAAGGGTTATCAACATCCATTATAAAGCTACAGTAATTAACATAGTGTGGTATTAGTGTGAATTTGGACATTTTCTAATTTCTATTACAGAAATAGAGCAATGAAAGAGTCCTGTAGACATACACATATGTATGATCACCTGATTATACTGATAACTATGATACTGCCATGCAAAGAGGGTAGGATGGACATTTTAATAAAAGAAGTTCATTAACTGAATTATCACTTGAAAATACATATATTAACTTCTATCACAGTACACAAAAGCACACTTCAGATTGCTTGCATATCTTCATAAAAATGTAAAACTATAAAACTTTGAAAAGAAAACATATGAGACTATTGTCATGACCCTAGAAAGATAGGCATTTCTTAGACACAAAAGTACTAAAGGAATTATTTGGAGATACTGAAAAGAAAAATTGATTTGTTACTAAAAAACAACCCTGAGATTGAGCACAGTTTGTAGAGCAAGAAGAAATCAAGGCAGTATAAATTTCTGACAATGAACTAAAAGTCAAAATACATAAAAAACTTCCATATGCCAATTTTTTTAAATATAAAAGAAAGATAGTCAATACAAATTGCAATACAAATCAGCAAAATATATGAAGAGATCATATACTGGATGCCCAGCTTAGTAATAAGAATAAGAAAAGTGCTCAATATTATTACTAAATAAATGTACACTGAAACCACAATACCATGGCACCCACAACAGCATGGCTATTAATGAAATGAAGAAAGGAATATATGAACTACAGACAAGGATATGAAATACTCTGAGATCTCATTTCCTCGTGGTAGTGGTGACACTGGCGCACACACTTTGGAAAATTAAGTGGCAATACTTTCACTTAAAGGCGAAAGTATGCAGAGCTGTGATGCAGTGCTTCTATTTCCAGGTTTATGCATGCTAGAGTTTTGGCCCTGTGGAGCCAACAGGGAGATGGAGTTTAGGGTGGAAATGAAATTTGTGACTGCATGAAGTTTATGAGAATGGGTACTTACAGAGAAAGTGGAAGGAAGCAGATTAGAACAGAGTCAAAAGTTGAGCTGCAAAGCAAGTTTCAACAAAACCTGAACCAGTTCTGTGGAATGTTCTGGAAGGAGAAGTTGCCTTAAAAAATTGTCTCAACAGTTGAAATGACCCAGGCTTCCATTTCCTCAATTCACTCTGTATGTATTCAGATGTATGTATCCCAGGCAGGGCATGACCACAGGGAAAATATCTCTGTATCTCGGGCAGACCATGAAGGAGGTGACAACCAGGAGCTGTTTGCTACCAAAGACCTTGCAACTGGCAGCCATTATTCCTGGACCTGGGCTGCTATGTCTTACTGTCTGCTACAGTATTCAACAGAAATGCAGACACATATTCACACGTGCACATACACACACAGGTACACAAAGCAGTAAAATAATATAACAGCACTGTGAATAACAGCTAAGAACTAGAGAGAAAAAAATTCACTAACAGGAGAATGTAATAGGTATGGTCCTCACAAATATAATATTGAGATAAACTCCAAAGAGTAAAATATGTGCAAGTCTATCTACATAAAATTTAGACTGAAAAAACTGGTTTTGTAATAAGAAGTTGAGACTGAGGAAATCAGTTACTTAAAGTGAATAGAGGGGGCTTTTATTTGATTCTGGTGATGCTTTATGTCCTGATTTGGGAGCTGGTTATAATAGTGCAATATTTTGTAAAAATGCACCATATTATACACTTATTTTTATTGTACTTCTTTCAAAACATTTCATTATAAAGATTTGCAGACACTCAAAGTAGGTGATGTAATTTTATAATGAACATCAATATGCCCATTGCCTCTATTATCATTTACAGTTTAATTTTATGTGGTTTTTATCATAAAGTATATTCTAAAGAGCAATTTCTATGATATTTTATATTGTATTTGATAAATCATGCATGCAATATATTCTTTAAAATTTAGTATCAGTTATTAATGAAAATTCATAGGAATCTTTGATACTTGGAGTGATTCTTTTGAGGAATATAATAAATCTATATATTCATGTATACATTTAAGAATACATATATTAATATATAATGTGTGCATGCATATATACAAGAAAATATAATATATATATATGAGAATGAGACTCAAACACAAATATGGACACAACATATGTAAATAATTTAAAAGCTTATAAGCATATTTTGCATGCTACCTAACTTATACAGACATAGGTATACACAGACTTTTGAGTCCTGGAATTGTTCTTCATATGACTTCCTGCCTTGGAAATAAAAATTATTTCTTGATGATCTAATTTATCAGAATGATACAAAGCACTGGATAAATAATTCAATTTTTACAGGTACATTAAAAATGCATTTATGATATGATTTTTGTGAGGTGAAAGAAAATGAATGTCTGAAATAATGGAATATGACTAATCAGAAGCATTCTCCCTCAGTGATACCCTATTAAGTCTATTGCAGAATGAGAATCACAATATTATTATATGACTGAAGGACAAATGATTTAAATTTCTATTCCTATTTCCTCTTTCTGTGGAGAAAAGATGTACAAAAAAGAGTATCAGAAAACTTAATACTTAACAACAGTCAAAGGCTTTTAAAATGATGTGTGAATGTGAAGTGAAAGTCACTCAGTCATGTTTGACTCTTTGCAACTCCATGGATAGTTCATGGAAATTCTCCAGGCCAGACTACTGTAGTGGATAGCCATTCCCTTCTCCAGGGGATGTTCCTGACCCAGGGATTGAACCCAGGTCTCCTGCATTGCAGGCGGATTCTTTACCAGCCGAGCCACCAGGTAAGCCCAAGAATACTGTAGTGGGTAGCCTATCACTTCTCCAGGGGATCTTCCCGACCCAGAAATCAAACTTGGGTCTCCTGCATTGCAGGCAGATTCTTTACCAGCTGAGCTACCAGGGAAGCCCAAAATGATGGGTATGATAGTGCTATTCCCTCTCCAGGCATACTGTGAATTTTTCTAAATTGTTTGTGATAGACTTATAAGGAACTTAAAAACAATCCACATAAATAATATAAGTATTAATAATAAATTCCTACTTAGTGAAGGCAATGGTACCCCACTCCAGTACTCTTGCTTGGAAAATCCCATGGATGGAGGGGCCTGTTAGGCTGCAATCCATGGGGTCGCTAAGAGTTGGACACGACTGAGCGACTTCACTTTCATTTTCACTTTCATGCATTGGAGAAGGAAATGGCAGCCCACTCCAGTGTTCTTGCCTGGAGAATCCCAGGGATGGGGGAGCCTGGTGGGCTGCCGTCTATGGGGTCGTACAGAGTCGGACACGACTGAAGTGACTTAGCATAGCATAGCATAGTGAATCATATGTCAAAGACAAGCATTTCCTATAATATATGTATTGTCCCTTTTTTATTCTCTCAATTACCCCATCAGTTTATGTGAACAAGATGATTTAGTTCAAAGCTTCACAGTGTGACTTTCTCTGCTTCAATTGCTACAGACACCCAGCTGTCCCAAACTCTTCAATTATTTACGCATCTTTTATTTATCTATATATCAGCAGACAGTGACTTGCTATCACACATCTTTTCTAAGTTTGAATGATCACAAAGCTCATAATATAACTTCTTGAGGAATGAGGCTAGTCTACTTAAAGGAGTGGAATTTTGCGATCCAATCAGAACATGCTATTGCTTTCAGAAAGTTTTTCAAAAAATACTTTAACTTGAAACTACCATGAACAATTCTGACAATTTACTTGAGGATATAAATGAAAACTGCAAATAAGACCCAATGTTTATTTTTTTCTTTCTTTTCATGGCTTTTTTTTTTTTAACATACATTCCTGTCAAATGAAGATAAACACTGAAAATCAATAATGTACTTTCATTGTGGTTGTTCAGTCCCTAAGTCATGCCCAACTCTTTGAGACCCCATAAACTGCAGCATGCCAGGCTTCAATGTTCTGCATTACCTCTCAGAGTTTACTCAAATTCATGTCTATTGTTTCAATGATACCATCCCATCGTCTCATCCTCTGTCACCCCTCATTACACATACTAATATGTTTGCTGCTCTGCGAGATATTATCTGTATAATGTCACTTACACTAGCAGGCAACTATAAAGCTGGGAGAATTTATATCTGTTCTTGGTGATTTTAATATTGCATTTATGTTTTCTGTATTTAATATTTCTTACAGGCAAAATATTAAAAACAATTTAAATTGATTTTTGGTACCAAGTTAAAGCAATTGGTGTTGGTTTGTAAGATGAAAATCTATGAGCTTATAGAACAGATGGTGCCTTGAACTGTACAGTATCAATGATATTTCCAAATGTATATATGTGAACAATATGTCTAAAATAGGGTCAACGTGGTCCTTTTAAAATTAATCAATATTTCATAATTCTAACATTCTTAAAGTCAACTGTATACATGATCATTTTCAGCTACCATGCTTTGGGACATGATTACAAATAAATGAATATGAACAGAGAGTTGCTACAATAGTCTGTTTCAAGAGTGAGTATGAATATAGGAATTTCATTTGACTGTCACAATATATGTATTATGGCAACCTTATTTCTATTATTTCATTATAACTGTGAGGGTACTGGATACCAATATACTTAGAAACGAAAAGTCTGTACAGTTTATTGTTAAAATACTTTCAAACTCCTAGAGTGATAGATTTATTTCAATAACTCAATCAGCTTATCTGTTACTGAATAACCTATTAGGTACTTGCTCAAGAATATACATTTTGAGATTTGAGTAAATATTAAATTTAAGAATCTAGCTGGAGTTTTCAATTCCACATCAATTTTCTGGCCTTGAGTATTATATTCCATTAGCAGCAGAGTAAATACCATGGAGTATTGTACAAACCACTCTTTTAGAGAAGTTCAGTTAAAATCACCAGGTAATAAAACAAAAGTAAAACTAATTGAGATATCATAAAAATTGATTACCAATTAAAAGACTATGATATACAGCTTAGAACTGTTATATTTAAAAAATCAATTAAAATATCTTATAAATTTTACTTATTTAATCACAGTTTTATTACTAATTTAAGGTTGTCTATTCATCACTTCATTGGAGAAGGCAATGGCACCCCACCCCTGGTAGACTGCAGTCCATGGGGTCGCTAAGAGTCGGACACGACTGAGCGACTTCACTTTCACTTTTCACTTTCATGCACTGGAGAAGGAAATGGCAACCCACTCCAGTGTTCTTGCCTGGAGAATCCCAGGGACAGGGGAGCCTGGTGGGCTGCCATCTATGGGGTCGCACGGAGTCGGACATGACTGAAGTGACTTAGCAGCATTCATCACTTCATGGGAAATAGATGGGGAAACAGTGGAAACAGTGTCAGACTATTTTTTTGGGCTCTAAAATCACTGCAGATGGTGATCGCAGCTATGAAATTAAAAGATGCTTACTCTTGGAAGGAAAGTTATGACCAACCTAGATAGCATATTAAAAAGCAGAGATGAGATGGATGGATGGCATCACAACTCAATGGACATGAGTTTGGGGGAACTCCAGGAGTTGGTGATGGACAGGGAGGCCTGGTGTGCTGTGATTCATGGGGTCGCAAAGAGTTGGACATGAGTGAGTGATTGAACTGAGCTGAACTGAATTCAGTAACAAGCTTCTGATTCTCTTCACATCCAAACTCTGAATTAATTTTCTTTAATTTGGGCAACTTCCTTGGAAGCATGCAATATGTATGGCTTCCCTGGTGGCTCAGTAGTAAAGAATCTGCCTGCCAATGAGGAAGACTTGAGTTCAATCCCTGGATCAGGAAGATCCCCTGGAGAAGAAAATGGCAACCCACTCCAGTATTCTTGCCTGGGAAAGCCCGTGGACAGAGAAGCCTGGGGGAGTACAGTTTTTAGGGTCACAAAGAGTCAGACACAACTGAGACTGAAACACACACACACACACACACCTAATCCTACTAACGTTGTTGCAATATTATCGTCTCCAAACTCCTCAGAGTCCTAGGTACGTCAGTTATGCCTCTCACTGATATGTCCTTTAACTCTCCCTTTTAGAATTCTTTCCTCTATCATCATTTAAAGTTTACTCAAGTCTGTACTCTTACAACACACACAGATACATATGAACACACACTTGCACGCCCCCAAGCCCTGACACACACACACTAGTTTCTTCATTCCAACTTCCCCATATCTTAAGCTACAACTGGCCTCCCATAGATCATCCTGTCTTAGGTCACCAGTGGCACCATTATTACTGACTCCAAAGGTAACATTTCATTCCGCATTCTAATTGTCACTGTTGAAATGACTGCAGTATCTTCTTTCCCTTCATTTCTTTCTTTTTTTTTTTTTTTTTTTTTGAAGTAGGTACAGTTTAATTCTCATTTTACACATGGGGGATTGAAATCCAAAAAAGTTAAGGAACTTGTCCAAGTCAGTAAATAATTTACTCAAAGCCAAGCATCTGGCTCCAACATCCATGCTTTCAACTCCTGAGCCAAACTTCCCATTTACCAGAAAGGAAACTGAGGCATCATGAGCTAATTAACTTGTCTGCAGTTGCATACATGACATGTGGCAGAACCAGATGCTTGGGTACAAGCCCACCCTCTTAACTGCACCGTACAGATGATAGGCACTATCCTGGTTGGTACTCACAGCCTCTGTTTAGGGTTAAGGTCATTATGCCCAGTTTACAATGTTAAGGTTAAGAAGACTAGTTAATTTGCCCAAGTGCAGGTCATAAATGACAAATCCAGGTTATAAATCCAGATTTTCTGTTTCCACGTTCAGTTCCTGTTTATGTTATTTTTTAACTGCCTCTATTACATTCAAATTTTTCAATACAGTTTAAACAAAACACATGAATTGTCTATTTCCTATCTTATTCATTTCACATAATTCAAGAACGAAGACGCTCTTCCTTTGCCTTAAGTGACACTACTCTCCACTCAGGCATTTTTCCATCATAGGGAACAATGTCATTACTGGAGTCAGAGTAACTGGCTATAAATCCAGGCTTCATCAATTCCTTGCTGTTAAGATCCTGGAAATTCATTAACCTCTCTTTACCTCAGTTTTCTTATTTGCAAATTAAGGGTAACAATTGTATTTGCATCACTGGTTAACTCTGTGGAGTAAATCTTGCTTCTGTGTTTCTGAATTGAGAGAACAGACTGGGGCACAGCAGAGAAGAAGAGCACTTTCCTAGATGCTATTATCCATGGGCATCTTGATATTCCTAGATAAAGAAAGCAAGTGACTACTTGCTCCTAGTGTTAGTGCCTCAGTAGTGTCTGACTCTTTGGGACCAATGGACTGTAGCCTGCCAGGCTCCTCTTTCATGGAATTCTCCAGGCAAGAATATTGGAGTGAGTAGCCATTCCTTTTTTCCAGGAGATCTTCCCCACCCAGGGTTTGAACCCAGGTCTCTTGCATTGCCTGAGAAGGCAATGGCAACCCACTCCAGTAGTCTTGCCTGGAAAATCCCATGGATGGAGGAGCCTGGAGGGCTGTAGTCCATGGGATCGCTAATAGTCGGACATGACTGAATCGACTTAGCAGCAGCAGCTCTTGCATTGCAGGCTGACTCTTTACCATCTGAGCCACCAGGGAAGCCTGGGCATCTTGAAAAGTGACTCCTAATTGACCCAAGGGAGGAAGGAGTCTATTGGGCTGCCTTTTCTTGCTAGGTTGGGGGTTAGAAAACTACAGGTCTGGGAGCCTTCTTCCAGTGGGCAGGGTCACACAAGATGCCTTGCTGATGTGCTATTCCTCTGATTCCTGGTGTCTCAGAGTAGTTCACTATCATTTTACCACCTTCCCTTTGTGATGGAATAAGGAAATACAAAGGATATACAAAGAGTTCTCCTTTGTATCTTGTGTCACTTCCAGAATTTATAGTTATGCATGGCAAGAAGGAATAAGAATAAAATGATTCTGGCATACTGCCTAGACCAGGAGTCCATTACGTATTTTATATTGAAACATGCTTTTTCTAGAAGCCATGGTAACTGGTACTTTCTTTGTTTATAATTATAATACTTCTGGTGTCATATTTGAGAACTGGTTCAATCATGATGCTCATATATTGCAGAATAACAATATTTTGCAAATACTACCCTTAATAATCTAATTAAAATTTTTACAAAAGATAAAGAAAATTAAAACCTAATGATACAACAGTCTAAACAATTGCATCATAGTAGTTTTTTATTCACAGCATCTTGAAGTGAATGACAAATTGAAAGGAGATAAACAGGATTTTATTGACTCTGATAAAATATTAAATAATACTTCTATTGTTTATTCTAACTAAATAGTAAATTATGTAGTAATGGTCAAATGTCATGGATTTGTTATTAATGTGTATTAGCACAAATATTTGGATTGTATTTTAATCCTATTTATTGAAGCTCAATTGGCCTATGCAAAATTTATTGATTTTTCTATAGACATTTTGATGAGTTTTACAAATATATATATAGTTTTGTATTCACTGCCAAAACCCACTTATAGAATATTTTCATTATTGTGTAAATTCAGATGTGCTTTGTTTTAATGTAAAGATAACATTAATTACATTTTCTTCTTTATTTAATACGATTATGCAATTCAATTACTCTTTAGTAAGTCTAAAATTGAGTAATTCAAATAATATTGATTCTTCAATTAATTATGCATTATAAATATTTGACTCAACAAATGAACTATATTTCATATGCACTTTCACTCAATAAAGGCAGAATGTTTATAGAGCTGCTTCTGCTTTCTAATTGCATTATATTTTCAGTTCTGTATTTTTGTGTTTAAGGTCTTAAGAACTGAACTTATCATTAGGAAAGAACAATTCATTTAAAGAATTCAACTTATTTCATCAATGTGCTTAACATAGCAGTGGACTTTCAGTTATATATTGTAGTAATAACTCTATAGGTTATGTAAGCCAATAAAAACCTGACATATGTAAATAGGTTCTACCCATTTATTTGAAGGATTGGTTTGAGCAACTTCTGAGCAGAACTTCTAAAGAATTCCTAGAACTCATCAGAACAGTGGCAGAGACAGGAGGGTGCTCCCTTTGCCATGACTGGGATGCTGGAGTTTCAGAACACTGCCTTCACAACAACTGGCTCCAATGTCATGCTAATTTTGTTATTTATTCCACAGTTTCAAATGTCATCACATTAATGTAAATTCTAAGCAAAATGTTAGTTCAAATGTTAATAAAGTTCTGTAAGTTAAACATGTGTTTTCATAGAAAATAATATGAAACCATGTTACTTATGCTTCATTGTCCATAAAAAAAGGCTTCCATGAAACCTGCATTAAAAGGCAATGTTTCTTTTTCTTTCACATTTCATAGAAGTTAGGTACAAATTTATGATGCAAATCTCTTTGTTTCCTAACTTTGATGCTGAAGCAGGAAGATTTACATGATAGCATTTCAATTTAATGATATAAACAAAAATTTCCTCTGTTTCTCTCTTTACTGTTGGTCTGAGACATACTCTGGTAGCCTCCATTCATGTCTCTTAGAGGAATACAACACAGTCCATTCTTATACCAGGTCATTGCTTTTCCCCTTTCCTTTTGTGATCTCCCACTTCTTCTCTTCTCTTTGGACTTCGGTGTCCATTTACAATTTTCAATGTACTTATTTTTAGTTGGTGTATCATCTCTGCTCCATACATTACTGATTTATATAGCAGGAAATATATGAGACACTGTTTGCCTTCTCCCTGATGGATCTAGACTGTAATTTTGCCTCTGTATTGAAAATCACAATTGTATCCCCTAGAGAAGATTTTACTTTCCTCAAGAAATGCATTAAATCCAACTACTAAAAATGGTATTATATTCAACTACTAACCATATATCTTGGATCTCTGTAGCTTATGACTTTCTAGAGTCTTATCTATGGGATTTATCTGCTTCTGATACGGTCTAATTGTTACTTAAATAGAGAGGATACATATAAATGAAGCTGCTATGGTCAGTGAAGTATCACCCAGCTGGTGCAAGTCAACTCAGTCCATATACCCACAAACTCACCCTAAACTTGCATTAATTGCTTGTTTTGTATTTTTCTCTGAGCATCAAGAAACTTCTCCTTCAGCTCCTGGCTCAATGATCATAGCATCTCTGCCATGAACCATGTCTGGAAAAACACTGAATGGCATTAGCCACAAAGCTGGGGACTAGAAACTGGCCGCCTGTTACTGATACCATAGAAAAGAGAAAAGTAAACGGACTTGATACCCTGTCAAAAAAAAAGGAATAGAAAGTCATCTTTCCATCTTACAGAAAGTAGGTCACATGAAAACCTGAGCTGTGAGGGAATACAATGAGAACATATTCTTCAGTTCAGTTCAGTTGCTCGGTCATGTTCAACTCTTTGCAACCCCATGAATCACAGCATGCCAGACCTCCCTGTCCATCACTAACTCCCGGAGTTCACTCAAACTCACGTCTATCGAGTCGGTGATGCCTTCCAGCCATCTCATCCTCTGTCGTCCCCTTCTCCTCCTGCCCCTAATCCCTCCCAGCATCAGGGTCTTTTCCAATGAGTCAACTGTTCACATGAGGTGGCCAAAGTATTGGAGTTTCAGCTTCAGCATCAGTCCTTCCAATGAACAGCCAGGACTGATCTCCTTTAGGATGGACTGGTTGGATCTCCTTGCAGTCCAAGGGACTCTCAAGAGCCTTCTCCAACACCACAGTTCAAAGGCATCAATTCTTAGCTTTGCCAAATTGAATAGGTATTTAGACAAAGTACAAGAGACTTGAAATGTATCTGAATAAGCCAATCTGAAATATCTGAACAGTTCCCTCCAGACTAGTCAATATTCATATATCTGCCTTTTCCAAAGTTTAACTTCAAAAGAGTAACATGTTATGATCCTTGCTAATGTAATTCAACTACATCTTCCACAGATTAAAATAAGTTGGTCCTCCCCAAAATAGGTTCTGTGAAGGTCACTCCTCTTTCAGTCCATTCCCAAATATGTCTTAATTTGTTGAAATCAGATAAATGATAAAGTTATTCAAACCAACATACACTAAAAATGATAAGGAAAAATTATATGGAATAATATAATAAATAAGGGAATATACAACATGGCAGGAAAAAAGAAAAAATGGGAACTTATTACATACTTAGTTCAGTTGGTAAAGTATCCTCCAGCAATGCAGGAGACCCTGGTTTGATTCCTGGGTCAGGAAGAGTCTCCAGAGAAGGGATAGACTACCCACTCCAATATTCATGGACTTCCATGGTGGTTCAGCTGCTAAAGAATCCACCTGCACTGCAGGAGACTGGGGTTTGATCCCTGGGTTGGGAAGATCCCCTGGAGAAGGGAAAGGCCACTCACTCCAGTATTCTGGCCTGGAGAATTCCATGGACTGTATAGTCCATGAAGTCACAAAGAGCTGGACATGACTGAATGACTTTCACTTATTTTATATCAGATCATGGAACTTTCTTTGGTATTTATACAAAGCTATAGTAATCAAAAAAAGAAAGAGATCAGCACAAAAACAGATATTACAGTTCAGTTCAGTTGCTTAGTCATGTTCAACTCTTTGCAACCCCATGGACTGCAGCACGCTAGGCTTCCCTGTCCATCACCAACTCCTGGAGTTTACACCACTCATGTCCATTGAATCAGTGATGCCATCCATCTCATCCTCTGTCGTCCCCTTCTCCTCCCATCTTCAATCTTTCCCAGCATCAGGGTTTTTTCAAATGAGTCAGTTTTTCACATCAGGTGGCTAGAGTATTGGAATTTCAGCTTCAGCATCAGTTCTTCCAATGAATATTCAGGACTGATTTCCTTTAGGATGTACTTCTTGGATCTCCTTGCAGACCAAGGGACTCTCAAGAGTCTTCTCCAGTACCACAGTTCAAAAACATGAATTTTTCAGTGCTTAGCTTTCTTTATAGTCCAACTCTCACATCCATACATGACTACTGGAAAAATCATAGCTTTGACTAGATGGACTTTCGTTGGCAAAGTGATCTCTGCTTTTTAATATTCTGTCTAGGTTGGCTGTAGCTTTTCTTCCAAGGAGCAACTGTCTTTTAATTTCATGGCTGCAGTCACCATCTGCAGTGATTTTGGAGCCAAAAGAATAAAATCAGTTACTGTTTCCATTATTTCCCCATCTATTTGCCACGAAGTGATGGGACAAGATGCCATGATCTTAGTTTTCTGAATGCTGAGTTAAGCCAACTTTTTCACTCTCCTCTTTCACTTTCATCAAGAGGCTCTTTAGTTCTTCTTCACTTTCTGCCATAGGGATGGTGCCATATACATACCTTAGGTTATTGATATTTCTCCATCAATCTTGATTCCAGCTTGTTTTTCATCAAGCCCTGCTTTTCACATGATATACTCTGCATATAAGTTAAATAAGCAGGGTGACAATATACAGCCTTGATGTACTCCTTTCCTGATTTGGAAGCAGTCTGTTGTTCCATGTCCAGTTCTAACTGCTGCTACTTGACCTGCATACAGACTTCTCAGGAAGCAGGTAAGGTAATCTGGTATTCCCATCTCTTTAAGAATTTTCCATAGTTTGTGGTGATCTACACAGTCAAAGGCTTTGGCATAGTCAATAAAGCAGAAATAGATGTTTTTTCTGGAACGTTTATTGCTTTTTCTGTGATCTAACAGATGTTGGTAATTTGATCTCTGGTTCCTCTGCCTTTTCTAAATCCAGGTTGAACATCTGGAAGTTCACTGTTCATGTACTATTGAAAACTGGCTTGGAGAATTTTGAGCTTTATTTTGCTAGCATGTGAGATGAGTTCAATTGTGCAGTAGTTTGAGCATTCTTTGGCATTGCCTTTCTTTGGGATTGAAATGAAAACTGACCTTTTCCAGTCCTGTGGCCACTGCTCAGTTTTCAATATATTCTGGGATTTTGACTGCAGCACTTTCACAGCATCATCTCTTAGGATTTGAAATAGCTCAACTGGAATTCCACCTGCTTTGTTGTTAGTGATGCTTCCTAAGGCCCACTTGACTTTGCATTCCAGGATGTCTGGCTCTTAGTGATCACACCATTGTGGTTATCTGGGTTATGAAAATCTTTTTTGTATAGTTCTTCTGTGTATCCTTGCCACTTCTTCTTAGCATCTTCTGCTTCTGTTAGGTCCATACCATTTCCGTCCTTAATTGTGCCCATCTTTGCATGATATGCTCCCTTTGTATCTCTAATTTCCTTGAAGAGATTTCTAGTCTTTCGCATTCACTTGTTTTCCTCTATTTCTTTTCATTGATCACTGATGAAAGATTTTTTATCTCTTTGTGGTATTCTTTGGAACTCTGCAGACATATATATCAATAGGACAGTATAGAAAGTCGAGAAACAAACCCACAGACCTACAGTCAATTAATCTTCAACAAAGGGGGCAAGAACATACAATGGAGAAAAAATAGTCTCTTTAGCCAATGGTGTTGGGAAAGCTGAACAACCATATATAAATCAATGAAGTTAGAATACTCCCTCATACCATACACAACAATAAACTCAAAATGGTTTAAAGATTTAAAACTCCTAGAAGAGAACACAGACAAAATATTCTCTGACATCAATTGTACCAATGCTTTCTTAGGCCAGTCTCCCAAGGCAACAGAAATAAAACAAAAATAAACAAATGAGATATAATCAAACTTAAAAGCTTATGCATAACAAAGGAAAACAAACAGACAATCTATGGACTGAGAGAAAATATTTCCAAACAATAAGACCAACAAGAGATTAATTTAGAAAATATACAAACAGCATAGAATTCAATAAATAAAACAAATTTTTTAAAAAGTCAAAAAATGGGCAGAAGACGTAAAAGATATTTCTCCAAACAAGACATACAGATGGCCAAAAGGCACAAGAAAACGTGCTTGACATCACTAATTATTAGAGAAATGCAAATCAAAACTATAACGAATTATCTCCTCGCACTGGTTAACTGGGTCATTATCCAAAAGTCTACCATTAAAAATAGAGGGTGTGGGAAAAAAGAATCCTCCTACAGTGTTGGTGGATATCTAAGTTGGTGCAATCACCATGGAAAACAGTCTGAAGTTGCATTAAAAACTACAAAACAGAGTAACCATATGATCCAGCAATCCCACTCCTAGGCATACACCCTGAAAAGATAAAAGGTCTAATTTGAAAAGATACATGAACCCCAATGTTCATAGCAGTGCTATTTACAATGGCCAAGACATCAAAGCAATCTGAATGCCCATTGACAGATGAATGAATAAAGATGTGGTGAATGTGTGTGTGTGTGTATACACACACAGGTACAATGGAATATTAATCAGGTATAATAAGGAATGAAATAATGCCATTTGCAGCAACATGGATGGTCTCAGAAATTATCAAACTAAGTGATATAAGTAACAGAAAGACAAATACTAATATTATATGGTATCACTTATGTGGAATCTAAAAATAGTACAAATGAAGTTGTTTACAAAATAAAAATGGACTCATATAGAAGAAAAATTATGGATACCAAAGGGGAATTAGGAGAGGGGTAAATTAGGAGTATAGGAATAACAGTTTCATACTACTATATATAAAATAAACAACAAGGTTTTACTGTATACCACAGAAAACTATGGTTAATAGCTTATATAGTCAGTAAACTATAATGGAAACCAGTTATATATACAACATATATATATATATACACACACATATAAAACTGAATCATTTTGCTGTTTACCTGAAACTAACACCATATTATAATTCAACTATACTTCAATAGAGATGTATAAAATAAAAGAGCCAAACAAAATTAGAGGGAAAAATCAGAGAGAAAAGTATGCTACATAAATGCATACATGACATCACAGGAAGGAAGAAAAGGCAGAAATCTTTTAAATACTTGATTTTATTTCTCATCGTGGAATTTTCAACGGTATTTATACCATTCTTTCCACATCACTCATCCTATATTTCTCTATATTGTACTAAATCATCCAGGTTTCCATAACAAGAATTCATTTCTCATGATCTGACTCTTGCCTTGTCAAAATAGAGCTGTTCCAATCCTTCATCAACTTCTAGCACATGTCAGAAACTCTAGGAGATAACTGGAGAGTCCAGCTCTAGATCAATTATCCTCTGTGTTATTTCTCAGACCTGATCATAAGCAATTATAGAGGCTTTATCTAGCAGCTTCACAGAAGAAAGCTACTCCCCTGTCACTAGACTTGATGCACTGCAGTCTCTGGATGGCACTGTAATCAAGGATTCAGGACTCACCCCCTCATCACCACCAGCTTTCCTTTTGTACATGTCAGCCATTCCTAGCTCAGGCCTCTAGGTTGGAGGCCTCCTTATGGAGACACTTATCAGATATCTATGACCAAGTGTCTTTCATCAGACTTCCTTATTAGGATTGGTGAGGGGGCAGAGAGAAAAGGAAAAACCCGATGAAATTTTTCTGCACTCTAACTTGGTACTCAGTACATTTCCACTTCTAGTCCTTCCTCTTCTTCTACCAAATCCCAGGTCTACAAAACAGAAGGAGCCTTTCATTCATCACTCCTTGGTGGTGAGAAGATCCCACACTGATGCTAATCCACCTGACCCTAGGCTAGAGCTGCTCCATGAGGAAACGTTGAACATGGGGAATCAGCGATTTTGCCTGCTTAGCCTCTTGTACTATCTCAATAAGCAATCAAAAACTTAACTATTACTACTATTTTAGCTTGCTGTTTTAACTGACCACTTCAACAGTGGGTTGTTCAGTTCTTGACAGGAATCAATAGAGAACTTTGAATGTTTTCACTGATACTATTATTGAATAAGAATTTTATTACTTGAAAATAAGGATTTAATATCTAAGCCACTGTGGCAATACATTTAATTTTCCACTCAGTAGCATGAAAAAATAACATGTATAAAGGAACCCATATTATTACTGTAATTTGGGTCACCTTATATTTACTATGTTGTCTCTCTAGAGTATATTCCCAAATATGCATCTGAGGTGAGAGAAAAATATAAATCTGATTTGTTTATTTCCTATTTTAAATCCCAATAAAGTCTTGTCACTTCCATTAGAATAAATTATAAACACTTTGGATTATCTAAAGTCACTTGTAATTTAGACAAATCTGAGTTCTCTATTCTTATCTCTTGACATGTGCCACCTCCACATACAAAAATTATTTGCAACTCTTCTAGACTATGTACTGTTTCTCACAAACATACCCTGTAAAGTCTACTCTATCTTGCTAGAAGACTTGTCCTTTAACTCTCTTAGTCATAAATGATATTTCAAACTGTTTTCTCTGGAAAGGTTTTACTGATATCATAATTTTGTTTCCTTAATGGAGGCATTAGCAATCTATGGCCCGCAGTGTCTATACTATCTGCAAGGTAAGAATGCTTTCAGAGTTTTAAATAATTTTGAAAATTTTTAAATATTTTGTGATGTAACAAATTTCAGTTTGTCTATAAATAAAACTCTACTGAGGCACAGCCATGATCATTCATTTCATAACTGCTGTGTGAGTGCTGAGTTGCTTGTCATGTCCAGCTCTTTGTGGACCCATGGGCTGTAGCCCGCCCAGTTCCTCTGTCTATGGGATTCTCTAGCCAAGACCACTGGAGTAGGTTGCCATGCCCTCCTACAGGGGATCTTCCTGACCCAGGAATTGAACCCATGTCTCTTAAGTCTCCTGCACTGGCAGACTTTTTTTTTTCCCACCAGTAATTCCACCTGGGAATCCCACATAATGTCTATGGATGTTTTACGCTATATTACAGAGCTGAATAGTTGTAACAGAAACCACATGACTGTCAAAGCCTAAAACACTTACTATCTGGCAATCAACAGAAAAATTTCTCTGACACTCTAAAGTATTCCATAGAGGTATATCATTACTGTATTTGATTATAATTTTATATTTATTTATTTGCCCACCAGTTGCAATTTTTATAAAACTGTAGTTTTCTGAAGTTTCATGGCTAGATGAAGCACAAGCTGGAATCAAAATTGCTGGGAGAAATATCAGTAACCTCAGATATGCAGATGACACCACCCTTATGGCAGAAAGTGAAGAAGAACTAAAGAGCCTCTTGATTAAAGTGAAAGAGGAGAGTGAAGATGTTGGCTTAAAGCTCAAAATTCAGATGACTAAGATCATGGCATCTTAGAAGACTAAGATCATGCCATCACTTCATGGCAAATGGATGGGGAAACACTGGAAATAGAGGTAGACTATTTTTCTGGGCTCCAAAATCACTGCAGATGGTGACTGCAGTCATGAAATTAAAAGACACTCCTTGGAAGAAAAGTTATGATAAACCTAGACAGCATATTAAAAAGCAGAGACATTACTTTGCCAACAAAGATCCGTCTAGTCAAGGCTATGGTTTTTCCAGTAGTCATGTATGGATGGGAGAGTTGGGCTATAAAGAAAGCTGAGTGGTGAAGAACTGATGCTTTTGAACTGTGGTGTTGGAGAAGGCTCTTGAGAGTCCCTTGGACTGCAAGGAGATCCAACCACTCCATCCTAAAAGAAATCAGTCCTGAATGTTCATTGGAAGGACTGGTGTTGAAGCTGAAACTCCAATACTTTGGCCACCTGATGCAAAGAACTGACTCACTGGAAAAGACCCTGATGCTGGGAAAGATTGAAGGCAGCAGAAGAAGGGGATGACAGAGGATGATGTGATGGTTGGATGGCATCACCAACTCAATGGAGATGAGTTTGAGTAAACTCTGGGAGTCGATGATGGACAAGGAGGCCTGGTGTGCTGCAGTCCATGGAGTCACAAAGAATTGGACAAGACTGAGCGACTGAAAGTTGCTGTCATGTCCAACACTTTGTGACTCCATGGACATCCATAGAATTCTCCATGCCAGAATACTGGAGTGGGCAGTCTTTCCTTTCTCCAGGGGATCTTCCCAACACAGGGATTGAACCCAGGTGTCCCACATTGCAGAAAGATTCTTTACCAGCTGAGCTACATTGGAAGGAATGATGCTAAAGCTGAAACTCCAGTGCTTTGGCCACCTCATGCAAAGTGTTGACTCATTGGAAAAGACTCTGATGCTGAGAGGGATTGGGGGCAGGAGGAAAAGGGGATGACAGAGGATGAGATGGCTGGATGGCATCACCGACTCGATGGACATGAGTCTCAGTGAACTCCGGGAGTTGGTGATGGACAGGGAGGCCTGGCATGCTGCGATTCATGGAGTTGCAAAGAGTCGGACATGACTGAGAGACTGAACTGAACTATAGTCTTCTGAAACGATAACATTCATAATTAGTTCTCAAGAACTGGCATGCAGTAAACAAAAAATTAGGAAAAATGGAGTCTCAATTTTTAAGCAAGTGGATAAGAATGATTTTCTATTTTATTAAACCTCTTTGCTTCCAAACCAGGTAGTAACTGACATTCATTTTAATGTTACTGCTCTTGTCATATTAACTTGATGAACAGCAATGAACTAATCGTTGAGTTTCTTAGTAGAGTGATGTTATAAACATGAGCTTTTTTTTTTTTTTTCTAGCCACTAAGAAAATTCAAAGGCGCTCTACATAATAATGAGTCATCTAATTAAGGAGACTGAATTATCCAGTAAATGGACTCTCTGGTTTAAATATCTTCATTAATTTTCTAGCTGCTTTTCAAAATAACATTTCCACATTCATGCAGTTTCATGATGTGTCTTTAATCAGTTATTCAGGGTAAGTTTAGAGTTAATAGTACCGATATTAGTTCAAACTGGAGAAAATCTAGGACTCAAAAAAGTATATTATGAATTCATGTTTTGACAAAAGATATATAAAGTACTCGTTTATTAAAACATTTTTTTTAATTTTATTTTTTCCATATTCAAAATTTTGACAACCCCAACACATGTGAGCAATGGATGTGTTTGCTAACATTATTGAGGTAATCATTTTACAACACAAGTGTATGGAATAATCACATTGTACACTTTAAACTTGTAGTGTTACATGTTAATTATATCTCAATAAAACTGAGGGGGTAAAGTAATGGTAAGCTAGAACTTATTAGAGTTATTTGAATCCTGGGATCAGTATTTGCAAGACGAGTATGTTCTTTTTTCACAAACACCAGTTGAGAATTTGAGAGGATGTTGCCAAATTAGGTTATATATGCCTTCAAATTAGAGAAATATGGGGGGAAATTAGGTGTTCTATGTTTAAATTTTTTATTACAATTTCTCATTATGTTGTTTTCACTGTACATTTATTCTTGCTTTTATAAATTAGTCATGAAATGACTTAAATATGAATAAATAAAAGGGATTCAGTGGTAATACCTATTTTTTTCTAGGAATCATAAGACATCATCATAGATAATCTGGGGAAGTACGATCTAATCACATGAATGACCTTTAAAACACAGCCAGAATCCCCTGGAGGAAGAAAATACTCCCTGTGGACAGAGGCTTCAGTGTTTGCACCAGAATTTCAGCTTGCCTTCCACACAGTCTGTGCTAAGGATGACAGACTTCTCTAACAGGAGTATTCCTTAACAATAAACCATACACACACACACAAACACACACACACACGCACACATATAATATATGAATTTTTTCTGGAACACAGATAATTTATTGGAAACAGTTTGATCCTTTCAGATGTTACATTTATGATTTTTTGATGGGTACAGATCAATGCCCAGTGTAAAAGTAATTAATTCCTACTCCAGAAGCAATGCTCAGTGTAAAAGTAATTAATTCCTACTCTAAAGCCAAGACTTTACCAAATATCCTCTGAATTAGGAGTTGTGTTTTTGTTGCTGCTGTTTGTTTTCCAGTTTGGCTGGTGAAACCAGGCATAATCCAGGTTTTATGTGAATGTCAGTTACTCTGTATTTAATTCTTTGTAGCATTTGCTTCCCTGGCCTTGACCAGATCACGCAGATGCAATAATCAACATTCTGCTAAATACTCAAAGGAGAATATGAACAGACATCAGATATGATATTTCTCTCTTTGAGTATCTGTCCTCTCAGAACTGCCAGCTTTGAACACCTCAGAACCTGGCTTTGTCTGTTCAACTTCAGGAGTCCACATCCCCTGTCTCCCTGCATAGAAACTCTCTAGGCAGTGAGTGCTTGTGCCTGCATGCTCAGCTGTGTCTGACTGTTTGCAACCCTTTGACTGTAGCCCGTCAGGTTCCTCTGAGCATGGAACTCTCCAGGCAAGACTACTTGAAAAGGGTTGCCATTTCCTCCTCCAGGGGACCTTCCCCACCCAGGGATCGAACCTGCATCTCCTGTGTCTGCTGCACTGGCAGGTGGATTCTTTACTACTGCACCACTTGGGAAGCCCAGGCAGTAAGTACGCGAGAGCAATTTTAGGGTTTCCTCTTTTATTTTCTCTCTCAGAGATCACTGCCTTTCTTTAAGCAGATCCATGGGCTTCCAAGGTAGTGCAATAGTAAGTAGATGTGGGTTTGATCCCTGGGTCATGAAGATGCCCTGGGATAGGAAAGGGCAACCCACTACAGTGTTGTTGTCTAGAAAATTCTATGAACAGAGGAGCCTGGTGGGCTAAAGTCCATGGGGTTGCAAACAGTTAGACATGCCTGAGCACACACACAAGCAACGTCCCTGTGTGTAACTTGTGTGTGTGCTTTTACTGTTTGTTTCAAGCACAGGGATGAAACTGGTTTAAGGTAATCTTTCTTTAATATTTAAAGTATTGTGATACCTCATTATATTGTATCATTTTTCTCTATTAAAAATTTCTGCTAAGAGTGAATCCTGGTATCAATAAGTGTTCTGGAGTGTTAGGGAGTATTTTGAACTAAAAAAAAAAAACAAAAACTGCAGAGTGAAGCAGTGGAAGTGTTGACAATATTAAATTGTCTCATTTCTCCTATTCTCAAATTACAAATTCCTCTGAAGAGAGAATCCCTTGAGAACAAAGGTAGGATAGAGGTATGCTGTTGCTGCTGCTGCTAAGTCGCTTCAGTCATGTCCGACTCTGTGAGACCCCATAGACGGCAGCCCATTAGGCTCTGCTGTCCCTGGGATTCTCCAGGCAAGAATACTGGAGTGGGTTACCATTTCCTTCTCCAATGCATGAAAGTGAAAAGTGAAAGTGAAGTCGCTCAGTCGTGTCCGACTTTTTGCGACCCCATGGACTGCAGTCTACCAGGCTCCTCCTTCCACGGGATTTTCCAGGCAAGAGTACTGGAGTGGAGTGCCATTGCCTTCAGTAGGTATTAAATGTTTCAACTTGCTCTCTCCACATGTTAAACATAAGCAATGCTTTCAGTTACTTTTAATTCTCTTCTCAGAAGAAATTATTAGCTGGAAAGAAAAGTACCTTTGAAGAAGTGAAGCAGTATAAATTAGCGTATCTATTATGTTAAATGTATGTCACAGTAACTGGCAAAATTATTAGCAGACTCCAGTAAAAATAAGGATAGAAAATGTTACATAGTATCTTTCAGATTTATAATGTTCTTTCAGTAAACATTCTTATTCAACACATCATTAAGAATTTGTTACAAATTTAACTGATATTTTGGGGGTTTACTTAATAGAATAATTACCAATCCTAGTTCTTATAATATTTCAAAATAAATAAGTAAATTTTTATGCCAGCTGAGAAAACTAGTTCAGAGCACTATATACATTTTTCTTCATCAAGTACATTGAGAAAGTTTGGTAATGATATCTAATAAAACTAATTTGGAAAAATATGTATTCAGGCCTTTTGTAATATGTGATCTGGAGCTTTTTGTTTTTACTGTTAAGTTGAATGAGTCTCTAATATATTTTGGACATCAACCCCTTATCAGATAGTTAGTTTGCAATATTTTCTCCCATTCTGTAAGATAAATTTTTATTTTTTTGTTTCCTTTGCTGTGCAGACTTATTTTTTTTTTTTTAACTTTGATGTGGTCCCACATGTTTATTTTTGCCTCTGTTGCTTGAGCTTATGGAGTCATCCAAAATATCACTTCCAAGACCAATCTTATGGAGATTTTGTTCTATATTTTCTTTGGGGAGTTTTATGATTTCAAGTACTGCATTCAAATCATGAACCCAATTTTAGTTGATTTTTGCATATGGTGTATGATTTTTGTATATGGGTCCAATTTCATTCTTTTACAAATGGATATTCAGTTTTCCCAACATTGTTTATGGCCAACCGGTATATGAAAAAAGAAACATTACTAATCATCAGGGAAATGCAAATCAAAGCCACAATGAGTTATCACTTTGGATTAGTTAGAATAAAGAGACAGCAAGTATTGGCAATGATTTGGAGAAAAACAAACCCTGGTATACTTCTGGTGGAAATGAGACTTAGTGTAGCTCTTGGGGAAAACGTTATGGAAGTTCCTCCAAAAATTAGAAATAGAATATAATTCAGTAATTCCACTTTGGGATTCATTGACTCTTCTCTCTCCACTTCCAGAGAAACATATGGAATGTTACTTAAAAATGAATAAAACAGGAAGAACAAGATGGTGGAGGAGTAGGTGGAAGTGAAGTACATCTATCTCCATAGATACATCAGCAATACACCTTCAGACACAGAAGTGCATGTAGACACCAGCTGAGAGCAGACAGGAGTACCTGAGCAGAGGAAAAGAATATCTAGACTCATGCAAAACTCAGTAGGATGAAGGAATTAGGGGAAAAAAACAGGAGTGTGAGTAGGACTGGATCTGCTCTCGATGGGTGGGGGAACTGAAGCAGGGGTCCAATCCCTACACCAGCGCAATTGTCTGTGTCAGAGGAGAAACATTTAAGGCTGAGAGGGAAACAGCTGATCTGTGACAGCCTAAATGGAATGAGAATCAGACAGTCCTTGCCACAGCCATTCATATTCTAGATGGTGTAGTATCTGGAAGCTGGAGTATAGGGATTGTTGGAGCAATCCCAGAGCGAGGGCTGCTGTTGACTGTGGAGAGACAGATCAAGGGGATATGAGGGAGGAGATTGTGGAGAAAATGCCTGTGGAGGAAAGCCAGGCAACCATGGAAGCAAAGTGATACTGCTGAGTCAGGTGTAGGGGGTGGGGTCATCATCATAGCCTCTCTCACCCCACAGGCCAGCATTGGCAGCTGAACAATAGGGAGGCTGGCCCATCAAAAGCCTGGACTACAGAGTAGGACCCCACCCAGAGTGCCCCTTTAGGTGCCTGATGTGCCGATCTACAGAGTAGGACCCCAGCCAGAGGGGCCCCTCTATATGCCTGAAATGCAGAACAACAGAGAAGGACCTAAGGCAAGGGAGCCCCCTAAGTGCCTGAATGGGCAGAGCTACGGAGAAAGACTGGCCAAGAGGCCTTCTGATTTCCAGCTACAGGAGGCTTGCAAAAAGACTCTGATAAGGCCATAACTCCTGCAGTGGAGGCAGTCCGTGTCCCTGCACATTTGGTACCTCCAGGGCCCCCGTAAGCCAAGCAACTACACTACCTTTGCCCTCAACTCTCACTGGGGCAGAACTGCCACAGGCAAAAAAATGTCTTGTGTCTATGCACAGGGTTGCTTCAGTACTGTCCGACTCATTGTGACCCGGTGGACAGTGGCCTGCCAGGCTTCTCTGTCAGGGAGCGGGGTTCTCTAGCCAAGAATACTGGAGCATATTGGCCAATACTCGTTGCCATATCCTTCTAGAGCACTATATTTCCTGCTGCCCTAGCCACCAACTCCCACGAGTATCTAGTACTTCCAGAACCTTTGCTACTCAAGCAGCTGCACCACCTCCACACCTGGCCCTCAAAGGGGCAAACCCAAGTCCTCCAGAGTAAACCTCAGAAGATTACCCATATCCAGAGGTGTCACAGTTGAAACCCGGGGCAGTGTGACTAAGGAAGAAAACCCAAAACCCTCCCACCAGCTGTACAGCTGCAGATGAAATCCACACGATCAACTAGGCAGACATTGAGAGCTCCCACAAAAAACACCCTAGTTCTGATAGCTGTGGACATTGGAGGCAAGAACACAAAGGGGTAGGAGAAGACTAGAATCTGAGCTGCCCCCACAGCAGGTCCAGAGATCAGCATAGTGTTAGAGGGCATCACAGGCAGGTGAAGTGGACTGTGACTCCCAGGGAGGGAAAGGACTCTGACAGCAGTGACTCAAGAAAAACTATTATTCTTATGTTTTGACATGTTCTGTAGATTCTTTTGAATTTTTTTTTCTTGTCCCCCCACCCCCCTCCCCCGCTCTGTTGTAGTTGTTGACTTTATTGGTACTATGAAATCTAACTAAGATTTTGAGCTTTTTTCTTTTTTTCTCAGTCACATGTTTATTGTCATTATAAGCCTCCACCTCTATATCAGGCTTTTGCAGTTCTGGGAAGTTTCTTTTCTTTTTTTTTTTTCCCCTCTTTTAAAAAATTTTTTTAGCCAATTATTGTTTTTCTACATTTATCCCTTTGTTTGCTTTTCTGACTATTCTTTTCCTCTTGCAGTTAATCTTTAATACATATAAATCTTCTTTATCTACTTCTGTGTAACTTTTCATGTCTATTCTTTTTTTCTTTTCTTTCTTTCCTTTAGTCTCAACATATTTGTTACCTTTATTTTCATTGCTTTATACCCCAATTGGCACCTTGCTTTACTTTTGTTTTCCAGTTTCTGCTATAGTTCTATTCTAGTAGACATACTTTTTGGTTCCCTTTGTTTGTCAGGTCAATTTATTGTACTTGTTTTTGTTAGACTGTTTTGATTTTGCTTATGTGTGTATATATATGTGTATATTCAGTGACACTTTTTATTGTTGTTATAAACATCTGCCTCTATGTTGGGCCTTTGAACCTTTGTGGAGTTTTCCTTTTTCTCCTTTTCTTTTTCTCTATTTTATAATTGTAATTTTTAATTTTCTTAAATCTATTATATTTTTTCTACATTTATTCCTTTCTTTGCCTTTCCTACTGTCCTATTCCCCTTGCAGTTAATTGTCAATATATATAAATCTTCTTCATCTACCTCTATTTAACTTTGCATAGCTTTTTTCTTTTCTTTCTTTCCTTTCCTCTCAACATATTTGTTAGCTTTATTTTCATTGCTTTATTTCCCAATTGGCACCTTACTTTAGTTTTGTTGTCCAGTTTGTGCTTTAGTTAGTTTTATTCTGGCAGATATAATTTTAGGTTTCCTTTGTTTGTTGGATCAAGGTGTTGTACTTTATTTTTGTTGGACTGTTTTGATTTTACTTATGGGTGTATATATATATGTATGTGTGTGTGTGTGTGTATTCAGTCACACCCTTTATTGTTGTTATAAACCTCTACATCTAGTTGAGCTTTTGCAGTTTTGTGGAGTTTTCCATTTTTTATCCTTTTTATTCTTCTTTTTTAAAATATTTTCTGTTACTTTAACTTTTTTAAACCTATTGTATTTTTTCTACATGTATTCCTTTTTTTGCCTTTCCTACTGTTCTTTTCCCCTTGCAGTTAATCTTTAATATATACGAATCTTCTTCATTTACCTCTATTTAACACTATATATCTATTCTTTCTTTCTTTCTTTCTTTCTTTCCTTTCCACTTGACATATTTTTCAGTTTTGTTTCACTGCTTTATTCCCCACTTGGCACCTTGCTTTAGTTTTGTTATCCAGTTTGTGCTTCAATTAGTTTTGTTCTTAAATGGTAAATATATTTTTTTATTTACTTCATCTGCTGGGTCAATCTATTGTACTTTATTTTTGTTGGACTGTTTTGACTTTGTTCAGGGGTGTATACGTATATGTGTATATTCCATTATTTTAATTATTTTTGCCTGATTTTGTAACTGCTATTTGTCTGGAATTCATCTTTGGTTTCTCATTTATGGATATTTGTTTAGATCTCACTTAATGCCATAACAAACCACTTGTGGGATCTTTGTTCCTGACCAGAGATCAAGCCCTGGGGCTTTGGAATGGGAGCACAGACTCCAAGACCCTAGACTACCAGAGAACTAACTCTAGGGGGTATCAAATAATGAGAAATCACACAAAGGAAACCACTGTAATATAAGACCCAGCATCACCCAACCACCAATAGTACCCTGTGCAGGATGCCTCATCTAAACAACAAACAAAACAAAAATACAAACCCAGTCATCAGCAGAGAGGATTACCACTTCACTCAGCCTTGCCCATCAGAGGAAAAACAAACAAACAAACAGAAACTCAGCACCTATCTCACCTATAAGAAGTTTACACAAAGCATTGGACCAAACTTAGATGGCATAACGGAGAAAGCAATGGCACCCCACTCCAGTATTCTTGCCTGGAAAATCCAGGGACGGAGGAGCCTGGTAGGCTGCAGTCCATGGGGTCGCTAAGAGTCAGGAATGACTGAGCGACTTCACTTTCACTTTTCACTTTCATGCACTGGAGAAGGAAATGGCAACCCACTCCAGTGTTCTTGCCTGGAGAATCCCAGGGACAGGGAAGCCTGGTGGGCTGCCGTCTCTGGGGTCACACAGAGTTGGACACGACTGAAGAAACTTAGCAGCAGCAGCAGCAGATGGCATAAACCAAAAAGAAGAAAGAATTCAGCCTTGAAGCCTGGGAAAAGGAGACTTCAAAAAATAAGTTAAAAAAATAATAATAATGAAAAGGCAGAGAAATGGAACACAAATTATGGAACAAACTAGAAACACAGAAGCCCAAATAAATGAAGAGGAAATAGGCAAACTACCTGAAAAATAATTCAGAATAATGATAATAAAGATGATATAAAACCTTGAAAGCAAAATGGAAAAAATGCAAGAATCAATTAACAAAGACCTAGAAGAATTAAAGATGCAGAGACAAACAACACAATTACTGAAATTAAAAATACTCTAGAAGGAATCAATAGCAGAATATCTGAAGCAGAAGAATGAATCAGTGAGCTGGAAGATAAATTGGTGGAAATGCCTCTGAAGAGCAGAATAAAGTAAAAAGAATGAGAAGAACTGAAGATAGTCACAGAGACCTCTGGGACAATATCAAACGCACCAACATTCAAATTACAGGGATCTCTGAAGAAGAAGAGATAAAGAAAAAGTATGAAAAAATGTTTTTAAGAGATTATAGTTGAAAATTTCCCCAACATGGAAAAGGATATAGTCAATCAAGTCCAAGAGGCATAAAGAGTTCTATACAGGATAAACCCAAGGAGAAACACACCAAGACACATACTAATCAAACTAACAAAGACTAAACACAAGGAAAGACTATTAAAAGCAGCAAGGGAGAAGCAACAAGTAACATACAAGGGAAATCCCATACACTTAACAGTTGATCTTTCAGCAGAAACTCTGCAGGACAGAAGGGAATGGTAGGATATATTTAAAGTACTGAATAGGAAAAATCTACAACCGAGATTACTGTACCTGGCAAGGATCTCATTCAAAATTGATGGAAAAATCAAAAGCTTTCCAGACAAGCAAAAGTTAAGAGGATTCAGTACCACCAAACCAGGTTTACAACAAATGTTAAATGGACTTATATAGTCAAGAAATACAAGAGAAGAAAAATGATCTACAAAATCAACCCCAAACAAATAAGAAAATGGCAATAGGAACATATATATCAATAATTACTTAAAATGTACAAGGACTAAATGCTCCAAGCAAAAGACACAGACTGGCTGAATGGATACAAAAACAAGACCCATATATATGCTGTCTATAAGAAACCCTCTTCAGACCTCAAGACACATATAGACTGAAAGTGAGAGGAGGGAAAAATATATTCCATGCAAATGGGATGCATGGATTAGCAATAAAGCTGGATTAGCAATCCTCATATCACAAAAAATAAACCTTAAAATGAAGATTACAAGATATAAGGAAGGATACTACATAATGATAAAGAGATCAATTCAAGAGGAAGACATAACAATTATATATATTTATTCACCCAACATAGGAGCACCTCAAAAACACTAACAGACAAAAGGAGAAAATGGCAGTAACACAATAATAGTAGGAGACTTTAACACCCCACTCACACCAATGGACAGATCATCAAAACAGAAAATTAATAAGGAAACACAAGCCTTAAGTTATATATTAGATGAGATGGATTTCATTGATATCTTCAGGACATTCCATCCAAATGCAGAAGAATTCAGCTCTTCTCAAGTGCACATGGAACATTCTCCAGGATAGACCTCTTCTTGGGTCACAAATTAAACCTCAGTAAATTTAAGAAAATTAAAATTGTATCAGGCATCTTCTCTGACCAGAATGCTTTGAGACTAGATATCAATTACAAGAAAAGAAAAAAAAAAAAACAAAACTGTTAGAAACACAAACACATGGAGATTAAACAACCCATTTCTAAAAAACCAAGAGGTTACTGAAGACATAAAAAGGGAAATCAAAGTATTTCTAGAAACAAATGACAATGAAAACATGACAACTCAAAACCTGTGGCATGCAGCAAAAGCAGCTATAAGAGGGAAGTTTATAGCAATATAATCTACCTCAAGAAACAAGAAAAGCATTGAATAGAGAGTCTAATTTTACACCTAAAACAACTGGAAAAAGAAAAACAAACAAACAAACAAAAAAACCCAAAATTAGTAGAAGGAAATAAACCATAAAGATCCAAGATGAAATAAATGAAACAATAGTAAAGATTAATTAAACTAAGAGCTGGTTCTTTGAGAAGATAAACAATGTTGACAAACCTTTAGCCAGACTCATCAAGAAAAAAAAGAGAAGAATCAAATCAACAAAATTACAAATGAAAAAGGAGAGGTTACAACAGACAATGCAGAAATACAAATGATTATAAGACACCATTATGAAACACTATATGGCAATAAAATGGATAACCTGGAAGAAATGGAAAAATTCTTAGAAAAGTTCAATCTTCCAAGACTGAACCAAGAAAAAATAGAAATTATGAATAACCCAATTACAAGCACTGAACTTGAAGCTGTGATTAAAAATCTCCCAGGAAACAAAAGCCCAGGACCAGATGGCTTCACAGGAGAATTCTATCAAACATTTATAGAAGAGCTAATGCCTATCCTTCTAAAACTCTTTCAAAAAATTGCAGAGGAAGGAACACTTCCAAATTCATTCTATGAGGCCACCATCACTCTGATACCAAAACCAGACAAACACAAAAAAAGAATATTACAGGCCAATATCACTGATGAACATAGATGTAAAAATCCTCAACAAAATTTTAGCAAACAGAATTCAGAAACACATCAAAAAGCTCATATACCATGATCAAGTTGGGTTTATTCCAGGAATGCAAGGATTCTTCAATATACACAAATCAATCAATGTGATATACCATATGAACAAATTGAAAGATAAAAACCATATGATAATCTCAACAGATACAGAAAAAAGCCCTTGACAAAATTCAGCAACAATTTATGATTAAAAATCTTGAAAAAATGGGCATAGAAGAAACTTACCTCAACATAATAAAGGCAATATGTGAGAAGCCTACAGAAAACATTATTCTCAATGGTGAGAAACTGAAAGCATACCTCCTAAGATCAGGAACAAGACAAGGGTGTCCACTTTCAACACTATTACTCAAAATATTTCTGGAAGTCCTAGCTACAGCAATCAAAGAAAATGAAATAAAAGGAATCCAGGTCAGAAAAGAAGAAGTAAAGCTCTCACTGTTTGCAGATGACATGTTATTGAACACAGAAAACCCTAAAGATAGTATCAGAAAATTACTAGAGCTAATCAGTAATTTAGCAAAGTTTCAGGATACAAAATCAATACATAGAAATCACTTGCATTTCTATATACTAACAATGAAAAATCAGAAAGAGAAATTAAGGAATTAATCCCATTCACTATTGCAATGAAAAGAATTAAATATCTAGGAATAAACTTACCTAAGGAGACAAAAGAACTGTACACAGAAAATTAAAAGACTCTGATGAAAGAAATCAAAGATGACATAAACAGATGGAGACATTCCATGTTCCTGGGTAGAAAGAATCAATGTTGTGAAAATGACTATACTATCAAATGCAATCTACAGAGTCAATGTGATTCCTATTAAATTACCAATGACATTTTTCACAGAACTAAAACAAAAAATATCACAATTCATATGGAAACACAAAAGACCCTGAATAGCCAAAACAGTCTTGAGAAAGAAGAATGGAGCTGGAAGAATCAACCTTACTGACTTCAGATTATACTACAAAGCTACAGTCATCAAGACAGCATGGTACTGGAAATATAGACCAATGGAACAAGATAGAAAGCCCAGAAATAAACCCGTGCACCTATGCATATCTTATTTTTGACAAAAGAGGCAAGAATATACAATAAGATAAAGACAAGACTCTTCAATAAATGGTGCTCAGAAAACTGGACAGCTATGAGTAAAAGAATGAAATTAGAACACTTCCTAATACCATACACAAAGATAAACTCAAAATGGATCAAAGACCTAAATGTGAGACCAGAAACTATAAAACTCTTAGAGGAAAACATAGGCAGAACACTCAATGGCATAAATCAAAGCAAGATCCTCTATGACACTCTTCCTAGAGTAACAGAAATAAAAACAAAAGTAAACAAGCACGACCTGGTTAAACTTAAAAGCTTTTGCATAGCAAAAGAAACTATAAGTAAGGTGAAAAGACAACTCTTGGAATGGGAGAAAATAATAGCAAATGAAACTGACAAAGGATTAATTTCCAAATTATAAAAGCAGCTCATACAACTCAATACCAGAAAAACAAAAAACCCAGTCAAAAAGTGGGAAAAAGACCTACTCAGACATCTCTCCAAAGAAGACAAATAGATGGCTAACAAACACATGAAAAGATGCTCAACATAGCTCATTATTAGAGAAAAGGAAATCAAAACCACAATGAGATATCACTTCACACCAGTCAGAATGGCCATCATCAAAAGTTTACAAACAATAAATGCTAGAGAAGGTGTGGAGAAAAGGGAACGCTCTTGCAGTGTTGGTGGGAATGTAAATTGATACAGCCACTCTGGAAGACGGTATGGAGATTCCTTTAAAAACTAGGAATAAAATCACATATGATGCCGCAATCCCACTACTAGGCATATACTCTGAGGAAACCATGGTTAAAAAAGACACATGTATCCAATTGTTCATTGCAGCAATATTTACCATATCTAGAACATGGAAGCAAGCTGGATGTCCATCGACAGATGAATGAATAAAGAAGCTGTGGTACATATACACAGATGAATGGATAAAGAAGTTGCTGCTGCGGCTAAGTCGCTTCAGTCGTGTCCGACTCTGTGCGACCCCATAGATGGCAGCCCACCAGGCTCCCCCATGCCTGGGATTCTCCAGGCAAGAACACTGGAGTGGGTTTCCATTTCCTCCTCCAATGCAAGAAAGTGAAAAGTGAAAGTGAAGTCGCTCAGTCATGTCCAACTCCTAGGGACCCCACGGACTGCAGCCTTCCAGGTTCCTCCACCCATGGGATTTTCCAGGCATTACTCAGCCATAAAAAGAAATGTGTTTGAGTCAGTTCTGATGAGGTGGATGAACCTAGAACCTATTATACAGAGTGAAGTGAGTCAGAAAGAGAAAGATATATATCGTATTCTAATGCACATATATGGAATCTAGAAAAATTGTTCTGAAGAATTTATTTACAGGGCAGCAATGGAGAAGCAGACATAGAATACAGACATATGGACATGGGGAGAGGGCAGGAGAGGGTGAGATGTATGGAAAGAGTAGCATGGAAACTTACATTATCATATGTAAAATAGTTGGCCAACGGGAATTTGCTGTATGGCTCAGGGAACTCAAACAGGGGTCCTGTATCAACATAGAGGGTGGGATGGAAAGGGAGATGGGAGGGAGGCTCAAAAGGGAGGGGATATATGTATACCTATGGCTGATTCATATTGAAGTTTGACAGAAAACAACAAAATTCTGTAAAGCAATTATTCTTCAATAAAAAAATTAAAACAAATAAAACAGATTAACAATTAGAAAGAGGAAAAGCTCTGAGTGTGAGGAGGAATCCGCAGGCTGTCCATCACATTGATTTGCTTTACTTTGGAGGTACAGGATGTTGTTAATTTATCATGCTGTGAATGAGCTCTCCAGTGATGTATGGGAGAAATGAAGGAGAATACTCTATGTGAGAGGTCTTCATTCCAAGACTTGGAGAACTGTCTAAAATAATTTTGGCAGAGGCAATGAACATCACACTTTCAAAGCTAATAAAGCATACAGGGAAACAACAGAAAATGAGTGATATGCCATTAATAGCTTCTATATAGCAATGTGAGAAGCATTATGAGGTTTCATTATGTGGAATACTTTACCACATGCATTCTCTATTCTCCTGAAAACCACCAAGGAGCACAAGAATTCCTACTATTCATGCATGTTGCTTTGTGAATAAGGAATTATTTCCCAAAATGCCAAATATCAAAAAATAATGTCTAATACCTAGAATGGACAACAACTTAACAATTTCTATTTACTGAGAATATAGAGAGAATCATGACGAACAGACCTACATTTTCCCATCACAGTATTTCCTAATCCACCCAAATCTATATACATATAACCCATCTTCTCTCCTATTACTATTCATGAATTGTTAATCAGTGTTATCTTATTTCAAATTCTGATACTTAGTTACTATCTCTTCCTCTTAATTTTCTTTCTGTCCTAAGTCATCACCATCAGTTTAAACAGAATAAAGTAAATCAGAAAGAGAAAAATGAGTATTGTATATTAACACGTACAAATGATAAAAAGGGTACTTAGGAAAGAGGGTACTTAGAAACCTATTTGCAGGGTAGGCATAGAGATGCAAATGTAGAGAACAGACTTATGTACACAATGAGGGAAGGATGCTGCTGCTGCTGCTAAGTCGCTTCAGTCGTGTCTGACTCTGTGCGACCCCATAGACGGCAGCCCACCAGGCTCCTCTGTCCATGGGATTCTCCAGGCAAGAACACTGGAGTGGGTTGCCATTTCCTCCTCCAGTGCATGAAAGTGAAAAGTCAAAGTGAAGTCGCTCAGTCATGTCCGACTCCTAGCGACCCCATGGACTGCAGCCTACCAGGCTCCTCCGTCCATGGGATTTTCCAGGCAAGAGTACTGGAGTGGGGTGCCATTGATAGGTTGGGACAAATTGAGAAAGTAGCACTGACATATATACGTGACCATGTGTAAAACAGATAGCTAGTGGGAAATTCTGTGTAACACAGGGACCTCAGTGCAGTGCTCTCCAACAACCTAGAGGGGTGAGATGGGAGGGTGGCCCAAGAGGAAGGGAATGTATGTATACATATGACTGATTCAAGTTGTTGTATAGCAGAAACCAACACATTGTAAAGCAATAATCTTCCAATTAAAAATAAATAATTAAAATACTTACCATAATATCTCTCATTATAAAAACAAAAAATAATTTAAAAATATTTTCAATATTCCATATTTATCCAACTACAGTTGCATTTCTCTAGTACCCTTATTAACTCCACTATTTCTCATTCAATGTTTTGAGAACATCTGAGATAAGCATTAATCTTCATAACTTCAGTGAAACATATCTCTACTTTGGCAAATACCATACTGAATTCTCAGATTCTATGCCAACATATCAAGCCACATTTTAAATTGATGATCTTTGCTTATTTCTTGAACACTTTTTCAGTTATCTTCTGAAACATCATTCTGCTATTTTATCATCAGTTCCTTCACCTTTAAGCATTATGGTATGTTAAGTTCACTATTTAGGTATTTTATCTTCTCTATATGCCTTGATAGTTTTCATTCAATGACATGTTTTTAAAAATGATTCTTCTACATTGGATAATCACAAAATTTATCATACACTGAACAACAAAAACATACTAATTATCAACCACCGATTGCTACTTCTCTCCACATGGGTGTCAAAATACATCTGCAACACCACAAACATAAAACCAAACTTGTGATCTCCACGTAAGTCCCATACCTTAAAATTATCCTAACGTAACCCATGACTATTGCTATCTCAGTAAATGAAAACCTCATCCTTCTTGTTGCTCTATTTAAAAAAGATGGAATCAAACTTGTCTTTTCTTATTCTCTCACACTGCATATCAATCCATTAGATTACCTGCTTAGCTTAACTTCAAAATATAACAAGATAATTGCCCAGTTCTCACTTTAAAAACATGTTAACTTTACTACTATTCCAAGGCAGTATTATTCATGACTGGACAATTTCAATAGCCTTATCTGTTTCCTTATTTGTGACCTATTCTAAAAGCATCTCTCAAAATAATATTTTAACACATAAGTTGAAGTTTTTCTTTGGTACAAATCCTCCATTTTTCCCTATATTTGATTTAAACTAAAATAGAATCCTTTAATAAGGTTTACAAGTTCCGAAATTATCAGGTCCTCTGTCCAGTCTGTCTCTTAAAACCGGTCATCCTGATCATCCCATTCTAGCCATACATATCTCCTGCTTTTTTTGTTTCATATGTAAAGAACATTTCTGCCCACAGCATAAGCATTTACTGTTTCCTATGATTGATAATTCTTTTCAGATATGGCCTTGAGCTCATTTATATTCTTCAGATCTCTATTAAAATGTGACCTAATCTTAAAAACCTAACTTCCTTACATATAAAGTAATCCCTATTATCAGCTCCTCCCACCTCCAGTGCATCCCCTGGCCACTACTCTAGTTTTACTGTTCCAATATTAAAAAGCAGAGACATTACTTCGCCAACAAATGTCCGTCTAGTCAAGGCTATGGTTTTTCCAGTGGTCACGTATGGATGTGAGAGTTGGACTGTGAAGAAAGCTGAGCACCGAAGAACTGATGCTTTTGAACTGTGGTGTTGGAGACTCTTGAGAGTCTCTGGGACTGCAAGGAGATCCAACCAGTCCATTCTAAAGGAGATCAGTCCTTGGTGTCCATTGGAAGGACTGATGCTAAAACTGAAACTCCAATACTTTGGCCACCTCATGTGAAGAGCTGACTCATTGGAAAAGACCCTGATGCTGGGAAGCATTGGGGGCAGGAGGAGAAGGGGACAACAGAGAATGAGATGGCATCACTGACTCGATGGACATGAGTTTGAGTGAACTCCGGGAGTTGGTGATGGACAGGGAGGCCTGGCGTGCTGCGATCCACAGGGTCACAGAGTCGGACACGACTGAGCAACTGCACTGAATTGAACAGCATATTTGTTGTGTGCTCCATGAAGAAAAAGTCTTCTCTGTTTTATATCCTGCTCTGTCCTTAGGGCCTGGAAGAATATCTGGCATGTCACTTGTATTCAAGAAATATACATAAAATATTTAAATAAGTACATACTTAGTTGTGAATAAATAGCATCAAAATTTTATCTTTTAAATGCTTAAAATATAAGAAATGTAGCCCTCAAAACATGCTGTTCATTCACTAAGTTGTGTCCAACTCTTTGCTACCCCTGCAGCATGCCAAGCTTCCCTGCCCTTCACTATATTCTGGAGTTTACTCAAATGCATGTCCATTGAGTCATGATGCTATATAACCATCTCATATTCTGCCATAACCTTTTCCATTTGCCTTCAGTCTGTCCCAGCATCAGGGTCTTTTCCAATGAGTCAGCTCTTCTCATCAGGAGGCCAAAGTACTAGAGCTTCAGCTTCAGCACTAGTTCTTCCAATGAATATTCAGGACTGATTTCCTTTAGGATTGACTGGTTTGATCTCCTTGCAGTCCAATGGAGTCAAAAGTCTTCTCAAGAACCACAATTAAAAAGCATCAGTTCTTCAGTGCTAGCTTTCTTTATAGTCCAACTCTCATATCCATACATGAATACTGGAAAAACCATAGCCTTGACTGTTCAGACCTGTGTCAGCAAAGTGAGGTCTCTGCCTTTTAATACGATGTTTATGTTAGTCATGACTTTTCTTCCAATAAGTAAACATCTTTTAATTTCATGGTTGCAGTCACCATCCACATTTATTTTGGAGCCCAAGAAAAGAAAATCTGTCACTACCTCTAATTTCCCCCCCATCTATTTGCTATGAAGTGAAGAGACCAGATGTCATGGTCTTTGTTTTTTGAATTTTGAATTTTAAACCAGCTTTTTCACTTTCCTCTTTGATCCTCATCAAGAGGCTCTTTAGTTCCTCTTTGTTTTCTGCCATTAGAGAGGTATCATCTCCATATCTGAGGTTGTTGATATTTCTCCTGGCAGTCTTGATTCCAGATTGTGATTCATCCAGCCCAGTATTTCTCATCAGATCAGATCAGATCAGTCACTCAGTCATGTCCAACTCTTTGCGACCCCATGAATCGCAGCATGCCAGGC
Source organism: Bos indicus (assembly GCF_029378745.1). NCBI lineage: Eukaryota > Metazoa > Chordata > Mammalia > Artiodactyla > Bovidae > Bos > Bos indicus. Next base: position 26,369,028 of record NC_091776.1, on the reverse strand, counting down.
CTACCTGTCCATCACCAACTCCCGGAGTTCACTCAGACTCACGTCCATCGAGTCAGTGATGCCATCCAGCCATCTCATCCTCTGTCGTCCCCTTCTCCTCTTGCCCCCAATCCCTCCCAGCATCAGAGTCTTTTCCAGTGAGTCAACTCTTTGCATGAGGTGGCCAAAGTACTGGAGTTTCAGCTTTAGCATCATTCCTTCCACAGAAATCCCAGGGCTGATCTCCTTCAGAATGGACTGGTTGGATCTCCTCGCAGTCCAAGGGACTCTCAAGAGTCTTCTCCAACACCACACTTCAAAAGCATCAATTCTTCGGCGCTCAGCCTTCTTCACAGTCCAACTCTCATATCCATATGTGACCACAGGAAAAACCATAGCCTTGACTAGACGAACCTTTGTTGGCAAAGTAATGTCTCTGCTTTTGAATATGCTATCTAGGTTGGTCATAACTTTCCTTCCAAGGAGTAAGCGCCTTTTAATTTCATGGCTGCAGTCACCATCTGTAGTGACTTTGGAGCCCAGAAAAATAAAGTCTGACACTGGTTCCATTGTTTCCCCATTCATTTCCCATGAAGTGATGGGACCGGATGCCATGATCTTCGTTTTCTGAATGTTGAGCTTTAAGACAACTTTTTCACTCTCCACTTCCACTTTCATCAAGAGACTTTTGAGTTCCTCTTCACTTTCTGCCATAAAGGTGGTGTCATCTGCATATCTGAAGTTATTGATATTTCTCCAGGCAATCTTGTTTCCAGCTTGTGTTTCTTCCAGTCCAGCATTTCTCATGATGTACTCTGCATATAAGTTAAATAAGCAGGGTGACAATATACAGCCTTGACGAACTCCTTTTCCCATTTGGAACCAGTCTGTTGTTCCTTGTCCAGTTCTAACTGTTGCTTCCTGACCTGCATACAAATTTCTCAAGAGGCAGATCAGGTGGTCTGGTATTCCCATCTCTTTCAGAATTTTCCACACTTTATTGTGATCCACACAGTCAAAGGCTTTGTCATAGTCAATAAAGCAGAAATAGATGTTTTTCTGGAACTCTCTTGCTTTTTACATGATCCAGCGGATGTTGGCAATTTGCTCTCTGGTTCCTCTGCCTTTTCTAAAACCAGCTTGAACATCAGGAAGTTCACGGTTCACATATTGCTGAAGCCTGGCTTAGAGAATTTTGAGCATTACTTTACTAGCGTGTGAGATGAGTGCAATTGTGCGGTAGTTTGAGCATTCTTTGGCATTGCCTTTCTTTGAGATTGGAATGAAAACTGACCTTTTCCAGTCCTGTGGCCACTGCTGACTTTTCCAAATTTGCTGGCATATTGAGTGGAGCACTTTCACAGCATCATCTTTGAAGATTTGGAATAGCACAACTGGAATTCCATCACCTCCACTATCTTTGTTCGTAGTGATGCTTTCTAAGGCCCACTTGACTTCACATTCCAGGATGTCTGGCTCTAGGTCAGTGATCACACCATCGTGATTATCTGGGTCGTGAAGATCTTTTTTGTACAGTTCTTCTGTGTATTCTTGCCACCTCTTCTTAATATCTTCTGCTTCTGTTAGGTCCATACCATTTCTGACCTTTGTCGAGACCATCTTTGCATGAAATGTTCCTTTGGTATCTCTGATTTTCTTGAAGAGATCCCTAGTGTTCCCCATTGTGTTGTTTTCCTCTATATCTTTGCATTGATCGCTGAAGAAGGCTTTCTTATTTCTTCTTGCTATTCTTTGGAACTCTGCATTCAGATGTTTATATCTTTCCTTTTCTCCTTTGCTTTTCACTTCTCTTCTTTTCACAGCTATTTGTAAGGCCTCCCCAGACAGCCATTTTGCTTTTGTGCATTTCTTTTCCATAGGGATGGTCTTGATCCCTGTCTCCTGTACAATGTCACGAACCTCAGTCCATAGTTCGTCAGGCACTCTATCTATCAGATCTAGGCCCTTAAATCTATTTCTCACTTCTACTGTATAATCATAAGGGATTTCATTTAGGGCATACCGGAATGGTCTAGTGGTTTTCCCTACTTTCTTCAGTTTAAGCCTGAATTTGGCAATAAGGAGTTCATGATCTGAGCCACAGTCAGCTCCTGGTCTTGTTTTTGCTGACTGTATAGAGCGTCTCCATCTTTGGCTGCAAAGAATATAATCAATCTGATTTCAGTGTTGACCATCTGATGATGTCCATGTATAGAGTCTTCTCTTGTGTTGTTGGAAGAGGGTGTTTGTGATGACCAGTGCATTTTCTTGGCAAAACTCTATTAGTTTTTGCCCTGCTTCATTCCGTATTCCAAGGCCAAATTTGCCTGTTACTCCAGGTGTTTCTTGACTTCCTACTTTTGCATTCCAGTCCCCTATAATGAAAAGGACATCTCTTTTGGGTGTTAGTTCTAAAAGGTCTTGTAGGTCTTCATGGAACCGTTCAACTTCAGCTTCTTCAGCATTACTGGTTGGGGTAATAAAAGAATTTCTCATGATGTGCTCTAAATATAAGTTAAATAAGCAGGGTGACAGTATACAGCATTGCCATACCTCTTTCCCAATTTTGAACCAGTCAGTTGCTCCATGTAAGGTTCTAATTGTTGCTCCTGACCCACATACAGGTTCCTCATGAGAAAGGTGCTGCTGCTGCTAAGTCGCTTCAGTCGTGTCTGACTCTGTGACCCCATAGACGGCAGCCCACCAGGCTCCCCTATCCCTGGGATTCTCCAGGCAAGAACACTGGAGTGGGTTGCCATTTCCTTCTCCAAATGCATGAAAGTGAAAGTGAAGTTGCTCAGTCGTGTCAGATCCTCAGCGACCCCATGGACTGCAGCCTTCCAGGCTCCTCCTTCCATGGGATTTTCCAGGAAGAGTACTGGAGTGGGGTGCCATTGCCTTCTCCAGTGAGAAAGGTAAGGTGACCTAATATTCTCGTCTCTTTAAGTAGTTTCCACAGTTATTGTGATCCACACAATCAAAGGCTTTTACACAGTCAATGAAGCAGAAATAGATGTTTCTTTTCTGGAATTCTCTTGCTTTCTCTATGATCCAATGGATGTTGGTAATTTGATCTCTGATTCCTCTTCCTTTTCTAAATCCAGCTTGTACATCTGAAAGTTCTCAGTTCACATACTGCTGAAGCCTAACTTGGAAAATTTTGAGCATAACCTTACTAGTATGTGCTGAATTGTCTGGTAGTATTAACATTCTTTGGCATTGTCATTCTTTGGGATTGGAGTGAAAACTGACCTTTTTAAGTACGGTGGCCACTGCTGAGTTTTCCAAATTTGCTGGTATATTGAGTGCAGCACTTTCATAGCGTCATCTTTTAGGATTTGAAATAGCTCAACTGGAATTCCATCACCTCCACTAGCTTTGTTCGTAGTGATGCTTTCCAAGGCCCACTTGACTTCACACTCCAGGATGTCTGGCTCTAGGTGAGTGACCACACCATCATCGTTATCCCAGTCATAAAACCTTTTGAGTTATGCAAGCTCCAAAACATAACACTGTGCAGAAATAATTTGAAGGTGATAAAGAACAATCTGACATCAGGGAATGATTCCAGATCCTAGCAGGGATTCAGTGGATACCAAGACCAGTCAGATGTTATAAGATAAGGATATCAGTTCCTAGAAGCTTGGCAGATAAATAAATGCCTATCATACACTTTGCTTCAACATTTTACATTGGGTATATTAAAAAGAAGATTAATATAAAATATTACCACAACAGAATTTCTCAAAAAAAAAAAAAAAAATCCTTCCTCAGAATTTTAGCTTAGACTAAGGTTAGGACAGCTCTTGACATGAAATTTGCCTTTTATACATGGTAGTGTTTTTTTCAAATCCAAGATAAGTACATTATTAAAAAGATTTTTTTTATCCTATTCCATCTGCCATTTGATGAGTAAAGATTATTTTTAATCTGATTTCACTTTATCATTCTTTTTCTAAGAATCTCTATGTCTACCTACTTTAAATAGCAGAAAACCTACTATTAAATTAAGATAAATGGACTTTTATCTTCTATTTCCAGTGCAGTACTTTAAGTATCCAACCAATTATAAAAGTCTTAAAATTTTTACATATTTTATAATGCTTTATTCTGTGTGAGTTTTAATTTTTTCATGAAATATCTAGATAGAAGTGATGCATAATATATTATGCATAACCTGAAAAAAAAAAAAAAACTTCAGTGATTTCCAGCATCAAAGGTCATTTATTCTACTGAGAGCCTAGTGACCTTTAAGTTAATTTTCTATTTTATGGATTTTTATAAATTACTTATTAGTGTGGATTATGTGTACAGAAAGCAAATCACATAACTTTAAAATTTTTCTCAAATCATTTGGTGAATTATCAGACAAGCATGCTGCTGCTAAGTCACTTCAGTCGTGTCCAACTCTGTGTGACCCCATAGACGGCAGCCCACCAGGCTCCCCTGTCCCTGGGATTCTCCAGGCAAGAATGCTGGAGTGGGTTGCCATTTCCTTCTCCATAAGTAATCCATATATATCTAAAAAATGTTCATGCAGAAATAATGGAATGAGGGAAGTCCTTCTTATGTTGACTAAAACACTGTTTCCAAAGTTAACCTGTGGGGAAGATAAACCTTTCAAAAATGTAACAAGAGTTCACCAAGAACACAAAATCTGTAGTAAGTAAATATTTCAAAGGATAAATGGAAATGAAATATCTGTGATAGCCATGCTAAAAATTCAACGTCTATACATTTATTACAGGAACAATCACTACTATCATAAACCTTGTTCAACCTTGGGTGCACAAAAAGGTTTTGAATCTGTAATGCCATTCAAGGCATAATAACCACTGAAAGACATTTATTGAGTGCCTGCTGTTTACCAAGCAGCATGTTATGGGCTGCTATGATGTGCCTTAATAGGTAGTTAAGATAATGTTTAATGCTTAATAGGTAATTAATAGGTAATTAAGATCAGTTTAATGCTTAAAAATGTGCTTTGGTGAATATTATCAGCCCTTACTGGAAAATTTTCCCTTTTTCCCTCTCAGAGAATTTAACTGCTTGATTTAAAGTATGTAGTGTCAGTAGCATCAGAGTCATCACACACACACACACACACAAATACACCAGTTATATACACATACAGAGATAAGAAAACACTGTGCCTATTCAGAGAAAACCAAGTTTTTGTTTTTTTTTTCTTAAATATCATTGTTAGCAACAGCTGAGAGATTAGGAGTCTCATTGCCTTAGTTTCCAATCACAGTTCAGTCCTTAAAAAGCTGTAGGGTCTTCACAAGTTATTTCACTTCTCTGAATTTAAAGTTTCTACTCTGTAAAATGACAGTGGAAGGCAAAAGCAGAAGACTGGAGGATAGGAATAGGTGAGGAGGTCAGCCAATGCTCCTGTTTTTTGCTTTGTTGTGTCTGTTTTTCTTTCCTTCTAATGATCTTTGTCAGATATCAAGCTTTCTCCATGGCCCTACCTCTCACTAGGTAGCTTTTCTATCATGAAACAATTTCTCTTCTTGACCCTGGACCTCCACTATCTTCCATTGTCTCTCCATCCTCCAGAGGAGGGTTGGCTCCCTGCCAGTCCTAGTTATTAGGTTTTATCACTATCTCCTGTTTTTGTTGTTGTTGTTTCTGAGCTCTTTTAACCACCTGCACAACTTTTTCTATGTATTAAAATCAGATTGTTATAAGACCTACAGTAGTTTCTTTTTTTTAAACTGGATATACCCTGAATGATATAGTGACTATCTACTTCATAAGACAAATGGAGCTAAAGGATTTAAAAGCTCAGCAGTTTTCAGGGCACAGGTGAAATTGGCAATAAATATTTGCTCTAAGTAAAGAAGTGAAAGATAGAGGTACAACTCTTTTTTGTCATTGACTTCAGAGCAAAATGAACCAGCAGTTTACAAGGGTGAATATATGCAAGATTATTCAACAAATGTTTGCTAATCATCTACTCCCTAGGCCAGAACTGTGTCTTGGTGCTGAAATGAGACAGTGAGGAAAGAGAAAAATACAGTTTCTTGACTAAAGAATTTACATTTTTTTCTTCATGAGGAAGAACATATTCTAAAAGGAGAAAGAAAAATGCAGTATTGAAGATGCTGATAACTCCTAAAGAGTTTGAAGGCAAGTTAAGAGTGCTGGTTTTCAGGGAGATCTCCTCTGAAACACTGTCAACTGAACAGGCCCAGAGACAAGTGGGAGAGCAGCACCAGTGTCTACAGGCCTTGCTCTTCTACAGAGACAAGAGCCCAGTGAGTCTCTTACCTGAGAGAAGCGTGGCATTTTCAAGGAATATCAGGAGGCTCTGGAGGAGAGAATAACCAGAACAATGAGAGAGATGAGAGAACAAAAGAGGAAGACTGAGGGGTGGGTTCATGAGGTACTCACTATGTGGAGTGTCACAGGTAGTGGAAGGGTTTTAGGCTTTAATCTGAGAACGGGAGCTCTCAGAAAGCTACCAGCAAAAGTGTCATGTTATTTGATCTATGTTTCAATAAGATCAATCTGACTGCTGGGTGGAAAATGGCTTTAAGGAAACAGTATGAGAAACAAGGAGAATTTTATAACAATCCAAGTGTCCCGATGGTTGCCTGGACATCAACAATGACTGAAAGTAGCGATGGTCACATGATAGATCTCAAAAGTAAGTGCTGATGGACTGGATGTGGGGTGTGAGAGGAGTCACTGCGTGCTGCATTCCTTGAGTCAAAATTGAGAAGTAAAATTTAAAAGAAAAACAAACATGCTCACATAAGTGGTTATTATGTTTAAAAGTGAAGGAGAAAACAGTTGCTGTGTTGAGCCATCAACTGGCTAAAACACTCCTCCTCAATGTAATGAATAAGGGTGTGGCACAAGAATGCCTCTCAACTTATAACTGGACAGCCAGCAGAATGAGGTACTTCCCAACACTGAAGCCAACAGTGGCACAGACAAGATTAAACTCATTTGACAGTAGTGCTGATTATGATACTACACTATCTGGTTGCACAGCTTAGAATGTAACCATCCTACAAAACTCTTATTCTTTCCCAGAATCTCTGTGAGTTACCAGTGTGAATTTGGAAAACTCCAGGCTTTTAGATACAAGCTATTATGTTTTGGGGTATTAGTATTCCTAACCTAATTTTTGCATTATGTTTTTTCTTCAGTATTAATATGCACATTTTTCTCATTTACTCATTTATATTCATTGCCAATTGTTTTATTCAATACTCAACAATTGTGGTGTATGTTTCACTTTTTCTTCTGGGATTTAATGTAGGACCAGAAAATTTTGTTGCCACCTGTTCTTCTCTGTTTTGTTCTTTTATTTTGATTTTTTTCTAAAACTTTAGATTTCCCTCCCTCCTCTTTTTACCATCAGTCAATAAAAATATATCCAGGTATGCCAAGCTATATCAATATTAAATGAATACATTTTAAGGTGTAGTTACAAATCACTGGATACATTTTTGAAATAGTCAATTTATCATGATTAGTAATATGTTTTTTAGTTATATTTAGAAAGTCAGACAGATATGGATTTTGCAAGCCTAATTTATATTTTCCCCTAATTTCCTACTTATAGAACCTCAGTATGGTCAATGAACCTAAGCCCAGAATTACATTTACGGACTCATGATGATAATTTTCCTTAATTTTGCAGCCTTCATCCATTAAAGTTTGGCAATATGAACCATTTACTATATTAATATTTAGATGAGAGCTTCTGGAGACATTTCCATGAAAAAACACAAATGTGCTAGTCATCCTTCCTGTTTCTATTTGTTTTGTCTTGACTATGGATGGAATAAATGAAGTAACAGCAATGTCTTGAAACATGAAGCAGAAGGCATAGGAGAAAGGCCAGAGGAAAAGGAAAACTCTGACCCCGCTCATAACACTGCATCTAAACCACTCAAAAACTATGCTAAATTTTGCTAAATGAAAAAAAAAAAAAAAAAAAGATTTTAATGTTAGCCCATATTACATAGACAAATGTTAGTTCTAGTGAAAATCTGTCTAAATAATTCAGAGTATTTTCAACCCATGGTTAGTTCAGTTCAGTCACTCAGCCCTGTCCAACTCTTGCGACCCCATGGGCTGTAGCATGCTGGGCCTCCCTGTCCATCACCAACTCCTGGAGTTTACTCAAACTCATGTCCATTGAGACAGTGATGCCATCCAATCATCTCATCCTCTGTTGTCCCCTTCTGCTCCAACCTTCAATCTTTCCTAGCAACAGGGTCTTTTCAAATGAGTCAGTTCTTGACATCAGGTGGCCAAAGTATTGTCGTTTAGGCTTCTGCATCAGTCCTTCCAATGAGTATTCAGGATTGATTTCTTTTAGGATGGACAGGTTGGGTCTCCTTGCAGTCCAAGGGACTCTCAAGAGTCTTCTCCAACACCACAGTTCAAAAGCATCAATTCTTCAGTGTTCAGCTTTCTTCACAGTTCAACTCTCAGATCCATATATGACTACTGGAAAAACCATAGCTTTGATTAGATGGACCTTTGTTGCCAAAGCAATGTCTCTGCTTTTTAATATGCTGTCTAGGTTGGTCATAACTTCTTCCAAGGAGCAAACGTCTTTTAATTTCATGGCTGCAGTCACCATCTGCAGTGATTTTGGAGCCCCCCCAAAAATAAAGTCTGGTGATTTTCCATCCACCGACCCCCCCCCCCTCCTCAACTCTGTTCCTTGGCTATAGTCAGGACTGAACTTGATCTCTCTTCCCTAATACAATAATCTTGACACCTATCATGATAGTCCTGAATAAAAGTCCTTCTTAAGGGTTTAACAAGTATCAGAAATTTTTTTAATAGAATTATCAAAGTATTAGTTAACTATTGAAGCAAAACTACTCAGTACAACCTACACATTTTTTTCTTTCCAATTACAATTCACTCTCATAAAGATAAGCCTGTTGATGGACATCTTTTTCATACAACAACTTTCCATTTATTTGCCTAGGAATATGAGTTGGAAATTTTATTTTTTAATGTGTATAAAATTAAATAAGATTGAAATGCTGGAAATATATCCAATAAAATATAAAACTGTCGAAATCAGTTAACTTTATTCTGTGTGAAAGTGAAACTGAAACGTGTCTGACTCTTTGTGACCCCATAGACTACACAGTCCACAGAATTCTCCAGGCCAGAATACTAAAGTGGGTAGCCTTTCCCTTCTCCAGGGCATCTTCCCAACCCAGGAATTGAACTAGGGTCTCCTGCATTGCAGGTGGATTCTTTACCAGCTAAGCCACAAGGGAAGCCCTGTCGCAAAGTATCAGCTTCTAAATAGCATCATCCTTGATAAAAAATCATGAGGTAAAATAGTCATCATTTACTGGAAAAGAACAACTAAAGTATTATTAATAGCAAGGTAGAAGTTCAGTTCAGTTCAGTTCAGTTGCTCAGTTGTGTCCGACTCTTTGCGACCCCATGAATCGCAACACGCCAGGCCTCCCTGTCCATCACCAACTCCTGGAGTTTACCCAGACTCATGCCCATCGCGTCAGTGATGCCATCCAGCCATCTCATCTTCCATCGTCCTCTTCTCCTCCTGCCCCCAATCCCTCCCAGCATCAGAGTCTTTTCCAATGAGTCAACTCTTGATATAGAGTGACAATGTTTGAAAATAATATTTATTATTTTAAAAGTTCCATTTGTTAACAAAAGAGCTTATCATAACTACCCACTGTCCTTCCCAATAGTCAGAAAAACATCATGCAGTTAATATCTGCACTATTTCACTTCTTAAAAGTAACATTTAAGAACTAAATTGTTGAGTCTTAAGTTTTTAAATGTTTGAGTGTTTAAAATTTAAGAGCACATAAAAATCTTAGAAAAGGACATTCATTAATAAAATATTCAAAATATGGTAAATTATGCATGATGATTTAATATATGCAAATTGACAAGTGATAAGAACAGTAAATTTGAATAGAGAACATGTGTACATAAATGAATGATATTTCAGAATCTAAGCAAATCGGTGACTGCATTATGTACTTGTCCCCAAGGTAAATGAAATATGAACTAGAAAACATTTTTGTCCATTAAAGGACCAATAATAGGACATGAAGGAAAATTATCAGTTTGCTCCTTTTTTCTTATCTTTAAAATTTTGTTCATATATTGTTATCTAAATGCTTTAGTATCATTTTTCAGCAATCTGCTGCTCTTACACTGATCTTATTTCATGCTTAATTTTATTTAAAAAATCATGAAATTATGCTTAACCTTTTAGAATTTGGTGGTGCAACTTCTGTTTATTCGTATGTATTTATCCTTAAAAGTCATTGCAGTTAATATTACTAGAAATTCTTTCATAGGATGAACATGCTTTCCATCTGATTTTTTGAGATAAGGCAGTCAGTAACTCTCACTTGATGTGAAATAGAAATAAAGATATTTATTTCCATTTTTCAATGCCTCAATTTACAGTGAATTGTTTTATATATTATTTGACTTGACCAACTGCAAATTGAGTCAGGAATATAACTTGACCATAAGTCTAATACTATGAAAAGTGTTTTTTTTTACTGTAAATTTTCTAAAATACCACAGACTACTTTATGGTATTTTAGAAAACATAAAATACCATAGAAACAGACTATTACAAATGTCAAAATGTTTAAATATGCAACTCTTTCTGTGTGACTATTTGTTGTTTATCTGACATCCTGACTTAATTCTATAATTGGGAGAACCATCCAAGTCTGTTGATCACCTCTTTTCTGCTCTGCAGCTTTGGAAATATTATGTGGGGCTCCAAATTCATTTGAAATAAGAACACTGAAAATGAAGCAAACTGATTCAGGATTCAGTTCCAGAGCCGTTCTTGGAGATATATGGAGACTGGGGATATTACACATTTTTTTTTTCTATTTTCCTCTTAATATTCGGAGAAGGCAATGGCACCCCACTCCAGTATTCTTGCCTGGAAAATCCCATGGACAGAGGAGCCTGGTAGGCTGCAGTCCATGAGGTCGCTAAGAGTCAGACACGACTGAGCGACTTCACTTTCACTCTTTTTTTTTTTAATTTTATTTTTTAACTTTACAATATTGTATTGGTTTTGCCATATATCAACATGAATCCACCACAGGTATACACGTGTTCCCCATCCTGAACCCTCCTCCCTCCTCCCTCCCCATACCATCCCTCTGGGTCGTCCCAGTGCACCAGCCCCAAGCACCCAGTATCGTCCATCGAACCTAGACTGGCGACTTGTTTCATATATGATATTATACATGTTTCAATGCCATTCTCCCAAATCATCCCACCCTATCCCTCTCCCACAGAGTCCAATAGACTGTTCTGTACATCAGTGTCTCTTTTGCTGTCTTGTATACAGGGTTATCATTACCACCTTTCTAAATTCCATATATATGCATTAGTATACTGTATTGGTGTTTTTCTTTCTGGCTTACTTCACTCTGTATAATAGGCTCCAGTTTCATCCACCTCATTAGAACAGATTCAAATGTATTCTTTTTAATGACTGAGTAATAATGTATATGGTAATATGAGTAATATGTATATGGTACATATACACAATACTCCATTGTGTATATGTACCATAGCTTTCTTATCCATTCATCTGCTGATGGACATCTAGGTTGCTTCCATGTCCTGGCTATTATAAACAGTGCTGCGATGAACATTGGGGTACATGTGTCTCTTTCAATTCTGGTTTCCTCAGTGTGTATGCCCAGCAGTGGGATTGCTGGGTCATATGGCAGTTCTATTTCCAGTTTTTTAAGGAATCTCCACACTGTTCTCCATAGTGGCTGTACTAGTTTGCATTCCCACCAACAGTGTAAGAGGGTTCCCTTTTCTCCACACCCTCTCCAGCATTTATTGCTTGCAGACTTTTGGATCGCAGCCATTCTGACTGGTGTGAAATGGTACCTCATAGTGGTTTTGATTTGCATTTCTCTGATAATGAGTGATGTTGAGCATCTTTTCATGTGTTTGTTAGCCATCTGTATGTCTTCTTTGGAGAAATGTCTATTTAGTTCTTTGGCCCATTTTTTCACTGGGTCATTTATTTTTCTGGAATTGAGCTGTAGGAGTTGCTTGTATATTTTTGAGATTACTTGTTTGTCAGTTGCTTCATTTGCTATTATTTTCTCCCATTCTGAAGGCTGTCTTTTCACCTTGCTTATAGTTTCCTTTGTTGTGCAGAAGCTTTTAAGTTTAATTAGGTCCCATTTGTTTATTTTTGCTTTTATTTCCAGTATTCTGGGAAGTGGATCATAGAGGATCCTGCTGTGATGTATGTCAGAGAGTGTTTTGCCTATGTTCTCCTCTAGGAGTTTTATACTTTCTGGTCTTATGTTGAGATCTTTAATCCATTTTGAGTTTATTTTTGTGTATGGTGTTAGAAAGTGTTCTAGTTTCATTCTTTTACAAGTGGTTGACCAGATTTCCAGCACCACTTGTTAAAGAGATTGTCTTTAATCCATTGTATATTCTTGCCTCCTTTGTCAAAGATAAGGTGTCCATAGGTGCGTGGATTTATCTCTGGGCTTTCTATTTTATCCCATTGATCTATATTTCTGTCTTTGTGCCAGTACCATACTGTCTTGATGACTGTGGCTTTGTAGTAGAGCCTGAAGTCAGGCAGGTTGATTCCTCCAGTTCCATTCTTCTTTCTTAAGACTGCTTTGGCTATTCGAGGTTTTTTGTATTTCCATACAAATTGTGAAATTATTTGTTCTAGCTCTGTGAAGAATACCGTTGGTATAGGGATTGCATTGAATCTATAAATTGCTTTGGGTAGTATACTCATTTTCACTATATTGATTCTTCCAATCCATGAACATGGTATATTTCTCCATCTATTAGTGTCCTCTTTGATTTCTTTCACCAGTGTTTTATAGTTTTCTATATATAGGTCTTTTGTTGTCTACAAGAGACCCACCTCAAAACAGGGTACACATACAGACTGAAAGTGAAGGGCTGGAAGAAGATTTTCCATGCAAATAGAGACCAAAAGAAAGGAGGAGTAGCAATATTCATATTAAATAGACTTTAAAACAAAGGCTGTGTTTGTTTTCACTCTTTACTTTCATGCATTGGAGAAGGAAATGGCAACCTGCTCCTGTGTTCTTGCCTGGAGAATCCCAGGGACGGTGGAGCCTGATGCGCTGCCGTCTATAGGGCTCCACAGAGTTGGGCACGACTGAAGCAACTTAGCAGCAGTAGCAGCAGTTTCATTGTTTTGAGGCTATAAAAAGTTTACAGTTTTTAAAGTCTCTCTCATTTAGTGTTGTCTGAATAAACATTTCTTCTAGGCTACATCCCTAAGTCTCTAACTCAAATAATCATTAATAGAATATCCAGAGTCATCCCACTAAGCATTTGCTTAGAATAAGAAATAAGTTTTGCAATTAATAACATGTTAAAAATTACAGTTTTCCACCTAATGAAATCAAATGCTAAAATTTTCTTTTTTGGATGATAAATTCCATTTATTCTTCTAACACTGAGATTGTCTGATAGTAATCAGAAGGTGTAGAAAAGCTATTAAGGAAATTTTGACAAGTTAAATAATATCATTTCATTGTATTATGCATGTTTTATCATTAGAAGTATATATTTTATAAAATTGTATTAACTTGTAAACATTTGATCTACATTAAAGTTCATTTGTACTGGGGGAAGTCATTTATAATCAAATGACCATTATCTTTGTCTGTTGTGTTGTCTTTGAAACTTACAGTCAATCTTTCTATGTTTTACTTAGTAAATCCATTTGCTTTACATGTTACCTTTAGTAGTTGTGAAAGCTCTTGAAGCATAAGTAAGTTGAAATTAGATTTAAATATGTCATGTTCAAGGTAGTGTTTCAAAAACTAAGTTATCCTCCATTATTATATATTGTTATTCTCAATATCACATCTTTATATGGCTTGACTGTGTTTTTGTATTTAACTTTTAAGGCATATGAAATTGTTTTGAATCGGAGAAATCAAAAGCTAGATAACTAGGAGACAGGCTACCTGGCATTTGCTAAATCATGCTAATAGTAGAAAAGACTGACAAATAGTAAGAACAGTTTTCAAATGTTTTACCTGCTCAATGTAAAAATTTACTTTTATTATACACTGTCGCTAGGAGTCGGACACGACTGAGCGACTTCACTCTATTTTTTTCACTTTCATGCATTGGAGAAGGAAATGGCAACCCACTCCAGTGTTCTTGCCTGGAGAATCCCAGGGACGGGGGTGCCTGGTGGGCTGCCATCTATGGGGTCGCACAGAGTCCAACACGACTGAAGCGACACAGCAGCAGCAATCATCAAAGAAGCCTGAAGTAGGGAAAATATCTGTGAGATATGTTGACACTAATAAAAAACATTCAACACTTTATTTGCCTGAGTTATCATTTATGATAATTACCATTTAGAATATATAATATAGTTCAGTCAAGTCACCCACTGTACCTAAATATATTTATAGCTTTTAATTTTAGGCAAAAATTAAAATGCTAATTAACTGGTAGAGATGAACTTTTCAACCTATAAGCCATAAACACCTGCCCATAGTTGTTTTAAATCTAAAAAAATAGATTTTATACCCTGAAAAATTGAAACAACTTTCAAACCTTAACACTGTAGTTGCATCAAAATGCTAGACTGTTTTGGCCAAGAAGTGCATGCATAGTTGCTCAGTTGTGTCCCACTTTTACCCATCAGGTTTTAACCCACCAGGCTCCTCTGTTTATGGAATTTCCCAGGTAAGAATACTGGAGCAAGTTGCTATTTCCTACTCCAGAGAATCTTTCTGATCCAGAGATTGAACCCAAGTCTCCTGTGTCTCCTGCTTTACCAGGGGAGTTTTTACACACTGAGCCAACAGGGAAGCCCTGACGAAGAAGTAAGTTAGTTCAATTATAAAATACAATGGAAGGCTTCCCTGATGGCTCAGTGGTAAGAAATCTGCTTGCTATTGCAGGAAACATGGGTTTGATCCCTGATTCGGAAAGATCCCACATGCCATGAAGCAATTAAACCTGGAGCACCATACACTATTCAGCCTGTGCTCTAGAGCCCAGGAGCTGCAACTATTAAAGCTTGTACACCCTATAGCCCATGCTCAATAACAAGAGAAACCATTGTAATGAGAAGCCCACACACCACAACTGGAGTAGACCCTACTTGCAGTAACTAGAGCAAAGCCTGAGTAGCAACAAAGATCTAGAACAGCCAAAAATAAATAATATTTTAAAATAATTTTTTAAATGCAATGAAGAAAAGGATTTAAAAACTATTTTAAATCAGACATGTTCTCTGAACACTATAAAATATTGAGGAAGGAATTTGAAAATTATATCAAGAAATGAAAAGACATTTTTCTGTTCTTCAACTGGAAGAATTAATATTGTTAAAATGACCATATTATCCACAAAAATCTACAGATTTAATGCAATCTCTACCAAATACACATGACATTTTTTCACAGAACTAGAGAAAATAATCCTCAAATTTATATGGAACCACAAAGGACCCCAAATGTTCAAAGCAATCTTTAAAAAAAGAGCAAAGCTGGAGTATCATGCTCTCTGACTTCAGACTATGCTACAAAGCTATAGTAATTAAAATAGCATGGTACTGGCACACAAAAAAAAAGACATGTAGATTAATGGAACAGAATAGAGAGCCCGGAAATAAACTCACACACTTTTGAACAGTTAATCTATAATAAAGGAGGCAAGGACAGACAGTGAAAACAGTCTCTTCACAAAGTGATGCTGGAAAAACCCATCAGCTACATGTAAAACAATGAGATTAGAACATTTCTTCACACCAAAGATAAACTCAGAATAGATTAAAAAGACTAAAATGTGAGAGTAAAATAAATAAACTCTTAGAAGAGAACATAAGCAGAACATGCTTTGACATTAATTGTGGCAATGATTTTTTTTTTTTGATCTGTCCCTTAAGACAAAAGAAATAAAAGCAAAACTAAACAAATGAGACCTAATCAAAGTTAAAAATTTTTGCACATCAAAGGAAACAATCAGCAAATAAAACAACAAAATGAAAAAAACAACCCACTGAACAGGAGAATACACTTGCAACTGATATGCTAAGGGGTTAAAATCCAAAATAAATAGCTCATACAGCTCAATATCGTAAAAACAAAGATAATCCCCTACCCCTATCTCATCCAATTAAAAAATGGGCAGAAGATCTGAACAGACATTTTTCCAAAGAAGATATACAGAGGACCAACAATTTCCAGAAAAAAATGCACAAAACTTCTAATCATCAGAGATGTATAACTCAAAACCACAATGAGATATTATCTCACACCCACCAAATTGGCTATTATTAAAATGTCTATAAATAGCAAGGGCTTCCCCAGTGGCTCAGCTGGTAAAGAACCCACCTACCAATGCAGAAGATGCAAGAGACTTGGTTCAATCCCTGAGTCACAAAGATCTCCTGGAGAAGGATATGGCAACTCACTCCAGTAATTTTGCCCAGAGAAGTCTGTAGACAGAGGAGCCTGGTAAGCTACAGCATATAAGGTAGCAAAGTGTTGGACACGTCTGAGTACACATGCACACACATAAATAACAAATATTGGAGGGAATGTAGAGAAAAGGGAACTCTAGTAGAATATAGATAGGACTGTAAATTGGTGCAGCTACCATAGAAGAAACTATGGAGGTTCCTCAAAGAATGAAAAATTGAGTTATCATATTATCCAGCAAACCCACTACTGGGTATATATCTGAAGAAAATAAAAACACTAACTTGAAAAGATACACAAACCTCAATTTTCATAGCAACATAATTTACAGCAGTGACGATATGGAAGTAACTCAAGTTGCTTTCATCAACAGATGAAGGTATAAAGAAAATGTGGTAAGACTCATAGATAAAGAACAAACTACTGGTTACCAGTGGAGAAGGAAATAAGGGATGGATGAGATAGGGGTAGGGGATTAAGAGACACAAACTATGTATAAAATAAATAAGCAACAAGGATACATTGTGCAGCACAGGAAAATGCAGCCATTATTTTGTAATAACTTTAAAAACTAAAACAAAACACATACAAAGTGGCAACTATTAACATGTAGATACCATGCTTATCTTTAGTCTCACAGTGTACCTTAAGAAATCAATATTAAGAAAGTAAAATGTTTTACTTCAAAATAGACATTTTTAGTAAAGAGAATAATTATGTCATCAAAACAAATATATTAAAAAGAAAAAACTTAAAAAGCAGATACAGAGACAATCTTACATTGAAATATAAGGAAATATTACCTTAGATTTAAATATTACATTTTATTATATTATTTAAATATTATAATATGTTTAAATATTTTATAATATTTATAATTATTAAAATAAGATTATAATTTAAATACATTAAATATGTGACATCTGGAGAATTAATGTTTTTAGCGGAAGACCCCTTCCCCCAGAAAAAAAAACAAAAACAGAGAATTAGAAGAAAAGCGAATGAAGTCAAGGTTTACAGTCAGAAACAAATTGAAGCAAGGACATTTGAGAAAATGTTTAGAGAAAATATGGAAGATATAGGAGAATCATTAATCAATGATTGGGAGTTACAGAGAGTAGACTTTTTAGGAAGGAAAAGACAAAAAAGCAACTGTAAGTTCAGATCTGAAGGTGTGCACAGAACTACAGAGAAAATAATGAAGAGAATTATAAAGGAAAACTCTTCATGTAGAGATTCAATTTCACTACCACTATAGCCTGCCAGATTCTTTCAAGGGACAGTTGGAAAACAAATGTTAAGTCATTTGGAAATTAGATGGCAAAGTAATTGCTTGCTTTACAGATGCAGAAACATTTTTGTAAGTGATAATACAACTGTTCTAACATATTTTTCCCTCTTCGTTTTCAAAATTTTTGCTGATTTTCAACTCATTTATTAATCATCTTCTATTTATTGTTTTAAAGTGATAGATGATCATATTGCAACAAGTTCTCAGAATAATCTTTCAGGTTGCAATGAGTTGTTTATGTGGAGATATACAAATATGCTCTGATGACACACTCGGCAATTAGTGACATGTGCTGCCTGATGAAGGAACCTAAGTTTGCATGAAATATTGCATCTCGGAATCCACTGGACAGTATGAGAAACACCTATGTTGAAAATTTTCTAAAAATTTAAATTCTTTGAGGAAGACAACATTCAAGCAAGAAAATGAAAAAAGATACATCCTTACCATTTTAGGGAAAAGGATTTCTCATGAACAAATACTGTATTTCTCATATATTTCCTACACCTGGTAAAAAAATAGGGGTAGGTAACTTCAATGGTGTGCATCTCCATCCGGGTCTGATTTTTCACTTCAGTCACCAAAACAGACCAGCAATTACTCTTATCATTCAAAGAAATGAATGGATGATCTTTCATAGTATTTTCTGCAGTTCCATCTCAGTATCATTTTTTCAATATCATTCCAGTTCTGCATCTAATTTTGATTTGTGTTCTATTTTTTCTTGATTCATAACTTTACTCTGCACTTAGCTCCTAATTATCAGTCAGTCACAAAATGCTAACTCCATGTTATCAAATACACTCAAAACAATGCAGTATATCCTACTATATTACTGGACCAATAAAAACAATTTGCTTGTTAACCCATTTAGATCGAAATAGCATTTTTTTTCCTTTATATCAGATGTCATAAAAATACATTCTATGGTTTTTATAAGTGAAAAACTTCAGAAAATATAATGTTTTTGCTGGAAATATATTATTTTAAAAATTATAATATTTTTAAAATCATAATATTTTTATAAAATTTATATTTTATATAAATATTTATATATTTAAATGAATATATAAAATATATTAAATATTTTGTATAATATTTTTACAAAAATTATAATATTTTTAAAAATCTCAATGAACCTAAAATTTTCTCTTTGAAATTTGTTTTACAAGATATAAAATAATATTCTTAGATTTCTCTGATGTTAGGCTTCTAGATTTAATGTACATACTTTAGAACTTTTGATTTTTAGATATATATACCACCTAGTAAGTTTCAATGTACTAAATAATAAAAAGTAATTATATCCTGATTCTATTTATTTTTTAAATAAATTACAAAATTAAGAAAATATATATCACTGCACAGTGTGGCATAAGAAAAATAGGTACATATGTAGGCAATGCCTAAAAATATGCTTCTATTTCACAATCTGATAAAACAATACATTAATTTATATTACTAAGACTAAGATGATCCAAGAACGGATCACAGAAAATTATTAAGTGAACAAAAACAAAATGATATTTGAACATTACAGTATATATATTATCAATGATAATGGCTTTTAAAATGTTTTCAATAATTTGTGTTTTAGTTAACATAATTTTACATTGAACTGTTACTTAAATAATTCAATAATTTATGTTTTTAAGAACACTACAAACTGCATTACTTTATCAATACATTTATTATGTTGAATATCATCTTACCTGATTACTCTTTTAATATGTACACTTTTGGTAATTTTCCCTTACGTATGTAGTCTTAACATAAATTATATTTAGCTGTCTTGAATAAAGAATACTAATCCCCCAAATCCCAATATATAAAAGACTTCTACAATATGAAGTTAAATTTTTTTATCTTAGAATATATAATTTTAAACTATCCTAATATTGTGCTATTGTGGATATATTTCAACAGTTATTAACATTCCTCTTTCAGGTTCATATCAAGTCATCAAAAATTTGAAGTACTCCTGACCTTTTCCTGAATGTGTAAATTAGTAATCTAATGGCAATATTCAGACAGGCAAATATAGACCAAGTTCCCTTTGATGAAAACAACATGAGGTAAGGCTTCCCTACTGAGAATCATCTTAGTTTGTGAAATAGTAATTTGGAATGGCCCTATCTGCTAAGTATATTGAAGGAAAGAAAATGTAGAAAACATAATTTGAAACATATTTATGTATACCTAATCATTTTATATATCTTTTAAGTATATAATTTGAAATACATATAATTTGATTTACATTTCAAATTATACAACTATTCTGTATTAGACAATTTGACAACTTGAAGTTTGTATATATTTAAAATTATATAAGATATATATAAAAAGAATATCAATAAAATATTGAAAAATCTTGTTATTTTATCCATAGTATTCTGACTTTATTTTATGGTTTGCTTTTCAAATTTAATTTAAAAATAAAAGAGGAAGCATTTTCCAGGAAGAGAAAATGAGTGTCAAAAAACAAAGAATAATTTTCACTTGGAAAATTAAAAACTTTCAATAATTGTGCAATACAGAACATAAGTACTCATAACCATTAAATAGCAATCTAACAATTTCTGATTTAATTCAGTTGTTGTTTAAGTCTCTGTTATCCCTCTCTCATTTTTCTTTCTTTTTCATCTTTAACATTAGTTGGCTGTTTTCTAAACACCTGTAGATATACTAATTATTCAATTCAGTTCAGTTGCTCAGTCATGTGCGACTCTTTGCAACCCCATGGACGGCAGCATGCCAGGCCTCCCTGTGCATCACCAACTCCTAGAGTTTACTCAAACTCATGTCCATTGAGTCAGTTATGCCATCCAACCATCTCATCCTCTGTCATCCCCTTCTTCTCCTGCCTTCAATCTTTCCCAGCATCAGGGTCTTTTCAAATGAGTCAGCTCTTCACATTAGGTGGCCAAAGTATTGGCATTTCAGCTTCAACATAAGTCCTTCCAATGAACACCCAGGACTGGTCGGATCTCCTTGCTGTCCAAGGGGCTCTCAAGAGTCTTCTCCAACACCACAGTTCAGAAGCATCAATTCTTCAGCACTCAGCTTTCTTTATAGTCCAACTCTCACATCCATACATGACTACTAGAAAAACCATAGCCTTGACTAGATGGACCTATGTTGGCAAAGTAACATCTCTGCTTTTGAATATGCTATCTAGGTTGGTCATTACTTTCCTTCCAAGAAGTAAGCAAGTTTTAATTTCATGGCTGCAGTCATCATCTGCAGTGATTTTGGAATCCAAGAAAATAAAGTCAGCCACTGTTTCCACTGTTTCTCCATCTATTTGCCATGAAGGGATGGGACCGGATACCATGATCTTTGTTTTCTGAATGTTGAGTTTTAGGCCAACTTTTTCACTCTCCTCTTTCACTTTCATCAAGAGGCTTTTTAGTTCTTCACTTTCTGCCATAAGGGTGGTGTCATCTGCATATCTGAGGTTATTGGTATTTCTCCCAGCAATCTTGATTCCATCATCCAAGCCCAGCGTTTCTCATGATGTACTCTGCATATAAGTTAAATAAGCAGGGTGACAATATACAGCCTTGATGTACTCCTTTTCCTATTTGGAACCAGTCTGTTGTTCCATGTCCAGTTCTAACAGTTGCTTCCTGACCTGCATACAGATTTCTCAAGAGGCAGGTAAGGTGATCTGGTATTCCCATCTCTTTCAGAATTTTCCACAGTTTATTGTGATCCACACAGTCAAAGGCTTGGCATAGTCAATAAAGCAGAAATAGATGTTTTTCTGGAATTCTCTTGCATTTTTGATGATTTAGCAGATGTTGGCAATTTGTTCTCTGGTTCCTCTGCCTTTTCTAAAACCATAGTGAATATAGAATTTGCCAATAACATCAAATATAATTTAGTTCATATACCAGTATCAAATACGAATTCCCAGGAAGTCAATATTTTTGTGTGAAACAGATACTGAAAACCAAAGAAATCTGAATTTACTGAAATTCATAGTATATGATAATTCCACAGAATTTTCATTTTTAAAAATCATTATATTTTAAATTTATTTAAAGAATTTTATATCTGTTATGTGGCTTGTATAACATCCATTGTATACTAAGAAAATATTTTAAAAATCAGATAAGCTTTCTAAATACTGTATCTGTTGAAAGAATGCTTAGAGCTACTATTAAAAACCTGAGATAAGATGTGAATGTTTTTGAATTACAGATCATATACTAGCATCTGTATATTGGCTTTTTTTAATAGTAAGTCATTTAATCTTCATTAACCCTCAGCAGTTCATTATAGAAAACAACTTGGAAATAAAGTCAATTGCAAAAAACAGGAATACCTTCTGTGATTTAGCTGGTAAGTCATTAACAATAGATTTATAGATTGAAATAATCTGCATTATTAAATAGCATTATAGTGTTCAGAATAGACAAAAATTAAAAAGAAAATAAAACAGACTATTCCTTCAGCATTTTGGTGGCTATTAACATTTGTTAGCTACTAATCAGATTATCTGTTTAAAATATGCCCATAGAAACATTCTTAATTTTTTTCTTCATTTCCATATTGTGTGTCAGTTATTTCATAGGTTCAGATAGCATTTGACTTAGAAATTGGTTACCTAAAGCTGACAATAAATGAATTCAAACTTTGAGTTCCAAAAGGCTTCTGGAATTGTATATACAGAGAAGATCCTTGAACAATGTGGGGGTAGGGGCACTGACCCCCATGCAATAGAAAATTCCTATAAATATATACATATATATATAATATTAATATATCAACATAATATGTAGACTATTTTATTTAAAATTTAGTCATATGAAGCACATTTAGAAATTCACATGATTTGAGGTGTTTTATACCGATTAGGGTTCTCTGACATTATTATGCTTTGCACAGTAAAGTCAAGTTCATCATTTTGTGAGATACCTGACACAAAAAGGAAAACAATGTGAATATTAGAAAATGTATAATAGACATATACATTCATATATGTTGTTCATGTTCAAACTTACAGGCAAATATGAATGATTTTCTTAACATATACATATGGAAGGAGAATAAAGGAAGAATAAGTTACGTTGAATTGGCCAAGAAATTTCCAATATTTTTTGACAAGTAAATGCTTATAACTCAAGAGGATATATTTCAATGTAGAAGTAGACTTGCAACGTGAAACTACTCAAATGCAAGAGTAATGTTCAGAGAAAAATTCAAAAAAAGTTGAAAAAGAATATATAGTTGATTCTTTTTATTTGTGAATTCAACTAACAACTAAAATGTTTTCATAGCCCCAGAATCAATATTCAAGAAGACATTTTTGTGCTAATTCTAAGACATAATCAGAGAAGCTAATAAATTGAGTGAACCAACATGTACATTCCCAGCTGCCTTCTTGAGACAACCTTTATAATGCAAACAAGGGTCATTATTATGGTCTATTTAGTACTATTACTTTTTCATTTTTGTCAAGTTTTTTTTGGTGATTTTGCTTTCCAAATAGGCCCCAATGATAGTGTTGAAATGCTGTCTAGTGTTCCTAAGCACAAAAGGATATGCTACGCCTTGCAGAAAATAATACTTGTGTTAAGTAAGCTTCATTTAGGCATGAGTTATAGTGTTGTTGCCCACGAGTTCAAAGTTAATGAATCAATACTATGGTACACACAGAGAAAAGAAGAGGAAATTTGCTGATCTCTATATAAAGCTGCTTTGGAAAATGCTGAAGCGACATCTGGAGTGTATGATGAGGCTATGGAGAAGATGGAAATGTGGCTAAATTTATAGATTGTTGAGATGGTGACTGATTACAAAAGAGAAGTAGATGGCATTGTTGTAAGGATGTAAGCCACAGAAATTTACAGTCACCTTACTCAGCTTCAGGAAAATGTTAAACCCTTCCTGGCTAGGGCTGGCTGGCTTTCAAGTTTCAAAAGGTAATACAGTGTAAAAAATGTTAAGCTTGCAGGTGAAGTATGTTGTGTAGGTCAGGAGACTAGGAAAGAATTATTTTTTTTAAATATCTGCTAAATGTTATTCAGGAAAAGGGTTACTGGAAGAACAGGTTTTCAATACTGATGAGACTGGCTTATTTTATAAGAACAGGGCAAACCTACACAGAGCAAGTAGAATTTCAGTTGACCAGATTCTCACAAGCATCTAATCTTTTATTTTCCTTGGGAACAATAGGTCAGTACTTGGCAATTTAGTGTCTCCAGTGATATTTTGGAACATAACTATTGCAATCAACAATGATTCACTGTATTGATAACCATTAAAGATAATCCCTGAAAATACAGAAAGAGTTATCTTTAAAAATAGTAAAGAATAAGGAAAGTTATTTAAACTAAAGAATATTGGGAAATACATATTATGAAATAAATGAGTGGACATAAATTTCACTAAATGAGTATTAAAAACGAAGATAATTGAGTTAAACCTTCCATTTAAAAGACAGATATTTTTAAGATTGATTTTAAAAGCAAAAGACAGGGGTTTTCCCGGTGGCTCAGTGGTAAAGAATCTTTCTGCCAATGGAGGAGACAGAGGTTTGATGTCTGACCCAGGAAGATCTCACATGCCCTGGAACAACTAAGCCCATGTGTCAGAACTAGTAAGCCTGTGCTCTAGAGCCCAGGGACCACAACTACTGAGCCTGCCTGCCCTGGGGTCTGTGTTCCACAAGAGAAGCCACTGCAATGAGAAGCCTGCTCACCGCAACCAGTGAGTAACTTCCACTCGCTGCAACTAGAGAAGAGCCCATGCAGCTACAAAGACTCAGCATAGCCAAAAATAAACAAATAAATAACTTAAGAATATAACAGAAAGTCAAAAGACAAACCATGAGAAAAAAGATCAAATTACATTAGATAAAAGATGACAGAGGGATAGAAAGAAAGGAAGGAAGAAAAATATCATATAGACGAAGCCCTTTCAGTCAAATGAAAGTGTACGTACAAATGACGGGCATTCCTTCCCTGCAAATAAGTTCATCAATACCGTTTTTCTAGATTCCATATATATGTGCTAATATGCAATATTTGTTTTTTTCTTTCTGACTTACAGAGAACGCACTGTGGTTACAGTGGGAGAAGGAGAAAGTGGGATAAATGGAGAAAATAGCATTGGCATATATACATTATCATGTGTAAAATAGCCAGCTGGTGAGAAGTTGCTATATAACACAGGGTGCCCAGCCTGGTGCTCAGTGATTCCCTAGAGGCATAGGATGTGGGAGGGGAGGGGGGGTTAAGAGAGATCTTATGACAGATTTGCACTGCTGTATGGCAGAAAGCAACACAACACTGTAAAGCAATTTTTCTCCAATTGAAAAATATATTTAAATCTTTTTAAATAAATGAGAGGCAATAAAATATAGTGATGTATCTTTTATACTGAAAATTAGACAATAATTCCAAACTTGTATTTACTAAGTAACATAAAATCATTTAGTATAAAGCAAACATAAAATTATTAAAAATGAATATTTAAAACACATACACAGGTTTTCTGTTTATGATTTAGAAAGCCAGAAAGGGTTCTACTCACATCCTAGTAACAATGAAAAGAACACCTACAAAAGCAGGACTTTTCTTGAGTTCATAAGAAATCCAAGATTGTAGATAACCAACTATCCTGAAATCCAAGAAAATATAGATGTCTTCAAAAAGACATGGGCACTGACAGCAAAAGACAAGATTTCCACTGAAATGGGCAAAAAGAATTTTGCAGAACAGTTGCACAAATTCCTAAGGACCTAGTGCAGACTAATATGAACAGACCAAATTTCTGAGAGCCACAGACTCAGAGACTTCATTCCCACTGATAGGCTTCTTTATGCACCTCATGTATTATTATTAAATATAAAAATAAAAAACTTAAAGACATAATGAAATACTAGAGAAACCACTCTCAGTGGCACAGGCCTGGAACAGGGGAGCACAGTTGGAAATGTATACTATGAATTCAACCCAAGTCACTGACACTGAGAGTCTCAAAAAAGAAGAGAGTGGCAGAGGAAATGCTCAGAAGGATAAAGGCCAAAGCTTTTCCTTAAATTATGATAGCAATCAAACCACAGATTCAAAATTTTCTGAAAACATAAATATCAATAACACACACAATCACACAGCACATCACAGGAAAATAATGAGATTTTTTAAATTAGTAATAGTGCAAGCCAATGAATCAGCATCCTTAAAGTGCTGAAAGAAAAACTCAACTCAGATTTCTATACCTAGTGAAATATCTTTGAAAATAAGGGAGAAACAGTTTCTCATTAAAAGAAAAACTGATAGAAGACTTTAAAGTGTTGGGAAAACCAGAATAAAACACTGTTGACCCATATTTGTATAACAAACAAACAAAAACCTTTCAAAATGAAGCCCCCACTCAAAACAAACAAACAAACAAACCACTCATGCATGCAAACAATGAGATACTTTAATAATAATCAACAATCTACACTATAAGAATTGTTAAGAGTTCACAGGTCAAAAGAATAAAACATCAGATAAAACATGAATCTGCACAAAAATATAAAGATTTCTAGAAATGATTAAAATAAAGATAAATATAAAATATGCTTTTCTTATGCATTTATTTTAATCACTTTGAATATCTAAAGGAAAAATAATAGCAGTGCATAATGAGCTTATAGCATATTAAAAAATTAAATAAAAATAATGGCATAATTTAGGAGAACCTGAGAATTTATTGTTGAAAATTTCTTTCATTACATATAAAGTGATACAATATTATTTAATTTGTAGAGGATTTTTGCTTCTAAAGTCATGAGGTATGTTAGTCTAAAGTGTTTGTTTTGTACTGTCTTTGTTTGCTCTGGTATTACAGTAATCCCTGCCTCATAATGAGTTAGGAAGTGTTTTTTCTCCTTTAATTTTCTGGAAAAATTGTGTAGAAATGATATTCTTCCTTATTTTACTGTTTGGTAGAACTCACTAATGAAACATAGTGAAAGAGAATTAACCTGAAGAATTTCTTTCTGTAAGGTTTTTAACAGTAATGATAACATAGTGAGGACCATTTGAAATGTCTAGAGACACTTGTGTTTGTCACAATTAGTAGGTCCTCTGGCTTTTATTTTATTTAGTGGAAAAAGGATGCTACAAAACACTCAACAATGTACAGGACAACCTACCACAACAAATAATATCTGACAAAGTCTCAATAGTGATGAGGATGTGTGATGGTAGGTAAGCATAAATTTAATTCTTTATAATTAAAGTAATATTCAAATTATCTCTTCATTCTAGATGAATTTTAGTAGAATCTGGTCATTCAAGAAGAAATACCTTGTATTTAAGTTGTCATATTTATGTGTGTAGAGTTGTTAATAACATTCCCTAACTTTAAAGCACACAAGTTTTGTACTGATCACCCATGTTTCACTCTTTAAATGGTAATTTATACCTTTTTTTTTTAATTTGTCAGTCTTATTAGAGATCTATTTCTCCCCCAAAACATTTGTTTAATGGATTTTTCTTTGTTTTTCTGATTTTTTTCTCTAATTTTAATATGTCCACCCTTTTTCTTGTTTAAACTTTATTTTGGTCTTTTTCTAGCATTTTTAAAGGTGGAAGGAAAAATTAAAGATATTTCTTCTTTAGACATATGAATATTTAGTGCTATAAATTTCCCTCTAATCACTTCCCTGGCCCTAATTCAGGGATTTTGCTGTATTAAAAAATTTTAATTCAGTTCTACATAGTTTTCATTACTTTTGAGATTATCTTTGACCAATAGGCTATTTTGTTACTCACTCACTAAGTCGTGTCTGACTCTGTGATCCTGTGAAATGAAGCATGCTAGGCTTCCTTGTCTCTCACTATTTCCCAGTTTGTTCAAATTCATGTCCTTTGAGCCAGTGATACCATCCAACCATCTCATTCTGTCATCCCCTTCTCCGCCTACCCTCAATCTTTCCCAGCATCAGGGTTCCCATGAGTCAGTTCTTCGCATCAGGTGGCCAAAGTATTGGACTTTCAGCTTCAGCATCAGTTCTTCCAGTGACTATTCAGGCCTGATTTCCTCTAGTATTGACTTGTTTGATCTCCTTGCAGTTCAAGAGACTCTCAAGAGTCTTCTCCAGCACCACAATTCAAAAGCATCAATTCTTCAGTGCTCAGCCGTCTTTATGGTTCAAATCTCACATCCATACATTACTACTGGAAAAACCATAGTTTTGACTATTCAGACCTATGTTGGCAAAGTGATGTCTCTGTTCTTTAATATGCTATCTAGGTTTGTCATAGCTTTCCTTCCAAGAAGCAAGCGTCTTTTAATTCTGTTGCTGCAGTCACAATCTGCAATGATTTTGGAGCCCAAGAATGTAAAATCTGTTACTGCTTCCAATTTTTCCCCTTCTATTTGGCATGAAGTGATGGGACTGAATGCCATGATCTTAGTTTTTTGAATGTTGAATTTTAAGCCAGGTTTTTCACTCTCCTCTTTCACCCTCATCTTTTTCACTCTCCTCTTTCACCTCATCTTTTTCACTCTCCTCTTTCACCCTTATCAAGAGTCTCTTTAGTCTCTGTTTGCTTTCTGCCATTAGAGTGGTATCATCTGCGCATCTGAGATTGTTGATATTTCTCCCAGAAAGCTCGATTCCAGCTTGTGAGTTATCCAGCCTGGCATTTCCCATGATGTACTCTGAATAGAAGTTAAATAAGCAGGATGACAATATACAGCCTTGATGTAGTCCTTTCCCAATTTTAAACCAGTCTATTGTTCTCCATCTGGTTATAACTGTTGCTTCTTGTTCTGCACACAGGTTTCTCAGGAGGCAGATAAGGTGGTCTGGTGTTCCCTCTCTATAAGAATTTTCAAAGTTTGTTGTGATCCACACAGTCCAACTCCATAACATAATCAATGAAGAAGAACATTTTTTTTTTTTGGAATTCCCTTGCTTTTCCTATGATCCAACAGATGTCAGCAACCTGATCTCTAGTTTCTCTGCCTTTTCTAAATCCAGCTTTTACATCTGGAAGTTCTCAGTTCAATGTACTGTTGAAACCTAGCTTGAAGGATTTTGAGCATTACCTTGCTAGCATGTAAAATGATCATAATTTTACAATAGTTTGAATGTTCTTTGGCATTGCCTTTCTTTAGGTTTGGAATGAAACTGACCTTAAAAATTACTAATTTCAAATTGCTTAGAGATTATCCTGCTAACTTTTTGCTATAATTTCTAGTTTAGTTTCATTACAGCCAGAGAATAAAGTTTTTATTATTTTTTAATTTTTAGTTTTATATTGGAGTATACATATATACAATGTTATATTAATTTCAGGTGTATCACAAATTGACTTATACATATACATGTATCTATTCTTTTTCAAATTTCTTTCCCATATAGGTTATTAGAGACTGCTGAATAGAGTTCCCTGTGCTATACAGTAGGTCCTTGTTGATTATACATTTTATATTGAGTATATGTGGAAACAGTGTCAGACTTTATTTTTCTGGGCTCCAAAATCACTGCAGATGGTGACTGCAGCCATGAAATTAAAAGACACTTACTCCTTGGAAGAAAGTTATGACCAACCTAGATAGCATATTGAAAAGCAGAGACCTTGCTTTGTCAACAAAGGTCCATCTAGTCAAGGCTATGGTTTTTCCTGTGGTCATGTATGGATGTGAGAGTTGGACTGTGAAGAAAGCTGAGCGCCAAAGAATTGATGCTTTTGAACTGTGGTGTTGGAGAAGACTCTTGAGAGTCCCTTGGACTGCAAGATCCAACCAGTCTATTCTGAAGTAGATCAGCCCTGGGATTTCTTTGGAAGGAATGATGCTAAAGCTGAAACCAGTACTTTGGCCACCTCATGCGAAGAGTTGACTCATTGGAAAAGACCCTGATGCTGGGAGGGATTGGGGGCAGGAGGAGAAGGGGACAACAGAGGATGAGATGGTTGGATGGCATCACTGACTCGATGGACGTGAGTCTGAGTGAACTCTGGGAGTTGGTGATGGACAGGGAGGCCTGGCGTGCTGCGATTCATGGGGTCGCAAAGAGTCGGACACGACTGAGCAACTGAACTGAACTGAAATGTCAATTCCAATATTCCAACTTATCTCTCTTTACCACTTTTCCCCTTCAATAACCATAAATTTATTTTATGTCTGTGAATCTGTTTCTGTGAATGTAAATAAGTTCACTGTATCATCTTTTTAGATTCCACATATAAGTGATACCATATATTTGTCTTTCACTGTCTGACTTCACTTAGTATGATAATCTAAAGTCCATCCATGTTGCTTCAAAAGCATTATTTCATTCTTTTATGGCTTAATGGAGTAATATTCCATTGTATATATACATCTTCTTTATCCATTCATCTGTCAAAGGACATTTAGGTTGCCTCCATGTCTTGATTATAGTGCTTCAATGAGCACTGGAGTCATTTATCTTTTCAAAGTATGGTTTTCTCCAGATATATGCCCCAGAGTAGGATTGCAGGATCATACAATAGCTCTGTTTTTAGTTTTTTAAGAAACTTCCATTCTGTTCTCCACTGAGGCTGAACAATTTTCATTCCCACCAACAATGTAGGAAGGTTTCCTTTTCTCCACACCCTCTCTAGCATTTATTGTTGGTAGACTTTTTGATGATGGCCATTTTGACAGGTGTGAGGTGATATCTCACTATAGTTTTCATTTGCATTTCTCTAATATTTAATGTTATGACCAACCGAGGTAGCATATTAAAAAGCAGAGACATTACTTTGCCAACAAAGGTTCATCTAGTCAAGGCTATGGTTTTTCCTGTGGTCATGTATGGATGTGAGAGTTGGACTGTGAAGAAAGCTGAGCGCTGAAGAATTGATGCTTCTGAACTGTGGTGTTGGAGAAGACTCTTGAGAGTCCCTTGGACTGCAAGGAGATCCAACCAGTCCATTCTAAAGGAGATCAGCCCTGGGTGTTCATTGGAAGGAATGATGCTAAAGCTGAAACTCCAGTAGGGCCACCTCATGTGAAGAGTCGACTCATTGGAAAAGACTCTGATGCTGGGAGGGATTGGGGGCAGGAGGAGAAGGGGACGACAGATGATGAGATGGCTGGATGGCATCACTGACTTGATGGACGTGAGTTTGAGTGAACTCTGGAAATTGGTGATGGAAAGGGAGGCCTGGCGTGTTGCGATTCAGCAACCTCTTGTGGGGTTGCAAAGAGTTGGACACGACAGAGACTGAACTGAATATTTAATGATGTTGAGTATCTTTCCATGTGCTTTTTGGCCATCTACATGTCTTCTTGGAGAAATGTTTATTCAAATCTTCTACGTCCATTTTTTTGAGTTGGTTGTTTGTTTTTTGTACATAGGTCTTTAGATTTTAGAGATTAATCCCTTGTAGGTCTCTTCATTTGCAAATAGTTCCTCCCAGTCTTTGGGTTGTGTTTTCACTTTGTTTATGGTATCCTTTGCTGAGCAAATTTTTTTTGAGTTTAATTAGGTTGCATTTGTTTATTTTTGTTTTTATTGCCATTACTCTAGGAGGCAATCCAAAAAGATACTGCTGTGATTTATGTCAAAAAGTGTTCTGCTGATGCTTTCCTCTATGATTTTTTAGTATTTGGTGTTACATTTAGGTCTTTAATTCATTTTGAGTTTATTTTTCTGGATGGTGTTAAAGAATGCAATCTTATTTCTTTTACATGTAGCTGTCCCATTTACTAAGAACCACATATTGAAGAGACCGTCTTTTCTCCAGAGTATATTTTTGCCTTCTTTGTTGTAGATTAATTGACAATAGGTGTGTGGGTTTTTTTCTGGGCTTTCTTTCCTGTTCCACTGATTTAAACATCTGTCTTTGTGCCAGTAGCATACTTGATTACCGTAGCTTTATACTATAGTCTAACGTCAGGGCACCCGATTCCTTAACTCCATTTTTGTTTCTTAAGATTGTTTTGGCTATTTGGGGTTTCTCACATCTCCATACAATTTTAAAGATTTTCTATTATAGATCTGCAAAAAATGCCACTGGTAAATTGATAAGGGTTGGACTGCATCTGTAGATTACCTTCAGTAGTAGAGTCAGCTTAACATATTGATTCTTCCAATGTAAGAACACAATATATCTTTCCATCTGTTTGTGTCATCTTATTTTTTAATTTTTCTTTTATGACACAGAGTTCATATACTGATTTGGAAAATGTCTTTTTCCAGCTCCCTCCTTTCCATTATCCTTCTCCAATCTGGTTTGGATAACAAAGGCTATTACATCTGTTCTTATTTGCTTACTGCAGATGGGAAGATGGCTGACAATGCTGTTTGCCATAGTCTCTGAAGTTGCAGGACAAGTGGATTGGAAGGAAAATGAGTTCCTGCCTTTTTGTGAATGACTGCTATGGGCCAACAGAATTGTTCAACAGAGCTACCTCACAGTCTCCACAGCACAATGTGTGGTGGCATCAGAGTGCTTAATTCTGCTCACAATAATACAGGGTGAGATTTCAAGAGGATTCTACTCCATAATCGAGCAATACAATCTGTTGAGGAAAAGTAAGGTTACAATTTCCTTTGTGATGTTCACCTTGGGTAGGGTAGGGGAAGACAAAAGGTTGCACTCTTTCCTGTCATTTGGCTAGAGTGAGAAGGCTTTTTTTTTAACCCTTTTTGTTTCTGCACGTTGTTGTTTCTTAGTACCCAAGCTGAATTTTGCCAATATGCAGGAGGCAAAAACAGAACCCAGGGAACACACCATCAGATTGCCTTTTGAGTCCCATCATCCCTAACCAGTGTTCTTTCTTTTCAGAATCCCAAAGAATCGAATCTTATCCTTGGGGGAAGAATCAGCATATCCTCTTGAGTTCTATAGTCTTTTGTTTTTGCTTGTTTTGGGTGGTTAGAAAGCTTATTTTATTCAGGAAATCAGTAACCTAGAGTATGGCAGACTTATATCCAAGAACCAACTCCAAAGATTCTACATAATCATGAAAGTTTTTAAAGGACTAAATCTATGTAATTTTTATATTCTTATTTGCTCACTGCAGCATTAAAGGAATGCATTTTTATGTTTATCCAACTTAAAAAAATTTTTTTTAGTTGTAGAACTCACTAGGATTTCTAGTCTGGACTACTTCAGGAGAAAAAGGCAAAAATTACTCTTAAAAATAAGCATCTATCCTCCTGTAGTAAGGATATGTGATACAGTCTAAATAAAATGGATACAAATGTTACATTTGAACTTTAAGTTTATTAGCATACAGAGCCATGAAACTAAAATTTCTCCTGGGAGTTGAGTTAATTTCTTCCTAGATTTTAAATGAATGTGGTAATATTTTTCAATGTTTAATATGAAACATTATTGATCCCCATAATCCAATATTGATGGCAATTATTTGAGGCATTTTTTGCCTTATAAAACATATGGACTTAGTGTAAGTCAATATACATCCAAAATTATAACAGATTTTCTTCAAACTTGTTACACAAATTTCAATTACATTTCCCAGTATTGCAAATGTGCTATCTTGTTTCTTCCATTAAAAAGATTCAAAATGATAGCTAAAGAATTCTCATTAAACCTGTAAGTATAGTAAATTAAAATATTAGTTAAGTATTAATATTGACTTCATACTAAGGATAATGAGGCTTTTATGAACCTGCTTTGGAAAATTTACAGTTTTCTCCAGTTTTTGTGTTGTAATATACTCAGAATATGTGTCAAAATAGAGTTGTAATAAACTTCCATTTAACTTTTTATTTCCAATATTTTTTATTAGTATAAATCCAAAGATACTTAAAGTTAGTTTCAAAAAGTATGATTAAGAGAGTATGACATTTAATTAATACTTCCTCTTAACAGTGAGCACAAAGTTATTGTTTATAGTCAAAATGATTACAATGCACACACCCACTAGTGAGTTGGTACAGAGCTTTTTTATTATCTCAAACCTGTCAAGTTCAATAAGATTCATCACTGAAATGTGTAAAAATAAAAGCTGGTCATTGATATTATATATTATCATACGCAAAGTGTTTTTACTGAACAAATGTGATTCCCAATGACAATTTCAGAGTCTCTTCTATTTGCCGCCTATTATCAACAGGGGAAATTTTCTTACTTTATTCTCCACTAATCATTTCTGACAAATAGTTGGCAAGTTTAATGGTGAAGAGATATCTGTCCATAGGGTTCAAGGTCAATCTCACCCCTTGGGAAGAAAGCACACATGTCTAAGAATAAATGCCCTCCAACAGAGGAAGAGGACAATGCTTTACATAGTGCTGTATGACTTTTATTATTAAGTATACTTAGCTAATATCATTGTGATACAATTTAACTGTTGTTTCAACATGACTCATATTATTCCCTCCTATTACAGAACACAATGATTTTGCATTGTATTCCTCCTTTAGATCATCTTTCTCAGTTTGGGCTAGGCTTAGCTGAAAAACAAAAATTCCAAATTCTACTCTAAATACAAATGAAAATATCTTACTGACCATAGCAGTAAGACAATGTCTATGACTTAACTATGTATTTGTGTGTGTGTGTGTGTATGTGTGTGTAATATTTTTCAGTAAGGAAGAAGAGATAGAAAGTTTAATAATTTATAGGAAAAATTCTAAATAATTCTAGCAAAGATGATATGTATAATTTATATATAAAATGTACTTTTACATGTAATTTATATTTTAATATATATATATATATATATATAAAATTTCCTGGATGGCTAAAACAAAAGTTAGCATTTAATATCTGATTACTTCTGTGTAAATTTAGAGACCACTCACTGTTCTGAATTTTTCCACAAATAGTCATAATTGCAACAAAAATGACTATGACGACAACCCTGCAACTTTTCATCTTTTTCAGATCCAAATACAAGCATTTTAGTTCATTTGTTCAAAAAATTTAATGCGGTATTTATAGTTTAGGTAAGGTGTTAATCTCATAAGAAATAAAAATAGATACATTTTGTGATCCCATGCTCTAGTACCATTTACAATGATTAAGTGGACTTTTGCTTTCTTATTACTCATTTTTGCTCTACTCACTAAAAGAAACATTAGAATTTACCATCAGTCTTTCCACTGTTATAACTGTTTCATTGTGTTGTTGTTATTAAGGCTAACATGAACTTTATGCTAACTGATACTGTGTTTTCAAATCAAAATATGCCTTGCACAAAATCAAGTAAACATAAAATATTAAAGGTACTTTAATATTAAGGTACCGCAAAAAAAAAATACTCCGTATTTGAACTATCAACATAGAATTTACAGTTAGGGTAATTTTCAATCATTCATTTAAACAGAACAAAAACAAAATAATTATTAATTGATTTAAATAGGGAAAATTAAACAAAAAGATGAAGTAGTAAAGAGCCTAGTGAAAATTGCTCAGTTTGCATATAAATTAGGTAATTAGCCTCTCACCTGCCCAGGTAGAAGTTTATAACCCTAATTAAAATAATTGTATAAGCTTCCCAGTCTCATTAGCAAAAACGTGAGAAAGAAAATAAAATGCATTACTGCCCTTTTTGTAATTTTGCTTGAACTTAGTTATTAATATTTTTATAGATTAAATTGATTTAAATATTTTCACACAATATCCCTTTTATAGTTGAAGAGTTCAAAGAGCTTTATCTAAAAATAAAATTCAAGATAAAAAATTATATAGAAAATGAAAGTAAATAAGATAATTTGAAATACTTTAAAAATAAATTTCACTGTTTACTCCAAAATGTGTGGTTCCTTAAAATGCTTTTATAATCTAATATTTTAAAACTACAAATATTATTTTAAACTAATTCCTAAGATGTTTTATTTTTTAAATAATGTGAAAGAGTTAAAATTATCTTGTTTAACAGAGAAGCCTTAACCTTAAAGCAGATCAATCCTTTGACAGTTTAATGAGTAAAGCATGTAACACTAATTTACTTAATAAACATTTATGGAACATTCATGTTTAAGAAACTGCTGAACAGATGAGTCAGGTATTAAAATGAAGGGGACAGGTTTCCTGATTACAAGAAAATGATGCATTTCTGAAGTATATAAAAGGAAATAAATGAACAAGAAAAATAAATGGTGGTGGTTATAGATACCATCAAGCTGTTAATGCATAAGGCTAAAATAAATCAGAAAATGAAGGGAGAAAAAAAAGAGATATATAAAATATATAACATATGTCAAGTATTCTTTAAGCTGTCTTAAACTTGTTTTCATATAATGACAAGACATTCTGATTTATGGCAGATGATAAAACTGAAGCTAAGAAAATTCTGTAATTTTGAAAAGTTTCATGAAATATTTGATTAATATTTGTTAAACAAGAATAAGTGAGTATTATACACTGAAGCAGAAATATAAATACTGCCTAAGAAAGATATTAGACAAATGGATGCCACCAGATGGGAGGCAATAAGAATTTTACATCATCTTGTTGATGACTTTATCGATAAAAATGCAGATCTCAAAATCTAATCATGAGAAACCAGATAAAGAAATAGAGGAAATTTCTGAAAGAAATATTAACCCAGTCTGTAATCTTCAAAAACATTTGGGATATTGCAGAAGTCAAGGAAGGACTGTGAAACTCATCTTGACTGAAGGAACTGAGAAGAAATACATTCTCCTGAAGTGGGCTGTTTTGCTATAAAAAGTATTGGGACAATTTGTGAATTTGAAGGAATTCTCTAGGTGAAAGTTACATGACATACATGACATTTCTTTTTATTGCTTTAGCAACTTAAAGTTGGTGTGGTTTCATACAAACATTTAAAGAAAGAAGCAATATCAAAAGCTGCAAGGTGTTCCAGGGATCAGCAGAGTAGTTGTTTTCCTACTATCTTCAATGTATTTTAATATTTAATCACTGTCTTCCATGGCACAAGTAGTGGAAATTAACCCTGGATTCTATAAACTAGTACTTGCTCATTTTTCAGTACTGTTTTGACATTTTAATTTTGATTTTCTTTAAAATTTTTAAAAATAAATTGTAGTAAGTTAGGGATGGTTATCTCATGACCAACTAAACCAAATAGTGTTATAGCAAGTATTGAATGTGTCTATTTGGCTTTATCAGATTTCAGAATAAATGCCTTTGTGAAAAATAATTCTAAGTAGTTTTCTTAATATAAAACCCACTTGATTCAACAAAACTTAATTCATATGGTCTTCATTCCAAAAATGGCTACCCCTTGAGTTCTTGGGAATAAACAATGCCTCTCCTTAAACTGCATATCAGCAGATCTGCACATTGAGCATCTCAGCTAGAGACAGTTTCTGAAAACAGGCTAAATTTATGACTTGTGGTGATGCCTTCATAAGCAGTTTTCAATTAACCCACTGGAAAGTATCTCTGAATATGTAATTTTCTATCATTTTTTAAAGCAGCCATTTAATTTTGAAGCACAATGAATATAATATGAATAAATTAAGCAAATATACAGCTGTTTGAAAAAATTTCTTTCCTAGTTTATTTTTTTAATAAAAATGGACAGATGACCACTAGTGATTTCATTTTTCATGGGTAGATTGATTCAGTTGAGCTTCATCAGGTGTTCTTATGTTTCAGTTATGATTCCCATCAGTGAACTGACAGAAAATGCATCATATGCTATAAGTTAACTGTTTTTGATCATTTTAACATATGTATAGAATTACAATATTTTTTCCCAAGTGAATGGTATGGTTTATTATACTTAGTTATGATTTTATATCTGAATTCACTAACTTTATGTTTGTAGAAAACATGCTAGCAATATATTCATATAGCTATG
The DNA here is from genome assembly GCF_029378745.1 of Bos indicus. Lineage (NCBI taxonomy): Eukaryota > Metazoa > Chordata > Mammalia > Artiodactyla > Bovidae > Bos > Bos indicus. Next base: position 26,331,516 of record NC_091776.1, on the reverse strand, counting down.
ACTCTGCATTCCTTTTATCCAAAAAAAAAAAAAAAAAGAATGGAAATTACCTATACATTATTAAGGTGTCTCAAAATATCTTTTGACGAATTATTCAGTTGACTAATGGCAACCTACTCCAGTATTCTTGAGTGGAGAATCCCATGGACAGAAGAGCCTGGCAGGCTAGTCTATGGGGTCACAAAGAGTTGGACACAACTGAGTGACTAAAAGCAATTATTCAGTTATCAAGAACAAGTAATTCTATGTTTCATTTTTTAAGGAACCTCCATACTGTTCTCCACAGTGGCTATACCACTTTACATCCCCACCAACAGTGTAAGGTTTACTTTTCTCCATATGCTTTCCAGTATTAATTATTTTGTAAAATTTTTGATGATGGCCATTCTGGCTAGTGTGACATGATACTTCATTGTAGTTTTGATGTGCATTTCTCTAATAATTATTGATGTTGAGTATCTTATCATGGGCCTCCCAGCCATCTGTATGTCTTTGGAGAAATGTCTATTTAGGTCTTCCAAATGAAAAACTCATCAGTGGCCAGAGGACTGGAAAGGGTCAATTTTCATTCCAATTCCAAAGAAAAGTGAAAGTGAAAGTCACTCAGTCGTGTCCAGCTCTTTGAGACCTCATGGACCACACAGTCCATGGAATTTTCCAGGCCAGAATACTGGTGTGTGTAGCATTTCCCCTCTCCAAGAGATCTTCCCAATCTGGAGATCAATCCCAGGCCTCCTGCATTGCAGGTGAATTCTTTACCAGCTGAACCACAAAGGAAGCCTAAGAATACTGGAGTGGGTAGCTAATCCCTTCTCCAGCATATCTTTCTGACCCAAGAAGAGAACTGGGGTCTCCTGCATTGCGGGTGGATTCTTTACCAACTGCGCTGTCAGGGAAGTTCAGTCCCAAAGAAGGGTAATGTCAAAGAATGGTCAAACTACCACACAGTTACACTCATTTCACATGCTAGCAAAGTATTGCTCAAAATTCTCCAAGCTAGGTTTCAACAGTATGTGAACCAAGGGATGTGAAACAAGAACTTCCAGATGTTCAATCTGGATTTAGAAAAGGCAAAGGAACCAGAGATCAAATTGCTAACATCCATTGGATCATATTAAAAGCAAGAGAATTCCAGAAAAAACATATAATTCTGCTTCCTTGACTATGCTAAAGCCTTTGATTGTGTGGATTACAATAAACTGTGGAAAATTCTTAAAGAAATGGGAATACCAAACCACCTTACCTGTATCCTGAGAAATCTGTATGCAGGTCAAGAAGCAACAGTTAGAACAAGACATGGAACAACAAATTGGTTCAAAATTGGAAAAGGAGTATGTCAAGGTTGTATATTGTCATCGTGCTTATTTAACTTCTGTGCAGTGTACACCATGCAAAATGCCAGGCTGGATGAAGTACAAGCTGGGATCAAGATTTCTGGGAGTAATATCAATAACCTCAGATATGCAGATGACACCACCCTTATGGCAGAAAGCGAAGAGGAACTAAAGAGTCTCTTGATGAAGATGAAAGAAGAAAGTGAAAAAGCTGGTTTAAAACTCAACATTTAAAAAACAAAGATCATGGCATCCAGTCCCACCACTTCACAGCAAACAGATGGGGAAACAATTGAAACAGTGACACATTTTGCTTTCTTTGGCTCCAGAATTACTGTGGATGGTGCTTGAAGCCATGAAACTAAAAGATGCTTGCTCCTTGCAAGAAAAGCTATGAACAACCTAGACAGCATATTAAAAAGCAGAGATAGTATTTATATCACAAAGGTCCATCTAGTCAAAGCTATGGTTTTTCCAGTAGTCATGTATGGATGTGAGAGTTGGACCATAAAGAAGGCTGAACACTAAAGAACTGATACTTTAGAGCTGTGGTGTTGGAGAATAGTCTTGAGTCCCTTGGACTGTAAGGAGATCAAACCAGTCAAAACTAAAGGAAATAAATCCTGAATATCCATTAGAAGGACTGATGTTGAAGCCGAAGCTCCAATACTTTGACCACCTGATGCGAAGAGCTGACTCATTAGAAAAGACCCTGATGCTGGGAACGATTGAAGGAAGGAGGAAAAGGGGACAGAGGACTAAATGGTTGGATGGCATCACTGACTGAATGAACATGAGTTTGAGCAAGTTCCAGAAGATGGAAGGACAAGGGAGCCTGGCGTGCTGCAGTCCATGGGGTCACAAGGAATCATACACAACTGTGGGACTGAAAAACAACCCATTTTTTTTTATTGGATTCGTGTTTGTTTTTTACATTAAGCTCCATAAGCTGTTTGCATATTCTGGAGATTAACCCTTTGCCTGATGTTTTGTTTGCAAATATTTTCTCCCATTCTAAGGATTGTCTTTTCATCTTGTAGAAAGCCCTAACTCAGAAGACAAATGTACCCCAATGATCATTGCAGCACTATTTACAATAGCCATGGCATAGAAGTAGCGTAGATCTCCATCAACAGATGAATGGATAAAGAAAATATGGTGCATATATGCAATTGAATATTACTCAGCCATAAAAAGAAATGGAATTGATTCAGCTGATGTGGAGAAACCTAGAACGTGTCATACAGAATTAAGTCAGAAAGAGAAAAACCAATATCATATATTAGAGCATACATATGGAATCTAGAAAAACGGTACTGATGAACCTATGTGCAGGGCCAGGACAGAGGCACAGACAGAACTGACTTGTAGACACAGAGGTGGAAGGAGAGGGAAGGATGAATTTAGAGAGCAGCTTTGACATATATATACTGCCATGTATAAAATGGATAGCTAACCAGAATCTTCTGTATAGCTCTGTGATGACCTCGAGGAGTGGGATGGAGGGTGGGAGAAAGACTCAACAAGGAGGGGATATATGTACATATATAGCTGACTCATAGTGTTGAACCCCCAAAACTAATACAACATTATAAAGCAACTGTATTCCAATAAAGAAGAACAAGTACTGTTGCTTTCTGTATCTATATTTCCATACATTCAACCACTTCCCATATATTTACTATTTGATATTCTATAGCATTCAATAAAACCTGTCTCACATGTACAATATACTTTTATTTCTGATTTTCTCTATCATTAAATAGGAAACCATTCACACTTTAGTGTAAATCTGAACCATTTCTCTAACTACCAATTCTAATCCCTACCTACCATTTCCTTAGTTACTGAAACAAATTTGCATAATTTTCTGAAATAGCTTTTGCACATGGAGACCCTTTATGGTTTTTTGTCTTCCAAAAATTTTATGAGTTACAAATATGAGGTTGAGTCTTACCACAATAACGTCTTGATTCCTACAAAAAAGTATTTGAGTCCTTCTCAAAATCATTTTAAGTGTGCTGTTCAACTGTGTGCTAGGTTTTGGCAATGCATTAGTAACACAATACATGAGGCCCTTGCTCTTATGAAACTCACACTCATTGCTGACAAATTGTGCAATGCTTAGATTTTGATATGCAAGGAAATTAATATTTGGTAAATGTTTACCTTTTTGATGCCAAGTGCTACCATTCTGACTATTCATATTTTACCCACACGAGAATCTTTACAGGTCTGTATATTGTTCATCCCCTCTTGACCTTGATATTTTATACAAAGCTGACCCTCCCTGTGTCAAAACAGCACAAGAATAATAGCACCAGGATCATCAAGACCAACTACAAAGGAAGGATGGGAAAGTTTATTAGATACATGTTTGAGTCATTATGGTAAGGACTTTGGATATATAATTTTAACATTAACCCATTTTTATAAACTCTACTTTTATATTAATCTTCTTTTAATCCACATTTGTTACTCAATTTTCACTTTAAATTTCTCTAAACTCTTTAAATCTCACCCACATGAACCAATAGTACTTTTTCTGTACTAGCATATAAACAGATTATATGCTAGTATATATGCTTAGTATATATTTATTTGAATTAATGCATGATGAGTCAATTAGGAAGCTTTTTACTGACAGTAAGAAAAATTGTGTCAGTTTAGGTCTTCTGAGATTCAAATGCCAAGATGGAATTCCACATGCAAGAGATTAATTGGAAGAAATACCTCTGAAAGAAAAAAGAAAAGATGGAGCAAGAAGAGTATAGAAGAGACTCTAGATTGTGATGCAAGAGTGGCATCTCTAAAAAGGGAGACATGGAATAATGGTTAGAAATGAGGAAATTCAGTCAGATATGAGAAATTCTGAGCCCCAGTAATACAGTCTTGGAACAAATGCTGCCATTTAGAAGAGTACAGTATGGGACAGATCTGGTAGACCTGCCTTACTTAGCCATTGACCTGGGAAGAGCATAGCATCTGCATTAACAGTGTGGTAGCTTTGAAGTAAGGCAGCTTGCCTTCCTTGTAGAAGTTCCTCTTGAATGAAAATCTGAAAATACTTTCTTACCTGCCAAACACTAATTCAAATTCTCGAGAATATCTAACGTAGTAGAATATCAACAGGTTTAGTGGCCTCAGACTTTGCACATTCACTTAATAGATGATGTCATCAGTTTTCTGGTGGTTTCTAACTGTATTCTCTACTACTGTCTGTTTCACATTTAGACTCAATTTGTAGCAAAAAGGGCTTCCCTTGTGGCTCAGCTGGTAAAGAAATTTACTGCAATGCGGGAGACCTGGGTTCAATCTCTGGGTTGGGAAGATCCTCTGGAGAAGGGAAAGGCTACCTACTCCAGTATACTGGCCTAGAGAATTCCGTGGTTTGTATAGTCCATGGGGTCTCAACGAGTTGGACGTGACTGAGCGACTTTCACTTTCATTTTCACTTGTAACAAAAATACCTGCAGAAGTTTGGATATGTCAGCTCCAGATACTATAATATCCAGAAATCTAAGAGAGGACATATTTCCCTTCATTTTTCTTAGGAACCTGTAAGGAGATTTCCCCTCATTTTTTTTTATGTTGAATTGGTCATATTCCTATTTCTGTTCTAATCATTGGTGAAGAGAATCAGGCTACACTTAGGTTAACCACATAAAACCTGAATATGGAGATGGAACAGTCAAATTTAAGGGATAATGATGCACTAGGGAGTTTAGATATACTTAATATGTTCTGTATCACAGTGGAAAAGAGAATATGGCTGCTGACAGGCAACTGATAGCATTTGCAATTGATGAAAAACTAGAGAGTTGTTATGCTTAACTTTAAGGAATTTATTAGAATTTGTTAGCTGAAACCCAAAATCCACTTTATTTTTCAGCATAATACAATTGGACTACATTCTCTAGACTCTTAAACTTTGGTGTAGAAATTTAAGTTATATCTATGGAATATTTGTAGAAGTTAAATGTCCTACTTCTAGACCAGACATAAACCTCCACTTCATAATTTTTCATACTCTTCCCCTACCCTTCTGTTTTGCTAGAATCTAAATAATTCCCAGATTAACCTCCAGAGCTGTGTGTTGAGTATGGCAAAGAAGAATGAGACTTTAAATCACCCTACAGGAAACCACAACTAGCATTCACTTTTATAATCAAGAAAAAACTTGACTTTTTCTAGAAAAATTGTTAGCTTTTTTCTAGGAAAAAAAAGAATGGTTTGCTTTAAAATTTGGTGAATTAGTTATTACAGGACTATCATTATCTTAATTATTACATAAAAGTAAAATATAATAAAAATTCTAGAAGGAGCAAGTCTTATTAACAACTATGAAACATTTTCTTTCCCTCAATATCATTTCTCCAAAAACATTATTTCTGTAAAACATGATAACTGGTCACCATGACCATCATAAGGGACTATGCTTTGTCCTTCTCTATAGTCATGGACCCAAACTATGATGTGAATATTATATATTTAATAAACTCTAATTCTGGACATCAGATAAAATGCATTCATCATTGAGTATGTACAATTTTCCTAAACAGCCTTCAGTATTTTGAGGAAATTTTGTACTATACTTACTTTGCTGCGGATTTGTATCATGAATGAGTGCTGAGTATTGTCAAATGCTTTTTCCACATCTACTGAGATGATGATGGTGTAGTTTTTATCTTTCACTATATAGGACAAGGGTATTCACTGTCATCACTTTTATTCAACACAGTATGGGAAGTCCTGGCCACAGCAATTTGGCAAAGAAACAAGAAAGGTATGCAAATGAAAAAGGAAGACATCAAACTGTTTCTATCTGTAAACAGTGTGACACAAAATGTAGAAAACTAAATATTTACACAAAATAATTATCAGAACTCATAAACATATTCAGTAAAGTTGCAGAATACAAAGTAGACATAAAAATCAATTGCATTTCTTTAACTAACTGAAGAGGAATATAAGAAAATATTCCATTTACAATTTTATTAAAATAATAAAATACTTAAGAATAAATTTAACCAAGGATATAAAAATATGTGCACACTGAAAACTACAAAACACTGATGAGAGGAACTGAAGACACAAATAAATAGAAATAAATTTCATATTCATGGATAGGAAGAATTCATTTTGTTAAAATCTCCCTACTAATCAAAGTGATATACAGGCTCAATGCATTCCTCATCAAAATCCCAGTGATTTTTTTTTTATAGAAATAGCAAAGAAATGTTTAAAAATTAATTTGAAACCACAAAAGACACCAATAGCCAAAGCAAGCTTGAGAAAGAACAAAGTTGGAAGCATCACACTTTCTAATTTCAAATTATCTTACAAAGCTTTTGTAATGAAACAATATGGCACTAACATAAAAACATTCAGTACCATATTATTTCATTACAAAAGCTTTGTAAGAAACATATACCAAAAGAATCATAACTCAAAAAAAGCATATATGAACAACTATTTTTTGACAAGGGCAGCAAGAACACAGAATGAGGAAAGGATAGCGTATACAATAAATGGTATTGGGAAAACTGGACAGCCAACATGCAAAAAGAATGAAAGTGGACCATTATCTTATACCATACACAAAAATAAATGCAAAATAGATTAAACAGTTACACATAAAACCTGAAAACACAGGTTTTCAGTTCCTGGAAGAAAACTAAGAGAAAAAGCTGCTTGATGTTGACACTGCTAATTATTGTTTTGGTGTATGACACAGAAAGCACACCCAACAAAAGCTAGAATCAACTATACCAAACTAAAAAGTTTCTGCATTTCAAAGGAAACAACTGATAAAATGAAAAAGAATGGGATAAAATATTTGCAAACTATTCATCTGCATATCCAAAATAATATCCAAAACATACAATTAACTTGTACAATTCAACAGAAAAAAGAAATCTCAGTTTGAAAAATGAGTGAAAAACCTGAAATTATATTTTTGAAGAGAAGACAACAAAATGAACAACAGAAATATGAAAAGGTGTTCACTATCACTAATTATCAAGGAAATACAAATTCAAATCACAGTACGATATTACTTCACATTTCACATGGCTGTTATAAAAAAATTAGATAAATTTAGGCAAAGACAAAAAAATTATTGGTTTTTCCAGTGGTCATGTACAAATGTGACAGTTGGACTATAAAGAAAGCTGAGTACCAAAGAATTGATGCTTTTGAACTGTGGTATTGGAGAAGACTCTTGAGAGTCCCTTGGACTGCAAGGACATCCAAAGAGTCCATCCTAAAGGAAATCAGTCCTGGGTGTTCATTGGAAGGACTGATGCTGAAGCTGAAACTCCAATATTTTGGCCACCTGATGTGAAGAACTGACTCATGGGAAAAGACCCTGATGCCAGGAAAGAGTGAAGGCGGGAGGAGAGGGGACAATAGAGGATGAGATGGTTGGATGGCATCACTGACACAAAGGACAAGAGTTTGAGTAGACTCCGGGAGTTGGTGATGGACAGGAAGTCTGGCTTGCTTCAGTCCATGGGTCTCAAAGCGTCAGACACGACTAAGCAACTGAACTGAACTGAGGCAAAGACAGGGAGAAAAGTTAATCCCAGTCACTTAGGAATATAAATGTTATAGCCATTATGGAAAATAATATGGAGGTTCCTCAAGAAGTTAAAATAGAGCTACCATATAAGCCAGCAACCCCTTTTCTGAGTATATACCCTAAGGAAATTAAATGAATACCTTGAGGAGATATCGTTATCTCCATGTTCACTGCAGCACTATTCACAATAACCAAGATTAAGAGACAACGCAAGTGTCTGTTGACAGATGAGTGGTAAAGAAGCTGTGGTGTACATATACTTTGAAATAATATTTAGCCTAAGAAAATATCCTGCCATTTGCTTACAAACCTCCAGAAAAGAATACTAAAGTGGACTGTCATGCCCTCCTTGAGAGGATCTTCCCAACACAGGGATTGAACTCACACGTCTTATGTTTCCTGCACTGGGAGGTGGGTTCTTTATCACCAGCACAACCGGGGAAGCCCTAAGAAAAATATCCTGCCATTTGCTTACAACATGGATAAGCCTAGAGTACATTATTCTTGGTGAAATTAAACAGACACAGGAAAAAAAAAAAAAAACTGTATGATTTCACTTACAAGTGGAATCTTAAGAATTTGAGTATGGAAGTAGGATCTTTGTTATCAGGAATGGGGAAGTGCGGGAAACTTAGATTTTGGTCAAAGGGTACACAGTTCCAGTTACATGGGATGAGTTAGTTTAGAGACTTAATGTAAAGCACAATGACTCTAGGTAAAAATACTGTACTGAATTCTGAAAATTTTCTAATAGTAGATTTTCAGGTTCTCTCACAACAACAAAAAAAATAGTTTTAGCCTGACTATAGTAATCTTTCACTGAATGTGTACATGTCTATGAACATGTGTGTATACATATGAGACATGTTTCACATATTAAATATACATAAACTTATTAAAAACTTTTAAATAGTACACATTCTTGTTCAATACAGACTTCTCTCCTGGTTCAGATAGTAAAGAATCTGCCTGCAATGCAGAAGACGAGGTTCGATCTTCGGTTAGGAAGTTCCCCTGGGGAAGAAAACCGCAATCCACTCCAGTATTGTTTCCTGGAGAATCCCATGGACAGAGGAACCTGGCAGGATACACACAGTCCATGGGGTCACTGAGAGTCAGATATGACTGAGTGACTAACACTCCCACTTTGTTCAATACAAGCAACTTTAGATTCATCTTTGCATTTTCCATCTTCTTGTTTCTGTTAAATGTATCACTATATTCTGCTAATACAATCTTCCAATAGTCCTCCATTTTTTTCTATTTTTTATGAATTATCACGTGAAAGTGAAGTTAAGTCGCTCAGTCATGTCTGACTCTTTGCGACCCTGTGGACTGTAGCCCACCAGTCTCCTCAGTTCATGGGATTCTCCAGGCAAGAATACTGGAGTGGGTTGCCATTTCCTTCTCCAGGGGATCTTCCCTACCCAGGGACTGAACCCAGGTCTCCCGCATTGCAGGCAGATGCTTTAACCTCTGAGCCAACAGGGAAGCTTGTTTTATGAATGATGAATTATCATCAGATCAGATCAGATCAGATCAGTCTCTCAGTTGTGTCCGACTCTTTGCGACCCCAAGAATCGCAGCATGCCAGGCCTCCCTGTCCATCACCAACTCCCAGAGTTCACTCAGACTCACGTCCATTGAGTCAGTGATGCCTACCAGCCATCTCATCCTCTGTCGTCCTCTTTTCCTCTTGCTCCCAATTCCTCCCAGCATCAGAGTCTTTTCCAATGAGTCAACTCTTCACATGAGGTGGCCAAAGAACCGAGTTTCAGCTTTAGCATCAGTCCTTCCAAAGAACACCCAGGACTGATCTCCTTCAGAATGGACTGGTTGGATCTCCTTGCAGTCCAAGGGACTCTCAAGAGTCTTCTCCAACACCACAGTTCAAAAGCATCAATTCTTCAGCATTCAGCCTTCTTCACAGTCCAACTCTCACATCCATACATGACCACAGGAAAAACCATAGCCTTGACTAGACAAACCTTTGTTGGCAAAGTAATGTCTCTGCTTTTGAATATGCTATCTAGGTTGGTCATAACTTTCCTTCCAAGGAGTAAGTGTCTTTTAATTTCATGGCTGCAGTCACCATCTGCAGTGATTTTGGAGCCCAGAAAAATAAAGTCTGACACTGTTTCCACTGTTTCCCCATCTATATCTCATGAAGTGATGGGACCGGATGCCATGATCTTCGTTTTCTGAATGTTGAGCTTTAAGCCAACTTTTTCACTCTCCACTTTCACTTTCATCAAGAGGCTTTTTAGGTCCTCTTTAATATCTGCCGTAAGGGTGGTGTCATCTGCATATCTGAGGTTATTGATATTTCTCCCGGCAATCTCGATTCCAGCTTGTGTTTCTTCCAGCCCAGCGTTTCTCATGATGTAGTCTTCATATAAGTTAAATAAACAGGGTGACAATATACAGCCTTGATGAACTCCTTTTCCTATTTGGAACAAGTCCGTTGTTCCATGTCCAGCTCTAACTGTTGCTTCCTGACTTGCATACAAATTTCTCAAGAGGCAGATCAGGTGGTCTGGTATTGCCATCTCTTTCAGAATTGTCCACAGTTTATTGTGATCCATACAGTCAAAGGCTTTGACATAGTCAATAAAGCAGAAATAGATGCCCTTTCTGGAACTCTCTTGCTTTGTCCATGATCTAGCAGATGTTGGCAATTTGATCTCTGGTTCCTCTGCCTTTTCTAAAACCATCTTGAACATCAGGAAGTTCACGGTTCACATATTGTTGAAGCCTGGCTTGGAGAATTTTGAGCATTACTTTACTAGCAATGAGTAATTGCTATGAGTGCAATTGTGCAATGAGATGAGTGCAATTGTGTTGTAGTTTGAGCATTCTTTGGCATTGCCTTTCTTTGGGATTGGAATGAAAACTGACCTTTTCCAGTCCTGTGGCCACTGCTGACTTTTCCAAATTTGCTGGCATATTGAGTGCAGCACTTTCACAGCATCATCTTTCAGGATTTGGAATAGCTAGGGATCAATTTCAACTTTCTTATAGATGATTTTGTATATATTGGGGGCTTCCCAGGTAGCGCTAGTGGTAAAGAATCTGCCTGCCAATTCAGGAGATGCAAGAGTCACAGGTTCTATCCCTGGGTCAGGAAGATCCTGTGGAGTAGGAAATGGCAACCCACTCCAATATTCTTGCCTGGAAAATTCTATGGGCAAAGGAGCCTGTTGGGCTATAGTCCATGGGGCCACAAAGAGTTGGACATGACTGAGCCCGTATCTGTTTTATATATATTTACAAAGTTAATTTTTCAAGTGTATTATATCCTCACTCTTTCTTCTAGGTTAGGTTTGCCTTCCTAATTGTTAATATTCTTTTAGGCAGTAGTCATATATACTGCTAAGCATTTTCATGAAGAAATGGTACCTCAATCCCAAAGAAATTGGTACCAATCCCAAAGAAAGGCAATGACAAAGAATGCTCAAACTACCACACAATTGCACTCATCTCACATGCTAGTAAAGTAATGCTCAAAATTCTCCAAGCCAGGCTTCAGCAATATGTGAACCATGAACTTCCTGATGTTCAAGCTGGTTTTAGACAAGGCAGAGGAACCAGAGATCAAATTGCCAACATCTGCTGGATCATGAAAAAAGCAAGAGAGTTCCAGAAAAACATCTATTTGTGCTTTATTGACTATGCCAAAGCCTTTGACTGTATGGATCACAATAAACTGTGGAAAATTCTGAAAGAGATGGGAATACCAGACCACCTGACCTGCCTCTTGAGAAATTTGTATGCAGGTCAGGAAGCAACAGTTAGAACTGGACATGGAACAACAGACTGGTTTCAAATAGGAAAAGGAGTACATCAAGGCTGTATATTGTCACCCTGCTTATTTAACTTATATGCAGAGTACATCATGAGAAACGCTGGACTGGAAGAAACACAAGCTGGAATCAAGATTGCCGGGAGAAATATCAATAACCTCAGATATGCAGATGACACCACCCTTATGGCAGAAAGTGAAGAGGAACTCAAAAGCCTCTTGATGAAAGTGAAAGTGGAGAGTGAAAAAGTTGGCTTAAAGCTCAACATTCAGAAAACGAAGATCGTGGCATCCGGTCCCATCACTTCATGGCAAATAGATGGGGAAACAGTGGAAACCGTGTCAGACTTTATTTTTCTGGGCTCCAAAATCACTGCAGATGGTGACTGCAGCCATGAAATTAAAAGACGCTTACTCCTTGGAAGGAAAGTTATGACCAACCTAGATAGCATATTCAAAAGCAGAGACATTACTTTGCCAACAAAGGTTCGTCTAGTCAAGGCTATGGTTTTTCCTGTGGTCATGTATGGATGTGAGAGTTGGACTGTGAAGAAGGCTGAATGCTGAAGAATTGATGCTTTTGAACTGTGGTGTTGGAGAAGACTCTTGAGAGTCCCTTGGACTGCAAGGAGATCCAACCAGTCCATTCTGAAGGAGATCAGTCCTGGGTGTTCTTTGGCAGGACTGATGCTAAAGCTGAAACTCCAGTTCTTTGGCCACCTGAGAAATTTGAAGAGCTGACTCACTGGAAAAGACTCTTATGCTGGGAGGGATTGGGGGCAAGAGGAGAAGGGGACAACAGAGGATGAGATGGTTGGATGGCATCACTGACTCGATGGACGTGAGTCTCAGTGAACTCCGGGAGTTGGTGATGGACAGGGAGGCCTGGCATGCTGCGATTCTTGGGGTCGCAAAGAGTCGGACACAACTGAGCGACTGATCTGATCCGATCTGATTCAGCATAAACTATAATATATTTGAGATTGATAAATATTTCAGAACTGAAGGCAAGAAAGCCATTAAGGAAATCCCACAATTATTACTGCTTCTAAAATGTAAAACCATATAAGTTTATTCAAAACTTTCTCAGCAGAAAAACACATCATTAGCCCAACCCCCCATCCAAAAAAAAATCCTACATAATCACAATAAATCTGGCTAATGTATAATAGAATAATGATTTTTTTTAACTTCAGGAATTTTGAAAACAAATGCTAACCATAATCAATTAAAACTACATTCATGATCTGTAATTTTTAAAATTCAGTATCTAAAAATAAGATGTGGTAGGAAAGCAGGTATCCAGGGATAATCTAGCTATCAAAAAGAATTAATTAGAAGCTTTTATCATCAGTTAATTTAAACATAACAGAATTTGTACTCATTTGACTAGTAGGAAGTTTATCTATATTTACATATCATTACTCTTCAATTGTCATATATGTTGCTTCTTATTCTGATACACATTATATTTTCATTTTGTATTCGATGAAATTATTTTTATTGGCTTACTTCTAAATGAGTCATTTATATATTCAAAGCAATTACTTGGGCTCAAAACTAACTTAAATAAATATAAAATAGAATGTGTCATTGCTGATGTATCTTTCAATATCTCATAAGTTGATGTATATAAGTAGCTGATAAATCCTTTTTGATTCATTTCTACCAATTAGTAACTGAATTATACACATCCGAAGGTAGATTTAAAAATATGAAAAGAATAGTATGTCACCTTTAAAGGGTACTGGGCTTCCCTGGTGGCTCAGAGGTTAAAGCGTCTGCCTATAATGCGGGAGACCTGGGTTCGATCCCTGGGTCGGGAAGATCCCCTGGAGAAGGAAATAGCAACCCACTCCAGTATTCTTGCCTGGAGAATCCCATGGACGGAGGAGCCTGTTGGGCTACAGTCCACATGGTCGCAAAGAGTCTGACACGACTGAGTGACTTCACTTTCACTCTAAAGGGTACTATATCAGTGAACCACTGGAAAAATTCCAGCAGGGTACATAAGACAGAAAAATTATAAACTATATATTCTGAATTCTTTCAAGCAATTAGTTCATGGAGTATAGGACTGCAAACAGTCCCTGCCAAAAGCACAGTCACTAAATAAAGATCATAGATAAGAAGCCCCCCCCCCCCCCAAAAAAAAAGAAAGAAGTAATCAGGCAGGAATTAGGGATATTCTGTCTTTTGGAATGCATACTGAACTTTGGAGTTAAAGGACAGACACTTTTCATTTCCTTTCTAGTCTATCTTCTTAATACACATCCCTATTATTTTGCAGACACTTAGCAAACCAAAACACACATTTATCAGCCTCCTTGTACTTTGCTGAAAATATCTCAAAACAATGCAACTAACATCTGGACAATAGTATATGAACAGAAGAAGTCAAAGCAGCATGCAACTAGTGTCCTTAAGAGAAATATGTGTCCTTTGTCTCTGTTACTATTGTAAAGAACGCATAGTCTGTTTTAAGTTATCTCATACGTGAAGAGGATATGAACTTGGGTGAACTCCAAGAGATAGTGAAGGACAGGGAGGTCCAGCATGCTGCAGTCCATGGGGTCACAAAGAGTTGGGCACAACTTGGCAACTGAACAACAACATACATGAAGAGAAAGAGAACAGTCTAAAGCTATAAAAGCAACAAAACAAACCAATGCCATAGAGCTATTATAACATCACTGAACTTTGCAAATTTTTACATGAAGCCACTCATTTTTCATGGAATCTAAGATGTCTTTAAGTATTGCTTTATGTGTCACTACAAAACATTTTAGAAGTGTTTCCAGGGCTTCCCTGGTAGTCCAGTTGTTAAGAGTTTGCCTGCAATGAGGAGACATCAGACTCTATCCCTGGTACGGGAGGATCCCACATGCCGCGGGGCAACTAAGCCCGCTGCCCACTACTGAGCCTGCACGCCAAAGCCCGTGTTCCGAGAGAAGCCACCACAACGAGAAGGTCATGCACCTCACTGCAACTAGAGAAAGCCTGTGCACAGCAATGAAGACCCAGAACAGCCAAAAATAAAAATAAACAAATATTTTTAAAAGAAGTGCTTCCAGTTAAACTCTGACCCATTAGTAAATATTTTCTTGATTCACCAAATGGAATTTTCAATTCAGTGGTAGTGTTTTACATACTACTGATTTCAAATTTCTGATAAATTCATATAAAATATCTCATTCAAATTCCTGCCTCAAATCAATATTCCTCATATTTAGATTTGCCATATGAACAAAATGCTCTGCGTTTGTTTTCATAGCTAAAGAGCTTTTAGGAGTAAAACAGTTTAGAACACTGTCCAATACCCTACCTTTAATTGGAAATCCTGCTACTGATTTTTTAATTAAAATACAATGTGTAATATGCATATATAAAGAACACAAACCTTAAACATATTGCATAATACATTTTTACAATGTAAAATACAGTGTCATCACAATTCAGATAAATATATATTGAAGAATACTGAAATCCACTGTGAACCCTACCAGTCGTTACTACAGACAATCACTACTCTTTTACCTTCATGAGCCAGGTTTGTCTGATACTGAATTTCATATAAATGTTAATAGTTTCAGTCTACTTTCAAAGACACAACCAGCAGTGGGAGTGGTGCTGTGGGCTGGCTCCTGGTCTTATTCCTGGCTGCAGCAATAGTAACGACCTCAGCACATTAGTGTCTTCAGAACCTACACTGAGTTTAGAGTCTAAAGTTACTGCTTAGGAGCAGCTGCACTCAGCCAGGCCAGTGGTTGGTGTCGAATTGTGGGGACTAGAGTCCATCACCTTCCCCTGCTTGTTCTTTCACTGAGGGGTGATGGTGACTTCCTTTAGTTATTCATCATCGGGAGCAATTTCATAGGCACCTTTTGCTCTTTGACCCTTCTTAACAATTGTGTTACCAACCCCACCCTACTCCCATTATCCTTTGAAAACTTCAAGTAATCTGTTTCCTGGACTGGTATACAAACTATTTTTCAATCATTGGTACAAAATTATTGGGTCATCCTTCATTTGTACATTAATCCAAATACCTCTTCTAAGATTCTACAGTCTTCTTCCCAATACTGTTTTCTCTTTACCAGAATTTTCTCCCTTCTTCATACTATGTGTATATATGTGTGTGTATGTATATATGTGTACATATATATGCTATATATTTTATAATATATATATAATAGTATATACCACATATACATATTTGTCTATATTAATTAAAAATGAATGGAAACACAACAATACGGTATAGATAAATAACTAGGTCTTCCACATAGAAAATATTTTAAAATACCTATTCTTTTTTATCTCCAGTATTAATCCCATATTTAATGTAACACTGGTCAGAGTCATAGCTCTGATCTGTGAGCATCCACTTAGTTTTATAACTAGGACCTGACATGAAGCACAAAATATTTTTATTTTCCTACACATTTCCTATGTAAAAATAGCAAAAATATTTTTAATCATGGAAAATGTTAATTTAGAATTGTGTAAGTATATATTTTATGTGTTTATGTAATTTCTAGAAATAAAGATAAAAATAAAATTTTGTTCTCTAATAGAAGGGTGTTCATATGTCCTGATTTGCCTTAACAGTCAAAAGAGTGCAACAGTTTGGGTAATATATCAAACTATCTCATAACATTTAATTATGAGGAAGTGATTACCACTCACAGTAAGTGCAAGTGGAAAGCAGCAGTACTCAGGATTCTAAATGGCAATATAGGGTGGCTAAACATCAAAACACAACCAATAAGGGTTAAATGAGGGTGGACTATATATGAACAGAATGTGTCTAAATCAAAGTGAAGAAGCAGTCAGTCCTAGGGAATGCTTAAATAATGGAATACACCTTCACAGGGGTTTCCCTGGCAGCTCAGATGGTAAAGAATCTGCCTGTAATGCAGGAGACCCCAGTTCCATTTCTGGGTCAGGAAAATCCCCTGGAGAAGGGATAGGCTATCCACACCAGTATTCTGGGGCTTCCCTGGTGGCTCAGGTGGCAAAGAATCCACCTGTAATGTGGGAGACCTGGGTTCAATCCCTGGGTTGGGAAGATCCCCTGGAGTAGGGCATGGCAGCCCACTCCAGTATTCTTGCCTGGAGAATCCCCATGGATAGAGGACACTGATGGGATACAGCCCATGGGTCACAAAGAGTTGGATATGACTGAGCAACTAAGCACAAGCACATGCACACACAGACAGGGATACTAACTTTGTTTAAGAGGAGTGAGTGAAGTCGCTCAGTCGTGTCCAACTCTTTGTGACCCTATGGACTGTAGCCTATCAGGCTCCTCCATCCATGGGATTTTCCAGGCAACAGTGCTGGAGTGCCATTTCCTTCTCCAGGGTTTTGCTTATATATTTCTAACATTTCTTGGTATGATTAGCATTCTGGTTAAGAAGAGCTATTCTTATTTTTGTAGATAATTTATTCTTTATTTTTCTCTCCAAACATCTCAGTTAAAATTATAAGCAGTTAAAGAAAACTAAATTAATAAGTTATTGATCATTTTAAAAGTTACAAAAAAATTATAAACTTAATATAAAAATCTTTTTTAGCCTTATGCTTGTCTGTAAGTAATTTCCCAATAGATTTATCATGCACAGTTATGGTGAATGGAAATTAAAGCTGTTGTAATAAAAAAAGTGAGTTTGTTTTTAATTATGCTGTGAGTGATGCCTTGAAGCATGTTTACTGGATATTTTATCTATTGTTTAATATTGTGTCCCATGAATTACTTATAAACTAGAGAGATCAATATCTTTGAAATTTCTGCAAATAATTTTATAATTCAGCTAGGAATTGCCTTATTCATTTGCCAACATTATTATATTCTATGAAAAGTAAATAGCAAAAATAATTTCCAGCTGCTATGCATATGGAATTCTTACTCTTCAACCATCTCAAATTGATTAGACTTACTGAATCACTTTCCTTAGATTTTATCATATGTGTTAGAAATGAATATCTAGTACAAAAATAAATAGGGTCCATCCTCCAGTCCTCCTAAATATTTAGTAAAAGTCTCATGAATCTATGAATAACAGAGGTATTTAGTGCCTAATTCCAAAATTTTATTTCCTCCAGTAAGCATTCCACATCAACAGACTAGTAGAAATCTCAGTGCTCTGACTGTGCAAAGTTATCAGTGATAATTGGTTTCATAAAGAAAACTACTTGCCAGGCATTAGCTGAATCAGACATTACTTTTGTTTATTGCGTTTTATGCAGGGAACCAAATACCAGGGGCTTAGGGTCATTTACTAAAATAGTGAATTTAAATCTAGATCAAACACAAGATTTACACATTTTTTTTTTTTAGATTTACACATTTTTAATGAAAAACTGAAAAAGATGTTACAAAAATTATTTGAAAACATTCCATCAGAATGTTTTAAATGGCATAAATGGGTAGAATAACACAAACAAATTTTGCAAAAATTCTTGAAGCAGTTTTAAACTACTGCAAGGAGATGAGCAAGGCAAATATCTCAAAGTTGAGGTCAAAGATGAGAGAAAGTAAGGTTGCTACCAATGAAATCTAAATCTACAATCATCCTCAATAAGTATTTGTCATTCCAGCCAAAAAGTGATACACTATATATCAATTAATATTATTTAAATGTGTTACAATATTTTTATTTGGGTACAAAAAATAGGAACCTAAAATATAGAACTCAGCCTGGCGAAAATAGATATATAATTTAGCTTCCAATATGCTGTAACCTGGAAGTTAAGGATTTGAAATGTGACTATACAATGTAGGATCATGACTCCAATCAGTCATTTATTAAAAATAAATCAGAACTTTTATTAAAATTAAGAGCTAAATAACTTGCTTTAAGGATGCACATTTACTTCAGATACTTGGACCTGAAATTATACTCTTCAAGACCTGTCAGGAAGAAGAAAATATATGAAACTTTCCTTACAAGTGTACTTAGTGTAAATGAAGCATAGAGGACCCTGTGAGACCCTCCTAAAAACCCCTCTGTTGCTCATTTCTTGTTTGTAGGGAAAAGAATCTTTGTTTTCCTAGGTCTTTCCAGAGCTTTAAAGAACAGGCACAGGCAGTTACTAATTAAGGTATAGAGTGAAGGCAGTAACAAAGGAAAAGCAAACAACAGTAGAGCAATAAAGCAAACCAAGTTCCTCCTCAAGAGATATACAGAACAACATACTTTCGAGTTCGTCTTTGGGAATCAAGGCCCCTGTCTGAACACCAGAGTCCTAGGACATCACCCTGCTACTTCACCACCAACCCGTCAGCACTTATCTCAAACCGTGCCTTTAAAAACTCTTCCCTGAAAACCACCACAAAGTTTGCTGAGCACAAGCTACCCTTACTCCTTGCTTTATGTTCCTTCATCACAACCCAGTGTCAGTAAATTGTCTTCACTCCCTAGCGGGCAGGTGGACCCAAACGCACTTAAATAACATAAATATAACCACTGGTTCTGAAAGTTGGCTTCATATATCTTTCTTTCATTATAGGCTAGCAGCATGGCACCGTTCTCTCCTATATCTTGTGAAGTGATAGTTTTTAGCTCTTTTTTTTTTTTTTTTAGTGGAGGGAAGAGTTGCCCCTTTCCTCCATCTTACTGTTCTTTTCACATCTGAAAGGACTTTCACAAGACTATCATTGTCCTATGTCAATTCTATTAGTGTTTATGCAAATACTACTTGTCTTGCCAATACTAGAGATCAGATTGAGGTAGACTGGTACTTATTTTCCCAAAATACCAGTGATTTTAATTAACAAAGTGTTTTCTCATGAAAGGGCTGTCCCTTTAAAAAAAGTTTAATTTTACTTCAGTCCTACAGACTTCACAATTTAGCAATTCATACCATTAATCAATGTTTCATATTGCTATTGATGTATATTTTGTCTTGGACTTTCTTCTCAATGAGCAACTCTTTTTAAGCTCTCCTAAATGAACAGGATTCTTTCGTTTTTTGGCAACAGTTTGCATGTAAATTGCTTTGACTTAATTTTCTTTCAGATAAGAACACCAATTCTCTTTTTACTGTTTAACCAGACAAATATTCTACAAATTTAATTCTTCAGATCTTGATTCTCTGATAACCTTTGAGTGGAAACTAAACT
The DNA here is from genome assembly GCF_029378745.1 of Bos indicus. Lineage (NCBI taxonomy): Eukaryota > Metazoa > Chordata > Mammalia > Artiodactyla > Bovidae > Bos > Bos indicus. The sequence continues at coordinate 26,311,669 of NC_091776.1, read as the reverse complement.
CTTAGCAGTCACTTTACTCGTATTTCATATTCTTGAACTCACATATTCAAAAAAAATTGATAATTTGGTTGTTGAGTCCTATTATTCATCTTTATTCACTATGTCTTGAAAATGTACACAAGTATTCTCAGACATATTTTTTAATAATGTGTCTTGGCTACCCTTTGTCCCAGGCTTTATCCCTAGGAAAAAATGATGAGATTCAAGTCAGTTGTCCTAGTGAGTAGCCAAACTCACCATAGACAAGAAATAAAGAAAAAGAAAATTTCATCTTTGCCTGTAAACAGAGGAAGGCAGCTGTCCTCCCACTTAAAGAAAGGGTCTGCTACTTACACCAAAATTTTGTAATTAAAGTATAATCTCTCAGACTTTCCTGGTATTCCAGTGCTTGGGAGTCTGCCTGCCAATGCAAGAGACATGGATTCGATCCCTGGTCCAGGAAGATCCCACATAACTCAGAATAACTAAGCTTGTGAGCTACAACTACTGAAGCCCATGCATCACAGAGCCCATGCTCTGCAACGAGAAGCCATGGAAGTGAGAAGCCCCAGCTCACCAAGACTAGAGAAAGTTCTCTCGCAGCAAAAAAGACTCAGCCCAGTCAAAAATAAGTAAAAATTTTTTTAAAACTTAAAAAATGTAAAATCTCTTTAGCAGCTTGATGGGCCCATAGTTGTCTCTGTTAGGTAGTTAGAATAGGAAAAAGGAGTCCAGAATGGTGGTGGCTAAAAGACAAGGAAGGGAAAAGCCCATGAAAATAGAACAAAGGAGGGTCCGAGGACCAGAGTGAGGACCTCAGGTAGAACAAATAGCACTCCTGGCTAGCCCAAACTACATAGGGCAGGCCCAGGGGAAGGAAAAAACACATAAAAAGAGGAGCCAAAGGGCCAGGGGGTCCCTCTCCCATGCACGTGCATGCTCTCTCTTTCTCTCTCTCTTCTCTTCTCTTCACGTCTTTTGGGTCAGCATGCCCTCATGCCTCAAGGATGTATTTTCATTTGTTTTCTAAATAAAACTGAACTGTAACATACAGCTGTAACACTGTCCGAGAGCTGTGACACACTGAGGGCTTTAATGTCCGTTGCTTCAAATTTTTGTTGTGATGAGACAGAACCAAGGAAATTACACACTCCCCTGGCATCTATGGTGCTGTGACTCAGATTTACCAGGCTGAAACAACCTCTGCACAGCCCCACAAGGAGGCCAACTCAGCTTACACTCCCTCGGTGGAAGTGGATGCAAAGAAAACCCAGCCCGGGGGAAGTGACAAGAAGCCCAAAATGCTGGAAACCAGGACAGCAAAAAACAAATTCAGCAGAAAGCGCACGTGACTCAGTCCAGAAGACCTCTGGTTAAGGTAGGAGGTCCTCACTTTAATGGCTGGAGGGACATATCCTAACAAAATCTTAACCCCTTTACAATCTTCCATTTCTTGTTTCCTTGAACCCCCCATGAACAGGCAAGCGGCAATGGGTGCAACTGAGGGACTCTGGAGAAGCTACTCCTCGGTATGTCCCAAAGGCACTATCTGCTGAGCCCCAGTAGCTATTACCCAAGCTGGTGGGGGTTCTTCTGTCCTTAATCTTCTTTGTGTCAAGGATCAGGCCAATGAAAACTGTGAGCACAAGTTAGGTATTTAGCAGATTTTCCAGGAGGCTATGAAGGGGATTCCTTGGCACATTTTTCCCACTACTTTTTCCTCCTGTTAGGTAGGTAGAATAGGGAAACAGAGTCCAAAATGGCGGGGGCTAAAAGACACCACTTTCACTTTACTTTCAAAAGACAAGGAAGGTCAAAGGAAGGTCCGAGGACCAGAGTGAAGACTTTAGGCAGAACAAACAGCACTCCTGGCTAAGCCCAATTTGCATAGGGCAGGCCCAGGTGGAGGAAAAACATATAAAAGGAGGAGACAAAGCACTTTCTCATGGACTCTCTCTCCAGCGTGCGTGCGCTCTTTCTCTTTCTCTCTCTCACTCTCTCCTGCTATCTTCTAAATAAAATAGAGCTGTAACACTGATTTGCCTAAGAGCTATAACATGATTTGTCCAAGACCCGAGAGCTGTGACATGCCGAGGGCTTTAATGTCCGTCGCTCCAAATCTTTGTTGTGACAAGACAAAGAACCGAGGAACATACACTCGTGTAACACTCCTGTCCTTCAATTCCTCTATTCCGGGACTTGAGCCTGGCCAAAGCCCATGATGCCGTGCTTCAGGACCTAATGAAGCTCAGGCTCTGATGTCTTATTGCAAAAATTCAGTGAGAGACACAGCGATAGGTAAGAGGTGGATTTGTTAGGATTCAGAGAGAAGCACACTCTGCAGGGTGTGGGCCATTGCAGAGGGCAAGGGCTTAGGCCATGGAGTATAGTCTGGCTAGGTTTTCAAGCTAGATGAATTCATATGCTAATGAGTGGGAGGATTATCACAACCATTGGGGAACCACCCACTCCTCCACCTTTTGACAGTATCTTGGAGCTGTCCTGCCACCTCTGAGTGTGTCATTTAGCTTACAGATTGGGGATTAAGGTTTACTTGAATTTGATTTGTCATCTTGGACCCAAATGATTTAATCTGTTTATGTTATGCCCTTGTGCTATGTCATTCTTTCAAAAGTTGTGCCCTTCCCCCTTCCCTGCTTCATAATCTTTTCCTGAGCCCTGTCCAGGCCCACAGTGTTGCCTCTACAATCTAATGAAGGAACAACCAGAAAATAGCTGACCCTTGGGAGGGAAATACTGTATAATAGCCAATCCCTTTAGATATTCAGGTCTTCATCTTCCATGTTTCCTACAACATGTGCAACATCATCATCTCTCAGTGAGCAAGCTAGGGCAGTTAAGAGGCACACAGTGCCTGCTAGAAGTCTATCTGTTGTCCTCTCTTCAAAGGCAATTGGGCTTCTAGGGATAATGTTTGCCACTTTGGGAGTTGGCACTGCAGGCCTTTTGGGGCCAAACCCTTACCACCGTTCTCCTAAGGTTACAAACATACCCTAGGATCAAATCTTCACTCCACTTTTATAGAACATCTGGTCTGTTGCCTCTTACCAATTTGTTCTTAAGCCAATTACTAACTCCTACAACCAGGACCCTGCCCCCTTGTAAGCAACATTGCTTCAGTCCACCTATTATTAAAATACTCTTGATACCCCTAACCAGAGAAGGCAATGGCACCTTACCCCAGTACTCTTGCCTGGAAAATCCCATAGATGGAGGAGCCTGGAAGGCTGCAGTCCATGGGGTCGCTAGGAGTTGGAAATGACTGAGCGACTTCACTTTCACTTTTCACTTTCATGCACTGGAGAAGGAAATGGCAACCCACTCCAGTGTTCTTGCCTGGAGAATCCCAGGGACGGGGAGCCTGGTGGGCTGCCATTTATGGGGTCGCACAGAGTTGGACACGACTGAAGTGACTTAGCATAATGCCCCTAACAGGGCCACATAATCCACTCCTTTGTCATTACTTCTGTTATTACCTAAAGTGGGTCTATGACAATGAACTGTTTACCACTGGAAACATCCTAAGCTGCTCTTATGGAGGAGGAGGGGAGGAAATCAGTGATTCACAATCCCTTAAAGCAGTAAGAGGATAAGGCTTATGACCACTTCACCAGGTTCCCAGTCTCAGGGAACAGTTTTGGATTGCTTTACATCATGATATCTATTCCCATCTGCAGTAAACAAACAGTCAATGAGTTAAAATTAAAACCCCTTAATCCTACCCAACACCGGTCATGCTGGAGACCTTGGGGATGCCCAACTCCAATCTGGGGGTCCCAGGAGGTCAACCTGCCTTGACCTGCCTAGGGATCTGGTCCTTGAAAGTTTGTTATGCCTCAACCTGCTTGGGGATCCACCAGTCCAGGGGTCCCAGGAGGTCGTCACGGCTTGACAAGCCCAGGGACCAAATTCTCAGGAGGCTGACCTGCCTCAACCTGCCCAGGGATTTGATCTCCAGGAGGCTGTCACAGTTCAGCCTGCCTGGGGATCTGCACCTTGACCCAGGTATACCTGGCTCTCAGGTTGCAATAGTGCTGGTAGGATAAGCTTCAGAAAGACTCACCCCTAAGGAAGTCTACCCATGGAAATAGAAGAAAGCCTATTACTTGTAGGACTGTGCCCAGTCTCAGCAACAACTCAGGAGCCCAATGAGAACCCCATTGCCTTTCTCAAAAAGCTAAAAGAGGCCCTCCAAAAGTTTATCGATCTGGACTTAGACTCTTACGAGGGACAGGTGATTTTAAAGGACAAATTCCTGTCCCAATGTGCAACAAATATCAGAATAAAGTTACAACAGTTACAGCAACAGGACTCTGCTGCCTCTTTAGATGAGATAGATGGTCCAGACAGACACCAATACCTTTCATAACAGAGAACAGGAGGAGGCCAAGGCCCAGGAGAGGGAGAAAAGGAAAGAGACAAGGCATGCCCAGATGCTGGCCGCCCTCCAGGGAAGCCCTATGGCAAACCCTGAGTCCTTGAAGGACAAGGCAAATGCCTAATTTGTAGACAGGCAGGGCATTGGGCCAAAGAGTATCCAAACCGTGACAAGTCTCCTAAAACGGATTGCTCTAAATGCCATCAACTGGACATTGGGCGGCATTCTGCCCTCAGGATCCAAGAGCCTCAAGGTCAAGCGCCAAGCCTTTCCTCACGATGGTTTAGCAGGACTGGAGCAGCCCGCTCCAGCCAGCCTGCCTGTCACAGGTAACCATCACGGGGCTGGAGCCAAGGGTGCAACTGGATGTGGCAGGTAGGTCCGAGAATTTCTTGCTTGACATGGGGGCTACCTACTCTGTCCTGACCTCCTACTCTGGAACCTTCTCCTCGCAAATCTATACCATTTGGGGTGTTACAGGAAAAACAATTACAAAAAGATTCACCTGAGCACTTTGTGGCTGGAATGGACAAATATTTTCCCACCAGTTTCTAGTGGTCCCCGACCGTCCTTCTCCCTTATTGGGAAGAAATCTTTCCCTGCCTTCGAAACCTTGCAGCTATTGAGTCCTGATAAAAGATGCCTTAAAACTCTCTTTTGAAGGCAAACTATTTTTACCAGCCACCAAGTGAAACAACTCCTAAATGGGAGAGGCCATTTATGGATATCTGATCAAAGAATCCTCATATATCAAGTAGTGCTGATGGAACATCCAGGCCTCACTATATCCCCTTGTGAGGTTCTCAACCCAGCCACCCTCCTGCCTACCTTGAGGGCTCTCTCCCCTTTCACTCTTGCCTAGAAAGCTTGGACCACTGGACAAAACCCCGAGAGGAATTGTCACAAGATCCTCTGACCAATCCTGAGGAAATCTGGTACACTGATGGAAGCAGCTTTGTCTTGGATGGAAAAAGAAGAGCCAGATATGCAGTAGTCTCCAATTTTGAGACCATAGAGGCTAAACATTTGTCACCAGGTACTTCAGCCCAATTAGCTGAGCTCATAGCCCTGACTTGAGCTTTAGAGCTGGGAAAAGGAAAAAGAGCAGCCATTTACACTGACTCCAAACATGCCTTTCTAGTGCTACATGCACATGCGGCTATTTGAAAAGAAAGAAGCCACTTGACCACCCGAGGGTCCCCAATCAAATATGGTGATTAAATCCTTAGACTCTTGGAGGCCGACCATCTGCCCTCTGAGGTTTCAGTCTCCCACTGTAAAGGACACCAAAAGGGGAGCATGGAATTGGCATCAAGGAATCAATCAGCTGATCAGGCAGCTAACGTGAATGTGAAGTTGCTCAGTCGTGTCCGACTCTTTGTGACCCCATGGACTGTAGCCTACCAGGCTCCTCTGTCCATGGGATTTTCCAGGCAATAGTACTGGAGTGGATTGCCATTTCCTTCTCCAAGGGATATTCCCAACCCAGGGATTGAATCCGGGTCTAGAGTTGACTCATTGGAAAAGACTCTGATGCTGGGAGGGATTGGGGGCAGGAGGAGAAGGGGACGACAGAGGATGAGATGGCTGGATGGCATCACTGACTCGATGGACGTGAGTCTGAGTGAACTCCAGGAGTTGGTGATGGACAGGGAGGCCTGGCGTGCTGCAATTCATGGGGTTGCAAAGAGTTGGACACGACTGAGTGACTGAACTAAACTGAACTGAACTCCCGCATTGTAGACAGACGCTTTACCGTCTGAGCTACCAGGGAAGTCTTAGCTGATCAGGCAGCTAAGACCAGCATTATAGAACAATGACCCAACAGGGGTTGCCACCTTAGTTCCACAGACCAATTTGTCAGAAACTCCTTCATATACTGAAGGTGAGACTCTTAAAGCTAAGAGTGAGGGCTTTCAAGAAGATCATATGGGGTGGTTCCAAAAGGAGGGACTCCTTTTTCTGCCTGGGAACCTCCAAGGGAAGTTGGTTAACTCCTTACATGCCACCACTCATTTTGGGGAAAGAGCTCTCCAAAGATTACTAGAAAGGTCCTTCAGAGGAACAGGCCTCCAAATGACTATAAGGCAAGTGGTCTCCTCTTGTCTCACTTGCCAGTTAAAAAACCCCCAAGGAGCTTGAAGACCCCAGCTGGCCCAGCCCGGCCAACAATGTGGGACCTACCCAGGAGAAGACTGGCAGATGGACTTCACCCAGATGCCAGTTTCTCAAGGGTATAAATACCTATTAGTCATGATAGATACACTCACAGGATGGATTGAAGGCTTTCCCACCTAGACTGAGAAGGCTATGGAGGTGGTAAGAAAAAAAAAAAAATTGCTCCATGAAATCATTATGAGATTTGGTCTTCCCAGGTCATTACAAAGTGACAATGGGACATCATTTACTTCTAAGGTCACCCAAGGGGTCTCTAAAGCATTGGGCATTACTTATTATCTCCATTATGGCTAGAGGCCTCAGTCTTCAGGAAAAGTAGAAAGAGCCAACCAATTCTTAAAATCAGCGATAAAAAAGATAACCCAGGAGACCTCCCTGGGATGGAAGGAGGCTTTACCAATAGCTTTCCTCCATACCCATATTGCAGAGAAGGCAATGGCACCCCACTCCAGTACTCTTGTGTGGAAAATCCCATGGATGGAGGAGCCTGGTAGGCTGCAGTCCAGGGGTCGCTAAGAGTCAGACCCGACTGAAGCAACTTAGCAGCAGCACACCCATATTCCTCCTCAGGAACAGGTTGGTCTTAGTTCTTAGGCTATACTGGAGACCTTTTGTTTATGTCAATGACCTCTTCCTAGATCCAGAGTCCCAGACCCTCCGGTCTTATACCATGGCCACTGGGAAATTCTAACAGGATATATGCACTTGTGAAGTGTGAACCAGGACCCAAAACCTTCTAAGGAGTCACCACTAGATGCTCCAGGGACTCAAGTCCTAATTAAAATCTTGAAAGATGGGTCCCCAAAGGCTGAACTCCAGCCCACATGGAAGGGCCCTTACCCTGTAATACTTTCTACTCTCATAGAAGTCAAGGTACCAGGACATGACTCCTGGATTAACTACTCATGAGTCAAGCCATGGAAGAAAACAGAAGAGGGCACTCAATATACCTGTCAACAAGCTACAACACACAGTGCTAGCTCAACAAGGATATATAAAACTTCAGCTGACCTCGGAAAATATCACTCACCCCAGATGGACACCACTATAAGGATTCTGAGGCCTGAGACTAACTAGCAAGCGGGGGGAGGCCCAATAACCCTCGCCATCCCAGTTCAGCAGGAAGTAGCCAGAAAGAGCTCAAAAGCCCTATTCCCAAAGAACTGGGCCTCCCATCTCTTGAGGAAGTAATGTTAGGTAGTTAGGATAGGGAAAAGGAGTCCAGAACGGTGGTGGCTACAAGACAAGGAAGGGAAAAGCCCACAAAAATAGAACAAAGGAAGGTCTGAGGACCAGAGTGAGGACCACAGGTAGAACAAACAGCACTCCTGGCTAGCCCAAGTTACATAGGGCAGGCCCAGGGGGAGGAAAAACACATAAAAAGAGGAGCCAAAGGGCCAGGCGTCTCTTTCCCGTGCACGTGCTCTCTCTCTCTCTTCTCTTCACGTCTTTTGGGTCAGCATGCCCTCATGCCTCAGGGATGTATTTTCCTTTATTTTGTAAATAAAACTGAGCTGTAACACGGAGCTGTAACACTGTCCACGAGCTGTGAAGCACCGAGGGCTTTAATGCCCGTTGCTTCAAATTTTTGTTGTGATGAGACAGAACTGAGGAAATCACACACTCCCCTGACATCCCCAAATTCTGGAGTTTCTACTTTTGATGTGTGAATACACAGGGAGATAAAGCTATGGATTCCCTAATAGCCTATGTTTTAGTATGGGGACCTAGTAATTGAAGCTTTAGTAACCTTAAGAATAACTGTAACAATCTGACCCTCTTAAAAAGATAAGGGAAGTTCCAGTGCTTTCAGATTAGATCAATTAACTAGACAAATGGCTATAGACTTAATTCTCATGATTCTCATGGTATGTGTGGTATTCCAAGAAGCTAGGTATTTTGGCAGGAATGTGGAGAAACCCAGGGAAGTTTGATTTTTCCATACTGTTGTTTGTATAGCATAGTACCAGGTATAATGGGAAATTAACATAGTCATATTTTTAAAATATTTTTATCTTAATATTATGACTTTGAAAGACCTTTTAAAAGTTGCAAAATAACGAAAGTATAAAAAGCCTATGATTTGCACAGTAAATCATATTTGTGGTTTAAATTTCATCCCAAGACTGGGATTATGGCTGAGAAAGGATACTAAGTATCTTTATAAAGCATGTGAGTTTTTATAGGGAAAATAAGAAAATGTTTTATTAGATCTAAGCAGAAAGGCTGATGTTATAACATTTATCACAACAGTAATTACCTGCATTCAGTACCACGTGGACATAGAGATCTGAACCCCAAACAGAATGAAAGCCAACCCATACCACATGACAAATTTAAAAAGTAACCTGGAGAAGTAGCAGGTGATACAGTTTATTATTTCAACACAAAAACAATCACTTCTTCTCAGATATCAAAACGTCTTATTTTTCAAGCAAGAGGGACTGTTAAGTTGAGAAGAGCTTTGCCTAGTAGATAATGTCTTTCTTGCCCACAAAGTTAGTTCTTGTTTTCCTCTTAGTCCTCAGCAAGCACTGAATTCATTACCAGTGTTGTGAATTATGAATCTCAAGTGAATTTTTTTGTGTATTGTTCACTTATAAGAAATAAGTCAAAATGTATGCCAGTAAATTTCCATATGCTAGCAAAACCAAGATTTTAATTAAATGGTCATAAGGTATGGTCTTTTACATATTTATATCTGTATCTGTGGTTATCTGTCATCTATCATCTATCTACCTGTTTGATTGCTTATATGCATCTCTACCTGTTATCTCATGACTGAATAATGTAAAACCATTGTTTGCAATTGGTGTCAACAAGATACTCCATCAAACCTCTTAATAACCAAAGGCAGGGGAAAATCATTTTACTTATTAATAAATATTTTATGGGATGAAAAAAAAAAAGTTGCAAAATATTTATTCTGCATGTCTTTAATAACATTTTTTTTCCAAAATAGAGTATCTCACTTTGAGTTTTCACTGGAAACTGCACTTTGACACTAATAACTGTTTTCTACAAACCCTTCTCTGGGTAGCTTGATTAATGTGCACATTTGGAAATTTGTATAAACTCATGAAATAACTATATTTTTATTTATATGTAATTATCTGATTATCTAGATTCATGTGACTTGTTTACCTAATAAGTATTTGTTAATATTTTGATATTCTGCCAAAGCACTTTACATATACATAAAGTATGTTAAAAATAAAAGCAAAAACTGTAATCATCTGCCTCCAAGACAGTAAACCGACTTAATATCAGTTTCTTATTTCTTCCAAAAACGTGACCTTCAAACAGATAATCTGAAATTTCCTGATCATCACTAAAAAGGTAATCTGCATAATAACACTCATATAGCTCCTCCCCCCACTCCTCAAAAGAGGATGACCTGACCTGAAACAATTTTTTTCTTTGGTTAAAAACTTCCTTGTCCCACCTTCCTTCTGCCTGTAAAAACCTTTCATTTTGGATAACTCTTTAGAGAATCCTTCTATTTACTAGAAGGGATGCTGCCAGATTCATGAATCATTGAATAAAGCTAGCTAGATCTCTAAGTTTACTCAGTCGAATTTTTTTTTTTTTAAACAGGGAGCTTAGTAAATAACTACAAGAATTCAACTAAAGACACTGCCAATGCCAACTCTTACTGTGAAAAATAAAACCTGACAAATCATATAAAGGTAGATGAATTATTACTCAGACATCCACTTATGGTTTGGGTATATAGTTTGACAGGCCATGTGAAAAAATGCCTTCAAGGGTCTTCACATTGTTATTTTTCTAAAAGCTATTTTTAAAAACATCAACATCCTTTTAAAGTCACTCATCCATAGATTGGCAAGAATGTCTGTTGATGTTTGTAAGCAAAATTGTAATATTTTAAGGTTGATTTGATTTAGTTACTCTTAGACATCTAATATTTGGCAGCAATGTTTGAAAATTAACAAACACCCTCCCTCATATTTACAGGGTTTCACATCTCAACTTTTTAACTTGCTTATTTGTTTTTAATAAGCAATTAATTAAATTTTAATTAGTATTTCCAAAATGTATTCTTTGCAAAAATTTAAACTGAACCAAAAAATAAAAAGTCAACTTCTTGTTAATAGGAGAAAATACACATATAATATCTACCATGATAACTTAAAACTGTGCTGCTGCCTCAGTGTTCTGAATGTAATTTTTATTAAACCTGACCTCTAGAACTCAGGTAAATTTGTGTATGTTAAAAACACAGGAACAGATAAAAGATATTTGCTATTCAATGAATCAAATGCCTGTGAATTAGCATCCATTCAGGTGCTAGGAAGATTGTTAGGTTGATGAGAAAATGTAGCAAGTACTAGCACAATGGTTGATATCTTGTTAATTTAATTCACTTCCTCAGTGATTGACAGTCTAACATCTAAACTGTTAAAATTAAATACAATAAGATCTTTCATAGAGTTGAGGAACTGATTTAAAAATAGTATTCTTTAGGAATTTCTATATTTGTTTCGTAAAGAAAAAAAAAATCCTTATTTAAGTTCTACTGCACTTGTTCTACAAAAGAAATGGAGAAAAAAGATCAGAAAACACAAAGTTATATTAAAAGATTTTTTTTTTATGTTTTACTACCTAAAACAATATTCAAGCTGATAAATCCATGCTTTTCCTATCATGACTTATTTTTTATTTGATTACTTTCTAAAGCCTTATGAGATATCTTACCTAGCAATTCGTCTTTAACAAGTGTAGATGCCTTTCCATTTATTGCAATTCCAATTTTTCTGCAGTACTGGAGATCCACATATAGATTAAAGCATACATAAATAATTTTGAGAATATATGAGATTTTATATATGCTTCAGCCATTGATGATTATTTCGATTTCAAAAGACAAATATTTATCAATCCTTTATTTATTCAAAGTGAAAATAATGTTCTTGAGGATGCAAAGTAAGCTTTGTAACTCATTTCCATCAAGGCATTTATAATCCAATTGAAAGGTAAATATAAATGCAATGAAGTTTCTCTATTCACTAACTGCAGAAATTAGACTACAGAATATTACCAGCAAAGGAACTAAGAAGGAAGGAAAGAAGGAAGGAAGGGAGGGTAGCTGAGCCGGACCCTATGGGCTCCTGGGCACTGAAATCTTTCTGTGTCCTTCATTTCTTATATATAAGGAATAGGCTTCAGCCTCCATGATCTTCTCTCAGTTGGAAAGTGCAGGTTCAAACAGTTCCTAATCAGGGAAGGGAGGGGATACAGAGACAGAGAGAACAGTCAAAAAACAACATCACAGCTTTGGGACAGGGTCCTGATTCCCCCACAAGGGATACACATAAAAACATCCTCGAGCTCTTCTGCAAAACTAAAATCCCTCAAAAAAGGTGTTAACTACTTTAAAGCACTCTTCATTCCAGAGAGAAGGTCACAGTTTGATAACCTTTAGAACCACAGAAACTCATCAGGACACCACCTGAGGCCAGAATAAAACAGTGCAGACCCTGCACACACCCCGATCCTTATCAGCAACCTCATCCTTGAATCACTACTCTAAGACTCCTCACCAAATCCTCCTGTGTGGGAAATAGTTTTGGGAGCATGAACCAGCTGTGTTCTACTTCACCTGGCAAAACAATAAACCTATTCTTTTCTACTTTACCCAAAACTCCATGTCTGAGACTTGATTCAGCACCAGTACAAAGAGGCTGAGTTTTTGTCATCAGAAGATAGAAGAAAGGAAAGAAGGAAGCGTAGAGGAGCAAAATTGGCCACCCTAAAATATCTCCCTCTGGCATATTAATTATTTTAAGCTGATTGTTTTCCAAGAAACAGTAGACATGGGAGAAACTCTGAAAACCAAATAGGAGCTATCATTTTGTAAACAAAAGGATACATTGTTACATTGGTAACAATGTCTTCCCTTGCTGTACCTAAAAGAGGAAGATGACCAAATCTTTAGACACTCATCACTGGATAAAGCCATGACTTAAATCATATGGGTATCCTTGTTTACTATGCTTTTCCTGGTAACCATCCATAAGTAACTCTCCCCATCCTCAAACTCCGTTTTGCTTTTAGCTGAGGATGGTATTTAAGGTGAAGACTTTGGACATTTTGGCGGGTTACTCAGTTTTCCTGGGTCTCGTCCATATACACCCATTACTAAACTTTTGTTTGCTTCTTTCCTGGTAATTTATTTCTTGTCAATTTAATTATTGACCAGGCCAGAAGAACCTAGCAGGGTAAAGGAAAAGCTCTCTCTCCAGGATAGTAGGAAGGAAGGGACAGGAGTGCATGAGAGAGGTGAGGAAGGGAGAATGAAAAGAGAAGAAATAACCAAAAAAAGCAATATTGAGAAGTGGTGAGTGATTAAACCTACCATTATATTTAATGATATTGTGCTTCCTTGGAAAAGAAAAACTAGATGAATGCCATGAATGAAAAAAGAGAATGACAAAAGAAAAGAAAAAGTAAAACAAAATAAAACCATGAATAATAGTGGAAGTAGTACAAATATGCATAAAAGCCACTTTAATTGAAGACAACTTCAAGTTGTCTAAGTTCTCCCTAATTCTCCAAGCCAGGATTCAGCAATATGTGAACCGTGAACTTCCTGATGTTCAAGCTGGTTTTAGAAAAGGTAGAGGAACCAGAGATCAAATTGCCAATATCCGCTGGATCACAGAAAAAGCAAGAGAGTTCCAGAAAAACATCTATTTCTGTTTTATTGACTATGCCAAAGCCTTTGACTGTGTGGATCACAATAAACTGTGGACAATTCTGAAAGAGATGGGAATACCAGACCCACCTGACCTGCCTCTTGAGAAATTTGTATGCAGGTTAGGAAGCAACAGTTAGAGCTGGACATGGAACAACAGACTTGTTCCAAATAGGAAAAGGAGTTCATCAAGGCTGTACATTGTCACCCTGTTTATTTAACTTATATGCAGAGTACATCATGAGAAACGCTGGACTGGAAGAAACACAAGCTGGAATCAAGATTGCTGGGAGAAATATCAATAACCTCAGATATGCAGATGACACCACCCTTATGGCAGAAAGTGAAGAGGAACTCAAAAGCCTCTTGATGAAAGTGAAAGTGGAGAGTGAAAAAGTTGGCTTAAAGCTCAACATTCAGAAAACGAAGATCATGGCATCCGGTCCCACCACTTCACGGGAAATAGATGGGGAAACAGTGGAAACAGTGTCAGACTTTATTTTTCTGGGCTCCAAAATCACTGCAGATGGTGACTGCAGCCATGAAATTAAAAGACGCTTACTGCTTGGAAGGAAGGTTATGACCAACCTAGATAGCATATTCAAAAGCAGAGACATTACTTTGCCAACAAAGGTTCATCTAGTCAAGGCTATGGTTTTTCCTGTGGTCATGTATGGATGTGAGAGTTGGACTGTGAAGAAGGCTGAGTGCTGAAGAATTGATGCTTTTGAACTGTGGTGTTGGAGAAGACTCTTGAGAGTCCCTTGGACTGCAAGGAGATCCAACCAGTCTATTCTGAAGGAGATCAGCCCTGCGATTTCTTTGGAAGGAATGATGCTAAAGCTGAAACTCCAGAACTTTGGCCACCTCATACGAAGAGTTGACTCATTGGAAAAGACTCTGATGCTGGGAGGGATTGGGGGCAGGAGGAGAAGGGGACGACAGAGGATGAGATGGCTGGATGGCATCACTGACTCAATGGACATGAGTCTCAGTGAAATCCGGGAGTTGGAGATGGACAGGGAAGCCTGATGTGCTTCGATTCATGGATTCACAAAGAGTCGGACAGGACTGAGTAACTGATTTGATTTGAATCAGGTATGAATCTGTGTGTGTGTGTTGTGTATGCTGCTGCTGCTGCTGCTGCTGCTGCTGCTGCTGCTAAGTCACTTCAGTCGTGTCTGACTCTGTGCGACCCCACAGACGGCAGCTCATCAGGCTCCCCCGTCCCTGGGATTCTCCAGACAAGAACACTGGAGTGGGTTGCCATTTCCTTCTCCAATGCATGAAAGTGAAAAGTGAAAGTGAAGTCGCTCAGTCGTGTCCGACCCTCAGCAACCCCATGGACTGCAGCCTACCAGGCTCCTCTTTCCATGGGATTTTTCCAGGCAAGAGTACTAGAGTGGGTTGCCATTGCCTTCTCCATGTGTGTGTATAGATACAGTGAATTTGTGTACATGTGTATATAAATACACACCTTACATTATGTATGTTTATATTTTAAATCTCTCTATATATCTCACATATATATACATATATATATATATAATTATATATATAACATATATAACTATCCAAAAGTATAAAATTAGATAACAATAACAGAGAAAGAAAATAACCTTTATTTATATGCAAAGAAGAGAAAATTTATTGAGTGTTGAATACATTTTCCATGGAATTGCAATTGTTGAGAAAGGCCTCACTTTACACATAAAAGGAAGAAAGACAACTTGAAATCCTTTGCAGTGTAAATGCCTAGAAATACTGAATAAAATACAGTGATATCCCCCAAAATGCATAGTAGAGTTAAATAATTATAACACAGACATGGGAATACCCTAAAGAAGAGAGATTTTAGTCTTCTGGGTAGGCATAAATAGAAGAGAGAAAATGGAAGAGAATGGATTTTAAGACAGGAAGACCCTCAATACTATAGTTGGGTGGGATGTCAGATAAATTATTTACTTGGGAATAAGGTTAAAATCATCTATTTCTACTTTATTGATTACACCAGTGCCTTTGACTGTGTGGATAACAACAAACTGTGGAAAATTCTTCAACAGATAGGAATATCAAACCACCTTGCCTGCCTCCTGAGAAATCTGTATGCAGGTCAAGAAGCAACATTAGAACTGACATGGAACAACAGACTGGTTCCAAACTGGAAAAGGAGTACATCAACAATGTATATTGTCACCCTACTTATTTAACTTATATGCAGAACACATCATGCAAAATGCCAGGCTGGATGAAGCACAAGCTGGAATCAAGACTGCTGGGAGAAATATCAATAACCTCAGTTTTGCAGATGACACCACCCTTGTGGCAGAAAGTGAAGAAGAACTAAAGAGCCTCTTGATGAAAGTGAAAGAGGAGAGTGAAAAGGTTGGCTTAAAGCTCAACATTCAGAAAACTAAGATCATGGCATCCAGTTCCATCACTTCATGGCAAATAGATGGGAAACAATGGAAACAGTGAGAGACTTTATCTTTTTGGGCTCCAAAAATCAGTGCAGATTGTGACTGCAGCCATGAAATTAAAAGTCGCTTGTTCCTTGGAAGAAAAGCTATGACCAACCTAGACAGCATATTGAAAAGAAGAGATATTATTTTGCCAACAAAGGTCCGTCTAGTCAAGGCTATGGTTTTTCCTGTGGTCATGCATGGATGTGAAAGTTGGGCTGTGAAGAAAGCTGAGCACCAAAGAATTGATGCTTTTGAACTGTGGTGTTGGAGAAGACTCTTGAGAGTCCCTTGGACTGCAAGGAGATCCAACCAGTCCATTCTGAAGGAGATCAGTCCTGGGTGTTCTTTGGAAGGAATGATGCTAAAGCTGAAACTCCAGTACTTTGGCCACCTCAAGTGAAGAGTTGACTCATTGGAAAAGACTCTGATGCTGGGAGGGATTGGGGGCAGAAGGAGAAGGGAACGACAGAGGATGAGATGGCTGGATGGCATCACCAACTTGATGGATGTGAGTCTGAATGAACTCTGGGAGTTGGTGATGGACAGGGAGGCCTGGAGTGCTGCAATTCTTGGGGTCACAAAGAGTTAGATACAACTGAGCGACTGAACTGAACTGAACATAGATAGCAATAAAAGTTAACACACAGAAGGTTTATCTTTTCTTATGGGAAAAAAAAAAAAAAAAGCAGGTGAATATGATCGACACCGGGGAGAAAAGCAGCAGCACAGTGACATTGAAAATTTGAGTTACCTGCAGTGACATTATTAGCAAGTCCTTAGAATCAGGTGTCACAAAAGGTTGCATGATGTCTATAGCATCTTAAGGCATGATAGTCACATTCTAGGCAATTAAAAGAGGTAAGGCTGAAGCAGCAAAGGCCAGAGGATCGATGACATACAAATCAAGCATGTACTGCTTTAAAGACTTTCCTGGAAACCTTGCCTGTGAGATCCACTTATATGTCATCTGGATTAATTGTCACACCAGGAAGCATTGATATTTTAGCTTACCAGATGAAAAAATGTAGGCAAGAGAAAACTTTTATGAATTGCTTTTGCACAGCCTATCACATAGCCTATTAAAAGTGTCTATCAGGGGAGGGAGGGACAAATTTAGAGTATCATTGACATATATACACGACCTTGTGTAAGACAGAGAGCTAGTGGGAAACTGCTTGTAAGTTCAGAAACCTTAGCTCAGTACTTTGTGATGACCTAGAGAGGTGGGATGGAGTGGAGTGGTAGGAGGGAGGCTCAAGAGGGAGGGGATATAGCTATACATATAGCTGATTCGGTTGCATTTGTGGTAAAAAAAAAAAAAAAAAAAAAAAAACTTTCTAATGCAGGAGACATAAGAGACACATGTTTGATCCCTGGGTCAGAAAGATCCCTTGGAGGAGGAAATGGCAACCCACTCCAGTATTCTGCCTGGAGAATGCCATGGACAAGGGAGCCTGGCAGGGGGCTCCATGGGGTCATGAAGAGTTGGATGTGAATGAAGTGACTTAACACAGCACTTAGCACACCATTTTGCTGTATAGTAAAAATGTAAGAGCACAACATGGTAAAATAATCATACTCCAGTTAAAAATGTCTGCCAAGATATTTATTTGTTTTAATATATCAAAATTTTCACATAAAGTGGCTAATTATTATTTTTTTTTACATTTTAGGTTAAAAAAAAAAGTGTGTGTGTGTAAAAGCAACCAATTTCTCCTGACCACACTTTATGAAAACTTTTTCTAGTATGTATGTCCCCTCTGAAGGCAGCATTCACACCTAAGAAATATTAATAATAACAATAATAGCTGTGATCTATTTAGTTTTCCTATATAGTGATTTAACCTGTGTCTCTAGAGTCAATATTAATATTTTTACTTTTTAAATAATGCAACTACAGATGAGAGAGGTTCACAAATTTGCTCTTACTTTACACAGCTAATCAGCAACACAGCCGAAATTTGATTCTGTATTTATGAAATTCCACAGCTCCCATTCTTAACCCTCTATTGCAAAATGTGAAATCTGACCAAAGAGATGCAACATCTGTGGCTGATGCAATCAAAGAAAACACCTGAGAAAATGGGCAAGCTACGGAAATGTTTCCCAAGGGGAATGGTGCTAAGCCTATAAGAAGCAAATATCACCAAGCAAGTGCAAATATTACCAAACAACTCTTTTAACAAATATCCAAGGTAATGTATACCCATTTCATGAAAAATATGTGCATGGTATTTGCCAAAAGAAAACTAAATAGATAAGCCTTATGTATTCTGCAAGTGCAATCTTCATGGGGGAAAGATTTTCCCCTGCTAATATGCTTTTTTAAATACTTGATTAAACATAGTTAAAAACATTTGTTTGCCTATAGCTGTTTATATGCTAGCGTTCTTTCTGGATCTCCAAGAGGAAGCTAAAGTAAAAAGCTTCCCAAAGTCATTTACATGTGAATATCAATTTCTACCTTGATTCTATCTCAAGAAACATGTCCCCAAGAACTACAATATGGAGAATGGTCCTAGGAGATCATTAACAACCTGTTCTTGAATCTTCAACAGCTATTCCTGGGTAATAATATTTTACAAATTATTAAAAGACTTGAATAAGTGGTGCTTTAAATATACATAGGCAGAATCCTTTCTAGGAGCAAAAAATAAACACTTGGAGAGATTGAACTGAGGACTATGATCACAACTTTAAGCTGCTTCTCTGAATTTACCAGTGAGCAATTTACCATAGAAATAAACTATTCTACTATTAACTTGATTCCCATAGCCTTGAATTTCCTTCAATATGTTTGTGGATTCTGATAAGTAAGACACTAATTCTATATATAGGTTTATATAGCATTAGTTCTGGGGCTTCTAAAGTAATAAATGTGACTTATTGTCACCGATAGAATTCAAAAGCCCAAAGTAAACTGCACTTACTAGTTCAGAGTCATGTAGGGGAATGCTTAAAACCTGAGGGGTTTTTGTGCTGTTTTGTTTTTTGGCCTAGAGGCCTGTGGGATCTTAGTTCTCCCTAGTCGGGGATCCAACCTGGGCCCCTGACAGTGGAAGTGAAGAGTACTAACCAATAGGAGCTTGGGATTGACCAGTACACACTGCTACGCATAATTAAAACAGATAACCAACAGACAACCTACTGTATAGCACAGAGAACTCTGCTCAATATTCTGTAATAACCTAAATGGGAAAACAATTTGAAAAAGAATAGTTATATGTACATGTATAAATGAATCGCTTTGCTGTACATCTGAAACTAATAACACCATTGTTAATGAGCTATACTCCAAAATAAGAATTTTTAAAAAAGAAAAAAAAGTATGTACAACTAACAGGTATTTCAGAAGCAATGATTAAAAAATATCTGAGGAAGACTGAAGAGTCAACTATATGAAAGAACCTTTCATTTCTTTGAAATTTCAGACTTACACCCTGAACTCTAAAGTCCAGTGGTTTTTTACCTCTCACTGTCTTAAATCACATATTTCATAGTATTTTGCAGAATGACCCTTAAATGTATTGATATAAGGTAAACAATAATTGTATGAGCTTTCATAATCATTTTTACTAATGGAAAATGTTTTCACTTTTTTCTGTATGCTTTATGATTTTTTTAAAAAATTGGTTGATATTCTTTATAATTTAATGAAAGACAGGTTTTCAAAAAATTCTC
The DNA here is from genome assembly GCF_029378745.1 of Bos indicus. Taxonomy (NCBI): domain Eukaryota; kingdom Metazoa; phylum Chordata; class Mammalia; order Artiodactyla; family Bovidae; genus Bos; species Bos indicus. The sequence continues at coordinate 26,292,249 of NC_091776.1, read as the reverse complement.
CTGGGTGATAAAAATCAGAGAAGTTTCCAGCCATATGATGAATTACTCTTATAATATGTAAATAGTAAATCATATCATCTATAATACATTGTATTTCCAATCTGAATGATGGTAAGTGGTTATTATTTTTGTTTGCTTCTAATTATTTCAAAATAAGGCATCCCCCAAATTATCTTTCTCAGTAGGAGGCATGCATAATAACTGAAAAACTTAAAAGCTAAATTAACTAAATTTTTATTTTTTTGCTAATTTTAATATGAGTCATAAAGATTAATCAACATAAACTATTCCCTAAAGGAGATTATACAGGAGTTCAGATAATACAGAAACAGCAATTATACAAAGTAGAAAGTGATGCTATAAGAGAAGTGCAGATGAAATATAAAAATCAAACAAGGAAGAGAGTATTTCAAATTGTGCGAACCAGGGAAGTTCCTTTGAAAGAGTGACATTTAAACTCATTTTTGGAGATACTCAACATAACAGAAACCCAGGCAAAAGATATGAATAGTTTTCTGGAAACTGTTCTAGAAATACAAATGTTGATAAACATATGAAACAATCCAAATAATCAGTAAAACGCATTTAAAGAAGTACCAATTTCTTCCTCCATCAGATTTGTAAAAATACAAATATTAACAAAGTATATGAGAATGTAGGGAAATGGGCAGGTTCAAACTAGGCTGAGATATGTGCAAAACTGGGGGTGGCTTTAGAGGAGTACAGTTCTTACTAATTCTACAGTCCATAAATAATGGATGCAAAGCTCTGTCTTTCCACTTTTGGAAATACATAGCTGATAACTGTGCAAGAATATCAACTGCAGTATTGTGCTGTAATTAGAAAAACTCTAAATATTCATCAGTACAGGAATGGCTAAACAAAAAGTTTATTCATTATGCAGACTATAATGCTGCCATAATAGCATAATAGTTAATGACATGACCTCTGAAAGCAGAAGTATCTGGATCTGAATCATTTGTTCCCTGTACTGACCTTGAGAAAAGTACTTTTCCCCCCCTCTTCTATAAAATGGAGATAACAGCACTAACTATTTCATGAGTTTGTCATGATGATTAAATGAGATAATCCATATACCACACTTAACACTCAGTGCACAAAGAGCACCCAAATAAATTGTATTATTTTTTATCTTCAGTCAATGAAACTTAGCCATGCCCATGGGGCAACCCAAGACGGGCGGGTCATAGTGGAGAGATCTGACAGAATGTGGCCCACTGGAGAAGGGAATGGCAAACCACTTCAATATTCTTGCCTTGAGAACCCCATGAACAGTATGAAAAGGCAAAATGATAGGATACTGAAAGAGAAACTCTCCAGGTCAGTAGGTACCCAATATGCTACTGGAGATCAGTGGAGAAATAACTCCAGAAAGAATGAAGGGATGGAGCCAAAGCAAAAACAATACCCAGCTGTGGATGTGACTGGTGATAGAAGCAAGGTGCGATGCTGTAAAGAGCAATATTGCATAGGAACCTGGAATGTCAGGTCCATGAATCAAGGCAAATTGGAAGTGGTCAAACAAGAGATGGCAAGAGTGAATGTCGACATTCTAGGAATCAGCGAATTGAAATGGACTGGAATGGGTGAATTTAACTCAAATGACCATTATATCTACTACTGCAGGCAGGAATCCCTCAGAAGAAATGGAGTACTATCATGGTCAACAAAAGAGTTCAAAATGCAGTACTTGGATGTGATCTCAAAAACGACAGAATGATCTCTGTTCGTTTCCAAGGCAAACCATTCAATATCACAGTAATCCAAGTCTATGCCCCAACCATTAACGCTGAATAAGCTGGACTTGAATGGTTCTATGAAGACCTACAAGACCTCTTAGAACTAACACCCAAAAAAGATGTCCTTTTCATTATAGGGGACTGGAATGCAAAAGTAGGAAGTCAAGAAACACCTGGAGTAACAGGAAAATTTGGCCTTGGAATACAGAATGAAGCAGGGCAAAGACTAATAGAGTATTGCCAAGAAAATGCACTGGTCATAACACCCTCTTCCAACAACACAAGAGAAGACTCTATACATGGACATCACCAGATGGTCAATATCAAAATCAGATTGATTATATTCTTTGCAGCCAAAGATGGAGAAGGTCTATATAGTCAGCAAAAACAAGACCAGGAGCTGACTGTGGCTCAGACCATGAACTCCTTATTGCCAAATTCAGACTTAAATTGAGGAAAGTAGGGAAAACCACTAGACCATTCAGGTATGACCTAAATGAAATCCCTTATGATTATACAGTGGAAGTGAGAAATAGATTTAAGGGCCTAGATCTGATAGATAGAGTGCCTGATGACCTATGGAATGAGGTTCGTGACATTGTACAGGAGACAGGGATCAAGACCATCCTCATGGAAAATAAATGCAAAAAAGCAAAATGGCTGTCTGGGGAGGCCTCACAAATAGCTGCGAAAAGAAGCGAAGCGAAAAGCAAAGGAGAAAATGAAAGATATAAACATCTGAATGCAGAGTTCCAAAGAATAGCAAGAAGAGATAAGAAAGCTTCTTCAGTGATCAATGCAAAGAAATAGAGGAAAACAACAGAATGGGAAAGACTAGAGATCTCTTCAAGAAAATCAGAGATACCAAAGGAACATTTCATGCAAAGATGGGCTCGATAAAGGACAGAAATGGTATGGACCTAACAGAAGCAGAAGATATTAAGAAGAGATGGCAAGAATACACAGAAGAACTGTACATAAAAGATCTTCATGACCCAGATAATCATGATGGTGTGATCACTGACCTAGAGCCAGACATCCTGGAATGTGAAATCAAGTGGGCTTTAGAAAGAATCACTACTAACAAAGCTAGTGGAGGTGATAGAATTCCAGTTGAGCTATTCCAAATCCTGAAAGATGATGCTGTGAAAGTGCTGCATTCAATATGCCAGCAAATTTGGAAAACTCAGCAGTGGCCACAGGACTGGAAAAGGTCAGTTTTCATTCCAATCCCAAAGAAAGGCAATGCCAAAGAATGCTCAAACTACCACACAATTGCACTCATCTCACACGCTAGTAAAGTAATGCTCAAAATTCTCCAAGCCAGGCTTCAGCAATATGTGAACCATGCACTTCCTAATGTTAAGGCTGATTTTAGAAAAGGCAGAGGAACCAGAGATCATGGGGAGGGAGGAGGGAGGAGGGTTCAGGATGGGGAACACATGTATGCCTGTGGTGGATTCATTTCGATATATGACAGAACCAATACAATATTTTAAAGTTTAAAAATAAAATAAAATTTAAAAAAAATTGATTGCAAATTGCCAACATCTGCTGGATCATGGAAAAAGCAAGAGAGTTCCAGAAAAACATCTATATCTGCTTTATTGACTATGCCAAAGCCTTTGACTGTATGTATCACAATAAACTGTGGAAAATTCTGAAAGAGATGGGAATACCAGACCACCTGACCTGCCTCTTGAGAAATTTGTATGCAGGTCAGGAAGCAACAGTTAGAACTGGACATGGAACAACAGACTGGTTCCAATTAGGAAAAGGAGTACGTCAAGGCTGTATATTGTCACCCTGTTTATTTAACTTATATGCAGAGTACATCATGAGAAACGCTGGGCTGGAAGAAACACAAACTGGAATCAAGATTGCCGGGAGAAATATCAATAACCTCAGATATGCAGATGACACCACTCTTATGGCAGAAAGTGAAGAGGACCTAAAAAGCCTCTTGATGAAAGTGAAAGAGGAGAAGTGAAAAAGTTGGCTTAAAGCTCAACATTCAGAAAACAAAGATCATGGCATCTGGTCCCATCACTTCATGGGAAATAGATGGGGAAACAGTGGAAGCAGTGGCAGACCTTATTTTTCTGGGCTCCAAAATCACTGCAGATGGTGACTACAGTCATGAAATTAAAAGACGCTTACTCCTTGGAAGGAAAGTTATGACCAACCTAGATAGCATATTGAAAAGCAGAGACATTACTTTGCCAACAAAGGTCAGTCTAGTCAAGGCTATGTTCTTTCCTGTGGTCATGTATGGATGTGAGAGTTGGACTGTGAAGAAGGCTGAGCACCGAAGAATTGATGCTTTTGAACTGTGGTGTTGGAGAAGACTCTTGAGAGTCCCTTGGACTGCAAGGAGATCCAACCAGTCCATTCTGAAGGAGATCAGCCCTGGGATTTCTTTGGAAGGAATGATGCTAACGCTGAAACTCCAGTTCTTTGGCCACCTCATGCGAAGAGCTGACTCATTGGAAAAGATTCTGATGCTGGGAGGGATTGGGGGCAGGAGGAGAAGGGGACAACAGAGGATGAGATGGTTGGATGGCATCACTGACTTGATGGACGTGAGTCTCAGTGAACTCTGGGAGTTGGTGATGGCCAGGGAGGCCTGGTGTTTTGCAATTCATGGGGTTGCAGAGTCAGACACGACTGAGCGACTGATCTGATCTGATCTGATTCTCATGATAAAACCTCTCAGACATATCTTTGAGTAGGAAAAAAACATTTTAAAACTGACCCATTTTGAAGCATTTGATTTAAGGAAAGCATACTCATAAAAGTCAAAATGACCTATTTTCAATAGAAAAAGTGAAAGTGTTAGTCATTCAGCTGTGTCCAGCTCTTTGCAACCCCATGTACTATAGCTTGCCAGGCTCCTCTGTCTATGGAATTATCCCAGCAAGAATACTGGAGTGGGTTACCATTACCTTCTCCAGGGGATCTTCCCTACCCAGGGGTCGATCACGAGTCTCCTGCATTGCAGGCATATTCTTAACCATCTGAGCCAACAGGGAAATGTACATGCATTTTTAAGTACACTAAATATACTGGAGGAAAATATATACCAAAATGGAAACAACAGTTTTCCCTGAAGGGACTAAATTTGGGTAATATTCAAATGAGCTCTTAAGTGTTTTTAAATTGTTTTAATTTTCTGTAAGGAGCGTGTATTACTTACTCTAAAATAACTTACATATTAAATGTTAAGTGGCTGATTGAAACCTGCTAAAATGCATGGGGGTGGGCTGCACATGAGTAGTAATATACTAAGGTAATAAATCATGGTTTCCTGCAGATGTTTAGAGTAGTAACATTTTAGGTGACCTAGTACCTTTGGTTAAGATAATAATTACTGTTAATTTTGAGGTTATTTCTCAATACAGAAAAAATATTAGTGTTTCAAAGTTCCCATTGTATGTTATCTGCAAATCTCTGCTGCCTCTCTCCATTCCAGTTCAGTATTCTGGTTTTAAGAACACATTTTTTCCGTCTTTATTTACTCTTCAGTGATCTAACACCAATAATACCAGCCCATAGAAACAACAGTCAAATATAACAAAAAGCACATTAAAGAGTCAAACATCACCATGTAATAGACATAAAAACACCTTATTAACATTTTTATAACACTCTCAACTGAAATAAACAGACCACTCTCAATTTTAACATCTGGTTCCCAACAATTCTTATTTGGGTGATAACTTTTTTAAAAACAAATGCTGGGCATTTTTCATAGACTTTTCATCAAGCAACAGCTGTTCCTTTAGAATAAAGTGTTAATGCACGTTGGAAGTGTTACTGATGCTCACTTCTGTTTTGTTCTGTGTGAAAAAGCTTTACGTTGGGTGCAATTCAGAAAGACAAATGATTTCAGATGTTTTGAATGGATACCATGGTGCTGGTTTGAATGTAGTTTCTTGTGATTTTTAGAATATTTTCCACCACAATTTTAATATTCAAATTTTATACTCAAATTATAGATGTAAGAATATATTTTTCTTCAGGACGAAAGCACTTCTCTTGAGAATCTTTAGATCATCTATTACATCAATCATTTATGTTCATAAAGTGGCCATGAATGATAACTACATCAAAACACAGCAAATATTCATGAAATAAATAGATATGGTTCTTCTGTTCCTGTTCTTCCATTTCCACCAGATTCCCTTAGGATAATTCCCATTTCAACGTAAGCTATTGAAATTTTTGCTGAATTCAAATCACCATGTTGTGCTGGAACATGTGGAGAGACATACCCACAGATGTTTGCCTGAAGGTTCAGGCATATTTAAAGGCAACTTAATTATAAGACACTATGAAGTTCTCCCAATTAATTTGGAACTAAATATTCTACATCTGCTTAGTCTTTTTAAAATCTTAAAGAAATATTTATTTTTACATAATTATGGATTTGGTCATAGGTTAAAATTGATGTACGGTGTCATATTGAAACTAAATTAAACCAAATGATTTGTTTCTATAGTATTTACTATAACATTAAAAGAACTCAAGTATCTGCTAATATTCTCTCTTTTGTCATTTATTTCATGTTTCATTCGCATATACTCCTTAGCTTCTTAGATATAAATACTTAGAAACTGCTTAAACTAACTGAGACAATAGTGAAATTCAAATGGTGACTTTTCCTATCAAGACATAGTTTTCTTTCCTGGTTCTTTGCCTTTGTAAATGACACACACTTTGTCTGGAACACTTTTGCATATTATCACTTTAAATTATTTGACTTAATTTTTTTCTCTTTCTGCACAATTAATATGCTAAACATTCACCAATTTTTCAGACAACCCAGTCCACACTTAATCCTCCTATTCTTAGTAGAAGGATTTTTGTCTTCTATTTTCAAGAATAATGTTAAATTTCCTCATTTTGTAGTTGCCAACTTTAATTTGTATCAGTTCTTAGGTTTTCTCTTTCCATCTTATAGGAAGAGATGACACAGGAAAATCCTTTCTCCCGTGCTCATAAATACATTTCCTGATACTGCCACTAGGATTTTGTTCCATTATTTAATTTATATAATATGATTTGGTTTATAATGTTTATTATATTTAATTATATTTCCTTTCTTATATCTATTACTTTTACTTCTCTTCTGTGAGCACAGGGGCAAACTTAAATCCTTTTCATGACCAGTGTCAGATTTATTAACCCAGAGGTAGTCCAACTACAGCCAGTGGCCAAATCCTAGTTGCCACCTGTTTTTGTAAATAAAATTGTATTGGAACATGGCAATTCTCATTTGTTTACATTTCACCTTTGACAGTTTAAGCACCACAAAGGCAGAGTTGATTAGTGACAAGACAGGGCAGTCCACAGATCGAGATTATATAGTATTTTGCTCTTTACAGAAAATATTTATTGTCCCTTACACTATAATGCAGGAGACCTGGGTTCAGTCCCTGGGTCGGGAAGATCCCCTGGAGCAGGGCATGGTAACCCATTCCAGTATTCTTGCCTGGAGAATTCCATGGACAGAGGAGCCTGGTGGGGTACAGTCCATGGGGCTGCAAAGAGTCGGACACAACTGAGCGACTAACACACACATGCAAGCTAATGAATTTCAAATTTCAGGACACCTCATTTGCTTTCTCTCTTCCCAATTTTGAGTTTGTGACTTTGTATTCTTTCTTATAGAGTCCCTGCACTCCAAACTGAATATTGTATGGATCCATCCTAGTTCATGAAATATAATTCCCTCCAGTTATTATGTCTTGCCTTCACACTCCTTCCTCAGAAAGGTAGACTTCTCCAAAGAATCTTAAATATTTACCCTCACTCATGAAGCAATGTTTCTTCCTGTATCTACTTAGAACTCTCATCTGGGTTCTGAGTACTAGTATATATTGTTAAGCTACCTTTTTAACCTGACTTGCTATAACTCACTTCATGAATTACTGTCCTTTTAACTCTACAACACTTTGACCTCCTATTCTCCTCATATTTGTAAATCCACTAACGCCACCTGGGAAGCCCCCTTATAAATCATGTGGGGACTAAGTTTCTCACCTACTCTGACTCCTAAGTGTTCAAATCTTCCAAGGTTTCTAAACTCATTCTTTTATATTAACATGGCTTCTTTAGATAATACAAAATGACTGCAGTGCGAGGTTAGATTTTCATGAATCTGAAATCTTATAGAATGTCAAATTTTACTAGTAATTTCAATAATTCAGATAATCATTAGTCACTGGCAAAGCTGTGTCCAGATATCTTAATCTGATTCCTCAGGTCCTTGGTTCTTTCATCAGATGCTCCTTTGTCCAGGCAGATAGATGGGAGTTCTAGGAAAGTGTGAACACTTCACTTACATGGAAGGACCTTCTCAGATATAAAATATCCTCACTTTTTCACATAGACAGGTATACAGCATATGTGACATTTTCCAGGCAGTCATGTCCCATAAACACATGGATTCCTGCTTTGTTAGCCAAAGTAATCCCAAGCAACCAGACATATTCTGCTAAAAGCATTTCTCCTGCTACAGTAAACAGATAAATAAATCAGATTGATTGCAAGATCTCTGTTGCTAGTCAGTTTATACAATCATACTGGGTAATATGCTTTCTCTGTGTGCTGAGTCGGCCTCTCCTGAATAACAGGAGAGAATCACAGACTAGCTGCTAGAACATTTATTTCCTCATCCATCCTCTGATCTTGGTCAAGACCTTAGTGGCAAATATTTGCAGTATATTTTCATTGTCTTACAACATTTTCTGCAATATTCCACTTAAGTAGATTAACACTCTGTCTTTGATTTGAACCATCCAATAGAGAGTAGGGATTTCCTCCTGAAAATATATTACTTGTTAACATATTCATTTACAGGTCCTGTGATATTAATTTGCCAACTCAATTACATTTTTCTTCCATCCACTTTAACTATTTTCATCATTTTCTATATGTCTGTGGGATTATTTAATTGAATATTTAATGTTTCTTAGATCAATTTTTCTGAGAAAAAAGATTCTATTGATTACATTTTAATGGAGGGAGGGTCTTCATATTAGCTTCCACAACATTTTCTCATTCAGGGATCATCTTCTCCATAAATCTATTCTACATTTAATTCTATCAATAAAATATGAACTCTTATTTAGCTGTGACAAAAATATTATGTTACTATTTGACATTGTTGTTTTAGTTGCTAAATTGTGTCTGACTCTTTTGTGACCCCATGGACTGTAGCCCACTGGGCTCTTCTATCCATAGGATTTCCTATGTAAGAATACTGGAGTGGGTTGCCAGTTCCTTTTCCAGGGGAATCTTACCAACTCAGGGATCAAACCCACATCTCCTGCACTGGCAGGTGGATTCTTTAACACTGAGCCACCATGAAAGCCGTCAAAGAACATTCAAACTACCGTATAATTGTGCTCATTTCACATGCTAGTAAGGTTATGCTCAAAATCCTTCTAGCTAGCCCTCAGCAGTACATGAACCAAGAACTTTCAAATGTACAAACTGGGTTTCAAAGAGGCAGAGGAACCAGAGGTCAAAATGCCAGCCCTTTATAGATCATGGAGAATGCAAGAGAATTCCAGAAAAACATATACTTCTGCTTCACTTGAGACTTCCCTTGTACCTCAGTTGGTAAGGAATCTGCCTTCAATGCAGGAGACCTGGGTTCGATTCCTGGGTCAAGAAGATCTCCTGGAGAAGGAAATGGCAACCCATTCCAGTATTCTGGCCTAGAGAATCCCATGAACAGAAGAGCCTAGCAGGCTACAGTCCATGGGGTTCCAAGAGTCGGACACGACTTAGCAACTAAACCACCACCACATCTGCTTCACTGACTACCCCAAAGCCTTTGACTGTGTGTATCACAACAAACTGGAAAATTCTTAAAGAGACTGGAATACCAGACCACCTTACCTATCTCCTAAGACACCTGTATGCAGGTCAAGAAGCAGCAGTTAGAACTGGACATGGAATAACAGACTGGTTCAAAATTGGGAAAGGAATATGTTAAGGCTGTATATTGTCACCCTGCTTAGTTAACTTGTATGCAGAGTATATCATGAAAAATGCTAGGATAAAGGAATCACAAGCTAGAATAAAGAATGCTGGGAGAAAGATCAACAACTTTGGATATGTAGACAATACCACTCTAATGGCAGAACATGAAATAGAGCCTCCTGAGGAGGGTGAAAGAGTAATGTAAAAAAGCTGGCTTGAAACTCAACATTAAAAAACTAAGATCATGGCATCCAGCCCCATCCCTTCATAATAAATGGAAGGGGAAAAAGTGGAAGCAATGACAGATTTTATTTTATTGGGCTCCAAAATTACTGCAGATGGTGACTGCAACCATGAAATTAAAAGGTACCTACTCCTTGGAAGGAAATCAATAGACAACATATAAACCTAGAGAGCACATAAAAAAGCAGAAACATTGCTTTACTGAGAAAGGTCCATATAGTCAAAGCTATGCTTTTTTTTTTCCTCAGTCATCAAGAATGTATGTGAGAGTTGGACCAAAAAGAAGGCTGAGTGTCAAAGAATTGATGCTTTCAAACTGGGGTGCTGGAGAAGACTCTTGAGAGTCTCTTGGGCTCCAAGGAGATCAAACCTGTCAATCCTAAAGGAAATCAGGATTTCCTTTATTTAGGAAAAACATTCAGGAAAACCATCCTGAATATTCATTGGAAGGACTGATGCTAAAGCTGAAACTCCAATACTTTGGCCACCTGATGGGAAGAGCCAACTCACTGAAAAAGACCCTGATGCTGGGAAAGATTGAAGGCAGGAGGAGAAGTGGGTAGCAGAGTATAAGACGGTTAGATGACATCACTGACTCAATGGATATAAATATGAGCAAACCCCAGGGAATAGTGGAGGAGCCTGGCGTGCTACAGTCCATGAGGTCACAAAGAATGGACACGACTTAGAAACTAATCAGCAGCAATGTTTTCACTTACACACCTTACGTAAGTGAAAATGATATTCTTTCCAGGCAGAAATATACTTTATACATCATATATTTCCAGTGACTGAAGTGGTAATTACAAGCTCATATTGAAAAGGAAAAACAAGTCCATGTTCAGTAAACTCTGTATTTGATTTATGGACATAACCCTATCCTAGATATATTCCAGATCTTACAGACACTGAGTGCCATTAATCTTTATGTAACAGAACCTATCTATTCCCCAACCACAGCCCATGGATATCAGAGAAGAATACTTTATCCATTCAAATCCAATTAGTACCATAACATGGAAGATAAACTCTTTATTTGCAATGACATAAAGTGTCAGACTTTTATTTTGGGGGGAAGACTGCACCATTTTGGGAATGATTGCACCATTTACAATCATTGCAGATGGTGACTGTAGCCATAGAATTAAAAGATGCTTATTCCTTGAAAGGAAAGTTATGACCAACCTACATAGCATATTAAAAAGCAGAGATTATTTTGCCAACAAAGGTCTGTCTAGTCAAGGCTATGGTTTTTCCAGTGGTCATGTGTGGATGTGAGAGTTGGACTGTGAAGAAAGCTGAGCACTGAAGAATTGATGCTTTTGAACTGTGGTGTTGGAGAAGACTCTTGAGAGTCCCTTGGACTGCAAGGAGATACAACCAGTCCATCCTAAAGGAGATCAGTCCTGGGTGTTCACTGGAGGACTGATGCTGAAGCTGAAACTCCAGTTCTTTGGCCACCTCATGCAAAGAGTTGACTCATTGGAAAAGACTCTGATGCTGGGAGGGATTGGGGGCAGGAGAAGGGGACAACAGAGGATGAGATGGCTGGATGGCATCACTGACTCGATGGACATGAGTTTGGGTAAACCCTGGGAGTTGGTGATGGACAGGAAGGCCTGGCATGCTGAGATTCATGGAGTCACAAAGAGTTGGACACGACTGAGTGACTGAACTGAACTGAACTGAAAGTGTTAGAGAATTACACTAAAGATCACAATGTCTAATGATATCCAGCCACAGTTTATATTACGAATAGTTCTTCAATAATTTTATTTCTTTATCTTGGCTCTTTATGAATTCCTGCCACTAAAATTCAAAGACACAAATTCTGTACTGATTAAAACATCCAATAGTCTTTCTGGGGTGAAGGTTCAAGCTTATTTCCAGCAGTATTAATGAATATGAAAGAATTCAGTTAGTGCATTCAGTTAGAGCTTTGTCTTTTAGTCATGCTGATTTCCAGGGGCAGTTAGTCCTCTAAAAACAAGTCTGTGTATTTTCTCTATTTGAAGTGCTAAGTATTTTGCATTTGTAGTGATGGGTGTCTTAGAATAATATTTCAAGATGATTCAATACTCCTATCAGCAACTTCTATAATTCTTTCAAAATGCCTTATACTGGGAGACTGGTGTGGTTGAATCTGCCAGATAAGTTGTTAGTATCATACATTAATTAAATGTGTATAGTTTTATCTGTGCCTCAAAATATTGTACTTCATGAGACTCCCAATTAGATACATATTCTACCACCAAATATAATATGGCTGTTCCATTGACTTCCCATAAATGTCCTCTGAGTACCTCCAGGAGAGAGTTATTTATAATTTCAGACCAACAAATCAAACCAAATCCACATTCCTTGAGGCTTTCTGGGTTCCATTTTTGCTTTCTTTAAATTAATTCAACACACGTTCACACTGATAAGTTTGAAGGAACAGATGAGATCAAGCTGTGACACACCAAGCAGGTGGCCACTATCTGCTTTCCATCAGACCTGGGGTGCTGTCTTAGCAATGTATCATCTTGATTTATGGCCACATGTGGTACAGGAACTGTTGCACAGCATCCTCTGCTCTATACAATTCATTGGTAGCATTTTATTGGAAAAAAAAAATTCTGGAATGGTAAACAGAGCCTAGGAATTGAATAATAACTGTAGCCAGTTACCCTTAAGCTGAGTTATCAGGGGGCACTCTGTCACTTATTTTATCCAAATTATACAGGTAGAACATTCAAATCAGTAGGAGTCCAATCTCCCTCTTTTGCAGAAAATAGGCCAGGAGATTTCTACCAGGTATTGGCCATTTGTCTGGACAAGAGTGGCAAAAGACAGTTAAATACTACACCCTTGCTCTGAGCTTCTTGTGAGAAATATTGCAGTGACTCCCCCCCGGCCCCGGTAGTATAATCTCCTAAAAAACATCTTTCCCATTTTCTCCCATCTACTATGGCTTCACCCTATTTCCACTCTCTGAATATTAGATTTTGCAACTCATCACACATAATGTTTACATTCACAGACAATATCAAGAGCCTTGCTAGTATATACAAACAAACATGCCAGGGTGAAGCACCTCAAGGGTGTCTGTTGTGCTTGGTGATGGAGCTACATTTCCCCTGATTTGGCTTAAAGGGAGAAAGTTAAGTCCTACCATAGATTACCTTGTAGAATATGCACTGTCAAATTCAATGTCATGAATATGGTGTAGTGGGTACTATTATAATTTCTTCCCATAAACATAAACTTAAATCTGCTTTTAGAACCATCATTAAAGACAAAACACACATTTTAAGAGGTAGGAAAGATGCAAAGGTACTTTACTGCATTCTCCCTCATTTCCTCCTTACTACCTGATGATCCCAGAAAACCTGTCAGTAGATTTCTGAGTTACTTCTCATACTAATCACAGGGCACAATGATTTAAGAAAATCAACCCTTAATAAATTTTAAGCAAGAGGCCCTGCATTTATTTTTCAGTGAGTCACATAAATTGTGTATTTCATTAGCCCTGCCTGTTTATATTGGCTGCTTCATCCAGTGTAACATGAGAGTCTCCCAAATGGATTACAGTAAACAGGTGCCACCAGCATATTTTGGGTCAACATCCTATTGGGTTTGAAGTGGTGACCCCATTTAATTTTCTCAAAACAACTCTAGCTTGAGTGTGTTCTAATACCTGACCAATTGGATCGAATCATGAGAGCCTAATGCCATTATCTGTGCTTTCACCTATCATAAATCTTAATGCTGGCTTATACAGTAATGGGATAAATAGTGTTCCCTACCCCCAACTTATGCCTGTTTAAAACCGCAGAATATGACCTTAGTCGGAGATAGGGTTTTTGCAGATACAATAAGTTAAGATGAGGTCTTACTAGATTAGCTGCTGCTGAGTCACTTCAGTCGTGTCCGATTATATGTGACCCCATAGACGGCAGCCCACCATGCTCCCCTATCCCTGGGATTCTCCAGGCAAGAACACTGGAGTGGGTTGCCATTTCCTTCTCCAATGCATGAAAGTGAAAAGTGAAAGTGAAGTTGCTCAGTCGTGTCCGACTCTTAGCGACCCCATGGATTGCAGCCCACCAGGATCCTCCATCCATGGGATTTTCCAAGCGAAGGTACTGGAGTGGGGTGCCATTGCTTTCTCCTACTAGATTAGAGTAGGTCCTAAATCCATTGACTGGTTATATCATTACTAAAAAGAGAAGGGGACACACACAGTATTTCAATGTAAAGCAGAGGTTTGAATGATGTACAATAAACCAGAAACATCACAGATCACCAGGACATCCCAGGATATAGGAAAAAGCAGGGAAGGATTATTTTCCAGAGTTTTCACAGGAGACGTGGCTCTGCCAACATCTTCATTTCAGAATTCTAGGCTCCAAAACTTTAGTAGACTAAATTTCTGTTGTCCTAAGCAACACAATTTATGGAAATATGCTATAGCAGCCCTAGGAAACTAAAACAATGCTAAAATTCACATTCCAGAATCATTTCTAGTAAATAGGGGTAAACAAGAGTACAACATGAGGAACAGCCTTGTCATTTTCTGAGTTTATTGCTTAATGGTAGGTTCTGTGAGAGAGAAATTACTTCTCACAGTTTAAGAAATGTCCCTGGTTTCCTCACAATTATTCCCCAGGAATTTTACACATTGACCTGTATTTTAGCTAGATTTATTAGTCATCTTCTATTTGTAATAAAGGTGACTAAGGTCCTTAACTCCTCTCCCTTTCTCTGAGAAGAAAATTATTTCTCTGAGAAGAAAATTATTTATCTGAGAAGAAAATTATCATAATAACATCAGTGTAGTGTATGAACTTTTTTTTTTTTTTTTTGCTTTTAACCCTGCTTTACTTTAAAGCAAATAATGTTGAATTAAAGCAAATCCATGATAGAGCAGCAAATGTGTATTTGTTTCCATTCCACAAGATTTCAAATTATGCCTAGTTGGAATTCAAAAATGAGATAGGAAAGACCTTAGCCAGATGGGTTAAGGTGTAGAAGGCCAGCTTCAGGTTTATGGAACTCCTTGTGGAGTCACACAGGGCCCTGAGATCGGTTTAATTCTTGGTTGTTGATATAGTAAAATTCTTACTTTTTCAGCATGAGGTCTTGTATTTTCATTTTTCACCCAGTTCCATGAATTGTAGAGCCAGTCCTGATGACCTATCAATCCCTCTTGGACGACTATTTTCTGTGCAGTTTTCATCATATCAGGGTCAGCTGAAACACTTAAATGACCCATCTTGATGGTTTCCTGTTAACATCCAAGAATAGTCTGCCTTACTTATTGACCAATCAGAACCATTTGGAGGGAGTGAATGGAAGAGACGCTTCTTTCTCAATCACTGTCTTAATTAGAACAGTAGTAACTCATGGTCCCCTGCAATTCTGCATCACTTAGTGTTTACTACTAAGGAGAGTTTGGACAATTCCAAAGGATCCCTCTTATCAAGCTAATTAAAACTTGATGGTGAGTGAACTTAGTTGCTATGTTCTGTGAAGAAGGCAAAGACATCAGTGTTCGGTTCTTCTATAACATCAGTTGTAATTGTGTATTCACGTAAAGGCAACCACATAATAGTCCCTGCAGTCACACATACCCATTTGTAACTGCATCTCACCTAGGTTTCTGCCCTCATGTTCTCTCCATACACTTTCACGTGAGAACACTTACATGCACCATCCGTATCTTCCATAAGGTTATTGTACATTCTGCCGTCCATTCTAATAATCCAAAAATAGTTTGAAGACCATCACAGGCAACTTCACTCAAATTATTACATATGGTCTCAGATCCTGAATTGGAGACTAGGGACAGATGGGGACTGGGTACTTATGGTCTGAGATCCTGGATTGGGAACTGGGTACACAGATCCCTGGTTTGGAGACTGGGCTTCCCTGCTGCCTCAGATGATAAAAAGCCTGCCTGCCTGCAATACAGGAGGCGTGGGTTTAATCCCTGGGTCAGGAAGATCTCCTGGAGAAGGAATGGGGTAACCCACTCCAGTTTCTTGCAAGGAGAATTCCATGGGCAGAGGAGCCTGGCGGGTTATAGTCCATGAAATTGCTGAGTTGGACATGACTGAGCAACTAACACAAACACACAGATCTCAGTCTTTCAAGGTTCTAGGACTTTAACTGAGGGGGTAAATCCTGCTCCCTGTTTAAGTATATTTCAAGTAATGGGCTTGAGACTGTAGTACTCCCTTCCTTCAATTCAAATGTTGATAATGACCTTCAGTTTCTTATTGGGAATCCTATCAAGGTCCACTGTTTTAACGCTATTTATCTTTTCTTAAAAAGTGAATCTGTCCAGGTGTACTTGCTTGGACTTTCTTCTCTTATTTTTCATTTCTTCCCACTGTGCTTGTGAGAGGGAAGTTTTTCCTCCATACAGTTTCATGTGTAGTAACTAAGTATGTTTGTCCATTGCTGTCTGTTGATTTTTTCCCCCAAGGATACATAAAGCAACTAAGGCAGTCTCACCTGACCCATACTCACTGCCTTGTCAATGTCAACAATATTAACTAAGCTGTTATCTCTGGATAATATAAATTCTAAGTTACACTTGTCACACTGCTTTCATATGAAAATAAGTATGTGTGTTAGTTGCTTAGTCGTCTCCGACACTTTGCAACCCCATAGACTGCAGCCCACCAGGCCCCTCTGTCCATGGGATTCTCCAGGAAAGCACACTGGAGTGGGTTTTGATTTCCTTCTCCCAGAGGAACTCTGCTGCTGCTGCTGCTGCTGCTGCTGCTAAGTCGCCTCAGCCATGTCCGACTCTGTGCAACCCCAGAGACAGTAGCCCACCAGGCTCCACCGTCCCTGGGATTCTCCAGGCAAGAACACTGGAGTGGGTTGCCATTTCCTTCTCCAATGCATGAAAGTGAAAAGTGAAAGTGAAGTCGCTCAGTTGTGTCCGACTCTTAGTGACCCCATGGACTGCAGCCCACCAGGCTCCTCCGTCAATGGGATTTTCCAGGCAAGAGTACTGGAGTGGGCTGCCACTATAGAAAGAAAATGAAGTAGCTCAGTCTTGTCTGACTCTTTGCAATCCCATGGACTGTAGCCTACCAGGCTCCTCCATCCATGGAATTTTCCAGGCAAGAGAACTGAAGTGGGTTGCTATTTCCTTCTTCAGAAAATAAGTACACCATTGTAGGATACTTTTGCCACCTCCTGCTTGGCCACATCCAATTGACCTTGATTCATGGACCTAACATTCCAGGTTCCTAGGAAATATTGTTCTTTACAGTGTCAGACTTTGCTTTCACCACCAGACACACCCAAAAATGAGCGCTGTTTCCACTTTGGCCCAGCTGCTTCATTCTTTCTGAAGCTACAAGTAATTGCCCTCTGATCTTCTCCAGTAGCATATGGGACACCTTCTGAGCTAGGGAACTCATCTTCCAGTGTCAAATCTTTTGCCTTTTCATACTGTTCATGGAGTTCTCCTGACAAGAACACTGGGAATGGGTTGCCATTTCCTCCTTTAGTGGACCATGTTTTGTCAGAGCTCTTCCCTATAATCAATCCATCATGGGTGACCCTGCATAGCATGGCTTATAGCTTCATTGAAATATGCAAACCCATTCGCCATGACAAGGCTGCAATCCATGAAGTAGAATCAGTAAACTAAAATAGACAAGAATGGGCAAATTTAATTCAGGTGACCATTATATCTACTACTGTGGACAAGAATCCCTGAGAAGAAATGGAGCAGTCCTCATAGTCAACAAAAGAGTCAGAAATGAGTACTTGGGTGCAACCTCAAAAATGACAGAATGATCTTGGTGCATTCAACATCACAGTAATACAAGCCTAGCCCCAATCACTGATGCTGCTGCTGCTAAGTCGCTTCAGTTGTGTCCGACTCTATGTGACCCCATAGATGGTAGCCCACCAGGCTCTCCTGTCCCTGGGATTCTCCAGGCAAGAACACTGGAGTGGGTTGCCATTTCCTTCTCCAATGCATGAAAGTGAAAAGTGAAAGTGAAGTTGCTCAGTCGTGTCCGACTCTTCACAACCCCATGGACTGCAGCCTACCAGGCTCCTCCATCCATGGGATTTTCCAGGCAAGAGTACTGGAGTGGGATGCCATCACCTTCTCCGAATCACTGATGCTGAAGGAGCTGAAATTGAAGAGTTCTATGAAGACATACAACAACTCCTAGCACTAATGCAAATAAAAGATGTCCTTTTCATCATAGGGGGTTGGAATGCAAATGTAGGAAGTCAAGAGATATGGGAAATAACAAGAAAATTTAACCATGGAAAATAAAATGAAGCAGGACAAAGGCTAAAAGAGTTTTGTTAAGATAGCACACTGTTCAAAAAACTCCTTTTGAACAATACAAGAGATGACTCTATCCATGGACATCATCAGATTGTTTATATTCTTTGTAGCCGAAGATGGAGAAACCCTATACAGCCAGCAAAAACAAGACCCGGAGCTGACTGTAGCTCAGATCACCAGATCCTTATTCAAAAACTCAGGCTTCAATTGAAGAAAGTAGGGAAAACCACAAGGCCATCAGGTATGACCTAAATCAAATTTCTATGATTATACAGCGGAGGCGATGAATAGATTCAAGGGATTAGATCTGGTAGACAGAGAGCCTGAAGAACTATGGGTGGAAGTTTGTAACACTGTACAGGAGGAAGTGACCAAAACCACCCCAAAGAAAAAGAAATGCAAGAAGGAAAAGTGGTTGTCTGAGGAGGCTTACAAATAGCTGAGGAAAGAAGAGAAGTTAAAGGCAAGAGTGAAAGGGAAAGATATACCCAACTGAATGCAGAGTTCCCGAGAACAGGAAGGAGAGATAAGAAATTAGCTAAGCAAAGAAATAGAGGAAAACAATAGAACAGGAAACACTAGCGATCTCAAGAAAACTAGAGATATCAAAGGAACATTTCGTCCAAGAATGGGCACAAGGGACAGAAATGGTAAGGCTGTAACAGAAGCAGAAGAGATAAAGATGAGGTCGGAAGAATACACAGAAGAAATACAACTATACAAAAAGTCTTAATGACCCAGATAACAATTATGGTATGGTCACTCACATAAAACCAGACATCCTAGAGTGTGAAGTCAAGTGGGCCTTAGGAAGCATTACTATGAACAAAGCTAATGGAGGTGATGGAATTCCAGTTGACTTATTTAATATCCTAAAAGATGATGCTGCTAAAGTACTATATTAAATATGCCAGAAAATTTGGAAAACTCAGCAGTGGCCACAGGTTTGGAAAAAGTGAGTTGTCATTCCAATCCCAAAGGGCAATGCTAAACAATGTTCAAACTACTGTACAATCGTGATTATTCACAAGTTAGTAAAGTAACGCTCAAAAACTTTCCAGTTAGGCTGCAGCAGTACATGAATTGAGAACTTCCAGATGTAAAAGCCTGGTTTCAAAGAGGGCAGAGGGACAAGAAATCAAATTGCCAACATTTGTTGGATCATGGTGAAAGCTAAGGAGTTCCAAAAAAACATATACTTTTACTTCATTAACTACACTAAAGCTTTTGACTGTGTGGATCACAACAAACTGTGGAAAATTATTAAAGAGATGGGAGTACCAGAGCACCTAACATGTCTCCTGAGAAACCTGTATGCAGGTCAAGAAGCAACAATTATAACTGGACACGAAACAACAGACTGGTTTAAAATTGGGAAAGGAGTATGTCAAGGTTATATACTGTCACCCTGCTTATGTAACTTATATTCAGAATATACCATGCAAAATGCTGGCCTGGATTAATCACAAGCTGGAATCAGAATTGCCAGGAGAAATATCAACAACCTCAGACATGCAGATGATACCACTCTAATGGTAAAAAGTGAAGAGGACCTAGAGAGCCTCTTGATGAAGGTGAGGGAGGAGAGTGTAAAAGCTGGCTTGAAACTAAACATTCAAAAAACTAAGATCATAGCATCCTATCCCATCACTTCATGGCAAATAGATGGGGAAAAAGTAGAAACAGTGACAGATTTTATTTTTTTCGACTTAAAAATCACTGTGGATGATGACTGCAGCCATGCAATTAAAAGACACTTGCTCCTTGAAAGGAAAGCTATGACAACGTGGACAGTGTATTCAAAAGCAGAGACATTTCTTTGTTGGCAAAGGTCCAATAGTCAAAGTTGTGATTTTTCTCAGTAGTCATATACAGATGTGAGAGTTGGACCATAAACAAGGCTGAGCGCTAAAGAGTTGATTCTTTTCAAGTGTGGTACTGGTGAAGACTTAAGAGTCCCTTGGAATCCAAGGAGATCAAACCAGTCAGTCCTAAAGGAAATCAACTCTAAATCAGTCCATTGGAAGGACTGATGCTGAAGCTCCAACAGTTTGGCCACTGATGCTAAGAGCCGATTCACTGGAAAAAACTCTGATGCTGTGAAAGATTGAAGGCAGGAGGAGAAAGGGGCCACAGAGGATGAGATGTTTGAATGGCATCACTGACTCAATGGACATGAATTTGAGCCAACTCCAGAAGACAGTAGAGGGTGAGATGGCTGGTGTGCTGCAGTCCATGGTGTCACAAGTCAGACTCGACTCAGTGAGTGAGCAGCAACAAGTACCATTGCTGATTTGGGGAAAGGTTGTAGCAGTTACCTCCTCATCATTAGGCCTATGAAACTCTGCCTGAAGCAGAGCAGCAAACGGGCTCTCATAATTTCTGGAAATGTCTTCCCAAAAGTTTGCAACCACTTAGTGATTTAGTCACAAACCTAAGAAATCCCTTCCATTTGATAATAATAGAATTGCAACACCGGAGAAGGCAATGGCACCCCACTCCAGTACTCTTGCCTGGAAAATCCCATGGACGGAGGAGCCTGGTAGGCTGCAGTCCATGGGGTCGCTAAGAGTTGGACATGACTGAGCGACTTCACTTTCACTTTGCACTTTCATGCACTGGAGAAGGAAATGGCAACCCACTCCAGTGTTCTTGCCTGGAGAATCCCAGGGACGGTGGAGCCTGATGGGCTGCCGTCTATGGGGTCACACAGAGTCGGACACGACTGAATCAACTTAGCAGTAGCAGCAGCAGAATTGCAACACATCCCTCCATCATTGGCTTCCTGGGTAGCTCAGTGGTAAAGCATCCGCCTTCCAATGCAGGAGTCGCAGGAACCTGGGATTCGATGATCCCTGTGTTGGGAAGATCCCCTGGTGGAGGAAATGGCAACCCACTCCAGTATTCTTGCTTGGATAATCCCATGAACAGAGGAGCTTGGCAGGCTATAGTCCAAAGGGGTGCAAAGAATTAGACACAACTGAGCACGGTTGCACATGCCCACCCTCCATCGTTAATTTGATGAATCCATGCCAGTAACAATACACCAATCTCCTGTGAATGTGCATTGTTTAAATAAAATACCCTCAATATCCAGTCATTACCTGATTTTAGCCTCTAATTTCATGGAAAGTTTTTAAAGTAATCAATGACTTGAGTCATTTGCAAGGGAGTATAAAATTTCTTGAAGAAGCCACAGAGATTCAAGAAGGTTTTCAAGTGAAGAAAAGTAAAATCTTACAGATTTTCCCACAATACTACTATTAAAGGCTGGACTTTCTTCTCTTTATCCATGTACGCCATTCCTCTGCTTCCAGATCTATTTTCTCTATTTCCTGTCAGTGGTAAGACTTATCCCACTTCATATGTTTCAAAGAGTTCACCATGTCACACCACCAATGGGTAGCTGACCATTTTGGAATCAAAGTCTCATTGTATTTTTCCACTAACCCCTTTTACATCGGAAAACAAAACTCCTTATTAAAAGACACTTGCTCCTTGGAAGAAAAGTTATGACCAACATTGACAGCGTATTGAAAAGCTGAGACATTACTTTGCCAACAAAGGTCCATCTAGTCCAAGCTATGGTTTTTCCAGTATTCATGTATGGATGTGAAAGTTGGACTATAAAGAAAGCTAAGCACCAAAGAATTGATGCTTTTGATCTGTGGTGTGGGAGGAGACTCTTGAGAGTCCCTTGGAGTGCAAGGAGATTCAACTAGTCCATCCTAAAAAAAAAAAAAAATCAGTTCTGAATATTCATTGGAAGGACTGATACTGAAGCTGAAACTCCAATACTTTGGCCACCTGATGAAAAGAACCGACTCATTTGAAAAGACCCTGATGAAGGGAAAGATTGAAGCTGGGAGAAGAAGGGGATGACAAAGGATGAGATGGTTGGATGGCATCACCAATTCAATGGACATGAGTTTGAGTAAACTTGGAGTTGGTGATGGATAGGGAGGCCTGGTGTGCTGCAGTCCATGGGGTCACAAAGAATCAGACACAACTGAGCGACTGAACTGAAGCATTACTATTTGGGGGACTTAAATACAAACCTGCCCACAAAACCAACTGGAACTCACACGAATGATTGTCAAATCATATTCACAAGTCAGAAATATTGTCTAGTATGAAGTTTTATAATTTCAAGAATACAACAATGAGCCTTGTGAAGTGGGGAAAAATTAGGGTCTCGTGTAGAAGTTTGGGTCCTTTTTTGGACATTGAATGTGCCCTGCCCCATACTTCTAGATTTAGTTTCTAAGTAAATTGTTAATTGCCTTACTTATACAGATGGACATTTCTTAACCACAAAACATCTCTTTTTCTATACTTAGAGAGTGGCATAGCTAACATGACATTTTCCTTGGGATCATGACCTTAAATTTATGGATTCCTGGTTTATTACAAGCAATTCTGGACAGCTCTGACAATATGCTAAAAGTATTTTATATACAAGGATTCTCATGCTACCAAAAAGTAGTTTATTCTGAAGAATCACTGAGCTATTATGTTTACAGAAAGATTAGACCAAAATGCCTGCCTTTTTGTATCCCAAAAGTTTCTCTCCACACCTGCCCCCGTCAGGAGAGAGAATGGATTCAGAGGTGCCATCCTCCTCCTATTACTACATCTTCTGTACATGGACTTCTCTCACAGAAGCAATGTTTTTAAAGTTGAATATTTTATTGCTACTTATTTTTCTCATATGTTGAAAATTGCTTCATTTTATATTGACTAGAAATCACATATTCCTTCTTTAACATGATTTGTAATGAAGCTGAAAATCCATTTGATTTCACCCAAGAAACTTCTCTTTAATCCCTGTCCTCATCTAGAAATCTACTGTTACTACTACAGTTAAGGCTTCCATGAATTCATACCTGGCTTCCATTTTAAACTTAACATCTTCAGTCTTTCCTTCACTGGAGTGCAATTCTGATTATTTTAAAATGGCAATCTGATTGCTGAGCCCAGGTTCAACATCATTTATGCTCTGCCCATTTCATAAACACAAACATTCATGGATTTTATTTCTCCTCCAAGATACATTAAACAATCACCTTTACAAAAGATTCTGTGCTGTGTCTTAAAGATGCTTCATTATTTCATACATTCAGTTCTTCAAATATTTTGTTCTTTAGTCATCGGCCAAAGTTTTATCTACCAACCATGACTTACTTGGCACAACTACAGCCCTGGTTTCATGCGTGCCACCACTAATTCTAGAACTGCTTTCATGCACCTGAATGCAGCTGACAAAAAACACACAACTGAATCATGCTGATCATCTCTAAAATTATGACCTTGAAAATTACCTGTGTCCTTCAAGCTGCCAAATAATGCTACTATTCTTCCATAATCCCTCGCTCTCTTTCGTTCATATGAAATTAGATTATAGATTCCTTTTGCATTTCAAATCCTTACCCAATCTCATTGCCAGCTGATCTTGTTTCTTATGTCACTGAAAAAAAATTAAAGCAACCGCGAGGACAAGTTCAGACTCCCACTGCTGCATATACTTAATACCAGTCAGGATCTTTGCTTCCATAATACTTGTCTTGAATATTACTTGTCTTGCATAAACATATGCAGCGTTTCTCAACCTTGTTGGTATTGACGTATTGAGTCAGATATTGCAGGACCAGGGGGAGAATGGGAGCTGTCCTATGCATTATAGGATGTATGGGCATGCCTGGCATCTCCTATTTGAAGTCAAGGAGCTCCTTCATCCCCATTCACCAACTGTGACAATCAGAAATGTCTCCAAACACTGAAAATTTTTGCGAACTTTTCCCCTATTGAAAATCATTGCCAGAAAAGAAATATTCATGCCAATCACTGAGGTTAACCACTGAGGCCAACCTCTTTGCTTACTCATTAACTTTCTGGCTACACACAGATTCCTTTCAAGGAAAGCTTCTCTCTTACACAACTTATTCCTCTTTAATGGGTCATTTTCATAATCACATATATATGTGTATATATATATATATACACACACTATTTTTCCCAGCTTAGAAAACAAAGCAAATCAATTAAAATCATTTGCATATCACATTTCCCTTGCCAGATACCCTGAGGGAACCTAATTCCTTTTTTTAACCAAAACTTAAGAATAATTTATACTCACTGTCTTCATGGCTGCTTATTTTATTCTCTCTTAAATCTCCTCCATACTAATTTTTGCCCCAGCCTAAACATTAAATATCTTTTCCACTGTTAATAGTTTCTTCTCTCTTTTCCTCACCTTACCTAATCTATTAGCAGTGTATGATAACCACCTTCTTCTTCATTTAGCTTCTCTATTTTCCTATTACTTCTTTAGTCTTTTTTTTTTTTTAATTATCTCAGTCTTTCACTGGTTTCTCCTTTTCTAGACTTCTCAAGGGTATGCTCTAGGTATCAGCACCTGATTTTTTGCCCCTCATCTTTCTTTGCACTTACTTCCTTGGTGATCTCATTCCATCTCATGGCTTTATGTGCAATCTAAATGCTAATGATTCCCAAATCTGTATTTCTATGCCATATTTCTATCCTGAATTCCACATTCATAAACTCAATTACTTTTTTTTTTTTTTTAACATTTCTGCTTGAATGTTGTGACTATAATGGGTCTATTTTTCCTGAAATCCATTCCTCACTCTCCCTTATTCAGTTCAGAGCACACTGGACCTGACACCTGTAGTTTGTGTACATCAGAAATTCCTGAAAGCTGGCTTCCGAGTGGAATCAAACCACAGGAGACACACGTAGACAGACGAAAAGCAGGAGAAAAGGAAGGATATAATTATTCTCCCGTCTTGGTGTTTTCTCTCATAACAGTTGTTTCTTCTGTGGCTCCAGCTCCTCTAACACAGGTCCACTGTGCTTCTAGTTTCCATCAGCAACCCATTCTCTTCAGCTCCAGTAATGCAGTGACCTCTGTCCCTCCATCCAAGTGGTAGACGCCTCCTGTTGCTGCTAATTGTGAGTTCCCACACCATCTCCTAATTGGCTTTTTACAAGTTATCTGTACTACCAATTACCTATGCTAATTCTCTTTGTTTTAAATTCTCAGTGACTTTCTTTACTTGGTCGGGCTCTCATCACTGCAGCTATCTAGTAGACATGTCATAATAAACATTTCTCAAAATAAATCACTGATCTTCATTTCTCTGGCCCAGCCATACCTGTCCATGCATCTCCATCAAATCTAACAACTTGGGATTACTCAAGATGGACTCTTATAACAAATAACTCTAATTTTTATTTTTGCCAAAGGAAGAACAGTTGAAAATGGCTTGTGTGACTTCCATCCACATTTTACTGGCCAGAACATGCTCAGTGACCCTGAACATAACTGCATGCATCATTGTCATTTCATTTTACCATTAGCCAAGCCAAAGACCTAAGAGAAGATCTTTCACTCTCCTTAACACACCACCTCCCTAGTTACAAATTTGATTCAGCCTACCTGTGTAAACAGCTTTGACTTCCATATAATTATCACTTAGATCACTGGTAAAGACTTTTATTTGACTTCCTTAGCTGCAGGGTCAAACATCTCTGATCCATTGTTTAAATGTTATATAAATTATATTGAATATTACAATCTCATTATATCAATCCCCTTCTTTAAAAAAAAATGGCTTATTTTGCCCCCACTGAAAGCTCAAATTTCTTTAACTGTAACATTTTATATGAATTGGTTTCTTTTCTATGTCCTTATCTTCATCTTTCATTTATTTCTGAGCCCCTGCCTCATGCAGCATAAATTTACTTAGTTCAGCTTATATTTACTTCCTTATTGATCAAGTACATGGTGCTTGCTATGCTCTCTCAAAACTCCCCATATTTTAAATTTAACATTAATTACCAGGCTTTATTTTATTTGCTTACATTACTTTTCATCTATATTCACTTCAAGCACTGGGCTCTTTGAAGACATGCTTTGTTCAATGCTATATAAATAAAGCTCAGGAAAAGAATATTTAAAAGTAATTTAATAACTTTGCTTTCAATTAACTATGTATCTATCAATTGAAAGTGTTTGTTTCTCCTTTTCTATAAAACCAAAACTACATTTCCCATTTTTAACTTTATGATTATTACATAATGTAGTGTATTTTCCACATCTAATACACTGTTTACATTAAATATTCATAATATTATAGTAGATATTACACATTTAATTCTACAATCAGTTACAGGGTCAGTTTTATCCTTTTCATTGTACTTGACTAAAGAGATTGACAAGAGTTAGAAAACATGTACTTGAAACCAATAATGAGCATACTGTGAAGGATGTCAAAATCTAAAAATATCATGAGATAACTTAGGGGATGAAAAATTGCTGTCTTTTTTATTTAGTAGGTTAGTTGAGAAGGTAAAATTATCCACTGAGCATGCACTTTGGTTCAAATATATTTTTCTAAATCATCTTCTCAAACATATAATATATACACACACAAACACACACAAAGTAAGGCTTATTAAAACAAACATTTGAATTGAGGTTCGACATTAAATGAAATCAACATTCTCTTTTAAACATGCATTACTAAATATTTGTGTTTTCTGAAAATACATTCTTAATTACATATGTATGAAATGGTATGCTGCAATATGATTTGAAAATAAATTGGCAAAAACATAAAAAGAATACATGAAGGAAATATGGCAAAACCATGGTAAACGTTGAATTTAAGTCATGGTCATATGGAATTTAATAATAATTTAGTATTTGTATGAAAATATTATAACAAAAATAATGCAAAAACAAATATATATAACTTTTATTTTTTTAGGAGTCTGTAAGGTGTCTATATATATGTGTGTGTGTATATATATATATATATTTCATATAGTATTATATTTGATCAGAACCTTGTAGTGACGCTTTCAAAGGCCCATTTGACTTTGCATTCCAGGATGTCTGGCTCTAGGTGAGTGATCACACCACTGGGGTTATCTGGGGCATGGAGATCTTTTTTGTATAGTTCTTCTGTGTATTCTTGCCACCTCTTCTTAATATTGTCTGCTTCTGTCAGGTCCATACCATTTCTGTCCTTTATTGTGTCCATCTTTGCATGAAATGTTCCCTGGTATCTGTAAATTTCTTGAAGAGATCTCTGGTCTTTCCCATTCTATTGTTTTCCTCTATTTCTTTGCACTGATCACTGAGGAAGGCTTTCTTATCTCTGTGCTATTCTTTGGAACTCTGCATTCAAATGGGTATATCTTTCCTATTCTCCTTTGCCTTTAGCGTCTCTTCTTTTCTCAGCTATTTGTAAGACCTCCTCAGACAACCATTTTGCCTTTTTGCATCTCTTTTTTTGTGGGGATGGTATTGATCAGTGCCTCCTATACAATGTCAAGAACCTCTGTCCATAGTTCTTCAGGCACTCTATCAGATCTAATCCCTTGAATCTATTTGTCACTTCCACTGTATAATTGTAAGGGATTTGACTTAGGTCATACCTGAATGGTCTACTGGTTTTCCCTACTTCTTTCAATTTAAGTCTGAATTTTATAATAAGGAATTCATGATTTGAGCCAGAGTTAGTTCCCAGTCTTGACTTTTCTGACTGTATAGAGCTTCTCCATCTTTGGCTAAAAGAATATACTCAATCTGATTTTGGCATTGACCATATGGTGATGTCCATGTGTAGAGTCTTCTCTTTTGTTGTTGGAAAAGGGTGTTTGCTATGACCAGGGCATTCTCCTGGCAAAACCCTGTTAGCCTTTGCTCTGCTTCATTTTGTACTCCAAGGCCAAATTTGCCTGTTACTCCAGGTATCTCTTGATTTCCTACTTTTGCATTCCAGTCCCCTATAATGAAAAGGACATCTTTATTTGGTGTTAGTTCTAGAAGGTCTTGTAGGTCTTCATAGAACTGTTCAACTTCAGCTTCTTCAAGATTACTGGTTGGGTCACAGAATTGGATTACTATGATATTGAATGGTTTGTCTTGGAAATGAACAAAGATCATTCTGTCATTATTGAGATTGCACCCAGGTACTGCATCTCAGACTCTTTTGTTAACTATGAGGGCTACTCCATTTCTTCTAAGGGATTCTTGCCCACAGTAGTAGATATAAGGGTCATCTGAGTTAAATTCCCCTATTGCAGTCCATTTTAGTTCACTGATTTCTAAAATGTCTATGTTCACTCTTGCCATCTGCTGTTTGACCACTTCTAATTTACCTTGATTCATGGACCTAACATTCCAGGTTCCTATACAATATTGTTTTTTACAGAATCATACTTTACTTCCATAACCAGTCACATCTACAACTGGATGTTGTTTTTGCTTTGGCTCCATCTCTTCATTCTTTCTGGTGTTATTTCTCCACTCTTCTCTAGTAGCATATGAGGCACTTACAGACCTGTGGAGTTCATCTTTCAGTGTCCTATATTTTTGCCTTTTCATACTGTTCATGGGGTTCTCATGGGAAGAATACTGAAATGGTTTCCCAGTGCCTTCTCCAGTGGGCCAAGTTTTGTCAGAATTCTCCACCATGACCTATCCTTCTTGGGTGAACCTACATGGCATGGCTCATAGTTTCATTGAGTTAGACAAGATTGTGGCCATGTGATCAGTTTGATTAGTTTTCTGTGACTGTGGTTTTCATTCTGTCTGCCCTCTGATGGATAAGGATAATCCATTATGGAAGCTTCCTGATGGGAGAGACTGACTGTGGGGGAAACTAGGTCTTATTCTGGTGGACTGAGCCATGCTCAGTAAATCTTTAATCCAATTTTCTATTGATGGGTGGGGCTGTGTTCCCTCCTTGTTGTTTGACGTGAGACCAAATTATGGCAGAGGTAATGAAAACAATGGTGACCTCCTTCAAGAGGTCCCATGCGTACACTGCCACACTCAGTGCCCCCAACCCTGTAGCAGGCCCCTGCCAACCCAGGAACAAAACTAGTGGAGGTGATGAAAAGTCAGTTGAGCTATTTCAAATCCTAAAATATGCTGCTGTTAAAGTGCTACACTCAATATGCCAGTGAATTTGGAAAACACAGCAGTGGCCAACAGGACTGGAAAAAGTCAGTTTTCATTCCAATCCCAAAGAAAGGCAAAGCCAAAGAATGTTCAAGCTACCACACAATTGGACTTATTTCACACACTAGTAAAGTAATGCTCAAAATTCTCCAAGTCAGTCTTCAACAGTACATGAACTGTGAACATCCAGATGTTCAATCTGGATTTAGAAAAGACAGAGAAACCAGAGATCACTTTGTGGACATCTGTTGGATCATCGAAAAAGCAAGAGAGTGTCAGAAAAATATCTACTTCTGCATTATTGACTGCACCAAAGCCATTAACTATGTGTATCACAACACACTGTGGAAAATGCTTAAAGAGATGGGAATACCACACCACCTGACCTGCCTCCTAAGAAATCTGTATGCAGGTCAAGAAGCAACAGTTCTGAAAGCAACTCAAAATGGAACAACAAAATGGTTCCAAATAAGGAAAGTTGTACATCAAGGCTATATATAGTCACCCTGATTATTTAACTTATATGCAGAGTACATCATGCAAAATGATGGGCTGAATGAAGCACAAGCTGGAATCAAGATTGCCCAAAGAAATATCAGTAATCTCAGATATGCAGATGACACCACCCTTATGGCAGAAAGAGAAGAACTAAAGAGACTCTTGATGAAAGTGAAAGAGGATACTGAAAAGTACACTTAAAACTCAACATTCAGGAAATTAAGATCATGGCATCCAATCCCATCACTTCATGGCAAATAGATGGGGAAACAATGAAAACAGTGAGAGACTTTATTTTGGGGGGTCAAAAATCACTGCAGATGGTGACTGCAGCCATAAAATTAAAAGACACTTGCTCCTTGGAAGGAAAGTTATGACCAACCTAGACAGCTTATTAAAAAGCAGAGACATTACTTTGCCAACAAAGGTCCATCTAGTCAAAGCTATGGTTTTTCCAATAGTCACTTATGGACGTGAGAGTTGGACTATAAAGATAACTGATCACTGAAGAATTGATGTTTTTGAACAGTTGTGTTGGAGAAGACTCTTGAGAGTCCCTTGGACTTCAAGGAGATCTAACCAGTTAATCCTAAAGGAAATCAGTCCTGAATATTTTTGGTAAGATTGATGCTGAAGCTGAAACTCCAACACTTTGGCCACCTGATGTGAAGAACTGACTCACTGGAAAAGATCCTGATGCTGGGAAAGAATGAAGGCAGAAGGAGAAGGGGACAACAGAGGATGAGATGGTTGGATGGCATCACCAACTCGACAGACATGAGTTTGAGCAAGCTCTGGGTGTTGGTGATGGGCAGGAAGGCCTGGCATGCTGCAGTCCATGGGGTTGTAGAAAGTCAGACATGACTGAGCGACTGAATGGAACTTATCAGAACCAAAGACTTTGGAACATTTGATGAAATAAAATTAAGTCTAGAATCTTACAAGGAGTTAATTCAAGGCATTAAAGACACATATTAAACATATATTATATTTAATAAATAATTCCCCTGAGTGATGTTTAGTTACATTTTTAATTACATCATATATTTTCTTTGTTAACCTTAACACTAATATTAAGCTTATACAAATACAAATGCACAGTATCTCTGAATATATAACTTGAACTGTGTGTGTGTATGAACCACATGATTAAAAAATAAAGGATCAATACATATTGCTGACTTACACATTGATTATTCACCTGAAAATTTATTTTTGTTTTACATCTACCTCCACCACAATCAATTGGTATATACAAAGTTTAAAAATATATTATTAAAGTGCAATTTTAATGTACATTGTCACAAATAATAATAATGCAGGTAGTTCTTAACTTTACAAAAATTAAATATAAGTGAACAAATGGCAACCCACTCCAGTACTCTTGCCTGGAAAATCCCATGGACGGAGGAGCCTGGTAGGCTGCAGTCCATGGGGTCACTAAGAGTCGGACACAATTGAGCAACTTCACTTTCACTTTTCACTTTCATGAATTGGAGAAGGAAATGGCAACCGACTCCAGTGTTCTTGTCTGGAAAATCCCAGGGAGGTGGAGCCTGATGGGCTGCCGTCTATGGGGTCGCAAAGAGTCGGACACAACTGAAGCAACTTAGCAGCAGCAGCAGTGAACAAAAGATATTCAACTTAAATTATCTGGGCTTAGCTATCTTCATTTTTTATAGGCTTAGGACTTCAAGTTTTATTTTTTACTATGTAATATGATGAATTGGCCTCAGGAGATCCTTGTTTATGATTAATTTGTTCCATTACATCTTTTGGGGCATAAAAAGTGTGTTTTTTATGATTTCCTGGACTAAAAGTTACCTATTTACATAGTGAAGTGTCTGGCTACATAAAATTTTGCCTGTAGTCAATATACTTTTGCTTTATGTTGCAATGTGTGGCAAGTTATCTTACTTCATTGCATTTTATTTCTATTACCTAATATTTGATTAAAACATAACTTATGAGACATTAATAGAATGAATGCATGTGAATACAGCCTTATTTAAAAACCGGATCATTATGAGTGATTTTTGCAGCTATTTTTCATCCATTATCTGCCATACAGATGCAGTTATAATTTTGCATTTTTGCTTAGAATTTCCTTGGTTTCTTATCAGATAGCATCTGGTTAAAAGTCTATTTCTGGATCCAGACAGTCTGTATTTGGATCTTGCTTCCTTCTTTTCACAGTCCTTTTTGAGTCTATTAGTAATCTCTTTCCCTCGTTCCTTCTGGAAATTTAAGCAATTTTGGAAAGAGTGGAAAAAAGTGAAATGATGAAACACAGTGCTTCCACATTACAAATTTCTCCCACAAGCTCCTTCAGCAAAATGAGAAATCTTCTGTTGTAAAGGACATTTAACTAGAAAATAACTAAGTGGGACCAATATTGAACACCATGTTACACAAAGGAAGAGCATAGGTGAACTAGCTTATTCTATTAATATCAGTAATCTCAGGAAAAGATGATTAATCTTAGATCAATGTATGCTAAGTTGCTTCAGTCGTGTCCAACTTTGCAACACTTTGGAGTGTAGCCTGTCAGGCTTCTTTGTCCATGGGGTTCTCCAGGCAAGAATACTGGAATGGATTGCCATGGCCTCCTCCAGGGGATCTTTCTGACCCAGGGATCGAACATGTGTCTCTTATGTCTCCTGCATTGGCAGATGGGTTCTTTACCACCAATGCCACCTGGGAAGCCCCTTAGAATAGGTATGGGTAAAATACTGAGGGCCATGGAAGAAAAGAACTTGTGTATGGCTGCTTATTCAATAGGCTACATTTAAAGAGCAGCACCTGACCTAGCAATGGGCACAGGTTCTCCACAAATGGAGACTCCAACGTGAAACTGAAAGACTGGCAAGATCTTACTGGTGTTTTCAGTTAATAATAATAATAAAAAAAAGGCAAGCCCCAAACCATCAGAAATATAAAAGCATAAATGAAGAAGGCCCCATGTTTGTCTTATCCACAAGGCATTTCATAGATGATACCTGAAAAACTAGGAAAAAAAATTTCAAAGTGTGAAAAGCTGTAATGGAGATATTTTGAATAAACACTGTTAGTGATGATCTTGGAAGAAACCAGAGAAGGCAAATTGCCCTTATGGATAAAATCTGACAGAGACAGAATTTGCTACAGCTGTCATAATTTTCAAAGCACCTAGTCAACAAGCCAATTCTCATGAGATGTATTGATCTTACCATTTATCTAATTAATGCTATTCATCCTAAAACAGGTCACCTGTTCCTCCCATTACATCCATGCAATATTCACTCAGAGGTCTATCCATTGCAATACTTGCTACTAGGTAATTCTTTTTTTCTGAAAATCAGCTAGAGTGTTTTTTGTGTGCTAACTTAGTTATGCCATTTTAGATTAATTGGAGGATAAATCCAGATGGTCCAACATCCATTTACCATGAACTCTGAACACAGAAAGCATATGTAGTATTGTGAATGCTAAATTAACAAGGGAAGAAAAATCTCCTACACTAAACAGATTTATAAGCAACAAAGTAAAAGTTTTCATTGAGTTACACTCATCTTAACAAATACTTGTGACACTTTTTAAATAAATAGAAAGCTTAACAATGAGAAAAAGGTTATCTAAACAGAAAATAAAATGTACTGATATCAGATCTTTTATCACTAACATTAGATACCAGTTGACCAAGAAATAGAATCTATATAGGTATAGAAGAGCTCTCCTTTACTAGAATTCTTTAAGGAAGAATGGATAATGTCTTTAGCTAATCAATCAATTTTCATAAATCTTAAAAATAACCAAGTTAATTCCCAGACTTCTGAAAAAAATACTTGAGATGTTCTTTAGCAAAATGAAAATTTGAGATGTAAATGTTTATAATATGTTGTCCAAGGAACAGAACTTATCCAGAGGTAAAAACAGAAAGAAAATAAATACAATTATTTATAAAAAGAAAATAAATGTCTATGGTGACCACTATGTGGTAGGCTGAAAGAGTATTTCAGAATTACAGACAAAGACTTCCCTTCAACAAATAATTTCATAAATTGTGTGATTAAGGATACAGATAATCCTAAGATCTTATAGCCACACTATACCCTCCATCATTAAGAACATATAGAAATCAAGAAACACTGGGGAAAAGCCATGAATAAATTTGTATTGGAAATCATCCTATTGGTTTTGGT
Organism: Bos indicus; assembly: GCF_029378745.1. Classification (NCBI taxonomy): domain Eukaryota; kingdom Metazoa; phylum Chordata; class Mammalia; order Artiodactyla; family Bovidae; genus Bos; species Bos indicus. The sequence continues at coordinate 26,258,262 of NC_091776.1, read as the reverse complement.
AAAGTTGTCCAGCCTAGTTTACCAGGTGTTCCTCATATACTCTCCTGAATTGCCCTCCTAGAGTAATTTACCATCTGCTGCCTTTCCAATAAATGTTAATTCAGTCAATTAGTATTTATACCACCTGTAAGCCTGAGAACCTCTTTCCCTCCTGTTCATCAGCACGTTGAGCAAAACCTAATCTCAAGTTTGTGGTTAATACATTAAGTGAATGAATAAATGGACAAATGTATGCATTTTTACTCTCTTTTTCAGATGTTAGCTCTGAAAGGGAGTTAGTTATATGTCCATATAAAGAGTCAGTTCAGTTCAGTCGCTCAGTCGTGTCCGACTCTTTGCGACCCCATGAATCGCAGCACTCCAGGCCTCCCTGTCCATCACCAACTCCCGGAGTTCACTCAGACTCACGTCCATCGAGTCAGTGATGCCATCCAGCCATCTCATCCTCTGTCATCCCCTTCTCCTCCAAGAGCCGCTCATAGACACAACATGAGCACTTGTTAAACCTAATCTTTCGGCTTGGACCTACCAATCCTTTTTGTTTTTTAGCATTACACCTTTTGAGATCATGGTGCACAGAGAGGACCCAGTGCCGGCAGGCGCCTTCTGGGGGTCACACCGGCAAGTTAGGGGGCAGGAGTAGAGCTGAAGGTGACTCTGTCTTGAAGAGGTATGTCAGCCCTATCCTGCCTGCCTGCCGCAGAGAAGAGACGCTGAGCAGCTCCAAGTTGAGGCCTGCTACCTCCTGTCCACCCACCTGGTGCCGTTCCTGGAGCACCAGCATGCCCAGCCCTGCCCTCGTCCCCCATGGCACCAGTAGCCTCTCCCGGTCACATCCCCTCCTGCCACTGTTGGCCACTTCTCATGGCCTGCCTGCATTCCCCTTGCCTCCTTGTCCTTGCCTTGGTCTTTTCCATCCAGGCTCTGCACCAGTGCTTGTAAGGTCACTGACTTACCTGGTTGGAATGCTGCTGAAGCGGTCCACCAGGCAGTGCAGGACATCGTGGCTGCAGCAGCATGGGAAGGTGTGCCAGGTGCCCAGATCCGCATGTGAGGGGCCCCTCGGCCAGGTGCCTGGCAAGGAGGCCAGTGGCAGTCAATACAAGGCAACTTAAAGCTCTGACGGAAAATTTCCAAATTAAATGAAAAAAGTCCAAATCTGTCTTGGATGAGGTTAGGTAGAGGCTTTAATATCTCTTTCACTCTCCCAGAAGCCTACTTGCTTATTTCCTTTCCCGCTTTGTCTACAAAGATCTGTGCTGCACAGGGACTCCCAGACCCGCTTCCTCCCTGAGCCTGGGCCGCACCTGGAGTCCAGGTGAGCCTGGCCATATTCTGCTCATCCTACCAGATTCTTGCCAACGTTGTTCAAGACGAGGGGTGAGTGGTCTTAAGTCCTGTATCTCCTTGCCCTGGTCGGCTGGGTTCACGGTCACACCACTCAGCACACATGACATTGGGCAGCGAATCCCCAATGTCCAGTTGACCCACTGCTCAGCCACGCTGCCCCGACCCCAGGAGCAGCCTCTCAAAAGTCAGGGTCTGCTTTCACTTGGATTGATTTCCAGAGTTTTAACAGGGTAAATCCTGGCGAGTATCAGGTCTTAGGAGGGAGAAGAGCCGAGATATAAGAGGAGTTGCCAGTAGGTACATCCTGACCAGTCCGAGGAGCTGCAGTTGATCTTCATTTTCCAGCTGCCCTTTCACTTTGGATATCAAGGTCTTCACTTGGGAACCAGGGCAGAACACCTTTACTGGACCCTGTGCTCTGACCCGCATCCAGCGAGGTTCTGTTTCTCCTTTAAGAGCTTCTGGTAGAACCTGAGAGTCTTCCAGAAGTCTTTTAATCCCGAGCTGCTGCTCCAGCTTCTGGTGGAGAGAGGGTGGTGAGCCTACGATGCCTTGTCCTCTCGTTGGGCAGCGCTGCCTCTGGGAAACAGGTGAGCCGGGAGACCTGGAGGCGGGGAGGCGTGGAGACTAGGGACGTTCCAGCGCAGAGGCAGCTTAGCCCCTCCTCTCACGTGAAGGCCAAAGAAGAACTGCGCACACAGGCGCAATGGCAAACGTCCCAGAAAACTGGAAAGAAGCCCATTCTATTAACCCACTGGGGGAAAAAAAAATGAGGCCAAATATCACGCTGTAACCAGAGGACCGTCACTTTTACTAACTGTCCTCCCAGATCACAGCCCCACCAGCCGAGCAGGAGGAGAGGTGGGCGGAGCGGGGTGGGACACACCCACCGCAGGGGCGTGTTCTGGCCTCGGAGGCCTGGCTCTTCTGGTTAGTTCTACTAGCACCACCACTGGAGTTCGAGGGGGGACACCCCGAATGGCGCAGACCCTGGCTGAGGCGTCAAGACCATCCCGCCGTGGAGCCCGCCCTACAGTGCCTCTCAAGCCCCTCTGCCCACTCAGGGCTTCCGTCTAGGGCACTGAAGATCAAGGGGGCTTTAATCCGGCCACCTATCCTCGAGGGAGGCGGGTAAGCACCCAGGCTGCAGGTGAGCCAGGGTTCCTCAGTGCAGCTTCATTATGTCCAGCTTTACGACAGGTCCCAGCTGCTTCCTGGAGAACTTGTATCTTTAGAAGAGGGTGAATGTCAGAGCCTCCCAAGAAGGATGCACGAGCCTGCCTGGAGGGTCAGTGCCCCCATCCCAAAGCCCCTGCCCCGCTTCCCGTGTCCTGTGGAGAGGTCCTGGTCCTGGTTCTTCACTCACGTGGAGGGGAGTGTGGAATGAAGAAAGCCCTGGAAACAGGACCTGCTCCTTTCAAGCGGGGAGAGCGACAGCCTCGCCCACCCAACTGCTCCACGGAGGAGCCCATGGTGCCGGAGCAGGCAGAGAGCTCTGTGAGTTAGCCCTTGAGTGCCAATGGGTCGTCAGTTTCCTGCAGGAGGACGGGCCACAGTGAAGGGCAGCTGGGACCAGAAGAGGGGTAGACCCCTGCTCAGGAAGGTCTGGGGTGAGCAGAGGCCCAGGCACTCTAGCAGAAACCACTTCCTGTTTGTTAACCAGGGTCAACGTAGCTTCCAGGCCCTGAATCAGACACACCCACAGGAGCATTACCCTGATAGCCCAGAGTTTTTGGCGTTCATTTTTAGAAAGTCTAGTTAGATCAAGTCCAAACAACGTTTCTCCCAGTCTCATCATACTGCAACAATAGATTGTGTTTTGTTGAGTATTTCTGAACAGTTTGGTAGAGCTAAAAGTGCAAGTGGCATTTTTATTTAAACATCTGAAAAAGAAAGATGGTATAAAATTGGGCTTTATTAATTTGCTTCCGTCTTATCCATTAATCATCTTAATTCTTTTTGCTGACTTTGATAGTAACTAGTTTGACCACCTTCATCTGGTGAAAAACATAGCTCTTTTATTTCTCCAAATATTTAGGAACTCATTCTCCCTTATTGCCATAAATTCCAATATCTGAAAGTCATGCCTCTTCCTGTACTTATCAAGATGCTGGAAGATCAGTTATCACGTGGGTTTTTCCAATTGGAATAAATTAGCCTGCTTGAACCTGAACCCTCTTCCTTTAGCCAAGGCTACTCCTGTCTTTTAGGTATATTTTCTTTGAGGTCACTTTTCCTTTCTTTTTTTTTTTTTTTTTAAAACCAGGAAACATTGGTTTGAGAAACTCTAGCTTACCTTAATATGTAGTCTATACTTTAATATTCAGTAAGAAGGGTTTATGTGTTTGAAAAATTTCCATCAAAGGTTCTGGAATTTTCAAGTAATTTAGACATTGTTTCCCTCCTTAAATGCATTGTGTAGTGTAAGACTTTAATTAGGCCATGACATAATCTAATACGAATATCTGCATGTTTAAATGGGACACAAATTTTAAATGGACATATTTGATGGAGTCATTTAGATAATCTCTGAGACAGGAAAATCCAATATGTGGGGACTCAATCCACTTTGATAGAGAAGGGGTAATGATTAGGCATCTGGTTAACTTTTAGAAAAGCATAGTTTTGTAATCTCAAACTTGTTTTCCCCTTGGAAATGAAAGATTACTTTTACTATCATGCAAATTTTGATTCACATCCCATTGTATTCTTAGATATTGGTCATCTTTAGAATTATCAAGTTATTTTACTTATTTCCTGCAATATATCTTGCCTGTCCTTTGTCAATAATAAAATTATTGTACCTGACCTGCTTCTCATGTTATCGGATGATGGCTGTTATCCTTTATGGATAATAATCTGTCCAAAAATGCTTTAACATTTTCATTGACATTCAGGAATATAATTTCATATTTTTTCATATTCATACCTGTGAGCAAGAAGAGGACCTTGACAAAGTTTTCAGGACTTTATAAAAAGGAACCTGGGGAGGATATTTGGAAGATTGTACAGTTGGATTTCAAGTGGAGTTACGTAGGACCTTTCAGGGAAGAGAAATGATGGAGATTGGGAAATTTATGAGCTAGTAGTTAGAAATTGGTAAATAGAATGTGGTGAAGGTATAGAAGTGAGTTTTGATAAGGCATTGTTTGTTAAGTGAGCTGTTTACCTAGGTGAGTAGAATATTGCTTCAGATAAATTGATCTGCAAGGATTTCCTGAAGCAAGTGGTAAAGTTGTTCATTGATTTACAGTTTTATTTTTTCTGAGCAAAATATTCTGAAACAACCAACCAACTCATTTTGACTCAGTTTATTTGGTTCTTAGTTTTCAGAGCTGTGTTACATTAACACAGAACATTGGGTTTTAGCACCTGATCACCATTGTCTTTTCATACTGTTCATGGGGTTCTCCAGGTAAGACGACTGGAGTGGTTTGCCATTCCTTTCACCAGTGGACCACATTTTGTCAGAAGCAGGTAAATAAGCAACAGTTAGAACTGGACAAGGAACAATGAAGTGATTCAAAAGGAGTATGTCAAGACTGTATATTGTCATTCTGCTTACTTAACTTTTATGCAGAGTACATCATGTGAAATGCTGGGCTGGACGAAGCCCAAGCTGGAATCAAGATTTCCAGGAGAAATATCTACAACTTGATATATGCAAATGATACCATTCTAATGGCCAAAAATACAGAGGAACTAAAGAGCCTTTTGATGAGGGTGAAAAAGGAGAGTGAAAAAGCTGGCTTGAAACAACATTAACAAAGGTCGTGGCATCTGGTCCCATCACTTCATGGCAAATAAATGGGGAAAAAGTGGAAACAGTGGCAAACTTTATTTTCTTGGGCTTCAGAATCGGGAGCAGTTCAGTGACTGCAGCCATGAAATTAAAAGACACTTGCTTCTTGGGAGGAAAACTTTGACAAACCTAGACAGCATCTTAAAAAGCAGAGACATCTCTTTGCTGACAAAGGTCCGTACAGTCAAAGCTGTGGTTTTTCCAATATTCATGTACACTTATGAGAGTTGGACCATAAAGAATGCTAAGCATTGAAGAGTTGATGTTTTGAATTGTGGTGCTGAAGAAGACCTGAGAGTCCTTTGGACAGTAAGGAGATCAAATGTGTCAATTCTAAAGTAAATCAACCTTGAATATTCATTGGAAGGACTGATGCTGAAGCTCCACTACTTAGGCCACCAATACAAAGAGCCAACTCATTTGAAAAGACCCTCATGCTGGGAAAGATTGAAGGCAAAAGGAGAAGGGGGTGACAGAGTATGAGGTTAGGTACCATCACTGACTCAAGGAGAAGAGCTTGAGCAAACTCTGGGAGATAGTGAAGGACAGGGAAGACTGGCATGCCACATAGTTCATGGAGTTGCAAAGAGTTACACACTGCTTAGCAAATGAGCAACAACACCATTGTGTATGTGGTCTCAGTTTCTTGAGTTTGGTAAGAGATTGACAGATTTTTCCTCTAAAGTGCCAAATAGACAATGTTTTAGGCTCTGGAGGCTATACAATCTCTTGCAACAACTTAATTTTACTATTTTAGCCCCGAAAGCAGGCATAGACAATATGTAAATAAACATACCTGTGTTCCAAAAAAGATTTATTTAAAACATAAGCTAAGATGTATCATCGCCCCAAGACATCAAAGTTCTATGGACAATTTTCATGATATATGCATTCATGTCTGATAAATACACAGTACCATCTGATATGCACTTATCTGCGTGCCTCAGATAAGTGTACATGTGTTCATGGATGCAAGAAAATACTGCTTCAGCTGGCACTCACTTACACCTCTCTTTAACCTAGTTTATTATCTGTAGTAAGGCACAATAATTTCATAGGATTTTTATGATAATTATGTTAATGCTAAAATATATGAATTAACCTATAATTTTGATTTTTTTTACATATATCAATGGTAATGATTGAAATAAGTGGATTTTAAATGTCTTAATGTAATGTACATTCAAGTCCTTCCCTGGTGGCTCAGTCTGTAAAGAATCAGCCTACATGCCAGAGACCCTGGTTCAATCAGAGTCAGGAAGATACCCTAGGAAAGGAAATGGCAACCTACTTCAGTGTTGCCTGGAAAATCTCATGGATAGAAGAGCCTGGTGGGCTACTGTCCATGGGACTCACAAGAGTTGGACATGACTTAGCAACTAAACCACAAATGTAAATTTATTTTTGATATATAAATTGTGGGGAAAAGGTGTTTTTACCTTAAATATAATTCCTTGTGTTCAGTTCAGTTGCTCAGTTGTGTCCGACTCTTTGTGACCCCATGAATTGCAGCACGCCAGGCCTCCCTGTCCATCACCAACTCCCACAGTTCACTCAAACTCACATCCATCCACTTGGTGATGCCATCCAGCCATCTCATCCTCTGTCGTCCCCTTCTCCTCCTGCCTTCCAATCCCTCCCAGCATCAGAGTCTTTTCCAATGAGTCAACTCTTCGCATGGGGTGGCCAAAGTACTGGAGTTTCAGCTTTAGCATCATTTCTTTCAAATAACACCCAGGACTGATCTCCTTCAGAATGGACTGGTTGGATCTCCTTGTAGTCCAAGGGACTCTCAAGAGTCTTCTCCAAACCACAGTTCAAAAGAATCAATTCTTCAGTGCTCAGCTTTCTTCACAGTCCAACTCTCACATCCATACATGACCACTGGAAAAACCATAGCCTTGACTAGATGGACCTTTGTTGGCAAAGTAATGTCTCTGCTTTTCAATATGCTATCTAGATTGGTCATAACTTTCCTTCCAAGGAGTAAGCGTCCTTGTGAATAGGAAGATAAAAATTACCATGATCCTAATTTTGAATATAGTACTAGAAATAATATCTCTATCAGATCAGATCAGATCAGTCGCTCAGTCGTGTCCGACTCTTTGCGACCCCATGAATAGCAGCACTCCAGGCCTCCCTGTCCATCACCAACTCCCGGAGTTCACTCAGACTCACGTCCATCGAGTTAGTGATGCCATCCACCCATCTCATCCTCTGTCGTCCCCTTCTCCTCCTGCCCCCAATCCCTCCTAGCATCAGAGTCTTTTCCATTGAGTCATCTCTTCACATGAGGTGGCCAAAGTACTGGAGTTTCAGCTTTAGCATCATTCCTTCCAAAGAAATCCCAGGGCTGATTTCCTTCAGAAGGGACTGGTTGGATCTCCTTGCAGTCCAAGGGACTCTCAAGAGTCTTCTCCAACACCACAGTTCAAAAGCATCAATTCTTTGGCACTCAGCCTTCTTCACAGTCCAACTCTCACATCCATACATGACCACAGGAAAAATCATAGCCTTGACTAGACGAACCTTTGTTGGCAAAGTAATGTCTCTGCTTTTGAATATGCTATGTAGGTTGGTCATAACTTTCCTTCCAAGGAGTAAGCATCTTTTAATTTCATGGCTGCAGTCACCATCTGTAGTGATTTTGGAGCCCAGAAAAATAAAGTCTGACACTGTTTCCCATCTATTTCCCATGAAGTGGTGGGCCCGGATGCCATGATCTTTGTTTTCTGAATGTTGAGCTTTAAGCCAACTTTTTCACTCTCCACTTTCACTTTCATCAAGAGGCTTTTGAGTTCCTCTTCAGTTTCTGCCATAAGGGTGGTGTCATCTGCATAAGATAATATTTAAAAATAATACTATAATAATGATTAAAGTTGTAATATATATATATGCGTGTATTTCCTATCAGTTTATTAGGTTAGATTTTCTGACACCAAAAAGTTATTGATTTATGAAAGATTTATAGGGAGAAATTCCTGTTATGCATTAAAGAGAGGGAGCTGATGTAAAGTGTTGGGAGCTTACAAACAGCAATGCATTCTGAGCCTTGTGAAGAGAAGAGAAGGGAAGGAAGGATTGAGACATTTTCTTTCAGCCTGAAGCACAGGTTTAGTTAGTTTTGGACAAACTAATGAGGAGTTCAGAGTCTTCTGCAAGAAGCGTACTGTGTTTCTAAGAATGTTTCTTATACTAGTGCCCTCACCATCGGAGAAAGCAAGGGGACCCCACTCCAGTACTCTCACCTGGAAAATCCCATGGACAGAGGAGCCTGGTAGGCTGCAGTCCATGGGGTCGCTAAGAGTCAGACACGACGGAGCGACTTCACTTTCACTTTACACTTTCATTCATTGGAGAAGGAAATAGCAACCCACTCCAGTGTTCTTGCCTGGAGAATCCCAGGGACAGAGGAGCCTAGTGGGCTGCCGTCTATGGGATCGCACAGAGTCGGACATGACTGACGCAACTTAGCAGCAGCAGTAGCCCTCACCTTTGGCCAGGAACAGCCTAATGAATCATGGCCTCAGTACAAACAAGGTCATTCAGATCAGTTGGGCAGCAGCTGGGGCTGAGTTCCCTGAAGCAGGAGTTCTAAGTGGCTATACATAAACTGAATATTTACATATGAAAAAGCAAAAACAGAACAAAAAAACACCCTGAAAATCTTTAGGGGCTTCGCAGGTGGCACAGTGGTTAAGAATCCGCCTGCCAATGCAGGATCCACAAGAGATGGGGGTTCCATCCCTGGGTCGGGAAGTTCCCCTGGAGTAGGAAATGACAACCCACTCCAGTATTTTTGCCTGGAAAACTCCATGGACACAGGAGCCTGGTGGCCTACAGTCCAAATGGTTGCAAAATGTCAGACGCAACTGAGCATGCAATGCCCATTAGATGACATAAGTGTTTCGTGCCTTCCTAAAGATTTAATTATTATATATGCTCCCATGTATGTACATGTATGCATAATTTTCTCTCTTTAAGAATTCTTCAATAATATTAACATTGTGTTTTAGGTAATCCTGATTTTCTTTTTAAAAATCAACTTAAAGGGAGAAGCTAAAATATTCAGCTTTAATTTTGCCAGTAGATTTTTAATGTTTTGTAATCATAATGTTTAATTTGTGCTGTTCTTAGAACTTTAATTATGAAACTAAATTGTACTAATACCCATTAGGTACTTCTTAATTGAAGACACATCATATGTCTGATGTGGCAGTACTAATTGGTGTAATTAAATTCTAATATGCATCAGTAGCCTAATTTTAAAAAGTGAATAAAAAGCAGATAGAAATAAGTTCTTGAAACTGCATAGCTGTAAAATACATAAGTGCATTTGCATTTGTAACATACATATTTATTCAGAACAGACAACCCATCAATTATATTTGAAATTAATTTTACCAGATAACTTGAATAATGAGTAAGAAGGATTGATTGGTCAGGTAAACATGCATGTGAATTCAGAAACACAGTCATTAAGCTCAAGAAGGACAATGATTTTCTCTTTTACAAATTCTTATGTAGGTCAAACCCTGTGAAAGTAAATACATTCTTATCGTAATATGTTTTGGGTGAAATTACAAACCCCTTGCAAATTACATTACTGGGTTATTCAAGCAGGAGGTGGATCAGTCATTAGCTCTTGCTCTGCTAAAACATGTTTCAAAAACATCCAGGAGATGTTTTTACATGTTCAAAAATATTCATTTATGCTCTTAGATCCTTTTTTTTTTTGCAAGATCTAAATTCCACAACTGGGGATTAAACTCTAAACTTGGGCCGAAGCAGTAAAAACATGGACTCTTAACCACTCAACTGCCAGGGAGTTCCTTTATGCTCTTAAGTCTTATTTGTTTAATGCAATATATGTAATTTTAAAATAAATAGGCTAGTTTTGACTATACATTTTTATCTTGATCATTTTGCTTAAATTAGTAATATAATATGTATATTTAATTATACGGAATTAAATACAGAATTAACATCTAAATTATTTTAATTTTCTTATTTCATAAATCCTCTTAGAATTTTTTAATTTTAAAAATGAATTTATATAGAAATTTCATTCAGATGGAAACTGAGATTCTGAGCACAAATCCCAATATCATTGCCAATTAATTCATAATCACTTAAATAACTGAATACATACATGTAACACATTTTCTATTTTATTCAGTTTTGAGAATCTGTAAGACTCACCTGTATGGATATAGGCTCAATGCCAGCTTCACCTTTGTGTGGCCTGTGCAGTCACACAGTGCACTATGAGTATAATGACCTCTTATTTGGTTTAATGCTCTGATGTCACCGTCTTGAAATGCTTAATAGGTTTTGACCAAAAGACAGTGCTCATGTTCATTTTGCTCTCAGCCATGAAAATTATATAGGCATTCCAATATTTTCTCATATTTGGACATTTTAATGTAGTGAAAATATGGAATACTAATGTTTGAAAACTCAAAAGAAATTTAAAGGCCTTTTTATTTTGTGGAGATAATAAACAAATTTTAAAAATTAAAAGACGAAACAATCATTCTTAAAGACATTTATGATTGTTAACTTTGGAAATACAGCCACTCACATTCAGAATGTTCACTTAAAGAAGTATTGCCCATTTACTTTGCTACTGTACTTTGAATTATTGGCAATGATACAATTCAAAAGGAAATGATTAATAAATTTAGGTATAGTAAGAGTTGTTAGTTTTCTCATGGCTATCTGGAAGAAATACTTTTCTTTGAGTAGCCAAATATCAAAGTAGTTCTAAACACTTCTGCATTTTGATATTGCTCAAAACAACTTATTGGAATCAGGAAGTCACCAAAGTAGTGGGCAAGATAAACCTGTCATAGCTGGGTATTATCAATGACATAAGAGTCTGGAAAACAAAGATATTCTGCTCTAATGACCAAGATATTTGGAAATGGAGAAAGTAAAGGCAAGCATCCTTATCACTGTGTTTCTATTGAATTAAAAATAAAAAAATAAATAGCACAATTGCTTATACAGTTATTAGGTAAACTTTTCTTTGTGATTGATAGTTTTACCATTGTTGTTATTTTTACTATACCCATTTCATACGTATATGAAGATAGCTTTCACAGAGATAAGTTCAAATGAAGGAGGCAATTCAATAATACATGAATCAGCTTAAGTCAGAGCAATGATAAGATGTTGAGAAGGAAATAATTTGAGGGGAATAAAAGTGATTATTGATAGCAGGTTTTTATTTTGGGGTTGTTTTTTACTTTGGAATGTGCTTCAAGGAATGTTAACATAGAAAAAGTAATAGCATAGTTCTATAATAAATGCTAAGCTTAAAATATATCTTAATTCTATAAGAGAAGTGAAATATTTCACTGGAATATTTTATAGAGGGGAAAATCCAGACACAGATTATATTTAAAGGACTGTTTAAACTGGAGATTAAAGCTTCATCTTTGAATAGAATACTCTTTCCAGTAAGCCAGTGATTTTCACAATTTTCAAGTTTTCTAACATATTTATTTCATACTGCATTTAACCTAGAGGCAGAAACAAGTAAAAGACAAAAAATTAGAGCTAATTTTGCTGAATCTGGGTTGTCTCTATAGAGCACAGTTAGAAAGTGATTACATTAAGCTAAACATACACAGAATTCCTGTAAATTTTGATGCAGTAGACAAAGACCTATAAATAATATGAAACAAATATACAAAGCATAATACACATTAATTGCATTTATTTAACAGAATAGTCCTCTCTTAATTGTTTGAATATAATAAAAGTTTACTTTAAAAATAAGAAAGCTGTATATTTCAGTAAGAAAAAAATTATAGTAAAAAAAAAAAAGAGAGAAATACCTGTTATTATAGCTTTGAATTTGAATTATACCGATTTGAATTTGTATAATGCTGGAGAGTTTTCTGTGTGTCCAAGCATTATGAGAATTTTTATTAAGTAAAATCCTTATAAGTGCTTACCTTGAATGATATTCCTAGAAGTCGCAACCCCTTACGTCATCAAAATGATTTTTGAAGTCATTAAAATATTAGGTGATGTATTTTAACAACTTTTCATTCTCTTCAAAGAGACTATCAGGAATGAAGCTCTGTGTGTCACGTTCTTATTTATCTTTCCCTTTCACAGTCATCTGTTATACTTTTATCACCATATGACTCTACATCTCCACCAGAATCACTCTCCTATCTTCTTTCATCACACATCTTGATCCGTCTTCTGGGATGCTCACACTCTGATTAACAAATGACTCCACGTTTTCAGTGAGGACTGGAATCCAGTGTGCCTGTAAAATATAATAACCTCAAAAGCCCTTTCAGCAAGGTGCTGTCTTTTGCACATCCCAGATTCACATACCCAGTGGTCAAGAGGTTGAGTATCTATGTTCTTTATTTTGATTTGTAGGTTCCACACTATTATTGTTCTTTCCTTCTGCAAACAATGAAACACATAAATATTGCCAGTGACTTTGTCCTTGAATTGTAACATTTGTGCATACCAGGTTTTCCATTTTTGTGTACTCTTTCAAATTATTTGGTCTCTTTTCTCCATGACACTTTTGCTTTTGACTCTCAAAGACTTTTTTTTCAACTGAAACCCCATTATTCTCTATTACTTTTACCTCAACTTGATAACTCTTCAAGATCTCACCCCTCAATCTCACCCCTATTCTTAACCACCAGAATAATTTTCCTTCTTCCTTGTTTTGGAGAGCAAGTATTTCTTGACATTTAAAAAATAATTTAAAATGCTTTACTCTTTTATCATCTCTACTGCTCATTTCATCTATCACCACTTGTTCAAGCCTCACACTAGTTCAGATTTTTGACCTCTTGATGATTGTCAGTCTACAGACTCCACTATCTTTTCCCTCTCTCTTAGATTCCCCATTACATCTCTTCCCTACTTATCTAGGGACAAATTGTGGATTCCATCATTATAATTACCTGGATGATAGGGTTTTAGAAAAATAATTTTTTAAGGATGTACGTGTCTAAATAGACTATGTTGTCAAATCTAGCAGTTTATTTATTTTCATGTTTATTTCTCCAAAGCAACTTTGTAAGTAGCTTTTACTTTAGATTCTGTGAATCTATCCCAGGTTACTTAATTCCCAGATGTACTTTTCTATCATATTCAGTGAAACAAGGGCAACTGCTCAGTTATTTCAGTTCAGTCAAATCCTAATATTTTTCTGCCTGTATTATATTGAATTTTTCTTATTTCTATATTGTAGCTTTCACCATTATGTAATATTTATCTTTGACGTATTTGTTATATCTGTGGGAATACATAAGCTGTGTCACACTCTTGAACAATATTTACACACTGCTAAAATGTATAATGTGATGACTGACCTAGAGCCAGATATCCTGGAATGTGAAGTCAACTGGGCCTTAGAAAGCATCACTATGAACAAAGCAGGTGGAGGTGATGAAATTCCAGTTGAGCTCTTTCAAATCCTGAAAAATGATGCTGTGAAAGTGCTGCACTCAAAATGCCAGCAAATTTGGAAAACTCAGCAGTGGCCACAGGACTGGAAAAGGTCAGTTTTCATTCCAATCCCAAAGAAAGGCAATGCCAAAGAATGCTCAAACTACCACACAGTTGCACTCATCTCACACGCTAGTAAGGTAATGCTCAAAATTCTGCAAGCCAGGCTTCAGCAATACGTGAACCATGAACTTCCTGATGTTCAAGCTGGTTTTAGAAAGGGCAGAGGAACCAGAGATCAAATTGCCAACATCTGCTGGATCATGGAAAAATCAAGAGAGTTCCAGAAAAACATCTATTTCTGCTTTATTGACTATGCCAAAGCCTTTGACTGTATGGATCACAATAAACTGTGGGAAATTCTTCAAGAGATGGGAATACCAGACCACCTGACCTGCCTCTGAGAAAATTGTATGCAGGTCAGGAAGCAACAGTTAGAACTGGACATGGAACAACAGACTGGTTCCAAATAGGAAAAGGAGTATGTCAAGGTTATATATTGTCACCTTGCTTATTTAACGTATATGCAGAGTACACCATGAGAAACCCTGGGCTGGAAGAAGCACAAGCTGGAATGAAGATTGCTGGGAGAAATATCAATAACCTCAGATATGCAGATGACACCACCCTTATGGCAGAAAGTGAAGAGGAACTAAAAAGCCTCTTGATGAAAGTGAAAGAGGAGAGTGAAAAAAGTTGGCTTAAAGCTCAGCATTCAGAAAACGAAGATCTTGGCATCCGGTCCCATCACTTTGTGGGAAATAGATGGGGAAACAGTGTCAGACTTTATTTCTTTGGGCTCCAAAATCACTGCAGATGGTGACTGCAGCCATGAAATTAAAAGATGCTTACTCCTTGGAAGGAAAGTTATGACCAACCTAGATAGCATATTGAAAAGCAGAGACATTACTTTGCCAACAAAGGTCTGTCTAATCAAGGCTATGGTTTTTCCTGTGGTCATGTATGGATGTGAGCGCCGAAGAATTGATGCTTTTGAACTGTGGTGTTGGACTCTTGAGAGTCCCTTGGACTGCAAGGAGATCCAACCAGTGCATTCTGAAGGAAATCAGCCCTGGGATTTCTTTGGAAGGAATGATGCTAAAGCTGAAACTCCAGTACTTTGGCCACCTCAAGTGAAGAGTTGACTCATTGGAAAAGACTCTGATGCTGGGAGGGACTGGGGGCAAGAGGAGAAGGGGACGACAAAGGATGAGATGGCTGGATGGCATCACTGACTCAATGGACGTGAGTCTGGGTAAACTCTGGGAGTTGGTGATGGACAGGGAGGCCTGGCATGCTGCGATTCATGGGGTCACAAAGAGCTGGACATGACTGAGCGACTGAACTGAACTTAAAATTTATAACTTTTTGGTTAAATGCTTCATTTTTTGCGTATAAAATGATTTGTGTATTTTAAGTATATGTTGCAATATGATTGAAGAATATAGTCAATATCTTGAGGAAGGATGGATTCTTATTTCTATTAAGTCAAGTGGATACATTTGTATTAAGTTTTCTTCTTAATGATAAATCTGAAATTATTAGTTATTTAAACAATTATTATTTATATTCAACCCTCCTCTTATCATTAAGTCAAAGAAAATGTCCTTATTTTGACACTGACATCATTCCATAAATCTCTACAAGACTGATTTAACCAGATCACATGTTTAATTCAAGTTAGGAAGGACTAAACCCCATGTTACATCATTTCAGTTCAATGTTTTGGATCAAATTGAGTTGTAGTCATTTGAATATATTTTCAAGGCCATTCTTAAAGCATGTACAGCTGTAGATACAAAAGATTTGTCTGAATCTGCCTTAACTTTTATAAGTGACTTGAAATGGTAACTAAAATCTCATCTAAGCTCAGTTGTGAAGAATTCTGTAAGGTGACATTTAATTCTTATATTCTCAACATGACAGTGACTGTTGTTTTGTCTTGGAAGTTTTCAGAGGTACATGATAAAATGACAGTATTTGAGGGAAAAAGGTAAGACAGCTAATCTTCGATTTAAGAGTGTGCTATTCCTGCAGTCCAGCATTATTTATTTTATGTGTCTTTTAGGTCTCTTACACATGTTTCTGTTGGGCTTTTTCTTATAGACCTTTTTTAAAAAAATTCTGAGGCCATGGACATACCCTATTATGTTATATTCTATAACCTATTGTTTTGATTTTTAGATCCACAGTATAGCCATGGATTTGATTTTATGACATCATTTATTAGGAGCTATAATAGGCTAATATGATTTTCTGCTGAAATTCATGAATTGTGATTCTAAAAATATAATGTTGCCCAGATAAAAATCTTAATTTCTGTAAATCTTACTATATAAAATAAAATGTAATATCTCCCTCTATAAATTAATATCCTAGATAAGCTTTAGAGTATTTCCAAACAAGTTCTATTTTACCTTAGAGAATGTTAACCAGTGTAATTTTTCCTATTTTATTTTTGTGTTTTCTTTTTTAGTTTGTTTTTGTGTTTCTCCAGATGTCCTCTTTTTTAAAGCAAATGTAGGGAAGGTAGGTACCTTCCATCCTAGAATTACAGTGTAAAAATAAACTCTGTAGTATTTTGCCAAAGCTTTTTATGTGGAGTTAATAGAAGACAGAAAGTGGAAAATTGCAAAATGAGTTCAAGAACTTTAAGGAAAAGTGTTCTGTCTAGTTATGTCAATCTTTATGTTAGGTAAATCTTTCACAGTGTGGTTCCAGACATAGCTGAACATGTAGAAGATGGTAGAAGTCCCGGACTTCATATTAACTTTACGCCATATGATGTTTCGGTTGTTGACACAAGTACTGGCATAAAGCCATTTGAAATTTAGAGAATAATGATAAATAATATGAATTTTTGCCTATAACTGTGATTTTATTGTCCACATGTAGGCACTGTAGGGACATACTTGCAACAGTGGAAGCATTGTAAAATGCCCGTTGGTTTAGATATTGACCTACTGTAGCAAAATGGAGCTGTAATATATGGACTGATACCTTCTGCTTATACTTAGAAAGACCGAATCCCTTTGAAATGAGGAAATGCTAGAGAGATTGAAATTAATCAGTTGGTATATACATCTCACATGGAAGATGATGAGAAATTTATTACAAAAAAAAAAACAAAAAAACACAGGTAAGAGCAGACTCAAAGATAGAATTCAATTTTTTTAAATGATGGTATCCAAAAGTTACTGTATGTTTCTTACCAAATTTTTCTATATCAGAATTTATTTTACTTCTAAATTTAATATTTAGATCATTTACACATACTTCACAATTGAATTAATGATGTATTGTTTTTTTCTCATTTATATTTTCTTTCTCTGCCAATCAAACTATAGATAGGCCATTTCCCATCCCATTTTTAGCTGGGGGCAACCATTATACAGGCAACCATTATACAATTTTTCCAGTTAATCAATAAATATATGTTACAGCAAATTCAAGATGTAACTATGCAAAAAAATCAAAAGAAATAAAGAAAAATTAAGCAGATTCATAGTCAATACATTATTAAATATTTTCAACATTTGTACTATATACTTCAAGAAAAGAGATACATCAATGTTGTATAAATTAACATGAAATAAATTACAAATAAATTTTTTACTTTCAACTCATAAAGTTAGCCATAAAATTTTAAAAATGTTGACACCACATATTGATTTTTAAAATTTTTTAAATTTAAAATCAGCACAAATTGTACTATATCTATTATAATTTTGAACAATTTGGGCTTGTTGACTGAGCTTTATTGAGGTATAGTTCACATATAAAAATTGTAGGACATGTTAAGAATATTTTATCTTTTTAATACAAACCCTTTGAGTAGAATTCCAATCTGCATATAAATTTGGCATGAATTTTAGCTGATACCTACTCAGAAAAATATTTAATAGATAATTCCTTTTCTTTATTTCTCAAAGCCTTTAGGTATATATTTTTTAATTCTTAAAGTTTAAGTCAAGCACACATACCTTGTTCTGATCATGAGCATCTGTTTAATAAATAATTCATGATCCAACCAGTAGACTTGACTCTTCTTGTTATTTTGCATTTATAATAATAAATTTATGATAGTATTTGCTCAAATAATATAATAAATTACTTGATTTTTACTTTTATGTGCTCTTAATTTTGAACTTAATATTGTTTATACGATAACTTTTGAAAAAATACACATCTATTTTCTATCATTTCATGTTGAGGGAAACAAGAGTCCAGTGATATTTGATTATAATACATGAAGGTGTGTATTTAAATATAAGTTATGGGAATGTGTTCTTTGTTTTTATACACCTTAATGTAAACCATGTTACTTAGGTTATAGCACTTCTTTTAAGTTTTCAAATATTAATGCAGATTATTGCAGTAATTGTTTGGAATATATTTAGATAGTAATTCATTTTAGCATACAGTAGTTATATATATGAGGCACCACCAGTTAAAGAGAAGCAAAATAAGAATTTAAGCTTATGAAATATTTATTATTATATACTCTTTCTGATATACCATGTGAAGATAAATTGTGGAACTTCTTGAAAAACTGGTCACAGATTTTCAGCAGGGAGAAAGTTGGATATGACAGTATTCTGTAAGGAAACTATGTTTCAGTAACTGAAATTCTTTGGATCAGAGCCAAGCTCCTCCTTATTTACTCTGTAGATTTTGTCTAGGTGTAAGTATAAAGTTACAACTATAGAGAAAGAACAGATATGTAAAATAATGTTATGAAGTATCCCCACATATAATATCTAGATATAGTTTTAAAAATATTTTTCGATCATTCAAGGAAGAGAGGATTTTAATATAGTTTATATTAAAATTCATCATCCCTTCTTTTAAAAGATAAAGAGTCACTTCTTTTTCTTTTTGTGTCTAATTGGATGAGAAAGCAAAAATTCACAAATTCAAAATTCCCCTTTTATAGCAATACCTATTTTGAATTTTTATTGTTGAAATAATGCACAATTTGAAGCAGTGGTTATCCTCATAAAAAATATATTTCTTCAAGACTTTGATATTTAAAAATCATCAAATAAATATGGTTGCTGCTGATGAATTTTTACCTATTTATTTAATATAGTTCTCTCAAAAGAAGAATGATTAAATGAATTAAACAACAGTTAAATCATTAGATTCAGTGGGAATATTATGTGTTCTGTATGCATACTTTTGAATTTTCAAGGTCAATCATTGCATAGAAAAGATTTATTTCTTTAGAAGATGAAATATAATACTTAATTTTGAATAAATTTGCTAATAACTAGAATACATTCAAAAATCTATTTAAAAAGAAGTAGTATAATCCCATTTTAATATGCATGTAAGAAGTTTAGGTATCAAAAAAGGAAAAGTAAATTAGAAATATTCCAAAACTAAGGCCAGAAACTCTTGTAAAAAATCCAAAACAATAACAATGACAAAAATAGATTAAAATATCTCTACTTTTAATTCAAAAAGAGAAAATAAGAGCTAGGTGTTATTTTTCATGGATTCTCTATGGTTGATTGTTCTGAATTAAGTAAATAAAACTTGCATCTTTTTTCTCATTATTACCTTAATTGTCTGGCTTCAAACGTAGAACCCATCATCAGTTTCCTCTTTATTTTTCCACCAAACACAGCACTGCCATGGGGCTTCCCTCATAGCTCAGTTGCTGAAGAATCCACCTGCAATGCAGGAGATCCCAGTTTGATTTCTGGGTCAGGAAGATCCCCTGGAGAAGGGATAGGGTATCTACCCCAGGATTCTTGGGCTTCCCTTGTGGCTCAGCTGGTAAAGAATCTGCCTGCAGTGCAGGAGACCTGGGTTTGATCCCTGGGTTAGGAAGATCTTCTGGAGAAGGGAAAGGCTGCCCACTCCAGTTTAAGAGTCAGACAGGACTGAGCAACTTTCGCTTTTGCACATTACCATATCATTACACTTGTAATCTGATGAATGCCTTATTCCTTTTCAGTTATCCATTGTGTGTTTGTACCTTTGCATTGTTTAAAATAACTTTCACCAAATTTTTACATGTAATAAATATTAAAAATTGTGTATTAGTAGCAAGCCTGAAGTATAGTAAGACAGGTCAGGAGATAAGTCCATTATTAGTCTTTTGAGTTGTTTATGTTATTATTTTTTCAAGTCTTTTGCATGTTTCTATTTGACTTTTTTAAAAGTGCTGTTTCATACTCAAAGACCATGAACACAATCTTTTATGTACCATTCTATAAGCTATTGTTTTGATTTTTAGATCTATAGTTAGCTTGGATTTGATTTTGTGATGTTGCATTTTATAAGGCAAGAGTTGTGTTTCTTTTTTCTTAAATTTTGATTTCATTACAATAATGGGACTCTTGTAATTTTTTTTTTAGTGAATAATTTGCAGTGTTGTTAGTGTTAGGTATAGAACAAAGTAATTCAGATTTATTGATTTACAGATTCTTTTCCATTATGTTATTAGAAGATATTGGATATAGTTTCCCGTGCTGTACAGTAAGTCCTTGTTATTTATTTTGTATAGCATAGTGTGTATATATTAATTCCAGTCTCCTAATTTATCCTCCATCCCACCACTATTCCATTTGGTAACCATAAGATTGTTTTCTAAGTCTGTGAGTCTATTTCTGTTTTGTAAATAAGTTCATTTATATGATTTATTTTTAGATTATTTATTATTTATTTTAATGTAGGCATATATCAGTAGAACTTTCATTATTGAGTGGACTGCCATTTCTATCATTTATCCATTGATATGTATTTACACATGAAATTTTGACAAAAGTTAAATGTCTGCATATGCATCGATCTGATGATGGAGCCTCTAATTAATCTTACTTTGTGCTTAGAAAAATATAACACTGTCTGAATTGCTCTATCTGATAAAGTTTTAGTGTCCAACAAAATAAATCCTTCCACCCAGCTGTTCCTCTTCAAGATTTACTTTGCTATTTTTCTCTCTAATTAATGTTATTGGAAAAATCCAGTTTGATGTATGTATTAGTATTCCAATGGATGAGCTCTTCTGTTACTAATGGACCTTAATTGTTCCATTTTTTCTTGATTATTTGTGTTTACTACTATTGTGATTATTTGTGACTTTTTGTGTTTGTTGTTCAAAGTATATGAATAAGGATTTCTCTAGGAATGAAATTTCTGGGTCACAGGGTTACATATGCTTAACTTTGTTAAATACTAATATTAACATGCTAAATAATGCTAAATTGTTCTACATTGTGAACACATCAATTTACATGCTAACATGCAGTATATAGACATTTTCATTTTCCTATTCTTAACTCACTCATGGATAAACACAATCTAACATTTTGTACTTTGGCATATGTGAAGTTTTATGTCTGTTTTATAATTTTATTTTGAATTAATAAGAATAGGCACTTTAAATATTTTGACTTTACTACTATTTTTATTGTGTAAAGTGCTTGCTTATGTACTTGCCTATTCTGATGTTTTCTAAAACATTAACAGAAATTAATTGCATTATGATTTTCAATATTTTGCTATATTCTTGTAAACATTCTCACCTGTTTATGGTTATTTTTACTTTAATGATATTGATTCAGGAGGGGCAGTTATTTTTTAATATTAATTTGACCAATAGATCTCCTATTGTGAGACTGAGTAAATTCTTTCCAGAGTTTACAAATTTTATCTTTCTTATTCATTTCCTTGACAACATGTACTAAATGAAATAGAGATACATTGTCTATTTAAAAATATAAACCAGTTGGAAGCCTACTAATACAGGAGTGGGTAGTCTGTTCCTTCTCCAGATGATCTTCCCGACCCATCACTGAACTGGGGTCTATCCAACCAGTCCTTTCTGAAGGAGATCAGCCCTGGGATTTCTTTGGAAGGAATGATGCCAAAGCTGAAACTCCAGTACTTTGGCCACCTCATGCGAAGAGTTGACTCATTGGAAAGACCCTGATGCTGGGAGGGATTGGGGGCAGGAGGAGGAGGGAATGACAGAGGATGAGATGGCTGGATGGCATCACTGACTCGATGGACGTGAGTCTGGGTCAACTCCGGGAGTTGGTGATGGACAGGGAGGCCTGGCGTGCTGCAATTCATGGGGTCGCAAAGAGTCGGACACAACCGAGCGACTGAACTGAACTGAACTGAATGCCCTGTGTTTAGATCTTCTGTTCCTTTTTTAATTCTATTGTTTGTTTGCTATTGAGTTGTGTGAGCTCTTGATATATTTTAAATAGTTTCCCCTTATCATGTATATGATCGACAAGTATTTTCTCTCAGTGGGTTACTTTTAAATTTTGTTAGTGGGTTCTTTTGTTGTGCAGAATGACTTAGTCTCATATTGAGTTTTACTTTTGTTGTTTTTGCTTTTGGTGTCATTCAAAAAATTATTTCTAAGACTTATGTTAAGGGACTTACTGCCTAAGTTTTCTTCTAGGAGTTTTATAGTTTCAGGTCTTACATTCAAGTCTTTAATCCATTTTAAGTTAATTTTGTGTGTGGTACAAGCCAGTGATCAAGTTCCATTTTGAAAGGGGCTTTCCAGTTTTCCAAAGGTCCGTCTAGTCAAGGCTATGGTTTTTCCTGTGATCATGTATGGATGTGAGAGTTGGACTGTGAAGAAAGCTGAGCACCAAAGAATTGATGCTTTTGAACTGTGGTGTTGGAGAAGACTCTTGAGAGCCCCTGGGACTGCAAGGAGATCCAACCAGTCCATTCTAAAGAAGATCAGTCCTGGGTGTTCATTGGAAGGACTAATGCTAAAGTTGAAACTCCAATACTTTGGCCACCTCATGCGAAGAGTTGACTCATTGGAAAAGACTCTGATGCTGGGAGGGATTGGGGGCAGGAGGAGAAGGGGATGACAGAGGATGAGATGGCTGGATGGCATTACTGACTCGATGGACGTGAGTCTGAGTGAACTCCGGGAGCTGGTGATGGACAGGGAGGCCTGGCGTGCTGCGATTCATAGGGTCACAAAGAGTCGGACACGACTCAGTGACTGAACTGAACTGAACTGAACTTCCAGTTTTCTCAGTACTGTTCATTGAAGAGACTGTCTTTTTCAGTTTGTTTATTCTTTGCTGTAACTTAATTGACCATGTATGTGTGGGTTTATTTTTGTGCTCTATTAAGTTCCACTGAATTATGTATCTGTTTTTATGCTGATACCATAGTGTTTTAATTAATATGGCTTTGTAATAAAGCTAATGTGATATTTCGAGCTTTGTTCTTCATTATCAGAAGTCCTTTGGCTATTCAGGGTTTTTTTTTGTGGTTCTATATATACTATAGAATTATTTGTTCTATCTCTTTGAAAAACGCCATTGGAATTTTGATAAAGATTGCATTGAATCCGTAAGTTGTTTTGGGTAGTATGGACATATGAGTTCTTCTAATCCATGAACATAAAATATTTTTTCATTTATTTGTATTTTCTTCAGTTTCTTTCATTAATGTTTTATAGTTTTCAATATTTAGGTCGTTTACTTCCTTGATTAAATTTATACTTGTCTTTTTATTATTTTTCATGGAATTGTAAATAGGAATGTTTTGTTTCTGATGAGTAGTTATTAGTGTATAGAAATACAACATAATTTTGCATTGATTTTGTATCCTTCAATTTTACAAGTTTATTAGTTCTAATACTTCTCTGATAGAATCTTTAAGGTTTTCTGTATGTAATATCATGTCATCTGCAAATAGTAACAGCTTTTCTTCTTTCTTTCCTATTTAGAAATGTTTTATTTCTTTTTCTTGGCTAATTGCTCCAGCTTGGTCTTTGAATACTGAGTTGAATAGAAGTGACAAAAATGGGCACCTTTCTCTTATCCCTGACCTTAGAGAAAAAGCTTTGAGCTTTTCATTGTTGAGTGTGATATTTTATGTTTTCATTGGCATAATTTTACCTCTTAATATTCTATTCAAAAAGAACTCCTGGATGCTTTATTACTCTAACTTCTTTAATACTGGGGGATGGTTGTCTCTTAGCCTCATGTGATTAGTGCATTTTGACTTTGAATAGTACTTGAGTTAAGCTTTTCCATAGAATAGCTAGACAGTGTCTCACTATGGAAAAGCTGAGCCCAAGGCAAATGGATTAGATTTTCAGATTTTCTTATGTTATTTTTATTCATATTCTTAAAACAATACTTTTATCTAACAATTCCTTTGTATTTTTGTTTTTCTCAGTTAAACGGTTGTACATTAAATAAGTTCTTTTTTTCATTGTTTTGTGGAATTTTTGCTGTTATTCTTGAATATTACTAACATTATTAATTCACACCATTCTTCTCCGTCTCTTTTTTGTACTCTATTTTGTACTTTTTATTCTAATGCAACAGACTTCTCTTTATACACATTTTACTTTCCCTTTTACTTTTTGGGTCATTGTCAGCTTAATTTTTGACTTGCATTGTTTTTTTTATAGCCTCTTTGAACCTTTATAACTCTAGCATATTGATAATGGGTCTCAGAGAATACAATGACAGCTTAAATCTGTAACAAAAATTCAGTTGCATAGAATACTTCTTGAAAGTTTCTGCTGAATTGTGATTATTATATGAGAATTTTGAGAGCACAAGTTGGAAAAACATTAATTCAGGATTATAGCAATGGGGCAGAATGATAAATAAATTCTGGCCATGTAAGAGAAAGTATTTCCTATATTTCAGTTCTGTTCAGTCGGTCAGTCGTGTCCGACTCTTTGCAACCCCATGAATCACAGCACGCCAGGCATCCCTGTCCATCACCAACTCCCGGAGTTCACTCAAACTCACGTCCATCGAGTTGATGATGCCATCCAGCCATCTCATCCTCTGTTGTCCTCTTCTCCTCTGCCTACTATCTTTCCCAGCATCAGGTTCTTTTCAAATGAGTCAGTTCTTCGCATCAGGTGGCCAAAGTATTGGAGTTTCAGCTTCAGCATCAGTCCTTCCAATGAATATTCAGGACTGATTTCCTTTAGGATTGACTGGTTGAATCTCCTTGCAGTCCAAGGGACTCTCAAGAGTCTTCTGCAACACCACAGTTCAAAAGCATCAATTCTTTGGTGCTCAGCTTTCTTTATAGTCCAACTCTGACATCTATACATGACTAATGGAAAAACCATAGCTTTGACTAGATAGACCTTTGTTGTCAAAGTAATGTCTCTGCTTTTTAATATGCTGTCTATGTTGGCAAGTGTCTTTTAATTTCATGGCTGCAGTCACTATCTGCAGTGATTTTGGAGCCCAAGAAAATAAAGTCTGTCACTGTTTCCACTGTTTCCCCATCTATTTGCCATGAAGTGATGGAACTGGATGCCATGACCTTAGTTTTCTGAATGCTGAGTTTTAAGCCAACTTTTTCACTCTCCTCTTTCACTTTCAACAAGAGGCTCTTTAGTCCTTTTTTGCTTTCTGCCATAAGAATGGTGTCATCTGCATATCTGAAGTTACTGATATTTGTCCAGGTAATCTTGATTCCAGCTTGTGCTTTATCCAGCCCAGCATTTCTCATGATGCCTCTGCATATTAGTTCAATAAGCATGGTGACAATATATAGCCTTGACGTACTCCTTTCCTGATTTGGAAGCAGTCTGTTCTATGTACAGTTCTAACTGTTGCTTGTTGACCTGCATGCAGATTTCTCAGGAGGCAGGTCAGGAGGCATGTAAGAGAAAGCATTTCCTTTATTTAGCTTGGTCTGAATGCAACATACATTAGTTTATATACACTATAAAAAGCATTGGCCTACTTAGTGATACAAAAAGCAGAGATATCACTTCACTGACAAAGGTCTGTGTATAGTTAAGGCTATGGTTTTTCCAGTAGTCACGTACAAATGTGAGAGGTGGACCATAAACAAGGTTGAGTATCAAGGATTGATGCTTTGAGTTTCAACTGGGCAACTGGACATCAACAAAGGAAACATTTATCACATCTCTTATTTCAACTCTTCCATGGTTGCTCAGATGGTAAATAATCTGCCTGCAATTCAGGAGACCTGGGTTCGATCCCTGGGTCAGAAAGATCCCCTGGAGAAGGGAATGGCAACCGGTTCCAGTATTCTTGCTGGAGAATTCCATGGAAAGAAGAGCCTGGTGGACTACCTGTGATTATTTGTGTACTGTCCTTATTTTACTCTATTTTTCTTTTGTTTTATATATTCATGTTTAAATAATTATTCTCTGTGAAAAGAGTATTTGAAAGGTGAATATTTTAGAATATAACATTTTTAGTAATATTAATGTTTAAAATTTTTATGCATTATTCAAAACATTGCATGATATTTTCTAGACATTTATTTTTAACATGCATATTAATTAAGAATTATTAATCAAGCTTATATAAGAGCCACAGTCATCTTAATTTTAATTTTCTTAATTTTGGTTTAAGCATAAGCTAACAGTTATCATGAGGTTAATTTTTTTAAAAGTCCACATATCTATATAGGCTTCCCAGATTGCTCAGTGGGTAAAGAATCTGCCTGCAATGCAGGAGACACAGGTTTAACCCCTGCCTGGGTTGGGAAGACTCCTTGGAGGATGGCATGGCAACCCATTCCAGAATTCTTTCCTGGAGAATCCCGTGGACAGAGGAACCTGGCGGGCCACAATCCGTAGGGTCACAAGGAGTCAGACACAACTGAAGTGACTGGGTACACATGCACATATCTATGCATACTGATAGACATGTACTTAGTATTTCCCAAAGCAGAAGCATCAAGAAGCAGCCCCAACTCTGTGCCCCAAGCTTACAAGTAAGCTTAATAAATTTAAAGCTCTGCTTTGGCTTGACTGCTTTATGCTTGCTCTGCAATGTGTCTAATATTCTTGGTGACACATAGGCAGACTTTTGCAAGGTGATAAAGTAATGTAGTACTGAATTTGATTTCTGTTTCACTCAGAACCATGCATGTCAGATACTTGGGTCTATCTTACAATGATGTCTAGAGATGGAAGAGTTAGCTTTTCCCACATGCGGCTTGTGATGAAAGAGAGATGGCATTTGGTCACTTTTTGTTCTCTTTGATCCTAGATTCTTCTCCATGTATAGATCACCTTTGATTTTATTCAAGTCTTTTCCTCTTTACAGTTACATATATTATTCAGGGTATACCAAAATCTAAGAACTTTACTTCTTAATCCATTGTTACTCCCTTTTCTCTGTTACCAACCTTTTGTGACAGTTATCCACCATTGTCTGTGCCTGATTTTGTGAGCAAAATACCCATGCATATGCTCTTCTCTTTTCTTTTCAAATTCAAAAATGGAAAAAAATATAGGAGCCAGTAATTGCCAAAAGCATTCTGTCAGAACTTGGCTTGAATGATCATGTACAATACTTAATATTTTATTAATATCAATAAGTGCATTCATTTGGGAACATGATTTTGATTTGATTTCTGAATCACTGACCTTAAATGAGAAATCTCAAAATAGAGGGCTTCAGAAGTGTTATCATTTAAGGCACTCTTTACTTTAAATAGTCTTTTAAAATTATTCGTAATGTTAATCCATCATATTCTGACCTTTTCCATAGGAAAAGAAAATGTAAATCTCCCAGACAGCAGAGAACAAACTGTCAGAAAAATAAAACAATTTTATAATAGCTGTACTTCCACAATGCAGCTCTAAACCAAACTGTCACTTCTGTTGCTTCACATTCTTAGTAGAAAATATTTACCTTCTAGCTTTGAGTATGAGGAGAAAAGAACCTTTATTCATTTCCATAAGGAGGAAATCCATGTATTAGGTTCACTAAAAGAAATTAATGTACAATTAAATAAGGGTTTAGATCCTGTCCACAGAGTTGTTGAAGGAGTGAGAAACAACACAGGAGTGAGTGCAGTGCCCTTGGTTAATGAGTACAGATTTTAATCACCCCTTGGCTTGAAAGGACACTGGCAGCGCAAGTGACTGAATTGCAGAAGGTGAGAGTAGAGCCATCTTGAGAGGAGCAGAAGTCTGTATTTTAGGGACAAAGCTAATAACTGGTTGGAGCCAGAATGAAAAATACTGTGATCTTGCCCTTTCAGTTCAGTTCAGTTCAGTTCAGTCGCTCAGTCGTGTCCGACTCTTTGCGACCCCATGAATCGCAGCACGCTAGGCCTCCCTGGCCATCACCAACTCCCAGAGTTCACTCAGACTCATGTCCATCGAGTGAGTGATGCCATCCAGCCATCTCATCCTCTGTCGTCCCCTTCTCCTCCTGCCCCCAATCCCTCCCATCATCAGAGTCTTTTCCAAAGAGTCAACTCTTCGCGTGAGGTGGCCAAAGTACTGGAGTTTCAGCTTTAGCATCATTCCTTCCAAAGAAATCCTAGGGCTGATCTCCTTCAGAATGGACTGGTTGGACCTCCTTGTAGTCCAAGGGACTCTCAAGAGTCTTCTTCAACACCACAGTTCAGAAGCATCAATTCTTTGGTGCTCAGCTTTCTTCACAGTCCAACTCTCACATCCATACATGACCACTGGAGAAACCATAGCCTTGACTAGACAAATCTTTGTTGGCAAAGTAATGTCTCTGCTTTTCAATATGCTATCTAGGTTGGTCATAACTTTTCTTCCAAGGAGCAAGTGTCTTTTAATTTCATGGCTGCAGTCACCATCTGCAGTAATTTTGGAGCCCCCAAAAATAAAGTCTGACACTATTTCCACTGTTTCCCCATCTATTTCCCATGAAGTGATGGGACCAGATGCCATGATCTTCGTTTTCTGAATGTTGAGCTTTAAGCCAACTTTTTCACTTTCCACTTTCACTTTCATCCCTCAAATTTTATCCTAGGCTTTACCCTGTTGATATTGCCTGAAAATGCCAGAGACCTGGGTTTGATCCCTAGGTTTGGAAGATTCCCTGGAGAACAGCATGGCAACCCACTCCAATACATCCCTAGAGAATCCCCATGGACAGTGGTGTTTGGCGGGCCACAGTCTATGGAGTTGCAAAGAGTCAGACACGATTGAGTGATTAAGCACAGCACTACCCTATTGAATTCACCAGGCAGGAAGAAGAAAAAGGAGCATCTGTTGATAGAGTCCATACCAAACAGCTTCCTGAACAGAGTATAGGGAGAAGTGAAGAATACAACTGGAGGTGCATGGACATGCCCCAAACAAGGATATTTGTGTTCAGGTATTTTAGTGTTGTTTTATGTTGTAGAATATTTCAATTTTTTTTCTACTGTACATTTAGTCATTATTTAGTGAGAGATGTACGTGTGTGCCAAGTCACTTCAGTTATATCTATCTCTTGTGACCCTGTTGACTGTAGCCCACAAGGTTCCTCTGCCCGTGGGATTTCCCAGGCAGGAATAAAGGAGTGGGTTGTCCTGCTCTCCTCCAGGAGATCTTCCCGATCCAAGGACTGAACCCGCATCTCTTATGTATCCTTCACTGATAGGCAGGTTCTTTTTCACTAGTGCCACCTGGGAAACCCAGGGAGAGATGATCACATATGTATTATTTATTTCATTGATCTCATTTTTAGCCTTTCTCTTTTATCTCACTATGAGATCAACAACTTCTTACACCCTCTGAGGATACTAATTATACTCATTTGGATTCCTCTTTATTGCTCTCTACTGTCATTCCTCTGCTATTGTATAGTTCCTTCATTTGTTTTATTTTAAAATAATCATTAAAAACTTTTCTCTCTGTATATATAATGTTGGCATGTCTCAAAATGACTGTTTTTCCATTTGACTTTGTGTTGATTTTTAAAAAGTGAATTTTTGCCAGACTTCTTCTTTTTACTGAGCATTTTGCTTGGTAGAGGACAGATTATCATGTTACTGTAGTCCACATTAGCGCATCATTTGCAGTAGGAGCTTTTTCTATCAGGGAGGGAGGCAATGCGAATTAGGCAATGAGAATCTAGATGTTGCCTGCTGACAACTGCTCTTTTTTTCTGACCCAAGTTCCCACATTCACTACACCTACATAAGTTATGATTCATGCTTTTCTTGTTTCAGAATACTTGATTCAATTGACTACATTTCATTTAAAGCCTTCTCTATTAGTAAGAAATGATCCTAAACAGAAGTCAAAGATGGTTCACAGACAGGCAAAAAAGAAATAAAATTTATGCGATTAATGATTATAGTAGGACACTTAAGCGTCAGCCTGGAATGCAGGAGACCTGGGTTTGATCCCTGGGTTGGGAAGATCCCATGGAGAAGGAAATGGCAACCCACTCCAGTACTCTTGCTTGGACAATCCCATGGAGGGAGGAGCCTGGTAGGCTACAGTCCATGGGGTCGCAAAGAGTCGGACACGACTGACCGACTTCACTTCACTAGGACACTTACATATCTTTTAGGAAAATAAAAATATCTGAATAGAAAAAGGGTAAATAGCATAGGAATGGAAGAGTCAGAGCTGTAGATCCAAAGACCTCTAAGTGTATCAACCATCAGATAAAACATATTAAACTTATGCGAAGTGAAGTGAAGTGAGAGTTGCTCAGTCGTATCTGACTCTTTTCGAACCCATGGACTATTCATCCACGGGATTCTCCAGGCCAGAATACTGGAGTGGACAGCCCTTGCCTTCTCCAGGGGATAGTGCATTCTAGTTTGATATGCAAAAGACAAAAATCAGTGAAGTTTAATAATTATAAGATGAATCATGTAAAAGAAAAAGGACCACAGATTTCTTTTATTTTACATGTGTTGATGACGAGCATTCTTGTCCTTGAAATAGCTATAGTCTAGTTTTCACTGCAGAGAAGGCAATGGCACCCCACTCCAGTACTTTTGCCTGGAAAATCCCATGGATGGAGGAGCCTCATAGGCTGCAGTCCATGGGGTCGCTAGAGTCAGACACGACTGAGCGACTTCACTTTCACTTTTCACTTTCATGCATCGGAGAAGGAAATGGCAACCCACTCCAGTGTTCTTGCCTGGAGAATCCCAGGGACAGGGGAGCCTGATGGGCTGCTGTCTATGGGGTCGCACAGAGTCGGACACGACTGAAGTGACTTAGCAGCAGCAGCAGTTTTCATTGTTCTGTAGTATTGCATCATCTATATAGATTATATGCTTTATGGGCATAGCTCACTCACTTAAAGAGCCTGTCTGCAGGGTAGGAGACCCAGGATCAGGAAGATCCCCTGGAGAAGGAAATGGCAACCCACTCCAGTATTCTTGCCTGGAGATCCCATGAACAGAGAAGCTTGGTGGGGTACAGTCCATGGGGTCACAAGAGTTGAACGTGACTTAGCGACTAAACCACCAACATTTAGGTTACATTTTTTTTGTTTGTTTTGTTTATTTCTACACATTTGGATTGTCTACAAATTTGGATGCTTAGGAACAAAGTTGATATTAAAATACTTGGACATATAATCTAAGAATATATGTGTTAGTTTACCTAGGGCATTTAACTATCTAAGGAACTTTAGAGGCAAAGATATATGGGTATTTATTTAAATATTATTTTCAAATCAGTTATATCAATTTGTGCTTATTCCTATGGTATGTGAGATTTCACAAAATTGTATTTTTCATTCATCTGCTTAGCAAAATATTGAAAGCTTAGTAATATCAAATTTCCATCTAAAATGTAAAGCCACTTTAAATGTCAATTTTTAACATCTATTAAATTTTATAACATGCATATCTTATAAATGCGGTTTCCTCTAAAGCACCATCTATCTTAGAGAAACACTAACACATGCACTCATAAAATGTTATACAAGAGTGTCTGTTGAAATTTTGGGAGTTAATACTCAAATTCTTGTAAATATGTTAAATGTCCCTCAAAAGAGAACTGGTTAAATAAACTACAGCATATGGAAGGGTTGTTGTTCCATCGCTCAGTCGTGTCCAACTCTATGTGACCCCATGGACTACAGCATGCCAGACTTCCCTGTCCGTCACCAACTCAAGGAGCTTGCTCAAACTCATGTCCATTGAGTCGGTGATGCCATCCAAGCATCTCATCCTCTGTCATCCCCTTCTCCTGCCTTCAATCTTTCCCAGCATCAGGGTCTTTTCTAATGAGTCAGCCTTTCCCATCAAGTGGCCAAAATATTGGAGCTTCAGCTCCACGTCAGTCCTTCCAATGAGTATTCAGAATTGATTTCTTTAGGATTGACTGGTTGGATCTTCTTGCAGTCCAAGGGACTCTCGAGAGACTTCTC
Source organism: Bos indicus (assembly GCF_029378745.1). NCBI lineage: Eukaryota > Metazoa > Chordata > Mammalia > Artiodactyla > Bovidae > Bos > Bos indicus. Next base: position 26,226,498 of record NC_091776.1, on the reverse strand, counting down.
CAACACCACAGTTCAAAAGCATCAATTCTTTGGCACTCAGCCTTCTTTATGATCCAACTCTTACATCCATATAACTACTGGAAAAACCATAGCTTTGACCAAATGGACCTTTGTCAGCAAAGTAATGTCTCTGCTTTTTAATATGGTGTCTAGGTTGATCACAACTTTTCTTCCAAGGAGCAAGTGTGTTTTAATTTCATGGCTGCAGTCACCATCTGCAGTGATTTTGGAGCCCAAGAAAATAAAGTCTCTCACTGTTTCCATTGTTTCCCCATCTTATGGAAAGGTTAACCGAATAATATAGATTAACATGTACTGAACCAGTATGATTTAGAAGTCGTATTAAATTTAAAAAACAAAAGTACAGTTTATTCTTAAAAATACACAAAGTATTAGATCAAATCTGACATGCATCAGAAATCTCATGCAAACTTAATAATTTCAAAGGTTAAAATGATTTTAAGGCACAGGTAAAGTGAGATGAGTGAAGTCAGCTCATACTATGAGGCTCCCTAGCCCTCCTCTTCCCACTATAGATGCACTCTGTGCAAGGGTAACAGATGGTGCTTCTAAGTAAAGTGTTCAGACACCTCACTTAGCTGGAGGAGACATTTAGATCATATATTATGTATTTGTTTTTGGTTGGTCCACAGAAGTATGGCTTATAAGCCAAAGGATTTTAGGTTTGTTTACAATAAATAATTCTAGAAATAAATGTCCATTTTGCTAAAAGCACTCCATAGATAAGGAATTCACTCCTGAAAAATCATCAGTATGTTTGCCCAGAGATCTGTCAGTAAGTTGTTTACAAAGAATCTGCCCTCTTTCCTTGTTTCCAGCATGTTCCTTCTTATAAGGAATGGATGAATTTCCAACCAATTGTTTATCCATTTTTCTTTCTAGATGGTTTATAGGCAAAAAGCATGTGATGATACATTTTCCATAAACTTACATGATTGCTTTGGAAAATGGAATTACAAACCATGATGACAACTGAGATTGGGGATGAATTACTACACAATATCTTTCTTTATAATTCATTGATATTTTTTCAAGGATAATACTGTACATTCCTGTATTACTTGTATAATTTCATTGCATCTAATATCACAGTTTAAACATTTGGTAACTATTGCTTTTAGGAGATACACATAGTAGTATTTATAGGTGAAGCACAGGGGTCAGCAATATGCAGCCCACCCATTGAATCTGTACTGCTGCTTTTGTTTGTACAGTCTGCTAAGAATGATTTTTACATGTTAAGTGATTGGGAAAAGTCAACAGAAGAATAGTATTTCATGACGTCTGAAAATTATGTAAATGTAATTTAATTTCATCACAATCAAACCCATTCATTTGCATGTTGTCTGTGGCTGCTTTAGCCCTGCATTAAAATAGTTTAGTAGTTGTGACAAAGTAAGGCTCACAAAATCTAAATTAGGTACTACATTGCCATTCCTAGAAGCAGTAAATAATTTGCTGACCCCTGGCAAATCATCATGATGTTAACAAGGAATTTTTGATTCAGTTTAATAAAATTTACCTACACATACATAGATCGAGTTATGAGTATATCTATATTCATTTTATTATTCTTACAACTTTTCATGTGGTTTGGCATATTTTCTAAATTTCAGTTGAAGAAACTTTTTGCAGCTGATAAATTGCTAGGTCATAGTTTCAGGGGCTTCCCTGGTAGCTCAGTTGGTAAAGAATCCACCTGCAGTGCAGGAGACCCCAGTTTGATTCCTGGGTCAAGAAGATCCACTAGAAAAGGAATAGGCTACCCCCTCCAGGATTCTGGCCTGGAGAATTCCATGGGCTACAGTCCATGGGGTCACAGAGTTGGACACAACTCAGTGACTTTCACTTCATCATTTCAGCTCATATTATATAATAGCTTTTGGTGTTGATATAGTCATAAAATCTTAGGAGATAATCTCTTCTAGGAAATAATTACTTGAACAAGGAGGGAAGAAAGAAAAAAATAATGTAAAATACAAGATGGGTAAAGAACTGATGGGAGTACAATACCATAGTAGGGTGGGGATTTGGGGAAAAGTTTCAAAAATTAGTTGAGTAAAAAAGAGACCATATATTTTTCTGCAATATCCAAATAGATTTTAATTCTGTTTTGTTTCATGATCATGTGCCATAGCATTTTCCAGTCTTTTTGTTTCAATTGTCTTTTCTAACCTGTGATGAATTTAGCTCTATAGATGCAATATCATTTAGACTAAAATTTAATTTACCTGAAGGTAAGAGCTATCATACTCAGTTCTTTTTCAGAGTTGGGGACATACTTAAAAGTCATTATCTATGTGATAAATTGAGTTAGATGCCCAATGAAGCTTAAATGATACAAAGATGATTGAACTCTGTATCTTAAAACTTTTCAGAGGCTAAGAAAAAAAGGATTAGTGAAAATACAGGAGAAGACAGGTTATAAATATCAAGATAATTAAACTTTAGACATTAAGAAGACAGTAAATAAATTCTTTAATATTCTGTATATTCTACCTAAGGATTAGTTTAGTGCCATACACACCACACATTCTTTGAGTAAACTATTCAGTAAACTGTAGAATGTCATTGTGGGATAAACTGAGGAGAGAAACTGGAGGAAAATCCTTTTGAAAAATAAGATTAATTGGCATATAGTCAGTAAATTCAAGTGGGCAATGAGCTAAAAAAGAGCTCATTATAGCAATGCTAAAAAAAATAAATAGCAAACAATTTCAGCCAATAGAAACAAGATTGTTTTCCTCTTTTTTGAAGTTTATCCATTCAAATACAAATTCTAGAATGTAACTTTTTAGTCTTTTTTATTTTTACCTACTCAAATAATTTTTGTCATTTTTCTAAATATCATTCTGATGACATTTCTAACTAATTTTTCTGTTGGAATGCTATGGATGAATGAACCTCTATGCTTACTTGTAACCAATATATTTAACTTCTTTTCCTGAGGAATAGAAGTGTTTTACATTTAACCCAGGAGAGCTGTGGATAAGCTCTCCATTTATTACCAATTTAAACATATTTGATAAGACAGGCCGAGGAATTTTGGTCAAATATGTACTTTATATTTTCATGACTGTTCAAGAATTTGCACACATATTTATACTTTAGAAAGTTTAAATTTTGCTCAAAAATAAAGTGGTAATTTCAATGGTTTTAACTCATTTGTCTTATATCTTTGTTTTTATTCTCTGAAGATTTCTTGCTATTTTTTCTTTTTAATAGAATGATTCAAGAAAAAAAATTAGCTGACATACCAAGAAATATGAACAGTGAGTCACCTGTACAGCACCTCTTCTAAGTAGCAGAGAGGTTATAATTATAATCCTAATATATTAAAACTGAGTTGTTTATGTATGGTATTATGTTATGGTATGTTATGGTATTATCTGCCTCTTGAGAAATTTGTATGCAGGTCAGGAAGCAACAGTTAGAACTGGACATGGAACAACAGACTGGTTCCAAATAGGAAAAGGAGTACATCAAGGCTGTATATTGTCACCCTGTTTATTTAACTTATATGCAGAGTACATCATGAGAAACCCTGGACTGGAAGAAACACAAACTGGAATCAAGATTGCCAGGAGAAATATCAATAACCTCAGATATGCAGATGACACCACCCTTATGGCAGAAAGTGAAGAGGAACTCAAAAGCCTCTTGATGAAGGTGAAAGTCGAGAATGAAAAAGTTGGCTTAAAAGCTCAACATTCAGAAAATGAAGATCATGGCATCCGGTCCCATCACTTCATGGGAAATAGATGGGGAAACAGTGGAAACAGCGTCAGACTTTATTTTGGGGGGCTCCCAAATCACTGCAGATGGTGACTGCAGCCATGAAATTAAAAGATGCTTACTCCTTGGAAGGAAAGTTATGACCAACCTAGATAGTATATTGAAAAGCAGAGACATTACTTTGCCAAAAAAGGTCCATCTAGTCAAGGCTATGGTTTTTCCTGTGGTCATGTATGGATGTGAGAGTTGGACTGTGAAGAAGGCTGAGCGCCAAAGAATTGATGCTTCTGAACTGTGGTGTTGGAGAAGACTCTTGAGAGTCCCTTGGACTGCAAGGAGATCCAACCAGTCCATCCTAAAGGAGATCACTCCTGAGTGTTCTTTGGAAGGACTGATGCTAAAGCTGAAACTCCAGTACTTTGGCCACCTCATGTGAAGAGTTTACTCATTGGAAAAGACCCTGATGCTGGGAGGGATTGGGGGCAGGAGGAGAAGGGGACGACAGAGGGTGGGATGGCTGGATGGCATCACTGACTCTCTGGACATGAGTCTGAGTGAACTCTGGGAGTTGGTGATGGACAGGGAGGCCTGGCGTGCTGGGATTCATGGGGTGGCAAAGAGTCAGACATGACTGAGCCACTGATCTGATCTGATTGAAAAATGCTGTTGTCAGTATAACAGTTTTCTCCTCAGATTTCAGTCACTAGCTAAGAATTTCTTTTTAAAGATTGGGATATTTTTCTATTTTCGTTTTTGAGAGTATCAACTTTATTATTAACAAAAGCAGTATTTTATTCTTCCTGTGCATGATTTTGATTTTTCAGTTGGATCCAAAGTCAGGAAGAGAAAAAGGATGCTATTTGCTGTCCTCTAAGCATGTTCAAGAAGAGTCAATCAATCATATAAGAAACGAATCACCAGTCCAGGTTCAATGCAGGATACAGGAAGCTTGGGGCTGGTGCACTGGGATGACCCAGAGGGATGGTATTGGGAGGGATGTGGGAGGGGGGTTCAGGATGGGGAACACGTGTACACCCATGGTGGATGCATGTTGATGTATGGCAAAACCAATACAATATTGTAAAGTAAAAATAATAATAATAATAATAATAATAAAAGAATTTGTGAATAAGATAAATATTTAAAATAGCTGCACTACTATCCCAGCATTGTAAAGCAACTATACTCCAATAAAAATTAAAAAAAAAAAATAGCTGCATGAGGCAGTGAGGACTAAGGACTCAATGAAAAATTACTTTTCCTTTTTTCTTTTTTTTTTTATTGAAGTGTAGTTACTTTACAATGTTATGTTAGTTTCTGTTATGCAGCAAAGTGAGTCAGCTATATGTATTCATATATTCCCTCAGGAAATTTTTTAGATAGAATAATGGAAAGAAAAAATATCAAATATATTTTTTCTAGTATTCTGAGGATTATAAAGTCTTACTCATTCTAGCATATCCACATATAGTTTTTAAGATACACATAAATGTTCCCTATTAGAAATAAATGGCATGATGGTGATTTCCTTTGAAAGACACTTTAAACAATTTTTTGCTCTGTTACCACTAATCTTATCACATGTATTTGGTATTGTCTAAGTAAAGTTGGTGGGAGAAGGCAATGGCACCTCACTCCAGTACTGTTGCCTAGAAAATCCCATGGATGGAGGAGCCTGGTAGGCTGCAGTCCATGGGGTTGCTAAGAGTCAGACACGACTTCACTTTCACTTTCACTTTCCACTTTCATGCATTGGAGAAGGAAATGGCAACCCACTCCAGTGTTCTTGCCTGGAGAATCTCATGGACGGAAAAGCCTGGTAGGCTGCAGTCCATGGGGTCGCACAGAGTTGGACACGACTGAAGTGACTTAGCAGCAGCAGCAGCAGCAGCAAGTAAAGTTGGTATCTGAAAAACTATAGCTATGATTTGGGTACTAGGTTCAATCTGTGTGTGTGCTAAGTCACTTCAGTCATATTCGACTCTGTGAGACCCTATGGACTATAGCCTATGATGCTTCTCTGTCCTTGGGATTCTCCAGGTAACAATACTGGAGTGTGTTTCCATTTCTTCCTCCAGGGGATCTTCCTGACCCAGGGATCAAACCGGCATCTCTTAGTCTCCTACATTGGCAGGCAGATTCCATACCACTAGTGCCATCTGGATCTTTATGCTGCTTCTGCTGCTAAGTTGCTTCAGTCGTGTCTGACTCTGTGTAACTCCATAGATGGCAGCCCACCAGGCTCCGCCGTCCCTGGGATTCTCCAGGCAAGAACACTGGAGTGGGTTGCCATTTCCTTCTCCAATGTGTGAAAGTGAAAAGTGAAAGTGAAGTTGCTCAGTCATGTCCGACTAGTAACGACCCCATGGACTGCAGCCTACCAAGCTCCTCTTTCCATGACCTTTTCTAGGCAAGAGTACTGGAGTGGCTTGCCATTGCCTTCTCTGTCTGGATCTTTATAGATAAACAATAATCATGGTGGTAAAGTAGAATGGAGAGAGTATTGGGGGAGTACAGCACTTTCCAAAAATTAATAGCAGATTCAGTCATTTTTTAGACAACCTGAAGTATTCTAACTCAATGAAATTTTAAGTTTTAAATTCCTTATTTTAGGTTACTAAAAACAGAAAAGTATTTATATACCCATCTCTATGTTAATAGCCCACTCTAGTATTCTTGCCTGGGGAATTCGATGGACAGAGGAGCCTGGTGGGCTCCAGTCCATGGGGTTCCTAAGAATTGCACATAACTGAGTGATAACTTAGAAGACTCACTGACTCTTCAATCAAAGCATTCCTTCCCATCTTAGATCATCATTTTGTATTTCATTTCCTCAGAGAGGCCTCACTTGACTCCATGATATCACATTATTTGATATAACAGTCTTGGTTTATGCATGCATGCTAAGTCGCTTCAGTCATGTCTGACTCTGTGCGACCTCATGGACAAGAGCCCACCAGGCTCCTCTGTTCACAGGATTCTCCAGGCAAGAATACTTGAGTGGGTTTCCGTTTCCTTCTCCAAAGGTTTATTCATAGATTTCATCATATTCTATTTTTGCTTGTTTATATTTATTTATGTTTTAGACTTTATAATATAAGAGCCCTCAGAGATGGAACATAAATTTTATACTTTAGTACAATGCTTAGGAAGATTAACAAATATTAGTTTTTCTAAATTTATTTACAGTTTTCATCTTAAAATAATTTCAGAGTTTCAAAAGTTCGCAAAACTACTACAAAAATTCTTATACATTCTTCACCTGATTTCCCCAGATGTTAACATCATACAAAGTGACTATTAAAGTTAGGAAATTGATAAGTACAGTCCTTATTCACATATTTTGTTAATGCTTTCACTAATGATCTCTGATCAGAATCAAAACCAGATTATCTGTTGCATTTAATTGCTACATTTCTTTAGTCTTTTTTATTCTAGTACAGTCTAGTCCCTCAGTTTTTCTGTCTTTTGATAATATTGAAGAGTGCTACCAAGTTATTTTGTAGATCATTTGGAAATTTGAGTTTTTATGATGTTTCCATATAGTTAAATTCAGATACTGTATTTTGACAAAGTGCCACAATGCTGAGCTTGCCTTTCTCAGTGCATCATGTTAGGGGCACATGACATTACCATGTCCCATTTCTGGTGGTGTTAACTCTAATCACTTGGTGAAGATATTGTCCACCAGGTTTCTACATTTTAAAGTTATTTTAAAATAAATCTTCTGTTGGGAGATACTTGGGAGACTATGTAAACGTCCTGTTTTTCATTATAATATCACCACTAATTTTAACATTTTTGCCTGAAACAATTATATGGTATTTTCCACTTACTGTTTCTATTTCCATGATTTCTTCTTTATTATTAGAACACTACTGTATGGGAGAGCTTCCCTCTTTCATTCATTTATTCAATTATTAATTTACATCAGTGTGGATTTGTATGTATTTGGTTTACTTAATCATAGTAATACATTGCCATTTTTTTTTCCTGCTCAAATTATTTCAATTTTGGCTATTGAGAGCCACTTCAAGTTAGCTTCAGTCTCATTATGGCAAGTCATCATTATTTGTCGAAAACTTCTCATTTTCTTACAGCAAAAATTTCGGCAGACTCATATGGTTTTTCTTTGCTCCAATACTGGAATCAGCCCTTGCTTCAAAGGGTCCTGGTTCCTTGAATAGGAGAATAATGTGAATCCAGAGTGCTAAGTATGCTCATTGTTATTGGGCTTTTCCTGTTTCTAGGTCTTCTCAGTGGTGAAGTAATATGTATATATATACACATAGAAGAGAGATATTGATTACATTAGAGATTAGAAAATATGATTACAATATAAAAGCCTTAATATGATAACCACACCAAAATTATTATGCTATAGTATTTTTTAAATAGAGTGCTTAATTTCTATTTTATAGAAAATAATTTTATTTGGGTAGTCAGAATATTATTCAATAACTCACATAGGATATTCTCATAATACTCCTTGTGGAAAAGTATTGAAGAGGATTTTGGACCAAAGAATATTTGTTTAATAGTGTCAGAATTCATTTTAACACCATGAAAGAGTATGTATTTGTTCAATTTTCACTCACTGCACAAAGGATTAGATAAAAGAAGATTTTCAGTAATAGCATTTCATTTTGAGTCTTACCAATCCTTTTAGTTTTGGTATAACAAAAAGGCTATTAGCTTTTACTCTGTTGTGTTGAATTTTGATGATTTTTGACAGTCTTCACTGAGACACTCAAAGAAATGAGACTTGCCAGTCGAATAACATAAGATTTCATTAAATTTACCAGCAACAAAAAAGCTGTTTCTGTCTCTTAACTTTTTGACATATTGTCTTTTTCTATTGTCTTTTCAGGACCTATATAAAAGGCAATAAAAGTGTTGTTTTTTGTGTGTTCAAAAGTTTCCCTATAATCAAGATAATAGGCAAGTTTCAACTTTAAATTTGTTGCATTAATAAACATAAAAATTAGCAAAACATTATTAAAGTAATCGGTCAGATTTTGTATTAGCATATAGTAACAGTAGCAAAAATATTTTGTATGTATTTTATAGCATTCTATATTTTGTAACAAAACTAAGACAGATATTATCATTTTCATAGGTATAAAAAAGTCTTGTGAAAAAGTAAATGTCTTTATACAAATTATGTGCTGTTAGATATATTAATAACTCTAAATATTGTAAAATTTCCATTTTTAAATGCCTTTGTATTGAATCGGTTACAAATGTGTTTGCTGCTGCTGCTGCTGCTAAGTCGCTTCAGTCGTGTCCGACTCTGTGCGACCCCAGAGAGAGACCGCAGCCCACCAGGCTCCCCCGTCCCTGGGATTCTCCAGGCAAGAACTCTGGAGTCGGTTGTCATTTCCTTCTCCAATGCATGAAAGTGAAAAGTGAAAGTGAAGTCGCTCAGTCGTGTCTGACTCGTAGGGACCCCATGGACTGCAGCCTACCAGGCTCCTCTGCTCAAGGGATTTTCCAGGCAAGAGTACTGGAGTGGGGTGCCATTGCCTTCTCGGACAAATGTGTTTAGTTATCTATTAATTTGAGCCGGTTACCTATACAGTGTTACTGTAAAAACTCCAGATTAAGCATATGGAAAGCTGTGAAAGGATTTTTATTTCCTAAACTTTAGAGGATATGTTGTGAAAAAATGAGTTTCCATGAAATAGCTAGTTATGATTTTACTTTCTAGCATTCCTGAGTATAGAAATGTATACTTAAAATCAGCTGAGGAAGAAAATTAAACTAGTTTCCCTTTTCTGCAGATTGGAATTGTATTGAGTATAAAACTATATTTTAAAATATGAAGAATAAATTAAGTGAAGGGAAAATAAGGAATAATATAATACCTATTATAACTATCGCATGTAAACTATTTTATTGTGAAATGTTTTTAAAAAATATGAAAGACAAAATGCAGAGATACGTATTCTATACCAGATACTCGTAAATCTCATAATTTTTTCATATTTGTGCAGTTGGGGTTCGCTGTTTTATTATTCCCATTTTACAGATGAAGCACTAAAAGTTCACATCAGTGTCATTTAACCATGTCACAGAGCCAGTTACCAGAGATCCAATTTCTGATTCTTTTGTCATGAAAAAACTAGAAGTAAAATCAACAAGAAGTTTGTGCTAAGCAAATAGCATAATAGGAAAACACAATACTGACTGCTGCTGCTAAGTTGCTTCAGTCATGTCTGACTCTGTGCGACCACGGAGACGGCAGCCCACCAGACTCCCCCGTCCCTGGGATTCTCCAGGCAAGAACACTGGAGTGGGTTGCCATTTCCTTTTCCAATGCATGAAAGTGAAAAGTGAAAGTGAAGTCGCTCAGTTGTGTCCAACTCCTAGCAACCCCATGGACTGCAGCCCACCAGGCTCCTCCGTCCACAGTACTGACTAGTGACTGTAAATATATTTTTGGTTACCAAAGTAAGATATAGTAGCAGTTCAGTTCACTTGCTAAGTTGTGTCTGACTCTTTGCAACCCCATGGACTGCAGCACACCATCCCTGTCCACTACCAACTCCCAGAGCTTGCTCAAACTCATGTCCATCAAGTCCGTAATGCCATCCAACCATATCATCCACTGTCATCCCCTTCTCCTCCCACCTTCAATCTTTCCCAGCATTAGGGTCTTTTCCAAGTCAGTTCTTTGCATCAAGTGGCCAAAGTATTAGAGTTTGAGCTTCAGCATCAGTTCTTCCAATGAACACTCAGAACTGATCTCCTTTAGAATGGACTGGTTGGATCTCCTTGCAGTCCAGGGGGCTCTCAAGAGTCTTCTCCAACACCACAGTTCAAAAGCATCAATTCTTTGGCACTCAGCTTTCTTATAGTCCAACTCTCATGTCCATACATGATTACTGGAAAAACCATAGCTTTGACTAGATGGGCCTTTGTTGGCAAAGTAATGTCTTGCCTTTTTAATGTCCTGATTAGATTGGTCATAGCTTTTCTTCCAAGGAGCAAGCATCTTTTAATTTCATGGCTGCAGTCACCATCTTCAGTGATTTTGGGGCCCCAAAAAATAAAGTCTGTCACTGTTTCCACTGTTTCTTCATCTATTTGCCATTGGAGTGATGGGGCAGATGCCATGATCTTAGATTTTTGCATGTTGATTTTTAAGCCAGCTTTTTCACTCTTCTCTTTCACTTTCATCAAGAGGCTCTTTAGTTCCTCTTCACTTTCTACCATAAGGGTGTTGTCATCTATGTATCTGAGATTATTGATATTTCTCCTGGCAATCTTAATTCCAGTTTGTACTTCATCCAGCCTGCATTTCACATGATGTACTCTGCACATAAGTTAAATCAGCTGGGTAACAATATACAGCCTTGACATACTCCTTTCACAATTTGGAAAGATATAATATGGGAACCAATAAAAGCAGATAATTATATTCTTCTTTACTGTATGCCTGGATCAACTGAAAACACTGGGCCTTGTTGTCAGGAGACACAATGTAAAAACCTAGGTAGTATCACCAACAGAAGCAGATAACAGGTAATCAAAATAAAATTAAGAATATAGGAATATCATCTAAATGCTTAGTAGAACTGGGGCAGCACTGGGCATGGTTAATGGCAAAGATAAAATGAATATAAAGGAAAGTATTGAAAGGTCCTAGGACTTCCCTATAGCTCAGATGGTAAAGAATCTGCCTACAATGTAGGAGACCTGGGTTCGATCCCTGGGTCAGGTATATCCTCTGGAGATGGAAATGGCAATACTTTCTTGCCTGGAGAATCCCATGGACAGAAGAGCCTGATGGGCTACAGTCCCTGGGGTCACAAAGAATTGGACATGATGGATGGAGGAGCTTGGTAGGCTGCAGTCCATGGGGTCGCTAAGAGTCGGGCACGACTAAGCACCTTCACTTTCACTTTTCACTTTCATGCATTGGAGAAGGAAATGGCAACCCACTCCAGTGTTCTTGCTTGGAGAATCCCAGGGACGGCAGAGCCTGGTGGGCTGCCGTCTATGGGGTCACACAGAGTCGGACACGACTGAAGCGACTTAGCAGCAGCAGCAGCAGCAGGCGATTAACATATGCATAATGGGTCGCAAAGAGTCGGACACGACTGAGCGACTGATCTGATCTGTTCTGAATCCGTAAACCATAACCAGAAATCACCACAGTTACTTACCCCTAAGGAAAAAGATTACTCTAAAGGAAAAACACTGGGAGCAAAATCAAAATGAATTAGGGAGAGAGTGAGAAAGAAGGACAGAGAGAAATATTCTGGTAGAGGGTGAGAGAAGGAGAGATAGAGGAAGATATTTTCAGAAATAAAGATGTGTTTAAAAGGAACATCAGGGACTTCCCTGGCGATCCAGTGGTTGAGAATCCACCTTGCCGGGCAGGGAATGTAGGTTCCAGCTCTGGTCTGAAAACTACAGATCCCACAATGCAGTGCAACAAAGATCTACATAATGCAATGAAAATTCTAGTGCTGCAAATAAGACCAACATAGCCAAATAGGGAAGCCCAAATAGTTTAAAAAGGTACATCAAACCAGATGGAAGTGATGCAAAATATAATAAGAGCTATAAAGGAGAAAAATGAGTGGATAGATAAGCCAGTAATGGAGAGATTTTAAAAATTTGAAAAGAATATTCTAATATAGAACTTAGGCAAAGGAGAGCAACACATATGTAAAAATTCAATTACAGAGATAATATAAATTATTTGAGTATGTGGATAAAAAGGTTGGAAATTAACATTGACAACAGACTTCTTGACAGCAACATTTTGTACAGGAAGATAACTGTTTTTAGAGCATTAATAAAAGTCAATTATATGTTATTCACTTAATCTATCATCATAACTAAGGAATACAAAGCATCATGGACATTAGGAAACTTTGGAAATACAGTTCCTATGATTATTTTCTGAGAAGTCTCTTAGTTACTAATGACAAATATTAATAGTTCAAATATAACATAAAAGCCTAAGGATAATTATTACATACATTAAATTTTGAATTGACTTGTGCTACTAATATTTACACAAAAGGGTAGATGTATTACAGATCACAAAAAATTGAAGAAAAGGGGAAGATAAGTGAAAGAAAAATATTAGTGAATTTTTCACCAGTACTCTTGCCTGGAAAATCCCTTGAGCAGAGGAGCCTGGTAGGCTGCAGTCCGTGGGGTCGCTAAGAGTAGACATGACTGAGCGACTTCACTTTCACTTTCCACTTTCATGCATTGGAGAAGGAAATGGCAACCCACTCCAGTGTTCTTGCCTGGAGAATCCCAGGGACGGCGGAGCCTGGTGAGCTGCCGTCTCTGGAGTCGCACAGAGTTGGACACGACTGAAGTGACTTAGCAGCAGTAGCAGCAGCAGCAGCAGCAGCAGCAGCAATAGTATCTATCAATAAAAGGATAGTGAAGAGACGTTAATGTTAGGTGAAAAGAGAGGAGGAAGAAAAAAGAGGTTACTAGAGAACATTACACACTGAAGAAATCAATAGAGTATTAAAATGCATTGGAGGACTAGTGTATTTTTTTTAGTGTATTTTTTATATAAGGTTATATAAGATAATGTCACAGATAGATATAGAAACATTTATAAATATCAAATGAGTCCCCACAAAGCCCCCAGAATGTAAATACATTGTAAGATTTTATGCACATAGTTTTTATGGTAAAAATATTATGATAGAACTGAAAACCAGCATACTAAGAATATAAAATATATAAATGGGCTTAGCTTGCCATTCAGTAAAGTGTTTTCACATTGGCTAATGAAGCAGAATATAATTCATTCTGTGTACACAAGACATACCCAAACAAAGCAATTTAGAAAGATTTAAAATAAAAAGGAAGATCAAATATTGCTCTTATCTGATGATAAGTTTGTGAGACATGATAGAATTTAGTATAAAATATATGTAACAAGGAAAGGAAAATTTATTTACTAGAAGTTTCATTCTACATTCAGATATAATAGATATTAATTAAATATGCAAAATTACAACTTTCAGAAAGCAGAAGTAAAAGGAAATGAAAGGAAAAATATATATACATATTAAAACTGTGAATTTTAAAATAGTTAATTCTGTGGAAAATCATTAATGAATATAAATAAACCTCCCCCTTGGATTTTTACAAATATTGTGCATGCTTAGTCACTCAGTTGTGTCTGACTCTTTGCAACCCCTTGGACTGTAGCTTGCCAGGCTCCTTTTTCCATGGGATTTTCCAGGCAAGAATACTGGAGTGGTTGCCATTTCCTCCTCCAAGTGGATCTTTCTGACCTAGAGATTGAACCCAAATCTCCTGCATTGGCAGAATTCTTTACCAGTGAGCCATCAGTTAATCCGAAAATACTGTAGTTGCTGATGAAGACTTTGTCTTTGACCAAACTCCTCTACCCTCTTCATTAGGCTCTGATCTTGCACCGTTCTTGCCAGTCCACATAGCCCATTTTTGCAAGAATCCTTCTAAACCAGTTTAGAGAAACTGCCCACACCTCAGGTATCAGATCACCTTTGATATCTGATTTCCCTGGTCAGCCTTCAGAAATATCGTTAAGTTGGTTTAGCAATCCTTGATAACTCTTCTTACTATTTTTCTACCCACGGACTCCCCTCAACCCCTCCCCACTGTGCTCTTTGGCTATAAATTGCTGCTTTTCTTTGCTGTATTTTGAGTTTACTATACTGAAGTCTCTTTTACACTATTACAGTAGTTTCTAAATAAAGTCCATCTTCACCCAGTTTAACTACTATCTGGCTCTGGTTCTCTTTGACATTACCCTTTGAAGAGTCAATCAATTTTAGGAAAAAAGAATGGATGCAGTCTGTTGTCCTCATTCTAGAATGTCCTCATCTAGAATACTGTTGATAGTAATAATGGCAATGCTGATAGAAAGGCATGCATATGTATGGAATAAACTCAGATAAAGAAATAACAAGACTCTCAGTTATTTACATGAAAGAAATGAAAGATGGTGAATGAACAACAATGCAAAGTCTGAAACTTAGGGAACAATCAATGGTAGAAATAAAACTGTGGGAGTTTTTAACATACAGACATTTAAAATAATGGGTTTTGGGGGGTTAAATCACCCAAGCAAAGGTTTAGCCAGACAATTGAAAATAATGCAAAATAAGCTAAGTAAATAAACCTGTTAAAAATAAACTGAGAATAAAGAGTTCCAAGTGGTATGGAGAAATCCAGATCAGTGTATTTTTAAGAAAACGCAGAAAGGAAACTGTTTTAAAGAGGAGCAAGTTGTCAATTATTTGAAATGCCACTGAGACTATAAGAAATGTGAGTAGTACCCATATAGAAGTTATCAAAAGCCATTAAAAGACCACTTTCATTAAAATTATGGATAAGAACCTAGATTAGAATAAGATAAATGGGTCCTTAATTTGAGTCATGGCATAATAGAAAACCTAAAAACTCTTATTAGAAAAACAAGAAATGCGACATAAACTTTAAAAACTCTCCATTTAAATACATATTACAGAATTTCAGGTTCAGGCCCTGATAGAACAAGCCCACACCCTGAAAATACTATAAAATCTGGGCAAAACTGTTCGAAGGCACTGAAGGAACCAAACCATATGGGACTAGAATCGGTCTATTATTAAGAAGGAATAAACCCACAAGATAAATTACATGTCCAGCTTTTTTTTTTTTTTTTTTTTTTGACAGCACTTCCAAATACTGATGTGAAAAAGCATAAGCAGAAAGGGAAGTTTTCTCTGTTGAGGAGACTGATGTCTGCAGCATCCAATGTGTGTGGGACTCATGGGATCAGTTTCCAAGAAGGAGGTAAGCATAGAGAAGATGGCCAGATATCTGCATACAAGTCTCTTTATGGGTGGCCCACTTTAGAGACAGACATGTACAAGGTAAGACTTCCAGCATCTTACCACATAAAACAATAGGTGGAAGCTGAGTACTGAGCTTCAACTTCAGCTGATCCCATTTAAAAGTATGTTATTTACCATAGTCTTAATTTAAATGAGAAAAATTATATCATCTTAATACTAATATATGGTATGTATTTTAACAGATATAGACATAAAATATTTATAAAATTATATTATGACTTTATAATCCATATAGGGAAATTACAAACCTGATAAAAGATAGTTTTTAAATCCTGTAAGTTGCTTATGATATAATGTGAAATATTAAAAGGTTTCTCTTTAAATCTATGAGTAAGAAAGATGTTACATTAGTTTCTCATGGCTGTTGTAACAAATTAACATGAACTGGGTAATACAAACTGATTGATTTACTATCTGGAAACCAGAAATCCAAAATCAGTTTCACTGTGACAAAACCAAGGTATCAGTGGGGACATGCTCACTCCAGAGACTCCTGGGAGATTCAGTTACCTTGCCTTACCAACTTGTAGTGCAATACTTCTTGGCTTATGGCCCCTTCCTCCATCTTCATGGATGCAATGTAGCATCTACAGATCTCTATCCACTTGCATCATCATATAACTTTTCTCTTCTGTGTCAAATGTCCTTCTCCCTCATTCTTGCTGCTGCTGCTAAGTCGCTTCAGTCGTGTCCGACTCTGTGTGACTCCATAGACAGCAGCCCACCAGGCTCCCCGTCCCTGGGATTCTCCAGGCAAGAACACTGGAGTGGGTCGCCATTTCCTCCTCCAATGCATGAAAGTGAAAAGTGAAAGCGAAGTCGCTCAGTCGTGTCTAACTCCTAGCGACCCATGGACTGCAGCCTACCAGGCTCCTCCGTCCATGGGATTTTCCAGGCAAGAGTACTGGAGTGGGGTGCCATTGCCTTCTCCTCATTCTTACGGTGTTTATATTTGTATTTTAGGCTCACCAAGATAATCCATGATAATCTCCCATCTCAAGATACTTACTTTAATCATATCTACAAGCCTCTTTTACCATATAATATAACATTCCAGGGATTAGGACCTGGATATTTTTGGATATCTTTAAGCTTATCACAAATGCCCTCTCTTGCTGCTTCTATTATGCATTGTACTTCCTGAAAGACTTTTTAAAAAAAGGATTGCTCTGAATGAAAAGAAATGATTCAGTATTTGTGGGATGTGTGGGATAAGGGAAAGTTTTTTTTATTTGAAAGTAGAGTATGAAAACATACTCTTGTGAAGAGAGTAATCACAAGTAGAAGAAAAATGGAAATAATGATGCAGAGGGAAGAAAGAATGACTATAACAACGTAAATCCCACAGGAGAAAAATCTGAATAAGATACTGAATAATATTCCCATCACTTGATGGCAAATAGTGGCTGACTTTATTTTTCTGGGCTCCAAAATCACTGCAGATAGTGATTGCAGCCATGAAATTAAAAGACGCTTACTCTTTGGAAGGAAAGTTATGACCAACCTAGACAGCATTTAAAAAAATAAATAAATAAATAAAAAGCAGAGACATTACTTTGTCAACAAAAGGCCTTCAAGTCAAAGCTATGGTTTTTCCAGTAGTCATGTATGGATGTGAGAGTTGGACTATAAAGAAAGCTGAGCGCCAAAGAATTGATGCTTTTGAACTGTGGTGTTGAAGAAGACTTGAGAGTCCCTTGGACTGCAAGGAGATCCAACCAGTCCATCCTAAAGGAGATCAGTCCTGGGTGTTCATTGGAAAGACTGATATTGAAGCTGAAACTCCAATACTTTGGCCACCTCTTGCGAAGAGTTGACTCATTGGAAAAGACCCTGATTCTGGGAGGGATTGGGGGCAAGAGAAGGGGATGAGAGAGGATGAGATGGCTGGATGGCATCACTGACACAATGGACATGGGTTGGGGTGGACTCTGGGAGTTGGTGATGGACAGGGAGGCCTGGTGTGCTGCGGTTCATGGGGTTGCAAAGAGTCAGACAGGACTGAGCGACTGAAATGAACTGAACTGAACTGAATAATAATTGTAGGATTGCCATATGATGGATACATTTAACATTTTTTTCCCAGTGTTTTCTGGATTGATATTAATTGCTTTACTATGAATAGATATTGGACTTCCTTGATGGCTCAGCAGATAAAGAACCTGCCTGCAATGCAGGAGATATGGATTCAATTTCTGGGTCGGGAAGATCCCCTGGAGGAGGACATGGCAACCAACTCCAGGACAGAAGAGTCTGACTGGCTATGGTCCATGGGGTTGCAGAGATTCAGACATGACTAGTAGATATTAAATTGAGTGACAATTAATGATTGAGACAGGAAAAATAGGAAAGAAGATAGAGCCCAGGCAATTCTTAATAAGTGGAAAACAATAATCAATAGACACTGAATGGATGGAGGCACTTAATATGGCATAAGAAAACATCGATATATGGGATAATAAATTGTAAAATTTATGTGTTATTGATTTCCCAAATTTTTATGGTAGAGAAATTATATGTTCATAAAACGAGAAAGGGACACACATTAAGGAAATAATTCATATGGCCTATTACTTGCATGCTTAATCTCTCTCTTTCTTAGTTTTGGATGGGTCATATTGTGCAGTTTAAATGTTATCATTGTTATCTTTTAACATTTACAAAACAAGCATGCTTTTTTATAGTGTCTAAATCTATGTAACCTCAAGCTTAATTTAAGGTTAACTTTAAATTAAGCAAGCTTAACCTCATGCTAAATTATGGAGAGAAAGGAAAATGTATGTTAAATACATTTCAGTGTAATTCATTAGAATATTGTGTATGATAAAGTTGCTTAAAACTTAAGCATTGACGTTGAAGGACAGGAACCTAGATTGCAATACAAGGAAATATAGAAATATAGTAAAAGTTGAATTCAATAATTTGATTCAACTTTGAAGGTCATAAAACTACAGAAAAAATGGCTGGTAACTCCATGGCCTATTTTGGTAAATAAAGTTTTATTGTAATAGAGAAGCATCATTATTTTTACATACTACCTATGGCTACTTAATGTGCTGTAATGACAGATTAACTGTGGCAGAGACCATATGACACACATAGTCTAAGGTATTTAGTAGCTGAACCTTTACAGAATGGTTTATGAATGACTGCCTTAGTTAATCTCAAGTTCAGTGTCATTTATGAAACAGTTTTGCTTTGTGTGGCCATGTTTGATTCCCTTTCTAATGATAATAATTATTACAGCCTCTAGACAGAAGATTCCAATTATTTTAGGATTTCATTATTAAGAAAGGTACACTTAATTAAGCCATAGTTGTTACTTCAAGAATAATTAATTAGTGCAGGTATATTGCTTTTATAGGTTGTAATTAATAGGCAGATAGGTTACTGCTCTGTAACTTAGAGACTTTATAGAATTTAAGGATAGATTCTGTTTATTATTAACTATGTCTCACATCATCTAGCTCATGTGATATAGCTCTCAAGTAGCACATTATTTATGTCATTGATAATTTATTTTAGATATAGTAATTGGATAGGAGAGAATTCATGATGATGAAGGAAAAATTCATGGAAATCTGGCTGATAGAATGTTGGAGAAGACAAATCAATTCATTCAGTTACTAAGTTATATTGTCCTTCAAGCAAATAAAAATAGTTTTCACTATCTTATATGAATATTTTTCACCATATAAATCTGTCATATAATTTATCTTATACTTCTGAATGAAATGAATGAAAGATTGTTTGAATTGGTTTGATGCAATTTTAGACATTATTTCTTTGAAATTTAACTTAAAAACTGATACTTGGTTTTATTAGCAAGAAATTCCGAACTGGAATGTATTAGTAAATATAAATGAAGAACTGTAGATCATAAACACCCTGAAACCTAGGACCTCAAGCATTTTAATTATTTGCATTCCATATTCAAGTTATTTGTTATTATGACTTAATAACCCCAGGTGGTTCAGACAGTAAAAGAATCTTCCTGCAATGCAGGAGACCCAGATTTGATCACTGGGTTAGTAGGATCCCCTGGAGAAGAGAATGGCTACCCACTCCAGTATTCTTGCCTGGAGAATTCCATGAGAGAGGAGCCTGGTAGTCTGTAGTCCATGGGGTTGCAAAGAGTCGGACATGATTGACTGACTACTACACACACACATGGGCGTTTAATATACATTCTTTGTTTTCACAAGTTTGTATATAGTGAAGAGTAAGGTACATCAGTGAAAGAGATTTGTGACACAGAAAGCAGATAATAACAGGGACAAACAGCCTAAACTGTACATGGACTTTAAAGCATATTTGGATTATGGTACTCTGTTATAAGGCTTACCTGGTGGCTCAGCAGTAAAAAATCTGTCTGCTATGCAAGAAATGCAAGTTTGATCCCTGGGTTGGGAAGTTCTCCTGGATGAAGAAGTGGCAACCCACTCCCATATCTTGCTTGGAAAATCTCATGGACAGGGAGGGTAGCCTACAAGTAGGGTCATAAAGAGTCAGACCCAATTCAGCACGCATGCACACTCCGTGTTACGTCTCTGTTTCCTAAAGGAAAGCAACTTGGAAAGGAGCAATAGTATGAATCTTCAGCACAGGCACTTTCCTAAGCTTCTAAGTTTGAGGAAAGAACAAGCTGGAAATACAGAAATATATTTGTTGATTGATAATTCTCAGTTGGTCTCTGTGTTTCTGTGTATTTTATAAAGTAGAAGTATTAGCTGTGCCTTTTCTATACCATCTTTTTAAAGATGTCTAAATAGTGGTCAGCCTTGGAAGACCAAGATAGTATTCACAAGCCAGAGAACAGATTTTCTTTTTTTCCAGAATATAAATAAAGTATCTCCCTTTATAGGAAGCATTAGACATGTTTGATTACTGCCTATGTATTAAAGATTTGGGTTACTTATACTTGAGGTTCCTCAGCTGTAACACAAATTGTGTGACAGCATCCACTTGAGCTCCTTGGCATCATCTCCATCAGGTTTGAATAAAGAAGAACCGACATGAACATAAAGCTCATGCATCTGTGTGCCTTGCTGCAAATAATGAAGTCCTTCATTTCTGACCAAGGAGTCACATGTCCTCTGCCAGTATCCATGAGTCAGGCTACCTTGTAAGCTTATTAGTAGGGTGTAATCTTAGATCCTTCACAGTTTCTGACAATAATCCTTTAAAACTATCTATGGATGTATGCCCCTTAGGAAAATTATGCATACTTGTAAGGAGGTGCAACTTTCCATTTAAATGGCAACTATAATAAAGGATGGATCACTTCATCTTTTAGGTAACTAAGGTGTGTGTAAATTTCTCTATTTAGCCATATTCTCTACTGAAAAGAGCCTCAATAAGCAAAAAATAGTCATCCGTTCACTTTTATTTTTCAAAACAATTGTATTGCCTTCTATCGTCAGCATTACCTTGAATAAGACAAAAGTTTAAAGAATTATTGTGGTTCAAATACCTTTTGATCATCTGTTACAAATTGGTAATTAAGAGGAGGCATACTTTAAAATAATTTTGGATAATCCTGTCTGGAATTAGGTTATGTGATATTTCTTTCTCTCCTTGACAATATATATGGTTAATAAACTGTTGATAAATTTTCTTCACTATTTCTCTCAGCAATGCATTAAATAAATTACAGATATTGCAGCAAGGTAAATAAATAGAAGAATGTAAATCTCTGAAAATATTATGATAGCTCTCTTAGGCTGGAAATTAAATAATCTGGGTTTTTGTTTGTTTGTCTTTGCTATTCCTTTTCCTTTTGGAAAATAAAAGAATAACTTTAGAACACCTCTCAAAAACTTGTGGGAGAAAAACAGATATAATTGTCATTATCTCTTACTCAAGCATGATTATTACACTTAATGAAGTGCTGTGTATCTCTCCAACAATCAAAATAACTTGCAGAGATGGTCTTTGCCATGAGTTTATCCTGGCCCCAGATGACTTTTGTCTTGTTCCTCTCCATTATCCTGTCTTACAGTGTCCTTATGGTTGAAGCAGCTTAGCAGCACATGTTCCAGTCAGGAGAAAAATATAAGAAAATGTCTAACATAATCAGATTTGATTAAGGACATTACCTGGAATTTATGCCCAAGATATCATTTATATCATGCATGGTAAAATTTAACCACTGAATAGGAGGCTATGAAATGTAATCTACTCATGGTCGTATGTATTTAAGGTTTTGTTACTAAACAGATGAAGAAAGAAAGAAGGCATATTAGGGACAATTAGTAATCTCTACTATAAAGAAGTTGCCAAGTACTTTCTAGCTATGAATATTGAAAAGGTTTATTGTGACTGCACTTTCAACTTGAAAATAGCTATTCAGGTATTCAGTAATAAGAATATGAGTAACAATAATAATGGAATCATAGCGGAGACATGAAAAAACATTTATGTTTAAAATTTGATTATTGCTTTTATTACCCTTGGTAGAAAATAAATGAAAGTGAAATTGAAAGCTACTCAATTGTGTCTGATTCTTTCGGACCCCATGGACTGTACAGTCCATGGAATTCTCAAGGCCAGATTACTGGAGTTGGGTAGCCTTTCCCTTCTCCAGGGGATCCTCCTTACAGGGATTAAACCCAGGTCTTCCACTTACAGGTAGATTCTTTACCAGCTGAGCCACCAGGGAAGCCCAAGAATACACTAGTGGGTAGCCTATCCCTTCTCCAGTGGATCTTCCCATCCGAAGAATTGAACTGGGGTCTCCTGCATTCCAGGTGGATTCATTACTGACTGAGCTTATCAGGGAAGGCCAAAAATAAATGAACTACAGACAAATCAAGTTTGATATATATGAGTTACATGGATTTGTAAAATTTATAAGTTACTGAAATATTTTATAGATTAATGGAGCCAAGCAAGAGGAAACACATATTACATATTTTGGTAAATTATTTTTATTTAATTCTTTTTCAATCAAGACTTGACATAGATACTGTATTCTTTGCAAACTTACTTAAATGCTTTTAAGCTTTGAAATTCCATCTAAAGAAAATAGAGACATGGTTTAACTTAAATCATATTTGAATAAAGGATGTATAAATATATGTAACTGTTAGTAAGTGAGAGTAGAAGTATAGTTCAGTTCAGTTCAGTTCAGTTGCTCAATCATGACCAACTCTTTGTGACCCCATGGACTGCAGCATGCCAGGCCTCCCTGTCCATCACCAACTCCCAGCGTTTACTAAAACTCATGTCCATCGAGTCGGTAATAACATCCAATCATCTCATCTTCTGTTGTACCCTTCTCCTCTTGCCTTCAATCTTTCCCAGCATCAGGCTCTTTTCAAATGAGTCAGTTGTTCATATCAGGTGGCCAAAGTATTGGAGTTTCAGCTTCAACATCAGTCCTTCCAATGAACATTCAGAACTGATTTCCTTTAGGATGGACTGGTTGGATGTCCTTGCAGTCCAAGGGACTCTCAAGAGTCTTCTCCAATACTACAGTTCAAAAGCATTGATTCTTTGGTGCTCAGCTTTCTTTATAATACAACTCTCACCATCCATACGTGACTACTGGAAAAACCATAACCTTGACTAGATGGACTGTTGTTGGCAAAGTAATGTCTCTGCTTTTTAATATGCTGTCTAGGTTGGTCATAACTTTTCTTCCAAGAAGTAAGCGTCTTTTATTTCACGGCTGCAATCACCATCTGCAGTGATTTTGGAGCCCCCAAAAATGAAGTCTCTCACTGTTTCCACTGTTTCCCCATCTATTTGCCACGAAGTGATGGGACCAGATGGCATGATCTTTGTTTTCTGAATGTTGAGCTTTAAGCCAACTTTTTCACTCTCCTCTTTCACTTTCATCAAGAGGCTCTTTAGTTCTTCACTTTCTGCCATAAGGGTGGTGTCATCTGCATATTTAAGGTTACTGATATTTCTCCTGGTAATCTTGATTCCAAACACTGACTTCACAAATACCAACATAATCTAATGGAATAAAATCCAGCTTAGTCTTTTGTGTCTAATATTCTGTACCTTTCACTTTTTTCAGAAATTACTGATTATATATATTTTTCAAATTATCTGTGTGTAATCTGTTGATGAGAAAGTTTACCAAATTAAATTCATCAGAAATTTTCAGATGGATGACAAAAACATTGCAGCTCATTTCACAAATGTATTTAATGAGGAAATTACTATCTATACTAAAATGGACTGGAATTTATACATAAAAGAAATTCCATGAGAATATCACCACTGTGATTTAAGTGTGGAGTCCATTAAGTTTTGACAACTTCTCAACTATTAATGTGTTAGTATAATAACTTGCTTTGATAAATGCTGCTGTGTTAAAGGGGCAGAAGAACAAGAATTCAAAGGCTAACATTTTCTAAATGAAGTGTTTTGATTTATAAGTCATTTTGTCATTATATACCATATACTATTCCTTTGGTATTAGCAGGTAATATTTAAAATATCCTGAGAGTTTTCATGGTAGCTTTGAGTCTTTTTCCTAACTCACTACCTTAACCTTAAGGCATTGTAATCATATTGTTATCCAAACAGTTACTCTTGAGGGTCTAAATCCAGGTAGTACAGATGTGTCCATGCATGCCAGAAATACTCAGTATACCACAAATTTAGTCCTCAGAAAATGGACTGTATCTCAAGAAAACTGGTTTGCTGTGAGACATGGTTGGTCTGGGTTTTTTGTTTTTGTTTATAAGTTTAAATACATTGAGTAAAGCTTTTTAAAGAAGAAAACAATAGGAAACAGTCTGGAAAACAATGAAAGAAAAATAGACAGTTGTGGTACATTCCTTTGTCATGATCAAAAGACACAGCAATATTAAACTGTCAATTCTTAAGTTGATTTAAAGATCCAGTACAATCCCAATAAAATCTCAGCAATTTATTTTGTAGCTATTCAACAAAGTCATTTTAAACATCGAATAGTCTAGGCAGTACTGATGAGGAAAATGTCAATGAACTCACACATCCCAATTTCAATATTTATTATAAACCTATAATTAAGATAATATATTATAAAAGTAGTAGACATAAAGATAAATGGAATAGAATAGAGATATCAAAGGATGGGACATGACTGAGTGACTCAGCACAGCAGAGCACAGCATTATAGAGAGTTCACTAGTAGACATATGCCACACAGAAAACTTGAATTTAATCAGTGAAATAAAGGCACATCAACACAGAAAAGAGACTTCTAGTTTTTAGTCATCATCAACAAATAATGAGGGTACAGTTGAATGACCATCAGGAAATAGACACACAC
This sequence comes from Bos indicus, assembly GCF_029378745.1. Classification (NCBI taxonomy): domain Eukaryota; kingdom Metazoa; phylum Chordata; class Mammalia; order Artiodactyla; family Bovidae; genus Bos; species Bos indicus. The sequence continues at coordinate 26,201,592 of NC_091776.1, read as the reverse complement.
TTAGTACTTTAGGCATAGATTCACTCAAGATCCTGCATTGCCTTAAATATAAAATGCAAAACTATAAAAATTATAGTGGGAAACAGGAGAAAATCTACATGAGTTAGAAGTTGATTAGTTTTCATGTACAACACAAAAGTTACAGTCCGTGAAAAAAATGATAATGTAGGACTTTGTTAAATTTAAACTGTTTACTCTGTGAAGGACAGTGTTCAAAAAATGGAAAGACAAGACCTTGACTAGGAAAATATATTTTCAAAACTTAAATTTGAAGAGATTTGCATGCAAAATACTCAAAGAACTAGTAAAACTCCATAATACGAAAACAAACTCCCCAAATTAAAATAATAAACAGGGCAATATGAGTAGATACCCTACCAAATGGTATTATAAATGGTATTTGTATGCATATATTATTGAACATTGGGGAATTATTGGTAAAAATATGCATTGTATGTTAGGGGAAAAGACAATTGAAATACTAATGAGATAACCCTACCAATAAAATAGCTAAAATACCTCCAACTGACAATATCAGTTAATTGCTGGAGAGGATGTGGAACAACAGAAAATCTCATTGACTGCTGATGGGAGTACACATGGCACAACCTCTTGAGAAGACATCTTGCCACAGTCTCATGAATCTGGATATAGTATCACCATAGGTATAGCAATTGTGCCCAGTATATTTATTCAGTGGTGTGAAAACACATGCACAGTACTAGGAACTCATGTATAAGGCAGATTTATTAACAATGGGCAAAACCTAGAAGGACCCAAGATGTCCTTCAACATACGAGTGACAGTCAAATGAGGCACAGTAAGTGGTGACACTTAAGTTACACAGGGTATGGAACAGGGTATGGAAACAGACACATTCAGACAGGAGGTAGGGGAACAGCAAATGAAGACACCAGTTGCTTAGATGGACTGTAAGCACATAGAATGTAGACAAACATACACTGTGGCCAGGGAATAAACCTACTCTCAAGGGATGAAATGAGATACAAAAGAAAAAAACAAAAAACGTGTTTACTTCCCTCAGTTTATTGGGTTAACAAATGACCTTTTTTTTTTTTTTCTTTCATTTTTGTTAACTTTTTTTCTTTCTTTTTTTTTTTTGGTTTTTGGATGTGACTAGTGGTGCATCAATTAAAAATTGAGGATTCTTCATTGTAAATTAATTAGCACATTTTTTAATATTTCTATATATTGTGATTGTGAAATTGGTTCTCACAAATCAGCAATGTAGAACAGCTCCAAAATATTGATTATTTATTAAGTTGAGAGTACTCTCTATAATAGGATCTAAGTAAAATCACAGAGAAAATGCTATTTTTAAAAATGAAAGTTTATTGAAACGTGACTATTTATTTTAATGTTAATGTTTAAACTTTGTGTTAAACATTATTCTAAATGTTCCTAGTGGAAAGGATTTCTGCTTTTATAAAAATCAATTGATGAAGTGTTTTAATGCTAGTTATAACCTCCAATATACTTAAACATAAAATTGCAACACCATTTGAGATTTGGTTAAATATGTATTATCATAACACTGTACAATAATGGATGAATAGTGGGGAATGAAATCTCCTCCTCACACCTACAAAAAAGGTTTTGTCTCCTTTCTTGTTATCAAAACATGTAAAATACCAAAAAGAATGCCCACATAGATAATTCAAGATGACACACCTAGGAATGTAAGAGTGTATAGCCATTGCTGTTAAATAGGTTTTCAGAGTATTAACAATTTATGGGCTGTGTGATGAACAATAAAACTCTATACACAGTTTTTCTCTTGGTCAATAAGTAATACCAATGTTTTGCTATTATTTTGATCATTTCCCATATGTCCTTCTTTGTGCTGGATTATTTAGTTAGGTTATTTCATTTAATCCTGCTAAAAATTCCAAGGTCATATTTTCCCAGTCAATAGGCCAGATATTAAACACATCATGGAAAATTAGGAAGAACACCTAGGATTTACCTATGACTCGAAATAGAGAGCCAGAAATAAGAAGTAGACTCTATGACTAATAGTTCGGTTCAGTTCAGTTCAGTTGCTCAGTCGTGTCTGACTCTTTGGGACCCCATGCCAGGCCTCCCTATCCATCACCAACTCCCAGAATTTACCCAAACTCATGTCCATTGAGTCAGTGATGCCATCCAACCATCTCAACCTGTCATCCCCTACTCCTCCTGCCCTCACTCTTTCCCAGCATCGGGGTCTTTTCAAATAAGTCAGCTCTTTGCATCAGGTGGCCAAAGTACTGCAGTTTCAGCTTTAACATCAGTCCTTCCAATGAACGCCCAGGACTGATCTCATTAAGGATGAACTGGTTGGATCTCCCTGCAGTCCACGGGACTCAAAAGAGTCTTCTCCAACACCACAGTTCAAAAGCATCAATTCTTCAGTGCTTAGCTTTCTTTATAGTCCAACTTTCACATCCATACATGACCACTGGAAAAACCACAGCTTTGACTAGATGGACCTTTGTTGGCAAAGTAATATCTCTTTTAATATGCTGTCTAGGTTGGGCATAACTTTCCTTCCAAGGAATGAGCATCTTTTAATTTCACTGCAGTCACCATCTGCAGTGATTTTGGAGCCCCCAGAAATAAAGTCAGCCACTGTTTCCACTGTTTCCCCATCTATTTCCCATGAAGTGATGGGACCAGATGCCATGATCTTAGTTTTCTCAATGTTGAGCTTTAAGCCAGCTTTTTCACTCTCCTCTTTCACTTTCATCAAGTGAAATTTCATCAAGTGAAATGAGTTTTTAAAAAGAATTACTAGAGTCTTCAAGCAGAGAAGGCAATGGCACCCCACTCCAGTACTCTTGCCTGGAAAATCCCATGGACGGAGGAGCCTGGTAAGCTGCAGTCCATGGGGTCGCTAAGAGTTGGACACGACTGAGCGACTTGACTTTCACTTTTCACTTTCATCCATTGGAGAAGGAAATGGCAACCCACTCCAGTGTTCTTGCCTGGAGAATCCAGGGACGGGGGAGCCTGGTGGGCTGCCGTCTATGGGGTTGCACAGAGTTGGACACAACTGAAGTGACTTAGCAGCAGCAGCAGCAGAGTCTCCAAGAGAAATTACTCCATAATGTGACTCTTTTACAGTGTAATATTAGTACAAGGGCAATGACTAGAGTTCTGCGAAGAAAATGCATTGGTCATAGCAAACATCCTCTTCCAACAACACAAGAGAAGACTCTACACATTGGATATCACCAGATGGTCAACATAGAAATCAGGTTGATTATATTCTTTGCAGCCAAAGATGGAGAAGTTCTATACAGTCAGCAAAAACAAGACCAGGAGCTGACTGTGGCTCAGATCCTGAACTCCTTATTGCCAGATTCAGACTGAAATTGAAGAAAGTGGAGAAAACCACTAGACCACTCAGGTATGAGCTAAATTAAATCCCTTATGACTATACAGTGGAAGTGAGAAGTAGATTTAAGGGACTAGATCTGATAGACAGAGTGCCTGATGAACTATGGACAAAGGTTCGTGATGTTGTACAGGAGACAAGGATCAAGACCATCCCCAAGAAAAAGAAATGCAAAAAAGCAAAATGGCTGTCTGAGGAGGCCTTACAAATAGCTGTGAAAAGAAGGGAGGTGAAAAGCAAAGGAGCAAAGGAAAGATATACCCATCTGAATGCAGAGTTCCAAAGAATAGCAAGGAGAGATAAGAAAGCCTTCTTCAGTGATCAATGCAAAGAAATAGAGGAAAATAATAGAATGGGAAAGACTAGAAATCTCTTCAAGAAAATTGGAGATACCAAGGGAACATTTTATGCAAAGATGGGCTCAATAAAGGACATAAATGATATGGACCTAAGAGAAGCAGAAGATATTAAGAAGAGGTGGCAAGAATACACAGAAGAACTGTACAAAAAAATATCTTCATGACCCAGATAATCACAATGGTGTGATCACTCACCTAGAGCCAGACATCCTGGAATGTGAAGTCAAGTGGGCCTTAGGAAGCATCATTACAAACAAAGCTAGTGGAGGTGATGGAATTCCAGTTGAGCTATTTCAAATCCTGAAAGATGATGCTGTGAAAGTGCTGCACTCAATATGCCAGCATATTTGGAAAACTCAGCAGTGGCCGCAGGACTGGAAAAGGTCAGTTTTCATTCCAATCCCAAAGAAAGGCAATGCCAAAGAATGCTCAAACTACTGAACAATTGCACTCATCTCACACGCTAGTAAAGTGGTGTTTAAAATTCTCTAAGCCAGGCTTCAACAATACGTGAACCATGAACGTCCAGACATTCAAGCTGATTTTAGAAAAGGCAGAGGAACCAGAGATCAAATTGCCAACACCTGCTGGATCATAGAAAAAGCAAGAGAATTCCAGAGAAACATCTATTTCTGCTTTATTGACTATGCCAAAGCCTTTGACTGTGTGGATCACAATAAACTGTGGAAAATTCTGAAAGAGATGGGAATACCAGACCACCTGACCTGCCTCTTGAGAAACCTGTATGCATGTCAGGAAGGAACAGTGATAACTGGACATGGAACAACAGACTGGTTCCAAATAGGAAAAGGAGTATGTCAAGGCTGTATATTGTCACCCTGTTTATTTAACTTATATGCAGAGTACATAATGAGAAACGCTGGACTGGATGAAGCACAAGCTGGAATCAAGATTGCTGGGAAAAATATCAATAACCTCAGAAATGCAGATGACACCATTCTTATGGCAGAAAATAAAGATGAACTAAAGAGTTTCTTGATGAAAGTGAAAGAGGAGAGTGAAAAAGTTGGCTTAAAGCTCAGCATTCAGAAACCTAAGATCATGGCATCCAGTCCCATCACTTCATGGCAAATAGATGGGGAAACAATGGCTGACTTTATTTTTTGGGGTCTCCAAAATCACTGCAGATGGTGATTGCAGCCATGAAATTAAAAGATGCTTACTCCTTGGAAGGAAAGTTATGACCAACTTAGAGAGCATATTAAAGGGCAGAGACATTACTTTGCCAACATAGGTCCATCTAGTCAAGGCTGTGGTTTTCCCAGTGGTCATGTATGGATGTGAAAGTTGGACTATAAAGAAAGCTGAGTGCAGAAGAATTGATGCATTTGAAATGTGGTATTTTTTGAGAAGACTCTTGAGAGTCCCTTGGACTGCAAGGAGATCCAACCAGTCTATCCTAAAGGAGATCAGTCCTGGGTGTTCATTGGAAGGACTGATGTTGAAGCTGAAACTCCAATACTTTGGCCACCTGATGCAAAGAACTGACTCATTTGAACAGACCCTGATGTTGCGAAAGATTGAGGGCAGGAGGAGATGGGAATGACAGAGGATGAGATGGTTGGATGTCATCACTGACTCAGTGGAGGATCGGTTTGATGGGCTCCGGGAGTTGATGATTGACAGGGAGGCCTGGTGTGCTGTGGTTCATGGGGTCACAAATAGTCGGACACAACTGAGCGACTGAACTGAACTGTATTAGTAAATAAATTTGTAGAAATTTCTCCAATACAAAACACATGTAATTTGGATAATATGAATAGTTTTAAAAAATAATTAAATAATATAATTGTTAAGGAAAATCTTCAAAGACTATAAAAGACAAAATATACACATGTAGATAGTCAAGCCAGCAAGAAAGATGGCCTTTATTAAGGAAACATCTGCTTGAACATGAATTCTACAGAATCAGAGAAAAAATGAGATGGGGTATCTGTGCAAAAACTCCTGTATAAAGTTGCTATATGACCTAGATATGGTTAAAATACACATAGGCACACATGGACACATACGTAAACACATTGCATAGGTAGATATTGGTGTGATTTATCTGTCTCAGTCTGGTCCCTATGTCAAAGCCTAAGGAAAAGGGAGAGAATGAGGCAGAGAGGGAAGGAGGAAGGTAAAGAAAGAATGAAAACAGGAAAGTGTGAAAGGGGTGGAGGGGGAGAGAGGGAGGCATAATTACAGGTTAAATGACAGAAAATAGAATAAGTATGCTATCAATGTCTTTTTCCAAGCATGCTTAAAAGTACCTGATGAAATAAATTCCCAGAAAAAAATAGACTAATCTATAATGGGTGGGGGACAAGGGAGTGTTTTTAAAACTACTAAAGTAATTGAAGAAGCAGATTATAAATTTATGTAAAGAAAACCATGTGTGTGTGGAGAGTAAAGATTCAAAGGGAGGAATTTGTTGAGGTGGGGGAAAATTTCCCCTCTATCTCTTTTGTGTTCTTTTGGCTGAGCTAATAAAATTGACATAAGAAACATATTTTAATGTGTGGAAGAATCATAGAAATGAGACTTAAGACGTGGCCAAAGCAAGCAGATTTTTATATTTTTAGGCAGAAACTATAAATATGTAAGGACAAAAAAAACACTTACGCTTTGGATGCTCAATTAGTGAAGAGTCTAAAGGGATTGGGCTTAGTGTGTTAAGTTAGGGAAGTAACGAGGTTTGTCTATTCAGGCTCCTGGGCCCAAATTCCTTATCTTGGGCAATAAGTGTGTCTTTCTACCTCTAATTGTAGTGGTTGTACCTTTCACATGACAGATTTATTTCCTGCTTTCAGAGAGACAGAAGGATCAAGTAGTCCTGTTTGCATGAGCATTTCTTAAATAACTTCACTTCAAAATAATCAGTATGCCATGGAGGTATATTTTGAGACAGCCTAACCTAGACCCCAACAAATTCAAATCCTTTCAAGCTCATACAAAAGAGACTGGAATAATCTTAATAACTAGCCCAGACAGTGACACCATTAAAAGAAGGAAATTATAGTCTGATCTCACCCATGAATAGAAATGAAAAATCTTAACCAAATAACTAAAAAAGAATCAATGCTATTATGTATGCAAAATTATAATAAAGCATAACCAAATTGGATTTTAAGCCTATAATAAGTGTTGTTTCAATATTAGTAATTGTTATTATTTGATTACCAGATAAAATAGAATAAAAAAGAAACAAAAGAGAGAAATATCCTTACATTTATCCCAATAAATGCACTGTACTTCAATACCTACTAGTACTAAGTTTTGTAAAATAGGGACAAAATCTTTCATAAATTGATAAACAGATACTAGTTGTAAAACATACAAGTATTGTTTTTAAAATAAGAAATAGTATAGAAAACTTTCAGCAATTCTGTTAAGTAGTATGCTTGTTCTTGTGACCTGAACACTATGGCTAGATAAATGAACGATATTTAAAAGAATTGGAAAATAGAAAGCTATTTATAGATTACCAATTAAACTAAGAAATTATCAAAGCAAGGAATGTCTCACGATCTCAGAAAATATACCATACAAACTCATAAGTGCAGAAAGTTTTTCTGAAAATATTTTTGCATTAACATATTAAAATGGTTTGCTTTTCTGATTCTCTTGCACATATCAGTAAAGATGTTCCTACTACTAATTTGTAAACTAAATTACTGCATTTCAATGTGAAGCATTATTGATACATTTTAAAAATATCAGAATATCTACTTTAATACATTATATCAAACATACTCACATCATACTCACATCATGCTAACCATATGAGGATGCCCTGCAAAGAAATACAAACAAAAATCAAATAAATTTGACAAAATCATGAAACAATCCCAGAGTCTACCAATAGATTTAATAGCATATCTATTTACTGGAAACATTATTGATTTATTTCCTCAAGTCTCTATTTTCTTTAAACAAGTTTGACTAAGTCCCTTAAAGATCAGGTTTATTTATGGCCATTTGGATTCAAACTTCATTTTCTTTATCATTTCAGACAAGCCTGAGCTAGTCCAGCTCACAGATCTAATTCATTGGCATTTTCATGAGGAAAAGCAAAAGGCTAGACATTCAGCAATCATTTGGTTTTTTTTTTTTTAAGTATTTATAGTAGTTCTAATTCATCGTTAATAAACACTGAACTGTATTCATACTTTGCGAGATCCTTTGGCTATAAATTTGTTATCCCACTCGTGGTTTTGCACTGGGGTGCACATTGTGTTTGAGTATAACCATGTTCTTCTAAGGCATTTTTTTAAACTACTAAAACTGTTTACAGAATGAATCTGAACACAGGCCAAAGCCATTCTGATGATGAATTAATTATAAGACTCTAGAAGCTGTTTCAATTTTGGGTGTGAAATATTATATAATATTGTTTACACAATACATTTGCTTTAATGTTTATAATCTGCAAATAAGGTATTTCATTCACTAGGTAGGCATCTTTCAAATGAAAATGTTTGCACATTTTGTGTATTTATGAACTTAAATTTGTGAGATAAGCCTTTTCATATGAGCATAATTTATTACAGAATGAAAAGCTGTATTTCAATGAAAAGGGCAAAACTGTCTCTTCAGTGTTAAAATAATATGAACTTTTCAGCTTCTTTTTTCTTGATATTACCTTTCTCTATATTTCCTTTTACTGAATAATGTGTATCACATATTTTATAAGATTGAATATATAATAATTTATTAATAAATAACATCACATACTAAATGGACATGAATTTGAGTAAACTCCAGGAGATAGTTTGGACAGAGGGGCCTGGTATGCTACAGTCCATTGCGTGGCAAAGAGTCAGACACGACTTAGTGACTGAACAACATACAGTAATCAGAATATTTCATCAAGAACTTTGGAAGCTCAAAATTTTAAGAATAGCTCTGTTTTTCTGATGTTACTTTTTTGTTCCTTGTATTTGCATTTTTGTGTTTCAATAACTTACTACAGGGCTTCTCTGGTGGCTCAGAAGGTAAAGAATCCACCCGCAATGTGGGACACCTGGATTCCATCCCTGGGTTGGGAAGATCCCCTCGAGGAGGGCATGGCAATCCACTCCAGTATTCTTGCCTGGAGAATTTCCATTTCAGAGGATCCTGGTAGGCTACAGTCCTGGGGTTGCAAAGAATTGGACTTGACTGAGCTACTACAAAATTATGTCAGAATTCTTAAAGATTTTATTTCATTAGCATTTAATTATAGAAAAACTAAGATATAAATCACATTAAATTAGAAATCATAAAAATGATAAGCTTAAACTATATATCTGTTACTTTGTAATTTTAGTAATTTTCATAAATATACAGAAATGTCATTGGTACTTGTTCCAATATCACAATTTTAAACATTATGTCATGGATAAATGAATTAAGCATCAATGAAGTCAGCATACACCTATTGACAAGTGAAAGGATCAAGAGAACGAATTGATATTTGACTTACGTAGTTTTTCCTTCAATTTTGAAAAAGAATTGTGAATTTTATGAATCTGTATCAATTTAAATTAGTTGAATTACTAATTTTAGTGTAAGTTATTCATTTTCTGACTAGATTGCTTTCTTCTTCAAAAGAATTATTGTTCTGTTTAACTTGGCTATAACTAAAAGATTATTTTATACATGTAAATATTTAAACATGTATTTGTTTTCTTTAAGTCCATAAACTCTCATGAGCAAAGTTTATTGTTCTAAACTAAAATTCTGGATTCCAAATCAAAAGCTAAATGTTATTATAGTATGATGGTCCCACATGCAATCTCCTTTTTCCTAACACTTACTGCAGTTTCAAGGTAAATAACATTGAGAGGCCACAAATCAATAAAAAGCCTTCTCTTTGTGAACATTTGGATTCCAAAAGTACAAGAAATATAATGGCAGCAAGACTAAAGAATGCAAGAATGATTTTATCCATAGGGGCAAGAAGCCTAGCACTTCGATTGCTTTGTCAGATGGCATATGTACATTTTATTGCAATATAAGTTGCCAGATTGTTTCAAAGGGGCCTGTGGCATTTTTATTTTCCACCAGAAATATTTGAGAGCACTGGAAGCAGTAGGCCATATGATTAACTCTTAAATTTTGCCTGTCTGATGACTTTTCTTATGACATTCCCTTTTTATTTTAATATATATTTCTCTTTACCACCAACAAACCTGAACACAGTTTCTTATGGAAGCCCAAGATTTGGCTTTGCTTTTCTGTGAACTGCCTGTGGCACAGATTGCCTGCTTACCACCTCCAAGGCTCCTCTTGCTACAGTGTCCGTGTGGCTGAGTTCTAGAAACAAATATTAACTGAAGTGATGTGTACTGTGTCTGGGCCTTATGCATAAAAGCCCCATGCAAGAATTTTCCTTGTTCTTCACCTATCTAAGTGGGGTGCTGATACCTAGAGTAATTTTAGTGTTGAAAATAGCAGAACAATTATACGTCTCTGAATGGCTAAGTGGAGTTGTTACTTTGAGCTGAGCACTCATCTATGATGTTATGAGAGAGAGAAAGATAGAATTATTTTGTAAGCCACTGAATTTTCAATATTTATTCTTTCCACAGCTTAGCCTACACTAAGAAATTTCTTCATTTCCTTCGTGAATGTTCTTTGGGATATCAAACTTCATATTGTTAATTTATCTTCTAGGTATATATTGCAAATATTCATTATTTGTCATCTATGTAACAAAATATTTTCTCAAGTATATACTTCCATCTGACAACTATTTAACATTATTCTCTTAATATTTTTTATCTTGTTGCTATTCATTCCATTGTTGTTGTTGTTCAGTTGTTAAGTCATTTCTGACTGCAATCCGGTGGACTGCAGCATGCCAGACTTCCCTGTCCTTCACCTCTCCCGAAGTTTGCTCAAACTCATGTCCACTGAGTCAGTGAAGCCATCCACCTGTCTCATCCTCTGTTTCCCCCTTCTCCTCCTTGAATTTCCAAGGCTCCAGGCATCCCTACCTCCATTGCTTGGCTGGGTGAGCCCACACTACATTTCTCTTGAGCAGAAATTGTACACAGGTAGGTCTGCAGATCTTGTATCTCAGGGCAGCCCATTGCTTAATGGTGATTCTGTGCAGTGGCCCCACTCTGTTGGCATCTCTCTGGTTAGGTCTCTGGACTGATTACCCATCCTTTGAGATGTAGGTGAAGAAGCCACACCCTTTGTGCTTTGCTGAACTCATAGCAGACCACACCAGGCTCACAGAAGCTACACCTCAGGCAGTCAAGGTTCACAGCACTGAAATCCAGACACACTCTTTGCCATTTTATATAATAAGGATCATCTTTCTTCTAGTTTCCAATAACATGTAATTCATTTCAATCTGAGAACTCATCAGTGACCTTTACTGTCCATATTCTACCAGAATTCTGTTCCAGACCACCTAGGTGTTCTCTAAGATTCAGGCTTTCTCTACACCTGTCTTATCCTGTGTCCTCATGAGAATCACCTTTATCACTTCATTCCCTGCAATGTAGGCCATTTCAAGCATGCAACCCCAAACTCTTTCTCCTTCTGCCTATTACCCACTTTCAAAGTTCTTCCACATGTTTAGGTATTTCGTACAGCAGCACCACTACTTTTAGGTTTTGGGGGAACATAGAAAATTCAGTTCAGTTCAGTCGTGTCCGACACTTTGCAAACCCATGAATCACAGCATGCCAGGCCTCCCTGTCCATCACCAACTCCCGGAGTTCACTCAGACTCATGTCCATTGAGTCAGTGATGCCATCCAGCCATCTCATCCTCTGTCGTCCCCTTCTCCTCCTGCCCCCAATCCCTCCTAGCATCAGAGTCTTTTCCAATGAGTCAACTCTTTGCATGAGGTGGCCAAAGTACTGGAGTTTCAGCTTCAGTATCATTCCTTCCAAAGAAATCCCAGGGCTGATCTCCTTCAGAATGGACTGGTTGGATCTCCTTGCAGTCCAAGGGACTCTCATGAGTCTTCTCCAACACCACAGTTCAAAAGCATCAATTCTTCGGCGCTCAGCCTTCTTCACAGTCCAACTCTCACATCCATACATGACCACAGGAAAAACCATAGCCTTGACCAGATGGACCTTTGTTGGCAAAGTAATGTCTCTGCTTTTGAATATGCTATCTACATTGGTCGTAACTTTCCTTCCAAGAAGTAAGCATCTTTTAATTTCATGGCTGCAAGTCACCATCTGCAGTGATTTTGGAGCCCCCCAAAATAAAGTCTGACACTGTTTCCACTGTTTCCCCATTTATTTCCAATGAAGTGATGGGACCGGATGCCATGATCTTCATTTTCTGAATGTTGAGCTTTAAGCCAACTGTTTCACTCTCCTCTTTCACTTTCATCAAGAGGCTTTTGAGTTCCTCTTCACTTTCTGCCATAAGGGTGGTGTCATCTGCATATCTGAGGTTATTGATATTTCTCCCGGCAATCTTGATTCCAGCCCAGCATTTCTCATGATGTACTCTGCATAGAAGTTAAATAAGCAGGGTGACAATATACAGCCTTGACATACTCCTTTTCCTATTTGGAACCAGTCTGTTGTTCCATGTCCAGTTTTAACTGTTCCTTCCTGACCTGCATGTAGGTTTCTCAAGAGGCAGGTCAGGTGGTCTGGTATTCCCATCTCTTGAAGAATTTTCCACAGTTTCTTGTGATCCACGCAGTCAAAGGCTTTGGCATAGTCAATAAAGCAGAAATAGATGTTTTTCTGGAACTCTCTGTTTTTTTCCATGATCCAGCAGATGTTGGCAATTTGATCCCTGGTTACTCTGCCTTTTCTAAAACAAGCGTGAACATCTGGAAGTTCACAGTTCACGTATTGCTGAAGCCTGGCTTGGAGAATTTTAAATATCACTTTACTAGCGTGTGAGATGAGTGCAATTGTGCAGTAGTTTCATCATTCTTTGCCATTGGCATTCTTTGGGATTGCAATGAAAACTGACCTTTTCCAGTCCTGTGGCCACTGCTGAGTTTTCCAAATTTGCTGGCATATTTAGTGCAGCACTTTCACAGCATCATCTTTCAGGATTTGAAATAGCTTAACTGGAATTCCATCACCTCCACTAGCTTTGTTCATCTGATGCTTTCTAAGGCCCACTTGACTTCACATTCCAGGATGTCTGGCTCTAGATGAGTGATCACACCATCGTGATTATCTGGGTTGTGAAGATCTTTTTTGTACAGTTATTCTGTGTATTCTTGCCATTTCTTATTAATATCTTCTGTTTCTCTTAGGTCCATACCATTTATGTCCTTTATTGAGCTCATCTTTGCATGAAATGTTCCCTTGGTATCTCTAATTTTCTTGAAGAGATCTCTAGTCTTTCCCATTCTATTGTTTTCCTCTATTTCTTTGCATTGATTGCTGAAGAAGGCTCTTATCTCTTCTTGCTATTCTTTGAAATTCTGCATTCAGATGCTTATATCTTTCCTTTTCTCCTTTGCTTTTCGTTTCTCTTCTTTTCACGGCTATTTGTAAGGCCTCCCCAGACAGCCATTTTGCTTTTTTGCATTTCTTTCCCATGGGGATGGTCTTGATCCCTGTCTCCTGTACAATGTCACGAACCTCATTCCTTAGGTCATCAGGCACTCTATCTATCAGATTTAGGCCTTTAAATCTATTTCTCACTTCCACTGTATAATCATAAGGGATTTGATTTAGGTCATACCTAAACGGTCTAGTGGTTTTCCCTACTTTCTTCAATTTAAGTCTGAATTTGGTAATAAGGAGTTCATGATCTGACCCACAGTCAGCTCCTAGTCTTGTTTTGGTTGACTGTATAGAGCTTCTCCATCTTTGGCTGCAAAGAATATAATCAATCTGATTTCGATGTTGACCATCTGGTGATGTCCATGTATAGAGTCTTCTCTTGTGTTGTTGGAAGAAGGTGTTTGCTATGACCAGTGCATTTTCTTGGCAAAACTCTATTAGTCTTTGCCTGCTTCTTTCCGTAATCCAAGGCCAAATTTGCCTGTTATTCCAGGTGTTTCTTGACTTCCTACTTTTGCATTCCAGTCCCCTATAATGAAAGGGACATCTTTTTGGGGTGTTAGTTCTAAAAGGCCTTGTAGGTCTTCATAGAACCGTTCAACTTCAGCTTCTTCAGTGTTACAGGTTGGGGCATAGACTGACAGAATGTGGTCCACTGAAGAAGGGAATGACAAACCACTTCAGTATTCTTGCCTTGAGAACCCCATGAACAGTATAAAAAGGCAAAATGATAGGATACTGAAAGAGGAACTCCCCAGGTCAGTAGGTGCCTAATATGCTACTGGAGATCAGTGGAGAAATAACTCCAGAAAGAATGAAGGGATGGAGCCAAAGCAAAAACAATATACCCAGTTGTGGATGTGACTGGTGATAGAAGCAAGGTCCGATGCTGTAAAGAGCAATATTGCATAGGAACCTGGAATGTCAGGTCCATGAATCAAGGCAAATTGGAAGTGGTCAAACAAGAGATGGCAAGAGTGAATGTCAACATTCTAGGAATCAGCGAACTAAAATGGACTGGAATGGGTGAATTTAACTCAGGTGACCATTATATCTACTACTGTGGGCAGGAATCCCTCAGAAGAAATGGAGTAGCCATCATGGTCAACAAAAGAGTCTGAAATGCAGTACTTGGATGCAATCTCAAAAATGACAGAATGATCTCTGTTCGTTTCCAAGGCAAACATAGACAATTAGACTAATGTAAATACATTCTTTATGATTCAGGAATCCAATTGCTATAATTTTATAGAATTTATAAGTGAGTAAATTTCAATTTCCAAATGTTTTCATATTTTCCATTGTCTTTACATAGTGTATACAGTTATACTTATAAAAGTAATGTATATAGTTGTTACAAACTGAATTGTTTTCCTTTAAAATTCATATGTTAAAGCCCTAATCCTCAATGGTACCACATTTGGAGATAGAGCCTTTAAGGAAATAGTTAAGGTTCAGTTCAGTTCAGTCATTCAGTTGTGTCTGACTCTTTGAGACCCCGTGAATCACAGCACACCAGGCCTCCCCTCCATCACCAACTCCTGGAGTTCAGTCAAACTCATGTCCATCGAGTCAGTGATGCCATCCAGCCATCTCATCCTCTTTCGTCCCCCTCTCCTCCTGCCCCCAATCCCTCCCAGCATCAGAGTCTTTTCCAATGAGTCAACTCTTTGCATGAGGTGGCCAAAGTACTGGAGTTTCAGCTTCAGCATCAGTCCTTCCCAAGAACAGGCAGGACTGATCTCCTTCAGAATGGACTGGTTGGATCTCCTTGCAGTCCAAGGGACTCTCAAGAGTCTTCTCCAACACCACAGTTCAAAAGCATCAATTCTTTGGCGCTTAGCTTTCTTCACAGTCCAACTCTCACATCCATACATGACCACTGGAAAAACCATAGCCTTGACTGGATGAACCTTTGTTGACAAAGTAATGTCTCTGCTTTTGAATATGCTATCAGCGATCAATGCAAAGTAATAGAGGAAAACAACAGAATGGGAAAGACTAGAAATCTCCTCAAGAAAATTAGAGATACCAAGAGAACATTTCATGAAAAGATGGGCTTGATAAAGGACAGAAATGGTATGGACCTAACAGAAGCAGAAGATATTAAGAAGAGGTGGCAAGAATACACAGAAGTGTACAAAAAAGTTCTTCACAACTCAGATAATCATGATGGTGTGATCACTCACCTAGAGCCAGACATCCTAGAATGTGAAGTCAAGTGGGCCTTAGGAAGCATCACTATGAACAAAGCTAGTGGAGGTAATGGAATTCCAGTTTAGCGATTCCAAATCCTGAAAGATGATGCTGTGAAAGTGTTGCACTCAATATGCCAGCAATTTGAAAACTCAGCAGTGGCCACAGGACTGGAAAAGGTCAGTTTTCATTCCAATCCCAAAGAAAGCCAATGGCAAAGAATGATGAAACTACTGCACAATTGCACTCATCTCACAAGCAGTAAAGTGATATTTAAAATTCTCCAAGCCAGGCTTCAGCAATAGTTCAGTTTAAATGAGGTGATAAGACTGAGACTTTATTCCGATAGGACTTTTGAAAAAGGAGTCTCTTTTGAAGAAGGGATGAAGACACTAGAGATCTTTTTCATTTCTGAAAAGCATAGAAAAAAGGCCACAAAAACACACAATATAAGGAGGCTATTTGCAAGCCAGGAAGCGAGGTCTCACCAGACACTGACACCCTGATCTTGAACTTTCAGCTTCCAGAACTGTGTGAAAATAAATTCATGTTGCTTAAGCTTTCCCAATATTTTTAATTTTTGAAGTATGTTTTTGTTATGGCAGCCATAGGAGACTAATAAAATAGTTAAAATTATAAAAAAATATACTTATCTGAGCGACTGAACTGACAGTTAAAAAGTCTAGGAAAGTTTAAGTTTTTAAGGAATTTCCCTTTGTACAGTTAATTTCTTTTCATTTTCCTTTAAATGTACTGCTTATTCCTTTTACCTGCTGTTCCCTTGGAGCCTGTAGTAACATATTTCTTGATTCACTTATTAACTAATTTATTGCATGTTAAACCTGAATTCCAACAAATATAGCCATTGCCTGTTAAATTGAATAGTGTTGAAACTTTTAGGCTAATGTTATTCATTTTTTCCTTTTTTAACAACAAAAAATGTACCTGGAGCCAATGATTTATCCTCTGATATTGTAAAATTTCTGGGCCACTCCTAAGAAGAAACATGCCCACTTGCTGATTAACAGGCAGTAGGCTTTGTGACCTAAGTTCAGTAACGAAAGTCATTAGTTTCTCTGGCAGTCAGGTAAATATGTTTCATCTACTCCAAAGTTAATAAATTTGGTCTGCTGATGTCATCTTTTATTATTTTCAAGAGCGGTCACAGTTTATTTTGTTTATTTCTTAATGCTGTTTTCTGTAGAATTATTTGAAATGCAGTTTGGTATTTTGAAAATGTAGTAATGCTTGTTTTTATTTCCAAAATAAGAGGACAATGAAAGCATCTTTTAAAAATCAAGAAAATTATTAATCTCATTGTAGATAAAATGTTAAAAATTGGAAGCAAAAGATAAAGGAAACTCTCTTAAATAAGATAAACAATAAAAAAAAACAAAGAAAAGAAAGATAAAGAAGCCAACCAAATCTTTTCAGTCATTGGTAATCGATTGAGGATATCCAGTGGCCCCTTGCAGAGCAGACTTAGCTGTAAGGTAAATAACTAAAATTATTACTTGCTATCTTTTATTTAAAAATATTCTTTTATTGAATCATCTAGTAAGTTTCCTTAAAATCATTTTATAAAAAGTTAAGAAAAAATAGAATTTTATCGTGTAAGTAGAACTTTTAAAAAATACAATAGTTATTGGCTTTTCTTTAAACATGGTAAATATAGTTTCTAAGCAGCTATCAAAAGATTGATTTATTCCTTAAAGTCAAATTTAAGGTATAAATTAACACAACTAAATATTTTATGTACATTTATTTTGATAGTTTTCTCACATAAATTTCTAAAATTCAGAATTTTAATATTTTTCCTAAAAAATTAGAAAAAGTTAAAAATTCTTCCAAGTTGTAACTCTTGCATTTATGTCACTCTCATGCATATTTTCTCTATATTTCAGGCAGGTTAAGTATTTGCAGTTGACGCTTGCGGCATATACCCGTAGAACTTAGCAATGATCATTGGTTCTTAATCTTACCCACATGTTAGAATAATGTGAAACATTTCAAACTACTCATATCCCATTTTAAAAACTGAAGTTCTATTTTCATTGAACCACAGTTAGACCAATTAAGTATTTTAAAATTCACCATGTGATTCAACTATTAAGAGAAGGTTCAGAACCATGGGTTCTATCTCTATGATATATATACATTATTATTTAGCATAATTTTAAATATGAATATTTTATTTAAAGGGGATTATTTAGATCTTTGACATGGGTTTTCAAGTATATTTATGACATTCTTCTATTTTTATACCATTAAATATAATCTGCATTCATTTTAACATGTATGATTCTAATACACATTACAAATTTCACTAACTTGCATTTTCTAAATGTCAACATTCTAAATATACCATTTATTTCTTAAAATAGTATGCTTAAAATTCAACTGCTGTGTTGAGTCAGTTGAACTTAAAATATAATTATTAGTTACTCAGCAACAAAAGGGAGATTTTTACCATGTCTAAAACATTACTTCAATGCTAGACTTTTGTTTAGGTTTTATACACAAGCTTGTCCTTTGCTTTCTTTCTTTTTTTTTTTGGCTTTTATGTATGTGAGATTTAAGTAAAGAACTGTGATTATCTGTAAAACTGATTGCTCAAAGTAATCATTTTTATTATGAAATTACTAGAGTAAATTAAGAATCTTATAATTAAAGAGTTTTCTCTTGTGTAAATGAAACATGCTGAGAGACTATGTTGAGAAATTACAATTTTAAAAACCAATCAAATTAAGTCCTCATACAAAGGACTTTAAAAATGTTTATATATTATATATTATGTGTCATTTTTTTCTAAGATGATTATTGCATTTTTCTAACTAGAGGAGTACCTATTCAATCAGATCATTTGTGCAATGTATTATTTGTCACCTATTTTATTAAAAATAACCATCATTGGTGTTTATCTCAAAGTGTTCAATCAAATGAAACTCAGGTTGATTATACAATTGATACTTACATCAGTATTTTATATGACCAAATAACTAAACACTTCTTTCAAATACTTTTCTAATGTTTATTATAAAGTTTGGATTTTTATATCTGGAAAAAATATATACTGGATTTTAGAATTAGATTTAGCATAGAATACAAGTCAGTTTACCTGAAAATCTCAATAACAAATGCTAATGTTAAAATATTAGAAATTTTCTTATATATGTATACTTCAAACTACAGGAAAATAGCCCCTACCAGAAACACAAGTAAGACCTAATAACAAGCATGACTATTGTTCTAACTTCTCTGAATAGCAGGAGAAATGGGCACAGAAACTTGCAAACTGGGGCTTTATTATTCATCACAGAGTAGGTAACTAATAGCTGGACCCATAACAAAATGGTGGACAAAAAATATTAACCAAAACAAGGTAATGAAGTGAAAGTTTGTCTTTCAGTACTAGAGTAATTGTTATGAACATATATATATACATATATATATATATATATATATATATATATACATTTTCTGACCAATAATACTTTGGGTTTTTTTCAGAGTAAATACAAAAGCATTCTAGAACAGTAGTTACAAAACTTTTTTTTTTTTCTGTAAAGGCTAGAGAGTAAATATTTTAGCCCTTGTTGGCCAGTTTAAAGAACAGCTTACAGGAGGATATTGGCAAAAGATAGAAAAATATGAGAAATCAAAAGACATGGAAGATAGAACTTAAAAATCCAAGGAGCATCAAATAGAATTTCCAGAACAGAGAGACTAGAAACAATGAAATAATAATGATGTGCTTCTGCTTCTGAGATGGATAAGACTCATGCTTCCATTGTAATGATTAAGAAAAAGCTGAATTACTTTTTAAGGTCATATTCTTAAAGCATCAGAGAACTTTGGAAACAATGATGACAGATGAGTAGAATGCATGATGTGTCTGTGTTGTGTGTAAGTCACTTCAGTCGTGTCCAACTTTTTGCAACCTGATGGACTGTATGATCAATGGATGCAAAATATTAATAGATATGAACAGGTGGTTAAGTCTAAAGAAAGCATTGGCTGCATAGAAGCCAAAAAATACAGGAAAAACAAATGTGTGAAACACTAAAATAACTGTAAAGTTAGGACTGCTGCTGCTGCTAAGTCGCTTCAGTTGTGTCTGACTCTGTGCGACCCCATAGACAGCATCCCACTAGGCTCCTCTGTCCCTGGGATTCTCCAGGCAAGAATACTGGACAGAGTATCAATATCCAGACATTATAAGGTATTGTGTGTTATAGGGAATAAACTAGTGATATTGATCTAGTTTAAGTCAAGAATGTATGTAAGTCAATTAAAAGGAATTATTCAATCAATCTAATGAAAGTCAAGGGAGAACAAAGTCACAGGGCAACAATTGGAGAAGAACAGTATCAAGGAGGACAACTAACAGAATTGTGTGCATGTTCCCATCCAGTCCCTGTCAACTTTCATACTGCTGGAATCCTCAGATGGAAGAGACAGAAAGTAAAGTCTCTAAAATGGAGATCTAAAATGGAGAGTCTAGGCAGATACCTGTTTATGCTGAGCTGAAGTATTGAAAGCTAGTGGAGTCCATTGAAGGATAAAACAAGAATGAACCAGAACCTGAGAATACTTGTAGACTGGGATAAATCTAGGTTGTCTAGGAATTCTCAAATTCTGTGCTAGATTTACGATTATCTGGGATGAGTACAAAAGCAAAGCTTCTGGAGGAAATTACCTCTGTGGTAGGTCTAAAGGTATTATTAGAAATCATTTATACTAATCAACTGTGTGAACTTGGCTGAGTCAATTATTCTCTGAGCGTCTCAGTTTCCTCCCCTGTAAAGTGAATATAAGAGTGGCTTACTTGTAAGTATGTATTGAGAATTAAGTTAATTAATTTTGAAGTCATTTAGAACTGTGCCTGACACAAACATGAGATATAATGTGTGTCTGTGTGCATGTTGCTTACCTGAGTGCATGCTCAAGCACGTGCGTACATGAGAGAGAGAGAAGGATAAGCATACTGTCAAAGATAGCAGAATATTTGAAAACAAATCAACATAGGAGAAACAATATAATTTTAAATCACAGAATTGTCAGACAAACCTTAAAGAATAGTTATGCTTACACTATTTAAGGGACCAAAATATGGGAGATGCAGGTAGGAAAATATAAAAGTGAACCTGTCATATTTAAAAGAAAGAAATACTGACTAAAAACAGAGAACAACTAGAAAATAACCCAGGTGTAGTAGAAAGAAAATATTGAAGACAGTTAAAAGATAAAGAGAACAGAAGATGATGATGTTCAAAGGACAAAGGCAGTAACTAAAGAAATCATGGATAATACCTCCCTAATCTGATTAACAACAAATATAAACAGATTTAAGTAGGTAAACGAATTATCAATAAAGTAAGAAACTTGAACTGCAGAAAACAGAAGACAAGAGAAATATCTTAAAAGCTGGTTGAAAATAAAAAGATTTAAAAAGCAACATTTAGACTGACACAGAATTTCTCCCAGAATAAAATGAAGTCACAAAAGATGTGTAAAAAGTTGAATAGACAGAAGCCTCAATCAAATAGCATTTGGAGACCAGAAGGAGGATCTCTCATGCTGTGATAGTAGCAGAGCCCAACAGGAAGAAAAAGGACTCCTATTCTTCCCTAGCAGGGACTCTGTTTCTACAGCCCTTCCACCTTCCTTTTCTCTTTTTAAAAATTATTCCTTTGCTGCATGGGGACTTGCATGTGACTCACCATGGTTGCAGACCATGAATTGTAATTCTTTACTGATCCTGAATAAATTCATATTTGCTGGATAAATATCTGACAGTCTGTTTATTTCAGGTCAACAGATGGAATAATAACTGCAACATGTTTAAAATATGTGGACTTTTATATTTATTAAAAATACATTCCAATAATGAAAGTGAAATAACTAAGACAAACCAAGACTGGTTATTTGGCATCAGTAGAACTTCACTAAATAAAATGCTAAAGGAGGTAACTCAAATGGAAGGAAAATAACCTTCACTTTTTAAGCAAAAATTTTCCTCTGAGTACCTTAAATAACACATTTTGATATTTGGCAAAACTAATACAATTATGTAAAGTTTAAAAATAAAATAAAATTAAAAAAAAATAACACAAAAAGAAAATTAAGTTGCATAATTTTGTGGAAGTTGGTTCATTTATAAATGAAGCTAAATTTTTCATATTGAGAGGAAGATACAGGCTTTGATTAACATTAGAATTAAATCTTAAAAATTTATTTAATTTCTTGAGTAACCAACAAAAGATAGAAATAGAAGTGTAATTTCCAAAGTAAAAAAGGAAATAATAGAAAGAAAAAAGAATGGATGAAAAGAGACAACCAATTTAATCAAGCTGGATAAATAATTATAACTTGAAAGTGAAAGTGAAGACAGTCATGTCCGACTCTTTGCGGTCCCATGGATGATAGCCTACCAGGCTCTGAGATCCATGGGATTTTCCAGGCAAGAATACTGGAGTGGGTTCCCATTTATATACACACATAATTTAATGTATACAAACAGATAAATTCTTCCATGAGTCATCCAAAGACAACAAATAGATTTGAAGGTAGAGGAACAATAGATATATCCTATCTATAATTAATATATTTGAAGTACAGAGAAACAGAAGTTCAAAAATAAAGGGAAGAAGGTATAACATGGGAATGCCAGCCAAAAAAGAGCTGGCATAACCATGTTCATATAAGGTAAAAATAGTCTTTGAATGCAAAATAATTATTAGATATAATGAAGACATTTATAAAGAACATAATACAGTTTTAAAACACATACTTGTAAAAGTTTTCATATTAAAATGAGATCATAGTCATAATAGAATATTTTATCACAGTTTCTCAGTCATTTATATAAGGAGAAAATAACAGTACAAATATGGATAAGTTTGAACTACCTTAAATGAACTTGAGCAAATGGTCATACATAAAACCCTGCTGCTAACTTACTGCAGAATGCACCTTCAGTAAGAAAAAGCCCAGAGTGGTTCTGCTTCTAATCATGGTGATGTAGGACCATATCCTCCCACAGATAACAACCATATGCTGCACAAAATATAATAAGCAACTCTTTGAAGCCACCAAAGACTGATTACAAGCAGATAGAAACTGAAGGGGAGTTAAACTAAAAGAAGGAGAAATGCACAGGATGAGGTTTGCTCTAGTATTGATTTTGACCTGTTTCTTTTGATACGAACACCTCTTCTGGTGAAAGTCGCTCAGTCGTGTCCGATTCTTTTACTGCAGTGGGTAGCCTTTCCCTTCTCCAGGGGATCTTCCCAACCCAGGGATCGAACTCGAGTCTCTCTCATAGCAGGCAAATTCTTTACCAGCTGAGCATTACTTTGCTGACAAAGGTCCATCTAGTCAAAGATATGGTTTTCCAGTAGTCACATATGGATGTGAGAGTTGGACCATAAAGAAAGCTGAATGCCAAAGAATTTTGAACAGTGGTGTTGGAGAAGACTCTTGAGAGGCCCTTGGACTGCAAGAAGATCAAACCAGTCCATTCTAAAGGAAATCAGTCATGAATATTCATTGGAAGGACTGATGCTGAAGCTGAAACTCCAATACTTTGGCCACCTGATGCAAATAACTGACTCATTTGAAAACATACTGATGCTGGGAAAGATTGAAGGCAGGAGGAGAAGGGGATGACAGAGGATGAGATGGTTGGATGTCATCACTGACTCAATGGAGATGAGTTTGAGTAAACCCCGGGAGTTGGTGATGGACAGGGAGGCCTGGTGTCCTGCAGTCCATCAGATCACAAAGAGTCAGACACAACTGCTTGACTGAACTGAACTGAACCTCTTCTGGTGCGTTCTTTCACTGGACTTCTAATCACAGATTCTTCCCTCTTATAACAAGGATGAGGGCAGTACCTAAGGGCAAATGAATTCTCTTCCCAGAAATTTGCATCTTTAGCAAAGGCACGCAAGGTTGGAAGGGAATGAGAACTCCATTTTAGCACCTATAAGAGAAACTCACAGGTTTTGTGGCTGGTGCCTAATTTTTCCCTGGCTTCTGTCCTTCTCTTGATTTGATCATTCATCATGTCATTCAGTTCTGTAAGCCTAATCAGTATATTTCCAAAAAGTCTTTTTTTTTTTTTTTTGCTTCAGTTAGTTAGAGTTGGTTTCTACCGCTTGCAAAAAAAAAAAAAAAAACTTAATAAAAACAGGTGAGATACAAAGAGTAGATTTCACATGTTGTTTTAGTGGAAAATACCAGTAATAAATAATTTTATTAGTAAAGACAAGTAAACTTTCTTTCTGATGGAATGCAAAAGCAATCCAAAAAGGAAAAATACACTAAAGAAGGCAGTGCTAATTAGGACTTAAAATAATTCATTGACAATTCCAGATTTTGTTAGAAAAAAGAAACCTATTTCAGTAGCTTAAAAAAAAAAAAAAAAAGTTGCTTTATAAAACAGAAAGAAAGAAAAAAAAATATGAAGAATGGGCAGAGATGGAAAGAAAACTTCAAAATTGAAAAGCTAGAGTTAATCTGTATATCCATGAGATAATATAAAAATTTAAGCAGTCAAAACAAATGAAGCTGACATTCACTTAGAATGGTAAAAGTTGAAATTCCTACTTCAGACTATAGGAATAATAATATATTACAAATATGTGAAGCCCTCCAACATGGTGTATAACAAGACCTGGCCATTAAAATAATAAAAAATAAGATGATAGCAGTCTAAAACCTGAATATAATCCAAGAATGTTGGCATTCTTGAGGAAGCAATGAGGAAAATTAAAGCAGATAAGTTAATAAAACAGAATATTAGAAAAACATACATGATTTTAGAAAAAAAGCAAGTATGTTGATTAAAACTCACTAATTATGCTCAATAAAGTTTTTAAAAGTTACTACACCTACAGATATTTTGCAAAATTTAAATTTCCAAGAAAAAGTCTTATAATTAAGATGCAAAAAAAATGGCAATTTAAACCTAAAAATGTTACAGTGACATAGACTCTTTTCTGCACAACAACGAATATCAGAATATATTATAGCAATTATTTATAGATATTTGAAGACAAATTTGTACACTTTTATGAAAGTACATAGAATATAATTCTCAGGCTCAACATTAGTGTGTACGTGAAACCAACATATTGTTATTCTCAGATAATCAAAGACATAGAATATTTACTCATCCACTATCTTGAATATTAGCTTAAAGGTAACATGGAGATTTCGGAGATAACTCCATATAAAGTACTTTGGAAATAATTCATATTCCAAAGTTATATACAGCACATTTTGACTTCAAAAGTAATGCAAATAAATTATAATATTTAACAGTATGGTATAAAGTATGCTTAGTGTGATAATTTCCTTGGGGAAAATTTTTTAAATATTAAATGATTAAAATAAAAATACACATAAAGAAGTAACATGTGAGATAGAGTAACAAAGGGATAAGATGTTCAAGTTTTTTTGTTTTATGTAAGAGCTTAATTACGTTTTTGGCTTTGTTAATCAGAAAGTTATATGTTATTAAATGTGTCTTTTATAAGGCGCCCTTGCAGGTGGGAGATGGGCCTCAGAAATGGTGGGGTTAATGGCTATAAACACAAATATAGTCCTTCTTTTATTGAGCTGGAGCAGCGAATGGTGGCTGCATGGAGCTGGAGTGGCGAGAGGAGATACCCACATCCAAGGTCAGGAGCAGGGGCAGTGAGGAACACCACATGTCCAAGGTCAGAGAAATCCCAGTAAGATGGTAGGTGCTGAGAGAGGGCATCAGAGGGCAGACAGACAAACCACAATCACAGAAAACTAATCAATCTAATCACATGGACCGCAGCCTTATCTAACTCAATGAAACTATGAACCATGCTGTGTAGGGCCACCCAAGACAGATGGGTCATGGTGTAGATTTCTGGTAAAATGTTGTCCATTGGAGAAGGGAATGGCAGACCATTCCAGTAATCTTGCCTTGAGAACCCCATGAAAAGTATGAAAAGGCAAAAAGATAGGACACTGAAAGATAATTCCCCAGGTCAGTGGGTGCCCAATATACTACTGGAGATCAGTGGAGAAATAATTCTATAAAGAATGAAGAGATGCAGTGAAAGCAAAAACAACACCCAGGTGTGGATGTGACTGGTGATGGAAGCAAGATCTGATGTGTAAGAGCAATATTGCATAGGAACTTAGAACGTTAGGTCCATGAATCAAGGCAAGTTGGAAGTGGTCAAACAGGAGATGGCAAGAGTGAACATTGACATTTTAGGAATCAGAGAACTAAAATGGACTGGAATGGGTGAATTTAACTCAGATGATCATTATATCTACTACTGTGGGCAAGAATTCCTTAGAAGAAATGGAGTAGCCATCATAGTCAACAAGAGAATCCAAAATGCAGTACTTGGATGCAATCTCAAAAATGACAGAATGAATTCTGTCCATTTCCAAGGCAAACCATTCAATATCACAGTAATCCAAGTCTATGCCCCAACCAGTAATGCTGAAGAAGCTGAAGTTGAACGGTTCTATGAAGACCTACAAGACCTTTTAGAGCTAACACCCCAAAAAGATGTCCCTTTCATTATAGGGGACTGGAATGCAAAAGTAGGAAGTCAAGAAACACCTGGAGTAACAGGCAAATTTGGCCTTGGAGTACAGAATGAAGCAGGGCAAAGACAGAGTTTTGCCAAGAGAATACACTGGTCATAGAAAACACCCTCTTCCAACAGTACAATAGAAGACTCTACACATGGACATCACCAGCTGGTCAACACCAAAATCAGATTGATTATATTCTTTGCAGCCAAGGATGGAGAAGCTCTATACAGTCAGCAAAAACAAGACCAGGAGCTGACTGTGGCTCAGATCATGAACTCCTTATTGTCAAATACAGACTTAAATTAGTGAAAGTAGGGAAAATGACTAGACCATTCAGATATGACCTAAATCAAGTTCCTTGGACTTCCCTGGTGGCTCAGACGGTAAAGCGTCTGTCTACAATGCGGGAAGCCCGGGTTCGATCCCTGGTTGGTGAAGATCCCCTGGAGAAGGAAATGGCAATCCACTCCAGTACTATTGCCTGGGAAATCCCATGGACAGAGGAGCCTGGTAGGCTACAGCCCATGGGGTCGCAAAGAGTCAGACACGACTGAGTGACTTCACTTTCACTTTCACTTTTCACTTTACCATTATACAGTGGAACTGGGAAATAGATTTAAGGGACTAGATCTGATAGAGTACCTGATGAACTATGGAATATGGTTCATGACATTGTACGGGAGACAGGGATCAAGACCACAACAACAACAAAAAAAGAAATGGAAAAAAAAGCAAAATGGCTGTCTGAGGAGCCCTTACAAATAGCTATGAAAAGAAGAGAAGTGGAAAAAACAAAAAATGGAGAAAAGGAAAGATATACCCATTTGAATGCAGAGTTCCAAAGAATAGCAAGGAGAGATAAGAACGCCTTCATTAGTGATCAGTGCAAAGAAATCCAGGAAAACAATAGAATGGGAAAGACTAGCGATCTTTCAAGAAAATTAAAGATGCCAAGGGAATTTTCATGCAAACATGGGCACAATAAAGGGCAGAAATGATATGGATCTAACAGAAGCAGAAGATATTAAGAAGAGGTGGCAAGAATACACAGAAGAACTGTATAGGAATGATCTTCATCACCCAAATAGTCATGATGATGTGATCACTCACCTAAAGCCAGATATCCTAGAGTGTGAAGTCAAGTGGGCCTTAGGAAGCATCACTATGAACAAAGCTAGTAGAGGTGATGGAATTCCAGTTGAGCTATTTCCAATCCTAAAAGATAATGCTGTGAAAGTGCTGCACTCAATATGCCAGCGAATTTGGAAAACTCAGCAGTGGCTACAGGACTGGAATAGGTCATTTTTCATTCCAATCCCAAAGAAAGACAATGGCAAAGAATGCTCAAACCACTGGACAATTGCACTCATCTCACACGCTAGCAAAATAATGCTCAAAATTCTCCAAGTCAGGCTTCAACAGTACATGAACCTTGAACTTCCTCTGGCAGAGGAACCAGAGTTCAGTTGCTAACATCTGTTGGATCATCGAAAAAAACAAGAGAGTTCCAGAAAAACATCTATTTCTGCTTTATTGACTGTGCCAAAGCCTTTGGCTGTGTAGATCACAACAATCTGTGGAATACCAGTCCACCTGACCTGCCTCTTGAGAAATCTGTACGCAGGTCAGGAAGCAACAGTGAGAACTGGACATGGAAACAGACTGGTTCCAAATAGGAAAAGGAGTGTGTCAAGGCTGTATATTGTCACCCTGTTTATTTAACTTATAAGCAGAGTACATCATGAGAAACGTTGGGCTAGATGAAGCAGAAGCTGGAATCAAGATTGCCGGGAGGAATATCAATAACTTCAGATATGCAGATGACACCACCCTTATGGCAGAAAGTGAAGAGGAACTAAAAAGCCTCTTGATGAAAGTGAAAGAGGAGAGTGAAAATGTTGGCTTAAAGCTCAACATTCGGGAAACTAAGATCATGGCATCTGGTCCCCTCACTCATGGCAAATAGATGGGGAAACAGTGACAAACTTAATTTTTGGTGGGCTCCAAAATCACTGCAGATGGTGTCTGCCCCCATGAAATTAAAAGATTCTTACTCCTTGGAAGGAAAGTTACGACCAACCTAGACAGCATATTAAAAAGTACAGACATTACTTTGTCAACAGACATCCGTCTATTCAAGGCTATGGTTTTTGCAGTAGTCATGTATAGATGTGAGAGTTGGACTATAAAGAAAGCTGAGTGCCAACAAATTGGTGCTTTTGAACTGTGGTGTTGAAGAAGACTCTTGAGAGTCCCTTGGACTGCAAGGAGATCCAACCACTCCATCCTAAAGGAGATCAGTCCTGAATGTTCATTGGAAGGACTGATGTTGAAGCTGAAACTCCAATATTTTGGCCACATGAACTGGCGAAGAACTGACTCATTAGAAAAGACCCTGATGCTGGGTAAGATTGAAGGCTGGAGGAGAAGGGGACAACAGAGGGTGAGATGGTTGGATGGCAACATTGACTCAATGGACATGAGTTTGAATAAACTCTGGGAGTTGTTGAGGGACAGGGAGGCCTGGCATGCTACAGTCCATGGGGTCACAAAGAGTCGGGCATGACTGAGTGACTGAACTGAACTATACTGATAAACTTAAGAGTTCAAATGAACAGTGTTGATATCTCTTAAAGTGTATCACATGTCTCCTTGACTGGAGATTCACAAAGTATATTAATATACAAAAGGTTTGAAGAATTTTTACAACAAGTAAAATGACTTAAATTTAGTTAATCCAGTACTTTAGCAACATATATGATCTTTAGTTAGTGTTATTGTTTGAAGACAAGAGAAATTATTTGTAGAAATAAATGTATTGGAAAGGCATAGGACTGCTCCAATTTGACACAAAAAGGCAGAAGAAATAGGCTTAGACAGGAATCAGAGAGCAACTCGGAGACAGTATCAGGAAAAATAAGGAGGCTTGTTATGTTGTGGCCTTTGACCTGTCAGCTATGGCTCCTTGCAACTGGCATCTACCAGCATCAAATACACACACACACACATATTTCCAGTAATGCTGCTGGGCTCTTCCTCACCCCATCACTTGCTGTTTGAATAGCAAAGTTAAAAATCTGTGTGGTTGCCACAAGTAATTTCAGACTCTGCACCTATTTCTTATCTCTGATGATGAAAAGTTCCGAGAGTAGGGCTCTCCAGCCATCCTTAAGTCTGGGCCATGGTGTAGGCTCCAGGTGGTAGAAAGTGGAAACTATCCATATGCAGCTTCAAACGAGATGGTCCTGTAACAGGATTCCTACGTAGAACAGAGTCTTGGCATAATTCTGTCAATGTCCATGTTTTGGCAAATAGCAGAATTTTCTGTTTTCTCAGGTCAAATCCTTAAACATAAATATCAACACCGGTTCAAGAAAATTGGAAAAAAGAAAAAGTTCAGAAATTTGGAAATTACTTTAGAAGATATAAGCTAGGAACTCAGATAATAAAATTTAAATTGTACAAGTTTTTAAAATTCTATGGATGAAGTACAAAGCTTTTATGTTACATGCAGAAACACACATGTGCACACACACACACACACACACACACACACACACAAGCAGGAGTATATTTCCTATGTTTCTCTTGTTTTCCCTTAAGAAAGAATAATATGACTGTACTAACTTCTCAGGGTTCAAAATGTGTATCTGAATAGTGAATTTGTCTTCACAATCCATAGCATCTTTGTGAATGTGAGCCCATCAGTCTACTCAGTCCATGGAATTCTCCAGGCAAGAATACTGGAGTGGGTTGCCATTTCCTTCTCCAAGGAATCTTCCTGACCCAGGGATGGAATCTGGGTCTCCCACATTGCAGGCAGACGCTTTATCATCTGAGCTACAAGGAAGCCCTTATAAAGAGTTAGATTTCAAAAAATATATAGAAAGATGATAAATATGTAACACATAAAGAGTTTAACTTCTGATACATTTAATTTTATCACATAAAATCATAAAGTAAAAACTAAACTTTAAAATTTAGAAAGAAAAAAAAAAGATTGATAACTGATTCCTACAGACTATTATGCAATGAGAAAATATGATAACCCTAAGACTGTTAGGCATTGAACACCTTCAGTTCAGTTCAGTCGCTCAGTAATGTCCGACTCTTTGCGACCCCATGAATTGCAGCACGCCAGGCCTCCCTGTCCGTCACCAACTCCCGGAGTTCGCTCAAACTCACGTCCATCGAGTCCGTGATGCCATCCAGCCATCTCATCCTCCGTCGTCACCTTTTCTCCTGCCCCCAATCCCTCCCAGAATCAGAGTCTTTTCCAATGAGTCAACTCTTCACATGAGGTGGCCAAAGTACTGGAGTTTCAGCTTTAGCATCATTCCTTCCAAAGAACACCCAGGGCTGATCTCCTTGCAGTCCAAGGGACTCTCTAAGAGTCTTCTCCAACACCACAGTTCAAAAGCATCAATTCTTCGGGGCTCAGCTTTCTTCACAGTCCAACTCGCACATCCATACATGACCACAGGAAAAACCATAGCCTTGACTAAACGGACCTTTGTTGGCAAAGTATTGTCTCTGCTTTTTAATATGCTGTCTACGTTGGTCATAACTTTCCTTCCAAGGAGTAAGCGTCTTTTAATTTCATGGCTGCAGTCACCATCTGCAGTGATTTTGTAGCCCAGAAAAATGAAGTCTGACACTGTTTCCACAATTTCCCCATCTATTTCCCATGAAGTGATGGGACCGGATGCCATGATCTTCATTTTCTGAATGTTGAGCTTTAAGCCAACTGTTTCACTCTCCTCTTTCACTTTCATCAAGAGGCTTTTTAGGTCCTCTTCACTTTCTGCCATAAGGGTGGTGTCATCTGCATATCTGAAGTTATTGATATATCTCCCAGCAATCTTGATTCCAGCTTGTGCTTCTTCCAGCCCAGCATTTCTCATGATGTACTCTGCATAGAAGTTAAATAAGCAGGGTGACAATATACAGCCTTGACATACTCCTTTTCCTATTTGGAACCAGTCTGTTTCCATGTCCAGTTCTAACTGTTGCTTCCTGACCTGCATATAGGTTTCTCAAGAGGCAGGTCAGGTGGTCTGGTATTCCCATCTCTTTCAGAATTTTCCACAGTTTATGTGATCCACACAGTCAAAGGTTTTGGCATAATCAATAAAGCAAAAGTAGCTGTTTTTCTGGAATTCTCTTGCTTTTTCCATGATCCAGCGGATGTTGGCAATTTGATCTCTGGCTCCTCTGCCTTGTCTAAAACCATCTTGAACATCTGGAAGTTCACGGTTCACATATTGCTGAAGCCTGGCTTGGAGAATTTTGAGCATTGCTTTACTAGCCTGTGAGATGAGTGCAACTGTGCAGTAGTTTGAGCATTCTTTGGCATTGCCTTTCTTGGGATTGGAATGAAAACTGACCTTTTCCAGTCCTGTGGCCACTGCTGAGTTTTCCAAATTTGCTGGCATATTGAGTGAAGCCCTTTCACAGCATCATCTTTCAGGATTTGAAATAGCTCCACTGGAATTCCATCACCTCTACTAGCTTTGTTTGTAGTGATGCTTTCTAAGGTCCAGTTGACTTCACATTCCAGGATGTCTGGCTCTAGGTGAGTGATCACACCATTGTGATTATCTTGGTCATGAAGATCTTTTTTTGTACAGTTCTTCTGTGTATTCTTGCCACCTCTTCTTAATATCTTCTGCTTCTGTTACATCCATACCATTTCTGTCCTTTATTGAACCCATCTTTGCATGAAATATTCCCTTGGTGTCTCTAATTTTCTTGAAGAGATCTCTAGTCTTTCCCAATCTGTTGTTTTCCTCTATTTCTTTGCACTGATTGCTGAAGAAGGCTTTCTCATCTCTTCTTGCTATTCTTTGGAACTCTGCATTCAGATGCTTATATCTTTCCTTTTCTCCTTTGCTTTTTGCTTCTCTTCTTTTCACAGCTATTTGTAATATAAAGGACTACTTCTATTACTTCTTAATATAGAAATTTTCTTTCCAAACTCAGCTATGATTCCTTTAGTACTTATTTTAGTTTTTGAGATTGTTGTCTTCATGATGCATTTAAATTAGTAGTATGCTTATATTGGGGGCTTCCCTGATAGATCAGTTGGTAAAGAATCTGCCTGCAATGCAGGAGACCCTGGTTTGATTCCTGGGTCTGGAAGATCTGTAGAAGGGATAGGCTACCCACTGCAGTATTCTTAGTCTTCCCTTGTGACTCAGCTGGTAAAGAATCTGCCTGCAATGTGAGAGAGCTGAGTTTGTTCCTTGGGTTGGGAAGATCCCCTGGAAAAGGGAAAAGCTACTCTTTCCAGTATTCTGGCCTGAAGAATTCCATGAAATGTATAGTCCATGGGGTCACAAAGAGTCGGACATGACTGAACAACTTTCACATGCCTATATTGATATATATTTTGCCATCAGTCTATTAAAACTTATATGCAAATAGGTTTGGAAAACACTTTAAAAGAGATTAAAAAATAGCTCTGCAGAAAGGAAAAATAGTTTTTACTTTGAATTCCTCATCTACCTATTGATTGAAAATAGAACTTTCATATATACTCTCACATGGCTTTGTATATCATTTTGATGAAAATATCAGCAATTGGTAATCAGTTAATCTCATTAATTTGTACATCCTCTTAGAAATAATTGACACTAAAACTAACTTAGAAAGAGTTTTTAAGCAGCAAATATGTAATTGAACAATGGTTTAGAACTAATTATTAGATAATAAATCATAGGAAATTTTATATTATAGTTGGTGTTACTTTAATTTGCAGGACAGTCTTTTTAAAATATTATTAAATTTTAAATATATTATTGAACATTTCATTAATTCTCTACAAAGCTAATGGATATTTTAAAAAATAAGGCAAAATATTGGCTTGTGAAGGTTTATAAGGAAAGCACACATCATGTATTACCTCATTGTAAAGTATAAACTATTTTTAGATTTTACCAAGTTCTAAATGAACAAGTGTATAGTAGAAAAACATAATGTTTTTCTAGAATAGGCAATACATCTATGAGATTACTGTATTTGAAGAGATAACTAGAATAATCCTGTCCACTCAACTATGAACAATAGAATTGCTCTGAATTATAAATCAGATTCTCCACACAAGCACTTCACTACCATTTCCAGGTGTTCTGCTTTCAAATAAGTTAATAAGAGTTGTAGAACACACCGCTTATGGCTTCAAACAAGTCACCTGAAGATTCTGACTGCCCAGTGTCTGCCTAATGGGCTAACAGCTATAAGGATCAGATGTCACCTCTCCTGTAAAACACCTTTCACAAAAGTGTTCTACTGCAGACAACTGAGAAGTTTTGCTCTAAGCTGCAGATATTCCTGACAAGTAATATATTAAGAGCAGAAATGTCAAAATGTTTTCGAGATAGACAACAGAAATTCTGCTCTGAACTTGTTTTAGCAATAAAGAAATTCTCAGATCATGTCCTGAAGAAAGAATTGTTTTATATTAAGGCCTTTTCTTTTTTCTGATAACAGCTGGTACAACATGCTTTGTTATTCAAAAACTGAAGGGAGACAGGAAATTTATGTTCTAATAATGAAATGCAAGTCCATTTTTTGAGCCTAATTAAGCTCTAGAAAGTCTTCGGTGTACCCATAAATCGTTACCAATTTGAAAGCAATGCCATGAGCTGTTTGATGTGAAGTCTGGATTTCCTATGAAAACTTTGAGCTAAAAAATGGAAAGAACCTTACAGGATTAGTTGACCCCAAATGGCCCATCTCTGCCTTTTAGGGTAGAATGCAATTTCCCTGATTCCCCTATGCTGCAAGGGGGAAGGGCAGATGCTTGCATAATATCAGGACTCCATTTAGAAGAAGAAAAGAAGAATGGCTTGATGTGTAGGCAATTAAAACTGCTCACCCACTGCAAGATGAAAGGCAGTGTCTTATTGTTTCTATTGTGATGGGTCTAAGATAGCACACATTAAGTTTTCCTTATTTTGATTAGATGTTTGCAGAAAATAGATTTTAAAAGCCTCCTACAGTTTACTGTATCTGTGGCTCCTCTACATTATATATTCATTGATTAGTTATTTTTAAACTATACTTGATTTCCTTATTTATCATTTTGCATCTTCAAACATGTACAAATATTGTGTTTTTCCCTTAAATAATTTTCCCTTTTTTTTTTAACATAAAACAATTTTCCCCCAAACAAGTGACTTTGCTAAGCTTGTGACTTGTTAAATATGATGTCTTTATTAATATTAGAGTTTCCAGCACAATTTAAAACTTAAATATATACTAGTTGTAAGAAATGAGTAATATTGTTTCAGCCTAACCTCAAAAAGTAGGGGAAAAAAATTGAGAGTCTCAGTCCAATAACAGCCAAAGGGGCTCAGAAACAGTAATCTTAGTGCTAGCCTGGCAGACACAATCTACACGGAACTTAATCAAAATAAGATTAAAAGTCCATAGCAATTTCCTTGAGTGGCCAGTCAGATATCCCCCATTATAGTCACCAAACAGCCTGTCCCTGGGGCCTATTTCAGAAATAAATTGGTTCGTAGATGAGCTGATGCAGAAGAAGGAAAAAAATATGTTTTCTTGAGACTGTTCCTTAAATTATATCCAATAATACCTGAAATTTCAGTCTTTTTATCCTGAAATGTTTTTCCTGCTTTGTATCTTCCTAAATGTAAAGTATTATATTATTAGTTTATGTAAACTTACTATTCAACTTTGTGTTTATTAGGCAGTGTTAAATATTTAATAAGATAGCAATAGCAGTGACACTTAAGCATTTGTTCAGAGGATGACTCTACCCAGTTATTAGGAGAGTTGCTTGATTATTTTAATTAATATGGCTTAGCAATCATAAACATTGTATAATAATGAAGAAATCTGATAGAGGCAGCATTAACCCATAGCCTTAAAAAGAAACTACTAATCTGAGGCATACTTCTAGACATAATCCTTACAAGGAAAGTAGGCTATTTTTATTATATCATTAAAACCTCATATCTAGGTTGGTTGTTCCACTCTGGCTATGAATGAATGTGTTCATTGCACAGTCCTGTCTGACTCTTTGTGACCCCATGGACTGTACAGCCCACCAGGCTCCTCTGATCATGGATTTCTCCAGATAAGAATACTAGAGTGGGTTGCCATTTCCTTCTACAGGGGATCATCCTGATCTAGGGATCAAACCCTGGTCTCCTTCATTGCAGGTGGATTCTTTACTGCCTGAGCCACCAGGGATCCAGATTTTTTTTCACAGGGCAACTATCAATTAAAAAGATTACTAGCACCATACTGTATAAAATGTTTTATGGATTCGAAGCACAAGCGTAGACCTTGGATTAGAGCAAGAGCTAATCTATCACAAAAATAAAGTCAATGTGAGTGCGATGCTGGGGGAGGGGTGCAGGGGACAGACACAAATACGGTGGTAGATATATGGGTAAGAATATTATGAAGTTCTCTTCTAAATGCTCTTATTTTGTCAGTAAATCATAAGAAATGTCTATAAGGAGATAGGAAGAAGATGAACAATATTGGAGATTTTGGCTGAAAGTATATGGTAGGAGTGGATTTCACCTCCTCAGATATGGAAGAGGGAAATGATGAGAGAAATAAAAGTGGATAATTGAGTAGAGGTTCATGTTCATTCAGTATTATTTAATAAGAAAAATATCTTTAAGACAATAAAATTGCATTGTTTGGTTGTTTCATAGATTCATGGTATAATCTTCTCTGAAGTTGTTCATAGAGTCTCTGTCATGATTACAATAAACTCACATTCTACTTTGTGCTGCTGAAAAGGAGATTTTACTGGCATTGAAGAAGTATGGCAGGACTAAACCATGCTCAACTTAAGTCAGCAGGAGGATTCACTTATAATCTACACGTGCATTTTATGCTGTGGGAAATCACTAATCCTTGCCAGTTCAGAATAATTGATGAAGAAACCAGTCATCATAAGTGAAAAGATTATATTGTGGATTTTGTTTTTAAAAAACTTCTTGGTGTATTTATTCATTTATTTAGTGTTTTTCTGAAACAAGAACCAGCCTAGTGATAGCTTACTGTGAACAATGTTGGATTCCTGATCTCCAAAGAAGATGATTTAGCTTCAGGACCAGAGACTAGGCTTGACCACTCAGGGCTCTTGTGTGGTAGAAGTTTTATTACAGTTAAAAGGGACAGAGAAAGCTTCTGACATAGACATCAGAAGGGAGGCAGAGAGTGTCTCTCTTGCTAGTCTAAGGAAGGGATTTATATACTTTTTTAAATGTTATTACAATAAATCCAAAGAATGTCTCAAGTTTGTAAAGATCTTACTAAATCCACTCCCATAATTTACATTTTAAGATAAAGGGATTAGTCAGAAGGTTTTCAGAAAGGAGAAACTGTCCTCAAACAGGATACATTGTTGTTATATAATCCTTGTTGTTGTTGTCTAGTCGATTAGTTGTGTCAGACTCCTTGCCACGCCATGGACTGTAGCCCACCAGGTTCCTCTGTCCCTGGGAGTCTCCAGGCAAGAATACTGGAGTGGGTTGCCCTATAATCCTTAGTACAGAGCTTAAACTGAGTTGTTTGTTGTGTAATCATCAGAAAAAGATAAAGAAAATAATGTTTTACATGATTAAGACTAAGGAATATAGATTAAAAAGAAGACATTTGTCCTTTCTTCCTCCTTGGGAATCCCAGACACCTGTCTCTGCTTTGAGAACCCCAGACCCATGTCTCCTCATCGGGGACCCCAGATTTCTTATCAACCTACCTAGGAATTGACTCTCTCACTAGAAATGATAACAAATCAGTCATTTGTTGACAGATGAATATTGCCAGGAAATTCATATAGACTATTATAATCTACTCTTCAATTTGTAGATGGAGTCAATATTATTACAACTTTATAAAAATGAAATCTGAGACTCAATTTAATCAAGTTTATGTAAACTGCAAGTTACAAAGTCAGATTCCAAACATAATCCTGTCTGAAATCAGTAACTATATTCTTTTTACATTAGACTACCAATTAGAAAAATTGTCCACTAAAATAGGAAATCATTTGAATATTTATTAAAGGTAAAATAAGTAACTATGTATCAAAGGTTTAAAATATGACATGAATATAGTATATTTTTATTTATAATAATCACACATGAGATATAGCATCTTTAATATTTGTGTCCTTGAAAGCAGTTTATTTTCTGAATAAAGTTTTATCACTTCTCCTTTAACATGTTAATGGTGTAAATTTAATGCTAACATGATATGATTTAATATGAACAACTTAAATATTTTATGAGTGGAATCTCAATTGATAAAATTTCATTATTTAATTGGTACTATATTGCGATCCCTGTTATGCCTCACAAAATAATCTCTAAGTAGGTTATTACACGGAGAAGGCAATGGCACCCCACTCCAGTACTCTTGCCTGGAAAATTCCATGGACTGAGGAGCCTGGTGGGCTGCAGTCCATGGGGTCGCTAGAGTCGGACACGACTGAGTGACTTCACTTTCACTTTTCACTTTCTTGCATTGGAGAAGGAAATGGCAACCCACTCCAGTGTTCTTGCCTGGAGAATCCCAGGCACGGGAAGCTTGGTGGGCTGCCCTCTATGGGTCGCACAGAGTCGGACACGACTGAAGCAACTTAGCAGCAGCAGCAGGTTATTACAGAAAATTGTTATACTGTATCAATGTTTTCAAGCTTCCTCAGTTTAGTAGACATTACAAAAGCTATATTTAACCCCAATACTGTGAAATTAAGTCACAGAGGCAAGCAGAAACTATGGTATTTGCTTTGATCATGTACACATTGTAATAAAGAATAGTGGATGCAATTCAAATCTAACTTCGTTTGAGAATAACCCTAGGCATTCCATGTCTGTATTTCTTGGAATTTTGGACTGGCTATTGGAAACTCATTCAGTTTTGCCTTAAAGCATCCACTAACCTCAAACTAAAATACAAAAAAGCTATTATATGATGATTAGCCCCTGCAGACCAGAAACACCAGGTATCTACAGTCATATAGTTTGGGTGACTCACAAAAAGAAAAAAAAGAAATCTATCTCAGGTGGAGTGACTAGTGAAAATAATTACTGAAACTAAAATAAACTCTCATAGTTTAACAAATAGAGTTGAAGGCAGTCAAAGTGTATTACATTTTATAATAGCCTTTTGATATATTTTTTTCTTTATAATGAGGTTTCTTTTCCTTTATTTGACCATAGACATTCTGATTGGTCGGTCAGTTACAATTATTTTTTCATACCCCTCATGACCTACTATGGTGCTTTGTACATTAATAATTATCCATGAAATATGTTGAATTAAATTATAGTTAGTAGTAGTTGGTAGCTTTTTTGGATGAATAAAATAATACAAGTAGATAAAGTACTATTGAAACACTTCTTGATTATAATATCATGAAACATCTTTAGCCAAGGTAAGAATTTAAATGTAGATATAAATGATAAAGTGTGTGTGTGGGGTGGCCTGATTCTTTGCACCCCTATGGACTGTAGCTTGCCAGGCTCCTCTGTCTATGGGATTCTTCAGGCAAGAATCCTGGAGTGGGTTGTCATGCCCTCCTCTGCGGGATCTTCCTGACCTAAGGATCAAACCCCCATCTCCTGTGTCTCTTGCTTTGGCAGGAAGTCACTTCACCACTAGTGTCACCTAGGAAGCCTAAATAATAATGAAGCAAGTTCAAATCTGGAATATGATAATCAAAGAAAGATCAATACTTAGATATGAATACTGAAAGACTGATCTTTATGAAACATTGAAATCTAAAATTATTTGCATAGATGCTTATTAAATATTCTAGTAAAGAAATTAAAATGGTTGGCAATTGTAAAATGTAAAAGTGAGAGATTTGTTAAGCACTGAAAGCACAGAAATAGACATATGTCCTAAAATATGAAATATATAATAAAACCAAGCAGGAAATTTTTTATCAAAAAATCTTTTTATCACTAGGAAGGTGGTAAACAAATTTCTACTACTGATTTATTACTGTTAAGTTTATAACGTAATGAACTGAACATTAAGTGAGGGGAATTATATTTGTCCTAGGTAAAACTGTCATCTGAGTAAATTTTCAGTTCAGTTCAGTCTCTCAGTCATGTCTGTGTCTTTGCGACCCCATGGACTGCAGCACACCAGGCTTCCCTGTCCAACACTAACTCCTGGAGCTTGCTCAAACTCATGTTCATGGAGTTGGTGATGCCGTCCAACCATCTCATCCTCTGTCATCCCCTTCTCCTTCTGCCTTCAATCTTTCCCAACATCAGGATCTTTTCTAATGAGTCAGTTCTTCGCAACAGGTGGCCAAAATATTGGAGTTTTAGCTTCAAATCTTTAGGATGGTCTAGTTTGATCTCCTTCTAGTCAAAGGCACTTTCAAGAGTCTTCTCCAACACCACAGTTCAAAAGCATCAATGCTTCAGTGCTCAGCCAAAGTAATGCTCAAAATCCTCCAAGCCAGGCTTCAATAGTACATGAAGCATGAACATCGAGATGTTCAAGCTGGATTTAGAAAAGGCAGAACCAGAGATCGAATTGCCAACATCCGTTGGATCATTGAAAAAGCAAGACAGTTCCAGAAAAAAACATCTATTTCTTTTTTTTCCTGCTTTATTGACTACGCCTGAGTTTTTGTGTGGATCACAACAAACTGTGAAACACTCTTAAAGAGATAAGAATACCAGACCACCTGACCTATTTCCTGAGAAATCTGTATGCAGGTCAAGAAACAACAGTTAGAACCGGACATGGAACAACAGACTGATTCCAAATCAGGAAAGGGGTATATTGTCTCCCTGCTTATTTAACTTATATGCAGAGTACATCATGAGAAACGCTGGGCTGGATGAATTACACTCTGGAATCAAGATTGCTGGGAGATATATCAATAACCTCAGACCCCTGCGATTTCCCCAAATGTGGGAAACTCGACTGCATAATTTGTGGTGGTGGGGGACTGCGTTCGCGCTTTCCCCTGTGGGGAAAAGAAATAATAACCTCAGATATGCAGATGACACCACCTAATGGCCGAAAGTGAAGAATCACTAAGTGAACTTAATGAAAGTGAAAGAGGAGAGTGAAAACGTTGGCTTAAAACTCAACATTCAGAAAACTAAGATCATGGCATCCAGTCCCATCACTTCATGGCAAATAGATGGGGAAACAATGGAAACAATGAGAGACTTTATTTTCTTGGGCTCCGCAATCACTGCAGATGGTGACTGCAGCCATGAAATTAAAAGACCCTTGCTCCTTGGAAGAAAAGCTATGACCAACCTATACAGCATATTAAAAAGCAAAGACATTACTTTGCTGACAAAGGGCCATCTAGGCAAAGCTATGGTTTTTCCAGTGGTCATGTATGAGTAAATTTTACCTTGAACATATTCTTATTTCTTGGTAAACATTTTCTATGTTGCCCAAATAAAGCTTTATTCCCACAATTTATTCATTTCTGTAAGGACTTTTTGGTGTGGCCAACTTAAATGGTTCTGATATTTGTATGTCATACTGAAAAGGTTATCACTGACATTAGAACGGGTAATTCCTTTGTAGATCTAGAACTGCTCCTTTATTAGGTCAAGGTAGAATTTATACAAAAGAAAGTTGGTTTAAGACCAAGGTTTTTATGACTTAAAATATTAAAGTAGGCAATTTCCATGTGTTTACTCAAACTCAAAAGTTAGCCAAGAGTCTAAAGTAAAAGATAAGTTCTTGAGACATCTTAAGTCTTCTTGTTCAACCCTTCTCTACATAAATGAGAGAACTCCCTGTGAATGATTTCGTCATTCAACCAGGGTCTCAATCTGAACTTACAGATTCAGGCTCTCTAGGGTCACGACCAAAGTGTCCACTTTTATTAATAACTCACAATGAGTCACATGCACAATTAAGTTTGAGAAGGTTTTCTAAAGAAAACAAAGCCTTACAAATGCAACTTTTAAGGTGAGACAATTCAGGCACAATGCCAGACCATCTAAACTTATAAAGATAAAAACCTGAGCTTTGGTTTATTTACTACTCTCCAGTATTTTTGCCTAGAGAATTCCATGGACAGACCATGGAGTCACAAAGAGTTGGACATGACTGAACAACTAACACAAACCTGCTTGTATTCACTTGAAAAAAAATCTTTTAACTTATCCAGTTTTCTTTTCAATAAATTGTCCATATTTCATGAGGTATATGAGATTATCAAATGTGGTAATGCATGCCACATGTCCCCTGCTGTTCTTGCCTTGAGTCTTTCCCAGCATCAGAGTCTTTTCCAATGAGTCAGTTTTTCACATCAGGTGGCCAAAGTATTGGAGTTCCATTACAGAATAATTAATAAAACATATAATCTCAATAATCTGTATTAACTAATCACATGCCATATTATTTAGATTTAAATTTTTCCCATAAATATTATACAAAGATATTTCTTAAAGTGTATTATGTCTCAGATTTCCTTTGCTTTCATTATAAGAAATTCAGTATTACAAAATTAATACTTGCAGTTTTAAAGGTAAACTCTTTCTAGATTTATTTAATCTATACCTGTCAGTTTCTTTATAAAGGTGTTCAAACATAGACCTTTTAAAATTCAGATTTTTAAAAAATGTTTGAGTGTTTACTCTCTACTTCAGTTTTAAAAGACATTTACCATAACAACAGCACAATCTCTTTTGTATAGATGCTACCTCTGAATCTAAGTGAAAGTGAAGTCGCTCAATCGTGTCCAACTCTTTGCGACCCCATGGCCTGTAGCCCATCAGGCTCCTCTGTCCATGGGATTTTCCAGGCAAGAGTGCTGGAGTGGATTGCCATTTCCTTCTCCAGTAATTAGCAACAAATTCTTAACCAATGATACCAATAATGATTTTATGTTCTATGTTTTCTTTTTTCTTTTCACACAATTATTTTTCTTTTATTTTTTCATCTTTAAAACTGTAAATTAAGTATGATTTTCATCAAATTTGACACAAAAGTTTTCATTGTTATTATTAACTGTCAGTCTTCCACTTGTTAACCTGCCATGTTAAAGTGGTAATTGAAGGATTGAGAAAATGAAAGATCATCTCTGTAGGTACTTTAAGAAATTAATTAATTTTTATTTGCAATATTTGACTCAGTAATACATG
Organism: Bos indicus; assembly: GCF_029378745.1. Classification (NCBI taxonomy): domain Eukaryota; kingdom Metazoa; phylum Chordata; class Mammalia; order Artiodactyla; family Bovidae; genus Bos; species Bos indicus. The sequence goes on along the minus strand of NC_091776.1, from coordinate 26,159,408 downwards.
CCTTTTTTAAAGAAAATAGTTTTATGTGTTAGTTTTTATGTATATATACTTTCAGGTGTCTAAATTTATCTTTTACAAAAAGATAATTGCTATTCTACATAAGTCAGACTTTTCCACATCTTCAAAAAATGCTTTGGTCAGAGTAATGGTAGGTAGGCAAACTATGCTATAATTGGCACCTTTGAACAGGTTGCAGTTAATTGCCCAAAAAAGCATGCCCCACGCCATCAGTCTCTTGTTTTTTTACACTTCATTTTATTACTCTCTGCTTTTTTTTGACTTCTGGTAAAATTTTTATTTTACATATTTTTATTATGTTATATGTATTTCTTCCATGTATGCATCTAAGGTAGAAAATACTGTAGAATGTCTTCCCAACTCCTGTTCAACAGCTGCTCTGAATTACCTGTCCCTTGGTGGGGCCCATGTGTGGGGTTAGTGCTGTCTCACACACTTACAGATTTCTTCTCCCACTTCTTATTTGTATGCCAAAAGTTGAATGTTTTGTCCCCAAATACATTTGTCAGACATAATTGTTACTGTAGTCAGATAATTTAAACATTTATCATATAAAAGCAATAAGTGAGTATAAAAGTTAAAAGACAGATTTATTAGAAAATAAAACAGAGTGGTTCCGAAGGAAGTGATAAACATAAGCTAATAAAAATGCTGACAAATTGGATTTATGAGTCAGACTCCTGTAAGAGATTTTTTGAGGGGAGTGAAGGGTGTGAGTATCTGTTCACATAACACTTTTTAAAATAGATTTTAAACTAGTTAATCCATTTTTAAAAAGCAACACTAAAAACCATAGGCTATATGTTATACAAAAATAAAGAATGGTAATAAATCAAATTTGACGGTACACCAAAAGGATCATACAAAATGAAGTGAAATTTATTCCAGGGATGCAAGCATGGTTCAAAATTCCCAAATCAAGGAATGTGATACACCACATTAACACAATCAAGGATAAAATTTATATGGCCATACCAGTAGATGCAGATAAAGTATTTGACAAAATTCAAAATCCATTTAAAATAAAAACTCTCAACAGAATGGGTATAGAGGGAATGTATTGTGCCTCAACATAATAGAAGCCATATATGACAAACCTACACTAACATACCCAATGGTGAAAAATGAAAACTTTTAAGACAGAAATAAGATGTTGCATATTCCACCACTTTTAATCAAAAGAGTACTGGAATCTCCAGAGCTGTTAGGCAGTAAAATAAATACAAAGCATTTTAGTGGTAAAGAAAGAAGTAAAATTGTTTCTACTTGCAAATGACACAATATTATATATAGAAAACCCAAAAGACTCCTCTGAAAACCTGTTAAAACTAATTTAAAAATTCATCAGATTAGTAGGACATAAATCAATATATAGAAATTACGTTCATTTCAAAATACTGACAACAAACTAAGAAAGAGAAATTTAAAATTTTCATTTACAATACTGTCAATAATAGGGCTTCTGGTTCAAGTGGCAGAGTAAAAGGATGTGTGTTCATCTCCTCCTGCAAGAGCACCAAAATCACAGCTAGCTGTTGAACAACCATGGACAGGAGGACACTGAAACCCACCAAGTAAAGATACCCAATATCCAAAGACAAATAAGCTGCAATGAGATGGTAGGAGGAGTGCAAACATGATCAAAATTATATCTCATACCCCACGAGGGGGCAGCCTTCAATCTGGAGAACAATAATACCAAAGAAGTTCCCTCATTATTGTGAAGGTTTTGAGCCTCATGTCAGACTTCCCAGCCTGGGGACCTGGCAAAGGAACCAAGAATCCCCAGGGAATCTGACTTTGAAGATCAGTGGGATTTGATTACAGGACTTCCACAGGAGTAGGGGAAACAGAGACTCCCCCCTATAGGGCACAGACAAAATCTGGTGCACAAGTCCAAGGGGAAAGGAGCGGTGATCCTACAGGAGACTGAACCAGACCTATCTGCTAGTGTTGGAGGGTATCCTGCGGAGGTGTGAGTGGGCAGTGTCTCACTGTGGCAACAGGGTATTGGCATCAGCAGTCCTGGAAGGGGCTTTTTGGTGCAAATCCTCTTGGAGGTCACCATTAACCCTACCATAGAGCCCATAGACTGGGTCACCTCAGGAGGAACAAGCACAGCCCTACCCACTAGAGCAAGATCTAGTTTTTTCCACCTTGTCCCTCCCATCAAAAAGCGTATAGAAGCCTCTCAGCCTCATCCACCAGAGGGTGGGAAGAAGAAGCAAGAAGAACCACAAGCCTGCAACAATTAGAATCAAAATCATATCACAGAAAGTTGTGTTTATGTGTAAGTCACTCAGTCATGTCAGACTCTTTGCGACCCCATGGAATGTAGTTCACCAGGCTCCTCTGCCCGTGGAATTCTCCAGGAAAGAATACTGAAGTGGGTTTCAGTTCCCTTCTCCAGGGGATCTTCCTTACCCAGAAATTGAATCTGGGTCTCTCACATTGTTGGTAGTTTCTCTACCATCTGAGCCACCAGGGAAATCCACAGAAAATTAGCCAGTATGAAAAAAAGCATAGGATTTTGTCCCAGATGAAGGGACTAGATAAAACCCAGAAAAACAGTCGGATGAAATGGAGATGGGCAACCTCCCAGAAAAAGAATTCAGAATATGATAGTGAAGGTGTCCCAGGATCTCAGAAAAAGAATAGAGGTAAATATTGAGAAGATGCAAGAAATGTTTACCAAAGACTTAAGAACTCAAGAACAAATAAACAGATTAACAATACACTGCTGCTACTGCTAAGTCACTTCAGTCATGTCCGACTCTGTGCGACCCCATAGACAGCAGACCAGGCTCCCCTGTCCCTGGGATTCTCCAGGCAAGAATGCTGGAGTGGGTTGCCATTTCCTTCTCCAATGCATGAAAGTGAAAAGTGAAAGTGAAGTCACTCAGTCGTGTCCGACTCTTTGCAACCCCATGGATTGCAGCCCACCAGGCTCCTCCGCCCATGGGATTTTCCAGGCAAGAGTACTGGAGTGGGGTGCCATTGCCTTCTCCAACAATACACTAGAAATAATCATTAGCTGAATAACTGATGCAGAATGGTTAAGTGACCTGGAGGACAGAATGGTGGAAATTACTGCGACAGACAGAATATAGAAAAAAGAATGAAAGAAAAAAAGTCTTAAAGACCTCTGGAACAATGTATATTCTCCAACATTCACATTATAGGGGTTCCAGAAGGAGAAAAGAGAGAGACAAGACCTGAGAAAATAGTTGAAGACATAATAGCTGAAAACTTCCCTAACATGGGAAAGGAAATAGTCAACCAAGTCCAGGAAGCATAAAGAGTCCCAGGTGGGATAATCCCAAGGAGGAACAGCCCGAGACACCTAGTAATCAAAATGACACTTAAAGGTAAAATATTAAAAGCAATAAGGGAAAAACAACAAATAACATACAGGGAAATTCCCATAAGGTTATCAGCTAAATTTCTCAACAAATTCTATAAGCCAGAAGAGAATGACATAATATGTTTAAAATGATGAAAGGGAAGAACCTATAACCAAGAATACTCTACCTACCATGACTCCCATTTAGATTTGATGGAGAAATCAAAAGCTTTCCAGACAACCAAAAGTTAAGAGAATTCAGGACCACCAAACCAGCTTTACAGCAAATATTGAAGGAACTTCTCTGGGCAGGAAACACAAGAGAAGGAAAAGACTTACACAAAATAAACCCAAAACAATTAAGAAAATAGTAAGTAATGGGATCATACATATCAATAATTAGTTTAACTGTAATGGATTAAATGCTTCTGTGAGAACTCACTAAAAGGCATAGCCTGGCTAGGTGGATGAGAACATGGGCAGGTATGCTTCCACTTATCACACCACTGTTTAACCCCCCCTCAAAATTGTACACAATTATTTTATATTTTTAGGTTAATCATGTTTCCATAATGGCTTGTAATTATCATTATCTTTTATTTTTTGTTTGGCTATTGTGAAAACTAATACACATCTTTTACTATTGTGATTATTTAACTGTTATTCATTGAATACCATTGTATCATGATCGGTCAACAGAAAGTAATAGAAAAACTTGTTATCACTTTTTAAAATCCAAATGCACAACAGAATTATTTTGGAATTTTTTTTTTTTTTTTTTTTGAAACATACAAATGTCCAGGTATTGCTATTCTCCAAAGCTCCAGATGTGTTTCTAATGAGCAGCCATTTTTTAAAAATCCTGGACTATATGATGATCTTTTACTTTTATCTAGTTTGTTTCACTTTTCTATTTCACATTCAGTGCTTCAATTTCATTTAGTGTACAGTTTCCAATTTCTCTTTTTTTGTTTTCTCAAGCCTTTATCAAACATAATAGAAAAGTTCACCCCACTCCAGTACTCTTGCCTGGAAAATCCCATGGACGGAGGAGCCTGGTAGGCTGCAGTCCATGGGGTCGCTAAGAGTCGGGCACGACTGAGTGACTTCACTTTCACTGTACATATACAGTATGAATAATATATATTTTAGAAAATTTATGTTACTTTTGCTTAGCTAAAAAATTTTATGACATTATGGTTCAACTTTCTTGACTTAGTATGAGTAGAATGCTAGATTTCTAATTTCAGTTCAATTCAGTCATTCAATCATGTCCAGCAACTGACAAAATGGTGGAGTAGAAGGAGGTGTGTTCATCTTCTTCTGCAAGAACTCCAAAATTACAACTTGCTGCTGAACAACCATTGACAGGAGAATGTTGGATCCCACCAAAAAAGATACTCCACATCCAAGGGCAATGAAGAAGCCCCAACAATATGGTGGGAGGGGCAAAATCACCTTTAGAATCAAACCCCATACGTATCAGAGATGATCAGAGAGCTCAAACAAAGCCTTTTGTGCAACAGGAGACCTCACAGAGACTGAGCCAGGCATGCCTTTGAGTGTTTGAATGTCTCCTGTGGGGTCAGCAGTGGCCTGCCACAGGGGCAGGGGCTCTGGGTGCAGCATTCCTGGGTGTGGCATAAACCCTCATGGAGGAGGTCCCCATTAACCCCACCACAGAGATGTTGAGCAGACAACCCACAAACTGCAGAACAATTATGCCAAACAAATTCACACACTGTTATGAAAGTTCTAGGACCTACATCAAATTTCCCAACCTGGGGAGCTGGCAAAGAGACTGAGAACCCCCAGGGAATTTGACTTTGGAGGCCAGTGGGATTTGGTTACAGAACTTACACAGGACTGGGGAAACAGACTTTTGGAGGGCACAAACAAAACTTTGTGTGCACCAGGATGCAGGAGAAAGGAGCAGTGACCCCACAAGAGACTGACCCAGCCTTGCCTGTCCAGGAGTTTCCAGCAGAGGCATGGGTCAGAAATGGCCTGCCTCAGGGTCGGGGGCACTGGGTGTGGCAGTGCATGCAAGGGACCTTTTGAAGGAGTTCTCCGTTGTCTTCATTACCTCCACCATAGTTTGGTCTCAGGTCAAATAACAGGAAGGGAACACAACCCTGCCCATCAACAGAATATCAGATTAAAGATGTACTGAGCAGGGCCCCATCCATCAGAACAAGACAGTTGTTTCCCACAGTTTCCCCCATAGTCAATCTCTCCCATCAGGAAGCTTCCATAAGCCTCTTATCCTTATCCATCAGAGGGAAGACAGAATGAAAACCACAGTCACAGAAAACTAATCAAACTGATCACATGGACTGCAACCGTGTCTAACTCAATGAAACTATGAGCCATGCCATGTAGAGCCACGGAAGATGGATGGGTCATGGTAGAGAGTTCTGACAAAATGTGGCCCACTGGAGAAGGCACTGGCAAACCACTTCAGTATTTGTGCCTTGAGAACCCATGAGCAGTATGAAAAGGCAAAAAGATAGGACACTGAAAGATGAACTCAGCTTGGTTGGTGCCCAGTATGCTACTGGAGAAGACTGGAGAAAGAGCAACAGAAAGAATGAAGAGACGGAGCCAAAGCAAAAACAACACCCAGTTGTGGATGTGACTGATGCTGGAAGCAAAGTCTGATGCTTTAAAAAAAACAATATTGCATAGGAACCTGGAATGTTAGTCCATGAATCAAGGTAAATTGGAAGTGATTAAACAGGAGATGGCAAGAGTGAACATCAACATTTTAGGAATCAGTGAACTAAAATGGACTGGAATGGGCAAGTTTACCTCAGTGACCATTACATCTACTACTGTGGGCAAGAATCCCTTAGAGGTAATGGAGTAGCCATAATAGTCAGCAAAAGAGTCCAAAATGCAGTATTTGGGTGAAGTCTCAAAAATGACAGAATGATCTCTGTTTGTTTCCAAGGCAAACCATTCATTATCATAGTAATCCAAGTCTATGCCCCAACCAGTAATGCTGAAGAAGCTGAAGTTGAACGGTTCTTAGAAGATCTACCAGACCTTGTAGAATTAACATGCAAAAAAGATGTCCTTTTCATATAGGGGACTGGAATGTAAATGTAGGAAGTCAAGAGATACCTGGAGATTTCTAATTTATATTCAGCCAAAACTTTGATATACTTCCATGTATTTTGGCATCTAGAATTAAACTGCCAAAAGTGTAGAAAATTTATTATTTACTGATTTAAAAAAAATATTGAATGAGTCTAGGAAATTCTAAACCAATTCTGCAAATACAAAGTAATACTGTGTTGTAAAAAAAAAAAAAAAAAAAGAGGGGGGAAATTAACAAGTGATACAGTATTAACTATTGATGTTCTTCAGGTGCTCAGTAGAGTCAGACTCTTTGCAACCCCATGGACTGCAGCACACCAGGCTTCCCTGTCCTTCACCAACTCCCGGATCCTGTTCAAACTCATGTCCATCGAATCAGTGCTGCCATGCAACTATCTTCTCCTCTGTCATCTCCTTCTCTTCCTGCCTTCAATTTTTCCCAGCATCAGGGTTTTTTCCTAATGAGTGAGCTCTTCCATCAGATGGCCAAAGTATTGGAGCTTCAGCTTCAGAACCAGTACTTCTAATGAATATTCAGGATTGATTTCCTTTAGGATTGACTGGTTTGATCTCTTTGCAGTCCAAAGTACTCTCAAGTCTTCTCCAAAACCACGGTTCAAAAGCATCAACTCTTTGGCACTCAGCCTCCTTTTAGGACCAACTCTAACATCCACACATGACTACTAGAAAAAACATAGCTTTCATTATATGGATTTTTGTTGGCAATGTCTCTGCTTTTTAATATGCTGCCTAAGTTGGTCATAGCTTTTCTTCCAAGAAGCAAACGTCTTTCAATTTCATGGCTGCAGTCATCATCTGCAGTAATTTTGGAGCCCAAGAAAATAGTCTCACTGTTTCCATTGTTTCCCCATCTATTTGCCATGAAGCTATGGGACTGGATGCCATGATCTTAGTTTTCTGAATGTTGAGGGTTTTTTTTTTTAATATTGATACAATTTTATTTTATTTTTTTATTTTATTTATTTTTTTACAGTAAATTTTGAATTTTATTTTATTTTTTAACTTTACAATATTGTATTGGTTTTGCCATATATCAAAATGAATTCGCCACAGGTATACATGTGTTCCCCATCCTGAACCCTCCTCCAGTTTTAAGCCAATGTTTTCACTCTCTTCTTTCATTTTCCTCAGGAGGCTCTTTAGTTCCTCTTCACTTTTTTCCATAAGTGTGGTGTCATCTGCATATCTGAGGTTATTGATATATCTCCCAGCAATCTTGAATCCAGTGTGTGCTTCATCTAGTCCAGCATTTCTCATGATGTACTCTGCATATAAGTTAAATAAACAGGATGACAATATACAGCCTTGATGTACTCCTTTCCCAATTTGGAACCAGTCTATTGTCCCATCTCCAGTTTTAACTGTTGCTTCCTGACCTGCATGCTGGATTCTCAGCAGGCAGGGAAGGTGGTCTGGTATTCTCGTGTCTGGAAGAATTTCCCACAGTTTGTTGTGATCCACACAGTCAAAGGCTATATCATGGTTAATGATGCAGATGTAGATGTTTTTCTGGAATTCTCTTTTTTCTGTGATCCAACAGATGTTGGCAATTTGATCTCTGCTTCCTCTGCCTTTTTTTAAATCCAGGTTGAGCATATGGAAGTTCTCAGTTCATGTACTGTTGAATCCCAGCTTGGAGAATTTTTTTTTAATTTTATTTTATTTAACTTTACAATATTGTATTGGTTTTGCCATATATCAAAATGAATCTGCCACAGGTATACATTTGTTCCCCTTCCTGAACCCTCCTCCCTCCTCCCTCCTTTTGAGCATTACTTTTGAGCATTAACTATAGTACAGATTTTGTTTAAATTTCACAAAATTTTTGCTAGTATCCATTATTTGTTTTTATACCTTTTTCAAGACGCCACATTGTATTTAATTACATTGAGCAGCCTCAGCTGAATGCAACAAATTCTGGTAGATTCTCTTTTCTTTTTTGTTCTATTACAAATATCTTCAAATTTTCATTGTTATAGCGTCTTAGATACACCCATCATTTAAAAGTGGACATTTGATTTCCAAATACATGGATTTGTTTAAAGTATCATTAATATCAATTTCTTCTTTTGATACTAATTTCTCATTTAAATACTTTCTTCTCCGCAATTTCCCTCTTTTTTTTTTTTTTTTCTATCTAACTTTATTGAGGTTTTCAGTGACTAAGTCAAAGATCTCTCTTGGTAAATGTCACATTGCACTTGATAATATGTTGGTTATTTTCAAATATCTTTTGATATGGATTTCTAACATAATTCCACAGTGATAAGAGAACATATTCTTTATGACTTCAATACCGTTAGAGTATGATATTCTTGCACCTTGTTTTATGTCCCTGGATATGTTCTAGTGTCTTCTAGTTTACAGTCTATGAGAACTTGAATAGAATTTCTGTCCTGCTGTTGTGTGGAAATTCTATAAATTTTAATTATGTTTAATTAGTTCACAGTGCTTTTCAGGTCTACTATATCCTTCTACTTCTCTGTATATTTATTATATTAATATTAATTTTTGAGAGTCTGATATTGAAACTCCAACTAAAAAGCTTAATTTATCTACTTATAAAAGATAATTGTGATATATTTTGGAGCTATATGTAACCTTGTTATATGTTTCCAAGTTTCCTATAAATGTGTTGTTATGCTTTAATAATTTAAAACAAATGAAAGTTTAAAAACATAGTATCAAAAAGAATGAAATATCTAGAAATAAATTTAATCAAGGAGGTAAAAATTTATATATTGAAAACTATATGGTATTGATGAAAGAAATTAAGAGAAAAACAAAAAGATATTTTTTTCTCATGGATTGGAAGAAATAAACTTGTTAAAGTGTACATATTACCCAAAGCAATTTATGGATTCAATGCAATTCCTATGAAGAATCCAATGGTATTTTGCACAGGAATAGGAAAAACAATCCTAAATTTGTATAAAATTGCAAAAACCTCTAGTAGCTAAATTTATTGCTGATAAATTTCTGGCGGTAAAATCTCTATTATCAGGTAGGTGTATGTTTAATTAAGAAACAAATTCTACTGCAAAATGGTTGTCAATATTTTACACTCACAGAAAATATATGCAACTTCTAGTTTTCACACTTATTTAGTATTGACTGTCATTTTTGTTTAATGTTAGTTCTTTTGGTGGTGTGAAATAGAATCTTACTTCATTTTTTCTGTGCACTTTTCATCTTATGTAATGATATTGAGGAACTTTTCATGTTTTCACAAGCCACTAGTATGTCTTGTATTGTGAAATATCTGCTTAAGAGTTTTGCATGAAGGTAGCAGGCCTCATACATTGGAGAAAGAAATGGCAACCCACTCCCAGTGTTCTTGCCTGGACAATCCTAGGGACGGGGGAGCCTGGTGGGCTGCCATCTATGGGGTCACACAGAGTCGGACACAACTGAAGTGACTTAGCAGCAGCAGCAGCAGATTGTAAGAATACATTGTCTATTCTGAACATCAATTATTTGCCATACATATAGGGAATAATTTGCTCCAACCTGTGGCTTAAAATTTCATTATTTTATGCTTTGCAGTTTAATTAGGAGAACAATTTAATTATTACTGTGTTTTTTTTACAAATTGAAGACTTGTGACATCCCCATGTTGAGCAAGTCTATCAGCAACATTTCCCCAACAGTATTTCCTCAGTTCATGTCTCTGTGTCACGTTTTGGTAATCCTCACATTTCAAACTTCTTTATTGCTATTGTATTTGTTATGGTGATATTCTTAACATCAGTCTCCTACTACAGGTCTTATGGAAACAATTGGAGTGAAAACCTTTTTCCATTTTTTTCTTTTTTTCAATTGAGATAATTCAGTTCTGTTTCCAATAATGACTGCACAAATTTACATTCCTATCAAGAGTGTACCAGAGTTCTCTTTTCTCCACATCCTCAATAATATTTATTATTTGTGGTGTTTCTGATGACAGCCATTTTGACAGGCATGGGGCGATATCTCCTTGTGCTTTTGATTTGTCTTTCCCTTGTATTTAGTGATGTTGAGCATCTGTTCATGAGCCTGTTGACCATCTGTATGTGTTCTTCGAAAGAATGTCTATTCAGGTCTTCTAGTCTTTTTAAAATCAAGTTTGTTTTAGTTTTTTGTTTGTTTGTTTGTTTTGTTTTGAGTTGTTTATCTACTTTGGATATTAACTCCTTATTGATCATATCATTGGCAAATATTTTCTTCCATTCAGTGTATTGTATTTTTATTTTGTTGATGATTTATTTTGCTGTGCAAAAGCTTTTAAGTTTAATTAGACCCCATTTGTTTATTTATGCTTTTGTTTCCTTTGCCTTAGGAGACAGTTCCAAAAGCATAGTCATGATTTATGTCAAACAGTGTTCTGCCTATGTTTTCTCCTAGGAGTTTGATGGCTTTCAGTCTTACATTTATGTCTTTGATACATTTTGAGTCTGTTCTGTATTTGATAAAGACTGATTTGTAAGAATTCTTTGCCTTCTGCTGGCTCTCCTCAAAGGTCCCAGGATCTGTTAGCCCTAACAGCCCGTGAGCAAGCAGTGTCTAACCAGTGGAGTGCCCTGTTTATGTACCAAACTATAGGGGCAGAAAAAATTGTTCCTTCTGCCCTTGTAGGTTCTTTGGCTTGTCTAATAATTAGCTTGGCATAAGACAGATTAACAGAATAAAAAGAAATTTTATTTTGTACATACAGGAGTCCCATAAAAATATGAGATGAAAAAGTGACAAAACCAGGAAAGTTTTTGTACCTTTTAGACAAAGAAATAATAAAGCTGTGAAGAATTGGCAAGACAAAGAGGTTTGGACTTAGTGTTGTAAAGTGGTGAAGAAGTACCAAGGTTGGTTTATGCAGCCTTCCCAGCTCTAGATTCCTTGTCTCTGGTACCAAGGATGTGTTCTCCCCTGCTAATACAGGGAAGGTAACTTCACATGGAAGATTTAGCTCTTGCTTTCAGGAAGGCAAAGGAAGGTCAGAGTATCTTTATTGTATTGTGTGTTTCTCAAATACTTCAACTCAAAATAATCAATATTCCAAAATGATATATTTGGGGTGACATATTCTGAACGCCTACATCTAAAATTCAGATAAAGCGTTTGAGCTTAGCAACATATAGGATACTAGGGTACATTTACTATCTACATGGGAATCAGTCTTTCATTGATTCACAGATTGAACTTTAGGTCCTCAGTGTGAGCTCTTACTAGGGTCATGTTTTGAGTTAATGTTCAATGAATATAAAGTTATAGAGATAAATTTTAGATATCTATACAGTACTCATGCCTATAGTTAACAGTATGGTGTTGTGCAGTAAAAAATTTGTTGAGGGTAGATTTTAGTTTTACCCCCTAGCGCCCCGCCCCCTCCCACCACAAAGCAGAAGGGCACAAGGAAACTTTCCAAGGGTTTATTTATTTTTTTCCCCCAAGGGTTTATTACCTTAATAATGGTGATAGTATCACAAGTGTTTGCATGTGTCCAGACTCATAAAATTATGCATTATATATGTGCAGTTTTTGTATATCAATTTTGCTTCAGTGAGGCTGTAAAAAATGACTCAATGTGCATGTTTTAAGACAGAGTAAAAAGTGTCATATTTATGTGTAACAAATAGGGCTAGTTTGAAGTACTCTTTAATTTTAATAAATTGGCATATTACATACAGCATGAAGATAAACTTTTTTATTCAACTTCTCAATATATTCCCCCTAATTAAACAAATTGTGATGCACCAAAAATAACATGTATTTGGAGTCTTCCAGAAATAGACAGTACAGAAAAGATGACAATATAAAATAAACAGAACATGGAAGAACACACAATTTTTGCCCTCAAAATAGAAGAAACACAAATGTATAAATAAAAATATCTTTAAATGATATGGAAAATTTATGAATTAGAAAAAACATATTTCAGAGAGAACAAAATGGATAAGGGGTTTTATTTTAATTAGATTAATATTGGATTAATTATATTAAGACTCTGATTAAGTCTTGCTTAGACTGAGAAACTAAAGATGAGCTGGTAAGAATATTGACACTATATTGACTGCAGGTGGGATGGAAGTCTGTACCAAAGAGTTCATTGAGCATGTGAGTAGTAAATAAATGGCTTCATAATGAGGATTTATATTGATCCAGTTCTAGGAAAAATATGCAGGATTTGGATAGAGAAAGGGCAAGAGGGAGGGCTTCCCAGATTGGATCAATAATGTTAGCAGCATCAATCTGCCACAGGTATTCTTAAATAAAAGTATTTGTTCTGCTTTCAATTTCATTTATTAAGTAATTTTCTACTCACCTAATGTTTATTTTATTTATTTATTTGTTTATTTAGTTTAAATTTATTTATTTTGATTGGAGGCTAATTACTTACAATATTGCATTGGTTCTGCTCACCTAATGTTGCTGCTGCTGCTAAGTCGTTTCAGTCCTGTCCGACTCTCTGTGATCCTGTAGACGGCAACCCACCAGGCTCCCCCGTCCTTGGGATTCTCCAGGCAAGAACAGTGGAGTGGGTTGCCATTGTTAAATTCTGCCAATCATCTGATCTCCCTCAAGTTTCTCACATTCACTTTTGATTCCCCCTTAACCCACCTGATAGCATCTTGATAGTATTTAACAATGTAAGTTTTAAAATCTGAGGCAACTTTACAGTAGTCAAGATGCAAGGCCAGTCAGGCAAATGCACTTCACTTCTTTTTTATGGGTTTGAAGTATCTTTTGTCTAGAAAGATGTATTATTATACAAAGATCTATTTGGCAATTTGAGGTTCACTTTTATCTATTCAATTGTTCCCTGGTATTCTTAGAATAGAAAAGGGAACCTTTTAAGAATAATAACATGCCAATTACCTTTAATTACTCTCTAGCTCTTTCGGTTAAAAAAAAAAAAAAGCAACTCACTCATTTTAGGTTTAGTTTGTGTCTGAATAGAACACTTCATATTTGAAACCCTTAATGGAATGACTTTCCAATTTTCCATGATGTTCTTTTCTATTTAATGTATTCTCTAAATTTAACACATTATTTAAAGAGCTATCCATCTACCTGATCAACTTAAAAAGATGGAGAAACACCAAGTAAAGCTTATTATCTATTTATATCTTATTCTGGTAATGTTTCCATTTTCAAGAGCAAATAAATGTTGACTTTAAAATATATATTTAAAATCTATTTTATATAAAAGACTTTTTATTGAAATTAGAATGAAGCAATGATGTAAGCAAAGTAGAGAGTAAAATTATAAATATTATTTGCCTGATTTAAATTCTTACATCATTAAGTAAAAAATTGTAACAAATATGAAAGAGAGAGTTTTGAAATTTGAAGGACTAGAAAGAAAGAGAAAATGAAGGATAAAATAACTGGGTTTACCTTTATTTTCAGAAATTTTGGAATACTGAAACTTAGCTCAAAAGTTTTACATTATATATTTTATTTACTCCTAGATATACTTTATATAAAGTTAGTAAGGTGGATTTGGATTTAAGAAGTACATGTCTTTAAATGTAAAATACATACTGTTTGATCAATATAGGAAATGGCCTGCTTATAGTCAAGTATTCTGCTCACAGATTTTTTAATTAAAGAATAAAAATTCTGAATGCCTGTTTTCTGAACTTAAACTGCTATAAAATGTATACATGCTCAGTTGCTAAGTCATGTCCAATTCTTTGGGACCCCATGGACTGTAGCTTGCCAGTCTCCTCTGTCCATAGTATTCTCATGCAAGAATACTTGAATGGGTTGCCATTTCCTCCTCCAGAAGGTCTTCCAGACAAGGAATCAAACTCTTAATCTCCTGTGTCCCTGCATTGGCAGGCAGATTCTTTGCCACTAAGCTACCTGTGAATACACTGGGTTGCTTTAAGAATAGAAAACTATTTTTCACAGTTCTAGACCCTAGGAAGTCTAAGGTAAAAGTGCCAGCAGATTTGGTTCCTAGTGAGAGCTCACTTCCTGTTTTGCAGACAGCCAATTTTTTTTTTTTTTGGGGGGTACACTTTCATGTGGAGAGAGATTCTCTTTCACACTTCCTTTATTAAAGGCACCGATCTTATTCATGTGGGTTCTACCATCATGACTTAATTACCTCCTAATTGCTCTGCCTCATCTGGGGATTTGGACTACAGTCTATGAATTTTGCAGGGACACAAAATCCAGTTCACAACACTTATGTAGCCGTTCAGTTCAGTTCATTCGTTCAGTCATGTCCAACTCTTTGCGACCCCATGAACCACAGCATGCCAGGCCTCCGTGTCCATCACCAACTCCTGGAGTCTAAATCCAAAATTTGCATTTTCTAATATTTTTTTAATATTATATTTTTAAACAGATGTTAGAGTAAAATGTCATGTACCTCTCATCTTGAGATTGATCTTGCTTTATTGATGGAATGGTTTCATGACACATAGTTTAGATCTTATTAACTAGACCTGTTTTACAAATATTCCTAGTTCTGCTGCTCACATAGAAATTTAGACTGTGTCTTCTGTTTCTGATCATGTGATTATTTAAAGCCATTAGAATTTTATTATTTTAGTATGCAAAATATATTGGAAGTTTATGCAAATGGTAAGTACTATTTTAAAATATAATACATTTCCCAGAAGAAGTATTCAGATGTCATGTTTCATGAAATTAAAAGACGCTTGCTCCTTGGAAGAAAAGTTATGACCAACCTAGATAGCATATTCAAAAGCAGAGACATTACTTTGCCAACAAAGGTCCGTCTAGTCAAGGCTATGGTTTTTCCAGTGGTCATGTATGGATGTGAGAGTTGGACTGTGAAGAAAGCTGAGCGCCAAAGAATTGATGCTTTTGAACTGTGGTGTTGGAGAAGACTCTTGAGAGTCCCTTGGACTGCAAGGAGATCCAACCAGTCCATTCTGAAGGAGATCAGCCCTGGGATTTCTTTGGAAGGAATGATGCTAAAGCTGAAACTCCAGTACTTTGGCCACCTCATGCAAAGAGTTGACTCACTGGAAAAGACTGATGCTGGGAGGGATTGGGGGCAGGAGGAGAAGGGGACGACAGAGGATGAGATGGCTGAATGGCATCACCGACTCCATGGACGTGAGTTTGAGTGAACTCTGGGAGTTGGTGATGGACAGGGAGGCCTGGTGTGCTGCGATTCATGGGGTCACAAAGAGTCGGACACAACTGAGCGACTGAACTGAACTGAACTTGGAATTGGACATTCTGTGGTTTGCGATAAATGTGTAATGACTTGAATCCATCATTATAGTTTTGTGCAGAATACTTTCACTGCCAACCACTGATCTTTTTACTTTATCTGAAGTTTCTTTCCTTTCCAGAATATTATATAATTTGTAATAATACATTATGTAATCTTTTCCTATTGGCTTCTTTGACTTAGCAATACCCACTTATGGTTCCTTTATCTAGTAATATGACTTGGTAGCCCATGTCTTTGCAGAGGAGAATGCTATTTATATTAATAGCTACATTGTAGTTTATGTATGTATTTACCTACTGAAAGATATCTTGGTTGCTTCCAAATTTTCACAATTATAACTAAAGTTTCTGTAAATATTCCTGTGTAGGTTATTCTGTGAAAGTAAATTTTAAGCTCATCTGGGTAAATAGCAAGGAATGAAGTTGCTGGATCGTATGGTAAGAGTACGTTTGGTTATGTAAGAAACTGCCAAGATGTCTTCCAAAGTGGCTATACCGTTTCCTTTCCCATCCAACAATAAATGAAAGTTCCTGTTGTCCTACATGCTCATCACAGATTTTTAAAAAGTAAACACACACACATACACCCATGTACATGTATCAGAGCAACCTCTTGGTCTTTCCTCAGATGATGCATTTCACCAAATAGTTATGAGTAAGAAAACTGGTTAAAAATAAATATGTCAATATTTAAATTACTGTTTGTTCATTATTTTTATTTTAGAATCATAGATAGAACATATAGAGAGCTAAGTTCTACTGTAAATTTCAAGACATTCTTCCATGCATAAAAATAATGCGTGTTTAGTCAAAATGTAGTTTAACTTTTATTTTAAAAGTAATAATTATTACTAATATACTATTCTCAAAATATACATTGAAAAGAATCTATTTACCATACAGTTCCACACATCATCCCCAGAATAATTAGAAAATATTGCATTTAGAGCACTTTTAATGTACAGTTTCTTTCAAGAATAAGAGTCTAATTAGTCACTTGGTCAGTTCATAACTATGTATTAAGTATAACCTATGCTGTGCTTTTTAATCTTGAATGATAGACACAAGCACTGCTCAGAAATCCTTTTGAGTGACCCACTTCTTGAAATATGTTTGTCACAGAAAAGTCTGTTCTACTTTATTATTTTTAAAAAATATTCTATATTAATTTGGTGATCAGAATGTTAATCTGATTACTTTTTTACTTGACTTGTTAATATTTGTTAAATGAATCATGATGACATAAAATTATTGTACCAATTTGACATAAACTTATTGACCATAATAAAGCCTGTGGGCAGGCTAAGTTGCTTCAGTCATGTTCGACTCTGGAGACCCTATGGACTGTAGCCTGCCAGGCTCCTCTGTCCGTGGGATTCTCCAGTCAAGAGTCTTTTAACCTCATAGCTGCAGTCATCATCTGCAGTGGTTTGGGAGCCCAAGAAAATAAAGTCTGTCACTGTTTTCATTGTCTCCCCATCTGTTTGCCACGAAGTGATGGGACCAAATGTCATGATCTGAGTTTTTTGAATGTTGAGTTTTAAGCCAGCTTTTTCCCTCTCCTCTTTCACTTTCATCAAGAGGACCTTTAGTTCCTCTTCACTTTCTGCCATTGATAAAATAAAATATAATGGAATCAGAAAAGAAATAGAGAGTGATTCTTTAATGGCTACATTTATCACATAGCAAGCTACAAAAATTCTAATAAATTTAATAAATGATAAATATCTAACTTGATTTAAAAACATATATAATGTATATGTTTGATTTAAAAACATATATAATGTATATGTTTGATTTAAAAACATATATAACGTATATGTTTGATTTAGAAACATATATAACATATATGTTTGATTTAAAAACATATGTAACTTGATTTAAAACATATATATAACGATATATATATATCAAAACATATATATAAAACAAAAATTCTAATAAATTTAATAAACAATAAATATCTAACTTGATATAAAAACATATATAACATATATGTTTGATTTAAAAACATATATAACTTGATTTGAAAAATATAACTTTAAAAACATATATAGCTTGATTTAAAAATATATATAACTTGATTTAAAAACATATATCCATTACATATACTAACCATCATTTTTCATTTTTACTTGACAAATAACTAATAAATAAAAGTATCTATGTTTCCTTTATCTAATATAATTTGTATTAATAGTTGGTTTCTTAGTAAAAAATAATTAAATATCTTATTTTTTATTTAGACCATATGAATCTATATTTATTTGCACTCTCTTGATAAATGGCCAAGACATTTCTTTCAATGAAGATGTTCTGAACAGAATCCCATATCATTTTTCTTCTATCACCAAAAACCATGACATTTCAGCATTGATTTCTAGTTTCAGATTTCTTGAAGTACAACTAAATAGTGAAGATATTTGTGAATCAATCTTAAGACAGAAATCCTAATGGAATTTTAATTTCATCTCTTTTTTTATCTTCTAATGTTCTTATACATTCACTTTATCAAGTTAACTTTATTGAATGTTTTCAAAGTTTTCAATTCACTTTTTGCATAGAAATAAGAACTCTTTTCTCTTTTAATTTTACATTTATGTGACAATGCATTTGTCCATTGTCTGGCTAAATTACAAACTTTGTGAGGATAAATAAAATGAGAGCTTGGTTTGGTGCTGTAAATCCAGTGACCGGTACAAAGTCTGTCATATAATTAATTCAATATATATTTATTGAATAAATAAGTATATATATGGCACAGAATTATATTGGAATAAACTCACCAAACTGTTTCTTTAGAGGAGGAAAAAAGAATATGGATTAGTAGAATAAGCATGAATTTGGAGGGAATCATGAAGTCAAATAATTCAGGGATTAAGGGTGAGGGCCTACAGTGTCACTGATTATATTTGAATTCAGACGCATTCACTTAATAGCCTTGGTATCTTTGGCAAATTTCCTAAACCTTCTAATCCCAGTTTTTTAAATTGTAAAGATAGCAATACTAAACAAGTCATTAATATATCATAGCATTAAATGAATTAACTTATTTGAAGTACTAAATCTTGCCTAATGCATAATAAGTACTCAAAAAAGCATTGGTATTATTTATTTTAAAATCAACTTTTGGTTTAACTTTTTATAAGTTGATTTTAAATCATATTTTTACATTCATGAATTAATTGTATAATTTTAAAAGCAATATTTACTTTGATAGACTGCAAGTAAATATTGTTAAAAATTGGACACACTGCTACTGAATCATTTTAGATATTAATATGTTGAGTAAAATGATTTTCAAATGTTCTACTCTATGGACATTGAGTATGTCCATAGATCAATTGATATGGATATCAATTGATATGTCAATTGATATGTGTGCTATATTGGTGCATTTTTAAAAGAAATTTAATGCATACACACAGAAAAGTGCAATGCTAAATATAGACATTCATTTCTTGATTATATTAGGTACACCTGTTAATCTTTCATCATATTTCTGAATACTAGTTGAAGTTTTGAAGGTAAGCTGTTTTGAAGAATGAGAAGTTAAATGTAGATAAACATAAATCCTACAAAATCGTATATAATCCTAAAGTAATTGGGAAAATCACAAAATTTTTATTTTTATGGGTTGCACTGACTTTTTAAATCCATTTATTCAAATTTTCCAAAGGGCAGCATTTTGCAATGTAAAAATATAATTTAGAAGTAAGCAAGAAGAAATGGACATGTAACATTCATAATAAAAACTAAACTTAAATCTTAGAGTATATCGTTTTAGTGTCATTGGAAGCAAAGCTGAATGAAACAGTCTTTAATAGAATATATTTTACCAAGGTTGAATAGATGAATAGATTTATACTTAATACTTCTTCCAGTGTGAACAAGATTTATTTGCCAAGAATTGTTTTCATATTGAAAAAAAATATCTTCAACATATTACATATGTAAAATAGTGAAAGAAAAGAAGATGCTAGCTTGACAGAAAGTACTGCAGTTGCTGTATGGCTAAAGTATTGCCTTATGAAATCCTGATTAACTTAGGTCAAATTGGAGAAGTGGAAAAAAGACATACCGATGTTATTTGTGTCTTTTCTCTTGGCCTGGATCTTCTTTTTGTACAGCTCTCCAAAGAGAATCTGTCCCTTGCAACTGTCACAGTTGTGTTCCTCTTGTTTTTGTTCGATTGCTAAGTCATGTTCAACTCTTTGGAACCCCATGGACTGTAGCACGTCAGACTTCCCTGTCCTTTAATGTCTCGTGGAGTTTGATCAAATTCATATTCATTGAGTTGATGATGAATATCATCAACTAGCCATATCATCATCTGCCACTCCCTTCTCCTTTTGCCTTCAATCTTTCCCAGTATCAGGGTCTTCTGTTTTTCACTCAATTATTATTTGTGTTTTGATCATGGTGGTGTGTGTGTGTGGGGGGGGGGCTTGTGTTTTCTGAGGTTATGACTCCTTCTCGGTCTTAGCCAGGCACCATGAACTGTGTCTTGGGATGTGGCCTTCACAGATGTTTCACACTTCCTTCAAATGCAGAGATGATTTTAGCATGTATTTCTATTTCTCCACCAGGCATAGAGGTATTTCACTATTGTTTTCCCTTGTTTTTCTCTTAAATGTAGATGGGTTTCACTGATACCCTCTAGCTCAAAGCAGAGAATTTTGTTGTTTTTCCTTGTGATTGTTACTGAAAGTGGCGAACAGGCTATTCACAGTTCAGAAGCCAATAAAGAAGCAAGGTTGGTGGGAAGGAAAGCTTGCCTTATTTTGGATGCCAGCATGTGTGTATATATATGTGTGTGTGATGTTGCATCTGTTTCTCTGGAGAACTTTGATAAAGTAGATCAAGGCTTGTGTTCTGTAAGGAAGCTAAGACGATGTATTTGGGTGGAGTTTCTATGGTGGCTGCTGTTCTCCTTTCCCAGCCAGGCCAGGGCAGTGGTGACACAGAATTTCCCACAGTCCTCCCTTAAGTATCTAGTTAAGTTTTTAGAAGAACAATCTATGAGTGTGTGAGCACTAAATATCTGCAATCCTTAGTTACCCCAGTGCTAGTCTATTACTGGCCATTGGTAATTCATTTTAAATTCTACTTCCATCTTCTTATTGGTATTTATGACATTTAATATGCTTGTTTCAATTAAGATATTATTCAGTCTTGTTTCTCCACTTGAATATTTCAGATATAATGTATCTATGACAAAATTATTTTATTTTTCCTTATCTCAACAAAACTTTGCTTGACAGCTCATTCCTATCTATCAATATGTAAATGACATCACCCTGTAGCCAGAGGTCCAAAGTGAAAATGTTGTATTCACACCTGATACTTCTCTTTCCCTTAATCCATCATCCAGACTCACAGAAAACCATGTTCGTTCCTCCTGTAAGACATTAAGGAGTATATTGTTTATTTCCTTTTTGCTCCGTTTTCTATACCAGTTCTTGTTGTCATCACCTTTCTCCTCCAAAATCCTACTTACTTTTATCTTCATCTGTTAAAATACATTCTGCTGTTCAAAACATAAATCATGTCATTCCATACCTCTGCTCACACCTTTCAATGACCTTACACTTAGTATAAAATTTAAACTCCTCATCAGGATCAACTGGGTCCTAAATAATACTACCAATCTGATCACTTCTTAAACCATTCTGTTGTTCATAACACACACCATACTCAAATCTCATGGTCTTCTGGCTTTTCTCTTTCCTAAATATATCATCATTACTTTTCCTATGGACATTTGCATTTGTGTGTTATCTTCATATATGTATTTTCTCCACATCTTTGGGACCTCAACTTATATAATTCCTTCAAAAGACCTCTCCAGATAACCCTATCAAAGAGTTATCAGAGTCACCTTTTATCTATCACATTATTTTTGTTATCTTTACAAGATGAAATCAATTTAAAACCATTTTTGAATTGCTTTTCATTGTGGTGGTGGTTGTTTTTTTACCTCTGGAATATAGGCTTCCTGGAGAAAATTATTTCATTTCTCTTGAATGACACTAGCTAATCAATAAATATGAACTAAAGGCATGGAATCAACATCTTGGGAACTAGGTATTCCTGAATATGTAAATAGAATATAAAATAAGATGCAATATTAGAGTCTTCTAGATGCCATAATAGTGGCTTATATGAATCCAAGTTAAAATTAAAGACACTAAGGGAGCACATTTTCTATAGGGAGTTGAGATCAAGAGGTAAGCAGATCCCCCAATCACCATTTCAAACCCCTATTTATTCACACCTAACAGAAAGTGGAAAAGAATATGAGGAAAATTTAGAAGCAAAGTGAGGAGATGGAAAGAAAATTATTCAGAGGCTGGGGTACCAGAATAAAGGAGAACCTGAAATCAGACTCTCCGACTTGAAGGTTGCTCATGTAAAGGACCAGTTGCACTGATGTCTGATGCCTCTCTGAGCCCAAAAGAAGCTGAGGAGAAAGGTTGGGAAGGTAAATGTTTCAGAAGTAGGAAAGCATGCATTTGCACCTTTTGGTCTGGCATGGGTGAGTACATATCTAGGAATGCCAAGGAGTTCTGTGGTTTTTGAGCTGTCTTAGAATTTCTCCATCCAAAAATATAAACAAAATGACTTCCCAAGAAACCTGTTGGGTGTACTTCTGCACCCAAAAGCTAAAAGAGGAAAGGAAGGGCAAAAATACATAGACTCTAAACAGATATCCCTCATTAAAACTGTACAGCAGGGGGATCCCCTCCACAAGCCTTCAGTTTGAACTTGTAGTATGCAAAGTCATCTGGCCATTGCACATTTTCTACATGACAGGCATCTGACAAGAGGCCATCCAGCATTACCTAGAAACTCACAGACTTCCTCAAGAAGTGTACATGTTTACGAAGGGATACTTGTCTCTTGCTTCTTCTTTTCTTTGGCTCCCAACACACTGGAGATCCGTCAGAAAGCTCAATAGAGGAAGGAAAGACATCCACATTCCATTTCTCAAAATTTCTTTAGGGCAATGGCATTGATAGTAATAAAGGAGGGAGAGCTTTTAATCAAAAATGAGATTGAAGTTTTAACTTTCTTAAATGCTTGACATTGGCTTGAAATCATGAAATCTGCTATACAAGACAATATGAAAAGCAGAGACAGGACATTTGATAGATATTTTTAGTGACTGAGAAATGATTTATGTATGTGTATAGCACACAACATCAAACTTTCCTATATAATGATTACATTTGATTTGTATTAAAACATATATTACACCTAATTGATGCACTCTATATCATATCTATCTGATTATTATTATTTGACTCTGATTCTGCACATTTCTTCACCCTGAAACTATGGTAACATGATTCTTACTCAGAAATACAACCACTGTCTTAGCTTATGACTCAGATTCTAAGCAGAGGTTTAAAATAATGTAACCAAATAACTATTACTAGGTCATCTTTCTATGTAATAACAAAGAATCATCACCTTATGAGTCCGAGTCTCTAATTTTTTATTATATTATTTCCTCCATATTTCATTAAAACATCAGAATCCTTTTTCCACATCAAAACCCTAGCTAGTTTTCTCTGTCTACTGAACTTTTTTACAGTTATGATTCAATTGGAAAAAACTGTTTGCTTCATTAAACAAATCAAATATCCTCTCTTCATTCTGTTTATTAGTCAGTGCTTAGAATAAGCACATCCCACTTCTTTAGTTGGCTCTGAGGGCTAACTTTTTATTCCATACCTTTTCTAGACTTACTTTGGAATGCTGTTTAGGTGCTATACTCTACAATGACACTTCTGCTAATATTTTTCATTTATTTACATAGTAGATGTCTTAGTTATTTTTAAATTGTTTTTCTTATATAATTTAAGTGATTCTAAATGTGACCTATCTTCATAGATATTATAATAAATTTCTAGCAGATATTATTATAGTGTCATTATAACAAAATGGGTTTCCCTGGTGGCTCAGATGGTAAAGAATCTACATGCGTTGAGGGAGGCCTGAGTGTGATCCCTTGGTTGGGAAGATTCACTGGAGAAGGGAATGGCTACCTACTCCAGTATTCTAGCTGAAGAATCCCATGGACAGAGGAGCCTGGTGCGCTCTAGTCCATAGTATCACGGTCAGACACATTGACCAATTAACAGTTTCACTTTTCATTATAACCAGAATCAATATTTTGCAACATTCTCACAGATGAAAGTTAAGCATATTGTCCTAATTTTCAGTTCACTTCAGTTCAGTGGCTCAGTCGTGTCCAGCTCTTTGCAACCCCATGAATCACAGCACGCCAGGCCTCCCTGTCCATCACCATCTCCCGGAGCTCACTCAGACTCAAGTCCATCGCGTCAGTGATGCCTTCCAGCCATCTCATCCTCTGTCGTCCCCTTCTCCTCCTGCCCCCAATCCCTCCCAGCATCAGGGTCTTTTCCAATGAGTCAACTCTTCGCATGAGGTGGCCAAAGTACTGGAGTTTCAGCTTTAGCATCATTCCTTCCAAAGAAATCCCAGGGCTGATCTCCTTCAGAATGGACTGGTTGGATCTCCTTGCAGTCCAAGGGACTCTCAAGAGTCTTCTCCAGCACCACAGTTCAAAAGCATCAATTCTTCAGTGCTCAGCTTTCTTCACAGTCCAACTCTCACATCCATACATGACCACAGGAAAAACCATAGCCTTGACTAGACGAACCTTTGTTGGCAAAGTAATGTCTCTGCTTTTGAATATGCTATCTAGGTTGGTCATAACTTTCCTTCTGAGGAGTAAGCATCCTAATTTTACTAGTGTGTTATTCTATCTATAGCTTTGACTTATGAAGGAACAACAAATATGACAATCAAGAACACTAACTGATCTAAACAGCATGTTAAATAAACACCTGCTTTTTCAATTGATACATTTACAGAGAAATATTTGAAAAAATAAATCCTATTATTAGTCTCATTTAAATTAGATATTTATAAAGCACTTATTGTAATCTATTGTGTTAAGTATCAGCAGAATATGGCTAAAATTGCAGTTTAAAGCTATGAGTATTTTTACTATGAAATGAATCACAAAGTAATAATTTTCATTCTCCTTTAAAAGACAAAAGTTTTATGATAACTTAATTAGAGATCACTATGTAATGAGCCACTGATCATAACAACTACCCATTCACTGCTATGGAAAGTTTGACAGTGCAAAAGCCAACTGCTGTTAAAATTTAGTACATGATTTTATAGTACTATCAACAATTTTGTATATTATAAAATGCAAAATAAAATTTTAAGGGGTTTGTTATTTCTCCACAGACGTTGGAAAAATTAAAATAAAATTATCAAGACAAAAAAAAGAAGCAAAAATTCATCAAAAAATAAATTAGATGATACATATGTTATTGAATACTTAGCTTTGGGGAAAAAAGATGAAATGCTAGATAGAGTGGAAGAAAATAGAAAAACCTGTAACTAAGATTTTTATCAGTTTCTTACAGATAATTTTTATTTCTGTGTCAACCATAATGGATGAACTTCAAGAAAAATTGGAAAATGTTCAAGAAATACTAATGAATCTATCAAAATAAAATTGAAACCTGATTTACACCATTTTCTTATAGCTTTATCATTTAGGTTGAGCTTGAGTAGACATAGTGTCATTGGGAATAGCTCTTGGAATCTCCAGAGAGCTTGTAAATTCAGTTCCAAAACAACTGACTCACAAGGCTGGTGATTGATGCTAGGGGGCTGGGCTTAGCTGGGACTGTCAACTGGATCACTCACACAGTGGGTTTGTGCTCCTCCACAGCTTGGTGGCATGGTATTGCCACCTCACAGCAAGGATTTCAAGGGGAAAAAAAAAAAGCAGGTAGTCAAGGTCTAATAAGCAGTAGATCCATAACTGGCACATAAGAAAAGTGATGCTTTCCTTGTATTCTATTGGTTAAAATAGTCAAAGACCCACTCGTCATCAACATAGGAAGCAAGATAAACCCTTTCATGATGGAGAGATATAAACTTTTGAGAATACTAGCATAGAAAGTGCGGTCATCTTTGTTTCTCCTTACCTACTATGTGTCCATTTATGGTATCAAGTTACATGTCAACATTTTTTATTATTACATTAATCAATATTGTCTTTAAATATTCACCAAAAAAAGAATATTTTTATTATAAATGATTTGTAATTTTTTAAAGTGCAATAAAAGTTAGCTTCAGCAACCATATAAAAATTTTTAAAGTTGAAAGTTACTGATGAACATACTAATTGATAGGTATTGATGGAACATTAATGTATAAGAAGATTAAAAACTTTGGGTTTATTTTCCCCTAAAATCTAGAATAATTTTCTCTGAAGCACTGCAATGTATCTTATGCAGTGATTTACTGGATACATTTTCATCTTTTTCAGAATATATTTATCTTTCCCAATAACGGTTGGAAGAAGATAATGTAAATTCTTAAATTAGCATTGCTTAAAACCACTAATCTCTATAATCTTGTTTATAGTATAAAAATATAGCAATAATTTATACGAAAAAGTGAGAAATAGATCAAGCAAACGTAAAATAGAATTTTCATGAATGTATAACATACATGGATTTTATTACAAATTATTTTCTAGTGAATTTGAGCCCTTAAAGTTTAAAATAGTAATTCTCTTATTGTATATTCAGCAATTAAATGTGTATAATATATAATGAGTTAGTGGTTATGTTTATTTTTATCGAGCAGTAAATAGTATACAAACTTAATTTTTTCTTTTTAAGCAGAATTTTTTTTTATAATTCACATAAATGTAACTCAGGGTTTCTATAAACCCTTCTATCTGTTTTGTCAGACTAAAATTTTCAATTCATGTTCTGTGATTCTTTGAAGAAAAATGAAGCAATGCTGCTTATGAACAATATATTTTTAATGCTAGATGAATTATAGGAGTTGATGGGCATGGATGTCAACTCCTACATAAACAACAAAATTGCACAAAAATAAAAAGACTGAAAACCACATTATCAGCCTCTTGGATTCCATTGGTAGAAAAACCCATTCCCTTCCCCCCCCCCCACTACTTCTATATTATTAGTTGTTTTTCATTTTTTCCAACATTTTCATTTTGAGGAGTAAATGATCTATCAAATATCAAGTTACTACTGTAATTCTACTTAATTCCTTTTACTCAAGGAACTGAGATGAATTAGAATAAAACAATCTCATGGACAACCAAAAATTATATTTCTAAATTCATTTTGAAATGTATTTCTTATTATAAATATCAATTGGGTAGAAGATGAAAGGAAAATGAATTTAGTAGAAATAAAGAAAAAGTAATTTTAAGTTGACACTTCTTTATTTGGTGATAAATTTCTCTTGAAGTATGTTACATGAGCATGACACTCACGTGATGACATTTAGGCTTTTTAGCAAATGAATCATCCCTTTCACAAGTGTCCGACAGATGGCATGGAGACAGATATGATTTAAAACTTAAGAAAAAATGGTACAGATACAAATGTATATCTTATTTGTGATATATTCTGAAATCCTGTTAGTAAAAGCAATCTGGTAGTACCCATGAATACATTCTAAAGAAGCTAGTCTCAGAAAGTCTGATGCCAGAATATGCTTACTGTGAGCCTCCACTTTTCCTTCTGTCAAGTAATTGGCAAGCTAAAGTCTGAACAGTATCCAATTAATTATAAGCCAGCAAAGTCAGCTTGAATATGAATTTAGCACCATTAATTTAGTGTTAAATCGCAAATATTTATACTGTGCAACTGAACTTACAATCAAATAATTTATCACTTCTTATGAAGAATGTGGAATTATTTTTATGGCAAAATATTTTTTTTCTAATGTGGGGAAGTACAAGATACACAAATTATAAACAAATGTCAAGTTGAAATTTAAATGGAACTCTAAAATAAGTTGCTAAATGCTAAATCACTTCAGTCATATCTGACTCTTTGTGACCTACAGACTTAGCCTGCCAGGTGCCTCTGTTGGTGGGACTTCCCAGACAAAATACTGGAGTGGTTGTCATGCCCTCCTCCAGGGGGTCTTCCAGACCCATGAATCAAACTCATTTGAACTCAGGTCTCCTTTGCCTCCTGCATTGGCAGGCAAGTTCTTTACCACTAGGGCCACCTGGGAAGCCCTAAAATAGGTTAGGGTTATTTATGTTAATTTCTAAAGATTGATCTTCTTTATTTAAGTGAACACTGTTTACAAGAAATTATTTGAGTAAATATGTCTTACCTGTGGCCATTATTGTTTTGTGTTCATAAGGGTACATAAAAACTCACTGTGATAAATTGGCACCCCAACCTCTGAATCACTTTCAGTGTTATGAGAAAACACTTTTCCTAACAATGGTTCAAAATATTATCCAGGCATTCAATTTTTTTTTTAAGGCTTAAACAGAGTATTAGGTAGAAAAATATGAGTAAATTTAATATTTTTATTTTTTTTTAATTTTATTTTATTTTTAAACTTTACAATATTGTATTGGTTTTACCAAACATCGAAATGAATCTGCCGCAGGTATACATGTGTTCCCCATCCTGAACCCTTCTCCCTCCTCCATCCCCATACCATCCCTCTGGGTCGTCCCAGTGTACCAGCCCCAAGCATCCAGTATCGTGCATCGAACCTGGACTGGCGACTCGTTCCATATATGATATTATACTTATTTCAGTGCCATTCTCCCAAATCATCCCACCCTCTTCCTCTCCCACAGAGTCCAAAAGACTGTTCTATACATCACTAATATTTTTATATAAAAAATATAATATTTTTCTGTTAGTCTTATCTTAGTGGCAGAACCTAACTATTCACCTTAATTATTTTACTTTGTTTCCACAAATGACAGTAAAAACTATGCTGATTTTGAATCCCAAACACAATGTGTTCAATTGATAATCATTAACATGTTTCATCATTCAACATACCAATGCCTTTCCTTTGGGCATAGATAATTACCAAATAAAAAGCACAAAATATCTTTTATTCTTATTCTTTGGCACAGATTATTTTCTTTGGTTCCTCATTACAGTAATTTCAGAACATAATGATCTTTGAACACTCCTTCCTATTGCAAATCTGAATAAGAGAGGATCAAACTGCATTAATTCTTTAGAGTCCTCTTGGTATAATTTAGTGAATCTATGAGACTTCTTAAACTTGTTTAGATTATACTTAGCATTTCTATTTGAATCCAGAAATCCTTTAAATCCCATGACCTTTTCAGGAAGCTCATAGGCAGTCTTTCTGAAGTGATTTCTCCCTTTTCTGATACCTTTTAGCATTATTCTTGGTATTATTTGGGGGGAAACATACTATGTGTAGCATAAAGATATGATTCATCTATATATAATTTATAAAGTTTTAAATATCAGAAGTATAATTTTAGTTTTTGTTTTTGTTTTTTTCCTCACTAGCTTAGAACCAGTCCAATCATGGGAAATAGATGTGGACAGTGAGAGACTTTATTTTCTTGGGCTCCAAAATCACTTCAGATGGTGACTGCAGCCATTAAATCAAAAGATGCTTGCTCCTTGGAAGAAAAGCTATGACCAAACTAGACAGCATATTAAAAAGCACAGACATTACTTTGCCAACAAAGGTTCGTCTAGTCAACGGTGTGGTTTCTCCAGTAGTCATGTATGGATGTGAGAGTTGGGCTATAAAGAAAACTGAGTGCTAAATAATTGATGCTTTTGAACTGTGGTTTTGGAGAAGACCCTTGAGAGTCCCTTGGACTGCAAGGAGATCCAACCAGTCCATCCTAAAGGAAATCAGTCCTGAATACTCATTGGAAGGACTGATGCTGAAGCTGAAACTCCATTATTTGGTCACCTGATGCGAAGAACTGACTCACTGGAAAAGACTCACATGTTGGGAAGGATTGAAGGCGGGAGGAAAAGGGGACTGCAGAGGATGAGATGGTTGGGTGGCATTACCGACTCGATGGACATGAGTTTGAGCAAGCTCTGGGAGTTAGTGATGGACAGGGAAGCCTGGTGTGCTGCAGTCCCTGGGATCGCAAAGAGTCAGACATGACTGAGCAACTGAACTGAACTGAGCTTAGAACCATATCTCATATTTGGTTACCAGAAGATAGGTTGCAAATAATTTTTTTGTTTTGTCTCATTTCAAAGTTATGGTTTACTGTGATTCATACCTATCAGAACTTTGACATAGTGGTCCCAAAAAGTTCAAGAACATTCTACTACTACTACTAAGTCACTTCAGTCGTGTCCGACTCTGTGCGACCCCACAGACGGCAGCCCATCAGGCTCCATCATCCTTGGGATTCTCCAGGCAAGAACCCTGGAGTGGGTTGCCATTTCCTCCTCCAATGCATGAAAGTGAAAAGTGAAAGTGAAGTCGCTCAGTCATGTCTGACTCTTATCGACCCCATGGACTGCAGCTTACCAGGCTCCTCCATCCATGGGATTCTCCAGGCAAGAGTACTGGAGTAGGGTGCCATTGCCTTCTCCGCAAGAACATTCTGTATATTTTAAAAAGCTCATAGAGAGTAAGATAAGCTGCAGGACTATCCTAAAACATGGAAGAAATCACCTGGAATGGTAGAGCCTTATTTTTCATTTACAATAAAATTTTCATTTAGGAGAGATCAGACTCCTTAGATATGGGGCATAACTAAAAGTATGAAAGTTTGTTCTATCAGGACTTATTGTTAGGTTTCACCATTCATGGATTTTAAAACACATGAGGGCACCCACTATATGACAAATTTAGAAGAAACTTGTTTTGGCAATGGTATGCTAGGGCCTGTTGGTGATATGGAAGAAGGATGTGAAAGTAGGTAGACTGAGTTTATTTTATTTTATTTTACTAAACTCTTGTTTCATAAAACAAGAGTTTTATTAAAAAAGCATAAACATGGGCCAGTATTACAGATACAGACCAGTGAAACAGTAAACATGGGAATTTTATAGGTACCTTAGAGAGTTTGGTAGCTAATGTGTAGAAAGAATGAGAAGCAGATGATAGTTTTGAAGTAGAAGATAATTCTCACTAGAATAATTTAATATTATTGGTGGCATTAAAGTAATAGAAGCCATAAAAAAAAGAAGAGTTAGATTGTAGATTTGTAGAGCTATAGCAAAAACAGCTTTACTTAAAAACTCAAATTAGACTATTAATGTGGATCCTATTAAAAACATAATATAATATTAAAATGTTATAACACTAATAATACATTTTTGAAAACATCATTGTCCACATAGTTTATGTATATAGGTCTACTACAGGCCAGAATGCCGAGAAATGCTCACAAGGTAAATGACCTTTCAGCAGTTGTTTAGTAGAGGTTGTGTAATGCAGATCTAAATTAGAACAAGAGAGAAAGTGAAAATGAAACTGTTAGTTGCTCAGTCGTGTCCAGACTGTTTGTGACCCTATGGACTGTAGCCTGACAGGCTCCCCTGGCCATGCCACTCTCCAGGCAAAAATACTGGATTGGGTTGCCATTTTCTCCTCTAGGGATTGAACCCATGTTTCCTGCATTCCAGGCAATTTACTTACCATCCGAGCCACTAGGAAGCGAGAACAAGAGAAGGAAATATTATTACTTTGCTTCTTAGTAAAAGCTAAAAATGAAAAATTTAACCATTCAGATCAAAGAAAATGAAATAAAATAAGCGATTTTATTTATAGCTTGGCCATGTTGCAAAGATTTAGAATTTTAAGTTGTTATATGATTTTTTCATAATAGCATCTCAGACAGCATATGGGATTGAGTATTTGGGCTCTCAAAACCCCAATCTGGCTTCACCACCGACATATTCTCTCTGGTAAATAAAGAGATAACAACATGTAATAGTATTAGATAAGCTTTATACATTTTAGAAGTTTGGTAATATTCAATAAATTTTAATTTCATTTTCATTACCAGTCACATTTTATGTGATAAAGACTTAAGCAACTTTTCCAGAAGTCAACATTCTGCTTTAATAGGTTAATTCTAGGTGAATGTGTATCCATTGTGCTCAGTTGCTCAGTCACATCTGACTCTTTAAAACCCCGTGGACTGTCGCCTGCTAGTCTCCACTGCCATGGGATTTCCCAGACAAGAATACTCGAGTGGGTTGCCATTTTATCTTCCAGGGAATCTTCACAACCCAGGGTTTAAAGCCGTGTCTCCAGTATTGCAGGCAGACTCTTTACCACTGTACCACTTCCTGGGCTATATAGTTCTAAGAAAATGAGAATATTATATAGTACAGGAATCAATGTTATGTGTTACATAAAATATACATTCAATAATAATTATAGCTATACCTCTAAAAATATCTTACAGGTATTGGACAATTTTCAATCATAGAAAATATGCTAAATACTTTAATTGTGTAAACCCAACTTTTATTTCTCTTTTCTACCTTAAAATGTAGATGATGGCGTTAGCCCCTTTAAAAACATAAGCACAGGAAGGGAAGTAATTTGCTTGAGGAAATACTAGAAAAATTACAGAGCCAGACATGAACTTAATAAGTACTCTGACTTCATTGCTGTCATTCTTAACCACTATATCATGGCCTCTTTGCATCCAATTATGGTAACTATATGAATAACAGAATCACTTACTTATTTGTTCAGTGTACAAAGAGGTTTAGATAAAATTTTCTAGGGAAGAGTGAAAGCAAACCAGTAAAAAAGAAATAAAATGTTTACCTATTTCATATTCATTCTTAACTTAAATGGAAAACTTGTGCTATTGAAAAGCAGCAAAATGGAAAATGATACTTCTAATTAAAAAGCAGCCTACAATGAAAGGCTAATATAGGCTTTTAGGTGATTAGTGAGAAGCAAATAAAGAGTATATGTAATGCAATCAGTTAACATATAGTAAGTGATTATAGAGAGCAAGTGATTTTTGGAATGTTTTCTGAAAAGAACTAAAAATACATAGTGCAAGTGAGTGGAAAGAAATAGAGGGGGATTCATAAGAAAACAAAGTTGACGCTACAAGCAGCAACATGTGAGCTACTAAGGACGGAACCTTGGAAAATTCTCACCAGTGTTTTATTTTTAAGAGATACAACAATCCGATATTATACAATGAATGAAGAAAAGTCTTAGGAATTAGTCATTCAAACAGGAAAAAAATATTTTTGTATATAGTGTCTACAGATAAATATAAAACTAGTTCAGGTTGGAGAGTTGTAAAAGAAAGAGCTCTATTGGTAAAAAGAAAAGATGGACATAGGAACCTAGGAGAAATAAAGCTTGTCAAAAGACTCTCAGCTGTGTAAGATAGAAAGTAAAATGACCTTAAAATGAATGTGAATGCCATCTGCACGTATCTATAAATATCCCTAAGTGTCTTGCTCATGAGTCTTTTAATTGACATGATAGAGTTTTAGGTGCATAATAATGTGGATTGGTTTACCTGCCATATGCAGCTCAAGAAATCAAATGTAAAAATTGAAGATTTTATTTCAAAGCATCCTCAAACATTTCATCGGGAAATTGTTTAAAGTGGACCCACAATGTTCATGGCAGAACACATTAATTTGCTTGCTTTTGCCAATGATCTGATAAAAATAGACAGCATTATTTGCTCTTGTGAGAATATTTTCATCTCGTTAATGGATATTCCCATGTGATGATATTACATAAAAATAGTCTGTTTATCTACACTTTAGAGTATATGTAGCTATTTTTTTAAACTAATAGATTTTGCTTTTTAGAGTAGTTTTACATTTACAGAAAAATCGAGCAAAATGTGTTCAGTTCAGTTCAGTCGCTCCGTCATGTCCAACTCTTTGCGACCCCATGAACTGCAGCATGCCAGGCCTCCCTGTCCATCACCAACTCCCGGAGTTCACTCAGACTCATGTTCATTGAGTCAGTGATGCTATCTAACCGTCTCATCCTCTGTCGTCCCCTTCTACTGCCTTCAATCTTTCCCAACATCAGGGTCTTTTCAAATGAGTCAGCCCTTCATATCAGGTGGCCAATATATTGGAGTTTCAGCTTCAACATCAGTCCTTCCAATGAACACCCAGGACTGATCTTTAGGATGGACTGGTTGGATCTCCTTGCGGTCCAAGGAACTCTCAAGAGTCTTCTACAGCACCACAATTCAAAAGCATCAATTCTTTGGCACTCAGCTCTCTTTATAGTCCAACTCTCACATCCATACATGACCAATGGAAAAACCATACCCTTGACTAGACGGACCTTTGTTGGCAAAGTAATGTCTCTGCTTTTTAACATGCTGTCTAGGTTGGTTATAACTTTCCTTCCAAGGAGTAAGCATCTTTTAATTTCATGGCTGCAATCACCATCTGCAGTGATTTTGCAGCCCAGAAAAATTAAGTCAGCCACTGTTTCCACTGTTTCCCCATCTATTTGCCTTGAAGTGATGGGACCGGATGCCATGATCTTAGTTTTCTGAATGTTGAGCTTTAAGCCAACTTTTTCACTCTCCTCTTTCACTTTCATCAAGGGGCTTTTTAGTTCTTCTTCACTTTCTGCCATAAGGGTGGTGCCATCTTTATATCTGAAGTTATTGATGTTTCTCCCAGCAATCTTGATTCCAGCTTGTGCTTCATCCAGCCCAGCGTTTCTCATGATGTACCCTGCATAGAAGTTAAATAAACAGGGTGACAATATACAGTCTTGATGTACTCCTTTTCCTATTTGGAACCAGTCTGTTGTTCCATGTCCAGTTCTAACTGTTGCTTCCTGACCTGCCTACAGGTTTCTCAAGAGGCAGGTCAGGTGGTCTGGTATTCCTATCTCTTAAAGAATTTTCCACAGTTTATTGTGATCCACACAGTCAAAGGCTTTGGCATAGACAATAAAGCAGAAATAGATGTTTTTCTGGAACTCTCTTGCTTTTGATGATCCAGCGAATGTTGACAATTTGATCTCCGGTTCCTGAAGCCACAATCACAGACAACTAGCCAATCTGATCACAGCGAACACAGTTTGTCTAACTCAGTGAAACTAAGCCATCCCATGTGGGGCCACCCAAGATGGATGGGTCATGGTGGAGAGTTCTGACAGTATGTGGTCCACTGGAGAAGGGAATGGCAAACCACTTCAGTATTCTTGCCTTGAGAACCCCATGAACAGTATGAATGGTATGAAAAGGCAAGACTTGTAAAGCTCCTGTATATTCCCTTCCCATCTCTCCCAATTTCTCCTATTATTAGCATCTTACATTAGTGTTGTACATTTGTCACAAGTGATGAACCAATATTGATGAGATAATGTTGACACATTATTACTAACGTCGATAGTTTGCATTAGAATTCACTCTGTACGTACAGTTCTATGGGTTTGACAGATACTTGATGGCATGTATGCACCATTATGGTGCACATAATTGAAACTACACTGAGTAGTTTCAATGCCCTAAAAGTCCCCTCTCCCATCTATTTATCCTTCCCTTCCTTGTCCCAGAACCTCTTGGAGTCACTGACCTTTTACTATTTCTAATAGTTTTGCCTTTTCTATAATGTCATATAGATTGCATAATACAGTATATAGCCTTTTCAGATTGGTTTCTCTCACCTAGAAATTTAAGGTTTCTGGTGACATTCCATGGCTCCATCATGTCTTTACATGGCCTGATAGTTCATATATTTCTTTTTTTTGAAGCAAAAATTTTAATAATAGAGACATTCATTCATCACATTGACTTCTGCTTAGAGAAGAAATCAAACACTTTTTTTTCTCCTAAAGAAACTAAAAGGAAACTAGAGCTAGGTTTTCTATTTGAAAGATAAACTATACTATGCCATGCTCTTTTGAGCAACTTATTCATATTGAGGGAAGTGGGATTACTAAGCACTTCAATATGACAACATTAAATTGTCTTATTAGACATTGAATTTTGTTAAATAAACAATGTGAGAGATTGCTTTTTATCATGTTATTGTTATATCTTAACTTATATGAAGTAATATTCATTTTCTGATGGTGTACAGATCTGTGTATCTTCCTTGATACATGTAACTCTCATTTGTTTTCATTTCTATATAGTGCTCCATTTTATTTATAAAAGTGTAAATCCATCCTTTTAAATTAAATTTTTCCTTGTTTACTGTTAAAAAAAGTTTCAATGAACACATATATACATTTTTTCTTGAGAGAATATGAACATATCCCTTGAAGAACAATTGATTTACCAAACATCTTGATGTATTTTTCAACTGCTGCTGCTGTTGCTAAGTCGCTTCAGTCGTGTCCAACTCTATGTGAGCCAATAGACGGCAGCCCATCAGGCTCCCCCATCCCTGGGATTCTCCAGGCAAGAACACTGGAGTGGGTTGCCATTTCCTTCTCCAATGCATGAAAGTGAAAAGTGAAAGTAAAGTCGCTCAGTCGTGTCCAACTCTCAGCGACCCCATGGACTGCAGCCCACCAGGCTCCTCAGTCCATGGGATTTTCCAGGCAAGAGTACTGGAGTGGGGTGCCATTGCCTTCTGGAAGTGTACTATTATATTTCATGACTGCAATTTATGTTTACCTGATCTTTATTTATTCTGATAATTTGGATTGCCTCTTTTAGCAATTTTGGGCTCTTATGGGAATTTTAATATGCATTTTTTGTAATGGTTCTTTGTTGTTTTGTGATAATAGACAAGTATCCATCAGATTAAAGAATTTTCTTCTATTTCTAGTTTGCTAAAAGTCTTTCATAAATAAATGGAATTTCTTCATGAGAATTGTTTTGCAATGTGTATAAGACTTAGAGATGATCATCTGGGAGATTAGCTGAATTTTTTGTTTCGCACTTTTCTTGCCTGGTTTTGGTCTCATAGTTAAATAGTATCAGGGAAAAAAAAAAAAAAAAAACTATTGAAGAGAATTTTGTCTCTTTCTTCTCCCAGATTATTTGCTTTTTAAATAGTAACTCCTTGAATTTTTTGAAATCTGTTTTGTTAAATATTTTGGCCTGTCATTTGCCAGTGTGTGTGTGTGAGTTTCAAAGATTCATTTAGTTACATTAATAGTTATATTACTACTTTACTTTTCTACTTTGTCTTTCACCTAGGTAAAAAACATTCTTTGAAAATGTAAGTTTTATGTAAGTTTCTCATTTATTTTCAAATACTGTATATAGTCTTGTATTTATTTTAAAGTTCTTTCTGATTCATATGAAATTCATTTTTATTTTGGAAATTATGTGTCTTTTCTTTACTTCTAGTCTATGTTTAGTCTTTGCATAGATAAGCTGTCATTATGTTCTTTCTCTAAATAGTATCATTATAACTATTATTGTTTTCATTTTTATTATTTTCTTTTACAATTATTTTTCATCACTGTCCCTATGATCCTTCAAACTAACTCAAATTAAAATGCTTTGAGCTCTGAGATTTTTTCAACATGTTTTTTTCCCTAGTATTTGAATTTTATCTTATTTTTATGCCCATTGAAAGAGACTTTTCAAACAGTTTGTACAGTCACACTGAATTGAAGATTAAGGGTTTTTGTGTCTTATACTTTGGAGATGCAATTTTATTTTTTCCAACTAATATTATTGCCTTTGCAAATTATTAACTAGTATAAGTTTCATTTTTCTTGTACCTTTCTCATGTTTCTTCTCTGGGTGCATGTGAGATTTTTTTTCCTTGCAGTTCAGTTCAGTCATTCTGTCATATCTAACTTTTTGCAACATCATGGACTGCAGCACACTAGGCTTCCCTATCACCAACTCCCGGAGTTTGCTCCAGCTCACATCCATTGAGTTGGTGATGCCATCCAACCATTTCATCCTCTGCCATCCCCTTCTCCTGCCTTCAATCTTTCCCAGCATCAGGGTCTTTTCCAATGAGTCAGTTCTTCACATCACTTGAAAAAATATTGGAGCTTCAGCTTTAGCATCCGTCCTTCCAATGAATATTCAGGACTGATTTCATTTAGGATGGAATGGTTGGATCTCCTTGCAGTCCAAGGGACTCTCAAGAGTCTTCTCCAACACCACAGTTCGAAAGCATAAGTTCTTCCATGCTCAGCTTTCTTTATAGTCCAATTCTCAATCCATACATGACTACTGGAAAAACCATAGCTTTGACTAGACAGAACTTTATCAATAACGTAATGTCTCTGCTTTCTAATATGCTGTCTAGATTGGTCACAGCTTTTCTTCTAAGGAGCAAGCATCTTTTAATTTCATGGCTGCAGTCACTGCAGTGATTTTGGAGCCCAAGAAAATAATAGTCTGTCACTGTTTCAACTGTTTCCCCATCTATTTGCCATGAAGTGATGGGACTGGATGCGATCATCTTCATTTTTTGAATGTTGCATTTTAAGCCAGCTTTTTCACTCTCCTCTTTCACTTTCCATGAGGCTCTTTAGTTCTTTGCTTTCTCCCATAGGGTGGTATCATCTGTGTATCTGAGGTTATTGGTATTTCTCCCAGCAATCTTGATTACAGCTCTTCTGCCTTTGTTGTTCTATAATTTTGTAATATTATAGTGAGGTACCATCTATTTTTATTTATACTGTATGATTGCAATACAGTGTTTTGTTTGCTTTAATGCTATCTTAAGTATTAATTTTAAGGTCCTGGCCTGAGGCCAGTCCATGCCCTTGAGCAGTTTATTTAATCTATACTTTAACCTCCTCCATTACTGCAGTTTCATACTCCGGCCAGGATACCACTGCTGTAATCACCAGAAGGGTCAAATACGGGACAACAGGAGACAGACCCTGTGCCCCAGGGACCAATAAACTTATTTAAATTAGCCAATTCTACGAGTTCTTACCCTATTTTGATCCTTCCTGCATTTAGAAACCACAAGGAAGGAAGGTTGTTCACAGTTTCTTTCTCTCTCTCTGCTTTGTAGACAATCCCAGTCCTTTCTCTAACTGGGCCCATTTATGTGCTCTGTTCTCCATAGGAAACTCTGAGCAACAAAATTGTAAAACTTGTTCTGGTTTCCATTTTTGACCTGTGTCTGCTCTACCAAGGTATTGTGGTTAAAACAGTGCTCACATAATGATATTAGTAATTGTTATATATGGAGAATTAACTCCAGAAAGAATGAAGGGATGGAGCCAAAGCAAAAACAATACCCAGGTGTGGATGTGACTGGTGATAGAAACAAGGTTTGATGCTGTAAGAGCAATATTGCATAGGAACCTGGAATGTCAGGTCCATGAATCAAGGCAAATTGGAAGTGGCCAAACAAGAGATGGCAAGACTGAATGTCAACATTCTAGCAATCAACGAACTAAAATAGACTGGAATGGGTGAATTTAACTCAGATGACCATTATATCTACTACTGTGGGCAGGAATCCCTTAGAAGAAATGGAGTAGTCATCATGGTCAAAAAAAGAGTCCAAAATGCAGTACTTGGATGCAATCTCAAAAATGACAGAATGAATTCTGTCCATTTCCAAGGCAAACCATTCAGTATCACAGTAATCCAGGCCTATGCCCCGATCAGTAACACTGAAGAAGCTGAAGTTGAATGGTTCTATGAAGACCTACAAGACCTTTTAGAACTAACACCCAAAAAATATGTCCTTTTCATTATAGGGGACTGGAATGCAAAAGTAGGAAGTCAAGAAACACCTGGAGTAACAGGCAAATCTGCCTTGGAATACGGAATGAAGCAGGGCAAAGGCTAACGGAGTTTTGCCAAGAGAATGCACTGGTCATAGCAAACACCCTCTTCCAACAACACAAGAGAAGACTCTACACATGGACATCACCAGATGGTCAACACTGAAATCAGATTGATTATATCCTTGAAGGCAAAGATGGAGAAGCTCTATACAGTAGGCAAAAAAAAAAAGACCAGGAGCTAACTGTGGCTCACATCATAAACTCCTTATTGCCAAATTCAGACTGAAATTGATGAAAGTAGGGAAAATGACTAGACCATTCAGGTATGACCTAAATCAAATTCCTTACAATTATACAGTGGAACTGGGAAATAGAATTCAGGGACTGGATCTGATAGACAGAGTGCCTAATGAACTATGGACCGAGGTCCGTGACATTGTACAGGAGACAGGGATCAAGACCATCGCCATGGAAAAGAAATGCAAAAAAGCAAATGGCTGTCTGGGAAGGCCTTACAAATAGGTGTGAAAAGAAGAGAAATGAAAAGCAAAGGAGAAAAGGAAGGATATAAGCATCTGAATGCAGAGTTCCAAAGAATAGCAAGGAGAGATAAGAAAGCCTTCCTCAGCGATCAATGCAGAGAAATAGAGGAACACAATAGAATGGGAAAGACTAGAGATCTCTTCAAGAAAATTAGAGATACCAAGGGAACATTTCATGCAAAGATGGGCTCCATAAAGGACAGAAATGGTATGGATGTAACAGAAGCAGAAGATATTAAGAAGAGGTGGCAAGAATACACTGAAGAACTGTACAAAAAATATCTTCATGACCAAGATAATCACAATGGTGTGATCACTCACCTAGAGCCAGACATCCTGGAATGTGAAGTCAAGTGGGCCTTAGAAAGTGTTGATATGAACAAAGCTAGTGCAGGTGATGGAATTTCAGTTGAACTATTTCAAATCCTGAAAGACGATGCTGTGAAAGTGCTGCACTCAAAATGCCAGCAAATTTGGAAAACTCAGCAGTGGCCACTGGACTGGAAAAGGTCAGTTTTCATTTGAATCCCAAAGAAAGGCAATGCCAAAGAATGCTGAAACTACTGCACAATTGCACTCATCTCACACGCTAGTAAAGCAATGTTCAAAATTCTCCAACCCAGGCTTCAGCAATACATGAACCCTGAACTTGCAGATGTTCAAGCTGGTTTTAGAAAAGGCAGAGGAACCAGAGATCAAATTTCCAACATCTGTTGGATCATCAAAAAAGCAAGAGTGTTTCAGAAAAACATCTATTTCTGCTTTATTGACGATACCAAAGCCTTTGACTTTGTAGATCACAATAAACTGTGGACTATTCTTAAAGAGATGGGAATACCAGGCCACTTGACCTGCCTCTTGAGAAACCTGTATGCACATCAGGAAGCAACAGTTAGAACTTGACATGGAACAACAGACTGGTTCCAAATAGGAAAAGGAGTACGTCAAGGCTGTATGTTGTCACCCTGCTTATTTAACTTATATGCAGAGTACATCATGAGAAACTCTGGGCTGGAAGAAGCACAAACTGGAATCAAGGTTGTGAGAGAAATATCAATAACCTCATATATGCAGATGACACCACACTTATGGCAGAAAGTGAAGACGAACTAAAAAGCCTCTTGAAGAAAGTGAAAGAGGAGAGTGAAAAAGTTGGCTTAAGGCTCAATTTTCAGAAAATGAAGATCATGGCATCTGGTCCATCACTTCGTGGGACATAGATGGGAAAACAGTGGAAACAATGGCTGACTTAATTTTTCTGGGCTCCAAAATCACTGCAGATGGTGATTGCAGCCATGAAATTAAAAGACGCTTACTCCTTGGAAGGAAGCTTATGACCAACCTAGATAGCACATTAAAAAGCAGAGACATTACTTTGCCAACAAAGGTCCGTCTAGTCAAGGCTATGGTTTTTCCTGTGGTCATGAATGGATGTGAGATTTGGACTGTGAAGAAAGCTGAGCACCAAAGAATTGATGCTTTTGAACTGTGGTGTTGGAGAAGACTCTTGAGAGTCCCTTGGACTGCAAGGAGATCTAACCAATCCATTCTAAAAGAGATCAGTCTTTGGTGTTCATTGGAAGGACTGATGATAAAGCTGAAACTCCAATACTTTGGCCACCTCATGCGAAGAGTTGACTCATTGGAAAAGACTCTGATGCTGGGAGGGATTGGGGGCAGGAGGAGAAGGGGATGACAGAGGATGAGATGGCTGGAAGGCATCATCAACTCTATGGACATGAGTTTGAGTGGACTATGGGAGTTGGTGATGGACAGGGAGGCCTGGAGTGGTGTGATTCATGGGTCACAGAGTTGGACACGACTGAGCAACTGAACTGAACTGCTATATCCTGAAATGGTCAAATTTAGAGAAAAAATTTCTTCTGTCTTCCTATCTCTATGTGTAAGTCAGCCAGTCTCTCCTCACATTAGTCAATTAGGCCTTGGAAGGTCAAGGTTTTATTTTGTAGTCTTGGTTTCAACCTCCTGCATTGATAAACTTCATCTGACTTACTCATATTGTTCTAAATTTCCAAGCCTCTTGGCTACTAAGAAGGCCAAACCCAACATTCAGCCCCATCCATAAACACCTCAACCATCAGCTTCTTAGCTCTAGGATGTGCTTTGATTCTTGCAGTAATATGGTTGCTGTCAGCTAACCATGTAAGAGAAATTTGTTGTATTTTTAATTGCATCTTCTATATATTGGATATAAAGAAAGATTTCAGGTTGCTCTTCTGAATAATTTCAGAAAGAAATATACCTCATCCACCATTTAAACCACTGAAATTTATCATCGGTTTGCAAACTCCCCCTGGACTGTTCTTGTCAACGTTGCTGTTGATCTCTATAAACATCTTCAAAGAAATGCTTCTAGCTTGTGGTTATTTCATTTTTCCTCCTAGCTCATCATTCACTCCATCTCAATTTTGTTTCCCCTATCTTCTCCAAAACATCCTTATTGAACTCTCCTCTCCAACATCCTTGAGCTTTTCTACTAATATTGCTTCTTGCTCTCTTCCTGGATTAAG
This sequence comes from Bos indicus, assembly GCF_029378745.1. Classification (NCBI taxonomy): domain Eukaryota; kingdom Metazoa; phylum Chordata; class Mammalia; order Artiodactyla; family Bovidae; genus Bos; species Bos indicus. Next base: position 26,117,118 of record NC_091776.1, on the reverse strand, counting down.
GAGAGTTTTTTTCTCCCTTTGTCCATGGTGCTGACTATTTATGTCGCTTGGAAAGCTTCGTGTGCAATATTTCATGTGACTGAGTGACCTTATTTACTCTGCAGTTCTTAGAGTATCTGTCAATTCCTCAGAGACTCTCTACCTTAGTGTCCAATCCTAAGCCCTCACCTTCCTCTTCCCTCTTTCTGGTCATCATACACTCCATTGTTATACTTTAGAATCTTAATAAAACCTCCAGTTATATTTTACTATGGCTGTACATTTTTATTAATTTAGTAATCTGGTGAATTTATTTAGACATAAATATTAACTTGGGAGGCTTGGTTTAATTATTCCCATTATTGTTAAGTAAATAAATGTGTCTGAAGACTAAATACTATGATCAAAATCTTCCACTTACAATAATGGATCTGACACTCACAGCCAGGTTGATTTTTTTCAAGCCCACTATTCTTTTTACCATGTCACCTTTCTTATGTGGGATTATACCTTAAACTTTAAAAGATTTACCTAATTAGTAACTGCGATTGCCTACCAAGTATCCTTCACCAAGCATTGGTGTGGATAATTGCAAATTCAATTTATTAGGATTACCATACAGTAAAGTAATTACCATACTCTATGCTAATATTCTACTTTAATTTACCTGAAAAGGCTGTTTCATATTAAATCACCTCTTATTAAAAATTATAAATAAAAGTATACCCAGTTAAATATCATGCTTTTAATGGTATCAATATTTAAGGGGATAATAGAAGTCATTATTGCCATTGACACCAATTAATTCTTATTTAACACCCATAGAGTTCTTGGCACTATATAGAATGCAAAAGAAAAGTCTTGAATAACTTTAGATTTACTCCTTAAAACTAAATGCTATGAAGTGTTAAGTAGTATCATGAAAAGAAAGTGCCATGATTAATTTCGATCTAGAATTGAAAGAAGGCAAAGTATTTTGAAAAATGCAAATATTTTTCAAATAGAATTTTTTTCATAGTTCAAACAAATCTTGTGTCAAAATTTGTCATTGGATTATATATATTATGAATGTGAATAGTTAAACAGAGATATCTGAACCAGATAAAACATCACCTGTCATCTTTAATGTGCAATTGGTACATGAAAAATTTTATCTTAAGCTAAGAATCATCTATAATAACTATTATATAAAATAATAGCTACTAACTCTGTGAGCCAGATCAAGATTTAAATTACTCTTTACCAATTACTCAATATGCCTTAGTTTCATTTTGCACGTTTGTAAAATAATATTCACAATAATACTTATTTCGTATGGCTTCCCAGGTGGCCCTAGTGGCAAAGAACACGCCTGCCAATGCAGGAGGCCTAAGAGAGGCATATTCGACCCCTGGGTTGGGAAGATCTCCTGGAGAAGGGAATAGCAACCCACTCTAGTATTCTTGCCTGGAGAATCCCATGGACAGAGGAGCCTGGCGGGCTATAGTCCATGGGGTCACACAAAGTCTGAAGTGACTTGGCATGCACATATGTATGTTAATCAGATTTAATTATGTATAAAATGGTATTTAGCCATCTATGTGTGATGAGTGACTGTAAACATTACTAATTGTTTTAATTGTCCAAAAACTGTTCAAACTGATTTAAATCAGAAATTATATGTAAAAGAAGTGTATAATATCTCATTAAAATCATTTTAAATGAGCAGAAAGTGATTATAGGTCTATTTTTGTTATTGTTTGTTTTAATTTGTTTTTTTACTTTCTAAGTCACTTTTTATTCAGGTGATATATTTATCTATCAGTTTTTTCTCTTTTTAAGCAATCTAAGAAAAAATGAAATGAATTGCTTTAGTTTCATTTATTATGATTGACACAATATACCTATTTCTAATTCATTGCTTTTAATTTTTGATATTGGCTGCTCATATTTTTCCATATTTTAAATAAATAAATTTATATTAAAAATAAAATAAAATCACCTGTCCTTTGTAAGAAAAAATAAACTGTAGGAGATTTTATTTTTCAAATGTAACTGCATCATTGTATTTTATTCCTTCTTACAATGTGATATTGACACTGCTTTGCTGAGAACTGAGATCTATTCTCCTTCCCAGCTGGGCTTGGTGATTTGTTTCTATTGAGTAGGATGTGATGGAAGGTCAAGCCTTGAAAACAAAGTCAGTTTTCAGCTGACTCGCTTTTAAGTCAAGACATATTCCCATTATGAGTAAATTTCGCACAGAGTCGGACACGACGGAAATGACTTACCTTACCTTAGTAACAGGGAGAGACCACATGTAGGGGTAGGTGTTCTTCCCAACCAATCAGCTAGAATCAAGTTCAACTTCTGGACATGTGAGTGAGCTAAACTTCACCTGACTTCAGCTTCCAGCCTTTCACATATAAAAGAAAAAGTATGAGGCATAGAAGAGTCATCCCTTCTATACCCTACATGAATTCCTGACCTTTAGAAGCAGCTAGTATATTACTTTTTGACATTTGTGGTAATTCATTATGCATTAGTAACTGGAATAAATGGCTTATAAAATTATTTGACTTTTTTTTCTGTTCAATTGTATTTACAGTGTCTGGTTCTGGTTATGGGATTTTTGTCTGCTAGTTGTTTGTTTCTATTTATGTACATGTATGTATTTAGTCTCTTTCCTGGGGTACTTCAAATTTTTAATTTTTCTGTAGACTCACTTCATACAGTTTTGGAATACATTTAGACCCCCATTTCTTGATTAATCAAATTCAGACATTACTCATAGAAATCCTAACTGAAAAAATGAAATATGCATATTCTCTTGGTAACAATTATTCATACTCTCCTCTCAATCTTGGTTATTTATATTATTATAAATCTTAAACATTCTGATAGTTCTTTTTATTATTTTCAATAAAACTCTAAAATTAAATTTTATCTATTTACATACTTTATATGCATTTAAGACAGTATTATACAAAGATGACAATGAACTCACTGTACCTTATAGAATTAAATTGCTTTATATTCTAATGCTTCTACCAAAAATATTGGAATAAGACACCATTATAAGTCTCTGAAGAATTTGGATTTCTGACTCTTTTTTCTAGTGTCCAACTCTTTGTGACCCCATGGACTATAGCCACTAGACTCCTCTGTCCATGGAATTCTCTAGGCAAAAATACTGGAGATGGTTGCCATTTCCTTCTCCAGGGGATCTTCCTGACCCTGGGATTGAAACAGGGTCTCCCTCATTGTAGGCAGACTTTTTACTGACTGAGCCAGGAGGGAAGAGAGGTTTAGATTTCTGTAAAGTCTTCTTAAATTTGTAAACATAAAATGTGTACATTTTATCTTCTAAAATGTAAATGTTACCACTTTTTTTTTTAAAGAGACAAAGACTATGTAGAGTACTGTTCTGAATGACAGGAAAGCAAAATTCAGGACTTTTTTTTTTTTTGAAAAGCTATTTTGTGAGTATTATAGAAAAAGCAAGCTTTTCCATAAATAGAATGAATTTTGGGTTCTCTGTGTGGTGAGCATTATGTGTTAATCACAGGGACATTTGTGTGATTTTCTTGTGCTAAAAGATTGTGAAATAAAAGCAGTAGCACTGTTTATAGAGAATGTTTAAAAGCCAGAAAGAGATTCATGCCACTGACAAAAGGTTCTTTCTTTCCATAAAAACACTTGAAACTTCCAAAATGATATACATAAAAAGTGAAAGTTAATATACTTAAAGTATTTCTATTTATGAGACTTTTTTAAAAGTTCTGTTACAATGTTTCCATAAAATGTTATGAAGTGTGAGAAATAATTTCTGAAATGTGATTGATGTAGATACCATGAACTATAAACTGTGTTATATATGTATGATTAAACATACATGAAGAATTTAAATTTAAATAGATTTGTTTGTTCTCTATATTAAAATAATTTATTGGTCGTAACAGCATATTTTCCTTATAATTTTACCTAAAGTGATATAATAAGACTAGTAGGTTAACAATACTGTAAGACAGGCAATGATTCAAATGAGAAGGCTTTTGCAAAATTACAAAATCCATGATTAAGGAAAATGTACTCATCAAAGAAATCTTAAAGATGGATCACCCTTGTTCAAGATTTCTATCTCTCTTTTGCTTTTGTTATAAAATAAATTTCTGTTAATCATTTTAATTTATCATGTCAAAATTTATTCTCAGTTTTTTACTAAACATGTAAAATATAGTATCTTTCAAAGTTTTAAAAGTATACCAGCACTGATTGGTAAAATATTCTGATTGTGTTTTGATCTTTATCAGAGTGAGTTTTTTAAATTAATTTATTTATTTTAATTGGATAATTACTTTACAATATTATGATGGTTTTTGCCATACACCGACATGAATCAGCTATGGATATGGTGACTTTTGTCAATTTCAATAATTTAAGTTTTATAAAACACTTCCATAAAAGCTCTTATAAAAAACTACTATCAAATAGACTACTTCTAATTTTAATCAGTAGGAGAATACTGCCTCTAAACAGGAAACATGTTTTCCTATAGCAAGTGTTTGATGTTTATTTCTAATTCCTTTACATCATCATTATTAAATAAAACAACAATAGCATGTAATAAGGGTTTATCTCCTCTAAGCATTCTCATAGGAGGCTGATTAAATTAAATAAAATATTTATGATTATTGTTCCCTGAAAAAGTATAATATAAACAACGCTATGATGGAAATGTGTATATGAGCATGGGTATGCACAATAAAGAAGTTAAGATTAATCAAATGTTTTTATGAAATGCCAGAGGCTAAATTAATATTATTTTGAAAGAACTAGGTAAGAAATGGACTTCTATGTCAGTCTTGCTCTTCTTATTGGTTGTTGTTTGAACTTTACTTATAAAGAAAAATGACTCCATTTTATTGAGTCAGTAACATAAAACCCTGTATTGTCCCAATGATCAAGTCAGATTTGGGAAAATTTTTTTTTCCTAATTAATTAATTTTGGTTGATCTATCTTCTTCTGATTTTACTGATTATTTGTGTTTCCCACTAATGCATTCCTTCTTGACATTATGGTAAGACTCTGACATTTAGTACAAATAATGCTTGTGACTCTGATTTAAGATCTCTGTGATTGTGTCTAATTCCATGTTATAGTTCTGGTTCCTCTCTGGGATACTGAATGGGTTATGGAATTCTTGGGTTGAGGAAAAAAATAGGCTCAGAGTTAAGGTTTGGGTAGTTAACAAACTATGATACAGAAGGACATTGAGAACATGGAAGAGATGGAGTCCTCATTTCCTTGGGAAATGCTAATCTGAAGTAATCAAGTTTTACAGGTATTCTATATATTTTTTTCTATTTTAGACTACAAAAGTAGACTTATATAGAAGCAGTAAAAATAATTCAATGTAAATTTTATGTTCCTAACAAATGTCCTTGAGAAATTATATAAAGATGATGGTTTCCTAGCATACCTATTATGATTTTTAAGTAGAGAAATGATGGTCAAAATGACAGATTAAAATTTTGAGAGTATTTATTTTCAGAATCATTGAGAGAGATTAGTGATAGGTGGCATTCAATGAAGAGGCTTCCAGGCAACAATATTTCTAGGGAAGAAGAGATTTAGGTGGCAGAATATATAGATAAGATTTCTAATATATGGTTATTTTATTTGTTATTTTATGATCATACAGTGTTTTAAGATAGTGATATCTTGGGGTTAGATTATGGAAAAATATCATAACTTTCATATATATGAGTTATTCATTAAAATTGTAAGTTTTTTTTTTCTTTTTTACTAGTGGTGATAATTCTTGATTTTTATTGTGTCTGCAATGATACATAGATTATTCTTGATATCTTTCTTTTGAAGTTAGTAATAAACAAGAGGCTCAAGGAACAATAAGCCCACCTAAATAATATTTAAAAGTATATATGTCTAAAGGCTTATGAAATGCCTTTCCAGAAGTGGATCCATAAAATTCAGTATATACTAAAAAAGTTTCTGCTTAAAAATTAAACATGGACACATGCTTTAAAGAGTTCCTTAAAAAATTATAATGGAATATTTCTATCTTTAAATCATTTATAAGAAAATTTAAAAGCTTTATAAAGGAAAGAAAATTCATTTGGCCATGCCACATGGCATGTAGAATCTTAGTTCCCTCACCAGAGGTGGAACCTATGCCCCCTGCATTGGGAGTGCTAAATACAGGCAAGTTCCAAGAAAGACATATAAGGTTTACCCCAGAAATATAAAAGACATATAATAACAAAATTAGAGCTACAAAATGTATCAAAATAGATTTCCAATTCCTGACAGAAATCCAGGAGAAAGCTACAGAGAGGGAAACTTGAAAACGAAACTAAATAAGAAGATATCATAACCCAGAGTGTGAAAAACCAAATCAGTTCAAAATTCATTGGGCAAAACTGACAAAATAATAGAAAAAAACATATCAGAGAAAAATTTAACACAAATTTTATAAAAGCTGGTACATGAAGCAAACTAAACAAATAGTGAATATGTAGGATTTTTTATAAGATTATTAGAAAGAATAATCTGTATATGAATGTAATCTTATTTCCATTTATTTTTAAGCCACCTAGAAAATTTGCAGATATTTACAGGGTTTTAGCCCTGAAAGAATGAAAAAAAATTTCAAAAAATTGACATCAGACTTATTTTCAGAATACAAGATAAAACACAAAGGTTACGAAGGGAGGGGACATGGGTGTACCTATGGATGATTCTTGTTGATGTATGACAGAAAACCACAAAATTCTGTAAAGCAATTATCCTTCAATTAAAAAAAATCATATTGAATATTATGATATACTTGTAGCTAAATGAAAAGGATACTACATATTAAAATCCAAAAGGTACAGATATAGTATCACTCAGAGGGAACTTAAAGGCAATTATTGAAGAACACATAGTTTTAAAAATAAATTAGCTAAAGTTTCAAGGAAAAAGTAAAAAAAAAATGAAATATTTAAATATGTAAAATAAAGAGATTTTACTTAAGTAAAAGATGAAAAGAAATCAATAGAATTGTGAATAAAACCAATGGTTAATGAAATAAATAATATATTTGACAAATATGCATAGGACAAGAAAGGAACAAAATCAAGGAAGCACTGCTGGGAATGGGTATATAATTGTGATAATCAGAATATGAATATCGGATATGAAGACATCCTAGAAATACCAATGAAAACAAACTGAGAAAAAAAATTTTATTAGTCATTTTGTTAAAAGTATTAGTGAGAGAATGAAAAATAATGGGAGTTTAACTTATGCAACCTTTTTTAAGAGAAATCTACAATTAGGAAATGGAAAGTTTATATACCTTAAAACCAGGCATTTGCATTCTGAAGATAATGGAGACCAATGAATATCTAGGAAACATTCTCCCAGGCAAAGCAAGTGGTCAGGTGCATCCCTGTGACCCATACTGTCTTGAGGGTTAAAGTAGATGGCTAGTGGTAAGTTGGTGTGAGCAAAGAGTAATAGGACATGAGTTTAGAGAGGTGGAGAACAGGTGGAGGGGGAGACCCGCTAGGCGAGCAAAACATTTGACTTTTATTCCGAGAAAACAAAAAGGCTCTGGAGTGTTTTGAGATGAAAATATTCATTTCAGGTTTAAAAGAAGTTAGTCTGGATACTGAGACTACACTTCAGTGAACATGGCTAGAATGAGGGCACCAGTTAAGTTGGAAGCTACTGCATTAGTCCATTGCAAGTTAGTATTGGAATGCACCAAGTTGGTTGTGATAGTCAGATAGTAGATTTGTGGAAAAATCTGAAAAGTGTCGATGTAAAACTGCTAGGAATTCTATAATGTTAAGTATTTAAATTTTAGTGTTTTTAAAATATTTATTTCACATGAATGGAATATAATGAAGTACACCTAGGTATTTACAGATAGTAGGAGTAACCCTAAAATGTATACTATTATACTCTAAAGTGATATATTTCTTTGTAAAGAAAATCTGAAATTTTAAATGTTCAGGAATATATGTTCAATTTAATATACACTCAAATATAAGCAAACTGTCAATAATAGGACTGATATGTTCGATGGCATTAGATTCAAATTATCTTACAACCCATAAAGGCAATTTAGCATGCATCTCAGCAGTGTGAGTTTAAGGGATTAATTTGTATATAAATTGTATATAAAAACAAATACTGTAATTTCTATTAGTGTAACTTCAGTAAATGTAAACAATAGGGGCTTAAGGAGATTTTGGATGAAAATACCTGAAGGAAATATTTACAGGTAGTATTTTATGTATATTTGGGGGCACATAGGAAACTAAAGTCACGATTGGTATAATGAAATACAAAGAGTGATATGTTTGTTAAGAATAAATAATGTTAAGACTTTAAATCAACATTATTCACTATTATTACTCGATACTGGCCAAGCAAAAGAGAACAAAAACCTAGCTTTCCTAAGTTCATCTTCTCATCCTTTGTATGGTTAAGAACAAAACAAATACATGAGGGGTTTTCTGCATGTGTAATGGGGTCGACTCTGTACCCCATGGACTGTAGCCCTCCAGGTTATCAGTTCTCTAATTTCTCTTTAAGCCTCTTAGTGAACGTGAAAGTGAAATCGCTCAATTGTGTCCGACTCTTTGCGACCCCGTGGACTGTAGCCTACCAGGCTTCTCCGTCCATGGGATTCTCCGTCCATGGGATTGTCCAGGCAAGAATACTGGAGTAGGTTACCATTTCCTTCTCCAGGGGATCTTCCCGACCCAGGGATCGAACCCCGGTCTCCTGCATTGGAGTCAGACGCTTTAACCTCTGAGCCACCAGGGAAGCCCTTACTGCTACTGCTAAGTCACTTCAGTCGTGTCCGACTCTGTGCGACCCCATAGACGGCAGCCCACCAGGCTCCCCTGTCCCTGGGATTCTCCAGGCAAGAACACTGGAGTGGGTTTGCATTTCCTTCTCCAGTGCATGAAAGTGAAAAGTGAAAGTGAAGTCGCTCAGCCGTGTCCGACTCTTAGCGACCCCATGGACTGCAGCCGACCAGGCTCCTCTGCCCCTGGGATTTTCCAGGCAAGAGTACTGGAGTGGGGTGCCATTGTCTTAGGTGGTCAATATTCGCAGAATTTATGTATTAGTAAAGAAAAAATTGCTGAGACTTGACGTTATAGAAATAGTCACAAAAGTACACTTTGATGAATGGTTGTGGTATCTACCACATGGTCAGATAGCGAACAAGAGACAAGAGAGAATTGGACAACAGGCACACCAAGACTCTGAGCATTTCTGTGCATGAGGATAAGAACACAAGCAAAACTCTCCTCCCTAGATGTCCAAACACAGGAGGTGGGTAGAAATCATCAGGAACATACAAGTTTTTTCCCCCCTAGAAAACCTGATATTTACACATACAAGAATAATATTCTGCTATTTCATTCTCAAGTGTTTCTTTGTGAGACTTGAAGGATCATTGTTGAAATACAGCAGGCACAACTGTGTTACTCTGCAATAATAGAAATGACAAGCATATCTCTAATAAAATTATCACATATTAGCTGAATATGTAACTGAATGCAGGTCACTACAATGCAATTGTGTAATATTGTAACAGTATTTAGAAGTGTGTTTTGCAAATCAACTAGGAAGCTCTTTTACTTCTGTTTGTTTTAGAAAATAATGTGTCAAGTTAAGATCTCATGGTGACTTCTAACACAATGGTATGAAGGTAAAGTGTTCTAAAAAATTATCTTGACAGGTATTTTTTTTTTAATTCAAAATGCAGAAAATTTGATTTGCACAAAGCCCACGTTTGAGAGGGCTTCCCAGATGGTGCTAGAGGTAAAGAACCTGCCTGCCGATGAAGGAGACATAAGAGATGTGGGTTTGATCCCTGGGTCAGGAAGATTCCCTGGAGAAGGGCATGATAATTCACTCCAGTACTCTTGCCTGGAGAATTCCATGGACAGAGGAGCCTGGAGGGCTACACTCCATAGGGTCGCAAAGATTCAGACATGATTGAAGCGGCTTAGCACACACACACATATGTTTGAGTAATTGTCAGAGTTGAAGTTTTGGAAGTGTGAAAAGGCTTATGTGAAATTAATAAAATTGTCTTTAGTGTTAGAGGTATAAAAAAGATAACACTTTGAAAGTCCTGTGGTCTTAATTTTTTTACCACAATGGGAAATTTAGGACTGCCTAACCTTTTATTATCTATGGCATAAAGATAATAACAACAAGAAAACAATGGATATTTTTTCCATAGCTGGACTATTGTTGACTTGGTTACTGATGTTATATCCATAACTTTAATTCGTTCTCAGTACAGACACTTTTGTCTTAAAAAATACTGTACTTATCTGCAAAACAAACTCTCCTCCAGAGGATCATCTACATCTGGAAATTCTACATTATAAAATTTTCTCACCTTCATTTAAATTATTTGAGCTTTTCTTATATTAAGATTTTTGGAGCAAAATACCAAACACTGTAAAATTTTAACATACAGTATCCTTAAAGTAGAAGAGTTTTATCTAATTTACATCTAAGTAGTGGGATAATTGGAAATATAAGATCATTTACATTTAGTGCTACATAAAATCTTATGTGCAATTAATTCCCAACTGACAAATTTTAAATGATCTCATCAAAGCTCATTATCTAGTAACTTTTGAAAGGTGGCACTTCATCTAGAGAAACACTTGCAGAGGAAAAAATAATTCATTTTTTTTCTGTTCAATCAATTAATATTTGTTCAGTAAAATATGGATCTCCCTAAGAAACTTATTTTTTCTAATTCCTGTGGCTCAGACCTTGGCAAAAAAAAGAGCCTGAGCTAGAAAGGTAGAGAGCAGTGTTCCTTTTGCACCTGCATGATCTCCAAAGAAGGAAATTAGTTTGTGACCATTCTGAAGTTTGTCATCTCCCTCTTAAAACTATCTTTGTATATATTAATTTTGCTTACAGTATTTTATTACTAATTATTGCCTAATTTTGTGTATTTGTAGGCAGAATTATTCTTCTTTTCACATTATTTATGACTGCTAATTAGTTAACAGAACAGTAACCTTCACCATTCAAGTAACCAGTAGCCTTGAACAGAGTGGCTGGTCTATCATTTAAGAAATCTACCTATTTTTATCTTAGCTTATTTATCTGAAGTCTGATGCTAAATCAAGTAAGAGAAATTGGTTATACTCTTATAATGGAAAAACATTGCTGGCATACGTAAGCATCTCATGGACTAGGAGTGTTTCTACCTACCTACCTACCTACCTATCTATCTATCTATCTATCATCATTTTCATCAATGTCATCATTTATCATCTTTCATCAACTAAGAGACAACACAATCACCTACTTTGCTTCAGTAAGCCAGTATGTCAACTTCCATACTCTATCTCTGATTATCTTTCTAGTTCCCTTTTTAAGTACTCATTTTGTTATGAGTACTATATAAATAATGTTCAATCATAAGACTCTTGAATTTAAAAATGTCTTTAGTATTAAACATTTATTTACATGTATTCTTTTAAATACTATTTAAACACATAATAAGTAATTTTTCATATCTAAAAATGAATGTCAACTTATAAAGCTAAGTGTAATAGATCTGCTAAAATAACATAGGGAAAGAACACTTAATATAGAATCATAAAATGAAATTCTTAGTCTATGTAAATCATTTTATACATTCTGGGTTCCACATCGGTGAATATATAAGATGAAAGAGTTGTCACCCATTCCATCAGTGTTCAAATAATAAGAATCCTGCATAATATTCACTTCTGATATTGTGTGTTCCTATTGGGAAGTTATTTGTCTATGTTCATTTCCAACTGCCAAGTGCTCTATATTACATGCATGCATGTGCTCATGCTCAGTTGTGTCTGACTTAGTGGTTCCAGTGAGCCTCAGCCCCCAGGCTCGTCTGTCCATGGCATTTTCCCTGCAAGAGTATTGGATTGAACTGCCATTTCCTAGTCCAGGGAATCACCCTGACCCAGGGATGGGACCCTTGTCTCCTACATCTCCTGCATTGGCAGGAAGATTCTTTATCACCTGGGAAGCCCATATATTACATAAACCTGAATAAATTGTTGCAATAACTTTTGTAAAGTGAATTATGATGCAAAACAGAATCAATTTATCATTAATTTTCTTGTAGAAAAATATTGGAGTCTATTTAAATTTCTAAAATTGCACATATTGTGTGAGAGACATATATTTGTATTTTGTTATAAAAGAAAACTAATGTGTAAATTTGGACTTCCCTTGTGGCTCAGCTGGTAAAGAATCTACCTGCAAGGTGGGAGACCCGGGTTTGATCCCTGGGTTGGGAAGATCCCCTGGAGAAGGGAAAGGCTACCCACTCCAGTATTCTGTCCTGGAGAATTCCATGGACAGTCCATGGTGTCTCAAAAAGTTGGACACAACTGATCCACTTTCACTTTCACTTTCTTTTTTCAATGTGGAAAATTAGTAGTTCAATCAATTTCAATAATGATATATTTTGGCATAAATATAATGATATATTTTGGTAAAACAATATTTTATAAGTTTGCTGAAGTAATTGGGATAAACACAAATAAACATTAGATTCATTCTGAAATTATATGTACATAATATATAAGATCATGGATTCCCAGGTGGCTCTAGTGGTAAAGAACCTTCCTGACACTGCAGGAGGCATAAGAGATGCGGGTTTGATCCCTGGGTCAGGAAGATCCCCTGGAGAAGGGATGGCAGCCCACTCCCGTATTCTTACCTGGAGAATCGCATGGACAGAGGAGCCTGGCAGGCTATAGGCCATAGCATCACAGAGTGAAGCAACTTAGCACACACATACATGTGATTATATATATATATATATATATATATATATATATGTATGTATGTATGTATGTAGGTATGAGATTTAGGATATGATATTGAGAGGGAAGCTGAATAATACAGTGGTTAAAATTTCTGAGCTCATGCAACTGCTTCCTCTTGGTATTCTGTTTTCCTAATTGTGAGAATTTGGCAAGTAATTTTCTAAATCTGTTTTCTCATATATAAAAGTGAAAAAGTAATCATCTTTACTGGGCTAGGGGTGATAATCAAATTAAAAAATCCAATTATTGCTCTGTGTCAGTGCCTGGCATATAGGTCCCAATAAATTATCAGCTATAGTGATTATATTGTATAAATAAGTATAATTCAAATTAATGTGTATATGCAATTAATTTCCTTAATTGCTATACATAAGCATTTATAATGAATGAGGGGTGTAAATATAAATTATCACACTTTATCTTCTAAGTCTATACTCAAATACCTCACACTAATTTAAAAAATATATTTCATTTCTTTTATATAACAAAACTTATGAAGGAGACAAAAGAATTTCAAAATTTTTAGAAAAGAGATTTTGATTTAGCATCATTATAATCAATATGACATTACTTAATAAACATGCTTGTTTCTGATTTAAAGAGATCTGATTCTGCAAATTCTGTTTTACAATGGTTTTACTGTTAGTATTGGTGGGTTAAATCATACATATATATACATATATGTATCATACATATATATATATATATATATATATACATACATATAAATCATACAACATCCATGGCACAGGTGGATACAAACTCAGCTGTTATTCATTCTGAATAAACCTTTGTTACTTATAAAGAGCAACCTAAGAAATGTTGGAAGGCTAGAGGGGAATGAGGAAAGTTACATATCAATATAATAGATCACACAGTAATGCTTGCTTCCTGTCCTTTCCTATGCCTGGAAATTATGCCATAATTACAGTATAACAATATTCATGCTGCTTTTCCACCTATTTTTTATAGTAATTGCCCTTCTCAGATATCTAGTCATTTTGGCCTGGTTTGTCTACAACTCTGGTGATGTATATATAGGAAAGTTCCCAAGGATCTCATGACTGCTAGCCCAGGTGAGTTTAAGGAGAAATGTGAAGAGGCTCACACACTACAGAAGAAAAGTGGCCATACCCACAAGAAAGAAAACCTGCATGAGTGTTGGAGCTTCAGCGGGATGAAGAGGGTGATCCTGTGCAGAGGAGATGTGACCTGGGATGTCAGCCCACAGGCAGGATGAGGGAGACACATATTAGGAGAGTGGCCCAGAGCAGTGTGATAAGATCCGGGTGGGGTAACGAGGACCTTTTTCAGAGAAGAGAATCTAGCAAGTGGTTTTGGACGTGGATAGAAAAAAAAATCTACTAGGAAAATTTCAAGATCCCTTTTTTTGTTTTCTGGCCTAAGACTGTATCCCACCAAGACACTCAGTGTCAGTGTGCTGTGTTCATGTCCAAGCTCTTTACATGTCAGAGCTGAAACAGGAAGTTGTGGCTTAGCTTAACCAATGTGAAGATGGCTTGATCTCCTGTGTTTGTACTCTCCCTAGTTGGAGAGAATGGATCTCAGGCCAGCATTTTAACCCTCCTGTCCTCTATCTTCTCTTACCTTGGTTGAGATCATTTTGTCACACATTTTTTTTGTAGAGAGGTTTCTTACTACTACTCTTGCAATGTTTGAGGTAATAGCTTATACAAAAAAGTAGTCTAGTATTATTTTAAAAAATAATAATTTGAACCACCTAGTACAGAATAGAAATTCATCCTATAAAGAATGTTAAGATTAACTGTGACCATGTCCCTTCACAGCTGTGATTTGTGTGTGTGTGTGTGTGTGTGTTCCAGTTTATGTAATCTTTTACATCCATTACATATAGATATTTGAAAACTTTTTTTTTAATATAGAGTGATACATTCAACAGGTATATAATTTTTCTAAGGTGAAATTCATTTTGTTTTCTAACCAGTTTCCATAATACCACATCAATCAAGGCCCTCAACTCATCAAAATATTTTCTCATACTGAGGGTCACTGTTTTCATATATCTCAGTTTTACTTAATTTTATCATTGAACTTTCAGACTCTTTGTTATACTGCATACCTATAGTACAGAGGTAATATTTGATACATTGTATTTCACTTAAAATTACCACATCATTCTCCATTCCTTCCACCCACTAAAGATTTATTTTTTAATGTACCTTATGGTTGCAGTGACTGGGATGGGTATTAAAAATCAATATTCAATAAATTCTGAGTTCTATATAGTATTCTGACATAACTCACAGACCTCATGGTATAGATTTTTGCAGGTATCTCCCATCTGTCATCCTGATTAAAGGACACAGTGTTATACCTTTATCTGTCTAACTTCATCAGTTGAAACTCAGGGGAGATAAATTATATTTTTATCCATGGTAATTGACTAATAAATAAGAGTGATAAAGGCCATAACTTGTTTCTTTCATCTCTTTGACTTTATTTTCTAGCAAACTAATCCTCTAAAACTTAAATATATCAAATTCTATATTGATTAGAACACCAGTTCTCCTTACTGGCTGATGCTGTGATCAAGGCTGTAACACTGCTGATGGATACAGAGTTTCTTTGGGTCTACATACAGACTTTTATTCACAGCCAATTTCCTGGAAGAGAGTTCTGATGAGTGATCCTATTTTGATTAGCAAGTCTGCTTTGTTGTTGTTTTTTTTTTTTAATCAGGATGATGAGTCTCTGAGAAATATCTGGATCTGCCTGATTCATTCCTGAAGGTATCTGCAGAACACTTGCAATGACAAACCCAGCACTAATCAAACCAGAATATATGTTGTTGCAGACTGATGGAATGTGTTCAGTTAGGAAAAATGATCTCTACCTAAGATACCATGTGCCATGAAGTTACAACTGGGCATAATCGACACTCAGTAATAAAGTTCTACTTACTGAGGCATAAGGATTTCCATAAATATATTTTGTCAGAATAATCTGTAACGTCACAGTGCTAAGTCTGCCTCTCTCAAGACTGCATTTCCATTTTCCTTAAATGATTTCATCCGCATTCACATCTGACATATTTGAGGGAGCATGTTAAGCTATGATATACCAGGTAGGCTGCAGCAATCTGTTTCCCATCTCACCCAGGCAGCTCTCTTAGCAACACATCATCTTGATTTATGGCCACAGAAAGTACAGAAGATCAGCTCTTCAACTTCTTTTGCCCTATTGATATGAAATATAGTATTTACTTCAGGACATCTTAAAATTAACCAGAAGCGTAAGCTAAGTCTATAAACCATTATCTTAGTGATCATTGCAGTCAAGAACCTATAAATTGAGTCATCAGATGGTTCTGTGTCATGTCTTCTTTTAAGGAAGTCTTTAGATATAGCATAAAAATCAGCAGGAATCCATTTCTTCCTTAAAACCGGTTTGGAGATTTAACTCAATATTAGCCACTAATACACAATTTTAGCGTGCACACCTTTTGTTTTATCTCCTGTGTAGAGATGATGGCGTGGAAATATCATGATTACACCATACTCTGCAGTTGACATAATTTGTGACCATTTTATTCATCTGCTATGATTTATTCCTATTTCCATTAATTATCTGTTTGAATTATATAATATTCCTCCCTGGATCCCACCATGACCATACTTTCTAGCAAAGGTGCTGGCATGAATAGAGCTGTTAATAATAGCAATATCACTAATATTTCTAGTTCGCACCACACCAGGCGGATGTCTTGGGATTAGACAGATAAGTATTCACAGGACGTATAAAAATAAAGAGGGTAATTATTAGAAAATCTACTAATACCATACTAACAATTTGAATTTTTTTGTTTGTTGTGCTCATTTAAAGTTTAAGGGTTATTTGACAAATTCATCATCAGTTACAGATTTACAAATTCAAGTCTCTTCTCTCCCTCTCTCCTCCCTAAATGCGTCTGTTCATCTTCTCTGTCCTTTTCCTTTGCGCTCTCCCTCACTCTCACTTATTCTCTTATTCTCTAACTCCCATCCCTCCATCTGTCTATGGATGAACCTCATATGGAATGTGAGGTTATCAGAAATGTGGAAATATCAGAATCATAAATCAGGATTAAATCAAATTAAAACAAGTGGGCTCAAAATCACTACTGTTATTCACCAAACATTTATTTTTTTTCTGGAATTAGCAGTAAACTTGAGTATTCAAGAAAAAGAAATCAAGTAAAATAATAGAAATGATACACATTTGTAATTATTTTCTACAATGTTATTTAGTTTTTGGAAAATCAGTACTACAATTAAAGGAAAAAATGAATACCTATGACAATAAAAGTATGTAAAAGTGTTATACTATTTACATACAAATAGCAATGGCTTTTATTTAAATCAACAATAGTTGACCCAAAAATCTAACAAGAGAAAATCTTAGTACAATAACAGTAAAAATGATTAAAATAATCACACACAAAAATCACTAAGTGACAATTAAAACTTTTAAAAAAGTTTAAATTCTATTGATTTAACCAAGTAAAATATATAAATAGAAGAATGTAAGTCAATATTTGAAATATGTCAGTTCTTATACTAATTAATTTAATGTAATTTTTCTTACAAACTTTACTTTTTGTTTTGAACATGAGAAAGCAAACTATAAAACACCTATAAAGGAGTAAAGTACAGGCAAAGATGGAAAATGTAGAAAATGGGATGTAAAAATGAAAGACTAAGCTAATACTTTTTATTACTGGTTATCAAATATGTAGATTGTTTCAGGAAATAAAATACTGCCTAAAGCAATTCAAATATATGTGAAAATCCAGTGTACATTGAGATGGTATTGTGGGGAAAATATAACCAATAACATTATGACAAATTACAAATCATTTGAAGAATTAAAAACTGAGAAATCTTCCTGATTGCATATATCAAAATTAATTCCAAGTTGATTAAATATTTTAAGTTTTAAAAGTAAAGTTAGTGAAATAAATCATTGGAAACATTTGCTTAATTTTAGAGTGGAACATTTTATTAATAGTTGATTCACAGAAGAAATAGCCAGGTAAAAGTTAAGAAGATTATCATCTTTAGTTGAGTTTATAAGTTAAGGCACAATTACCATATTGGTCTTTTGTATTTACAAATACTTCAAAAACAGGATGATATGAATGATTTGGCTTTGACTGCAGATAAACAGATGATCTTATGCATTGCTTATGCAATGTTTAAGTACTTGAATGTAATACCAACTTTTTAATCCAATATTTCTTTTTGTTAGCTTATTTTTTAATTGAAATCTAGTTGATTTGCAATATTGTTTTAGTTTCAAGGAGACAATAAAGTCATTTGGCTACACACACACACACACACACACACACATATATATATATATATTTATACCTAGTACTTATACACACACGCACACATACATACAGTTCTGGTCTTTGGAAACAATCTAAATACTTAAACTTTTAAAGTTGAAGTTTGTCAAGAAGATCTCTCTTATAAAGGATATTTGAGGCAACATCTAAGAGATGCAAAGTAACAGAGCATGTGGGTTTCAGCAGAGAGAATGACAAGTTCAAGGATTATGAGGCATAAGTATGTTTGTCAAGTTTGGGAAACATTTTAGAAGCCAATGTAATTGGGTCACAGGGAGCTGGCAAGAAATGGTTTAGCAAGTGGATGAGTGGTAGAGGCATTCGACATTATTGGAAGCTTGTGAAGGTAAAAAGGCCACTTTGCCTTTAAGAGAAAGTAGAAGCCACTGCAATGTTTTGAGTGACAGAGTGTTTAAATATACCATTAACCACACTTTCAAGCCTGAAATAAAGTTTTGTTTTCAGACCTTATTATGTGGGTACATATTTCCGAAGAAATAATCTAAATAATTGTAAATGGATGTTTTGGGTTACCATTGCCTTATAAATTTTATTACTTTTAAGTACACAGAAAGCACGATGCATAAAAATTAGTCTTTATGGACAAGGACAAATGTATATATACTTAAATAAATAAATATATATATGTATATAGTTAATTTAATATACACTTATTCACTCAGTGTTATAATAAAAATATAATGAGCTAATGTACAAATGTGACTAGTGTAGAATATTGGTATTCAGTGAATTTATTTGACATTTATTTGGAAGAAAGACTTCATGCTTTAGAATTAAGGATATCTTGATTCAAACTGGGCTTCTCTGGTGGTTCAGACAGTAAGGAATTTGCCTGCCATGGAGAAGACCTGGGTTTGATCCCTGGGTCAGGAAGATCCCCTAGAGAAGGGACTGGCATGCCAGTATTCTTGTCTGGAGAATTCCATGCACAGAGGAGTCTGGCAGGCTGCAGTCCACGGAGGTTACAAAGAGTCAGACATGACTGATTCAAACTGCTGCTTATTATCTTTGGTAATTTATTTAAAGTCTCATGGTCTCAGTTATATAAGGTAGGACACAGAGATAATGAGATCAAATTTGAGGTGTCCTTGTTTAGACTGCAATTGCTAAACTTTCATGTGAAGTTCTTCCAAAGCAGATACCATATAAGATGATATACAATATACAGTATAATGAGCTTTTGCATTTAATATATATGTCATATTATATATTTGTATTTATCTCATATATATAACACAAAACATATCAAGATGACAAAAAAGAAACTGGCTTTCTATTTCTGAAGCATGCATAGAAAAGCATGATCATGTACATATGCAATGATTTTCAAAAATGCTAAAAATATTGCTAGAGTGGTTGTCATTTTTCTCTAGTTTTCTCTTTTTAGTTTCTTTGTATTATGTTTTGAAACAACTTCTTTTGAGATATGTTTGACAATATTTTAAAAGTATTTTTTCCTAGTAAATGCCAGTGAATGGTATCTTTTAGAAAATTTAATTTCAGAATTTCAACTGAATAGCCAAAAAAGTAATTCAAGAATACCTAACTGGTAGTTTATTTTTTTAATGACAAAAAGGGGTACAGTTATCATCAACAATTGTTTCTAGTGTTTTGGTGCTGTGCTGCTGCTGCTAAGTCGCTTCAGTTGTGTCCAACTCTGTGCGATCCCATAGACGGCAGCTCACCAGGCTCCCCTGTCCCTAGGATTCTCCAGGCAAGAACACTGGAGTGGGTTGCCATTTCCTTCTCCAATGCATGAAAGTGAAAACTGAAAGTGAAGTCGCTCAGTCGTGTCCGATTCTTAGCGACCCCATGGACTGCAGCCTACCAGGCTCCTCTGTCCATGGGATTTTCCAGGCAAGAGTACTGGAGTGGGGTGCCATTGCCTTCTCCATTTGGAGCTGTAATAAATAACAAAAAAACTTTTGTTTGGCAACCACTCAACTATTTCCCCCTTGACCTGGCTATGGATATATAGTAAATGCTCAATAAAATATGTTGTTGTTGTTTTGTTGATTAGTCATATCCAACTCTGCAACCCCATGGACTGTAGCCCACCAGGCTCCTCTGTTCATTGGATTTCCCAGGCAGGAATACTGAAGTGAGTTGCCATTTCCTTCTCCATGGGATTTCCCGGACCCAGGGATCAAACCCACATGTCCTGCATTGGATGGCAGATTATTTACCACTGACCCACCAGGGAAGCCCAATAAAAGTTGATGAGTTGTAATTTATAAGATGAGATGAAAGAGGGGAATACAGCACTTCTTGGACAAACACACTTGGGCACAGCAACTCACCAACATCAATTATAGTCAGTGTTGCCTGGGTATATTTTCCTCAGCATGAAACCTAGGTAACTGTCTACATTCTCCATAAGAGACAGAGACAAACCAGTAAATGAAGAACCATCAAAATCTGGACTCTTAGCAGACAATAATTTCTGTGACCAAGAAATATTTTTCTACATTAAAATCTCTTCTATCAAGTCTTTCTAATTTTCACTGGAGACAAGTGAAATCTGAAAATGAAAATACCTGTGAGATTTAACCAACTAGTATAAATACTAATTAAACAATAATTAAGGGCATAAAATATTTTCTAGTTTTAGCATTGCAAATGATTATAAGCTAGAAAGAATTGTGTTACTATGGTGGAAGAGAGCATTTCTCTTGATATCTGTCAGAGATAAACTTTGTTATAAACTGTATTATTTTTAGTATATGTTACCATACTCAACAGACAAAGTGTAACCTATTCATAACAATAATTATAATGAATGCATGTTAGTACCCTATGAGCATTACTTAATCATGAGAATATAGCAAATATTTTCAAATCTGTTGAAGTACAAAGAGCTAAGACTATGGATTTAGAAAGATTTTTCTTCCCCTTAACTGTATGTGATCCTCTTAATAATATCTATTCTTAAAGGAACTTAAGATAATTATAAGATGACATTTACTAAATGACATGTTCTTTTACAATATTTTGATTTTAGATAATATTTAAAGGCAGGAGCTAAAATAACTGCATCTTTAAACCTGTTCCTGCTGGTAAATGAGTAAAATGAGAAATTTTATTGTCATATTTGCTAATACTGCCTCATTAATTAGGTTGATTTATTTTTACTTCCTTTGAAGAGTTTATTTTGTTGTGGCTCTCTGAGTATTATCAATGTCATATGTGCCAGTTATTCTAGATTTCTTAACAGCCAATTGTCATTTCATTTTATTTCATTAACTGATCAACCCTGTTATAAGTGGTAATTAATATGGCATATTACCAAATAACTAAAAACATGCTCATTTTAATTGCCAAATAGTAAATAGATTTTGAAACCTTTAGTAATATATCAGAGTTGAGTTCAATATATGGTGCACATTTGATATATATTTCATGGACCACACTTCTTAACACACTGTTTTAGGGAAATGGTCTCCTGATTGCAATGATGATTTTTAAAATGTAACATTAAGTGAATTAAGTGAAATATTAAGGCAATTATAAATTAAATACTTGATAAAATAAGCATATTCAGTCTATAATAACATGCTTATTGTTCTGCTTCAGCATTAGTCCTTCCAATGAATATTCAGGACTGATTTCCTTTAGGATGGACTGGTTGGATGTCCTTGCAGTCCAAGGGACTCTCAAAAGTCTTCTCTAGCACCACACTCCAAAAGCATCAATTCTTAGGTGCTCAGCTTTCTTTATAGCCCAACTCTCATATCCATACATGACTACTGGAAAAACCAAAGCTTTGACTGGATGGATCTTTGTCCAGTGGTTATGTCTGTATTTTATTGACTGAAAATACATTTTTCAGAATCTGATATCTACATAAATAATCATGTATTTGATCTATGTGTATATAGAGGGACTTTAACAAGATATTCTTTCCTATTTGAGCTTTTAATGATAAAGAATGGCTGAAAAGTAAAAGAGAAATGTGTCTATAGCTAAGCTAAGTAATTTTTTTAATTCAGTCAATGCATGCATATATAAATCAGAAAATGAGAATATGTCAATATAAGAGGTTTATATTTGTATAGAAAAATGTGCTATATTTTACTTTTAATGTATGAAATACAGTTTCTATCTCTGCAGTGTTTTAAGACAACCTATTCTAATTTGATGAATTTTTTTTTAATTTGGTCAAATAAAATTTTATTAATTTAGCATCCTGTTTCTTTAAGTTTGAATAACATCTGATAATAATCAAATGGAATTTGTTCTATCTATTTTTCTTTAAGAGACTACAACCCTTTTAATAGAACATATCTTGATGGGAAAGTATATTATTTAACATAGGGGGCTTTTGTTTTTTTACACAGATTCATAAAAGTACCCAATTCACTAAATGTTCATTTTCTTTTTATATATTTTACACACCTGTGTACTCAGAAACAGATTTGTAAATAGAATTTGACAGCAAGGCAGAAACTATCCAAAGTACACTTCCAGTTACCCCACCATCAGTGGTAATCATAATTATGACCTCTAGCAGTACTGATTATATATGCTTGTCTGGCCACTTTGTACATGTATAATCATATAGTATGTATCTTATGTATGTGATTTGTTTCTCTCATTATGCTTATGGGGTTCAGCAGTTGCTATGTATTATTGTTGTAACTACATGCCATTTTATGACTATATCACAATGTATTTTTCATTCTACCCTTGGATATCTATCTGGGTAGTCTCTAGTTTGGTGCCTGAAGCAGGAAAAGGCTAAAGGAGTCTCACATTTGTATACTCTTGCCACGTCAAGTGTGCTAGTCTATGGCAGTGGTGGTCAGACAAATTTCAATAGGACCTGTACTTATTAAAGCCTCTAACCAGAGACTATCAGTCACAAAACCTGCAGTCAAGCAAAGTTGGATATAATGGTTTGTTGTGGAAATGGAGGATGGGAAAAAGAGACAGTGCGGAGTCAGTGAAGGATACTTCTAGGACATGGAGGACTAGACTTAGCTATATGATTCATTATAATGTGTAAACCAGTAAAGTGATTGACATAATCAGTCCCTTTATTTTCAAAAACATGATTCAGTGCAGAGTTACTGCTAGGCATATCAGTGGTCTTGTATACAGATATAAATGCACTGGTGAGGTGTTTGAGCTTATCTTTCATGTCATATTTGGTATTGTCTGCTTATTTTGCAAGTAGCAGTAACATTTGGAAGGTGGTTGTTTCTGCTTCAGTTTTAAGTTCTGTTATCACAGTCAAGCTGCTAGTAGGTCTTCTTCTTCTTCTTTTTTTTTTTTTGCTAAGATTTATGTCTCTGGAAGAGAATTGAAGCAGGAGACAGAAGCCTGAATGTGCTCATTAGTTTCCTACTACCACAACAATTTAATTTTGATTTTAAAAAGTTATTTTTAAATCAAATATTTACATGCACATGGATATCAACATACCTGACCAAACTTTGTGAGAGAAAATCTGTATATTCAATTTAGAGAAACTTTGGAGAGAAGTGAAGACGTGGAGAACATTATCTTTTCAGACTTTTTTTTTTCCAAATCATGTGTCAGTTCAAAAGTTTAGAAGTGATTATGTTTAGGCCAACTAGTTTACCAAAAGACAAATTACTACCACTTACAAGAGAATAGACTGAAAATGGAGTGATTGTAGGGCAATCAAATATAGTGCTTCTCTCTGAGAGTCATGCTGTTTCTCTGTAGGGACTCTGTTGGCTAATAAGAGGGAAAAGATATTTACCAAAAGCTCCTATTCTCTCTAATACAAGCTAGATAAATAATCTGATGGTCTTCATCAACATTTGTACTTACTGAAGTTTATTTTCTAAATTAACCATGGGAAAGGGGACAATATTTATGCTAATCTACATAGGAAATCTGTAGTTCAAATGGTAAAGAATCTGCCTGCAATGCCGGAGACCTGGGTATGATCCCTGGTCAGGAAGATCCCCTGGAGAAGGGCACGATAACCCACTCCAGTATTCTTGCCTGGAGAATCCCACAGACAGAGGAGCCACAGAGGAGCCACATAGACTGGGGCAGGCCACAGTCCATGGGGTCACAAACAGTCAGACACAACTGAGCAACTCACACACACACACACACACAGAGGAAAACTAGTTTTTGAGAGCAGAAGTGAATAAACAGCCTGTTGCTACAGCTTTAAAACTCTAAAAATTCTTTGAATTGTAGAAATTAAATAGGGAATGCTGTCAAATAGAATGTTTAGTCATAAACAATTCAAGCAGGTAATAACTAATATCCACTGATTTCAAAGAGGATTCAGTTATCTTCCACTTACATGTTTTGCAGTCTGCAGCTATGTGTTTCACAATCCTCATAATTGCTCAAGCCAAAAACCTCAGAGAAGGTTAAGTTGTTCTCTTTTTATGACATCCTGTACCCAGTTCCCATGAAGGTATTAGGTGTAAAGAAAAAAGTGACAGTTCAGTCCTGAAGTAGCCTAGAAGTCTGAGGGTTTGGCAGGCAATGGGGCCTCTGAGAAAATTAGGAAAAATCCCCCTCTTTCTCAAGATATTCTCAGCTTTGCCCTAGGGGTCAGGGCTTGGAGAGTAGACAGCTTTTCCCACTACTGGAGGCCACTGTGTGGATGTCAACCTTCACACACCTAGACCACATCTCAGTATTTAATCCACCAGCAAATCCTGTCATTTTTATCTTCAAAATATATTTAAAAATATAACTCTCGTATACACTCCGTTGCTGCCACCATATTCCAAGAAACTGACATTTTCTGTCATCTGCATTAAGTTGTGTCCTACCATATGGTCTTCCTGATCATACAGTTGTGCTCTTATAGCTTATTCTTCATACAATACCTTAAGGGATTATTTCAGTCCTTTTTAACATCCTCCTCCAATACCTTCCCACATCACTCTTTTCTTGAGCTCCAGAATGACTGCAGATGGTGATTGCGGCCATGAAATTAAAAGACTCTTGCTTCTTGAAAGGAAAGCTTTGAAAAACCTAGACAGCATATTAAAAAGCAGAGACATCACTTTGCCAACAAAGATCCATATAGTCAAAGCTGTGGTTTTTTTCAGTAGTCATGTATGGATTTGAGAATTGGACCATAAAGATGGCTGAGTGCCAAAAAATTGATGCTTTCAAATTGTGGTGGGCTGAAGAAAACCCATGAGGGTCCCTTGGAGTTCAAGGAGATCAAACTATTCAATCCTAAAGATAATCAACTCTGAATATTCATTGGAAGGACTCGTGCTGAAGCTGAAGCTCCAATCCTTTGGCCACCTGATGTGAAGAGCCAACTCATTAGAAAAGAGCATGATGCTGGGAAAGATTGAAGGCAAGAGAAGGGGGCGGCAGAGGATGAGTTAGTTGAATGGCATCACTGACTCAATGGACATGAATTTGAGCAACTCCATTAGATAGTGATGAACAGGGAAGCCTGGCATGCTCCAGTTCATGGGGTCGCAAAGAGTCAGACGACTTAGTGACCAAACAACAAAAAATCACTCTAGACAAAACAGAAACCACTTATAGTCATTAGAAACAGCCCATTGACTCTCATCAGTAATCCTGAGAAATACTAACTACAGTTTTGATAACTATAGCCATTTCTGAACTTTTTCCTTTCACTCTTCCTAGAATTATTTATTCTACAAATGAAGATGGCCGCATCTTTGTTTACCTCAGACTATCTACTTAAAATTGCAACCATAGTGGTGAAAAATCTTAGCTGCCACTGACTAGCTGACTAGTTGGCTAAATTTATAACAGTGCTAGCTAGGTCTTTAGAATGTGCCATTCACACCAACAGCAATGGCAATCTAAACCATCAAAAATGGTGCATCCAACTGCGACACGTATTAAATGCTATATTTTACCTTCACAACAGACTTGAATAATTAATATAGTCCCCAGTTTTAAAAAGTAAACAGTTTTATAAGTGTCAAAAAATTTGCCTAAGATTATAGTATTTAAGTCAGAGTAGAAAGTGAACTCCAGGCTGTCCTGAATTAGCATCCTCATGGTTATGAAAAACCTGCTAGTAAACTTCTGTCCTTTACTATTAGAGCTTTCCTGTTATTTGACACATTAGATTTGCCTTCCACCTTGAAACACTGCTCATTCCATCACCAGATAAACAGGAAACAGAAATAAAATATTCTAAAACTGGTTAATTTTGCAGTCACTGTTTTACCTGCTGTGACACCTTAACTGTGGACACTGTCCAATACTTCATACTCATTTCTAGATTTAAAATCCTATTTTTTAAATCCTATTTTTCCTAATTTAATTGTTTCCAAATTACTGAAATAAGACAAAATTAAAATATAATTGTATCTCTCCTGGGTCTCCTCATTTCTGCTGCCACTAGATAAAGGTGTTCCAACTAAGCATTCTGATGGTCCTCACTTTAGAAATTTGTCACCTCATGAAAATCATCTGTTTTGATTTAAAAAGGGAAGATCATGGCTGAGAGGTCACACATCTTAGATGTTATAGGGCTGAAACTGGATTGTCAGACATCTGCATTTCAATATACTTCTTCTGTCTTATGATCTCATTAAATAGTTCCTCAAATGTTAATTCACAAATGGGCAGTTCTAACTTCTCATTCATGTATAAGTACATATCTTCGATTACACATTTAATCTTGGGTGACTAGCATAATTTCTACTTCAGCAAGTGTGAATTCAGTTTCATATTTTTTAGCAGCCATTTCTAGAAATTCCCCTTCTTAGTTTTCTTTATATTTCAATAGGCACAAATATCTTCCTGGATATACATACTAGACACCTTGAATATTTTTTAATTCCTTTGATCTTTATCCAGCATCATCTGTTCAGCTACAATAATATCCTTTGGATAAAGATTTATACCCTTGTTTACACATTTATTTACTCACTGTTGCTTTACTTTTGGAGAAGGCAATGGCACCCCACTCCAGTACTCTTGCCTGGAAAATCCCATGATGGAGGAGCCTGGTGGGCTACAGTCCATGGGGTCGCTGAGAGTCGGACACGACTGAGTGACTTCACTTTCACTTTTCACTCTTATGCATTGGAGAAGGAAATGGCAACCCACTCCAGTGTTCTTGCCTTGAGAATCCCAGGGACAGGGGAGCCTGGTGGGCTGCCGTCTATGGGGTCGCACAGAGTTGGACACTACTGAAGCGACTTAGCAGCAGCAGCAGCAGCTTTACTTTTCCTGAAATCCAATATATAAGTACTGTATTTTTAAAGTAATATTTGCTGGTAATCACAAAAGCTAGATGATAATAAAGTAGAACTTCTACTAGGCTCTTCAAACCTATGGTATTTATTTGGATTAAGAAAAATAGATAATATTTACTTATAAGGCATTATGTATCAAGGGCTATAATATATTCTTATTCTAACTGATGTGTTTTTAGTCACTTCTCTATATTGCGTGCTCTAATTGATATAAACATTATTTATTATTTCTCTTATGTCATGTTTTCATGTCTGTTCCATAATGAGTCCTTGAAAAATGTATAGTGGCAAATCATATTATTCCTATTAATTATTATCTATTAGGAACAAACTCATTAGTGTGGAAATACAACTTCTGTCTCCAAAGGATAAAATAAATGACTCATATCAAGATCGATCTTGAGAACAGTTCATCCCACCCAGTTCAATAATGGGTGTCTAATGTTTCAAGATTGGAATAGGAGGGTTGAATTGTTCTATGTGGGAGAATAGGGCTAATGTTTTATTAAGAAATTATTAAGGTGATACTTTAAAATTGCAAAGTAGATTTGATAGAAATAGAAGATTTAATCCATCCAAGAGAAGACAAGGGGAAAGTAATTGAACTCAAATAATAAGTGTCATGATTGGCATCTCTCTTGCCCTTCAGCTCCAAAGGAGTTAGGAAAGATACAGAGACACTAGACATCCAAGAGATCTAGGAAGAATGGATTCAGGTGGTGCCCTGGCTCTCACAACTATCAGCCCTAGGATTGAGGTAGAATCTCCCCCTATGATTATAGAATAGTAATGTGATATATCACTAATAATTTTCAAGTTGGAAATTATTGAGATTTTAATTATGCAGCTGCTTTTTATAGGTTTTCCAGAAGAAACAAGACAGGATGCAGAAGTTGCATGCATTCTAAACTGCAGAGATAGAACAAAAGCATGCAAGCACTCCCTTAGTCTTTTAATTTACTACTAATTTTTTTGTCTTAGATTCCTCCATGAAACCACTCACTTAAGTATGTCATGAAATCTAATTTTTTCTCATTGATTTATTTCAAGTCATCTTATAATCAAAGTCATATCACACTCACCTTTATTTTATATTTTAAAAAGTTATATTCTATAGTCAGTCTTCTTATACAATCATCTACTTTCTTTGAAAGTATATTCATCAACCTAAAATATCCTTTTCTGTATTTATAATCTAAGCCATTTTTGCTATTATATAGATATTCTGTCATGTTCATTGGTAATTTCACACATACTTGTGCTTTGTTCTAGAGTATATTTAAAAGACCTGAAAATAAAATATACATCTTATTCTTGTTCCATGTCTCTTCTCGTCATTCTGGTATTTTAGCAAAGCTGAAGATTAATCATTTTAGTTGACTGACATTTTCCCCAAATGTCATCAGTCTGTTTCTGCGTACAAAAGGAAGACTCAGAGTACCCATTTTGTTACTCTTTGACTTAGGTGCACGATTAATATGTATTCTAAGAAGGTATGAAATTATTTTGCATACATATTTTTCCAAAATAGAATCATAGAATTAAAGGTTTAATATTCTTTTTAAGTAAAGTTTTAGAATTCAGTAACTCCTATTTTTTAGTTAAATGCCACTTAAAGCAGAGTGCCCAAAGCAGAGTATATTGGATGATAACTAAGACAAATAGCATTATGATCTGAAAAGAAATAGAAACTAAGCTGTTTTTATTCTCTATAGTGACCAATCATCTATAAATCAAATAAATTATATCTGGGAAAGTGCCACTTTTTCCAGATTAACATCCTGGGTATTTTACAGGTAAAATAAAAACTAATAAAATATGTATAAACATAACTATTTCATTAGATGCTTAATGCACTTTAATAGTTAAATTGGTGCATAAGATTATATGGATTATCCACTTCCATAAATCAATGTGTTTGCTAACTATAACAGGTACCTTTTTTGTATTATTAGTTGAAAGTATTATAACATTTATAGCAGTAAATTGTCTAGCTATGTGCTTCACATTTGAAGATATAACTATTATCTACTTGACCTGCATACAGATTTCTCAGGAGGCAGATCAGGTGGTCTGGTATTCCAAAAAAGGTCCAAAGCTATGGTTTTCCAGTAGTCATGTATGGGTGTGAGAGTTGGACTATAAAGAAAACTGAGTGCAGAAGAATTGATGCTTTTGAACTGTGGTGTTGGACAAGACTCTTGAGAGTCCCTTGGACTGCAAGGAGATCCAACCAGTCCATCCTAAGGGAAACCAGTCCTGAATATTCATCGGAAGGACCGATGCTGAAGCTGGAACTCCAATACTTTGGACACCTGATGCGAAGAACTGACTCATTGGAAAATACCCTGATGATGGGAAAGATTGAAAGCAGGAGGAGAAGGGGGTGACAGAAGATGAGGTGGTTGGATGGCATCACTGATGCGATGGATATGAGTTTAAGTAGGCTACAGGAGTTGACTTCCCTGGTGGCTCAGATGGTAAAGCGTCTGTCTACAATGCGGGAGACCCGGGTTTAGTCCCTGGGTTGGGAAGATCCTCTGGAGAAGAAAACGGCAATCCACTCCAGTGCTATTGCCTGGAAAATCCCATGGACAGAGGAGCCTAGTAGGCTAGAGTCCATGGGGTCGCAAAGAGTCGGACACGACTGAGCGACTTCACTTTCACTTTCAGGAGTTGTTGACGGACAGGGAAGCCTGGTGTGCTGCAGTCCACAGGGTCGCAAAGAGTCAGACATGACTGTGGCTGAACTGAACTAAACTGATTATCTACTTACATGAAGAAAGGTGCATTTTTATATTAATGTAAAATTATTTAATTTTACAATAGAAAATCTGCATTAAAGTGGAAAACACTGTGGAAGCAGATTCTATTAATATTATTATCAATTACTAAAATAAAATTAGAAAGACAAGAAACTTTGATATATAGTGTCAAAGGCAGGGAAACCAAGAACACCATGATTAAAAGGATTGGTGCAGATGTCAGCCTGCGTTTTCTGGACTCAAAGAAACTATAGCTATGGACTTAAATCATTTAAGTTCAATGTGGACACTAAAAATGAGTTTCTGTAAAACCATTCTGAAACTGTCAACTCTATATATCAAATTTTACTCAGCTATTAAATTCTGACTATATTGAGGCAGCAGTCACAAATTGGAGGAGATTTGAGGAGAATTCACCACTACAACAATTATGGGTTTCATGTTGCAGCATATTTCAAATGAAATCAAATGTTTTATGAAGTGGAATTCATGATTTTGATCTAGTTCTCTCCTCCCCCCTTTCCCTTTGGTAACCATAAATTTATTTTCTATGTCTATGAGTCTGTTTATGTTTCATAAATTTATTTGTGTCATAGTTTAGATTTCATATATAAGTGATATCACATGGTATTTGTCTTTATCTTTCTGACTTACTTCACTTAATATAATCATCACTAGGTCCATCTATGTTGTTTCAAATGGCCTTGCTTCATTATTTTCTGTAACTGAATGATATTCCATTGTGTATACATATATATACATATATATATATATACACACATACAAATATGAACGTGTTAGTCACTCAGTCGTGTCTGACTCTTTGCAAGTCCATGGACTTTAGCCCTCCAAGCCTTTCTGTCCATGGAATTCTCAAGGCAAGGATACTGGAATGGGTTGCATTTCCTTCTCCACGGGATCTTCCCAGCACAGGGACTGAACCTGGGTCTCCCACATTGCAGGCAGATTCTTTACTGTCTGAGCCACCAGAGAAGCCATATATATATATATGCCACGTCTTCTTTATCCATACATCTGTTGATGGACTTTTAGGTTGCTTCCGTGTTTTGGTTATTGCAAACCCTTCTGCTCTGAATATTGGAGTGCATGTATCTCTTCAAATTAGAGGTTTCTCTGGATGCATGCCCAAGAGTAGAATTTTGGGATCATATGGCAACCCTATTTTTAGTTTTTTTAAAGAATCTGCACACTGTTTTCCATAGTGGTTGTACCAATCTACATTCCCACCAACAATTAGGAGGGTCCCATTTTCTTTGCATCTTCTTCAGCACTTGTTATTTGTAGAATTTTTAATGATGGCCAATCTGACTGGTGTGGGGTGTCATCTTATTGTAGCTTTGATTTGCATTTCTCTAATAATTAGCAATTTTGAGCATTCTTTTCATGTACCTATTGGCCATCTGTATGTCTTCTTTGAAGAAATGTCTAATTAGATCTTCTGTCCATTTTTTGATTGGGCTGCTTGGTTTTAATTTTTTTATTAGGTTGTATGAGCTGTTTGTGTATTTTAGAAATTAAGCCCTTGTCAATTGCAGCACTTTAAGTGTTTTCTCCCAGTCCATAGGCTGTCTTTTGTTTTATTCATGGTTCCCTTTGCTGTGCAAAAGCTTTTTTGATTAGCTTCTATTTGCTAATTTTTGCTTTTGTTTCTGTTGTCTTGGGAGACTGACCCAAGAAAAAACATTAGTTCAATTTACGTCAGAAAGTGTTTTGCCTGCATTCACTTATAGGAGTTTTATCTCCTATAAAGTATCATGTCTTATAAGTCTTTAATCCATTTTGAGTTCATTTTTGTGAATAGTGTGAGGGTGTGTTCTAA
Organism: Bos indicus; assembly: GCF_029378745.1. Classification (NCBI taxonomy): domain Eukaryota; kingdom Metazoa; phylum Chordata; class Mammalia; order Artiodactyla; family Bovidae; genus Bos; species Bos indicus. Next base: position 26,085,066 of record NC_091776.1, on the reverse strand, counting down.
CTTCATTGACTTACATGTGGTGTCCAACTTTCCCAGCACCAGTTGCTGAGGAGACTATATTTCTCTCATTATATAAGCATGCCTCCTTTGTTGAAGGTTAATTGACTGTAGGTGTGTGGGTTTATTTCTGGGCTATTCTGTTCCATTGATCCATGTGTCCATTTTGTGTGTGTGTGTGTGTGTGTGTGTGTGTGTGTGTGTGCGCCAATACCACACTGTTTTGATTACTATAGCTTTGTTGTGTAGTCTGAAGTCTGGGAGGATTATACTTCCTGCTTTCTTCTTTTCCTTCAGGATTGTTTTGGCAATTCTGGATCTTTTATGGTCCCATAAAAATTTTAGGAGTATTTGTTGAAAATCTCATGGATAACTTGATAGGGTTCACATTAATCTGCAGATGCTGTGGATTTTATGGCCAATTTAATGTTATTAATTCTTCCAATCCAAGAGCATGGGACAATTTTCTATTTCTTTGAATCATCTTTAGTTTCCTTCATCAATGTTTTAAAGTTTTCAGTATCTAAGTCTCTGTGGGAAGTAGCAAAATGAATCCATAATGTAATTTAAGTAACATCAGTCATTGTTATTTGAATATATTACTGTATCTGTTATATATTTCATTATAAAGGCATATTTGAATATTCTTAATGTTGACTATTGGAGGTTTAGATATGCTTTGAATGGTATAAGGAGAGAATCTGTAACTTGTGGTCCTGTAAATTTTCTTCACTGTATAACTAAACAGATATTGAGATCAAATATATTTCAGTAGCCAGACACTGAATATAAGTATCAATAGAATCTGTTCTTCTAATAGAGAATACACTTCAATTAATACTAAATTTGACATTGTGTATACCTGAGAACCTTCAATAGCCAACTAAGAAAGATGACTTACTGAAGACAAATCAGACTGAGTTATGAAAGCAATTATCTATAAACGAGAAGTGAGAAATCTTAAATCCCTTTTATTCCAATCTCAAGTGGTTAATACATGACTGCATAAATCATAAAAATATTCTTTGAATTTCCAAGCTGACCTCATCTGGAAAGCTGAATTTGTCATTTAAATATCCCATCTTCCTGAATATGAAGAACAATAACCAAAAAAACCCCTCACAATGTCTAATGTCCCTTTTACATTTATTCAAAAATTTTACATTAATATATAAAAGCACATGGAAAAATCACAGTTTGAAAACAATGCAAAGTGAGTTAGAATGTGAAGATATTATAAATGTTGCTCTTGTTCTGACTTGTTCTATAGCATACCACTAAATTTTAAAGTACTCAATCTCTGATTTTTTAATATCTAGGGTAAAGGTTTGATTTTAAAGCTTTAATGAAAACTGTTAAATGTTTGTTTTTATGTTTGAAATTATGCACTTAGTTTATGCCATTTCTAAACCTAATTATTCCATGAAGTCTGAAAGAAATTACATTATTTTTCCCTAAAATTTAACTTCTTGACACAGTGCATGTACTTTTCAGTGTGTATTATTGTGAGTATTCCAAAGAGAGAAGAGACTATCCATGTGAATTTTCATGCCACGTGTGGGTGAAATGGAGGAAGATGAGAGGAGGGGTAGGACGTGGGAGAGAAAGAATGGTAAGGATTTGGGAGGGGCTTCATCTCTCAATACATACAAGATTCTCTGAATTTTCAGTTTATTAGATGTTTTCTGTCTAAAAAAAGTGAAATTCAAATTTCAATGGGTGCCCATTAAATAAAATTTTATCGAAATCTTATCTTAGAGAAACTTGGTTAAGAAAATATAAATGATGAAAACAATTTTTCCATTTATTTGTTGTCCATAAATTATTGGCCATCTTCCTAGGCAACAATTTATTACCAATTTAGCAGGAATTTCTTTCACTGTACTCTTACTTGCTAAGATCCTAATGATCTAAATATTATATATTTATACATAGAAACATATATTATTAAAATTACTTTGGGCTTAATGATGCTGCCATATACACTTAAAGAAGTGCATCAACTGTACATGTACATCTTATTAAATTAAAGTGAACAGACTCACCAAATAAGACATTACTATCAAACTAGAAACCTTCTTACTCCTGTCCCCATTTATCACTTCAGTCCTCCTCCTGAGAAATAAGCTCAATTCTGACGTGTAAAATTATAGATTAGTTTAGCTGACTTTGGAAATGTATGCAATGGGAACCATGAAAATATACGATTTTGTAAGTGGCTTAATGTTCTCAATATAATTTGTCGTATATTTTGAATACTGTCCATCACTATTTCTTCAACTAATGCTCTTGCCTCATGTCTCTTTCTTTTCCACTGAGACCTCAATATCATTTATGTTATACTCATTATATCCCATATTTTAATATCACATGTGCTCTTTTTTTAACCTTATAATTGTCTCTCTGATCTTCAGACTGTGCATTTTCTTCCAATATATCTTCAAGTCAACTAACTCATTTTTCAGCTTTTTAAAATGTGTTGTAAAACCTACTCATTGAATTTTGAGTTTTAATTATTTTATCTCTAGTTTTGGAATTTTGGGTAAATCCCGGGAGTTGGTGATAGACAGGGAGGCCTGGCGCGCTGTGGTTCATGGAGTTGCAAAGAGTCAGACACGACTGAGCAACTGAACTAAACTGAACCTTTGGGTTGATTTAATTTTTTCACTTGGCTTAGTGTCAGTTCATATATACAAAACTTATTATTTGGATTATCAGAGCTTTGAATGAAAATGAAGTTATAGTTTGAGGTTTGGGATGCTATCTTACATGGAGATGGTTAGGGTAATTTAATCTTAGATTGTGTAGTGGGGACATGCTACCTGGATCTATTTAGGCACTGAACTAGTTTTAAATCTTTAAGAGTTCGTGAAGTGGCTTAATGGTAAAGAATCTGCCTGCCAATACAGGAGACAAGGGTTCAATCCCTGGTCTGGGAAGATCTTACATGTCATGAAGCAACTAAGCCCCTGAGCCACAACTATTGAGCCTATGCTCTAGAGACCGGGAACCACAACTACTGAGCCCACGCACCCTAGAGCCTGTGCTTATCAAAAGAGAAGCCTGAGCACCGCAACTAGAGAGTAGCCCCCACTCACTGCAACTAGAGAAAAGCACATACAGCAAAAAGACCCAACATACCCAAAAGATAAAAATTAAAATAAAGTTTTTTTTAAGTTTGTGAAGTATTGTCTCAGTCTTGTGTACCTTATCCCAGAGTCACTTTCTCCATATTTCCCATTCTAAAGCTTCCTTGCAATAGTCTCTTCTCTTTGAAAGACACTACTTTTCAACTTTTCCTCTACTCAGTGAGGCCCCTGAAAACCCTGTATAGCTTTGTAGCATCTTAACAGATTTGGGCTCCATTTTCAGACTTTCAGCTACACTGTTTAATAAATAATGTCTTAAAGAACTAGCAATGCCACATAATTGGACTGACATTTCTTGGCTTCCCCTATTTCTTTCATTTTGACCCTAAAAGTCTGCATTGATTGACTTCTAGAGTCATCAAGCATATTTTTAACACTCGAGATTTCAGAGTTTTTTGTTTTTTTTTTTTACTAGCATTCTTAGTTCAAAATAACTTATGCCAGAAACAGAACTAATGCATTGTAATATTTATTGCCTGAAGGAATGTGAGATAAGCAATTTACATGTTTTATTACAAATAAATCTTGTAAGAACCTTGTAAGTTGTATAATGTCCACTGTTAAAGGTATTCACATTTATATTATCCAAAAGTCTTTAAATTAGAGGAAAACATATTCTTGAATAATTTGAATGGAAGCATAAAAATGTGACTATATACGAACACATGGCTTCACAGTGGGTTTCAATAGAATGTAATTTGATATGTGTTTACCATCAAAATAGACTTTGAAAAACTTATTTAACGGTTGAATGGCTTATTTTTATGAAACTGTCTGTGATACTTAAAAAATACATTTTTGGTCAAGTATTTACAGTGTTTAGATTCATATTTCAAAGACTGTTTGATTTGATATGTGTCTGATTGGGAAAGAAAAATAACTTAAAGATGACCAATTTTCTCATTTCAGATTTTTTATAGGTAGATGAAAAATTATAGACATAAAGAGGTATGAGTAGCAAACAAATGTAAAAAGTAGGTTATTAAAAATTGAGTTTCTCATTTTATAAATTATAGTGGTTCTCAAATAACACTCTTTAAGCAATAGTAATATAGATAAGGAGGTGATACTTGAAATTAATGATTAAAGATTTTATATATATATATATATTTATATATATATATATAGGAATTCTCCTTTTTTTTCAATCCAGAGTGATTAGGTATATGAATGTATATGTGTGTCTCTGGACATGTATTTTGTAAGCCTATGTACATATTACAGATGCTCACATAATCCCATTTGCACAAACTTGTTTTTATGTCTACCATGTAAGAATTTACAATATTGGTAATAGTTCTCCAGAGAAAAATAATCAATAGGATATGTGTTATTTAGTGGCTAAGTTGTGTGAGACTCTTTTGGGACCTCATGGATTGCAGCCTTCCAGGCTCCTCTGTTCATGGGATTTCCCACCCAAGAATCCTGGAGCGAGTTGTGATTTCCTTCCCTATGGGATCTTCTCAACCCAGGGATCAAACCTGTGTCTCTGGCATTGGCAGACACTCTTTACCAGTGAGTTACCTGGGAAACCCTAGGATATGTGGGTTTATAGAAAAACATTTTAAGGAGTTTGGTCACATGACTGTAGGGGTTGCCATGTCTGAAATCTGCAGGGTAGGCTGGCAGGCTGGAGACCCAGGGAAGAACTGATATGGTAGCTCAAGACAAAAGGCAACCTGTAGGCAAAATTCTCAGTTTTTCTCTATTTTGGCCTTCAAGTGGTTGGACCATGCTCACCCACATTATGAAGAGTAATCTGGTTTACTCAAAGTCTATAGATATAAACATTAATCTCCTTTAAAATATTCCTTCACAGCAACATCTGAACTGGTGTTTGAACAGACACCTTTGTACCATGGCATAGTCATATTGATGCATAAAATTAACCAACAGTTCTTAAATCATGACCTTATACATCATAATATTGAACTTCAGTTTTTTCTTTAATTAAGTAATGGAAGTCAAACAGCAAGTTCAGACTGTTCAATGAATTATGAAGTCTAGTGTTTAGAGTAGTCCAAGAGCTTTATGTAAGGAGAGATAAAAAATGTTTGATTTCATGATATTCCCAGATCTTGGCTGAGCAGAAAGAATAGAAGGAAATGATAGGTCTCCTGAACCTTACTAAACATAAAATAGAAATGATTCAAGATGCATATTCTTCTATCAAACCCTGAAAGGGAGATGGCAAGCGGGTTCTCAGAAAGAGATAGAGGCCTTATCAGTAAGGGATCCTCAGAACTCAAGGTATTTGTTCCCATAAAGAGAAGTTGATGAAGAAACTGCAATTATTCAGTAAAAAAGCACAACTGATGCATGTAAATATAAAAAGTCAGTCATCATTATTCATGGATTCTGTATTTGCAAATTTTCCTACTCACTAAAATTGATATGTAATCCTCCAATCAATGTTTCTTGGCCCTTTTGTGTCATTTGCAGACAGGCACAGAGAGATGGAAAATTTGAATCACCTTCACATTTAGGTGGTTCTAATTTATTGTTTCAGCTCTTATACTATAAATATATCCTTTCCATGATATGTTTAATATCATATTTTGGGGATTGTTATGCCTTTTGCTGATGATTTCACTGTTTAAAGTGTCCCCAAAGGAAAGTTATGACCAACCTAGATAACATATTCAAAAGTGAGACATTGCTTTGCCAGCAAAGGTCCATCTAGTCAAGGCTATGGTTTTTCCAGCGGTCACGTATGGATGTGAGAGTTGGACTGTGAAGAAAGCTGAGTGCCGAAGAATTGATTCTTTTGAACTGTGGTGCTGGAGAAGACTCTTGAGAGTCCCTTGGACTGCAAGGAGATCCAACCAGTCCATCCTAAAGGAGATCAGTCCTGGGTGTTCATTGGAAGGACTGATGCTGAGGCTGAAACTCCAATACTTTGGCCACCTCTTGCGAAGAGTTGACTCATTGGAAAAGACCCTGATTCTGGGAGGGATTGGGGGCAGGAGGAGAAGGGGATGACAGAGGATGAGATGGCTGGATGGCATCACTGACTCGATGGATGTGAGTTTGGGTATACTCCGGGAGTTGGTGATGGACAGGGAGGCCTGGCGTGCTGGAATTCATGGTGTCACAAAGAGTAGGACACGACTGAGTGACTGAACTGAACTGAACTGAAAGTGTAGTGCTAAATTTCTGTTCAGAGTTCCTAAGCACAAGATTGTGATATGTCTAAAAAAATTACAAGTGTTAGATAAACTTTATTCAGGCATGAGTTGTAGTACTGTTAGATAATACATATTAAATAATGTGTCTAAAATGCACATAAAAGAAGATTATGTGTTAATCTGCTGATGAAACTGTTTGAGACTGGTGTCATACCTAACTCTACATTTCACTTAGTAGTAAGGTTTTAGTAGTAAGGTGTTTGCTAATTGAGAGTTCCTGGTTCAGTTAAGTTCAGTTCAATCGCTCAGTCATATCTATTCTTTGCAACCCCATGGACTGCAGCACACCAGGCCTCCCTGTTCATCACCAACTCCCAGAGTTTACTCAGACTCATGTCCATTGAGTCGGTGATGCCATCCAACCGTCTCAGTCTCTGTCATCCCCTTCTCTCACCTTCAATCTTTCCTAGCATCAGGCTTTTTTCAAATGAGTCAGTTCTTCGCATCAGGTGGCCAAATTATTGGACTTTCAGCTTCAGCATCAATCCTTCCAATGAATATTCAGGACTGATTTCCATTAGGATGGACTGGTGGATCTCCTTGCTGTCCAAGGGACTCTCAAGAGTCTTCTCCAATACCACAGTTCTTCAGCGCTCAGCTTTCTTTATAGTCCAACTCTCACATCTATACATGACTACTGGAAAACCATAGCTTGACTTGATGGACCTTTGTGGGCAAAGTAATGTATGCTTTTTAATATGCTGTCTAGGTCGGTCATAACTTTTCTTCCAAGGATCAAGCGTCTTTTAATTTCATGGCTGCAGTCACCATTTGCAGTGATTTTGGGGCCCCCCAAAACAAACTCTGTCACTGTTTCCACCGTATCCCCATCTATTTCCTATGAATTGATGGGCCTGGATGCCATGATCTTAGTTTTCTGAATGTTGAGCTTTAAGCCAACTTCTTCACTCTTCTCTTTCATTTTCAACAAGAGGCTCTTTAATTCTTCTTTGGTTTCTGCCATAAGGGTGGTGTCATCTGCATATCTAAGCTTATTGATGTTTCTCCCAGCAATTTGATTCATCCAGTCCAACTGTGCTTCATCCAGTCCAGCATTTCTCATGATGTACTCTGCATATAAGTTAAATAAGCAAAGTGACAATACACAGCCTTGATGTACTCCTTTCCCGATTTTTGGAACCAGTCTGTTGTTCCATGTTCCATATCATAGTTCTAGCTAAAGTAGAAGTGCAAGAAGCTAAAGTGGATGTAACTCCCAAACATCATCTTTTAATCTCTCTAAGTGGTCTACCTGTTGCATTTTGACCTGCATACAGATTTCTCAGGAGGCAGGTAAGGTGTCTGGTATTCCCATCTCTATAAGAATTTTCCACAGTTTGTTTATATCCACACAGTCAAAGGTTTGACATAGTCGATACAGTAGAAGTAGATTTTTTTTTGGAACTCTCTTGCTTTTTCAAAGATCCAGCTGATGTTGGCAGTTTGACCTGTGGTTCCTCTGCCTTTTCTAAACCTTTCTTTAACATCTGGAAGTTCATGGTTCAGGTACTGTTGAAGCCTGGCTTGGAAAAATTTGAGCATTAATTTGCTAGCATGTGAGATGTGTGCAATTGTGTGGTAGTTTGAGTATTCTATGGTATTCCCTTTCTTTGGGGTTGAAGTGAAAACTGACCTTTTCCAATCCTGTGGCCACTCATGAGTTTTCCAAATTTGCTGGCATATTGAGTGTAGCACTTTTCCGGCATCATCTTTTAGGATTTGAAATAACTCAACTGGAATTCCATCATCTCCACTAGCTTTGTTCATAGTGATGCTTCCTAAGGCCCACTTGACTTTGCATTCCAGGATGTCTGGCTCTAGGTCAGTGATCACACCATCATGATCTTTTTAATATGGTTCTTTTGTGCATTCTTGCCACCACTTCATAATATTTTTTGCTTCTTTTAGGTCCATACCATTTCTCTCCTTTATTGTGCCCATCTTTGCATGAAAATTCCCTTGGTATCTTTAATTTTCTTGATGATATCTCTAGTCTTTCCCATTCTATTGTTTTCCTCTATTACTTTGCATTGAACACTGAGGAAGGCTTTCTCATCTCTCCTTGCTATTCTTTGGAATTCTGCATTCAAATGGGTATATCTTTCCTTTGCTCCTTTGCCTTTCACTTCTCTTATTTTCTCAGATATTTGTAAGGCCTCCTCAGATAACAATTTTACCTTTCTGCATTTCTTTTTCTTGGGATGGGCTTGATCCCTGTCTCCTGTACAGTGTCACGAACCCCTGTCCACAGTTCTTTGGGCACTCTGTCTATCAGATCTCATCCCCTGAATCTATTTGTCACTTCCACTGTATAGTCATAAGCAATTTGATTTAGGTCATACCTGAATGGTCTAGTGGTTTTCCATACATACATCAATGTAAGTCTGAATTTGGCAATAAGGAGTTCATGATCTGCGCCACATTCAGCTCCTGGTCTTGTTTTTGCTGACTGTATAGTGCTTCTCCATCTTTGGCTGCAAAGAATATAATCAATCTGACTTTGGTATTGACCATCTGGTGATGTCCATGTGTAGAGTCTTCTCTTGTGTTGTTGAAAGAGGGTGTTTGCTGTGACCAGTGTATTTTCTTAGCAAAACTCTGTTAGCCTTTGCCCTGCTTATTTTGTACTCCAAGGCCAAATTCGCCCATTACTCCAGGTATTTCTTGACTTCCAACTTTTGCATTCCAGTCCCCTATAATGAAAAGGACATCTTTTTTGGGTGTTATATCTGGAAGGTCTTGTAGGTGTTCATAGAACTGATCAACTTCAGCTTCTTCAGCATTGTTGGTCGGGGCAAAGACTTGGATTACTGTGATATTGAATGGTTTGCCTTGGAAGTGAACAGAGATCATTCTGTCATTTTTGAGATTGCATCCAAGTACTGCATTTCAGACTCTCTTGTTGACTATGATGGCTACTCCATTTCTTCTAAGGGATTCTTGCTCACAGTAGTAGATGTAATGGTCATTTGAGTTAAATTCACCCATTCCAGTCCATTTTAGTTTGCTCATTCCAAAAATGTAACTGTTCACTCTTGCCATCTCCTGTTTGACCACTTCCAATTTGCCTTGGTTCATGGACCTAACATTCCAGGTTCCTATGCAATATTGCTCTTTACAGGATCAGACCTTGCTTCCATCACCAGTCACATCTACAACTGGGTGTGGTTTTTCCTTTGGCTCTGTTTCTTCTTTCTTTCTGGAATTATTTCCCTACTGATCAGTAGCATATTGGGCACCTACTGACCTGGGGAGTTCATCTTTCAGTGTTCTATCTTTTTGCCTTTTCATACTGTCATGGGGTTCTTAAGGCAAGAATACTGAAGTGGTTTGCCATTCCCTTCTCCAGTGGACCACATTCTGTCAGAACTCTCCACCATGACCTGGTGTTCCTTTTTACTTTACAGTGTACAAGTACTATAGTTAATGAGAATCAACTGCGTGTGTGGCTTCAAGTGTATGTGTGTGTGTGTGTTGAGATACCTATCTACAAATATATATACGATTAATTAATGACAGCATTCATCAGCTAAATGTGTGACCACTTTCACTGAAAATGGAGTTTCAGTTCAAACATAGTGTACTTAATTGCTGATGACTATTATTTCACATCTCACCTTTGATGCACAGACCTGATATTTGTACAATAAATATTTCAAACTGTATATATAAAATTTTGTTGATGTTTATTGACATTTTAGCCATCAGAGGTACTGTAAGACTAATAGTTATTGGAATTTTAACCATTTCCTCCCTTTTATCTGATGAGTCACTTTTGTTATTTAAACTAAGATCTTCCTAGGGTTGAGGTTTAATCACAGGAAGCGATCACAACTCTAAACTCTCAGTGAGCTCACAGACAAAAATCCTTTCACAGTGCTTCCCAAATGGATTATATAAATATTTTATACATGATAAGAATATATTAATATATATTAGTATTGTAATAATGCTATAGACAGATATAGCAAGAGATTTCAGGAAAGATTTATTTTAACTTTGGAGTAAGGATTGGTGAATTTAACTTTCAGTGAGTCATTCTCATTACATGATTTCGGAAAAAGTCACATAATTCCTTTAACCCTAGTGTGTCTCAATTATAAATCAATAATAATGATGCAATTTTTAATTAACTTAGGAATAATTTATACTCATTAAAACTTTTAAGTGTACACATCCTTGACTTCTGACAAATATATACACTTGTGTTCCACTCTCAGGTCCAGAGTAGCTGCTCTGCTTATGTGAAACATTTGGTTTTGTCCATCTATGTATATAAACCCTAGCTCTCCCCAGGTGACTTTCAGGGGATCCCATTAACTCCTCACATAACATTTCTAAGCAGCTCCCTACTTTGGTGTGCTCCTGCAGACGACAAGTAGTCTGCTTCCCTAGACTCTGATCTTGCCTCCTCAGTTTACTGGGACCCCTGTGCTGTATATGAAATTCTGTTCTCTGTGTGGCCATTGGGAAATTTTTCCCATGCATAGATCTGGCCTGATCCATGGAGCTTGCCTTTTTCTTTCTCTCCTCTCAGGGATTACAGTCTTGCATGGTCATTCATCACTATCTTAAAGTAGTTGCTTCAGATATTTCACCCAGTTTTATGGTTTATTGGAAGATAGGCATAATATATATTCTATCATTGATGAAAGCCAGTGTAGATTTTGCAACCGTATTGGAGAGGAGAAATCTGAAGAGGCTTATAAGTTTATTTATTCCTCTTTATTTAGGTAAACATGCTCTATTTATTTTTAGCGACTTTGTTCCCTATTCCCTCTCCCTCTAGAGATTTATGGTGCTTCAGAGGGATCTTACTATAAAACTATTGCTATAACATATCATTTCCCCTTATCTATAAACAAATATTGGAGAACGCAGTGGCATCCCAATCCAGTACTCTTGCCTGGAAAATCCCATGGACAGAGGAGCCTGGTAGGCTGCAGTCTACGGGGTTGCTAAGAGTCAGACACGACTGAACGACTTCAGTTTGACTTCACTTTCATGCTTTGGAGAAGGAAATGGCAACCCACTCCAGTATTCTTGCCTAGAGAATCCCAGGGATGGGGGAGGCTGGTGGGCTGCCTTCTATGGGGTCGCACAGAGGCGGACACGACTGACGCGACTTAGCAGCAGCAGTAGCAGTATAAACAAATATTCTGTGAAATAATTAGAAATCAGAGAGGCATTCACTCTCTGCTGATCCTTGGCTTGTAATTCTTGGCTTCCACAATAATATGTAATTTATTTACATTCCATGGAAGGAGTGATAGGTTTACCTACTCCCTTGTCATCATTTGGGCTCTCTGGAAAGGTGAGAGAGATATGGATTTAGGCATACAGAATAGTATTGGTATAACACCTGTGAAAAGAAAAGTGGACCAAGAGGACAAGACAGAGTTAACCACATGCTTGGAATGCAAATATGACGGAGCCGAGTTGGGAGGTCTAAAGTATAAATTGTCCATTCGAGGTGTGCCAGTTAGTGTAGAAATCAGAAGGTCATAATACCTCTTTTCAACTTAGTCATTGGCTGGGGCCATACTGAGAAGAGAGTGTTCTCAATAACTACCATCATGCTCATTCATTGGCAGAAGGGCACCTTGAGAATAGCATGTCCTTGGCTTGCCTGGGTCATGATTTTGGAAGGTGTGCTAGAGTGGCAATTTTGAAGAATGGCCATATCTGAACTTTCTGCTGATGTGACAGAAGATTGAACAAATACAGGGGAAACTGAGAAGATAAGTAAATACTTATTGCTGATTGGAGCCAGATTTAACTTAAATAAAATATGTCATGGTATAAATGATAAAGCACTCTATGAGTAATATTACTTAATATATTTTCGTTAGTACAAATTCCTGTCTTCCAGCCTTTTTCTTCCTGGATTTATGTTCATATTAAAGAATTTGGTCTTTGGTATTTCCATATCAATTTAGTGCTGAATTTAATTTTCATTATACTTCTTTTTGTATTTCTGTTCTTTGAGTTTCTATAATGATTTTGATACAGTAACTTAGTCAAAGTTTACTTGGTGGCTGGGAAAAGTTAATTCAGTTTCTATAAAGTATTTCATTTCCTATCAGTAGCTCTTTTAGGCCCTGGGAGAATCTGCCTTATCTCTATTATTTTCACTCTCTTCAAAGTAAACAGAGGCAGGTATTGTTATCACATCTTAGGAACAGGAAAGTTGAGCCCTGGAAATTTAATAGCTTGCCAAGGTCATTTTCACTTGAAAACACAGCTGAATCCATATTTCATGTATAGAATAAAGATTTCTTTAAAAATAATTTAATATAATTATATATTTGGGTATTTGCAAAAGGTTATGATTTTTAAAATAAGCAGAAAAATAAGCTGTGTCTTGGCACCTAGCCAATCAATGCATTGACTATTATGTAGATTTATGTACCACAATGAGGTAGCTAGGCAAGGCTTTAAAACATAAAAAATATACAGTAATTTCTCATTTCCATTTGTGCCATGAACTCATTAGAAAAATGAAGACCTCCTCTGTTTTTACAACTCTCAATCCTACCCTAGTGACATCTATTTGATTGCTTATAAGGCTCTAATACAGGTAACTACTAACCATATTATTGACAACCTAGCTTCCATTAGCCGATTTCATGGAAGACTAATCTATTTGCATTTGCCCGGATAAAATTATTTCTGTATCTGTGCAAATTATACTATTTTCTAATTTATATTACAACTTTTGATTGCCCTGTCAATGTAATTTGTAGTATTTATATTTTAAAGCTTAGATTTTATGTAGATTTTTAGATAAGCTAAAATAATCACAAATATAGTATTTTTACAATATTAAAGGTAAACTTTTGAAATTAAAATTTCCATTAAATAGTTTCAAATATTCATTATTATAACATATTTGAAGTTTGAAGTATATCCACATCATTGTTTGATGCCTGCTAGAAAAATTAGAAAAAATTTCTGATCTACTTTAAAAGACAGGTTTTTAAGTATATGGATTGTATGGAAAATTAAGAATTGCAGAGAATTATTTCTGTTTACTATTGTGTTTCTATGTAATGGCTATGTGATGTTTGCTGCTGCTAAGTCACTTCAGTCCTGTCCGACTCTGTGTGACCCCATAGACGGCAGCCCACCAGGCTACCCCCTCCCTGGGATTCTCCAGGCAAGAACACTGGAGTGGGTTGCCATTTCCTTCTCCAATGCATGAAAGTGAAAAGGGAAAGTGAAGTCCCTCAGTTGTGTCCGACTCTTAGCGACCCCATGGATTGCAGCCTATCAGGCTCCTCTTTCCATGGGATTTTCCAGGCAAGAGTACTGGAGTGGGGTGCCATTGCCTTCTCCGATGTGATGTTTAAGAGGTTTCTAAAACCCAGGCATCTCTTTCTATTCCAGTTTTATTTCTTTTTTTTTTTTGTATGTCCTTTTTTTAAATTTTATTTTATTTTTAAACTTTACAATGTTGTATTGGTTTTGCCAAATATCGAAATGAATCCACCACAGATACATGTGTTCCCCATCCTGAACCCTCCTCCCTCCTCCCTCCCCTCCCCTCCCTCTGGGTTGTCCCAGTGCACCAGCCCCAAGCATCCAGTATTGTGCATCGAACCTAGACTGGCGACTCATTTCACACATGATAGTATATGTGTTTCAATGCCATTCTCCCAAATCTTCCCACCCTCTCCCTTTCCCACAGAGTCCATAAGACTGTTCTATACATCAGTGTCTCTTTTGCTGTCTTGTATACAGGGTTATTGTTACCATCTTTCTAGATTCCATATATATGCGTTAGTATACTGTATTGGTGTTTTTGTTTCTGGCTTACTTCACTCTGTATAATAGGCTCCAGTTTCATCCACCTCATTAGAACTGATTCAAATGTATTCTTTTTAATGGCTGAGTAATACTCCATTGTGTATATGTACCACTGCTTTCTTATCCATTCATCTGCTGATGGACATCTAGGTTGCTTCCATGGCCTGGCTATTATAAACAGTGCTGCGATGAACATTGGGGTACACGTGTCTCTTTCCCTTCTGGTTTCCTCAGTGTGTATGCCCAGCAGTGGGATTGCTGGATCATAAGGCAGTTCTACTTTCAGTTTTTTAAGGAATCTCCACACTGTTCTCCATAGTGGCTGTACTAGTTTGCATTCCCACCAACAGTGTAAGAGGTTCCCTTTTCTCCACACCCTCTCCAGCATTTATTGCTTGTGGATTTTTGGATCGCAGCCATTCTGACTGGCATGAAATTGTACCTCATAGTGGTTTTGATTTGCATTTCTCTGATAATGAGTGATGTTGAGCATCTTTTCATGTGTTTGTTAGCCATCTGTATGTCTTCTTTGGAGAAATGTCTATTTAGTTTTTTGGCCCATTTTTTGATTGGGTTGTTTATTTTTCTGGAATTGAGCTGTAGGAGTTGCTTGTATATTTTTGAGATCAGTTTTATTGACCTTGCAAATGTGATACATCATTGTTTACTTTTTGGGGCTGAAGCATTTTAAAGGACATGCTGGGTCATTTTACAATACATTTTATAAAAATATATCATTTTAATGACCAGCAGTTATCCTCCTTTAATAGTATTCTTTTTCTTTTATGTCAAGATTCTTGGAAATTTCATGATCATAATTAGAAGGAAGAAGCAATTTATTATAAGCAAACAATTAAGTATTTTCTCTTTCCAGAAACAGTAAGTTGAAAAACTTTAAATATGGTAATAAACAACCAAAGAAATAAAACTTAAACTTATATTTATAATCCAATTTTATATTTCTTTTCCCATAAAGTAGATTTTCTTTAATCCCTTTTTCATGTGTCAATTAATTTCTTACCCTCTCACAAATAATAATGAGTTAATGTAACCCAATGTAAAATATAATTCCCTAATTTTATCTTGGAGACAAGTAGCTTATTAGTTCCAACAATTCTATTGTGATCAAAACATAGAAGTATTAACATTCCCTTTTTAAAGCTTCACTTGGTGAAAGCAAATACTTTTACCGAGAACTTGCACTGCTAAATGTTAGATTATATTTTTAAACAAAATTACAAGTGTGTTTAAGGTTCTCCAGAGAAACAACCAATATATGTAGATCATAAATGGATAGACTGAAATAGATATGTTTTCATGGGATAATGAGGATTGACTCACATGATTGTGGAGGCTAAGAAGGTTCACAATATGCCATCTGCAGGCTGGAAACCCAAGAAAGCCCATGATGTAGTTCCAGTTTGAGTCTGAGGGCCTGAGAACCAGTAGAACTGATGGTATAAGTCTTGTTCAAGAGCAAGAGAAGACTGATATCCCAGCTTGGCAGTCAGGCAGAGAGAGTGAATTCTCTCTTCCTCCACTTTTTTTTTTGTTTTATTCAGACCCTCAGTGGATTAGATGATGCTCACCACCTTGACGGCCTTCTCCTTTACTCAGTCTGTGTATTCAAATGCTAATCTCTTCCTGAAACATCCTCATAGATACACTCACATATATATATATATATATATATTTTTTTTTTTTTTTTTTTTTGGCTAGGAATCCTAACAAATCTGGGAATCATGTGGAAGCTAACACAAAATTAACTACACATTTTCTATGTTTCAAAACTTATGTAATTCAAATTGCAGCTCAGCATTCCTCAGTCAGTGCCTTCTGCATAGGATAAATGCTGTCTACATGGTATACACAAAAGTATTTTTATATTTATCTTATAAAAGAAAATTACATTAGAAAAGCATCCAATCAAGAACTTTAATGTAAAATAAAGTTCGACCTTGTAACTCAGGTAATTTTGGCATTCTGTGTTTGCCCCAATTATGTGATTTATTAAGAAATACGGTTCATATAAATATGCCTTCTGTAGAACCAGCAGACAAAATCTAATCATGAGCACATAGAAATACTAACCCTGTTGGCCCAAATTAACTGATCCTATGCTCTAATGAGTGTGAAGCAATCAAGAGAAATTTTATTTTAGCATATTAGTGCAATTGAGGGGCATAAATTTATCATTTTACATATTAATGTTGTTTTATATATAATATTTTATATATAATAAGATCTAATATATAATAAAATCTATCTAATTTTAAAAAGCAATATTGCCACGAATATGTTGCAGGAAGGGGGGCACTTTCCAGGGCCCAAGAGTGAGCTCTTGTTAACACTTGGAGAAGAATTTTCTGAGGAGACACACTAGCTGACAAAGCAAGAGTCTTTATTGGAAAGGGGCACTGGGGTGGAGCAGTAGGGTTAAGGGAATCCAGGAGAACTGCTCTGCTATATGGCTTACAGGCTTGGGTTTTATGGTGATGGGATTCGTTTCTGGGTTGTCTTTGGCCAATAATTCTGACTCAGGGTCCTTCCTGGTGGTGCATGCATTGCTCAGCCAAGATGGATGCCAGTGAGAAGGATTCTGGGAGGTGGAAGAACACGTGGTGTCTGCTTTTGACCGTTTCCAAACTCTTCCATTTGGGGGTGGTTTGTTCGTTCTGTGACCTTTACCAGGACCTCCTGTCGTAAAATAACTCATATAAATGGTTACTATCATTCCTGGCCAGGGTGGGTGGTTTCAGTCAGTGTGCTTCCCCTAACAACTAGATATGTTTATTTAAGGTGATAAATCAATTAATAGAAAACTTTGGACGTATGCATTCTTCTCCTTGTTGCTAATACAGTATCTTTTTCCATTTGTTTACTTCTGTAATTCTTCTGACTTGAAATAAAATCTTCACTGGTTTTCCTTACTCCTAAAGTACCACAGCATACAACTCAGTTGGGGTGAATTTTGTACCTCGGGCTTGTTTTCCTGCTCCTCTTAAGAATTTAATTAGCTAATTAGCTTTCTCAGGTGTAAGCAACAGATGCCTTACATCTGTTCATAATATGTGACTAGCCAGGAGCACTTTTCCCCCCAAATTTGGACTGAAGAAATTCATTATGTCTCTTTAGTTGGCTTTTTCTTACACACATGATTCCAGCTAGTCCTGAAGCTAATATGTTGGTCCTTAATATTATTTCTCCCCAAGGAATCCAGTCTACATTGAATCTTCAGTTGTGCTAAAGAATCAATTACTGTTTCTCTCTATTCCTATCTAGGTCCCTAACTTTTGCCTATGTCTTCTTGCTACTTGCATATAAAGAATGCATTTTTGTTGTTGTTTTGATGTAGTTTAACTTTTACAGAACAGATACTTTCTCACTATCTTTTGGCACATGTGCGGACTTTTTTCCCCACCACAGAGACATACATAATCTATTTATATGACCTGGTGTCCTTAAAAGCAAGCAACAAAAATGACTGACTAATCTGAGTCAAAATTATTTTACGGACTTCATATTTTCCTTAGAGAATCATCCAGAAGAATCGAGGGATCTGTTGGGAAATAGAAAACAAAGGGAAGCTGCAAAGTCAGAACTAAGGCAAAATCATAGGACAGAACATTCTGAGTAAAAGTCATCTTGATTGCCCACCAGCACTGCCAGCACTTAAGTCCTGGTGGTTACCCTGATATCTGCAAAATGGATGTTGCTGCTTTTATTGTGGCTATTAACATGGAATCTTCACATTTTTGTCGCTGTAGTTCCTGATTCAACTCTGGTACTGAAGCCATTTGGGCCTAGATCACAAATTCACATGCACTGATTTTTAGCTTCTACAAAAGAAGTTTAAAACCAGAAGTTTACAAGAAGTCTTTCACTGGAAATTAACAGTGGAAGGCAATCCAAATATTAGCAAATAGTAAGGAACCACACTAACTATACAAATGCAGAAATCTACTACTTCAGTGCAGAAAAATTTATACCATGTAGAATCATAAATTCAAATACCTAAAATCATACAGCATACATCTGTTTTTGTTAAAAGAACTTCCTAGGGTGATGAAAAACTTGTATATTCTGTTGATAAATGGTAAAGTATTTGCCAAAAATCCATCAAATCCATCAAATATATATATGTGCATGCACACATATGTTAATAGTGAAAAATTACATTGTGTAAGAATTTCTGTCTGTATAATCCAGTTTGATATATACTACTGAGTACATCTGATATCCCATGTCTAATATACACACCTAATATATAGATCATATAAGCATTATATATTTATTATATATTAGAAATTATATAAGTATAATTCACATGTACATACACATATCCACATACCCCAAGGTACAGATGTTCATGAGAATAAGATCCAATAGAGAACAAAATCAGAATTTTCAAATATCCTATTTAATGAGTGAAAATGTGTCATTTCTTACTATGATCCACATATATACTTCAAGTACAAATCTATGCTGTACTTAATTATTTTTAATTTCATGTTTTAGAGCCCACTAGATAGTTTTTGTCAATATTTTTGAGCCAAAATGTCTTTATTGTTTCTAAATTTTATTCCTCTTTTTTAAGTTAAAAGCATAAAGGATTTGTCCACAATTTCCAAGATAAAGCAGTAATACTTAGGCTGAGCTCAAGTTTTATCATATCACATTTGTACCACTATAATTAAGAGTCCTCAGGCCTTTCAACTACCCTTTTCTTATATATTTTGTTATTTATAATTATACTTTAAGAAAATCACTTCTCAGTTATTCAGAATTGAGGGGAAAAATCAAACCTTATTTTGAGCTAGAATATTCAATAAATTTTTCAAAGGAATAAATAATTTCTTCTTCAAATACTACAGCTATCCGTCTTAACAATACCACTTTAGCTAACAATTATTTTGTTTGACAGTCCTAGTGTTCAAAAACACAGTGCAAAAAGTACAACTAAATAACAATTTATGATCATTTCCTACACATTGTAGATTAAATAGACAAGAATATCTTTATGCAGATATGAAAATTAATGATTTAACGAAATAAAAATCATCTTAAAACAATGTATCATCACTGAGTTGTATCACATATATAGTATATATATATATTCACTTAATTATAAATATGAATTAAAATTCCATAATTATTTCATAATATTTTTTAGAGTAAGTTAATACAAGGCAGCTGTGGAAGTTCAATACAAAAATGAATGGCAGAGGAGTCAGGAATATATGAAACATTGTGAATCTTTTTCAGATTGAGCCCCTACTCCATCCACAATTGTGTTATATTCCAGCCTGTGCTGAGATTCTTTTTCATCCTTTACCCAAACATTTTCTGTTTTTATACTTGGATCTGAGGCTAGAAATTTTATTTATCAATTCATTGTATGCTTTAAGTAATAAAACGTAGACTTCTCGCTACTTCTTAGAAACTTTAGTTCAATTCAGTAGCTAAGTCATATCCGACTCTTTGTGACCCCATGGACTGCAGCATGCCAGGACTCCCTGTCCATCAACAACTCCCGGGGTTTACCCAAACTCATGTCCATTGAGTCAGTGATGCCATCCAACCATCTCATCCTATGTTGTCCCCTTCTCCTCCTGCCTTCCATCTTTCCCAGCATCAGGGTCTTTTCAAATGAGTCAGCTCTTCACATTAGGTGGACAAAGTATTGGAGTGTCAGCTTCATCAGTACTTCCAATGAACACTGAGGACTGATCTCTTTAGGATGGATTGGTTGGATCTCTGTACAGTCCAAGGGACTCTCAAGAGTCTTCTCCAACACCACAGTTAAAAACCTTCAATTCTTTGGTGTTCAGCTTTCTTTATATTCCAACTCTCACATCCATACATGACTAGATGAATGTTTATAGGCAAAGTAATTTCTCTGCTTTTTAATATACTGTCTAGGTTGGTCATAACTTCCCTTCCAAGAGGTAAGAGTCTTTTAATTTCATGGCTGCAATCACCATCTGCAGTGATTTTGGAGACCCCAAAAATAGAGTGAGCCACTGTTTCCATGGTTTCCCCATCTATTTGCCTTGAAGTGATGGGACAGGATTCCATGATCTTAGTTTTCTGAATGTTAAGTTTTAAGCAAAATTTTTCACTCTCCTCTTCCACTTTAATCAAGAGGCTCTTTAGTTCTTCACTTTCTGCAATAAGGGTGATGTCATCTGCATATCTGAAGTTATTGATATTTCTCCTGGTAATCTTGATTCCAGCTTGTGCTTCATCCAGCCCAGCATTTCTCATGATGTAATATAAGTTAAATAAGCAGGGTGACAATATCCAGCCCTGATGTACTCCTTTTCCTATTTGGAACCAGTCTGTTGTTCCATGTCAAGTTTGAACTGTTGCTTCCTGACCTGCATACAGATTTCTCAAGAGGCAGGTCAGGTGGTCTGGTATTCCCATCTCTTTCAGCATTTTCCACAGTTTATTGTGATCCACACAGTCAAAGGCTTTGGCATAGTTAATAAAGCAGAAATAGATGATTTTCTGGGACTCTGCTGCTTTTTTGATGATCCAGTGGATGTTGGCAATTTGATCTCTGGTTCCTCTGCCTTTTATAAAACCAGCTTGAACATCCGAAAGTTCAAGGTTCATGTATTGCTAAAGCCTGGCTTGGAGAATTTTGCGTGTGCTGCTGCTGCTGCTAAGTCACTTCAGTTGTGTCCGACTCTATGCAACCCCAGAGACGGCAGCCCACCAGGCTCCCCCGTCCCTGGGATTCTCCAGGCAAGAACACTGGAGTGGGTTGCCATTTCCTTCTCCAATGTATGAAAGTGAAAAGTGAAAGTGAAGTCGCTCAGTTGCGTCCGACTCCTAGGGACCCCATGGACTGCAGCCCACCAGGCCCCTCCGTCCATGGGATTTTCCAGGCAAGAGTACTGGAGTGGGTTGCCATTATGTGAGATGAGTGCAATTGTGCAGTAGTATGAGCATTTTTTGGCATTGGCTTTCTTTGGGATTTGAATGAAAACTGACTTTTTCCAGTCCTGTGGCCACTGCTGAGTTTTCCAAATTTGCTGGCATATTGAGTGGAACACTTTTACAGCATCATCTTTTAGGATTTGAAATAGTTCAACTGGAATTCCATCACCTCCACTAACTTTGTTTACAGTGATGCTTCCTTAGGCCCACTTGACTTCACATTCCAGGATGTCTGGCTCTATGTGAGTGATCACACCATCGTGATTATCTGGGTCATGAAGATTTTTTTTGTACAGTTCTTTTATGTATTCTTGTCACCTCTTCTTAATATCTTCTGCTTATGTTAGGTCCATACCATTTCTGTCCTTTATTGAGGCCATCTTTGCATAACATGTTCCCTTGGTATCTCTAATTTTCTTGAAGAGCTCTCTGCTGCTGCTGCTAAGTCACTCAGTCGTGTCCGACTCTGTGCAGCCCACCAGACTTCTCCATCCATGGGATTTTCCAGGCAAGAGTACTGGAGTGGGGTGCCATTGCCTCCTCTGGAAGAGCTCTCTAGTCTTTCCCATTCTATTGTTTTCCTCTATTTCTTTGCACTGATCACTGGGGAAGGCTTTTTTTTTATCTCTCCTTGCTATTCTTTAGAATTCTGTATTCAAATGGGTATATCTTTCCTTTTCTCCTTTGCTTTTCACTTCTCTTCTTTTTTAATTTATTTATTTAATTAGAGGCTAATTACTCTACAATATTGTATTGGTTTTGCCATACATCAACAGGAATCTGCCACAGCACTTCTCTTCTTTTCATAGCTATTTGTAAGGCCTCCTCAGACAGCTATATTGCTTTTTTGCATTTCTTTTTCTTGGGGATGGTATTGCTGCCTGTCTCCTGTACAATGTCATGAACCTCTGTCCATAATTCATCAGGCATTCTGTCTATTAGATCTAGTCCCTTAAATCTATTTCTCACTTCCTCTGTATAATTGTAAGGGATTTGATTTAGATTATACCTGAATGGTTTAGTGGTTTTCCCTACTTTCTTCAATTTAAGTCTTAATTTGGGAATAAGGAGTTTATGATCTGAGCCACAGTCAGCTCCCAGTCTTCCTTTTGCTGACTGTATAGAGCGTCTCCATCTTTGGCTGCAAAGAATATAATCAATCTAATTTTAGTATTGACCAACTGGTGATGTCCATGTGTAGAGTCTTCTATTGTGTTGTTGGAAGAGGGTGTTTGCTGTGACCAGTGTGTTTTCTTGGCAAAAGTCTATTAGCCTTTGCCCTGCTCATTCTGTATTCCAAGGTCAAATTAGACTGTTACTCCAGGTGATTCTTGACTTTCTACTTTTGCATTCCAGTCCCCTATAATGAAAAGGAATTTTTTGGGGGGGATATTATTTCTAAAAGGTCTTGTAGGTGTTCATAGAACCTTTCAACTTCAGTTTCTTCAGCATTACTAGTTGGGTCATAGACTTGGATTATTTTGATATTGTATGGTTTGCCTTGGAAACGAACAGAGATCATTCTGTCATTTTTGATATTGCATCCAAGTACTGCATTTTGGACTCTTTTGTTGACTATGATGGCTATTCCATTTCTTCTATGGGATTCTTGCCCACAGTAGTAGATATAATGGTCATCTGAGTTAAATTCACCCATTCCAGTCCATATTAGTTCTCTGATTCCAAAAATGTCGTTGTTCACTCTTGCCATCTCCTTTTTGACCGCTTCCAATTTGCCTTGATTCATGGATCTAACATTCCAGGTTTCTATGCGGTATTGCTCTTTACAGCATCAGGCTTTGTTTCCATCACCAGTCACATCCACAACTGGGTGTTGTTTTTGCTTTGGCTGCGTCTCATCATTCTTCCTGGAGTTATTTCTCCACTGATCTCCAGTAGCATTTGGGGCACCTACTGACCTGGGGAGTTCATCTTTCATTGTTCTATCTTTTTGCCTTTTCATACTGCTCATGGGGTTCTCAAAGCAAGAATACTGAAATGATTTGCCATTCCCTTCTCCAGTGGACCACATTTTGTCAGAACTCTCCACCATGACCCATCTATTGTGGATGGCCCTACACAGGGTGGCTTAGTTTCACTGAGTTAGTCAAGGCTGTGGTCCATGTGATTAGATTGGTTAGTTTTCTCTGATTCTGGTTTCTGTCTGTCTGCCCTCTGGTGCCCTCTCTCAGCACCTACCATCTTAATGGGGTTTCTCTTAGAAATTAATGAACCTATAAACCTGAACGGAGAATGAAATTAAAGATTTATTATGTTAGTAGTGGAAACAGTTTGAGATGTGATTTTCATGTTCATCTTTTTGTGTAAGAAAATATGTACTGGGAGGTAGAGATACTGATGAAAACCTTCACTGACAAATTGCTTGTAAGCTGAGCATTATTATAATAGCAACATTCCAAATCAGTTATGAAATATGCTTGCTTTCCTGAAATTTAGATCTTCAAAGAAGTTTTTAGAAAGTTCCTGAAAGGCTTACACTGAGATAACATTTTTAAAATGCTTATTTTTTAAGTAGACATTTTTGTATGACTTTAAATGTATGAACTATTTCAAGTTTATTTTCTGGTTTACTGATTAATTAGTAGTCTTATGAAGGACAGTATACAGTCAGATTATTTTTCTTCATTGAAAATTGCACATTGCAATAATTCAAATACATACCAATAAATATCTAATTATTTAGAATTTAAGTTTTTTTCAAATGCAACTAAAGTAAATTTTAAAACTTAATTCAAACTTATTTAGTGTGTGACCAACTGATGAAGTTTTACATTCCTACAACTTGAATATTTGTAGTTATACATCAAACTATCATAAAAAATTGTTTTTATGCTATTGAGTCATCTCTAGGAAGTCAAAAAATCTAGCTAATATATATGAAAAAAATTACTGATTTTTCCAATGATAACTGTTTTGAATTTATTTCATGTTTAATTTATAAACTATAACAATATAAATCTTTATGAAATTATATTAAATAATTTAATTTAAATATAAATCATTTTCTCTTTAGCATATAAGCATAGTCTTTTAAAATAATGTATTATATATTATATATTAATATGGAGAAGGCAATGGCAACCCACTCCAGTACTCTTGCCTGGAAAATCCCATGGGCAGAGGAGCCTGGTAGGCTGCAGTCCATGGGGTCGAGAAGAATCTGACACGACTGAGGGACTTCACTTTCACTTTTCACTTTCATGCATTGGAGAAGGAAATGGCAACCCACTCCAGTGTTCTTGCTCGGAGAATCCCAGGGACAGGGGAGCCTGGTGGGCTGCCGTCTATGGGCTCGCACAGAGTCAAACACGACTGAAGTGACTTAGCAGTAGCAGCAGCGTATATTAATTACTAATAATTTAAACTCATCAAAAACAATATGTGCTTTCAGTTCAGTTGCTCAGTCGTGTCCGACTCTGCAACCCCATGAATCGCAGCATGCCAGGCCTCCCTGTCCCTCACCAACTCCCAGAGTTCACTCAGACTCACGTCCATCGAGTCAGTGATGCCATCCAGCCATCTCATCCTCTGTTGTCCCCTTCTCCTCCTGCCCCCAATCCCTCCCAGCATCAGAGTCTTTTCCAATGAGTCAACTCTTCACATAAGGTGGCCAAAGTACTGGCTTACTATTGTTATATTTAAGCAGCATATTTTCAAAACAATATTTTCTTATTATGCATTAAAATTGTACTTAAAATGTGACTGTTGCTATATAATTTTATCATCATTTGACATATGATATAAAAAGGAAGAGTTTCCCTTGTAGCTCAGCTGGTAGAGTCTGCCTGCAATGCCAGAGCTCTGGGTTCAATCCCTGGGTTGGGAAGATTCCCTGGAGAAGGGAATAGCTACCCACTCCAGTATTCTGGCCTGGAGAATTACATGGACTGAGGAGAGTGACAGGCTACAGTCCATGGAGTTGCAAAGAGTCAGACACAACTGAGCCACTAAGTACACACCCACATAAAAAGAAAATGATGACTAAAACCTTGCAGTAATGCAAACACACACACACACACCATGAGCTAAAGTATGTTTACCTACTGTAGGTCTTTATTTCCTGAGAAAGCAATAGTCTAATTGTTAGGTTTGGACACATATTTTAAAGAAGGTCACAATACATAAGAATTTCTGAAATTTAGCTATCCAGTATATGCAGATGACACCACCCTTATGGCTGAAAGTGAAGAGGAACTAAGAAGCCTCTTGATGAAAGTAAAGTGAAGAGTGAAAAAGTTGGCTTAAAGCTCAACATACAGAAAACGAAGATCATGGCATCCGGTCCCATCACTTCATGGGCAATAGAAGGGGAAACAGTGGGAACAGTGTCAGACTTTATTTTTTGGGCTCCAAAATCACTGCAGATGGTGACTGCAGCCATGAAATTAAAAGACGCTTACTCCTTGGAAGGAAAGTTATGACCAACCTAGATAGCATATTCAAAAGCAGAGACATTACTTTGCCAACAAAGGTCCATCTAGTCAAAGCTATGGTTTTTCCTGTGGTCATGTATGGATGTAAGAGTTGGACTGTGAAGAAGGCTGAGTGCCAAAGAACTGATGCTTTTGCACTGTGGTATTGGAGAAGACTCTTAAGAGTCCCTTGGACTTCAAGGAGATCCAACCAGTCCATTCTGAAGGAGATCAGCCCTGGGATTTCTTTGGAAGGAATGATGCTAAAGCTGAAACTCCAGGACTTTGGCCACCTCATGCGAGGAGTTGACTCATTGGAAAAGACTCTGATGCTGGGAGGGATTGGGGGCAGGAGGAGAAGGGGAAGACAGAGGATGAGATGGCTGGATGGCATCACTGACTCGATGGATGTGAGTCTGAGTGAACTCTGGAGTTGGTGATGGACAGGGAGGCCTGGTGTGCTGTGATTCATGGGGTCGCAAAGACTTGGACACGACTGAGCGACTGAACTGAACTGAACTGAACTAAACAAAAATACAAACATATAAGCAAACAGTTTTTGGCATAAAGCATGGACATGGTAATTCTAAGCTGTAAACCAGTAATAAAACAAAGAATAAAAATGTGAAATTACCTCTCTCTTATTGTTCTTTGTGGTGATGAAGTTATTCAGTTTCCATAAAGACAGTTGCTATCCACAGGGAAGCTATGTAGAAATCAGAAAAGAAAATAAACATTTGCACTATAATAAATATTGAAATTATCAGTAGATTTTCTGTTTCAAAGTAGTTTTCTCAATGTAAATGCACATGCAAATATATATTTTAAGGTCTTTAGTAATAATAATAACACAATGCCAAATATGTTCATTGGTAAATAAGTATTGAATTATGAGCTTCTCTACCCAAAGGCAGTAGACTGACAGATTGTATCATCCATACTGTTTCTCTATTTTCTGAAGATTTTTGTTCTTTAATTTATAAATTTATCTCTGTAGAAAAGTAGTACTTTTTATTTACAGGCAAGACAGTTGGATGATTAAATAATTATAGCTCTGTGACAATTCCACTAAGTGAAATGATGAAGTAAAGATTAGAATACTGCAAAGTTTTTGATATCATAGGTTTCTGATTCATAGATTCAGTTTCCTTGCATTGGATAAATTCTCTCATTTTATGGAAAACTTAAAACTCCCTGTGCCAGAACCTTTTACGAAGTCTCAAAATTGTTAGTAAAGCAATTTTATTGACTTTGCATTACCTGTATATGACCCTAAGGATATTTTTAAGGTTTTCTTTTCTCAATATCCAAGCAGGCATATTTAGATTACAGATCACAAACACAAAATGTAAAGTAACATACCTCAATATTTTATTAAAAGTATTTGTTTTCCCACTGGCATCCAAGTTACTATAAGTCTTTTGTGGATAGATTATTCCCTTTACTCATTTAAAGAAGAATACAAATAAAGCATTAAAAGAATTCCAATAGTAGAAGCTTAGAAGATTTGCTCTAGCAAATATTAAAACAATAGCTATCAGACTAAGGGTTTCAGGGTGGGATAAATTCTTCTTGATACAGAAAATATATATTATTTTATGATCTCATAAAATGATATATTGTACAGGCAAGTGTGAAAAGAAAAAGAAAGAACTTCTCTTAATAGGAAGAGAACATATAAAATGTTTCAAATAGAACATTCTATAGCACTGAGTATTCACTGAATTTAACTATTTTTTCCTAAAGTTTAGAGGAAGGAGACTGTTAGATTGTTTGTTCATGGATTCAACACATTGATTACATAATATTTATTGGGAGTATTTTAGGTACCAGAGGTGCAATAGATTAAAATCAGAAAACTTCCCTGCTCTCTGGAGAATGCATCTATAGGAGAAAATATAACAGATGAATAAACAGACACACAAAACAGTTTCAGTGTAAGTTCTGTGAGTGAAAATCATGCACGCTGAGTGGACTGACTGCTGGTTTAAATTGAAGAGATGATATTTGACCGGATCAGAATCAAACAAGATCCAGCCATGTTGTGTGCATTAGGAAAGCACATTTCAGGAAGCTGGGGGGAATGAGCAGGGGGGCATCCTAAGATTCTTTAACCTCATGCTTGTGTGGAGAGTTTTATGATCAAACTACTGGCTAATGATGAAAAATGGGGGATATAAGGTTAGAACTTTACAGCAGTTAGGTCTTGTTGCAAATTCCATTTCAAGTAAAGAATTCATCCTATATAGGAAAATAATCTAAAAAATAAAGGGTGAATATATGTGTGTGTGTGTGTATATATATATATGGTATATATATATATATGATTCACTGTTCTATACCCAAAACTAAAACAAGAATGTAAATGAACTATACTCGTTTTTTTTCTTTAATAAATTCATTTCATGCAAGTGGAAGAAAAGACTTTCAAATATAAAATTAGAGAAGTGACAAACTGTAGTCTTTTTTTTTTTTTTCTCTTGGTTTATGGAAAATGAATCAGGAGATTCAATGGGAAACAAGTAAAATCAGAAACAGGGAATAAGTAGTATTTTGCTAGCCTAAGTGTACAATCTTATTTTGTTGGTAATGATTAAAATTTGTTTAGAATGAGGTCATATTTTCAGTATACATCTAAAATAAACTTTTAAATGATTGAAGATGAATTTAAAGACAGAAGATTAAAAGATGATAATTGGGAAATTACACATTCTTTAGCTTCATGTACTTCTATTTTAGCTAGAAGGAGAAGGACATGGGACAGGGAACAACAGACTGGTTTCAAATCAGGAAAGGAGCACACCAAGGCTGTATATTGGCACCTTGCTTATTTAACTTATAGGAAGAGTACATCAGGTGAAATGCCAAGCTGAATGAAGCACATGTTGGAATCAAGATTGCCCAGAGAAATAACAATAACCTTAAATATGCAGATAACACCACCCTTATGGCAGAAAGTGAAGAAGAACTAAAGAGCCTCTTGATGAAAGTGAAAGAGGAGAGTGAAAAAGTTGGCTTAAACTCAATATTCAGAAAACTAAGATCATGGCATTCAGTCCCATCACTTCAAGGCAAATACATGGGGTAACCATGGAAACAGTGACACACTTTATTTTCTTGGGCTCCCAAATCACTGCAGATGGTGACTGCAGCCATGAAATTAAAAGACACTTGCTCCTTGGAAGAAAAGCTGTGACCAACGTAGATAGCATATTAAAAACCAGAGGCATTAGTCCATTTAGTCCAAGGAAATGGCAACCCACTCCAGTATTCTTGCCTGGAAAATCCTGGTAGGCTACAGTCCGTGGGGTTGCAATGAGTCGGACACGACTGAGCAACTTTACATTGACTTTGATAGTTTTTACAGTAGTCAATCATGTATGGATGTGAGAGTTGGACTATAAAGAAAGCTGAGAGCCAAAGAAATGATGCTTTTGAACTGTGGTGTTGGAGAAGACTCTTGAGAGTCCCTTGGACTGCAAGGAGATCCAACCAGTCCATCCTAAAGGAAATCAGTCCTGAATATTCATTGGAAGGACTGATGCTGAAGCTGAAGCTCCAATACTTTGGCCACCTGATGCGAAGAACTGACTCATTGGAAAAGGCCCTGATGTTGGGAAAGATTGAAGATGGGAGGGGAAGGGGATGACAGAGGATGAGATGGTTGGATGGCATCACTGACTCCATGGACATGAGTTTGAGTAATCTCTGGGGGTTGGTGATGAACAGGAAAGCCTGACATGCTGCCGTCCATGCGGTCACATAGAGTCAGAGACGACTGAGTGGCTGAACTGGCTCTAGCTTCTTGAAAATTGCCCTAAAATATCCCTATAGATGTGCTTCCCCCAGTGTCTCAGCAGTAAAGAATCTGCCTGCAATTAGGAGCCACAGGAGACAAGGGTTTGATCCCTGGGTCAGGAAGATCCTCTGGAGAAGGGAATGAAAACCCATTCCAGTACTCTTCCTTGTAGAATCCCACAGACAGAGTAGCCTGACAGCCTACAATCCATGGGGTCACAAAGACTCAGACATGAATGAAGCGACTCAGCAAGCATGAAGGCATTGCGAAAGACAGTGATTCTCAGCATGTGTGTGGGGTGGGAGAGGAACAGAGTTTCCGTGTCCTATGGATCGTTTGAAGTTTTGCGTTTTGTTGTCCTTATGATTGAAGGGACCCAACTAATACTTATTCCTGTGAACATTTATCTTTGATGTATTAGATGTCCTGGCTTTCAGCAGGTCCCACATAATTGTCCTGTGCCTTGAACAAATTATCAGAACTTTATTCATAGATCCAAACATATTTTAAATAGATTTAATATTCACTGATACTTCCAGAATTGTACCTAATACTCAAAATAAGAAAAATATTTACCAGAAATTCTCACCATTTTGGAAAAAATCATACCATCAATAATAATTCTACTTAGGGCAAATTTGAATCAAGAATACAATAAAGATGTATCAGTTTGCATTTTTATTTGTTGCATACAATTATGTACCAGAAATTTTTGAGGGTTCTTTTAACAGTTTCAAAACCAAAACATTGTGACATTTGAAACAAAATGAAAGAATCTCTTTGCTGCTGCTGCTGCTGCTAAGTTGCTTCAGTGTATCCGACGCTGTGCGACCCCAGAGACGGCAGCCCACCAGGCTCCCCTGTCCCTGGGATTCTCCAGGTAAGAACACTGGAGTGGGTTGCCATTTCGTTCTCCGATGCATGAAAGTGAAAAGTGAAAGTGAAGTCGCTCAGTCGTGTCTGACTCTTAGCGACCCCATGGACTGTAGCCTACCAGGCTCCTCCATCCATGGGATTTGCCAGGCAAGAGTACTGCAGTGGGATGCCATTGCCTTCTCCGAAGAATCTCTTTAGCTTTTATCAAAAGAGGTTATATTCAAAATGAATTATATAGTTGTCATTTCATATTTACAGTTATAGTAGAGCAATGTTAAGAATGATGTTATAAAATTCTGTATTGAAATTATTTACTTTTTTCTTGCACTGATAAATATTTACCTTGCCCAAAGCAATGAAGAAGACACTTTCCAATATTTTCCTCTGAAAGTTTTACTGTTTTTCCTGACATATTAAGAACAGTCCCTCTGCATTTGACTTATACCATCTCCCACATTGTATTCCTTTCTTACATTTGTATTCTTTTTTTGATCTTTCTTTAAATTTGGATTATTTTTATTTATCTATCTTTAGTGTCAATAATTCCATCCTACCCCATAATCTTTTGCTAACCCTCTTTTTTTAATTTTGATTTTAAATATGTCTTTTTTTGATCTTTCTTTCAATTTGGCTTATTTTTATTTACCTATCTTTAGTGTCAATAATTCCATCCTATCCCATAATCTTTTGCTAACCCTCTTTTTTGAATTTTGACTTTAAATATGTATTTTCAAATCTAGAATTTCCATTTATACTTTTAATGTACTCCTATACTCGATTTTCTCCATATTTTTAACTAGCTTTAAACAGTGGCATGTCCTCTGTTTTATTTACTATATTAACTGTATTTAAAAATCTTGGATGTACATATTTGTGTAATTAGAGAGTATGATGTACAAAATGGGTCATATGACCCTGCTAGCACTTTGAATAATTTTTTATTTTGTGTCAGTCACTTTGGGTAAATCTTCTGGTCCTAGATGAAGTGATCTTCCTCTAGATGTGGTTATTTATTTCCTTTATTAATTAGAGATATTTGGGAGCTCATTTCCTTAAGTTAATTAGTGATAAAAATGAGCTACATTTAGGTAGATCTCAGAGTTCCAGCTGAGATCGTAGTGTATGCACTTGGGTCATGCCCTTAGGGATGCTCAAGTGTCGTCTTTGCCTTTTCAGGGCTGTAAGCCTGCCAAAGTTCCAGTCAGCTTAGATTTTAGACCTCTATGCTGCACAGAATTTAAAAATGTTTTGAAAAGAAAGCATTTTAACTGCAAGACTTCAAAAATGTCCTTTATTTTTCTCTGTCCCTGCAGGAGTAGTTCTCTGCTTCTACAAAGCGTAAACTCTTGGCCTCTTAGGACCACTTAGAATTGCAGAAGCCACCGGGGACTCTCAGGGTACACATGATTAACTCATCACTGTAATCTTTATCCTCCAGAATCATAGCCCTTTTCATCAATCTTGAGTTAGCCATCTCTGATACCTGTAAGCAATTTATTTTGGTATTTTGCATTTTATCTGCTTTTTGTTTATTTGGGTTTGTTTTTGTTTTTTAACCTTTTC
Source organism: Bos indicus (assembly GCF_029378745.1). Classification (NCBI taxonomy): domain Eukaryota; kingdom Metazoa; phylum Chordata; class Mammalia; order Artiodactyla; family Bovidae; genus Bos; species Bos indicus. The sequence continues at coordinate 26,053,304 of NC_091776.1, read as the reverse complement.
TATACGATAGGGAAGAATAAACATATGCCTAGGCATAATTCTCAAAATTACAACATAAATTGGCCACATTACAAGCACGTGTTTTATTAAGAGATACTCTCAAGAAAACTCATAAGTATTACATTGTATTTCATGAAATATCTCTTCAATTTTAACATGAAAGTGATACTTTGCCAAAATTTTGTCTAAAATTAACATTGCAGAAAAATAAACTTCTTTGCCTTTTTCTTTTGCCCACTTCCACTCATCAAACCATTGATTCCTAACTGGGATCTATATGTACCCGTTTGAGAAGCCTAAAATGTGAACAGTATTTGAACATAGTTCAATATGTTTGAAAAATGGGGTAAACTTTTCTGTTTTAAATGTGCTAAAATGGTAAAATAATAAGGTTAAATCCTGAGTAGGGAATTTTAAGCAAGGATTTGAACTGTGATCAGAGTAGATTTTGCATGTGATTCCTGGAAATTGAAACTTTCTTCTCTTTTATGTTAGTTATCTTTGGTCAAAAATAATTGCTTGTTTAATTACATTTCACAATTTTTCCAATAAAAGGGAATATTAATAGATAATTTGTATATATTAAACTATAAGAAAAATGAACACATCTCATTAGTTGTAGCATGATAAACATGTACTACGAAGTCCTGGGTTTACGTTTAAGCCCTGCCATTTCAGTTTTTTGCCACCAACCCTTAGTGTCAACTATTATTTTCATAACAGTTTACAACCTATATTGTGGATTACAAAGACATGTCTCACAATCTTTCAAAAACAAAAGGAAAATTCAAATTGAAATGATATTTTAAAAGGCATCTCTGTTCATATGTAGCAATTATTATCAAAATCATGAAAACATTATATTGATACCTATCACTTACTGTAATGGCTCCCCAAAGATATCTATATCCTAATTTCCAGAAACTGTGAATACATTAAAGTTTATGGCAGAAGAAGAGTATAAGTGCTGTTGTTTTTGTTGTTTAGTCACTAACTTGTTTCCAACTCTTATGAAACCTCACGAACTGTAGCCCACCAGGCTCCTCTGTCCATGGGATTTCCCAAGCAAGAATACTGGAATGTTTTGCCATTTCCTCCTCCAGGGGATCTTCTAGACCCAGGGATCAAACCCACACTTCCTGCAAGTCTCCTGCCTTGCAGGTGGATTCTTTACACACTGAGCCACTGGGGAAGCCCCATAGTGATATAAAAGTAGTAGCTTTACTGATATTTATTGTCCTTCCTATTACCCTACATTGTGTTATATCATTATTTAGTTTAATGCTCAAAAAAAAAAACCCCTCTGAAATATTGCTCTTTATATCTCAGCATCATAGGTAATGAAGCAGAAGGTGAGGGAGGTTAATTTGCCCAAGTATTGGAAACCCCAATGTAAAATAATTGCCAAACAACAAGGCTAACTTTAATAAATTTAAGAATTATTGCTTTCCTGTGTATCCAGTCTTGTACTGTTCTAAATGTTCTTTTGTCTGTACTGGAAGTGTCAGTAAATTGTGGCCATTAAGTCAGAATTCAATTTGAAAGGTCATTCAGAAGAAGAAAAATCAAAAACAAGAAAAAAGAAGGGTATTTCTCAGTATTGTAGAAATACATGTTTTTGACAAAATATTGAGCGTTGATGCCTCAATTCTTACCCCTCCTTTTACAACATTATATCATCTCAAATAGGCTGTCAGTTGAGCTTTAATTTACAAAAACAAATTTTATTTTTCATGATTTTACTTCTCTATTTCTGGTCATCTCAGTAGCTTCTTCAATGGCTTCCCTTACTTCCCATATTCTCACAGACTATGCTCATAGATTAGTTACAGAAATGTTCTTAAAATATAAATTAAATAAAATAATGTACTTCACTTAAAACATGATGATTTCCATGTATAATATGAGTACAATTGTACCACGTACTTTTTGCCTTTTCATACTGTTCTCAATGCAACAGTATGAAAGGGCAAAAAGATAGGACACTGAAAGAGGAACTCCCCAGGTCGGTAGGTGCCCAAGATGCTACTGGAGATCAGTGCAGAAATAACTCCAGAAAGAATGAAGAGACGGAGACAAAAAAAAAACAACACCCAGTTGTGGATGTGACTGGTGGTGGAAGTAAAGTCCAATGCTGTAAAGAGCAATATTGCATAGGAACCTGGAATATTAGGTCCACAAATCAAGGCAATTTGGAAGTGGTCAAACAGGAGATGGCAAGAGTGAAAAATGACGTTTTCAGAATCAGCAAACTAAAAAGAACTGGAATGGGTGAATTTAACACAGATGACCACTACATCTACTACTGTGGGCAAGAATCCCTTAGAAGAAATGGAATAGCCATCATAGTCAACAAAACAGTCCTAAATGCAGTACTTGGATGCAATCTCAAAAATGACAGAATGATCTCTTTTCACTTCCAAGGCAAACCATTCAGTATCACAGTAATCCAAGTCTGTGCCCCAACCAACAATGCTGAAGAAGCTGAAGTTGATCGGTTCTATGAACACATAAAAGACCTTCTAGAACTAACACCCAAAAAAGATGTCCTTTTCATTATAGGGGAGTGGAATGCAAAAGTTGCAAGTCAAGAAATACCTGGCTGCTGCTGCTGCTAAGTCACTTCAGTCGTGTCCGACTCTGTGTGACCCCATAGACGGGAGCCCACCAGGCTTCCCCGTCCCTGGGATTTTCCAGGCAAGAACACTGGAATGGGTTGCCATTTCCTTCTCCAATGCAGAAAAGTGAAAAGTGAAAGTGAAGTCACTCAGTTGTGTCTGACCCTCAGCAACCCCATGGACTGCAGCCCACCAGGCTCCTCCGTCCATGGGATTTTCCAGGCAAGAGTACTGGAGTGGGGTGCCATTGCCTTCTCCGAGAAATACCTGGAGTAACAGTCTAATTTGGCCTTGGAGTACAGAATGAATAAGGCAAAGGCTAACAGAGTTTTGCCAAGATAACACACTTGTCACAGCAAACACCCTCTTCCAACAACACAATAAAAGACTCTACACATCACTGGACATCACCAGTTGGTCAATACCAAAATCAAATTGATTATATTCTTTGCAGCCAAAGATGGAGAAGCTCTATACAGTCAGCAAAAACAAGACCAGGAGCTGACTGTGGCTCAGATCATGAACTCCTTATTGCCAAATTCAGACTTAAATTGAAGAAAGTGGGGAAAACCACTAGACCATTCAAGTATGACCTAAATCAAATCCCTTATGACTATACAGTGAAGTGACAAATAGATTCAAGGGATGAGATAGATGGAGTGCCTGAAGAACTATGGACAGAGGTTCATGACATTGTATAGGAGACAGGGAGCAAGGCCATCCCCAACAAAAAGAAATGCAAAATGGCAAAATGGTTGTCTGAGGAGACCTTACAAATAGCTATGAAAAGAAGAGAAGTGAAAGGCAAAAGAGCAAAGGAAAGATATACCACTTGAATGGAGAATTCCAAAGAAAAGCAAGGAAAGATGAGAAAGCCTTCCTCAGTGACCAATGCAAAGAAATAGAGGAAAAAGATTAGAGATCTCAAGAAAATTAGAGTTACCAAGGGAATATTTCATGCAAAGATGGGCACAATAAGGAGAAAAGTGGTATTGACCTAACAGAAGCAGAAGATATTAAGAAGAGGTGCAAGTATGCACAGAAGAGCTATAGAAAAAATATCTTCATGATCTGGCCTAGAGCTAGATATCCTGGAATGCAAAGTCAAACATTACTATGAACAAAGCTATTAAAGGCGATGGAATTCCAGTTGAGCATTTCAAATCCTAAAAGATGATGCTGTGAAAGTGCTGCACTCAATATGCCAACAAATATGGAAAACTCAGCAGTGGCCACCAGACTGGAATAGGTCAGTTTTCATTCCAATCTCAAAGAAAGGCAATGCCAAAGAATGCTCAAACTACCACATAATTGCACTCATCTCACATGTTAGCAAAGTAACGCTCAAAATTCTCCAAGCCAAGCTTCAACAGTATATGAACCATGAACTTCCAGATGTTCAAGCTGGATTTAGAAAAGGCAGCTTAGATTTAATATACCTCTCTTATATGTTTTATATAGCCCTTCAAAATTAAGCAATTTGAAATAAAAATGTTATTGGAGATATTGGATATATAAATTTTTTTTTAATCCAGTATTTTACAAAACTACCATATATATCCTTAATTCCTTTCAGTTTAGTTCAGTTCAGGCACTCAGTCGTGTTCGACTCTTTGCGACCCCATGAATCGCAGCACGCCAGCCCTGTCCATCACCAATGCCCAGAGTCCATTCAAACTCACGTCCATCGAGTCAGTGATGCCATCAGCCATCTCATCTTCTGGTGTCCCCTTCTCCTCCTGCCCCCAATCCCTCCCAGCATCAGAGTCTTTTCAAATGAGTCAACTCTTCGCATGAGGTGGCCAAAGTACTGGAGTTTCAGCTTTAGCATCATTCCTTCCAAAGAACACCCAGGGCTGATCTCCTTTAGAATGGACTGGTTGGATTAATTATTATTATACACATAAATATTAAAATAAAAATAAGATTCATATATTCATTCAATATATTCAATAAGAAAATATGGGAGTACATATATATTAATTTGTATTCCCATTGAAAAATCTGAATTTCACATTCTCAGCATCAGTGTAGAACTATATTCAGTTCTCCAGTTTTATTGTAAAACCAGTATGAAACAATTCTAATTTAAAAGCCATGTGGCCTTAAAATCAAACCCTAGCAATGAAATTGCTTCAATATTAAGATAAGCTCCAGGGATGGGTTTTAAATTCCAATCTTTAAAAAATTTTATATGTCTTTGATGAGCCATTTCTCATGTTCATTCCAATGAACAATAAGATCAGAGTAATCAAAAACAAGAATTTCAATTCCAAACATATCCCTAGAGATGACATCAATATAAAAGCAGTTTTATCTGGATAGGTTTTGAATTTTCATTATTTCTAGGGAATTTGTGCTATTTCTTTATTGATGGTAATTGCACAGTAATACTTATTTTGATCCTAAGGCAGATTAATGTATTATGCCACATCATATTAGTTTCATATGCCACTCTAGTGAAGAAAACATGATTTTTAAATCCTTCTTGTCTCTTCATTTATCAGTTTATCACTGTCTACATTTAATATGTGTTTCAACTGATATTTTACTCTATTTTACTCTTTGTTACAGAATAGTTTATGACAGCTTTCATTTATTATGTGTTTATACTGTTCTGAAGACAATGCATGTCTCACTTAATTCTCCAAATAACTCAATAAAGAATCAAGTCATGGAGAGAACATATAGGAACTTCTAGATCAAAGAACAAGTCAGGGTTAGGACAAAGATTTTAGGCTAACAGCCTGAATCTAGAGTCTGTTCTAATCTTAATGAACAAGCTGTAAACAAACTAATTTAGTGACTGTATATATGTGAGTTTGTATTTATACATAATGTGTGACATATTATAATTTTACCATTTAAAAAATTTAAAGAATATCCTTCAATATTTAAGTATATATTTGGCATTTAATTTTTCTCTTCTGTGTCTATGAATACACTTAACTATGAGTATATTGTGTAAAACAGTGCAGAGAAATAATGTCGTTTATCTTCTTGCTTGAATAAGTGAATATTAATAGAAAAGTCAAAGATATCTTTAAGTATTCTTTTAAAAACTTAATAATTCATTTTACTTTTGTAATTTTCTATCTAGGCTTATTCTAATGTAGTTTTAAATAAGAATAACATTATATAAATCAGATAGATTGATAGAGATATACGACAGATCATTGTGACAAGGGGTGGGGAAACTGTAGGACTTTCAAAAGAGAAAGGAAATACACAAAGGAGACCAAAACCCAGAAACAACAAGGATTTAAAAAGTTAGCCAGTTTTGCTTAGTCAGAGTTGATGTTTGTAAAAGGTTCACGAGAAAACTTGATTATTAACAAGAATAGAGTTATCTTTGTATGCCTGGTTTAGTCATATTTGACTGCAATTCCACCAGAGAAAATAAGAAATCATATTAGCGTCACTTATTTCAGAAAAGTGAAACCTACAAAGAGAGAAGGCATAAATGTAAATAAAAGAGATCAGTAGTAGGAAATGGCATAAATGGTAATAAATGAGACTTTCAGCAACATAACATCTCTCTGACAATTGCTTCTTTCTGACCACAGTCAGGAAAGTATATGGTTTTTTAGGAATATATGCGACTGGGTTAAGCTTATCTAAAAAATTCAGGGTTAAATCTTCATCTCAAGGTCCTTAATTTAATCAACCTTGGAAAATTATTTTTGATATTGTGATATTTTTGGTTTATAAGAAATATGTCAATAATAATCTATATTATTGGCCTTGTTTCCTGTTTCTGGCACAAAGCTTCTAAAACTCTTGATTAAATTTCCTAAATGATAGGATAGGGGAGGTATCTTTTGTTAGATAAACATAAGGTGACTTTTGGAAATTCCCTAGTAACACAAGTGCTTCCCTGGTAGTTCAGGTAGTAAAGAATCTCTCTGGGTCAGTAAAATCCCCTGGAGAGGGGAATGGCAACCTACTCCAATATTCTTGCCTGGAAAATTCCATGGACAGAGGAGCCTGGCGGGCTACCATCCATGGGGTCGCAAAGAGTTGGACACTATTGAGCAACTCACACACACACACACACACACACACACACACAGACACACAACCTAAGGATAGGGGCTGGTTGCCTGCAAAGGAAACCCACTTTGTGATTAGAGGGTGGGAACTCAGTCCCACTCCTGGACCTCCAAGGAAGGGAGAATAGATGGAGATTGAATTCACCTGCCTCTGTATTATACCTGATTGAACTCAATCATACCTCTGTAATGCAGGCTCCATAAAATTCCCAAAAGACAAGTTTCTGAGAGCTCTGAGACCCTTCCCAAAGACTTAGCCCTATGCATCTCTCTGTCTAGCTGTTCCTGATTCTATCTTTTTATATTAAATTTCTCAGTTCTGTGAGCTGCTCTAGTAAATGAATTTTATCAAGGAGGGGTTTGTTGGAACATCTGTCCTATAGCCTACAAGTGAGAACAGGTATAACCACAATTTGATATTGGTATCTGAATAGAAGGGGATCAGTCTGGTAGAACTGAACCCTAAACTTGTGGTATCATCTCCTATTAGACAATGTCAGATTTGAATCAAATTGTAGGATGTCCAGTTGGTTTCAGAGAATAGCTTGATTTCTGGGGAAAACTCACACATTGAAATTGCTGTCCGAATTGTAGAAGTATCAGTCAGAATCATAAGCAATATATATTGCCAAGTTCTGAGATTAGAATTGATATCTTAGGGAGCTAATATTCTCCCTACTGATGCTAACTGATGCTGAAGCCGAAGCTCCAATATTTGGCCCCTGATGCAAAGAGCTGACTTGTTGAAAAAGACCCTGATGCTGGGAAAGACTGAGGGCAGAACGAGAATGGGGTGACAAAGGATGATCAGATGGATGGCATTACTGACTCAATGGACATGAGTTTGAAAAAACTCTGGGAGACATAGAAAGACAGGAAAGCCTGGTGTGCTGCAGTCCATGGGGTGGCAAAGCCTTGGACACAACTTAGTGACTCAACAACAGCAACATTCTGCCTATCAAAAGAGTACCTACATTTCGGGAAATTACTGGCAAAAAGATCGCTTTGTTATGATAAATGATTTTGTCTAAACCCTAAAGTGTAGACATTATTATTCCTTTTAAAGTATCTGTAGCATGTATAGTCACACTGTCAAATAAATAAATAGATATTTCATGAAAGCCTATTGTGGGCAACACATTTAGCATTTATATAAGGATATAAGTAGCTTAAGACAAATTAAAATATTTAAGCAGTTATTCTAGACAATTCATCATTTAAGAAAATATACATAATTATTAATTTTGTTTAAAGACTATTCAAACATATCATTTCCTATAGGAACAGGCAAGAAAAATGCATATAATTAGAGTGTGATAATATAGGAGGAGTTAAGGTAGAATTCAGAATGAATCTTGAAGTTTAAATAAATAGTAGGGAGGAGGAAAAATAAACATTGAAAACTATAGGGCAACACTCAACAAAATTCTATAGAAAGATAGAAAGAAGTACATAAATGAAAGTCTAATAGGAAACACTTTCTAGTGAGCAGAGGTTCTCTTCATGTGCTCTAAGAGTTCTGTGTAAATGATACTTAGCATCCAAGTTGTGGGACTTCAAGTTTACCTTCAGTTCCCTTTCATTATCTCCTATGAATCCTCCTGCTGCTGCTGCTTTTCTTTTCATGCAATGTTTGTGCTCATAAATTTATCTGATCAGTATCTGATTAGTTTCTTTTATTACTCATATAATGTACTTGAATCCTTGTTAAGGCTTTATCATTCTAATCTCTTAAATGATGGCACAGTAATTTTAAATTGTGCCATCTAACACAGGCTATTCTCTTTAGGAATAAGTCATGATTATTTGTAACAGGATATATAAATATGGCTTTGACCTCCCGTTTTTTGAGATATTTGCATAACTCTTCAGTTTAGTTCAGTCGCTCAGTCGTGTCCGACTCTTTGCGACCCCATGAATCACAGCATGCCAGGCCTCCCTGTCCATCACCAACTCCCGGAGTTCACTCAGATTCATGTCCATCGAGTGAGTGATGCCATCCAGCCATCTCATCCTCTGTCGTCTCCTTCTCCTCCTGCCCCCAATTCTTCCCAGCATCAGAGTCTTTTCCAATGAGTCAACTCCTTGCATGAGGTGGCCAAAGTACTGGAGTTTCAGCTTTAGCATCATTCCTTCCAAAGAAATCCCAGGGCTGATCTCCTTCAGAATGGATGGGTTGGATCTCCTTGCAGTCCAAGGGACTCTCAAGAGTCTTCTCCAACACCACAGTTCAAAAGCATCAATTCTTCTGCGCACAGCTTTCTTCACAGTCCAACTCTCACATCCATACATGACCACAGGAAAAACCATAGCCTTGACTAGACGGACGTTTGTTGGCAAAGTAATGTCTCTGCTTTTGAATATGCTATCTAGGTTGGTCATAACTTTCTTTTTTTTTTCTAATTTTATTTTATTTTTAAACTTTACATAATTGTATTAGTTTTGCCAAATATCAAAATGAATCCACCACAGGTATACATGTGTTCCCCATCCTGAACCCTCCTCCCTCCTCCCTCCCCATACCCTCCCTCTGGGTCGTCCCAGTGCACTAGCTCCAAGCATCCAGTATCGTGCATCGAACCTGGACTGGCAACTCGTTTCCTACATGATATTTTACATGTTTCAATGCCATTCTCCCAAATATTCCCACCCTCTCCCTCTCCCACAGAGTCCATAAGACTGTTCTATACGTCAGTGTCTCTTTTGCTGTCTCGTACACCGGGTTATTGTTACCATCTTTCTAAATTCCATATATATGCGTTAGTATACTGTATTTATGTTTTTCCTTCTGGCTTACTTCACTCTGTATAATAGGCTCCAGTTTCATCCACCTCATTAGAACTGATTCAAATGTATTCTTTTTAATGGCTGAGTAATACTCCATTGTGTATATGTACCACAGCTTTCTTATCCATTCATCTGCTGATGGACATCTAGGTTGCTTCCATGTCCTGGCTATTATAAACAGTGCTGCGATGAACATAACTTTCCTTCCAAGGAGTAAGCGTCTTTTAATTTCATGGCTCTAGTGTCCAAATATTCTTTCTGAGTCTCTTCTGGTGCCATTGTTTGTTTTGAAACATACCAGCTAGCACCAGTTGTCATTTGCAAATACTCTATAAGGACAAGGCAAGAGAGCCAGCATAGTGTCCTGGGTGATAACCATACTCTGTACTCTGTAGTAAGCCTGTCCAGACTTGGATCCAGGTTAGCTACATATCAGTTTTGTGATCATGGGCAACTTAGACTTCTCAATTCTTCATTTTTCTTATCTGTGAAAAGTGTACAGTAATAGCAAGCATTTAATCCAGTTGTCATATGGAATTAAAAAATTAGTATCAGAAAGCAAATTGTGTCTAAAATATGACAGATTCTATATAAATGTTAAATAAATAAAACAAACTTGTCATCTAGTTCAGTAATATGATGCAGTAATATAGTTATTTACAGGTTGCCAATTTAAAGCTTGCATAATTGATTTTTTTCCTTCATAACAAAGATTTCATTAGTTGATACATATAATAAAGATAACACAGTACTTGTTTCATAGAAAGTACTCAATTCGTTATATATATTATTCATCTTGGTATTATTATAAGACAATAACTTAATTTTATTTAGTGAAAATCAATCCATTTAGCTCATGAAATGTAGCACAAATGAGCACATATGTTTAAAATAATCATATCTTTAAAAAGAAAATATGCTCCTAAGGCTAAAGAAGAAAAGAAGGAAAGAACATTTAAAAACAGGCATTTATAGTAGTTTATAATAGATATGTGAAAAATTTAAAACAAAAAACTACTAATTTCATTGTAATTTTTTAATATTGTATAGAAAATGGTCAAATGAATTAAAAGACTGAAGATCATGTACAAAATCTATTTTTTATGGCACAGTGAATAAAATAAATGAAATGCTCCAAGCAGTGGAAATTATTTTTAGTTGAAAGTTTATTAGGAGAGAATCCTTTGGCCAATGGAAAATTAGTATCTACCTCGCTTTATTCAAGCATGATTTGGGGAGTTATCAGAGTGAAAGTTGCACAAAGACATGAAGAGCCAACTGGGAACATCAGCTTAAGTGTAATGGGTAGTAGTTACCTAGGAACAGAAATTACCCCTAGACCATTAATAAGAAAAGAAGTTCTTTTGAAATACATAGGCAATGTATTTTAAAAATTGTCCACAAAGTGACAAGCAGAAGATAACTAATAGACTGCTATGCTGAAAAAATTAGGCTGGAAATGTGGTGAAACTGTGTAACATAAGGATATGACATCTTTATATCAAAAGACTATTCATTAATGCATAAATGTCTAGGAAACTACAGGCCAAAATAATTAAGAAACTGACATCTACATGCTGAAAATCTGACAAAGATATAAAAACAATGAGTCTACGTCAATATTTATTTAAGAAGAAAAAAAAAAGCAATAGTAACAGTAATATAAAATCATGGAAAACACAAGGCGAGTTTAATCATAACTTCAGTACCCTAGAAAATTTTTTGCAGACTTCTCTCCCAGGAGGAGCGTTCCTGGTGGCTCAGACGGCAAGTCTGCCTGCGGTGCGGGAGACCAGGGTTCGATCCCTGGGTCGGGAAGATCCCCCGGAGAAGGAAATGGCAACCTACTCCAGGATTCTTGTCTGGAAAATCCCATGGATGGAGAAGCCTGGCAGGCTCCAGTCCATGGGGTCATGAAGAGTCGGACACGACTGAGCGACTTCACTTTCACTATCCCACCTGGCGCTAGTGGTAAGGAACCCGCCTGCCAAAGCAGGAAACTCAAGAGCTCCGGATTGGATCCCTGGGTCAGGAAGATCCCCTGGAGGAGGAAATGGCGACCCAATCCAGTATTCTCGTCTGGAGAACCCCATGGACGGAGGAGTCTGTTGCGCTACAGTCCATAGGATCACGAAGAGTTGGACCTGATTGTGCACACATAATACACAGAGACGTCTGTTTTTAGAATAAAAAAACAATACATAAGAGTCCTGCAGTGTTACATGAAAAGGAGAAACTTTGCTAAATTCCTAAATTTAAAACGTTGGAGATCTCTAGTGTATACTTTTAATATGCTAGTTTATGAAATTCAAATGTACTATCATTTAATAAGATTAATGTATTTTTGAGCCATATGAATGGGCAGCATACAAAAAGAATTTGAGTAATACTTCCCTAGGTGTTCATAAGAATTACATGATTGACACTTTCTTGTAATTTCATCACCTCTCATACTATGTAAAGTCAAGAAAGGAACAAAACAGGCGCTATTTATCTGCTCCAAAAGTTTTTTAAAGCCAGTTGGAGTGACTCATCTTTATAATCAGATGCCTAGCTAAATGACATTGAGTTTCACTCTACTCTTATATTTCTGAGTACAGGAAGGAATTTGTCTTTGATGCAAAATAGAAAGCAAAGAGCTCATTTGGGCATTGCACAGAGAATAAAAAAGAAGGGGCTGACCTGGTGAAAATTACGTATTCATGGAATATTTTATATTAAATTGCTCTGTTTCTAAATGCAATCCTATAAGCTTTAAATGGAAAATTTCCTTTGGTTATAGTGAGTTTTTCCTGTATATAGACTACAATATTACATTTTTACTTGTTTGTTAATGATATATGTTGCTCATTTTTCAAAAGCAAGCCATTTTGGAAAATTTATTTGCAAATAACAACATAAAATTAGGCAATATTTTCTTCAAATGGTTATTTTTATAAATAGGTTATAATCTGATTTTTTTACTTGAAAAAATTACAATGGCCAAAGACCACTATTGTTTTCATCATGGTATTCTTAATAACTGAGCAGTATTTTTTAATAATTGTGCATACTGAATCTTTCAATTTAGTGTTTCTCTTACTTCTAGGAAAGAAATAACTGCTGTACTTTTTATTGTAATTAAAATTCATTTAAACTATATATACCAGAAAACGGATGAGTGGGACATGACTGAGCTAATAAGCACATACAAGATAATATTTAAGATTGTGTTGTGTCATAGGATTGGATGTTGCTAAATGTCATGTGACAGAATCATATATATTCATATATCTGTGTGTACATACGGAGAAATAGACTGATAGATTGGATCATAAATATCTGTTCATATGTACATACATGCACATGCAATCATATTAATATATACAGATATATGCATCTGTTTGCACATATATCACTCACTGCATGCAAGCTCAGGCACACCCAGCTCTTTGTGACTCCATGGACTATGGCCTGCCACGGTCCTCTGTCCATGAGATTTGTCAAGCAAGAATATTAAAGTGGATTGCCACATCCTCCTCCAAAGGATCTTCCCGACCCAGGGATCGAACCCATGTCTCCAGTATCTCTTGCATCGTTAAGTGGGTTTTTTACCACTGAACCACTTGGGGAGTCCCATACGCATGTATACCCACTGGCATATTCTAACTCAATTACTTTCACAATATATACATGTATGTATGTATACACACATACACCAGGTCAAAACACCTATGGATCAAATATGTTTTTGAGGTTGAAATTGAAAAGGGTAAATACACATGTAGTGTTTACACACACACACATCACACATATAAATAAATACACATAATGTAATATTTGACATCTGGATTGGAGGAAAATCATTTCTCAGAGACCATCTTGCATTTGATTCTGCTGTTGGCTTTAAATTAAAAAAAAAAATAATAAGGCTAATGTATTAATGAAATCCCTGGAATAATTTTAAAATGTTAATTTCTTTTTAAGATTTTTATATATTTTCAATGTTTAGTTATATTAAAATGACATTAGAATGCAAACTGCCTACCCATAAACTCCCCTGATGGCTCAAATGGTCAAGAATCTGCCTGCAATGCAGGAGACCTGGGTTTGATCCCTGGGTCAGGAATGTCGCCTGGAAAAGGGAATGGCTACCCAATCCAGGATTCTTGCCTGGAGAATTCCAAGGATAAAGGAGCCTGGTTGGCTACTGCCCATAGGGTTGCAAAGAGTCAGAAGCAACTGAGGGTCTAACACTTTCACTTTCAATTTTGGAGAAAAATTTAAATTATATAATTCTCTTAAAAATATTTTGTTTCAGAAAACTTATCTCATGAAATTATTTATTTATATTAAGTAACAAACTTCTTTTCTCTATAACTAGACACTCAGATTAAAAATATTAGCAATTAGATGAAGTGGTAATTTTGTCTAAATCAAAGTGTCCTAGTCTTAGTGTAATGTAACTATTAAACACTTGGTCCTCATATAGCTTTACTTATCAAATAAATGAAATAAACATCTAATTTAGCTGTATTAATGAAGGTAGAAATCAATTATCAAACTTAATATTTGTTAATTTGAAGTTACTCTGAGTACCATTTCATACTAGTTTATGTTATAATATAATAAAAATTCACATGGGATTTTAAACCCTAAACATTTTATTGAATTATGTAATTATGAGATTATGATAGTACCTATACAGAATGTATCCCTTTGTCTGTATTCTAGTAGTCTGAAATATCTCAGCAAAATTTTCCAGTACAGATAATGTGAAATTCCCACAAGTATCTGTCATTTTAAGTAAAAAGAAGACATATATTTTCAAGATTAATAGAAAGTTAATTTATTTTTCTCAAGACACAGTACTGAAGTCCTGCTTTCTTTAGTGAATGACAAAAAAGAATATCATTTGATGAGTACTGACACGTCATAAGTCAGAAAATTCTTTATCTCTGTTTCCAGCCTTACCAAGGAAAACAGGCAAGGCAAATACAACTTAATTTTAAATTCAAATCTATCTCAATCATGTGTTTTAGGTTCATTGGAAGCAAAATTCTAATTAAAATATTCATAAAGAGCCAGCTGCTACTGCTATCGCTTCAGTCATGTCCGACTCTGTGCGACCCCACAGACGGCAGCCCACCAGGCTCCCCTGTCCCTGGGATTCTCCAGGCAAGAACACTGGAGTGGGTTGCCATTTCCTTCTCCAATGCATGAAAGTGAAAAGTGAAAGTGAAGTCGCTCAGTTGTGTCCAATTCTTAGCGACCCCATGGACTGCAGCCCACCAGGCTCCTCCATCCATGGGATTTTCCAGGCAAGAGTACTGGAGTGGGGTGCCATTGCCTTCTCCGTGAAGAGCCAGACTTATATTAAACAAAAATTTATGAAATGAAATTCTTGTTGTAAATTCCTTTTCCTAAGTAAATGTCTTTTAGATTATGCTTTATCTCAGATTCTAATTTTTATTGAAATTATGTGACAAGATTATTTCCTGTTTTTGAATTTGTGTATCTATCTATATCTCTACACCCAACTCGTAGGGTAAATTGACTGAGTTAGACAATGTATTCAGTTTCCTCTGAAAACTACATAGTGTTGTAAAATATGACTTGCAATGTTAATTAATTCCATAACATGAAATTTATTGCTCAATTATGTGCACTAATATAGGAAGCACATATGAATAACACAAATCAATTTGTATTCTCCATAGAGAATGTTTGAATTTTTATTGAAATGTGGATGTATTGAAGATCTGGAAACTCATTTAATACAATATAAATACATGAACAAGAACATGATTAGAGGTTGCTTAAGTTGTCAAATATCCTCATTTTTTCCCAATACTCATCTACAGCTTGAAGTCTTTTCTCAGTTGGAAATGCTTTGTTTTCTCAAGTTTTCTTGTAATGTTTTCTTGAAGTGAAGCTTTTAAGCATTTGCAATTTATATTCCCTTTATCCTTGCAAACAAAAACTTTTAAACTGCATATATTCAAAGGCAAACAAATTTGAGGTCTACAAGTGAATATTAATTAGAGTAGCAGTCTCAAAGCAATTGTAATGGAGAAATAAAGCAATGTGCTTTAACAAATCATTTGTATAAAACCTGGAGTGATAATATCAGAGTAGTAAATAATGTTAGAAACATGAATATACATACTAATAATTAACATTAAGAATATATATATATATATATATACATTAATTACAAAGAAAAGCAGAAAATACTGAGGAGGATAGATAAATATTAATTTCTATAATAAAACAACCCAGCAGAATATAATATTTTAAAATGCCTCAGAATGTAAGATCAGATCAGATCAGATCAGTCGCTCAGTCGTGTCCGACTCTTTGAGACCCCATGAATCACAGCACGCCAGGCCTCCCTGTCCATCACCAACTCCCGGAGTTCACTCAGACTCACGTCCATCGAGTCAGTGATGCCATCAGAATGTAAATCAAACCTAAAATACCTAGTAGGGAGAAATAAAGTAAACAAAACTAATTGCTGCAATAATATCCAATAGAGATTAGAGACAGAAAGATCAGATTCTTAGCAATTTCACTTGGCAAATTAGCCAGGTAAAACTAATTAACTGACTAGCACTGACTTATTTATTAAAGCAACAATGTAAAACATATTTAAAGATTATTCAATGCAGCATTCATAAAGTATGTATAAAAATATTAGACTACGAGTTTTAAAACCACAGATTTTAAGTCATTACCATCTCAGTTTTTCTTTGTTCTCTTTTAACTCATTAAAATTTTTCAGTCCATGAGATATTCCTCTATCTCCTTATTCTTTGATTTCTTCCTTTATTCATTGTCTGTGAAATATGGTCTTCCATATTTCACAGACAGGACAAATTCCACTGAGATTATTTTATTTATTCTCTCTGATATCCTTTTTGAACCAATACCTACAGTGAAAATAATCAATTTTGCAATTTTGTTGTTGCTATTGTTCAATCACTAAGTTGTGTCCAACACTTTGAGACCCATGGACTGCAATTTGCCAGTCTCCCCTCTCCTTCACTATCTTCCAAAGTTTGATCAGTTTCATGTCCATTGATTTGGTGATGCTATCTAACCATCTCATCCTTTGCCTCCCCCTTCTCCTTTTGCTTTCAGCCTATCCTAGCATCAAGGTCTTTTCCAGTGAATCAGCTCTTCGAATCAGGTTGCCAAAGTATTGGAACTGCAGCATCAGTCGTTCTAATGAATATTTAGAATTGATTTTTTTAGGATTCACTGGTTTGATCTCCTGGCCATCCAAGGAACTCTCAAGAGTCTTCTCCAGCACCACAATTCGAAAGCATCAGTTCTTCAGCACTCAACCCTCTTTATGGTCCAACCCTCAAATCTGTAGATGACTACTGGAAAAATCATAGCCTTGAATATATGGGCCTTTTTCAGCAAAATGATGTCTCTACTTTTTAATACACTATCTGGATTTGTCATAGCTTTCCTTTCAAGGAACACGTGTCTTTTAATTTCATGGCTTCAGTCACCATCCACAGTTATTTTGGAGTCCAAGAAAATCTGTCACAGCTTCCACTTCTCCCTCTTCTATTTGCCGTGAAGTGATGAGACCAGATGCCATGATCTTAGTTTTGTGAATGTTGAGTTTTAAGACAGCTTTTTCACTCACCTCTTTCCCATTTACTAAGAGGCTCTTTAGTACCTCTTCAGTTTCTGCCATTAGAGTGGTATCATCTGCATGTCTTGGGGTTGTTGACATTTCTTCCAGCAGTCTTGATTATAGTAGGTCAGGTAGTGACAGTCCTCTAAATTTATTATTTTCCTTCAATATTATATTGGACTTCATGATCAATCATAAATATTTTGTTGCTCAGTTACTCAGTTGCATCCAACTCTTTGCAACCCCATGGACAGCAGCATGACAGGCTTCCCTGTCCTTCACCATCTACTGGAGCTTGCTCAAACTCATGTCCATTAAGTCAGTGATGCTATCAAACCATCTTATCCTCTGTCATCCCCTTCTCCTACACTCTATCTTTCCCAGCATCAGGGTCTTTTCTAATGAGTCAGCTCTTCGCATCAGGTGGCCAAAGTATTGAACTTCAACTTCAGCATCAGTCCTTCCAATGAATATTGGGGGTTAATTTCCTTCAGGATTAATGGGTTTGAGCTCCTTGCTGTCCAAGAGACTCTCAAGAGTCTTCTCCAACACCACGGTTCAAAAGCATCAATTCTTTGTCACTCAGCCTTCTTTATGGTCCAATTCTCCCATCCATACATGACTACTGGAAAAAGCATAACTTTGATTATATGGGTATTTGTCAGCAAAGTGATGTCTCTGAGTTTTAATACACTGTCCAGGTTTGTCATAGCTTTTCTTCCAAAGAACAAGTGTCTTTTAATTTCATGGCTGCAGTCACCATCTGTAGTGATTTTGGAAACAGGAGAAAATAAGGTCTGTCACTTTTTCCCCATCAATTTGCCATGAAGTGATGGGACCGGATGCTATGATCTTTGTGTTTTGAATGTGGAGATTTAAGTCAGCTTTTTCAGTCTCCTCTTACACCTTCATTAAGAGGCTCTTTAGTTCCTCTTTGCTTTCTGCTTAAGGGTGGTGTCATTTGCATGTGTGTTAGTCACTCAGTTGTGTCCAACTCTTTGTGACCCCATGGACTATAGCCAGTCAGTTTCCTCTGTCCTTGGATTCTCCAGGCAAGAATACTGGAGTGGGTTGCTATTCCTTTCTCCAGGAGATCTTCCCAACCAAGGGATCAAACCGAGGTCTCCCACACTGCAGGCAGACTCTTTACCTTTTGAGTCACCAGGGAAGCATATGTGAAGTTATTGTTATTTCTCACAGCAATCTTGATTGTATCTTACAGAATTCTTGATTCCATCTTATTTCCACCCAGCACAGCATTTCTCATGATGTACTCTGCATATAAGTTAAATAAGCACGGTGACAATATACAGCCTTGCCACACTCCTTTCCCAATTTGAAACCAGTCTGTTGTTCCATATCTGGTTCTAACTGTTGCTCCTTGACGTGCATATAGGTTTCTCAGGAGTCAGGTAAGGTAGTCTGGTATTCCCATTTCTTTAAGAATTTTCCACAGTTTGTTGTGATCCACACAGTCAATGGCTTTAGTATAGTCAATGAAGCAGAAGTAGGTGTTTTTCTGGAATTCTCTTGCTTTTTCTATGATCCAATGGATGTTGGCAATTTGATCTCTGGTTCCTCTGCTTTTTGTAAATCCAGCTTGAAAATCTGGGAGTTCTCCGTTCACACACTGTTGAAGACTAGCTAGGAGAAGGTTGCTCATTACTTTGTTAGCATGCAAAATGAGTGCAACTATATGGTGTTTCAACAGTCTCTAGCTCTGCCTTGCTTTGGGACTTAGTGAAAACTTATCTTTTCCAGTCCTTTGGCCACTGCTGAGTTTTCCAAATTTGCTGGCATATTGCGTGCAGCACTTTAGCAGCAGCATCTTTTAGGATTTGAAGTAGCTCAGCTGGAATCCATCACCTCCACTAGCTTTGTTGTAGTGATCTTCCTAAGGCCCACATGACTTAATACTCCTAGATGTCTGGCTCTAGGTGAGTGATCACACCATTGTGGCTATCAGGTCATTAAGATATTTTTTGTATAGTTCTGTGTTATCTTACCACCTCTTCTTAGTGTCTTCTGCTTCTGTTATGTCCATACTGTTTCTGTCGTTTATTGTGCCCATCTTTGTATAAAATGTTCTCTTGGTATCTCTAATTTTCTTGAAGAGATCTCTAGTCTTTCTGATTCCATTGTTTTCCTTTTTTTTTGCATTGTTCACTTAGAAAGGCTTTCTTATCTCTCCTTGCTATTCTTTGGAACTCTGCATTCAGACATTATAAACATAGATGAAGTAAATTTCAGAAAAAATCTTAGCAAAGGAATTAAAAGTATCAATAGAGAAATAAAAGCTATAATAATGAAGAGTCAAATGGAAATTCTGAAACTGGAAAATACTGTAGGAGAAACAGCTCAATGGGTAGGCTCAATATCAGATGGAAAGAACTGAATTACAAACCAGTGACCTGAAATATAGAAAAAAAAAATGTCCAATCTAAGCAAGAGAGAAAATAGCGTGAAAAAAAATGTGGCAGAACTCCATGGATTGTTAGGCTTTATCATTCATTTAGTCATAGTCATTTGCAACTAATAATAATGTAATTTAAACTAAAATAATCATAATCTTGTTTTAATTATTCTACATGCCATGAAATATATTTGTTCTAACTTGAAAAGTTTCTTATGGATTATCCTTAGAAAATAAGAGTTATAAGGTGTTATTTATTGATATTTCTCTTTATCTTATCCTGTTTTTGGTGCTTTCAGTAGTGGCATTTTGACTCTGAGACAACTTGGCAGGAGTTTTGAGTTTCCAGACTTTTGACTTAGTTGCCTTTTCCACCTGTCTAAAATTTGTCAGTCACTATGCTGTGACCCTTTATTAGGACAAACTATTATAATCTATAATATGTAGCAGCTTGTGATTTTTCCTAATTGATGAGCAAAAGGAAAGCAAGCACTGCAAAGTGGGAGCTCTGGGGATTTAGTTACCTTCCCTTAAAAAATTTCAGATTTATTTAAAAAGAAAGAAAAAGAACAACATGAATGACTTCTTACCTTCCCAACTTCAGAAGCACAACTTTTGAAAAAATAAATGAATAGTATAGATTATTAGAGTGACATTATTATAAGAGTTGCTTAAGTTGAAGTTGTAAGTTAAAAAATACTTTATAAGACCAGTTCATATTTTTGTTTGTTTTGCAATTCAGATTACTTCTTGTAAACAATGATGAAGTCATAAGAAGCAAAACATAACAGTTGTTACTGCCTGTGTCTAGAATATGACATATATAACATAATGTTTTACTACATACAGCCTAAGAGACTTTGATATCAGTAACAATGTTGAAACTAACTTTTGGTAAATGTTATTTTCAGTTTTCCTTAAAAATGAAAATAGAAATGTCTCAATTGCTAATACTCTATACAAAGTATTCTGATTTAAACCAGTGTTGAGAGCTGAATCTCTGTATAGTTTTCTTTATAGAAATATACCTGGACAAATATGTTGGGGTTAAAAGAAATGTAGTTACTCATGCTAACTGATGGTGCTGGAATTTTCCAGCCTGATAAGAACAGAAGTTCTATACCCAAGGGATAGTTAAATAACAGTATTGGCAACATTTTTATAAATAATGGAAGAAGTTGGTGTGACTTTTACCTTTGACATTTTCTCTTAGTACTTATTAGTCTACTCAATGCATGCTTTATAATACTGTATGGAAACACTTTGACAATTGATTCTGATTCTAATTATATTATAAATCAGGTATTTTTGTTTATTATCAATCAATAGAAATGGCAACCCACTCCAGTGTTCTTGCCTGGAGAATCCCAGGGACGGGGGAGCCTGGTGGGCTGCCATCCATGGGGTCGCACAGAGTCGGACACGACTGAAGTGACTTAGCAGCAGTAGCAGCAGCCATTTTAGAAACAAAGCCATATTTAATTACTACATTGTTGTCTATGATTTTATAATGTTATAATAATTTTTTTTTACACAGCAAGTCTATTAAATTAAATCGTGTATTCCTTTTTATCACATTGTACAGCATCCTCTGAATCTGTACCACACCAAGAAGGCCTGAATTGAGAGTTTTATCACTTTTCAGCCCCCCCAATAACTTCATCATGTTTTAAATATCATACAGACACACACAGAGATATACATAAAATACTTTCATTAAAATCTGGAATAAGAAATGAAATATTTACTTAATAGTAATAGATAATTATTTCATATTAAGTGTAGTTATTAAGTTTAAAATAGTTGTTAAATTTAAAACAAAATGCTTTGTAGTTAAAAGCACCCAGGATGGCACCAATTATAATACAAGGACACTATAGGAAAGCTATTACACATTCCATGTGCCAGGTGCAAAAACAATATACCTTTCTGGGAGTAATTAAAAACTGCAATAAATCCTCTATTAATACAATGAATGTTACATATAAAATATTTCCAACTCAATTGCATTTTTATTACCTTTTGTATTCCGCTTGAATACCATCTTCCTGTTCTATTTGAACATTAATTTGTAGGTGGAATGATTCTTAATTTTATATTAAATCAAAACATTTTTTTGAAATATGAAGTTAATTAAACCAGAAAAATACAATGGAAATGTTATGTTACTAAGTCATCTACAATGCCTAATTAAGTAATTAATATTTCACAATACTGCTCTTAAGGAAAACTTGTTAAGAAGGCTGGGTGCATGGAAAGACCCACTGTGCAAACATAATTCCAAGTCTTCTACACAGTTGACCCACAACTTATTTCACAAACATATGGACATGTGCAGGTACATGCATGCACACCCCCCACACACACACACATACACACTCACTTTTTTTTTTTTTTTCCTCTCCTCTAATCTCTAAAGAAGACTTAGCACCGAAGAATTGATGCTTTTGAACTGTAGTGCTGGAGAAGACTCTTGAGAGTCCCTTGGACAGCAAGGAGATCAAACCAGTCACCCCTAAAGGAAATCAACCCTGAATATTCATTGGAAGGACTGATGCTGAAGCTGAAGCTCCAATACTTTAGCCACCTGATTCGAAGAGCTGACTCATTGGAAAGCCCCTGATGCTGGGAAAGATTGAAGGCAAAAGAAGAGGGCGGCAGAGGATAAGATGGTTAGATAACATCACCAACTCAATGGACATGAATTTTAGGAAACTCCAGTAGATAACAATAAACATGAAAGCTGATGTGCTGCAGTCTATGGGATCACAAAAAGTTGGACATTACTTAGCAGCTGAACAACAACACAGAGTGTGTAACCAATATAATATAGAAAGCTTCTAGATAATAATCTGACAATGATGATTCAAATGCTCCCTTCATCTTTCTACTTCATAAGTATATTTAAATTGAAAATAACACTTCATAGAATTGAACAAGTAACTAAAGATAAAATCCCCTGTATGCCAGATCAGACTTATTTCTTACTTAATTTTACAAAGCACAAGATCAATATTTCAAGTTAAAAAAAAAAAAAAACAAACACTTGGGTGGTGATTTTAAAATAGTGTTCTGGTCTCATCTGGTTTTGCCCAGTACTCATGGCCAGTTGTGGGTCAGGTAGGTTGCTCTCTTTGTCTTGGCTGGTCTTTCCTACTTGTTTGGGAAATGGCTGCTGTATATTCTACAGGAAGCCAAGAATGGGGAAAATGAGGTTTCTTTCAAAGAGTGTCACATCTTTCACCAGGCTATTCTGGCTACTTCCTGCAGCAGTGTCGTGGTTCCAAGACAGTGTGGTGGTCTCTGAACACCTAGGCTCAAAACTCACAGAAAATCATGTCTACCACATCTCCTTTAGCAAATGCAAGTCACAAGGCTCAGAAAATATGGAATTAGATTTTCTTTTTCAGAGGGTAAGCTGCAAATTCACGTTGACAAGAACACCAGCATAGGGATAAATAATTGTGGGAAGTTTAGCAATTAATCTATTGTAATATCTCTTTAATTGAATGGTCATATTAAATTTCTCATATCAAATAACCCTCCCACCTAAGTATTACCATAGAAAGAAAGAGAAAAAAATACTGCTTCTCTCCGAATCTCCCATATGTCTAATGGGACAAAAATTTTACCAGACAAAGTTAAACAGACAAGGGAGACACTCACAACTATTGCAATTCAACTCCTGTGAAACAAGATATTTGAGTTATTTCTGAGTTTCCAAATGTTTGTTTCTGAGTTTAGGTCACTTGTGTTTGCTGTTTGGCACTCAGGGAAGTTAGGCTTATCCTCCCACAGAGACTAGGCTATCAGGGCTCTACCTTTTTTTAAAAAATTATTTATTTATTTATTACTTTTGATTGTTGCTGGGTCTTCATTGCCGTGAGAGTTTTTCTCTAGTTTTGGCGAGTAGGGTGCTACTCTTCATTGTGGTGTGTGGGCTTCTCATTGTGCTGGCTTCTCTTGTTGCAAAGCATGGTCTCTAGGGTGAGAGAGCTTCGGTAGTTGCAGCACATGGGCTCAATAGCTGCAGCTCCTGGGCCCTAGAGCATGGGTTGTAAGCCTGTGAGCTGTGGCTCATGGGCTTAGTTGCTCTACCGGCATGTGGAATCTTCCTGGATCAGAGATCAAACCAATGTCTCCTGTACTGGCAGGTGGATTCTTTACCACTGAGCCGCCAGGGAAACCCAGGGCTCTGTCTTTCTTAAGGATTACCTTTCAAAGGGATGGCTCCCAGGTCCTTAAGAAAGACATTTCTTGGGTCCTAAACCTTGCAAGAGGTAATTTATATACATTTCAAAGAGGAAAAAATTGCAATGGCAAGTCATCTAGTGCCAGTGCTCTAAGAATAGGGTGTTACGGGGCCCATAGTAAGGAAGAAAATGATCTAAAGTTTAGTCAATCTGAGGAGAATAGTAAGGCTCTCTTGGTAATTAAATGTATTTCATTCACCCCATCACCTTCTCTCTCAACTGCCTCCTCTGAAAGTGAAAGTGAAAGTCATTCAGTCGTGTCTGACACTTTGCCACCCCATGGGCTATCAGTCCATGGAATTCCGCAGGCCAGAATACTGTAGTGGGTAGCCTTTCCCTTCTCCAGCGGATGCTCCCAACCCAGGGATCAAACCCAGGTATCCTACATTGTGGTCGGATTCTTTACCAGCTGAGCCACCAGGGACTACCTCCTCTAATTATATGTTAAATTAATTCTATCACTTTAAAAGCAATTAAATTTTTTTCTTTCTAGCTTCATTGGTTATATATATGGTTATATATGTATATATACACATCCTTATTTTTTCAAATCTATTAAGAATATTTTTCTGCATCTATTTTATGGTTAGTTTTACTGTATAAATATCATAGGCAAAGTAAAAATATTTTACTTTTTATAGTTAATTTATTTTATATAAGTAACTTTTGAATTATTTACATATGGAAACAGAAAAACCTACTTTACTTCAATTGGACCTTTTTATCTTGGACTAAATTAGCCAGTACTTTTACAATCACATGCTATTTCTTATAAGTGGAGTAACATTTATCCTCATGAACAAACTTGTGGAAGAAATAAAATTTTGCCATTTAGACTTTGCTCATGAATAAAATGCCTTTAGGGGAAAATAGAAACGACTTTCTTCTTCCCATTTTCTTACCCAAAATAACAGCTCAACTGACATAAGTGAAATTTTATAAAAAGAGACACATTTTGTTTGGAGACAAGTATGAAATATTCCAACCTTAAAGGTGGACTCTTTAGAAAATGGTGAGCAGAGAAAAACAACAATGTTAATGGGAGAGCAGTTATAGGCTCATCTATGTTGTTAACATAAATTGCATTGCCATAAAATTGTACCATCCTTTTCTACACAGAATCAAGAGCATTTTATCATAACAAAAGACTGTTCTTTTCATACTCAGTGGGAGATAGGTAGTAGTGGAATTCTCATTAGAGTGTTCAGTGATAAAGAATTCAGTTCAGCTATGCCTTGTAAATGTACAAGTTAAAAAAACTTTCTTATAAATGGACTGACCTTCAAAAATAGTAATATCATACCTAAAACAATATCTGCTGCTTACATACCTTAGGACTTTAGAGATATATATATATATATAAACAGGTAAAATACTTATTAGTACAATTTGGTGAAGTGCCATTTTTGAGATTAAAAAAAAGTCTCTAACTTTAGAAAAATACATGGACAAATAATTTTCATCTATGTGTCATCAACTTCCAGGTCTTCAGAGTAATGGTATTGTCCCTCCTCTTTATGACTCTGATAGTTGAACTTGCCACAGACATCCATCCAGTTTCCTGAGAAGTCTCATCAGTAATCTGTGAACCAGACTTTACATCATATGGCAAGACATGATCAACATCAGTGAGGTAGTGAAATGCAGTCAATCCATCAGTATTGATGTCATGTTAGCTGTGACCCAGCTCTACAAGGCTGATCATGTTCAGAAGATGGATGTACTTGGATTACATTAGCAGCTGCTGAAGGTAAGTTAGAGGAAGGTGAATGTGGGCAAAGTGTAGAGAAGTAAAAAAAAAATTGTGACTGGTATCAAAATATCATTTCAGAGTGTAGAGGTATTATTGGCTAAATTACTGAAAATATTTCACTATGAATACTCTTATTTCTTCCTTTTTGCATTTGATAAAATGGTAATGTTGCTGTAGACCCAAGAATAAAACAAATTGCAATCTGGAAATTTTATCCTATTTTATGGTTGTAATAACATTTGCTATATTTTATGGTCATAATAATATTTATGGTATAAAATTTGAGGCAATAGAAGAAAAGAAGGAAGCTTTTTCTAATGTTGCTTGAGTTACTTCAGTTATCAGATGCAGCTCCAAGTACAGTATAACTTCTCTATCATTCAGGTGGTTCTCAATTCTCACATATTCTTATGTGTTGTGTGCGAAAAAACAAACAAAGGCAACCTCTTCTATAAACTATCTACAGTAAGGTAAAATCATTTAAAAAATTGAAGTATAGTTGATTTATAATGTTGTATCAGTTTCTGGTGTACAGAAAAGTAATTAAGTTATATATGTGTGTGTGTATATATATATGTGTGTGTGTGTTTTTCAGATTATTTTCCATTATAAATTATCACAAGATATTGAATATCCTTCGCTATGCTATAAAATAGGACTTTGTTGTTTATCTGTTTTATATAATATCTGTTAATCCCAAACTCCTAATTTATCCCCTGCCATTCCCTTTTGGTATATGTGCATGTTACTTGCTCAGTCCTGTCCGACTCTTTGCGACCCCATGGACTGTAGGCCACCAGGCTTCTCTGCCCATGGGATGGTCCAGGCAAGAATACTAGAGTGTATTGCTGTTCCCTTCTCCAGGGGATCTTTCTGACCTGGGGATCAAACTTGGGTCTCCTGCATTGCAGGCAAACTTTTTACGGTCTGAGCCACCTGAGGCTGTAACTTTCTATGTCTGTGAGTCAGTTTCTGTCTCATAACTACATGGACTTGTATCATTTTTTTAGATTCCATATATGTGGTATCATATGATATTTGTCGTTCTCTGTGTGACTGACTGAATTTAGTTTGATAATCTCTAGGTTCCTCCATGTTGCTGCAAATGGCATTATTCATTCTTTTTATGGCTGAGTAATATTCCAATATTTTGGATATGATAACTTTGAAAGTTGTATGTCTGCAAATTATTTATCTAATCTTTGATTTTACATTAATAATTATGTTCTTAAATGAACAGAATATGCCATACTGATTAACTACTCGTCTTTACATCTATAATTTTTACCGATGAACTTTTTGTATTTGGAGTAGGTATTAATTTTTACATATAGTGCTTGGGTCATGAATAACTTTCTTCCATGTCAATATTCACTTGATACCACCTTTTACTGAAAAATGATTCTTGCCAAATGTAAACATTGCTATAAATCAAGTGTATATTTATGTGTTGGTGTAATTTTAGTCTATTTATTCCCCTGTACTGTTCTATTTGTCTTTCTTCATGCCAGTACCACACTGTTCTAATTACCATGTGTATCCTAATTACTTTATCATAAATGTTGATAATGGATCGAATTTGAGTAAGTCCACTAATCCTGTTTTTTGCTTGTTTGTTTGCTTTTGAGAATGTCTTATTGACATCATCTTAGCCATCTGTGTTACCATGGATAAAACCAACTTTTCACTTGATATTCAAAATCCTGATAGGTTTGTGTTTCAAAATGTACTGAATTTATAGATTAAACGGTGGAACACTCATATCTTTACAACTCTTTTAATACATGAGCATAGTTATGTATTAAAGAGATGTAATTAGATCTCCTTTAATTTCTCTCAATAATGTTTTATAGTTTTTTTGGCACACATCATGCCCATGTTTTTTGGGTTAACTTTGGAATGTAATATGGCATTCCCAAAGTATCAGCACAAAATAACATGCAGTCTTTTACTTCACAATTTTGTGGTTGGTCTGTCAGTCTCTGTGGAGTGATTCTACTGATGTGGGCTTTGCTCAGCTGATTTTAGTTGCATTCCCTTATGGCTCTGTGTATTGTTACTATTTTTTGTAGGTCTATAATTACACTGGATAAAAGGTCAGTGATTCCTGCAACTTTAAATCCTACAGTTAAGACACTGTGAACCCTATCCTGTGTACATCCAGCCAGCTAGTTTTCTGTGATGGACTTAGGAACTGTTTCTTTAAATTTCCCCCTAATGAATGATTCTCAAGCAGGTATAATAATTAGACCATTTTTCACTGCGTGCACTATGATAAAGCTCATATTTTATTTTTAGCATATTGTATCTTGGATATATGGTGAAGGGCCTGAATATATGGACACCTTATATATATTAATAGTATATATGTACCAATTTGAAGATTACTTTAGAGTTTAATTTATTTTTACTTTCTGATATTTGTACATATTTATTAATGAATAGATAATTTAAAAATACAAGTAGTTCAAGGTGAGTCCTGTTTTCCCTTCTCCTAATCCTGCCTGAGGACATGGAGGGAATGCCATAATAATATAATCATGAATGTCAGGAGTCTTTCTAGATGCTAATAGTGGATGACACAGAAAGTCAGAGACAGTCCTGGGATTCAGTTCAGTCCAAAGAATTGAGGTGAGAGGAGGCGGATGAATGGGGAAAAAACATGTTTCTTCAATAACCCTCTGTATCCACATACACACATACTTCTGCAGTTAAAGGGAACAGCTGCATACACTAACAGTACAGTTTACTTTGATTAAAATTTCCCTGGTTGTTCAATATTTTAGAATAAGATTTGTTATCAAATATTTCAGTAACGTTAAATTTTTCAATGAGATATTTTATTCTAATATGTTAATAAGGACAACTTTAGGAGCTTGGTTCTTATACACTTTAACTAGCAAAGGAAACAGGAAAGAAAGCTAATATTCTTTAAACTTGGCATTAAATTAGGTGCTTTTCATATCATGTTGCATTTATGTGTATGTTTGGAAAACCACTGACATCAGTGTTTCAAAATATAAAAATTATATGATATATATATACATATATATGTATGAAAATTGAGCTTTCAAATACAGCTTGGAAAAGTAAACAATACTTTAAAAATTGAAGAGTAACAAGTAACACAAGAATAACAAGTAACAAGCAAAACGAGATGATATCTATTCCAAATTTGAGAGCATTTATTAAAATTCTTATTAAAGAATTTGAAACTGTGACAGAGAAGAGACTTTTTAAGGCAGTGAAACTATTCCATATAATACTACGATGGTTGATATTTGTCATTATACATTTGTCCACAGCTTTAAAATGAACAGCCTCGAGAGTGAACCTAAGGTGAATGATGGACATTTGAGTGATAATGACGTGTCAGTGTAGGTTCATGGATTGTAGCAAAAGTATCACTATGATGTTCAACATTGATGGAGTTATGCACAAGTCAGGGCAGGGAAGATATGGGATTTCTCTATGCTTTCCTCTCAGTTTTGCTGTGAACCTAAAACTTCCTTAAAAATAAAGTTTACTATTAATAAAAAGAAAAATTCATGACATCTAATTAGATGGAGAGAATGTCAAAGCTTATTTAACCTGATTTAACCCATTAACCAGCTCATGCTCCTGATTATTTTCATGGTGACAAATACTGAAAACAAAAAAATCCAAGTATCTGTAGGAATGAAAGAAGATGTGAGAGATGGTATTAAAGGACCAATCTATATTTCTGAATAATAGATACAGAAATAGAATTATGACACTGGAAAATATATGTGATATGAGAATGGAAAAATAAATAAATTCTCTCTTAAATTACGTTGGCTTTCTGATTAAGTAATACATATGAAAAAGAAGAAAATGGTTCCATTGAAATTTAAAATAGTAACAATGTAGAACAAAAGATAAAGTAGAGAAGAGAAAAAGGGAAGAAAGAGACATGAAAAGAAGTTTAGTAGTTATTCTTTAATAACTAATTAAAGTGGTATCCATATTCTTATGTTCTTTTGAAAACATTATAGCTAGTTAGTAGCTGTTATTTTTTCTTCATAGACATGCTGCAAGTACCTTTCAGTCATTTCACAAATTTTCCTCATAAAAAGTAGTATTGCATCAAGGACCCGGTTAGTCATCATCAACCAGGAAAATACAGAATCTCAGTCCAGACTCCGAATCTACTGAATCAGAATCTGCACTTAAAGTCCTCAGGTGGTGTGTGTGTATATTAAAGTTTGAGAAGTGCCCCGGCCACTTACGGCTCAGAAAGTTTTTACAAGATCATGCAGAGAGTAGTTCAGTTCAGTCGTGTCCGACTCTTAGTGACTCCATGGACTGCAGCAAGCCAGGCTTCCCTGTCCATCACCAACACCCAGGGCTTACTCAAACTCATGTGGATTGAGTCAGTGATGCCATCCAACCGTCTCATCCGCTGTCATCCCCTTCTCCTTCTGCCTTCAATCTTTCCCAGCATCAGGGTCTTTTCCAGTGAGTCAACTCTTTGCATCAGGTAGCCAAAGTATTGCAGTTTCAGCTTCAGCATCAGTCCTTCCAATGAACACTCAGTACTGATCTCCTTTAGGATGGACTGGTTGGATCTCCTTGCAGTCCAAGGGACTCTCAAGAGTCTTCTCCAGCACCAGTTCAAAAGCATCAATTCTTCGCAGAGTAGAGCAGAATATTAATTTGCCATCCTTTTAACCAAGCTAGTACTACTGGGTATATCACATAGACGTTAAATACAACAATGGGCTCAAAAACTGTGTGGGAAAAAAGTCAAGACTGAGTATGTGTTATATATCTGTACATGTTCTTCCAGAAAAGAGTCTATATCAGAAGCATATCAGTCTCAGTAGAGATTATTCTGCCATTGCATTTTATAAGGAATCTTCATGCTTCAAAAGATGAATGAAAATCCATGTAATCTTGATGACCTCTTTTGTACAGTCTCCTAATAGTTAAAATTATCAATTTCAATTTTTAAAAAAATGATGAGATAATGTACCTGGAGAGCCCTCTCAAATACATGGGAAATGTGTTGAGAATGGTACGATGTAAGCACACTATGGTAGTTCCATTTTGTTTATTTCTTATTCAGTATTGACTAAACGGATGTAAAAATGAGTTTCCTGTACTCACAGAAATGTAATGCCTTCTTTAGTTTTTGGATGGATCTATTGAATTTTTTCATTCTCTTATGTCTTTTATTAATGAGTGCCTGCAGATAGTTATTATTTTGAAGAAAAAATAAAATATTCTTTTATTTGAAGAAAAAATAAAGTATTCTATTTTGAATCATGGATGTGATAGTTGAACTATGTACCTGTGATGTGTTGCATGAAGCAAATAGATTTAAAAAAATGTAACTGTATAATTAATTGAGGCATAGGTACTTTTATGTGTCTCTAGTTAGACTGTATTTAGATTTTCATAGTTAAAAGGGCTTTGTTATGTGAATATTATCAAAATTACATTGAGTCTATATGCATATCATATGCTTTAAAAGAGACCATCTGCCTTTTACAGTGTGTTATCATAACATTTACACATAGCTCTGAAAATAACTATTTAAGATTGAAATCTTAAAACACCCATAAAAATTAATTGATTTTTTTACTACCCTTCTGAGTTCATTGCATTATTGGTATGAATATATATTATACTGTATTATCTCTTTTCCATCTCATTACTCCTTTTTGGCACCATAAGAACAGAACATTTTAAAAACAAGAACATTGTAGAATTTCAAACTCTTTGATAGTTCACTTTTACTAAATAAAAAGTGACTATTTTCAAAAATAAGTTAATTTTTCTGGCTCTCCATTGGTATAGCTATTAATCATTGAAAGTTATCTAAATCATGCAAACAACTGACTCTTTGAGACACTTATAAACCAAAAAAACTATTCATACAGTTTCAAATTTAATTTACATATTAATACTTTAAAATGTAAATGCTTCTTTATTGTCAAATCTACTCTATTCAAATATACATTTTATTCCATTTTTATATTTCATATTTTGATACATTTAAAATACATGAGAAGCTAAAGACTGACCAAAATTTTAATAAGACACAGTGGAAGTCATCTTATTTCTGGTGATCTGTGGTTCATTACTTAGGTTCCTCTCATTTTTCAGGTGCATTGATGTAAATTCTCTTAGAACACACTGACCTTTGTACTATTAAGTGAATTAAATGTCTGTTTCATTGGCTCTGGAAAGCTTAATGCTATTCCAAGACTTCTTGTCATTGCTGGAGTTTTATCTCACAATCACCTCTGCCAATGGGTTTATAGACTATTGTCCTAATGATGGTTGCTTCAGTATCAAACCAGTTGCCATCTATTCATTACATCTACAATTACTTTTTCCTGAGCTTTGTCCATTACTTTGCCCATTGAGCCAAGAGAATGCTTGTTACATAAAACTGAGTATTGGACATGTTTCTAAAAATGTTACGTGCCATTTGACACACTCTGCCAACTATATTTTTTATCCTTTTTTTTTTTTTTCTCTACAACAGATTTTCTCAACTTATTCTGTTGAAATTTTAGGCTCAATGATTATTTTTTTGGTAGACACCTCTGTTGTACATCACAATGTGTGTAGCAGCATATCCTACCCTCCTACCTTCTAGGAGCCAATGGCAACCCCCACCAACATATGACAACCAAAAATATCTTCTGATATTGTCAAATATCCCTTGAGGGAACCCTCCTTCCCCTGTTGAAAACAATTGCACTAGGAAAACAAAACTTTTTAGTCTTTAATTTTCAAATATATAGAATTAAGCTTTGCCAGCACCTCTTTTCTTTTCTGAAAATTCAAAATGATAATTATTTTGTCAACATGGATCTACCAGAATTTCTATATGGAGGGTTAAGTTCATATTTTTATAAAAATTGAGATAAATGATGGATGTTTATTACATATAACAGCATATTAGTGTACATGTATGTTTATTATATCCAGTAAAAAGTTTCTAAAGTTTATAAAATAGTGAGATAATATCCCCAATAAATAACAATTTTAATAGATGCAATAAATTTTGAATATTCACAGGTATATAAAATGTAGCTAGCATAATTTTTGGAGAAGGCAATGGCACCCTACTCCAGTACTCTCACATGGAAAATCCCATGGACGGAGGAGCCTGGTGGGCTACAGTCCATGGGGTCGCTAAGAGTCCGACACGACTGAGCGACTTCACTTTACTTTTCACTTTCCTGCATTGGAGAAGGAAATGGCAACCCACTCCAGTGTTCTTGCCTGGAGAATCCCAGGGACGGGGGAGTCTTGTTTTTTTTTGTTTTTTTTTTTTAATATTAACTAATATTTATTGTGTGCTTACTATGGGCTAGGCACCGTGCTAAAATACTTTACATGCATGTATCTCATTTAACCCACATAAGAGCTCTGTGGGAAAAGAATGATTATTATCTCCATTTTAGACACAAAGAAGCTGGGGCTGAGTGAGGTCAAGGTTCCCTGCCTGTGGTCACCCAACCTGTGAGTGACAAACCCAGCACTTGACCCCAGGCCTCTCTAGCTCCAGAACCCGACTGTCCGCAGTATGCTGTTCAATGTTCAATGTTGTAACTACCCATGGGCAGACTCCCACTGCTGGAGGGAACCTAATCACGGAATCGGGGGGTGCCAAGAGTAATATCCCATGAGAGGTCTCTTGAAACCACGTGTTCTTACCCCAGAAACTGGTAGGAGGTCAGAGACTGGGAGCTTATTCTTCACAGGGGAAGGCATGGATCTGATTTCAGGAAGCATTTGTGCTTCCTGAAGCATGTGCCCTCTATGGGGTTGCACAGAGTCAGGCAATGACTGAAGTGACTTAGCAGACTTAGCAGCATAATTTTTATTTTGATTTGAAATTTTACCATTAAAATATTTCAATCATGCAAATTAAAGGTAACCAACTGTAGTATTATCTTATATACATATTACATGGTTTTATAAACACACTTTAGGTCAATGAAAAATACATAAATACATCTTTAGAGTAAGAAAATAATTTTAAATGTAAAAACATAATCTTTAATCTTTAAGAATAATTTCTTTAAAATATTTATACAGTGAGTATATATATAGTTGCATGAATATCTTTACTATCAGGCCTGAACTACTGTATAATTATATTAAAAGGCTGGCACTCTGTGATGACCTGGAGGGGTGGGATGGGGAAAGGGAGGGAGGTTCAACTGGGAGGTGATATATGTGTAATTACAGCTGATTTGTTGGAGAAGGAAATGGCAACCCACTCCAGTATTCTTGCCTAGGAAATCCCATGGACAAAATCAGCCTGGTGGGCTACAGTCCATGGGGTCACAAACAGTTGGACATGACTTAGCAACTGAGCACATGGCTGATTTGTATTGTTGTATAAAAGAAACCAATACAAAATTGTAAAGCAATTTTCCTCCAATTAAAAGATAAATTAAAAAGAAGTAAGTGTTAAGAGAACAGCTCTTTGAATCCCCAATTCAAAAAAAAAAAAAAAAAAGCATCTTTTCATGTGTTTGTTAGCCATCTGAATGTCTTCTTTGGAGAAATGTCTATTTAGTTCTTTGACCCAATTTTTGATTGGGTCATTTATTTTTCTGGAGTTGAGCCGTAGGAGTTGCTTGTATATTTTTGAGATTAGTTGTTTGTCAGTTGCTTCATTTGCTATTATTTTCTCCCATTCTGAAGGCTGCCTTTTCACCTTGCTAATAGTTTCCTTTGTTGTGCAGAAGCTTTTAAGTTTAATTAGGTCCCATTTGTTTATTTTTGCTTTTATTTCCAATATTCTGGGAGGTGGGTCATAGAGGATCCTGCTGTGATGTATGTCGGAGAGTGTTTTACCTATATTCTCCTCTAGGAGTTTTATAGTTTCTGGCCTTACATTTAGATCTTTAATCCATTTTGAGTTTATTTTTGTGTATGGTGTTAGAAAGTGTTCTAGTTTCATTCTTTTACAAGTGGTTGACCAGTTTTCCCAGCACCACTTGTTAAAGAGATTGTCTTTTCTCCATTGTATATTCTTGCCTCCTTTGTCAAAGATAAGGTGTCCATATGTGTGTGGATTTATCTCTGGGCTTTCTATTTTGTTCCATTGATCTATATTCTGTCTTTGTGCCAGTACCATACTGTCAATGTACAATACTGGATGCTTGGGGCTGGTGCAATGGGACAAGCCGGGGGGATGGTATGGAGAGGGAGGAGGGAGGAGGGTTCAGGATGGGGAACACATGTATACCTGTGGCGGATTCATTTTGATGTATGGCAAAACCAATACAATATTGTAAAGTTAAAAAATAAAATAAAATAATAAAAAAGCACCTCATATAAATTTTTTCATCTTTTTCCATGAATAGTACTCTCCAGATGAAATTTATCATGCTGTATGCTAAAGTAATATGTTACATAGAGAAATATGTTATATTTAATTGAAAAACAACAGCCATTATTCATTGGTGGCTGGTCTGAGGAGGATTTTTAAGGAAAGTGGTTACTCCTACCTTCTAATATATGACTTCACAATATTCTGCTATTACAGAAGGGATATGTCATTTTCATAGAAAAAAAGTAGGATGATGAAGTTGAGTCAACATTACTCAGTTGATGTCTGCATTAAAATAATTATTTAAGAGTTTTTGACAGATAAATAACTGAGAAAAATTTTTCTTGAAGGAGCAATATGTTATTTGCAAGCAATTAAAAAGGAAAAAATCAAATTGCTATATTTTTAAATTCAAATAACAGCATAGGGCTTTAGATACATATATCATTGACTTGTGCTGTGCTGTGCTTAGTTCCTCAGTTGTGTCTGACTCTTTGCAACCACATGGACAGTAGCCCACCAGTCTCCTCTGTCAATGGGGATTCTCCAGGCAAGAATACTGGAATGGTTTGCCATGCCCTTCTCCAGGGGATCTTCCCAACCCAGGGATCAAACCTAGGTCTCCTGCATTGCATGCGAATTCTTTACTGTCTTAGGTACCAGGGAAGCTATCATTGACTTCTATTAGCAGAATCAGAAAATTTATATAATATTAGATGCAAAAAGGTATATAAACTGAAGTCTTATATTGGATGATAGATCTTTTTGCTGTCAAGTAATTTAGGAAATCAATTCACAGCATTGACAGGAGACAAGAGGAAACTGAGAAGGTGAATCCTTTTCCTTTCTTTGTTATATTTCTAGAAGTCCTAAGGACCAAGTGACTTTATTAAGTAGTAGTGACAGTAGTGAGGTACCAAATACAATTATTTTGTATTTGGTATATTATTGTTATGACTATTTGGTATATCATTGTTATGACTATTATCATTATTTTAATTCTCATAGCCTGGAATGTGTATTTTCCAATATTAGCACCCTAATTTTTACCTGAGGCTCTGCTTCAAGTGAAAACAATTGGGATTTACAATTAAAACAAAAAGTTTGGAATATAATTTATTTAGGTGCTTTCAGGAGAAGGCAATGGCACCCCACTCCAGTACTCTTGCCTGGAAAATCCCATGGATGGAGGAGCCTGGTGGGCTACAGTCCATGGGGTCGCTATGAGTCAGACACGACTGAGCGACTTCATTTTCACTTTTCACTTTCATGCATTGGAGAAGGAAATGCAACCTACTCCCGTGTTCTTGCCTGGAGAATCCCAGGGACGGGGGAGCCTGGTGGGCTGCCGTCTATGGGATTGCACAGAGTCGGACACGACTGACGCGACTTACCAGCAGCAGGTGCTTTCAAGCAGAACTTATTTTGTACTTCTATTTGATATTCAGAAAATATGTTCAGAGGAAAAATGTGTTCAGAGGAAAAACATCTACAAGCAAATTATTTGGCAGGCATTTGTGTAAGAGCTTTTAAATCATACCTTACATGCATGTCAGTTGTGCTTAAAAAATAAAGATAGTACACACAGCAAAGAAAAATACACATACTAAGATTAAATCAAGAAAAAGTTAACAATACTCAAGATTAGTATAGTAAAATATATCAATTCTAAGCACATTTGACTTTCTCTCATAAATATGTTATTCAAGTTCAGTTTCAAAAATACCAGAATACCTGGTAATATTCTATTTAAGATAACAATTTCAGTGAGTATATATATATATATATATATATATATAGCTGCATGAATATCTTTACTATCAGGCTTGAACTATTATATATTTATATTAAAAGCCTGGCACTCTGTGATGACCTGGAGAGGCGGGATGGGGAAAGAGAGGGAGGTTCAACTGGGAGGTGACATATGTGTAATTACGGCTGATTTGTTGGAGAAGGAAATGGGTTAACGCTTAATGCCTGTGTACAACATCATCTCTCTGTCTATGATATCTATCTCTGTCATCTGTAGTCTGGCACTGGAAATCTTCAATGAGGTCTTGTTATTATATCTCAAAACCTGTGTTATACCCTCAGCTGTTGCAAAACAGTGAAATTGTTAGAAGCACTGACTGTGCAAAGTTAGGACTGGTTTTCATTTGAATTTTTTCTGACTGTATACCATTTGGGGTGTGTGTGTGTCTGTGTGTGTGTGCTCAGTCATGTCCAACTCTGTGACCCCATCAACTGTAACCCACTAGGCTACTCTGCCCATGAAATTCAATAAACAAGAAAATACTACAGCGGGGAGTACCATTTCTTCCTAAACAAATTACTTAACCTTTCCAAACTACAGCTTAGTCACCTGAAAAACAGATATGATACTAATTTCCTCGTTGCGCTGTTGGGTAAATTCTACAAACATTGTTTGAATATTCCTTTGTTTTCATGAAATCAAGCCATTGTGAAATATATTTCTACAGAAAATATTTTCTATTTTTCTAGATTAGCAAACATATTCATGGCACAGAATGCACCTTTGGATAGAATACATTAACTCTGTGTAATTACAAAGCAGCATTTAGGTCAATGCAAAAATATTTAAATCACCAGAATGCTAAGAAAAGAATACTTATCCTTATTATGCAAATATTTAATTATGTTTTATTCTTGGACAGATAAAATCAATGAACTGTTAAAACTAAAATAAGAACATTTTCTGACCTTGAGAACGTCTTTAATCACTTAAACAGAGAAAAACTACCCAACTCAGACTGAGGAAATACTAGCACATGTGTTATACTGTTTTGTGTCAGAACAATGACTCTAATGGTGAAGTGACTATCAGAACATTTGAAGGTACATTTTTTTCTGTGCAAAGTTTATGTTTATGACTCCTTATTCATAGCATTATTTACCTGGAGATATATATATATATATACCGGAAGAATCAGAAAGCCACTCCAGTATTCTTATCTGGAGAATCCCAGGGACAGAGGAGCCTGGTGGGTTACAGTCCATAGGGTTGCAAAGAGTCAGACACCACTGAAGAGCAAGCACATGTATGTGCATATATATTTACTATAATTGGCCATATTATGTTCTATCCTATCCTATTCTATATTTTTCCTTATTGTTCTAATTAGTATGTTCTACTAAATGTTGACTAGTACAAGTGATTGATGGCCACATTATCTTACTGCTGCTTTAGTGGTAATTCTTTTAATGTTTTACATAATGTTTGTTTATTATAATGTTTACTTACCATGATATTATTGTGATAATCTTCTAACATACTAGTCATCATATAAAGAAGTTAGTTTTTATTTACAGTTTACTTCTTTTGCCAGAATATTCCATGCTTCATATACTTTTTGAGCATCTCCTTTTTAAGCCACAGTTCCATGAATAACAGCTGATGAATATGACCCATAATATTTATTGGAATGGCTCAGTATCAGTATTCCTCATGCAAAGAGAGGTAGTTTCTTTGTAAGAGAAGGAGATCCAGGAAGAATTTTCAAATAAAATCTGTACTCTAATCAGTTATTTTAAAACTTACATTAGCTTGTTTATTCAATAAAATTTTACTGTTATTTTGGTAGTACTTTACAACATGTCATTTTTAAATAGAAAATCTCACATGGATTAATTTATAGGAAAAAAGCAGCATTAAAATTACAGTCAAAATGCACAACTTATAGTATTGGAGAAAATACTTACAAGTCTTATACCTGATAAAGATTCAAAAAGTAGAATATATAAAGAACAGCTCAGTGACAAAGGACAAGTCACTTGAAAAATAGGCAAATAATTTGAATAATTATTTCTTCAAAGAATACATAGAAGGACCAATAAATGCATGAAAAGATGCTCAACAAAATTAGTCATTAGGGAAATTAAAATCAGTGAGTTACCACTCATATTTACTGTAATATTTCTAATATTAATAACTGAAAAAGGTGGAAAATAAGACATGTTGATGGAAATGTGAAAAAATTAGAATGCTTGTGCATTGCTGGTGGAAATATAAGATGGTATAGCTGCTGTTGAAACAATTTGATGGTTCCACAAAACATGAAGCATAGGATTGCCATATGATCCAGCAGTTTGACTCCAAATTAAGTATCACTAAAACTGAAAGCAGGGATTTAAACAGATACTTATATTAAAATGTTTATTGCAGAACTGTTTACAGTAGCTGAAAGGTTAAAAAACATTAAGTCTTCATCAACTAATGAATGGATAAATAAAATATACTATATGTGTATCTTTCAGACATAAAAAAATAAAGTTCTAATGCAGGCTACAATATAGATAAACTTCAAAATGTTATATTAAATAAACAGGATATAAAAGAATAAATGTAATACAATTCCACTTATATGAAATATCTATAATAGGCAAGTTTATACAGACAGGGTGTAGATTAAAGTTTATGAGGGACTAGGAAGGGGGAAATGTTGAGTTGTTGCTTATTCGATATAGAGTTTCTGCTTAATGCAGTGAAGATTTTTCACATAGATAGTGGTGATGATTGCATAATACTGTGATTGTAATTTTGCCATTGAATTGCTCATTTAAAATGGATAAAGTATAAAATTTTATTCTGTATGTATTTTACTATAATGAGGAAATCTATATGAAAAACATGAATATCAAAGGTGGTGATTTATGTTTACCAATTATAAATGCTTACACAGTAGTTATAAGAGGAAACCAGTTTGAATTTGCAGGAGCTCAGTTGTGGTTCAGTCCCTCTCCTATCCGACTCTTTGTGATCCCACGGACTGCAGCACATCAAGTTTCCCTGTCCCGCACTATCTCCCAGAGTTTGCTCAAACTCATGTCCGTTTAGTCGGTGATGCCATCCAACCATCTCACCCTCTGCCCTCCCCTTCTCCTGACTTCAATCTTTCCGAGCATCAGGGTCTTTTCAAATGAGTTGACTCTTCCCATCAGCTGGCCAAAGTCTTGGAGCTTCAGCATCAGCCCTTCTAATGAATATTCAGGGTTGATTTCCTTTAGGGTTGACAGATTTGATCTCCTTGTAGTCCAAGGGATTCTCAAGAGTATTCTCCAACATCACAGTTCAAAAGCATCAATTCTTTGGTGCTGAGACTTCTTTATGGTCCAACTCTCATATCCGTACATGACTATTGGAAAAACCATAGTATGACTAGACAGAAATTTGTCGGCAAAGTAACGTCTCTGCTTGTTTATTCATTGTCCATGTTTGTCATAGCTTTTCTTCCAAGGAGCAAGAGTCTTTTAATTTCATACCTGCAGTCACCATCTGTGGTGATTTTGAAGCCCAAGAAAATAAAGTCTGTAACTGTTTCCATTTTTTCCCCCGTTGATGTGCCATGAAGTGATGGGATCAGATGCCATCATCTTCATTTTTTTGAATGTTGAGTTAAGCCAGCTTTTTCACCCCCTCTTTCACCTCCATTAAGAGGCTCCTCAGTTCATCTTCCCTTTCTGCCGTAAGAGTGGTATCATCTGCATATCTGAGGTTATTGATATTTCTCCTAACAATCTTGATTCTAGTTTGTGCTTCATTCAGTCTGGCATTTCACATGATGTACTCTGCATTGTCACCCTGCTTATTTAACTTATATGCAGAGTACATCATGAGAAATGCTGGGCTGGAGGAAGCCCAAGCTGGAACCAAGATTGCCAGGAGAAATATCAATAACCTTAAATATGCAGATGACACCACCCTTATGGTAGAAAGTGAAGAAGAACTAAAGAGCCTCTTGATGAAAGTGAAAGAGGAGAATGAAAAAGTTGGATTAAAGCTCAACATTCAGAAAACTAAGATCATGGTATCTCGTCCCATCACTTCATGGCAAATAGATGGGGAACAGTGGCTGACTTTATTTTTCTGGGCTCCAAAATCACTGCAGATGGTGATTACAGCCATGAAATTAAAAGACACTTGCTCCTTGGATGGAAAGTTATGACCAACCTAGACAGCATATTAAAAAGCAGAGACATTACTTTGCCAACAAAGGTCCGTCTAGTCAAGGCTATGGTTTTTCCAGTAGTCATGTATGGATGTGAGAGTTGGATTATAAAGAAAGCTGAGCATCAAAGAATTGATGCTTTTGAACTGTGGTGTTGGAGAAGACTCTTGAAAGTTCCTTGGTCTGCAAGGAGATCCAACCAGTCCATCCTAAAGTAGATAGGTCCTGGGTGTTCATTGGAGGGCCTGATGTTGAAGCTGAAACTCCAATACTTTGGCCACCTGATGTGGAGAGCTGACTCATTTGAAAAGACCCTGATGCTAGAAAGATTGAGGGCGGGAGGAGAAAGGGACAACAGAGGAAGAGATGGTTGGATGGCGTCACCAACACAATGGACATGAGTTT
Organism: Bos indicus; assembly: GCF_029378745.1. Lineage (NCBI taxonomy): Eukaryota > Metazoa > Chordata > Mammalia > Artiodactyla > Bovidae > Bos > Bos indicus. Next base: position 26,012,096 of record NC_091776.1, on the reverse strand, counting down.
GGGTGAACTCCGGGAGCTGATGATGGACAGGAAGGCCTGGCGTGCTGCGGTTCATGGAGTCTCAGAGTCAGACACGACTGAGTGACTAAACTGAACTGAACAGAACTGAACTCTGCATGTAAGTAATATAAGCAGGGAGACAATATACAGCCTTGTCATACTCCATTACCAATTTGAACCAGTCCATTGTTCCATGTCCAGTTCTAGCTGTTGCTTCCTGACCTGCATACAGTTTCTCAGGAAGCAGGTAAAATGGTCTGATATTCCCATCTCTAAGAATTTTCCAGTTTGTTTTGATCCACATGATCTTCCTTGGTGGCTCAGGTGATAAAGAATCTACCTGCAATATGGGAAACCTGGATTCAATCCTTGGCTTGGAAAGATCCCCTGGAGAAGGGAATAGCTACCCACTCCAGTATTCTAGCTTGGAGAATTCCACGAACTGTATAGTCCATGGGGTCGCAAAGAATTGGACACAACTGAGTGACTTTCACTTTCAGCTTTCTTTTCACACAGTCAGAGGCTTTGCCATAGCTAATGAAGCAGAAGAAGATTTTTTTTTTAAATTTTTTCCTGAAATTCCCTTGCTTTGTCTATGATCCAGCAGAGCTCAGTAACAAATCAGATAATCAATCTTGGAAAGACAAAGGTAAAACATATCAGTATTTGAAATGAGAAAGAATTTTCATATTTGCTACATTTTTACTACATTATTAACTAATTCTAAGATTTAAAAAATTTTTAACATAATTCAGAAATAATAATAAATAATAGTTAGTAGTGTTCAGTTATGTCTAACTCTATGTGGCCCCATGGACTGTAGTCCACCAAGCTCTCTGTCCACAGAATTTTCCAGGCAGCCCTTTCCTTCTCCAGGGGATCTTCCTGATGCAGGGACTGAACCCACATCTTCTGAGTCTCCTGCATTGGCAGGTGGATTCTTTACCACTGAGCCACCTGGGAAGCCAATAATATTTGTTGAATAACAATAGTGGAATAGTTGAATGGCTGAAAATCAGGATCTCTTTGGCACTAGTGTTAACATGGTATTAGTTCTGTCCCCAGTAGCTCAGTCGTGTCTGATTCTTTGTGACCCCATGGACTGTAGCCTGCTAGGCTCCTCTGTTCAAGGGGATTCTCCAGGCAAGAATACTGGAGTGGGTTGCCACACCCTCCTTCAGGAAATTTTCTTAACCCAGGGATCAAAACCAGGTCTCTTGCATTGCAGGTGAATTCTTTACCAACTGAGCCATCAGAGAAGCCGAAGTATACTGGAGTAGGTAGCCTATCCCTTCTCCAGGGGAACTTCTGACCCAGTAGTCAAACTGGGGCCTCCTATATTGCAGGCACATTCTGTACCAGCTGAGCTACCAGGGAAGCCTCTATGATTGTTAGATGTCATCAGATTAAGAACAGGCATCACATATGATTATTGTTGATGGTGACCCCTGACCACCAACAACAGGGGTAGTGACCCATGGCGTTAGTTCTCAGACCTTTTAAGTTACTAAACCACTTGCAGCCATGTTTTCTCATATCCACGAAATGAGGGCATTCTAAAAAATAATCTTTGAGGATTCACAAACTAAAATGTACTGTGATGGTATAAAATTTTTCTGTGCATCTTAACAAGTTGATATAAAGGTCATTAAAAACACGAACTGTCATCAAGATAAAACAGTTACTTTAAAACCACTTCTGTGATTATATTGATTCCACCAGTTTCATGGATTATTAGACTTGAGTAAAAATATGGAGACTTTAACAGTTAATACAAAGGAAAACTAGCATTATTGGTATATCAACTTGGAAGTGTGCTGTTTTAGTCGTTCTGTAAATAAAGAATTTCTTGTCATGTGAAATAAATGTGGGAAGCTCGATTTCCTTTCTGTGAATAAATGAAACCAGAACTTTCTGATTTCTTGGATGACTGGATTGCTGATCACTTATAAATTGGTTCAGTGGCCTTCACAGAAAGGTTGACTTCCTTTCTGAGTCTTGGACACTCAGAAAAATTCTATAATTATTAAAGTAAGTTTTATTCTTCTTTATAAGAATAATCAAATAAAATATATTTATTATTTAATATATTTTTAAAAATGATTAAATTATATGTGTTTAAGGGATTCATATTAATCCTAACAAATGGAAAATATATAAACAGCTCTTATTTCAGAGAATAAGCAAGGAATTAAGTATACCTTGAACTTGACTTTCAGACTCATAATCATAGAAAGTTATTTTCCTGTACTAGTTAGGAAAATATGAAGTTTACATGACCGTTTATTAGCATGTGAAGGTGTATAGATCAGGCTCAAGTATTTTCTTATTAATACAATCTCATTAGCAATCAATTTCCATTAAATCATCATATTTAGTTTCAGGAGCTTATGTTCAGAATATCTAAAATTGCTTTTGTATGACATTATTTTGTAGGTGAATTATTTTGCATACTGAGACATCAACTAAATTTGAAAAATTAAGCTAAAAAGTACAGCTTGATTTCAATTATTATTTAAATAAACTCAAGTATTTGGCATTTAAGTTTCAGGCTTCCTGATCCAGATTTTTGTCCTGCTTTCATTTACTGGATCTATTTATAATCCTTTCCCTCTCTCATAGCTGTTAGTCACAGCCTGCTGTGAAAAGCTTTCCTTACCCATAGGTTTGCTTTATGGAGGTAAGGGTTAATGGCAGCAGGCAAGACTCCCTGCAGTAATCTGGGTCACTTATATTATACAGATCAGTGATTTCTTTACCCAGAAGAATCTTAAATTACAACCATGAATACACACACACGCACACATACATGCATGCACACATATACTACCCTTTCACTTTGTTCAAGAGTTAATAAGAAAAAAATGCAAATTGAAAAAAATGGAAATATATTGAAAAGTAATAATATGGAGAGAAGGTATATAGCATTATAATTACTATTTCTTTGCTTACATTTTCTATGATTTTTCCTGCTTTCAGTAGTCTCATTTATGAAAAGATATATTCTATAAGAGATGAAACCCATGGATATTTCTCATATTTAAAAAATGTTTTAATGTCAATGCATAGGCTCTCTTATCATAACTATCATGGCCAAAGTAACTACTTCAAACATCCATATTAGTTTAGCAATAATGCTGTTGCTAAGTTGCTTCAGTCATGTCTGACTCTGTGCGACCCCACAGACGGCAGCCCACCAGGCTCCCCCGTCCCAGGGATTCTCTAGACAACAACACTGGAGTGAGGTGCTATTGCCTTCTCCGAGTAATCATACTGAGATATATTACAACTCTACCCACACCCACCACCTCAAAACTATAATTAATGACACATGAATCTGTAATTTCATTTAAGCTGTCTTTTAATAATACCTAAGTGCCGGGGTCCAGCCCTGGCTGATCCAGGGTATTCGAAGTGGGGACGGCGTCGGCGACCTATTTATTTAAATATTTCATAAAAGATATAAAGAGTAATAGGATGAGGATAGCTCAGTAGGAAAATTCAGTGGAGAAAAGAGGCTGAGTAGCTTGGTTTATGCGGGAGACCAATAAAACTTCAAGACAAGAAGCTTGCACCACTTACCTAGGCCGCAGGCGTCCTTCCGTTCTCCTGAAGGAGAGGAGACACTGAGGCCTCCCCGGTCGGATCGTAGAAGCCTAGGCATAATTAGTAAGCATGGTGGGTCCCGCGCTCCAGATGGAGACTCAGCCAGAGTGGGAGAGAGAGCGACATGGGGAGACCTAAGAATTAAAATTCTATTCTTGCGACTAACACTTTCATTTTGTTGGTTATCTGGGCTTTCCTGGTGGCTCAGATGGTAAAGAGTCTGCCTGCAATGTGGGAGACCCAGCTTCAATCTCTGGGTGAGAAGATTCCTCTGGAGAAGGAGATGGCAACCCATTCCAGTATTTTTGCCAGGGAAATCCCATGAACAGAGGAGCCTGGCGCGCCTGGGGTCACAAAGAGTCAGACACAACTAAGTAACTAACACTTTCACTTTCAAGAATGAAAATAATCAATTTATTATTTTAGGTTATTCTTTTTTTGTAAGCAAATATTCATTCTAAATAAGTAAACCTTCCATATGAATATCAAATCATCAAAGGTAATTCAAATATAAGATACTCTGATGTGTAATAACGATGAATCATTAGCACTCTAACAAAACTATTATGTTTAATTTTTTTATTATATTTTTATTTTTATTCATGATATGCATAAGCAAAGGGATGCTTTTCCTTTCTTTAATTTATGCATTACGACACACATTGTATAAAAATTATTTTATTTTATAAGCTAGAAGTTCACATGTTAAATGTACAATGAGCATCTTTACATTATTAATTTCAAAAGTCTATGATTTTATGATGATTGAATGATTTTTTGATTGACCATCATATAGATGTAATTTAATATTTTTAACCAGTCATTTGTTTTTGGAAATGTTCATTTTTTTTTTTTCATTTTAGTAACCAGTGTGATAACAAATAGACATCAAGTTAAGTATATACATCAGTTCAGTTCAGTCACTCAATTTTATGGAATAAATTTCTGTATGTGAAAACACATAACTTTACAGTTTCTGGTGTGTTATGAAATTGTCTTCTAGAATACTGTTCTGAAATACATTCCTACAAGTAATACAATTTCCTGTATTCCCATGATCCTTGGTATCATTTTATACTGCCATTGTTTTAACATTAATAATTTAGAAGTTGACACTGCAACTTTATTTCCTTCATTTCTATGCACACCTTTTTTTCCCTAGAGATTTATTTTCATTTGAAAAGTTTTATTCCTCTCTTTGCAAATATCCTTATTATTGATGTCTTTTAAGAATAATCTGATGTTTGAAAAAATAGCTGATGTTAATCATATTTATACATCAAGTATGTGTTTCCTTTATAAAATCATGGTAACAGTTTAAGGTTATTTCTTACAATTATTAAGTCAGTAAAGTAGCTAGCCTTTTTGTACAGATTAGAATTTTGTGGATCAGTTAAGTTCAGTTCAGTTGCTCAGATGTGTCCAACTCTTTGCAACTCCATGAACCACAGCATGCCAGGTTTCCCTGTCCATCACCAACTCCTTGAGTCCACCCAGACCCGTGTCCATTGTGTTGGTTATGCCATCCAATCATCTCATCCTCTGTTGTCCCCTTCTCCTCCTGCCCTCAATTTTTCCCAGCATCAGGGTCTTTTCAAATGAGTCAGCTCTTCATATCAGGTGGCCAAAGTATTGGAGTTTCAGCTTCAACATCAGGCCCTCCAATGAACACCCAGGACTGATCTCTTTTAGAATGGGCTGGTTGGATCTCTGTGCAGTCCAAGGGACTCTCAAGAGTCTTCTCCAACACCACAGTTCAAAAGCATCAATTGTTTGGCACTCAGCTTTCTCTATAGTCCAACTCTCACATCCATACATGACTACTGGAAAATACATAGACTTTACTAGACGGACCTTTGTTGGCAAAGTAATGTCTCTGATTTTTAATATGCTCTCTAAGTTGGTCATAACTTACCTTCAAAGGAGAAAGAGTCTTTTAATTTCATGGCTGCAATCACCATCTGCAGTGATTTTGGAGCCCAGAAAAATAAAGTCTGACACTGTTTCCACTGTTTCCCCATCTATTTGCCATGAAGTGATGGGACAGATGCCATGATCTTCGTTTTCTGAATGTTGAGCTTTAATCCAGCTTTTTCCCTCTCCTCTTTCACTTTCATCAAGAGGCTCTTTAGTTCTTCACTTTCTACCATAAGGGTGGTGTCATCTGCATATCTGATGTTATTGATACTTCTCCTGGCAATCTTGATTCCAGCTTGGGCTTCATCCAGCCCAGCGTTTCTCATGATGTACTTTGCATAGAAGTTAAATAAGCAGGGTGATAACATACAGCCTTGACGTACTCCTTTTCCTGTTTGGAACCAGTCTGTTGTTCCATGTCCAGTTCTAACTGTTGCTTCCTGACCTGCGTATAGGTTTCTCAAGAGGCAGGTCAGGTGCTCTGGCATTCACATTTCTTTCAGAATTTTCCACAGTTTATTGTGATTCACACAGTCAAAGGCTTTGGCATAGTCAATAAAGCAGAAATAGATGTTTTTCTGGAATTCTTTTGCTTTTTCGATGATCCAGTGATGTTGGTAATTTGATCTCTGGTTCCTCTGCCTTTTCTTTACTTTTTTTTTAAATTTTATTTTATTTTTAAACTTTACATAATTGTATTAGTTTTGCCAAATATCAAAATGAATCCACCACAGGTATACCTGTGTTCCCCATCCTGAACCCTCCTCCCTCCTCCCTCCCCACACCATCCCTCTGGGTTGTCCCAGTGCACTAGCCCCAAGCATCCAGTATCGTGCATCGAACCTGGACTGGCAACTCGTTTCATACATGATATTTTACATGTTTCAATGCCATTCTCCCAAATCTTCCCACCCTCTCCCTCTCCCACAGAGTCCATAAGACTGTTCTATACATCAGTGTCTCTTTTGCTGTCTCGTACACCGGGTTATTGTTACCATCTTTCTAAATTCCATATATATGCGTTAGTATACTGTATTGGTGTTTTTCTTTCTGGCTTACTTCACTCTGTATAATAGGCTCCAGTTTCATCCACCTCATTAGAACTGATTCAAATGGATTCTTTTTAATGGCTGAGTAATACTCCATTGTGTATATGTACCACTGCTTTCTTATCCATTCATCTGCTGATGGACATCTAGGTTGCTTCCATGTCCTGGCTATTATAAACAGTGCTGTCATGAACATTGGGGTACACGTGTCTCTTTCCCTTCTGGTTTCCTCAGTGTGTATGCCCAGCATTGGGATTGCTGGATCATAAGGCAGTTCTATTTCCAGTTTTTTGAGGAATCTCCACACTGTTCTCCATAGTGGCTGTACTAGTTTGCATTCCCACCAACAGCGTAAGAGGGTTCCCTTTTCTCCACACCCTCTCCAGCATTTATTAATGAGTATACTACCCAAAGCAATTTATAGATTCAATGCAATACCTATCAAGCTACCAACAGTATTCTTCACAGAGCTAGAACAAATAATTTCACAATTTGTATGGAAATACAAAAAACCTCGAATAGCCAAAGTGATCTTGAGAAAGAAGAATGGAACTGGAGGAATCAACCTACCTGACTTCAGGCTCTACTACAAAGCCACAGTTATCAAGACAGTATGGTACTGGCACAAAGACAGAAATATAGATCAATGGAACAAAATAGAAAGCCCAGAGATAAATCCACGCACATATGGACACCTTACCTTTGACAAAGGAGGCAAGAATATACAATGGAGAAAAGACTATCTCTTTAACAAGTGGTGCTGGGAAAACTGGTCAACCACTTGTAAAAGAATGAAACTAGAACACTTTCTAACACCATACACAAAAATAAACTCAAAATGGATTAAAGATCTAAACGTAAGACCAGAAACTATAAAACTCCTAGAGGAGAACATAGGCAAAACACTCTCCGACATACATCACAGCAGGATCCTCTAGGACCCACCTCCCAGAATATTGGAAATAAAAGCAAAAATAAACAAATGGGACCTAATTAACCTTAAAACCTTCTGCACATCAAAGGAAACTCTTAGCAAGGTGAAAAGACAGCCTTCAGAATGGGAGAAAATAATAGCAAATGAAGCAACTGACAAACAACTAATCTCAAAAATATACAAGCAACTCCTACAGCTCAACTCCAGAAAAATAAATGATCCTCTGCCTTTTCTAAAACCAACTTGAACATCTGGAAGTTCACAGGTCATGTATTGCTAAAGCCTGGGTTGGAGAACTTCAAGCATTACTTTACTAGCGTGTGAGATGAGTACAATTGTGTGGTAGTTTGAACATTCTTTGGTATTACCTTTCTTTGGGATTGGAATGAAAAGTGACCTCTTCCAGTCCTGTGGCCACTGCTGAGTTTTCCAGATTTGCTGACATATTAAGGGCAGCACTTTCACAGCATCATCTTTTAGGATTTGAAATAGCTCAACCGGAATTCCATCACCGCTACTAGCTTTGTTTGTAGTGATTCTTACTAAGGCCCACCTGACTTCTCATTCCAGGATGTCCAGCTCTAGGTGAATGTGAGTAATCACACTTTAGTGATTATCTGGGTCGTGAAGATCTTTTATGTACAGTTCTTCTGTATATTCTTGCCACCTCTTCTTAATATCTTCTGCTTCTGTTAGGTCCATACTATTTCTGTCCTTTATTGAGCCCTTCTTTGCATGAAATATTCCCTTGGTATCTCTAATTTTCTTGAAGAGATCTCTAGTCTTGCCCATTCTGTTGTTTTCCTCTATTTCTTTGCATTGATCACCTAGGAAGGCTTTCTTATCCCTCTTTGCTATTCTTTGGAACTCTGCATTCAAATGGGTATATCTTTCCTTTTGTCCTTTGCTTTTCGCTTCTCTTCTTTTCACAGCTATTTGTACGGCCTCCTCAGACAGCCATTTTGCTTTTTTGCATTTCTTCTTTTGGGGGATGGCCTTGCTCAGAATCTCCTGTACAATATCACGAACCTCTGTCCATAGTTCATCAGGCACTCTGTCTATCAAATCTAGTCCCTTAAATCTATTTCTCACTTCCACTGTATAATCGTAAGGGACTTGATTTAGGTCATACCTGAATGGTCTAGTGTTTTTCCCCACTTCTTTCAATTTAAGTCTGAATCTGGCAATAAGGAGTTCATGATCTGAGCCACAGTCCACTCCCAGTCTTGTTTTGCTGACTGTATAGGGCTTCTCCATCTTTGGCTGAAAAGATATAATCAATCTGATTTCGGTTTTGACCATCTGGTGATATCCAATGTGTAGAGTCTTCTCTTATGTTGTTGGAAAAGAGTGTTTCCTATGACCAGTGCGTTCTCTTGGCAGCATTCTGTTAGTCTTTGCCCTGCTTCATTTTGTACTCCAAGGCCAATTTTGCCTGTTAATCCAGGTGTTTCTTGACTTCCTACTTTTGCATTCCAGTCCCCTATAATGAAAAGGACATCTTTTTTGGGTATTAGTTCTAGAAGATCTTGTAGGTCTTCATAGAACCGTTCAACTTCAGCTTCTTCAGCATTACTGGTCGTGGCATAGACTTGGATTACCTTGATATTTAATGGTTTGCTTTGGAAATGAACAGAGATCATTCTGTCATTTTCGAGATTCCATCCAAGTACTGCATTTCTGACTCTTTTGTTGACTATGATGGCTATTACATTTCTTCTAAGGGATTCCTGCCCACAGTAGTAGATATAATGATCATCTGAGTTAAATTCACCCATTCCAGTCCATCTTAGTTCACTGATTCCTAGAATGTCAGTGTTCACTCTTGCCATCTCCTGTTTGACCACTTCCAATTTGCCTTGATTCATGGACCTAACATTCCAGTTTCCTATGCAATATTGCTCTTTACAGCATCAGACCTTGCTTCTATCACCAGTCCCACCCACAACTGGCTGTTGTTTTTGCTTTGCCTCCATCCCTTCATTCTTCCTGGAGCTATTTCTCCACTGATCTCCAGTAGCACACTGGGCACCTACCGACCTGGGGAGTTCATCTTTTGGTGTCCCATCTTTTTGCCTTTTCATATGGTTCATGGGGTTCTCAAGGCAAGAATACTGAATTGGTTTGCCATTCCCTTGTCCAGTGGATCACATTCTGTCAGATCTCTCCACCATGACCTGTCCATCTTGGGTGGCCCCACACAACATGACTTAGTTTTATTGAGTTAGAAAAGGCTGTGGTCTGTGTGATCAGATTCGCTAGTTGTCTGTGATTGTGGTTTCAGTCTGTCTGTCCTCTGATGCTCTCTCACAGCACCTATTGTCTTTCTTGAGTTTCTCTTACCTTGGACATGGGGTATCTCTTCATGGCCACTCCAGCAAAGCGCAGCCACCGCCCCTAACCTTGGACGTCGGGTACCTCCTCTCACCTGCACTCAGGTGCCATCAGGTGCCGTCGCAGCTGCCATGCTCATGTGCTGTCGCAGCCTCCGTGAATGTCTCCTAGAAGGAAATAAAAACAACTATGAAATTTTGTCAGATAAGTTCTTTGAATTATCAGTATAAAATCTAATTAATATATGTCTTCACAAATTAAAACATTTAGTAGCAGTACAAGTTTTAGTATGAAAGAGTATACCACTAATTGAATGTGAATTGAACCATATATTCCAATTAGTATCTTTAATACTATATGGGAAATACTGGTGCATTATGAAGTGTAACATTAAAACTTTACTAAGTCAAACTTAAAATCTATTAAAAATAAATATACATGCATTTGCCTCAGTCCCTTCAACAAGCATACAATTTTTATACTATTTTCTTGATTGGATTGCTAAAGCAGGAAATTTTAATAAACTTAAATATTTATTAGATCTAGTCCTTAATTTTAAGTTTTATTCAAAATGGAAGTATATTTGCAGTTTTAATTATTAAGAATAATGGTTATATGTAAAATAATTTTGTGTAGTTTCAAAGTACATATAAAGGGCAAAATCACTCATCATCTTAACACCTAAACATTATAAAATAATTGTATTGGTGTGCATCACTAAAATTTTGATTTAAATATGTGTGAAGGTTTATGTATGGATGTCTACAATTATTTACAAAATAAGATGACTGTTATCAATATTGCATGGTGACCACAGTACCATATCAAAGGATATGGACATTTTGTAAAACTAGTCCTGCATATTGAAAAGGTACATTCTGAAATGTACACATTATCACAAAATCTAAAGAGTGAACTGAACCTCACCTCTTGATGTGTTACTACTAGTATCCTTTGTCATCATACAAAATAAAATTTCTAAGTTGTAATATTACCTTGCATTGTGTTTCTGTGAATACCAGTAAAATGAAATAACTTGTTTATTTTTTGAAAATTTTTGCAAATTTTCTGAGTATACACGGACCTTTTCCTGCTTTCAGTTATTCGTTTATGTATTAATTAATAGAAGGTTTTTTCTCTCTCACTGATATTAAGTTAATATCACAACTTAATATTTTTCACATTTTGTAATGTTTGAGGTAATTTTTGTGTTGTTTTTATTTCAAATTCCTTGAGTTGTAATGTTTATCTGTATTTTCCTTTAAACAGGGAAATTAAGCTTTCTGTTTCCCTGTTTCCCTATTTTATGTTTGGTGCATAAGTACCCAAATGTACTAAAGCTAGTTAAATATATAGCTTTTCTTGTACTTTATAATTTTATTTTCAATATGTACTTTTAATTCACTTATGTTTTATATTAGATATAAAACACATAAAGTGTTGTGTAATATTTTATGATAATCATACTCATCTTAAATTTTTATATAATAGACACAATATTGCATGTTATTTGTCTATTATGTAGAGCCATATTATGTTTTATATGTCTACTATATAATATCATGTATTAACAATTAATTTAATAAAATTAATTTTATTTTTTGTTGTGTTCTCTTTAGCAGTATATATAATCCTGTTGCCAAATATTTTTCAGTATTGATGAAAATACATTGCAAATGAGAAAGAGATCAGTAAAGTAAATTAATAGTTTTGAATCTTAATAATACCTTCAGATTTGTTGTCTCTTTTATTTATTAGACCATGGATAGAATATTTGTATGTACAATCTCATTTGATCATCATCTACCTTTATGAAGAATATTATTTTCTTAGCCCCAGTTTACAGCTGAGTAAATATTTATTCAGAGCATAACAATAACCTGATTTATGTCCCAGACAGAACAAGAAAATCTATTCCACCGTGAAGAATCATAAAGACTATTATGTTGCTTAGGTAGTACGGATTAAGAGCTTGTTCTCAACAATAAGAAATACTCAGGCTGCATCTTAGTTGTACAATCTAACATGTTGGCCAAGACAGTGCTGCTGCACGCGTGTGTGCTCAGTCGCTCAGTTGTGTCCAACTCTTTGAAAAACTGTGTTCATGGATCGGAAGACTCAATGTAGTGAAAATGAGTATACTACCCAAAGCAATCTATAGATTCAATCCAATCCCTATCAAGCTACCAACGGTATTTTTCACAGAGCTAGAACAAATAATTTCACAATTTGTATGAAAATACAAAACACCTCGAATACCAAAGCAATCTTGAGAAAGAAGAATGGAACTGGAGGAATCAACCTGCCTGACTTCAGGCTCTACTACAAAGCCACAGTAATCAAGACAGTATGGTACGGGCACAAAGACAGAAGTATAGATCAATGGAACAAAATAGAAAGCCCAGAGATAAACCCATGCACATATGGACACCTTATCTTTGACAAAGGAGGCAAGAATATACAGTGGAGAAAAGACAATCTCTTTAACAAGTGGTGCTGGGAAAACTGGTCAACCACTTGTAAAAGAATGAAACTAGAACACTTTTTAACACCATAAACAAAAAATAACTCAAAATTGATTAAAGATCTAAACATAAGATCAGAAACTATAAAAATCTTGGAGGAGAACATAGGCAAAACACTCTCCGACATACATCACAGCAGGATCCTCTATTACCCACCTCCCAGAATATTGGAAATAAAAGCAAAAATAAACAAATGGGATCTAATTAAAATTCAAAGCTTCTGCACAACAAAAGAAACTATTAGCAAGGTGAAAAGACAGCCTTCAGAATGGGAGAAAATAATAGCAAATGAAGCAACTGACAAACAACTAATCTCAAAAATACACAAGCAACTCCTACAGCTCAATTCCAGAAAAATAAAGGACCCAATCAAAAAAATGGGCCAAAGAACTAAATAGACATTTCTCCAAAGAAGACATACAGATGGCTAACAAACACATGAAAAGATGCTCAACATCACTCATTATTAGAGAAATGCAAATCAAAACCACAGTGAGGTACCATTTCATGCCAGTCAGAATGGCTGCGATCCAAAAGTCTACAAGCAATAAATGCTGGAGAGGGTGTGGAGAAAAGGGAACCCTCTTACACTGTTGGTGGGAATGCAAACTAGTACAGCCACTATGGAGAACAGTGTGGAGATTCCTTAAAAAACTGGATATAGAACTGCCTTATGACCCAGCAATCCCACTGCTGGGCATAGACACTGAAGAAACTAGAATTGAAAGAGACACGTGTACCCCAATGTTCATCGCAGCACTGTTTATAATAGCCAGGACATGGAAGCAACCTAGATGTCCATCAGCATATGAATGGACAAGAAAGCTGTAGTACATATACACAATGGAGTATTACTCAGCCATGAAAAAAATACATTTGAATCAGTTCTAATGAGGTGGATGAAACTGGAGCCTATTATACAGAGTGAAGTAAGCCAGAAAGAAAAACACCAATACAGTATACTAACGCATATATATGGAATTTAGAAAGATGGTAACAATAACCCTGTATGTGAGACAGCAAAAGAGTCACAGATGTATAGAACAGTCTTTTGGACTCTGTGGGAGAGGGAGGGGGGGATGATTTGGGAGAATGGCATTAAAACATGCATAATATCATATAAGAAACGAATCGCCAGTCCAGGTTCGATGCAGGATACAGGAAGCTTGGGGCTGGTGCACTGGGATGACCCAGAGGGATGGTATGGGAAGGGAAGTGGGAGGGGCATTCAGGATGGGGAACACATGTACATCTGTGGCAGATGCATGTTGATGTATGGTAAAACCAATACAATATTGTAAAGTTAAAAAAAAATAATAAAAAAATAAAAAAGTGAAAAACCATGGACTGTAGCCCCCCAGGCTCCTCTGTCTCTGGGATTATCCCAGCAAGAATACTAGAGTGGGTTGTCATTTCCTCTTCCAGGGAATCTTCCTGACCCAAAGATTGAACTCACATCTCCTGCCTTGGCAGGTGGATTCTTAACCACTGAGTCACCTGGGAAGCCCAGACAGTGCTGCTATTTTTGATAAATTGGGAAATTATGAAACCATGAAAAAGAGAGAAAGTTTGTATAGTGATATAAATTAAATCAGTCACAAATTAAAATCAATTAGGTACTATGTAATAAGTTAATAGCACATTTATTAATGCAACATTTGTATTTTAAACATAAGCTATTTAAAAAATTTCTACATTATGATTTATTTTAAGGATACTTTATTTTACCAAATCCTGCAGTGAACATCTACTCAGCTTCCATAACATGTGTCAATAAAAGTAATAACAGAAAATATTATATTTGAAGATTCCAATAATGACAGCAGCTAGCTAATACATATTATAGAAAAATAAAATTTATCACAGGTATTCACAGTACATTTTGTCCCTCCAGCTAAAGTTTATTAATATTTTGAGATACCTCTTCTATTGAAATAGAAAATGAAAAAAGTATTTGAGAAGTTATTGAAGTGACAAAAATGTTATTTTTATATTGAATGCCTTTATTATTTGCAAGAGATATTATATTTTCAAATGAAGTTGTGAACACATTAATAGCAGTTTAATCACATTGTTTTGGAATCTGTTGGTAAAATATCTTGTGTTTTCCAGACAGTGATATTATATTCATACCTACGGACACCTATTCACATATGTGCCTACCTGTATATGCACATACCTATATATGCTAGTATATTTCTTCATTCTGTACTATTGCCTTCTCTTTATGTACTAATTCAAAAACATATCTCAACCTTTGATTGATTTCTTACTATAGAAACTTAAACATAAAAAGGAGGGAACAATTGTAAATATTCTAAGGCCTCATTTATATGTAGGTTTTAGTGGAATAAAAAGAGATTTTAAGGTAAGTTTAAAAACAAATGACATTCTCCTTCCACTTTGCTGGAGGTTGGTAAAGAGGTTAATCAGAAGAGAAATGTGAGGAGACGGAATAAAAGGGGAGCCAGGAAACAACATCACTTTAAGAAATACATTTAGAGAATCCTACTAGTAATATAAATCTGTTTTTAATACTGGTCTTGACAACTGTGTAAACATTTTCTACGTAAGTATGAAACTAATGTACTTATATTGCCTGTAAACACAATGTAATATTTAACACTTCTGGCTAAGGATTTCTCTGGCAATTCTTCTTTCATAGGAAACTGATCCAATTCAAGAAAGTTTTACTGCTATAATCAAGCACTTTCCAAAGCCCTCACCCAACCATACCATCATCTTTGGTAGTTAGGACTTAAGCATATGAATTTTTGGTGTCGGGGACAAAGTCTCCAATCATTTATATATATATATGAAATCATATATATATACATATATATGTCTGAAGTTATTTATATATATATCTGAAATCATTTATATATATGAAATCATTTATATATATTATATATATAAAACTACTGAAAAAAGCTTTTTTATTCAGATATTTATAATGCTAAATAGAATGAATCAGGCAATGTTAATGTTTTGTAACCTCAGAAAATTAAGCAGGGCAAGTGAGGTAAATAGCAGATATCAATCAATAAAATCAGTGCAAATAATAAAACAATAAGTTAAAAATTCATAGTGATATCATTTATGGTTGTATTTATTTATTAACTTTTGACTGTGCTGGGTGTTTCTTGCTGTGCAGGCTTTTCTCTGGTTACAGAGACCCAGGGCTACTCTAGTTGCAGTACATGGGCTTTGCATGTGGTGGCGTCTCTTGCGGGAACACAGGTTCTAGGACTCCCGGGCTTCCGTAGTTAAGGTGCGTGGGCTCAGTAGTAGCGGTGCAGGGTCTCTAGAACACGGGCTCAGTAGATGTGGTGCCAGAGCTTAGTTGTCCCGCAGCATGTGGGATCTTCATGTATCAGGGATCAAACCCATGGCTCTTGCATCGGCCTGCATATTCTTTACCACTGAGCCATCAGGGAAACCCGAGATATGACAGTTTTTAAACGAGGTAGTTCTATTGTATATTGTTGTACATATCAGCAAGTTTCATGGGTCTACCTTAAGAGAAATAAAATACGAGAAAAGTTCACATTTGGATAGAAAAGTTGGTCATTTCACTTAAAAACCTCCAAAAGAGAATAATTTAGCATTTGCTCTCTCAAGTCATGAAAAGGAAAAGCTATTTTTAGTAAAACAAATAATTATAGTGATCTATATATTATGATATATAGCAAATAGTGGGCAAAGCATAAGTTAATTCCATGTCATTCAAAGAGTGAGTGAAGTATAACCAAGAATTCTTCTTTCTGTCTCATTTCTGTGGCAACATATTTAAAAATCATAAAATATAAAAATAGGAATAAACAGCAGAAAATTGCTAAATTTTACCATTAGACCCATAGTCCCTTTAAGATACAAACAGCCACATTGTCATTAACTGAATGAGTGATTTCCATCCAAGCATAAATTCCAGCTGTGAAAGTAACTGAAGTCTTCCACTCTGCTGTTTTTTAAGCTAGTTTCAACTTGGAATCAAGTTTTCCAAAAGCTAATTATCCCTATTTTACTCTTTAGCCTAGTTGTTGCATTCCCTTATAATAGTCAGTGTGAGGTTTACAGTTTCTTTTAGAGGTGGCAAAGCTTGCAGGAGGCTTTCAATGAGGCAAATTAGGCCAATCTTTGCTTCTTTCAGAGGAATGAAAAAAGCAAGTTGTGATGCTTTTAGTGCACCTCAAATTATCAAGCTTCCATCATTTTGAATTGGTTTCTGACCACTGATCTTTTTTTTTTTTTTTTAATTTTTTAACATGTAGTGATTCCTCAAATTTGAGTTTCTGGACTATTATTCTTCCCCATCACCGTCTTCCCCTCTTCCTCCCTCTCTTCCCTCCTCTCCTCCTCTTTCTCCTTCTTCTTTTTCCCCAACTCTGTTATTTATAAGGCTTCAGTTGCTTTGTAATTTTTTTAGCCCACCAAAAGACAAAAAAATACACGACTTGATAAATGTTTCTAAAGTATTTCATTTAATACAAGGAAATGTAGCAAAGAAGCATCAATCAGTGGCATGTAATGAGGCAAGGTGGGGTTAGATATTAACAGGATGAAACATTTGGTCAATCACAGGCAAAATGAAGAAGAAGGGATGTAAAACTCCTCTTCTCACAGTTGCACAGAATGGCCAGTCTTTACCAAGTGCATCAGAGTGTGGCTTAATTAACTGAATGAAGTTGTTTCTAGAATAGGAACACTTAGGTTATCCCTAGGAAGATCTCCTCTCAGTATTTAATCTCCTTTTAGTAGCATAACCACATAAATGTGTTTGTAACTAACATACATTATTGCAGCACAAAGGGAATTTATTTCTTAATTTAAAAAAAATCAGCAATTTATCTCTTCCAATTCTTTTTTTTTCAATAATTTCCCATTTGAAATTTAAATAGGTATCATCCTAATCCTGAATATTATTAATTTCCAGTATTACTCAATGGCCTTGTATTTGTCTAAGCTTATTCTAATATTTCTGTTTATATATAATACATTCTGCATAGACATTAATAACTGGCATTGACTATGTGGATTTCTTTTAACTAACTTTCTACCAAAGTACTGATAACAAGAAAATTATTTTAACATACATTTCAGACAATCGGCAGTCTAACAACTTATACCTACAACCTTATTTCTCCTTTCTCTCTAGGTGTGTTCTCTGTTCCAATAATATTTAGAATAGTTGCAATATTTGTTGTCTAACTAAGTTGATGGTGGAAAACTATGAAATAAAAATAATTCTATCAAAATATGTTTGTCCTTTATTACAAAAGAGGTACCTACTTAATAAAGTACATTAAAAGCCAATTAGGAACTTATGTAAAAATGATAGGACGTAACTGAAATGCACTAAATTAACTTCTGAGTCTTTTAATAATCATTCCTATGTCTTTTATGTGAGGAATTTCCCATTGAATAAGTGGAAATCAGAAAGAATAGGAACATCCTTATTCTTTTCCCTTTCTTCCTGTTCTAATATGCTTTGTGGGGATCAATGTCTAATTCTCCAGTACCCGGATGAGATACAAGACAGGTCTCAAGACTTATCTTCTCAGACAATGACAACACTCTAGTCACTATAGGTTATAAAATAATTATACTTATCATTAAATATCCAGTCCCATTAAATAGTCAAAAATTATTTTAAATGTTTTCAAATAAATAAATGCACTTTAAATATTGAACTTTATTTTAAAATAATGTATCTCTCTATCTATAATTTAGAACTACCTCTGGAAGCCTTTAATGGAAATGAGTACCATTGGCTTCTTCATTTTTGTACCTATATTTCTTTCCTTCTCTCTCATTAACTTCTCTTTTTTAACCTTGCAGACCAAGACAGAAAGATTAAGAATCAAAATATGTCTTCTCTTACTGCTTATGTGATCAGTTTGAGTTGGATAGGGGTTGAAAACTGATTATCTTCTGAGATGTCTTTCAGAGGCTATTAAGAACGCCCATCATTTGGCCTCTCTGGACAGCTCTTTCCTCTCTTAGGCTATTGGTTAGCATGATTTGTTTCTGTTGAATTCTACTCACTTCTTTAGGCTACTATTATCTAAAGAATGCCAGGCCAATTCTCTCATCTGGTATGATAGAACTACAGTGTTTTGTCTGATTGCAAATGGGTTTGTAGTTTTTTCCAGCCTGCAATGCACAGACCACTTTAATCTCTTGACTTTGAGATTCCTTAGACATAATTTGTATGGTATTCTCAACATATTCCTCAGGCTTTACAAAACATATTAAATTTTCTAAGGAATATCCTTGAGGTAGAAGAGAAAACATCCCAATCTTCTGCTGCTGCTGCTGCTGCTAAGTCGCTTCAGTCGTGTCCGACTCTGTGCTACTCCACAGAGGGCAGCCCACCAGGCTCCCCCGTCCCTGGGATTCTCCAGGCAAGAACACCGGAGTGGGTTGCCATTTCCTTTTCCAATGCATGGAAGTGAAAAGTGAAAGTGAAGTCGCTCAGTCGTCTCCGACTCTTCGCGACCCCATGGACTGCAGCCCACCAGGCTCCTCTGTCCATGGGATTTTCCAGGCAAGAGTACTGGAGTGGGGTGCCATCGCCTTCTAGGCACTAGTAACGATGGACTCACAACTTACTTGTAAATAGTCCCCAAAAATATTCCTAATCCAGTGATATTTTTCCTCAAATATTTCAACGCCTTTTTAATAGACTGGAGATTGTTGGTTACCTAATTGTCTCTGATTTGACTCTCGGATACCTCTTTTGCAAGTCTTGAAGAGGTAATTTAGAACCTCTGTTTAGAACATGAAAGTAGTTGACATGTTATTGGATCACAGTAAAAACTGATACAAAATCCCAATTTAACATCATGTAACATGTATTTACTCATTCTCTTAGTTACAAATTGATTTTTATTGTATTCATTTGCATTCTATAGGATCATAAATATTGACCACATAATATGACTTTAGAGACAATCAGATAAGTTGTTATAAATTTTTACAAAAGGAACAAATAAACTACAGTGAAAATTACTGAAAGTATTAGGCCATATAAAGATTACTGAGAAGTTGATTCATGTGGAATCATTTTGATCTCTAAAATGATATTTAATTAATCTGTAATACTTTAAAGAAATGTTTACGGAAATACAGTTGATTTACAATGCTGTGTTAATTTCTATTGCACAGCAAGGTGATTCAGTTATATGTATATATACATACTTTTAATATTCTTCTTAATTTTGGTTTATCACAAGATATTGAATATAGTTCCTCCCACTCCAGTACTCTTGCCTGGAAAATCCCATGGATGGAGGAGCCTGGTGGGCTACAGTCTATGGGGTCGCTAAGAGTTGGACACAACTGAGCGACTTCATTTTCACTTTCACTTTCACACATTGGGGAAGGAAATGGCAACCCACTCCAGTGTTCTTGCCTTGAGAATCCCAGGGATGGGGGAGCCTGGTGGGCTGCCGTCTATGGGGTCGCACAGAGTCGGACACGACTGAAGTGACTTAGCAGCAGCAGCTATACAATAGGACCTTATTATTTATCCATTCTATGCATAATAATTTGCATCTGATAACCCAAAATTCCCAATTCATCCTTCTCCCACCCACTTTGGAAACCATAAGTCTATTCTCTATGTCTGTGACTCTGTTTATGTTTTGTAAATATGTTCATTTGTGTCGCATTTCAGATTGCACATATAACTGATACCATATGGCCTTTGTCTTTCTGACTTTCTTCACTTAGTATTATAATATCTTAAATTCATCCATGTTGCTGTAAATGGCATTATTTCTTCTTTTTCATGGCTGAGTTGGGTTTCATTGTATATATACACTACATCTTTTTTATCCATTCACTCACCAAGGGGCATTTAGGTTGCCTCCATGTCTTGGCTCTTGTGAGTAGTATTGCTATGAATACAGGGGTACATGTGTCATTTTGAGTTACAGTTTTTTGCAGATGTATGCCCAGAAGTGGGATTGCTGGATCATATGGCAACTCTATTTTTAGTTTTTTTAAGGAACATCCATAGTGGCTGCTTCAACTTACTTCCATCAACGAAGTAGGAGTGTCTCTTCTTTTCCATACCCTCTCCAAACTTTTTAATGATGACCATTCTAACCAGTGTGAGGTGATACCTCACTGTAGTTTTGATTTTCATGTCTCTGATAATTTGTGATATTGAGATCTTTTCATGTGCCTGTTGGTCATCTATATGTCTTCTTTGGAGAAATGTCTATTTAGGTATTCTGCCCATTTTTCTATTGGATTTTTTTGTTGTTGTTGAGTTGTATGTGGAGAAGGCAATGACACCCCACTCCAGTACTTTTGCCTGGAAAATCCCATGGATGGAGGAGCCTGGTAGGCTGCAGTCCATGGGGTCGCTAGAGTTGGACATGACTGAGCGACTTCAGATGGGGAAGCCTGGTGGGCTGTTGTCTATGGGGTCGCTAGAGTTGGACACGACTGAGCGACTTCACTTTCACCTTTCACTTTCATGCATTGGAGAAGGAAATGGCAACCCACTCCAGTGTTCTTGCCTTGAGAATCCCAGGGATGGGGGAGCCTGGTGGGCTGTCATCTATGGGGTTGCACAGAGCCAGACACGACTGAAGTGACTTAGCAGCAGAGTTGTATGACCTGTTTGTATGTTTAATGAAAATGTTTAATGGAAATTAGGCCCTTGTAACTCATATGGAAACTGTAGAAATTCTAAAATGAGTAATAACTTGGCACATGTCCATTACAGTAGAAAACTTGATATAACTAAATGTCCATATATATGTATATAGCTTATTAGAATATATATCTGAATTCTATGTCTAGACTAATGAAGTCTTACTATCTTCATGTACACCAAAATGGCCCTAAAACTACATTAAAAAAAGTGCTGAATCTATTCTTATTTATGAATAAGTGTATTTTTCCCATGACTAATTGCAGTTTTCATGAAGTATTTCTGGTAGTTCTTTTTCTTTTTCCCTACTTGCTCTCTGAAAACTACCCATTAGCTTTAGACATATCTGGAGCAATCTCCATATATCTCATATTGTCTTTATTATCTTAATCATAGCAAATGCACTTATAAGGAAAATTCATTTCTTTTATTCAGAGTATTAATTGTTTTAATATGAATAAAAATGATAGATTTCAGTCAAGGATAATATATATGTGGAGTGAGTAAAAATACAGAAAATAATGGAGTATTAATTTTAATATGACAGTAAAATCAAAGAGCCTGAATACACTATGATTATTTGAGTATAATTTTTATGTTTTGTTGGACTGAACACCAGAAGTCAGTATGACTGTACAGAAAAGAACAGCACAATATTTACGGTAATAGCTTAATGTTATATCATAGAAATGGAATTTAATTCCTGTAATAGAAAAGCAAATATTATCTGGATTTATAGAACTTTTAAAGCATCTTTACTACAAAACTATCATATTTGAACACAATGTGAAAATTACTTTTACAATTAAGAAAAATGGCACAGATGATTACACAAGAATTGTTATTTTATCATTCTGTCCTTTCAGACTGTGAATAATATATATAATCACCTCATGGATGTTTCAGTTGTTAAGTAGACATTTGCATCAACTGAAGATAGCATATACACTAGGCTATATTTTAAAAAAAAATAAGTTTTAAAAAATTATTCCCTTTTTCAGGTTGTGTTTTGGATTTGGCAAAGCATATGCAACCTGGAGAAGGAAATGGCAACCCACTCCAGTATTCTTGCCTGGAAAAACCCATGGACAGAGGAGCCTGGCAGGCTACAGTCCATGGAGTTGCAAAGAGTCAGACACAACTGAGTGACTGAGCACACACATATATCTTCATTTATATCTACTAGTAATTATGTAACTTGTAATTTTTCTTTTATTCCTTTTAATATCCCTATTGCAGGCAATATTTGGCATAGGCATAGTTTTAAAATTTGCAATGAGAAATTTTTTTGCCCCAAGAAAAACAAATTAGTGGACTCCACTTAGTCACTGCCACATCAGAGAGAGTTTTTTGTAGAAATTAGAGCTTATAATCCTGAAGAAAAATTCTGACTAGAATTTTGGTTCAAATTTGCCACCCATTTTTGTATCGCATTTCTCCTACCATGTTATAAAGTGAGAAGTAATCAAAGGCGCCTGTGCTAAGGTAAATATAGAACACTGAACAGACAGGGACATACAAAATAGAAGGACTGGAAAAGGTCAGTTTTTATTCCAATCCCAAAGAAAGGCAATGCCAAAGGATGCTCAAACTACCGCACAATTGCACTCATCTCACACGCTAGTAAAGTAATGCTCAAAATTCTCCAAGCCAGGCTTCAGCAATATGTGAACCGTGAACTTCCAGTTGGTCAAGCTGGCTTTAGAAAAGGCAGAGGAACCAGAGACCAAATTGCCAACATCCGCTGAATCATCAAAAAAGCAAGAGAGTTCCAGAAAAACATATATTTCTGCTTTATTGACTATGCCAAAGCCTTTGACTGTGTGGATCACAATAAACTGTGGAAAATTCTGAAAGAGATGGGAATACCAGACCACCTGACCTGCCTCTTGAGAAACCTGTATGCAGGTCAGGAAGCAACAGTTAGAACTAGATATGGAACAACAGACTGGTTCCAAATAGGAAAAGGAGTATGTCAAGGCTGTATATTGTCACCCTACTTATTTAACTTATATGCAGAGTAAATCATGAGAAATGCTGGGCTGGAAGAAGCACAAGCTGGAATCAAGATTGCCGGGAGAAATATCAATAACCTCAGATATGCAGATGACACCACGCTTATGGCAGAAAGTGAAGAGGAACTAAAAAGCCTATTGATGAAGGTGAAAGAGGAGAGTGAAAAAGTTGGCTTAAAACTCAACATTCAGAAAAGGAAGATCATGGCATCTGGTCCCATCACTTCATGGGAAATAGATGGGGAAACAGTGTCAGACTTTATTTTTGGGGGCTCCAAAAACACTGCAGATAGTGACTGCAGCCATGAAATTAAAAGACGCTTACTCATGGGAAGAAAAGTTATGACCAACCTAGATAGCATATTGAAAAGCAGAGACATTACTTTGCCAACAAAGGTCCGTCTAGTCAAGGCTATGGTTTTCCCTGTGGTCATGTATGGATGTGAGAGTTGGACTGTGAAGAAGGCTGAGCGCTGAAGAATTGATGCTTTTGAACTGTGGTGTTGGAGAAGACTCTTGAGAGTCCCTTGGACTGCAAGGAGATCCAAACAGTCTATTCTGAAGGAGATCAGCCCTGGGATTTCTTTGGAAGGAATAATGCTAAAGCTGAAACTCCAATACTTTGGCCACCTCATGCGAAGAGTTGACTCATTGGAAAAGACTCTGATGCTGGGAGGGATTGGGAGCAGGAGAAGAAGGGGACGACAGAGGATGAGATGGCTGGATGGCATCACTGACTCGATGGACGTGAGTCTGAGTGAAGTCTGGGAGTTGGTGATGGACAGGGAGGCCTGGCGTGCTGCGATTCATGGGGTCACAAAAGGTCGGACATGATTGAGCGACTGAACTGAACTGAACTCATGCTCACACTAGGCTTATACTGTCTATAGGAATGTGTAGCTTCCATTAAACTATATCAGTATTCTTGCTTGGAAAATCTCATAGACAAAGGAGCCTGGCAGGCTACAGTCCATAAGATTGCATAGAGATGGACACAACTGAAATGACTTAGAACACATGCACTCATGCCACTGTATGGAACACAAGTCAGAATTTAAAAATAAAATAAAGTTCCTGCTCTGAGTTCAAAATTCATTTGTTTAAGGAGAGAGTTTGGTGTTGCTGGTGAGATAAAAGGAAATATATTCAGCAATCCAATAGGAGACCTTATATTTTATTTAAGATTTTATGTTGTTTAGTCGCTAAGTCATGTCTGATTCTTTGCCTATGGTATTTCCCAGGCAAGATACAGAAGTGGGTTGCCATTTTCTTCTCCAGGGATCTTCCCAAACCAGGGGTTGAATCAGAGTCACCTGCATTGACAGATGGATTTATTTTACCACTGAGTCACCAGGATACCCAATTAGATTACTAATTAAAATTAAAAATAGAGGAAAAAAAGAAACTCAGGTATTGATTTTTACAAAGGCCACCACATGGAAAGCAACCTTTTTATAATTAGAGTTGGACACAGAGAAAGGACTGAATACATTTTTTTTTTAATTAAACCCCATACAATTTAGCACATACTTATGTGGCAATCAGTTCAGTTCAGTAGCTCAGGCACGTCTGACTCTTTGAAACCTCATGGACTGCAGCATGCCAGGCTTCCCTGTCCATCACCAATTCCAGGAGCTTGCTCAAACTCCTGTCCATCCAGTCAGTGATAACATCCAACCATCTCATCCTCTGTTGTCCCCTTTTCCTACTGCCTTCAATCTTTCCTAGCATCAGAGTCCTCTCCACTGAGTCAGTTCTTCATGTCAGGTGACCAAAGTATTAGCATTAGGTTGATGAAACACATACCAAAATTCTCCAAGCCAGGCTTCAACAGTACATGAACCATGAACTTCCAGATGTTCAAGCTGGTTTTAGAAAAGGCAGAGGAACCAGAAATCAAATTGCCAACATCTGCTACATGATCAAAAAAGCAAGAGAGTTCCAGAAAAGCTTCTGCTTTATTGACTATGCCAAAGCCTTTGACTGTGTAGATCACAATAAACTGTGGAAAATTCTGAAAGAGATGGGAATACCAGACCACCTGACCTGCCTCTTGAGAAATCTGTATGCAGGTCAAGAAGGAAAAGTTAGAACTGGACATGGAACAACAGACTGGTTCCAAATTGGGAAAGGAGTCCGTCAAGGCTGTATATTGTCATCCTGCTTATTAACTTATATGCAGAGTACATCATGAGAAACGCTGGGCTGGAAGAAGCACAAGCTGGAATCAAGATTGCCAGGAGAAATATCAATAACCTCAGATATGCAGATGACACCACCCTTATGGCAGAAAGTGAAGAGGAACTAAAAAGCCTCTTGATGAAAGTGAAAGAGGAGAGTGAAGAAGTTGGCTTAAAATTCAACATTCATAAAACTAAGATCATGGCATCTGGTCCCATCACTTCATGGCAAGTAGATGGGAAAACAGTGGAAATGGTGACATATTTTATTTTTGTGGGCTCCAAAATCACTGCAGATGGTGACTTCAGCCATGAAATTAAAAGAAGCTTGCTCCTTGGAAGAGAAGTTATGACCAACCTAGACAGCATATTAAAAAGTAGAGAAGGTCCATTTCATCAAAGCTATAGTTTTTCCAGTAGTTGTGTATGGATGTGAGAGTTGGACTATACAGAAACCTGAGCGCTGAAGAATTGATGCTTTTGAACTGTGGTGTTGGAGAGGACTCTTGAGAGTCCCTTAGACTGTAAGGAGATCCAACCAGTCCATCGTAAAGGAAATCCATCCTGAATATTCATTGGAAGGACTGATGTTGAAGGTAAAACTCCAATACTTTGGCCACCTGTTGTGAAGAGCTGACTCATTGAAAAAGACCGTTATGTTGGGTAAGATTGAAAGCAGGAGGAGAAGGGGATGACAGAGGATGAGATGATTGGGTGGCATCAATGACTCAACGGACATGAGTTTGAGTAAGCTCCGGGAGTTGGTGATGGACAGGGAGGCCTGGTTGCTGCAGTCCATGGGGACGCAAAGAGTCGGACAGGACTGAGAAACTGAACTGAACTGAACTTGTCCTTGTATGTATGTTTTGCCTGCCTTCCCAACAACTAGAAGCTGCCTCAGGGCATTATAATATGTTGATTAAACCATGTGGACTATATATGTGATCAGTTGAGTCTTCTGTGAAGATAAAAGTTTATCCACAAACTTTTAAGATTCAAATGGGTGAATGTAGAGATTTACTTTTTTTGCAGCCACACAAGATGAGACTCCTCTGTTAAGTCCCTTGCCTATT
Organism: Bos indicus; assembly: GCF_029378745.1. Lineage (NCBI taxonomy): Eukaryota > Metazoa > Chordata > Mammalia > Artiodactyla > Bovidae > Bos > Bos indicus. The sequence goes on along the minus strand of NC_091776.1, from coordinate 25,985,795 downwards.
GGATCTGCCATCTACCATTGTGAAATGATGTGTCTCTTTCTTTGATCTCTTCTTGCCCTCTGTGTATGCCGGTTTCAGATTTTACCAGGGAATTTTCCAGGATTACAAACTTAACATATACATAATGATTATATATATTAAGATATCTGAAAGCAAAACTTTGGAAGATAAATGGAGGTCAAATATTGAAGTTAAAAATGTTAACGATGAGTATAAAATAAATGCTAAAAAGGCACAGCCTAAAAATACAAATATGCATGGATCAGAAAATGTCATATTAGCAATAACCCTAGTTATAGTTTATTATGAGCTGTACATATTTTTTAAAGGTAAGCCAATGTTTATGTGATTTATGTCTTAGAAATGTTGGTCATTTTTTGCTGTAGGTATGTTGATGAAGGTTGAAAAAGATCCATAGAGAACTGAGAACACAATAAAAAGGTGATTTCCTGGTATCAGAAAACTTCATACTTCTAATATATTAAAGGCTACTAAGTTAACTAAGAAAAAAGCCTAATATGTTGGATTCTAGAAGTTTATAATTGATTTTTCTTCCTGATTTCTATCCTATAAATTAGAATAATTTATAAGGTATATAAACTCTAAAATGGGGTTATATAAGTAGTTTTCCCTTCTATAAATTAAGGATAAAAATTATATATTTTTTTCAGGGAAGATACAGAGGAGCTTAGTCTCAACTCTACAAGTTAACTATACAAGTTATAAAACATAATAAGGAAGGAAGAGTTCTTAGAAGTCTAGGAATATAGGACTTCACTGGGATGCATAATCTTAAAGAAGTGTGGGGATTCTATAACATAATAGTAAAAAAAAAGTTTCTAACAGGAAGAGAATAAATATGTAGTAATGATTTAATAATGTATAAAAATAATAAATCATGCTGTAAATCTAAAGCTAATATATTGTATGTTAATTATATCTCAATAATAAGTTTAAAAAGTAAGTTTATTTTGAGTGGGAAGAAAAGCACTCTACTTCTTAAGTGTCAGCAGATCTTAACTCGATAAATATAATTAAGATCCAGGCTTGGAAAGGTGAAGGAAAGGAATACAAGGGATGAATGGATTGTGAGGGAAAAAAAAGAGATACACAGAACTTTGCAACTGGGAAGCAGCAGTAAGGTTTTCTACCCCATGGATGGGAAAAAAGCATTAATAGAAATTATCATTAAGCCATTTAAGGTGTTGTATATTTCTTTCAATAAAACAGTATCTGTTTTCGGGACACATGTGGCTTAATGGAAAACAATGGGATAATCAGATAACTAGTAGCTTCACCCAAGCATGCAAGGAAACACTTATCAGTGACTAGGGTAGAAATGAGTGGAGTGTGAATGACCTAGAGAGCCCATACTTCTCCATACTGTAAATAAACTTACCTGGCCAATGGATTTTTAAATAGATGATATTTTTTAAAAGTAAGAACCCTAATTTGTTAATAGTTTCTTAATATTATCTTTGGGAAAGATTTCTTCCATTAAGTTAGGCACACCAGAGTGCTTGGAATGGAGAAAGTAGCAAGTAAAATAAATTATTGGTGAGCAGAAATATATCTTTAAAATGTGTATATATAGAAGTCAAAATTTTTAAAATGATGTAAAATCAAATTGTAAGAAGCTTTAACTAAAATAATTCAGACAGAAGCTAAATAAAAATAAGCCATTAATATGAAATCTTAATTAACTTATAATATCAACAATAATTTAGGTTATAAGGTTAATTAGATTGGAGAGCAATGTGTTGTGGAAATATAGAGATATTTTAATTATAAAGTGTTTATAATTCAGTCTAACAATACACTATTTACAAATGAGAATAAAAATAGATGCATAATTTTGACTTTGAGTCATGAAATTTATATTTATATTACTGGTATGATTTCACAATATGTAAATGAATTCACCTCCTGGAATGGAAAGTCAAGTGGGCCTTAGGAAGCATCACTATCAACAAAGTTAGTGGAGGTGATGGAATTCCAATTGAGCTATAAAAGATGATGCTGTGAAAGGGCCACAATCAAAATGCCAGCAAATTTGGAAAACTCAGCAGTGGCCACAGAACTGGAAAAGTTTTCATTCCAATCCCAAAGAAAGGCAATGTCAAAGAATGTTCAAACACATTTGCAAATTGCACACATCTCACACACTAGCAAAGTAATGCTGAAAATTCACCAAGCCCGGCTTCAACAGTACGTGGACCGTGAAGCATCAGATGTTCAAGCTGGATTTAGAAAAGGCAGAGGAACCAGAGATCAAACTGCCAACATCCACTAGATCATTGAAAAAGCAAGATTGTTCCAGAAAAACATCTACTTCTACTTTATTGACCACATCAAAACCTTTGACTACGTGGATCACAACAAACTGTGGAAAATTCTTTAAGAGATGGTTATACCATATGACCTGACCTGCCTCTTGAGAAATGTGCATGCAGGTCAAGACGCAACAGTTAGAACTGGACATGGAACAACAGACTGGTTCCAAATCAGGAAAGGCTGTATGTTGTCACCCTGTTTATTTAACTTATATGCAGAGTACATCATGAGAAATGCCAGGATGGCTGAAGCACAAGCTGGAATCAAGATTTCTGGGAGAAATATCAATAACCACAGATGTGCAGATGACACCACCTTTATGGCAGAAAGCGAAGAAGAACTAAAGAGCCTCTTGATGAAAGTGAAAGAGGAGAGTGAAAAATCTGGCTTAAAACTCAACATTCAAAAAACTAAGATCATGACATCCAGTTCCATTGCTTCATGGCAAATAGATTACAAAACAATGGAAACAGTGGGAGACTTTTTTTGGAGGGGCTCCAAAATCACTTCAGGTGGTGACTGCAGTCATGAAATTAAGACACTTGCTCCTTGGAAGAAAAGCTATGACCAACCTAGACAGCATATTAAAAACAGAGACGTTACTTTGCCAACAAAGGTCCAAAAGTCTGAGTTCAGGGTACGAGCATGGTCAAGATATGGTGAGAGCCCTCCTCTAGGTTCATATATGGCCATTTCTTGTTCTGTCCCCACACTGTGTAGAGCAGAAAGAGAGAAGCAAGATCTCTTATAACTTATACGAGCACAAGTTCCATTCATAAGAGCTTTACCCTCATGATTTCACCACTCCTAATTACTTACCAAAGACTCCACCTCCTAATACTCTTTTTTTTTAATTTTATTTTTAAACTTTACATAATTGTATTAGTTTTGCCAAATATCAAAATGAGTCCACCACAGGTATACATGTGTTCCCCATCCTGAACCCTCCTCCCTCCTCCCTCCCCATACCATCCCTCTGGGTCGTCCCAGTGCACTAGCCCCAAGCATCCAGTATTGTGCATCGAACCTGGACTGGCATCTCGTTTCATACATGATATTTTACATGTTTCAATGCCATTCTCCCGAATCTTCCCACCCTTTCCCTCTCCCACAGAGTCCATACTCTTAACACAGGAGAGTAGGGTTTAAAAATATGAATGTAGGGGACACAAGCACTCAATTAAAGGAAATCAGTCCTGAATATTCATTGGAAGGACTCGTGCTGAAACTCAAACTCCACTACTTTGGCCACCTGATGGGAAGAGCGAACTAATTGGAAAATATCCTGATGCTGGGAAAGATTGAGAGCAAGAGAAGGGGATGACAGAGGATGAGATGGTTGGATGGCATCATGACTCAATGAACATGAGTTTGAGCAAACTCCAGGATATAGTGAAAGACTGGGGTACTGCAGTACATGGGGTCGCAAAGAATCAGACATGACTTTGCAACTGAACAACAATAAGCACTCAGTTAATACAAATATTCCTCTCTGCCCTTATAAATGATTCAGGAAAAAAATAGGAAAATTTCAAGTGGATTGATAGTTAGCTGTTTCAGGCATCACTTTAAATGATATGTATTGAGAAGTACACATTCCTGAATAGTTATTGATATCATCAGCCTTGTCTTCAGACACTTAGGCACATCTGACTCTTTGTGACCCTGTGAACTGTAGCCTGCCAGGCTCCTCTGTCCATGAGATTCTCCAGGCAGGAATGCTGGAGTGTATGGCCATGCCCTCCTCCAGGGAATCTTCTCAACCCAGGAATCAAACCCATGTTTGATGGGTTTGATCCAACCCATCTCCTGCATTGGGAAGTGGATCCTTTATCACTAGCACCACCTGGGAAGCCATTATTAGGCTTACACATATTCTAAGTAGAATGTTTATGTACTGGGAACATATATGATATAGCCTATAATTTGTGAAGTTGAGTGACTGAATGCTAAGACATTTTAATTACCAATGTTGGTATCTCCAAGAAAAGCATATCTAAATCCGCAAAATTTCTTACACCCAAAAACAATGAGGCAGTCACTAGTTCTTCCAACAAATATGTATTTACAGCATTTTTCATGTAGACATATTGTGCAGTCTCATGGCTATAAAGATACAAAGATGATATTGAATCTGTTTTCAAAGAATTCAGAGCCTGTGAATGGGGATAGGAGAAAGGTACTATAATAGATTAAAAATATAACATGCTAAGTTAATTGAATTAACAATTCTAATCCTAACAACTTTCCCTTTTCCATGTCTACATCTTTTGGTATTATTTCGATTTTTAAATAATTGAGTGTATCAAAGATTAATAAAATCCCTAGGTCCAAGGGCTACATATGCTCTTTCCCCCTCATAAATCACAATCATAGCACTATCTTCTTTAAAAAAAATATAAGCATTGTTATAGTTGAAAGTATTGTTCATATTTTTTCTCTCACTTGATTCCCTAGTCAGAACATGTAATGAAGGATGATGAAGGAAGATCTTGTCTCTATTCTGTGCCCTGTTCAAGATCTTGTCTATTTTATTCAGCATTTTTCATTGTCTGATGCATAATAGTCCCTCAGTAAATAATTCTTGAATGAACTGCCAATATTTTATTCAAGTCATGTGAAGTCCCCCTTTAGTGATGTTTTTTATCCCTATTTTCCCTTCCAGAGCTTCCCCAAAGGCATATATACACTTTGCCTACCAACATCATGGACTTTTTTAGAAGACAAAGTCTTCCAGATATTGTAAGTTTAGGAAGGTAAGTTATCTTTTATATAATTTCCCACCATCTTGAAAAGCATAGAGTTTCAAAAAATAGAGTGAATTATCCCACTTCTAAAATATTAAAATTTATCTATGCATTCTGAATAAAGTTAAAATTATGTGTTTTATATTTTTATGTAAAATCAATTAGTAATCATAGTATCTCTACTAAATTTTGTATTCATTAAAACATGACACCCATCTGAACACTACCAGTTCAGGCATTTAAATTAACACTATTAATATTTCTGTAATCTCTTAAAGATGAATATGTTCAACTCAATAATCTAATATTTTTGGTATATATAATAAAGTGTTTGATTTAATAGATATTGTACCACACTGTATTTGGCATGAAAAATATTTTTGATTTTTTATGTGGAAGAAGATACATATATTTTTATCATGAATTAATATGTGGTGCTTACTCACCTGAGTTACTCAAATCCCAAAACCCAGAGGGATCTACTCTTTCTTATATATGTATGTAATTTTCTTTATATAATTCTAGAAGTTATGTGCATTTAAAATAAGTTAAACTCTAAAAGTCTAATTTAATACAGAATGTAGTATGATGCATTTTTCCAGGAAAAGAGAACTTAATCAAAATGCCTAATTTTAAGTTATCAAAAATAATTTAACATCCATTGGAGATAATAGGAAAATATTGTAATCTTTCATGTCACTACTGAGAGATTCTTAAGTATACTGTATTTTTACAGAAATATAAATTGAAAGTTATGTGAATGAGGTGTTTCTTTTCACTCAACCAATTAATGAAGAAAAGGCAGAGGCCACCCCAATCAACCTTTATATTATTATCATAAAGAAAGTGAACTCTTCTGATGATATGCATCATTACCTCTTTTATAATGATTTCACTATTTTCTTTGAAGTATGGACCTTGTGTGCCTACTAGACAAATCAAGAAGATTTACACTCAGACAAGTAATTTATATTTATAATGAAAAAATAATTATTTTCATTAAAATATTTAAATTTCTACTAATGAGTTAATTATAAACTGGGCTGAAAATTAAAATCTTACTTCAAACTGAAGATAAAATATCCACTATGCTTTTATTTTCCTCAATGCAATGCACTTACCACTACAAGATAAGGACAGAAAAAAATAGAACTTTATTCTAGGATTTTTATAGAAATGAAATATATACATTTCTCAAAAATAACATAAAATGCTAAAATTCTAATGTAACAGATTTTTTTTTACACTTTGTTTTGAATGTGTACATTGATTTTATGGGATTTGAATATGATTTGTTTTACAAATTTTTCATTACCATTAAAATAGTCCACCATATAGAAGAAAGAGTTTCTTATTCATCCTCTTATTCAGATAGTGTGTCAAATGTAGTTTAATATTTAAATCTTTTAAATTAATTATAAAATAATCAGATATTTGGAAGTAAACATTATATTGCGTTTTTTTAATTTAGTGGAATACACTAATTGTAGAAACGATATAACATACATATATAGTCAAAGTGACTGGTAATCTCATTGTTAGAATACAACTATTGGCAACAATTTGATGGAAAAATGTTTCCATGTATAATTCTAAATGCAAGTGAATATATATTTATTCTATTATAATTGATTTTGGTGCTCAAATGTTTTTGTGCTCTGTTTTGCTTAGTTTCAACTCAACTATTTAAGAATATTTAAGAATTAGACTTTCTTTTCTTTATTAGAGTTCACTTACATTATAGAGTTTAAGTTTAGTGTTCAGGGAGTGCTAAATACACGCCAGTCATCTTCTAAGAGCTGGAGCTACAGCAGTGAACAGAAGAAACAAAGTTTCTGTCCTTGAGAAGTTGATGTGGTAATGAGATTGTTTGTGACAATAGCAGACAAGGGAATCATGGGGTAAAATCAAACATTATAATAGAGAAAGCTCTGCAGTGCAAAACATCACACCGATAAGATAGTGAAGGGAAACATTATGGAGAAGGTAATGTTTAAGTAGAAACACAAATAAAATGGGAAATTATCGGAATATCTGCAGTAGAGGGTTTTCCAGTGAAGAAAAGAACAAATTTAACAGTTCTGACATGAGAACATGCTTTTCTCTACTCTGATTAAATAGGAGGACCAGTGTGATAGAAACCACTATTGGAAGTTCCTCTGGACAGTTGTGCAGGGACCAGTGGGAGAAGGCAATGGCACCCCACTGCAGTACTCTTGCCTGGCAAATCCCATGGATGGAGGAGCCTGGTAGGCTGCAGGCCATGGGGTCCCTAAGAGTCAGACACGACTGAGTGACTTCACTTTCACGTTCCACTTTCATGCATTGGAGAAGGAAATGGCAACCCACTCCAGTGTTCTTGCCTGGAGAATCCCACGGACGAAGAAGCCTGGTAGGCTGCAGTCCATGGGGTCGCACAGAGTCAGACACTACTGAAGCGACTTGGCGGCAGCGGCGGCGGCAGGGACCAATGCACACTGGCTTTTGTATTCATAGATAAGATGCTTGAATTTTACCATAAATTTACCGAGAATCCACTAATAAGTCTTTGATGCGTTTTGAATGAATAAACTACATTGGCTACCCCATTGTATCATCCTGCCTACCTCAAGGAAACTCCTCTAAATTGGTGATAATCATCTCCTTGCTTTTTGTTTATATAATAATGATGTCTAATAAAAATATGGTAAGAACCAAATATATACATTTTCTAATAGCCAGAAACAGATGAAAGTATTTTCAAAGATATTTTATTTAACCCAATATATCCAAAATATTATCATTACATTTTATAATTTAATGAAATACTCTGTATTCAGTTTATAAATCAGTGATCCATTATTTAATCTGGCCTTAGTGAAAAATTTGAAAATATAAGCACAAAATTATATATATTAATTCAACAAAGAAAATATTAGGCTTATTTTACATTTTACTATTCTGATATTTGTAATGAAATAGTTCCACCATTTAAAATGTATTATTAATGGTTTTGATTTGCATTTCTCTAATAATGAGTGATGTTGAGCATCTTTTCATGTGTTTGTTAGCCATCTGTATGTCTTCTTTGGAGAAATGTTGGTTTAGTTCTTTGGCTCATTTTTTGATTGGGTCATTTATTTTTCTGGAATTGAGCCATAGGAGTTGCTTGTATATTTTTGAGATTAGTTGTTTGTCAGTTGCTTCATTTGCTATTATTTTCTCCCATTCTGAAGGCTGTCTTTTCACCTTGCTTATAGTTTCCTTTGTTGTGCAGGAGCTTTTAAGTTTAATTAGGTCCCATTTGTTATTTTGTTTTTATTTCCAATATTCTGGGTGGTGGGTCATAGAGGATCCTGCTGTGATGTATGTCAGAGAGTGTTTTGCCTATGTTCTCCTCTAGGAGTTTTATAGTTTCTGGTCTTAAGTTTAGATCTTTAATCCATTTTTTTTAAATTTTATTTTATTTTTAAACTTTACAATATTGTATTAGTTTTGCCAAATATCGAAATGAATCCACCACAGGTATACCTGTGTTCCCCATCCTGAACCCTCCTCCCTCCTCCCTCCCCATACCCTCCCTCTGGGTCATCCCAGTGCACCAGCCCCAAGCATCCAGCATCGTACATCGAACCTGGACTGGCGACTCGTTTCATACATGATATTATACATGTTTCAATGCTATTCTCCGAAATCTCCCCACCCTCTCCCTCTCCCACAGAGTCCATAAGACTGATCTATACATCAGTGTCTCTTTTGCTGTCTCGTACACAGGGTTATTGTTACCATCTTTCTTTCTTTTTTTTTTTTTTAATTTATTTTATTTTTAAACTTTACAGAATTATATTAGTTTTGCCAAATATCAAAATGAATCTGCCACAGGTATACATGTGTTCCCCATCCTGAACCCTCCTCCCTCCTCCCTCCCCATACCATCCCTCTGGGTCGTCCCAGTGCACTAGCCCCAAGCATCCAGTATCGTGCATCGAACCTGGACTGGCAACTCGTTTCATACATGATATTTTACATGTTTCAATGCCATTCTCCCAAATCTTCCCACCCTCTCCCTCTCCCACAGAGTCCATAAGACTGTTCTATACATCAGTGTCTCTTTTGCTGTCTCGTACACAGGGTTATTGTTACCATCTTTCTAAATTCCATATATATGCGTTAGTATACTATATTGGTGTTTTTCTTTCTGGCTTACTTCACTCTGTATAATAGGCTCCAGTTTCATCCACCTCATCAGAACTGATTCAAATGGATTCTTTTTAATGGCTGAGTAGTACTCCATTGTGTATATGTACCACTGCTTTCTTATCCATTCATCTGCTGATGGACATCTAGGTTGCTTCCATGTCCTGGCTATTATAAACAGTGCTGTGATGAACATTGGGGTACATGTGTCTCTTTCCCTTCTGGTTTCCTCAGTGTGTATGCCCAGCAGTGGGATTGCTGGATGATAAGGCAGTTCTATTTCCAGTTTTTTAAGGAATCTCCACACTGTTCTCCATAGTGGCTGTACTAGTTTGCATTCCCACCAACAGTGTAAGAGGGTTCCCTTTTCTCCACACCCTCTCCAGCATTTATTATTTGTAGACTTTTGGATTGCAGCCATTCTGACTGGTGTGAGATCGTACCTCATAGTGGTTTTGATTTGCATTTCTCTGATAATGAGTGATGTTGAGCATCTTTTCATGTGTTTGTTAGCCATCTGTATGTCTTCTTTGGAAAAATGTCTGTTTAGTTCTTTGGCCCATTTTTTGATTGGGTCATTTATTTTTCTGGAGTTGAGCTGTAGGAGTTGCTTGTGTATTTTTGAGATTAGTTGTTTGTCAGTTGCTTCATTTGCTATTATTTTCTCCCATTCTGAAGGCTATCTTTTCACCTTGCTAATAGTTTCCTTTGTTGTGCAGAAGCTTTTAAGTTTAATTAGGTCCCATTTGTTTATTTTTGCTTTTATTTCCAATATTCTGGGAGGTGGGTCATAGAGGATGCTGCTGTGATGTATGTCGGAGAGTGTTTTAAGAGACTACTATCAACAATTATATGCCAATAAAATGGGCAATGTGGAAGAAATGGACAAATTCTTAGAAAAGTACAACTTTCCAAAACTGGACCAGGAAGAAATAGAAAATCTTAACAGACCCATCACAAGCACGGAAATTGAAACTGTAATTAAAAATCTTCCAGCAAACAAAAGCCTAGGTCCAGACGGCTTCACAGCTGAATTCTACCAAAAATTTAGAGAAGAGCTAACACCTATCTTGCTCAAACTCTTCCAGAAAATTGCAGAGGAAGGTAAACTTCCAAACTCATTCTATGAGGCCACCATCACCCTAATACCAAAACCTGACAAAGATCCCACAAAAAAAAGAAAACTACAGGCCAATATCACTGATGAACATAGATGCAAAAATCCTTAACAAAATTCTAGCAATCAGAATCCAACAACACATTAAAAAGATCATACACCATGACCAAGTGGGCTTTATCCCAGGGATGCAAGGATTCTTCAATATCCGCAAATCAGTCAGTATAATACACCACATTAACAAATTGAAAAATAAAAACCATATGATTATCTCAATAGATGTAGAGAAAGCCTTTGACAAAATTTAATCCATTTTGAGTTTATTTTTGTGTATGGTGTTAGAAAGTGTTCTACTTTCATTCTTTTACAAGTCGTTGACCAGTTTCCCCAACACCACTTGTTAAAGAGATTGTCTTTAATCCATTGTATATTCTTGCCTCCTTTGTCAAAGATAAGGTGTCCATATGTGCGTGGATTTATCTCTGGGACGACCCAGAGGGATGGTATGGGGAGGGAGGAGGGAGGAGGGTTCAGAATGGGAAACACATATATACCTGTGGCAGATTCATTTTGATATATTGCAAAACCAATACAATATTGTAAAATTAAAAAATAAAATAAAATTTAAAAAAATATATTATTAAAGTATGAATTTTAGATTTCAAATGTGCCTTCAGTAGTAACTAAGTATATTCTCTGTTAAATTATTTATGACAATGTTATTTTTTAGAATGTAAATATACATAGTTATAGCTGTGTGAATTTAAAATTGGCTTTCTAATGTATTATGTACACACTTGTAAAAATATTGTGTAATTCTGTGATAATGTAGTTGCCAAAATGTTTATCTTAATGACACATGTTAATAGTAAATAAAAACGTTTAAGGATTTCAAAATACTTGTGTGCCTACCATTTGAACTGTTTTTACTCTATATAACTTTCATTAGTCATTTCATATCAGATACTAAGCCTTTGAAGTTGGGAGTTTATTTTATACTTAAAGCATATCACAGGTCAATCTTGACACCCACCAAAGTGTTCAAGAGCTATTTGTGGTTAGTAGCTACAGTATTCGATAGCTTCTCTTTATATTTTATAAAATACATAGATGTGTCTAAAATTACATATATATTTATTTTGCATGCATATTTTTGAGCTTTATAAAAGTTGTGGTACAAATTATGGATTTTAAAAATTTCTGTTCAGTTCAGTCGCTCAGTCATGTCCAACTCTTTGCGACACCATGGACTGCAGCATGCCAGGCTTCCCTGTCCATCACCAACTCCTGGAGCTTACTCAAGCTCATGTCCATTGAGTCAGTGGTGGCATCCAACCATCTTATCCTCTCTCGTCACCTTCTCCTCCTGCCTTCAATCTTTCCCAGCATCAGAGTCTTTTCCAATGAGCTGGTTCTTCACATTAGGTGGCCCAAGTATTGGAATTTCAGCATCAGTCCTTCCAATGAATATTCAGGACTGATTTCATTTAGGATTGACTGGTTGGATCTCCTTGCAATCCAAGGAACTCTCGGGAGTATTCTAGAACACCAAAGTTCAAAAGTGTCAATTCTTCAGCACTCAGTTTTATTTATAGTCCAACTGTCACAGCCATACACGACTTCTGGAAAAAACATAGCTTTGACGAGACGGACCTTTGTTGATGAAGTAATGTCTCTGCTTTTTAATATGTTGTCTAGGTTGGTCATAACTTTTCTTCCAAGGAGCAAGAGTCTTTTAATTTCATGACTGCAGTTACCATCTACAGTGATTTTGGAGCCCAAAATATAAAGTCTCTCACCATTTCCATTGTTTCCTCATCTATCTGCCATAAAGTGATGGGACCAGATGCCATAATCTTAGTTTTTTGAATGTTGAGTTGTAAGTCAACATTTTCACTCTCCTCTTTCACTTTCATCAAAAGGCTCTTTAGTTCTTCTTTGCTTTCTGCCCTAAGGGTGGTGACATCTGTGTATCTGAGTTTATTAATATTTCTCCTGACAATTTGATTCCAGCTTGTGTTTCATCCAGCCTGGCATTTCACATGATGTTCTCTGCATAGAAGTTAAATAAGCAGGGTGACAAAATACAGCCTTGATGTACTCCTTTCCTGATTTGGAACCAGTCTGTTTTTCCACATCCAGTTATAACTGTTGCTTCTTGACCTGCATAAAGATTTCTCAGGAGGCAGGTCAGGTGGTCTGGTATTCCCATCTCTTTAAGAATTTTCTACAGTTTGTTGTGATCCACACAGTCAAGGCCTTTGGTGTAGTCAATAAAGCAAAAGTAGATGTTTTTCTAGAACTCTCTTGCTTTTTTGATGATCCAGTGGATATTCACGGCTCACATACTGTTGAAGCCTGGGGATTGTAATTTATTTGTAGTCCTGCCACATTGCTTAGTTGACAATATTCTGTATTATTCAAATAATAAAAATCAACAAATTTGTACAATTCAGTTGCATTGGTATTTTATTGAAATTAGGAATAAATTTTGTGAATGTTCATTGGGTTCTATGCCCCGTACCTTTCATGTCCATATCATAGTCTTTCCTGTATGTGACAGATATTTTATAATAAAAATTTTAAAATAAATAAAAGAAAAAGGAACACAAGGGAAAAAAAAAAAAAAAAAACTTCTTAGCAGCATCTCCATCCTTATCTCAAGAACAGCCGGGTCCTAAACAACTTCTTTTTACTCCATAGGTGGTGTTGGTGACACTGTGTGGTATCTCTTGCTCTGCAGCAGTAATGTCAGTATCTTCAGAGGACAAGTTCTGAGGTGCGGTTGTGCCCCTGGTCAGCAAACCTGGCTACACAGCTGTCACAGTGGTTCTTAAAATGATTAAATTCCTCCCAACAGATTTTATTTCTTCCAATTTATTTTAAAATGTATATGTTTCTTTACTAATGAAACATGCAAATAATAACAATGGGACTCATCAGAAAAAAATATCTTGACCACAAAAAAACATTATATGTAAAATTTATGGAATAGAGATGAAAAAATCCAAAATAAGATAAATACAAAAATTAAATAGCTCAATTAGCACTATTATAAACAACATTTACCAATAAAGAAATATCCTTTCTTATCTGGCAATAAGGTGAGTTCTCAATAAAAATCCAAGTGGATTTAACCCTTATATTATGGAGATTTTTCAAGAAAGAAGATGAAAAGGGGGAAATTACTCAATTCTATGGGCTTCCCTTGTGGCTCAGCTGGTAAAGAATGCAGATATCCACTTGCAATGTAGGAGACCTGAGTTCAATCCCTGGGCTGGGAAGATCCCCTGGAGAGGGAACAGCAACCCATTCCAATATTCTGGCCTGGAGAATCCCACGGACTTTATGGTCCATGGGGTCACAAAGAGTCGGACACGACTGAGCCACTTTCACTCACTCAGTCACTCAATTCTATGAGGTTAGTAGAATTTTGCTATCAACACTTAATAATAGAAGTATGAAGGAGGTTATTGTTACATCTTATTTATATTTGAATATAAATACAAATTCCCTAAGCTAATTACCTAACTACCTTCAACAGTGTATTTTAAAACATTATGTCAGAATCAAGTAGTATATATCCCAGTGGGCAATCATGGTTCAAAATCATTAATATAATTAATTCAATGAGCCATAGGTGTTCACATATTATTCTAGGTACATCTCCGAGGGTTTCTGAATGAGATTAACATTTGAATCAGGAGACGCAGATTGCTCTCCCTAATGTAAGTGGACCTCATCCAATCAGTTGAAGGCCTGAATAGGAAAAAAAGGCTAATCTCAGGAGAGAGAGGGTATTTCCTCCTGCTTGACTACCTTTGAGCTGGGCCATAGATTCTTTCTTGTCTTTGGATTAAAACTGAAAAATCTTCCTGAGTCTCAAGTTTACTAGCCTTCAGAATGGAACTACACCATCATATCACCCGGGTCTCTAGGTTACTGACTATGGATCTGGGATTTTTCAGCCTTATTAATTGTGTAAAACTGTTCTTTATAATAAATGTTTTTTCCATCTCTGTAAATATTTTAATTCTTTTCATTCTGTTTCTCTGGACAACTCTGACTAATAGAGCTGGTTTTAGTCATATTGCTGTTTTTGTTCAGTCACTGAACTGCAGCACATCAGGCTCCTCTGTCCTCTACTATCTCCCAGAGTTTGCTCAAATTCATGTCCTTTGAGACGGTGATGCCATCTACCCATCTCTCCCTCTGCCACCCCCCCTTCTCCTTTTGCCTTCTTATATTAATAATATACTACATGTATGTCATTTATTATTTTTATATGTGTAGATAACAAATTATTGTTTTCTTTTTCTCCTTCCTTAATCTCTCTCTTCATTTCCTAATATTTGTCCCCATGATCACCTCTCAATTAAACAATCTGTATCTGTACTTTGTTGCAAGTTCTATTTTTAAGGAAATTCAATCTTAAGAATATCATTAACAGGAATGATTGTAAGTAGATGCACATTTAGAGTCTGGAAGAAGAGTTATCATCAGCCTTATGACAAGAAGGGGCATGAAATCAAATGAACTGAGGATAACCCCTATATATTGTAGCATCATAGCAACTATTCACCTGTCCTGAATTAGAACTAAATACAAGGGAAAGTCCCAGGCTATGTAGCACTGTTATCACTGTGTTTCTTGAGTTGTGGACCAAGCCTAAACTGACAGCATCAGCCTTACCAGGAAATTTGTTCAAACTGATATTTCTTAGGTCCAGTTCAGACCTACTAAATAAGAAACTTCGAGATTTAGGGCCCAGGATTTGTATGTTAATAAGCCCTCAAGGGGCACTGATGTTCAACAAGTGTTTATGATTCAATGATCTAGGATTTGGGAGCAATAATGATCATAAGGATTATAGAGTCAGTAATATTCATTAATGCTTTTTGAGTTCTGAAAATAATGGCAGCCTGTTATTTACAAAACAAAAAAAGACTCACAGACATTGAAAACAAACTTATGGTTACCAAAGAGGAAAGTGGGGGAAAGGATAAATTAGGGCTTCGGCATTAACAGATGTGAAATATTATTTATAAAACAGGTAAACAACAAGGAACAACTGTATAGCACAGGGAACTATATTCGATATATTGTAATAACCTATAAAGGAAGAGAATCAAAAAGTATATATATTTTTTTGGTCCCATCACTTCATGGCAAATAGATGGAGAAACAATGGAAACAGTGACACACTTTATTTTCTTGGACTCAAAAATCACTGCAGATGGTGACTGCAGCCATGAAATTAAAAGACTGTTGCTCCTTGGCAGAAAAGCTATGACAAACCTAGACAGCGTATAAAAAGCAGAGGCATTCCTTTGCCGCCAAAGTCCATCTAGTCAAGCTATGGTTTTTCCAGTAGTCATGTATGGATGTGAGAGTCAGGCTATAAAGAAAGCTGAATGCTGAAGAATTGATGCTTTTGAACTGTAGTGTTGGAGAAGACTCTTGAGAATCCCTTGGACTATAAGAGATCAAACCAGTCCATCCTAAAGGAAATCAGTCCTGAATATTCATTGGCAGGACTGATGCTGAAGCTGAAAATCCAATACGTTGGCCACCCGTATGAAGAACGGACTCATTGGAAAAGAATGGACTCATTGGAAAAGACCCTGATGCTGGGAAAGATTGAAGGCAGGAGGAGAAGGGGATGACAGAGGATGAGATGGTTGGATGGCATCACTGACTCAATAGACATGAGTTTGAGTAAGCTCCAGGAGTTGGTGATGGACAGGGAAGCCTGGCGTGCTGCAGTGCATGGGGTTGCAAAGAGTTGGACCCAGTTGAACAACTGAACTGAACTATACTTCAGTTAAAAAATTGATAGCCTCAGTTAGCTATATCTTAACTCTGGGTATATCATGAAAGCAAAAGTGATCTATGTTTGGCTTTGTGTGCCAAAGTCAGTGCCTTGATTGGTAATGAGTGAGTCTCTGAGACCCAGGATGACGACATTTGAATGGATGCATATGAGAACTTTTAAAACCAGATTGTCCCAAAACATGTGGGCCAGGATATACAGCCCATTTACACAGGAGAGAGGCCTTTCTCTATCTGGATACCATAAGAAAGAAAGAAAAAGAGAAGGGAGGAAGAAAGAAGGAAAGTGGATAGAAAGAGAGATGGTGGGAATGAGTAAGGAAGGAAGGGGAAGGAGGAAAAAAAGAAAGAGCTAAGGAGGGAGAGAGGAATGAAGGAAACAGAAGGAACCAAACAAAAATCTCATCTCAAGTGGATACTTTACAATGCACTGATGGGTTGATGACTAACCTCCCCAATACCCACCTTCTCTTCTTCTGATTATTTCCATATCTCTAACAAAAGTGAGTTCATATATGGAACTGGATTTGAAGGTATTGGTTCAGGAAGTACAATACAGGGCTGAATAAAGAAAAGATTACTGAAATGGCAGCATGACATGGGATTTAAGACCCTGACAAAAATAATATTAAGTGGTCACACTAGTTCTTTTGGGATGATTCTTTGAAGTTTTACATGTCAGTGGCCTGAGGTTAAAAGAGTAAAGATGCATGAACTGTCCTGTAGAATATGAGAAAGACTTCAGGATGTACAGGAATGTGGTGTGGTCAAAATAAGTGTATTACATAAACCAGGGAGTATACAAATGATTGATGCTCTCCCAAAGGGCTAAGGAGACTTTCATTTTATTATTGCAAAGAAGAAGGCACTTGTGTGGGTGCACCAACATCTCTGAGTAGCTAAGTGTTTGATTTCCTCAGAATGCCAGCACTCACCTTGACAGCCATGAAATCGGCCTCTTTTGTTAATAGGAATGAGGGGATTCTTGAATAGCGAAGGTCAGAAAGTGACAATAAAAAATCAAATACAAGGCAGAAATAATTATTGAATGACAATTAGGGCTAAGCCACAGCCAAAATCTCTTTATCTAAAGGAATCTGTAGTGATAGCTAATGGGCTTCCCAGTTGACACTATTGGTAAAGAATCTGCATGCCATGCAAGAGACCTAAGAGATGCAGATTTGATCCCTGGGCTGGAAAGATCCCCTGGAGGAGGAAATGGCACCCCACTCCAGTATTCTTGCCTGGAGAATCCCATGGACAGAGGAGTTTGGCAGGGCATGGGGTCACAAAGAGTTGGATACAACTGAGGGCCTGGGCTCAGTGATGGCTAATAGACCATAGTATCCCAAGACTGAGAAAAGTAACTGGTGATTTGACTGTGGGTGGACTTTTAGAACAGAAAAATCAGGTACAAATTATGTCGTTTCAAAATGGAAAATCATAATTCCTCTTCCAGTTTCCAGATCTAAGCAGTTCTTAAGCCCAGAGCCCGTGAATTGTAATGAAGGTAAGGTTTCTTTGAGAATGACCCTGAAATGTTATTATGAATAAGGACAATAAATATTTCCCCAACTCTTCCAAAACGATTCATAGTTACTTATCACAATGATTTACATGGTTGGAGCAAGGAGGAGAAACACTAAGATCTATTGAGAGTTGTAGAGCAGAAGTTCTGAGACGGCACTGATCCATGGGGATAAGTAATGGCCTTTGTTGGCAGGTACTACGGGGAAAGTAGATCATAAATGCAATCAGAGCACACTTTTGCATTTCAGTAAATAGACCACAAGCACTCATTTTTTTCAATGTCCTGATTTTCAAGTAGCTGCTCAGGAGAGATACATTTAGTACTTGACAGAGCTCTCATTTGGGTCCGCTTTGGTTGTTCAGTCGCTCCATCCTGTCTGACTCTGTGACCCCATGGACTGCAGCACACCAGACTTCCCTGTCCTTCACCATCTCCCAGAGCTCACTGAAACTCATGTCCATTGAGTCAGTGACACCGTCCAAACAGCTCATCCTCTGTCATCCCCTTCTCCTCCTGCCTTTAATCTTTCCCATCATGAGGGTATTTTCTAATAAGTCAGGTCTTCACATCAGGTGGCCAAAGTATTGGAGCTTTAGCATCAGCATCATTCCTTCCAATGAATATTCAGGGTTGATTTCTTTTAGGATTGTCTGATTTGATCTCCTTGCAGTACAAGGACTCCCAAGAATCTTCTGCAACACCACAGTTCAAAAGCATCAATTCTTTGGCTTTTAGCCTTCTTTATGGTCCAACTCTCACATCCATATATGACTACTGGAAAAACCATAGCTTTGACTAGACAGACCTTTGTTGGCCAAGTAATGTCTTTGCTTTTTAATACGCTACCTAACACTTTCATTCGATAGCCGTTAATGACAGAAAAAGCTTCCCTGGAGGCTCAGATGGTAAGAAATCTGCCTGCAATGAAGGAGACCTCATTGGGTTTGATTCCTGGATCAGGAGATTCCCTGGAGAAGGGAATGGCAACACACTCAGTTTTCTTGCCTGGTGAGTTTCATGGATAGAGGAGCCTGGTGGGCTACAGTCCATGGTGTCACAAAGAGTCAGCACAACTGAGCAACTAATACACACACACACACACACACACAATGATAGAAAAGGTGTAATTGGAGTTCTCTGAAATGAAAACCCTCCATCTTTTCCACCTTTAAAGAATTAAGGGTATAGGAGTAGCGATGTCCATCATATCCACATTTGTATCAGATTTCCATCGTTTGCCATCCAAAGTGGCAAACGATGCCAGAACTCATAACCAAATATAGTAGTCACAATTATAATTCAAACAGTCATCCCCCATCATAGCTTTATGGTATTTGGTCTGGGGGAAAATACATCCTTTGAAAATTTTATAGGTTATTGATTTGGATAGTGCATTCATTTCAATCCCTATCAGTAAGGAAGATAAAAACCAATTCTTGTACACTTAAGAATAGCAATGTACATATATTTTGCACCAGAATTAGTTAACTGTCCTTCTCTGTCTCAACATGGTTCAAAGGGTCCTTGATCATCTTGAGATATCACATAATTCATGGGTGACATCATGCTAATTTCATCTAAATAACAGGAAATAAAACAGACACTAGATGCTCTAATAAGAAACATGCAGATGAAGAAAGTGGGACAACTCAGATTTAAAACAAGCATTCTGTCTCCAGAATTGTACCTATAATCACTGTGTTGTGTTACTTCTGTTTATATATTTATTATTATCACATTTTGGTGTGTAAGTAATATATATTTCACATATATGCATAAGTGAGTGTTAGTCACTCAGTCGCGTCCAACTCTTTTGAGACCCCATGTCTATAGCCCACCAGACTTCTCTGTCCATGGGATTCTCCAGGCAAGAATACTAGAGTGGGTTGCCATTTCCTTCTCCAGGGGATATTCCCAACACGGGGATCAAACCTACGTCTCCTGCAGGAGATCCTGCATTGGCAGGCAGGTTCTTTATCACTGAGCCACTTGGGAAGCACATATGCATATGTACACAGGAACAGTTTTAAAAGAACATACACTAAACTGTTGGCAAAGATTTTCTCTGTCAAATAGGATCCAAATTGTTATGA
Organism: Bos indicus; assembly: GCF_029378745.1. Classification (NCBI taxonomy): domain Eukaryota; kingdom Metazoa; phylum Chordata; class Mammalia; order Artiodactyla; family Bovidae; genus Bos; species Bos indicus. The sequence continues at coordinate 25,965,965 of NC_091776.1, read as the reverse complement.
TATTATTAAATAGTCATTTCAGGGAATACATTTCATTGTATCATATAGAATATTCTTTATATTGTATTTCACTATAATAAAATTACACAAAAAACAAAAGTTACATTAACAAGTAAAACAAAAAGTTTTAAATGAACAAAAGTAAAAAACAGTGGAATTAATAATTTAAAAAAAACAATTACATAAGAAACATTTTATAACAGAATATTAAGTGAATTAATTGTAAACAATAATTAGCTCCTTATAATATTGTATGTGGTGATTAGTAATGTTTGAGATATATATATATCTGAATGGATCTACAGTTGAGAGGAGTGAGTCTAGGAGTGAGTAGATATATGTGCACACCTGTGTTTTTGCTTGTCTCTATGTGGGACAGAGATTTGCAAGAGGATTAGATGTTTATGTTTCATAATTATTAATAAAGAGAAAAAAACCCTCACATGAAAATATAAAAAAGTAGAAAAATAATCTTAGTAAACCCTAAAAAAATCTCTATAGGTTCAAAGTCTAAAAGTTTCTTGGGAGCAACAATCTGCATTATTTAGGATATAGTATAGTAATAGCAATAGTGTTTTTGCCTGTAAAATACATATCAGTCACAGACTTAGAATCGTATGCAGCTCACCAGAATACCATAGTGAGACTCTGTTCCTGTGAGGGCGTATGAGATGAGTAGATATATGAGCATATCATCACCAGTGTGGGCTGGGCTAGCAGAGGGTCTACTGGGTCTGCAAATCCATCACATGGCTATTTCCACAGTTCCAAAATATATACTGATTGAAATGGCCATACTAGGTATTAATAATTTGAAAATTTTTCTATTTGTGCCTTGCCTTGCAGGGTAAGAGTTATCATAGTGAAACCCAAGTGAAAGCTTCTAAAACTACCACCTCCTATAGGGAAGGAATTTTCCTACTTTTGCATTGTCAGGACTTTTTGAGCAAAGAAAAGCAATGTGCTACAAAGACAGAGAATGTGCCATTTTCTCCAGAGCTATTTGCTCTTCACATTCTAGGGGTGTTATATCTATAGTTGTGTTATTACATTGTAAAAGTAATAAAACCCTGAAGCATTTGTTTATATTCCAAAAAGCTGTAAAAAACAATTTTTTTTTTCCCCTAAGAATTTGCTTACATTTTAAAAAAGGTTTCTTTCCGTTTCTCAGGGGTAGGGGTTTGAGGAGTGGAACAGGGGTGGTGTAAAGGAGTGCCTGTATAAACTCCCAGTCACAATTTCAAGGTTTCTTTCCTATAAATGTGCAGGTGACACCTGTCTTCATTGTCTAGCCCAAGAGGGATTAGGGCCCAGGCAATCAGTGCTGTTACTGCTATGCTAAATCTAATCTCTAATCCAGAAACCTCATGTTTACTTTCAGAACAAAATAATTAAATATAGATATTAAAAACATACCAGCCCCCAGCCAATGAGATAAATGTAAAAAATATCGAGTCTTATGGGAAAGGGCAGAAATTAGTACAACTCTTAAAGATCTAAAGGATCCAGAGACTCATCATATCTGCGTTTTAACCATCTGGCTCAATAAAAAAACAGATGGAACCTAGAGACAGACAGTGGATAACCACAAACCCAACCAGTTAATAAATTGTAGCTCCTCTGCCAGATGTGATGGTCTTTGCTCAAGAAAATTATCATGGTCTCTGGTCCATGGTAGGCAGCCACTGATCTGGCAAATTGGTTCTCTTCCATTTCTATCAGAACAAAGGATCTGAAACAATTTGTATTTACTTGGAACAGACCTCAGTGTTCATTTACTAACTTGCCCAGGGCTCTGTTGTTTCTTTTACCTTCTGTCTTCGTATCATCCAAAAAGACTAGGGCCAGCTGGACCTGCTACCGCTGTAATATTCTTCCACTGATGAACGAGTCTAAGCCTCAGTGCCAGTGACACCACTGATACAAGCAGCATTGCTACTTGAGAGTCAGGAACCTAGAATAGATGACACGGAGGGAGAGCAAAAGAGGTGATGCGTACCAGTTACAGTCCAGAGCCCAGCTGCAAGTGTGGAAATGCAGTTTGTCCCATTAACCTTCCTATTTTCTGTTGCCCTCTGGAGAATAAGTACACCAGAATCCTGGAACTCATATAAGGTCAATTTCCAGTAGAGCAAAAAGTGTAAGCTATAGTGATGGATTCCCCAGACTCTCTTTCAGAAATAAAATACTTTGTTCATCACACTCCATTTCTTTGGAGCACTCCTAACAGATGTTTTTAGTTATCAGATCTTGTCTGCATTTGCCTCACCTAAACAAAATCCCTTTATTTAAGGTTCCATTGCCTTTCTGAGGCAACCCACAAACAGTGACTACCTAGATGAAGATGCTGAGGGCTAACCTCCTCACCCCAGTTCGGGGCTGCTCTGAATGGGCCATTCTAGTTTCAGCACTTGGTCCTCTTGCCACCACCTGAGGTTTTTGTTAAGACTCGATCACAACCTAACTTCCACCGTTACCCAATGCTTCTTCTCCTCCTTCCCCTTCAGAGTTTTTTGCCTCAAGAATATCCCCTCATATATTTCTTTTTATAATTTTATGTGTTTCATTAGTTTTGGCTATGCTGAGTCCTTGTTGCTACACAGGCTATTTTGTCTCTAGTTGTGGTGAGCAGTAGCTACTCTCCAGTCGTGTGCTGGTTTCTCGTTATGGTGCTTTGTTGCTGCGGAGCACAGGCTCCAGGGCACTCAGGCTTCAGCAGTGGGCTCAGGAGCTGTGGCTCTCTGACTCTAGAGCACAGGCTAATAGTTGTGACACACAGGCTTAGTTGCTCTGCAATATGTGGGATTTTCCCAGATCCATAATAGAACTCCCTCTCCTGCACTGGCAGGCGGATTCTTTACCATTGAGCCACAAGGAAACTCCCTCATGTATTTCCATATTTTATTCTCCATCTCAGAGTTTGCTACCAATTTGCAGCAATAAGTAAAGGAATGCTTTAGTATCTTGAAATCCTTAGCAAAGTGAGATTATTTTGTGTCTTTTCATAATTAATAGCATTATCACATATTGGAAATGGCAGTACAGTTCTTAATAGATTCCTTTCCATGCAACATTTAGTTCAGCATGAATTTTCAACATTCTCTTGCTTGAAACACTCTGGTGATATGTACTACCAGAGAAGTGAGCATGTGCAGCAATTCCATGTAACCTGTCATCAAAACCAACAATGTGTCAAGCCCAAGGTATTTAACAAGATAGTTCAGTAAAATTATTCATTGTTTTGTTAGCATCACAGTTCTTTTGTTTTACTTCACTCATTTGAGTTTTATGGCCTTTAAAAACAAAATAGCAGTAAACATTCTATTAAAATTGTCTACTTGATAGGGCTTGATATAAAACTGATGTGTTTTTTAAGAAATTTAATAGCTACTGTCATAAAATTTTTTGTCAATTGAAGAGTGAAAGGTTGGCATTTTCCCCTGTGGTATTTTCTCAGTTCTAAAATAAGTGAAGAAAAATATTCCCAATGGATATTTAACACAAAGTACAGTGTCAAATGTATATCAATAAATTACAAATAATTTATGTAAATTTTACCTGATAACTCATAGAAATATATTTTATATTTTATAAAAAATGCTTTGCTATTAGTGCTATGAACTAGGTCATAATTATTTTAAGCAAAAATAGCCTTTCTCACCCTGAGTAATTATGAATTACTTACAAAACATTCTTAGGTAAAACAAAATCAGAATGATCATTTTAAGACTTTCATATATATTTAGTTGAACTTTCTTTTGAATTTACATTTACCTTTATAAAATGGCACTGTTTCCAAACAAATAAGTTCACTGAGGTAAGATCTAAATTTTTTTGTGTGTTTTCTGATTATGAAAAACAATTATGTTCAGATTGTGGGTGTGAGCAAATTGAATAAATTATTTGATTTTGTATACAACAGAGTATTAGTCTTAGATAATTGATTTCATTTCAACATAATGTAGTTTTATACCCTTGAAAATGTATGGTTAAAAGCTTGAATGTTTTATTCTGGGGATCTTTTTCAAAATAGACAATAAGTTATATTTCTTTGGTATCTAGTTAAGCAGCAGTTATCTCTCTTTACTGCAAAACACCCAGTGATAAAAAAAATTAAAGGAATCAAAAAGGCATTAACCCAGAAAGGTGGAGAACACAGTGAAGATAACAGAAAAGTGCTAAAGTAACAACAATAACAACCTCAACAAAACCCAAACACCTTAGAATATTAAAAGCAAGTTGCAGCAGACTCTCTTGGTGACCCATGTATGGCCTTCCAGCCCATATCTAATTTCAATTTCAGCTAGGCAGTCAGTGTTTTGAGGGATCAGATTCACTTTCTGGTACTAAGTTTGCATCATCAATTGTACTTTTGAATTTGGAGTGAACTGTAGTACAGCATGAGTCCAGCCCATTGACTAGAACCAAAAGAATGTACACCCAGGATTAAACCTAGGAATTATCAATTTCAGATTGCTACTGCTTGGAGCAAAGTTTGGGTTCCCAACCAGAGATTGGGCCGGGTCGCAGTGGCAAGGGCACCAGATCCTAGCCACTAGATCAGTGGTCAGCGACAAGGACCTTGGCCCTTCTACTTTGCAGAAAAGGATCCCCACAAATGGAAATAGTGAGGCAAGTGTTTATTAGAAGAAAAAAGGAGCACAGTACATGTGGATAGACACACAGGTGTACTCAGAGAGAGAATTGAGCTCTCATGGTGGTTTGGGTCTCTTTTATGGGGCTTTTCTTCTGAATTTCCTTTGACCAATCATCTTGCTTTGCCTGGTTCTGTAGTTGGTATCTCTCAGGATCCTTCCACACATGAGTGCACATTTCTTAGCCAAGATGGTTTCTAGTGTAGAGGCCAATGGGTAATTGACATCACCTACTATGAGGTGACACCTCTCCTCTTTGACCTTCAAGGAGCCTTTCTACACATGTGCAGTTGGGAAGCTCTCCTTAACTTCAAGAATGAAGAATATGTGGTCTTTTTATCTCTGATCTGGCCAGGGCCAAACCTCCTCTATCACCTTACTTTGATGGAGTTTTCTGCTATTATGGAGTTTCTGTCCACAGGGGAGAAACCATTCAGCTTGAGACCCATCTATTTTCTGCCTCATTTGAGAGAAGGCTCTATTAGATGCTGTCAGCATTGTATCTTAGACCTTTATCACAGCTTCCCTTCCATTGAATATTTTTGTGGTTATACTCAAGAGTATTCTGAGTATTATAAATAACAGCATTTAATTTTCAATACCATAATTTTCATTTTAAATGTTTTCAGATTCAGGATTGATACCACCTAAGATGTTCAAGTTGGTTTTAGAAAAGGCAGAGGAACCAGAGATCAAATTGCCAACATCCACTGGATCATGGAAAAAGCAAGAGTGTTCCAGAAAAACATCTATTTCTGCTTTATTGACTATACCAAAGCCTTTGACTGTGTAGATCACAATAAACTGTGGAAAATTCTGAAAGAGATGGGAATACCAGACCACCTGACCTGCCTCTTGAGAAACCTGTATGCAGGTCAGGAAGCAACAATTAGAACTGGATATGGAACAACAGACTGGTTCCAAATAGGAAAAGAAGTCCGTCAAGGCTGTATATTGTCACCCTGCTTATTTAACTTCTATGCAGAGTACATCATGAGAAACGCTGGACTGGAAGAAACACAAGCTGGAATCAAGATTGCCGGGAGAAATATCAATAACCTCAGATATGCAGATGACACCACCCTTATGGCAGAAAGTGAAGAGGAACTAAAAAGCCTCTTGATGAAAGTGAAAGTGGAGAGTGAAAAAGTTGGCTTAAAACTCAACATTCAGAAAACGAAGATCATGGCATCTGGTCCCATCACTTCATGGGAAGTAGATGGGGAAACAGTGGAAACAGTGTCAGCCTTTATCTTTTTGGGCTCCAAAATCACTGTAGATGGTGACTGCAGCCATGAAATTAAAAGACGCTTACTCCTTGGAAGGAAAGTTATGACCAACCTAGATAGCGTATTGAAAAGCAGAGACATTACTTTGCCAACAAAGGTCCGTCAAGTCAAGGCTATGTGCTGGGAGCCACCACGGGAGATCCCACCCATGACAAGGTCATGTGGAAGAGATCTGACGAGCAAGGAGGATCAGAACTCAAGGGACCCCCTGGATCTGCTCGAGCATCTACCCCAAAACCAAAATCTGTCTACTGTTTATTATATTATGCCTTTCACCAACTCTTCTGACATTAGCAGGGGGCTATCCCTGACCACCTTTCTCTGGAAAAAATCAACTTAGGTCTTTAGTTAATAAGTCTCCTGGGCATGATAGGAGTGTTTCAATTCAAACCCCTCTGATGGCTTTCTAGCTTGCCTGACAGGTTTATCTAGACTCTTGCAATTAACACATATGATTGTTCACAGCCTCCCAAGAGACAAGGAAAGCCTAAAACATTCTAAAGATATAGAGCCTTTCAAAGTGTTAAAAACTATTAGAGTAGTGCTGGTGTAGGATTTCATTGTTAAGCCAATGCTTTCTGCCAAGTTCCTGTATCCCTTATCCATTGTGCACCTGGGAGTGCATTGGTTAACATAGTTGGAATATAAGAAAAACAAGTAGCAGCCTTGGAATTAACCACATCAGACCTTTGAGCTAATTGGTTCTTTCTTTTTTGTAACTCACTGCACCTTTGCTCCATGAGAATGTGACTCTGTTTAGCATTTTCTGAGGCTGACATAGATTTAGAAATATAAAGAAAAAACACTTCAAGGGAAAATAAGTTTTCTGGTTGAGCAGCCTTTATCAAAAAAGGGTCATAAAATGTCCACAGGCCTCCAAGGCCAGAAGATAATGTACACAACATTGTTTGTGGGAAAGGTATGCAGGAAAAATCCTGGTTTCGATAAAGACAAAACGGATGTAATGTTTGGGCTGACTCTGTATGACTTTGCATCTTTCATTTCCCTCTATGTACAAGTCAAGGTATAAAAGTTCCTTTTGAAAATAAAGTTATGAGCCTCACTCACCGAATCTTGCTCTCCCCGTGCCATTCTTTTTTCCTTTTCTCTCCTTTTCTCTCTCTCTTCTTCTTTCAGGATGACTCCTTGGGGCACAGGGGCTCTCTGAGTTCACTTTTTTGCCTGGGCTTCTAAGACCCGATTGGGAAAGTGCCCTGCATCTTCACCAAGGAGGGGGCGTCCTGCGTCCTCACTCCACTGAGAGCGTGCCTGTGGCCTCCATGAACAGAGCAAGTTCTGTGCCAGGAGCTTTATTGGCTTTCTGTGTTAACCAAGGAAGGTCAAGCCTCTGTTCTCTCCACTTTGCTATCCTTTTTCCTATGCTGTCATCCTGAGGGCACCTCTGGATCCTGCTGGGGCTGGCCCCCAGCAGCTATGGTTTTTCCAGTGATCATGTATGAATGTGAGAGTTGGACTGTGAAGAAAGCTGAGCACCGAAGAATTGATGCTTTTGAAATGTGGTGTTGAATAAGACTCTTGAGAGTCCCTTGGACTGCAAGGAGATCCAACCAGTCCATTCTGAAGGAGATCAGCCCTGGGATTACTTTGGAAGGAATGATGCTAAAGCTGAATCTCCAATACTTTGGCCACCTCATGCAAAAAGTTGACTCATTGGAAAAAACTCTGATGCTGGGAGGGATTGGGGGCAGGAGGAGAAAGGGACGACAGAGGATGAGATGGCTGGATGGCATCACTGACTCGATGGACATGAGTCTGAATGAACTCTCGGAGATGGTGATGGACAAGGAGGCCTGGCGTGCTATGATTCATGGGGTCACAAAGAGTTGGACATGACTGAGCAACTGAACTAAACTGAAGATGCTCAGTATTTCTTAAAATAGTGCAAAATATGTCTTTCATTTTTTCTCTAAGAAAGCATCATAAGTGCATGCTAAGTCACTTTAGTCATGTCCAACTCTGTGCCCCATGGACTGTAGTCCACCAGACTGCTCTGTCCATGGAATTCTCCAGGCAACAATACTGGAGTGGATTGTCATCCCTTCCTCCAAGGGTTCATCCTGACCCAGGGATCGAACCTGTGTCTCTTCTGTCTCCTGCATTGGTAGGCTCATTCTTTAACACCAGTGCCACCTGGGAAGCCCATAAAGCACCCAATAATATGGAAGTAAATAGATTAATAATGGAAGGTAAGCCAGGGCCAGCTTTATGGGTGTACAACCTGTACACCTGAGAAGGCATCCATGCTCAGTCTTGAAATTCTTAATAATTTTTGAACAAGAAACCCTGCAGGTTCATTTTGCTTTAAGCCTGGAAATTATGTAGTTGATATTGTGGATATCAAAATCCTCTAACTCAGAGTACTGATCAGAGTTTTTACTGTTAACAGGGTAATGCGGAAAAATGGGCAGCCTCATGCCAACAACCATTTAAAAAAAAAACCTTTGTTTCTTCTCAGTAAAAATGTGATTATAATTGAATGTGACATACGTAGTTTTTACTTAAGAAAATATGATGACATATTTCAATGTCCATTAGTATTCTTATAGTAAATAATTTTAGATAGATACTTGCTGCTTTATTATATAGATGTACTAGTATCTATTTAAATCAATATTCTATCATGGAATATACACTTTCCAATGTTTTGCATTAGAAACAACTCTGAAGGAGGAAATTGTTTGTCCTATAAATTGAACTTCTAGGTTAAATAGTAAAGACAATTCATATAGTATCAACATAACCTCCTTTTCTTTAAAATTGTTAAATTTCTTTTAGTGATGCATGTTTAAAATATATTTGAGTTATGTTTGTTGAAAAGGCATATAACTGGTAATTATTTCTTAAAAATAAGTATTTAGCTCATAAAAAAAGTAAAGTCTACAAAAATAGTCTGTAATTTCATGCATTCTGTTTCAGAAAATAAAATAAATTTAATTAGCTTAATTAACCTTGGATTTAGCATCTTAAATTCACTGCTCCTAAAAGTATATATTTTCTGTCATGCTTGTTTTTTTTTCCCTCTGTTTCATCTATACATAAACATTCACATTACTCATTTGTAAGCACAGCTAGAAACATTATGCTACTCCTTTATTCTTGGAAATTTAATTTTATCTACAGTTTTTCTCTTACTGTTTCACTTTATAAAGGTGGGTAAGTACATAATATCTTCAATATTCTCTAGTAATATATTTTTGAGAGTGAGAAGAAGCGGTCACAGTATTAAAAGAATTTTTGTGGTTCTGAATTTTTGTGATTCTTCAGATTTATTGCTGTACAAAATTTTAAGTAAACTGAAATATTTGATGCACTTATATTGTCTAAGTGTATGAACATCTATACAAGACATTTTCACTTAATTCTTTCCTAAATAAACATATGCAAAGCAGCTTCTCAAAGGCATTTTATTTGACATATCAGTTAAATTGAACTCCTTGCTAAAATGTTGTGATGTATTCTATAACTTTAAGAAATGCTTATCATTTTTTATTTACCCATGTGTTTTGATAATTTTTATAGTGACTTTCTGTAGTGAGAAACAGATCCTTATCTAAAACATTAAAAAATAACTTGGAGTGGAGCAATGTCTATGAAAGAGAACTTTGAGGGGTTAAATCAATGCAGTTTTATTGACAGGTTGAATGTGAGGTGGAGAAGAAAAGGTCTTAGGTGTGTTTATATGACTGAATGAATGACCTCACAAATCACCAAAACAGAGATTGTGTTTAAAAGAGCAACAACAATAAATATTTGTTTTGAGCCTGTTACATCCGAGAAGCCTGGGGGATATTCATGTTACAAATACTCTAGAATAGAAAGGACTACGGCTTGTTGAAAATGTCAAGAAAAAAGTTATATTTTTGTGAGCCACCAGAATAACCATGGAATATGTTTTTACGGAGGGAAGAATGTATAGCATGAGAATATAAAAAAGATGACATAAACTACCCTAGAGTACACATAGATCTAACAGGAGTTTTTTAGCTTTCAATTTTACCGTGGTTAGAAATTCTTTTTTCAAAACTCTTTTTTCAAAGATTAGAGAATAGTAAACATATGTTTAAAAATTCACCAGTATGATCTTCCTAGAACTATATTTTTCCATAACTTGTATTAAAAAAAAATGTTGAAAACTGTAGCATTGGGTGTTTCAAATTGAAATGGCTCTTCTTTGAAAAAGGTCCTATTGGCAATTTGTACCTTCGATTTTTTTGCTTCATGTTGTGCTGTATGAATCTACCAAAGTTTAAAAACCTGGTATATAATCTGTTCTTCAGAGTCGTGCCAGGATGAATAGGTACACAGTGCAGCATTTGTCAGATGCTTTGTTACGAGGCTCATTTCACTCATTTGGTTGGTTGAGCTACTCTTCCTTTTCTCATTGGTGCATGTTTCTCCCTAATTATCGATGTGTTGAAAAATAGACTTCTGATTCTCAGGGTCATCCTTTCAAGCAGCTATTTCCATTCCAAAGAGTTTGTCTTTTAGTATTTACAGTTCATAAAATAAATATTCTGTGTAACAGTGCTAATTCTAACACTATCATAGAGACGGTTAAATGATTTGTGTAAACTAGGTTGTGAACCTGACTCGACTCAGGATGAATTGTCTTGTCAGTGACCAAGAAAAAAACTACTGCCTCCAAATTCAGGTTTCCCTTCTTTCACTTCTCTTGTTTCATGGTATTTTGGAAGCAATATTTGGTTTTAAAATATTTTAATGACAGAAAATTATGTGATATCTAGAGCCATTATGTTTATAAGAGGCGTCATGATTTCTAAACCATTTACTTGTTCCATTTTAATACAGTAGAATGACAAGTTCATGATAAAAGTAAATATTTTTTGACAGGAGAAGAAATATAACCTGAGGGTGTCCGTAGTGGAATAAATATCGTAAAGGACTTCCATCATGGCTGTTAAATGTGAAATGGCATTTTCAGCTACAGTGCCCAATAAAGGCTTTGTAAACTTTATAGTTTAAAAGCAAACCAAGAATCAACTAGTTCCATTTTTTTTTTCATTAATTTGAAGCTGATGTTTTATTACTAAAACAGAAACTTGATCATCTTTTTTAGGTTATAATCCCCAATGATAGGGAGAAATTTATTAAAACTATATTATTATTGCATATTTTCTCAGTAGAAATTATAGTACCTGTGCCAAGCTCAATTTTATGGTATTCTGATCAAGGTCCTAGTGAGTGAAAATTATAACATTATATCTCATTTTGTGTTTAATTTCAATACTTTCAATTACATTCTAAACATACTTATATTTCTTATATATTAATTAGACAAATACTGTTAGAACTTATTATATATAGATTTTACTTTATAGCCACCAATTATTTGTGAATTAGATATAACTGTATCAGCACAATATTTGTATTGTAGCATAGGTACTTATAGTGAAAATATTTTCTTGTTTTGGGAGAAAGTGATGGTTTTCTATAATTGCCTTGAAATTGACTTAATAAAAATATAGTATTATTCTTTTTAACTTATTTCTTACCAAAACATTGGCTTTGCAAATTGCAATTTAAAAGCAAATAATATGTATATAATTTAAAGCTTCATGCACATCTAAAGTTCTAAGAAAAATATATGGGTTTATGAATTTAAAACACCTCTATCTGTGTTCCATTTTTGGTTTTGGTTATTCCATAATTTAAAGCTGATTTTTCTCTAAAGAATTATTCTCTCTTTTCTTTGCTACTTCACACATTTTCTCTTGAATTAGTTCTTCAACTTCAGAGCTTCAAATCTATCTGTGTTTTCTACTTCTTATCCTCAAAGTGATCATTTTACAGAGGCACAGTAGTCCCCCCAAATATCCCAGTGGATGCCTGAAACCTTGGCTAGTGCCACATCCTCAATATACTATTCATTTTCATACGTATATGTATATTGCATGCCTATGCAATGCCCGAAACTACGATAAAGTTTTGGGGCTTCCCTGGTGGCTCAGCTGGTAAAGAATCCACCTGTAATGCCAGAGACCTCAGTTGGATTCCTGGGTCGAGAAGATCCCCTGGGGAAAGGATAGGCTACCCATCCCAGTATGCTTGCCTGGAGAATTCCATGGAAGAGGAGGCTGGCATGCTACAGTCCATGGGGCTGCAAAGAGTCAGACAGGACTGAGTGATTTTTGCTTCACTTCATGATAAAGTTTAATTTGTAAATTAGGCAGGATAAAGGAAGATCCAAATTGCCAGCATCACTACTCTTGTGATTTCAGTCCATTATTAAGAAAAATAAGGATTGCTTGAACACCTGAACTGTGATAGAGCAACAGCTGATCTGATAACCCACATGTGACTAAGTGACTAATGGACAAAATACTCTGGACAAAAGGATGAGTCACTTCTAGGGGGAAGGGCAGACAGAGTGGGGAGGTGTGAGATTTCCTCTTGCTACTTGAATGACATGCAATTTAAAACTTATAAGTTGTTTATTTCTGGAATTTTCCATTTACTATTTTCAGATTACATTTACCATAGGTAGATGAAACCATGGAATTTGAAACTGCAGATAAGAGGGGACTACTGTAGGGGTCTACCCTGGTTGTCCAGTGGCTAAGACTCCAAGCTTCCACTGCAGAGGGCTGGTGTTCAATTCCTAGAAAGAAAACTAGATCTCACTTGCCATAACTAAGACCTGGTACAGACAAATAAAGATAAATTAATTAAGATAAATATTAAGAAAAAAAGAGGGGACTACTGTACAAAATCTCTACTTGGAAGTCTCAAACTCACATATAAAACTGAACTCATTTTCTTCTTTTCCTAAACTGTTCTTTCTACTCATGTTTATTTTTTGATGGTGCTAATATCCTCCCAGTCACCCAAGATTAAATTTTTAAAAATAATTCCATTCCTTTTGTTCCCCATGTCTATCTGTAGGCTGCCTCTCCAATATTATTCAACCCACTGCTTCTTTTTCATTCGATTTCTATTAAAATATAACAACCACACTCAGGCTGTTGTAATATCACTTCACTGTTTCTCTAACTTTCAAACTTTCTCAGTGATTCTAACATCCAGATGCAAAATAATCTCTATACAACACAGTGTAAATTCTGTTTTCCTTTCAATAAGCCTTTAATGACTTATATTTTACATAATGTGAAAATGCTATCCCACCAGGCTTCTCTGTCCATGGGATTTTCCAGGCAAGAGTACTGGAGTGGGTTGCCATTTCCTTCTCCAGGGGTTCTTCCTGACCCAGGTATTGAACCCACTTTGCAGGCAGATGCTTTGCCCTCTGAGCCACCAGGGAAGCCCCAAAAGTTGCATGAGTGAGTGAGTGAAGTCGCTCAGTCGTGTCCGACTCTTTGCGACCCCGTGAACTGTAGCCCCGCAGACTCCTCCACCATCCGTAGGATTCTCCAGGCAAAAATACTGGAGTGGGTTGCCATTTCCTTCTCCAAGGGATCTTCCCGACCCAGGGATCAAACCCAGGTCTCCCGCATTGCAGGGAGATGCTTTACCCTCTGAACTGAAGGGTTTAGAGGCCGTCAAATGGACATGACCTATAAAGGCAATTTTGATGGTTTTACATAGAAATGACCTCTAATGGAAGAGAACACAAATGGGAACTATTTGAGATACATTTCTATGTAAAATGTAGTTTGCACATAATTCAGCATTTTAAATGAGCACTCTGTAACCAAGACCAAATATCAAACATCTCTTGAGGTTTTCTACTATGTACCAACATCAAATCTATATAGGAACAAATGTTACTCCTGCTTTTCTCTTATATATCAAATGTTCTGAAGCCTTTGTGTCTCTCTGGAGCGAGGCTGAGTTTCTGAAGGCACATTCCAGTATAAACATCATCAATGGGGTAGAGAAGGACCTGGTCAGAAGTTGCATACTCTCAACCAAATATCTTTTTAACTTTATTCTTTATTTTATCCAATCAAAATAAAATTGTGTCCTTCCTACAGGACTCAGAATTATCTGTGTGCTCTCACATTAGCCTTCAAAGCCTTCCCAAATCGTCTGCATACTTCAAAGCATGGTTCAAATACTGATTCACCTAGGAAGCCTACCCTAAATATATGAAAATAACATTATTTTGGCCTAAGTCCTCATAACTCTTCTTCCATCAACCCCATTATGACACATTACTTTTTCAACTCTGGTTACTCCATGGATTTCCCTTCAAAATAGTCTACTTATTTTCATATGCTTCACCCACCACAACAGCACACATTAAATATGTTTACAATAAATCTTTTTTGAATGAATTATAAATATTTACCTTAACACTTAACTGACTGCAAGGAGATCCAACCAGTCCATTCTGAAGGAGATCAGCCCTGGGATTTCTTTGGAAGGAATGATGCTAAAGCTGAAACTCCAGTACTTTGGCCACCTCATGCAAAGAGTTGACTCATTGGAAAAGACTCTGATGCTGGGAGGGATTGAGGGCAGGAGGAGAAGGGAACGACAGAGGATGAGATGGCTGGATGGATCACTGACTTGATGGATGTGAGTCTGAATGAACTCTGGGAGTTGGTGATGGACAGGGAGGCCTGGCGTGCTGCAGTTCATGGGGTCGCAAAGAGCTGGACATGACTGAGCGACTGAACTGAACTGAACTGAACACAATATTGTAAAACAATTATCCTCCAATCAAAGATAAATAATTTTTTTAAAAAGGATAAATGATAGGGAATAAATATTAGAGGATCATTTTATTATTGAATGCTAGTTCACAGAATAGAAACAACTGTATCACATGGTTCCATACTAACGTTCAGCAACTATATTGATTGATCTCATTTGTGATTATAAAATGCAAGGGGATCCTTAACCCTGTCCAGAAATCATATTGTACTTCTCTAGTCAAATCATTCTCTGTTTTTGTGTGTGTGTGTAATATCTCGACAGCTCCTGGCATCCCTACCTCTTGATTGAGTCCTTTCTTCTCCAGAAAATATAATCAATCAGAGAGAACTATGAACTCTTACAACCACGTTCACCCATCTTTTAGCATCCAGATCTGTTTACTCTGCTTTCCTGCTTCTTACAGGACAGACAGAAAAACTTGTCTATACTTCCTCTAAGCCCAACTTATGAACAAATTTAATATATCTCCTCTTCTATTGCCTATGCAAGATAATACTACAGTCAGCTTCTTTCCTCTTTTCAATATCATATGTCTAGTGGACATTTCCCAACAGTGTACAAGGTGCCTTTTTCTTCAGTTATTCTGATTAGAATAATCCTGCCACCCTGTTCCCAGATCCAGTGTATTTTTCTCTTATAGTTTAGAACTGGGTCCAGGAGTATCTAATTTTCTGTTTTTTAAAAAAATTCTGTAGCTACTTAATTATTGGGATGTGCATGCACACTCAGTTGCTCAGTCGCTCAGTCGTGTCCTACTCTTTGCGACTCCATGGACTACAGTCCTACCAGTCTCCTCTGTCCTTGGGATTCTGCAGGCAAGAAAACTGTAGTGGGTGGCTTCTTTCTCCTCCAGGAGATCTTCCCAACCCAGGAATCATACCCATGTCTCCTGTATCTCCTGCATTGGTAGGCAGATTCTTTACCATTGAGGCAACTGAGAAGCCCAATTATTGGAATATTGACAACTAATTTTGAAAGAGGGATTGAGATTATTCTCACATGTCAAAATTATCTTTATTGCTACGTGTACTGCAAGTGGGAAATTGCCTGCCTGGATTTTGAGGAAAAAAAAAATGAAACTCATTTAAGAAAACTATTAGCTACAGATGTCAAAAATACATTAACATTCACTTGCTTCAAGTATTTGTGGAGTTGGGTGTCCATAGATAGTGACTAACTCAAAGCACAGTCAGAATCGGTGAGAAAGAAATGGTTAGTGGGCCAGAGAAGGAAGGCATCTCTGCATGAAGGGATATTGTATCTTGCCATAATTTGTCATGCATTTTGCTTTCCCAGTGTTATCTCCCATAACCAATCTGGATCTTATTTGTACTGTGATAGACTAATTGAATTTATTGTGTACTGTTTAAATATTTTAAAGCATAGTTCTACCACACCCAGGAAAACCTAAGTCATGAATCAATATTTGTCAGGAAATGTAATTGCAGTGCAAATGTGTCCCTAAGTTACAAAATCCCTATATTTCTAAGAACAAATGTACTTTTAAAATAAATGCTGCTTAAGTATATTCAATACTAAGAACACTGATATTATCTTGAAAAGACAGTATGTTTGAAGTTCTTGACAGATGCTTTAAGGAAGAAATCAGATACAAAAGTATGTTGTGAGAAAGACCATTTTGCAAAAAGAATGGTCAAGGATCAGTTTTACACATTTAAATGCCTCGCTCATATCAAGTGTCTGAAATACATTGAGATGAGAAATATTAAGTAGATTTCTTTGAAGAAAGATACTACTGTGCTTGACTCCATGTAAATATTTGAAAGGACCACGCATCAAAATTCTATTTAAAAATGAATAACAAGCTGACAGTAGAAAAGCAGAACAAGAAACCACAAACTGACCTCATTTCCCTCCACATAGTTCAGAAATTTGTCTGGGCATTGTGGTAGCGGGGGAGAAGAAAGAGAAAGCCTTAGTCTTTCAGTCATGTCCAACTCTTTGCAACCCAATGGACTGTAGTCTTCCAGGCTACTCTGTCCATGGGGTTTTCCAGGAAAGAATACTGGACTGTGTTGCCATTTCCTTCTCTAGGGGATCTTCCCAACCCAGGGATTGAACCTGGGTCTCCTGCATTGCAGGCAGAGTTTTTAATGTTTGAGCCACCAAGGAAGCCCAATTTAGCTTTGAAAGAAATTGGAAGTTTGAATATTACAAAACCTAGGTCTAGATTAGTAATCATGTTTGCAATTTAAGGGATAGTAAGATTATGGATTATTAGTTGACAGAGGATCATTGCATTGCTAGAGTTTTCATTCATGCAGAGGAAGGACAGTGAGAAACAAAACAGGTTACTTTTATTACCTATGATCCCTGATTTTCAACTGTGAGATTACAAAAATTTTAGAAAGTTATCTGTCTTCTGACAATAGCCACATTTTATCCATAATTAGGCAAAAGAGAAACTAAAAGTTGATATTTTTTTCTAATAAGACTTGTTTTGTTTTATATTTAGGTTAGGATAGTATTTAGCTGTAAGCCTAAAATTTAACTTATCCCTCTTTTCATTGTTAATGATGATTATAATTTCATTTTTCAGAGTATCAAATTATACTGTTAGAAACTAAGTTATTTTTAATATCTAAAGAACTTAACTTTAGAAATTTTTTTGTTTATATTTCACTACAGTAATAATGTTTCCTTTATTTTTAAAGGAAACAAAATCCTAAATTCTCATTGTATAATTTTGTTTACTGTATTTCATTTTAATCAAACAAGTATGGCATAAGGCTTACAATATCTGGCCTGGAATAAAGTCCATGATAACACAGATTTTTCTGTTTTACAAGTAAAGTAAGCCAGAAAGAAAAACACCAATACAGTATACTAACGCATATATATGGACTTTAGAAAGATGGTAACGATAACCCTGTATGCGAGACAGCAAAAGAGACACAGATGTATAGAACAGTCTTTTGGCCTCTGTGGGAGAGGGCGAGGGTGGGATGATTTGGGAAAATGGCATTGAAACATATAATATCGTATAAGAAACGAATCACCAGTCCAGGTTCAATGCAGGATACAGGATGCTTGGGGCTGGTGCACTGGGATGACCCAGAGGGATGGTACAGGGAGGGAGGTGGGAGGAGGGTTCAGGATGGGGAACACGTGTATACCCGTGGTGGATTCATGTTGATGTATGGCAAAACCAATACAATATTGTAAATTAAAAAAAAAATAAATAAAAATACTTCTGTTAAAAATAAATAAATAAAAATTAAGTTGCTAACCATGCTAAGGAAAAATAACAAGCCAAAGAAAATTTTGATATTTTCAAAAATCACAAACTCAAGTGTTGCATTCTTTTATATAGCAGGCATTTTAATGCAATTTTCAATCTCATCTGAAGTCCTCTGTGGGTTCCCAGGCAGAGCAGTTGGTAAAGAAGCCCCTTGCCATTGCAGGTGGCACAATAGATGTGGGTTTGATCCCTAGGTCAGGAAAATCTCCTGGTGTCGGAAATGGCAAGCTACTCCAATATTCTTGCCTGGAAAATTCCATAGACAGAGGAGCCTGGCAGGCTTCAGTCCGTGGAGTTGCAAAGAGTCACAGCTGAGCATGTAAACTCACATTTTGGGGGGTGGGAAGGGGAACAGTAATGTATGTAATAAGCAGTGGACTATGACCCCTTGAAAATATTATTTAATCTCTCTGTGCCTCAATTTCTCATTATTAGCAGAAGAATAAGAAGAGAATCTACCCCTTAACATTTTTATGATGAATAAATGAATTTTGGTGAACTGTGAACAATCAGAAATTAGTTGTTGTTGCTGTTTTATATGTGTTTTCTCCTTTAATTTGTATATCAACAATATCGAGTTGGAATACTTTTATCTCCGTTTCCTGATAAGAAAATGGAACTGCAAGAAATTTGAATCTTTTTAACTAAAATCTTATTTAGTTTCCAGGAGTCAAAACAATCTGACTCCCATGCCCTCATACACTATAAAACAAAGAGTTCTGCAGATCGACCAACATAAGAATTTAAAAAAAAAAAAAACAGTTGAAGAATTAAATCCCTATTTTTTCCCTTGAATTAAACACACTTTTTAAAATAACATCACTAATTGGCCATCTTCAGTGTACTTAGTGCGTATGCTTAGTGTACTTTTATTTCTACAGATTTTATTCTAATTTTCTACTTGAATGCTGCTTCCATATACCAAGCACTGTTGTCCTCAGAGCAAGGACCGGCTTATAGCAAAATTCCATTGAAGACAAATGATTTTGTCCTTAAATGAGAACTATGCTGCCACATTTTTAAATTGTTGCATCTTTTTGCTCTAACTAGATTATGTTTAGATAATTCTCCCCAATTTGATATGACAGTTTTCTAAATTGTTTTCCACTCAAACCTTAATCTCTGCCAAGAAATTTGAAGTGCCAAAAATAACTGACAGCACATAGAGCCAAATACTACTGGTTTCCATAAAATAGCATTTGCAAATGCATTGTACACAATTATCAGATAATGTTTGCACTGCGTTCTGTGATCCTTAAACATAATTTCCCTTAAATAGGACATACATTCAATTTATACAAAACTATTTCCTCCTTGTGGAAATGTGTTCCAAATGACATTCTGTCACAGGTGCCAAGAATGAATCCATACTGGTTCTATGTGCCGACAGTAAATCATCTGCTAATGAGCTATCACATTTTTTTATTACCCAAATATTTTGGCAAATAGTGCTTAACTAGAAAAAGCACAGAGAAGGCAATGGCACCCCACTCCCGTACTGTTGCCTGGAAAATCCCATGGACGGGGGATCCTGGTGGGCTGCTGTCTCTGGGGTCTCACAGAGTGGGACACGACTGAAGTGACTTAGCAGCAGCAGCAGCAGAAAAAAACATGAAAGAGCTAGATTACTGTAAGACTAAAGTCAGACATATGTATCATCAAAGAAATTAAGGGAGAATTTACTGTTTTCACTTTTGGAATCCACCTTATTGTATTTTTGTGTTATTTCTAGCCAAGAAGAAAGAGACTTTTTTCCTTCCATATATTGTTTTAAATGTATGTCTAAAATCATATGACCTTATTTCTTTGAAGATGTTTATTTGGATGGTACCAAACTGAGCAATCAAATACATATACAAACACATATACTTATGCATGTGAGTGGGTGGGTGTGTATACTGGAGTGGGTAACCTTTCCTTTCTCCAGGGGATCTTCCCAGCCCAGGGATTAAACCCAGGTCTCCCACATCGCAGGCAGATTCTTTACCAGCTGAGCCACAAGGGAAGTCCATATATACATATGCATAGACATAAACTATGTGTGGAAAGTAGGATAGATAATAGATATATATGTGTACATATATACAGTTATATATGATAATTGGCTAAATTTATATATACAAATAGATATTTACATATATACATACAAGTATATCTGTGAGTGTATGTGTATGTGTATATTATGTGTATTGTCTTAGTATTTGGATATTTTCAAATTTTTAGATAATCTTAAGATAATAAGTAAGTTAGATATATCCCTAATTCACTTCCATTAAGAGAATAAGAGAAAGAAACTTACTGCTATTTCAAATTTTATCGCACAGGGAGGAGAGGTTATTTCTATTACTACAAATACAAGCAATTATCTTTCAAGTCACTAGATTCAACTAATGAACTGCACAATTTTGGAGATTTCAATCTGTAAGTATCTTGTTAATTTTTCTTTCTCTATTAATAGTGCATGCATGGGTGCTCAGCTGCTCAGTCATGTCTAACTCTGTGATCCCATGGACTGTAGCCCTGTCTGTCCATGGAGTTTCCCAGGCAAGAGCACTGGAGTGGGTTGACATTTCCTTCTCCAGGGGATCTCGACCCAGGGATAAAACCAGTGTCTCTTGTATCTCCTCCATTGGCAGGTGGATTCTTTACTGCTACACCACCTGGGAAGCCCCTATTAATAGTATAAAGATTAAATTAAATGCAAGCTAAAACATAATATAATTAAAGTGCAAGATTTAGCATCTTTTCTTTCATACTATTCATCTTTAGTCTTTCCAATTTAACTAAAGGATAATTACTTTTAAAGAGGATCTGAACTGTGAAAAATGATGTAATTCTAAAAATCTGTGGAACAATTTTCATAAAGTTTTTAAGAATTGAAGCAGTGGTTTGTTACTATACAAAATGAATTGTTAATATTTTCTCTTTGTAAGACAGAGTGAATTTTAATATAATAATTTTAAAGGAAAAGCAGCACAATTAAGAAAACCATGAAAACGTATCTATGAACTACATATGAAATATAGTGGCTGATCAGAATACTAGTTGATAGGCCTGTTTTCCTTTTCTTAGAAACATGTAAAAAATCTTAGTTCAAATACTTTGAGCCTAGGAGAGTTCAAGTTCAAAACAGTTTGTGATGTTTTCTGATATAACTTAGAGTTTTGTATCTCCTTTATAAAGTATTACACAGGTTTTATTTCTGCTTTATTTGAGTATGTTAATTTGAATTATGAAAGATAAAAGCACAAAAAAGATTTCAGATATTTTACCAGTTGTCAAAACTTCTTGAGGTTATAAGAGTTGTTTAATTTGTAAGGTTTTAATAAAACTGTGCAAGGAGAATACTTATTATTCAGTTGTTAGTGACTCAATCACTTGTGTGGAAAAAATGGAAGTTGTAAATATCACCTATTAAATATTACCTAGCATTCCTAAATATTTAGCTATTCCACATAGAATTATTAAGCATTTTAATTGTAAATATACAACTCAAGCAACCATACCTAATCTAGTGTAGTGAAGGATTTAAAATAAGAAGGACTTTAAGTATGGAAATTAAGTCATATTTAGGTGATCGTATTATGTTTCGTTTTTACATGATTGGTTGGTTGTCTCTGAGATGGAAAGAGAGTGTTACTGGATGTATACATATATATAATATATTTAATGTTAATTTTATGTTCTCAATTAAGAAGAAATATATTTCTTAATAAAGACCTCAGTTAATTAGACAGTATACTGAGAATTGCTATATACTTTGGTATTTAAAATATATATTAGTATCACTGAAGCCTTCTAAATACCTGTAACATAATGAAGAAGCTATAACAATTTTTGTTAAACTAAAAAAAACATGAAATTTTGTATATTGACTTTTAAAAAATGGTTTAAAATATGACTAGGAAAGTAATCAGAGAATTTCATAACAACACAACTTTTAGGAAGAAAAAACAGTAGCGTTTGCAATAATTTGGTATGAGATGCAGTGGCTCAGATAAATCAGAAATGTAAAATCATGACATTTTTCAACATGCTGAAATAAAGTACTGTGGTAAATACTGTAATCCTTTATTCAAGTGCCTTTATTTATATTCTTTTGAAAAATTTGATCTTCATTTTTGTGTGTGTGGCTTGAAACCATCTTCTGGTTTTTATTTATTTTTATTATTATTATTTTTTAATATAAATGTATTTATTTTAATTGGAGGTTAATTACTTTACAATATTGTATTGGTTTTGCCATACATCAACATGAATCTGCCACGGGTGTACACATGCTCCGCATCCTGAACCCCCCTCCCACCTCCCTCCCCATACCATCCCTCTGGGGCGTCCCAGTGCACCAGCCCCAAGCATCCAGTATCGTGCATCGAACTTGGACTGGCGATTCGTTTCATATATGATATTATACATGTTTCAATGCCATTCTCCCAAATTATCCCACCCTCTCCCTCTCCCACAGAGTCCAAAAGACTGTTCTATACATCTGTGTCTCTTTTGCTGTCTCACATACAGGGTTATCATTACCATCTTTCTAAAGTCCATATATATGCATTAGTATACTGTATTGGTGTTTTTCTTTCTGGCTTACTTCACTCTGTATAATTATGATCTAACCAAGGTCATATAACAAAGTGTAAAGAAAACAAAAAACAACAAAATTCCTCTGAAGTTTGGTCTAGACAAATGGAGTAATCAGAAAAGGGTGAAATAAGACAAGAATTGTCCATTATTATTCTTTCTAAGTCAATCTACCTTTGGAAAGTTTGTACTTAATGAGAAAAATTATGTTGAACTAGGTGGAATTAACTGATAGTAAAGATTTCAGTGCTATAATTACTTTTGAGGAAATTAACTTTGAGAATTTAAAATAGCTGATTTTTGAAATTTTATGAGATGCATAAACTATTTTAAAACATAATTTTAGAGTAAATATATATTTATGATAGAAAATTATAAAAGAGTAAAAAATATTATCAAAATTCAACTTATCATGCATACTGATTATTAAGATTTTGTGTAATTATGTATTCTCAAAATATTTCTAACCATCATATGTACATTTCTAAATATTCTATGTACTTTTTACAAAAGCAAAATAATGTATAGTAATGCTATCCAAGGATATAAAATAATGTATCTGAAAGATTTGTATGTTGCCATTATAAACATATCTGTTTATATGCATACAAATATGAATTTCAGTTGCTTTTTGGTATTGAGAGTAGGTTAAATTTTTTCAAAGTTTCTTCAATTTTATAATGTTTATTTTTTTTTAATTTTATTTTATTTTTAAACTTTACATAATTGTATTAGTTTTGCCAAATATCAAAATGAATCCGCCACAGGCATACATGTGTTTAGATTTAATTTTAGAACTCACTGCAATCCCCTGGAGGAGGAAATGGCAACCTATTCTAGTATTCTTGCCTGGAGAATACCATGGACAGAGGAACCTGGAGGACTACAATCCATGGGATCACAGAGTCAAACACAACTTATCAACAGAGCATACACTCATTGATAGTTTATGATAAGCATTTTATGAAAAGACTGTACTAGCTGATAGATGGAAATGCTATTTAAGACTTCAGCAAAAATTATACAATATAATTATGAAATAAAATAACAGCTAAAAATACATAGATGAGAAGGAAATAAAATTAAATAGACATTTGTTCATTAAAGCATGCTCTTTATAGGTTTTAAAATAGAGAGAACTTAATACAAATTAATACAAAGTTATTTGTTTATGCTTGATACATGATTATTTGTTTACATTTTTAACAGATGGTTCCTAAATTTGGGTATTTTAATCATGTTTGAAGCTTTAAAACTCTTGGTGTCTGTCAAGGAATTCTAAGCATTCACCAATGCTAGGAATTCTAATATAATTCATGTGTCATATAGCTTGGTTATCTGGATTTTTAAAAAATGTTTCCTAGTGTTTTTAATGAAAAAACCAGAGTTAAGAACCACTCATTTGCATTTCTCAGAACATGAGGAAACTGAATTTTGCAATCTAACATAAGTGTAAAGGAATACCTCTCATGTATCCAGGCATTAGGGTAAAAGTATAATTTTCTTACAAAATTTTCCCTCTTTTCACTAGCATTTTTCAATTGGTAGACTTTTAAAATTTTATTTCTATTCTTCAAGTGAACTGTTAACGGTAGCTTCTTTTCAGAACTCTCATAGGTAATGGTGTGCAAGTGTCTAAATTCCAGTTTAATTTAAAATAATTCTGGCTTTAAATAGCCATTAGAATTTTAAATTCTAAATCTGCTTTCTCTTCAAAGATGCAAAAGATCAAAGGGAAGTTAAAGGTGCTTTCAGGTTAGAAGAAGAAGCGTCTGGAAACAGAAATTTCTCCATGTTAACATACACTAGTTGATCTATATTGGATCTCTTTAACAGAGATGATTTCAGATTTTGCCTATTAAATCTGGAATATTGTTAACACCAGTTTACATACAGAAAATATGTTATACATACACAAGCACATTAACAGAAAATATATATCCACATTAACTAGGCAAATGTATGTCTGAAATTATCTTATTTTTATAAGCCAGATAGCTTTTATTCAAGTAATCAGTCCAGTTCAGTTCAGTTCAGTTGTTGAGTCGTGTCCGACTTTGCAACCCCATGGACTGTAGCACGCCAGGCTTCCCTGTCCATCACCAACTCCCGGAACTTACTCAAACTCATGTCCATAAAGTCAGTGATGCTATCCAACCATCTCATCCTCTGTCGTCCCCTTCTCCTCCTGCCTTCAATCTTTCCCAGCATCAGGGTCTTTTCCAACGAGTCAGTTCTTTGCATCAGATGGACAAAGTACTGGAGTTTCAACTTCAGCATCAGATCTTCCAGTGAATATTCAGGACTGATTTCCTTTAGGATGGACTGGTTGGATCTCCTTGCAGTTCAAGGGACTTTCAAGAGTCTTCTCTAACACCACAGTTCAAAACATCAATTCTTTGGCCCTCAGATTTCTTTATACTCCAATTTTCACATCAGTACATGACTAATGGAAAAACCATAGCTTTGACTAGATGGACCTTTGTCAGCTAAGCAATGTCTCTGCATTTTAATATGCTGTCTACATTGGTCATACCTTTTCTTCCAAGGAGCCAAGTGTCTTTTAATTTCATGGCTGCAGTCACCATCTACAGTGATTTTGGAGCCCAAGAAAATAAAGTCTGTCACTGTTTCCATTGTTTCCCCACCTATTTGTCATGAAGTGATGGGACTCAATACCATGATCTTCATTTTCTGAATGTTGAGTTTTAAGACAACTTTTTCACTCTCCTCTTTTACTTTCATCAAGAGGTTCTTTAGTTCTTTGCTTTCTGCCATAAAGGTGGTATCATGTGCATAAATCTGATACTTTTCTGTGCAGAACTTTATTTCAGTTATAGAAGGAATGATTTCCTCATTAACACTGAATGAAATAATCATATTTAAGAGGATTGAATTTGAAGATATTGCACCATGTATATAATTAATTCTAAAAACAAATCATTTAAATATCCAGTATTAAGCTAAGCTAAAAATGAGAGCTCAGTTGTTTGCTATCAAATGTTCTGCTTTATTATTTCTAAAAAAATGATATATATATATTTTCTGTGCATCAAAGTGTAGTAAAGCCCAAAGGATTTTATTCTCACTCTTAAATATGCACTCTAGGATGGCTTAAGTATCATAAATATTATTAATAATAAGTTCTGTTGTTCATTGGCATATGTTTGGCAAAGAATGGTAGTAAAAGGCTTTGAAGTTGAAATGTATGTTTTCAGAGAGGATCTTTCACAGGTGTTGAAGCTGTATGGGCCTCAGATGTTCTTAAAGATCTGAGACAACAGAATTTCTCTCCAAACCATTAAAGTTTGAAGAGCAACTGAACAGATGTTCATTCTTTCATTTAATATTTCAGACATCTGCATAACAGCTCTGTGTTGTTTTTTCACTTCTTTTTTTAAAAATAATATTTAAAAACTAAACTTGGTTTAAGGTCACTTCTGATGACAGTTTGAACTAGTCTGACAGCTGTTTAAATGTTTTTGACATCTGCTTAGGAAGATGGAATTTCTTTCTTCTGCTTGAATTGATGCTACATTAAAAAAAAATTGTTCTTGAACAAAATCAGCAAAAGTGAAATAATTTTTTTTGAAAGGTGGTATATTTGGGGTGTGCATACTTGGGTATATTCCTTGCCTCTATAATTTGTCATCCCTAAGCAAGAGATAACATAATTCTCCCAGAACTGGTATAGTATAAATGTCTTATCTGTGATTAAAATTAAAAGGGTTTATTTCATTTATACTTTATGAGCTATAAAACATTATTGCTTATAAAAAAGAATTCCCAAATGTTCAATGTCACTTCCCCAAGAGATAGAACAGATGGTGAGCACAGGTATATTAAAGGTAATCGGTGCAATAACCCTGAATACTGATGCAATTATTAGAGATTAATCTGGGTATTTGCATGAAAGACCTCTGGGATGCCCAGGCCTGGTCTAGCTGGACTCTGCTTTTCCTCATGACTTATTGGTTTTATTTTGGGAACTCAAAAGACGTCTAGAAATGCTTTCAAATCCTCTGCATGCCTGAGTTGGGAAGTTGCCTGTGGGAAATATTTTACACCATATAACAGACAGGAAAAAAAAAAAACAACAACAACAACAACAACCCTGTAAAAGCTTGAGGTTTTAAACTGATCTTCGGCAGTATTAGCACTGTGTTTTTTCTCATGGTAAGCAAAAATGAACTGTGGGAAAGCTGAATATGACAAAATGTGGTGTAGCTAAGATATATTTCTAGGTGTTTCTCTGAAGAACTTGGAGCTACTTTCTGAAAGTTCTGTGGATAATTTAAATACAGAGCTTGAAAGGATTACCATGAAAATTCATGCTGATGAGTGTAGATCACCTGGCTCCTAGGAGGCCAAGAACTTTATGTGCCTCCATGCTCAGTCACTTGAGTCATCTCTGACTCTTTTCGACCCCATGGGTTCCTCTGTCCATAGAATTCTCCAGGCAAGAATACTAGAGTGGGTTGCCATGCCCTCTTTCAAGGCATCTTCCCAATCCAAGGATCAAACCTTTATCTCCTGCATTGCAGGCAGATTCTTTACCCACTGAGCCACCTGGTAAGCCAAGAACTTTGTAGATAAATCTAAAGAGAAATAGGGCATTATTAGAAACTACCCCTGGAAAAGTGCCATAGATGAAAGAAAGCATGTGTTTATATCACATTAAAATAGTTACTGGGATCTATTTTCATGCACGGTAAAATAATTACACATTAGCAGGTAGAATAATATAAGAAAACTAACATTGTTTTATTGAAACTATAGGCAACACAGTTTAGGTCTCATTGTCTCCATAAGAGGAGTATATAAATTTTCAAAATTCTTAATAAACTTATCTAAGATCTTGGAGCTAGTAAGAAACAAATGGGGGATTCAAGTTCATATTTAGATTATTACAAAGATTATTTTCTTTCCACTAATCATATTATTTTTCCCAATAACTCATTATTCATCAATCATTGCACAATTTTTTAATATTTGGTCTCATAATATGTTGTTGTTGTTATTCATTGAATGGAATCTATTTGCCAAGAACTGTAAATAAAAAAATCAAAATTTTACACACTTAGAATTATAAAGAACCGTAAAAATAATTTAGTCCAAACTACCTGTTTCCTGTTTTATGGATAAACCAAACTGAGGCTAAAGTTGCCTATACAATTAGTTATAATTGGAGGGAGAGATATTAGTGTTTAAGTCTACTTTGTCTTCAAAAAGACAAACTGATGTAATGTTCAAAAGTGTAATAAAAATCCAAGATGGTCTCTCAGATGGAGAATTTAAGAGGCTGTGTTGAAGCTCTTGGTATTTAGCAAGTTAGTGTTATTCCAGGAGCCTCCCACTCACAGGTCAGCTCGCAGTGGTAACTCTTTTACATTCTCTAGTTCTTACTTTAAACAGAATTTCTTTTAAATAGCAATGTCTTTGGGGCTTTTATTTTTAAGGAAAATACACCAAAATAGGATAACTAAAATTTTTAAAAGGTTTATATTATTTATATTCAACAATCATTTACTTAAGCACCTCACATATGCCAGTCCCCATGCTTAGAGTCAGGGGTTAAAAAGAAAGGAAAGAAAAAGACAAAATTCCTATTCTTAAGGTGCAATCATGAATGTCACATGGGAGAAAAATTTAAGTAAGCAAAATTAAATGAGCTTGTTAATATAGGGTCAAATCAAAATTTATCTTTACAAAACTGTGATAATTTTTAGATTAATAAGCATCAAAAGTTTTTGAAAGAAAGTAGATAATCAGGCTAGGCATTATCCTTGTCTGTTATTGGGTCCAAACATATTTTATCTTTTTTCTTGGTACAATTTTTTATTTTAATTTTATATATGCATTATGAGGGCTTTTTAGGTGACATTAGCGGTAAAGAACCCACTTGCCAATGCAGGAAACATAAGAGACCCAGGTTTGATCCCTGGATCAGTAAGATCCCCTGGAGGAGGACATAGCAACCCACTGTGGTATTCTTGCCTGGAGAATCCCACTGACAGAGGAGCCTGACGAACTACAGTCCATAGGGTCGCAAAGAGCTGGACACAACTGAAGCAATTGAGCACGACCACACATATATTATTTAATCTCCAAGAATGGAATAGTCCCTGCAGTGCCTGCATGCAAGTTAGAAAGTACACTTGCAGCTTAGCCTTTCAGAAAGAATGTTTCAGAACCATGGTCACAGAGGCTTTGGCTCTTCACATATTCACACCCACACTCTAACCTACTGTCATACATGTCAGAAAATTGATCCGTCATTTATGATCTTCCCTCATAGCTCAGTTGGTAAAGAATCTGCCCGCAATGCTCGAGACCCTGGTTGGATTCCTGGGTCGGGAAGATCCCCTGGAGAAGGCATAGGCTAGCCACTCCAGTATTCTTGGGCTTCCCTTGTGGCTCAGCTGGTGAAGAATCCATCTGCAATGTGGGAGATATAGGTTCGATCCCTGGGTTGGGAAGATC
Organism: Bos indicus; assembly: GCF_029378745.1. Lineage (NCBI taxonomy): Eukaryota > Metazoa > Chordata > Mammalia > Artiodactyla > Bovidae > Bos > Bos indicus. The sequence continues at coordinate 25,937,031 of NC_091776.1, read as the reverse complement.
CCGTGGAGAACGGAAAGGCTAACCACTCCAGTATTCTGGCCTGGAGAATTCCATGGACTTTATAGTCCATGGGGTTGCAAAGAGCCGGATATGACTTTCACTTTCACTTTATGCTGTTAGTAGTAGAAACAATCCGAATTTTCTGCATCCTGATTGAAGGAAAGTTATTGGATTGATGTTAGCCAAGATAAGAATCAAGAACTGTGAAGTGACAGACTGGAAAAGAAAATGACCTTGGAACTTAATATACCTGGGTCATGGTCAGGATCAATAATCTGTTCGATTCATTGTCTGTTCCATTGAAGAAGTGCATTTGTGTGCCATCAAGTGAGTTCATGGTCTTGTGGGTTATGTGCAAGGGGTTCTCTCTGCTGCTCTAAGATCTCTCCAAGGGGCTTGGAATCTGTCATCTGCCCTTTAATCTGTCATTTTGTATCTATGATGTGAATTATCTGTTTTAAATGGGACCTTCTGCATTGAATGATCTGTCCTGTATATCTGTACTGTACAGTTCTGAATATAGCAGAGTATTTCATAAATTCATTTGATTATAATATTGTCAGATACACACGGAGAACAGATCGGTCATTGTCAGAGACAGGGAGTAAGGGGTGGGTGAAATGGGTGTGGATGGATCAAAATTACACACTTCCAGCTATAAAACAGACAAATCATAGGGATATACTATACAACAAGGTGACTATTGTTAATAATACTGTATTGTGTATCTGAAAGTTTACTAAGAGAGTAGGTTTTAAAAGTTCCCATCCAGAGGAAAAATACTGTAGCTATATATGGCGATCGATATTAACTAAATTAATGCTTTATTTTGTAATATGTATAAATATTGAATCATTATGTTGTATACCAGGGCTTCCCAGGTGGTTGTAGTGGTAAAGAACCCTCATGCCAATGCAGGAGACATAAGAATGAAGGTTCAATCCCTGAGTTGGGAAGATCTCCTGAAGAAGGGCATGGCAACCCACTCCAGTATGGAAAATCCCATGAATAGAGGAATCTGGCGAGCTATAGTCCATGGGGTTGCAAAAGAGTCGGACGTGACTGACACTTCGGTCAGTTCAGTTCAGTCACTCAGTCATGTCCAACTCTTGGCGACCCCATGAATCGCAGCACACCAGGCCTCCCTGTCCATCACCAACTCCCGGAGTTCACTCAGACTCATGTCCATCGAGTCAGTGATGCCATCCAGCCATCTCATCCTCTGTCGCCCCCTTTTTCTCCTGCCCCCAATCCCTCCCAGAATCAGAGTCTTTTCCAATGAGTCAACTCTTCACATGAGGTGGCCAAAGTATTGGAGTTTCAGCTTTAGCATCATTCCTTCCAAAGAAATCCCAGGGCTGATCTCCTTCAGAATGGACTGGTTGGATCGCCTTGCAGTCCAAGGGACTCTCAAGAGTCTTCTCCAACACCACAGTTCAAAAGCATCAATTCTTCAGCGCTCAGCTTTCTTCACAGTCCAACTCTCACATCCATATATGACCACTGGAAAAACCATAGCCTTGACTAGACAAACCTTTGTTGGCAAAGTAATGTCTCTGCTTTTCAATATGCTATCTAGGTTGGTCATAACTTTTCTTCGAAGGAGTAAACATCTTTTAATTTCATGGCTGCAGTCACCATCTGCAGTGATTTTGGAGCCCTGAAAAATAAAGTCTGACACTGTTTTCACTGTTTCCCCATCTATTTCCCATGAAGTGATGGGAAATAGTGACACGACTTAGCACACATATACCTGAAACTACTATAACTTTATATGCTAAATATATCTCAATAAAAATATTGTCCTCCTTCCAGAAACATTTTGGAAGACTTTTCTTTAGAGATAAGCAACTATTAGTAACATATTAAACAAGTATAATATTAAGTTCAGTGAATTTTAGAAGAACTTGAGTTAATCTTCAAAGGCTAATTAAATTAGAGCAAATTATGCCTTTAAAAGCCCAGTAAAACATATAAACATAAGTAATAAAGTTGTTATATAATACTCTTTAGACTGCCAGAGTTACTATTAATATGATGTACAACTTACCATTGATGAATTTATATAACTGTCAACTAGACAAAGGATTCATAGATTTGACATCCAAAGTGCAAACTATAAAAGAAGAGTCAGTAACTAAAGACTTCATCAAAATCAAAAACTCTCTGTAAAGGCTACTGTTAAGAGGATAAAAAGGCAAGCTACAGATTAGGGATAAATATTTTCAAAATCAATATCAGACAGAAAACCTGTGTCCAGAATATATAAAGAACTCTCAAAACAATAATAAGAAAACTGGCAACCCTGTACAAAATGGGCAAAATATTTGAACAGGCACTTCACCAAAGAAGATGAAAGAGATGTAAATAAGCAAAAAAAACACAAAAAACTCATAATTAGTAGTCATTTAGTCATTAAGAAAATGCAAGGTAATAAACACACAGTAAGATATCATACCATGATACACTGATTAGCATAGCTAAATTTTTTTTTACAAAAACAAGGATGCAGAACCAAAAGAAACACACAGACACTGATGGTGGAAATGCAAAATAATGTGGTTTTTCTGAAATATGGTGTGGAAGTTTCTTTAAAACTTAAAAATGCTTACTGAATCACCTGGGATTTGCATTTATTCTAGGTATTTATACTAAAGAAATGAGAACCATGTTCATACAAAAACCTAAACAAAAATGTTTTAAAGCAGCATTATTGATAGTTGCCCAAAACCCAGAAACAGTCTCAATGTCCATTAATAGGTAAGCAGATAAACAGTGTTATATCACTCAATATTACGTAACCACAACATGAAAAATTCTCAAAGGCAATATGCTAAATGAAAGAATTCAGACTCAAAAGGTGACATCCCCTATGATTCAATTTATTTGACATTCTAGAAAAGGCAAAAATGCAGGAACAGCATACAGAACTCTTTGGGTTGTTTGAAATGTCTGTCAATTGACTGTGGTTGTGGTTATTAGAGACCATGCATGCATTAAAATATAAATAAGTGTACATCAAAAAAGTAATTTTCAGCAATCCTCTGGCAGAAGAGTGATTAGGACTCAGCACTTCCACTGCGTCACCTGGGTTCAATCCCTGGTAGGGGAAGTAAGATCCCCTAGCCACATGGTATACCCCCCAAAAAAAATAATAAAGTGATTTTCATAGTATATAAATTAATAATAATAGTAACCAGTGATATTTTATAATATACTTAGATGAGGCTAAAATATGAGTGAAGATTATTTTTAATGATTGCATGTACCTCTCTTCTTTGTTAAATATCTTTTATAAAACAAATATTTCAATATAGTTGATACAGTAATTATTCTGCCATAACTGCGTGTCAACCTAGATAAATATTCAATATTTTTAAAATGTACCTACAAATGAAGAATAAATTTTTCACCCTATTGTGTTCTGAAATTCTTTCTGTCAAGTTTTATGATTCTTTAGAAAATAAAAATTTTTATTTGCCTCTGATACTGTAGAAAATATACTGAAAACTTATAGTAGTGGGTAAGACAGCAGATAATAGAAGTCTTCTTCATCTAATCATGGCCAAATCAATACCAAGTTGAGGTCACCACAGTCAGTAATAAAAGCTGATTCAAAAAGACAAGTACTTACCACGATAGGTGGAATTCAGACAGCTGTGTTGTGATTCTAGAGATGGCTGAACCATTTATAGCAGTTATATTCACACCTTTAAATGAGAAAAGTGAACTCCACAACCTGAGATTTAGAGCATTATGTGGGGGAAAATTGCAACACAGCAACTCTTGATTTACAAATAAAAGGAAAAATAACAGTATATTTTAAATACATCTTTCCAGCTTACTTTAAACTGTTATAGGTAAGAAGAACAAATTTTTGCTCAAATGAGTATATTTATTCTACATTATTCATAGAAAGCTGCTTTAATTTACTACTGTATTGAAACTACTTAAGGCATAATTAAAGTTATTTCTTTTATATTCATAGACTCAAGTTCAGTGAATTTAAATAATGTTAATATTTTTGATAATGTAAATTGTTTAATTAAAAATGGCACAATTTCCCAAGGTCCAGATTACTTAAATTAGGAGTTTAAGTTAAGATTAGCATATACACAGTACTTTATATGAAATATGTAAGCAACAACTCCCAGGTGGTGCTACTGGTAAAGAACCCTCTTGCCAATGCAGAAGACCAGGAAACTTGGGTTTGATCCCTGTGTCCGGAGGATCCTCTGGAGGAGGGGATGGCAATCCACTCCACTATTCATGCCTGGAGAATCACATTGACAGAGGAGCCTGGCAGGCTTCAGTCCTTAGGGTCGCAAAGAATCAGACACTAAAGCGACTTAGCATGCACACATGCAAGCAACAAGGACCTACTGTATAGCACAAAGAACTCTATTCAGATTTCTGTAATAACCTGTAATGGAAAAGAATGTGAAAAAGAATGTGTGTATGTGTATATATATGTGTGTGTGTGTATGTGTGTGTGTGTGTGTTTGTATCGCTGAATCACTTTGCTGTATACACTTGAAACACAACAGTGTTAGTTGCTCAGTCATGTCCGATTTTTTGAGACCCCATGGATTGTAGCTTGTCAGGCTCCTCTGTCCTTGAAATTCTCCAGGCAAGAATACTAGAGAGGGTAGCCCTCCATTTCTCCCAGAGATCTACCCCCAACCCAGGGATCAAACCTGGGTCTCCAGCATTTCAGGCAAATTATTTACCATCTAAGCCACCAGGGAAGCCCCTGAAACACAACATTGTAAATTAACTATAACTCAATTTAAAAAAAAAAAACTGGAATAAAAAACAACAAACATTTTTCTAATTTTGTTTTGATAAGATTTGGTTACAAGTAATTTATTTAATTTGCAAATAGCAATAATTTTTCAATAATTATTTATATTATGGGAACATTTGTGACATGAGGAGAATCTAATCTCCCTGTCATTTTCAAATATAATGACTTGTTAATGAATACAAAGTTTGACAACACTGAAATTTGGTAGTGATTTTATTTTATTTATTTATTTTTTTAATTTAATTTTATTTTTAAACTTTACGTAATTGTATTAGTTTTGCCAAACATCAAAATGAATCCTTCACAGGTATACATGTGGTAGTGATTTTAAAAACTAGCACAAATTAATTTTCTTCCCTTCCAGCTTTATGATCTTTGGAGGATTTATTACTTTTAAGACACTAATATTATCTCAACATCTCATTTGAATGATATTTTTCAGCAAATTGTGAAGAATACTTTTCAAGAATTACTCCCCTCCATCCCCATCAAAATTGTATTAGATATACAGTAATTAGATTTGAAATTATTCTGCATTCTATCAAATTCAAACTGCATAGGAGAATTGCTTAGGGTTTTTTTAATGTATATAATGATTTCATAAAATGATTTGGTTATATGTTCCTGTATAAACAAATTTTGTTAACCTTAAGAAAGAGCTCATGTACAGATATTTATGGGAGATAATACCCCCTTAGCACCACTTGTAATCTACCTGTAAAATAATTAAATAAATCACCTCTTACAATGAATATGAAATAATTATCAAAAATATTCATCTATAATATAAATATAAGTGCCTTACTTGGAAATTTGCCAAAATATAGTACTACAAGATGTTCCATGTTAAATTTAAATTTCCAATGCATTTTTTTGGAAAACACAAATCTTTATTTTTCTATTTTTCATAGAATTCCAATGACTTGTAATTTAAAAGGCTTTTTTTTTTTTTTGCTGCATTTGGAAGTTAATGCTGTATTATTCCGAGAAAAGTCATACCATATGGATTCTGAAGGAGACTAGACTAGAGGAGGTTATTTGGTTATTTCTTCTCTTTTTTGAGGGAAGATAAGCATTAACAACACAGTGATACTGGGGGGAAAAAGGAATAAAAAGTTAGATTTATGAGATATTGGGAAGGTAGAATAAATAGAACTCTTGATTAAATAGTTGTTCAGGATGATTAAGAACAATGAGTTCGATGACCACTATGTTTCAGGTTTAATTGACCTGGGAGATGATGCTAACATTCAACAACCAATGGAATACAGGAGGGGACAGACTATGGGGCGGGGCGGAGAATGAGGTTACATTTATATGGGAAGTAAAATTTACCTTTTAATTAATTATGCATTGACTGCATTTGTAATATTATTTCCAAAGAAAGGGTATTAACATTACCTATCATTTTGTGCTGTGAATCCAAATCCACTCATTAAAACCATAGATGGAAAAATTGGAAGTCTTGAACATTTTTAATCAAAAATTTAGTTTCTGCCTACAGAATGCTGCTATCACCAAAATATCACAACAGAAATGACATCACATTCTTTATGAGAGTATTAAAACATTATCTTAAACAAGAATAACATTTCAAAAAAATAAATGTTTTAACCACTATGACATTAGATAGATGACAAATACTGATACTTCCTTCAATATGCTAACCAAAGTTCCAAAGATGAGACAAAATGAGTTCTTAATTCAATACATTTTCCATAAGATTTTATCTTTTTATAGGTATTTAATTCATTTTATATATTAATTTAAACATGTATTTAGAATACAAACCAAAATGTTATAAAATCACATAATTTTATTAGCTCTAAGAAGATGGTTTAAATGAGAGACGTAAGTGTGTATGTGTGTTAATTATGTTAGAGTGTATTGTAAACAGCATGTTGTGTTTGCTGCTTTTAATGTACTAACTTTAACAAATTCTACTTTGTTTTCAATATGGACTAGTAGTTGCTTATACATTAAAATAGCCACAAACTATAAGAAAATTGTTGCAAAAGACATATGTGATAAAGGACTGATATCCAAAGCGTAAAAAGAAATCTCCACTATAAGAAATCAAATCGCCCTATTTAAAACTGGACTAAAGACTTTAAGACACACCTTACCAAAAAAAAAGATAGCAAATAAGCATATGAAAACATGGTCCACATCATCTATCATCAAGGAAATTCAAATGAAAACAATGATATATGCCTGAACTCCCATGAGAATGATCAAAATCCAGAACACTGACGACATCAAATGCTGGCAAGGATGTGGAGCGACAGAAACGCTCATTCATTGCCAGTGGGAATACAAAAGAGTACAGCCACTTTAGAAAACAGTTCAGTCATTCCTTATAAAGCTGAACTAATTCTTAAACCTACAATCCAGCAATTGCACCTCTTGGTACTTTCCCAACAAGCTGAAAACATTTCCACACAAAATCCTGCACACAATTACATCACTCTGATAGAAGATATTAATAACAAAGAGGCTGTGTTGGAGGGGCTACACTAGTATATGAGAAATCTCTGTGCTTTCCTCAGTTTTGCCGTGAACCTAAAATTGTTCTAAATACTAAAGTTTTAAAGAAAAAGAACCTTCTTATCTATAGAAGAGTAGCATGAAATTGAACAGCAGAGTATAAAAAAAGGCATAGATCATGAACTTATAATTTATTCTCTTTAGGACACCCCACACTCCATTACACTGTTCCTCCCCTTTTCAGATTCCAAAAGGAGAACCCTGAAGGAAGGACTGTGTTTGCTCCAGATACATTGTTCTATCCTACTACAATCCTGAAACAAAGACAATAAGTTCAAACTCAGAAAGAGGCTCAAATGCTAGCCCTGCCCAGGGATGCCTCTGATCCCTGAGAGGGAATGTAAACATCCAGCAGGACAGCAAATCTGACAGCCAGCTCAGCCAGGATTGCTTCCTATGTAAAATCCCTCCCATCAACAATATTTGTATTCCCCTCTCCTGGCTCCCAAACATCTGCATGTTTGCTCAGTCATGTCGGACTCTTTGTGACCCTATAGACTGTAGTGCTCCAGGCTCCTTTCCTCTTGGGGTTGTCCAGGCAAGAAAACTGGAGTCATTCCTGTTTCCTACTCAGAGGATCTTCCCTGACCCAGGAATCAAACCTGCATCTCCTGCATTGGCAGGCAGATTCCTTACCACTGTGCCACCTGGGAATTCCTATCCCAAGCATGGGCCCAAGCATGGAGATGCGGTGGGCATTGCAGAAACCTTGCATTTTCCCCTCTTCTGTATTGAAAGCAATTCAGAGTAGAAAATACGATATTTCCACTTTTAAATTTGTAGCAAAACAAGCATCTTGGTGTGAAGATATGCCTCCCTCTTGTTTGCTTCAGGAGCATTTCTTCAGATTCCTAAAGATCCTTTGGAGCCTGAAAAGATAGACAAAGGGGCAGGAGTATAAAGAGACTTGCTTCATACATTTCTGGATGTTTAGAACTTTAAAGGGTCTGAGAGTTTACTACTTTCAAGTTAACAAGTTAGCTTGCAAAACTTGTATAGATACTTGCAAAACACAGGAAACCCCTGGGTCAGAGACAAAATAATGTATTACTCACAACACTACAGGCAGCCTTGACTTGATGTTTTTGTAGGTTTCCATTGCTCCTCCCTAGGGCAACACAGGGAAATTCCAGGAGGAATGTGTTCACGTTACATCTGAGGACCCCCAAGTTTAGAAAAACCCCGTGTCTTATAAGAAGTCTCGCAGCAAATATGCCTCAGAGGAAGACATTATTACCCTAGTCAGGAAACACATCTATCTTCTTTTCCCAAAGGAGACACCCTATATCTTTCAAGATTCTTTCTGATATAAGCATCCTTGAAATGATAGTCTAGGACAAAAACTATCACAAGCTGAGCAGAAGCACCAGAAAATTGTTAGCCATCCCTGAACAACACACAACATGGGGTGTTCTGTTTGGTAAATAACTATCCTTACATTTTTATTTGTTTTGGTTTTGGTTGGGGCACCAATTTATTCAGATCTTGCACCCACCCTGGGGATAATTTGTGTTTTTGCATCTTTTAAAGCTGCATTTGAAACCCAATATCTTTATCTGATATAAATATGGAAATTACATGGCAGAGGAGAATTTCACAAATATCACACTTGAAAAATAGAGAGGTGATTGTATATATAATTCAACGTTGATATAAGCACTGGGTTTATGTATCATTTAGCTAATGCAAGAGAAGTTTAAAAGATCTTTCTACTTTCTATTTATGTTCATTAAGTAAACTCTCAGTAAAATTTTATTAGTCAACTACTTTTGCTTTTCTTTTCTTTCTTCTTTTTTTTTTTTTTTTTTTTTAAGTATTTGTTTATTTGGCTGCCTTGGGTCTTAGTTGCACCATACAGAATTTTTTGTTGCAGTGTGTGGACTCTAGTTGTGGTGTCCAGGCTTCGTTGCTCCATGGCATGTGGAACCTTCCTGGACCAGGGATCAAACCTGCGTCCCCTACACAAACAGGTGGATTCTTAATCACTAGACCACTAGGGAAGTCCCATGTACTTCTGCCTTTCATTTAAGGATAATATCATATTGACATTGATAATTTGTTCCCTATTCATCTCACTTTTTCAGTGTTATGAGAGTTCATTATTTTTAATATTTAATAAGCATTTTAATCGGAGAAGGCAATGGCACCCCACTCCAGTACTTTTGCCTAGAAAATCCCATGGATGGAGGAGCCTGGTAGGCTGCAGTCCATGGGGTCCTGAAGAGTCGGACACGACTAAGCAACTTCACTTTCACTTTTCACTTTGATGCACTGGAGAAGGAAACGGCAACCCACTCCAGTGTTCTTGCCTGGAGAATCCCAGGGATGGGGAAGCCTGGTGGGCTGCTGTCTATGGGGTCGCACAGAGTACGACACGACTGAAGCTACTTAACAGCAGCAGCAACAGCAGCAAGCATTTTAATTGGAGGTTGAGAACATGCAGTGACACCTGCTTGCCAAGTAACAGTTTGAATTAGAATATTTTCTTTTAGATTTCCCTTCTCTTCAGAATGTATGGAAATGAAAATCATGTGTTCTTGGTCAGAGCAAACAGATGACTGATTCCTTAACTAATATGTGTCTTATATAATCTCTGTTTACATCCTTTCATCCCTTCAGTGTTTTCCCTCTCTATATTTAGTCTTATTTTCCAACCTCAGCACATCTGTGTATATCCAACCTATTACTCCACTATTGAAAATCCAATACTTTGCTGATTTGATGATCCTTAAGTTTCTTGACTTTATTTAAGGTTGTAGTCTTTATTTCACAATTGCATTAATATATTTACTTCAAACTCTAGATCTAACTGACATGTGTGAATCTTTGAAGATCTCTAGGCATAAATTTCCCTCCCTTGGCCTTGGTTGTCTTTAGTATTTTAAATAGCTTTCCATTCCTTGGTTTCTGCTAAGTTAATCACACTACTTCTATATTTAGTTCACAATTTGTATTCCCAACCTGTTCCAATGAATTTATAAAATTTGAATTCCATATAGCTGGCACTTTTCTACATACAAAATACTTATAAGTTATACAGTTTTCAGAAGACCCCACAAAAACTGAAATTCGTCAGATGTCAATCATACTTTATGATAGAGCCACTGTAAGTGTGGTATAGGTAACATATTAGTTATATTAATATGTGTCCCTGCTAAGTCACTTCAGTCATGTCCAACTCTTTGAGACCCCATAGACTGTAGCCCACCAGACTCCTCTGTCCATGGGATTCTCTAAGCAAAAATATTGTAGTGGGTTGCCATACCCTCCTCCAGGGGATCTTCCCAATCCAGGGATCGAACCCACATCTTTTATGTCTCCTGTGTTGGCAGATGGGTTCTTTACCACTAGCGTCACCCAAACACTCTTAATTTAAGAAATCTTAATTGTTAATAATTTTAGAAAGAGACAGTCTTCTAAAGGTCCTGTGCATTCCTACATGTATGCTAAGAATAGAAACTATGGACTGGTCAGTCTTTATATGTGTCATTTCTCAGGGAAATCTTGATGTAATACTTCCCCTTCAGACAAAGAGCAGGTTTACAACAGAAGTAATAAGTGGCCTCAGCTAGTGCTACTCTCCTATGGCATGACCCTCTGTGTGTGTAGCCCTCCATCTCATCCACCTGTGTTGCCTCTTAGAGACTGGGGACATGAGGGAAGATCACCAACAAGAAATCTTGAGACTTCCCTGGTGCTCCAGTGGTTAAGACTGTGCTTCCAATGCAGGAGACCTGTGTAAGATCCTAGTTGGGGAACTAAGATCCTATTAATACATGCTGCATGGTAAAGCCAAGACAAAAACAAATGAACATAAAAAAAAAAAAAAAGAAATTTTTGCTACAACTTCTGTGTTGACTAGTAAAGTTATTTGTCTTTGTTCCAGGTATATTGTGTCAGCATACATAAACATTAAACCTACTGGGATTTTTGCTTGTAGTTATGGTAAAATCTTAGAACCTTCACAGTTCTGTATAAAAATATAGAATATCTGTCACCAAAAATAAGTAAGCGCTAACCGTTGGAAGTTTGCATAAATGCCTATATAGCTAATTCAGTTTTACTTAATGAAGTATACAATTTATTTATACATCTATTAATTTAAAGAGAATGTATATATTGCAACCAAGAAATAATTTTTATTAGTTGTTACTAATACAAAATTACAAACATCAGAATGATTATATTCTTTGAAAGCAAAGATGTAGAAACTCTATACTGTCAGGAAAAACAAGACCAGGAGCTGACTGTGGCTCAGATCAGGAACTCCTTACTGCAAAATTCAGACTTAAATTGAAGAATATAAGGAACCACTAGACTATTCAGGTATAACCTAAATCAAACCCCTTACAATTATACACTGAAAGTGACAAATAGATTCAAGGGATTAGATCTGATAGACAGAGTGCCTGAAGAACTAAGGATGGTGGTTCATAACATTGTATAGGACAAGGTGATCAAAACCATTCCCAAGCAAAAGAAATGCAAAAAGGCAAATGGTTGTCTGAGGAGGCTTTACAAGTAGCTGAGAAAAGAAGAGAAGTGAAAGGCAAAGGAGAAAAGGAAAGATATACCCATCTGAATGTAAAATTCCAAAAAATACAAAGGAGAGATAAGAAAGCTTTTCTAAGTGAACAATGCAAAGCAAGAGAGGAAAACAATAGAATTGGAAAGAGTAGAGATCTCTTCAAGAAAAGTAGAGATACCAAGGGAAATTTGCATGCAAAGATGGGCCCAATAAAGAACAGAAAATGTATGGACCTAACAGAAGTGGAAGACACTAAGAAGAGGTTGCAAGAACACACAGAAGACCTATACAAAAAAAGATCTTAATGACCCGGATAACCATGATGGTGTGCTCAATCTCCTGGAATGGGAAGTCAAGTTGGCCTTAGGAAGCATTACTACGAACAAAGCTAGTGGAGGTGATGGAATTCCAGTTGAGCTATTTCAAATCCTAAAACATGATGCTGTGAAAGCACTGCACTCAATATGCCCGAGAATTTGGAAAACTCATCAGTGGCCACAGGACTGGAAAAGGTCAGTTTTCATTCAAATCCCAAATGAAGGAAGAGTCAAAGAAGGTTCAAACTACTGCACAATTGCACTCATTTCACATGCTAGCAAAGTAAAGCTCAAAATTCTCCAAGTTGGATTCAACAGTACGTGAACTGAGGACCTCCAGAATTTCAAACCGGATTTAGAAAAGGCAGAGGAACCAGAGACCAAATTGCCAATATCCAAAGGATCATAGAAAGAGGGAGAGTTCCAGAAACACATCTACATCTGTTTTATTGACCATGCTAAAACCTTTAACTGTGTGGATCAGAAACAAACTGGAAAATTCTTAAAGAGACGGAATTACCAGCCCACCTTACCTGGCTCCTGAGAAATCTGTATGCAGGTCAAGAAGCAGCAGTTAGAACCAGATATGAACCAACAGCTGGTTCCAAATTGGGAAAGGAGTACGTCAAGGCTGTATATTGTCACCTTGCTTATTTAACTTATACGTAGAGGACATCGTGTGAAATGACAGGCTGGATGAAGCACAAGCTGGAATCAAGATTGCGGAGAGAAATATCAACAAACTCAGATATGCAGATGACACCACCCTTGTGGCAGAAAGTGAAAAGGAACTAAAGAGCCGCTTGATGAAGGTGAAAGAGGGAAGTGAAAAAGCTGGCTTAAAACAACATTCAAAAAATGAAGATCATGGCATCTGGTCCCATCACTTCATGGCAAACAGATGGGGGGACAATGGAAACAGTGAGAGACTTTATTTTCTTGGGCTCCAAAATCACTGCGGATGATGACTGCAGCCATGAAAGTAAAAGATGCTTGCTCCTTGGAAGAAACGCTATGCCAAATCTAGACAGCATATTAAAAAGCAGAGGCATTTCTTTGCCAACCAAGGTCCGTCTAGTCAAAGCTATGGTTTTTTCAATAGTCATGTATGGATGTGAGAGTTGGACTATAAAGACGGCTAAAGGAGTGAAAGTGAAAGTTGCTTAATCATGTCTGACTCTTTGCAACCCCATGAACTTTACAGTCCATGGAATTCCCCAGGCCAGAATACTGTAGTGGGTAGCCTTTCTCTTCTCCAGGGGATCTTCCTGACCCAGAAATCAAATTGGGGTTTCCTGCATTGCAGACAGATTCTTACTAACTGAGCTATCAGTGAAGCCCAAAGAAGGCTGAGCATTGAAGAACTGATGCTTTTGAACTGTGGTGCTGGAGAAGACACTTGAGAGTCCTTGGACTGCAAGGAGATCAAACCGGCCAATCCTAAAGGAAATCAATCATGAATATTCATACAGAAGGACTGATGCTGAAGCTGAAGCTCTAATAGTTTGGCCCCTGATGCAAATTGCTAACTCATTAGAATAGACCCTGATACTAGTAACGATTGAAAGCAAAAGAAGGGGACAACTGAGAGTGAAATGGTTGGATGGCATCACTGGCTCAATGGATATGAGTTTAAGCAAACTCTGGGAGATGGTGAAGGACAGGGAAGCCCAGCATGCTGCAGTCCATGGGGCTGCAAAGAATCAGACTCAACTAAGTGACTGAACAACACATTCCAAAACTGGAACAGGAAAACTGTAACAGGGTGTGACCTTTAGAAATATTGAAAGCAGTAAAAATCCAATTATACAAAAAGCTGAATTTCTCAAAATCATGTTAATATATATTACCAGTTGCAAAAGTGGCCTCAATTTCTTTTTTAAGTGGTAAAGTGTAGTTAATTAGTAAAGCAAATGTCTGAATTCAGAATTATATAATGCTTGTGCAGATGGTGAAATTCATGAAATGATAATCAACACTTTGGGCAAAAATGGTTATTTTTATTGTTATAATCTGTAAAGTTATTATAATTCTACATATAAGTTACTTTTTCAATTTTCATATCATTTTTCCCTAGACAATAGTGCTAACATATTAAGCAAGTGAATTTTTTCTGTAAATTTTTTGAATATCAATAGATGAAAAAAATAGATTCACATTTTTAAACTTCTAGAACTGAATCAGATTCCCTAAGAGGCAAACTCATTTTTAGTGCTTTTTTAAAAATAAAATTGTGCTCTGGACTGGTGTCTTATATTTAAATTGCCAATAATGGTATTCATTTTAAAAATAAATAATAATACAACAATATTAAAATGACCTATTGTTCTTGATAATTACCCTGAATAACAAAAACTGGCATAGATTTGATGCATGCAAAAGGTAAGAGTAATCAACCAAATCTTTAAGGTATGAAATAAAAATGAATGTTACCCACAACTTTTTAACCTCACTAACACTTCTCCCCAAATATATTATTGAAAGTATTTTCTTGCTTGTCCATCCAGAAAAATAGTTTTAGCCACTGATATTATTTTTATAATATTGTTCCCAAGCATTAAATTTGTATTGCTTCATTATTTTTAAGACTTCCAGAGTAATTTGTTGTATGAATATAACAAAATTTAATAATCAATCTTCTTTTAATTAACATTTGTTGGTTTTAACCCCTACCCCAAAACACATAGTAAAAACAATGTATATACATATGTTCTCTTACCTGTATATTGATGTAGTTTTGCTAATATACTGGCGGCTTAATTTTTATCAGTGAAATTGTTGGGTAGAGGTTACCTCTGTTTTTTCTAAAAATGTGAACAATTTGTATTACTAGTAGGAGTTCCTATTTTAGCAAAATATGATGGAAAATTTGTGTTGTAACAAATGTCTATACATCTCCTGCTTCTTATATTATTAGAATATATTTAGTCTATTGATCTGTCTATTAATACACTGATCAGATCAGATCAGATCAGTCGCTCAGTCGTGTCCGACTCTTTGCAACCCTTGAGAAGCCTAACAAATGTAAAATATTCTTTTAAATATTTATTAACTAAATGATGTTGGAAAATTAAAGCAACTTGAATATTTTGTGGAATCTATGTGATCAAATTCTTGGTAGCTAGAGTATTTCACAGGAAAAAAAAAATACTGTTTGATGTGATCTAGAGTCTGTAAAAGATGCCATTGCTGTTGAAACCCTACAATAGAATATATGAACATTCAATCCAAAGTATGGGAAATACATCAACAACATTGTATGTGTCTGGTTGGCCAGAAAGTTTGGTCAGGTTTTTCCATAAGATGGTATGCAAAAACCTAACAAACTATTTGACCAATCCAATATATAGTTATTTTGCAATATTGCTTCTTGAGTTTGCTAGCTCATGTCTCCCTTTGATTTTCACTGAAAGTAAAATTAATATACAAATAAATGTTTAGAGTCAACATGTTATATCCCTGAAATGTAGACTTTCATAAAAATATATTTTACTTACATTAAGAATAAAATTTAAATGCATACATACTACTGTTAAAAAGCCTTATTTGCCTTATATCTGTCTGTTCTTTTTGATGTATTCAGTTCAGTTCAGTTCAGTCGCTCAGTCACGTCCAGCTCTTTGGAACCCCATGAACTGCAGCACACCAGGCCTCCCTGTCCATCACCAACTCCTGGAGTTCACTCAAACTCACGTCCATGGAGTCGGTAATGCCATCCAGCCATCTCATCCTCTGTCGTCCCCTTCTCCTCCTGCCCCCAATCCCTCCCAGCATCAGAGTCTTTTCCAATGAGTCAACTCTTCACATGAGGTGGCCAAAGTACTGGAGTTTCAGTTTTAGCATCATTCCTTCCAAAGAACACCCAGGGCTTATCTCCTTTAATGGACTGGTTAGATCTCCTTGCAATCCAAGAGACTCTCAAGAGTCTTCTCCAACACCACAGTTCAAAAGCATCAATTCTTCGGCACTCAGCTTTCTTCACAGTCCAACTCTCACATCTATACATGACCACAGGAAAAAACATAGCCTTGACTAGACAGACCTTTGTTGGCAAAGTAATGTCTCTGCTTTACAATATGCTATCTAGGTTGGTCATAACTTTTCTTCCAAGGAGTAAGAATCTTTGATGTATTACATTACCATTATTATGTGCATACTGCTTTGAATAGAAGTAACTTTCTTTTTAAGTCTGTATAAATATACCAACCTGATGGTATCTTAAAAACAACCCCTCTGGCCTTGAGTACTACCTAACATGTTACCCCAGTCATATAACATCAGAAGTTTCACAATTCTAATGCTTCAAAAAATAAAACGGTACTTTTCTTTTAGAACATCATTCTGATTTTTATAAAATCTAAGTATTTGTAATATTACCACAGGAATTTTGAAGATAAACTAGCATCTTAAACATTTAAATATGTGTGCATGCATGCTAAATCACCTCAGTTGTGTCCAAGTCTTTGCGACCCCATGGACTGTAGCCTGCCAGGCTCACCTGTCCATGGGATTCTCCAAGCAAGAACACTAGAGTGGGTTGCCATTTCCTTCTCCAATTTAAATATGAATGTGGACCTTATTTGATATTCTCTTTAAATGTAGAGTAACAGAAGGGCCACTGTAACAGACAGTTAGACCTGGAACTTACTGATGAATCTCAGACTGCACTGTCTGTGTGTTAAGACTAGGCCTACTGAGTAGCTCATCTACTTCACACACTGCACAGCTGAACTTGTAATGATAATGTCACCGTGTGTGTGGCAAGCTCTGAGGATGCTGTCCACATCTGAGCACTGTTACTCTACGCTTGAAGAAGTAATTTTAAGTTGATATTTTTGCTAACTTCCCAACCCATGAAGTATTAAATAAGTGTTTGAAACAGGCTGCATTTACTTCATATACATATATAATCAAATGTTTAAATCTGCTTGGTTGTATGATATGAGGTTGCTAAAATTATGAAACAGAAATATATACCTTTGGAACATGCTTATCATTTGCTATGTAATTAAATATATAGACCATTTTGCTTGAGAATATGCATGTGTGAGTACACATGTGCACAGAGGCTTATCCCTAGGCATTTACAAGCTGTTTTATAAAACTAGTTAGTCTGTACATTTTTAATCCTTATCTTTAGCTAACCTTATCTTAGTCATCATTAGTTTTCTGTTGTTGCCCATAACAGGCCAAATGACTCAAAGATTATAAGCAGTAAAAAGTCATGTCATAAGCATCAATTCCCCTAACGAGCAGCTGAATAAAATATAAGTGATGTTCCTTTTAAGACTACAGACTCGGCAGCTTCTAGTTTTGCTTTCACAGTAGCATAGTTTTAAAACTTTTCAAAAACAAGATCAACAGAGCTATCAGATTTGAATTACAGCGTTCCAGTACAATCATCTTCTCTTCATAGGCCCACAAGCATTCACTTGGTTCATCACACAAATATGATCATTTTAGATGTTCAGTCATATGGTGTGGTGAACATAAACTTGAACAACTTTCTAAGCAGTCAAAAACTATTTATGAATATATATTAAATCATATTTTACATTTTACAAACAGCATACAAGCATTTTCTTTCACTGATTTTTTTACAATAATTATACTAAGTAAGCAAGAATTTAAGCATTTGAAATTGAGACTAGGCAGAAGGGAGCTAAAATTTACTGACATCTTTCTAAGTTGCTTTATTTACATTTTTGAAAACTAACTTTGCTTATACATTTCTCCCCACCTTTTTAGAATTGGTTAAGTGATTTGTTCATAGTCTTAGAGTTAAAAAAACTTCATAAATAGAAAGATACTATTTCCACTAAAAAGATAAAGTCACATAAAAGCCAAACCCACCACCACTTTAATGCTGGCAAGAATTAGTCTCTACATAATTTAAAAGCTGTAACTAATATTGGAGGTTTGCTGTAGCAATAATAACAATAATTATAACAATAACAACTTTTTTAATGTCTTATTTATTCTTTTTTTTTTTATAGTCTAAACACTTACCTTCCTGTCTTTTGTTTCAGAAAACTTAAGCATCTTAGAAGATAGTCCTAAGGGTAGTGAAAAGTCAGATATTTCTAGATGTGGAATAGGAAGATGGGGGCTGAATTTTCAATACAGATGTTAGAAAGAAGAGAAAATTTCCCTTAAATGAGGAAGGAGACAGTTGGTTCTGTTCTGTGTGCTTAGTGTGTTAGTCACTTAGTCGTGTCTGACTCTTTGCGACCACATGGCCTGTACACCACCAGGCTCCTCTGTCCATGGGATTCTCCAGGCAAGAATACTGGAGTGGATTGTCATTTCCTTCTCCAGAGGATCTTCCTGACCCAGGGATCGAACCAGGGTCTCCTGCATTGGAGGCAGATTCTTTACCATCTGAGCTATCTGTGTGCTTACCTTCCTTTAATTATTCAGGAGAGGTAAGAAATAACTTTGCAGTATCCTCTGGAAGTTTAGACTCCATATATTAATGCTATTCTTATCAAAAGGATACTTGGCTCCTCTATGATAATTCTTAACATAAAAGCACCAGAACTTCAGTATCTACTCTGGATGAAATATCAAAGGAGCTTTCTCTAACTCTACTGTGAAGACCTTTGTACTAACCAGAGAATGGGAATATCCAAGGAGCCCCGCAAATAGCAGATTAATTTGTTGTTAGAAAAGTGGTATGGAGGATTGGGGTCAGACGTATTCTGATTTTTTCCAGATCAATTAATATGGCTGTGTGTCTCATTTTTTGGAGTAATATTAATTACTGATATATGTATACAGAGCAATTTTAAAATAAGAAAGCTATATTTTATATATTTTATCTTGTTCAATAAAAAATTAATATTTGATAAAGGGAGGATATATCTTCCAATCATCTGTTTACAGTT
Organism: Bos indicus; assembly: GCF_029378745.1. NCBI lineage: Eukaryota > Metazoa > Chordata > Mammalia > Artiodactyla > Bovidae > Bos > Bos indicus. The sequence goes on along the minus strand of NC_091776.1, from coordinate 25,917,945 downwards.
AAATACACTGATACTTGGTGATGTGAAACAATATCGTTGTCTTCCACCCTTCTCTGATTTTATGGTGTGAAAAAGTGATATAACCTCACTGATCCTTTGTACTGGATGAAAGAATAAGGGAGATTTTTTTCTTTTTTGTGCATATGGTTTAACTATTTTTAGTAATGATATCTGTGTCTTGCATCTCTTATGTACTGTTATATTTCTAAACAAAAAACACTGAACACTTTTATATGATCTAAGCTAAGCTTTATAGGCACAAAGATGCATAATTCATTATCTTATTCTCACTGTATATACTTTCATAATTGAACTTTGTATTCCATTACATTTCAGCTAGATTTGTAATTATAAGTAAGTTTGCTCTCCTCAGAGTAGAAAATACATTTATTAACAAAAACATGTGGTAAGTTCATCACTAATTGATGCAATCATATAAAGGTGGTAATAAGGATTAGAAGAACACTAGTTTCAACTCAAAAGAAGTAATATGAATAAATAAAAAGTATTGCTGCTAGGCAGAAGAACTTAGTACTTAGCATCAAAACTTCATTGTCGTTTAGAAAAAAAAGTTTTTAAAGGAATATAAAGCAAAGGAAGATAATATTGGGAAAGGCGTTTTTAATGAATGAGGGAAGTTTGATCTAAGAGGTTGATAAACCAAAAAATTAAATTAAATAAATAAAAGCTCAGAATATTAAAGGAAAATATTATAGATAAAAGACAAGACATATATTTATATTGCTAACATCATTTTTATTTTATATTTGAGAAGGAAACTGCTATGATAATCTGTTGAAAGTTGAGAGGTGCCACAGTAGCTGTTAAGGGCTTTTAGGAAGAGAACAAGAGCAAATTAAAATAAAAGTAAGACATGTAATCTATATATCAGAAGTGAAAGTGAAGTGAAGTCGCTCAGTTGTGTCTGACTCTTTGCGACCCCATGGACTGCAGCCTACCAGGCTGCTCCCTCCATGGGATTCTCCAGGCAAGAGTACTGGAGTGGGTTGCCATTTCCTTCTCCAGAAACCAGTTTTAATTAATTAGGTATGAGAAGGCATAGCATTTGTGTTAATGCCAGCAAGAAATTAATCTCCTTACATATTTTAAATACTAAAACTAATATTGGAGATTCACTATAATAATGACAATAATAATTATAACAATTTTTAAAGCTTTTATTTACTAAGCTTTTTGTATACTCCAGAGACTTACCTTCCTATTTTTTATTTCAGAAAACAAAAGTTAAACACTGAAGATTGAAAATTGTCGTAATAGTAGTGAAAAGTTGGATATTTCAGGATGTGGCATAGGAAGGTGGGAACTGACTTTTCAATGCAGTGTGTTGTTGAAGATAAGCCTGCCTAAACTAAAAGCAGATTGGGGAATATATATTCTTGTCCTCCATATTTTGGAATCAAGTGTTGATGCCAAAATAGCGTGTATTACACAACAGCCTGTTGAGTTTACACTTCCACACTTTCAAGTCTGACTTGATCAAAGCTGCAGCTGGGTTTCTAATCTCTCTGTATGTGGACAATTTATTATGCAAAATTCTCACTCATTCCTCTTTCTTAAACTGCTTTGAGTTTAACCAGGTTTATTTTGCACACAAGATCCAAATCTTCTAATATTTAATTAATTAAAACTATTTTCTGGTACATAGATTACACATCTTATTTTGCTTTTATTTAATCTGTTACTTCTCTTCATAACAAGAAAACATTTACTAACCATCACCTTTGTCCTAAGATTATTTTTCAGTACATGCTGACCTTCTTAGCTGTTTAAGACATTCATTATCAATTCTGGCTACATTTGAGAGAACAGGGGCAGACAGAACTCAAGATTCTGATCTGCTAGCTCTATGAGGATGCTTGAGAATCTGCATTTCTTTTTTTTAAATCTTTGTTGTGATTCCAGTGAACAGTTAAGTTAAAGAAGCACTGGTGGATAGTTATTAATATTCCACAAGTAGCAACTTGGCAGTTATGTTCATTTGCAATTCAGTGCAATTTAAAGGGTTCATCACTTTGTCACTTTCACAAGAGACAAAGAATGCTATACCAAATTGGAGTTAGCTGGGAGGGATTGGGGGCAGGAGGAGAAGGGGACGACAGAGGATGAGATGGCTGGATGGCATCACCGACTTGATGGACGTGAGTTTGAGTAAACTCCGGGAGTTTGTGATGGACAGGGAGGCCTGGCGTGCTGTGATTCATGGGATCGCAAAGAGTCGGACACGACTGAGTGACTGAACTGAACTGAACTTATAAGAGGTTATAAAATGCTATACTAGGTTTTATCATTGTCAGTCTAGTCCAGGCTTCTGAAAGTTAATGTGCAATACAAATCATCACTAGAGAATTTTTGTTTAATGTAAGCAGTTAATGGTTCTTTCCTTTTCCCTCTCTTGTCCAGTAGTTTGTGTTTTTTCACAAAGACTGGATAAGACGAAGGACCTGCAGAGGTCCATGACTATTCTGGTGCTTTTCTTGGGTAGGGGTGGGGTCTCTTCCTGGGGAAGGCCCCACAAGGTTCTCCTTGGCTTCATTTCTAAATATAGGACTGCTGTTTCGTCGCTAAGTCCTGTCTGACTTTTGCAACCCCATGGACCATAACCTGCAAGACTTCTATGTCCATGGGATTTCTCAGGCAAGAATACTGGAGTGGGTTGCCATTTGCTTCTCCAAGGGATCCTCCCTACCCCGTGTCTCCTGCATTAGCAGGCAGATTCTTTACCACTGAGCCACCAGGGAAGCAAGACATAGGATAAAGGTTACCTAATGTATGTCTTCTCTGAGAAAAATATAGTCAGATCAAAATATACCAAAAAGCAGTTTCAAGGTATGTGTTACAGAGAATTCAGAGCATGGACAAACTATGTGAGCATGTGTACATTTTTAAGTCAAGTTCAAATGTCTAACAAGTATACAAAATTTGCTTCTGTATATAACTTCATTTTTTAATTATATTTTTATTGGCAATTATTTCAGTTCAATTTAAAAAATGACAATGCTATGTTGGTTTCTGCCACATAATAATGCAAATCAGCCATAATTGTACATACATCCCCTCTCCCCCAAGCCTCCTTCCCCCTAATTTTACTCTTTTGAAAATCATATTTAAAACTGTGTTTGTCCTTCTAAGAAAAAAATATGAGTTCAATAAGATTGTTTATATAATAATGTTAGTTTGATTTTTAAAGCATCATCTTTTGTCTCTGTTCAATATGTTGATTGTAAAGAGAGTCTTGTTTTAGTCTAATGGAATGTGGGTCAACATCATCTTCCTATAGCACTCATTTTTCTGATGAATGATAAATCTTTATTTTTTCTTATTACCCAAATAAGACTTTCTTTTCTCTTTCTCCTTTCCTTTCTGTAACTAAATGCTGAGCCAAAAGACAAATTCATTTCACTGCTGAGTTTTCCTGCATCCTTATAAAGTATATAGTATGGATGAGACACCCTCTCCACCAGCAAGCTCACCCATCTGTAAACACACATTAAATTCTTACTGTTATTTTCAGTAAGTTAAATTCACAGTTTGGGGAACCATACAAATAAAATTTATGCAAGCTAAATCAACCTCACTGAAAATTATGTCTCATAATGTTTGGTCTTTTTAATTTTGGAAGAATATTCTTTGAAAAATCAGGGTAGCTTTCCACAAGCTGTGTATGTTTTCTCTCTGGAGTGAGGAACCATAGAATTCTGGTCAGCTAATCTGAAAGTTCTTACTGTGAGTATGTTTTTGTTATAATCAAATTTGAAATGTTGAAACATTTTATGATTTAATTAAACTAACCTGCTTGAGATCATGTTGAAAACTACAACATAGTAGTGTAGCTTTTAGACACCTTACTACACTAAGAAACAATTTAGAGCAGTGTTTTAAAGCTTTTTAATAGATCTAGTCTCCATGAAATGCTTAATTCAATTAGATTATGTTTTCCTTTGGAGCAATGATCTTCTCTATAGAGCTCCTTGATCAGTAGAGCTACTTTATTCTTTAACATCAAGAATAATTCATTTATTCATTGATTTATCCAGTGGATACTTATTGAGTCCTTACAGAAATTCTTATCCAATTCTTGTCTTGGGGACTCAAGTGAGATGTTGTCTTTACCCTGAAAGCCACACTGAGATTAAAAAAAAAGAAAGAAAAATTCATTGGAATCAGGATGGTAGATCTAATAAAAGAACTATGAACAAGTCATAGAAGGGCTGCTGCTGGGATTGCCTCCTCTGCATCACTATATTACAACTCTGCTGGGAAGAACAAATCTCCAAATCAACCTTGAGAGGTACAGGAAAATTGGAAAATTGATGCAAAGAAAATATGGGTCTGTTTACCAACGTAGGGATACCATGTGTATGCAAGAGGGGAGCCCCTTTTTGCCTCCTTTTTCCCCTTTGTCTCTTGGGTCAAGTCTCCAAATTTCCAGTGTCCCTGAAAAGTATCAAAAAACTAGTAAGAGGAAGGTGAACCATCTACATCTTCACTGTTTATATTGCAGCTTTAGGAGACCAAGTAATGGTTTAGTATATTAGAGAATAGAAATTCTGTGTCTTTTCAGTGCAATCCCTGACCCCTAACTCCATCTTTAAACCTTTCAACCATGACAGGAAGAAGAGGAAGGTACAGACAACTTCCTGTTAATGGGTAAAATCCAACCAAGGAGCATCCTGGCTGTAGTCTTGTTCACTCTACTGATAACTATACTCAACCCCTCATAGGTAGGGACTGGATGAGAGATCTTTACAGAAATTGTATTTAAAATATTATAAGCAAAATTATTTTAATATAGGGCCTTTACATGATGGTAATTAAGAGTAAATAAGAATTGATACAAAAATGATTGGCTAATGCACACAAAATATTTAAACTATAATATTCACTTGTCTTTATATTTTTAAATCTTCATGTGATGTTAATCATTTTAGTAATATTCATTTTTATCAAGTGCTTTGAAAATATAGCATTATTTTGCTAAGGTTGAAAGCAAGTTTAGAATGAAAGAGTTTAAATAATTAAATAGTAGTTACTAATTATAATCTTAAAGGAATTAGTAGGTTATTTTGTCACTGTTGATTGATCTCACAAAGGAGAAATATATTTTCTGTCCATTCATAATTTTTATTTAAATAAAAAATTTTGTTTTCTATTCTGCCACTTTCTTTTCTTCTCCTTATATCCATGGTATTTAGTGGTTTCCCAAAGTAGTATATATTTTACAGTCACTTAATAAAATAACAGTTCATCCTCCTAATACCCTTTTCAATAAGGTTAATTGTTAACCTGCTGCTCCTGCTGCTGCTGCTAAGTCTCGTCAGTGGTATCCGACTCTGTGCAACCCTATAGACAGCAGCCCACCAGGCTCCTCTGTCTCTGGGATTCTCCAGGCAAGAACACTGGAGTGGGTTTCCATTTCCTTCTTTAATGCATGAAAGTGAAAAGTGAAAGTGAAGTTGCTCAGTCGTGTCCTACTCTTAGCGACCCCATGGACTATAGCCTACCAGACTCCTCTGTCTGTGGGATTTTCCAGGCAAGAGTACTGGAGTGGGGTGCCATTGCCTTCTTCGTGTTAACCTGCTACCTCTTAACAACTTCCTTCTTCAGAAAATATGATCAGTTCAATTCATGTGAACATGTGATGAAAACTCATCAAGTTAGACTGATGAAAATAGACTGACGAAATGGTAGAGACTGGCTAATTCTTAATTTGAAAATAATATTAAGGAATATATTTTTCAAAAAATTACCTGTGAAATGTATTCAAAGTTTCAACTTGTTTGTATAGTCTTCCTTTCCATGGTCAATGTGAATTCATGTACTAATGTAAGATTGGTGAAAAAGATTAAGGATGAGTTTACCACTTAAAGTATGAACCAGACATTAAATGTCTAATTTTTTTGTTTGTTTTTATGATTTTATATAAAATCTTTTACTTGAATTTCTTCTGATGTAATTGTAGAATTACATACAGTTGAAAGAAATAATATAGAGAGAACCTATTGAAACCCTTACTCAGTTTCTCCCAGTGACAAACTATTGCAAAATGTGGTACATCACAACCAGGATGTTCACATGTCTAATATATTGACTACATTAGACATGTATTAAATACACAGAATATTTTCATCACTAAAATGACCTCATATTATCCTTTGAGTGATGTGTAAATTGCATCATCAATTTTCTTTTTGGCACCCTTCAGTGAATTCTTTTACTCCTCATTATCACCTCTGGAAACCACCAATCTGTTCTCTGTAGCTATGAATTTCTGGTTCTTGTTTTTTGTTTGTTTTGATTTTTTTTTTAGATTACACTTATAAGAAAGATTCTCTGTCTGATGTATTTATCTTAGCATAATGCCCTTGAGGTCCATTGTCACAAATATCAAGATTTTATTTTTTATGTCTAGTAATATTTCATTTTGTGTGTGTGTGTGTGTATATATATATATATATATATATATATATAGGTTTTTCCATATCTTGACTATAGTAAATAATGCTGAAATTAATATAGGGATGCATGTATCTTTTCCAGTTAGAGTCTTTGTTTTCTTTGGATAAATACCAAGGAGTAAACCTGTTGGATCATATGATAGTTCTATTTTTATTTTTTTGTGTGGAAATTCTATACTGTTTTTCATAGTTACTTCACTAAATTGCATTCCCAGCAACAGTAAACAAGTATTCCCTTTTCTCCAAACCCTCACTAGCACTTGTTATTTCTTGTCTACTTTTAAATAGCCATTTTCACAGGCTATTTGTCAATTTGCTATCAATCAGCATTTCCCTGATTATTAAAGCTGGTGGATTCCTTTTGGCCATATGCATGACTTCTTTCAAAACATATTTATTCATATTTTTGATCCATCTCCAAGAATAATAGAAATAAAAGCAAAAATAAATGAAAGGGACCTACTTAAAAGCTTTTGTACAACAAAGGAAATTATAAACAAAATGAGGAGACAACACACAGATTGGGAGAAAATATTTGCAAATGATATGGCCAACAAGGAATTAGTCTCTAAAATTTTACAAACAGTTCATGATGCTTACCAGCATAAAAACAAACAACTCAATCCACAAATGGGCAGAAGACCTAAATAGATATTCCTCCAAAGAAAACATACAGATGGAAAAGAGGTGTATCAAAAGATGTGCCACATTGCTAATTGTTAGAGAAATGCAAATTAAAACAATGAGATACCACCTCACACAAGGCAGAACGCCTATTACCAACAAACCCACAAACAATAAATGCTGGAAAGGGAGTGGAGAGAAGGCAACTCTCCTATCCTATTGATGGAAATGTCAACTGATGCAACCACTTGGGAGAACAGTATGGCAGTTCCTAAAAAAACTAAAAACAGAGCTACCAAGTTGTTGTTCAGTTGCTAATCATATCCAACTCTTTTCATCCCCATGGACTGCAGCATGACACACTTCCCTATCCTACACTATCTCCCAGAGTTTGGTCAAATTCATGTCCATTGAGTTGGTGATGCTATCTAACCATCTCATCCTCTGCCACAATTTTCTCCTTTGGCCTTCAATCTTTTCCAGCATCAGAGTATTTTCTAATGAGTCAGCTCTTTGCATTAGGTGGCCAAAGGATTGGAACTTCAGCTTCAGTATCAGTCCTTCCAATGAGTATTCAGGGTTGATTTCCTTTAGGATTGACTAGTTTGATTTTCTTGCAGTCCAAGGAACTTAAGAGTCTTCTCCAGCACCATAATTCAAAAGCATCAGTTCTTCAAGTCTCAACCTCTTTATTGTCCAACTCTCACATCCTTGCATGACTCCTGGAAAAGCCATAGCTTTGACTAGATGGATATTTGTCAGCAAAGTGATGTGTCTGCTTTCCAATACACTGTCTAGGTTTGTCACAGATTTCCTTCCAAGCAGCAAGTGTCATTCCATTTTGTGGCAGCAGTCACAGTCCACATTGATGGTGGAGCCCAGGAAAATGAAATTTGACACTTTTTCCCTTTCTGTTTGCCATGAAGTGATAGAACTGGATGTCATGATCTTAGTTTTTTGAATGTTGATTTTTAAGCCAGGTTTTTCACTCTTCTCTTTCACCCTCACCAAGAGGTTCTTTAGTTACTCTTCACTCTCACCATTTGAGTGGTATCATCTGCATACTGAGCTTGTTGATCTTGGTTCCAGATTGTGATTCATCCAGCCCAACATTTCATGTGATGTATTCAACATATAAATTAAATAAACAGGCTGACAATAAACAGCCTTGTCACACTGCTTTCCCAATTTTGAACCAGTCCATTGTTCTATGGCTGGTTCTAACTGTGCTTCTTGACCTTCATACAGGTTTCTCAAGAGACAAGTTATGTAGTCTGGTATTCCCAGCTCTTTAAAATTTTTCTACAGTTTCTTGTGAGCCACAATAAATCAAAGGTTTTAGCATAGGCAATGAAGCAGAAGTAGATGTTTTTCTGGAACTCCCTTGCTTTTTTAATGATCCAACCAATGTTGGCAATTTGAACTCTGGTTCCTCTGCCTTTTCTAAACCCAGCTTGCACATCTGGAAGTTCTTGGTTCATGTACTGCTGAAGCCTAGCTTGAAAGATATTGAGTATAACCTTACTAGTATGTGAAATGAGCACATTTGTATGCTAGCTTGAGCATTCTTTTGGCATTGCCTTTCTTTGGAATTGAAATGAAAACTGACCTTTTCCAGTCCTGTGACCACTGCTGACTCTTCCAATTTTGCTGGCATATTGAGTGTAGCACTTTCACAACATCATCTTTTAGGATTTGAAATAGCTCTGCTGGAATTCCATCACCTTTACTAGCTTTGTTTGTAGCAGTGCTTCCTGAGGCCCACTTGACTTCCCACTCCAGGATGTGTGGGTCTAGGTTAATGGCAACATTTTTGTATAGTTCTGTGTATCTCTTCTTAATCTCTTCTGCTTCTGTTAGGTTCTTCCTATTTTTGTCCTTTATGATGCCCATACTTGCATGCAATTCTCCCTCGGTATCTCCAATTTTATTGAAGAGATTTCTAGTCTTTCTCTTTCTATAGTTTTCCTTTATTTTTTTCCCACTGTTTATTTAAGAAGGCCTTCTTATCTCTCCTTACTACTCTCTGAAACTCTTCAGTTTCAGTTAGGTATATCTTTCTCCTTTTCCCTTGCCTTTCACTTGTCTTCTTTCCTCAGATATTTGTAAAGCCTCCTCAGACAACTGCTTTGCCTTCTTGTATTTCTTTTTCTTTGGAATGATTTTGGTCACTGCCTCCTATATAATGTTATGAATCTCCATCCATAGTTCTTTAGGCACTCTCTCTACCAGATCTCATCCTTTGAATCTATTTGTCACCTCCACTGTATAATCATAAGGGATTTGATTTAGGTCATACTTGAAGTGGTTTTCCCTACTTTCTGCAATTTAAGTCTGAATTTGGCAATAAGGAGTTCATGATCTGAGCCACAGTCAGCTCCCGGTCTTGTTTTTGCTGACTTTATAGAGCTTCTCAATCTTTGACTGCAAAGAATGTAATCAGGCTGATTTTGGTATTGACCAACTGGTGGTGTCCATGTGTAGAGTCTTCTCTTGTGTTGTTGGATGAGGGTGTTTGCTATGACCAGTGTGTTCTCTTGGCAAAACTGTTAACCTTTGCCCTGCTTCATTTTGTACTCCAAGGCCAAACTTGCCTTTTACTCCAGGTATCTCTGAACTCCCTACTTTGCATTCCATCCCCCTATGATGAAAAGGACATCTGTTTTTGGTCTTCATTCTAGGTGGTCTTGTATATCTTCATAGAACCATTCAGCTTCAGCTTCTTCAGTGGTTGGGGCATAGACTTGGATTACTCTGATGTTGAATGGTTTGCCTTGGAAGTGAACCTATATCATTTTGTCAATTTTGAGACCTCAGCCAAGTACTGCATTTTGGACTTTTGTTGATTATGAGGGCTACTCTATTTCTTCCAAGGGATTGTTGCCCACAGTAGAAGATATAATGGTCATCCGAATTAAATTAAATGGAATATAATCTATGAAAATATTGAATTACTGTGTTCTTCTCCTGAAACTAATCTAATAATGTAAATCAACTGTATGTGAATACAAATAAATAAACAAAATCATAATTACCTTGTTGGAAAGTCTTTGTTAAATAATGTCGTTTAATCATTAATACTCATAAACTAAAATATTTTTCTTTATTCACTTAAGATTTATATAATGTATTTTAAATGGTAGTCTATACATATATGATATTGTATTTTTGGAAATGTGATTCATGTATAAATTAAATAATATTTAAAGTATGTCAAAATTAGTGGCATTTGATCTTCCTTATTGGTAACATCATATATTAATTCTAATTATACTAGGGTCCTGTCAAACTTTCCTATATGTGCATATACTACTTAGGGTTTATGATATATACACTGTATATGAGATACTTGGGGTTTATTTTTATTTGAATCAAAAGGGAACTTTTGGAGAGGAATTATTAAGTGTAAGAATTAACTATATTAGAATGAGATTAAATGATACATGGATGTAAACACTAAAGAGGGTAAAAAATGCAGATTTAACTCCTGTTTTCTGTGGATTGTACAAAATAACTTGAGTACTGTTTGAAATTATTCTAAATCCATACACTACACTTAGTCTGTTTTGAGCACATTGCTGTCATTTTTCATTGTGTACAATTTGCAAATATACTTCAATAAAAATGATTTAATACTTGTTAAATGCACATTATACAATGTTCATTTAAAGACTTAAGCTTTTATTGTACTTGTCTCGATTTTCAAACAAAAATTTACTTCACAGTACATTAATTTCTATTATGTATTTTTTACTTTGTCATTAACATACTTTCATTATTTTAATAAACAAAACTAAATACAGTATTAGCTGTTTGGCTCTATGCTTCAGTAATTTCACCAAATAGCTGGGAGACAAATGAATGCAGATGACTATTGTTTTAATTATATTTATTGATTCTAGTGTGTTTAAATTCTTATTTATTTTTGAAAAGTAGTGTATTTTTATCTATAAATGGATTATATAAATGAAATGTATAATAGATTGTAATCTTAACCATGAGATAATAGAATCTATAGCTATCTAAGTAATGTGTTCTTTACAAATTACTTAAAGATATCAGGCACAGTACATTCTCCATTTAACAGGACAACTGTTTTGCCAAGGAGTCCTTTTATCAATAGCTGTTCCCAATACTGGTATAGATGTTGGAAATGTAACTATTTCAAATTAGCTGCATCACAAAATATGATTTCCAAATACACAGAACATCTACAAAACAATTCCAAGCTTGAAGTAATACATATGCTCTGATATTGTTTCAGTAACAATAGTTGAAAAACTTACATTGATATTTAACTGTTTGCATAATGTTCACTTATTTTGGAAAGATAGAAATATCTTGCACTGAATAGAAATTTAAAATATTATGTAACTCTCAGATTTTAATGTATGAAGTTTGCAAGTTATAAAATCATTTGATAATGGATATTAAAATCATTATAGCAGTAAAACTGATCTGTTCTTTTTTACTGTCATTTCATGCTACATAAAATTTAAGTATTACTTCAGAAGTTATCTTTTATCTTTATTATCTCATTTTTGTTAAAAATGTAAACAGATATATTTAAGTGCTAATTTGTTTTGTTTTCATAATCCAGCAACTTATTTCTCTCTCAGTAATTTTGGGAATGGTTGGAAAGATAGATAGCTTTCATGAATATATACATGACTATATATATAGTCTATATGTATATATAGTCATTTTCTTGTGGTGGGAGAAAGTAATGCAGCCATTAATTGATTTATTAGGATGAAAAATCTATAATTTTATCGTAATTTGTGACTGCTTTATCATAGATAGTATAATGTATTATTGACATGTGAACTTTCTCATGTAGGAATTGATGTTAGTTGACTGTATATGCTGATATAAAGTGAGTCAGTTTTTTACCCTGAAAAATAAATTTTGAAAAGAAAAAGAGTCTGATGCTACTCAAAATGTTGAAAGCTGTTATTCAAAAGGCAGTAAATAAGTCATCAATAAGTAGTAATTATCAGTAAAGAAAAAAAAAACCTATAAAAGTTACATTTTACTATTATTTTCATTTCAGAGACAATACTTGTTTTGATCACATTAGAATTAAGTGTTACATGATTAGAAGGGAATCTTTTAGAAGTATATATTACTTAAGTAATCTTGATATCAGCCATGTTAGATAGACTCAATACATGATTCTAAGAATAAACTTTAAATGATAATTTTACTCAGAAAAAAGCACACATCATGTCACTTATTTATTCACGCATTTTTATTGTGACATAATGGATGTATGGCATTGTATTAGTTTAAGGTGTGTAACATAATGATTTGATATATGTATATATTATAAAATGTTTACCACAATAAGTTTAAACATCTATCACCTCACATAGTTACAATTTTTTTTCTTGTGATGAGAACTTTCTAGATCTACTATCTTAACAGCTTTCAAACATAAGTATAGTATAGTTAGTTAGGACTTCCCTGGTGGCTCAGAGGTTAAAGCGTCTGCCTGCAATGCGGGAGAACTGGGTTCAATCCCTGGGTTGGGAAGATTCCCGGGAGGAGGAAATGGCAACCCACTCCAGTACTCTTGCCTAGAAAATCCAATGGATGGAGGAGACTGGTGTCCATGGGGTCACTAAGAGTCGGACACAACTGAGCAACTTCACTTTCTTTCTTTCACTTTCTATAGTTAGTTATAGTAACCATGCTGTCTATACCTCATATTCCCAGCACTTATTTATCTTATAACTGAAATTTTTTACTTTTTGATCAGCTTCACTCATTTTGCTCAGTCCTGATCCCTTGCCTCTGACAATCACCAATCTGTTCTCTATATTTACGATTTTTTAGATTATATATGTGAGATCATACAAAATGTGATTTTTATCCTTTTGTACTGATTTCTCTTAGCATATTGCTCTCAAAGGATTCTCCTTGTGGCTCAACTGGTAAAGAATCTGCCTGCAATGTGGGAGACCTGGGTTAGATCTCTGAGTTGGGATGATTCCCCTGGAAAAGGGAATGGCTACCCATTCCAGTATTCAGGCCTGGAGAATTCCATGGACTGTATAGTCCATGGTTTCTCAAAGAGATGGACATGACTGAGTGACTTTCACTTCACTTCACTTCATTGCCCTCAAAATCCATCTCTGTTATAATGAACTATCATCATTTATACATGTTGATATTTGAAAAAGCTAAATTACAGCTAATTTTTGTTTCATTTGTTAGAAATATAGCCAAGTAACCATACATTCAGAGAAGGCAATGGCACCCCACTCCAGTACTCTTGCCTGGAAAATCCCATGGATGGAGGAGCCTGGTAGGCTGAAGTCCATGGGGTCGTGAAGAGTCCGACACAACTGGGCAACTTCACTTTCACTTTTCACTTTCATGCATTGGAGAAGGCAATGGCAACCCACTCCAGTGTTCTTGCCTGGAGAATCCCAGGGATGGGGGAGCCTGGTGGGCTGCCGTCTATGGGGTCGCACAGAGTCGGACACGACTGAAGTGACTTAGCAGCAGCAGCAACTATACATTGATACATAAATAATATTTGATACCATGATTTATATATAGATACCTTTAAAGATTTTTCTGTTATCTGAAAGTTTTAGAAATACTCTGTGCTCTTCTAGTATTATCAGACTCTTCATCAATGGGTTTCTTTTTTCCCCAGCTTTATTGAGATATACCTGACACAAAATCTGTGTAAGTGTACTGTGTACAAAGTGTTTGACTTGATATATTTGCATTTTGTACAATAGTTATTACCATGGTGTTAGCTAAACCTACATTCTGTCACATAATTCTTTTGTGGCGTGTGTACATTTAAGATTTAATCTCCTAGCAGCTTTTAACTATATAATGCTGTATTATTAGTTATAATCCCCATGCTGTACTTTAGTTTCCCATAACTTATCCATATTATGACTGGCAGTTTGTACCCTTTGACTAAATCTTCCGTTTCCCTTGCCCTCAAGCTCTTGGAATTCACCATTCTAGTCTCAGTTTCTATGAATTTGGATTCCACATATTCCTGATATCATACAGCATTGGTCTTTGTCAGGTCTATTTCACTGAGCATAATGCCTTCAGGGTCCATATATGTTGTCAAAAATGGCAGAATGTCCTTCTTTTCATGGTCAATGGTACTTAGTTGTTTGTGTGTGTTTTATCCGTATATGGCACCTGTGTACCACTTATTTATCCATTCATCCTTTAAAGGACAGAACCTAGGTGTTTCATAGAGTTACAGGGAACGTGGGAAGGCAAATATCTCTTCAAGATCCTGTTTCCATTTCCTTTGAATTCATATCCAGAACTAGGATTGCTAGACCATCAGTTCAGTTCAGTCACTCAGTGGTGTCTGACTCTTTGTGACCCCATGAACCGCAGCACGCAAGGCCTCCCAGTCCATCACCAACTCCCAGAGTCCACCCAAACCCATGCCCATTGAGTCGGTGATGCCATCCAACTATCTCATCCTCTGTTGTCCCCTTCTCCTCCTGCCCTCAATCTTTCCCAGCATCAGAGTCTTTTCAAATGAGTCAGCTCTTTGCATCAGGTGGCCAAAGTATTGGAGTTTAAGCTTTAGCATCAGTCCTTCCAATGAACACCTAGGACTTATCTCCTTTAGGATGGACTGGTTGTATCTCCTGGCAGGTCAAGGGATTCTCAAGAGTCTTCTCCAACACCACAGTTCAAAAGCATCAATTCTTTGGTGCTCAGCTTTCTTTATAGTCCAACTCTCACATCCATACATGACCACTGGAAAAACCATAGCCTTGACTAGATGGACCTTTGTTGGCAAAGTAATGTCTCTGCTTTTTAATATGCTGTCTAGGTTGGTGATAACTTTCCTTCCAAGGAGTAAGTGTCTTTTATTTTCATGGCTGCAGTCACCATCTGCAGTGATTTTGGAGCCCAAAAGTCAGCCAGTGTTTCCAGTGTTTCCCCATCTATTTCCCATGAAGTGATGGGACCAGATGCCATGATCTTAGTTTTCTGAATGTTGAGCTTTAAGCCAACTTTTTCACTCTCCTCTTTCACTTTCATCAAGAGGCTCTTTAGTTCTTCACTTTCTGCCATAAGGGTGTGTCATCTGCATATCTGAGGTTACTGATATTTCTCCTGGCAATCTTGATTCCAGCTTGTGCTTCATTCAGCCCAGTGTTTCTCATGATGCACTCTGCATATAAGTTAAATAAGCAGGGTGACAATATATAGCCTTGATGTATGCCTTTTCATATTTGGAACTAGTCTGTTGTTCCATGTCCAATTCTAAGTGTTGCTTCCTGACCTGCATACAGGTTTTCAAAAGGCAGTCTGGTGTTCCTATCTCTTTCAGAATTGTCCACAGTTTATTGTGATCCACACAGTCAAAGGCTTTGGCATAGCCAATAAAGCAGAAATAGATGTTTTTCTGGAACTCTCTTGCTTTTTCGATGATCCAGCAGATATTAGCAATTTGATCTCTGGTTCCTCTGCCTTTTCTAAATCAGCTTGAACATCTGGAAGTTCATGGTTCATGTATTGCTGAAGCCTGGCTTGGAGAATTTTGAGCATATGGCAGTTCTATTTGTATTTTTTTGAGGTACTTGCATACTGTTTTCCGTAATATATTGCACCAATTTACATTCCCACTAACAGCACTCATTCTTACTAACCCTTGTTCTTTCTTATCATTTTGATTGTACAAATTCTAAATGTTGTGAAGTGACATCTCATTTTGGGTTTTGACTTACATTTCCCTGATGATTAGTGCTATTGTGCATCTTTTCACATACTTGTTGATCATCTGTGTATCTTCACTGAAAGAATGTCAATTCTGTCTCTCTACCCAATTTTAATCATATTGTTTGTTTTTGTTTTTGAAATGTATGATTTGGGTATCATACCATCTTTGGATATTAAGCTGTTATTAGATAAATGACTTGCATATATTTTCTACCATGTTTCAGGTTGCCTTATCATTCTCTTAATGGTTTCATTTGTTTTACAGCCTCCATGAGTTTTTGATTCTAATTCTTACCTTTGTTCTATTCTCACACCAGTTTGTACTTTTTTTTTTCTTTGAATAGAATGCTATACGACTTTATTCTGAGTAATTTCTTCAATGTTTTTAATATTCCTCCAGTTTCAAACAACAAATTCACTACAATAATTGAATACTCACCAAGAAAAAGTTGGATCAGAGGGAGAAAAAAAGATTTAATTTAGATTTTAATTTAGATAAGATATTGATAATTTTCCCAGACTCTGGGTTACATGACTATCATTTTGAGAGGAAAGAAATCCTTCATTAATTTCCAATGTGATAAACAAACATCACAGTTATTCAAACTGCTTAAAAAAAAAAAAAAAAAAAACACTTGTATGCTCTTCTTTTCTAAAAGTACCCAAGTTGAAGAATGCATTGATTTTATGAGTAGAGAAATACAAGAAGACCAGAACAAATGAAAAGTTTTGCAAATTTGCACATACCAGATTAAGTAATATAGAATACAATAAAGATCAAATATTAGATAATTTAATTGAATGGAAGATAGTTGTAAATAGCAATGAATAGAAAAAGAAGGCGATTGAATTTAATTTAAAATCTTCAGTCAGGAAATCAAATAGAGTATACTTCCTCCTTTGCTTCCTTTCTTTCTTTTCTTTCTCTTTTTTCTCTCCATATCTCTCCCTCTTTTTCCACAGCTTGATAAAGTTTTGACCTTTTTGTCCCACCCAAATTTAGGTTCCGGATGCAAAGTTGTTTAGAAAAAAATCTGTAGACCGTTAAAAAGTTTAGCATCCACTGAATTTCCAATCTTTCCAGAGCCCTCCCTTCCTTAAAATTATTTAAGGTACCCTGTATATTTTTCTTTCATTTTACTTCCTCTTTGAATCTCCCAAATTATAAATAACCAAAATATAAGTTGATAAATATCTTATAAAAATATATTAAATGGAGGAAGCCTGACAATATATTACACAATTTGATGACTGTCTTGAGGAAAAATATTTTATATGAAAAAGTAATCCCTATATATTAGTATTTCATAGACTAATATTTAAATATGTATTTGTGTATAATTGTATTTTAATGCCATTACATACAGATGTTAGATTTAAGAATGGTAAAATAACAAGATGTCCTAGATTTAATTGATTTAATACATTAAATACACTTGCAGTTCTAGGGAAGATATAAAAGTTGTTTTCCAGTGTTGAGTTAGAGGACAACTAGAAAACTGTGTCAACTGTTATAAATATCTATGGCTATTAAAATTTCCACATTAGTAAAACTTAGCATGGAGTTTAGGGATACCACAAAATAGTAATTAATTTTTTCTTGTCAAGAAATATTTCTAAATGAGCATTAAGTCTGTGGGACACAGGAGATATACTGGAAATCTATGACAATAGACCTATAACAAAAATAGATATAACAATGGATATACAGCTGCATAAACTAACACTATTGTACTTACTAAAAATAGAAATTTGCGAGAATAATATGCTTATATAAAAAACACAAATGTTCACAACACAATATTTTAAATATTTGATTGGAGCCATTGTAACGTGTCTCATTAAGATTAACTGATGTCTCTAATTTGGCCATTATTTTAGTTTCCCTTGTATAGTATCCACGAATATTTTTTCTCTAAAAAACTAAAGAGCCCTCAATGAAGGTGAAAGAGGAGAGTGAAAAAGCTGACTTAAAATTCAACATTCAAAAGCCTAAGATGATGGCATCTGGTAGCATCACTTCATGGGAAATGGGGAAATGTGGTAACAGTGACAGATTTTATCTTCTTGGGCTCCAACATCACTTCAGATGGTGACTGGAGCCACAGTATGGAAAGACATTTGCTCCTTGGAAGAAAACAACATGACAAACCTTAACAGTGTATTAAAAAGCAGAAACATTACTTTGCCAACAAAGGTCCATATAGTCAAAGCTATGGTTTTTCCAGTAGTCATGTACGGATGTGAGGGTTAGACCATAAAGAACACTGAGCACCAAAGAATGATGCTTTTGAGTTGTGGTGCTGGAGAAGACTCTTGAGAGCCCCTTGGACTGCAAGAAGATCAAACCAGTCAATCCTAAAGGACATCAGTCCTGAATATTCATTGGAAGGACTGATGCTGAAGGGGAAGCTCCAATACTTCAGTCACCTGATGTGAAGAACTGACTCATTGGAAAAGTTCTGATGCTCAGAGGATTGAGAGCAAAAGGAAAAGGGGACAGCAGAGGAGGAGATGGTTAGATAACATCACTGATTCAAAGAAGGCAAGTTTGAGCAAACTCTGGCAGATAGTGAAGGACAGGGAAGCCTGGCATGCTGCCGTCCACAGATTCAAAAAGAGTCAAAAATGACTTAACAACTGAGCAACAACAAAGATACCTAAAGCTGGAAAACAGAAGCCTAACGAAAAGGGATTTAAATTATGAAAAAGAGCATGAACTCATATAAGAAGACGTTCAAATGTATAAGGAGCATCAAATGAGGTTGTTCCTCCTGCCCCTTTTGCTTTCAGTCTAGAAAACAAAGACTTTTCTCCTGAAGAGCAACAGATGAGCATGGAGGGTCTGAGGCATTGAGAGGATACAGTTTGATTGATAAGTGGCATGACCCAGATCCTACTGACAAATTCGGGACAAGGGGCCTCTGGCAGTCAGTGCACCCAGGCCATTCTCATCACAGACTCCCCTGCCCTGAGTAGAATTCCCAAGATCCAGAGAGTCTGTATCACTAATTACATCTGTAATCTTTTTTAGCCATTTAAAATAACATTTTCATAGGCTCTGAGGTTTTTGTGGACATGGACATGTTTGTGGAGAGGCTTTAGTCTGACTACTATGCATGGCATTAAGAATGTGCCACAATAGCTTTTAGTCTAATTTCTGGACTTTTTTTTCCTCCTTTGTACAATGTACTTCACTGTCTAAAGTTCTCAACAGTCTGGGAATTCTTTCACCACTTCTAATCTCCCCTAGTCTCTGAACTGACTAAAAAGTTCTGATAAAGTGTGTCCCGTTTAAATCAAGGCCAAGTAGGTATCAGCTCTAAAACAATGTTAAATTATTTGTATGCTCTACTTTAACTTATGGCTTTTGTTCTAACCATCTACAAATTCCTGAAATTCTAGACAAGATAATTTAGAAAACAAACAGTAATGATATGCAAAGTTTAAAAGTGTAAAAAGATTTCAGTATGAACTTTCAATACAATATCAGGAGGATAAAAGAAGTAAAACATGCCTTTGACTTCAAATAAAAGTAAGAAAAGTAATCAGAATACTGGCAGAATTCTGTTTATATTTTTTAGTTTTTTTTAGTTTAATCTGAAAAAGTAATCTAGGGTTCTTTCTATTTCACTTGCTTTTTAAAATCAGATTCTTAGTATTATGAACAGGTATATTATCAAAGATATCTCTTACCCAAAAAATGAAACAAAATTTTAAATGCAGAGATGCTTCTACATTTGAAATTAAAATTCAGAGAAGTATTGCCTCCTCATTTTTCTTTCTACATACACAACAAAAGGAAGAAAAAGAGTTAATGATATTCAAAGAAAAGTAAAACTAAATTCAATTGAATATAAGTAATAATAGTAAATTTCTCTTATATTTACAATCCCTTGAGTTCTGCCCAAAGTTTCAGACTGTTTATTCATAGATGAAAATGTTTTATAACATGTTTAAAGATTGCTCTGATTTGACTAAAAACAAGAGTTGTAAACCTATCTCTTTCTTCTATGAATTGATTTATCTCTAGAAAGTAATGTGATGCTCTTATTAGCTACTTTTTTAAACTTTTTGTCACTTCTCTAGTTTGAAAGTAGGATTAATCTTGTCTTGCTTTTGTATAATAGACTTTGACATCTGCTTTTCCATTACATAAAATATAGATTTCTGAGTACCAAGATACATTCTTACTTATACTCTTCCTATGGTATGTTAAAGACTATGTTCCCACAATTGGGTTTAGGCTTAAAAATTCTGATATTAAAATACCAACAGGAGAGATTCATTAAATCTAATCCCTTTACTCCATCACAAGCTCCAAAACATATCTCCAGATTCATCTCCCTTTCACATTTCTAAACTCAAACCAGCAAAAGAGACACTGATGTATAGAACAGTCTTATGGACTCTGTTGGAGAGGGAGAGGGTGGGAAGAT
Source organism: Bos indicus (assembly GCF_029378745.1). Taxonomy (NCBI): domain Eukaryota; kingdom Metazoa; phylum Chordata; class Mammalia; order Artiodactyla; family Bovidae; genus Bos; species Bos indicus. Next base: position 25,897,679 of record NC_091776.1, on the reverse strand, counting down.
TTGGGAGAATGGCATTGAAACATGTATAATATCATGTATGAAACGAGTTGCCAGTCCAGGTTCCATGCACAATACTGGATGCTTGGGGCTGGTGCACTGGGACAACCCAGAGGGAGGGTATGGGGAGGGAGGAGGGAGGAGGGTTCAGGATGGGGAACACATGTATACCTGTGGCAGATTCATTTCGATATTTGGCAAAACTAATACAATATTGTAAAGTTTAAAAATAAAATAAAATTTTAAAAAAATAAAAAAACATAAACTCAAACCATGAATAACTTTTCACCTCTCTCTGATCATGTGGAAAATTTCAAAATTGTATACCTTTCTCCATAATATTTATTTACCCTAAGTAACTTTTCTTCTAGTTTCCACATAAAAAAAAGTTTTTAAATAATAATATTCTCCTAACATCCTTCTTGACTCTGATTTCACATCATTCAAGGAAGCATGGAATAGTAAAAAATAATGGGTTGGCTTTGAATTCAACAGAATTGTTTGAAGAACAAATCTTGCCACACTGTAGGCAAAGGCAATGGGAAAGTTATGTAACAGATCCTAGGAATCATATCATTTCATTATTATTATTATTATAAACATCAATAATAGTTTATAAATAAAGTTCCTTTAAGTTTTTTTTTTTCAAGTAAGATACACCACACTTGCCTCAGTGTTTGACTTGATAACAAAAAATATCTTCGTTTTGTACTTTGTAGGAGTGGTTTTGGGGAATAAAAAGAAATAATACTTTGGACATCCTAGCTTAGATGATACTCATAAATGTTAGCTTTTCTGCCTTAACATTACAGAAATAGAAATCAGAGTTGTTTTTTTCACAGTTCACTACAAATTTGTTTAGAGCACTATATTCAACAACCAACATTCTCATTCTTATTCTTGTTTTTGTTTGTTTGTTTTGTTTTTATTTATTTATTTTTTAATGTTATTTGATTTTTAAACTTTACAATATTGTATTGGTTTTGCCAAATATCGAAATGAATCCGCCCCAGGTATACATGTGTTCCCCATCCTGAACAACAAGAGCAACATTTACCCTGGTAAACATACTAGAGCATTTGCTAGTAGAAAGATAAGCAGGAGTCCTTGTCTACTAGATGTATTTGGCGGAATGTGCCTAATCTGCCTAGGAAGTTTGTAAATAAACCTGAAATTTATGGACGTGGACAATATACTGGCTGGAGAATATCAGATAGTTTTCTACATTATGGGATTTAATTGAAATTGTGCCACAACAGAAATTTTCTTTATCTTTAAACTATATCCCACACACATTTCTTTAATATTATATGTAAATCCAATCTAAAATTTATGTCCCAAGCAAAAGAGAAGACACATGTAACTGAATTGATGTTTTTGGACCTCTCTAAAAGACGACTGTTTGTGGTTTACTCTTGCCTATGTTCTTTGAGTTATTAAATACTTCTTTGAATTATTATTAAGAAATAATAAATATTATTAAATTATTATTTATGAGCCTGGCAGGGTGCAATACAGTAGGTTGTAAACAGTTGGATACAACTGAAGCAACTTAGCATGCACACATATTTATATATATATATATATATATATATATATATATATATAATTTGATGAACTATGAACTGAGGTACATTACATTTTACAGGACACAGGGATCAAGACCATCCCCATGGAAAAGAAATGTACAATTGCACTCATCTCACACACTAGTAAAGTAATGCTCAAAATTCTCCAAGCCAGGCTTCAGCAATATGTGAACTGTGAACTTCCAGATGTTCAAGCTGGTTTTAGAAAAGGCAGAGGAACCAGAGATCAAATTGCCAACATCCGCTGGATCATGGAAAAAGCAAGAGAGTTCCAGAAAAACATCTATTTCTGCTTTATTGACTATGCCAAAGCCTTTGACTGTGTGGATCATAATAAACTGTGGAAAATTCTGAAAGAGATGGGAATAACAGACCACCTGATCTGCCTCTTGAGAAACCTCTATGCAGGTCAGGAAGCAACAGTTCGAACTGGACATAGAACAACAGACTGGTTCCAAATAGGAAAAGGAGTACATCAAGGCTGTATATTGTCACCTTGCTTATTTAACTTCTATGCAGAGTACATCATGAGAAACACTGGGCTGGAAGAAACACAAGCTGGAATCAAGATTGCTGGGAGAAATATCAATAACCTCAGATATGCAGATGACACCACCTTTATGGCAGAAAGTGAAGAGGAGCTAAAGAGCCTCTTGATGAAAGTGAAAGAGGAGAGTGAAAAAGTTGGCTTAGAGCTCAACATTCAGAAAATGAAGATCATGGCATCCGGTCCCATTACTTCATGGGAAATAGATGCGGAAACAGTGTCAGACTTTATTTTTGGGGGCTCCAAAATCACTGCAGATGGTGACTGCAGCCATGAAATTAAAAGACGCTTACTCCTTGGAAGGAAAGTTATGACCAACCTAGACAGCATATGCAAAAGCAGAAACATTACTTTGCTAACAAAGGTCCGTCTGGTCAAGGCTATTGCTTTTCCAGTGGTCATGTATGGATGTGAGAATTGGACTGTGAAGAAAGATGAGCGCCAAAGAATTGATTGATGCTTTTGAACTGTAAGAAGACTCTTGAGAGTCAATTGGACTGCAAGGAGATCCAACCAGTCCATCCTAAAGGAGATCAGTCATGGGTGTTCATTGGAAGGACAGATTCTGAAGCTGAAACTCCAATATTTTGGCCACCTCATGTGAAAGGTTGACTCATTGGAAAAGACCCTGATGCTGGGAGGGATTGGGGGCAGGAGGAGAAGGGGAAGACAGAGGATGAGATGGCTGGATGGCATCACTGACTTGATGGACATGAGTCTGAGTGAACTCCGGGAGTTGGTGATGGACAGTTAGGCCTGGCGTGCTGTGGTTCATGGGGTCGCAAAGAGTCGGACACGACTGAGTGACTGAACTGAACTGAACTGATATAAAATTGAAAAAAAAAATACGTCCAGTTCTTTCCCTCTCTAGAATCATGAAAGTATGAAGAATTATCTTTATATAAACCAGAGTTCTAACAAGTAGTGGACTTGTTAGTGGACTACTGATCCAGAGATTTCAGTGTTAAGTACTTTAAGAGTCGAGTTAGGGCCATGTAATGCTTTAAAATGTCTATGTGTGAGTGTATCTGGGAGTGTAATGAAATCAGTGGTGAAGATTTTTAACATGTCCTAGATACAAAAATAAGGGAAAATGTGTATTTAATAGATACCAATAGCTAGAGTATCTGAGTTATGATCTAGTTCCAATTTGCTCTTTTTAGAGATGATAAAACATAGTCTCAAAAACTGATCTTGCCTCAGGTCACACTCCTAGTTAGTTGTTGATGTTAGGCCAATATACTGCTATGTCAACTCTCATGCCAGTGCTCATCTTCTTGTATGGATTTTTTTAATGTAATTTTTTTTTTTTTTATGAGAGAAGTCATAATAAGTAGACATCAAATGGAATGACAGCTAGAAAGTGAAACAATCAGTATAGCTTGAAATTCAGATGTACTTTAGATAACAAAGCAAATAAAGGTTTGTGGCTCCAGTGTATATGTTGCCTTGCTTACTGTGTTGTCATATCCTGGAATTAAGCTATCTTATATTTTGTAATTTTTTTTCATGCATAAAAAATATTATCAGAAAAAATATGTGGAAAAGATGATCCAGTGAGAACAGAATGACCCTTCTTGCTTTTCCTCAAAATAGACCAAAATCCCCTGAATGTAATTAAATATTTAAATATAATAACTGATGTAATGGAGACAAAATTACATATTTGTAGACAACATAAAGTACACATATTTTTTGACTGACACCTCAAGAGTTTCTATGGGAGATTAAAATGGCATTGGAATCTCTATAAATATGCAGTCCTTAAATGTGTGGAATTTATTGTTGTTTCATACAGTTTAAAAATAGTTTATCAAAATGTATAATGCATGAATATATTTCCCCCCTTAGTACCATGTAAAAAATTTCGGAGTTATCTGGTTCAGTTTAACTTTTACACACTTTTTTCCAAGATTAATTTCACATCATTTAACGTCCTAATTTATTTATTTTTCAATCTGCATCTGCATCTCAGTGGCATTTCTTAAACATGGTATGGAATGACTGTGTTACTGAATCCACTGTGGTATGGAGATTGGGGGTTCAATTTTCAATAATGTAAAAATGCATTTCACACATACACCCTTACTAATTTAATTAGAACAATTTATGTCAGTGTTCATTTTCCCCATTCATGACAAGTAATTAATAGTTGCCTCGATTTATTATTACAATTCAAAATTACACTTTCAAAATCCACATGGAAAGACTAATGCATGCTTCAGCACAGCTACAGCTGAGAGTAGATATTAAACTAAAATCCACTTCAGGTATATTTGCACCATAAACATTTCATGAAAGCACTTGAAGGAAGATAGGAATGATTCTTCTGTGTCCTGGGCAAGATTGCTCTTCTCAGATAACACCACTATATACAGTATTTATTGGCTTTTATACAGATCAGGAGGGTTGCCAACAAGATGTTGTTATTCTGACTGAATAACTCCAGCCGCAATTGACTATATAATGACTGCTTGAGCAAATGTGACAACGTTTTTTGGAGAACACAATGTTGAAAGCATTTGAGAGATTTAATTTTTAAGGGAAAAATGTGTACCTCATTTTGCTTGGGTTTTCAGGCAGTATACAAAAATTGAAAGTTAATATATGGCTTACATGGAAAAGTGAACCTACCAGAATCTAAAGGAGTCTATTTATATAGATTTATATTGAGGTATTATATTTTTATGTAGAACTTTAATTATTTTCATGATTAATTTTATTTCATATTTATACTATATTAAACTATATTTACACTAGATGCCATAATAGAATTTATATTTTTAGAGCAGTTTTAAGTTCAGAGCAAAACTTAGTGAAAACAGAGACTTCTCCACATAGCCCCTGCCATCATACATGTACTCTCTCCCACAATTAACTCGCCCACCAGGTACATTTGTGACAATTAATAACTCTACATTGATAAATCAAAGTACGAAGTTTAAGGTTACAGTTCACCCTTAGTGTTATATACTCCATGGGTTTGGGCAAATATTTACACAGTCTTAATCATAAGAATTGGAGGCTTCCCTGGTGGCTCAGAGGTTAAAGCGTCTGCCTGCAATGCGGGAGACCCAGGTTTGATCCCTGGATCGGGAAGATCACCTGGAGAAGGAAATGGCAACCCACTCCAGCACTCTTGTATGGAGAATCCCATGGAGGGAGGAGCCTACCAGGCTACAGTCCACGGGGTCGCAAAGAGTCGGACACGACTGAGCGACTTCACTTTCACTTCAATCATAAGAGTCAACACTGTGACTACATACATACGTCTAAGTGAATGCCCTACACATAGCAGCAATGCATGATGATTACAATCTGGAATTTTACACAGATAAACTTCACAGTATTTTATACTGGCAAAGATTTCCTCATATCTGCAAAGAGGAATATTTTAATTCTGTATTTTTATTAAACAATGTGGAAATAGAGATAAATCCAATAACCATATAAAATTTCCTATATTTCTGATATAAAGAGTAACTTTCCAATAATTGAGTTTATCAAACCATCTCCTTTTGTCATAATTAACTGATTTTATTCATTAACATACTTTTCAAAGCCTTTTCTTGTTTTGTTCAAGAAAATAGACTACATTCTGGAAAAAGCACATTAAGTCTTAAACATGAAGAAAAGTTTAATGAAGATTTTGAAGGCAAAATAATCATATCATTTTAGAGTATATTGAAAGTATGAATTGTAAAATGTTTTTTATTATCTCAATGATGATATTTTCCCCAGTCTTTCGTATGTATTCAAGATATCTCAAATTGAAGATAATATCCCTATATTTATATTGTTGTAATATAAAAGGCATAAATTTTAAAATTATAGGTTAAATAACACACTTTGAAAGGTTGTGATAGAAATACTCATGAAATGTACAATAATAAAATTGTTTGGGCTTAATATATTATTCAAAGAAAATTTTTTATAAAAACTTCATTGTAGTTTGAGCTATCATGATGAAATTTAGAAAAGAACTTTGGAAAGCAAAATAACCTAGAAAGAATTAGAAATCCCCAATGCATAAAAAAAGAAAACATATTTTAGTGCTTTTTAAATTAAGAAACCAAAGAGATTTACATTAAGCATAATATTAGCAAAAAAAAAATATTCAGCTTGATGAAGGAAAATGTAAAGAAAATGGCAGTCAAAAGGACATTGCCCTGCTAGATTAAAGTTAGTGAGAATAAAAGTTTAAATAAAGTCTTTAGCAATTAAATAACTTTTCACAAATTATTGAATGTCAAATGTCTCTAGGGTCTCAAATTGGTTAGTTCATACCAGGCTGAGTCAAATACACAATCATATGTATGCTTCCTTGATTGATTAGTTATTAGAATTTATTCTTATAAGTAGAACCAAAGTGCTGGTTTAGTTAAATACATGAGGCAAACAACTATGTTCTATCATGTATCTGTGGCTATGACTGAGTAGTGAACACAAAATGTGGGAGGATAAGAAGAAATATGAGTACATTTTTGGTAGGAATCTTATGTTTCTAAACTACCCTTTATTAGAATGAGGCTATAAAATTCTCACACGAGTTAATTTTCAGATGTGTTTTAGCTTTCCATTTTAAACTCAGAAAATTTTTGAAAATATGGAACTATATTAGTGAATAGTCCGCATTGTCCTGTGGTGTGTTTTCCTTTTCCATTTTTGATATCATGTAAAAATTAAGATGTATTTTTATTTTTTATCTTTGATTTGTTTCTTTTTAATTTTTATTATTTTTTAATTGGGAGGATAATTACTTTACAATGTTGTGATCTCTGCCATACATTGTGAATCAGTCATAAATATAGATATATATATATGTATATATATACCACACACACCCCCTCGCTCTAAGAGGTATTCAAATACCTCACAGCTGCATTTCCCCAGTTCTCCATCTGGCCCCTTCCCCTTTTCTATAGCACCTGGCCTCTTTCAGTCTTCCCTCTCAGTCCTTTACCCTCCAGCTAAAGTCTTGGGTGACATGTCTAAGGCAGGTCCTTAGTCAATAAAGCAAAAGTAGATGTTTTTCTAGAACTCTGTAGCTTTTTCAATGATCCAGCAAATGTTGGCAATTTTCTGGAAAAGCTGATTGTTAAAAGGCCTGTAGAAACAATTCTAATTAACAAATGTATGTATTTATTTTGAGAAAGTAAGTGCCAAATATTAGCCATTTTAAAGGGAGTTATGTAAGCCAATAATTTTTATACTTGTATAATTTTTGATGAATTACCAGAAAGTGGCATTGTGGTAACACTATTGTAAACATGTCTTTTAAAGTAATGATTTGTGAGAACTGTGCTCAAAAGTATTGTATATATAAATTTCTTTTATTATTTTTAAGGTTGCTCAAATTTAAAGACTAAAAATAGTTCTGTAATTTCACTCATTCTTTAAAATTTAAAACATTAAAATTTAGAGAACAAAATATTTGGGCAATCATTGTAGAAAGTGTGAATCTGATAGTTTATTAGAACCTCAAGTAATTTAGAGAAGTAAATAATTTATATAAGCTATGTTAAATTTTATTTCATATACTGTCACATATTTAACAAAGATAATTATATACATGCACAATTACTTAAATGTGTGTATATAGAAATATATTCACATTTTATGATTGCTAAATCCTTATTAATAACCAAAGAAAAATGGATATTTCTTTAAATATTTCATGAGTTAATGAAATAACGGATTTTCCTGGTGGTTCATATGGTAAACAATCTGTCTGCAATGCAGCAGACCCAGATTCAGTCCCTGGGTTGGGAAGATCCCCTGAAGAATGGAATGGCTACCCATCCAGTATTCTTGCCTAGAGAATTCCATGGACAGAGGAGCCTAGTGGGCTATGGTATATGGAATTGTAAAGAGTAGGACACAACTGATTGACTAACACTCAATGAAATGATAAATACCAAATCTAATCAAAGTTTTTTATTCAACTCACAATCTGCTGCATTCTACAATCCTTTGTGAAGAAAGATAAAGATAATGAGTTTCAGAGTGAAATGGGTTTTAAATAGGGAGATTAGTCTGGCACTATTAGAAAAAGGGATTTATATTTTGCAAATACGTTGATTTTTACAACTGGTATCTCATGATAGGCATGTTCAGTTGACTGAGTCACTAAAATGTAAATTAAACAAGCATTTAAACTTTTGAGTTTAAAATAACTGGTAAATACATTAAAAAACATATTTTCTTTAGTAATAAAATTAGACAACAAACTAGTTTGGGTAAAAAAACAAACAAAGTTAATGAGTAATATAGCATAAGCAATGATTTTATTGAAGACATTCTATGCAAAGATAAGTGTCATGTTATAGTTATCTAGTTGATTAAAAGCAGGCTTAACATTTAATATTGAATATTGATATGTCTCAAAATTAAGGTTGGTAACATTTCCTGAAAATCTAATTATTGTTGTAGCAGTTCTTAAAATTATATAAAACTCCTGTCACATAAAGTTTAGTATTGCGGTTGATGCTATTTTCCAATGAATTTTATTCAACCACTGTTTACACAGTGACACTCTTTTTCAATTCATGTTTGAGTTTTCTAAGTTTTGGTCATTTGTCCCTCAGTTGACAGTGTTACTTCAGTGGGTTTAGAGGTTTCTCTTCATTGTACTCTTTCTCTGAAATGTTTTGGCTCTCAAAAGGTTTTCCCAGTGGTGTTTGTTGAATCAGACGTCATTTTAAAGTTCACAAATAGTCCTTAAGGTGTACTGTGATTAAACAGTGCATAATTGACAGCATAGTTAAAGTAACAAATCTCATATATCTATTTATTGATCTCTTTTTCATACTTCATTTTTAAATTTCTTAACCCTAACATGTATATTCCAAATTTTTCTATCCTCAAAGTGTTTTATGTCCTCAAAGTGTTTTCTTCATCAGGATATATGAATCAGATTTTTTTTTTCCTAATAGGTTCTGATAAACATATTTAGAACAAAACTGAACATTTGCTAACTTCTGGTGATTTCTTTGATCCAGATGATGTACCAATTATGCCTTTACCTTTAGGCACAAAATCTTAAGAGTTAGTTCATAATAAAAAGTTAAGCCAGTGTGCCAGGTGGCACCAATGGTAACGAATCCACCTGTTGATGTAGGAGATGCAAGAGATTTGGGTTCAACCCCTGGTACAGGCTAGATCCTCTGGAGTAGGAAACGGCAACCCACTCCACTGTTTTTGCTGGGAAATTCCATAATAAAAGTTAATTCATAAATTTTATTTGCCAAAGATTTAAATAGCAACTGTCTATATACCAAACTTAGGCTAAGTATTGTATTGGGTTGGCCAAAAAGTTTGTTTGGGCCAATGAACTTTTTGGTCAAACCAATATATATAAATATACACAGCCTAAATATTGACTCTCTTCAAAAAGCAGTCTATTGAGAGAAATAAGTGTAAAGAGATGAGTAGAAAATATTAAACTTTCAGAACACTTATAAATAGTATATTATGTGAGTACCTAAAACCCAAACTTTTGGAATATGTAAAGGAGAATAGTTTTAAAGAGATCAGGATAATAGCTTTAGGAATCACATCTTCACAATTGTTAGGTAGAAACTTGAAGATGATTGAAATTACCATTCACAGAGATAAAGCGTAGCAAATATTAAAAAGCCTGGACTCTGGTAGGAAGCAACATTGATTTAAATCTTATTGTAAGTCCATTCTGTGAGTAGTAAGTCCATTCTGAAATTTTTCTCAACCTTATGGCCCTTTCATGTACTCACAATAGATTATCAGAAGTGACCTACCAGGCAATCCATAGGGTAGCAAATGACTTATCTGTGCTGTATTGAAAAATCCTTGCCAAACAAAGATAAGGAAAAACTTTAATGAGCAGAAAGACCTCTGTTTCTTCCCAACTGTCAACATGAAATTCAAAAGAAAGTGAGTTGCTCTTAATGTTTTAGTTGCTGTTATGTTTTGATAAGGTGTGGGACTTGGAAAGGACTTCCCAGGTGGCACAGTTGTAAAGAATCGGCCTGCCAGTGCAGGAAATGCAAGAGAAATGGGTTTGATCCCTAGTTCGGGAAGATGCCTTGGCATAGGAAAGGGCACCCGCTTCAGTATTCTTGCCTGGAAAATTCCATGGACAAAGGAGCCTGACAGGCTATATGGGGTCGCAAAGAGTCGGACATGGACTGAGCATGCACACACAGGGCATGGAAATGCAGACAGAAAGTTTCATATAGATGAGGTCTCTAGTAGAAATCCAAGAATTATCTGTTGTGATTGTTATAATTTATTATGTTTATTATTCTTAATACTATTATATTTAATAGGGAAATGGGCTTCCCTGGTGGCTCACAGCTAAAGAATCTGCCTGCCAATGCAGGAGACACAGATTCGATCCCTGTGTCAGGAAGATCCCCTGGAAGGAAACCGCAATCCACACCACTATTCTTGCCTGAGAGGAATCTGGTGGGCTATAGTCCATGGGATCACAAAACAGTTGGACATTACTTAGCAACTAAACAAGAACAAATGCAGTTAAAATAATAATCGATTCTACAGAGCTGTTTTGAATCATGAATAAATTTCCAGTTCCAATCTCCATATGACCCAGTATTTACTATATTAGTGTCTCCTCTCAGACATGATGGTGCACACAGGCCACTTCCCAGTAGGTGTGATTTCCGGCTACTTTTAATAGTTGGCAAAGTTTCGTCTTGTCAAAGAACTTCTTGTTTTCCATTTTAAAAATGTGTATCAGTAAAATAAGCATCCCTTCATCCTTTATTAGCTGAGCAACCAGAAATGCCTAGTGAACACAGGAAAGGGCTTGGTGAAAAGAATGAGGGTTCAAAATGATTATTGAGAGAATATTGAAGACATACACAAATTGAGAAGATATAAATAAATTATTAGATAATGCTATTTTAGTCTATGAATTTCTAGTTCTAGAAAATGTGTTCTTAATTATTGAATGAAATTATGATTTTACTTATTTAATAGTAATTTATATATATTTTCAATATGTAGCAAAACTAATTTCAAGAGAAGTGAATCATGGCTTGACCACCTTCCTGTGTGATAGTCAACATGAGATTTTTACAGTGTTTCAGTAATTTATTGCTGTTCCTGTTTACATCTCTGGAAAATTATTTTATATGTAAACTGATATAGTCACTGCTTGTTTACAGAATACAGAACCAAACTGAAAAGTGATTCTCACTGTGGATATTAACAAAGCAAATTTTCTCTGGATTTTTAAAAGTTAATGGGTAGGAACAAGAAAGTTTTTATTAAGCGTACATCATACATGTACTATCAAAGTGAGGCTATGTAATACTGATTTAACAAATATTTATGAAAATGTATAATACTTCAGAAACTATTGTTGGCTATTGGAATTGTAGTAATACTATTGTATTATCCACTGGTTTGCCAATCTTAAAATAACAAAAAATAATATGTAGGCAATAAGTGGAGGTTCTCCAACTGCAGATACTGATATGCCGATGCTCTGATATCAATCAGAATATTTATACAGTCTAGATTCATAACTTTAACATGTTTCATGTTTAAACACTACCCTTAAATAATGGTTTTACTTTTTTTTTTCCTTTGTTATGTTTTTTCTCCTTAAAAAAAAAAAGAAAAGAAATTTGATTCTCTAAGCTTGTTCATTGATTAGCTTTAGGAAAAATGAGTTTTCTGGTTTTAGGGCAGAGCAGAAGACTCATTTGTTAAATTAGGCATTTACCTAATGGATATAGGAGGATCAGCAAGATTAAGGTCATGGATCTTTTCTTGTTGTCAGATAATGTGTTAAATAAAATCAAAGGGATGATAAACAAGGGTAATTGCAGAGAAAAGCATTCCCTTAGGGTTCAATCAAGAAAACTTCTAAAATGTAAATTTTCAGAGTAAACACAAAATATTCTCTAAGGTAGACAATAAGGGCAAAGGAGAATTATTTTCAAGGAATTAAAATATCTTCAGTATTTTTAAGAAAATGGTAAATGTTATTTATGATAGAATTTTGATCTATGAATACATTTACAGATGATTAGTAAAGCTATTTTGGAAAAAACCAAGCTACTTTTATGACAAACAAAGTAATATCTGTTTTATTAAGACAAATCAAAATGGCATATTAGTATAGAGATATAGAAAAAGTGCAAATTAACAGAACTTAATAAATTTAGAAAGGTGGAAGAAGAAGAAACATAATTCAATCAGATGAAAAACAGATTTGAATTATTTTGTCTTTAAAAACACATAGGTAAGCATACAAAAGAATCCTTAAAATTCTTGCCTAAGTGAAAAACAGAAAGGGTGATGAAGTGTAAGAACTAGAAAATACAAAAAAAAATGTTGCTTTATAGATAATTAGATCAGTATAACAACACTAAGTCAGAACATACAATGTTTTCTGGAGAAAAATTATTTTACTAAGAAATTATAGGTTCAAAATCTAAAATTAAAATCACAAGCAATAAACAAAGATAGACTAAGATTAAAAAGACAAATAAATATTGGCATTTTCATGCAGTGAATTAGTATAATTTGATGTAACAAAAATTGGGGGGTGAGGTTTTAGACCAGAAACTTATTATTATAGTTAAATAAATCCTATTGTAAAAACAGTAAATAAGCTTGTTAATTGTGCTACTTTATTTCTAGATTATAAAGTTGAAATCAAAGGAGGGCAGATAAAAATATTTTTAGAGTAGTTTATAGAATTGAAAAACTAATCATTAAGTTTAAATTTAAGGCTGGGTATGTTATTTTTACTTGCCTTTTATTTTTTGCTCCATTACTCTACAGTTACTTTTTATATATACTGTAGTTTTTTCTTTCCCAAACTGACATTAAAAACTAAGATGTAGTCCCTTATGTCAACAAGGCACAAAAATTTACATTGATTAATATATACTTGATAAACTGGTATTATTTTAATGAGGTTTAATATTATTATTGATCTCTGGTTCCCTGATTCCAATTAAAACCATTAACATAATCAGGAATGAGAGATCAAATTGCCAACATCTATTGGATCATCAAAAAAGCAAGAGACTTCCAGTAAAACATCTAATTCTGATTTATTGACTACACCAAAGCCTTTAATTGTGTGGATCACAACAAACTGTGGAAAACTCTTAAAGAGATGGGGATACCGGACCACCTGACCTGCCTCCTGAGAAATATTCATGCAAGTCAAGAAGTAACAATTAGAACTGAACATGGAACGACAGACTGGTTCCAAATGAGGAAAGGAGTACATCAAGGCTGTATATTGTCACCCTGCATATTTAACTTATATGCAGAATATATCATGTGAAATGCCAGGATTGAAGAAAGACAGGCTGGAATCAAGATAGCCAGGAAAATATCAATAACCTCAGATATGCAGATGACATCACCCTTATGGCAGAAAGCGAAGAGAAACTAAAGAGCTTCTTGATGAAAGTGAAAGAGAGTGAAAAAGTTGGCTTAAAGCTCAACATTCAGAAAATCAAGATCATGGCATCTAGTCCCATCACTTCATGGCAAATAGATGGGGAAACAGTGGAAACAGTGCGAGATTTTATTTTTCTGGGCTCTAAAATCACTGCAGATGGTGATTGCAGCCATGAAATTAACAGATGCTTACTCTTTGGAAGGAAAGTTATGACCAACCTAGACAGCATATTAAAAAGCAGAGACACTACTTTGCCAACAAAGGTCTGTCTAGTCAAGGCTATGGTTTTTCCAGTGGTCATGAATAGATGTGAGAGTTGGACTCAAGAAAGCTGAGCGCCAAAGAATTGATGCTTTAAACTGTGGTATTGGAGAAGACTCTTGAGAGTCCCTTGGACTGCAGGGACATCCAACCAGTCTATTCTAAAGGAGATCAGTCTTGGGTGTTCATTGGAAGGACTGATGTTGAAGCTGAAACTCCAATACTTTGGCCACCTGATGTGAAGAGCTGATTCATTTGAAAAGACCCTGATGCTGGGAAAGATTAAAGAAAGGAGGAGAAGGGGATGACAGAGGATGACATGGTTGGATGGCATCACAGACTCAATGGACATGGGTTTGGGTGGACTCCCAGAGTTTATGATGGACAGGGAGGCCTGGCGTGCTGCGGATCAAGGGGTCACAAAGAGTCAGACATGACTGAGCGACTGAACTGAACTGAAAGATATTAAATGTCTGGGCATACTTGAATATGATTTTCATCATAATACTTTGTAGTAAGATATTTTGTAAATACTTCTATAGTATATCAGTTCAGTTCAGTTCAGTCGCTGAGTCATGTCTGACTCTTTGTGACTGCATGACCGCAGCACACCAGGCTTCCCTGTCCATCATCAACTCCCGGAGTCCACCCAAACCCATGTCCATCGACTCAGAGATGCCATCCAACCATCTCATCTTCCATCATCCCCTTCTCCTCCTGCCCTCAATCTTTCCCAGCATCAGGGTCTTTTCAAATGAGTCAGCTCTTCACATCAGGTGGCCAAAGTATTGGCGTTTCAGCTTCAACATCAGTCCTTCCAATGAACACCCAGGATTGATCACCATTAGGATGGACTGGCTGGATGTCCTTGCAGTCCAAGGGACTCTCAAGAGTCTTCTCCAACACCACAGTTTAAAGCATCAATTCTTTGCTGCTCAGCTTTCTTTATAGTCCAACTCTCACATACATACATGACCACTGGAAAAACCATAGCCTTGACAGGATGGACCTTTGTTGGCAAAGTAATGTCTCTGCTTTTTAATATGCTATATAGGTTGGTCATAACTTTCCTTCAAGGAGCAAGCGTCTTTTAGTTTCATGGCTGCAATCACATCTGCAGTGTTTTTGGAGCCCAGATAAATAAAGTCAGCCACTGTTTCCACTGTTTTCTCATCTATTTGCCATGAAATGATGGGACCGGATGCCATGATCTTAGTTTTCTGAATGTTGAGCTTTAAGCCAACTTTTTCACTCTCCTCTTTCACTTTCATCAAGAGGCTCTTTAGTTCTTCTTCACTTTCTGCCATAAGGGTGGTGTCATCTGCATATATGAGGTTATTGAGATTTCTCCCGGCAATCTTGATTCCAGCTTGTGCTTCCTCCAGCCCAGCTTTTCTCATGATGTACTCTGTATATAACTTAAATAAGCAGGGTGACAATATACAGCCTTGACGTACTCCTTTTCCTATTTGGAACCAGTCTGTTCTATGTCCAGTTCTAACTGTTGCTTCCTGACCTGCATACAGGTTTCTCAAGAGGCAAGTCAGGTGGCCTGGTATGCCCATGTCTTTCAGAATTTTCCAATTTATTGTGATCCACACAGTCAAAGGCTTTGACATAGTCAATAAAACAGAAATAGGGTTTTTTTCTGGAGCTCTCTTGCTTTTTTGATGATCCATTGGATGTTGGCAATTTGATCTCTGGTTCCTCTGCCTATTCTAAAACCAGCTTGAACATCTGGTTCTCGGTTCACAGTTCACGTATTGCTGAAGCCTGGCTTGGAGAATTTTGAGCATTACTTTACTAGCATGTGAGATGGGTGCAATTGTGTGGTAGCTTGAGCATTCTTTGGCATTGCCTTTCTTTGGGATTGGAATGAAAACTGACCTTTTCCAGTCCTGTGGCCACTGCTGAGTTTTCCAAATTTGCTGGTATATTGAGTGCAGCACTTTCACAGCATCATCTTTTAGGATTTGAATTAGATCAACTGGAATTCCATCACCTCCACTGGCTTTGTTTGTAGTGATGCTTTCTAAGGCCCACTTGACTTCACATTCCAGGATGTCTGGCTCTAGGTCAGTGATCACACCTTAGTGATTATCTGGGTCATGAAGATCTTTTTTGTACAGTTCTTCTGTGTATTCTTGCCACCTCTTCTTAATATCGTCTGCTTCTGTTATTCCCTCCCGTTTCTGTCCTTTATTGAGCCCATCTTTGCATGAAACATTCCCTTGGTATCTCTAGTATTCTTGAAGAGATCTCTAGTCTTTCCCATTCTATTGTTTTCCTCTATTTCTTTGCATTGGATGCTGAGGAAGGCTTTCTTATATCTCATTTCTATTCTTTGGAACTCTGCATTCAAATGGGTATATCTTTCCTTTTCTCCTTTGCTTTTTGCTTCCCTTCTTTTCGCAGCTATTTGTAAGGCCTCTTCAGACAGCTATTTTGCTTTTTTCCATTTCTTTTTTTTGTATATCCTCCACCCTATATTTGTTGTGACTTTTATTTTTTTTTTCAAGATGGTTTTCCTATTTATTTTTTTTTAAAAGTCCAGAATGGATCAAAAAGAACACTCATCAAGGACACAGGTGCCAGACATAAGGCCAAAGGGTAGCTAGGAAAGTTTGCCTTCAGAAAATTTGGGCGACTTGTGTTTTAAAAGCTGGATCTAACAAATAGTTAGCTCAGTTTTCTTTTGATCTAGCTTTCCCTGCTCCTCCTCCCAACATGGCACAGCTGGCTTGCTTTGCAAGGCCTCAGTCGAGGAATTCCACATACACACAGGCTGGTACAGCAGTACTCAGGTCACTAGAAGGATCTCATCACCTTGTGGTTTCATTCCAGACCCAACTGTCTTCACTGTGTGAGATTTCACCCCTTGAAAATACGGCTGCTGCTGCTGCTAAGTCGCTTCAGTCATGTCTGACTCTGTGCGACCCCATAGACTACTTCAACACAAAACAATGTTACCTCTTTAGAATGATCAATAAATCATCTTTCCAACTTTACATGCAGCTGAAATGAAAAAGAATGACAGGCTAGGGACAGAATACTGTGAATTTTGTACTGCTGGACTTGTTACTCATGAAATGATCATTAGCTAATGGTCACTAAACTTACATATTCAGGAAATTATATATAGAATACTGCAAAAACACAGTAGAAGACTGAAGTTTGCCCGTTTCAGCTCAGGAAATCCCTTCACTCCCAAGCACGTTGTCCTTTCAACTCCAAAGTTTTCTGCTGTTACTGTTTCTCCTCCTTTTGATTGTCCTTTTGCTCCCCAGTGCCAGAGCTTCCAGAGCCTTCTCGCTCTGATGCCATCTTTTTGTATGCCATTTCGAAAAGCTTCAATGATGCTTGCTGAAGGGAAGATGCCGCCTGCCTTATGTTTTAACCTGTTTCACTGTCTTTCTGAACAAGGAGCTCCCTCATTTTGGAGATCTCTTCTTTTAGCTTGTTGCATTCATCAGCAGGCAGTTGGTCCTTGAATTCTTCCATCTTGGTCTCTGTATCATGGATGATTCCTTCAGCCATATTAACTGCTTCAACTCGTTCCTTCTTTTGCCGGTCTTCCTCAGCATACTTCTCTGCATTTTAAACCATATTTTCAATATCATCTTTGCTTAATCCACCAGAAGACTGAATCACAATCTGCTGCTCACGTCCTGTACCTTTATCTTTAGCAGAAACATGTACAATCCCATTGGCATCAATGTCAAATGTAACTTCAATCTGAGGGACTCCACGAGGGGTTGGGACTTTTAAAATGCTTATTTTTAAGGTAAAATTTTGTTTAACATGAAGGTTATTTATTGTGTAGCATATTATTTTTTCTTAATGCTTATACATCATAAAATGAATTAGGGAAAAGTATAAGGAAGAAAATACTTCTGCAGGTTTTTTCCAAATTACCATTATAGTGTGGTTCTTTTCCTAATCTATTTCTTTAATTACATCTGAGTGCCCTCGGGTTCC
This sequence comes from Bos indicus, assembly GCF_029378745.1. Classification (NCBI taxonomy): domain Eukaryota; kingdom Metazoa; phylum Chordata; class Mammalia; order Artiodactyla; family Bovidae; genus Bos; species Bos indicus. Next base: position 25,879,876 of record NC_091776.1, on the reverse strand, counting down.
TGAAGATCTTTAGCAATCACAGTTCATTATGGTGACAGTTTTTATCTTGTGTTGATTATCAGATAATTTTGGCTGTGATGGTATAGTGCCCTTCAGTAATGTTTGCACAACATTTTTATAAATATTAAAAAAACAGAAAATTCTTATATTTTGTACTTGGTTGGAGAGGTTGAAAATATTTCTTCATATTCTTGTTCTCTTCAAAATCTAGGACTATTACATTGAATTTGTTCATATCCAAATTTCACAAATGCTAAACTAATCATCGGTTTCAGACCTCTGTTTAGTAATATAGTGATCAGAAATCCCGTTCATTTGTCAATTTTATTTATGACTACAATAAGAATCTCCAAAATTGCATTTATCTACCCTTTCAGTCTCCAAGTTAGAGGAGTTCCTCTACCAACTAATTTTTTATTCATTTGCTTACTCTGGGAGCTAAAGTGGTCTTATATTTGAAAAGGTGTGCATTATAGGAAAAGAAGCTAAATATTAATAATTTTCTAGCATATTAAAAGAACAATGTCAAAAATCTATGTAGATCCAATTTCTAAATAATAAGTAAGTGAAATGAATGCTTACAGAATTTTTGGTTTCTGTTATCACTTAATTTCCATCAATTAAAAAAATGGTTTCTGTTGACTTTTATTTATCATGAAGTGATAAGTAATAAGTAAAATAAATAAAAGTCTGTCTTTCTGTAGCTATAAGAGACCATGGGGAGTTAATTTTTTAATGTAAATTTTAAAAATGAGAGGGTCTTAAAAGTTATTTATTACTGGATGTAGGTGTTGGTCAACAACAAAGAATAGGTAGTGGTGTTTTAGTGGCTAAATCATGTCTAACTCTTTTGTGACCCCATGGACTGTAGCCTGCCAGGCTCTTTTGTCCAAGAAATTTCCCAGGCAAGAGTATTGGAGTGGTTTGCTATTTCCTTCTCCAGAAGATCTTCCTGAACCAAGGATCTAACCCAAGTCTCCTGCATTGGCAGGAGATCTCCTGCATCTCAAGTGGATTCTTTACTGCTAAGCCACCAGGGAAGCCTATCTTCTATTGGATATAGACTTTCTATGTATGTTATTTAGTAAATTGGTTGAGTGGTACATAAATTAGTACAGAATTAGTATAATCATTGAACTAATATGTACATTTTTAGTTAATGTACCCAATAACAGTAATGGTCTCTATTATAAATTCAGCTTTAAAAACTCCTTTTTATTAAAAGAGTTTAAAGAACACAACTCATGAAGGGCACATCTGAGATTCCAACAAATGTTTACCTGATTTTAAAAATCATAAAATCACAATGTTATCCCACTATATCATACTGCCTTTTGGCAATGAATTTTCCACTTGAATACTGATAGGCAACAAATTTGGACAGTCTCATTGGTTCATTTTCTTTCTCTGACAGCTGAACAGAGAATTGATTCAGAAGGTCCTCGTTAGCTAAACAGGGTGACACCAGCCACCAGGCTTCAGAGGCTCCCCTTCTCTAACAAAGCACTCCATAGCCAGGAGTTTTCATCATTACATGATCACAGAGCTCTTTGTTCCCTTTCTTGCAGATAGATGTATAAAGCCTTACTGGGGATGGGAATGAGGATTAGCCAAAAATAATAAGCCTGGCTCCTTTTATGAGCCAGATCAAGTTATGCCTAGCTGGAAATAATGGGACAATGACTTGTCTCTACTACTTCTCTGCTTGTATATTTTTCCCCAGTTGGACACTTTGTCATGTGGCATTAGAAATGTATGTTTTGGACTCATTTGACTATCAAAAATTTAGGCACATGTCTCAAATGCAGTGCATGATAACTTTCTCAAGTGTATTCCAGATACAATGTATGGTAATGTTCAATAAGAATGATAAAATCTATGAGAATAGATATGCTTACATAGATATCATATTTGTAATTTATTATTTCATTTATTTCCCACATTTTTATCACTGAATTCCCTTGGCCATATAAAGGTAAAATGCATCATTTCTATCTTCACAAGGTTTGCAATCTAGTAAATACACAATATGTACAAACAAAGTAATTTAGTCACAATAATGGAGATAGAAGACGATGGAAATTGGTAGCATCATTGAACATTCATCTTAAGCAGACTATTTTCCTCCTAGATTTCTGGTTTTCAATTGTCTGAATAATAGAGTCCCTGAGACTATGGATCATGAGAGAGAGGGAGTGTGACTGGAATAGAGTAGAGGTGGGAGGGGGTGACCAGTTAACCTTTTATATAACTTTAAGTGACTCTGGACCACTTGAAAATGACTGGCATGACTGAATTGTACGGTTGTACAGGTTATGCAGTTGTTTGGAGATATTAGGGTATAAGTAGTCTAGTTGAAGCTATGTGTATATAGGAAATTGTCCTGGTAGAGAAAAAGCACATGAATATTTCAGAGATAAACTAAGGAAAGTCGTAAAAAAACTAACACGTACAGCCTGACTGTCAAAGATATCAAAAGAGGAAAGTTTCAGTAAAGCAAGAATGGTTAGATATGTTAAGTTCCCCAGGGAGGTCCGTCAAAAAACAAACTGAAATATGTGCATAGTTTTAATAATGTGCATCATGTATTTCACTTTTTTTTTTTCATGGTTTTCTGGGGGTTTTTGCTTGTTTTTGTTTTCCACTAGGATTTATAGGAATATCAGGCCAGTCTGGTGGTATTCTATAGACTGAGGAAGAGTGGAATATCTGTTGTCTCTTTTCATAGTTCATGGAGAGAATGAGCATATGTCAGAAACCATGAGCTGAAAGTAAACCAATATTAAGTGCAGAGGGAACAGTCAAATATGAGGTTGCCATGACAAGACTCTGATCTCTGTAAATATAGGATTCAGTGATACTTATGGAACCCTAGTAAGATTCTTTTTAAAAAAATCTCATAAATCAGCAAATAATAAGCATAAAAAGAAGCAAAGCCTCTTTCAAAATTCATGGGATGACAGATAGGAATCATAGCAGTTTTTAATGAAATATTGACATCAGTTTGTGTCTATATCTTGGGTAAATGGCTAAGAAGTATGATTCACTGAGAAAGAAAGAGAGAGAAAGAGGGAGGGAAGAAGGGTTGGACAGAGAGAAAGAGCTGGATTAACCATTTGGCTCATGAAGTATGGGGGGCTGCTAAGTTTATAGGGCAGGCCAGCAGGCAAGATACTCAGGCAAGATTTCTGTTAACAGTTTTGAGGCAGAATTTCTTCTTCTTTGTGAAAACTCAATTTTTGTCTTTAAGGCCTTCAACTGACTGAATTAAATCCACTGACTTTATTGAAGGTAACTTCCTTTTAATTAAGTCAGCTGATTCCAAATAATCACATCTGTGAAATACCTTCAGAGCAACATCTAGTGTTTAATTAGTGACCACAGTCCAGCCAAGTTGACATGTGAGACTGTCATACTGAGATTTGGTTTTGCTGTTTCATAAATGAAGATCTTGAGCAAGATATCAGCAAGTCTAGGTGTTAATTATATCATCAGTAAAGTAAATATGGAGTAGAACTTTCCTCATGGGGCTACCTTAATTGTGTATATACATAAGGACTTAAATGCTTAGATCAGAATAAGTAATCAATGTTGTCTATCATTCACCTTTACAACTGAAACCATGTTTCCTAAACTAGAACACTGCCCCAAGTAGAGTCGTTGTACATGTCTCTTTGAAACTGGCTATGACTGGACGTGAGTCTGAGTGAACTTCGGGAGTTGGTGATGGACAGGGAGGCCTGGCGTGCTGTGATTCATGGGGTCGCAAAGAGTCGGACACGACTGAGTGACTGATCTGATCTGATGACCAAAGGGATAATTAGACACACGACAGTGTTTAAATATTTTCAACATTAACCCCCAAAAATGAGAATAACCATTTAGTACATGAAATGCCAAAAATTATAGCAATGCAAAAGAAATCAGAAAAACAAATAAATAAGAACAAAAGCAGAAATAAATGAATTTGAAAAGAATAAATAAGAACTGATAAATATAGTAGCTGCCTTTCCAAAAAAAAAGAATAAAATTGTAATGTGTTCATTGTTATTAATTATAGGAAATAGGAATACACAGAAACAAAAATGATGAAAAAGCTGAATACACAGAAGAGAGTGATAAACATTAAAGCGATACATAACTCTATGGTGATAAAATATTCAAATATAATGAAATGGATATTTTTCAAACAGTGCCTAATTTATCAAAATTGTCAAAAAAAAGAGGAGAAAAACTGGAGCTGTCCAATAACCATAAGAGAAACTAAAGCACATTCAACATAAAATAAATTAGTATCAAAAATATGCTGAACTTATAGTGCTATCTCTTTAAAAGACTATTTATAACTCCATTAAAATGTGATTCTCTATTTCCTTAATGATGAAGGAGAGATGTGCCTCACATGTAATCAATAAATTAGCTGGCTCTGAGAACCAATGTGATTATGAATTTGTCAACAGAGAAAGGTTAAAGGTCTTGATGAGCAGAAAGGTTGTTTGATTTGCTTCCTTTACTTTCTATAGATTTGTGTCCCTTAGATGCCATGTAGTTGAAAGGCATACTCATTTTTTAAATGTTTACTAATATTGCTCCATTTTGGTAATTGACAAATGCTTTCAATAATTTTGTGGTTCATTCAGTCATGAACTCCAGTACAATGCTTTTTAGACCAAATTGCTCTAACAGAGATTTTAATAGCTCAACCATTACTTTTAATGGCCATTAAGGTTTGGAATTTTGTCAACAAACTTATCAAGTATACTCAACAATAATATATAATCAATAAGTTCAAGTAGATATTTAGTAAGCCTTTTCTTTACTAAAGTATAATTTTTTAAATTTTCATATGAAGTGTCTCTAAATTTATCTAGTTAAAAGATATTTAAATGTTTGAATTTTGATTATTTAAAATATAATAAAATAAATTAAAAGATTTCTGTAAAATGTGGTCTTTAAAACTTTTACAAAAAGACTTATAAGGCAGTTAAAAGCTACTTCCTGTAAGAGATGGTATTTATCCACATATAGGAAATTATAGAAATAAATCTTTATGAAATAAATCTTCTTGAATTTCCTAAAACAAAGATACTCAATGTCAAACTCAGTCCACATTATTATAATAAAAATATGTTTTATTAAGTGGGTTTTAAATCAACAACTCTGATAAAAATCAACAAAAATGTTAGTGTTATATCCTGGTAATTTATTTAATGATATGTTAACAATCTTCATTCTAATCAACACATATGTAAATAGCATGTATTTTTACACGATAGGCTTTTGTTATACAGTGCCCAAATTGAAATCACTTTTGTAATTTAAATTGCCTTATTCATTGTGTGCAGTTAAATAGAACATTCTCTTTGATCACTCAGAGCCCTTAGAAGGAAGCAGCCAAGCTGATACTGATTTTAGATGTCTAGTATCCAAAACAGCACAATAATAAATTTATCTTGTTTTTTTAAGCCACCAGTTAGTAATACATTGATATGACAATCCTAAGAAACTAAAAACAGTTACTATCATTCAGCTATATATATTATGGAAACATGTGATATGCACCATCTTCTAGGAATATCTCCTTTATGAACTCTAGTTAACTTATTTTTTTAAGGAAAAATTTCCCTCTGTACTTTTGGTCTCATAGCCTTGAAAACTCAAGAGCTGCCCTGAACTATGTTTTAGTTGCTCAAATTATTTGTGTTAGATAAATCATTGTTTATGAGTATATCTAAACATATAATGTATATAAAAGTTAAAAGTTACCTGAGATATATCTTGGTTTCCTAAGAACTTCTGGGAACCCTGATTAAATATAAATATATGATGAACAGCTATGTATTTACACACATAATTAGTTTAAATCTTCTAAATTATTAAGAAATCATGTCAATCTAATTACAAAATTATTGGAGAATTCTAGAATTTAACCATCCTAAATTCTCTAGTTAAACTGAGATAATGTGATTATGTTATTTGGACCTATGTAACACAGTCAAGCTTCAAAATAGAGTCGATTTAATCTGTTTATTTCATATTTTTCTATTTTATCTTTTATTGCATATTTTATATTTCCTTATATTTATCAATGAATGGAGAAGTTTCTCTTCATCAGATATTTATGCATAAATTATTCATGATTTTATTACTTCTTTTCATTATTAATTTGTGCTGAACAAATAAATACTCATATTTTTAGCTGAAACACTATATTATGCAAATATTACCATTCCTGTGATTCAGCATATCAATTGATATGAGAAATGATTCACTGGAACTTTCTGCTTCACTGCTCTTCTATGTTTGTTGAATTTACTATTCTAAGGACAGTATTTGTAATTCAGTTTTTTGTTTGAGTAGATACAAGATATGATTATGTCTAGTCTCAATACTGGGATGTTTCTCTCTGTGACTTTGTAGAGATGTGTAACAGCATGTCATGATCCTGCCATTTCATGTAATACTACTACCACATCAGCCAACTGCTCTGGTAGTTCAAGATAAGTCCAGAGTATAAGGAGCAATTAAGATCAAGGTGCCTTTCTGGTATCAACAGGTGTTTTCTGTCCAATGTGTCTATATGTGGGCATATCCCTTTTGAAATCTATGGCTCTATCACATTAGCAGCACTTCCAAATGAGGTAGTCCTGCCCAGTGTTCTAGCTTCTTCTATAACCCTTGACCCTCCAAATTAGAGAATTGCAGTTTTTATTGCATTTCCATATTAGTTCTTAATATATTACAGCTTCCTTGTTAATGAGTATATTTTTAGTATGTCTAACAGGAATTTATGTTGTATGGTACCATATTCAGGCTTCTTCTGATTGATATCTTCAATATTGTTTTATATATCCCTTTGATCATTTTTATTTGTGTGTGTGTGGAGGAGGGGTACACTTGTGTTTTCCAGGTGAGTGGTGTCAAACACCTGTAAACAGATCACTCTCTTTTCAAATTATAGAAGTGGAATTTTCATCTTCACGCCTGAAAAAATTCTATGAAACTATGAAAAATATGCCCATGTCTAAGCATAGAGAAATGTCCCTGATATAAATTAAAATGTAAAAGTCTATAAATTGTATTATACCATATTTACAATTAAGCACAATATACATAGGGAAAAATAGAAGCATATGTTAACAGTGCTGTTCGAATGACAAAAATATTTTTCCTTTCTTTCCACACTTTCTATATATTATTTACTGATTTTTCAACAAAACTGGAGTGTGAACAAGTAAAATATATTATCACTGTGCCTAGTAATATTGAGTACTTATTATTTACTAAGTGATATATCAGGCATTTTATCTAAATTTTGAAAGGTAAGCATACTAAAAATTCATCAAAGTAGATATGACCTGCTTTTCTTCAGTGAGGTCACTGAGACTTCAAGCTGTTATGTGATACCTGAAATTTATGTAGCTGTTAATTGACAAAACTTGTATTCAAATTCAGAATTTTAGGGTTTTGTGGTTCTTTATCATTCTGTAAAGCAATAGTGTCACTCAAAAGTTCAGGTTTCTACTTTTCATCAAGATACATGTACAGACATAAGTGAAAAGAACTGGTTTTAAAGCTGAAATATATTACTGGTTTTACAATAAAGTAATGTGTTTTAACTTGGTTTCTTAATGATATTGCTTCTTGGTGACATGTGAAATTAGAAATACTTGTTTTTTTTTTTTTTTTTTTCAGTGACAGAGTGCACAGGAGCCAAAATACAAAGAGAAAGTGGTTTTAACATTGATATTTATTTAATAATATTGTTTTATTCTTGTTCTTTTATCAAGTTGATATTACTGAACTTGATATAATGAAAGTACATAGCTGCTAATAGTTACTAGCATTTCAAGCACTTCAATAACAAAATATTCTTTACTAGAAATATTTAGGATATTTAGAATAGATTAGATATTTAGAATAGAGAAGAGAAACCAGAGCATACTTCCAAATTAAGTGAAAGTTACTAAAAATATGCCAAATACATTTATTAAATGTAAGAATAATTAAAAGAACTATATAATTTGAAACAGAGTTAAGAAAGCCAATCTGAACACATACTTGGGGAACATGTTTTTCATCTACTGAGCATTAAAGTAAAATCTAGTTACCTCTATAACAAGACCATGTGTATTTGCTTTTGAATTACTATCTGATCAACTTGGTATTTTTTGATGCTAATTAGATGCACCAACATTTACCCTATTCGGCCTTAAACAAAACAGAAGACTCATGAGGATGAAATACAAATTTTGCAAATGTTAAAGGAATAAAGCATCTGCAAGATATTTTACATAAGCATCATAGACTATATCCCAAAAGGCATTGCTTGAAACTACGAAAAGGTTTGTTATTCATATCAAAATGAATAGCATACAGTACATTTGGGAGATCAAAACATATTACCTTCTAATTCTTCTTATATGTCCTAGATTTTCATATGAAATGGAAATACAGTTTTCATAGGTCAGCTCCTATTTTGGATCAAGCATAATATTTCTATTTATAACATGATATATTTACTTCACAGATCAAAGAGGTTAATTATCTTATGAAAGTTAGCATAAGATTGTAAATGAGATGGAAGTTCAGGTCTTACAAATATCAGAACAAAGTCCCTTTTATTAAATTATACCTTCTCCTATCTAAATAGAGGCTTTTTCAGGTATGCTGCTGCTAAGTCGCTTCAGTCGTGTCTGACTCTGTGCGACCCCATAGACAGCAGCCCACCAGGCTCCCCCATCCCTGGGATTCTCCAGACAAGAGCACTGGAGTGGGTTGCCATTTCCTTCTTCAATGCATGAAAGTGAAAAGTGAAAGTGAAGTCACTCAGTCATGCCCGACTGTGTGCAACCCCATGGACTTCAGCCTACCAGGCTCCTTCATCCATGAGATTTTCCAGGCAAGAGTACTAGAGTGGGGTGCCATTGCCTTCTCCGTTTCAGGTATAAAGGTAATTTTATAGGTACCTATAGGTACAAAGGTAACTATCCAAAACTGTTGTGAACTCGTGTAACTATAAACACACCATTTCCACAAAGGATGTATAAATTCCAAGTAAAAATTATTTTATTTTATTTCACTTTATTATTTTATTAAAATGTAGCTCAGAGTCTATTAATTTCTAACTAAAAGCAGTCATTTTTTTATTAGTCAGAAAAAAAAAGCATTTTACACAAAAATCACTTCATTTTAGAGGAATGGTATGGGGAGGGAGGAGGGAGGAGGGTTCAGGTTGGGGAACACATGTATACCTGTGGAGGATTCATTTTGATATATGGCAAAACCAATACAATATTGTAAAGTTAAAAAATAAAATAAAATAAAATTTTAAAAAAAGATAGGATTATTTCCATTACTTACATTTTTAGTATTTTAACATAATGGTACAATATTAACATGGAATTTTAACATTTATTTCTAGTTAGAAAATACAGCTCATAAGAGCTGTCATTTAATGGATACAGTCTACAAACCTAGACAGCATGTTAAAAAGCAGAGACATGACTTTGCTGACAAAGGTCTGTCTAGTCAAAGCTATGGATTTTCTAGTAGTGATGTATGAATGTGAGAGTTGGACCATAAAGAAAACTGAGCACCGAAGAATTGATGCTTTTGAATTGTGGGTTTGGAGAAGACTCTTGAGAGTCCCTTGGACTGCAAGGAGATCCACCCAGTCCATCCTCAAGGAAATCAATCTTGAATATTCATTGGAAGGACTGATGTTAAAGCTGAAGCGCCAATACTTTGGCTACCTGATGGGAAGAGCAGTTGTTGTTCACTCAGTCGTGACCAACTCTTTGTGACCCAATGGACTGCAGCATGCCAGGCCTCCCTGTCCTTTGCCATCTTCCAGAGCTTGCTCAAACTCATGTCCATTGAGTCAGTAATGCCATCCAATGATTTCATCCTCTTTCATCCCCTTCTCCTGCCTTCACTCTTTCCCAGCATCAGAGTCTATTCCAGTGAGTCAAAAGATTGAGGGCAGGAAGAGAAGGGGACGACAAAGGATTAAATGGTTGGAAGGCATCATCGATTCAATGAACATGAGTTTGAGCAAATTACAGGAGATAGTGAAGGACAGGAAGCATGGCATGCTGCAGTCCATGGGGTCACAAAGAGTCTGATGTAACTTAACAACTGAACAACAATAATCATTTTAATAGCTATTATTAACTATTTTAATCAAAATGCAGCTTAGGATATTTGTAAACAAAAGAAATCTAAATGAGTTGAGATTCAACTTAATGTGTTTTATTCTAATACCTTCAGTCATTATTGTCTGATTCCCAGGAACCTAGTTGGGAACTATCAGTCAAATACAACACTGGAGTCCTCCCCCATACAACTGATCCATACTCTCTTTGAAGTTGAGTGTTACTCCAGGGAGCTCAACCTCATGCTCTATGACAACCTAGAGAGATGGGATGGGGTGGGAGGTGGGAGGAGGCTTAAGAAGGAGGGGACATTGTGTGTAACTGATTCATGTTGATATATGGCAGAAACCATACAACATTGTAAAGTAATTATCCTCCATTTAAAAATAACTTTTAAAAGATCACTGTTATTTTTCAAGGGGTTCTGCTGCCACCCGCTCAAAACTGAACCTTGAAAATAGCTTTGGTTTTCAAACTTCTTAATTTGCTTTGATTTTACAGGTCATTATAACAAGCCAGTCCTCAGATCATTGACTCATTCACTCAGGGACCCAATTATGAATCCAGAAAGGGAATTCTATTTTTATTTCTGTTCCTGACCCTATGCAGAGAAAGAAACAAATGAGGTCATCTTTAATGAGCATACCTGCTTAGGTTCTTCTTGAGACCTCTAGAACTCTGAATGTACCAGGGTATCTTAGAAGGTTCAGAGGTGGGACAAATTCACTCAGAAGGGAGAAAATTCTCACATCAGAACTATATTTATGTACTCTGAAGTTTCACTAATTTTTTTTAACAGACAAAACATTGTACTAAAGAAGATATTTCAAGGCATGAAAAATACGGAGTGGGTAAAAGAGCGGGAGCCATATTTGTTCAAATTTATTAATCATCAAGTAATGTCTGAGGATTTCAGTGACCATTATATAGGCTAGTTAGGTAGAAACTGCACTTCACTGGTATGATTTCAAATAGCAAATTGTATCTGAGCTAAACATTAGACATCTCAAAGGCAATGAAAGAAAATGGGGATAAGAAAAATAACAGAACTATAATAGTAAAAAATATCCCAAAGCTGAATGGCATAGGAATTAAAATAGGATTACAGTGTCTAAACAGAATCAATGAAAGAAATGTACACCTTTAAAGAAATATTTAAAATATGTTGAAATATATATTGGTATACAGTTCATATTTATTAGTACACCATTGCAGCAGGTACAGTGAGAATTTCATGGGAAGGAGACGGCCCATCCCCTCCCGGACCTGCTGGGCCCATCCCCACGCATCCCTTAATGTCTCTGCTCCACTTTACTTTGTTAAGAAGGCCTGTTCTGACTGCCCTGTATAAGGAACTGTTCCCACATAGCTCAGATGGTAAAGAATCCACCACAATGCCAGAAACCCCAGTTCAATTCCTGGGTTGGGTAGATCCCCTGGAGAAGGGCTAGGCTACCCACTCCAGTATTCTTGGGCTTCACTTGTGGCTCAGCTGGTAAAGAATCTGCTGACAATGCGGGAGACCTGGGTTCCATCCCTGGGTTTTGGAAGATCCTCTAGAGAAGGGAAAGGCTACCAACTCCAGTATTCTGGCCTGGAGAATTCCATAAATTGGATAGTCCATGGGGTCGCAAAGAGTTGGACACGACTGAGTGACTTACACTACACACAGACACCATTTTATATATATATACATTTTTTATATATTGGTATACCATTTGGAGAAGGGCATGGCAGCTCACTTGAGAATTCCATGGACAGAGGAGCCTGGCAGACTACAATCCATGGGTCGCATAGAGTCAGACATGACTGAGTGACTAACACACATGTACCATTTTAAAGATGCAAATAAAAGTTAAAAGTAAAGCAAATAAAAATACATAATAAATCTAATAGAACAAGAATCAAACTGTAGAAAACTTTCTACAGCTTTTGAAAGACAATGGGGAAATTGCTTCAAAATTTAAGGGAAAATTATTTTGAACTGATAATTCTATTTCCATGTATCTCCTTTTGATTTTAACTTTTGGTTCTATAACCCATCCACCTCTCATTGCCACCAGTGGGGCTAAGGAATAAAACAAGAACAAAGACCGAAGCAAAAAGTGAGTCCAACCCAGGACAATAGTAAATACAAGTCCTTTCAAATTATATATGCTGCAAATCTACGGAAGTATGCATTATAATGAAGTAAATGGATGGAATTCACTAGTAAGGCTATCTCTAAGGAAGAAAATGTCCCTATTTCTAAGAATGTTCCTCAAGTGATGCCTGAGCACAAGAGAAATCCTATGCTAACAGTGCTTTCCTCAAAGAATGTACTTTATTAATACATAACCATAGGATTCTTAAATTTAATATTTACTTTCAAAAAGTATAAAAACATAATTGGTAAGTTTGGGAGCTGCAATTTGAGAGGAAAGATAAATGAAAAGTACGGAAGACTAATAACTTTAATATGTAAAATAGGAGTAGAAATACAGTTGTGGGTGATGGAATATGAAATAGAAATACAAATGAACATTTTGAAATGTATAGTTAAACCTTGGAGTGGTGGGAAAGTGTAAAAATTATGTCAAATATGTGCTTATCTATCAAAGGAGGAAGTAAAGAAAATATATATTTAGTTGATTTTTTTAAAAATCTCTTTAAGCCTAATATTTACAGAAGCATTTGTGTATTAGTAAAAACACATGCCAAAATACTATAAAACTTTATAGTGGTTCAGATAAAATAAAGATTTTTTTTCCCTCACTTATCAGTCAAAAGGTAAAAAGGTGTTCCAACCTAGATAAGATGGTTTACTCTAACAACTCTTCCAAAGACCTAGGTTCCTGATATTTTTTCCTCAGTCTTCATGGGACGATATCCAGTCTATTTGATTCAAGCTGACTGGACAGTACCATCCTTCCACATACATGTGGAGAGAGAGAATGAAGAAGCCAAGCAAAATGTTCCTTTTTAAATAGCATGACCTGAGAATTTAACTCACACTCATGTGACAAAATTAATCTCATGGTCATATCTGGGTATCTGAGAATCTGGACAATGTTTTTTCTACCCAGGTGGTTATGTATCTGCTAAAACATGAGTGTTTTTATTAATTTAACAGCGAAGGAAAATGGATATTGAGAACTGTTAGCATCGTCCACAATCCACCCTCCTGCTACTATGTGTCTAAATGTTCTCTCTTTTTTCCTTCAGATCTAACTGGGGAATTATTAAAAATTTATTTATTCTTAACTGGAGAATAATTGCTTTATAATATTGTGCTGGTTTCTGCTATACATCAACATGAATCAGCCACAGGTATATATATCCCCTCCTTCCCTTCTCCCACTCCATCTCAACCCTCTAAGTTGTCACAGAGAACTGGGTTTGAGCTCCCTGAGTCATACAGAAAATTCCCACTGGCTATCTGTTTTACATATTTGTTGTTCAGTGGCTATAATCATCAATCACTGGTTGTCAGAGTAAAACAATGTTGAGTTAGTTTTGTTTTATTATGTATTAGTCTTTTAATGATCCTACATCTCTACCTAGATAAAATACCTTAAAAGTTAAAAAAAAAGAAAAAGAAAAGAAAAAAAGGAAAGGCCAATTTCTGCCCTAAAAAGGACATAGGTTAATTCAGACTCATTCATGTCCTTGAGAAGTATAGTCCTCTCTCCCAGAGCAGCCTATTGTAATTGGGCAGTCAGGTAACATAACTGGCTATACTCTATGATGGTACCCTTTATTCTTATTGCTCTATTTTCCTGCCTGATAGAAGCTGGTTCACTAACACCACATTTGTTTTTTTTCCTGGGAATGAAGAAAGAAAGCCAATAGAAGACTATTATTTTAATTTTTTAAAATTTGTAGCCAGAAGTTACTCTTACACCATTGGCTTTAATTCAGTCACAGGCCACATCTAGCAGTAAAACAGGCTGGGGAGGAAGGTTTCTAGCTTTGTATAGGGTCCTATCGCTAATGGAATAAGGGAAGAATAAGTAATGAGGGAAAATTAGAAGTCTGTCATAGGGGGAAAAAACAGTAAAGACATAGAAATAATTAAAGTTGTCTCTGGATATGGATGCAGAGAGAGGATGATTATGGTAGGAAGTCTTCATTTTCATAATTAAACTGAGCTGTAATTATTTTATATTTTTAAAAATCATGTTGCATGTAGTTCTTTGATTATATTTTAAAAATTAAACTACAAAAAATATATAATGTTGTGAAATCATGAGGGAAAAATCAACGGAGAGTGCAAAGACATAGCATGAAGACAAAAATAGGTATACCTGGAAACAGTGCTGTAAGAGTTTCTGAAACAAAAGTTAACATTGAGAGCTTTGGATAGTGTTTGTAGGAAGAAATATAGAGATTCCTAAGTTTCCTGAGGTTAGTAAAACAAAAGTTCTCCTCTCTTTTTTTCTAACACCTACAGCATGGCCCCTTAACATTTTTATACCTTGAAGAACTATGAGAGAGAGAACAAGAAAAATGGAAGCAAAATAGATCAAAGGAAAATATATTTTAGCTTTTACTTCAGAATTCTTGCCTTAATCACAAAGCAAAACTGATAGTGAAAGATAGGCTTAGAAGTATGTATTATTCAAAGGCACATGTTTATATTCATGTGGGGTATATGTGTGTGATGTGTGTGTGTGTCTATGAGGTTGGAGAAAGAGGGGACATGGGAGCTTTTTCAAATAATATAATTTCATGTTTTATTTGTGTGAAATGTTACTATTATTAACTAATTTCCTCTTATTTGTGTTAGACACATTGTCTATTTCTAGTCTTTAAATAGTAAAATGAAATTTCAAAATAGAATGACAAAGTAGAAATATATATATATATATATATATATGATTTTAGTCTCTTATTTCTCAATTCTAATACAATATGACATTCATTGACATAAATTATTACAGAAGGACAGACTTAAGAATATAAAAGACTATATATTTCATATATTCCTACACCATTGATCTAAGGCTGAGAAAACTGAAACTCAAATTACATGTCTCATTCAAGATCATTGACTAATTTTTCATTGGATCTGTAAGTAATAGAAGTCTAACTGCTAATGAGAATTATGAGAAGGTGATAGGATTTTGATCATATATGGATAAACCATCAGTCACACATATGCAGACACTATGAAAAGATCTTAAAAAACTTATAAGTGAAAAAAGGTTAGTTTAAAAACGATGACTATATAGTTCAAAATAGAAAGGCATTAAAGGAATATCATATCCTTACTGAAACACACATGTTTAGATTACATAATTACTTTAAATGTAGAATCCAAATTTATTACCTATTTTTATTGCTGAAATAAATCTTTTCAAAAATATATTTTCATGGCATTTACATTGAAATAAAGAAGTTTCTTGAAGCCATGATTTTAATAATTATCAATATTTTAATAGGTAATGTGAGAATGTTATTGCATTTAAATTACTTTTTTAAAGTTAAGACAATATTAGCAGGTAAGAACTATTTTTAACCACAAAAGTACATTAGGTACAGTGAAAATAAATTCACAAAAACATTTAAAATAATATATACATTTGATTAGATTCTATTCCTACTATTAATATGATTTATTGTTTATCTTCTGTACAACACTCTCCATTTTGAAGACATTTCTAAAAAAGTATTTCTCATTTATCTTCTGTAATACCAAAATATTGCTTAATTTGCTCATTAGGAAGACTTGAATTTCAAATATATTTCTAGAAATATTCATGATCATTTCGGTTTCATCATTAACCATGAAGATAGTAACCATTAGTTCTTCAATCTCCTAAAATCATCATGAAAGTCATCATTATGCAGCTTCTCTGTTGTCTCCTGATTATAAAACTGGCCACGCACCAAAGACAACCGTGCCCTGGAATTAGTGATAAAGACCAAGTGCACCCAGCAATGCTTCTACTTATGCAGCTGTTGCTGCTCTGCCACCCAGCAGAAACCTTATGAAATTCTATGTTAGCTGCTTCACCGCTTTTGATATCTGAGAAACCATTCTTCCTTTAAAGCTATTATAAATAAGTGGGTGAAAGAAAAAAATATATATACAAAATACCAGTGGAGTGAAAGAAAAAGTTTATTCCCCACTATGGGTGTATAATCACTGCATATGGCCTTCTGAATATGAAGGGAGTTATTGTTAAATGTAAGGTAATTGTTGCAAATTATAATGACTTCTCGTTAGCAAAGCTTAATATTTTGACTAACTTTTATTTTACTTTTTAGGAATGAGAAGTGTGTTAGATAAATTTTTATTAATACAAAAGATGCATATAACATAGAAGAAAATGTGAAATGAAACTTGATTCCATGGATTTTGAAATATTAATTTAAAAATATCAGTTTATTTTTATTATCTGCTTCAAAAAATAAATCTAATTCTTCACCCCTGGCAGCATGATAAATCATAGTTTTTGAAAACACTAAGCTAAAGTATTTTGACATTTTAGGACATGGTAAATATTTTATGAACCAAGAGGAACCAGTTCAGTTTATTGCATTGGCTAATGCTAAGCACATCATTCCCCCCGCCCCACCCCTGTGGAAATAAGCTAGTCTGAAAAGAAAACTGAGAAAATATTTTAAAACATGATTAAAGTATGTATACAGTGACCATGACATTTAGAACATTGACTTGACCTTACCAGATGTATTATTTGTTAAAGTAGATGTGAAATTCTTACTATTGACTCAACTAAATGTAATTGATGGAAAAGGAGGAGTTTTAATGTTCCCTGGTGAGGAAATTACTTGATAGTAATAGTAAGTCACTTATGAACTGCATCATGCTTTTTAAACTCAATGAATATCAGACTTCATGCTAACAGAATCTACAAAAGACATGCCTGCATTCCATGAAAAAGTTACATTATAAAAACATCAGTTTAAAGGTATAACTTCCTATTCCTCTCAAAGACTGCTTCTCAGAGAATCACTGACAATAGCCTGACCCTGTATCATACGTTCATTATAGAAATTACATATGATTTATTGTAATGTCACCTCCATACCCATGAGATCAAATTATAAGTACTTCATGTTCATGTTAATGAGAAACCAGTTTTAAAAAATTGATTATATTTTGAACTATTGCAATAATTTTATCAACTGTGTTATTATGAAGTATTTATTATAGAAATTGATGAAATGATTGGAAAGTGAATTCAATTACAAGCTGACGCATTTGAAGAAAAAGAAACCATTTGATTTTGATTCAGGAAAATCAACCCTGAATATCCATTGGAAGGACTGGTGCTGAAGCTGCAGCTCCAATACTTTGGCCACCTGATGGGAAGAGCCAACTCATTGGAAAAGACCCTGATGCTGGGAAAGATTGAGAGCAAGAGGAGAAAGCGGAGACAGAGAATGAGATGGTTGGATGGCATCACTGACTCAAGGGACCTGAGTTTGAATAAACTCAGGGAGATAGTGAAGGACAGGGAAGCCTGGCATGCTACAGTTCATGAAGTAAAAATAAAAATCATATGTGACTTAGCAACTGAACAACAACAGCAACAACAAACCATTTGATGAGTACTCCCATCATGGACTGAACTTTGTTCAGTCAAAGAATTGAACTATGACAATTCTCCTCTCATATTAGATTTTAGGCCACACAAGTTAGAAAATAAAATGAACCCCTCCATATTAACTTATTTACATAAACTGTCTTTCCTAAAGCCATGACTTGGACAATCAATCACCTACACAGGTGTTTACTAGGAAGTGAGGCATGCAAATCTGGGGTTGCCCATACTGATATCTCTGTAGAGTTCATGGGGAAAATGTGGGAACTTGTGCTGTTTTCTCACCTTTGTCTATTTTCTACATAAAGGTGCATACATGTTCAGCCCTTCATTAAATTTATCTGAACATGTTTTTATTCCTTCAATACTATTATGTGTTCAATTGCTTCAATCAAGTCCTATTCAAGGACACCTAATTAACAAATATTAGGGTCATGATTAGATTCTAGTCCAGTATATCTCCACTGACTACATCATTAATGACAAAACTATAAGGTTTTTATGCTTTTTGTAAAAAAGAAAGAACTAGAAAAAAGAAAGAATAGAAAAAAATCAGAATAATGCATATTAATATGTGTAGAATTTATACACAGAGCAGTTCACAAAGAAGAGTCATACTAAAAATCAATTGTTAGGGTATTAATCAATGCAATGCATCTTTATCACACACCAAAGTGAAAGTGAAAGTCACTCAGTCGTGTCCAACTTTTTGAGATCCCATGGACTATATAGTCCATGGCATTCTCCAGGCCAGAGTGGGTAGCCTTTCTCTTCTCCGGGGGATTTTCCCAACCCAGGGATCAAACCCAGATCTCCTGCATTGCAGGTGGATTCTTTACCAACTGAGCCAGCAGGGAAGCCCAAAAATACTGGAGTGGGTAGCTTATCCCTTCTCCAGCAGATGTTCCCGGTCCAGGAAGAAAACCGGGGTCTCCTGTATTGCAGGCAAATTCTTTACCAACTGAGCCACCCGGGAGGCCCTATCACACCCGGCCACTGATTTAAATAAGGTAAGTTGAGAATGTATGTGGTAAGTGAAGACTTCAGAGGGGATATTGTTAAGAACATTTATATAAAAAAGAAGGTGCAATTTCTCCTTCTATCTGTGGCCTGTAAGAGCTTCATGCTCTTTTGCCAGGCTGTTCTTGGTCATCGCCAATTCATTGAGTATTCTAGCTGAATTCTTACCTGGCATCTTGTATCCTTTGCCCTTCTAATACAGAGTTTGCTTCCTATACCTCCCCACAGGAGTCTATGTCTCTTGAGAGTTTGGATTATTTGGTTACTCTGAAATGTCAGACCTCTGATGGGTTCAAGTGAAGTCATGGACCTGACTGGAATTTTGTCTGAATATTTTTCTTTTTCTAAGTGTAGAGTGATGCCCTTTCCAACTTTATATATTCCTGAGATGAAGCCAAAGTAAATGAAAGCCATTTAAGGTCAAGGATTCTTCACTTTAAATCAGAATTTAAAACTTCAACAATCATTCCATTTTCAGTATAGCATTCTCTGGATGCATATTTACATACTAAAAATAAGTACAAGCACTAAATAAAAAAAAATTTCAAAACTGAGACATTAGGAGTCATAATATTGCACCAGGTTCTTTAATCCCTTGGTCAGATATGAAATAATTATATTCTATCATACTTACAGAAAGTAAAAACTTTCCAACTTTAAGAAGTTGCCTTATTTGGCATAGTGCCAAGACCCCAAACTGCATAGTACACAGGCCTAAGAAACAGACCTGATAATGTAAGTTTACATACTAATATAGCCAAGAGATGATTGATGTTAATACTCTACATAAATCTCTGAAAGCCCCTTAAAATAGTGTAGATTATCCTACAAAATTTTAATAATGGAGTATATAGAAAAATTTAGGTAATGGGATTAAAAGAAATAGAAAAATCATAAATAGTGCATCCTATATTCAGAGAGCGATCTAAATATCTAAATAGTATTTTATCTACAGAATATTGGTTTCTCTTTCCACTCACCCATTTTGGGGGCAGGGAATTGTCTTGTGCATAGAAGCAATTATCATTTAGATAGTTTTTAGTCTTTTGAGACCAAGGAGAAATATCTTAATGCAGAAATGGACACTTTATTTGCTCATAAATTGGTTTGCTTTACAGCTTCGTCTTTCACTGACTCACTATATAGAAAAGTTTAAGTATAGGCTTCAATATTTTCCCTAGATCCTTTAACTCAAATTCCTAGAGGTAGTATATATTTCAGACTGTTGTATTCTCAAGAAAACTAATTTTCTTTTAGAAAAGTTTGCTAATTTGTTGATTAGAGTGCCATGTTTTCTTTAAATATTATATCTTTAGGTTTTAGCACAGCCAATCACATCTATGTATTTTGACTTGATAAGCCTGTTAGTTTTTAATGTATAATTTAAATGTATAATAACAAATGGAGAAATATGAGTTTAACTAACCTCCTAAATAAATTTCAGTGGATACTAAGCAAATTTAAAATTAGATATGATATGAAAACCCAGTGCTTATATACAGATTTTAAGGTCTTAGTTAACATATTATGTATTTATATGCATACTAAATTATTTAATTTTTAAATAATCCAATAAGATTAATCAATTAATATCCCCATTTTATAGAAAATGAAATTAGAGTCATGATTTGATTCCATCCATTTATGTCCATTGTCTATATTGTTAACGACAAAACTGTAAGATTTTAATGCTTTTTGTAAAAAATAAAAAAGAAAAAAATATATCTCCTTTTGCATGTAGAATTTTCACACACACAGATAAGTTAACAAATAAGTTATACTAAAAATAAATTCTTAGTAAAGTTAGGGGAAACTTCAAGTTTAATATCTTTTTTATTTAAATGTTCTTAACAATATCTCTTTTGAAATCTCCACTTACCACATACAATTTCAGCTTACTTTACTATTAAGTAAGTGTTGGTATGTGATAAAGATGTATTGATTAGCATCTTTTAAAGCTTAGTCTTCTCTAAAGATCATTTATCTTCAAGGATTATTGAGTCTTGGAGAGATCCAGATATAATACTTAGCCACTGACTCCTCATTTAGGATATAATATTTAGCCACTGACTCCTAATTTAAGTTGCCTTTAGATAAATACATGGACAATACATTCCTACACAGTAGCATTCAATTTCTACTTAACTAAATTTTATTTTAGAAGTAAAAATTCAAATTTCTTATCACTTGAAACATGTCATTCAAAATAATAATTAACCATCATCTAACTGAAGATTTCTAGGCTCAGTGAAGAACCTCAATAATAAGCCACTGATAGTGTCCACCTTCAAAATATTCAGTATAAAGGGAATGGATAATTTCATGAGCAAATAAAATAGAGTATGAAACAATGGTTGAAGATATACAATAGGAGCATATATCTGACATATCTAATATGTTTTGAAAGGAAAGAATGTCCATCATTCTAGAAGAAACACTTGATACAGCACCAAACTGTGAAAAACGCAGTAGTAAACAAATTTTAAAAATTATGAAAATGACAATTATATATACATATGTTAAAATGTAAATTAGGAAGTGATTAAAAATATAAAGATTCTCTGGTGATGTAGATCAACTGAACACATTAATCATCTCAAACTGTTTCCTTTACCCCTTTCTTACCATTCCGCCTTTCACTCTAGATCTTGGAACTTACAGCATGATATTTGTCCTTGTAGTCTGAAAAATTATAGCTCCTTTCGGCTGCTCCTGTTCTGTCGCAACCTGGCACTCTCAGCCGCCACCCCTGACCTCAGACATGGGGTAGCTCCTCTCAGCCGTTTCTGCGCTGTCGGAGCCTGGCACTCTCGGCCACTGCACCTTCAGGGCAGACACACTGAAACCATAATCACAGAAAACTAGTCAATCTAATAACACTAGGACCACAGCCTTGTCTAACTCAATGAAACTCAATGAGAAGCCATGCCGTGTGGGGCCACCCAAGACAGGTGGGTCAAGATGGAGAGGTCTGACAGAATGTGGTCCACTGGAGAAGGAAATGGCAAACCACTTCAGTATTCTTGCCTTGAGAACTCCATGAACAGTATGAAAAGGCAAAATGATAGGATACTGAAAGAGGAACTCCCCAAGTCAGTAGGTGCCCAATATGCTACTGGAGGTGAGTGCAGAAATAACTTCAGAAA
This sequence comes from Bos indicus, assembly GCF_029378745.1. NCBI lineage: Eukaryota > Metazoa > Chordata > Mammalia > Artiodactyla > Bovidae > Bos > Bos indicus. The sequence goes on along the minus strand of NC_091776.1, from coordinate 25,858,000 downwards.
GAATGAAGAGATGGAGCCAAAGCAAAAACAATACCCAGTTGTGGATGTGACTGGTGATAGAAGCAAGTAAAGATCCTGTAAAGAGCAATATTGCACAGGAACCTGAAATGTCAGGTCCATGAATCAAGGCAAATTGGAAGTGGTCAAACAGGAGATGGCAAGAGTGAATGTCGACATTCTAGGAATCAGCGAACTAAAATGGACTGGAATGGGTGAATTTAACTCAGATGACCATTATATCTACTACTGTGGGCAGGAATCCCTTAGAAGAAATGGAGTAGCCATCATGGTCAACAAAAAGAGTCCAAAATGCAGTACTTGGATGCAATCTCAAAAACGACAGAATGATCTCTGTTTGTTTCCAAGGCAAACCATTCAATATCACAGTAATCCAAGTCTATGCCTCAACCAGTAACACTGAAGAAGCTGAAGTTGAACAGTTCTATGAAGACCTACAAGACCTATTAGAACTAACACCCAAAAAAGATGTCCTTTTCATTATAGGGGACTGGAATGCAAAAGTAGGAAGTCAAGAAACACCTGGAGTAACAGGCAAATTTGGCCTTGGAAAAAGGAATGAAGCAGGGAAAAGGCTAACAGAATTTTGCCAAGAGAACGCACTGGTCATAGCAAACACGCTCTTCCAACAACAAAAGAGAAAACTCTACACATGGACATCACCAGATGATCAACACTGAAATCAGATTGATTATATTCTTTGCAGCCAAAGATGGAGAAGCTCTATACAGTCAGCAAGACCGGGAGCTGACTGTGGCTCAGATCATGAGCTCCTTATGGCCAAATTCAGACTTAAAGTGAAGAAAGTAGGGAAAACCACTAGACGATTCAGGTATGACCTAAATCAAATCCCATATGATTATACAGTGAAAGTGAGAAGTAGATTTAAGGGACTAGATCTGATAGAGTGCCTGATGAACTATGGACGGAGGTTCATGACATTGTACAGGAGACAGGGATCAAGACCATCCCCATGGAAAAGAATGCAAAAAAGCAAAATAGCTGTCTGAAGAGGCCTTACAAATAGCTGTGAAAAGAAGGGAAGAGAAAAGCAAAGGAGAAAAGGAAAGATATAAGCATCTGAATGCAGAGTTCCAAAGAATAGCAAGAAGAGATAAGAAAGCCTTCCTCAGCAATCAATGCAAAGAAAGGAAAACAACAGAATGGGAAAGACTAGAGATCCTTCAAGAAAATTAGAGATACAAAGGGAATATTTCATGCAAAGATGGGCTCGATAAAGGACAGAAATGGTATGGACCTAACAGAAGCAGAAAATATTAAGAAGAGGTGGCAAGAATACACAGAAAAACTGTACAAAATGGATCTTCACGACCAAGATAATCACAATAATCACTCACCTAGAGCAAGACATCCTGGAGTGTGAAGTCAAGTGGGCCTTAGAAAGCATCACTACAAACAAAGCTAGTGGAGGTGATGGAATTCCAGTGGAGCTATTTCAAATCCTGAAAGATGATGCTGTGAAAGTGTTGCACTCAATATGCCAGCAAATTTGGAAAACTCAGCAGTGGTCAGAGGACTGGAAAAGGTCAGTTTTCTTTCCAATCCCAGAGAAATGCAATGCCAAAGAATGTTCAAGCTACCGCACAATTGCACTCATCTCACACACTAGTAAAGTAATGCTCAAAATTCTCCAAGCCAGGCTTCAGCAATATGTGAACCGTGAACTTCCTGATGTTCAAGCTGGTTTTAGAAAAGGCAGAGGAACCAGAGATCAAATTGCCAACATCCGCTGGATCATGGAAAAAGCAAGAGACTTCCAGAAAAACATCTGCTTTATTGACTATGCCAAGGCCTTTGACTGTGTGGATCACAATAAACTGTGGAAAATTCTTCAAGAGATGGGAATACCAGACCACCTGACCTGCCTCTTGAGAAAGCTATATGCAGGTCAGCAAGCAACAGTTAGAACTGGACATGGAACAACAGACTGGTTCCAAATAGGAAAAGGAGTATGTCTAGGTCATATGTTGTCACCCTGCTTATTTAACTTCTATGCAGAGTACATCATGAGAAATGCTGGCCTGGAAGAAGCACAAGCTGGAATCAAGATTGCCGGGAGAAATATCAATAACCTCAGATATGCAGATGACACCACCCTTATGGCAGAAAGTGAAGAGGAACTAAAAAGCCTCTTGATGAAAGTGAAAGAGGAGAGTGAAAAATTGGCTTAATGCTCAACATTCAGGAAATGAAGATCATGGCATCTGGTCCCATCACTACATGGGAAATAGATGGGGAAACAGTGTCACACTTTATGTTTTTGGGCTCCAAAATCACTGCAGACGGTGATTGCAGCCATGAAATTATAACATGCTTACTCCTTGGAAGGAAAGTTATGACCAACCTAGATAGCATATTGAAAAGCAGAGACATTACTTTGCCAACAAAGGTCCATCTAGTCAAGTCTATGGTTTTTCCAGTGGTCATGTATGGATGTGAGAGTTGGACTATAAAGAAAGCTGAGCGCCAAAGAATTGATGCTTTTCAACTGTGTTGTTGGAGAAGACTCTTGAGAGTCCCTTGGACTGCATGGAGACCCAACCAGTCCATTCTAACGGAGATCAGTCTTGGGTGTTCATTGGAGGTCCTGATGTCGAAGCTAAAAGTCCAGTACTTTGGCCACCTGATGTGAGGTACTGACTCATTTGAAAAGACCCTGATGCTGGGAAAGATTGAGGGTGGGAGGAGAAGGGGACGACAGAGGATGAGATGGTTGGATGGCATCACCGACCACATGGACATGAGTTTGTGTGGACTCGGAGTTGGTGATGGACAGGGAGGCCTGGCGTGCTGTGGTTCATGGGGTTGCAAAGAGTTGGACACGACTGAGTGACTTAACTGAACTGAACTGAACTCTCTGTATAAGTTAAATAAGCAGGGTGACAACATGCAGCCTTGACATACTCCTTTCCCATTTTGGTGCCAGTCCGTTAGTTCCATGTCTGGTTTTAACTGTTTTTTCTTGACCTGCATACAAATTTCTCACGAGGCAGGTAAGGATATTGCTTTATATATGGATATCCAATTCTTCCAGCACACTATTTATTGCAAAGAATATCCTTTTAACATTGAATGGCCTTGGACTTAAATGTAAAAAAAAAAAAAAATTATTATGTGTGCAAGTGTGTTTGAACCCTCTATTCTATTTCATGGGTCTATATGTCTGTCTTTATGCCAGCACCACACTGTTGTGTTTATTGCAGCTTTTAGATGGCATGTGGCTTTGTTTGGCAATCCTACACCAGGTGGTGCAAGCCTTCCAAATCTGTTCTTTGTTCAGAAATGTTTGGCTACCCAGTGTCCTTTGCCCTTATTCAAATTTAAAACTACCTTGTTAATTTCTATGACCACAAACAGCAAAAAAGAGAATATTCTGATTTTATCTGTATCATGCTATATGTCTAGCTATATAGAACGTATGCTATATGATATATTATATCATGCTATGAATTTGGGAACAGCTACACCCTACAAATTGCTTCTTTGAGTCAGCAAACATCAGATATGACTCAAAGTTAACATTTATGTGGGCTAGCATTCTCTGGGCTAATCTATTGTTTGATTTTTTTTGAAAATTCATTTTGGAATGTTTCAGTCTTCAAGTATTTCCTTAGTATTGTTCTTTCTTCTTTTGGATTGGAAATATGTGGGTGTTACCACAGCTCTTGGATTCTGTGTTCTATTTTGGGTCCTTGGTTTGTTTTTTTTTTTTTTTTCCCCCTCTATCTTCTCTTTAAAAATGATTACTTTGTCTAAGGATAGGCGTTAGACAAAGATTGGCCTATTTTCAAATTCTTTCTTCAGCTGCACCACTGATCTTTTATTATATTTTTCATCTCTCTGCAAAATTATGTACCTCTTTATGTATGCCAAGGGCTTCCCTGGTGGCTAGGATGGTAAAGAATTAGCCTGCAATGTGGGAGACCGGGTTCAATCCCTGGGTCAGAAAGATCCCCTGAACAAGGGAATAGCAACCCACTCCAGTATTCTTGCCTGAGGAATTACACGAATAGAGGAGCCTGGCCCACTGTAGTCCATAGGGTCACATAGAGTCAGACATGACTGAAGGACTAACACTTAATTGTTGTATGCCACATTCTGCATTCGCTATGTCCTTTAACATGTTAATTATTTTATATATTCTTTCTGATATTTCCAACATCTATATCATCCCCAACTCTTGTTTCCATAGTTGCTTTATCCTTCAGTTCAGTCAGTTCAGTGGCTCAGTCCTCTTCTACTCTGTGTGACCCCATGAACTGCAGCACGCCAGGCCTCCCTGTCCATCACCAACTCCCAAAGTTTACCCAAACTCATGTCCATTGAGTCGGTGTTGCCATCCATCCATCTCATCCTCTGTCATCCCCTCCTCCTCCTGCCTTCAATCTTTCCCAGAATCAGAGTCTTTTCAAATGAGTCAGCTCTTCACATCAGGTGGCCAAAGTATTGGAGTTTCAGCTTCAACATCAGTCCTTCCAATGAACATTCAGGACTGATTTCCTTCAGGAAGCACTGGTTGGATCTCCTCACAGTCCAGGGGACTCTCAAGAGTTTTCTCCAACATCACAGTTGAAAAGCATCAATTCTTTGGTGCTCAGCTTTCTTTATGGTCCAACTCTCACATCCATACATGACTACTGGAAAAACCATAGCCTTGACTAGATGGACCTTTGTCGAAAAAGTAATGGCTCTGCTTTTGAATATGCTGTCTAGGTCAGTCCTAACTTTCCTTCCAAGGAGTAAGTGTCTTTTAATCTCATGGCTGTAATCATCATCTGCAGTGATTTTGGAGTCCCAGAAAATAAATCAGCCACTGTTTCCACTGTTTACCCATCTATTTGCCATGAAGTGATGGGATGGGTTGCCATAATCTTAGTTTTCTGAATGTTGAGCTTTAAGCCAACTTTTTCATTCTCCTCTTTCACTTTCATCAAGAGGCTCTTTAATACTTCTTAATTTTCTGCTATAAGGGTGTAGCCATCTGCATATCTGTGGTTACTGCTATTTTTCCCGGCAATCTTAAATCCAGCTTGTGCTTCTTCCAGCCCAGCGTTTCTCGTGATGTACTCTGCATATAATTTAAATAAGCAGGGGGGCAATATACAGATTGACGTACTCCTTTTCCTATTTGGAACCAGTCTGTTGTTCCATGTCCAGTTCTAACTGTTGCTTCCTGACCTGCATACAGGTTTCATTTTCTTGATTTCTTGGTGCGTTTAACATTTTTTTTAGTTAAATGATTAACGTCATGTGTGGGATAGTAGTAACTGAAACACACTTCTATTTAATCCTAGAAGTGCTTCCTCTATTTGGACATCATTGTGGGCAAATTAGCCAATTTATTCAGGAGTTCATCTGGATTTGGGCTTTGGCGCTGCTATTGTTCATCAAAGCACAGACCTCAGATTTCTACACTGGTGAGCAAAACTGGCTGTGTATTGAGGGTTTGGGATAAGGTCCCAAGAGGTGTTTTCCTCAGTGACTACTCCACAGTCTCAGTTTTCAACAACCTCATATAGCTACACTCCAGATGGGACATTTACCTTGCTCTTCATCCTTCCTCCCCAGGGCCAACTTCTCTCTATTGCATTCCCTTCTAGGCTTGGCATCAAGCTTGTGTGGTGTGGACTCGGTTGGACAGTTTCTGCCTAAATGTCAGGCATACCTCTGCTTTGGGGCCTTGGGAGGGTGAAATTTCTCGGTGCTCTAAACACTGCCTTATGTCTGAGATTGCACCGGAGGGGTGTTTCCTGCCTTCTGGCATCTGATCTCAGGTTGGTGTTAATACAGGAATCAATGCCCGTGACGTTTCCCGGTTGTCTCCCAGCGATAGTTTCTTCTACCCTTCCTCAACGATAAGTTTCTGCCTGTTGTTTAGAATATTTTCTATCTTCTCTCAGAATCTTAAGGATTTTATTTGAAGGAGAGGGGAAGAGCTGGCAATGTTTATCTTCTGTTCATCCCCAGACACTAATAATCGTTCCTTCATTTCTGTTGCACTGAGCAAGACTTCCTCTGGCTTCTTCCTTCCCTGCCCCTGATTTTACTTGTGAGCAAATGATGGGGACCAATGAAAAAAGCCTTGGGTCCAAGGTCACTAGAATTACAGAGTGATATGGTACCCACCCTGGAGGAGGAAATGGCAACCCACTCCAGTATTCTTCCCAGGAAAACTCCACGGATAGAGGAGCCTGGTGGGCCACAGTCCATGGGGTTACAAAGAGTTGAACACAACTGAGAGACTACACATGTGATACCCACACTTTGTCTTTAGTTTTGGATAAGTTTGCCTGGTGAATGGTGCCTCTTTCTTCTGTTCTTTTTTAACATGGGAGACAGTTTGTATCTTCTGTTTCTTCTTCGTGGGACTTTTCTTTCTTTGGAATTCAAGTTGCTTGGTTTTCTTATCCTCTTCTGGTTTCAGAAATTCCTTGCTTGTTCTCTGGTCTCTGATGGACACATGTGAAGTTATAATTTTGTGATTTATTTGGTTTTTTTTTTTTTAAATTGGAGTGATCTTTCCGGTTTGCTGCATCCATAGTAAAAGCAGGAAACTTGTTTTGATTCCTTTGACAAGTCCTTTGAATGGATAATGCCATTGGGAAAGCTGTAGGTCTCAAAATCCCAGGACCAGTTTAAGATACAATCTTTCAGAATCTTCTAGACAATTATTCTTTCTCCTGGTGCTGTAAGCAATGTTCTATAATGATTTTATATTAACACTTGATTGTAGTCTATTAGCATGCCCTCCTTTTTCAGTGGATTCTTTTTCTTGAAAAAGATCAACTGGGGACCATCTCTAATAAAAGCACATACAACAAGAAGTTTTAATCTTGGAAACATGAGTTTAGCTGTTAATAAATTTAATTTTAATTTAGTAATTTTAAATTTGTTTTATTAATATAAACAAGCTTCACTTATGAAGGTAATCTCATAAAAAGCAGCATAAACACAAAACTGTTTCTTGAAAAGGAAAATAGAAATACTTTAAACACAGTTTCACTCTTGAATTCTTCTAAATCTTTAAAGCATGTTCAGAATTATTTTGTGTACATTAATTTAAAGGTATGGAGTATTTCCTTAAATGATTAAAATAAAATAGACTAAATTTCTATAGAATAGCATATTCTCCCAAGCATTTTGTGTTTAACGTATGCATTAAAACTGCCAGCTTTATGATAAATGAGTGTTGTTGTTGTTTAGTTGCTAAGTCATTTCTGACTCTATGACCCCATGGACTGTAGCCCACCAGGCTCCTCTGTCCATGAGATTTCCCTGGCAAGAATCCTGGAGTGGGTTGCCATTTCCTTCTCCAGGGGATCTTCCAGACCCAGGGATTAAACCCACATCAAGTGCATTGGCAAGCAGATTCTTTACTGCTAAGGAACCAGGGAAGCCCATAATAAACGATTACTTCATTTTAATTTATCCTAAACTACATTTTTTTATTATCTGTAAATATCCCCCCAAAGAAAATACATCCCAATTTTCTAATAGTAATTTTGGCCTCACTGTCCACTTAGAGCATTGCTGGAAAATAGCCTGATAGCTCAGGACCTACAATTCCTATGCTGCTGCTGTTGCTGCTGCTAAGTCGCTTCAGTCGTGTCCCACTCTGTGCGACCCCATAGACAGCAGCCCACCAGGCTCCCCTGTCCCTGGGATTCTCCAGGCAAGAACACTGGAGTGAGTTGCCATTTCCTTCTCCAATGCATGAAAGTGAAAAGTTAAAGTGAAGTCGCTCAGTCGTGTCCGACCTTCAGCAACCCCATGGACTGCAGCTCACCAGGCTCCTCCATCCATGGGATTTTCCAGGCAAGAGTACTGGAGTGGGTGCCAATTCCTATAAACCTTACTAAATGGATTTGGGAGCACTTGCTGGCTTTGACATGAAAATTTAGCAACTATCTTAACTTTGGGACATCTTGAGGTGATTAAGATGCAGAAGAAAAAGAAACACTAGAATATTTGTCTTTTTTAAAGAAGTGTAACTTCTTTGCCTCTTTGAGACAATGCTCAATTCAATTAAAATTACTTTATTTCGAATTAAATAGTTTTAATCATAAAGGTTAGTGATGTTGGTTTAATCATTTATATATTCTGAATAGAAGATCTGCCAACTTATGTTATACACTACTTAATAAAGTATAACTGTAATTTGTTTGCCACATCGCTTGCTTGCTGTGCTAAGTCACTTCAGTTGTGTCTGGCTGTTTGCGACCCTATGAATTGTAGGCCACCAGGCTCTTCTGTCCATGGGATTCTCCAGGCAAGAATACTGGAGTGGGTCACCACACCTTCCTCCAGGGGATCTTCCTGACCCAGGGATCAAACCGCCATCTCTTTTATCTCCTGCATTGACAGACAGCTTCTTTACCACTAGCACCACATGGGAAGCCCCATTACAAAGGTAGAAAAAAAATCTGCATTTTGTGTAATTTGGTTAGAACTAGGACTTTGATATTAAAATTACTTTGTGCTCCGTTTATGAAATCTGAAGAAATTTATTCATAGAAAGTTAAAATATGAATCAAAATTTACCATGGTTGAAGAACACATTCATTACAGCTATTTACTTTCTTTCTATTGTTCCTCTTTTACATCATTTTTACATACTTATGAATCAAACATATTTCTCCCTTTTTCATACTGAATCAAAATCTCAAGAAAGGCTGTTTTTGTGTTCATGGGGCCGTATTATGAAATAATTTTTAAACTTCAAACTTGTTAAATATGAAGCAGAGATACCAGCCAGGCCCACCAAACCTCTGACCCACTGAACTCTATTATAACAAATTTGTGTTGTATTAAGCTTCTGTATTTGTGGCAAATTGTTATGGTTGCAGTAAACAACTATAAATGTGTGAAAATCCTTATCATTATCTTGTGTTTGGCTATTGTTGTCACTTTAAAACTGCTACTGTCCATCTTATTTCTATTTAATACTTTTAAGTACATGTTAAGGCAGAAAATTTCTGATACTCTTACATTTTATTCATTAACATTTTCAACCAAACTTTCAACACAGGTGTAACACTTTTCCTATCTGTTGTAAAATTTGTCTATCTTTGGTAAATTTAATATATTAACAGTAATCATTTGCTAAGGATTTTATCATTTTGATCTACCTTCCTAAATAGCATAAAAACATATTTTGAAAGTGATCAGGATGAATATTAAATGAATGAAGGGGTGGAAGATTGACAGTTGGTAAGTGGGAGATAAGAGTATATTCCATTTTGAATATAGATGGATAGGAGGAATACATAATAGGTGATAAAACAGGAAGCCTACACTAAACTTTTATTGGCTTCAGTAACAGAAACCATGGAAAAGAAGATATTTATTAAAAGGTATATCAAATTAAATCCTTTTTTCAAATTTGCTCTTTTAGTAGCAGAGAGAGTTTTGGAATGAGAGTTAGGAACTTAGATTTCAATGCCACCTGATTCAGGTGTAAGTCTTAGGTCATTTTCTTTCGTAGGGAAAAGATAGGCTAGTCATAGTTTACTCTAACAAATCTATTGTTACTTTTTGCCTGAGGGTCTTCACACCTTAAAGCATGTTGTGTGTCAAATTAACATTTACTCTTGGCAAGGAAATTTTTATGTAGTAACTGAAAATAAGAAAATATAAGTGTTGCTCTATTCCTGAATATATCTCATTGGGAAAGCAATGGTGATCAAGGAAGAGTTTTTGTTCTTGTTTTGTTTGCTGGGTTTTTGCTTTTATGTGAGAGGACTGTTATGTCTAAAACTTATTCCAACTAGGATAATTACTTTTGTTTCATTATATAATGGTATTTTGTCACTACTTTTATATTGTGGGATTATGAATATACTAAACAATTATCATTCTTTCTCCATAGGAATATTCTGGGTTATTGAGTATTCTTTCAAATACCAACATTGAATAATATCAACTATAATAATTTAAGAAGGATAATGGTTTTTAAAAGATAAACTTCATATGCCACACATTATTCTAAATATTGTAAAATGCCTCCAACTGATAAATATCGTTAAAATCAGGAAATGAGATTTAGTGAGGTTTGGTAGCTTATTTAAACTCAGAGTTAACCAGGAGTAAGTCTGAATTGAAAACCAGGCACCCTAATTATTAGATAAGTTATTACCCAGCATCTAAACTAGTCCTAAGTACTACACAGAAAACCCTTTTATGACACTTTCTTTCAGTTCCAGCTATCTGGCTATTTATCCACTTCAGTGGGCTAGAATAAAGGAGATTACCCAGAGGAAAAAATCTGAAATTCTGAACAAACACTAGGGGATTTCTTTTATTATTTCAAACAGTAGTTCTACAACTTAATTGATCATCAGATTTAGCAAGGATCAAAGTACTTGCTAAAATTAAGAGGCTAAATTAATTAATTTTAAAATAAGAACTTCTGGCCCTACTCTGAAGCTCCAGAAGCAAATTTCATCCTTATAAAAACAAGCTATCCATATTTTTAACAAATATTTTAGGAGTCAATAGCAAGGATAAAAATCTGCTAGTAGATGTCTTTATAATTCCCATTAAGACTCTCTCCTAAATGAACATCTGTTGTGCAATCTCATGAAATTAGCATAGAAATTGAATTTTTCTCAATGAAATTATATCATTTCCATACTGATTTAAATGTTACACCACTGGATGCTTTATCAATATTTCTTGGAATGAGTATATTGGGAATTATCTTGTAGAGCTAAGTATATGTTCCATTATTCTAACAAATAAAATTACAGTATTTGGCCTTGAAACTGAAGCCCACTAAATGCTAGGGGAAGATATATCATCAATATAAGAAAGGACTATATCTGTATTTCTTGCATCTACAGAAAAAACACAATTGTAGATACAGTTCTACGTAATTTAAGCATCCTTGCAAATGCAAATTCTAATACAGTTTGTAGGATACAGGACTTTGAATACCATAAAATGGTATTTAGTTTCTAAGATCTCTGATTTCTTTTAAATGGTTTATCTAAAAGACATATGGCCTATAAGAATATGTAAACTAATAGCTCTGTTTTCTCAGTATGTGTATATTTTAATGTTTTCACATTGAATCATAAGAATATTTTGTCATTCTCTCTTTTGTGATATGTAAGAAGATAGCAAATCTAGGCTAGATTTCTTATTTAAACAAAATTTTGAAGGTATTAGCTCTTATCAATAGACATCCTCAGTGACTTTATATTAGGGATCCCAGTTTTGAAACATCCATTGATGTAATAGAAGAATTTCTTATGTAACTTATTATAGTAAACTAAGAAATTATCCTGGCAACATTTTTAAAACCTGATGATTATCTATATTTCAGGACCTACTCTTGAAAAAATAGAACAAAACACAGAGAGCAAAAAGGAGGGGACTTACTTGTGTGTCCGTAGTAGTTTTATTAAACATTTCATGTCTGTGCAATTTTTGACATAAAAAAGGCAAGAATATCTGGGGTTTGCACCTTTGTAAATGTGAGACCCATGAAATGATTATTTCTGACAGGAGCTCCAGTGAGGGAAAGACAGCTTGACAGATAAATAGAAATTTAACTATAGCACTGAGCAAGTTCCAGCGAATAACTGATACCATTTTTGGTTCTGTGTTAAAAAGGAGTACTACGGAAACCTATAATGAGCTAAATTCTTTTAGGCAAAACATTAAACAAACTTTTAAAATTAGTGTGTCTTTTCAACGTGTTTTTCATATGGATTTTACTGTATTACGAAATCACCATTTTTAATCATATGTTTTAAAGTTAATGAAAATATAGGATATCTACCAGTCTTAACCTTTATCTAATTTATATTTCTAGTAATAATGTTAGATGAAACAGCCCAACTCACCCCAGGATAAAGAAATTAGAATTTAACATAGGATAGTTTAATATAAAACTGTGAATACATGTTATAATTTCTGATAATGTGCCTTTCATTTTGTATTGAATTTCAAAGCACACAGCTTCAAAAACGACAAGTGACACAGAAAAAATATTTCTCATAGTACATGTTTTATTGAAAAATGTATTTTAAAAGAAATATGATATCATTACTGATTTTCCACAAGTTACCAACTACTGGATTCTGTGTGTGTGTGTATAACAATAATTCTTGAATTTATTCTTCAGTAAGTAGGTCTTAGCTAAACAAGGTGAGAGAATTCTCCAAACCACATTACATTTCTTAGCAAACACACACATCTCCACAAATGTGAATCCAGAAGAAACTCAAACTGGAGAATCCAAATATTTTGCAGAGAAAGGAAAAGTGAATGTCTTGTCAGTTTATTAGTTTTGACATTGGAAAGTTTAAGATAGCTAACAAGCAGTTAGCCTTCAAAGGCAGTATTAATGAGAAAATGCTCTCTTAATCACTACCAATAGCTCACCAGCCAAAAACTTCAGCAAAAATAGTTGATTTCTTTTATCTCTCCAATGCTGCCAATAAATCAAGAAACTCTATCAACTTAGTGCATTAAACCCTATGAAGTCATTGATATTCAACTCTACTTTACCTAACACACAGCAACTTCAAAGATTCAAATCTCTCCAATCTTCATTCCGTTACAGCTATATTAGTGATTTGTATCAAAATCCATTCTTCCCTGTATTATTGAGATAGCACCCATCCGAATGGTCTCAACACAACTTCTCTGGCATTATCAATACAATAAATACTGGTATAATACAGCCTCTCTCGATTATGATCTGTTTTGCACTCAGATAGTCCCTTTAAAGGTAAAGTTCAACTCACTGTCATGACCTATAAGATAATTAAAACAACCTAGTCCCTGATTGTTTCAGCCTCATGTTCCCTACTCTTTCCCTCCACATTAATTTCAGTGACCAGAACATTTCCTTTAGCTAATTGCTATTTATATTTCAAGTCTTAGTTTATAAGTGATTTCCTCTAGGAAATCCCTTAATACAGGCTCATGAACACTATCCACCATGTGATATCCAGTTCTTATTGCAACAGGGATCACATTGGGCTTATAACTGTTAGATTCATTAGTATCCCCTCAATGATGACCATTTTATGGGCGTGATGGCTTGAAAAATTCACCATTACAATCCAGCACACATTGTTGACACTTAATAGGCAGTTGTATGTGTTAGTAGCTCAGTCTGACTCTTTGTGACCCCGTGGACTGAAGCCCACCAGGCTCCTCTGTCCATGGGAATTCTCCAGGCAAGAATACTGGAGTGGGTAGTCATTCCATTCTCCGGACAACAGGCAGTTAGTAAACAGTAATTTTGTAATTCATTCTTTCACTTCCATATACAAGCTTTTAAGAAAACTCTAAAAATATGTACACAAAAGTAAATCCAGATATTTTGAAAAATCCTAAAGAATCCAAAATTGATTGCTGTGTGTTGTGTTTGTGTGTTTAGTTACTAAGTTGTATCCAACTGCTGTGCATCCCCATGGACTGTAGCCTGTCAGGCTCCACTGTTCATGGAGTTAGAGAGGCAAGAATACTAGATGGGTAACCATTTCCTTCTCCAGGGTATCTTCCAATTCAGGGGTCCAAATCAGATCTCCTGCATTGCAAGCAGATTCTTTACCACTGAGCCTCCTGGGAAGCCCTATTTATTGCTATATGTACTGTAATTTCATCTTTAAACAAATATTTATGTATTATCTGCTATGATACAAGCTCTTTTCTCTGCAGAGAAAGAATCTGACTATTTTCTTCCCTCATGGAATTTATATTTCAGTGGGATTGAGTGGGAATTGGGAGTTGAAGAAACAATTGGGTCTGGGCTCTGCAGCATCTTTACGTTCCTTTGCTTCTAAGTCTGCTGCTAAGTTGCTTTAGTCGCATCTGACTCTGTGCGACCCCATAGACGGCCGCCCACCAGGCTTCCCCATCCCTGGGTTTCTCCAGGCAAGAACACTGGAGTGGGTTGCCATTTCCTTCTCCAATGCATGAAAGTAAAAATTGAAAGTGAAGTCGCTCAGTAGTGTCCAACTCTTAGCGACCCCACGGACTGCAGCCTACTAGACTCCTCCATCCATGGATTTTCCAGGCCAGAGTACTGGAGTGGGGTGCCATTGCCTTCTCTGTATGTTCCTTTATATGATATTAAATTTTACAGTACTGAGTCTATATTCACACTCCTGCCTAGTTATAGAGACTTTCCACTGAGAGGCTGGAGGCAGCATGGAGAAAGAGATGAGGAAGGTCAGAAAAGAGACAGTGAGAAGGTGCAGTGAGAGAAGAGATAGGTAAAACTATCATATTCCCCAGCTTATGTTTCTAGGACATTAATGTAGTGAAATTCTAGTACTTTGAATCCCTAATCTTATTTTTTCCTAATCTGATATTACCTATCAACAAAGAGTATGGTCCTTCATTTATGTAAATCACACACCTAAGAGTTTTATGATGCCAAGTTAGTCTTACTGTTCATTACACAATCACTCAGAAGATCAGAAATTCCTTTATTAGAATGTCAGTTTTCTCTTCAGATTACAAAAGTGCCTTCTAAAAATGATAGAGGAGTAAAAAATATGGGGACACATTCACTAAAATGTTACTTCTCAAAGGGAAAGTAGACTTGGTTTGTTATTTTTTTTAATCTAATCTACAAAGTTTGGAAATTAAACTAAATAAATTTCAGTATACAATTAGCATCTTATCCATCACATGGAAATAGCAAGATGTAAAGTGTCACAAATTGTCAGCCTGCTATATATAGGGAGCTCACAAATTGGTGTGTTTGGTGGTCATGTTGATACCCATCAGTGTGTAAAAAAAAGTGATTGCCTAGATTTAAAAGGCAAGAGACTCTAAATGTAGAAGTGTCTATTTTCATCATCCTTTGAAAAATAGGATCTGGCAACACTAAGATCAACTTCTCATTGGCAACCATCAGCTGGCAACACATTATTCTTTTTTGACAGGGCATTTTCTCTTACCAGTTTTCCCAATCTCCACGAAATCCCAATTGTGCTATATTCAGTCTATTTAACTTATTTATATAATCATGGAATGTTTAATAAGCAGTTATAATTGGCCCCATGTTCTACAGTCTGGTGGCATTTTATACAATTACTCTTTTTTGAAGAATAAACTTATATATAGAAAATCATGCTAATAATCATTTCTTAAAGGAATTAACCTGAAATTTATGTGTGACTCAAAATCCCCGGGGTACTTAATGTGCAGATTTTCTGGTATATTCTCAGAAGGAGAGATTAATTGCATGTGATTACATCCCAGGAAATTGGTAATTTTTCAGCCTCCCTCATATAAGTCCCCTTAAGCTAAAATATTTGGTCAGATTTCTTGACTTTGTGAAATAATGATAATAGCCAGGAGGTTTTCAAAATCACCCAAATGTTGAAATATAGATAATACTAAAAAAGGGACTTAATTACTTCTTTCATATGTTTAAAATTACTATATGGAAGTAAATTTAACTTATGACAAATTACTGCTGAAGCATTCATCATTTATTAATATTGTGAGGAATTGTTGCAGGGTAATATCCTTTGTATAAAGTTCATATATTCATGGGCTGAGATTTATTTGTAACTAAAACAAGGGAACCTAACCAAGATTTAAATGCAAATGATTTTTAGTCATTTGAGAAAGGTATCAATTTCATTAATTAAATACTATGGGGAGCCAGTTTTTACAATAAAATATGTAATTTCTTTCCTTAGTAAATATGATTTTTCTTAAGTCATGTTTAAATTAGCGGGAAACTAGAGAAGATGCATAAACGAAGAGAATCATTAACATGGCTATCTTCAAAGTTCCATTATTTTAACCAGTGAATATTGTCCTATCTATGTGAATAGCTGAGATCTCAGTTCATCATATTTGTTCATCTTTATTTTTCCAGGATCTCCTGTTTTCTGGTTTTCACTTATTTTTTTGTTGTTCCTCTTTCCTTTTAGTGGCTACATACCCTATTAGGTTATTTTAAAATTTCATTAAGATAATTTTTTTCATTGTGAAACATTTTTATAATGCTAAATTGCTTCAATCTTGTCTGACTCTTTGTGACTCTGTGCACTGTAGTCCGCCAGTTTCCTCTAAGGATGGTATTCTCAAGGCAACAATACTGAACTGAGTTGCCACGCCCCCCTCCAGAGAATTTTCATTCCCCAGGGATTGAACCCACGTCTCTCAAATCTCCTGCATTGGCAGGTAGGGTCTTTACCACTAGCTGCACCTGGGAAGCCCAACCGTTTTATAACTTATATTCAAATTCTGTCCCACATTTGGTTGATATGATAGGTACAGAAGTCTAGTTTAGAAGCAAATTCTCTTCAGAACTGTGAAGCTATGTGTTGAGTTTCTGATATTTCTTTTGTGAAGTTCAATGCTGATGTCGTTAATTCTCTGTGTGCCACTTTCATTTTCTGTGAAATCTTGTACTGGCTTTGTTTCCATAGTTACAACATTTCACAACAGTGAAACTCAGGCATATATTTTTGGAGGTTTTGTCAGGGATCAGGTGACCTCTTTCAGTTTGTAAAGTCAATATCCTTCAGTTTTTAAAAGTTTTCTTGAATTATTTCAATGTTTCTATCATTTAAACAGTTCTCTCTCTCTCTCTCTTTTTTTTTTTTTTTCCCTTAGAACTCATAGATATGTGTCTGTTGTATTGTATAGAAAATATTGGGTTGGCCAGAAAGTTCATTTTGGTTTTTTCATATGAACTTACAGAAAAACTTGAAAGAACTCTTTTGGCCAACTCATTATGTCTGACTACTGTTTTTTAATACCGTTTTCTGATTACTATCTTTTAATTGAGTGTTTGATTAGATATTTATTGTTATGTTTCACTCCGTGCTTTTTTTAAATTTCTGTTACATATTTTTGTTTTCTAAGAAAACTAATTTGTTAATTTGATCCTCCTTTTTTTTAGCGTACTGCTATTTATTCATGGGTACATTGCCTTCTCTCTGGAAATATTATCCCTCAGAAAATATCATCATCATTTTCTACATGATTCCAACAGACATTTTTAATGCTTTATGTGTTTAAAATTATTAATTTCAAGTATAAGAGAAAAGAAATAGTAAATAGTAAGTTTTTTAAAAAGGGTAAAGCAAAAGGATAGTTAGAAAAGGAGAGTACATTTTTGAAGTAATTTTAATAATAGATTAAACATGTAAATCTTTTAATGTTAATACATTTTGGTATGCAGACATTTTAAAAGATAAAAAAATACTCTTAACACTCTTTCGGGAAAACTGGCTTAGATTAGGTTTTTATCCCAAAACATTATATCAGGAAGTTCTTCCTTTCAAGTTACTAACTGCATAAGAATACATTTTTCTTTTTTGTCTTTAGAAATATTCTCTTTTGTCTTTTATTCATTTGTGAAGTTGGGAAAAATCAAGTAAGATATCATCATCTAGTGACTAACAGTCTAAGGTTTCATTTTTATGATAAACTTTATCATCATAATCAGTCTAGAGTATAATTAGTCTCTCTGAAGTTAACTTCTGATTTATCTAATAATTGTGAAATATAATCCTCTGTCAATTTTCTTCTTTTCACTATCAAAGACCAAACATGAAAAATCTTACTTCTCACTTTTGTTTAAAGAAATCAAAAAGCACACTGCAGAGATGGATTCCTTACTTTTCTCTTTTATTTTCCAAGAGATGATAAAAAATCCTTTACAGTGTCAAAACAAAACAGAATAATTTATTTCACTACTGCATAATCATTCTATATGATTCCAAATTTCTTTTCTTTTTTAAAAATTATTTGAATCTTCAGTTGGGGAAAATTGATAAGAAATGAATAATTCATAGATTAATGAAATAGTGAAATACTTTGTTATAAGAAAATGACTACTAAGATTCTGTACTATATGGTAGAAAAGTTTCAAATGGAACTATGTGGTAACTGAAAGAATCAGTTTTTAAAAATAACATAATGTCTCTCTTTCTTGATACACTTCTAAGAGAGACAAAGTTCTGATATATATTAATGGTGCCATATAATAAGAAATACTCAAATTTTTTTCATTTTTCCAAATAGAATTCCTCAAACATATAATTAGATTTAATTGATCTAAATTGTATGCAAAGGGTATTTGATATTTATTTGGTACAAGTAGTCACTGTATAAGTAAAATTTTTTATTATTTTTTATCTCTTTCAGATTAGATGATTTTCACAGATAATCTTTGGTTAGTTCAGTTCAGTCACTTAGACATGTCTGATCTTTGTAACTGCATAGACTGCAGCACACAGGCCTCCCTGTCCATCACCAACTCCCACAGTTTACTCAAAGTCATGTCCATTGAGTTGGTGATTCCATCCAATCATCTCATCCTTTGTCATCCCCTTCTTCTCTTGCCTTCAATCTTTCCCAGCATAAGGGTCTTTTCAAATGAGTCAGTTCTTCACATCAGGTGACCAAAGTACTGGAGTTTCAGCTTTAGCATCAGTCTTTCCAATTAATATTCAGGACTGATTTCCTTTAGGTTGGACTGGTTGGATTTCCTTGCAGTCCAAGGGACTCTCAAGAGTCTTCTCCAACACCACAGTTCAAAAGCATCAATTCTTCGGTGTTCAGCTTTCTTTATAGTCCAACTCTCATATCCATACATGACTGCTGGAAAAACTATAGCTTTGACTAGATGGACCTTTGTTGTCAAAGTAATATCTTTGCTTTTTGATATGCTCTTTAATATGTGGTCTAGGTTGGTTTCTTTCAAGGAGCAAGCGTCTTTTAATTTCATGTCTGCAGTCACCATCTGCCGTGATTTTGGAGCCCCAAAAAAATAAACTCTGTCATTATTTCACCATCTGTTTGCCACACAGTGATGGGACCAGATGCTATGATCTTAGTTCTCTGAATGTTGAGTTTTAAGCCAACTTTTTCAGTCTCCTCTTTCACTTTCATCAAGAGGCTTTTTAGTTCTTCTTCACTTTCTGCCACAAGGGTGGTGTCATCTACATATCTGAGGTTATTGATATTTCTCCGGGCAATCTTGATTTCAGCTTGTGCTTCATCCAGCCCAGCGTTTCTCATGATGTTCTCTGCATATAAGTTAAATAAGCAGGGTGACAATATACAGCCTTGACATTCTCCTTTTCCTATTTGGAACCAGTCTGTTGTTCCTTGTCCAATTCTAACTGTTGCTTCCTGACCTGCATACAGATATCTCAGGAGGCAGGTCAGGTGGCCTGGTTTTCCCATCTCTTTAAGAATTTTCTACAGATTGTGATCCACACAGTCAAAGGCTTTGGCATAGTCAGTAAAGCAGAAATAGATGTTTTTTCTGGAGCTCTCTTGCTTTTTCAATGATCCAACAGATGTTGACATTTTGATCTCTGGTTCCTCTGCCTTTTCTAAATCCTGCTTGAACATTTGTGGTTCATTGTTCACATACTGTTGAAGCCTGGCTTGGAGAATTTTGAGCATTATGTTGCTAGCATGAGATGAGTGCAGCTGTGCAGTAGTTTGAGCCTTCTTTGGCATTGCCTTTCTTTGGGATTGGAAATGAAAACTGACCTTTTCCAGTCCTGTGGCCACTGTTGAGTTTTCCAAATTTGCTGGCATATTGAGTGCAACACTTTCACAGCATCATTTTTAAGGATCTGAAATAGCTCAACTGGAATTCCATCACCTCCACTAGCTTTGTTCATAGTGATGCTTCCTAAGGCCCGCTTAACTTCTCATTCCAGAATGTCTGCCTCTAGGTGAGTGACCACACCATTGTGATTATCTGGGTTGTGAAGATCTCTTTCGTATAATTCTTCTGTGTATTCTTGCCACCTCTTCTTAATATCATCTGCTTCTGTTGGAAGCATTTCTCTCCTTTATTGTGCCCATCTTTGCATGAAATGTTCGCTTGGTATCTCGAATTTTCTTGAAGAGATCTCTAGTCTTTCCCATTCTATTTTTTTCCTCTATTTGTTTGCATTGATCACTGAAGAAGGCTTTTTTATCTCTTCTTGCTATTCTTTGGAACTCTGCATTCAAATGGGTATACCTGTCCTTTTCTCTTTTGCCTTTCACTTCACTTCTTTTCATAGCTATTTGTAAGGCCTCCTCATACAACCATTTTGCCTTTTTGCATTTCTTTTCCTTGAGGGTGGTCTTGATCAATACCTCCTGTACAATGTCACGAACCTCCGTCCATAGTTCTTCAGGTGCTCTTTCAGATCTAATTCCTTGAATCTGTTTGTCACTTCCACTGTATAATTATAAAGGATTTGATTTTGGTCATACCTGAATGGTCTATTGGTTTTCCTTACTTTCTTCAATTTAAGTCTGAATTAGGCAATTAGGAGTTCATGATCTGAGCCACAGTCAGCTCCTGGTCTTATTTTTGCTGACTGTATAGAGCTACTCCATCTTTGGCTGCAAATAATATAATCACTCTGATTTTGGTATTGACCATCTGGTGATGTCCATGTGTAGAGTAATCTTTGGTTACCTGTTCATAATTAAGAATTCCTGAATAAAAAGATGCATGGAAGCTCCATTAGAAGGTAATGCTTAATAAATGTGGGCTATCTTCTGGATTTTCTAGATGGCTGGTTTCTTTGAGAATATGTGTTGATAGCATCTCTTTTCCAATCCTATGGGAATGGTTGGATTAAAAAAAATAAAATTACCCACACACCACCACATCATACCTGGATGTCAGTGTTCTATGATTCAGCATGCTAGGATCAGAATAGTAGAAGAGGGCTGCTGTGCTCAAATGTAAGTTGTTATCTCTATGTTTTAAGCTCTGAAAAATAAGCTTTATCTTTGCAGTTTTGTTCTGCAATTAGAGACAGATGATGATTTTTTTTTAACCCCAAAACGTGAGAAATCACACCTAGATAATCTGTTTGCATTAAAAAATGTATCTTAAAAAAAAAAAAATGTATCTTATTTTAGTGACATTTATAAAATATATCTTTATTTAGTCCATTGTGCCTTTGCTTTCAGATGGAATTCAACTCAAAATAATAATTGAGGGGTTCTACGTGAGTCTGAGTGAACTCCGGGAGTTGGTCATGGACAGGGAGGCCTGGTGTGCTGCGATTCATGGGGTCGTAAAGAGTCAGACATGACTGAGCGACTGAACTGAACTGAACTGAAGTTTAAGTCACATGAGTCTCTTTATTGTCTGCTTAGAATTTATCATTCTTTGGTCTGCTGCTCAGTTACCATTTACCAATTTACTCTAAACACTCCAATACTTAGTTGGCTATTTTCTCCTCTTTTGTTTGCTTCATCTTTATGGGCTTGTGATCTAAAAATCTAATCAATTCTTTTTATTAAGTATTTTGGAAGGAAGCAAAAATATATGTTTACTATGTCATTTTTACCCAGATTTTCCCATTTTATTTTTGATATTTTCTAAGCCAAAAATTTTAAAATATATACATTTGGGGATGCATGTATTATAGGGCTTATAAACTATCATTAAAAAAAAAAGAATGTGAATCTTTCCAGTTCTTCTCTAATTTTTGTGAACTTACAATTATAATAGGAATATACCACAAACACATTCAAATTCATTACAGCTATACTGAAGTGACACTAAATGGGAATTTAGATTCATTTTCACTGCATTTATATTCCTCAGGGCCTAGAGGATGTCATCAATAATTTTAAAATATAGATTATGAGAATTGACATGATTTTATACATTTTGATTTTAAATTTGTTGCCATTGTTTTACATAAAACCAATGCAAAAAATCACATTTCAAGACAATATAAAACCGTAGAATTGGAAAATTCTTTATAGCTCCAAAAGTCACACTTCTCTGAATTTTACATTGATTTGCTTTTATTTAAATACAAAGTTATTTTACTGCCTAATTCAAGATTTTCTGGAAAGGTAGGTAAAAATAGGAGTGTCCCAACCCAATCAACATACTATTCCTCTAGAAAGTAATGCCTCCTTTCCTTTGCATAAGTGCTCTACTTCAATTGCTGTTCAAATACTAGAAAGGTTGAATTTAAGTTTTAAGACAAGGGGATTAATCATCAAGTATTTAAAGTTTGAGGGTTTTTTTTTTTTTTCTTAAGCTTAGTAGGTTTTAGTATCTTAAGGGAATTAATTGGTTTTTGAGAGTGATTTTTATATCAACATGCTTCAGAGCTTTTGTAGGTTTTAGGCAACCATTTTAAAGATATTTTGTTCAAATAATGGACTTGTTTTATTCTCAGATAAGTCACCAATAATCCCTTGCTTAGAAGCTTATAGCTGCTGTAGCCAAGGTTAATTAATTAGAAGTATTAAAGCTTGGATTAACACTTGGACCTGATTCACAAATCATTTGCTTGAAAGTATTTAAGTTGGCCAGTAAAATTATTTTTATAAACTTAATGCCATACCAGAGAAGAGTAAAAATTTTAAAGACTTCATAGAGTATCAGGTAAACTATACAAAACTAAAATGGAAAAAAAAAAAAAAACAGTTTTCTATCTGGTTTCCCACCAGCCAAACTGCCTTAAGCTATACTTACTTGCAACTATTTCTGTAAATTATTATCAAGCCATTTTTCTGTATATGGCTTATTTTTTTTAGAAAATAGAAAAATAATTATCTAAATAACTGAAGAGCAAATGTACATGATCAAATAGATGTGGCATTTTATATTGAAAAGTAACCTATGTAATTTCTAAGGTACTTTAAAGGAGCTGTTATATAACCATGGAGGATGGGATAAATACATGCTAGGAGTCTAAAATAATCCATGAGCTGAGGTTGTCATTTTGACATAATTTTTGAGGATAGGTTTTCCAACAAATGGCTCAGCTGGTAAAGAATCCACCCACAATATGGGAGACTAGGTTCAATCCCTGGGTTGGGAAGATCCCCTGGAGAAGGAAAAGGCTACCCACTCCAGTATTCTGGTCTGAAGAATTCCATGGACTGTATAGTCCATGGAGTCACAAAGAGTTGGACACCACTGAGTGACTTTCACCTTCCTACAAATTAGAAATTCTGGATTTTTAAAAGGTAAGCCTTAAGGGATGCTATTTATAGAGAGGGACTATCTGAAGTCTAATTGCCAATGTATAGCCAAAGAAAATAGAAATGCAGATATACCTTTTGAGCTTTTGCTGGTAGGAAAAAAAATCAAGTTCAAGTATAGAATGCTTCTTCAGAGAATTTTTTAAAATGTTTTTGTAAATTAATTTATTTATTTTAATTGGAAGCTAATTAGTTTACAATACTGTGGTGGTTTTTGCCATACATTCACATGAATCAGCCATGGGTGTACATGTGTCCTCCATCCTGAACCCCCTTCCCACCTCCCCCCATCCCATTCCTCAGGGTTATCCCAGTGCACCAGCCCTGGGTGCCCTGTCTCATGCATCAAACCTGGACTAGTGATCTGTTTCATATATGGTAATGTACATGTTTCAATGCTATTCTCTCAGATCATCCCACCCTCGCATTCTCCCACAGAGTCCAAAACTCTGTTCTTTACATCTGTGTCTCTTTTGCTGTCTCACATATAGGGTCATTGTTACCATCTTTCTAAATTCCATATATATGCATTAATATACTGTATTGGTGTTTTTCTTTCTGACTTACTTCACTCTGTATAATAGATTCCAGTTTCATCCACCTCATTGGAACTAATTCAAATGCATTCTTTTTTAATAGCTGAGTAATATTCCATTGTGTATATGTACCACAGCTTTCTTATCCATTCATCTGCTGATGGACATTTTGTAAAGTAAAAGTTTTATTTTTGAAAAAGTTTCAGAATATAATCCATGTTGTTTTGAGTCAAAAAACAAAGTCAATAATCCAATAACTCATTTGTCAACATTTTATGTATGACCAGACAGTAAATCTGTTAGACTTTCAGGGTCATATAATATCTGTTACTCAATTCCAACACTGTAGTGTAAAATAAGTCACAGAAAAGTATGTGACAATTGAGTGTGGCTACATTTAAGTAAGACTTTTTTCTGATCACAGAAATTTGAATTTTGTGCAATATTCACATGTCATGATTCTCTTTTTCTTGATGTTTTTGAACATTCAGAAATGTTGAAAGCATGCTTAGCTCATATCCAACAGTGAAACAGCTGGCAGACTAAATGTGGTTCAAAGGATGTGATCCGTCCACATCTCCTTTAGTATCATGACATCATCTGCTTAATTCTGAATTAAAGAAGATCAGGGCTAATGAACATGGCACAAAGGTTAGCTCATTGCATTTGCCCAGTAAATATATTCTGAAAGAATTCCTGATTTAAATAATTAACTTCTCAAGGTCTGTTTCTCCAATGGGTATTATTTACAGAGGAAAGAATGATATTAAAAGATATAGTTGTCTAACATCTACTCTGCATTGATCAGTGAGGAAGGGTTTCTTATCTCTTCTTGCTATTCTTTGGAACTCTGCATTCAGATGCCCCTTGAGAAACCTATATGCAGTTCAGGAAACAACAGTTAGAACTGGACATGGAACAACAGACTGGTTCCAAATAGGAAAAGTAGTATGTCAAGGCTGTATATTATCACCCTGCTTATGTAACTTATACGCAGAGTACATCATGAGAAA
This sequence comes from Bos indicus, assembly GCF_029378745.1. Classification (NCBI taxonomy): domain Eukaryota; kingdom Metazoa; phylum Chordata; class Mammalia; order Artiodactyla; family Bovidae; genus Bos; species Bos indicus. The sequence continues at coordinate 25,833,438 of NC_091776.1, read as the reverse complement.
TGCTGGGCTAGAAGAAGCACAAGTTGGAATCAAGGTTGCCGGGAGAAATATCAATAACCTCAGATATGCAGATGACACCACCCTTATGGCAGAAAGTGAAGAGGAACTAAAAAGCCTCTTGATGAAAGTGAAAGTGGAGTGTGAAAAAAGTTGGCTTAAAGCTCAACATTCAGAAAACGAAGATCATGGCATCTGGTCCCATCACTTCATGGGAAATAGATGAGGAAACAGTGGAAACAGTGTTAGACTTTATTTTTGGGGCTCCAAAATCACTGCAGATGGTGACTGCAGCCATGAAATTAAAAGACGCTTGCTCCTTGGAAGAAAAGTTATGAGCAACATAGATAGCATATTGAAATGCAGAGACATTACTTTGCCAAATAAAGGTCCGTCTAGTCAAGGCTATGGTTTTTCCTGTGGTCATGTATGGATGTGAGAGTTGGACTGTGAAAAAAGCTGACCACCGAAGAATTGATGTTTTTGAACTGTGGTTTTGGAGAAGACTCTTGAGAGTCCCTTGGACTGCAAGGAGATCCAACCAGTCCATTCTGAAGGAGATCAGCCCTGGGATTTCTTTGGAAGGAATGATGCTAAAGCTGAAACTCCAGTACTTTAGCCACCTCATACGAAGTGTTGACTCATTGGAAAAGACTCTGATGCTGGAAAGGATTGGGGGCAGGAGGAGAAGGGGACGACAGAGGATAAGATGGATGGATGGTGTCACTGACTTGATGGACATGAGTCTGAGTGAACTCCGAGAGTTGGTGATGGACAGGGAGGCTTGATGTGCTGTGATTCATGGGGTCACAAAGAGTTGGACACGACTGAGCGACTGGATTGAACTGAACATCTCCTCTGTTTTATTACAATTATACTGGAAAGGATAAATTTTAATATTTTACAGTTTAAGAATTGAAGACTTTATATTTAGAAGAATACATCTGCATTCCTTTTTCCAGGGATGGAAAACTACTTTAACTAATTAACCTTCAAAAAAGAACATAAAAGTCTAATCTTTCTTTCTCTCCTTCTCTAATAATAGATGTCTAGAAATTTTTTAAATGAAATTGAAAAGCTACCAAGGTATCAGTATCTTGAGAAAACAAAATCCTAAAAAGAAAAGGCAGGAAAGAGTGTGTGACATTCAGTACTACTTTCTCTTTAAGTCATGTACTCATTCAAAATTAAAATAAAAAAAAAAGAAATCAAGGAAGCAAGCAAACTAACCCTGCATGGAAACTGCTTCTGAGAGGTTGAGAATTAAATAAAATTTATGTCAGTATTTTAGGGTTCGGTGTGTAAATATTTGAGTTCAGAACTCACCAAGGAGTGGAGACATTGATACACACTAGTTTTCTACTTGAGATACCATAGAAGTTGCTAGTATGGAAATGAGGGTGAATCAGAGAAATATAGCAGTCATTAAACTTGAAGCCTGGTTTTGAATATGTTAACAATCTAATGTGATCTCATCTCCCTCTAGCTCCCTTCCCAGAATCAAATCCAAATCCTATCTGAAGAAAGAATAACATTATTCATAACCTCAAATTCTATTTTTCTGTAGCTTGTATTGTATTGTAAAATCAAATTAAATAATCAGACATACTGACTGATATGTTGACATGACTGAAAAACAAGAAAGAAGAAAAAGTAATAAAAATAGATGAAGACAGAATATACTGGAACCACATAGTAGAGTTTTCAGAGTAAAGATTTTAAAATAATTGTCATCAGTAATATATTAAAATGACATGATGAGGGACTTTCCTGGGGGTCCAGTGGCTGACTCTGCATTCCCAATGCAGGGGGCCCAGGTTCGATGCCTGGCCAGGGAACTAGATCTCACATGCCACAGTGAAGATCAAAGATCCTACAAGCTACAAGTAAGACCCAGCATAACTGAATAAATAAATAATTTTTTAAATGAGATGATGAGAGAAATTTTCAGGAGATAACTGAAGAATTTTAAAAAATCAAGTAAAATTTTCTTATGTGATAAATGCAATTGAAATTATGAAAAATTATGAAAAACAAAATATTTGTTTAATAATGGGCTTCCCAGGTGGCTCAGATGGTAAAGAAGCCGTCTGCAATGCAGGAGACCCAGGTTCCATCGTTAGATCAGACAGATTCCCTGGAGGAGGGAATGACAACCCACTCCAGTATTCTTGAGGGGTAAAAATAGTTTACAAATAAGTATAGAGATTTGAATAGAAACTATGTAGAAGAGCATTATATACCTTTGACCAATGACATAGAACTTAAAAAGTTCTAACATAAGAGGTAAGTGAAATCCTATAAGAAAATCTTAGAGTATAAAGTAAAATATGATGGGTAAAAGTTAAATACATAATACATAGTTAAATACATAATGACTGAAAATTTAAAAAATTAGAAAATGATATCAGTACACATTATTAAGAAGCACTATGAATGTGTCATTGCAATAAAATACATCTGTACAATAGAACCTGTGATTTCATGCCACAGAACAACCAAGAAAAGAAGATCTTTAGTTAGAGGAAGAATGCTCTATCTTCATGAATAGGAAAAAAAGGATTTACAGATGAATTCTTAACAGAAGTGCTGGAGACTAGAAGACAAACGGAATAATTTTGCAAAATACAAAAAGATAGTAACTGGCAAATCAGGTTTTGATACCCAATGATAATATTCCTCAAGAATGAAGAAGAAATTAAGGTATTTTCTGACAAACAGTAATTGAAAGAATGATTTCACAAAAGTCCTGTGCCAAAGTAAAATTCATAACAAAGTAAAACTGCACACATGAAATTATGGCATTGCAGGAAGTGAAGAAAAACAAAGGGAATGTGAGTCTATAAATATAGAAATGTGAGTATAAATATAGTTATATTCTATATCTATAGAAATATAGTCTAAATATAGGGTGTGCAATATAAATATATGCAAATAATTAACATGTACAACAGCAATATCACAAAATATTTCATCTTCTAAAGTGGATAACATTTACTGATGCAATAAATTGAGATGTATTTGTGTAATCTTTGGGACAAGGCATATAGTTAAAATAAATGAAAGGGTGTATTAATTTCCTATGACTGTTGTAACAAATTACCACAAACATAGTGGTGAAATCTACAGCTCACAATTATGAAGACAGACACCCTAAATCAGAATCACTGGCAGATAATCTGTGTCTTGCTTTCTCCAGCTTCAGGTGACTGCCAACATTTCTTGATTTGCGGTCAAATCACTTTGCCTCTGTGGTCACATCAAAAGTGAATGCGCAGTCTTATTTCAATATATGTTAAAATAGGACATGCCTAATGAATTAACCATACTTAGGATATTTATTGACAAATTATGAAACATTCTATTATCAAGCGATCTCAGCCAAGTCAACAAGTCAGATTGAATTTATGTGAATAATATAGGAAGCTAGGTGCTACCCAGGTGATGCCTGGCAAGGCAAGAGACATATGTTCCATCCTTGGTTGGGAAGATCCTCTGGAGTAGAAAATGACAACATGCTCCAGTATTCTTACTTGTAGAATTCAATGGCAGAGAAGCTTGGCAGGCTACAGTGCATGGGACCGCAAAGAGTCGCACATGACTGAGAAACTGAGCACACAGAGTATAGGAAGGGATAAAGTATGAAGTGACGTGCATAAAACCTATGCATTCAAAATTTCATCAGGTCAACCTCAGGACATTTCTTTTGACTTAAAGTTTCACTTGAAATTTAGATAATATATGGAAACATAGGTAGCGAATAAGGAACAATATAGCTTCAATAATTGAAAGTATTTAAGTATTTAAAAAATACTTAATACTTTTAAAGTGTTTAAGTATTTAAACATTGATAGCTGGCAGCTGGCGTTATCAATCATTAACAGATAGATAGCTGGATGACACTAAAGAAGTGGGAGAAAAATTCCGAAAGTGAAGTCTGTTTATGTATACATGGTAGAGGAGAGGAATCCCACATAGTTTAACAGGTTCTGATATTATCATAAAATTTCAATTGTGAGTTATCACTTGATAGAGTATGGTTTTGATGAGACAAACTCAAATTTGCTTCTAAAACACATTTTCTTTTTACCTCCAAAAAAGATTACTGCCTCTCTTTCCATACCTGTAAAATGAGGATGGTATTGATACCTACCTCAAAGGGTTGTCAAAATTGTATAAACCACTACATGTGAGCACTCTTAAAGTGATCTCCATGGGGATGACAAATGCTACAATTTACATTACTGTTATAATATCTCAGAATAATGCTGTGTATCACATAAGAATCAGCATAATATATGTCCATTACAATAAAGAGAATAATATAGTAGAAAATATAAGTACATGGTATAGAAATTTTGAAAATTTTATCTTTTAAGAAATAAATTTCAAGTATTTGGAGATAGGGAGACACAGAAGACATAGGTTCAGTACTTGGTTTGGGAAGATCCCTGGAGGAGGAAATGGTAACCCTCTCCAGTTGCCTGGAAAATCCCATGGACAGAGTAGCATGGTGGGCTCCATAGGGCCACAAGCATCGGACCCGGACAGGACTGAGTGAGCGAGCATGCACACTCAGAGGCACAATCACACATCCAGAAAGCTTCTTGCTTCAATAAGCTTCAATGAAATATGTTTGCTTAAATATATTTTTTCCACCACAATAACCAAAAAACTTTGATTCAAGAGCCACCTTCCTTTCCTTAAATAGAAGAAAAAGTATCATTCAGTAATGTAAAACCAGTTATATGAAGAATATGTAAAATGAACATGGATTTTAAATTTGGAAGACTACAGTATACCTTGATCCTCAACAAGAAAATTTAAATTGTCAAAAATAAATAGGTATTTCCATCTTATTTAGGTACAGTTTAGATTTGAACACAACCAATTTGAAACTCATGTGCTGTCATCTTAATCTTTAAATAACAATAGTATGATTCAGCTGACTACTGAACTACAAATATTTAGCAGAGTAAAAAATTTCAACATATAAAGCATTTGAAAAAATAATAAAATGTAAAAGCACATAAGAAGAGCTTCCTACTTTTCTATTTTTATGATAAAAAGTATAAATAGTATCTTCAAAATATAAATGTTATCAATCCAATAAATCTAATCTAACATTTAATCTAGTCACATAGTATATCACTCTAATATTTAAATGTACATATATTAAACCATATGTACATATATCACTGGTGGCTCAGATGGTAAAGAATCTGCCTGTAATGCAATTCGCTCAGTCGTGTCCGACTTTTGCAGCCCCATGGACTGTAGCCCACCAGGCTCCTCCGTCCATGGGATTCTCCAGGCAAGAATACTGGAGTGGGTTGCTATTTCCTTCTCCAGGGGATCTTCCTGGCCCAGGGATTGAACCCAGGTCTCCTGCATTGCAGGCAGACGCTTTAACCGCTGAGCCACCAAGGAAGCCCCATGTACATATATCACTCGTGGCTCAGATGGTAAAGAATCTGCCTGTAATGCAGAAGACCCAGGATGGATACCTGGGTTGGGAAGATCCCCTGTAGGAGGAAATGGCAACTCACTCCAGTATTCTTGCCTGGAGAATTCCATGGAAAAGGAGCTTGGCAGGCTACAGTCCATGGGGTCACAAAGAGTTGGACATGACAGAGCAACTAACACTTTCACTTTATTTAATTTTTAGGCCATGAGATAGAATACATGAATTAATATAAGAAAATGACTTAGTTTGGGACTATAGCATTTGGCGTGCATGCTAAGTTGCTGCAGTCTTGTCAGACTCTTTGTGACTGTATGGACTGTAACCTGCCAGGCTCCTCTGTCCATGACATTCTCCAGGCAAGAACAATGGAGTGGGTTCTCATGCCTTTCTTCAGGGGATCATTCTGACCCAGGAATTGAAACTGTGTCTCCTGCAGCTCCTGCATTGAAGGCAGATTCTTTACTGCTGAGCCACCAGGGAAGCCCACTTTGGGACTATACTCTAGACAAACAGTAAAAAAGAAAAAGTGTTCATTGCTTGGTATTACAGTAACCATGAAATTATAAATTTTGCCTCGTGTGTTAGGTTTATGTCTCCTGGTAGCATGAATTACTTTTTCATATTAATGAAAGGAAGATAATTTGGAGGTTTTTATCTCCCTCAAGCTTTCATTCACTTTATATGTAATACCAGCCAATACACTGCTGTCATCTCTTTTGTACTGAAGATCAGATTAAATGAATCAAAACTTAGAAGAAATAAGAGGGACTCATTGTTTCGGAATAAATGCCAATTCAAAATAGGAAGGATGGAAAAGAGTAAGAGTTTCTTTAGAGTTTCTGTGGTGTTGGAGCTCATCAAGAATGGTAAAGAGACAAACTAATTTGTCATGATCTGTTCTGAGAGACAGCAGTACCCTGTAGTGAACTTGACAAACACATTATTAATTGAAGAGGTCCCAGAACTACAGTGCTTCCAAATATAACAAAAGAATTCAGCATTGTTTTGAATCACAGACTGTGCAAATAAAAACAAAAATATTGAATCTTCTTTGATCAATGCAAGAATGTTCTCTCAATAAGTATGTTTAGACAGTGACTCATTGCAAATTTAATTATCAACTAATTTTTAAGCTATGAATAGAAAAATATAAATCAAATTGCCAACAGCCATTGAATCATAGAAAAAGCAAAGGAATTCCAGAAAAACATCTACTTCTGCTTCATTGACTACACTAAAGTCTTTGACTGTGTGGATCACAACAAACTGTGGAAAATTCTGAAAGAGATGGGAATACTGGGCCATCTTACCTGCCTCCTGAGAAATCTGTATGCAGAAGTCAAGAAGCAACAGTTTGAAATGGACAAGGAACAAAGGACTGGTTCTAAACTGGGAAAGGAGTACATCAAGCCTGTATATTTTCACCCTGCTTATTTATCTCATATGCAGAGTACCTCATGTAAAATGCCAGGCTGGATGAAGCACAAGCTGAAGTCAAGTTTACAGGGAGAAATATCAATAACCTCAGATATGGAGATGACACCACCCTAATGGCAGAAAGTGAAGAGGAACTAGAGAGCCTCTTGAGAAGGGTGAAAGAGGAGGGGGGAAAAGCTGGCTTAAAACTCAACATTCAAAAAATGAAGATCATGGCATCCAGTTCCATCATGTCATGGCAAACAGGAAAAAAATGGAAACAGTGGGAGACTTTATTTCCTTGGGCTCCAAAATCACTGCAGACAGTGATTGCAGCAATGAAATTAAAAGATACTTGCTCCTTGGAAGACAAAGTATGATGAACCTAGATAGCATATTAAAAAGCAGAGACATCACACTGAAAACAAAGGTCTATATAGTCAAAGCTATGGTTTTTCTAGTAATCATTTACAGATATGAGAGTTGGACCATGAAGGCTGAGTGCAGAAGAATTAATGCTTCTCAACTGTGGTGTTGGAGAAGACTCTTGAGAGACTCTTGGGCTGCAAGGAGATCAAACCAGTCAATCCTAAAGGAAATCAGTCCTGAATATTCATTGGAAGGACTGATGCTGAACTTCTTTGGCCACCTGATTCAAAGAGCCAACTCACTGGAAAAGACCTTGATTCTTGGAAAGATTGAGAGCAAGAGGAGAAGAGGATGATAGAGGGCGAGATGGTTGGATGGCATCATTGACTCAATGGACAAGAGTATAAGAAAATTCTGCAAAATAGTGAAGGACAGGCAACCCTGGCATTCTGTAGTCTATGGGGTCACAAAGAGTCAGACATAACTGAGCCACTGAGCAACAACATATATTTATGCATGTATGTGTGTGTAGATAGATACTTACTCCCTATAGTTAAAACCAGAAAACCAGGCTATGTGGGTTCCTTTTTTTGTATGGGGATAGAAACAATTTCCTCTTCTCCTCAAAAATAGGTATTAAAAGATTTTAGGAAAAGTAAATGGAGAAGGAAATGGCAATCCACTCCAGTGTTCTTGCCTGGAGAATCCCAGGGACGGCGGAGCCTGATGGGCTGCCATCTATGGGGTCGCACAGAGTTGGACACGACTGAAGCGACTTAGCAGCAGCAGGAAAAGTAAAAGATGTAGAAAAATGACGTGGTGATTTAGTCAATCCTTTCTGTAACTTTCTATAACTTGAAGTGATATTTTTATGATTAGGGCCTCTATTGAGCCTCTTGATTAGGCCCTAACAGAAATGCCCACCTACTTAGAAAGATAGGAAAAAGGGAAAAATTATCAAACCTAAAATTGTGAAATAAGTTTCTTCCTAGTAAGAAGTATAATCTTTACCCAGCAGATATAATTTTTTACCATTAACATCCAACAGGTATTTTGAGTATCCTATAGTCTTCAACAATTTCCATAAATTTCTCTGTGAAGAGTGTGTAACTCACTGTGCATGCATGCTAAGTCACTTCACTCATGTCCGACTCTTTGCAACCCGAGAGACTGTAGCCCACCAGGCTCCTCTTTACATGGGACTTTGCAGGCATGAATACTGGAGTGGGTCACCATTTCTTCCTGCAGGGACGAATTCCCAACCCAGGGATTGAACCCACATCTCCTGCACTGACAGGTGGATTCTTTACCACAGAGCCACTGAGGGAACCTGTACCTCACTGTATTTCATTATTATACAACTGGGCATTACAGGTTCAGATTTGCCTGTCGTAAATAATGTATTTTCTCTTTTGCATGCCATGGTAGAAAAACACAATTTTAATTAAAATACTTTGCTGTGTGATAAAATCCATATTCCCTTTTCCTGTCATTGATAATTCTTAATTTAATAGATTAATATTTATAATTTTTTCATCTTTCCATGAAAAATAATTTTTCCGGTTTTAAATTGTCTAGAACAAAGAATAAGATTACTCTTGTACAACCCTTATTCAGCACCAGTTGAGAGTCAAGGGTGGACATGGAAAGAATAAAATTCATAAGCATCCCTTGTGAGCCATTCACTCTTGAGACTCTTCAGGGATGGAATCATTAATTCAGGTTTGCCTCTTTCAACTTCTGTTTCTATCAGGAGTACATAAGGTTATATTCTTTCATAAAGCAATTTACATAATGATTCAAACTAAAGTTTCCAGGCTAAATTTTGTGGCACCCAGATAATCAGAAAAAAAGTTCTAAAGGGATTAAGTAGATGTCTGAATAGCTAAGTTGCTGATGACATCAGGAAATTAAAAATTATAATAAGGAACCAACTTCTTACACTGTCCAGCCTCCCACTTTCATTCAAGTTTTAAAATCCAACTTACCCCAAGAAGAAAATTGACTTTTTAGTGCTATATCACGTTAAAAGTGACGTGAAGTTTCAAAAGTAATTTAGTAAGTATAAGAATGAACTGTTCATTTAGAACTTAATTAAATTCTAAAAACACAGTAGGTTCCCAATAAATGTGTTCACTATTTCACATAGGATATCAGACAATATCCTACTTTGACTACCTGATGTGAAGAGCTGACTAATTGGAAAAGACCCTTATTCTGGGAAAGATTGAAGGAGGGAGAAGAAGGGGAGAACAGAGGATGAGATGGTTGGATGGCATCACCGACTCAATGGACATGAGTTTGGGTAAACTCCAGGAGTTGGTGATGCACAGAGAGGCCTGTCTTGCTGCAGTCCATGGGATCACAAAGAGTCGGACATGACTGAGTGACTGAACTGAACTGAACTGATCACTATAAACCAAAAATTGTTCTGAATATAGTATTAGAAGTATCATGTCAAACACTTCAAAATATTAAGTGCATTCACTAATGTCAAGTTTGAGTGTATTCAACATTTATTTTAAGTAACAGAATGTTTCACATGATTGTTAATATTATGGTTGTAAACTTTTGGTAACTACCAAGTGTTCAGAGCTTAAGTATATACCCTATGGTTTTCAGTTCTTGGCCATATTTTCTTATTCTCTGCTTATATATCTCTAACCCTGTTCAAGCTGCTACTGCTGCTACTAAGTCACTTCAGTTGTGTCCGACTCTGTGCGACCCCATAGATGGCAGCCCACCAGGCTCCCCCATCCCTAGGATTCTCCAGGCAAGAACACTGGAGTGGGGTGCCATTTCCTTCTCCAATGCATGAAAATGAAAAGTGAAAGTGAAATCGTTCAGTCGTTTCCGACTCTTCGCGACCCCATGGACTGCAGCCCACCAGGCTCCTCCATCCATGGGATTTTCCAGGCAAGAGTACTGGGGTGGGGTGCCATTGCCTTCTTTGAACCCTGTTCAAGACATTGTTTTAAATTCCATGTCTGAAAACTCCATCAACTGGATCACTTTGGGGTCTCTTTCTGTTGTCCAATGAGCATATTAAGTTCTCAGATTTTGTTTTCTAATACTATTCCCCAATAAAAATAATGAAGATCTCTTGGAGAAATGATTGCTTCTAGAGCTGGAGCAAGAAATATGGAAGATGAGGCTGGATTATCTTGTCATGCCAGAATGCAAAGATTTACTTCAAACCAATCAACCTATGGACAAACTTACATGAGAGTACATGACAGTTGCAGAGGAGCCAAATAAATTCCCAAAGGCCAAAGGTAAAACAGTTTAAGTAGAAAATAAAGAGCTACTTGATTATAACCCAAAGTATAAAATATTCTTTAGTACATGCTGACATAAATAAATGATTGAATGAATCAATAAATAAGAAACAGAAGACCAATATAGGGAAGAATTCTGCTGTATGTAGACTCCACCCTAAATGCAGAAGAGAGTAACATCACACTTCTTTAGTGTGTCCTGAGCACAGTGACTCAACTTTCAAAACATACAATCCAGAAGAAAAGAAAAATTAAAGATACTAACCAAGGAAGGGCAGCCAATATTATTTCTTCTGGACATATCATTTTATGAGTTAATTTCAAAGTAAAAAATGCACTATTTTACTGAAGATATAGTGTAGGATGTGCAATCATGAATCTGAAAATCTCAGTGGCAAAATGTCTGTTTTGGGGACAGGTTTTGCTCTATACAGAGTGACTGGCATAGTATTTATTAATGGACTTAAGTTCATTTGTATTAAAAATCAAATGATAATTATTTGAGGTAAGTCATAAAAATGGATGTCTTGTTTCAGAACATGTAAGAAGCTAAAATAATTCAAAATTCACAAAGCTTTTCCAAAATATCACAAAAGGGAACTAATGACTTGAAAGAATTGAGAAATATGAAAAGAACCTGCAAGAATTAGATTTTTTGCATCTTAAGTAACATTTGAAAGTCTTGACGATTAAAATTCTGATTGGGAGCCATGTGTCACCGACAGGATGCCTTCCTCAAGCAAACTTTAATCATGTTCCCCTGAATGGAATTCTCAACTAGTTCTCTACCTTTGAATGTCTGGGTTCATCTTTGCATCACCCAGTTTTGATAAAAATCCTGCCAAGTTAGTTTAGCAAGACTCCCCACCCTCCATATCTGATCACATTTCTCACTCTCTAATTTTGATGTCAGTTCACCTTCTTCTGCCCTCAGCATAAATCCTGTTCCAGTCAGTGTAACCTGAGTCCCTTTTCACCTCTGATGCTTTCTCTCAGTAATTGTCCATCCACTGATGCCCACCCTGCTCCTTGGTTATAAATCACCTTTGGCCTTGCTATATTTGAAAATGGCTGCAGTTCTAGGCAGATGTCTCTTTTCCCCATAATAATACCATTTTTACTATTTCTATTACCATCTGGATATATTTTTTCTTTGATAGTACTACCAACAAAGATAAAATTGATATGTTTGTAAATAAAATAATAACAATAATACAAATTCTCTAATTACACCTGGAATAGACAACCAAAAACTACAATCTGAGAAAGCAAAGAAGCATCATACAGTTTGTCTTTTTTGTTGTTATATTTTATGTCCAGATAGAGAAACCAGCTTCACTGAAGCAAAATATGAGTTTTGAAAATGAAATCTCAGTTCAGTTCAGTTCAGTTACTCAGTCATGTCCAACTCTTTGCGACCCCATGAACCGCAGCACGCTAGGCCTCCCTGTCCATCACCAACTCCCAGAGTCCACCCAAACCCATGTCCATAGAGTCAGTGATGCCATCCAACCATCTCATCCTCTGTCGTCCCCTTCTCCTTCTGCCCTCAATCTTTTCAAGCATCAGGGTCTTTTCAAATGAGTCAGCTCTTCAGATGAGGTGGCCAAAGTATTGGAGTTTCAGCTTCAACATCAGTCCGTCCAGTGAACACCCAGGACTGATCTCCTTTAGAATGGACTGGTTGGATCTCCTTGCAGTCCAAGGGACTCTCAAGAGTCTTCTCCAACACCACAGTTCAAAAGCATCAATTCTTCAGCACTCAGCTTTCTTTCTATTCCAACTCTCACATCCATACATGACTACTGGAAAAACCATAGCCTTGACTAGATGGACCTTTGTTGACAAAGTAATGTCTCTGCTTTTTAATATGCTGTCTAGGTTGGTCATAACTTTCCTTCCAAGGAGTAAGTGTCGAAAATGAAATCTAGGTATAAGCAATTTTATACCAACTTGAAGACGTGTCTTGCCAGAAGTTATTGAAGCCAAAAAAAAAAAAAAAAAAAAGCATTATTCTTGTAAAATAGTTTCTCAGTAAATATACATGGACATCTGAACTTGAGTCACCTGGAATAGTAACTTAAAAGAAGCATTTCTAGGACTCCCCAGTGTGGTCCAGTGGTTAGGACTCCACTTCCCAATTCAGGGAATGTGGGTCCAATCCCTGGTCAGGGAACTATAATCCCATATGCCACAGCATAATCAGAAAAATAAATAAATAAATAAACATTTCTGAACTCCATAGTAGTCAATTGATCAAGACTAGCTGAGGTCATTTCTTTTGTACTTGAGTTAGGAACTACTTTTCAAGGGCCACCAAATTGCTAACCTTAAAAAAAAAAATATTCCACTTTGATAGTTACTATTATAACAAAGAGGTGACCTTGAAATAGGGATTTTTGTAAAGAATAATAGCATGTTTGACTGACTATTCTGATTAAATTCAGAGACCAATTATTCACCTTTTTATTTAGAATTTTCTGTACACAATTTAAGTGCAAATTTTCTGTCTGATAGAATGACCTATCCTTTATTTTAATACTTTGTTGCTCTCTTTGTATCCTTTTCTCCCCTATATTAATTATCTAGTCATACCTCCATGAACTAATAATAGCAATTGAAGGCATTTAGGTTTTGAAGCAGTAGCTGTAATTATATTACTTTTCCTATAAATAACATAAGGATTGACGCCTTTATGATGAAAATGAACCCAAGTGATTGAATATTTATGAATTGGAATCTTTTTGGAAGAGACTATGACAGCATTGAAAACATGCAATTACCAGAAATATGTACAGTGATTAAAATGTTAATTAATGACAGTTTCTTTTATTAGCATAAACAGAATCATATCACATATAGAAAAAATGAAATTCTCTTATAATTTCTAAAACTTAGATTTATTCAATAATTGAATAAAATTTATTTTCAAATCAAATATGCCAAGGAAGTGAAATTATGTTTTTAATTAACTTCCAGACATCAAGTATATAAAACTCATCATCGAATACTCATATATCAGATCTACCTAAATACACACAAATTAATATAAAACATTTTAAAGTTCCTGAAAAGTTGATTCTTGTTTCCTCATTATTAAAGCCAAAATACTTTGGAATAATTCAACAGCAACATTCAACACCAATACTAAATTTATTCTAAAATTTTGCATGAGAATCAGTCTTCTAGACTAGAAAATATCTTTGTTCCAATTAATTCAATATACTAACTCAATACAATTTTCTATTTATTTTTATTGTTCCTTCTGTTATGTTTTTGTTTCTTGTTTTGTTTATTCAATCACAGTTGAAGGCTTTAATCTGACTAGCGAGTGTTTTTTTAAATGTATGTCAAAAATTAGAGGTTTTTATAGTTGAGAGAATAGGTTCAATTATTCTCGTATTTTACTACATGGTTTTTTCTCTTTAGGTTAAAATAATTCTGATATAGTGAGATATTATTTTAACATTATAAACTCAAACTGCTATGGGCACATATGATATAAACCTTACTTGTTTGTACTCCAATGTTCATAGCAACACTGTATAGAATTGTCAAGATATGGAAGCAACTTAAGTATCCACCAACAGATGAAAATACAAAGAAGATGTGGTGTGTGCATATATATATATGTTATATATATATCCCAGTAGAATACTTCTTAGTCATACAAAATAATAAAATTTTGCCATTTGCAGCAACGTAAATGGATTTAGAGGGTATTATGCTAATTGAAATGTGTCAGAAAGACAAATACTCTATGATATCACTTATACATGGAATATAAAAAATGGAACAAACTAGTGAATATAACAAAAAAGAAGCAGACTCCAAGATATAGAGAACAAATCAGTGATTACTAGTGGGGTTGGGGGGGGCACAATATAGGGTTTGGGAAGTGAGAGGTACAAGCTATTGGGTGAAGACAGATTCAAGGATGTACAATACAGGGAATATATTTTGTAATAACTATAATTTGGAAACAACCTTTCAAATTTGTATAAAATATTTTTAAAAATTCATGGCTCAATAATGACTAGATATTTAATGCAATGCTTATTTATTTAGTAAAAGAGTTTTTTTATCTTTTTATTTTATTTTTTTAAATTTTATTCTATTTTTAAACTTTACAATATTGTATTAGTTTTGCCAAATATCGAAATGGAATCTTCTTATTATGGTATAGTCAATTCATGATTTGAGAATCATTATATATGTATGTCTATATATCACTATAGTTCATATTGGAAGTGTCATATTCTGATTTATATTTAGTCTATCTCAAAATCTAGCATGTCCTTAACTTTTCTTTTTCTCCAGTTTATATTCCAGAGTCTATCAGGTATATTAATTCCTGACACACATCTTCAAACTCTTCACTTTTACCTAAAGCCTTACCAGAATTTTTACTTGTAGTTCTTATCCTCTCTTTCCTTGTTTCACTTCACTGCAGATATTAATAACTATTATTATGAGACTGTTACCTTATTGCTGACCTAGTGGCTCAGATGGTATAGAATCTGCCTGCAATGTGGGAGACATTGGTTCAATCCTTCGTTCAGGAAGATGCCCTGGAGAAGTAAATGGCAATCCAATCCAGTATTCCATGGACAGAGGAACCTGACGGGCTACAGTCCACGGGGTCTTAAAGAGTCAGACACAACTGAGCGACTAACACACACACACACATAAGCAAAGACCTTTACATACAGTGTACTTCTCCTTGATCTTCCTACTGTCTGGAAACCTGTTTCCTGGTTTGTTCACCCATCTCCTTCAGATCTCTGATCATGTGTCATCTTTAAAAGTAAGGTCTTCTGTGAAAATATTTAAAAAGCAATAATAGCCTTATTCAGGCATTCTCTGTCTCCCCTTATTTTTCTCCAAGGCCCTTATTACCTGGCTTACTATCTATTCTTAACATTATGTGTTTATTATTAGTCCCCTTCTATGTGAATTCAAGCAGTTAGAAACAAAGAAGATTGTAGATTTATTTATGTTTGATACTTGAGCTATAACATTCTGTTTGCATTCTAAAAAAAATTGTCAAATGGATTAATCAAGATTTCATTCATTAGCAGTTTCCCCTCTCAAGAAACCAGGGATACAAGATTACTAACAAATTGTTTTAAGCCAAAAGATATTTTATTCAGTTCCTCTGGTTTTCAATGGTTGAACTACACTTGTATTTCAAAAATAAACTTGTCAATAATAACTACTGAAATGTTATGTGAAACCACAGATACATTATTTAGCCTCTGAGTCTTCTTATGCATACAGTAAAAGATAGAACTAGATGTTCTTTCAATTTGCATTCATTTTAAATATTGCTGAACAATATTTTAAAATCTGGTACATTCCTTTGTAGGGCATATTTTATGAGTGACATGGATGGAAATCTTAATATTCACTAATGTTAGCTTACATACCCCTTCTTCCAGGAACTCTACCTTAATCTTCAAAGCTTTGTCTTCTTTAATATTATATATCCTCTAAACCATTTTCTGTTTACTTCTTCTTATTACATTCTAGGATATCAGTACTTTTTAGGAGCAGTTGCCATTAATTGTGTTAGTTGTTTTATCAATAGTACCTTTCATAGAACACCAAACATAATATAAAATTGATAAGTATGTATTAGTAACAGCTAACATTTATTAAGCCTTTCCTGTAAGTCAAGTACTGTTCTGTTTCACATACATGAATTCATTTAACACTCATAAAACCCTGCAGGTTTATTGCTGAATTAATAAAAAGAAGATTTGACACAGGGTTTGATAAACTTTCAACTTATGAAATAGGTTGAGAACAAAATTATTGTACAAGAAATAATGTAATCTTGGAAGCTGAAGGAGATGAACAGAGTAGACCAGAAAGCAAGAAAGGCCTTGAAATTCACTGCTAAAACAAGGAATCTAACCTTAAAGAGAAAACTAGGATGATAGGCTAAGAAGATTTCTGTCTGTTTTAGTTTGTATGAGGACATAGAATTGGCTGAAGGAAAAAGTTTCCTTGTGGAGAACTAAGAGAAGTTTAGGACAGTTATAATATTTCCAGAGGGGCTTCCCTGGTGGCTCAGTACTAAAGCATCTGCCTACCAAGTGGGAGATGCAGGTTCCATCCCTGGGTCAGGAAGATCCCTGGGAGAAGGGAATAGTGACCCACTCCAGTATTCTTGACGAAGAATCCCATGGAAGAGGGCCCTGGTGGGCTACTGTCCATGGGGTCACAAAGAGACAGACACGACTTAGGGACTAAACAACAGCAGCAATGTTTTCAGACAAATAAATATACACATGCTGTGCTGTGTTTAGTCATTCAGTCATGTCCAGTCTTTGTAACCCCATGGACCGTAGCCCACCAGTCTCCTCGGTCCACGGAATTCTCCAGGCAAGAATACTGGAGTGGGTTGCCATTCCCTTCTCCAGGGAATCTTCCTGACCCAGGGACTGAACCCATGTCTTCTGCATTGGTAGGTGGATTCTGCACCACTGAGCTATCAGGGAAGGCCAATTATTCATATATAGTTAAACAAATCAAATTAGAGCTATTTATCAATTACACATTATCACAACAGTAAAACTGATAGTTTAGCAATCATTTGGAAGTCATCATGAGCAGTAACAATTTGTAACTAAGATTTGTTGGAAAAGTGGTGGATATCTTGCTAACAATTTGTATAATCTTCACACTTGCTGTGCAGAGAGGTCACATTTAGTTACTGAGGTCACATCACTTCAGTAATGACTTCAGTAATGAGGTCACATGACACACATGACTTCAGTAATGAGTGTGTGTGTGTGCTTAGTTGCTTAGTTGTCTGACTCTTGTGACACCATAGACTTTATGTAACCTGCCGGGCTCCTCTGTCCATGGGATTCTCCAGGAATCACTGTATTAAATGTGCCTTGAGCTGGCTCCTGTCCACTGCTTGCAAGAGATATGTGCGTATTTCTTCTTAGCTCTTCATTCAGTGGCTGTGTTGGTAGAAAGAAATCAGTTGCTGTGGGTGAAAATATATCATGAAAATGGCAAACCCTACAAACCAGTGCTGTTTTCCAAGAGAGCCAATTAACATTTTCCAGCACACCCATGCACTCTGGTGTGTTCTAAAAAAGAAAAAAAGAAACGCTGCATTATGTTTCTTTATCTTGCTTTAGAATATCTCGCTTTAGGAACACCTTCTCTTTGACATGTGAAAGAAACCCTGATGTTAGAAATTGCCATTGCATAGATTTCTGACAATGGACTACACTGGATTGGGTTTTTTATACAAATCCAAAAGTTTTGGGTTGCAAGATAATACGGTATTCTATAAACTGATGTGAAATCAGTATTATATTTCATTTTCACTAACTTTTCAACATGATTGATGTAGACTCTTAATGTTGTTAATTTTACAGAACAAATTCATATTTAAATAGATACGCTTGTTAAGAAAGTGAAATGGCATCAAGGCAACTTAAATGAATGCCTGAAATAGCACTAGACAACCTGAGTTATTGGTCTGCATAATGTTTGATTCTTTTATAGATTTGCTTAGAAGCTCAAATATTCAAGAGCAAAAATAACCAGTTACAACTTAAGGAGCAATTGATAAAAATATGTGTATGTTTTTATGAGTCACAGAATATGAACCTGTATATTTAACCTTCACTTTGGTTTATTTCAGTAAGCACCATTCAAATCTGAAGCTATTAACTTTCAGCAATACAATAAACTAATACCTTATATTTAAATCTTGAATTCAGTCAATCTTGTAGATATGTCAGCCTTCTATTCATACTTTTAGGCCAAAATTTAGGTGGCAGGTTTAGAATCTAATGTAATTCTTATTTCATTGTCTTCATTCAACATAGTAAATTGTCAATAAATTTCTACTGTCAATAAAAGCTAAAAAACAGTGCATTTTTAGTGTATACCAAGTAGTCTTTTAAGTGTTTTGCATATATCATGTAGTTCAATATGAAAACCAAATAAGGCAGAATAGTTTCTCAATTTTAGTGGTGAAAGATTGTGACAGAGAGGTAACATAATGTGCCTGTTTACATTTCTAGTAGCCAAGAGGATTAAGGTTTGAATTAAATAATAGGTTTATAATTCACTTTGTTTTAACACTACACTATACTACTGTTAACAGAAATAATCAATAAACAGTCTATAATTGGAATAGAAAAGAGTTTTATTTGAGCCAAACTGAGGACTATAGCTGGGGAGAGATTCAGGAAATACTTGAATTGTGTTCAACCAAACTACATAATGGAGGAGGTTTATACAATGAAAAACTGCAAGGTTAAGAGTTGGTTATATGAGTTGTTTTCCAAGAATTATAATTGGAGCTGGCAACAAGTAACTGTGCTTGTTAAGGAAGGATTGGTTGAGGTCCAAAATGATTGCATAGTTATACAGGGAGATTTTGAGACTGTTAGGTTGCAGCTGGCAGCTGCTAGCCGAGATTGTTTTGAGAAAAGCTGATGGTGTCCTTGAGTTTAACATACAGTTCAGAAAATTCAGGTTCTTGGTGATGCAGGAATTTAATCTGAAACTGCATCTACATTGGTCACCCAGTTCAGTTTTGGGTGCCTGAACCACAGTTACTCCATTTTTATTTTTAAATGCATTTTTTTTTCATAAGTGGTTAAAGCCAATGTAAGCATTTGTTTTGTTGTTGTTGTTGTTTAGTCGCTAAGTCATGTCCGATCTTTTTGTGACCCCATGAACTGTAGGCTGCCAGGCTCCTCTGTCCATGGAATTTCCCAGCAAGACTACTGGAGCAGGTTGCCATTTCCTTCTCAAGGGTATGTTCATGACCCAGGGTGCAAAGCCGGGTCTCCTGCATTGGCAGATGGATTCTTTACCACTGAGCCACCCCGGAAGCTCATGATGCATGTTTAGCAGGCTGTAGGAAAGGCTGTTCTAGTTAGCATACTCTTAAAGCTGAGTCATGTATAAGCCAGAAGGACTCCCCCATAACCCAAGATGTGAAAATTTCTTCCATAAGTTCTTATGAAACCATGTGGTGATTC
Source organism: Bos indicus (assembly GCF_029378745.1). NCBI lineage: Eukaryota > Metazoa > Chordata > Mammalia > Artiodactyla > Bovidae > Bos > Bos indicus. The sequence goes on along the minus strand of NC_091776.1, from coordinate 25,813,885 downwards.
TCATATTTAAAAGAGTGCATGATAGTTTAATAGATGGGGAGATAAAGTAAAGCTATTAATTTACTATTAAATTAGTTAAGAATAAATAAATAAACGGAGTTGTGGCCAACTCTTTGTGACCCCATGGACTACACAGTCCATGGAAATCTCCAGGCCAGAATACTGGAGTGGGTAGCCTTTCCCTTCTTCAGGGGAATCTTCCTAACCCAGGAATCGAACCCAGGTCTTCCACATTGCAGGTGCATTCTTTACCAGCCGAGCCACAAGGGAAGCCCAGGAATACTGGAGTGGATAGCCTATCTCAATCTTCCCAACCCAGGAATCCAGCCAGGGTCTCACACATTGCAGGCAGATTCTTTACCAATTGAATTATCAGGGAAGTCCATAAATAAAGTCTGCCAATCGACACAATAATTTACTGCTGCTGCTGCTAAGTCGCTTCAGTCGTGTCAGATTCTGTGCAACCCAATGGATGGCAGCCCACCAGGCTCCCCCGTCCCTCAGATTCTCCAGACAAGAACACATTTAAAGTTTAGTAATTAACATTGAATACTTTGTTTTATTTATTTGATTTTGAATTTTCTTTCTTACTTGAAATTTTTCAAAATTTGGCTTTTTGTAATAGAGCATATACATTGAGATTCCTGAATGTATGGGGAATTTCTTACTTTGAAGAACCTGAGACTTGGTAAAGAGAATGGCATGTTACTGAGAGGTGTTATTCCTAGAACTGCTTATACTACCACCTGGATGAGATTTTAGATTTTTCACTTGTTGTGAAGCACGTAAGTGAGCCTTGTATAGATGTAGTTATGTTAAATTGTTTTATTTGAAAGGGAGAATGTAAATCATTGGCTTATTGGCCAAAGGGTCTAAGGTCAAAGGTAGAATCATTGCTGCAACCATTGTATCCCTTCTTCTTTGGATATATGTGTGTGACTGGTAGGTTGTTATCACAATTCAGAATGTTTCTGTTTTTTTGCCCACATTCAGCCAGGTCTTGTAGCTTGGATTTTCCCTCTCTGAATGATCCTGAGGGAATACGCCCTTGGCCATGCATAGTCTTCAGGACACCCAGGGATGCATGTAATTTTACTTTTAAACCTAGTTTCTTTGAAGTTGCCTCTGAATCAGTATAGCTTATTGTTCAACAAGTGTTTGGTCAGATGTTTTGCTTAACACCCTGGTACCAGTAAGTTTTCTGCTGTTTTTTGCTAGATTTGTGTGCAGCTTGGGGAATGCTTTCAGTTGGCCCCTGTCTTTCTCTGCCTGTTCTTGAGCAGGTTCAGTCTAGTAGGTACAAGTGTTCCCCAACTTGAGGTTGAACATAATCTCAGGAGGGTGCTCCATGCTGAGTCTTGCTGGTTGTCTGTTAAAAATCTGGATGTTCTGCTATCCTGCTTGTTGCTCTCACTTTCCTGGAGCCTCTAGTACCCTCTTAATTGCTCTCCATCAACATGGAGAATGCTCTCCATTCTTTCAACACTCCTCACAGGTATGACATTGTTCAAGCTGTGTTCCACAGGTCAATCTCGTCAAGTAGATCCGGGGAGCTCCTTGCCCTTAGGGCCTGTCTTCCCCATCAGGTAGAATCTGTGCACTAGGAACAGCCCAGGGCTTCTCCCAGATTAACACCCATGGGTGACCAGCTAGTGCTGGGCCAGGAGGTAGCTCCTGGTATTCTCAGCCTGCCCCTCATGGAATGGACACTCTGCTCTGTGAATGGGTGGGGGCTGGGACAGGGGCAGGAGCAGTTGCTGCCTAGTACTTCAGTTTGCTGCTCCTGAGACAGAGTTGCTTCTCTGGGTGTGCAGTTCTGAGTAGGGGGAGGGAGATGGGTTCTTTCAGCTGTACCTGCATAGAATACAGCTTCTCCAACAGGGCCTTGTTTGTGATGAGAAAACGTCTACCTGGTCTTACTGAAGTGAAACTGTAGCCTCAGACTGGGGTTCAGGGTGGAGGGAAAGGAAATCCTTGTCTTCTTGATCACAGCCACCTAGAATAGAACACAGGAGTGATTTCTGAAACACGGAACAAGCTGTGTGGAGGAACACAGCATTTAATCTTTCCCTCATGGCTCAGATGGTAAAGAATCTGTCTGCAATGCAGGAGCCCCAGGTTTGAACCATGGGTATGGAAGACTCCTCTGAAGAAGGGAATAGCAACCCACTCCAGTATTCTTGCCTGGAGAATTCCATGGACAGAGGAGCCTGGTGGGCTACAATCCATGGGGTTGCAAAGAGTCTGACACAACTGAGCAATTCTCACTTTCACTTTTTGCACTTACACAGAGATTGAGAAACACTAAATTTAAATTTTGATGACCTGAAACTCTGATCTCACTGTAATCAAGACACCTCATTTAATCTCCCTAGGCTTCAATTTTTGATTGAGAAAAAGAAAATTAGATATGATTAATTTTTAATATCACAGATATAACTGCAACTTCTATTATTTTTAGTTACTAATTAAATATCATTCATAATGTTAAAAAATAGCTCTGTTCTATTTCAGATTTATCCATTAATTTATTCATTCACTTAGAAACAGATTTTGATTGAGTATCTGCTCTGGTCATAGTACAGGCTACAAACACATCTCAAAAACCATTATAGGAAATTACCTTTGGTTTCTGGATAATAATTTTAGATGTGTACACTTAAGCCATAATTATATTACTTAATTTGGTCAAATATTTCTTTGAAATGAAGAACAACAACAGGATCATTTGAAATTGTGGGGGAGGAAGAATCAGGCAGTTTGAATACTAGGAGTTACGGACATTTCACTCTAACCCTGAAAACTAAACGTGTTATTTTATCAATTATTTATTCATTTCATTGAACTGTTGAATTATATTAGACTGTACTTTACATAGTTAAAGTTTTTTCACAGTAAGGAATATTTGGGGATTAAGAATCCTTTATTATTCATAAATGCACATTGAGAAGATTTCAATCACACTGAAACTGTTTGACCCCAAATTCAAAGTGTTCTAATGATTTACAAATTGAATACTAAAATCACTTTAAAAGTTGTGTCTGACTCTTTGTGACCCCATGGACTGTAGTCTGCCAGGCTCCTCGGTCTATGGGATTCTCTAGGCAAGAATACTAGAGCGGATTGCAATTTCCTTCTCCAGGGGATCTTTCCAATCCAGGGATCAAACCCATGTCTCTTATGTCTCCTGCATTGGTAGGTGGGTTCCTTACCACGGGCGCCACCTGGGAAATGGATCCCCATTTAAACTTAATAGTTTTTGTTATCTGAGTTTGAATATACAGCCTCAGACACTTTGTATGTTTATTCTACTTCCCGTTGTATTTTGTTGCTGAATACTAAAGGTACTGCAGTAAATACTAAAGCCCTTTTAGTTATGGGCAGACCTTAAATATCTGTTGTTATTTTGACAGGATCAAAAGAATATCTTTTAAGGTTAATTCATATTTAGCATTTTATTTTCATAAAACATTTCATACTTTAAATATCTTATTTGCCTATGGTTATATGAGGAAATTGTCCATGATTAAAAGATAAATAAACTGAAAAATTATACATTTCTACAATAGATTTAATTAAAATGTATGCTAGACACTGTAGACATTAAATTAAGATACTGTCTGCTTCCACAGATGCTTTAAATATACAAGACTGCAATATAAACAAAAACACATAAGTGCCCAGTTGGAAATTTAGATTTTAAAATGTTTGAAAAAAAAATAATTCTGGCTGGTCATTAGTTATTTATTCATTTGATTCAATAGATAGATATTGAGACCCCAGATATTCGTGTCAGTCACTTGAACCAGGAGTTGAAGATGGTCTTAAAATCGCCATTTTTTTGTGTGAAAAAGAAAGACATATTAAACTATATTAAGGAGGAATGGTTGATGGTGTGGTGGTATAGAATGTGCTCATGCAACTTAGAAGATATAACATGTGAACTCTATTTTAAAGGCTGACTTGGAAGAGTCATCAACATTAGACAACTGAAATGTGTATTCAAAGCAAAAGGAACAGTGCTAACATTGGCAAAGGGTTGTATAAGCTATCTGGATGCTATTAAAAGAAAATTTGGCTTTATTCTGTAAAAATTATGGATCATTGTCAGTAATTAACAGATGAATTATTTAAATTGGATAATGAAAAGTTCAGACAAGTTGTTTTCTTTTTCTTTAAATAGCAGCAAAAAGGGGCTTTAAATTTATTTTAATCATAAACATAGCAATCAGTTGTATGCAATTTGCTTTGCTTTACTTGGCAAAATCAACATTCAATGTCACTTTAATAGCTCTTTAGAATAATGAGAATGATGTTTTATTACCAACTTATTAATAGAATAAAAAAAAGTTCTAATCTCAAGCAATGTGCAAAAAATGACAAAATTCAACTCCCTTTCATGATAAAAATATACTCAATAAACTAGAAATAGAAGGAAATAACTTCAATATAATAAAGACCATATATTTAAAAACCACACTTATTCAGTGGTAGAAGACTAAATGTTTTTCTCTAAGATCAGCAATAAGACAAGTATTTTTACTTTCACCACTTCTCTTTAACATAGTACTGGAAGTCCTGACTAGAGCAATTAGGTAAACAAAGAAACAAACAAACAAACAAACAAAAACCCACCAAAATTGGAAACAAGGCTGTCTCTCTTCACAGGATAACCCAGTCTTATATGTAGAAAGCCTAAAAGAATCCACACAAATGCATGTGTGCACACACACACACCTGTTAGAACTAATAAAGAAATAAAAAGCTAATAAAGAACTAGTAAAGAAATTTCAATTCAGTTCAGTTCAGTCACTCAGTTGTGTCTGACTCTTTGCGACCCCATGAACCGCAGCTCACCAGGCCTCCCTGTTCATCACCAGCTCCCAGAGTTCACCCAAACTGATGTCCATTGAGTTGGTTATGCCATCCCACCATCTCATCCTCTGTCATCCCCTTCTCATCCTGCCTCAATCTTTCCCAGCATCACGGTCTTTTCAAGTGAGTCAGCTTTTCGCATCAGGTGGTCAAAGTATTAGAGTCTCAGCTTCAACATCAGTCCTTCCAATGAATACCCAGGACTGATCTCCTTTAGGATGGACTGGTTGGATCTCCTTGCAGTCCAAGGGACTCGCAAGGGTCTTCTCCAACACTACAGTTCAAAAGCATCAATACTTTGGCATTCAGCTTTCTTCAGAGTCCAACTCTCACATCCATACATGACTACTGGAAAAACCATAGCCTTGACTAGATGGACCTTTGTTGGCAAAGTAATGTCTCTGCTCTTCAATATGCTATCTAGGTTGGTCATAACTTTCCTTCCAAGGAGTAAGCGTCTTTTAATTTCATGGCTGCAATCATAATCTGCAATGATTTTGGAGCCAAAAAAGATAAAGTCTGCCACTGTTTCCACTGTTTCCCCATCTGTTTCCCATGAAGTGGTGGGAGCAAATGCCATGATCTTCATTTTCTGAATGTTGAGCTTTAAGCCAATTTTTTCACTCTCCTCTTTCACTTTCACCAAGAGGCTTTTTAGTTCCTCTTCACTTTCTGCCATAAGGGTGGTGTCATCTGCATATCTGAGGTTATTGATATTTCTCCCAGCAGTCTTGATTCCAGCTTGTGCTTCTTCCAGCCCAGCGTTTCTCATGATGTACTCTGCATAGAAGTTAAATAAGCAGGGTGACAATATACAGACTTGACGTACTCCTTTTTCTATTTGAAACCAGTCTGTTGTTCCATGTCCAGTTCTAACTGTTGCTTCCTGACCTGCATATAGGTTTCTCAAGAGGCAGGTCAGGTGATCTGGTATCCCCATCTCTTTCAGAATTTTCCACAGTTTACTGTGATCCACACAGTCAAAGGCTTTGACATAGTCAATAAAGCAGAAATAGATGTTTTTCTGGAACTCTCTTGCTTTTTTGATGATCCAGTGCATGTTGGCAATTTGATCTTTGGTTCCTCTGCTTTTTCTAAGACAAGCTTGAACATGTGGAATTTCGGAATGAAAATTGACCTTTTCCTTTTCACTGCAGAGTTTTCCAAATTTGCTGATATTTCAGGGTACAAAATTAACATTCAAAAATAATTTATATTCCCATATACTAACATGGAATGATACAAAAAAAATTTAACAATCTCACTTACAATAACATGAAGTAGAAGATATAATACTTAAGAATGCATATATAATATATATATACACACACAAGTATAATATAAAATACTTATTGTATTGTATACATTATTATATTATATATTATTATATATAATATTTTAATATAAAATATAATTAATACTGTAATCATAATATATTATATTCTATAAATATAATTAATATTGTAATTGTAATATCATATTATGTTATATTATATAAATATAATTATATCTAATATATTATAATATATATTCAGAGAAGGCAATGGCACCCCACTCCAGTACTCTTGCCTGGAAAATCCCATGGACGGAGGAGCCTGGTAGGCTGCAGTCCATGGGGTCGCTAAGTTGAACACGACTAAGTGACTTCACTTTCACTTTTCGCTTTCATGCATTGGAGAAGGAAATGGCAACCCACTCCAGTGTTCTTGCCTGGAGGATCCCAGGGACAGGGAAGTCTGGTGGGCTGCCGTCTGTGGGGTCACACAGAGTCAGACACGACTGAAGTGACTTAGCAATAGCAATAATATATATTATAAAATTATATATAATATAATATATTATATTATAGTAATATATATAGAAATAGTATAAAAATATATAATTATATATAATAATATATAATATGAAAATATAAATGTATAATAATATATTATTAAATATTTACATATAAACATATAGTAATATAATATATAAATATATATTATAAAAGATATAATTGTATATTGCAATTTGAATATATAATATATTGTAATTAATATTATAAAATTAAATAATAGAAAATATAATATATGTTTTATCAATAGTGTATATTTTATTTACATATATAAATACTTATATAATATATACTTATGTGTATATATATATATAATATATATATACACACACACACAAGTATAAGATAAAATAATTAAGAATACATACATATATATATATATATATATATATACACACACACACACACACACACACACATATGCATGGGCTTCCCTGGTGGCTCAGTGGTAAAGAGCCACATCTCCTTTTAATACAGGAGATGGCGGTTTGACCTTTGGGTCAAGAAGATCCTTTGGAGAAGGAAATGGCAACCCACTCCAGTAAATTTCATGGACAGAGGAACTGGTGGGCTATAGTCCATGGAGTGGCAAAACAGAAACAACTGTGCAACTAAACAACAACAAGTATATATATGTGTGTGTGTGTGTGTGTGTATATATATATATATATATATAGAGAGAGAGAGAGAGAGAGAGAGAGAGAATGTAGAGCCAAGGAATAAACTTTCTCATATGTTGTCAAATGATTTTTGACATGGGTGCCAATAGGAAAAGAATGATAATTTCAATAAATTATGTTGTTAAACTGGACATCCAGATGAAAAGCAATGAAGTAGGGTTTTACAGTATAACACACAAAAAAATAACTCAAGATGGATCAAAGACCAAAGCCTAAGAACTAAATCTATAAAACTTTAGAAAAAATATTAGGGGGAGACTTTATTACATTGTATCTGGCAATGGTTTCTTGAGTATGATACCAAAAACACAGGCAACAGAAGAAAAAAATAGTAGTTAGACTATGTAAAAAATTTTAAACTTTTATGCATCAAAGGACACTATGAATAGAGTTAAAAGGCAATGCTTGGAGTATGAGAAAATACTTCTAAATCATATAGCTGCTAAGAGATTAATATCCAGAATATATAAAGAGCTTATACAATTTAACAGCAAGAACAATACAATCTGATTTTTAAATGGATAAGGAACTTGAATAAGCATTTTTTTTAAGTGATATACAGATGGCCAATAACTGCATGAATGATGTTCAACATTAGTAATCACTAAAGATGAGAATCTAAACTATAGTGACAAACCATTTAACACCCATTAGGATTACTCTTGTAAGACAAAAGAAACAAAACAAAGCAAACAAAGAAAAGGTAACTTTTGGTAAAAATATAAAGCAAGCAAAAACAAACAAAGCAAAATGAAAAAACCCAGAAAATAATCGTTGCTGAGAATGTAAAGAAATTGGAACCCTTGTGCATTGCTAAGAATGTAAAATGATGCAACTGCTATGGAAAACATAATGGCATTTCCTCAAAAATTAGCTATAAAATTGCCATATGACTGAGCATTTCCACTTCTGGGAATATAGCCAAAAGAATTAAAAGCAGAGACTCAACCAGATATTTGTGCATTCATGTTCACAGCAACGTTATTCATAATAGCCCTAAGAAGGAAAGAGCCTGAGTGTCAATAGATGGAGAGCTGAATAAGCAAAATGTGTCAAGTACATACAATGGAATATTATTCAGTCTTACAAAAGACAGAAATTCTAACACATACTATAACTGGGATGAAACTTGAAGACATTATGCTAAGTGAACTAAGCCAGTCATAAAAGGACAAATCCTATACAATTCCACTTATATGAGGAATCTAGAAAAGTCAAGCTGTTAGGGTTAAATGCTAGAATGGTGATTGTCACCATTCTAATATTCATATGGAAGGTATGGGGAATTAAGTATTTAATGTGAACAATTTCAATTTGGGAAGAAGAAAAAGTTCTGGAGATGGATGGTGGTGATGTTTGCCAGATGATGTGAGTATAATGAATGCCACAGTCCGTGTGTGTGTATGCTAATTTGCTTCAGTCATGTCTGACTCTTCGCAACCCTATGGACCATAACTATCCTCCAGGCCCATCTGTCCATGAAGAATCTCCAGGCAAGAATACTGGAGCAGGTTGCCAGGCCCTCATCCAGGGGATCTTCCCAGCCGAGGGATTGAACTGGTGTCTCCAATGTCTCCTGCATTAGCTGGCGGGTTCTTTACCACTAGCGACACCTGGGAATAAAAAAAGTATCAATATGGCAACTTTTGCATAATCTTTCATGTAGATTATTACTACATATTAAAAAATTAACCATTAATCTGTATACTTCTCTATGTGTTCCAACAGATATATACCTCTAGTTTACCATCCAATCTTCATGGACTATATTAAATTCTAAAAGGTCATACTTTATGGTACTCATTCTCCAAGTAATAAGGAGCTCTTGTTTAATTGAATTTGTAGCAAACTGACAAAAATAAAACATCTTTTGTTCAAGATTCTAACATCCATTAGAGGTGGTATAATATCACCTCTCAGTTGGAATTTGACTAATTATGATATTCATCTTTATGCAAATATTACTTGGGAGCAAATCATATAGGCCAGAAAATTAACTGTATTTATATTTAGTCCCTCTTTCCCAATACAAAAACAGCATGTAGTGAAACTTAAAGGCTCCTAAATATTTGGAGGTTATATAAAAATCCCCAATGCCTGTGTTCTAAATGGTCCTAAATATTTGGGGGTTATATAAAGATTCCCATTACCTGTATTCTAAGTGGAAATACATTATCCTATGCTTTGAAGTAAGGAGTTCAGTTCAGTTCACTTTAGTCTCCCAGTCATGTTCAACTCTTTGCAAACCCATGGACTGCAGCACGCCAGGCTTCTCTGTCCATAACCAACTCCGGGAGTTTACTCAAAGTCATGTCCATTGAGTCGGTGATGCCATCCAGCCATCTCATCTTCTGTCATCCCCTTCTCCTCCTGCCCCTAATTCCTCCCAGCATCAGAGTCTTTTCCAATGAGTCAGCTCTTCACATCAGGTGGCCAAAGAATTGGAGTTTCAGCTTCATCAGTCCTTCCAATGAACACCCAGGACTGATCTCCTTTAGGATGGACTGGTTGGATCTCCTTGCAGTCCAAGGGACTCTCAAGAGTCTTCTCCAACACCACAGTTCAAAAGCATCAATTCTTCTGTGCTCAGCTTTCCATATAGTCCAACTCTCACATCCATACATGATCACTGGAAAAACCATAGCTTTAACTACATGGACCTTTGTTGCCACAGAGGCAGAGGATCTGGGTGCAGCAGACCTGGGTATGGCATAAGCCCTCTTGAAAGAGCTTGACATTAACCCCACCATAAAGCCATCAGAGCTTACACAGGACTGGGGAAATAGACTCTTGGAGGGCACAAACAAAACCTTGTGTGCACCAGGACCCAGGAGAAAGGAGCAATGACCCCACAAGAGACTGACCCAGACATGCCCATGAGTGGCCAAAAGTCTCCAGCAGAGGCATGGGTCAGTGGTGGCCTGCTCCAGGGTTCAGGGGCACGGAGTGCAGCAGTGTGTGCATGGGACCTTTTGAAGGAGGTCACCATTATCTTTATTACCTCCACCTCAGGAAAAGCAACAAGGAGTTCATTTAGGTACAATTGAATAAAACTAATAAAAGTGTAGCTGTTCTTTTACCACTCAAATATGGAACACATCGTGTTGAAAAATATCCCAAAGGAATAATTATCATATGATAACCATATCCTCTCTTCTTACTGTTAATTAAATTAATTAATTAATGGTCTTTCCCCATGTGGACTTGACTTAATGTGCCAAATATAATTACCAGTTCAAGAAGTAGAGATGAGGTGATTTTATTCATGGTTACACAAAGCCATGATCCAATGAACTTTGTAATAATGCAACTGGCGAGAAAGAGATTTTGATTTTTTTAGAGAAATGTTATTTGTTGAAGAGAAAGATAACACAGGAAGAGAATATTATTGGTTGAAGTCTATTAAACATATATAATTAATATTAAAGCTGTTTGAAACAATAGAAGCTGTTTGGGAAATAAAGTGGAATCCATATATTAATATTCATGGAATGCATTTTACCCATTGATGGGTAACATATCTTTACGGTTGAGTGCACCAACTCTGGGACCACAACATACCTCCTCAATTTCAGCTTTGCCACATAATGGTTGGATGATCTTTGGAAATATACATTGCTTACATAAGAGTAAGTTTCTGCAAATATGGATAATAGTAATGCCTACATAATGGGGCTAATGTGAAAGGTTCAAAGAGTAAAGTGTGTAAAACAGTAAAACCATGTACCTGGAACATTATAACAATTAATGGTTTTCATTATAAATAATTATATCATTATATCATCCTATTTTTACCACTCAAATATTTACAGAATCGTATATATACATGTAGAAAATGAGTCATGGGCACATACATCAAACTCTTGACCAATAACTAGATAGGTACATATCAGGGAAAACAGCAGGAAAAAAAAGTCACCAGAAGATATCTCTTATTTTCTAGAGAAAAATAAACAGTATTTATCTAGTTTCTATTAGATATCTTAAAATTGTTTCTCTTTTTAAATGGTCAGCATATGCATAAAAGAAAATGTGATTTTTCTCCTTATACCTGGTAAGTAAATTTGAACATATGTATACAAAACAAGAACAAATCAATATGGTAAATAAAGTAAAACTAATATTGGTGTTGCTCTTTAATAAACTCATTTAACATTATAGCATAACCACTAGTTTTAGAAGACACTTAAAGATAATTTGGATTAAATGTTTCAATTTATATTCCTCTCTTTGCTAGAGCAGGCGTGAAGAGATACCCCACATCCAAGGTAAGAGAAACCCAAGTAAGATGCTAGGTGTTGCGAGAGGCATCAGAGGGCAGACACACAAACCATAATCACAGAAATCTAGTCAATCTAATCACACAGACCACAGCCTTGTTTAACTCAATGAAACTAAGCCATGCCATGTGGGGCCACCCAAGACGGGTGGGTCATGGTGGAGAAGTCTGACAGAATGTGGTCCACTGGAGAAGGGAATGGCAAACCACTTCAGTATTCTTGCCTTGAGAACCCCATGAACAGTATGAAAAGGCAAAATGATAGGATACTGAAAGAGGAACTCCCCAGGTCAGTAGGTGCCCAAATTGCTACTGGAGATCAGTGGAGAAATAACTCCAGAAAGAATGAAGAGATGGAGCTAAAGCAAAAACAATACCCAGTTGTGGATGTGACTGGTGATAGAAGCAAGGTCCGATGCTGTTAAGAGCAATATTGCATAGGAACCTGGAATGTCAGGTCCATGAATCAAGGCAAATTGGAAGTGGTCAAACAGGAGATGGCAAGAGTGAACGTCGACATTCTAGGAATCAGCTAACTAAAATGGACTGGAATGGGGGAATTTAACTCAGATGACCATTATATCTACTACTGCAGGCAGGAATCCCTTAGAAGAAATGGAGTAGCCATTATGGTCAACAAAAGAGTCTGAAATGCAGTACTTGGATGCAATCTCAAAAACGACAGAATGATCTCTGTTCGTTTCCAAGGCAAACCATTCATTATTACAGTAATCCAAGTCTATGCCCCAACCAGTAACTCTGAAGAAGCTGAAGTTGAACAGTTCTATGAAGACCTCCAAGACCTTTTAGAACTAACACCCCAAAAAGATATCCTTTTCATTATAGGGGAGGAATGCAAAAGTAGGAAGTCAAGAAACACCTAGGGTAACAGGCAAATTTGGCCTTGGAATATGGAATAAAGCAGGGTAAGGCTAATAGAGTTTTGCCAAGAGAACACACTGGTCATAGCAAACACCCTCTTCCAACAACACAAGAGAAGACTCTACACATGGACATCACCAGATGGTCAACACCGAATGCAGATGGATTATATTATTTGCAGCCAAAGATGGAGAAGCTCTATACAGTCAACAAAAACAAGACCGGGAGCTGACTGTGGCTCAGATCATGAACTTCTTATTGCCAAATTCAGACTTAAATTGAAGAAAGTAGGGAAAACCACTAGACCATTCATGTATGACCTAATCAAATCCCTTATGATTATACAGTGGAAGTGAGAAATAGATTTAAGGGACTATATCTGATAGATAGAGTGCCTGATGAACTATGGACGGAGGTTCGTTACACTGTACAGGAGACGGGGATCAAGACCATCCCCATGGAAAAGAAATGCAAAAAAGCAAAATGGCTGTCTGGGGAGGCCTTACAAATAGCTGTGAAAAGAAGAGAAGCGAAAAGCAAAGGAGAAAAGGAAAGATATAAGCATCTGAATGCAGAGTTCCAAAGAATAGCAAGAAGAGATAAGAAAGCCTTCCTCAGCGATCAATGCAAAGAAATAGAGGAAAACAACAGAATGGGAAAGACTAGAGATCTCTTCAAGAAAATTAGAGATACCAAGGGAACATTTCATGCAAAGATGGGCTCGATAAAGGACAGAAATGGTATGGACCTAACAGAAGCAGAAGATATTAAGAAGAGGTGGCAAGAATACACAGAAGAACTGTACAAAAAAGATGTTCACGACACAGAAAATCACGATGGTGTGATCACTGACCTAGACCAAGACATCCTGGAATGTGAAGTCAAGTGGGCCTTAGAAAGCATCACTACGAACAAAGCTAGTGGAGGTGATGGAATTCCAGTTGAGCTATTTCAAATCCTGAAAGATGATGCTGTGAAAGTGCTACACTCAATATGCCAGCAAATTTGGAAAACTCAGCAGTGGCCACAGGACTGGAAAAGGTCAATTTTCATTCCAATCCCAAAGAAAGGCAATGCCAAAGAAGGCTCAAACTATCACACAATTGCACTCATCTCACACGCTAGTAAAATAATGCTCAAAGTTCTCCTAGCCAGGCTTAAGCAATATGTGAACCGTGAACTTCCAGATGTTCAAGCTGGTTTTGGAAAAGGCAGAGGGACCAGAGATCAAATTGCCAACATCCATTAGTGTTGGGGGCCAGAGTGAGGTACTCCGCCTGTGACAAAGGTCATGAGGAAGGAGGCTCAACATACGCAAAGGCGAGATCGAGCCTCAGGAGTTCCCCTGGAAATCCTCGAGCATCTACCCCCATAACCAGACCCTGCCTACTTTACTACTTTGTGCTCATCTACACCTCTGACTTTACGGGGGGCTGTCCCCCACCACCTCTTTTGGAGAAGGAATTAATTTAGAGCTCCAGTTAATAAAAACTCCTGGGCGTGACAAGAGTGTTTTAACCTGCAAACTCCTCTGAGGGTTCTCTGGCCTGCCTGACAGGCTTGTCCAGCCACATGTGATCACTCACAGCCTCCCAACCGTGAGAGGCACGAGATGCTTTAAACCTTCTAAAAACAGGTTCCTTAGAAAAGTTAGAAAACTATTAGTATAAGTATAATGGGCTGATTAGAAATTGAAACATGTAGAATATCATGTAAGAAACGAGTTGCCAGTCCAGGTTCGATGCGCGATACTGGATGCTTGGGGCTGGTGCACTGGGACGACCCAGAGGGATGGTGTGGGGAGGGAGGAGGGAGGAGGGTTCAGGATGGGGAACACATGTATACCTGTGGCGGATTCATTTCGATATTTGGCAAAACTAATACAATAATGTAAAGTTTAAAAATAAAATAAAATAAAAAAAAAATTGTATTGGTGAAGGGTTTTTCATCTGTTGAGCCAATGTTTGTTGCTAAGTCTCCACATCCCCTGCCCTTACACACATTAATGAATATATAGAAGAAATAAGTATTAACCTTTGATATTAATCATGTTTATATAGAAGAAATAAGTGTTAACCTTTGATATTAATCACGTTAGACCTTAGGCTAAGTAAATTCTTTCCTTAACTAAAACCAGCTACACCCTCACCCTATAGGAATGTAACTTTATTTGGGTGGCGTCTGTTTTAAGAATAATCACCCCTGGAGAAATAAGTGTTGACTGACCGCTGTCACAAGGAGAGGGTCGTAAATTGTCAGCAGGCCCCCCTGGCCAGAAGATGATGTAACACCCCTAAGACCTCTGTATACATTTGTGTGAAGTACCTGACTTTAATAAAAGTCAGGACTGCTGTCCCCACATGACTTTTGTATAACATCTCTGTGTATAAAAACAGACTCTGGAAAATGAAGAATTGGGATCAGTTCCTCGAAATACTGGTCTCCCCATATTTTTCTCCCTCTCAAACTCTGGTTGAGTCTCCATCTGGAGCTCGGAACCCACCATGCTTACTAATTATGCCTGGGCTTTTAAGATCCGACCCGGGAGGCCTCAGTGTCTCCTCTCCTTCAGGAGAACGGAAGGACGCCTGTGGCCTACGTAAGTGGTGCAAACTTCTTGTCTTGAAGTTTTATTGGTCTCCCGCGTAAACCAAGCTACTCAGCCTCTTTTCTCCACTGAATTTTCCTACTGAGCTATCCTTATTCTATTACTCTTTATATCTTTAATTAATATCTAATTGAAGCTATTGTATCCTGACCCTCGCCGACGCCATCCCCGCTTCGAACTCCCTGGATCAGCTGGGGCTGGACCCAGGCACATTAGATCATGGAAAAAGCAAGAGAGTTCCAGAAAAACATATATTTCTGCTTTATTGACTACGTCAAAGCCTTTGACTGTGTGGATCACAAAAAGCTGTGGAAAATTCTGAAAGAGATGGGAATACCAGACCACCTGACCTGCCTCTTGAGAAATCTGTATGCAGGTCAGGAAGCAAGAGTTAGAACTGGATGTGGGACAACAGACTGGTTCCAAATAGCAAAAGGAGTATGTCAAGGCTGTATATTGTCACTTAACTTATTTAACGTATATGCAGAGTACATCATGAGAAACGCTGGGGTGGAAGAAGCACAAGCTGGAATCAAGATTGCCAGGAGAAATATCAATAACCTCAGATATGCAGATGACACCACCCTTATGGCAGAAAGTGAAGAGGAACTAAAAAGCCTCTTGATGAAACTGAAAGAGGAGAGTGAAAAGTTGGCTTAAAGCTCAACATTCAGAAAATGATGATCATGGCATCCAGTCCCATCACTTCATGGGAAATAGATGGGGAAACAGTGGAAACAGTGTCAGACTTTACTTTTTTTGGCTCCAAAATCACTGCAGATGGTGACTGCAGCCATGAAATTAAAAGACACTTACTCCTTGGAAGAAAAGTTATGACCAACCTAGATAGCATATTGAAAAGCAGAGACATTACTTTGCCAACAAAGGTCCATCTAGTCAAGGCTATGGTTTTTCCAGTGGTCATATATGGATGTGAGAGTTGGACTAAAAAGAAAGCTGAGTGCCAAAGAATTGATGCTTTTGAACTATGGTGTTGGAGAAGACTCTTGAGAGTCCCTTGGACTGCAAGGAGATCCAACCAGTCCATTCTAAAGGAGATCAGTCCTGGGATTTCTTTGGAAGGAATGATGCTAAAGCTGAAACTCCAGTATTTAGGCCACCTCATGCGAAGAGTTGACTCAGTGGAAAAGACTCTGATGCTGGGAGGGATTGGGGACAGGAGGAGAAGGGGACAGCAGAGGATGAGATGGCTGAATGGCATCACTGGTTTGATGACATGTATTTGGGTGATCTCCAGGAGAATGTGATGATCATGGAGGCCTGGGGTGCTGCAGTTCATGGGGTCGCAAAGAGTCGGATATGACTGAGTGACTGAACTGAACTGAACTTTGCACATAGATGAGTATGTGTGCATGCTAAGTCACTTCAGTCATGTCTGACTCTTAGCAACCCTATGAACTGTAGCCCTCCAGGCTTCTCTGTCCATGGGATTCTTCAGGCAAGAATACTGGAGTGGATTGCCATAACCTCTTCCAAGGGATCATCCTCCTTCAAGGGATTGAACCCTCATCTCTTAAAGTCTCTTGCATTGGCAGATGGATTATTATTTTCCATGGATGGGTAAACTTAACACGGATATATATAATAATGTCAACATATTTCAAATGCAACTCTATTTCTGCCTTTTGCAACTTTGGACTTTCCTCTTAGTATTTTAAGTGAAGTTGTTCACTTAAAATACAGATTTCATTTTACCTGTACTTTCCCTCTGGATTCCTAACATCAGTACACTCCACCAGCTCCATTTTTTATCTGATCACTTTCATGTATGTTGCTTTGTCATTCTCATTTCTTCACTTATTCTGACTCTACTTCTAGGTTGCAGAAATTCTGTCTGCTAGTCATCCTATTATCACATCTTTATCCATTGTCATCTATTTGAATATTATCCTTGCTTCACATTTCTAGAAATTTTGTTTATTACCACATTGCCTATTGCATTATATTTTGTATTTATGAATTTTTATCTTTTCCCTGTAGTTTATTTTTTTTCTTCAATGGCCCGAATTTACTTTATGTCTTTTTTTAATCTCCCAAATGTTTAAATGTGTTACTTCCCTAAATGATACTATCACTTAATGCGTAAACAGGTGGAAAGTTTGGTAAGGTGTAAAAAGATGAGGCTAACATCTATTTCCAGCATCTAATCCAAAGACAATTCTTGTTCATACTGGTGTAAGTAAATACATGCATGTACATATTATATACCAATGTTATAAATATATAAAACACACAGTAACATTATATATATATATATATATATATATAGTTAGTTAGTTAGTTAGTTAGTTAGTTAGTTAGTTAGTGTTAGTTGCTCAGTCATGCCTGACTCTTTGGGACCCCATGGACTGCAGCCCACCAGGCTCCTTTTTCCATGAGATTTTCCAGGCAAGGATACTGGAATGACTTGCCATTTCCTTCTCCAGGGGATCTTCCCAACCCAGGGATTGAATCTGGTTCTCCTGCACTGCAGGCAGATTCTTTACCGACTGAGCTACAAGGGATGTCAGGGTTTCTCTGTGTTTTATTCATATACAATATTTCTATTCAAATTACTCTGCTCTCAAATATTCATAATGGTAAAATCTTCTTAAAATTTTGCTTGACTTTCTTCCTTTCAGTCATTACCTGGGCTAAAAGATTTTGGTACTAGTAGATGTTATGATCAAGGAAGAGAGGCTGGGAATTTAAAAAGGTGTGAAGGCGTGTATGGTCTCAACCCCAAGCACCTTCTATTTCTCTTTGCACTGAGTGACCAAATTTTGTGTTTATATTTTTTGTGTGAACAAGCAAGACTGTTTGGCCTGCAGTTTTATATTTTACTAAGCCAAAACCTATTTAATGCAAAATTATTTCATTTTCCTGAGTCTGCTTCTACATTATTTTTACTCTCTTCAGCCAGTAAAGCATGTCCACTTACAATGTATATGTAAAAAGATATGATATTGTTGATGTAGTCTTAAAACTACTTTTTAATCTATAATTAAGATTATGTGTGTCATTATTTAACAATACATGTTCACACAGTATACAGATATACAGTAATGATATATCATTTACGTTACTATTCAACCCTCTTCCAGGACAAGTGCACTGTGGAAATTGGTCTGAAGGTCTTTCTGAGCCCACTCAACTCCTCACACCATCCCAAAATAGAGTATATGTTATCTTCACATATCCCCAAAATCACTTTGTCAAGAAGTGGTTCTGAGTCATTATTGTATCCCTTATCTGCTACCCTGCACTATATCTGACAAAGTTTATTATAACAAAGGACAGTGTTCTCTAATCCTCCACAGCTAATGCCACATTCACATACTTTATATATCTTCCTGATGTGGAGAACTGGTTAAATCATGTCTTCAAAGCAAAATTCTGAGAAGTTCTGGTTCCCTCAAGTGTCATTCATGTCCAGCTCTTTGAGAACCCATGGGCTCTAGCCTACCAGGCTCTTCTGTCCATGGAATTCTCCAGGCAAGAATACTGGAATGTGTAGCCATTCCCTTCTCCAGGGGGATCTTCCCAACCCAGAGATCGAATTCGGGTCTCCTGCATTGCAGGCAGATTCTTTAAAATTTGAGCCATAAAAATTTGCAAATTTATGGAACAATTGACATGAAGCAGCATTATTGATGATTTTCCTGTGAGAGTTTTAAGTCTTATTTTGTACCATTTGACATAACATTTAGGATTATTAATTTTACTTTTGAAGTATTTTTTTCTGTTTAAAGACCAGAATTACATCAATGGGCAGATGACATATTTTCTGTACTCATGTTACTGATGGGAAACTTCTTTCCTGGAGCATTTTAAATAAATCTGTTTTTAATTCATGTCTGTGCTGTTTGTGTTACATGGCTGGACTGCTCACCCAGATTTATTTCTGGTATTATACTATTTTATCTAAATGATCATCAGTGCCTTTTGCAATTCTGATTACCCAGGGGATTACTTGTCTGACAACCAAACCACCTGCCCAGAAGTAAATTATGCTGCAGCTGTACCAATTGTCAGGATTTATTTTCTTAGAATCTTACCATGGTAATATGTGTCCTTTATAATCTCAGCCATTATATTAGTAAGATGTATGTGGAAGGATTAGAATATACATTTATATAAGATCTTAATTTGTGCAACACATCCTTATGTCAGCTCTATATTAAATCCTATAAGCAGATACTCAATCTAGGCATACATTTCTACCAGAATCTAAATCTGTGCATATCTTAAGTAGTGAAACAAAAATAGTATAGTTAAAATCCTTAATAAAATGAAGAATATTAACAAAATTATGGCCAATATACCATGTCAACTGCGTAATAGTTATCTTCAGGAAATTGCAACAAATATGTTCTTTCTGATTGTCAAAAAGGCAAGTGTCGGTAGAGACTTTTTTTTCTACTTAACAACATAAAAACACTAACAAAATCTTTGAGACTACTAATATCAAATTTCATAGTTTATAGGAATTTTCCAGGCCAGAGTACTGGAGTGGGTAGCCTTTCATTTCTCCAGGACGTCTTACCAACCCAGGGATTGAACCTAGGTCTCCTGCCTTGTGGGTCGATTCTTTACTGGCTGAGCCACAAGAGAGGCCCAGTAATACTGGAGTGGGTAGCTTACCCATTCGCCAGCGGATCCTTCCTCCAGGAATCCAACTGGGGTCTCCTGCATTGCAGGCGGATTCTTTACCAACTGAGCTATCAGGGAAGCCAGGTAAAACATTATATTAATAGAATTTAAAATGTTTTATGACATTTCATAGAAATGCTTTCCTCTTTTTCCCTAATATTCATTTATTTGGTTGATTTTAAGGAATATCAATCTATCTATCTATGGGCTTCTGAGGTGGAGCAGTGGTAAAGAAACCACCTGTCAATTCAAGAGACACTGGTTCCATCCCTGGGTCCAGAAGATCCCCTGGAGTAAGAAATGGCAACCCACTCCAGGATTCTTGCCTGGAAAATTCCACCAATAGAGGAGCCTGGTGGGCTAGAGTCCATGGGGTCTCAAAGAGTTGAACATGACTGAGCACCAGCATGCACACACACACACTCATTTTTTCTTAGTGAATTTAATGAAATATATGTATATATTAATTATTGATATTATATATAACAAATATATTAAGTATATTTATATTGGTATATTCCTTAAGGAAATATAAATATATTCATTATTATTATTCCTACAATACTGTGTGTGTGTGTGTGTGTGCTGTGCTCAGTCATGTCCAATTATTTGCGACCATACAAACTGCAGCCCACCAGATATTCATGGGATTCTCCAGGCAAGAATACTGGAGGAGGTTGTCATTTCCTGCTCCAGGGGATCTTCCAAACCCAGGGATCAAAACCACATCTCTTGTGTCTCCCAGATTGGCAGGTGGATTCTTTACCTCTGAGCCATCTAAAAGGGAAGATAATAAAACACTAACTCTCTATATTACTTTACACCTTTTAAGGAGATTAACGTGTATCAACTGGCTAATACTAATAGAAAACTATGATAAATATATGCAGAAGCTGGAAGTGAAAAGAAAAGAGACCTAATTATTAGAACTATAAATACAAATAAAATTATATCTCCCACACCATGCGAACTTTGAAATAAGTACAGAGGTTTAATGATGTCACCAGGAAGCCAGGCTCTTTTGATCTGTTTGCCTTGCTTTCTTTGGGATATGCCTATTACCCTCACTGTCCTGGTCAAGCGAAAGAATCTAGAAATGGGAGCTAAGCTCTGAAACATACAGCGTGTGTGCATCTTCACTGGCAGCTTGCCTTTCTTCATTGAACTATATAGCTTAAAATTTCCAGTAAGTACTCAGACCAGTCTGAGTCTTCAAATGGCTGCAAAAGCCTATTCTGATGTGAAAGGACATTATTTAACATTTTTCTATTATTCATTATTCATAGTTTCTCATCCTTAGCTACTACAAATGATTAATGATTCAGTTCAGTCAGTTCAGTTCAGTCACTCAGTCGTGTCCGACTCTTTGTGACCCCATGAATCACAGCACACCAGACCTCTCTGTCTATCACCAACTCCCAGAGTTCACTCAGACTCACGTCCATCGAGTAGTGATGCCATCCAGCCATCTCATCCTCTGTCGACCCCTTCTCCTCCTGCCCCCAATCCCTCCCAGCATGAGTCTTTTCCAATGAGTCAACTCTTCGCATGAGGTGGCCAAAGTATTGGAGTTTCAGCTTTAGCATCATTCCTTCCAAAGAAATCTCAGGGCTGATCTCCTTCAGAATGGACTGGTTGGATCTCCTTGAAGTCCAAGGGACTCTCAAAAGTCTTCTCCAACACCACAGTTCAAAAGCATCAATTCTTCGGTGCTCAGCTTTCTTCACAGTCCAACTCTCACATCCATACATGACCACTGGAAAAACCATAGCCTTGACTAGACAGACCTTTGTTGGCAAAGTAATGTCTCTGCTTTTGAATATGCTATCTAGGTTGGTCATAACTTTCCTTCCAAGGAGTAAGCGTCTTTTAATTTCATGGCTGCAGTCACCATTTGCAGTGATTTTGGAGCCCAAAAAAATAAAGTCTGACACTGTTTCCACTGTTTCCCCATCTATTTCCCATGATTAATGATTACACCCGAACTTCTGTTTTTCTGCATATATATAAAGATATCTGTGGGGATTTTTCTTGGAATCTATGTTGTTTTGAAAACTAATGTGCACATTTGAAAGTGTTGATAAACATTTAAATTGTCACACATGGTCTTTAAAAGTTGACATTTCTACCAATGCTAAAGGGCCAAATTACCAACACGAGTATGTTCTACTTATAACACATTTTTTATTTTTACCAATCTGATAAATGACAGTGTATGTGTATGGCTTTGTTATTTGCGCCAGAAATAGATTCCTGTCTTTTGCTGAAAAAATCCTGAGTACCTGGATCTAGGGTTCCTTATGATTTCTCATTAACTACTGAAGCTTCCCCTTAACCATTCAGTTTTATCTCTGCGTGGGTTCTGTTGCCAGATGCTCAGCCTCTACAACCTAGGGTCTTGATGACTTGACGACTTTGCCTTGATGACTCATCTCACTGCTGTGGGTCATTCTGAATCTTTACAGCAGGTCACTGCTAACTTTATGTCAGCATTGCTTCTTCTTATTTTTTTTCATTGAAACTGTTTTTTCTTTTTTTTTCAATTCTTAAAACTCTGTATATCATTTAGCAATTAAAAAAAATCTCTAAAATTGTGGGCTGGATGTAAATGAAGTGTCAAATCAGACAAAATAATCTTATAAACTCCAGCTGTAAGTGCATATGGTGCTGCCCTCATATTCTGCTGTGTAATGTTCATCACTGAGAGTCCTTTCTCCCCACCATTACTTTCATAACAAACTCATCCACTATGAAACAGACATGCCCTCAAATATGAGGGCAATTTGATACTGTTTGTGAACTACTTTTTAGAATTTGGGCAACTGATATTTCCCCTCTTTCAGACATGCCAATTTTTAAGAATCTATTTCTTGACAGTCTGGTGCAAAACTTTCAACATTCAGTCAAATTATCATACATAATTCATACAAATAATCATTTTATGGAAGTATCCATAAAGTGGATTTTTGTCTTTTATCTGTTTATTAAGTGTGCTTGCTTAAATTTTTATTTCACCCTTGGTCAAATAATCAGCTAATGTCACCTTCTCTGGCTCCTTAATTTCACATTTAATACAACATCTATTTTCTATTATTTTTTAGATGCTGTCATTTGAATGAGGAAAGAAGCTAAGAAGTATCAGGGAGTAGTACCAAGTGTAAGGATGTGACCATAACTGCTTTACACTAAACCAAGCATTGCTCTGAAACCACTTGCCCAAGTTGATTTCTCACAGTATAACAAGAGCACAACTCTATGGCAACAGGCAAAATAGTTAATTGATTCAAAATAAGCCTCACGTTGCTACTTGCTCTGAAATAGAAACCTGAATCACAACAGAAAACCAGCCTAGTGGCACCTTTCTTTGATCCAAATGATTTCTGGAAGCAAATAGATATAAGAAGACATCTTTTACAGCATCATGCCAGGAAGGTTAACTACTTTTTATGCTTCAAAGTCACTCTCACTGTCTAGAGAACATCATGCCTAAATTGGAAAGGGCACATCTTTTTTGCTTTAGCTGTTGTTGTCTGATTAATACAGGAAGTCAAACTTGTTGTTTTTACTTTTAACCATTGATGGTTTATCATCATATATTGTATATCTTCAGAGGAGCAACTGCATCCACGTGGTTCATATACTTTTCATATAAATGAAAGTCAGGATATAAGCTACTAGACTTTATAACACAGTAGACATTCATTTGAAGTATTACATGTAAAAAGAATCTACATGCTTTATTATTCCACCTTTATGGGAAGAGGGGAGAGATAGATTGACAGCCTTTTAATTTGCATTATGTTACATTCAAGGAAAAAAATGAGATACTTGTTGGTATTAAGAGGTAGGGTTCCTTATGTGGGTGGTTGGAAGATGAGGTCCTTTTGTTCCTTTTGCATTCAAACCTTTCCCACCTTCCACCCCAGTATATCCAACCCACTTCTTTGGACTGAATGGAACTGGGAGCTAGTAGGTAGGTCTATTGAAGGTACTGCTGGTAGCCTCTTCAGTGAGGCTGCTGCTGGCATTATCAGATGAGCTTTAAAAAGGAGATGTTCTGCTTCATTCAAGGCATAGCCCTCAAATCCTGGACATTTGTACTTATTCTGTATTAATTTTCCTAGTGCCAGTATTCAGCCAAGATCCTGATGGCTTTGTAACATAGTCATTTTTTGTTACAATCACAGAAAGAAACAAATGTTTCTGATGGCTACCTCACATTAGAAATTATCCAGTTCTTAGATGTCCATGGAGAAATATTCCATGATCTTCAATAGGTCCTGGATGCATTTATGCTGCTGCTGCTGCTACGTCGCTTCAGTCGTGTCCGACTCTGTGTGACCCCATAGACGGCAGCCCACCAGGCTCCCATCCCTGGGATTCTCCAGGCAAGAACACTGGAGTGGGTTGCCATTTCCTTCTCCAATGCAGGAAAGTGAAAAGTGAAAGTGAAGTCGCTCCGTCGTGTCCAACTCCAGCGACCCCATGGCCTGCAACCCACCAGGCTCCTCTGTCCATGGGATTTTCCAGGCAAAAGGACTGGAGTGGGGTGCCATTGCCTTCTCCGGGATGCATTTATAGAAGTGTATTAATTTGCTATTGCAGCATAAAATTGACTGCACATTGCATCTTAAAACACTATCCATTTATTAGCTTACAGTTCTGTAAGTCTGAAGTCTGAGTGAGTTTAACTGGGATCTCCTCCTATGATCACACATGACCCAAGTCAAACCATCAACCAGTATGGGCTGTTACCTAGAAGCTCTGAGAAAGAAGCTTTCTCCAAGCTCATTCAGGCTGTCGGTCAAATTCAGTCCCTTAAGGTTGTGCAAGTCTCTGATAGTTGTCAGCCCACAGTTCACTTTAGCTTCTAAAGACTGCCCGCCCACATTTTTTGACACATGGCTTGCTCTAACTGCAGAACCAGCGATGGCATCTCAAATATTTCCAAACTTGTGCTTTGAATCTGACCTCTTCTTAACCTCTCTAATACCAGAATATGTTATAATCACCTCAATTCTTTCTTTTATGTCAAGAATTTCTAGAAATGGAGTATGTTTTATACTAAACTGAAGAGCAAATGCACCTCAATTAATCTCCCCTTGACATTTAAAACATGACAACTTTCACTGCCCACTTGTTATACGGAAAGTATCATAACAATGGTCTTCATAAATGCATCTTCCAGAACCTAATGAGCCTCAGAAGATTCTGAGAGACCCTTGAGGTTCTAAGTGTTCTGCAATATTCTGGGTGTATCTTGTCTCTGACTTCCACAGAGGATATCTTCCTGGGCTGTTACAACTTTACAGTAATTAAAGACCTAGAGGTTAAAAAACAAGGTAAGTGGATTTTTCATGTACCCTCTTAGGAACAAATACCTCTGGGATAGGAGTGCAGATATTTGTGCTTTTCCCAAATATTCAGTAGTAATGACATTTTGAGGGCCTTTGTCCCAAATACTATAAATCTATACTATGACAGTTGTTAAGGAGAAAGTCTCTATGATTCTAATCTAAAGATAATTATTGGGATTGTTACTTCATAATCACAGGTTTGGCTAAAACATATATTACCCTTTTGTACTGAAAAAATGTGTCATATTTATAAAATGATGCTGTTAAAAACTTATAGAGGAAAAGGACAAAACACACATTTTGACAAATTGTTTATCATAGCAAATCATCTTATGATTTTAGCATTAATTTTTAATGCACATACATTATATACATACATTCTTTAAAATTCTAGTTTACCTTTGGCTGTTTATATTAACATGTGTTTTCTTTCTATGATGAAGTATTTGATCTCACTTATCCTTCTATTTTTGATAATAAAAATACAAAAGCGCAATAAGTCAAGGTGACTTTTTTTCAACTATTCACAAAATTATTTGAAACCCACATGTATTAGTTTCACTTTCGTTTCTCATCCAGTTTTAGTCAATGTAAAACTGTTAATTTAATATTGTGTGGGTCAACATTTCCCTCAGTAATATTGGAGAAATGGATGTCTGACTCACCACATCCTAACGGGAGGATAGACAACTTCATTTCAGGAGCTTCATGCGTATCATAACTCTCTTGGTGAGCTATTTATTACCCTGTAGAATCATAAGTTATTTTTATATTATGTAAAATGCAGCATGCATCAAAGGTGACAGATGCCATTTGCAGGCTTTATTATAGTTCACCTAACAAATTGTAAGGACAGTCAAGTCAAAGTGAGATTTCAGAATGCAAAATAGCATTCATACTAGTGGCTGCTTTCCTGTTATATTCTTATCCCGTCCTGTTGTGGGAATGCCTCTTTTAAGAAATGTATGAAATGTATCACTCAGTTTTTCTCTTTAAGTACCACCTGTACATTTGTGATTCTGTAATCTCATTTTAAGTATCTCTTACAAATTGAATCAGGTTCTATGAGGACAGATACTGTCATCAGCAAAAAAAATACATGGTTAACCACAAGCTATATTCCTCACATAAGAGTAAGTATATTTTCTAATACATTCAGGTGAAAATAGATGTTTCTTCTCTATAAGACTTCATTTTTTATGTATTTTACACATATAGTCAAGAGTAAAACTACTTCTTTCTTACCTTAGCAAGGGGACAGATTAAATTTAAAATGGTGGTTTCATGCACACACTGAACTATGCCCATATATTTAAAATGACAGCCTTAAAGAAAAATTTTCTTGTTATTTGAAAACAAATGTGTGGTTACCAAAGGGGAAACATGTGGGAGAGAGATAAATTAGGAGCTCAGGATTAACATACACACACTACTATATATAAAATACATATTCAACAAGGAACAGCTGTATATCATAGGAAACTCTACTCAATATTCTGTAAAACCTTATATGGGTAAAGAATCTGAAAAAGAATGAATATATGTATATGTATAACTGAATCATGTTGCTGTACATCTGAAACTAACATGACATTGTAAATGAACTACCATGCCGTGCTTAGTTGCTCAGTCATGTCCAACTCTTTGTGACTCCATGGACTGTAGCCCAGCAGGCTCCTCTGTCCATGTGAATTCTCCAGGCAAGAATAGTGGAATGGGCTGCCATGTCCTCCTCCAGGGTATCTTCCCAACCTAGGGATCAAACCAAGGTCTCCCACATTGCAGGTGGATTGTTTACTATCTGAGCCACCAGGAAAGCCTTCCAATAATTTTTTTTAAACATGCTATTATGCACGTTTGAACAATTCATTGTGTTTAATTAAAATAACATATATCATATTATTCATATATAACATTTAAGTTATATATGGACATGAATATAATGGACATGAATCTGAGCAAATCTGGGGAGATAGTGGATGATAGAGGACTCTGGCATGCTGCAGTCCGTGGGGTTGCAAAGGGTTGGACACAATTTAGTAACTGAACAATAACAAAGTTATGTATATTATATATTATTTATGTCTATAGTATATGTATATAATCATCAAGTAACAGGATGAAAACCTATACTAGTGAAATTACAAAGTAAATAAAGAGTGAGAGAAAATAGTTCTCATTCTTATGAAACTCATATCTGAAGGACAAAAGCAAACACATATTGCATTTAAATCAAGAAAACTGAAATGACTGCACCACCCCAAAAATGAAAATTTTTATCAGCTATTTACTTAGGAGTAATTTCAGGAGGTGAAGAATGTAAACATAAGTATAGAAGGATTTTATCCAGAGAATTCTGAACTGCTTAGAACTGAAATGTATTCAATCAGTTAATGTCAAAAAACAAAGAGAAAAATTAGATTTTCCAAGAACTGGAATACAATCATATATAACCACTGTCTGAGTTACCATTTTCCTCAGGATCAATGTGATTCATTCCACAATATCCCAGCTTCATCTATTGAAGTGTGCAGTTTGTGATTGTACATTAACCAATAAGAACCCGTACTCACTAGGTTCTCTAATATCAAGGCATTAAGTCCCCAGTGCATTTTACTGGATTCAATGTTTTCCATATTCATAACAAAACTTACAAGAGAAATGATGTCTTTGGTACCTGGCTCATTTTTTTTGGTGTCATGACTCACTTCTGAAGCAATGATTTATGGTTAGAAAGAATGTGATAACCTACAGGAATCATATTCTACTTTGTTAACTCCTTCAACAGTTAGTGTAGGTAATTGCTCATAAAAGTGGCTATGAATAAGAAAGCAATGTGTGAATGTGCTACTACAGATAGTTGGAAGGAAAATTGGAACGAGCTTATTTTTGTGAGTTTTGGGGTGAACGTAGTGGGGAGATTACTTTCTTGGTTGGGAAAATGTCCATTGTTTGATGATTTGTAAGTTGATAGACTTTAAAATGGTCTAATGGTTTTCCCTACTTTCTTCAGTTTAAGTGGTCACTCACCTCAACAACAACTCATGATGTTGTTACAGACATCATGGAGTGTGAAGTCAACTAAGCCTTAGGAAGCATCACTATGAAAAAAGCTAGTGAAGGTGATGGAATTTCATCTGAGCTATTTCAAATCCTAAAAGATGCTTCTGCTAAAGTGCTGCACTCAATATGCCAGCAAATTTGGAAAACTCGGCAGTGGCCAAAGGAATGGAAAAGGTCAGTTTTCATTTCAATCCCAAAGAAAGGCAATGCCAAAGAATGTTCAAACTACCACACAATTGCACTCATCTCACACGCTAGTAAAGTAATGCTCAAAATTCTCAAAGCTAGGCTTCAGCAATACGTGAACCGAGAACTTCCACATGTTCAAGTTGGATTTAGAAGAGGCAGATGAGCCAGAGAACAAATTGCCAACACCTGTAGGATCATAGAAAAAGCAAGAGAATTTTAAAAAGTCTACTTCTTCTTTGATGTGTTAAAGGCTTTGATTGTGTAGACCACAACAAACTGTGGAAATTCTTGTAGAGATGGGAATACCAGAGACCTCCTTACCTGCCTCCTGAGATATCTGTATGCAGGTCAAGAAGCAACAGTTAGAACAGGACATGGACTAATGGACTGGTTCCAAATTGAGAAAGGAGTACATCAAGTCTGCATATTGTCACCCTGCTTATTTAATTTCTATACAGAGTACATCACAAGAAATGGTGGGCTGAATGAAGAACAAGCTGGAATCAATATCAATTCAACTCAATTCAAATCAATATTGCTGGGAGAAATATCAATAACTGCAGATATGCAGATGACACCACCTTCATGGCAGAAAGAAAAGAGGAACTAAACATCCTCTTTATGAAGGTGAAAGAGGAAACTGAAAAAGCTGGCTTAAAAATTCAACATTCAAAAAACGAAGATCATGGCATCTGTTCCCATCACTTAATGGTAAATAGATGGGGAAACAATGGAAACAGTGACAGACTTTGTTTCCCTGGGCTCCCAAATCACTACAGATAGTGACTGCAGCCATGAAATAAAAAGATGCTTGCTCCTTGAAAGTAAAGCTATGACCAACCTAGACAGCATATTAAAAAGCAGACATGTTACTTTGCCAACAAAGGTCCCTCTAGTGAAAGCTATGGTTTTTCCAGTAGTCATGTATGAACGTGAGAGTTGGACTGTGAAGAAAGCTGAGCACTGAAGAATTGATGCTTTTGAACTGTCGTACTGGAGAAGACTTGAGAGTCCCTTGGAGTGCAAGGAGATCCAATTAGTCAATCCTAAAGGATATCAGTACTGAATATTCATTGGAAGAACTGAAGCTAAAGCTTCAATACTTTGGCCACCTGATATGAAGAACTGACTCATTGGAAAAGACCCTGATACTAGGAAAGACTGAAGGCAGGAGGAGAAGGGGATGACAGAGGATAAGATGGTTGGATGGCATCACTGACTCAAAGGACATGAGTTTGAGCAAGCTCTGGGAGTTGGTAATGGACAGGGAAGACTGGCGTGCTGCAGTCCACGGGGTCACAAAGAGTTAGACATGATGAGAGACTGAACTGAACTGAGCTGATACTTTAAAATAGGCTTCCCAGGTTACTTAGCGGCTAAAGAATCTACCTCCAATGCAGGAGACACAGAAGATGCAGGTTTGACCCCTTAGTAGGGAAGATCCTCTGGAGGAGGAGATGGCAACCCTCTCCAGTATTCTTGCCTGCAGAATCCCATGGACAGAGGAGCTTTATGGGCTACAGTCCATAGAGTCCAAAGAATCGGATACCACTGAGCACTCTTGAACACATTCTTTAAAATGCATGTGTGTGATACTGAATTGGTTAAACAAACTGAATTCATAAGAAGAAAATATGGGACTTCCCAGGTGGCCCAGTGGTTAAGAACTGGCCTGCCAGGTCTTCCCTGGTGGCTCAGTGGTAAAGAATCCACCTCACAATGCAGGAGACATGGATTCGATCCCTGATCTGGGAAGATCCCACAGTTCACAGAGCAGCTGAGCCTGTGTGCCATCCTTGTTAAGCTTGTGCTGTAGAGTCCAGGAACCGCAACTACTGAAGCCTACATGCCCCATAGCCTGTGCTCCACAATAAGAGAAGCCACGGCAATGAGAAGTCTGTGCACTGCACCTAGAGAGTAGCCCCTGCTCACCGCAACTAGAGAAAAGTCGGCACAGCAATGGATTCAGAACACCCAGAAAAAAAGAAAATAAATGTATAAATTTTAAAAAAAAGGAATCTGCCTGCCGGTGCAGCAGACACAGGTTCAATCCCTCATCTGGGAGGATTCCATATGCCACGGTGCACCTGGGCCTCTGCTGCACAACCACTGAAGCCTGCGTTCTATTGCCTGTGCTCTGCCACGAGAGAAGCTCCCACTCGCCACAGCTAGAGAAAGCCCACAGAGCAACAAAGACCCTGTGCACCCAAAAATGAATAAATATATAAAATTATTTTTTTTTAAAAAGGAATTAAATATGGTGCTGTGAAAAGAAAAGAAAAAAAAGAAAGTGTCTTGTGAGTAAAATTTCTGTATCTCAGGAGCCAGAGTTAAATTGGGGCTTGGAAGCCAATTATTTTATTAAAAAAAAGAACATATAAATAATGCATTGTAAGTTTTGATTTTTGTTTAATTTTCCTAGCAAGAATATTAGAGTTAGGTGCCATTTCCTACTCCAGGGGATCTTCCTGACCCAGTGACTGAACCCTAGTCTCTTGTGTCTCCTTCACTGGCAGGCAGATTCTTTACCACTAGTGCCACCTGGGAAGCCCTAGATAATGCACTGCTGCAGAGTGGTTTTTGATTTTTGTTTTGTTTTAGATTTTTTTTGGTGGGGGTGATTTCAGAAGAAGATAAAAGAGAAGGGAGAAAAAATAAAAGATAATTTCCAAAAAGTAATTTGGGGCAAGGTAAATATATCTTATGACATTTTTCATTTATAGCACAATTTCACATTTTAGTACCTGGATCATCTAATTATTTTAGAAGAATTTCAGTTGCACAGATAAAATAAAACCAAGCATGCTTTTATATTTCATTATAAAGCTTAAGTAACATGGTTGGACCACTCCAAGCATCAGCTCTAAAATATCATAGTTACTTCTAAGAAGACTATGTCACAGAATAACTATCCTCACCTGTCAACAACCTCCTGCCCTCATCCATCAGTTTATTTCTGTAATAGACATTTGTCACAACCTGAAGTGCTCTGCATTCATAGACGGCGAACAGAGCAGAATCTCAAAGAATTTCATGTCAATTGGTTGTAATCACCAAAATGAACCCTTGACAGCTACATGTCTGTTCAAATGCACTCTTACCCTTATACCTTTGCTAATATCTTGCAGATCAAAAGGAGCTTTGATTTATCAGAGGTCTGTGACTAATTCACTGTGTATGGAAGGGCAGGAGAACATCCAACTTTGCTTTAATACAACACTTCTTCGGATAAGTGTGTCCAGAGTTCATTCTCATCCCTCATCCTTGAAAAGATCCATGTAATAAAATGTGACAATTTTGATAATATATTTTTAAATTTCATACTTCCAAAGCTTCACATACTATGAACGATAGGTGTTTTGATATCTAGGGAGGAAAAAATGAAAGTGAAAACTTGAGGACTAGGCAGGACAGTGGAAAGAAAATTAAAAACAAAACTAGAAATATTTCCGAGCTGTTTCCTGGGCTCTTTTTAAAGATTTGTTTTGATAACGTCATTTTGAAGAAAGACGCAAGTAAAGGGGTGATAATTTTGCCTGCTCTTGAAATATGTAATTGTAACCTCTAAAAGAATTTAGCAACATACGCATGATTCAGACTGTTAAACCTTACAACTCAAGTTCCAATGGCAAATATATAAATGGGAAAACTTTTTTCAATACAAAAATCTGATAATACCAGCCCATCTGTAGTCATAACCATGGAGTCAATTTTCAAATTATAAACAACACCAGAGTACTCTGCCACCTCAAATTAAACACAACTTGAGCTAAGTGTTCAATATGGTATTCCATTTGAACTAGAGTACCATCAGCTGCCTCTTCATCCACAGAGGACAGAAAGCCAGATTGTATAACTTTCCATTGATACATAGATGCATTTATTTGTAATAAATAAATGAAACTCGTAAAAGTCCTCTATATCCTATGCATTTATTTGTAATAAATAAATGAAACTCGTAAAAGTCCTCTATATCCTATACCCATCTAGGGAAAATGTGTTAATGCATATTAGAGTGAGTTTAACTTTTGAGTTTATCTTAAATTTAGAATAAGAAACAAGTAGATAAAGTAGGAAAATATCTAAATTCCTAAACTCAACAGATTATAGTTGAATGCTTGCTAGAACTTGAGAATTTGACTACTGGCTTAAATTAAGAATAGAAAAATCACACTTTTTACCTCAGCCTTTTGACCATAATGGAACATAAATCTAGTTCTGGGTCTAAAAGCATAGACAGTGGTGGGGGTCAGTCCTGAAGAGCATCAGCAGTGCCTTGGAAGGCAACT
The DNA here is from genome assembly GCF_029378745.1 of Bos indicus. Classification (NCBI taxonomy): domain Eukaryota; kingdom Metazoa; phylum Chordata; class Mammalia; order Artiodactyla; family Bovidae; genus Bos; species Bos indicus. Next base: position 25,781,176 of record NC_091776.1, on the reverse strand, counting down.
ATTCCAGGAGAGTCCTTTACAAGTTTCTCAGGCAAAAGAAGACTAAACTCTTCAGGCATGGATGACAGAGCAAAGAATAGTTGTCAGAATTTAGGGGATTGATGCCTCCAGCTTCATCAGGATCACCCCATATATTATTAGTCCAATCATCAGGATCCTATTTCTTCCCAATCATGCCCTCAGAAATTTCTGTTGTCTTTCAGCCACTCAAAGAATGAATTTCTGTGTTTGGTTTTCAGAAATATTGGACTGAAGCTACAGGACATTAAGGCTGTCAGGGTGAATAAAGAAAGCTTCAGGTAGTATATGTGGAGTTTGAGATTAAAATTTGGATCCCTGAGGTCATCCTTTTCTTTCCCCACTTTGTTATTGTAGCAAGAAGCAGCCAAATTAATATTCTTTTTGACTAAAACATTCTGCGAAAATATATGGTGACTCAAAATCTTTCTGTCTATAGGTATTCGATTAGGATTATCCAATGGCAATATTTTGAGCTTTTCAACTACCATAACACACCATGAATTCTATGTTTCCTTTTTACTACTAGAAATAGACTGTGTTATGGAAATGCATGTCCAAATTAACTAAAATAAGTTTCCTTACTTCAAGTTGACTTTCTTAAAATCAGTTGATTATGGACTTTAATCACATGTAGAAAATACCTTCACAGCAACACCTAGGTTTGAAATTTCAACCAAGTAGCAAAATAGAAAATAATGCCAAGTTTTATTTTTATTGTATTTTACTCTGATAAAAATGTAAGTAAAATATAGTGAGGTTTTGGGGGGTAAGCATCTTAACTTCAATATGATTTGGGTTAAAAAGCTTTACCTCTTTGACTCCTGGTTTGTATTTACCTTCATTATCTAGATCCATGAACTAAACTGTCTCACTGCTTTGTTGCCTTTGTTTAACAACCAATAGGCCCATGGTTACTTGTCCTTATCATATTCATTCTTGGGTTTGCACTTTTCTGCATTGTTGCTCTTTTTTTTTTTTTTTTTGTATAACTTTATTTCTCTTACCCATCCTTTACCCATATCAGTTTCAGAGTGTTCTGTGTTTTCTGCTGCTGCTGCTGCTAAGTCATTTCAGTCGTGTCCGACTCTGTGCGACCCCATAGACGGCAGCCCACCAGGCTCCCCCGTCCCTGGGATTCTCCAGGCAAGAACACTGCAGTGGGTTGCCATTTCCTTCTCCAGTGCATGAAAGTGAAAAGTGAAAGTGAAGTCGCTCAGTCATGTCCGACTCTTTGCGATCCCATGGACTGCCGCCTACCAGGCTCCTCCGTCCATGGATTTTCCAGGCAAGAATACTGGAGTGGGTTGCCATCGCCTTCTCCTCTGCGTTCTCTAATGCCTCTGAAATGTATTAATTTCTCTCATTGGAGTATATCTTGATTTACAAGTTAATACTTTCTTACATTCTAAATATCAATACTTCCTATAAATAATTCTCATTCATTGAAAAATTTTGTTTTCCTTTTCCAGATCTAATAAGAGTACTTCAAAATATTATTCAATCTTGTGCTAGACACAGCACAATGCCTAAGACTAAAGCAATATCAGGTTCTAGTGAAGGCAAATTAAACAAAACCATATTACTTTCATAAGACTAGTGCATCTACCTTCTAACTTCTGAAAATTGCTAACTGAAATTTTTCTCCCCCAGAGGTTTTGCCCACTTATGTTAGACTATACTTACCACTTCCATAAGGCTGAAAATTCATCTATATGCTAAATTTGTCTTTTAAAGTAATTTTCAAAAAGACTGGTTTATCTATTGACAGAGCTGAGGAATTATAAATGATTAACACTGTGTGATCTTAAAATGTGTTAATTTAAAATAAAATTTCTTTTCTACTATTACATTTGCTTAATATTTTTGTCATTCAATTTTTCTTTTATGAATAGGAGTAATAGAAGTTTTATATTAGGAATTATCCTCAAATAAGCCAATGATTTAAAAATTTTGGAATAATCATTCCTATTGTATATTCCAGTGTTTCTTTTATGAAAATATTGTATAGATGAGAATGAATATTCCAACAGAATTTTAGTTATATTTTATCAATAATGAGTGTACATTCTCCTCTTTTATTTCTCCACAAATCAATCTATTTTACAATAAAGATTTAAGGAAATTATTTAAAATACAGAAATTAATTCTAATTATCATGATCTAGCTGATATTTTTATGCCAACATTTTTTACCCTTCCCTGCTTTAATAAAACTATTTGGGTAATAAGAAAAATTAATTTGCAAATATTAAATAGATGTTTTTAATATTTTCAAGCTTTTTCAGCCTTTGAAAGTGAAAGTTTTAGTTGCTCAAACACATGTCCAACACTTTGTGACTCCATGAACTGTAGCCCACCAGGTTCCTCTGTCCATGGAATTATTCAGTCAAGAATACTGGAATGTGTTGCCATTCCTTTCTCCAGGGGATCTTCCCAACTGGGTCTTCCCGCATTGCAAGCAGCTTCTTTACTGGCTGAACCACCAGGGAAGCCCTTTTCAGGGCTTCCTTTAATGTGCTTTTTAATTATATTGTTTTGTTCTTATATATGTAATGCACGTCTGTATTAAGGATAAGTACTAAGTACTAGTTGCTCAGTCGTGTCCGACTCTTTGCGACCCCATGGACTGTAGCCTATCAGGCTCCTGTGTCCATGGGATTTTCCAGGCAAGAGTGCTGGAGTGGATTGCCATTTCCTTCTCCAGGGGATCTTCCCGACCCAGGAATCGAACCTGGGTCTCCTGCATTGCAGGCAGACACTTTACCCTCTGAGCCACCAGGGAAGCCTGTTATGTATTAAGGATACTTGCCCAAATTTAGTATCAATAGTATTACTATCAAGTTACATAAAGACAAATGCTAGATAAGCTTACAATATTTTTTTATTCTTCTGAGAATTTGGCACAAATCCAGAGAGTGCTAAGGCTCTTAATACGAATGATTTTAAGTTTAATATATCAGTTTTGTCAAAGTTCTTATATTTTCATCTGTAGTTATTGAAGAGAAATATACAGAATTAAACAAGCATTTGATCTAGCTTTCACTGATGTTACAAATTTAATAAAAAGAAAAGAAAACAGAATGTAACCCTCTGAAACAAATATCTGAATTCCAATGAGTAATGAATAAAAAGCTATTTAACAAGTCCCTAAATCTTTTTAAGTTAAGTGTCTAATTGAATACCAACTCATCAGCATTTACTATGACAGAAAATTAAAGTAAGATAAATCTCTTTTTTATAGTATTCTGTAATTTTTATTAACCTTTTTAGATTCCCAAGTAATCATTTTTTAATTAATTTATTTTTTTAATTGAAGGATAATTGCTTTACAGAATTTTGTTGTTTTCTGTCAAACCTCAATATGAATCAAGCACAGGTATACATATATCTCCTTCCTTTTGAACCTCCTTCCCATCTCCCTCCCCATCCCACCCCTCTAGGTTGATACAGAGCCCCTGTTTAAGTTTCCTGAGCCATACAGCAAATTCCCATTGGCTTTCTATTTTACATACTATAATTTAAGTTTCCATGTCACTCTTTGCATACATCTCACCCTCTCCTCCCCTCTCCCCATGTCCATAAGTCTATTCTCTTTGTCTGTTTCACCATTGCTGCCCTGTAAATAAATTCTTCAGTACCATTTTTCTAGATTCTGTATATATGTGTTAGAATGCAATATTTCTCTTTCCCTTTCTGACATACTTCACTCTGTATAATAGGTTCTAGGCTCATCCACCTCCTTAGAACTAACTCAAATGCATTCCTTTTTATGGCTGAGTAATATTCCATCGTGTATATGTAGCACAATTTCTTTATCCATTCATCTGTCAATGGACATCTAGGTTGCTTCCATGTTATAGCTATTATAAATATTGCTGCAGTGAACAATGGGATATATATGTCTTTTTCAGTTTTGGTCTCCTCAGGGTATATGCCTAGGAGTGGATTGCTGGGTCATATGGTGCTTTTATGCCTAGTTTTTTAAGGAAACTCCATACTGTCTTCCATAGTGACTGTATCAATTTACATTCCCACTGACAGTGCAAGAGCATTCCCTTTTTTCCACAGCCTCTCCAGCATCTACTATTTGTAGACTTTTTGATGAGGCCCATTCTGACCAGTGGGAGGTGATATCTCATTGTAGTTTTGATATGCATTTCTCTAATAATGAACAATGTTGAGCATCTTTTCATGTGTTTATTAGCCATTTGTATGTCTTCTTTGGAGAAATGTCTGTTTAGGTCTTTTTCCCACCTTTTGATTGGGTTGTTTGTCTTTTTGATATTGAGTTGTATGAGCTGCTTGTATATTTTGGAAATTAATCCTTTGACAGTTGTTTCACTTGCTGTTCGGAGCAGGTGATAGCACCCTACTCCAGTACTCTTGCCTGGAAAATCCCATTATTTTCTCCCATTCTGAGGGTGATCTTTTCACCTTGCTTATAGTTTCCTTTGCTGTGCAAAAGCTTTTAAGTTTAATCAGGTCCCACTTGTTTACTTTTGTTTTTATTTCTGTTTCCATAGGAGGTGGATCACAGAGGACCTTGATTTGATTTATATCATTGAGTGTTCTGCCTGTTTTCCTCTAACAGTTTTATAGTTTCTGGTCTTACATTTAGATCTTTAATCCATTTTGATTTTATCTTTGTGTATGGTGTTAGGAAGTGTTTTATAGGTTTAACATTATCAACTACATTTGCAAATAATATCTTGCTGCATTCTCTCTCTTTAAATATATATGTGTATATATATGTATATAGTATATAAGCACATACATATATGTATATATTTATAATATAAATATACATGTGTATATATACACACATATTTTCTATAGAACCTTTCCCCACAGGTATTAGCAAACCCCAATCTACTGTATTGATAAGGATATGAGAAGATGCCTAATTTAATAATTATTATTAAGACTTCCAATATAGCTCATTTAATTAGTTTGATGATGATGATAAGAGGCATAAGGGAGGTTGTGATGTGTTTGGTACTGTTTATTTTCTTAAAGTGAGTAATGGTTACAGGAGTAACCATAAATGCACACTAAAGAATTGAGCTGCAATTTGATCTTTGGCTATGATTGATAAGTTCCAGTTTAGTAAATGAATGCATTATCATATGTAAATTGTATAATTTAACGTATTATTTAGTAACTACCCCTTACATGCTTCCTGACTAAGGGAAAAAAAAAAAAAAGAGTGTTTTCTTTTACAAAGCCACAGCTAGCTCCTTCTAGATTCCCAGTCATTACCCTCTTCCAGAAGGTAGTTAATTCTCTTCCATCTTATAGCCATTGTCATATTTGAAAATAACTTATATATACCTCTGAGTCTCTTCTTAAAATGAAAATTTGTGGTGTCTCTCATTAATTGCTGCATATAAAATACTTAATTTTCTTGCAGTCTGGTCACTCTGTTCTGAGCATATTTTTGTCCTTTTCCCATGCATTTATGTTAAATTATGTTGTCAAATTTTGAAGCCAAATTTGAAGCCAACTTCCAAGTTTTGAAACCTATGCACTTAAGCGTATGTTTAAGATGACTAGAAAAAAAAAATGACTAATCAGTTCTATATTACAGGCTATCAACACTACGATGTATTAGAACTTTTTGTTCATATTTTTAAGTACTCTATTTATTTACTTAGTAACAGTGAAAACAGTTTGTGTTTTGTGTGTATGGAATATTCTCTTCCTAACTGGCATCTACCAAATATGTAAAGTTTGTTCTTTAAATCATGATAAATGACATTGTTTTGCATGTTAAAATTAGGAATTGTGCCCAGCTATTGGACAAATACATGGGATGAACTTCCTTAAATAAATTAGGAGCATATTTTCTCTTTCAGATAGGTAAATTCTGAGTTTGGATGGAGATCTGGTGGCAACAGATTCACAGTGGTATCCAGGTTTGGGGTTGCATTTTGCTGCTGCAGCTTCTTTAACATGTTTCAGAGGCTCCATTCTCAAGTCTGCCTCTTGGTAAAAAGATAACTGCCCTGTAAGTGCCTGGTAAAGGACAGGGACGCCTGATGTGCTGCAGTTCAGGCGGTTGCAAAGATTAGGACACGACTTAGCAACTGAACAACAGCAACAACAATAAAAAATGGTAACTGCAGAAGCTACTGTGAAAATGTGCATGCGTGTGTGCTAAGTCGCTTCAGTCATGTCTGATTCTGTGTGACCCTATGAACTATAGCCCGCCAGGGTCCTCTATTCATGGGATTCTCTAGGCAAGAACACTGGAGTTGGTTGCCATGCCCTCCTCCAGGGGATCTTCCTGACTCAGGACAGAGCCCATGTCTTCTACGTGTCCTGCATTGGCAGGCAGTTTCTTTACCACTGGTGCCACCTGGGAAGCACCCCTGTCCTAAATGGCATTAAGAAATAAGCAAATATTTAAGGGCTGAATTCAGCTGAGTCAACACCCCCTTTTAATGCATTTTCTTTGAAGTATCCCCCAAATCTAATAGCCCGGATGTTCACATCATTGCTGGCCTTCTCTTCAAGATTAAATAGAAAATATTCTCATTCTTCCTCCAACAACATTTTTTTTATAAACAAGAAAGGGAAAGTAGATATTGGTTAGACAGTTAGTAACCTCTTGTGCTAGATTAGGAATTTAGCATCCAGAATCTTTGCTATTCCTCCCACTCACAAGTTTGGAAGCTCATTTTCTGTTTTCAGTGTCAGTCATTTGTAAAAATGTTTAATGAGAGTAGTCTAAAAATAAAACTCCTTATTACATAACACTACAAGCAAATATTCTTCCTTGCTCCAATTCACTAATCAACTACTTTTTATGTAGCCTTCAATCAATTAATATTTACACAATTTACACAGCACCCAACTAATATTTGTTTTTTTCCCCAAGGACAAGGTCTGGGGTGGGTATAGTATATGTTTTTGTGATTCCAGAAAGCTGTAAACACCAGATAAAATACTGGGTGTGACATTGGAAAAGGATACTTTGCATTGGAATTGCCAGGGAAATAGACACACTGAGAGAAACATATACAGAAAATAATGACCCTGTGATAAGAATGCATTTTAAAATGTCTCTTTTTGTATGATACTAAATATATTTTCTGTTAAGTGATTCTGTATTGAACACCTGCTCTTCTCCAAGCAGCATTTTCAAACTAAGTGCTTTGCTAGGTGAGTGTAAATGAGGGATGTACCATCATACAACACATAAAAGACATCATTGATTCATTAGTTGTTTTAAAAGACTGTCCTAATTTGACTTGATTTTACATAACATTATTTCCTTAAAATCATCTTAATGTGAAATTAGTTCCCCAAACTTTCTTTAGCTAACTCTGCTTAACTGTTTCACATATGTGTTCCCTTACAAGTAAGGACACTTCTGATTAGAGTAGCTTGTAGTCTCTGACTCTGCAGACTTTGATAAATGAGTGCATTCGATATTCTCCACAGCTGATGAAATTCCTTAACTCTGTTCAGATTATATCAAAGGTGCCCCACATAAGAAAAAAAAAGGATCCTCATTTATGATTACAGTGCTCAATAATACACATCTTCACTGATATTTAATAGATAACTTACTTAACACCGTGGGAGCCTATCTCTTTAATGCAACAGATGTTGAGTTTACACAAAACAGAAATAAAGCCAGGACTCTATACTTAGAATGCCCATCTAATTTTAAAGATTTCCAGTGGCAGATGGCACTCCACACAGTCCTGTGAGATAGAAAAAAAATGATTGCCTTAATACTGTAAATTAACAGATTGAACACATGGATTAATACATTTGAATCTGTTTTTATAAAGTTAGAAAATTCCCACACATGGCTATATGATAATTATTAAGCATATCATTCTAATCCTTAAATTGAAACACCAATACAAATTCACATATGTCACTAAATATGGATTTATGTCCTTGGATTTAGTTGAAATTAATTAACAATAAATCTGACCTTTCTGGGGAGATGTTTATCCTTTTTAAGTATGCCAATTTTGCAGCTGATCCTGATACAAACATGTGTGGTGTCACACTGTAAATTTCTTTTATCACAATACAGAAGAAATCTAGAAAAAAGTATTTTGGTCACAGAATTATACTCAATTTATAAAAACCGGTTACTCAAACAGTTTTGTAGTAGTTTAGAGTAAGAGATATGCAGAACTCTGAAGTCAATGTTCTTTCTGTTATATTACACAGCTTATTTTCCCATTAGAAAATGATTTGCTTTAAGTATGAGAAAATATAGAACTTTATTTCCATTCATTTTCACCATCAAAGGGGTTCAGTCTGTTATTTTTCAACAGTTTAATGTATATCCTTAAGTATTTCCTTAAGTTATCAAGACCATATTGTAAAAGCGTACCTTTAAATAGGAAAATTAGGCAATTAGATTAAAAAAAAAATTATACTCTTCAAAATAAAATCTTCTTCCCCTAATTTGCAATAGCAAGGATATTATCATTGCTAAAATTTGTTTCATGTAAACTTATATATTATTTAACCAAGCCTCAACACATCAGGGCTGAGTTTATCTAACAGGTACTATTAAGCAATGGCTTTTTTTATACTCACTTGCAATAACTTTAACACAAAGCATTTAACACCTCCTTATCATTCTTAATTTCATTAATGAAGACTTACAGTCGTTTCAGTATATTACTGTGTTATCTTCCCAATAATTTCAGATTATCTCACAAAGTGATTGTACTATAAATAATATCACTTTATGTAATATAAATTATTTTTAGAATTGATTGTTATATTAAATTCGTTTTGCATTATGAATATCCATACTGCTTTCACAAAGAATAATGGTATTTACTTTGATCCAAAATGACAAGACAAATGTTAGGTGGATTTAAAAGTAGAGGAAGGAGCTAACAAAGCCACAGAGTTGACATATAGCTGAGAAATCTGACTGAAATGGGTGTAATTGATCTGGACTTGATTCCCTTTTTGGGTTCAACTGATATCTTGAAAAAGCATTATCAAAGAGCATAATCAAAGCACAGCTTAAGTTTGTCTCTTCTCTTCTCTTTATGCTTAATCAGTGGAATGCTTTCCTCTAGCCAAGATGAAGAATGGAACAATTTTAGGACTTTTTAGATTACATTCATTTAATAAACTACCATAGTTTCTTCAAGTCTCAAACATAGACTTAATAAACTGACAGATTTTAACAGGAGAAAGTTTCATGCTAATTCTCACTTGCTTATAACATTTGCAAATATACTTTCTAAACCATCTCTATAAGAATACAGAGACTGGAAAAAAAAAAGGAAAGGAAATAAAGTAAGTCTAATTCTAACTACTAATCAAAGCAGATAATAAGCCCACTTTTCCTGGCCTCTCAACTTGGGGGTTTGGTTTTACTAACAAATCCACTCACTTCCCAGTGCAGACAGACTTAATGTATACAGACAAAAATATCATGGACACCTTCACCCCTAGACTTAGGGTCAAGTCATGGGTCTTTACAATAGGCCAAGAGCTCTCACCCGAGTATTATCTTTATTGGCTGTCTTTCCATTTCCTTTCTCAACTTTTCATAATTTTAATTCTCATCAAGTTAGGTTTGAGCCCCAAACATTGTGAAATCAATTATAGCACCTATTCAGAAATTTATATTTTGTTTTGCCATCTCTCTTTATCCTATCTTAATGCATTGGACATTACTCAAATAGGTATTTATACAGTTTCCATTATCTATTTTTTTTCTTTTCATTAATTACTAACCATTGATTTCAGAATCTTAGATTCATGTTTAGGTCCTGAATACATATTCCTCATCTTTATCCATTCATCTGTTGATAGGCATCTAGGTTGTTTCTATATATTGGTTATTGTAAATATCATTCTGTGACCACTGGGGTGCATATGTCATTTTAAATCAGTGTTTTTTATTTTCTTCAGATATATACCCAACAGTGGGATTTCTGGATGATATTGTAGTTCTATTTTCATTTTGAAGAACCCCCACAGTGTTTTCCATCTAGGGTTTCCTTTTCTTCAAATCACCAGCATTTATTATAGTGGTCTTTTGATGATAGTCTGAAAGGTGTGAGGTGATATTGTTGTATTGATGTGCATTTCCCTGATTATTAGCAATATTTAGGATATTTTCATGTACCTGTTGACCTCTGTATGTCTTCTTTGCAAAAAGATCTATTCAGGTCTTCTGCCCATTTTTTAATTGAGTTCTTTAGCTTTTTGTTATTGAATGATATGAACTGTTTATACATTTTGGATATTAACCCCTTATCAGTCATATCATTTGTAAATATTTTCTCCCATTTAGTAGATTGTGTTTCCTTTTTTTCAGTGGTTTCTTTTGCTTTGCAAAAAGCTTTTAAGTTTAATTGTCACATTTGTTTATTTTCTGATTTTATTTCTTTTGTCTTAGGAGACAAATCCAAAAAGTATTGCTACAATTTATGTCAAAGAGTGTTCTGCTTACTTAGAAGACAGTTTGCTGGTTTCTTGCAAAAGTAAACAAAATCTTACCATATGATTCTGCAGTTGTCTTTCTTGGTATTTACCCAAAGGAGCTGAAACTTTTGTCTACTTGAAACTTGCACATGGATGTTTATAGCAGCATTGTACATAATTGCCAAAACTCGAGAGCAACCAAGATATCCTTCATTAGGTGAATGAGTAATTAAGCTGTGGTATATTCAGACAATGTACTTCAAAAATAAATTGGCTATCAAGCCATGAAAAACATGGAAGGAAACTTTAAATGCATATTATTAAGCAAAAGAAGCTAATATGAAAAGGCTGCCTATGGTATAATTCCAACTATATAACATACTTAAAAAGGCAAAACTGTGGAGACAGGAAGAAAATCAGTGGTTTCTGCCAGACAGTGGGCACCAGGAGGAGAAATAAATAGGAGGAGCAAAGAGAACTTTTCATGAAATGAGAGTTCAGTTCATTTCAGTTCAGTTGCTCAGTCGTGGCCAACTCTTTGCGACCCCATGAATCGCAGCATGCCAGGCCTCCCTGTCCATCACCAACTCCCCGAGTTCACTCAGACTCACGTCCATCAAGTAGTGATGCCATCCAGCCATCTCATCCTCTGTCATCCCCTTCTCCTCCTGCCCCCAATCCCTCCCAGCATCAGGGTCTTTTCCAATGAGTCAACTCTTCACATGAGGTGGCCAAAGTACTGGAGTTTCAGCTTTAGCATCAGTCCTTCCAAAGAACACCCAGGACTGATCTCCTTTAGAATGGACTGGTTGGATCTCCTTGCAGTCCAAGGGACTCTCAAGAGTCTTCTCCAACACCACAGTTTAAAAGCATCGATTCTTCGGCACTCAGCTTTCTTCACAGTCCAACTCTCACATCCATACATGACCACTGGAAAAACCATAGCCTTGACTAGACAAACCTTTGTTGGCAAAGTAATGTCTCTGCTTTTGAATACGCTATCTAGGTTGGTCACTACTTTCCTTTTAAGAAGTGAGAGTACTGTATATGATATCATAATGTTGAAGGTATTGCATACATATTTGTCTAAATCCATAGAGTGTACATTAGGAATTACTCATAATGTGAACTATGAACTTTGGATATAATTATTATGTGTTAATGTAGGTTCATCAATTATCAAAAATTTACCTCTGATAAGGGATTTAATAACGAAGGAATTTCTGTGCTTGTGGAGACATGGTGTTATGGGTTATATCCCTACCTTCCACTTGTTTTTGTTCTGAACCCAAAACTTTGCCAGAAGATGTATATAAAAGTTTTTTAAAAGGTATAAAAGCTTTTTTTTGACAGTTATTATCTGTAAACTGTACCTAAATCACTACCAAAGAAAAGGGACATCTGTAATTGAGATGCTTTGGAGTGAAAAATATCAATAATTAAGCAACAGAAAGTTTAATCACTTCTGTTCTTATATGAAAAGCCATTTCTCTCACTTTCTTAGTTCAACCCAACAAAAGATTGTATTTGAAAAACAAATGATACAAACATCTATTTTTCTTTTGTCATGTGTTTCCTTGAATGGGTAAATAACGCAAAATAAAACCCATTCCTCGGTGGCTTAACTGGTAAAGAATCGGCCTGTGATGCAGGAGATGCAAGAGACATGGGTTCAATCCCAGAGTCAGGAAAATCACCTGGAGAGGGGAATGGTGACCCACTTCTGTATTCTTGCCTTGGATATCTCATGAACAGAGAAGCCAGGCAGGCTACAGTCCATAGGTCATAAAGAGTCAGATACGACTGAATGACGTTCACTTACAGTAGAGTATAAGTATTTTCCAATGATGCCTATACTTATTATATGTTATAGAAAATTAACAAAGTGTCCTTGCTCTTTTAGATGACTTTAAAGGCTGAACAACCATCTGATGCTTTATATCGGCCTAGGTAATATGAGATGCCCACATGGCATGAAGAATTTGTCAGAGAAAATTAGATTATGTGAAAATTCAAAGGGCACACACAGTAGTTCCATCTTTCTCCTCCAAATAATATGTTTTTTGAGACCTGTAACTAGAAACAGGCATTTGTCTCAACTTCTAGTTCACCCTTATGTAATATCAATCCAAGTTAACTTCATTTATTTTATTTGCCTAGAGCTATACCCGAAGACATTCCTGTAAATGATGTGGAATCAGGTAAATGATTAAATGGCTTCAATCCATTTAATGTGGAGTCGTTCAGACCCCAGGATACAAATTTACCAAAAGAGAAGGTGCTTATGCAGTCTTTCTAAGGTATTTGAATAAATTTTGCCTTAATAAATTAGAAAACAATAAGGCAGGCTCAATATATATCAAATGGAAAAATAAATTGCCAGTAATTGGGTTTTTTTTATCATATTTATTTTTCTGGCAATAAACTTTAACTCAGCCTATTCAGATTGATTTTGAGAAGTGGGAAAACAGAAATGGAAAACTGAAGCTTGGTGAGCAGAGCAGTCACATGGCACACATTCTGAAGCAGCCTCGCTGAAAAGAGCTTCAGTGAAGGGTATTCACACAGGCATTGACAATGAAGTAAAGAGTATCTTAGGAAAATGTGGTTTGACAACAACAGAAATATTAAGTTGAGTAGCTTACTAATTGTCTTGGTTCGTTTCAATCACATAGCTTTAATATCCTCCCTTTCCACCATGTCTATGTATTTACCACCAACTCAAGTGAAATGTGACAAATAGAAAAACTTAAAAATTTTCTGAATATTTCACATGCCAAATTCTAATGTAAAATATCATTTTCATCTATGATGAAACAAATTGTCCACCCACTGCCTTTTTAATTTTTTTCAGGACATGGCAAGGTTTCTAATGGAAAATCAACCTATTAGCATCTTTTACAGCTTAGATTAAAATAAAGTAGGAAAGTACAGCCCTATTTGCATGTTTTTCTAATTTAGAAGGAAAAAATATTTTTAAAAAAATTGAAGTCTATACTGCTACAACTAGGTAAATTATCAAGGATTAGGGATAACAGTTCTCCAGCTTGATACTGCTGGTGTCAGGAGAAACCCCCTGGAGAGGGCTTTCCTAGCCACTCTCTATCAAAGATAGATGGCATGCTGACATTAAAAACTGAGTTGGTCATATGAAACGATGTAGCTGTTGGGACCTGACACATACTCTTTTCCATGCAGACATTGAAAGTATTATTCCAGAACACTCCACCAGTTGTGAGTTGTCTGGACAATTTATTCAAATTTGGAAAAAATAATATTTTGTAGTTAAAATGAAAAAATTAATATTTACCTCCTTAGTAAGTTCTCAATAATGAGCACCACTATTATTTTAACTTACTACCAATAATAACATTAAATAATAAATATTTCAAAATAAAATCTGCTATTATTATTTAATTTTAAGAGTAAATAATTTGAGCAGCATACTTATATTTTTCAATGCATAGAATTCTGAGCATAGTTGTTATGCCATGAGACCCTTGATTTAATAAATATATTAGTTGAATCCAGGTTTTCAAATAAAAAGAAAGCTAGCCTGCATTTTCTAACCTTGTAAAGACACAAAACAGAAAGAACAGCAATGTCAGAAGATCTTACAAACACCTTTAGGTGAATAACTGTTCATTTCTTTAGAATTTGGAGCAAACCTCTTCTGTCTTCTGTAGGTAAGTGATTCCTTTTGAGTAAAAGCTTATGGATTGTTCTAGGTTCCTAGTAGAGGCTGAATTATTTTCCACAAACACAAAGTGTTATTAGTGCCTAACCTTGTCTCTCAGTATTTCATTTAAGAGGTTCGAAGCAAAGAGTGACTCAGCTGGAAAAGACATGAACAAGACCCAAAGATGGATAAAGTGACAAACCTTTTGGGAGGGAATGTTAGCGTGTGTTTGGATGCATGAGCGATAGTTATATTAGGGAAAAGCATTATATTAATAATTTCTCATATCAAAGTTATACATTTAAAAGAAATGTCTAGAATGGGCTTCCCTTGTAGCTAAGCTGGTAAAGAATCTGCCTGCAATGCAGGAGACTGGGCTTGATCCCTGGGTTGGGAAGATCTCCTAGAGAAGGGTCAGGCTACCCACTCTAATATTTTGACCTGGAGAGTTGCGTGGACTATATAGTCCATGGAGCCAGAAAAAGTTGGACATGACTGAGCCACTTTCAGAATGCCACTTACTTTCAGAAATATAGTTAAAATATTGTGAGTGAAGAATAAGATTTATAAAGATGTAGGAAAATGTAAAGTTGACTAAGAATATACTGTGCTCTGCCTCTTTGGTTAAGCTGGCAACTACACTTCATAGATCACCTTGCCCTGTCTTTTCTTAAGCAGTGTTGGGAAAAATAGAAATGTAGGCAAAATTTGGAGGTCATTAATCAGACAAGTGGGTTTCCCAGGTGGCCCACTGAGCCTGAACCTGCCTGCCAATGCAGGAAAGGTGGTTAGATCCCTGGGTTGGGAAGATCCCTTGGAGGAGGATATAGCAACCCACTCCAGTATTCTTGCCTGGGAACTCCCATGGACAGAGGAGCCTGGTGGGCTACGATCCATGGAAACCCAAAGAGTCAGACATGATAGTGACTAAACAACAACAGCAGACTAATGTGGTGACAGAAAGAACAGTGCCTAGTTAGTTCAGGCTTCTACTTTTATACTTGTCCAAATCTACCAGGAAGCTGAAACTGCAGCAACCAGAAGGGGTCTGAGGCTCACCAACATGGAACCAGAATGGCAGGAGTAAAACCATTCCCCATCGGCCCCTCCACAGTTGAGTTCAGTTCAGTCACTCAGTCGTGTCCGACTCTTTGTGACCCCATGAATCGCAGGACGCCAGGCCTCCCTGTCCATCACCAACTCCCAGAGTTCACTCAGACTCATGTCCATCGAGTCGGCGATGCCATCCAGCCATCTCATCCTCTGTCGTCCCCTTCTCCTCTTGCCCCCAATCCCTCCCAGCATCAGAGTCTTTTCCAATGAGTCAACTCTTCGCATGAGGTGGCCAAAGTACTGGAGTTTCAGCTTTAGCATCATTCCTTCCAAAGAAATCCCAGGGCTGATCTCCTTCAGAATGGACTGGTTGAATCTCCTTGCAGTCCAAGGGACTCTCAAGAGTCTTCTCCAACACCCCAGTTCAAAAGCATCAATTCTTCAGCCTCAGCTTTCTTCACAGTCCAACTCTCACATCCATACATGACCACAGGAAAAACCATAGCCTTGACTGGATGGACCTTTGTTGGCAAAGTGATGTCTCTGCTTTTCAATATGCTATCCAGGTTGGTCATAACTTTCCTTCCAAGGAGTAAGCGTCTTTTAATTTCATGGCTGCAATCACCATCTGCAGTGATTTTGGAGCCCCCCAAAATAAAGTCTGACACTATTTCCACTGTTTCCCCATCTATTTCCCATGAAGTGATGGGACCAGATGCCATGATCTTCATTTTCTGAATGTTGAGTTTTAAGCCAACTTTTTCACTCTCCTCTTTCACTTTCATCAAGAGGCTTTTTAGTTCCTCTTCACTTTCTGCCATAAGGGTGGTGTCATCTGCATATCTGAGGTTATTGATATTTCTCCCAGCAATCTTGATTCCAGCTTGTGCTTCTTCCAGCCCCTCCACAAGCTTCACACAAATAATCTTACCTCCTCCTCCTCATTCTCTTTCTTCTCCTTCTAACTTTTTCTTTCTGCGTTTAAAAGGGATTGTGATATTTAATTAAGATGGAGAGCTCCCTAGCATTATTCAGTTGAGTGCTACTGCTCTCAAGGGTGAATCTTAGGCTCTAGAAAGAGACAGCACTAAACAATGCAGAAAGAACTTTTCAAGACTGTGATATCAAGGGAGGTTTGAGTCTGAAACCTGTCCAAAGGTCCTGGCACCACTACATGTTGTAGATTTAAAGTGACAAGGTTTAGCTTCTCTCTATGTTCAAATAATTCTGGAGAACCATTTAAGGGGGCAAGAGGAAGATTTTATAAATTAAAGGAAAAAAAAGAGAGAGAGAGAAATTCCTGGGGATGTAAAGTCTCTCCAGAACTACTGAATATATATAGTGACTTAAACTTGGAGTGCAGAATCAAGGCTTGAGGAATGATAACCCTAGATTAGAGGGTAGATTTTAATTCCTTATTTCCTCACTTCAGTACTTTTCACCTATCACAGTGTGCTACGATAACCTCAGGCTGTCATTTTGGATGTGATGCTACCTGTCAGCAAGGTCTCAGAGTGTGCTGATGTGATGCAAACAGATGAAGGATGATCTGCCATTCTCTGGCATTCACATCTCCAAGTGTTCTCTCTCCAAAACCAGAGGGATTTGCAAGTAAAATGACTGCCTCCTCCCAGTTCGTTGCTTCTTAGGAATTTAAAGGAAAAACCCAAATCAGAGTTGATTTTTGGTTCAGGGACAGCAAAATGGAGAAGATGGGACTGTCTAACTTCAACATTTTCTGTTGCTTTTGAAACCCTGTACAAGCCCTTGTGTTCATTGTCTTTCGAAGTAGAATGCTGACTCAGGAGTTAATGATCGGAAAATGTGAAAGGGCAGGAACAAAGAATAACTGTTGGCCTGGGGAACTGGTAACAATTGAGACTGTAATTCTGCCACATAGCAGAATCACCAAACTCCCAGTTGTCTGAAAGATTTGAATAAAGGCCTACCACACATTCCTCAGTTGTTTTTATAGAAAGCAGACACCTCCAGATAAAAACCACTGACCACAAGAGCATGATCCTAGGCTGGTTGAAACCAGAAGGCTGACAATGTTTGAAACTTCACCTGGAGGCCAGCCAATCCAAGGACTGTCCACACGTGGGTCATACCCTGCTCCTTGAACACTATAGAACTCCTCACTACCCCCTCTAGGGTGGGTCACACAGTCTCGAGGGCGTTGGCCCCCTTCGTCTGGCAAAGCAATAACAGCTACTCTTTTCTATTTCACCCAAAACTCTGTCTCCACGTCTCTATTTGGAATAGAGGCCAAATTTTATCAACACTTTCTCAAAATGTATCTGGATATATAAAACTAAGGAAAGGTTCATATTAATCAGGCTCCATGGAATATCTCAAGCCATCTGAATGAAGCAAACCTTTCCAGAAAACGGAACAACACATAATAACTAAAATGAATGAGATAGTTGTATAGTTAAAAATAAGCATGATACATATGAGGGGTCCAGCTGCTTAAAATAAAAACAAACAAAAAACCTAGATGTGATTTTTTGTGCCGAGTCACAGAAATTACATTGACTTTAAATAACTGGCGGGCCTCATTAGGGCAAATCTGTCCCCTCCCCATACCAGGCTTGGGGTGCAATCAGTGCTTTGCAGGCTCAGAAGGGAGCTGCAGTCAAGGACTCAGGCCCATCTGTGTAGTCCTGCTGTTACACACCTTTGCATTCCCAGGCAGTCTTCAGCCATGGCCTTCTTCTGTGCCTCTGTGAGACCCTCTTTTGTATATATGTTTGAGAAGGCAGGGACAAAAGGGAAACTTGAGGATACTTTCTCTGGACTTTGGCAGCCTATCCCTCTCCTTCACCACAGCCTGAATATCTATGTGGAATGTAACTACAAAACACACAATGAAAATACAAAAACAAACAAACAAACAAAAAACATTTTGTCAAGATATCAAGTATTAACAGAACAAGAAGCACAAAATAGCAAGATGTTGAGTCTATCAGACAGGGATGTCAATGTAGCTACCGTTAATATGATACAATGTCTAGCAGCAAGGGTGAACATATATGGTGGGCATTTCCAGTAGAGATGTGGAAGATATATAGAAAGGCAAGCAAAATGTTTAAAATCTATAAATACATGATACCAGAGAGGAAGAATTTTCTCAAACTACTCAGCAGATAGAACCACAGAAAATGAATCAGTGATCTTGAATATAATTCAGTACAAATGTTCTATGTTGAAATAAGGAATTAAAAAAAAGGAAATGTAAAAGATAATAGTATTGAAGAGCTATTTAAAAAATCAAATAGCCTAATGTATGTATTTGAAGTCACAGAAAAAGAAGAGAATAAGTCTAAACTTATATTTGAATATATAGGATGAAATTTTCAAAAAATAATGAGAAACAACAAACAATTGATCCCAAAAGGCATAAAACTCTAAACACCCTCAATAGATGCAAAAAAAAAAAAAAAATGGATAAACTTTATTTACTCATGATAAACAAAATATAAAACTTTCAGCAAACTCGGAATAGATGGAATCTCCTTAAAATGAGAAAAAGCATCTATAAAAACCTATATCCAATATTATACTTAACAGTAGTCTGCTCTTGTCAGTTCTATTCAATATGAAATGGATATCCTAGTCATTGCAACAAGATGAAAATAAGAAATAAGGGATATACAGTTTTGAAAGGGAGAATTAAATGCCTTTCTGTGATGTGATTGTGTATCCTAGAGAATCTACCAAAAAAATAAACTTAGAAAATCTGCAAAATAAGCTACTAAAACTAAGGAATGCCTTAGGTAAGTCTGCAACATACAAATTAAAATACTAAAATTAAATTTATTTCTTACTTGTTAATTTTATTAATGAATTATGTGGTATGTTATGACCACATAATTAGAAATTGAAAGTGAATGAAAAATAGCACTTACAATGTCATTTGTTTGTGGAATACTATAAAACATTGCTGAAATAAATCAAAGAAACATATACAAATGGAGAGACACATTGTGTGTGTGGATCAGAAGGTGATACCTTTAAGATGTCAACTCTGTCTGAATTAATTTATTGCAGTTTTTATCAAAAGCATATCAGCTTCACTTTTGTCAGTGAAGTTTACAGTTACCTCTTTTTTCCTCATCTTCTTTGACCTAATTCCATTCATTCTCTAAACTTCACCTTAAGCAATATCTTTTGTAAGCATCAAATCCATTAGAGCAACTCCATATAAAACACTTCAGCAGTTTCTCGTTGTCCTTATGTTGGAGACAAAATTTCAAAGATGTATTGGACATGTGCCCAAATCATGCAATATTACTGCAGTCACTTCCTTGGCTTCTTAATTGCATAATTTTCTCTTATGCCACAGAGGTATCTGTCTATTTAGTCCTTACAATACATTTACTTTTCCAATTAATATAAATGAACAATTTTTTAAAATGCATTTACTTTATAATGGCTCACATAAATAACAAATGTTGAAATTATATAAAATATATGTATAGTTTACATGTGTAATTTATATACATACAAATATATTAACATTTAAAGTGCTATTTGCCAAATAAAAGTTTCTTTATATTTGAGGACTTAATAGGGTGCTTTATATGACTATAATGGCAGAACATAAAGAAAGAGAGAGGTAAATCTTGTGTATATACTGCCTACCATGTGCTTTTATAGACAGAATATGTGTGTCCCTGGAAAATTCACATGTTGAAACCCTAATCCCAATGTGATGGTACATGGAAGTGGAGCCATTGGAAGAGAATTAGGTCATGAGGGTGGAGTTCTCCTGAATAGTAACGGTGACCTTCAGAGAGTTCAGAGTTAGCTAGTTCTTTTTCTCCACACAGTAAGAATATGGTCATCTGTAAACTGAGAAAAGCGCTCTCACCAAGAGCTGAACCATATAATCATCCCCATCTAGACTTCCAGCCTCTAGAACTGTAAGAAATAAGTATTTATATTTAAGCTATGCACCCTACAATAATTTGTTACAGAAGGCTGATCTGAGACATGTGCAAGTAGCTTGATTTTCAGTTCAGTTCAATTGCTCAGTCAAGTCCGACTGTTTGCCACCCTATGGACTGCAGCACGCCAGGCCACCCTGTCCATCACCAACTCCCAGAGCTTACACAAACTCATGTCTATCGATTCAGTGATGCCACCCAACCATTTCATACTCTGCCGCCCCTTTATCCTCCTACCTTCAATCTTTTGATCATACACATAAAAGTATTGAACTTTAATTTGAATATAAGTAGGAAATTTGGAAAACTCAGCAGTGGTCACAGGACTGGAAAAGGTCAGTTTTCATTCCAATCCCAAAGAAAGGCAATGCCAAAGAAGGCTCAAACTACGAATAATTGCACTCATTTCACATGCTAGTAAAGTAGTGCTCACAATTCTCCAAGCCAGGCTTCAGCAATTCGTGAACCGTGAACTTCCTGATGTTCAAGCTGGTTTTAGAAAAGGCAGAGGAACCAGAGATCAAATTGCCAACATCTGCTGGATCATGGAAAAAGCAAGAGAGTTCCAGAAAGACATCTATTTCTGCTTTATTGACTATGCCAAAGCCTTTGACTGTGTGGATCATAATAAACTGTGGAAAATTCTGAAAGAGATGCAAATACCAGACCACCTGACCTGCCTCTTGAGAAATCTGTATGCAGGTCAGGAAGCAACAGTTAGAACTGGACATGGAACAACAGACTGGTTCCAAATAGGAAAAGGAGTACGTCAAGGCTGTATATTGTCACCCTGCTTATTTAACTTCTATGCATACATCATGAGAAACACTGGACTGGAAGAAACCCAAGCTAGAATCAAGATTGCCGGGAGAAATATCAATAACCTCAGATATGCAGATGACACCACCCTTATGGCAGAAAATGAAGAGGAACTAAAAAGCCTCTTGATGAAAGTGAAAGAGGAGAGTGAAAAAGTTGGCTTAAAGCTCAACATTCAGAAAATGAAGATCATGGCATCCGGTCCCATCACTTCATGGGAAATAGATGGGGAAACAGTGGAAACAGTGTCAGACTTTATTTTGGGGGGCTCCAAAATCACTGCAGATGGTGACTGCAGCCATGAAATTAAAAGATGCTTACTCCTTGGAAGGAAAGTTATTGACCAACCTAGATAGCATATTCAAAAGCAGAGACATTACTTTGCCAACAAAGGTTCGTCTAGTCAAGGCTATGGTTTTTCCTGTGGTCATGTATGAATATGAGAGTTGGACTGTGAAGAAGGCTGAGCACCAAAGAATTGATGCTTTCGAACTGTGGTGTGGGTGAAAACTCTTGAGAATCCCTTGGATGGCGAGGACATCCAACTAGTCCATTCTGAAGGAGATCAGCCCTGGGATTTCTTTGGAAGGAATGATGCTAAAGCTGAAACTCCAGTACTTTGGCCACCTCATGTGAAGAGTTGACTCATTGGAAAAGACCCTGATACTGGGAGGGCTTGGGGGCAGGAGGAGAAGGGGATGACAGGATGAGATGGCTGGATGGCATCACTACTTGATGGACGTGAGTCTGAGTGAACTCTGGGAGTTGGTGATGGACAGGGAGGCCTGGCATGCTGCGATTCATGGGTCACAAAGAGTCGGATAGGACTGAGTGACTGAACTGAACTGAGGATCATAAATGGTCTTCATTATATAGAGAGTGGGTTTATATATATGTATGTGAGCCTGTGTGTGTGTATATATATATATATATATATATATATATATATATATGGTGTTTATTCATTAATTTATAGTAACTCTTCCTTTCTGAGATCAAATCTTACCAACTTCTTCATCATGCGACTTTTTTCTATAGCACTTAATTACTAATTATTGAGTTGTAATTTTACATTGATAATATGATCATTTGAAATTTGTTTCACTACACTGTAAATTCCATAATGTCAATCAATATTTGTACTTGCCAATGCAACCTCAGTGCTGGACAAGTTACAAGTAGTCAGTATTTGGATGGGTAAATGATTGAATACTGAATAAATGATGTAGCTTTCAGTAAATTAAAGAATATACATTTGTTAATTGACAGGCAACAATTGATTTCTGCAGTTGGAGTATAGAGAAAAATTATCATCAGAGATTTATTTTCAATGTACTCTAATCAATGAAGCTTTAATACACCATTTTTTCTACTATTAAATGTGTAATATTATATTAAATATATCTCCTAATTAATTGCACAATAGACAGTTTTTGCTTTAGTGCTTATTTTATATTCATGTTTCTTTTTAGATACTTCCTATATATTGTTACTATAGAAAGGGTATATTATGTTAGCAATACAAACACCACCACACAAATGGAATATTGTCAAGACTATTTATGTTAAATTTATTTCAAAATCTCATACTTACATTTGAATGCAAAGAACTGCATACAAATCTGATCAAATTAACTTTATTTCATATTTGAAATGTTATTTGCAGCTCCTTTTACTAAACAGAAAAGTTATTTGTATAATTAATCATTAGAATGTTCCCCAAAGATTTATTTTTTAGAAAGAAAACTTTTGTGGTTTGCAAGTAATGAAATCGTTTCATCAAGGCTCTGTAGTGATTGATTATCTCAGTTGAGGAGATTTTCTTTATTCCTTGTCTAAACAATTCATTGATTTCTTTCACTTACTTTTGTAATATCTCAAGAATAGCTTTTCGTTATTTATTGGTGACATGTTTCCTCTACAGCATACTATTGTTTTCATATTATTAAAATATATATTTATCCACACAAATATCAGCCTTTAACATTTTACTTTCAGACTTTAAAGAGTAAGCATATAAGGCAATTTACATCCTAAAAAAAAAAGTTTGCTAAGTAGTTCTTTCACAGTGATTTCAGAATGTTGAAAGTTACCCTTTATGTTTGTAAGGGCAGAACATACAGAGAGGTATATATTTAATATGTTTAATAAATATTTTGCATTGTGCCCAGATTATATTGCTTTCAGCATTTCCTAACATGATATTCAGCAGTCAATATGAAGGAAAATGAATATTCTTTAATATCAAGAAAATCCAGCTGCTATACCTATCTAGCTTTTTCCAAGAAATAAGTAAACTTAAAAATTATAATCTAAGAAAGTATTACTGGGAAGAAATTTGTAGTTCTTACCTGACACATACATATATACATGCTACTGCTGCTGCTGCTAAGTCGCTTCAGTTGTGTCTGACTCTGTGCGACCTCATAGACCGCAGCCCACCAGGCTCTCCCGTCCCTGGGATTCTCCAGGCAAGAACACTGGAGTGGGTTGCCATTTCCTTTTCCAATGCATGAAAGTGAAAAGTGAAAGTGAAGTTGCTCAGTCATGTCTGACTCTTAGCAACCCCATGGCCTGCAGCCTACCAGGCTCCTCCGTCCATGGGATTTTCCAGGCAAGAGTACTGGAGTGGGGTGCCATTGCCTTCTCCAACATATACACATAAGCATTGCAATAATTAGTATATATAATAATAGGTAGACAAGTACATCATAAACTCTAAAAAAATATTCCTGATAACAAAATTAAGAAAAATATTTATATCATTCTAATAATATTACAATTTAGGAAACTTTCATAATACTACAGAAGGAAAGAAAACAATCCTATCCTCTACCTAAGTTATCTAAAATTTCAAATTAGTTAAAAATTAGGAAAATACTGATCAGGTAACTATTTTTTCATAGATCATTTATGTGGCAACATTAGTCATATGCAGAGAAGGCAATGGCACCCCACTCCAGTACTCTTGCCTGATAGGCTGCAGTCCGTGGGGTCACGAAGAGTCGGACACAACTGAGTGACTTCACTTTCGCTTTTCACTTTCATGCCTTGGAGAAGGAAATGGCAACCCACTCCAGTGTTCTTGCCTGGAGAATCCCAGGGACAGTGGAGCCTGGTGGGCTGCCATCTATGGGGTTGCACAGAGTCGGACACGACTGAAGTGACTTAGCAGCAGCAGCAGCATTAGTCATATGACATGTGCCACTAAAAGTGAATGGAACGATACTGTTTGCTGTCTTGTTTACTGCTGCATCAGGGTAAAACTGTACCATGACTCATAGATACTCAGTAAGTATTCCTTAAATGGAAAATTAATTGAGGCATAAACACGTGATGGTCATTCTCTACTCTGATGGTCAACAACGCAAGTGGGAAATTGCATAGATGTTAGTTATCATGGTGAGAGTCCCTGTGAATCTAGCAACACAAAATAATCCCTAGACTCTGTGATTTTTAGGTCCTAGATTTGATGATAAGTGGTTCCTACCATGGGCTTTTCTAATGGCTCAGCTGTAAAGAATCTGTCTGCAATGCAAGAGACATGGGTTCGATCCCTGGGTTGGGCAACCCACACTAGTATTCTTGCCTGAAACATCCCATGGACAGAGTAGCCTGCCAGGCTACAGTCCATGGGGTTGCAAAGAGTTCGACATGACTAAGTGACTAAATATTTATTGCTTATTTAATATCCATCTTAAATTAAAGCTCAGAGAGATTTAAAGATATTTTTATGCCTAAGACAATGACAACATTTCACTTAGATTTACTAAAAATAGTAACCCGGTGTCCAAAATATAATACTAGCCATGAGTTTACTGCTAGTTTAAAGTCCTATCTAACTTGTTCCATCCCACTTTAGTTAGAACTGGGTATTTCTTTTCATACTTCTTAAAGCCTGAAACTCAACCAGGCTCCCTGCTCCTAGTAGGAATGGTGTTAACATATTTCAAGAGAGCAGCTGAATGGCAGCTTTTCCATAGGTGATCATTTAGAAGGAAGTGAGGGTGTTCATACATTCAAAGGTATTTCATCCCTGGAAGCTCTTCCATTCTGCTATCTGGCCCTTATCACTTTGAGGACTCCATTAGTGCCCTTCTCCATTCAAGTCCCTATCCCCAGTCCTCTCTTCCTTTTCCTTTACTTTTCTTCCTTCTCCCAGCACAATCCTTATCTAATTAAAAATATGATGTTTTCTTTCTAAAAGTTTAAGAATTTCTGTTCCATAGCAGCTTATTTTCTTCTATATATGTATATATATATATATATATATATATATATATATATATATATATGTCATGGATTCAAAATTAATATACTGAGGTAGAGAGAGTATTCAAATAAAAATGAGTCTTTGATGACATCATTAAGCCACTGAACCAACACTGAGGTCACTAACTCCAGGCTTCTATTAAGTAATTATTCAAAGTTCTTTTTATGTGTAACAGAAAATGAAATTAACTGAACTATGTACTAAATGTCTCTTTTTCTGACTTGCAAGATAGAAAGCTGATTGCTAATGATACCTTTTGATACCACCCAGAAAAAACATCTCTACCTGAAATTTTTCTGTCATTTTTGCAGGAACTGAAACTTTAGTAATTGCAACTTTAGTCTATGGATGATATAAGAAAGAATATTAAAAATACCTATTTCAGGCCTTATTTTGAGGTTTTGTATTTGTGTTGCAATTCAGGGAGACATAGCGTTAAATAATTCCTAGTCCTTGACAGAATGGATGAATAACGGTGGGTGGACCCTAGAAGTGAGAAATGTTTCCTTTTGGAAAAAGCAATGATTAGAAAATAACTGACCACTCAACAGCTGACATGCCTTGAAAGAGAAATGCAGTGCATTTTTATGCAAGGTGAGGAATTAGAGGTTGCAATGGCTTCAACTCTTAGTTTGTAGAAAATCTAGGGCAGTCATTCATGTAGCATAAATGTCACCATAAGCTACAGAAGCGGATAGTACCAAAATGAATGCTAGAGTTTCAGTGACAAATCCAGATATGCTCTCTGTTGGTGATGAACTACCACTGGAATGAAGGAGATTCATGGATGTTTGAGAGGAAAAGTCTAGTACAAATAAGGCGATTAGAACAAGGAGGAACAGGGTGAGATCAAGGTTTCTGTGCCGGCCATACGGGAACAGATGAGAAAGGCAGTGCATGCCATCGTGACTAATGGATTGCAGCAGTGTTGAGACCCATTCTTGGAATTTTTTTTTTCTTTCATTACAGGTGGAAATGACTTCATAAACCATAGACCCAGCAAGAATGTCTGAACCAGTGCCTTCTGATAGAGACTTACCTACAAACCAGAGTGGATAGAAAACAGTGGTGAGCAGTCTCTTTCTGAGTTGGCTTAGCAACCTTCTGTGTATAACTGTGTATTGTCTATAACTGGATATTTCTATACACAACTGGCAAGATAGATGCAGAATATATCAACCACTTTCCTAACTCAAATTCACAAGTACTCTTATATTGTTTTTTTCTCAAAGAAGTCCTTCCTAAGAAAATACATTCTTTTATAACATGATCACTATTGCTGTTAGGTGATTTGGTGTTCTGTATTAAAGTATGCATTTAAAACAGTCCAAAATAAACAATTAAATATTTCAATCACAGACCACTAGAACTAGTTAGAAAAACTGGACATAAAAGGAAAAGATGTAAATTATAATCTAAGTGAATCCCAAAATAGAAGACCAGAGTGTATTTATACTGTATACCTATTGTTGAGAAAAAAATATACTTGTGTGATTTTTCTTCCAGTTCAATTTGACTTCCATTTGAAATTTCAAAATTCTTTTGTATTCCTGTATTGAATGGTAAATGCTTTGTATAAGAGAGTTCTTTTATTCAGAAAGTATGGTATTATTTGATATTTTTGAGATTTCCCTCATGCTTTTAGGCAGATACCAGACATACTAAAACATTTGAGTTTTAAAATAACTGGTATTACAAGGCATAGGCACAAATAGTATCTAAAATGTTTCATCATTATTTTTGCTGTGAATAGAATCAGCTTTATAAACTCAGAACCAGTTTCTTTTGGGCAATTATCATGAATACACATGAATTGTATTCATTTTCCATTTATGCTGCAAATGGTCGATACTAGAACTGCAGCATAACAACTTAATCAACACACCTTAATGCTCTTCATTCTCCCTGTCTAGATTTTCCAAGGCCAAAAGGATTTACATGCTTTATATCAAAATTAAATGTGCAATAATGTGAAACTCTTTCTGATGTTTTCTTTTATTGTAAGTACAAAACTAAATATTGGAATCCTCTAACTTACAAACAGGTCATGTTCCACACAGTCATTCTGAAGTCAGGTGGGAGGGAATAAGAATGCATTTTCTTACAAAAATAGCAGTTAAGCATCATAGTTGATTTGAGGAGATTAAAGAAAGTGCAATTTCTAGCACACCAGGATTTATGATCAAAAATGTATACTGTCTCAGTAAAAAAAGGTTTCCTCTGTCCACCGTTCTCATATTTTCTACTATTCAGCAATGTACTTCTGCCTCTTCCAA
This sequence comes from Bos indicus, assembly GCF_029378745.1. Lineage (NCBI taxonomy): Eukaryota > Metazoa > Chordata > Mammalia > Artiodactyla > Bovidae > Bos > Bos indicus. The sequence continues at coordinate 25,753,676 of NC_091776.1, read as the reverse complement.
TCATCAAGATGGTTGAACACAGTTGGGAGGTGGGGTGATATGTAGGCTCTCTCCTTCAAGTAGATTCAGGACATAGATTCTTTCAGCTAATTAGGTTGAATTGGACAATGGGTCCAGTCGTTAATAGGTACAATTAGTTCTCATAGAGATCAAATTCTACTTAACTGAGATAGACAATAAATAAAAATATAATAAATTAGCAGATCATGATAGAAATATAGCAGAGTGTTAGGGCATAGAGCTCTTAGGCGAGTTCTTCAAATTGTGTAGTGAGGAAAGACCTTCCCAGGGAATGACATTTCACCTTGATCCAGGAGGACATGGATTTGACTGAGTAGAGATGAAATATGTGTATCTTAAAGACTGGTGGCTTAAACCTAGTGACATGTGGTGAAGTGGTGATATCAGGAAGAAGCACATTCTGAATAAATTTGCAAGCCAGGCTGTAGGGTTTGGATTTTATCTTAAGTGCCCTAGGAAGCAAGTGAAGATTTTAAGGTAAATAATGTTACATTAACATTTGAAAAGTTGACTGGCTTTAGCCCAGTAAAATAAGCCTATTCCCTTTCTATTTTTTCCTTTGTGATTTCTTTCATTTATCCTTCTTTTCTGTGTTTCTCTTTTCTTTATATTTCTAAACACAGCAGATTTTAGAATTAAATTTGTTAATGTGACATATGAACAAGCTGTAATTGCATTTCTCAAGCTTAAAATATTCCCAAACACATGTAACCATTCATTTATTTAACAATATATATTGTATGTGTTCTTTATGTGAAGACTAACCTTTATGTGAAGATACCAGGTATAGAGCAGCTCTCAGAAGGAAATAGATGATAAATATATATGAAAAACCTAATTAACTAAAATACATAGTGAATAAAGGAGCTATAAATATGAGGAAGGAAAATAAAGCACAGAAGAGAGATTTGAAATGTTGGGAGTGGAAGGAAGTTTTCAATTTTTTACAACATTCTCAAAAGTGCTTTACTGAGAAGATGATGTTTAAGTAAGAACTAAACGATGAGCAAGTGTACCTTGTTTAATCTTGGGATAAGAAACGTTCAGGTAAGCAAAAGTACACATGCTCTGAGCTATAAACATGATTTCTGGGTTTAAGAATACCAAGAAGGCAACACATATATAAGATACAAGATCTCATGAAGTCTTGAAAAGCCTTGCAAGAATTTTGCTTTCACATTGAGAAAATGAAAAACTTCAACAGTTCACTCAGTCATTTGGATCTGTCTTAAATACAACAGGATCACCCTAACTGCTTTGTGAAAATAAATTTAAAAGAAGGGCAAAACTTACATCAAAGAGATCAGCTTCACCAAAATATAAAATAAAAAAAAATTATAATAAACATTGGTTAAGAGATATTAAACAATAAAAGCGAGAGATAAAGGTTGGTTAGAAACAGCAATAGCTCAAAACAGAGAAGTAGCAGATCCTAGGTGTATTTTGGAGGAAAAGAATTTGCACAGGAACTGGATGTGAGAAAAAGAAAACAATCAATAATTCCAATTTTCAGTCTAAGCAATAGAGGGAAAGAGTTGGCTTTGATGAAGCAAAGGAACCTGACAGAGGCAGCTTTATTTATTCAGAGTAAGGTTTGGAGGTAGACTAGAAACTGATTTGAAACATGTTAAGTTTGAATATTAGATATCTAAGTAGAGATGAAATTCGGGCAGTTAGATGAGTGAGCAAAAGAGAAGTAGCTACGTAGATGGTATTTGGAGTCATGATAGAAGTTGAAGTCAGTAAGAAAGTAAAGAGATTTCTCTACAGTGAAAAAGATTCAGGAATAGATCCTTCAGACACTACAATTTTAAGATCTAGAGATGAGCAGTAAGCTTTGCAATTGAAACAGAAAATGATCCAAAGAAAACAGCAAGAATATTGTGTTTAAGAACAAAAGCCAGGAGAACATAATTAACTGTGTCATTTACTACAATAGGTCAGGACTAATTTAAACTAATAATTGAAAGTTGGAGTTTGAGACACAGAAAAGGACATATTAAAGGAATATGAGAATTAAAAGAATGCTTGCAGATGATTCAACAGCAAATCAGAAGATAACTGATTATATATACTATATATAACATTGACTGATTATATATACCAACTGTATACATGTTATTACTATTATTCAACCGTCGAATATATATATATATATATATATATATATATATATAATAGACTGATTATATATAACATCGACTATATACCTCTCTTGAGGTATCTTTGCTCTCCCTAAAAGAAAGGAAAATAATCTGTGAAGGATGAATGAACTGTAAGAGACAGCCTTTTTGATTTTAGTCTTTAGTGAAAAATAGAAATATTTTTGTAATCATGGGAACAATCTGTGAGGTAAAGAACGGAGTAACAGAGGAGATAAGCTAAAATAATGTCCATAATCTCATAAGGAAGGATGAAAACTCTCAGAAAACGCACAGAAAACTCCCCCAGAGTAACAGGAGGGAATCCAGAATCAGGTAAGTAGGGAAGCTGCGATGGTGAGAAGTTGTGGGAATTCTCTTCATTGATTGAATTTTTTTTTTCTCAGTTAAATATGAAACAAGGCCATTCACCGGAGACTGAGGAGGGTGAGGAGAATTGCAGAAAGAATAGAGGTATAGAATTATTATCTAGGAGAGTGGGGAGGGGTAACTAGAATAGGAAAATACACAATGAGCGCTGAGAGCTACTTTAAGTCAGTGATCATTAATTTTAAAGTGTGCTCTTCTCAGTCATTTTCACCTTATAAATGAAGCTTTGATAGTTTTGTATTGAACGTTTTCTATTCTTCCACTAACCAAGAAGATGTATTTTCTTTGCTGTATCTGGACTTTCTCTTATACAACGTGTATTTAGTATTTTGTTCAACACTTGTTTCCTAACCTTTAAACATGAAATTAAAAGACGCATACTCCTTGGAAGGAAAGTTATGACCAACCTAGATAGCATATTCAAAACCAGAGACATTACTTTGCCACCAAAGTCCGTCTAGTCAAGGCTATGGTTTTTCCTGTGGTCATGTATGGATGTGAGAGTTGGACTGTGAAGAAGGCTGAGCGCCGAAGAATTGATGCTTTTAAACTGTGGTGTTGGAGAAGACTCTTGAGAGTCCCGTGGACTGAAAGGAGATCCAACCAGTCCATTCTGAAGGAGATCAGCCCTGGGATTTCTTTGGAGGGAATGATGCTGAAGCTGAAACTGCAATACTTTGGCCACCTCATGCAAAGAGTTGACTCATTGGAAAAGACTCTGATGCTGGGAGGGATTGGGGGAAGGAGGAGAAAGGGTCAACAGAGGATGAGATGGCTGGATGGCATCACTGACTCGATGGATGTGAGTCTGAGTGAACTCCAGGAGTTGGTGATAGACAGGGAGGCCTGGTGTGCTGCAGTTCATGGGGTCACAAAGAGTCGGACATGACTGAGTGACTGAACTGAACTGACACCTCATCAGTTGCTCACTGAAAAAAACACTGTTACACCATGTTTTTCGTCACAGTGACTATAATTTGGCTTATTATATTTAAGTAAAAATAAAGCCCACCTGAAAAAAGCCCTCATAAACTCAACTTAAAGATCAATAAACAATATTTTAAGATTAATGACTTTTTTGGGCTTCCCTAGTGGTTCAGATGGTAAAGAATCTGCCTGCAGTGCAGGAGACCTGGGTTTGATCCCCGGGTTGGGAGGATCCCCTGGAGAAGGAAGTGGCTACCCACTCCAATATTCTTGCCTAGAGGATCCCATGGACAGAGGGGCCTGGCAGGCTACAATGGGGCTGCAAAGAGTCAGACATGGCTAAGTGACTAACACTTTAAATTTCAATGACTTTTTATTGCAAAATAATTGCTAAATGAACATATATTTAAAATTTGTAGAGTTATGATGAGTATGTATTTAGTGAATTTTAATATTTTCAAAATATTGTACAATGGTTATTACCTTGTCTAGCATATAATCACAAAGCAGTGCTAGCTTATATTATTAGCAGTACTGATGTTATTACTATTATTATTAATAACATATTTATCCTGAAATCTATTTATTTACATATGATTTCAAGTATACCAACTTGGTCGGGTATTATCTTTGTCAACTCCTCCGTTTCCTCACTAAAATGTCATTACATTAATTACCTCCTTTTTACTCTATTTTCAGAATGTTGATTTTTGGACCTGCAACTACAATATAGTCCTTTCATTACTATGACCATCTGAGTTTCAACTTCTTCAGTTATGCTAGCACTGACTGATCAGAGTTATATTAATAAACCAGGAATATATATGATATTTACTTATTGAATGTTTTGGGGTGGCTGCCTATAAACTCCAGAATGTCCTATAGTGTCCTGTGTGTCTATTTGCTATCAACTCTCAAAATGATCTCGTTTGTATCCCACAGTTAGCAATAACAAATGATCCAAAGATGCTGTAATTTGTTTCTGGGGCTTCCCTGGTGGGGTCTCAGCAGTTATGAATCTGCCTGCAATGCAGAAGACTTGCAGGAGAGTCAGATTTCATCCCTGGGTCAGTAAGCTGTCCTGGAGTATGAAATGGCAATCTACCCAGTATTCTTGCCCGGGAAATCCCATGGACAGAGGAGCTTGGCAGTCTACACTCCAGGGCGTCACAGAAACTTGGACAAAACAGAGCAACTAAACAACATCACAATAACTCTAAATTAAGATCAAGAGTTACCTCTTTAAGGCAATCTTCCTTAATCACAGGCAGTTAATGCTCCTTTACAATCAAAACATAACTCATGTTTACCTTTATTTAATAATTAGCTGATTCTGAGCTCTTTGAGAGAAGAAATCATATGGTGTTTATTTCTGATTCTCTGTACTAAAATCAACACTGGCAATATTGAAGAGGTACAATAAACAACTGTGAAATGAGTAAATTAATTAATGAACTTGTTAATCGGCAATGGAATCTTCCTCTAAATAGTAAAATAAACAAATACAGAAGCAATGAAAAGAAAGACTGCTCTCAAAAAATAATCCAAAAAGTTATTTTTTAAAAAGGGTAAAGAAGATTTAAAATCAAATCTGTAAATAGCTTAATTTTATTCAATTTTGGATAACACTTTAATTTTATTAATGGGGAAACTTTCTGTTAAAGAAGTAGAAACAATAGAGCAGCACATTTTAATAGACATGTTAATTAGGATACTGCACACAATTAGCAAGTTGAAAAACTAGCTGACTTAGCTAATGACTTTAGTAGCATTTAATTCAACATGTGAATAAGGTAAATAGTCCCCGAAGTATAAATATGATGGATTATAAAATGGCCTGATTAGGCTTAGCAAATACTCTAATCTTGACCTACCACTGAACTTCCAGAGCTAGTCAACAGATCCTTAATTATCAGTTTAAATACTTCTAAATTTATGCAGAGTTAATTGCTATTTTAATAAGTATTTTCAGACTAACAGGTCATTTTACCCATTTGGATTGATTCGTTTAGGAAATAACACCTTTGAGAATAACAACATAGTGATTTTGGAAATGAATAAATGCAAAAGTTACTTAGAATCATGAGGAGAAATAGATTCTTATAATATTTTATTTTTCTTAGATTAATTTTAAAGAGAAGATAGATGAGAAGACTCTACTGCCCTTTAACGGAAAAATAAAATATTATAAGAATCTATTTCTCCTCATGATTCTAAGTAACTTTTGCATTTATTCATTTCCAAAATCACCAACCTAGATAGCATATTCAAAAGCAGAGACATTACTTTGCCAACAACGGTTCGTCTAGTCAAGGCTATGGTTTTTCCTGTGGTCATGTATGGATGTGAGGGTTGGACTGTGAAGAAGGCTGAGCACCAAAGAATTGATGCTTTTGAACTGTGGTGTTGGAGAAGACTCTTGAGAGTCCCTTGGACTGCAAGGAGATCCAACCAGCCCATTCTGAAGGAGATCAGCCCTGGGATTTCTTTGGAAGGAATGATGCTAAAGCTGAAACTCCAGTACTTTGGCCACCTCATGCAAAGAGTTGACTCATTGGAAAAGACTCTGATGCTGGTAGGGATTGGGGGCAAGAGGAGAAGGGGACGACAGAGGATGAGATGGCTGGATGGCATCACCGACTCGATGGATGTGAGTCTCAGTGAACTCCGTGAGTTGGTGATGGACAGGGAGGCCTGGTGTGCTGCTATTCATGGGGTCGAAAAGAGTCGGACACGACTGAGCGACTGATCTGATATATATATATATATATATATATATATATATATATATTATCACAATTGAGTGCAGCGTGGTTTCTTGCTTCTTTGCCCAGGGCACCATTTTTAGAAAGTCCTCCAAACAGTTTTTCAAGAAGAAAATATCTTTTTTTTTCCTCCTCTTCGATGTTGTCTCTTTTCATTTCTTATCTCTTCATTTCTATGAGTAACTTTCACTCAACTCCTTGAGAAGAAATAGACTTCACTAAGTATGATGGATTTTTTTTTCTCCTCCCCACTCATTCTCTCCAAAAGGGAAAATACAATTTACTTGGTTTTAAATACTTTTACATTTCTATTATTTTGTAGTTTATTCAAATTCATGGAAGTATCTCTTGTACGTGCATTTATTTGAGAAAGTAAAGGTGTATAATTAATTTTAATTAGATGTTAATAATTTTTTTATTTTCTATGTGTTCTCATTTTACAAAAATTGTATGTGTATGTCCTGTATTAGCTTCCTAGTACTGCTCTAACAAAGTACCACACACCCAGGTGGCTAAGAAAACAACAAACATTTATTTTCTCACGGTTCTGGAGGTTAGAAGTGCCAAAGGCTATCCATGGAACTACGTCTCATCTGGAACTGTAGGGAGAGGTTTCCTTTATTCCACCTAACTGCTGGTGCCTACGTGTGTGCTTAGTCGCTCAGTCATGTCCGACTCTTTGTGACCCCATAGACTGTAGCCCACCAGGCTCCTCTCCATGGAATTTTCCAAGCAACGATACTGGAGTGGGTTGCCATTTCCTACTCCAGGGGATCTTCCTGACCCAGAGATCAAGCCCACATCTCCTGCACTGACAAGCGGAATCTTTTCCACTGCGCCACCTGGTGGTAATCGTCAATCCTTGACATTTCTTGGTTTGCAGTTCAGCACTTCAATCTCGGTATCCCTGGTAGCTCAGCTGGCAAAGAATCCACCTGCAATGCAGCAAACTCCGGTTGGATCCCTAGGTCGGAAAGAACAGCTGGAAAAGGTATAGGTTACCCACTCAGTATTCATGGGCTTTCCTGGTAAAGAATCTGCCTGCAATGTGGGAGACCTGGTTCGATCCCTGGGTTGGGAAGATACCCTGGAGAAAGAAAGTTACCCACTCCAGTATTCTGGCTTGGAGAATAGTCCATGGGATCACAAAGAGTCAGACACGACTGAGCAACTTTCACTTTCACTTCAGTCTCTGCCCTTGTCATCACATGGTGGAACCTCTGGTGTTTCTGGGTTTTCAGGTCACTTTACTCCGGTGTGACAGTGCTGCACTCAATATGCCAGCAAATTTGGAAAACTCAGCAGTGGCCACAGGACTGGAAAAGGTCAGTTTTCATTCCAATCCCAAAGAAAGGCAATGCCAAAGAAGGCTCAAACTACCGCACAATTGCACTCATCTCACATGCTAGTAAAGTAATGCTCAAAATTCTCCAAGCCAGGCTTCAGCAATATGTGAACCGTGAACTTCCAGATGTTCAAGCTGGTTTTATAAAAGGCAGAGGAACCAGAGACCAAATTGCCAACATCTGCTGGATCATGGAAAAAGCAAGAGAGTTCCAGAAAAACATCTATTTCTGCTTTATTGACTATGCCAAAGCCTTTGACTGTGTGGATCCCAATAAACTGTGGAAAATTCTGAAAGAGATGGGAATACCAGACCACCTGACCTACCTTTTGAGAACTTGACATGGAACAACAGGCTGGTTCCAAATAGGAAAAGGAGTACGTCAAGGCTGTATATTGTCACCCTGCTTATTTAACTTCTATGCAGAGTACATCATAAGAAACGCTGGGCTGGAAGAAGCACAAGCTGGAATCAGGATTGCTGGGAGAAATATCAATAACCTCACATATGTAGATGACACCACCCTTATGGCAGAAAGTGAAGAGAAACTAAAAAGCCTCTTGATGAAGGTGAAAGAGGAGAGTGAAAAAGTTGGCTTAAAACTCAACATTCAGAAAACAAAGATCATGGCATCTTGTCCCATCACTTCATAGGAAATAGATGGGGAAACAGTAGAAACAGTGTCAGACTTTATTTTTGGGGGCTCCAAAATCACTGCAGATGGTGACTGCAGCCATGAAATTAAAAGACGCTTACTCCTTGGAAGGAAAGTTATGACCAACCTAGATAGCATATTCAAAAGCAGAGACATGACTTTGCCAACAAAGGTCTGTCCTGTCAAGGCTATGGTTTTTCCAGTGGTCATGTATGGATGTGAGAGTTGGACTATGAAGAAAGCTGAGTGCCGAAGAATCAATGCCTTTGAACTGTGGTTTTGGAGAAGACTCTTGAAAGTCCCTTGGACTTCAAGGAGATCCAATCAGTCCATTCCAGCCCTGGGATTTCTTGGAAGGAATGATGCTAAAGCTGAAAGTCCAGTACTTTGGCCACCTCAAGTGAAGAGTTGACTCATAGGAAAAGACTCTGATGCTGGGAGGGATTGGGGGCAGGAGGAGCAGGGGACGACAGAGGATGAGATGGCTGGATGGCATCACTGACTCAATGGACATGAGTCTGAGTGAACTCTGGGAGTTGGTGATGGACAGGGAGGCCTGGTGTGCTGCGATTCATGGGGTTGCAAAGAGTCGGACACGACTGAGCGACTGATCTGAACTGAACTTACTCCTAAGGACACCAGACATATTGGGTTAAGGGCCATGTTATCTCAGTATGACCTCCTCATAACTAATTATATTTTAATGATCCTATTTCCAAATAAGGTCACATTTCAGAGATTAGGGGGCTTCCCTGGTGGCTTAGATGGTAAAGAATCAGCTGCAGTGCGGGAGAAGTGGGTTCAGTCCCTTGGTTGGGAAGACACCCTGCAGGAGGCCATGACAACCCACTTCAGTATTCTTGCCTGGAGAATCCCCATGGACAGAGGAGTCTGGTACATCTATTCAGGGAACACAACTGAACCCGTAATAAGCACCATGAGCTTCCTTTGTGGTTATTGCACTTTTTGCATTGTGCAATTGCATTTATAAAGAACTCCTTGTTTTGGATGGGCTCCCCAGGTGATGCAGTGATAAAGAATCCATCTGTCAATGCAGGAGAGGCAAGAGACCGTGGGTTTGATCAGTGGGTTGGGAAGATACCCTGAAGTAGGAAATGGCTGCCCACTCCAGTATTCTTGCCTGGAAAATCCCATGGACAGAGGAGCCTGGATGACTTCAGTCCATGGGGTCACAAAGACTTGGACATGACTGAGCATGCACACATTTCCTTGTTTTAGGGATAAACAGGATTTATAAACTTTGAGCTTTTTTATTTGTGTTTTAGTTTTAGCTTTCAACTTCAATCTTAAGCACACTTTAGACAAAACTACAAGTTTTGTGTGGCTTGGAAGGATTTGTTCTCCCTTTATTTTCAACAACATTCAAAATGATGTGGTGGCTGAAAGCAAGCCCATTCAAAGTCAGTGCTTTACGATTACACTGCTTCCTGCCTCTCCCCGCTTCTCATCAAATAGTTTGCCTTTGCTAAGAGCTTGGGTGAGTGATAATAAAACAGCAACTAAACCCCATGCCTCTTCAGCCTGTTGAATATGATCTCTACAATAAATTCTTAGTTTATTCCTTCTGGATATCATCACTCTAATCAAAAGATCATTTGGAATGGCTTATCAGTATTATAAAAATCTGTGTTTAGAAAAATCTCTGCTCTCAGATTTTGAAGAACCAGATGCCAATTTTTATCAACTACTTTTACTTCCTCCTACATTTCACAGTATCTGACAATCATGCCTCAGAGTTTGCCAGGATTGGTGATGTCACTGAGGATTTTCTCTGTTTTTTTTTTTTTTTGGAGATTGACTTTTGAGTAAGTGGATTAAATATGTTCTTTACTTGCGTGTTTGTATCGAGTTCTTTATAGATTTTATTAATTAAAGATGTTTTATCTGAAATGGATCTGCTTTGAAAATAATACTGAAAAACAACACCATTCATGATTTATGTAGCCACTGTAAAATAGAACAGTTAGTGATATATTTTTGGGTGTTGTTAGTGACAAGTAGACATTACTTAGAAGTCACATTTGATTAATGAAAATGCTATTAATGGTAATATGGAATTAATAGTAAAAAATGTGAGACATATGATATTTCTCAAAAAATAAAAATAGACCAGTTGCATATTATTGATGCATGACTGTATTATAATTAATCAGGAAAACAACCTACATAATGAGCATATTTGCCTAAGAGAACAGTGTAGTTAAGTATTTAAACTGCTTCTTAAATTTTATAATAATCACTCTTACTATAAATATAATGACATGTATTCACAGGATATACACTACTTAATTTTGGCATTTTGTAAACAGCAAGAAATTTTAATAAAGTTAAATATCCATCAGGAAATTTTAATACATCAATATAATTTTTAAAACTATGTAAGGGTAAATTTTGTATTTTATTAGAATATTTAATAACAGAAATTTTAAAATGACTTAGTAAGTATAAAAATCAATTGAAATCAAAATGCCAATAGTGATTCTTTTCTGGGGATTGGGGACTATGGGGAACTTTTATTTTTTACTTTATGCTTTTATGTATTTCTAGTTGTTAGCAATAAACATGTATAGCTTGTAAAATTAGGAATAAATCAATAATTATCATTAACAATTAAAAAGCAATTAAAAATATTATAAATGATATTCCCTAAATTTAAAATTTATGAACCTTAATAAATATTTTCTATAAGTTTTATTTGTAAAGATTATTAAATTTTTTAATTTAAATTTTTATTTAAAGATTATTTGAATAAATTAAAAATTTTAATTTAAAGGTTATTAAAATAGTCTTTCTACTGCTTTATTTTTTAGATAAGCTGTAGGTTCAGAGAAGAATTGAATGGAAGACAGAGATTTCCCATTTACTAATGTCTCCAATATTGAATTATCTTTTCCATTATCAACATCTCCCACCAGAGTGACATATTTGTTACAATTGAGGAACTGACATTAACACACTCAGATTTGGTGATTTTTTTCTATTTTACAGTATAACAGAAAGGCTATTAGTTGGCTTTTTAACTTAATTTGAGGAATATGTTTGGGCTACATGCTGTATAAGTTAGATAGCCTAGTTTGTGCTCTGATGACCAATTAAATCTTAAAGCTCATTGACCCAATGCAGGAAAAATGTATTTATCACTCATTCCATATATTCCATTCTGCTGGATGGGTGGATGCAGGAGGTGCCATTCTACTTCACGGGATTCTCTCAGAGATTCAGGGCACTGTATAAATCCTCTGACAATTTAAAAGATGATCTGTGTTCACTGGTGCAGAGATAAGAGATCTGTAGGAAGCACATCTGTTGTTCAAGTGTGATTTTATTCCATTTGCTATATTAGTCACATGGAATGCTAGAGAATGTCACCCTGCTCTATACCCAAGAAGAGGAAAACATGGTGAATACACAGTATTATCTCTGTGACACATAGACTATTTGAAATTTACATCAGTGATGGATTCAGAGAGACAGAAGATATGTTTAATGAAGTAACAATCCAAAGCATGATATTCTTTTGTGATTGCTGACCTCATGAGGCAGGTTATATATTTTAAGATGACATTAAAAGAACCAAATAAGTTAATTATATGATCACTATATTTCAAAGTATATTAACCATTGCTTTTAATTGTAGCCCTTTATTTTTTTATCTATTTGCTTCTTACATGAACATTATTTAGTCATTAGTTACTAAACTAACAGTTCAGTAGTGATAGAAATTCATTTAACATTTGTTAGATGGATTTTTTCATTTCTCATGTGTGTTTTTTCTTCCTTTCTGTCCCTATTTCTCTAATGTTGCCATGTATCTATAGATTTAAGACTAAAAATGGAGACACCAAAGTAGTCAAAAAAGAATCTTGATGCTTTTCTGTAACTTTACAAATAAAATACAAATTCATTGTATTAATTGTAATTCAGAGAAAAATCACTAAAAGTAAATTTTAGACGTGACTATTTTATATCATATCAGTTATAATTATACATATATCCCTTCCCTCTTTGACCACCCCCTCTCCCAATCCTACCCATCTAGGTTATCACAGACACCAGGCTGAGCTCCCCATGCTATACAGCAGGTTCCCACTAGCTATCTGTTTTACACATGGTAATGTATATGTCAATCCCAATCTCTCAGTTCATTTTAACACCTGTCTCTTTGAGTACATCATCAATGTGAATTTCATATATACTAAGTGTGGCAGAGACAAAAATGATACCCTCAGACATTTCCTCTTCCTTCCCCTGCCTTCCATGTGACTGATCTGGCAAATGGGAAAATTTGTAAAGTGAAGTGTGTTGTTTTTAACCTGAAGAAATGTTGGAGTATTTTAGGAATCAAGACAATATCCTCAAAACTTGGTTTTAAGACTTGGATAAAAACATAAATGAATTGCATTATATAAGTCTCTAGCCTACAAATATGAATATATTTGGCCTCATAAAAGAGGCATAACAAAGTAAACCAAATATCTTTCTTAAAACAGGCATTACATGGAAGTAAATTGGATGTTAATGTGACAGAATTGTCAATGATATGAGTTCTTTTTACTTAAATTGTTATGAATATTATCTGATTCTATTTTGTTTAACTTATATGCAGAGTACATCATGAGAAACGCTGGACTGGAAGAAACACAAGCTGAAATCAAGATTGCTGGGAGAAATATCAATAAGCTCAGATATGCAGATGACACCACCCTTATGGCAGAAAATGAAGAGGAACTAAAAAGCCTCTTGGTGAACGTGAAAGAGGAGAGTGAAAAAGTTGGCTTAAAACTCAACATTCAGAAAATGAAGATCATGGCATCTGGTCCCATCACTTCATGGGAAATAGATGGGGAAACAGTGGAAACACTGTCAGACTTTATTTTGGGGGGCTCCAAAATCACTGCAGATGGTGACTGCAGCCATGAAATTAAAAGACACTTACTCCTTGGAAGGAAAGTTATGACCAACCTAGATAGCATATTCAAAAGCAGAGACATTATTTTGCCCACAAGGTCCGTTTAGTCAAAGCTATGGTTTATCCTGTGGTCATGTATGGATGTGAGAGTTGGACTGTGAAGAAAGCTGAGCGCCGAAGAACTGATGCTTTTAAACTGTGGTGTTGAAGAAGACTCTTGAGAGTCCCTTGGACTGCAAGGAGATCCAACCAGTCCACCCTAAAGAAGATCAGTCCTGGGTGTTCATTGGAAGGACTGATGCTGAAACTGAAACTCCAATACTTTGACCACCTCATGCAAAGAGCTGACTCATTTGAAAAGACCCTGATGCTGGGAGGGATTAGGGACAGGAGGAGAAAGGGACGATAGAGGATGAGATGGTTGGATGGCATCACCAACTCGATGGATATGAGTTTGGGTAAACTCTGAGAGTTGGTAATGGACAGGGAGGCCTGGCGTGCTGCATTTCATGGGATCGCAAAGAGTTGGACATGACTGAGTGACTGAACTGAACTGAACTGATTTTGTTTTTATTAATTGAATTTAATCCACTTGTGATATATTGATTATTAAGCAGAGCTATGAATGATTCTTTTGACCTTTATTTGAGAAGCACAGAAGCAAGGGAAAAAATATAAAGACATTTAAAGTATAAAAATTAATAAGAAGAGCAAAACTCACCTTCTATTAATTTATTTTGTTTCCAAAGAAGTAAAAAAAAACGCCTTTACACATAAGTATAGTGCATTTTATTCTCATATATTCTTTTAAGATAGCTAGAGAGTATTAGAATACCTTTGAGCCCATTAAAGCTAGTTATTTTCTAGCAAAATATTTCTGGCTTGCTTTATGAAGAAAACTAAGTTTACATTTAAAATACAAGTAGGAAAATAATTTTTTATTTGATCAAAAATTTTAAATCCTGACAAACTTTAGCCATCATTTGAAGTAATTCACACACACTCACAGTTTTGATTTTTTTTATGTAAATCAGTAAGACCTACTCTTATTTGTGGCATATACAATGATTGTGCTAAAGTTCTTGTAAGAAAAATGACATTAATACATTGAGAAATTCATTCTATCTTTGCCTAGTATTCTTTTCAAATTTAGCATCTAATACCTGGGAAATTTTAGCCTTCTAATAAATGAAGTATAAAATATATCAATCACATAGTACAAAATAATTAACCTTTCAGATTCTAGGACCAAAAGTTTTATAAGTGACTCTTCTCCTCAAAAGAAAGATTGAATCAAGAGTGGTGAGTTTTTCATAGACCAGGGAGTGGAGCAGAAAAGGGCTATCAGGTAACCAAGAGAAAAATAGAATACTTAATGCCCTAGAATCTACACAGACTGGAATTTTGACACCTGAGGGGAAAAATCGTCTAATTTTATGACCTATCAGTCTTTTGCTATTTTGCCTTTTAACTTTAAAGTATCTGCTAAATATTCTCAAAAAATAAAATAAATCAATCTTAGCTATACTCTGGCTGTTTAACTCTCAGCCACAATATTTGCATAGCTTTATACATTTTTTAAGGAGAAGGCAATGGCACCCCACTCCAGTACTCTTGCCTGGAAAATCCCATGGACGGAGAAGCCTGGTAGGCTGCAGTCCATGGGGTCGCTAAGAGTCGGGCACGACTGAGCGACTTCCCTTTCACTTTTCACTTTCATTCATTGGAGAAGGAAATGGCAACCCGCTCCAGTGTTCTTGCCTGGAGAATCCCAGGGACAGAGGAGCCTAGTGGGCTGCCGTCTATGGGGTCGCACAGAGTCGGACACGACTGAAGGGACTTAGCAGCAGCAGCATACATTTTTTAAGTCATGATCTTTCAAAAGTGACTATTTTTATCCATGGCAGAAATTTAGAAACCTGAGTTTTTTATAAATTTAGAAGTTATCTAAGAAATCTACTGAGAAATGTATAGAAGAGTTGCCTTCCCCGACATTAGAAATAGCGATCATTAAAGAAAAAAACTAATCAAAAATTACTCATCACTTTATTATTTTACAGCTACTTTAGAAAATACCTGAATCCCCTGTATAAACAATATGTGCCATTTAGTAAAAGACTAAAAACTTTTTAAAGAATATAATCTTAAAGCCAAACAGCATTTTACAGACTCTAGAATTATTCTATATGTGAACATTTAAATCTTCTTGCTGTGACAAAAATAACCAAAACGTTTCAACACACACACAGACTTCTCTCATCAAAAGTGTATGAAAACTAAGTCCAACGAAAAACTCTTATCCTAGAAAAGAGAATGGCAATAATCTTCTAGAAGATAATACCCCTCCCTTCTCCACTTTTGTTCTAATACCTTTTTGAGGGCAGACTCAGTTATATCTTACTGTGCTAAGCCACTCACCCTAATGGAAAAGAAATGCAAGTCTCCTAAAGCACAACTGAAAAATTCAGTAAATCTGTAATGTGTCATGCTCTCTTCTAATGTCATTTTAAAGAAGTATTAAAGTCAAAGTGGAAAGCACCTGATTTCTCCTACAGTGTCATTTCCCGCCCCCACCCCCACCCTCAGTGAAATCCCTAACCACCAAGTGACAATTTTGATCTTATACCTAGAAAAACACTCCAAACCTAGTTTCATATCTCTTTGAAAAATCATTTTCCCATTGTAAATTAATCTCATTTGGAAATGATTTTTTAAATTTGATTTATGCAAAACAAATCCCAGTGCCCAGAAGAACCTGCATTTGTGGTCGTTATGCCGCAGCTAGAAGTGAAATTACTGATCAGTGAGCTGTTTCAGAATGGCGACGTGAACTGCCGCCTGGATTAAGCAATCTGATGAAGCATAACCTACCATGAAAGAAATAAAAACATTTTATAGGACTCATGGGCATTACTGACAGGTTTCTACTGCTTTTTCAATAGGATTCTGTTTAGCAGGAGATCTCATTTATTCAGAACCCTTTTGTTTAAACATAATAAAATGCCCCATTACATTATGGGAAACATGAAATGTTTTCTCCTTAATATAGTTTTGTGTAGGGAATCGTCATTATAAAAATCTTTTGAAATACTTTTTGAAACACTTTTTGGCTTGTTACATTAAATGTTAAATAAAGAAACAAGATAGATATGTTTTAGATTAAGTAGAGTTTATTTAAATTTGTACGTCAATTAAGCATTTGCACCAACCTAGTTTTAGGATGACACATTTCTTCAATTAAGAAAAAAGTAATACTTCTTTTGTTAAATCAATATCACTGTAGCAAAGCTGCTATTTCAATAAATAAATACTGTCTTAAGAATCCAGTTCTTAAATTCTCCATTTATTTAAAATAAAGGTTTACTATATGATCTTGTAATGGCAACATGGCCCAGCCATACCTGTTTTCCAAAATGATTTATGTCTCCTTGTAAATGAGGAAAGTTACATAAGGAAAATTCACTTGATTTCAAGTGAATTTGAAAGAAAATACTTTCTTTTAAGAATTAATGCATGTCACTTTTCTTTGTCTCTGGTTTTCTATCTCCCCCACACATCAAAATCATCCAAAGAGATAGTAGACACCATTAGATTCCATATGCACAGATTCTGTTTCTGGTTATTAGGGGTGGAGCTCGGGTATTGGTTTATTTAAAGAGCATCCCAAGGGATTCCAATGCAACTGAGTGTTGATGCAACTGCTCTAAACAAAGAGGAAAAAAAAAAAAACGAATGTGAACAGGGCTCCTGTGTATGATTATAATTCCATAATTATACTCTTTAAAACCAGAATTTTTTTTCAGATGAAGTTAAAATTTTGCTAAGGGTCTAGGGATAAACTGTCTTGATATTAGTAATTTTCTTTTAATTTAACAATCACAACTGATATTGAAGCTGAAACTCCAATACTTCGGCCACCTGATGCAAAGAGCTGACTCATTGGGAAAGACCCTGATGCTGGGAAAGATTGAGGGCAGGAGGAGAAGGGGACAACAGAGGATGAGATAGCTGGATGGCATCACTGACTCAATGGACATGGGTTTGGGTGGACTCTGGGAGTTGGTGATGGACAGGGAGGCCTGGCGTGCTGTAGTTCATGGGGTCGCAAAGAGTCAGACATGACTGAGCCACTGAACTGAACTGAATGCAAAAATTGTCAGATGAAATCATAATTTTAATATCAATGATAAGTTTGGGAGATATTTTTAACTCTTTACATGAGTTAAAATATGTAAAATTTTTACATACATGAAGTAAAATACATACATGAAGGTCAACTTTTAAAAGGCATTTTCAATTAACACAAGAGATGATATTTCTAATACAAAGCAACAAAAGAATCACTTGTGCAAGCTGACTTGATAATTACCTTAGTTGCTCTCTTACGAAAATGTTCTAAACACCTATATCTTTCAGTCACCGTTCTGATACATTTCACAGCTGCTATATGAAGAAGCAGTTCATAAGACCCAAAGTGTAGAGTAGCAAATGAATACGTGAGAGTTTGCATCCAGTATACCTTATACAAAATGTTGCTATAAAATTCTAAATATAACAAATTTCTTTCTAAAATGCAATATCCAACTTTAAAAACTAGTAAGTTAAACAATGCAAGATGGTAAGTAGTTGAGGTTTATGTCTAGGCCTTTGCACTGCATACTCTTGTTTTACACTATATACAGCCAGAGGCACTGCAGCTTATATTCAGCCAAATATTGACATTGAAAATAATGCTCTTCTGCTATGTCATCATCCTCTTCCACACCTGTTTCCTCCAGTTTGTCATCATTGTCATCTTATGCCATGCCTTTTTTTTCATGAGGTAGAATATGACTCATGAAACTAGATTTTCATTTAAAAAGTACTCCAATAGCTAATTAACAACTATTTGAACCCTTGAAAGAAATACATATTAGCCTTTTATCCTCAGGAGTTAACTGGAACACAAAAGCAGTTTGCAAGAGCATTCTACTTGCTCTTTTTATAGCTTAATGATTTTCATAGTGCCACTCTTTCTTTGCTATCAATATACCTGCCTCCCCACCATGACATCTATTATTTCTAGCCTTTGGGAAAAGTAGGTATTTGATCTGACTTGGCCTCATTTTCAATGTTTTTATTAACATCTCATTTGGGAAATAACAACAAATTAAAAAAGAAATTATAGTGTAAAACACATAAGCTTGACAACATTTAAGAAGTTGGACATCTTTCAAGAGTTTGGGAATAGGCATTCACATTTGAATAGGAATATTCAAATATTCCAAGTCACATATTTGAGCATATTAACATTCTTAAAATAGTCAATAAACAATAAGGAACACATTCTGGGTAGCTTTTTATTTCATGTTTTATTTTCCTCAACCTTGCATTTCCTCAGAAATTACCCTCCAACCATTTTTTTTTTTACATTCATATTTTCTAGACTCATAAATTGAATTGATAACATAATATCTCTTTCCAAAAAGAGCTGGACAGAACCCAGTGTTCCCTATTAAGATTAACTTTTTTAGAGTGTTTGACTTTTACCTGTACAATTTCTTCTTGAAGGTTATTAGGGCAATAATTTATCACTTATCAACTTCCAGTAAGTGCCCAATGTAGCTTAAAGATGCTCCAGTATATTGGCACATCTTTGTAAAGGAGTTTCAAAAAACTGAAGAATTGTCTCTCTTTTAACAGTTGCTTCTTTCTCAACTTCCCCCAGAACAAATCAGCCTCCTCATTTCCTGCAGCATTTTCCATCCTTGTTGCTGGCATAGTCCACATGCTTCTTGGTCTAGAGGTTTGTTTGTATTTGTAGCACCATGATTATCTTCCTCATTCTCTTTGAAGCCAAACTAAAATGGCATCCTGTAATTATGGGTCTGTAAGTACTTTGGGAACAAGATGTATCTGTCTGTCTGCATTGTTTTGTAATTGTTTTGTAAGTGGATTTATGTTTGTACCAGGATTTGGATGTGCCCGGGGGTTGGGCAGGGAATTTTAAGATTAAATCTGCCTGTGTAGCTAAAATGCACCTATGCACAGCCCATTGTGAGCACTCTATCTCCTGCTGACTCTGAGTTTCCTCATGGTGAGGTGCTTTGTCCTAATGCTGGTGGTGTCTAAAGACTTAGAGACAAAGGCAGCGTGGTAACAAAAAGATCATTCCTGAACTCTCAGGTTCCCTTGTAATGTATATCCTTACTCCATTGTCGAAATCTATGCTTTGATTGTAATAACTCTATTCCAGGTGTATAATCTGGTGAAGTTCTGGAGTCTATCATTTGATTACTTAATTTGATCCAAGTTTAATTAACAATGAATGCACTTCTCATAGAAGACTATCTGTACACTAACCCCGATAATTTTCCTCTGAAACTGTAACTGTAACACCATAATTTCTCTTTATGAGGACTTTGTACAGATAAAATTTGCAAATTTTAATTTTTACTGTTGATTTTTCCTACTGCATAGATTCCATGAAGATAAAAGCCATCTCTTGGAAACATGACAGAGAGCTCAAAAGCTATGTGTTGACTGGCTCAAGAATCATGGGTTGAAACAGAATCTTAAAGATGTAAGGAAAACTGAATATATTTAGGTCATTGTGAAGCAACCAATAAAGAAGAGTAAGTGAAAGTCATTCAGTGGTGTCGGACTCTTTGCAACCCCATGGACTGTGTCCATGGAATTCTCCAGGCCAGAATACTGGAGTGGATAGCCTTTCCCTTCTTCAGGGGATCTTCCCAACCCAGGGATTGATCCCAGGTCTCCTGCATTGCAGGCAGATTCTTTACCAGCTGAGTCACAATGGAAGCCCAAAGAAGAGTAAAGTTATGACTGCATATAGTTAAACTACAGAGTATAGTTGTATATTCTGGAATACATGGAAGAAATGTTATAATATT
Source organism: Bos indicus (assembly GCF_029378745.1). NCBI lineage: Eukaryota > Metazoa > Chordata > Mammalia > Artiodactyla > Bovidae > Bos > Bos indicus. Next base: position 25,733,609 of record NC_091776.1, on the reverse strand, counting down.
GGGATAATGGATGAAATGTTTTCAAAAGTACAAAAAAAGCAAAATTTTACTCATTGAAGACAACTCTAATAAGACAAAAGGAAAGGAAAATAGTTTAGAAGATATATCAGGACTCATATATAACAAATTTATTTTCTTTCTGAAGTCAGAAGTGAGATTTTCTTACTGAGTGAGGAAAGAGGTATTAAAGTTTGAAGCTGGACATCGCTGGAGAAAATCTGAAGCAAAAGCCATAAAGAATAGGAACTGAGCCAAATAAATGGCACCATTTACTAATGTTGCCTAGGCCTTTGCAGGAGGAATTGTTATAGGAAGTGTGGTACTTATGACACAGAACAGAACTCTGTGGGGCTTCTGGGCAGAAAAGCCTTTCTGTGCCCCCCATTTCTTGATTAGAGGAAATAGCCTTCATTAAGCTCCATAACCTTCCCAGAACTCCAAGGGGCAGGTTCAAATAGATGTTAATTAAGGAAGGGAGGGGATATTGAGATAATGGAGGAATAGTCAAGAAACCAGAGAAGGAAATGGCAACCCATTCCAGTATTCTTGCCTAGAGAATCCTGTGGACAGAGGATCCTGGTGGGCTGCTGTCCATGGGGTCACACAGAGTCAGACACAACTGAAGCAACTTAGCAGCAGCAGCAGCAGTCAAGAAACAATAGAGCAGCCTTGGGGTGGAGTCATAATTTCCCTTCAAGGGATATACATAGCAATATCTTTGAGCTGTTTTGCATTTAATGAAACTCCCACGTGGTGAAAAAAATTAATGGTATGCTGTTCATAAGCATGGAGACCCCAAACAGAACCGGAAATGATATCATAAACTGATGCTACTGACTCCAACTTACCTCGTGACCAACCAATCAGAGGAATATCCATGAGCTGATCACGCCCTCTTTGAACCAAGACTTTGCTTTACTCTACTTTACTCCTCACAACCCCCTCCAGGTCAGAACACATAGCATTGAGGACATTAGTCTGCCGTGACCCCCTTTGCTTGGTGTGTGTGCTAAGTCGCTTCAGTCACGTCCAACTCTTCGCTACCCTGTGGACTGTAGTCCACCAAGCTCCTCCGTCCATGGGATTCTCCAGGCAAGAATACTGAAGTGGGTTGTCATTTCCTTTTCTAGGTGACCTTCCCGATCCAAGGATCGAACGTGCACATCTTATGTCTCCTGAATTGGCAGGTGTGTACTTTACCACTAACATCACCTGGGAAGCCCTTGGCAAGGCAATAAAGTTATTTTCTACTTCATCCAAAACTGTCTCCAAAATTTGATTCGGTATTGGGGTACAGAGGCCAAATTCAACTTCACGTAGAGTAATAAGGTTGTTGCATTGTGTTTAACAAAATCAGAAAGGACTTGTTGCAAACTGCAGTTTTCATCATATTAATACAAAGAAGTACATAGTGAATTTCCAATAGAAAAATGTTACATCCAGTATTTGCTATGTTTACTTAAGACCATATTTACTAAAATTTATGTGCATGTAAACATTTTTAGTTAAAATTGTTAGGTAGAATAAGAAAGTGAAAGTGAAGTCGCTCAGTCGTGTCTGACTCTTTGCGACTCCATAGACTGTAGTCTAGCAGGCTCCTCTGTCCATGGGATTTTCCAGGCAATAGTACTGGAGTGGGTTGTCATTTCCTTCTCCAGGGGATCTTCCCAACCAGGGCTTGAACCCGGGTCTCCCGCATTGTAGACAGACGCTTTACCGTCTGAGCCACCAGGGAAGTCCTAGAATAGGAAAAGGGAGTCCAAAATGGCGGTGGCTGAAAGATAAAGAAGGGGAAAGCCCATGAATAAAACAAAGAAAGATCTGAGGACTGGAGTAAGAACCTCAGGTAAAACAAACAGCCCTCCTGGCTAGCACAATTTACATAAGACAGACTCAGGGGGAGAAAAAAAAAAACATAAAAAGAGGAGCCAAAATTGAGCCAGAGGCTTCTCTTCAGACTTTTGGGTGGTCAGCCTGCCCTCACGCCTTGAGGATGTATGTTCCTTTGCTTCCGAAATAAAACTGAGCTGTAACACGGAGCTGTAACATTGGTACATCTGTTCTCCAAGTTTTTGCTGCAGCGAGCCAGAGCCAAGGAAATTACACACTCCCTCAACGAAATGAAAAGAAAACAGAGAAACCCATTAAAACAATAAAGTTCTATTTTAAAAAGTAGAAAGAAGATAATCGAATGATGAATACTGCATTCAGAAAAATGTTAACTTCATTGAGAGGAAGCCAGGTGGATGGAATAAGAGCAGCGATATATTTACATAAGTTATTATCAAGGTCTCACATTGATTTGTGTGGTAGGTTTGTGGGTGCTTTTTGCATTTAGATAAATGAGTTAAAAAAAAACTGACTAAAAAAACTAATACATTAAAAAAAAAACAGGCATGGATCAATGAATACACTGTGTCATGAAAGAAAGATTAAGAATTACTCAAATATATGTACATAAAGTAAAATTAATAAAGTAAGAAAAAATTTTGTTTCCAGAATTATGTGCATGTGCACTATGATCAAATCATCTTAAGTGAAAGTGTTAGTCATTCAGTCATGTCTGACTCTTTGTGGCTATAGCCCACCAGTCTCCTCTGTCCATGGAATTCTCTAGGCAAGAATACTGGAATGGGTAGCCATTTCCTTCACAAGGGGATCTTCCTGACACAGAAATCGAACCCAGGTCTCCTGCACTGCAGGCAGATTCTTTACCATCTGAGCCACCAGGGAAGCCCTTAAAGATTTTGTCAAATGTGCCATTTATTTCTTCCAGCAATTCTAAATTCTAGCTTACTCATTGATGTATTTGCCATATGTCTTCTGCCTATGGAGGAGCCTCTTTATATGTGTCCTCATTATTATTTTTTATATTTCATTGACGGTTAGTATTGGCAGTTGGTCTACATTATGTGCTACATGCCTGGTAATTAACAGAGGGCAAAATTTTGACTATGGTTGATCCTTGATAAAGCAGCACTGAAGCTAAATGCTACCTTGCTAATGGACCACAATGAAAGCTTCCTGTTTCCTGGTTATTACACCCTCCTTTCTTCAGGCTTTTGTCAACTTGTATCAATCCTTTAGCTCTGTCTCAACATTAGAAGCAAAGAAAAGCAAGAACTCTCCCAGAGGTCTCATATCAATTTTACAAATGGAAGTTTTTAGATTTTTGTTTCTCAAACTCTTCCTGGAATCAGCATTCCAAGACTCTGATGCTTTCTGGTGCTGGTCTCCCAGCTCTTGCATATCGCTCAGGGAAGAAAAGCTCCAATGGCTCTCCCCACTAAAGCTCATCAAGAGTTTTATTTCAACCCAACTGCTCTCTAAGCCCAGAGCCACAAAGGTAGACGATTTGCTGGATGATGAGTGTATCACTCATGAAATACTCTGCTTATATGTCCTGCCTCAGAGAACATAGGAGACTGACAGCTCCAGATATGGCCCTTCTGAATCTACTACTACTTTACTACAGGCCACAGTTCCCTTTTCAACCCCAATCTCCAGTCTGCTCCTACCAAATGAATTGGCATAGCTGAGGGTACTAGCCTGGGCTCACTGCTTCAGTAACAGGTCTTCTCTAATCAGCCAATTATATATACACAGAGGTTCTTCCTATGTGTTCTCAAGTATCAGACCTTCCTTGTGGTGTGAAGGTTTCTCATGCCTACTCTTGCACCTACCATCTTTATTCTTCATAAAGCATTTCATTCAATAAATCTTGTGCAAATTTAAGCCTGTCTTGGCAACCAGTTCTCAAATGTCTCAAACTAAGACAATGCAGATGCAAGATGTACATGCAATACCATTTTCTCAGAATCTTTGCCACTGCTATAATATTACAATGTATCAAAATATATGATAACAAATTAGGGTTTATTCCAAGAATGCAAGAAAGTAAATGAGCTATGATATGCTCACATGAATAGATACTGAAATGCATTTGATAAAATTTCTAAACCATTTCTAATAAAAGCACAGAATGGAAAGAGATTACATAAATATATAATCTATTTCCTGAAAGACAAGAGCAGATATTATTCTAAATAGCAAAGCATGGAAAAGAATCCAATTAAAAATATAAATTTGCATTGAATGCCTATTATGACTATTAACATTTATGGGTGACTCAGAAGTGACTGACAGAAATGTTTACAGGAATAGTTGAATGCATAATGCATACTAGGGACTTCAGGTATGACATGGCAGTTCTGTAGATTATTATCTTTCTCCTCTTCTTCTAGAAATTATGTAAATCTTTCTAATTAAAAAATTACATTCTCCATGTTTTACAGAAACTTGGAGTCAGATGTGATTTACAGATTCAAGCGTGCAAAGTTTGAGTCCGTGCAGATGTCATGCAAAAATAAGTGTAAAGTTTATTTTATTGGCCCAGAGGTGGCAGATTCCAGTATGCACCACAAAAATATACTTCCCACAGATAAAGGAATTATCCTGAGGGGCAAACAGTGTATCTTTTTCTAATAAGCAGGTAAGTAACTTTAATACATTATACCAGGTTTAACATGTTCCCAGAAAGACAGAAAGCAAGAGAGTGGAAAATATCAAAGGACCTCAGCAGGAAATGATTTTTAGCGTCAGAAAAGTGCATGTCCTAAATTTAATGTGTTTACCAGGAGTTAAAGTTATTTTATTTTGTAGTTGCTTTTGATAAAGCCAAGAAGTTTAGGGTTGGCAGCAAAAGTCCTCTAGATTCAACTTTGTACAAAGAAACACTGGAGATGGATTTACAAAGAAGGCATAAACAAGGTTTATTTGTAAGAAGCTATCTGTCTCTAGGTGAGAAGAATAAGTAAAAGCTTTGACCTTTTCACCCAAAACAAGAAATTTCTGGAAACAAATAGTCTAATAAAAATGATTATGTTCAGTAATGAATAATAACATAAGAAATGTTAGTACATTGTTATACTATTTTTATTAGAATACTCTGGAGATGAGAAGCAAAATTTTCATAATGTTAAATAATTATATAGATAGAAAAGACTTTTCAGAGCTACGGCTACTGCTAAGCCACTTCAGTCATGTCCGACTCTGTGTGACCCCATAGACAGCAGCCCACCAGGCTCCACCGTCCCTGGGATTCTCCAGGCAAGAATAGTGGAGTGGGTTGCTATTTCCTTCTCCAATGCAGGAAAGTGAAGTGAAACTGAAGTCGCTCTGTCATGTCCGACTCCTAGCGACCCCATGGACTGCAGCCCACCAGGCTCCTCCATCCATGGAATTTTCCAGGCCAAAGTACTGGAGTGAGAGCTAGTGGTAAGTAAATATTCTGTCACAAATTAATGAACAGACACACACACATACACTAAAGTTTGCAACCAGTCTTATGAAGGGCAATCACAGAGTTGAAGTATAAAAAGTTAGAGAAGATATAAGAGAACATATGATACATGAGTTTGTAGGATCTACATAACAGTTGAAGGAAAATACAAAATTATAAGATAAAGGAAGATGAAATTCAAAGTGATACCAGGGAGAATCCATCAAAGAAAATACAGAAGTGACTTGGAGAATAGAAATGAGAAAACTGACACAAACATAGTCAAAATCAACTTGCAAAAAATTTGTTGATGGAGATCCATTTTTAAGAGATTTGGGGGAAGGCACATTCTGTATTGTGCTTGATAGGAATACAGATTACTACACCACCTATGGAGAGCAATATCATATACAGTCAACCTTTGAATAATTTGGATTTGAACCATACGATCTACTTATATGTGGATTTTTTTTTTTTTTTTTTAAGTAGAAATGCTGCAGTACCACTCAGTCCATGGTTGGTTGAATCCACGGATTGGAACTCCAGAGACACAGGAACCCATGATGTACTCTGGATGGTTGACTCTAAGTTGTATAAAGATTTTCAATTGCTTGGAAGGTGGGTGCCTCTAATCCCACCTGAGTTCAAGGGCCACCATATATGTAATCTCTAAGTTGCAAAAGAATATAACCTTAGAGTTTTCTTCAAAGAATTTTTCATACAGATATACTTGTATGAATGCTATTCATTACCTCCTTGTTTGTACTACCAGTTTTAAACAATTAAATGAATGAATTAATTAAATTTTAATTTAATTAATTAAATTTTTATACATCCAAACAATAGAAAATGTTATAGAAAAGGGTGGATTAATGTCTCTAGGTCCTGAAGTAGAAATGCTTTTGACATATTTTGGAAGGGAAAGGAAAAGTAAGGCAGTGAACTACATATAAACTTATTTGTCAGAAAATAGGGAAGGAATCTGGAGAAGGGCATGGCAACCCACTCCAGTACACTTGCCTGGAGAATCTCATAGACAGAGGAGCCTGTCATGCTACAGTCTGCTGCTGCTGCTAAGTCGCTTCAGTTGTGTCCGATTCTGTGCAACCCCATAGGCAGCAGCCCACCAGGCTCCACCGTCCCTGGGATTCTCCAGGCAAGAACACTGGAGTGGGTTGCCATTTCCTTCTCCAATGCATAAAAGTGAAAAGTGAAAGTGAAGTCGCTCAGTCATGTCCAACCCTCAGCAACCCCATGGACTGCAGCCTACCACGCTCCTCCGTCCATGGGATTTTCCAGGCAAGAGTACTGGAGTGGGGTGCCATTGCCTTCTCCATGCTACAGTCTATAGGGTGGCAAAGAGTTGAATACAACTGAGCTACTGAGCAGAGCACAGCACAGGGAAAGTATCAGAATCTCTACTGTTGTTTATTTGAAAATACATAAAGCAAATTTGGACAGATTGACAATCCAGGAGGGCATGCGGACAGACAACTGGGGAGAAATGTGGTAAGACTCAATATTGATTATTTAGCATTTTTAACATTTAATTTTGACTTATATGATTGCAGTATGTATATTAAAAGAAGCTAACAAAATACAAGGGTTTCCCATGGCACAGTAGTAAAAAAATTCATCTGCCAAAGCAGGAGATGCAAGAGATGTGGATTTGATCCCTGGGTCAGGAAGATCCCCTGGAGAAGGAAATGGCAACCCTTACTCTAGTATTCTAACCTGGAAAATCCCATGGACAGAGGAGCTTGGCGGACTACAGTCCACAGGATCGCAAAGAGTCAGACACAACTGAGTACACACTCACATACACACACCCAGATAAAACAAAATATAAAGCTAATAAAATACAATATATTATGGTTGTGGTTTAAGCAGTTCTGTGACATAATCTGTACTTTGAATACAAACTGACTTTAGAGAGACAATAAATCTAAAAGAAAGAGGATGAATTTAGGATAAATCTTGAGGGACAAGCTATAGGAATTCTGGATTTATTCCTTTAACAAATATTTATTGAGTACTTGGTATATGTCAAGCCTGTTTAAAGGCACTGGTCATTAGATGTTAGCAGTGTTGTGAAAAGGGAAAAATCAAGGGTGACATAAAGGGCATTAGAGTAAACTCCTAAAAACAATGGAAGTGCCATATACTGATGAGAAGTGTTGGTACAGGAAGAAACTTGAGGACAGTGTTTCTCCTCAATCAAATCCAATTTGAAGATTTACATTAGAGATGTCTTTTTGACATTTAGGTGGGGATGTTAAAGAAGGTATATTAGTACGTGATTTTTTTCATATTTTGAAAATCTGATTTCTCAGATACTTGTTTTCAAAAATATGGTGAGGCATACTATGTTTCTGTATAGGAAAACTCAATGTTTTTAAAATGATAGCTCTACCCCCAATTGAACTATATATAATGCTGCCCCAATTAAAATTCTAGAGAGTTTTTTTTAAAGGAACTTTAAATGTTTATTCTAAGCTGAATCTGGGCTTCCCTGGTGTCTCAGCAGTAAAGAATCTGCCTGCCAAGCAGGAGACATGGCTTTCATCCCTGGGTCAGGAATATTCCATGGAGAAGGAAAAAGGCAACCCACTTCAGTATTCTTGCCTGAAAAATCCCACGGACAGAGGAGCCTGGTGGGCTACAGTATGTAGTGTAGCAAAGAGTCAGACATGGCTGAAGTGACTGAGCACTCACACACAAGCTTAATCTAGAAAGAAAAATGTGTAAAATGGTTCATTCTTTTTAAAAAATGGAATTTTTATCACAACAGATATCAAATGTTACAAAATTGCATTTTTTGCAGCACCTTGCGTTTGGTACAGAAATGATCAAAAAATGATTTTATTGGTAATGTTATTTCACAGTCTTTAGTCAAACAGTGTGAATTTTGAGGAAATTGGGTAGGCGGTGAGTAGTATAAGCAATTAATCTTTTCTCTGAAACAGTCTTTTTTTTTTCTCTCTCTCTTTGTTAAAACTGCCTTTGCTGGGAAAATCCTCAAAATATCCCTCTTTCTGGCAGTGTACAATCTCATTTTGGCTGATGCTACTTGCCGCATTAAGGGTATAACTCTAGCATCATGTCAGGTTTCTCTTGCTGTAGCTCCTGGCATTGGACATGAATGGTGTAATTCCCTGGTGCTGCTCCTTCCAAATTCCCCAGGACCCACACAGACAAAATTGATTCCAAATGACATGTGACTATCTGCTTCATGGTTCACCTTTTGCCTCCAGATTCTATCTTCTAGCTTGGAGGATATCTATAATCTTGCCAACTTGTCTTGTTCATCCTGTCTGCTACTTTCAGCAGTTCATTTTTTCACAAATTCCTGAAGAGGTTTGTGGTATGTATATGAAATTCTTAAGCAAACTAAACAGATTGAAGCAGTACACTATTTTTAGTAGTAATAGCTGGTTTTAAAATTTTTTGAGAAGGCAGTGACATCTCTTTTAAAGCTACCATGTCAGTGACATTTTCCCCTTACATCTTTTTCAGTAAAAAAACTAAAATAAAAAAAATAAAAATAAAATAAAAAGCCCCCACACACAAATATTATTTTCCTGACTTTTATTATGCTACTTCAATTTCTTTGAAATAAGATATATTATCTAAATAGATAAATTGATAAATTATCATTGATACAGTGTTTTTATAAATAATGGGCCTTTATGGCACTTAAATAATAAAATGTTTATTTTATTATGAATTATAATATGTAAACTAGTGAAGGTTTTCTCTCCAGATGTACTCAGCTTTCAGGGCCTAGGGATGTTTCTGATCACTATGTTTCAATTGCTCAGGCTTGGTTAAGGAGCTATGTACACTCAGTGAAGACTGTATTTGCCTCCATAGTAAAGAAATATACAGAAATATAAGGCCCATATTAATAATTATTATAAACTAGACATACATTTCACAACTTGCAGTCTAGAAATGGTGTTGACAGAACTCCAGGATCCCAGGTTCCTTTCCATGTCATAATTCCCTCACATTTTTCTGGTTTTTATTATAATCATTTTCTGCACATATTATAGTTATACCATTCCCCTTGTAACTTTAATTATAACTTTTTTTACCAATATATAAATTTTATATTAATTGGAGTGCACAATGCCTTTCTTGAATGTGGATCTGCTAAAGATAAATCCTCTCAATTCTTGCTTACATGAATAGTATATTTAATTCATCTTTATTTTTGAGGGATATTCTCCCATGTTACACAAGTCTACATTTGTTAATCCTTTATCCTTTTGAAAGTGTGATTCCACTGACACTAGCTTCTACTGTTTCAGATCAGATATCATTAATTATTTTTTTTTATTGTTGTTCTCTGAATTTGATATGCCCTCCTCACATCTGTTTTCAAGATTCTCCTTTTGTCTTTGATTTTCAAAGGTTTTCTTTGATATGCCTAAGTCTGATTTTCTTTGTTTTTATCTTACTTAAGGTGTGTTGAACTCCTTGGAACTGAGAATAGACATCCATCAGTTTAGAACAGTCTCTGTCATTATTTCCTCAAGTATTTCTTCTGCCCCATTTTACTGTCCTTGAAATAGAGTAGTATGCTAAGATATTTGATATTATCTCACAGATCTTGGTCAATTTTAATTTAATTTTTTTTTCTCATTGTGTTTTTGGATGATACCTATTATTCTGTTTTCATGATCACTTATTCTTTCTCCAGGTATAGCCAGATCATCAAATGACCTCTTCATTTCCAACAACATACCTTATAATTTATATTTGATTTCTATGTGACTCTTGCTTGGAGTTTCTAGATTTCTGCTAAAATTCCCTATCTATTGATAAATCAGTTTTCTTTGTTCCACTAAATTATCTTGTTAGCTTAAATTTGCTAGCTTATTTATTAGCTTATATAAGTTAGCTTATTTGTTCATTTCAACATATCATCAATATATATTCCTCTACTAGCTGCTTTTATCTTAATTATGGTTCATAGATTTCTACTTCTTTCAAATTATATTTTTATTATATGGCAGATCATTTGTACAAAAGAACATATAATAGAAATTGAAATTAACAATATTTAACCCAAACACGTGTATGGACCTATATTTGTTATGCCATTAGGATGAAAGTGTACTGAGTCAGTCTAGTCTTGAGTTGAGCTGGTTTTGATCTCTGTTTCAGTTTTAGTTAGATTCAGCTTACTACTGATTTCAAATGTTTTAAAGTCAAGATAACACAGCCTCTTCATCAGACTAAGCATAGCACTGCCCAGTAATGAGATGCTACTGAGTTATTTCTCTCAGGGCTTACCCTCAGTTTTCTTTTCCTAGTGATGTCTCTTACCATCAGGGATATTTCTTTCTTTCACCACTGATTCATCAGCCTTGGTGGGAGAGCTTTTGCACATTCACTGAATGCATTTGCCTCCATGATATCTCTCTCCCCTTAGTCCTCCATACCTGTCCCGAACTTTCAGCACACTGATATATTCTTAGACAAAGACATATAGGAAAGAAATAGCAGATGGGTACAGACTTACTCTATAACTAAGGACCCTGGGTTATCAAATGCATCATATCACCCACATGTAGCCATCAAAATCTGTTTTACGTTTGGGTGCTTTCTCCCTAACCTCAGCTAGGGATAGTTCTTTTGCTTTTATGCCAGATATGAAACCTCTGAAGTCTCTCTTTGTGAAAACAGTTGATTTGCCTGCATCCCTCTCCACCAAAAAAGAGTTGGCTCTATGGAATTGTGTGAATGGAGTCCCTTTGAGTCACTCAGATCTCACAGAATTCTTTCATGACAACCTACCTAAAGTGGACTCTTCTCTCATCTTCCTCCCTATCACATTGATGCCAAAATCTCAGCTTCTGTGCACTGGTGCCAAGTAGAATCTGTGTATAAGGCTTCCCTGGTGGCTGAGATGATAAAGAATTCATCTGCAATGCAGGAGACCCAGGCTCAAGCCCTGGGTCAGGAAGATCCCTGGAGGAAATGACAAAGCACTCAAGGATTCTTGCCTGAAGAATTCCATGGACAGAGGAGCCTGGGGTAGCCCGCCAGTGGTCATGAGTTAGCAAAGAGTCTGACAGGACTGAGCGACTAACACTTTTTTCAGAAAAGAATAGGATGCTTATTGCTTTGCTAGGCAAAATGGAACACAGTGAGCTCCTTCCCTGGAAAACTTTGTGTCCCAATCTGGGAGGATTTGATGAGGAATTTGACTTCCCTGGTGGCTCAGACAGTAAAGCGTCTGTCTACAATGCAGGGGACCCAGGTTCGATCCCTGGGTCGAAAAGATCCCCTGGTAAAGGAAATGGGTATCTGCTCCAGTACTATTGCCTGGAAAATCCCATGGATGGAGGCGCCTGGTAAACTACAGTCTGTGGGATCACAAAGAGTCAGACACGACTGAGCGACTCCACTTTCTTTTCTTTTATAGCAATAGTTCAAGGATGAGCTTGCTGACAAGATTAGGGTGTATGCAGCATTCTTAGTGGTCTAATCTTGATGAGTTTCTCTGAGTCCTTTAATACAGCCTCAGGTGATTTCTTGCCTGCTCCTTTCTTGATTAGCAATTGTTCACATCTGCCCATTGGAATTCAGGGAAGGTCATCAAAGCTAGAGTCTTGCCTAGCAGAAATTGAGGACAAAAAGACCTCTGTGTCTGGGAGCCTTATAGAGCCCTGTCAGTTTCAACATGAACTTATAACAGACTTTCCTGGTGGCTCAGACGGTAAAGCGTCTGCCTGCAATGCAGGAGACCCGGGTTCGATTTCTGGGTCGGGAAGATCCCCTGGAGAAGGAAATGGCAATCCACTCCAGCACTCTTGCCTGGAAAATCCCATGGACACAGGAGCCTGATAGGCTATAGTCCATGGGGTCGCAGAGTCGGACACGACTGAGCAACTAGTATTTACTTATCACCACTTTCCAAGTTTCTTTTGAGTTATGAAAACTCCAGCTCCAGGAGAGTATAAAATCTTTTTTCAAAAGAAATAGTCTCATTATCAAGAATGTTATCTGCATGTATATATGTATACACTCTATATGTAATACAAATATATAAAATATATGCAATGAAGAGTTTAGAATAAATGCATAAGAAAATAGTATATAGAAGAGAACTGGTTAACTTAAGAATGAGAAATGATAGAAATTTAGAATCAAATTTTGCAAAAAATAAAATTGAAGAAACTTTCAGTTTTAAATTAAACATTGGTTCAAAAGGCAAGATAAGAAGAATTAAGATTCAATCAAAGAAATACAGGATTTTTTAGAAAGGAGATTTACATATTATGGTATGCAAAATAATGGCTTTACAGACAAGTCCACATTCCTATACCCAGAATTTGTGAATAGATTACCTTATATGGCAAAAGAGAGGGCTTCCCTGGTGGCTCAGATGGTAAAGAATCTGCCTGAAATGCAGGAAGGAGACCTGAGTTCGATCCCTGGGTTGGGTTGGGAAATCTTCTGGAGGAGGAAATGGCAACCCATCCAAGGTTCTTGCCTGGAGAATCCCATGGACAGAGGACCCTGGTGGGATACAGGCTCTATGGGGTCGCAATGAGTCAGACAAGACTTAGGGACTAATACACACACACACACACACACATGCGTGGCAAAAGAGACTTCATAAAAATGACTAAATTAAGAATTTTAAAATACAGCGATTATGCTTGTTTTCTCTGCATCCCCAATGTAATCATGAGGATCATAAGAGGGAAAAGAGACAGAAAGGGAACACAACCATTGTTTCAACACAACGATTGAAACAACCATCAAAGTGATGTGATAACTGATGAAAGGTGTTGTGCAGTAAAGGATTAACTCAGCAGACCTGAGTAGAACAACCTGTCTTCAGGACTGCCTGTTGGATGACTTCTGGGAAATGAGGTCTAAGCCCTTGAATATTGTGCTTAATGTGATTGGACTCAGATGCCTGAAGCTTTAGTCCAAGAGATAGCAATTTGATCTGAGAGTTAATGTGATTTAGAGTGCACACCTATTTTACTCTGGACTGTTGGAGTATGAGAAGCCAATGTCAGTCACATTGTGCTGTGCTGCATGCCTGCATGATTGATCCCAATAAATACCCTTGAGCTTAGGTGAGCTTTTCTGGTTGACAGTACTCCACACTTGTCATACATATTGTTAGCAGAAGTAAATTCCTCCATGTGACTCTACTGAGATTAGACACTTATCTCTACTGAGATAAGATACATGTTCCTTGTTTTTCTTGGATTTACATCATTCACCTTTCACTTTGGAGACTTAAGTCTGTATCTTCTCATTGTAATTAACTATAACCATTAATGTAAGTTGTAAAGAAACTTCTTGCAAATCATAGCAACTATGAATGGTCATGAGATCTTTCAACCCAATGTAAATTTTGTTCCTGTGTTATTTACTAAACAAAATAATTCTAATGTATATAAGACTACCAAGGCTGTTTTCAAAATCAGTTATTACTAAAAAGGTAATTTCCATAAATTAAAAATATAACAAAAAGTAGCTAGCATCTGAGGGAATTATGTTTTCTAAGCACCATGACAAGAGCTTTACATGATAAAGGGCTCTTTATTCTATGAGGTTAAAATCCATAATGTGATGGTTCGATTTTATAAATTGAGAAAATTTAATCAATCCCTGAAAAAAAAAGTATTATTTGGCAAAACCGACTCCCCATTCTTTACTTTCAGTAATTATTCTACACTGTATTTAGTATAATGTACCTCAGAATATTGATTATAATGAGGTCAATGAATTTAAATTGTGAAATATACTTTTCAATGATAGCTAGTGTTTACTTCTGTCCTATGAATACCTAGTTATCAAATTTTAATTTTGTTCATGCACTTTATAACTACTATGTATGTATTATAGATCATTTGGTGGCCATGCCTTCAGCCATGATTTGGAAAGAGTAATGTAGCAGTAATAGCTAGGATATTATGAGTGAACAGAAAATAACAAGTAGTGGCCTATTTTTGAAGTAAATTTATTAATGGAATTCATATTTTATTATAAACTGGCATAGGTATACTTTCAAACAATTAAATGACTACAATCTGGTTTATGTACATTTTAAATGAAATCTTGTATTTATTTATGCAATACTAAACATGAAGTCAAGAAACACCTGGAGTAACAGGCAAATTTGGCCTTGGAATACGGAATAAAGCAGGGCAAAGACTAATAGAGTTTTACCAAGAAAATGCACTGATCATAACAAACACCCTCTTCCAACAACACAAGAGAAGACTCTATACATGGACATCAACAGATGGTCAACACTGAAATCAGATTGATTATATTCTTTGCAGCCAAAGATGGAGAAGCTCAATACAGTCAGCAAAAACAAGACTGGGAGCTGACTGTGGCTCAGATCATGAACTCCTTATTGCCAAATTCAGACTTAAATTGAAGAAAGTAGGGAAAACCACTAGGCCATTCAGGTATGACCTAAATCAAATCCCTTAAGATTATACAGTGGAAGGGAGAAATACTCTTGCCTGGAAAATCCCATGGACACAGGAGCCTGATAGGCTACAGTCCAAGGGGTTGCAAAGAGTCTGACATGTCTGAGCAACTAGTACTTAGATCTGATAGATAGGGTTCCTGATGAACTATGGAATGAGGTTCATGACATTGTACAGGAGACAAGGATCAAGACCATCCCCATGGGAAAGAAATGAAAAAAAGCAAAATGGCTGTCTGGGGAGGCCTTACAAATAGCTGTGAAAAGAAGAGAAGAGAAAAGCAAAGGAAAAAAGGAAAGATATAAGCATCTGAATGCAGAGTTCCAAAGAATAGCAAGAAGAGATAAGAAAGCCTTCCTCAGCGATCAGTGCAAAGAAATAGAGGAAAACAACAGAATGGGAAAGACTAGAGATCTCTTCAAGAAAATTAGAGATACCAAGGGAACATTTCATGCAAAGATGGGCTCGGTAAAGGACAGAAATGGTATGGGCCTAACAGAAGCAAAAGATATTGAGAAGAGGTGGCAAGAATATACAGAAGAACTGTATAAAAAAGATCTTAATGACCCAGATAATCACGATGGTGTGATCACTGACCTAGAGCCAGACATCCTGGAATGTGAAGTCAAGTGGGCCTTAGAAAGCATCACTATGAACAAAGCTAGTGGAGGTGATGGAATTCCAGTTGAGCTATTTCAAATCCTGAAAGATGATGCTGTGAAAGTGTTGCACTCAATATGCCAGCAAATTGGGAAAACTCAGCAGTGGCCACAGGACTGGAAAAGGTCAGTTTTCATTCCAATCCCAAAGAAAGGCAATGCCAAAGAATGCTCAAACTACCGCACAATTGCACTCATCTCACACGCTAGGAAAGTAATGCTCAAAATTCTCCAAACCAGGCTTCAGCAATATGTGAACTGTGAACTTCCAGATGTTCAAGCTCGTTTTAGAAAAGGCAGAGGAACCAGAGATCAAATTGCCAACATCCGCTGGATCAAGGAAAAAGCAAGAGAGTTCCAGAAAAACATCTATTTCTGCTTTATTGATGATGCCAAAGCCTTTGACTGTGTGGATCACATAAACTGTGGAAAATTCTGAAAGAGATGCAAATACCAGACCACCTGACCTGCCTTTGGAGAAATTTATATGCAGGTCACGAAGCAACAGTTAGAACTGGACATGGAACAACAGACTGGTTCCAAATAGGAAAAGGAGTTCGTCAAGGCTGTATATTGTCACCCTGTTTATTTAACTTATATGCAGAGTACATCATGAAAACGCTGGACTGGAAGAAACACAAGCTGGAATCAAGATTGCTGGGAGAAATATCAATAACCTCAGATAAGCAGATGACACCACCCTTATGGCAGAAAGTGAAGAGGAACTAAAAAGCCTCTTGATGAAAGTGAAAGAGGAGAGTAAAAAAGTTGGCGTAAAGCTCAACATTCAGAAAACGAAGATCATGGCATCTGGGCCCATCACTTCATGGGAAATAGATGGGGAAACAGTGAAAACAGTGTCAGACTTTATTTTTTTGGGCTCCAAAATCACTGCAGATGGTGACTGCAGCCATGAAATTAAAAGACACTTACTCCTTGGAAGGAAAGTTATGACCAACCTAGATAGCATATTCAAAAGCAAAGACATTACTTTGTCAAAAAGTTTCGTCTAGTCAAGGCTATGGTTTTTCCTGTGGTCATGTATGGATGTGAGATTTGGACTGTGAAGAAGGCTGAGCGCCAAAGAATTGATGCTTTTGAACTGTGGTGTTGGAGAAGACTCTTGAGAGTCCCTTGGGCTGCAAGGAGATCCAACCAGTCCATTCTAAAGATTAGCCCTGGGATTTCTTTGGAAGGACTGATGCTAAAGCTGAAACTCCAGTACTTTGGCCACCTCATGCGAAGAGTTGATTCATTGGAAAAGACTCTGATGCTGGGAGGGATTGGGGGAAGGAGGAGAAGGGGACGACAGAGGATGAGATGGCTGGATGGCATCACTGATTCGATGGATCTGAGTCTGGGTAAACTCCGTGAGTTGGTGATGAACAGGGAGGCCTGGCGTGCTGGGATTCATGGGGTCGCAAAGAGTCGGACACGACTGAGCGACTGAACTGAACTGAAACACTTGTTTGGAGAAGGCAATGGCACCCCACTCCAGTACTCTTGCCTGGAAAATCCCATGGACGCAAGAGCCTGGTAGTCTGCAGTCCATGGGGTCACTAAGAGTCCGACACGATGGAGCGGCTTCACTTTCACTTTTCACTTTCATGCATTGGAGAAGGAAATGGCAACCCACTCCAGTGTTCTTGCCTGGAGAATCCCAGGGACGGGGGAGCCTGGTGGCCTGCTCTCTATGGGGTCGCACAGAGTCGGACACGACTGAAGCGACTTAGCAGCAGCAGCAGCAGCAAACACTTGTTTGGAGAAGTCAGTGGCACCCCACTCCAGTACTCTTACCTGGAAATTCCCATGGACGGAGGAGCCTGGTACGCTGCAGTCCATGGGGTCGCTAGTAGTCGGACACAACTGAGTGACTTCACTTTGACTTTTCACTTTCATGCATTGGAGAAGGAAATGGCAACCCACTCCAGTGTTCTTGCCTGGAGAAATCAGGGACTGGGGAGCCTGGTGGGCTGCTGTCTATGGGGTCTCACAGAGCCGGACATGACTGAAGCAACTTAGCAGCAGCAGCAAATACTTGTTTTATATTTATTCATTAGAATAACCAATTTTTTATAACCTCATAGCAGAAAGTTAGAGACTTTTAAGCCTCAAACAATTACTTCCTTGCCCCCGAAATACTATGACTCAGATAAGCTTTACAAAAAATATAAGTGCTAGTCCAGGTTTTCTTTGGTAACTCTTGCCTTGTTTTTGTTTCAAAAGGTGATTCAGACCATTTCTAGAAGGAATTCTGGAAGAGAGTTTTCTGAGGCATTAGAATGCTTAGAAAATCATGCTTCAAATAAGAGGAGTGGTTTTTTGTTTGTTTGTTTTGTGTTTGTATATTTGCATGCTGGAAAGCACACTCTCAAAATCTCTAAAGCCAAAATAACTTTAAAAAATAATGATTTTGATTTCATTATGTTATTATACATTGATCTCCTCCTGTGTTACGTAAAACTGATAGTTGAATTTTCATGATATCTTTAACAAGCTAAAGTGAAACTGGTGGCAGTTCAGCTTCTCTTGATACTAAATAGAATTATTTTTAAAAAGTAGAGATGAGACTAAGGTTATTTTCTTTCCCTGTGCTTGACGCTCTACTGCCACTACTTAATTTTCAATTTCCTACTCCCAGTAAGTTGCCAAAAAACAAAATTACCCTGCACGAAAAGCTGTCACCATGTTAATTAAAAATTATTACCAAAAAATTACCTTTTCAGTTGCCTATGTTCAAGCTATTGCAAATCTGTTAGTGACTATTTTAAGTTATCATTATATTATACAATACTAAACATAAAAAAACATGTCTCATCATTCTTTTTTTTTTAATGTAAAAAAAAGTTCTCAAAGATATATAGCCCATCTAATGGTATTATTTAAAATCCTCACCAGTAAAATTTAATGTTTTCTATAATGTATTAGTATAAGCAATTAGATATTAAAAAAGTTTAAATCTAGATAATGTTTCCTGCATAAATATAAGAAGTAATTAGAATTTACTAAAAATTATTTATTCTAATTAATTTAATAAAAATTCAAATAGTGCACTAAAATGACACTGAACCAGTATGTATTAAAATTTGGGGAAGGAAAATCTAATACTGTGATTATCTAATTGTTACTACAGCATAAATTTAAATAAGCAAATTAGATATAAATTTAAAAATATAAAGAAAGAATATAGCCAATTTTAAAGCATTTTCCACAACTGAAAAAGGTTAGTGATATTGATAACTTTTATAATCGCCTATCAGGTCAGTTTTTTTCCCCCTCTGTTCTTGTCATAGCAAAAAGTTGAAATGATAGGTGAGGACAGTTCAAGCAGGCAGGATTATTAAGCAAGCAGCATATAGCATACAGTACACAGAGATGTGACAGCGAACCAACCCCCATGGAAGTGGTCCCTCCGCGTTTTAGGTTTCCCTTTTTATGTCCTTTGTTCCCATCCTTAAGTGGTCCCTGGAGCCTAGTTGGCTATTCCCTATGCAAAATAGGGCTTGTATGGAGAGCAGTCAGGAGAGGGGGCATGTTGGGCACGTTTTCCTGCCAGAGATTCTCACTCCAGCTTTCCCTTTCCTTGTTTGTCCTGCCCATGGTCCTTTCAGTCACCACATCCTCTGATTGCTATCTTGGACCCATTTTTCCTATTCTAACTGCATAATATATCTTTCCATTTAATAACTGTATATTAAAGCCTATGTAAAAGATACTGGTGGTCCCAAAGATGTCCATGAATTCTCTATGGACAAAAGGTCTTTACCTGCAAATTGATTAAAATAGACTAGAATACTTCTTCTCAAATGTTAATGTGAAAACATTTAACCCATGCAGCATCCTGGGTGGGAAGAGATTTGGGGGGAGAATGGATACATATATATGTATGGCTGAGTCCTTTTGTTGTTCACCTGAAACTATCAGAACATTGCTAATTGGCTATACCTTAAAACAAAATCGAGTTTTTTATAAAAGAAAACATGTAACTCAATTGTCTTGTTAAAATACATTTTCTGATTTAGTGGGTCTGGGATGGAGTTTGAGAAACTGTATTTCCAGCAGAACTCCAGGTAATATCAATGGTCTCAGTGTGAAGCCCGCAGTTTGAATAGCAAGAGTTAGATGACCCTGCTGTTTATTTACTTTTTGACTCTTCAGATCTAGTTACAGATTGGCAGGAAAGAATGAAATAATAAAGCTATTATATGACAGAATACTATTTTAATAGCAGATGTAAAAATAACTTGGTTTCTTGTCTAAGAAGAGATTTGAGTTGATTTTGAATGTGGGTATGGGAAAGTTCTGCATAGAAAAAATTAATTTTGTTTTTAGTATTGAAAGATGGGCAAGATTTAAGGATGCAGAGAATGGAAAGAAAAGATTTGTTTGAAGAGGAAACAAGAATCAGAGTGAGCAAGGAACTATGAAAAATTTGGGGGACTGTCATATGGTCAAGTGGCTTAGAATGGCTGGTAGAGTACAAGAAAAATAAAGATATAAAGTTCTTCGTGCCATGTTTTGTCAGTCTTGTAGGTCAATCTAAGAAATTAAAAATAGTGATCTGGTGCATTTTGTGTAGTAACTGTTTATATGCTTATTTATGTATTTTTAAAATCAAAGGACAGAAAGTTCAATGTAGTAGCATTTATTTGCTCTTTATAATATTTCCTAGAGCTTGTGCTAGTTCCATATTGCATGAAAACAACTTCTGGATCATTTCTCAATACTTTCAGACCCCCTGTTTCCTCTTTACAATAAATACATTTAGAATTCCATTTACTACACTGAAATGAGACGCATAGATCACCTAAGAACATTCAAGCATTTTAAATCAGAAGGATGCACTAATTTTGATGTAAAAGAAAAATAAATAAGAGATGAGTTATATTTCAATGTATGAATGCCTGCACTAAACTACATAAATAATATAATAAAGTAGTCAGGTGCTTGTACCTATATGTGGATTAACTCTAAACATAAAAGCTACAAATGCAGCCAAATAAAGGCATCTTTGGGCTTCTCAGGTAGCACTAGTGGTGAAGAAACCACCAGCCAATGCAGGAGACATAAGAGACATGAGATCAGTCCCTGGGTTGGGAAGATCCCCTGGAGGAGGGCATGGAAATCCATTTCAGTATTCTTGCTTAGAGAATTCCATGGACAGAGGAGCTTGGCAGGCTATAGTCCATAGGATCACAAACAGTAGGACACGACTGAAGCAACTTAGCATGCACACACGCAAAGACATTTTCCTGGTAATTCAAACACCACAAACAGTATGATCTGGGATCATATGTTAAATAATGAATAATCTTGGTAACACTGCCAACAAAGTTAAGAATAGTCTTCCTTAAATTTATATAGGACTTAATTCCTGGATAATTTTATTTACATGAAAAGCATGCACAAAATACTTTATGTGTTATTTTGTATTTATATATGAATCAGAATGATGTCCCAGGTGAAGATAATTAATAGCTAATTTTCATACACATGAATGACTTAAAGGTTATAGAAACCATATGCAGGATGGGAAGCAAATCTTCATGGGTGACTCACTACACGAGAGGATATCAGGTATCTCTGATATCAGTGGTACAAACTTGGTGACTGTGAATGTCAAAAAGACCCTATGAATTTCAACCTGCCTGAATGGTTTCTCAAATGATGAAGTCACAAATGATATTTTCAAGCTTGTTATCTGCCATATTGTTCAAATACATTGTGAATTAGTTTGTTAATACAAGTTCACAATTGAGGAACATTTATTGTATCAGAAATGCAAATCTGAGAATAAAGAGCTTTTAATTTCATTTAAAAGTGACTTTAAATGTTTTATCAAATTTTTCTTTCCTGATAAGAGTTTTTAGCTAAGATGGCGGAGGAATAGGATGGAGAGACCACTTTGTCCCCCACAAATTCATTGAAAGAACATTTGAGCACCAAGCAAATTCCACAGAACAACTTCTGAATGCTGGCAGAGGACATCAGGCACCCAGAAAAGCAGCCCATTGTCTTCGAAAGGAAGTAGGACAAAATATAAAAGATAAAAAGAGAGACAAAAGAGGTAGGGTCCATCCCGGGAAGGGAGTCTTAAAAAAGAAAGAAGTTTCCAAACACCAGGAAACAGTCTCTCCAGCGGGTCTGTGGCGAGCCTTGGAATCTCAGAGGGCAAAATAACCAGGAGGAAAAATAAATAAATAATTAAACCCCACAGATTATGTGCTCAACACCAACCCCCAGCGGTGCAACAGCCCAGACGATCGCATCCCCCACTAGCAAGCAGGGGAGGGACAGGGAGGAGCGGGCAGTATTGCTTAGGATAAGGACCAGACCTGAATGCCCTGAGGGCAATCTGAGGGAACTAGCTTGAGACAGCAACTCAGACTGTGGGATAGCTATCCTGCGATCCCCGAAAAGCCCTAACCACCACCAGGCACGCTCAAAGGACAAAAGACTGAGCAGAGCTAGCCAGCTGTGGATGGCCCATCCCCTGCCAGAGATAGGCAGCCAAGGGCAGCCAGAGTGGGAAGGGGGCAATTGCAGCCCCAGAGAGGCATCCTATACCAAACTGCAAGCAGACTTCGTTGCTAACCAAGATTTCTTGGGATTCTGGACTGTCGACATCCACCTGGAGGGTTGCAGCCAGAGATCAGCTTCCCAGAAGAGAGAAGGCGCTCCCGTTGTACAGCCAGAAAACCGAGCGGCTGGACGGGGGAAGGGATAAGTCACAGCCTTCAACAGGGGACAACTATGCATGCCAATGACCTGGTCACCTGAGCTGCTCGGACCTGGTATGGGTGCAAAACGCAGGCCCAACCAAGTCTGCACCTTTGTGGAATACCCGAGAACATGAACCTGAGCGGCTTACCTGGGAAGTGCATGCAAACCAGGGCCCGCATCAGACAGTTCCCGGTAGAGCAACCTAGAGTCTGAGCAGTGTAGACTGGAAAGCATACACGCCTTGAGTGGGGGCAAACCCAGTGTGGCTGAATCACTGTGAACACACAACAGTGACATTTGTTTGCAGTGTTCCTCCCTCCCCAAAGCACGACTAAACAAGCAAGCCTAAAAAAAAGTGACTACCACCATGCCCCTTGTGTCAGGGTGCAAATTAGACACCAAAGAGACCAGCAAACAGAAGAAGCTAACATCAACAGAGGAAACTGCTTTCGAAGTGACAGGTGCTGTAGATTAAAACCCTGTAGTTAGCACCAACTGCATAGGAAGGGGCCTATAGTCTGTGAGAAGTACAAGCCGGATCAAGGAACTATCTGAAAATGAATTGACCCCACCCTGCCCACGACAGCTCCAGAGAAAGTCTTAGATATATTTTTACTATTATCATTTTTTAATTTAAAAAATTGTATTATATTTTTTTATTTTTAAGTCCTCGTTACTCCTTTAATTTTCATTTTTATAACCTACTATTATCTTGCAAAAAAAAAAAAAAGAAAGACTCTATTTTTAAAGCAAATTTCATATATATATGTTTTATAATTTCTGTAACTTTGTGGGGTTTTTTTGTTTGTTTGTTTGCTTGTTTGTTTCTTAATATTATATTTTTGAGACTCTAACCTCTACTCACGATTGTGTGATCACTGACCTAGAGCCAGACATCCTGGAATGTGAAGTCAAGTGGGCCTTAGAAAGCATCACTATGAACAAAGCTAGTGGAGGTGATGGAATTCCAGTTGAGTTATTCCAAATCCTGAAAGATGATGCCATGAAAGTGCTGCACACAATATGCCAGCAAATTTGGAAAACTCAGTGGTGGCCACAGGACTGGAAAAGGTCAGTTTTCATTCCAATCCCAAAGAAAGGCAATGCCAAAGAATGCTCAGACTACCACACAATTGCACTCATCTCACATGCTAGTAAAGTAATGCTCAAAATTCTCCAAGCCAGGCTTCAGCAATATGTGAACTGTGAAATTCCAGATGTTCAAGCTGGTTTTAGAAAAGGCAGAGGAACCAGAGATCAAATTGCCAACATCCGCTGGATCAAGGAAAAAGCAAGAGAGTTCCAGAAGAACATCTATATCTGCTTTATTGACTATGCCAAAGCCTTTGACTGTGTGGATCCCAATAAACTGTGGAAAATTCTGAAAGAGATGGGAATACCAGACCACCTGACCTGCCTTTTGAGAAATTTGTATGCAGGTCAGGAAGCAACAGTTAAAACCGGACATGGAACAACAGACTGGTTCTAAATAGGAAAAGGAGTACGTCAAGGCTGTATATTGTCACCCTGTTTATTTACCTTATATGCAGAGTACATCATGAGAAACGCTGGACTGGAAGAAACACAAGCTGGAATCAAGATTGCTGGGAGAAATATCAATAACCTCAGATATGCAGATGACACCACCCTTATGGCAGAAAGTGAAGAGGAACTAACAAGCCTGATGAAAGTCAAAGTGGAGAGTGAAAAAGTTGGCTTAAAGCTCAACATTCAGAAAACGAAGATCATGGCATCCGGTCCCATCACTTCATGGGAAATAGATGGGGAAACAGTGGAAACAGTGTCAGACTTTATTTTGGGGGGCTCCAAAATCACTGCAGATGGTGACTGCAGCCATGAAATTAAAAGACACTTACTCCTTGGAAGGAAAGTTATGACCAACCTAGATAGCATATTCAAAAGCAAAGACATTACTTTGCCAACAAAGGTTCGTCTAGTCAAGGCTATGGTTTTTCCAGTGGTCATGTATGGATGTAAGAGTTGGACTGTGAAGAAGGCTGAGTGCCGAAGAATTGATGCTTTTGAACTGTGGTGTTGGAGAAGACTCTTGAAAGTCCCTTGGACTGCAAGGAGATCCAACCAGTCCATTCTGAAGGAGATCAGCCCTGGGATTTCTTTGGAAGGAGTGATGCTAAAGCTGCAAGTCCAGGACTTTGGCCACGTCATGCGAAGAGTTGACTCATAGGAAAAGACTCTGATGCTGGGAGGGATTGGGGGCAGGAGGAGAAGGGGTAGACAGAGATGAGATGGCTGGATGGCATCACTGACTCAATGGACGTGAGTCTGAGTGAACTCTGGGAGTTGGTGATGGACAGGGAGGCCTGGAGTGCTGCGATTCATGGGGTTGCAAAGAGTCGGACGGGACTGAGCGACTGATCTGATCTGATCTGAACCTCTACTCAAGATTTTTAGTCTTTGCTTTTTGGTATTTGTTATCACCTTTGTCCCTTTAAGAACCCAATCTTCAGTACCCATTTTGACTTGGGAGAGAGATCACTGGCCTGATTGCTCTCTCCCTCTTTTGACTCTCCTTTTTCTCCACGAGGTCGCCTCTATCGCCTCTCTCCCCCTTTTCTTCTCTACCCAACTAGGTGAATCTGTTTGTGTGTTCTGGGCTGTGGAGAACACTTAGGGAACTGATAACAGGTTGGATCTGTCTCTCTCCTTTTGATTCCCCCTTTTATCCTCCTGGCCACCTGTCTCCTCTTCCCTCTTCTCTTCTCTGTGTAACTCCGTGAACATCTCTGAGGGATCCAGTCTGTGGAGAGCACATAGGGAAGAGATTACTGGCTAGCCTGATCTCTCCATTTTGCTTCCTCCTCTTCTCCTCCTGGTCACGTCTATCTCCCTTCTCCTTCTTCTCTTCTCCATGTACCTCTGTGTACCTCTCTGGGAGTCCCTCAATGGGGAGAAACTTTTCCTCATTAACCTAGATGTTTTACCATCAGTGCTGTATAGATGGAGAAGACTTGAGGCTACTGTTAAGAATAAGACTGAAAACCAGAGGCAGGAGGCTTAAGTCAAAATCCTGAGAACACCAGAGGACTGCTGAATCCAGGGAACATTAATTGATAGGAGCTCATCAAATGCCTGCATACCTACACTGAAACCAAGCACCATTCAAGGGCCAACAAGCTCCAGAACAAGACATACCACACAAATTCTCCAGCAACAGAGGAACATTACCCTGAGCCTCAATATACAGGCTGACCAAAGTCACACCAAACCCACTGACATCTCAAAACTTATTACTGGACACTTCATTGCACTCCAGAAAGAAGAAATCAAGCCCCACCAACCAGAACACTGACACAAGCTTCCCTAACCAGAAAACCTTGACAAGCCACCTGTTCAGCCCCACCCACAGTGAGGAACCTCCACAATAAAGAGAAACCACCAACGGCCAGAATACAGAAAGCCACCCCAAACACAGCAGTATAAACACGATGAAACGACAAAGAAATACCAAGCAGGTAAAGGAACAGGATAGTTCAGTTCAGTGCAGTTCAGTTGCTCAGTTGTGTCTGACTCTTTGTGACCCCATGAAACGCAGCACGCCAGGCCTCCCTGTCCATCACCAACTCCCGGAGTTCACACAAACTCATGTCCTTCGAGTCGGTGATGCCATCGAGCCATCTCATCCTCTGTCGTCCCCTTCTCCTTCTGCCCCCAATCCCTCCCAGCATCAGAGTCTTTTCCAATGAGACAACTCTTCACATGAGGTGGCCAAAGTACTGGAGTTTCAGCTTTAGCATCATTCTTTCCAAAGAACACCCAGGGCTGATCTCCTTTAGAATAGACTGGTTGGATCTCCTTGCAGTCCAAGGGACTCTCAAGAGTCTTCTCAAACACCACAGTTCAAAAGAATTAATTCTTCGGCGCTTAGCCTTCTTCACAGTCCAACTCTCACATCCATACATGACCACTGGAAAAACCATAGCCTTGACTAGACGAACCTTTGTTGGCAAAGTAATGTCTCTGCTTTTCAATATGCTATCTAGGTTGGTCATAACTTTCCTTCCAAGGAGTAAGCATCTTTTAAATTCATGCTGCGATCACCATCTGCAGTGATTTTGAAGCCCCCAAAACTGAAGTCTGACACTGTTTCCACTGTTTCCCCATCTATTTCTCATGAAGTGATGGCACCAGATGCCATGATCTTCGTTTTCTGAATGTTGAGCTTTAAGCCAACTTTTCCACTCTCCTCTTTCACTTTCATCAAGAGGCTTTTTAGTTCCTCTTCACTTTCTGCCATAAGGGTGGTGTCATCTGCATATCTGAGGTTATTGATATTTCTCCCAGCAATCTTGATTCCAGTTTGTGCTTCTTCCAGCCTAGCATTTCTCATGATGTGCTCTGCATATAAGTTAAATAAGCAGGGTGACAATATACAGCCTTGACGTACTCCTTTTCCTATTTGGAACCAGTCTGTTTTTCCCTGTCCAGTTCTAACTGTTGCTTCCTGACCTGCATATAGGTTTCTCAAGAGGCAGGTAAGGTGGTCCGGTATTCCCATCTCTTTCAGAATTTTCCACAGTTTCTTGTGATCCACACAGTCAAAGGCTTTGGCATAGTCAATAAAGCAGAAATAGATGTTTTTCTGAAACTCTCAGAACAGGATAAATGCCCACCAAACCATACAAAAGAGGCAGAGATAGGGAATCTACCTGATAAAGAATTCCAAATAATGATAGTGAAAATGATCCAAAATCTTGAAAACAAATTGGAGTTACAGATAAATAGCCTGGAGACAAGGATTGAGAAAATGCAAGAAAGGTTTAACAAGGACCTAGAAAAATAAAAAAGTCAATATATAATGAATAATGCAATACATGAGATCAAAAATATTCTGGAGGGAACCAACAGTACATTCAATGCAATCCCTATCAAGCTACCAACAGTATTCTTCACAGAGCTAGAACAAATAATTTCACAATTTGTATGGAAATACAAAAAACCTCGAATAGCCAAAGCGATCTTGAGAAAGAAAAATGGAACTGGAGGAATCAACCTACCTGACTTCAGGCTCTACTACAAAGCCACAGTTATCAAGACAGTATGGTACTGGCACAAAGCCAGAAATATAGATCAATGGAACAAAATAGAAAGCCCAGAGATAAATCCACGCACATATGGACACCTTATCTTTGACAAAGGAGGCAAGAATATACAATGGATAAAGACAATCTCTTTAACAAGTGGTGCTGGGAAATCTGGTCAACCACTTGTAAAAGAATGAAACTAGAACACTTTCTAACACCATATACAAAAATAAACTCAAAATGGATTAAAGATCTAAATGCAAGACCAGAAACTATAAAACTCCTAGAGGAGAACATAGGCAAAACACTCTCTGACATATATCACAGCAGTATCCTCTATGACCCACCTCCAAGAATATTGGAAATAAAAGCAAAAATAAACAAATGGGACCTAATTAAACTTAAAAGCTTCTGCACATCAAAGGAAACTATTAGCAAGGTGAAAAGACAGCCTTCAGAATGGGAGAAAATAATAGCAAATGAAGCAACCGACAAACAACTAATCTCAAAAATATACAAGCAACTCCTACAGCTCAACTCCAGAAAAATAAACGACCCAATCAAAAAATGGGCCAAAGATCTAAATAGACATTTCTCCAAAGAAGACATACAGATGGCTAACAAACACATGAAAAGATGCTCAACATCACTCATTATCAGAGAAATGCAAATCAAAACCACTATGAGGTACCATTTCACACCAGTCAGAATGGCTGCGATCCAAAAGTCTACAAATAATAAATGCTGGAGAGGGTGTGGAGAAAAGGGAACCCTCTTACACTGTTGGTGGGAATGCAAACTAGTACAGCCACTATGGAGAACAGTGTGGAGATTCCTTAAAAAACTGGAAATAAAACTGCCTTATGATCCAGCAATCCCACTGCTGGGCATACACACTGAAGAAACCAGAAGGGAAAGAGACACGTGTACCCCAATGTTCATCGCAGCACTGTTTATAATAGCCAGGACATGGAAGCAACCTAGATGTCCATCAGCAGATGAATGGATAAGAAAGCAGTGGTACATATACACAATGGAGTATTAAGCAGCCATTAAAAAGAAAACATTTGAATCAGTTCTAATGAGGTGGATGAAACTGGAGCCTATTATACAGAGTGAAGTAAGCCAGAAGGAAAAACACCAATACAGTATACTAACGCATATATATGGAATTTAGAAAGATGGTAACGATAACCCTGTATACAAGACAGCAAAAGAGACACTGATGTATAGAACAGGCTTATGGACTCTGTGGGAGAGGGAGAGGGTGGGAAGATTTGGGAGAATGGCATTGAAACATGTGAAATGTCATGTATGAAAAAAAAAAAAAAAGAAAAAAAAAAAAAAAGAATACATTTGAATCAGTTCTAATGAGGTGGATGAAACTGAAGCCTATTATAAAGAGTGAAGTAAGCCAGAAAGAAAAACACCAATATAGTATGCTGCTGCTGCTGCTAAATCGCTTCAGTCATGTCCAACTCTGTGTGACCCCATGGACTGCAGCCTACCAGGCTTCTCCATCCATGGGATTCTCCAGGCAAGAACACTAGAGTGGGTTGTCATTTCCTTCTCCAGGAGATCTTCCAGACCCAGGGATTGAACCTGGTATACTAACGCATATATATGGATTTAGAAAGAAGGTAACAATAACCCTGTATGTGAGACAATAAAAGAGACACACATGTATTGAACAGTCTTTTGGACTCTGTGGGAGAGGGAGAGGGTGGGATGATATGAGAGAATGGCATTGAAACATGTGAAATATCATATATGAAATGAATAGTCAGTCCAGATTTGATGCACGATACAGGGTGCTCGGGGCTGGTGCACTGGGATGACCCAGAGGGTTGGAATGGGGAGGGAGGTGGGAGGGGGGTTCAGGATGGGAAACACATGTACACTCATAGCGGATTCAAGTCAACGTATGGCAAAACCAATACAATATTGTAAAGTAAAATAAACTAATTAATTAATCTTTTTAAAAAGTTTTAAAAATGTAATTATCCTCTTAGATATCTATTTTGGAGATTTCTAATAGTATATATGCAATCCATATTATCTGTTACAAAACATCACTTATAAAAGGACAATTTAATATATCTTAACTATAAATGTTTTTTACTGTCTTTTAGATCCTTTTGTCAAGTTATATATTTAAGTCAAAAATTTCAGTATAAACTTAATGACATTAATATTCATTAATGGTGCTTATTAGTAAAATTGTGCATCATTAATGGATTAGCATAGTAGAATAATACTGTGCTAGCTCATTTTGAACCGAAAATTCAGTTTCTCCTGTAAGTATAAAAAGAAAGCATTTAAATAATTTCATAAGGTATTTCAATGTATTAGTAAGTATTTCTGCTTTATTGACTATGCCAAAGTCTTTGACTGTGTGTATCACAATAAACTGTGGAAAATTCTGAAAGAGATGGGAATACCAGACCACCTGACCTGCCTCTTGAGAAAATATATGCAGGTCAGGAAGCAACAGTTAGAATCGGACATGGGACAACAGACTGGTTCCAAATAGGAAAAGGAGTACGTCAAGGCTGTATATTGTCACCCTGCTTATTTAACTTATATGCAGAGTACATAATGAGAAACGCTGGGCTGGAAGAGGCACAAGCTGGAATCAAGATTGCTGGGAGAAATATCAATAACCTCAGATATGCAGATGACACCACCCTTATGGCAGAAAGTGAAAAGGAACTAAAAAACCTCTTGATAAAAGTGAAAGAGGAGAGTGAAAAAGTTTTCTTAAAGCTCAACATTCAGAAAATGAAGATCATGGCATCCGGGCCCATCATTTCATGGGAAATAGATGGGGAAACAGTGGAAACAATGTCAGACTTTATTTTGGGGGGCTCCAAAATCACTGCAGATGGTGATTGCAGCCATGAAATTAAAAGACGCTTACTCCTTGGAAGGAAAGTTATGACCAACCTAGATAGCATATTCAAAAGCAGAGATATTACTTTGCCAACAAAGGTCCATGTAGTCAAGGTTATGGTTTTTCCTGTGGTCATGTATGGATGTGAGAGTTGGACTGTGAAGAAAGCTGAGCGCCGAAGAATTGAGTTTTGAACTGTGTTGTTGGAGAAGACTCTTGAGAGTCCCTTGGACTGCAAGGAGATCCAACCAGTTCATCCTAAAGGAGATCAGCCCTGAGTGTTCTTTGGAAGCACTGATGCTAAAGCTGAAACTCCAGTACTTTGGCCACCTCATGCGAAGAGCTGACTTATTGGAAAAGACTCTGATGCTGGGAGGGATTGGAGGCAGGAGGAGAAGGGGTCAACAGAGGATGAGATGGCTGGATGGAATCACCAGCTTGATGGACATGAGTTTGGGTGAACTCTGGGGGTTGGTGATGGACAGGGAGGCCTGGCGTGCTGCGATTCATGGGGTCACAAAGAGTCGAAAATGACTGAGCAACTGAACTGAACTGAACTGAGTAAGTATCTGCAATTTATTCTAAATATAGAAAATATTAGATAAAAAATCTTTTACAACACCAGAGGCTTCATCAACAGCTTTTTATGAGAATGTGCTATCAAGGCAATATATTGTCACTTTTTAAGGAAGAAAATAAAAATTTAAAGACAGCTGTGAGGTTTTATATTATTATACAACATAAAAAAATAAAGTGCAGTAATTCTTCAAGTTGACTCACCTTCAAAACATGTCAGCTAAAAATATCTATCTCCATTAATTATCCAACTCCATTAATTAAAAATATCTAACTCCATGGGGTTACAAAGAGTCAGACATGACTGAGCGACTGAACTGAACTGAACTCCATTAATCCCTCAGCACTCACTTGGTTCATTTCCATGTCTTGGCTATTGTAAATAATGCTGTTATTACATGGTGGTGGGGAGGGGGAGGGGAGGGCGGGGTTTGCTGACATCTCTTTATAACATAATGTTTTTGATTCCTTCAGATACAGTCCCTGAAGTGGAATTGCTCTATTATAAGGTAGTTCTATTTTTATAATTTTAAAATAAACCTCCATATTGTTTTCCATAGTGAGATTTTCTCCACATCCTTTCCAGTACTTGTTCTCTTGACTTTTTCATGATAGCCATCTTAACAGGCATGAGGCAAAGTCTCATTGTTGAATATGAGTGTGTTAGTTGTTCAGTCATGTCTGACTCTTTGTGACCCTACGTACTGTTGCCTGTCAGTCTTCTCTGTCCATGAGATTCTCTGGCAAGACACTGGAGTGAGTTGCTGCTTCATCTTCCAGGAGATCTTCCCAACCCAGGGATCAAACCTGGGCCTCATTTACTGCAGGCAGATTATTTACCATCTGAGCCACCAAAGAAGCCCACTGTGGAATATATATATATATATATATATATATATATATATATTCATGAATTTTAGTCATAATAAAGAAGGAAATTTGCAACAACATGGGCAGACCTTGAAGGCATTATCTATCAATATATAGCATCTAATTAACTCTGGATATCTGTTCTAGTTTATTAGAAATTTCTGCTCAAAAAATCTTAATATTCTCTTTCTCTAGAGTCCTGAAGTAACCATAATTTTCTGACTTCTTTATTGTCTTTCACCTCAGTAATCCATCTACCACAGACTGATTTTCCTTACTGGTTTTGTCACTGGAGTCCAAATATGTCTTTTGAAAACCTTTCACATAAGCTGAATGGTGTTATGAGGTTGAGGACAGAAGAAGACTAATGCTTAAGACTTAAGAAGGACAATGATAGAATACAGACATGAGTTTCATGCCAATGGGGATTTTATAGTAGAAATTTGAGGATATTTTATATGATAACTTGAACTTTCTTCATGATAATGGTTTACTTGGTTGCCTTATGACCAGCTCTCTGGTGGATTCAAGAAAATACATACTTATATATTTTATCTTATTTCTTTCATTGTTAGATTGAGAGCAGAAATCTTTGTAGATCACTATATCGTAAGTAGAAAGAGATCCTCTCTATTACTCTGGATAATTTAATGGTTAAATTAGAACTTTCATTTCACTAGGCTAGAGAACTGAGTGCTGAGGGGTTTTGACATCCCTATTTAAATTTAGCCAAACCTGCAGTGTGCAACCAGTAGGTGATTTCTCTGTATTTTTTAGAAAACTTGCTAGAGCTTGGGTCACTGGGGTAGGTTCTGCTATCTAGTGCCTCCACCTATTCACTATCTTTTTCAGCCTTCAAAGTCCTTTGGACTTCAGAGGACAGGAATCTGTGAACTTCTAGAATGCCTTCTCTTGGCACTTCTGCTTCAATCTCCAATTTCTTTTCTTTTTTCCAAGTGAAAGCCTGGAATTTCTCTCATCTACTTTTCTCAGCTCTCTTGCTTTTCCTGGTTGCATTCTGAGAATAGTTACCTTGCTTGTGATGGATAGATTATCTATAACACATGGAGACACTCAACTCCCATTCTATGCTGCAGCTTTTGGCATATTCCACTGAACAGTTAGCAAACACCTGCATAAGAGGTAGCTGGTGGGTGTAGATTCACTTGGTGTCTGGACTCTGGGATTATAATTTTTCTGGCCTGCCCCAGAGCAAATACCTGGTCTCTTGAGTTCTGTTGCTTTCACAGAATTTTATCATAGTGGCCTTGGGTTATCTACTCACTGTTCTGCAATTACAAACAAAGCTCTCATATGACAAGTTTTTCTCTTTCTGGAATTTATTTTAGTTAGGTTTCTTTGAGTCTTCAACTTTTTCTCATTTTAAGAAAAGCTATAATTTTATATATTACTTAGATTGTCATGTTTTTGTAAGTGTGAACACTTAGTCTTGCAGATTTTCATATTTAAACTGGAAGCAGAATATGTTTTCAATTATTTTAAATTTAATTTTTTGATGGTATGTTTGGATCTGTAATTTTTTTTTTTTTTAATTCACTAGACAAAGTTAACTGTAAGTGAACTACACATACTCATAGTATTTTTCAATGAGAGTGTCTAAGTGAAGTGAAGTTCTCAGTCATGTCTGGCTCTTTGTGACCCCATGGACTGTAGCCTACCAGGCTCCTCTGTGCATGGGATTTTCCAGGCAAGAATACGGTAGTGGGCTACCATTTCCTTCTCCAGGAGATCTTCCCAACCCAGAGATTGAACCTGGGTCTCTCACATTGTAGGCAGACACTTTACCTCTGAGCCACCAAGGAACTGAAATGCTATTTCAAACACTGACTTAGGGGATTTGCTTTTGCAAACATATTAGCAAAGAAATAAGTGGGGGAAATGATGCTCCTATCAAAATAGCAGTGAGTTGTCTTCACTATCAAACAGTTTCATCATGTTAGTCTTTTCAATCATACACATCAATTCAGTTCAGTTGCTGAGTCATGTCCGACTCTTTGCGATCCCATGGACTGCAGCACGCCAGCCTTCCCTGTCCATCACCAACTCCCAGAGCTTGATCAAACTCATGTCCATCAAATCAATGATGCCATCCAACCATCTCATTGTCTGTCATTCCCTTTTCCTTCTGCTTTCAATCTTTCTCAGCATCAGGGTCTTTTACAGTAAGTCAGTTCTTCACATCAGGTGGCCAAAGTTTTGGAGT
This sequence comes from Bos indicus, assembly GCF_029378745.1. Classification (NCBI taxonomy): domain Eukaryota; kingdom Metazoa; phylum Chordata; class Mammalia; order Artiodactyla; family Bovidae; genus Bos; species Bos indicus. The sequence continues at coordinate 25,699,841 of NC_091776.1, read as the reverse complement.
TTCAGCTTCAGCATCAGTCCTTTCAATGAATATTCAGGACTGATTTCCTTTAGGATTGACTGGTTGGATCTCCTTGCAGTCCAAGGGACTCTCAAGAGTCTTCTCCAACACCACTGTTCAAAAGCATCAATTCTTTGGCAGTCAGATTTTTTTATGGTCCAACTCTCACATCCATACATGACTACTGGAAAAACCATGGCTTTGACTAGACAGATCTTTGTTGGTAAAGTAATGTCTTTGCTTTTTAATATGCTGTCTACGTTGGTCATACTTTTTCTTCCAAGGAGCCAGCATCTTTTTATTTCAAATTTGCATTCAGCATCTGCAGTGATTTTGGAGCCCAAGAAAATAAAGTCTCTCACTGTTTCCTTTGTTTCCCCATCTATTTCCCATGAAGTGATGGGACCAGATGCCATGATCTTAGTTTTTTTTGAAAGATATTTAGGAAGAGAAATTCTCTCTCCAGATTGAGTCCTAAGGAAACATTCACTTCTTATTTGGAGATCAATCAAAAGAAGCAGTAGTTACATTCTAAAACTTTGCCTCTGCAGGCTATTTTTAGGTCACTTAAACTTTTATTATTTCACCTTAATCTCTTATTCTCCACACCTGCACTATGTTATTAACCCCTAAGCTGGCCTCTCTTGTTCTAGTGTGTGTTCAATCAGATATGCTTCAACAAACATAGTGAACAACCAAAAATACAATGCTCATCATATTAATTCTCTTTTAAAAAAATCAATGTCCACTTTACATGGTATAAGGATGTTAAAACAAGAGTGGAAATATGGAGGCATTTTAAATAATTAAATGTACATTTTATATTAGAAAATATTGCAATACTAAGACTATATTAGCTTATAATCAATAATATTATTGATTGCTCATTTCATGCTAGGTACAATTCTAAGTTCATTATGATAGATTGGCTCAATTAATTCCTACAAAAACTGTATGATATGAGTAATATTATTACCATATCCTCTGTTTTACAGATAAAGAAAGAGCACAGACAGATTGAAGAAGTTGCCCAAGGTACCAAGTTAGTTATTTTCCTTCCCTAGAACCTAAAGTGTAACCAATATATTATTACCTCAGTTGATAAAATCATTTAGAAATATTAATAGAATGTAAACTATATGTCTTATATAATAATTTATTTTTTTTATTAAGTTAAAATTTTTTACTGTTTCACTTATGACTTTTCTTACATTAATACTTTCTTTTTTTTTTTTTTTTACTTAATTTTATTTTATTTTTTAACTTTACAATATTGTATTGGTTTTGCCATATATCAAAATGAATCTGCCACAGGTATACATATGTTTCCCATCCTGAACCCTCCTCCCTCCTCCCTCCTCCCTCCTCCCTCCTCATACCATCCCTCTGGGTCGTTCCAGTGCATCAGCCCTAAGCACCCAGTATCGTGCATCAAACCTGGACTGGCACTCATTTCATATATGATATTATACATGCTTAAATGCTATTCTCCCAAATCATCCCACCCTCTCCCTCTCCCACAGAGTCCAATAGACTGTTCTATACATCAGTGTCTCTTTTGCTGTCTCGTACACAGGGTTATTGTTACCATCTTTCTAAATTCCATATATATGTGTTAGTATACTGTATTGGTGTCTTTCTTTCTGGCTTACTTCACTCTGTATAATAGGCTCCAGTTTCATCCACCTCATTAGAACTGATTCAAATGTTTTCTTTTTAATGGCTGCTTAATACTCCATTGTGTATATGTACCATTGCTTTCTTATCCATTCCTCTGCTGATGGACATCTAGGTTGTTTCCATGTCCTGACTATTATAAACAGTGCTGCGATGAACATTGGGGTACACGTGTCTCTTTCCCTTCTGGCTTCCTCAGCGTGTATGCCCAGCAGTGGGATTGCTGGATCATAAGGCAGTTTTATTTCCAGTTTTTTAAGGAATCTCCACACTGTTCTCCATAGTGGCTGTACTAGTTTGCATTCCCACCAACAGGGTAAGAGGGTTCCCTTTTCTCCACACCCTCTCCAGCATTTATTGCTTGTAGACTTTTGGATCACAGCCATTCTGACTGGTGTGAAATGGTACCTCATAGTGGTTTTGATTTGTATTTCTCTGATAGAGTGATGTTGAGCATCTTTTCATGTGTTTGCTAGCCATCTGTATGTCTTCTTTGGAGAAATGTCTATTTAGTTCTTTGGCCCATTTTTTGATTGAGTCATTTATTTTTCTGGAATTGAGCTGTAGGAGTTGCTTGTATGTTTTTGAGATTAGTTGTTTGTCAGTTGCTTCATTTGCTATTATTTTCTCCCATTCTGAAGGCTGTCTTTTCACCTTGCTAATAGTTTCCTTTGTTGTGCAGAAGCTTTTAAATTTAATTAGGTCCCATTTGTTTATTTTTGCTTTTATTTCCAATATTCTGGCAGGTGGGTCATAGAGGATCCTGCTGTGATGTATGTCAGAGAGTGTTTTGCCTATGTTCTCCTCTAGGAGTTTTATAGTTTCTGGTCTTACGTTGAGATCTTTAATCCATTTTGAGTTTATTTTTGTATATGGTGTTAGAAAGTGTTCTAGTTTCATTCTTTTACAAGTGGTTGACCAGATTTCCCAGCACCACTTGTTAAAGAGATTGTCTTTATCCATTGTATATTCTTGCCTCCTTTGTCAAAGATAAGGTGTCCATATGTGCGTGGATTTATCTCTGGGCTTTCTATTTTGTTCCATTGATCTATATTTCTGTCTTTGTGCCAGTACCATACTGTCTTGATGACTGTGGCTTTGTAGTAGAGCCTGAAGTCAGGCAGGTTGATTCCTCCAGTTCCATTTTTATTTCTCAAGATTGCTTTGGCTATTCGAGGTATTTTGTATTTCCATACAAATTGTGAAATTATTTGTTCTAGCTCTGTGAAGAATACTGTTGGTAGCTTGATAGGGATTGCATTGAATCTATAAATTGCTTTGGGTAGTATACTCATTTTCACTATATTGATTCTTCCAATCCATGAACATGGTATATTTCTCCATCTATTAGTGTCCTCTTTGATTTCTTTCACCAGTGTTTTATAGTTTTCTATATATAGGTCTTTAGTTTCTTTAGGTAGATATATTCCTAAGTATTTTATTCTTTCCATTGCAATGGTGAATGGAATTGTTTCCTTAATTTCTCTTTCTGTTTTCTCATTATTAGTGTATAGGAATGCAAGGGATTTCTGTGTGTTGATTTTATATCCTGCAACTTTACTATATTCAAACCTAACTCTACACCTAAAACAACTAGAAAAGGAAGAAATGAAGAACCCCAGGGTTAGTAGAAGGAAAGAAATCTTAAAAATTAGGGCAGAAATAAATGCAAAAGAAACAAAAGAGACCATAGTAAAAATCAACAAAACCAAAAGCTGCTTCTTTGAAAGGGTAAATAAAATTGACAAACCATTAGCCAGACTTATCAAGAAACAAAGGGAGAAAAATCAAATCAATAAAACTAGAAATGAAAATGGAGAGATCATAACAGACAACAAAGAAATACAAAGGATCATAAGAGACTACTATCAACAATTATATGCCAATAAAATGGGCAACGTGGAAGAAATGGACAAATTCTTAGAAAAGTACAACTTTCCAAAAATGGACCAAGAAGAAATAGAAAATCTTAACAGACCCATCACAAGCACGGAAATGGAAACTGTAATCAGAAATCTTCCAGCAAACAAAAGCCCAGGTCCAGATGACTTCACAGCTGAATTCTACCAAAAATTTAGAGAAGAGCTAACACCATCCTACTCAAACTCTTCCAGAAAATTGCAGAGGAAGGTAAACTTCCAAACTCATTCTATGAGGCCACCATCACCCTAATACCAAAACCTGACAAAGATGCCACAAAAAAAGAAAACTACAGGCCAATATCACTGATGAACATAGATGCAAAAATCCTAAACAAAATTCTAGCAATCAGAATCCAACAACACATTAAAAAGATCATACACCATGACCAAGTGGGCTTTATCCCAGGGATGCAAGGATTCTTCAATATCCGCAAATCAATCAATGTAATACACCACCTTAACAAATTTAAAAATAAAAACCGTATGATTATCTCAATAGATGCAGAGAAAGCCTTTGACAAAATTCAACATCCATTTATGATAAAAACTCTCCAGAAATCAGGAATAGAAGGAACATACCTCAACATAATAAAAGCTATATATGACAAACCCACAGCAAACATTATCCTCAATGGTGAAAAATTGAAAGCATTTCCTCTAAAGTCAGGAACAAGACAAGGGTGCCCACTTTCACCATTAGTATTCAGCATAGTTTTGGAAGTTTTGGCCACAGCAATCAGAGCAGAAAAAGAAATAAAAGGAATCCAAATTGGAAAAGAAGAAGTAAAACTCTCACTGTTTGCAGATGACATGATCCTCTACATAGAAAACCCTAAACACTCCACCAGAAAATTACTAGAACTAATATAATAATTTAAAGGAGGTGGCAAAATATCATTTGCTTCATTATAAAATCATATTTTTTAAAAAAAAATTTAGGTTAATTTTGGTTTGTTAGTTTAATTAAGGACTTGAATTGTACTTGCTGGGAACACTTATCTTTAGAAGATCAAAGAGCAAGATCAATTCAATATTATGATCTATATGCTGATGGAAACCTGATCCATTATTAAAAGCAACTGGAACAGATATATCATTATTCTACCTGGAAAGTGGTTTGGGAGTGGAGGGGTAGGGGTAACTTTAGTAGCCAAAGTTACTCAGTAAGTCAAAGCAGTGAGGGGGGACAAATGGTGTTCCTAACAAAATTTAGCTCAATAAACATTCATTCAATTCCTGGCCTAGAAAGTTTTGATAACAACAATAATAATTAACAAGTAAGCTATACTTCTTAAGTGTTAGTTGTTACCCTAATAGGACATAATTATTGAAAGATATTTTTCTATCCAAACTTCTTTTCTATCCAAACTTAGAAAGGATGAAATCTATAAATAATAAGTATTCTGAAAATCACTACCAGCTAGTAAATACATAGGCTTATGCTATAATAGAAAAGCAAATACATGATTTGACATTTCCAAATATCTGGATCTGTGGAGACAACATGCAAGGGTAACTTACTGAATACAAGGACTCTTCCTCTGAGGAGGACAAGACAGATTTGGAAAACTGGGCTTTTTCCATCTTGAACTGGGCATCCCAGGTGGGGTAGTGGTAAAAAAAAAAAAAAAAAAAAAATCCTCCTGCCAATGCAGGAGAAGCAGGGGTTGTGGGTTCAATCCCCGGGTTGGAAATATTCCCTGGAGGAGGGCATGGCAACCCACTCCAGTATTCTTGCCTGGAGAATCCCATGGATGGAGGAGCCTGGATGACTACAGTCCATGAGGCCACAAAGAGCTGGACACCACTTAGTGACTGAGCATGCATGCACACCCATCTGGAACTGTAAGACCCTTCCTCCAATCACTACTGATAGATTCTCATAATAAGCACAATACCCTATATCTAATAGTCATTCAATCTAAATATATTGAATTGTTAAATAAAATTAGTTCTAGGACACATGGTAAAAATTGCTAATACCATAATGAAAATTATGGTATTTTAACTATACCTTTCTAAAATAAAAGGGATAGTTTTATAGTTTGAAGTTATAAATTTTGTATATTAGCCCCAGTCCTGTAACCAACTCTCAAATAGAACTTGTGTAAGTAATTAACCTTTGTGTGACCAGGTTCTCTCATCTATAAAGCAAATACAATAATTATTATCGCCTACCCTGTGCACATAGTGTGAGGATTAATGAAGTACTTTCTAAAAGCTAGTTGCTTGAACAGAACTTTATATTTACAACATCTTACATCTGGGGAGGCCTTACAAATAGCTGTGAAAAGAAGAGAAGCGAAAAGCAAAGGAGAAAAGGAAAGATATAAGCATCTGAATGCACAGTTCCAAAGAATAGCAAGAAGAGATAAGAAAGCCTTTCTCAGTGATCAATGCAAAGAAATAGAGGAAAACAACAGAATGGGAAAGACTAGAGATCTCTTCAAGAAAATTAGAGATACCAAGGGAACATTTCATGAAAAGATGGTCTCGATAAAGGACAGAAATGTTATGGACCTAACAGAAGCAGAAGATATTAAGAAGAGGTGGCAAGAATACACAGAAGAACTGTACAAAAAAGATCTTCACGATCCAGATAATCACGATGGTATGATTACTGACCTAGAGCCAGACATCCTGGAATGTGAAGTCAAGTGGACCTTAGAAAGCATCACTACAAACAAAGCTAGTGGAGGTGATGGAATTCCAATTGAGCTATTTCAAATCCTGAAAGATGATGCTGTGAAAGTGTTGCACTCAATATGCCAGCAAATTTGGAAAACTCAGCAGTGGCCACAGGACTGGAAAAGGTCAGTGTTCATTCCAATCCCAAAGAAAGGCAATGCCAAAGAATGCTTAAACTACTGCACAATTGCACTCATCTATATATAGGTCTTTAGTTTCTTAAAGTAATGCTCAAAATTCTCCAATCCAGGCTTCAGCAATATGTGAACTGTGAAATTCCAGATGTTCAAGCTGATTTTAGAAAAGGCAAAGGAACCAGAGACCAAATTGCCAACATCTATTGGATCATTGAAAAAGCCAGAGAGTTCCAGAAAAACATCTATTTCTGCTTTATTGAGTATGCCAAAGCCTTTGACCGTGGATCACAATAAACTGTGGAAAATTCTGAAAGAGATGGCAATACCAGACCACCTGACCTGCCTCTTGAGAAACATATATGCAGGTCAGGAAGCAACAGTTAGAACTGGACAGGGAAAAGCAGACTGGTTCCAAATAGGAAAAGGAGTATGTCAAGGCTGTATATTGTCACCCTGCTTATTTAACTTCTATGCAGAGTACATCATGAGAAACGCTGGGCTGGAAGAAGCACAAGCTGGAATCAAGATTGCCGGGAGAAATATAAATAACCTCAGATATGCAGATGACACCACCCTTATGGCAGAACGTGAAGAGGAACTAAAAAGCCTCTTGATGAAAGTGAAAGAGGAGAGTGAAAAAGTTTTCTTAAAGCTCCACATTCAGAAAACGAAGATCATGGCATCTGGTCCCATCACTTCATGGGAAATAGATGGGGAAACAGTGGAAACAGTGTCAGACTTTATTTTCTGGGGCTCCAAAATCACTGCAGATGGTGACTGCAGCCATGAAATTAAAAGACGCTTACTCATAGGAAGGAAAGTTATGACCAACCTAGATAGCATATTCAAAAGCAGAGATATTACTTTGCCAACAAAGGTCCGTCTTGTCAAGGCTATGGTTTTTCCTGTGGTCATGTATGGATGTGAGAGTTAGACTGTGAAGAAAGCTGAGTGCCAAAGAATTGATGCTTTTGAACTGTGGTATTGGAGAAGACTCTTGAGAGTCACTTGGACTGCACGAAATCCAACCAGTCCATCCTAAAGGAGATCAGTCCTGGGTGTTCATTGGAAGGACTGATGCTAAAGCTGAAACTCCAATACTTTGGCCACCTCATGCAAAGATTTGACTCATTTGAAAAGACCCTGATGCTGGGAGGGATTGGGGGCAGGAGGAGAAGTAGATGACAGAGGATGAGATGGCATCACTGACTCAATGGACGTGAGTTTGAATGAACTCTGGGAGTTGGTGATGGACAGGGAGACCTGGTGAGCTGCGATTCATGGGGTCGCAAAGAGTGGGACACAACTGAGAGACTGAACTGAACTAAAATGCCCCAGGCTATTTGTTTTATTTTCATCATGTACATCCAAAGTCTAAATGTTTCACAAAGTAATATTTTTTCTTTTAAATTTAAGTTGATCAATTATGACTAACAGAGACCTGATAGTTCAATGAGAGTTGAAATGTGGTAATAATGAAATTTTGATATTTCTATAGTTTTTCTTTAATTGGCTATAATTTTGTGTTGAATAATATATTCTTGTAGTTTTTTGTTTTTTTTTTTTGCTCACCACACTGCACAGTATGCAGGATATTAATTCTCCTACCAGGGATTAAACCTGAGCCTCCTGTAGTGGAAGTGCAGAGCAGTAACCACTGGACCTTCAGGGAATTCCCTTTGTAGTGTTTCATGTGTGTATTTTATTTTATTTATTTATTTTTAGAATTTTTCACCACACCCCATGGGATGTGGGATCTTAGTTCCTCAACTAGGGATCAAACCTGCACCCCCCTGCATTGGTAGGCAGAGTGATAACCACTGTACCAACAGGGAACCCCTGTATGTCTATTTTAAATTGAACATTCTTTTGGATGAGTGATCTTGTTTTCTAAAAGTTCAAAATTTTCTTGCTACTTTTTTAAATCCAATAGTTAAATACGAAAAGTTGCTATGATCTATCTAGAAGGTAGATTGAGAAGGGTTCCCCCACCTCAGCACTCCTGGAATAGTTTATCTAGACTCATTTGTTTTGGGGGGACTGTCTTGTGCGCTGTATGCTTGGACTTCACTCACTAGATGTCATCATAAACCCCCACTGCTGACATTCAGAAATGTCTAGTTTTGACATTACCAGTTGTCCCCTGCAGGGAAAAATTACATTCACTTGATAACTACTGCCCTAAGGGCATTAAATAGGGTCATGGCTTGTCCAGACTGTGGTACAATCAATTTAAACAATGTTAACACTGGGGGAATGCACACACAGAGATACACACACACACACACACACACACACACACACACACTTCTAAGAGGACCAAACAGCTTAGTTTGCTTGGTATAGTTTTGATTTACCCTTGATACCTTAGCATCCCATAATGATTTGTACTGGGTTTTCTATTTTGTAATGGAGTTTTATTATTAATCCATGTAACAAAATAAACACATGAGGATCTCACTGACCTACCATCTGTACTTCTAGTTTCTTCCTTTTTATTTATTTTATTTATTTATTTTGTCTTACTGAGTATAGGATCGGAGTGCAGTGAAGATAATTTTCACTTTAAGACCTCACTAATATGAAAAATGCACTCATATTTATTCTGCCCATTCCTGAGACAATGAAACTAAAGCTTCCTTCTAGAGCCAGTACATGGAGCAGTGTGGAGAGAAGGAGCTTCAACTGCTAGCTAGCCTTCCCTTCAGAAAGGACACAGAAGCGGGATCATTCTCTCTGCCCCTGCCAATAGCTGGATGTCTCAGTTACTCTTGTCTTGGCTGGTGCATGGGGCCTCAAGGTGGTGAGTCAGTGGTGATCAGTGGGAAAGGCAGGAACTTATAGACTGACTATTCACAAAATCTATACAGAAAGTAGAAACTAAGAAAGCCCACTTCAGAATATACATCCTTGCTGTGGTTGTTTTTAAATGTATTATGTGGTGGAAATTTATAAATAATGTATGTCAAGGGAGTTTGTAATTTCCTCAGTTCTGTCTTGCCGCAGCAAGAATTTGAAGTGATGGACAGATCAAGTGTTACAGCTCAGTGTTACAGCTCAGTTTTACTTAGCAAGCAAAGGAAAATACATCCTGGAGGCGTGAGGGTGGGCCTACCCAAAAGACTGAAGAGAAGAGAAGCCCCTGGCTCAATTTTGACTCTTCTTTTTATGTTTTTTCTCCTCCCCCTGAGCCTGCCCTATGTAAACTGGGTTAGCTAGGAGGGCTTTTTGTTTTACCCGAGGTCCTCCCTCCAGTCCTTGGACCTTCCTTTGTTCTGTTTTTGTGGGCTTTTCCCTTCTTTGTCTTTCAGCCACCGCCATTTTGGACTCCTTTTTCTTATTCTAATTACCTAACACTCATACCTGAATATGCCTACTTAAAATATAACTGTTACTCTTAAAATATTATAAATCATTTCCAAAGTACACATGTGTTCTAAAGAATATACTACTGTGCCCAGAGACATTGTTTTGTATAGGTCTCAGACTAGATAGTGGTGCTACCAGGTAGAGATGCAGGGGAGAGGGAATTCCTCAGGACTCATACTACTTGTGGTAAATTCCCAAAGGACCTCCACCCCACCCCACACAGCCATCCACAAGAGCCCATTTTGCTGCTGAACTGGTTCTTATTGTGACTATAATACATGCCTTATCAACCACTATTGGGGAACTTTGAAAAAGAAGCTTTATTGCTCACAGGTCATGAACTTGCAGGCCCCAAGGGAGGTTTTGGGTAGAGTGAGAGAGAAAGCCTGGACCTGAGTTCTGCCTTTCTTAGGGTCAAGGTTGGGGTGCCTGAGATTTCCGGGGTTCACTGTTTACTGGTAAATTTAAAACATAAGAGAAGAAATTAACATGCAGAAAGGAAATACCAAGACAAGTTATCTAGGTCAACCATGGGCTTCTACAAGGGGAACTTCACGATTCGGGCAGCCTGGCTCTTTATCTAGTTGAACTGGCAATGTGTTTATTCAGGGTGGTGTCTCTGAAGCCTGTGCCTAGGCAAACAAAAGCCTAAGGTTGGACACTTGCATTACAATAAAACTGCTAATTGCCAGGCACTTTACACTAAAGATATTTTCAAAAAAAAATATTTAATCTAGATTACAAATGCTTTAAAGCAATTGAAATTATTACTGAAAACCTTCCCATTTTTGTATGGTATTTTATTCCTTCCATCAAAGTGACATATGTTTCATTTTCACATTTCTAACGACCAATAAACAAATGAATCAGTTTTACTTGTAGGTTTTCTCATTGTCTTTGTTCAGGCTGCTATAACAAAGTACCATAGACCAGAGAACTTAAAGCAACAGAAATTTCTTTCTCACACTTCTGGAGACTGTAAGGCCAAGATCAGGATGCTGGCATTGTCTGGCTCTGCTGAGAGCCTTTTTCTGGGTAGCAGACTGCATTCTTTTTAGTGTCTCTTCCTGTGGCAGAAAGACAGTGAGAGATCTCTCGGAAGTCCCTTTTATCAGGGAACTAATCCTTTTCATGAGGATTCCACCATGTCACAACCTGGGTTAGAATTTCAACATATTATATTCTTTACCATCTGCGCTAACATGGAAGCCATTAGTCGCTCAGTCATGTCCAATTCTTGCAACCCCAAGGACTGAAACCCACCAGGCTCCTCTCTCCATGGAATTTTCCAGGCCAGAACACTGAAGTGGGGTGCCATTCCCTTCTTCAGGGGATCTTCCCAACCCAGGGGTCAAACCTGCATTTCAAGCCAATTCCTTACTGTCTGAGCCACCGGGGAAGCCCAATAAATTGGAAAGGGACATATAAACATTTTGTCCATATCCCTTATGTTCTGCTATATTTTCAAATTGAACACATTTGGCCTTTAAAAATTTTTCACTTTTAATTATTTGAGAGAAAAATTCATGAACAAAAATTGTAGGCTATGCAATCATTTTCATGTTTAAATAGCTTGCTCTGTAGATGTGGTATGCAAAGCTGACCTTTTAGGTAGTATATTTTTCAAAGTGGTTGTGTGTTACTATAATAGCCATTTACATGTAACAACTGCTGTGAAGTAATCCTTTTCTGCATTTTAATTTGGAAATTTTAATCTGTAGTATTATATATTCATTTTCCTCCAAAGTTGAGATAATGCAAAGGTACTCTGATATAAAAGTTGGCAATACTAAGATTATACTTTAGTTGGATATTATAAAACTGAGAAAAGTGGTAGAGAATAATCATTGATTTACCAGGCAAAAATCTTCTTAATTTGTATACCAGCTAAGGATAAGTGTAAAGAAAATTCCAGTGCGAGGCTAAGGATGTATAAATACCTCTTGCTGAGTGATGCATGTCAGGTAAAAGAAATTGGAGCAATTAGAGCAAAGAGGAAAATTAATGTGACATGATGTTAGAGAGGAAAGAAAGGAAGCAGTGTTATGGAATTTTGTCTTTTTTTTCTTAAGGCCATTGTGTAGCAGTTGCAGAATTTTAAACCTGGAGATTGGTGTATTTATGTAATATGAACATTCAAGTGTGACATAAACAGATTTCAGCCTTATAAACAGCATGCTGATTTCAGTGTGGAGAATGAATTTGAGTGAGAGAAGAATGAATCTCTGTGTATCAATTAGGCTTTTATGGGTCACAGCTATGAATTGTGGCAAGATGGTAATTTGGTTTAGGATTGTGATAACTGAAATGGAGAAAAGAGGAACTTAAAAAACATTTAGAAGATTAGGATGGCAGAATGTCATGATGAAGAATTGAATATGTGGAGGAAGAGAGGTAATGGAGCAGAGAACCTCTGCTAGAATTCTGATTTAAATGACTCAATTGGAATGGAATAGAAGAAGACCAAATTTGGAGACATCTATGACATTTTTTAGGTCCAAAATACTTAGGAAGATTTTTCATATAAGAAGTTGGATATAGGGATGTAGAGCTTGGAGGAGACATCTATAATGAGGATAACTGACCCATGATTCATGTATATAGATGGTCGTAAGAGTCATGGACACAAATAACACCACCTACAAGGGGAAGACAGAATGATAAGGGGACTGCTATTAAACCTTTAGGGATATAAACATTTATCTGATACACGAAATAAGGCTACAAAGGAACTGAGAAGGACGATGAATCAGCAAAAAGGTAGGGGGAAAAACCAGGCGAGTGCAAAGTCATAGAAAACACAGAAGGAAAATAGTTCACTAAATAAAAGAGTGGCTACAAGTGTCAATATTGAGAGGTATAACAGGAATCAATCAAACAGAGTCTCATAGGATTTTTCAATTTGAACACAATTGCAAACTTTAGAGAGCTGTTTTGTGAGCAATATTGAGGTTAAATTCAGATTGCCATGGGCATAATCACAAGGAAGCACTTAAATATGAAGAGGAAGAGACTGGAGAGGATGGAGAGTAATAGCATCATTAAGAAAATATTTTTTTCATGAACCACCCAAAGCATTAGTCTATTAAAATTATCTTATAAAGTTCAGTTTCATCCTTATCCTATTAGGAAATATTGCTGTGGTCTCAGGTCAGTGAAACTATTTTCATTTGATGTCATTATAACTTGATATTAAAATGTGCTATATTTGAAACCAGATATACCACTGCATACTTATTAGAAAATTTACAGAGTTCTATGAACTTTCTCCAGAATAATGTATAATTTTATTATGATACTATATATAACATTCTCTTTCACCCTCATCAATTTGGACATGAGCTTGAGCAAACTCTGGGAGATAGTGAAGGACAGAGAAGCCTGGCATGCTGCAATTCATGGGGTTGCAAAGAGTTAGAGACCAGTGAGCGACTGAACAACAATAGAACATCAATAACTCAGTCCTAGACTATATATGAGATATTTATCTTATATACAGTATATGTTAAATGTTGGGTGAGATCATACATGTGTACATGTAATAAAATATTGATTAAATATGACATAAACACTTTTCATTTCAAGTTTAAAAAGTATACTTTTATTTAGTTCTAGAAGAATAAATATATTTATTATGCACTTAAGCTCTTTAAAATAAATTCACCAATGATTTTAATGTTTATTAGTTTATGATACATTGTAAACTGAAATGAAAGCTGATTATTATTTAGCTTCATTTTGATACTTGCAAATACCCCAAGAATACTAACTGTAGTAAGCCAGTAACCAGCATAACATTGTGGCCTAGGTATTTAGTTGCTTTATGTTTCCCTTACCCAAATGCATAGAGCTTTTATTACCAGAGTTGTCCTTAGAAAAAAATTACATAGGTTTATATTTTTAGAAGGCCAAAAAGATAGAATGAGAATAGGACTTCCACAGAAAGAGAGGAAAATTTAGGACATTTATTAAAAAATTAAATTATCGAAGGGAAATACATTTCTTCTGATAAAATTAGTTGGAATATCTATTAATATTTTCACACTTATAGGGAAAAAAATGTTTCTTAGAGAAAAAGCAAAGAACAATTAAGAAAATAATGCTTTATTCAATTGTCAGCCAAACCTTAGGGCTGAGTGGCCTTGTTGGAAAGGACAATGGTATGGTGTATCTCTGGATGGGAATGCAAGGAGCCAGTTTAGTCCCTAAATTCAACAGACGCCCAATAAATATCAGTGCCTCAGGTGTGCAGATCTTTAGATTCTGGCAGAATAAAAAATCTGGATTAGGACAATGGATAACTGCTTATTGTTATTGGCAATAGACTTGCTTCAATACCTCAGTTTCCTGCGTCTATTTGAATCAGTAAAATGGATGCTTAAATATGATATTTTGTAAAGTAAACAAATAAAAATCCTGACTATTAGATGATTGTAGTCAGGTGGCCTCAATTCCTTATTCACCATTCTCGGTGTTTTCTTTTTTCCCTGAGCAGTATAGCCTGCCTTTTGATCATTTGATTTGTCAGAAGCTTATATCACTTTATTCACTGTAATGACTGATGTTTGATTATGGATAGTAGGAGTAGCAATGCCATAACAGTGTCAATTTTCCAAAGTCAAAACTGGTAACTTCTGAGTCATTAAGCCCTTCATAGTAAAAAACAGAATTGAAACAAACACAAAACACAAAACAAAATATAAAAGAACTCTCTCCTTCCCTTTATGTTCCAGTTCTGGCTAGAAACACTATGCTGTGAAAATGTCTACTATATCAGGTACTACTTTAAGTCACTGTGAAATCTCCAAAAGTAGTTAGTTGTATTTGGATAATAATTTGTCACACTTTCATTCATATCCAGAGCACTTTAAAACAGAAAGCTGAATATAAAAACTTCCCAAGAAAGTGGATGAAACATATCAGCCTCCTCAGATACCTATAGTTGCAGACACAAATTTTTACATAACTTCAAGATGATATAGTTAAGTTCTTTTTAGTTTAGAGATGTAGATTACTTAGAGCAAGAATGAAGAGAAAATCTTTCGTAGACTTCCGTAGCTGTGAAATCCTTGAGGGACTTTCAGTATCTGTAACCCTGAGAATTGGGTATAGGAAATTACAGAAAACAGAAATGTATGTGTGCATGGAAGTTGTGGCAGTGGCTACTAGTTGCCTAAGAAATATCCACTCTCTCCTTCTTTAAAAATGGAGCTCTAGGCTTCCCATGTGGCTCAACTGGTAAAGAATCCACCTGCAATGCAGGAGACCTGGGTTCAATTCCAGGGTTTGGAAGATCCCCTGGAAAAGGGAAAGGCTACCCACTCCAGTATTCTGGCCTGTAGAGTTCCAAGGACTGTATAGTCCATGGGGTCGCAAAGAGTTGGACACAACTGAGTGACTTTGGGCTTCCCTGTAACTCAGTTGGTAAAGAATCCACCTGCAATGCAGAAGACCCCAGTTCAATTCCTGGGTTGGGAAGACCCACTGGAGAAGGGATAGGCTACCACTCCAGTATTCTTGGGCTTTCCTTGTGGCTCAGCTGATAAATAATCTTCCCATGATGAGGGAGACCTGGGTTTGATCCCTGGGTTGGGAAGATCCCCTGGAGAAGGGAAAGGCTACCCGCTCCAGTATTCTGGCCTGGAGAATTCCATGGACTGTATGGTCCATGGGACTGCAAAGAGTCAAACACAACTGAGCGACTTTCACTTTCCAACTTTATACCAGGAAGCCAAGTGGCAAAATTAAGGGTTTTACCTTGCAGCCTCCATTGCAACCAGGATGAGTCTTATTGTAACATCATTTACATGTGATCTGACTCAGCTGAAAGGACATTATTTTCATGACCTCTCTTTATTTTTCTGCCAAGTCTGTGGACAAGTCTGAGGCAATCTTGATTTGAGTCTCATGCCCTTCAAGGTAGTGTATAATTAAAAGACATGATTTCTCCTGTGCATAGAGCTACCACACTGACCTTGTGTTTCTCTCTCTGATTTGTGTGTGAGAAAAAAAGCAAACTTGGTTTAAATATTCTTTTTATTATTTCTCACTTGTACACAGCCAAGTCAAGCCTAATTGATTCAATTTTTGTTTGGAGGTGTGCAGATGGAAGTAAAGTCATTCCAACAAGAAAAAATGCACAGTCCAGCAATAGCACACAGAGTGCAAAAAGCAGGAAAAAGGATGGATTGGTGTTTCTCATTGGCAGCTACTGACCTGTGTTATTAAAACCAGTGTATCAACTTAAAAAAAAAGACATTTTGTGCATTCAGGTGGAACATATACTCTCTAGTCACCTTTGCAACCTCTAACATTTATTTTGCTCACCTAAGCTCTGAAGGCATTTTAGTACCACATTTAAGAGCATAATAAGTACTCAATTAAATCTGAATAAAGTGCATAAGGGAAAAATATCAAAATACTTTCAACAGAATAACAGTGGAATATAGACTCTTTAATGGTAGATCCTCTCCATCCCACCATATGAAGACATACAGACCAAATTGTGACAGACAAAACTAAACAGGTTCTCTTGTGAGATGAGGAGTGGGTGTTTCTCATGTTTGGAGTGAAGATGGGACTGTATTTAATAGCTCTCAGTAAGAAATAAAATGAAAAATTGTAGGCTGTGGTCAGAGACTGAAATTCTCAAGTTTAAGCTTTTAGAAGTGATAAGAATGAGTAATGCACAGTCACATGAAGGTTTGAGAAACAGCTATTTACAGAATGAGTATAGCAAGCTCTGGTGTGGCTGGTTTCTAACAGTAAATGACTCCTGAGAGCCATGGCCACTCTTGCCAAAGTGATTTCTAAATAGATGGTTACAGATTTACTGGGTAGACTGCCATTGGAAAAAAAGAAATCATGTGTTAAAGGTATTAAAGTGTGATATGTCTATTAATGTTTCTATTAAAGTGTGATATGTCTATTAACGATGATGGTAAAGAACAAGATGTTCTCAATGAAAAGTCTATTTCAGGTTCTACAGGAAATTGGAAAAATACAATTCCAATTGTCTGTGGATAAATTTAAATCTTTAATTCTAAATATCAAAATATATTTTTTGTGGTTAACATTATTATTACAGATAAAATGAAAATTCATGTTAAGACATTCACCAAAGACATTTTTCAAATTGATTGTCCAAAGTAACTAAAAAATACAAAACTTGTCAAGGATTCTATTTCATTCTTAACATCAAAACCTGTATCTCACTCAAATGTAATTTACTGAATCGTCTTTCTATTGGATTCAGAGAATTCATTCCTGCATTCTCCCATTAGGTTAAGTTTATCATATTAAATGAATTTCAAATGAAATCAAAGCATATTCTAAGTGTATTGAAACTAAGACATGATTTTCTAATTTTCAAGGATAGCTAGTGTATTTTATTTATGAGGATTTAAAGATGCATCTATCAATTAAAATACTTAATTCATAAAATACAGAATGTATTTTACAATTTTAGTTATATTACATTGAAAACAAAAATTTACCCTCATTTTCCATTAAGTATTCAATCTCTGTTTTTCTACAAATATAGGCTGTTACTTTCTAACACTATTTGTTTCCTTGTTAATTCTATAAATTATTTCAGGTACATTTTAATGCTTGAAATTACACTTGAATGAAAATTTTCCATTTCAGTTACTTGTAGTGCAGGAAACTTAAAATTACTTAACAATGTCTGTGGAGATAATAGAATGTTAGGGAAATGAAAGATGTGCATTAATGTGAAGCATATTATTTTATTAAGTTAGTAAAATGATGTTTTACAAAATATAGTTTATAAAATATTTACATATGATTTTTCCTTAAATAAACTAATGCTGAAATACACTTACAACCATGACTAGGTCTAATAGTAATAGGTTAGGTGATAATTACTTCTAAGTGCAATAAATAATGGTAGGTTGTAATAAATATTGATGATAAAAATTACTTTAAATACGATCAAGATTTTGGAGAGTTACATAAAGAGAAATGAGCTATTTTTCTTGGATACACATTGCAATTTTTTCAGATACAACCTATGCATTTTCTGAATGTTGCTTCTATACTTTTAAAGTGACAAAAATGGAAAAGCTGTAAAGAGACTTCTTTAAATGTAGATTAGATAAATTGTGTGGCCTCATAAGAATTGTTATAGGTCTGCTATACTCTAACTATTAGAGTCCAATCATTTGTGATATGCTACGGTGCAAGGGAACAATTTTTCAGCAGTTATCAGCACTTTTTTCCCCCAGGAAGCGAAGTCTCTAACTTACATTTTCTGCACGCTGGCTGTTTAGGCCTCCTTCTCAGGAATGTGTCTGTAATAGGCTCTTCTTACTTGGGAAGAGATCCAAGTTCATAGGTTCTCTACAACCACCATTGATTCATATTAAAATTGTCAACCCCTGTTATCTGTGTACTCTCACTAAAACCAACAAAACTGAAGAAGAGCAATTTACCTACGAGGGAGAGAGAGCAAAATAAAAAGTAAACATATGAAACAGGAAGAAAAATTGTTTGTCATATATCACATATGAAATTACATATAACTCTACGATTGAAAACACTATATAGTATTTATGCCAAGTAAGCAAATTGCAACAGAAGAGGAGGAAAAAGAAAGAAAGAGGCTAAAATAGACTGACAAATAGATGAAAATCCCATTTATAAGAGAGGAGAGAGTGATCAACTTTGGGCAGACAGTGAATACTTCTGGGGGAAAGGATGTGTATACATGTAATAAATATTACTGATGTTCTCTATAGATTTCCAGACGTCTCCACATTGGGCATAGACAGGATATTGAGTGTGACTGAATGGAGCTGGAAGCACTTAGCTGTAGTAGAAAACCCCCACTAACTTCTCCCCATAAGCTTCAAACCAAAAGCTTTTTCTTTCTACTGGTAACTGAGAATGACACAGTATCAAACAGACTGCTTGAATGTTAGGCAATCTGAGTTTTGTGATCCCATTCTACCAATAGCTAGCTGATCTCAATTTAAGTCTGAATTTTGCAATAAAGAGTTCATGATCTGAGCCATGTTAGCTCTTGTTTTTCATGATTGTGTAGCACTTCTCCATCTTTAATTGCAAAGAATATAATCAATCTGATTTCAGTATTGACCATATGGTGATGTCCATGTGTAGAGTGCTCTCTTCCGTTGCTGGAAGAGGGTGTTTGCTATGATAAGTGCATTCTCTTGCCAATACTCTGTTAGGCTTTGCACTGCTTCATTCTGTACTCCAAGGCCAAATTTGCCTGTTACTCCAGGTATCTCTTGACTTCCTACTTTTGCATTCCAGTCCCCTATAATGAAAAGGACATTTTTTTGGTGTTAGTTCTAGAAGGTCTTGTAGGTCTTCATAGAACCGTCCAACTTCAACTTCTTCAGCATTACTGGTTGGGGCATAGACTTGGATTACTATAATATTGAATGGTTTGCCTTGGAAATGAACAGAGATCATTTTGTCGTTTTTGAGATTGTATCCAAGTGAGAAAACTATATGCAGATCAAGAAGCAACAGTTAGAACTGGACAGGGAACGACAGACTGGTTCCAAATAGGAAAAGGAGTACGTCAAGGCTGTATATTGTCACCCTGCTTATTTAACTTCTATGCAGAGTACATCATGAGAAACGCTGGGCTGGAAGAAGCACAAGCTGGAATCAAGATTGCCGGGAGAAATATAAATAACCTCAGATATGCAGATGACACCACCCTTATGGCAGAAAGTGAAGAGGAACTAAAAAGCCTCTTGATGAAAGTGAAAGAGGAGAGTGAAAAAGTTGCTTAAAGCTCAACATTCAGAAAAATAAGATGACGGCATCTGGTCTCATCACTGCATGGGGAAAAGGGGAAAAGGACCTTTTGGGGGTGAAAATGACCTAGAAGGTCCTGTAGATCTTCACAGAACCATTCAACGTGAGCTTCTTCAGCATTACTGATTGGGGCATAGACTTGGGTTACTGTGATATTGAATGATTTGCCTTGGAAATGAACAGAGATCATTCTGTCATTTTTGAGACTGCATCCAAGTACTGCATTTCGGACTCTTTTTTGACTATGATGGCTACTCCATTTCTTCTAAGGGATTCTTGCCCACAGTAGTAGATATAATGGTCATCTGAGTTAAATTCACCCATTCCAGTCCATTTCAGTTCACTGATACCTAAAATGTCAATGTTCACTCTTGCCATCTTCTGTTTGACCACTTCCAATTTGCCTTGATTCATGGACATAACATTCCAGGTTCCTATGCAATATTGCTCTTACATATCAGACCTTGCTTCCATCAACAGTCACATCCACAACTGGGTGCTGTTTTTGCTTTGGCTCTGTCTCTTCATTCTTTCTAGAGTTATTTCTCCACACTTCTCCAGTAGCATATTGGGCATCTACCAAACTGGGGAGTTCATTTTTCACTGTCATATCTTGAAGAAAGTCAGGAAAACCACTAGACGATTCAGGTATGATCTAAATCAAATCCCTTATGATTATACAGTGGAAGAGACAAATAGATTCAAAGGACTAGATCTGATAGACAGAGTGCCTGAAGAACTATGGATGGAGGTTCGTGACATTGTACAGGAGGCAGTGATCAAGACCATCCCCAAGTAAAAGAAATGCTAAATGGCAAAATGGTTGTCTGAGGAGGACATACAAATAGTTATGAAAAGAAGAGAAGCTAAACACAAAGGAGAGAAGGAAAGATACACCCATTTGAGTGAAGAGTTCCAAAGAATAGTAAGAAGAGATAAGAAAGCCTTCCTCAGCGATCAATGCAAAGAAATAGAGGGAAACATTGGAATGGGAAAAACTAGAGACCTCTTCAAGAAAATTAGAGATACCAAGGGAACATTTCATGAAAAGATGGACACAATAAAGGATAGAAATGGTATGGACCTAACAGAAGCAGAAGATATTAAGAAGAGGTAGCAAGAATGCACAAGAGAACTACACAAAAAAGATCTTCAGGATCCACATAACCACAATGGTGTGGTCACTCACCTAGAGCCAGACATCTTGGAATGTGAAGTCAAGTGGGCCTTAGGAAGCATCACTATGAACAAAGCTAGTAGAGGCGATAGAATTCCAGCTGAGCAATTTCAAATCCTAAAAGATGATGCTGTGAAAGTGCTATACTCAATATGCCAAAAAATTTGGAAAATAGCCGTGGCCACAGGACTGGAAAAGGTCAGTTTTCATTCCAATCCCAAAGAAAGGCAATGCCAAAGAATGCTCAAACTACCACACAATTGCAGTGATCTCACACGCTAGTAAAATAATGCTCAAAATTCTCCAAGCCAGGCTTCAACAGTACATGACCCATGAACTTCCAGATGTTCAAGCTGAATTTAGAAAAGGCAGAGAAACCAGAGATAAAATTGCTGAAATCCATTGGATCATCAAAAAGCAAGAGAGTTCCAGAAAAACATCTATTTCTGCTTTATTGACTATGCCAAAGCCTTTGATTGTGTGGATCACAAGAGCCTGTGGAAAATTCTGAAATAGATGGGAATACCAAACCACCTTATCTTCCTCCAGAGAAACCTGTATGCAGGTCAAGTAGAAACAGTTAGAACTGGACATGGAAGAGCAGACTTGTTCCAAATTGGGAAAGGAGCACCTCAAGGCTGTATCGCGTCACTCTGCTTATTTAACTTATATGCAGAGTACATCATGCGAAATGCTGGGTTGGATGAAGCACAAGCTGGAATCAAGTTTGCTGGGAGAAATATCCATAACCTTGGATGTACAGATGACAGCACCCTTATGGCAGAAAATGAAGAAGAACTAAAGAGCCTCTTGATGAAAGTGGAAGAGAAGAGTGAAAAAGTTGGCTTAAAACTCAACATTCAGAAAACTAAGATCATGGCATCCAGTCCCATCACTTCATGGCAAATAGATGGGGAAGCAATGGAGACAGTGGCAGACTTATTTAGGGTGGCTCCAAAATCACTGCAGATAGTGACTGCAGCCATAAAATTAAAAGACGATTGCTCCTTGGGAAAAAAGATATGACCAATCTATTTTGCATATTAAAAAGCAGAGACATTATTTGTCGACAAAATTCCATCTAGTCAAAGTTATGGTTTTTCTAGTAGTCGTGTATAGATGTGAAACTTGGATTATAAAGAAAGCTGAGCACCAAAGATTTGATGCTTTTGAACTGTTGGAGAAGACTTTTGAGAGTCCCTTGGCCTGCAAGGAGATCCAACCAGCCAATCCTAAAGGAAATCAGTCCTGAATATTCATTGGAAGGACTGATGCTGTAGCTGAAACTTCAATACTTTGGCTACCTGATGCGAAGAACTGACTCATTGGAAAAAAGACCCTGCCACTGGGAAAGATTGAAGGTATGAGAAGGGGATGACAGAGGATGAGATGGTTGGATGACATCACCATCTTGTGACATGAGTTTGTCCATCCGGACAATTCCAGCAGTCGGTGCCGGACAGAGAAACCTGATTTGCTGCAGTCTGTGAGGTCGCAAAGAGTGAGAGTCGACTGAGTGATTGAACTGAACTTTACTGCTGCTGCTAAGTCGTTTCAGTCCTGTCCTTAATTGCTGAAAATGTATCTGTGGAGAGTCCCAGCGCCCTCTGCAGGTGGAGGAGCCTTTAGACAGGTTCTAAATTGAGTTCTGATTCTGCAGCTGGCCTGAAGGAGCTGAAGGTAGCCTCTCCCATTTCCAACCAGCTCTTTACTAGGTAATTTGAGATATGCTGCCCTCGTGTTGTTTTCTGGAGCTAATGCTTATGGTCATAATCAGAAAGAAAGAGGGGCAAAAGGCAGAAATTGGAAGAAGAAATTGAAAATGCATGTAATAAATGTCAGTATTAATATGTGAAGAAACAATAGATCAAGAAAATAGAGTAGAAATGATTAAAAATATTTGGAAATGATGAACCTATATTAGCAATCTTGGTGCAAAAATTGAAACTATTAGGTCAACACTAATTAAAAGCCTTATAACATGTACTAGACAGGGAACAAACTGATAAATTGCTAACAATTACATAAATCGTAACTACCTTCAGAAGAGATTACTGTTATCCCATAAAACAGAAGATATACATATCTTCTAACTTAAAAATTTGTACATATGCACGAAGGGACATATATGAGAATGTTCATAGAAGCTTTGATTGTATTAACCAAGAAACTAGAAATAATTAAAATGTATATCAAAAAGTAAAATGGAGAAATATTTAGTTTCTACATTAACATAAAGGAATGAACTATGGCAAGATATACCAGAACCTTAGGAACTCGATATTGAGGATAAAGGAAGGCATAGAATGTTATTTACATAAAAATAAATGAATAATATAAAAAACTAAGCAGTGTATTGTTAGGGATAGAAGTTTGTGAACAAACATAAGGAAGTTCATTGAAATAGTAACCATAAAATCACAAAAATGGTTGTATCTTCAGTACAGAAGGATAGTGTAATTTGGTCAGACACCTCCATTTTTAAAAGACTGTAATACATTAAAACACAACTAATTTGTATTTTGTTCATGAATAATAAAATATATTGATGTTTTCAATAGAATTTTGTTTCCTTCATTATGATTTAAACACTTTCAGAAATATTCATGCCTGCCTTGTGGATATATAAGAAAATAAATTACACTGTATTATTAAACTAAAATATTATATATTTTAGATGTGATACAAAAAATGTAACAACATTCTACTGCATCAGAATTTGGAAAAAATGTAGCTAAATGATGTTTCCTTTTTTATTTTTAATAATTGACCATTTAGTAATTCTGCCTACACTATAAGAACTGTCAAAATAAATTATTTATAAGCCTTTTTTATATATACTTCCTGGTTATTTTAGACAGACTAGAAATGAACAAGTATTATGAAGATGACTGTGAAAATCTGACATCTGGTGGAAGTAACCTGAACTACAATTTAAAAATTATATATATATATATACACATATACATATATATATATATATATATATACATATATATATTTCTTTTCCCTTCTGGATATTTCCATATCACTCCCAAAAGAAGTGGGAAATGGAAAAAGAGGGTGTTTGCTTGTTCGTTTATGTCACAAACACTTAAAAATTATTTTGAACAAGTTATAAAATCTGGTGATTGCAGCCATGAAATTAAAAGACGCTTACTCCTTGGAAGGAAAGTTATGACCAACCTAGATAGCATATTCAAAAGCAGAGACATTACTTTGCCAACAAAGGTCTAGTCAAGGCTATGGTTTTTCCTGTGGTCATGTATGGATGTGAGAGTTGGACTGTGAAGAAAGCTGAGTGCCAAAGAATTGATACTTTTGAACTGTGGTGTTGGAGAAGACTCTTGAGAGTCCCTTGAACTGCAAGGAGATCCAACCAGTCCATTCTAAAGGAGATCAGCCCTGGGATTTCTTTGGATGGAATGATGCTAAAGCTGAAACTTTGGCCACCTCATGCGAAGCGTTGACTCAATGGAAAATACTCTGATGCTGGGAGGGTTTGGAGGCAGTAGGAGAAGGGGACGACAGAGGATGAGATGGCTGGATGGCATCACTGACTCGATGGACGTGAGTCTGGGTGAACTCCAGGAGTTGGTAATGGACAGGGAGGCCTGGCGTGCTGCGATTCATGGGGTCCCAAAGAGTCGGACACGACTGAGTGACTGAACTGAACTGAACTGTGCGTTTTATGAGAAAAATACGATAACAGAGAAAAATAAATGTTCTGTTTATATTATTATTATTTTCACTAAAAATAGACTCTAATAGTCTTTAGTTCAGTTCAGTCGCTCAGTCGTGTCCAACTCTTTGCGACCCCACGGACACCAAGCTCCTCTGTCCATGGGATTTTCTAGGCAAGAGTACTGGAGTGGGTTGCCATTTCCTTTTCCACGGAACTTCCTGACCCAGGAATCGAACCCACGTCTCCCGCATTGTAGACAGACGCTTTACCGTCTGAGCCAAAAAGCACCACTACTTACTGTCAACATTCTTACCTATATTGAGGAAACAGCTGAAATAACAGTGGTTTAGTGACTACCACAATAATTCAATTAACTATATAAACTCATATGTAAAATAAAGAGTAATGCTGAGAAAATCCCCTAGAGAAGGAAATGGCAACCCACTCCAGTGTTCTTGCCTGGAAAATTCCATGGAGAGAGGAGACTAGTGGGCTATGGTCCATAGGGTAGCAAAGACTGAAGCTACTTAGCATGCATGTGAGTGTCTTGTATCTAGAAAAATTTACTAATCTGAAGTAATGCTATATTTACTTAAAGATCCATAGTATTCCTAAATCAAGAGAACTGAGATATATAACTTGAGATCGGAGAAGGCAATGGCACCCCACTCCAGTATTCCTGCCTGGAAAATCCCATGGACGGAGGAGCCTGGTAGGCTGTAGTCCATGAGGGTCGCTGAGGGTCAGACACGACTGGGCGACTTCACTTTCACTTTTCACTTTCATGTATTGGAGAAGGAAATGGCAACCCACTCCAGTGTTCTTGCCTGGAGAATCCCAGTGATGGGGGAGCCTGGTGGGCTGCCGTCTATGGGGTCACACAGAGTTGGACACGACTGAAGTGACTTAGCAGCAGCAGCAGCAGAGAAAAAACAGGAGATAACATTTTATAGCAAAAGCATATATGAAAAGGAGGTATGGATCTGTATTCAAGTATACCTGGGAAGTCTAATCTCTGTTTCAACTATATCTTTGATTTGAATTGTGGAGCACTTGGCTGAAGAGAGTTCTAAGAACGTGGACTAATCTATAAGGGAGAAAGGGTTTAAAGACATTAACAACCAACTTCTGGGCAGAATAAAAATAATACATGATAATGAATAATGAAAATAACAGATTAAGATAAAAAAATAAGATAAATGACAGATATGTTGTCCCATTAATAAATTTGGTTAGGAGAGATTGGGATTTATTAATGTAACAGTCAAAATAAGAGATAAGGGATTTAGGCTTTGAATCATCCGTTGATGGACTTATCAAACAGAAATGTTAAGATAGCTGCAACAACAATAACAAAAACTTATAAATAGACAAGAAATCAGAAATAAGACTGGAACGTTTTCTTTGGATGTGAGTAGATATCTCTATGTCTTGCAACTTCAGAGAAAAAGTCAACTGCAGTTTTTTGGTTTGTTTGTTTTTTAAAGACAGCTAGAAAAGTTAGAGCACTTGCTATTAGAAGTAATATCAGTAATATCTTTAAGTAGAAAACGAATCTTTGAACAAAAACCTCAGTATAAAACACTAGAAGATGTTACTTTAAGTTTACCAACCAGTATTTATATCATGGTGATGCCATTAACCTATTTAAAGTTGTATAGAAAAAGAGAAAAATTACAGGCTATTCAAGTCTAGACAATCAGAATTGTATGCTGCTGCAGCTGTGTGCAATATTCCTTCTGGTTGTCCACCAACACACGCTCACAAAACCCGTTCATGATGACATATTAATTTGTTGCTACAGATGTAGAAATTTCTCACTGATGCACACTTATTGAGCTTACTACCTGCATTAAGTTTATTGGGTTAAATTAATCTCTCTTTATGAATTTCTGATTTGAACAAAACCTAATATTTTCTACTCTTTATGATGTCACGCTTGCTATAGTTCTTTTTATATTTTAATAATTAAACTGAATACAAACTTGTACTAACTTCTAAGTTCGATTTTCTTCAAAATTCAAATGAGCTTTAAGTCTTTGAGATAGATTTGTGTGTATTTATATGTGCAAACGTGTTTGCTTTTGGAAAGTAGAAAGAGGAAAGTACTTTTCCATGTTAAAATTACATCACCTAACATGGAAATTGATGAGCCTCCTGATTCATTGATCTCAAAGTTCTATGGTTTCCTAAATACAGGAGAACTTCATTCAAATCATATTTTTTCATCTTTCTTGATAGCTATGTCACAGATACCATCATCTCCTAAAACTGCTCCAATAAGGAAGATTTTAATATTAGAGCGTGTGATCTTTCCAACTTTCCCACATCTTTATACTCAGTGATTTCTCTCTACCAGCTTATTGTAAAATTCAGATCCTCACCAATGTATCATTTTCAAAGACTACTAACATTACATCAGAAGTTCTTGACATGTCAAAAGTGGATTCCTATTAATTCATTTGAAAAATGCCCATGAAAATACAGTAAGTCCCCTACATACAAACCTTCAAGTTGCAAACTTTCAAAGATTCAAATGAGTGCCTGTAAATGAGCTGTTATATTGTATTACTGTACTTTTCAAGGTATTGTACTGTAAGATTAAAAATGTTTTCTGTGCTTTTTGGGTTTGTTTTTTATGTATTACTTGTGTGCAAAGTGTTATAAACCTATTATTGGACTGTACTATTATATATAGCCAACTGTGTTAGTTGGGTACCTAGGCTAACATTGTTGGACTTACAAACAAATTGGATTTATGAACCTGCCTTCAGAGTGGAACTTGTTTGTATATAGGGGACTTACTGTAATACAAGATTTTCATGTCTTTTATTTACCTCTGTATCTATTAAGTCAATCTTCAGAGTGGCCCATGAAGACAGTTGTTTAAATTGTCACAACTTTTCATGTTTCAGACATGAACTGTGAGTTGGCAACTACCTAGTAAGGCATTTAACTCTACAATGTTCGTTTCTCAGAAGTCTCACAAATGAAATTAATGTGCAGAAAAAGTTATTTTCATCAAGCTTACATTCTTCCTAAGTGAACAAACATATTAACTCTGCTCCATCACTATTTGTTTTATATTCCCTTTTCCCCAGACCCACCAATCCTGCTCCATGTATTTCAGCTAACCATTAGTCAGCAGTTTCTTTATCCTATGCCCCATAATTTGCAGGATTACTTTATTATTATTTTAAAATCAATGTTAATTATACTATGAACAATAATCATAGCAGAGTATATTTGTATAATGTTTCTACTGAAGGAACTCTTCAATGTAGATCAAGTTAGGCCTGGGGTCTTTGGAACTTTTCTCTCTAATTTGGCGAAGAAATAAACCATTCTGGCTCTCTTAGCTCAGTAAATTTATTTGAAACCTCTATCCCCTGAAAGTATCATCACATCAATGCTGTGCTTAATTATAAACATGAATCAAACTCTGGAATCTTTTGTACCATCTACACTTTCTTAATCTATGTAATACATTAAAATTTTAAAGCGTATATTGTAAATTATACCTTTGCTTATTATGTGTCATTCAGCTTGGCTTTTTTATATAATTCTGATTTCCCTATTCATTTTTATTCTAGTTTTATTGAGATATAATTGGCATACAGAACTATATAAATTTAAGGTGTATGGCATAACGATTTGACTTACATACATCATGAAATGATTATCACAGAAGTTTAGTGGACATTCATCATCTAATATAGATACAGAAAAAAACAGATGAAAAATAATCTTTCCTTGTGCTGAGAATTCTTAAGATTTACTCTCTTAAGAATTTTCATATATAATATATAGCAGTATTAATCAATATTTATCATGTTGTGCACTATATCCCTAGTAGTTATGTATCTTATAACTGGAAGCTTCTATCTTTTGACTACCTTCATCAAATGCCCCCTCACCTCACTCCCTGGCTGAGGTAACCACACATCTGATTTTTTTCCCCTATGATTTTATTTTTGAAGTATAAGTGACCTACAACACTGTTAGTTCCTGTTACATAACATAATGATTCTATATTTCTATACATTTCAAAATGATCACCAGAATAAGTTCAACTACAAGATGTCACCATGCAAATATTGACTCCATTCCCAAAATGGTACATTTCATACCTATGACTCATTTATTTGGCAGCTGCAAATCTGTGCCTCTTATTCTCCCTAGCCTACTTCTCTACTCCTCACTCTTTTTCCCCTATGGAAACCACCTATTTGTCCTGGGTTGTTTTTGTTTGTTTTATCTTGGTTCTTAGGGGTCACAGTGGTAAAGAATCCGCCTGCCAATGCAGGAGACACAGGAGATGAGTGTTCCATCCCTGAGTCAGGAAGATCCCTGGAGTAGGAACTAGAAACCCACTCCAGTATTCTTGCTTGAAAAATTCCATGGACAGAGGAGCCTGGTGGGCTACAGTCCATGGGGTTGCAAAGAGTCTGACATGACTGAGCATGCATACACACAACAATGTGGATAATTATGAGCTATTTATTGATTAAGGGATGTATTTAAATTTTCTTAACCAGTTAGATCTTTCCCCCTCACCACTGGATATGTACATGGCTTGGAGGTTACTATTAAAGTTCCATAAGCTGTGATTTTTTTTTTTTTCAGACAAGAACTAGCAGTTTATACTTCTCCTCTCTAATCACTATTGAGACAACATGTCCTTAGACATTCCTTAAGTCTTCTAGATGGCCAAGGATGAGTATGATTTTATTTATAAGGCTTTATAGGAATTGACTTTATAGGAATTGCTGCTGGGTTAGAGTGGCTTATTACTTAATCAGTAGTTGCTCTGAGATTGTGTTTAAGCCCCCATATAGGTGATACTTTGGCCTTGTATCGATGTGTCTGTGTACAACTTGTTGAAAGGTTTATTTTCAAATTGATGAGAACTATAACAATCACATTAATCATTCTCTCCTGCTTTAGACTTTTCAAAACAAATTAAAAAAAAAGAACATCAGAATATCATTCACTTAAATTGAGCAACTACAGCTAATGGTATATGGAAGAAGTCTTTACTGGAAAGACATGGATTGAAACTTACTTCTCTTTTGTATGGTTTCTTGAATCTTTAATCAAACCGTGTTATTTACTGTTTTCCTAAGTATCTTCCCTTTGCATAAATACATTAATATTATAATTTTTCACAAATAATATTGTCTTTGCCTGTTTTCAGTTCCTAGGGCTGTTCTTACAAAGTACAGCTTAAAGCAATAGAATTGTATTATTTCACAGCCCTGGAAGCTTTAAATCCAAAATTAAGGTATCAACAGGGCCATTCTTCCTCTGAGGTTCCTTCATCTTCCTAATTTCCAACTAGCACCTTGTTATTCCTTGGGTCATATCTTCATGGCTCTAATCTCTGCCTCTGTGGTCACAGGGTTTTTCCCATGTGTCTCTGTATTCACATGCAATTTCCCTCTTCTTATAAGGACATCAGTCATATTGGACTAGATCCCACCGTAATCCAGTGTAATTTTATCCTAACTAATTACATTTGCAATGATTCCATTCCCAAATAAAATTATGTTCAGAGGTACTGGGAGTTAGGAACTCAGAGTATTTTCTTAGGTACATGATTGGTCCTATAATATTGTTTTTCATAAAATTCCAGAAGTATTACTAATGAACCCTTTCTTTCCCTTGGTGAGACTTGTCCAAACCCTTCTTTAATAGGACAGAAAAAAAGGAAAACTTAAAAATAACTTGTACCCAAGCATAGCCCTCATTTGAGTCTTTCTTACCAAAGCTGAAAAATTAGAATTCTTGATTTACTCTATATATTCAATTAAAGATATTGAAATGTTGGGGGAGAGGAGGCCATGTGGCTTCTCTAGAGTCAGAATATTCATAAACAGAGTTGGGACTCTGATTTAGGAATTTTCAAGTTTAAATCATTATTCTTAATGAACTGATGAACTCGAGCTTTCATCTGTATTTGCTTTGGCATCCAAGAATCAGGGACATGGATGAGAGATGTCAGGAATAATTTTAGCTATGGACCTCCATTAAAAGTATCACTTCTGACTTGAAAGGAGCCAGCATCATAAATCTGCATCATAAATTCATGCATGGACTTCGTCATGTGCTGAATGTAATTGCAGTAAAGTTAAATTGCATTTTGAAGCTTACATCAGAATTATAGAAATAAAGAAACCTAGAATAAAAACAAGATTAAGGCAGAATGACCTCCATTTAAATTAGGAAGCACAAGCAAGGTTATTGGCAAAATCCATACTCAAGACTTCTATAGACCCATTTCTTTGCAGCTGTTAGTGTGTCTACAGGAGACACTGGGCTCCATTTATTCCATGTGAGAACAACTAGCAGAGATAAGCACTGTTAGGTAAAACTGTCCATCTTTTCAGATTTCTAAAACTTCATCACTGGTTTCTGATGGCTAAGATCCTCTCTCTAGGCAGAAGTTCCTGAATCCATAATCAAGGGGTGCTCCTTAACTCCTGTTTCCATCAATATTTAACATCTTAAAAAGTTCAAACTATATACCCTATGTTAGATAGGCATCCCTAGGAACAGATCTGGAGCCATTTAACTTTAAGAAGCAGAGATTTTAGTCCCAAGCCCAGACCAAGAGGTTTAGAGACCCACAAAGCAACACAGGAACTGTCAGAAGAGATTTTCCACCTGACTACATTTCTGAAGCCTTGTTATTTCTTGTTTTATAGTCTGATGCATGGCTTTTTCCTAGTGTGTCATATTTTAACCTTCTTTTTCCAGTTTAACATAGTGCCCTTTGGTATTGACAAATGGCATGACTTGGCTTTGGGGAGTAACTTTCCTCTTGACCCTCACATAGTCCCGCTCACATAAACCACTCTTCTAATTGTTGACTACAACCTGCCACTGCAGTAATTCCTTTTGTGCAGACTTTCTGAGGGGTACCAGCTGCTCTGTTACTCTCTGCTTCCCTCCTCCGGCAATAACTAGTCATTGCAGCTAACCTCTCTAATTCTGTTTGAGTGTTTATGTATCAGTCCTAGTTCGTGATTCAGTTTATTAATTTATCTATTCATTCATTTATTCAAGATAAGAAATTTATAGATTAACAATCTAAAAATTTGTAGATTAATAATCAATTGCCAAATATAGACAGGTTGTGAGGATGAAAATTAGTATAAAGTCATATTTTTTCTTAACCTTTGTTGATTTTACAGTATGGTGGGAAAGATAATCATTAATCAAATAATAACCTGCTTATCACTGATATTGTCTTTCTTGATCCCAGTTATTTATGTTTCCTCAATTTCTAGGATTGCTTCTTTTGGATCTCATAATATTAGAATGATTACTTTTTAGTATATTATCTTATTCACTTATTTATCCTTTTACTTGCTCATTCAGCATGAACCTATTAAACTGCTATGCATCAGACTCAAAACACCGGTGATGCAACATGAACATGAAACTTAATCCAGCTTGCCGGAAATACCACCATTTGAGCATGTACTCAGTACAAAGTGTGGATGAATCTAGCATGGAATCTAGCATAAAGATAGCTACTAAGATAAATAATTAAAACAAACTTATCTAGAAGAAATGCAGAGTACAGGAGAAGGAACACTGGAAGTATGTAAGAAGTATTTATTTTCAAATACATATTTGCCACATAATGAGAAAATTATGCCAAATTTTCCTCTAGTGTTTACACAAGATCATATTATCATCTTTGTGTGTTTGTGTGTGTATGCTTTTTGGGGGGAGATGAGGGAGTGCTGTATACTGCATAGTTTGTATAATCTTAGTAAATGTACATATTTTTACAGAAAAGGAAAATGATAAACAAATTTACTGGATTTTCTTAAGACTAAATTGCAAAGGTAACCTTTCAATTCAGAGTTTTTCTGCTGTTATAGCTCTCTCTTCCCAGTATACCAGAAAAATGCTGATAATGGTCATATTCACTTAAAGTACCATCAGGCTTATGCCTACAAATAATTCTTTAACTCATGTTTAAAATTATGCAAACTTTTAATAATATAATATCTGCCTTCTTTCTCATTATTACTTTCATTTTATAGAAACTAAACATTTAGCCCATTGTTGATTTGTTTTGGATTCTATGATATGCCAATGAGCTCTGCCTTCCATGAAAGGTTTGCTCATCTTGCTACCTGGAGTTTTGGTGGTAAAAGTGAATGTGTTAATTGCTCAGTTGTGCCCAACTCTTTGCAACCCCATGGGCTGTAGTCTGCCAGGCTCCTCTGTCCATGGAATTCACCAGGCAAAAATACTGGAGAGGGTTGCCATTCCCTTCTCCAGGGGATCTTCCCAACCCAGAGATCAAACACAGGTCTCCTGCATTGCAGGCAGATTCCTTACTGTATGAGTCACCAG
Source organism: Bos indicus (assembly GCF_029378745.1). NCBI lineage: Eukaryota > Metazoa > Chordata > Mammalia > Artiodactyla > Bovidae > Bos > Bos indicus. The sequence continues at coordinate 25,666,997 of NC_091776.1, read as the reverse complement.
GGAAGTGAACTCCCACTGGTGGCAAAAAGTCTTTAGCTTCTTTGCAGAGATTGTCTCAGCTGAAAAGAGTAATTTCTTTTAGGATCATGCTCTTTCCTGGGGCACCCTACACTCAAACATTGATCGTTTCCAGACAATTTCAATTCAAATGAACAATTTGAAGGACCATTGTAATTCCATAACTTTTGTGGATTTGATGATGGCTATTGGCCCTGCACAGCAGTGTGACATCTCCCTTTGATCAACCTATTTATTTTCTCTCTGTCCCATGAGTATTGATTCCAAGAAAGGGAAATATCTAGTACCCCAAATTTCATCTCAATTTAATAAACATATAGTACATACTAGATATTTACTTCCCTGGTGGCTCAGACGGTAAAGCGTCTGTCTACAATGCGGGAGACCTGGGTTCAATCCCTGAGTCGGGAAGACTCTCTGGAGAAGGAAATGGCAACCCACTCCAGTACTCTTGCCTAGAAAATCCCGTGGACAGAGAAGCCTGTTGTCCATGTGGTCGCAAAGAGTCGGACACGACTGAGTGACTGCACTTTCACTTTCACACTTAGTGAATATCTAGTACACTAACCTTCATCTTCATTTAGTCTTTTCTGTAGGGAATAACCCAAGTGATATTTGCATCGCATGTTGGTTAAGAAAGTAGACCCAGTATATTTCAACTTATTGTTCTGAGAAAATATATGAGGTGACATGAAATGCTGCCAACTTTGAGTGCAACCCAGAACAGAAAAGGACATGAAGCACATCGACTGTGGTCATAGATAATTCTGTCTCATAGACCTTATGAATTAGCAGACTCTTTAGTATTAGAGGAATCAGTGATTAAAAGACATACCTTATAGAAATTGTGGCAACATGTAATGGTAGAATCACAACATAAACCCTTAGCATTCTGAGTATGGTCATGGCATCTGATCAGCAGAAAATCATATCTCTAAATATAGTTCCTGGAGTTCTACTGGGACATCATACTGGGTGGATAAAAAGAATCTAACCATAGGCACCAAATAACCATGTGGCCACAGTTGCCTGTCATAAACTGACTTATATCCATCAAGTTATAAGTACACATGACCCAAACAATAATGCATGATTATTGGGAAGTGATTCATCCTGGATCAAGTACACACAGGGTCAGCAAAAACACTGTGAAAGCTGGCTCCCTGTGATCCATCATTATCGTACCAGCTCCCCTCCCTCAACTCACACTTGTGGAAGAATGCAGGGACTTTTATGACTATGTGGTAGAGGAAGGATAAAAGCAAACTGTGTGTGTGGTTATAAGCCAACAATAAATGGAATTCTCTACAGGATCGCCCAGTGGCAACCTTTAAATATAGCAGCAAGGGAAATTTCTCTTAACAAGCAGAGTTCCTGATTGTCCATTTTGTGTGGAGAGACATATGACCCAAGGTTAGATTTTAGACTTACTCATGAACACTAGAAAAATGGTAGGGGAAAAAAAAAAGAAGATAATGGACAAGAAGGTGTGGATTAGAGTAAAAAGTATATATGATAGTGGGCATAAAGTCTGAAGATTTTCACATCACACGTTAATGTCAATCAGAGCCCTTCTACCATGAAACAGGCAATAAACAAGTAGACAAAGAGACTCAATCAATTAACACCAGCCAACTTCTCTTCCTGGCCAACACAGTGCTGGCATAAATGGAAGCCATGTATGAACCCAGAAGAATGGGCTTCTACTCACCAAGGCTCACATAGCTCCTGCTGCTGTCAAAAATGCCCAACCTGGCAGCAAGAAAAACCAACAGTCAGTCCCCATTGTGGCACCATCCCTTGATCATACTAATTGGTTACTTAGGGAAAGCTTTACTTCATGGATCTTCTACCATGGGTCTGGAAACCAAAGAGTTGAAGCAAGAGTGGCCCCACTCACCTTCACTCCTGTAACTCACTCAGGACAGTTTTGCTTCCTATGTCTTGAAATTTAAGTTCTGTAGGTTAGAGGTCTTGGTTCTCAAAAGAGGAAAACTTACATCAGACCCAGGAAACCCATGAAAAATCCCACCTAATATGAGGGAAAGGCCATCACTTTTCATTACAGGATGCTTGTGCCAATGACCATCAGCAAGAAGAGATAGGACAAGTGAAGAGATAATTGGCCTTGATCGTCAAGAGGAGTTAGGATTACTGTGTTATCTGGGCTCAAGGAGGAATCAATTATTTCTAATAAGTTTTTGTAATGATAATTATACTTTCTCTGATATCTATGTAACTTGTTAATCCTCCCCTGAGAGAGAACCTACTACAGAGACAATTTTTTCATGTTTTATCTGAATGTAGATAAATGAAGGAAATTAATTTTTATATTTAATTTGAATTTTTTATAAATACAAGAAAATAAATAATACATATCAATAATACATATCAATAATACGTATTGATATATGCATCAAGTAGACTATGCTGTGCTTAGTTGCTCAGTTGTGTCTGACTCTTTGAGACCCCATGGACTTCAGCCCACCAGGCTCCTCTGTCCATGGGGATTCTTCAAGCAAGATTACCTGAGTGGGTTACCATCCCTCCTCCAGAGGATCTTCCCAACCCAGGAATTGAATCCAGGTCTTCCACATTGCACGTGGATTCTGTATGAGCTGAGCTGCCAGGGAAGCCCACCAAGTAGACTAATCTATTATTAATATTTTACTAATGTCAGATGGAAGCAGAAATTTCATCTCAATTACCACGAAAACTTTGAAATCATGGACTCCATTATGAGCTCCATGTCTCAATTAATGTGGTACTGTGCAAAACAAAGATTGCCTCTGTGTGCATATATGTATGTACTTGTGTGTGTGTGTGTGTGTGTGTGTGTGTGTGTGTTTATATGTACTAATGGAAAGCAAATTGTGAACATCATGACTCTTCACTCTTAGGTTCATCAGTTCACATCTTATAAGAAATACAACAACCACATAACTACAATACAATCATAACCCTTAAAATCTAACACAAAATATGAATTATAATTTATATTTTTTATAAATAGTCTCATGGAATAATGAGTCTGTATTTTAATTTCCCCACTAATTTCTCTTCTCTCAGTCAAGATCCAATCCAACTTTATACACTGTATTTGGTAATAATTTAACTTTTGTCTTTTTAAGTATACATGGTAGATATAAATATAGTTATATAGATATAGATTGAGAGGCAGAGAGAGAGAAATTAAAGTCTTTCATGACCTTTTCCTTTAAGCATCCAGGCCAGTAATCTTTGATGATCTGACATCTGAATTTTGCCTTTCAAATGATTTTTGCCCTTTAAAACAATTTTAGTGTTAGATGCACACAATTATTTCCACTTCTATTGTCATTAATAAAAGATGCCATGCATTCAAGTCAGTTTTTTCATTGGAGCCATTCAGAGTTCTCCCTCCCACTTGCTTTGACATACATGGCACTTTTTCTGACAGCAATCTATTTCTGTGTACTACATATAAAGCCCTTTTATTGAGTAGGAACTGAAATTAATTTTTCTGCTGTTCCCCTAGCAAATGGGAACCGAGGTATTATTAAGATTTTTTGTTCCAAAGGGTAGAGATCAGCATAGGTATTTTTTCTCTCATTTAAACACTGCTCTCTTTCCTATCATTATATTATCTCAAAGAAGAAAGAAAAAATATAGGGCAGTATTAGCAATTCAGTCAGGCCCCAGAATATTATTTTGGGGCATACTATGTCCGAAGAATTTTTTCTTCTTTTGAATGTCTCTAATGTGCTCTCATATTTCCTGGTATTTCTGATGTAACATCACACACATGCAGTCAGCACCTGGATATGTAGGACAGTTTGAGGGGATGGTTATAACCACTCTCATCTGCCTGCACTACAGGGCACGTGTCCTTGGTCATGTGCATCATCTCAGTGACTTTTCTAGCATACATGTAGGGTCAGTATATGCCATATGAATGTACAGAGTATAGATAGGTAGAGGTTTTCCCACATTGGTAAATGTACAATATACAGAGATACACACATAATATGTAGATAAGTTTCATAGAGTGGTTCAGTGGTAAAGAATCCTCCTGCCAATGCAGGAGCTGTAGGCTCAGTCCTTGGGTGGAGAAGATCCCCTAGAGGAGGAAATGGCAACCTACTCCAGTATTCTTGCCTGGTAAATCCCATGAACCTGGCAGGCTACAGGCCATGGGGTTGCATAAGAGTCTGACACAACTTAGTGACTGAACAACAACAACTTCATACACTCTTGACAGAACTTTGTGTCTTTTAATATGCAACTGTTGACATTTTTCCCTATGCTAAGTTTCTGTTAGGTAAATTTCATAGATCTGGATTCAACATTTCATGATTCGTAGCATCCAACTTGCAAACTTTTTAGGGCACAAACCAAAGCACAGGGGAACACCCTGCGGGTTTGGAGCACTTATCCATGGTAGTTTCTATAAATTAATTGATATCCAATAAACCTTTGTAGTTTCTGTATTTTGTGATAATCGTATAAGCACATCTATGCCTGGTTCCAGCTATTTTTATCTTCTGCATGTGGAATATTTAAAGTCTAAATTTGGAGTAAATGTATCTTCTATGGTTATATGACAAGATTTTATTTTTCTATTTGCTTTTCTGTTCAATTCTCCTGTCTAACCATGTAGAAACTGCTGTTTACATGAATTGTGTCACAAGGCAAGTTTAATAAAATTATAAATACAAAAGGAACATAACTATGACTAAATAAATCAGACATGACTGAGCAACTGAACTGAAATAAATCTAGACCTCATTGCTTTTCCAGGAGTACATATTTATTTACCTCTTCATTGCATCATCTAACTGAAAAGAAAATTATAACATATAAGTCATATTTTTGCCTTTGTCTTGATATAACTGAATGAGACATTTTAAACCATCATGAGAGTCTGTCCTTCTAAATTTGATAGGAAAGGGATCCACTTAATAGAGATGTTTTCCTTCATGTAGGAATGTGAGCAGAACTTAGAAAGTTGCTATAACTTTCAATTCTCATACTCTCTACAGTGCACACAGTGTTACTAAAATCTGGCTTAAATATAAGCAAAGAAAGTGGAAAGTGCTGTGTATTTTTATAGTGACAACAGTGTTTTGGGGTTGGGAGTAATTAATTGTTTGTCTTTACAAAACAGCAGGAGTTCACTTAGACAAATAACCAGCATTTACAAGTACTTGTTCAAAAAAAAAAAAAGTAAGATAAACTTACCAGCAACTACTCATCTGAGAACAAAGACCACAATAGTAGCTGTAAACAGTCTTTATCTTCAGACATGCTATCACTAAAATGTTTATTTCTCTACAAACAAGTAAAGCAGCTTTTGGTTAAAAGTTAACTTCTGTGAAAACTGTCACAAAAAGTACTCTACGATAGCAAAGGCGCTTTACTCTATTTCTCAATATGCAATATTAAAAGTTAAAAAATACTGTTTCTCTCACAAATATATTACTACAATATGGATATAATATACTATAAATATCTACATTTGAGTAAATCTTTCTGCACACAGAAGCATTTCTATGTTTCTGTATTAAATTGGCAAATAGATCACTAATATGTTAGGATTTGGTTTTACAACCTCTCAACCAATACATTTCAGTATAATTTAAATATATTTAGATAATATGCCAGGACTTAAATAGAACATCAGTTGAGAAGTAATTTAGAAAACTTATTCATATTCTGGCCTGTTCCAATTAGAAATGTATATATACTTTCAGGAGCCACTCAAATCAGCTCACATTTATCCACTGGCAGTGCCATCAAAAGAAAATATTTGGATTTAACTTAGTTTCCATTTTTTCAAGGTAATGTTCATTTACAATTTCATATTCTTGATAATAACCCAAATATATGTCGTTCTTCAGTGATGTCTTAAGCAATTAGGGATGTACTTTAACATTTTGATCTAACAATGCAAAATGATATTTCTCTTGTATTTCAGTTCCTAAGAAGAATTTTCTGTGCCTGAAAATTTGTACCTAAAAGTTTTATTCTAAGGCGTACATAAAGTCTCATGTGGACTAAATACTAGAAACTACCATGGATAAGTGCTCCAAGTATCAGTTATATGATAAAAAATTTTCACTGTAGATTGTTGGTAGAAAAGATTCTGGGAATCTTATCCATGCTTAGTTGATGAAAAATATTTTATCCAGGCAAATGGAGAATGGCTCTTATAAATTTTACAAAATGTGGGAAGGTTGGCTCCTGTCATTGGAAGAATCTAGAAACAGGACAGGTCCTGGTGAAGGGGGTTACTGTGATATCTTCCCTTCTGGAAGCCTGAAGGAACCACAGGAATTCACAGTTAGTCCTCCACAGTGCCCTCCTTGGCCCTGATTATGTAATGGGATTTTAAACTACTGCAATAATAGCTTAAGGAACTTGTGACCCAGTCTTGGCAGTAACAACTTAAAACTAGATCCCATGTTCTGTAGTACACAAGGAGTCAGCTGCTTTGTAGTTAAACTGCAAGCATATTACTATGTTCCCAGGATCTAAAAGCTCCTACATATAGAAAGTTTATATTTCCTATAATCAAAATATTTCTTAGCTATACATGCTGGGAAAACGTGAGGACCTCACTGTCCAAATATGTATATCAGTTCACGAGTTCAGTCACTCAGTCGTGTCCAACTCATTGTGACTCCATGGACTGCTGCTCATCAGGCTTCCCTGTCCATCACCACCTCCCAGAGCCTACTCAAACTCATGTTCATCAAGTCGGTGATGCCATCCCCCATCTCATTCTCTGTCGTCCCCTCTCCTCCCACCTTCAACCTTTCCCAGCATCAGGATCTTTTCCAATGAATCAGTTCTTCGCATCAGGTGGTCAAAGTATTGGAGCTTCACCTTGAGCAAAAGTCCTTCCAATGAATATTAAATATAGTTAAACTCATGATTCAGCAACCAGAACACCCTGATTCATCTGTTTCTGTTAAACTCTAATGCTTTTGCTGAGGGACAGGTAACTGAAAACTGTAGACAGTGTCTGGCAAAATCACCCTGATAGGAAATTTTCAAAGATCCAATCTCTCATGAGCTTCAAGATGTTACTAAGCTTGACAATCTTTCTTGAGCACTAAAACTGCTACTTAAATTGAAGAAAGTATGGAAAACCAATAGACCATTCAAGTATGACCTAAATAAAATCCCTTATGAGTATACAGTGGAAGTGACAAATAGATTCAAGGGATTAGATCTGATAGACAGAGGGCCTGAACAACTATGGATGGAGGTTCATGACATTGTACATGAGGTAGGGATCAAGACCATCCCCAGAAAAGGAAATGCAAAAAAGCAAAATGGCTGTCTGGGGAGGCCTTACAAATAGCTATGAAAAGAAGAGAAGTGAAAGGTAAAAGAGAAAAGGAAAGATATACCCATTTGAATGCAGAGTTCCAAAGAATAACAAGGGGAGATAAGAAAGCCTTCCTCAATGATCAATGCAAAGAAATAGAGGAAAACAACAGAATGGGAGACTAGAGATCTCTTCAAGAAAATTAGAGATACCAAGGGAACATTTCATGCAAAGATGGGCTCGATAAAGGACAGAAATTGTATGGACCTAACAGAAGCAGAAGATATTAAGAAGATGTGACAAGAATACACAGAAGAACTATACAAAAAAGATCTTCATGACCCAGATAATCATGATGGTATGATCACTGACCTAGAGCCAGACATCCTGGAATGTAAAGTCAACTGGACCTTATGAAGCATCACTATGAACAAAGCTAGTGGAGGTGATGGAATTCCAGTTGAGCTATTTCAAATGTTAAAAGATGATGCTGTGAAAGTGCTGCACTCAATATGCCAGCAAATTTGGAAAACTCAGCAGTGGCCACAGGACTGGAAAAGATTAGTTTTCATTCCAATCCCAAAGAAAGGCAATGCCAAAGAATGCTCAAACTACTGCACAATTAAATTCATCTCACACGCGAGTAAAATAATGCTCAAAATTCTCCAAGCCAGGCTTCAACAGTACATGAACTGTGAACTTCCAGATGTTCAAGCTAGATTTAGAAAAGGCAGAGAACCAGAGATCAAAGTGCCAACATCCACTGGATCATCAAAAAAACAAGAGAGTTCCAGAAAAGCATTTACTTTTGCTTTATTGACTATGCCAAAGCCTTTGACTGTGGATCACAACAAACTGTGGAAAATTCTTCAAGAGATAGGATTACCAGACCACCTGATCTGCCTCTTCAGAAATCTGTATGCAGGTCAGGAAGCACTCATTAGAACTGGACATGGAACAACAGATTGCTTCCAAATAGGGAAAGGAGTATGTCAAGGCTGTATATTGTCATTCTGCTTATTTACCTTATATGCAGAGTACATCATGTGAAACACTGGGCTGGATGAAGCACAAGCTGGGATCAAGATTTCCAGGACAAATATCAATAACCTCAGATATGCAGATGACACCACCCTTATGGCAGAAAGTGAAGATGAACTTAAGAGCCTCTTGATGAAAGTGAAAGAGGAGAGTGAAAAAGTTGGCTTAAAACTGAACAGTCAGAAAACTAAGATTATGGCATCTGGTCCCATCGCTTCATGGCAAACAGATGGGGAAACAGTAGAAACAGCGACAGATTTTATTTTGGGGGGCTCCAAAATCACTGCAGATAGTGGTCACAGCCATGAAATTAAAAGACGCTTGTTCTTTGGAAGAAAAGTTATGACCAACGTAGATAGCATACTAAAAAGCAGAGACATTACTTTGCCGACAAAGGCCCATCTAGTCAAGGCTATGGTTTTTCCAGTAGTCATGTACGGATGTGAGATTTGGACTATAAAGACAGCTGAGCACCAAAGAATTGATGCTTTTGAACTGTGATGTTGGAGAAGACTCTTGAGAGTCCCTTGGACAGCAAGGAGATCCAACCAGTCCATCCTAAAGAAAATCAGCCCTGAATATTCATTGGAAGGACTGAAGCTGAAGTTCCAATACTTTGGCCACCTGATGCGAAGAACTGACTCATTTGAAAAGACCCTGATGCTGGGAAAGATTGAAGGCAGGAGAAGAAGTGGATTGATAGAGGATGAGATTGTTGGATAGCATCACCAACTCAATGGACATGAGTCTGAGTATACTCCAGGAGTTGGTGATGGACAGTGAGTCCTGGCGTGCTATAGTCCATGGGGTTGCAAAGAGTCAGACACAACTAAGCAACTGAACTGAACTGAACACTGCTACATCCTATCCACCCTTGTTTTGGCTCTTGACAGCTCCTGGATCATTTACCTGTAGGCACTGTAGTCTTCCCTCCCTAGCAGAAGCTTTCAAATGAGAGCAAGGCCACAAGGGATGTAATCACCCTCTCGACTGTGCTGATTCCACAGCCACTGGCAATGTACTGCACATCTGTAGAATTACAGTTCTTTAAACATTAGAAAAACTGTACCCAACTACCCTGGCAAAAACATCTTGCCACACATAGAATTCCAGACCTAAAAGCCACATGGTCGAGATTCACTCAAAGCTTCTCCATATACCTAATGTGCTTTCTTAAAATCCACTCTTATATCTAAATATGTTGTTTTTTGTTGTCTAGTAGCTCATATTTGACTCTTTTGTGACCCCATGAATTGTAACCAGCTGGACTCCTCTGTCCATGGGATTTCTCAGTCAAGAATACTGGAGTGAGTTGTCATTTCCTTCTCCAAGGGATCTTCCCAACCCAGGGAGGACCAGCATCTCCTGCATCTCGTGCATTTCAGGCAGATTCTTTACCACTGAACTACCTGGGAAGTCCAAATATGTCAAGAAAATGTATTAAATATTGGGGTCTCTGAGGACTCTCAAAGCTAGCATACCTCTTTTCTGCCTCCGATTAGATCAGATCAGTCGCTCAGTCCTGTCCGACTCTTTGCGACCCCATGAATCGCAGCACACCAGGCCTCCCTATCCATTACCAACTCCCGGAGTTCACTGAGACTCACGTCCATCGAGTCAGTGATGCCATCCAGCCATCTCATCCTCTGTCGTCCCCTTCTCCTCCTGCCCCCAATCCCTCCCAGCATCAGAGTCTTTTCCAATGAGTCAACTCTTCACATGAGGTGGCCAAAGTACTGGAGTTTCAGCTTTAGCATCATTCCATCCAAAGAAATCCCAGGGCTGATCTCCTTCAGAATGGACTGGTCTGCCTAAATTCTACTAAAAAAAAAAAAAAATTAGGAATTAAAACTGACATATGGAAACCAAACTGTCATCTTAATACTAATACAGGCTAAACCAAATAGATAATAGTTTCTTGGCAAGACAGATTTATCCATCTAGAGATGACATTAAACTTGGGTAGACCTCCACTTGGTAGGACTTGTCCACAGGAGACCAGTGACATGGATTTGGCAAGAACTTCTTTTCTATGTACACATACTGGGTTCTAGGAAAGGAAAAAAAAGGCTGTGGCTAAATAAGCCCAGTGTGTTTTTCCAAATTCATCATTTAAAAGGGTTGCCTCACTTCCCCAGGTAGCTGTCATTATTTTTATTATCATCATTATTATTATCTTTCTCATGACCATATTTAACACTTGTGCAAAAAGGAAAAGTGATAAAAAAAAATAGCTTCCCATGTAATTTCTAATATAGTAAAAATGTGTGAGTTTCTTATGAGAACTCCTATATCTTTTAGCCAACAATGATAAATTGTTTCATGAATGTGTAGCCACATAAGAGGTTTTGGAATTAACTCAAATTCCACATGGTACTGGCCTTTAGCAATCCGGTGATCACACACAGGAGCAGAGGTCACTTATAGCAGAGTCCTAGGAATGCACTGACTGTGTGACATTCACCAAGTGGAGGAGTCAAGCAACATCCTAATTTGAGCCAGACTCAGTTAACATTTCTTTGACTTTAAGGATCTCAACTGTATTGTAAAAACTCTTCCCAGTTCCACCTTCCTCCTAATACTATGACAGCACGTGGCGCTGGAGGTTTCCAGGGGTTATTTTTCCTGGTGCTTCATCTCTTTGATATCCCTTGCTATCTCATTCACACATTGTCAAAATTTATTACCAGGTAGTGGAAAAACACACACAAGTATTTCTACCTTTCTCATTCTCTACTCTTGACTCCAAATATTCCTCCAGATTGCACCTGAAAAATTCCAAAATCATTAACTGTGGATAAAAGGACTAACAAGAGAACCTTTACTCAAATATATTGACTATATTGCATATATCATGTATCATTCAAATATATTCTGTTTTGAAGAGTAAATATCAGAGTTTTCAAGAAATGTGAGATGAGTTAAACTAAATATTTTTGTTCTGTTTTCTTTGAAAATAGATCACAATACTATAAATAATAGGTTTCCATTGTGTTAGGCATTTTCAGTCTTAATTTGTGCTAATACCCCTTAGAATATGTTAGCGTTTTTTAGCTCATATTTAATGAAAATTGTGATAAAATGAACAACATATTTCTACTAAACAAATCTGTGTGGTCTATTAATCATACCAATTACTAATAAAAACATCAACTCAAGCTCATAATTCTGAGTAAATTATATCCAAGTTAAAATCAAGCTAAGGATGAATTAGAACCCTCATTTTCCAAGGTGTGTTTTGAATAACAGGTGATTACATCTAGCTGTCTGCTTCCTGGCTGGAAGTTTTCAGAGCTGTCTAGATTTACATAACAGTTCCCCTTGCTCATTATTCCCTCCTGGCTAATTGCTTCCTTTCCTTCATTTGTACTAATTAGGCTACATTTTGTTTGACACATTAGCTTGAATTGTGTCACCAAGGTAAAGCAGCTTTAATAAAGCCTTACCATGCAACATTGCTACTAAAATTGCTATTGATTACAAATATATCCTCAAAAATGAAATTAAATGAAAAATAATTAAATTATGTAGAAAGACTTATATTTCAATTTTTTATAAATAAATTCTATTTTGATATCTTTCTTTTACCTCTTTAAAACATTTTCTATGAACTTTGTGATGAAATAGGCAATCTATATTTCTCAGATGTATAAAACTTCTTGTGCTTTTAAAAACAATCAAATTGATTTGTTCACTCTTCCTTATATTTATTAGGTACTGTTGGTTCCAAGGTCATCAAAAAATATAATAGAATTGGATAAGATTGCTGCCATGTTGGCTGCCAGATTGCTTCAAAAATTATAAAAAACTACTGTCCCAATAAGTTCACCTATTGCACAATTTTGCAAGCTGATCTCATGCTGAAGGATTTGTGCCCATATGTGGAGGCTCTACTGGATAAGCAAAGAGGAAGTTTTGCCTCTAGCAAAGAAGTTGAAACTTAGTAACTGTGCTACATCTGCCTGAAAGTCATTTTAGTAATTCTAGAGGGTAAGGGGAGATTCCAATTCCATTATCTGTTGCTATCAAGATGCCAACTGTGTCCTGAGAGACTGCTATCAAACTATTCTCTGGAAGTGGCCATTCAGTAAGAACAGATAATAACAACTGAACCAAGAGTGTATGGGCAACTTCCAGGTTTCAGATAAAAAGAATCATGAGTTTAGCGTTAAAAAGAACTTAAAGAAACACTCTACAAGGGAGGTAAAGTGTACTCAGTAGACCCATGAACAAAGAAAAGACCATAAAACATGGCCCAGTTATGGGTTTATTGTTATTTCCTAACAGGTAAGCTTTCAGGGTTAAGGAGCTTCAATGAGAAAAACTCAATGACAAGTTTTAAAATTGGAAGCATGCAAAGTGACTTTGTGGATTTAAAAAAAAAAAGTAGTAAATTAAGAAAATCACAGCAGCACTACTACAGTGGAATAATTATTTTAAAAATGAATAGTTTAATAACATTGAAGACTAGTGCTTTATTAAATGAAAATATGTTAATCCATAACTCATATTTTTAAATGAAAAACAAGTAAGCACATTGTAAAGAAGTTACAAAAAGGAAGAAATCCAAGAAAATGTACTTGAAAATAGCAAGATATACAGAATTTAGATATCTAAGAATCTGATTTCTACCAATTTATAAAGTCATTTCAGGTTATAGGATAAAATTGAAGATTTCACACTCTAAATGTCACCAATCTGAAAAGAAGTGGGTGATTCTTTTATGTTTGTTTAAAATCATTAACTAATATAGAAAGTTAACATGTATCAGTGATTGAAATAAATCACAAATGTAGGATTTTTACACACTATCATGACAATTTAATAGAAAGATGTCTTGACAGCCTCAGTCTCATAAGCAGATACATCAGATAACTCAAGAAACTTGAAAGCTAACAGGTCATGCCTCACTGTTGCTCTCTGGATACCATGTCAAATGGCATGGATTCTGTAATTTTATGTTCTTTCTCTCAAAATATATGCAGGTATTTAACAAATCTTGACTCTTAGACTCTCTTATAACACCATTTGTGCAGCCTGCAATAAAGTCAATTATATTATTTCCACTTTCCTTTCTTTGTCTTTGTCATTTCCTGTTGCGGCACAGTCATAGAAAAGTCTTGTGGTTAAACTCATCCTTCCGTGGATTGTTGGGATTACCTGATAACTCAGTTGGTTAAAAATCTGCCTGCAATGCAGGAGACCCTGGTTCAATTCCTGGGTTGAGAAGATCTGCTGGAGAAGGGAAAGGCTACCCAGTCCAGTATTCTGGCCTGGAGAATTCCATGGACTATATAGTCCGTGGAGTCACTAAGAGTTGGACACGACTGAACCACTTTCACTTTCAGTGGATTGCTGGTCATGACTTCTCAGCTCTTTTTCATTTAGCTCTTTCCTCCAGCACTCACATACAGACCTCAGAAATTCTTGTCATTTCTGTTTCCACAATATATCCCAATATATCATCATTCATTTTTCTGCATCTTCACTGCTGTCACCCTTACCTCAATCACTTTCTTCTCCCAGTCTAGCAACTTGTTATTTGACGTTTTTGGCTCTCTATGATCCATTCTGTACAAAGCAATGTACTCTAACTTATAATTCATGGTAAGCCCCAGGTTGAACTTCTTTAACTTTCTAATTCACTTGAAAAAAACTTAAATGCCAAAATTATTTACAAGGGGCTGTATAGTGCATTCTTCTGACCCCGTCTCATGACAGACTCATTAAGTTCCATTTACAAAGGTTCTGATTTTTCATAAGTATACTATGCTAATTTTAATTTCAGGTCTTGGTATCATTAGTAACTCTGCTAGTAATTGTACTTGGCTGGCATCCTTCAAGCCCTCAAATTTCATCCCTTCGAGACATCTTCACTGAAAATGTGATTTAAATTAGTTACATTCTCCAAAATAAAGACAGATCCCTGCTGTTTTATGCACATCTTTCCTTTCATGCAACTAAATAACTATTTGAAATTATTTTATTTATATAAATATTTCCCTTTTATTTCTTCCCCAACTATAACATTACCTCAATAAGAAAAGACTCTTTGACTTTTTTACTTATTCATGTCTCCACTGGGATTGGAACAGCACATACTGAGTAAGTTCCTAATAAATAACTGTCGAATGAATGAAAAGAACTATATTTTCACAAAACATCTGTATACTGAGTTATGTAATGAATGAATCATAATTTCACTATCAGAATTATAATCTATTCCAAAGTTCATTTAGTCAACAAATAAAGCATAATATGATTTTTTTTAAATATCCTGGCCAGTGGACTTGTAACCAATTTTAAATTGAATGATAGGAAATTCTTAGCATCTCAATAACACTTTTTTTACAAAGACAATTTTTGAGAGAAGTGTTAAGTATGTTTGTTATGCTAGTTCCTTCCCTCAGAATTCAATAACTGTAGCTAACAACTGTGGCCCAGTAATATGATGGCAATACTGCTATAACTTTGAAAATTGTACCCATCACAGTTCTAAGTTTTTTTTTTTTTAATTCTAGAACCCGTCTTTATTAATACTATATTAATTACTTAATATCTAATATCTAATCTTCCTTCATTCCTTCTTTCTTCTTTCCTTCTTTTTCTTCTTCATTTTTTTTTTTTTTGATTGTGAACTAGCATGTAGATCGAAGTTTCTAAATGACTTCTCTGTCTAGTTAAATTTCATCTCATATGGCCCATTATGTCACCCCAGTATACCAAAATCATTTGGGGATTCTAATTCACTCATCTCTAATCTCTATTATTCCATGTCTCTTTCTCTATCCCCCAAATTGGAGCCAGTATTATCCAAGATACTGACTGCATTTGTAAGTAGAATTATAGAGGTGAAAGAGCTAAATATTATGATAAATTTCCCTCTAGTTTGAAATCAATACATAATTTCATACATATTTTCAGGAACACATTATGTATGACATGAGAATTATGCAAATAGATATAACACATTAGGTTCCAATTGCATAAAATAAAATATAGCAAACATTTACTGAACTCATTCAGACTCAGTTCACTCTGTTAGTGATGAAAACCTTTACCCTTGCATCTAATAGCTTTTGATAAAAGCCAACAATCAGCAGCTCCTACAGCCATCCAACTGTTACTCTGGCATCACAGAATGTACATCTATGTAACTGAGCTTCTCTTGGGCTCAAAGCCTCTTTTCTGCTACACAGAAAATCCAAGGCACATGTTCAGGCAGTTCCCAACTCTAAGCTCTGCTTTGAGGGGCTAAGTGCCTAAGATGAAGCTATAAAGCATAACTTTCTCCTCCACAATGCCATCTTGGGTTCAGCCAAAATGGTCCTTGACCAACGGTCCCAAACCTGTAATTGATGTTTGTGAGGTGCTAATCCTCTTCACAGCCTGCTACCTTGATTCACCCTATGACAGTCCACTCCTCTGCTTCATGCAGGAATGAACAAGAAGAAAACTGATAGCAAGGAGAAAGAAGAGGAGCAGAGGATTTTCTTATAAAATAGAAATTGCATGTGACAGAAATAAAATTGTAAGCCTGGCTGGCAAGAAGATACCAAAAGATATTTAGAGGGCTATGTCACACACATACTTAATATTAAATCTGTGATCATATTTTATCTCCTCTAATAGTCTTCAGTTTCTAAAATGGTGAAGAATAACTAAACTTTATGGCAGGAGTTGGACATGGCTGTAATTGATATATGTCTTTTCTTGGGCACCATTTTTATCATAGTCTCATGCTAACAGATTTTGATGTCAAAGGTCTATAAGAACATCAATTTAAACCCCCAGATTTCATACAGTTTCATCCAACTCTTTGCATTCACCATTACACATAAAGACTATTTATTTATTATGTTCTTAGGAAATTAAGGCAATTGAACAAAAGCAGAGATCCAGATTTTTCTGTCTCTTACCATTCAAATCCTCTGCAGTACCCGATGCACTTATTTTAACAATAAGTAAGACATAAAGATATGGTCTCAAGTATGTAATGCACAAATAACAGCTTGAAAAGCACTCTATATCGAGAATGGTATGTATAAGGAACTACAGAAGTAGGTTGATGAGGTAGTTTATGAAATCTAGTACATGGGGCGGAGAAGGAGATGGCACCCCACTCCAGTACTCTTGCCTGGAAAATTCCAAGTGCGGAGGAGCCTCGTGGGCTGCAGTCCATGGGGTTGCGAAGAGTCGGACAGGACTGAGTGACTTCACTTTCACTTTTCACTTTCATGCACTGGAGAAGGAAATGGCAACCCACTCCAGTGTTCTTGCCTGGAGAATCCCAGGGACGGGGCAGCCTGGTGGGCAGCCGTCTATGGGGTCACACAGAGTTGGACACGACTGAAGCAACTTAGCAGCAGCAGCAGCAGTACATGGGGAGGAAACTGCACATCTCTTTCAGCTGTTAGCTAGAATATAGCTTAAACGTTGATTAGGACAAGGATAGCTTTTGGAGGCCTAGGCAATTCTTATATAATTCACATCCTTCTTTAATATGCTATCCTTACACGGTCCAACCAGCTCTTTACTATAGCTGTTTTCTATAAATAAATGATCTGTAAGGATTTTGAAAGCATTTTTTAAAGTTTTAAGGATCATTTGTTATGCAAACTGAATATTTTCATTGGAAAATAAATTGAGGCAAATTAAATTTGTACTCTGGAAACATGAATCCATAAAAGAATGAGGTGAGTGAAACTCCCTCCTTCTACTTCTGCTGTTAGAAGAGAGGAATTTGGCTGGATATGGCAAGCAGAATTCTAATCATATCTCCTCAAATTTTTATCTCTTGATCTAGGTACTACTAAAAAGGAACTTGGATGTAATTGGTGTTACTCAGTGGACTTAAAAATTGAGAAATTTGTTTGGGTTATCTGTGTAAGTACAATACAGTTACATAAGCCCATAAAAACAGAAGAAGAAAGCAGGAGAAATGATTCAGAAAAGCAAAAGTATTTTAAAAAGACAAGTATTTTATTTTTATTATATATTAAACAATTATGCAAAAGTCAATGCTTTCATGAATTTGTGTCCCTCATATATTACTAATTATATTCATATTATAATTAAAATACATGTTCCATATCTTCTTTAATATTCCTTATTTCCTAAACAATAGTATCTCCTATTTAACAGCATGTTTTAAGTTTGAATGAATAACTTCAGTCCAGTCTAGTAAAGATTGTGAACTACTAGATTTCCCTTATTTTAGAGCACTTATCAATTTATTTTCATAGAGTTTTCTAGATCTTAATCTTGACAAAAATCTTTAAAAGTCTAGATTCATTTTACCTCAGGAGCAAAATTTTTTTTTCTTGCCAATGATAGTAAAATGGGATTCAATTTTAAAGCCATTAGTTGCTAGCACCTTAGTTAAGTGCCTTCCACATTTAATCTTGATATGTTGAAATATTACAACTTTAGGAAAGTAGTAATAAGGATTGTGGATGGAGACAAAATTATGCATTTCAGATACAGACAGAAGCTGAGATCCAGGTAGGAAAAATACATAAGGGCCCTCAGTTTCACTAAGGATGTATTTGTATAGTTTTTGGCAGAGTCAGCTTTGGGGACCAGGTAGACAAAGCTCAGGCCACAAAAACAAATATGGGCATTCTTACGTTTTAAATTTGTAAACACAAAACCATCTTGAAGGCTCTTTTTTTCCGCCAAACAAAACCGATCTTAAAAATGGCTTTAAACTAAAAATGTATTCAGGATTTTTTTCAAAAACGATCATTGTCTGAAAAAAAATCACTGCTTATTAAATTCATCTTAAAGCATTATTATAAGATTTTTACCGTGCTGTTTTAAAGGAAGCTTTAGAAATTTAATAAACGGAATGTGAAACAACGAAAACAAATGATCATTTATTGACGGTACTATATTTCTAAGCTGGACAACAAACTGCAGCCTTACTGATAGTTTTGAAATTTAATAATTGCTGTAAGAAACAACATAAAAGAAATTCATCATTCATCATTGTCCATCCTTGGAGTTTACAAGAAAATAAAATCACTAGCAACTATTGCTGTCTTGATAGAGTGTAGAAAAAAATGCTTATGAATAATTTTTGGTAAGGTCAATTTTCAAAGGTCAGAATAATCAATCATTTCAAGTTATTAAATTTAAATTATAACTCTTTTAAAATTGTCTGTAGGTTTAAAAATTGTAGTGCAATACCGATAATTCACACTAAAGCAGATTACTAAAAATTAAACATTTTGAATGGGAGAACATAGACTGCATGAATTAAAGGATATAAACCCAATAGCACAACCTTCAAAAGCATCCAGAAATACTGGAAAAACTGGCACCTATTAAAAACAATACAGCTACAGAGTATTGGAATACATTTTTGTAATATCAAAACACTTAAAAGGGTTAAAAGCAAGTTTAACTATTCTCAAGATAACTCATAGTTATGTTAGGGAATTCAAAGAAATACTTTACTATCTCAAACAGAAGAGGTATCACTTGCTGTCACTAAATCATGTCTGACTCTTTGTGGCCCTGTAGACTGTAACCCACTAGGCTCCTCTGTCCATGGGATTTCCCAGGCAAACATACTGCAGTGGGTTGCCCCTTCCCTCTCCCAGGGGATATTTCGGACCCAGGTCTCCTGCATTGGCAGGCAGAGTTTTTACCACTGTGCCACTTGGGAATCCCATTATAGAAAGTTACTATTTGCTATTATGGCCAAAAAAATCAGAGCTTATTAATCGAGGCATTTACTTTTTGCATCACCTTGTTTGCATCACCTTTATAGAAAGCTAGTAACAGATTTCTATCTATAGACATAAGTAGAGGAAATCAATATATATAAAAAAAAGTAAATTGTCTACATCCTTCTGTATCATCACATTTTTGTTGTCTCAATGAGTCAAAAATAGTAAAATTTTATCAATTATTATAGTAACAACTAACTTTCACTCAATAGTTAGATGCATATAATGCAATGTTCCTTCCAGTTCATTAAAATAATCATGTCAAATTTGTATATAAATGTGTTCTCTTCAAATCTTACCCAAGGCCACCATATTTAATTGTGTAAATGATGCAAAAGCTAAACTAAACCATTTGAAGTACATTAACTCACTATTAGGTCACTAGATAATTTAGAATAAATTTCTTTATAGTAAAGCTCATCATATGCATTTTCCCATCTAAAACTACACTACTTTATTTAAACTGTATACATGTAGTAATGTAGTATTACTACATGTAGTTTTTGGTTAATTTAGTATAGATAATGTCATTTTTGGAGAAGGCAATGGCAACCCACTCCAGTACTCTTGCCTGGAGAATCCCGTGGATGGAGAAGCCTGGTAGGCTACAGTCCATGGGGTCACTAAGAGTCAGACATGACTGAGAGACTTCACTTTCACTTTTCACTTTCATGCATTGGAGAAGGAAATGGCAACCCATTCCAGTATTCTTACCTGGAGAATCCCAGGGACAGAAGAGCCTGTTCGGCTGCCGTCTATGGGGTCGCACGGAGTTGGACACGACTGACGTGACTTAGCAGCAGAAGCAGCAGCAATGTCATTTTAATGGCTTTTAATGGCAGTCATCCACCTCCAACAACAACATATTTGTGTATGTATGAATGTGTATATGTGTGTGTATATACATACACTGTAGTTTAGAAAGCACAACTCAAATGAGAAATAGAGTTATAGTAAAAATTCTTATTAAAATTCAAATAACATGAACACAGATGTGGCATATGAATATCTATTGAGGAGAAGAGGAAATTTTTTGTCTTAAGTTTTTAAATATTTTTGGAGTACTCATATGAAATATAAAATTAAATAATTCACAAAGGTGCCTGAAAACTGAAATACTCTTTTTTCTTTGATTAATTGAAATTATAAACTAAAAATATGAGTGTGTAATTTATTCCTGTGTTTTTATTTTATAAGCTGTTTGAGGAAATAAAAGAAACAGTACTTTTACAAAACTGATAATATTCTGTCTTAGTTTAAAAAAAAAAAATGAGTGCCCAATGAGTTGAGTTACTTTATCCCAAGCCTGTTTCCCAGTTTCCCCACTGCTGATCCACCTTATTTTGCACCAGTTATTGTATTTCTATATTTTTATGATTTGTTTTCCTTTGTGCAGAAGCTGTTTGGTCAGCACTGTTGTCAACAGCATTCTCTGAGATACACAAAGAATCGAACTGTGTAATGAAAAAAAAAATGGTTAGAAAAGAGAAAAAGGAAGAAAAATGTATCTACTTACTTTCTCCAAAACCTCTCTCATAAATTCCTATTCTATACTGTCTCATTACACCTGGAAATGCCAGGGCCACAGTTTTGTTGTTTAGTTGCTCAGTTCCAACTCTTAAAAACTCCTGGACTGTAGCCCACCAGGTTCCTTTGTCCATGGGATTTCCCAGGCAAGAACTGGAGTGGGTTGCCATTTTTATCTCCAGGGAATTCTCCTGACCCAGGGATTAAACCAGTGTCTCCTGCATTGCAGGTGGATTCTTTACCTCTGAGCCACCCGAGAAGCTCAGGGCCACAGTTTAACTTCTTTCCATAAAGATATATATATATATATATATATATATATATATATATATATATAATGTTTGTAAAAATTCCAATAGTCACAGAAAAACTACCTAGGAACAAAAGTTGATTATGTTTTTTAATTAAATATGTATTAATTGCAAATATAGTACATTATTGCTTCCAATTACTGTTAATTAAAAATGAAAATGTGAGCACAAACAAATCACTTATATGTACAAATCTATTGTATTAGTTAACAAAAATTACTAAAGAGCAAAATAAATAATTACAGCTGCAGTACTTCTTAAAATATTTAATTTCTAACATACTCAGTTTTTTGAGCTATAATTCAAGAAGCTCTAAGCAGGTGTGCTGGATAGGGAAAAGTGTGATAAAGAATGAAGTGAATAAAGAAGAATTTATAAATAGAAAAATACATTCTTCTGATCAACACAGAAATGCAAACTGAACAAATTAATCATACTTTTTGTTGTTCTTGTTGTGCAAAAGTGGTAATAGGTTTGGACCATGAATTTTAAATCATTATAACTAGGTTCAAACACATCTTTATTAATCAAAATAGGAATCTTTATAATCAACACTTTTTAAATTTTTTTTTTTTGCCAATGAGAAATAAGTTTGTTTATTCCTGTAGCATAAAAACTCATGCTCCAGGATTTGACGAACTTTTGGAAAGCATTTTTTCTGTTTCCTGCTTGGAAGCATTTTCCTTGCAAATAGTAGAAGTGGTAATCAGTTGGCTAAAGAAAATGAAAGTGAAGTCGTTCAGTCGTGTCTGACTCTTTGCGACCCCATGGACTGTAGCCTGCCAGGCTCCTCTGTCCATGGGGATTCTCCAGTCAAGAATACTGGAGTGGGTTGCCATTTCCTTCTCCATGGGATTTTCCCAACTCAGGGATCGAATCTGGGTGTCCTGCACTGCAAGCAGACTCTGAACTGTCAGAGCCACCATGGAAGCCCCCATTAATAGTGAAAGTCATGTCCCACTCTTTGTGACTGTGTAGTCCATGGCATTCTCCAGGCCATAATTCTGGAGTGGGTAGCTGTTCCCTTCTCCAGGGGATATTCCCAATCCAGCGATCAAATACAGGTTTTCTGCATTGCTGGCAGATTCTTTACCAGCTGACCCACCAGGGAAGCCCAAGTTGGCTAAAGGTCAGATCAATATTTCAGGTGAGGCAAAACTTAGTAGCCCAATTCATTCAACTTTTGAAGGGTTAGTTGTGCAATGTGCAGTCAGGAATTGTCGCAGAGAATTGTATCCTTTCTGTTGACCAATACTGGCTGCGGGCATTGGGATTTTCAGTACACATAGCCACAAAAGTACCAATGTAAATTTAAAATCACCAACAATTTTAGTGTAATGACATTAACAATCTATTCAATAAGAACTATGTAAAATCAAGATGTGTAGGTTGTACCCTTTTTTAAGAAAATAATACATTTTCTATAAAGTAAAAATTCAATAAATTAAAACCAGAAAAACCCTGTAAGGTGGAATAAAACTTATAATATGTCTGAAGTTGGATTGTTTTGCAATTAAAGTTATATACTAACATATAGGATAGCAATGAATTTAAAAGCATAGACTCTAGGATTGACTGCATAAATTTATATGATGATTTAATTTGTTTTGTTATATATACAAGTTAACTAGCCTGTCAGGTTTCTCACTTGAGGATAAGGATAATAATTCATATATACATAACATATAGCTTTGTTTGAAATTGCATATCATCATTATGCATGGCAGATGGTAAATGTTTAATAGTTGTTAATTTTATTACTTATGTGCCAACTTTTGGAGTCCTTACAAATATCATTAAGAAAGAAATTTTAGAAAAGTGAGTAGAGAGCAGATAAGAAAGCAAGTAAGAGATAAGGAAACATAGAAACAAGAAATTCTCTTTGATTAGATTGACAACATTAAAGACTGTAACGTCTATAAGCTTTTTGTAATTTGAACGTTTTCTACTCAATTTCAGGCTTTGACCAGGTAATCATGCTTTTGAGAATCTATTTAGAATTAAATAGATTCTTTCATGGAGAAGGAAATGGCAAGCCACTCCAGTATTCTTGCCTGGAGAATCCCATGGACAGAGGAGCTAGGCGGGCTACAGTCCACAGGCTTGCAAAGAGTTGGACACGACTGAGCGAGTTCACTTTATAGGCTTTGACCAGGTAATCATGCTTTTAAAAATCTACTTAAAATTAAATATGTCTCCATAAGACATATATTGAAGGATTTTTACTGCAGTCTCTACTGGTGAAAAGAAAAAAAAAGACAAAATAAACTAGAGAGAGAGGGTGGGGGAACAAAATTCAAAAATAACTTGAATGCATGATAATAGAGTAATGATTAGAATAATTATGCATTATTCATGTGTGTCCCATGGTTGGGCTTGACCACGTGCGACTTGGCTGAGTGTCTTTTGTTTGCCCTTTGCTCACATATGAGGACGGTGTAGCTCAGGGACTCAATCTTCAGACTGGGTCACAGAATAAGAACACGCATTGAGCACTAAATGCCAACTGACCTACAGCCTGGAGCAAAACTTCAGTTCTGCTTTTATAGAGGGTGAGTCAGAAATAAGATTTTGTTGTTGTAAGACACAGAGATTCGGTGGTTATTTGCTTTTGTCCTGAAGACTAACAATCCTAAAAGGGCATTTTACAAGCCTATTGAAATAATGAGATATATAGTAACATTTGACAGATGTATGTGTTCACATGTGGGTGTATTTATCATGTGCAATTTATAGAGTACTCTCTAAATTTCCACTTTGCTTTTAAAAATATTTGTATGTATATGTTTTGAATGTGCGTGCTAAGTTGCTTCAGTCATATCTGACTCTCTATATCCCTGTGGACTGTAGCCTACCAAGCTTCTCTGTTCAGGGGGATTCTCCAGGCGAGATACTGGAGTGGGCTGTCATGTCCTCCTCCAGGGGCTCTTCCCGACCCAGGGATTGAACCCATGTTTCTTATGTCTCCTACATTGGCAGGCAGGGTTCTTTACCACTAGTAGCACCTGGGAGTATGAATAATAAGAATTATAGGTTTAGAGAAGAACCAAACTCAAATTTTGGTTGATATGAAAAAGGAAATAGTGGTTAAGGTTGGTCAGAAGAACTGTATTGAAGATAAGATTATTGATTTTTACATAACTTTTATTTATCTGGATAAAACTAACCTTCATTGCTTGTATAATTGTGAACAATAATAAAAATAATAATAACATAGAAAGTGCAATTAAAGTTTGGTATATTTTATACCATTTTATTTCTTTAAAATCATTGCAAATATTCTTACAAGAAATTTTTAAAAGTTTAGAAATACTAACTTCAATTAAAAAGTAAAATGGCCCACACTAACAAATTATTTTTCTAAAACTTAGAAAATTTGGACCAAATCTTAGGTGACAACTGAGATATGATGCAAACTTTCTCAAAATTTGATTTTCAGGTGAATGATCTAGGGAACAGAAATAAAAAAAAGAAACTGTTCTTATAGAGATGCAAAATTGTGCACAGCAAAACTGCAAGAGTGAACTGAAAGACCAAACAATTTTATTGTCTAAGAAGAATACACTCTGAGTATACTGACATTTCTCTATCTGAAGGAAATACAAAAGGAAGAGGAAGCGCTGACCACAACACAATATTGAGGATTCAGATCGAAGGTTTTCTTCTGTGAACTATAATGGTCTACTGAAAAAGGAGAAAATGAGGGAAGTTGGTCCATCTGGATGGGCTTCCCAGGTGGCTCAGTAGTAAAGAATCTGACTGCCAATGCAGAAACAGCAAGAGAAACGGGTTCAATCCTTGGGTCAGGAAGATCCCCTGGAGTAGGAAATGGCAATTCACTCCATTATCCTTGCTTGGAAAATTCCATGAACAGATCAGTCTGGTGGGCTGCAGTCAATAGGGTCACAAATCGTTGGATATGACTGTGCAACTGAGCAATCATGCATGGTCTGTCTGGAATGGAGGATGTAATGGTGGGGTCCCTAGTTGGTGAGGCAAAAAATTAAAACTGGTGAAGTTTACTTTCCGGTCTCTTCCATCCACTACACATTAATTACTTTCTTTGATGGACGCTTTAGTACTTAATTTATAAACAACAAAGAAACACCTACTGTATTTCCTGAATTCTGATGTAAAAGGAAGAATCCCACAGATATTTGTTATTAAATAGATATAAAACATATTCACAGCATATTCAAGTTCATAAAGTGTTGCACAAATTCTACAAAAGAGAATATGACACATGACTTTGGTGTCTAGTCAAACTGTCATCCAGATAAAAGCTCATGAAAGCAACTGATTGAAATGTTAAATCATGTAAGATTTTAGGAAATATGTCAGCCTTGAGTCAATCTTAATTTTAATTAAAAAAAGATGTTGACAAAATCCAGCAAAAAAAGAGGGGGATTGTAACAAAAAATATGGAAATGGGGGACCTTATAAAGTTGATTGGTATTGGCACTTAAGACATTTAAATAAACACTAAATATAGAAGACAACTGGGTATACAATATAATTGTTCTGATACTATAAATAACAAAATTATGAGCTAAGAGATGTAAAATAGATACAAGCATTCTTTCTGTACTTATTAAGCAGCAAATTCATTATAATAAAGACAGTCACATATGACAACCAAACTCCCCAAAACCTAACCTTCTGAAAGCTTTCATAATCTATTTTTTATATTTGGTACACACTAATACTATCAAAATATTACTGGTCATTGCTCACTGGTACTTAAAATTTAAGTAAGCATCCTAACTGTACTTGGCAATCATTTAGGGGAGGTGTATTTGCTGGAGTTCTAAACATAACAATATAAAATATGATATTGAGTTGCATCCAATTTGGGACAAAAATAGCTGTTAAGAATATTTTTAGAACAATGGGGAAATATGAATATGGATTAGGTTTTGGAAAATGACAATGTGTTGGTGTGAAAAAAAGTGATTGTTAACTAAAAAATGCCAGGTCATAATATGTAAAGTATGATATCAGTTTTGTAAAATATATATCTGTTTTTATATAAATACAGAAAAAGATCTTAAAGAATGAAGTTTTAACAGTAGTTTTCTTTGAGTGTTAGAGAAATGTGGTTAATCAATTTATTTTTGTGCTTTCCTATACTTTGTTTCTATTATAAATAAATACTTTTGTTACTTTATTTTTTGTTCTTTATTTAAAATATTACATCATAAAATAATATGGAGATATATGCCTAGTCTGCTTTTTCTACTAAATTTTTGTAGTGAAACTTAAATTGTTTTAAAAAAAAATTAAGTCTATTAAAAAATAACAGGCAAACTACCATAATTCGTGATTTCATATCTTCACCATAACTGATTTTTAAAACATATGAATAAATTTTCTTCAAGTTAGAAATTTTAGATTATTCATTTTTATCCATGAATTCCTAATTACATTCTTCTGACTTGCAGTATTTAATATAGATCATATATTTTTTGCTAGTCATTTTCTGATCACTGTATCGCATTACTTTATTAAAAACTAGGTAAATTGAAATTTAATATACTTAAATTTTTCCTTGGACTATAAATGGTTGGGAAGACCCTCTGGAGAAGAGGAAGGCTACCTACTCTAGTATTCGGGCCTGGAGAATTCCACGGACTGTATAGTCCATGGGATCGCAAAGAGTTGAACACGACTGAGCAACTTTCACACACACATATAAACTTCGAAGTATAAAACATCCTCAGAATTTAATTTTCATGGCACTTACCTGGTGGTCCAATGGTTAAGACTTCACCTTCCAGTGCAGTGGGTTCAAGTTTGATCCCTGGCCAGGGAGTTTAGATCCCACATACTTCAGGGCCAAAAAACCAAAGCATATAACAGAAGCAACACTGTAACAAATTCAATAAAGACTTTAAAAATGATCCACATTAAAAAAAAAAAGAAAAGAAAACTAAAAAAACAATTGAATTATCATTGTGGATATTACTATTAAAACATAATAGAAATGTAACTATATTACAGGCTGATTAAAATAATAAACCACAGATAAAATTATATGAAAAATATATCAGTAAATGGGCTTGATGGGACTGCTTTCTTTCAAGTATTTAATGTATCCATGAAGAAATTTTACTTGTTACAAGGATTACATTGGTTCACAAAAATTCAGTCCCCAGGGAACAAAAAGTATGGAGTTTCTAGTAAATGTAGGTCATATAGAAAGTAAAGGTTCCAATTTGGTGTGTAAGTTAACCACAGAGGAACATACTCTGTTAGGGCTATGCAGTAAATAACAAGTGAAGAGAGACAGTTGGTGAGTGAAAGCCATTATCATATTTCTTACAATCACACACTATTGATACTCGAGGATTCCCTTCAGGAGCCATTGGAATGTTTTGTAATATTGGAGATTGGGAAAGACAAGATCACTACATGAAACTGATCATAAAACAGTTCCTGCCCCCTTACTCCACCATGTGTGTATACTCAAAGTATCCAAAAATGGGTCAAAATATCCCTTCTCTGATTCCATGTTTCTCTTTTAACAGCTCAGTATAGAACACAGGGAATGAACAATACAGGCCTCACAGTAGTTTATGTTAGCTTTCAAGAGTTGGCTTCTTGACGTTGATATTTAAAACTGTCTCTTTGTTTGATGGTTTCAGTATCAGTTCAGTCGCTCAGTCATATATGACTCTATAACACATGGACTTTAGTGCACCAGGCTTCCCTGTTCACCACCAACTCTGGAGCTTACTCAAACTCATGTACATTGAGTTGGTGATGCCATCCAACCATTCCATCCTCTGTCATCCCCTTCTCCTCCTGCCTTCAATCATTCCCAACATCAGGGTCTTTTCAAATTAGTCCGTTATTTGCATCAGGTGGCCAAAGTGCTGGAGTTTCAGCTTTTGCATCAGTCCTTCCAATTTATATTCAGAGCTAATTTCCTTTCAGATGGACTGATTGGATTTCCTTCCTGTCCAAAGGACTTTCAAGAGTCTTCTCCAACACCACAGTTCAAAATCATCAATTCTTCAGTACTCAGCTTTCTTTATACCAACTCTCACATCCATACATGACTACTGGAAAAACCAAAGCTTTGACTAGATGGTTTACCTCTGAAAATCGTTTGCCTCTTGAGAAATGTATCAGATTAAATCTCAGGAAGAGTGAGAGCAAAGATTTGTTTAGTAAGGTGGAGATAGCATTATTCCTGAGGGCTTGAACAAGCAGAGTGATTTTAGGAAAGAGTAAGTTGAAATAGAAGTTGAAGATTTAAAAAATTGATTTCCTAGAAGCTCTTCATGCTGGGATAAACTCCTTGGAAGGTCTTTTGTACCCCAGGGGTTCTCCCTAACTCAGTTTGAAGAACACTTACAAAGAATGAAATAAGTTTAATTGAAAATGTTGTAACTAGAATCAAAATCTAGTACAGGATAGACCACTAGGTGGAAGAGAATGAAGGAACATGAAAGCATCAAGAATGAACTTTTTTCAAGAATATTGGCTATAAATAGAGGATAGAGAGATATTTCGGTAGCAGGAAGAATAGTACCAGAAGATACTGAGACTACCATTCAGTAACTGACATAGAAAATCACAAAGCTAAGTTTATTGTTTTTACAGTAATAAAGAGCTGTGCTCATAAAGCACAGTCTCTGAGCAGCAAAGGTTTCTGAGTCTATTAATTGGTTATTGGTGATCTTGGCGGCTTTTTCTGAAACCACCTAAGTAGGTATCATCTGGATGAATTTCAGGTGAGACTTCTTGACTGGTTGTCACATACAGCCAGGTTTATTGGTGAAATATAGTTTTGATTGGAGGACATTCAAAGGCAATGGGATACCATAGGTTGAATGACTTGCAAGCTACTCTCCACTTAGACAAGGTGTCCTGGTCACTTAAACTGATTTAAAATAAATTCTGGTGGATATTTGCTATCATGGCCATAGAGACAAGTGCCATCCAATTTCTTTGCCTCTTTCCAGCAAAATCTCTCAAAAGGAGTTGCCTATATCTACTGTCTCAAATTCCTCTCTTCCAATTCTGTTTTAAAATTTACTCCATTCATGATTTCCCTATCCCCCAACATAAATGCCTTCATCAAGGTTATGAGACCTCTGTAGTACTTAAATTTAATGATTGTGAGTCCTTATCAGACTAATGAATTAATGGCATTTGCACAGTCACTCTTCCCTTTCTAAATAATTTTATTCACTTTGCTTCCAGATTACCACAGGCTTTAAATTTTCTTCCTAACTTAACATTCCCTACTTCTCAGTCTTCTTTTACACTTTCTCATTTTATTCTTGGAGTTACCTAGTGCTCATTGTTTGAAATATTTTATTAAGGCAACCCACTCCAGTACTCTTGCCTAGACAATCCCATGGACTGAGAAGCCTGGTAGGCTACAGTCCATAGGGTCGCAAAGAGTTGGACACGGCTGAGCAACTTCACTTTCACTTTCTTTTCACTCACTCCTTTAGTAATCTAATTCAATCTAATTACTTTACATTAGATAGAAGAGAATACAATTAAGAATAGTTAACAATTCTCAATTTATATTTCCCCTGAACATGATACATGTATCATATATTCATGTATTCCAATTACTTAATGAAAATTTCTTCTTAGTGACTAATTAATATCTCAAGATATCCAAAAGTGAACTTATTCAGTTTTACTCCTCACATATTTTTCTGTAACCATCTTCTACATTTTACAACTCTGTATTGAAAATGCTTAGACTTTAAATTTTAGAGTTATCTTTTTCTCACAAATTTCATCAGCAGTTACTTTTCATTGGTGATTCATCAATCAATTATTATTATTTTGGCCACACCATGCATTATGTGGAATCTTAGTTCCCTGACCAGGGATTGAAACTGTGTCCCCTGCAGCATTTAGTCTTAACCACTGGACCACCAGGGAAGTAGCATCAGCCAATTATTTTGATACATCTAAATCTAAACTCCAGTTACTTGCCATTCTCTATCTTTGGTCTCTCTTTTTCATCTTTTGATTGTATTATTATTCAACCCTCATAATTGTTTATATGATTTTCAACACTAGAAATTTTGTTCTCTACACAGAAGCCTAAGTGACCTTTTAAAACATATTTAGACTGTTCTATCCCTTTGCTCAAAAAGTCCATTGATTCTCCATTTCACTCATAGGAAATCCTATCCCCCATTGCTTCCCTGACTTCATTTCCTACATCTCTCTCTTGCCCACTCTTCCTTGCTACACTGATCTCTTTATTATTCTTTTCAAAGATGCTGTTTCTCAAGATCTTTGTACTTGCTAATCCATCCTCTTCCCAAGATATCATCTTGTTTCATTCCCTCACCTTTTAAAGTCTTCTCTCATTATTTTCTTAGTGATACATCCTCAATGATCTCATATAAAAATTACAATCTTCTTCCAGCTTTCTCATTCTCTACTATCATTCACAGCCCATTTTTTCACAATATAACTCATTACCTTCTAAACTGTGACCCAATTAATTTCTTTTTTGCTTCTCTTTTCCAGGAAAGAAGAGATTGTTATTTACTGTGCCAACTGCTGTATATCTCTGATGTATATTATTCTTTGGCAAATAATGACTACCAATAGGCATTATTGGGAGTAAATGAGTATGTGGTCAAGATTTTTGTTGATGTTAATAATTACATTCTTAAAATAATAAGCAAAATGTTATTCAAATGATACCACTAGACTGGAAGAGGATGAAAATAAAGGATATGCTAAGATGTCTGGGAATATGAAAAATTATTACTTGCAGAGGACAGATAGAGAGATAACATCAGAAAGAAGTACCACGCTCCCATTTTAATAAGATGATGGAAAAGGGGGTGTTTATGGACAGTGGTGGCTTAGTCCCTAAGTCGTGTCTGACTCTTGATATTCTATGGACTGAAGTTTCCAGGCTCCTCTGTCCATAGGATTTCCCAGGCAAGAATACTAGAGTGGGTTGCTGTTTCCTTCTCCACATTTATGGATATATGTAGTTTATAGTTTTAGGACTTCTCAGGTGGCTCAAAGGTAAAGAATCTACCTTCTAATGCAGGAGATTCAGGTTGGATCCTGGGGTCCAGAAGATCCTCTGGAGGAGGAGATGACATCCCACTCCAGTATTCTTGCCTGGAAAATCACATGGACAGAGGAGCATAGTGTGATACAATACATGGGGTCTAAAAGAGTTTGACACAACTAAGTGACTGAGCACGAGCATAAGTTTATAGATTTAGCAGCTAGACATTGCAGAAATTTATTATTTGAAAGTTTCTTTTGCTTTCTGTTTACAATATAGTGATAACCTTAGAATTAGCTGGGAATTGGAAAATTGAACTTTATTAAGTAAAGGGTAAGATAACTGAAACAGCTCTAGAAAACTGAAAAGAGCTAAATAGGCAAAAGCAGATTTATTGAAAAGTATACAATGATTTACATTATATGTAGTAGACTGGTATGCATTATAATGAACTCAGTTTACTCCTTTGATTGATCCTCTGCAGAAGGGTCAAGTAGTCTGGAATCCTAGCTTATTTATAGTAGGATTTTGTTCAGAATATAAGAATACAATGAGAATCCCAGTGAAATAATAAACATCTTAGTCAAGTGAGAGTTAACAGATTGACCAGGGACTTTGAAATGCAGAGAATGGAACATCAGGCAGAAATGGGGGTGATAGGTGGAAAAAACATAGTATCACTAGAGACTACTGGTCTAGAAATTATTGAAACTTTCTTCTTTAACTTATGTGCAGAGTACATCATGTGAAACGCTGGGCTGGAGAAGCACAAGCTGAAATCAAGATTGCCCAGAGAAATATCAATAACCTCAGAAATGCAGATGACACCACTCTTATGGCAGAAAGTGAAGAGGAACTAAAGAGCCTCTTGATGAAAGTGAAAGACAAGACTGAAAAAGTGGGCTTAAAACTCAACATTCAGAAAACTAAGATCATTGCATCTGGTCCCATCACTTCATGGCAAATAGATGGGGAAACAATGGAAACATTGAGAAACTTTATTTTGGGGCGTTCCAAAATCACTGCGGATGGTGACTGCAGCCAGGAAATTAAAAGATGATTTCTCCTTGGAGGAAAAAGTATGACCAACCTAAATAACATATTAAAAAGCAGAGACATTACTTTGCCAACAAAAGTCCATCTAGTCAAACTGTGGTTTTTCCAGTAGTCATGTATGGATGTGAGAGTTGAACTATAAAGAAAGCTGAGTGCCGAAGAATTGATGCTTTTGAACTGTGGTGTTGAAGAAGACTCTTGAGAAACCCTTGGACTGCAAGATCAAACCAGTCAATCCCAAAGGAAATCAGTCCTGAATATTCACTGGAAGAACTGATGCTGAAGCTGAAGCTTCAATACTTTGGCCACCTGAGGCAAAGAGCTGACTCATATGAAAAGCGCTGATGCTGGGAAAGACTGAAGGCAGGAGGAGAAGTGGATGACAGAAGATGAGATGATGGGATGGCATCACTGACTCAATGGACATGAGTCAGAGCCATCTCTGGGAGTTGGGTGATGGACTGGGATGCCTGGTGTGCTGCAGTCCATGGGATTGCAAAGAATCAGAGATGACTGAGCCTCTGAACTGAATAGAACTTAGAGGTGTAGCAGTTTGAAGTGATGACTGGGAATTGTAGTAGACATAGAGTGAAAGAAATAAGCAGATCTAGGAAATGATAATCCTAATTCAGGGATTGGTACCTTATACAAATCAGGTCTATAGTTCATGGGTGGAGAAACAGACAGACATTGTGATTCAGATATCAAGATCTTTAATTAATGTCATTGGTAAATTTAAAGATTTTGTTATTAGTAGATAACACAATATTTTTTTTTAAGTATAGAATAGTAAACTAAATGCCACAAGCCCAACAAGATAATTTTGCTTGGTTACTATCTTATTTAGTTTTTAAAGAAAATAGTGATTAAATTCCCGGCCCGGGGTCATGGGGCAAGGGGAAATGTCTCTGAATGGCAAAGAACTCATCACCATAACCTGAGATCCATTTGTGTGGTAAACTTGACCAATTGTTGGTGTGGCCAAAGGGCAGCCTTTTTTTGTGGAAACAAAGTCCTTAGTGAAAAGCTAGACTTCGTTTTGAGCAAGGAAAGGTTAGAAAAGTAAGTGAGCTTATGCTTTACTAATAAGAATCTTAAGAAAGCATACTGGAGAGAAAGAGAGACTAAGGATTTTGGTCAGAGAAAAAGGAAAAATAAAGTAATTGGAGATCACAGGGGAGAGGATAAGATGATGAGAGTGGAGAGTGAGAGCTTGAAATTTGTGTTGATTCTAAGGAAGTAAGCAAGAAGAGTCTTGATGTATTTAGCTGTTTGTCAGGCTAACACAAATCAGTGACCTCTAGATGGTATAAACAGGTTACTTTGAATTCAGCTGGAGCTAGGATCTCATTTTCCTTCAATCTTCAGGGATGGAAACCAGTAGGCTGTGAAGAATGACTCCGGTGGCTGTGCAGCCAGTCAGGCCTGACAGGGGCTGGGATTTGGCTCTGTCCTTGCTGTTTTGGTGAAGTGTTTGCAAAACTACATGAAGAGTCTTATTTAAGAGTTTTGGACAAATTAAAATTTATGTCGTTCCCAAAGTGTTGGGTGGGAATAAAGTCCCATTTTCTTTGTGGCTAATAAAATGGATTTAAACTCAGGACTTCCCTGGTAGGCCAGGGGATGCGACTCTGGGTTTCCACCTGGTGGGTCATGGTGTTGGGGGAGTATGTAAGTTCCTCGGTTCTGTCTCGCCACAGCAAAAGTTTGAAGGAAAACGTTTTTCCTACTCTAACTACCTAACATTCCTCCCTCAAGACATGGGAGGCCCAGTTCTTTAGGAACAGGGTTGCTGAGGTCCCTCTGGCTACTTCCTGCTGAGCTGGGATGGCGAGGGGCATTGGGCCTCCCATTCTTACTAGTCTCAAGCCTCAGAGTCCTTATAGCTGTGTCCATCTAAGGGTGAGTGCCATTTCCCATGGTCAGCTATAGTTTCAAATATCCTTGTTGAACTGGCATGTTGTAGCTTGTTGACCTGGGCAGAGACAAAACGGGTTAGACAATCAATAATACATGGAACAGCCATAAGCAGCATCAATGTGGTGATAACAAGGGTTAGTAGGGGCATTAGCCACCTCCAAATTTCCCCTCGCCAGGAGAAGGATCCCCAAAGGGAGATTGTAGCCACCCTGAGAACCCTCCAGCTCATTCTTTGAGATCTAGTAGGATCTGAATGTTTTTAGGCTTTCTTTAACTTAGTTGGAGGTATTTACCAAGAAACAACACATCTCATTCAGGATGGCTCATGTCCCTCCTTGTTCAGGGATCAGAAGATCTATCTCCTGTCTATGGCTCTTCAGAGCTATCCTGAGAAATCTTATCCCCAGAAAATTAATTTTGGGGGTGTTCATTAGAATGGCACTCATTTGCAGTCCTGAATAGGTATCTGAGATCTCCCAGGGGCTCACAGGTGTATTGAGTGTCCTCTTCTGTTTTCTTCCGTGGCTTGACTCATGAGTAGTGAATCTAGGAGTCATGTCCTGGAAACTTGACTACCATGGGGGTAGAAAGTATTACAGGGTAGAGGCCCTTCCATGTGGGCTGGAGTCGAGCTTTTAGGGACCCATCTTTCCAGACTTTAATTAGGATGTGAGTCCCTGGAACATATAATAGTGGCTCTTTAGAGTCTTTTGGTCCTGGCTGATACCTCACAAGCGTATATCCTATTGGAATTGCCCAATAGCCATGGCATAAGACTGGAGGGTCTGAGCCTCTGGATCTAGGAAGAGGTCATTGACATAAACAAAAGGTCTCGCATATAGCATCTCATAAAACTGAGACCAACCTGTTCCTTAGGGGCAATATGGTGTGGAGAGCTATTGGTAAATTTTCCTTCCATCTCAAGGAGGTCTCCTGAGTTATCTTTTTTATCGCTGATTTTAAGAATTGGTTGGCTCTTTCTACTTTTCCTGAAGACTGAGGCCTCCAGGCACAATGGAGGTAATAAGTAATGCCCAATGCTTTAGAGACACCTTAGGTGACCTTAGAAGTAAACGAAGTCCCATTGGCACTTTGTAATGACCTGGGCAGACCAAATCTCTGAATGATTTCATGGAGCAGTTTTTTTTAAACCACCTCCTCAGCTTTCTCAGTCGGGGTGGGAAAGCCTTCAATCCATCCTGTGAATGTATCTGTCATGACTAATAGGTATTTATACCCTTGGGAAACTGGCATCTGGGTGAAGTTCAACTGCCAGCCCTCTCCTGGGTAGGTTCCATGTCATTGGATGGGCTGTGCTAGCTGGGGTCTTCGAGCTCCTTGGTGGTTGTTTTTTATGGCAAGTGGGACAAGAGGAGACTACTTGCCTTATAGTTGTTTGGAGGCTTGTTCCTCTAAAGGACTGAAAGGTAATCTAGTAATCTTTGGAGGGCCTTTTCACCTAAATGAGTGGTGGCATGTAAGGAGTTAACCAACTTCCATTGGAGGTTCCCAACTAGAAAAAGGAGTCCCTCCTTTTAGAACCATGCTATATGATCTTTTTGAAAGCCCCACTCTTAGCTTTAAGAGTCTCACCTTTAGTATATGAAGGAGATTCTGGCAAATTAGTCTGTGGAACTAAGGTGGCAACCCCTATTAGGTCATTGTTTCATAATGCTACAATCTTACCTGCCTGGTCAGGTGATTGGTTCCCTGATGTCACTTCTGTGCTCCTTTTTTGGTGTCCTTTACAGTGGAAGACTGAAACCTCAGTGGGCAGATGGACTGCCCCCAAGAGCCTAAGGATTTGGTCACCATATTTGACTGGGGACCCTTGGGTGGTCAAGTAGCCTCTTTATTTCCAAATAGCACCATATGCACGTAGCACCAGAAAGGCATAGTTGAAGTCAGTATAAATGGCTACTCATTTTTCTTTTCTCAGGTCTAAAGTTCGAGTCAAGGCTATGAGCTCAGCTAATTGGGCTGAAGTACCTGGTGGCAAAAGTTTAGCTTCTATGGTCTCAAAATTGGAGACTACTGCATATCCTTTTACCATTGAAGACAAAGCTACTTCCATCAGTGTACCAGACTTCCTCAGGATTGGTCAGAGGATCTTCTGACAATCCCTCTCAGAGTTTTGTCCAGTGGTCCAAGGTTTCTAGGCAAGAGTGAGAGGGCAGAGAGCCCTCCGGGGTAGGCAGGAGGGTGGGTGGGTTAAGAACCTCACAAGGGGATATAGTCAGTCCTGGATTTTCCTTCAGCACTACTTGATATCTGAGGATCCTCTGATAAGACATCCATAAATGGCTTCTCTCTTTCAGGAGTTGTTTCTCTTGGTGGCTGGTAAAAATAGTTTGCTCCCAAAAGAGAGTTTTAAAGCATCTTCTATCAGGACTTCAATAGCTGCAAGATTTCAAAGGCAAGGAAAGATCTCTTTCCAATAAGGGAGTAGGACACTCAAGGACCACCAGAAACTGGTGGGAAAATATTTGTCCACCCAGCAAAGAAGTGCTTAGGTGAATATTTTTGTAACTGTTTTTCCTGCATAACCCAAAATAGTACAGGTTTGGAAGGAGAAGTCTATGGAGTAGTCTCAGGAGACTTCTTGTGTCAAGCAAGAAATTCTCAGACCTACATGCCACATCCAGTTGCACCCTTGGCTCCAGCCCCGTGATGATTATCTGTGACAGATCGGTT
Organism: Bos indicus; assembly: GCF_029378745.1. Lineage (NCBI taxonomy): Eukaryota > Metazoa > Chordata > Mammalia > Artiodactyla > Bovidae > Bos > Bos indicus. Next base: position 25,630,364 of record NC_091776.1, on the reverse strand, counting down.
GGCTGGAGTAGGCCACTCCAGTCCTGTTGAACTATTGTGAGGGAAGGCTTGGCACTTGACCTTGAGGTTCTTGTGTTCCCAGGGCAGAGTGCCGCCCAATGTCCCAATTGATCACATTTGTAACAAGCCATTTTAGGAGACTTGTCACAGTTTGGACACTCTTTGGCATAATGTCCCACCTGTCTACAGATTAGGCCTTTGCCTTGTGCCTTGTTCTTCAAGGACTCGGGGTTTGTTGTAGGACTTTTCTGGAGGGCAGCCAGCATCTGGGCATGCTTCTTTCCTTTTCTCCCTCTCCTGGGCCTTGGCCTCCCTCTCCTGTTCTCTGATATAAAAGGTATTGGTGGCCGTGTGGACCATCTCATCTAAAGAAGGACCAGGGTCCTGCTGTTGTAGCTGTTGTAACTATTCTGATGTCTGATGCACACTGGGACACGAATTTGTCCTTTAAAATCACCTGTCCCTCATAAGAGTCTAAGTCCAGATTGGTAAATTTCAGAGGGCCTCTTTTGACCTTTCCAGAAAGGCAATGGGGGTTCTCACTGGGCTCCTGAGTTATTGCTGAGATCAGGCACAGTCCCATAACTAATAGGCTTCCTTTTATTTTTATGGATGGACTTCCTTAGGGGTAAGTCTTTCTGAAGCTCATCCTACCCAGTACTGTTGCAACCTGAGAGCCAGGCATCCCCAGGTCACGGTGCAGATCCCCAGGCAGGCTGAGGTGTGACAGTCTCCTGGAGGTTGAATGCCTGGCCAGGTCAAGGCAGGTTGGCCTCCTGACAATTAGGTCCCTGGGCAGGTCAAGGCATGTCGACCTCCTGGAACCCCTGGACTGGCAGATCCCTGACAGGTTGAGGCATGACAATCTTTCAAGGACCAGCTTCCTAGGCAGGTCAAGGCAGGTCGACCTCTTGGGACCCCTGGACTGGTGGATCCCTGGGCAGGTTGAGGCTCAGCCTCTCAGGGACCAGATCCCTAGGCAGATTGAGTCAGGTCGATCTCCTAGGATCATGGGCTGGTGGATCCCCGAGCAAGCTGAGGCATAACAACCTCCTAAGGACGAGATCCCTAGGCAGGTCGAGGCAGGTTGACCTTCTGGGACTCTCAGGCTGGAGTTGGGGATCCCCAAGGTCTCCAGCGTGATCAGTGCTGGGTAGGATTAAGGTATTGTAATCTTAACTCATTGCTAGTTTGTCCACTGCAAATGGGAATAGACATCATGATGTAAAGCAATCCAAGTCTGTACCCTGAGACTTGGAGCCTGGTGAAACAGCCATACACCTTATCCTCTTATTGCTCTGAGGGAATGTAAGTCACTGATTTCCTCCCTTAGTCCTCCATAAGAACAGCTTAGGGTGTTTCCCATGGTAAACAGTTCATTGTCATAGACCCACTTTAGGTAATTACAGAAGTAATGATAAAGGAGCAGGTTATCTAGTCCTGTTAGGGGCATTAGGAGTATTTTAATAATGTGTGGTACTTCATTGTGGTTTTGATTTGCATTTCTCTGATAATGAGTGATGTTGAGCACCTTTTCATGTGTTTGTTAGCCATCTGTATGTCTTCTTTAGAGAAATGTCTGTTTAGTTTTTTGGCCTATTTTTTGATTAGGTCATTTATTTTTCTGGAATTGAGTTGCAGGAGTTGTTTGTATATTTTGAGATTAATTGTTTGTCAGTTGCTTCATTTGCTTTTATTTTCTCCCATTCTGCAGGCTCTCTTTTCACCTTGCTTATAGTTTCCTTCATTTTGCAAAAGTTTTAAGTTTAATTAAAGCTTTTGTTTATTTTTGTTTTTATTTCCATTACTCTGGGAGGTGGGTCATAGAGGATCCTGCTGTGATTTTTATCAGAGAGTGTTTTGCCTATGTTTTCCTCTAGGAGTTTTATAGTTTCTGATCTTACATTTAGATCTTTAATCCATTTTGAGTTTATTTTTGTATATGGTGTTAGAAAGTGTTTTAGTTTCATTCTTTTACAAGTGGTTGACCAGTTTTCACAGCATCACTTTTTAAAGAGATTGCCTTTTCTCCATTGTATATTCTTGCCTCCTTTGTCAAAGATAAGGTGTGTGGGTTTATCTCTGGGCTTTCTATTTTGTTCCATTGATCTATATTTCTGTCTTTGTGCCAGTACCATACTGTCTTGATGACTGTAGCTTTGTAGTATAGCCTGAAGTCAGGTAGGTTGATTCCTCCAGTTCCATTCTTCTTTCTCAAGATTGCTTTGGCTATTTGAGGGTTTTTGTATTTCCATACAAATTGTGAAATTATTTGTTCTAGTTCTGTGAAAAATAACATTGGTAGCTTGATAGGGATTGCATTGAATCTATAGATTGCTTTGGGTAGTATACTCATTTTCACTATATTGATTCTTCCAATCCTTGAACATGGTATATTTCTCCATCTATTTGTATCATCTTTGATTTCTTTCATCAGTGTTTTATAGTTTTCTATATATAGGTCTTTTGTTTCTTTAGGTAGATTTATTCCTAAGTATTTTATTCTTTTCATTGCAATGGCGAATGGAATTGTTTCCTTAATTTCTCTGTTTGCTCATTGTTAGTGTATAGTAATGCAAAGGATTTCTGTGTGTTAATTTTATATCCTGCAACTTTACTATATTCATTGATTAGCTCTAGTAATTTTCTGGTGGAGTCTTTAGGGTTTTATATGTAGAGGATCATGTCATCTGCAAACAGTGAGAGTTTTACTTCATTCCTGTCAGAATGGCTGCTATCCAAAAATCTACAAACAATATATGCTGGAGAGGGTGTGGAGAAAAGGGAACCCTCTTACACTGTTGGTGGGAATGCAAACTAGTACAGACACTATGGAGAACAGTGTGGAGATTCCTTAAAAAGCTGGAAATAGAACTGCCATATGATGCAGCAATCCCACTGCTGGGCATACACACTGAGGAAACCAGAACTGAAAGAGACACATGTACCCCAATGTTCATTGCAGCACTGTTTACAGTAGCCAGGACATGGAAGCAACCTAGATGTCCATAGGCAGATGAATGGATAAGAAAGCTGTGGTTCATATACACAATGGAATATTACTCAGCCATTAAAAAGAATACATTTGAATCAGTTCTAATGAGGTGGATGAAACTGGAGCCTATTATACAGAGTGAAGTAAGTCAGAAAGAAAAACACCAATACAATATACTAACGCATATATATAGAGTTTAAAAAGATGGTAACGATGACTCTGTATGTGAGACAGCAAAAGAGACACAGATGTATAGAACAGTCTTTTGGACTCTGGGAGAAAGCGAGAGTGGGGTGACTTTAGAGAATAGCATTGAAACATGTATATTATCATATGTGAAACAGATCACCAGTCCAGGTCTGATGCATGAGACAGAGTGCTCAGAGCTGGTGCACTGAGATGACCCTGAGGGATGGGATGAGGAGGGAGGTAGGAGAGGGGTTCAGGATGGGGAACACATGTACACCCATGGCTGATTCATGTTAATGTATGGCAAAACCCACTACAATATTGTAAAGTAATTAGCCTATAATTAAAATAAATAAATTAAAAACAAATAATAAGTGTGGTAGAGTGATGTTGCCTACAAGGGGGCAGGGTGCTGGTTGTTGGAGTTAGTAAGTGGCTTAAGAACAAATTGATAAAAGGCAACAAACCAGATGTTCCATAAAAGTGGAGTGAAGATTTGATCCAGGGGTAGGTTTGTAATTTTAGGAGAAGAGTGACAAGGATTTGGGGAACATTCTGTAGGTCTAATTCCCAAAGTGGCAAACATTATCCCCGGAAGTCCGATTGTCCTTGAAGGGATTGCACCAACAGATGGACTTCTAGCAGGCATTGTGTGCCTGTCACCCACCTCAGTGGGTTCACTGAGAGATGCCATTCTTGCACATGTTGTAGGAAACATGGAAGATGAAGGCCTGACTATCTAGAGAGATTGGCTATTATACAGTATTTCTCTCCCAAGGGCCAGCTATTTTCTGGGTTGTCCCTCCAGAATATTGTAGACGCAACATCGTGGACCCAGATGGGGCTCAGAAAAAGAGCATAAAACAGGAGGTAAGGGGGCAGGGCAAAACTTTTGAAAAAATTGACATAGCCCAAGGGCATAACATAAACTGATTAAAGATTAAAATCAGATGGGTCCAAGATGGCAAGTCAAATTTAACTAAATCTTGATCCTCAATCTGCAAGCTAGATGACACACCCAGAGGCGCTAGGACAGTTCCCAGGCACTGTTAAAAGCCCCAGGAGTGGGTGGTTCTCTAATTGTTGGAATGATCCTCCCACTCATTAGCATATGAAATCACCCAGCTTGCAAAAACTAACCACACCACATTCTATGGCCACAGCACTTGCCCTATGTAATGGCTTACACTCTTGGAGTGTGCTCCTCTCTGAATCTGAACAAATCCACCTCCTACCTATCGCTGTGTCTCTCACTGAATTTTTTTCAATGAGACATCAAGAACCTGAGCTTCATTAGGTCCTGAAATCAGGCACCGTGTGTTTTGTCTGGGCTCAAGTCCCAGTCGGATACGACTGAGTGATTAAGCATAGCACAGAGTTCCTGCAACGTGGATTTGAGTCCCAATCATAGGTGAACAGTTTCAAGTACAACATTCAGAAATAGAAAGATGATGACCTGCCCAATACTTCATAAGTAGTGGCATAGATAGAAAGAAGAGCTGAAGGATGGGAGGAAAAAGCAGTGGGAAAAAACGTGCCAAGGAATCCCCTTCTTAACCTGCCAGAAAATACCTGACCTGTGCTCCCAGTTTTCATTGGACTGATCCTTGACACAAAGATTAAGGACAGAAGAACCCCCACCAACTTGGGCAACAGCCACTAGAATGCAGAGGATAGTTGAGCCTTCAGGACCCACTGGGGAGTAGCCTCTTTAGAGTCCCTCAATTCCACCCACTGCTGCTTGCTTGTTCGACGAGGGTTCAAGGAAACAAGAAACAAGAGATTGTAAAGGAATTAAGACAGTGTTAGACATATGTCCTTCCAGACATAGGGGTGAGGACTTCCTACCCCAACTGGAGGTCTTATAGATTCTAAGACTGAGCCCTGTCAGCTTTCTGCCGAGTTTGTTTTTGCTGTCCAATTTCCAGCAAGCTGGGCTTATTGTCACTTCCCCTGCACTGGGTTTTCTTCACATTCAGTTTCCACCGTGGGAGCTTTCATCGAGTTGGGTTTCTGCTGTGCTTGGCCTCCGCCTTGTGGGGGCCGAACCGAGGTTATTCCAGCCAGGTTAAATCAGAGTCATGCCACCATATATGCTGAGGGAGTGTGTAATTTCCTCAGGTCTGTCTTGCTGCAGCAGAAATTTGAAACAACAGATGGGCCAGTGTTATAGCTCAGTTTTATTTAGAAAGCAAAGTAAAATACATCCTTGAAGGGTGAGGGTGGGCTTACCCAAAAGATGGGAAGAGAAGAGAAGCCGGAAGCTCAATTTTGGCATCTCTTTTTATGTTTTTTCTCCTCCCCCTGAGCCTGCCCTATGTAAACTGGGCTAGCCAGGAGGGTTCTTTGCTTTGCCTGACTGAGGTCCTCACTCAGGTGTTTGAACTTTGTTCTATTTTCATGGGCTTTTCCATTCTTTGTCTTTTAGCTACTGCTGTTCTGGACTCCTTTTTCCTATTCTAACTACCTGGCAATGAGAACTAAGATTTTACATGCGGCATGGCCAAAAAACAAACAAAACAAACAAACAAACAAAAATACACCAAATACAACTCTACAGTAAACAAAATATTTTTTTAAATTTTTTAAAAAAGGGATTTTTCACTCACGGAATTTACAGATAATCTACATACAAAAAAGCATGAAGCAACAAACTTAAAAGCATGACAAATGTCTACCTTATTACTTTATTTTAAAGGGAATATATTACAGGAAAACGTTGGGGGAAGATGGTAGTAAATAAATATACTAGGTCTTTTCAACCCAAAACATTTGTTAGTCTTTAGAAAATTTTATTTGAAAAAAATCAATGTTTTTTTATCATCATGGCCTCAAAACATACCTCCCCCCATATATTGGTGTTTAAAAAATTTCAAAGTATAAAATTGTTTAAAATGTAAGTGTAATATATATATAGCTGAGCTCCAAAGATTGATGCTTTTGAATTGTGGTGCCAGGGAAGACTCTTGAGAGTCCTTGGACAGCAAGGAGATCAGACCAGTCAATCCTAAAGGAAATCAGTCCTGAATATTCATTGGAAGGACTGATGCTGAAGCTGAAGCTCCAATATTCTGGCCACCTGGGGCAAAGAGCTGACTCATTAGAAAAGACCCTGATGCTGGGAAAGACTGAGGGCTGGAAGAGAAGGGGATGACAGAGGATGAGATGGTTGAATGGCATCATTGACTCAATGGACATGAGCTTGAGCAAACTCTGGGAGACAGCAAAGCCTAGCATGCTGTAGTTCATGGAGTTGCAAAGAGTCAGCCATGACTAAGCAACTGAACAACATAAAAGTAAGCAATGTATACAACTAATATATTAAATAGCATTTAATTCTCTATATTTAAATAAATATTAATTATACATTTAATATACTTTTTAATATTCTGTGTTGATTCTTTTCCAGAAGAGTTTTTCTTAAACAACTGAAATCTTTTGGTTTCTTTAAAAAAAAATCTAAATTGATATTATTCCTAGAAAATGTTGAGTGTGGCTGATTTTTTATAAATAAAATAAATGGTAACTGTGTTTAGTAGATAACTTTAAAGTGTGGGATTTTATTTCTTTTCTTTAAAATGACCAGTGTACGCTTTTTGTTTTTGTTCTTTTGCAACAGTGTTAATTAATTTTCAAAAACTTTCTTGTTATTCATTTTAGTTTTTAATTTAGTACTCTTATATATATCCATTCATCCATGTCTGGGACTTTAGAATAATTATGAAATACTTTATATTACCAATGTGTTTTGTCTATTGAGTATGTTCTGAGTATTAGAATTACATACTATAGAATAAATCATTAGAGTCTAGAAGAAGGATTCAATGGACGAAATGGAAATAAAATGAAAATTTCCTAGGTTCTCTTTTTCTTTCTATTCCTAAAATAATTGTTTGGTATTTGACCTCTGACCAGGAAATAGCCACTCCACTCTGTTCAGAGATGCCTAATAATTCTTTCAGTTCAGTTCAGTCCCTCAGTCATGACTTACTCTTTGTGACTCCGTGGACTGCAGCATGCCAGGCTTCCCTGTCCATCACCAACTCCTGGAGCTTGTTCAAACTCAGGTCCATTGAGTTGGTGATGCCATTCATCCATCTCATCCTGTCTTCCCCTTCTCCTCCTGCCTTCAATTTTTTCCAGCATCAGGTCTTTTCTAATAAGTCGGTTCTTTGCATCAGGTGGCCAAAGTATTGTAGTTTCGGCTTCAACATCAGTCCTTCCAATGAATATTCAGGACTGATTTTCTTTAGGATGGGCTGGTTGGATCTCCTTGCAGTCCAAGGGACTCTCAAGAGTCTTCTCCAACACCATAGTTCAAATGCATCAATTCTTCAGCACTCAGCTTTCTTTATGGTCCAACTCTCACATCCATACATGAATACTGGAAAAACCATAGCTTTGACTAGATAGAACTTTGTCAGCAAAGTAATGTCTTTGCTTTTTAATATGCTGTCTAGGTTGGCCATAGCTTTTCTTCCAAGGAGTAAGCATCTTTTAATTTTATGGCTGCAATCACCATCTGCAGTGATTTTGGAGCCCCCAAGAATAAAGTCTGTCACTGTTTCCATTGTTTCCCCATCTATTTGTCATCACTTTCATCAAGAGACTCTAGTTTCTCTTTACTTTCTGCCATAAGAGTGGTTTTATCTGCATATCTGAGGCTATTGACATTTCTCCCAGCAATCTTGATTCCAGCTTGTGCCTTAGCCAGCCTGGCAATTTGCGTGTTGTACTCTGCATATAAATTAAATAACCAGGGTGACAATATACAGCCTTGACATACTCTTTTCCCAATTTGGAACCAGTCTGTTGTTCCATGTCTGGTTTTAACTGTTGCTTCTTGACCTGAATACAGATTTCTCATGAGGCAGATAAGATGGTCTGGTCTGCCCATCTCTTGAAGAATTTTCCACAGTTTGTTGTGATCCACACAGTCAAAGGCTTTAGCATAGTCTATGAAGCAGAAATTATTCTGACATTCTCTTGCTTTTTCTATGATCCAGTAAGTGTGCTCTTTGTTTAAGACTTACTTGATGTCCAGAAAGCTTGTAGAATCTTTTACTATGAGACTTTCTTGCTATGATTTTCCCAGAAAAGACATGATATTTTTCATGAAAAAGAAAAATCCCAGTCTTCAAAGATTTAACCTCAGTTTCAGACATGGCTCTCACACTGTTTTGGTGAGCTCAAATCTTATTCATGTAGCTTCCTGATGAGAATAATGCTTTTTTATGCTTTTTCTGTTTCTTATGTCACCATGTCAGTAACTCTTAAATCAAAACATTAAAGAAGATTTAAAAGTATGAAAAATTAGATACAATAATGATTTTATAAAGTCTTACTATGAAAGAATTCTCTAAAGTGATTTAGGAAGCTGCATCTATAGAATTTTATTGAAAAAATGTTAATGTGTTGCATTCAAGTTCTTGATCATTTCTGCTCCTGCACTATAATAAAAGTTTAAGTAATTGAAATCTAGACAGTCTAAATTACAAATTAATCTTAAAATTTGGTTATGCTATTCATTCTGTTCTCATTTATGCAGAGGCAAGCTTATAATTAGTTTAGCAAATTTCCCCTTTATATCAGTCTACTTATTAATTACCTCATAGTGTTTCTCCTTTGGAACAACTCACTTTATAATTAGTCAGCAGTAAGAGTTAGAAATATACCAACAATTATTATTACATAAATGTCTATCTTAATTATAATAGTAATAAGGGTATTAATTTCTATATTTGGCATATACCATTTGCTGGGTCTTGAGCTAAATTTGTTAACTATATTAAGTTATTTGATCCTTACCAAAATCCTATGAATGGAATACTGCTATTATTTTCCTTTTACAGATGTAAAAACTGAGTGTTAGAAAGTTTAAATTGATCGTTCTTAATTTTATGGGACAATATTAGAATTGAAACATAAATTCTGGCATGTTCACTTCAGATAACAAATTCATAAATATTATTCTATCATCTTAAATAGGCCAATAAAGTGACATACAAAAGTGATTTATTAAGTAATGTCTTCATTATATCAGGAGATATTATTTGACTCCTTATTTCTCTTTATTGTATGATATATTGATGAGTTACATATATCTTGGGCTAAATGGTGTGATAGAAAGCATTCAGGTCAGAAATCAGTCTTTTCTGACACTCCTTCATCTTTCCAAGCTTGATTCTTTTTTTGCATCTTTGAAAAATAATATGGATCCTTCAACTATTGGAGAGGATGACATGAGACAATATAATCTATGCATTGTATGTACATACTGATTACTAACATTAAGTAGCTAATCTATATGACATAAAGTCCAAGTTATCTGGAATAAAGAACAGAAAAATGAGAAACATTATATATATTAATAAAATCTTAAAATTTGTTTTCTGACTCATATCTTTACTTTTCATGTTTCTTCAGCCTTATTCTGTAAACTTGCATGAAGAACTAAAATCATTATTATTGATAGTAAATGGCCAGTATGTTGCCTCATCTCCTTGAACATATGAGTGGATGCTTTCCTTATCCTCCTGGGGCTCTGATACTCTACTTGGGGCAACAACATTTTCCCTCATCATTACTAGACATAAGCCAACCTTGTATTGTCCCAAATCTAGTGATCTTAGGACTTTTTTGCTCAGAAGGAGAATGGAAAGGAAAAAAAGATAAAAGAGACTATCTCCCTAAATACAATTGAATAAATAAATACATAGTTGTGCCTGACTCTGCAACCCCATGGGCTGTAGTCTGCCAGACTCCTCTATCCATGGAACTCTCCAGGTAAGAATACTGGGTAACCATTCCCTTATCCAGGGGATCGATCTTCCCAACCAAGAGACTGCACCTGGGTCTCCTGCATTGCAGACAGATTCTTTACCATCTGAGCCACCAGGGAAGTCCATATAGCTAAAGAAATTCTGGTATATAAACAGGAAGTGATGTGTTTGTTTGCATTAAAGCATGCTTGACTGATAACTCAATACCTTCCTGAAATACCTGCATTTCATCAGAGGAGAAAAACTTTTCTTAAAAAGAAATGAATATCTAACACTGAAGTCCATGAATTAGAAAACTGACAGAACTTTTCTCCAACGAATATATATTCTTTGAAAGGAATTTGTTAGATGTTTGGTATATGTGAACTTCAGGTTTCCTGGACATTAAATCCTTAAGGCAGCCATCTGTTTTCTTACATAAAATATGATTCTGACTAAAAGCCCTATGTCAAGACTTAGGAGTCTGGTGAAATAAGAATTACATACATAAAAGAAGTAAAATACAACACTATTTCAAGATACAATAGTCTATAGGGTTTCAGATAACTATCCTGATATCTAGGCATTGTTCTAAACAATTTACACATACTAATTCAATTTGCATCACAATATTAGGAAATAGGTTACTTTCTCATTATACAAGTGAAGAAACTGAAACACAGATAATATTAAAACTGCTCTCAAGTTGTATACAGCTGGCAGAACCTAGGCACCCAACATTGGTAACCACCACGCAACACTGCTTTTTGGTAAGTCAGCAGACATGCTTATTGTTTTGTGCAGGATCAGAAACTCCTCTGATATCCCAGTATCTTTTAATATTAGCAAAGCAAGCACAAGAAACCTACAGGAATTACCATAAATGGTAGTTTTGTTATCAAACTTTAGAGTTTTCACCCTTGAATCATCAGAAGAGCACTTATCTGTGAACAGAGAAAATAGACCTTTACTTTTATCTGTCCTTTTAAGGTAATAAGTGTGATAACATTTTTTCTTTTTTTCACTAGGGCAGCTTGCTTATTTCTGACTTTCCTTATTTTTTATAGAAAAAGTTAAAACTTGGCAGATGTTTTTCCACTGACAACATAGCGAATTGTATCACTTTTCAGCAGAAAGGTGTGTGAATAGAATGGGTCAACCTAAATAAACTCTGAATAAACAATCCCTTTCTAGACAAAGCTCCTTGTTTAAACTACTTCTGAACCTTTAAATTCTCCAAACCTTTTGATTTTTGAGTTAATTAAATTTTCTGAACTGATTCAGAAAATATTTTTCATTAAAATATAATGAAGAAACATGTTTTCATTTATATGTTTTTTTCCCTTTAATGCTCTCAACAATCTCATCTATATTAAATAATATTTTAGTAGACAATGTAACATAAGGAATCAGAATGTATTTTTATTTTAATTTATTATAATATAATATCACTATAATATAATGAATAAAACTATTATGATATAATTATAATATAATATAATTATATACCAGTTTTCTACCTTGTAGTATCCTTGAGAATTTTTTTAACATCTCTATCTATTTTGATTGCATATAAAGGCTTTCATCAGCATCAAAGTGCATTATAAATCCCATTTCTACATAGTAGTAAGCTGTGAAGTTTCAGTGTTTAAGAAAATGTGATAACATCTCTTAAAAAGATAATATTGCTCTTTCTATACTGCATCTCATCAGAGTGTCTCAAGGCAATTAACTATAAATGGGAAGACACTGTTTTCAGGGAAAGTTTTTTCACAGTTAGAAACAGGTACATCCATTTCACAGTTGGAAATATTGGCAACAGAATGAGATTATATAAGTTCCTAGAAGTCTATGTTTTGCTAAGAATAGTCCTTGCATTTTATAGATTTATTCAAGTTCTAATCACTAAACAATTCTTCCTCCTTTTCTGTATAATTCAGTCCACAAACTGATGTTTCTATGCACCATTTTATAGTGCAATACAAAATTTAAGAATATCAGTGCAGTGTAGTCCATTCAGCTGAACCTTGGACAAAGATGTGAGAAAAAGAATTTCTAGTGTTTTCTCAACAATTTTTTAATTATGAAACTCTAAATAAGTATTTTGCATTTTAAAATCTTGATTTGAAACACCAAGTTATTGACTTGATTTCCTTGCCATGGTGAAAGGGTTTTTAGGAAAACAAGCAGAATAAAAGAATACAAATTGAAACCACCATTATTAAATATACACCATAATAATGAATATAATGAATATAACAATGATGATGATAAAGGAAGCAGTATATTTGATAATAACTGACAAATTCCCTTCAATACATAACCATTAAAATGTTGTTTATAATTTGTGGCTATTGTGTTAAAAGCCCAAAGAATCGTTGCATTTTGCTTTTTGTGAACTATATGATGATTCATTCTTCCTGAAACTATATGAAATTTTAGTAAAAACATGGCACCTTTCATTATTTTTGAAACATAAAAGATATTGTAGCATGAACTGAATCCTCTTAATACTTAATAACAATGATTTCTTGATGAAGATATAAAAATGTGTTATGTGTAGACCCATAACATCTCATAATTTTATCATCAATTTCACATAATTTCCCCAGATGGGTTCAGAGTTATTTGGAGTGGAACCATCCATATAAATGTGGTACATGGCTGCCAATAACACCAGCATCATGACTTTTAAGATCTCTGTATGATTATCATGAGTTCAGTTTTCACAGTTTAACCACGGAAAATCTGTCTCTGTCCCAAAACCGGTTTAAAAGTAAGTGAGCTAAGTTAAAAGCAGAGATATTACTTTGCCAACAAAGGTCCATATAGTCAAAAGGTCCTACCAGTAGTCATGTATGGATGTGAGAGTTGGACCATAAAGAAAGCTGAGCACCAAAGAATTGATTCTTTTGAACGGTGGTGTTGGAAAAGACTTTTGAGAGTCCCTTGGGCCACAAGGAGATCAAACCAGTCAATTCTAAAGGAAATCAGTCCTGAATATTCACTGGAAGTACTAATGCTGAAGTTGAAGCTCCAATACTTTGGCCACCTGATGTGAAGAAAAGACTCATTAGAAAAGAGCCTGATGTTGGGAAAGATTGAGGGTGGGAGGAGAAGGAGATAACAGAAGATGAGTTGGTAGGATGGCATCACCTGCTCGATGGACATGAGTTTGAGTAAGTTCCAGGAGTTGGTGATACACAGGGAAATCTGGTGTGCTGCAGTCCATGGGGTCACAAAGAGCTGGACACGACTGAGCGACTGAACTGACTAACTGACTGAAGTTGAAAGGAAAAGAAGACAGGGAAGCTTTTTCTTCTCTGCTACATTTTCACTTCTTTTAGCTTAAATATAAAAAAATATTAAACTGAGCTTATAAATGAATCTCAAATTCATTCCTCTCCTTTTCTACTGCCTTTTGATCATTCGCTGTCATGTCCAACTGTGACTCCTTCAGATCAGATCAGTCACTCAGTCGTGTCCGACTCTTTGCGACCCCATGAATCGCAGCACGCCAGGCCTCCCTGTCCATCACCAACTCCTGGAGTTCACTCAGACTCACGCCCATCGAGTCAGTGATGCCATCCAGCCATCTCATCCTCTGTCGTCCCCTTCTCCTCCTGCCCCCAATCCCTCCCAGCATCAGAGTCTTTTCCAATGAGTCAACTCTTTGCATAAAGTGGCCAAAGTACTGGAGTTTCAGCTTCAGCATCAGTCCTTCCAAAGAAATCCCAGGGCTGATCTCCCTCAGAATGGACTAGTTGGATCTCCTTGCAGTCCAAGGGACTCTCAAGAGCCTTCTCCAACACCACAGTTCAAAAGCATCAATTCTTCGGCGCTCAGCCTTCTTCACAGTCCAACTCTCACATCCATACATGACTACTGGAAAAACCATGGACGGACCTTTGTTGGCAAAGTAATGTCTCTGCTTTTGAATATGCTATCTAGGTTGGTCATAACTTTCCTTCCAAGGAGTAAGTGTCTTTTAATTTCATGGCTGCAGTCACCATCGGCAGTGATTTTGGAGCCCAGAAAAATAAACTCTGACACTGTTTCCACTGTTTCCCCATCTATTTCCCATGAAGTGATGAGACCGGATGCCATGATCTTCGTTTTCTGAATGTTGAGCTGTAAGCCAACTTTTTCACTCTCCACTTTCACCTTCTTCAAGAGGCTTTTGAGCTCCTCTTCACTTTCTGCAATAAAGGTGGTGTCATCTGCATATCTGAGGTTATTGATATTTCTCCCGGCAATCTTGATTCCAGCTTGTGCTTCTTCCAGCCCAGCATTTCTCATGATGTACTCTGCATAGAAGTTAAATAAACAGGGTGACAATATACAGCCTTGATGTACTCCTTTTCCTATTTGGAACCATTCTGTTGTTTCATGTCCAGTTCTAACTGTTGCTTCCTGACCTGCATATAGGTTTCTCAAGAGGCATGTCAGGTGGTCTGGTATTCCCATCTCTTGAAGAATTTTCCATAGTTGATTGTGATCCACACAGTCAAAGGCTTTGGCCTAGTCAATAAAGCAGAAATAGATGTTTTTCTGGAACTCTCTTGCTTTTTCTATGATCCAGCGGATGTTGGCAATTTGATCTCTGGTTCCTCTGCCATATCTAAAACCAGCTTGAACATCTGGAAGTTCACGGTTCACATATTGCTGAAGCCTGGCTTGGAGAATTTTGAGCATTACTTTACTAGCGTGTGAGATGAGTGCAATTGTGCGGTAGTTTGAGCATTCTTTGGCATTGCCTTTCTTTGGGATTGGAATGAAAACTGACCTTTTCCAGTCCTGTGGCCACTGCTGAGTTTTCCAAATTTGCTGGCATATTGAGTGCAGCACTTTCACAGCATCATCTTTCAGGTTTTGGAATAGCTGAACTGAAATTCTATCACCTCCACTAGCTTTGTTCATAGTGATGCTTTCTAAGGCCCACTTGACTTCACATTCCAGGATGTCTGGCTCTAGAGTGATCACACCATCGTGATTATCTGGGTCATGAAGATCTTTTTTTGTACAGTTCTTCTGTGTATTCTTGCCACTTCTTCTTAATATCTTCTGCTTCTGTTAGGTACATACCATTTCTGTCCTTTATCGAGCCCATCTTTGCATGAAATGTTCCTTTGGTATCTCTGATTTTCTTGAAGAGATCTCTAGTCTTTCCCATTCTGTTGTTTTCCTCTATTTCTTTGCATTGATTGCTGAAGAAGGCTTTCTTATCTCTTCTTGCTATTCTTTGGAACTCTGCATTCAGATGTTTATATCTTTCCTTTCTCCTTTGCTTTTTGCTTCTCTTCTTTTCACAGCTATTTGTAAGGCCTCCCCAGTGACTCCATGGACTGCAGCATAATAGCCTTCCCTGTCCTTCACTATCTCCCAGAGTTTGCTCAGAGTCATGTTCATTTAATCATGGTGCTATCAACCATCTCATCCTCTGCTGTCCCCCTCTCTTTTTGCCTTCAGTCTTTCCCACCATCAGAATCTTCTCTACTGTCTATACACTCATAATTTAAGATTGTCTTGTATCAAGACAATTGCTAAGTTTATACTTTCTCTCTTGCCATCTTTAATCCTTAGTCCAGCTTAATCATAAGCTTCATTATGATGAAATATATTTATTTCTTAAATAACAAAAATGACAAAATCTCAACAAATATTTGTATATAAGATAAATATTCTCTGAGAATGTCACTCTTCTCTCAAATTTCTGTAAATTATAAAGTGTTTTTATTTCATGGCACATTTTGTACACTAAATACCTCTCCATCCAAATATTTGCCACTGCACTCCTATTCATTCTGCAGATCTTTACTGAACAGTCAGTTTTTGGACTTCTCTAAACCTTTGTGACAATTGCATGCCAAACAGAACCTCTCTAATTTATTTCAAAGCAATATTTCTTTCCCTATAGCTGCTACCACATTAATTTGTGAAGCTATTATTTAATATTTTTCTTATTTATTTGATTATAAGTTTTTTTTAGAATAGGTCTGGTGAATATATCATGTTCCAGAATATGCTAGTTTTCTTTGGTGAGATGTGAAATTCAATTGGAGACTGAGGAAGAGACATGCAAATTATTCCAAAAAGGGGTTTGAGTGGAACAATAGTGACTCCATGCCATGAACTGAGTAGTATAATTGACAAAAATTTCCGCTTTTCTGTTCCAATTCTATAAATCATTTTTTCAGATCTCAAAGGTGCCTAGAATAAAATTTTTTATATCTACAATTTATGGTATATTAGCATGACCAGAAAGTTGTAAATATAATACTGTAATAATAATTGTAAATAATCTTTTTTGTACAAAACTATATTTTCTCTTTAGTCAACATATTAGACATTTTCTTATGATTCCTCTTTTCTACAGAAAGGCTGTCAACTGTAATGCAAATCAGGACTGAAGGTAGAGAAAACCATGATTTTCCTTTATTTTAGTAGGACTAAAAAGTCTTGTCACAAATTCCTTTTATGCAAATACTAATGACATGCAACATATAGTATATGAGAAAAAGTGGATATTTAAAAACTTTAAAACCAAAAATAAAAATGTTCATCCACTGTCCTTTATAAAAAAAAGGTATTTCAGTTTGCTTACATTTCTTGGAATTAAAAAAAAAATTATAAATGCTAATAACTTGTAAGACAAATATAATAATTTTATTTTAAGTAACTGGTCTAAGTTCTATTAATAAAATGTTATTTATATAAAGATTAGTTCTATAGATTTAACTTGAAGCTGTAAATGGCTTTTAATTTATGCTATTTGCAACATGAAAATTTACTTACAGTGCTGAAGAGTAAAGCTAATTAAGCTATAAGTTAAAGCAGTTTGAATAAAAGGCTAGCCTATGACACAGTTTTATGTGAAACACTGAACTTTTTTGCTGAATATATGATCAGGTTCAGAAAAGTAAGTCTGTATGAAATTATGATAATATATTTTGGTTTCTTGATTTCTCTTGTAAGATCATATGTGCATAAAAGTACTGACTCGGAAAGTAACAGTAAACAAAAAATTTCTCTATATTGTAAAAAAATCTTCTTGATTTTTTTTCTGTATCTAATTCTGGATCAAACTTGAGAAAAGGACAGACATTTTGCTTACACAAATAGACATATTAAACATTTTTTCATTTTAATTTGATATTCAAATTTCTCTGTATCCTTTTATCTGGTAACTCTACATCTCCTTTGAATGATTAGCCTGCAGCTAATAAAGTTCTTTACTCCACCAAGTTCTTAAGATGAGAAAAAATTCATAGGCGGGGTCCATCTCTCAGATATACACTTGTGTTATAAGAGGGAAAAATACAGTGATTTGGATAACTTGAATCTTTGCCAGTATCATTTCTTACTTTTAAGCCAAAGCAGCAGTGAAAACATTTTAGTTTTCTATAGCCCGTGTGGTTTTCCAAAGGCTTATTTATGTTTTAAATCAGAGCATTCTGTCACTAGATGTCAAAAACATATTCTTCAGGGTGTTGTAAGTTAAGTAACTCATATATGATTATAGAAAGTCTATTAAAGCAGGCAGGTTTCCATAATCATTATTCATCTTCAAATATTCAGTTGAAATTGGCTTACCGTTACTCAAAAGTCGTCCTGGAATTGTCCTTGAAGCAAAAAATCCTGTTTGAAAACTCTTCTAAGTTACTAGATGGGCTTTCCTGGTGGCATCCCTGGTAAAGAATCTGCCTGCAAGGCAGGAGACCCAGGTTCAATCCCTGGGTCAAGAAGATCCCCTGAAGGGAATGGCTACCCACTCCAGCATTCTTATATGGAGAAATCCATGGACAGAGGAGCCTGGCAGGGGAGCTACAGTCTGTGGGGTTGCAGAGTTGAACATGACTGACCTACTAATGAACGCATACAGGTGGCTCAGTGTCAAGAATCTGCTTGCCAATGAAGGAGACGCAGAGGATGCAGGAGATGCAGGTTTGATCCCTGGGTGGGGAAGATTCCCTTGAAGGGTAAATGGCAACCCACTCCAGTATTTCTTGCCTGGAAAATTCCAGGGACAGAAGGGCCTGGCAGGCTGCAGCCCACGGGGTCACAAAGAGTTGGATACGACTGAGCGACTGAGCATGATCATGAACGTGAGTGACTAACACTTTCACTTTCATATCACAGATTTCCAAGCTTTTTGTTCAGGTTTACTTTCATTAAAAAAAAAAAAAGCAAAAAACAGCATTCTTGTGGTTTGTCTAATGAAATTATCCATAGTCTCATCCAGAATTTAATTTATATAAATAGACATACAGATACATATATATTTCCAAGAATGCTGACACCAATTCTCTGTGAAAAAAGTAATTTATTAGTTTATTTTAATGAAAGAACTTTCTTTTTTCCCTCCCTCTCTCCTTTCCTTTCTTCCTCCTCCATGCCTCTCTTTCTTTTGTAGCATAATCTAGCCTTGAGTCAGCCACTGCTGACACAACATAATTACAGATTCTGACCTATTTTCTCTATGATATTTCCTTCCTTTTTCTTTCCTGATATGAAGAAAACAATTTAAATAAACCTCATACTGTTAGTTTTGGACAACTTGCTGCTCTAGGAAAAGTTTTCAATATTTCTTAATATTTATAAATCATACAAATGCTACATTGTAATATTTATTGATGAAATCTCTTGACTCATCAACCTAAATAAGGGAGCTATTGTTTACTTTATTACTCAAAACTTCTTCAGAATAATGAGACATGTTATTGACACAAACATTTATCATGCTGTTTGAGAGTAGAAACTTTTCATCTTGTCCTCAACTTTTGTTTGCTATAATTTTATATTCTTTATTGTTAGATTCTCACCAACTGTGTGATTTATCTTTTTCTGTGTAATAAGTTCTGCCAATAAATGTGTTTCCTGAGCTGCTTCACTGAATGTGATATTTTTCAACAATGAAGTTACATTTTTTTGATATAATAAAAATAAAATAAAAATTTTTATTTAAAAATAATCAGTACATTTGCTTCTCAAATGACTGAGATTTTAGATAAGTGTATTTTCACTTTTGCAAAATAGAAAATGATAACAGATTCTGAGCATGCATAAAATTCACAAATCATTAGCTTTCATTGTAAAGATCCATTTCTATATGTTCCCCTTTTTGCTCTACAGCAAACTCAGAAGACTAGTTTTTCACCACTGATCGCATCAGAATTTTCTGTAAACTTAGGCTTACAGATAATTAGAATCTTACACTTTTCCTCTTCTAAAATGAATCTCATCTTCAAAAATTGCAACACTGAACCATCAGATGTCTTTTCAAAACACAAAAAGTAATCAAATACAAAGCAGAAGGGCATTAGCATTATATAAAATTAAGTGAGAAAACCACATACATGTAAGAGTTTTAGCCTATAAACATGTCTAACCTCTGCAAGTCACACTTTCCAACATTTATTAACAGCAAAGCACTATGGGAGGGCTGAATTGAGGAACATAAAAAAAGTCACCTTTTACAATGAAACTATATCTTCAATTTTCTATGACCCCAGTAGAGTTTGTTTGCTCTTGTGAGTCAGTTGATGGCAAATAAAAGAGGTCAGGGGAGGTAAATCAGAAGGAAGGGCATGACATCGTCAGCCAATTTGTTTTCCCCTCTGTTCAAGAGAAAGTTTTTTTGTTTTTGGTTTTTTTTTTTTTTTTTTAAATCAGCTGCCGTCTCTTTCTCAGGTCAAATTCTGAGAACTGACTCAACAAATGAACATGGTCCCTACTTACTGTGCACTGCCAAAGGAAACTGAAAGACTTCTGTCAAAATTAACAAGCCTGCTTAGTCAAAGTCCACTAGGACAAGCTCTAGCACTTAGCAGTATATAAAACTAAAAATATACATTTTTTTCAGTCATTATCTATCAGAATCTCTAGCTAAAACTCATGTGATTTGTGCAATATCCTCACTGAGAAATCCTACTGTAAATAACAGAGTTTAAAAGGGACTGAATATATTCAGTGAGCAGAAATCTTTCTAATACTCTGAACTGTCTTTGCAGGCACCTCCCATATCCAGATGTAGGAAGGAGAGGTCAGGCTCACTGAATATCTGAACTTGAATGTGTTTCTCTAGGTCACACTATTCACAGAGCAATTGCTCATTAACCCTAAGACTATAACATTTGTAGTTAAGCCCTTCAATTCTCAATTTACCAAGGAATCTATTTATAAAATTATTTCTCATTCCTTTGGCATCAATTTTATTTCTTTCTCAAGACATTATTCCTAATAATATACAAACATATTTTATTTATCTAAGCTCTAATAAGGATTTCCTTTGTAGCTTAGCTGGTAAAGAATCCACCTGTAATGCAGGAGACCCCAGTTTGATTCCTGGGTTGAAAAGGTCCCCTGGAGAAGGGATAGGCTACCCACTCCAGTATTCTTGGGCTTTCCTGGTGGCTCAGACAGTAAAGAATCCACTTTCAATGAGGGAGACCTGGGTTCAATCCCTGGGTTGGGAAGATCCCCCTGGAGGAGAGCATGGCAACCCACTCCAGAATCCCCATGGACAGAGAATCCGCATGGACAGAGGAGCATGGCAGGCTACAGGCCATGGAGTCACAGAGTCCGGCAGGACTGAGCAACTAAGGATAATACACAAGATATAATAAATAATAACAATAATCTCTCTGACCCTATATGCAACTATAGCTACTTTCTAGTTTTCTCCTGAAAAAAAAAAATCAAACATTTCATACTTCATGACTATGCTTCCTCAAGATTAATTTCAAATTCCAATGCTATATGGTTTACATCTTGATTCTGTCACTGGAAATTGTTTTTGGATCACTAATTATTTCCTTTTTGCTCAAAACAATGCATACTTCTCTGTCGATGTCTTAACTCCCAGTAGTGTTGGAAATGACTGTCTACTCCTTCATCAAGAAATACATATTTTCTCTTGTATTTTGTGGAATCAATCAAAATATTGCATTCTTCCCAATTCACTGGCTATTTATTTTAAACAAATTTGCTGTCTACTCTTAATCTATTCTATCTCAAGATGTATTCTTTGGTGCTCTTCTGTACACTTCTCATTGTTCTCTCTCTTCCTAGAAATCTCTCATTATCATGGTCTGAATACTACCTAAAAAATCAGATGTTTATATTATGTGTTGGGTTTTTTTATATATCCAACTCAATAATACTACTATTCTTTTCTTTGGGTTCAAATTCTATTTCCCAGAATACTTTTCTCTGTATGGCTTTGTGTTAGTTAGCTGATGAGGAAAATTTTTGCAAGTTTTAGAATGTGGAAGTGAAGTAGAGGACATCAACATTTTCAGGGTGGCTGGAGTCCCTCGTGTGGGTTGCAGGCTCATGTGAACCATGACATTGCCAACAAAGGCTGCTATGATCTCAAAGATTTCTGGCAACTTCAGAAGGTTCAAGAGAAACCTTGAAAACCACTCTTTTCAGTGCTTCAAGTTGAGATCTTTACTGTCAACTCCTCTGACCATCATAAGCAATTTTAAAATTCTATGAGAATTAATTATAAGCATCATAGAGCCAAAGCCATATTCTTTATAAAGAGTAACCTCTCTCCTTTGTAAAGTAATTCTGCTTCATCGTGAATTTTGGCCTTTCCATCACATTTCATAATGTATATTTCTACAAGAATTATTGCTTCTAACTCTAAAGTTGATCTTCACTCAGTCCAACTGCCTCCATCTAAGGTGGTTACCTTAGTTGAAGATAACTCTAGGTAAACTAAATTCCTTATTTCCTCTTTTGTGTGTGTGTTTAAAACTTCAAAAAAATTTTCTACTATAGTTGTTTTACAATGTTGTCTTAGTTTCTACTGTATAGCAAAGTGAATGAGCTATACTTATACATACATATATGTCCTTTTTATTGGATTTCCTTCCCATTTAGGTCACCACATAGCATTGAGTAGATTCCCTGAACTATACAATAGGTTCTCATTAGGGCGTCCCTTATAGCTCAGGGTAAAGAATCCACCTGCAAAGTGGGAGACCAGGGGTCGATCCCTGGGTTAAGAAGACCCCCTGGAAAAGGGAAAGGATACCCACTCCAGTGTTCTAGCCTGGAGAATTCCATGGACTGTATAGTTAATGGGGTTGCAAAGAGTTGGTAAACATATGATTTTGCTTCATAAATATCTTCTCTCCAATTATTAATTTCTCATCTATTTTATCAGTAATTTTATGTACAAACATGTATTATTTTTGATTACATTGTAGTATAAGTAAATTTTCCATTCATTTCATTTTCACACCTTCATTTAAAAACTCACTTTAACATCATATTTTTTCTTAAAAAAAAAAAAAAGTCATCTGCCTTAACTGCCTCCGATTGTACTTCATCTTCTTTTCTCTGGTTTCTAAGCAGGTGATACTTTTCATAATTCCACTGAAAATTCTCACATTAACCTCATAAATGCCCATGACTTACTTTGAACTTACATCTAACTCAGCCTTTAGTAACCTTGGCATATTTGAATCTCTAGATTCATTATTTTTTATGCTACTTTTTCTCCCTAGGATAGCTCATTTTTTACATGTATTAATATATAAGTTTTATACATATTAACTCCAGAATCTCCTTTTAATACTGATATTGACTATAGTACCTGAATTATAAGCTCATATGAAATCTTCTTTCAGACATCTAAAAGGCATCTCAAAGTTAACATGATATGAACAGAGTTTCTATCCAATTCTTTGCCCTATTACTAAATGTTGGATTCATCTAATCCAGTTACCCAGATTTAGATACCATCCTTGTCATTCCCCCCAAAAAAATCATTTCAAAAGATCTTGTCCCACCAATTAAATATGTCCCAACTGAATAAAATAATATATGAAGACTAGAGGAAAAAACACTCTTTCAATGTCACTTATTAAGTTTGATAGTCAGTTATTTTACAAATTTTTAAATTGTGCCACTACTCTCACTTCAATTAAACTATACAAGGATATAGGGAACATATTCAATGGTGAGGTGAATTAGCTTAGTCTGATATTATGTTGATAAGAATAATGTTAAGCACAAATACATGTAAAAGATACCTTTCAAGACTATCCAGTTGAAACTTCGACCAACGTGACCAGTAATTTTTAGCCACTATGGCTTAATGGGCTTAGTGTTAGAGAGCCTTCTAACATTTCATAACGTGCTTGATAAACAGTGGAAAGTAAGTACAAGACTGTCCTTCACAAATATTTTTCAATTTGTAACAAGGCAAATTATACTTCCACTTTTTAAGAGTACTCTGGTAAAATGGAAATATCCAAAATACTGTTATATTTTTAGTCACACTATCTAGCAGGGCCATCATGAGAGGAAAGAAAAATCAGGAACAAAGTAATAGACTTGAAAAGAGTTTGAAAAGCCTTTGAGTGTGGCGATGTGGAAGCAAATCTATGGAACAGTCCAAATGGAGAAAAATACAGGAAATAAGATCGGTATGACCTAAATCAAATCCCTTATGATTATACAGTGGAAGTGAGAAGTAGATTTAAGGGACTAGATCTGATAGACACAGTGCCTGATGAACTATGGATGGAGGTTCATGACATTGTACAGGAGACAGGGATCAAGACCATCCCCATGGGAAAGAAATGCAAAAAAGCAAAATGGCTGTTATAAATAGCTGTGAAAAGAAGAGAAGTGAAAAGCAAAGGAGAAAAGGAAAGATATAAACATCTGAATGCAGGGTTCCAAAGAATAGCAAGGAGAGATAAGAAACCCTTCCTCAGCGATCAATGCAAAGAAATAGAGGAAAACAACAGAATGGGAAAGACCAGAGATCTCTTCAAGAAAATTACAGATACCAAGGCAACATTTCATGCAAAGATGGGCTCGATAAAGGACAGAAATGGTATGGACCTAACAGAAGCAGAAGATATTAAGAAGAAGTGGCAAGAATACACAGAAGAACTGTACAAAAAAGATCTTCATGACCCAGATAATCACCATGGTGTGATCACTCTAGAGCCAGACATCCTGGAATGTGAAGTCAAGTGGGCCTTAGAAAGCATCACTACGAACAAAACTAGTGGAGGTGATGAAATTCCAGTTGAGCTATTTCAAATCCTGAAAGATGATGCTGTGAAAGTGCTGCATTCATTATGCCAGCAAATTTGGAAAACTCAGCAGTGGCCACAGGACTGGAAAAGGTCAGTTTTCATTCCAATCCCAAAGAAAGGCAATGCCAAAGAAGGCTCAAACTACTGCACAATTGCACTCATCTCACATGCTAGTAAAGTAATGCTCAAAATTCTCCAAGCCAGGTTTCAGCACTACATGAACCGTGAACTTCCAGATGTTCAACCTGGATTTACAAGAGGCAGAGGAACCAGAGATCAAATTGCCCACATCCACTGGATCATCAAAAAAGCAAGAGAGTTCCAGAAAAACATCTATTTCTGCCTTATTGACTATGCCAAAGCCTTTGACTGTGTGGATCACAAGAAACTGTGGAAAATTCTTCAAGAGATGGGAATACTAGACCACCTGACCTGCCTCTTAAGAAACCTAAATGCAGGTCAGGAAGCAACAGTTAGAACTGGACATGAAACAACAGACTGTTTCCAAATAGGAAAAGGAGTACATCAAGGCTGTATATTGTCACCCTGCTTATTAACTTATATGCAGAGTACATCATTAGAAACACTGGGCTGGAAGAAGCACAAGCTGGAATCAAGATTGCTGGGAAAAATATCAATAACCTCAGATATGCAGATGACACTACCCTTATGGCAGAAAGTGAAGAGGAACTAAAAAGCCTCTTAATGAAAAAGAAAGTGGAGAGTGAAAAAGTTGGCTTAAAGCTCAACATTCAGAAAACAAAGATCCTGGCATTTGGTCCCACCACTTCATGGGAAACAGATGGGGAAACAGTGGAAACAGTGTCAGACTTTATCTTTTTTGGCTCCAAAATCACTGCAGATGGTGACTGTAGCCATGAAATTAAAAGACGCTTACTCCTTGGAAGGAAAGTTATGACCAACCTAGATAGCATATTCAAAAACAGAGAAATTACTTTGCCAACAAAGGTCCGTCTAGTCAAGGCCATGGTTTTTCCAGTGGTCATGTGTGGATGTGAGAGCTGGACTGTGAAGAAAGCTGAGCACCGAAGAATTGATGCTTTTGAACTGTGGTGCTGGAGAAGACTCTTGAGAGTCCCTTGGACTGCAAGGAGATCCAATCAGTCCATTCTAAAGGAGATCAGTCCTGGGTGTTGCTTGGAAGGAATGATGCTAAAGCTGAAACTCCAATACTTTGGCCGCCTCATGCGAAGAGTTGACTCATTGGAAAAGACTTTGATGCTGGGAGGGATTGGGGCCAGGAGGAGAAGGGGACAACAGAGGATGAGATGGCTGGATGGCATCACCGACTCCATGGATGTGAGTTTGAATGAACTCCGGTAGTCGGTGACGGACAGGGAGGCCTGGTGTGCTGCAATTCATGGGATCGCAAAGCGTTGGACACGACTGAGCGACTTAACTGAACTGAACTGAACTGAGGAGATAGGTGCACAAGGCCACCAAAATGAGCTTCCTAACTTCTCAAATGTGTAAAGAGCCTGCCTTGTCTCTCAGTTTATGTTGGTGATTAAATTCATTTCTCTTGTGCCTAGCTGGCATTGTTACATCTGTTATTCCTTTCCAGGACTGATTTTTCTTGGAAGAAAACTCAGTGAACTGGTTTTAACTCAAGGTAAGTAACATAATGTAAATAGTAGGAGGCATGCAAAGTTTCCAGGGGTACAGCCCCACTAGAAAGTGTGCCTGTGGATCAGCCCCACCTCCACTGTGCACGGTTGAGGCTGTTACCTCCCCACCCCCTAACCCTGCCCTTTGGCTGGCAGACTATGAATACCTTAACATAGTCTACTTTTATTTATATATTTTTGCACCCTGAAAACTTACCTTTAAAGCATATATATATATATATATATATATATATATATATTTTTTTTTTACTTTTCTCTTGCTCATTCCTTACCATTCCAACACCTATATATTCAAACTGCAGATCAAGTCACCTGCCAACAGAAACTGAGTGTCCACTAAGTTATTATGATGAAAGCAGACATCCCTTATATTTTCTTGTTCTTTTACCCAATAAATTTTAGAGAAAACAGAAATCTGTTTATGAAATCAGCTGTGGGGTTAACTCTTGATTAAGTGACCAGAGTTCTCAGTTCATCTTTCAAAATACATGCATTATTATCCTATGCTTCAGGTTTCATGCAATTTTGGGATAGCTATTGATTTATAGTATTGTAAGTCTCTATTCTCAAAAAATTAAAAACATTTTCTGTTTTTAAAGTAAAAACATCTTATTAAAACACAAGTTGTTTTACTTGATGCTGTAGTGACTAAGAATACATTTTTGAATTTGCTTATTAACAGTCAACTTTTTTTTTAGGTTTTACTATTGCTAAACAGCATACTATTTGATCAATGTAAAGCACAGAAATTAGTCACTAATTGCAATGACACTGAGAAAAAGATTTATTTGTTATATACATAGGAATTTACATATAGATGTATGTATATTTATGCATATGCATGTGTTGCTATAGCTACATCTATCCACCTATCTGTATTTATGTGTGCATGCTCATACAGTTGTGTCCAACTCTTGCAACCCCAAGGACTATAGCCCACCAGGCTTCTCTGTCCATGGGATTTTCCAAGCAAGAATACAGGAGTGGGTTGCCATTTCCTACTCCAGGGGATCTTCCTGACCCAGGGATCAAATCTGTGTCTCTTGCATCTTCTGCAAGATACTTTACCACTGAGTCACCTGGGAAGCTCCAATCTATATTTTATTTATATCTACGTATCTATATCTAACTAATCAAATACCTAAATTTATATATCTATGTCTGTTGGTGTCCTCATGGCTCCTGAGTTAGTACAAGGATGACAAGAGGTACACATGCACACACACACACACACACACACAGAAGAAAAACAAAACAAAAAGTAAGCATAGTGCATGCATGTATACTCATTCACTTCAGTCATGTCTGGTTCTTTGCGATCCCATGGACCACACCCTACCAGGCTCCTCTGTCCATGGAATTTTCCTGGCAAGAATGCTAGAGTGGGTTGTCATTGCTCTCCTGCAAGGGCTCTTCCCAACCCAAGGATCAAACCAGTGTTTCCTGCGTTTCCTGCAACAAAGGCAGATTCTTTACCCCTGAGCCACTGAGGAAGCCCCCAAGGCATATTAGACAGCACAAATAAAACTGGAAGATTAATTTTAAGTTACAGCTAATATCTATGTTTCAATATAATATTCTATTTAAAGTATATGTTAATATCTATAGATTAAAGAATGTTAACAATTTGAAGAGAAAACATTTCTATAAATGTAAGTAGTATTTCATTTTTTTTGAGGGAAGTATGATTTTCTAAGGTGTATATGTCCTAGCTCAAGACATAAAAATAAAGAAAAAATCATTTTCTAATTCAAAAAGTGGCACATTCTGTTGTACATAATCATAAAAAGTATTCACATTATACCTGTTTTTGGACTGTATGTCCTGACTTACATTATAACTGTTAATATATAGGGTATTACATAATTTCTAGTTAGCTGTAAATATTTTTCTCTCCTGTTCTTTTTTATTTTTCAAACAGAAAGTACATTAAGTTCAGTGAATCTGATGTCTTTGCATAGGATCAATTTAACTACCTGTTAGTTTTTAGACATGTCTTCATTATTCATGATCCAAAGTAGAAATACAAGACAACAAGTATTCCAGGAGCAAGTTATGGCACTGAGATGTGCTTCTGTGACAATTTCTTAGTGTTTTCCAAAAAAGCCAATATATTAGCATATTGATGAAAAATTTTGAATTAATACATTGAAATTTCTGAAGCAATTTTCATGATATCCAGCTAGTTAATAGAGTCTCAGGATAAAACACCGAGAAAATCTTAAATTCAGATTTTAATGATCTATGTTATTGTTTAGTTGCTAAGTGGACTGTAGCCCACCAGGCTGCTCTTTCCATAGGATTTCCTAGGCAAGAACACTGGAGTGTGTTGCCATTTCCTTCTCCAGGGGATCTTCCCAACCCAGGAATCGAACACACATCTCTTGTATTGCAAAGGGAATATTAACTGCTGAGCCACCAGGGAAATCCTTAATGATCTCTGTGTGTGTGCTTGCTAAGTTGCTTTAGTTGTGTCCGCCAGGTTCCTCTGTCCATGGGATTCCCCAGGCTAGAATATTGGAGTGGGTTGCCATGCCCTCCTCCAGGGGATCTTCCCAAACTAGGGATTGAACTTGAGTCTATTATGTCTTGGCAGGCAGGTTTTTTTCTTTTTTATCATTAGAGCCATCTGAGAAGTCCTTAATGATCTATATTTCAGTGTAAAAATTGCTGTATACATGCTGCCAAGTCTCTGTAAACATCTATGCTCCCTAGGTAAGTTACTGGCATTTGATTTTGTGCGTCAAAACTCACCCAGCTTAGTAAAATATTTCATTCCTTAATAACAGTCTTTGATTAACATTTGACATCTACATATCATATGCACAAAAGCCTATATTTAAACATTTAAAAAATAAAAGATGGAATAGGTCATACAAACAATGATAAACATAGTTCCCTATGTTTATATTTCCCTACATTTAATAAATCCACAGTTTAATATAAGGGGCAATTCAGGATGCAAGTAATTTTAGTGATGTGCAAGTGCTACTGAACGTTCAAAGTGGTAAGGGAGAATAAAGACAGAGAATCCAATGTTTCTAAAGACTTGAGAATATTATAATGTTGAATGAAAAGTTTCCTACGCAGCATCCACTCTTCCTCTTTTTCTGTTTCTAACATGCCCAGATCATCTTTAGCAAAAGTACTCATTAACTCAGGCTTCCCTGGTGGCTCAGATGGTAAAGAATCTGCCTGCTACACAAGAGACCTGGGTTTGATCCCTATGTCGGGAAGATCCCCTGGAGGAGGGAATGACAACCCATTCTAGTATTCTTGCCTGGAGAATTCCTTGGACAAAGGAGTCTGATGGGCTACAGTCCATGAGGTTGCAAAGAGCTGGACATGACTGAGTGACTAAAATACACATTGCTGCTGCTACTGCTAAGTCGCTTCAGTCGTGTCCGACTCTGTGACCCCATAGATGGCAGCCCACCAGGCTCCCCCGTCCCTGGGATTCTCCAAGCAAGAATACTGGAGTGGGTTGCCATTTCCTTCTCCAAAACACACACACACACACACAAATTAGTACATAACATTTATAAATTTTCTAAGGTATAGATCCATATCCAGTAATGAAGCCTGACAAGTAAAAGTTACCTGGCAAGATCTCATCTATCCAGTCAAAGCAATTGGTCCAGAGTTTTCCAATCAGAACTTCTGTCTAATAATTGAATTAAAATTTTACCTACCTCTGGAATATAGGACTTGAAAGTTAAATATAAGCTATCACATATGTATTATATAAATGTAAATTTATATATATTAATAGAACACAATTTTATACAACATAAAGTATATATTATACTATCATATATATATATAATATGTGCTAATTATGCCTGGGATGTCTTAATTTCCCTCTTCATCTAGATATTTATTTTATGCTTTTTTTCTAACCCCATTCATCATTCGCTGATAGATGCCCTCTTGTCCTGCCTATATCAACTGTTCCTCAAAATAACCCAGTCTCTTTAGCCTTTTCTTCTTTGCATTTGTCAAAAATGCAAATTTATAATTTTACATAAAATAGTGTGTTTATTTGATTAGTGGCACCCAGTCACAAAGACAATCATGTCTCAGTCCAGGAATGATATTATTTAAATATTTCTTTACTGTATACCTGTTATACAGAATCATATAGTAGGTGAACTATGAACTAATAGTTAGTTAGTTCATAGTTAGGTGAACTAGTTAGTTCATTAGTAGGTGAACTAATAACTATGAACATTCAGCACATCTAATTTCCTATAGGTAGTATGTACATATGCTTTTCTGTTGCTCTCATGTCATTGTCTTCAATTAGGCAGATAAATTTTTCCAGATTTTGAATCTGTTACAGGTCATAGCATTCTTGAGACTCTTTGCAGTTTGTAAAGACTGGGCCAGTAACTACAAACATCTATTTTTCAAACCAAGTCTACAATCTGTGGTATTCCAAATTCTTCACTCATATTTTCTAATGAGAGAAGAACTTCAATTCTTCTGGGGAAAAAATCTTCACTATACAAGAATATATGCATAAGTAGAATTTACTTTGAAACCTGCATATTTTGTAAACATAGTTGCTCATTTGAAAATCTTAATGTGTTCATACAAAGCAATCTCTCTGGAGTGCCTCTCCAAGGAAGAATGAGGATGACAAAAATATGGAACCACAGCTTACAGACCTTGATTATATTATATTATATTATATTATGGCTATCTCTTTCACTATCTAAATGGCAAGGTTATTTTCATCTAAAGAATTTTTGAATATTATAAAGAAACACTTGAAGAGTTCCTAAAAATGTATTCTACAATTCTACAAGTTTTCCAAACTTGATGGCAACAGTTAATGAAAGAATACCACTTTGAAAATACAACTAAGAAAAGAAAGGTTTTCAAAAGAAAACTCTTTGGAAATTGATTCAAATAAATTACTGAAAATAAAAGCATAATGGCATGAATTCTCACCATGACTCTATGTTTAGGAAGTAATTCTTAATATGCAATATTTTTAGAGAAGGTATTTACTATATTTGACACTTTCTGGTCACATGTATGTGAGTTTGGATTGTGTATGCCAATAGCAACAAAATTGTGTTGTTGTTTAGTCACCAAGTCATATCCCACAGTTGTGTACAACTCTTCTGCTACCCAGCGGACTGGTTACACCACCAGGCTCCTCTGTTCATAGGATTTCCCAGGCAAGAATACTGGAGTGGGTTGTCACTTTTCTTCTCCACGGGATCTTCCCGACTCAGAGATTGCACTTGCATCTCCTGCATTGGCAGATGGATTCTTTATTCAGTGAGCCACCAGGAAAGGCCAACAACAAAATTATGGAGTTCACCCATCTTATTTAAACCAGTAGTAGCGCTGCTAGCTGATGAGTGTTTCTCCTTCTGAGTTTTAGCTAGGCATGCGGTTATCAAGCTATCATTACACTTTTCAGGTTTCACTGCAATTTAAGTTCTACCCTATAGGAGGTAAAATTCTGAAATGATGTGTACCACTTTAAGGTAATGAATGTAAAGGCAGATGGATGTTCATTTCTGTTGTTTTACTGCTTGAATGACAACCACAGTAGGCTTCCTGGAGTCAGATAGAAGCTGACTCTCTGTCAGTCCTTTACTTGCATTCTCAGACTCTATGAGACAGAGAAAGATAAACTTTTCTATTTTTAAGTCATTATATTTTGGTGTTTTACTTTCTAATAACAGTTTAGTCAATACTCTAATAAAGCCAAAATCCTCATATTATTTCATATCTAGTAGCATAAAACTGATAATAATCAGAAATACTCTTATTTTTATTTTATAGTGACAGTGAGTGATTTTTGAAAAAAAAGTTACTTTTATTTTCATATGATACTTTAATATATGTTTATAATTTTAATAACAGTTTTTATGCTTATATTCTATAGTTACTCTCATTTTACACCAAAGTATGTTGCTTTTTCCTACATGATGGTGATGTAAAATATTCATAATTAGACTTGGAGTAAAAAGTGGGTCAACATAAATAACAATATTGAATAAATAACTGTATAGATGATACATGAAAAATAGCAAAAATCTTCAAGATGGCAAGCAAATGACACCACAAAAAGCACTTTTAAAATGTTAATGATTTCTAACAAGAAATAGTTTGAAAGAATAAGATCATTAGTCTCTGCCAAGGCTGTGTGATTCTGCACAATTTACTTAGACTCATTTTCTTGGTTTCATTCTATGGGTAATAGTCTCAGATTATTATGCAATGGGTAAGCATTATAATCATTTCAATCCAATAATAGTGT
The DNA here is from genome assembly GCF_029378745.1 of Bos indicus. Taxonomy (NCBI): domain Eukaryota; kingdom Metazoa; phylum Chordata; class Mammalia; order Artiodactyla; family Bovidae; genus Bos; species Bos indicus. The sequence continues at coordinate 25,598,421 of NC_091776.1, read as the reverse complement.
AATGTGGATACAATTAGATTTGTTCTAAAATTTAAAAAGGGCTTCCAGGTTGCAAAGAGTCTGACACGACTGAGCGACTTCACTTTCATTTTCACTTTTCCAGGTAGTTAAGTAGTAAAGAATCTGCCTGCCTACCAGGAGATGCGAGTTCGACTCCTGGGTCAGGAAGACCCCTGGAAAAGAGAATGGCAACCCATTCCAGTATTCTTGCTTGGAAAATGCCATACACAGACGAGTCTTTAGGGCTGAAGTCCATGGGGTCGCAAAAGGGTCGGATAGGACTTGGCAATTAAATAACAACAAAATTTCACAAAATAGTTTCTGAATAATGAGTATTTACATAGCATGGTGTAGAATAATGTGTTCTGATTACCAAATTTCCGCATAAATTCCGATTCTATTATTTGTGTAATGAAATCACCTCCAACAAGAACATTTCTGATGATACAGAGCCCCAGTACTATGGTATCATCTTTGATTTGTACACCAGTTATCACTAATTAATCTGTATCACAGCCCTTCACAATTATGTTTGCTCAGGAAATCAAGGGCAATTTCAATAGAATTTGAAAATATATATATAAAACAATGTAATCAATGTAATCGTGATTTGCTCTTTACTACCACTAGCAGCTTCCCTAGTGGCTCAGACTGTAAAGAATCTGCCTGCAATGCAGGAAAGTCGGGTTCAATCCTTGGGTCTGGAAGATCCCCTCTGGAGAAGGAAATGGTTTCCCCACTCCAGTATTCTTGCATGGAGAATTCCATGGGCAGAGGATCCTGGCGGGCTACAGCACTGGAGTCATAAAGAGTTGGACATGACTAGGTAATTAGCGTACACACACACACACACACACACTACTCCAAAAGAGCATAAAATTATAGAGAATAAATATAAACTGTCCCTAAAATTTAATTAAGAAAGGTTAAAAAAGAAATTCAATAGAAATTACAAAATCGATTTTAATAGAGAATCAAGATCATTCTGAAGTTGCATGGTGCCACTTGAATATAGATGTTAAAGCAACGAGAATCAAACTGCTAAAAGAGGTTTCTATTAGTTTTTAGTTTAGACACTGTTGGTCTGTTGAAAAAAATAGACTTGCTATAGGTTCCTTACTATTTAATCATTGATGAATTATATTATGTGACTTTATGAGCACGTATCTTTTGCTTTAGCATTTCAGACAAAGTCAATAAAGTTCTGAAATTTGGAGTTTTCTGAGCAGTCTACAGCCACCATCCTTTAGACTTAGGGCTCTCGTTACAAGGCAACACCAGCTATTTGATGGAAACTTGCTTGGACACGTATTGGTTAAGTCAGGCAGCATTGCACATCATAATGTAATTTTACCTTCAACAAAAAGTTAATATTTTTACATTTCTAAATTGCTTTATTTCATTTACTGAGTTTCCCATTCTGCCTACTGTTTTATTTAACAACTTAATAAAACTTCTGAGGTTTTTCCTTTGGATAGGCTTTAGGGAATAATTTCTTTGTTCTACTTCCTAAGGAAGAGTTTTATGATCCAATAAGAATTATTGCTAACCTGTATTCATTCTTCAGGGAAAGAGCATATGGTCTGGTTTAATATGAAATTTAATTATTGCTAGCATTAATATGTGATGACCACTAAGAGAATAAGTCATTGAAGAAAAAAAAAAGAAAGTAAAAAAAAACCTATAGGAACATTTCATCTACCTTAAAATAATATGTATACTGAAAGCAGTTGCTCAGGTAAAGTTACTGCATCTATATTATTTTCTTTTCCTAAAACTTTATCCCCTTTGGGTGATGCTGATCTTTTTCTACCTATCTTCTCTTGCTCTAGCTTTATCCTATTATTTCCTAGACCACTTTCTCCATTCCTTTTCTTATACCTTGAAAGTATGCCTTTGAGGATTCAAACTCTAGTTTGATAGAGCATTTAGGTCACTATTCTAAGTTATATTGAATTTAATCACGGGGTCACTGGAACCAAGTAACTTTGCGGTTTCTAATCTACTAACCGCACATTTTCTCTGAGATTGGAAAGGACCAATCCTATTAGGATTTCTGACACAGAAGGTCAATAATTCTTTATTTCATCCATAATTTTATATTTTATTGTCCTACACCTCTCAAAAGTTTCACAGTTTTTGTGGAGAAAATGAAATATCCTATTACTAAACTAGATTGCCATTTTTTGTCTTCTTTATGCTATCATGGGACTTATTTTTTTTCTCCTCAATTTCATTTTCCACTTGATAACCTGTCTTTTATCTTTTTGTCCCTAATGCTTTATATATAATATTGCACATATAATGCACATTTATTTCCAAAGTTGTATTTATTCATTTAAAAAATCTGATTTAATTAAGTGAACTGAATTTTTTTTAATGGTAAGTTGATAAACTACTTATCTAAGATGACTTTTATGTCTTTTTCATATTTTGAAAGTAATGAGCAATGATACTTTGTATTATGTTTTCAGTAATTCTATGAAAATGTAAGTAAATTTAAGTAAAATTAATCCATTATCAATTATTTTTTAAAGTTACATATTGGGAAATTGAAGGAATTCAATTTCTAAAATGTACTTTGAAACAAATGCAGAAGTATTTCCTGCTTTTAATTAGGAAAGTAGCTTTTTATAGAAAAAGCTAGTAAGGCATAACCTGATATTCTGGCCAGACTGAGATGCTACTTTCTGTGACATTGGGCAAATTGTCAGGCTTAATAATTAATAATATATGCAAGGCATTTTATAGTTTAGAAAGTCTTTCAAGCAATGTACTAGAGCCTCACAAAACACTAAAGAACAAATTGATATTTAGAATGTTAAATAATATGTATAAACATCATAAAACATTTTCTTAGCAAAATATTCAATAGAACTCAGGTCTGGCTTCTTATCCCATGTATTTTCAATTATGGAATGCTGTCTTATTTTAATCAAGTCAGTGACTGCTTCCAAACATATTAAAATTATGTGCCATTAACAAAAACAAACAGCTACTTCATAGTGTTATTATGGGAAAAATATAAAAGAAAAAATGCAAAATTTATTTTAAAATTATAGAACACTACCTCTTCTTATTTTATTTTTATTGTTCCTCTTGCCTTTTTAAAAACAAATGGTCAAAATACACCAATTAAAAACAGGTATTGTGAAGATTATACAATATGAACTAACTATATTTGCTATCCACAGGCAATTTGCTTCAAACACAGTACGATGATACAGGCAATTTGAAAGTAAAGGGATGAAAGAAACATATAAACAGTGATCAAATAGGAAAATGAGTGGAAATATTAATATCAGATCAAGTAGAAACAAAGTAAATATCAGACAGAAATAGATAACATATAATGATATAAGAGTATAGCCATAAAAAAAGACATGGAAATTCTAAATGAATATTCACTAAAAAACAGAGCTGCAAGATATATGAAACAAATGCTTACTGACCTAAAAGAAAGGGACAAATATACAATTATATGGAAGACATCCTTACTCTTCTCTGAAAATTTGCTAGAACAGCTAGACAGAAAATCAGCAAGGATGTGTAAACACAACACCACCATCAAAAAAGAGGATCCAATTGATATGTACAGAATACTTATTTATAAGTATAGAAAATTCCAGTGAAGAGGAGAACACACACATTCATTTCAGTAGCCTATGAAACTTCTCTAGTGGTTCAGATGGTAAAGAATCTGCCTGCAGTGCAGAAGACCTGGTTTCAATTCCTGAGTCAGGAAGATCCATGAAGAAGGGAAAGACAACCCACTTCAGTATTCTTGCCTGGAAAATTCCATGGACAGAGGAATCTGGCAGGCTACAATCCATGGGGATCACAAAGAGTTGTACAACAATGAGCAATTACACATGTATGAAACATGTACCAAGATAAACCATATTCTCAACCATAGAGCAAATCTTGACAAATGTAAAAACAAAATAAAATAATGCAAAGTATGTTGTTCAATTACCATGGAGACAAAGAAATCTGTCATTATAGATAACACAAAAATATTCAAACACATGGGCTCTAAATAATACATATCTACTTAACCTATAGGTCAAAGAAAAGTCTCAGGAATATCAAATAATCCATTGAATGGAATAAAAATGAAAATACAACAGAACAAATTTGTGAGCATAGCTCAACAAATGCTGACAAGAAATGCCAATGTTGGGGGAAAAAAGCAAATAATTAAATCAATAATTGAAGCTCTCACTTCAAGAATCTAAAAAAAGAGGAAGAAAATAAGTCCAAATCAAGCAAAAGGAAAGAAAAAAATAAACGTAAGAGCAGAAATCACCAAAATTGATAACAGAAACACAATAGATAAAAATCTATAAAACAAAGGATCATATTTTTTAAAAGGTTAATAAATTTGAGAAACCTCTAGCAAGACTAACAAATAAAGTAAGAGAGATGACAAATACCTACTATCAGGAAGGAAACAGGGGTATCACCACATACCCTGCATATTTGACAAGAATATGGGGAGGACATAGAGGAGGACAAGATGGTGGAGGAGTAGGTGGACATGGAGTAGTGCATCTCTCTCCATAGATACATCAGGAATACACCTTCAGACACAGAACTGCATGCAGATCACTAGCTGAGAGCAGACAGGAGTACCCGACCAGCGGAAGATAATATATAGAACCATGCAAAACTCGGTAGGATGAAGGAACTAGGGGGGAAAAACAGGAGTGTTAGTAAGACTGGACCAGCCCTTGGCAGGTAGGGGAACTGAAGCAGGGGTCTGATCCCCACATCAGGGCAATTGTCTGAGTCAGAGGAGAAACACTGAAAGCTGAAAGTGAAACAGCTGATCTGTGGCAGCCTAATAAATGCAGTCCTTGCTGCAGCCATACATACGCTGGACAGAGATGCACGTTCCCTTGAAGGTTCAGCAGCTGGGAGCTGGAGTTTGGGGATTGTGGAGCAATCCCAGAGTGAGAGCTGCTATTGACTGCAGAGAGACAGATCGAGGGAATGTGAGGGAGGAGATTGTGGTGGGAAATGCTCATAGAGGAAAGCCAGGCAGTCAGGGAAGCAAGACTATACTGCTGAGTCACGTGTAGGAGGTGGGGCCATCACCATAGCCTCTCTTTCCCCACGTGCCAGCATTGGCAGCTGAACAATAGAGAGGCTGGTCCAACAAAGGCCTCACACACTGAACTATAGAGTAGGACCCCCACCCAGGGTGCTACTTTAAGGGACTGATGCAACGATCTACAGAATAGGTCCCCAGCCAGGGGGTGCTCTCTATGTACCTGATGCACTGAATGATAGAGAAGGACCCTAGGGAAGGGAGCCCTCTAAGTGCCTGAATGGGTGGAGTTACGGAGAAAGACTGGCCAAAGAGGCCTTCTGATCGCCAGCTACAGGAGGCTCAAAAGAAGACTCTGATAGGGCCGTAACTCCTGCGGTGGAGGCATCCATGTCCCTGGACATTTGGAGCCACCAGAGTCCCTGCAAGCCAAGCACCTGCACCACCTTCAAGCTTATTCTCACTGGAGCAGAGCTACCACAGGCAAAAAAGTCTTGCATCTATGTGCACAGGGTCTCTTAGGTCGTGTTCAACTCTGTGACCCGGTAGACTGTGGCCTGGCAGGCTTCTCTGTCAAGGGGATGCTCCAGGCAAGAATACTGGAGTGTATTGGCCAATACTAGTTGCCATATCCTTCTAGAACAATATATTTCCTGCTGCCCTAGCCATCAACTTCCCTGAATACCTGGTGCTGCCAGAACCACTGCAACCCAAGCAGCTGAACCACTTCCACACCTGACCCTCACAGGAGCAAACCCAAATCTTCCAGGGCAGCCTCAGGAGCAAACCCCAGTGGACAACCCACATGCAGAGGTGGAAATAAAACCACAATTGAAACCCAGGGGCAGTGTGGCTAAGAAAGAAGACCAAAGCCTTCCCACCAGCTGTACAAGCTGCAGATTAAATCCACACTATCAACTAGGCAAACTCTGTGTCTATGGAATATATAAAAGGACACTGAGAGCTCTCAAAAGAAAACACACAGTTCTGATAGCTGTGGACATGGGAGGCAAGAACACACAGGAGTAGGACCAGATGAGAATCTGAGCTGCCCCCACACCAGGTCCAGAGATCAGCACAGTGCTGGAGGGCATCCTACGGAGGGGAGGTGGGCTGTGACTCCCAGCAAGGGAAAGGACTCTGACAGCAGTGATGCAAGAAAAACATTTATTATTCTTATGTTTTGAATTGTTCTGTAGATTCTTTTGGATATTTTTTCCCTCCCCCCACCCTCTTTGTTGTAGTTGTTGATTTTATTGGCACTATGAAATCTAATAAAGCTTTTGACCTTTTTTTTTTTCCCTCAGTCACATGTTTTATTGTTATAAACTTCTGCCTCTATGTTGGGCTTTTGCAGTTCTGTAGCATTTTCCTTCTTTTTTCTCTCTCTCTTTTTTAATTTTTAACTTTTTAAACCTATTATTATTTTTTCTACATTTACTCTTTTTTTTCTTTTCCTACTGTTCTTTTCCCCATGCATTTATTCTTTAATTCATATAAATATTCTTTATCTACTTCTATTTAACTTTGAGTGCCTATTATTTCTTTCTTTTCTTTCTTTCCTTTCCTCACCACATTATTTGTTAGTTTTATTTTCATAGCTGTATTTACCACATGGCAGTTTGCATTAGTTTTGTTTTCCAGTTTGTGCTATTGTTAGTTTTGTTGTTAACTAGTAGATATAATTTTTTATTTCCTTTGTTCACTGGATCAACCTATTGTACTTTATTTGTTGTTGTTGGACTGCTTTGATTTTGTTTATGGGTGTATATGTATATGTGTATATTCAGTCACATTTTTGATTATTGTTTTAAACCTCTACCTCTATATTGGCCTTTTGCAGTACTATGGAGTTTTCCTCTATTTTTTTTCAACACTTTTTCTTTCTTCTTCCTTTTCTTTTTTTCCTTTTCTCTTTTTTTAATTTTAATTTTTAATTTTTTAAACCTATTATATTTTTTCTACATTTATTCCTTTGTTTGCCTTTCCTACTGTTCATTTCCCCTTTGCAGTTAATCCTTAATGTATATAAATTTTCTTCATGTACCTCTATTTAACTTTGCATATCTATTCTTTCTTTCTTTTCTTTCTTTCCTTTCCTCTCAACATATGTCTTAGTTTTATTTTCTTTGCTTTATTCCCCACTTGGCACCTTGCTTTAGTTTTGTTTTCTAGCTTATGCTTTAGTTAGTTTTGTTCTTAAGTGGTAAATATAATTTTTGAATTCCTTTGTTTGCCAGGTCAATCTACTGTATTTTATTCTTGTTGGACTGTTTCAACTTTGCTTATGGGTGTATATGTATATGTGTATATTCCATTATTTTAATTATTATTTGCCTGATATTGTAACTTCCATTTGTCTGGTGTTCCTCTTTGGTTTCTTGTTTTGGGGTATTTTTTAAATCTCACTTAATGCCATAACAAACCACTTGTGGAATCTTGGTTTGTCACCAGAGATCAAGCCCTAAGCCTATGGAATGGGATCACTGACACCAAGACCCTAGACTGTCAGAGAACTAACCCTAGGGAGCATCAAATAGTGAGAACTCACACAAAGGAAACCACTTGAATATAAGATGTGGCATCACCCAACCACCAGTGGCACCCTGTGCAGGATACCTCATCAAACAACAAACAAAAAACAAATACATACCCAATCATCAGCAGACAGGATTACCACTTCACTCAGCCTTTCCCCTCAGAGAAAAAACAAACAAGCAAAAAACTCAGCACAAATCTCAGCCTATATGAAGCATACATAAATCACTGGACCAAACTTAGGAGGGCAGAAACCAAAAGGAAGAAAGAATTCAACCTTGAAGCTTGGGGAAAAGAGACCTCAAATACAGTAAGTTAAAAAAAATAATGAAAAGGCAGATAAATACTACAAAAATGAAGGAACAAATTAGAAACACAGAAGTCCAAATAACTGAAGAAGAAATATGCAAACTACCTAAAAAAGAATTCAGAATAATGATAGTAAAGACTATCAAAAACCTTGAAAACAAAATGGAGAAAATGCAAGAATCAATTAACAAAGACCTAGAAGAATTAATGGAGAAGGCAATGGCACCCCACTCCAGCACTCTTGCCTGGAAAATCCCATGGATGGAGGAGCCTGGTGGGCCGCAGTCCATGGGGTCGCTAAGAGTCGGACAAGACTGAGTGACTTCACTTTCACTTTTCACTTTCATGCATTGGAGAAGGAAATGGCAACCCACTCCAGTGATCTTGCCTGGAGAATCCCAGGGACGGGGGAGCCTGGTGGGCTGTCATCTATGGGGTCGTACAGAGTTGGACAAGACTGAATCGACTTAGCAGCAGTAGCAGAAGAATTAAAGAATGAACATACAGAGACAATACAGTTAATGAAACTAACAATACTCTAGAAGGAATCAATAGCAGAATATCTGAAGCAGAAGAACAAATCAGTGAGTTGGAAGATAAAATGGTGGAAATAAATTCTGAAGAGCAGAATAAAGTAAAATGAAGGAAAAGAATGGAGGATAATTTCAGAGACCTCTGGGAAAATGTCAAATTCACCAACACTCAAATTATAGGGGTCTCAGAAGAAGAAGAGAAAAAGAAAAGGTACGTGAAAATTTTTGAGGAGATTATAGTTGAACCCACTTCAGACCTAAAGACACAAATAGACTGAAAGTGAGAGGATGGAAAAATATATTCCATGCAAATGGGAAGCAAAAGAAAGCTGGAGTAGCAATCCTCATATCAGACAAATAGACCTTAAAATAAAGAAGATTTCAAGAGATAAGGAAGAACACTACATAATGATCAAGGGATCAATCCAAGAGGAAGACATAACAATTGTAAGGAAGAAAAGGGGATGACAGAGGATGAAATGGCTTGATGGCATCACCAACTTGATGGACATGAGTTTGTGTGAACTCTGGGAGCTGGTGATGGACAGGGAGGCCTGGTATGCTGTGATTCATGGGGTTGCAAAGAGTCGGACATGACTGAGCAATTGAACTGAACTGAACTGATGCACCCAACATAGGAGCACCTCAACACATAAGACAAACACTAACACACATAAAAGGAGAAATTGACAGTAGCACAATAATAGTAGGAGACTTTAACACCCACTCACACCAATCGACAGATCATCAAAACAGAAAATTAATAAGGAAACACAAGTCTTAAATAATACATTAGATGATATCTTCAGGACATTCCAAATGCATAAGAATGCACCTTCTTCTCAAGGGCACATGGGACATTCTCCAGAATAGACTACATCTTGGGTCACAAATCAAACCTCAGTAAAATTTAAGAAAATTGAAATTGTATCAAGCATCTTCTCTGATCACAACACTGTAAGACTAGATATCAATTACAAGAAAAAAAAAAAAAACCTAAGAAACACAAACACATGGAGACTAAACAATCCACTTCTAAATAACCAACAGATTATTGGAGAAATCAAAAGGGAAATCAAAACACTTCTGGAAACAAATTACAATGAAAACATGACAACTGAAAACCTATGGAATGCAGCAAAAGCAGTTCTAAGAGGGAAGTTTACAGCAATATAATCCTACATCAAGAAACAAGAAAAATATCAAATAGCTTAACTTTGCACCTAAAACAACTGGAAAAAGAAGAACAAAAAACCCCCCAAAAGTAGTAGAAGAAATCATAAAGTTCAGAGCAAAAATAAATTAAAAAAGAAATGAAAGAAATTATGGAAAATATTAATAAAAATAAAATCTGATTCTTTGGGAAGACAAACAAAATTGACAAAACTTTAGCCAGACTCATCAAGTAAAAAAGAGAGGAGAATCAAATCAACAAAATTAGAACTGACAAAGGAGAGGTTACAACAGATAATGCAAAAATATAAAGGATTACAAGAGACTATTAAGAACAACTATATGGCAATGAAATGGATAATCTGGAAGAAATGGACAGATTCTTAGAAAAGTTCAAACTTCCAAGACTGAACCAGGAAGGAAGAGAAATGATGGACAACCCAATTACAAGCACTGAAATGAAGCTGTGATCAAAAATGTCCCAAAAAACAAAAGCCCAGGACCAGATGGCTTCACAGGAGAATTCTATCAAACATTTAGAGAAGAGCTAATGCCTATACTTCGAAAACCCTTTCAAAAAATTACAGAGGAAGGAACACTTTCAGACTCATTCTATAAGGCCACTGTCACCCCGATACCAAAACCAGGCAAAGACAACACAAAAAGAAAACTACAGACCTAAATCACTGGTGAATATAGATGCAAAAATCCTCAACAAAATTTTAGCAAACAGAATTCAGCAACACATCATAAAACTTATACACTATAATCAACTTGGGTTTATTCCAGGGATACAAGGATTCTTCAATATATGGAAATCAATCAATGTGACACACCATATTAATAAATTGAAAGATAAAAAACCATATGATCATCTCAATAGATGCAGAAAAAGCCTTTGACAAAATTCAGCACTCATTTATGTTTAGAACTCTTCAAAAAATGGACATAGAAGGAACCTACCTCAAGATAGTAAAGACCTTATATGATAAACCTACAGCAAACATTATTCTCAATGGTGATAAGCTGAAAGCATTCCCCCTAAGATCAGGAACAAGACAAGGATATCTTCTTTCACCACCATTATTCAACATATTTCTGGAAGTTCTAGCTACAGCAATCAGAGAAGAAAAATAAATAAAAGGAAGCCAGATCGGAAAAGAAGAAGTAAAGCTCTCACTGTTTGCAGATGACATGATACTACACATAGAAAACCCTAAAGATAGTATCAGAAAATTACTAGAGCTAAAGTAATGCTCAAAATTCTCCAAGCCAGGCTTCAGCAATACGTGAACTGTGAACTTCCTGATGTTCAAGCTGGTTTTAGAAAAGGCAGAGGAACCAGAGATCAAATTGCCAATATCCGCTGGATCATAGAAAAAGCAAGAGAGTTCCAGAAAAACATCTATTTCTGCTTTATTGACTAGGCCAAAGCCTTTGACTGTGTGGATCACAATAAACTGTGGAAAATTCTGAAACAGATGGGAATACCAGACCACCTGATCTGCCTCTTGAGAAATTTGTATGCAGGTCAGGAAGCAACAGTTAGAACTGGACATGGAACAACAGACTGTTTCCAAATAGGAAAAGGAGTTTGTCAAGGCTGTATATTGTCACCCTGTTTATTTAACTTCTATGCAGAGTACATCATCAGAAACGCTGGACTGGAAGAAACACAAACTGGAATCAAGATTGCTGGGAGAAATATCAATAACCTCAAATATGCAGGTGACATCACCCTTATGGCAGAAAGTGAAGAGGAACTCAAAGGCCTCTTGATGAAAATGAAAGTGGAGAGTGAAAAAGTGGGCTTAAAGTTCAACATTCAGAAAATGAAGATCATGACATCCGGTCCCAACACTTCATGAGAAATAGATGGGGAAACAGTGGAAACAGTGTCAGACTTTATTTTTCTGGGCTCCAAAATCACTACAGATGGTGACTGCAGCCATGAAATTGAAAGACGCTTACTCCTTGGAAGGAAAGTTATGACCAACCTAGATAGCATATTCAAAAGCAGAGACATTACTTTGCCAACAAAGGTTCGTCTAGTCAAGGCCATGGTTTTTCCAGTGGTCATGTATGGATGTGAGAGTTGGACTGTCAAGAAAGCTGAGCGCTGGAGAATTGATGCTTTTGAACTGTGGTGTTGGAGAAGACTCTTGAGAGTCCCTTGGAGTACAAGGAGATCCAACCAGTCCATTCTGAAGGAGATCAGCCCTGAGATTTCTTTGGAAGGAATGATGCTAAAGCTGAAACTCCAGTACTTTGGCCACCTCATGCAAAGAGTTGACTCATTGGAAAAGACTCTGATGCTGGGAGGGATTGGGGGCAGGAGGAGAAGGGGATTACAGAGGATGAGGTAGCTGGATGGCATCACTGACTCGATGGACATGAGTCTGTGTGAACTCCAGGAGTTGGTCATGGACAGGGAGGCCTGGCGTGCTGCGATTCATGGGGTTGCAAAGAGTCGGACACGACTGAGCAACTGATCTGATCTGATTCAGTGAATTTAGCAAAGTTGCAGGATACAAAATCAATACACACAAATCACTTGCATTTCTATATACTAACAATGAAAAATCAGAAAGAGCAATTAAGGAATCAATCCCATTCACCATTACAACAAAAAATTAAATATCTGGGAATAAACTTACCTAAGGAGACAAAAGAATTGTACACAGAAAATTATAAGACATTAGTGGATATTGTCACCCTGTTTATTTAACTTATATGCAGAATATATCATGAGAAATGCTGGGCTGGAAGAAGCACAAGCTGGAAATAAGATTGCCAGGAGAAATATCAATAACCTCAGATATCCATATGACACCACCCTTATGGCAGAAAGTGAAGAGGAACTAAAAAGCCTCTTGATGAAAGTGAAAGAGGAGAGTGGAAAAGTTGGCTTAAAGCTCAACATTCAGACAATTAAGGTCATTGCATCCAGTTCCATCACTTCATGGCAAATAGATGGGGAAACAATGGAAACATTGGGTGACTTTATTTTTTGGGTCTCCACAATCACTGCAGATGGTGATTGCAGCCATGAAATTTAAAGATGCTTACTCCTTGGAAGGAAAGTTATGACCAACCTAGATAGCATATTCAAAAGCAGAGACATTACTTTCCCAACAAAGTTCTGTCTAGTCAAGGCTATGGTTTTTCACGTGGTCATGTGAGAGTTGGACTGTGAAGAAAGCTGAGTGCTGAAGAATTGATGCTTTTGAACTGTGGTGTTGGAGAAGACTCTTGAGAGTCCCTTGCACTGCAAGGAGATCCAACCAGTCCAACCTAAAGGAGATCAGTCCTGGGCGTTCATTGGAAGGACTGATGCTGAAGCTGAAACTCCAGTACTTCGGCCACCTCATGCAAAGAGTTGACTCATTGGAAAAGACTCTGGGGCTGGGAGGGATTGGGGGCAGGAGGAGAAGGGGATGACAGAGGATGAGATGGCTGGATGGCATCACTGACTCAATGGACATGAGTTTGTGCAAACTCTGGGAGTTGGTGATTGACAGGGAGGCCTGGCATGCTGCAATTCATAGGGCCGCAAAGAGTCAGACACGACTGAGTGACTGAACTGAAATGAAATGAAAGTGATCAAAGATGACATAAATAGATGGAGAGATATTCTGTGTGCCTGGGTAGGAAGAATCAATATTGTGAAAATGACTGTACTAACAAAAGCAACCTACAGATTCAATGCAATCCCTATCAAATTACTGATGGCATTTTTCACAGAACTAGAACAAAAAATTTCACAACTATATGGAAACACAAAAGACCCCTAAGCCATAGAAGTCTTGAGAAAGAAGAATGGAGCTGGAGGGATCAACCTTCCTGACTTCAGATTATACTACAAAGCTACAGTCATCAAGACAGTATGATACTGGCAGAAAAAACAGAAATATAGATGAATGTAAAAAGATATGAAGCCCAGAAATAAACCCACACACCTATGGGTACCTTATGTTTGACAAAGGAGGCAAGAATATACAATGGGGCAAAGATAACCTCTTCAATAAATGGTGCTGGGAAAACTGGACAGCTACATGTAAAATAATGAAATTAGAACACTTTTTAACAGCATACACAAACATAAACTCAAAATGGATTAAAAATCTAAATGTAAGACCAGAAACTATAAAACTCTTAGAGGAAAAGATAGGCAGAACACTAGATGACATAAATCAAAGAAAGATCCTCTATGACCCACTTCCTAGAGTAATGGTAATAAAAACAAAAGTATGCAAGTGGGACCTGATTAAACTTAAAGGCTTTTGCACAGGAAAGGAAACTAAGCAAGGTGAAAAGACAACCCTCAGAATGGGAGAAAATAGCAAATGAAACAACTGACTAAGGATTAATTTCCAAAATATACAAGCAGCTTATACAACTCAATACTAGAAAAACAAAGAAACTAATCAAAAAGCGGGGAAAAGACTTACACAAACATTTCTCCAAGAAGACATACAGATGGCTAAGAAACACATGAAAAGATGCTCAAACTCACTCATTATTCAGTTCAGTTCAGTTCTGTCACTCAGTCGTGTCCGACTTCTTGCAACCCCATGAATCGCAGCATGCCAGGCCTCCCTGTCCATCACCAACTCCCAGAGTTCACTCAAACTCACATCCATCGAGTCGGTGATGCCATCCAGCCATCTCATCCTCTGTCGTCCCTTTTCTTCCTGCCTCCAATCCCTCCCAGCATCAGAGTCTTTTCCAATGAGTCAACTCTTCGCATAAGGTGGCCAAAGTACTGGAGTTTCAGCTTTAGCATCAGTCCTTCCAAAGAACACCCAGGGCTGATCTCCTTTAGAATGGATGGGTTGGATCTCCTTGGATTATTAGAGAAATGCAAATCAAAAGTACAATGAGATATCACCTCACACCAGTCAGAATGGCCATCATCAAAAAATCTACAAACAATAAATTCTAGATAAGGTGTGGAGAAAAGGGAAGGCTTTTGCACTGTTGGTGGGAATGTAAATTGATACAGCCACTATGGAAGATGGTATGGAAATTCCTTAAAAAATTAGGAATAAAACCACCATATGACCCAGAAATCCCAGTCCTAGGCATATACCCTGAGGAAACCAAAATTGAAAAAGACTCATGTATCCCATCATTCAGTTCAGTTCAGTCGCTCAGTAGTGTCCAACTCTTTGCAACCCCTACTGCAGCATGCTAGGCTTCCCTGTCCATCACCAACTCCTGGAGCTTGCTCAAACTCATGTCCATTGAGTCGGTGATGCCATCCAACTATCTCATCCTCTGTCGTCCCTTCTCCTCCTGTTTTCAGTCTTTTACCAGCATCAGGGTCTTTTCCAATGAGTCAGTTCTTCAAATCAGGTGGCCAACGTATTGGAGTTTCAGCTTCAGCATCAGTACTTCCAATGAATATGCAGGACTGATTTCCTTTAGGATGGACTGGTTGGATCTCCTTGCAATTCAAGGGACTCTCGAGTCTTTTTCAACACCACAGTTAAATTCTTTGGCACTCAGCTTTCTTTATGGTCCAACTCTCACATCCATACATGACTACTAGAAAACCACAGCTTTGACTAGACAGAACTTTGACAGCAAAATAATGTCTTTGCTTTTCAATATGCTGTCTAGGTTAGTCATAGCTTTTCTTCCAAGGAGCAAGTGTCTTTTATTTCATGGCTGCAGTCACTACCAGCAACGATTTTGTAGCCCCCATAACTAAAGTCTGTCACTGTTTCCATTATTTCCCCATCTATTTGCCATGAAGTCAATGGGACCAGAGGTCATGATCTTAGTTTTCTGAATGTTGAGTTTTAAGCCAACTTTTTCATTCTCCTCTTTCACTTTCATCAAGAAGCTCTTTTGTTCTTCTCTGCTTTCTACCATAAGGGTGGTGTCATCTGTGTATTTGAGATTGCTGATATTTCTCCCAGCAATCTTGATTCTAGCTTTGCTTCATCCAGCCCAGCATTTTACATCAGGTACTCTGCATATAAGTTAAATGAGCAGGGTGACAATATGCAGCCTTGATGTATTCCTTTCCCAATTTAGAGCCAGTTTCTTGTTTCAAGTCCAACTTTAACTGTTCCCTTTTGATCTGCATACAGATTTCTCTGGAGGGAGGTAAGGTGGTCTGGTATTCTCATCTCTTTAAGAATTTTCCAGAGTCTGTTGTGATCCACGCAAGGATTTGGTGTAATCAATAAAGCCAAAGTAGATGTTTTCCTGGAATTCTCTCGCTTTTTTCAATGAACCAATGGATGTTGGCAATTTGATCTTTGGTTTCTCTGCCTTTTCTAAATCCAGCTTGAATATCTGGAAGTTCACAGTTCACATACTGTTGAAGCCTGGCTTGGAGAGTTTTGAGCATTACTTTGCTAGCATGTGAGATAAGTGCAATTATGCAGTAGTTTTAACATTCTTTGGCATGGCTTTTCTTTGGGAGTGGAATGGAAACTGACCTTTTCCAGTCCTGTGGCCACTGCTGAGTTTTCCAAATTTGCTGGCATATTGAGTGCAGCACTTTCACAGCATCATCTTTTAGGATTTGAAATAGCTCAACTGGAATTCCATCATGTCCACCAGCATCTCATAGTGATGCTTCCTAACGGCCACTTGACTTTGAATTCCATGATGTCTAGCAGCACTATTTACAACAGCTAGAACATGGAAGCAGCCTAGATGTGCATCAATAGATGAATGGATAAAGAAGTTGTAATACATATAAACAATGGAATATTACTCAGCCATAAATGGAATGCATTTGAGTCAGTTCTAATGAGGTAGATGAACATAGAATCTATTATACAGAGTGAAGTAAGTCAGAAAGAGTAAGATAAATATTGTATTTGAATGCATATATACTGAATCTAGAAAAATGGTACTGAAGAATTTATTTACAGGGGAGCAATGGAGAAACAGACATAGAGAATAGACTTTTGGACATGGGGAGAGGGCAAGAGAGGGTGAGATGAATTAAATAGTAACATGGAAACTTACATTACTATATGTAAAATAGATAGCCAATGGGAATTTACTGTATGTCTCAGGAAACTCAAACAGGGGCTCTATATCAACCTAGAGGGGTTGGATGGGGAGGGAGATGGGAGGCAGGTTCAAAAGGGAGGGGATATATGTATACCTATGGCTGATTCATGTTGAGGTTTGACAGAAAATAGAAAAATTCTGTAAAGCAATTATCCTTCAATAAAAAATAAAATTTAAAAAATGCTACATACATGAATGTGATAAATCAAACAAAATGGGGCAACTCTTTGAATACAAACTATCACAATTCACTCAATAAGAAATTGATACAATGAGTAGTCCTACAGCTTTTAATTAAACTGAGTCTTTAATTAAAACAATCCCAATGTCATTTTTAATTAAAAGCACAAAGCCCATATGGTTTTGCAAAAAACTATGAACAAACGTTTAAAGAATTAACATAAATTATACACAAATCCCTTTCACAAAACTGGTGATGAAATATTTCCCACTTTATATTATGATGCTAGCATTATCCTGATATCAAAACCAGACAAAACCACTACAATATCAAACAAAGTCCCCTAATTTTAATATTAAAATAAAGTAAGAAACAAGAGCAAATACTTTTAAATATTAAAATATTTGGAAGTTTAAAAATATATTTCTAAAAACCGTCTCCAATGTCTCTTTTTGATGCTGACGCAGAAAATTCTAAGAAATACTTAAAAATTAACTGTGATTGTATTAAAAATAATAAGTACATTTATAATTATACAAGACGTGTGGTCATTACATAAAAGCCTAATGTAGTCCATAACCAAAAATAAACAATTTTATAATCAAATAAAAACATTTATAACAGCACCATAAATTATAACATTCATATGAATAAATTTAATGATATATGAACAAGTCCTCTCCACTGTAAACTAGAAGTTTCCAATAGAATACAACCTACACTTATACTCTGATTTAATTATTTCAGTCCTATGTATTTACCTGAACAAAACAAAAAACACCACCATCACTATCACAAAAACAAAACAAAAAGACGTTCTCAGATACATAAAGACCCAAGTTCATGCCAGCAGCCATATGACTGCCTACAAATTCTACTGGGAGAAGCAAACCAGAAACAAGAAATTAATTAAAATAAAATTTTGTGGTAAGAAAATTATAGAGGAACTTACACATGAAGGCCACTGAATCAGTTTAACATATAATTAAGAGAGCAGAACTAGATGTTTTAGGCACAAAACATCATCTGAGTTTTAAAATATTTAAAAACAAAATTTACTCTTTAAAAGATTAACAGCTTTGTTAATTCTATTTAAATTTTAAGTGAATATTGTATAAGATATATATTACCAAAAATGGACATTTTTGAAGGAAATAATCCCAATCTCTTTTCCAACTCTTTACTTTCCTTTATATGTTTTTCTCCAGGGTTTACTTTACACATTTAATTTATCACAATCTTCTTCAGATTTGATTACAGTGAGATATACTAACTTGATTACAATGAGATATAGAAGTGTTACTCCTTTATAACCCTGTTTCCTGTTCTTCCTATCAGGACAATTTGTGTATACAATCACATATCTAATTATGTTACATATAAAATAACATGCAAATTATCTATGTACCTATACCTGGGTATATATATGTGTACGCTAAGTTGCTTCAGTTTTGTCCTACTCTTTGAGATCCTATGGACTATAGCTCACCAGGCTCCTCTGTCCATGGGATTGTCCAAGCATGAATACAGGAGTAGGTTGCCATGTGTATAAGTATATATGCAACATATTTATATAGTGTATACATTACATCTACATGTTACAATATATTGCTAAAATTTTTTGTTTGTGTATTTTATGTCTAGTAAATCAATTAGAAAAAGAAAGGGAACTAAGCATATATTTATAAATTTTTATATTTACCTTATATCATTTCTGATTTTATTTATTTGTTCTTTTGGGTTCAAAATACCATTCAGTATCTATCATTAGATAGATTATAGTATCCAATTATAATTCTGTCCCATTAACTTCTTTGTGAGTTTAAGTAAATAAGTGTTAGTTGCTCAGTCATGCCCTACTCTTTGTGACCCCATGGACTGCAGCCCACCAGGCTCCTCTGTCCATGAGATTTTCCAGGCAAGTATTCTGGAGTCCTTGCGACCCCATGGACTGCAGCCCACAAGGCTCCTCTGTCCATATGATTTTCCAGGCAAGGATACTGGAGTGGGTTGCCATTTCCTTCTCCAAGGGATCTTCCCAACCCAGGGATCGAACCCGGGTCTCCTGTACTTCAGGCAGATTCTTTATCGACTGAGCTACAAGGGAAGCCCTCTTTGTGAGCTTACTGTCAAATATTATGTTTCCTTTTGTTATAGAACCAAGAATATAGTTCTACACATGTGTTTATCCAATTCTGGTTTATCTAAGATAAGAAAGGGGAGAACAAAAATGCATTTATACTGTGTTTTGTTATGATTATATGATTCCCTTTATAAGAATTCTTTGATTTTTATGTAGATCTGAATTATACCTTGACATACTTGCTAATGGCCTAGGAAACTTCCTTTAGTGCTTTTTGGAAGGCAGGAATCATAGCACCAAATTCTCTCAGTTTTGTTTATCTGTGAATGTATCTATTTTGTATTAATTTTTGAAAAGTGTTTTGCAGTATATAAGAATTTTGGTTTATATGTGTTTTTTCTTTCAGCATTTTATATCATCCCACTGCCTTCTGGCCTCTGTTGTTTCTGATGAAAAGACAGGTTTTAATCTTACTGAGTTTGCCTCATACATGATAAGCTGTTTTCTTCTTGCTCTTTTTTTCTAATTTTCTTTTGACTTGGCTTTTAGAAACTTTATATAACATGTCTGAGTGTGAGTCATTTTGCCTTTATCCTGCTTGGAGTTCACTGAGCTTATTGGATGTGTAAATTAATGTTTTTTATCAGCCATTATTTTTTCTAATAGTTGTTTTTGATTTATTTTTCTCCTCTCCTTCCAGTACTCTCCTTATGTGTATATTGGTGCACTTAAAATTTCCCACGTTTCTCTGAGCTCTGTTTCTATTTCTTCATCCCATTTCTTTCTCTGTATTATATCCCAACTCACATATTCTTTCTTCTGGCAGTCCATGTCCACTAATGGTCCCTCTAATGAATTTTGGAGTCAATTACTAAACTTTTTACTCCAGAATTTCCATTTGGGTATATTCCAGTTACTCCAATATGAACATATTTATAATATCAAACTTGAAATTTTGTTTCTGACATCTGGACCCTCTTATTGGCACTTTATTTTGCCTTGTTTTTCCCCTGTATTTTCTTGTTGTTGTTCATTTTTCCTATAATGGATCAGATTGATATTTCTGATATTCCTGATCAGATATTGCATGTCTTATATATTGTTGCTGTTTTTGTTTTGAAAACATTTTACGTAATACACTGTAGGAACTCTTCATACTGATTTCCCTGTGTCATTCTCTGGGGTCTGTTTGTGTTATTGTTTATTTGTTTTGTGACTTAATTAAGCTGTTTTACTTTAGTCTATTTCCCCTATAGTCTGAAGACTTTGATGTGACATCTTAGAGAAAGCAGTCTTGGATATGCTATGACCAACTTGAGATGACAGTGATTTTAACAGGGCAACTTTTATTTTCTCTTTTTCCAATCTCTCTGGTAAACTGTCTATTTTATTTGGCATTACACACCTGCTTTTTAGGCTTTACTAATTACTGCTTATTTCTTTATTGACAATGCCTTAGAACATAAAAAATGCTCAGTAGCCTGATCAAATCATACATGGCAAGAGTACTCCTTGAGGTTTTAACTCCAGAAAGGCTCTTCTCTGTTGTCTCTTCCCCTGGTTTTCAGTGGTGAATTCAATGGCCTATGGTTCAGTGTGTTGCTCTTAATTAATAGGAACTCTGATTTTAAGAGTATTCTTAGGCTATACTTTTCACACTCAATTTCAAATAAACTGAATCCCTTGTAGAGAGCTTCAGCACTTTCATTATATACATGACTTTTTGTCCAGGCACACTATCTGAGTCTCTACTCTGGGTTCTGGGCTGGAGTAGCCTGTGTTCCTCTTGGCTTTCTTCTCCCTGCCTCTCCAGGTGCAGAGCCTCTACCCTGTGAAGGAGCTGGGAAGAGAGCAGTTGAGGCCCCAGTATTCTTGGTCTAGAGCTTCTCAGGTGGCTTGGTGGTTAAGAATCCACCTGCCAATGCAAGAGACACAGGTTAATCCCTATTTGGGAAGATCCCCTGGAGAAGGAAATGGCAACTCACTCCAGTATTCTTGCCTGGAAAATCCCATGGACAGAGGAGGCTGGTGGGCTACAGTCCATGGGGTCACAAAGAGCTGGACATGGAACTCAGCTTACAAAACTTGTTTTTGTTTTTTAATTCTCAAATACATGGCAAAATCAAAACTCAAAAAACCAGAAGCGGTCTTCATCAACTGCAAAATTATTTTGTTGAGAGCCATACCTTTTCAAAGGCTACAAATGCATACTCAGTAGGAGTATCACTGACATGGTTGGTTTTTGCTGCCTTGATAAAATAGGCTTGCTACCTACACAGACTGTATCCTGTTTCTGTATTGATTAAATAACAGTTCTGTGTATTTTAATATGTAAAACATTCCTTTAAGCCTCGTTTTATGAAACACTTTGTCTACTATTCACAACTGATTGTGTGTGTGCACTCAGTCATGTCAGACTCTTTGTGACCCCATAGACTATAGCCGCCAGGAGCCTCTGTCCATGGGTTTTGCCTAATTGAAGCCTAATCTATAAACACATTCCCATTTGGACTCTACACATTCTGCATTGAAAGCACTGTCACACAGATATAAATTCTTTGACTTTAGAAACCACTAATTTGAAAAGGTAAAGGCACCCCAATGTTCATAGTGGATATCTTTCTCTTTTCCTCGTCTTTTAAGGCCAGTAGTCCTACTGAATTGGGGCCCCACTCTTATGAATTTCTGAATCTCAACTACCTCTTAAAACCTACCTCCAAACAGAGTCACACTGAGAGTTAAGGCTTCGACATGTGAATTGTAGGAGAACACAGTTCAATCCATAACATCTTTTCTCTGAATAAATTCTTCTAATATTTCTGACAAGTTAAGTCTACGGAGTGGAGAGGGGAAGCAAGTGAAGAGGAAAGCATTTCACGGTGTGATGATGAAGTTGCAGTGTTTTGATGAGACTCTGCCTTCCCCACCTCACAACTTCTTAGTCCCATTCCCTCCCTGCGGGTGGGACAGGAAGGCTAGAGTTGGTTGGAGTTAGGTACTTGCCTTCTCCCAAGTAAGTTAAACTTTCACAGAACCACAATAGTTTAGACTCTGGTAAAGTAACTTTCTTTCACTGGCAAGTCTTGGTAAGAGAACAGAATGCTCTGGTGTATTTCAAAATGGTTCTTTTTTTCCTCTCCTTCTGCTCTGGAAACTTGCTCTAATAGTCTCTGTGAGAACCAGATTGGGTTTCTAGAGGTAAAACTCACACAATATGGGAGGCCCCCTCTGATTGGCCATTTCTGAGGTTTTTAATCCTCAGAAATTTAGCTTCACTGAGTCTTCAGCATTGCTGAGTTACAGTCCAGCTTTCTCTAACCCAGCAGTTTCCTGCAGAAGTTTCTACTCAGGACTTTGGATTCTCTGTATTCATTTGTCTGCCTTTCCAGATTGCCCTGTAAAGTTACTTACCTGAAGGATCTAGAAGAGTTGTTGGTTTTCTAGTTTGTTCAGTCTTTCATTTTTTGATTGACAGAGTGATGACTTTGAAGCTCTTTATTTTCCAGACTGGAAACAGGAAATCCGGATGTGATTTTAATTAGTGCCAATGGCACATTACTCTTAGTAGGGAGATAATTATATAATAATAATTGAAAGCATGATTGTAGTGCTTAATATTTGAAAAGGTTGTTCTAAGCACCTTGTGTTTCCCAGTAACCCTATAAGGCACTGATGGAAATAATGAGTACACAACACAGAAAAATATGAGGAAAAATAAAAACTTTTCTCTAAAAATGCAGGGTACACAGAAGACAGCATTTAAATTTGAGGCAAGAACCAAAGTTGGAGATGATATTTTAAGTATCTTGAAGGTATTTCATTTAACTGTGATGAGTAGGAGACATTTATTATTGGGGAATTTTATTTTCAAAAAGTAATTTGTCTGACATTAGTATCTAAGGCGTAATATTCACTCTGTCTCTTATGTTCAGTGCTGCCTACATGATTCAAATACAAACAACAGAGAGAAAAAGAAATACTCTACCATGTTACTACCACCACTAATTACTGCTCCACATATACTATTACTATTACAATTACTATTAGTACTAGTACTTTTAATAATAAACATTAGTAAGAAAATGCTTCTTATTTGGAGCCATTGTCTTAGGACTATAGATGTGCTAGGTTATTTTATTCTGCAATGACCTCTGGAGCAATATATATGTACTTGAGGAACTTGAAGCATGTAGACAATATATAACTTTCCCAAAGTCACTCAAGAGATAAGTAATGGAGCTGGAATAAAGCAGAAGTTACAATGCATAATTACTTTATAAAAGGAAACTGTCCCTCAGCTGAGTTGAACCTCAGTGAGATGAGGAAAGTTTGTATTTGACCACAAGATCCGTAGCAGCAGTGTCTTCTATGGATCCTGTATTCAGTACATACCAAAATAAACAGTGAATAAAAGAATAAACTCTATATCATATATGCTTATGTCTAACTTTATCGTTTTTAATAATTTTCTCAAGATAAGCCCCTAAGAAAAAAATTAAGAAATTTTCTGTTACTATTGATATATTAGAGTGTAGAAAAAATTTACACTGCCATAAAAAAAAAAAAAAAAAAAACACTTAACGGCTTAAAAGCTTAAACATAAGACATGACACCATAAAACTCCTAGAGGAGAACATAGGCAAAACATTCTCTGACATAAAATGTACTAATATCTAGGTCACTCTCCCAAGGCAATAGAAATAAAAACAACAATGAACAAATGGGGGACTTCCCTAATGGTCCATTGGTTAAGACTCCGTGTTTCCATTGCAGAGGGCATGGGTTCGATTCCTGGTCAAGGAACTAGGATCACACAGGCTGCACTGCGTGGCCAAAAAATTAAATAAATAAATGGGACCTAATCAAACTTACAAGGTTTTGTATAGCAAAGCAAATCATAAACAAAATGAGAAGATAACCTACAGACTGGGAGAAAATATTTACAAACAATGTGACTGACAAGGGCTGTATGCAGTTTATACAACTCAACAACAAAAACAATCCAATTGAAAAACAGGCAGAAAATCTAAATAGATATTTTTCCAAGAAGACATACAGATGGCAAATAGGGAAATGAAAAGGTACTCAGCATGGCTAATTATGAGAGAAATGCAAATCAAAACTACAATGAGGCACTACCTTGTTGACTATCATTTTTAAAAAATCTACAAATAACAAATAATGGAAAGAATATGAAGAAAAGGGAATCCCCCTACACCATTGGTAGGAATGTAAATTGTTGCAGCCACTATGGAGAACACTATGGAGGGTCCTTAAAAAAGTAAAAATGCAGTTGCCATATGATCCAACAATCCTACTCCTGGGCATATGTCAGGACAAAACTATAATTCAAAGAGATATATGTGCACCCTAAATATTCATGGCAGCACTATTCACAGTAACCAAGATGTGGAAACAAACTAAATGTCCATCGAAGGAGGAATGGCTAAAGAATATGTGGTATATGTATGCAGTGAAATGCCACTCAGCCATTGAAAAAATGAAGTAATGTAATTTAGAGGAACATAGATGGAACCAGAGATTAAGGTGGAGTAAGCCAGAGAGAGAAAGACAAATATCATATGATATTACTTCTGTGTGTGTATGCTCAGTCACTCAGTCCTGTCTGGCTCTTTTGACTCCAGTGACTGTAACCCACCAGTCTCTGTCCATGGAATTTTCCAGATAAGAACACTGGAGTGGGTTGCCATTTGCTACTCCAGGGGATCTTCTCAACCCAGGGGTTGAGCTTTTGTCTCTTGCATCTCCTGTATTGGCAGGCAGATTATTTACCACTGCTCCACCTGGGAAGCCCCAATATCACTTAAATGTGAAATCTAAAATAGGACACAGACGAACTTACCTATGAAAGAGACTCACATTCATAGTAGAGAATAGACATGTAGTTGCCCCTCAGGAGGCAGGGTGGTAGAGGGATGGAGTGGAAGTTTCGATTAGCAGATGCAAATTATTACATACGAAATGGATAAACAACAGGGTCCTACTGTATAGCACAGGGAGCTGGCTTTTTGTGTTTTCACTGGAAAAGATCCTGATGCTGGGAAAGATCAAAGAAAAAGGAGCAGGGGATGGCAGAGGATAAGATGGTTAGATAGCATCACCAACTCAATAGGCATGATTTTGAGCAAACTTTGTGGGATAGTGGAGGACAGAAGAGTCTGGCATGCTGCAGTCCATAGGGTCACAAAGAGTCAGACAAGATGTAGCGACTGAACAACAACATAGCACAGGGAACTATATTCACTATCCTGTGATAAAAGAATACAAAGAGAATTACTGTGCTGTATATAGCACAGTATAGCTGAATTACTGTGCTGTATAAAATTAACACAACAGAAATTATCACAACATTGTAAATATTTAAGAGTATCTCTTTGCCTATATAATAGGCCACAGTGGTTCTTATGCATTTATCAAATTTTGCCATTTTGAAAGGTAAGCTATCTAATTCAATATATATCACTAAATGCTTTATTAATAGTGAAGTTTTTTCATTTCTTTAAATGTTGCTATTGACCAAGTGCATTTATTTCTCTGTGAAATGCCTGCTTATCTGTTTTTCATTTTATAAAGTTTATATAATTAAAGAAATTAATCCCATATTCTTAAAGTACTTGTGATTTGCCATTTCCTTCTTGGCTATACCAATAATAATTTTAGTCTCATATATAAGTTCAAACCAGTCTTATAAAAATCAGCTTTTAAAAATTCTAATAATTGTTTTATTTTTTAAATTTTATTTTATTTTTAAACTTTACATAATTGTATTAGTGTTGCCAAATATCAAAATGAATCCGCCACAGGTATACATGTGTTCCCCATCCTGAACCCTCCACCCTCCTCCCTCCCCATACCATCCCTCTGGGTCGTCCCAGTGCACTAGCCCCAAGCATCCAGTATCGTGCATCGAACCTGGACTGGCATCTCGTTTCATACATGATATTTTACATGTTTCAATGCCATTCTCCCAAATCTTCCCACCCTCTCTCTCTCCCATAGAGTCCATAAGACTGTTCTATACATCAGTGTCTCTTTTGCTGTCTCATACACAGGGTTATTGTTACCATCTTTCTAAATTCCATATATATGTGTTATTATACTGTATTGGTGTTTTTCCTTCTGGCTTACTTCACTCTGTATAATAGGCTCCAGTTTCATCCACTTCATTAGAATGGATTCAAATGTATTCTTTTTAATGGCTGAGTAATACTCCATTGTGTATATGTATCATAGCTTTCTTATCCATTCATTTGCTGATGGACATCTAGGTTGCCTCCATGTCCTGGCTATTATAAACAGTGCTGCGATGAGCATTGGGGTGCACATGTCTCTTTCCCTTCTGGTTTCCTCAGTGTGTATGCCCAGCAGTGGGGTTGCTGGATCATAAGGCAGTTCTATTTCCAGTTTTTTAAGGAATCTCCACACTGTTCTCCATAGTGGCTGTACTAGTTTGCACTCCCACCAACAGTGTAAGAGGGTTCCCTTTTCTCCACACCCTCTCCAGCATTTATTATTTGTAGACTTTTGGATCGCAGCCATTCTGACTGGTGTGAGATGGTACCTCATAGTGGTTTTGATTTGCATTTCTCTGATAATGAGTGATGTTGAGCATCTTTTCATGTGTTTGTTAGCCCTCTGTATGTCTTCTTTGGAGAAATGTCTATTTAGTTCTTTGGCCCATTTTTTGATTGGGTCATTTATTTTTCTGGAGTTGAGCTGTAGGAGTTGCTTGTATATTTTTGAGATTAGTTGTTTGTCAGTTGCTTCATTTGCTATTATTTTCTCCCATTCTGAAGGCTGTCTTTTCACCTTGCTTATAGTTTCCTTTGATGTGCAGAAGCTTTTAAGTTTAATTAGGTCCCATTTGTTTATTTTTGCTTTTATTTCCAATATTCTGGGAGGTGGGTCACAGAGGATCCTGCTGTGATGTATGTCAGAGAGTGTTTTGCCTATGTTCTCCTCTAGGAGTTTTATAGTTTCTGGTCTTACGTTGAGATCTTTAATCCATTTTGAGTCTATTTTTGTGTATGGTGTTAGAAAGTGTTCTACTTTCATTCTTTTACAAGTGGTTGACCAGATTTCCCAGCACCACTTGTTAAAGAGATTGTCTTTAATCCATTGTATATTCTTGCCTCCTTTGTCAAAGATAAGGTGTCCATATGTGCGTGGATTTATCTCTGGGCTTTCTATTTTGTTCCACTGATCTATATTTCTGTCTTTGTGCCAGTACCATACTATCTTGATAACTGTGGCTTTGTAGTAGAGCCTGAAGTCAGGTAGGTTGATTCCTCCAGTTCCATTCTTCTTTCTCAAGATCGCTTTGGCTATTCGAGGTTTTTTGTATTTCCATACAAATTGTGAAATTATTTGTTGTAGCTCTGTGAAGAATACTGTTGGTAGCTTGATAGGGATTGCATTGAATCTATAAATTGCTTTGGGCAGTATACTCATTTTCACTATATTGATTCTTCCAATCCATGAACATGGTATATTTCTCCATCTATTAGTGTCCTCTTTGATTTCTTTCACCAATGTTTTATAATTTTCTATATATAGGTCTTTAGTTTCTTTAGGTAGATATATTCCTAAGTATTTTATTCTTTCCATTGCAATGGTGAATGGAATTGTTTCCTTAATTTCTCTTTTTGTTTTCTCATTATTAGTGTATAGGAGTGTAAGGGATTTCTGTGTGTTGATTTTATATCCTGCAACTTCACTATAGTCATTGATTAGTTCTAGTAATTTTCTAGTGGAGTCCTTAGGGTTTTCTATGTGGAGGATCATGTCATCTGCAAATAGTGAGAGTTTTACTTCTTTTCCTATTTGGATTCCTTTTATTTCTTTTTCTGCTCTGATTGCTGTGGCCAAAACTTCCAAAACTATGTTGAATAGTAATGGTGAAAGTGGGCACCCTTGTCTTGTTCCTGACTTTAGAGGAAATGCTTTCAATTTTTCCCCATTGAGGATAATGTTTGCTGTGGGTTTGTCATATATAGCTTTTATTATGTTGAGGTAAGGCTAGTGTACTATGCACATTTTGTGAAAATCATTATTGGATTTCTTATGGCCTACATAAATGGGAAAATTTCTAAATAGTAATTAGACATAATCATAATGAACCCAGTGAAGCACTGTTACAGTATGAAGGAACTCTGAAATAAAAAAAAAAAAAAAAGAACATCAAAATTCACTTTAATCCATATAAAGAAAAAGCTTTGATACTACTAAACAAACAACAAATAAATCAAGATTCACAGCACTGGGGAAAAGATAGACTAGGATCTTCTAACATAGAGTTTCAATATTATTGCCATTATTAGTCTTTTTCTCACACAGAAATTTTGAATAAAATGCCTTAACTAGGTATCTCTGCCAATAAAATTGACAAAATAGTTACAGAGAAGCTTTCAAATCCATGGCAAAAGCAATTTATATTCAGTTTGCACTCATGTACAGTTAAAAAAATGACATTGGAATTTAGCTTCTTTTAAGTAGTCTTAGAATTAATTTCACCAACATTGACTTAGTCAATAGAGTGAAAGTATATACACTATGATTTTTTTCAAGTGTAGTACATGCTTTATACTACAGTAAGAAAGAAAAAAACACATACCCCTTCTCTTTGGTATTATATGTGAATTAAAAATAAATGGATCCCAATGTAATATGATACCAAAACCCACTAATTTTAATATACACTATTGATATTTATAAACCACATGATTTATGCTTAGGACAACAGGAATCCAGGTTCTCTCACTGCTATAAAGAATACTTTCTCTTTTTTGACTATTTCCATTTTATTGGAAAAAATCTTAAAGAATTCCCTCCATGAGTTTCTGCAGTTTCATTTCTGAAATATGCAAATAATGTCTTCTTGCAGTGGTGTTCACACCACCTTGGAGAATGAGATCAAAGTTGTACTTGGGAGGTAAGAAGTGATTATTAATTCACTCGTTACTTTTAACAGGAAATTGTGTGTTGATCCATCTCAACTAGAAGATAATTGAGCTAATAAAACATCCTGGGGATGGGGGGAATGAAAGGTGATGGAGGACTTAAATGCAGCAAGCATGTGTACTCAGTTGCTTACTTGTGTCTGACATTTTTTGTGACCTCATGGACTATAGCCCACCAGGCTCCCCTGTCCATGGGATTTTCCAGGCAAGAATACTGGAGTGGGTTGCCATTTCCTCCTCTGGAGGATTTCCTGACCCAGGGATCAAACCTGTGTCTCCTGAATCTCCTGCATTGGCAGGCAGATTCTTTACCACTGTGCCACCTGGGAAGCCCCTTGAATGCAGATTACCTATTTATATAGAAGTAAAATCCATATCCTAGTTTAGTCTGTGATATGTAGTAATTTACAAAGAATTTAGATAACAAAGATGATTGAAATGCATACAGCAGTAATGTACAAATATAGGCATAAAACATATCTTTATATTCAAAATATATATATTTACAACTTCTGTATCCATCAAGATTCTCTAGAAAAATAAAACCAATATGATATGTGTACATATTTTGAATTACATATCATTTAAGGAATCGGTTCACTTGATTTTTGGGGCTGGCAAGTCTGAAATTCATAGGACAAATCAGTAAGATGGAAAGCCAGACAAGAGTTGCTATTGTTTTCCTGAGTCTGCAATCTGTAGAGTGAGCAGGAAGGTTGGAAATTCAGACAAGAATTCTACAGTACAGTTGTAAGGCAGAAATCCTTCTCAAAGAAACTTGTTTTTGTGCTTAATGTCTTCCTTCAGCTGACTGAATGAGGTTTACCTATATTACCAAGAATAATCTCCTTTACCTAAAGCAAACTGGTCATAGATATTCATTCCATCTACAAAATACTACCACAACAACCTCTAGTGTTTGACGAAACACAACTAAGTAGAATAGCCTAGCCACACTGACACATAACATTTAACCATCACAACTGTGATATGTGATAACACACATGGAGCTTTGTATAAAGCAGTAATATGTATTAAACGTGATTATTCATTCAGTCATATATAAATGTCATATATTTTAGGTATGGTTGAATATTGAAAGCATTTACATAATACAAATAAGAACAGGAAGGATTTTAACTATCCAATAATTGGAAAATAGTGAATTAAATGGAGATAAAATTTCAATAGATTAAAAGCTCAGAGTAGAAGTGTAAAGAATATTTTTAAATTTGTGTTTTTTCAGATTATAAAATGGCTTTTACTTGGAAAGTCATTTAACAGTTTAAAAAACAAATATAAGTCAATAAAGAGGATTTAATAAAAGCTTAAGAGGTATATAATTAATAAAACTGAAAGGAACCTATAAAGTGAAAAAAAAAAACAACCCTTTCCTATGGAGAATATGTTTAGGATCCAAATAAACAATGTACCAAGCATGTAGATTATTTTTTTTTGGAAATTAAATATTCACTAACCTGAGCAATCACTCTAATGGCAGAAAGTGAGGAGGAAATATGAGCCTCTTGATTAGGGTGAAGGAGGAGAGTGAAAGAGCGGATTTAAAATAAAATATTAATAACAGATTTCAACAGTACATGAGCTGTGAACTTCCAGCTGTTCCAGCTGGATTTAGAAAAGGCAGAACCAGCGATCAAATTGCCAACATCCGTTGGATCAAAGAAAAAGCAAGAGAATTCCAGGAAAACATCTACTTTTGCTTCATTGATTATGTGAAAGCCTTTGACTGTGTAGATCACAACAAGCAGTGGAAAATTCTTCAAGAGATGGGAATACCAGACCACCTTATCTGCCTCCTAAGAAAGCTGTATGCAGGTTAAGAAGCAACTGTTAGAACCAGACATGGAACAACAGACTGGTTCCAAATTGGGAAAGGAATACATCAAGGCTCTATATTGTCACCCTGCTTATTTAACATTTATGCAGAGTACATCATGCCAAATGCTGACTGGATGAAGCACAAGCTGGAATCACAATTGCTGGGAAAATACCAATAATCTCAGATACACAGATGACACCACCCTCATTGTAGAAAGTGAAGAGGAACTGAAGAGCCTCTTGATGGAAGTGAAAGAGGACAGGGAAAAAGCTGGCTGAAAACTCAACATTCAGAAAATTAAAATCATGGTATCTGGTCCCATCACTTCATGGCAAATAGATGGGGAAACAATGGAAACAGTGAGAAAATTTATTTTCTTGGGCTCCAAAATCACTGCAGATGGTGACTGCAGACATGAAATGAAAAGATGCTTGCTCCTTGGAAGAAAAGCTATGACCAACCCAGAGAGCTATTTTAATGTCTATTAAAATAGACATTACATTGCTGACAAAGGTCCATCTAGTCAAGGCTATGGTTTTACCAGTAGTTATGTATGGATATGAGAGTTGGACTATAAAGAAAGCTGAGTGCTGAAGAATTGATGCTTTTGAACTATGGTGTTGGAGAGGACTCTTGAGAGTCAGTTGGACTGCAAAGAGATCAAACCAATCAATCCTAAAGGAAATCA
This sequence comes from Bos indicus, assembly GCF_029378745.1. Classification (NCBI taxonomy): domain Eukaryota; kingdom Metazoa; phylum Chordata; class Mammalia; order Artiodactyla; family Bovidae; genus Bos; species Bos indicus. Next base: position 25,567,002 of record NC_091776.1, on the reverse strand, counting down.
GTCGTGAATATTCATTGGAAAGACTGATGCTGAAGCTGAAACACCAATACTTTGGCCACCTGATGCGAAGATGCCGAGAAAGATTGAAGGCAGGAGGAGAAGTGGATGAAAGGACCAGATGGTTGAATGGTATCACCAACTTGATGGAGATGAATTTGAGCAAGCTCCGGGAGTTGGTGATGGACAAGGAAGCCTGGTGTGCTGTAGTTCATGGGGTCACAAAGTGTTGGACACAAGTGAGCGATTGAACTAACTAACTGAAGATAATGGTATCCAGCCCCATTACTTCATAGCAAATAGAAGGGGAAATGTGAAAGTAGTAACAGATTTCCTTTTTGTGAGCTCTAAAATCACTGTGGATGGTGATTGCAGTCATGAAATCAGAAGATGATTGCTTCTTGGTAGCAAATCTATGACAAACCTTGACAGTTTGTTAAAAAGCAGAGACATTACTCTGCCAACAAAAGTTCGTATAGTCAAGGCTATGGTCTAACCAGTGGTCATGTACTGTTGTGAAGCCTGGACCGGAAAGAAGTCAGAGCACCAAAGAATTGCTTCCTTCAAACTGTGGTGCTGAAGAAGACTCCTGAGACTCACTTGGACAGCAAGAGGTCAAAGCAGTCAATCTTAAGAGAAATCAACCCTGAATATTCTTTGGAAGGTGCTGAAGCTCCAGCATTCTGGTCACCTGATGTGAACAGTCAACTCATTGGAAAAGTCCCCGATGCTGGGAAAGATTGAGGGCAGAAGAAGAGCTTGTCAGAGGATGAGATGGCTAGATGGCATCACTGATGCAATGGACATGAACTTGGGCAAACTTCAGGAGATGGTGCGGGACAGGGAGGCCTGGTGTGCTGCAATCCATGGGGTTGCAAAGAGTTGGACATGACTGAGCGACTGAACAACAACAACCCGAGTTTACAAAATAAAGGAAGCATAAAATGGGAAAACCACTTATTGAAAAGAAAGTGAAAACAATATTTATTTTTAGTTTGAACAAATAGATTGACTAACTTAACTACCACTGGCTCAGTGGTAAAAATTCCACTTGCAATGCAGGAGATTCAGGCTTGATCCCTGGGTAGGGAGGATCCCATGGAGAAGCAAATGGAAACCAATTCCAGTATTCTTGCCTGGGAAAATCCCATGGATGGAGGATCCTGGGGGAGCAACAGTCCATGGGGTCTCAAAACAGTTGGACATGACTTAGTGACTAAAATGACAAAAAAAAAAAAAAAAAAAAATCAAGTTCATTATATTATGGGCTTTCCTGGAGGCTCAGATGGTAAAGTATCTGCCTGCAATGCTGGAGACTCAGGTTCAATCCCTGGGTCGGGAAGATCCCCTGGAGAAGAGAATGGTTACTCACACTAGTATTCCTGCCTGGAGAATTTCATGGACAGAGCAGCCTGGCAGACTACAGTCCATGGGGTAGCAAAGAGCTGGACATGACTAAGTGACTAACACTTTCAAGTTATTCTATTTTATACAGTTTTAAAAATTATTGTAACTTACATTTCCATGCTAAATTCTGAGGTGACCTGCTTTTGTTTTAAAACTTTTCAAAAGGTTCTCAAACTCAACCACTCTTTAAATGAGATTGATTAAGAGCGTACTACAATATTTTACATAATTCAGGGGGCATCTTGCACAATGTTCTGTGGAAAATCCGTATTCTGGAAAAACAATAATGATTTCAATAGGAGCAGCAGATTCCAGTTTCTTTTTTTAACAGACTCCATTTATAAGTCAATTAAAAACCTGACACATTTGAGCTGTTAAATACCTACTATGAGGTAGTGTTTATAATTGATTTTGTGTTGGGAAAAAAAAAAACACCTCTCTTTTTTTTCTCTGCTGCATCTTCATCAAACCAGTAACATACAATTTATTTCTCTTTTTCTATTGTTGGTCAGGAACAGTTAGACTGATAACTGAGATTACTTAAGGGACCGGAAGGCATTTCAAGTGGCATTAAAACTTATTATCTTTCAAAAGAACTTAAAAGTATGCTTTATGAATGATGTAAATGTTATTTCAGTTTTAAATTAGATGTTATGATTGCTATAATATTTTCATGAGTGAACACAAAAATCACATCAAAATAAATTAAAACTAGATAAACAGAAAATACCCCACATTTAGAAGCAAACCCTTGGGCTTTTTGTTTTTATTGTTGCTGCAGTTGTTTTTGTACTGTCAACTTTGTACTGAACTTCAGTGTAAATGAAAATCACAATAAATATACCTTTTACCCTTCTCTTTGGTGTCAAGATCTTATATATGTTACTTTTCTCATGATAATTCTAAACTTGTTCCAAAAGAAAGGCGATGGCTGTAATAATGTGTATGCTGTTAAAATGTGTCTTGATATAACAAGACCAAACATGCTATAAAGAAAAGAGGCAGTAACTATTTTGCACATTCAACTATATTTTAAAAATTTTACTATTGACTAGTTTATTTAATGACTATGTGACTTATTTGAGTATACTCTATTTTAAATATGTAATAAATTATATTCCTACTTACATAAACAGTTTACATGCATTTATTTGATTTTAGTAGTGAAACAATGATATGTGTATTGAAATTGACCTTTTTATCCAGAAAAACTTCTACTATTATTGATACATCTTGACTACTTAAAACAAAGCATCAGTGTCTCTTTTGCTTATGGACTCTGTGGGAGAGGGAGAGGGTGGGGAGATTTGGGAGAGCGGCATTGAAACATGTATAATATCATGTATGAAACGAGCTGCCAGTCCAGGTTCGATGCACAATACTGGATGCTTGGGACTGGTGCACTGGGACGACCCAGAGGGAGGGTATGGGGAGGGAGGAGGGAGGAGGGTTCAGGATTGGTAACACAGGTATACCTGTGGCGGATTCATTTCAATATTTGGCAAAACTAACACAATATTGTAAAGTTTAAAAATAAAATAAAATTAAAAAAAAAACAAAAACAAAGCATCATTTGAATTCAACTGCAAACAGTTTTATATTTTCTTTCTACTTTAATTCTTTTGAAACAACAACAACAACAAAAAAAAAACCTACTCCCAGAAAGCATTAAACATTAAATTAGCACATAAATTTGTTTTTAAAACAATTTTTGTTACAATATGAATCATACCCCATTTCGAGTTAATAAGAGCATAGCACAGTTACATTAAATGGAATTAAAAACAACACTTCTAGCGAATCCATTCTGTTTTGATTCCACACATTCACTCTTTATCTCAACTTATTCAGGGATCAATATAGCAACATGAAGGGATTTTTAAATCATGATACACATTCCTGGAGGCCAGGAGAATTTCAAAGTATCGCACTGGCACAGAGTTTTGTGGGGTTAACTTTCCAGCTCCTTAACTCCAATCTATACTTTTCCTAAAACTAACTTTCTTGAAAATTAAACAGGAATCTGAGTTCTTATTCATGGGGCCGAAGAATGAATTTCACAAACACACAAACACTCACAGTAACAAGTGGATAGGATTTGTTTTAAAGAGAAAGAAAAGTGCAAACACTCAGCATAGACACTGAGAGGGGGTGAAGAGTCCCCAGAAAGGCAGGGCTTATATGAGTTTATATCCTTACGAGTACTGAACTGTACATTTTTGGTTAGCTTTGTCCTTAAAAATAATTTCTAACCAATGTTTAAATATCACAATGTTTAACTTAACAACTCTATGGCTTCTCTTGATCCCTGGATAAACTTGTCATCCTCTTTCATGCCCCCGGCTGTTTTAAAATGGACCAGTGGCTGCTGCTACTGCTAAATCACTTCAGTCGTGTCCGACTCTGTGCGACCCCATAGACGGCAGCCCATCAGGCTCCCCCATCCCTGGGATTCTCCAGGCAAGAACACTGGAGTGGGTTGCCATTTCCTTCTCCAATGCATGAAAGTGAAAAGTGAAAGTGAAGTTGCTCAGTCGTGTCTGACTCTTAGTGACCCCATGGACTGCAGCCTACCAGGCTCCTCTGTCCGTCCATGGGAGTTTCCAGGCAGGAATACTGGAGTGGGTTGCCAGTGCCTTCTCCAAAAAATGGACCAGAGTATGGCCTAAAGATTAATGATCACCAGTTGTTTTTTTCCCTCAGGCATATGGAACAGAAGTTAATTACTGCCCTTTCCTGGATTTGAGTGGTGAAGACCATTCAGGTATGACCTAAATCAAATCCCTGATGACTATACAGTAGAAGTGAGAAATAGATTTAAGGGACGAGATCTGATAGACAGAGTGCCTGATGAACTATGGAATGAGGTTCGTGATATTGTACAGGAAACAGGGATCAATACCATCCCCATGGAAAAGAAATGCAAAACAGCAAAATGGCTGTCTGGGGAGGCCTTCCAAATAGCTGTGAAAAGAAGAGAAGTGAAAAGCAAAGGAGAAGAGGAAAGATATAAGCATCTGAATGCAGAGTTCCAAAGAATAGCAAGAAGAGATAAGAAACCCTTCTTCAGCGATCAATGCAAAGAAATAGAGGAAAACAACAGAATGGGAAAGACTAGAGATATCTTCAAGAAAATTTAAGATACGAAGGGAACATTTCATGCAAATATGGGCTCAATAAAGGACAGAAATGGTATGGACCTAACAGAAGCAGAAGATATTAAGAAGATGTGGCAAGAATACACAGAAGAACGTCACAAAAAAAATCTTCATGACCCAGATAATCATGATGGTGTGATCACTCACCTAGAGCCAGACATCCTGGAATGGGAAGTCAAGTGGGCTTTAGAAAGCATCACTATGAACAAAGCTAGTGGGGGTGATGAAATTCCAGTTGAGCTATTTCAAATCCTAAAAGATGATGCTGTGAAAGTGCTACATCAATATGCCAGCAAATTTGGAAAACTCAGCAGTGGCCACAGGACTGGAAAAGGTCAGTTTTCATTCCAATCCCAAAGAAAGGCAATGCCAAAGAATGCTAAAACTACTACACAATTGCACTCATTTCACATGCTAGTAAAGTAATGCTCAAAATTCTCCAAGTCAGGTTTCAGCAGTATGTGTACCATGAACTTCCAAATGTTCAAGCTGGTTTTAGAAAAGGCAGAGGAACCAGAGATCAAATTGCCAACATTGCTGGATCATCAAAAAAGCAAGAGAGTTCCAGAAAAACATCTATTTCTGCTTTATTGACTATGCCAAAGCTTTTGACTGTGTGGACCACAGCAAACTGTGGAAAATTCTTCAAGAGATGGGAATACCAGACCACCTGACCTGCCTCTTGAGAAACTTATATGCAGGTTAGGAAGCAACAGTTAGAAATGGACATGGAACAACAGACTGGTTCCAAATAGGAAAAGGAGTACATCAAGACTATATATTGTCACCTTGCTTATTTAACTTCTATACAGAGTACATCATGAGAAACATTGGGCTGGAAGAAGCACAAGCTGGAATCAGGATTGCTGGGAGAAATATCAATAACCTCACACATGCAGATGACACCACCCTCATGACAGAAAGTGAAGAAGAACTAAAGAGCCTCTTAATAAAAGTGAAAGTGGAGAGTGAAAAAGTTGGCTTAAAGCTCAACATTCAGACAATTAAGGTCGTATCATCCAGTTCCATCACTTGATGGCAAATAGATGGGGAAACAATGGAAATATTGTGTGACTTTATTTTTTGGGTCTCCAAAATCACTGCAGATGGTGATTGCAGTCATGAAATTAAAAGATGCTCTCTCCTTGGAAGTAAAGTTATGACCAACCTAGATAGCATATTAAAAAGCAGAGACATTACTTTGCCAACAAAGGTCCATCTAGTCAAGGCTATGGTTTTTCCAGTATTCATGTATGGATGTGAGAGTTGGACTGTGAAGAAAGCTGAGCGCTGAAGAACTGATGCTTTTGCACTGTGGTGTTGGAGAAGACTTTTGAGAGTCCCTTGGACTGCAAGGAGATCCAACCAGTCCATCCTAAAGGAGGTCAGTCCTGGGCGTTCGTTGGAAGGACTGATGTTGAAGCTGAAACTCCAATACTTTGGCCACCTCATGCGAAGAGTTGACTCATTGGAAAAGACCCTGACACTGGGAGGGATTGAGGGCAGGAAGAGAAGGGGACGACAGAGGATGAGATGGCTGGGTGGCATCACCGACTCAATGGACATGAGTTTGGGTAAACTCTAGGAGTTGTTGATGGATAGGAAGGCCTGGTGTGCTGCAGTTCATGGGGTTGCAAAGAGTCAGACATGACTGTGAAACTGAACTGAACTGAATTGAATTTATCAAACCAGGGACACATTCCAAGAATTTGGGACAAATGGTATAGTTTTAGATTGATGGAGTGAGATTTTATTGAAAACCAGACCAAGGTCTCAGAGTTCAACACTGATTGCCTAGCAATTTCTATTTCAAAACTGGGCTTGTACATGAGGTTTATCAGGTATCTCCCTCAATTCCTCCTGTTCTGAGACCTTCTTCCCTGTTACCCTTTCCAACTCTATAAGGAAGACATATCTCTTGTCTGGAATGTTTCTGTGGTGTTGCATGGCATTCAAAAATGCTGGGGTGTCAAACAAAGAATCATTTAAAATATTTATAGCTATGGAGTGACTATACTCCAAAGCTAGTGGAAGTGATAGGAGTCCAGTGAGCTATTTCTAATTCTATAATATGAGGTTGTTAAAGTGTTGCACTCTATATGTCAGCAAATTTGGAAAACAGCAGTGGCTACAGGACTAGAAAAGTTCAGTTTTCATTCCAATCCCAAAGAAAGGCAATGCCAAAGAATGCTAAAACTACTGCACAATTGCACTCATCTCACACGCTAGTAAAGTAATGCTTAAAATTCTTCAAGACTGGCTTCAGCAATACGTGAACCATGAACTTCCAAATATTCAAGCTGGTTTTAGAAAAGGCAGAGGAACCAGATTTCAAATTGCCAACATCGCTGGATCATCAAAAAAGCAAGAGAGTTTCAGAAAAACATCTATTTCTGCTTTATTGACTATGCCAAAGCCTTTGACTGTGTGGACCACAACAAACTGTGGAAAATTAATTCTGAAGGAGATAGGAATACCAGACCACCTGACCTGCCTCTTGAGAAACTTATATGCAGGTCAGGAAGCAACAATCAGAACCGGACATGGAACAACAGACTGGTTCCAAATAGGAAAAGGAGTACATCCAGACTATATATTGTCACCCTGCTTATTTAATTTATATGCAGAGTACATCATGAGAAATGCTGGGCTGGAAGGAGCACAAGCTGGAATCAAAATTGCCAGGAAAAATATCAATAACCTCACATATGCAGATGACACCACCCTCATGACAGAAAGTGAAGAAGAACTAAAGAGCTTCTTGATGAAAGTGAAAGAGGAGAATGAAAAAGTTGGCGTAAAGCTCAACATTCAGAAAATGAAGATCATGGCATCTGGTTCTATCACTTCATGGCAAATAGATGGGGAAACAGTGGAAACACTGAGTGACTTCATTTTTTGGGTCTCCAAAATCACTGCAGATGGTGATTGTAGCCATGAAATTAAAAGACGCTTACTCCTTGGAACGAAAGTTATGACCAATCTAGACAGCATGTTAAAAAGCAGAGACATTAGTTTGCCAACAAAGGTCCATCTAGTCAAGGCTATGTTTTTTTCTGTAGTCACGTATGGATGTGAGAGTTGGACAACAAAGAAAGCTAAGCACTGAAGAATTGATGCTTTTGAACTGTGGTGTTGGAGAAGACTCTTGAGAGTCCCTTGGACTGCAAGGAGATCTACCCAATCCATGCTAAAGGAGATTGGTCCTGGGTATTCATTGAAGGACTGATGTTGAAGCTGAAACTCCAATGCTTTGGCCACCTGATGCGAAGGGCTGACTCATTTGAAAAGACCCTGATGCTGGAAAAGATTGAAGTTAGGAGGAGAAGGGGACAACAGAGGATGAGATGGCTGGATGGCATCACCGACTCAATGGACATGAGTTTGGGTAAACTCTGGGAGTTGGTGATGGATAGGGAGGCCTGGCCTTTGTGTGGATCATGGGCTCGCAAGAAGTCGGACACAACCAAGCAACTGAACTGAACTGAACTGAACTGAAAGAATGTTCAAACTACAGTTGTGATCATTTCTCATGCTAGCAAGGAAATGCTCAAAATTCTTCAAAGTAGGCTTCAACATTACATGGACAGAGAACTTCCAGATATACAATCTAGATTTAGAAAAGGCAGGGGAACCATAGATCAAATTGCCAACATCCATTGGATCATAGAAAAATGCAAAGGGATTCCAAAAAACCCATCTACTTCTGTTTTGTTGACTATGCTAAAACTTTTCACTTTGTGGATGACAAGAAACTATGGAGAATTCTTAAAGAGATGGGATTAACAGACCACCTTACCTGTCTCCTGAGAAACCTGTATGCAGGTCAAGAAGCAACAGTTAGAACTGTACATGGAACAACAGACTGGGTCCAAATTGGGAAACGAATTATGTGAAAGGTGTATATAGTCACCCTGCTTATTTAACATATATGCAGAGTATATCATATGAAATTCCAGAGTAGATGAAGCACAAGCTGGAATCAAGATGGCTGGGAGAAATATCAATAACCTCAGATATGCAGATGACACCATCCTTATGGCAGAAAGTGAAGAGGAACTAAAGAGCCTCTTGATGATGGTAAAAGAGGAGAGTGAAAAAGCTGGCTTAAACTCAGCATTGAAAAAATGAAGATCATGGCACCCAGTCCCATCATTTCATGACAAATAGGTGGGGAAACAATGGGAACAGTCACAGACCTTATTTTCTTGGGCTCCAAAGTCACTGAAGATGGTGACTGAAGCCATGAAATTAAAAGACACTTGCTCCTTGGAAGAAAAGCTGAAACCTAGATAGCATATTAAAAAGCATAGACATTACTTTGCTGACAAAGGTCTGTCTAGTCAAAGCTATAGGTTTTCCGTTAGTCTTGTATGGATGTGAGAGTTGGACTATAAAGAAGGATGAGCATCAAAGAATTGATGCTTTTGAACTTTGTGTTGTTAAAGACTCTTGAGCATCCCTTGGAAAGCAAGGAGATCAAACCAGTCCACCCTAAAGGAAATCAGTCCTGAATATTCATTGGAAGGACTGATCTGAAGCTGAAGCCACCTGATGTGAAAAATTGACACATTGGAAAAGATCCTGATACTGGTAAAGGTTGAAAGTAGAAGGAGAAGGGGACAACAGAGTATGAGATGGTTGGATGGCATCACCAACTTGATTGATGTGAGTTTGAGCAGGCTCTGGGAGTTAGTAATGAACAGGGAAGCCTGGCGTGCTTTAATCCATGGGGTCACAAAGAGTCAGACACAACTGAGCAACTGAACTGAACTATCTTTTGAATTGATATCTTGGAACAGTCCAACTCTTACATGGTAGGGAGAGGTGAAGAGCACCCTTCCTTGTGTGCCTTGGTTCTTTTCAAGGACACAAAGAAAAATCTGAGGTCTTAACTGTGGCAGAAACAAGTTTATTGAAAAAGAAGAAAATGCATACCTCAAGGGAGAGTTTGGCTAAGCCAGGAGAGGCACTGGTGCTGGAATGTTGAAGTAAGGGTGTTTTCAAGACAGGGTTTTTGCATATTCATCTAGGTAGGCATGGCCTGACAGTTTTGATTGACAATTGCAAGTTACATAACAATAGGCTCTCTTGTGCATGTCTTTCCCACAATTCAGTCTGTTATAATCAGATGTATGTATGTATAAAATTTTTAATGAACACTTAATGCATTACTTTGCCAACAAAGGTCCATCTAGTCAAGGCTATGGTTTTTCCAGTGGTCATGAATGGATGCAAGAGTTGTACTGTCAAGAAAACTGAGTGCTGGAGAATTGATGCTTTTGAACTGTGGTGTTGGAGAAGACTCTTGAGAGTCCCCTGGACTGCAAGGAGATCCAACCAGTCCATTCCGAAGGAGATCAGCCCTGGGATTTCTTTGGAAGGAATGATGCTAAAGCTGAAACTCCAGTACTTTGGCCACCTCATGCGAAGAGTTGACTCATTGGAAAAGACTGATGCTGGGAGGGATTGGGGGCAGGAGGAGAAGGGGACGACAGAGGATGATATGGCTGGATGGCATCACTGACTCTATGGACGTGAGTCTGAGTGAACTCCGGGAGATGGTGATGGACAGGGAGGCCTGGTGTGCTGTGATTTATGGGGTCGCAAAGAGTCGGACACGACTGAGCAACTGATCTGATCTGATCTGAATGCAATCCTGACTGCCTAATGTCTCTTGAGGACACAGCTGTTCATCAAGGGCGCATGTGCCGGAGTTGGAGAAGACCCTGTGGTTAGTTTGTAGCAAAGCTGTGAACTCTTTTTGGCTGCACTGGGACACATCTGGGGTAGGGTTTAGAGATTAGCTTGAATCTTTTATGACTAGGCCACTCCTTGTTGCTCATGCCTAACTTCCTACATAACACAACCAGCTGCCTAGCTTAATGACACTTGTGTGTTTATAGCCCTGAGGTATGACTGTAACAGTATAAGATTTTAAGACCAAAATATTGTACTGGATATCACAGTAAATTAAAATTCAATAATAAAAATTTCATGTTGAATTTATAAGAAATTGTTTACAACATCATTTCTATAATACTATTTATCATTATAATATTTAACAGCTAAATTAAAAATTAAAATTAAAAACATCTTTTGGGACTTCCTGGCAGACCAGTGGTAAGACTTACCTTGCACAGCAGGAGGTGTGGGTTCAATCCCTGGTTGGGGAGCTAAGATCACACATGCCTCATGCCAAAAAATCAGAACATATAGAAACAACAGAAGCAATACTGTAACAAATTCAGTAATGACCAAAAAAAATGGTCCGCATCAAAAAAGATCTTAAAAATATCTTTTGTTTATAGATCTTCCTGGTGATAAGAGTCATCACAACTGCATTTTCTCCATGAAATAAAATATGTATACAAAGGCCCCAGTTTGTCAAAAATTTAAAGGAATATATGAAAGGAAAAAACACAATAAAGTCTTGATACTCTGTAAGAACCTCTAAAAACTTGAAAAACTCTATTTATAAGTAATGTTTACATATAATTTCTCATTTTATACTTCAAGTTGAGTCAGTACAAATATTATCCTCATTTTACAAGAACTCTAATTTTATTAGCAAGGTATGTCCATCCACTCACAAAATCTGCTCACTCCATCATATCCCAAACTGCTTCATATTTTGAGTAGCACTTCTACTAATCTAATTTTATGTATATTTATTCCAGAATCATGTAACCATACTCATCTCATTCATGTGAGAGATGGTTTGTAGCTATATTGTTTTCCTGTGTCTAAAATATGATGAGAGCAAATCATAAACTTGTCCTCAGTATTGTAGGTCAACCAAATGAGGCATGGACAGAGCCTAGACTCCTCATTAAATAAAGCCAGGCTTTCATCCTCTTGGATCTGTGTGGCCCTATCCCCGCCCCACATTCGGACATTGAGTCCTGATAGGAAGCAGCAGCTGTAGTAGTTAAGAATGTGTGACTGTGATATCATAGGACCTGGATACTCATCCTGGCATTTTACTTACTAACTGTATGACCTTGAGCATAGTATTAAGCATTCTAAGCTTCGGTCTCCCTGCTGGTATTGCAATAGTTTTGCTTTGAGAAGTTAAGTGAGGTCTTCCATTGAGAGCAGTTAGCTTAGTGATTGGAATAAAATAAGCACAGTCAGAATGCCATCTATTGACTAAGATTCATTTTCCTTGTTGATTTCAATTTGGGGGAAATTTTATTATTAATTAGCATTGTGCTTCAAATAAAGAAATTACAAGTCATTCTATTCAGTTATTTTTTTAGCAAAAAGAAAAGCTCTCTTAATGGTGACAGTTGAAATATTTGACTTGTTTTGGACATTTTCTATGACATTTTTAGTGGTGTGACCTCTATTGTCAATTATCATGATAGGTTAGCTAAGAAATACCTGAATTAACAATTTTAGCAAGTTATTCTTATTTTTAAATTAGTGTACAAGACAAAATACAGGAATGTAAAAACTGAAAATGTTTTTTTTTTAACTCTGACTAGAAATGCACATAGATCATGGTTGCTATTTATCAAGTCAGATGTCACACCAGTCTACCTCACATTTTAAACTCCAAGTTTTATAGAATGATGCTTGCTATAATTGCAACTATCTCTCATCATAAAGCTTTTCAGTTAATATTTTATGTTTTTTCAAAAGCTATGTTACATGCTCCATCGTTCATTTAACAAGAGTTACATTTAGTGTTCTTAGAACAATACTCCATGATACACAGATAAAATTATTTTTGGAGAAAAAAGTGCATTTAATTATTTTATATTTTGTTGTGTGAATTTTACAGTATGTTTCCATGGAAAACAGAAGTTTTCCATGCTCAACACCGTCAACATTGAACTTGGAATATTCACTTTTCAAGACACATGCTTGATCGGTCAAGAAAAAATTCTACTTCAATAAAGTCATTGAAAATGTTGTATAAATATTTAAATATTTGCTTAATGCTATAGTACTTATTAACCAATGAAAACATAATAGTCCTTTCATTATCACTCTCTGCGCTTAGTTGCTCAGTTGTCTCTGACTCTTTGCAACCCAATGCACTGTGGACTGCCATGCTCCTCTGCCGTGGTGATTCTCCAGGCAAGAATACTGGAGTGGGTTGTAATGTCCTTCTCCAGGGGATCTTCCCAACCCAGGGATCCAACCCAGGTCTCCCTCATTGCAGACAGATTCTGTACCATCTGAGCCACCAGGAAGCAAACTTCATTACCACTAAATTAACATATATATGAGAGTTCACTGTGGTATTTTTTTCAGGTTACCATGCAAGCATAAGGTACATGCTATTCATTTGCTATTCATCCCCTCACAGATTATCTTTATAATTACACTCTAAATAAATTTAATAAACACAGTTTTTTGACAAAAATTAATTTATTGAAAAAACACAAATCAAAGAATGCCTATTTCTTATTGAGATGATTCAATATTCTATTTCACTTATATTCTTTTCTTTTAATCTATGCTCACTGCAGATGGTGACTGCAGCCATGAAATTAAAAGACACTTACTCCTTGGAAGGAAAGTTATGACCAACCTAGATAGCATATTCAAAAGCAGAGACATTACTTTGTCAACAAAGGTCCGTCTAGTCCAGGCTATGGTTTTTCCTGTGGTCATGTATGGATGTGAGAGTTGGACTATGAAGAAGGCTGAGCGCCGAAGAATTGGTGCTTTTGAACTGTGGTGTTGGAGAAGACTCTTGAGAGTCCCTTGGACTGCAAGGAGATCCAACCAGTCCATTCTGAAGGAGATCAGCCCTGGGATTTCTTTGGAAGGAATGATGGACAGGGAGGGCTGACGTGCTGCGATTCATGGAGTCGCAAAGAGTCGGACACGACTGAGCGACTGAACTGAACTGAACTACTGCTAAGTCTCTTCACTTGTGTCCAACTCTTTGCAACCCCTTGGGCTTCAGCCCAACAGGCTCTTCTATCCATGGAATTCTCCAGGCAAGAATACTGGAGTGTGGTGCCATTACCTTCTCCAGGCAATCTTTCTGAGCAAGGGATTGAACCTGGGTCTCCGGCATGCAGGCAGATTCTTTACAGTCTGAACCATCAGGTTCATGGGATTCTTCAGGCAAGAATACTGAAATGGGTTGCCTTTTCCTCCTCCAGGGGATCTCCCCAACCCAGGGATCAATCCCACTTCTCTTACATCGCCTGCACTGGCAGGTGGGGTTTTTGTCACTACTAGAGAAAATGCTTATGATGTCCATTCTGTTCATTCAATTGGGATCAGGGGTTTAAATTAAACTAAATTTCAACTTATAACAATCACCTACTTCAGAGAAATTATTTATGTTCATATTATTTGGCCTTTCTTTCAAATTAGCCATTTTTCTTGTTTTGTTCTAGTCTCCTACCCACAGAATCTAGCTTGTTTTTATTCTTTTTTCATGATATAGATGATATTAGAATAGAGTTTGTGATTTGTTCAAAATTCAGTTCAGTCACTCAATCGTGTCCAACTCTTTGTGACCCCATGAATCGCAGCACGCCAGGCCTCCCTGTCCATCACCAACTCCCGGAGTTCACTCAGACTCACGTCCATAGAGTCAGTGATGCCATCCAGCCATCTCATCCTCTGTCGTCCCCTTCTGCTCCTGCCCCCAATCCCTCCCAGCCTCAGAGTCTTTTCCAATGAGTCAACTCTTCACATGAGGTGGCCAAAGTACTGCAGTTTCAGCTTTAGCATCATTCCTTCCAAAGAAATCCCAGGGCTGATCTCCTTCAGAATGGACTGGTTGGATCTCCTTTCACTCCAAGGGACTCTCAAGAGTCTTCTCCAACACCACAGTTCAAAAGCATCAATTCTTTAGCGCTCAGCCTTCTTCATAGTCCAACTCTCACATCCATACATTACCACAGGAAAAACCAGAGCCTTGACTATGATTTTTGGACCTTTGTTGACAAAGTAATGTCTCTGCTTTTGAATATGCTATCTAGGTTGGTCATAACTTTCCTTCCAATTCGTTGCCTGTAAATCTTCAAATATATACTCTGAATATATATGAAATGCTCTTTGAGGTAAATTATGCAACTTTATCCCAGAATACTCTTTCAATTGAAACCTCTGTCTGAAAAGCAAGCACACGAAGAGAAAGATGTGAGAATTCATGGTAAATAATCTGGTCTAAGAGGACATTAGTCCCAAAATATAATCTTTTTTATAGTTAATTAGGTTTGGCAAATTACTTGACTTTTATAAACCTCTATTTCCTTAATCTTAGAAAGGTAAATTTAAGAAAATTAGGATTATAAATCTGCTAACTGGTGACTTGATTTAAAACTATATCTCATATATACAAAATATTCTTTGTATTCCACTGATTTTTTATAGATAGATAGGAATGTTATCTATCTATAAAGTTCCAAGAGAATTTCAGAAAAACATCTACTTCTGCTTTATGGACTATGCTAAAACTTTGACTGTGTGGATGACAACAATCTGTGGAAAATTCTTAAAGAGATGGGAATACCAGACCACCTGACCTGCCTCCAAAGAAATCTGTATGCAGGTTAAGAAGCAACAGTTAAAATTGGACTTGAAACAACGGTCTGGTTCCAAATTGGGAAAGGAGTATGTCAAGGCTGTATATTGTCATCCTGCTTATTTAACTTACATGCAGGGTACATAATGTGAAATGCTGGGCTGGATGAAGCACAAGCTGGAATCAAGATTGCCAGGAAAAAATATCAATAACCTCAGGTATGCAGATGACATCACCCTTATGACAAAAAGTGAAGAACTAAAGAGCTTCTTGATAAACGTGAAAGAGGAGAAGGAAAAAGCTGGCTTAAAACTCAACATTCAAAAAACCAAGATCATGGCATCGGGTCCCATTACTTCATGGCAAATAGATGGGGAAACAATAGAAACAGTGACAGACTTTATTTCCTTGGGCTCCAAAGTCACTGTGGATGGTGTCTGCAGCCATGAAATGAAAAGATGCTTGCTCCTTAGAAGAAAAACCTAGTGAAAGTCGCTCAGTCGTGTCCAACTCTTTGCGACCCCATGGACTATACAGTCCATGGAATTCTCCAGGCCAGAATACTGGATTGGGTAGCCCATCCCTTCTCCAGTGGATCTTCCTGATGCAGAAATTAAACCGGGGTCTTCTGCATTGCAGGCGGGTTCTTTACCAACTGGGCTATGAGGGAAGCCTAGAAAAACTTGGACAGCATATTAAAAAGCAAAGACATTATTTGCCAACAGAGGTCCATCTCATCAAAACTATGGTTTTTCCAGTAGTTATGTATGGATGTGAGACTTGGACCATAAAGTTAAGCACCGAAGAATTAATACTTTCGAACTGTGGTCCTGTAGAAGACTCTTGAGAGTCCCTTGGACTGCAAGGAGATCCAACCAGTCAATCCTAAAAGAAGTCAGTCCTGAATATACATTAGAAGGACTGATGCTGAAGCCAAAACTCCAGTACTTTGACCACCTGATGCGAAGAACTGGCTCATTAGAAAAGACCCTGATGCTAGGAAAGATTGAAGGCAGGAGGAGAAGGGGACGACAGAGAATGAGATGGTTGGATGGCATCACCAACTCAATGAACATGAGTTTGAGCAAGCTCCAAGAGTTTGTGCTGGACAGGGAGGCCTGGCGTGCTGCAGCCCATGGGGTCACAAAGAGTCAGACACAAGTGAGCAACTGAACTGAACTGAGGAATGTTATTTTATACTGAATGAAACATTATAAATTTGACAAATCTAAATTGTGAAAATAATAAATCCAAAAGGAATTCATTCATGATCATTGGGATCTTCTTTAATTCAAGTTCTTTTAAAAAAGAAATCCTGCTAGGCTACATGGCAGTAGTTCTTTTCTAATACAAGTCTTGCTATTCAGGAAAAAAAGGAGTAGATTGCTCTGATCTTAGAAATTATGTTTCCTTAGGAAAATACTAGTTTCCAATACTTCATAATTTTTTATCTAAATTAATAAATCTTCCCCATTTCTTCCTCTGCCTTATATATGTAATATATTTCTCCCTGTTATTAATATATATGCATACATATATATATAGTATAAAATATTACTATATATGTAAATTCAGTGCATTTAAAACCCTTCCTGTTAATCTATAATTCTTTCACAAGTTAGGTTTGCCTTCTATCTTCAAGCAGATTTAATAATGCTTATATTTTGTCTGTTTGATAAATAAATTTTTAAAGCCACCTTTAAATGACTTAAATGCCTTTTCTCAATATATTGTCTTTCCATATTATTTTCTGTTATTGTCTTTTTCAGCTTCCACTTTCTTATAATTTTTCTCTAATAGTTCTGAAACTTAGTATTGTATTCAGTTTTGGTTATTCTATGAATTTTACATGTTATCTCTTTTACAACTCTTATTTACCCTTGACTACTTTTTTCATCTTCTCCTCCAACAAACTGAAACAGCATTTTTATTGCATAAGTCTTTGGCAATGTTTTGCTAAAGTTTATTTAATATGATACCATGGACTGATTTCTTCACTTTTAAGTAATAAATAAAATATTCTGAGTAATTAGTATATAATAAAATGGTATAAATATAAAACATTAAAATATCAGAAATCACTATAGAATATGACTTTTTATTTTGAAAATTGTTTATTTTGGACTTTTGTTTTTATAAAATTATGAATCAGGCTAAAAAATAACATGCTTCTATTTATAGACTTTTCTAATTGACCATATATTTTTTCCACTTCCTTTAATTAAATAAGTGACAAAGATTTAAGAATATTTTTTGTACATTTATTAAAAGATAAATGTATTCTTTTCTTATTTCATTTTATTTGCAAGCTATATTCTATTCCACAAAATAAAGTGTATAAAACTTGCACATATAAGTTACAAAACTTGTAAAATATATGAATGTAATTTGAAAGCCCAACAATTTTATATGGATTTGTTTACCCAGTGCTCTCTCTGATCCCTTTTAATCATACTTTCTAGTAGAAGAGTAGAGCATACAAGCTAAAACTCCACTTCCTGTACCTTTTTCTAGTTAAGATTCTAGGTGTGACATTGATTCAGTCATTGGATTTTGAGGAAGGATTAAGCTCCATGTAGTAAAAGGTGTCTCGGAGAAGGCAATGGCAACCCACTCCAGTACTCTTGCCTGGAAAATCCCATGGACGGAGGAGCCTGGTAGTCTGCAGTCCATGGGGTCGCTGAGATTTGGACGTGACTGAGTGACTTCACTTTCACTTTTCACTTTCATGCATTGGAGAAGGCAATGGCAACCCACTCCAGTGTTCTTGCCTGGAGAATCCCAGGGACAGGGCAGCCCGGTGGGCTGCTGTCTATGGGGTCACACTGAGTCGGAACACGACTGAAGCAACTTAGCAGCAGCAGCAGTAAAAGGTGTCTACTTTGAAGCAGATCATGGAAGAGAACATGTGCTTTTGGATCCTGTGCTGATGTACTGATCTTAGAGACTGTTTCAAATTTGGCAGCTTCCTCTTCTTGGCAGAGGAGAATTGTGTCTATAAACGCACTTCATAGTTCTCCAACTTCTGACTGTGGGCCAGCAGATAATACCCTTGGTAGTCCCGTTGTGCTGTGTGGATTCATCGATGTTTCTAGACGGTTCACTTTCATAGTGGTTTCATAAGGTAGTTACAGCTCCAAATAACTAAGGTGGTACTGTTGCTAACAGCACAGGGCATGAACTACTTGAGTAATTGTTTTTAGTAACAGTCATTGACCACACACAAGAATATGGGAAGTTGGAATTTACTAGTTAAGTTTGAAGGCAATAAAGTGAGGAAAAGTTAATCCATTAAAACCTCACATTTAGTCACTTGGATTATCACTGATGAGCACCTATAATTAAGTAATAAGAAGTCATTAAAGGTAGAGCTTCCCAGGTGGCACTAGTGGTAAATAATCCACCTGCCAGTGCAGAAGACGCAAAGACATGAGGGTTCCATCCCTGGGTCGGGAAGATCAGCTGAAGTAGGAAATGTCAACCTTCTCCAGTATTCTTGCCTGGAAAATTCCATGGGCAGGAATCTGGCAGGCTATATAGTTTATGGGACAGCAAACAGTCAGAAATGCCTGAGCACAAAGGCAACTCTTGGGTGGTCAAATCTTTGCTGCAAAAATCATTAAGGGTTTTGCAAGTAATTAAAAGACTATGGGGAGTCTGGGTGCTTTAATCCATCAGGAAAAATCTTTTAAAAAGTGTAAAATGAAGGGCACCAGCTTTTACTTTCTTATAGCCAAGTCAGAAGATCTGAGGGTTTCCATGACTAACAGAAAATAATTATTTTATCTCTTATAACAATAGGGTTACTGTATCTGAAAATGAGATTCCAAGTCTCTTTCTGTGGGTTGATGAATTATAGTGTTAGGCTCAATTTGCCAGATAACTTTAGTGAAAGTTAGACAATTTATGGAAATAGGTGGATCCCAAAATTGCACTAATGGCATTTAGGAAGTGTGCATGACTCAAAATACTTTAAACTACCCAACCTACACAAAGGTTCTCCCCCTGGGATAAGCCAAACTTTTTCTCTGACTGATGAATCACCCAAGATATTCCTCTCTAAAAAAGCCAGGCAGGTCTTCCCAAGGCACCCTTCATTAGTTTCAGATTTAAATTAGAGGCTAGAAATCAACATAGCACAGGGAGCTAATTATCAAGCTGTAAGCTGAATGAAAGTCACACCCACTAGAAGAGAGAGATTACTTTATCATCTTGAAGAACACCCCAATAACCAGGTGAACAATATGATTTCTCCATAGAACTCGTATTTCCTCAGCCAGTCATTTCAATGCTTTATCAAATGGCTCATGTAATTTGCTGTAGTGACAGGAATAGAGATTATGTACAGGACCAACAATATGAATTTTTTCTGTCGTTGGTGATCAGTCTACGGCTACTGCTGCTGCTGCTGCTGCTAGGTCGCTTCAGTCATATCCGACTCTGTGCGACCCCAGAGATGGCAGCCCACCAGGCTCCCCCGTCCCTGGGATTCTCCAGGCAAGAACACTGGAGTGGGTTGCCATTTCCTTCTCCAAGGCATGAAAGTGAAAAGTGAAAGTGAAGTCGCTCAGCCGTGTCCAAATCTCAGCGACCCCATGGACTGCAGCCCACCAGGCTCCTCCGTCCATGGATTGTCCAGGCAAGAGTACTGGAGTGGGGTGCCATTGCCTTCTCCGCTATGGCTACCGCTAAGTGTCTAATCTGCTAACTCAGAGACAAATGATAAACTGCTCCAAATGATGTCGTATCTTAAGACCAGACAGTTATCCAGTGCCAGAGTAAGTGTATTGGCCCCTTGTATCAAAGAGGACATATTAAAAAGCAGAGACATTAAAGCATTAAAGAAGTATATTAAAAGCAGAGACATTACTTTGCCAACAAAAGTCCATCTAGTCAAAGCTATGGTTTTTCCAGTAGTCATGTATGGATGTGAGAGTTGGACTATAAAGAAAGCTGAGCATTGAATAATCGATGCTTTTGAACTGTGGTGTTGGAGAAGACTCTTGAGCGTCCCTTGGACTGCAAGGAGATCCAACCAGTCCATCCTAAAGGAAATTAGTCCTAAATGTTCATTGGAAGGACTGATGCTGAAGCTGAA
The DNA here is from genome assembly GCF_029378745.1 of Bos indicus. Lineage (NCBI taxonomy): Eukaryota > Metazoa > Chordata > Mammalia > Artiodactyla > Bovidae > Bos > Bos indicus. Next base: position 25,546,838 of record NC_091776.1, on the reverse strand, counting down.
GCTCCAATACTTTGGCCACCTGATACAAAAAACTGACTCATTTGAAAAGACCCTGATATCAGCTGGGAAAGATTGAAGGTGGAAGGAGAAGGGGACAACAGAGGATGAGATGGTTGGATGGCATCACTGACTTGATGGAAACGGGTTTGAGTAAATTCCAGGAGTAAGTGATGGACAGGGAGGCCTGGCGTGCTGCTGTGCATGGGGTCGCAAAGAGTCAGACAGGACTCTGTCTGATCAAAGAGGATATCATAATTTTCCCTTTTTCTTTATCTTTACCTGTCTTTCTCACCAGTGCAATTCTTTTGGTGATAAAAACTATGAATCTTCTAAATACTTAACACACTATCATGCTATTCTACACAATAATATCTCAAAGCATGGCTCCTAGTTATGTAGAAATAAGCTTACATTCAGGATTCACTGGTGAAGGTGATACACTGATTTACTTGACTTCTGGGGGCCTGTTTGTATGTATAGATGCTGTAACTGCATTGTTTATTGTACTTGTTTATTTTTATTGTTGTTATCAGGAAGCTTAAATATAGGAAAAGGGAACGTATATGAAAACTGAATAAACAAAGCATTTGACTATAGAGAGATCAAGTATCGGCTCACTGATGCTGATTCCATGGTAGTTTGTGGTGGTTTAGTTTCTCAGTGGTGTCTGACTCTTGCAACTAACTTCATGAACTGCAGCCCACCAGGCTTCTCTGTCCATGGATTTCCCAGGCAAGAATACTGGAGTGGGTTGGCATTTCCTTCTCCAGATCTTCCCGCCCCAGTGACTGAACCTCAGTCTCCTGCATTACAGGCAGATTCTTTACCAACTGAGCCTCCTGATTCCATAGCCCTTGCAGAATTCCTTCAGAGAATGAAACATCCTTGCAGAAACATTTTCCCTTGCTTCCTATAGCAAGGTTTCAGATGTTATTTGTCCTCTTTCAGTTGTTTTCAAAATTTACTTCTTGTTACTATCCATGGAAAAGAGGGAGAAAGGAATATCTCTTATGGCAAGGATCATTTTCAGGCCTGATGTTCTTATCTTGATGCTGCTGAGGCTGTAGGAACCTTTCTGATAGTCTAGCCTCCTGACTATGGTACAGACTCAGTTACATACTGTAGCCTGGGAGTTTTTATTTCTATAATTCTAAAATTACAAATTTATTTGGACAATAAAGTGCTGTCTGTCTCTGTAATTAAGAATGGAATTCTCCCATTTCAATTGCTTTCAAAATTTCATGCAATAATTCCTTGTTAAAACTGAAGGAGCCTAATAAAACTATCATAGGTATCAAATTTCAGAAATAAAAATCATTTATCATAGCCTAAAGGCAACTCCACTGAAATAAATAGAAGCATCAGACAGGCTCTCATGGGAAAGCATTCCTGTCTTATGTGAAATATGTAAAGGATTGTGCTAGTGCTAGGAAAACTTGGAAATAAACAGGACCTGGAATATTATGGCAGTAATCAAATAAATCACATAAACTTCAGACTCATAAGTTATTTCAAAATTGAAAACCACAAAATCATACATGGCATTAATGCATTGTGGATTTCCCTTAAATATTTATTTATGCAGGTAGTAATGAAATAACTACACTTTCAGGTAGTTCAGTCACTAAGTCATGTTCAACTCTTGTGACCCCATGGACTTAGCCTGCCAGGCTCCTCTCTCCATGGGCTATTGCATGCAAGAATACTGGAGTGGGTTGCCATTTTCTTCTCCAATACTTTCAGAACTGTATTTAACAGAAAAAAACACAAAGATTCTTTATTAGAAAGTATAAATGGTTTTCTGAATTATTAGATTATGAAGTGTTTTTAAACACCACTCCAAATTGTTCTAACAAGCCTCAGGTTGCTGAGGGATTTCCTAAAGCGGGTGGCCAGTGGTGTTTCATGTAGGTCCTGGTGTGTTACAGCAATATCATTCCCACCTCACCCTTCAGACCATTTCATGCAACTCCTACCTTCCCTTCAAACCTCTATGCATTGAGCCACCTCAAAAAAGATTTCTGTTTAGTTCCTGAGGGAAATTTTGAGCTAGTGCACCGTCTGAGCTAGTATTTCTGGAGCACCCTATTTGTACACATTTTGTACATTTTATACACTTACTATCATGTACAATCATTATTGGTTGACTGGTTTTTACCACTAAACTATCATGTCTAGTGAGCATTTTGAATAAGCTCTTTATCTCATTATCTAGTATAGTCTCCAGCACAGGACAGGTTATATTGCTTCAGTCAAAATAATAGTACAAAAATCTTGATTATGGTGGTTTTCCTTTTTCATAAAGGTATAATTCATGGATAGGAAGACCATGAATGGATGAAATATAATTAAATAACAACAAGATACATGTTATAGTATCTGCCCTTAGACCATTCATCATAATAGAACCCTGCTGCCTCTATGAATCACTTTTCCCCATTCTTCACAGAAAGGAACTCAAAGTCTTTGAACATACTAGAAAAATAATTTTATTTGTAGTTTCCAAAAACTTGGTTTACCACAGATTCTCTTGGGAACCTGACTCAAGTACATTTCTAAAATAAGATTCATTGAAATTGAATAAAATTGTTCTTTATTAGAATACTGAAGTCACTAAATTGTGTCTGACTCTTTGCAACCCCATGGAATGCAGCAAACCAGGCTGCCCTGTCCTTCACTATCTCCTGGAGTATGCTCAAACTCACTTCCATTGAGTTGGTGATGCAATCCCACCATCTCATCCTCTGTCAATTTTTCCCAGAATCAGGGTCTTTTCCAATGAGTCAGTTCTTCACATCAGATGGCCAAAGAATTGGAGCTTTAGCTTTAGCATCAGTCCTTCCAATGAATATACAGAACTGATTTCCTTTAGGATGGACTGGTTTGATCTCCTTGCAGTTCATGGGACTCTCAAGAGTCTTCTCCAGTACCACAATTCAAAAGCACAAATTCTTCAGCACTCATGTTTATTTTGCTGAATGGATACATAATGTGCCATAGCAAAGTTGAAGATGAGTAGAAAATGAGGTACCAGTCAATCATATCAAGTATCAAGACCTATTTAATCAAAAGTTATTTAAAAGGTTTATTTTCATCTGAAAATAGCCAAACTATACTAGTGCATTTCTTGCATTGTGATAAACAGACAAACTTAGTGGGTTAAAAGGATAAATATTTACCATCAATCGTCAGTCTGTGGGTCAAGTGGAAGGTTTTATTGAACGGCGTGTGCAGACTCAGCCCATCAGTGTTGGGATCACTCATACATTTGATAAGCCAGCTAGGTATGTTTATTCTAGGATGGTTTCCTTCATATGTATAGAGGTTGGCTGTCGCTGGCTGGTATTAGCTGGTATACGTGGAGGTAACAACATTGCTAATAATCCAACAGGCAAGTACTGGCTTGTTTAAATTTAGCTGCAGGGTTCTGAGAGTAAGTGGAAATACAAAAGACCTTTGGATTATATTTTTAAAATTGGCACACAAACCATTCTCTTCTATTCTATTTTCCAAAGTAAGTCACAAGGAAAGCCTAAATTTAAGGGATAGGAAATGGATCCTACCCTGTTAATAGCTTCAGCTGCAAATTGATACTTCATAGGTCATGGGTATAGACCACTGGTGAACTGAGGCCACTTTTTGTAACCAATTTAATCATAAAGATTAAGGGGAAAACACACAACCTGGAAATAAAACCAATTCTATCAAAGGTATTAAACTATAATAAAAGATATAATGAATTAGCAATGGAAAAGTTAAAGAGGAATTGTTCTGGTATTAACTTAAAATTTATAAAAATTAACTTTGTATATGTGTAGTATATATTATATATCATGCATACAAATATATTTATTTCTTCATCTCATAATAATATGAGTCATGATCATTTAAATGTTAAGTTGTCATATTTTTACTCATCAGTATTTATTTAAAAGAAATGAAAGACCTATGCTCTCTTCAAACAACACGGAGAAGAAGAAAACTCAAGCTTAAGTAAGTTTGAACCTCAGGAAATTCACTTTATCCCAAAGTGCAGATATACTAACAAAACTTCCAAAGCTTGAGCATAAGATCACAACAGGCACAGAACAGTGAATTCAGTCATAATTACAAATTTAACTTTCAATTATTGTTGAAAGAGGAAGCCAATATCTCAGACTGATGTTTTCCTTTGATGTCAGAGAGTTCTTCATAATATAGTTTGAGCCCATATCATCAGCATATCTGTTTCACTTTAGAAAATTTACACATTTATTATATTTTCATACTACTCTTCATAAAAATTTATTTTATTTTGAAAACCATAACCAAAATATTGACTATTCAAAGAATATTACTTTATATAACAGAATTAAGGTAGTTAGACAAGGTTCAAGAATCTTGAGTAAAACTTCTGCAATGGGAGTCAGAATATAAAAGAACTGTGATGAACATATTTCCCATCATTCACAGAATATTAAGATATGATGCAATTTAGTTGAGCCTGAGTTAAATAATGACTTTGTGCCAGTATTAGATGATTACATCTAATTCTTATAACAACACTTTGAAGTAGTACCATTTTTAATGTCTTTACATTTTAGAGTGGTTTTATGTTCAAAGCAAAACTGAGATTTCAAGATTTCCTACATACCACCTGCCCCCACACATGCATAACCTCACTCTCTGTGTTGTATATCCTGTGAGTCTGGGCAAATGTATGAAGAGATATATCCACTGTATAGTAATAAAGGGGCTTTCCAGGTGGTTCTAGTAGTAAAGAACCTGCCTGCTAATGGAGGAGACATAAGACAAGAGATTAATCCCTGGGTCAGGAAGATCCCCTGAAGGAGGGAGGGCATGGCAACTCACTCCAGTATTCTTGCCTGAAAAATCCCATGGACAGAGGAGGCTGGCAAGCTACAGTCCACAGGGTCACAGAGTCAGACATGAGTGAAACTACTTAGCACACATATATAGTAATGGATAGACTAATTTCATCCCTCTAAAAATCCTCTGTGCTTGGACTATTCATCTCTCCCTACCCCCAACCCTGGAAATCAGTGACCTTTTTACTGTCTCTTTAGTTTTGCCTCTTCCAGAATGTCATGGAGTCAGAATGACAGTATGTAACCCTTACTGGTTGACTTCTTTCACGTGTTGTTTAGTTGCTAAGTCATGTCCAACTCTCTTGTGACCCCATAGACTATAGTCCACCAGGTTCCTCTGTCCATGGGATTTCCCAGGCAAGAATACCAGAGTGGGTTGCCCTTTTTTTCTCCAGGGGATCTTCCTGACCCAGGGATCAAACCCACATCTCCTGCATTGACAGGCAGAGCCTTTACCACTGAGCCATGGGGGAAGCCCCATTTTTACCTAGTAATGAGCATTTAAGATTCCTCCCTGTCTTTTCATGGCTTGATAGAGCATTTCTTTTTAGTGCTTAATAATACTCTGTTGTTTGGATGTACCACATTAATTATTCCATTCACCTACTAAAGGATATCTTGGTTGCTTCCAAGTTTTGGCAATTATGAAGAAATATAATATTAACACCCATGTGCAGGGTTTTTTTTTTTTAATTGGACATAAGTTTTCAATTCATTTAGATAAATACCAAGGAGCAAGAATGCTTACTCCTACAATAGAATATGTTTAGTTTTGTAAGAAGTAGCCAAATTGTCTTCCAGAGTGGCTGCACCATTCTGCCTTTCCAACAGGAAGGAATGTTGCTCCGCATCTTCATAGGCACTTGGTTTTATTAGAGGTTTGGATTTGGCCATTCAATTAGGTATGCAGTGGTATCTTATTATTATTTTAATTTGCATTTCACTGATGACATTAGACGTGGGTATCTTTTCATATGTTTGCTTGTCATTTCTATAAAATCTTTTATTATTCTTATCAATTTGAAAATAAAGAATATGAGAGTCAAAGAGTTTAACTGTCAAGGTTACATAGTTGAGAAGAGTGGAGACTTAAATCCTAGATGAATTGTCTGATTTCAAAGCTCAAGTTATTTCTACCATAGTATAGTGTCCTTTGGTTCACCCCAAATACAATATTCCACTATTTAGAAATGTCATATATTTGAAACCCCTTTGGTAGTTACATTAAAGAAATGAAATGGCTCTTTTTCAGTAATTTCTCAAAGAATACCATATGAAGTATATTTTCTTATTTGCCTGACTGTTCATAGGCACAAATATTAATGGCAATCTTTAGATTCCTTCTAATATATGACTCATCTGAAAACCTTTTACTACCCCCTTACTACAGAGAAAATTCCATGAACAACAATAAACACTTTGACATTAATAATCCAAGGCCAAGAGAAGTATCACACATTCAACCATCATTCTGTTATTTAGTAAGTATTAATTAGGTGCTTAGTGCTCAAACTTCATTAATACACAGAGGAGGCAATGAGATCAAATACTATAGTTTAAATTGTGAAAAAAACGAGTATTGCTAAAAATAAATGCTAACTGCCTTCAGGAAAAATAGGCGCTACCATGAACTGACATTTTCCTGCTATTCAAATAACAGGTGAAATCTCAAATATGAGTCAAATCCAAAAGAAGTAAAATTTGCACAAAGATAGAACAAAGGTAGAATGAACGAATTAGTATTGTTAGTGTTGCTTGTTTGTTTTTATAATGCAGAGGCTGAGGCAATAATAAAATAAGAAACTGAAGCAAGAAACAAAAATTTGTATGGAAATATGGAAACTTCATTAGTATGTCCAATTGTGGGAAGAAAGTAAGATGTAGGATGAGGTCAGCATATCCTCTCGTGCTGTGATGAGCTTTAGTAGATTTTATTACAGAAAACAAAGCTATATAGCTATGTGTACTGAGGTAGAAGACTAAGAATAATCCTTAGACGCACATGGGAATATCTTACACTCAAATAAGTAGGTTAATGAAAGATTTATCTATGTAGGAGAGTCAACACTCATATTTAAGATCCTGCATAACCTGAAAAATCAGTGTCAGTATAATGGCATTCCTTAGTGTTACATCTCATCTCAGGCTTTGTCTCAAAAAAAAAAAAAAAAAAAAAAAAGAACAAAAACTAAAAGTTATCAGCATTTCTGAGGGGAAGAGGAAAGTGAAGTCACTCAGTCATGTCCGACTCTTTGCAATCCCAGGGACTGTAGTCTACCAGGCTTCTCTGTCCATGGGATTTTCCAGGCAAGAATACTGCAGTGGGTTGTCATTTCCTTCTCCAGGGGATCTTCCTGACCTAGGGATTGAACCCAGGTGTCCTGCATCACAGGCAGATGCTTTACCCTCTAAATGAGAAAATTAGATAAATATAGGAATTGAAACTATCTCTGCTTGACTGAGTTCTTTGTTTTCTTCTTGGGATTACTTGCCTTCAAAAAAGATACATTCTTTTCTGTTATTTTATCTCATAAATCTAAATCCTTGTAAAATTTTTATTCTATAATAATAAGCCTACAGTTATCCCACCAACTTTCAATAAAGTGAGACTGCTTACTTCTGAGGAAGCCCTTTACTGCCACACATTTCAGTCATAACCTTGCCTTTGTCATTTAAAAAGAAAAATAGAGTATTTTGATTGCTATCTGGCAGAAACCTATGTCTCTTACCTAACACTGTAGAATTTAGAGAGACAGGATGGGTGCTATTTATTGGGCCCCTTCCAAATTTACAGGCATCAAACATGTCAGTTACTCACTATTGACTATGTGTTGTCAGACATGGAGATTTGTACATAAGTGGGATATTAGGAAGAGTCTACAGAACAATCCCTATGAAGCAAGTGAAGGAAGCAGGAGTAGCTAGATGGAGAAGTTGAATTATAATTCAGTACCACATAGGCATCTTGAATATCTTGGATAATTATGAAGGGGGGAATGACCCTTACTTCCTTTCCCCCTTTTCCTTTCTCCTCCTTCCCTTCCTCCCTTCCTTCTTTCTACCCTCTCTCTTCTTTTCTTTTCAATTTATATAAATCTTGAAACTTTGCAATTATCTGTTCCTATCTTAACAAATTCTTTCAAGCTTTTCTCATAATGGTGACTTTAAATGCTCTATGATCTATTTATTAAAAGCAGTATGTGGCTAGTAAACAATTCCATATTAAATTAGAAAACTAAAAAGTCACTCCTTACTATTCAAATAGAAGAAGCGTATATGAATAACCTTTGTATAGGAAATTAATTGAAATCTGTTAGGCTGATAAACAGTCATTTTTAAGATTTCATATTCCTTGCCCCATGGGAAGAGGGCTGAAGCCTCAATTGTAATTGAAAGCAGAAGGCTAGAACCACTCAATTTCCCCTAATTATGAATATGATAGGATTTGGGAGTTTGGGGTGGGTTGATGGTTTGACTAGTCATTGGGTTGTTTAGCTGGTTGTTTTCTTGCTATGATTCACTAGAAGAAGGGAGAAAAGGGAAGTGAAGATTGGGAGAGCAAGAAAAGAGCAACGTGGTGAGAGGGTAAAGTGTGATTTGAGCAAAACACTGAGCAAATTTTCAAGAACAGGTGTGACTAATATTCAACTTTACAAGCAGTAGTCAAACTCTAGATGTCATCTAGATGTCTATGTAACCACTACAGGCATCTCAGAGGTGTGTTTTTTACAAATATTATTTATTCCAACAAGTAAATTGCTTGTGCTATTAACTGTGCTGTTAAACATCTATTCTATTTTATGACTATTCCCATTAAAAAAAAAAGCACTGTTCTCCATCTGGCCAATATAGAATATAAAAATAACAATGTATGTGAATAATAAGAACATCCCTAAGTTAAATTAATTAAGCAGAAGTAAGAGGTCCCTTCTAGATAGGACTCATAGCATTATCTCTTAGGAATGTTTAGAAATGTCTGGGAAGGCATGTGGCTTTTGGTAATGTATGAGTAGAAATTAAGTTACCTTTACATATATGTTAAAGAGCAGAGTGGCCCGGGCTTATACATGAATTATACTATTTAAGACTCTTCCTATTTGTTCATTTATTAATTTATGTGACTAATTATTGTTGAACACAAATTATTGTCCAGGTAATATAGAAGCCACCGGGCATGCAATAATGGATGAGGCAGACTCTGTTTTGGTCTTTAGGAAGCTTATGCAGGCACCCCTCATTTTATTGTGCCTTACTGTTACTGCAGTTTTCAAACTGAAAGTCTGTGACAATCCTGCATGGAGCAAGTCTATTTGCACCATTTTTCCAATACCATTTGCTCATTTTTTGTCTCTGTGTCACATTATATTAGACAGAGCACTATCCTATGCATAAAACTAGGGCTTGAAATTCACAATATCAAGAAAAGAACCACCAGTAAATATAGGTCAAACCTTTCTTTGAGTTCATAAGCTTGGGAAGAGTTTCCATTCCCACCAGCCAAATCAGGAAGTCTCACAAAGACAAGGCACTGGGTAGAGATTGCCAAAGGGTCATACCTTAGGCTGAGGCTGTGCTTGCTAAGTCACTTTAGTCGTGTCCAGCTCTTTGTGACCCTATGGGGGCTGCAGCCCTCCAGGCCCCTCTGTTCACAAGATTTTCCAGGCAAGCATACTGGAGTGGGTTGCCATGCCCTCCTCAGGCTGGGGCTAAATTAGTCCTAAAGTAGAAACTATTGTGTATATGTACCACAGCTTTCTTATCCATTCATCTGTTGATGGACATCTAGGTTGCTTCCATGTCCTGGCTATTATAAACAGTGCTGCGATGAACATTGGGGTACACATGTCTCTTTCAATTCTGGTTTCCTCAGTGTGTATGCCCAGCAGTGGGATTGCTGGATCATAAGGCAGTTCTATTTCCAGTTTTTTAAGGAATCTCCACACTGTTCTCCATAGTGGCTGTACTAGTTCATTAAAAAGAATACATTTGAATCAGTTCTAATGAGGTGGATGAAACTGGAGCCTATTACACAGAGTGAAGTAAGCCAGAAAGAAAAACACCAATACAGTATATTAATGCATATATATGGAATTTATAAAGATGGTAACAATAACCGTGTATACGAGACAGCAAAGAGACACTGATGTATAGAACAGTCTTTTGGACTCTGTGGGAGAGGGAGAGGGTGGGATGATTTGGGAGAATGGCATTGAAATACGTACAATATCATATATGGAACGAGTTGCCAGTCCAGGTTCGATGCACGATACTGGATGCTTGGGGCTGGTGCACTGCGATGACCCAGAGGGATGGTATGAGGAGGGAGGAGGGAGGAGGGTTCAGGATGGGGAACACATGTATACCTGTGGCAGATTCATTTCAATATTTGGCAAAACCAATACAGTATTGTAAGGTTTAAAAATAAAATAAAATTAAAAAAAATAAAATAAAAATAAAAGCAAAAATAAATAAATAAATAAAATAAAGTAGAAACTATTCTGGGCTTCCCAGGTGGCGCTAGAGGTAAAGAACCCACCTGCCAATGCAGGAGACATAAGAGACACAGGTTCCATCCCTGGGTCAGGAAGATCCACTAGAGAAGGAAATAGCAGCCCACGCCAGTATTCTTGCCTGGAAAATCCCATGGACAGAGAAGCCTGGCAGGCTACTGTTCATAAGAGTTGCAGAGCTGGACACAACTGAAATGACTTAGCATGCATGCATGCAAAAAGTACTCTAGACACACATAAATATGCAAAAAAATGCTTAAAGGCAAATTTCTAAAAGACAAAACTAATCACTAATTTATGTGTGTTCAAGAACGAAGTCTTGTGTTTGTTAGCCATCTGTATGTCTTTTTTGGAGAAATGTCTATTTAGTTCTTTGGCCCATTTTTTGATTGGGTCGTTTATTTTTCTGGAGTTGAGCTGTAGGAGTTGCTTGTATATTTTTGAGATTAGTTGTTTGTCGGTTGCTTCATTTGCTATTATTTTCTCCCATTCTGAAGGCTGTCTTTTCACCTTGCTAATAGTTTCCTTTGATGTGCAGAAGCTTTTAAGGTTAATTAGGTCCCATTTGTTTATTTTTGCTTTTATTTCCAATATTCTGGGAGGTGGGTCATAGAGGATCCTGCTGTGATGTATGTCGGAGAGTGTTTTGCCTATGTTCTCCTCTAGGAGTTTTATAGTTTCTGGTCTTACGTTTAGATCTTTAATCCATTTTGAGTTTATTTTTGTGTATGGTGTTAGAAAGTGGTCCAGTTTCATTCTTTTACAAGTGGTTGACCAGATTTCCCAGCACCACTTGTTAAAGAGATTGTCTTTAATCCATTGTATATTCTTGCCTCCTTTGTCGAAGATAAGGTGTCCATATGTGTGTGGATTTATCTCTGGGCTTTCCAGCCACTATGGAGAACAGTGTGGAGATTCCTTAAAAAACTGGAAATAGAACTGCCTTATGATCCAGCAACCCCACTGCTGGGCATACACACTGAGAAAACCAGAAGGGAAAGAGACACGTGTACCCCAATGTTCATCTCAGCACTGTTTATAATAGCCAAGACATGGAAGCAACCTAGATGTCCATCAGCAGATGAATGGATAAGAAAGCTGTGGTACATATACACAATGGAGTATTACTCAGCCATTAAAAAGAATACATTTGAATCAGTTCTAATGAGGTGGATGAAACTGGAGCCTATTATACAGAGTGAAGTAAGCCAGAAGGAAAAACATAAATACAGTATACTAACGCATATATATGGAATTTAGAAAGATGGTAACAATAACCCGGTGTATGAGACAGCAAAAGAGACACTGATGTATAGAACAGTCTTATGGACTCTGTGGGAGAGGGAGAGGGTGGGAAGATTTGGGAGAATGGCAATGAAATATGTAAAATATCATGTAGGAAACGAGTTGCCAGTCCAGGTTTGATGCATGATGCTGGATGCTTGGGGCTGGTACACTGGGACGGCCCAGAGGGATGGTATGGGGAGGGAGGAGGGAGGAGGGTTTGGGATGGGGAACACATGTATACCTGTGGCGGATTCATTTTGATATTTGGCAAAACTAATACAATTATGTAAAGTTTAAAAATAAAATAAAATTAGAGAGAAAAAAAAAAAAAGAACGAAGTCCTATTCTCTTTGAATATAGTACTCAAAACTCAAAATCCCATGATGTACAGCATCCAAACAAAAACAACTGGTAGTAATGAAGCAGGAAAATATAATACATAAATATAAAAAATAAATTAATAGCAATTATAGAGAAGATGAAATAAGCAGAAGACCTTACAATATTGTAAGGTCTATTGTAAATATCATTACTAAAAAACTTGAACATAATGAAGAGAGAAATGAAAAATTAAAAATATGATGAATGAAACCTCTATATATGAACACAAAATATTTTAGTTAAAAAAATGAATAGGATAATAAATAACAGAAAAATTGACACTTCAGAAAAAGATATCATTGAGTCTGAAAACATACCAATAGACACTACCCAATATAAAAAAAGGTAAGACTGAGAAAAACAAAATGAATAGACCTAGAGTAATCTGTAAGATATATACATGTATTATAATTCAAATCGCAGAATGAAGGTGAAAATATTTAAAAATATAATAAAACAATAAAAACTCAGATACAGGAAAGTAAAATAATTTTAAGTAGAATAAACATAAAATAAACCACACCAAGCACAAATGGCTGCAAACATACAGAAACTCTATTAAAGCAGTCAGAAAACAAAAACAAACATTATGTATGGGAGGAAAAGATAAGAATTACATATTCAGAATTTTATGCTGAGTAAAAATGTCTTTCAAAACTAAATCACAGATGCTTTAGAAAAATGAAAACTGGAAGAATTCTTCATTAATTGACCTGTACTCCCAGGATGTTTACAAAGTTCTTTAAGAAGAATAATACCAAATAGAAATTTTTATTTATACACAATTGGATGAAGAATACATTAAGGTGCAAATATGTGGGTCCATATAAGACAAAAGACTTCCCTGGTGGCTCAGTGGTAAAGAACCCACCTGCCAGGGGGCTCAACCCCTGGGTCAGGAAAATCCCCTGGGGAAGGAAATGGCAACCCACTCCAGCATTCTTGCCTGGGAAATCCCATGGACACTGGAGCCTGGCAGGCTATAGTCCATGATGTTGCAGAAGAGTAGGATGTGACTTAGTGACTAAACAACAACAAATATAAGACACAATGTCCCTGATTTTTAATATCTCTGAATGATAATTGATTCTTTATTGTGGATTTTATATTATATGTTTAAATATAATGAAGCCAAAAAAACACAAAAGATGAGAAGAGGAAAATCAAAATAGAAACATTGTTATAAGCATTTTCAACCATTCATAAAGTATAATAACAATTTAACAGAAGGAAGAAAAAGATGGAATTAGGAAGAAAAAAGAAGTGCACATAAATAGAACACACACACAAGATGGTAGATTTAAACCCATTTGCCTTAATGTAAGTGGTCTGAATCAAAACTATTCAATATAAATACAATTGGAGCCACTAACATAAATACTTCTATCTTCCAAGTTAGGAAATAAAAGGTTAACTTAGTATATTTAAACAAATAATTTTAAAATATTATTATTTCAACATGTAATCAATATGTCATCAATGAGACAGTCTACATTTTATTCTACATCATTGAATATACTTCAGCACATATCTCAGATAGCAACTCAGCAACATTTCAAAGCTCACCAGCCACGTGTTGTTAGTGGCTATCACTTGAAGAATACATGTTTAAACAGATAAATTAAAAGACAAACATTGCCAGAAGAAAAAAAAAAAAAAAGACCAAACTATGCGACGTTCCAAGAAAGTGGTTTTTAAATGTGCATGCGTAAAAAAATTAAACTAAAAGAGGGGAAACAATATACCAGGCAAATACCAACTAAGAATAATAGAGTAGACATACTAATATTAAATAAACTAGATGTCAGAACAAGACCTATTATTAGGAATAAAGTGGGACACTTCATCATGATAAAGGCCTCAATTCATCCAGAATATCTGATGAACGTATTTGTCTAAGTAATTAGTACCAGAGCCTCAAATAGATGATGAAGCAGAAACCCATGGAAACTTCTGCAGTTACTGTGCACTTATACAAAACTGAAAAATGTGTGTGTGTGTGTTTGGAGGAGCAGGAGGGAGGGTGAGAGAGAGAGAGGAGGTTTATTTTTAAAAATCTTTATTACAATATAAATACATAGTTGTTATGGGAAGACTATTTATTTTGCCATGTAATTCATCTTGAATACCACATAGTCTATGCATTAAAGTGAACAGTGCAGTTACACTTGATAACTTTAATGATACATACTTTTAAACTTTTTCTGCATCCAAACTTTCTTCATCCTGCATACCAGGACGCTCTAGTAAAACAGGGTGTCTACATTCTCAGGCATAAGTTTCCCTTGTTTTTATCCTACTTTTTAAATGAACTATTTCTTTTTTTTAACTATTTCATTTAACTAGATAAATGTAACAACTGTTATTGGTATACATAGATTTTAATGAATAGACCTATAGCATCAAGTAGCCTTATATTGGGCTTCTCAGGTGGCTCAGTGGTGAAAGAATCCGCAGGACATGCAGAAGACTCAGGTTCGATCCTTGGGTTGAGAATATCCCCAGGAGGAGTAAATGGCAACTGACTCCAATTGTCTTACCTGGGAAATCCCATGGACAGAGAAGAGTAGCAGGCTGCAGTCCATGAGGTTGCAAAGAGTTTGACACCACTGAGCATACATGCAGCAATTATATTAATATTTCAATTTTTCCTTATGGAAGTTGCTTCCATCAATATGTTATTTTACTAGAAATGGATGGGAGAATGAAAGAAAGTATAATCCAATATACATACATATCATAAACTGTAAACAGCAATTAATGATATGAAAATAAATTGTATCCTCAGGAATTTGTAAAAATTCACTCCATAAATAGTAAAGAGTAATAAAGAAACCCAAAATTAAAACAAGGAGAAATAAATAAAAAATGATAAAAATTGAAAATATTTAAGATTTACTGAAGACAATGAAGTTATGATTCCGAGTTTATAAGATGAATACAGATATGAATACAAGTACATGTGGGGATTGATCACCTCTTGTTGTCTAAGATATAACAAGCATGATTCATTTTGACAGTGGAATAAGAATCTTCTCAAATGGCTTCTTAGTTACATATCAGGTAGACCATAGCCTCTCATCAACTGCTTAAATGAAAATGATCAGTACTTGATAACTTACAAGTAAGGAACTGCATAAATATATGAGTGCATGTCTGCTGCACTCCCTTTTCCCAAATAGGAAAAGAATTTGTATGAATTATATTCAATAGTTTGTTTTTAATTTGTCAACCTCTAACAATAGAATGGGAAAGACTGCTGCTGCTGCTGCTAAGTTGCTTCAGTCGTGTCCGACTCTGTGCGACCCCATGACTACAACCTACCAGGCTCCTCCATCCATGGGTTTTCCAGGCAAGAGTACTGGATTGGGGTGCCATCACCTTCTCTGGGAAAGACTAGAGATCTCTTAAAGAAAGACTAGAGATATCTTTAAAAAATTACAGATACCAAGGGAACATCTCATGCAAAAATGGGCTCAATAAAGGACAGAAATGGTATGGACCTGACAGAAGCAGAAGATATTAAGAAGAGGTGGCAAGAATACACAGAAGAACTATACAAAAAAGATCTTCATGACCCAGTTAATCATGATGGTGCGATCACTCACTTAGAGCCAGACATCCTAGAATGGGAAGTCAAGTGGGCCTTAGGAAGCATTACTATGAATAAAGCTAGTGGAGGTGATGGAATCCCAGCTGAGCTATTTCAAATCCTGAAAGATGATGCTGTGAAAGTGCTGCACTCAATATGCCAGCAAATTTGGAAAACTCAGCAGTGGCCACGGGACTGGAAAAGGTCAATTTTCATTCCAATCCCAAAGAAAGGCAATGCCAAAGGCCCAAATTACTGCACAATTGCACTCATCTCACACGCTAGTAAAGTAATGCTCAAAATTCTCCAAGCCAGGCTTCAGCAATATGTGAACCATGAACTCGCAGATCTTCAAGTTGGTTTTAGAAAAGGCAGAGGAACCAGAGATCAAATTGCCAAGATCCGCTGGATCAAGGAAAAAGCAAGAGAGTTCCAGAAAAACATCTATTTCTGCTTTATTGACTATGCCGAAGACTTCGACTGTGTGGATCACAATAAACTATGGAAAATTCTGAAAGAGATGGGAATACCAGACCACCTGACCTGCCTCTTGAGAAACCTATATGCAGGTCAGGAATCAACAGTTATAACTGGACATGAAACAACAGACCGGTTCCAAATAAGAAAAGGAGTACGTCAAAGCTGTACATTGTCACCCTGTTTATTTAACTTATATGCAGAGTACATCATGAGGAACACTGGGCTGGAAGAAGCACAAGCTGGAATCAAGATTGCTGGGAGAAATATCAATAACCTCAGATATGCAGATGACACCACCCTTATGGCAGAATGTGAAGAACTAAAGAACCTCTTGATGAAAGTGAAAGAGGAGAGTGAAGAAGTTGGCTTAAAGCTCAACATTCAGAAAACGAAGATCATGGCATCCGGTCCCATCACTTCATGGCAAATAGATGGGGAAACAGTGGCTGATTTTATTTTTTGAGGTTCCAAAATCACTGCAGATGATGATTGCAGCCATGAAATTTAAAGACGCTTACTCCTTGGAAGGAAATTTATGACCAACCTAGAAAGCATATTAAAAAGCAGAGACATTACTTTGCCAACAAAGGTCCGTCTAGTCTAGGCCATGGTTCTTCCAGTGTTCATGTATGGATGTGAGAGTTGGACTATAAAGAAAGCTGAGTGCTGAAGAATTTATCCTTTTGAACTGTGGTGTTGGAGAAGACTCTTGAGAGTCCCTTGGACTGCAAGGAGATCCAACCTGTTCATCCTAAAGGAGATCAGTCCTGGGTGTTCGTTGGAAGGACTGATGTTGAAGCTGAAACTCCAATACTTTGGCCACCTGATGCAAAGAGCTGACTCATTTGAAAAGACCCTGATGCTGGGAAAGATTGAGGTAAGGAGGAGAAGGGGATGACAGAGGATGAGATGGTTGGATACCATCACCGACTCAATGGACATGAGTTTGGGCAGGATCTGGGAGTTGGTGATGGACAGGGAGGCCTGGAGTGCTGTAGTTCATGTGGTCACTAAGAGTCAGACATGACTGAGTGAGAGAACTGAACTGAACTTACTACTTTATGGGCTTCCCTGGTGGCTCAGCTGGTAAAAAACCAGCCCGCTATGCAGGAGACCTGGGTTGATACCTCGGTTGGGAAGATCCCCTGGAGAAGGGAAAGGCTACCCGCTCCAGTATTCTGGCCTGGAGAATTCCATGGATTGTATAGTCCGTGGGTTCCCAAAGAATTGGACACGACTTAGCGACTTTCACTTCACTTCTTTATAGTATACAGAAGTGAAGCAACAATTTTGCTGACAATCTTCATTTTGTAAACTGATCGTTTTAATTGTTGAGTAAGTTTGTTTAAGTATAAATTACATGTACTTTGAACATTACAATGTAAAATAGATATAAAATATTAATTACAACTAAGATCCACTGAAATATTTAATATCTGAATTGAAGACCTAAAATAGCCAGTATATTTTAATGAAATACAGGCATAAATTAGTTGGTAGAAAATTATATTAGAAGCTAGAAATACTCTGTGCCAACCCCTAGGCTCAGTGCTGTAATAAATTATCTCATTACAGTCTCACAATGAATTCTTGAAAAATATATCAGTGCTTATTTTACATGTGAGAACACTGATGCTGAGAGGGCTTTGGTAGCTTGCACAAAATTACATTTTTTTAAAGTATAGTTTTCATATATTTCAACTTTTCTATCTTCAGTCAGAGAAAAGAAAGGAAGCTTATGTAGTGTCATTTTCTCTGACATTTTTGTAGATATGCTTAATAACAAACTGAGATGTTAAGGAAAGAGCAGGTTAGGCTGGGTGGGACTTTTAAAACTGCATGCTTTGTAGCCCACTGGAGTGTCAATGACAGAAACCCCTCCAAAAGTTTGACTTTCCTGAGTAACAGTGATAAAGGAAATGGCAACCCTCTCCAGTGTTCTTGCCTGGAGAATCCCAGGGATGGGGGAGCCTGGTGGGCTGCCATCTATGGGGTCTCACAGAGTCGGACACGACTGAAGTGACTTGGCAGCGGCAGCAGCAGCAGCAGCAGATAAAGGAATGGTACAATTCTCTTTTCTGTTATTCCAGAAACATTGGTTTATACACATGAGTTAATGTATAATTTTTCTATGACTCTTGGATATATATTAATTTTATTCATATACTGTTTGTTCATATCTGATAAGCACAATAAATCCTAATCTATATCAACAAATCAAAATTTCTGATGTTTTCTGGGAAAACTACACAAAATAGCCTTTGCCTAGTACACATTTCCACATTGTTGTATCCTGTGTTATCATTTTGGCTTGGAGAGCACACACCAGCTTTGTCACAGAGCTGAGGGAACTTCAGTGCCTCCCAGTACAACCTTAAGAAATCTCTAAGACTTCTGAATTTCTGAGGTAAGTATTATATCTCAGAAATTTGGTGAAAATGAATTCTACTGACAAGTAGAAAACCTCTGCATTGAACAAGGATTAGAATTATATATCCTGTTATTCCTTCATTCTAAGAATAGTTCTAAATTTTTGCAATAAGACACTCTAACAGGGTAAAGAAAGAAAGGATTTGAGTCTGAATGGTCATGTTTTGAGCCAGTGGTCTTCTATAAAATATGAGCACTCTAGCATACTCACTCATATATAAAAGGGAAAACTATTATGTTTGATTTACTGGGTTCTCTGAAAATTGAACATAATATGTAAAAATCTTGGGTCCTTAGAAGGGATCAAAAAAAATTTTTTTTTTACCTCTAGTAATTAAATGTATTACAGGTTACCTGAAACAAAATATATGCCCTTTGAAGTCATAAAACTTAAGAAAAAAAAAAAGAAAGCAACAACAAAACACTAATTCCTACTTGACCATAAACCAGACAGAAACGGATGAGTAATTAACACAAAAATTTGAATGAACTAAAACTAAAATGATATAGTAAAGATCTGTGAAATATTAGCAAGTGTTACAGTTCTTTCTATTGATACCCATTTCTGCTTTCAGTCTAGGGATTATGTGCATCTTTTTCTAAAAGATCCATCTAAAGATGAAAAATACTCCACAAAAAATGTATTGACTTTCCTAAGTGAAACACATGGTTATTGATTTATACATCATTCTGTTTCAGTTATGAAATATATACACACTGTGTTAAATATTACCAAACTATAAGAATATTAGGGGATTCTGAATAACAAATTTCTATTTTACTTAAAGTAGCATTTATTTGTAACACATGAACTTAAATACAGGTAATAGTTGACTTTGATCCTGAAACATTTAAATTATCTATGCTAAGATGGTTTCTCCCTGGTAATATGAGTTTGTGTGTGTGTGGTTTTTTTTTTTGCCAATATCATACCTAAAACAAGGTCAAGTTCAGTTGTGTGAATGGCACACCTTGAACTGCCAGAGCCTAATCTTTGATTCCTCAGACAAATGTCTTAGTCCCTAGCATCTAAGTGTTTAGTTCATGCTTGGTTCAAAAAACAAATAACTAATAAAGAAGTAGGTCTGTTGAATGATAATATTATTTATATGGAATAAATGAAATTCATTAATAAAATAAATAATCATCAATATTGCATAGCTTTTAGTATTACATTTGAAGACATGCTATTTGTAGCATCTGGTATCATTATTTGAAGAAAATTATCACTTACAGTTTCTTTTTAAGAAGCTAATCTAAGATTGAATTTCACGGTATAGGTGTAAGGTATATCGACTATCTTCTTTTAATTCCACAAGTCCAATTCATTCCAAATAATGGGTTCTACTGATGAAAACTCATTTCCTTATTTCATACAGGTGAAAGATAATAACACCTGAAGCCAAGTTCTGGCATACATAAATCAATATTTTCAACTATAAATGTCTCTTTCCCCACAGGTTTTGCTACTTTTGATTTAAGAATCATCATGGTTCAAAGTACAGATTGATTCCTTAGAGAAGCGAGTTATTAGCAACAAAATAATCACCCAGATGTGAGTCACTGAACACTGCCTTTTTAGGTTAGCTGTATGTTAAATAGAGATCTATGCAACAGTCCCATAAAGGAGTGCTTATTTACTAGGGGCATAACCAAGGTCATTAAAGTGAACTAACAGTGAATTTAATTTTAGACTTCAAAGGAGCAGAATACTTGACAAAAGGCTAGAATGTTAATATAATGATGATGATATGCTATGGAAAGAAGAGTTAATCTTGCATTTCCTAGAATATGAAACATGATATGTGCTTTCCTTGAATGCTCATTGACATTTTTAATGGTTTTGGCTCCCTTCTATCCCTTTATGATAAGATGTTACACGAAAATAGAGGCAGCAACAATTTTAAAATGGATTAGGCGGTTATTTCATCATCTTAGTGAACAAATTATACTAACCTTATTAAAATGTTAAACCATTTGATTAGACCATATGGAGACCATTTGATAATAAAGCAAGCTGATCATTGCTCTGGAGAGGAACATTTCTATTTCAATTTCCAGTGCACCTAATCACATTATTCGTGTTTGCCTGAGTCTTGGTGGGCATTTGTCTGTACTACCTAGTTTTGTACTTTGGAAGAAACATGAAAATGGGTGAGAAAGCACATAACTGCACTACTCTTTCTACCTGCCTACAGAATAGTCCAGTTAATAGTGAACAGCCATTCTGGTTTTGCTCAGAACTGAGGGAGAGTCTGGAACATGGAACTTTCTGGTATTAAAGCAGGGAAAATCTCAAACAAACTAGCATGAGTTGGTTACCCCAGTTTCCCTGATCTTGCTTTTTTTTTTTTAATAAAATATTTAAAAACCAAAGTGCCAAATGAGCCAGACAGGTAACATAAGCCTGAGGTAGTTCATTTTCCTGTTCTTCCTGTGATTAACAAAACAGACCCACAAATAGTAAATAGTCAACTTGATAGTTGTTGATGAAGTTATCTATTTTCTCTAGGAATCAGAGACTTCTGTACTTAAATCCTTACTGTTATGCATGTCAAGACAGACCTGTGCTTTCGCCTTACCCTCCCAGATACCAAGTCTCCAGGTAAATATTAAATAATGCATTTCTGTAGGAGCATGGGCCACTGACTTTAGATAAACTAATTATTATTTAAGAATACTGAGAAAAAATTTTAGATACAGATTCATATCTACCTTTCCAAAGTTGATAAATCCTAGAGGAATGGATTTTTTTTTTTTTTGCACTACTAATTTAATTGCCTTACTAATTAAAAAATGGTGAGGTTATCAGATATCCTCTCCCCTGGAGTTATTTTAAAATAATTTACAGTTTGTTGTTGTTGTTGTTGCTGTTCTATGCATATGTAGTTATTCAAGTGGATCTATCCTTTACCTTTCTATAAGGCAACCAACTCTGATAAGACATTTTCCTAGTTTCAGGTATCACATTTCACCTTCATGATTATTGCTATATTTATTAATAACTACCAGTTGTAGTGATAGCTCAGTAATATTCATCTCTACATTAGCTGTCCTTTTTGTACTTAGAGTATTTATACAGGAATTAAGGCCAAAGCCAAACACAGTGGGCTCACTACTGTGTGCATCCCCCTTTGCACCAAATTCAAGTCATTTGGTCTGGCTTTTTACCCTTGCAATTCCTATGCAAGGTGGGCTATACCCAGTTTCATGCTAGAGAGGAATGTCTCTAGTGTTCTAATTCCCTTCATTTTTGCAGAGATTTGCTTCCCTGGGCAAACAGTGTCTTCAGTATTCTCATCAATATGAGCTCTCAATATACCTATTTACTATTGAAATTACCAGAACAGACACTAAACATCTCTACTAAATTGTGTGTATTTAGATAAGGTAGTTGAGAGACAGTATATAGCCCTCCTCAGGATCCATGCATGGGGTTGCAGGACTACCCCCTACTCTTGCAGGATATCCAAATCTGTGACCTCTCAAGTCCCTTGTACAAAATGGTTCAGTATTTGCAAATAATCTACGTACATCCTCCCAAATACTTTAAATAATTTCTATATTACTTATTATACCAGATGAAATGTAAATGCTATGTTAATACTTGCTGGTGCATAGAAAATTCAAGTTTTGGGTTTTGAAGCTTCCTGAATTTTTTTTCCAAATATGTTGAATCACAATTGGTTGAATCCCAAAATGGGGAACCTGGTAATACAAAGAACAGATGTATTCTTAATTGATAGTGACAAATAACCTAGTGTCTTAATTGGCATGAGGCTATTTAAGGGTTGGCAAGCTCCATTTTCTTTTGGTACCTCTTTCCTTACCTGAGGCCTTTCTTGTGTCTCTGTGTGTGTGTGTGTGTGTGTGTGTGTGTTAGTTGCTCAGTCATGTCTGATTCTTTGCGATAGGTAAGGGTCTGAACCCATGGACTGTAGCCCACCAGTCTCCTATATCTATGGGATTTCTTAGGCAAGAATACTGGTGTGGGTTGTCATTTCCAACTCCAGGGGATCTTCCTCATCCAGGGATCGAATGTGCATCTCCTCTTGGTGGATTCCTTACCACCAAGGAAGCCCTTGGTGGGTTTTCTTAAGGCTTTTCTTAAGAATATACAAATTCATTCCATCAAAGCATTACCCATTTAAATCACTTGTTACACCTGGATAAAACATCTAGAAACAGGCAAATAAATCTTCTGAAAAGAGAAGAATGCTGGGAATTTTCTGTCAGACCTCAAGGGATTATGTTAACAGACGTGTGCACTTCAGATTGATTTGCTAGTGACTAGACTGTTTTACAAATCCTGTAGGGTAAAGTTACAGTAAACTTAAAGCAATAGAAATTTTTCCTGCCCACATAAGGCAGATGATTTCTGTTCACAGATAAGAATTTTTTTCCTCTAAAGAATATAAAACCCTGTTTATGTAAATGGAATACTGGTATATGGATGTTGTGTCTGTATTCCTTCCCTCAACAAATTTTGAGATTCTTTCATACTGTAGAGTATATTACTAGTTGTTATTATTATTTTACTGTGAAAAAAATTCACCATTGCATGGCTATACTGCCATTTCTTCATTCACTTGTTAACAGGCTCAGACTGTTTCAGTTAAGAACTATTATGAATAAAGCTACACTGAAAATAAAGTACATAAATACTCTAAGCCGAATTGTCATGAGTACTGGTTTTAACTGATTCCTTTGACTATTCTGAGACATTGTAATTCTATATGAATATTAAGATGAGCTTGTCCATTTCTGAAAAAAAAAAAAGCCATCTGGGATTTTGATGGTGACTACATTGCATCTGGATGCTAATTTGGGGATTCTTGCCATCTTAATATTAATCATTCCCATCCATAAGCATGGGGCAACCTTCCATTTATTATGCCTTTGAAGTTTTTTGTCTGTGGAGTGTAACATCTGGTCCTCTTCACTAAGCAGTGTTTAGAAGTTTTCAGTTTCCCTATATATGGATCACACTTTCCTGTTTCTTTGTGTCTCATAATTTTTACTTGAAAACTGAACCTTTTAGAAAACACATTTAACAGCTCTGGATCTTAATCCTCTAGGCTCCTTCCTCCCAAGGGTTTGATGTTGATGTTGCTGTTTTCCTGGTCATTTATTTGTTTAGTGACTTGGCTGAAATAACTCTCTGAAATCTATTTCCCCCACAGTGTGAAGTCTCAGATGTACTTTCTCAGATGTTTTTCTTGTCTTTATATTTTAGCTCTGAAACAGCCTAAGCCATTTATTGGTCAAAGATTGATGTGTTTAACCAGTTAGATTTTGACCCACTTCCATTGAATGTGATACCTTGGAGGCTGCTATCATGGATCAAGTTTACATTTTTTTTTCTCTATTTTCAATTAGGGACTAGTAGACTGCATTCTCCCTCCCTGATTACCTCTGAAAGGGCTCAATTTTGGTCATGCACACAGGCTTCTAGATGACAAGGATGTGTGTAATTTTAAAGTCAGTCTTCCTAGGAGCTGCCTTTATGTCAGACTACCACATTGTTCAGCCAGTGTTTGGTCAAGGTTGTGCTTAAGCCCCTAATGGCAGTGAGTCTTCCACTCTTTGTGGATCTGCGTGTGGCCCAGGGAACATTTTTAAACCTCACTGCTCCTGTATATAGCCTTCCCAAACCCCACTGTTGTCTCTGATTCTACAAGGGCTCCTCTGGACCATCTCTTTCCCTATTTGTTAAACTTCCAGTTGCTCTGTTAGCTTATTGTTACTATTATCACCAAGCTATGAATGCTCTTTTACCTAGATTCCCACTTCATTTCCAGCATTAAATATTGATTATAAATATCTTTGTGTTGATGTTTACAAGGGGAAAGATATATCCAACTGAATGCAGAGTTCCAGAGAACAGCAAGGAGAGATTAAAAAAAAAAAAAAGCCTCCTTAAGTGAACAATGCAGGGAAATATAGGAAAACAATAGAATGGGAAAGACTAGAGATCTCTTCAAGATAATTGGAGATATCAAGGGAACATTTCATGCAAGGATGGCATGAAAAGGGCAGAAATGGTAAGGACCTAATAGAAACAGAAGAGATTAAGAAGAGGTGGCAAGGATACCCAGAAGAACTATAAAAAGAAAGTCTTAGTGACTCAGATAACTACAGTGGTGTGGTCACTCACATCCTAGAGCTAGGACGTCCTGGAGTGTGAAGTCAAGTGGGCCTTAGGAAGCACTAGGAAGGAATCTGTTACAAACCTAGACAGTATATTACCAAACAGAGACATCACTTTGCCAACAAAGGTCCATATAGTCAAAGCTGTGGTTTTTCCAGTAGACATGTATGGATGTTAGAGTTGGACCATAAAGAAGGCTGAGCACCAAAGAATTGATGCTTTCATATTGTGGTGCTGGAGAATTCTTGAGAGACCCCTGGACTGCAAAGAGATCCAACCAGTCAACCCTAAAGGAAACCAATCCTGAATATTTATTGAAAGGACTAATGCTGAAGCTCCAATACTTTGGCTACTTGAGGCAAAGAGCTGACTCTCTTGGAAAGACCCTGATGCCAGGAAAGATTGAAGGCAGGAGGAGAAGGGGGCAACAGAGGATGAGATGGTTGGATGGCATCACCCACTCAATGGATATGAATTTGAGCAAACTCTGGGAGATGATGAAGGACTGGGAAACCTGGCAGGCTGCAGTCCATGGGGTTGAAGAGTCAGACACGACTCGGTGACTGAACAACAGCAAAGAACAGACATATTTTAGTTCTTACTAATTTGCTGAAATTATTTGTATAACCTTGATTTATCTGATTATTAGCTATTAAAGGACAGGCTCTGTCTTGATATACCTGGGCACTTAGGAAATTACAAGTCCAAGTTACCACAGTGTATGCTGCCTAATACATGAATCTGTGCTTACTAGTCATTCAGTGCATTTATTTCCCATTATGTATATATACAGTATTTTATTAAAAAACATTTTAATGATGAAATTACAGAAACCATAAATATTGCATAATAAAGACAATTAATACTAGCTGAGTTATATTAATAATATACTTTGTTTCAGTTCTAATGAGGTGGATGAAACTGGAGCCTATTATACAGAGTGAAGTAAGCCAGAAAGAAAAACACCAATACAGTATACTAACGCATATATCGGAGAAGGCAATGGCACCCCACTCCAGCACTCTTGCCTGGAAAATCCCATGGACGAAGGAGCCTGGTGGCTGCAGTCCATGGGGTCGCTAAGAGTCAGCAGACTGAGCGACTTCACTTTCACTTTTCACTTTCATGAATTGGAGAAGGAAATGGCAACCCACTCCAGTGTTCTTGCCTGGAGAATCCCAGGGACTGCAGAGCCTGGAGGGCTGCTGTCTATGGGATCGCAAAGAGTCGGACATGATTGAAGTGACTTAGCAGCAGTATCAGCAGCAATGCATATATATGGGATTTAGAAAGATGGTAACAGTAACCCTGTATAGGAGACAGCAAAAGGGACACTGATGTATAGAACAGTCTTTTGGACTCTGTGGGAGAGGGAGAGGGTGGGATGATTTGGGAGAATGGCATTGAAACATGTATAACATCATATATGAAACAAGTCTCCAGTCCAGGTTCGATGCAGGATACTGGATGCTTGGGGTTGGTGCACTGGGACAACCCAGAGGGATGGTACGGGGAGGGAGGAGGGAGGAGGGTTCAGAATGGGAAACACATGTATACCTGTAGCGGATTCATGTTGATATAGGGCAAAACCAATACAATATTTTAAAGTTAAAAAATAATAGAAAAAAAAAGAAAAATAATAAATTGGGCAATACTAGTAAAGTGAGGGTCGGACACGACTGAGCGACTTCACTTCCACGCATTGGAGAAGGAAATGGCAAGCCACTCCAGTGTTCTTGCCTGGAGAATCCCAGGGATTGGGGAGCCTGGTGGGCTGCCGTCTATGGGGTCTCACAGAGTCGGACACTACTGAAGCGACTTAGCAGCAGCAGTAAAGTGAAAGTAAAGTCGCTCAGTCGTGTCCAACTCTTTGCGACCTCATGGACTGACTGTACAGTCCATGGAATTCTCCAGGCCAGTATACTGGAGTGGGTAACCTTTCCCTTCTCCAAGGGATCTTCCCAACCCAGGGATTGAACCCAGGTCTCCTGCATTACAGGCAGATTCTTTATCAGCTGAGCCACAAGAGAAGCCCAAGAATAATAGAGTGGGTCTCCTATCCCGTCTCCAGGGATCTTCCCCATCCAAGAATCGAACTGGGGTCTTCTACATTGCAGGCAGATTCTTTACCAACTGAGCTATCTGGAAAGCCCTAACACTAGTAAAATACATGCCTATTGGCAGGAAGATAATCACAGAATATTCTCTGTCAATGACAAAGTCAATATAGTTAGATGACTAATGGATTGCCTAGAGCAAGTTTTCTTATTTTTAAAGTTATCTCCCCCATTAAATAAAAATAAAATCCTAAGATTTAATCATGACAAGATCATTTGTTTCAGAAAAATAATATTTTCTAACTTATATGCAACCTGATTTATTCTTAATCCTTTTATCCAGCTCCTGATATTTGCTTTTTGCAAATGTCATTTTTTTATTCTCAATATTTCTAGAGAGTTAACTCGTCTTAAAACTTAAAGATAAATTTGAAAAATGGAAATTAGTTATACAATTATATATTTTCAAGTCTGTAAAACTTAAAAAACATTTTACAGGAGACACATTTGCCTGTCACTTACTTGTTTAATGTCTTGATAAGAAATTTTAGTCATAAGCATGTATAAAAAAGTAATAGTTAACTTGAATTAATGAATATTCAATATTTTGCTTAGTGTTTTTTTTTTCAAATTTTGCTAGCATATAAAAATTGGAAAATGACAATGCAAAGTTCTACCATACGAACAATTATGATAATTTGAACTGAAATTATTGGGAATAATTTAATAAAGGTAATAGGTATATAGTTTGAATTTGATATCATAAGCATTATCTTAATTCTTAATAATCACTTTAGATGCCTTTGTTGAAGCTATTTCCAATGCATTTTTTATGTTATGAACAATTAATTTTCAGAATTTGCATAATTATTTCTATCACTGATGCATCATACTAAAGGATGCGTATAAGTAAGTCAAGCTGAAGTAACACGAGTAACATCACAGTTTTAGCAAAAGTGACAGATTGGATGTACTTGGTGATAGATGGTCAAAGGTTCACACATTTCCTGTATGCAAAGGTAAAAAGGGAGATTGCAGGAATATTCTGAGAACACAGGTTACTGATTCTGTATTTTTTAGAAATACCTGCATAATATTGGTCAGTAATGAAAAACAATATAAAAATACAAAAAATCCAAATTTCTTGGCTTGACTCTTATAAGAAATTTTTGAGATTTACTGAATGTATGAAAAATTGCATTTTTGGTTGGAAACAATAAATATCCTAGTGAAGAATATTTCTCCAAAATTCTTAAGATTCTTTAAATATAAATATCATCTTTTGGTCACGAGTCAAGCTTGATCATGAAAATACATGAGAGGTTTTGTAGCCAAAGTCCTGCTTGAAATTATTCTTAAAGTTTGTTCTTTAGATTTTCAATTCTCCTTCCTGTCCTTTTTTTTATTTTTATTTTTTAGCTTTTCTGATAAATAAGTACCTGTATGCTTCTGTGCATGCAGACCAAATTGTGTGAAATCTATTTTCTTAAAAAAAAAATCACTCAAAAAGACAAATTGTAAGCCATATATTTCCTTTCTCAGTCCCCTGAAAGACAAGTTTTAAAATATTACCAATGTATTTTTTGTACATTTATAGAGGTGATTCTGGAATGAACATTAGAATGTAAGACTTCTAACAGCAATGCATATTTTTGAAGGGCTCAGCAGAGTGATATCTGTTTGACCATTTGCACGATAGCAATGAACAAATACTTTTATTCCATAATGTTTCAGAAGATATTCAGTGTCTATATATATGTGTGTATATATCTGTCAATGTAAGTGTTGGACTAATAGTTTTAATTAAGTAGTAATTCAGATATTAGTCTCTATAGATAACAACAGAAAAATATAAAGTGTAGACTCTCAAGATTGAGTATTCTTACAAAGCACCACAGGTTATTTATAGCAACTGTTTACTTACAATAGTTTCACCCTTTTAAACCAAATTCTATGGCACTCTCTTCTAGCACAAAGCTATGTGACTTCCCCCACAGTAAGAATTATGTGACGAAAATTCTACCTCTACAAAAAGAGGGTAATATCATATTTGTGGTGAGAGAATGCCTTTATCATGTTATTCTGATAAGTCGCCCAACAAATTAATACATTGCTGTTAAAATTAGCTTTCTTTTGAGGTGGTTGATATATTTTTAAAATTTTTATTTTATATTGGAGTACAGTCAATTTACAACATTGTGTTAGTTTCGGGTATATAGCAAAGCGATTCAGTTATACATACACATATATCTATTCTTTTTCAAATTCTCCTCCAATTTAGGTTATTACAGAATATTGAGCAGAGTTCTCTGTTTTATACAGTAGGTCCCTGTTGGTTGTCTGTTTTAAATATAGTGGTGTGTATGGGTTGGGAAGATCCCCTGGAGGAGGGCATGGCAACCCACTCCAGTATTCTTGCCTGGAGAATCCTCATCTATGGGGTCGCAAAGAGTTGGGCACAACTGAGCGACTAAGCACAGCACAACACAGTGTGTATGGGAGTGATACAAAATGAACTTCTTAAACTCTCAATCTCGAATATTTTTCAGCTATGCCATGCTCAATATTAGCTGTGACAGCTCCTATGAGTCATCACATAAATAATGAACTCACGTCAGTGGCAAAAAAGATTGCTAACAATATGTCTGTTATGGAATCTACAATGGCCTAGAATTGCATTTTGTTAACAAGCCTAGGAAGGAGAAGGCAATGGCACCCCACTCCAGCACTCTTGCCTGGAAAATCCCATGGACAGAGAAGCCTGATAGACTGCAGTCCATGGGGTTGCTAAGAGTCGGACACGACTGAGCGACTTCACTTTCATTTTTCACTTTCAGGAAATGGCAACCCACTTCAGTATTCTTGCCTGGAGAATCCCAGGGACAGGGGTGGCGGCGGCGTGGGGGCGGGGAGGCGCCGGTGGGCTGCTGTCTATGGGGTTGCACAGAGTCACACAACCGAAGCCATTTAGCAGCAGCAGCAGCAACAAGCCTAGGAAGGTAAAGAAATATCCATAGATCCTAACTTACGAACATCTCTCTCTCAGGCAAATTAGAAACACTCGAGGATGATATAAATACTTGTGACATCATTTCTTTTATAAAAAGGGAATAACTAATATTTAGTTCCATGGTTATCATAGTTCATTTTAATATTAATAAGAAAAATAAAAGTAGAGAATTTTGAAATCTTCCACTGTGATAATCACAGATTTCAACACATGATAGTCTGTGAAAACATGAATATGTGTCATGTTGACTAGGAGGAGTATGGTAGAGTGGTTAAGCATATGAGCTCTGGATTTCTGGTTTTGAATCCTGGCTCTGTCATATAACATCTTTGTGGTCTGGTTAAATTATCTTTCTGTAACTAAGTAGGGATTATATCAGCACCTATCCTATACAATGATCTGAAGAATTAACTAAGCAATTAAATCAATATCTAGTGCATTCAAATTGTTTATAGAGTTCAGGTGGATCATCAACCAAAAATAAAGTAAAATGTTTTATCTTGGACATTATATATATGTGAATATCTATCACACTACAATGCAAAAAATTTCCTTAATTCTGTAAGCAAAACTAAGAATTATATCTGAGTTGTACTCTATTAGAAGTACTAATCCTTCATCCTACCAGATCCCTCTGTTGCTGAATCCTCTTACAATAAAAAGTAAAGTTAGAATTCATTTTATAAAGCCATGAAGTATAGAAGCTGTAAAACTTATATAATGACAGTTAGAGATTTTAAGTGTATTCTCTCATTTCACCTCATTAATATCTTTGTCTTCAGAATAAATTAATTTTGTGCATTTTTCCTTCTCATTATAATGCTTGTCACAGGAGAGCACAATCAGAATTATAATAATACAAAAAGGAATTGAACATTATGGCAGTGTGCTCCATAACTTTTATATATTATATCCTAAGCTTGCTCTTGATTTTACTGCAATTTTATTATATCTATCACATTAACAAGGCTGTAAATATGAACTTGAATGCAAGATATCATGGAAGAGACATGTCTTCTCTATAGTCTTATCAAGTAACATAAATTAAGTTTCAACAAGGATTACCTAAGTGTTTTAATTATAGAATATATGTATTATGTATGTGAAAAAGAGGCAATTTTATGTGTTAATATGTGGTATGAATGTCAAGATGAAGCTTGTATTTAAAATCTGAAGTAAAGAGAAATATAATCTAAAGAGACTCTTCCATCCTAGAGTGTAAATAAATATTAATGACTTTTGTAAATTTCTAAGCACAGCAGGAATATAAGCAAATTTTTCACACAATAGATTTTATAAGAAATTATGAATTGCAGAAAATTTTTAATTTTTAATGTAGTTAAGGAATTTTCAATTTAATACAGTTCAGTAGCTGTAGAAATACCAGATACATATCACATTTGGTTCAACATTTTCCCTCCAGTAGACCCTTGTAACAAAATATGTTATGTGCATCTAAATTAACATTTTAGATGACTTGTGTAGTCCATAATGTAAAAATGCAGGATAATGAAATTTATTCATTTTATTAATGCTTAGATTCATATAATTTAACACCTTAATAAATTTCAACAATCTAGTTAGTCCATGCCTCAAATAAAGGAAATTAAATCCAATTAAAATAAGGAATCATTACCAACCCTGTATGTGAAAGAATAGAGACATAGATGTATAGAACAGTCTTTTGGACTCTGTGGGAGAGGGAGAGGGTGGGATGATTTGGGAGAATGGCATTGAAACATGTATAATATCATATAAGAAATGAATCGCCAGTCCAGGTTCGATGCAGGATGCAGGATGCTTGGGGCTGGTGCACTGGGATGACCCAGAGGGATGGTACAGGGAAGGAGGTGGGAGGGGGATTCAGGATGGGGAACTCATGTATACCCGTGGTGGATATATGTTGATGTATGGCAAAACCAATACAATATTATAAAGTAATTAGCCTCCAATTAAAATAGATAAACTTAAATTTTAAAAAATTAATAAATAAATAAAAAAGAAGGAATCATTGGTATACATGAACATCTAAAGTAATCTCAAGTACAGTTGTCTCTCTGTATTCATAGGACTTTGATTCCCACAGATACCAGCACATACCAAAATCTGCAGATGTTCATGTGACATGGCATAGTCTATCCTCAATATCTATGGGTTCTGCAGCTTCTGATTCAACCAACTCCATCTGCTGATTCAACTAATGTAATTGGCAGTTGGTGAATCAGCTGATGGGAAACTCATGGATCCTGAGGACTTACTGTACTGCAAAACTTCAAAATTATACAAAGAAGATATATGAATGTGATTTATTACCATGATTAGATGCATTTTCAATGATGTTTCCCCAATGAGAAAAATCTATCAGTGATAAATTCCATATCTCAAGATGCACTTCAAGGTCATCGATTTCCTGAGCAACTCTAGCACAGGTTCTGTACTAATAAAGCTTCCTATAGAATGAGAGGAAATACTTACACATGATGTGAGCAACAAGGGATTAATCTCAAAAATATACAAACAGCTCATATAGCTCAAAAAATAAAACAACCCAATAAAAAATGGGCAGAAGCTAAACAGACATTTCTCCAAAGACAGACAAATCACTGAAAGGCAAATGAAAAATGCTCAACATTGATAATTATTAGAGAAATGCAAATCAAAACTACAATGAGGTATCACCTCAGACCAATCAGAATGGCCATCTTCAAAAAGTTTACAAATAATAAATGCTGGAGAGGATGTGGAGAAAAGGAAACCCTCTTATACTGTTTATGGAAATGTAAATTGGTGCAGCCACTATGCAGCACAGTGTGGCTATTCCTCAAAAAACTAAAAGCAGAGTATTTTTTTTTATCACTAGTGCCACCTGGGAAGTGTGTATATATATATATATATAGAGAGAGAGAGAGAGAGAGAGAGAGGAAGGGAGAAAGAGACATCTATTTATCTATATATACCTGAGTATATTTGTATATATAGTTATATATATATAAGTATTTTATTTATACTTATATATATATTTTTTCAAGTTACCTTATTTCTATATTAACATCTCAGGTATATATATATATATACTCAGGTAAACATATATATATATATATATATATATATATATATATATATATACTCTCTCTATATATATAGAGAGAGAGAGGGAGGGAGAAAGAGACATCTATTTATCTATATATACCTGAGTGTATATATATATATATTTTTATATATATATTTATATATATAAGTATTTTATTTATATTTATATATATATTTTTCAAGTTACCTTATTTCTATATTAACATCTCAGATATATATATATATATATATATATACACTCAGGTATACATATATATATATATATATATATATATATATATATATATACTCTCTATATATATATAGAGAGAGAGAGAGGGAGGGAGAAAGAGACATCTATTTATCTATATATACCTGAGTCACTTTACTGTACACCTGAAACTAACACAACATTGTAAATTCACTATACTTCAAAAAAAATAAAATAAAAATAACATCTTTAACATGCAAAAAAGAACAATAAAATACTATCTTTTGCTAATGTATTTGGTAAAACTAAGAAAGATTGCTGATATACAGTGTAGGCAAGGATCTGAAAGAATAAGACTACAAATTGTTACAACTTTCTTGTAATTAGCACTCTCTATTAAAACTTTTTAAATGCCTAAAAAATAAGTGTCCTATGTTTTGAACAGCAAAGGTATCAAATAGTGATATGTTGTCAAGGAATAGATAATTCTCTTAATTAAAAATAAATGGAATAATATGATTAAGTTTTCTACCAATTGATATATCACTTTCAGAGCAAAGGCAAAAGCGAAGTTTCAAAATAACTCTTAGAAGATTAAAATCCTATATAATATCTCTGACAGCTACAATCTATTTTGGGGAAAATAATGAGCATTTTAGAATCCCAAGGGGGAAACAGTGATTATGTCAGCCGTAAAGAATCCGCCTACAAAGCAGGAGATACAGGGCACCCTGTGTCAGAAAGACACCCTGGACGAGGGCATGATAAGCCACTCGGTATTCTTGCCTGGAGAGTCCTGTGGACAAGGAGCCTGGTGGGCTACAGTCCATGGGATCACAAAGAGTCAGACACAACTTAAAGGACTGAACCTGCACGTATTTCACATGAGCCTGGTCATGTTGTTTTGTATGTGGCTCCAACACATTCTTTCCATTTACTTTTTAATTTAAACACAATGTGCATATTATATTTTCAAGTTACCTTATTTCTATATTAACATCTCAGAACTTAGCAAAAAGGTATTTGTTTTTTCTTTTAGATTCAAGATTATATACTTCCTTCTATGTATTTCCTCTTGGACTTTTTAGAACATGACTTCTCCTGCACATAGCAGCTATATAGAGATTAAAACTTTTGTTATCCTTTTTCTTTCAACATGTAACAAATATTTATTGAACATCCAGTCTATACTGGTATACTATATTCATATACTCTATACACTGAATACCGTACCAGTATACTCTGTACTTGATATTGAAATTACTTCATTTAGGAATGTTATTCAAATGTTTAAAATCTAGTTTCTACTAAATAAAATGTCTTAATAACTTAAATCTAGTTCTAATAGATAAAAAGTTTTAATAACTTTTTCACATTTCATATTTAAAGACATATTGGAATTAAAGAGAAAGAGATAGATGACAGAAACAAAGAAATAGATGAAGGGAAGAAAAGAAGAAAAGAAAGGAAGGAAAGAAGGAAGAGGTAAAGAAAATTATAAATAATAAAAAGATAGTGATATAGAAAAATGTAGATATACATGTAGATAGACGCACATATATATAAAATCATCTTTAATTATAATGCTTTTATTTATTTACTTATTTACAGAGTGAATTAAATGACTAGTAGTTTATAGCTTACTGCTTGAGTTTGTGTTGTAAACAGTTTGCTGCTAAGTCGCTCCAGTCATGTCTGACTCTGTGTGACCCCATAGACGGCAGCCACCAGGCTCCCCCGTTCCTGGGATTCTCCAGGCAAGAACACTGGAGTGGATTGCCATTTCCTTCTCCAATGCATGAAAGTGAAAAGTGAAAGTGAAGTCGCTCAGTCATGTCTGACTCTTTAGCGACCACATGGACTGCAGCCCACCAGGCTCCTCCGTCCATGGGATTCTCCAGGCAAGAGTACTGGAGTAGGGTGTCATTGCCTTCTCCATGTAAAAAGTTTACCAGTCCTATTTTGACTTAATATCATGTTCTACATACTCATGTTTATATTAATAACCACAAAAATATTTTCAAAATATATACATTTTATGACTGTACTCTCAAGATAGCAAATATATTAACTATAAGGGTATAAAATAATACATGGGCTCTATCAGAAATGCACACAAATGAAAATATTAATTAAAATATTTATTAAAGTATAATATACATATAGATACAAGCACTGATCATAATAATATACCCTAATGAATTTTTATAGATTGATATGCCCACGTAAACAGGAACCAGAACCCTATAAACCACCAGAAGCATGATCTCCCATGCCCCTCACCCCATGCCTACTCCCTGTCCTTAGCCTGCCCACTCACTGAAAAATTTCATCCTGACTCTTAAAACCACAGGCAAGTTTGGCTTGTTTTATGATTTATGTAGACGATTCATACAGAACATAACCTTTTATGCCTGACTTCTTTTGCTGAATATAACGTTTGGCAGATTCATTTATGATGCTCATTTTCATCGCTGTAGTAAATAGCATCAAATAGCTTGACAATGTAATTATCCCATAACATGTGAATCCAGTTGCTCTCCCAAACTTTCCCAAACTTGGTATTTTCTTCATTTTAGTCATTTGGTCAGGTGTGTACTAATGTCTAATCATGAAGCTAATGTTAATTTCCTGGGTGAATAATAGTATGGACTAATGATATTTTTGTTTATTGGCTGCTTGCATTTGTCTCTTTTTATAATATCTTTTCAAGAGTTTTTCCATATTTTCCTTGTTCTTTTTCTTGCTCTTTTACCCACGAATTTGTAAAAGTTCTTTATATTTTCTGCATTTTTCTTCATTGGATATACAGAATAGAAATATATTATTTCTCTTTACATTCAAAATTTCTCTTCTCTTAATAGTGTGTTGTGAGATACAGAAGTTTTGATTGTCTTCTGGCCCAAGTTTGCACCTTCATTTAACTGGTCCCATTTATTAAACAGACCTTCATTTTTCTGCAACACATCATGGTCAACCTTGACATACATCAGATGACTGCATTTGAGTGCATCCCCTTCTGGATTCTCCATTGTGTTCTATTGACTTACTTCTCTTTCCATGAGTTTCCCAAGTAGTGCTAGTGGTAAAGAATCTGCCTGCCAATGCAGGAGACTCGAGAGACTCAAGAGACCCAATCCCTGGGTCAGGAAGATCCCCTGAGAAGGAAATGGCAACCCACTCAAGTATTATTGCCTGGTAAATCCCATGGACAGCGGAGCCTGTTGGGCTACAGTCCATGGGATTGCAAAGAAGTCAGACACGACTTAGCAACTAAAAACAACAACCTTCTGGATTCTCCATTATGTTCTATTGCCTACTTCTCTTTCCTTGAGCTCCTACTATACTATGTTAATTACTGCAGCATTTTAAGAGCTGTTGGTTTATGTGGAGTGCATGCCCTCCAACTTTATAGTTTTACTTCAGTTCCCTTGCTGACTCTTGGCTCATTGCATTTCCATGAAATTTTAGAATCAGCTTGTCAATTTTAACATTAAAATATTTTTCTGATATTCAACTGGCTTTGCAATGAATATAGAGATAACTTGAGTAGAGTTAACATTTTTTTTACAAATATCTTCCATATATTATGGACATGTTCTCCTCCTCCATTTACTTGAATCATCTATAAATTATCTAAAGAACAATCTTTTGTTGTTGTTGTTGTTATTGAGTACAGAAATTTGGCACAGCTCTCATTAGATATATTCAGAGATATGTGATATATCTTGGTATTAATGTAAATTGTGCCTTTAATCTTCAATTCATTGGTGCATTGGTGTATATATATATATATATAGAGAGAGAGAGAGAGAGAGAGAGAGACATACAATTAGTATTCCTATATTAATTTTGTATCAGCAACCTTGATAAATTCACATATTAATTGTTGCTCTTATACTATTTATATATTTTCATACAAGATATGTGTGAATCACAACAAACTGGAAAATTCATCAAGAGATGGGAATACCAGACCACCCGACGTGTCTCCTGAGAAATCTGTATGCAGGTCAGGAAGCAACAGTTAGAACTGGACATGGAACAACAGACTGGTTCCAAATCAGGAAAGGAGTACATTAGGGCTGTATATTGCCACCCTGCTTATTTAACATATGCAGAGTACATCATGAGAAACGCTGGGCTGGAAGAAGCACAAGCTGGAATCAGATTGCTGGGAGAAATATCAATAACCTCAGATATGCAGATGACACCACCCTTATGGCAGAAAGTGAAGAGGAGCTAAAAAGCCTCTTGATGAAAGTGAAAGTGGAGAGTGAAAAAGTTGGCTTAAAGCTTAACATTCAGAAAATGAAGATCATGGCATCTGGTCCCATCACTTCATGGGAAAAAAATAGGGCAACAGTGGAAACAGTGTCAGACTTTATTTTTGGGGGGCTCCTAAATCACTGCAGATGGTGATTGCAGCCAT
This sequence comes from Bos indicus, assembly GCF_029378745.1. NCBI lineage: Eukaryota > Metazoa > Chordata > Mammalia > Artiodactyla > Bovidae > Bos > Bos indicus. Next base: position 25,509,360 of record NC_091776.1, on the reverse strand, counting down.
GAAATTAAAAGATGCTTGCTTCTTGGAAGAAAAATTATGACCAACTTAGAAAGCATATTGAAAAGCAGAGACATTATTTTGCCAACACAGGTCCGTCTAGTCAAAGCTATGATTTTTCCAGTGGTCATGTATGGATGTGAGAGTTGGACTATAAAAAAAGCTGGGCACTGAAGAATTAATGTTTTCAATTGTGGTATTGGAAAAGACTCTTGAAAGTCCCTTGGACTGCAAGGAGATCCAACCAGTCCATCCTAAAGGAAATCAGGCCTAAAGGCCTGAATATTCATTGAAAGGACTGATGCTGAAACTGAAACTCCAATATATTGGCCACCTGATGTGAAGAACTGACTCATTTGAAAAGACCCTGATACTGGGAAAGATTGAATGTGGGAGGAGAAGGGGACGACAGAGGATGAGATGGTTGGATGGCATCACTGACTCAATGGGCATGAGTTTGAGTAAACTCCGGGAGTTGGTGATGGACAGGGAGGCCTGGTGTGCTGCAGTCCACGTGGTCGCAAAGAGTTGGACATGACTGAGCAGCTGAACTGAACTGATACAAGATAATATTCTATGAAAATAATACTTTTACTTATTATTTTGAATATGAATGTCTCTTACTTAATCTACTTGTCTTAAGTGCTAATATTTATGTATAATGTTCTTTATCAAAGTAATAATATATCCTCTTTAGTAGTTTTCCAAGAACTTATTTTTCATAAGTGTGGACAGAGTAACTAATTGACAGAAAGATGTAATAAAATGTAATTATTCAGAAAAAGGAAATAGAGGATAAAGGACTATTAAAAGGCTGAATAAAGAGAAAGATGATAGGTGTAAAATCAGCTATATTTTAATTATATTAAAGATCAATGAATTTGATACTCCATATAAAAACTAGAATTGTGAGCTGGAAAAAAAAAGAGAGAAATCCAGCAATATTATGCTTGCAAATACATGCCTTAAGATCACATAAATTTAAAAAAGGATGAAAAATAACTTAATCAATAGGCTATATGAAATGTGAATAATACATTAGTAATTAGACCTACTTGACATAAGTAGAACTCTATATTCAAAATCTTCCATATACACTTTTCTAAGTCCATATATAATGGATTCCAAAATTGACTAACTCAAGAGATAAAAGTCACATCTCAACAAATTTTACAGATATATTAAAATCATTCAGAATATGTTGTCTGACCACAGTGGAATAAAGGTAGAAGCAATTAAAATAAACAGAATAGTTCTCAAATACTTAAAAATTATGGAATTCTCAAAACATCTATATCAAAGAGAAGTAATGGGAAGAACAATGATGGGAATGAAAAGCTATACTGAAGTTAATGACAAACAAAATTCAATATAACAAAATCTGTAACATGCAACGAAAGGTATGCTTGGAATCAAATTTATACTATATTTCAAAACAGGTATCCTTGAGAGTCTATTACAATGATCATGTTTATGTCTTCCTATTGATGACAGAACCTTAGAACATGTTAACTCTACATATATGATTCTCACTTTTCACCTTTTATTCTTGACTTTTATATTAATGATTTTATAGTTACTAACCACATATTTGGAGAAGACTCTTGAGAGTCCCATGGACTGCAAGTAGATCCAACCAGTCCATTCTGAAGGAGATCAGCCCTGGGATTTCTTTGGAGGGAATGATGCTGAAGCTGAAACTCCAGTACTTTGGCCACCTCATGCAAAGAGTTGACTCATTGGAAAAGACTCTGAGGCTGGGAGGGATTAGGGGCAGGAGGAGAAGGGGATGACAGAGGATGAGATGGCTGGATGGCATCACTGACTCGATGGATGTGAGTCTGAGTGAACCCCGGGAGTTGGTGATGGACAGGGATGCCTGGCGTGCTGCGATTCATGGGGTCACAAAGAGTCGGGCATGACTGAGTGACTGAACTGAACTGAACTGAACCACATAAATCAATAACCTCAGATATGCAGATGACACCACCCTTATGGCAGAACGTGAAGAGGAACTATAAAGCCTCTTGATGAAAGTGAAAGTAGAGAGTGAAAAAGTTGGCTTAAAGCTCAACATTCAGAAAATGAAGAGCATGACATCTGGTCCCATCACATCATGGGAAATAGATGGGGAAACAGTGGAAACAGTGTCAGACTTTATTTTTTGGGGCTCCAAAATCACTGCAGATGGTGATTGCAGCCATGAAATTAAAAGACACTTACTCCTTGGAAGGCAAGTTATGACCAACCTAGATAACATATTCAAAAGCAGAGACATTACTTTGCCAACAAAGGTCCGTCTAGTCAAGGCTATGGTTTTTCCAGTAGTGATGTGTGGATGTGAGAGTTAGCGGAGCGCTGAAGAATTGATGCTTTTGAACTGTGGTGTTGGATAAGATTCTTGAGAGTCCCTTGGACTGCAAGGAGATCCAACCAGTCCATTCTAAAGGAGATCAGTCCTGAGTGTTCTTTGGAAGGACTGATGCTAAAGCTGAAACTCTAGTACTTTGGCCACCTCATTCGAAGAGTAGACTCATTGCAAAAGACTCTGAGACTGGGAGGGATTGGGGGCAGGAGAAAAGGGGACGGCTGCCGGGGTCCAGCCTTGGCTGATCCAGGGAGTTCGAAGCGGGGATGGCGCTGGTGAGGACCAGGATACAATAGCTTCAATTAGATATTAATTAGAGATGTAAAGAGTAATAGAATGAGGATAGCTCAGTAGGAAAATTCAGTGGAGAAAAGAGGCTGAGTAGCTTGGTTTACGCGGGAGACCAATAAAACTTCAAGACAAGAAGCTTGCACCACTTACGTAGGCCGCAGGCATCCTTCCAGTCTCCTGAGGGAGAGAAGACACTGAGGCCTCCCAGGTCGGATCTTAGAAGCCCAGGCAAAATTAGTTAGCATGGCGGGTTCTGCGCTCCAGATGGAGACTCAGCCAGAGTGAAAGTGACATGGGGAGACCAGTCTTTCGAGGAACTGATCCCAATTCTTTATTTTCCATGGTCTACTTTTATACACTGAGATGTTATGCAAAAGTCACACGGGGTCAGCAGTCCTGACTTTTATCAAAGTCAGGTGCTTCATACAAATGCATACAGAGGTCTTAGGGGTGTTGCATCATCTTCTGGCCAGGGGGCCTGCTGACAATTTATGACCCTCTCCTTGTGACAGCGGTCAGTCAACCAAGACACTTATTTCTCCAGGGGTGATTATTCTTAAAACAGATGCCACCCAAATAAAGTTACTTTCCTATAGGGTGAGGGTGTGGTGGGTTTTAGTTAAAGAAAGAATTTACTTAGCCTAAGGTCTAACGTGATTAATATCAAAGGTTAATACTTATTTCTTCTATATATTCATTAATGTGTATAAGGGCAGGGGATGTGGAGACTTAGCAACAAACATTGGCTCAACAAATGAAAAACCCTTCACCAATACAATTTCTAATCAGCCCATTATACTTATACTAATAGTTTTCTAACTTTTCTAAGGAACCTGTTTTTAGAAGGTTTAAAGCATCTCGTGCCTCTCACGGTTGGGAGGCTGTGAGCAATCACATGTGGCCGGACAAGCCTGTCAGGCAGACCAGAGAACCTTCAGAGGAGTTTGTAGTTTAAAACACTCTTGTCACGCTTAGGAGTTTTTATTAACTGGAGCTCTAGGTTAACTCCTTCTCCAAAAGAGGTGGTGGGGGACAGCCCCCCGTAAAGTCAGAGGTGTAGGTGAGTAGTAAAGCAAAGTAAAGTAAAGTAAAGTAAAGTAAAGTAGTAAACTACAAAGTAGTAAAGCAGGCAGGCTCTGGTTATGGGGGTAGATGCTCGGGGATTTCCAGGGGGACTCCTGAGGCTCGATCCCACCTTTGCATATGTCGAGCCTCCTTCCTCATGACCTTTGCCACGGGCAGAGTGCCTCACTCTGACCCCCAACAGACGGCAGAGGATGAGATGGCTGAATGGCATCACTGACTTGATGGACGTGAGTTCACTCACGTTGGTGGGAGTTGGTGAGGGACAGGGAGGCCTGGCGTGCTGCAGTTCATGGGGTCGCAAAGAGTCGGACACAACTGAGCGACTGAACTGAACTGAACCACATATATTTACCACATTTATTTTCTTTTTTGTCCTGCATACTTTTCTAACTTTCATACCTCCATGTGACAGTATTTTCCAGTAGTTAGAAATGATCTGAATAAATAATTCCCATATATCCTGCATCCATATTCCTCACAGGGTAACATATGATCATATTTGATTTAGTCTCTGTCTTCTTTCATTCCCCAAAACAATTTTTAACTAATTCATAGGCATGGAAGTTTCTTACCACTTAGCATTTCAGTATATTTTTCTTTCAAAAAGAGGGGCAGGGATTATTTTTATGTAACCAAAATTTTGCCAATTGTCCTAATAGTGTTATTTGGAGCTAAAGAAAATTGAGCGTTTTTTGTCCCATTTAATTTAAAGTGGTTCTTCAGTTCCTGCTTTTTTACAGTATTTTTCTTTTTGTATACTACTGACTGGTAATGTAGATTGACCCTTAATATATTTTCTTCTGATGTTTCTTCATTTTTAAAGTTAGGTCAGGCATGTGTGTTGCAGGAATATGGAAATGCTGTATCTCTGTTTATCACATGCTCTACATACCAGAATCTCTTTCTCTCCCTATATATATATATATATATATATATATATATATAGAGAGAGAGAGAGAGAGAGAGAGAGAGAGAAATGTGTACACATGTATACAATGTACATGTCTAAAAATTTTCATAGTATCAATATTGGTACTATCCAAGAATTGGAAAACATTAGAATATGAACAGTATAATAAATACAGAGCTGTACAGTAAAGCATTGATTATAATAAAATTAAAAGGCTACAGTGATGTTTTTTCTGCAATGACATGAATTTCTAAAACATACTCCTGAGCTATGGAAGCAAAAGACACATGTACACACTCAAACCTATTCCCGTGTTTATATTTTTGTAAACAGCAAAATTTAACTTTATGGATTTGTGTATAGGTAAAAAAAAAAAAAAAAACAAAGCAGCACGATAAAACTGGTATGTTGGGAGTCAGGACAAAGTTAACCACAATGAGAATAGGAGAGAGCTGTGGGAATATCTGTTTACTACCAAAATTGTATTTATTTTTCAGGGAAATGGTTACATGGATTTTTGATGTATATGTATTTGTTTAGCTGCACATTTATGTTTTTTGTGGGCTTCCTAGGAGGCATTAGTGGTAAAGAATCCACCTGCCAATGCAGGAGACTTTTAAAAGAGGCAGAATTGATCCCTGATTTGGGAAGCTCCCCTGAAGGAGGGCATGGCAACCCACTCCAGTATTCTTGCCTGAGAAATCCCATGGACAGAGGAGCATGATGGACTACAGTCCATAAGGTTGCAAAGAGTCGGACATGACTAAAGTGACTTAGCATGCATGCATACGTTCTCTGTACATCTGTAATTGTACATTCTATTTCATAATAAACAGTAAAAGTTTTAAATGTAAATTTGAATAATTTTCAAGTGCCTATGAAATCCTGAATGTGTGCAAATATATAATTATTTTAACAGTTACAAAGGAAATTTGGCTTAAATAAAGTATTGAGAGAGGAACTAATTCTCATATTAGGTACAGAATTTAAGTAGCTCTACCTTAATATTTCTGTTTCTAAAGCAAAGTAATAACGACAACATCCATTATTTTATCTTTTTTTAATAAAAATGTAATGATAATGACAATTGATTAGTACTATCCAAATTATGGTGCTAAATATAAGTATCTATGCTGATCTTCTCTTTATATAGTTATTTCATCTTTTTGTCATATAATCCTCAATTTACCTCAAGTAAAACTAGCATCTTGAAAAATATGGAGAATGGAATGATCAAGCAATGATACATGCCTCAATATCAATTAAAAGATTACTTTCTGGAGATAATAGCACATATGACAGAAGCAAAATGCAACATTTATCTGATTTTATACCCTTGGTTATATTTTACAATAAACCCTAATCAATCTCTAATTATCATTTAAGTCAATGATGTGACTCAAGGCTCTGACTCGACTCACATTTTAATCCTTCATACAGCTAAACACTTTCAACAGAAAGACATCATATCCTGCTTTTAGTGAGTATATCACAAAAAAATACTTTTTACTACAATTATGAAACCATTAAATACATTTATCATAGTCTTTTTCACTTGAGGTAAAGATAATACTGTTACCCCTGAACAATGCTGGGGTTAGGAATGCTGACTCCTAAGCAGTCAAAAATCTAAGCATAACTTTACAATTGTCCTTTTGTATCCATTCCACATCCATGGATTCAACCAATCATGACTGGACTGTGTAATTCTGTAGCATTTACTACTGTTAAAAAAAAAAAAAAACAAAAAAAACCTCAGTATAGGGGACCTGTGAAGTTCAAGCCCATGGTGTTCATAGGTTAATTGCATTTCTAAATATCTGACAATGATTCAAAAACAAAGATGTGAAGTTATCCCTATTTGTAATAGATAGCTGACATTTAGTAAACAGATATTTTGTAATAAAATATTGTTAGATAAATTAATTACTAAAGTAATGATTTAGAAAAATTAGAGCATTTATTGAATTGTCGTAGAACTTATCTGCTAGATCTAAATTCTACTCCAAGCTGTTTATGTGGAAACTTCCATTGTAATTAGTGATAGTTACAGATGAGTACATAATGGGAGAATTTAGCCTCTGATTTCTCCAAACGCTGCACTTACAAAGAAAGCTTCTAACAATTCAAACGAAGCTCATTAACTAATTAAAGTACAGAAATTGAACAAAGCCCCTGACCCCATTTGGTTGAACTTATAAATTGTTTTTCTTCCTAAGACTGCTTCATCAGTGGAAGTTATAATCTCAAATGGAACATCAATAAATCTTTCATGGTAGATGAAAATGTAAGACTTAGGAAAAATTTCACCCTATTAAGAGCATGGTTTTATTATACTTTTATTTTTTACAATCAAGGCTTCTTTTTTTTTTAATTTTATTTTATTTTTAAACTTTACATAATTGTATTAGTTTTGCCAAATATCAAAATGAATCCACCACAGGTATACATGTGTTCCCCATCCTGAACCCTCCTCCCTCCTCCCTCCCCATACCATCCCTCTGGGTTGTCCCAGTGCTCTAGCCCCAAGCATCCAGTATCGTGCATCAAACCTGGACTGGCATCTTGTTTCATACATGATATTTTACATGTTTCAATGCCATTCTCCCAAATCTCCCCACCCTCTCCCTCTCCCACAGAGTCCTCTCAAAGCATTTGTTCTAGGTCCCATTTTTACTTTGCACATGTAAAAACAATAATGTATTTTCCAGTTCAGCATACCTGATGACTACAAAGAATCATGAATAAACATCACTGCTGGAGGAGATAAAACTTATATTAACACTGTCATATCATTATCATTACATTCATAGCTTGACAGTTTTGAGGACATTGCTGTTGTTTAGTCGCTAAGTCGTGTCCGACTCTGTTGCGACCCCATGGACTGTAGCCCACCAGGTCCCCATTCCATGGGATTTCCCTAGTCAAAATACTGGAGTGGGCTACCACTTCCTTCTCCAGGGGATCTTCCCAACCCAAGGATTTAGTGCACGTCTCCTGCATTGGCAGATGGATTCTTTAGCACTGGGAATTCCTTTGAGCACATAATTTCCTCTTCATTACACAGTCTGAAGAGTTAGATTCTCAGAAACTAAATACTTATCTCTGATTCCCCGTTTTCTCTCCTTTTTTAGGTAAAAAGGAGTCTAACACCATAACTCTAAATAGAATACGTGTTTTTGAATTTGTGACTTGATTAGACTATTAATAGTTTCTAGTGTAAATTAAAGATGAATATGAGAATATTTGATGACTGTCATGTATATCCAACAGGTTAAAATAGCAGTCATATTTATCATTATTAAAATAAATTACTTTTATTTTAAAACCATTTTGGATCAGATATTAGGCTACATTCTTCTAGCTGCCAAGAATACATAATCATGCTTTAAGATTCAAATGTTTATCAAAAGTCTTGGCCTAAATCTAGCACGTCTTGAACCATTCTACTTATAATATTGCTGAAGCTCAATTGGGAGAGTGAAAATAATTCAGAAGATAGAAATTTGATTCAAATGCTGTTAAAATTTTGTTTTCAATTCAAGTGCCTCTGTAGTTAGAATTAAGGGAGACTGAGAGAGATAGTTTATACCTTCATCTACTCTTATTATTTCTAACTAGAATAGACAGATGTTCATCATTACCTCAACTGAAAGTATTTGTTTTAATAAAAATGAATATAGATATTTGTAATACAGATGGTTAAGATAAAGGAGATTGACAAGTGTAAGTATCTACTACACTTTTCATTATATGGGGGAGAAATGACACAATGCTTCAAGTCAGTTAATCTTCCAGATGATAAAATTTACAAGCTTTGAACATATGCAGACACAATATAAGGGTATAAAAAGATACATCTTATATCCCAAGCATTTCTAATCTGTAGCTGTATCTACAGATATCAAACACATTACTTTTTAATTTTAAGTACTTAAGAATATAAAAGATTTTATATCCTCAACATTATAATATAAATCTGAAATATTTTGATAAAACAAATATTACTTTTCAAAATATAAAAGTTGACTTTTGAGAGATAATTATTTTTTTCTTTCACTATTATAACATAAGCATGAATTAATAAATAGTATCTTAAATATTTACCAAACTGGAAAACAGAATAACAATAAAGAAGTAAAACAAAGCAACAGTCTTCCAATTGAGTGATTCCACTCTTAAGAGCCATGTGGAGGAAATAATTTAAAAGACAAACAAAAGAATTTATTGATAAATACAGATAACAAAACTAGACATCAGATTAAGTTTTACCCATGATATAAATAAAATATTATACACCATTTTATGCAATACTGTGTAATATTTTAAAATTACAATTGTGAAACTAATAAAAAAAGAAGCAATTCTAAATATAAGTAAATTAAGTTCAATATGTACATAATTAATATAGTTAGAAACATAAAGCCATTTATATTAATTTCAATTAGAGAGGGCGCAGGAGGGCCTAGAGGAGCTATCCTACGTTGAAGGTCAGGAAGGGCGGCAGTGAGGAGATACCCCTCGTCAAAGGTAAGAGAAACCCAAGTAAGATGGTAGGTGTTTCAAGAGGGCATCAGAGGGCAAACACACTGAAACCATACTCACAGAAAACAAGTCAATCTAATCACACTAGGACCACAGCCTTGTCTAACTCAATGAAACTAAGCCATACCCGTGGGGCAACTCAAGGTGGGCGGGTCATGGTGGAGAGATCTGACAGAATGTGGTCCACTGGAGAAGGGAATGGCAAATCACTTCAGTATTCTTGCCTTGAGAACCCCATGAACAGTATGAAAAGGCAAAATGATAGGATACTGCAAGAGAAACTCCCCAGGTCAGTAGGTGCCCAATATGCTACTGGAGATCACTAGAGAAATAACTCTGGAAAAAATGAAGGGACGGAGCCAAAGCAAAAAGAATACCCAGCTGTGGATGTGACTGGTGATAGAAGCAAGGTCCGATGCTGTAAAGAGCAATATTGCATAGGAACCTGGAATGTCCAGGTCCATGAATCAGGGCAAATTGTAAGTGGTCAAACAGAAGATGGCAAGAGTGAATGTCAACATTCTAGGAATCAGAGAACTGAAATGGACTGAAATGGGTGAATTTAACTCAGATGACTGTTGTGTCTACTACTGCAGGCAGGAATCCCTCAGGAGAAATGGAGTAGCCATCATGGTCAACAAAAGGGTCCGAAATGCAGTACTTGGATGTGATCTCAAAAACGACAGAAGGATCTCTGTTCGTTTCCAAGGCAAACCATTCAATATCACAGTAATCCAAGTCTATGCCCCAACCAGTAACACTGAAGAAGCTGAAGTTGAACTGTTCTATGAAGACCTACAAGACCTTTTAGAACTAACACCCAAAAAAGATGTCCTTTACATTATAGGGGACTGGAAAGCCAAAGGAGGAAGTAAAGAAACACCTGGAGTAACAGGCAAATTTGGCTTTGGAATACAGAATGAAGCAGGGCAAAGACTAATAGAGTTTTGCCCAGAAAATGCACTGGTCATAACAGACACCCTCTTCCAACAACACAAGAGAAGACTCTATACATGGACATCACCAGATGGTCAACACCGAAATCAGATTGATTATATTCTTTGCAGCCAAAGATGGAGAAGCTCTATACAGTCAGCAAAAACAAGACCAGGAGCTGACTGTGGCTCAGACCATGAACTCCTTATTGCCAAATTCAGACTTAAATTGAAGAAAGTGGGGAAAAAAACTAGACCATTCAGGTATGATCTAAATCAAACCCCTAATGATAATACAGTGGAAGTGAGAAATAGATTTAAGGGCCTAGATCTGATAGATAGAGTGCCTGATGAACTATGGACTGAGGTTCGTGACATTGTACAGGAGACAGGGATCAAGACCATCCCCCTGGAAAAGAAATGCAAAAAAGCAAAATGGCTGTCGGGGGAGGCCTTACAAATAGCTGTGAAAAGAAGAGAAGTGAAAAGCAAAGGAGAAAAGGAAAGATATAAACATTTGAAAGCAGAGTTCAAAAGAATAGCAAGAAGAGATAAGAAAGCCTTCTTCAGCGATCAATGCAAAGAAATAGAGGAAAACAACAGAATGGGAAAGACTAGGGATCTCTTTAAGAATATCAGAGATACCAAAGGAACATTTCATGCAAAGATGAGCTCGATAAAGGACAGAAATGGTATGGACCTAACAGAAGCAGAAGATATTAAGAAGAGGTGGCTAGAATACACAGAAGAACTGTACAAAAAAGATCTTCACAACCCAGATAATCATGATGGTGTGCTCACTAACCTAGAGCCAGACACTATGAAATGTGAAGTCAAGTGGGCCTTAGAAAGCATCACTACGAACAAAGCTAGTGGAGGTGATAGAATTCCAGTTGAGCTATTCCAAATCCTGAAAGATGATGCTCTGAAAGTGCTGCACTCAATATGCCAGCAAATTTGGAAAACTCAGCAGTGGCCACAGGACTGAAAAAGGTCAGTTTTCATTCCAATCCCAAAGAAAGGCAATGCCAAAGAATGCTCAAACTACCACACAATTGCACTCATCTCACATGCTAGTAAAGTAACGCTCAAAATTCTCCAAGCTAGGCTTCAGCAATATGTGAACCGTGAACTTCCAGATGTTCAAGCTGGTTTTAGAAAAGGCAGAGGAACCAGAGATCAAATTGCCAACATCCGCTGGATCATCAAAAAAGCAAGAGAGTTCCAGAAAAACATCTATTTCTGCTTTATTGACTATGCCAAAGCCTTTGACTGTGTGGATCCCAATAAACTGTGGAAAATTCTGAAAGAGATGGGAATACCAGACCACCTGATCTGCCTCTTGAGAAATTTGTATGCAGGTCAGGAAGCCACAGTTAGAACTGGACATGGAACAACAGACTGGTTCCAAATAGGAAAAGGAGTTCGTCAAGGCTGTATATTGTCACCCTGCTTATTTAACTTATATGCAGGGTACATCATGAGAAATGCTGGACTAAAAGAAACACAAGCTGGAATCAAGATTGCCGGGAGAAATATCAATAACCTCAGATATGCAGATAACACCACCCTTATGGCAGAAAGTGAAGAGGAACTCAAAAGCCTCTTGATGAAAGTAAAAGTGGAGAATGAAAAAGTTGTCTTAAAGCTCAACATTCAGAAAACGAAGATCATGGCATCCAGTCCCATCACTTCATGGGAAATAGATGGGGAAACAGCGGAAACAGTGTCAGACTTTATTTTTATGGGCTCCAAAATCGCTGCAGATGGTGACTGCAGCCATGAAATTGAAAGACGCTTACTCCTTGGAAGGAAAGTTATGACCAACCTAGATAGCATATTCAAAAGCAGAGACATTACTTTGCCAACAAGGGTTCATCTGGTCAAGGCTATGGTTTTTCCTGTGGTCATATATAGATGTGAGAGTTGGACTCTGAAGAAGGCTGAGCGCCAAAGAATTGATGCTTTTAAACTGTGGTGTTGGATAAGATTCTTGAGAGTCCCTTGGACTGCAAGGAGATCCAACCAGTCCATTCTAAAGGAGATCAGCCCTGGGATTTCTTTGGAAGGAATGATGCTATAGCTGAAACTCCAATACTTTGGCCACCTCATGCGAAGAGTTGACTCACTGGAAAAGATTCTGATGCTGGGAGGGATTGGGGGTAGGAGGAGAAGGGGATGACAGAGGATGATATGGCTGGATGGCATCAGTGACTCAATGGACATGAGTCTGAGTGAACTCCGGGAGTTGGTGATGGACAGGGAGGCCTGGCGTGCTGCGACTCATGGGGTTGCAAAGAGTCGGACACGACTGAGCGACTAATCTGATCTGATCCTTTGGTTTTGATTAAGTAACCTTGAGGAATTTATAGGTTTAGATTTAGGCTTGCTTACATACCCCCAATGACTTTAGAGTCACCTTAGTCTAAAAACCTCTTTAATTAATTTAACATATGCAAAGAAGTTTTAAAATTGCTAAAATTAATTACTTTGAGAAAGAAATAGCATACATTTGAATGTTTTTACTTTACAGTGTTTTTACTTTATAATTCTTACTAGTAGCCCAAGTGAATCAGTGCTCGTGTCTTCCTGACTTTCTCTATTGTGTGGATCAGTTGGTTAGCCTGTGATTAAAACACATTTCTGAGTTTAAAAGAATATGAACAGCTTTTGTTTGGCTGGATTTTTTATTACTAGTTTATTTGCTTCAGTTTGGGATTGAAACTCTTTTCAGCTCACTACATTCTAAGTAGAAACTGAAGTTTGGAAGTTTAGGAATATATTATTAATAAATTCCTGTACCATTTACCTCAGATTTCCTTAAGCATCTCTCAAATAAGAATTCTGACTAATAAAGTCTTTTGAAAAAGACGTTTTTAAAATGTAGAATGTGAAATTTGTATTGACATGAAAAATTATACAAGAGAGTAATAGGTTTGAAATTTATAACAGCCAGATAAAGTTACTTGATAATAGGATGAGTAGGAAAACTGGAAAGATATATATGGGGAAAAGTAATTAAGTGGTATAAGTTAGGCTTAAATGTGCATTGAAACTTGTAGTATCAAGTGAGGCTATAATTTAGGGATTTGGCTAATATTAAGGGATCATTTAAATCAAACTGGCAAGTGCTTACAAAAAATCAGGTTCACAACTCTGAAGTTAATCACAAGGAAATGCCCTTGAATGGATCACAAAATGTATAAATTTCCCTAGCTCACGTTACAGTAGTTCTTCATTGCAGTAGTTCTTGCTCAATTACAGTAGTAATCCACATAGCAACTCTGATTGATACTGCTCTAATTTCACAAACAAGTAAAGCACAGTTAACTGGCCTGCAACCATCTTTTTATAACTTGTGTCCTACACCAGCTAATTCTGAAGAATATATTTTGGCTATATCATAAATGTTTTTTTCTTTGTTTTGATTCATTACATTAAGCAATATGATAAATCTGTATAAAAGATATTGATAAATATTGCAGGTCAAAATAGAATCTGGACAAATTATGACTTATTTATCTTATATTTAAAGATTGCACTAAAATCTTCTGCTACAGTAACTGATTTTAAAAATCTAAATGAAATGCAATTGCTAAGAAAAATAACTGAAAAATGATTCCAAAGTCTTTCTATCTATGACTGTTTGCTGCTGCTGCTGCTGCTGCTGCTAAGTCGCTTCAGTCGTGTCCGACTTTATGCGACCCCATAGACGGCAGCCCAACAGGCTCCCCTGTCCCTGGGATTCTCCAGGCAAGAACACTGAGTGGGTTGCCATTTCCTTCTCCAATGCAGGAAAATGAAAAGTGAAAGTGAAGTCGCTCAGTCGTGTCCGACTCTTCGCGACCCCATGGACTGCAGCCTACCAGGCTCCTCCGTCCATGGGGTTTTCCAGGCAAGAGTACTAGAGTGGGGTGCCATCGCCTTCTCTGATGACTGTTTATGGTTATATTAGTATATACTCCATAATCTTTTGTGAGGTATTATCGTGTCTAAGTTTTATCAATTTTATTGAGATATAATCGATATACAGCTCTGCACAAGTTTAAGGTGTATTGTATAATAATGTGGCTTCCCTGAGAGCTCAGCTGGTTAAGAATCCACCTGCAATGCAGGAGACCCTGGTTCAATTCTTAGGTCAGGAAGACCCCTAGAGAAGGGATAGGCTACCCACTCCCATATTCTTGGGCTTCCCTGGTGGCTCAGGTGGTAAAGAATCCACCTGCAATGCGAGAGACCTGAGTTTGATCCCTGAGTTGGGAAGATCCCCTGGAGAAAGGAACAGCTACCCACTCCAGTATTCTGGCCTGGAGAATTCCATGGACTGTATAGAGTTAATAAATTACATATATATGCTGACACACTGACATACATATATTGGGAAATGATTACCACAATAAGTTTAGTGAACATATATATCCTCATTTGTTACATTTTTTTTCCTTTTTGATAAGAAGTTTTAAGCCTACTCTTTTAGCAACTTTCAAAGATACTGTATAGCAGTTACCATATCATCAAATTTAAGAGAATGAAAAGTAAAAATGAACTGTTAGACTTCGTGTGTGCTCTTGCACATACACACACACACACATACATACACACATATATTCATGAAAAGACAGATATATATCAGAAACAAAAAGTTGTAGCTAACTATTTAATAGTCTACATAATGATTGTAAGAATCAATTTTTGGCTTAATATGAAGATTTAAGCTATCTGTGGTACTCTGTGTCAATCACTTCAACCAAACCTTTTTCTGTCTCAGAATAACTGTGCCTTTGGAATCATGATGCCACCACAAAGTGAAAATCAATATTTACCACTATGAATTGTGGCTTATAATAACAATGATTATTATGAGCTAGTCTATTAATAACATAGGACTTTCATAACAAGAATATTAAACAAATAATATGTTAAAATTCAGAACATATTTCATTGCAAGGAAAATCAAGACCAGGGATGACTGAGATCTAGGTATAAGAAAATCCCCTGAAACAGAAAAACCTACTATGGATGTTTGAGTTTAAAGCAAGAGAAAAAAGTTCAGGTATATTAACAGTGTATGACAAGCAAAATCAGTAAGCTATACTCCATTGACTCTAACCGTCAGTTGAATTGTAATATTAGAGGCAGAGGAAGAGAAAGGTGTATATACATTGGCTAGAATTTGAAAGACAGCACCCCATTAGGAATCTAGACTCAGATATTACCATATATATTGCAAAAATAGAAACTTGGCTACAAACATGCTGTTAGTGGGTTTGGAGTATAATTTTGCAGCATAAGCTGTATTGAGGATGGGTTATAACAGAATGGATACACGTCAATCATACTGGTAGTAGTAACTCCATTTATACCAAGTATGGGAGTTGGAGTCTATAGTTAGAACATAGACTTGGTATAGATGAACTGTGTTCCCTTGAAAATTTACATGATGAAGCCCTAACCTCTAATATGGAGGTAGAGCCATTGGGAAGTAATTCAAATTAGATGAGGTCATGAGATGGAGCCCTCAAGATGGGATAAGTGGGTTTATAAAAAGAGGAGGGGAGATACCTGAGGATACAGAGACAAGGTATGTCACATACAGGCCAGGAAGAGGGCTCTCCCCAGAACAGATTTATCCAGCACTCTGTAGACTTCCCAGCTTTCCTATTGTGAGAAATAAAAGTCTATTGTTTAAGCCATCTAGTTTATGGCTTTTTGTTGTACAGCCCAAACAAACTAAGACAGTCATAAATATAGTTTAAGAACTCTACTAACCTAATTTGACTATTTAAATTTTAGATTCAAAACACAATAACCATAGTCAATAATGGAGGATATAACCACACGTCCGTGTGTGTGCTCAGTTATGTCTGACTTTTTGCAACCCCATGGACTGTAGCCCACTAGACATGTCTAACTGGTTTCAGTGGATCTGACAGATTGGGAGAGACATATTTTTCTCTTCTATATTTCCTTTTGAAAGAAAGGAGAGTGCAGGGAGCGGGGAGGGTAGAACTTTATCCAAGGCATTCTTCCCCCATATTTTTTTCATTCTATTTTCTTATACCTAGGAGTTAGTACTCTCAGAAGGCAATTACAGCTCTTGGATTTTTTTTTCCCTGTTCTTGCTCACTTCATAAGCTGATGAAAACAATTTTTGATTCTTTTTGAAATCATGATGAAATGTTATCCTTATTTTTTCTCATTCATTTTTAAAAATCTCCTAACATATACTGAGCATTTTCTCCCATTAGACCCTGTAGTCAGATGCTATGAGGTAGGATGGAGCCCAAATAAAGATATTATTCTAGCCATCTTCATACTGGAATTCTATTATACTCGTGAGACATCTATATCTGTGATTATGTATTAGTAATGATGACTGGGTTTACAACTGAAACTAATGTGTGATTTTACCTCTATTATTCTTTTTTCAAATTTGTTAGTGCATATATGAAAAACTAGTATTTTGTCTGTACAATATAGTCTTAAAGTATTTATTTTCACCATTTAAAAATAAGATATATATGGAATTTAGAAAGATGGTAACAATAACCCTGTGTACGAGACAGCAAAAGAGACACTGATGAATAGATCAGTCTTGTGGACTCTGTGGGAGAGGGAGAGGGTGGGGAGATTTGGGAGAATGGCATTGAAACATGTGTAATATCATGTATGAGATGAGCCGCCAGTCCAGGTTCAATGCACGAGGCTGGATGCTTGGGGCTGGTGCACTGGGACCGCCCAGAGGGAGGGTATGGGGAGGGAGGAGGGAGGAGGGTTCAGGATGGGGAGCACGGGTATACCTGTGGCGGATTCATTTCGATGTTGGGCAAAACTAATACAATATTGTAAAGTTTAAAAATAAAATAAAATTTTAAAAAATAAAAATAAGATATAAATTTGTGAGCAGTAAAAAAAAATGACAGATAATCTCTCAATCATCTAAACTATGGTATTAAACTATGGTAGAATAAAATTCTATAAATGCATTGAAAAATCAAAATTTTAGAAAATTTTGCATCTTCTTTGTATTTTTCCACTTATTAAGGGTTTCTGGATGGTCATCAGT
Source organism: Bos indicus (assembly GCF_029378745.1). Classification (NCBI taxonomy): domain Eukaryota; kingdom Metazoa; phylum Chordata; class Mammalia; order Artiodactyla; family Bovidae; genus Bos; species Bos indicus. The sequence continues at coordinate 25,492,162 of NC_091776.1, read as the reverse complement.
GATTGTCCTCCTGTGCAAAAGCTGCTTTCAGGAAAATGTTTATTATTTTAGTGCTTTTGAATATCTTACAGAAGTTGTACAATGGTATTGCATCTGAAAAGAGAAATCCTACTACTTTGCTTACATTATACTTCATTTTTGACAATTTTTTTCCTGAATGTTTTGTTGTCTTTCTGTGCAGACAAAGCTAAAAGGGATTATATCTGGCAAATTATTATTTTATCACAAATCCTTATTTTTCTTGGATTTGGATTATATTTTTACTACTTGGATAAAAAAAAATACTTAGATTCAAAGAAGGCAGAGCCATCTCAGCTTTCTATTTCTCTTGCTTCCCCCAAATCAACATTTTGTTTATTGTACTTTTATGTAAACTCTAATAACATATTGATGGCTTAGGACGGTGGGTAGACCCACACCAGATTGACACAGAGCACTGTTATTAAAAATGAACTTTTATGACTAGTTGGACTGGTGGCCTTGCACGGTGTGTTTTCTTTCCATAAGGTATCAACATTGACGTACGAATGATTCCGCTGAAACTTCTTTAGTAACTGAATGTGATGCCTGACAAGGGAGGCCTGTGTTTCAGGCAACTAGAACAGTGTACCTTAAACAGGCTGATATTTTATGTATGCTGCACTCTCTTAGCTTCTCTAGAGGGAATGTTTCTCAGTTCCAATTATTCCATTGATTTTGGCAGGGCTAACAGATTCAGTCTAAAAATAGATCATAACTATTACTTAATTTTTTTAAGCTCTTTACACCAACCAGGAGTTGAGAACTTTTATTTATTGAACAAAATTGAGTGATATTGCAGGAGTATGCTGTGCCGTCTAGTGCTATTTAAACTTTGTGTCTATAGAGTCACCCATGGGGCTTATTAAAACAGGCCCCACCTCCAGAGATTGGGATTCAGGTTGTTGCGGTAAGGGTGAGGAATACACATTTTATTCCTCTGAGTGCTCTGTAGAAAGCTAGCACAATTGAAGTAAGCATGATAATGTTGGGTTAGTCAAACCCAGATTTAATGTTAGCTGGAGAATTATCTATTATTGTAGAACTGTTGTGAGTATTAATTACCCAAGAAACATGTTTTAAATAACCTAGATTGCTTAAACTCATTTCATTAAAATTAAATGAATCTATGAACTCTATTTGCTGAAAGTTTTTTGCTATATACTTTAAATAATACAGACTTTTAAAAGAAAATAGGTTTTACTTAATGTTCCTCAGATAACACACATTATATTTACATTGATACTTTGAGCTCCTTATTTTGTGCCAATTCACTGAATTTTTATTTTTAAATATCTCATCCTACAGATTTAGTTTACATAGGATTTAAGCATTTTAATTTTCTTGTCATTCTTGAAGCAATGTGTCAAATGATTCTCAAAATTTAGAACACACACACACAGAACAGGTGCAACCTCATCTTATGATTGGAATACATTTGACTTGCTCTAAAGGACAAACTAAACCACTCTTTAAACAATCTTTCAATTTATGAGAAGATACTAGTAACACTTCAGTTTCTACTAATAAGCACAAATGATATGGTCACAATAGTAGGGAAAAATAATCAGATGAGAGAAGATGATATAATGCCTAAAGTCTTCTGAAAAACCTTCATCAGTTTGAAGCTTTTATAACCTCCTAATTATATTGTGATTAATGCTACTTGTCTGATGTGCAGAATTATCAACCTAACCACATAACCACAAAGTTTAAATTCCTTGTAGAGGGAAAATGTGTAATATCATTCTAAAAAAAAAGGATTTACATGCCCCCCAAGATAAAACAACTGTGAAGAATAAAATAAGAAAAGTTTCAGAACACAATTGCACACTTTTTAATGAAATGACAACAAAGTTGTTTCCATTCTAGAACAGCATTTTTGACAAAATTCCATATCTGAGGTTAATGACGAGGTCTTAAAGGGCACAGTGTTTTGGAGAATAGAGGTGGTTTAGAAAATTGAAGGAAAAAAGGAAGGGAAAATACATGGATAAGATAACATAGTTCGGGACAGTAAAAAAGAATAAAAGTGAAAATAGGTAATCAGGAACATGAGTCATATTAAAACTCAAATAAGAGGCATAACAACATCAAAATGAGTTGTAAAATCTAAGTATATGATAAATTTTCTCAGGTTATGTCCAAATAAACATTCAAATAATAATAAAAAGAAGTGTCAAAACTTCTCCATGCTGAGCAATAGTAAATCAGTTTGCTCATACCTGAAAACTATTATTTATGAGTTTCTTAAGAAGTCACTGTCAGAATTAAGCACAACATATGAGGGATGAAAGTGATTTGCATACTCCAAATATACAAATGAGCAGCAATTGTGGGAGCAGGCACTTATCATTTATTTTGTTAATAATTCTACACACCCCATCTATACAAGGACACTGTGTTTAACTCTAGTCAGTTGACAAATTTATATTCTCATAATACACCTTATGATTAATCATGATCAAAATAACAATGAAGTGTGGACTGAACAAAGAGAGAAGTTCTTGTAAAGTTAGAAGTCAGTACAACAGTCTGTCAATTGTATGCTGCAGCCATACAAGTAATCATTTGAGGTCTCTCAAATGGCACAGAAAAAAGAGATTTGCTTAAGTTACTAATATAGTTTAAGAACAAAAAAGTAGGTCTTCCCTGGCAGTGCAATAGTTAAGACTCTGCACTTCCACTGCCAGGAGCATGGGTTCAATCCCTGGTCAGGGAGCTAAGATACCACATGCCAAGATGCTGCCAGGAAAAAAAAAAAAAATAGAATAAAGAAAGCCTTCTCACATACAATTTGATGAATGTTTACAAACTATCATATGAGAAATATGACCTAACAATATTTAGATATAAGAGTCTTAAGAAAACAGAGACAATGCAGTACGCAAAAATCATTCTTAAAAGTGAAACGTTGATTTTGGTGTTGAGCTAATAGATGCATATCTATGCAAAGAGATATAAATGGTAGAATGAAGACACTGAGTATGAAAACAAGCAAATTCTCCAGTTTTCTAAAGAGATTGTATATTTGGAAGTAGTTAGATGAATGGTGTTAAAAAAGAAACAAGGAGATTTTTGAGTAAAATTACTATGTAATGATGTATTATTTAAAGTAGATAATTTGTCATTTGTGAGAGGAACTAGAAGGATCAGAAATGACAAACAAACAGAGGACTTACTGACAGGACATCCAAACATGCAAAAGATACAGTAAAGGCTATAATCCGTCCACAGATTCACTTTCATGCACTCAGCAATCTATCTTTCCAGCTCACTTCTTGTATCTTGACTCCACTGATCCTACAACTTCATCAGGACCTCCAATGCTTTTGTGCTGATCAGCTTTTCAGTGTTACTTACCCCTTTGATATTTTTGCTTTCCAGCTCTCAACTCTGAACCTGTACCAATGCAGTAAAATAAAGCTAGAGAAAAACATACTACCCCAACAATGGGCATGACTTCAGATAAAGGTAAACATCAAGAGAGTCAAAAATACTACTGTGCAATCACACTCTACACTAGTTTACTGACTCTCCTATCTTCAACATTCTCCTTTCACATTTTCTTTTCCTTAACCTCCAGTAACTCCTCCTAATCCTCGTATTTTTCCAATAACTTCATATTTTTCCAGTAATCCTCATATTTTTCCAAAAACTTGTTTTTGAATTCTCTGAGAAAATTGATGCAATCAGGGGAATGTTCTACAATCTGACAATCTAATGATATATTTTGGCTTCTTGATCCATATATAAAGTTATCTGTGCACTAGATTTCACACCCTTTCTCCTTATCAAATTCCACTGGTCCTTGGCCTGTGTTTTCATTTTTTCATACTCTACTGTATACTTCCTTCAGCATAAAAAGAAATTTCTTCTGTCTTAACTGAACTTTCCTTTTTGCACAATTTCTCCAATAGCTATGCACCATTTATTTGCTCTAAATTGCAGTGACATTCATCAAAAAGATGTATATAATTCTTCTCCTATTCCTTTCCACCTATTATGTATTTTTTAATCAAGATATAGTTAATATAAAAAACTTCATGCATTTAAAGTTTACAAATGACTGAGTTTTAATAGATGTAGAAAGCACAGTTAAGATTGTGTGCATACCTGATGCAACATGACACTAGAGAAGCCCTCTCTCTCTCCTCCACATTCTATCTCCCCATACTTAGGCAACCAAGCCTCTTGTTTTTGTTACTATAAACTAGTTTGGCTTTTCTGGAATTTTATATAAATAGAATCATAATATACAAAATATTTTGCCTTCTTTCACTCAGCATAATTGTTGTCAAATTCATTCATATTATGACATCATAAATCATTCATTCATTTTTATTGTTGAGTAGTATTCTAGTGTATGAAAATATCACTATTTATCTATTCAAGTCATTTCAAGTTTTTGCTTATTACCAATAAACCTGTTATTATCATTTGTGTATAATTTTTTTGTACAGGAATGTGTTTTTGGTAAATATGTCAGAGTGGAATGGCTGGACCATACCACAGGTGTTTGACATTCAAAAAAATGCCAAACGATTTTTAAGTGGGAAGTAATATTTTACATTTCGAGTAGCAATTTTTTAATTGATAGCTTTTCATGTATGACTTTTATTATGTTTTCTCCCATTCTAGTTTGTTGAGTGTTTTCTTAATCAAAAAAGAGTGATTTTTCTGCATCAACTGAGATGATCACATGGATGTATTTCCTCAATTCTGTTAATATGTTGCACCACATCAATTGATTTTTGTCCATTGAACCATGTTTACATTCCAGAAACAAATCCCACTTGGTCATGGTATATAATAATCCTTTTAATGTACTGTTGAATTATGTTCCTAGTATATTGTGTATGACTTTCACTTATCTATTTATCAGAGATAACAGCCTGTAATTCATTTTTCTTGTGGTGTCCTTGTCCAGCTTTGGCATTAGATTAACTCTGGCCTCATACTGTTCAGTTTGGATGCGCTCCATCCTCTTCATTTTTTTTTTTTTTTTTTGGAGGGGTGGTGAAATTTTTGAGAACTAGATGTTTGAGAACTAGATAGAACATTAACAAGATGTTAATTCTTGTTGAAATATTTCATAGAATTCTTCAATGAAGTCTTCTGATCCTGGGCTTTATTTGTTGGGAGGTTTTTGATTACTGATTCCATCACATTATTGGGTATAAATTGTTCAAAATTTTAAATTTCTTCAGATTCCATCTTGGTAAGATCTACTTTTCCAAAAATGTATCCATTTTATTGATGCATAAATCTACAGAGTAATTTCCTTTTTCTGTGGCATCGATTGTGATGTCTCCTCTTTCATTTCTGATTTTAGTTGACTGTTTTCACTTATTTACCTAGTGAGTTAAGATTTGTCAACTTATTTATTTATTTTTTTTTTCAGAAAACCAACTGCTAATTTCATTAATTTTCTCTACTGTTTTTTCTTCTTTATCGTATTTATTACTAGCTCTAATCTTTTAGTATTTACTCTATTCACTACTTTTCTTTGCCTACTGTTTTGAAGTTGTTAAGTTTACATTGTTGATTTGAGGTCATTCTCCTTTGTTAATCTAAGTGGTTATCACTAAAAACTTCCCTTTTTGTATTGCTTTTCCTGCATCCCATATGTTTTAGTGTGTTATATTTTTGTTTTTATTTCTGCCAATATTTTCTAATTTCCCTTTTGATTTATTCTTTGATCCATTCATTGTTTAAAACTGTACTGTTTAATTCTTACATATTTATAAATTTTCTAGTTTTCTTTCTGCTATTTCTGTTTGTTCTTGTTCAGTTGCTCAGTCATGTCCAACTCTCTGAGACCTCATGGACTGAAGCATGTCAGTCTTCCCTGTCCTTGACTTTCTTCTCAGTTCAGTTCAGTTACTCAGTCGTGTCCGACTCTTTGCAACCCCATGAATCGCAGCACGCCAGGCCTCCCTATCCATCACCAATTCCCGGAGTTTACTCAAACTCATGTCCATGGAGTCGGTGATGACATCCAGCCATCTCATCCTCTGTCATCCCCTTCTCCTCCTGCCTCCAATCCCTCCCAGCATCAGAGTCTTTTCCAATGAGTCAACTCTTTGCATGAGATGGCCAAAATATTGGAGTTTCAGCTTTAGCATCAGTCCTTCCAATGAACACCCAGGACTGATCTCCTTTAGAATGGACTGTTTGGATCTCCTTGCAGTCCAAGGGACTCTCAAGAGTCTTCAACACCACAGCTCCTAGAGTTTACCCAAACACATAGATTGAGTCAGTGATGCCATGCAACCATCACATTCTCTGTTGCCCCCTTCTACTTCTGCCCTCAATCTTTCCTAACATCATTCTTTTCCAGTGAGTAGGCTGTATGCATCAGGTGGCCAAAGTATTGGAGTTTCAGCTTCAGCATTAATTCTGTTCACTCACTCAGTAGTGTCCAACTCTTTGTGACCCCATGGACTGGAGCAAGCCAGGCCTCCCTGTCCATCACCAACTCCTGGAGTTTACTCAAACTCATGCCCATTGAGTCAGTGATGCCATTCAACCATCTCATCCTCTGTCGTCCCCTTCTCCTCCCACATTCAATCTTTCCAAGTATCAGGGTCTTTTCAAATGAGTCAGCTCTTTGCATCAGGCAGCCAGAGTATTGGATTTTCAGCTTCTGTTTCTGTGAGGTCCATACCATTTCTGTCCTTTATTGAGCCCATCTTTTCATGAAATGTTCCCTAGGTATCTCTAATTTTCTTGAAGAGATCCCTAGTCTTTCTCATTCTATTGTTTTCCTCTGTTTCTTTGCACTAGTCACTGAGGAGGGGTTTCTTATCTCTCCTTGCTATTCCTTGGAACTCTGCATTCAAATAGGTATATCTTTCCTTTTCTCCTTTGCTTTTCATTTCTCTTCTTTTCTCACCTATTTTTAAGGCCTCCTCAGACAGCCATTTTGCTTTTTTGCATTTCTTTTTCTTGGAGATGGTCTTGATCCCTGTCTCCTGTACAATGTCACGAACCTCATTCCATCGTTCATCAGGCACTCTCTCTATTAGATATAGTTCCTTAAATCTAGATTTGATTTAGGTTATACCTGAATGGGCTAGTGGTTTTCCCTACTTTCTGCAATTTAAGTCTGAATTTGGCAATAAGGAGTTCGTGATCTGAGCTACAGTCAGCTCTTGGTCTTGTTTTTGCTGACTGTATAGAGCTTCTCTATCTTTGGCTGCAAAGAATATAATCAATCTGATTTCTGTTTTGACCATCTGGTGATGTCCATGTATAGAGTCTTCTCTTGTGATATTGGAAGAGGGTTTTGTTATGACCAGTGCATTGTCTTGGCTAAACTCTATTAGCTTTTGCCCTGCTTTATTCTGTAATACAAGGCCAAATTTGCCTGTTACTCCAAGTGTTTCTTGACTTCCTACTTTTGCATTCCAGTCCCCTAGAAAGGACATATTTTTTTGAGTGTTAGTTCTAGAAGGTCTTGTAGGTCTTCATAAAACTGTTGAACTTCAGCTTCTTCAGCATCACTTGTTGGGGTATAGACTTGATTACTGTAATATTGAATGGTTTGCCTTGGAAAGGAACAGAGATCATTCTGTCATTTTTGAGATTGCATCCAAGTACTGTATTTTGGACTCTTTTGTTGACTATGATGGCTACTCAATTTCTTCTAAGAGATTCTTGCCCACAGTAGTAGATATAATGGTCATCTGAGTTAAATTCACCTATTCCAGTCCATTTTAGTTCGCTGATTCCTAAAATATCGACATTCACTCTTGCCATCTCCTGTTTGACCACTTCCAATTTGCCTTGACTCATGGACCTAACATTCCAGGTTCCTATGCAATATTGCTCTTTACAGCATCAGACCTTGGTTCCACCATCAGTCACATCCACAACTGGGTGTTGTTTTTGCTTTGGCTCCATCTCTTCATTCTTTCTGGAGTTATTTCTCCACTGATCTCCAGTAGCATATTGGGCACCTACTGATCTGGGGAGTTCCTCTTTCAGTATCCTATCATTCTGCCTTTTCATACTGTTCATGGGGTTCTCAAGGCAAGAATACTGAAGTGGTTTGCCATTCCCTTCTCCAGTGGACCACGTTCTGTCATAACTCTCCACCATGACCCGTCCATCTTGGGTGGCCCTACATGGAATGGTTCATAGTTTCATTGAGTTAGACAAGGCTGTGGTCCTGTGATTAGATCGGTTAGTTTTCTGTGACTGTGGTTTTCAGTCTGTCCCTTCAATGAATATTGGGGGTTGATTTCCCTTAGAATTGAATGATTTGATTTCCTTGCTAAGGGAATCTCAAGAGTCTTCTCCAATACCAGAATTTGAAAGCATCAGTTCTTCAGTACTTAGTTTTCTTTATGGTCTAACTCTCACATGGTACATGACTACTGGAAAAACAATATAGCTTTGAATATGTACCTTTGTTGGCGAAGTGATGTCTCTGCTTTTTAATATGCTGTCTACGTTTGTCATAGCTTTTCTTCCAAAGAGCAAGCATCTTTTTATTTCATGGCTGCAGTTACCATCTGCAGTGATTTTGGAACCCAAGAAAATAAAGTCTGTCACTGTTTCCATTGTTTCCCCATCTATTTGCCATGAAGTGATGGGACCAAATGCCAATCTTAGTTAACCAAGCATTCAGTTCAGTTCAGTTCAGTCACTCCGTCATTTCCTACTCCTTGTGACCCCATGAATCGCAGCACGCCAGGCCTCCCTGTCCATCACCATCTCCCGGAGTTCACTCAAACTCACGTCCATCGAGTCTGTGGGTAAGGGTAAATATCAACTAGTTCTATGGAAGTTGACTGTGGTGTCTCTGAGGGGTGGACAGATTTGACCTACAGGGTTTGAAAGTAGTGACAGGCTAACGAAATTTTATCCTGGGCACAAGATCTCTAAGCCAATGTGTAAGTTTCTATTAGACCTCACAAAATGGTCAGAACCTGAACTGCAACAAACTGAGTCAACTTTGATCACACTCATTTCAGTAGTAAGTGAATGGGTAGGAAATAGTGCCTGAACACTTATTAACATTAAACATTGAGAAACCCTCAGGATTTAATTGGGCTTCCTTGGTGCCTTAGTGGTAAAGATTCTGCCTGCCAGTGCAGGAGATCCCTGTGTTGGGAAGCTCCCCTGGAGAAGGAAATGGCACCCCACTCTAGTATACTTGCCTGGAAATTCCCATGGACAGAGGAGCATATCAGGCCATAGTCCATTGGGTCACAAAAGAGTTGGACACAATTTAGTGACTAAACAACTTCAATAGCAACAAAAGGATTTAATTTAAATCAAAACTAATACTTTCCCCCCGCCCCCCCCCCCCCCCCACAATGAGTTTATGGACAAAATTCAAAATATAGCAACATTTTCATTTGCCCAAATACCAAAAACATAATTTGTGATTTCTAAAGTATCACAGCTATCTTCCATGACCTACTACTATATACCTGCCAAAGAAGTCATTTACTAGAAATTTTGCATATTATTTTAAGTGTCTACATGTCAACTAAGGAAAACTTTTGTATTTTTGCATTACATACTGAAGGCTAATTTAAAAGGTAAAGGCTAATTTAAATTTTTTGAAACACTTGTTATGTGTCTAAGCCAGAGGTACTGCTGGCATATCTCTAGGCAGCAATTCATTTATTTCTTTAAAAAAAAAAAAAAAGCCTTTTTTGTCATGCTAGTTTGGGTTGAATATTCCCTGCCTCAGCCTCCTCATCTTTCTTTCTGCTTTATATTTCAAGGACATCATTATGCCTTACAAAATACTAAATGAACCACTGAGTTATTGTTCTAAATAATTTCTTCTCTTTAAAAATAACTTATTCATAAATATCAAACTGAAAAGGTGCCTTTTAAAAAATTATTTGATTATATTTAAAAGGACAAAAATTAATTCTTCATCTTCTAGACTAAAATTATGGCTAAAATATTAAGAAACTTTTTATTAACTTCCATTAATTTAGTAGTTTTCTTTTTGATAATGAGTAAAATGCTATCTTGTAAATAAGTGTTTAAAATATGTGAGTGAGAAAATATATATATGCACATGTAATTACACATAAAAATTAGACTTCTGAATAATGGTATTAATTTGAGATACTGTTGGAAGAATAAATGGAATCTGTTTTCTATTTGCAAGGGCTTAGTGAACTGGACATTTATCAAGACACAGTCACTAATTTTAGGCCTAAATTGAACAATCTTTTCAAATTACCATGAACTTTAAAAATCTATGGAAGTAATTCTTCTGTATTTAATCAGGCTAAAAAAAGCACAGGATTCCTTGAGACACAGTATAAGAAGCCATGATTCAATGAATAACTATGGGAAAGTGTGTGATGTCTTAATAGAAATACTTTATTAAAACCCTTATAAATAAAAAAATACACAAACATCACAAATATATAAATCTGATACAAGCAATGTTTGTGTTTTTCCTGGCAACTTCCTTTCATTTATGTTTAATGCTAAATGCCTTTTTATACTTCATAGCTGAAATATCCTATGAGCTAAATTGGTGTGAATTTCAAACAATCCATTAAAGATTTATAAAGCTTACAATGGCATATGATAGGATTATAAGGCTTTCTATGTATGCATGCATGTGTACTAAGTCACTTCAATAGTGTCTGGGTCTTTGCAACCCCATGGACTGTAGCCCACCAGGCTCCTCTGTCCATGGGATTTTCCAGGCAACAATACCAGAGTGGGTTGCCATGCCCTCCTCCAGGGCACCTTCCTAACCCATGGATAGAATCTGTGTCTCTTAGTCTCCTGCATTGGCAGGTGGGTTCTTTATTATTAATGCCTCCTGGGAAGTTTTCTTTCAGTGTATACAAATCTATATGTAGTTGGTTACACAGTACTTAATCCCTTGAAATAACATTCTTTCTACAATTGATACAGAAAGCAGGAACATTTGGTTTATACAATTTTGCTAATCAGTTGTCCCTAAGTATAGTGGTTTGCTTATTTTTTCCTTTGCTTTAGTCATGAATAAACTATTTACTTTGACGCTTATCAGACAGGAAGTGGGGCTGTAAAATTTATTGCCTAAGCTCCACACTTTTGTAACTGAAGGGAGTTGCAAAAGTCTAATTTGTTAAATTTATAATCTTTTTAAAACAATTAAAAGAGCTGTAGCCAACCACAGTTAAAGATAATTTTAAAAATAAAAGAATTCTTATTAAATATTAAAAATAAGATATGCAGAATAGTTATTCATGATATACATTACATATGTTTATGGTGAAAATATAATTTATCATGTCAATTAGGGATGATTCTGAGAGTGCAGCAGGATACTAATGACTAGACCAACAAGTACTATTCACTATGGCACTGCCCTAGACAATAAGGATGTGTGCCAATCCACAAATTTCAATTTTTTATTCATATATAAGGAAGTTATGACCAACCTAGATAGCATATTCAAAAGCAGAGACATTACTTTGCCAACAAAGATTCATCTAGTCAAGGCTATGGTTTTTCCTGTGGTCATGTATGGATGTGAGAGTTGGACTGTGAAGAAGGCTGAGCACTGAAGAATTGATGCTTTTGAACTGTGGTGTTGGAGAAGACTCTTGAGAGTCCCTTGGACTGCAAGGAGATCCAATCAGTCCATTCTGAAGGAGATCAGCCCTGGGATTTCTTTGGAAGGAATGATGCTAAAGCTGAAACTGCAGTACTTTGGCCACCTCATGTGAAGAGTTGACTCATTGGAAAAGACTCTGATGCTGGGAGGGATTGGGGGCAGGAGGAGAAGGGGACGACAGAGGATGAGATGGCAGGACGGCATCACTGACTCGATGGACGTGAGTCTGAGTGAACTCCAGGAGTTGGTGATAGACAGGGAGGCCTGGCGTGCTGCGATTCATGGGGTCGCAAAGAGTCGGACATGACTGAGCGACTGATCTGATCTGATCTGATTCATATATACCTTTAATACTTCATCCATGGTGTTTTTTAGAAAAATGCTTCTTAAAAATTTGATCTACTTTGCTATTTTTTGGTAAAATTAGCCAATTTTTTCTTATATATTTTATAGTGAATACATTTGGAATTTTTGATCTCTTTATTTGACAATTTCCTATAAATATAGCATTTTAAAATGAGAAATACTGGCTCTACATATGCTGAGGGTATTGGTGAACTCAGCTGTAACTCTGTTTAATTGGATAGTCCTAATTTTATTTTCCCCATTAAAATATAAAAATTTTAAGGTGAAATATTTTTGTAAGTAGTTTTGGTTTCCATCTATTTTACCTCTACAAATACAAGACAAAACACTAAATATTTTGTTTCCTTTTTGTATTCTTTTGAGTGCTTCCCCAAACTGAGATTCGATACACTTTCAGGCTTTCCCATTTTCATTTTATTTCAAAAAAAAAAGTAAGTATATCCTATTTAAGTAAGAATGAAATCCAAAAATTTCTAATTCAATTTGAGATATTCCAAATCACAATTCTAGAATTTCAATTGAATCCATATACAATCTCTTCTTTGATTTAATTATTTAGTAATTAAATTGTGTTTTGAATTGTGATTTGAAATATCTCAGATTGAGTCAGAAATTTTTGGATTTCATTCTTATTTAAATGGGATTATGGCTCAGCTGATAAAGAATCTGTTTTCTTTTTTTGTGTGTGTGGGTACCTACTCTTTGTTTTTTGTGTTTGTTTTTTTTTTAATTTTATTTTATTTTTAAACTTTACAATATTGTATTAGTTTTGCCCAACATCGAAATGAATCCGCCACAGGAATACCCGTGCTCCCCATCCTGAACCCTCCTCCTTCCTCCCTCCCCATACCCTCCTTCTGGGCCGTCCCAGTGCACCAGCCCTAAGCATCCAGCATCGTGCATCGAACCTGGACTGGTAGGAGACCTGGGTTCAATCCTTGGGTTGGGAAGATCTCCTGGAGAAGGGAAGGCTATCCACTCCAGTATTCTTGCTTGGAGAATTCCATGGACTGTATAGTCTATAGGGTCCCAAAGAGTCGGACCTGACTGAGTGACTTTCACTTTCATTTAGTTACTAAACTGAGTAAACTAAACTTTACTTCCTACCTTGCTTTTGTTGGGATAAATGTTTTTGTCCTTTAATATACAGGCTTTATTTTAAATCAATTTATTATGACAACTGAAGTTTTTGAAGCCTCGTTTATTAAATAACTTAATAAAGTATTTTATTAAATAACTTAATAAAGTATTTTATTAAATAACTTAATAAAGTATTTCTGAGGCCTGATTTTATCAACATTTAATGAAATTTAGAAAACTCACTAACCAAAAAAAAGTGTAATCACATTGTAGAAAAGTTGATTTACCAACCTTTAAACTTTTACCTTTACTAATCCTTTAAATGCACAAATATTTCTAAAATCAAATTGATATAGGATAGTAAAGATAGAAATTGTTAAATTAAAAAAAAAAAAACAAATATCAGTATTTTAAAAATGTTAGCTTTGTACTTAACTGTGAACACAAAAATAATTGTGAATTTGCTAAGGACAAGTTGTATTTCAATCAGTATAATATTGCCACTTTTTTTAGTTGCAATAATACATTATGTATAAAACTCAACTAATTCGAAGATCACTTATTTGTTACAAGTTTCTTAATGTGGTAGGAGAATTGCTTTTATTTTATTGGCATGGACTACCAAAATTGATTTACTATTTTAAGCATCTAATAATTTAATGTGAGGTTTTCCTTACTAGTGGAGCCTATACACTGTTATATATTACTATAGATTTTGCGAAAAGTGAAAAGTGAAAGTGAAGTCGCCCAGTCGTGTCCGACTCTTGGCGACCTTATGGACTGTAACTTGCCAGGCTTCTCCATCCATGGGATTTTCCAGGCAAGAATATTAGAGTGGGTTGCCATTTCCTTCTCCAGGAAGGATTTTCCACATTAACAAATATATTGGTAAACAAAAATGACCAAGATTAATTTAGGAGAGCAATCCTTTGATTAAATTATTGTTATCCTCTGCTTTTACCTCCAAATGACAGATCAGAAATCTAGTCCATATAACTAAAACATCCAACTCAATTTCGGCATTTAAAGCTCTAAAACTGCAGTTTTTCCTAAGAAAATATTTTCTCAGCAACTTTTATCCTTATTATTTTCCATCATTTGTCTCTTGCACCTTTAGATCAGATATTTTCCTTGCATTTTCATATTATCATTTCTATCAAGACCACTAACAACTCCTGGATATGACTGATGCAGAAACTGATGAAGAGCAATTTTTGTAAAGCCCTCTGATGTGGGCAGGGGAGCCTCTTCTGTCAGTTTCTGGAACTCCTGGGTGGCAACTGACTTCGCTTTTCATGGTCTAAGATAAATACAAACATGTAATTGTCTAGGTCCACAAAGTCAGCTTCCTTTCATTCCTGTAAGTTGGGAGATTTAGCTCTATCATGTCTTGGGACACCAAAATGGCAGCAGGAATTTAGGCAGGGGTTTGAGAATGGGATGATAGACTGTGGCCAGCTCTCAATAGCCCCACAGTATCTTTAAAGAAGAATTTGTGGGCTGACATGTTGGGGTTCTTCATGCTGAAGAAGCTGTTATGTGCGTGTGTGCTGAGTCGTGTCCAGCTCTTAGCAGCCCCATGTACTGTAGTCCGCCAGGTTCTGAACATGGAATTTTCTAGGCAAGAATGCTGGAGTGGGTTGCCATTTCCTATTTCAGGGGATCCTCCCAACCCAGGGATCGAACCCAAGCCTGTGTCTCCTGCATCGACCCATGGATTCTTTACCATTGCACTGTCTAGGAAGCCTGAAGAAGCTGTTAAGATCAATTAATTCTGAGTGCAATTCCATCAAGACTTAGGACTCTACTAAGATCCTGGAGACATTCATTATTATTCATCTTATGTATTCTTTGTGTTTCTTGTTTGTTTCAATAATACACCAAGTTTAAAGCAATCTTTAGTTGGAGCTGTCACATGACTGATCCTTAAACATAGGTCAGAGTCTTATATGCATCTTCCAGGATTTACCATGGGGTCATGTCCTGATAAACTCATTATAAATTGAAAATAAGTCAGCAGTGCATGTAATGTACCTAACCTGTCTTAAATGTGCTTAGAGCCCTTACAGTAGTTTGTATCCCTAGTCGCTCAGTCATGTCTGATTCTTTGCAACACTTCCAACCATAGCCTGCCAGGCTCCTCTGTCCATGGGCTTTTTTTAGGCAAGAATACTGGATTGCTTGCCATTTCCTTCTCCATAGGCTCTTCCTGACCCAGGGGATTGAACCTGCATAGCCCGTGTCTCCTGCATTGTAGACAGATTATATTCCTGCTGAGCCACAATGTAAGCCCCTACATTAGTTTACAGCTAGACAAAAATCATCTAATACAAAGCCTATTTTATAACAATAGGCTGAATATCTCATGTATCAATAATTTGCTCAGTACTGTACTGAAAGTGAAAACAGAATTGTTGTAAGGGTTTTGGTGGTTTACCCTTGTGAGCCCTTGGTTAGCTGGAGCTGTAGTTTGTTGACACTGCCCCACATCACAAGAGTAGGAGTACCCTCCAAGAGATCAACATTCAAAAGCTGAAGTATGGTTTCTACTGAATGCCGACTGCTTTCACACCACCATAAAGTCAAAAGACCTTAGGTTGAAACATTGTAGGTTATAAATCTATATGTCTGGCTCTTTTGACTATGATTTGAAGGTTTTAAACCCAGAAGAGATGCATTACTGAGTTAGACTTGTCTTTAGGGGCAGAAACGTCTATTTGTGCTACTGGAGAGTGGTTAACATGTATACACAGGAGCAATTTCTGTTATAAATCCCTATAGTTCTATTAACTGTATGCTCAGGTAAATCTCCCCTGATTGTCTTCCTCACTAAGGGTTTAATTTTCTCCTTCTCAGTTATAACTAATAACTTTGGATCCTTCTGAAATAAAGTTTCAGATAATACACAGATACATATACATCCATAAATCATAAGTGGATAGATACACAGATCAATGAATTTTACAAAATGTAAGAAGCATCCAGATTGCAAATAGAAATTGTTAGTGTTGTTAAAGTTCCTTTTTCTTCATCTCCCAGATATGTTTACCCAAAATGCTATGAATCGCTTTTCTGACTTTTAGCAGAATACTCTGCCTGATTATGAACTTTCTGTAAATAGATGCATGCATACTCTTTCCTGTTCATGGTGTTAATGAAGCAACTTCTGCCCAGGAATACAGTTACTATATCCAGAAAAGGAAAGAAAAAATGTTTGTAAATATAAAGCAGCCCATAAACCTGCAAGCACTGGAAAAGCATTATAACTGATATAATGAAATGAAACAGATTTGTCCATAAAATGAGAAGATATTTTGATATTTGAGCTTATTTAGTAACTCAAATGAGAAAAAAGGAGGTGGAAATTCATGTGAGCTAATTTATTGGATAATCTTATATAACGAGGCTTATCAGCAAACAGTTCATTTTTTCTTTTAAATAAACATTCATTATAGAGTTACATTTATTAACATTTTCCAAATAAATTCTAGAACTTAGGAACTGTACAACTGTATATTATGTATAGTTTTTCAAAAGACCTTTATAAGCCCTTTCGTTATTAAAAAAATAATAGTAATAACCAGTTCCACAAAGTCTTACTTTGGAAATTATAAAGCAAAAATCAAAGTATTGACATTGTAAATAACTTTTAAAGGGCATAAAACTTAATACCCTTCTTAGATAGAGTCTACAGTTCACTTTACAAAACATCAAGGAAAGGATCAAGTTAACCTTGGTTCTCAAGGTCTCTTTGCTATTTGTTTTTATTTTTCCCTTCTAATTTCACTTTATACTTGAGTCCAAACAATAAGTTTCATAGAGTAACATGATAGGGTACATATCCTCAATTTAATACATTTAGAAGTCATTACTAATAGTTTTTTTCCTTGCTCTGAAAATGTTGAAATAACCCCAAAACCTTGAGGTTATAAAGATCATTTATTTTTCTATGTCTCAATTTGTCTGATTATAAAGTGAGAACAATGTGTTCCATCTACTTTGGTCTTTGGAATTTTAGGACTTAAGGAGTGCAAAAACTTTCTAAGGACTTCATAAGAAAGCAGGCATATAAATAATATTAATGACATGTCTGCTAGATAGCAAGGATAAAGTGTATGAAACATTATTTTCAAATATCAAAGAAGTCAAAACATACAATTTTATCAGCTCTTAGCACTACCTCTAAGAAGATCAAAGACCTTTCTCTTTTGTATAATAATCTTTGAAAGCTATTTAGTTCAAATTTTTAAAGAAAATTTTTCCAAATACCTGTAAATGGTTTGTAGCATTAAAATATAAAAGCATAATGTAGACCTATAGAAGTAATGTCAGATAATATGGTAAATAATGCTTAAAAAATCCCAACCAAACTCTTTTCGAAACAAGATAAAAATGGAATAGATGTGTCTGTCATTTATAAAAACTGTTGTCATTTTTAAAGTAGAGAAAGTAGCTGGATAAGTATACAGATGGTCTTTTGTTCTACCTTCTTTAAAAAGTAGTGTCATCTTCAAAATGGAAAGAACAAAAGAAAATATACAGAACATATCCCAGGCCAAAAAATCATGCTGGCCTGAATGAATTCAAATGAATTCAAATCCATAGGCCCGAGGGAGTAAGAGGAGCCTTTGGCATTTACCTGCAAACCAGTTTTGAGAGTCTTTAAGCAATAATGGGAAAAGAAAGACTTTTTTGAACACTCTAAATGGCAAATGCTCCAAATTATAAAGAAGAATACTCTGATTTTGTTTCAGATAGAAGGCCAAGAGGGTGATCTTTAATTTCTTAAAAGAGAATTAAACTCTTAGAAGTTGCAGGTCTTTATGGAATTAGAATATATACTAGAATCCACCTGTCTCAACATAAGTATTTTATGGATTATAAAATCAAAGTGAAGAACTTTTAGTGATATTTCTAAAGCTTTTGCCCAATGATACTATGCTATTTCATTGGAAAATTGAGCAAGCCATGTAACTTTCCCATGCCTCAGTTTCTTCATATACAAAATGGGATTAAACACAATTGATGCTAAAAATAAATAGGGCTGATGTTTAAAATGTCCAGCCCCAACTTCAAAATGTATGCAGTCTAGTAAAAGGTTTTAGATCCTCTTTACATCTGAAAAAACTAAGGCGGTGTCTATACGACTTAAGTATCATTTATATGTTTATTATATCATTTTTCAGTTTTATAAATGCACTTTGGGAAAACAATATAGAGAGTATGGATTTTATTCTGTAGACCACATGCTTTTTTGTTTAAATGACAGTGCACATGGAAACACAAATCTTTCCACGCTCCTTGTGCCTGGAACAATAACCTCAAGGCCCTTTTCTTTTCCATTCCATACTTATTTTGCTTAAGTTTCCTCTTCCTCTCAAATATGCCCAGAGTCCCTTCCCAATTCTCTTTGCTTGAACTTTTATTTCCTGTTTTACTCCTTTGGTTGGCTTGACCACATTCTTTAAAATACTCTGCTAAAGAAGTTGCAAGTAGCTGTCATTAAAAAGTGAAAGTGTTAGTCATTCAGTCATGTCTGACTCTTTGTGACCTCCTGGACTGTAGCCCACCAGGCTCCTTGGTCCAAGAAATTCTCCGGGCAAGAATTCAGGAGTGGATAACCATTCCCTTCTCCAGGGAATCTTCCCCACCCAGGGATCAAACCTGGATCTTGTGCCTTGCAGGCAGATTCTTTACCCTCTGAGCCACCACATTTACTTAAACAGGATGCAACAATGACAGCAATGCTGATTTTCTCACTGGATTCCTGAAAACACCTGAGATCAACTATTAAACAATCTTACATCTCATAAGAATAGAAAATGTTGTAGCAATTGATGGATGGGGCAGGGAGTGGGCTGGGAGTAAGGGTAAGAAAGTTGGGACATCGGAAGACACTAGAGCAGTGAATTTT
Organism: Bos indicus; assembly: GCF_029378745.1. Taxonomy (NCBI): domain Eukaryota; kingdom Metazoa; phylum Chordata; class Mammalia; order Artiodactyla; family Bovidae; genus Bos; species Bos indicus. The sequence goes on along the minus strand of NC_091776.1, from coordinate 25,473,185 downwards.
TAACCTTAGAATCACTAGATGATCTTCCATAAAATAAGTGACCAAGTCACTCCCCATATCAATTAAATCAGAATATCTGGAGGTGGGGCCCTAGCATGTATATCTTTTAAGAGCTCCAGTAGAAGATTCCAATATGTAGTTAAGGTCAAAAACTACTATTTAGAGCTAATATCCTTTGAGATTTCAGCTCATTCAAGGCAGGAAGCGTTAGAAATAGTCTCTCCAGGACTTGGTAGAAGTCGCTGTTGCAAAAGAGGAGACATAAGGTCAAATAAAAGGAAAAATAGCTCCATTTGTTAAAGTCTAACAATAGCTCAGGTCATATACAAGCAATATTAACAGCTGATTTACAAAGTACTGGATTGAAAAGAGAGAATTTCTTTGCAGCAAGCAAACCAAGAGGAATGATCTTACTTCTAACATCTTAACTCATCTGAGGTTAGGCAGGAAATCTCAAAATTAAATCATAAGTGAAAATAAAAGCCAAATTGATGAGGTATAGCATACTTCCTGAACAACGTGGCTAGTCTTTCAGAATTGTGAAAAGACAATGTACTTTCTGTGAGTAAATTGTAAAGTAAAAACATTAGAGTGGCTTTTTATTTAGTTGCTTCCCCAATTAAATTATCATTTTCCATTTCTAAATAAATATCTCTTCGCCATCATTTCAGAGAGTTTTAGTGGATAGAACTACTCTGGATAGTAACAATTACTACAAGTATCCCCAGTGGCTCTCCAGAGTGGATAATTAATTGTGTCATACAATTTATATTATAAGCCCAACTAGCTGAAACACGACAAGTAAAAATCTACCCATGGATTTTACATGTGTGATGATTTTACAAACCAACAGGCAAAGTTAACTTTTTAAAAATAGTTTCTTTTGGGAAAGCTTGTTGTGTAACTACTTAATTGCTCACCGTTCCTGACTGATTTTCTCAGTCCTTTTAAGAAAACCTCCAATAAATACATTTATTCAAATATAATGAGAAAATTGCATTCTCTCCTCTGAAAAGATGGGTTACTAAACTGAAATGGACATATACACAGATCCCATTTGATGAACTTTTCATTAAATTAAATTCAGAACATCCATGCTCACAAAACTCTTTTATGTACAAGTTGTCAGCTGGAGTACAGAAAGAGTTTTACTTAACAAAACCATATATTTTGAGATATTTGTTAAAATACGTTTCTCTGAGATGGAAACATCTTTGAAAACAGGTGTCTATGTTGAGCTGTAAACCTTTGTTGCTTCCTACAAACCTATCTTTTATCCCATTGTAGTCTCTGTGGAAGCTTAAAGAATTCAAGAGTATCAATCATCTACATCTTGAAACAGATAATGTGATGTTATTCAGTGATCTCATCTGTATTGCTTTACATTATCACCTGTTTTCATCCTCATCTAAACTTAAGCAGCTGGAAGTTTTTAAACCACTTCTTTTACTATGTATTTTTGAAATATACATAAAGCATTAGATAGAGCTCAGTATAAAATATTGCTGTCTAGAAACAAGAGGGCAAGATTTGTGAGAAAATAAACTTTTAAATCACTTCATTTTTAGTTATACAATGTGGGAGACTGGAGCAAATGACTAATAAAAGGCAAAACAATTGAGTCTCCTAGGGTGCTAAATTAAGAATTTATAGTCTGAATAATGTCTCACTAACCTCATTCAATTTTCTATTATTGCAGATCTTAAACAGTTATGAACACAGATGACATAGCAACTTTCACTTATAAATCTGCAAGGGTGATAAATATAACATGCAAAATTCATGTTGATAGTAATGTTAATTGGTCTAATTGTCTCAAAACAAAGAAAAATAATGATATTTAAAGAAGCAATGTTTTCAGCAAACCAAACAGGCTAGAAGAGCTAATAAGATATATTTTCATTTTAAGACAGATGGGACATTTATTAGTTTAAAACAGTGACTGCAAACAGCATTCACATAAGTAAACATTACAAAGGCTGTGAGAACTAGGTGATACTTCTGGAGTAAAAGTATAAATAACTTTAAAACAAAAGAGATTAGAATTTAACATTTTTTGCAATTGTTGGGGGAGTGTGTAATTTCCTCTGTTCTGTCTCATCACAACAAAAATTCAAAGCAACAGACCAGTGTTACATCAGACCGGTGTTACAGCTCTCAGACGGCCCAGCGCTACAGCTCTTGGACAGACCAGTGTCACAGCTCCATGTTACAGCTCAGTTTTATTTAGAAAATAAAGGAAAATACATCCTTGAGGCATGAGGGCATGCTGACCCAAAAGACGTGAAGAGAAGAGAGAATGAGAGCAAGAGAGATAGAGGGAGGGGTAAAGAGAGAGAGAGAGAGAGAAAGTGTGAAGGAGAGGGAGGGAGGGAGAGAGAGAGAGAGGGACCCCTGGACTTTTGGCTCCTCGTTTTATATGTTTTTTTCTTCTCCCCCTGGGCCTGCCCTATGAAATTGGACTAGCCAGGAGTGCTGTTTGTTCTACCTGGAGTCCTCACTCTGGCCCTTGGACCTTCTTTTGTTCTCTTTTCCTGGGCTTTTCCCTTCCTTGTCTTTTAGCCACCACCATTTTGGACTCCTTTTTCCTATTCTAACTACCTAACACAATAATACATAATAAAAGCTGCTTCATTAAAAATATTAGTTACATGGCTGATCCAAGATTTTTTCTAGCAAAAGAACTTCAGTGTTGCTATGCTTTTTAAAGAATCAGCCTTGAAATCTATATAAAATTATATCAAAATAATGGACTGGAGTAATATATCTAAGTTACATAGGACAACAATGATTGCACAGGTAGATTTTCTGTTCTATGCAGTGTGCTCTTTATTATCCTACCAATAAATAACATCAACTTCAACTAGTATAATACATCAGCTTATTGGCTGAAGGAATTAAAGAAATTCAGGGAAAATAATTGATTCCTTGAAATAGATTAACCTACTAGTCTTTAGTTGCTTTGTAATTATATCCAGAAGTAAGATGTCTTTTGCTTTTTAAATGGAGCCTCTATTTGAGCAAAACCCAAGCACTAGCTGTGTTAAAATATGTTTTACTCTCTAATATAGTAAATTATACTCTTCATATGGGAAATCATAATAAAAGAAAATGTATTACTACTGCATTAGTATATTCTACTAAGAAATAAACACAGGTTAAAGGTAATAAAGTCATGGATATTTTAGTACATTTTTATGGTATTCCTTTGGTGAATAATTATGACTTCATATAACATAAATATTGTTTTCCCAATGTTTGATATGCTTGGCTTGTACTTATTTCTGAGGTTATCAACAGAATAAAAAGCAAGATATTAAATAAAAGAAATGAAATAGGTAAAATAAAAGGAAGCATATTTTATTGTTCAAGTTGAAACTGGATTGGAATAAGTAGAATATTTTTGTATAAGTTGGCACTATTTAAAACTAAGATTTAGCTAATTTTTCCAATTTCAAGAATGGAGAGTAGATTAAAATGTAGAATGTGTACTATTAAACACACTCCTCTACCACTGAAATGGAACTAACAAAACTAATAATTTAGGGACACCAAATATTTTAAGGGTGGTTAGTACATACACAAAATCAGATATCTTAATTTTTTTATTTAGTAAATAATTTATTATTGTACACAAATAGGTAATCAATAAGGTTAGTGATATTGATGAGCTTAATTGTTTTTTTGAATCACACTATGTAGCAAATATTATGGTCATTTTATAAAATATAGCATATAAAAAAGCTATGTTAAATATGTTCCTTTTATTACAAAAGCTATTAATCATTAAATATCTTTAAAACAGAGACAAAAATATTGGTAAATTTAGTTGTTTTCTACAAAATATGTCTCATCTTTTTAGTATCTAATTCAGTTCAGACATAGGCCATTACTCTGCCTAAAGAGACAAAAAATAAAAAGTCTTTCTACATTAGCCTATGAGTTACTATTAGAAAATATAGGCTGTGAACTTTCTCCAGGAGAAATGAGCTTAGTCTGGGACCTTCACCTTTTACAAACATGTTATTAAATTTTAGTTCACAGAACAGAATCCTCCAAATTTATTTTAAAAGCCTGTGAAGAAAGATAAGCAAGGTCAACTTTGTAACTCTTTAGTCTTAATATATCTAAAGTATTTTCTCTAAATATTTTAAACTTAACTTAGATATTGAGTGTTTTCCGTTCTCAAAGTGAAATCCAAGGTATGTTTGTAGAGACAGAAAATGGGCTAAAATGTTTTACTTAATTTATATTATTTTTCTGTTTATATATATTTATAAAAACACATTCCAATGACACACTTTAAAACTCAATAATTCAAAACTATATCTTAAATTGAGTACAAATAAAAAATTTAGAGTAAAAGGGATTTATTAAATTTAAATAAGTGTAGAATATACATCCTCTGGAGGAGAAAATGGCAACCCACTCCAGTATTCTTGCCTTGAGAATCCCATGGACAGAGGAGCCTGGTGGGCTATAATCCATGGGGTCGCAAAGAGTTGGACATGACTGAGCATCCATGCAAGCACAGGATGTAATTAGGAAGATAATATCTTAAATTACAAGTTTTACATAATATTTTTGAAAGTGCTTTTCAGGTCTTCATATTTCAAGTCAATAAAGATGAGTCAATTCTTCATTAGGATGTACAGTCTTAAAGCAAATTATCGGTAGGGTTTTCTGTTTTATTTTCTCCACAAGATAGTATGATTCTCTTCATGTACTGGGGACACAGCTGATCTAACCTGTTCAGATATACACATACAAATATATCCACATGTAAGTATTGTACATACATACATATATACATATACATGGAGATGCAGTCATATATGTGTATACATGTGGCATTTAAGACTCAAAGTGAAATATATAAATATACTGTGTATTAGATTATCAGGTTAGCTATGACAAGTTTAAGTGTGAGTTAGACCACAAAGAAGGCTGAACATGGAAGAACTGATGCTTTTGAATTGTGATGCAGGAGAAGACTCTTGAGATCAAAACAGTCAATACTAAAGAAAATCAATCCTGAATATTAATTGGAAGGACTGATGCTGAAGCTTCAATACTTTGGCCACCTAATGCAAAGAACTGACTCATTAGGAAACACCCAGATGCAAGAAAAGACTCTGATGCTGGAAAAGACTGATGGCAGGAGAAGAAGGGGGTGACAGAGGATGTGATGGTTGGATGGCATCACTGACTCAAGGGGCATGAGTTTGAGCAAACTCTGGGAGATAGTGAAGGACAGGAAGCCTGGTGTGCTGCAGTCCATGGGGTCGCAGAGTAGGACACAACTTTGTGGCTAAACAACAAGAAGATGGCAAATATCATTTCACTGTTGTGTCTTTACAATGATCTAGGAATAATCCATTCCATTTCTGATATCCAAAACAAACACCCCATTTAGGTGATTAAACTTGCTTTCTGTGTAGCTCTGTTTTCTCAGATCAGATCAGATCAGTCGCTCAGTCGTGTCCGACTCTTAGCGACCCCATGAATCACAGCATGCCAGGCCTCCCTGTCCATCACCAACTCCCGGAGTTCACTCAGACTCACGTCCATCGAGTCACTGATGCCATCCAGCCATCTCATCTTCTGTCGTCCCCTTCTCCTCTTGCCCCCAATCCCTCCCAGCATCAGAGTCTTTTCCAATGAGTCAACTCTTTGCATGAGGTGGCCAAAGTACTGGAGTTTCAGCTTTAGCATCATTCCTTCCAAAGAAATCCCAGGGCTGATCTCCTTCAGAATGGACTGATTGGATCTCCTTGCAGTCCAAGGGACTCTCAAGAGTCTTCTCCAACACCACAGTTCAAAAGCATCAATTCTTCGGCGCTCAGCCTTCTTCACAGTCCAGCTCTCATATCCATACATGACAACAGGAAAAACCATAGCCTTGACTAGATGAACCTTTGTTAGCAAAGTAATATCTATGCTTTTCAATAGGCTATCTAGGTTGGTCATGACTTTTCTTCCAAGGAGTAAGCGTCTTTCAATTTCATGGCTTCAGTCACCATTTGCAGTGATTTTGGAGCCCAGAAAAATAAAGTCTAACACTGTTTCCACTGTTCCCCCTTCTATTTCCCATAAAGTGATGGGACCGGATGCCATGATCTTAGTTTTCTGAATGTTTAGCTTTAAGTCACCTTTTTCACTCTCCACTATCACTTTCATCAAGAGGCTTTTTAGTTCCTCTTCACTTTCTGCCATAAGGGTGGTGTTATCTGCATATCTGAGGTTATTGATATTTCTTCCGGCAATCTTGATTCCAGCTTGTGTTTCTTCCAGCTCAGTATTTCTCATGATGTACTCTGCATATAAGTTAAATAAACAGGGTGACAATATACAGCCTTGATGAACTCCTTTTCCTATTTGGAACCAGTCTGTTGTTCCATGTCTAGTTCTAACTGTTGCTTCCTGACCTGCATACAAATTTCTCAAGAGGCAGGTCAGGTGGTCTGGTATTCCCATCTCTTTCAGAATTTTCCACAGTTGATTGTGATCCACACAGTCAAAGGCTTTGGCATAGTCCATAAAGCAGAAATAGATGCTTTTCTGGAACTCTCCTGCTTTTTCCATGATCCAGCGGATGTTGGCAATTTGATCTCTGGTTCCTCTGCCTTTTCTAAAACCAGCTTGAACATCTGGAAGTTCACGGTTCACATATTGCTGAAGCCTGGCTTGGAGAATTTTGAGCATTACTTTACTAGCGTGTGAGATGAGTGCAATTGTGCAGTAGTTTGAGCCTTCTTTGGCATTGCCTTTCTTTGGGATTGGAATGAAAACTGACCTTTTCCAGTCCTGTGGCCACTGCTGAGTTTTCCAAATTTGCTGGCATAATGAGTGCAGCACTTTCACAGCATCATCTTTCAGGATTTGGAATAGCTCAACTGGAATTCCATCACCTCCACTAGCTTTGTTCGTAGTGATGCTTTCTAAGGCCCACTTGATCTCACATTCCAGGATGTCTGGCTCTAGGTCAGTGATCACACCATCGTGATTATCTGGGTCGTGAAGATGTTTTTTGTACAGTTCTTCTGTGTATTCTAGCCACCTCTTCTTAATACCTTCTGCTTCTGTTAGGTCCATACCATTTCTGTCCTTTATCGAGCCCATTTTTGCATGAAATGTTCCCTTTGTATCTCTGATTTTCTTGAAGAGATCTCTAGTCTTTCCCATTCTGTTGTTTTCCTCTATTTCTTTGCATTGATCTCTGAGGAAGGCTTTCTTATCTCTTCTTGCTATTCTTTGGAACTCTGCATTCAGATATTTATATCTTTCCTTTTCTCCTTTGCTTTTCACTTCTCTTCTTTTCACAGCTATTTGTAAGGCCTCCCCAGACAGCCATTTTGCTTTTTTGCATTTCTTTTCCATGGGAATGGTCTTGATCCCTGTCTCCCGTACAATGTCACGAACCTCAGTCCATAGTTCATCAGGCACTCTATCAGATCTAGTCCCTTAAATCTTTTTCTCACTTCCACTGTATAATCATAAGGGATTTGATTTAGGTCATACCTGAATGGCCTAGTAGTTTTCCCTACTTTCTTCAATTTAAGTCTGAATTTGGCAATAAGGAGTTCATGGTCTGAGCCACAGTCAGCTCCTGGTCTTGTTTTTGCTGACTGTATAGAGCTTCTCCATCTTTGGCTGCAAAATCAATCTGATTTTGGTGTTGACCATCTGGTGATGTCCATGTGTAGAATCTTCTCTTGTGTTGTTGGAAGAGGGCGTTTGTTATGACCAGTGCATTTTCTTGGCAAAACTCTATTAGTCTTTGCCCTGCTTCATTCCGTATTCCAAGGCCAAATTTGCCTGTTACTCCAGGTGTTTCTTGACTTCCTACTTTTGCATTCCAGTCCCCTATAATGAAAAGGACATCTTTTTTGGGTGTTAGTTCTAAAAGGTCTGGTAGGTCTTCATAGAACCGTTCAACTTCAGCTTCTTCAGCGTTACTGGTTGGGGCGTAGACTTGGATTGCTGTGATATTGAATGGTTTGCCTTGGAAATAAACAGAGATCATTCTGTCGTTTTTGAGATTGCATCCAAGTACTGCATTTCGGACTCTTTTGTTGACCATGATGGCCACTCCATTTCTTCTGAGGGATTCCTGACTGCAGTAGTAGATATAATGGTCATCTGAGTTAAATTCACCCATTCCAGTCCATTTCAGTTTGCTGATTCCTAGAATGTTGACATTCACTCTTGCCATCTCTTGTTTGACCACTTCCAATTTGCCTTGATTCATGGGCCTGACATTCCAGGTTCCTATGCAATATTGCTCTTTACAGCATTCTTTTTGCTTTGGCTCCATCCCTTCATTCTTTCTGGAGTTATTTCTCCAGTGATCTCCAGTAGCATATTGGGCACCTACTGACCTGGGGAGTTTCTCTTTCAGTATCCTATCATTTTGCCTTTTCATACTGTTCATACTTTTCATACTGTTCACTTTTCATACTTTTCATACTGTTTCATACTGTTCATGTTCATGTTTCAAACTGCTCTGTTTTCTAGATACATTTTATATTTACTTTTGAATATTTAGCAAGCTGCTATTGCATTGCTAAATCTGTGTACTTGACTGAGAAGCATTCAAGTCCATTCAAAGAGAAAGGGGATTTATAATGCTAAACTTATCATTCAAAACTTCAGTGTTGACAGTAAAAACAAAAAATGATACAATCCTGTCTCAACTAGAATACTGACTCTAAGAATTTCTCTTTATAAATTTGTCCACTGGTGATATGCTCTGAAATACTTTTTTCCTGATCATGTTTACTTTATTCTTCAAAATAGCCTATATATTTTTTTTAATTTCAATTTATTTATTTTAACTGGAGGCTAATTAGTTTATAATATTGTACTGGTTTTGGCATACATCAACATGAATCTGCCACGGGTATACACATGTTCCCAATCCTGAACCCCCCTTCCACATCCCTCCCCGTACCATCCCTCTGGGTCATCCCAGTGCACCACCCCAAGCATCCTGTATCCTGCATTGAATCTAGACTGGCAATTCATTTCTTATATGATATTTTACATGTTTCAATGCCATTCTCCCAAATTATCCCACCCTCTCCATCTCCCAGAGTCCAAAAGACTGTTCTATACATCTGTGTCTCTTTTGCTGTCTCGCATACAGGGTTATTGTTACCATCTTTCTAAATTCCATATATATGCGTTAGTATACCGTATTGGTGTTTTTCTTTCTGGCTTACTTCACTCTGTATAATCGGCTCCAATTTCATCCACCTCATTAGAACTGACTCAATGTATTCTTTTTAATGGCTGAGTAATACTCCATTGTGTATATGTACCATGACTCTCTTATCTATTCATCTGCTGATGGACATCTAGGTTGCTTCCATGTCCTGGCTATTATAAACAGTGCTGCAATGAACATTGGGGTACACGTGTCTCTTTCAATTCTGGTTTCCTCGGTGTGTATGCCCAGCAGTGGGATTGCTATATATTTTTGAATGAAAAAATAACTATACATTTCACAATTAAAATCCTAAAGAGGAACATCTTTTTTAAAGATATGAAATTGTCGTCTTCAAGCTTCTACTTTACTATATGGTTACGGTAGGTAGCAGCTATAGTAATCAGAGAAGGCAATGGCATCCCACTCTAGTACTCTTGCCTGGAAAATCCCATGGATGGAAGGGAGAGCCTGGTAGGCTGCGGTCCATGGGGTCGCTAGGAGTCGGAAACGACTGAGAGACTTCACTTTCACTTTTCACTTTCATGCATTGGAGAAGGAAATGGCAACCCACTCCAATGCTCTTGCCCGGAGAATCCCAGGGACGGGGGAGCCTGACTCCGTTTATGGGGTCGCACAGAGTCGGACACGACTGAAGCAACTTAGCAGCAGCAACAACAACTATAGTACTAGTAATCATAGTAGTAGTATCTTGTTGTTCTTAGATGAAAATTCAGTATTGTCCATCGTATTTGTCAGATTATCATAAAAAATATTTTAATAATTTAGACTTTCAAAAATGTCCTTTCACATTTCTTTGAAGAATTCTACTGAACACTTTTTTTATGAACAAACAGCAAGTTTTTAGATTCTTAAATTTCTTAGGTAATTATAATATCACTAAAATGGAAGACTTACCAAACTTGAATCCACAGCAATTTTCAAAGAACCATAAATGAAGATTATTGTATGAAGTAATTTTGAGATTGAGGCAGGTTGATATTTTTGGTAAATATAATGTATGTTTAAAACAAAAGAGTCTCTCAATAAATGATTTGTTTCCTTAATTTCTTAGAAACATAGGGATAGGAATATTTTTTCCTCTTAACAATACGGTAGTGAAATAACTATTGACACTTAGGATCTGAGAGTCAATAGGGAGTATTAGGGACTTTGATGATTACAAGATGAACGACAAAAGTAACCATATATCTCCCATTTCTCTGAGGCAATTTTGGCTTTTACCTGATCATGAAGCATGCAGCTTAATGGCAGAGCCTTCCATTCTCCACCCCAAACTTTTTATCATATCACTTTGGGTGTTGATTTATATGGTGATTCAGATCTGAAAATCTAAAGTCTTCAGTTCATACCATATGAACCTGATATTGTCAGATTTCTTATTTTTGAAAAGCATAAGTTTGGATTTTTAGGTTCTCAACTGATTTTAAAATACTGAAAAATTTTCAAATATCCTAAAATATAAGTAAGCCTCTATTATGCCAACCAATAAAACTAAATATGTATTATCTGAGTATACTATTGAAAGACATTCATCTACTCTGAGTAAGAATATAAGAAGGGTTTATCACTGGTTTTTGAGAAGAAAATCCTCATGTTTGCTCTTGTCTTTCTTATTATCTAATGATGATGATAAAAGTCATCATAAAGCTTGAAAAAATTCTCAAATAATAATATAAAATAGTTTGTACTCAACTCCTATTTGTCTGTTGACCAAAATAGAGAGTTTTAATTGTGTGTTCTTAAAATGATTTGACTAAAGTGCAAATTTATTAACAGTGGTCTCTTCTAGGTTATCTCTTCTCATTTCACTTATTCAAATATGCATTACTATTTTGTTCCTTTCTAAATAATAATGACTGAAAATTGTATTTATCTTAAGATGGTATTAAATGATAAACTTTAAATAAAAATGAGAAAAGCATAAGAGAGTGGTTGACATATGCATATGGAATTGGAGAAAACTGGGTTCACAAGCCACCTTTGCCTCTCTATTCAATGGCAACCCACTCCAGTATTCTTGCCTGGAGAATTCCATGGACAGAGGAGCCTGACAGGACACAGCTCATGGGGTCACACAGAGTTGGACATCACTAAACAACTAATACTTTCACTTTCTCTGAACAAGCTTGTTTATCCCAACTTTGAAAGTGTTTAGTGAAACGAAAGACATGACATATTTAAAATATCTTACCACAATAATATAATCAGGCTTTGAAGTCAAAAACAGCTGGCTTCAAAATTTTGTTTGGTTCTTCATCTACCATGTATCATGTCTATGGTATCTGATGAATTAGATAAAGTTTCTAATTTTCAGTTTCTTCATAAATAATAGAGATAATAAAACCAAATTTTCAAGATTGTAAAATTTTAAAGAGTGTATCTCTATCTATCTATTTCTTCTTTTGAGAAACAAAGTCTCAAAAATGACAGGAGGAATTGTTTCTGATCAATGATATATATTTTAAAATACACTGATTTATACTGAAGAACTGTTTTAATGACCAGGAGACTCATCTATATCCATATTTATTCTGTTGTTGTAGCTGTTGTTATTATCAATTTCTCCTGCCTATTCAGTAGTGTATATATTTTGAACACAGTACACAGTAATCAGATGTATTTTCTATGTGTGTTTCAAAAACAATTATAAAATCACTTTTAAAATGAAATAGGAAATAGCTATTTACTTCAGAAGGATTAGAGTCTATCTAGTATCTAGAATCACTGATTCCCAGAAGTCAAAAAAGGTAACATCTCTTGAAGAATAGAGTAGTTACTTCATTTATTTCAATAAGCTCTAAAATAAAGAAGGAAAGAAATGAAACATCATCTCTCCATGTGTTACTTTGGAAATTCTCCAATGAAAGAAAAAGAAATTTCTCTATAGTCAGAAAAGATACATGCATTCCAGTATCCAGTGTAAAAAGCACTGTTTACAATAGCCAAGACATGGAAGCAACCTAAATGACCATCAACAGATGAATGAATATAGATGCGATGCAGTATGTGTGTGTGTGTATACCGCCTGAGCCACCAGGGAAGCATCACTTATATGTGGAACCTAAAAGTCATGCAAATTAACATTTATAAAGCCAAAATAGACTCACAGACAAACTTAAGGTTACTAAAAGGGGAAAGTAAGCAGCTAGGGAAGAGGGATAAATTAACAATTGGGGATTTACAGATACACACTACTATATATATAGACAAACAACAAGTGCATACTGTATAGCAAAGGGAACTATATTCAATATCTTGTAATAATGTATAATGGAAAAAAGGAGGGCTTCCCAGGTGATGCTAGTGGTAAAGAATCTGCCTGCCCATGCAGGAGACATAAAACACGCGAGCTCAATCCCTGGGTTAGGAAGAATCCTTTGAGGAGAGCATGCCAACCCACTCGAGTATTCTTGCCTGGAAAAACCCATGGATAGAGAAGCCTGGTGGGCTATAGTTCATGGGATCGCAGAGTGAGACACAACTGAGCATCTGAGCACATAATGGAAAAGTGTGTGTGTGTGTGTGTGTAACTGAATCACTTTGCTGTATACCTGAAACATTGTAAGTCAACTATACCTCAATGAAAAAAGAAACATTATCTTTCAATATGACTTAGGCTCTTCTGCTGCCTTGCCAGTATGCCATTTACTGTATCTTCAAGGATTTGCATACTTACTAGGAAAACTTCGAAAATTAAAGGTCAGCTGCTTTTTCACATGGTGGTTGAAGGTGGCAGTGTGGAGGCACCTCACACTGAAGAAAAGTAACCTAAAGAATTTGTCCACACTTGGTCTCATAGATGTCTAACAGCAAGATGTTCTGTGTAATGTGAAGTTAGTCAGTAGCATCACTGATTTTCAGGATGCAATTCTCAGCTACAGCCCAGGCTGAATGGGGTTGGAATCATGGGGATATATGTAGGAAAGAGAGGTGGACCTAGAGATTAATTCAATTCTTAATGGGTTTGTAGGCATTTCTTATGAAGGGATGGTAAAGAATTTAAGTATTGCAGATATCTGAACATTGGAACAAGGGAGCTATTAGGAACTTTGAGAAAATATCTTTACAACATGTTTTCATTTGCAATTTTGGGTCAAGTTTAAATGAGCAATTTTAATACTCCTTCTCCCCTACAAATGCACACAGGCACATATATTATGGGAGAAACATAAGTTGTATATTTGCTCAGGCTGGGTCATACCTCTTTCCTATAAGCTCCCTGACAATAGAAACGATGGTCAGTAGTGTATGGTAAACAGCAGCTCACAACACAGCCACAAACTAATAGGAAAAAGTACCTTACACCCACCAGATTAAAGAATTCTGTGACTCCTAAAAAGGAATAGGGCAGACATCTTTATTCTAACACTGAGTAAAAAAGAAAGACAAACTATCAAATTTGGTTCAATTTAATGCATGTATAATATAAACTTAACAGACTCTAAGAAAAGATTGTGCCAGTAGTTGGCTATAAAATAATTTTTATTTATAATCTGATAAATCCTAGGTAAGTCGTTCAAAATGTGATTCATTCAGTTAGCAAACATACTAGGAAGAGCAATGATAACTATTTAGAAACACTCCCTTTATAAAAAACTTAACAATATAAAGAATAAGTAATCTAACCAAGTATTGTGCTAAGCACTTTATGAGCACTAATACGTTGAACCTCCTTGCACGCTTAAGAGGGCGGTACAGCACACTGGAATTTATGGATGATAAAACTTCCTTCAAAAAAGGCCAAAAATTGAGATACAGAGCTTAAGTAATTGTATGATATTCTCAAACAACATAGTTAGAAATCAAAATGTATATCAATATACTTACTTTATTCTCTGCTTCTGTTTTTCTCTTGCTTCTGCAATAGACAAAATAGGACACTAATGAAAACATAAAGTAAGATGTGAATGAATTCTAATCGTTGCTCTTATGTCTTATTAAAACTGCTGCTACTAAAATTTTTGCAATATCAATCTAGACATATGGACAATGTTTTCACAACTCATAGATCAGCCAGTTAAAAATATATTTGAAAACAGAGGAGGAAATGCTATTCTAGGTTTCATGCCTGAATTATCCCAAATTTAACACTCTTATATAGTTAGTTTAGTCAATTGTAGACAAACTGTTATCAAAGTCAACAAGACACATCAGTTCAGTTCAGTTCAGTCGCTCAGTTGTGTACTCTTTGCGACCCCATGGACTGCAGCACGCCAGGCTTCCCTGTCCATCACCAACTCCCTGAGCCTACTCAAAGTCATGTCCATCGCGTCGGTGATGCCATCCAACCATCTCATCCTCTGTCGACCCCTTCTCCTCCACATCAGAGGTGATGATATTTACATCATCTGAAATAATAGTTGCCTTTGTGGAATTATGTCAATTGAATGTAAAGAATTCAGAGTAGGATTGTCCTAATTTACGAGTTCACCTGTCCAAATAAATATCAGGACAGAAAATCATTGGACTGAAACAAAATTAATGCCAAGTGTAATGTAACTTGAGAATTTTTGTTATACCATCAGTTCTCATACTGATTATATGGGAAATTATACCCTGTTGGATATACCCTATTTCCAGAATTTTGCCCGAATTTTTAAGATTTCCTGAAGTGCTCTAGTTTTTTCAGAGAATAGACTAAATGCAAGGCAGATTTTAGATAAAAGTTACTTCCTAGTGTCATTTCCTTCTAATAAAATGTACCAACAGCCCAATGATGAATAAATAATGTTTGAAAATGAATGACATTATTGTTTAAGAGTGGCAATTGAAATCATATCTTAAACTAATAAGACCATTTATAAAACCCAGCAGTGGATAGTCTACCATATTCAATTTTCCTTTATCTAGTGAAAACAAACAACTAAAAAATGAATCAAAGAGAAAGTTTTGGTGTTAATGAAATCATTAGTGAATAACAAAAACCTGATGTATATGTTTAAATGGTGACATTTCAAGGTCTACAGTAATTTCTGGAGCCACATTTAATATGATCCATATGATAAGCATGATATTACTTCATTCTATTATTTAAAACAAGACCTCACAAATGGTACTTGATATTTTAGGTTATTTTCATTGTATAAGGAAGAGCACTGTATTCCACAAGCTTCTTAGATGAATCAATGTGTAATGTTTATATATTAGAGATGTTAAATATGCATAGTATATTTTTATTAGCTTTCCAAATTCACTTTAATGTCTTGGTGTTTCAGAGTACAGAGTATATTGTTTCTTGCCACTGAGTATCTTCACTCATTTAAAAAAACTCCTTGTTAAAAACATTTTAACTTTCTACTTTCAAGCACATGACACTATAATTCAATGAATTTAAATCACCAGCCTGGTCCATGAAGGGAATAGAGGTTCAGTGAAGCCTACAATAGACATTCATATAGTTTCTGTGTATGACACAAGATGTTAAATTATTTTTTTCTATAGACCCACTATTTCAGCTAAAATACAAATGTTTGGAACAACAGTTGATAAAGAAGGTGTAGATTAACGTCCACAAACCCCTTGAAGGGTTTAAAAAGAGCAGTCAAGCTTTTTCTCTCTTATAGTAGCACAAACATTTATTTGAAGTAGTAGAATATATCAGATTTGGAAGTCATTGCTCTTGGGAAAAAGAACAGAACATAGTGAGGGAATACTTAGGAGAGCTTGACATATGTCCTCTGGAATTTGAGGCACATATAAACACACAGTTTGATGTCTTCAAAACAGCTGCACTGCAACTCTGTGTAAGGAAATGTGGACAGAACCGTTGCCAAGGGCAAGATGAGGGGAATGTGATGCCAGAATCCACATATTTTGTCATAGCAAGAGTTTTTCACTTCTGTGTAGGTCCTGCAATCTTTCCAACTCCAGAAATTTTTTAACTTCCAGAACAGAAACCCAAGGATAAACGTCTACAGGAGCCAGTGTAGGGATGGGAAAGCCAGAACTGTAATCGACAAATTGTCAGAGGCTTGGTATGGACAACTCTGAGAATTAAAATCTCCAAGGGGTAGAAGTCATGAATAAGCTCCCACATTTTGTGAATTTTACCTTCAGGGGCCTTTCCAGGTTCTCAAAATGAACACTGAAGAAAAATTCCCTTATAATTCCAGTAGGAGGAAGGAATAGGAAACAGTATGAAATATACCAGAGCATTCTGTGCTTAAAAAGGCAGGTCCTCAGGAAAAACTATTTTGGTAGAGTTTAACCTGATGGGGTTTCAGCAGAGCCAAACCTACCCAAAAGAAGGGAATTATCCAACTCTGGCCTCTTCTGTGTCACATGGGTGGGAGGAGGGGAGCACTGGTGAAGTTCATGGTGCAGGAGCCTAGACTCACCAAAGATAATGACAAAACTATATCAAACAATTTATGTGACCACCATATTACTGAAAGTCTATTTACCAAACTTTCTTTACCTGGCACATTATGAATTATGCCTGCCTACAACAACAAAATATTACAAGCAGAAAATTTTAAATATTTTGAACTAAATTAAAGAATTGATGCTTTTGAACTGTGGTGTTGGAGAAGACCTTGAGAGTCCCTTGGACTGCAAGGAGATCCAGCCAGTCCTTCCTAAAGGAGATCAGCCCTGGGATCTCTTTGGAAGGAATGTTGCTAAAGCTGAAACTCCGATACTTTGGCCACCTCATGCGAAGAGTTGACTCATTGGAAAAGACTCTGATGCTGGGAGGGATTGGGGGAAGGAGGAGAAGGGGATGACAGAGGATGAGATGGCTGGATGGCATCACTGACTTGATGGATGTGAGTCTGAGTGAACTCAGGGAGTTGGTGATGGACAGGAAGGCCTGGGGTGCTGTGATTCATGGGGTCATGAAGAGTCGGACACGACTGAGCGACTGAACTGAACTGAACTGAATTGAAAATAAATATACAGCTTATCAAAACCTGTAGTATACACTGAAATGCTTAGAGGAAAATTAATGCATAGAGGGAAGTTAACAGCACTGAATCATACATTAGGAAAGAAAAAAAAACCAAGAATCGGTCATCTAAATTTCCACACTGACAAAAGAAAATTTAATTAAATTAAAATAAAGAGAAGAAAAAATTGAAATTATATGTTAATAAAGTGGAAAGCAATAAATTAAAAAAAAAATACAAATCTGACTTTTTGAAATTAACAGTAAAATTAACAAGCCACTACCCAAGCTGACTAAGGGCAAAAGACAGAAGATCCAAATAACCAATATCAGGAATGAAAGAGGAGATAAAATTACAGATAGTAAAGACATTTAAAGGATAATAAAGAAACATGATGGAAAGTTCTATGCCCACAAAATTGATACGAACAATTCCTTAAAAGACCAATCTGCCAAAATTCAAACAAGAAAAAATAGGTAACATGAATAGTCTTATTATCTATTAAAGAAACACTATCAATAGTTAATAATCTTCCAAATCAAAAAATACCAAGTCCAGAGAACAAGATGGCAGAGGTATAGGAGGACGTGGAATGCATCTCTCTCCATGGATACATCAGGAATACACCTTCAGACCCAGAAGGGCAGGCAGAACACCAGCTGAGAGCGGACAGGAGGACCTGACCGATGGAAAAGAATATATAGAACCCCGCAAAACTCAGTAGGACGAAGGAACTAGGAAGAAAAACAGGAGTGTGAGTAGGATTGGACCTATTCTGGGCAGGTAGGGGAACTGAAGCAGGGGTCCGATCCAATCCCCACAGCAAGGCAGTTGTCTGAGTCAGAAGAGAAACAGTTAAGGCTGAGAGTGAAACAGCTGATCTGTGGCAGCCTAAATGGAATGAAAAGCAGACAGTCCTTGCTTCAGCCATACATATACTGGGCAGCAACGCGGGTCTCCTGGAAATGGCTGGGAGCTGCAGTTTAGGGATTGTGGAGAGATCCCAGGGCAAAGGCTGCTGTTGACTGCAGAGAGACGGATTGCGGGGATGTGAGGGAGATTGTGGTGGGAAATGCCTGTGGAGTAAAGCCAGGCAGCCACGGGAGCAAGGTGATACTGCTGAGTCAGGTGTAAGGGGTGGAGCCATCACCATAGCCTCTCTCTCTCCACGTGCCAGCATCGGCAGCTGAACAATAAAGAGGCTGGCCTGTCAAACACCTGATGCACTGAACTACAGAATAGGACCCCACCCAGGTACTTTTGCCTGGAAAATCCCACGGACAGAGGAGCCTGGTAGGCTGCAATCCGTGGGGTCGCTGAGTCAGGCACGACTGAGTGACTTCACTTTCACTTTTCACTTTCATGCACTGGAGAAGGAAACGGCAACCCACTCCAGTGTTCTTGCCTAGAGAATCCTAGGGACGGGGGAGCCTGGTGGGCTGCCGTCTATGGGGTTGCACAGAGTCAGACACGACTGAAGCGACTTAGCAGCAGCAGCAGCAGCAGCAGCAGCAGGATGCCCCTTTAAGTGACTGATGCACAGATCTACAGAGTAGGACCCCAGCCAGGGGGGGCCCTCTATGTTCCTGAACAGGCGGAGCTACAAAGACTGGCCAAAGAGACCTTCTGATCGCAAGCTACAAGAGGCTCGAAAAATTCTGATAGGGCCATAACTCCTGCGGCAGAGGCAGTCTGTGTCCCTGCACACTTGGTGCCACCAGGGTCCCCACAAGCCAAGCAGCTCCACCACCTTCACGCTCAACTCTCAGTGGGGGCAGAGGTGCCGCAGGCAAAAAAAAAAAGTCTTGTGTCTATGCGCACAGGGTCCTTTGATCCTGGCCAACTCTTTGCGACCCTGTAGACCGGCCTGCCAGGCTTCTCTGTCAGAGAGGGGGATTCTCCAGGCAAGAATAGTGGAGCGTACCGGCCAATACTGGTTGCCATATCCTTCTAGAGCACGATATTTCCTGCTGCCCTAGCCGCCAACCCCCCTGAGTACCTGGTGTTGCCAGAACCCCTGCAACCCAACCAGCTGCATGACCTCCACACCTGGCCCTCACAGGGGCAAACCCAAGCCCTCCAGGGCAGCCCCAGGAGCAAATCCCTGTGGATGACCCACATGCAGAGGTGGAAATAAAACCACAATTGAAACCCAGGGGCAGTGTGGCTAAGGAAGAAGACCCAAAACCTTCCCACCAGGTCCAGAGATCAGTTCAGTGTTGGAGGGCACCCTAGGGAGGTAAGGTGGATTGTGATTCCCAGCATGGGAAAGGACTCTGACAGCAGTGACACAAGAAAAGCATTTATTATTCTTATTTTTTGACTTGTTCTGTAGATTCTTTTGGACTTTTTTCCTCACCCCTCCCCTCCCACCCCATTGTAGTTGTTAACTTTATTAGCAATAAGAAATCCAATTAAACTTTTTAAATCCAAAAAGTTTAAGTCCAATTTAAACTTTTTTTTTTTCTTTTTCCTTGGTCACATTTTTTATTGTTGTCATAAACCTCTGCCTCTAAGTTGGAGTTTTGCAGTTCTCTGGAGTGTTCCTCTTTTTTTTTTTTCCCTCTCTCTCTCTCCTTTTTTATTTTAATTTTTAATTTCCTAAACCTATTATTATTTTTTCTACATTTATTTCTTTGTTTGCTTTTCCTATTGTTCTTTTCCCCTTGCAGTTAATCTTTAATATATATAAATTTTCTTTATCTACCTCTACTTAACTTTGCATATCTATTCTTTGTTTCTTTTCTTTTCTTTCTCTCCTTTCCTCTCCACATATTTGCTAGTTTTATTTTCATTGCTTTATTCCCCAATTGGCACCTTGCTTTAGTTTTGTTTTCCAGTTTGTGCTTTAGTTAGTTTTGTTCTGGTAGATGTAATTTTTGGTTTCCTTTGTTTGCCAGGTCAATATATTGTAGATAATTTTTGTTGGACTGTTTTCATTTTAATTGTGGGTGTATATGTATATGTGTGTATTCAGTCATACTTTTTATTGTTGTTATAAACCTCTGTCTCTACACTGGGCTTTTGCAGTTCTGTGGAGTCATCCTGTTCCCCCCACCCCTTTGCCTTTCTTCTTCTGTTTTTTCTCTTTTCTCTTTTTTATAATTTTAATACTTTTGAACCTACTATATTTTTCTACATTTATTCCTTCGTTTGTCTTTCCTACTGCGCTTTTCCCCTTGTAGTTAATCTTCAATGTATATAAATCTTCTTCATCTACCTCTACTTAAATTTGCATATCTATTCTTTCTTTTCTTTCCTTTCCTCTCAACATATTTGTTAGTTTTGTTTTCATTGCTTTATTCTCTACTTGACACCTTGCTTTAGCTTTGTTTTCTATTTTGTGCTTAAGTTAGTTTTGTTCTTAACTGGTAAATATAATGTTTTATTTCTTTTGTTCACCAGATCTATCTACTGTACTTTATTTTAGTTGGACTGTTTTCACTTTGCTCATGGGTGTATATGTGTATGTGTATATTCCATTATTTTAATTATTATGTGTCTGATTTTATAATTGTCATTTGTCTGGGATTCATCTTTGGTTTCTTGTTTTTGGATATTTGTTTTACTCTCCTTTAATGCCATAACAAACCATTTGTGGAATGTTTGTTCCTGACCAGAGATCAAAACCTGAACCTTTGGAGTGGGAGCACTGACTTTAAGACCCTAGACTACCAGAGAATTAACCCTAGGGAGCATCAAATAGTGAGAGCTCACACAAAGGAAACCATTTGAATACAAGACCCGGCATCACTCAACCACCAGTAGCACCCTGTGCAGGCTGCCTCATCTAAACAACAAACAAAACAAAAATACAAACCCAATCATCAGCAGGCAGGATTACCACCTCACTCAGCCTTGCCCATCAGAGGAGAAACAAACAAAGAGACAAACAAAAACGCAGCACAAATCTCACCCTATATGAAGCTCACACAAACCACTGGACCAAACTTAAGAGGGCAGAAACCAAAAGGAAGAAAGAATTCACCCTTCTTCAGGGAAAAAATTCAACTTGCTTTAAAGCCTGGGGAAAGGAGACCTCAAACACAATAACTTAAAAAAATAATAATGAAAAGGCAGAGAGATACAGCACAAATGAAGAAACAAACTAGAAACAAACAAACAAAAAATCCAAATAAATGAAGAGGAAATGGGAAAATTACCTGAAAATGAATTCGGAATGATGATAGTAAAGGTGATCAAAAGCCTTGAAAACAAAATGGAGAAAATGCAAGAATCAGTTAACAAAGAACTAGAAGAATTAAAGAATATGCATACAGAGACAAACAACACAATTACTGAAATTGAAAATACTCTAGAAGGAATCAATAGCAAAATATGTGAAGCAGAAGGACGAATCAGTGAGCTGGAAGATAAAACGGTAAATAATTTCTGAAGAGCAGAATAAAGTAAAAAAAATGAAAAGAGCTGAGGACAGGCTCAGAGACCTCTGGGATTATACCAAAAGCACCAACATTCGAATTATAGGGGTCCCAGAAGAAGAGAAAAAGAAAGGGCTGGAGAAAATTTTTGAAGAGATTATAGTTGAAAATCTCCCTAACATGGAAAAGGAAATAGCCAATCAAGTCCAAGAGGCACAAAGAGTCCCACACAGGATAAACTCAAGGAGAAACATGCCAAGATACATACTAATCAAACTAACAAAGACTAAACACCAAGAAAGAATATTAAAAGCAGTAAGGGAGAAGCAACAAGTAACATACAAAGCTAACTCCATATGCTTAACATCTGATCTTTCAGCAGAAACTCTGCAGGTCCGAAGGTAACGGCAGGATATATTCAAAGTATTGAAAGGGAAAAATCTACAACAAAGATTACTGTACCCAGCAGGGATCTCATTCAAAAATGATGGAGAAATAAAAAGCTTTTCAGACAAGCAAAAGTTAAGAGAATTCAGTACCACCAAACCAGCTTTACAACAAATGTTAAATGGGCTTATATAGACAAGAAATACAACAGAATAAAAAAGATTTACAAAATCAACCCCAGACGATTAGAAAATGGCTATAGGAACATATATATCAATAATTACTTTAAATGTAAATGGACTAAATGCTCCAACCAAAAGACACAGACTGGCTGAATGGATACAAATGCAAGACCCATATGCATGCTAGCTACAAGAAACCCACTTCAGATCTCAAGACACATATAGACTGAAGGTGAGAGGATGGAAAAATGTATTCCATGTAAATAGGAAGCAAAAGAAACCTGGAGTAGCAATCCTCATATCAGACAAAATAGACTGTAAAATAAAGAAGATTACAAGAGATAAGGAAGGAACTACATAATGATCAAGGGATCAGTCCAAGAGGAAGACATAACAATTGTAAACATCTATGTACCCAACATAGGAGCATCTCAATACATAAGACAAACACTAACAGACATAAAAGGAGAAATAGACAGTAACACAATAATAGTAGGAGACTTTAACACCCCACTCACACCAATGGACAGATCATCAAAACAGAAAATTAATAAGGAGACACAAGTCTTAAAGGATACATTAGATGAGATGGATCTCATTTATATCTTTAGGACATTCCATCCAAATGCAGAAGAATACACCTTCTTCTCAATTGCACATGGAACATTCTCCAGGACAAAATCAAACCTCAGTAAATTTAAGAAAATTGAAATTGTATCAAGCATCTTCTCCAACCACAATGTTATGAGACTAGATATCAATTACAAGAAAAAAACTGTATGAAACAGAAACACATGGAGATTAAACTACACATTTCTAAATAACCAACAGGTTATTGAAGAAATAAAAAGGGGAGTAAAAAAATTTCTAGAAACAAATGACAATGAAAACATGACAACTCAAAACCTATGGGATGCAGCAAAAGCAGTTACAAGAGGGAAGTTTATAGCAATACAATCCTACCTCAAGAAATAAGAAAAACATCGAATGGATAACCTAACTTTACACCTAAAGAAACTGAAAAAAGAAGAAGAAAAAACCCATATTAGTAGAAGGAAAGTAATCATAAAGATCCAAGCAGAAATAAATGAAAAAGAAATGAAAGAATCAATAGTAAAGATTAATAAAACTAAAAGCTGGTTCTTTGAGAAGATTAAAAAAAAATTTGACAAATCCTTAGCCAGACTCATCAAGAAAAAAAGAGAGAAGATGCAAATCAAAAAAATTAGAAATGAAAAAGGAGAGGTTACAACAGATAGTGCAGAAATACAAAGGATTATAAGAGACTACTATGATAATAAAGCTGTGGTACATATACACAATGGAGTATTACTCAGCCATTAAAAAGAATACATTTGAACCAATTCTAATGAGGTGGATGAAACTGGAGCCTATTATACAGAGTGAAGTAAGCCAGAAAGAAAAACACCAATACAGTATACTAACACATATATATGGAATTTAGAAAGATGGTAATGATAATCCTGCATGTGAGACAGCAAAAGAAACACAGATGTATAGAAGAGTCTTTTAGACTCTGTGGGAGAGGGCGAGGGTGGGATGATTTGGGGGAATGGCATTGATACATGTATATTATCATATGTGAAATGAATCGCCAATCCAGGTTCAATGCATTATACAGAATGCTCGGGGCTGGTGCACTGGGATGACCCAGAGGGATGGTATGGGGAGGGAGGTGGGAGTGGGGTTCAGGAAGGGGAACACATGTATACCCATGGTGGATTCATGTTGATGTATGGCAAAACCAACACAATATTGTAAAGTAAATAGCCTCCAATTAAAATAAATAAATTTATATTAAAAATAAAAATAAAAATCCACATGCATTATAACATAGAAGAAAAAAGAGAAAGAGAGACTACTATGAACAACTATAAGACAAGGAAATAGATAACCTGGAAGAAATAGATGGATCCTTAGAAAAGTTCAGTCTTTTAAGACTGAAACAGGAAGAAATAGAAATTATGAACAACCCAATTACAAGCACTGAAATTGAAGCTGTGATGAAAAATCTCCCAAAAACAAAAGCCCAGGACAAGATGGCTTCACAGGGGAATTCTACGAAACGTTTAGACAAGAGATAATGCCTATCCTTCTAAAACTCTTTCAAAAAATTGCAGAGGGAAGATTTCCAAACTCATTCAATGTGGCCAACATCACCCAGATACCAAAATGAGACAAAGACAACACAAAAAAAGAAAACTACAGGCCTATATCACTGATGAACATAGACACAAAACTCCTCAACAAAATTTTAACAAACAGAATTCAGCAACACATCAAAAAGCTCATACACAATGAACAAATTGGGTTCATTCCAGGGATGCAATGATTTTTCAATATATGGAAATCAAGCAATGTGATACACCATATTAATAAATTGAAAGATAAAAAATATATGATCATCTCAATAGATGCAGAGAAAGTCTTTGACAAAATTCAGCACCTATTTATGATTAAAACTCTTCAAAAAATGTGCATAGAAGGAACGTTCCTCAACATAGTACAGGCCATATATGATATGGAGAAGGCAATGGCACCCCACTCCAGTACTCTTGCCTGGAAAATCCCATGGATGGAGGAGCTTGGTAGGCTGCAGTCCATGGGGTTGCTAAGAGTCAGACACGACTGAGCGACTTCACTTTCACTTTTCACTTTCATGCATTGGAGAAGGAAATAGCAACCCACTCCAGCATTCTTGCCTGGAGAATCCCAGGGACGGGGGAGCCTGGTGGGAGGCTATCTATGGGGTCGCACACCTACAGCAAACGTTATTCTCAATGGTGAAAAACTGAAAGCATTCCCCCTAAGATTAGGAATAAGACAAGGGTGTCCACTTTAACCACTATTATTCAACATAGTTTTGGAAGTCCAGAATCAGAGAAGAAAAAGAAATAAAAGGAAGCCAGATCAGAAAAGAAGTAAAGCTCTCACTGCAGATGATGTGAGATAGTATCAGAAAACTACTAGAGCTTATCAGTGAATTTAGCAAAATTGCAGGATACAAAATCAATACACACAAATCACTTGCATTTCTATATACTAACAATGAAAATTAGAAAGAGTAATTAAGGAATCAATCCATTCACCATTGCAACAAAAATAATTAAATATCTAGGAATAAACTTACCTAAGGAGACAAAAGGACTGTACACAGAAAATCATAAGACACTAATGAAAGAAATTAAAGATGGCATAAACAGATGGAGAGATATTCCATGTTCCTGGGTAGGAAGAATCAATATTGTGAGAATGACTATACTACCAAATACAGTCTACAGATTTGATGCAATCTCCATCAAATTACCAATGGCTTTTTTTCACAGAGCTAGAACAAAAAATTTCACAATCATATGGAAACACAAAAGACCCCAAATAGCCAAAGCAGTCTTGAAAAAGAAGAGTGGAGCTGGAGGAATCAACCTTCCTGACTTCAGGTTATACTACAAAGCTACAGTCACCAAGACAGTATGGAACTGGCACAAAAACAGAAATATACGCCAATGGAGCAAGATAGAAAGCCCAGAAACAAAGCCATGCACCTAAGACTACCTTATTTTTGACAGAGGAGGAAAGAATATATTATGGGGCAGACAGCCTCTTCAATAAATAGTGCTGGGAAAACTGGACAGCTACATGTAAAAGAATGAAATTATAACACTTCTTAACACCACACACAAAGATAAACTCAAAATAGATTAAAGACCTAAATGTAAGACCAGAAACTATAAAATTCTTAGAGGAAAATATACGTGGAACACTCGATGACATAAATCAAAGCAAGATCCTCTATGACTCACCTCCTAGAGTAATGGAAATAAAAACAAAAGTAAACAAGTGGGACCTGATTAAACTTAAAAGCTTTTGTACAGCAAAGGAAACTATAAGCAACGTGAAAAGACAGCCTTCAGAGTGGGAGAAAATAATAGCAAATGAAACAACTGACAAAGGATTAATTTCCAAAATACAAGCAGCTCATACAACTCAATACCAGAAAAACAAACAACCCACTCAAAGAGTGGGAAAAAGACCAAATAGACATTTCTCCCAAGTAGACATACAGATGGCTAGTAAACACATGAAAAGATGCTCAACATTGCTCATTATTAGTGAAATGCAAATCAAAACTACAATGAGATATCACCTCACACAGGTCAGAATGGCCCTCATCAAAAAGTCTACAAACAATAAATGCTGGAAAGAGTGTGGAGAAAAGGGAACACTCTTTCATAGTTGGTGGGAATGTAAATTGATAACAGCCACTATGGAAGATTGTATAGAAATTCCTTAAAAAACTAGGAATAAAAACACCATATGACCCAGCAATCCCACTCCTAGGCATATACCCTGAGGAGACCAAAATTGAAACAGACACATGTATCCCACTGTTCATTGTAACACTATTTACAATAGCTAGAACATGGAAACAACCTAGATGTCCATCAACAGATGAACGGATATAGAAGTTGCAGTATATATACACAATGGAATATTACTCAGCCATAAAAAGGAACACATTTGAGTCAGTTCCAATGAGGTGGATGAACCCAGAACCTATTATCTAGAGTGAAATGAGTCAGAAAGAGAAAGATAAATACCATATTCTAACACATATATGTGGAATCTAGAAAAATGGTACTGAAGAATTTATTTACAGTGCAACAGTAGAGAAACAGACATAGAGAATAGACTTATGGACTTGGGGACAGGGGAGAGGCGGGTGAGATGTATGGAAAGAGTAACATGGAAAATTTCATTACCATATATAAAATAGATAGCTAATGCGAATTTTCTGTATGGCTCTGGAAACTCAAACAGGGGCTCTGTATCAACCTAGAGGAGTGGGATGGGGAGGGAGATGGGAGGGAGATTCAAAAGGGAGGGGATAGATGTATATCTATGGCTGATTCACAGTGAGGTTTGACAGAAAGCAGCAAAATTCTGTAAAGCAATTATCCTTCAATAAAAATAAATTAATTTTAAAAATACCAAGTCCAGATGCATTCACTGGTGAATTCTATTAAACATTTAAGAATAAATTACCAATTATCTACAATCTTTTTCAAAGGTAAAAGCAAAGGAGATAGTTTCTAACTCATACTATAAGATCAGAATTATCCTAATACTAAAATCAGATGAAGACATTACAAAAAAGAAGAAAATCACAGTCTAATATAAATTATGAACATAAATACAAAAATCTCAAACAAAACTTAGCTAATAGAATCTAACAATATATAAAAAGAATTGTACATCATGAATAAAGGATATTCACCCCAGTGATGCAAGGCTGGTTCAACATTCAGAAATCAGTTAATAGAACCCATCACATCAAGAGGTTAAAAAGGAAAAATGACAGGATCATATCAATAGGTACAGAAAAAGAATTCGCAAAATCCAACACCAATTCATGATAAAAATTCTCAGTTAACTAGGGATAAAGGGTAATTTCCTAAACTTGATGAATACCTACAAAAAGTGTACAGCGAATATCATACTTAATGGTGAGTAACTTGAAGTTTTCCCACTAAGATCAGGAATAAGGAAAAGATGTTCCTTCTTACACTGTTATCCAAGACCATATTGAAAGTGTTAACTAATGCAATAAGACAAAAAAAAGAAATAAAAAATACACAGATTGAGAAGGAAGAAACTAAATTCTTTTTTTTATAAATGACATGATTGTCTATATAGAACATCCAAAAGAAAAAAAAATAAAAACTCCTGGAATTAATAACTAATGATATACAAGGTTGCAGGACTCAGGTAAACATATAAAAGTCAAATATTCCCCTACATACTAGTAATGTCTAATGGAATTTTATATTAAAGCACAAAACCATACATATTAGCACACCAAATATGAAAAATGTAGGTATAAATTTAACAATGAATGTACAGGTCTATATGAGGCAAAGTACCAAGTTCTGATGAGAGATATAAAAGAACAACTAAATCACATCAATTGTATAATGGATATTAAAAAACTGATTCTAAAGTTTATACAGGAGGCAAAAAACACAAAATAACCAACTGATTATTGAAGAACAACAATGTCAGAAGATAGATATTACCCATCTTTGAAATTTGCTATAAAGTTGCATTCATCAAGACAGTGATGTGGATTCTTTAATTTTTTGCCTTTTTTACACAGTGATTCTGCTTTTCAGATAACTCATTTTGCTTCTTTGTAAACTTACCTTTTAATCTCTAATGGAAGTCAGCTCTTTTCATTAATAATAATTTCCTGGGATTTGGCTAACAGCTTAGACCTTAGCTTATGATTTTATATATGAGTTTGGGAGCTGATGGGCAGAGTGACTATTACTGCAATTTGGGCTTTCATCTTTCTTTCTGTCACTTTTTCCAGGAGTCCTTGATTAAAGAGCCCACTGCTTTATCTTATGCCCATTCATTCTCCATTGAAACTGCAGAGCACACAGCAGAGCCTGCCAAGCAGCTTGAATATTTTTACACTATTTCACATAACAATCAGGCTTCAAAACCATTCTGGAGCTGGCTCCAAAAAGCTATAAGGCTTACACGGTATTTTGTATCTCACGGGCATATACACATACTTATCCAGGTTCTGGAAAGCACCTCATCTCTCTTCTTGGTTCAGTCCTATAATTCTTTCAGACTTTAGTTTTTATGTCGTATTAACAAAGAAATCTTACTTGTGAAGTATGAAAGTGTTAGTCATGTTTGACTCTGTGACCCTGGCTAGGTTCCTCTGTCCATGGGATTCTCTGGGCAAGAATACTGGAGTGGGTAGCCATTCCCTTCTCTAGGGGATCTTCCCAACACAAAGATTGAACCTGTCCCCTGTATTGCAGGCAGATTCTTTACCATCTGAACCATTAGGGAAGCCCTATAATTCAGACTTTAGGTTTCATGATACATTTGAAAGCTTCCTTGACACTATTCTTCCTTAAATCAATTAGGATCCCTCTGTACTTCCTAAGGCTAAATTACCCCAACTCAACCCAGTATTTTCTATGCCATACAAAGTAACTAATCACTGGAATTGATAGCTAGCTTATTTGCTCCAGTAGACAATAAGCTTTATAAGGGCATATAAATCCTGTTTTCAATTTCATTTCCAAAATACCAACCTATCTTTTATAATACTAAAAAATAAAGAGAAAGGTAAAAAGTGTTTAGACCCTTAGGATTGATGAGATCCATCCAGTGGAATAAAAATTAAAATATAATCACTAACATACACATATTTCCTTCTCAGAACTCATTATATCACTGCTTGTTGTGAATAACAAAACGAAATGAGGGAAAAAAATTATTTTCTTACTCCATGCCTGCGTGCTAAGTTGCTTCAGTCATGTCTGACTCTGTGTGACCCCAAGGACTATAGCCCACCAGGCTCCTCTGACCATGTGATTCTCCAGGCAAGAATACTGGAGTGGGTTGCCATGCCCTTCTCTAGGGAATCTCCTTGACCCAGGGATCAAACCCACATCTCTTACATCTCCTGCATTGGCAGGTGGGTTCTTTACCACTAGCGCCATGTGGGAAGCCTGTTTCATACTCCACAAACTTGAAACTATGTAATTCAACTGCCACCATCTATAGACAGGAGGATCCCACTTAAGTCCATCCACACATACAGCTAGACACATATATGGTGGAGATAAAAGAAAAAAAATCATGGTTTTAAAATAGCAGATAAACAGATTAATGGGATTTGGTTTGATAGAAATATAAGGGAAACTTAAAGAAAGATCAACTGTTGGAAATTTCACCTTAGAAAGGCTGAGGCTTTAGAAAGCGATGACGGAAAGATTTTCAAAAGATTATGTGGACATCAAATAATCTAAACTTGCAGACTGATTCAAACATTTTGGCTGCATACAGCCTTCAGCCTTCTCATTGTTTCAACTCTGCCAAGGACTTAAAATCTCATATCAACTAAAACTCAGTGATTACGAGCATAGGTTGGATTAGACTGGATCTATGTGAAAAATACTAGATTGCCTCATTTTGAGGGAGTGACTTTGGGCAAGTGAATTAAAGTTTGGAAGACTTAATTTTCTGACTATTTAAAGAGATTTGTCATATTTTTCTACAAAACATGATGAATCATGATAATATGAATAATAAAAATCCATATTTGGTAAATGAGTAAGAACAGACAGAAAACTGTTTACATCATGAATCAAAACTCCAACATGTGGCATGTTACAATAAAAATAGACCAAAGCAATAGTGCAGTACTGACAGCACTGTAAAGTTTCAGAGAAAAGAGTCACCATATTGCAGTATACACTGGTTAGGTTGTTTATGCAAAAGAGTCTTGCAAGATTCATGGTCTTAGAATAAACATAAATAAAGGCAAAGGACTTTTAAGCAAATGGACAGGACAATTCAAGGAATGGTGTTGAGAATGATTCCAAATTTGTCAGTCTGCTTTGAGCTAAGTAATATGCCTATTAAATGGAAATTGTTAAGGACACATAAGAGATCATGAGAGCTTAAATGTAGATGGGACAAGATTTTAGAGAATTTGTTTCTTAATTTATCCAAAGAGAACAAGTCAAAGTTACTGAACAAATGATTAAAGAATAGTTTTAAAGTACACATTTAGAAAAGACAAACAAATAAATTTGGTCAAAGGTTCAACAATCACATTTCCATTTTTAATAAAGTAATAACATAATTTATTATAATATTTTGGTTCCACAAATGAAACTATTATGTTACCTCAAGTTTTTAATAACAAAAATTAATATCTGCCTATATTAAAATAAGACTGTCCTTCTTTTTTGCAGTAATTCTTCTTCATCTTTTTTGTTTGTTTGTTATGGTTGTTATAACATAACAAAATCTGCCCTTTATTACTACAAGGCTATAAATTCAAAATCTAGGCTATTTATCTGTAAGGTGTATAAAGTCAACATTCTGTTGAAATTGTTGAAACCAGTCTGAGTTAGACTTTTTTTCCCCCAAAAAAGTAGGACCCAAAATACATAATTTGAAAGAGACAGCACAAGTTGCACTTTACACTAAATAAGCAGTTTCAGTATGCTTATCATATAAATACTCTGCTAAACATATACTTGTGAGTCTGGTTAAGGTTAGGAAAAGATCCATATCAACTAAATGAATCTACTTCTGCTGATGTACTCAAAAAGAGCTTAAATTATAAATGTTACTCCTACATAGAATTGGAATTTTTAACATAAGCTGCAATTCAAAGAATTTCATTTTGAATAGATTTTCATGATACCCTCCTTTGTTATCCAGATTTTAAAGAATTTATTTGCTTGGTATTTTATGCCAACAAATAGTACTTACTACAAAGGCTCCAGTTAAACTCTTTGGTAAACAATTTATGAGTGCTTATTGTTTTATTCATTAATCAATAATTTCACCAATATACATCATTTAATTTTCCATAGACACTATAAGTGGGCTTCCCTGGTGGCTCAGTGGTAAAGAGTCTGCCTGTAATGCAGGAGACATGGGTTCGTTTCCCGGGTTGGAAACATCTGCTGGAGAAGGAAATAGCAACACACTCCAGTATTCTTGCCTGGGAAATCCCAAGGACAGAGGACTCGATGGGCTACAATCCATGGGATTTCAAAAGAGTCTAACACAACTCACTGACTAAACAACAGCAATGACAAAAAACTCTAAAATTTGGATACAGATATTAATAATAATATACATGTATATGAAGATACAATATTGACAGATATCATAGCTATAGGTATATTATCATTTTTCTTACACTGACTTTTATGTATAGCCTCATTACAGAAGAGATAAAAGAAAACAAGTTTATAAATGAGTCCTTGTTAGTGGAACATATTTAAGGTTGGATATTTAAAAAATAGAGCACCTTCACTTGAAAGTCATAACATATTCAACCACAGACATATTTGAGGCATGAAACTTAGGTTTTAATCAGATTATGTCGGACAATGACACTAAGATTAAGCACATCAACTTGAATCTATTTGCTGTTTTTTAATATCTGAGCATCAGTTTTCTCAACTGTACAGTGAAAATAGAATTACTCTAAATAATGGAGGGGTATTTAATATCCAAGAGAAATAAATAAAGCAATTGGAATAAAAAGCTACATAATTAAAGTATGTTTTTAAACCTATAATATGTTTTGTCCTCAAACAGTATTTCAAATGCAATTAGCAAGATATCTAGTAATATTTAAAATAACCTTGATACAAGTTCTAAAAGCATCTGTTCTATAAATAATATATTCTAACCAGGAAGAAGTTAAAATAAGCAACTAAGAACAAAACTTCAAAACATAATTTTTACCTTTCCAGTAATGCTCTTTTTTTAATCTGTTTTGCCACATTAGGAGGAAAAGGCTAACATTTCATACAATGATGAAAAATATGTGACAAAGGTAAATTTCTTGAACTAAAACAATAAAACTATATATAAATTTAGAGAAATCAGAAAAAGTATAATTATAATCATTTCCTTATCTTGTCTCAAAAAGTAAATACTGCCTAAAGTTTACAAAGCAAGTTATGAAGGTAATTCAATATCAAGGAAATATAATGTAAAGAAAATATTACTCATTTGGCAATAAAATGTACTTATGAAAGGAAGGAAAAAAATATAAAGTTAGAAACATGCAAACATTTAAAAGTATAAAGTGGGAAGGAGTCATCAGAAGATGATAAAAGAAAAAGAGCAGAATTGCAAATGGGTATACACCTATATTCTATTCAAGTATTTTCCAGTACCCAGACCAAAAAAATATTTTCTAGGACATTTTTTTTTTTTAAAAACTATTTCAAATAGGGAATTCTCTGATGGTCCAGTGGTTAGGACTCCACAGTCTCACTGCCAGAGGCCCAGGTTTGATCCCTGGTCACGGAACTAAGATCCCACATCACAGTATAGCCAAAAAAAGAAACACCCCCAAACAAAACAAAAACTCTCAAATAGATATTCTACAGTGATAAGGAAAAGAATTGAAAAAGACTGCAATGACCTAAAGCCTTCAACTAAAATATTTCAAGGAACTTTTATAAGGGAATTTCTATTAACTGAATTTATGTGTCCCCCCTGATAAATTTAAATCTAACTCAAGGTGATGGTATTTGGAGGTGGTGGAGGTTGGAGAAGGAAATGGCAACTCACTCCAGTATTATTGCCTGGAGAATCCCGCGGAAAGAGGAGACTGGTGGGCTACAGTCCATGGGGTCGCAAAGAGTCAGACACAACTGAAGTGACTTGGCATGCATGCACACTGTGAAAGACGATTAAGTAATGAAAGCAGTGTTTCTGGGAATGGAATCAGTGCCCTTGTGAAAAAGACCCCAGACCTGTACACCATTCTCCTCTATTTTAGGACACAGGTGGCTCTCTACAAACCAGACACTTGATCTTAAACTTCCTAACCTTCTAGTTATTCCTAGCCCCCAGAACTGTGAGAAATAGATTTGCTTCTTATAAGTCACCCACTCTATGGTTCCTTATATAAGTCCAAACAGATTAAGAACAGGAATTCCTTCAAAACGTAAAGGAATAAATTATTTTTGTGTTCTTCAAATTTGTCAAGAAAACACAGTTTGAATGGAAAATTCAAATATTTTTCTTCTGCCCAAAAAAACACCCTGACACCAAAATCTGAAGGAAAACACACACACACAGACACACACACACACACACACACACATAACAAGCACTCACAAAATGCAATGATAGAAACCCTAAAAAAATGGGTCCCTGCAACAAAGGACTGGGTAGAGTTCCACAACTCTACAACATTCACTGCAACAAAGACAGGAAAATGTTCCTTGTGGTTTCTCCCCATCTCCTCTATGTAATAAAATTCTTAATGTATTAGAAGGAAAAAAAATAGATATTGTTTCCTATAGGGAATTCACCATAAGCCACTTTAGATATAGGAAGAAAGCAGAGTACAACCTGTTGAAATAAAGTGTGTGTGGAAGACTCATTCTGAGATGCAGTTTAAAAAAAAATAAAAGTGGAAAAATGCTGATGTTGTAAGAGAAACTGAGAAACCTGTCTATATCAGATGCAGAGCAACGAACTCCTACACACTGCTTGTGAGAATACAGAATGGTACAGCCCTTGAGAAACAAGATTTGCTTGTTTTTTATAAAGTTCAACATACACTTATGCCATTAGCAGAAGAATGACACCTCCGTGCCTCCCCTCAAAAAGATGCCCACTCCCTAAGCCCTGGAACCTGTCAATAAGTTACATGGAAAGGAGGAATTTAAGTGATGGGTGGAATTGCTTGCTAATCAGTTGACCTTAAAGTAAGATTATTCTGGATTATATGGTGACCCAATATAATCACAGACTTCCTATAAAGTGAGAGACAGAGGCAGAAGAGGAGGTCAGGGTAAGAGAAAAATTTGAAGATGTTGGTTTTGAAGGAGAAAGTGGCCAATAGAAAAAGGAATGCAGATGGAAAAAAGAGAATTTTCCCCTAGTACCCCAGAAAGAATGCAGCCCTGTTGACATCATGATTTTAGCTGAGGGAAGTTTATTTTGACTTCTGACCTCCAGAAATACAAAATGATCTTTTTTCCTCCTTTACTAAATGTATTTGTTATTACAGCAATAGAAAACTAATGCATCACATGGCCCAGGAATCTGCACTCCTAGGTATTAAGTATTTAGCCAAGATAAATAGAAGAATATTCACACAAAAACAACTGTACATGATTCTTTATAGCAATGTTATACATAATCATCAGAACTGACAATAAACCAAAAGTTCTTCAGTCAAAGGATGGATAAAAATTTGGTGATGTATCTGTACAATGAAATATTATTCAGGTAAAAAAAAAAAAGGAACATACCAAAATCTTGACTGAATGCCAAATACATTTTAATAACTATACAAAAAGAAAAAAATATTGTATAATCCCATGTATGTAACATGCTGAAAAAGGCTAAACTACACAGGTAGGGAATAGACCAGGGACTGTAATTAGATAAACAACAAAAGGAGGTAAAAAACTGAGCAACAGGAAAAAAATAATTTTTGTGCATTTTCAAAAAAATAATAATAATCAAAAAACTCTTTACAATAGTAAAATAATATGCCTGCATTTTATTACTTACTAAACTTATTTTTTATGTTTGAATTGTATATATGCTGCTGCTGCTGCTGCTAAGTCGCTTCAGTCGTGTCCGACTCTGTGCGATCCCATAGACGGCAGCCCACCAGGCTTCCCCGCCCCTGGGATTCTCCAGGCAAGAACACTGGAGTGGGTTGCCATTTCCTTCTCCAATGCATGAAAGTGAAAATTGAAAGGGAAGTCGCTCAGTCCTGTCCGACTCTTAGCAACCCCATGGACTGCAGCCTACCAGGCTCCTCCATCCTCGGGATTTTCCAGGCAAGTGTACTGGAGTGGGGTGCCATTGCCTTCTCCGGAATTATATATATAACACACCATAAATGTGTACTATATTAATATATAAGGTGTATATATGGGCTTGCCTGGTGGTTCAGACAGTAAAGAATTTACCTGCAGGGAGGAGACCCAGGTTCAGTCCCTGGGTCAGAAGATCCCCTTGAGAAGGAAATGGGAACCAACTTCAGTATTCTTGCCTGGAGAATTCCATGGACAGAGGAACCTGGTGGTCTACAGTCCAAGGGGTTGCAAAGAGTCAGTCTAACACTCACTTTATTTATTGTTTTTATATACACATATATACACCATAAATTTAAAGTTATATCTGGTCATTGCTCTCTGTTTCTGGCTCATTGCTTCAAAACCCCTTGGAATTTCCTGATATGTGTATCTCCTTTATGCTAATGAAGTGACTGGATGTCCCTAGATAACTTTATTATGGAAGTGGTCACTAGAAAGACCAACTACAGGATTAGAAGGTTGGAACTCTGGACCCAACCAATATCTTGGGAGGGGAGGAGGTCTGATAATTGAGTTCAGTCACTTGACCACTGAATAAATCAACCATGCCTATGTAATGAGATCCCAGTACAAGCTATGGATACCAGCGCTCTGTGGAGTTTCCTGGTTTTTGTCACTGATTTGCTGTGAAGATGATGTGCCCAGATTCCATGGGAGAGGGGACGGAAGCTCCAAGCTCAGGACCTCCTCAGACATTACTAAATGCATCCATTCTACCTGGATGTTCCTGAGTTGCATCCTTGAGAACAGCATTTTTAGAGATTCTGTGTCATTTTTTGAATCTGAAGAAAATATAGGAAGCAGAAGGTCAGAGGCTTGAGGAAACCCCAAATTTGCAGCTGGCATATGAAATGGGGGGCAATATGTGAAGGACTCTGTTCTAAAGTTGTGGGGTCTTCACTAATTCCAGGTAGTTAGTATCAAAGAATTGGTGGTAGCACAGTGAACATAAAATGATTTTATTCATAAATTTTAAACTGAGACTACTAGACCTAGTGCATTCTGCAACATACCATAAAATTAAGGTTTTGAAGAGTATAATGAAAACAGATACATTAGTTGAGTTTTTTTTTTACATGTTTTAAAACTAGACCACAATTTGTGAATTTAAAGCATAATAAATGGTATTTAAAATTATTGGCAGAAAAACCCACTAATAGTTATTTTTATAGGAATTTGGATCCTGAAAACAAACCTTGCAGGAAAATAAATTATAATGGCTCAATTTTGAATGTCAAAATAAAATTATAAATTATTAGGAGCATAAGTCTGAACTCATTCATAATCTCAGTGATGGAGATCTTCTTTCTAAAGAGGATATAAATATCAAGAGTCAGAAATGAAAGAATTACTCAATTTACTCCATAAAAATTTAAAATTTCTGCTTAACAAAAATTGTTATAAATGTGGGAAAATTATAAAATTAGTTTAAGATACTTCTAAAGTAGATCACAGAAAGCTGATTAATTAAAATGGAAATATTTCACTTATTAATAATAAACAAGGATAAATAACCAAAGTATATGGACAGTTAATCACATAAAAGAAATAAAAATATCCACAGAATCCATGCTATTAGGTCCATTGTTCAAGATAACTAACTAAAACAAACCAAATAACAAAGGGAATTTCTTTTTCTTCCAAATAAAGGCAGAGGTTAAAATATTTGATAATGCTTAGCATTTGCAAATTCATATACTAAAGTAGGATCTCCTCTTCAACATTTTAGAGCTATGATCACCAATATGGCATCCATTAGACAAATGTAACTATTAAAAATTAATTAAAATTAAATAAAATTTAAAAACCAATTCTTTAGTCCTTACTAGTCATATTTTAAACCACATGTGGATAGAGTTCATATTACCAGACAATACAGATTCACAGGACATTTTCTGGCATAGAGTGCTCTTTGGAAAGCACTATTTTAGAAAACAATTTAATTGTATTAAAATTAAAGGCACACACATAGAGGGCTTCCCCGATGACTCAGCAGGTAAAGAATCCACCTGCAGTGCAGGAGACACAGGAGATGTGGTTCAAGCCCTGGTTGGGAAGTCACACAGGCTTTCCTGGTGGCTGATAGGTAAGGAATCCTTCTGCCAATGCAGGAGACATGGGTTTGATCCCTGGGTCAGGAAGATCCCCTGGAGAAGGAAACCCATCCCAGTATTCTTGCCTGGGAAATACCATGGACAGAGAAACCCTGTCGGCTACAGTCCATAGGGTCACAAAGAGTCAGACACGACTGACCACACAAGCACAGCAGACACCCAAAGAACAAACAGATGTACACACAGCATCTTCACTATTAACTATTCACTACTAGTGATAATAGTGAATATTATAGTGATAATATTCACTAATAGTGAAGCAAATTCACTATTGACTATTTCTTATATAGCTGCTGCTGGTGCTGCTAAGTCGCTTCAGTCGTGTCTGACTCTATGCGACCCCATAGACGGCAGCCCACCAGGCTCCCCCGCCCCTGGGATTCTCCAGGCAAGAACACTGGAGTGGGTTGCCATTTCCTTCTCCAATGCACGAAAGTGAAAAGTGAAAGGGAAGTCGATCAGTCGTGCCTGACTCTTAGCGACCCCATGGACTGAAGCCTACCAGGCTCCTCCTTCCATGGGATTTTTCCAGGCAAGAGTACTGGAGTGGGGTGCCATTGCCTTCTCCATCTTATATAGCTACAGTCTCAAAATTACATTAAGTTCTATGAAGATGATATTTAGTATTACTATCACAATATACAGTCTGAAGATTACATTAAGTTCTATGAAGACGCTCTTTAGTATTACTATCACAATATTATTTGTGGTAGTAAAACATAGAAAACAATTCAAAGAACATCTAAGGGAGTAATTAAATACAGTATGGCATCTCTCCCAAAACAAATAGATTATTTTTCGATTGTTAAAAGGAATGTACTTATGATAACTGGAAAATAGTACTACATTTCTGGAGAGGGCTTTTGGTTGAGAAGACTTCTTTTTCTCATTTTGTACCTTTCTGCCCAACTGGAGTTATTTACTTTATGTGTGTGCCCCTTTCACACAAATAAATTGATAAAAAATATAAATACATGACTCTGGAAATACATTAACAAATTAAAACCATATTAATTCAGCCAAAGGGATTATTGAAACTGATGAAGCAAACTTTATATTAAGCCAAAAATCATGTGAGTATGAATTGTAAGACAATTATTCATACCATTGATCATAATGTATCCTTCTGCTTATTGGTAGAATGTATGTCTTGTTGGATATTGGATTTTAGATCCCCACCACATTTACAAGTATACTTAAGAACTCAAACATTTTAGTCCTCATTGAAAACTTGAGCTAAACTTTTCATCAAACCCACTGATTACTTTAAAGGTATTCTTGAGAACTACAAAACCAGAGTTACAGCAGAACCACCATAGCCAGCCTCTGAGAGGTAAGTTCATGGAAATTAGAGCCCATGATAATACCATTCTGGGCTTCCCTGGTGGCCTAGACAGAAAAGAATTCCCCCGCAATGCAGGAGACCTGGGTTCCATTCCTGGGTCAGGAAGATCCCCTAGAGAAGGGAATGGCAACCCACTCCAGTATTCTTGCCTGGAAAATTCCATGGACAGAGGAGCCTGGCAGGCTAGAGTTCATGGAGTCAAAAAGAGACAAGACTCAACTGAGCAAATAACCATATAACACCACTCTAGCAGGGAAAAGGGAGACGGATCCTATAGCAGAAACCTTGAGTACATGTCCTCAGTAAACTTTAACAATGTAATTTTCTTCCCTCAAAGACTGTTATAAATGTATATTTATAGATGGCTGGCTTGACTGGTTTTTGTTATAAAGGATTTACTTGTTTTATTTGAGCAGCTGCTTTGGTTCTTTGATCTTTAGGGTAAAAGAAGGAGGGTAATACACTGGGGACTGTTGATCAATATACCTATTACTTTATGCTGAAAGAAAGAAAATTGACAATTAGATTTGAAAAGAAACCTATTTCAGAAATACAATTTTATACATTCCCAGATTTAACTAAATTTTTCATTGCTATTCTGTCACCCAACAACACTTTAAATCCAGAAATAATTTTATGGATATGTTTGAATCATGATATATGAGATGCAATATTGAGGTAAATGTATTACTCTAGAGCTCTGCATGCCTGGTGAAGGCAATTTTATTTCATTTCATTCTGACTGTCCAAAAGTATTTTTTCAGTGAAACTGACATTTAATGTTGTAATTTTATATCTGATCAATGAAGCTTTTATTTATATCAAGGGCTTTCATGATGAGAAAATAAAAGTTACAATTTACATCTCCTTCTCTCTTATCAGGGCATATTTTCCAGGAATGACTTTCCACATCAATTCAATTTAAAACTTTATTGGAATCAGTGAATGAGTGAGTGAATGAATGAATGAATATACAATGCCTTAGTATAGAACTTCAAATTTCTTAGGTTGACTGCTAAGTTAAAATGTCAGAATGAGCTCCTATCACTTCAACAATGTCATTCTTGCTAAATATTTCTTCTCATTATATTCATTAAAGCATGCTTAATTCTCAGTTTACTTAATCATTCCAACAGCATCACATGAAAGTGACATTTTTCTTAAGCCTTGAAATTTATTATTTCTTGGTTTCACAATCTTAACCAGTTATCTGTATGTTCCTTCACAATCACTTTTTTACACTGTCTTTGTAATAACTGACATGTAAATATCTGTTGAAAAAGGTTAATTTCAATACTGTCTTATTACCTATGCTCCCACTCACATTCTTCTTCAAGTTGATCTTATCCACTCTTTTAACAGTAAATGTCATCATTATCCCAATAATTCACTTCACTATATATCCACTTCCAAATCCTTAAGTCCAACATCATAGATTCAAGGTTTAGTTATTTTGCAACTATACTGAGATTTCTCACCATCATCTTTAACCATGCATCTTCAAAAATGAAACTTTACCTTTCTTCATTCAACATTTTTCCTCCTCTATTAATACTCATTTCTTTAAATTGTACATCCATATCCTCACGTGCTCAAGACAAAAAAAAACTCGGTATCATCATAGAAATCTATTCTTCAGATCATACACACACATTTTCTTTATTCCATGCCTCTAATATATCCATGTTTTATCATCTTTACGACAGACAACCTTACACAAACACATTATCTTTTACCTAAATTTCAAGCTCTCCTTTTAGTAATGGTTTTGCTGCTATTCAGGTTTTCTTTATGGGTCCTAATATAAGCAAGGGTCAATTAGCTTTTTTGACCATTATAACTCAATATTCTAAACTTAAGAGTTCAGTTCAGTTCAGTCACTCAGTCGTGTCCGACTCTTTGCAACCCCATGAACTGCAGCATGCCAGGCCTCCCTGTCAATCACCAACTTCCGGAGTTTACTCAAACTCATGTCCAATGAGTCGGTGATGCCATCCAACCATCTCATCCTCTGTCATCCCCTTCTCCTCCTGCCTTCAATCTTTCCTCAACATCAGGGTCTTTTCAAATGAGTCAGATCTTCACATCAGGTGTCCAAAATATTGGAGTTTCCACTTCAACATCTGTCCTTCCAATGAACACCCAGGACTGATTTCTTTTAGGATGGACTGGATGGATCCCCTTGCAGTCTAAGGGACTCTCAAGAGTCTTCTCTAACACCACAATGCAAAAGCATCAATTCTTTGGCATTCAGCTTTCTTTATAGTCCAACTCTCACATTCATACATGACTACTAGCCTTGACTAGATGGACTTTTGTTGATAAAGTAATGTCTATGCTTTTTAATATGCTGTCTAGGTTGGTCATAACTTTTCTTCCAAGGAGTAAGCATCTTTCAATTTCATGGCTGCAATCACCATCTGCATTGATTTGGGAGCCAAATAAATAAATAAAGTCAGCCACTGTTTCCCCATCTATTTGCCATAAAGTGATGGGACCAGATGCCATGATCTTAGTTTTCTGAATGTTGAGCTTTAAGCCAACTTCTTCACTCTCGTCTTTCACTTTCATCAAGAGGTTCTTTAGTTCTTCTTCACTTTCTGCCATAAGGGTGGTGTCATATACATATCTGAGGTTATTGATATTTCTCCCAGCAATCTTGATTCCAGCTTGTACTTCCTCCAGCCCAGCATTTCTCATGATGTACTCTAAATATAAGTTAAATAAACAGGGTGACAATATACAGCCTTGACATACTCCTTTTCCTATTTGGAACCAGTCTGTTGTTCCATGCCCAGTTCTAACTGTTGCCTCCTGACCTGCATATAGGTTTCTCAAGAGGCAGGTCAGGTGGTCTGGTATTCCCATCTCTTTCAGAATTTTCCACAGTTTATTGTGATCCATACAGTCAAAGGCTTTGGCATAGTCAATAAAGCAGAAATAGATGTTTTTCTGGAACTCTCTTGCTTTTTTGATGATCCAGAGGATATTGGCATTTTGGTTTCTGGTTCCTCTGCCTTTTCTAAAACCAGCTTGAACATCTGGAAGTTCACGGTTCGCATATTGCTGAAGCAATTAAAACATTGCTTAAAATTCCTTTACATGAAATTTTGTTAGAGATAAGTGTTGTGAAAAGTGAAAGTGTTGTTCCCTCAGTCATATTTGAGTCTTTGCAACCCTATGAAGTGTAGCCTGCCAGGCTCCTCTGTCCATGGAATTCTCCAGGCAGGAATACTGGAGTGGGTTGCCATTCCCTTCTCCAGGGCATCTTCCTGTCCCAGCGATTGAACCCAGGGCTCCTGAATTTCACACAGCTGCCTTACCATCTGAGCCCCCAGGGAAGCCAATTGTGTTAGTGACAAAACTGTTATATCAGTGAGCTTAATTCAATTTATACATTTACTTTTATATTTCCTGCTCATGGGTGGCTTTCACTATTTAATATTTCTTTCAGTTTGATAGCAATACACTTGTACCTTGCTTTGGAATAAAAAGCACTACTAGGAGTTTGATGGGTTGGATGCTAAAGTTCTGCCATTGCCTGCTGCACAAAACAAGGCTGGAAGCTTTACCTCTATTGCCTCATCAGTAAGAAGTGGGTAGAAAGTGGCGAAAGGGAGGAAGTAGAACTGTATTGTCTCTGCAGTCCATTGGCTTCTTGTGAACAAGTCCTTGTTTCCTCCATGCCATAGTTTTTATACTGGAGCCAGAGTCTAGTCTTTTACCTCCTGTATATCAAGTGTGGCCAAATACTTCTTTTGCCCAAGCCAACAGTATGTGGTGGAAGTGACAATATGTTATTTTTAAGGCAAAGAGTTAGGGATCTTTGTATGTTTCTACACACCCTTTCTCAGCATCTTTGTGCTTCTGCTATTATATCTTCCATGAGAACATTCTTGTGGTAGCTGAACTGACAGATGAATGTGCCAAACATCATGTTTAATGTGAGGAAGATAAAACTGTATAAAATTTTGCGAATCAATTCAAAGAACTTAATTTCTCTTGATCCTGCCCACAACTGCCTACATTTCACCAGACTGTCCCAAGTATAGAGATAATTCATTTTAGTTTAGCTTTATATATATATATATATATATATAAAATATTATATACATATAAAATAGATACACCATTGGTATGCAAGTAATAGCAATGAATGACACATAGGAGACATCAAAAATCATAGAAAAGAATCAGCTATTAGAAATAAATTAATTGTTTAACATAAAAATTTAATTATTTACTTACTTTAGCATTTTCTGAGTTTTATTTGTACATTTTAGTACTGTAATACAGGCAAAATTGAAGACCAGTATTGGACTGTGGTAAATTCAACAATGTAATGTCACTTATGCTCATATGGTTTCTGGTAAGAATTATTCTTCATGTCATGCTCTATCAAGCTATAACATCCATTATTATAAAGTTCTCTTTGCATACACATGAAAATACAATATCATGAGTCTAAAATGTTTTGGAAATAATTTCATAAGAGAAACTTTTATAACATCACCCTCCTGGGCATTGAAAGTCACAGTATTAAAATTAGTGATTTTGCTGTCTTCTGCTTTCCTATATTAAACAGAAAACATAGGATTCCAAAAAGAAAGGATTCTTCAGAAAAAAAAATATTTTTCTTTATTTGTAAATTTAGTTCCTGGTTCTGAATATGATAACTAAGGCTCTATATAGGAAATATGGGGTGTGGATATGATACAAAATTAATAGAAGACTTAGAGAGGAGTTTTATTATGGTAAAAAATGAAAGCAGGAAAAACAACTAAGTGAAACTTTGCTTTAGATGTGAAAAAATGAGTTCTTCCCTGGTGTCCAGTGGTTAGGAATCCGCACTTTCAATGAAGGGGGTATGTGTGGCATCCCTGATGAGAGAGCTAAGATCCCACATGCTTGCAGCACAGCCAAAATTAAAAAAAAAAAAATAAAAAAGAAAGTGAGACAAGTGTAGGTTCAAAAACAAGAAACATGGTAGAAAAGGAGTTCGGGGATCAAGCTACAATGAACTCAGTCTGAAGTAGTGTGGGAGGAGTGTGGAATAATCTTAGACTACAGAATAATTATGGCAATGCTTCATAAATCAATTTCTAAAAATTTATCTACTTGCCAGTGAAGAGCACACTGTTGGCATATTTGTGTCTATCACAAAGATTTCATCCACTGATATTTTCTGAAATTTGTATTATTTAAAATTCTATTATAATATTGAATATATTTGACAATATATTTTCCCTTTCTCCCTTA
This sequence comes from Bos indicus, assembly GCF_029378745.1. NCBI lineage: Eukaryota > Metazoa > Chordata > Mammalia > Artiodactyla > Bovidae > Bos > Bos indicus. The sequence goes on along the minus strand of NC_091776.1, from coordinate 25,428,962 downwards.
GAGATTCTGATATTGTAGCATCACAGTTTCTAACTCCAGACTGAAAGCAGCTGATACTAAGAGCTTCTCTCTTATCATATGCAAAAGAGGAGAAAAAATAAATGGGGAGAGAGAGAGGAGAGAGGTGGAAGACGGAGAGGGAAAGGGGGAGGACTTTTGAATCAAGAAGCAGGGATAACATTTCTATTAACTTTAAGACTACATTTCCTTGTACTTCTCTGGCATCCATAAACTATTCAAATCTAATTTGTATTGCTGAAATTAGTCAAAATTTCTTGCAAATTTCAGCAATAAATTTACTGTTAGATGTAGTCCTTATTGAAACTTTCCTATATCTTAGATGGTAAGGAATCTGCCTGCAGTGCAGGAGGCCCAGGTTTGATTCCTGGATCAGGAAGATCCCCTGGAGAAGGAAATGGCAACCCACTCCAGTATTCTTGCCTAAAGAATTCCACAGACAGAGGGGCCTAGTGGGCTACAGTCCATAAAAGAAGGTGTTTTTTTTGTTGTTGTTGTTGTTTTTCTGTTTCATGTACCTAAAAGAGACAATAGAAATTATTTCAATAAATATTAGAAATTCACCATTTCTAATATACTACTTTTAGGCTTTCCAGTGTGGTGCTGGAGAAACTCTTGAGAGTCCCTTGGACTGCAAAGAGATCAAACCAGTCAATCCTAAAGGAAATAAATCTGGAAGGACTGATGCTGAAGCTCCAATACTTTGGCCATCTGATGCAAAGAACTAACTCATTGGAAAACACCCTGATGCTAAGAACAACTGAAGACAGGAAAAGGGGATGACAGAAAATGAGATGGTTGGAGAGCATCACTGACTCAATGGACACGAGCTTGAGCAACCTCCAGGAGATGGTGATGGACAGGGAAGCCTGGTGTGCTGCATTCCATGGGGTTGCAAAGAGTTGCACGCGACTAAGCAACTGAAAAACAACAATATTTAGGACAAAAATATATTTTAAAAGAACTTTAAGAGAATATTTATAATTACATTTAGAATCTTGCACCAAAATCTAATTTAGAGGGAAGTACACCCATTTTCCTCAATTTTTTATATTTATATATTTAAGCACTGTTATGGATGGAATTTTGCATTCCATTCCCCTTTATTCATTTATTGAAACCCTTATCCCAGTGCCTTGAAAGAAAGTGAAAGTGAAGTCACTCAGTCGTGTCCGACTCTTTGCAAGTCCTTGGACTGTAGCCTACCAGACTTCTCTGTCCATGGGATTTTCCAGGCAAGAGTACTGGAGTGGGTTGCCATTTCCTTCCCCAGGGGATCTTCCCGACCCAGGGATTGAATTCAGGTCTCCCTCATTGTAGGCAGACGCTTTACCCTCGGAGCCATCAGGGGAAGCCCCCAAATGCCTTAGAATGTGACTGTTTTTAGAGATAAGGCCTTTAAAGAAGTAATAAAGTGAAAATCAAGCCTTTGGGATGGGGCTTAATCCAATCTATCCATAGAGAGGGCTATCTGGGATATAGTGTGTGTGCTGGATGTGTCTGACTCTTTGGGACCCTATGGACTATAGCCCGCCAGGCTTCTTTGTCCATGAATTTTTCCAGGCAAGAGTACTGGAGTGGACTGCCGTGCCCCACTCTAGAGGATCTTCCTGACCCAGAGACTGAACCCATGTCTCCTGCACTGGCAGACAGATTTTTGCCACTACTGCCACCTGAGATGTAGCACACAGAGCGAAGAGATTACGTGAGGACACAGCAGGATGACAGGCACCGGGAAATCAAGGACAGAGGGAGGCCTCAGGAGAAACCGAACATGAAAGCGTGGACCTCTATCCTGCAGAACTAGGGGGAAATAAACTTCAAGTCACACAATCTGTGACATTTTGTTATGGCAGGTCTAGTAAACTAATACAAGTATTATTCAGCAAATAAAACGTCAGAAATATACATAGAACTTCATTTTCCATAAGGTGCTCAAATTTTGACTTCAGAGTGCAAATGGGGGCTATTTGCAATATTTTATGATTGTTAATTATATAAAATAAAAACAAGAGAATGAAAAGTCTTATCCATGAGTGTGTATGATATAGAGGATTTATACATAGAATGTATTTGCCATATATAACTCAGGGAAGGATAATTTAAGTTAGGTGATAGTTCAGATAAACTATTTTGATTTTTTTCTAATTAACCAATTCAATGGAAATAACTTTGAGCAAGCTCTGGGGGATTGTGAAGGACAGGGAAGCCTGGCATTCTGCAGTCCATGAAGTCAGAAAGAGTGAGACACAACTGAGTGACTGAACAACAACAGATTAAATTAAACCATGTCTTCTTTTTGCAGTGGTATTTACCATTTGCCTCTTATTTGCTATGGTCATTGTGAAACATGAGATATAGAGGACCATATTATTGATAAAGTTAGCTGACAAGAGTCCTAAAAAGGGGGGGCTTCAGTGTTCAGGTCTCATTGGTACTTCTAGTTACAATCATCTTATTTTATCACAATATTATTTTATGCATTCATTTATTCTTAATCGAATATTTTTCACAGATAGCAAGATAAATACTGAAAAAATATCATGAATAAGACATGGTCACTTATTTCAAGGGAACTCAAAGTCACCTTGAGTATGAAGGGACATATGAAGGAACGACAGCAAACAAGTTTTATAGTTGCTGAGTTATTCAGAATATTCAGAATAAAGGTACTAAGGACTGAAAGGTCAATTCTGGAAGAATCGGGCAGTAGATGATGATAGTTTGACTTGAAAATTAGCTAGGACATCTAAAAATTCACTACTTCTGTGTTTGGAACAAGACAACTTGAATCAAGAATGAATACTTAAATATAGCCCCAGAAATGGAACTAGCTATTAGTTGAATACTGACAATGGTTTGAACAGTGCAATTCAGATCTGGAAATTTTTTTCTACAGACAAATCTGTTTCAGCAGATGTTTTGGGAGGATGGGATTTGTTTCTTGATCAATGGTGGAAAACATGTACAGTTGCCACAGTCATCCTAGGATATATAAGATAAACTAATAATATCATGTAACAATGTAAAATTTTGCTAAGTCTTACAACATTCTATGAGTTTATAAACTAATAGCAATGTTAATTTTGTAAATGGATACAGAACAGAAAGTTAGAATTAGAGGAAGACCAATGTAATATTTAAAAATATACTTGGCTTTCCCTCCTAGGATTAGGTATAGAATATTTCAACAAATATTTTCTTAAATACTCAGAAGAGATATAGAGGCAAATATCTATGTGGTGATTTAGTGGAAAAATATAGTCAATTAATAGGAATTTTGTTATTATATATTATTTATTCTGAATGTGATAATTTCCTCTACTAAGAGAGATACAACAATTAATACAAAGTAGCACATATATTACTTCTGATAATTTATTTTTAACTCATTTCCCACATAATCTTAGACCAGTGAAATTTTCATAGGGCTAGCCACAGTTTTTAGTTCAATTAACATTATAAAGAATAAAATATTATTAAATGCTACTCAAGTTCTCAGTTTTGTTTTAATTCCTCTCCTCAAAGGTGTAAAAAAAATAAAATGTAATCCCCAGTTTCAACTCTATATACAACAAAAAATATATAATAATTACAATAAGCAGCAAAACCAAAAGACTGGTACAAAATAGAGGCTAGGCTTATTAAAGTTTTACATTGAAGAAATGGAATTTTATCTACACAGTTTTCTCTCACTAGCCACATTCAAAGGAACATACCCAGCAAAACACACACACACACACACACACACACACACACACACGTGCACACACTTACTTCAAAGCCCCATTTTACACACAAAAACATAGAAACACATGCCAGTGACCACAAAATAGAATCTACAACTCAGATAACTTCATAATAGCTATCAGTGAGGTTTCCAATTCATATCAGGACACACAAATGCTTATATTTTAATAGGAAGGTAACAATTCCAAGATTGATTGATCTAAAAGGGAACACTAGATTTCAATGTAGAAGCTTAGGAAAGGCAGAAATTAAAATATGCTTGCTCCTTAGAAGGAAAGCTATGACAAAACTAGATAGCGTATTAAAAGGCAGAGATATCACTTTTCCAACAAAGGCCTGTATAGTCAAAGTGATGGTTTTTCCAGTAGTCATGTATGGATGTGAGAGTTGGACCATAAGGAAAGATGAGGACCAAAGAATTGATGCTTTTGAACTGTGGTGTTGGAGAAGACTCTTGAGAGTCAGGTGGACAGCAAGATGATCAAATCAGTCAATCCTAAAGGAAATCAACTCTGAATATTCATTAAAAGGACTGATGCTGAAGTTGAAGCTCCAATACTTTGGCCACCTGATGTGAAGATTTATCTCATTGAAAAAGACCCTCATGCTCAGAAAGACTGAGGGTGGGAGGAGAAGTGGAAGATAGACAGTGAGATTTTTGGATGGCATCATCAACTCAATGGACATGATTTTGAGCAAACTCTGGGAGACAGTGAAGGACAGGAAAACCTGGTATGCTACAGACATGGGGTTGCAAAGAGTCTGACATGACTGTGCTACTGAACAACAACTAAGAAGAACCAGAGATCAAATTGCCGACACAGGTTGAATCATAGAAAAAGCAAGGAATTCCAAAATAACATCTACTTCTGCTTCATTGACGTGCTAAAATTTTTGACTGTGTGGATCACAACAAACTGTGGAAAATTCTTAAAGAGATGGGAATACCAGACCACACTGCCTGCCTCGTGAGAAACCTATATGTAGGACAAAAAGCAACAGTTAGAACTGGACATGGAACAATGGACTGGTTCAAAACTGTGAAAGGAGTATGTCAAGGTTGTATATTGTCACTCTGCTTATTTAACTTATATGCAGAGCACATCATATGAAATGCTGGGCCGGATGACTCACAAGCTGGAATCAAGATTGCTGGGAGAAATATCAACAACCTCAGATATGCAGATGATACCAATTTAATTACAGAAAGTGAAGAAGAACTAAAGAGCCTGTTGATGAGGGTGTAGGAGTGTTGGGGGCCAGAGTGAGGTACTCCGCCCATGGCAAAGGTCATGAGGAAGGAGGCTCGACATACGCAAAGGCGGGATCGAGCCTCAGGAGTCCCCCTGGAAATCCTCGAGCGTCTACCCCATAACCAGAGCCTGCCTACTTTACTACTTTGTGCTCTTACCTACACCTCTGACTTTACGGGGGGCTGTCCCCCACCACCTCTTTCAGAGAAGGAGTTAACCTAGAGCTCCAGTCAATAAAAACTCTTGGGTGTGGCAAGAGTGTTTTAACCTACAAACTCCTCTGAAGGTTCTCTGGCCTGCCTGACAGGCTCGTCCGGCCACATGTGATTGCTCACAGCCTCCCAACCATGAGAGGCACGAGATGCTTTAAACCTTCTAAAAACAGGTTCCTTAGAAAAGTTAGAAAACTATTAGTATAAGTATAATGGGCTAATTAGAAATTGTGTTGGTGAAGGGTTTTTCATTTGCTGAGCCAATGTTTGTTGCTAAGTCTCCATATCCCCTGCCCTTACACACATTAATGAATATATAGAATTGACCTTTGATATTAATCACGTTAGACCTTAGGCTAAGTAAATTCTTTCCTTAACTAAAACCCACTACACCCTCACCCTGTAGGAGTGTAACTTTACTTGGGTGGCGTCTGTTTTGAGAATAATCAGCCCTGGAGAAATAAGTGTCCTGATTGACTGACTGCTGTCACAAGGAGAGGGTCGTAAATTGTCAGCAGGCCCCCCTGGCCAGAAGATGATGTAACACCCCTAAGACCTCTGTATACATTTGTGTGAAGCACCTGACTTTAATAAAAGTCAGGACTGCTGTCCCCACGTGACTTTTGTATAACATCTTAGTGTATAAAAACAGACTCTGGAAAATAAAGAATTGGGATCAGTTTCTCAAAATACTGGTCTCCCCATGTCTCTCTCTCCCTCCGGCTGAGTCTCCATCTGGAGCGCGGAACCCACCAAGCTTACTAATTTTGCCTGGGCTTCTAAGATCCGACCGGGGAGGCCTCAGTGTCTCCTCTCCTTCGGGAGAACGGAAGGACGCCTGCGGCCTACGTAAGTGGTGCAAGCTTCTTGTCTTGAAGTTTTATTGGTCCCCCGCGTAAACCAAGCTACTCAGCCTCTTTTCTCCACTGAATTTTCCTACTGAGCTATCCTTATTCTATTACTCTTTATATCTCTAATTAATATCTAATTGAAACTATCGTATCCTGACCCTCGCCGACGCCGTCTCTCCTTCGAGTACCCTGGATCAGCCGGGGCTGGTCCCCGGCATAGGAGGAAAGTGAAAAAGCTGGTTTAAAATCAACATTCAAAAAAAGAAAAAAATGAAGATCATGGCATCCAGTCCTGTCACTTCGTGGCAAATAGATGGGGGGAAATGGAAACAGTGTCAGATTTCATTTTCTTGGGCTCCAGAATCACTGTAGGCATTGACTGCAGCCATGAAATTAAAAGACACTTGCTCCTTGGAAGAAAAGCTATGACACACCTAGACAGTGCATTAAAAAGCAAAGACATCACTTTGCCGACAAAGGTCCATATAATCAAAGCTATGTTTTTGCAGCAGTCACATACGGGTATGAGAGCTGAACCATAAAGAAGGCAGAGCACTGAAGAATTGGGGATTTAAACTGTGGTGTTGGAGTCCTGTGGACTGCAAGGAGATCAAACCAGTCATTCCTAAAGGAAATCAACACTGAATATTCATTAGAAGAACTGGTGCTGAAGCAGTACTCCAATACTTTAGCCACTTTATGTGAAGAGCTGACTCACTGGAAAAGACCATGATGCCAGGAAAGATAGAGGGCAAGAGAAGAAGAGGGTGATAGAGGATGAGATGGTTGGATGCCATCACTGACTCAATGGACATGAGTTTGAGCAAACTCAGGGAGATAGTGAAGGACAGGGAAGCCTGGTATGCTACAGTTCATGGGGTTGCAAAGAGCTGGACTTGACTTAGCAGACACAACTTAGTGACTGAACAGCAACAACAACACTAGAGTTTCAAATTTATCATTGCTCCTTAACTTCACCCACATTTAGGAGACCTTTTTTTTTTTTTTTTTACTTTTTTAGTTTATTTTGTTGTATGACGGTTCTGTGTTTTAAATTTTCTCTCCAGTTGTTATCAGTGAGACCAATCATCGTTTCATATATTTAATTTCCATTTGGATTGCACAATAGTTATTCAATTCTTTCACTTGTTTTTCCACTGGGGTTCCTATGTGTTTTTCCTTATATGTACCATTTGGTCACCTATTACTTTGTTGATTACATCTGTAACCTATATCTTCTCTGACTTTCAGTGTTAACCCTATTTTGAAATTCTTTGATGGACAATGTCTTAATTTCATAATATACAATTTTTATACTTTCTATCTCATTTTCTTTTATTAGTAGGTTATATAGGATTTTGGCACAACGTTGAAAAGCAATGTTGAGAGGCAACATCCTTGCCATGTTCCTGAACTTGAAGAATAGATTCAAATTTCTCAGTGGTAAGTATACTGTTAGTGCTGTTAGATATTAGTTATTAAGTTCAGGAATTTTTTCTCTATTCCTAATTATTAGAAGTTTTATCATGAATTAATGCTTTATTTTGTCAAATATTTTTCTACATTTATTGTTATGATCATGTGGTTTTCTTTTTTAGCTTCTTGATGTGATGATTACATTAACTGATTTCTGAATGTTGAACCAGCCTTTCATACATGAGATAAATCCAATTTGATCACAATATACATATATATGAATATTTTTTAAACTTGTTGAGTTATTCTAGCCAATATTTTGTTAAGATTTTTTGCATCTATGTTTATGAAAGCTATTGGAATGTAGTTTTCTTTTAGTGTTTTACTTTGTTTTGGTATTAGAGTAACACGATGAAAGGGGCTTCCCCCGTGGAGCGGTGGTAAAGAATCTGCCTGTAATGCAGGAGACTTGGGTTCCATCCCCTGGAGAAGGACAGGGCAACCCACTCCAGTATTCTTACCTGGAAAATCCCATGGACAGAGGAGCCTGGAGGGCTATAGTCCAGAGAGTCCCAAAGAGTCAGACACAACTGATCTACTGAACACACGCAATGCAATAAAATCTACCCTCTGGTGGATTTAAGCACTGGACTTTTCTAGATTTAGTGCTTTCTGTTTTGAAATGTTACTAATGATTGATTCAACTTCTTTAATAGATATAGGCTTATTCAGATTGCATATTCATTCTTGTGCTTTCTGGGTAGGATTTCTTCTCTTGTCCATTTGTTTTCCATACTATCTAATTTACCCTTTAGAGCTCACAGCATATGAACCATAGTTCATTTGTTTAATGCTGACTCAATGAACATTTTAAAATTCCTGGTTCGGTAATATGAAAATTCCTGCATTACCTGGGTCTGGTATCCATCCTTGCTCTATTTCTTCATATTTTGCTTTTTTTGCCCTATAGTATGTCTTACAATTTTTATTAATAGTTTCACATGATCTACAGAAACTACTATGAATAAGCTTTTTGGAATTTGGTGTTAAGAGGAGACATGCTATAGTCCTACCATTAGGTCTCAGTCTTCTAGTGAGCCTGTGACTCTGGACTGTGAATGTCACACATATGTTTCTCTTTTACCTCCCTCTCCTTCTAGATGGGGAGATGGCTAACATGGCTGAACTTAGATATTTTCCTTCTTTTACACCTAAAATCTAGATGGGGTAGGAGTTCCTCCAGGGAAGTGAGTTCTGATAAAATACTTTTGAAGGCATGCCTTGGCTTCACTGGTGGCTCAGTGGTAAAGGATCTACCTCCAATGCAGGAGACCTGGGTTTGATCCCTGGATCAGGAAGATCCCCTGGAGAAGAGAGGAGAATGGTACCCACTCCAGTGTTCTTGCCCAGAGAAGCCTAGTGGGCTACAGTCCATGCAGCTTGAAAGAGTTGGACACGACAAGTGACTTTCACTTTCACTTCACTTGTTATGAACAGAAGGTTAGTTATTTCAAAATGGCTGCTCTTCCCTATCCCCTACTAGAATCAGGAGGGGACTTTTCTTCAGTCTTCATAGTGAGAGTCTGGTAGGTCTCCTGAATGTATTAATAAAAGTCATAAAGGTGTGGAGATCCACTAAGACTGACCTCTTCTGAAATGTTTAATTCTTGAACTTGTTCACATTGAGCCTCCAGAAATTCATCAATTACAGTTAAGGTATTCTTACTTTGTTACTGGGTCTCTCAGAGGTTTTAGTTCTTGGATTTCTGCTCAGGTAAATTAAGAGTTTCTGTACTCACCTGGTGGTATCTTTAACTTTGCAATTAGCTGTTTGTCCTGTGACCTGATTTGTTTCTAGAAAGAGTTGCTTTTTCAGTTTGTTAAGATCTTACTTGTTATTAGGATGAAGTGATAACTTCCAAGCTTCTTATCAAAAGTCTCCATTTCTCTTATTTTTGCTTGTTGCTTTAATTGACTGCTCCAACATCTGGCACCTCAGCTCACTCTCTCCAACTCAGCTGGGTTTCTAACAAATTGGTGCTGTGAGCAGGGTAGCTGATTAAACACAGTGCCATTTGGAAAGAGCTAAAGTCTGAACATCCCTTTGGGATATCACCTTTGGGAGTTGTTAGCAAAGTCCATGGAACATGCTAGAGGGGTGCTAGCAAATCATTTGCAAGAATCTGAGGGTTCCAGGGGCATTTAATGAATAGGTCTTGAGAAGTGCTAGGAGAATCTACAAGACACTCCATCAGCCACACCAATGGGTCTTGGGGATGTTAGCAGAAGCCATGGGGCATTCTTTGAGGATGCCAGAGGACTGTTTTCATAAGCTTTTCAGTTCTAAGGGGGACCATTGGTCTTCCTCGTTAGCCTCTGACTCTCCAGTTGAGTTTGTCCAGGTAGTTCCCATTAGAGATCCTACCTAAGGGTTCAGCAAAAACAAGTGAAGTGGTTTCCTAACCACCTCTTAGTGCTCTCCACCAGTGGTCAGAGACAGTCAGAGGGGATCCTACAAGCTGAAACACTCTAAACAGCAGTGGTTGCTGAAGCTGATAAATACCTTACAGCATAGCAAAGTTGAAATATCAGGAGGAAAACAAGAAAGAATGAAGAGCTTTTTGATTTACTTTGCTTAGCATCCTGAAGACCTTAGACATTTAGTTAGATCTCCTCTGGAAATCTGTCTCTTCTCTAACAAGTCTGCCCTAAAACTATCCAGTGGTAATTCCAGCTAAGAAACAGCGGTGCACACCACAGGGTTGTTCCACTCTGCTATCTATTCCCTCCTCTTGCCTCCCCAAAAACCTATAGCCAAATCCAGTCAGATGATCTTAAACCTGACATGGGTTCTGTTTCCTCATCAGAGGGGTACCAAAGGCCTTTTGCCAAGGTCAGAGTTCAATGGAAAACTAATAAAAAGAAAATTGCACTTCTGGGGCATTTTAGATACCAGTTCATGGCTGACTGTTTTCCCTGGCACCAAGATGAGGGAAAAACAGATAATACTCTCTGAATCTTAGGCCACTCCACTGGAACCTTTATGAAGACTCAGTATAGGTGGGTTCTTCTAATTGTCAGGGCCCCTGTAGCTAAATATATGAGTGGAATTAATGTATTCTCTATGTACACACATGCTAGCCCCCTGTCCTTGCCCTGATGTAAATGCTATAGTCAGGACCATTATAAAGGGTGTGTGTGCAAGACTGCAAACTTATTTGACTCACTCATAGTCAACAGGCTGCCTTTTACTGGACGAGTGGCAAGCATTCAACAGACATATAAAAGAAGCTCTCCTTCCCCCTCTCTATGGAGATGAGAAATTTGAGTAAAAATTAGCTCTGCTCCTTGTAAGATTTTTGTTCTCTATACACACACTCACCAGAGAGGCCCCTAAGATGACAAGGAAAAATATAACCAGTGAGCAGATCACACTCACCAAGTAAATGCAGGGACTGACATGTTCTCCGCCCCAGAACAAACAGATATGCAAAGAGCTGAATACGGGAGAAGACAGTCCATGGAAATTCAGACACCATCCTAGACTGGGCTCGCACACATGGGCTACCACAGTCATCAGAAGCAGCATGGAATAGCTATCCTTGCTGCCAGATCCTGGCCAAGCCAGACATACTGCCCAGGGATAGATGCCATGTGGATCACAATGAGCCTCCTCTTGTGGCCAAAAGGCTTCACTTTGTCCTGACCACAGGTGAAACCTTCTATGGGTTTGTCTTAGCCATTCCCAAGCATTCCACTGACTCTGGCCACAGAGTTCAAGCCCTAAAGGATCACTTTTGTTTCCTGTTGGGGTTTCCTAAGTCTAGTGTGTTGGTCACTCAGTCATGTCTGACTCTTTGGACCCCATGGACTGTAGCTTGCCAGGCTCCTCTGTCCATGAAATTCTCCAGGCAAGAATATTATTGGATCGAAAAAAAAAAAAAAAGGCCCAGACTTCAGTCACTAGATATACCATGGACTCTCCACAATGCACATCACCCCCAAGTCATAAAGATGACTTCAAGTTTTAATGTCCTTTGATCAAAGGACAGACTTAGTAACAATGCAAGAGATCATTTCTGAGATTAGGTTACACAAAACTTTCCATTTTGCTCTCCCTCTCTTGCCTTCTCCTGTTTGACCGTTCCAATTTACCTCGATTCATGGACCTAATATTCCAGGTTCATGAGGCTAGGTGTGGCGGCCAGGAAGAGCTACCCTAAGCCCGAGGTCACAGGCAGCGGCCTAGAGGAGCAACCCCATGTCCAGGGAGCGGTGGTCTGCTGCAGAAGGACCTAGAGGAACTACTCCATATTCAAGGTTATGAGGGGCGGAGGTGAGGAGATACCCCTCGTCCAAGGTAAGGAGATGCGGCTGCACTTTGCTGGAGCAGCCGTGAAGAGATACCCCACGCCCAAGGTAAGAGAAACCCAAGTAAGACAGTAGGTGTTACAAGAGGGCATCAGAGGGCAGACACACTGAAACCATAATCACAGAAAATTAGTCAATCTAATCACACTAGGACCACAGCCTTGTCTAACTCAATGAAACTAAGCCATGCCGTGTGGGGCCACCCAAGATGGGTGGGTCATGGTGAAGAAGTCTGACAGAATGTGGTCCACTGGAGAAGGGAATGGCAAACCACTTCAGTATTCTTGCCTTGAGAACCCCATGAACAGTATGAAAAGGCAAAATGATAGGATACTGAAAGAGGAACTCCCCAGGTCGGTAGGTACCCAATATACTACTGGAGATCACTGGAGAAATAACTCCAGAAAGAATGAAAGGATGGAGCCAAAGCAAAAACAATACCCAGCTGTGGATGTGACTGGTGATAGAAGCAAGGTCCGATGCTGTAAAGAGCAATATTACATCAGAACGTGGAATGTCAGGTCCATGAATCAAGGCAAATTGGAAGTGGTCAAACAGGAGATGGCAAGAGTGAACGTTGACATTCTAGGAATCAGCGAACTAAAATGGACTGGAATGGGTGAATTTAACTTAGATGACCATTATATCTACTACTGTGGGCAGGAATCCCTTAGAAGAAATGGAGTAGCCATCATGGTCAACAGAAGAGTCCAAAATGCAGTACTTGGATGCAATCTCAAAAATGACAGAATGATCTCTGTTCCTTTCCAAGGCAAACCATTCAATATCACAGTAATCCAAGTCTATAACCCAACCAGTAACGCTGAAGAAGCTGAAGTTGAATGGTTCTCTGAAGACCTACAAGGCCTTTTAAACTAACACCCAAAAAGATGTCCTTTTCATTATAGGGGACTGGAATGCAAAAGTAGGAAGTCAAGAAATACCTGGAGTAACAGGCAAATTTGGCCTTGGAATACAGAATGAAGCAGGGCAAAGGCTAATAGAATTTTGCCAAGAGAACGCACTGGTCATAACAAACACCCTCTTCCAACAACACAAGAGAAGACTATACACATGCACATCACCAGATGGTCAACACCAAAATCAGACTGATTACATTCTTTGCAGCCAAAGATGGAGAAGCTCTATACAGTCAGCAAAAACAAGACCGGGAGCTGACTGTGGCTCAGATCATGAGCTCCTTATTGCCCAATTCAGATTTAAATAGAAGAAAGTAGGGAAAACCACTAGACCATTCAGGTATGACCTAAATAAAATCCCTTATGATTATACAGTGGAACTGAGAAATAGATTTAAGGGCTTAGATCTGATAGATAGAGTGCCTGATGAACTATGGAATAAGGTTCGTAACATTGTACAGGAGACAGGGATCAAGACCATCCCTATGGAAAAGAAATGCAAAAAAGCAAAATGGCTGTCTGGGGAGGCCTTGCAAATAGCTGTGAAAAGAAGAGAAGTGAAAAGCAAAGGAGAAAAGGAAAGATATAAGCATCTGAATGCAGAGTTCCAAAGAATAACAAGAGAGATTAGAAGGCCTTCCTCAGTGATCAATGCAAAGAAATAAAGGAAAACAACAGAATGGAAAAGACTAGAGATCTCTTCAAGAAACCTAGAGATACCAAGGGAACATTTCATGCAAAGATGGGCTTGATAAAGGACAGAAATGGTATGGACCTAATAGAAGCAGAAGATATTAAGAAGAGGTGGCAAGAATACACAGAAGAATTGTACAAAAAAGATCTTCATGACCCAGATAATCATGATGGTGTGATCACTGACCTAGAGGCAGACATCCTGGAATGTGAAGTCAAGTGGGCCTTAGAAAGCATCGCTATGAACAAAGCTAGTGGAGATGATGGAATTCCAGTTGAGCTATTTCAAATCCTAATAGATGATGCTGTGAAAGTGCTGCACTCAATATGCCAGAAAATTTGGAAAACTCAGCAGTGGCCACAGGACTGGAAAAGGTCAGTTTTCATTCCAATCCCAAAGAAAGGCAATGCCAAAGAATGCTCAAACTACTGCACAATTGCACTCATATCACAAGCTAGCAAAGCAATGCTCAAAATTCTCCAAGCCAGGCTTCAACAAAATTTGAACCCATGAACTTCCAGTTGTTCAAGCTGGATTTAGAAAAGGCAGAGATCAAATTGCTAACATCCACTGGATCATTGAAAAAGCAAGAGAGTTCCAGAAAAACATCTACTTCTGCTTTATTGACTATGCCAAAGCCTTTGACTGTGTGGATCATAATAACCTGTGGAGAATTGTTAAAGAGATGGGAATCCCAGACCACCTGACCTGCCTCCTGAGAAATCTGTATGCAGGTGAGGAAGCAACAGTTAGAACTGTACATGGAACAACAAATCAGGAAAGGCTAGTTCCAAGTATATCCAGTATTGTATATTGTCACCCTGCTTATTTAACTTATATTCAGAGTACATCATGCGAAATTCTGAGCTGGATGAAGAATAAGCTGGAATCAAGATTGCCAGGAGAAATATCAATAACCTCAGATATGCAGATGACACCATCCTTATGGCAGAAAGCAAAGAACTAAAGAGCCTCTTGAAAGTTGAAGAGGAAAATGAAAAAGCTGGCTTAAAACTCAGCATCCAGAAAACTAAGATCATGGCATCTGGTTCCATCACTTCATGGCAAATAGATAGGGAAACAATGCAAATAGAGAGAGACTATTTTGGGGGGTTCCAAAATCACTGTAGATGGTGACCGCAGCCATGAAATTAAAAGCCGCTTGCTCCTTGGAAGAAAAGTTATGACCAACCTAGACAGCATATTAAAAGGCAGAGACATTAATTTGCCTACAAAAGTCCATCTAGTCAAAGCTATGGTTTTTTCAGTAGTCATGTATGGATGTGAGAGTTGGACCATAAAGAAAACTGAGTGCTGAAGGATTGATGTTTTTCGACTGTGGTGTTGGAGAAGACTCTTGAGAGTCCCTTGGACTGCAAAGAGATCCAACCAGTCCATCCTAAAGGAAGTCAGTCCTGAATATTCATTGGAAGGACTGATGCTGAATCTGAAACTCAAATAGTCTGGCCACCTGATGGAAAGAACTGAGTCATTTGAAAAGACCCTGATACTGGGAAAGACTGAAGGCGGGAGGAGAAGGGGACAACAGAGGATTAAATGGTTGGATGGCATCACTGACTGGATGAACATGAGTTTTCAGTAAGCTCTGGGAGTTGGTGATGGACAGGGAAGCCTGGCAAACTGGAGTTCTTGGGGTCACAAAGAGCCTGACATGACTGAGTGACTGAACTGAACTCCCTCTCTTGCTGTCTTGCTCACTGGCTCTGTGGAAAGCAAGCTGCCATATGTGAGGTGCGCTATTTAGAAAGGCTAATTTTGCAAAGGATTGAAGGAGTTAATCAACAGTCAATGAACAACTGAGGATCAGTCCAACAGACACTGAGAAACTGAATCTTGCCAACAACCACATGAATGAATTTGTTAGAGGATTATCCTCAAGTCAAGCTCAGATGGGGCTTCCCAGATGGCATTAGTGGTAAAGAACCTGCCTGCAAATGCAGAGGATATAAGAGATGCATGTTCAATACGTGGGTTGGGAAGATTCCCTAGAGAAGGAGCTGGAAACCCATCCAATATCTTGCCTGGAGAATCCCTTGGATAGAGGAGCCTGAAGGGCTACAGTCCATAGGGTCGCAGAGTCAGACACAACTAAAGTGACTTAGCCCATCTGCACGAAAGCCTCAGATAAAACCTTGTGCAAGAGTCACCCAACTAAACTGCACTCACTTTTCTAAGTCTCAGAAACTGTAAGATAATACTGTTTGTTTTCAGTAGCTAAGGTTGGGAGTACTTCATTACATAGCAATAGGTAAAAAAATACAATCATAAAAATACAAGTAAAAAAATTTCAGGAAATCACAAATGTGCTAAATATAATAGCACATAGATGCAATAGCCCTAAATATAATAGTGAATGATAATGTGTAGAAAAGATACTGCAGCATAAACCCAGTAATTTGTTTTACATTAGAAAACTGAACAACATAATTTACTATAGAAAATAAATTTAAAAAAATGATCACTATGACATATTCAGAAGTGTCTAATAAAATTCAACAGCTGCTGCAGATAACACAATAAACTGCTAATAAATACTATTAAATTAACAGAGGCATTCACAAAAATCTTACAGCAGGGATTAAATTGAATGGTGAGAGTACTTAAGAATTTCAAAGCATTTATTTTGATATCAGAAACAAAATAGGAAGGCCTTCCTGGTGAAGGAAGAATCCACCTGCAAATGCTGGAACACGGGTTTGATCCCTGATCCAAGAAGATCCTACATACCACGGAGCAACGAATCATGTGGGCCGCAACTATTGAGCCTGTTCTCTGGAGCCTGGGAGCCACAACGACTGAGCACGCCAGCCAAGACTCCTGAAACCCGCTCACCCTGGAGCCTACGCTCAGCAACAAGAGAAGCCACCCCGGTGGGAAGCTGGTGTGCCGCAACTAGAGAGTCGCCCCTGTTCTCTGCAACTAGAGAAAAAGCCTGCATAGCAATAAAGACCCAGCACAGCCAAAAATAAAGAAAGAAAAATATATACGAAACAGAAAAGAAAAACATATAGGTCAATTAGCTCGTCAACATTTTACTAGAGGATTTAGCTGGCAAAGTATAAAATTAAAGGTAATAAAATTAGTAAATGATTGAAAAGGGGAAATAAAAGGGTGATTATTTTCCAATTGCAAAAGAAAATACTGTTTTACTTTAAAACATTACCAGTTACTGAAAAGCTTGAACTCACAGAATGTTGAAATATGCAAAACACACAACTAGCAAAAAGTATGGATCATATAGAAATTCAATTCAATAATGAAAAGGAAAATTGGCAACATTTATATATAAATAGGCACTTTGCAAAGGAAGACACACAAATGGCACAATGTACATTACCACTTACTTCACTGTTTTTCATGAAATTGTAAATTTAACTCAGAATAATATATCATTTAACACTCACCAGATTTACGAAAACTAAAAGTCAAACAATATTTTGGGTTGTAGGTGATGTGAAGTAATGAGAATGCCAAACTGTGATAGTATGAACTAGAAAAACTAATTTTAACAAATTATATTACTCTTAAAGTTGATGAATCAAGACAGCAATTCCATCCCATAGCACTAGGAAACAAACACTAGAATATTCCTCAAAGCATTCTTCTTCATACCAAAGTACAGGAATCAGCCTATATGAGTCCTAACACTAGAATGACTAAAATCATTACATGCACACAGAGGAATATTCTACCCTAATCAAAAGGAATGCTGTGAGATACATCCACTTGGATGAATATCCTAATCATATAATTGAATACAGATAAATTCCTCCAGTAAAGTGTATTTACATAAATGTCAAAAATAAGGAAAACTAAGTAGTATATACAAATGGACACAAGAGGTAAAAATTACTATTAACACAAGAGAATAACACAAATTTCAGGGGTTAAGAAATAGGTCTGCATTGAGGGGCACACTTGGAGCTTTTAAAATACAGATAATATTTTGTCTGTTAGTCTCATAACCTATAGTGTATACATGTTATTATTATTCTTTAAACTATATGCATATATTTTAGCATATATATTTCCCAATATAAACTTTTACCAACTTTAAAATGAGTTTTTAACTTTATAAAGTCTTAAAAGTATTTACCTCACTTTTATTCAAAATCATCTGTTGTCAGGCTCCAGAAAAGTATTTTCCAGCAAAAGCATCTACTTTTTAATCGTTGCTTTCAAAATGAGTAACATCTTCACCATCTCCGAAAAAAAAAAAAAGAGGAACCCCAAACTGAGATTTTATTGAAGGCATTCTTCACCTTATGAGATATGTCACATAGTATCACTTAAACTATTTTTGAAGTTTTTTTGTGAACTCATTACTTCAAAGAAGATCATTCTCTATTCTTTACAGGATTCAGAGGGATCTAGATTTATGCTTTGTTGAAAAGGAAAATACAGGTATTCACATCATGTTAATATCACAAATGCAAGAAATACAGATTCAGAAAGAGAAGAAAAATGCAATTTTTTTCAAGTTTTCAACTTACCATTCTGAAAGCTGTGATAAAATGTTCTGCTACCAACTAAAATGTGTGTGTGTGTGTACATAAAGTTGAGCTCTAGAAATTGCTCCAGTGCAATAAAAATGCTAAGTCAGGACTTATGGAAACAATTATTGTAATTATTTGATAAAATTTAAAAACTGACTAAAATAGCTTGCCTAAATTATTTTAAAAAGACTACATAGAAACAAGAACACAAGGAATTTTAAATGAGTTTAAATGAGCTTATTCCAAAATGTTCACTCAAAGCAATGTTTAAAAGTATTTCTCTCACTTATTCAGCTGAAAATCAGTATTTTGAGATTAGTTATATACATTTAGACAGGGCTTCAAATATATACATCAACTATTTTTTTAAAAATCATTCTTTGTGTGGGTGGCATTTATTCAAATATCAAAGTTCTATGCAAAATCATAGGTAAATTAAGAAAAGTGGTATGCCAATATGCTTCTGAGCGATACATAGCTTCTGAATGATACAGAGCAGTTTATTGTTTTTGCTAAATTACTTAAGGTATTTAATTCCATTCCAATGCTTTTACAGATTTTAATATAAAGTCAAAAAAAAAAATGTACATCCACATCAAGATTAAGAAAAGTGTTTGTATCTCTTCTAAGAAACTAACAAAATATTTATTATTTTTAAGTGCCTTATCCAGATCTTTACAGAGTATGGCTAATTACAAATGTCTTAATCTGACTGCTTTCAATTGGTTGGAGCATTGTGTTAAAAGAGATTCCTCATTTTAATTCCATAAAATGTCATTTTGTTCTTGCTATTCTGTATTCATATGGTTAAAAAAAAAAAAAAGCAGCCAACTGATACATAATCAAGAGTACAAATGAACATGTTATAATGTTTTGGTGTTCCTCAAAACAACTTAAAAAATGTGTGAATAATAAATGGTGCCTGAAAATGCACAAAACCATTGTGGGAATGGAACTAAAAGATTATAAAATGAAATGTACATAACAAGAATCAATTCTTTTATAGCCAAACAGCTAAAGAAGTTTATAACATTTTCCTTAAATATATATAAAGAATGTAAGGCTGAGGTCTGAAGTTGAACATTAAGTCTATCCAAAATTCTTAGCTATTTATTTACATAAAAATATGAGGAAATGGCAGACATAGTTATTACCATAAGCCCAATGTTAGAGTGGAAAATGATACTACCAGTGATGAAATATTCCTAATATACTCATATAAAATTGCCACACATTAAATAATAAATATTTTGTCTCTGAAAATTACAAAGCACAGTTAAAGGAAATTTTTTTGAATTTTTAATCACTAATAAAATTTTAAATAGGTTATATAATTTTCAAAACACTGGAAAAGATAAGAGTAAAGCATATTATAATCTTCACATCAAAATAAAAAGATAAAATGCATGAAAAGCGAAATTTTAAATATATTTCACTAATAGGACTCACTATGAATTATATTAATGATTATAGATAGTTTAGTATCTCCCATTTAAAATATTCGCTTAGGAAATTAAGATATCCACAGACAGAACAACTTAAACAAATAAATTGTTAAAAAAATAAATGGAAAAGATCGGCAACATATGAAGAATTGTTAAATTCACTACTAATTAAAGAAATGCAAATTATAGTAGCAAGGAGACACTAGTTTCAACTCATGTTGGAAAATATTTAAATAGTGTCTAATTATTTGATGTGATGTTTTCTACTTATTGCTCTACAGGTAACATTTTCTATACAGAAGATAACTGTAACCTGAACAAAGAGCAGAGATGTATTCAAGGGTACAAAGAATAAAGATTTAAGCCATTTAGATCACATTTAGATCACACAGTTTGTAGATGGTAGAATTTGTATGCTTTTCATTATCTTATTTGCATGCTTTTGATCATTTTCAGGTTTTGAAAAATAAATTGTTTCTTTTGAATCAAACTAGCTTATCTTAATTATTATAAAAATACGAAGAAAATAACACCTTGAAATGATTATAGTTTTCTAAGAAGCAGATGGCAAGGCTAAAAGTAATTTACCTTTAGAACTTCATAACTAGCAACTTTCAGCCTATTATACAGAAGTGAATTTTATTTTTAATCGGTGATTCTCTAGATATACGGAAGAAACAATTACCTTTATTTTAAAAAACATTAAACAGTATATTGTGTTGATTCAATTTTACTATGGTTCCAATTCTAAAACTTCCATTCTTCCAAAGATTTTTTTGATACAGACCATTTTAAAAGTTTTCATTGAATTTATTGTAATATTGCCTGTGTTTTATGTTTTGAGTTATTTGGCCACAAGGCATAGGGGGTCCTAGCACCTGGCCAGAGATTGAATCCACATACCCCAACCCCCGTACTCTGCCCCTCCCCGCCGTGAAGTCCTAACCACTGGACTGTCAGGGAAGTCCCAAATGCTTCTACTTTGGATGTCTGTTATATGTCCCCTGTTTGTCTTACCATTTTGAAAAATAACCTGACAACCTCCTTTTTTCTTTAGAATATTATATCATGCTGAAAGCATTACACAAAATAAAATATTATAAATGAACTAAAAAACTATCTAAATAAATTCAGAATTTAGTAAACAAAAGCTTTCAATTGCAGGCAAATTGAATTCAAAACAAGTGATCTTAAAGGCAAAATAGTGTTTATATAATTAAAACACAGGAGTTTTGGCTGGTTTTACATTCGGCAGGGTCCTGCTTAGTTGATGTCACCCATTAACCCACCTACTCCTCTCACATCCTGCAAGCTTTTAGCTATGTTTTGCAATATGTAGGTTTGACCCTCCAACATATTCCCTATGGATCCTCCCACCAACATATACACATATACACTGGAATTGCATAACTTCTATATCTTCTAATCAAAGAGAAGGAGAGGCCCTCCTGCCATTAATTTATTCTCCCAAATTGAAATCTGGTGCTTGCCTGGGAATGCGCCCAATGAACCAATCACTGTATGTAATGGTTGGCTTGGGTCAAGAAATGCTGCATAAAGAGTTGTAATCACGTCACTAGCAGCCATACAAGAGTTATAGGAAAGAAGAAATGCCAGAATAAAATTATGGCAGGGAGAAGTATCACCCCTGAGAAAACTAGTCGTGGTTTTTTTTATTTTTTTACTTATTTTCAGTGATCAGTACTCTAAAAGGTCAAACACACACATGTGATTTCATTTTTAAGATTGCTTTTGTCAAGAAACTTTGACTCTCAGACAGGCAGAGATCATTAGACACTTTTCTTCTAGCAGCATATTCAAGGTCTTTGCGGAGATTGCTGAGATGACTACTTCATGATTATTCTGGATACTCCAGACTTTCTCTAACTCATTAAAATATGTACCTCTCCCTTTTCCTTATCTAAAGATGTAAGTTACTAAAAACAGGGACAAATCATATCTTCTTGAATATATTTTGGTTTGGTGAGAAGAGATCATGTGATAAGTTATGGATGACATCACTTGTAGACCTTGTCTGTTGTCTATCACTAAGCATGAAGTTTCCACATGGTCAGTGGGTAGCCCATGAAATACTGTGCCTAACCACTAGAAAGGCACAGAGTTACAACCAGTCTAGCATATTTTGCTCTGTATATTTCACTTAGTGAATTATAACTTTTGCTGAAGACATTTCTACTTCTCTGAATGAAGAATGGAAATTTACCTAACTCCTCACTAGTTTAGTCACAACTTCCGTTTAGTATCAAAAAATCCCAAGTAATCATTACTGCATACATGGTGATGCTTCTTGGTAATATATTACCATCTAATCATTTTGTTTATCACACCCTTAGAGACTGAGACTGTAAAAGCAGTAATATAATGATTAATTTTTAACACTTAGAAAATAATGGTGTATAGTAATCTTATCAGTGCAGATTCACTGATGATTCCCTCTTTCTCTTATGAGAAATATAGTTCCCCTGCAATGGACCAATTTTTATCATTTATTGTCCATCATGAAGTCCTAGAGTGCCAGGAGAAATATCAATAACCTCAGATACACAGATGACACCACCCTTATGGCAGAAAGTGAAGAAGAACTAAAGAGCCTCTTGAAAGTGAAAGAGGAGAGTGAAAAGTTGGCTTAAAATAGCATTCAGAAAACTAAATCATGGCATCTGGTCCTATCGCTTAATGGCAAATAGATGGGGAAACAATGGAAACAGTGACAGGCTTTATTTTGGGGGGCTTCAAAATCACTGCAGATGATGACTGCAGCCATGAAATTAAAAGACACTTGGTCCTTGGAAGAAAAGTTATGACCAACCTAGACAGCACATTAAAAAGCAGAGATATTACTTTGCCAACAAAGGTTCATCTAGTCAAAGTTATGGTTTTTCAGCAGTTATGTATGGATGTGAGTGTTAGACTTTAAAGAAAGCTGAGCGCCGAAGAATTGATGCTTTTGAACTGTGGTGTTGCAGAAGACTCTTGAGAGTCCCTTGGACTGCAAGGAGATCAAACCAATCAATCCTATCAGTCCTGAATATTCATAGGAAGGACTGATGCTGAAGCTGAAGCTCCAATACTTTGGCTACCTGATGTGAAGAACTGACTAATTCAAAAAGACCCTGATTCTGGGAAAGATTGAAGATGGGAAGAGAAGGGGATGTCAGAGGATGAGATGGCTGGATGGCATCACCAACTCGATGGACATGAGTTTGAGCAAGCTCCGGGAGTTAGTGATGGACAGGGATGCCTGGTGTGCTGTAGTCCATGGTATCACAAAGAGTCGGACGCAACTGAGTGACTGAACTGAACTGATGAAGTCCTAGAAACATATATATTGGAATAAAAATTTCCTTTCATAATCTTTCTGAATTGGGGAATTTCTGTTACTAGTATTTAAGGATTAGGGGATTTAATAAAAACAGAATCTCTGTGGTGATCTTACATGTCTCCCAAAGCTTTTATTTCCACAGTTTTTCAAGTTGAATAGATCACTGAATGAACATAAGTTGCTACAGCTCTGGAAAAAGCTATGCAGGAAGATATATACATTGAGATTCCTAGATCTGGAAAAAAGTAAGTGTAAGCAAGAAAACTGGAGCAAGCCAATCTTCTAATCATAAGCAAGTTTACCATCCTTAACTGGAAAGTCAGTATATTTAAAACACATGCCAGTCTTTTTAATTATATCACAGTATATAAAACATATTTTATGACAAACATCATTAGATAAAGCATATTTTCCTAACATAGAACTCTAAAATATTCTAGTTCATCAGTACAGTTGCTTTGAATGAATGCTTGCGTGTTCAGTTGTGTCTGACTCTTTGCAACCCCATGGACTGTAGCCAGCCAGGCTCCTCTTTATATACCAGTAATTGTTTCTGTTAAGCTACTGACATTTTAGAATCATTGGTTAAACACCCATGGTGCATTAAACAATTATGATATACAACTCTGATCCAGATACATTTAATTGCTTTTGGCAAGACTTACATAAAAATAAATAGACAATTAAGAAAATATACCACAAATAAACTAATGAGCATATTCTAGAACTAGAATTAAATGAAAAATAACTGATAACTGAACTCCAACAGAAACAGGAAAAGGAAAAACCCCTCATCTTGCTGGAATCTTTGTTACTGCCTGTCAAAAACAAAAGTGTGAAAGCTCTGATGAGTCCAGTTAGTGCAATGCAGGGATCAAAGTGTCAGACTGATAGGATCAAAGGGAACAAAATGAAGTGGTAATGTTGTGCACCAGATCTGAAACCTCGGCTCTGATGAAGGGTTCTCACAGGATGGAACTGGGAAGCTTTGATTAGTGCACCTTGTTGGTACTCTGAAAGCATCAAAGTGGCAAATGCGCCTGGATCAAATGGGGCAGAATGCAATGGGTAATGGGGCACTCAGAGCTCACTAGAGTTTAAGCAGAGATGTTGATGATGCAGTGGAGGCCAATGCACATACCCAGCTGGCAGCTGGAAAGAAGAAAAGCAAAGCAAAAGGGGAAAAAGGGAAATCATTTTCATCATTTGAAAGCTAGCTGGTTATAGCACAACCAAAGGATCAAAAAGCATTTTCAATCATTGTACAATATATGAAAACTAAATCATTGTTTAAATGGGGCAATATGGTAATATTTTTTGTTTGTTGCTAATTTTGTTTCATGGAGTCCTTATTCATTCTCAATAGTTCTGGCATGTTTGTCAATTTCCAAAGTAGGTTACCTTTGAACTTACATATATGTAAATCTTTATTTGCTAGAAATATTTTTGCATATACTTTGGGGAATGTTACATGGGTAAGACTCATTTTACCCTAAAATTTTGCATACTGTGTTTGCAGGGATTTTTCATTCCCTGGGATTCAATCCATTTGCAAGTTAAGTCTTAAAACATCCATTTACCTCACTTGATTCAATCTCTTTTTTTTTCCCCTTTTCAGGAGTTACTGTCCTTGTAACTAACAAATAAGCATATTATCAGAATATTGAAAGATTTAAATAAAATATTCTCTAATATAGCCTAGTGATAATGTTTCAGATACATTGAAAGATATTTAATTGTATTAACATTAAAATTAAATTAAATGCTATGTTTATCATTACTATGACTAATTCTAATAACTAAAGGATGCAACTTTTCTGTTAGGAAATGTGTCCTAGTTGGTTTATATTTTTTTCTTACTTATCCTAAGAAGAGCTCCATAAGTGAGTATTGCCATAATGGGATAAGGCTTTCGGATGATATGGAGGAGTAGTAAATATATTTTTCAACTAGATGGAAAATCAGCCATGTGACCAAGAAGGCAGAGTTGTATTGCTTACAATCTGCCTTTCATCCCTCACCTTTGCTATGACTGCCTCTCTGTAGGAGGACACAGCTGCCCCATTGAGTTTGGATGTGGCCCTATGATTTGCTTTAGCCAAGGGAATATTATTAGCAGACATGATCAGCATAGAGATGTTAAGTGTGATCATACTGTTTGGTTTTCACTTTTGCCTTTTTGCCTTTCAATTTGAGAAGTGTATGCATGCTCACTCAGTCATGTCTGATTCTTTGAGACCTTATGGACTGTAGCCTGTCAGGCTCCTCTGGCAATGGGATTCTCAAGACAAGAATACTGGAATGGGTTGCCATTTCCTTCTCCAGGGGATCTTCCCGACCCAGGGATCCAACCCATGTCTCCTGTGGCTCTGGTATGTGCAGGCAGATTCTTTATCACTGACCCACCTGGGAAGCCCCTCACTTTGAAAGGAGTGTGCTCCAGATAGCCCCTGCTTCAAAAGAATGAGCAGATGGAACAGATAAGAATAAAATATGAAGCCTTCAGCCAAATAAACAATCTTTAAATTGAGCCCAATGGAGCCATAACCTACCCACTGAATAACAAGCAACACAAAAGACCTACTAAAATTTATGCATTATTTTGACTCTCTAAAACAGCATTCTGCCCATCTATGTTATTGTCTGACTCTTTGAGACCCCATGGACTGCAGCACACCATGCCTCCCTGTTCCTTACCACCTCCCAGATGCACACATAAAGATGTCATCGATCAAATATGCACAATTCTTTCACTGCATGCATTAATTTAAGGTGCAATTGTAGTTGCTACCCCAGTATTATTACTCCCTCCATTATTGGTCAGCTCTCCTATCTTCCCCAAAAGGCATCTGCATGGGTTATTAACTTGACAAATCTCTGTAGAATGTGTTTAGAGATTGGTTCTCACAAGAGCAACAGGGGGTAGGGAAACCTACCGCCTGTACCTCTTGAGCATTGATACTCACAGTGTGATGCTGATTGTACATCTGTTTTCTCAGGTCTTTGGGAAATCTCTTTTTTTCTTTTTTAATGATTTTTTCCATTATTATTTCATAATGTTTTTGAAGGCAAATTTTTACTTTCTAACAAAATTACCAAATAATTGTCTCAATATTACTTATTTTTAATTATATTTTTATCATTGACAATGTACAGTTCACATATGGGTAGAAATGAAAAATGCAGATTTTTTAAAAAATATGCTACTGATGTGCTGCAGGAACTGAGGAAAATATATTCGTGAGGAAGTTAAAGGGTCATAAAATCTGATCTAAATAATGATTGAATCCATTGCAACAAATCTCCTTCTTCAGTGATTAAAACTGATATTTTTGGTATATTAAAAAAAATTGGAAAAACTTTTAAAAATTTCCCTCAACAATGAGCTGATTAGGGGATTTAATGAACGTTAGAAATCTTAGGTATATAAATATTGTAGCATAAAATCAAATACTGGTCAACACTGAAATGAGGAAAGAACAAATTTTGTTTATTCTGTTGGACACTGTTTTAACCCTAAGATCATAAATTATAAGATAATGGAAATAATTTTTTTATTTATTAAATTCAAGAGCCTGTCCATATTTGAATGTTATTAAAAGTTATTTATTAATAGAGATGATGAAATGTCCTTTAACAAGAAGTGACAATGTAAGTGTAAATAATACTTCAAGTGATGAATTTATTAGTGTAAATTATTAACCATCTCCAAATGTCTACTGATACCATGACTCATACATATAACTGTGCCAGGAAGTGCTCATAAAATTTAACCACACAACAAAGACCAGAGATTTGTTAAGATTCTCTGAAGTTTAGAAAATTATAGTCCATAATGTCAGATTATAGCATTTATTAATTTAGCCACTCAGGTTTTTACTAATTGTCCTGAAGAGCACTGGACATTTGCTAGTAAAAAGATGGTTCATTTTGCATAAATTTTGATATACCACAAGTGAAATTATATTCTCCAAATCCAAATGATTGAAGTAACATTTAAGATGATCAGATCAGATCAGATCAGTTGCTCAGTCGTGTCTGACTCTTTGCGACCCCATGAATCACAGCACGCCAGGCCTCCCTGTCCATCACCGATTATATCAATTGATAACTCCCATTCCAGTTATATATGCTGCTGCTGCTAAGTTGCTTCAGTCGTGTCCGACTCTGAAGTGTTCTTCATAGGTAATTAAAAATCAAATTCAAATCACCTTCAACATTAGGTTAGCACACAATTAAAACTGACGAAATTTATCAGAAATACTAAAGAAAAAATGTGTTCATCAGAATCCAATACATTAGATTTATCTTCAAATGTGAGTGAAGATTTTTTTGTCTTAAAAAAAAGTGGTATCTTCTCATTTACACCAGAGCATCTATACATCTGTCAGTAAGTACATGTTTTACTTTTAACTTTGTTGCTGTAACTGTAACTTCAAATGTATATATTTCCAATAAAATATACTTTAAAACACATACACAATAGACAATTAGTAAAATTTGAATGGAATCTGAAATATTTGGGACTATATTCATAATGTTTTATGTTCATGTTAGAAAATAATGTTTAATATTAAAAAACATTGTTTACTATGATTCATGATAAGTTAAGGCATGAATTTAGAACAAAACTTATTTTTCTATTTATATTGTGTTATTTCTTGGCATACACAATGTATGTTTAAGCCACTATATTTAATTTATTTGAGAATGTTAATATTTTCTAATAACATTGAAATAGAGATTTTCTTAAAACGCTATTATGGTTGGTTTAATTAAAACTACTGAAGTGAACATTATGATATAATATATAAATTGAGAGTATACATTACTTGATGCAAATTATTTCAACAGTAGTCTTAGATATATAGTTTTTAAACTTATAGAAACATATAAAAATTAAATAATGTATGCCCTAGTAAATTTCTACACCCATTCCTTTGCTTATTTATTTCTCTCTCATCAATTTCATATTGAGTACCTATAATGAGATGCACAGTTGTGAAATGAAAAGAGCATCTATAGAAAGATAGATGCTTTCAATTTGAACTTGTTTGATCATCTGTAAACATGTGAAGTGTGAGAGCTCAATCTTTCCTTTAAAGATGAGATGAGTTATATCAAAGGATTTTACATCCTACTACTCATGTGGTAGGCATCTGTAGGAATTTAGTATCTATTAATCATTATTTGAAGTAGGAAATGGCAACCCATTCCAGGATTCTCGCCTGGAAAATCCCATTGACAGCGGAGCCTGGCAGGTTACAGTGAGCTCGCAGAGTCAGAGATAACTGAGCACATGAGCAATCATTATTTGTCTGTGGTAAGTCCCAAGATTTTCTCTGGCCCAGTGGGCTGGCTTTTCCAAGTGTGCTGTGTGTAGAAAATGGCTTAATATTGGTAATAATTCCCAGTTTCCTTTGGGAATTTAATTCAGTTCATAGGGATTGGGCTTGGACAAGCTAGTCATATGAACACAAATTAAAAAAAAAAAAACTACTCAAGTATCTTATATTGATGTATATATATGGAATCTAGGGGCTTCCCGGTTGGCTCAGCTGGTAAAGAACTGGCTTGCAATGCAGGAGACCCCAGTTTGATTCCTGGGGTGAAAGTTCACCTAGAGAAGGGATAGGCTACCCACTCCATTATTCTTGGGCTTCCCTGGTGGTTCAGATGGTAAGAATCTACCTATAATGTGGGAGACATGGGTTCAATCCCTGGGTCAGGAAGATCCCCTGGAGGATGGTATGGCAACCCACTACAGTATTCTTGACTGGAGAATCCCCATGGATAGAGGAGCCTTGCAGGCTACAGTCCATTGGGTCAGAAAGAGTTGGACATGACTGAGCAAGAAGCACAGCATGGAATCTAGATAGGTCCTACTGATGAACCTATTTTGAGGGCAGCAATGGAGATGCAGACATAGAGAACAGATTTGTGGACACAGGGTGGGGAAGGAGAAGGTGGGATAAATGGAGAGAGTAGCATGGAAACATATACACTGCCATATGTAAAATAGCCAGTAGGAATTTGCTGATTGACTCATGGAACTCAAACTGGTGCTCTGTGACAACCTAGAGGGATGGGATGAGGTGGGAGTTGGGATGGAGGTTCATGAAGGAGGGGAACAATTGTATATTTATGGTTGATTCATTTGATATATGGGCTTCCCTAGTGGCTCAGATGGTAAAGAGCCTGCCTGCAATGTGGGAGACCTGGGTTCGATCCCTAGGTTGGGAAGATCCCGCAGAGAAGGAAATCCCACACCAGTATCCTTGCCTGGAAAATTCCATGGATAGAGGAGCCTGGCAGGCTATGGTCCATGGGGTCACAAAGACCTGGATACCACTATGAGACCAACAACAGCATATTGATATATAGCAGAAACCAGCACAATATTGTAAAACAGTCATCCTCCAATTAAAAATAATTAAATTTTAAAAAACAACATGAAATTCAGAAAAGCATATGTTTGCCTTTGAATCTGTTAAAAATCCTTACATATTCAAAGGCAAGATATATATTTATATAACTGGGCTATTTACATAAGTGTTGCAATTGATGAGTTTGATGTTTGGAGATTTTGGGCATTCACATCTATCATATTCACTGCCTCAGAGTAACATGTTAAGCTAATACAATGTTATATATCAGCTATATCTCAGTAAAACTGGAAAAATTTTTAAAAGAAAAAGAATAATAAAAAGCCAGGTGACATGGGGAATAATAAAGCTTGCCCCATAATTCAGCAAGCTGTCTCTGCTGATGCTTTAATTTAACAGATATTTATAACATAGGGAATTATATTTTTGTATGTAAACTACAGCCTTGCTACTTAAATTGTATTACTGAGAAGCCTAAAATTACCTTTTCCTTCCTTATGTGTGATTACCGGTGTAAACCAGGAAGCCATGACACTAAAAGCAAAAGAATTAAATCTAGCATTCACCTTCTTTGAAACTTACAGTGAAAATATTTGGGAGAGCAGAGAGCTTTCTTTTCTTATTAATCCTTCAAAACTGAGCAGTATCTATGTCTATTAAATGATTTTCATTATATTTCTTTTAAAATATCAATCCTGCACTTTATTCCTATGAGGGTTCAATCACCTGGTCAAGGCAATCATTTTGCTTTATGTCTGTTGTAGCTTTTAAGTGTGAAAAGGTTCTGGTATTACTTGTTGAGGTGGCCATTTGTTAGAATGAATATCAAATTGTTGCTTTTACAGGATCAATTTTCTTTATAATTGCTACTAGCATTAACAGGCATCTCCGAAACTGCTCCTAGAAAACTGGCTGATGGATTGGTATGCAGAATAATCAAAAGAGCTACTGGAGATAATGACGTTTCTTTACAGGGAATTGCTTGAGGAAAATTTTCCCTTTCAGCAAGATGACTACAACACATATGGTTAGAAAGTTTAGAAAGGGTTTTCCTTCCCTTTTCTGCCTAAGGCAAAACTATAAGCTCAAATAGGCTTGGTCCCTTGTAAGATGTTTGCTTTCTTCAGCACTTCTTAGTTTAATGGGCATAGCAGAAGAACTGGATTCTATTGCGTGAAGCAGCAGATCAGCATTTACTCATGTTCTGATGCTCTCAAAAATAAAATCAGATTTTTTTGCACACAACAGTAAAAACATTTTATTTTACTAGTGTATTAGTTAGTGTTTATAAGCTGATGAGATGTAATAGGTTTAGAATTTTCTCTTTTTTGCACACACTTCCTCAATTTCTTTTCACGCATCCATGTGAGAGCAGTGTGGCAGTTAAACTAAATCCATGTCCTTTTTACTAAACTGTGTCAACTTAAATGACTCCTGGCTTTGTCTTTTTCTCACATTATCAGCACTGTTTTTAAGCAATTTGCTTGTTTGCGGGGCTGCTGCTGCTGCTGCTAAGTCGCTTCAGTTGTGTCCGACTCTGTGCAACCCCATAGACGGCAGCCCACCAGGCTCCCCCGTCCCTGGGATTCTCCAGGCAAGAGTACTGGAGTGGGTTGCCATTGCCTTCTCTGTGTTTGTGGAGCGGGGGGCCTAATTTGATAAAGAAGTATGTCAAGAAAGTACAGAAATTACACAAACAGCTGTGAAATGAATTCATGTTTTATGGCAAAACAAGAAAAAAATTAAACAATTTAAACATAAAAAATTTCCTCTGCCTTTTGGCCTCATCTTTCCCTACTCTGTGCACTGTGTATCTCCTTTATGCATTATTATGCATCTATCAAACCTACCCCACTGACAGGAATACTTGCTCCACCATAAACAGCAACATTCTGTCAGCACCAAGACAACTTCTTAAAAGGTAACATTCCTTCTTGATCTTATAAGGGGTCACTTGACCCACCACTTAATACTTTCAGAGCGGGATTGTGCAAACCTTCTACATTATTTAATATACAGCCTCCTCTCTCAAAAATCTGTGTAACTGTGCCTTGACCTCTAACAAGCAGAACAATTCTCACAGCTTTCTGAGAGGCTGTTCCCGAGTTATAATTCTTCATTTGGCTTGAATAAAATCTCCCATTTCTTTGTTAGACCAACTGACTAAATTTTTTGTCAACACAGAAAACACTAAAATTTTCCTAAGCTGAATATTGGTTAGTGTTCCAATTCTTAATGCTTCCAAATGGAAGTTTGCTCCCTTGATCTCTTCCTTCCTATAACTTTACTGGGCTCTCTCCAACATGCTCTTTTAACCTCTTCTCATTGTCCCAGGGCAGAATCATGGTCTTAGATGACAGTAAAACCTGATACTGGTTAGGGAGAAGAGACAACAGCAATCCAATGCTATAGCTCCGTGTTACTGTTAGTTTTCCCTCAATTCCTGTTGAGTTTTTCCTACACACACTCACACACATACACACTCACGTGGGTGCACATTCATGCAAGACCACAGCTTGCTTTCCAGAATGGTGTTATCCAATAGAATTACAATACAAGACACAAATGCAAGTTGTATATCTAATTTCAAAATTTCTAGTAGTCACATTAAAAACAATAAAAAGAAACAGATTAATTTTTTTTTTTCTCTCTAATTTTATTTTATTTTTAAACTTTACATAATTGTATTAGTTTTGCCAAATATCAAAATGAATCCGCCACAGGTATACATGTGCTCCCCATCCCGAACCCTCCTCCCTCCTCCCTCCCCATACCATCCCTCTGGGCCGTCCCAGTGCACCAGCCCCCAGCATCCAGCATCATGCATCGAACCTGGACTGGCATCTCATTTCCTACATGATATTTTACATGTTTCATTGCCATTCTCC
Source organism: Bos indicus (assembly GCF_029378745.1). Taxonomy (NCBI): domain Eukaryota; kingdom Metazoa; phylum Chordata; class Mammalia; order Artiodactyla; family Bovidae; genus Bos; species Bos indicus. The sequence continues at coordinate 25,396,898 of NC_091776.1, read as the reverse complement.
CAAATCTTCCCACCCTCTCCCTCTCCCACAGAGTCCATAAGACTGTTCTATACATCAGTGTCTCTTTTGCTGTCTCGTACACCGGGTTATTGTTACCATCTTTCTAAATTCCATATATATGCGTTAGTATACTGTATTTATGTTTTTCCTTCTGGCTTACTTCACTCTGTATAATAGGCTCCAGTTTCATCCACCTAATTAGAACTGATTGATTGAATCAGATTAATTTTTTAAAGATACAGATCTATATAGCCAATAGATCCAAAATATCATCACTTAAGCATGTAACCAATACTAATGTGATACTTCACATTGTTTTCTTTTTCCATCTGAGTCTTCAAAATCTAGTTTACTCTACACTTGAATTACTGCAGGGCACACAAGGGAGAAAGGCAGAGTTGGCAGTATTGAGTCAAAGGATATCTGGCGACTTCTCACACTTGGCCCCACTCACTTTCTGAGACCAGGTGCCCAGTACAACTATAAATTCTATGAACTATCTGCTACCTATGCAACAAATTATTTTTTATCTTAAAGATTTTTGTTGTTGTTGTTGTTTTTATTTACAGGTGTTTTGCCACCAGGAACCCTGATTGATGTGAATACCTATCTCTTTCAAGGGCTCCTTTTTCTCTGTATACATTTAAACCATCCTTAATAAGCAAAACCATTATTAGTTTGTTCTAAATAAATTACAGTCAGCCATGCTTATCAAATTAAGAGCCTAATTAACTAGATATATTGCCGCATGTATAATATATGGATTGAGTTAAAATGCAATGTTAAGACTCTATCTTTAACGTTACTCTTAATTTCCCTCCTAAGCAGATTTCTTTTGATACCACCACATAATTATTGCTCCCTTCCAGTCTCTTCTCTCTTTTATATTTACTTCAACTTAACTTTTATGGGCACGATAGCAAAAATCACAATTAGTCTCACTTTTCCAAGACATTCTTTACATGATATTGGGAATTTATCTGAAAAGTGAAAAGCTGATTCTGTTATGACTTGTCTGCAGTTAAAAAAAAAAAAAATCCTCCTGACCCCTATACATTTTAGGATAATATCCAAACTCCTTAGAAACATGCCTCCCACTCTTACCACTCAAACACTCTTTATAAACTCCACTATATTTTATTGTAGTAATATAGCATCTATTGTATTGTCATTCTTTGATCATTTTATGTCTTCCTCTATATATTCTATAATTTCTGAAGAATGGGCTCAAACATATTTATTAGATAAACTGAAAGATAAATAGGTAAGTCAGCAAGAAAATGGGTCTAAAAAAGATGTATTTTTTTTAACTTAATTGTAATTGTTAATAGAATTGCTTGATTCTTGCTGTCTTTTGGAGAAAAAACATTTGTACTTTGTAATTGGACCTGAATCTGAATAATTGTTCTACCACTTTGGAGTTCTGTGACTTCAGGGAGTTTCTGTGACCTATTTGACGTTGAATCTCTTCACTTCTGTAATGAAGCTAATAACGCTTATTATAGACACTCAAAAGATCAAAGGGGTTATAATAAAATAAATATACAAAGTGTTCAGTGTCTCACACAACTTTTAGTAAGCACTTATTCAATTTACGGGTTTCCCAGGTAGCACAAGCCAGAAGCAAGATTGCCAGGAGAAACATCAATAACCTCAGAAATGCAGATGACACCACCTTTATGGCAGAAAGTGAAGAGGAACTCAAAAGCCTCTTGAGGAGAGTGAAAGAGGAGAGTGAAAAAGTTGGCTTAAAGCTCAACATTCAGAAAATGAAGATCATGGCATCTGGTCCCATCACTTCTTGGGAAATAGATGGGGAAACAGTGGAAACAGTGTCAGACTTTATTTTGGGGGGCTCCAAAATCACTGCAGATGGTGATTGCAGCCATGAAATTAAAAGACACTTATTCCTTGGAAGAAAAGTTATGACCAACCTAGATAGCATATTCAAAAGCAGAGACATTACTTTGCCAACAAAGGTCCGTCTAGTCAAGGCTATGGTTTTTCCAGTGGTCATGCATGGATGTGAGAGTTCGACTGTGAAGAAAGCTGAGCACCAAAGAGGTGATGCTTTTGAACTGCAGTGTTGGAGAAGACTCTTGAGAGTCCCTTGGACTGCAAGGAAATCCAACCAGTCCATTCTAAAGGAAATCAGCCCTGGGATTTCTTTAGAAGGAATGATGCTAAAGCTGAAACTCCAGTACTTTGGCCACCTCATTCGAAGAGTTGACTCATTGGAAGAGACTCTGATGCTAGGAGAGACTGGGGGCAGGAGGAGAAGGGGACGACAGAAGATGAGATGTCTGGATGGCATCACCGACTCGATGGACGTAAGTTTGAATAAATTCCGAGAGGTGGTGATGGACAGAGAGGCCTCGCGTGCTGCGATTCATGGGGTCGTGGAGTTGGACACGACTGAGCGACTGAACTGAACTAAACTGAATAGGTAGCCTAGTGATAAAAAATCCACCTGCCAATTCAGGAAACACAAGAGACAGGGGTTTGACCCCTGGTCAGGAGGATCCCCTGGACTAGGAAATGGCTACCTATTCCAGTTTCTTGCCTGGAAAATTCCATGGACCAAGAGCCTGGTAGGCTATAGTCCCTGGGGTCTCAAAGAGTTGGACACGACTGAGCGTGCACACACACCCCCCCCCACACACACACATACACATTCAATTTCACTCATTTAGTATCATATTTGTTGAAAGTCTTCAATATTTTGATTATTCAATAAATCTTATTAAGTGTACTAAGTACAAAGCAGTACTGTTAGCACTTCTCTATAAATCCTAACCTAGTCAAAAAAAACATTTTAAATGACGAGAAGTTAGCTATTCCTTGTTTATAATGCATTTTATGTGAATGTGTGATTAGTGTGTATGTATGTGTGTAAATATGAAGAGCAAAATTATTTCTATTTCCCCAGTTTTTTTAACGAAATTATGTACATATGAGTTCTAAAAACATGACTTTTAAAAAAATAAAAAAAATAAAAAAACATGACTTTTTGTTTCAGTATCATAAGTTTTGTGAAACAGGGCACCATTCCGAGACTTGTATTTTCTTGTGTTATCTTTGACTGGAAAAAATATTGGGACTTCCCTGATGGCTCAGATGGTAAAGATAATGCTCAATTTACTCAGTTGTAATAAATTTGGTATTTGTTCCTTTTGTCATTCAGTTGTCCAGTCATGTCTGACTATTTGCAACCCCATGGACTTCAGCACACCTGGCCTCCCTGTCCCTCACCATCTCCTGAAGTTTGTCCAAGTTCATGCCCATTGCTTCAGTGATGCCACCCAGCCATCTCATCCTCTGATACCCCTTCTCCTTCTGCCCTCCATCTTTCCCAGCATTAGGGACTTTTCCAATGAATCACCTATTCATATCAGATGACCAAAATACTGAAATTTCACCTTCAGCATCAGTCCTTTCCAATGATTATTCAGGGTTGATTTCCCTTAAAATTGACTGGTTTGATCTCCTTACAGTCCAAGGGACTCTCAGGAGTCTTCTCCAGCACCACAATAAAGGCATCAATTCTTTGGCGCTCCACCTTCTTTATGACACAGCTCTCACAATCCTATGTGACCACTGGGAAGACCACAGCTTTGACTATATGGACTTTTGTCAACAGAAATGCCTCTAATTTTCAACATATTGTCTAGGTTTGTCATTACTTTCCTGCCAAGAAGCAAACACCTTCTGATTTCATGGCTTCAGTCAAAATCTGCAGTGATTTTAGAGCCAAGAAGAAATGAAATCTGTCACTACTTACACCTTTTCCTCCTCCATTTGCTATTAAATAATGGGACCATATGCCATGATCTTAATTTTTTGAATATTTAGTTTTAAGCCAGCTCTTTCACTCTGCTCTTTCACCCTCATCAAGAGGCTCTTTAGCTTCTCTTCACTTTTTGCCATTAGAGTGGTATCATTTGCATATCTGAGGTTGTTGATTTTTCTGTGCCTATCTTGATTCCAGTTTGTAACTCATCCAGTCCGGCATTTCTCATGATATGCTCAGTGTATAGATTTAACAAACAGGGAGACAACAGACAGCCTTGTCATACTCCTTTCTCAATCCTGAACCATACAGGGCTCTAACTGTTGCTTCTTGAGCATACAGGTATCTCAGGAGACAGGTAAGATGGTCTGGTATTCCTATGTATTTAAAACCTTTCTACAGTTTATTATGTTTCTCACAAAATATGGGGGCTTGCCTGGTGGCCTGAACATTCTTTGGCATTGCCTTTCTTTAGGATTGGACTAAAAACTGATTTTTCCAGTCCTGTGGCCACTGCTGAGTTTTCCAAATTTGCTGACATATTAAGTGCAGCACTTCCACAGCATCATCTTTCAGGATTTGAAATAGCTCAACTGGAATTCTATCACTTCCACTAGTTTTTTTTTTTTTTTTTTTGTAGTGATGCTTCCTAAGACCCACTTGACTTCACACTCCAGGATGTCTGGCTCTAGGTGAGTGATCACACCATCATGTTTATCTGGGTCATGAAGATTTTTTTTGTATAGTTCTTCTGTGTATTCTTGCCACCTCTTCTTAATCTCTTCTGCTTCTGTTAGGTCTATACCATTTCTGCCCTTTATTGTGCCCATCTTTGCAAGAAATGTTCCCTTGGTGTCTCTACTTTTCTTGAAGCGATCTCTAATCTTTCCCATTATATTGTTTTCCTCTATTTATTTTCATTGATCACTGAGGAAGGCTTTCTTAGCTCTCCTTGCTATTCTTTGGAAATCTGTATTCAAATGGGTATATCTTTCCTTTTCTGCTTTGCCTTTAGCTTCTCTTCTTTTCTCAGCCATTTGTAACACATCCTCAGACAACCATTTTGCATTTTGACATTTCTTTTTCTAGTGCATGGTCCTGACCACTGTCTCCTGTACAGTGTCACAAGTCTCTGTCCATAGTTCTTCAGGTACTCTGTCTATCAGATCTAATCACTTCAATCTGTTTGTCACTTCCACTGTATAATTGTAAGGGATTTTATTTAGGCCTAGTGGTTTTCTGTACTTTCTTCAATTTAAGTCTGAATTTGGCAATAAGGAGTTCATGCTCTGAGCCATAATCAGATTCTGGTCTTGTTTTTGCTGACTGTATAGAGCTTCTCCATCTTTGGCAGCAACAAATATAATCAATCATATTTCAGTATTGGCCATCTAGTGATGTCCAAGAGTAGAGTCCTCTCATGTTGTTGGAAGAGGGTGTTTGCTATGACCAATGTGTTCTCTTGGCAAAACTCTGTTACCCTTTGTCCTGCTTTATTTTGTACTGCAAGACCAAATTTGTTTTTCCAGGTATCTCTTGACTTCCTACTTGTGCATTCCAGTTCCCTATAATTAAAAGGACATCTTTTTTGTGCATTAGTTCTAGAAGGTCTTGTAGATCTTCATAAAACCATTCAACTTCAGCTTCTTCAGCATTACTCATTGGGGTATAGACTTGGATTACTGTGATATTGAATGGTTTGCCTTGGAAATGAACAAAGATCATTATGTTGTTTTGAGATTGCATTAAAGTACTGCATTTCAGACTCTTTTGTTGACTATGAGGGCTACTCCATTTCTCCCAAGGGATTCTTGCCCACAGTAGTAGATATAATGGTCATCTGAGTTAAATTCACCCATTCTGGAGAATGTTCAAGAGAGTTCCAGAAAAACATCTACTGCTGCTTCATTGACTATGCCAAAGCCTTTGATTGTGTGAAGTGAAGTTGCTCAGTTGTGTCTGACTCTCTGTGACCTCATGGACCGTAGCCTACCAGGCTCCTCTGTCCATGGGGTTTTCTAGGCAAGAGTTCTGGAATGGCTTGCCATTTCCTTCTCTAGGGGATCTTCCCATCCCAGGGATCTATCCCAGGTCTTCCACATTGTAGGCAGATGCTTTACTGTCTGAACCACCAGGGAAGAGCCCAAGAAATCTGTATCCAAATGGGTATATCTTTCCTTTTCTCCTTTGCCTTTAGCTTCTCTTCTTTTCTCAGCCATTTGTAACACCTCCTCAGACAACCATTTTGCCTTTTGACATTTCTTTTTCTAGTGCATGGTCTTGATCACTGTCTCTTGTACAATATCACAAGTCTCTGTCCATAGTTCTTCAGGCACTCTGTCTATCAGATCTAATCACCCAAGATTGTGTGGATGACTACAAACTGTGGAAAATTCTGAAAGAGATGGGAATACCAGACCACCTGACCTGCCTCCTGAAAAATCTGTATGCAGAACAAGAAGCAACAATTAGAACTGGATATGGAACAACACACTGGTTCCAAATTAGGAAAGGAGTATGTCAAGGCTCTATATTGTCACCCTGCTTATTTAGCTTATATACAGAGTACATCAAGCGAAATGCTAGACTGGATTAAGCAACAGCTGGAATCGATTGCCGGGAGAAATATCAATAACATCAGATATGTAGATACACCACCCTTACGGCGGAAAGTGAAGAGCCTCGATAAAAGTGAAAGAGAAGACTGAAAAAGTTGGCTTCAAACTCAACATTCAGAAAACTAAGGTCATGGCATCTGGTCCCATCACGTCATGGCAAATAGATGGGGAAACAGTGGAAACAGTGTCAGACTTTATTTTGAGGGCTCCAAAATCACTGCAGATGGTGACTGCAGCCATGAAATTAAAAGACGCTTGCTCCTTGGAAGAACAGTTATGACCAACCTAGACAACATACTAAAAAGCAGAGACATTACTTTGCCAACAAAAGGCCATCTAGTCAAGGCTATGGTTTTTCCAGTAGTCATGTATGGATGTGAGAGTTGGACCATAAAGAAAGCTGAGCACCAAAGAATTGATGGTTTTGAACTGTGGTGTTGAAGAAGACTCTTGAGAGTCCCTTGGACCGCAAGGGGATCCAACCAGTCCATCCTAAAGGAGATAAGTCATAAATATTCATTGGAAGGACTGATGCTGAAGCTGAAACTCCAATACTTTGGCCACCTGATTCAAAGAACTCTCTCACTGGAAAAGAACATAATGCTGGGAAAGACTGAAGGCAGGAGGAGAAGGAGATGACAGAGGATGAGATGGTTGCATGGCATCACTGACTCGACGGACATGAGTTTGAATAAGCTCCAGGAGTTGGTGATGGACAGGGAGGCCTGGCGTGCTGCAGTCCATGGAGTCACAAAGAGTTGGACACGATTGAGGAACTGAACTGAACTGAATGGTGGCTCAGATGGTAAAGATAAGGCTCAATTTACTCAGTTGTAATAAATTTGGTTTCCAGTCTTTTCAATAATTCTTTCCACTTGGGTATCTGATATACTTCTTGAAAATATTTCTAATATATATATATACATGTATATGCATATATATATACACATATATATCTTGATATATATATAATGTATATGTATACATATATATCTTTATATAAATGTATGTTTCTTAGTCTAATGTAAAGGAGCTCACTTTTCTGTCTCAGTATTGAATGCTGCTACCTTTTGTTTACTCGAGTTAGTAAGATGCTGGAGTGCATCTATGAAGCAGCCATGAGTAAGGAATAAAAATCAATCATCACAGGACCATTGGTCTTAATGGTATTTTCTAAAACAATGAGAATCACACTGTCTCTCCTGTATTTTTTTTGTTTTAATTTAGAATATTAAAAAATTTGTGTGAATGTATATTCATTTAGATCCCTATTTGTGATTGACAGGAGGGCCTAATCATTTATAGCTGTTTATAATTTCCCAACAGCTTTAATAGATCTCTCTAAATACTTACTGCCTTTAAAGAATATAGACAAAAAAGGTGTTACTTAATTTTCTATTAAGATATTTCTCTAGAGGGACAAAGAGTTATTTTCCTGACTGAAGTCTCTTAATTCAATAAATTTTCAGCCATTTTAAGTATGTGAATTGAAAGTTTCTCAGCCTTGTCCGACTCTGCGAATCCATGAACTGTAGCCTGTGAGGCTCCTTTGTCCATGGAATTCTCCAGGCCAGAATTCTGGAGTGGATAGCCATTCCTTTCTCCAAGGGATCTTCCCAACCCAGGGATCAAACCTAGGTTTCCCACGTTACAGTTGGATTCCATTTGAGCCACCAGGGAAACCCAAGAATGCTGGAGTGGGTAGCCTATCCCTTCTCCAGGAGATCTTCCCAACCCAGGAATTGAACTGAAGTCCCCTGTATTGCAGGTAGATTCTTTACCAGCTGAGCTACTGTAGTCTATTATTCAAACATGAGTGATTTTCCAATATTTTTCTGATAATGAATTTAATATTATGATCACTCTGAATTGTTATCAAATATTATCTTGGAGTCTCCACAACATGTGATCTAGGAAGTACTCCTAGGTTTGAATTTGAGTCCATATTTGATTTCCTTAAAGATATTTTGAAATGTACTACTTCAAAAAGGATAAATTATTCCTTTTAGTTTCACTATACAAAATGATACATGGGAAGAGGTTAAACAAGCTTAATTTTTAAAAATAGAGAACATGTTGGTAATTTAATGATCAATTACATCTGATTTTAAAGAATAAATTCTGTTCAAAATATACATAAATTATTGATATTATTTATATTTCAATATTATCATGTTATATCTCTAATTCTTATTAAGTTTTATGAAATTCATTGATTTTAATGTCATTTCAAAAACTAGTCCCAATAACGTGACATTACTGGGAAGTATTGTCATCGAATTAACCATATGCAGTTGCCAGGTATTGACATTTTGACTGAAAGCAGCCCATTTTATGACAGTATTAATGGGACTCATGAAAAACAAGAGCCTGAGTTCATTTAGTTGAGGAGTATTCTGCAGTAGGATGAGAGACAGAAATAAATTCCATTATATTCATGGACTTCTAAACATATTATGACATAAGATAATTGCATTTCTTGAAACAGCCACTTCAATTTTATCCATTACCTATAAAACCTAACTCTATTGCTTTTAGCATTGTGTAATATAGTTAACTTATAGGATTGACCTTGAAATTGCAAAAATAACTATATGAATAAAAATTCAGTCTTTCAGGAATTTTTGAGAACTTGCATTGATGCTATTTTTCTTATTCTTGCTTTATTGTGCACTAAAAAAGGACGAGTAACACTATAAGATTCAGAATTATATTTTCAGTCAAAGAAATGTAAAAAGATTATTTCAGTGCAGTTCAATCACTCAGTTGTGTCCAACTCTTTGCACCCCCATGGACTGCAGCATGGCAGGCCTCCCTGTCCATCACTGATTCCTGGAGTTTACTCAAACTCGTGTCCATTGAGTCGGTGATGCCATCCAACTATCTCATTCTCTGTCATCCCCTTCTCCTGCCTTCAACCTTTCCCAGCATCAGGGTCTTTTCAAACGAGTCAGCTCTTCGCATCAGGTGGCCAAAGTATTGGAGATTCAGCTTCAGCATCAGTCCTTGCAATGAATATTGAGGACTGATCTCATTTAGGATGGACTGGTTGGATCTCCTTGCAGTCCAAGGGACTCTCAAGAGTCTTCTTCAACACCACAGTTCAAAAGCATCAATTCTTCGGCACTCAGCTTTCTTTATGGTCCAACTCTCACATCCATACATGACCACAGGAAAAATCTTAGCTTTGACTAGATGGGCTTTGTTGGCAAATTAATGTCTCTGCTTTTTAATATGTTTTCTAGGTTGATCGTAGCTTTTCTTCCAAGGAGCAAGCATCTTTTAATTTCATGGCTGCAGTCACCATCTGCAGTGATTTTGGAGCCCAAAAAAATAAACTGTCACTGTTTCCACTGTTTCCCCATCTATTTGCCATGACGTGATGGGACCAGATGCCATGACCTTAGTTTTCTGAATGTTGAGCTTTAAGCCAACTTTTTCACTCTTCTCTTTCACTTTCATCAAGAGGCTCTTTAGTTCTTCACTTTCTGCCATAAGAGTGGTATATCTGCATATCTGAGGTTATTGATATTTCTCCCAGAAATCTTGATTCCAGCTTGTGTTTCATCCAGTCTGGCATTTCACTTGATGTACTCTGCGTATAAGCTAAATAAGCAGGATGACAATATAAAGCCTTGACATACTTCTTTCCCAATTTGGAACCAGTCTGTTGTTCCATGTCCAGTTCTAACTGTTGCTTCCTGACCTGCATACAGATTTTTCAGGAGGCAGGTCAGGTGGTCTGGTATTCCTATCTCTTTCAGAATTTTCCACAGTTTGTTGTGATCCACAAAGTCAAAGGCTTTGGCATAGTCAATAAAGCAGAAATAGATGTTTTTCTGGAACTCTCTTGCTTTTTCAATGATCCAGCATATGTTGGCAATTTGACCTCTGGTTCCTCTGCTTTTTCTAAATCCAGCTTAAATATCTGGAAGTTCACAGTTCATGTACTGTTGAAGCCTGGCTTGGAGAATTTTGAGCATTACTTTACTAGCATGTGAGATGAGTGAAATTGTGTGGTATTTATTTTTATTTTTAACCCAAAGATTATTTTGGTTAGTTAAAAAACAATGATCTATTATCTTCAAGCTTAAAACATATAGACCTTTAAATTAAATTCCTTAGGCCCATATTTCTTCTATATTTTCAAATTAAGCACAGTTAAAGCCCATTTACTCACTAAGCAAACATTTATTGACCAATCAAAAGTGCTTGGTGCTGGGGAATCCAAGAACAAGCAAACACAGACACTTTTTCCCCTCAGTAATTATTACTTACAATGCCCCAAACTTTTATCAATAAATAATCACTCAAATAATAGTGTATTCAGAAACAGAATTCATACTAGCATATAAATTATGGTGCTATAAACAGAGTAGTATGACCTAAGCTCTCCCTGAGAAATAATTCCTATGCTGAAATATAAAAAGTGTATACATACCTAAACAGTGTGTTGAAAAGCAGAGACATTACTCTCCCGACAAAGGTCCATATATTCAAGGCTATGGTCTTCCCAGTGGTCACATATGGTTGTGAGAGTTGAACTGAAAGAAGTCAGAAGATCAAAGGTTTGATGCCTTCAAACTGTGGTGTTGGAGAAGACTCATGAAATTACCCTGGACAGCAAGGAGATCAAATCGGCTATCTTAAGGGAAATCAACCCGGAATACTAGTTGGAAGGACTAATGCTCAAGGTGAAACTCCAGTATTTTGGTCATCTGATATGAAGAGCAGACTCACCGAGAAATTCCCTGATGCTGGGAAAGATTGAGGGCAGAAGGAGAAGGGGTATCAGAGGATGAGATGGCTGGATGTCATCACCAAAGCAATGGGTATGAACTTGGACAAACTTCAGGAGATGATGAGGGACAGGGAGGCCAGGTGTGCTGCAGTCCATGTGGTCACAAAGAGTAAGACATGACTGGGCAACTGAAAAACAACAACAACAATACATACTACCTAGGTGAGTGGGGTAAGGAGCAAAGCACATGAAAGGAACTGGTATTTAGAGTGAACAGTTGGGATGGCATACCATTAACAGAGTTGACCTCTCTAAATGTTTACTGTCTTTAAAGAATACAAACAAAAAAAGTGTTGCGTAATCCTCTAATAAGATATTTCTCTAGTAGGACAAACAGTTATTGTCCTAATTGAAGTCCTTAATTAAGTAAAATTTCAGCTATTTTAAGTATGTGAAGTGAAAGTCAGTCAGTCATGTCCAACTCTTTGAGACCTCATGGACTGTAGCCTGCCAGGCTCCTGTGCCCATGGAATTCTCCTGGCCAGAATACTGGAGTGTGTTGCTATGCCCTCCTCCAGGGGATCCTCCTGACCCAGGCATCAAACCCACATCTCTTACATCTCCTGCATTGGCAGGCAGGTTCTTTACCACTAGTGCCATCTGGGAAGCCCATAACCTAACTGTATTCTCATAATGACTTTATTTAGATACCACTACCATATTCAGGATGTTAGAGGTTAAAAATCCAATCAAGATCATTTAGGTGTGTGTGTTTTCAAAATACACATTTTCTTTATACTCATCAACAGTGTTGAGTGATGGAGGTAAGTCAAGCTATATGATGTCTGAAAAGACATCATTGAATTTGACAATTGGATGTCTTGGTAAAGGCAATATTCATAGGATAGTAGGAAGTGGGAGGGCAAGTCATGTACAGAGGGAGGAAGACTAAAAGAAAGATGAGAAAGTAGAAAGTAAATGCTCAGTTTTTATAAGAAAAGCTCATAGAAAGGAAAATTGTGGAAGTTGAGGTCAACGCAAAAAAACAAGTGTTAGTTGCTCAGTCATGTCTGACTCCTTGTGATCCCATGGACTCTTCTGTCCATGGGATTCTCCAGGCAAGAATACTGGAGGGGGTTGGCATTTCCTTATCAAGGGTATCATCCAGACCCAGAGATCAAACCCACATCTCCTGTGTCTCCCGCATTGGCAAGCAGATTCTCTACCACTGAGGAGCCACCTGGGAAGCCCAAGGTCAAGGCAAAAGAAGCTATTTTATCTTAAAGAAATTGAGTAATACATTTTAGGAAAAAGGAAAAGAAATAATGGCAAGAAATAAATTGAAGAACACAGAAGTAGAAGATATAACAGAAACGGAAGATGTCTGAATGTTTCAGAATTGAAAGGCTGTGAAGTGATGGATAATGTGCAGGTGGAGCAACTTGCCTTAGAAAGGAGAACGGGTAGCTTGTCCTTTGATGCAGAAGGGAGCACAGTTTTTGGCTAGCCGAATACAAACACAAAACCTTCTCCAGGGGATCTTGCTGACACGGGGATTGAGCTCGGGTCTCCTGCATTGCAGATAGATTCTTTACCATCTGAGCCATCATGAAAGCACAAAACACAAAAACAAGTAATTGCAAAACCTCTTATTTTCCTTCTGAACAACATAAACACTTATTCTGGAATCCACGCTCTCCACTAATTGGTACTACATAGTCCTTCCTCCTCACCACTTCACAAACCAACCTTTCTTACAGGCTAAATCACTGTGTTCATTGCCATTGTCACCTGAACACAACTCCTGTTTTTCCACTTCAGTGTCTTGTTTAGGTAATTTTCCTAGTACAGACGTCTCCCCTGCCCCATCACAGCCACTCTCATCTATTGTGTCCAGTGCAAATCTGCCTCCACCTTCAAGCCTTCCTTAAAAGTGCATTTTAAAACTATCAGTCATTCCTTCTTAGAAAACTTGTGTACATAAAATATTAATCATTTATTTTAATACTTTTGGATATTGCTTATATTTATGGAGATATATAGATGATCTATCTAGCTAGCTAGCTATGGTTCACGATTAACACATAATGTGTGGTTCCACTTGGAATATTTTATTAGCAAGTTCAAATGACTTGAATTTTGTTTACAACATTTTTTAAATTTTCATTTCAAAATTAACTGCACAAATGCTTAGTTTTAGTTTTCATTGTCAATGTGTAAAGGCACAGGAAAGCTGGAATTATATTTAGAGTAATTGCAAGACTTGATAAATGCTAAAATGAAATCAATACAATTCTACTGACCACTGACTATTACCACACGGTTTATTTTTTGCATTCTCCAAATAAACATGAAAAACAGTTATATATCATTCAAAATATAGCAGAAAACTCTTCCTTGTGTAGATATTTCAATAGCATCTGCATTAAACATAAAACTATTTTTTATGGAATTTGTTAAGTTTCTGTATATTGTCACCCTGCTTATTTAACTTATATGCAGAGTACATCATGAGAAATGCTGGAATGGATGAGGCACAAGCTGGAATCAAAATTTCTGGGAGAAATATCAATAACCTCAGATATGCAGATGACACCACCTTTATGGCAGAAATTGAAGAAGAACTAAAGAGCCTCTTGATGAAAGTGAAAGAGGAGAGTGAAAAAGTTGGCTTAAAGCTCAACATTCAGAAAACGAAGATCATGGCATCTGGTCTCATAACTTCATGGGAAATAGATGGGGGAACAGTGGAAACAGTGTCAGACTTTATTTTTGGGGGTTCCAAAATCACTGCAGATGGTGATTGCAGCCATGAAATTAAAAGACACTTATTCCTTGGAAGGAAAATTATGACCAACCTAGACAGCATATTAAAAAGCAGAGACATTACTTTGCCAACAAAGGTCCATCTAGTCAAGGCTATGGTTTTTCCTGTGGTCATGTATGGATGTGAGAGTTGGACTATAAAGAAAGCTGAGCACCAAAGAATTGATGCTTTCAAACTGTGGTGTTGGAGAAGACTCTTGAGAGTGCCTTGGACTGCAAGGACATCCAACCAGTCCATCCTAAAGGAGATCAGTCCTGGGTGTTCATTGGAAGGTCTGATGTTGAAGCTGAAATCCCAATACTTTGGCTACCTGATGTGAAAAGCTGACTCAATTGAAAATACCCTGATGCTAGGAAAGATTGAGGGCAGGAGGAGAAGGGGACAACAGAGGATGAGATGGTTGGATGGCATCACTGACTCAATGGACATGAGTTTGAGTGAACTCCGGGAGTTGGTGATGGACAGGGAGGCCTGGCGTGCTGCGATTCATGGGGTCGCAAAGAGTTGTACACAACTGAGCGACTGAACTGAACTGATAGGGATCAACTGTATTTATATTCAAAGCAAGTAAAAATCTAAACAGGTGTATAAATAGTACATTTTGTAAAGCAAAATTTGACTTTCGAGGATCGAGGAAAAAACAAATATTTAGATATGCAATTGTTCTAATAAATCAATAGAATAGCAGCTTTGTTCAGTTAGATTCAATTGAGCAAATATTTTAGTGCAAGACATTGTGTGAAGCACTTTACACATAATCGTAAAAAAACTCAGAAAGATTTCATTCATGAATTATCAGTCCAGGTTCAATGCAGGATACAGGAAGCTTGGGGCTGGTGCACTGGAATGACCCAGAGGGATGGTATGGGGAAGGAGGTGGGAGGGGGGTTCAGGATGGGGAACACGTGTACACCTGTGGCAGATGCATGTTGATGTATGGCAAAACCAATACAATATTGTAGAGTAAAAAATAATAATAATAAAATTTAAAAAATTAAAAGAATTATCTTAGTTGGTATTAAAAGTTTAATGAACATATTGATTTATATTTTCTTTCTGACTAAAAATACAAACTCATTTTACATATGTTAATACTCAATAATGATAGTTTTGAAAATTTGATATGTGCCATGTACTGAGACAAATACTTTATATCATTTATCATATTTGATCCTCACAAACACATCGTAACATTTTAGATACTTTGGATAGTTATCCTTCAATTATTAGGAAAGTAAAACTTAGGAAACATAAATCATTTGAATAGTGTCACAAAGATTGAAAGTGAATTGGAATCCAGATGTTCTCAATTAAGAGCCCTAGAAAACAAGAATTTTCACGTAAAAAGTCCAAATGAATAAATAACGTTTCAATAAATGACGTTTCAATAAGTAACGTTTCCAAGTCCCGACCTGGAGTTACAGTTACTAGAAAGTTTGCAGATAGTAAAGAATGGTTTTTATCAATAATAAGATTCATCTTTCTCTTCATTACATGTTTAGTGGTTCAACCTAAACACTAGATAAGACTTTAATACTACAGTATGTAAATTTAAGAATGAATAGATATAATGATATAAAATGGTATATGCAGGAATTTTTTGACAGAATCCTAGTACTACCTCTTTAAGAAACTGAAAAGACTGAAATTAGTATTCTATGAGAAAATGTCTCTATACTGGTCTGCTCTGAATTTTCCTACCATCTTAAGTGCAGTACAAATTTTGTATTTTGTGCTGTTCTTCATTCACAATATATGAGCTGAATTTTACCACATCCTGTACTCATGTTCCTCTTATTTTTTTTGCAGTAGGCTTTTCAGTCTTCACATGTATCTGAAATGCTTAAATTTCAATCTTAATCATTCTTCATCTGGAAGGTTGCTATCATCAAACACTAAAAACACTGTTTGGCTGTTTTACTTATTATCTCACAGTAATTTCCTTCTGATTGCTTTGCCCTGAATCTTTGTTTTCTTTGTATATCTATCAACATCTGTCTTGTTAGATTCCCCAACATCAGACTAAGTTCAGGATATTAGCAAAGCCAGAGAGAGAGTATGCCTGTATGCACACGTGCACACACACACACACACATACACATAAACACACACACTCTCCTAAACACTCACACATATATGCATTTTTTCAAAGCAAATTATATATAAAGTGCCCACATAATCTGGAAATATAGATAATATTTTAATTATTTACAGTCTGTACCATAATATCCAATGATACTGTGTATAGTTGTCTATATTTTGAGACTTTATGAAATCTCTCTATTCACAAGCATGTACACAGACATTCACACACACACACTCACACACACAGAAATACAGATGTTGTCTCAGAATAAGTCAGAACATTCTTGAACCTTCTTAAATTTATTTAATAACTTATCTTTAATTATATATGAAGATGTAGCATAATATTTTAGCCAAAGAAAATAATTCTGTTTCAAATGAAACATGTAAATAAATCCACCTTTGATTAAAAAAAGTGAGAGCCACACCAGCTTCTACAGAGCTTTGTCAGACATATATCCCATTTAAACACTGTGCACCTGACTAAACATTAGACATAGAAGCCCAGGGAGTACAGACCTTTCATAGAAAAGGCTGTGAAAGTCTTCAGATAAGAGGTGACATTTAAGTTGGATTTTCAAAGTCAGGTAACACATGGACAAGCCTGAAAGAGGAACATTTTAGATAGAATTAATATAGGGAGAAAAGCTCACTGGTGTCAAAACCTAAGGCAGTGGCCTATTTTCCAGTCTATCCTCTGTTCGAACAGTATCTATAAAATATCTTCGCAAAGCTAACTCCTCCTTGTCAGTCTGTTCTCAGCTTAAATATCACCTTACTTTCCAACCGAGCAGGATCTCCTCACAGACTGAGAAAATCTTTATCTCAGCACCCAGTTTTACTCATTTTCTTCCTACATAGACCACTACCTGCTACTTTAGATAAGATGGCAGAGAAATCTATGTAGAAAAAGTGACATTTAAGTAGGGACCTAAATGGGGTGAAGTGATAAGCCACACAAGGCTATTGGAGATGAATGTTCCATCAGAGGAAGCAGAGAAGGCAAACACACCTATTAGCTTGCTTTGCTCATGAACCATGAGGACGTCAACCTGACTCACGCAGCAGAGTGGATGTGGTAGACAGAGGTAGGACGTGAGGTCAGAGGTTGGATAACGAAGAGTTTTATAAAGCATAAAAGTATTTTGGACTATACTCTGAATATGACAAAAGGCCATATGAGAGGCTTTAATAAAAAGAAAAACATAACCTTCACGTACATCTTAAAAAATCTAATATGTGGAGAAATATCTCTAAGGTTGGCAACGGAGCTTCAGCTCAGCATACAAAAGAAGAATTACATCTATTATATAGTCACAAACTCTTGGTAATGATAAAAAGATTATTGGTAAATTTATTCCCTCAAATGTTCTAGTTGTTCATGCTCACCCATCTAACAGCCTGATGTCTTAGATGCGGCAGGAAACAGGATGACCAATGCGTGGAATATCATAGTAATCAAGGCAAGAGGTCATGAAATCTTGGTCTTGTCAGCTCAGGGTGAATAAAGAAACTTAGTAGCCCTAAGAGGGAAAAGACAATGGCACCCCACTCCAGTACTCTTGCCTGGAAAATCCCGTGGATGGAGGAGCCTGGTAGTCTGCAGACCATGGGGTCACAAACAGTCGGACACGACTGAGCGACTTCATTTTCACTTTTCACTTTCATGCATTGGAGAAGGAAATGGTAACCCACTCCAGTGATCTTGCCTGGAGAATCTCAGGGACAGCGGAGCCTGGTGGGCTGCCGTCTATGGGGTCGCACAGAGTCAGACATGACTGAAGCTACTTAGCAGCAGCAGTGGCCCTAAGAAACATATGATGAGAAAAAGTTTGAGGGGAATAAGTATATCATACTATCAACTGTATTTTTTGTCTTAAAGCCCTACCCTCTTTAAACTTAGTGATGTGGATTTTTTTTTTTTTTTGAGTATAGCTGCTTTACAATATTGTGTTAGTTTTTACTATACAACAAAGTATATCAGCTATATGTGTGTATCTATATATATATATATATATATATCCTCCCTCTTGGACCTCCTTCCCACTGCCCCCCAATCCTGCTGCTCTAGGTCATGAATTGGATAAATCATGAGAGCCATATTGTGTTTGCTGTGCTAAGTCTTTGCACCCCTATGGGCTGTAACATGCCAGGCTCATATGACCATGGGATTCTCCAGGAAAGAATACTGGAGTGGGTTTCCATGCCCTCCTCCAGGGGATCTTCCCAACTGAGGGATCAAACCCATGTATCTCATGTCTCTTGCATCGGTAGGTGGGTTCTTTACCACTAGCACCACCTGGGAAGCCTGAGAATCACATTACTTTAGAGCAAACCAGATTTAAACAAAATGAAATTTGCCTGCATGTTTATCTATCACTGAATGTGCATCTGGTCCACTTTAGATTTTTATGGTTATTTCCACCTTATTAAACCAAGGAGATACTATCAGAAAAATCCCTCTATTGGACCAAAAGATGCCTTCACACTTAACATATGTAATACATAGAGAATACTACTTAATTTTCACTAGAAGCAACTGATATTAGCACATTGTGTCTAATGTGTATTATTCCTAGAAAATCATACCAATATCTTTGTAGTCTTTCCAGAAATAAGTCTAGATGCAACACTAGGATATAAGATGTAATTTTATCATTTTATCATTAAATAACTCTGCTGCTGCCGCTGCTAAGTCACTTCAGTCGTGTCCGACTCTGTGCGACCCCCATAGACAGC
The DNA here is from genome assembly GCF_029378745.1 of Bos indicus. Taxonomy (NCBI): domain Eukaryota; kingdom Metazoa; phylum Chordata; class Mammalia; order Artiodactyla; family Bovidae; genus Bos; species Bos indicus. Next base: position 25,378,098 of record NC_091776.1, on the reverse strand, counting down.
AGCCCACCAGGATCTGCCCTCCCTGGGATTCTCCAGGCAAGAACACTGGAGTGGGTTGCCATTTCCTTCTCCAATGCATGAAAGTGAAAAGTGAAAGTGCAGTCGCTCAGTCATGTCCGACTCTTCGCAACCCCATGGACTGCAGCCCACCAGGCTCCTCCATCCATGGGATTTTCCAGGCAAGAGTACTGGAGTGGGGTGTCAGCTCTATGTGTTTATAAATTTGTTTGGCTTATTTTCTGTGTTGTCACAGAAGAATGCTGATAAGCCTCTAATTGGAGTCTCAGTAAATGAAAGAAAGATATAACTGGATGTATTCAAGAGCCCACAGTTTCTTCCACAGAAACATATAATAAATGGGATTTCTCCTAGTAAAACATACATCCAGTCATCCCCATTTAGCTTTATTTAAATCAAAGGGAAAATCTTTAGCGCTTCATCCCCATCACTTCCTGAGTAACTCAATGGTAAAGAATCTGCCCGAAATGCAGGAGACATGGGTTCTATCCCTGGGTCGGGAAGATCCTCTGGAGAAGGAAATGGCAACTCACTCCAGTTTTCTCACTTGAAAATTCGACAGAAGAACCTGGTGGGCTACAATCCCTGGGCTCCCAGAGTTGGATAAGACTTAGCGACTAAACTATCACCTCCACCATCCCCATATCAACCTGAAGTCATTTAATACTGCCACTTTAATCAGAGCTCACGAAGTGATGTTGGAAATTTCTGCATACTGTTTAGCATTGAATAAAATGAGAAATTAAAGAAAAAACAGTATAAATCTTTGGCATCTAAAATCTCTTGGTACCTGAAACTTCAATCATGTCATTATTTTAAGAAATCAAAATGTCTGGGAGACAGGACTTATGGAACAGTTAGAGTAAGGACCTCTGAAAATTTTGTCTTCCAGACACATATCAGAACACGGGCACAAATTGTCAAAATTATTTCTACATTGAAGTGCCAAATAGATGGCCCCAAATGACACGGCCCCAAGGATAGCAAAAACTGAAAGAACTAAAAGAAAAAATAAATTCCATAAAAAAAGTAAAGATTTTAAGACACGTCTCATAGTAACTAATAAAACAAGGGGACATGAAATTCAGCAGAAATATCAAAGATTTCACCTACATACATAACAAGATGGACCTAATCAAAATCCATGTAGAATATGTACTCCCAAACTACGGAACTCAAATTCTTTCCAAATATACACAAAATATTTACCAAACTGACCATATGCTGGACCATAAAGCAATTCTCAACCTATTGCAAAGGATGAAATAATAGAGTATGATCTGTGATCAGAGGAATGGAGCAGAAAATCAATGATAGGAAGACAGCCAGAAAATCTTGACATGTTTACAAATAAAACAATACATTCTAAGAAACTAATGAGCTTAAGAAGAAACCACAATTGGAATCAGAGGATTTGGATTATGGAGATAATACACCACAAAACTTGTTAATTCAGTTCAGTCACTCAGTCATGTCTGACTCTTTGCTACCCCAAGGACTGCAGCACATCAGGCTTCCCTGGCCATCACCAACTCCCGGAGCTTGCTCAAACTCATGTCCATCAAGTCAGTGATGCCATCCAACCATCTCATCTTCTGTCATTCCCTTTTCCTCCTGCCTTCAATCTTTCCCAGCATCAGGGTCTTTTCCAGTGAATCAGTTCTTTCATTCAGGTGGCCAAAGTATTGGAGCTTCAGCTTCAGCATCAGTCCTTCCAGTGAGTATTAACGACTGATTTCCCTTAGGACTTAAGAGCTTCCATAAACCTCTTATCCTTATCCATCAGAGGGCAGACAGAAAGAAAACCGCAATCACAGAAAACTAATCAAACTGATGATATGGACCACAGCCTTGTTTAACTCAGTGAAACTATAAGCCATGCCATGTAGGGCCACCTAAGATGGACAGGTCTTAGTGGAGTGTTCTGGCAAAACGTGGTCCACTGGAAAAGGGAATGGCAAGCCACTTCAGTATTTTTGCCTTGAGAACCCCAGGAACAGTATGAAAAGACAAAACTTGTTAAGACACAGATAAAACTGTGCTCAGGGGGAAAAAAGTCACAAATCCAGATTCTGAAAACATTAAAAAAGAAAGTGGTAGATTTAACTGAGTCCTCTTCAAAGTTATTTTGAAGTCTTAACCCCTGGTAACTGTGACCATGACCTTATTGGGAAACCGTGTCTTTGCAGATGTAGTCAAGTTAAGAGGTCATGCTGGATTAAGGTGAGCCCTAATACAGTACGACTTGTGGTCTTATAAGAAGACTTGAAGATACAGATGAGAACAAGGAGGAAGACCACAGCAGTGGGGACAGAGGTTGGAGTGATATAGCTATAAGCCTAGAAATTCCAAGGACTCCTAGAAACTGCCAGAAACTAAGAGGCAGAGAAGAGTTGTCATGTGGAGGCATCAACAGAAGCCTTGTCTTGCCAACAACTAGATTTTAGACCTCACATCTTCAGAAAAAGTGAAAGTGTTCATTGCTCAGTTGTGTCCAACACTTTATGACCCCATGGACTGTAGACTGCCAGGCTCCTCTGCCCATGGAATTCTTCAGGCAAGAATACTGGAGTGGGTGGCCATTCCCTTCCAACCCAGGGGTTAATTAAGCCTGGGTCTCCCTCATGGCAGGCGGATTCATTACAGTCTGAACGACCAGGGAAGACCTACATGTTCAGAACTATGAGAGAAAAAATTTTGTTGTTTTTTGCCAAAATAATGGTCAAAATTCGTGTTTTTAAGACCTCTCAGGCTGGCACACAGAATAAAGCCAGAAACAGAAAAACAAATATCGTATATTAACACATATGAGTAGAATCTAAAAAAAAAAAAATGGTACAGATGAACCTATCTGCAAAGCAGAAATAGAGACATAGATGTAAAGAACAAATGTGTGGACATCAAGGAGGAAAGGGGGGGTGGAGGTGAGATGAATTGGGAGATTGAGATTAACATATAAAACTATTGATATTATGTATAAAATAGATAACTAATAAGAACCTACTGTATATATAGCGCAGGGAATTCTACTCAGTGCTTTGTGGTGACCTAAATGGAAAGGAAATCCAAAAAAGGGGGATACATGTATATTTATAACTGATTCACTTTGCTGTACAGTAGAAACTAGCACAACATTGTAAAAGAACTAAACTCAAAAAAAGAAAAAAAAAGAACCTCTCAAAATTAATCAAAGATTTTCAGCCATCTAATGAGATTTTTTTTTTTAATGGCTGAAATCTTTGTCAGAACAGTGGACTCTGTGCATGTTAATTTGCTCTACTACCATCTCCACCTTCTCAGTTCTATGATATCCTCAAATATCTGCTGCTTAACTGTTAAAAACAACAGTGGAGTGGCCAATGAAGTGGGCAGAATGGATTGGGTTCTCTCCATAAAGCCCCATTATCAGTGAATTTTCACTATTTGACACCTGTGTCAGCTCCACAGAAACACCTCATTTGCCAGACCTGTCATTATTTGACCTGCCTTTACCTCCTTCAGTTGGAAAAGCTTTAACCCCAGGGCATTTGTCAAAAACGATAAGTAGTGATTGCTCAAATCTCATCTACTTGAGATGCCAAAGTAGGTGTAAAAAAAAATAAGCTGGCAAAAAACCATAAATGAGGATCTCGTAAATCAGGAGTCCTTAAGAGACTTTCAAAAGCTCCAACAAATTCCTGGAGAACCTAGAAGGCCATCTTATATGCAGAGTTGAGAGCATGACAGGAAAGACCTGAGGAGGCCTGAATCTCTCCATTCTAGCTGATGCTGGTGGAGAAGGCGATGGCACCCCACTCCAGTACTCTTGCCTGGAAAGTCCCATGGACGGAGGAGTCTGATAGGCTGCAGTCCATGGGGTCGCTAAGAGTCGGACACGACTGGGCGACTTCACTTTCACTTTACACTTTCATGCATTGGAGAAGGAAATAGCAACCCACTCCAGTGTTCTTGCCTGGAGAATCCCAGGGACGGGGGAGCCTGATGGCCTGCCGTCTATGGGGTCGCACAGAGTCGGACACGACTGAGGCAACTGAGCAGCAGCAGCAGCTGATGCTGAGGTCATTGCAAGAACTAAAAGCTGAGAGTTATAAACTGCGAAGGCAATGGCACCCCACTCCAGTACTGTTGCCCGGAAAATCCCATGGATGGAGGAGCCTGGTAGGCTGCAGTCCATGGGGTCGCTAAGAGTCAGACATGACTGAGTGACTTCACTTTCACTTTCCACTTTCATGCATTGGAGAAGGAAGTGGCAACCCACTCCAGTGTTCTTGCCTGGAGAATCCCATGGACGGAGAAGCCTGGTAGGCTGCAGTCCATGGGGTCGCACAGAGTCGGACACGACTGAAGCAACTTAGCAGCAGCAGCGGCAGCAGCAGCAGTGGGTGGCAGGCAAGAGTCAACACATACACAGAGCTCAGCAGTGAGGACAAAGTGGGAGACTATTGACTTGGGGCTGAGTAGAGTCCCCTGGACAGCAAGGAGACCAAACTAGTCAATCCTAAAGGAAATCAACCCTCAATATTCACTGGAAGGACTGATTCTGAAGCTGACGCTCCAATAACTGGGCCACCTGATGCAAAGAGCCCACTCATTGGAAAAAGGAGTGATGATGGGAAAGATTGAAGGAAGGAGAAGGGGACAACAGAGGAGATGGTTGGATGGCATATTCGATTCAATGGACCTGAATTTGAGCAAATTCCAAGAGATAATGAAGGACAGGGAAACCTGGGGTGCTGCAGTCCATGGGGTCACAAAGAGTTGGACAGGACTTAACAACTGAACAACAAGTGATTGAATGATACCTGAAGGAGAATACACGTTAGACAATTAGTCCAGGAAGTTTACTAAACGAACATCCATTGACAGCATGGTGTACAATTCATTTGAGACTAGATGAATTTTCCAAAGGAGTGAGTATATATTTTTTGAGAGAGGGGTCGGGGGTATCCTGTAAGACAGCAGCTATATGAAGAGAAACCACAAAAAGATGAGATAAGAAGAGGCAGCCCATAAGCTTAGAGTAAGTCTACATGTGTGATCTTAGAGGCTAACTGAAGAAAGATTAACAAGGAAAAATGAGTTATCAAAGATGGCAATTACAGCTGACAAGTCAAAAATAGGGTGGAAGATGAAGTTTGAAAAGGAAAACTGGTGACCTGGAAATACTGAACTTCTTAAAATGACTGAAGATTCATAGGAGAATATGACAGTAATGGAAAATCTGCACTGTGACGAGCACTAATTAAATTGATATTGGCTTCTTTATAAATAATATATATAATTAAATTCATTTGAATCTCTACAGAAGAATTTTTCCAGAGTTTCATGCACCATAAAATAATTTTAATGATAATTCTAATATAGACTATAAAGCTAATTGATTATTAAAGATTATATTTTAAAGTCATCTAGAAGCATATTCATGTACACAGTGTCTCTAGTTAGGACAAAAAAAAGTCATATAAGGTATTTCAACACGGAGAAATTTACATAGGGAATTAGCTACTTAAGTGTTGGAAAGCTTAAAACACAAAAAATACAAATGAAATTATCACAGAGATAATCATTGGAGAGAGAACAACAACCTTCAGAAGAACTATAATAATAAAGGCAATATGTTGAAATTATCAAACCCTAGAAGAGACTCTAGATAGAGTGGTTCTTCAGAGCACAGAGTAGGGACTTCGGCAAGTTCAGTTCAGTTCAGTTTAATTCAGCCGCTCAGTCGTGTCTGACTGTTTGCTACCCCATGAACTGCAGCACGCCAGACCTCCCTGTCCATCACCAACTCCCGAAGTTTACCTATAGGACTTCGGCAAGCTGGTCCTGAAATACTAGCTAATTAGGCTAGTTCTGGTGAGGCAAGAAGAAGGAGGCTACAACTAATGGCTTTTGTGCAAATGAGGGGCAGTATTACCCTCCTGAGAGATAAAGTTTAATAATATATATAATATGCAAGTATGAAGCTTAATCACATACTTATATTTAAAATCATAAAGTCATGTACAGATGTGAGTCAGACCATAAAGAAGGCCGAGTGCTGAGGAATTGATGCTTTCAAACTGTGGTGCTGGAGAAGACTCTTGAGAGTCCCTTGGTCAGCATGGAGATCAAAGCAGTCAATCCTAAAGAAAATCATCCCAGAATATTCACTGGAAAGACTGATGCTGAAGCTGAAGCTCCAACACTTTGGCCACCTGATGCGAAGAGCCAACTCACTGAAAAAGACCATGATGCTGGGAAATATTGAAGGCATGAGGAGAAGGGAATGATGGTTGGATGGCATCACTGACTCAGTTGACAAGAGTCTGAGCAAAATCTGGGAGATGGTAAAGGACAGAGAAGCCTGGAGTTCTGCAGTCCATGGGATTGCAAAGAGTTGGAGATGACTTAGTGACTGAACAACAACAAAAATCATAAAGCATTACTAATAAAATGTTATAAAAAAATCTCCACTGTAAATCCTGTGTTTGGCAGAAGTCTATATTTTGACTCTCAAGATATGCATTATCAGGGGAAACTTTATCAAAAGACAGAAAGAATTCCAGGTCAGAGATCTTTACTTTTCATTAGGCATGGGTACACAGATAATAAAAGTTGCATTTATGGCAACTATTATAGAAATTAGTACATAAATTTTACTAAGCACCCATTTATCCAAAAATAATCAGAAAATTGGGTCTCTTGGTTAATTGAACATTCATGTTAATTGACATTTGTCAAATATATCATACATGGATTAACAGTGCTCAAATAACTAGAATAAAATAACATGCACTTGACATCAGAATTATAACTCTAAGACTCTTCCTAGCTATATAATTCTGACTCTCTCCAGGATACACAAGTGTTCATACATTACCTAAAGTGTTGTCACTAATTTGAGTTAATCAACAAGTAATTGTGGTTGTATAAATTTAGAAGTAGAAGATAAAACTAATAAAATTGAACTGTTAAAAAAAACTGAACTGATATTGACTCTTGGATACAGTTTTATTTTATATTTCTGAAGTAAAGTTAAACTAAGCTATAAAATTTTATAAGGTAAAAAATTCTATGGGCTTCCTGGTGGCTCAGAAGGTAAAGAATCTGTCTGCAATGAGGGAGACCCGAGTTTGATCCCATGGTTGGGAAGATTCCCTGGAGAAGGGAATGGCTACCCACTCCAGTGTTCTGGTCAGGAGAATTCCATGGACAGAGGAGCCTGGAAGGCTACAGTAGTCCATTGGTTCACAAAGAGTTGGACACGATGGTGCTTAGATTCATGAACTATGCTAATGCCTTTGACTGTGTGGATCACAACAAACTGTGGGAAATTCTTAAAGAGATGGGAATACCAGATTACATTACCTGACTTCTGAGAAATCTGTATGCAGGTCAAGAAGCAACTTTTAGAACTGGACATGGACCAATGGACTGGTTCCAAATTGAGAAAGGAGTACATCAAGGTTGTATACTGTCACCTTGCTTATTTAATTTATATGCTTATTTAACTTATAATTTATATTAACATATGCTTATTTAACTTATATACTTAAATAAATAAATTATTTAACTTATTTTCAGTACATCATGCAAAATGCTGGACAGGATGAAGCAGAGCTAGAATCCAGATTTCTGGGAGAAATATCAATAACTTCAGATATGTGCATGACACCAGATATGGTAAAAAGCAAAGAGGAACTGAAAAGCCTCTTGATGAAAGTAAAAGAGGAGGGTGAAAAAGCTGGCTTAAAATTCAACATTCAAAAAATGAAGATCATGGCATCCAGTCCCATCACTTCATGGCAAATAGATAGGGAAACAGTGGAAACAGTGACAGACTTTATTTTGGGGGGCTTCAAAATCACTGCAGATGGTGACTGCAGCCATGAAATTAAAAGATGCTGCTCCTTGGAAGAAAAGCTATGATCAACCTAGACAGTGTATTAAAAAGCAGAGACATTGCTTTGCCAACAAAGGTCCATATAGTCAAAGCAATGGTTTTTTCATTAGTCATGTATGGATGTGAGAGTTGGACCATAAAGAAGGTTGAGTGCCAAAGAATTAATGCTTTTGAACTGTGGTGTTGGAAAAGCCTCTTGAGAGTCCCGTGGACTGCAAGGAGTTCAAATTACTCAATCCTAAAAGAAATCAGCCCTGAATATTCATTGGAAGGACTGATGCTGAAACTGAAATGCAAATACTTTGGCCACCTGATATGGAGAACTAAATTATTGGAAAAGATCCTGATGCTGGGAAAGATTGAAGGCAGGAGAAGAAGGAGGTGACAGAGAATGAGATGGCTGGATAGCATCACCAACTCGATGGACATAAGTTTGAGAAAGCTCTGGGAGTTAGTGATGGATATAAAGCCTGGCATGCTGCAGTCCATGGGATCGCAGAGAGTCAAACATGACAGAGTGATTGAACTGAACTGAAAAAATTCTATATTTTTACTTGTTGGCTTTCTGGATTAATAGATGTATACTCTACCAGGTCTTAAGATAATGCTAAACAGCTGTTTTATTTAGCAAGATACATTTTCAAAAAGTAATATTATTTTTTTTTACATTTACATGCTCTTAAGATTATTATTTTATTTCTCCTTTGAATTTAATTATCTGCTAGTAATCTTGTAGAAAGTAATGGAAATAAACAAGTAAGAGTTCCATGTTTGTGCTATGAAAATTATTTTTATAGTAAGCTTATTAAAGAGAGAATACATCATTCTTTCCATTTTCTACTGATGATTACTAATTATTGACTAGGTTAGAGAGTTTTAAGAATTCTTAATGTATTATGACTGTGATAGAAAAATGCATTATTAATTTGTATGTTTATGGGGAGGGGAACCCTTCTCTTCTTGGACCTATCAAAAACTATTATATTAACCATTGGATCAACTGGTATAGGTAGAAAGAGAAGACATATTAACAAACAAAAAGTCATTTGCCCTCTGACTTTAGTAAAAAAGGTATCCTAAAAACCATTACTATGTTTGACAGAAGGAAAAAAAAAAAAACCCACAATACATTCTCGTTAGACAAGTACAGACCAGAGAGAGTAAAACTTATTATCCATTAAATGGTGTTTGTACTATAATTTCACTGAATGAATTTTGAGACCAATAAAGTTAGAATTAGCATCATTCATGCCCTTTATTTTACTAAAAATCTTTAGCAGATTTATTGAAGCATAAAAGAGGCATATAGTAAGTTGGCATATAGTAAGCAGCATATATTTAAGCCTATAATTTTGTAAATTTTGACATATATGTATACTTGTGAAAGTACCAACTCAATCATGATAATGAACACAGAATATCCAATCAAAAATTTCCTTGATGATCCTTGTCAATCTCTTCCTTCCAATTTCCCAGCCCTCTTCTAATCCCTGGCAACTTCTGATCTATTTTCTGTCACTACAAATATTTATTAAAAATTTCCAGAATTTTATAAATATATATATAATCACATAGTATGTGATTTAAGTCTAGCATTTTTATCAGAATAATTATTTTCAAATTCATCCATATTTTACCTTTATCAAAAGTTCATTCATTTGTATTGCTGAGTAGTATTTCACTGGAGAAGGCGATGGCACCCCACTCCAGTACTCTTGCCTGGAAAATCCCATGGATGGAGGAGCCTGGTGGGCTACAGTCCATGGGGTCTCGAAGAGTTGGACACGACTGAGCGATTTCACTTTCACTTTTCACTTTCATGCATTGGAGACAGAAATGGAAACCCATTCCAGTGTTCTTGCCTGGAGAATCCCAGGGACAGGGCAGCCTGGTGGGCTGCCGCCTATGGGGTCGTACAGAGTCGGACACGACTGAAGCGACTTAGCAGCAGCAGCAGTATTTCACTGTATATACAACTTGTTTGCTAATTTACTTGTCGCAAACATTTAAATTGCTTCCAGTTTTGGTCTACCACACATAAAATGGCTGGGAACATTCATGTGCAAGATTTTGCATGGAAATTTACTTTTATATCTCTTGGGAGAAGAATGACTGAGACATAAAACAGATGCCTTATTAACATCTTAAGAAACTGCCAAATTGTTTTCCACAGTGGTGGCCTGTCTCATTCCTAGTAGCAGTGCATTAAAGTTCTAACTGCTCCAAGTCCTCATCAACACTTGATATGATTGAAAAGTGAAAGTAGCTCAGTCTTGTCTGACTCTTTGTGACCCCATGAACTATACAATCCATGGAATCCTCCAGGCCAGAATACTGGAGTGGGTAGTCTTTCCCTTCTCCAGGGGATCTCCCCAACCCAGAGATGGAACCCAGGTCTCCTGCATTGCAGGCAGATTCTTTACCAGCTGAGCCACTAGGGAAGCACACGACTACGGGAGTGGGTAGCCTATCCCTTCTCCAGGGGATCTTCCTGACTCAGGAATTGAACCGGGGTCTCCTGCACTGCAGGTGGATTCTTCACCAACTGAGCTATCAGGCATTATGATTAAATACTTCCATTTAGACATTTTAACAGGGGTGCTGTGATATTGCATTATGGATTTAATTTTCATTCCTCCGCTGTTGCCCTAAGTCACTTCAGTTGTGTCCAACTCTGTGCGACCCCATAGATGGCAGCCCAGCAGGCTCCTCCATCCCTGGAATTCTCCAGGCAAGAATACTGGAGTGGGTTGCCATTTCCTTCTCCATGCATTCCTCTAGTAACTAAAAATGTATTTTCATTTGTAATTCTTTGTTAAAGTGTCTGTTTAAATTTTTTGTTTTTTTAAAAAATCCTATTGTTTCTTTTCTAATTGTTGCATTCTTTCTATATGCTAGAATCTAGTTATTTTTTTTTTAGATGTGTGATTTACAAATATTTTCTCCAAGAGGCTTTTCTTTTGATTCTCTTTAATGGTGTCTTTTATAGATCAAAAGTTCTTTGCTTTGATAAAGTCAAATATATCTGTGGTAAAAATTCACTGATGTATGCAAACTACATGCAGTTATAGCAGCACATCAAAATATGACATAACATTCCTCTTTTATTTAGTGAATTCTTATTCTAGATAACCATCATGATCATCTATTTGATTATTATCATCATCAGTTTAAGCAGGCCTTCAGTCTCACAAAATTATTAGAAATGGGTAAAATGTTACTATTTTTCAACTGAAGCTAGTCTCCCTTTGTATTATCAGTGGGCACCATATTTTCCAGAACTTCCCACAGTTACTTTACAGAAAAAAAAAAAAATCTAAACATTTTATTTCTGAAAAGAAATGACGACAGTATATGAAAATCTGCCCCTTTCCACACTATTCATGTCTGTGCTGTGCTTAGTCGCTCAGTCATGTCCAGCTCCTTGTGGCCCCATGGACTGTAGCCTGCCAGGCTCCTCTGTCCATGAGAATTCTCCAGGCAAGAATACTGGAGTGGCTGCCATGCCCTCCTCCAGGGGATCTTCCTAGCTCAGGGATCAAACCTGAGTCTCCCACATTGCAGGTGGATTTTTTACCATCTGAGCCACCAGGGAAGGCTATTTAGAATATTTGTGTCTGGAATATTGGATATTCAAGTCTAGAATATTCTAAATACCCTTCTTTTTGGTAGGCTGTATTGTTGTTCTCAATTCCTCACTTTCTACCTGTGTCCAAACTTTTTTTGCCGGTGACTTGCTATACTTCCCATTGAAGTGACTAAAAGTATCCTTGACACTATAAGCGTTGGGTGTGGACAGATGACTTACTTTGGCCAATGGAATATGAGTGGATGTGACATGAACAAGGTGCTTACATGTACTCATGGGCTTTGGCGTCCCTCTTCTGTCTCCGCAAGCACAATGAGAAGTGCATGCTTCTTGTAGCTGTTGTTCCATCGGAACCTCAGAATGGATCAGTAGAGTGAACTGGACATTGAACCAGAAGCTTGAAACTAACCCATTTTTAAGATAGAGCTGCTCCTGATGATTCAAAGACAGACAGAAAATATGTGTATAGCTTTAAGCCTTGAGTTACATAGCATTGTTGTAGGCATAGTTAACTACTATACTTCTATACACAAAATTGTGGATGATTGGAGAGGTCTTTTTTATGAAGAAGTAACACTCCTCCTTTTTGAAGATATATCATTCTTACAGGGTGGCACACTGAGCATCATTCTTGTGAATGGAAAAATATCTTCATTTCAAAGAAAAATTAAAATACCAAAAGGAATTCTACAGATAAATGCTTAAGCATATTTTTCAAAGAAAATAGGGAAACATATATTTTAAAGTAATAAGGATAATGATTTCAACTAATTAGCATTTCTTGAACTTTACATTCCTAGGCAGTTGGGGACATATGTTTTATAGACATTACATATCTTAAGGCTCATTAGCAAACTTGTGTAAAAGGGAGGGATTATTAACAGCACTACATAAAGTAGGATTCCTCAATGCCTGGTCCCCACACCAACAGAATTAACATCACTTGGGTGCCTGTTATAAATTCAAATTATTGGGACCCTCCCCAGACCCACTGAATCACAATTCCTGGGCTTAAGACACAGGAATTTGTATTTTAACGGCTTTCTGCTGCTGCTGCTGCTGCTACTACTAAGTTGCTTCAGTCGTATCTGACTCTGTGCGACCCCATAGATGGCAGCCCACCAGGCTCCGCCGCCCCTGGGATTCTTCAGGCAAGAACGCTGGAGTGGGTTGCCATTTCCTTCTCCAATGCATGAAAGTAAAACAACTTTCTAGGTGACTCTAAAACACAGTCAACTTTGAGAACCACTGAAGAAGGCAGAGGGGTGTGGGAGACACAGAGGTTAAGTAACTTGTACAAATAAGGCAGCTAATTAATGTGTGTTTTAGCATTTTAACTGGACATTCCTACTTTCATTATGTGTTAGATGCTTTGTACACATAATCTCATTTAATATTCAGTGAACCTACAAATTAGATACTGTCATTCCAATTTTTACAGATGAGGAAACAGAGCTCCTGGGTCAATAGTTAATAAGCTGTGAGCTGTTATCTATAACCATATCTGTCCAATTCCAAAGTCAATAACTTATTACTATACCAAAATTCATTCATTAGAAATTGAAAACAAGCAGGGCATCAAGAAGTTTTCCATGTGTAGAATATAATCTTCCAGAATTACTCCAAGACCACTGCCCAGAAAATAGAAGACTAACTGTGCTGTCGCAGCATCAATGAGCTGTGTCTAACAGAAAATTAAAGAATTGGAAAACCTTCAACTTATGAAACAGAAGTTATTCTCAAGACAGCTTTATTGAAAGTTACTTCAAGATAAATCTGTTAATGAAAAACACAAATAGTTAACGTTACTCACATATTAATTAGATTTTCAACTTAAGTCTTTCAAGCAGGTGGTAAAATGGACCATTTTTTGGCAAGTAGAAAGTTTTATTTAGCCCACCAAAAGTGAGGTTTTTTTTGTTTGGGTTTTTTGTTGTAGCTGTTTCTCTGGTGTTTCTGTTTTTGTTTTGCTCGTTATTTTTTTATTTTTGTAAGAGCTTAAATTTAAGCTTAGAAATGAGGAAAAGATATACCAAAAAAATCTATATATCCAGTGTCTCTTCAAAAATCAGTTCTGGCAACATGAGAACCAAGTTATACATGACGTTGACAGGCAAGCCACCTCTAGCGGAAGCACTCTTCTGTTAGCCATTTCCTATTAACAAATGCTGTCTGAGGACCCGTCAAGAGTGCAGGCTGGAGTCAATCATTCTTGGGTTGAATTCTCTCTTTCCCATGTACTAGTTGTGTGATCTTGGGCGAGTTCCACAGATTCCACATCTATAAAATAAGGATAACAAAAATAGATACCACATTAATTTCTGAGAGATTATGACAGTGTATGAAAAGTATTCAGGTTATTTCCTGGCATCTATTAAGTAAGTGCTCAATAAAGATCAGTTATTATTTTTCTTCTTATTATTATCTATTAGTTATCTTTTTCCCAATAGGAAAGAATATTTCACTATATTCATGTTTTTCTCAGAAATAGTGCTGCTAGTCAGTAGACAGGGTGTCCCCAGCAGAAAATAGATGATATATAGAGTTATGATAATTAAAGGACTGTTTAAACACAAGCAGGGAACAGGGATCCTCTGAGGAATAGTGGAAACTGTCAATCATTGTTAGCTGAAAAACAAGGGGAGGTGATGGCTACCAGCTTCTTGAAGGAGGGTGAGGTTTGTGCAGAGAAGGATGACTTAAAAAGAGCTGTGGTTTATGGCTAAGGGAAGAGGGCAGTTGGAGAATATCCTGTAGGAGAGAACAGAGCAGGCAGAGTAAATCCTGAGGTCTCTGTTCTCTCTTCATTCTTTATGACTGAACTAAACTGAAATCCAGAGGACTAAGGAGTGGAAAATTCTGAAAGAGATGGGAATACCAGACCTGCCTCTTGAGAAACCTATATGCAGGTCAGGAAGTAACAGTTAGAACTGGACATGGAACAATAGACTGGTTCCAAATAGGAAAAGGAGTGCGTCAAGGCTGTATATTGTCACCCTGCTTATTTAACTTATATGAAGAGTACATCATGAGAAATGCTGGGCTGGATGAAGCACAAGCTGGAATCAAGATTGCTGGGAGAAATATCAATAACCTCAGATATGCAGATGACACCACCCTTATGGCAGGAAGTGAAGAAGAACTAAAAAGCCTCTTGTTGAAACTGAAAGAGGAGAGTGAAAAAGTTGGCTTAAAGCTCAACATTCAGAAAACGAAGATCATAGCATCTGGTCCCATCACTTCATGGCAGATCGATGGGGAAACAGTGGAAACAGTGTCAGACTTTAGTTTTTTGGGCTCCAAAATCACTGCAGATGGTGACTGCAGCCATGAAATTAAAAGACACTTACTCCTTGGAAGGAAAGTTATGACCAACCTAGATAGCATATTAAAAAGCAAAGACATTACTTTGCCAACAAAGGTCCATCTAGTCAAGGCTATGGTTTTTCCAGTGGTCATGTATGGATGTGAGAGTTGGACTGTGAAGAAGGTTGAACGCTGAAGAATTGATGCTTTTGAACTGTGGTGTTGGAGAAGACTCTTGAGAGTCCCTTGGACTGCAAAGAGATCCAACCAGTCCATCCTAAAGGAGATTAGTCCTGGGTGTTCATTGGAAGGACTGGTGCTGAAGCTGAAACTCCAATACTTTGGCCACCTCATGCGAAGAGTTGACTTATTGGAAAAGACCCTGATGCTGGGAGGGACTGGGGGCAGGAGGAAGAGGGGAGGACAGAGGATGAGATGGCTGGATGGCATCACTGACTTGATGGACGTGAGTCTGAGTAAACTCCAGGAGTTGGTGATGGACAGGGAGGCCTGGTGTGCTGCGATTCATGGGGTCGCAAAGAGTTGGACACGACTGAGTGACTGAACTGAACTGAACTGAAGGGGCTTAGTAATATATTCTATATAGTTGCCTCGGGGTGGAGAGACATCAAGGTGAGGATTAACTTAAGAAATTCAACTATGTACGTCAGACAACTGCCCAGCTTATAGTAACCACACGTGCTTAGTCGCTTCAGTCATGTCTGACTCTGTGTGACCCTGTGAAATGTATTCCACCAGGCTGCCCTGACCATGGGATTCTCCAGGCAAGAATACTGGAGTGGGTTGCCACGCCCCCCACGAAGGGATCTTCTCAACCCAGGGATATTATAATACTATTGTATTATTAATGCCACATTTTCTAGAGCCTCACAGCCTCCAGAAGATCATTTTACTATGGTATATTTTTTCTTCTTGTCCTGTACTGTCTGGTTCTCCTTAAGTTTTACTCCTTCAAATTCTTTAGTAAGTGAAACTTCGGGTTAATTTTTATCCAGATAATACAGATTTCAATTTCTATTACCTTAAAGGCAACAGAAAACCAGCTCATAGCTAATTAACTTTGAAAGTTCCAATATGCTTTGTATTGGTGTTTGGGGAATCATATGGTATATACAGGATGCTCTCTGATCAAAAACACTTCAGCAGGTCAATCTGGATAAGGCACGCATTTGTATCTCCCCAGAAGGCAATTTGCTTGACAGAATTACCATCTCTTCAGTGTAGCTATGTGTGGTAGTGCAAGACAATGTATTCTTTTTTTAAAGGAGTGTCATTAAAAGACACAGGCACAAGAAAAAAAAAAAAAAAAAGGCCTCCAGAAGCTGATAGAGGGCTCCTAGCCTCTAATCAGCTCCACACCTTCCTGTGGAACGCTCAGCAAGTCAAATCAACACACGGTAGCTTCCGATTAGCAATTTGATTTCTCCCTCTCCAAAATGGAGAGACATCGAAAGATTGGCAGACATCGGAAGAAAACCTAACATGAAAGACAGACTGAAAAATAGAAGGAAAATAATGGACTTTGGATAAAGCAAAAATGTACAGAGAAGAAAAGAAAATAATTCTCCCCC
This sequence comes from Bos indicus, assembly GCF_029378745.1. NCBI lineage: Eukaryota > Metazoa > Chordata > Mammalia > Artiodactyla > Bovidae > Bos > Bos indicus. Next base: position 25,361,708 of record NC_091776.1, on the reverse strand, counting down.
CCCCCCGCCCCCCCCCCCCCCCCCCCCCCCCCGCCGCCGAGGAATAGCAGTTGCAAAAGCAGAGGGCGTGAAGAAATCTTACTAAAGGAAAAAAAAAAAAAAAAGGAGCATCTGTAAATTTAATAAGTCTGTGAGAATCCATCCCTTGAATCTGTCCTTGAGTTCTGGCTATCTGGTTTATGCCTTTAGGCAGTACTGTACCAAATAAGGATAATATATTGGGGTTTTGTTGTTGGGACAGTAATTTTCAGGAAAAGGTCAAGACTTCATCTATTTTGAAAACCACAGCTGGAGCAGATGAAGAGACCACTCAGGCATTTTTTAGGGTGAAAAATAGATGTTTGCTAATGTGCATATATGATGGCCATTACCTACACATTTCCCCCCAACCATGTAATCAAATACATCTCTAATAATAATGGTGCCAGGTCAAAGGATAAGCTTTGCTGTAACACTTCAAATATGTTAACATTTTCTCCTAGGAGTTTTTAATTGAAAATAATCACTTCTACAGGCTTCCCAGGTGGCGCTAGTGGTAAAGAATCCACCTGTCGATGCAGGAGTCGCAAGAGACGCCAGTGCTATCCCCTGGTTGGTAAAATCCCCTGGAGTAGGAAATGGCAACCCATTCCAGTATTCTTGCTTGGAAAATTCCATGGGCAGAGGAACCTAAAGGGAACAGTCCATGGGGTCCCAAAGAATCGGACACGACTGAGGGACTGAGCACACATACACACACGCACAATCACTTGAACAGAAAAATAAAGTGTGAAATATCTTGAATAGTCAATAAACTGAATATAATCACTAGGCACCTGTGTTAACAATTACTAGGAAAAATAAGTTGAGCATCAGGAAATACCTAAGAAAAGTCTCATTTCCCTGTTAAGTCTTAGTTATCAATTACATTACTGAAGAAAAGTATAAAGTCATTTTGATTATTATCAACACTTCACAACTCCATAACCAGAACACAAAATTTCATAAGTTTTTGAGAGCAAAAGGCACTAGAAGGCACTGGGCCCTACTCTCAGAAAACAGAATTTCATAGACAGTAAATGACTTCCTAGGATCCCGTATCTTCTAATGACTTGAGTCCAAAAAAAAAAACCCAAATTCTATGTAATCTTAATTGTGTAGATTTAAAAAATTATCAGGATACTTAAATATTACTTTCTATGTGAAAAACTCAAAGGCATTTCATCAGTTGACTTATATTCAAATTTCTATTCCCATACTGATAGCTTACAGTAAACAGCATAAGATTCGTGATCTCTGAAGAAGAAGATTTAGCTTCGGGACCAGGGACCAGGCTTGATCAAGAGCTTTTGTATAGCAGAGTTTTATTAAAGTAAGAAAAGGGACAGTGAAATCTTCCGACATCAGAAGGGGATGGAGAGTGCCCCCCTTGCTAGTCTTGAAAGTGAAAGTGAAGTCGCTCTGTCATGTCGGACTCTTTGCGACCCCACGGGCTATAGCCTACTAGGCGCCTCCATCCATGGGATTTTCCAGGCAAGAGAACTGGAGTGGATTGCCATTTCCTTCTCCAGGGGATCTTCCCAACCCAGGGATCGAACCCAGGTCTTCCGCACTGCAGACAGAAACTTTACTGTCTGAGCCACCAGGGAAGCCACTTTTACCAGACCCATTCCCACAACATACATCTTAAATTAACAAGATTAGAACTAACAATAGAAGGTCTTACCAGACCCACTCCCACAGTATACAAGTTTTAAGATAACAGGATTAGTCAGAAGTTTCTTGTTAAGGAGAAACATGTCCTTGAGCAAGATAAACTGTTATACTGACTAAGCAATGTAGATAGCAATGTAGAAACGCAAAGCAATGTAGAAAAAACATGTTTGTCCTTGTCTCCTCCTTGAGAGCCTGGGATCCCTTTCTCCTCCTTGGGGACCCTGGACTTCTTATCAACCTTCCTAGGAATTGACTCTCTCAATATTCATGCTGTTACTTTGTGGAGAAATATTTTAGAGTTTTTCCATATGTAAAATCAAAATCTTGCCTTTTCCTATATTTTATGTTTTATTTGTTTCTTAGAAAGCAACATGCAAGTTCTATGTTTTTGGTCAAGTGCTATATACATATTTCATTTTGCTTTGTTTTATGATTCATTTACTCATCATGATGAAGGCTTAGGGTTGAACAGTATGAATATAGAACTAAATTAAGCATAATCCAAATCCCAGTGAGCTTTCAATCTATTAGAGAGAAATTGACACATAAATTATAAATGCAATATTAAGATTCAAGAGCCACTGCAGAAGTATACAAAAGGCTCAGTTGTACAAAAAAGGACTGGTGAATTCTATCTCTAAGATCCATTAAAAAAAAAAAAAAAATTTCATGGAGAAGGTTATATTAATCTATTCTTGAATAATGAACAAGTTTTAACTGCGAAGTTAAGATTATGTGAAGATTGTGGTGATGAAGTGGGGGTGGACAATTGTAGTGGTAAGGAGCACTTTAAACAGATTATTCTTGAAAAGAACAACAAAGAATTGAAAGAATTTATATATAGTTAGGGATATCTGGAAAGAACTTCAGTAAGACATGTTGCTGGAAAGTCAACAGAAGCAGGACTTAATATCTTCCTAGACAATACTGAGATGACTGATGATACTTTGTTTTCCTTCTATAGGCAAACATGTATAACTGAAACAAGTAATGGCATATTTATATTTTATAAATATATAAAAATTCTGATCAATGGATTGGATGGCATAAATTCTTGATTCCAGGAGACCAGTTGAATAATTATTATAATTGTCCAGACCCTAAAGTTAATGCAACCAGTTGTTGTTCAGTCATGTCCGACTCTTTGCAAACCCAGGGACTGAAGCATGACAGGCTTCCCTGTCCTTCACCATCTCCCTGACTTTGCTCAAACTCATGTCCATTGAGTCAGTGATGCCATCCAACCATCCCATCATCTGTTACACCCTTCTCCTGCCATCAATCAAGCATCAAGGTCTTTTCCTAAAAGTTGGCTCTTTGCATTAGTGGCCAAAGAATTGGAGCATCAACTTCAGCATCAGTCCTTTCAATGAATATTCAGGGTTGATTTCCTTGAGGAATTATTAGTTTGATCTCCTTGAAGTCCAAGGGAGTCTCAAGAGTCTTTACTACCACCACAGTTCTAAAGCGTCAATTCGACATCACTGAGCCTTCTTTATGGTCCAACTCTCACAACTGTACATATCTAATAGAAAAACCATAGCTTTGACTATATGGACCTTTGTTGCCAAAGTGATGTCTCTGGTTTATAATACGTTGTCTAGGTTTGTCATAGCTTTTCTTCCAAGCAATAGGCATCTTTTAATTTCATGGTTATAGTCACCATCTCCAGTGATTTTGGAGCCCAAGAAAATAAAGTCTGTCACTGCTTCCATTTTTTCCCAATTTATTTACCATGAATTGATGGGACCAGATGCCATGATCTTTGTTTTCTGAATGTTGAGTTTTTAGCCAGCTTTTTCCACTCTTCTCTTTCACCTTCATCAAGGGAGTCTTTAGTTCCTTTTCCCTTTCTACCATTATGGTGGTGTCATCTGCATTTCTAGGTTATTGCTATTACTCTCAGCAATCTTGATTCCAGCCTGTGATTCATCTAGCCCAGCATTTTGCACAATGTAGTCTGCAAATAAGGCATATAAGCAGGGTGACAACATACAGCCTTGTTCTTGAAACCCTATACAGGCTTCTTAGGAGGCAGGTAAGGTGGTCTGGTATTCCCATCTAATTAAGAATTTTCCACAGTTTGTTGTGATGCACACAGTCAAAGGCTTTAGTGTAGTCAATGAAGCAGAAGTAGATATTTTTCTGGAATTACTTGCTTTCTCTATGATCCAACAGATGTTAACAATTTGATCTCTGGTTCCTCTGCCTTTTCTAAATCCAGTTTCAACATCTGGAAATTCTTGGTTTATGTACTGCTGAAGTCTGCTGCTGCTGCTGCTAAGTCACTTCAGTCATGACCGACTCTGTGTGACCCCATAGATGGCAGCCCACCAGGCTCCCCTGTCCCTGGGATTCTCCAGGCAAGAACACTGGAGTGGGTTGCGATTTTCTTCTCCAATGCTTGGAGGATTTTGAGCATGACCTTGCAAGCATGTGGAATGAGTGCAATTGTGCAGTAGTTTGAACATTCTTTGGCACTGCCCTTTGGGGTTTTCAGTCCTGTGGCCACTGCTGACTTTTCCAAATTTCCTGGCACATTGAGTGCAACACTTTAAAAGCATCGCCTTTAGGATGTGAAATAGCTCAATTGGAATTTCATCACCTTCATTAGCTTTGTCTGTAGTAATGCTTCCTAAGGCCCACTTGACTTTACGCTTCAGGATGTCTGGCTTTAGGTGAGTGACCGCACTATCATTGTTGTCCAGGTCATTAGACCTTTTTTGTATAGTTCTTCTGTTTATTCTTGCCATTTCTTCTTAATCTCTTCTTCTTTGGTTAGGTCCATACCATTTCTATCCTTTATTGTGCCCATTTTTGCATGAAATGTTTCCTTGGTATTTCTAATTTTCTTGAAGAGATCTCTAGGAATATCTTCAACATTTTAGGAATCAGTGAACTAAAACGGACTGGAATGGGTGAGTTTAATTCACATGACCACTAGATCAATTACTGTGGAAAAGAATCCCTTAGAAGAAATGGAGTAGCCCTCATAGTCGACAAAAGAGTCCAAAATGCAGTACTTTGGTGCAATCTCAAAAATGAAAGAATGATCTCAGTTTGTTTCCAAGGTAAACAATTCAATATCACAGTAATCTAAGTCTATGTCCTAACCACTAATACTGAAGACACCGAAGTTGAATCATTCTATGAAGACCTACAAGACCTTCTAGAACTAACACCAAAAAAAGATGTCCTTTTCATCACAGGGAACTAGAAAGTGAAAGGAGGACATCAAGAGATACCTGGAGTAAGGCATGTTTGGCTTTGGAGTACAAAATGAGGCAGGCAAATGCTAACAGAGTTTTGCCAAGAGAACACACTGGTCATAGAAAAGACCCTCTTCCAACAACACAAGAGATAATTTTACATATGGACATCACCAGATGGTCAATACTGAAATCGGATTGATTATATTCTTTGCAGGCAAAGATGGAGAACCTATATAGTCAGCAAAAACAAGACCGGGAGCTGACTGTGGTTCAGGTCATGAACTCACTGCAAAATTCAGACTTAAATTGAAGAAACTGGAGAAAACCACTAGGCCATTCACATATGATCTAAATCAAACACCTTACGATTATACAGTGGAGGTGACAAACAGATTCAAGGGATTAGATCTGATAGAGTGCCTGAAAAACTGTGGACAGAGGTTTGCAACACTGCACAGGAGGCAATGATCAAAACTATCCACAAGAAAAAGAAATGCAAAAAGGCAAAACGGTTGCCTGAGGCGGTCTTACAAATAGCTGAGAAAAGAAGAGACACAAAAAGCAAAGGAGAAAAGGAAAAATATGTCCATCAGAATGCAGAGTTCCAAAGAATAGCAAGGAGAGATAAGAAAGCCTTCTTAAGTGAACAATGCAATAAGTTATGGGAATCTAAACAGACTGAGTAGGCAAACATGCTTTAGTGATGGTAAATTAGAAATAATAGTCACATGTAGGATTTTGGAAGGAGAGAATTATGGTCAATTTTCTGGTTATTGACTTTCATGATCATACAATTTATGATACCATTCCCTGAGGTTGGGAATAATGGAAAATTGGAGAATTTGGCAAAGGGAAAATAGAAGGTTCACTTGAGCAAATTCTTAAGGGAAAAATAAAATAGATAGCTGTCCACATGGATGAAACTCAGAAGGAGGAGGAAAAACAAAAAACAAAACTATAGGAGTCCTTGAAATATTCTCAATAACCATGAAATATTCACTTAAAATTAGAAGATTCTTAGTATAAAAATTATAAAAATGACTGATTACCTTACACAACTCTTTCAATAAACATCACTTTGAGTCATTTGTGTTGTTGCTTAGTTGCTAAAGGCTGTGTTGCACTCTTTGTGACCCGATGGATTGTAGCCCACCAGGTTCCACTTTCCAAGTGGATTTCCCAGGCAAGAACACTGTAGTGGGTTGCCATTTCCTTTTCCAGGGGATCTTCCTGACCATGGATCCAACCTATGTCTCCTGCACATGCAGGTGGAATCTTTACCACTGAGCCACCAGGGAAGCCCTGACTCATTTGTAGTTTACTCTAATCGATTAAAATTATTCACATGATTCAAAAGAATGAGAGAGTGAGTAGGCAACAGAACCCCACAACATGCAGGATTTCTCTAGATTCATGCAAGGGCTTCCCTGCTTGCGTTAGTGGTGAAGAATCCACCTGCCAGTTCAGGAGAACTAAAAGACATGGGTTCAATCCCTGGGTTGGAAAGACCCCCTTGAGGAGGGTATGGCAAACCACTCCAGTATACTTGCCTGGAGAATCCCCATGGAGAGAGGAGCCTGATGGGCTACAGTACATAGGGTTGCAAAAGGTTGGACACAACTAAAGTGACTTAACATGCATGCATGGTCAGTTATTCACTTACATATTGGATGTTTCTCTGAGAAATAGATAAGCAGCTGTCTTTAAATGTAACTTTTCTCCCTACTGGTATAAGTCAGGTCTATGTATATTTGCATTTCTCTTCCATAGGGATGGTCTTGATCCCTGTCTCCTGTACAATGTCACAAACCTCCTCACTAGTAAAGTAATGCTCAAACTTTTCCAAGCCAGGCTTCAGCAATACGTGAACCATGAACTTCCAGATGTTCAAGCTGGTTTTAGAAAAGGCAGAGGAACCAGAGATCAAATTGCCAACATCCACTGGATCATCAAAAAAGCAAGAGAGTTCCAGAAAAACATATATTTCTGCTTTATTGACTATGCCAAAGCCTTTGACTGTGTGGATCACAATCAACTGTGGAAAATTCTGAAAGAGATGGGAATACCAGACCACCTGACCTGCCTCTTGAGAAACCTATATGCAGGTCAGGAAGCAACAGTTAGAACTGGGCATGGAACAACAAACTGGTTCCAAATAGGAAAAGGAGTCAAGGCTGTATATTGTCAACCTGCTTATTTAACTTATATGCAAAGTACATCATGAGAAATGCTGGGCTGGAAGAAGCACAAGCTGCAATCAAGATTGCCAGGAGAAATATCAATAACCTCAGATATGCAGATGACACCACCCTTATGGCAGAAAGTGAAGAGGAACTAAAAAGCCTCTTGATGAAAGTGAAAGAGGAGAGTGAAAAAGTTGGCTTAAAGCTCAACATTCAGAAAACGAAGATCATGGCATCTGGTCCCATCACTTCATGGGAAATAGATAGGGAAACAGTGGAAACAGTGTCAGACTTTATTTTTGGAGGCTCCAAAATCACTGCAGATGGTGATTGCAGCCATGATATTAGAAGACATTTACTCCTTCGAAGAAAAGTTATGACCAACCTAGATAGCATATTCAAAAGCAGAGACATTACTTTGCCAACAAAGGTCCATCTAGTCAAGGCTATAGTTTTTCCAGTAGTCATGTATGGATGTGACAGTTGGACTGTGAAGAAAGCTGAGCACCAAAGAGGTGATGCTTTTGAACTGTGCTGTTGGAGAAGACTCTTGAGAGTCCCTTGGACTGAAAGGAGATCTAACCAGTTCATTTTAAAGGAGATCAGTCCTGGGTGTTCTTTGGAAGGACTGATGCTAAAGCTGAAACTCCAGTACTTTGGCCACCTCATGCAAAGAGTTGACTCATTGGAAAAGACTCTGATGCTGGGAGGGATTTGGGGCAGGAAGAGAAGGGGACGACAGAGGATGAGATGGCTGGATGGCATCACCGACTCGATGGACATGAGTTTGGGTAAACTCCGGGAGTTAGTGATGGACAGGGAGGCCTGGCTTGCTGCACTTCATGGGGTCACAAAGAGGTGGACACGACTGAGCAACTGAACTGAACTGATGTATATTTGATATATTGCTCTGCATCATTTCTGTGGAACCATAAAATGTTATTCAATCTGGTATAAATTTTGGTAGATTCACAATAAAGATCGTCATGCCGGATATCTGAATCTACTTATGTTGTCAAACTATGTGTTTGGGTGTTCATTTGTAGGAATTTAAATCAAAACAATCGTGATTAAGCCATGTGTATATGTTAGTCACTCAGTGGTGTCTGACTCTTTGCAATCCCATGGACTAAAGCCCACCAGGCTCCTTTGTCTATGGAATTCTCCAGACAAGATTACTGGAGTGGGTAGCCATTCCCTTCTCCAGGAAATCTTGCTGACCCAGAGACTGAACCCGGGTCTCCTGCATTGCAGGCAGGATCTTTGCTATTTGAGCCACCATGGAAGCCCCAATACAAGCCATAAGTCTAGTTTACAAAACCTCTTGGATGAGATTTTTAAGAGTTTTTGAAAACATGATAATTTTTGTGGACATATATGTTTCATAATAAAGAAATAAACACGGTTATCTAAAGCATATCTAAAAGCATAGCATATCTAACAGTATCCAATTAAGCTATACTCATGAGTAGTATAAATCTTTTAAAGTAATAAAGAAAAAATGCAAGATCCGTTTATGTTGTATTTTCTAAATGTCACAAGAGAATGAATAATTTGTGATATTAAAATAATTTCCATTTTCAAATATAGACTTAAATTATTATACTATCATTCTAAAAAGGACTTTAGTGTTTCAGATGTCTGGGGATTTAAATGTTACCTAAACCTCATTGTGATTATGATTATTTAATTGGGTAGTTCTAATTTTTATCATTTTTGCATATTAAAAGATAATTTTCAATTATTTTAACTATAAAAGTTTTGATTTGATATCAATCTAAGAAACATCATCTTTGATTGTACTTGACATGTGTAATTACTTTGATGAATATATATGCTTGATTTAAGTTTGTGTATTGAATATTTAAAAGGTAAACCTTTTCCTTTTTTTACTCACTGTCTTAAAATATGTCTTAGGCTATACTAACAATATATAATGCACTAATCAACTACACCTATAATGATAGGCTAAAAGGATTTTTATCTTAAATGTGTAATTCACAATGACATAGCTGAAAAACATACCAAAATATTTCACTTCAGTTTGCATGTGGAAACCCAGGTTTAGACAAATCAAAGACACACAAATTTCCATTAAGAATGCCCTAATTCCAAATGAGATGGTTGGATGACATCACCAATTCAACGGACATGAACTTGGGCAAACTCTGGGAGATGGTGAGGGACAGGGAAGCATGGCGTGCTGCAGCCTGTGGCGTGGCAAAGAGTTGGAAATGACTTGGAGACTGAGAAACAACAACTGCAAATCACTTATGTAGTTTATATTTCTCCACAGTGACAGGGAAAGAAATATAACAATAAACCAAGAGCCATTTCAGCACAATCATTCAGTTTTTTTTATAAATCAAAATAATTTCAATTTTATCTCTGTTCAAAATTGTAATTTAATGTAAAGAATCTCTTTTCCTTCCTTGTTGAGTTACAAAAAATCAGCGCTTTTCTAATCAAGATCTGACATTCATCATTTTAACTGGCAAAATAAAGGATTTAAAATTAACTGTCTAGAAGTGTAAACAGAAATAGAGTTTGCAATTGACTGTAAGGATATAAATGAAGAATAACAAAGAAACCTCAGCTCCCCTCAGTGATCAGAGAAATTCAACCTACAACAACTTTTTGTCCTGAACTATTCAGAGAACTGCAGCTCTCTAAAGCTGTTACAGATATGCTGGGCAAAATAATTTTCAGAGCATAATAATTTGAAAACTACCTCACACAAAACTGAGCTCTGCAACCGTCTCCTGCATTTCAACTGTGGAACCAACCAATTTAAATCATATCTCCTCATTTTTTGCTGAGTAGATAGTTCCTCCTTGTCTCTAAATGAGCAAAACTCTATAATCCATAGTTTTTAAATTGTTTAATAAAGGCTTTTAACACGGAAGTTAAACTGATAGGCCACAGAGTTTGAAGAGCTGACAGTCAGGTGGATACTATCTTCTCAGTTACTTGCCTGTGTGCTATATTTTGAGAAAATAATTGGGTAACACTTTTCTTTCCTCCAAAAAGTCTCGGGATTTTACAGTGACATACCCAGTGTCAGCAGTGGCTTCATCAACAGCTACATAAAATGTGAAAATGCCACCAGGAAGTCCTGCTTCACACTTCAGAAATCTAATGTTAGTGGATGTATTGGGTGTGTGGGTGTGGAAAAATAAGCTGTGTATTGTAGCAAAATTTGTAACAGAATTTTTTTTTTTTTTTTTAAGTTTCCCAGAATATCACTCTGTAGGCAGGGGGCAACCAAGTGCTTCTGGGAAGAAAGAACACTTTTGAGGAAGAAAGTTTGTTTTTGTATCTGTTTCAGGCACAAATGTCTTCTATTCCTAATGTGAAATATATGCAATAGAGAATAAAAATCATCTCACAGGTGGTAGATGATCAAACATCAATTCCAGTCTTTCTGTGCCCCACAGGTAGAGATTTCAGAGATTTCATATAAAGCTACAAACACCATCAATACATAGAACACTATGCTGCTGCTGCTAAGTCGCTTCAGTTGTGTCCGACTCTGTGCGACCCCATAGACGGCAGCCCACCAGGCTCCCCCATCCCTGGGATTCTCCAGGCAAGAACACTGCACTGGGTTGCCATTTCCTTCTCCAGTGCATGAAAGCGAAAAGTGGAAGTGAAGTCGCTCAGTCGTGTCTGACTCTTCGCGACCTCATGGACTGCAGCCCACCAGGCTCCTCCGTCCACGGCACTATACTAACATTCTTTAAAGAATCTTAAAGAAAGAGACAACATAAATTGTCTAAAGTAAACTAGAGATGAAGTGCTATATTAAAGGTTCTGTGCACATGAGACAAACAAGAGAAGGAAACAGTAAGAACGTAAAATGTATTTTTGATTAAAAACAATAAGCATGACAGTACTATCTTCATTTCTGCATGAGCCCCACTACAAGCCAAGTCTTATCTGATGTGAGACTGTCAAGTGAGACACAATCTTAATTATTTTACAAGTGTGTGTTTTTGGCACAGGATTTTGCTAGTTTGCAGAAAATATCTTCCTAAACTCTTAGCTGGGATATAACTTTATGTTACTCCATCCACACTGCAAAAATGAAGCATTCTCCATAAAATATTTCAGTTGTACTTCAGCAGGATGGCTCCTATCTCTCAAAATATCATATTACTGAATACTAGTTTTTCTATTCAAAGCAATTTTAAGTTTTAACCATAAGTAAAAATTATTACTTGGAACTATATATATATTTTTTTGTACTGTGCTATAGGGAGAACCACACAGACCAGGAAGATCCCCTAAGCTACTAAATAACTGTGAAATTGAACATTGTTTTCCAGGATAAAGCTTCCCTGGAAGCTCAGATGGTAAAGAATCTGTCTGCAATGGGGGAGATCAGGTTCGCTCCCTGGGGCCGGTCATGAAGATCCCCTGGAAAAGAGAATGGTTACCCACTCCAGTATTCTTGCCTGGAGAATCCCATGGACAGAGGCTACATAACAGGCCCTAGGATCACAAAGAGTGACACATGACTGAGCAAATAACACTTTCACTTCCCAGGATTAAGACTTTCTAAGCCACTTTGTAAAAAGAATATATCCGTAACTTGCTCTTCAAAATTCCATGGCAGGATACCAGCTTGGAAAGAAATTCACCCTTAAGATATATTTGAGGGGATTTCCTGATGACTCAGTGATAAACAGTCTGCCTGTCAATGAGGAAGACATGGATTTGATCCCTGGTCCAGGAATATCCCACAAGCTGTGGAGCATTTAAACCTGCGCACCACAACTACTGAGCCTGTTCTCTCAAGCTCAGGAGCTGCCGGTACTGAAGCCGGTGTGCCTGGATCCCGTGCTCAGCAACAAGAGAAGCCACAGCAATGAGAAGCCCATGCACCATAAAGAGTAAAGAGTAGGCCCTGCTCACCACAACTAGAGAAAGTCTTCACAACAAAGATCCAAAATTGTGAGGAAAAAAAAGTAAACAAGTCTCAAATAAATAAATGAAATTATGAGGAAAAAGGCAATCTTGAGCCACTAAGCCTATTTTTTTAAAAAAGGAAAGATACATTTGAAATGTTCCAATGTGGCTCCAAACAACATGGCAAGATTTCTAGCTTCAGCTCTGCTATAAATAGCTTTGAAGACTTCATTCTATTCCCTACAAACAAAACAACAAAAACTGAGCAAACTACAAATCGGTACCTTTCTTGGACTCTTCAGAGAATTGAGGTCACAGGATAAGTACTACCATGAGGTCTGGAGAAACAAGTGAACCTGGAGTGATAGTCAACATCTCCTAACCTTGAGAAGGAGCCACTGGAGCCATAAACTGAGAGGAACAATTAAAAGGCAGTTTTGATGAATTGCTGGAAACCAAGTGTGGATTTTGGAGAAGGCAATGGCACCCCACTCCAGTACTCTTGCCTGGAAAATCCCATGGGCGGAGGAGCCTGGTAGGCTGCAGTCCATGGGGTCACAAAGAGTCAGACACGACTGAGCGACTTCACTTTCACTTTTCACTTTCATGCATTGGAGAAGGAAATGGCAACCCACTCCAGTGTTCTTGCCTGGAGAATCCCAGGGATGGGGGAGCCTGGTGGGCTGCTGTCTATGGGGTCGCACAGAGTCGGACACGACTGAAGTGACTTAGCAGTAGCAGTAGCAAGTGTCAATTTAGATGAAAGTGATTTACTGTTCAAGGCTGCAGTCTTCAGAGGGTCCCCAAACTTTCATGGTATTTATGTTCAAGAACCCCATCAGGTTCTCATGGTGAAGGTGCAATAAGTAATCCTTGTTAATTTTACATTACACCACAAGCATTCCATCTAACAAAGCCCTGCATTGCTGGGAAAGACTCTACCAGAGTCTTGTTCCAGAGCCCTGAAAGAAGGCTATTCCTCCCACTTTAGCCTCCTCCTAACTTTCTGTCTCACATAAGGAGGGAAAAAAAAAAAACACAAGAAGAAAATATTATGGTCAGAGGCCAGAGACACAGGCCACTGAAAGACTGAGATAAATTAGTAAGTTATAGAAGCCTCCTTAACACCTAATACCACACCATGGTCAGTCGCTTAAGCTGTGCTTGACTCTTGGCGACCCCATGGATGGCAGCCTGCCAAGCTCTTGTCCATGGGATTTCCTGACAAGAATACTAGAGTGGGCTGCCAGGCCCTCCTCCAGGGGATTTTTCTGATTCAGAGACTGAACCCATGTCTCCTACATCTTGCATTGCTGGTGTATTCTTTACTGCTGAGCCACCAGGGAAGCCTAATACCATACCAATAGGACTCAAATATAAAAATTGTGTCATAGCTGGAAAAGCTACAAGACACAGACTCTCTTTGAGGAAGAGTACTAAGGATGTTTGATAAGTCACTAATAATCAAAGATAAAATAACAAATCCTGACATGTTCAGTTAACAGACGCTTGCCCCTTGGAAGAAAAGCTATGACAAACCTAAAAAGCATATTCAAAAGCTGAGACATTACTTTGCCAACAAAGGTCCATCTAGTCAAGGCTATGGTTTTTCCAGTGGTCACGTATGGATGTGAGAGTTGGACTATCAAGAAAACTGAGTGTTGAAGAATTGATGCTTTTGAACTGTGGTGTTAGAGAAGACTCTTGAGAGTTCCTTGGACTGCAAGGAGATCCAACCAGTCCATCCTAAATGAAATTAGGCCTGAATATTCATTGGCAGGACTGATGCTGAAGCTGAAACTCCAATACTTTGGCCACCTGATGTGAAGCACTGACTCATGAAAAGACACTGATGCTGGGAAAGATCAAAGACGGAAGGAGAAGGGAATGACAGAGGATGAGATGGTTGGATGGCATCACTGACTCAATGGACATGAGTTTGAGTAAGCTCCAGGAGTTGGTGATGGACAGGGAAGCCTGGCATGCTGCAGTCCATGGGGTCGCAAAGAGTCAAACACCACCAAGTCACTGAACTGAAATGAACACGTTCAGAAAGAGTATGTTTCCTGACTGACACACATTACGAATCTAATGTGGGCTTGTTTGGAAGTTAACTTATATTTACTTTATTGTTACTGCTATCATGGTACTAAGATATACCTGGCTGATGGGTCCTGAAGAAATTCAGACTGGACCACAAGATTAATGCCATAGGCAAAATATAGTACAACAAAATTAATAGCAGAGTGAATATTGTAAAGGCCAATATCAAATGTTTTATTTATAAAAAACTATATCAACTAACTGTAATAAAATTTCAAAAACTTTTAAAAATTCAAAGAAAAAAGAAAAAACAAAAAGCTATGTTCGGCTAGTATCATTGCCACCCTTTCTAAGTTCCTCAATATACTGCAGGGAGAAGGGTCAGCCAATGTGAGACACTTGTGCCAGATTTTGAAAATGGAAAAAGAAATCATCTCTGGGATCTTGAAGCAAATCCTGCACATAGGTGAGCTTTGAGAGTCATGCTCTGGTACAGCCAGCAGCTGAGAATGTTAAGTGCGAGGGCTCAGCAAAAAGGCGGAGGTCCACCATTCCTATAGAGACGGGTCAGGACAATGGTCTGCTTTCACAGCTGACAATATCCTGATGAGACTGACCAAATTCACTGTGACTTCCATGTGAGTCCTGTGAATCAGTCGCTTTTAGGAACTTCTTCTCTAATCTTCTTCACTTAACCCTTGCAACAATGGTTAGGCAAGCCTAAAATGGCCTGTATTAAGTCCTTTGTTCTCCAAAATCCTATAATGGCTATTGTTTTCCTGACTGAAATTGGACTTTTCAACTAAATGAAGAATATTAATATACATAATTCAAATGGTTCAAAGTTTTAAAATAATTCTTCAAGAATTTGAGAGAAAATTATTCTAAATGATTTGTGGCTTTTTTCTATCTTAGAATCAGAGTGATTAATTGAATATTTCTGGGCCTGCATTTCCTCTCCCAGATGAGGGTAGTGGCTAAAACGCTTTCTAGTTCTGTCACTCTACAAGTCCAGAGTGTTAAGATTAATTAGGTTAGAGAGATGACAAAGACTAATATCCACACTGTAAATATTCGTGGTGTGGTGAATTTAACAGAATGGATAATTTGTTTTGACATAATAAATCATTGTTTCCTTCTAAGGCTAACTTTTTTGTAGTAAAATACAATTATAAAATATAATGGACACATTCTTCTTATAACAAATCTTTGTATTTCTCATGTGTATGATGAATTCTGATGACTTCATACCTCTATATGGGTAGCAAATATCTACGATGATAAAAAATGATTAACCAAAATTATATTTTAATCTTGTACCTTGATGATGCTAATCACTACCAAGATATTATCTTTGGTTATATTATGGCTCAGCAGGTAAAGAATCTGCCTGCAATGCAGGAGACTCAAGAGATGTAGGCTCAATCCCTGGGTCAGGAAGATCCCCTAGGAAAAAAAATGGCAACCCACTCCAGTTATTCTTGCCTGGAAAACTCCATGAACAGAGGAGAGTGGTGGGCTACAGTTCAAAGGGTCACAAAAAGTCAGACATGACTGAAACTAAATACACACATATTCCAAACACAAGGTCTTATCCCATTGTCTTTTATGTGAGCTTTGATAAATTACCACAAATCTGAGGGCTTTAAACAAACAATATATTTATTTTCTTTACAGTTATGTATGTTATTAAATCTGAAATAGGTTTTATTGGGCCAAAATCAAAGTGTCAGCATGGTTGTACTCATTCTGGAGGTTCTACAGGAAACCTGTTTCCTTGCTGTCTTTAGCTTTTACTGCCAGCAGGGTAGTATCCTACTTCAGTGGTCACACTTTTTCTTTTTTGTATCTGTTGTCAAATTTCCCTCTACCTCCCTCCAATACCCTGGAGAAAGGAAAGGCTACCCACTCCAATATTCTGGCCTAGAGAATTCCAAGGACTGTATATTCCATGAGGTCACAAACACTCGGACATGACTGAATGACTTTCACTTTTACATTCCCTTTCCCTCCAACTTCACTTGTGATTACATTTAGGATTCACTGGAATAACACCAGGATAACCTCCCCATTATAAGAGCTTTAACAATTACACCGACAACCTCAGTTTTGACATAGAAGATAATATTAACACACTTCAATGATTCAGACCTCGATAACTTTGAGCATCATTTTTCATTACACTAATCTTACACTTATAACATCCTGCTTATACTTCTATTCCTATAGCTAAACTCCTCGTTCTTCCTAGAGAAAATTATATATTAAAATAATAATAATAAACAAAAAGCCAATAAAGTAGATAGAATGACAAAGTTAGAAACTAAAAGTGTTGAATTAACATAAGCAATGGCAGAAAGGAAGAAAAAAGAAATACAGAACAGAGGAAACAATTAGAAAAAACATAGAAAAACAGATGAATTTTAAACACAGATTAAATTATATTTAAATAAACTATACACCCCAATTAAAAAGAAAAAACTGGTAAAAATGAAAAAAATAATACACAACTACATGCTTTCAAGTGTTGCATTTTAAATATGAAGATATAGAAAGGTTAAATTAAATGATGGAAAGATATAGAATGCAAAATTTAAACTCAATAGGCTGATGTGGCAATGGTACCCCACTCCAGTACCCTTGCCTGGAAAATCCCATGGGCAGAGAAGCCTGGTAGGCTGCAGTCCGTGGGATCGCAGAGTCGGACACGACTGAGCGACTTCATTTTCACTTTTCACTTTCATGCATTGGAGAAGGAAATGGCAACCCACTCCAGTGTTCTTGCCTGGAGAATCCCAGGGATGGGGAAGCCTGATGGGCTGCCATCTATGGGGTCACACAGAGTCAGACACGACTGAAGCGACTTAGCAGCAGTAGGCTGATGTGGCTTCATTATCATCAGACAAGTACTTCAGAACAAGAAGTGTTACCAGAGGTAAAGACGGTCACTTCATAAAGATAAAATAGTCTGCTGATTATTCCTAAACATGTGTTAAATAAGAGAGCTCCAAAATTCACGAAAGTAAAATTGATAGCACTAATGGAAAATTCTGAAAGAGAGGGGAATACCAGACCACCTGATCTGCCTGTTGAGAAATCTGTATGCAGGTCAGGAAGCAACAGTTAGAACTGGACATGGAACAACAGACTGGTTCCAAATAGGAAAAGGAGTACGTCAAGGCTGTATATTGTCACCCTGCTTATTTAACTTATATGAAGGGTACATCATGAGAAACACTGGACTGGAAGAAACACAAGCTGGAATCAAGATTGCCAGGAGAAATATCAATAACCTCAGATATGCAGATGACACCACCCTTATGGCAGAAAGTGAAGAGGAACTCAAAAGCCTCTTGATGAAAGTGAAAGTGGAGAGTGAAAAAGTTGGCTTAAAGCTCAACATTCAGAAAACGAAGATCATGGCACCTGGTCCCATCACTTCATGGGGAATAGATGGGGAAACAGTGGAAACAGTGTCAGACTTTATTTTTTGGGGCTCCAAAATCACTACAGATGGTGACTGCAGCCATGAAATTAAAAGACGCTTACTCCTTGGAAGGAAAGTCATGACCAACCTAGATAGCATATTGAAAAGCAGAGACATTACTTTGCCAACAAAGGTCCGTCTAGTCAAGGCTAGATGGTTTTTCCTGTGGTCATGTATGGATGTGAGAGTTGGACTGTGAAGAAGGCTGAGCGCCGAAGAATTGATGCTTTTGAACTGTGGTGTTGGAGAAGACTCTTGAGAGTCCCTTGGACTGCAAGGAGATCCAATCAGTCCATTCTGAAGGAGGTCAGCCCTGGGATTTCTTTGGAAGGAATGATGCTAAAGCTGAAACTCCAGTACTTTGGCCACCTCATGCGAAGGGCTGACTCATTGGAAAAGACTCTGATGCTGGGAGGGATTTGGGGCAGGAGGAGAAGCAGACAACAGAGGATGAGATGGCTGGGTGGCATCCCTGATTCGATGGACGTGAGTCTGAGTGAACTCAGGGAGTTGGTGATGGACAGGGAGGCCTGGCGTGCTGTGATTCACGGGGTCGCAAAGAGTCGGACACGACTGAGGGACTTAACTGAACTGAACTGAAAGTTAAAAAAAGGATAAATCTACATCATAGTGGAGCATTTAACTTCCATTTCTCAGGGATTCATAAGGCAAGAGGAAAAAATATGAATTAGAAAATCTAAATTAATTTAATTAATATGATAGAAGACTAAACAGCCCTAAGAAACTCTAGGTCATAAAGCAAACTAAATAAATTTCAAAGTCTTAAAATCCTACAAGAATATATAATTAAATTAGAAATAAAAAATACACCTTAGTTATTTACCCAAATATTTGGAAATTAAATAATATACTCCTAGATTGCCTATTAATCAAATAATAGGAAAAGAAAATAAAAATGCATTTACAACTGAATGAGGGTTAAAGTAAAATATATCAAAAATATTAGTGGATAAAACTATAGGTACATAGAGGGAAATGTAAAGCTCTAAATGCTTATTTTATAAAGAAAGGAAGGCTTAAAATCTATAAGCTAAGTTTTCAACATAAGAAACTATAAGAGAAAAATCAAAGAAGCTAGAAGATTATATGAAGGAAAATGTAAGTACAAAATAAATTTTTAAAATTTAGAAGAAAGAAAACAAAATAACAAAATCATTGAAAGAGAAAACAAAAATATTACAGAAGTTAGTTCTTTAAAATGATTGAAGGAATCGATACATATATAGCAAGACATCATATAGCTGACTCAACAACATATAGGCAGACTGAACAACAAAAAAATTCCAACATCAGACATAAAGGAGGAATCATCATTATATATTCCATAAATATTAAATGTATAACAACAAATATTATGAATAAAATTAAAGCAATACTTGGGAAATTAGAAGAAATACAGGCACCTGAAAAGCACAAGTTGTAAAAGCTATTAGAAGACAGGAACACTGAAAATGCCTATTGTTTTAAACAAATAAACTTATAAATCTTTCTACTGCTGCTGCTGCTGCTGCTAAGTTGCTTCAGTCGTGTCCAACTCTGTGCGACCCCATAGACGGCAACCCACCGGGCTCCCCCGTCCTTGGGATTCTCCAGGCAAGAATACTAGAGTGGGCTGCCATTTCCTTCTTCAATTCATGAAAGTGAAAAGTGAAAGTGAACTCACTCAGTTGTGTGCAACTCTTAGCGACCCCATGGACTGCAGCCTACCAGGCTCCTCCATCCATGGGATTGTCCAGGCAAGAGTACTGGAGTGGGGTGCCATTGCCTTCTCCACACACTAACTAGGATAGCTAAAATAAAAGACAACATTAGAACGTGTAGCAGTTGTAATTCCAATATACTATTACTGGGTGTGTAAAATGATTCAAGTCTTTTAAAATATTATTTATCAGTTACAAGATAAAAATACACCTACCTATGACTGAGCAATTCCAGCCGTCCAAAAGAAGGAAAAATGTAAATATGTAAGTACTGTTAATTTTATCTTTATTCATCTCACAAAAAACTGGAGGGGAAAACAACATTTCCATTAACATTTGAATGAATAAACAGATTGTGATAAATTTATTTTATCAAAAAATTATCAACAATAAGAAATGACTTACTAATTCATAAAACAAATGGATAGAAATCTTAAAAATTAGAGCAGAAATAAATGCAAAAGAAACAAAAGAGATCATAGCAAAAATCAACAAAACCAAAAGCTGATTCTTTGAAAGGATAAATAAAATGGACAAACCATTAGCCAGACTCATCAAGAAACAAAGGGAGAAAAATCAAATCAATACAATTAGAAATGAAAATGGAGAGATCACAACAGACAACACAGAAATACAAAGGATCATAAGAGACTACTTTCAACAATTATATGCCAATAAAATGGACAACGTGGAAGAAATGGACAAATTCTTAGAAAAGTACAACTTTCCAAAACGGGACCAGGAAGACATAGAAGATCTTAACAGACCCATCACAAGCACGGAAATTAAAACTGTAATCAAAAATCTTCCAGCAAACAAAAGCCCAGGTCCAGACGGCTTCACAGCTGAATTCTACCAAAAATTTAGAGAAGAGCTAACACCTATCCTGCTCAAACTCTTCCAGAAAATTGCAGAGGAAGGTAAACTTCCAAAATCACCCTAATACCAAAACCTGACACAGATCCCACAAAAAAAGAAAACTACAGGCCAATATCACTGATGAACATAGATGCAAAAATCCTTAACAAAATTCTAGCAATCAGAATCCATCAACACATTAAAAAGATCATACATCATGACCAAGTGGGCTTTATCCCAGGGATGCAAGGATTCTTCAATAACCGCAAATCAATCAATGTAATACACCACATTAACAAATTGAAAAATAAAAACCATATGATTATCTCAGTAGATGCAGAGAAAGCCTTTGACAAAATTCAACACCCATTTATGATAAAAACTCTCCAGAAAGCAGGAATAGAAGGAACATACCTCAACATAATAAAAGCTATATATGACAAACCCACAGCAAACATTATCCTCAATGGGGAAAAATTGAAAGCATTTCCTCTAAAGTCAGGAATAAGACAAGGGTGCCCACTTTCACCATTACTATTCACCATAGTTTTGGAAGTTTTGGCCACAGCAATCAGAGCAGAAAAAGAAATAAAAGGAATCCAAATTGGAAAAGAAGAAGTAAAACTCTCACTATTTGCAGATGACATGATCCTCTACATAGAAAACCCTAAAGACTCCACTAGAAAACTACTAGAACTAATCAACGACTACAGTAAAGTTGCAGGATATAAAATCAACACACAGAAATCCCTTGCATTCCTATACACTAATAATGAGAAAACAGAAAGAGAAATTAAGGAAACAATTCCATTCACCATTGCAACGGAAAGAATAAAATACTTAGGAATATATCTACCTAAAGAAACTAAAGACCTATATATAGAAAACTATAAAACACTGGTGAAAGAAATCAAAGAGGACACTAATAGATGGAGAAATATACCATGTTCATGGATTGGAAGAATCAATATAGTGAAAATGAGTATACTACCCAAAGCAATTTATAGATTCAATGCAATACCTATCAAGCTACCAACAGTATTCTTCACAGAGCTAGAACAAATAATTTCACAATTTGTATGGAAATACAAAAAACCTCGAATAGCCAAAGCAATCTTGAGAAAGAAGAATGGAACTGGAGCAATTTATAGATTCAATGCAATACCTATCAAGCTACCAACAGTATTCTTCACAGAGCTAGAACAAATAATTTCACAATTTGTATGGAAATATAAAAATCCTCGAATAGCGAAAGCGATCTTGAGAAAGAAGAATGGAACTGGAGGAATCAACCTACCTGACTTCAGGCTCTACTACAAAGCCACAGTTATCAAGACAGTATGGTACTGGCACAAAGATAGAAATATAGATCAATAGAACAAAACAGAAAGCCCAGAGATAAATCCACGCACATATGGACACCTTATCTTTGACAAAGGAGGCAAGAATATACAATGGATTAAAGACAATCTCTTTAACAAGTGGTGCTGGGAAATCTGGTCAACCACTTGTAAAAGAATGAAACTAGAACACTTTCTAACACCATACACAAAAATAAACTCAAAATGGATTAAAGATCTCAACGTAAGACCAGAAACTATAAAACTCCTAGAGGAGAACATAGGCAAAACACTCTCTGACATACATCACAGCAGGATCCTCTATGACCCACCTCCCAGAATATTGGAAATAAAAGCAAAAATAAACAAATGGGACCTAATTAACCTTAAAAGCTTCTGCACATCAAAGGAAACTATTAGCAAGGTGAAAAGACAGCCTTCAGAATGGGAGAAAATAATAGCAAATGAAGCAACTGACAAACAACTAATCTCAAAAATATACAAGCAACTCCTACAGCTCAACTCCAGAAAAATAAATGACCCAATCAAAAAATGGGCCAAAGCACTAAACAGACATTTCTCCAAAGAAGACATACAGATGGCTAACAAACACATGAAAAGATGCTCAACATCACTCATTATCAGAGAAATGCCAATCAAAACCACTATGAGGTACCATCTCACACCAGTCAGAATGGCTGCGATCCAAAAGTCTACGAATAATAAATGCTGGAGAGGGTGTGGAGAAAAGGGAACCCTCTTACACTGTTGGTGGGAATGCAAACTAGTACAGCCACTATGGAGAACAGTGTGGAGATTCCTTAAAAACCTGGAAATAGAACTGCCTTATGATCCAGCAATCCCACTGCTGGGCATACACACTGAGGAAACCAGAAGGGAAAGAGACACGTGTACCCCAATGTTCATCGCAGCACTGTTTATAATAGCCAGGACATGGAAGCAACCTAGATGTCCATCAGCAGATGAATGGATAAGAAAGCAGTGGTACATATACACAATGGAGTATTACTCAGCCATTAAAAATAAAACATTTGAATCAGTTCTAATGAGGTGGATGAAACTGGAGCCTATTATACAGAGTGAAGTAAGCCAGAAGGAAAAACACCAATACAGTATACTAACACATATATATGGAATTTAGAAAGATGGTAACAATAACCCTGTGTACGAGACAGCAAAAGAGACACTGATGTATAGAACAGTCTTATGGACTCTATGGGAGAGGGAGAAGGTGGGAAGATTTGGGAGAATGGCATTGAAACATGTAAAATATCATGTAAGAAACAAGATGCCAGTCCAGGTTTGATGCAGGATACTGGATGCTTGGGGCTAGTGCACTGGGACGACCCAGAGGGATGGTATGGGGAGGGAAGAGGGAGGAGGGATCAGGATGGGGAACACATGTATACCTGTGGTGGATTCATTTTGATATTTGGCAAAACTAATACTATTATGTAAAGTTTAAAAATAAAAAAAAATTAAAAAAAATATGATGCTGAATAAAAAAGCCAAATACAAGAATATCCAGTGTGTATTTTCATTTGTTTGATGCTATCATAGCTTGGTTAACCAAATGTACAGAGATAACAATTGGAAGAGTGACAGTACATATTATTCTATGTAAATTTTGTTTCTATCAAAAAAAGTTTGAAGAGGAAAAAAGGAACTGGCAAAAAAATGAATACTTACTGTATTGACTCAGTAATCTCATTTTTAGCAGTTTCCCATGTGAGTTGGAAACTTACATTGACATAAAGTCTGTATACAAAAGTTTATATCCATTTTATTTATAATCACTAAAACCAGGAGACAACCCAAATATCTCTCACTGGATAAATGGATAAACAAACTCTCATATAATTGAATGCTACTCAGCAATAAAAGAAGACTAAGCTATTGATTCATGCAACAATGTGAATAAATCTTAAATGTACTTTGTTAAGTGAAAGAAGCCAGGTCCCAAAGGCTACATATTATATGGTCTCATATGACTTTCTGGAATAAACAAAATAATAGGGAGAGGAAAAGATCCATGGATGTCGACAGCAGGGCTTAGAGAGAGGTTATCTACAAAGGGGCAGCAAGTAGTATTTGGAGATGATAGAACTGTTTTGTTTAGTATTGTTTGGTGGATAGGGGCTTCCCAGGTGGCACAGTGGTAGAGAATCCACCTGCCAATGCAGGAGACACCAGAGACATGGGTTCAATCCCTGGGTCGAGAAGATCTCCTGGAGTAGGAAATGGCAATCCACTCCAGTATTCCTGCCTGGAAGATTCCATGAATGAGGAGCCTGGCCAGCTACAGTCCATGGAGTTGAAAAAGAATTAGGTACAACTGAGTGACTGAGCACTGTGTGGTGGATACATGATTATGAATTTGTCATAACCCATTGAATTGTACCCACAGAACGAAGTTTCCTACATTCATGTTTAAAAATAAAAACAGCAATAAGAAAACACAGTGTCAACGGGTCCCAGAATGGAATGCAAACTGTATAGGAAGAATTTAATTATAATACAAATAAATGGTATAACCACATTGAAGGAAGTGAGCAAAGGAGCTGATGTACCTACTTTGGAAGTGTTTTGACTGGGCACTGCAGAGATAAAGATTCTGTACAAAAACACTGTACACTAGTTAGTAAATTTCTTCCACATAAGGATTTGGATTAGTAATTCTGAAACTATATGTATATTAGGGTTGCATAAATAAGTTCATTATAGATAATAAGAGCAAATTTTCTTACTGTTGAAGAGAAAACTTCCAAAGAAGGAAAGGAGAATGATAGATTGAACCTCGTGGTGCTGCACTGTAGTGAGACAGCAGTATGAATTCACATTTTGTTTTGGTGTGTATATGTGTTTCTGTGCATTACCAGTTATTCGTATGTATGTGATACATATTATGTGGAGATGTGGAGCTCTATGTACACATGAATTAGTACACATACATTTCCTAGCTCTGTCTACTGAGTAGACCCAAAAAGAGATGTCACCTCAATAATAGTGAATATACCGAGCACCAAGATCACAGTTTCTAAGTACCACTTGCCAATAGCAAGAACAAAGGATCCTTGAAAAACAGTTAATATTCCTTCCTGGCTGGAGAAGGTAAAATACAAGATGAGCCTGAAACAACCTGTGGGAAATAAGAATAAACAACAACCACAAAAAGATGGGACAATTAAAAAGGAGCATACAAAATAGTATGGAAGTGTTCCTGGGTGTGAAGCTCAAACAACGTGAAGAAAAATATAAAGGTAGTACTCGTTTTGAACTAAAGGATAAAATATGTATCTATGAGTTCATACAGTTATAAATAATTGATTGCATAAATAAATACATTTATTCAATTTAGAAATGTGGAATTAATGAGGAGATAGAAAATCCCTATTAGAACACCACAGTGAGATTCACTGATGAATGTTAAAGTTAGTAACTAGATGATTCAGGAAAAGCAAAATATTTGTATGGCTTCAGTGTAATGCCTCATAATATTTATAAATTACCAGTGAGGAGGGGGAATACAGTGTAGAAACCTGGCAGATATCTCCTCATTCACATGATCAAGCTTAACATCACGAGTAGAAAGTCACGATAATATTCTGTTTCCCTCAATATGATACTATGTAAAAAACAATTCACCTCTACAGTATTCTTCGCTAAAATTCATGGCTTCAGTTGAATGAGAGAATTTTAAAATAACCAAAGTTGTAGGATATTCTAAAAAATTCTACAAAATTTTTTAACAGCAAGATTCAATTTCCTAGTCATGAAAGACAAGATTGAGAAACTATCACAGATTGGAAGTATCCAAGGAATTAAGAAAACTGAACAAAATGTAGGCTCAAATTGAATCATGCAACAGGAGAAAGTATATGTAAATGGAAAGACTGGTGAAAGCAAGATAAAGTCTGTAGTTTAGTTAATAAAATGCCAATGTTAATCTCTTAATTTTGACAAATGTGCCCTGCTTATACAAAATGTTATTATTAAGAAAGACTGAAAAATGATATACAGAAATTCTCTATATTATCTTTGGTATTCTTCTGTGAATCTGAAATTATTTCCAAATTATAATTTTACAAAATGTCTGAGTCTTTTTATGTTTCTGAAATATGAAAAACCATGGAGATTACTGATTCTTCAGAAAATTTTGTGACTTATCTTGCAAGGTAAGCTGAGGATGGATGACACATATGTTAGAGATAATATTTTAATAAAAATTTCAGCTTTTTATAGAATAAAAATGGATATTAAAGATTGACCCCCTACTAACCTACATTCTCACTTCCCATTCTTGGTTAGACCTCTTTAAATGTTTTTACAGCTTTATTGAGATAAAACTGATATATAATAAACTGCACATAATTAACATAAGCAATTTGTTAGTTTTATATATATATATATAAATATACAGAATCATTATCATAATCAAGAAAATAAACACATGCATCATCTCCAAACACCTCTTCCTGTTTCTTAGTTACATTTTTGCTCATGTTCTACCCTCTCTCTACAAGACTCAAATCCTGATTTTGACTGGTGGATCCTAGACCTTGAGGGCTTGGCTTACAGTTCCCTCATTCAAAATGCCTTCCTTAATTATTAGTCTCATACCACAACCTGATTTATGTATCTCCAACTTTCACTTAACTTACTACTTTACATCATGACTTTGTGTCTGTGGCAATTCTCCTCAGAATAAAAGATAATATTGATGGTGGAAGAAATTTTGTTTCACCATTGTATCCACAGACCTCCATACAGATAAGCTACTAAACAGACATTCCTCAAAGTATATTATTCCATGTTTTTATACACTTTGCAGAAACACATGCCTCTAACTGTTAAAACATTTTATTTCAGACAATATTATTGGACAAATAAAACCACCATGCTTGTTACGATTCAAGAGGTCTATGAAATAACAGGATTGTCTTTTTTAATTAAAAGCCAATGGTGTGTGTATTTAATTATTTTGGTTAATCAAAACATTCTTAAAATGTTCTTAAAAATGTAACCGTTATGAGTTCAGTGCCTCTACTATTCCAAACTCTCATTATTTAATGAAATTACTGACTTCCAAATACAGTTTGTGTGTTTATTTTGTAACCTATGACTGCTTTATTATACAATTATATGTTCTTCATCAGTGATTAAGAACTTCACATATGAATTTATATGAGATTCATTATTATATTTTGGTACAATAGTTCATGATCATAACTATCTTAAATGAACATATCCCAGGCACACTGCTAAGTACTTTATATGCATTGTCACAACAAATTTTTAATAAAAACTTACTAGGCTTTATTAACCCCTTTTATTGATAAGCTGAGACTCAGAAAATAAACTTGAGAGGAGCAGCAATTATTACCTGGTAAAAATGCCTTTTCAGTTCAGTTTAGTTCAGTCGCTCAGTCGTGTCCGCCTCTTTGCGACCCCATGAATCACAGCACGCCAGGCCTCCCTGCCCATCACCAACTCCCAGAGTTCACTCAGACTCATGTCCATTGAGTCAGTGATGCCATCCAGCCATCTCATCCTCTGTCGTCCCCTTCTCTGATGCTGGAAAAGCATCAGAGTCTTTTCCAATGAGTCAACTCTTCGCATGAGGTGGCCAAAGTACTGGAGTTTCAGCTTTAGCATCATTCCTTCCAAAGAAATCCCAGGGCTGATCTCCTTCTAAACTATAATAAATTAAGTCATTTTAATTCCTACACACTTCATCAACACTTGTACTTAGAGCAACATCTACCAGGCACAGGGGCCCAGATTAATTGACTTGTATCATATAACAGAATAATTCTAAAACTATAACTTGCATTTTTGTGAAAGTGAAGTTGCTCAGTCATGTCCGACTCTTTGCGACCCCGTGGACTGCAGCCCACCAGGCTCCTCTGTCCATGGAATTTTCCAGACAAGAATACTGGAGTGGGTTACCATTTCCTTGCATTTTTGTAGCGCTTTACAATTTTTAATATGCTTTGACAAAGTTTACCACTTCACAGACCTGAAGTAGTTAAAGGCAGATTTATGTCTCACTGCGTAGTTAAGGAAACAAACTGAGTGCCTTGCAATGATTAGAAAAGGTCACAAAACAACCTATTCCTTCTGACTCTTGGACAGTGGGTATCTTCCCTCTAGCCTTCCCGTTAATAAACAATGTTTATTCTCACCTCATGGCCTTTACACTTACATTTCCCTCCTACCAGACATTCTTTCATTCCATATATTTTAATGTCACACTTCCCTTCTTATTGTAATCAGGGCTTCAGACTCCCCTTCTAAAATATCTACTCATACGTTTCACTTCCTTTAGGGTAAAAAAATCTTCAATCTTACTTAGGGGTGAATCTTTAATCTTACTACTTACAGAACTTTTTTATAGAAGTTTTTGTCTATAAATTATAATTCATATAAGTCACATTTGACTGAACCCTAGATCCTAAAACCATATCTAGCCAAATATATCTGTTTATGAAAAATTGGTAGTGATATTTCTCCAAATTTATTGACTATTATATGTAGGTTTAGTTTTAATGAAGGAACAATTTTAAAACGCTGTGAATATTACTGTGGTACACTTTGATTAACCACATCAAGACTTTGTGATTATATATTAAACTAGTGGCTCATACACTAATTGATTAATGATCTCAGTGTGATGGTAAAATATAGCTGTTATTTTCATTAATAAATACATTTAATACTGTTTTTTAAACCAAAAAATAAATAGTGCTTATTTTTACTTTATTAAATAGTTAACATATATTAAAATTTACATTTTATAAAACCCTATGCATGTAATTTTTTAAATATGCTGGAATGTCAATATGTCAATATTAAAAAGTTAAATTATAATACTAATATAAAATATCAGCATGCTGCTAAGTCACTTCAGTCGTGTCCAACTCTGTGCAACCCCATAGACAGTAGCCCACCAGGCTCCCCCGTCCCTGGGATTCTCCAGGCAAGAACACTGGAGTGGGTTGTCATTTCCTTCTCCAGTGCATGAAAGTGAAAAGTGAAAGTGAAATCACTCAGTCTTGTCTGACTCTTAGCGACCCCATGGACTGAAGCCTACCAGGCTCCTTCTTCCATGGGATTTTCCCGGCAAAAGAGTACTGGAGTGGGGTGCCATTTTGCCTATATTAATTACTTGATGGGCTTTTGAGCTATACGTTCTTTACAGCAGTGACTAAGTGACAGTCAAATATTAGCTATTTCTCTTCAAAATAATGAGCCTCAATAATTTTTTTACTAATTCTGATGAGACATTTCTTTAAATATCCTATGTCGTATCATTTTCAGATTAAAGATGTCATTCGAATGTACTTCTGGTATTTCGATCAGAAGTAAATTATACACAGCCTACTGAAAAATCACTACACTACTCTGCTCTATCAATTGATTGTGACAAATTAATAACACCATTAAATCTTATAATGCAAAATGAATTTGGGTCAGGCTGAAAAAATACTTAGAGTTTCATTTGATATACTTTTTAATAATTCTTAATTTTATAACATTTTGTAGTTGTAACAGGTAAATTGAATAGAGCAAAAGAAGTCTATGGTATAATTTCTAATAATTTCTAATTAGAAGTAAAAGATTATCTTAATCATTATAATTCTTAGTTCTTTGAAAAAAATGTTTCTGGTAATACTTTTCATAACATAACAGACAAAGCCCTTTTATAATTTCCATGCTATAATTATTAATATTTTAACTTATTTACTATATTACTAAAGTGGCAAAGTTTTAATATGGAAACTAATTCATCTTTTTACAAGTTTCATTTACAAGTTTCAAACATCATTGCTTTGGAAGAGAAAGAAGTAATAAATTTTACTTTACACATTTTTTATATTTTTACTTGTGTTATATATATATGTACCAGAATTTATCATCTTAGCCACTTTTAAATGTATGATTCAATAATGTTAAGTATGTCACACTGTTATGATTAATTTATATTTAAATAATGTATTAGTAATGAATCATCAATACATTCTGAAAATCATAACTGAACAGAACCTAAGAAAAATTACAAAATAAGCAAATGGTGGTCCTTGGGTCATAAAGGTAAGGCACAACCTACTGAGATAATGAAATGCAACATGTCTGGCACTGTGTTGGAAACCGTTCAGGTAATGATAATCTAGGTATCAGTACCTGGATCAGATAGGCTAAGTAATTTGGTTGTAGTCAACAATAAATAAAATAAAAATTTGACCCAGTTTGTTCTGACTCTAAATATCTGATATTTTTATCAAATTTTACTATTAAAGATCTGGGCTAATGAAGACTATAGCTAAAGTCTCTGTAAACAAATTGCTTTTACAGGTGCTATTATTAAAGCCCATAATACGGGCTTTAAAAACAGCCCATATTATGGGCTTCAAAACAGCTCTGTTTGAATTCACATTCTCTGTTTGAAAGCAACCTATGTGGACTTAGGTAAGCCCCTGAAACTTGTAGAGCCTCAGTTTCCTCATCTGAATAGTCACTTTTCACTTAGAAATGGAGATACAGAGATAATAATAATATTCCCCAAAAACTTGTTATGGGACTCAATCCACTTTTTATGATTGTAATTCTTTGCAGTTCAAAACAGATCTCTGATATTAGACCAGCTAGGTTCAAAACTGAATTCAAACCCTTTTAAGCTCATTGCTGTTGCTGCTGTTTAGTCACTAAACAGTGCCCAACTATGTGACCCCATGGACAGCAGCATCCCAGCCTTCTCTGTCCTCCACTATTTTTCGTGGCATGTGTGGGTCTAGTTGCTCAGTCGTGTCCTACTCTTTGCAACACCATGGACTGTAGCCTGCCAGGCTCCTCTGTCCATGGGGCTTCTCCAGGCCAGAATACTGGAGTGGGTTGCCATGTCCTCCTCCAGAGGACCTTCCCAACCTAGGGATTGAACCCAGGTCTCCTGCATTGCAGGCGGATTCTTTACTATCTGTGCTCAAATTCATGTCCTTTGAGTTAGTGATACTATCTAACCATTTCATCCTCTGCTGCTCGCTTCTCATTATGCCTTCAATAGTTCAGAAATTCAGGGCCTTTTTCAATGAGTTGGCTCTTTGCATTAGGTGGCCAAGGTATTGGAGTTTCAACTTCAGCAACAGTCTTTCCAATGAATATTCATGGTTGATTTCCTTTAGGATTAGTGACTGATTTGATTTCCTTGCAGTCCAAGGGACTCTCAAGAGTTTTCTCCAGCACCACAACCAAAAAGAATGAATTCTTCAGTGCTCAGCCTTCTTTATGGTCTAACTTACATCCATACATAACTACAGGAAAAACCATAGCTGTGCCTATATGGACCTTTGTCGGCAAAGTGATGTCTCTGCTTTACAATATGATGGCTAGGTTTGTCATAGCTTTCCTTCCAAGGAGCAAGTGTCTTTTAATTTCATGGCTGCAGTTAGTATCCACCTTGATTTTGGAGCCCAGGAAAATAAAATCTGTCACTACTTCCAATTTTTCCCCTTTCTATTTGCCATGAAGTGATGGGACCAGATGCCATGATCTTTGCTTTTTGAATGCTGAGTTTTAAGCCAGCTTTTTCACTCTCCTCTTTTACCCTCATCAAGAGGCTCTTTAGTTCCTCTTTGCTTTCTGCTGTAAGGGTGGTGTCATCTGCATACATGAAGTTATTGATAATTTCTCCCAGCAATTTTGATTCTAGCTTGTGATTCATCCATCCTGGCATTTCATATGATGTACTCTGCATGTAAGTTAAATAAACAGGTTGACAATATACAGTCTTGTCACTCTCCTTTACCCATTTGGAACCAGCCGATTGTTCCATGTCCGGTTCTACCTGTTGCTTCTTCTTCTTTTTTTTAAGTAACAATTATTTATCTATACCAAAGTTCCATTTGAATATCACTATGAATCCCATTGCCGAAAATTCATTTTGTGTTTTTTTTTTTTCCTCTTTTGGCTGGTTTTGTGATTCATTTGAGCTTCATCATGGCTCAGCAAGTAAAGAATCTGCCTGCAATGCAGGAAACAGGAGACACTGGTTTGATACCTGGGCCAGGAAAATGGGAGAGAATGGCAACACACTCCATTATTCTTGCCTGAAAAAATGGTGGGCTACAGTCTAATGGGTCATAGTCAGAAATGACTAAGAAACTAAGCACAAATTAAGCTCAGTGATCAGTTTAACTAAGCTTAAAGAATTCAGAGTAAGGTCTAATTTACTCACTAAGATGAATTCTTACTCATTTTTCTTCAATTCTCATATTCTAAATCTTTCTTTCCAGTGCTGTCAAAAATATATAGAAAATATAAGATCTGTACTTAATAGTTGTGAAGTCAAGGTTTGTTAAATATACTTATTGGCACATTTATTTGTGTGTTTATGCATATACACACATGCATTAAAGTTCTATTAAAGTTTTTGTATTGTTTTCCATCATACTACTTTTTGCTTAAACATAGCCAAAATCATGAATGTTATTTTCTCACTGAATCATTATTTCTATAGAAAAAACAAATGCACTTCCAACTACAAAATAGTATACATTAGACTATCAGATGCTATTTTTCCTTTTTATGTGTGTAGCCTCTATATTTACTGAAATATAGATGGGAAAATAATCTAGACCATTCAAGAGCAATGGAGGCTGCCTAAAGAGATCTGGGGCAAACGGAATTTCTTTAATTTTTAAATTTTTTTCACATTAGAACTTTTTTTGTTTGTTTTATGAAAGGGAGGAAGATATTTCTCCATCAGTTGTGTTTTTTTTTTTAAATTGGAGGCTAATTACTTTATTTGTGGTGGTTTTTGCCATACATTGACATGAATCAGCCAAGGGTGTACATTTGTCCTCCTGTCCCAAACCACCTTCCCACCTCCCTCCCCATCCCATCCCTCTGAGTTGTCCCAGTGCAGTGGCTTCAAGTACCCTGCTTCACACATTGAACTTGGACTGGTCATCGATTTCACATATGGTAATACACATGTTTCAATGCTATTCTCTCAAATCATCCCACCCCTGCCTTCTCCCACAGAGTTCAAAAGTCTGTTCTTTATACCTGTGTCTCTTTTGCTGTCTCACATATAAGATCATCATTACCATCTTTCTAAATTTGATATGTACACATTAATATATTTTATTGGTGCTTTTCTTTCTGACTTACCTCATTGTATAATAGGCTGCAGTTTCATCCACCTCATAAGAACGGACTCAAATCTTTTTAATAACTGAGTAATATTCCATTGTGTATATGTACCACACCTTTCTTATCCATTCATCTGCTGATGGACATGTAGGCTGTTTTCATGTCCTAACTATTGTAAGCAGTGCTGTAATGAACATTGTGGTACATGTGTCTCTTTCAATTCTGGTTTCCTCAGTGTGTATGCCCAGCAGTGGGATTGCTGGGTCGTATGGCAGTTCTGGAGAAGGCAATGGCAACCCACTCCAGCACTCTTGCCTGGAAAATCCCATGGACGGAGGAGCCTAGTAGGCTGTAGTCCATGGGGTTGCTAAGAGTCGGACATGACTAAGCGACGTCACTTTCACTTTTCACTTTCATGTATTGGAGAAGGAAATGGCAACCCACTCCAGTGTTCTTGCCTGGAGAATCCCAGGGAGGGCAGATCCTGGTGGGCTGCTGTCTATGGGGTCGCACAGAGTCGGACATGACTGAAGCGACTTAGCAGCAGCAGCAGCAGCAGCATAGCAGTTCTATTTCCAGTTTATTTAAGGAATCTCCACACTGTTCTCCATAGTGGCTGTGCTAGTTTTCATTCCCACCAACAGTGTAAGAGAGTTCCCTTTTCTCCGCACCCTCTCCAGCATTTATTGTTTGTAGACTTTTTGATGACAGCCACCCTGACTGGTGTGAGGTGGTACCTCATAGAGGTTTTGATTTGCATTTCTCTGATAATGAGTGATGTTGAACATCTTTTCATGTGTTTGTTAGTCATCTGTATGTCTTCTTTGGAGAAATGTCTGGTTAGTTCTTTGGCCCATTTTTTGATTGGGTCATTTATTTTTCTGCTTTTAAGCTGCGTGAGCTGCTTGTATATTTTGAGATTAATTCTTTGTCAGTTGCTTCATTTGCTATTATTTTCCCCATTCTGAAGGCTGCCTTGCTTATAGTTTCCTTTGTTGTGCAAAAGTTTTTTAAGTTTAATTAGGTCCTATTTATTTTTGCTTTTATTTCCATCATTCTAGGATGTGAGTCATAGAGGATCTTGCTGTGATTTATGTCAGAGAGTATTCTACTGTGTTTTCTTCTAGCAGTTTTATAGTTTCTGGTCTTACATTTAGATCTTTATCCATTTTGAGCTTATTTTTGTGTATGGTGTTAGAGAGTGTTCTGGTTTCATTCTCTTACAGGTGGTAGACCAGTTTTCCCAGCACCACTTGTTAAAAAGATTGTCTTTTCTCCATTGTATATTTTTGCCTCCTATGTCAAGCAAAAGGTGTTCATAAGTGCATGGATTTATCTCTGGGCTTTCTATTTAATTCCACTGGTCTATATTTCTGTCTTTGTGCCAGTACCATACTGTCTTAATGACTGTAGCTTTGTAGTATAGTCTGAAGTCAGGCAGATTGATTCTTCCAGTTCCATTCTTCTTTCTCAAGATTGCTTTGGCTATTCATGGTTTCTTGTGATTCCATACAAATTGTGTAATTATTTGTTCTAGTTCTGTGAAAAATACTGTTGGTAGCTTGATAGGGATTGCATTGAATCTATAAATTGCTTTGGGTAGTATACTCATTTTCACTATATTGATTCTTCTGATCCATGAACATGGTATATTTCTCCATCTATTTGTGTCATCTTTGATTTCTTTCATCAGTGTTTTATAATTATTATGTTGAGGTATGTTCCTTCTATGCCTGCTTTCTGGAGAGTTTTTATCATAAATGGGTGTTTAATTTTGTCAAAGACTCTCTCTGTTGCCTCTTGAGTGGCATACATGTTTCTCAGGAGATAAGTAAAGT
Source organism: Bos indicus (assembly GCF_029378745.1). Lineage (NCBI taxonomy): Eukaryota > Metazoa > Chordata > Mammalia > Artiodactyla > Bovidae > Bos > Bos indicus. The sequence continues at coordinate 25,327,248 of NC_091776.1, read as the reverse complement.
GGTCTGCTATTATCATTTCTTCAAAGAATTTTCCACAGCTTGTTGTGATCCACCCAGCCAAAGGCTTTAGTGTAGTAAATGAAGCAGATGTTTTTCTGGAACTCCCTTACTTTCATCATGATCCAACGAACATTGGGAATTTGATCTCTGGTTCTTCTGCCTCTTCAAAACCCAGATTGTACACTGGAAATTCTCAGTTCACATACTGCTGAAGCCTAGTTTTCAGGATTTTGAACATAACCTTGTGAAACCTAGCATGTGAAATGAATGCAATTAACCTCATTAACTCTAGCACAATGCTCCACTTAGTGCTTTAGGGTCTTCACTTGTAAAAATGGAAATAATTTTACTACCTATGTTATATGGTTATTGTGAGGATTAACTGAATTATGTATAAAGTATTTTGAACAATGCTGGCACATAATTAGTGCTCAAGTGCATTAGATATTTTTTGATATCTTTCATTTTTTGAGTTACAGTAAAGTCATCTGCAATTAAAAAGTTTCACAGCATTCAGCAGTTCTTATCCCCAGTTGAGTAAGCATTTTATGACCATTATTTTGAACTCTTTTTCAGGTAAATTACTTATCTCCCTTTCATTAAGGTTGTTTCCTGAAGCATTATCATGTTCTTCATTTGGAATATATTTCTCTCTTTTTTCTTTTTTTTTTAATTTTTTTACACTTTTATTTTTTTATTTTTTTTTTATTTTTAAAATTAAAAAAATTTCAGGTATACACGTGCTCCCCATCCTGAACCCACCTCCCTCCCCCCTCCCCATACCATCCCCCTGGGCCGTCCCAGCGCACCAGCCCCAAGCATCCAGCATTGTGCACTGAACCTGGACTGGCATCTCGTTTCATACATGACATTTCACATGTTTCAATGCCATTCTCCCAAATCTTCCCACCCTCTCCCTCTCCCTCTCCCACAGAGTCCATAAGACTGTTCTATACATCAGTGTCTCTTTTACTGTCTCGTATACAGGGTTATCGTTACCATCTTTCTAAATTCCATATATATGCGTTAGTATACTGTATTTATGTTTTTCCTTCTGGCTTACTTCACTCTGTATAATAGGCTCCAGTTTCATCCACCTCATTAGAACTGATTCAAATGTATTCTTTTTAATGGCTGAGTAATACTCCATTGTGTATATGTACCACTGCTTTCTTATCCATTCATCTGCTGATGGACATCTAGGTTGCTTCCATGTCCTGGCTATTATAAACAGTGCTGCGATGAACATTGGGGTACACGTGTCTCTTTCCCTTCTGGTTTCCTCAGTGTGTATGCCCAGCAGTGGGATTGCTGGATCATAAGGCAGTTCTATTTCCAGGTTTTTAAGGAATCTCCACACTGTTCTCCATAGTGGCTGTACTAGTTTGCATTCCCACCAACAGTGTAAGAGGGTTCCCTTTTCTCCACACCCTCTCCAGCATTTATTATTTGTAGACTTTTGGATCACAGCCATTCTGACTGGCGTGAAATGGTACCTCATAGTGGTTTTGATTTGCATTTCTCTGATAATGAGTGATGTTGAGCATCTTTTCATGTGTTTGTTAGCCATCTGTATGACTTCTTTGGAGAAATGTCTATTTAGATCTTTGGCCCATTTTTTGATTGGGTCATTTATTTTTCTGGAGTTGAGCTGTAGGAGTTGCTTGTATATTTTTGAGATTAGTTGTTTGTCGGTTGCTTCATTTGCTATTATTTTCTCCCATTCTGAAGGCTGTCTTTTCACCTTGCTAATAGTTTCCTTTGATGTGCAGAAGCTTTTAAGTTTAATTAGGTCCAATTTGTTTATTTTTGCTTTTATTTCCAATATTCTGGGAGGTGGGTCATAGAGGATCCTGCTGTGATGTATGTCAGAGAGTGTTTTGCCTATGTTCTCCTCTAGGAGTTTTATAGTTTCTGGTCTTACGTTTAGATCTTTAATCCATTTTGAGTTTATTTTTGTGTATGGTGTTAGAAAGTGTTCTAGTTTCATTCTTTTACAAGTGGTTGACCAGATTTCCCAGCACCACTTGTTAAAGAGATTGTCTTTAATCCACTGTATATTCTTGCCTCCTTTGTCAAAGATAAGCTGTCCATATGTGCGTGGATTTATCTCTGGGCTTTCTATTTTGTTCCATTGATCTATATTTCTGTCTTTGTGCCAGTACCATACTGTCTTGATAACTGTGGCTTTGTAGTAGAGCCTGAAGTCAGGTAGGTTGTTTCCTCCAGTTCCACTTTTCTTTCTCAAGATCGCTTTGGCTATTCGAGGTTTTTTGTATTTCCATACAAATTGTGAAATTATTTGTTCTAGCTCTGTGAAGAATACTGTTGGTAGCTTGATAGGGATTGCATTGAATCTATAAATTGCTTTGGGTAGTATACTCATTTTCACTATATTGATTCTTCCAATCCATGAACATGGTATATTTCTCCATCTATTAGTGTCCTCTTTGATTTCTTTCACCAGTGTTTTATAGTTTTCTATATATAGGTCTTTAGTTTCTTTAGGTAGATATATTCCTAAGTATTTTATTCTTTCCGTTGCAATGGTGAATGGAATTGTTTCCTTAATTTCTCTTTCTGTTTTCTCATTATTAGTGTATAGGAATGCAAGGGATTTCTGTGTGTTGATTTTATATCCTGCAACTTTACTATAATCATTGATTAGTTCTAGTAATTTTCTGGTGGAGTCTTTAGGGTTTTCTATGTAGAGGATCATGTCATCTGCAAATAGTGAGAGTTTTACTTCTTCTTTTCCAATTTGGATTCCTTTTATTTCTTTTTCTGCTCTGATTGCTGTGGCCAAAACTTCCAAAACTATGTTGAATAGTAATGGTGAAAGTGGGCACCCTTGTCTTGTTCCTGACTTTAGAGGAAATGCTTTCAATTTTTCACCATTGAGGATAATGTTTGCTGTGGGTTTGTCATATATAGCTTTTATTATGTTGAGGTATGTTCCTTCTATTCCTGCTTTCTGGAGAGTTTTTATCATAAATGGGTGTTGAATTTTGTCAAAGGCTTTCTCTGCATCTATTGAGATAATCATATGGTTTTTATTTTTCAATTTGTTAATGTGGTGTATTACATTGATTGATTTGCGGATATTGAAGAATCCTTGCATCCCTGGGATAAAGCCCACTTGGTCATGGTGTATGATCTTTTTAATGTGTTGTTGGATTCTGATTGCTAGAATTTTGTTTAGGATTTTTGCATCTATGTTCATCAGTGATATTGGCCTGTAGTTTTCTTTTTTTGTGGCATCTTTGTCAGGTTTTGGTATTAGGGTGATGGTGGCCTCATAGAATGAGTTTGGAAGTTTACCTTCCTCTGCAATTTTCTGGAAGAGTTTGAGCAGGATAGGTGTTAGCTCTTCTCTAAATTTTTGGTAGAATTCAGCTGTGAAGCCGTCTGGACCTGGGCTTTTGTTTGCTGGAAGATTTTTGATTACAGTTTCAATTTCTGTCCTTGTGATGGGTCTGTTAAGGTTTTCTATTTCTTCCTGGTCGAGTTTTGGAAAGTTGTACTTTTCTAAGAATTTGTCCATTTCTTCCTCGTTGTCCATTTTATTGGCATATAATTGTTGATAATAGTCTCTTATGATCCTTTGTATTTCTGTGTTGTCTGTTGTGATCTCTCCATTTTCGTTTCTAATTTTATTGATTTGATTTTTCTCCCTTTGTTTCTTGATGAGTCTGGCTAATGGTTTGTCAATTTTATTTATCCTTTCAAAGAACCAGCTTTTGGCTTTGTTGATTTTTGCTATGGTCTCTTTTGTTTCTTTTGCATTTATTTCTGCTCTAATTTTTAAGATTTCTTTCCTTCTACTAACCCTGGGGTTCTTCATTTTTCATTTTGCTTGATTTTCTATGTTGCTTTATATACAGTAGATGAAAGAACCATCTCTCCCAGTCTTGAAAAGAATGACCTCATGTAGCAGATGAACATTTTCTTTCAGCCTTGCCCCAGCTCTTGGTCAACTCTCAAAACTGTCCAACCAGCCTAATATATTTCTATCTCCCAGCAGTTAAGGATAGTTAACACTAGCCAATACCAGATAGCATTGAAAGGTGAGAGTCTCAGCAACAAGACTGAGGATAATGGAAAGTCAGACCCTCAGGAAGCAGTTTTTAAAAATACGCAAAAATTTGCAGTCCTGAGGGCCCAAGAGTAAGCCTCACTGGCCCCCAGAGCCAGGAGTTCAGGAGGCAATCACAAAAATCAGGCCTCCAGACCATTGCATAAGCTCCTGTCTGAGAGATATCAGTGAGCTAAGGTAGGCAGACAGGGAGAACCAAGATGGTGACTATAACATATGATTCTTATGAAAAACTGGCCACCAATTGTGTGCCAGACCTGAACCCTGCTCCTGAGGTTGAAACTCCAGGGCAAGCAAAGAGCCTTCCTTTACAGAAAGACTAGGGGTACACAACAGCCTGCTGTCTGTGCAGTTCCCTAAGGGTTGTAGCTTGCAAGAACTGTCTCTCCAACTATCATAATCCCAGAAGGCATGGTCTTCTGGCCACCAGAGTCAGGTGACAAAGGGGTGTCCTTTGGGTGTCAGCCCTCTAAAACAGGCACCAGACCATTTAAAGCTCTCCTCCAGGAGAGAACTGGCTCTCTGGAGTGTGGTATGTATGAACAGGAGAATAGCACCTGTCTTCTAAGATCTCTGGGTAGGAACAATCAGCCCCTAGATACATGTTTAACTAGAAATCTGGGGACTTGCCTAGTGGCCCAGTGGTTAGGACTCTGCACTTCCACTGCAGGTTCCACTGTGTGGGTTCAATCCCAGGTTGAGGAACTAGGATCCTGCATGCCACAGTGTGGGAAAAATAATATTAATTAATTAATATTTAAAAAAAGAAAGAAATCTATCCCTTGGGTCACAGTCATGGTGATTAGCTAACAAGACTCCTTCACAGAAAAGGAGGTCTGCTCCTTGGACATATTGACCAAGGTCCTATGTCAACTGCATCCTTCTGTGCCCTAAGGATGGCAGCTGTTTAAGAGCTCTTTTTCCATTGATAGTAATCCTGGGAGACCCATGAGCATAAGCCCCACCTGTCACTGGAGTCAAATGACATAGAAGTGCCCCCTGGTAGTAGTAATAAAACTCAGGGACCAGACAGGGGTCTGAGTTCCTATGCAACTTAAATTAGTTATATGAAGAAATTTCAGAAAATTCAAAAATATGTGCTGATTAAACTACATGCTATTGAACAACCAATGGGTTAAAGAATGAATCAAAAAAGAAATTAAAAAAAAAAATACCTAGAGATAAATGAAATGAATATGTAACACATCAAAATTCATAGGATGCAGCAAAAGTAGTTCTAACAGGGGAACTGTTAGAAATAAATACCTATAACTCAAGAAACCAGAAAAGTCAAACAACCTAACTTTACACTCCAAAGAGAAAAAAAAAAAAAAAAAGAAGAAACAAAGTCCAAAGTTATTGAAAGGAAGGCAATAGCAAAGATTAGAGCAGAAATAAATGAAACAGAAACTGAAAAGACAATACAGAAGATTAATGAAACTAACAGCTAGTTCTTTGAGAAGTCTAATTAACCTTTAGTTAGACAACCAAGAAAAAAGAAACAGGACTTAAAATCAAATGAAAGAAGGTAGATTACAACTGATACCACAGAAATAAAAAAGGACCATAAAAAACTACATGAACAATTATACACCTACAAAACTAGGCAACCTGGAAAAATGGATAAATTCCTAGAAATGTACAACCTGCAAAGACTGAATCATGACTAAGAGAAAATCTGAACATTGACTAAAAAGGAAATTGAATCAGTAATCATAAACCTCTCAAAGCGCTTCCCTGGTGGCTCAGTGGTAAAGAATCCACCAGCCAATGCAAGGAGACACGTGTTCAATCTCTGATCTGGGAAGATCCCATGTGCCATGGAGCAACTAAGGCCTGTGCACCACAGCTATTGAGCCTGTGCTCTACGGTCAGGGAGCTGCAGCTACTGAAGCCCACTCACCCTAGAGCCCGTGCTCCACAACAAGAAAAACCACTGCATATCAGAAGTCAGAGCACTGCAACTGGAGAACAGCACCCACTCACTGCAAACAGAGAAAAGTCCATGCAGCAATGAAAACCCAGCACAACCAAAAATGAATAAATAAATTATATATATATAAAACCTCTCAACAAACAAAAATTCAGGACCAGACATCTTCACTGGTGACTTTTACCAAACATTTGAAAAAGAATTAATACAAATTCTCAAACTCTTCCAAAAAAATAAATAAATAAAATAGAGGGAGGAATTTTTCCAAACACATTTAATAAGGCCAGCATTAATCTGACACCAAAACCAAACAAGGATGCCACATAAAAGAAAATTACAGTAAAAATTGCATAAAATTTTACAGATTTTCTCTATAAGAGAGAAAAAAACTGCTATTTAGGTTTTATTTTACAAAAGACTCATATATATATATACACACACACATATATATATTTTTTTTTTTCTTATGAATTAGCAAGCTACTTGTCAAGACCTCCAAAGGGAAATGGAAGCACAGAAAGATTAAATGATGCTCCAAAGTCATAATAAGAAGCAGTGCATAGCCTAGAACCAACCATCTTAACACCCGTCTAAAGTCTCATCTTCACCAGGTTCCACAAAGCCTAAAGACTCCTTAATTCTATTCTAATGGTAAAGAAAAAATTGAAGAGTAGAAGTACTTTCCTGAAAATCTGATTCTGTGTGTGTGTGTGTGAGAGAGAGAGAGAGAGACAATCCGTGTGTAATGTGCAGTCAAACACTAGCATTTTGTGTAGATGGAGCAGATATTTGATGGAATTTCACAAAAAAAGAGAAGACAACTTGCAAGTTATACATATTTGTATTCAAAAGCTTTTGAAATGCTTTTTCTGTAAAGGTCTTTACTAGAAACTATACAGTGGTAAAGAATCTGCTTGCAATGCAGGAAACCCAGGTTTAATCCCTGGGTCAAGAAAATTCCCTGTAAAAGGAAATGGCAACCCACCCCAGTATTCTTACCTGGAGAATTCCATGAACAGAGGAGCCTGCCAGGCTATAGTCCATGGGGTAGCAAAGAGTCAGACAACACTGAGCTACTAACATTTTATACCATCTTATACTTGCTTTGGGCCCCAAGTCCAGTTTCTGTATCACAGAATAAACAAGAAACACATAAGAAGGCAAGATAGTGTATTGAGAACTATAGGAGATAGCTAATTCAGGACACTAAGAGGATACAAATTCTTTTACATCAGGAGAAATAACTGTGAACTGGGCATCTCCAGTACTTAAAAAAAAAAAAAAAGAGTTGTAGCATATAGTCAATAATCAATAAATATTTTTTAAACAAAGAAAGGGCAAAGCTTTTAAGAATAGCCAGGTTAAATATGTGTTGCCATAAACTGAAATGGAAAATAAAGAGTAGTAAATGAATCTTAATAGATTCCTTATTCCCATATGAGATTTATATAATCCATTTCCTGGAACATTTTAGTTTGGTTTCTTTCTACCTTCATAGATTAAGCAGCATTGTATTGAGATAATCAAATGCTTTTTAAAATTCTTCATTAGTCATGGGATGTGCTACTCAATTTTATTTAAAAACTTAAAATTCTATGCTATCTAAACAGACCACCTTAGCATTTGTGAATTATGTGCTATTATTTCACTCATAATAATGAATAAGACTTTTTCAATGATTTAGTAGAGACAGTATTTTAAAAGGGAAAAAAGGACACTAGAGTGGATTGGTTATAATCTGCCATCATCACCATTACTCACAAATGCATATGTTAAGAGCATATTTGCACATGATGTTTTGCCAAGTGCTTCTTCAGACACCTTATTCAGTGAATAAGTCAGCAGCTAGATGACAGCAGTCTTCCCGAAAACAATCAAACTTAAAAACAATATTGAAATATACCACTATGCAAGAAAAATGCTTGCCTTAAAAATTCAGGACATTATGGGAAGTCAATGTAGATATTCAAGATTAAGTTCCACATGAAAGCAAGCACTATTTTTTGAGTGTGATGCTTATCAGCGAACTCTTCCTCTCCTAAAATGCTTTTGCATTTACTAGAAACAAATTTGAGCAGAAAAGTAACCTTTTTCATGAAAAATACTCTGTTCACTGAACTCTTATTTATACAGAGTTTTGAATTTGGCAAGAGTTCAAGGCAAATCTTTCAAGTAGCATGTCCTTTTGTAAAGCACTAGGATTTACTTCTAATTTTTCCTCAAACAAGTCCCTTCCTTTGCTATCTCAGTTTTCTATTTTGGTATGTCAAATAGCAAATCTCAAAAATAGAAAGGAAATAGCATGGTTTTTTCATGCCACTAAATACCAGCCCCAGTTCTATTTTCCCTAATCTTAAGGGAAAAAAAGCATCTGGGTAAACAGTATTTTTTCCCCTTCTTAGAGTATAATATTTTTGTCTGGTCAGCCATAAATCACTTCCAGACTTAAACAGACCCTTTAAACATTTTCTTATCCTGGTTCCATTATTATTCATATTTTGTAGCTTCATTATTTTTTCCTGAGAATTGCACAAAACTAAAGATTATACAATTGAAAAGCAAGCCTTATCAATTGTCTTTATGATTGATAAAATTTTTCACTTCACATATATCAGTTTTCAAAATTATGACACAGATTTTCTACATAGGTGTCCAACTGACATGGTTTGTCACCAAGGTAATCAAATGTTATAATCTTCTACAACAAAAAGACTTTCTTTGTGATTTTCCAGTTATTCACTATTAAAGTTTGAAAGCTGACATTCCTGCACCTCTAATTTTCATAAGGCAAACAGGGTGTCCCTCATTCCATCCTTATTTGCACAAAGACTAAAAGAAATTTCCTTCCTTATTATAAGCATGGTGAGTGTGACAGACACTGTTTGTTCCTAATCAGCAAGATCTGTTTCTCCTCTTTCTTCCTTACCAAGAGATCACTCCTCAGCCTTTCTCCAGATGGAGTTCTGTACAGAGATGGAACAGGAAGTGGAATGATCTTTCTGACAATAAAAGAGACGTGTGAGAAGCCCTTCATCACTGTTTGCTGTGAGTGTTCATTCAGCAAAGAGAAACATAATGGTTGGAGTTGCTGCACCATCTTGTGACCACTTGGGATGTGAAGACAGCTAAAATTTGCAATATACATATTAAGCACACACAAAACACAGCCTAAACTACACATTCATAAGCTAATGAGTTTTCAAATAAAATATTAAGATATTTAAGGCAAATGCTAAATTTTTTGTTTTTTCCCCTAGAATTAGTTACATGTGAACTCTGCATAAAGTAGTATTTCCACAAATCCAGTTAAGAGAACTGTTTGAGTTAAATTATAACATTAGTGCTAAGATTCTATCTTGCTTTGTATTATATAAATTTAAATGTAAATCTTGCTTCCCACAACTAAAATAATGTTACTTTATAAATTTTTTGAGTCTTTCCTTTTGTGCTCTATTATAAACATATCTATATACCTAGAATAAAACTATCTCAAAAGAACGTGCAATGCTAGAATTCTTTTAACAATAACTATATAGCAAAGAGTCAGACATGACTGAGCGACTGATCTGATCTGATTTGATATAGTATTTTGTGATAAGAAATGAATTAAGGGTTGTCTACAACTGTTTCATTAACTTCACTTATTTTATATCACAATGTTAATTTCATATCAGTTTCTGAAATACTCCCTTGCTTACTATGTATTTCTGACTACATTATAATAAACAATCAGATAATTTCAGGTGCAGAAAACTTATTCTCTGCTACCACCACCCATGCCTTCTGAAAGCTCAGAATCTAAAACAAATCTAAAAAATATTGAAACATTTTAAGATATAATTTAACTAGCCAAAATGAATAGATTGTATACCTGATAAAAATCTTTAAATTGCAAATTTGTGGTTTTACAATTATTTATATTAAACAGTTATTTCCTACTGTTCTTCATTAGTTCAGTTCACTTCAGTTCAGTCGCTCAGTCGTGTCTGACTCTTTTCAACCCAATGAATCGCAGCATGCCAGGCCTCCCTGTCCATCACCAACTCCTGGAGTTTACCCAAACTCAAGTCCATTGAGTCAGTGATGCCATTCAGCTATCTCATCCTCTGTCGTCTCCTTCTCCTCCTACCTTCAATCTTTCCCAGCATCAGGGTCTTTTCCAATGAGTCAAAGTATTGGAGTTTCAGCTTCAGCATCAGTCCTTCCAATGAACACCCAGGACTGATTTCCTTCAGCATGAACTGGTTGGATCTCCTTGCAGTCCAAGGGACTCCCAAGAGTCTTCTCCAACACCACCGTTCGAAAACATCAGTTCTTCAGCACTCAGCCTTCTTCACAATCTAACTCTCACATCCATACATGACCACAGGAAAAACCATAGCCTTGACTAGACGGACCTTTGTTGGCAAAGTAATGTCTCTGCTTTTTAATATGCTGTCTAGATTGGTCATAACTTTCCTTCCAAGGAGTAAGTGCCTTTTAATTTCATGGCTCCAATCACCATCTGCAGTGATTTTGGAGCCCAAAAAAATAAATTCAGCCACTGTTTCCACTGTTTCCCCATCTATTTCCCATGAAGTGATGGGACCAGATGCCATGATCTTAGTTTTCTGAATGTTGAGCTTTAAGCCAACTTTTTCACTCTCCTCTTACACTTATAAGTTAAGAATATTGAAAAGGATAAACTCACCCACCAAATTTATTATTACTATTGTAGGAACAGCTACAGTGTAAACATTTAACATGTTCCTCTCTGTTCATTTTAAATTACAGCAAAGTTGCTATCAGACTAAGATTAGCTTGTTTAAATATACTAAGCTATATCACAAGAGTTTTAAAAGGAAACTCATTCCACTGTGTTGAGAGATCAGTCTGATCTCTGATCTCACCAAGACATTTGGATAGATGATTATAGCTGTTCAGTCAATGCATGAATTGCATCTCTGCCAAGACTTCCTCCCTCCAGCCATGGATTAGTGACCTTTGGGCAGCTGCCTATGCAAGAACGAAAAGATGCATGTGTCTCTGTCTGAAATCCTCTCTAGTCATTCTAATTGACTGAAGTAATATCAACTGGTGACAGGAGAGGAAGCTGACAGCTGCGGGTCCTGTTGTTGCAGCCAAAAAGCCACTCTTGTGGAGATCTTAGATGAGTATATGGAGTCCTTTTACTAGCTCAGCTGGTGAAGTTACTTTAGCTCACTTGGCATGAGCACTGCCCTGAGAATAGTAAATCAGCTCTTAAAAGTATCTCTTTGTCATCTGAATTGTAAATGTTCAGTGAGCTAATACTAATCCTTTTTTATAAATAGAACTGACCCTTTAGCGCTATAGTGTCATCAGGAAACTTTTTTTCTCATTTTGCTAACTTTTCCTTTCCTTTGCTTAACCCCATCTACCCTTCTACACACGGTAAGCAGAAATCTTAGAATAGTTCAAGATTAGGTATCATAAAAGAGGACCACAGGTGAACAGTCCAATACATTAGTGAGCTGGGCTTCCAAAAGTAAAATACAGGCAGAAGCTAAACTTTAAATTGCTTGTAGACAGGAGTAGAGAAAAGAATATCCACTGTCAGAAATCCTAGAGCAAATGAAACGTTCTGTTACGTAACCCACAAAGTGCTACTTTTTAAAAGTAACATATCCTGTCAAACTTTGCCCGAAATTATTTGAGGCTGTTCATGAAGCTCCAGCTTAGATGGCTTAAGGAAATAATAGAAGTTCATCACTTTCAATATACTATAATTCATCACTAGGGCTAAACTGTTCCACTAAACTACAGTGATCTTGTCCTGATTTAGGCTTGACTAAATCTATGATTTTTCTCTTTTTTTTTCTTTTTTAAATTATGAAAGTATGATAACACATTTATGGACATTTGGAAAATATAGAACAAAGTGACATATGGTTCCACTCTATGTATAACATTACAATTATTTTTTAAATAGATAAATTAAGATTTTTAGTCAGAGTTTCAATATCAAACTCTCAAAACACAACAGAATAAACAGAAAGTACAATGATATAGCAGACATGAAAAGCACTATGAATCAATTCAACATAATTAAGATTTATACAATTTTTGACAGCATCTACGATTATGGATTTCCTTTATCTCATATTACATAAAATATTCCTCCATATCCAATCACAAACACTGACAAAAAAATCTGAGGACCCTTAATTCTGCTTTTAACACAGATAAATAATTTCTAAAGGCACAAAACAAATTTTCCAGCAAAGAAAGGATGCAATTAACAGAGAAGCTAATTGAATTTTTTCTTACTTGAAACATTTGACAGAATGGATTGTGTTTTATTGCCTTTTACAAACTCGGTGCTTTGAACATAGGACAGCAGAAATGGTAGATGCTTAATAATTCATTGCTAGATTTAAAAAAATGAATAAATGACATTTGTAAACTACAACACATTCTTTCCATTTCTGAACTAAATTGGAAAATAAAATTGGCAAAATCAAATTAAGATGGTACAGTGAAAACTCCAAAACATAATTTATCTATCTTCCCTAGAATGCCCCTATAAGTGAATTTAATTGCTATTTTATCTAATTAGAAAACCTCTAAATATCCCAAAGATTATTAAGTTTCCCTCATTCATCACATTTTAATATTATCAAAGTGTTATAAATTATATGGTTTAAGCATTTTACCGACATAGTTCTGATTAGGATAAGTAATATTTTCTCATTAAAACCTTCTTTGTAATTTTTTCTCAGAACTAGGAATCCCATTTTTCAGATGGAGACCTTGTTATCTGGCTTAATTTAAAATTAATATTTTTATAATACTTTCTCATAGGAAAAGCAGATCAAGTCATTGTCTACAGTGATACAGGTTTACAAAAGGATAAATCTAATCCCTTAAAGCATATGATTATACACAGTATCACCCTAAAGAACAAACTGATCTGTAAATCAATTTTTAACTTTATGTTCCCAAAACCAGTACCACAAAGGTTTCCAGTATTGCTCTCTTTTAAATAAGCTCCTTTAAAATATTTTAAATATCACTCACTTTAAAATGCTCATTCAATTTTCCAAGCTTGAGTGCCCTCAGGAACCTTCCCCTGATGACGCTGAAGGTCATGAATGGTAAGACTAGAGTTAAAATAAGAAACAATGGCTGCAAAACAAGGAGGGCTTCTTGGTCTACTCTTAGAAGCACAAATTCTCTCACATACCCAAAATTCCATCTTTATGTCTAAGGCCATTCATGATGGAAAGAACAAGAAAAACTATTTGTTGGGGGCTCCAGATCTGCTGAATTGCTTAATTACTTAAATTTAACTATCCAGAGTTGTTTCATATTATATTGGCATATAATGACAGTAAAATAGAAATTAAGATGCAAAAAGCATCTAGGCAGTAAAATAATAAAACTTAAAGGAATAATATGCATGCACAACTCATGCACTTTCTAAAGTCCTGACTACAGCTGGATTTCATCTATCCTATTATTTGCTTATTGTTATAATAGCAAGAGAAGTTCAAAATTAAAAGTTAATGTAAGAATTTTATTAGTTCTACAGTTTCTGCCAATTAAGTATTCATTTTCTAATATCATGATTATTTGCATTATTTGCAGTTAATCCAAACAGATGCATTATTTTTCTTAAAGGTGACACAGTGTGTATTTGTTTATAATTTCAATCTTCTCATCAGAAAGACCCAGCTTGAATCTAGAGTTCTCTTAGTTACTTTGTTCAATTGCTAAATCATCTGAATCTGTTACCCACCTAGAGATACAGATAATATCTTTAACAGAGCATCTGTGTAATACCTTTAACTCAACATTTGTATGATATTTTATGTTAGTTATAGGCACATTAAATTAACAACAACAATAATTGTAGTTGTGCTAACTTAATGAAAAGATTTGTTTGGGATTTGATAAAGAAAAGTCAGTGCTAGGGCTTCGCTGATGGTTCAGTGGTTGAGTCCACTTTGCAACGCAAGGGACGCCAGTTCAACCGCAGGCACTGGAAAATCCCACATGCCACAGAGTAACTAAGCCTGTGAGCTGCAACCACTGAGCCCATATGTTATACCTACTGAAGCCCGGATACCTAGAACTCATGCTCCACAACAAGAGAAGCCACCACAATGAGAAGCCCGTGCATCACAACAAAGAGTGGCCCCTGCTCGCTGCAACTGGAGAAAGCCCAAGAGCAGCAACAAAGACCCAGTACAGCAAAAAGTACATAAAAGAAAGAAAGTCAATGCTAATGTTGAGGTCTATAGACTACTTCACCCATCTTTCATTTTATCATTTAGGAAAATTATAATCAAAAATGTCATTTAAAATTATATTGTCAAATTTGCAAAACCTAAGAAACTCATCCTTCCACCAATCCACAATAACATACAGAGCTCTGGAGTACAAGCTGTTTGCAACTATAAAGTTTTCCACATGGATCACCAAGGAGGTGAGCCACACTATTCTTTTGGAAAAGGTTTTGTCACTACTTACCTTTTTCTGCTGGAGGTGGGAAGTATGGGTTTCATGGTCAACCAAGAATAAACTATGGTCGTCACTTTAAAAATCTTTACCATGAATTTACTAATTGAAGGGTTTGAAAAAGTCTTGCAATAAAAACATATTTGACCTCTGAGTGATACACCACAGAAATACTGCTTTATAGACAAGGAAGAAGCAGAAACACAGATTAAGAAAAACATTGGAAGCAAAGACTTTTATGGAATTAACTGATATCTGAAGAAATGATGTGTTTTAAGAAAAATATGTGAGCCCACTTGATCAAGTTCCAACTTTCATAGATACATTAGAATGATTGCTGCTAAGTCGCTTCAGTCGTGTCCGACTCTGTGCAACCCCATAGACGACAGCCCACCAGGCTCCGCCATCCCTGGGATTCTCCAGGCAAGAACACTGGAGTGGGTTGCCATTTCCTTTTCCAGTGCATGAAAGTGAAAGTGAAGTCGCTCAGTCGTGTCTGACTCTTAGCGACCCCATGGACTGGAGCCTACCAGGCTCCTCCATCCATGGGATTTTCCAGGCAAGAGTACTGGAGTGGGGTGCCATTGCCTTCTCTGATTAGAATGATTATTTTCGCTCCAATGGATAAAAATCAGAGTAATCATATTAATGACCATACTGAATAGATCTTAACGACATAATGAAGCACAACTTCAGATTATGAAGACCCAACATTATAAAAATCTAAAAAAGGAATTTTGAATACATTATCCCATATGTCATAAATCCAGTTTCAAAAAGCTCTGCAAATTGGCAGCTGCAATCAAAGTGTTGTTTATTGCAGTCCTTATGTTTGATATTACATATGGCAATTTCATCTGTAAAATTAGATGAGAAAATATTATAAAGTGAGATTATGGCTATCTTTGAATACGAAAAATACTTAACTAGAAAGACAGGAAATTAGGAACAGAAGAATCCCAATCTGAGAAGATAAGAAAGCATAGTAAGATGACTAAGAAGTAAGCAGGTAAGCTTTCCACAACATTATAGTGCTAAAACTCTAGGGATCCAACCAAGTAGTTCATCCCCCATGGCACAAGCAACAGGCTCATCAGTGTGGAGATGCAGGTTTTCCCCTGGTCAGAGTCCCAAGGAGACAAGATGGGCCCATTTGGAGACTACACAAAGTGTATTTGCTACAGTAGAGAAGCGTAGGTTCAGCGGCTTAGAACTTTCTGTCACAAGCAGCATACAAGCCAGTCTTCTCCCCTAGGGAGTGAGGAGTTGACTAGTAGTCACATGTGCTTTTCTTGACATATTGTGGCTTTCTTAATGTGACTAGCTACTGAAACTGCTTGCTATCAAGATATATTTGAATGCTGCTATTTGATATATTCACAAAGATGTTTAAGGCCATTCCTAAGTGAAATCAACACTAAATATACATTGGAAGGACTGAGGCTGAAGCTCCAATATTTTGGCCACCTGATGTGAAGAACTGACTCATTGGAAAAGACCCTGATATTGGGAAAGATTGAAAGCAGGAGAAGAAGAGGGCAACAGAGGATGAAATGGTTGGATAGCATCACTGACTCAATGGACATGATTTTGAGAAAACTCTGGAAGATAGTGAAGGACAGGGAAGCCTGGCATGCTACAGTCCATGGGGTCGCAAAGAGTTGGACACGACTGAGTGATTTAACAACAATAAGGCCATTCAGGTATCATAGCACACCATTCTCGACAAAAGCAAACAATGTCTGAATCAAATTTAATACAAAGAAATCTGCCTCTACAACATATCTGTAACAAACAAACAAACAAAAAAACTAGTTAGCATGAAATAATCATATGAAATTAAAGGTTAGCTAAATATTTTTAACTTTGTTTCACCTGTTAAAGTAGCATACTCTTAATTTATTTGTCAATTTTTGGATTTTAGGGAAATGACCCTCCTGTTTAGATATAACCTAATTTATGGACTAAACAATAAAATATAAACATTTTTCATCATAATACTTTAATATTTACATAACTCAATGAATCACTATAAGAATTCAGTAAAAGGAAGCTCTATCTGGACCCCGATTCAGATAACATTAGCTAAAAGATGGGGTTGCACGCATGTGTTCTCAGTTGTGTCTTTGCAACCCTCCATGGAATATAGCCCACTGGGCTCCTCTGTCCAAGCGACTTTCCAGATAAGAACACTGGAGTGAGTTGTCATTTACTTCTCCAGGGGATCTTCCCAATCCATGGATTGAACCTGTGTCTCTTGCAACTCCTGCACTGGCAAGCAGATTCTCTACCACTGTGCCATCTGGGAAGCCGAAATTTGGTTTATGGCCCAATTATCTCCCAGATGGTGTGTGTGTGTGTGTGTGTGTGTGTGTGTGTGTGTGTGTGTGTGCACTCAGTTAAGTCCAACTCTTTAAGACCCCAAGGACTATAGCCCACAAGGCTCCTCTGACCACAGGATTTCCCAGGCAAGAATACTGGAGTGGGTTGCCATTTCCTATGTCAAGTTACAAAAATCCAAGCATTTTAAATGTCATACTATAAAAAGGTCTGATAATATAAAAATATTAACAGTGATACCAAAAATAAAATTAAACAGTCTTTGTGAATATTTATGTACAGTAAAGACAAAGAGCATTTGAGAGTTTTTATTCCATTATGTTGTGAATGTCCCTTTAATATCCATAGTCTGGCATGGAACGCATACATCTGCATGTTACTTGCAATAAAGTACAAATACTTTATGTGTGTTTGTTCAAAGTGCTGAGACCACAACGGAGATCACTAAAACAACAACCTGTGGTTGTTATAAGGACAGCCTTGAAACCATCCCTGGGAATGGTGCTGTATCAGCACCATGTAGAAGGAAGTAGGCAGAGTAGACCAAGAAAAGGACAGTTCTAAAGGAAAGTTCTCTGAGAAACAGTGTTGCACTAGCCAAAATGTAGCATGGAAGAGTGGGAAAGTTGCAAACTTGGCTGGATTACTAAATCAGGTGCATGTCTAAAAAGGCCCAGAAGGTCCTTATGTTCTGGCTTAAAGACCTTTTCCACCAAGTCATATGAACCAGAGAAAATAATACTAAGTTGAGGAATGATATCCCATAACACATTTTTTGAAATAAGAATTTTATTCATTGGGAAAAAAAAGATTTAAGGAACACCTTAAATCAGTCAATTTAGAAAAGAAATGGTGTAAGTTACTCAAATGATAAAGGATATGATGGCTAAAATTAGGAGCTAGCAATCAGATGGAAAAATCATAGTGGACACTTGAAAACCGGGCTTCATGAAATTCTCAGTGGTTAATGAATTTTGTTTGGTGAAAAATAAACAGAATTTCAGAAGGATTAACTTTAACATATCATGGTTAAAAATATGATCAATAAGATGTGCAATTTTGGGAGAGGGTCAGGCTAAAATCATTATGGTACATTGAATTTATATTCCTGGCTGGTCATTCTTTCTTTCTGTAATAGGGTCATGGATTTCCACTCATTGTTATATCACCTGGCCTGGAATAGGAATATAAGACCAATTTCACTGATTTTGAGCTTAGTCACATGATAAGTTTTGGTCAAAGAAATGTGAGGGGACATGATTTTATCACGATCTCATCCAAGCAAGTTTGAGATGTCACTGTGAAATACGGCTTGAGGTCCTGCATTCCTACCATCTGCAATGAAAACACGCAGAGACTGGTCCAAGAGACTCCAGTCAAGCTCAGCAGAGACACAATTGATGTTTGCCTTTCATGTAATGGAGCCAAGAAATGTTAGTTTTCACAATTCAATGTGAAAATGGGGTAGTTTGTTATCACAAAATCGAACCAATAAACAAACATGTTTGGTTCAGTTTAACATGTCAGGTTTGAGTTATTTACTGAAAAATTCAAAGAAACTATCCAATAGGAAGTCACTTGGGAACAGAAAGTACAGAAATACCAAGAGGTAAAGGCTGAAAATAAAGAAAAACATTCCTCTCAAACTGTTCTGTCGACAGCAAAGTGAAAGTGTTAGTAACCCAGTTGAATCCAACTCTCTGGAACCCCATGGACTGTAGCCCTTCAGGCTCCTCTGTCAACAGTAACGAGAATGATTAACTAGTTGCCTTTTTCTTGACAATAAGAAGATAACAAGTCATCTGCGACACCTCTCTCTGAAGAAGGGAATGTTAGGAATTGGCCTAAATTTCAGTAAAAAAAGTAAAAAAAAAAAAAAAAAAAAATTGGCTCCAAGAAAAGCAAATGGCAAAAAAGCATATAATTGAGATGATGAGTAGACAAGTACTCAGTAAATGAACATTATACAATGACTTTTGGAAAACCCATTTTACTTAAAACTTACAATTTCCCTAGAAATTAGCATCTGGAGAATTTACTTTTCACTTTGAAGAGTAATATAACAGTGCCATCAGCAAAGTAGTTGACTCAGTTCAATTAACTCATACAGTGTAAAGATGCTTGGTTCTAAGACATTCTTTGATTTGACTTTAATCTACTGCAGTCTTAAGCATGAGGTGGACAATAGCAGCCCTCTGAAAATTTTCTGTGTGAATTCACAACATTAAAGTGTCCCAGTGTCTTATGATTAAGCAAATTAAACCCTTATTTTATCAGTAATGTGGATTAATTTTATCTTTTACCACTCCTCTGACCTTCTAAAATTAACTTAACTGTAAGAAAATGAACTATTTATGGAATGATAACCTTGCAAGAAGTACAGTTCATCTCAGTTCCTGGGTTAATTATGCAAATTATATCCTTCTATTGTAAATATCCAAGTTAACAGGCAATTTCTAGAGGGTACATGGCCTGTCTCTTTTTATAAAAGTCACAAGTATGTCTGAACATACATTATTTACACCCAAACAATTAAGGAATCAAAAAATGAAGATAAAAAGGCTTTAAGAGTATGTTATTCATTAATACATACAGGAAAGAACAATGTCTTCTTTATTTCTGTATCTTCAATATCTAGCCAGTACATGGCACATAATAATATGCATAAAAAAAAAAAAGATCGAAGAATGCCTTTTTCAGTCAAGGCAATTAAATAATGTATTGTTTAGTCCCTAAGTCATTTCTGACTCTTGTGACCCCATGAACATGGAGTCTGCCAGGCTCCCCTGTCCATGGGATTTCCTGGGCAAGATTACTGGAGTGGGTTGCCATTTCCTTCTCCAGGGAATCATTCCAACCCAGGGATCAAACCCAGATCTCCTACATTAGTGGGTGGATTCTTTACCACTGAGTCATCAGGGAAATAACGTATAAAAGGAGGTATACATGACATACGTGCTGTGCTGTGCTTAGTCACTGAGTCGTGTCTGACTTTTTGGAACCCCTTGGACTGTAGCCCACCAGGCTCCTCTGTCCACGAGGATTCTCCAGGCAAGAATACTGAAGTGGGTTGCCATGCCCTCCTCCAGGGGATCTTCCCAAATCAGGGATCCAACGGAGGTCTCAGGCATTGCAGGTGGATTCTTTACCAGCTGAGCTACCTGGGAAACCCATATATGCCATATAGGAAGTGCTTAAAGATACATGACAAAGATTAGGCACTATTAACAAGTTGATTAATAAAATTAAGTCTGAGATGTAGACATATAATTTGATATATAGACAATTTTTGAGTCTCACATTAGGTACCCACCAGGGATTTTAGCAAGAGTGTTTTCAGGCTTCACAAGCTGTGCAGAAAACCAAGTTATTCTTGAAAGATGAGGCAGGATAGTTCTTACATAATATGAGCTGGAGGTCAGGTCTAAGAAATCCCAGCTAGAAACTAAATCACCTAGAAAAGGTTATAACTGTTTTACATGGGTCTGATTTTGACATTTGATTTATTTACATATACGCCAATTCCATTATGTGTCAATTGCATCTGCCAGTGTGCTCAGTCTTTTTCGACTCTTTGTGACCCTATAGACTGTAGCCTGCCAGATTTTTCTGTCCATGGGGAATTCCCCAGGCAAAAACAGTGGACTGGGTTGCCATTTCCTCCTCCAGGGGATCTTCCTGACCCAGGTATAGAACCCTTGTCTCCCGAGTCTCCTGTATTGCAGGTGGATTCTTTACCTTGATGGCTTGGGCCATCTGGGAAGCCCCGTTTTTAAGTACACAGGTCAAAAATAACTAGATAAGAAGGATCAGGAGAATAGGATCTTGCATTTGTGGTAGTGGTTTTTCTATACAAACTGTCAATATGTCTGTCTCCCAGAACAAAGTATGTTTCAGTATATGTCAGTGATAATGGAAGAGGAACACATTTTCTGGAGAGATTTCAATAGTCTTCTACTTGGATCTTATGGGGGATGTATCTCTGCAGTTTATTTTCTCTTGTGATTATCTCTAATTCCTTGTAAGAATATGAATATTTGTGGATAGATGTTTTATCTACTAAATAGGCCAATTTTTAAAATGAATTTTCGTTTTTAAATGCAATTAAACACTAAGCTTTAGACCTAATTTGACATAGCCATTTTATGGAAATGGATATTAAAATAAATAAATATTTACAATCTGCATACATGTAAATGTAGTCCCATTTTACCACCAGAGGTTCCATATTTTGTCTTTACTTTGAAGATGATAAATACTAATACCACAATTTTCAGAGATTAAACAAAGAATGTAGTAGAAAAGAAAAATACTTGGTTTAGGTAAAGGATAGACTTCACAATCTACAGATTTTTTATATGGATGATAAAAACTATGACTATGGGTAAAAGAGGAAAAAAGTTCAGTTAATATGCTGTTAATTATGTCATATGTGCTATTCTATTTAAAGACCATAGCAATTCTTTTAAAAATAAACTATTATTTTTGAATTTCAGATAGTTTAACTGAGGTTCAGAATACTCATGGAAATTGTACAAAATCATAGAGCTACCAAACAAGCATTTTGATATAAACTTCCCTCTGCCTTATTTTATTCATGTAGCAAGTAGTTATTCATAATCTTAGGTGGGCTAGGGATTGTTCTAGGTAAATAAAGATCCAATAAACTTTGAAATTTCCTGTTTTATTTTCTTAAGTAAATCATTTGAACTTTTTATTGTCAGTTTCTCCATCCATAAAATGCAGATAATTCTATCTGAATACAAAGTTAAAATAATACACCTGAAATTGTTTTACAAGTTATAAGGTGCTGTTCAAATATTAGTTTAAAGTAAATAACTGGTTTCGTGTTTTTGTATTAGCATAGGCAAATATGTATACCCATAATGGCTAAGATAAAGAATAGAATTTAGAGAAAGCATTAAACAATTGTATTTGATTGTCTGTGTCTATCCAGGCTACATTAGCAAAATACCACAGATTGAGTGACTTATAAACAACAAAAATAGATTTCTCACAGTTCTGGGGGCTGGGAGGGCCAGGATCAAAATGCTGGCAGGTTCAGTACCTGATGAGAGATAGCTTTCATGTTCACAGTTGGCCCTGTTTTGCCGTGTCCCCACATGGTGGAGGGAAGTAGAACATCTCTGTTAGGTCTCTTGTAAGTGCACTAACCTCAATTATGGAGGCTCCACCCTCATGACCCAATGACTTTCCAATGGCTCTACTTCCTATCATCACTTTGGGCAATGGGCTTTCAACATATGAATTTAGGAGGACATAAACATTCAAACTAGTGCCAATAATAATATAAAGCACAACCTCTATGAGAACAGGGCTTGGAAGAGGAAAAAAGAATAAAATTATTTGGAATATACATTTTGAATTCAAGATAGGCAAGTTTTCAAAGTTAGGGTTAAAAGTACATAATTTTTTAGTGGAGACATGAGTAAGCTTGTATGTAACATTAAATTATTTAAAATTTAATACTTTTTAATAATTTAATGCTACGTTGAAGTGTTGCTGGTCTTTATTTTGCAGTTGTTTGTAAAGGTGAAAATGAATCTTGGCACTTTAGAGAAAAGAATCTGAAGTGGGCAAGGCATGAGGTAGCAAGTGATAATACTAAACAAAGCAACAGAGAAAGAGAAAAAATGATGGAGAAATGGAAGAAGGAAGGCATAGGGACAAATAGAAGAGAAAATGAGATATTAAAAAACACAGCTGGTGGAGATCTTGGCATCATATACGCTATTCTGACTTGCTTTATAGGAAATTTCTTCAAATATTAATATTAATATTCTTTGGACAATATATAAAAAGATAGAAATACAGAGCCATCATAAATATTATCAATACTGTATACAACTTAACTGAGTTTAATATAAAGATCAATGATTAAGATCACCCAAATTAATATGTAGACTATTAGATAGTCTTTTTATTAAGTGAACTCACTCAGTTGTGTACAACTCTTTGCAACCCCATGGACTGTAGCCTGTTAGGCTCCTCCATCCATGGAATTTTCCAGGCAAGAATACTAGAGTGGATTGCCATTTCCTTCGGATCTTCCCGACCCAGGATTAGAACCCGGGTCTCCCACATTGCAGGCAGACTCTATACCATCTGAGCCACCAGGCAATCCCTTTTTATTAAAGTTCACATAATATCTTAAAATTTTCCATATTCTTGTGATTTTATTAGACAATATTTAAATTTTCCCACTAACAAAGTAAAAATTGAATTTTATTATCAAGTCAACAAACTATAATGATTTTCATGTTTATACTTCAGACATATAGCTAAGGAGTTATTGCACTATTTGAGTTTTGTATCACAGAGCCAAAATTATAAGGCATTCTTCCAGAATAAGAAAAATCCATAATTGTTTTTATAGGTAAGGTGGTTAAATATGAGGCAAACAAACATATACTGAATGAATCCAAACAGTAATAATTTAGCCTGCCTTGTACAGACTTGGTATTTGTTTTGCTATTCATGTATACTCGGATTCTTAAAGTATTTATTGTGTACTATAAACAATTATTTATATATTAATGACTAGTTACAAAAAGTGAAAGCATCATAAATTGTAGGGAATTAGATGGGACATTAAAATTATATATTCCACTGGTATTAAAAATTTTATAGCATCAACACTATTTATTCAGATGATATCTGATATGAAAACCTGATTATAGCAAACATAAAATGCTAGGTAAAATAATTTAATATGCTTTCAGATATATATGCCTGAAGCAAATTAAAAAAGGCCAGGGAACATAATAGAATGTGGTTCTAGAAACATAAGGAATAAAGTTGCCAGATGCCATCACAGAAGAGAAAAAAAAAAACCAAGGTATTATCCCTTTTATATAAAAATATCAGGAGTGTATGAAAGCTAAAGATATGGATTGAAGAAAACCACACACAAAGCTAATTTTAGGATGAAATAAATGCCTGAGAAAAGAAATAAAACTACACCAAAGAAAAGCAGATCATAAATAAAGTTATAAATCTGCTTTGTTGCATAGTGATGTTAAACAAAAAAAAAATCCCTTCTGAGATATAATTGGCACTTTAACATTGTTTAGTAACAGCGTGAGTGCGAATTTATAGTGCTAACTCCAGATCTTAAAATTTAAGAGGAATCTGGCTTGCAGTGCTCCCAGGAACCTGATAAGATCAAGCACAATTTCTTCTGGAAGAGCCATGCAATCTATCCTCAAGAATTACCACCAAAAGAGTGACAAACTCACAATCCAAAATTACAAAATACATAAAAAAGCCTCCTTGAGTAAGAGTCATCTGCAATAACTAACAACAGAACCAACCCCACAGGTACTCCCAAACTTAAAAATGATTTTAAAAAATGCAACACCATTATGTTTAAAGAAATAAAGTACAGAAAGTAAAGTAAAAAATAAGAACCTTAAAGTATTATAAATGGTAAGGCAACCTTGACAGTTAGTAAAATGGAGATTTTAGAAACAATGCACAAATACATATACTCACAAATTTTTAAGTAATTGTGATGTAAAACATCAGATTAGATGGAGCTAAAACAGGAATTAATAAAATTGAAACTAGAAACAAAGAAACTATACATGATGGAGCACAGAGAAACAACTATATGAAAAATACATAATATAGAGTGAGATAAATTGAGAAAAAAATAGAAGATTCAAGGCCTTTGTCACAGAGTTTCTAGGCATGGATAAAAAGATGAGTAGAGTCAGTTAATGAACATCATCATTCTTCAAATTCAGAAAGTCTAAAAAACCTGCAGCAGAATAAATACAAATAAATTCATGCCTAGGCACTTAAATATTAAACCACAGTTAAACAGTGTAGGTAAAGAGTCATATAGCAACCATCAAAAAAAAAAGGTTTTCTACAAGTGGAAGAAGAATTAAATAACTGATTTCTTCAGAGCAACAATGGAAGTAAAAAGAAAATGTAATAAAAATGTTGAGCGGAAACTACTTTAAACCATAGAAATGTAACTGCACTGAGTTTATAAAGATCTTCACATATTGACTTCAGATCCCATTATATATTTTCCAGGCATTTTTCTTTTTATGCACTTGAATGGCCAGCCAGACCATTTGTTACTATCCATAAACATTCTTACCTTGAACTAGTATGTATTCCATCTTAAGTGGGAGACCAGGTGGCTCAGTGGTAAAGAATCTGCTTGCCCATGCAGGAGCCACCAGAGGTGTGGGTTTGAGCCATGGGTCAGGAAGATCCCTTGGAGAAGGAAATGGCAACACACTCCAGTATTCTTGCCTGGGAAATCCCATGGACAGAGGAGCCTGGCAAGCTACAGTCCATGGGGTTGCAAAAGAGTCATTCATGACTAAACAAACAAACAAACAAAAAAAAAACCAACAAACATCAAAAACCTAATAATATAGCATCAGTATGTATGAGAAAATAAAATTAAATGGAGAAGTCATATTCACAATCATATTTGAAGATGGTAACAGTTCACATTCAGTAACTGATAGATCCAAGTAGAGGAAAAAATTAGTGAGATTATGGAAGATTTGAACAAATCTGAATCAACTAAAAGCAATATGTAATTGTTGTTATTTAGTTGCTAAGTCATGTCGGACTCTTTTGTGACCCCATGGACTATAGCCTGCCAAGGCCCCTCTGTCCATGGGATTTCCCAGGCAAGAGTTTTGGAGCAGTTGCCACTTCCTTCTCCAGGGGAAAAACACTATTTCCAACAGCTTCACAAAACATTCTGTGCTCAAGTACACGTGAAACCATCACCAACATAGACAGTATACTGACTCATTAAGCAATTTTCAATAAAATTCAAAACCTTTGGCCTGGATGATACAATCAATTAAGTTTGTGTGTAAGCATCTAAAGCACTGCTGTTAGTGATTAACCATTTAAATTACATATCAAAAAAGAAGTCAAGTTAAAATCAATGATAAGAACTTCTACTTCAAAAACACAGACCAAAAAGAGCAAATTAATCTCACAAATATTAGAAGGAACAAAATTATAAATATAAGGGAAGTAGTCAATAGAATAACAAACATTTAAAACAAATAAATCAGTAAGTCAAAAGTTTACTTTTTTGAAAAAGTAATAAAAGTGTAACTTCTTGGCAATACTGATGAAGAAAATAAAGTACCATGAAACAAGTTACCAGTTAGTAAAAAAGATTAAAAATGATATTATGAACATCACTATACCAAGGTTTTTGACAATTTAAATAAAATAAACAATGTCCAGAAGAAGACAAATTAATGAAATACACACAAAAAAAGACAGTTTGAGTAATTCAATATACATTAGATCTAAAGGAACATGGACATTATGTCACTTGAAAAATTACAACATAGTATAGTTAGATTAATTAAGACTGTATGGGAGTCACATCAGTCAACTGAGAGCACAGAAGTAGACCCTCTCTACTATGGCCATCGGATAAAGGCTCAAAACAATTCAATGGGAGAAAAACATACTCTCGATAAGTGGTGCTACAGCAACTGGAAATCCATAATGAAGTTCATTTACCTGACGCTTATCTCACCACATTCTACGATTTATTCAAGATGAATCATAAACCTAAATATGAAGTTAAACTTAAGATTCCAGAAGGAAATATTTGAGAATATATTCAAGACATTGTGTTAGGCAAAGATGTCTTAAATAGGACAGGAAAAGTAAAACTGGTAAAAAATGAAAAATAGGAGGAAATATAAATGAAGCACAAAGAAAACAGAATGAATTTAAGAAGGCTTCTTAATGGGATAAAAATGAAGAATACATATAAATAGTTTTAAATAAGATAGTATATAGAAAATAGATTCAGCAGTAAAAAGTTGAATCATATATAACAAAATTAATTTGAAAATTTCTGACAAAATCAATGAAGAACCTAAAGAGAACATGGGAATACACAATATTATAAATTAGAAGACAAATAGAGCGACAGAAGTTGTAGATATTAAAGATGGGAAAAAACTGAAAAAATCTTTGTTGAAATTTAAAACAGAAAAAAAAGAAAAAATTATGTTAAAATAAATTGCCAAAGCAATTCAAGTAAAAATAAAATCTTGAATCATATTAAACAAACAAAAAAGAATTGTCAATAATTTTAACTATTTTTACATACACACAGAAAAATCCTAGATGGGTTTTTTACAAGTGAGTAAATTCAAGCAATTGGTCATTTCTACCAAGTATAATGGGCTTTTAAATCAGGAAAGGAGTACATCAAGGCTATATATTGTCACCCTGCTTATTTAACTTATATGCAGAGTACATCATGAGAAATGCTGGACTAGATGAACCACAGGCTGGAAACAAGATTGCTGAGAGTAATATCAATAACCTCAGATATGCAGATGACACCACCCTTATGGCAGAAAGTGAAGAACTAAAGAGCCTCTTGATGAAAGTGAAAGAGGAGAGTGAAAAAGTTGGCTTAAAGCTCAACACTCAGAAAACTAAGATCATGGCACCTGGTCCCATCAATTCATGGCAAATAGATGGGGAAACAAAGGAAATAGTGACAGACCTTATTTTGAGGGGCTCCAAAATCACTGCAGATGGTGACTGCAGCCATGAAATTAAAAGACGCTTGCTCCTTGGAAGAAAAGTTATGACAAACCTAGACAGCATATTAAAAAGCAGAGACATTACTTTGCCAATAAAGGTCCATCTAGTCAAAGCTATGGTTTTTCCAGTAGTCATGTATGGATGTGAGAGTTGGACTATAAAGAAAGCTGAGCGCTGAAGAATTGATACTTTAGAACTGTGGTGTTGGAGAAGACTCTTGAGAGTCTCTTTGACTGCAAGGAGGTCCAACCAGTCCATCATAATGGAAGTCAGTCCTGAATATTCTGAAGCTGAAACTCCAATACTTTGGCCACCAGATGCGAAGAACTGACTCATTTGAAAAGCCCCTGATGATGGGAAAGATTGAAGGTGGGAGGAAAAAGGACAACAGAGGAGATGGTTGGATGGCATCACCGACTCAATGGACATGAGCTGGAGTAAACTCTGAGAACTGGTGATGGACAGGGAGGCCTGGCGTGCTGTAGTCACAGGGTTGCGGAGTCGGACAGGACTGAGAGACTGAACTGAGCTGATAATGGGCTTCTCAGGTGACTCAGTGCTAAAGAATTCACCTGACCTATGCAGATGGTATGAGAGGTAAGTTGGATCCCTGGGTCAAAAGATCGCCTGGAGGAGGAAATGGCAACCCACTCCAATATTCTTACCTGGAATATCCCATGGTCAGAGGAGCCTGACAGAACAGAGTCCATGGGGCCACAGAGTCAGACGTGACTGAGCGATTGGGCACACATGTACCAAGTATAACATTTATATTTCTTTTCTGATTGAATCTGAAGCTTGGGGTTCTGAAACTTAACTAGTTCCTATTGTCTGCCCCCCTCTGAGTTACATCCAGAACCCGGTCCTGCAAGCAGACTAGGCTGCCGATGGCACCCATGTGCATTTACACAACACACAACCACCTGCAGCGTCCCTGCCTCGGAGGGATTAAAAGACTATAGTCTGAAAAATACACATTTATTCTAACCTTTTTGTTTTATGTGAAAGGATACTGAAAAGTGTTTTTAGGGTTAATAAGTCAGACGGCATTGGATTGTAAATATCCATGAAGTCAAATGATTCTAAATACAGTGCCTTTTCAAAACATTGCACCAAAAGTCTTGACAATTATGATATCTTGCCCATATTCAGTTTTAGACTATTTTTCTTGAGAAAAAACAAAACAAAACAGAGACAGCATTTTTTCTCCAACAGAGAAAAAGTTTATATGTTGATTAAAGAACTCCAGATCCATTCTAAACACCCAGCACAGAAGAGAGTCACCTCTATTTTACAGAAAACAAATTGTGAAATTGGACTCTAAAATACCACTTAGAAATTTCAAACATCAGGAAAAATGCATTTTTAAAGAAAAAAGCTACCAATATTTACTACTATAAAAATGGTGTAAAATGCTTTTCAAAGTTAAGTAAATAAATATTTAATGTCATATCTTACTCTTTCAAAACATAAGTAGAAACTTTTAGTTAACTTGCATAACAGAAGACATGTGGCAAGACTTAAAATGACAGAAAATAAAAGTAAATGGAATTACGCATGTTCATATCTAAAATAAGAACATATATAAAAACAATTTTAATAAGAATCCTTTCATTTTCCAATGTAATATAATACAACTATAGCTTAGAATCAACGATAGAGATTTCTAACATGTTAAAAATGTTTTATTTAATTATGCTGTTTATACAACAAAAAATCCAAGAAATAAATATTGTGTGCCTTTTACAGCACTGCTTCAAGCTATAAGGATTTTCATTTATCAGTATTTAAATATTCATTAATATTGCCTGTAGAATGAGTAGAAGTGAAAACAAATTATAATTATTATTAAAATTTTATTGTGCATTGTTATTGATGGCTAATGTTATGGAAATAATTTTTACATAAAAGTGAAATATTAAAGCATTTAATAAGGAAAAATAACCTTATTTAAAATATTTGACATGTTAAAGATGCTTAACAATTTGTATAGGAACTAAATGCATGTTTTCTTATTTCAAGTAGTTAAAAGGCATCTATACTTGTCTTCTAACTATAATTTGATACTGATAATTTCAATTTAAAAACTACTTATTTAAATATATAAAAAGTGTTTTAAAGTGGTTAATGCATTGACTTTTAAAAAGGTGTCATTTTATACTGTATTTAAGTTATGATCTGCTATTAAATAACATATATATAAATATAAATGTCTATATAAACTTGCTATTGAAAGAGTAGTCACACTTTTAGCTTTCCTATCATTTCAAAGTTTGCTATTCTATTATAATAATAATCAGTACCACAACAAAAACAGCAGCATTTAATGGCACTATTAACTCAAGAACCTAAAACAGCAACTACATTAATTATATTCATTATACTTAATTGAACATAATCATCTAACGTAACAATTCCTTGTACACCAATTAAAAAAGCAGCATGTCTTCTGGATCAAAAATGTATAAAAATAGTTTTTATTCAGGAGTAGATCATTTTTGGTAAAAATGTGTGAACTACAATGTATTTTACACAGAAGATACTGAATTATATTTAATTTTAATGTACCTTAATATCATATCCTTACTGATAATGACTTAAGAATATAGTGTAAGAATATAAATGAATATTTTGAATACATATATTCAATATTTAGTGTCAGAATATAAATGACTATATAAAAGAATATAAATGTAAACCAATATTTTCCACTAGTCCTTTGGGATTTTTACTGCTCTTGTAAGCATGTGATTTTGGAAAAGTTGTCACCCTCAGTCATTCCAACTGTTGTCTCTTTTATCATATAACCTACCCAAGCCCTTTTACCCCCATCGGAAGTACATGATTTTGTATCCTACCTAAAGAAATATTTATCTCAACTTTGTCTCTATAAATAAGCTAAACTAAATATGCTTGTATTATTATATTTTCACACCTCTCTGAATGGAAACACGTCCCTCCTCTTCCGAAGTTTCTATACTGAGTGAAACAACTCTTCACAAGGGGTGTGTGTGTGTGTGTGTGTGCATGTGTGTGCGCACGCTCAGTCACTCAGCTGTGCCTGACTCTTTGCAACCTCATGGACTGTAGCCCACCAGGATCCTCTGTCCATGAAATTTTCCAGGCAAGAATACTGGAGCGGGTTGTCATTTCCTCGTCCAGGGGATCGTCCCAATCCAGGGATCAAAACCTTGCTTGGCAGGTGGATTCCTTATCACTAGCGCCACCTGGGAAGCCCTGACAAGGTCAATATGGCACTAATACCATTATAGTCTGCAGACGCTTTTCTAGCCCGTTCTTACCTTCTCTACAACAACTGACTACAGTTTACTTCTCAAATTTCCTCCTCTCATTTCCCCTCCTTTCTGTTCCAACTTCTCGTTCACAAGATTCTCTTTCTATTCAGCATCAACTTTACCACCACCATTCATGTGCCCCTTTGGACATCTTCCTTCCATCATATACTCCCCCACTTATATAGTTTTTACACTATATCTCTTTCAAATCCATAGACTTTAAAAAAAAACTATAAGTCAATATTGCCCCAAGTGATACTTGCAATTTTTTTCCCATTGTATAGATCACATATGATAATAATTATGACAAAAAAACACAAAACAAAACTGAGTGTAAACACAATATAATTCACAATTCTCAAATCAATTGAATGTTTTGGTATTAATAATTTGCTTTAGTAAATAAAATGTTGAAGATCAGATAATTTAATTTGCCTAAGTTTTCATGCTTGTAAACTACATGATTGAAATCTTAATCTGATTACAAATTCATGTTTTTCTACCATGGCAGGTCACTTCTTTATATCCAAATGACCAAGGGATGTCTTAAATGTCCAATTTAAACCACTCCAATTCCAAAAATAATCCTATCATCTCTATTTCTCTATCTTCTCAAATACAAACCTCCTCCTCATGTTTTCTCTGTCACAGGGGAAAGGTTCTGCCCTTCACCCAATCATTCAAGCCAAAACTCAGGGAATCATCTGGACTCTTCCATATATAATCTGTTTTAATTCTATTTGTTCAATATTTTTTTCAAACACAATCTTTTTCTTCTACTGAGAAGAAAAGCATTGACACTGCTTCATTTTAAGCTCTTTTCAGCTCTAGCCAGCAGCAGACCAAACACTAGTCTCTTTTGGAAAAAAGGTTCCAAACTTTTTCCCCTACAATCTGTCTTCCACATAAAAGTGAGTGATTTTTTTCATCATAAATTAGATATGGGTACTTGTCTGCCTGAAACAATCCACTGTAATTGGAATCAAAACTAAATTTCTTAAGATAGTCTACAGAGGATTCAATGAAGTGGTCCTTGAACACCTCTCAACTTGTACTCTCTCCCCAGCTCACTCATTCTAGCTCTTTGGCTCTCTGTCTAATCCTCTAGAACAGCTTCAGGGTTTTCTACTTTCTTTAAGATATTACTTCACCAGCTCTTCTTTGCCATTTAGCTCACAAATTACTTAATTCATCCATTATACTTTAGACTTTTCCTCTATTCATTTTCTATTAAAATGCCCTGATTAATTTTCTACAAAGCATTTTTTAATACATTAATCCTTCCTACTTAGTTTCACTTTCTTATGATCATTCATGGTTTGAAAACAGTAAACAAAAAATTTTAGAAATAATTTATAATTTCTAAATAGAGTATTGTTCTGAGTAGCAGGATGAAATCTCACTCCATCCTGCTCCATCCACCCATGTCAAAAATCATATCTTTGTCTGGCATCTCCCACCCTGTAGTCACTTAGTACCCAACTCTGTTATCAAATAGACTGTCCCTGTACTGCAGTGCTTGTGTGCAAGAACCCTTATTTTACTTAGTAATGGCTCCAAAGCACAAGCGTGGTAATGCTGGCAATTTAGATATGCCAAGAGAAGTTGTCAAGTGTTTTCTTAAAGTGAAAAGGTGAAAGTCCTTAACTTCATAAGGAAAGGGAAAAGATGCAGGGGTAAAAAAAAAAAAAACTATTTTAAAAGACTATAAAAACCTAAGGTTCCTGAGATCTATAGAAAGAATGAATCTTCTTAAAATTAGGACAGAGGAAAAGTTTTGGTGTTGCCCCTCAAATTAAAAAAGTTAGTGCCACAGCGAATGATAAGTACTTAGTTAATACGGAAAAGACATTAAAATTTGCAAAGATATTTTGAAGCAGAGACAGACCACACTCAATAAATTTTATTACAGTATACTGCTTTAATTGTTCTATTTTATTATTAGTTATTATTGCTCATCTTTTACTATGCCTAATTTATAAATTAGATCTCATCATACATATGTACATATAAGAAAAATATAGTATGTATAGGGTTTGGTACAATCCTAGGGTTTCAGGCATCCACTGGGGATCTCAGAATGTATCCCTGTGAATAAGGAGGGACAACTGTGCCTAAAAATAATAGCTAACGTATTTATTTACTTGTTTATAACCTCCTCAAAACAAAATGTAATGTTTAGGGGATCAGGTATCTTATTTATCACCCGTTTTGAATTCCTAAAGCAGCATGTAAAGCAATACATTTACTGAGTATATGAAAAGATGTTAGTGCCATTCCAATTCTTAAGTTTAAAAAGTAGGCTCATTTATGATTAGTTCATTTAAGGTACTAATTATTTTAAATCTCCACAAACCATTCTACTGAAATAAGCCTTTGACTTCGAAGTTACTATTCCCTCTGGCATTGCCTACTTCCTCATCTATGTAACTCATTGTTTTCATTCCAGAGTTCACACATTACTCAAGATAGGGAGTCTTACCTAGCTTAACCTAATCTGACATACTTATTCTATAAAATGTAGAATTCTCAAAGCACTTTTGTTACTTTGGGAATATAAAATAAAATTTAAAACATACATAGGAACTTTCATTTCCAGGAATATGGCTAAGAAGTAGCTTTGTTTATGGTCAATGGAACATGGCTGGCTAGGATTAGGACTCCCTCTTTCATTGAAAATCACTAAAAATGAATTTAAGAGATGATAGAACAGATTTCTTTTGGCTCAGAGCCAAGTAAAAGCAAAATCCTAAGAACTGATTATTCCTGAAGTTGCATTTGCCATGACAGCATTTCCTAACCCTGGGACATTGAACTCCAGAGTTTTCTCTTTAGGGAGCACAAAAAGAAACCAAATGCAGGCTATGTCCCACATGGGCTGTGGAAGGGAGATCTATTCACCATAAATGTGAAATTTTAAAGGCATCCTTTAATATAATGATATACCAAATTAATCTGCTTCACCACTCATTGCCAGAAACCTGCCAGGAACTGTGTTAACTTCAGCAAATCTGTAGGTGTACAAAGCTCCACTGAGGTTGTAATCAACAGATCTAAACTGCTTATGTTTCATCATTTTAGCATATTATTTCGATATTTCCAATAAACTAGTAACTAAGGTTCATTGAGCAATTATGGTTATCCCTCATTTTGCAAATGGGAAATGCAGAGCAAGGGAGGATAGTTTTTTGCTCAATGTCACAAAGCTAGCAAATGGCAGAGCTGAAACTATCCAAGGCAACAATCTTTCTAAACTATTAAACTGCCTCCCTGTTTCATGTTGCTGCCACAAATATCACTTGAAAATTCTGATTGCCAAAGTCATAACTCAAAAGGTTGTATTCCTACACTCCAGATTTTATGGAATTAAAATGTCATGGCAAGGGTATATGTGAGCATTGAGTTTCTTTCAGATTTCTATGGTGATTTTCTGCTGCTAAATCCAAATATTTATACATTTTACAGTCAACATTCATAATGTTTTACATAAAGTAACTGAATAAAGAAAAGTTAAAATAGTGAACATATTCTTTGTGTATTTTCCATTTTATAGATTATATATAGATGGTATGTAATAATAAATGTTATAGGTGTATATATATACATATGAGATTTTCTGAGTTTCTTAATGATCTCATTCTTTTTGTTTTTTCCATGATTTTTAAATCTTACATCTATTTTAAAAGAATCTATAGTATCATGGTGGAGAAGGCAATGGCACCCCACTCCAGCACTCTTGCCTGGAAAATCCCATGGACAGAGGAGCCTGGTGGGCCGCAGTCCATGGGGTCGCTAACAGTCGGACAAGACTGAGCGACTTCACTTTCACTTTTCACTTTCACGCATTGGAGAAGGAAATGGCAACCCACTCCAGTGTTCTTGCCTGGAGAATCCCAGGGACAGGGGAGCCTGGTGGGCTGTCATCTATGGGGTCGCACAGAGTCGGACATGACTGAAGCGACTTAGCAGCAGCAGCAGCAGCAGCAGCATAGTATCATGGAAACATTCCAATATGCACATGTTCCTAAAAAAGGGAAATAAAAAGATATTCTCTTATATGAAAAGACTAAACAATGATATTACTTTTATTAACTAAAAGGTATGTCTAAAATGGAAGTTAAGTTAGGAGAGTCTGAAGCATAATGGAATTAACAGTGAAAATGAAACATGTTAAGAGAAATGTTTACTGTTGATAAATTTAAATAATTCTGGTCTAAAATTATGAATTAGCCAAGTCCAATAGGAAATAAAATACAGTAGTAACAGAATCCCTAACTTTTAATTTATAACCCAATATTGATTTCAAGGGCTTCCCAGGTGGCACAGTGGTAAAGAATCCATCTGCTAATGCAGGAGATGCAAAAGATATGGGCTCAATCCCTAGGTCAGGAAGATGTCCTGGAGTAGGAAATGGCAATCAACTTCCATATTCTTGTCTGGAAAATCCCACAGACAGAGGAGCCTGGTGGGCTACAGTCCATGGTGTGGCAAAGAGTCAGATACAACTGAGCAAAAGTGTGTGTGCACGCATGCACACACACTCTCTCTCACACACACACACACACACACACACACAGTTTCCAAAACTAAAGCAACTCCTCCACCCTCAACATGTTTTATTTGACCTGTCAGTAATCGTCTGACCATATGTAAGTTAATCAGAAATTAAGAAGTTGTCTCTTAGTCTGAAATACCTTACTTCTTCTACAATAGACATTTAAGAGCAGGGTACTATAACCAGAACACATGAATATGTGAAATGGACTGGCAAAACTCTCTCTCATGCAGTAGTTCTATTCCCTTTACTCTGACATCTCCATGAAACAACCATGTGGCAGCAATTCAATAATTCTAAAAACATTCTCTCTTTAACTTCTCATACGTATAAATGTTTTCTTTTAGGACCATGTGTATTCTTTTGTCCTGAGTTTGCCTGCTAAGAAAGGTGCATATACTTAATTTATGTTTCTGTGTGGCTGAAAGCCACCTGCAGTGTTCACAGACTGACTGATAATATATTCTATTATCAAATACAGCCTATACAAAGAGAACTTTTAAACTTAAATTCAATTATTTAACTTATACACAAATGTATACTGTTCATTCACTATGTCCCAAGCACTGAGCTAGTTGCCTTGGATAAAACTACAAAAAGGAAAAACAAAGTTTCTTGGGCAATTCATGGTCAAGTAAAGAATACAGACATTAAGCCTGACAGAACATCCCTAGTGGTCATGCACAGATTCAACCCATGGTCAGGGAACTAAGATCCTGCATGCCACATGGCATGGCCAACAACAAAGGTCTGTGGCAGATGCTTTGATGGGGAAGTGCATGAGAGAGGGTGCTGTGAGAGCAAATAATATGGATTCTTCACCACTGGAGAAGGAAATGGCAACCCACTCCAGTGTTCTTGCCTGGAGAATCCCAGGGACGGGGGAGCCTAGTGGCTGCCATCTATGGGGTCACAGAGTCGGACACGACTGAAGCGACTTAGCAGCAGCAGCAGCAGCAGTCCAAGACTCCATGAAATGATTCTGAAAAGGTAATATATTACCTTTTGAAGAATGTACATTTTGAAGAATGAGTAACAATTAGGTGCTGCAGAGGGACTGGAAACATAGAAACTACTTATGGAAAAAAAATCTCTAAGTGAAATACCAGCAAGTTTCTGCAAGGAAATACAGGTGAAGCTAGGTATGTGTAGAGCACAGAATAAGAGAAGAAGAAATCAAAGTGGACAGGGAATCTTGGCCTCTGAAGGCTGTGTTACCATTTCTAAGTTTAATGTTAAGCATAATGAAAAGTCTTTGAATCATTCTGATCAAGAAGGATATGATCAGTTTGCATTTTTCATAGATCACTTGAGTTTGATGTCATAAATTAATTGGAAAGGAGATATACTGGAGACTGATGACTGGCTTTGAAGCTATCATAACAGTCAAGTTAAGATATGAGTGTTGGCACTGGAGGTAGATAAAACTGGAATGGTTTCTGGACTACTCTGAAGCAAGAATAAATCAGATTTGATGTTCAATTGAAGGTATAGTTGAGAGGGGCATGAGAAGCTAACCCAGACTGCAAATGAAGGGATTGGCTTTGGATAAGAAGTGATTACTCTTCCAATCTAACTCAAAGATGATAAAGATGGGATGGGTGGAAATTTAGGTCTGTTGGCAAAAGCTTAATGAGTCTGTTAGATAGTTTCTACTTTTCAGGGGAGTAGAGGGAGGGAAGTGTGGTAGTTAAGAGGACTAAAGTGTAAGGATAATGATGAAAGTTTATTTACTATAGCAAACCAGGAAAAGTGCTGCTGATATAAATAATATTAGATTCTTAGGTAGCATTAAAGGGAAAACTATGTACTTATGGTGAGGCTGATCTAACCAGCTGACAGGTTTTCTCTAGTAGTTATGGTTTTATCAGGCTGGTAATGATAGTTAACACAGGGGCAATTGAAGTAACCTGATCAACTGCCCCAATTTTGCTGGGACTATCCAGGTTTTCGGAGAAGGCAATGGGACCCCACTCCAGTACTCCTGCCTGGAAAATCCCATGGATGGAGGAGCCTGGTAGGCTGCAGTCCATGGGGTCACTGAGGGTCAGACACAACTGAGCGACTTCACTTTCACGCATTGGAGAAGGAAATGGCAACTCTCTCCAGTGTTGTTGCCTGGAGAATCCCAGGGATGGGGGAGCCTGGTGGGCTGCCGTCTATGGGGTCGCACAGAGTCGGACACAACTGAAGTGACTTAGCAGTAGCATCCAGGTTTTAGCACTGCATGTCCTAAGTCCACAGAAATCCCTCAGTTCAGAGTAAACTGTTATGGCTGGTCACCCTCAGTGTTAGAGAAATATGTAACAGAGTACAGAAAGCTAGATGAAATTAGAGAAAGGAGATGGACTTGAAAATGCAACGTGGGGGAGGGAAAAAATTAGGGGTGTAAACAAGTTGTTAAGAAAATGAATTTTGTTTGAAAAGGGATGTACAAATTTATTAGTTCAACAGCCTAGTAGTTGCACTACTAAATTCTAGAGTTTAGGTAACTAGGAGTTATAGGAGATAGACTGTTAGAAATAAGAAGGCAAGGAACTGAGGAGTCAGATTGATAGACTGATGGGCAAAATCAATACTTATTAATATGATAATCCATAGGACAACCTTTTTAATTAAAGGAAGGTACTATCAGTGCATAGGGCTTCCCCTGTGGCTCTAGTGGTAAAGAATCTACCTGTCAATGCAGGAGATTTAAGAGATGCAGTTTCAATCCCTGGGTTGGGAAGATCCCCTGGAAAAGGAAATGGCAGCCCACTTCAGTATTCTCACCTGGAGAACCCCATGGGCAATGGTCCATGGGGTCACAAAGAGTTGGACACGACTGAAGCTACTAAGCTCATGGAACACACACATTGCTGCATAGGGTAAAAGGCATTTTACCCTAAAGACACGTGGCTTCCCACGAGGCTCAGTAGTAAAGAATGCACCTACCAATGCAGTATACCCAGGTTTGATCCCTGGGTTGGGGAGATCCCCTGGAAAAAGAAATGGCAACCCATTCCAGTATTTTTACTGGGATAGAGGAGTCTGGCAGCTACAGGCCATGGGGTCGCAAAAAGTGGGACATGACCGAGACCTGAGAACACCTGGGCAAGAATTTTCAAAAATTAGATCGGCTACTGAGGAACTGAAAAGAGTATATACCGTAGTTTGAAAGTGATGTACCTAGAATATGAAAGAAGGAACAAACTTCACCAGGAAGAGACACACAGAAGCATCCTCAGCAGACTGTTAGGTTTTTGCTAAAATATGAAATATGAGAAAGGTTAGTTGAAGAGGTAAGAGCCTTCATTAATCTTGAAAAGTAAGTTCTAGAGGCAAATAAAAATGCTATCCAACTTTATCAGCAGATCATGCATTTTTCTAAACATTTTTACCATAATTACAGATGGACACTAAATTTTAACAGGAAGAATATAATCCCCCAGACCTCACTCTTAGTTGGATCATTTTTCTTAGTGCTTACCCCAGTGAAAACTTTGACCAAGTATATAGAATTATCTGCAGGTGATGTATAAGTCATGAAATTAGACCC
The DNA here is from genome assembly GCF_029378745.1 of Bos indicus. Lineage (NCBI taxonomy): Eukaryota > Metazoa > Chordata > Mammalia > Artiodactyla > Bovidae > Bos > Bos indicus. The sequence continues at coordinate 25,288,419 of NC_091776.1, read as the reverse complement.
ATAAATATAACCTATTCTCAGAATGTGAATATTTATCTTAATGAAAATAAACTCTGTACTTTTTTTTAAACAAAAATCAAATTCCTTGATAACCGTATTAGATAATGTGTGAGAGTGTTGGTTTCTATGGTAAAGTACTATAAATTATAAAATGTATGCTTATCACAAGTCTGATGGTGCTGTAATTGACAGAATGATGCTAATACACACAGATGAGTCTCTTAACTCTTAGCTCTGTAAACCATAAACAAAACAGCCTTCTGGACAGAGGTATAAGCTTTCTTGGAGTTCAAATCTTTACAAATTCAGTCAACTGTTGAAAATAATTGTGATTCTCCTGGTGTGTTACTTAACTTCAGCACATTCTTAGCCATTTGTTGTAAGATTGAGTGCATCAAAGCTCAAATTTTTCCTTGCCACCCAGGATTCAGGCAGGCTTGCCTGAGGTAACTTCCTAAGTGTATGTAACATGCTATAGTAAAATAAGTGATAGCTATGAAATTCTGAAAGAGATGGGAATACCAGACCACCTTAGCTGCCTCTTGAGAAATGTGTATGCAGGTCAAGAAGCAAAAGTTAGAACTGGACATGGAACAGCAGACTGCTTCCAAATCGGGAAAGGAGTACATCAAGGCTGCATATTGTCACCCTGCTTATTTAATTTATATGTAGAGTACATCATGTGGAGAAGGCAATTGTAACCCACTCCAGTACCTTTGCCTGGAAAATCTCATGGACAGAGGAGCCTGGTAGGCTGCAGTCCATGGGGTCCCGAAGAGTTGGACATGACTAAGCAACTTCACTTTCACTTTTCATTTTCATGCATTGGAGAAGGAAGTGGAAACCCACTCCAGTGTTCTTGCCTGGAGAATCCCAGAGACAGCGGAGCCTGATGGGCTGCCATCTATGGGGTCACACAGAGTTGGACATGACTGAAGTGACTTAGCAGCAGCAGCAGCAGAGTACATCATGAGAAATGCTGGGCTGGATGAAGCACAAGCTGGAATCAAGATTGCTGAGAGAAATATCAATAATCTCAGATACGCAGATGACACCACCCTTACAGCAGAAAGTGAAGAAGAACTAAAAAGCCTCTTGATGAAAGTGAAAGAAGAGAGTGAAAAAGTTGGCCTACAGTTCAACATTCAGAAAACTAAGATCATGGCATCCGGTCCCATCACTTCATGGGAAATAGATGGAGAAACAGTGGAAACAGTGGCAGACTTTATTTTGGGGGGCTCCAAAATCACTGCAGATGGTGATTGCAGCCATGAAATTAAAAGACGCTCCTTGGAAGAAAAGCTGTGACCAACCTAGACAGTATATTAAAAAGCAGACATTATTTTGCCAACAAAGGTCCGTCTAGTCAAGGCTATGGTTTTTCCAGTAGTCATGTATGGATGTGAGAGTTGGACTGTAAAGAAAGCTGAGTGCTGAAGAATTGATGCTTTCGAACTGTGGTGTTGCAGAAGACTCTTGAGAGTCTCTTGGACTGCAAGGAGATCCAACCAGTCCATTCTGAAGGAGATCAGTCCTGGGTGTTCATTGGAAGGACTAATGTTGAAGCTGAATACTTTGGCCACCTGATGTAAAGAGCTGACTCATTTGAAAAGACCCTGATGACGGAAAAGATTGAAGGTGGGAGGAAAAGGGGACGACAGAGGATGAGATGGTTGGATGGCATCACCAACTCAATGGACATGAGTTTGAATAAACTCCGGGAGTTGGTGATGGACAGGGAGGCCCGAGGTGCTGCAGTCCATGGCGTTGCAAGAAGTCAGACAGGACTGAGTGACTGAACTGAATTGAACTGATGAAATGTGATATACCTCACTTTAGTTAAATGACAAGAAATATTAGAGCTTTGATTTTAGAATTGAGTCTGAGAATAAGATTCAAAGATAAATTGTGATCATGACATTCCAATTTAATTCAAGTTCAGCTTTCTACCAACAGTTTCTAAAATTTTATATATAAAATGTTGAAACTTGACAAAATCTAACTTTCAATCAGAGACAATTACAAATGTTTGCTTATTAAGGAGGAGTTCATGATCAGATCTGTGTTTTGTTAAAAAATAACAACTAGTATAAATATGAACCACAATTGTTTGGGGAGATATTGAAGTTTAGAGGCAGTGTAACGGTATGTGAGGAATCATGGATGGCTGGACTTGGGGCTGGGAAAGGTGTAAGAGTAAAGCTGAAAAGAATAGTAAAACTCAAGAAAAATGGCACCTGGATAAAACAAAATATGAGGCTAAGAAAGGTGAATGGTTCAATGATGGCACCATGATCTCTAACATGTATAATTCAACCAATGCTACTACTGTACTACTAAGACCAAAGAGGAGAAGGTGATCACTTTATTGATTTAATCCAACTTACAGAATATTTTAAAATTTAATTTTCCATATCATTCTCTGTTATTTGCTTTGTGTCTGTTGTTTAAATAAGTTTCAGTAGGAGACTGCATCCCATTTTAGATAGTCTAAGTTCTTGGGGTCCCACTACTTCACCCTCATAGGACTCAGCTACTCACCAGTGGACTTTTCAGATGAATTAATAGTGAAAACCCTTTGTCAAAAGAGGCTCATCTTATGATGGATTATATGCATATCCTAGGACTGTTTCAAAGAATAAGTAACATGTCTGAAGTGTCTAGTGTGGAATGCCTGAAACAGAGTAGAATCTCAATAACTGGATCTTCCCTAATTAATACAGAAAACCAAATACACAAACAAAAACAAACTAAATCTTAAGGACTATGTACTTAAAGAAATAACATTAAAAAAATTTTAAGTGACATTTTAAATATCATGTACTATTTGTATCCTGTAAGATTTTTAAAAATAATTCTGTATTATTACTGAATTGTATATAACCTAACAATCTAATCAATGTTATGCACATACTAAGTTAAATAGGAGCTATTGCTCACACTTAAAATCTATAACCCAAACATATTATGGGACTAATATAGCTATTACTGAGCCAAAAAAATGAACATAATTGTATACAATTCCATAGATATTATATCTAGTATTGTAGCTCAGAAGTAAAGAATCTGCCTGCAGAGCAGGAGATACAGTGATAGCTGGACAGGTGGAAGTGAAAGTGAAAGTCGCTCAGGCCTGTCCAACTCTTTCCGACCCCATGGATTATACAGTCTATGGATTTCTCTAGGCCAGAATACTGAAGTGAGTAGCCTTTCACTTCTCCAGGGGATCTTCCCAACCCAGGGATTGAACCCAGGTCTCCCACATTGCAGGTGGATTCTTTACCAGCTGAGTCACAAGGGAAGCAGTGCAGGAGACCAAGGTTAAATTCCTGGGTTGGGAAGATCTCCTGGAGAAGGGAATTGCTACCCACTCCAGTATTCTTGCCTGGAGAATTCCACAGACTGAGGAGCCTTGCAGGCTACAGTCTATAGGGTTGCAAAGAGTCAGACACGACTGAGCAACTAACACTTTCACTTTCATAGCGACTATTAAGCCAAAAAATTAAACATAATTGTATAAAAGTCTATAAAGATATTGCATCCAATATTCCATTCTATAAATTATATATATTGATGTTATTCATGCTTACAATGTACTTTGATTATCAGTCTAGAACTGTGCTGTCCAACAGAATACAACATGAGCAAAAAACATAATTTTATATTCTGTATTAGCTACATTTAAAAATTGAAAAATACTTAATATGTTTCATTTATCCATTATAGCACACATATTACAACTTCAACACAAAATCAAAATAAAAACTATGATATTTTACATTTCTTTTTTCAAACTAAGTCTTCAAAATCCACTGTAAATTTTATACTTAAAGTGAAGTCACTCAGTCGCATCCGACTCTTTGCGACCCCGTAGACTGTAGCCTACCAAGCTCCTCCATCCATGGGATTCTTCAGGCAAGAATACTGGAGTGAGTTGCCATTTCCTTCTCCAGGGGATCGTCCCAACTCAGGGATCGAACCTGGGTTTCCCTCATTGGAGGCAGACGCTTTAACCTCTGAGCCACCAGGGAAGCCCATAAAAAGCCCATACTTAAAGCATATCTCAAATCAGAAATGCTATACTTCCAATGCTCAAGTGTATATGGCAACATTCTAGAAAACACTATTGCTCATCATATAAAAATATTGACATTAATATAATTTCAACAACAATCAAAACAATCCTCCTATATTATCAAAATTTTAACCTCAACTTTACCACAATATCCAAATTAAGAATTATTTTTATCAATTTTACCTTCTGGACAGTTTTACTAAAATTACAAAGATTCAAGAACTACTCATAACTAGATTCTTAAGGGGTAAGTAATCACAGGAAAAGAAGTTGCATTAGCTATTCAAGAGTATTTAACTTAATTAGATATATAAATAAATGTGCTCCTGATATGTCATTTCTAAGCAAGGTGGAGCCCCATATGATGAGAACACAGTTTGTTATGTTTTGTTGTAAATTATCTTTTTCTCTAAAAAGCTCAGCTCCCTGCATGTGGGGAGAAAATGATGAAGGAGGACATTGTGAGAGTTCAAACATCCCTGTCTGTCATCTATTAGTTTTGTGGACTTAAAGTACTTGCATTATTGTTATGTAGTCACAATGAGATGATTTTATGTTTATTAAATCTCAGTAAAACAACTAGGACTACTAGAAAGCTTTTCCCTAAAAATATTTTTAAATGGTATTATATATGTGAAACAGAAATGATTCATGGAAAAACTCCAATACAAAAATTAAGGAATAATAGTACTTTCTCCACTCTCCCTTACATGAAAGGCAATGTAGAATAATATTTAATTCACTGGACTTAGAAGAATGCCAAAGAATGCCAAATTCAACTGTCTAATTCCCCATAGCTCTATCTTCTATAGTTAAATCTAAAGAAAATAAGGCTGTGTAGACCCCTGCCATGAATTATAGGTAAAGTGGAGAAAGAAAAATGGGTAGCTTGATAGGGATTGCATTGAATCTATAAATTGCTTTGGGTAGTATACTCATTTTCACTATATTGATTCTTCCAATCCATGAACATGGTATATTTCTCCATCTATTAGTGTCCTCTTTGATTTCTTTCACCAGTGTTTTATAGTTTTCTATATATAGGTCTTTAGTTTCTTTAGGTAGATATATTCCTAAGTATTTTATTCTTTCCGTTGCAATGGTGAATGGAATTGTTTCCTTAATTTCTCTTTCTGTTTTCTCATTATTAGTGTATAGGAATGCAAGGGATTTCTGTGTGTTGATTTTATATCCTGCAGCTTTACTATAGTCATTGATTATTTCTAGTAATTTTCTGGTGGAATCTTTAAGGTTTTCTATGTAGAGGATCATGTCATCTGCAAATAGTGAGAGTTTTACTTCTTCTTTTCCTATTTGGATTCCTTTTATTTCTTTTTCTGCTCTGATTGCTGTGGCCAAAACTTCCAAAACTATGTTGAATAGTAATGGTGAAAGTGGGCACCCTTGTCTTGTTCCTGACTTAAGAGGAAATGCTTTCAATTTTTCCCCATTGAGGATAATGTTTGCTGTGGGTTTGTCATATATAGCTTTTATTATGTTGAGGTATGTTCCTTCTATTCCTGCTTTCTGGAGAGTTTTTATCATAAATGGATGTTGAATTTTGTCAAAGGCTTTCTCTGCATCTATTGAGATAATCATATGGTTTTTATTTTTCAATTTGTTAATGTGGTGTATTACATTGATTGATTTGCGGATATTGAAGAATCCTTGCATCCCTGGGATAGGTGGATGAAACTGGAGCCTATTATACAGACTGAAGTAAGCCAGAAAGAAAAACATAAATACAGTATACTAACGCGTATATATGGAATTTAGAAAGATGGTAACAATAACCCGGTGTACGAGACAACAAAAGAGACACTGATGTATAGAACAGTCTTATGGACTCTGTGGGAGAGGGAGAGGGTGGGAAGATTTGGGAGAATGGCATTGAAACATGTATAATATCATGTAAGAAACGAGTTGCCAGTCCAGGTTCGATGCACGATACTGGATGCTTGGGGCTAGTGCACTGGGACGACCCAGAGGGATGGTATGGGGAGGGAGGAGGGAGGAGGGTTCAGGCTTGGGAACACATGTATACCTGTGGCGGATTCATTTTGATATTTGGCAAAACTAATATAATTATGTAAAGTTTAAAAATAAAATTAGGAAAAAAAAAAGAAAAATGGGTAGCTTATCCATTCAACATTTTTCCAGTAACAACCACTCAGAGACTGTAGGAAGGTGTGATCCAGTAAAATCCTTATTACCATGAAACAGGAAAAGACTTTTGGAACAACTATAGATGTTATGAAGGGAGAAGGGAGGTCAATGGGGAATGCTAAGTTTAAGAATCCAAAAGATGTTACTAATTATACATATGTATACATATATACATATACATATAGGTATATATATCCTTATACAAGGATAGGATGATTCTAGGACAAGATCATTTGTTGTTGTTCAGTTGCTCAGTCATATCCAACTCTTTGCGACCCTATGGACTGCAGCATGCCAGGCTTCCCTGTCCTTCACAAGATCTTTTAGTAGTAGTAATTTTAAATTGATACCAGAATATAAAGGGTGTATCTGGGGAAGGAGGAGGGAGGAGGGTTCAGGATGGGGAACACATGTATACCTGTGGCGGATTCATTTTGATATTTGGCAAAACTAATACAATTTTGTAAAGTTTAAAAATAAAAAAAAATAAAAAAGAATGCTTTTACATATGAACTAATTTCAGACAGACATAACTCAGATGACTGAAACAAAGTAAAAGTTTTCCTGTGGCATAAAGTAAAGGAGGCTTAATTTTGTTTTCAGATGTGGAAAAAAAAAAAAAAGAATATAAAGGGTGTATCTATTGCGATATGTTAAATAACAAATGGGTATGGCACTGCAGGTATGTATGTGAAAGTCGCTCAGTCATGTTCGACTCTTTGTGACCCCGTGAACTGTAACCGACCAGGCTCCTCCGTCCATGGAATCCTCCAGGCCAGGATACTGGAGTGGGTAGCCATTCCCTCCTCCAGAGGATCTTGCCAAGCCAGTGATCAAACCCAGGTCTCCAGCATTGCAGGCAGATTCTTTACCATCTGAGCCACCACGGCAGCCCAGTGGCTCACACCGTAAAGAACTATTTTGTGGTGTGTGTGACATTATAAAATAGTGAACTAAATGCACCGTTCAAGTAAGAAGTCATTTGAGAAAGAGGTAAGGTAGTTGGCCAGGTGAAAAAATCTTTAATTTAAATATAAACACATGGCCCCTATTTCCATCTCTGACATTAAGTCACTCTAGACACCCATAAAGTTTGCATATCTTTAGGGTTTTTAGTGTGTTGTTTCTAACATAAGCAAAAGAAAAGGATGAGAGTGAATTATCTCGTATAACATTTCCAAAGGAACTGAAAAATATTATCACTGATAAGGCACAGCACAGAGAAGCCCATCATAGCTACCATTTCATTTATGTAATGTAGGTAGCTGATCTGATCATATTTGATCCACCGAAATTAAAAATTTTGATGATGTTTATATGCAAAGCATATTCTGCATTTGAGGTTGTAGGATAAAAGAGTTACATGTTATTTTAGGACTGCAAAACTAGTCTTAATATTTTCTCCATATAAAATTACATGTTTAAACAGTTGAAACTGTTGAAAGATTTTTATTATCCTGGTTTAGATTTGGGTTTTCAGCACATTACAAAATAAGCTTTTTTGTATATTACATAACCACCCTATGGATAACACAATTAAATTACATAGTACTTTAATTTAAAAGTATAAATTGGAAATAGCTTTACTTCTACTATCTTCTTAAACTATAGAATTTAACAGTACATAATTGACTCATGACTATAACAGGCATCAACTCATCTTAAAGAAAACACTGAAGCAATCAGACACTTCAAAATTAATTTGCATCTTTACTATCAGGGAATTGAAGATTCCCTGATATATATATATAGTTGGACTAACATTTATACAACTGAAAGAATTAAGCTTAAATTAGAAATTAATTGAAGTAAACAGCATGCTATTCTTTAAAAACAAATATGTGATTTCAAGAGCATTGGTGAATATGTTAACTGCTTTAACAACTTCTGGTTTAACAAAGATGTTAACATTAATGTTCAGAAAAAAAATCTTTTTGAGTTTTCATTTATAAAGCTCTAAACTTGAGAAAAGTATTTTGCAACATTATCAAAGAGATCAGCTACATGGAATGCAGAGTAACATGACCAATCAGTCATAGCACATCATATTTTTATTTCTATTGGGTACATTTGTTCAACATAAAGAGATCAAGCAGAGAAAATAAATAACAAATACTTCTTCAGACATCATTTGACCCAGCAAGTGTTAGACTCCCCTGGCAAATCACAGTGGCTGTGAATAATAGAGTTAATTGCAAGCCTTCTTCTGTTTCAAAAACTAAAGTTGTGATATCAAGAGGAAAAAATAAGTTCAACAGTGATATTACATTAATAAACAATTCCAATATTTTCCACCATTACTGCTGTTTGTCAAAACTAAGCATGCTGCTCCAAAACGAAGGAAAATAAGCCTTTACTTTTGAACTCAGGGCCACAGGTATCAATCTAAAGGAATATATTTAGTATATAGAGATTGGATTCTCAAACCCCTTGGTTTGCACTATGGGCTGTATAGCAGTTAATTTTAAAGTCTCAATCCCCAGGTCCCATCCACATCTAATGATATGAGAATCTTTGGAGGTAAATCCTTGGCTTCCATTTTGTTTTTTGTTTTTTTTTTTTTTCAAAAATGTAACACAACATTATCAATCAACTATACTTCAGTAAATATGTGTGTTTTTCTGTGTGTGCACGCGCTCAGTCATTTCAGTTATATCCAACTCTTTACAACCCTATGAACTGTAGCCTGTCAGGATCCTCTGTCCATGAGATTCTTCCAGCAAGAATACTGGAGTGGGTTGCCATTTCCTTCTCCAGGGGAATCTTCCCTACACAAGAATCAAACCCACATCTCCTGTGACTCCTGCACTGGCAGGCAGGTTCTTTACCACTGAGCCACCTGGGAACCCATATGTAATATATAAATGAATATATATATATATATATTCATTAAATTGTACACTTAAAATTTAATGTAAAATTCATTAAACTGTATACTTAAAGTGGGTGAATTTTATGGCATATGTTATATCACAATAAAGCTGTTTTATAGATACATCAAAAAAATGACAACCTAGAGGGATGTGATGGGGAGGGAGAAGGTAGGGGGAAGTTCAAAAGGGATATATGTATACCTATGACTGATTCATGTTGAGGTTTGATAGAAATCAACAAAATTCTGTAAAGCAACCATCCTTTAATAAAAAAATAAATCAATTAAAAAAAGAATCAGACAAAAGATTAAAAGAAAAAAAATGAGAAATAAAAAATAAAAACAAATTAAAAAAACCCCTAAATACCTCCAGACAATTCTAATATGTATCCAGGTTGACAACCAATGGTCTATAATGCTCTCATCTTTCTTAAAACAGTCTAGTAGAGATCTTTGAGACTGTGTCGATATTAAAATGTTATCGAGATTTTCTTTATTATAAAGCACTCAGCTAGATCTATTCTTTATTTAAGATTTTTTGGATATGGACCATTTTTTATGACTTTATTGACTTTGTTACAATATTGCTTCTGTTTTACATTTTGATTTCTGGCTGTGAGACATGTGGGATCTTAGCACCCCACAACCAGTGATGGAACCCTCACCCCCTATATTATAGAAGGTGAAGTCTTAACCAGTGGATCACCAGGGAAGTCCCCTAGATCTGTTCTTAATCAAAAGTGCCACTAGTCAGCTGGAGATACATGCTGACTGCATAGAAAACCAAGAATTCTATGAAAGTTAAGAGCTGCCAACAGGCAGAGGTTTATTATTTCAATTACCCTGAATCCTGAAGCTTATCTTTCAAAGTATGAAAATACAACAATGTGCTATCTTCCATACAGTTTGCAGCACTATTACAATTATTTTATTACATGAGTGATCACAAAAAATTATCCTTCTCAAAAGATGACAGAAAACACTGAAACTTTTTTTTTAACCAACCAGCAGTGATTTTAAAAGAGAGCTCCTCTCCTAACCACTGTATTGGCTGTTAATAAGTACTGATGGTAGACAAAAGCCCACCTACAAGTCTGAATCACTAGCTCGAACTTCTGTTGTTTCCCTCATTTGAGGGACTTGCCTGATGAGCAGACCTTGCAAAAGCAAGAGCAAACATGACATCCATGCAGAAAAGACAGCTGATAAAAGAAGTATCTAATTAAGGAGAAGAAAGACATGGAAAATGGAAACTCACAAACCTTACAAAGAGAAAATAACATCCTAAATCCAAATGGCAAATAGAATACTGCTAAGAATAAGACGTCTGATAAAATAACACAAAAATTAATCAAAAAGCCATTTCCGGTCTAGGTTGTACTGATATGCTAACATATCTAAGACATGTTTTGCCTTTCCTCCTGTGTATTCTGAATCCATCCTAGTAAGAGTTAAAAATGAACCATTTTGCCATTTCCGTCTCTCTAGTAAGCAAAAAACATCAGAAGGAATAGGGCTTTTGTTTTAGTGGCTGAATATTTTAATTTCTACTTGAAGTAGAAAATATCAAAATTCTATCATATTTCCAAAAATCAGACATAGATAAAAAAAGTAAGGTCACTGTATATAAGAAGAGAGAAATGGCTGAATTGGAAAATGGATTTTATTGTTCATGTAGTGATTTCCAATGTTAGTTCTGACATGTCCTAAATGAAGATTGCTGTACTGAAGCATTTATTCTAATGATCCAAAGCAACCCTCTGGAAATCTTTATAAATAAGCCAAGATATAATTTTTGTCAGATGTTTATAGCAGCTTTATTTCATAATTGCCAAAACATGGAAGCAAACAAGATATCCCTCAGTCAGTAAATGGATAAACTGTGGTCCATATGATGTAAATTTGATAGTATATTTTTGGAATTATTACAGCAAAACCTTAACATTAGTAAATGCTTATATGTATGGACAATGTTCACAGTGTTCCAATCACTTTACGTATTAATCCAACTCGTATAAAAACCAAAAATTAATATATTTTCTAACCTCAAAATGACCGAGAATGATTGAGTAACTTGCCCAAAGAATCAAGACTAAGTAATATTCTGAATTCAAACTCGGGCATCTCAAATTATGATTACTGTAGAGTAAGTATGCAAATATTGTAAACCTCAAAATCCCTTTTCTGTTTTGTTTTTTGTTGATGTAAAATCGAATTTAGTAAAGACAAACTCTTTTTGACACTGTTAAACCCAGTTCTATATTCAGAGGCTGCATTGTAGAGATTTGAGAAGGCAGAGGAAGAAAACACTGTCATTTTGCTAGCTAGCTTGCCTCTACTAACTCCCAAAACTAATCGTTAGATATGTAGTCACTTTGCTTTAGACAGATCTCTAATTATCACAAGGAGTTTCACAGAATTCTAAAATAATTGTAATTTGAATTTTAAACACTTAAAATACTTATGTGTCATATAGCTTTTGGGGACAGAAAGGGGTTTTATGCTACCAACTCAAAACTTGGAGGTTCCAGCCCATTCAAAATGCCAGAAATAATCATTACAGAATTTCAGGCTGAAATTAACCAAGAGCAACATATCTTCTCATTGATTCAATAGAACACTTTGAGAGAATCAAATCCAGGTTTCCATTTAGTGTATAAATCTCTTTTAAAAAATTTAATACAGAAGTGTATATAGCTAAATCAAAGTCCCTTGACAAGAAGCTTAAATGGAGTGCACTGTTTAGTCAGTGTTCATTCACTCTGATGGGATCTTTATTTGATATGTATTTAGCCAACCACTTTAAAACTGCTAATATCAAAATGGTGAATTTACCATGCATGACAACAGTCAACCAGGGAATGTTTATTACTCTCTGCTAATAGCAACATCACTTGAAAGGATAGAAACAAACTTCATTCAAAATTTTTCAGGATAAAATGCTGTGTTAATCTGATACTAATTCTCTTACACTTAAGAGTATATTACACAGGCTGTGTACAGGTTCAAAATATTTAAATTTACAGTGACCTCTTTAGCCTTGTCTTTTTCTTGAATTATACGTCCATAAACTGCTGCACTCAATATGCCACCAAATATGGAAAACTCAGCAGTGGCCACAGGACTGGAAAAGGTCAGTTTTCATTCCAGTCCCAAAGAAAGGCAATGCCAAAGAATGCTCAAACTACTGCACAATTGCACTCATATCACACGCTAGGAAAGTAATGCTCAAAATTCTCCTAGCCAGGCTTCAGCAATATGTGAACCGTGAACTTCTTGATGTTCAAGCTGGTTTTAGAAAAGGCAGAGGAACCAGAGATCAAATTGCCAACATCCGCTGGGTCATGGAAAAAGCAAGAGAGTTCCAGAAAAACATCTATTTCTGCTTTATTGACTATGCCAAAGCCTTTGACTGTGTGGATCACAATCAACTGTGGAAAATTCTGAAAGAGATGGGAATACCAGACCACCTGACCTGCCTCTTGAGAAATTTGTATGCAGGTCAGGAAGCCACAGTTAGAACTGGACATGGAACAACAGACTGGTTCCAAATAGGAAAAGGAGTTCGTCAAGGCTGTATATTGTCACCCTGCTTATTTAACTTATATGCAAAGTACATCATGAGAAACGCTGGACTGAAAGAAACACAAGCTGGACTCAAGATTGTCAGGAGAAATATCAATAACCTCAGATGTGCAGATGACACCACCCTTATGGGAGAAAGTGAAGAGGAACTCAAAAGCCTCTTGATGAAAGTGAAAGTGGAGAGTGAAAAAGTTGGCTTAAAGCTCAACATTCAGAAAACGAAGATCATGGCATCCAGTCCCATCACCTCATGGGAAATAGATGGGAAAACAGTGGAAACAGTGTCAGACTTTTTCTGGGCTCCAAAATCACTGCAGATGGTGACTGCAGCCATGAAATTAAAAGACGCTTACTCCTTGGAAGGAAAGTTATGACCAACCTAGATAGCATATTCAAAAGCAGAGACATTACTTTGCCAACAAAGGTTCGTCTAGTCAAGGCTATGGTTTTTCCTGTGGTCATGTATGGATGTGAGAGTTGGACTGTGAAGAAGGCCGAGCACCGAAGAATTGATGCTTTTGAACTGTGGTGTTTGAGAAGGCTCTTGAGAGTCCCTTGGACTGCAAGGAGATCCAACCAGTCCATTCTGAAGGAGATCAGCCCTGGGATTTCTTTGGAAGGAATGATGCTAAAGCTGAAACTCCAGTACTTTGGCCACCTCATGCGAAGAATTGACTCATTGGAAAAGACTCTGATGCTGGGAGGGATTAGGGGCAGGAGGAGAAGGGGATGACAGAGGATGAGATGGCTGGATGGCATCCCTGACTCGATGGACATGAGTCTGGGTGAACTCCGGGAGTTGGTGATTGACAGGGAGGCCTGGCGTGCTGTGATTTATGGGGTTGCAAAGAGTCGGACACGACTGAGTGACTGAACTGAACTGAACTGATACCATCATAAAGAACATACTGTAGATTGAAATATATTTGTATATTGAAATATGTCAAAGTAAGTTGAAGACTGAAATAATCACATCACAGGACTTCTGGCTTCAGCAGTGACATGTAAACAACATGGAAGCTGTCACCCCTGCCCTCACAACAACAACAATGATGAAGAAACTGAAAAACTATCACTTTTCTTGGACACCTCAGCGAACTGAAAAATCTGGAGAGAGAGATGGATCCAGAGAGTCACAGCTGGGTTCTGTTCCCCTACACTAGAAATTGCTGAAGACATAAACTGGTAGGTATCTAACGATGAAGCAGCGTGCTGGAAGCTGACTATTGATTAGCATGACAATGAGAAAAATGGGGGGAAAAAATCTTAGAGAATGCCACATATTTTTGTGGGTTTCATCTCCAGAAACACCCATCCTCAAGTTCTCACCAGCAGCAAAGAGCAGAGAAATACACCCTCATGTCTCTGGCAAGGGGAGCAGGCATGCTAATTGCTTCAAGTGTGTTCAAGTTTTTGTGACCCCATGGACTGTAACCCGCCAGGCAGCTCTGTCCATGGGATTCTCCAGGTAAGAATACTGGACTGAGTTGCCATACCCTTCTCCAGGGGATCTTCCCAACCCAGGGATGAAACCCACTTCTTCTATGTCTTCTGCATTGGCAGGCAGGTTCTTTACAACTAGCCCATCTGGAAAGCCCAGCAAAGGGAGGGGTAGGGTAAACATTCTGGAATAATCCAAGTGTGTTCTCCATAACAAAGGTCTATACTCCAGATACTAGAGCTGTATCCTAAATAGGGGAAAGGCATTTCCCCAGTTCCAGACTCCTCTCAGCTTCCTGCCTCACCTATGGAGGGGACACGGAAATAAACACAGAAATAAGTGGATTAGAGAGCATTCCCCTCCCTCATCTTTCACTCCAGCACTAACAGGGCTTCAGTGTAATGACTGCAGATCAAAGCTAAAAGAGCTGTAGACACAAACTCTCTTGAAGTAACAATTATTAAGAAAGGACAACAGAAGACAAAAACAAGGACAGTAGGGGATTTGAAGCCCCCAGAATCTACAACTACAGAAAAAGTTAAAAAGAGCCCAACTTCTAGCCAGATTAACATAAACGTTCACCATGTCCAGACGTTTTTCACAATGAATACAACTAAATATTTAAAGATGAATGTTGCCACTGCTACGAAATCTCTTCTGGAACAGGGGAAGGAAAACTCCCAACTATTTTCATGAGAACTAACATTACCATAATACCAAAATCAGTTAAACATATTACAAGAAAGAAAAACTACAGACTGATAGCTCTCATGAACATAAGTGTAATATATGTACAATGAAATATTAAGATTGTTTATCCAACATTGTGCAAAAAGAATTATATACCACAAAGAAGTACGAATTATTTCTGCCAAGTAAGGCTATTTCACCTTCCAAAAATATATCAGTGTAAATTCTCACATCTACAAGCTAAGGAAGAAAAATTATATATTAATCAATACACTAAAAGGATTTAACCAAATCTAATATCCATTTAAGAAAAAAATATCTCCTTATGACCTCATTTATACATGGAATCTAAAAAAACAAAACAAAGAAGCAAATTAGAAATTATTTTTAATTGAATGGAAATAAAAATATAGCATATCAGAATGCAGAGAATGCCACTAAAGAAGTTAAGAGAAAATTTAAACTTAAATGCCTGTCTGAAAAGAAAAGAGTTTCCAAATGTCCTCAGCTTCTATCTTAAGAAATTACAAATACAAGAGGAAATTAAGTCCATAGTAAGCAGGAGAAATAATAAAGATCAAGAAATCAATGAAGAAGAAAACAACAAAAGAAACAGTAGAAAAAGTCAATGTAACTCAACTCTAGTTCTTTAATAAGATGAATAAAATCAATTTCTAGCCAAACTTATCAGGAAAAATGAGAGCAGACAAAAATGCTTATTGTCAGAATTGAAAGAGATAACATCACTATAGATTGTACACAGATTAAAAGAAAATATTAGCAACCATTGTGTGACATTTAATTCAACGACTTAAATTAAGTGAAAAAAATTCCTAAAAAGGGATATAACACCAAAGCTCATTCAAAAGGAAATAAATAGATGAACAGATATGTATTTATTAAACAAATTGAATTTGTAGTTTAAAATCTTCCCACACAGAAAAGCTCAGGACGGGGTGGCTTTAATGGAAAATTTTACCAAATATTTAAAAAGAAGTAAAACCAACATGTGTGGTACTCTTAAATCAGTTACAAAAATAAATCAATGGAATAGAATAGAGACCATAAATAGACCTGCATATATGGTCAACTGATTTTTTTTAATTGCAAAGACAATTCAAGAAAAAAAAAATTAGTATTTTCACCACATTTTACTAGAAAAACTTCACTTCATACCTAGTATCATACAAAAAATGAAATTAAAATAAATCTTATAGGTAAATATAAAACCTAAAACTCAAACTTCTAGAAGAAAACTTTGGAGAAAATATTTGTGAATCTGAGTTAGGACATTTCTTTAATATGACATCAAAATATCACAATTTGCACTTTATGAAAATTAAAAACTTTTGCTCTTCATACAACACTGGTAAGAGAATGAAAAGACAAACTACAATATGGAAAAAAACCTACTTGCAACTACTTTGAAAAGTTTGGCAGTTTCTCCAAGACAAAGGAAAGCATATGTTTGTACAAAAATTTGTACATGCATATTCATATCATGTATGTGACAGCCCCTATCAGGAAATGGTCCAAATGTACATCAACAGATGGACAAAAAACTGAATTGTCATATATCCACAAAATGATATACTACTCAGGAAAAAATACGGAATGAACTTATGACATACACAAACCAGAACTTTCAAGATAATCATGTGAAATGAAACAAGCCAGATAAACAATATAAATATACTGCATGCTTCCATGTAAATAAAATTTTAGAATATGAAAAATAATTATTATTGACAGAAAGCAGGTAAGCAGTTGCCTTAAGTTGTGGCAAAGAGTTGGGAAGGGCAGGAGGAAGGTACTTAAAAGGAAGAACAGGAAATTTGAGGGCTGTGATCCCATGGACCATAGTCCACCAAGTTCCTCTGTCCATGGGATTTCCCAGGCAAGAATATTGGAGTGGGTTGCCATGCCCCCCTCCAGGTGATCTTGCCAACCGAGGGATCGAACTCACCTCTCTTGCATCTCCTGCATTGCAGGTAGATTCTTTACCACTTGAGCCATCAGGGAAGCCCCCAATCACTATAATAAGTATAATTAACAAGAGCTCTCCCTTGAGGGTTTTGTATATATTAAATTAAATGATCAAAACAAAACTCCCAAAAGAGAGCCTGTAAAATTGCATGGCCAGTACGTTTTAAATATTATTATATGCTTCAATCGGAGAAGGCAATGGCACCCTACTCCAGTACTCTTGCCTGGAAAATCCCATGGATGGAGGAGCCTGGAAGGCTGCAGTCCATGGGGTCGCTGAGGGTCAGACACGACTGAACGACTTCACTTTCACTTTTCACTTTGATGCAGTGGAGAAGGAAATGGCAACCCACTCCAGTGTTCTTGCCTGGAGAATCCCAGGAATGGGGGAGCCTGGTGGGCTGCCTTCTATGGGGTCGCACAGAGTCAGACATGACTGAAGTGACTTAGCAGCAGCAGCATATGCTTCAATATATTTTAAAGGGAAGTTGCAGGCAATCAGTTCTTGCATAAATTTCTGAGAAGAATTAAATAAACAAAACTTGGTTCTGTCTCAACAGAAAAGACTTTCAAAGATAATATTTAGCTTAAGAATTCAAATACAGTAAACCCAGTTTAGAAAATTACCACTCCATGTTATGACAGCATGCTTGTCTAACATCCCATTTGATTGTTTTAAGCTCTACGTACAAGCATTTTCACTCTCCAAATACATTTTCAATAATACTTAGATCAAGGGCACGATTTCTTTCACACTGCTTATAGTTTGATAACTATATATTTAAATTTTTAATCACACTATTTGCTATCTAATAATTTCATTAGATCCGAGTTTTACTGGAATTCCTACAATGATTTAAGAGCACTGCTGCTAAGTCATGTCAGTTGTGTCTGACTCTGTGTGACCCCATAGACAGCAGCCCACCAGGCTCCCGTCCCTGGGATTCTCCAGGCAAGAATACTGGAGTGGGTTGCCACTTCCTTCTCCAGTGCATGAAAGTTAAAAGTCAAAGTGAAGTCACTCAGTCGTGTCCAACTCTTAGAGACACCATGGACTGCAGCCCACCAGACTCCTCAGTCCATCATGTAATAATAAACAATAAATAATAATACAAAATAATACTGTCATAAAGAAATATGTAAAGTCCTATCACTAATTGCATAATTACTAAACTATCCATAAACATTTGGAGCCATTAGTCACACTGTTCTGATGAATCAGACAGGTGTAAGAAACAAAATATGGTTCTTATTTTCCTTTTCATCAAAAAGTAATAGGACTATATTTCCTTAGCCTTAGGAAAAGAAGCTGTGAGAAATTCAAATGCCAAAGGACTCTAAAAATATAACATAAAAATAATTAATATGGAAAAAACTACAAAATAGTGGTTTAATATAAATAATATATTAGATTAGAAATCTACTGAAAGTGAAGAATATGATGACCAAAAAAATGGTTTTTAATATCTCTATTTTCCAACAACAAAAACATTCCATTTCATAGGCTAACAAAGCATCTCATTAAATACAGTCATAGAAAGCTTAGTTAATACGATAATGTTATATAGTTGCAGCATTTGTGATTCAAATAGTACATTAAAAAAACCACAAAGTAATCATTCAAAATATACCTATAAGAAAATTTTAACTCATTATATTAAAATATAAATACCAACTTAATTTTTATTGAAATCAACATGACCTATAAGTACAATAAATTAGTAGCATGGTAGATTAAAATAGCCACATATTTTTGGCCTCATCTTCCAAAAAGAGATGGAGTCTATTTCTCTTTTCCTTGATTCTGGGCTGGATCCACAACTTTTCTTTACCACTAGAACACAACAGATGTAACCATATACCTTATGAGGTTGGGCCTTAAGAGAGCTGCAGTTCTTGCTTTCATATGTTTAGAAAATCTCCTCTTGGAAGTCACCCACTAGAGAGAATTCCAACGGAGGCAGGGAGGCAATGTGGAGGATGGTCAGTGTATTCCCATTGACAATCTCAGGTAGATGTCCACTTAACAGTCAGCTCCCACTACTAGCCATGCTGAATAAGTTACAGATGTTCTAGTCTGGTTTGGTCTCCAGGTGATTATAGTCTCAGCTGGCTCCATGTGAAGCAGATGATCTGCCCAAATGAGTCCATTGTCTTAGTATGCTCAGGCTGCTACAGCAAAGTATCAGAGACTAGGTGGCTTAAAAACAACAGAATTTCTCACAGTTATGGAGGCAAGTCTATGACCTAAACACCTCCCAAAATCCCAGCTTTCTAATACCATCACCTTGGGATTAGGTTTCAACATATAAATTTGGGGGAAACATGAATATTCAGTCTACAGCACCAGTCAATTCATAATATTAAAAGAAATAATAAATCATACTGCTTTTAGAAACACTAAATTAAGGGATGGTTTGCTATGCTCATGAAGAGACTGAAATAGAGGATAAAAGTTCAACTGTGATTTAAAATGAGCAGTGACTCTGGAGTCAGACTTCCTGCTTTTGCTCCTTGGGCTGACAGTAGTATGACCTTGGTGAACTCACAATTCATTCCATTTCTGAGTCTCAGTTGCCACAGAAATTACTTTATGGATTTTGTTGAGAGGCAGGAAGAGAAGAGTTCATGTAAAGCACTTACACAGAGACTAGAACTTGGCAAAATATCAACATAGGTTGGGTGTTGCTGTGTTGCTGAAATTAATGTTGAAGTTAACCTGGTCTGTATGAAATATTATATATGAGCTTTCTCTCTGTTGACAGCTTGTGGTATTCAAGAGGGAATGGAGACATTAAGAAAGCATAAAATCAAAGCTACCTTATGTTTGATATACTATTTTAAAGGATACATAATTTTAATAAGCTATTATTTTAAATAATAGCATTGTTGGACAGCAAGGTAATTTTCACATCAAGTAAATAAAGCTATAATTTATTTTTCCTAAATTGTTCCAAAGTACATTAACCTTTGCCATTTTTTCAAATATATTCAAATTGAGGCTTTTATTATGAAACTTAAACACCCAAACTTAGCTGACTACCTATAGTTTTACACAATGATAGAATTGATGTCATTGCTTATCTAATAAAATATTTGATTTGACTCTTTTATATAAAACTGAAGTTATGCCAGAAACGTGCCATATATATGTCTCAATATTATTTCCTTACATGCTGCATTTGTTCTTTATCTTATTAAATTTTAGTTTCTGACAAGTACTCTCATTTATGCTGGGCATTCAGAAAATCCTTCTCCTCTTTATTTATATTTCTGAAATTTTCCAGTGGTATTCTCTACTTAGCTCTAAGTTTTGACTTCACATTTAGAATGGCTTCTATTTCTCCTTAAGAGAAAATTAACATTGGATTGATACTAATAGCTAGTATCTATTTGTGTTACCCAAACAACAAATATTTTTATCGTTATGTTTGACCAACTGCACATTGTAAACCACTAATTTCACTTGCAAGGAGTCAAACTCTTAATTTCCTCTGCATTTAGCCTTTTCAGCTCAGCAGGACATGTTTCTTCTCTCAAGCCTCCATTACAGACAATTTATCCAATAGAGAAAGGCAGTCAGTCATTCTGATATATAGCTATGAAAAGCTGCCACTGCTTCCTACTAATCTGTCTACCAAATCTCATGGGCACCTCCCTTAAATTTACCCTTTAGAGTTTTCTTATGCTTGAATAGTTTCTATATGTTCAAGATATTAACATAAATCCAGAGTGGTTCCAACAAATCTTAGGAGAAATGCAAAAGGGAAACAAATAAAGGGGAAATTATATTTCTTAACAAAATAAAATTTTGACCAACAAGAAAATATACATAAAAACCATCAAACAGTTCCTAAAGCCTCCATTTAGTGTAGATTTAAGGAAGCCAAGTCCACCCAGCTTGTTCATTTTGTTCTCTTACACAGAGTTGTCTTCCTCAGAAATGTCTTGATCAGTATGAAAGCCATGTTCAAAACTATTTCTCTAATTATCTTAGTCAACAGGAAAAAATGATAGTAAAAAATAGAATATTTTTCTATGATTAAACAGAAAATCCTGACAGAGCCAGAAATATAAGAACATTTACTTTAATGATAAAGTTACAGGGATGTTAACCAACCAACATCAGTTAGCAAATTAATAACAAATGACTAACAAAAAATCATGCTTTAGATTTTTTAACTAAAGTTTTGTTTTAGTCTTTTAAAAATCTTATTGACATAATATGGGTTACATTATTCAGAAAGTATTACTATTGTTTAGTTGTTGTGTCTGACTCTTCCTGCAATCTCATGGACTGTAGGCCGCCAGGCTCCTCTGTCCATGTAATTTCCCAGGCAAGAATACTGGAGTGGGTTACCATTTCCTTCTCCAGGGGATCTTCCCAAACCATGGATTGAACATGCATCTCTAGCACTGGCAGGCAGATTCCTTACCCCTGAGCCACCTGGGAAGGCCCTCAGAAAGTATTAGGAGGATCCTAAAGCAAGAGCTGGAGAAGGAAATGGCAACCCACTCCAGTGTTCTTGCCTGGAGAATCCCACGGACGGAGAAGCCTGGTAGGCTGCAGTCCATGGGGTCGCACAGAGTTGGACACCACTGAAGCGACTTAGCAGCAGCAAAGCAAGAGCAGCTTCTTCAGTCATCCAGGCTGTGATGGAAGCAGACCTCACTCTTAGTCCTTACTACTTATTGGTAATCTCTCAATGGATATCTGTATCTAAATACAAACCTGTATATGCAAGAAAAAATGATGACAAACACAACTTAGTTGTCAGATCAAAGCAACATCCCTATGACAAATCATTATTTAATTAGCAGTTATTGAGTTACCCCATAGAGATGCAACCAAGGGTTATATGACCAAAGCTATCTATCATCTTATAGGTGTCATCAGATTCACCTTCCATACAGATAAGCATGTCCAGCAATACTCCAACACCAAGTGAAGTAGTACAATATAGATTAGAACCCAAGCAGGTTCTCTAGGCACAGTTAAGCTGAATGAGGAACCCAGCTTAGAGATGGTACCACGTATTGGTATAATTCAGATGTAAAATTGCCATAACAGTTCCACCACACTCAGGTGGCTCTAAAAGACAGTGAAGGAAAATCCTCTCTGTAGGCATAACTGTAAGCAATTCACTTGGCTGGCATTTCTCCCAAAAGAGAGATGGCCAGAGCAGACATTCCTTCTCCCCTGTCCTAGGTAAACAGAGAATGGGGCATTGGCCCATGACTGATCACTCAGATAATACTGGCTTGAGTTCTGAAATATGAAATCTGATAAATTTATACAAAGACACAGTGTCAAATCGAAGAGCATGTCAACTGGTGGAGTTATGTGTCCAGGGGCAGCAGCAGCAGCAACAATAAAAGTCAAATGAAAATAGAACCAGTGTGACATTCTTATTGTCAGTGGCTTATTGTGCTGACACAGATCCTTGTCCAAACCTAGTTCTACAGCACTCCTTGAAATTCCATGATTTAGCAGATACTTTTCTAAAAATTTTACTGTTTTATTCAGGGTAACCAGAGTTATGTATTTTTGAAATCAAAAAATCTAACGAATATGTCATCTACATCTCTGATTCAAAAATTTTTATTCACTGAGAAATATGCCTTGAGTTTAATGCTGGGTCTATTTAAGAAAGAAAAATACCTTCACTTCCAACATATGAACATTTATCTATAGAGATTTATATTTCAGAGCAAGACTGACATTCTGGGATTATGTTTTATAGATATGACAGTCAGAGTTAATAATAAATCTCTATAAATTGCAATGCATTGAAATATTATTTGAATGATTTTTCTAACTTAATGTGGAAAATATCTGACTTGTGAATAGAAAATTCCTAAAGTGCTGAAGTTTTATAAACTAATTAATATTTGGTAGCTGTGATTAATGTTCTATTTTAAAGGGAAATATGAAGATTTTTCAGAACCTTAGTTCAGCTGAAATAGAACAGAAATTAAACTTTAATACATACATTTTAATTGGTTTTAATATGAGAACTAACATAAGTATATTAATGTGGCAGGACTGTGAAGTAATCAACAGGTAAGAAAATAAGTTTTAAAATGCAAAATTGGAAAGCACGAATAAATAATGTTTACTTTGTTTTGAATAATCTATGAACTATAATTACTGCTTCTATTTATTCAAGTCCGGTTCAAAATATAAATCAACTTAAGGCCAAGTAAGATGCTGTTTTCTTCTTTTGATCTTTTGTTTTTTGAAAAAAATATTTGCAGGGAGCAAGATTTCTATTTTACCCTTAAGTTGGAGGAAGATCCTATTGAATTCATAAATAGAAAACTCAATTTAAAACTTAATATTATCTACTATATAAATTATAATTAAGCATGTGAAGTGGACCAGGGCTCCAATGTCTGTGTTCATAATACTTGAATATGATTCCTGAAAATATTGTTCCTCATTGAGCCAAGAAAGAAAGAATCATGAAAGGAAGCAAGTGACTGAAAGGAATAGTGGTCACTACAAATGTCAGTGAAGCCAGAAATAGTCCTTTAAAAGTCAGCTATGCTGCCTGTGAATGCAGAAAGGGCAATGCTTATGACTCATTAATATAATCAAAGTAAAAGCTGAATGGGCTACTAATCAATTAATAATACAAACTAGACTATTCCAGCATTTAAATTCCTTTGGACATTTTCAATTTAAAAGATCATGCTCCATATATAAAGAGATATAACATTTATATTACAAAAAATGTTTGTTTTCCTACATTTTTTTAAGGAGAAAAATGCTCTAGAGCCATGGTCTGAATCTCACTCTCAACTTAAACATGAGGGAAAAACCATTAGAAATCATAAAGAACATTCTTCTTTTCCAATCTTCAGGTACACATTTAATCGAAATAATGTAACTGATGGATGTCCTCCACAGAAATATGTAGAGGTGATGGACCATGCCCAA
This sequence comes from Bos indicus, assembly GCF_029378745.1. Classification (NCBI taxonomy): domain Eukaryota; kingdom Metazoa; phylum Chordata; class Mammalia; order Artiodactyla; family Bovidae; genus Bos; species Bos indicus. The sequence continues at coordinate 25,264,661 of NC_091776.1, read as the reverse complement.
GTTGTTCATAAGCCACTTAATAAATGAGAGCGACACAGGGACAGAGACAGAATAATCAAGCGTTTTCAGAAGGAGAAGCTATAGGTTTTTCCAGGTAGAGAGTCATAAAAGTGTCAGAATTATTTTAAACTGCTTGATACATAAATATGTAATAATGTCTTGGTATCTCAAGAGATAATGCAACTTGCAAATATTCTTAGGTCAGAATTTATGTACTAATTTTGTCTCATTCAGAATCTAAATTAAAACAAGCCTTGACTCTGATTACACACTGATGCAAATTAGCTTGCTGGGGCTATGATAAAATATATACTTTGATAAAGTTAATTCCTAGATCAGGATACACAAGGTGGAGTTGACCCCAGTGGCCAAGCCCAGGTCACAAATCTAAACCAAGGTCAGTGTGCACTCTTTGGAAATACCAGTAAAGAAATCCAACAAAGAGCAATCACAGTCCTCCAATTCAGCTTTAGGTAGCTTAACATACTCAAGAAAATAGGACCTGTCAGCCTTATAAGTGGGCTTCTCAGATGGCTCTGTGGATAAAGCACCAGCTTGCAACACAGGAGACACAGGCTCTACTCTTAAGTCGGGAAGATCCTCTGGAGGAAGGCATGGCAACCCACTCCAGTATTCTTGCTTGGAGAATCCCATGGACAGAGAAGCCTAGTGGGCTAGTCCATAAGGTCACAAAGAGTAGGACACAACTGAAGCTATTTAATGCAGGCACACACACACACACACACACACACACACACACACAGAGTCTTATAAGGAAATATCTGACCTCCTAGCCATCCGTGCTGTTCCCCTGTTGCTGCTTCTAAGCAAACTTTCTCTTGCTCCAAATTGCTTGTGAGGCACTGTACTGCCCCAATCTATGGATTGTTTCCCCTTGAATAAAAGAAATCAAACTCATATTAAACTGTTTTATCATTTTATAATTTATACCAATCAATAGGCACATGCTGAGGTCATCTGACAAGCTCTTTCAATGAGTGAAATATTCAATTCATAATTAAAATGGCAATAAGGAAACAGTTTTTGACAGTTTTTCCCAAACACCCACTAGAATATCTATGAAAGAAGAAAGAAAAAGACACAAAGATTTATTTTTTAAAAATAAGACTATTGTTGCTATGAGTAGTTCAGTTCACTCAGTTCAGTCGCTCAGTCATGTCCGACTCTTTGCGACCTCATGAATCGCAGCACGCCAGGCCTCTCTGTCCATCACCAACTTCCGGAGTTCCTCAGACTCACGTCCATCGAGTCAGTGATGCCATCCAGCCATCTCATCCTCTGTTGTCCCCTTCTCCTCCTGCCCTCAATCCCTCCCAGCATCAGAGTCTTTTCCAATGAGTCAACTCTTTGCATCACGTGGCCAAAGTAGTGGAGTTTCAGCTAGCATCAGTCCTTCCAAAGAATACCCAGGACTGATCTCCTGTATAATGAACTGGTTGGATCTCCTTGAAATGCAAGGGACTCTCAAGAGTCTTCTCCAACACCACAGTTCAAAAGCATCAATTCTTCGGTGCTCAGCTTTCTTCACAGTACAACTCTGACATCCATACATGACTACTGGAAAAACCATAGCCTTGACTAGACGGACCTTTGTTGGCAAAGTAATGTCTCTGCTTTTGAATATGCGATCTAGGTTCATCATAACTTTCCTTCCAAGGAGCAAGCGTCTTTTAATTTCATGGCTGCAATCACCATCTGCAGTGATTTTGGAGCCCAAAAAAATAAAGTCTGACACCTTATTATTATTATATGAATAGTTATTACTGACTTATTTTATTTTTGAGTTATTTTATGAGTATTTATTATTATTATTGAGATATTTTATATGAGTATTTATTATTATATGAGTAGTTACCCTTCATTAAAATGTCTAAGAATTTTATTTTAAAAATCTAATCCCTTTTTCACATCCAAAATGAATCAGGTTCTTAAAACACAAAATAAAATAGAAAGATACTTAACCATTCCCTCACTGCCTGCCTACCAGACTGAAATCCTTAAACTGTAGCAACCATACTCTAAAAGCTGGCAGTGTCCCATTACTGTAGATGGTCAGATCTGAGGAAGATACATTGTCATACTTACAAATTACCTTTAATTTTCCATCTCAAGATATATAACTTCTATGAAATTTCCAATATTTTAAGTAAAAACAGAATTTTCGAGTGGCAGTGTATTATTTTCGTATTGCTGCTATAACTACCATGATAATGTCTTAAAAGAGCCTACATTTAGTATCTTACACTTTCGGAGGTCAGAAGTCTGATATGGGTCTCGCTAGACTGAAATCAAGGTGTTAACGGGACAGTATTCCTTTATGGAGGCTCTAAGGGGAGAATTCACTTCTGGCCTTGTCCAACGTCTAGAGGTTGCCTATATTCCTTGGTTCATGGCCTTCTTCTACATGTAAAGTCCTGCTTCCACTCTTACACGCTTGACCCTTTTTCTAAAACACTGTGAAAAGAGTACATTTTTGAGACTTGATTTTTGGGTCTTCTAATGAAATTCTTCTTCAATATCTGACATATGCCCTTGTTGTTGTTCTTTAGTGGGTAAGTCGTGTCTTACTCTTTGCAACCCCATGGACTGCACCACATAGGCTTTCCCATCCTTTACTATCTCTCAGAGTTTGCTCAAACTCACGTTCATTGAGTGAGTGATGCTATACAACCATCTCAGCCCCTGCCGCCCCCTTCTCCTCTTGCCCTCAATCTTTCCAAGCCATCAGGGTCTTTTCCAGTGCATCGCCTCTGTGTATCAGGTGGCCAAAGGACTGGAGAGTCAGCTTCAGTCCTTCCAATGAATATTCAGGGTCGATTTCCTTTAAGATTGACTGGTTTGATCTCCTATCTGTCCAAGGGATTCTCAAGAGTCTTCTGCAACACCACAGTTCAAAAACATCAATTCTTTGGCGTAGCCTTCTTTATGGTCCAACTCTCACATCTGTACATGACTACTGGAAAGACCACAGCTTTGACTATATGGACATTTGTCAGCAAAGTGATGTCTCTGCTTTTTAATAGGCTGTCTAAGTTTGTCATAGCTTTCTTGCCAAGGAGCAAGCATATATCCTACTTAGTCTCTAATTCAGCACTTTGTTGGCTTTTTTTTTTCCAAAGAAGTTACATAATTTATAATTATTTCAGTTCTCTGTCTCTGTTTTACCCTATCTTTCTTTGTCTCCTTTTCTCTCTCTCCTCCCTCTCCTCTTCCCCATTCCCTACCTCCATCTCCCCTCCCAGGATTCAATTATACCAACTCCCTGCTGTAATATTTAGAATAGGAATATGACTGTATTACTTGTTTCTCTAAATTCAGTGCTTGGCATACCTTTGCAACAAATAACTTTATGTATTTATGAAATGACCTCTTTCACGTGTTTACCATGCCTGCCAGGAACAATTCCTAGTGTCTTACAAATAAAAAAAATAAAGATACATTCAGTGGTCCTTCATGACAACCTAGTGAGGTGGTATCATTTTTAGCCCCATTTTAAAGCTGAGGAAAGTGAAGCACACAGAAATAATCTGATCCAGGTCACTCGTGGCAGACAGGATGATAAACCCTGGGCATATGACTATATGGAACCTGCTCTTAACCACTATGCTATTGCTGAGTAAATTAATGAAATGTTGTTTACATTTCCCTGCAAATGGGTTTAACTTCCTAGAACTACTTTGACAGAATCTTTCATTTCAGAAGTGGCCTCATTTTACATTTGTTTAACGACTCACAATTTAAAGACTCCCCTCTTTATGAAAGAAAGAAAAAGAGAGAGAGAGAGAGACTGTCCTTTATGGTGCTTTCACATTATATTACAACCTTTCAAGAAAATAATTGCTAATTTAAAATATAAACACATAAAGGCAGCCATCTTCTTGATTTGAGTGTAATACAGCTGCTAAATTTAACTATATCCAAAGGAAGCTTCAATTAAATTAATAAGAACCTTACTGATTCTCATTAAATTTTCTGACTATAATAATACATCTTGAAAAATTCCACTAGCCAGTGAAATATTTTTCATTCAGAGTAGTCGAGTGATCTGTCTTTGGAATAATAGTAAATACAGCTCCCATTTATTTAAGAATGTCAGGAAGCCGTCCAGTTGACAATATTAATAGAGTAGAAAATCTATGTTCACAGAAGCTTTCATGTCAAATATGAAAACTTGCTAAACTGCTTATCAGTGCTGACCTGCACCCAAGCTTAGATGAACTGTTAGGCAAGTTAACAGTGAGTATGAAGGTAAATAAATCTCAGAATTTCAATGATATCAATACTAATCACTGTACAAATCTTGGACTGAGTAGAGAAAAAAAGGGAAAACTTACCTACTTCCTGTACTCATCTAAGAATGAAAAGTATATTTATACCAAATTCAAAGAAAGGAGACTTTTATCACATATTTATGTAACCATCAAACAAATAGGATGGGGATTTATTCTGATTTATCATCATATGAAAAGAATTGTTAATAAGGATGTCAAGTAAATGTGTATGGTAAAATCAAATGATAAAGATGGTATTTACAAGTAGGAATATTAACTTTTCTAAATTCAAATTTTAATTTCTGAAATCTAAGACTAGAAAGTAAGGAATATTTCTATGACCTAATTTATCATCCAAATGTATTATAATCATTCAGCGTATTTCTGGACGAAAGACAAAAGTAGTTCTTAAAATTTGAATAATATTTCATGCACTGTATATGGATATATTTTGAGGACAGATGTTAGAAGTTAATTTATTATTATGGTTAACATTTAATGAACACTTACAATGTGCTAGGCACTCATCATCCTATATAAATTATTCACTTATTAATCAAAATCAAACTATGACAAGGTCCCATTTCTAGCTCATTTGTTCAGATGTGAAAAATGTAAGAATTTTCTCACTGGCAAATGTAGAGGCAAGATTAAAACACAGATATTAGACCCCACCTTCTTAAGCATGAACACAAGGAGACTTTTACATTAAAGATTTTACAGTATTGGATTTTAGTGTTGGACAAAATTACCCAATACATTTCCAGTCTGAAAATCCATCAGTTGTCTACAGCAGTTTTATAATAAGTTGTACAATGAATTATAATTCATGAATCATGCTGTCTAAAATATTAAAAACTCAGTGCAATTCTCCTTTCATTATATAATAAAGACTAATTTTTATGCAGGAAGAGATCTTATGTTGTACATGTTAATATACCTCAAAAAGTTGAGCAGCATCTGTCAAAACATACTTTGACTTTATCATTGAACACAGCCCACAGTGACCATGGAATAAACCACACAAAAACAAAGAAGTCAGAAAAAATCTTAAAACTACTGGGACATTCAAATTTCTCCCCATCATTTCCTATAAGGTAAGTTCCTAAGACATTTGAGAATCATTCTGCCCCCACCTATTTTCTGCTACTGTATTAGTTATTTTATTAAGTACATTAAGCAAGAAAATTCTAGATTTCCTCTTGGTACAAAGAGAATTTATCGGCAGCAGAGGGAAGTGGTATTTCCCATTGTTGCATGTAGCTGTGCTACAGACCCTCACAATCTATAGTCAGAGGGAAATAAAAAAGCAAAGTAAATAGCTACCATTTAGTGAGCAACGTGCATGCTCAGTCACTCAGACATGTGCAACTCTTTGTGACCCCTATAGCCTCAGAGAAGGCATTGGCAACCGAATCCAGTGCTCTTGCCTGGAAAATCCCATGGGCGGAGGAGCCTGGTAGGCTGCAGTCCATGGGGTCATGAAGAGTCGGACACAACTGAGCGACTTCACTTTCACTTTTCACTTTCATGCATTGGAGAAGGAAATGCCAATGCACTCCAGTGTTCTTGCCTGGAGAATCCCAGAGACAGTGGAGCCTGTTGGGCTGCCATCTATGGGGTCACAAAGAGTCGGACACGACTGAAGCAACTTAGCAGCAGCAGCAGCAGCAGACTATAGCCTGCCAGGCTCCTCTGTCCTTGGAGACTTCCTGGCAAGAATACTGGAGTGGGTTGTCATGTCCTCCTGCAGAGGATTTTCCCAACCTAGGGATCAAACCTGCGTTTCCTGCATTGGCGGGTGGATTCTCTACTGCTGAACCACTGAGGAAATCATCATGTTTTATATTCCACAAATAGGTGATATTGTATGGTATTTGTCTTTCTCTGACTGCACTTACCTATCTCTGATTATCTTACTCTGATCATCTCTGTTATCACAGATAGTATAATATCAGAGTGATCTATGTTGCTACAAAACAGATCAGATCAGTCACTGAGTTGTGTCCGACTCTTTGCAACCCATTGAATCGCAGCACGCCAGGCCTCCCTGTCCATCACAAACTCCCGGAGTTCACTCAGACTCACGTCCATCGAGTCAGTGATGCCATCCAGCCATCTCATCCTCTGTCGTCCTCTTCTGCTCCTGCCCCCAATCCCTCCCAGCATCAGAGTCTTTTCCAATGAGTCAACTCTTCGCATGAGGTGGCCAAAGTACTGGAGTTTCAGCTTTAGCATCATTCCTTCCAAAGAAATGCCAGGGCTGATCTCCTTCAGAATGGACTCGTTGGATCTCCTTGCAGTCCAAGGGACTCTCAAGAGTCTTCTCCAATACCACAGTTCAAAAGCATCAATTCTTCAGTGCTCAGCCTTCTTCACAGTCCAACTCTCATATCCATACATGACCACAGGAAACCACAGCCTTGATTAGACGGACCTTTGTTGGCAAAGTAATGTCTCTGCTTTTGAATATGCTATCTAGGTTGGTCATAACTTTCCTTCCAAGGAGTAAGCGTCTTTTAATTTCATGGCTACAGTCACTATCTGTAGTGATTTTGGAGCCCCAAAAAATAAAGTCTGACACTGTTTCCACTGTTTCCCCATCTATTTCCCATGAAGTGATGGGACTGGATGCCATGATCTTCGTTTTCTGAATGTTGAGCTTTAAGCCAACTTCTTCACTCTCCACTTTCACTTTCATCAAGAGGCTTTTGAGTTCCTCTTCACTTTCTGCCATAAGGGTGGTGTCATCTGCATATCTGAGGTTATTGATATTTCTCCCAGCAATCTTAATTCCAGCTTGTGTTTCTTCCAGTCCAGCGTTTCTCATGATGTACTCTGCATATAAGTTAAATAAATAGGGTGACAATATACAGCCTTGACGAACTCCTTTTCCTATTTGGAACCAGTCTGTTGTTCCATGTCTAGTTCTAACTGTGGCTTCCTGACCTGCATACAAATTTCTCCAGAGGCAGATCAGGTGGTCTGGTATCCCCATCTCTTTCAGAATTTTCCACAGTTGATTGTGATCCACACAGTCAAAGGCTTTGGCATAGTCAATAAAGCAGAAATAGATGCTTTTCTGGAACTCTCTTGCTTTTTCCATGATCCAGTGGATGTTGGCAATTTGACCTCTGGTTCCTCTGCCTTTTCTAAAACCAGCTTGAACATCAGGAAGTTCACGGTTCACATACTGCTGAAGCCTGGCTTGGAGAATTTTGAGCATTACTTTCCTAGCGTGTGAGATGAGTGCATGTGCAGTAGTTTGAGCATTCTTTGGCATTGCCTTTCTTTGGGATTGGAATGAAAACGGACCTTTTCTAGTCCTGTGGCCACTGCTGAGTTTTCCAAATTTGCTGGCATATTGAGTGCTGCACTTTCACAGCATCATCTTTTAGGATTTGGAATAGCTCAACTGGAATTCCATCACCTCCACTAGCTTTGTTCTTAGTGATGCTTTCTAAGGCCCACTTGACTTCACATTCCAGCATGTCTGGCTCTAGGTCAGTGATCACACCATCGTGATTATCTGGGTCGTGAAGATCTTTTTTGTACAGTTCTTCTGTGTATTCTTGCCATCTCTTGAGGTTAATATCTTCTGCTTCTGTTAGGTCCATACAATTTCTGTCCTTTATCGAGCTCATCTTTGCATGAAATGTTCCTTTGGTATCTCTGATTTTCTTGAAGAGATCCCTAGTCTTTCCCATTCTGTTGTTTTCCTCTATTTCTTTGCATTGATCGCTGAAGAAGGCTTTCTTATCTCTTCTTGCTATTCTTTGGAACTCTGCATTCAGATGCTTATATCTTTCCTGTTCTCCTTTGCTTTCCGCTTCTCTTCTTTTCACAGCTATTTGGAAGGCCTCCCCAGACAGCCATTTTGCTTTTTTGCATTTCTTTTCCATGGGGATGGTCTTGATCCCTGTCTCCTGTACAATGTCACGAACCTCATTCCATAGTTCATCAGGCACTCTGCCTATCAGATCTAGGCCCTTAAATCTATTTCTCACTTCCACTGGATAATCATAAGGGATTTGATTTAGGTCATACCTGAATGGTCTAGTGGTTTTCCCTACTTTCTTCAATTTAAGTCTGAATTTGGCAATAAGGAGTTCATGGTCTGAGCCACAGTCAGCTCCTGGTCTTGTTTTTGCTGACTGTATAGAGCTTTTCCATCTTTGGCTACAAACAATATAATCAATCTGATTTCGGTGTTGACCATCTGGTGATGTCCATGTATAGAGTCTTCTCTTGTGTTGTTGGAAGACGGTGTTTGTTATGACCAGTGCATTTTCTTGGCAAAACTCTATTAGTCTTTGCCCTTCTTCATTCCGTATTCCAAGGCCAAATTTGCCTGTTACTCCAGGTATTTCTTGACTTCCTACTTTTGCATTCCAGTCCCCTGTAATGAAAAGGACATCTTTTTGGGGTGTTAGTTCTAAAAGGCCTTGTAGGTCTTCATAAAACCATTCAACTTCAGCTTCTTCAGCATTACTGGTTGGGGCATAGACTTGGATTACTGTGATATTGAATGGTTTGCCTTGGAAACGAACAGAGATCATTCTGTCGTTTTTGAGATTGCATCCAAGTACTGCATTTCGGACTCGTTTGTTGACCATGATGGCCACTCCATTTCTTCTGAGGGATTCCTGCCCACAGTAGTAGATATAATGGTCATCTGAGTTAAATTCACCCATTCCAGTCCATTTCAGTTTGCTGATTCCTAGAATGTCGACATTCACTCTTGCCATCTCTTGTTTGACCACTTCCAATTTGCCTTGATTCATGGACCTGACATTCCAGGTTCCTATGCAATATTGCTCTTTATAGCATCGGACCTTGCTTCTATCACCAGTCACATCCACAGCTGGGTATTCTTTTTGCTTTGGCTCCATCCCTTCATTCTTTCTGGAGTTATTTCTCCACTGATCTCCAGTAGCATATTGGACACCTACTGACCTGGGGAGTTTCTCTTTCAATATCCTATCATTTTGCCTTTTCATACTGTTGCTACAAATGGTATTATTTCACTCTTTTTTGCAGCTGAGTAATGGTTCGCCTTGTAATACATACTACATCTTCTTTATCCATTCATCTAGACAGACATTCATTCATGATAGACATTTCGGTTGATTCCATGTCTTGGCTATCTAGGTAGACATATCCATTCATCCATGATAGACATTTAGGTTGATTCCATGTCTTGGCTATTGTAAATAATGCTGCTATGAAAACTGAGGTGCACATATCTTTTTAAATGATCATCTTCTCCAGATATATGCCCAGGAATGGAATTGCCAGATCATATGGCAACACTATGTTTAGTTTTTTAAGGAACTTCCATCCTATTCTTCATAGTGGCTGTACCAATTTACATTCCCACTGACAGACTAGGAGAGTTCCCCTTTCTCCACACCCTCTCCAGAATTTATTATTTATAGACTTATCAAAGATAGCCATTCTGACTGGTGTGAGGTGATACCTAATTATAGTTTTGATTTGCATTTGTCTAATAGTTTCCAATGTTGAGCATCTTTTCATGTGCCCTTTGGCCATCTGTGGACTTTAAGGTGGCACAATGGTAAAGAACACGCCTCCAAGGCAGGAGATGCAGGGGACATGGATTCAATCTCTGGGTCAGGGAAGATCCTCTGGAGGAGGAAATGGCAACCCATTTCAGTATTCTTGCCTGGGGAATCCCATTGATAGAAGACCCTGCCAGCTGTAGTTCACAGTGTCACAAAGAGTTGGACATGACTGAGCAACTGAGCACACATTCACTGGCCATCTGTAAGTCTTCTTTGGAGAAATATGTATTCAGGTCATCGGTCATTTTTTGATTGCACTGTTTGTTTTTGATGTTGAGCTGCATGAGCTGTTTGTACACTTTAGAAATTAAGCTCTTGTTGGTCACAATATTGTCAGATATTTTCTCCCTCTCTGAAGGTTGTCTTTCTGTTTTGTGTGTGGTGTCCTTTGCCATGCAAAAGATTATAAGCTTGATTAGATCTCATTGGCTTAGTTTTGCTTTTTTCTATTGCCTGGCAGACTGACTGAAGAAAACATTGGTATAATTTATGTCAGAGAATGTTTTATCTATGTTCTCTTCTAGGAGTTTAAAATATCCTATCTTGTATATGTCTTTAACCATTTTGAATTTATTTTTGTGTATGGTGTGAGGATGTGTTCTAAGTTCATTAATTTATGTGGGACTGTCCAACGTTCCCAACACCATTGCTTAAGAGACCGTCTTTTCTCCATTGTATATTCTTGCCCCCTTTGCCACAGATTAATTGACCGTTGATGCATGGGTTTATTTCTGGGCTCTTATTCTGTTCCATTGATCTATATGTGTATTTCTGTGCCAATATCATGCCAAAGATCCACTCTGCTTTACTGGAGCACTGTAGTATTATCTTAAGTATAAGAGAGTTATGACTCCAGCTTTGTTCTTTCTCCTCAGTATTGCTTTGGCAATTCTGTGTCTTTATGGTTCCATATGAATTTTAGGATTATTTTTTCTAGTTCTGTGAGAAGTATAAAAAGGGTAATTTGATAGACAGCACATTAAATATGTGTAGACTGTGGGCAATGTGGTCATTTTAGCAGTATTAAGTCTTCCAATCCAATAGCATGGGACATTATTCCATTTCTTTGAATCATCTTCAATTTCCCCTAATTATATTTTTAGAATGCCTTAAACATTTACAGAAATTCAACTCTATGCTGGTCATTATTTTTGATTCTAAAAGCTATGACACAGATGTTCACACAGGTGTTCACACCAACATCATGAATTGTATGTGCATACATGCATGTGTTGGGGAGTGAGGTGCAAAGATAAAACCTAATAAATAAAATAACCATGCTTAATACATATATGGCTAGGTACTATATTGTTAGATTAATCAGTGATATCTTTCCCCTACTTCAGATTTTGTGTTTTTTACTGATTACCCTTCAAGAAAGCAGAAAGGTCCACCCTTCATGTATTCAAGATAGGTATGAAACTGGAAGTAAAGAAGAGCTTGCCAGAATTTTTAACATTTGATTTGTAGATCCTAGACCCAGTGTGCATCATAGTGTTAATTGTAAAGCAAAAAGGGTCTTGGAAAAGCAAGAGGCAAACTGGGGTTAAACTTAAATTACAGTTTTTCTCAAGTTGGTGGGTACCCAGAACTATGGGCACTAACAGTGATGGGACAGTGACCCAAGGCTTCCAAGAGGGGTGGCCATGAGCAATGCAAGAACGAGTGACCTTTGTCACTGGTCACCAGCCTCAGCGGAGATTTTGTGACTGCAAGTATAGAATAGTGATGGTTTAGTCGCTAAGTCATGTCCAACTCTTGCGACCCCACAGACTGTAGATCACCATGTTCCTCTGTCCATGAAATGTCCCAGGCAGGAAAACACTGGAGTGGGTTGCCACTTCTTTCTCCAGGGGATCTGCCTGACCCAGGAATCAAACCTGCATCTCCTGGTTGGCAGGCAGATTCTTTACCATTGCGCCACCAGGCTTCCCACAAATATGGTATGGGAACAGTTAAAAAGTGGCAAACAAGTAGATCACCACTGTTAAGCGTGGGTGATGGGAATATCAGCAGAGACAGTCATAATCACCAGAAGCATTCATTCATCCCCTGGGCACCAAGTAGGCCTCTCAGACTCTGGAGGGACACTAGGTTGGAAAGGAGAACCTACCACACAGAAGACAGGATTTTCTGTAAAGTTAGAAAGCTAAAGGGTGATGGCAAATAAGTTCTAAAAAGAAATTAAGTTTTCACTTTCACTTATACTTTACACATCTTGGCTTACAGACTGTAATTAATACCTGCCTGGTTGTAAAATAATAAAAGTATGTGTGAAGTACATAACATGAAAGACAAAGGTGTGATTAATATGTCACAGAAAAAGTGACATTTGAGAAACCTGAAAGATGACCAAAGGCTTCCTTAGTGGGAACAGCACATGCAAACGTAGATATAGCTCTAATATCATGCTTTGACCTTGGTACCATCAGCAATCGATTAGTGTACAAATGGAATACAAACATTTACAAGCAACTGATTTTAGGAGATGTGGAGTAGAGAGATCAACATAAAATTCACCCAATGAGTAGGATAATATTCTTCAATCACAGTGGTTCTCCAAGTGTGGTTAAAGGACTCCTAGTGACTCCAGAAAACAATTTTTCAGGTGGTCCACAAGGTCAAATATATTTTTCTAATAATAATAAGGCATCATTTGCCTTTTTCACACTCTTCCTCTCACAGGAATGCAGTGGCAGTTTCCAGGGCCTACAAAACAGATGAGATCATAAAAGACTGAATGTAAAAACTAAGATGAGAACCTATCTTCTATGAAAGCAGACGTTACAATTTGCAAGAATGTAAAGCAATGCCACCCCCTCACCTTTTTGTTTTAAAATTATTATTTTTCATAATAATATCATATTTACAATAACATGCAATTAAATAAACTTTAAAAGGGTCTGAAGATATGTTTTAATTTCGAAGATGGTAATAAATACTGTTACATAAGAGCCCTCCAAACAAAAAATTTTGTTGTTTGCCCCAATAATTTTCAATACTATGAAAATGTTTGAGACTAAAAGCTGTGAGGATCTGTTTTGAAATCTTACATGGGCTCAGTGTATAGGCTTCAAACTTCTCAATACTGAGATAACTATTATGATAAAATGGAAAATGTGAATAATCAACATAGTCATTAACCACAACTGCAGAGTTGGTATATGGAAAGGATGCCAAAGCATTAATAGTGAAGATGGGTATAGAAGTGGTTGCTATAGGTTTAAAATGGAACTAAAGGATACTATAAATAGATTATTTTTTTTTAAGGAATCATGTGGTAAGCAGATATGCCTTTTATTAAAAGAAGCCTCACCAACATTATTTTTGTTAAGAAGAAGGAAAGAAAAATTTACACAACTAAACATCTGCAGATTAACTAGTACTTTATGCAAAAACAAAAAGGGAAGAACATTGTGTTTTTAGTGTCCAAAATGAATACTTTCTGGGATAAATTAAGATGGTCAAAAATTTTAGACCCAGTGACAAAAGAAGATGGGATGTTTTGAGAGAATAGCACTGAAACATATATATTACCATATGTAAAATAGACAGCCATTGGGAGTCTGACACATGATGCAGGGCAACCAAAGCCAGTGCCCTGTGACAACCTAGAAGGATGGGATGTGGAGGGAGGTGGGAGGCAAGTACAGGATGAAGAAATGGGATAATTAGGTATCTACACAGAATAAATAAAGTGGACCATATCATCACACTAGGCAAAAAAAATAACACCAGGTGGATTATAGATTTACATGTTAAGACAAAACAACAAAAACCCTACAAAGCCTGCAGAGGATAACCTAGGAGATATAATCTTAGAAAATACCTAAAATACAACAGAAAAGCACTAACTACAAAGCAAAAATACAAAAAAAGAAAAAATCATCCACCTAAAACAGTCATCAAGGACAGCACAAAGAAAGTAAATAGACATCACAGAACAGAAAAGGGGTTTCAACATGTGAAATTGACGAAGGATTTATACTGAGGATCAACAAGAAAACACAGACAACACAATGAAGGAAGAAAACTGGGAAAAACACCTAAACAGACACTTCACAGCAAGAAATATCCAAATGGCCTATAAACATAAAAACAACCCAGAGGCCCAAAGTCAAATGGGTTTCAGTGTTAATATACTGTAACATAATGCATATAACGAGAACATTACACAGAAATGAAAGGTAAAAGCTAAACCTACATGCAATGGTCTGGACAAATTTCATAAACATGTTTTTTAATCATACTAATACCATGCAAAATAATTCATACTGAAAAATTCTGCCATGTAAATTTCAAAACCAGACAAAACCAGACCATATATATGGTTTAGAGTTGAAAACACAGATTTTAAAATTCTGAAAGTAGGAAAATTCTTCCCATTTTATGGGTGAATTTCAAGAACCAGAGACCAAGTAAAGGCAAAGAACTCCCTGGTATTAAAAAAGAAAAACAAACAAACAAACAAAAAACAAAAAGCAAACAGTGTACTGGCATCAATGCCTCTATGATCACAGCTACTTAATAATGTACACAGGATTATCTATGAGGGCAATAACTATTATAATTAATTTGTTTCTAGTTTCTACCATATTTTTACCATGCGCTGCAACCAAAAAATACTGATATTTACTGAAACAAGTACCAAAATACACACGGTTGCATGCTGTCTTTTTCCTCAAACTCACACAAAAATGACCACAAAGATTCCTACACTCATCTTTCACAAGCAAATAAAAATGACAACTGGTATTTGAAAAGAATTAACATGATGAGGTACTTTACAGATACAGTTACTATCATTCTAAAACTTTTTAAAGACTCCTACCAATGATGTAGATTCAATGGCTTTGTTAAAGCTGAAAGAAGATTCTCTGTGACTTTCATAGCAATATCATATAGAGTCGAACAGAAAAGAGCAACCACAAAGGAATAATATCTGTTGGTAACCTCAAAGAGATCCAAGGTACTGGAAGGCCTAATATTTAAAGTGTTTAAACCATTTCCTTTATTGACAGTATAGGCAAAGGTCAGGGCTATTTGAAACTCTTTCTTCTTCTTAGATCAAACATCTTAATTTGAGCATCATTAAAACACAGTCTTGTGTATTCATTAGGACACTTACTACCATTATTATGATCTGTTATGTCTATACTCATTATATTAACTACTCAAGTCTCTCCTTGGAGAAATAAAACCTGTGGTTTGTTGCTGTTAAGACAAAAATGATGAAAACATTACCACTTGGTAACACTTGTTCTGTGATGGTAATAAGATGGATTATATCAAGAGAGGCCTTGCTTTCTCTTGCCTTTTCCATAAATCTTGGGGCTACAAAAGTATCAGTAGACAGGTGAGCAGGGCAACGTGTGTGATGCTGACAGTAGAAAAACACCTGCCTTTCCTTCTAACACCCATCACCCCAAGCCATGGCCCACAAGCTTAGTTTTGGAATCTTCATATGAATCCTTCCTTAGGTTATGCTCACATTCATCACTCAATGTCTATAAGGGCAACAATGTGTCTCCTGCACCATTTGAAATGTTATATTTATGACACATGGACTAGATGTTGATTCTGAATCTCATAAAATTTACTACTTAGAAATAAAAGAAAAATTACCTTGGAAATAACCTGTAAATGCATTACAAACCTTTCTTTAGTTGAAAAAAATAAACTGTATTTTTCCTTCCTTGTCTAGTGTTAGTCAGATCATATACGGAATAAATACAGCAAAGAAAGAGAATTACTAGAAGTGATTTTTTTTTTGGTCAGCTAAGAAAATCAACTGTCTTGGGGTTTCTCTCCTCTCTCTCCTTGGTTGCTTCTGTCAAATTTTATATAAAATGTATCACTAAAGTGAAATATATATATATTCTGTAAGAAAAGAAATACCTAAACTTTATGTGGTACTCTAATAATTATTTAGCTTGTATAATTTCTTGACATTTAAGGAAAATAAATACACTGAAATCTTACTCTGAGATAAGATGATTCACAATTGCACATATTTTACCTTAATTCAATTTCAGAATTTGTTCAAGGGAATTTAGTAATGAAAAGGATTCCACCAACCACAAGGAATGAAGGCTTTAAGCCCAAGAATGCTAGGCTAAAGAGGCTGTTTGGAACAATTTTCTCTTCAATATTTTTAGATTATCTATTTGAACTCCCTCATTTTCTTATATTTTCATATAATCTATTTTCCTTTTAAGAACATTTTTGTTTCATCTTTGCCTTCATTTCACATAGTGTGCATTTAGAAAAGAATCTGAAAAACCATGGATTAGGGATCAAAAAAAGCTCATAATTTTTTATTAAAAAAAAAGAATGTGGTGCTTTAAAGCATGACATTGATATGTAATTGATTTTTCTGTCCTTATATAATATATGCTAGCTTATAAACTTCCATGAATGAGAGTTTATCTGAAAACTGACCTTTAAATTTCAGAATTCTGTTTCTAAGCCCATGCTTAAAAAAAAATGAACATTTGCCTGTTGGTTCAACTATATGTATTTTAGTACACTGCTTAGTCATATTTTTCTTTGGGAGCTTAAGAGTGTACTCAGGCCTGCCGAGAAGAGTGTCATTAGTCTGAGAATGGCAGAAATGATTCATGATACAAAATTTGGAACACTCCAAACACATTTCACCTGTGGGTAAAATTGTTGCAGAATATTTTTCATGATAGACACACGTTGTCTTTAATTAAAGACTATTTTAAACTGACAGTATATAATCATTCAAGTATGTACATTTTCCCAAAAAAACACTGAAAGAGTGATTTATTACACTGTATCTTCAACTGTAATAAATAGCCCATTAGATATTCAATTTGCTTTAGCACAATTACAATTAAGGCATAAAGATTAAACTAATCAGACCAGGCACAATTCACATCCAAAAGGGAACCAACCAGAATTTGGAACCACAGAATGCATTTTAAAGGCTTTGGCATGTTACTGGATGCTTGGGGCTGGTGCACTGGGACAACCCAGAGGGATGGTATGGGAAGGGTGGAGGGAGGGGGGTTCAGGATGGCAAACATGTGTATACCTGTGGCAGATTCATGTTGCTGTATGGCAAAACCAATACAATATTGTAAAGTAATTAACCTCCAATTAAAATAAATATATATTAAAAAATGAATAAAATAAAGGCTTTGGCAGGTTGCTTTCTATATTTTTAAAAAGAATTATATTGATTTAAGATAAGTAACTATGAACATATTAAAAAGAAATAATTATCTAGTATATTGAAAAGGTATCTGTAAATGAAAGCTTTATTGATATAACAAGAAAATAATTTCCTACCCAAAAATTATACACTGAAACATATAATTTTATACACATATACATTTAGAAATATACAATATTATATATAAATTATATATTTTATGTTTTATAAAAATATATATCTTATATGCTATAAAAATATAAACATGTTTATAAACATACAAATTTATTCTAAACAAATAGCTGGAGTTTAGTGTTCAAACTCATTGTTTTCAAAATTATTAAATAATTTTGTTTATTTACTGTACACTGTAAGCATTTACTATACATTGACAATATAGTAATAAGCATAATAAAATTTCACTACTAAGCTATTAACTTTGAAGAATGTGCCATGGACTGGCATTCCATAAAGGAGCAAAGTCTTAGCCCTTCTCTACCACAGATGAGTTTAAAGACTTCTAGTTCTTTAAAGATGTTCTAAAAACTTTATTATTATGCCACCTTCTATGAAAATTCTTAGAGAAATTCCTCAGGATTTCATTGGGAGAATAAAGCTATATTTCAGCTAAAATCCACCACTTTATGCTATTTAGGACTATACACAAGGAAATCTGAGCGTTCTGTGACTACACTCTGAACACAAAAGCAGCATAAGGAATTAATTACAAAGAGATGTGCATATATACACACTCTGTAGATGCACATAAAAATATATGTAAGTATCATGTTCATAATGCTAAAAATGTTTTACAGTATTGGGGCTCAAAATATATTTATAGGTGAAAATTGTTGCAAATATGTTACTGAATGATCGGGTAGACTCTGCAGTGTAAAGAGAAAAGGTCCATTTGGAACATCATTATCAACACACTTCTGAAGAAAGTCAAACTAAAGTGTGTATGTATATGTGTGTGTGTGTGTGTGTGTGTGTATCAGATCAGATCAGTCGCTCAGTCATGTGCGACTCTTTGCGACCCCATGAATCGCAGCACGCCAGGCCTCCCTGCCCATCACCAACTCCCGGAGTTCACTCAGACTCACGTCCATCGAGTCAGGGATGCCATCCAGCCATCTCATCCTCTGTCGTCCCCTTCTCCTCCTGCCCCCAATCCCTCCCAGCATCAGAGTCTTTTCCAATGAGTCAACTCTTTGCATGAGGTGGCCAAAGGACTGGAGTTTCAGCTTTAGCAGCATTCCTTCCAAAGAAATACCAGGGCTGATCTCCTTCAGAATGGACTGGTTGGACCTCCTTGCAGTCCAAGGGACTCTCAAGAGTCTTCTCCAACACCACAGTTCAAAAGCATCAATTCTTCAGTGCTCAGCCTTCTTCACAGACCAACTCTCACATCCATACATGACCACAGGAAAAACCGTAGACTTGACTAGACGAACCTTTGTTGGCAAAGTAATGTCTCTGCTTTTGAATATGCTATCTGGGTTGGTCATAACTTTCCTTCCAAGGAGTAAGCGTCTTTTAATTTCATGGCTGCAGTCACCATCTGTAGTGATTATGGAGCCCAAAAAAATAAAGTCTGACACTGTTTCCACTGTTTCCCCATCTATTTCCCATGAAGTGATGGGACCGGATGCCATAATCTTCGTTTTCTGAATGTTGAGCTTTAAGCCAACTTCTTCACTCTCCACTTTCACTTTCATCAAGACGCTTTTGAGTTCCTCTTCACTTTCTGCCATAAGGGTGGTGTCATCTGCATATCTGAGGTTATTGATATTTCTCCCGGCAATCTTGATTCCAGCTTGTGTTTCTTCCAGCCCAGTGTTTCTCATGATGTACTCTACATATAAGTTAAATAAGCAGGGTGACAATATACAGCCTTGATGAACTCCTTTTCCTATTTGGAACCAGTCTGTTGTTCCATGTCCAGTTCTAACTGTGGCTTCCTGACCTGCATACAAATTTCTCCAGAGGCAGATCAGGTGGTCTGGTATTCCCATCTCTTTCAGAATTTTCCACAGTTGATTGTGATCCACACAGTCAAAGGCTTTGGCATAGTCAATAAAGCAGAAATTGATGTTTTTCTGGAACTCTCTTGCTTTTTCCATGATCCAGTGGATGTTGGCAATTTGATCTCTGGTTCCTCTGCCTTTTCTAAAACCAGCTTGAACATCAGGAAGTTCACGGTTCACATATTGCTGAAGCCTGGCTTGGAGAATTTTGAGCATTACTTTCCTAGCGTGTGAGATGAGGGCAATTGTGCAGTAGTTTGAGCATTCTTTGGCATTGCCTTTCTTTGGGATTGGAATGAAAACGGACCTTTTCTAGTCCTGTGGCCACTGCTGAGTTTTCCAAATTTGCTGGCGTATTGAGTGCTGCACTTACACAGCATCATCTTTCAGGATTTGGAATAGCTCAACTGGAATTCTATCACCTCCACTAGCTTTGTTCATAGTGATGCTTTCTAAGGCCCACTTGACTTCACATTCCAGCATGTCTGGTTCTAGGTCAGTGATCACACCATCGTGATTATCTGGGTCGTGAAGATCTTTTTTGTACAGTTCTTCTGTGTATTCTTGTCCTCTCTTCTTAATATCTTCTGCTTCTGTTAGGTCCATACATCTTTATCGAGCTCATCTTTGCATGAAATGTTCCTTTGGTATCTCTGATTTTCTTGAAGAGATCCCTAGTCTTTCCCATTCTGTTGTTTTCCTCTATTTCTTTGCATTGATCGCTGAAGAAGGCTTTCTTATCTCTTCTTGCTATTCTTTGGAACTCTGCTTTCAGATGTTTATATCTTTCCTTTTCTCCTTTGCTTTTCGCTTCTCTTCTTTTCACAGCTATTTGGAAGGCCTCCCCAGACAGCCATTTTGCTTTTTCGCATTTCTTTTCCATGGGAATGGTCTTGATCCCTGTCTCCTGTACAATGTCATGAACCTCATTCCATAGTTCATCAGGCACTCTGCCTATCAGATCTAGGCCCTTAAATCTATTTCTCACTTCCACTGGATAATCATAAGGGATTTGATTTAGGTCATACCTGAATGGTCTAGTGGTTTTCCCTACTTTCTTCAATTTAAGTCTGAATTTGGCAATAAGGAGCTCATGGTCTGAGCCACAGTCAGCTCCTGGTCTTGTTTTTGCTGACTGTATAGAGCTTCTCCATCTTTGGCTGCAAATATGTATGTACATATACACATATGCATATAAATTCTTAAAAATGTTCTAGTTGCTCGCATGTGTAGTCATTCAATCATGTCCTACTCTTTGCAACTCCATGGACTGTAGCCCACCAGGCTCCTCTGTCCATGGAACTTTCCAAGCAAGAATACTGGAGTGGGCTGCTATATCCTTGTCTAGGTATCTAATCTCCTACATTGGCAGGCAGATTCTTTATCACTGTGCCACCTGGAAAGCTCCTCAAAGGTTTCAGAGGTCCTCCTTATTTGGATTTCATTACTCAGAAACTCTCATCTAAACAGGACAATGACAGGAGCCAAGAAACCAAGGTTCTAATTGCCATTTTACCATTATTTCACTCTGTCACTTGAAACAAATCAATTAAACCTGTCTGAATCTCAGCCACCTCCTTTTTAAAATTAGGAACTAGATTAGATGATTTCTATGGTTGCCTCATGCTTTAACAGTCTGTGATGCTGATTACATTCTGGCTTGAGACCAAAAATCTTTAGTATAAGATAAGAGATACCACTTAATGACGCTGTGACCTTTATAAATGATATTCCCACAAATGTAAGAGGGGCAAAAGCTTGAAGGCATAGGATGAAAGGCTTATACTTCTCCAGGGAGCTATATAGTTCATCTCCTCACTTTATTCAGGGCTCTGTTAAAATATCCTCTCATCATAAAGGCCTTTTTTTTGTTCCCTGAACATCCCATGTAACCAGTCACCTACTGTTCTCTGCACAGTACAATTTTTTATTTTTCTTTCTAACATCCCTGGCCACAAAGTATTTTACATTTTTAATATTTTGGATGTTTATAATCTTGTCCCCAATGTTAACTCCATGAAAGCAGTTTTGTTTTGTCTTGGTTTAATTCACAGCACTTCGAATAGAATAGTGCAAAGGTGCTCAGAGTTTGCTGACTGAATGATGCTTTCAACCATAGGTTCATGGACATAACTGGATCACAGAGGTGTGCTGACACTGAGTAGAAGAAAATGATGCTGGAAAAGTAACTTGCAACATGGCTATAGAAGCGTTGGTATAACATTCAAAAGCAGATCTAACAGAACTTTTTATGATGATGGAAATACTCTAGATTGGTGATGTCATGTCCTATTCAGTAATCACTATCAATTCAGTATTATGTCATCTGAGTGCTTAAAATGAGGCTGTGATTGAAGAACTCAATTTCTTTTATTACTTTTCAAATTAATTTTAAACTTAAATATAAATAGCCACATGGAACTAGTGGCTACTGTATTGACTTATGAAGTTTCTTAGGAATTTGAAATTTAAGACAACAGGAATCTATACAAGGTCTTCTAGAAGAAAAAATAATGGGAAAAGAACTATATTTTTGAAAAATGATAGTGAAAGTAACATTTAGAATGAATTGGAGTAGAGAGAAACTGGAAAGAAAAATGGCCACATAGAAACTTAAAAAAAATCTGAATGTTAGGAAGTGAGATCAGTTGAACAGAAGGAAAAGAGATGACTGGGAAACATCAAACAGGCAGAATCAATAGGACTTCAGTGTTTTTAACTATGACCTCCTCATGTTTGCTGCTATAGGTAATTAGATGGATAACAATATAACCAACAAAAGAATCCAGGTAGTGGAGAAAAACCATACTTGTGCTAAGTGACATTTACTCAGGAAAAAAAAAAGTCATGTCATTTTGAATATGTTTTAAATCCAGATACCTACATCTCAATTATGGCCCAGAAAACACTTGTAAATTTAAAAAAGAAAAATATTTGCTTGCTTTCCTAGTTTGTCAAAAACAGAAAACAAGTCCAAAAAAGTTTGTATTCAATTTAACATTGACATTAAGTTAACACTTACATTAAGTTAAAACTGTTTCTACTGAAACTCTAATACTTTGGCCACCTCATGAGAAGAGTTGACTCACTGGAAAAGATCCTGATGCCAGGAGGGATTGGGGGCAGGAGGAGAAGGGGACGACAGAGGATGAGATGGCTGGATGGCATCACCGACTCGATGAACATGTGTTTGTGTGAACTCCGGGAGTTTGTGATGGACAGGGAGGCCTGGCGAGCCACGATTCATGGGGTCGCAAAGAGTCGGACAGGATTGAGCAACTGAACTGAACTGAACTGAACTGAACATTGAATGTATATGTATGTGTGTTTGCATGTATGTGCATATACATATATACATGCACACACAAACATATTCAAGTTTTGTAAGTACATGTAGTTCGAAAAATAATTTAAGATCTAAGATGTCATCAAATAATCCATTTTGTTCCTCTTTCTTATAAAAAGCCACCTGGGACAAGCAGCCATGTTTTTTGTTCTTTGTCTTTTTAATGGAGGAATATATATTTATTTTAGGCTCACATCTCAACAGTGAAACCCTTTCTATCACAACACAAGAAAAATTTCTCCCATATTGGCAACTATTTTTATATGGTTGGCAGGTTTCAATGAATCTGAGCATGAATAAAACACAACGACTCCACCGGATGTAAAGCTCATGAACTTCCGCTTTTAAGGATGAAGTAGAAAACAACCGTCAGATGTAAGAAAACCAAAGAATGATTTAATATTTCAGCAACAAAGAATGCTTGACCCTTATGTGCACTATTAAAATCTTCATATAACAAACTCATATAATGGGCCAGTCAGAATTTAGAAGCAAATAAAGTTTCTTGGCAGACTGAGGATTTTTGCCATCTGTATCTCAAAGCAGAAGGAAACATACCCTGCGTTCAGGCTCTGTAATAAGCATATGAAAGTCAAAGGTGCGTCTGTATATCCCAAGTGAAGTAAAAATGAAAAGAAATGCCTGCAGGGCTCATGTTCTGAATAAAACTATCTATATTTTGAGAAATTTCACTCTCTATGGACTTCTAATGATTACAACAGCAGGAGATGGAGCCAAAGAGACTCAAAGCAAATTGAAAAGCATGATTTTAAGAGAAACCCCCCAACACCCAGTAGAATGATAATATAGATTTACCCAGATTTCAATCTATATCCAGTAGTAAGACATATATTGAGACAATAGCAGCATGATAGAATATAATTCATCTGAGAAACTGATACATAATGGCCACCTTTTCTATTTTTCTTCTTCTGAAAGAGATGTGATTATAATTATAAAGCACAAAAATTATTTTAAAGAAGCATATGTACACTAGGATTGTAAATCTGGAAGCTACTAAAAATCTTCAAAATGAGATATAATACTAAAATATGACCATAGGTAGGAGAAATGTGCAGAAGAGAGTTTACCACTTACTAGGTTAATACAGGTCTGACAGATTCAATCTTATTTTGAGTAACTAAATTTTCATTAAAATTCTGTTTTATATGGATATTAGAGTTCTTAAGAATTAATTAAGGCATAAATTGTTCATAGCCTTAGCTAGAAGGGAAATGGAAATTAGAAAATCTCACAACTGTGAGCATATTTATCTGAAGGTACTCTATTAGTACAGATCTTGTATTTTCTTCAGAATTTATCAGTTCATTACTGTATTTCATCTTTTTGTGATAAAAATATATCTTTAGTCAAAAGATCTATATTCTCACTTTTTCAACACTACCCTTTCCCATCCCATAAGCTGAGAGGTGAAGCTTTCCTCATTGGCTTGGGTTGAGTATGAAAATTTGAAATCTGAGACTGTTTTAAAAGAATTATAAATGCAATAAAACTATGAAACTATTTTCAATATTTTTGGTAATTCAGGATATTTAAGTGAATACTATCATGGAATATACATGCACACCTATGGAATTATCAGATAACTAAAATTTTATCCAGCACTATGAGCTATTAAATATGTGAAAGCAATGTGAACTCAACATGAACTGCTGATGAGAGCTATATTGCTACAATGGCTTTGAAAAACTGTCACCATCTAATAAGCACATATCTCACATAAACCTGCAGCTATACTAGAATATATAAAAATTACTAACACTATTTATGATAGTCAAATACATATATATAACACACATATGCAACAAAAGTAAAATGAATAGCTTACGTTGTAAAGAAAATTAATGATAACCAGTCAGTGATACATATGATTCTTGTTGCTGTTGTTTAGTCACTAAGCCATATTCAACTCTTTTAGACCCCATGGACAGTAGCCCACTCCTCTGTCCATGCCATTTCCGAGGCAAGACTGCGTGGGCTGCCAGTTTCCTCTCCAAGAGATCTTCCTGACCCAGGGATCGAACCCATGTCTCTTGCATTGACAGGCAGATTCTTTTCCACTCTGCACTGAGTCACTCTGCCTGCTAATGTGTATGATTCTTACAGGTATGATGTTAATTAAAGGAAGCATAACACAAAATAAGATATATAATTGTTTCATTTACATACAATTCACAAATATATAAAACTGTGTTATTTTACTACATGAGTAAAATTTTAAAGGAAAGTGAGGAAGTGATTCTCATAAAGTTCAGATAATCTTATGAATAGGGAGATGATTACTAAAGGAAACAGTGCATTTTCAGAGTGCTTAAAATGTTCTATGTCTCCATACCAGGGGTGGCTACTCAGCTTATCACTTTATTATTATTAATTATAGTGTATATCATGTATCACGTATTTCTCCATACTTTTGTTATATTTTACAATTTTAAAATGTTCTTAAAAATTCAGCCTTGATCACTGTCATTGGTTAAACAGTGGTTCCCCCAAAACATGTCCACCCAGAACCCCATAATGTGGTCTTATTTGGAAGATGGGAATTTGTAAATGTAACTAAGATAAGGATCTTGAAAGAAAATCGCCCTGGATGAGGATGGGTCCTAAGACCAATGAGAAATGTCTTTATAAGAAACAAAAAAAAAAGGAAAAGAGACACAAACACAGTGAAGAAGGCCATGCAAAGTGGAGTTGCCAACTCCAGTTCTGTTGGCAAAAGCCAAGGAAAACTGTGAGCCACTAGAAGCTAGAAAACGTCAGAAGGATTCTTCCCTGGAGCCTTCAGAAGGAGTCAACACCTTGACTTTGGACTTATGGCCTTCACAACTGTTGAGAAAACAAATTTTTGTTATTTTAAGCTACTAAATTTGTGGTCATTTGTTACAGCAGCCCTTGCAAATGAATGCAGGCATTCTGTAGACAGTATTATAGAGTGAGTCCTGTAGATCTGAGGCTGTGGAATTGGCCTTGGTTACAATTCTGAATCAAGCATTTACAAACCTTGGACAATTCATAGTACCTTCTACTTCTAGTTTTCCCATGTATAGAATGAGAATAACATTATCAACTGGAAAAAGTTGCAGTAAAGGGAAAATTAAGTAATTTAAAAACCTTGATACACTGCTGCATATGAAGGGCCCAGACAATTACACACACTTATACTCTCTCCTCACAATGAGCTACAAATAATGAACTGTTCTTGAGGTAAGACCGTCGTATGAGATGAATGTGTTAGATAACTGTTATGATACTATAAATTTAAATTAAATTAACTTGCCTTGGACTCATTTCAGGAACACCAAGCAGTTGGTCCCAGCAGAGGCTTAATTCCATGAAGTAAAGGTGCTTCTCTAGTCTAGTTTACACCTCTGCTCTCTGTTATTTATTTATATTTGGACTTATTCTGCTAGTATACATCAGGTTTCCCTGGTGGCTCAGTGGTAAAGAAACTGCCTGCCAATGCAGAAGACCCAGGAAGATTCCCTGGAGAAGGAAATGGCAACCCACTCCAGTATTCTTGGAGTGAATATTCTCCAGTATTCTGGAGAATCCCATGGACAGAGGAGTCTGGCAGGCTATAGTCCATAAGGTCACAAAAGTGTCAGACACGATTTGGTGACTAAACAACAAGAACAAAATATACATCCGTCTTTCACTATTAGTCAGTGAAAAATGATACCAGAGAAACAGAAATAATCTCAATACATTCGAAGAATCAGGCTTTTAAGCTAAACTTTATACCATGAAAAATCCACTTAAATGAAGATTTTAGGGAGAAACAAACTGTTGGTCCTTCCCTAAGAAGAAACCATCCTTTTTTTTTTTCTTTTTCTATTCTGTACACTTATTTGAACATCTAGTGTAATAACATGGCTCTAAAGAATAAAACCATCTGACAATATAGTCACCAACTACACAGACATCTAGGGCACCTTCTTCATACAGACAAAATTAACTGCAATAAAACATTACCATAGGGTTTCCCTGGTGGTTCAGACGGTAAAGAATCTGCCTACAATGA
Organism: Bos indicus; assembly: GCF_029378745.1. Lineage (NCBI taxonomy): Eukaryota > Metazoa > Chordata > Mammalia > Artiodactyla > Bovidae > Bos > Bos indicus. The sequence continues at coordinate 25,238,189 of NC_091776.1, read as the reverse complement.
GGGAGACCTGGGTTCGATCCCTGGGTTGGGAAGATCCCCTGGAGGAGGGCATGGCAACCCACTCCATTATCCCTGCCTGGAGAATCCTCATAGACAGAGGAGCCTGGCGGGCTACAGTCCATGGGGTCAGAGAGTTGGACATGACTGAGCACACACAAAACATTACCATAGTCATTATAAGCGAACTTTTATTTAAAATTTTAAATGATCGTATACAAAATAAAGCTAAATATATTGAAATGTAAAGCCCTCCCCTTTTAAGCAGTGTTTAAAAAGTTTTTCTCCACTGAAACCTTACAAATATACTGTCCTTTCTGACTAAAACCATCTATTAACCTTCACTGAGCTCCTTAACTTCTGTTTTTTTAAAGAGAAAGTAGTAAGTTGGACGGCAGTTCAAAGTTGAGATGCTTCATAAATAAGAAGATAGTAAGGTGGGTTGGGGTTATAAGTTGACATAGAGGCTTAGAGTAAAATTCTCAGCTTTGGAATTTAGCAACTCTGTGTCTCAGTTTAAGTTATTTAATCTTCCAGGCCTAAGTTTATTCACTTAAAAAATTAAGATGGTAATAACACCTATAGCAAATAGTGCATATAAAAGCATTCAGTTCAGTATCAACAGCATCACTTAATAAATATTAATTGGTCATCAGTCTTACCATGTCCTTCTTTTTTTTTTTACTCACCTCTTTCTGAATTCACTTTAGTGTCCTCTCCCACAAAACCTAAACTTCTGGACTACGGTCCCTACCACTCTCACCTTTCAGGCAAGCTTCTTGAAGGATTGGTCTCTCTTTTTAGGGCCTCATCTGCCATTCATTGCCCAATCCACAAAAATCTGACTTAAAAATAAGGTTTTTAATATACATACTGTGATTCACACATATCTATATTTGCAAATGCAATCTATACGCCAGTGACTTAATTTAGGACTGTTAGATGCATACTCCATCCTCCATTCCCTCACTTTTATTTAAATATAGTAAGTTATTTTTACCTGCCATGATACCACACAGAATAAAGGACCACAAATATGATCAAATTGTGGTAAAAGAGATGAAAAAGGAATGGGTTGGAAGTTGACGAGGTCTTTTTCTAAGGGAGGAGGTATGCTATCCTCCTCTCTTCCTTTGTTTTACTACCAGAGACACCACTGTGATTAAGTGTCTACATCAGAAATTTTGGACCCTGTAGAGGAATGCACACCCTGGGATGGCAGAATAGAGATGCAGAAGGAGCCTCAATGACATTTTAGAACTCATTTCAGGCAATGTTGCCTTCCACCATGCTCTTCCACAAGATTGAAATAAATTTATTTAAGCACGTGTGGTAAGAGAATATTACTGTTCTGTGCAGTTGGGTGAATCCAATCAATTCTATATATTTAAACCAGAAAGTGAAAGAGGAGAGTGAAAAAGTTAGCTTAAAGCTCAACATTCAGAAAACTAAGATCATGACATCTGGTCCCATCACTTCACGGCAAATAGATGGGAAAAACAGTGAAAACAGTGGCAGACTTTATTTTGGGGGGCTCCAAAATCACTGCAGATGGTGACGGCAGCCATGAAATTAAAAGACACCTACTCCTTGGAAGAAAAGTTATGACCAACCTAGACAGCATATTAAAAAGCAGAGACATTACTTTGCCAACAAAGGTCTGTCTAGTCAAAGCTTTGGTTTTTCCAGTAGTCATGTATGGATGTGAGAACTGGACTATAAAGAAAACTGAGCACCGAAGAATTGATGCTTTTGAACTGTGCAGTTGGAGAAGACTCTTGAGGGTCCCTTGGACTGCAAGAAGATCCAACCAGTCCATCCTAAAGGAAATCAGTCCTTAATATTCATTGGAAGGTCTGATGTTGAAGCTGAAACTCCAATACTTTGGCCACCTGATGCAAAGAGCTGACTCATTTGAAAAGACCCTGATGCTGGGAAAGATTGAGGGTGGGAGGAGAAGGGGACAACAGAGGATGAGATGGTTGGATGGCATCATCGACTCAATAGGCATGAGTTTGAGTAAACTCCGGGAGTTGGTGATGGACAGGGAGGCCTGGTGTGCTGCAGTCCATGGGGTCGCAAAGAGTCAGACACGACTGAGTGACTGAACTGAACTCAAGCCAGATCTCTCTGAGGAGCTCCAGTCCTATATATAGGTTGCTATTTAGTATTTCAAAAGAACCTCAAGGTTAATACATTTGAACATGTGTTTTCTCCAAACTTCTTGCTTATATTTCCTTTCTCAATTAACCATGCAAAGACCTGCCCATTTATTCAAAGTGGGCATAGTCAAAAGAGAAATTCCCCTGGCCCATTTGACTGAAAGAGATTAGAGGATTCTGCTCTATGAAAATTAGCCCAAAATAAATGATCTCTAGACACTGATATTTAAGAATCCCCAATTAAATGACTCTCCCTAACATTAGGGATGTGCTGCATTCTCATGCTGACCTTGCACACACAGCATCCAATCAACCCTTTTATTTTGAGCATTAAATCAACATTTTAATTCTGCATTTAAACTGACTGGATGAGCACCACACATAAATAATTCTCGAATTAAAAAACAGTGAATAAAATCAATAAAGAGAAAAGCAAAGGGAATTGGGGGATGATGCGATGATGATGAAAGAAAGCTCTCCATTGATAGTCACTGCAGAATGCAATAAGATGCTAAAGTTGGAAGTAAAAAAGAAGAAAGCAAGAAAGAAACTAGATTACCTGATTTACATGATATATTTGTACTGAAAGAATTTTTGGCACTTCCGAGAATTTGGAGTGATAAGGATATACAAACTAAACACATAATAAAGCAAGTGATTAACTCCAGATAAAGTATCACATAAGAAAGCAATTATATTCATAATATACAGTATTTAGCTCAGATAGAAATACTTACAAACACATATTAATGTAATGACTGAATAACATTTTAACCAAAAGTTATGATAAACCTCTAATGAAAAAATGGAGGTAGAGAAAATGTGTTTTCATATGAATGAACAGACTGCTAAAAAAAAAAAAAAGCTTCTACTCTGGGACATTAATGGATACATAGAATGTAAAACTGAGAAATCCATAAATAGAAATAGAAACAAGCCATTTAGGTATATATGTACAAATACCAAAAGAAAAATCCTCTGAAGCTCAAATACTTGCCCCTGATGATTGGGTATCTTGAGTGAGGAGAATAGGAGCAGAAGAACTCAAATTTTTGCACAGTGTACTATTTGGTTAAGATGTATAGGTGGCTCAGACAGTAAAGAATCAACCTGCCGTGCAGGTGACCCAAGTTTGATCCTTGGGTTGGGAAGGGAATGGCAACCCAGTCCAGCATTTTTGCCTGGAGAATTCCATAGAAAGAGGAGCCTGGCAGGCTAAAGTCCATGGGGTCACAGAGAGCTGGACACAGCTGAGTCACTAACACATACATACACACACACGCTAATTCATTATAACTGAAAAAATTCAAAAATAGTTATTTTTAAGAAACTATAATAACTTTAAATATGTTATCTAAAAGACAACTATTTCTTAGGAAGATAAATGCTATAATTAACAAGTGAGTTGAAACTGTCATATCAAAGTGATTGAAAAATAATGCTTTGAACATTTTCAACTATTAAAACTTTGAAAACTGCTTGATCTTGAACTATTTATACTTTTCCTCTCTCATTTTTTATGCTATTTATTTGTTTGGCATGCTTTTTTCCACTGTGCCAAAATAGTTCAACGTTAGATTCACATTTTCAGAAATTCTAAATTAATCAAATGTGAATTACTACATAATACATGCTGAACAGCAAAATTCCAAATGCTGGCATAAATTCTGCCTTTGAACCAATCTCAACTGTAAAGGAGCAAAACTGAAAATAATCTCCATAAAAGTCCAATATTTTATGACAAAAACAAAAAAAATTCACTATAAGACCAAAAAATATCTTCAGTATCTATCTCCGCTGAGGTAAGAAGCGCAAAAAACATTAACAAAATGTTCCTTATGCATTATCAAGAGATTTCAAATCTGCAATTTATATCCCTCCTGTCATGTGTTAATTTTAAAAACAGTTACTCTGCTTTTTTACTAGAGTGAAAGGGAAATGAAAACCTTTTCGCAACTGGCCTAGTATAATGCATTTGCAAAGGTGAAATCTTAAAGAGAAATGGAATGGGGCACAGGAAATCAAAAGAATTTAAGGATGTAACTATAACCAGGGAATAAAAGGTCATTCAGTTTTGCAAAAAATCAAAGCAGTCTCTGACGCATCTAATTAATGAATAAAATTCTTATTTCTTTTACAATAGACCTTTAAACTATTTCCACTCAGCAGTCTCGAAATGATTTCACTAGGAGGTACTGGAGTTACTGAGCTGAAATGGCAGCTGCTATTTTTCTCGGTTTCCTTTATTTAGTAAAAGGACTGGTAACTTTACATTTGGTTTCCACACACTTCTCCACTGGCAACTCCCCTCTGTTTTGTCTCTCCCAAAAAAGTTTAATCTAATTTAGAGTATTCAAAGGGGAAAGAATTAACTTTTCTAAAAGTAATTAAAAGCATGATGCCTTTTATTCACTTGCTTCTAAATTAGGACTGCCCTTTCAAAGAAATATTAAGCTGAAACAGATAAAGTTCGTCTTAGTAAATACTACAATTATCTAGGGAAGGAAGGATCTATATGTGAGACAAGCTCTTATACCTGTGGTTTAGCAATATCCACATGAAAAGAAGATTAAGCAGCTCTCAAACTGCATTTGAACTGTTCAGTAGATGTCAGCATATTAAATTCCTTACTCTTAAAGATCAACGAGATATATTTTCATATTTGAATACCTTCTTATCATAAAAATACATTCAGTGTCTTCCTGGTAACAAAACAGGATTGATATTGATCCTAGATTTGACCACAGATTTACAGGCTTCAACAAAATATTACTTAGGAGAAAAAATATACTCTGGAATTTTTTTTAGTGAGTCATTGTGGAGAACACAACGAAATCAAATAAAGTGGAGAGACATGAAAAAAGTGAAAAATGCTCTGATTCAATTAACTAAGGGCAAGCTCCCTTAGACTTTTCACAACTAAAGATTCTTCTGAGGATACAACTACGCTAATTAAATAGGTACCTTTGTGCTTCTTAATTACTTTCATCTCTCCCAGAAAGGTATTATATGAAATTTCACATCCATTCTACAGAAGCTAAAATACAATACTGAAAAAAAACTAAAACACAGTTTTAACTCTATGGGATGAAATTAAGTTAGAAACTAGACATCCACAGGTAAGTATGTATAAGATAATTCTACATATGCCGTAATAAAATAGAACTCATTGTGTGTAGGTGGAAGAGTGATTTACACATCAATATTTGAATGTTTAGAAAGATTAGAAATGCATTCATTAATTGCATTGCAAATCTATAAAGTGTAAGAAATTCTTTTTTTTTTAATTTTATTTTATTTTTAAACTTTACAAAATTGTATTAGTTTTGCCAAATATTGAAATGAATCCGCCACAGGTATACATATGTTACAGAAAGAAAACAGGTTGTTGCAGCAAACCAGTAAGACAGAAATAGTACAACTAAAAAAATAGAGTGAATAAAATATATAATGGTATAACTGATGCATCCATGTTTAAAAATAAAGTCATCCCTACAAAGTAATTTTATTTACAAAAGAACCTTAAAAATTTCACAAACTACTTAAATACATCAATGTGAACAATTGTTATTAATAATGCAATTTGTTATTAACTCCACATAAAGGACTACTGTGCTGAAATAATTCTGAAATGTATTAAAATATCTGTCTTATTAAGAGGAATATAGGCAACAACATGTAACATTTTCTCTGTCATCATTATGACTATCACATATGTAGCACCTCACTGAATTAATCCAGTTTGTGTCTCTGCTTCGAAACCTAATGAGATTTGTACATCTGTCTTCACAATCATCCATTTCCCCTTTCCTATATACAGCTGTAATCCAGAAAGGACTAGTCATTCTCAAACTAGGTATTGAGACTAACCATATCACAGTTCCACTTTTCATACGAAAACATTTTTATCCAGGACTTTATAAGTATTTAGCACAATGTCCCAAACATAAAGGAGTTCATTTCATATTAATATTTTTTTAATATGTGAGTAAATGAATGTATGTAGTTAGTAAGCAAATAAATAAGCAAGCGTGGGAGACAGGCATACTGATAAAATCAAACAATGAAATTTTAGCAAGAAAAAACCATCCAGAGAACTACAAGAGTGAGCATTTTATACTTACAGATTTTGTATGGACAGAGGACATAATTTGTTCTACGACCACTGCTCGTCCAGTTACATACCTGAATGAATTGAGAGAAACCTTAGGAAACCTTATAGGCAACACACCCTATACTATTGGCAGACAGCACATTCTAGAAGAGTCTATCATATTGACATTTAGCTTGTTGATGCATTTTTCATTACAACTTGAAGGCAAGTCATATTTTTGTAAAGGTCAATGGAGGTAGGCACTTAAAGCACTCAAGTTTGACAAAGTTATTCATCATCAGTTTTTCTAGGAAATGTACTTGTTCAAATGACAGTCACTAGACATTGCTTTGCTTTTAATTTCCTTTGTTATTATTGTTTAACTATTCCCCATGGAAGATAAAGGTTTTGTTGAGGCAACCAAGAAATTCTTCTAAAGTCTCCTGCTGGGGACTTAATAACCTAAACCCAGTTTTCCCCTCCACCAACACATCTTTAAATACTACCTTTTGTTTCTGGTGGGGGGAAAAAAAAGCAACTATCAAAAAATTGAAACCTACTCTACGTCCCATGTAGACATCCCTTTATTTTTAAAACCTCCTTGTCATTAAATGACAGAGTTGTTTTAGTGGTTCTCCCCCTAATTTAGTGTTAGGGGCAAATTGCCTAGTGGGAAAACATTCAATTTAGTGGATAATGAGAAATCTACTTTAAAGCAACTCCTAAAGGAAACCTTAAAAAAGAACATCTCAAGTTGTGTTTGTTTTCTCTTGTCATGGCAAAACAACCATAGCCAGTTACTAAGAACTCAATCTATTTCATGTCTGAGTTCTATTACCCTCACAAATTTGAGAAGGAAAAATTGCTCTCCTTAATTTTAAATTAAGAGATATTCTTAACTTGTTCTTCTTTTCCTATTCTCCATGGTACTTTTCACTTTCCAACATACTGGTTTATTTATTACACACACACACACACACACACACACACAAAAGCAGTTGAGAACACCTATTTTATTCATAATGTATTCCAAACACCCTAGTATATCATGGTGGTGGTGAGTTGCCAAGTAGTGTTCGACTCTTTGCGACCCCATGGACTGTAGCTGCCAGGCTCCCCTGTCCATGGGGATTTCAAGCCAAGAATACTGGAGTGGATCAAAAACACATCTCCTGCACTGGCTGGCGATTCTTCACCACTGAGCCACCAGAGAAGCCCCGAGTACACGGTAGGTGCTCCATATGTATTTCCTGAATGAATAAATGAATTAATCAACCATCCAAAATGTCTTGCCATTTTTCATTTCAAATTCAAATCATATGGCACATTACATGTTATTAACTTTGGAAGGACCCTATAGCTGATAAATTTGAGTTCATAAAAGTAAAAGATCTAAAATCTAGATTATAATACAGCTCTATGTAAGCACTATATAAAGAAACAACCTAAAGAAATGATCTTTTTGTTTTCTCTTAGGCTTTAGCTAAATAAGCAAAATAAGTCAGCTGTAATTATATTGTAATATCTGCATCTTAAAGATATTTATTTATTTTTTATTAAACCTAAGCATCAATAGTGGGAAGGATTGAGATCTCAACCAAAACTTTCTTAGGGAGACATATCCAGTGGGACTAGGTTAGCACTAAGCGTATCTGTTTCAAGTGAAAAGATACTCATACTTAACTTGCTATTTCACTCAGAAGCTATCCAGGAAAGTAACTTATTCAAAAACAGCGAAGATAAAACCTGGGGCCCATTTCATTTCTCCAACCCAAAAAGGAGGCTATGGGTTCACCTCCTATTTTAGCAGATGTTCATGCCTTCTTTTTATTTTAAAAATGAACTTAATACATTTAGCTAATGTCTCCTTGGGTTTCTAGAGGTTTGTTTCTATTTCAAACTCCAAATGCCTAAGAGCACTCAGACTTCAGAATGCTAGAGAACTTACACCTCATCAAAAAACAATAAATTTCATTGGAAAGTACTTTGAAAATACTCAAGTTTAGAGAATTTATCTTACTGACCTTGGAAAAGGGCAAGGAAAAAAAATTTGAAGAAACAGTTTCTGAATTTCTTTGTCTGCTTATTTCATTTTGTAATTCATCATGCTTATACATCAGCTTGAGAGAACCACATGATCCTAAAACAACTGGCCAGCAGTAAAGTGAGCATTTGCAAGCAAGCACATCTTCTTGAAAATTATAAGCTACATATGGGCCAATAATTGCAGAGTAATTGAGTGCATTAAGATAAACAAATTATGTTGGCAGAGAGGACAAAGCCAACAAACAAATAGGAAATACTGGAGAAAATATAAATCCAAAGTTAGGATTGCTTACTTCTCCATGCAGTAGTGTGTAATGTCAACCCTACACTGCTAATTACTGTCTTGATCCTGGGTAAGTATCCCATCTACTCAGCTCTCAGTGTTCTTCTCTATACATGAACAATTTGAATTAGATAAAAAGATTTTAGTTTAAAAGGGAAAGGGGTGTGGTATTTCACAAAGTTCAGTAAGTAAATTAAAACAACAGGAAAACTGCAAGACACCAGGTCAGACCTGCTTACCTCTTAGGCTCTCACTTCCACTATTCCTGCCCTCCCCCTGCCACTCCTACCCCATCTGTCTGTGGGTAACTTTCAGGAAACCCTAGATGCACTTTGTCAAAATCTCTGGAAGAAATGGTTTCAATGGACAGCTAACTTTCTTATTCTCCATGAGGTGCCACAGTATGGCTATAGATCATCAATTTAAGCTTATTCTGTTTTGCTACATCATTCATAATTGTATTATTGTTCTCATGAATATAATGCATTTAGAGTGGATAGCAGGCATAAAGAATAGCAATTGTGTACTTAACATGCTCAAAGATAGCTATCCCACCTCAGGACAGTAAATCAAGAAAGTATTGCATTTTTACAACTTAGCAATCAAATCGTATTTGCCTATAACTTTTATTACAGAAAATGTAAAGAGACAATAAAAATTTCTCTGTCTTTGGTTTGATATATAATTCTGAAAAATCCTTTCAGCATTAAAATTCTGATTTTAATATTAAGTCAACTGCTAGGTGAATATTATACTCTTTCTAGTATATCTTTATTTGATAACATTAAAAATAAACTTCTTAAAAATGTTTCAGAATAAACCTGATACTTAAAACACTTTTTTTTTAATCTAATGGAGTTTATTTCATGCTCTTATAGTGACAAAAAAAAGGAAGGAGGGGTTTAAAATGGGGCTAAAGAGACAAAAAGCTAAAAAATAAATTTGATAACCAACTGAAATATCTTCTATATACCTGCAATAAAACATGGAATTTAGCTGTGTATACTGCCACCTATAATTCACCAAACTATAACACATTTCTCTCAAATAAAAGAAGGAAATGTACAAATGCTCTTGAACACAAGAAAAATTCTGCAGTGACTCTGTGACCATCAGCAATTTAAGACAGCACCATATTAAAATAATGTCCTTAAATGCCATAGCCTTTTTTCTCTATCCATTTTATTCTTAATTATTACAGTTGAAATAAAACTCTAACAATAATAACATTTCTGTCTTTACATCTAAAACTCATCTTCATATGTGGGTAAAATTTAAGAGCATAGAAATAAAAAGAGGAATTCCTATTACAATTTCCATCTACGAATCAGATATTATGTTCCCATGCATGTATATCCTTATTTTAAACACAAAAACATTGCATAGTTATGAGAATGCCAGCTAAATCCAAACTACTCACTTAAGGAGGAAGAAGAGCAGGTTTTTAGAGGGGGCTTTATTTTTAAATTGTAATTAAAATTTCCCATCTCAATAGAGCTTATTTCATAAGTGTTATTAAAAAGAATCATGGTAAAGAACAATAGATCTTTAAAATAAGTAAATCATATAAATCATATGTTCTAGGATGATATCTACTCATTCCTGCCTTTCCAAGATAAACACAGTCTTAAATTATTTCAGTTCTATTGACAGAAGAAATATAGTTAATCTGACAAGGAATAATACACTAAAATACAAATAAATGAAGAAACAGAAACTTTTAGAAAAATACTAATGTGAATTCAGTAAGAAATAACCATACAACAACCAGTAACTTAGTTTCTTCTATCAGAAGAAATTGTCAAAACGATCTATGCATGTTAGAAGCATTCCCAGCATTCCAAAAGGACTCTCCGTTAGGAATCTGAAAAACAGGTCATTATTTAAGGATTCTCCAACTGAAAGAGGGCTTCCCAGGTGGCCTAGTGTTTAAGTATCTGCCTGCCAATGCAGAAGACACAGGAGACACCAGTTAGATCCCTGGATTTCTGGATTGGGAAGATCCCCTGGAGAAGGAAATGGCAACCCACTGAAGTATTCCTGTCTGGAGAATCCCATGGACAGAGGAGCCTGGTGGGCTACAGTCCATGTTGTCGCAGAGTCAAACACGATTGAGCACACAACTGGAAGAAGCCTCTTCCTAGAGTTTCTAGAACCTCAGTATCAAAAACTGGGATTTTTTTTTTATCCAGCTAGTGAAGAATATATATAAAGTTTAACAGTCCTAATTCCTTCTCTTTCCAACGTCAAAAGGGACTCACCATGCTGTTAACAGACATGTCTGACCTGTGAATCCTTGAGTTCCCCTTCCAGAATCTGCCTGTGTTGTCACCATTAGCAGTTTCGGTGGAGACAGGCTACTGAGCAGCAGCTTCCAGGAAAGGATGACAGCTCTGCTCCAGAAGCGCTTCCTGCTTCTGCTGTCCCTTAGATATTGAGGTTTTCTTTTGTTTTGTTTTGTTTTTTTTCTCTTCTGCTTTCTGGAATAAATTTGAACAACAGGACATTAAACACTTTTAAGAAACTTAACTGGAGGGATGTAAATCCTCTATATGTGAACGGTGGTTTTCAATTCTAAATGAAAAAGCGGTATGAAAAGGATAACCTCACTAACTTCCCTCAAGAAAACAAAACTTGGGTACTGCGACACTGATTTCCTGTAAATGCGTGATTTACATAAGACAGAAACTGACCAATGAACAGCTGCCATCAATCCTGCTCAAGCCAATGAACTTACCGCTTGAACTGCGGCTGGGCTCCCGCTGCGGACCCTCTACAGACTTGAGCCTGGGTTGGTGCAGTTGGCATTTCCCAATTGTAATTCTTCTGCTGTTCTGGAATGAACTCAATTTCTGGTAATTCAAGCTTGACTCAGTTTACTTCATTATTCAGGCTGATAGATACTACTGTAGATCTAGTTATTCCGTGGTTTTATATTTGAATTAATGCTCAAATCCACCCGGAGTTCATTTTTGTATATTGCAAGATGAAAAAGTCAATCTTTCCGTTCATCACAGACATGGAACTTTTCCATTGTAAATCAAGCAAACATATAGTATCCTCCAACTCTGATCCATCCTGTTTCACTGATACATTTTTATATTTTCTTACATGGAAAAATACAGTTGTATCTACTCTGCCCTTTTTCTTTCCTATGTGTGTGTACTTTATATTTACACTTAAACCCTTTCATTCTGGTCAGCTAATCCTGGTTTTATTAGCCTGTGAAAAACCTCTCAGATTATTCTTAATCCTTCATGTATAAAATAATTATGACCTAATTACAGAATTGTTTCTAAAGTCCATCATATCTAAGCCACAAACAATACAGGTCTGTCAGTTATGAAAAAGGAAACTGGGGAATAAGAAAAGGAAAAAATACACATACTATGGTAATCAACAGTTCTTTTTGGAACTGACATCTCTTCATTTCAGGAGACTTGAAGAACAGAAGCTAAAAGCAAGACAGTGTCCCCTCTGACTTAAAATTCAGGATATTCATTGCTTTGAATCTAGCAAGTCAATCAACCTTTCTTTTAAACTTAACCCCGAAACATTTATAAATTATAATATCTCCTGATTCTACCTATGGCAGCAAATGTCCTCCTATCTCAGTCATATTTACTTTTAACATCTTAACATTCTAATCCTGGGGGACTGCTTCTTAGCTTGCCATTCTGACCTTATAAAAACAATAAAACAATTCAGAATACTAGCCATTGTACTTATTCTAGTCATAGTTATACAGTCAACATAGTATATACAAAATAAGATGAAAACCAGAAAACAAAGAACATTATAAGTTGATAATGTCACTTTTGAGTAGTAGCAGTTCTGAGAGAGAAGGAATGCATTTCATGAGCTGTAAATGAGAGATCAAGTGTTTTGAACACACTTGTACAGTGAATTTTCCATTTTAATTTGGGTTTCTTCTGAAATAACCCACTTCAAAGACCTTTCTCAAATACAGATGATTAAGAATATAGCCTGTGGAATTGAGTATAACATCTTAGATATATTTTAAAGATGAATAAAGTGGAAAGTTAAAAGGTCAAGCATTCATTCATTTAGTCAGCACATCTTTATTAAGCATTGGTAATGCAGCCAACAACACTATCAAAAGTGGGACCGTTCAGCTGAATGTTTGTTAGGTTCCTTGGGCTTATGCAACGCATTTCTCCCTTATTCGCTTAGCAGAATAAAAATACGTTTTTGTTAAATTAGATACTTGGTTAGGTAGTCTAACCAGACAAGGTTTTTACAGTATTTTGAGAAAAGCAGCCATCATCACGTCACTATTAAATTACAAGCAGCAGCCAGGATTCTCAAATATATATGCTAATGAATAAGCAATAATATTAGGTTTTATTATAATTCTAAGGCTGAGCACTGGCTATTAGCCCAATCCATACCAAAAGCATTACTCAGGTGTGAAAGCTAAATGAGACTCTCACCCAACTCTGCTGACCTTAAATTTGGCCAAATTCTTGTGGGTGGGGATAAAGAGGAATAAATCCAATGAAACAAAATTGAAGCTGCCTTGAGATTCATGGGGTCGCAAAGAGTCAGACATGACTGAGCGACTGAACTGAACTGGCATCATAGATGTAAGTAACTGGGTCCAAAGTCAGGATGTTGGCCTGTAATTAAAAAGCTCAATTTGCTGTTTTTATGATCTCCATAGAAAAGCTTTTTGCTATCACTATTTTCACTTCTTTACTGTGCAAGTCCTTCTCACCTGCTTTAGAAATGTTTTTTCTGCTTATCTGTATAGTACTGTTGCCTTTAAAATCATAACACAAACTGCCCTTTTCTAGAAATCTTTGCTTAATTGTTTTTATTCTAGTCTTTTCTATATTTCCCATGCACTCAGCATTCATAGTCATTAGATGTTTAAATGTATTTTTATGCCATTTAATGAATGTATCTAAACATTTTATATGCATTCTTTATAAAATTGATGATGAATCCTGGAGAAATATATCCATGATTTACATTTATTTTCTATTCTTTAAGTATTTGTATGGCTCTGCTCCTATCACACCAGCACCAATGTGTTTTTGTTTTCTAAAAGTATAATGAGTTACTAAGGAGAATACTAATAACAGCAATGCTAGACACAGATATAGCAAAAGAGGAGAATGATAAAGAGAAAGGCTTGAGGCTCAAAATTGGTCATTCTAATAAATTCATTCTATCTTAAGTGATTTTTAGCAATTTGTTTTTAATCTGGAGAATTTTTGTACCCATTGACATAATATCAGTTCAGTTCAGTCGCTCACATGACTATAGTAGTATATACTGTATTAAGGAATTAGAGGGAAAATAGTGACTATATCAAATAAGAGTTTTTTAATCCTAAAATGTGAACTTTCTGGTGGCTCAGACAGTAAAGAATCTGCCCACAATGCAGGAGACATGGGTTGGATCCCTCAGTCTGGCTGATTCCCTGCAGAAGGGTATAGCAACCCACTCCAGTATTCTTGCCTGGAAAATCCCATGGACAGAGGAGCCTGGCAGGCTACAGTCCATGGGGTCACAAAGAGTCAGACACGACTGAGCAACAAACACTTTCACACAATCCTAAAATGTTGATGATTATAGAATTAAAACAACAGTATTTTATAATGAAACACCATGTTTTCATTTAAATGATTTTCTGAATCTACACGTTTTATCATATAAACTAAAACATATCGAAAATTTAAACTTATCTAGAAGAAAATTAAAGTGTTAAAATAAAACAACATGATTATGAAGAGAAGCTCATTGACTTTTATATTTTGATGTTTAATTAACATTTAGCTAGTTTGATCTTCTTCACTTATGATTTGTGTTCTCTTTAAAATTATAATATCCTGAAAAACAAGGACAATGCAAAATTGTCCTCAAAGTAAATACTTTAGTATGGATTTCATGAAGAAAAAAAAACACCAAGAAAATCAATATTAATTATTCTCAATAAATATTTAAGGACTATCTCATTCAAAACATCTTGCTATAATATTATTTAACATTTATTAAAAGTCTACTATGGGCTAAGAGTTTTACATATATCATTTCAATTTAAGCCTCACAATGACTCAATAAGGTCAATTTTTGTCATATTTTAACAGATGTTTAAGATGTTTAACACACTTTGATAATGTTTCAAAGGAGTTAAGTAATTTGACCAAGTTCAGATATTTGCAGAAGCAGGGATTTAAGCCCAATTTGGTTTAATTCTTCATAATTTACTGTATCATCACCCACCACAGTTAGGTGCCTTCAGAAATAAGTAACATATAGAACCTTCCTTAGAGGGCCTACATTACACATACTCTGAGTTATTGGGCACACTTCTAAAAGAAATACAATATTTTTCTTCTATCAGTACTTATTACCAAAATAGTAATACATATTTTATACTTACAGTAAGTAAATAAGATTCCATCATCTTCTTCCCTTGGTGATTTCTTCCTATATTTAAAATTGTTTTTAAGTCATTTCCTTTCATTTCCTGCAGGCACAGATTATCAAATAAATTCCATTGTTTGATTTTCAGAAATTTCAAATTTAAAGAATCTTTTTGGAGTAACATTGAAGAAATTAGTATGAAAATGATGGTTGAAATTTTGCTTAACAAAACACTCTTTCCCTTTTAAAGATCAACGCAGAAATACATACAAAAAAAAAAGAATATTTGCGCTGTGTAAAATGGGTACATGTCTTAGTTCTTCCTAGCTTTTAACAATCTCTAATAAACTAAGTGAACAAGCCTTCTGGGACCATTGATCAACTTAGTATATGTTTCAGGAATGGATGAACTAGAAGTGCCTTCCTTTTGGACATGGTTGTATTATCAGTTTCTATTTTCAGTCACTAAAAACCATGATTCCCATGCCACACACTTCAAATGTGAGAAAGAGATGGATGCTTCATAACCTCACTTGTAAGAAAATGTATTCAAGTTTTGGTCTCCTAATAAATCTCAAAAAATAAAAAATAAAAGCCTCCTCAAATATGTTTATGAACTCCTCCTTGGCTCAACTCAGTGAGGTACTAGCCATTTTGACTGGTCTAAAATCAGTACTTCTATTTTACAAAATCTGGATTAAAGATGAACTTTAAAGATTGAACTCCATCTTTAATCTGTAAATTAATTCATTTTTTGTTTTACCTCCAAAGTAAATCCAATCAGATAGACCAGAGGAACATCATAGTGGAGCCTCAACCTGAGAGCATCAGAAGGCCTGGATTTAAATTTTGTACTAATTTGCTGAGTTACTTAAATGCTGAACATCCTGAGTATCATTTATCTATAATGTTGGGATGATATTACTTGTAGACATGGGTGAAAATACTACAACTTATCTAAGAATGCTTGACATATACTGGCTGTTTAAAAACCATTTTGACCTAAAAAAAAAAAAAAAAACAAGAAATTGCGATCAAATAAAGCATTTTACAGTATTGCATAGACAAGCCTATTTAAATAAGACATCATGGAAATCAGGTTTCTTATAGAACGAATTATAGTAACCAGCCAAACTGAGAAAGATATTTTTCTTAAACTGAAATATCTGTTCTACTATTTGGTCTGTTTACTATTATAATTCTAATTACCAATGTAATTCTCACTCTACATGTGATAGTGTCTCTGTGGTGCTGTCTCCAGTAACATTTTCAAATCCTTTAGAAAAGAATGCTATGACTTGTAACCCTAATCACAATTTGAGTAATCTCATTCTGTATTCATAAAAATCAAGGGGCTTCCCCTTGATGAAAACAATTTATACTTGCCAGGCAAACACTAGTATTTTGCTGACTGTATCAGTGTCAAAAAAGAAGCAAACTCACTGGGGAAGAAAACAGAATCCTAGACATCTTTTCTTCTACTCATATAAACTTAATCAGGGCTTGCAATTAAATTTTTGAAATTGTTCTATATCATCCTTAATGTTTAAAGCTTCATTTCTATCTCTGGGCCCCATCAGTAAGTAAAACCCACATATCATCCCTGTTAGCTGGTTTTTTAAAATGTGATGTCTTATAGTTTTATTTACAATCCTAATCACATCATTGATTTCAGTAATCTTCAGTAAGAGTAATTATTAATGCTGTCAAAAGCAGAGGCTGGGATTCAAGTTTTTTCTTTTCCTTTTAAAAAAATAAATAAACCTGGATAATTAAGATAAAGCTTAATAATGTGACTCTAGAGGAAACTCATTTCCTATGATTGACTACGTAATACAGCAAAGATAATGTCTTCACTTAAACTTCTACACATACCCCAAAATACTTATATGAGCCACAAATGGTTAAAAAAAATGCTAGGAGTAGTCACTCATCATAACACAGAAGTAACTAATTTTCTTTTTCATATAGGCATCCCACCAAATTCTATCTGATTGAGTATTTTTCTGTAATTTAAGACAACAATAAATCTATCTTGTCTACTTAATGCCCCCCAAACTAAGGCACATGACACTTATACTAACTCAGGTGTGTCTTAAGGACACTAAGAAAAATATAAAAATAAACAACAGGATAAACCAATATAAAGAGATGAGACATTTTGAAGAAATCAGATTTTTCAATATCTAAGGCAATTTTTTATAGAAGGATAAGATGAGGTAATGCATTTTGATTTTCAGAAAAAGAGGTCATGATGTAATAAAGATTGTCATTCCATATCAGATCTCTTTATTTACATTCTGAAAGAAGGTGTGGAGCAAAGCATAAGTTTCCAAAGGATTACCTATTTTTCACTAAAAGACACAGTATGTGAAGGAGCTGACAAGTATGTGAGTGTACTCAATGTTGATCACCCACCCCATACTCAGGAAATATATTTGGAAACAGTATCAAACACTATTGCCTGATTTTAAAATACTCCTGGACTTCTTACTGATCAATACCTCTTAGAGAAAGGATAAGAGTATAGCATCTGAACTGAAACAGTATTATTAGAAAATGATATTTTGAGCATTAGGATATATAATTCATGTTGCTTTCATTTGCTCAGACTATTGTAAAAAATCCATAAATCATTTTCTTGTTCATGTATTGCTTAAGTGCAATTTGTCATTTTGCATTAAAGGGCTGCTTCAGCTCATCAGTGCTTTTAATTCACTGTTTAGAGTTTAACAAAATGCTGGCCCTGTCTGATAACTGAAAAGACACTGAAATGTGAAGCCACATCAATATTAACAAGGTTAAACAAAATGGAGAAAACGTTTCTACATTGAATATCAAGTAACACTTAATAGCTAGTATTCTCAGCCCCCCAAACAGGTTGGTTTGGTCTCCATTGGGTTCAAAGCATTAGAACACAGTAACTAAAGAGTTACCTGAATGCTTATAACATATAGCACGTATATGCTATAAATCTTTTCCAGCCAACTCTCATCAACACTCACTCTCCTGGAATGAACCAAAACAAACAGTATGGCATTGGTTCCAAAGCCTTGCCTTCACACCTCTGAAATTAGGTTACACTGCTACAAATAAACCGATTTCATGGTTACCCATAAGAGCTCCATACAGTCCAGGTCCTTTGCGTTTGCTCTCTGCACTGTGCTTGCTGGGAGTAATAAGTGCAGTGAACCACCCAGCTCAACCCTGGCAGGGGTTT
Organism: Bos indicus; assembly: GCF_029378745.1. Classification (NCBI taxonomy): domain Eukaryota; kingdom Metazoa; phylum Chordata; class Mammalia; order Artiodactyla; family Bovidae; genus Bos; species Bos indicus. Next base: position 25,219,992 of record NC_091776.1, on the reverse strand, counting down.
GGCATTTGAAAGACTCCTTATTGACAATTTAAATTTTATTTCTTCTATTTCTTTAAAAAAAAATTCTCTCAAAGCTCTGGGCACACTGCAATAATAAGAGGATTTAGAAACAAATTGCTTTCAAGTCAAGTTAAATCACTGCAAACACTCATTCATCCAAATGATAGTTAACAAACTTGTTTCCCTTCCGCCTTTCCCTGAAAAGGGCAGGGAGGAAAGCAGCCCGGTTAGTTAGTTTCAAAGTTTGTAACTACTGTGTACAGAAAACCTGACTGTGAGATTCTTAGCGCCCACCCTCGCCTGCAGCCCTTAGAGGACAATGAAATTAACGAGGATGGTTTATCATTCACACACCAACAAGGACTTCTATTAAGACTGATGTTGATAACCAACCCTCCAAATAATAGTAATAGCTGCTTTCCCCTATCTGTTTTAGGATACAGTTTGCGTTGGCCCGGAGAGTTGGCGCTCCTGGAGGGGACGTGGGGAGGGAGGAGGGTTATGTTAAAGATTGCTTCTCCCCGCCGGTTTCAGTTATGAGGGGGGAGGGGGTGAAGGACGCTGCATATAAGATATTCTGTACTTCAAACAGATTGTCAGCCCCACCACCCGGGCTGTTATTTATGTAATCACGGCCTCACTAAATTCTGGGGTCCGCCGAGTGAAAAAGCAAAGGGGGAAATCTGCTCCATTGACACAGCAAGGAAGAAAGTACACGGGTTTTAAGAAGGCAGTTTTTAAAGATAGATTTAAAGTGTTGTTTTGTTCCTTGGGTGATGGGGTGGGGCTGTTTAATGGTTCCAGGGTAACGAGGCAGATGTCTGAATCGTGGCCGGGGGCAACATGCTCTTGCAATTACCCTTGGCTGGAGCGACGTAGAAGGGACCGAGGGTTCGTGCTTGTTCTCACAAGAGGAAGACCCCGTCGTCACCCCGCCGATTCCAGGGCGTCTCGGAGACTAGAAGTCACAGAGGCGAGACCTCTAGAGGACCTCGGCCGGCTTTGCCGGCGCGGATCCTAGCCTCTGCGACCCAAGAAATCCTGCAGAGCCCCCAACAGGCCGGCCCAGCCGAACCAGAGCCCCAAAGCAAAATTCGCTGGCTTGTCCTGTGCCGCTTTCGCCGCTAGGAGACGCCTGTAACCCACGTTTGTGGAGAGAGTTTCCCTTTCAAACACAACTGCTATCAAAAAAAAAAAAAATGCAGCTCAAGTATTACAGTGGCTGTAGTGATTATTTACAGGCAAATCTGGCCATCTCTCCACGTTCTCATCTCCACCTCTGGAAGCTCTCTGGCTCTAAGCGAACGTCCAAAGTCTGCTCAAACTTCATCTACGTTTTGAGAACACAATCCCCCTCCCGCAAACAGTTTCTGGATCTGCATTGTCATTCAGCCGCATGCTTCTCACACGCAAACACGCGCGCACACACAAGTGTTTCCGTACGTACAAATGAAATATTAGAAAATTACCGTCATTTTAAAAATGTTCCAGGATTATTCTGATGAGTCAGCTTGAAGACCTCAAAACATTTCATTTCAATCCTGCAGATCTAAGGAAAAATCAGGAAGGGGAGGGGGAGAAAGTACAGATGCAATGCCATTATTAATATTCAGATACACTATAATCTCCTAATCTCCTTTTCATTGATCCACAGGTCCTTTTTAAAAACTGACGCTCCATTCTCAGCTGCAGACGTGACGCTAAAATCATTTTAACTGCGGCGGTTTTCTCTTGGCTTTGGCCAATCGTCAGTTTACTGCAGCTGGAAAAGGATTAGCCATTTTTGCTGGCATCCTTTCCTTCCAACCGCTCAAAGGCTGGACCTATCTCCATGAAAGAGCCAATGGGGGCGGGGGGCCTAGAGCCGCAAGACAGGCACTCACGGAACTCGCAGAGGCAAGCCTCAGTCTATATTCCCGGCCATGGCCACTCGCCCTTCTTAATTCCCTGCCAGGAGGGAATGACAACATACCTCAGGATCGGGTAAATGACTCTCCTTTTCCCCGCAGGTTGTGGCGGTGTTACTCCCAGGTCATTCATTACCAGGAAGCCCCAAGGGATCTTTCTATCTTGTAGCATAAGAAGGCAACTGAACAAGGGCTGCATTGGTTGAATAAACAACCCCCTACAGCCCATTAATTAATACACAATTACGCTTTTAAAAATCTTTTTTGGAGAATTAACATTGAATCCACTCTAGCATTGAAGAGTTCGCGCTGTATTTTAACTTCACAAGAACTGGGTGCGTTTACGCGCCGCTTTGCCCCGGCGCTTCTCCGAGAGTGAGCACTCGGAGCTCCTCAAGCGCATCCTTCGGGGCCCCGGAGGTGTTGGAGGGATGCTCCGTTGGGGCTTATACAGAGCGGTGAACGGAACCAGGCAGGATGGATGCGAGCGCCGTGGATGGATGTGCAAGCGCGTTCGCAGATACTCGCAGCCTCACACACACTGGGGCCCCGCGTGTGCACGGCCCCAGCCCACGCACCTACCCTCAACCCCGCCCCCACACGCGTTCACAGCCGTCCCTCTGCCCTCATCCTGCGGTCTTGCTCGAGGCTGGGCAAGAATCGGTGCTCGGGTCTAGTGTAGGGAGGAGGGGGAGATCGCCAATTGTCAGAAAAAGCAGAAAAAAGCCTGTGCGCGCCGCCGCTGCGTCGCACTTGGCAGGGGGAGGCGCAGGGATATTCGAGGCGCCTTGCAGCGAACGGCAGAGCTCCGTGCCCGAGGCCAGAGAGTCAGCGCTAGGCTGGCGGGCTGGAAAGCAGAGCTCAAATGAAACTCCTCAGTCGTTGATCAAAGGGCTCACAGCTCAAACCAGGTCCCTAAGCGAATTAATTTTTTGGTAAGATACTGTGGATGTACGTTTAGGAAGGGAAGAGGCGATTATAAAGCGTCTGCACGTCTATAGGAGCCGCCAGCGTTCATCCCTGGGCTTGCATCCCCTGGCTGTTTGGGACCCACCTCCCCTCCACACTCCAGCTGTCTAACCCCTTTTCCCCGCAGCCCCTTCAGACCTTCACACTTAGTTTGACACAGCCTACGCCATATCTGTTTTAAAATGTCCTGCTAATCTCCGCCAGGGTCCCTTAAATTGGTAACCCCAGCCAATTAGTGGCCCCTCTGCAACTTTTTCCTGTTTTTCTCGGTGACTTATTTTCACAATCAGCAGCAAGGAAAACACCTTAAAGGAAAAAGAATGTTAGCGTCATTGGAAACCCCGCTCCTGGGAGAGGATACCGCTGCTGCTATTATGTTTTCGCATTTGCTGATGCAAACAGGGAAACCTCTCTATTCCCTCTCCGTTACCTGCGGCTGGGGACTGGGAACTTTCCGCGGCAGAGTCCCCAGCTAGCACCTCGGGACCTGCCGGGCTGTTCTCGCTCTCACACTCACACTCACCCCGGCAGCTCAGACGCTGGTTCCATCGCGCCCGGCCCGGTTACTGCGTGACGCGCCTTCTTGACGGCCAGTTTGTCCAATTAGCTCTGACTCGGTGGGTGGTGCTCCTTGGCGATTGGTTGGCAGAATGAGGGCGCTGCGCAAAAACAGAGAAGCGGAGCGCTCGGAGCTCAGAAACTGCCAGCCGAGATCGCAGGCTTAGGGCTGAGGCAGGAGGAGGAGGGAAGAACTGAAAAGCAGAGAGACAGGTTAGAGGAAAGAAGAGGCTTGGGAAGAAACAGCAAAAAAGAAACTGCTCCTCACAGTTACTGAGAGGCAAACGACGGTGGAGATGAGGACAGAGAGAGGCAAGACTATGACAGCCAAAACAGACAAATAGAGCGAAAGAGGAAAAAATGCCAAGAACATCCATCCGGAGAAATGAAGAGAATGAAAGTTTTATGCTGCAGAGCCATTCTATGCTTTTCCGGCACAAAATTCCCTCGCTGTTTTTAAGCCCTTTTGCATTTGCCAGCCGTTGACAGTAAGAGGCATGTTCAGCGGTGCCAACAGCATCTCCTCTTCCTTCTCCTCTTCCTCTTCATCTTCCTCCTCCTCCTTCTCCTTTTCCTCCTCCTTCTTCTCCTCCCATCAGCGAGAAGACAAACCGAGGACAGTCTTGAAATACCGAAATTTCCTCCTTGGGATTTGCCAGCGCCGCGTTGCGCCAAGACTGTCGGAATAAAGGACGCTGACTATTGTATTATTATTTTATTAATTGGTCAGTGGGAAGATTACAGATGAGGAAAGGGGACGCCTGTCACCCTTCCTGATCTAAGATTAAAAAATGAGGTTGAATTGGGGGAAACCCTAAAATGAAGCAAAAGAAATAAGATTTGTAAGGACAGAAAGCCACAGGAGCCCCCCCACATAGCGCACTTTTATTTGTATTTTTTATTTGAGATTTTTTTTTTTTTTTCCCGTGGTGGTGGGGGAGGTGATTGGGTGGCTGACTGGCTGCGGGAAGCTGCTTCCTTTCCCTTTGGAGATGATTGTGCTATTATTCTTTGCCTTGCTCTGGATGGTGGAAGGAGTCTTTTCCCAGCTTCACTACACGGTGCAGGAGGAGCAGGAACATGGCACTTTCGTGGGGAATATCGCTGAAGATCTGGGCTTGGACATTACAAAACTTTCGGCTCGCGGCTTTCAAACGGCTCCCAACTCTCGGACCCCTTACTTGGACCTCAACCTGGAGACCGGGGTGTTGTACGTGAATGAGAAGATTGACCGCGAGCAAATCTGCAAGCAGAGCCCCTCCTGCGTCCTGCACCTGGAGGTCTTCCTGGAGAACCCCTTGGAGCTGTTCCGGGTGGAGATCGAGGTGCTGGACATCAACGACAATCCCCCCTCCTTCCCGGAGCCGGACCTGACCGTAGAGATCTCTGAGAGCGCCACGCCGGGCACCCGCTTCCCCTTGGAGAGCGCATTCGACCCAGACGTGGGTACCAACTCCTTGCGCGACTACGAGATCACCCCCAACAGCTACTTCTCCCTGGACGTGCAGACCCAGGGGGATGGCAACCGATTCGCCGAGCTGGTGCTGGAGAAGCCTCTGGACCGAGAGCAGCAAGCGGTGCACCGCTACGTGCTGACCGCGGTGGACGGGGGAGGAGGGGGAGGCGGAGAAGGAGGAGGAGGCGGCGGCGGGGGAGGGGGCCTGCTCCCCCAGCAGCAGCGCACCGGCACGGCCCTACTCACCATCCGAGTGCTGGACTCAAACGACAATGTGCCCGCCTTCGACCAACCCGTCTACACTGTGTCCCTACCAGAGAACTCGCCGCCTGGAACGCTCGTGATCCAGCTTAACGCCACAGACCCAGATGAGGGCCAGAATGGAGAGGTCGTGTACTCCTTCAGCAGCCACATTTCGCCCCGGGCACGCGAGCTCTTCGGACTCTCCCCTCGCACCGGGCGGTTGGAGGTGAGCGGCGAGCTGGACTACGAAGAGAGCCCGGTGTACCAAGTGTACGTTCAAGCCAAGGACCTGGGCCCCAACGCCGTGCCTGCGCACTGCAAGGTGATAGTGAGGGTGCTGGATGCTAACGACAACGCGCCGGAGATCAGCTTCAGCACCGTGAAGGAGGCGGTGAGCGAGGGCGCGGCGCCCGGCACGGTGGTGGCCTTGTTTAGTGTAACCGACCGCGACTCAGAGGAGAATGGGCAGGTGCAGTGCGAGCTGCTGGGGGATGTGCCGTTCCGCCTCAAGTCTTCCTTCAAGAACTACTATACCATCGTGACCGAGGCCCCTCTGGACCGAGAGGCGGGGGACTCCTACACCCTGACCGTGGTGGCTCGCGACCGGGGCGAGCCTGCACTCTCCACCAGTAAGTCCATCCAGGTGCAAGTGTCAGATGTGAACGACAACGCACCGCGCTTCAGCCAGCCGGTCTACGACGTGTATGTGACCGAAAACAACGTGCCAGGCGCCTACATCTACGCGGTGAGCGCCACAGACCGTGATGAGGGCGCCAACGCCCAGCTAGCCTACTCTATCCTGGAGTGCCAGATCCAGGGCATGAGCGTCTTCACTTACGTGTCCATCAACTCCGAGAACGGCTACCTGTATGCCCTGCGCTCCTTCGACTATGAACAGCTCAAGGACTTCAGCTTCCAAGTGGAAGCGCGGGACGCCGGTAGCCCCCAGGCACTGGCTGGCAACGCCACGGTCAACATCCTCATCGTGGATCAGAACGACAACGCTCCTGCTATCGTAGCCCCCCTTCCGGGGCGCAACGGGACTCCGGCGCGCGAGGTGCTGCCCCGCTCGGCTGAGCCCGGTTACCTGCTGACCCGCGTGGCCGCGGTGGACGCAGATGACGGCGAGAACGCCCGGCTCACCTACAGCATTGTGAGGGGTAACGAAATGAACCTCTTCCGCATGGATTGGCGCACCGGGGAGCTCCGTACAGCGCGCCGGGTGCCAGCCAAGCGCGACCCCCAGCGGCCTTACGAACTGGTGATCGAGGTGCGCGACCACGGGCAACCTCCCCTGTCCTCCACCGCCACCTTGGTGGTGCAGCTGGTGGATGGCGCTGTCGAGCCCCAGGGCGGGGGCGGGGGCGGGGGCGGGGGGTCAGGAGAGCACCAGCGCCCCAGCCGCTCCGGCGGCGGGGAGACGTCGCTGGACCTCACCCTTATCCTCATCATCGCGCTGGGCTCGGTATCCTTCATCTTCCTTCTGGCCATGATCGTGCTTGCCGTGCGTTGCCAGAAAGAGAAAAAGCTGAATATTTACACGTGTCTGGCCAGCGACTGCTGCCTCTGCTGCTGCTGTGGCAGCGGGGGGTCGACCTGCTGTGGCCGCCAAGCCCGGGCGCGCAAGAAGAAACTCAGCAAGTCGGACATCATGCTGGTTCAAAGCTCCAACGTACCCAGTAACCCGGCCCAGGTGCCGGTGGAGGAGTCCGGGGGCTTTGGCTCCCATCACCACAACCAGAATTACTGCTACCAGGTCTGCCTGACCCCCGAGTCCGCCAAAACCGACCTGATGTTCCTTAAGCCCTGCAGCCCATCGCGGAGTACGGACACTGAGCACAACCCCTGCGGGGCCATCGTCACCGGTTACACAGACCAGCAGCCCGACATCATCTCCAACGGAAGCATTTTGTCCAACGAGGTAAGGCTGAAGCGAAAGGACCACCATCTCTCATCTCCTCCATCCGAAAGCCTCCTCTAGCCCGGCCCTTGTATCTCTGGTGCACTGTGTATTTATTTTTAGGATATTAGCTTATTTGTATCTTTGTGGGGGCAGGAATGGAAAGCCGCCTCTCCCACCCCTTCCTGTGTAACTTAAACTTCGTGTCGTCCCTAATTTTCTGCGCTCCACCCTTCCACATTTATTTTCATTCCCCTCCTTTGGTGCTTTGCCACCTTGGACCCTCCTTCTTCCCTCTGGCATCTTTCCTTTAAAATCCTAGCCCCCTCACCCCACCCTACCCCACCCCAGTCCTTTCCCTTCTTAGAAAGCTGGGGGTAAAGGAGAAAGTGCCCGAGGGGAGAGGGAAATGCAGGGAGGGACCTTCTGGCACTGGCAAAGGTCTTTTTTTCTCTTTGCATTTGTCCCAAGCATAATAAAGTTAATTGTTTGGCTTTGTTTATCGATGCCTTCAGTCGCGTGTAAAAGTAAGCTATAGATTGTTTAACTTTGCACAGTTGTCTAAACTCGAATGCATGTTTTAGTGAATGAGTTATCAGATCCTTGTTCTCTGAACTCGGGTTGCAAAAAAAAGCCTTCAGTTCTACTCTGGACAGCATTTACAGACGTTCTTGAAGCCCAACGCCCACACAGTGTGAATTTGAATGAAGTTGCTTTGGCACAAACCCCTGTAAGCGTAAACTCACGGAAAGGCTTCAACAGTTCTTGTCTTACGTATTCCTTTTAGCTAATAATCACCTTGCCATCGTTTTTGATGAATCACTGCTGTTGGCTTTCTTTATCAAAGAATTTGGCTTGTCAATTCCGATTTCCTTTTTTAAGATGGAGAAGTGGCAAAGTTGAAAGGAGGGAGGGAGAGGGAGAACAGAGTTGATTTCTGTAAAAGAAAGTTTGGACCGGAAAAGGTGTGTGTGGGGTGGTGGAGGCGGGGAGGAGAATGCAGAGTGTGTTTGGAGGGGGAAGAATTGGGGCCAGGAGGGAAGCGGGTATTATGAACTCCTTTTTTTGGCAGGTTATTTTATTTATTTTGAGTCTTAGATATTATTCATTGACTTTCATGAATATTTGTACAGCTCATTTGTATCTTAAGCACATTTTGAAAATAAACAACAAAATAATTCCATAAAATATCCAACCTTTTTGCTTATTGAGCGTGCTGTTTTTCTTGTGTCAACCAGTATGCACCTAAACACTTTTTTAGGCCACTGAAAGAAAGACTGCAGCGTATATCTAGGTTGACTATTGGAGACAGTAGTTTATGAGGGCCAGCTATGAGGTTATTTGCATTCTCTCCTTAAAACACACACACACACACACACACACACACACACACACACTTAAAATTGGCCTTTTGTGTATTTTTTTTAACCTTTACTGTAAATCTAGATATGCAAAATCTGCATATCTTCTTGTCTTTACTAGCACTAGTCTTTATAAAAACTAGTCTGAGGTCTTAGAACAGCTTAGAAATTCCTTAAAAATGTACACAATTCCTTAAGCTAGAAATAGTTCCTAGCCTCAAAATCAGACTGTTAGTTAAACCCATAGCGTTCGAATGCTCTTGATTTATTTATTTTTTTTCTAGACTAAACACCAGCGAGCAGAGCTCAGCTATCTAGTTGACAGACCTCGCCGAGTTAACAGGTATGGACTCCTTTTTTTTTTCCTAGCTTGGTGTATAGACAAATTACGCCCTACTAAAAGTAGGAATTAGGCATATTATTCAATATCAAAATAGAAAATGATAAAATATTTCCAATTAGGACAGGACATAAATATTGATTGTATTAGGTTTTCTAGACAATAAATTAAAAAATATTGGTGTGTTTCTTTTATATACAACCACTAAGTATATTTGAATATTTTGTCAGTTTACACTCCTGCGCTGCTTCTGATAATCTTTCTAACTATTCCAGACATATACATATATATCTGTCCTATGAAAATGATATAAGCATATGCTTAGCTCCAATCATAGAATAATGATTGAACTTTACATGCCTTAAGGGCTCAAACTGACTGCTGATGCTCAGTGTTGGAGAGTTAGGCTTAAGGTTTTAAAAACTAGCTTTAAGCAGAAATCAAGAGCTATAAGCATCTGCAGCACCATAGGTGACCATGTGGTGGCAGAAGAATGTTTTCTGTGTTTCTTCAATCTTTTTTATTCTAATATTCACATTTTTGTACTTCTAGTTCTGCATTCCAGGAAGCCGACATAGTAAGCTCTAAGGACAGTGGTCATGGAGACAGTGAACAGGGAGATAGTGATCATGACGCCACCAACCGCGGCCAGTCAGCTGGTAAGTGTGATTAAAGGGCGATGCTGACTTTTATAGTGGTTTTTTAAAAAATAAATCCTGAGAGGATGATGTTATAGGTAGTTTTTAGTGTTAGTAAACCTACAGAAAACTGGTGTCATCCTATGTTGACAATTGTATACTCAAAGGGACTTGTAGTACAGTCTAACGTTCCTTTAGAGAATGAAAGTTAGAAATTCATTGTGGAATACGTGAGATCATGAAACTTTTCTTTTTTATGTCATGTTCTTTCGGGGAATTATATTGCATACAAAGGACATAGATTTCTCACCTGGTCCAGTCCCCAGTCTTCAGTCAATTAAGCTATTCTTAGACTTGCTTATGGATGAAATAACAGAAGATGAATGAAATTGGTTGACCTGCACAAGGTCACAAGAAGATAAGTGGATGACTGGGAACCAAAATCCAAATTTTCTCATTTCCAGAGCAATGCATTTTACATTCCACTGAATATTGAATGAGAGAAGGAATGGTGATTAAAAGTCATGAGTACATTGAAAGCCGGATTTCCAAATCTGGGTTCTTAGGCTTCAGGACATTAGTAAACATTTGATAATGTGCATTTTCTGAAGCATTCCTCATATTTTCAACAGGATCCATGTTCAAAAGTTGACTTCTGGGTGTATTTGCATGTAAGCTTGAAGGTATTCCCTGATGGGAGTTACAATGTGATACATATTTTTTACTTTGTTTTACTTTATTTTACTTTACTTTTCTCCTGTATACATGTCCCCTTTAAGTTTTATAGAATCCTGATAACTCTAGTTACTAATAATTAAAGAAGACACTGAAAAGAAATAAAATATGTACCTTAATGAAAACAGTTTCACAAGGTTTGGATTTTCTTTCTACTTTATTTGCATTTCAGTTATGAAGGATGCTTTTTGAATTTTTTTTTAAACTTTTTCTCTTTCAACTGAGTTTTGTGTTTATCTGACACATAAAGCAATGCAAAGGCAAGCTAGCTTGTGTCACTTCTAAAAAACGCCCATCATTGGACTGTTTGGAGGTTCAACTTCATTCACTTGAGCTTTTAAGGTTTATTTTGGTTAATGATTAAGCCATAGGGAGATAGGGTTCTCATTTTCAAGGTTAACATTGATCCTCGAGAGCACCCATTCCTTAACACACTCCATGGACCTCTGAAAGGTGTTGAGGCAGTGTGTCAAAGGGCAGTACCCGCCCCACCGTCGCCTGGCAGCAGTGGTGGCTGCAGGCCTCTCACTTGGCTCATGTGTGGTGTGTCTGAGGCTGCCTTGGCCTTGGGAAACGCAGGCAAGAGGAGGGGGCGAAAAGACTGCTCAAGGGTCTCTTTATATTGCTGCAAGTCATTAATATGCAGACCTAATGAGACTTGAGAACTGCCAAGAATCCCCGGAGGTCCCTGCCCCTTGCGGGCCTTCACGCTAAGTGAACAGAGCATCTATTTAGTGTCTGGGAACCCGACAACAAACCAGATCTTGCCAGAAGTTTATATTTGAGTACAAAGTCCCTTTCATTTTTGGCCTATATATGACATATGATTTATTGTTATCTTTTAAAAGGTGTATGTTTGGAATTGCTCATTCCTATTCTTTTTTCAGTTTCTGATTTCATAGTCAGCCTTTTAAAGCTTTTGAAACAAAATGTTTAACATTAAAAAAAAGAAAATCCCCCGCTGCATGTTTCCTTGTGGGTGTATTTTATTCCTTTCCCACTCCCCCTTACTTTTTTTTTTTTTCTGTAACACTCCAGTCTCAATGAACATTTCAATTAGTTTAGTTCCTCAGACATAATGAGCCATAATAACTTAACTGAAGAAAGAGAAAGGAATAAACATCTGTAAAAAGTGCTAAATTTGGAAGATGGATGGGAATATGTTCTTATCATTGTGCCTTCCCAGCGGCTCTTTTATTTCGCAAGCACTCAATGTTGCCATTTTGGTAACATTACTTACAAATTATTTGAGATGTCAAAACATTTGAAAATGTTAAATGCTAAATCGTGTTTGGAAAACATGTTTAAAAGCAGGGTAGTTTTCATTTTTCTTATTAAAATGGCAAATTCTTTTTTTCTGTCTTTAGATTTTTAACATGTAAAAGTATGACAGAATTAACAATCTGTGGATCTATTTCATTAGCATTTATAGGGTTGCCACAACCTACTGGGCATAATGATAGCTGTTTTTGAATTGTATTAACACACTTGTATTAAGAAATAATTACACATTTGTGTGCTGAATTGCAGTCAGATTTAATATATCTAGTTTTATTGTTAAAATGATTTTACATTGTTTACCTTTTAAAGTATAAAACCCTAAATGCAGAGAATTAAGATGCCTTTACTTAATGACTTTTTTCCAGTCCATTCTTTGTTGTGTACTATAAACTTCACACCAAGTAGCTAGAGCTAATTTCCTAAAAGTTAAGCCTATCTCAGGTAAACAGGTACATCTGCTTTATTTCCTTATACAACCAGGAAATAAAGGATGATCTTCCAACCAGGATGATCTTCCAATTTGGCAATATTTAGAGAATATTCTTTATAGCAAATCTGTTTCCAGTGTTAGGATATGAAAAACTTTTGAGCTAATAAGCAAATCCCACTCAGCTTTAGGTTTTAAAGGGGAAAGTTAGACTATCATGGGAAAACAACACTGAAAAGATATGAATTCTGAATTCTCTAGTTTATACCTCATTTCATGTTACATAGTATACACTGTTTAGCTTAGTTCTTCACCTGTTTAAGCTTCCTAAGTCTTTATTTATTCCCATTTTCATTTTCCGTGTTAAAATGAATTTGTATTTATTTATTTGGATATGCCTTCCATTTATTCTTCTATGAACAGTTTTCTTTTTTGTTCTTTCTCCCTCCTCCCCACTTGCTTTTCTCCTCTCTAAGCCATTTGCAGTCACCAATCTTGTTCATAGAAGGGCTTTAAACACGGAGGCAGCTGCACAGAGAATCACATAAGCTTTTTCAGTTTTCCACTGCACCTGGCTCCATGTGTGGAATTCTTCGACTTGACCACGGGTCTGTGGTACTTTCTTTCTATAGCCTTGTCAAGGTGCTTTCCGTTTTTTTCAGTACACTATTGATGTATTGGTTAGGTATGGCAGAAGTCCAAGGAGATGTGGTAAATGCTTGCATAAACCATCACAAGGGGAGAAACTGATTAATCACAGCTTAAATAGCAAAAAAAAAAAAAAAAAAAAGCCAAAGTGAACTTAAAACTAGTATATGTTCAATTTTATAATACCATTAGATTAAAAGACAGATTTTTTTGTCTGATTTAAATACTGATACAACATTTTTAGCTGGATAGTCTTAAACATTTTAGTATTATCCGAGGTAGATCTAAGGAGATCTATTTGGCTGTAAGTAGTTGTTTCCACCCCACCCCATTTATTAAATATACAATGTGCACACTAAGATTAAATTTGAATTTATTTTTAGTAATTGACCTTCTTAAAATGTATATTGAAGAAGAAAACCCTCATAAGTTAATGTTACTTGTTATAGTTTACCTGAAATTTTTCAAATTTCTCTTCTTCTAAATTTTTCGTTTATTTAAAAGACAGGTTAGCGTCTAAATGTGTTTATTTCTTAACTAATTATTAGGAGACTTGTACATGACACATGGTCAAAACTTGACTATAAATTTAAAAAGTGATTTATATTGTCAGTGTTTTCATACTAGTAGAAAAACATATATCATGAAATAAATTAAGCCATTGTACTACTACTGCAATATCAATAAGAATTTTCGGCCTATCATAAAGTTAAAAATTTCCCTTTCTCAACTCCAATAAGAATTTAGATATTGGCAATTAGCTTCTGGCTTTATAAATAAGGTGAATTTATACCATAGTCTGAATAAGCAAAAGCTTTTTTCTAAGGTTTCTGCTGAAAATATGAGCTACAACTAGGTAATGCCAAGACATTTACAATTGAAAAAGATATAAAACAAATATTAAGATAAAATGGAGAAAAATATAAACATATTGAAATGTGTTAGTAGTGAGAAAATTTTGATCTGCATGTTTTGATTTTTTCATAGATGAATTATGTTGTAAAATCTCTGCTCCCAAACCAAACCAAAAACTACAGAAATTTTGGTGATTATTGTTAATATCTCTAATTTCTCCAGTGTTAAATAATTAAAAGAAGACTTACAATTTCCTCAAAAATATGTGTGTTGATTTTTTTAACTAATTTATCATATTTGGGGAAAAATACATTTTTTGAAGAAAAAATGAGAAGGTTACATGAGAAAGGTCCATGTAATTTTGTTGTATTGAATTCATCAGAAAACAGAACAAATTGACTATAATTACATTTTTGAAATCACAGTTTGTTCTCAGTGGTAATATCACAGCCTCTGACTATAAGGGATCAAGTTACTTGCTAGTGTAAAAAGATGTATTTTAAAATTTGTCTAAATATATCTCTATATAACAGGCAGTCTATCACTTCAGCTGTCGTGCCATGTAGAACAGACCATTTCCAAGAAGTGGAAAAAAATAAATTACAAGAAATTGCAAATAAAATCTGTATGTTGAAATGTTTCTTAAGAATGACCAAAACTTCATAACTCAGGTGTGGCCTGTACTTTTCTGCTATACAAGTCTCACAGGTTCTAAAATAAGGGCATTTGAATGAGAAAAGAAATGACATGACGTTGAAGTTATTTTCTCTTGGGCCTTCAACCTGAGATGTTAAAAATTTCCAAAAGCAGTGTGAAAGACACGCATTTTTAAATGTCCCATGTACTGAAATACTTGGCATTCCAGTCCTTTGTGCAGTCACTGACCACCACAAAACTTAAACATGCCTCTGCTTGTCTGGTCATTAAAATAATATACTTAATGGGGACTAGTGATATATGAAAAAGGATAAAGTCATTTTCATCTTTCAGTGGCTCCCTAAGGTGAGGCCAGGTAATGGGCACAATTTATTTGGTTCTCAAACTATACATATGAAACGGAAAAAAAATTGTTTTGTCAATGAACATTTCAAAAACTTACTTGAAATTTATTGATATACTTTTTATGCGATTAAAAAAAATTGTTTCTACGTCTGATATTTTCCTCATGAGAAATTAGTACACTTGTTTTGTTGGTAAAACGTGTGAAACATACTCATGCACAAGGTGTGCCATCTTCCCTGTCCTTGTAGTTACATAAAGCTGTGTTATCACTATGGGGATCCCACTTTAAAAGGAGTAGCTCATAAATTTATGAGGAACATTATGTACAAGTGTTGTTCCCCTTCCAGGCAGGTAACACTATTTATCCAACAGAAAACTTTATCATATTTCTCACTTTTCTTGTTATGCACATGATAATTTTTTTGTGCAGGTTTTCAAGTCAGAGAACTTTATTTCATCATCTAAGGGAATTTTAACTAGCGTCTAATAAGTCAAAGAGGCAGAAAACCATATACTTTAAGAGAAGAAATTTAGCACAATTGAATATCAACTAGCCATGAAAACAAGTTCTAATAAAAGTACCTTCTAACATCTCATAAAAGTACCTTCAAATATCTTAAAGATAATGCAGAGACTAGATCATTAAAACTTTTCTGTGTGATTATCATATTCAGAATTATAAGAATCCTTGGATACAGTGCTCAAAAAGATGTGAAATACTATTAATGGTCTCATGAGGTGTATTTGAAAGGGTTTTATCAGTTATGTGATGAAAAATTGTATTAATTCCAAATTTTACATTAGTACCCATCTTTATCAGGATCTGGTAATATAATTCTATCTTAATATTTGAATTTTTCCATCAACTTCAAATTTAATATGATATAAATTTATTTTTAAATAATTGCCCATAATTGAATTTTAATGGTACCTCCATCTATCAAAAAGACCTTTTATTCCTTATCACACTATAAATAGGGAGTGTTTAGAGTACAGCACATCAACATACAGATCTCTCTGGTTCTATAGCTTCTAGTTACCTGCTGTGTCAGTGTGCATCAGGGATATTCTTCTTCCCTTCCTCTTTTTTTTTTTTTTTCCTAATACCTATCTCCTTATAGGAATAAGATAACTTCCCTGGTGTCTAGAAAATAGTTGACCTGTTTCACTGGCTGATCTTAGTCTGATTCCTTATCCCAGCTTCAGCTCATGTTTATGTTCCTCAATAATGCACTGATCAGTAATTTAGTTCTGGGTTTATGCATGACAATTATCAATAGATTATTATAATCTAAGTCAGATTTAGTCACACATGCTTGCTGCTGCTGTTGAGTCACTAACAGACTATCCTGTTACTATCCACTAACACTATCCTGTCAGACTCAGTGTGACCCCATGCACTGTGGGCTGCCAGGCTCCTCTGCCCATGGGATTTCCCAGGCAAGAAAGCTGGAGTGAGTTGCCATTTCCTTCTCCAGTAGATCTCAGTGCAAGGATCAAACTCCCCTCTCTTGCATCTCCTGCTTGGCAGGCAGATTCTTTACCAATAAGCCACCTGGAAAGCCCCAGCATTATACACAGTTTAATTTAAAATTTAAAAAGTCATTATAACGTGAAATTAATATATGATAAGAAGTTTGGTGTTATTTCTTTAAGCAATTTACATAATTAACTGTTTTAAACTCCAAAATACTTGAGGATAATCTGGGGGCTTAGTAATTATGACAAATTTATTTCTTTGTATTATATAAAGAGCTGTTAAAATATGCATATAAAAAGTAAATTATTGTGTGTCAGGATTTTACAAACTAAAACTTGCTCAAGAGCTCAAGTCACTCATAATATTTATAGAAGAAACAAACAAGTGTTTTCATTACACTCTCTTGATTAAAAAAATAATCCTTGGTTTTTTCACACCAGGCATTTCATGCATTTGAGTGTTTCTGATGTACAGAATAATCACTCTTTGGTTATTTCTAATTGATCCTATTTTTAAACATATTTAATAAATGCATTGCTCTGTCTAGAAACACATTAAAATGTGATTTTTGTTTGTGTGCTTACTTTTTTACATAATGCTAGTTATCAAATTGAATAACAGATAGTATTCTGTAGTGCCCCAAAATGATATTTTGCTTAAGAGACTGAGTGAGCTTTCTTGGGTCATAAATATCATGTTTAATATTCTTGTCAGTATACAGGAGACAATGAAACTTGAAGGTGTCATTTGAAATCTTGGTGTTCTAGGATCAGTAAGCAAACATTTCTGTGTTGTCTGGGACAAGTGTTTTCCAATATAGAACAAGTAATAAGGTATTCGCCAATAGCGTCTGCAGCTGACTCACCTTGCACTTGGTTACCTTGGTTTCACTAATTACAGCCATTTGTTCTGGGCTTGTCTAAGTGGTAAATGATAAGCAGTTTGTAGTAATATGGACTACAAGAGTGTCACTGAAAAATAACTTGTAGAAAGTCATTTTCTAAGATCCTAAAAAAGCATGCTCTTGGACACTCTTGTTTTATTCTTATTATTTATTGGTGTATCCATATGTATGCCATGTGTCTGTTGAATTTCACTTTTTATTTCATGTCTAGATCTTATTATCTAAATATCATCACTCACGCTTCCCATATTTCTTCCATTTTTGTCTCTTAGGAAAAAAATATGACTTATCATCATTAGAAATTACAGGTAATGAAGGCTTTCCACTTGGGTTTTATTTTTTCTGTTACAAATTTCACAGATTTTCTTTTTCTTAATATTGATTCTCACTATTTTCTAATTATTTAAATAATTTAGAGTCAATATTTTCCCTCAACATCCTGACAAGTTCAGCATCTATCTCAGAACCTTGTTTGCCAAGAGTCCTACACTTAACAAAATAATATAAAGCGATTTGGGGCTCCTGTCAGGAGCCTGTCAGATTTTTCTTAACATAAGAAAAATCTGTTAAGATACCTTTACCTATTACTCTTTACATTGCCTGTAATTTTTCACTTCTAAGCCAGGACGATTCCCTGGAGGAGGGTATGGCAGCCCACTCCAGTATTCTTGCCTGGAGAATCTCACGGACAGAGGAGCCTGGTGGGCTACAATTCATAGGGTCACAACGAGTCGGACAAGACTGAGCGACTGAGCACAGACACAAGCAGCTGGTCATGTTGATGAAGCCTCCATCCGTAGCTTCTCTGTTTTCTACTCACAGGTATGGATCTCTTCTCCAACTGCACTGAGGAATGTAAAGCACTTGGCCACTCAGATCGGTGCTGGATGCCCTCCTTTGTCCCTTCTGATGGACGCCAGGCTGCTGATTATCGTAGCAATCTGCATGTTCCTGGCATGGACTCTGTTCCAGACACTGAAGTGTTTGAAACTCCAGAAGCCCAGCCCGGGGCGGAGAGGTCCTTCTCCACCTTCGGCAAAGAGAAGGCCCTTCACAGCACCCTGGAGAGGAAGGAGCTGGATGGACTGCTGTCTAATACACGAGCGCCTTACAAACCACCATATTTGAGTAAGTATTACATAAAAGGCTGTATCAAAGTCTTCCCTTTCAGGAAATAAAGTTCAACGTGCCCTTCTTCTTAGTAAAAATAGAATTCACCTTGTTTTCAAAAACAAAGATAAAAGTGACTCTGGGATGCAGGCAGCACTATACAATACAGAAACGAATATACTTAACAGGAAGACAGGTTCCTGGGTTGGTATATTAAATCAAACATAACTTCTGATGTTGTTGAAAACATTTTTCGAATGATCTTCATATTTCCTTTGAATATTGCTCACCTGTTTACTTGATTTCCTTGTGTTTTGAAGGGCTTATGTAAGGCGGAAAAAACATCTCTTGACTCAATTCACAGAGAAATTTTGTTTTCTTATCGATACCAGCATTATTGCTTAGTCATCCTTTTCCCATAAAGACATTAAACATGTTAGGCTAAGTTCAGAATACATTGCAGCCATCAGTTTGATAATTTTGCATAGTTTAGTAATATGTTGGCATGGATTCAAGTCACTTATCAGAATCAGAGGAACTACATGATGAAAGCATATTACTGCAGCAATATTATTCATTTATTTACAACAACAGGTTCTTCTTCTAATATTGAGACTTTGATCATTGTACTCAGCTCTTTCGATGTGGGGACCCTAGTCTCTAAGTGGATTATTTTATACAATCAGCTGAAAAACAAATGCTTTAGGATTATTTAGTATATTTTATTTGAGGGTCTTGCTAAGGAAATTATTCCATTTATTCACTGCTATAAAGGAATCTTTACTTTTTAGTTAATGGTTAAATACCACTGATGATTCAATATTTTGATCAAACAACATCAACTAATATTTGATAAGAATGGAAATTATAAAAACTTAATCAAAAGATGATTTTCATCTTGTACAGCAAATCCAATGTATGTGTCATTTTCTTACTTTGATCTTCCAGTGCAAAAAATAAAAATAATGGAACTATAAATTAGAAACAAAAATGAGCCACTGCAGATATATTATTTCTTTTATGACTTATGAAATGGGATGAAAAAAATACTTAAATGGAAGAAAAAACTAGAATTTAGCCCTTTTATGTAAATATGAAAGTCATGGATTAAATATATGGAGGATAAGGATCTGACTACAACTTTGGATATTGATAATAAGAGTTAGTTATTATCTTACTATTAAAAATGTGAATCTGCCATTGAATACGTCCATTCTGATAGCAACAGTGATCAAATTGTGTATTTAGAAGGATTGCATTCAGTTTTTCAAATTACTTCGGAATAATATAGTATATTAGCATTTCAGAACCAAATAAATATAAATTATTGATATTTGTTTTGCTTCATTTTATAAAGTTATGAAATATGAGGGCACAAATACTTATTTTGTTGAATTATCTAACAAAATATCTTATAGATGTAATTTGGATGCTAAAGTCCTAATGTTTAACTTACACATCCGCATACACTATGATTTAAAGCAGCTTAAAATCAAATTTTAATAAATAAGGACTATAATTCACTCTTTGCCCCTCAAACTAAATTCTGGATTTAAAATTTTACTTACCAAAGTTTTCCAAATTTAAAACAACATATTCTCACTAGTGTTTCACTTAAAGTAAGAATATACACTACAGAAGTATATTATCAGTAATGTCAAGGCAAAAATTCAAAGTGTATATGGTTCAGACTAATTCAAATGTGTATTTCTAAATAAATACACAATATTTTCTGTTAGCATATATTACATGGTAATTCTACATTAAATATAGTGAGAAATCACTTCACCCTCTTTAACTCTTAGTGAATACCAACCTTGATGAAGTTTCATTTACATTATAGAACTGAAATTTTGAACATCTATAAAAATCTTTCTCTACTGACTAGTTTTTCTTTTTAATTTTAAAAAATCATGGTAACATTTTTTATTTGATAAAAATTTTAATGCTGCATATATTATAATGCCAGTGTCTCTACTTTAGAAGTCTAGTATTTTCACTTAGATCCTTGATTTCAGGGATTATGAAATATGTTATCAGTTATATGTACTGCTAGAAATCAAAGAATGCATGTATTATTTTACTAAGAAAATTAAGATTTTTTTGCATATTATCCAGATGTTTATTATAATCAATTAATTTTGAGTAGCAATTTATGTCTTCTGTTTTAGTCAGCTCAGCTCACATTGTTCACAATTTAGGGTTTGGAGTAAAGTGTAACCAGGATGAAAAAGAAGCAGAAAATTAGCTATTTTGATGTTTTTATTTATACTCTCCTTAGTTCTTCATATAATTTTAGTCATATCTGAACATTTTTTAACTTCCAGTGATTAATGTCATCTTAGACACACAGTTATCTTTAAATTACCTTGTGCCTCTGACTTAATAAGCATAGTCAATTTATGCTTAATTTAACTATACAAACTAAATCAGAACCATCCATTCCTGAGTATTTTGCCCCCAAATTCACATAGTGGTAGCTGTTAATATGTGTATCATGTATCATCAGAAATGAAAATATTCTCATCATCTAAATTGAAAAGCACGTCCCTTATGTTACTAAAGAAACTAAAAATCAGCACTAAATACCTTTTTAAAAATCAAGAGTGTTTAAATAATTCTTGAGAAAGCAGTTTTACTTTTGCTAAACATACATTTAGTTTTTAAATGAACATAATGTACATTTTGATGTTAAAAAAAGTAGCTGTATATTTAGTTACTTTTGTGAAGCCCTAAAAAAAAGCCTTATGAAGCTAGTACTATCATTTAGAAATGATCCCAGGGAAATGGTGATACGCTTAATAATACAAATGAGGTCATTGCACCCAAGAACTTTCCATTTCTACACCTCTGAATGCTAGAGTTAAAATTAAAAATTGGAGGAAAACAACTTTTACCCAGAAGTGTGTATATACATGTTTTAAAAACATACTTTGTGTTTCTAAAAAACCTGTGTTCGATTTTATTTCTTCATTTTTCTATGTATAAGAAAAGATCCATGAAGAGTATATATATAATGCACTTAATGAAATGGAACTTTTTAATCAGGAGTAATTTTTAACTTATCTGTTAATATTTAACATCATTAGTCATGAGCGCTTTACAGCCATGCCTTCTCTTATTTGTGTTATGTTGTAGATTTCTAATACTCTATTAAGGATCAAAGGAATACACTGAAAGATTGAGACAATAAATGTAAACATGTAGAGTATGGTCATGCAGTGTTTAGATTTTATTTTAAAATGTTAGTAAATTTTAGCTTAGCTTTACCTTTAATTTTTACTAGAATAATAAAACATAACTAACTTTTAATAAAAGTTAATAATTGTTTCAACACTTGCTAAAATGAAATAAAAATATTCTCTGGAGTTTAAAATTCCTTATATTCTTTCATATGGAATTCAATACTTTCTTTAAAACTGTAAACATGTGATTTAAAACTAACGTGTTTCAAGTGACACGGTAAGTTAAATATAAAGCAATCTAGATAGTCCAAGCAAATAAGGAACATAAAAGTAATTTAAGTTCAAGAATATAACTGGTAAAAGTTATATCATTAATGTAATTTAGAAAATCCCAATATTTAAAATAATATATTTAATATTGGGGACTTCCCTGGCAGCTCAGACGGTAGAGTCTGCCTGCAGTGCATGAGACCCAGGTTTGATCCCTGGGTTGGGAAAATCCCCTGGAGAAAGAAATGGCAACCCACTTCAGTATTTTTGACTGGAGAATCCCCGTGGACAGAGGAGCCTCAGTTCAGTTCAGTTCAGTCGCTTAGTCCTGTCGGACTCTTTGGAACCCCATGGACTGCAACACACCAGGCTTCCTTGCCTATCACTAACTCCTGGAGTTTACTCAAACTCATGTTCTTTGAGTCGGTGATGCCATCCAACCATCTGATCCTCTGTTGTCCGCTTCTCCTCCCACCTTCAATCTTTCCCAGCATCAGGGTCTTTTCAAATGAGTCAGAGGAGCCTGGCAGGCTACAAAGAGAAGTTGCAAAGAGTCGGACACAACTGAGCGACTTCACTTTCATTTAATATTATTTTTGTAATCTTTCTTGCTCATGATTTTGGCTTCACATTTTGAACATTATCTCCAGATTTTTTTTTGTCTGGAAGCAAGTATATCTTTCAGTTTAAATCAGCCTAAACAATACAGTACTAAAGATATAAGGATTTGTGTCTTGGAAACCTGTTGATTTCTTGCCAAAAACATAATCGTTCCCTAAGAATTGAAGACACTTATAAATGACTAATGAAGTTTCATCTAAACTGTATTTGTGAAATATTTCTTTTATTTGTTTAAGGAATCATACAAAATAAATTATATCGAATAGAGTGAAAAAGCCTACATTGATATGATTTTTTGAAAATCCTAAATCCATGAAATTTTCTATAATCCTAGGACTGTAGGAAACCATCTATTGAAAAGTGTTAAAAAAAAAAAAGTGTTGCAATTGATTCTGTTTTCATATCAAATAACATTTAGAGTGGTCCAGATGTGTCAAAAAATCACTCTAGCTGTCTCCTGACCTGTTTTTGCCTACTTTGGAGCCCTTTTGAAATTTCAACCCGAATCATACATAACATAGTGTTAAGAAAAGATGTCAGAATTTGGAAACACTGCATTTAAAATATTGCTGCCACTTTAACCTAGACTTTCCATTCGTGACCATCATTTTAGGAAAAATTCTTTTTGGTATCTATATTATTTCTACCTAGAACTTTTTAAAATTGTAGAGTATATTTTGTTGAGTCACACCTTTTCCAATCCTTTCATTATTTCAACCTGCCCTCTGAGTGTTAAAGTCAAGATTGTGTAGGAGCATATATAGAATTCAAAATAAAATGACTTTTCTTAGCAGTACAGATTACCCTTATATCCTTGTATAGTGTTCTCTTTGGGATTTGTATATTCCTCTAATGTCATAAACATAGCATCACTTTACCAAATATTAAATTCCACAAAAGGTATTTTTATATGTGGCCTTTTTAACATTTTTGTTTTTTAGGTCCTTACATTACTAAATGAATGGACATCTTTTTCAATATTTTTTTTCCTTTTTTTAAAATGGATATGTTTGTTTCTGTTCACTTTTTCTTCAAGTTGTACTGCTTTAAAAAAAATATCCTATTTCTGAGATTTTTGTTCTCTCACTAATCTTCATAAAAATACATCTAGATTTGTGAGCCTAACTAATTTATTACTTTTTTTGGTTTATCTCTTTGTGACAAACCTCTGGTCTTTGAATCACACCAGTCTTTCTATTTTTCCATTAAATTCTTTTATTTTGTAATTATAAATTAATCTCTCATAGTCAAAAAAGTTTACTCACCTCAACTCTGTGAGCAGGAAACATATGACAACTCAAGATCAGAAGAAACCTGATCTAGTTCATATTCTCTATATATCTACTGTTAGAATTCAATGTTCACTGAATTTTACAATATTGCACTGTTTTGAAAAATGGTAATCTATTCACAATTCATATCATTATTCCAGTTAACTGATGCATCAGCTGACTGGAACCTTCTTATACTCTAGATAAGTGAGATGTTATAAGATTATATTGTTTCTTCTCCTTTAGTTGTTGAGTAATGATCTTCTGTAACTAATATGATTTAAAGTGAAAGATATAAAAATCTTCTGAGGTGCAGATATGAAACAGAGCAGTTCATTTTAAATCTATATATCTGACAGTTTCTGTGGACAATTTGCATTTTACTTATTTAGACAGCAGTGCTTCTCTTACAACATGTCATTTAAAAATTTGTGCCTTTGGGTGAAACTAGTTAGTAACCGATACTCTCTTGGCATATTTAGACTCATTATGCAACTATGCATATTATAAGTGCAAAGTAATTATGTGATGGGAAATGAATTAATGGATGAATAAGTGTTATTAAAGTAACCAAATTTTCTTTAATGCTGTCATCGTATTTTAATTTACACACACATCTACACATAGTTTTGATATCTCTTGGAGAAGGAAATGGCAACCCATTCCAGTAATCTTGCCTAGAAAATCCCATGGACAGAGGAGCCTGGCAGGCTACAGTCCGTGAGGTTACAAAAGAATCAGACACGACTGAACAACTAAACAACAACTACACATAGTTTTGATATCTCTAGGCAAATTATCTGGTAGCTCGGCGGTAAAGAATCTGCCTGCCAATGCACAAGATGGGGGTTAGACCCTGGGTTGGGAAGATCCCCTGGAGAAGGAAATGGTAACCCACTCCAGTATTCTTGCCTGGGAAATCCCATGGACAGAGAAGCTTGGTGGGTCACAGTTCATGGGGTCACAAAGGATTTGGATACAATTTAGTGACTGAACAACAGGCAAACTCTCTTTTTTCAATTAATAAAACATGTTTTAAATTGCTTAAATTTATCTCTAAATAGTGTCTATAAGCTTTTATGAGGGAAGACAGAGTTTGAACTCATTCAAAATACTGAAATACACCTAACCAAGCTGTTTTGTGAAATATGATGTTTTTTTTAATACCTTAAGATTTTAAATTTCTTTTGATTTATTCAAAGAATTGAATTCATATCCTAAGGAAGAAATATATTTGTTTTTATTTCTTAACTCTCTTAGAATTTTAATTGCTCCCCTTTCTTGCCAGATCTGTAAAACAATACTTTACATGTTTTACTTACTAGCAACTTTCATACATAAGCTCTCATCTTTCACATTTTTTAAAGCTAGTATATCTTCCATTCTTTGCTCTGTTACAGTCACTTATTCTTCTTATTTAGTTCCCAGGTAGGAGGTATTTATTTGTGTGTTATTAATTACATTTTTCAGTTCATTGATACATGGTTAAATAAAATATTGAAGGACATACAGAAGAGAAAATTAATAAAACTAATTTATATATTTATTCAATGTTTACACTGCTTAGTAAGTGATTCTTTATTTACATAAAACCGTTCTTTTTGTGCACACTTTGCATTTTATTGAATTAACATTTAGCATATTAATATTATTTATATACCTCATTTTATATTACAGATCATTTTCATCCTTTTTCTTATTTTGTACATTGGAAGTAAATCCATATAAGCATTTGTCCATCATGTGAGCCTAACAAAGGAAGATTATCAATTAAAATATAAATAGAATTATCAATCAAAAGGAATATCTACTTGGGAATTTTTCCTGCCTCATCATTCTGAAGATCATGGGTCAAAATTTAAATGCATTAATTTATAAAGATATTGTATATAAGTCTGGAATTTACAACTTCAATTGCTTATAAATATCATTAAACATTGTTCAATACTCAATGTGCCAGACTTTTTTTGAGTGAGTCTGCGTCTTCTGATATCCTTTTAATAGAAATTAGATAGCATCATTTAGACAGTTTAGAAAGTGTTTTGGACCATAGCGTTCATTGTTCAAGATTAGATAATACTACTGAGTCAAGACTAAACTCAGCATAACGTGGATCCACTTAATGCTTCCCAAATAACATTAATAATAATAATCTTGGAAGTTTTATATTAAAGTCCAATAAGACTCCCTAATTACTGCATTAATGATTTCTAATAACCTACATCAGTTTAGGTGGGGACAGTATAGAAGATTTGAAAGATTTAACCCAAAAATGTAATCACGTACAAAATGACATGAATAAAAACAAGTTGTAAGGTATAAAATTTACAGGAAAAAAATCCAGTCTTATTTCTTTGATACAATATACAACTTTATGTTTATACATTATATCTAGGCACTTAACTCCTAGGTACTTCTTTCTCCTAGAGATAGATTATTTTTAACTAAGGATTAAAAGATTATATGTGAACTTTATTTGAATAAAAGTTGTATAACCTGTACTTTAAAGTGCTATCTAAATCATCAAGCATAGCTTTTAAGTCATTGAGTTCAACAAGTGATTATAAATATATTTTCTGTGTCCTATTTTCACAATTCTGTTGTATGGATACAGTTATGCATTTATGTATCCCATAGAGAAGCATTATATTTTTAATTTAAGTTTAATTTTTAATTGTATCTATTTCCAGAGAAAGAATAAACAAGGATTATGCTTAAAATAAGAGTAAACTTATTTAACTAATTGCTACTTCATTATCAGAAGCTGTTTAACATGATAGTGTAGTGCTTTTGGAGGAAAAGATGAGTGAGACAATCAGAGGAACAAGTTTGGTTGTTCCTTTATTTTTTTAAACTACTAGTTGTACTTTTGAGGACCAGTTCATATTACATCATGTAGCGAAATTAACCATGACTCTGTAGAGAAAATAGATGTCTATATTATAAGGAAGACATTATTTTTACTGCTTGTAAAAATGTTGTAATCAGTAGGGCTTTTTTTCTTCTTTAATGTTGATGTCGACTAGAATCCCACACCAGATTCTAATACCACTTGTGTTGGATGTTTACCTGTATATTTTACACAAAGTAGAAAATTGACATTAGTTTGTCATCAAATATTCCAAGATTTATATATATGCCAGTAACTATGTTTCAGCTGAAATTTGGATAATTACTGTATTATTCCATAAAAAGCATATTTGTAAATGTTTTTGTCAGAAATTTCCAAAATAAGTGTTTTGAAAGATAAGGAAAACTTAAGCCTAGAAGTAATACATAAAATAAACTCAATATCAAAGGTATATTTGCTGGGTTATATTGTTAATCATCCTGGGTAAAGAAATAGGGTAGGACGCTTCTCTCATACCTAACTAAACACTGTTGGGCTTTGTCTCAAAGGGCAACATATGGTAGGACGTTTTTGAGTCAAAAATGGCAACAGTAGATAAAGTATACGTAGCAAGATGTCTTGATGATGTACACTTGATGGTGTATTTAAGATAAAATATTTCCCACGTAGGTTTAATTGAAATGGTGGTAGGTCCTCAGATAAGAAAGTTAATGTTATAGTTTGACAGTTGCTATGAGTTTATTTTTAGAAATATCTAGAAAACCTGGAGATTGACCTATAGAATTATTGTACTTTTCATCTTTAATAAATCTGATGCCAGAACTAATCCCCCTGCTAGTGACTAGTAATGTGGCTTTAAGTTTTATTTACCATAGAATTGTTCATCAGACGGTTGCATTGGAGGTCATGAATCTAGATCTGTCCTGGGGGAGTATATATTGGTTCTTGATTTATCTCAGTCTTTTTGATAAGAACAGTGGTAACAGAGAACAATATTATGTAGAACCCATACATTCTACTAAGTTATGTTTTTAAACATTTGAAATGATGGATAATTTCAAGCTTATTCAAAAAAGAGAATAGTTTACTAAACTCTCCACATTCTCCAGCTTAAACAATTACCAGTTCTCGGCCAAATTTGTTTCATGCAAAAGCTAATATACTTCCTCTTCATTCAGATTTTGTAAAGCAAATCCAGAAACCCTACTGTTTAACCCATAACTATTTCAGCAGGTTTATTAAAGTTTAGCATAACCACAAGAATACTCTCTCTCCTTAAAAATTTGCTTGCTATTTTTCACTGTCTGGTCATTGTTCAAACTTCCATAATTTTCTCATAACTCTTATTTGCATTTATAATTAATTTTATTCATGATTAAAATCAAGTTTGTTGATGGAAACCCATCTTTACTTTAAAACTTTGATTAATATATGATATGTATATTGGACAGACACGGCATAAATAGTGCAGTATACTTGAGTTAACTAGAATATAATAGCTGGTTATTCTCTCTGATAACATAGGGAAAGCAAATATAGCTAAAATATATCAGTGTGTAAGCTAAAAAGACAATTTACTTAGGATATTTTCTCTTTGAATATGATTTCTCTTACTATCTTCGGAGTTCTTACCACATCTAATATTTTTAAAGTGCTTGATATATCTCATTATATCTTCTTATTGAAACATAATCTTCTGTTAATTTTGCAGTGTTTTACAGAAACAAATATTTAAATATGTTGACTTGAATACCAGATTATGACAACAGAGTAGAAAAATTGAAATGTCTCTGTTTCACATTTCTTTGAGTCTCGATTAGAAGATCGTGGCAAATTGGAGATCAAGATGCTTAAAGGAGATACTTAATAAAGTAAAGAGATTAACATTTTGGAAAATAGCATATCTGAAGAGAGTCTAAAAGGTTTGAAGGACTGCAAATTGAGAAGAAAAGGGGATCGGTAACAAAGCAAATGTTAAGTGTTTAAACAAATATGACACAGATAAGATAGCGATCAGTTAATCTGTCTTTATTGAGAGCAGAAAAGAAAAAAAAAAAGGATCTATATTGATCCTGAGAGATTTAAATGACATGCTATGGTAAATATCCTGACGCTGACATTGGTATTTGCTCCTGAGAGATATGAAAACACATTACCTAGAAAGCTTTACAAACTACAAACGTATGCATATGCCAACTGTGATTTGGTGGAATAGCACTTTCTAGTCCTGTGATGTATTCCCGAAGAATGCGTTTCTAACACTGGGCCTGGTTGAAAGGAGTGAAGGCATGAGGCTCAATTTTACTAGGGGAGAAAAGAAAGGCAGTTGAGAAAGCCTTGTGCTTTTATATATTTCCTTCCCTTCCTGTTTCTACATAGATGACTTCTTATCTCTTCTACTTTGGAATTTTGGAAAGGAAATATTTGGTTTCTTAAATCCTTTTTTTGCCCTCTCACACCTGGAATTGCAATGAATGATTAAATGTCTAGGAACAGAAATTAAGAAATCATAGTTTTAGAAGGAAACTTGGGAAAATAATGCAAAATCTGAGTATGAAAATGTCTAGTATATTTTATGTATGTGCAATAAATACCATTGGGTTTGTCTATTAAATGTATGTATTATGACTTAAAGATTTAAGACTTCTTATTATATAATAATAATTTTTAGAAAGAACCCATAGCTATAGATTTCAAATATCTATATGAAGATATTTTAAATATTTTAAATCTCTTAGTTCATCAAATATTGATCTTTTCTTCATTGAGTTGGCTTGTTTCTCTTATAATAAGAATTTTCTACTTTAGGTATTATATTTTCCTCTATTGAGCAATTTTAAGGAAAACCCTTGGTGTTAGTTACTATGACGTGCCTCACAAATAAAATGAAACATCCAGCATTAGTGATTCAAGATCAAGTTACCTACTCTCCTTAAACCTAGTAGTGATATAGGCTTTCTTAATTATTTTGGAAGATATAGCAAACAGGCTATATAAGATCATTATATCTTGGGTTGATTACTTTGGAGAGTAAATTAAGATGTAGCATTAGCATGGTAATGTGGAGGCATAAATTCATTACACACTTAAGAAAGGAAAAATAAAGGGGAATTGTGTTAGCTAAACATTAATGCTAGATTTAATAATAGTAGCAGCTACTACTGAATGCCTATTTAATATAGGCATGAGAAGATGAAATAAGGTGATAGTTATTCTCATCAGTCAAGGGTGATAAAATAAGCTCTATGAATTTCAGGTTATAGTACATAATTTTATAATTATTTTAAAGTATTTTATGATTATATAAATCCACTCAGTTTTATATAGGTAAAGGGGGTTTAGTATTAGACAATGTAGCAATAACTTTTTTCGGTAAAATGGAATGAATTTTAACTCCTTTGAACTTGAATTAAGCTGAAGATTTGAGAAATCTACATTTAAAAATTATATTATGAAATGATGGGAAGATAACTATTTCTCAGTTATAACAAAATATTGACTATTTAAATGTTACTGAGAAAAGTATACATTTTTAAGTGCAGGTTTACTTTAGAATTGATTTTAGGAAAATACTTGACGTTGAATAATTTCATTTTCATTTCATGCTTAAAACTGAGCCCAAAATCTAGAAACACCATCCTGGAGAACTTAAATTATTTTGAGTTTGGAGGGATTTTGTAGGAATGTTTGTAGGAATTCTTCATAG
Organism: Bos indicus; assembly: GCF_029378745.1. NCBI lineage: Eukaryota > Metazoa > Chordata > Mammalia > Artiodactyla > Bovidae > Bos > Bos indicus. The sequence goes on along the minus strand of NC_091776.1, from coordinate 25,190,274 downwards.
AAATTGTGATTTCAAATGCTCATAAAAAGTGTGCTAAGGTATCTAGTATGAGGGAATATTGCCTTCACTTTAAACAAAAACATTTAATGTAGTTCACAAAGGGCATATTCTATTGCTTTGAAATTAATTTTAAATCTATGTCTTTTAAAAAACCTTTTAAAGTTTTTCATATTTCCACTACTTTCTAATTCTGAGGGGTAGACATCCATAGGTCCTATTGTTTGTAATACTGTTCTTTAATGCCACGGCCATTTAAAACTGTAAAAAGGTTTTTAACCAGCTGTTTTAAACAAGTCTTCCCAAACAGTGTGACCCACATTCAAGAAAACTTATTATTGAAGACCTGCTATATTGTGGGCATGGTGGTCTTCAGTTTTGTTTGCCCTAGATCTAGATTATATGAATGTTCTGAAGACTGGCCAAATATGAAAATGATTTTGGCTCGTGAACTCATCAAAGTGATGTGAAAATAGGATCGATATCAAAAATTAAAATACAAATGTAATAACTGAATCAACTGAAGTACTCCTGGAAGATATCCAGGGGAAAATACTATAAGAACTCTGGTTGAAAATGTATAAAGGGCATCCGATCAGCTTTATTACTGGTGATCACAACTTCGGGCATCCTCACTCTGTAAGGACACTATGCTTCATGCACAGATCAAATAACTGAGTTTTGGTCATCTCAGTGACATCTACTCTGGGCCGTGTTAGAACCATGCAAAAGCATTTTTAGTTATTGATATCCCTCCACTCCATACCTCATAATACCTCATACAAGCCTTCTTTGAAATAATTTTGAAAAAATGAATGAACCAATCTCAGGCATACTATAATGCCAATGAAAAGTTTTCTTCTTTCTTTATGAAGCTGTTCACCTGGTTGAACTGTGGTGTCGTTGTTGTTGTTTAGTTCCTAAGTTGTAGCCAACTCTTTTGTGACCCCACGGACTCTAGCCCACCAAACTCCTCTGTCCATGGGATTTCCCAGGCAAGGATGCTGGAGTGGGTTACCATTTCTTTCTCCAGGGGATCTTCCCGACCCAGGGATAGAACCTGTGTCTTCTGCATTGGCAGGTGGATTATTTACCCCCAAGCCTCCAGGAAGGTCTGTGGTGTCCTTAGTAAGTACTTATAAAATACTATAGTCTTATTCTTTTCAGGACAGGTTTTTCTAAGCATCACTAATTTTATTCATTTTGACTTTATGATAGTTTGGAAAGGTTAATTTCACAAGACATCATTTTCTGATTTTGTTCTCAAAGTACGCAGGTATTTCCTTTGGACCCTTAGCTTTCTACAAAATTACAAGAGTGGATCTTTATTCTGATCCTCATATTAAAGAAGTGAGGTGTACTTAATAGCTCCAGTTAGAGAGCCAGTCTGCCAAGGTTCACATACTGACCCAACCTGTTACTAGCTGTGTGACCTCTGTAATTTCTTTAACCTTCCTGGAACTCATTTTCCTCATCTGTGACATAGATCCTCAAAAGCTCATTGTGGAGATTAAATTATTTAACATACTTAAAGCAGTGAGTGCCTGGCCCAAAGGAAGCACTCATTAAGTGTTCAAGGCAACCATATATTCAGTTAAAATTGGAACAATGACATCAGCCTGAGTATGGAGAAAATTTAAATTCTGGGTTTAAATAGAACTAATTATGCTTTCTTTTACTCCCAGAGAAAAATCAGACTCCAAATGTTCTTTTCATGATATATCACTATTTTACATCTGCAGTATATATTCTTTCACATAATACATATGCTTTAAAAGTACAGTATGACTATTTTTCTTTTTCATCTGTAAAACCAATGAAACGCATAGAAGAGAACCAAAAGCATAATGCACAGCAAATACTAAAGTTTATTTGTTTCATAATGATGTTAGTCACAAAGCATGGTTATAACTTTTAACATTTCATATTCTCATTATTTTACTTCTGCATTTCCAGTGAGTGAAGATATTGATTATGTACAATAAACAGTAAAAATAATCTGACAAAGAATACTCTTTTTTGGAACAACAGATTTGTATTTCATACAGAAAGCAGCAGAATATATTTGATGATTGTAGAAAAATAACATTTTTTCAAGTCAAAAAAATTTAAAAATGATACAAACAGATGGCCATATCCAATTTGACTTTATCTGAATTTTGACAATTGTACTAACCCTTTAGAGTAAATTCTGGCCTTGGGCAAGATATTGTTATTCCAAAGAGTTCTGAGAGCCCTGGGTGAGAGACACAAATGCCCTAAAATTATCACACAAAGTAAGTGTAGAGTCTATTAGTGTGGAAAATTGGGTCTTTCTATAAGATATACTAGGTATCTATGTCTGCCATAAATCAGTCTTTACACACAGAAGCTCTAAGTTTTTCCTGCCTCCTTTTTCTTCTTTAAAATCCTGTTATCTGGTAAACCTGATTCTCTCAGTCAGCCTTATATTTATATTTTTATACTTTTGTCTTTCAAAGTCAGAAAGAACTAGAAAATGATGTCATAAGCGCTTTTGACTAATGCCTGAAAAAGCTGCTCAAATTTTACTTTTTGTTTATGGCTTACTCACTGGACTCTCTGCAGTATAATTCTCATGATTTTATGATTCTCTATGTTTTTTGTCTTCTGCCTTCCACTTCAGTTCTGCATGAAAGTGAAAGTATTAGTTGCTCATTGGTGTTTGACTCTTTATGACCCCATGTTCTGTAGCCCACCGGGCTCCTCTCTCCAGGCAAGGATACTGGAGTGGGTAGCTATTCCCTTTTCTAAGGGATCTGCCTGACTCAGGATTTGAACCTGGGTCTCCCGCATTGCAGGAAGATTCTTTATCATCTGAACCACCAGGGAGGCTCATAGATATGATTATTTTCCTAGAAAGCAAGAGGCCTAACAACTAAGTTGTTAGATGCCCAGTTGCATGCATCATATGTGCTTATTTCTTTTTATGTTTGGCTCCTATGAAAATAAAATTTTCTTATTTTTTATAAAATAGTGAAATTTTCCTGCATTTATAGTGCTGTTTCCCAGCTATGAAAGAAATGATATCTTAAAATAGATTTAGCTTTTTTTCACCTAATATATTCGTGATTGATATTAAACTCTCAACTGTATTAAGCATTGTCTCTCAAAATGCAATGGTTCTCAATGATTCTATGTTCTAAGCTTACTTTGCTAGAATAAAATGGCTTTGGTTATCTTTGGGAAAGATCCCTAAGAGCAGGGGTCCCCAACCTCCAGGATTTAATGGCTGGTGATTTGAGGTGGAGATGTAATAATAATAGAAATAAAGTGCACAATAAATGTAAAACATCCTCCTCTACCCTAGTCCATGGAAAGTTTGTCTTCCACAAAACCAATGCTTGATGCCAAAAATGTTGGGGACTGCTATCTTAGAGTGTAATCTAAGAAGAATTTATAGAATTCTCTTTTGGGGCCAATATTGGAGCACTATGTGATTTTTAACTGATAGACAAAAAGTACAGACTTTCATGAAGAAAAGTATGGGATTAGAGAGCAAAAAATTATGAACTGAATATTCTAGGTTTCTAAATCTTTAAACGAAATCCAGGATGAATATTGGAAGTTAGTTTGAAAGTCATGTTTTGGATAGATTCAGACATGATTTAATGATAATACTGATAGTAATAGTAGCTAACAATTATTAAGAACTTAATATGTTCCTGGCATTATTCTAAGAACTTTTCAGACATTAATGCATTTAAATCCTACAATGGCCAACTAAAATAGATATTTTTACTGTCCCCATTTTATAGATTATAACATTGAGAAACAAGAGATAGTGGGGAGCCAGCCCATGGTGTATGTTGGCATCTGATTCTAGTGTAAACATCTCTAACCAATTCACTGTTAAATCCCTGGCTTAAGAAATTGGACACTAGAATGAAGTCAGCATGGATTTGTTGCATGAGGTTTAATTTTTGGTGTTGTACTAACAGAGAGTTACTGCAGTTTCAAACTTTGTGGTAATATGGGCCCAATGGAGAATGAAAATGAAAGGATTAGAGAAATTTTGGGGAAAAAAAAGTTTAGCATTAGAATTCTAAATGTAACAATAAAAGGTAAAGGAAGTATTAATAGTTATCGGGGATAGTTCTCAGGGCTTCCCTAGTGGCTCAGACAGTAAAGAAGATAAAGAATCTGACTGCAATGTGGGAGACCTGGGCTTCTATCCCTGAGTTGGGAAGCTCCCCTGGAGGAGAGGGTGGCAAGCCACTCCAGTATCCTTGCCTGGAGAATCCCCATGGACAAAGGAGCCTGGTGGGCTACAGTCCATGGAGTCACAAAGAGTCTGACATGACTGAGCGACTAAGCTAAAGGGTAGCTCTCAAGTCTTGAGGCTGGATGATTGGAAAAAGATTGCATCTGCAATCTCACAGTTGTGAGATGGTGTGAAAAACAAATGTGCTTTCTTTTTTAAATTAAGATACTTAGACATGAAAAGTAGACACTGTGAAAGATGATAACTGAAAATACTAGTAGGTTGAGATATAATAGAACTTGTTTTTGCATAGGAAATATTTGATCTAATGTATGTGTCCTTTAAGATGGCTCAGTGGTAAAGAATGCCTACCAATGCAGGAGACCTGGGTTTGATCCCTGTGTCCGGAATATCCCCTGGAGAAGGAAATGGCAACCCGCTCCAGCATTCTTACCTGGGAAATCCCATGGACAGAGGAGTCTAGTGGACTATAGTCCATAGAGTCCCAAAGAGTTGGACACAACTTCACCAGTAAACAACAGCAGCAACAATGAGAACTTTAATCACTTTAAATATGTTATTTTAAACCCCATGATTAAAACTGTCCCTGTGTCATCACGATTTCTGTGAGTTGCAGACCAGATGCTTCTAGGGAGTGATTTACTTTACTTGTGAATGTCTCTCTGTGAAAAAAGAAACCCTGAAGCAGTATTTTATTTTAAAAAATATTCACCAAAATCTTTACATAAATCATATATAAATCTTATATATGATTCATATCAGTCAGTGATCCTTATAAGCCTAATTTGTCTTTGTCAAAATTTATGAGAAAAAAAACGTCCGATGCTTTTCTGGAGGTTCCTGGTTTTTATTGCTGTTGATGGAACCAGAGGCTTGAGGTTGTTGGGATGGAATGACTTCTTTTAGCAGCTCACAAAACTGCTTTTTTTCTGTCACAATTATGCTTAGAATTGAGTTATCAGCCACGAAACATCCAGGCAGTCATTTTGGCTGCAAAACATTTTGTCACTCTTGGAAGATTTAGGGTGATGGAATGCAAACTATTTCCAGATGTGTGAAGTATAAACTCTGGATCCTTGCTTTTTCTCTGTGAGAAGACAAATATGCTTTCCTTTGCATTCCCTGAACCCAGGCATTTCTTTCTAATTCATCAAAATTAATGAAAACCCCTCTACTTTTCTGTTTGACTTCCATTGTCAAATAATTAGAGAATACATTTACATCCATAAACATTTGACTGTAATATTCCCCACTTTAAGAATGTTGAGAGGCTTTCTGTTTTGGCTGCAGCAATTCACATTTTTATTAGCTTTAAGGGCTTTTTTGTTTAAACCCTGCCTGCATGTTTTCTTTCCTGCCATTCAATGATTGCTGGCTCCTTTATACACCACTTTTCCCAGGCCCTTGTACTTTGGCATTCCTTTCTCCTTCTGGAATGCTCTCTCATCTACAAATCCACTCCCCACCGTGTCTGCTTGGACATCTACTCATCAATCAAGATTCAGATCATTTTACTTAAATGGGACGCCTTCTCAGACAACGATGTACATGTATGTTCTCCTTGTAACTTCTTATAGGTTTTATATGTAATTGCTGTTTTTAAAATATCCTATAAAACTAGTTAAGCTATTAAAAGGGTAGATCTCTTAGATAAGAATCCATGTGTACCTATTTTCAGTTCAGTTCAATTCAGTTCAGTTCAGTCACTCAGTCGTGTCCAACTCTTTGCGACCCCATGAATCGCAGCACGCCAGGCCTCCCTGTCCATCACCAACTCCCGGAGTTCACTCAGACTCACGTCCATCGAGTCAGTGATGCCATCTACCCATCTCATCCTCTGTCGTCCCCTTCTCCTCCTGCCCCCAATCCCTCCGAGCATCAGAGTCTTTCCCAGTGAGTCAACTCTTCGCATCAGGAGGCCAAAGTACTGGAGTTTCAGCTTCAACATCAGTCCTTCCAAAGAAATCCCAGGGCTGATCGCCTTCAGAATGGACTGGTTGGATCTCCTTGCAGTCCAAGGGACTCTCAAGAGTCTTCTCCAACACCACAGTTCAAAAGCATTAAGGTCTCAAAACCCAGAACTTTGTCTGGAGTGAAGTAAATACCGAGAAAGGCTTATTAGACTACATCAATGAATCAATAGATGAAACATCCTGAAACCAAAAAAGCAAGTGCATTTTTTCTCCTTAGTTATTTAGATATCTCCCCAGTTAACATAAATTAATATAATTACAGTAATCTCTGGGTGGGAAAACAAACAACTCCCCCCAACATAACCATTTCTGTTCCTAACATACACTGTCCTGGATTTCATCATCTTTCAACCTTCCATGATTTTCATGTTCTTTTATTCTGGCCTTACATATTTATTCTTTTCTGATTGGATTAATAACCTCTTAATCCTCATAGTTCAGTATCACCAACTGCTAATGTCACTAGTCTATATCTTTTTAATTGTCTGTCACATATAATTCACAAACATATATATAAACATTAAATAAAATTAAGGTAATCTTATACATGAACATAAAACACAATCCACTACAGAGAAACAAGTATGAGCAAGAAATTGTTGATAATTCAGGATAACTATGGCTAGAGAAAATTTTTCTGGCTTTCCTGTAGGTTTTTGGGGTTTTTGTGTGAATTTTTAAATCTTTGGTATTTTTGCTTTTCATCATTATCACATAAGTTATTTTCAAATTTTTTCTTTATGGCATTGTGGCAACTAAAGAATATCTCAGATGCTTTTTTTTAAACAAAGATGCAAAATTTTTATTTTGCTCTATGAGAACTTTAGTATCAGACATGTAGGTACATTCATACTCTAGTCATATTTTGTTAATGATATAGATATGTTATATATAAATATACATTATTAATACTATTTAACCAGAATCTCTTACTGCCTTAACAAAGGTTAGTTATTTAAAATTTGAACTTGTTCCTAGATTTACTGTGATACTTTCCATAGATAGTAAATGTAATACCTGACTTTTCCTTTTATTTTTTACTTTTATTGGGTGGTTAAATATTTGCAGTAATTAGGATAAACCTTAATCAAACACAAAGTTTACAGTTACGGAATGTAATATAACTGTTTAAGGATTTAAACCTTGTCATTTAATTAGAACATAACTAAAATGATTTTTAATGTTTAACAGGCATGATAATAATCTTATTTTAGCAATTTAGCATTTTTGTGATGTTTTAAAGCTGAGTTTGATTCACTGCTTATCAGTTTTCAAATCTCTAATTATCCTATTCTAGATTAATTTGAAAGGCCAAGAGGGAGGGAGGTTAATGAGTTTCCAGAATAGAACTGAAATGAGAATGTATATTTAGGTTTAATTTTTTAGAATAAATAATTAAAAATTATACTTCTTATGGAAAGAAGAAAGAACATTTAATCAAATATGCTATAGCTACCTCACAGAACAAGTATCTGACTCAAAATCAGAGTTAAAATTTAATTATAAAACAAAAAAATTTAAATGACAAGATTGTATTCATGTATGATCATAGATAACTTGTTTTTATATTTTATTTTTAATCTCCTTTTGAATTCTGCCATTTTAACTTTAAAATCATTTTAGATGGAAATATGTACAAAATTTATTATATGACAGAGTGCTATGGAATAATTAGAGACTATAGTGTAATATTTTTCTAGGAAACACAGCATACCATTTTCCTAAGTTATAACTAGTATCATATGTGGGATCTTGTAACTGATGTTTTGAGACTAGGGTTGCCAGATTTAGCAAGTAAAAATACATGATACCCAAATATTGCATGGGGTATATAAACAATTATTCATTGTTTTTTTTCTGAAATTTAAATATAACTAGACCGTCTGTATTTATTTGGCAACCCCACTCAAGAAGTTATTGATGCTGATGTCTATATTCTTAGATTCCTAACCTGTTTAGTGTTTTGTTGTTTTTTTTTCCCTAGATACAGAACACTACTGGTTAGCTTTCCAGTGTGTTAGCATTTCAATCCTCTTCTGACCATGTAATTCCTGTTATTAATTTGTTGTTTGTTTTTACATAGAAGCAACTGAATGATGTTAGGGGAATTCAAGTATATTAAATAAATAGTCATACTTTTACACACAGTTTCTAAGTCATGTGTGCTGTCTCTATCTTTTTGATAATAACCCTGTAAAAATCATGCTATTAGTATAATATTTTATTTACCAGCCCAAAGATTTTCCACTTATTTTCATAGCTTAGCTATCTAAAATGTTAAATTATTTAGAAATCTTATCCTTGTTTAAGTAGGCTATTAGTGGTTAATAAATTAGACACATGGCTATATATTTCTAAAATGAAGATCTTATGCATTTATTCTTAAATTTTTCCCATCTTTCATTGCTGGAATTTTTGCTTGGTTTTCACATAAAAGATGAAGTTGTGCGTGTCACTAATGGTTGGTTTAATATTGTGGTACAGTGATGCTGGTTGTTGTAAATAAGCCTATACAGGTATAACATCCCTATTCTTAGAGGAGTGACTAATGCTATGCATGAATTTTCCAAAGTTTTGCTTGGAAAATTAATGTTATTTCAGCCTCACAGGGAAGTAACTAATTTTATCTCCCTATAATGTTGTTTTAAAGTAAATTACTTGAAATGTCAGTAAATATTATCAACTCCATAATTTTCAAAGAAAAAAAAAAAAACCTGAACCATTTATTCTTTAAAGAAGCATATGGATATCTTGCTAGAAATTAGGTTCACAGGATAATGGTATTTGTCTAAGTTAAATGAAAGATCCTTTGTCATTTTTAAAAAGATAATTGAGTGGATTGCCTTCACAAAAAATTTCACAGATATTTCTTTATTGCCGTGTAAAGAATATAATTTTCAAATAGTCGTAGAACAAATCATAGTTTCTATATCTTAGTACATTGTGGTAAAGTTTTCCAGAAATTTTTTCAATGACATTATGAACATGGAAACATTAGAGTTTCATTTCCTAAATATGTGCCTATATAGCTTCAGAGATTTAAAAAATAATTCTGTCTTCAGACTTGATTGTGAGATACCATTGAGGCAAGGGGGTTTTGTTTGTCAAAGAGATGATGGCCAAAGATTTCTGGGTAGGGTCATGTCCTATTACTTTTTCCTCCTCAGGGAATATTTGTTAAGCTTACAAGGCAAAATTTCTGACATTTCTAGATAAGTTTGTAACACATCCATTGAATCTATAATATTTTATGCAAGTACATCATTATGATAAAAATTTTAAGCATATATTTTAATGTCAAAGTTTAATTCTTTAGTGTTTAAAAATGATATTTAAAATATTGATAATTTTTGTGTCTAGATGACTACCATGTGTTTTTAAATATCTTGCTTAAATCAATTCAAATAATGATAAAGTATATTGTCTAATTAAAGGAGTTAATTACTATCAATATTGTTTCTTGTAGATTTAAAAGCATTATTTAATATAATTAGAGACAAAGATTTTTAAACAAAACAAAATTGAGTTACTATAATTACCCCTACCCTGTTAAAAGTATTAATGATAGTTGACTAAGTTGCAGTAACCCATAGAAGAGATATTTCTTGATGAAATATCTTATTGCCTTAGTAGGCTTCCCAGGTGATTCAGTGGTAGAAAAATCCACCTGCCAAACAGAAGACTCAGGTTTGATCTCTGGGTCAGGAAGATCCCTTGGAGAAGGAAATGGCAACTCACTCCTATATTCTTGCCTGGGAAATACCGTGGACAGAGCCGTCTGGCAGGCTACAGCCCATGGGGTCTCAAAGAGTAGGATACGACTTAGCAACAGCATCTGCATCGCCTTTAATAAGAATATAGTTTTAAAGTATATATACACATACACATCACATATATATCACATACACACAAATACACACAAGTATGTAGAAACTTCTAGAAGCCTTCTGCTGCTGCTAAGTCACTTCAATCATATCTGACTCTGTGCGACCCCATAGACGGCAGCCCACCGGGCTCCCCCATCCCTGGGATTCTCCAGGCAAGAACACTGGAGTGGGTTGCCATTTCCTTCTCCAAGGCATGAAAGTGAAAAGTGAAAGTGAAGTTGCTCAGTCGTGTCCGACTCTTAGCAACCCCATGGACTTCGGCCCACCAAGCTCCTCCATCCATGGGATTTTCCAGGCAACAGTACTGGAGTGGGGTGCCATTACCTTCTCCTTCTAGAAGCCTATGGATCCTCTATTGAGAAGAATTTCATGGTGTTTCTGGAGACTCTCTTCCTCAAAGCTATGTGAAGGTAATGATATTCTGTCATACTTTTGGACTGTGCTTGTAGACAAATAGAAGCCCGTATTTTCAAGGCTATTAAATCTAACAACAAAACAGGCTTTAAAAATAAGTTCCAAGCAATACTAAATTCTGAAATTTTCACAGGTAATAAATTCAGGACTTTGCATAGTGCATGAACTCTGCTTCACCTCAAGGGTAACTTCCAGCTTATGAAATTAAGTTCATCTTTGCACAAACCATTCTTAATAAGCAAATGATGTCCAAAATTGATATACAGTTTACATCATAACTAAAAAATAAATGTATTGGTAGCTAGATTCTTAGGTAAGATGGTGACTATTTAGGGGTGTCAGAGTTGCTAGACCTAAAGTGTCAATGTTTATCTCTTATTTTAGAAATGGTTCATTTTACTCATTTATTGATGTACATTTGTAATCCACAAAACTACACTTGCCGATTTCTTATCTCTTAAAATACCCTTGGGTTTATCTTTTAATTTAATAGATATTTAATAACTACAAAGCATATTGTAAGCATTGCATGCCTATATAGATTAAACTAAAAATAAAACACTTGGTTGTATGACATATTTCTTATATGAATGTTCTGAAGGCTTTTTTGAGTCATTTATTTCAGTTTCCTTTCTAAAAGATTAATCAAGTTTACAGGTGGAAATCTCCTTCTCCAAATTAACTCTTTCTAGATATATTCTATAATCTCTTAACTCTGTCAAAGTAGAATAAAAAGGTATATTGTTTGATGAAAGGAAAAAAAAATAAATTTAACATGAGGGTGGTGTGAAGAATATGCAATAAATATAAGAACTCAAGATTACATTGCTCTGAGCTAATGTAGTTAGAAAGACAATCTATATTATACTAACAGAAGGCTTTTGGTCTTTATAATTCATAATAAAGCATAGCATGTAATGGTTTTAATTATATACATATCTAATTTTAAATATTTTTGTAATTTTTGAGAGGGGGAAACATAATATGAACAATATGCAACTATATTGAAAAAGAAAAGCAAATATGGGGAAGTGGGAAGATAAAAAAAAACAAAACAGCAACTTTTAATAGTTAATGCAACTATGCTCATTTCAAAACTTCAGGGTTAAAGAGAAAAAAAAATTCTTTAGAGACATTTTTGAAGAGAATCTTCAAAAATGGTTTGAGAATGAGACAGAGGAAAGTTAAAAGAACTGATTATTCAGCTGGAAAGATCTCTAATGGGGGCTTGCTTTTAAATGCTCTTTAAGTTTATCATAGGCGTTCACACAGGGAACAGAGAGCAGGTGTTTCAGACTCCTACAAGGGGGAACGGGCTTAAACTCTTGTGTGCTAGGTTGACTTTATACATAAAGAAGTGTCCTGACCGTGAGACTCATGAAACATTTGAATGACCTCCCAAGTCGCTTACTGATCTCAGCTTCTAGAGGTTTTTCACTGTAGTGGAGAGTCTCAATCATGTGGGATATTTGAAGGCTGTTCTTTCTTTCAGTGGCAGAAATAGATTAGATCACTTCGGAAGCTTTATTTATTGCTTTAGCTTCTGTGATCTACACTGTCATAAAGTATAAAGGGTATTATGCTTCTTGTTATGAAAGCAGAGGAATGTGACTATCCAAATGATTAAATTATCATTTTAATATATCATAAAAAATTATTTTTCACCAGACTATTATTAAACGATATTATGCTGAATAAACAGAATACCACTAGTGATTTTTTCAAAATCACTATTTTTATTTTTGAAATATACATATTTACAGTCATTCTTCTTAAGTCATTAGAATTTTTAACTGTCCAACAGTTTAATATCATACTTTACAAATTACTAAAGGCAACAACATGATTCTCCAATATAAGAAAAAATTTGTATCATGGAACTTTCATTGAAATTGGACATATATGCTGAAAATATACATATATATATGGTAAATATACACATACATATATGCTAAATTATGAGAAGATGGGTATTTGAATCTCTTCTACATTAATAATAATTTTTCATATGTAGTTAAGACTGTAAAATAGCTGTCTTAAATGTAACATTCTTATGACTCATTAGGAAGAATAAATGCAGTGAATGAATCAAGGTGAAAAGGAATGGCAATCATCCTTTTCCTATTACTTTTGATTTGACTGAAAGTAAAATATTTCATTCATATCAAGTAATTAAATCCCCACATATGCTAATGAACAGCTAAGGAAAAATACATTTGTGAAATGAAAAGAAAAAGGAGAAATTCTTCAACTATGCTTTGATAATTCCAAAATATATATAGAATACATCAGAAAGCATAGAGATTCAATGTATTTGACCCATAGTCTCTAGCCTGAAAAGTAACAGATGCATTGACATAATAGTTAATACTGTGGAACAACTGTCCTTGGTACAGAGCCTAAAACGTAAAAAGATTGATTTTTTTTTTTTTATTGTGTGCTGCTTGTTCAACCTTAATCCATACAACACCTAAAGAATAATCATTGTTCAGTATTCAAACTTCTTAAAAGTTTTGAAACAAGATGTATATAACTGTAACTTTAGTAAATAAAACTTTTTATTTTCTCTAGCTTGTCTAGCAATCCTTAACATTTAGGAAATTAACTTTTGAAGTAAAAGAAATCTTCCCTCTCCATTCTAATTTCTTCTGACCATCCACCTCAGTCCTTACACTTGTCTTATTCACATTTGCATTCCTGAATTAACACATAGGTGGGAAAAGGTAAATTTAATGAAAGGTGGTTTATATTCTTCAGAGCACTAGTGGAATAGGTGCACTTTAAATAAAAGCAGCACACATGTAACCCTAAGCAACAATAAGGTAAACCTTTTAAGCTTTTGTTTATATTTCAGATATTAATTATAACTGTGAACTATTTTCATAATACTATTTCTTTTGGTACTCTAAATCAAATAAACATATAATATCTATGCTAATAGCTTTTTTCATAAGTGATCTTTTAACCTAATTAGAAATACTTTACTGATTTAAACCTGTGTTAGGTTCACTAATTTCTGTATTTATACTAAGATGCAGATTTTCAGTATAATTCATTTTTTTCACATAGTGTTGGCTTATAGGTTGAAATTGGAGAAGGAAATGGCAACCCACTCCAGTGTTCTTGCCTGGAGAATCCCAGGGACAGGGGAGCCTGGTGGGCTGCCGTCTATGGGGTCGCACAGAGTTGGACATGACTGAAGTGATTTGGCAGCAGCATAGGTTGAAATAGGTTATTCCTGACTTTCTTCTGGTTTTGAACTTTGTAGAATGATGGTTCTTATAAATCAATAGTTTCTGATTTATACTGTTTAAGAAAAAACTTCAACCTGTAAGTAATATCTCCAACTTATTTTGAAAACAAAAATTATATCATTTGTAAGATGATGGTATATTCTGGGTTCTCGGAAAAGTGCAAGAGTATGTCTTCTGTAGTTATTAATAGTGTTCTCTTTCAGCCACACAGTTGTTCAGTTTAGACAATAAGTTATTTGATCACAGGAACTATATGTTCTAATTCATTTTATAAGCCCAAGTTTCTATGATGGCTAAATATTTTAATTTCCTGGAGAATTTTAAATCTTGATTGATATATACAAAATAAAGCATTCATTCATATTTATCAAGTTTATCATGAAGCAGAGAATTTGAACGCAAAGGCATATGGAAAAGTAGGATTTGATTTTTTGAAAAAAGCAAAGTTTCTATTTGCTCTAGAGTACTATGTGTAGCATTATGACCAGGTAAGTTATAATAGCTACCATGTGGACTCCTGTTACAGCTAACTCATTTTATAATTCATAATGTTATATATTATAAAATACATTTTGATTATTTTCAATACCAGTTAGTACACAGAATAAGTATATGCTTGTTTTCACTTTCATTTCTGTCAGTGGTGGTACCTGATTTTTATAATTTTATTTGATGTCTTTTCTAATAGGTGAACAAATGAAGAAATGCTTGATGATCTGGTCAGGAACTGAGTTTCTGAGGAGAAATAAGTAAGATAGTCAGCAAAAATAAATTAAGAATAACATATAATTTGAAAATCTACTTGAAATGAGTAGAAATACTGTACAAGAGAAATTGAACTCATCAGCATGTTCTTACCCTCGTAAGAAACAGTAAAAATATAACTATTCACCGGATTGAAACAGTTCAGTTATGCTATTTAGCATAGCTCTTAATTTCTAATGAGATAGACATACATGTATTTTTTAATTACGATTGAACTATCTTGATTTTTAGCACATTTTTATTATATATCTTATGTGCCAGATACTGAGCTAAAAGACAGTTTCTCTTCTCATTGTGCTCGAGGTCAAATATTACAAAGATAATGAATAACTGGGAAGAAATAGCCTTTATTTTTTATAAATAAATAAAAACAAGATCATAAATCTACATGATTGAATCTGGATATTATGCTTCAAAACTCAATAGCACATTCAATAATATCTTTTACTCCCCTCCGCCTCTTCCCACTTTAGGAGAAAACTGATTCCTTTGAGGAGATAACATTTACCTTAAAAAATTATAGGCCATAAAAAGATTTGATCTTCATATGATTCTAAAAAATTAAATAAAACAAAACTTAAAAATGTGAATCATCCTTTAATTTTTAACTACATAAACACTTCCTGATATAGTTTTCTCTTATTATATGTAGATTAAGAGTATGAAATATAGAGCTTATTAAATTAAATATATATCTAGTATTCATAGATATACTGAAGACTTATTCTGCAAATGTAAGGACTACAAATTTTTCCTCTATTCTGTGTATAGACAGTGAAGTGGGGATTGTTTTGTACATAACCTTAAAAAGTTAATAACATAATTGAAGATTGGTATTTAAAGCTCACATTTCACTTGCAAAACCGATTTGTATAAATGTCAAAATTGTCATTTTCAGAAAGTCAAACAGCAGAATGACTATGACTATTAGAAGCCAAAGGGACACGGAAATATTTTGCCATCACAGGGGTCTTTTACGGGGATACAACTTATTTCTTACTGTATTTGCTTCTTTTACAATAATGTACAATTCTAACCATCAAAAGTCAGGCTGTTTTTCTTAGAGTATTTTTCTTTTCTTTTTCACAGCACGGAAAAGGATATGCTAGTCAATTCTACAGGACTTACCTGAAGCAGCATGATTTGCACAAAGTCGACCAACAAAAGCATCAACTTTTCAACTTCATTTATCTTGGCCATCCAGTTAGTTGTGTGTAACTGAGTATTAGATTGCCGGCAGAGTATCATGGCCAATTATAGGACCTAATTGCTCTCAGCAGGCCTGAGAAATGAGTTGAAATGTGCAGAACTGTAGAAACTTTAGGCAACTGATTTTGCCTCTCCGATCAGTGTGTGCCTGTTTACAGCACTATATATCTTTCTCTCTCCAAATGTCACTGAGCCCTTTAGATGTTTATATTCACCACGAGAAGCCAGTCATAAAGATAAAGGAAATTTGTGCATTATAAATGCAATATCACTGTTTTAAACTTGACTGTTTTATATTATTTTTGTGTGATCAAGTGTTCCCCAAACTATTCCAACTTTACAAAAGAGATTGTGATTATGTTCTTTTCACTTGTGGGTTATAAAAAATGTTGTATTCTGAAGACCCACAAAATATCAAAGACATTCTGTAGTTTATACACCGTGTTGCAAAGTGTTTACTGTACTATTTCAAAGCTTCTAAATAAATATAAAATATATATATTATATTATATAATTTTCCTAAAATGTGGTACAACTCAGTTGGTTTTTAAATGGATTCATACAATCCGCATCATATAATAAAATAAAAGGTAATTCAGGGTCCCAAAGATAAACATACGAAGGAAAAGAAAATCATTAATAGTTTCCTCCCAGTTTTCATATCTTTTTCAACCCTGTTTTTCCTTGTTTAAAAAAAAATGAAGCTCCAAGCTACAAAATTTTGTCAAGAACTTGTACTGAATTTTCAATGCCAAAGATATAGCTGTGGATGTTATCAAAAGAGCACTGAACATGTACTCTCAAAATATCTAACAATCTAGATAATTTCAATTCTACTTCTATGGCTTTGAATTTAGAATCATTTAAAGCTTTTATAAAGAATCTATACATTTACCTGTATTTGTTGTTAGCAAAAAAAAAAAAAAAAGCACTGGTGTCTGTACATTTTGTGGTGTAAAATATGTAGCTGAAAATTACTATTTTAAATGAAGTCTTCAATCATACAACTCACATAGAATTTTATTTTACATAGTTTTGCATAGCTTCATGACTTCTAATACACGCTACACATATAAAATCTATAACTCTATATGAATATATAGAGATACATAAATATCTAAACTGGTAAAGAATAACTATAAGATATAAAGGATCTCTAAATTTAAAACAGATAAATTTGGGATAGAAACATGGTACATTACTGTTTCAGCATTATCTTATGTGTGAGAATTATAGTTTAAATGTAGTCATTATTTTATTAAAGAGAAAATTCTTCATGAGTCAGCCTTGAAAAGTGAAGTTTTCCTTTTATGTTTATGTCAACAAGTTGATTATTAAATTTAGTAATCTGCATTTTCCTCTTTTACATATATTCCTTTTATTATACTGCTGTTTATTGCTTGTTAAAGTATGAATAAGAAAGGGAAAATCAGAAGATGTGATAACCTTCTAAGCAAAAACCAGCTTTTTCACAGTTCCTCTCTAAAAAACTCCTTCAACATTATATCTAAATACTTTCCCAACCCAAATTGCGGACTGATTCTGAAATATTTTCCTTAATTTTAACTGATCACATGTTCAATGATAGTTTGAGCCAGACTGTTATTAAAGAACAGACAAAACTTGACACATAACAAATGTCTTCCACTTAATTTTATGTCATTTGAATGGGGATATTTTCCTAGATTTAACAATAAAATGCATATAAATATGCATATATATTCCTAGGTCATTGCTGTGCATATTTGAGTGATATCTTGGTATCACTTATTTGTCTTATCAAAATAGATATTAGTATTCACAATCCCAATCAATTTATGTAACAAAATAATCTGTGTAATGTTCCAGGCTTTGGGGGACCTTTTAAAAATATTTGAAGCTAATCCATCACATATGACACAAAAAGCACACACATTCACTAGAGGCAGCAGTGAAATTTTCTCAAAACTTTTGCATTACTACGTTAATATTTTGGGTGATAGACTATTTTAGTAAGAAACTATGTGTTTTTAAATAATTTAACTGGACAAAAAGTCTGTTCATTGTAATTGTGTTTTAAACAAGAAAATTATTTTCTTGTTGAATCACTCTGCTTTAATTAAAACATTTCACTCACAATTTTACAAATATGGGGGGAAGCCCACATCCATCAGACTTATTACATGTGTTGAAAATATGTTATACTCTAAGAGTTACACTAATTCGTCTGACCAAGACTTTATTTAATCATTTAGTCTTTCATATCATTGAATATAATCCCCCTTGAATCAACTTCTCATATCATATGTTTGTCTGTTTTTTTAATATATTGTAGTAAACACATACTAATTTGCATTTTAGTTTTTAAATTTTATGATCTTCTAAAACAACAAATTTTTTGCCTAATCTGTGATACAACTAGAATGATTTAAACATGAAATATTAAGTGATTAGTTATTAATCTGTTCATTGCAACCAGCATAAATCAGAAGTTACAACACAGTAAGCTTATGACTTTATTAAATTGGCCAAAATGTTAGCTACCAGTGAGGGGGATTTTAAGATGGAAAGATTCAACCAACCAATAATGAAGTTTTCCAAATGAACATTTACTAGGTTTGTATGAAAAGAAAATTTAGAATAAGTTTTCTATTTAATCTAGCCATCCTTATATCCAATCTTCCATAATTTTGTACATATCAATGCAAAACAATAGCCAAACTATTAGACAATATTCCATCAATGAATTATTTCAGAAAAGAATAATCATGACATTTACTCCTTGTTAACATGGTTAGTTTTAGAGTAGTAAAAAGTCGATATTTTCCTGTGGAAACAGTGTCTTGATGTTTCAAAGGTATGTCAAATGACAATTTTTAGAAATATTTCATCCATATATAAAATTCTAATTTTTAACTTGTGAACATAATTTTGTGAAATCATTTTAAATAAGATATTTAAATATTGCATCAGAATTACTTTACAGATATAAGACGTCTGTATCATTACAAGAGTATCATCTATCTTAGTAAATACTAAGGAGATATGAATATTTATTTTATGAAGATATTAAATGCAATGCCTTTATCAAACATTGCAAATTAAGTGCTACAGTAGAAGGTTTAAATATTTTAATTATTTTTTCTTAATAGTGTTATAATTTGCTGTCAGATCTTTTGTAATGTAGAAACCCTCCTGCATCTCCAGTAAGAGGAAGAAAGAAAATCCTTACAGTTTTTGACATAAATTTCAATAGCTGTGCATTAATTGTACCATTTAACTTCCAAAAGTTATTTACTGGAGTAAAGTTCATCTTTAATATAATTATTCAGTCAAAATGTTGCAAGTGTTCAGCAAGATAAAATAATTCATGTCACTGACTGATACTAGTACTGTTATTTGTCATTGCATGTGGTTTTTTTTCCTCCCCTTTACATTTCTGTGTGTGTTTAATATCCAAGGAATTCAAAAATACTGAAAACATTGATATACTTAATAATTTTTCTGAAAATCTTATATTTTTCATATTGCAATTTCTTAGGTTATCTTTTTCAACTCAAATTTTGTAGTGGTAAAGGCTTTGCACTTAACATCCTTTTTATGTTCCTTTTTAACAAGGAAAAACAGAAAATTACAAAATTCCATATTTTTTATGCCATGGAGTAGTAAAATTACTTTATATATTGTTAGCATTTCAAGGAATATCCCTCAAACAAAACAACAAAACCCTAAGACAGTAATTTGTGAAACTACTGTTAGGTATTTTTATTTTCTTCTAAAACTTGGCATAGGTTTTAGATTACAGCGTTCTATGAGAATGGGTGGTGGTGGTTGTTTGTTGTTTAGTCACTAAGTTGCATCCAACTCTTTGCGACCCCAGGGACTGTAGCCTGCTAGGCTCCTCTGTCCGTGGGATTTCCCAGGCAAGAATACTGGTGTGGGTTGCCGTTTCCTTCTCCAGGGGATCTTCCTGACCCAGGGACTGAACCTAAGTCTCCTGCATTTTCAGGCGGGTTCTTTACCACTGAGCTACCAGGGAAGTCTGTGGGTTGCTGGGTGCCGCCAGAGTATTGCAGGCAATAATATGACTAAAATTCTAATACCTTTAGTGTGCATGCATGTATTTCTAACCACCGCTATTTTTAAGTATTTGTAAAATTAGAAAAATGGCTTTTATTTCTTGAAAACTTGTCACATGCTTAGTTTGAAGTTTTACACTCGAGATGTTTTTGAGTTGCATGAGAATAATGCATTAATAATGCAAAAAAAATTAAATTTTCACATGAGACTCAAAAATTTCTGAGTGACAGAACTCAGACTTCCAATACATTCATACATGCTTAAGCTGAAAGTAAGCAGGGAATTTCAGCTCTAAACACATTTTTGAGACAGTTATCTGTGAGTGAAAACAGGGTATTATAACAAAAGATGAGTTTAAATCTTAACTATAGTGTTTGTTACTGTGAATGCTATAATAATACATAAGTAAAATGAGTGTAAATGTAATATATTATTTTATACTGCTGTATACATATGAAATAAATAAAACTAGGATACATATTATGCCATTTTTCCATGCATGGGTCTTCCACTTACGCCTGTGGGAGCTTTCAATAAAAATCAGTGGCAAAATGTGGCCCTAAGTTTAAAAACAACTAATGTTAATTTAGTAATTTTAGTCTTAATATAACAGGTCTAAGGGGACATCTGTTCAAAACCAAGTCTTATTTGAAGCAACATATGCTAGGTTTAAAGGATTTCACTATATTTATAGTTTTGAAAGTAGGCATTTAGTTCCATATGAGTCTCATGATAGCCTCAATGAATATTTTATACATGTATTTTTCCACCTGTTATATTTTCTTTTTAATTTTTTTAAGTTGTAGTAATACAAAAGTCCACAAGGATTAAAACAACATTATATTTAGGATATGAGTGCCTTCAAGCAATAAAAGAAAAAAATTTTATCTGAAATTTTAGAAGCAAACTGTTTCATATTTAAAGTCAATGGAAACATTAAAAAGAAATCATTTGGGTATCATTGCCCAAGCTGAAAACATGAATTAAGGTATAGAATTTTTTATAATGTAAAATAATCTGAATGAATCTTATAGAAATTTATGTTTTTTAATAGCTAAAAAGTAATAGAAAAAATGTGTGCTTCTTAATCCCATGTGTGGTTTGCATAAGTTATTTTCTTGAGTTCAAACTACACACATCTGGACAGAGGTTCATGTTATGAAACAAAAAGAGAAGACCAAGTATATGAACATGTAGTAAAGCCAACCTGATAATGGAAAAGAACTAATAAAAGATGCAGGAATGATGGTTCTCAGTTAAATGTTAACAGCTATAACTACAAGTAGCTTTGGTTCCCCTGTGCACCTGGATCTCCTACCCCTTACTGTTATCTGCTCTGTGAATCATATCATGTACTCGTCTATTTAATCCAGATTATGAATTTTCAGAGGTAAAGTTAAATTTTATTAGATTCTCAACATATATTAAGGTTTGACAATGAGGGGATGTAACATGGTAATATCTGTCTTCAAGAAAATTCTATTAATAATTTGCTTTGGGAACCAAAGATATAAGAGGAGACTATTAAATAATAAAATGATCAAATAAGTCAGTGATCACATTTGTGGTCAAAGCCAACATTGAGTTGTGAGAGCAATTCAATATATTAAGGCGGTAGCATAAGATCAAAAATAAGTACTTAGGACACGAAAAACGTCAGTTCAGTTCAGTCGCTCAGTAGTGTCTGACTCTGCGACCCCATGGACTGTAGCACACCAGGCCTCCCTGTCCATCACCAACTCCCGGAGTTTATTCAAACTAATGTCCATTGAGTCAGTGATGCCAAACAACCATCTCATCCTCTGTTGGCCCCTTCTCCTCTCACCTCTCACCTAACCCTAACCCAGCATCAGGGTCTTTCCCAATGAGTCAGTTGGCCACACATTAGGTGGCCAAAGTATTGGAGCTTCAGCTTTACCATCAGTCCTTCCAATTAATATTCAGGACTGACTTCCTTTAGGATTGACTGGTTTGATCTCCCTGCAGTCCGAGGGACTCTCAAGAGTCTTCTCCAACAATTCAAAAGCATCAATTCTTCGGCGCTCAGCTTTCTTTATAGTCCAGCTCTCACATCCACACATGACTACTGGAAAAACCATAGCTTTGACTAGATGGACCTTTGTTGGCAAAGTAATGTCTATGCTTTTTAATATGCTGTTTATGTTGGTCATAGCTTTTCTTCCAAGGAGCAAGCATCTTTTAATTTCATGGCTACAGTCATCATCTGCAATGATCTTGGAGCCCCCAACAATAAAATCTGCCACTGTTTCCATTGTTATCCCCATCTATTTGCTATAAAGTGATGGGACCAGATACTATGGTCTTAGTTTTTTGAATGCTGAATTTTAAGCTAGCTTTTTCACTCTCCTCTTTCACTTTCATCAAGAGGCTCTTTAGTTCTTCTTCACTTTCTGTCATAAGGGTGGTGTCATCTGCATATATGAGGTTACTAATATTTCTCCCAGCAATCTTGATTCCAGCTTGTGCTTCATCCAGCCCGGCATTTCACATGATGTACTTTGTATATAAGTTAAATCAGTAGGGTGACAATATACAGCCTTGACATACTCCTTTCCCTATTTGGAACCAGTCCATTGTTCCATATCTGGTTCTAACTGTTGCTTCTTGACCTGGATACCGAATTCTCAAGAGGCAGGTAAGTGATAGGGCCTACATGGGGTCTCATTGATAAGATGGCTCCTTACATTGACCTTGCAAACAAAGATTAAAATCACAGTGATCTGTGAGACTGACCAAATTGTCCAAATGGCATGCTGTTATCTCACTGGAGCCTATCTTCTCAAAGCTGTGAGACCACTAGATTCCAGACCTCTGGCTATGTGACCATCCCTTCAGAAAATTTTTCATTGATGGGATATAAGAAGGACTCCATCAGAAAGGGAGGATGCCTGTTCTCCTTAAGAGCTAGTCACCCTCTCTTTTCCCTCTAATAAATTTCCCTTTTCTTGCCTGACTGCCTGGCTTGCTTTCTTTTTCTCTGCACTTGCCTTACATTCTCGGAGAAGGCAATGGCAACCCACTCCAGTACTCTTGCCTGGAAAATCCCATGGATGGAGGAGCCTGGTGGGCTGCAGTCCAAGGGGTCGCTGAGAGTCGGACACGACCAGTGACTTCCTACTTTCACTTTCCACTTTCATGCATTGGAGAAGGAAATGGCAACCCACTCCAGTGTTCTTGCCTGGAGAATCCCAGGGACGGGGGAGCCTGGTAGGCTGCCGTCTATAGGGTCGCACAGAGTCGGACATGACTGAAGCGACTTAGCAGCAGCAGCCTTACATTCTTGTGCTGAAACCTGGGAGGGAAGATCCACCGCAACTGTGTGGGCTCCTCTCATAAGCCCAGCTCCAGTGGTCCCCTAGCTCAGACCTTGCTGAGAAACTGAGTGAGCTCTGGGACGTGACTCTCCACTTGCCTTGTGACTGACATCCACTCACCGGCCCACATTTCATCCATCAGTTGCAAGAGTGAGTGAAATCCCATTCCCTCGGATCCTCTCTCTGTCACCTCTTTTCCAAGTCCTAGCACTAGGCGGGAGGATCCCCATGGCCCTCAGGCCCTCTGCCTTGTGCCCCATCTGACTTTGGAATAGGGGGCACCCATTTCAAAGCAGAGTATTATTACTCTCTGAAAACGTCCTGAGAACGGGGACGCCTTTTTTCTAGGACTTTTCTCCTCACTTTCTCTCACCCTTGTCTAACCTTCCTATTTGGCCACAATGGGAAATTCTCAATCCCAGCCCTCAAAATCTAATCCTCTAAGATGCTTTCTCCAAAACCTAAAAACCTTGGGCTTCCAAGAGGAGATAAGACCAAAAAGACTTATTTACTATTCTGGCCTAAATAGAGACTTGATAACAGGTCCCAATGGCCAGAAAACAGAACTCTTGATTGTAATACTCTATGGAACCTTGATAACTTCAGCCACTGCTGCAAGGGAAAGTGCTTAGAAATCCCTTATGTTCAGGTTTTCTTCGCTCTCTGCTCTCTCTGTGAATCCTGTTCTGCTTGTCAAATACTCTTGGCCCACTCTGAGCCACATCCTCCTAATAAAATGTCTCCCGATCACTGTTTAGAATTTTCTTCTTCCTTCCACCCTTTGGACCACAGCCCACACCCTATAGCTCCCAATCCCCTTGCAGCAGCTCCAGATCCACCTTTTGGATTCCACCTTTCTGGAATCCTCCAGTTCCACAACCCCCACCTTAAGTCCCCTCCTCCCTCCCTCCTTCTCAGCAGGCCTCCTCCAAAGCTGCAGCTCCCAATACCCCTCCCCAGCCTGTGCCTGAGATAAGCAGAGACCTCAGCCCCACCCTCTACCTTGAGGGTCCCAAGGCTTTACCCTGACCTCCCTAGATCTCTTCCCCATACTGGTCTAAAGTACTTTAAATCAGGAAACTTCACCGCAGGATTCCGCTCCTTCCCTGCCCCAGTTATCCCTTTACAGGAAGTAGCTGGAGCAAAAGGCATTGTTTGGGTTCATGTCCCATTCTCCCTCATCAACCTATCTCAGATTGAAAAGCATCTTGGCTCCTTCTTCTCAGACCCAGTTAATTATCTAAAAGAATTCAAGTATCTTATCCAGTCTTATGACTTAACCCAACATGATATTTACATCATACTTTCCTCCACTCTTCTCCCGGAAGAGAAGGAATGAGTATGGCAAGCCTCTCAGGCGCATGCTGATGAGATACACACTAAGCCTGTAGGGGCAATGGCTGTCCCCCGAGATGATACCAACTGGGATTATCAGGCAGGGAGACCTGGATGAGCATATGATTGCTTGCCTAATTGTGGGCCTTCAAAAGGCAGGGCATAAAGCCCATAAAACATCAACTTTGATAAGCTCAGAGAAATAACTCAAAGACTATATGAAAATGTGGCACAATTTCTAGCCAGGTTAATCGAAGCGCTACAAAAATATACAAAATTAGACCTCACTTCAGCAGAGGGCACCATTGTCCTTAACACCCGTTTTATCTCCCAGTCATCCCCAGATATCCAAAAGAAACTAAAAAAGGCAGAAGGCCTCAAACCCCTCAATGAGACCTTTTAAATTTAGCCTTTAAGATTTTCAATAACCAGGAAGAACAGGCAAATCTAGAGAAGGCCCAGTGAGATCAGGCCAAATACCACCTTTTAGCCACTGCCCTAAATGGCTCCAAGCCTCCATCAACCAACAAAGAAAGGAGGCCCCTGGGCCCTGCTTCAAATGCAGAAAAGAAGGCCACTGGGCCCGCTTATGCCTAAAGCCAAGACCCCCTCCAGGTCCATGTCCCAGCTGTGGCATAAAGGGACATTGGAGGGTCCACTACCCAAATTCCCCTCCAGGGATCCAGACATCCCCTCCTGGTCTTGAGCAGCTCTGCCCAGCTCTGCCTAGCCTCCTTGGGCTTGCCACTGAAGACTGAAGGTGCCCAGGGCCTGAGGCCCTAACTCTCATCACCTCTAAGGAGCCCAGGGTAACTCTTAGAGTGGCAGGTAAGCCAGTCTCCTTTCTCATTGACATGGGGGCCACTTACTTTGCTATGCTTGCCTACTCTGAAAAAACTAAGGTCTCTCAAGTCTCTATTTGGGGGTTTAATATCTATGCCATGAATAACTGAGCCTCTATCTTGCACACTTTAAAATACCCCCTTTTCCCATTCTTTTCTTATACTCTCCAAAATGCCCCACTCCTATTCTTGGGAGAGACCTTCTCTCAAAATTCAAAGCCTCTATTACTATCCCAAGCCCACCCTCTGATCTAGCCTGGTTACTGCTCCTTAACACCCACCACTTCTGACGTGTGTCTACAATAGGTTCCTTTCTGTTTTTCCAGACAAAACTCTATGTGCAATTCTTACCCCCAACTAGGAACTATACCGCCACACCTCTGGAATCACACTTCACATCTCTCCTTCCCTTCAGGCTGATCTATCATGTCTCAGGAACTGCAGGACATTCTCTTACTTTCTTGGAGAGACTCCCTTCTGCATATGGTGTAAATACTCCTCTCGTAGAAGCTACACTAGAGAGTTCACTGTCAGTTTCAGAGACTACTAACAAGTTCCCAGAAAGACACCTATTTGCTATCAACTTCAGGTGTTGTCTTCTTACTCATGGAATATTTTTCTTATGTGGAACCACTACTTATTTATGTCTTCCCACTAACTGGAGAGGAACATGCACCCTGGTATATCTAGCCCCAGAAATTTCTATCGCTCCTAACAATCAGACCCTTCCTATCCCACTAACTCATAACAGACCCAGACAGGCAATTCAATTCTATCCTCTATTAATTAGTTTAGGAATGTCTGCTAGGATTGGGACAGGGACCGCAGGACTCACAACCTCTTTAAATTACTATCAAAGCCTTTCTGAAGACCTCACTGACAGCCTAGAAGAAATAGCTAACAGCCTTATCACTATCCAAAACCAGCTAGATTCCCTGGCAACCATGGTCCTCCAAAACAGAAGAGGATTAGACCTCACAGCAGAAAAAGGAGGCCTATGCCTATTTTTGGAGGAAGCCTGTTGGTTCTACACCAATAAATCAGGCATTGTGAAGGAAGCAGCAAGAAATCTGACAAACGGCCTCGAGAATACGCCAACACATCAGCAGTACATGGGAAAACTGGGTAAGCAATTGGAATTGGATGTCCTGGGTCCTACCTTTTCTAGTTCCTCTCCTTTTATTTACCCTAATTCTAACTTTCTGCTCATGTTTAATGTGTCTTTTTTCAAAATTTCTTCAGGATCGCTTACAAGCCTTCACCAACCAAACTATCCACAAGCTACTTCGAACTCAATCTGATTATCAAAAACTTCTCAAAGCTGTGAGGCCACCAGATTCCAGATCTCCAGCTATGTGGAGAACATCCCTTCAGAGAATTTTTCATTGGTGGGTATAAGAAGGACTCCATCAGAAAGGGAGGATGCTACTTCTCCTTAAGAGCCAATCACCCTCTCTTTTCCCTCTAATAAATTTCCCTTTTCTTGCCTGATTGCTTGGCTCACTCGCTTTTTCTTTTGCATTCACCTTACAGTAAAGTGATTTGGTATTCCTATCTCTTGAAGAATTTTCCATAGTTTGTTGTGATCTACACAGTCAAAGGCTTTCGTGTAGTCAGTAAAGCAGAAGATGTCTTTCTGGAATCTCTTGCTTTTTCTATGATCCAATGGATGTTGACAATTTGATCTCTGGTTTCTCAGCCTTTTCTAAATCCAACTTCAACATCTGGAAGTTCTCAGTTCACATACTATTGAAGCCTTACTTGGAGAATTTTGAGCATTATGTTGCTAGTATGTGAGATGAGTGAAATTATGCAGTAGTTTGAACATTCCTTGGCATTGCCTTTCTTTGGGATTGGAATGAAAACTGACCTTTTCCAGTCCTGGGGCCGCTGCTGAGTTTTCCAAATTTGCTTGCATATTGAGTGCAGCACTTTCATAGCATCACGTTTTAGGATTTGAAATAGCTCAACTGACATTCTATCACCTCCCCTAGCTTTATTGGTTGTGATGCTTCCTAAGGCCCACTTGACTTTGCACTCCAGGATGCCTGGCTCTAGGGGACTGATCACACTGTCATGGTTATCTAGGTTATGAAGATCTTTTTTGTATAGTTCTTCCGTGTATTCTTGCCACCTTGTCTTAATATCTTCTGCTTCTGCTAGGTCCATGACATTTCCGTCCTTCACTGTGCCCATCTTTGCACGAAATGTTCCCTTGGTATCTCTTGGTATACTAGAGATCTCTTCAAAAGAATTAGAGATACCAAAGGAACATTTCGTGCAAAGATGACATCAGATCAGATCAGTTGCTCAGTCGTGTCCGACTCTTTGAGACCCCATGAATCACAGCATGCCAGGCCTCCCTGTCCATCACCAATTCCTGGAGTTCGCTCAGACTCACGTCCATCGAGTCAGTGATGCCATCCAGCCATCTCATCCTCTGTCGTCCCCTTCTCCTCTTGCCCCCAATCCCTCCCAGCATCAGAGTCTTTTCCAATGAGTCAACTCTTCGCATGAGGTGGACAAAGTACTGGAGTTTCAGCTTTAGCATCATTCCTTCCAAAGAAATCCCAGGGCTGATCTCCTTCAGAATGGACTGGTTGGATCTCCTTGCAGTCCAAGGGACTCTCAAGAGTCTTCTCCAACCATAATAAAGGACAAAAATGAAAAATGTAGCATAGAAAAATATCAAAACATCATTTGTGATAAAAGCCAATAGTTCTTTGTGAAATATTTTTTTCAGATACATGTGTGAACTAGGTCACACTGTGAAATGTATTTCTTACTGTGAACATTGCCCTAAATGTTAGAAAAGCACTGCACCATATGATCTATATTTCAAATTTAAACTTATTTAATGGCTGTGAAAAGACAAGCAAGATCTTTTTGAAAAGTTACTTCACATCTGAATTTTTACCTTTTAAAATATGGGGAAGTACACTAACTAAGCTGTAGAAGAGAATTGGGTGAATTGATGTATGCTAACACACAATAAGTGGCATATTTTATCATTAATATTTTTTCTATTACTTTATTCTTGGTTACCTAAAGTATGGAATACAGTCTGAGAATGGAAATAATTCCTTTCTGGAAATTCCAGACTGCTTCAGAGTTTTATTTAAGCAATACTAATTTCAAAACTTCAAGATGAAAATATACCTAAGTTTGGTACCCACTCATCAGCTCAGTCCATAGGTGCCTCTTTATTTCTTGGTGATATGGTGTCCAGGAAATCAAAAATCACAGCCACTGACTTTGAGTCGTCTCTCTCGACCCCTTTTTGACAATCTCAAGTTGCTGTCTGTCCATACTAATGAAAAGTGTATAAGTATGATTGCCCTGATCTTGGGTGGCCGCAGCTTGCAGTGGCTTAGAGCAGGGCCCGGGTTCCCAGCTGGAGATTGAGGTTGGGTCGCAGTGGTAAAAGCACCAATGTTTAGCCACTAGACCAGCGGTCAGTGGTAAAGGCCCTGGCTCTTGGGCTTTGAAGAAAAGAATTTCCATAAAGACATAAAGTAGTGAAGAAAGTAAAGTATTTATTAAGAGGAAAAGAGTACAGTAAATGTGGATAGACATGGGGGAGACTCAGAGGGAGAATCCCTGAGCCATACCCTCCTGACAGTTTGAATTATTTCTGTGGGGCATTTCTCCCAGGTTTCCTTTGGTTAATCATTTTGATTCGCCTTGTTCATAGACCATATTTGGTATATCTTAGGATAGTCCCAAGAGATGTGCATATGTCTTAGCCAAGATGGATTTTACTGAAAAGGCCTGTGGGTAGATCATCCCTTGGCATCACTCCCCTTTGGCCTCAAAGAAACCTTTCTGTGAATGTGTGGTCAGGGAGGTCTCCTGACTTCAAGAATGAGAAATGTATGGTCTAAGCAGGACCAATGGCACCCCACTCCAGTACTCTTGCCTGGAAAATCCCATGGACAGAGGAGCCTAGTGGGCTGCAGTCCATGGGGTCGCTAAGAGTCAGAAGTGACTGAGCGACTTCGTTTTCACTTTTCACTTTCGTGCATTGGAGAAGGAAGTGGCAACCCACTCCAGTGTTCTTGCCTGATGAATCCCAGGGACGGAGGAGCCTGGTGGGCTGCCCTCTATGGGGTCGCACAGAGTCGGACACAACTGAAGCGACTTACAGCAGCAGCAGCAGTTTTGATCTACAGGAAATGAATCTCCAATTACTTTTCTCTGGGGGCTGGGGAGTCACCTTATCTCCTGCCTCAGCACTAGGCCATATATACTTGATTTTTTAACCTGACCCCAATGTGCTTTCTGAATATCTTTATATTTCCATACAAATAAATGAGTTGGAATTAACTGCCTGACAGAATCACATTTTTTGTATCTGACTTATGTTATAAAAGTGAATGTGGGCAGTATTCACTATCTGCTCAGTGGAAATTGGATTTCTTTGTAATCGTTCTAATTGTAGACTTCTTGAAGTTGTCCTTTCTTAGCTAGGCAGACTGTGTTCTCCAGAGTTGTCCTTCGGCTCTGCAAAAAGTTTAAACATTTTTCTCTCTTTAATCAGTTGGAAGGTTTATGTTCTTGTGAAAAATAGGATTCAAATTTATCAGCTAAAATAAGGCAATTCTTATTCATCTTTGACTAAGTTAATGTTTCTAAGGGAGCATTTATAGTTTAAAGAAAATTTATTAGTCCATGTAAAAATTTCTTTTGAGAATATTGTGTAGATTAAGATACTTTTGTCTTATTTCCTCTTAACTTATGCTCTTCTGAGAGCAGTTGATAATCATTGGGCGACTCCTCAAGGAATCCATTTAGGACTAAGGTACATTTAATTAACACTGCCCTCAGGTAGTCTGGAGCAAATTCCCATTCTCTCCCATCCCCTAATCAGCGCGAATGACTCCTCTTAATCATGACAAAAGGAAGAATACAACTGTTGACAGGGTGAATTGCATAAACCTGAAATTTTGAATTTTATTCTGAAAGTGTGAGACTTTTGTCACTGAGTGTTTCCTAATTAACAATGGGTTGAATGGCCATTTTCAAAGTTTTCTGGCAATTATTTCTCTTAAAATTGATATGCGCGCGCGCGCGTGTGTGTGTGTGTGTGTGTGTGTGTATGTGTGTGTGTGATGGGTAGAGGTATTAATTGACACCAAAGAAAGAAAAATGTTTGCAGGGAAGATAAGCTTATTTGTAGAAGAGTCTGATAATTTTATCATTCAAGCTTTATTAAGCTTGTTATCCAAATGGGACCCAATCAGTCTTATGTATTAAAATTCCCAGAGAATTTTAGACTTTTACCCTTATGTCAAATAAAAGTCACTCTACTGTATTCTACTTTATTCTTTGTGTGAAAATTGATGATTATTATTACTTTTTAAATGATATTTCCTCAGTTAATGTTTTCAGTAATTATGTTTATTTGGAAATCATTCTATAAATATGTAATATGTAAATTATAAATATTTTTAAAGTCTACTCTTCTTTTCACATGGAACTTTGGCTAGTGTATTGCCAAAAATGCACTTGATCAATTTAAAAAGGATACAGATTAAATCAAATCCTCTGGCTCTTCCTTTTTTTGTGTGTGACATACACACATGCCATTACCCAATGAAGAGAAAGAAATGCAAATAAAAATAAATAAAGGAAACAATAAATGTAAAAAACTTATTTTGTAACCTACCTTTGCACCTGCATTCAAATAATGTTTTTAGCACTATTTTTTAAAAAGTCGGGCTTCCCGGGTGGCTCAGTGGTAAAGAATCTGCCTACCAATGCAGAAGCTGCAGAAGCTGGTTCAATCCCTGGGTTGGTAAGATCCCCTGGAGAAGGGAATGGCAAACCACTCCAATATTCTTGCCTGGAAAATCCCATGGACAGAGGAAATTGGTGGGCTAGAGTCCATGGGGTAGCAAAGAGCTGGACACAACTGAGTGACTGAGCACGCATGTACACATCCTACCTATGAAGATGAGACAAATGCAGACCAATTGATGAGAGAACATAACCACTATCCTAACTCTTCTCACCTGGACCCTTTCTCTTGACTCAGAGTCCTCAGCCTGGGCTAACATATGCTTCTAGTCCCTGTGTCTTATTTTAAGTTGAAATCCTAGGAGCAACTATACTTAAAAATACACAAATAAGTTAAAGCATCTAGAACTTCATTTTATATTTTAAAATTTCAGTGCTTTCCTTGCCACATGCTCATCTGTAAGTATGATTCTCATGTATAAGACACCATGAAATTGGAACTAAGAAACTAAAGACAGTTCTGACTGTCCTTTTAGGATTTATATTTAGAATGTTGCTTTAATATATGCATTTCTATTCGCCTTAGCATGCTAGTTGGCAGTGAATAAGCAAAACTAGAGTCACACAAATATGAAAACATCTCCCAGAGAAATCATATTCAACAAACTGCTGCTTTACCAAGAATAGGTCTGAATAACCTGGTTTTGTAAAATCATCATCATCCCACCTAACAAGTTCACCCAGGGGAGCTCAACTTACTTCAACTAATTTAGTTAAATACTGAAATATAAATAAGGTAGAAAAAGGGTAGTTTAATCATCAGCTATCCACCCTATTAAGGAAATCAACCCTGAATATTCCTTGGAAGGACTGATGCTGAAGCTGAAGCACCAATCCTTTGGCCACCTGATGCAAAGAGCTGACTCACTGGAAAGGAATCCTCATGCTGGGAAAGATTGAGGTAGGTGGGGAAGGGGTCAACAGAGGATGAGATGGTTGGATGGCATCACCAACTGTCTGGACAGGAGTTTGAGCAAGTTCCTGGAGATGGTGAAGGACGTCATCCTTCCCTAACTGCATGGACTGCAGCATGGACCATGCTGTAGTCTACGGGGTCACGAATAGGCATGACTTAGCAACTGAACAACAACAATCCACCTTATTGACGAGGGAGAGACTTCCACCCTAGGGTTATAGAATGAAGAACACATGACACCTGAAGCTGGACAGACAGAGGAAATTGACAACAATCTATTACTTATATATTCTCACAGTTTGGGAGAGAAGGACACCACGCAAAACACAGGACCTCAGTGTTTTTACACTCAGGGATAGAAGGAACACCAGAAGCTATGAGAAATTGACTTTTTTTTTATATTAAAAGGAATGGTTTCTCCTTTGTTCCTATGGGAGAATGTGATTGGCTTGTTTGAATTCTCTGAGGCTGGCAAGGAAATGAAACTTACTGATAAGGAGAACACTTTGCCTAAGGGATCTTGTCTTTGAGTGGAAAATGAGGAAGGTGAGTTTCTGCCATTAATGGCACTCCTGGTTATGCCAGCTGTCAAAGCAGCACATAACACTGGGCCTTAATTTTAGTTCTTATACTATAATTAACTACTTGATGCTTTGCCATCAATTTTTATATTGGTGATTAGCTGAGACTTCCAGGGAGTAAAAGTGCCTCTTTAGGATGTGAAGTAGCCACTTGAGGAGGAAGAAAACCACACAGTGAGGTGATTTTCAAAAACATGAATTTTAGAGGTCTTCCTTTTATGAACAATAAGGGAAACTGAGGAACTTCTGTGACATTGTATGGAGAGTGCTTGTCCCCAGCGGACACGGCTTCAGCGTGATCCATGCCTGTGGCAATAGCAGGAGGTCCTTGTGCTCTCTTTGGTGGGGGGGAGGGGGGGGCGGGGGGCAGGGGGGAGGGGGGAAAGTAGTGCGGGGGTCGGATATTTTATCTCTCAGTTTAACTGGCTGCCTGGGGTTTAGAGGGGACATGGCAGTGCATTGAATGACTTCTTCAAAAACTCAACATCATCTATTTTGAGAAGTGAAAAGAATGCCTTGACCACTATCTAAGATCATTGGAATTCTGAAGGTAATAAAGAGTGTTCTGGTGAGGCCTTGAATTGGGGGCTTAGTGCAGATAGTGACATCTTTACCTTTATTTAAAGTTTAGGTCTCTGTGAGGCAAGAGATTTTCAGAGTCCTTTACCTCTTTTTTTTTTTTTTTTAATTAATTTATTTTTGGTTGTGCTAGATCTTTGTTGCTGCACGCAGAGTGGAGGACGGGCTCGAGAGTTGTGGCACACAGACTTAGTTGTTCCATGGTTATGTGGGACCTTCCCAGACCAGGGATCAAACCGGTGTTCCCTGCATTGGCAGGTGGATTCCTATCCAGTGTACCACCTACGAAGTCCCAAAAGAAACAACTCTCATGTAGCACATATGTGTGTGTGTACTAATTTGCTTCAGTCACGTCTGACTCAGTGCAACCCTATGGACTGTAATCCCCCAGGCTCCTCTGTCCATGGGGATTCTCCAGGCAAGAATACTGGAGTGGGTTGCCTTGCACTCCTCCAGGGGAACTTCCCGACCCAGGGATCAAACCCTGGTCTCCTGCACTGCAGGCAGATCATTTACTATCTGAGCTACCAGGGAAGCCTGTGGCACATATTAGTTTATTTTTTAAATGTACAGTAAATGGGTATTTACTGGCCCGGGTCTCTGGTCCTAAGGTGACTTCTGGTGTGTAGTCAACTGTGCTGACCCTCAGGTCCCTATCTTATTAAGAACATAATGGATTAGGAATGGGAAGCAGCAACATTCCACTGAGCTCCAGCACATATAATGGTGACAATATGGTACATAAACTGTATAAAGTCCCATTAATGTTCACTCAGTTGCTCCCAAGAGACTCTCTGGGTTGCCAAGGGGGCTGGGAGTACGCTGACCTCCTCTAGCACTGTGACATCTGACAAGGGATTGAGGAGAAGTGAAGCCCTTCCTCCTACAGGGTGATGTGTTAGAGGGTCCGAGTTTGGTTCCAGGCTGTAGAAAGGAGCCATGATCACTGTGCAGAGCTGGTACAGAGCTGGCTGCTTCCATAATGTGAGGAACAAGGGCCAGCTTGGAGTAGGGGCATAGATGTCCAGGGTCTGTGAGAGACTGTTTTCTGAACAGCTTAGCATGTGGCCAACAGTCATCACTCCAAAGGCAAATAGCACAAGGCCAAGGGGGCAGTTTCCTGTATGAGAAGATCATAGGCAACTTGTGGCCTCTGTACATGGCCCAGAGACTCCAGGAGTCGTGAGCAGAGGTTGCTAAAGTCTCTATAGTGAAGGAATCTCTGAGGACACTTAAGGGAGTACCTGCAGATTTCAATCTGAACAGGTTCTAGACGTTTTGTTTTAAGGTTCTTGATGGACAGGGATGCCTGGCATGCTGCGATTCATGGGGTCGCAAAGAGTCAGACATGACTGAGCGACTGATCTGATCTGATTAAAGTTGGGCTGATTAGTAAGCAACTGCATAAATGGGCTTAAGTAAAATTGTAGATAAGTAATACGTGGCCTCCCAAACTCCTGAAGACCTGAAAGATGTTGGGTTGTATAAACATTGTAGGTACTGAGAAGGATCAATTTCTGTTTGTTTGTTTTTTTTTTTTTTTCAGTCGGGATGGGGCAGCCCTCAGTTTGCCAAAGAATTTTCAGGAATTTAACAGAAGTTCCAGGGCCTACCACTCTGGAGCCAGCAATGGCACATTCCCTTTTTGTGAGCTCCTTTGTCAGAATTTGTATGTCCTAAACATATGTGTGAAATGAATCTCCTCAGATGTCAACAGTGTAATACAATACCTGTGCTCCTGGAGAAGGCTGCATGCAGAAGCAAAGACTGTGTGTGATAGCAAGACTGCTGGGGTCCCATGGGTAGCCTGATAAAGGTATATTACTTTGGAGGTGAAGGCAGCATGTGGCTTAGAGTTTGTTGAAATAGCCATTAAATAAAACATAATAGCCAAATCCCTAATTTTTGTCCATGGGGTTGCAAAGAGTCAGACACCATTGAACAACTGAACTGAACTGAATAGCAAAATCTGTAGCAGTTAAATAGGTACGGATTGTCAATTGGATTAAATCAATAATTTAAAAAACTAAGTACTGAGAACTTCCCTGTGGCTCAGACGGTAAAGGATCCAGCTGCAGTGCAGGGGACCCGTGTTCCATCCCTGTGTCGGGAAGTTTCCATGGAGACGGGAATGGCAACCCACTCCAGTATTTTTGCCTAGAGAATCCCAGTAACAGAGGAGTATGGCAGGCTACAGTCCATGGGTTCACAGAGAGTTGAACACAACTGAGTGACTAAGCACACACACACACACACATATTAGCTTTTGAGCATGGGGGTCTTATTGGATTGAACCACAGCATTAAGGTTGTTGTAATCTACCATGTGTGTGTGTTAGTCACTCAGTCGTGTCCGACTCTTTGCGACCCCATGGACTGTTGCCCACCAGACTCTTTTGTCCATGGGATTCTCCAGGCAAGACTACTGGAGCGGGTTGCCATTTCCTTCTCCAAATCTGCCATGAGGTGCTATTTATTTTAAATTGGAGTACAGTTGCTTTACAATGTTGTGTCAGTTTCCACAGCACAACCAAGCAAATCAGCCGTATGTACACATATATCCCTTCCTTCTTGGAATTCCCTCCCACCCACTCCCCTGTCCCATCCACCTAGGTCATCACAGAGCACTGAGCTGAGCTCCCTGCATAGCACAGCAGGTTGTCACTGGCTATCTATTTTTACACGTGGTAGAATATATATATATATCAGTTTCAGTCTTCCAATTCATCCCTCCTCCCTTTCCCTCCACTTGTCCATTCTCTATAGCTTCATCTCTATCCCTGCCCTGCCAATAGATTCATTTGTACCATTTTTCTAGATTCCGCAGATGAATGGATAAAGATGTGGTAGGTGTACACAATGGGATGCTATTAATTCTTGCCAGGTTTAAGAACAGGCCCAAATTCAACTTGGGAATGGGGTCCATGGGGTTCCAGTTTTTAGGCCAATTTTAATGCCAAAGACTTATTTTAATTACAGTATACTACTCATTGTGTCATACCATCCATGCCCACTTTAGGACTGTGCTAAAATTAGGGCAGCAAGTGCCACAACCATGGGAAATTTAGGAAAGTTAATGGTTGGATGATTAAAGTGGAGTTCACCAATTTGTCCTCTATTTTCTATGCAGTCATTCCTCTAAAATTATAAATGCTATTATATTTAAATTTGGTGGGATTTCCAGGATAACTGCCATTTAAGTCCCAGTTTTGATTAAAGTCATAAAGTTTTGCCATTTGGTACATTTCAACAGATGTTAGTTAATTCAGAACTTACATTATAGACACACAAAGCCAATCAGTGGAATCCTCACCTTTTTGTTGTGTATATTCTTTTCATAAAATTTTAATTTCCAAGGCCAAATTGTGTACATTTGTTTAATTTTTTTTTGTTTCTTCCCTTACCTATTCCTTCTTTTCTTCCTTACTTCTTTTTTCCTTCCTTCCTTTCCTGTTTGATTTTTCTTTGCCACTGGATTCATTTTGCTGGTGGTGGAGGTGGAGAGTTCTTTCTATCCTGCTCTTATTTATGTTTTTTTCTTTTACTCCAGAAAGCCTCAAATTACTATCATCAGTATTGTAGCCTCCCCCAAGGCATTACAGAATGCAAGGATCCTCTTAGCTTTGCCATGGATGTTCTTCTCCTATCATCCCGAGAATCAGGATCTTTGTTGCAATGGAGAAAGAGAAAACAGAGTGGCATAGTAGAAGAATTCTAGGCCCAAAATCCAGAGGTCAATTATTTAAAATCTGCCTTTGCTATATTCCTCTGCGCTTCCTTCTGTTTTGTTTTTCCTTTTCCCTCTGTATAATTTTTTTCAATGTATTTTTGATTTATAGACATGTTAAATAGTCATGACTTTCAATGTTTTCCTCTATCTGATCACCCTTGGGGCAGACCTTCTGGGCTGTTGAGGGGAAAGAGCTTGCAAGCTGCCCCCCTGTAGGTATCTATCTCCTCCTCCAGAGAGCATCAAGCAATGTCCCCGGGGTCAGGGACCGCTTCCAGTAAGGCCATTTTGTCTACAGTGTTGATTAGGCAAACAAGCCCTGTGATCGTATTACCCCTTTGGCCTACTGGTAAGGAGCAGCACTAAGAAAAGCCCGGGCACATTGCCTAGGGGCTGTTTATCAGTAAACAGTTGTGTCATTGCCTCCATTTTCTTGGGAAGAGCTGGTACCCAATGCGTCTTCCACTTAATCTCATTATTATTATTGTTTTTTCATCAGTCCCTGGGCTGTGAGTTACCACAGATATGTACACTTTGGGCTCAGGAGAATACATGGGACAGCAATAAGGGAAACAGTAGCACAGGTTACCTTACCTCAATGATTCTTGGCAGATGATCTGAGTGCCAAGCTTAAGTCTCCATAGATGGTGATCTCCTTCCTTTCCACAAAATTCACAATGAATCATACCTAGGTCTCTCCTGAGGGTATACAATCACAAATAATATCCATAGTGGCTGTCCCAAGCAGCTAGTGATGGTTACTAAGTTAGATGCAGCGACCAGCAAGCTCTAGCTTATCCTTGGTAAGGGGGACTCAGGCACCACCTGACCAGTTAAGGTGCTGTATTGCCTTTTTAGCTATGTGAGAGCCAAAAACAGACTGAATCTGAAAGAGCCCCATGCCAAGCTACAATTAACAATTCTGCTCTTGAGGATAAGATCATTTTAATGTGGGAAGAGAGGGTAACACAAGAAAAAGGCAACACGACACCAAACAGGCCAAAACACAAGTCCACTCTGCCAGCATTTGGCTGTTGGGTCCCAGGTAGACTGCCCTGTGCCATTAAACCACTCATCTACCTAACAGCAGTTAGTTCAAGTTGAGTGTGTGTCCTTGGTCATGGTTGGACCATTCTGTCAAAGGTTGTCATAGCTGCCTCCTGTTCATCCTGTTGGTGAGGGAAGGAGTCCCAGCATAGTGCCAGAGGGATGGAGAAGACCAAAATCTTCAAGAACCCTCAAAGAATTTAGCTTTTGGTCAGGCTTGATTCAAGCCAAATTTGTCAGACGTGACGCTTAGATTCCTTGAAAAGTTTTCCATATTGTCTTCCAAAGCAGAATATTTTCATAAATACACTTTTCATAAATTCATGTGATTTGATGTATAATCATTTCCAACCACATTGCAGGTACTTAGGAACTCTTTCAGTGGGTACTTAGTAACTCTTTCAGTCTTTAAATGCAAGTCTTTCAGTTTTAGGGGAATTTTTCTGAATTATTTGTTTCATCATTTTTTCACCCTATTTTCTTCATCTTTTTTTGATTCCTTATTTGTAAGTTGAAACTCTTTCACTGACCTGTACATTTTCTTCACTTTTTCTTCCCTATTTGCTATATTTTAAAAATCTACTTTCTAGGAGATTTTTCTCACATTTGTCATCCAAGTTTCTATTGAGCTTGTTATTTAGTTACTTCATTATTATTTTAAATCTAAGAGATCTTTTTGTTTTCTGAATATTTCTTTTTAAAGCTATTTTGAACTCTTTCATGCAGGCAATGTGCTGTCTTGGTGATCCCACGTTAGACTCGTCCTTCTGCCTTCCAACCTAAGAATCTCTATTTTTACCTCCTTAAAGAATATATCTCCTATCTTCTAACCAGAGGGGATAGTTGATCACTTGCATGTGTGGTGTTGATGAGGGCAACTTGGAAGTCTAATGCTTCTTAATGACACTTTTGATCCTTCTTTTTATTTGTATATTCACTCCCACTTCAGAACTAATTTGTTCTATCAATTCCTGAGCCTTTGGAATTTTCTATGGGATAAATCAGATTTCTTCTTCACACTCTAAAGTTCCAGTTAAAGATTAAATATTTTCAAAACCACTGAGTCAATTATAGTTTATTGATCTACTTCTAAACTTCCAAAATATTGTTGGGATTTCCCTATAGCTCAGATGGTAAGGAATCTGTCTGCAATGCAGGATACCTGGGTTCCATCCCTGGGTCAGGAAGATCCCCTGGAGAAGGGAATGGTAACTCACTCCAGTATGCTTCCCTGGAGAATTCCATGGAAAGAGGAGCCTGGTGGGCTACAGTCCATGGGGTTGCAAAGAATCGGACATGACTAAGTGACTAACACACACACAAAATGTTGACACTGTTGCTTTTCTTCCTTATTTGTCTTTTATTTGTTCTTTTAGGTTTTACCTCTGATTTTTTTATTTTAGTGGAGTTTTAGGAAGAGTGAAGGTTAGTGCATGAATTCATTGTTTCTCTCTCTTTAAATGGAACCTTGAAATGAACTTTGGGTTCATGAGTGAAATCTTATGAGTATGACAGAGAATGTCATGAAGATTCACTAGATTAGTGAGAGTTTGTGGGATTCTTGATGGTATATTTTTTGTTGTTACTAAGTCTGTATGGAGGGCACTGATACGTTTGACATTTGGTCACATTTGGAAATTGATAATCTAAATACAAAATATAAATAATTTATTTCTTTCATTACAAATCAATAAATGAGATCACAAAATATAATATATGATCCAATTTTCCCCCAAAGCGGCTATTATAATAAATTACTTTTCACTTTGATTAAAAACCATTTTATCCTTATCTTGAGATTGAGTGGAATTTTAGTTCAATAATGATAATTTCAAATGTGATATGCATTTGTTATATTTGATATAGATTAGAATGGTGATTATTTATACAATTGTCTTTAAGGCTATAATTACACACAAAAATTCAATTTAAAGCCCAATAGAGCTTTTCTCTCATTACTTTGGTTTACTCAGCATATTACTCTAGTTTGAAGAGCATCTGAAATTAGTGTCCAAATAGTATCAGGCAACTTGCAAGCTTCAGTACTTGAGGTCAATTTAATTACACTGTGCATGACAGAAACTAGGCCATTTGGGTATTGCCTTTGCCACCAGCAATTGACACCTGAGTGTTAATGAGCTGGTAATTAAGAGCTGGCACATACAGACACATTTTACTGTTTGGGACTAGGATAACCATATGCTACATAACTTCAGTGCTAAGTATTTTGTTAGCTCCAGTATTTACACAATTATGTTTGTGAGGGATTTATTTTTTATCTCAACTTTTTCGTAGTAAAAAAGGACAGTTATTTTAAAGATTTAAGGAACTGTACTCACCATTTCCAAGTTGTGAAACTTCCTGTAACTAGCGGGATTATAATTGGAGAGCAAATATTCAAAACAAAATAAACTTGCAAAATTTGTGTAATAGCAATTAAAGTTTAAAACCACATTTTCAGGACTTGTATTTTGGAAATTCTTTGGTGATATTAAAAAAAGATACCAAAAGTGACTTAATATGAGTATATCTAAGTGGGGAAGGCATCCTCTAGGATGGCCCATAATGATTTCTACCACCCTGTAATCACAGACTTGTGTTTAGAGGTTCACAAGTGTGTGATTATCCCTTCCCTGAAGGTAGATGGGAGGGAGCAATCCACTTTGAAGAGGGCTTCCCAGGTGGCGCTAGTGGTAAAGAACTCACCTGCCAGTGCAGGAGACAGAAGAAATAGAATGCGGTAGAGTGAGGGGATGTCACTTCTGACATTAGTTATAAGAGGTGATGGTTTCCATCTTGCGGACCTTCCTGTATCCTCTCTCACTCTCTGTTGGATTGCTTGTGGAGATGTCATAGAGGCAGCTCTGTGAGACCCAGATGGCAAGAGATTGAGGCCTAACAACCACCATGTGAGTGAGCCTGGCAGTGAACCCTCTCCCTCGGGTGAGTTCATCTTCAAAGGACACCATGGCTCCTGCCAAGAGCTTGACTGTGGATCTCAAGAGAAACCATAGTTAGGCGCATCCAACTTAGCTGCACCAAGAATTTTTAAACCCCAAAAATTGCAGGCTAAGACCCTGGACACAACTGAATACATGGTACATACAGACACACACACACACACACACACACACACATGATTATGAGATAATAATATGCTTGGGGGTATATTTTTACGCAGCAATAGATAACTAATACAATATATAAGTTAGAATGCTAATGCCTGCTACACAGTGCTAAGTATTGATTTTTCTGTTGTGATGTGGCCATTTTCAATAAGTAATTTGTATAATATATTCATACCACCTCATTGGTTTCCTCCTCAGTTTTCAGGTATCCATCCCTCTTCTCCTCCCTACGTCACAAAAAGTCCCCATCAGTTTCTGTATTCATCTTCTAGAGGCTTAGGAAAAAAAACAAACTTCTTATCAGATAAAAAAATGTATTAACGTTAGTGAATTTTGGTTGTGGGAATTACTTCTAATTTTCTTCTTTGAAAGAGTTTGCATTTCCATCCAACCCTCTGTAGGACATATAGCCTTTTATATGCAGATTGGTATAATTATGCTTTGAAATAGCTTTGAATTCCCTGTAGCTGAAACTGAGAACATGAAAGGCCAAATGTTATATCGAACTGAAGGATATAAAAGTGCACGTACATCAGTCCAAAATGAGATATAGAAATGAACAGCTCTTTACACAGTGATGTCAGTTTTTGACAGATTATTGAAGGATCTTTATAACTGCCGCGACTTCCTTGGGTAGGATGAAAACTCCGCCTGGGGATAGGCTTATCGTTTTGTATTTTTTATTCTTTCAGTACCAAGAGGTGAGTAGATGTTAAGAGAAACAAGAGAAATACTCTGTGACAAAAGCTTTAGCTCTTTTCTCCGAAGATGACACCTGGCCCCAAATGGTAAAACACAGTGTGATCCGATGATGGAATCATCTACCCAATCTGTCACGCTAGAGATGGCAGCCTAGATGAGGAGGTTACATTTTAGGAAGTCGATAGAAAACCCACATGGCAATCTTCACCTTCGAAGAGATCCCAGTGACAGACAAGGGCCTCCTCTGCACAGGAGGAGAGTTTATTGTGCTAGTGACAGATGCATCCAGAGGATTTAAAGCACCCGCATTCTTTCTTATCACCAGCAGGAAGATAAACACAGTGAATTTTTGTATGTTTAAAACCTTGAAACCAACACCATGTTTATTAAAAACAGATTCTTAAAAAAACCTGAGTTTATACTGAAAGAGTATGTCCTGTGAACATTTAATATCCTGACTGCTACAAGTTAAGTGAAAGTACCTCTTAGAATTTTCTTTTGTATCAACTATGAATAAAGATTTTTTTCCCTACTTAAAGGGCATATCTTCTCCTGAAATTATAATGCAAACAAAAGAATGGAATATCCACCTCATCTCAGTTTGTAAAGTAGAAACGAATATGTCTTAAAATTGAAGATAAAAATGCTCTAAAATTCTGGTGTTTCTAGAATGTACAGATATTATGTACAATTGAAATTATAACAAGAGGGGTTAAAACATTGTTTCACGAAATATATAGTTCAGACGATAAAGAATCTTCCTTCAAAGCAGGAGAGCCAGGTCTGACTTCTGGGTTGGGAAGATCCCCTGGAGAAGAGAGTGGCTACCCACTCCAGTATTCTTGCTTGGAGAATTCCATGGACAGACAGAGGAGCCTGGTGGGCTACAGTCCATAAGGTCGCAAAGAGTCAGATATAAATGAGCGACTAACACTTCCACTTTCAGACACTTTGAAACTATACTGATTCCATCAGAACTGAGTAGGTTATGCATGTAATACTTGTGTATTCAACCTAGTCCAGGAAATTTTACTGTGTTTGGCACTTTGCAAAGCAAACCACTTACTAATTTGCAAAGTAGTTGTTGAGAAAAACGTAATTGTTAATTAGCTCTGACACTGCAATTAAAATAATCTAAAATGCCTCTTTTCTGAAATAATCAGCATGAATTTGAAAACAATTAAAGGCTTTAAACATATAACTCAATGTAGACATTAGGTTAGTACCACTCTCCATTAACTTCAATAGTGTAGATAATATTATATACAGACAGTGTGTAAAGGACAGTATGCTGTCTCTGAAATTATTTAAAGCTGGTGTTTTATTCTAGTTCTACCGCTTAAAATGATGTGACCTTGGTAAAGTTTTGTAGTTAATTTGGAGACTGAAATCAGTTCTCATATCTAAATTAGGGTCATGAATTGAATTTAGTTGGAAATGATGTTAGACAAAACAATCTCCATTTTGTAGGAAGAATCTTCTATGTTCTGGGAAGGGGGAACATACTCATCCAATAAATTCACATGCATTTCTCTGTTCAGTGGAAGTTTTGGGTAGAAATAAAAACCACAACAGCCTCCCCCCAACTACATTCTGAACAGTCTACTAAAATGTTTCTAGTTATTAGTGATAGGGAATAGCAACTTCTACATTACACTGGCAGGTGTTACAGGAAAACTTTTCCTGACAAAGATGATAAAAATGCATCTCTATCACAAATTTTTATGCAAATCCAAACTGTAGCACAAACCAAGATAAGCATAGAGGACTTGCCTTAAAATCAAAACTAAGTTGCGGTGAAAGCTAATGTTTACTGGGTGTTCCATGTGACAAGAATTGTGCCTGTTATTACAACAGTTATGTGAAAAAGATGATCGTTTTAACCCATTTACAGAT
Source organism: Bos indicus (assembly GCF_029378745.1). NCBI lineage: Eukaryota > Metazoa > Chordata > Mammalia > Artiodactyla > Bovidae > Bos > Bos indicus. The sequence goes on along the minus strand of NC_091776.1, from coordinate 25,146,584 downwards.
GATGAAACTCTGAGAAGCTTATATACTTGTCTATTAATTATAAGGGTAGTGAGTGTTGGAGCTGGGAGCTAACTTCTGCCTTAAGGAACCCTGCTGTTAGCTACCTTAAATAGTATGGAATAAGATAAAATAAAATGAAGCAATTAAGCAAATAATATTTCATTAGAAATGTACAAAATAGATTTATCATATACTGAGTTTTAAAGAGAAACTATTTTTAGATACATAAATTCCTCTCACATTTAAACCTCAAAGCCTTGTGATTTAAACAAAGCTTATGCTCCAAGTATCAGAAATGATAAAAAGACTTTAAGATATAAATGGTAGGTTGTATTACTTTTTCTCACATTTTCAAGCTATAATAGTATGTCTCACACTACACTGAGTGTGTGTGTGTGTGTGTGTGTGTGTGTGTGTGTGCATGCACGCTCCTGTGTAAAATGAGATTGGGATTGGATGGTCACAATATTGAAAATAAAATATTATAGACTAGCATATGATGGAGTATACCAGAGTAAAATAGGATTTAGAGATTTCCTTGTCTAAAATTCCTAAATCAACATTCAATGAACCCTTACCTAGATTGAAGGTGGGAGAAAAAGGAGTATAAAAATGTTCATTTTCAACAAATGGATGTTCAGCCTAATATTCCTTACAATTGACCACAAAAATCTTTTTTTTTTCCTACAAAATGAGCATATCAAAAGGAGAGTTTTGAGGTACAAACGTCAGGAAATGTTAATTTATCATTTCACATATTTTGTGGAAGAGGAAAAGCAAGCCCTGCGGAGTGTGAATTAAAGTCTTGTAGCAACCTAGTTGCAGAAATGAACTATCCACAGGCAGTGCATTTTATACACATGTCAAACAGGTTATAAAATTAGATGGTCTGGGTTAAAATCCATTTTATAATACTTTAAATCTGTGTGGCTTTTGCAAAATCACTTAGGCAATGTTTTTTTTTTTTTTTTGTCTTTGTAATTTGCAGCTGTTGATTTAACTTTTAACACATTCTATGTTTTGATTCTTATGAAATTTATATTATTGAACATATGTATAATAAGTGTAACATCCATATTACTTTTTTATTGTAGTACGCTATATGTATTTATATTATAGAAGTGAGAAGAAACATTACAAGGCACTTTGTGCTACATATTCTATATACCTCTTTTTCCTAAATCTTACAGACAGAGGTCTAAGATTTAATTTTGTTTTATGAAGAATATAGAGACTGTCCTATTGAATTTTTACCTTAAAAAAGCAAAACTTTGGGCACTACCTTAAAAGAATTTCATGTCTGACACACTAGTAGTAATCTGGCGGTAATTAAAATGGTGACATGGGCTTTGAAATCCATGTATGTGGATTCTAATTTTGGCCAAATGACTCATTGTAATGGACAAACACTGACTGTTGGAGGATTAAATAAATCCCTCTGTAAATAGCATTTTTAAACAATATTTGAAAAACATATCCGTTGGTTCTGATTATCATACTTGTAGCAATGATTTTTCTTCTAGAAGTCAAAATGAATCAGACCACTTATCATGGACTTAATAATGTCAGTGGTGTTTGAATTTCTTATTGTGTTTGAAAGTCTTATTGGAGAAGAATATTGAAAAGAAGGAGACGGATTGTTAAGTCTACATGAAGATAGTAGAAACGGTTTATTAGTTTAAGAATATTTAAGAGTAAAAGAGAATCCAAAATGACTATAATTATGACAATGGTGAAACACTTTAGAATCTGTTTTTCACAAGTTTTACTTTTTCAGGAAAATAGTGCTTATCTTCAACTGACTACCTATTTCCTCCTCAATAGTACAGATTTGATAGGAGTAAGACTCTGATGCTGGGAGGGATTGGGGGCAGGAGGAGAAGGGGACGACAGAGGATGAGATGGCTGGATGGCATCACTGACTCGATGGACGTGAGTCTCAGTGAACTCCGGGAGTTGGTGATGGACAGGGAGGCCTGGCGTGCTGCGATTCATGGGGTCGCAGAGTCGGACACGACTGAGCGACTGATCTGATCTGATCTGATGTCAATAGGTGAATGTTATGTTTGAATTTTATCTAACTAGACCTTAAATAGGCTTCCCTGCTGGCTCAGACCACAAGGAATCTGCCTGCAGTGTGGGAGACCTGGCTTCGATCTCTGGATAGAGACCTTAAATGGGTTTTCCAGGTGGCACTAGTGGTAAAGAACCCACCTGCCAAGGTAGGAAATGTAGGAGACGTGGGTTCAATCCGTTTGTCAGGACGATCCCCTTGAGGAGGGCATGGCACCCCACTCCAGTATTCTTGCCTGGAGAATCCCATGGACAGTGGAGACTGGTGGGCAGCAGTCCATAGGGTCACAAAGAATTGTCCATGGGAGTTGGTGATGGACAGGGAGGCCTGGCGTGCTGCGATTCACGGGGTCGCAAAGAGTCGGACACAACTGAGCGACTGAACTGAACTTAACTGAAGTGACTTAGCACGCACGCACACCCTAAGTATTCATATAGAAGAGCTTTAGCTGAGTGTTTGGTTTGCAACAATGTTGACTTTCATAAAATTATTTTGTATTATTAACATACACAATTTCAACCACTTGAATGCATTGTTTTTATATGGTGTACAGGGAACCTGGCAATGCATCTATAAGATTATGTCTATAAAAGAAGTGCCATGTTTTAAAAGTTCATCTTAAGTAAAGGAATTATTTGGAAGTTGGGGACTGTTGAACAGCAAAGTTTTTAAAATATTTTGAATAGTACCAATGAAAGCAAAATTAAATGATTTTTACTTCCCTTTCTGCATATGTAGATAAAAAACTTTTATTGATATGATTTTTAGAAAATTGCTTAGTGGTGTAATTTCTTTAACATAGAAATACAACAAATACAGGCATGGGATTTATTTTTATTTTCACTTACTGATATGTTTGAACTCTCATAATTTCTAAAATCAGAAAATTTAAAAAAAAACGTTTTTACAAAGTTATGTGTAGAATATATACACCCATATTCCATATTTTAGGTGTTGCTGCTTCTGCTGCTAAGTTGCTTCAATCATGTCTGACTCTGTGACCCCGTAGACGGCAGCCCACCAGGCTCCACTGTCCCTGGGATTCTCCAGGCAAGAACACTGGAGTGGGTTGCCATTTCCTTCTCTAAATATTTTACGTGTATGTGTGTATAAATACATACACAAACATAAATATAGAGACTCCTGTGTTATATTTATGTATCTTTACACACATATATAATTTATAGATGCTTCATCAAATGATATAAAAGTATATCTATCATCCTTCAGAAACCATGTGAAAAAACAATGCTCTTTGTTTAAAAACAGATTATTAGTAATCAATGTGCATGTAATCAAGGCCAATAAGGATCTCTTTAAGACACTGATAAATTGTATTCATTATTTATTCTTAATTTAAAAAGGATTGAAAACACACCTTGAGGGAGAGGGGGGAATTAACATAAGCATTTGAAGGAATCATTTTTCCCCTTTCTAATAAGGAGCTTTTCTAACATGATTTACCTGATTAATATTTGATGTGAACAATTATCAGTGATAGCACATCATGTAACTATTTTTTTTCAAGTTTGAATAGTTCATGCAAAGGAAGAATGCACACATTCCCAATTCAAAAAACAAGAAATATGAAAACAAACATAAAACTAGATTTAAGAAATTTGTTCTGAGAAATATTTTTCACTAAATTTGGTTTATCTTACATAGTTTGTTAAATTTTATCAAATCATTTAACACATAGTGTAAATATTGCTCTGCAACCTCATTGTGGTCTATTTTCAGTTCCTTTCCTTTTCGAATGTTATAACTACTTTTCTCAAACCTGAAATCCAAGCCTGCCTCACTCACACCTTTCAGTGGACGATCTTACTTCTGAGTTCAGAGAAATAGTTTAGGCATCATAAAAAAAACCTTGCAACTTCTTCTAAGAGTCTCATAATCTCAACATTATCAGTCCTCATCCTTACATCTTAAAAGGAAAATTTATTTCACCATTTGTATTCATCATGACTGCTGGGATTACAAGCCACAGAGTGTCAACCCATGTTGCCTTAACAGAAAAGGACCACTTTGGCTCAGGTAACTGAAAGAGCTATACATGGGTTCAAAGATTCAGATAAGAAAACAAATTATCTAATTCCAAGGCTGATGCAAACACCAGTGTGTTTAAGGTCATTTCTTCCTTCCTGTCTGCTTTCTTTGAAGTCATTCTCCATCAATCCTCTCTTTAACTTCCTCTCCAATGTTTTCTACCCTCCATATAGGGTATTCAAACTTTCCTAACTTAAAACTATATCCTTCCATATCTAGATTCATTTCCATGTGTATCAATACACTCACTTTGTTTCAATATACCCCAGCTGAAGTACCAGGTGTACCTTTACCTCAAACCCTCAAGTTCAATATATCTGAAAACTAATGTCTCTCCTTGGACCCTACAGAACTTTTCCTGGGTGCTACTAACTTACTTCTGCCACAGAAGTGATTAAGGTATTTTTTAAAACCAACACGACTCATAATTTAATGTCTGAGTACCCTTGGCTTCTAACTCCTCGGGCTCACTGTTTAAGAATCTTTCAGACTTCACTTCTAACTCATACAAGCCAAGGCCTCCTCTTCAGTTCAGTTCAGGCACTCAGTCATGTTTGACTCTTTTTGACCCCATGGACCACAGCACGCCAGGCTTCCCTGTTGGGGGCCGGTGTGAGGCACTCCGCCCACGACAAAGGTCATGAGGAAGGAGGCTCGACATATGCAAAGGCGGGATCAAGCCTCAGGAGTCCCCCTGGAAATTCTTGAACATCTACCCCCATAACTAGAGCCTGCCTACTTTACTACTTTGTGCTCTCCCCTACACCTCTGACTTTACGGGGGGCTGTCCCCCACCACCTCTTTTGGAGAAGGAGTTAACTTAGAGCTCCAGTTAATAATAATTCCTGGGCGTGACAGGAGTGTTTCAACCTACAAACTCCTCTGAAGGTTCTCTAGCCTGCCTGACAGGCTTGTCTGGCCATGTGTGATTGCTCACAGCCTCCCAACCGTGAGAGGCACGAGATGCTTTAAACCTTCTAAAAACAGGTTCCTTAGAAAAGTTAGAAAACTATTAGTATAAGTATAATGGGCTGATTAGAAATTGTATTGGTGAAGGGTTTTTGATTTGTTGAGCCAATGTTTGTTGCTAAGACTCCACATCCCCTGCCCTTACACACATTAATGAATATATAGAAGAAATAAGTATTAACCTTTGATATAAATCACATTAGACCTTAGGCTAAGTAAATTCTTTCCTTAACTAAAACCCACTACACCCTCACCCTATAGGAATGTAACTTTATTTGGGTGGCGTCTGTTTTAAGAATAATCACCCTTGGAGAAAAAAGTGTTCTGGTTGACTGACCACTGTCACAAGGAGAGGGTCATAAATTGTCAGCAGGACCCCCTGGCCAGAAGATGATGTAACACCCCTAAGACCTCTGTATACATTTGTGTGAAGCACGTGACTTTAATAAAAGTCAGGACTGCTGTCCCCACGTGACTTTTGTATAACATCTCAGTGTATAAAAACAGACTCTGGAAAATAAAGAATGGGGATCAGTTCCTCGAAATACTGGTCTCCCCATGTCTTTTTCCCTCTCAAACTCTGGCTGAGTCTCCATCTGTAGCGCAGAACCCACCAAGCTTACTAATTTTGCCTGGGCTTCTAAGATCCGACTGGGGAGGCCTCAGTGTCTCCTCTCCTTTGGAAGAGCGGAAGGATGCCTGCGGCCTACGTAAGTGGTGCAAACTTCTTGTCTTGAAGTTTTATTGGTCTCCCGCGTAAACTAAGCTACTCAGCCTCTTTTCTCCACTGAATTTTCCTGCTGAGCTATCCTCATTCTATTACTCTTTATATCTTTGACGAATATTTAAATAGTCGCCGAAGCCATCTCCCCTTCGAATTCCCTGGATCAGCCGGGGCTGGACCCCGGCACTTCCCTGTCTATCATCAACTCCCTGAGCTTACTAAAACTTATGTCCATTGAGTCAGTGATGCCATCCAACCATCACATCCTCTGTTGTCCCCTTCTCCCACCTTCAATCATTCCCAGCATCAAGGTCTTTTCAAATGAGTCAGGTCTTCGCATCAGGGGGCCAAAGTATTGGAGTTTCAGCTTCACCATCAGTCCTTCCAATGAATATTCAGGACTGATTTCCTTTAGGATTGACTGGTTTGACCTCCTTGCAGTCCAAGGGACTCTCAAGAGTCTTCTCCAACAGTTCAAAAGCATCAATTCTTCAGTGCTCCACTTTCTTTAAGTCCAACTCTCACATCCATCCATGACTACTGGAAAAACCAAAGCTTTGACTAGATGAACCTTTGTTGGCAAAGTAATGTCTCTGCTTTTTAATATGCTGTCTAGGTTGGTCAAAACTTTTCTTCCAAGGAACCAGTGTCTTTTAATTTCATGTCTGCCATCACCATCTGCAGTGATCTTGGAGCCCCCCAAAATAAACTCTGTCTCTGTTTCCACTGTGTCCACATCTATTTGCCATGAAGTGATGGCCCAGATGCCATTATCTTAGTTTTCTGACTGTTGAGTTTAAGCCAACATTTTCACTCTCCTCTTTCATTTTTATCAAGATGCTCTTTAGTTCTTCTTCATTTTCTGTTGTAAGGGTGGTGTCATCTGCCTATTTGAGGTTATTGATATTTCTACCAGAAATCTAGAGTACAGCTTGTGCTTAATCCAGTCCAGCATTTCTCATGATGTACTTTGCATATAAGTTAAATAAGCAGGGTGACAATATACAGACTTGACATACTCCTTTCCCTATCTGAAACCAGTCCAGTTCTAGCTGTTGCTTCTTGACCTGCATACAGATTTCTCAGCAGGCAGGTAAGGTGGTCTGGTGTTCCTATCTGTTTAAGAATTTTCCACAGTTTGTTGTGATCCACACAGTCAAAGGCTTTGGCATAGTCAACAAAGCAAAAATATATGTTTTTCTGGAACTCTCTCTTTTTCAATGATCCAGTGGATATTGGCATTTGATCTCTGGTTCATCTGCCTTTTCTAAATCCTGCTTGAACATATGGAATTTCACAGTTCACGTACTGCTGATGCCTGGCTTGGAGAGTTTTGAGCATTACTTTGCTAGTTTGTGAGATGAGTGCAATTGTGCAGTAGTTTAAGCATTCTTTGGCATTGCCTCTGTTGGGACTAGAATGCAAACTGACCTTTTCCAGTCCTGTGCCCACTGTTGAGTTTTCCAAATTTGCTGGCATATTGAGTGCAGCACTTTCATAGCATCATCTTTAAGGATTTGAAATAGCTCAAATGGGATTCCATCTCCTCCACTAGCTTTGTTTGTAGTGATGCTTCCTAAGACCCACTTGACTTCGTATTCCAGGATGTCTGGCTCTAGATGAGTGATCACAACATCCTGATTATCTGGGTCATGAAAATCTTTTTTGTATAGTTTTTCTGTGTACTCTTGCTACCTCTTCTTAACATTTTCTGCATTTGTTAGGTCCATAATATTTCTGTCTTTTATTGTGCCCATCTTTGCATGAAATGTACCCTTGATATCTCTAATTTTCTTGAAGAAATCTCTAGACTTTCCCATTCTGTTGTTTTCCTCTCTTTGTTTGCATGGATCACTGAGGAAGGCTTTCTTATCTCTCTCTGCTATTCTTTGGAACTCTGCATTCAAATGGGTATATCTTTCCTTTTCTCCTTTGCCTTTAGCTTCTCTTCTATTCACAGTTATTTGTAAGGACTCAGACAACCAATTTGCTTTTGGCATTTATTTTCCTTGGGGTTAGTCTTGATCACTGCTTCCTGTATAATGTAAAGAACTTCCATCCATAGTTCTTCAGGTACTCTGTTTATCAGATCTAATTCCTTGAATCTATTTGTCACTTCCACTGTATAATTATAAGGAATTTGATTTAGGTCATACCTGAATGATCAAGTGGTTTTCCCTACTTTCTTCAATTTAAGTCTGAATTTGGCAATAAAGAGTTCATGATCTGAGCCACAGTCAACTCCTGGTCTTGTTTTTGCTGACTGTATAGAACTTCTCCACCTTTGGCTGAAAAGAATATAATGAATCTGACATCAGTGTTGACCATCTTGTGATGTCCATGTGTAGAGTCTTCTCTTGTGTTGTTTCAAGAGAGTGTTTGCTATTAACAATGTGTTCTCTTGGTGAAACTGTACTAGCTTTTGCCCTGCTTTGTTCTGTACTCCAAGTCCAAATTTGCCTGTTACTCCAGGTATTTCTTGACTTCCTAGTTCCCTATAATGAAAAGGACATCTTTTTTGGGTGTTAGTTCTAGAATATCTTGTTGATCTTCTTATTGGTCAGGGCATAGACTTGGATTACTGTGGTATTGAATGGTTTGCCTTGGAAACGAACAGAAATCATTCTGTCATTTTTGAGATTTCATCCAAGTACTGCACTTCAGACTCTTTTGTTGACTATGATGGCTAATCTCTTTCTTCTAAGGGATTCTTGCCCATAGTAGTAGATATAATGGTTATCTGAGTTAAATTCACCCATTCAAGTCCATTTTAGTTCGCTGATTCCTAAAATGTTGACGTTCCTTCTTGCCATCTCCTGTTTGATCACTTCCGGTTTGCCTTGATTCATAGACCTAACATTCCTATGCAATATTGCTCTTTACATCTCAGACTTTGCTTCTATCACCAGTCACATCCACAACTAGGTGTTTTTGCTTTGGCTCTGTCTCTTCATTATTTCTGGAGTTATTTCTCCACTGATTTAAAGTAGCATATTGGGCACCTATTTACCTGGGGACTTCATCTTTCAATGTCCTATCTTTTTGCCTTTTCATACTTTCATGGGTTTCTCAAGGCAAGAATACTGAAGTTGACTGCCATTCCTTTCTCCTGCTGGTAAGTCGCTTCAGTCGTGTCCGACTCTAAGCGACCCCATGGACAGCAACCTACCAGGCTCCTCCATCCATGGGATTTTCCAGGCAAGAGTACTGGAGTGGGGTGCCATTGCCTTCTCCAATTCCTTTCTCCAGTGGACCGCATTTTGTCAGAACTCTCCACCATGACCCATCTATCTTGGGTGGCCCTACATGGGCATGGCTCATGGTTTCATTGAGTCAGACAAAGCTGTGGTCCATGTGATCAGATTGGTTAGTTTTCTGTGATTGTGGTTTTCATTCTGACTGCCCTCTGTTGGAGAAGGTTAAGAGGCTTATGGAAGCTTCCTGATGGGAGATACTGACTGAGGGGCTAATTAGGTCTTGTTTTGATAGAGTTATCTCCTCTCCTCCTCTTACTGAAGGCCATTTGCAAGAATGTGAAGCCACTATCTCAACATAATATCATTTCCTTAAACTTAGAGGATAGAGCTGCTTGTGTTAAGAGAGGCTACTGTGATAGGAGGATAGACAACAAAATCTTTGGATATTTAGGTCACCATTTCAACTACTGGTATTCCCCATGTATCTGTTTTATATCTAAGGTACTAAATTATATTTTAAATACTTTTACTGTGAAAGACTATTTAAACACCATTGCTTTAAAAAATTTTTTTATTTGTTTATTTTTGACTGTGCTGGTTTTTCACTGCTTCTGGGTTTCCTCTAGTTGCAGCGAGCAGGGGCTTACTCTCTAGTTGTGGTGCACAGCCTTCTCATTGCGGTGGCTTCTCTTGTTGCAGATCATGGGCTCTAGGCATGTGGGCTTCAGTAGTTGCTGCACGTGGGCTCATCGTTGTGACCTGTGGTCTCTAGGGTGTGGGCTCAGTTGCTGCACTGCATGTGGAATCTTCCTGGACGAGGAATGGAACCCATGTCCCCTACATTGGCAGGCAAATTCTTATCTACTGTGCACCATCAGGGGAGCCCTGAATATCAGTGTTTTACTGGGTAAAATATAAACAACATCAGTGCATACTCTGTCCAATGAATTTAACCTTCCTTTTTATATTTTTGCCTTGTATTTTTCAGTCTAGGAACGCTGTATTTCCCATGGAACAACCCTCCCACAACCACTTTGCCCCTTACACTTTATGTTCTTTTTCTGTGGAACATGCTCAGTCACATTTTTGTTTGGCGAACACCTCTTCATCCTTTACTCCTTTATGATGCAAGTGTTAATTTCTCTGACATCTTTGTCAGAGACATCTATAGATAGGTGTCTACACTTCTTTTACTTAATTCCCCTCTACTTCTTCTGGAAGTAACATGAAAGTGAATCCCAGCATGATTTTTGCCTTTATGGTGTCTATAATCTGGAGATATCTGAGAATCTTAAACAAAACCGCTTAGGAATGAGTAGGACTATGTACAAGCATTGTCTAAGATATGCTCGTGATGTAAGAGCTTACTGAGTGAAGTCTTTGTAAAGTTTATTGGAGACTTTTTTTCATAGAGTTAGTTCAAGTAGAGATCAGAGAAGACAAATAAAACTATATTAAGCATGAGTTGATTATCTTTATTATTCTGTAATTTGTCAGTAATAATCTGTATGTTCTTTATAAATGTGGTGGTGGACACCACTTCACTTTATTTTGTTGATTCAATAATGCCTACATATTAAAGCAATATGTTGACAAATGAACAATTTAATATAACAACCATAGAGGAATTTTAAATTATTTTATAAATAGTCATTTGTTGTTAAATATGTCAGTTACAGTCTTATCTACATACTGCCATCAAGTCAAAGCCTAAACTTTTCAGAATATTTAAATAGAAGGTATGTTGGGTTTCTCCCTCAAGTTCATCTAAATTACTTGGGAAGTATTTTTCTATTTTTAGGATTTAGTTTGATGATTGTGTTATCAATATTATTAGCTATGAAGAATTCACTGTTTTTTCATCTCAAATGTTTAGCAACATGCCCAGCATTTAGTGTACTTAGTTTAATAAATTAGTATACTTAGTATAGATAAATATAGATTGAAAGGCTTTATTAATGAAACTACTCAATTCAGATTGATGTTCTCCATTAATCAGAGAAGTATTGTACTTTTTTTTCATGGAATGCAGAGACCAATTGATTTGGGAACAGAAGGGATATCTGGAAAACTTTTCAAGTTAAGTCTTCATAGTGTGACTTAACTGCTTTTAATGAAATGTAAATTCTTCAAATAATTTACATATCTTATAGAGAAAATTGCACATGTTTGAAAACAGCTATCAAAAAATGTTCACTATTTTTTATTTTTCATGGTATATTTAACATAAAAATACACAAAATATTTGTGGTTGGGTTTTTTGTTTTTCTGTGGAGTCTGCATTTTTCAGTTTAGATGCATCTTGTTTTCTCTGATATTCCTCTATTTCTTCAGTTCAGTTCAGTTCAGTCGCTCAGTCGTGTTCGACTCTTTGCAACCCCATGAATCCCAGGACGCCAGGCCTCCCTGTTCATCACCAGTTCCTGGAGTTCACTCAGACTCACGTCCATCGAGTCAGTGATGCCATCCAGCCATCTCATCCTCTGTCGGCCCCTTCTCCTCCTGCCCCCAATCCCTCCCAGCATCAGAGTCTTTTCCAATGAGTCAACTCTTTGCATGAGGTGGTCAAAGTTTTGGAGTTTCAGCTTTAGCATCACTCCTTCCAAAGAACACCCAGGGCTGATCTCCTTCAGAATGGACTGGTTGGATCTCCTTGCAGTCCAAGGGATGCTCAAGAGTCTTCTCCAACACCACAGTTCAAAAGCATCAATTCTTTGACGCTCAGCCTTCTTCACAGTCCAACTGTCACATCCATACATGACCACTGGAAAAACCATAGCCTTGACTAGACAGGCCTTTGTTGGCAAAGTAATGTCTCCACTTTTTAATATGCTGTCCAGGTTGGTCATAACTTTCCTTCCAAGGAGTAAGTGTCTTTTGATTTCATGGCTGCAATCACCATCTGCAGTGATTTTGGAGCCCGAAAAAATAAAGTCTGACACTGTTTCCACTGTTTCCCCATCTATTTCCCATAAAGTGATGGGACCAGATGTTTCCACTGTTTCCCCATCTATTTCCCATAAAGCGATGGGACCGGATGCCATGATTTTCGTTTTCTGAATGTTGAGCTTTAAGCCAACTTTTTCACTCTCCACTTTCACTTTCATCAAGAGGCTTTTGAGTTCCTCTTCAGTTTCTGCCATAAGGGTGATGTCATCTGCATATCTGAGGTTATTGATATTTCTCCTGGCAATGTTGATTCCAGCCTGTGCTTCTTCCAGCCCAGCATTTCTCATGGTGTACTCTGCATATAAGCAGTGTTATTTTGTTTTCTAAATATGATTATGTAATTTAATCACAGAGAGAAAATGGGCTTCAAGCAGGAAATTCCTATGGGATGTCTTTTTCTTTAAAACAGAGGAGATACTTGAACAGATACAAAAGCTTTAGTTGCAGAAGCAGAAGAATCAGTAAATCCCCATTGTGCTTAGTTGATTAAAAGGATAGTTGGGAAAGGCAAATAGTGGCAACACCTCTAGAATGCCATAGTAAAAGCAATATTTTACACTAAAGGGGCTTTGTTATTCACTCCTTGAGTTTTCTTAAACAAACCTGTGTTTAATGTTTGGTTTTGCCATTTTCAAAGTTTGTAACCATGGATGATGTCTCAGCCTCTGAGTCCCCATGGGTAAATTTGGGTTTGTAGTACTCTTCTCCAAGCCTTCTTATACGGACAAACTATAAAGTGAGAACAATAAAACAGCAAAATAATAAACTTTATAGTAGAGTTTTTACTGTTTCTAGGATGTTGATGACAAGAGTGGTGATTTTTAAGTGAGTCACCATACCAGGTTCTGAGCTAAGACTTTGGATGCAATGGTTAAAAGGGCAGTTCTGAAAGTTAACCTCACATTCTAATGTTCCTATTACACACACACACACACATACAACTCTTCCATACTTTTGAAAAATACTGTGATGTAAACTAAGACTGACTTGTTTTCATATGGTCTAAATATTTCACTTTCTTATATCAGATGGAGCAGAATAATATCCTTTGCCTTGGAATCAATACTTAGATGAGTAAGCTTGGAGTACATCTGAAGAGAAGTTGTATTCACCATTCAACCATCAAGTATATCATGTGTTCTAGTCTCTGTTCAAAAGCCAGTGATCATATATATATATATATATATATATATATATATTTAAGAACACAATCTATTTTTTCTTGAGATACAAATGTTCAGTTTGGATGATTAGAATGAACTAGCTCTACCATTTACTCCAATGAATTCCAATGGAGGCAGAGGCTAAATAGGCTCTAGACTCTTCTGGTCTATTAATATTCAGCTTATCAAATCTACAGCCTGGTATTTCTGTAGTAGGACTGCCCCAACAAGGCCAGATGTGACAAGTGTTGAAGAAGATGGTGATATGGATAGTTCAACATGTACATGCAGTCTAGTCTGCTATCTCCATATGGAGAGCTCCAAAATTCTGTATTCGGTCAGAGCTGGGAGTGATATCATGGTGCTGGCCCATCTTAGCTCCATTGCTTTTCTGAATCTACTTTGCTATTTTTGGAGAATAGATTCAGATCCTGTAGGAGCTGGTGGAGACCATTCTTTTGGCAGCTGGCTGGGCTAACCAGTACTTATATCTTTTGGTCTTGGGCCTCCCAAAGTTCAGGACAGACATAGGCACCCTCAGAGTGTCATTTAGCAAGTGAGACAAAATTCATATTTTATGGCAAGACAAGAAAAATATAAACATAAAATTCCTCTCTGCCCTTTGGCTTCCCCTCTCCCCACACTATGGTGTATTTGCATTGTGTATTGACCAAACCTCCCCCATGAGCAGGTATAAATGGCAACATTCTCCTAGCACCAACAAGGCAACTCCTTAAGAGATAACATTACTTCTTGATCTTTTAAGGGGTCATATGACCCACCAGGATGTTGCTTAGAGCTGAATTATATAAACAGTTAATAATACATCATTTGGGAGGTGCTAAACCTGCATACAGCCCCTGACCCACTCCAGGGGCAGCAGTGAGCAGGGGAAGCTGCTGTAGTGGAAAAAAAAAAAAAGATAAAAAAAATAATACATCATTTGATGTTCAGTCCACTGTCTCAAAAATTTGTACATAACCGTGCCTTGATTTCTAACTGGCAGAACCGTTCTCAGAACTTTCTGATATGCTCTTCTCAGGTTATAATCCTCAAATTTGCCTTGAATAAAATTTTCTAATTATTTCTTAGATTGACTGATTAATTTCATGAGCAATCGCCACCTCACACCAATATTCATCCCACTCTGTGGTGGGCTCTTCTGGTAACTTCAGTGCATGTGGGGGTGATCACAACACCAGGATTTCTGTGGAAGTGGCAACAACTATTTCAGAATTTATCTCTCATTCGACATTGTTCTTCACCTCCATCTCCAGGTGACTTCTTTTTAGAAATTTCACTGTTATCTCACCTGCTTCGGCTTCCCTGGAGGCTGAGCCAGCAAAGAATCTGCCTGCAAGGCACAAGACCTGGGTTCGAATCCTGGGTCAGGACGGTCCCCTGGCGAAGGGAATGGAAACCTACTCCAGTATTCTTGCCTGGAGAATTCCATGGACAGAGGCTACGGTCCATAGGGTCGCAAACAATCAGAAACGACTGAGCCACTAACATTTTCACTCTCCCCTGCCTTGGTCTGGATTTTCTCTAAATCTCCTTCTGAGCAATTTCTCCTCTTCAAACAGATTCTTTTTTTTTTTTTTTTTCTTTTTAGGAACTGTATATATAGCCAGTCCTTGAAGAATAGTCCATCAGAGCTCACAGATTATTTTCATTGAACCCAGATAACCTGGGATTCCAAGTTCCTCCTCCAATTGCGTGAAGACGAGCTCCAGGTTGTCTCTGGGCTGCTGTTTCCCCAATCCTCCACCAGATTGTGGACCGGTGTTGCTGATATAGGCTAGGGCTACTGGCTCTCTCTAGGGAAAGCGGCACTTTCCACAGGTGCAAGTATCAATGCCAGTTCCTCCATGAAGAGAGAGGCTGAAGTGGAATCTGAAGACATAGGCGGGGGCAGGCCGATTCAAGCAGCCGCAGGAGGCGCTCCCCACCTCCTGCTCGCAGCAGCTGTTCCGCCCCTGCCAGGCCGCGAAGGCGCTGCCACCGTGTTCTCTGCAGGGAAGATAGACCGCACAGAGAAGTCTGGTAAGTGTCTGATCTGTAACTGAGGAGGAAAGCATCAGAATCTTCCGCAAGGATGAGGTCAACATCCCCAGATTACAATACATTGCAATAGATAATAAGGAGAAGTTGCAAAAATTGGCCAGGAATTCCTCAAATTCTCAGGAATTTCCTTGCCATTTAACTTTGGTCACAAGTGTTTCCTCTATTGGCTTCTGTGGTGGCTCAGAAGATAAAGAATCTGCCTGCAATGTGGGAGACCCAGGTTTCATCTACAATTGCTTTATATCTGTTGACTGGGGGGAAGAAAAAAAGCACTGCCTGAAAGTTGAGCATTATGTTTTATTCATGCTTCCCAGGTGGCTCCCTGGTAAAACAATCTGCCTGCCAATGCAGGATTGCAGGTTCCATGCCTGGGTTGGGCAGAGCCCCTGGAGGAGGAAATGGCAATTCACTCCAGTATTCTTACCTTGGAAATCCCAGGGACAGAGGAGCCTGATGGACTACAGTCCATGGGGGTCGCGAAGAGTCAGACACTGAGCGTACACACGTTTTATTCATTGGACATTCTTAGGACTTCAGGCTCTGGAGATGGCATCTCAGCTCTGAGAGACTGCTCCAAAGAGGAAGGAGGGCAGGGTGTATAGGATATTTTTGCAAAAGAACCAGGTAGTTGGAACATCGGAACATCAAAAGATTATTGTAAACAGAAGAAAACCAGATAGCTCAAGTAAAGCAATTTAGCACTTTTCCTTGTATGGGAAATTGGAGGAGTGTGGGCTCACTGAAATCATTCTTTTGATATGCACCCCAGCTATCTGGGGCCAGTATCCTGTGTTTTCTCATTTGGAGTTTCCTCAAGGCTGCACCTTAAGGAGTGGCTTCAGGATGAAGCCTGCTGAAAGATGGGAATTCCTTGTTTCCTTCCTGAGTTGCCATTCAGCATCTGTAATGTGATAGTTGATGGCTGTGACATCCTTTGTTTACTGATACGGTAGGCAATAATTTAGTTCTCATCCTGAATACATATTTGAATTGTCAATAATTGTGATACAAACATTTGTTGAACATTGATTATCTCTCAATCACTGAGTTAAACAGTTTATGTTTCATTCTTACAACACACACTATTGGTCAGATTACCATGAGAAGGAAAAAAGTCCCTCTAACTATGTTAAGCAGAAAGGAATTTATTATATAGATTAAATATCTCACACAATCCTGGGCAGGGTTAAGGAAAGAGAGATCGCTGATTGAAATAATCCTTTTCAAAGCTATACAGTAGGAATGAGTTTCTAGGGGAACTGTTGTCTATGTTCAATACATGCATCAACAGTACACTGCCATAATCAGGAAACTGCCTCAATGAGGAAGCCATCGGAACTTTGTGTATGAAAAACTTTAGTAAGCAAATCACTTTTACATAAACAAAACAAACACACCCTTTTGTGCTTACGAGATACATGTTAGCATAAGGCCACTAAAGAAGAACTTCTGTGTATAAGGAGGGATTGTGTGCTATTATTTCCTAAAAACTGGGAATATATGTGTCTTGAACAAATTCTCTGCTTTGAGTTTTGCAGTGAGCTCCACAGTATACAAAGCATCCTTTGAGTTTGAAGTCAAATCTAAAATGGAACATACTATGAGTAGCCTGATGAAATTTATATAGGTAACAAATGTTGACTTTTTCCCCCCACCAAAGTTAAGCATCAGTGGTAATTGATCTACATAGTTCAGATCTAAAAGAAACCACTAATAATGACATATTTGTTGATTCCTTTAAAAGTTAACTGGGCTTTTTCAGAGACAGATTTTTTTTTTTGAGACTTTATGTTTGTGTATTACGAATAATTTGAAATCATCAGTGTTATTTCACTCGTACACATGAAATAGTACAACTTGATATCTTTTGTTATTTACTCTAAAAATATCTTGGGTCATCTAATGAGTTGAGGACCTAATAATGTGTTCAACAAGAGAGCCTGCTAAAAATCTCTCATGCAGATCTGCTTCTGATATTATGTTTGTCATTTCACATTCACTAAATTTCTTTACATTTTCAAACATTGTATCAGACTACATGTCCTTGGCAAGTAACATGATGGGATATATATTACAAGGCCAACATAGATGACATCATTTCTAATATGTACAAGAACCAGAGAGAGAAACAGAGCTGCCACATTGATTAATAATGATGTATTCTCAAGTTAATATTCTTTAGTGGACATCATTAGAAATTTACTAAAGATTTTCGTGGGAGAAAACAGAGCAGAATATTTAATAGGATGTAGTGTCCATGCTTTCTTTTGAAAAACCTCCTCTAACTATGTCTCTTTTATAAATCTCTCTACTTTGCCTTCCAGCCTCTGTGTCTTTGTTTGCTCCTTTTCTTCAAAGCCCAGTGTTTTTTGTGTGAGTATCCTTCTCTGGGATAACTTCCATGAGGATGCAGATTTAGTTTGTGATCTGTGTTCAGTTGTAATTAACTCTCTGTAGTAGGTTTCAGGATGGCAAGGGTCTTCTTTTATAGTAATATTATATTGCTTGTTAAAACAGTAAAAAAAAAAAAAAAAATCCAAAGATTTAAGATTTGGTACTTAGAAATAATGAGTTATATAACACTTAGCGGTAAAAACTATCCATTTACATTGTGTAAGAAAAAACCGAAATGAGTAGAGTCAGCTGGATACACTCTTGCTTCACATCTTACACAAGTTGATTATAGACTGAATGCGTAATTTAGAAGAAAATATCATGCAGTGTCTTTGTGACTTTGGAGTAGATAGGATTTCTTAGACATACTAATGATAAATGGAAATAATAATTTATACTGCATTAAATTATTTGACCTTCCAGATGTTCAGGCTGGATTTAGAAAAGGCAGAGGAACCAGACATCAAATTGCTAACATCTGCTGGATCATCGAAAAAGCAAGAGAGTTCCAGAAAAAATGTCTATTTCTGCCTTACTGACTATGCCAAAGCCTTTGACTGTGTGGATCACAACAAACTGTGGGAAATTTTTCAAGAAGTGGGAATACCAGACCACGTTACCTGCCTCCTGAGAAATCTGTATGCAGATCAGGAAGCAACAGTTAGAGCTGGACATGAAACAATGGACTGGTTCCAAATTGGGAAAGAAGTACGTCAAGGCTGTACAGAGTCACCCTCCTTATTTAAATTATATGCAAAGTACATCATGAGAAATGCCAGGCTGGATGAAACACAAGCTGGAATCAAGAATGCCAGGAGAAATATCAATAACCTCAGACATGCAGATGACATCACCCTTATGGCAGAAAGTGAAGAACTAAAGAGCCTTTTGATGAAAGTGAAAGAGGAGAGTGAAAAGTTGGCTTAAAACTCAACATTCAGAAAACGAAAATCATGGCATCTGGTCCCATCACTTCATGGGAAATAGATGGGGAAACAGTATCAGACTTTATTTTTGGAGGCCCCAAAATCACTGCAGATGGTGACCGCAGACATGACATTAAAAGACACTTACTCCTTGGAAGAAAAGTTATGACCAACCTAGACAGCATATTAAAAAGCAGAGACATTAATTTGCCAACAAAGGTCCATCTAGTCAAAACTATGGTTTTTCTAGTGGTTATGTATGGATGTGAGATTTGGACCATAAACAAAGCTGAGCACCGAAGAATTGATACTTTTGAACTGTGGTGTTGAAGAAGACGCTTGAGAGTCTCTTGGACTGCAAGGAGATCCAACCAGTGAATCCTAAAGGAAATCAGTCCTGAATATTCATTGGATGGACTGATGCTGAAGCTGAAACTCCAATACTTTGGCCACCTGATGTGAAGAACTGACTCATTGGAAAAGACCCTGATGCTGGGAAAAATTGAAGTCAGGAGGAGAAGGGGATAACAGAGGATGAGATGGTTGGATGGCATCACTGACTCAATGGACATGAATTCGAGCAGGTTCTGGGAGTTGGTGATGGTCACGGAGGCCTGGTGTGCTGCAGTCCATGGGGTTGCAAAAAGTTGGACATGACTGAATGAACTGAACTGCATTAAAAATAGTAATATCAGCCTTCATGAGACACTGAACATAGGGTTACAAAGCACCCTACAGAAGGAAGATGATTTCACAGTACATGTATCCAAATAAAGTACTTTTATCCAAAATAAATAAAGACCTCCTAAAAACTAATAGTAAAAAGACAGAAATTTGGTGGGTGAAGGTTTCAGCAGACAGTTAGAAGAAAAAAATCCAAATGACCAATAACAGTAAACCTATGAAAAAATGCTAAGTAAATTGGTCATCAGACATTGTATAATTTTGTTTTGAATAGCATAAGAAAAGAGGCAAATTTGAACTATTGTGTATAGTTCAGGTTAATGGTTATCATTTGTTCTGTAATACCTGAAAGGGGATCAAGAGGAATTCTAGAGTGCTAGGATAATTCCATTTCTTGATCTGGGTGCTGGTTATTTCAGTTCAGTTCAGTTCAGTTCAGTCGCTCAGTCGTGTCTGACTCTTTGCGACCCATCGACTGCAGCATGCCAGGCCTCCCTGTCTATCACCAACTCCCAGAGTTTACTCAAACTCATGTCTGTTGAGTCTGTGAGCTGTTTATTTAGGTGTTTTTGTGAGCCATGAAATTAAAAGACACTTACTCCTTGGAAGGAAAGTTATGACCAACCTACATAGCATATTAAAAAGCAGAGACATTACTTTGCCAACAAAGGTTCGTCTAGTCAAAACTATGGTTTTTCCTGTGGTCATGTATGGATGTGAGAGTTGGACTGTGAAGAAAGCTGAGTGTTGAAGAATTGATGCTTTTGAACTGTGGTGTTGGAGAAGACTCTTGAGAGTCCCTTGGACTGCAAGGAGATCCAACCAGTCCATTCTGAAGGAGATCAGCCCTGGGTGTTCTTTGGAAGGAACGATGCTAAAGCTGAAAGTCCAGTACTTTGGCCACCTCATGCGAAGAGTTGACTCATTGGAAAAGACTCTGATGCTGGGAGGGATTGGGGGCAGGAGGAGAAGGGGATGACAAAGGATGAGATGGCTGGATGGCATCGCTGACTCAATGGACGTGAGACTGAGTGAACTCCAGGAGTTGGTGATGGACAGGGAGGCCTGGTGTGCTACAGTTCATGGGGTCACAAAGAGTCAGACACGACTGAGCGACTGAACTGAACTGAATTTGTGAGCAAATCTGTGATTATGACAGATGCATTTTTCTATATGCAGTTTAAATTATAGCCAAAAGTTAAAGAAACTGAAAGAACACAATTACTCATTAGACACACACAAATAAGGCTTTTCTCAGAATGCTGGATAATTTTGTTGTAGGGATAAAATGCATCAGATGTGCAAACTGGTAGTAGTCAAGAAAAAAAATGCAAAATACCTGTGATAGAGATGAATCATTTGTGTACAAAATAGCATAAAACATTTACTCTAAATTAGAAATACCTCTTATTAAGTAGAGGGGAATTTTCTCTCATATTAAAACAATTGATACATGCCACTCCCAGTTGGCTCCCAACTCAATAGCATTTACTATTTGTTGTCATTTTTTATTTTTTTTTTAATTACTGAAAATGTAAAGAATGGACGGATTGTTCCTGATGGAGTTATATGACTGATAAGTTGTCTTCTATTTTGTGCTAGGTAGTCATATTCAGTTCTGCTATTGATTGAAGTTCTGTGTTGTAGGAATAATATACTCCAGTACCTGTGTGTGCCAGAAACAGAACATTTTCTGATTTCCTAAATTAAATTGCACTTGCCTCTACTATCACTTTTACCAGAGTGACTAGATGTCCAACTCATGTAGACTCTTCCTCTTTTGATGCTGCTCTTCTTTTGACAAAAGCTGTAAGTTGTATGTGTATACTCAGATCAGTAGAAAAACATGTATACTTAACAGAAATTTTTCTGTTGCTCTAAAAGTACATACATCATAAAAACTAAATCCAGCATGCCCTTTGATTTTGTTTGTTAACTTGATATTTCGATGGCATTTAAAGTATTTTCTCACTAGATGCTTACGTGTTTTTTTAAATTGTATTCTGAAGAATTATTTTTTTCTGATTTTCTTAGGTCTTTATAATTTCTCCATCTAATTTTTTAAAATGCTGCCTTATTCAGTATTGGGATAGACTTATTGTTACATTTGGCTTGAAATAAGTATGGTCTCAGGCAATGGCATCCCACTCCAGTACTCTTGCCTGGAAAATCCCATGGTGGGCTGCAGTTCACGGGGTCGCGAAGAGTCAGACACGACTGAGTGACTTCACTTTCACGCATTGGAGAAGGAAATGGCAACCCACTCCAGTGTTCTTGCCTGGAGAATCCCAGGGACGGGGGAGCCTGGTGGGCTGCCGTCTATGGGGCCGCACTGAGTCGGACACGACTGAAGCGACTTAGCAGCAGCAGCAGCATTTTCTATACAAAATTTTGAGCAAGAAGATAGGAAAGAAGCATACTGAGTAGGCAACTATTAGTGAATGCTGTAGACCTTAAGGTTGAGAAACAGTTGGTCATGTCAAGCATCCCAGTTGGAGAGAAACTCCAGGGGAAAGCTTTTGTGTATCCGAGGAATAAAGTAAGATTACTGCGGCCTGATAGAAGTGAGAAAGATGGGGTTTGGTAGGTGATGGATTCAGAGATACAAAGTCTAGATAATATCTATTTCCTTCATTGGATCTTCAATTAGTCAAGTTGAAGATCTACTTTTTATGCATTTCTTTGTTCTAAGTACCTTGCAGAGTTCTAGGCTAATAGTAAGCTTCCTTTTTTTTTTTTTTTTGATGAGTGAATTTTGGGTAACACTTTATATAAATATGTCAAAGAACTCTGTGATTTACTTTTTTATAAATAGTTTAAACTGTATTCACAGGAACATAAGTAAATTGGTCAAAATCTTATAATGGGTAGTCTTTGTTTTAGCATCAGTTCAGTTCAGTTCAGTTGCTCAGTCATGTCTGACTTGCGACCCCATGGACTGCAGCATGCCAGGCCACTCTGTCCATCACAAACTCCAGGAACCTGCTCAAACTCATGCCCATTGTGTCGGTGATGCCATCTAACCATCGCATCCTCTGTTGTCCCCTTCATCTCCCACCTTCAATCATTCCCAGCATCAGGGTCTTTTCCAATGAGTCAGTTCTTCACATCAGGTGGCCAAAGTATTAGAGTTTCAGCTTCAGCATCAGTCCATCCAATGAATATTCAGGACTGATTTCCTTTAGGATTGACTGGTTTGACCTCCTTGCAGTCCAAGGGACTCTCAAGAGTCTTCTCCAATACCACAGTTCAAAAGCATCTATTCTTCAGTGCTCAGCTCTCTTTATAATCCAACTGTCACATCCACACATCCATACATGACCACTGGAAAAACCATAGCCTTGACTAGATGGACCTTTGTTGGCAAAGTAATGTCTCTGCTTTTTAATAAGCTGTCTAGGTTGGTCATAGCTTTTCTTCCAAGGAGTAAGCATCTTTTAATTTCATGTCTTCAGTCACCATCTACAATGATTTTGGAGCCCAAAAAAGTAAAGTCTGCCACTGTTTCTACTTTTTCCCCATCTATTTGCCATGAAGTAATGGGACTGGATGCCATGTTCTTAGTTTTTTGAGCGTTGAGTTTTAAGCCACCTTTTTCACTCTCCTCTTTCACTTTCATCAAAAGGCTCTTTAGTTCTTTAGTATCTGCCGTAAGGGTGATGTCATCTGCATGTCTGAGATTATTGATATTTCTACCAGCAATCTTGATTCCAGCTTGTGCTTCACCCAGGCTGACATTTCTCATGATGTACTCTGCATATAAGTTAAATAAGCAGGGTGACACTGTACAGCCTTGACGTACTCCTTTCCCAATTTGGAACCAGTCCATTGCTCCATGTCCAGTTCTAACTGTTGCTTCCTGACTTGCATACAGGTTTCTCAGGAGGCAGGTCAGGTGGTCTGGTATCCCCATTTCTTAAAGAATTTACCAGTTTTTTTGTGATCTACACAGTCAAAGGCATTGGTGTAGTCAATAAAGCAGAAGTAGGTGTTTTTCTGGAAGTCTCCTGCTTTCTGTGAACCAGCAGATGTTGGCAATTTGATCTCTGGTTCCTGCGCTAGCATACATTTCTCTAAACTTAATCATATTTGAAAACACAAAAGCCTACCTTTCATTATCAATTGTTCTAATGTTATAATTTCTGCCTACATATGTTATTTTGTTTTGTTTGGCAAAAGAAGTCATATGAAAAATATATTAGTATGTTGGTCTCAACTATCAAAAGAATTTCACAAATTCTGTTTAATTTTAACTGTGGAGCTGTGATCATATTTGATATTTCACAACTGTGAGAGATTCACAAATATCTTTGTTCAATAATATTTGATTAAAAAATTATAGATTCTGATTTTTAAAATTGGGCACTGAATTTTGAGTAAATGGTCTATTTAACCAAATGTTGCATTGAATGTATGATGCATTAGCCCTATTTTAGGTGGTATGCAGTTTTTAATCATATGACCTGAAAAGAAATGATTGACCCTATGATTTTCAAAAGTAATATGCTAAATTGCAACTAGTTTTACACACCACATCAAGCAAGACATATTTTTCTTTGTAATTGTTCTTTACACTTCTTTTTAAATACAAAGTACAAGGTCCAATGAAGAAAATATTAGCAGTAATTTTTATTATAGTCATAATAAACAGCTATTTGTGGAAAAGTTGATAATATGCTGCAGTTTATTTATATTCAGTAACATACTATGTGTTATAACATTCAGAAAGTTTTTGTGATTTATTTATTTTTCAAGATCTATGGAACCACTCAATAGTTTCCATTTTCTGTTTCACTTCATTAGGACCAAAATCCGTTTACATATATATATATATATATATATATATGTCTCTCTCTCTATATGTCTATATATATATATACACACACACACACACACACAATTTTTGGTTTAATTTTTTTCCCATCCAGCACTAATTGAAAATATCTGGTAAATTTTCTGTAATTAATAAATTTTTATAAAACATGGAGTTATTCTCAAGGCTCCCATGTACCTTATACTGAATTATTTTGAAAGTATAATTTTTGTTTCTTGTGTCTCACATCTGATCTTCTTACATTATCATTCTATGATCTGTTTCCAAAATAATGCTGGGAAATGGAGTGTTGATTTCTTCTTTACTAAAATATATTTTCATTATTTTTGAAGTAATGAAAACATTTCTATTTTTGTTGAGTGAGCTGACAACACCTTTTTCCATTATTTTATTTTTAGCTGGCTAAGTTTAAACTTGACTGTGTGCCTTTTAAAATTCAAAGTGAAATAATCAGACCATTTTACTTCCATTTGCCATCAGCTGAAAGATTAGATACTTCAACTAGAGGACAATATAATCAATAATGACTAAATTTATGCCCAAGATGACCATCCTTGAAGATATCTTTTTCCTTCTTGGAAGCATAGTTAAGTCCATCATAAATTTGGCCAGGAAAAATACCCTTGATTCTTTTTAAATATCTTATTCTCCTAGAGTCCATTTTTATGAAAGGGAGGTAAAATAATAAATCACAAACCATTAGTTATGAAAGGTCAATCATATCTTTTGAAAATATTCTACTCTACCACTTAAGATCTAGATAGTTTTTATACATAGCCAAGAAAGCAAACTTTTTGCGTTTTCATTCTAATGGAATCACCAAAATGTGCATAATAAAACTTGGAATTTTCAGGATAATTTAGATTTATATTATTTTCCTGGATCAAAAAAATAATTCAGTAGGCCTGTACTGCCTTTTGTTACTCTATTATAGTTTCAGTCTTCATATGGTTCCAGAGTGTATGTCACAGTACCTGGTAAGTATTAAATAATTATTCTAATGCTTATAATAGTTCTAGATTCAGAATCAATTGAAGATAAAAAGCAAGATTTTACTGTGCTCACCATACTCATTCTAGAAACATGAAACTATTTCAACAGTTGAAGTACAGAGGAAATATAGAAGTGACACAGTATTACTCTCTTATTACTGGAAGCCAGGCCTGCTTATTCTCTGTTAAAAGCTATAGTCAGGTAGTCTGCAAACAGAATCATGCATATTTATTTTTTCTGACTACAAAACTTCCAAAGTACTTCATTAAGGCATTATTTTTCTCAATTAAACATTGCCATTCCCTTCAGTACCATAATGTATGTCTTTATAACGTCTCCTTACCCCTTCCCTTTTCAAACAAATTAAAGTACGTATTTCTTTTTGTTAGTCACAGACTTGTTCTATCCTCCCAAATTAGAATACAGCATGTCCCAGTGAAATATTATTCTGTTCTTACCTTCTTAACACCCCATGGTGTGTTCCAGAGGAGGTGGTCAGTGTAAGAGCCCTTCACATAAGTAAGGACAGCTTGGGGAAGGACATTAAATTATCTTTTCTACAGACTGAAGATCTCTATTTTCTCCATAATCTTCTATTGCTCTGTCAAGTTTTCAATCATTCTAACTAACGTTAAAAAGTTCCCCAAAGAGCTGCCTCTTAAATTACATTGCTCAAAAGTGTACGCACACTCCTAGCAAAATCTTGACCATTGCTCATGATGGCAGAAAAACTGTTGGACTCTTTTCCTTCAGTATATCAAAACATTATATCATGACATAATTTAAATGTTAGCTTTTAAATTTATAATTGTGTCATCTGGCATTACTGATTCTCCCCTCCTCAAAATACTCTCCTCTCTTGTATATATTCTCCTTTCATGACACTGCCTCCCATTACTTTCACATATTTATCTCTGTCTGTGATCACTCCTTCTCCTCTGTTTGTGTACTTTCTTTTTTTTGGGTTTTGCTTCTGGTGTTAGTCTCTCTTTACTCTGGCTGGCTTTTCATAGTCATAGTCATATCGTAAACTACCATCAATATAACTATACTTTATGGGTTGCATTTCAACCTTTGTCCAAATCCTTCCATCCTACTAGACATCCCCATTTGGAGGGTCCAATCTTTCTTCCATCTTTCCCTCAGCACTTCCAGGTGAGTGAATGGTGTTATCTGTCTCCAAATGTTGAAGTCTGAAACTTGGAAGCCCCACTTTATCCAGCGTTACTGTCTTAGTTCAGGGAGTTCACTTAGCTTATTCAACTGGCTCCCTTATTCTTTTATTTCTGTCTCTAATCTCCTATGATCTTCTCTTGTCCCTACTACTGACCTTTTCAATTTATCTTTAAATATTGCCACAGTATTTTCTATAATATGCCAGTTAGATAGTACACTGTTTCTCTTGCCTGGACTATCCTGTCTTTGGTTATTATTTTCGTGTAAAATATAACAAGCCAGGATGTCTCTAGAACATCCCACTTCATGTTTCCACTAAACTTTGTATGACTGCCACTTTATTGAGTGTAAAGCTCTGGTTGTTATTCCTGTAGTATGACTAGGCTCTATCACTGGACAACAAGGTGAGGCATTATCCTCTGATGCCATGCCTTACTAAGCTGCTTCAGTAGTGTCCAACTCTTTGTGACCCTACAGACTGTAACTTGCCAAGCTACTCAGTCCATGGGATTCTCCAGGCAAGAATACTAGAGTGAGTTGCCATTTCCTTCTCTAGAGGATCTTTCATATCCAGGGATTGAACCTGTGTCCCTAAACTGCCACATTGGCAGGCAAGTTTTTTACCAATAGTGCCACCCACCTTGAATGTCTAGTAAAGTGCTTGTGGCAGGTAAAGGCTAAATAAATATTAGTTAGAAATCAATGAATGCATGCATGAACACAAAAAAGAATGCATATGTTCTTCACAGCCAGAGACTCTCATGATAAATAGCTATCAAAGACATTTCAGGTGTAGCATTGGGAACTTAAATTTTCTTAGTCATTCAAGAGATTTTTGTACTGTAGATAAGAATGAATGCTATTTCAATTTACATGAAACATTTCAATTTAAGAATTTATTTAAGGAGTTCTTTTTTCAGTATGTGAAGTGCTCAGATTTCCTATTTATAACATCATTTCTCCTCATGTGGAATAACTTGGAAGATAATAAATGATGAACTAATTAGAAGACTACATGAAGAGTAAAAAGTAAGAGATGTAGATTCTTCATTCATTTATTTACTCAGCAAATATTCATTGAGTGTATACGGTGGGTCAGGCACTGTTAGGTTGTAGATGTACAAGAGAGATAATATACTCCCTCCAAGTTTCCTTACAGCTGCAGATGTGTCTGGGCTTGCCAGATGTCTCAGTGGCAAAGAATACACCTGCCTGTGTTGGAGCCGCAGGAAATGTGGGTTTGATCTCTGGATCGGGAGGATCCCTTGGAGAAGGCAATGGCAAACTGCCCAGTATTCATGCCAGATAATCCCATGACCAGAGGAACCTGGTGGGCTACAATCCATGGGGTTGCAAAGAGTCAGACACGACTGAGCAGGCACAGATGGTCTATCAAGCTTCATACTCAGAATTCCCACTCAGATGTTCAATATGCAACTAAAACTTTACATGTCTAAAACCAAGGTCTTGAAAACATTTTCCAAACTCCTATTGCTGTCAAAGTCTTTCTTATATCAGTTAATGGAACTACTGTCTACATAGTTTCCCTTGAAGATATTAAATACCTGTAAGTCATTCTTTATTAATTTTTCTTCACATCTTAAATCCAATGCAACAGTGAATGTATCAACTCTATATTCAAAGTATTTTCTTTTGTTAACTTCTTCTAATTCATGCCTAGACTTCTACAGTAGTCCACTAACTAATGCTTCCATTTTTGTTCACTAAGTATCACCCTTGTACAGAGACTAGAAAGTTCTTAGAAATTTAATTTGAACATATTCAGTTCAGTTCATTTCAGTTGCTCAGTCGTGTCCGACTCTTTGAGACCCCATGAACTGCATCACGCCAGGCCTCCCTGTCCATCACCAACTCCTGGAGTCCACCCAAACCCATGTCCATTGAGTCGATGATGCCATCCAACCATCTCATCCTCTGTCGTTCCCTTCTCCTCCTGCCCTCAATCTTTCCCAAAATCCCAATCGGGGTCTTTTCCAATGAGTCAGCTCTTCATATCAGGTGGCCAAAATATTGGAGTTTTGGGTTCAACATCAGTCCTTCCAATGAACACCCAGGACTGATCTCCTTCAGGATGGACTGGTTGGATCTCCTTGTAGTCCAAGGGACTCTCAAGAGTCTTCTCCAACACCACAGTTCAAAAGCTCTTTCAAAGGAAAAGTGTTTCCTTTACTAGCTTCTTTTTGTCAGTCAAATCTTAGGTAAAAAGTCACTTCTGGGAGGCCATTCTTTGATTCACTAAAATTCTAACTTCCTTTTCATGAGTTGAACTTCCCAGCTGGCTCAGTGGTCAAGAATCTGCCTGCCAAGCCAAAGAAGTGAGTTCCATCCCTGGGTTGTGAAGATCCCCTGGAGAAGGAAATGGCAACCCACTCCAATATTCTTTCCTGGAAAATTCCATGGACAGAGGAGCCTGGCAAGCTACAGTCCATAGGGTCTCAAAAGAGTCAGATATGATTGAGCGTGCATGCACTCACACATACACACACACTCACAAGTTCCTTTCTGGACCGTTTCTTTAATTTTGTTTCATAATACATCATAATACATCATAATCAGAACTCATTCTTGTTTATTTTATTTATCTGCTTGGTCTCTCTATCCAACCGGTGGTATGGATAAGCACTATGCAAGCAGAAATTCTGTTTCATTCATATTTTCAGTGTGCAGAAGAATATTCTTGTGAAATTTAAATTTTGTAAAAGATCTCCTAAATCTTAGAGAAGACACTTTAATGTTCATACTCTAAAATATTTGATCTCCTTTTGAGATTCTTTTTTTTTTTTCCACTGTACTGGGTCTTCATTGTGGCACGTGGGCTCCAGTGCACCCATGGGTGCCCACTAATTGTGGGGCACTGGCTTAGTTGTGGTGTGTGGGATCCTAGTTCCCCACCAAGGATTGAATTTAGGCCCTCTGCTTTGTGACCACAGAGCCTTATCCATTGGACCACCACAGAAGCCCCCCTTTTGATATTCTTGATTTCCAGACCTGGAGTGCCTCTCCTATTGAAAGTATTCAGCTCAGGCTGAAAACAATTTTGCCTGCCCATAAAATTAGCTTAGTTGCCTATATAGAATTGCATTTGGTTAGATACATCATATGAATCTGTGTTCATGGGGTTCTCAAGGCAAGAATACTGAAGTGGTTTGCAATTCCCTTCTCCAGTGGACTATGTTTTGTCAGAACTCTCCACCATGAGCCATCCATCTTGGGTGGATGTACATGGCATGGCTCACAGTTTCATTGAGTTAGACAAGGCTGTGGTCAATAAACAGTATGGAAAGGCAAAATGATAGGACACTGAAAGATGAACTCCCCAGGTCAGTAGGTGCCCAGTATGCTACTGGAGATAAATGGAGAAATAACTCCAGAAAGAATGAAGAGATGGAGCCAAAGCAAAAACAACACCCAGTTGTGGAAGTAAAGTCTGATGCTGTAAAGAGCAGTATTGGATAGGAACCTGGAATGTTAGGTCCATGAATCAAGGCAAATTGAAGGTAGTCAAACAGGAGATGGCAGGAGGGAACATCAACATTTTAGGAATCAGCAAACTAAAATGGACTGTAATGGGTGAATCAGATGACCATTATATCTACTACTGTGAGCAAGGATTCCTTAGAAGAAACGGATTAGCCATCATAGTCAACAAAAGAGTCTGAAGTGCAGTACTTGCATGCAATCTGAAAAACGACAGAATGATCTCTGTTCGTTTCCAAAGCAAACCATTCAATATCACAGTAATCCAAGTCTATGCTGTGACCAGTAATGCTGAGGAAGCTGAAGTTGATTGCTTCTATGAAGACCTACAAGAACTTATAGAACTAACACCCAAAAAAGATGTCCTTTTAATTATAGGGGACTGGTATGCAACAGTAGGAAGTCAAGAAATACCTGGAATAACAGGCAAATTTGGCCTTGGAGTACAGAATGAAGCAGGGCAAAGGCTAACAGAGTTTTGCCTAGAGAACACACTGGTCATAGCAAACACCTCTTCCAACAACACAAGAGAAGACTGTACACGTGGACATCACCAGATGGTCAATGAAAAAATCAGTTTCACTATATTCTCTGCAGCCGAAGATGGAGAAGTTCTATACAGTCATCAAAAACAAGACTGGGAGCTGACTGTGGCACAGACCAAATTCAGTCTTAAATTGAAGAAAGTAGGGAAAACCACTAACCATTTTGGTATGACATAAATCAAATCTCTTACGATTATACAGTGGAAGTGACAAATAGATTCAAGGGATTAGATCTGATAGAGTATCTGAAAAACTATGGATGGAGGTTCATGACACTGTACAGGAGGCAGGGATCAAGACCATCTCCAAGAAAAAGAAATGCAAAAAGGCAAAATGGTTGCCTGATGAGGCCTTACAAATAACTGTGAATAGAAGAGAAGTGAAAGGCAAAGGAGAAAAGCAAAGATATACCCATTTGAATGCAAAGTTCCAAAGAATAGCAAGGAGAGATAAGAAAGCCTTCTTCAGTGATAAAAGCAAAGAAATAGAGGAAACAATAGAATGGGAATGACTAGAGATCTCTTCAAGAAAATTAGAGATACCAAGGGAATATTTCATGCAAAATGGGCACAATAAAGGACAAAAATGGTATGGACCTAACAGAAGCAGAAGATATTAAGAAGAGGTGGCAAGAATACACAGAAGAACTATACAAAAAAAGATCTTCATGAGCCAGATAACCACGATGGTGTGATCACTCACCTAGAGCCAGGCATCCTGGAGTGCAAAGTCAAGTGGGCCTTAGGAAGCATCACTACGAACAAAGCTAGTGGAGGTGATGGAATTCCAGTTGAGCTATTTCAAATCCTAAAAGATGATGCTGTGAAAGTGCTGCACTCAATAAGCCAGCAAACTTGGAAAACTCAGCAGTGGCCACAGGACTGGAAAAGGTCAGTTTTCATTCCAATCCCAAAGAAAGGCAATGCCAAAGAATGCTCAAATTACTGGACAATTGGACTCATCTCACATGCTAGTAAAAGTAATGCTCAAAATTCTCCAAGCCAGGCTTCAGTAATACATGAACCGTGAACTTCCAGATGTTCAAGCTGGATTTAGAAAAGGCAGTGGAATCAGAGATCAAATTGTCAACATCCATTGGATCATCAAGAAAGAAGAGTTCCAGAAAACATCTATTTCTGTTTTATTGACTATGTCAAAGCCTTTGATTGTGTGGACCACAACAAACTCTGGAAAATTCTGAAAGAGATATGAATACCAGACCACATTACCTGCCTCTTGAGAAATCTGTATGCAGATCAGGAATCAACAGTTAGAACTGGATATGGAACAACAGACAGGTTCCAAATAAGGAAAGTAGTACATCGAGTCTGTATATTGTCACCCTGCTTATTTAACTTATATGCAGAGTACATCATGCGAAATGCTGGGCTGGATGAAGCACAAGATGGAATCAAGATTGTGGGGATAAATATTAATAAGCTCAGATATGCAGATGATACCACCCTTTTGGCAGAAAGTGAAGAACTAAAGAGCTTCTTGATGAAAGTGAAAGAGGAGAGTGAAAAAGTTGGCCTAAAACTAAACATTCAGAAAACTAAGATTATGGCATCTGGTCTCATTACTTCATGGCAAATAGTGACAGTGACAGACTTTGTTTTTTTTTGGCTCCAAAATCACTGCAGATGGTGACTGCAGTCATGAAATTAAAAGACGCTTACTCCTTGGAATAAAAGCTATGAGCAAGCTAGAAAGCATATTAAAAAGCAGAGACATTACTTTGCCAACAAAGGTCCATCTAGTCAAAACTATGGTTTTTCCAGTAGTCGTGCATGGATGTGAGAGTTGGACTATAAAGAGAGCTGAGCACCAAATAATTGGTGCTTTCGAACTGTGGTGTTGGAGAGGACTCTTGAGAGTCCCTTGGGCTGCTAGGAGATCCAACCAGTCAATCCTAAAGGAAATCAGTCCTGGGTGTTCATTGGAAGGACTGATGCTAAAGCTGAAACTCCAATATTTGGCCACCTGATGCAAAGAACTGATTCGTTGGAAAAGACTCTGATGCTGGGGAAGATTGAGGGCAGGAGGAGACGGGGATGACAGAGGACGAGATGGTTGGACGGTATCACCGACTCAATGGACATGAGTTTGAGTAAACTCCAGGAGTTGGCAATAGACAGGGAGGCCTGGAGTGCTGCAGTTCATGGGGTCACAAAGAGTCAGACATGACTGAGCAACTGAACTGAACTGAACTGAACTGTCTGTGTGTTTATTTGCAGATAGCAGTGATTCTCAAGCATTTGGTCAGCAACTCTGAAATACTCCTGAAAATGACTAAGGACACGGTTGAGCTTTTGTCTTTGGTATTTTCTGTATTAATTAAAAGCAAGGGAGTTCCTGGCAGTGTTGTTTTTAAGATTTGATGCTTTCACTGACATGGGCTCGGTTCTGTCTTTGGTCGGGGAACTAAGATCCTATAAGACATGTGGCATGGCCAAAAAAAGGGGAGAGAAAAAGATAAAATTTTAAATACTTCTGTCATAATTTACTATGAAAGTAAAAATCATTACATATTACCATAAATGATATGTTTTAATAAATAATAACTTTATTTCCAAAACAAAAGAATATTGACAAGAGTCATCTTATTTCACAACTTTGTAAAGCTTTAATGTCTAGATATTACCAAATGGATCCTTATAAGTGCTCCCACATTCAATCTCTAGCTCTATAATTCTGTGATTAAAGAACATAAAGTAACTATCTGGAGAAGGCACACAGATGTGTAGCTGGAAAGGGGTGTTTTGAAAGTCTTTTCAGATGTTGTGGATATTTTTCTTTGATACTACACTAAAACTTTGTGAATTGTTTCTATGTTAGTGGCAGTGTAGGAGCTGAGTCAAAAGCATTTTTAAACTCATATTATTATAAAAGAGTTTTGACATTGTAGACCCTATGGAAATGGCTCAGGAACCCCAGAGTTCACGAACTGTGTTTTCAGAACCACAGGCATATAGAATCATGATATTTGAGAGTTGGTTTTATCATGTACAAGCATGGTATTAGGTGCTCGGAAGAGAACAAAAGGGATGGCTAGTCAGTTTCAAGGCTACATGAAAATGTTAGTTTTCATGAGGCTACATGACTACAGCCATGAAAATGTTAGTTAGGTCAGGAGCTGAAACATTACAGGTTGTAGAATGCTGGTTTCCACAGGGTGTAGATTGTATTGGATTTAAGAAAGAAAAGATCTCTGAGCTCTCAAATTCTAATATTTTAGACAGTGATTTTTTTTTTAAACTGGAGGTATGGTGGCAGCTTTCAGTGAATAGATCCTTAGTTTTTGAAACTGCTTCTTAAATGTTGTTTTTTTCATAGATCTGTAACTATTCTGGTCACACTTTTCTGGAGGAACTCTAATTTGATAACATTGTTAAAATGTGATACTCAAAAAGAAAAAATCCAAAAGTGTTTTAGTACAGAGTATATCTTACATACATAAATAGTGTGAAGAAATTTAAATTTCTCATTGATTTGTAATAAATTGTTAATTGTACCCTGGAAAACATTATTTAATCTATGACTAACTCAGTTTTCTCATTAGTAAGATAATATTTTACCTAGAGATGACCTCTAGGCCCTTTCTGGTGTCTTCATGTATTTCTATGATATTATGCTATAGGGCCAGTGTCACATATTACTCAATATTAATGATATTTTAATAATTTGTTATATAGTACTGAAAAAAATCTCATTGATTAATGTTTTACTTAGTTACAATTAATATCATGTGTTGTCAGCAATACATCAAGTAGGCAATTATATTTTGGATATTATTCACATAAAATTGACTCAAAAATTTGTAAATTAAATCAAAAGCTAGTTCATTCAAGAATTGACATTTTTCTAAAACATTCATTTATTCTATTACTGATCAAGATGATCATTTATTTTAGCTTAGTTTCAATGACTTAAAAGAAAAATGGAGAGAGTACATCTGTTTTTAAAAAATTGTTAAGCATGCAATCATTAATAAAAATCTTTTGGTACATAAAATTCCTCTTTATAGCTTTTAAGACAGTTATCATGGCTTTAAATATTCTGAGTGCTACATAGTTTATGAAGCCCTCATTGAATTGTTCTTCATTAGTTATGTTTTTAAAAATCTTTGTCTGAAGTCAAGTTCTGTCCAGTTATTACTTTGGCTTAATATTCCTAATGTGGCCTTGGGAACTACAGTGGCTCCTCTTCTAACAAAAAGTCCCTTAAGGATTTTTTAGGGATGATTAGGGATCAATCCTGTTCCCCTTACATTGAGAGTGCAGTCTTAACCAGGGAAATTCCAGGATGGCTTCCAAAAGTGTCTATGCTTTTACTAGGCAATGATCTAAGTTTCTGAATCAACAGACTAATTTACGAAGCTAATTTACACACACACATCTTAGGTTTTCTAATATAACATGATGTTAAAATAATTTCATTTTGAGACTCTTCTATTTACTTAGAAACTACTTCAGTGGGAAATTAAATTTTCAGATAGTGCTTCACTAATACTGCAAGGAAAAATATACTTCCTTTATTGTATATAACATTTTATGTAATCAACATTTTTACATCTTATACAAAGGGGGGAAACTTATTTGTTGATACTTCGGTTATTGCTACTATCAATCCAATTTGTTGTGACTGGCACAAATTGTTCATAATTGCCATATACTAACAAAATGCTTTATTTTTATCTTACATGAAGTTAGAGATTTTTAAGGCTTTTCATTTGCAAACTATCTGATTTTAATTTTCTTCGAGTCTATAACTCCTTTTAGGATTGACTGACCTTTTCTTACTTATTGTATAGGAAATGTTCTCCATTTCTATAATTTTGTCATTTCAAGAGTTTTCTACAAATAGATTCATTTCATATAGTATGTAGCCTTTAGAGGAAGTTAGAAGTGTTAATCACTTAGTTGTGTATGACTCTTTGGGACCCCATGGACTGTAGTCAGTCAGGCTCCTCTGTCCATGGGATTCTCTAGGCATGAATACTGGAGGGGGTTGCCATTCCCTTCTCCAGGGGATCTTGCTGACCCAGAGTTTGAAGCTGGGTCTCCCACATTTTAGTTAGATTCTTTACCGTCTGAACCACCAGGAAATCCCCATGCAGCTTTGGGGATTTTTTTTTTCACCCAGAATTATTCTCTGGAGATTCATCCATACTGTTGCATATATCAGTAGTTCATTTCTTGATTATTTCTGAATGCTATTCCATGGTATGGGAGTACTATGGTTTGTTTAGTCATTCACTCATTGAAGAGCGTGTGAGTTGTTTCTATTTTCTGGCAGTATGAATACAGTTGCTATAAACATTTGTGTACAGGTTTTTATATGAACCCAAATTTTTATTTTTTCTGAGCTAAAATCCCCAAGAGTGTAATTCTTTGGCTGTAAGGTAATTGCGTTTTCAATTTTTTAAGAAACTGCCAAACTCTTTTTCAGAATGTCTGTATGATTTTATATTCTAGGCACCAAAATATGTGACAAGAGTTTCATTGTATCCATGCTGGCATTTGTTATTATCAAATGTTTTAATTTTAGCTGTTATGATAGATGTCTAGTGATACATCCTTGCTGCTAAGTCTCTTCAGTCGTGTCCGACTCTGTGCGACCCCATAGACAGCAGCCCACCAGGCTCCCCCTTCCCTGGGATTCTCCAGGCAAGAACACTGGAGTGGGTTGCCATTTCCTTCTCTAATGCATGAAAGTGAAAAGTGAAAGTGAAGTCTCTCAGTCGTGCCAGACTCTTAGCGACCCCACGGACTGAAGCCTACCAGGCTCCTCCGTCCATGGGATTTTCCAGGCAAGATACATCCTTGGGTGGGGGTTAATTCCCATTTTCTTAATGCCTAATGATATTGAATATTTTTCCATGCACTTACTTGTTGCATTCATGTCCTCTTCAGTGAAATTTCTCCTCATGTCTTCTGCCCGTTTTCTAACTGATTTTTAAAATATAATTTTTCTGTTGAGTTTCAAGACCCCTTTGTATGTTCTAGACATAAGTGTTTTGTGAGCTATACGGTTTACAAACTTTTTCTTCCAATCTTTAGCTCACTTAATTTTTCTAGTTTCTTTGAGTTCAAATTTAGCAGTTTTTGCTCTTATGGCTAGTGCTTTCTGTGTTAAGCTACAGAAGTCTTTGCTTATAGTCCTAAATCCTTAAAATATATTTACTATATTTATATGTATATGCATATATATGTATGCACATATATGCATGTGTATATGCATATATACACATGTATATGTGTGTGTAAATAATACATTACATGTGTGTGTATACATATACGGACATACATATATGTGTCTATATGTGTATGTTCTTGGTAATTAGCTAACTCTGATTTTTGGCCATAAGAACCAAGGATATTGCTGTATTCTCACAAGAAATCACAAACTTCTTATGTGTGTATATCAGAAGTTGGTGAAACAGATCTAACTGAAAGTGATATTGGCAGTGAAATTCGGAGCAGAAAAACAATGCAATGACAGAGATGGGTTTGTGTTGGATGTAGGGCCTTAATGACACTGAAGTGGTATAAGTACTATGACGAACAGTGTTACAGCAAATACACACCAATCCATGTGAGTCAAGTGACTGTACTTTCTTACAAGAAAGAGGAGGCAGATACATCCTTCAATTCACAAAGAAATGTGGACTACTTATAGATTTGTTTAATTAAACATAGTACCTGCCTCTTCCTAGCTACTACATGTAATTTATCCTAGTAGAAAAGATGTGTGTGTGTGTGTATGTGTGTTAGTCACTCTGTCGTGTCTAACTTTGTGGGACCTCATGGACCATATAGAGCTTGCCAGGCTCCTCTGTCCATGGAATTCTTCAGGCAAGAATACTGGAGTGGGTTGCCATTCCCTTTTCCAGGGGATCTTTCTGAGACAGGGATCAGACCCAGGTCTCCTGCACCGCGGGCAGATTCTTTACCATCTGAGCCACCAGGGAAGCCCAGAAGAAGAGACAGGTGTACAAAATATAGGGAACACCAGAAAGATAAATAATGATAAAACTGGCAAAGTCGTACTGTAAAAGTATTGAATCAAAGGTGATGGTGATGTGGATTGCAGGTAAGAACTTCAAGCATGCCTGAAGCTTATTTCTTTTCCAGTTAAATTGCCTTCACTTCCAAGTGACTGAGGGTAAACACTCATAGACTGTGATGGAGTTTAAGGGTTAGAGAAGGTTACCTAAATAAAACATATTGATCTGTCCTCTGCTCTGCTCTGTATAGCTTCTTTTGTAGAGAAAGTTTTTAAAAGTCCTTATATTAAAGTCTAACCTTTAACCTCTAATCTTTCA
The DNA here is from genome assembly GCF_029378745.1 of Bos indicus. Taxonomy (NCBI): domain Eukaryota; kingdom Metazoa; phylum Chordata; class Mammalia; order Artiodactyla; family Bovidae; genus Bos; species Bos indicus. Next base: position 25,109,018 of record NC_091776.1, on the reverse strand, counting down.
TTGTTTTTGTTGGTTTTCTACAGTCAAATGTTGTCATTCCTATGACAAAATTGCTATCAAGAAATAATCCAGGGTATGGGGAGGGAGGAGGGAGGAGGGTTCAGGATGGGGAGCACGAGTATACCTGTGGCGGATTCATTTTGATGTTTGGCAAAACTAATACAATACTGTAATGTTTAAAAATAAAATAAAATTTAAAAAAGAAAAAAAAAAGAGGAAAAAAAAAAAAAGAAATAATCCAGAATGACATTCTAAATAGTGACTGGCATGGCAAAGTGACTTCATTAGATTGGAGTGTAAAAGAACAGCTTTTCATGAGAATGTCATTGGAGTTAAAACCTGAAACAATTCATTCAGTACACAACAATCGAGTGGAAAATTCCAGGGAGATTGAAGCATAAAGAGGAGAAAGAAGAGCAGTATGCATGAAGCAAAATGTATAAAAGGGAGGAAGTAGGAGAGCAGGGAAGAAAGTGACCAGGGTTTTATATAGTGGAATAGTATTCAAGAGGCTGGGTAGAAAAAGGGTTGTAGGGGTATCAACAAAGCTCCGTCTAGTCAAGGCTATGGTTTTTCCAGTACTCATGTAAGGATGCAAGAGTTGGAGTATAAAGAAAGATAAGTGCTCAAGAACTGATGCTTTTGAACTATGGCATTGGAGAAGACTCTTAAGAGTCTCTTGGACTGCAAGGAGATCCAACCAGTCCATCCTAAAGGAAATCAGTCCTGAGTGTTCATTGGAAGGACTGATGTTGAAGCTGAAACTCCGATACTATGGCCACCTGATGCCAAGAGCTGACTCATTTGAAAAGACCCTGATGCTGGGAAAGATTGAAGACAGGAGGAGAAGAGGGCAACAGAGGATGAGATGGTTGGATGGCATCACCAACTCAATGGAGATGAGTTTGAGTAACCTCTTGGAGTTGGTGATGGACAGGGAGGCCTAGTGTGCTGTGCTCCATGGGGTCGCAAAGAGTTGGACATGACTGAGCAACTGAACTGAATATGAACAGGGCCATCAAATAAGTGAGTTGCATGATACCAGAGGAAGTCTGAGCTTAGGGTACCTGAATCACTTACAATGGGCAGTAAGCATGTCTTCTATTTGCACCTGAGGTACTCAGATTTAATTATACTGAGCAGCAAACCCACCTGTCATTTGCCCGAGGGAGACATTATCCCATCTTCTAAGGCTTTACTCAAGACAAAAATACCAACTCTACCTTCCAAGGTTGTTTACTATATAATACTTTGAAAAGCTGATGAAGAACAATGGACAGACAGAGCCAACGCCTCATCCATCAGAGGGGCAGAAATGTGAGAAACATGTGGTCTGACTTATTTTCAACCCAGAGAACTTCCATTAACACTTCCAGAAGTTATGGTGGTCTCTGTGATATATTCTTTGTGTCTGGAACTTTTTGCCTTTTTGTTTTTTTAAAGCTTACTACTTCCCTCTCTTCTAGCATGTCCCTTATATCTGACAAAAAGTATACGATCATTCTTATAGTTTTCTCTAGGAAAAATGAAACTTTTTTCCATTTGATTGATTTGAAGACTTGCTTTTTATAACCATTTTTAAGTCATTTGATATTGATGTACCTTGGCATAAGTTTCTTTGTGTTTCATTTCAAAGTGTGTTGGGTTTTTTGGATATGTGGCTTTATAGATTCAGTTTAGTTTGAAAAATCTTGGCCATTAGTTCTTCAAACATTTTTCTCTCCCACCTTTTTCTCCTCCCCATTGGAGAATACAATTATATTTTCTCCTCCCCATTGAAGAATGCAATTATATTGCATATTAGGCGGCTTTTTGATGATCCATTCATTTCTTTCTTATTTCCTTTGTTTTTCATTTTTGGTAATTTCTATTTCTGTTGCTCTTCAAGAAGCTGGTAAGAATAGGAATTATTATCAGCCCTATGCAATACACAGATAGTGTTTCCGTTAATCTTTGATCCCACCTTGGATATTTTCCTCAAAGGCATGTCTAAAGAGTATTCATCTGTAGACTCAAGAGCGTCTCTCTGCAGATCTAAAGGCTCCTCATTATCTCTTCTCTGATATTCTTCCTTCAATGGACTTCAGCTCCCTTGTTCTTTCTGGATTCTCGACTTCATCTCCTTCCCTTGCGGAAGCTATCAGATTTCACCTGAATACTCTCTTACCATGGCCTTAAAAATGCAATTGCAAGGGCAATTGTGGAGTTTAATCTTGTTTCCCACTCTCAGGGATTAGTGTCATTCATTGTCCAATGTCTTGAACAATCATGCCTCACATATTTTGTCAAGTTTTTAGCCATTTCAACTGGGTGAGTTAATCCATTGCCTGTTACTCCATCTTGACTGGAGGCCAAGTTTCCTGGATCATTCTGATTCTAACTGTTTTTGGTTAGGTTCCTATGAAGTAAAATGTAGACAGGGATTCAGATAAAAGTGACTTTTTGATGGACTATGTATTTGGGGGGAAAAAATCAACTTTAAGGGAGTAAATGGATTCTGACTTTTTAACAATTGTGTGCTAAGATATGAGAAGAGTAGAACCCATTTAACTTTCAGTAGAGAGAAGCAGGGTATACTCTGCAGGAATGAGAATTCAAATTAAGAAACTGAGTAAACATTATAAGATTTCATTTAGGTAGTTAAAAGGCAGTAATAGCAAACATCAACATAAAAAACCATTGCCTCAATTTTCCCCATTGAATTGGAAGTCTGAGTGGATGTACTATTTTAAAAGCATAGATTCGATATGTAAAACTTCATTAAAAAATCTTGTTAGATAGCTAACGTAATTGTAAATTATATTCTCAGAATATATATATATATATGTTTATTTCATAGTCATGTATCTAATTGTGTGTTGGAAGGAATGAACTTTTACATTTTGTAGGTAAGTGCCTAGATAACTTTCATTTGTTTTTTCCTTATTCCTACAATTCCAGTCACAACTATGAGTTCTCTTTTCAAATCAATAAATTTTTATGTATCTGATTTAGTGAACACTAAAGTTTTCAGCAAAAGTAAGAGATATGAAATTAAAGAATATTTGTGAAAACCGATGTTATTTCGTATTGTTACTTTCAGATATTTTCAGGTAATTTTCTAATTTAGTGTCTTTCAAAAACAGCTTTATTAGAAATATAATTTACATCACAGTCTAGTACCTAAATACATATGTAGAGACATAGAAATGAACATAATCAAAACATAAGTTTCATAAAGTACTTCTTGGCTCCACTACATGGTATTTATACATCTAGTATTTATTGGTGCATTTTCTGTTTTATAACCTTTTATGCTGAGGAAAAAAGAGATAATGTATGTCAAATCCACAGTTTGGAAACATGAATTTAATAAATGCCAAAAACAAGAATACGGTTAAGCAACTTGGGCTTGTAAATTTTGTTCACACTGTTCTTACCAACTATTATAATTATTCATCCAAAGGGTGGACAGATTACTAATTCTTTGGAAGAAAGATGCTTCTTCATTAAGCGTATTGTTCTTTCTCAGTAGAATGGCATTTTGGGCCTCAACTAATAAGTGGGTAATAGGTAACTCTAATACATATTAGTAGACTTTAGTGAAATTCATTTTTAAACAATAAACAAAGATTCTACAAAGTTATTTCTTTTTCCCTTCAGAATAACAACAGCAACATACCTTTTGCATCAATTTACAGAAAATAGAAGCAAATTTATATATCATTAGTTTAAAATACTATTCTTATCTGCAAATAGGAGCCCTTTTTATCTATCATAGGTAACTTATTTAACCTACCACAATTTTAATGCCTTTGATCATATTAAAATATCCAACTAGACTCCAAGGAAAAAATTGTGCACAATTTATGTTTAACATTGTGCTTTCCACTTGGCTCAGTGGTAAAGAATACACCTGCCAAGCAGGAGATGCATGTTTGGTCCCTGGATAGGGAAAGATTTCCTGGGGGAGAAAATGGAAACCCACTCCAGGATTCTTGCCTGAAGAATCTCATGGACAGAGGAGCCTGCTGGGTTACAGTCCATGGGGTCGCAAAGAGTTGGACATGACTTTAGCGATTACACAGCAGCATGTTTAACATTAAACATAGGCTTCCAAATGAGTTAGAAAAAATAGTTTTGAAAATGTTTGAATTAGTTTTATCAGCATTAACATAAGTATATTATCTTCCAATGGGTTTATGAGCCATCATAAGGACTTAAATATCACATGCTGATATACACCATACTCAATAAACATAAACACACATCATAACACATATTTTTTTTGATCTATGATTTTTCCTTCTTTCCCTAGCAACTAGCTCTGTTGACCTGGCATAGATCTAGATCTGGCATATACAACTGGCATAGACTATGTACTCAATAAATAGTTTTACTTAATTGAACAGCACTGTAACAGTTTTATATAATCATATTCTCATAAATTATGATATACATTGAATGTTATATTGACCAAGAGGAAATAGCTTTGCAAAAAAGTAAAAACTTCAAGAAGGAAACAGTGCTATTTTAATGAGTTATTGATGAATTGCTCCAGGATAGCAGAAAAGCATTTATATACTGTAGCTAGTTTAAAGACAGGTGACCTTTTAAGGGATTAGTTAACCTTTCTGAAATTTTGGAGAGTTACTGTTTTGAAAGATAAAGGTCAGAGTAGAACTCAGAATGCAGTTATTGTCTCCTCTGTTTGTTGCTATGCCTCTTAATTTCCAATAAATTAATTCAAAGTGTTGAGTCTTCAGAAGTAGATCCAAATTTAAGATGGAAGAATGGAATTGGTTCAAGTATTTTTCAGGTACTAGAAATAATCAAAACACGAAAGCTCAAAATCCTAATTTACTGGTGAATTTTGTCTTTAATTTCATTTTGTCCTAAACGTTACTAAGACAAAATGTGTTGGATTGAAAGATAAAAAGCATGATGCTTGTAGCTATTATTTTTGCCCATGAGGCATGTGGGATCTTCCCCAATGTGGAAGACCACCTGCTGCCTGCATTGGGAGCGCGGAGTCTTAACAATTGGACCGCCAGGGAAGTCCTATTGTTTCTCTTTAAGAAAAATTTATCCCATCTTTCACCCCTAAAATCTTTTTTCCCCTGCACTTAGTCATCATAATTCTTTTCCTATAAGCCCCTGAAGTTATAAACCCAGTGTTTTCATAATTCCTTAGATGTGTTAACACCAAAAAGAAAATTGGGTGGAGTGTTTAGAAAACAGTGTATAAAATAGCACTGCTGTGCTAAGCTTTCAAATAATTGAAATACTTCAGGAAATAACGTAAAAATATTTTAACATTTATAAATTTTGGTCAGGTTGTGATAAGCAAAGGATCATTAACCTGACCTACATGCTCTCTTTCTTCTTTGTAGTTTCCTATATCCATATTTTAAAATGCATATAATTTGCTTCTTGACTTATTTATTTCCAAAAGAAAGTACCCTCTAGTTTGGAAATGAAGAAAATGTGTTTTTCTGCTATATTTGATGATATTTACAAAGAGGTCAAGCCAAATTTATACTACCTGAACATATAACTTAGTTTCTGATGTTTTATTCATGCTCAACTGTGAAACAAATATAGATATTACACTTCCCAACTTAAGAAAGCTTAAAAAAATCATTGGGTAAAACACCATAGTGAAACAGCAATAGTCCTACTTGAATGAGCTAGCAGTATTTTGGAGATGGCAATAAACATACTGATAGAACTTTCAGCTATTCAAAAATCTGTCCATATTTTTACAAAAAATTTCACTTTATATGATAATTATTCATTAGTTCTCATCATTTCAACATCAATATAATCTTAAAAATGAAAGAAACCTTGATTGATGTTTGAATTGTCTGGACATTCATTAAATAAACACAGAGAGGAAAGGAGAAGAAAACTGAACTTAGGTGAAAGATATTTTTAATTAATAAGATTTTTTTCCAGTGTAATTCATGCAAAAGTCTGTTTGAGTGGTGGAATAGTATTAAAAACGGGCATAATCCTTATTGGTACACAATTCTGTAAGGCCATATCGAAGGCAACTGCCAAATCTATCTCTCATTGTTAAAAAGTCAGGTGGTAACTCCTGGTTTAGTGAAGAGATTCTTTCATGTAACAAATGTGATATCTCTGAATGTGAGCACTTTGTGCTTCTGTGCTGAGATGATCATACTGTATGAAATTATATCATATTCTAGGCAGCTGAATAGAGGGATGGGCAAAGACACAGTGGCAAGTTGGCCCACCATATGTCTTTGACCCTCAGTATACTCTTAACGAGTGAAAGTGAAGTGGGCAGTCGTGTCCGACTCTTTACTACTCCATGGACTGTAGCCTACCAGGCTCCTCTGCCCATGGGATTTTCCAGGCAATAGTACTGGAGTGGATTGCCACTTCCTTCTCTTAATGAGTAGTGTGTTTAATTTTAGTTTTTGCTTCTATTTTTGAACATTTTAAACTATTTGCCATGTTTAATATTTTCTGATTATCTTTTGAGTCTTTTGAAGATCAGAGAAAAATATCTTTAAAATATTTTTAACATTTGAATAAAATTCACTGTACCTTACAATCACTTGTATGGGTTTATTGGACCCTCTTTATATCAAATGCATTGTGCTCAATTGTGCAGTCGTGTTTAACTCTTTGCCACCCCATGAACTGTAGCCCACCAGGCTCCTCTGTCCATAGAATTCTACAGGCAAGAATACTGGAGAGGGTTGCCATTTCCTATTCTAGCTTATATACATTATGGATTCTTAAATTCTTTTTTTTATGTCTTGAAACTTTTGCTGTCATCTTAGGAATTATTTTATCACTCATCAGTTATTCTAAAACACGCTAAAAAAGATGCACATGAAGAGATGTCACCAGGTTACTATTCAGTTGCCCCAGGTATTGCCTTATTATTTAAAGAAGGTACAAAGGAAACTGATAGCCTGCTTTTAGCTTTCATTGAACACAACTGAGAATTCAGAGTTTCTCATTTCTACCCATAAGAGCAAAGAGAAGAAAATTTGTGATGTTCGAAGTTTTGTAACTCTAGAAGATAAAAACAAGGGAACATTGAGTTGTCTAGAGCTATGACTCTGATGCTGGGAGGGATTGGGGGCAGGAGGAGAAGGGGACGACAGAGGATGAGATGGCTGGATGGCATCACTGACTCGATGGATGTGAGTCTGAGTGAACTCCGGGAGTTGGTGATGCCAGGGAGGCCTGGCGTGCTGCGATTCATGGGGTCGCAAAGAGTCGGACACGACTGAGCCACTGAACTGAATTGATGCTGTCCTGTATGGCAGCCACTAATAGCCAGATGTAGTAAGTAAGCCCCTGCTGCTACTGCTGCTGCTAAGTCGCTACAGTTGTGTCTGACTCTGTGTAACCCCATAGACGGCAGCCCACCAGGCTCCCCCTTCCCTGGGATTCTCCAGGCAAGAACACTGGAGTGGGTTGCCATTTCCTTCTCCAATGCATGAACGTGAAAAGTGAAAGTGAAGTCGCTCAGTAGTATCCGACTCTTAGCGACCCTATGGACTGTAGCTTACCAGGCTCCTGCATCCATGGGATTTGCCAGGCAAGAGTACTGTAGTGGGTTACCACTGCCTTCTCTAAAATGTGATCAAATTAAGATATTTGTAACCTGGTGGTGGTTTAGTTACTAAGTCCCCTCGGACTACTGTGACCCCATGGATTGTAGCCCATCAGGTTCCTCTATCTATAGGATTTTCCAGGTGAGAATACTAGAGTGGGTTGACATTTTTTTCTCCAGGGGGTTTTCCTGACCCAGAGATTGAATCCAGGTCTCCTGCACTGCAGGCAGATTCTTGGCCAACTGAGCTACCAGGGAATCCCATTTATTACATATAAACTACATCCAATGTTTTGAATATTTGCATAAGGAAAAATCAAAATAAAACACCTCATTATTTATATTTATTTTGGATTGGAATGATAGTATTTTGGATGTATTAAATTATTTTATTAAAATAATTTTTGGGGGAGGGATAAATTGGGAGGTTGGGGTCGACATGTACACACTATACTGTATGTAAAATAGGGGCCTTCCCTGGTGGCTCAGCAGTGAAGAATTTGCCTGCTAATGCAGGAGATATGGATTTGATACCTGGTTCAAGAAGATCCCCTGGAGAAAGAAATGGCAACCCGTTCCAGTATTCTTGCCTGAGAAATCCAATGGACAGAGAGGCCTGGCAGGCTACAGTCCATGGGGTCACAAAGAGCTCGACACTCCTTAGTGACTAAACAACAACAGCAGCAAGAACAACAATATGTATAAAATAGATATAAAATAAGAACCTACTTTATAGCACAGGGAACTCTATTCAATCATACTCTGTAATGACTATATGAGAAAGAATCTGAAAAAGAGTAGATATATGGATACATATAACTGATACACTTCTATGTACAGGAGAAACCAATACAAATTGTAAATCAACCATACTAAAATAAAATTTAATTTATAAAATAGTTTCATCCATTTTTTCAAACATTTTCAATGTGACTCTAAGAAATTTTAAAATCAGACATTTGGCTCATATGATTTTATTAGACAGCACTATCCTAGGCTCTAACGCTCATCGTGAAATTGACCCCATAAATGCAATCTCAGACTACAAATTTTCAGACTACAGTGTACTAGTTACATTTTCTCAAACTCAAGAATCAGTTTGTAAAATATGTGTCTTAGTAAATATATATGATATCCTCATCCAGGTAGTCATTCAACAGAAAGAATCTATTCATATAATACATTTCTAAAAGAACTGGACCATCCTTTTTTGTTATATGGAAGAATGGCAATGTCCTTTCAGCCTTTATGATATTTGTGCTCCAAAATATACCTGGTACAAAAAGGTTTGCTTATTTTTTTAACTTTTAAAAACATTTATTCATATATAGTTGATTTACAATGTTGCATATTATACTTATTTTTTATTAAAATTCCTAATAAAGATTTTTTTTCATTCTTACTCTACAATATTCATAAAATGATTTTTTAAAAACTCAAAGGTTCCTTTACAGCCAGGTGGTAACTGGTGATAACTATTTCCAGGTATACTTAGGGTTAAGAATTTCTTTTCCAGAAGATGTTGCTCAACAATTCATATATTTCACTGTCCAGAACTTTGTCACATCTACTGGTAAAGTAGTTACCAGGAATTGCAGTGTCCATTTAGAATGATTATGTGCTTCGCTAAAATACTTAGAGGTTTTTGTTTCTAAAGCAGTAGGAGAGAGTAGATATTGGGCGAATCTCTGCCAAAGTGTCTACTCACATTTTTTTCTCCAATTTTGGCTTAGAACATTTGACAAAAATGCTTAAATACTTACCTATTATAGGCATGATTTAAACTGCATTACAATCCAAAATTTTATATTCTTCACTTAGATGGGAAGGAAAAAATTACTTTTTATTAGTATTTGTTATACATTTTCTAAACCTACTCTCAAGAATCCCTGTCCTTTGTTGCTGGAATGAAGGAATTCTTAAAGTTTCTGGTTAAGATATTCTACTCTGTTATTATTTGAAGCAGTTTCTCATTTTAACAAGTTTCTTTATAGCTACTTCCTTCTCCTTTTCCCTATTGTGTTCCAGAAAGCACTTGAGTGTAAAAGTTTCTGTAACCCCTGGATGGAGGAGACTTCATAACATAATGCAAAGCTTTTTTCTTTGACCTTGAGTTGGACTCAGCTGCAAGATTGTTGGTTTGAGTGGTCTCCAAATTGCTTGTACTTGTATCTGTCAAGATGACCACTGTTGAAAATTTCCATTCTCTTGTTGGATGAGTGCCCAGTGCATCTCCCTGCCAACCCAGTTTTAATCACACAGAGCTGGCAGACTCTTCTTGAGTTTCAGCCATGTCCTCCACCTGGAGCCTGGGTTAGGGTGTCCATCTATTATCTCCCTTTTGGATAAGGTCATCTTGCTCCTTGCATGACACAGCTATGGATCTCAATTCAGCCTTGAGGTGTGCTGGAAATCTGAGATGTATTTTCCTGATGAATAGAATTTATAAAAAACCTTTGGAGTACTACTCTAGTACTCTCTCAGCCTGTCAGGTCATTTTTAGTTTGTTTTAGACTTTCTGGCTTAATTTGGGAGTGCATGCTTGGTGGACATCTCCCAAAATGCCAGAGGTGGATTAAGGTACAATTTCTTGATTTTCTATCCAAATTATGTAACATCTCACTTTCTTAGATTTTGTCATAGGGTATTGGAACAGGAACAAATTTGTTGGATATTATGAATTCCCTACAGCTATCCCCCCCATTCTCTTTCTTTCCTGCTAGGAACAGGTATGCTGTTTTACTCTTCCTTTACATTTGGTGGGGACATCCTCTATGTCATCACAGCCTTCTCCTTCCCTGAGTTGAATTCATCTCTCTCATTCCTTGAAATAAAAAATTTAAAAAAAAAAAATCACTGAGCAGATAGATGGTAAAACCTTAGCCAGAAAACTAAGATGATTACTTGAGAATATTTTAATGCCCCTATAAAATTACCAGTAATTAATGAATAAGATCACAAGCAAGTAAGAAAAAGTAAGTTGTTTTTTCTTTTTTCTTTTTTTTTTTTAATGAGGATCTATAGCTAAGGCAATTGGTAGATGTTCTTTGGTATACAAAAAGTTGAAGACATAGTAGCTAACCTCATGTCTCAAGTATATAGACAAACAGTCTTGAAAAAGATAAATATACAACCTTAGATGGCACCTATCATGTTAAATGAGTTCCATAGGTGTGCAGAAGTAGAGTCAATGATTTCTGAATGACACAGATAAGGCATCACAAAATGTTGAATGATATTCAAGATCAGATCAGATCAGATCAGTCCCTCAGTCATGTCCGACTCTTTGTGACCCCACGAATCGCAGCACGCCAGGCCTCCCTGTCCATCACCAACTCCCGGAGTTCACTCAGACTCATGCCCATTGAGTCAGGGATGCCATCCAGCCATCTCATCCTCTGTCGTCCCCTTTTCCTCCTGCCCCCAATCCCTCCCAGCATCAGAGTCTTTTCCAATGAGTCAACTCTTCGCATGAGGTGGCCAAAGTACTGGAGTTTCAGCTTTAGCATCATTCCCTCCAAAGAAATCCCAGGGCTGATCTCCTTCAGAATGGACTGGTTGGATCTCCTTGCAGTCCAAGGGACTCTCAAGAGCCTTCTCCAACACCACAGTTCAAAAGCATCAATTCTTCAACACTCAGCTTTCTTCACAGTCCAACTCTCACATCCATACATGACCACTGGAAAAACCATAGCTTTGACTAGATGAACCTTTGTTGGCAAAGTAATGTCTCTGTTTTTGAATATGCTATCTAGGTTGGTCATAACTTTCCTTCCAAGGAGTAAGCGTCTTTTAATTTCATGGCTGCAGTCATCATCTGTAGTGATTTTGGAGCCCAGAAAAATAAAGTCTGACACTGTCTCCACTGTTTCCCCATCTATTTCCCATGAAGTGGTGGGACCGGATGCCATGATCTTCGTTTTCTGAATGTTGAGCTTTAAGCCAACTTCTTCACTCTCCACTTTCACTTTCATCAAGAGGCTTTTTAGTTCCTCTTCACTTTCTGCCATAAGGGTGGTGTCATCTGCATATCTGAGGTTATTGATATTTCTCCCGGCAATCTTGAGTCCAGCTTGTGTTTCTTCCAGTCCAGGGTTTCTCATGATGTACTCTGCATATAAATTAAATAAACAGGGTGACAATATACAGCCTTGACGTACTCCTTTTCCTATTTGGAACCAGTCTGTTGTTCCATGTCCAGTTCTAACTGTTGCATCCTGACCTGCATACAGGTTTCTCAAGAGGCAGGTCAGGTGGTCTGGTATTCCCATCTCTTTCAGAATTTTCCACAGTTTATTGTGATCCACATAGTCAAAGGCTTTGGGCATAGTCAATAAAGCAGAAATAGATGTTTTTCTGGAACTCTCTTGCTTTTTCCATGATCCAGCGGATGTTGGCAATTTGATCTCTGGTTCCTCTGCCTTTTCTAAAACCAGCTTGAACATCTGGAAGTTCACGGTTCACATATTGCTGAAGCCTGGCTTGGAGAATTTTGAGCATTACTTTACTAGCGTGTGAGATGAGTGATATTCAAAGGGGTCCTTAAATAAGTTCCAATTTACTTTAATATAGAGTAGAATTTGAGTTTCTTTGGATTAGATAATATTGCAATTGATAACTGATATTAATTATATTAAAGATTATATTGAATATCTACCTTTCATCAGGAAGGTACAAGAAAATGGTATACAAGTGATCTTATTTGGTCCTGAAGGTTTTTGAGGATGGGTGCCATTTTGAAATGATTTGGAGGAACACTGATATAACAGGAATCTGAAGGAAAGACTGAAAGGAGGAGAGGCTTGGAGAAGACTACTGGGTGTATCCAGGCATCAGGTAATAAGAACAAGAATGAGTAGTGCAGAGGACAACAGCAGTGAGTTTGAGAAGTATTTGAATGCTGTAGTAGCTGAAGTGTAAAGAATGATGGACAACAGTGTGAATCACAGCTGTGACTGAAACTTACATGCTTCTGAGTTGTGTGGCCCTGGAGAATTTCTTCAACCTGTCTTACTTCAAAAATGAGAATAAAAGTAACTGACTTATAGGTCCATCGTCGTGATTAAAAAAATTTAATGAGAAAATTTAAGCATAATATAACATCTAGAAAATTGTAAAGGCTCAAAATGCTATAAGTATTGATAATAATAAGTGATTCAATGGAAATAAAAAGGGAAATGAATCTTTGGATCTACAGTGAAGGCACTATGAAAATATTGATATTATCATGAGGAATCATGAAGATTAAACAAGTACACTTTTGAGATGAAAGTGCACAAAATGGCAGCTGGAATAATCAACCCCCTACTCTGGGTTAACTCTCAGACCAGAAATGTGTTTTTGAGGCATTATTCCCAGGTGGCACTACTGGTAAAGAGTACCCCTGCCAATGAAGGAGACCCAAGAGATACAGGATTGATCTCTGAGTCTGGAAGATTCCCCTGGAGGAGGGCATGGCAACCCACTCCAGTATTCTTGCCCGGGAAGTCCCATGGACAGAGGAGCCTGGCTGGTTACAGTTCATAGGATCACACAGTCGGACCCAACTGAAGCGACTGAGCATGCAGGCCCTGGCTTGCCTGTTTATTTGCTTTCACTCTCCCCTAGAAGAGGGATGAACATGGCCTTCCGATCTTCGATTGTGTGTAACTCTCCTGTGAATGCCAGAAAGTAAATTTGCCAAAGCATTATAGTTTGCTGTCAGGACAGTACAAAGAGAACAAGAAGGAAGTAGCTTTTATAAAAAAGCTTTAAATGGATGTATTGACTAATTCTAGTTAATTTTAGATCACTTTGCAGAGAAATAGCCTTGGTTCTTCCCTTCACATATTGACATTGTTATATACCTGTAGAAAATATCCCTCTGAAAAAGACGTCAACTTATCTTTGCCTCCTTCAGTTATTATATAATCCAAAACATCTTGTAAAAGGCTATCTATAATTTTTTTCTGACAAAGACATCACCCTTTGAGTCAGGAAACTTCTCTTAAGCATGGGATTTAGATGGGAGATTTTACCTTAGACCTCTGCTGTCTTGGATGTGAGTAGACGCTTGGAAGCTAAGGTAGTCATGTTAGCCTTCCCTAAACACAGGTGTTTAGCCCAGGCCTGAACATCTGACTCAAACTGGGCTGATCTGCCCTCTTTTCCATGGTAGTGACCTGTGCATCCTCCCTGGTAGTAGCGATCTGAGGAAACAGAGTTTTTGATAGTCCCTGTTTGTGCTGTGTTGAAGAAGGTGGCCAGCATCAAAAAGAAGGAAGATCTAGAAATGACGAAGGAGAGTAGTAGGTGCCAAAAGGCATGGGGAGCTGGGAGAGAGATGCAGGAGAGAAAAAGGAACAGAATTATGGAGGAAGGAGGGAGGAAAGGAAAGGAGAAGGGTGGCGGTGGTTCTGTGAAATTCCCTTTTTGTTTGCTCAAGGACGTATCAGATTAATTTTATCCCATTTGTAGTTGAATTAAAAAATTTACACAATTATGTCTGTTTTCTGGACTTTATATTCCCACAGTGTCCATGATGATTTTTAAATGATGGTTTAGCTAATATCTTTGTCAGAGATTATACACTACTTTTTTCAAATTAAATTCATACTTTAGTCACCAAGAATTACTAGGCTCTGATAGCAAATACAGACTGAATATTTATCATGTGAATAAAAAATTATTCACCTCAAATCACTGACCTGGGATCTGCATTTGAAAACAAGTTGAAATAAGAATATTGCAGGAATTTTTCCCTCTATCCTTATATAATTCACAGCCTTTCTTAATATTTTCTATGTAACTTTTACACACTTTGTGTCTTATATTCTGAGTCTAACTTCTGAAATTTCATATTAGTGAGATAATTTAACTTAAGTGTTTATACTTACTATCATCACCTTATCTCTGAGATTTTCAAATTAAACAGTGCTCTGTAATAATGAATCATGCAGTAAATTACTAGCCTGCAGATGACTCTCATTGAGTTAGTAAAAATATTGAACAAATGAGCAAATATATATGTTTTACAATTATATCAGCTCTGTTCCATTAAATACCTGACGATAGCACTTAAAGTAACAAAGTTTTAAAATGTTAAAATGTTGTGATGTTACTAACAAAAAGATATCAAATAGCTTGTTTTCTACTATAATTGTAATTTTATTACCTGGTATATATTTTTTTTAATAAGAACTAACAAAAGAAAAAAAAAGTTAAAAAGCTGCCTGTAACTTTCATATATTTAAAAATATTATTGGTGGTCATTCCTAGCTTATGATTTTGGGAAAGATGAAAATATGTTTCTGTTATTAAAGGTGATACTATTGTTATTAGAAGTGAGTTAATTCTTACAAATGAAGCATAGGTTGATAACTTAGCTAAGTACTTCTTATTTGATTAAAATATCACTTTCTTACTTTTCTCTTTGCTTTAGTTTTTCTTTTTGATTTTTATTTATTTATTTATTTGGTTGATCCAGGCCCCCTCTTCCTCCTTTCTTCACTTCCTGCTTCCCTCCTTTTTCCCATTCCTGTTTTTCCTCTCACATCTTGTATTGAGTGTTCACTCTGTGCTTAAGACTCTGCTAGGAGAAGGGAACAAGTAAATAAGAAATCATAGAACAGGACAAGTTCTCTTACAGGAGTAGGGACTTGGTCATAAGGTTGCATAAATTCACCTATGAAATGTTCAAAACGGACCTTGCTGGAAGTCAGAAAACATGATCCAAAGAAGGAAAATTTAAACTGATGATTATACCTGTGGCAGATTCATTTTGATATTTGGCAAAACTAATACAATTTGTAAAGTTTAAAAATAAAATAAAATAAAAAAAAGAAAAAAAAATAAACTAATGATTAGTGAATGTCAAAGAAAGGAAGGTAATTATGAGGAAAAATATTTCCTGGAAAGAAAATAGCATGCTCAAAGGTAAAGAGGTGAACATCGTGAATGTGACACTTTAATGGTACTGAAAATAATTTAGAAATATACTTAGCATGCTACACTGGTTGTTGACTATGGGTGACTTGTAAATCAAGACGTTTGAGTTAAATGGCAATAATTAAAGGGATTAAATAAGAGATTGGTATACTAACTTTGGTGACTGGGTGAAGGATGGATTGAATGCTGGATTGAACAATTTGAGGTTGTTTCTATAAGGTAGGTGAGATAGGCTGGAATAGGACAGCAACAACAGACTCTGAGAATATTAAATGACATTTGGAGAAATTGGGGATGTGAAATTGATAAAAATTAATAACTATATTAGGAATTAAGAACCTGGAGAAAGTGATTCCAAAGTTTATACCCTAAGGAACAGTGACTCTTGCCATCATAAGTTCTGAAGGTAAAATGATCCATACAGGTATATGGGGATGTGAAAGTAGACATTTAATAACATTTAGAAAGAAGATAAGTATTTTATAGAGCATAGAGATAAATGAACACCCTATGTGTGTCTGGAGAGGCAGGATATAGAAGACTAAGGGCCAACGCTAAGGATGAGAAGGGTCAGCAGTGTTTGTTCTCACTAAATATTTTGTCACATATTTTGTTTTTCTCTGAAAATGAGAAGTTTATGTTGCCTATGTTCTAGAGTTAAGTTCAAAGTTTAGTGCTTATTATAAATCTTTATCAATAAGCAAGTGAAATACAAAGCTATATTAAGATATTAGTGGAAAAAAGACTGTGAAGCTGGGAAACGTTGAGAGTAGGAGGAGAAGGGGATGACAGAGGACGAGATGGTTGGATGACATCACCAGCTCAATGGACATGAGTTTGAGCAAGCTCTGGGAGATGGTGAAGGACAGGGAAGCCTGGCGTGCTGCAGTCTATGGGGGTAGCAAAGAGCTGGACAAGACTGCGTGGCTGAACAACAACAAATAGTACTAGGCACTCGAGTTGAAGTTATGTCACTGAACAAGTGACAGCCACTGGAATTCTTGTCCAAGAACAAGAAAACCAGTGTACAGAACTGAAAATGCTATCAGATATTATTAGAGTTGGAAGAAACCATAGAGGGGAATCAGTCAACCTCTTCTGTCCACTCCCAGAACCTCTCCAGAATTGTGACAGATAGCTAGCTGGTTTGTATATTATTTCTTGAAAACATGATCTCCTATATCCAAGACTTCCTTCTGATTATAAAGTAGGAACTCCACCTGAAAACAAAGTGAATGCGATTTGGTGAAATTGGTTTTTGATAAGTTCATATTGACTATTGAATCAACTAAGGAAGTACTAAAATTACTACAAAACAAGGAGAAGAGAGAATATAAATGCCCCAAACTTAAAATGGACTTTCCTTCAGAATGCAAACATGTTTCCAGTAATGGTTAAGTTGCATAATGCAATGTTGAATTTCATATTTACTTTTAGCTTTGTCTGTGTAGAATACTGAACATAATTATGTTATATTTAATATGGAATATTGAATATTCTATATTATATAACTCCACATAATAATTTAGAAGTCTATAACATGCCTAAATCTGTATTAATATATGCACATTTAAATGTATCTACAAATCAGAAATTTTCAGTAAACTATTTTGACATTTCAAGTAATTTAATATAGAATAATACTATTGGTCAATAGTCAAGAAAACTTGCTTACTAAATTACTAAAAAATTCATAATAAAATATGCCTTCCTAAAAGGAAATCTCCTTCCCTATTAGATTGTATCATGATGAGTCTCCATAAGTACTTTTAGTGTTTTTACACTTTTCATGTAAAGTATTTTAAAACAAATGCTTTCAACCTATTTCCTGCTGGCTGTTATATTTCATATACATCTGGCTCTCAGGGTTGAGGGTATACAAGTAAAATATTGAAATTTGTAACTTTATATATTGAGTATTGTTTAATATTTTGGCTATGAACATGAATGAAAGCTTACAAGTCTTATATTAATATTAAAGTTATAAATTGTGTGAAAAGCAAAGTAATTATCACAAACATATTTTAATTTGTTCATGGTTTGTGATTTAATTAGGTGTGCAGTATAATTTATTGGTCACTGTATACAAAATCATATAAGAAATAAAAAATATAACATAAATGTTTTTGAAATGTTTACTAGTTTAACATTACCCTTCTTAATTCACTGACATCAATATTTCAGCTTCACTTTATATATCTAGATTATGCAGAAAATAGAATACACTAGTTGGAAGTAGGGGTGAAAAACAAAGGAATATCTGGGTTTAATCAAGGACTCTGGTACATCATTTAAGAAATGGTTATAGGAATGATTAAGAAATTTTGCTCATTTGGTCCTGTAGAATGTTCATATATTTACAAATTAAAACTCAAATAATTTTTTCGATTTTGATAGAGAGCTGTACTTGATGGCCACTATGGTAATGAGTGTGGTCATGTCCTTAACTAGCATTTAAAAGCTGTATCAGCTATAATATAATAATTAATTCATGGCATATATAGATTTATTGAATAAGTAAGTTGATTATCTTTCTATGTTATGTATACTTAATATTAATTCAATAGGAATTAGAGTATTATATCTAATAACAGGCTGTCCTGCTTTTATCTTTTATAAGACTGGAATCATGTTAATCCAATGGTTTTAAGTTTTTCAGTTTTAATAATATTCAGAGTTTACAGAATTCTTATTTAACAAATATCTATTTCCTGGCCTAAATAAATCTACCTTATTTAACCTTATGAAATATATTTTATTTTCTTATCCCCATTTTACACATGAAGAAAGTAAAGATCAGGAAGTTTAAGTATGTTGCCCAAGGCCACAGAACTATAAAATGGAAGGCAAGACTCCATGCATAGTTCTTTTAAATTCATATCCAGTACTATTTCCATAATTCTGCTGCCCTGCTAATTAATTTTGTGAAAGTCATATTAAAAGTTAGAATGCTAAATTATTAATTTATTATAAATGATAATATTATCAAATGAAAAAATTAGTAGTTAAATTCTTTCTCTCCCTTGCAAAGACCCACAGTTTTACTCTTAATGACCCTGGAGTATTAGATTTCAAGAGTTGTTGTCATGAGGCCGTTAGTAATTTAAATTTTTGTTTTTGCATTATAGAGCAATAACTGCCAAGTCAGGCCCACGTATTGTGTGTTGTTTGTACAATTGCTAAGTTTTGTCTGACTCTTTCTGACCCCATGGACTGCAGCATGCCAGGCTTCCCTGTCCTTTACTGTCTCCTGGAGTCCATTGAGTCGGTGATGCATCCAATATCTCACCATCTGTCGCCCCCTTCTCCTGCCCTCAGTCTTTCTGGGCATCAGGGTCTTTTACAGTGAGTCAGCTCTTCGTATCAGGTGGCCAAAGTATTGGAGCTTCAGCTTCAGCATCCATCCTTCCAGTGAATATTCAGGGTTGATTTCCTTTAGGATTGACTGGTTTGATCTCCTTGCTATTCAAGGGACTCTCAAGAGTGTTCTCCAGCACCATAATTTGAAAGCATCAATTTTTCATTTTAGATGGCTTGAATTTCTTTTCAAATTGCAGTTTTTAAAGTAATGCTCACATTTTGGTCATAACTCGTTCTTCTCTAAGTTCTGTGAATTCTTAAAGACACAGTTTCAGGTTGAGATTATTTCTTAGGTGTGATGGTTAATTTCATGCTAACTTGACTTAGGCTAAGAGAGAGCTCAGGTGTTTCCAGAAGAGATTAGCATTTGAGTTGGTAGCCTGAGTAAACAATAATGCCCTTACCAAAACAGGTTATTATCATCCAGTCTTTTGAGGACCTGAATAGAAGAAAAAGCTAGAGTAAGGGCAAGTTTTCTCTCTGGTTGAGCTGGGGCATCCATCTTATCCCAACCTTGAACACTGGCGCTCTTGACTTTCAGGCCTCTGACTCAGACTGAATTATAACACTGGCTTTCCTGGATCTACAGTTTACAGGTGGTAAATCATGGAAGGTCTCAGCCTCCATAATTGCATGAGTCAATTCCTATAATAAATTCCTCGCTGTCTTTTTCTATATATGTATCCTCTTTTTGTTCTGTTTTTGTGGGGAACCCTGGCTAATATACTAGCTCCTACAGTTACTCTGTGATTTAAACCTTTTTCATTGTTTCCAGAATTATTTATTGATGTTTGTTAATACTTGATTAGGTTTTTAAGCTCTTGTACATTAGAGTTAAAAAAAAATAGCCCCTTTACCCCTTTTCCCCACCTCCTATTCTATTTTTGGATTTAATACTCACTTAAAATCATTCAATAGGATAAAAGATCTCTTAGCAGTTTTTTAAATAAAAAAGTTCAAAAAGCTTTTAAAAATATTTTATATCCCACTTGTGGAAAATACAAACTTTTATCATTAATATATGCTAACATAAGACTGAAAGTTGAGGTTCTTTTCTCTAATTGTGCAATGTTTTATAATTTTAATAGTTAAATGTTGCAGAGCAAAGTGCTTCAAATAAAATGATTTAAAACAGTCTTTTAATTTTTGACGTTTTAAATATTTTGTATAGTTTCATTATTGGAATCGGTGATTTTTTCAATTATAAGTTCATGTGGAAATTACACAAAAATCACTATTTCACATATGTATATTACTTTGACATAATTCTTTGTTTGAATGTCCCAAATTGATATTATGAGAAATTATGTAAAATTTCTAATTCATCAGAAGTTAAATTCATTACCTTTTTAAAATTCCATCTTGTACTCACTGAAATTTATCTATATCACATCTTTAGATCAAACACATTCCCTAGAAATCTAGGTAAGAAAAAGATTAAACAAGTAACTGTGAAAAGACTAATTACTATATTTTACCTTTATCATCAAACATAAGTAGAGAAGTGATCAAAACCTTTTAATGACCAGAAGTGGGAGTTTGTGGGCATTATCTTTTATCTAAAATAGCTCTCTTCTGCATTATTTCTGAAGGTCAGTTTTTGGCCTTGTTTGGAATAGGTTCAAAAATTTTAGATTTAAAATAAAATTTTAGAATGATATTTTTAAAACTTTACTTCATGCATACATTTTTCATAACATGAAGTATATGAAAGAACTTCAAAAGTGGGAGAAATTAATTCTACAGAATTATTAAAAATAATATAAACTTTTGTAAAATTAGCCATAATTATATTTATAGTTATTTATTTTGTGTGTATGCATGTGTGCTCAGTGGCTTCAGTCATGTCCAACTCTTTGCGACCCTGTGGACAGTAGCCCACCAGGCTCCTTTGTTCACGGGATTCTCCAGGCAATAATACTGGATTGGGCTGCCATGCCTTCCTCCAGGGGATCTTCCTAACCCAGGGATCGAAACTGCATCTCCTTTGGCTCCTGCATTGCAGGCAGATTCTTTACTACTGTACCACTGGGGAAGCTGTTGAAGTGTAGCCTTGAAATATATAAAGACTCAAATTAAAATGAAAGAAATTATGAACCAATTCAAACATGGATATAATTGAAAGACTAGATGATTTAAAATCCAATAACTTATGATATTAATCACTTACTGCTGGTAAGTCACTTCAGTCGTGTCCGACTCTGTGCGACCCCATAGACGGCAGCCCACCAGGCTCCTCTGTCCCTGGGATTCTCCAGGCAAGAACACTGGAGTTGGTTGCCATTTCCTTCTCCAGTGCATGAAAGTGAAAAGTGAAAGTAAAGTCGCTCAGTCGAGCCCGACTCTTAACGACCCTGTGGACTGCAGCCTACCAGGCTCCTCCGTCCGTGGGATTTTCCAGGCAAGAGTACTGGAGTGGGTTGCCATTGCCTTCTCAGTAATCACTAAAAGTTACTATTAAAAAAGTCACTTTCATTTACGTAAATTAATTTCATTAATTGCCATACTATTAGTATTTCCCATATTTGTAAATGAGAAAATTAAGTAAATTAAGGCAAACTACAGTTATGGTTCAAGATAACTGTCATAGTCATGATTTAAACATGTGTTGTTTGTACTGGTGTAAAACATTTTTGATCACTACATTGTGAGGTGGTACCTTATATTTAACTTGATTTAGAAAAGAGAAATACTATACCAGTTATAGAGAATGAATTGATTCATAAGATTTACTTGCAATTTGTGACTGACCAAATTTGTTTCTTTCCAGAGATAGCTTTGAACACAGCTACATGAATTACTTCTACAATTACATACATTACTCTTGCACTGATATATGCCTACCTACGTGTGTGTATATATATATATATATATATACACACACACATTTTGTCCATTTATTTTGATCAAGTTTGTGTTCATATGTATGTACACATTGGGCCATTGGTATCTGCAGGTTCTGCATCCTGGTATTCAAATATATTCAGAAAATATTCAGGAAAAAAATTCCAGAAAGTCCCAAAAAGCAAAACTTGAATTTGACTTGCACTAGCAATTGTTTCGGAGAAGGCAATGGCACCCCACTCCAGTACTCTTGCCTGGAAAATCCCATGGATGGAGGAACCTGGTAGGCTGCAGTCCAGGGGGTCGCTAAGAGTCGGACACGACTGAGCGCCTTCACTTTCACTTTTCACTTTCCTACATTGGAGAAGGAAATGGCAACCCACTCCAGTATTCTTGCCTGGAGAATCCCAGGGACAGGGAAGCCTGGTGGGCTGCCATCTATGGGGTCACACAGAGTTGGACATGACTGAAGCAACTTAGCAGCAGCAGCAGCAATTGTTTGCATTGAATTTACATTGAATTTGCAAATTTTTTTTTATAACATTTACGTTGTATTAGGCATTGTAAGTAACCTAGAGATGTTTCAAAGTATATGGGAGGATATGTGTAGATTATATGTGAATAGCTGCCATTTTATATAAGGTGCTTAAGTATTTGTGAATTTTGGTATCCTGGACAGTCCTGGAACCAATTCCCCACAGATACCAAGGGACAATTGTGTATATATATATATATATATATATATACACACATATATATATATATGTATATATATATATATATATATATATGTGTGTGTGTGTGTGTCTGTGTATGTGTATATATGTTGGAGAAGGCAATGGCCACCCACTCCAGTACTCTTGCCTGGAAAATCCCATGGACAGAGGAGCTTGGTGGGCTGCAGTCCATGGGGTCGCAAAGAGTCGGACACGACTGAGCGACTTCACTTTCACTTTTCCCTTTCATGTATTGGAGAAGGAAATGGCAACCCACTCCAGTCTTCTTGCCTAGAGAATCCCAGGGATGGCAGAGCCTGGTGGGCTGCCATCTATGGGGTCGCACAGAGTCGGACACGACTGAATTGACTTAGCAGCAGTATATATATGTAGATTTTAAATGATTTAAGTATTGTTATTATTATTTGGGATCTGGAGAATTTCTAAAGATATTGTTTGTCAACTAAAAAAAAAGAAAAATTCTTAGCCAGAAATAATACAATTAAATTAAATGCACTGCCTGCCAGTGAAGGTGGTACATAAGACAGGGTTCAATCCCTGGGCCGGGAAGATCCCCCAGAGCAGGAAATGGAAACCCAGTCCAGTGTTTCTGTCTGGAAAATTCTATGGACAGAGTCTGGCAGGCTACAGTCCATAGGACTGCAAAGAGTCGGATACGACTGAATGACTGAGCACCTGCACACACATGCACCATTTAATAAGCAATTACAGGATCAACTCCAGAATTGCTTTCGGAATTGAAAAGACCACTGTGTTCTAGAATAGGAAGTTAGAAGAAAAACAAACAAAAAAGATGTTCTTTAAGAAATTTACAACCTAATTGAGGAGAAGAAATAAAATACTTGGGAGTATAAGTGATATTTTTAATAGCTGACAACATGGATAAAAACATCATTATTTCCTTGATCTTAGAATTTAAATATGGAATTTTTCTAATCCTAACTAATCTTAACTTGAATACATTTTGAAATGCAGGATATAGTTTTTAAAAACCTGTATATTCTGGCATTACTCATGTATACTGATTCAGAATTTCTGGGAACTAATTATTTGCATGTTTCAAAAATTTATGCTAAGTGGAGAAATTTTATTTTTGAAATTCTTATTATAAATACATTATCTTTTTTTGTGAAATATTCTTCTCTCATTTTTTATTAATTTATTTGGGCATATAATTCTTGATTGACACCTATATTCATTTAGTTCTTTAAAGGTATTATTTAACTCTTTTATGACTTCCTTCTGATGTTTTGATTTCTTATAGATAACACACTTCAAGTTCACCTATTGCTTTTATTTAAAAACATTTTATTGAAACATATTATTCATTTCATATTTAAGTATATTATTAATAACTTGAAATAAATAAACAGAAAGGTATTATAAGTTTATAGCTTCATGAAGTCCACAAATTAAACCACTGCAACCAATTCTCATACAGGAGTAAACAAGTCAGTACCAACACCCCACAACCCCTGCTCAGGTTCCTTTACAATTATTAACCTCTTTCCTCTAACTGTACATATTTTTCAGTCTCCTATTAAGCTTTATTAGTTTTTGCTTGCTTTTACATTACCTAAATGGGATTATGCATTGTGCACACTCTTTTTTTTTGTCAATATTGTGTTCATGAAATTTATACATATTGATTCATGTGTATAATTGGTTCAATCTTACTGCTACATAGTATTACATTGTGTGACTAAATTAAAATATCTCTCCTCTCTGCTTGTGATGACATTTGAGTTCAGAAAAGCGGTTATGAATATTCTAACAGGTGTTTTATTTTTATTTGGTGAACAACTGTATGTAATTGTTAGGGTTATACCTAGAAGCTCAATTTACTGGGCTACAGGTTAGGCATATTCTGCCTGAGTAGATACCTTAAAAATATTTTCTAAAAGAATTGTATCAATTTAAATTCTCACCAACAGTTTATATGAGTTCTCGCTGCTTTGTATGTCACAAATACCTGGTACTTTTCACTATTTTCATTTTAGCCATTTTGGTATAGTGAATTATGTATAGTTTTCATTTGATTCCCCAATGACTAATGTGATTATCTCAATCTTGCTGGCCATTGAGTTATCTTCTGTGACTAAGTGTATCTTAAGGCTTTTGTCCACTTATTTCCATGATGTTTGTGCCTTTTTCTTGTTTTCTGCATATTCTTGATAGAAGTCCTTAAATAGATAAATGAGTAGCAAATTATCAGACAGATTTTTTTGGATCTTCTAATTTCCTTCTTTTTTAAAATTTATTCTTCAGGGAAACTGCCATGTGTCTAGATAAACACTCTAGTTAGCATCTTAAATTTAGTGGCATAAAACAGCTATTTAATGAAGCTTACAGGGATTATGTGGATCAGGAATCCACAGAGGGCACAGCAGGGCTGGCTTCTCTGCTCCAAAATGGTTAGGGTCTCAGCAGGGAAGACCTGAACATCTGGGGCCTGGAATCATCAGGGGGCCTCTTCCCTTAAATGTCTGACACCTTGGCTATGGTGAGGCTAAGTCTGGGCTGAGTGTGAGCAGTTGAGTGCAGCACCTATGTGTGGCCTCCCGTGTGGCTTGAGGTGGAGCAGCTCACATCATTGGGCTGATTTCCAAGAGGGAAATTCATGAGAGGAATCTTGCCAAGAGTAAGCATCTGAAAAGGGGAAGGAGCCCCATGACCTTTTCTCACCAAGCTGTTGCAGTCAAATAGCACCTTGTTCTCCAGGTTTGTCAGTTTAGCAACAAATTGCAAGACCATCTCAGATTTAGGAGGAAAGGAATTCAGTTTCTGCTCTTAGTGAGAGAGGGGTATATTTGCATTATAGGAAAATGTGTGGAGTGCAAGACTGAAGCAGTCATCTTTGTAAAAGTAGTCTCCTGTAGTACCTGAGTTTTTTAATGTGTTCTGTTTGGGATACATTGAACTTTCTAAAGAAGATGGTTTTTACTATTTTGCTTTTTTTTTTTTTTTAATCAATCAATATGGGTCATTCACATATATATATATAAATATGTATGTGTGTAATATACATATATATATTAAATACAGCATGCACATCGTTTTCTCTTTTTCCTTCTCTTTGAAATCTGGTAAGGCAAATTTAGGATCCTCTCGTTTTATCATCTGTTATTTTTATCACCTCTTATTTCTGCTTCTCATAAAAATATGCTGCAAATCTGAGTAATTTCTTCACATCTGTATCCAGCAGCATCAATTATCTTGTCATCCAAATCTAGGTGACTGACTTAGCTCTGGATTCTTACTGCTAATATTTGTCAAGTCTAAAAAGCTCATTTGATTCATTATCAAATATACTTGGACCTGTTTGATTATATCTTATTCATAAATCATGGACATCACTCTTTTAAACATTTATATGTACCTATTTGTATTTTGTATCTGATTACTAAATACCTAAAGGACTTCCCTGGTGGCTTAGACGGTAAAGCTACTGTCTACAATTTGAGAGACTGGGTTCGATCCCCGGGTTGGGAAGATTCCCCAGAGAAGGAAATGGCAAACCACTCCAGTACTCTTGCCTTGAAAATCCCATGGATGGAGGAGCTTGGTGCAGGCTACTATCCATGGGGTCGCAAAGAGTCGGGCATGACTGAGCGACTTCACTTTGACTTTCACTAAATACCTTAATACTTTGAGCAGATTAATTGTGCTATGTGTTGTTTCTACTGATTTTCACTCATAGCTGCTTCCTTGTATGTTTGATGATTTAGGATTTTGAACCTTACAAACAGGATGCTATCTGTAGAAATCCTATGAAGCTTGGTTTAAATATTGTGTCTTCAGAGAAAATTTGCTTTTTCAGGTGAATCGAGATGACACTATCTCAATGCCATTTTAGATTAATCTCTTAGTTTGGAGTTCCTTGCAATATACTCATACTTTAAACTCAAACTCTAGAGCTACATGGGAAGTTAAGGCAGTTAGTTTTCAAGTTTTAATGGCTATATGTTTTTCCATACAGTGCTAGTACAAACAGAAGAGATACTAGTCATAGACTTTTATAAGTGGGTATATTTTTCTTATTATCCTTATGGCTAACATGTTAATTTTGCATGAGTCTCAGTTTTAACCCCGAATTTTGGTAGACCCAAGATACTGTTTCCATTTCTTGAACAAGTATGTAAACTACAAGCCTCTTGGTTCTGATATCAGAAAATCCTCCCAAGATAGCTGTAGTTCAGCTATATTTACCACTATGTTCTCTACTATCCTCTCTACTTGGGGCCCCAAAGGTGTTAATACTTTTATAAAAAATTTATGAGTTCAGCTATTTTAAAGTTTATTTTTCAATACAGATATTTTGAGTCAGGATACTTATCAAGATGTCAATTTATCTGCATTATCTGTATGAGATATCAAGGCTGCATGACTTTATAAACGTTACTCAACTCTCAGTACAGCAAGGTTTTCTTTGAAAATTAATTCTGTATATGACATTTAATCATTAATGTAAGTGTTTTGAGATAAAAAATCTTGAAATATGAGCATGTTTTGAATTTTCTGAGGACTATTTGAATATGCTTCTGCATGATTCATTTTGTGTTAATTATGGGTTATTTATTCAAAAGATAGAATTGAACTATAATAATTTTCACAGCTCTTATGTAACTAGAATATATAGGTGATTCTGCCTCGTTACCATGTGTGCCGGACCTACACGGGTAGCCTTCAGCAGAATCTATTACGTTATTTCTAGTGATGATAGGTTGTATTGCAATACCCTAGCCTTGACCCTTTCATAAAAGATTTATAAATATTGCCTAATGAGCGGCCTGCAGATTTGGGTTTCTGGGAGCCACTAAGGGCTTTTTTGATGGTGGAGACCTGCTTCAAGAAATCTTTCACCCTCCCTTTTTAACAAACCCATTGACCTTTGGAACCTGGGGCACACAGTACTAATCCTTTTCATCTGACATTTCTTAGCAGGAATTCACTAGAATTTCTTCTTTCTGGAAAATTTTAGTAGATAAAATTAGCAGAAGTGCTGAAACTGTATTTGTATGTATATACAGAAGCCATAGCGGTATAAGTACTTAAAATAAATCTTAACAGTTTGCTTCTCACATGTGAGAGGGTTTGTCCTATTAAAGAGAGTTACATTTTTCTATGTACTGCTAACTGCAGAATTAGGAAAAATAAATGAAAATTATGGGGTCTCCTTTTCAACAGAAGCAGAATATTTTTAATAACTAAGACTATTTAAAAATGGAGTAAACACACATGTGAGAGAATAAGATACCTGGCATTCAGTACAGTAAATGTATTTTATAGCAGTTGTTCTTTTTTTTTTTTCTTTTTTTTAAATTTTATTTTTAAACTTTACATAATTGTATTAGTTTTGCCAAATATCAAAATGAATCTGCCACAGGTATACATGTGTTCCCCATCCTGAACCCTCCTCCCTCCTCCCTCCCCATACCATCCCTCTGGGTCGTCCCAGTGCACTAGCCCCAAGCATCCAGTATCGTGCATCGAACCTGGACTGGCAACTCATTTCTTACATGATATTTTACATGTTTCAATGCCATTCTCCCATATCTTCCCACCCTCTCCCTCTCCCACAGAGTCCATAAGACTGTTCTATACATCAGTGTCTCTTTTGCTGTCTCGTACACAGGGTTATTGTTACCATCTTTCTAAATTCCATATATATGCGTTAGTATACTGTATTGGTGTTTTTCCTTCTGGCTTACTTCACTCTGTATAATAGGCAGTTGTTCTTTATAAAAGGAGTCTTTGCATTTATCCGGAGATAGACCTAAAAACAGTTCCATTCTAAGTCAGGGCATAACAGCATAATATGCGGTGGATCAGTTATCTATTATTCCATTTAACAAATCACCATAATAATTGCAGGTTAAAACAATAAGGTTGTATTATTTCATACAGAAATGGTTTGCCTGTCTCAGTCCTACAATTCAAAAAGTCAATACTGCTCTGAATTTCAGTTTTATCCTATTTTAAATATTATTTAAATGGAATCATATATTTTATACTCTTTCATATGAGTCTTAAACCATCTAAATTATTTTTTCTGGGATTTTGCCATGTTTTATATGTAACACTAGTTCATTCATTTTAAATTTCTAAATAGTGAGAGTGGGAATATACTAGAATTTATCAATTCTAGTGATGATGGACATTTGGATATATATATATATACACATATTTACGCATTTATGCAAAATTTTTGAGTATGTTCGGCTTAATATATACTAACACTCTTCCAAAGGAGTTTTACAAATTATGCTTCTGTTGCTGATGTGTGGGTTCCCTTTGCTGTATGACTTCAGCAAAACTTGCAGCCTTTTGTTTTCTTATGTTGCTTTTTTTATGATGTTTTTATTTTTGTTTTGCTATTCTTGTGTGTGTATACAAGTGTGTGGTTGTATACTCATTGTGGTTTCAACTTTCATTCCTCTGACATAACTTGAGCATCTTCTCAAGGGCTTACTGACCATTTAGATTTTTTGTGTGTGTGTGAAGTACTTGTTTAATTCTTTTGCCTACTTATCTCCTAATTTACACATTTATTTAATATTTATATATTTTCTTATTAATTTGTAGGATTTTTATAAATATGTTGTGGGTGCAAGTTCTTTTTGTTTTTATGTAATAAAATAAATCTTCTTCCATTCTATAGGTTCTCTCTTATGACCTGAATGGTGTCTTTTTTTTGTGCAGAAATTCCTATTATAGCCCAAGTTTTAAGTACTTCATTTTATAGGTAGTGCTTTGTGTATCATGTTTAAGGAACATTGTTAAAGCTTGAGTAATGAATATATTCACCTGTGCTTTTCTCTAAAAGCTTTACTTTTTTAACTTTGAATTTAGATCTATAAACTACCTATCTGGATTTCACTATATACTTTTCTTTACAGGTCAGAGCCATTTTTTTTCATGGAAGATAATACTTCAGGGGTCCCAAGTGAACACTTGAAGTCTTTACCGGACTATCCTTTTCTAGGAATGGGAGGAAGAGGCTGGTTGGGTGTATTAATATAGTCACATGCAAAAAAGTAGAAGAGTGTACTAAAACAGTACTAGACCATGGGTGCTTTCTAAATAATAATGAAATATTAAGGAGACACAAATCTGAGCAGTATGAATAAAGACCATGTTCTTAAAATGTTAATTACTGTGCCGACATTATTTCATTATTTAGCAGTGCATATAACATATATTTTGTTACTTAAGTTTAAATGTTTTTACATTCTAATTTTGTATTCTCTGCAGTTTAACTTTCTTAAAAAATGTGTTGAAGAATATTCTTTGCAATAATCTAACTACACAAGTTTTTATACTTATAAACAATGTATGTAAATAGTAGTTAATATTTCAGAGCAAATCATGTTTTGGTCATTTTGCTATAATAAAACTATAAATTAATTATTGTTCATTTTTAACAGAAGTGAAAACTTCCCTGGAGAGATGACACGATTGACAGAGGCTATATTTCTTGTTAGAAACAGGGGTCTGGAACATTGTACCTGACATATATGCATGATATATTTTCTAATGAAAGCAAAATGACATTTTAGCATGAATCTGTGTGTGTGTGTATATATATACACAGAGAAACATAATTCATCTCTACACATACATTTGGGAAATACATTTTTGGGAATTAATAGATAAGTATAATGAATTTCTACTATGTTGTCAATATTCAATTCTTTTTAATACAGTATCACATTTAGGAAAATAAAAACAAAATTTATACAATGATTTTAAATTATTAAGTAAAAACATAAAATAAACTAATGTACATGTACATGAATTTTATATTAAGGGCTGTAGAGCAGATTTCTCTATCGGTCTCTTTAAAGCCACTCATTTTCCAAATGAGGAAAATTTTAAGTGAGAAATAATAAAGGTCTTATCTGGTATAGAATTTATCATTGGTAGACACACTATACGATTTCACCTATTTATATAAATATTTGCTTATATGTGTGTACAAAGTCAAAATTTTACCCTAACTTTTTTTTGTGCTTCAGTTAGATAATAGATTTCTCTGTAATAAAGTGGGAGGAGGTGATTTTATTATTTATCCCATTGTTATATTGTAAGCTAACAAATGTAAAAGGATCTAGCAAGTAGTAAAACATGTCTAGTTAGCAGTGTTATTATAAATATTATCATTGAAATGTATGGAGATATATCTATAGAAATCAAAATATAGGAAAATTTACATAAATGTAACTATAAAAAGTTACATAAAAGAACAAGAACTTTACTTCAATAATTTCAGTTCTTTTCAGCCGCTCAGTCATATCCGACTCTTTGTGACCCATGGACTGCAGCACGCCAGGACTCCCTGTCCATCACCAACTCCCGGAGTTTACTCAATCTCATGTCCATTGAGTTGGTGATGCCATCCAGCCATCTCATCCTCTGTTGTCCCCTTCTCCTCCCGCCTTCAATCTTTCCCAGCATCAAGGTCTTTACTAACGAGTCAGTTCTTCACATTAGGTGGCCAAAGTATTGGAGTTTCAGCTTCAACATCAGTCCTTCCAATGAACACCCAGGACCGATTTCCTTTAGGATGGACTGGTTGGATCTCCGTGCTGTCTGAGGGACTCTCAAGAGTCTTCTCCAACACCACAGTTCAAAAGCATCAATTCTTTGGTGCTCAGCTTTCTTTATAGTCCAATTCTCTATCCATACATGACTACTGGAAAAACCATACTGTTGACTAGATGGACCTTTGCTGGCAAAGTAATGTCTCTGCTTTTTAATATGCTGTCTAGTTTGGTCACAACTTTTCTTCCAAAGAGTAAGCATCTTTTAACTTCATGGCTGCAGTCACCATCTGCAGTGATTTTGAGCCCCCAAAATAAAGTCTGCCACTGTTTTCATTGTTTCCCCATCTATTTGCCGTGAAGTGACAGGACCAGATGCCATGATCTTAGTTTTCTGAATGTTGAGTTTTAGGTCAACTTTTTCACTCTCCTCTTTCACTTTCATCCAGAGGTGCTTTGGTTCTTCTTCGCTTTCTGCCATAAGGGTGGTATCATCTGCCTATCTGAGATTATTGATACTTCTCCCTGCAGTCTTGATTCCAGCTTGTGCTTCACCCAGCCCAGCATTTCTCAGGGTGTACTCTGCATATACAAAATCACTGCAGATGGTGACTGCAGCCATGAAATCAAAAGACACTTACTCCTTGGAAGAAAAGTTATGACCAACCTAGATAGCACATTCAAAAGCAGAAACATTACTTTGCCAACAAAGGTCCGTCTAGTCAAGGCTATGGTTTTTCCAGTGGTCATGTGTGGATGTGAAGAGAGTTGGACTGTGAAGAAGGCTGAGCGCCAAAGAACTGA
The DNA here is from genome assembly GCF_029378745.1 of Bos indicus. Lineage (NCBI taxonomy): Eukaryota > Metazoa > Chordata > Mammalia > Artiodactyla > Bovidae > Bos > Bos indicus. Next base: position 25,077,225 of record NC_091776.1, on the reverse strand, counting down.
TGCTTTTGAACTGTGGTGTTGGAGAAGACTATTGAGCATCCCTTGGACTGCAAGGAGATGCAACCAGTCCATTCTAAAGGAGATCAGCCTTGGGATTTCTTTGGAAAGAATGATGCTGAAGCTGAAACTCCAGTACTTTGGCCACCTCATGCGAAGAGTTCACTCATTGGAAAAAACTCTGATGCTGGGAGGGATTGGGGGCAGGAGGAGAAGGGGACGACAGAGGATGAGATGGCTGGATGGCATTACTGACTCGATGGACGTGAGTCTGAGTGAACTCCGGGAGTTGGTGATGGACAGGGAGGCCTGGCGTGCTGCAATTCATGGGGTTGCAAAGAGTCGGACATGACTGAGCGACTGAACTGAACTGAACTGACTGACTGCATATAAGTTAAATAAGCAGGGTGACAATATACAGACTTGACGTACTCCTTTTCCTATTTGGAACCAGTCTGTTGTTCTATGTCCAGTTCTAACTATTGCTTCCTGATCTGCATACAGGTTTCTCAAGAGGCAGGTCAGGTGGTCTGGTATTCTCACCTCTTGAAGAATTTTCCACCGTTTATTGTGATCCACACAGTCAAAGGCTTTGGCATAGTCAATAAAGCAGAAATAGATGTTTTTCTGGAACTCTCTTGCTTTTTTGATGATCCAGCGGATGTTGGCAATTTGATCTCTGGTTCTTCTGCCTTTTCTAAAACGAGTGTAAACATTTGGAAGTTTACAGTCCATGTATTACTGAAGCCTAGCTTGAAGAATTTTGAGCATTACTTTGCTAGTGTGTGAGATAAGTACAATTGTGCAGTAGTTTGAGCATTCATTGGCATTGCCTTTCTTTGGGATTGGAATGAAAACTGAGTTTTTCCAGTCCTGTGGCCACTGCTGAGTTTTCCAAATTTACTGGCATATTGAGTGCAGCACTTTCAAGCATCATCTTTTAGGATTTGAAATAGCTCAACTGGAATTCCACCACCTCCACTAGCTTTGTTCATCGTGATGCTTCCTAAGGCCCACTTGACTTCACATTCTAGGATGTCTGGCTCTAGGTGAGTGATCACACCTGATTATCTCAATCATGAAAATCGTTTTTCTTTTTTATTTTAGTTCTTCTGTATTCTTGCCTCCTCTTCTTAATATCTTCTCCTTCTGTTAGGTCCACACCTTTTCTGTCCTTTATTGTGCCCATCTTTGGATGAAATTACGGTTCCCTTGGTATCTGTAATTTTCTTAAAGAGATCTCTAGACTTTCCCATTCTATTGTTTTCCTCTATTTCTTTGCACTGATAACTGAGGAAGGCTTTCTTATCTCTCTTTGCTATTCTTTGGAACTCTGCATTCAAATGGATATATCTTTCCTTTTCTCCTTTGCTTTTCACTTCTCTTCTTTTCACAGCTATTTGTAAGGCTTCCTCAGACAGCCATTTTGCTTTTTGCATTTTTTTTCCTTGGGGTTGGTCTTGATCCCTATCTCCCGTACAATGTCTCGAACCTCCATCCATAGTTGTTCAGGTACTCTATCAGTTCTAGTCTCTTAAGTCTCTTTCTCACTTCCACTGTATAATCGTAAGGGATTTGATTTAGGTCATACCTGAATGGTCTAGTGGTTTTCCCTATTTTCTTCAGTTTAAGTCTGAATTTGGCAATAAGGAGTTTATGATCTGAGCCACAGTCAGTTCCAAGTCTTGTTTTTGCTGACTTATAGAGCTTCTCCACCTTTGGCTGAAAAGCATATAATCAATCTGATTTTGGTGTTGACCATCTGGTGGTGATTTCATTTGTAGAGTCTTCTCTTGTGTTGTTGGAAGAGGGTGTTTGCTATGATCAGTGCGTTCTCTTGACAGAACTGTATTAGCATTTGCCCTGCTTCATTCTGTACTCCAAGGCCAAATTTGCCTGTTACTCCAGGTGTTTCTTGACTTCCTACTTTTGCATTCCAGTCCCCTATAATGAAAAGGACATCTTTTGGGGGTATTAGTTCTAGAAGGTCTTGTAGGTTTTCATTGAACCATTCAACTTCAGCTTCTTCAGCGTTACTGGTCGGGGCATAAACTTGGATTACCATGATATTGAATGGTTTGCCTGAAAACCAACAGAGATCATTCCTGGTTTTTGAGATTGCATCCAAGTACTGCATTTCAGACTCTTTTGTTGACTATGATGGCTACTTCATTTCTTCTAAAGGATTCTTTCCCACAGTAGTAGATATAATGGTCATCTGAGTTAAATTCACCCATTCCAGTCCATTTTTGTTCACTGATTCCTAAAATGTCAATAATTTATGTAACGTAAATTCCTCAGAAGTTATTGGAAACCTCTGAAGACTCTTTCAATTTTTTAATTTGTAACTGAATTGAAGCAATTCAGTTACAATATCTATTTCCAAATTGCCAGGCTAATCATTGTTTTAGGAAGGCATGGCTATAAATCTCTTTTGGAAGTACAATGAAATATGCTACAACAACAGAAAATCTGTTACAACCCCCAAAATTATATTTGGCAGACACTACAGCTGAATCTGGAAACAGAGCTATCTGAAATATCAAAGGTAACAATCGGTGTATGTTCTATTGCCTGGGTCATATACAAAGATTTTGCAGTTAATTTAAGGTTGTGTGTACTGATTTCTAAAGGGAAGAATCAGAGCTTAGTTATTTTCTTTCCGAGAGTTTGGCTTTCTTGTGTATTCTATTGTATGAGAGGGGGGAAATCTGTTTTAAATGATATTTTAATTTATGCTCATTTCCATTACAGATTCAAAAGTAATATTTTTCATGACTAAGGTCAAGAAAAAAAAATCTAAGTTCTGTGATGTATTTTAGTATAACAGTTTATCTGGTGAATATTCTTAATGTTTATAAAGGGTAATTTACCTGTCAATCCAGTACTACAGTGGCATACAAATTAGTGCCTGCAGAGAAAATATTTAAGTGAAGAAACAGCAGGAGAATTGAAGAAAAGTAGGCAGACTCCAGAAATGGTGCTATTGCATTTTGTTATTAAATAGAAACAGTTATTGAGAGTCAAAAGATGCCATATATATAATATTCCTGTTTCTTGAAATATTTGCTAGAATATTTATAGACTATGCATGTTGATATCACTATATGGTACAGAAATATATCCAAATTAAAGTAATAGTCTAAAATAATAATTTTTTTACTTTAAGACCATGACTGAATTTTCTGTTAATGACTTAGCTTCCCAACAATTTGGCCAAGTTACTATCTCTAAAATAAAAGCACCAGTACAGTTTGTCCATTCAGTTCTTGATTTTTTCCCAGTTCTTTCACAAGATGCTACTCTTTTATATGATGACATTCTAAACTTATTCCAACTTTATTCTGAAACCAGTGTAAGTGTAGCCTAGCTATCACACAAGTAGAAAATCAGTAATTAGGAGATCATCAGTTTTAGGCCCCATCTAATAATCAAAAGCATTGTCTTTTCACTCAGCAGTAATTTATAATAACTTTAAAAACACCTGGTAAAGTTTAAGTAAGATGTTATTAATTAAGGGGGGAATTCTAATTTGAATACATTTGCTTATTTCTTTTACTATTGTTGAGAATTCAAATAAAGATATATCAAATTCAAAATATACAGATATTTTTAGGAAGAATTCATTCACAGATGCCTTTAGCACCTGGAGATAGGCTCATATTATCTATATGAAGTAATATAAATATAAATAAAATACTGACATCTAAATATCTTGTGGCCCAAACATTAAAGCAATGCTTATTTTTGATTTATTAATATTTAGACCAAAATATATTTATGGTATGTGCATGCCCTCCTTTATAACATACAGTCCATCACTGAATACAGATTTTCTTCACTATTAGTTCCTAGCTACCTTTGACTTGTTAGTTTTGTCAACAACATCTGTGTTTTCCCAGGTCAGCACGTAAAAATGCATTGCAATCTTAATGCTTCTAAAGAGACCTCCTTTTCCCACTGGATCATCACTAGCATTTTGGAAGGTTGAGCAGACATTCATCCAGTGTGCAGTACTAAGCATTTCAGGAATTTACTTGCAGCTGAATCAATTATATGGTACCATGGAGAGATGTGACAATAGAGATAATCAGTCTCTCAAGGCTATAATGCATTCTTTGTATGCATGGTTACAAGTCAGGGCGTCAGAGAAGAACACTAGGGCTAACACACAAAGCACCTGCCATTACAAACACATAAAAGGATGAGGAAACGTTTCAGTATGATCTAGTAAATGGATGGTACAGCTATTTCATCAAGTTTAGATCTAATTGCTTTAGCCCTTGTCATACTAATGGCAATGCTGTTCCTGTTACTGCTGATTCAGAAACAATGCTGCAGTGTCCATTATGGCAGTCCCTCAATCTAAAATGAAACACTATCTGTGTGCTTTTATGAGATGGGTATGCAAAGTGTAGCCAGTTAGAAAACACATGGGAATCTTTCTCTCATTGTTAGGCAAATTTGAAGCATTAATAAGCTTTGAAACTCAATGAAACACACACAATGTATATTGAATCAGAAAGGTAGCAAATATGTTAAAGGAAATGACACCCATGCATTTGGGAATGCATTCCATTGTTTTGGAAAATATTTATGACTTCATTTTTGTTTGCTAATGGATACAGCTTTCTCTCTGTGGTCCATTTTACCCAGCCATAAAAGGCACTTGACAAAAGTATCAACTTAAGGAAACTAGTCAATAAGTTTATGATTTAATAATAGTCAATTTTGTATCAAAATGAATATAGGATTATAGTTCTTCCCTTAGTGTTTTTATTCACTTATTTAGCAACTGAACTAAGCATGTATGCATTCAGCATGCATGCACTTTTTTGAGTATATATTCTATACTAGGCAATGTGATGAGGACTGCATTTTTAGTCAGGGTTCACACAGGCATCCTTGCTCCTGTCTTCATAGGGGTTGTAATTAATTAGAAATTTTTGTCAACTTTTTTTTCTCAAAACATGGAGCTGAGCTTGACATAAAGACATCCTTTCTTTATGTGTGTGTGGAAATGCAGGGTACCATTTTTGTTCTGAAAATAATGTTACTGGTGACCAGAAGTATTTAACATAGATCAATCTCTGTTACTTTTGCTGCTGGGGAGACTGTCCCCCAGGATTGGAATAGTGTGGGGAGATATATTCCTAACATTTAAGTATGCTGAGTCATCAAATTTCCCTCTCCCTTGAATTCTTATGAAATAATTGTACAAATTTGTTCAGGTATACTTGAAATTTGTATAATTAGTATTTCTAGATATCTAGTTAATAATAAAACAGATAATTACTTTTATTAAAAACCAGTAGGAATTCCTTGGTGGCCTAGTGGTTAATAATCTGCCTGCTGGTGCAGGGGACGTGGGTTTGATCCTGGTTTGGGAAGATTCCACATGCCTCAGAGTAATTAAGTCTGTGGACCACAACCACAGAAGACTGTACACAGAGAGCCTGTGGTCCCCAAAAGAAGCCTCCACAATGAGATGCCTGCACACTGCAGTGAAGAGTAGTCCCCACTCTCTGCAACTAGAGAAAGTCTGCATAAAGCAGCAAAGACCCGTTGCAGCCAAAAATAAATCAATAAAATCCATAAAATGACCATAAAGAGCCATATTGCCATGGATTAAGCTAAAATTTAATTTTTGTTCTGAAATAGAAGGATCTCAGTATCCATAACATATAAATGTATATCTATTTTTATATATAATTACATATTCAATAGTCATATGATGATATTTTCTGCAATAGAACATTTTTATATTTGTATTTGAATGTGGCATTATAAGGAGTAGTATATGAGTCTTGTTTCATTGTCTCTGACTTGGTCTCAGTATAACTGAGGGAATTTTGGGAAGGGGTTAATTTCATAAAAGATTATTTTTCAATTATTAATTTGAAATTTATTTTGAGTCCCTTTTTCATAAAATGCAGAGCATTAATAATCTTGGGATAGTCTAAAGGGGGTTCAATCAGAGCCAAATAATAATTTAAAAGGATTCATTTACATTATACCAAATGAGAAAAGACAAAGTGTTAAGTCCTTACCCTCACCAAACTCTAGATATTAAATTATCTTGTTTGAGCTCTCTTGATTTTTGGTCTTGAAACACTGAAATCTAGTTTTTGAGGTATTCTCAATTAGAAAGAATTATTTAGAAAGAAACTGCTAATGCCATGTTTCTCAAATCAAGGATGTGAAAATGTTATACAACTTAATAGCCCAAAGTTTTAATCTTGATAAACTGACTCACCATGGATTATTTCTCTGGAGCATCTCTCTTGCATCTCTGGCTTATGTAAATTCTGGTCTGCTATCTGAACCAGTGATAATAACCTTTCTTCATCAGTCAACACATGAGATAAGTTTATTTTAACATTCTTCTAGTTCTAGCCCATACTTTCCCAGACTGGGGCAGGACTAGTATGAACTGTAGCTACACACTTTCCTTTCCAATTTATCCCTTCTCCATCCTTGATTAGAACTTGATACCTCTCAACTCAGGCAATTATGTCTGCCTTACCTTTGTTTATATCACTCCTGCTTGACTAATATGACCTGTCAATGATGACTTGAAAAGGAATCCCATCTCTGCCAAAACTTTGTCCAGCTTCCTTATATTGCTGATTTTCAGTTGGGTCTTGTTTATATTCAGGATGTACTGTGACTGATCAATTCTGGAACAACTGATGAAACCACATGGAAGGTCTAGGTAATATGATACTGGAGTTCAGAAGGAAGAAAACAGTATTCTAGTTGACAGTTTTATGGAGGAATGGACATGAAGTTGCATTTTGAGAGATAGGATTTGAATCTGTATAACTGGAAACTTTGGCCACCTAATGGGAATAGCTGATTCACTGGAAAAGATACTGATGCTGGAAAAGATCAGCATCATTTGAAGGCAAAAGGAGAAGAGGGGATCAGAGGATGAAATGAATAGATGGCATCACCGATTCAATGGGTATAAACTTGGGCAAACTCTGAGAGATGGTGAGGGACAGGGAAGCCTGGTGTGCTGCAGTCCATGGGATTGCGAAGAGTCAGATACAACTTGGTGACTGAACAACAACTGGAGACTTCTAATACAAAAACAAACATATCTATATCTATATAGGTAGGTAGAGATATTATCTATATGTAAACATATAGTAATATCACCTCTCACTGCAAACAACTTTAAATAGAATTTTTAGAAGGCACCTCTATGAGGCAATGGAGAAGATATTCATGACAAGAAAATGATATAGATTTACTCCATACACTTGAACATATAGAGTATCAGCAGATGTGTAGCCATTAAATCTTATTTGTGGGGAATACAGTATGTTTTCTTATAAGGCTCCTTTCTTCCAATTTGCCTAAACCCTTCTGGCTCAGGTACAAAGCGAGTAGGAAACCTAATTTCGTGGTTTGAAACCCCAGTATACAGAAGATTTATTTTGAGTTCTTGTTAAAAATTCTCAGGCCCTTCCTCCAGAGTTCTGGTTCTGGCAGCGGTTTCGATGCACATGGTTCATATATCACACCCTACTGGATGTTCTGGACTTTGGTCTCCTATGGAGACCACTTTGCTGTGGAAGCTCAGTTCTGCACTATCCCCAAGTGTTTTTCACTTCACATTGATGCCTTGCTTTCCCAGGTTCAGGCATTACCACTATGGACTCTGGGGGTTTTCTCTTGGAAATGAAAGTATTTATAACATGCATATGTTAATGTATATGTTCACCATGTTTACAACCATTCCTCAAAGCATCACACTGCTGGGCCACAAGGGACATCGACCTTGTCCTTTCATAGAACTGGACAATCCCGTGTATCCTGAGATATTTCTCTGAGCTGCCACCGCCTGAAATCTAACATTTTTGAATTGGGTAAATAAATCACTGAAAATGACAATTAAATACTAAAACTACTGTTAACAACCGTAGCCACAATCACAAATTTGTCTTAAAAATCTTCTTTTAGGACAGTGAACACCTACTGTGTTTATTAGCTTAATTAATAAGGTCACTTAAGTGACTGTAGGACCAAGTAATCTAGACTTAAAAAAAAAAAAACCTGTACTATATATATTGTATGTGTATGTGTGTGTGTGAGCGAGAGAGAGAGAGAGAGTTAGTTCTTCATAAATCTTTTCTCATCAGACTCATTTTATTCTGTGAAAGATCAACAATAGCAGAGAAAGAATAATAGATCCATCTTCTCTTTTTTCTCATCTCAATATTTGTTTCTTACTGAAATGATGAAAGTGAAAGAGGAGAGTGAAAAAGTTGGCTTAAAGCTCAACATTCAGAAAACTAAGATCATGGCATCTGGTCCCATCACTTCATGGGAAATAGATGGGGAAACAGTGTCAGACTTTATTTGTTTGGGCTCTAAAATCACTGCAGATGGTGACTGCAGCCATGAAATTAAAAGACACTTACTCCTTGGAAGGAAAGTTATGACCAACCTAGACAGCATATTGAAAAGCAGAGACATTACTTTGCCAACAAAGGTCTGTCTAGTCAAGGCTATGGTTTTTCCAGTGGTCATGTATGGATGTGAGAGTTGGACTGTGAAGAAAGCTGAGCACCAAAGAATTGATGCTTTTGAACTGTGGTGTTGGAGAAGACTCTTGAGAGTCCCTTGGATTGCAAGGAGATCCAACCAGTCCATTCTAAAGGAGATCAGTCCTGGGTGTTCTTTGGAAGGACTGATGGTGAAGCTGAAACTCCAATACTTTGGCCACCTCATGCGAAGAGTTGACTCATTGGAAAAGACCCTGATGCTGGAAGGGATTGGGGGCAGGAGGAGAAGGGGACGACAGAGGATGAGATGGCTGGATGGCATTACCGACTCGACAGACAAGAGTTTGGGTGGACTCTGGGAGTTGGTGATGGACAGGGAGGCCTGCTGCTGCTAAGTCACTTCAGTCGTGTCTGAGTCTGTGTGACCCCATAGACGGCAGCCCACCAGGCTCCCCCGTCCCTGGGATTCTCCAGGCAAGTGGGTTGCCATTTCCTTCTCCAATAAATGAAAATGAAAAGTGAAAGTGAAGTCGCTCAGTTGTGTCCGACTCTTAGCGACCCCATGGACTGCAGCCTACTAGGCTCCTCCATCCATGGTATTTTCCAGGCAAGAGTACTGGAGTGGGGTACCAAGTGTGCTGCAATTCATGGGGTCGCAAAGAGTCGGACATGACTGAGTGAACTGAACTGAAAGAATTTTTTGATATTTATTTTATATGTTTATGATGATTTTGGAAAACTGTAAGCATTGAAATATAATTCCTAGATTTAGGGTTTTATTTTGTTTTTGATTACTACCAATTTTTCACTAGTAGGAATTATGATAGAGTAAGGATGATAGAAGCAGTTCCTACCAATATTGATAGCATTTATTTAGAGGAACCTGGAGTCCATATGGCATAAAAGGGGACTTTCCTAAAACTGCGGTGTAGAACTGTGCCCCTGAAATGTCTATATTATATAAAATGTAATTTTACAATCATAATATTCTTATTCTGTGGGAAAAAAGAAAAGTTTTATTCCTGATTTACTGTGGCTGCTATATTGTAGTTTAGCTTTTTAGTTTTAGTTCAACTGAAAATTTGTGTATGAAATTTCTGAAATATTTTGGGAGCATTGCACTCAAGGGGAAAGCGAAAGGATTATGGAAATTTGGGGGGAAATGTATTGATACTTGTGGTTCTCAAGTGTAGTTCTTTATATTTCTTGTTCTTTAGTAAGTAAACAAGGGAGTATGTTTCTGAAAAAGCTTTTAAGGCAGTTTCATGACAGTTTCATGATTTTCAATGAATAAAACACCAAGTTTGGCTTTTACATGCTATAAATGATGTGTTCATTTGTGAATGTGTCCCATGGCTACCTTTTACTGAAAGGTAAGTTATTTAAGGAGTCAGAGTTACCATCCTTGGAAAAAAAAATCTAAAGCCCTAGTGCACTGTTTCTCTTAAAGAAAACACTTTTATTAGTGTCTGAAATAGCATCTTAGGATTTATATAGAACTTATAAAAAATATATGACTTTTGAACAGCAATTGAATCAGACTCTTCTCTTTTGTCCTTGAGGAGTTTTTCCTACCTTAACATAGCAGTTGTGATCTTAAAAAATGTGGTAAAAATAAATAGAGTCCTTTCCTTGCTGCAAGTCATATATTCCATTATTTTGACTTTTCATCACTTTATCACATTCAAGAGTGGAAATCTTTCTAGACTGCAAGATTTTTCATTTCTCTGAGAAATGATTACAGCTCAAAGGGAGTAAGGGAAATCTACATTTCAAAACTAATTTTGGAAATTTACAAAATGAAAAAGTGAGCAAATCTTAAAGAAAAAATTGTTTTTCATTTTCCTGGGAAGTTAAAAGTTAAACCAAATCAGTGATCATTTTTTTTTTTTTTTTGAAACATCATCACCACTTTCATACATGACTGGCATGATTAAATAATTTATTTGAGCTGGGAGAAACACCTATATTGTCAGAAATACTGCTAAAAAAGATAATTACTGAGAGAAGAGAGTTGTGGGAGTCTATCACCTGATCATGTAGCTATAGAATTCTGAAGTATTTCTGGTAGATGGACAGAAAAACCAACATATGGTAGAACTTTTTAAATTTCCCATTGAATTTTCTACGAATAAAAACAAAAAATGTATACCCTGCAAGGTCTAACAATAAAACTAATGGTAAATCTGTTGCTAAAATAGGAGAGAAATGGTCATATAGTTCAAAATCTATTATGTTGAGAACTCCGTTCAGTGGTTTAAACTTACTATGCTAAATGAAATAGAACAAAACCTGCCAGCCTTAGAAAAGTTGAAAGATTCTTGTAATCTCACTCAGTGTTCCAGATCAGAGTTTCTGTGCATCAAAGTTCCTAACTGTTATCCTATTACAGCAATATATTGTTTTTTGAAGTAGACAGAAAATTACTGGACCATTTGAAGGAGCCATCATTACAATTTGATGGAAGAAGTATTGGGTGAGGGCTTCATAATTAAGTTTTAATGATGGTGGAAAAAAAAGTGTTTTGGCAACAGACATGTTACATGTTGTAAATTTTTGTTTATCTCTTATCGTATACAATGAAAACAGGTAACGAGGTATAGAAGCAGGTCTTTTATCATCCAAGATAGGTGAATCTGCTCTGTGACTTGTAGACACAGGAAATGAGCTGCAAAGTGTGAGTCAACTTGTCCTTCATCTCTAAACACTTGCTTGTGTTTCTTTTGTACCTTTATTCTCTCAACTCTCATATGAAAATAGAGCACCCAAGGAAAAATCCATGCCTGTCGTCTGTTAGCAGACACAGGGTCAGAAAATTTTTCTCATGGTCCAAAGGAGACAGTCATTATGATGAAGAAACATTTCCTTCCAGCATTGAAGGAGAAGACAAAGCAATATGAAGTACTTGGAAAGGTAGAAACAAAAGGCATTTAATATATACAGAAACCAAATTATACAAATAGCAATACACTGCATTGAAAGCGAGACTTGTGAAGGCAGGGGAAGAAGGACTATACTTACCTTAAACTGATACTCATGATATAACTGGAATAACAATGATTCAGGGAAATTATGTTTGTTATGAGGCAGAAAAAAATTGAAATTCTCGAAGAATATAAGTAAAAAAAATTAATAATCTAAGTTACAGAAATGATAATAAGGAACTTGTGTATATTGAAGTTAAATAACGAAGTTTCAACAAGTCAAATCTAAAAATAATATAAAGAATAGATGAAAGAAACAAATGTCATGTGTCTGGCTCTGTTCTCATAAGTTTACAAAAACTGATTAATCTCACAAAACTGTATGAAGTAGCTACTGATATCATTATATTAACTTTATAAATTGAGGCATTAAAAGACTCCAAAGAGGTTGTTAATGTTAACAGAAATTCATAGAATTAGGATATTAACCCAGGTTATAGTATCATCTTCCTTCAAGAACACTCAGTTGGTAAAGATTCATTTTTATATTTAAAAATCTTATAGATGAGCAAAGAGTAGGACCATTAAAGACCTGAAAAATGTGTTATAAAATCAATGCAATGTAAAAGTATGAAAATTATCTTCTTTAAATTTTCTGAGATTTTAATTTTTCATATATTATTTTTAACCAAGTGCACACACCTATGTATATGTATGTGTACATGTTTGGATATGTACATATATATGCTTGTGTATGTGTGTGTGTATGTGTGTGAGACAGAGAGAAAGAGAGAAATGATATTTATAGGAGAAATTTAGAAAGAAAAGGCTTCCCTAGTGGCTCAGACAGTAAAGAATCTGCCTGCAATGAAGGAGACCTGGGTTCGATCCATGGGTGGGGAAGATCCCTTGGAGAAGGGCATGGCAACCCACTTCAGTATTCTTGCCTGAAGAATTCCATGGACAGAGGGATCTGGTGGGCTACAGTCTATAGGGTTGCAAAGAATCGGACACGACTGAGCAACTAACACTTTCACTTTGAAAGAGAAAGTTTCCTTATATATTTCTGTGCATCTGTGACAGGCTTTTATCTTCAATCACAAAATGGAGACTGAATAACAAAAGAAAATTGTGGTGTGAAGGTGAATAGCAGCTATGTTATAAAAGCTAATGAAAATAAATCACTGAGAATATTTATAAATCCTAAATTACTCATCGAACTTGTGAGTTGCATTTCTGACTATATAGAATTCTTAAATACATGCTTTCTTTTCTGTTAAATGTGTTTGGATTACTATAAAGTGATTGTTGCTTTAATCATGCTATTGATATTTAAAATTATTTCAGGTATTTGAGAACAAATATATTTACACAGGAAAAATTGTAAGTTAATAGAGATTGTGTGTGTCTTTGAATTATTACTGAAGAATAACATTTAACAATAATAATAACTGAAATGGGACACTTATGCTCTGAAATTTCAACAGATGTGGCTTCAAATCTTGACTCTGACATTCTTGGAGTAACTTGGTCACAGTATTTAATATTCTTGAGCCTCAGTTTTTTCTTCTGTAAAGAAGTATGATATTGTATCCCCAGTGTAAAAGTTGTAAAGATTATATATATAAACGTTTGCATGTATTAAAGATACTCTTTAATATTGTATCAGGCGTAGATGAAACAAATGCTTCTTATATATTAGATTTGAAGTGATTTATATATTAAATGCTTGGAGAAGGAAACAACAACCCACTCCAGTATTCTTGCCTGCAGAATCCTATGGACAGAGGAGCCAGATGGGCTACATAGTCCATGGGGTTACAAAGAATCGGACACGACTGAAATGACTTTACACACACATGTATTAAATGCTTACAATAATCTATTGAAATACTTTCTAATACTGCCTTTATTTTACAGATCAGAAAACTAAGGGACAGAGAAGCTAAGTAACTTGTTCAAGGTGACTTATTTAGTTAAACTGAAATCTGAATTTATTCTGTTGAGCACTTCCTTATACAGCTTTACCAGATTGTTTCTTAAATATGCAGAAGATGAGATGCTGCAGAGCTGTGAAGAACAAAGCGGTCACTTCCCTGTCCAGTCCAGCCTAACTGATCAAAGACCAGGTGGGGACAGGGGAGGACTAGTGTGAACAGGGATGAAGACTCGTGAACCAATGACCAAGTAAGCTCCCCTCAAAGCAGCCCTCTTTCAGGTTTGATGAGAACATTAATTTCTAGGATAAATATGAAATTGAATTGATTAAATTTAGCAGGAATTGATTATAACTGCCTATCTGAGTTTTTGAGATTAGTAGTTACCTGGTAACTAATTGTTATCAGACCATTAGACAATTTTGTGATGTTTATTAGGGGATTCAGTGGAGGTGAGAAAATGAATATAGAGAATAATACATTCCTTCTTAACAATTAAAAATTTATTTATTCATTTATTTTTATTGAAGTATAGTTGATTTTCACTATTGTGTTAGTTTCAGGTGTCTAGCAAAGTGATTCAGTTAAATATATACATATGGTCTTCCCTTGGGGCTCCGGTGGTAAAGAATCCACCTGCCAATGCAGGAGACTCAAGAGACACAGGTTCAGTCCCTGGGTTGGGAAGATCCCTGGAGAAGGAAATGGCAACGCACTCCAGTATTCTTGCTTGGGAAATTCCATGGACAGAGGAGCCTGGCGGGCTACAGTCCATAGCTTCACTGAGTTGGACACAACTGAGCATGCACACACACAGACATGTGTGTGTATGTTTATATATATATATATATATATATATATATGTTTCATTGAGTTAGACAAGGCTGTGGTCCGTGTGATCAGATTGGCTAGTTTTCTGTGATTATGGTTTCAGTGTATCTGCCCTCTGATGCCCTCTCATAACACCTACCTTCTTACTTGGGTTTCTCTTACCTTGGATGTGGGGTATCTCTTCATGGCTGTTGCAGCAAAGCGCAACCGCTGCTCCTTACCTTGGACGAGGGGTATCTCCTCATGGTGGGCCCTCCTGACCTTGAACGTGGAATAGCTCCTCTCGGCCCTCCCTTACCCGCGCAGCTGCTGCTCCTTGGACGTGGGGTTGCTCCTCTCGCCGCCTCCCCTGACCTCGGGGGTGTGGTAGCTCTTCTCGGCCGTTGCCCCAGACCTCGGACGTGGGGTAGCTCCTCTCGGCCACTCCTGAGCCGTTGCAGCCTGGCACTCTCGGTCGCTGCCCCTGACCTTGGGCAAGGGGTAGCTCCTTCTGCAAGCCAGGCTTCAGCAGTAGGTGAACCGTGAACTTCCAGATGTTCAAGCTGGTTTTAGAAAAGGCAGAGGAACCAGAGATCAAATTGCCAACATTCGCTGGATCATCGAAAAAGCAAGAGAGTTCCAGAAAAACATCTATTTCTGCTTTATTGACTATGCCAAAGCCTTTGACTGTGTGGATCACAATAAACTGTAGAAAATTCTGAAAGAGATGGGAATACCAGACCACCTGACCTGCCTCTTGAGAAACCTATATGCAGGTCAGGAAGCAACAGTTAGAACTGGACATGGAACAACAGACTGGTTCGAAATAGGAAAAGGAGTACGTCAAGGCTGTACATTGTCACCCTGCTTAATTAACTTCTATGCAGAGTACATCATAAGAAATGCTGGGCGGGATGAAGCACAAGCTGGAATCAAGATTGCTGGGAGAAATATCAATAACCTCAGATATGCAGATGACTCCACCCTTATGGCAGAAAGTGAAGAGGAACTAAAAAGCCTCTTGATGAAAGTGAAAGAGGAGAGTGAAAGAGTTGACTTAAACCTCAACATTCAGAAAATGAAGATCATGACTTCTGGTCCCATCACTTCATGGAAAATAGATGGGAATTTTTCGGGGCTCCAAAATCACTGCAGATGGCGATTGCAGCCATGAAATTAAAAGATGCTTACCACTTGGAAGGAAAGTTATGACCAACCTAGATAGCATATTCAAAAGCAGAGACATTACTTTGCCAACAAAGATCTGTCTAGTCAAGGCTATGGTTTTTCCAGTGGTCATGTATGGATGTGAGAGTTGGACTGTGAAGAAAGCTGAGCGCTGAAGAATTGATGCTTTTGAATTGTGGTGTTGGAGAAGACTCTTGAGAGTCCCTTGGACTGCAAGGAGATGTAACCAGTCCATCCTAAAGATCAGTCCTGGGTGTTCTTTGGAGGGACCGATGTTGAAGCTGAAACTCCAGTACTTTGGCTACCTCATGCGAAGAGTTGACTCCCTGAAAAAGACCATAATGCTGGGAGGGATTGGGGGCAGGAAGAGAAGGGGACAACAGAGGATAAGATGGCTGGATGGCATCATCGACTCAATGGACATGAGTTTGAGTGAACTCTGGGAGTTGGTGATGGACGGGGAGGCCTGGTGTGCTGTGTTTCATTAGGTCACAAAGAGTCAGACACAACTGAGTGACTGAACTGAAATATATATGTATATATATCAAATTATTTTCCATCATAGGTTATTATAGGACACTGAGTATAGTTCCTTGTGCTATATAGTAAATCCTTGTTTTTTAGCAATATTATATACAGTGGTTCTTATCTATTAATCCCATAGTTCTGGGCTTTCCTGATAGTTCAGTTGGTAAAGAATCAGCCTGCAATGCAGGAGACCCTAGTTTGATTCCTGGGTTGGGAAGATCTGCTGGAGAAGGGATAGGCTACCCACTCCAGTATTCTTGGGCTTCCCTTGTGGCTCAGCCGGTGAAGAATCTGCCTGCAATGTGGGAGACCTGGTTTCAATCCCTGGGTCAGGAAGATCCCCTGGAGAAGGGAAAGGTTACCCACTCCAGTATTCTGGCCTGGAGAATTCCATGGACTGTATAGTCCATGGGGTCACAAAGAGTTGGACAAGACTGAGCAACTTTCAAGAATCCCATACTCCTAATTTATCCCTCTTCGCTCCCTTTCCTCTTTGGTAACCATGAATTTTTTTATGTCAGTACATTCCTTTTGAAAATATTAAACCTTATTAATATTGCTTTGCCTTAATTCTATATTACAATATTAAGAATTGGGGTTGTTGTGCTTTCTTCAATTTTGTCTTTCTTTTTGTAGAAATAAGCACCTTATCTGTGATAAATAAAGCTAGCATTCTTTCAGGTTTTCTGGCAAATGGGTTCCATTTTCATAATGTTCCATTCAAGCCATTAATGAATTATTTAGTCATGTGCTCATCCCTTTGCCTTGCCACATCTCTCTCAGACACTATAAATGTTTCCCTGATAGAGACCATTATACTCTTTGACTATATCCATAATCATTACCTATATTATTCCATAATCTCTTAAAAGGAAATGTTAGAAAATAAGAATCTTCGAGTTTGGAGAACACTCAACCAGATGTGGGTGCAGAAGGTGTCAAGTTAAGGCATTCTTTATATGTCACCGCTGGTGTCTAATGTGATATATCTGTTCTCAGTGATAATGCCAGGGCAACTAGTGTATTACTTGCTGTCCGAGCACAAAGGTATTTGTTGTTTTTCAGTGATAAAAATGTTGAACCATTCTGACTGGCGTGAAATGGTACCTCATAGTGGTTTTGATTCGCATTTCTCTGATAATGAGTGATGTTGAGCATCTTTTCATGTGTTTGTTAGCTATCTGTATGTCTTCTTTGGAGAAATGTCTATTTAGTTCTTTGGCCCATTTTTTGATTGGGTCATTTATTTTTCTGGAATTGAGCTGTAGGAGTTGCTTGTATATTTTTGAGATTAGTTGTTTGTCAGTTGCTTCATTTGCTATGGTACCATTTCACACCAGTCAGAATGGCTGCGATCCAAAAGTCTACAAGCAATAAATGCTGGAGAGGGGGTGGAGAAAAGGGAACCCTCTTACACTGTTGGTGGGAATGCAAACTAGTACAGCCACTATGGAGAACAGTGTGGAGATTCCTTAAAAAACTGGAGACAGAACTGCCTTATGATCCAGCAATCCCACTGCTGGGCATACACACTGAGGAAACCAGAAGGGAAAGAGACACATGTACCCCAATGTTCATCGCAGCACTGTTTATAATAGCCAGGACATGGAAGCAACCTAGATGTCCATCAGCAGATGAATGGATAAGAAAGCTATGGTACATATACACGATGGAGTATTACTCAGCCATTAAAAAGAAAACATTTGAATCAGTTCTAATGAGGTGGATGAAACTGGAGCCTATTATACAAAGTGAAGTAAGCCAGAAAGAAAAACACCAATACAGTATACTAATACATATATATGGAATTTAGAAAGATGGTAACAATAACCCTGTGTACGAGACAGCAAAAGAGACACTGATGTATAGAACAGTCTTATGGACTCTGTGGGAGAGGGAGAGGGTGGGAAGATTTGGGAGAATGGCATTGAAACATGTAAAATATCATGTATGAAATGAGTTGCCAGTCCAGGTTCAATGCATGATACTGGATGCTTGGGGCTAGTGCACTGGGACGACCCAGAGGGATGGTATGGGGAGGGAGGAGGGAGGAGGGTTCAGGATGGGGAGCACATGTATACCTGTGGTGGATTCATTTTGATATTTGGCAAAACTAATACAATTATGTAAAGTTTAAAAATAAAATAAAATTAAAAAAAATAAACTTATGCTTCAAAAAAAAATGAGTTCATATGTAAAAAAAAAAAAAATGAATACATTTGAATCAGTTCTAATGAGGTGGATGAAACTGGAGCCTATTATACAAAGTGAAGTAAGCCAGAAAGAAAAACACTCATACAGTATACTAACGCATATATATGGAATTTAGAAAGATGGTAACAATAACCCTGTATACGAGACAGCAAAAGAGACACTGATGTATAGAACAGTCTTATGGACTCTGTGGGAGAGGGAGAGGGTGGGAAGATTTGGGAGAATGGCATTGAAACATGTATAATATCATGTATGAAACGAGTCACCAGTCCAGGTTCAATGCACGATACAGGATGCTTGGGGCTGGTGCACTGGGAGGACCCAGAGGGATGATATGGGGAGGGAGGAGGGAGGCGGGTTCAGGCTTGGGAACACATGTATACCTGTGGTGGATTCATTTCGATATATGGCAAAACCAATACAATATTGTAAAGTTTAAAAATAAAATACAATAAAAAAATGTTGAACCAAACTGCAGTCATTGATAAGGTGTCAATTTATAATTAATATTGATCACCTGGCATTAGTACATTAAGGATTGTTAGCTGCTTACAATAAAATAATAAAGTTACACCTGTCACAAATGAACATGACTTTGACAGATCAATAAAAATAAGGTTTTACAAAGCAGATGTTTATAATTTGAAAGAGATGTGACTACTTGACAATGATACTCTTAGCTGATTTACCCCCACCTGGCTACTTCCCTAACTCTATAGCTGCAGCTGTTTTATTAAATATAATGTGAGGCAAATAAGTAATTTATTTTTTATTTTTTTGGCTGCGTACAAAGTGTACAGTGGGATGGTATTTCCTTTACCAGAAACTGAATCTGGACCCTCAGCAGTGAAAGCTCAAAGTCCTAAACACTGGACCACCAGGAAATTTCCCAATTTTAAAATTTCTTCTTAAAATTAAAGGAAAATTAAAACATGAAATATAGCTTGCCCTCTCTATCTGTGGGTTCCTCACTTGAAGATTCAACCAACCTTGGATTGAAAATAGTCAAAAATTCCAGAAAGTTCTGAAAAGTAAAACTTGAAGTTGCTGCATGTTGTTAATTATTTATATACCATTTACATTGCAATTACAACTATTTACATAGCATTTATATTGTTTTGGTACTGTAAGAAATATAGAGATGCAGTTGCCAGTGGAGAGAGGAGTGGGAGAGGGTTGGATTGGGAGTTTGGGATTAGCAGATGTAAAAGGTCCTAGTGTATACAGGGAACAATAATCATATCATGTGATAAACCATTATGGAACAGAATATGAAAAAATGTATTTACTTATATATGTATAACTGAGTCACTTTGCTGTATAGCAGTAATTAACACAACATTGTTATTCAACTATCTTTCAATGAAAAATAAATTATAAAAGAAATATAGAGATAATTCAAAATGTACAGGAGGATGTGTGTAGGTTATATGCAAATACGACAGCATTTTAAATAAGAGACTTGAGCACCCTCAGAGTTTTGGTATCCAAGGATGGTCCTGGAACCATTCCTCAACAGACTGTCTTCACCATTAATATTCACACAATATTATAAATTTAAGTACAGAGAAAATCTGGATGAATAAACCATATGTGTGTTTGTGTGTATGTTTGTGGGTGTGTATTTATTAGTTTGTGTACATTTACATACTTTCAATTACTATTTACTAGGTGCCTGTTTTTGCCAAACTCTGCTCTTGGTGCTGAGGATACATCAGTGAATACAAATACCTTCCTTATGGAGCTCACATCTTAATGGATGTAAAGTCCGCACATTCAGTGAATAAGTAGAGTGCATATTATATTAGAAACTAATAAAAGTTATGGAATATAAAGTGGAGTGGCAGAAACAAAATTATGAACACATTGTGTGTTGTGAGGTTGCAATTTTTAAATAGAGCAGAACTAGGGGACTTCATTAGCTGTTGACATTTGAGGAATTATTTCAAGAAGATAAAAGGAATGAGACTTATGGATAAATGGGAGAATGTGCTCCAGGCAAAAGAAAAGCCAATTTAAAGACAACAAAGTGCTTGATTATTTACTGAATATTTGGAAAATGAAAATGAAATGAAATGAAATGAAAATGAAGGGCCAAAGTATCAAAAGCAGTTGGGCACTGGAGAGTGTAGTATGAGCTAAGATATATGTGAAGGGCTATAACTCACCATTTTATCAAAATGTTTGAAAGGACATAAGTATGGGTGCTATGAAGAACAGGAATTCTCCCCACAGTCTTCAGAGTTTGCTTTAATACTTTTAGTTAGAGGGCATCCTGTTCGGTAAAAGAGCACTTTCGATTTGTTGGTTACTAAGAATGTTTGTCACCAGCCAGAATATCTCCTCATAACTTTTACCACCAGATGTAGTTTTCTAACATCAAAATTACCCATCAGAAAAATACACCTTTTTCTTATGCCTGCCCTTCACATAATGATGGCATTTATCATGCTTTTGTTTTCCATAAGTATGATTCTTAAACCAAATTATTTTTAATTCATCCAAATATTTTTTTAATTTCTTTCTTTTTTTATTTATTTTATTTTATTTTTTAACTTTACAATATTGTATTGATTTTGCCATATATCAACATGAATCTGCCACAGGTATACACTTGTTCCCCATCCTGAACCCTCCTCCTTCCTCCCTCCCCATACCATCCCTTTGGGTCGTCCCAGTGCACCAGCCCCACGCATTTTTGACCTTCACTGAGCGAAATCACCTCCTCCAGAAGCCTTATGTTTTGTTTGAATCAGGAATCAAGGACCTTACACCAAAGATTTAAATATTGTAACAGTGGTGGAGAATGAAATGTGACTTCTCTTTTTCTGAAAATCTCATTTTTATTAATATTTTTAGCCATTCTACTGTACATATTGTATGTGGTAGCTGAGCTTTTATGGAAACATATTGCAAATCAGGTAGATGTCTCCAATTGTTATCTATAGTCCCAAATTTTGCAGCTCAGAGCAGGAGTATTTGTTCATATGAAGTATATTTTTCTATTTACCATATTATAGTAATTTTAGTATTATTTGTGGGATCAAGTATGTTACTTAGCTATTTAGAATTTTCATCATTAACAAGATTGATATACAGTCTTATATATCTTCAGCCTAGTCATTGATTAAATATTGAGCATAGTCAATGAAAGATACGTGTAACTTATTACTACTAGACAATCACTCCAGATTAACTTTCATACAATGATTATCAAACTATAGGGTTGTATTTTTCAATCACTAATAAATTCATATTATTTTATTGGTAAAATTAATAACTTTGTTTTTTAATATTTTTGAAAATTTAAATTGGATTAATTTTCTCTGTTACTTCCAAGGGTGAATTTGGTGGGAGGAGGAGTATCACAAATTCTTATATGCCAAATTTATTGCAATTTAATTCATATTTCATAAAGTTCTAAAAAGTATACACATTGATGGTTAGTACGTTTACAGAGTTGTACACCCATCACCACAATGAATCTTGTAACATTTTTATCACCTCAGAAAGAAATCCCACTCAAATTAGTAATTTCTAACTCATTCATCCCTAGTTCTCTAGCCCAAACAAATCCACTTCCCATCTCTGGGCTTCTTTCACTTAATATTCTGTTTTCAAGGTTAATCCATCTTGTAGCACGTGTAGGTACTTCATTCTTTTTTATTGCTGAGTAACATTCCATTGCGTCCATATATCATATTTTATTCATCAATTAATGGATATTGGGTTGTTTCCAATGTTAGGCTATTACGAATAACCTAGCGAGGATCTTTTATGAACAAGTTTTTATTTGGATGTAAATTCTCATTTCTCTTGTGTATGCACACAAGATTGGAAGGTTTCTGGTGACTGTGTACTGTGTGTGGAATTGTCAAACTCTTTCCCAAAGTGGCTGGATTACTTTGCACTTCCATGAGAAGTGGATGACTGTTCCAACTTACCTATATTGTCACCGTTACTGTCATTTTGATGTTAGCCATCCTGCTGAGTACAAAGTGATATCTCACTGTGGTTTTGCCTTTCTATGATAGCTAATGATGTTGAACATCTTTTCATATCTTTATTGGTCACTTGTATACCTTCTTGCAGAAAGTCTATTCAGATACTTGCCCAATTTTTGGATCTGTTGTCAGTGGTTCAGCTCTCTTACAATGACACCTCTCCTGTATGGCTAGCATGCTTTGTTGGGTGGGGATATAGCCTCTGGTCTTCACAGCTTGCCTTTCTTCATGTTGAATCTCTGCCCTATGAGCAAATAGGTGTGAGGGCAATAGAGACCCTAGTATTCTCAGCTTACCATATCTGGTGTAGATACTTTGCCCTAAATGTGGGGTCTTTGTGGAAGAAATAAGACCTCCACATTTTGGTTGCACTTCCTTGAAGTTTAGTCTCAATAACACAGAGGTGGGAGCAGTGTGAAATGCTGGTCACATGTAC
Source organism: Bos indicus (assembly GCF_029378745.1). Classification (NCBI taxonomy): domain Eukaryota; kingdom Metazoa; phylum Chordata; class Mammalia; order Artiodactyla; family Bovidae; genus Bos; species Bos indicus. Next base: position 25,054,671 of record NC_091776.1, on the reverse strand, counting down.
TCCCAGGGAGATGCCTGTAGTCCTCATCTGGGAGCAGGAACAGGAGCCATCATCTTCTTGAATGGGTGAAGCAAGATGGAGTGAAGGGAGCAGATTATGGCTCAAGTGCCACAGATACTTTTCTTACTGAGATGTACTCAATATTCTTAAATAAATGTTTATTCATTTGCTAAATGCCCTGATAACCTTTTTAAAAAATTAATTTATTGATTTTAATTGGAGGCTAATTACTTTAAAATATTGTGGTGGTTTTTGCCATACATTGACATGAATCAGCCATGGGGGTACATGTGTCCCCAATCCTGTACCCCCCTCCCATCTCCCTCTGCATCCTATCCCTCAGGGTCATCCCAGTGCACCAGCCCTGAGCACCCTGTCTCATGCATCGAACCTGGACTGGCAATCTATTTCACATATGATAATATACATGTTTCAATGCTGTTCTCTCAAATCACCCCACCCTCATCTTCTCCCACAGAGTCCAAAAGCCTGTTCTTTACATCTGTGTCTCTTTTGCTGTCTCACATACAGGGTTATTGTTACCTTCTTTCTAAATTCCATATATATGCATTAATATACTGTATTTTCCAGTGGTCATGTATGGATGTGAGAGTTGGACTGTGAAGAAAGCTGAGCGCTGAAGAATTGATGCTTTTGAACTGTGGTGTTGGAGAAGACTCTTGAGAGTACCTTGGACTGCAAGGAGATGCAACCAGTCCATTCTGAAGGAGATCAGCCCTGGGATTTCTTTGGAAGGAATGATGCTAAAGCTGAAACTCAAATACTTTGGCCACCTCATGTGAAGAGTTGACTCGTTGGAAAAGACTCTGATGCTGGGAGGGATTGGGGACAGGAGGAGAAGGGGATGACAGAGGATGAGATGGCTGGATGGCATCACTGACTTGATGGACGTGAGTCTGAGTGAACTCCGGGAGTTTGTGATGGACAGGGAGGCCTGGCGTGCTGCGATTCATGGGGTGGCAAAGAGTCAGACACGACTGAGTGGCTGAACTGAACTGATACTGTGTTGATGTTTTTCTTTCTGACTTACTTCACTCTGTATAATAAACTCCAGTTTCATCCACCTCATTAGAACTGATTCAAATGCATTCTTTTTAATAGCTGAGTAATATTCCATTTTGTATATGTACCATGACTTTCTTATCCATTCGTCTGCTGATGGACATCTAGGTTGTTTCCATGTCCTGGCTATTACAAACAGTGCTGCGATGAACATTGGGGTACACGTGTTTCTTTCAATTCTGGTTTCCTCAGTGTGTATGCCCAGCAGTGGGATTGCTGGGTCATATGGCAGTTCTGTTTCCAGTTTTTTAAGGAATCTCCACACTGTTCTCCATAGTAGCTGTACTAGTTTGCATTCCCACCAACAGTGTAAGAGGGTTCCCTTTTCTCCGTACCCTCTCCAGCATTTATTGTTTGTCAGCTTTTTGATAGCAGCCATTCTGACTGGTGTGAAATGGTACCTCATTGTGGTTTTGATTTGCATTTCTCTGACAATGAGTGATGTTGAGCATCTTTTCCTATGTTTGTTAGCCATCTGTATGTCTTCTTTGGAGAGATGTCTGTTTAGTTCTTTGGCCCATTTTTTGATTGGGTCATTTATTTTTCTGGATTTGGGCTTCATGAGCTACTTGTATATTTTTGAGATTAATTATTTGTCAGTTGCTTCATTTGCTATTATTTTCTCCCATTCTGAAGACTGTCTTTTCATCTTGCTTATAGTTTCCTTCGTTGTACAAAAGCTTTTAAGTTTAATTAGGTTCAATTTGTTTATTTTAGCTTTTATTTCCATTAGTCTGGGAGGTGGGTCATAGAGGATCCTGCTATGATTTATGTCAAAGAGTGTTTTGCCTATGTTTTCCTCTAGGAGTTTTATAGTTCGTGGTCTTACATGTAGATCTTTAATCCATTTTGAGTTTACTTTTGTGTATGGTGTTAGAAAGTGTTCTAGTTTCATTCTTTTACAAGTGGTTGACCAGTTTTCCCAGCACCACTTGTTAAAGAGATTGTTTTTTCTCCATTGTATATTCTTGCCTCCTTTGTCAAAGATAATGTGTCTATATTATAGCCTTTTCTGGAGATTTTAAGTGGTTGCTTTTTAAAGTAATTTTTTCACTCTTTTTGTTTGTGTGTGTGTGTACTGGGGAACATGTCTGCAGAGATCCTCATGCCCACTCCAAAAGTAGATCCTACTACTATATTTTAGCTTGTGGGAGAGGAAAAGAACTCCTCCAAATTCCTTCCTCAAAATGTATAATCAGCTGGAGAATTTTTCAGAGGCTGATATTTTTACTAGTAGTTTATGAAGTTCATGCTTTTAAAAAAATTAGAAAGATATTTGGATGTCTCTGACCATTGGTATATCTATTTTCCATGTCTTTCTAAAAGTATTGAATGCTTTAGGAAGGATAATTTCAATGTAAATTGGGGTTTCCTCTTGAAATCATGGCAATCTTTGATAAAATTGCAAGGAGTTTTGTTTGTTCACCAGGATCACTGGAAGTAGGGTTCTGCAGAAGTTTCACTGTAATATATTCAAGGTAGTCATTTATGCCCTTTCACTTCTGAGTCTCTGTAGCACCTGTAGTAAAAACTGTGGTTGGTTCTATTTGTGTTATAATAGAAAATATTGAGCTTCAATATATTATAGCTGTGCTGTTATGTTTTGAGATGCTCTGGAAGCTGTATTGGTTTAATAATAACAGTTATACTTGCACAATAACTGAAACACTGGACCTTAGCTTGATAATGCACTTCATATGTAAGTCTATCCCACTGGTGTTTGCACCCTAGCACAACTCTCTCTTAAATGAACAGAAATAAATGTATTTGTTCCAGGTTCACACACTGTAAATCATCATATACAATGGATACATCACCCTTTCTGTCTCTTGATTTCTTTTAATTTTAGGTTAGAAATGTTGACTTTTTAATGAGATTACCATCTTACTTTGAAAGGTAGGGGATTAATTGAGAATAATTTGGCTTGGCTTTTATTTACTATTTTAAGATTAGACTTTCAAGAAGTTATCTTGAGTACTTTTGTATTTATTGAAATACATTACTTTACAATTTACGTGGAAATAACTGTCCTACATAATTATCTTGTCTTTAGGATGAAGTATCAATTTTTCCAAATGGACATGTGGACATGTTTTGTAGTATGTTGTTATTTTTATGTCCTCTAAGATAATAGCTCTGTGTTTAACTGTAAGAAGAACTCACTAGTTACTTTAGAGAGAATTCACAAAATTAATTTGAACAGGTTGAAAGTTATACTTATGGTGTTCTATGTTTTAGGTAAATAGATAGCTAGGCTGTGGCTTTTTTTTTGTTTTTCCTATTATTACCATGGACAGAGACAAGTATCAGAAGCTAACATTTATTCATAGGATAATTATTTTGAAGAAAAGTAACATAGTTCTAAAAATTGAAAGCTTAGAGTCCCTTTCTCCCACTGAGCAGTGATCCCAAAAAATACAATATGGAGAGTTGGACCAAACATTTGTGATTAATACCAAGCTGATATGGAGTTTGTTTTTCTTCATAGAAACCTTTAATAACTATCACATGGAGTTGAGAGTCTTAAATATGGTCAAATTTTTTCAATAAATTACTAAATGTAGTAAGTTGGATTCCTGAATTTGATAATTACAGGAAATATTCTTTTAATTCTCTTTAAGACATCATGAAAAGTAATTTTTATTACTCAAATCTAAGTAAGTTGTCACAAATTTAACTAAGTGAAGACAAAAATGTATATCGCACTTAAACATGATTTTTAACAATATGTGAGAATGTTAAGTTCTCTCTGTGTACTATTTCAGGTCATACAAACACTAAAGAAACTTCAAAAGAGTATATAATTTGCCTAATTAAGGTAGCTACAGTTTAGATTTGAATCCAAGATTGTTTGGTTTGAAAAGTTTAATTTCTATTATTTTATCTTAATTAAATATGAGGGAAGCTTATGTAAGATTCAGATACAAAAGTAAAAACTCTTAAAAAGAAGAAATCAAAACGTGAAGATGTGGGAGGATTAAATGAGAGTAAGCATGCTGTTGGAAGACATGGTCTTTGCTCTTGGAAGACATGGTCTATAGTCACATAGCATGCATTTGGGACAATTCCAGAATTCTTGAAAGTTAACTTCCTTCTCTACCCAAAGGGGGATTGTAATTGTCCTGGGTTTCCCACAAAATTTCTGTTTGCAGATCAGTGAGATAATTTATGTGCTATGTACATGTAAGAAAACACAACTATTGTCACTGAGAAGCCAGGAGTGAAAGGCTAGGCATTTGTCTTCAATAAGATATTGGAATGTGTTTGCCCTTTTTCAGGTGGTAAGAAAATGTCAAATTATTTAACACTCTCCTTCTTTTACTTCTGCCCTTCTTTAGAAATAAATTTTTAAATACAGCATGCTACTAACATCACTGAGATGTCTGTGGATGAATAAGAAAATAAGATACTGAAATGAAATGCAAATAAGTTCTAAGGAAACAAACAAAAAAAAGAACATGATGACTATGGATTTAAAACCTTCTATTTCATTATATGTTAACATGCTATTTAGATGTCAGATATGGTGTCATGGAAAAGTAGAACAGATATTCTTGTGCTGATCAACAATGATTTGAGGGCAGAGAAAGTCTGTACAGTATAATAAACCAATTATGTAGTAAAAGAAAGCAATATATGAATACTTTCTTGAATAAAGGGTGTACTGGAGATGTATTATGGGAGAAGATGTTTATTAACACCTTGAAAACATGAGGAGGGCTGACTATTGCTTTGTAGTTTAATAATAAATGGCTTTCAAAGGGATATAGTCAGAGAGCAATTCATTCTTGTAACTGGCAACAGGTATTTCAGATTCGAAAATTATTTAATAATTCTTGCTCTTCATACTAAGAAGGAAACAAAGGGAGACACAGCTATGTATCTTCATTTTGAGGACAGTAAGGTGATTCAAATTTACCAGGTCATTGATGTTGGAGTGGGGTTGGGGGGTGCATCGCTGAGAATGTGGCTCATGTTTAATAGTCCAAGTTATTCTTTCTGTCTATTCATAAGGAAAGTAAGCAAACTGTCTGCTGCAGTCATAATGCTCTTTAGCTGAAGGGTTTTACTATGGGCTTCCCTGATAGTTCAATTGGTAAAGAATCCGCCTGCAATGCAGGAGACTCCGGTTGGATTCCTGGGTCGGAAAGATCCGCTGGAGAACGGATAGGCTACCCACTCCTGTATTCTTGGGCTTCCCTTGTGGCTCAGCTGGTAAAGAATCCGCCCACAATGTGGGAGACCTGGGTCCAGTCTCTGGGTTGGGATGGTCCCCTGGAGAAGGGAACAGTTACCCACTCCAGTATTCTGGCCTAGAGAATTCCAGGGACTTATAGTCCAAGGGGTCTCAGAGAGTTGGACACAGTTCAGCGACTTTCACTTTCACTTTACCTTGACTCTGGAATAGAATTTGATAGCTAAATACAGGGTCTGGAGTTAGAATAGATTGGAACTCTTCTTCTGTGAGTTACATACTTGGTGATCTCAGCCAAGAGTTCCTGTCTTGTTTATTTTTCTTCCACCATACTGCAAAAATTATGCATGTAAAATACTTTGCTAAATATCAGTACCAGAACTAGTTATTTCTACTATAGGTTTTATCTACATTTTTCAACATTGCTGTAATGATCATTTTCATTAAAGTACATTTGATTCTCCATACTCTTTAATAGGTGCTTAAAAATATCTGCTGAATGAATGAATGGATAGATAAGTAGATGGAAATTACTTTCAAACTTGTTGTAAGTAGAAAGGTTGTGTAACACTGTATGTGTAAAATTTAAGCTTACATTTTTTTCCAAAGCTTTTTATCTGTAGTGCAGAATTCCAGAAATGCATGATCTTTTTGCTCAAATCCTTTGCTACATAAAACTCCAAAGAGTTCAGGGATTAGAAATTTTCAAATTATACAGATAGGAGAATACTTTCTATGGAATGAAATTGACTCAACATTTGGCCCTTTATATATTTGTGATAATGAATGTATATTAGCCCTTTAAAAAATTCAGGCTTTTATTATTCAAAGATGTATTATTGTTTATGTAGTCTACAGCACTTTTTTATGAGCAATAAGCAATCTAGTGTATTATATTAACAGTGTTATTTGGGAGAAGAGAAATCAACACATGTAAGTTCATTAAAACCAGATGCTCTTTTTTCCAAACTAGCCTTTAAATGAAAGATATTAATAAAATAAAATAGATATAGCATGTAATATATATATGCATATGTATATGCATATATACATATTTCAGCAGTGAAATGTAACATTATTCACCAACTTCCTCATGGTATTTTATTTTTGCATCTTATAACCTAGACTGATGTTTATTGGATAAATTTAGAAAGCTAATGCCTCATTTTATGCAAGAGAGGTGTAAGATTAAGTAGAGTAGAAATCTTGCTAATTATCACTTCTCTGATCTACACACCTGATACTTTTTGCAAGAAGATTTTAGCAAATCTTAAAAGGAGGTCATATATCAAAGCATTCTTTTTATACTGTCATAGTTAAGTAGAAATTTGAAAAAAAAATATGTATTTGCCATTTTTGAAAATAGGCTTGGTATATATATTTTATAATGTTACTGATTAAATATAACATCAAGAAATGAATTGCTAGGAAACATCTTATATGATTTCACTCTGTTCTCTTTACTATTCTTCACAATAATATTTCCATATTTATTTCCAAACTTTTGTAGGAAAGTTTGGCATTATATATACATCAAAACCTGTGTGTCTCAGAAGGTAAAGAATCCTCTTGCCAGTGCAGGAGATGTGGATTTAATCCTTGAGTTGGGAAGATACCCTGGAGAAGGGAATGATAACCCACTCCAGTATTCTTGCCTGGAGAATTCCATGAACAGAGGAGCCTGGCAGGCTACAGTCCATGAGGTCACAGAGTCAAACACGACTGAGCAACTAAGACATACATTATAGATATAAAAAAAAAAACTTTGTATATATATGGAATATGTAATGTTTAGATGCTCACAAAAGATTCACACAACTAGATGTTACAGAAAAACCTGAATGAATATTTTGGCCAAGCCAATATTTTTATATTCCAAAAGGTAGAAATCATTCCAGCTGCATTCTTTACTACAATGCAATAATATTTTGAACTTATCAAAAGAACGGACAAAAAGGAATCCATGGCCAGGAAATCATCTAAAATGCTTGTCAAAAAAAAAGTTATTAAAAGCAAGTCAATACTGGGGGTTATCGCTAAACATTTAACCAGAGTGTCTGATGCCACATGGGCTAATACTCCTGCTCCATATTTGGTCAGCTGTGGGTTTGAATCCTATATCTGCTCTTACTACATGTTACTTTGACTAGTTTACTTCACTTTACATAAGGTAATCAGCATCATCTACATAACCAGTAAATATACTTAATAGAATGTCTGTACAAAGACACCCAGGAAATATATTTATCAGAGGAAAACAGGTACTCTTAAGCACACTAATTAAAAATATGAAAGACAAGAAATAAACATTCAACGCAAGTACATTTAAAAAGAAAATGCATTAAAAGGACAGAAGAATGGAATTAATGAAAATGGAGTCATTAATGAAAAAGATAACTAAATACCACATTGATTTGATCAATAGAATCTAAGTCTCTTTCTTTGAAAAGATCAATTAACAAACAACAAAGAAACTTTAAAATCTAAAAACAGAATTCATTAACAAAATATTAGAGGTGAATGTACAATAAATGTATTGTCTTTCCTATATATCAGTAGCAACACACCAGACAATAAGATGGGGGTTAAAAGAACACATTCACAAAAGCAATGATAACTACAAAAAATACTCAGGACTAACCTTAATAAGTAACTTGCAAAACCACATAATTGTTGTTTAGTTGCTAAGTCATGTTCTACTCTTTTGTGTCTCCATGGACTGTAGCCCTCCAGGCTTCTCTATCCATGGGATTTCCCAGGCAAGAATATTGGAGTGTGTTGCCATTTCCTTCTCCAGAGGATCACCTGACCCAGGGATCTAACCCTTAATTCTTCCATGTCTCCTGCTTTGCAGGCAGATTCTTTACCACTGAGCCACCTGGGAAGCCCTTATATACAAGAATGTAAAACTAAAATCACTGCAGATGGTGATTGCAGCCATGAAATTAAAAGACATTTACTCCTTGGAAGGAAAGTTATGACCAACCTAGATAGCATTTTAAAAAGCAGAGACATTACTTTGTCCACAGAGGTCCATCTAGTCAAGGCTATGGTTTTTCCAGTAGTCATGTATGGATGTGAGAGTTGGACTATAAAGAAAGCTGAGCGCTGAAGAATTGATGCTTTTAAACTGTGGTGTTGGAGAAGACTCTTGAGAGTCCCTTGGACTGCAAGGAGATCCAGTCAGTCCATCGTAAAGGAGATCAGACCTGGGTGTTCATTGGAAGGACTGGTGTTGAGGCTGAAACTCCAATACGTCGGCCACCTGATGCAAAGAGCTGACTCATTTGAAAAGACCCTGATGCTGGGAAAGATTGAGGGCAGGAGGAGAAGGGGATGACAGAGGATGAGATGGTTGGATGGCATCACCGACTCAATGGACATGGGTTTGGGTAGACTCTGGGAGTTGGTGATGGACAGGGAGGCCTGGTGTGCTGCAGTTCATGGGGTCGCAAAGAGTCGGACACAACTGAGAGACTGGATTGAACTGAACTGAACTGAAAACTTTGTAATGCATACACACTGAGAACTGGCTGCATAAAGAAGATACACACTAGTGTTCTCTACTCTTCCAAACTAAATTGATTAACTTTCGTCTATTTTCATTTGTTGAAGATATAGGGATTTTGCCTAGGAATGTTCTTTTCTGTTAATGATTGTTAATATTTTTAAGATGTTTAATACTAATCTCTTGCTTGGTCTCTGATATCTTCCATGTAGCTGATACTCATGAAACCCTATATGCTGTTTACCAAACGACAGTCTAAATTTATGCTAGATTTCAAGATATTGAAAATGTATTTCAAGGATCATTAAACAAGAGAGAACATAGATACACAAAGTTAGCACACCCTGTCTATGTCTGTTGTTTTGATAATAGTGATGATAGGAGCAGCTTCAAAATATCGTGACAGTTTATTCAGGGGGACAAAAATTAAATATCCAAAATTTGTAAGTTCTTTAGAAAGTGACAAACAGACAGGGTTTCCTATATTAAGGAAAATAAAGATACTTAAAATGGTGAAGTTTGGCATAAATATCATATTTGGCACACTTAAAAATATCCAATATAACTTATGGACTTAAATAAACTTTAAGTGGCAAGTCAAAGTCAAGATAACACCAAAAAATTGTGGAACATTTATTCTGCTATCACCAAAGTGCCATCTTTTTAAATACAGGATGGTGGGTGATGATATAACAGTTGGGTGATATAAATGATCCTCTTGAGTTTCCACATTGTGATTAAAAAATAATCAGAAGCTCGGGAAACAGAATTGTTTTAAGTAGACTAAATGAGTCAGGCTCCAGAAATTTGCTTCAGTTTAATTGTCTGAGAAAGACAGCAGCTGAGTGTGACATGCAGTTGTAGGAAATGAGACCTTTATTTTGTTGCTGTTTGCAGGGTTTTTGTTCGTTTTTGGTGGTGCTTCTAAGCAATGCTTGTTGAAGAATGTTTGTTCAGCAGGCAGTTTACTAAATGTTCTTGACACTCATTAAAATAGCAATGGTTGAAAAATCAGTGGAAGAAAAGGTCCATGTTACAGTCATCCCACAACATGTGGATAGTAATCGGAGTAACTAAGGATCTATTATGAGTATGTAGCCACAATATATGTGCTTTCACACATATACCCTGTATCATAAAATCTTTCATCTGTATTGCAAGGTAAAAGATTTGAAATTAATGAAAAATAAAGTTCACTTAGATCTAGCTTACTTTTTAAGTGGAATGAAATCTGGCTGTACCACAGTTTTGATGTCAATCTGCTTTTTCTTCCTGTTTACATTTTGCAAGAAGAAGAAGCCTCAGCTGGAAAATTGGCCCATAATCACAACTTATTAAGCTTTTACTGATATTGCAATAGAAGTAATGGGTTTTTAATGAGCTTATCCATTTTAGCACTTATGTAATTTATTAACTCTTTTCTTTTCCATGTTTTGTATATGAACTAACAAGTTGGATTTAATACTTTTCTTTACCGAACTTTTGAATTCTCAGAATTCACTAACAGCACTGTTTCAAGTTATTGTTGATTATTTTATTAAGCATAGTGAGTAACTTGGATGTTATTGTAGGGCTAGATGTACTATTCATATGAAGGAATAGTCAAGTTCAAAATGCTTGTCCCACCTGTGGCATGATACCTGCCTTATACAGATCTGACAGAGGAGAAATATCAACTTTCACAGAAACAAGGGTAGGATTACTGTTTTCAGGAAAGTAAATTTAAAATATTGCATGTTGCATGAATTTTTCTTTGAGTCCACTGCTGGCACAATTAGTAGATAAATAGTAAGGCTAAGAATCTCCATGGGGATTAACCATGGCACTAGAGAAACTAGAATGAGAGCCTTGGAGTTGGGGTTCAGCCCAGTGGAATACCTGAAGTGGATGTCTTGAAGATGAGTGAGAAGAGGTTGGGAATGGGGAGCCATGGCAAAGGCAGACAAACACCATAGTTTTCTACAATATGTTTTATTCTGGTGGATAGCTTACCAAACTGAAAGAAACCATTTAGGAAACTTTTGGCTATTAGTTTATCCATGTCATGTGGGAAATAAATTATTGATATTCCAGAAAGTATTTTATGGAGATTATAACTAAATCATAATGGGCATACTTGTAAATTAGTATTCTTAATTGCCTTTATAAATTTCTGTTTTTCTTAAGAGAAATACCAGCCATGAGACTGTTTTATATGTGTATATAGCCTTTTTTAAAACATTGAAGTAGTTGATTTACAATGTTGTATTAATTTCTGCTATAGAAGAAAGTGATTGAGTTATACATGTGTGTGTGTGTATATATATATATATACTTTTTAAATATTCTTTTCCATTATGGCTTATCACAAGATATTTAATGTAATTTCCTGTGTTACCCAGTAGGAACTTGTTGTTTATCCATATTATATATACAGTAGTTTGCATCTGCTAATCCCAAACTCCTAGTCCATCCCTCCTCCATCCCCCTAGGCAACCATAAATCTATTTTCTGTATCTGTGAGTCTCTTTCTGTTCTGTAGATAATTTCATTTGTGTCATTTTTTTTTAATTATTTTTTTGAATTTCAGAATTGCTTCTTCATTTTTATTTTGCATTACTGGCCATTATGGAGCATAGAGTTCCTTGCGCTATACAACAGATTCTTATTAGTTATCTGTTTTGTCTGTCATATTTTAGATTATACATATATATATCTTTTATTTTTACAGTTTTGTTATTTACATGACAGCTATATCTGTTGCCTTGTGAACAAAGGTGTCAAATATTGCAATAAGTAAATGGAAAGTGTGTTGACCTTTTTGTTGAAACTAACAAATTAGTCCATTTTCATAAAAGTTCTTTTCAGAAAAGTTTTTTATTTTGAATTGGTACCACACTGATTAGGTCCTTTGATTTTCTCAAAGACCCTGCAAATTAAATCCAATAATTTCATCATGTCTATATGCAATAGGGTACCAGATCTTATATGATTATATTATCTACATCTTTAAGATACAGGCATTCACATCAAAGCTATGATCACACTCCAAAAACTAAAGTACTTCAGAAAGATGTATATCTTCAATTCTAATGTTATGTCCTTTACCCTCAAGGCACGCACATGAACAGGAGCATATATTTATTAAGAGTTCTATTAAAATAGATAGACAATTAAAAGTAATGTTTTGGGGTAATTCAGAATTTGCAAAATGCCATTCGAAGAAATTTTAAATCCTTTCCTAAACAAAATAATCTAGCCTACTTTAATGAACTGAATGAAAATTTCTAATAGCTTGTTCATGTTATGGAATAAAAGCATAGGTGTTAAATCCCAGAGTGTGAGAGTGAACCAGTTAATCAGACATCTGATTTTACACGCCATACTAAGATCCAGGTGTTAAAATGCTCTGGAGAAGAACTTGGTCAGGCAGTATAACTTCTATTCATTAGGTCTCTTACACCATTTCTTGGCGGCTGCCCTGCCGCCAGTATGAGTCATTAGCACGAGTCCAAAATTGTGTGAAGAGAGATCCATGCTTTTGTCCTGTGAAAAGTCTTTTCAGTACAATCAAATTTGCTTCATGGTGTAATTTCACAGCTTGTGCAGTAGTCACTGACAGCTCACAGCACTGTTGTTATTCAAGGCTAAGCAGATGAGAGAGACATAAATGACTAATAACATGCAGGAAGTTAAGGTCTTCAAAGTAGCAGACTAATTGTGCATCTTCATGTAGTGAATGGTTCAAAACAAATTAAAATTTCCTGACCACCGGAGGCAAAAACGATGCCAGGCAGATCGGTTATATCAAATTCTTGTAGAGTGGAAATTTCCTTAATAAAATGTCACAGAAGGAAAGAAAATAGTGTGAATGATGTAAATAGACTAGAATGTAAAATACAATATCAAACCCAGTAGAAATCAAATAAATATAAACAAAATAATACGTTTAGTTTGACTTTGCTTAAAATATGGCCAAAATAAAAGAATCTTAAGATTTCATGTTGGTGAACACATAGAAGTGGATAATCTCATGTATTATAAATTAAGTGTAAATTTCTCAATATGTATGTTTTTCTTTAAAAAATTACAGTGTCTTTTGGTCCACTGACTACACTTCAATTATCCAAAAAGACTTGGAGAATGAATTTATGGCTGCTTGAGGTGAAGGATGCAGGGAGGGATAGTCAGGGAGTTTGGGATGGACATGTACACACTGTTATATTTAAAATTGATAACCGACAAGGACTACTATATAGCACATGAAACTCTGCTCAGTGTTATGTGGCAGACTGGATGGGAGGGCAGTTTGGAGAAGAATGGATACCTGTATATGTATGGCTGAGTCTATCTGTTGTCCACCTGAAACTATCACAAAATTGTTAATTGGATAAACCCTAACACAAAATAAAAAGTTTTAAAAAATAAAAAGGCAAAAATAGGTACTAATAAAAGATGCACATATATTTTTACCATGATGCAATACTGTTTTTAAAGCAGTAGTAAATATGTTGTGACTTGAATGTTTTAACATTCAAAGGAGGGAATTGACTTCTTTCTTTACGGAGTGAAGTTTTGTAAATGTTAACACATGCATAACACCTGTAATCAGGATACAAAATGATTGTATTACCTCAAGAAACTGCCTTATAGTATCCTTTATATTCATTTCCTCCCTTCACCCCAAACCTCTGGCAACTACAGTGTTCTCCATCACCAAAATTTTGCCTTTTAGAATGTCATATAACTGAAGCATCCAGTAAGCGATCGGTTGAGACATGCTTCTCTTGCTCCGCATAACGCCTATGGAATTTATCCAAGTTATTGTGCATAACAAAGGTTTGTTCTTTCTCTTTTTTACCTCTCAATATTATTAAATCATTCAGACGTACAGCAGTTTGTTCATCTATTCCCTTACTAGAGGCCATTTGCATTGTTTGCAGTTTTGGACAATTACCTAATTGTTATAAAAAAATAAACTGCCCTAAACAATTTTATGTGTTTTTTGTGTGGACGTAAGTTTTCACATCTGTAGAGTAAATACCTTGGACTGAGATTTCCAAATCTTAAAATTAAGTGCAGGTTTAATTTTGAATAAATTGCCAAACAGTTTTCCAAAATAACTGTACCACTTTGAAGTCCAACCAGCAGTATATAAGAGAGCCAGCCAGAACACCTGGAATTGTCAGTATGATATTTTATTCAGAAAGTCTAATAGGTGAGTAGTGGAGCACATTGTGGTTTGAATTTTTGTTTGCCTGATGGCTAATGATGTTGAATATATTTTCATGGTCTCATTAACATCCTGATCACATATTGGTGATGTGTCTGTTCATATCTTTACCTATTGTTTTGTTGAGTTATTTTATTACTGTTTTTAAGAGTGCTTTGTATATTATACTTAGATATGTGACTTGCAAATATTTTCTCACAATATTTACCTTGTCCCTTTCATTAGCTGTGTCTTTTCCAGAAAGAGATTTTAACTTTGCTGAAATCCAATTTATTATTTTTAATGGATGATGTTTCTTATACAATGTATAAATGTTTAGTAAAACAATTTATGGCATAACTTTGTCTTATCAGAAAAAGATTGGTTAAGGTATAATACCCATACATTATTTGATCTTATGCCATCACTCTAAACAGAAAATTCTCATTATATACTAAGTGAAAAGCCAGTGTCTGCAAAAGTTTCAAAAATTTTAAAAATCATATTAATTTGCATATATATGTATGTGTACACAAGCAGTATATATTTGTGAAGTGTGTACTAAATGTTAGTCTCTAAGTATTGAGAATAACCACTATAATATTTTTCTGAATTTTCTTATTTTGCAAAGAAAAAATATTGGTTAAATCACTCATTATGAGAGAAATGCAAATCAAAACCACAATGAGGTACCACTTCATGCCAGTCAGAATGGCTGCGATCCAAAAGTCTACAATCAATGCTGGAAAGGATGCGGAGAAAAGGAAACCCCTTACGCTGTTGGTGGGAATGCAGACTAGTACAGCCACTATGGAGAACAGTGTGGAGATTCCTTAAAAAACTGGAAACAGAACTGCCATATGACCCAGCAATCCCACTGCTGGGCATACACACCAAGGAAACCAGAATTGAAAGAGACACGTGTACCCCAATGTTCATCGCAGCACTGTTTGTAATAGCCAGGACATGGAAGCAACCTAGATGTCCATCAGCAGATGAATGGATAAGAAAGTCATGGTACATATACACAATGGAGTATTACTCAGCTATTAAAAAGAACGCATTTGAATCAGTTCTAATGAGGTGGATGAAACTGGAGTTTATTATACAGAGTGAAGTAAGTCAGATAGAAAAATACCAATATAGTATATTAACGCATATATATGGAATTTAGAAAGATGGTAACAATGACCTTATATGCGAGACAGCAAAAGAGACACAGATGTATAGAACAGACTTTTGGACTCTGTGGGAGAAGGTGAGGGTGGGATGATTTGAGAGAATAGCACTGAAACATGTATATTATCATATGTGCAATAGATTGCCAGTCCAGGTTCGATGCATGAGACAGGACGCTCAGGGCTGGTGCACTGGGATGACCCAGAGGGATGGGGTGAGGAGGGAGGTGGGAGAGGGGTTCAGGATGGGGAACATGTACACCCATGGCTGATTCATGTCAATGTATGGCAAAAACCACCACAATACTGTAAAGTAATTAGCGTCCAATTAATATAAATTAAAAAAAAAAAAGAAAATGTATTGGTTAGAATTAGCAAACAGAATTACTTTTATAGAAAATTAATATTTTATGAATCTATATTTGTACTTCAAGAAATCCACACTTTAAAATGTATTTGAATACAGAATCATTTTAGTCACTACAAATTTTTTTAAGCTTCATGCTTCAGTTGACACATTTTATGTGTTCACTGTAGGTTAACTGCATGTATCCTAGAATCATTTAAATGTAGAACAGACATGTTTCGCCCATTTTTGTGTATGATTAGTATTTCCAATATCCTTAGGGTTAATATAGCACATAATTTTGAAATATATAATGAAAAACTTCCCAATAGTTTATATATATATATATATATATATATATGTACACACACACACACACATATATATATATAAAATTTTCAGCAAATATATTTTTTATGTGGAGCAGAATATAACTTAATGAAACCAAACAACTGACTTTTCAGACTTAAATTTTTAATTCATAAATGAAAGAATCACATCACTTTTTTTACCTAATGTGCATATTAGCCATATATTATTTTTGATCCAGTCTCACTTGAGGTTAAGTAGTTTAGAAAGACACTTTTAAAAATACTGCATAAAACAATAGAACTTGGGTAATAAAGTTACAAGTAACAATTTCTTGTTCTTCAGCTTCTCATTTCTTCTGTGAAATATGTAAGACAGTTAATTTAAATTAATTCCTACTTTCTCCTCTAGTGGTCTGCATTGATTTTAGCATTTGTTTTAGTTTAAATGCAGGTATGCTGTTTCTAAAACAAGGCTCTCAGCCCTGAGAAAAAACTACACCCTCTCATCTGTAATCTAAACTGTAGTCCTGGCTACACCAATCATGTAATTATCATGGCAGCCACTAGGGGGGAGAGTGACAAAGTATTGTAGCTGAGATACCCTGAGATGCCTAATTTAGATGAGGCTCCAGCGCACGGTGATGTCTGTCTCAGCGTCCTTTTGCCTTCAAACTATAAATCATTGACATCCATAAAATAAAACTCTCTTACACAATGTCTTAAACTGCTTAAGTGCATCTGTTCCCTTCCATCTAAATAATATTGCTGTTTAGAAACTAAATATAGAAAAATATAAACTAGATATAGAAAATACTCTTGTATTCTTCCAGATTTTCATGTTCTGAAAATTATTATCTGTTTGTAGGTTTCAGGCTTCTACCTAACTTTAAATCTAAACCATGTTTTGTTTTGTTTTGTTTCTTAAGTGTTGGTGTAAAGGAAAAGGCGGTACTCAGAGACTTAAATTAATTGAGAAAAAGAATCAGTAAAGTAATAAACATGTATCAGTTCTGTGCATGATGATTTGCATATATAATTTCATTAAAAACATTGTAGAGCATATATAATTTCTGTGCTTTAGATGAGAGAATATAAGTGCAAAACTCGTCTAAGCTTACACAGATGTTGTAAATGTTAAGAAATAATGTCTTTTGTTAAAGATTTGCAAATTGGACTAGAATAAGGACCAGCAGAGTTACAAAGTCATAAAACAGATTCTTACAGAAACTCCACTAAGTGGATGTATCCAGTCAAACTGTCAAAGCACATAAATTATGTCTTATGAAAACATCTGGAATATTGTTGAATTTTTTAGATTAATAGAAATCCTTTGTCCAAAGACTATATATTGAGTTTTCCTCTAATAGTTAGTGGACTTCCCTGATTTGCCTGCCATCCAGGAAACCCAGGTTCAATTCCAGGGTCAGGAAGATCCCCTGGAGAAGGAAATATATAAAACATAAGCACTTTTTACAAAATATTTAGAGGCTAATTTTAAAATAGTAATTTTTGTCAAGGTGTTTGATAGATAATAAACATCCATCATAAGGATATAACTGAAAAGATTAACAAATTCCAGAGATTTTATTTAGTTAGTTGATGAAATCACATTTATTGATGAATCACACTAAGAAACCACACTTATTCTCACAGAAGCAGGAGGAAAGAACAATAACAAGGAGAAATTCAAAGATGGTTTAGGAGAACACGGTATTTATGAAACAAAACTCTGGATGAAGGAGAGGAGGAATCAGGATGAATTAGAAGGATAAGACACTAACAACTTTTGAGGTGCAGGGTGGTTGAAGTTGTATAATCTCATTATGAAAATACTGAGAGGCTTCTCCTTCCCCAGAGTGCTAATTTGAAGTGGGGAAAATCGTAGGTGGGTGCAAATTTTGTCAAGAAATGTCTTCCAATTTAGAAGCCTATGAAGAAAGTGGCATTATTTGGTAATAAAATAAGGCATTATTTGGTAATAAAAGTGGTATTAGTATTCATTCTTATTGGGTAGATGTTTATTGAGCACATTTCTTGTGTAAACATTGGTGACCTATATACACTCTGCTCTCATGAGTTCCATAAGAGAATGAAAGAATAGAATGTCAGAAATACTCAAGACCTGCTTTTTATTCATTTATTTTAAATTCAGAAGTCACCCTGCTCTCTCTCTAGGATTTAGACTAGCTCAGAAGGCAATGGCACCCCACTCCAGTACTCTTGCCTGGAGAATCCCTTGGACGGAAGGGGCCTGGTGGGCTGCAGTCCATGGGGTCGCGAAGGTCGGACATGACTGAGCAACTTCACTTTCACTTTTCACTTTCATGCATTGGAGAAGGAAATGGCAACCCACTCCAGTGTTTTTGCCTGGAGAGTCCCAGGGATGGCAGAGCCTGGTGGGCTGCTGTCTGTGGGATCGCACAGAGTCAGACACGACTGAGGTGACTTAGCAGCAGCAGCAGCAGCAGCAGATACCCTCACTTAGATCATGTGGGTCATCCGGAGCCTTCCCTAAAATGTGTTGTCACTTCCTAAGGGGTTTCATTCTCTGCAGTTTGAAGTTTCAGTTTCTGTTAAACTCCCTTTCTCAGACATTTCTTACTCATCCGGTTACTCATCTGGTTGTTAAATTTTCTTAGTTCCCTCACTGAGTCAGACCAGAAACCCAGCCTGATCCTTGATTTTTATTCTCTGAAATACTTACACAAGATACTTGTACATGTGACAAATTACACAAGGTTTTAAGAAGCTGGAGAACATTTACTAGGCAGCAATGCAAGCAATGTAAAAATGAAAATTAAACACACTTTTCCTAAAGAGTCTATTTAACATCCTGACCAAATTTCCCCTTAGACTCTGCCTCTTGTCTTGCTACATTTTATCACTCTCTCTCTCCTTTCCTCTTTTTATCCTAACCCTTCCCTAAGCCTCCCTTTCCTTTCATCCTTTCAAATTCTATTTCTTTTTCTGAATATCTTTACTCCCCAGGTCTGCTAATAGAGCCTGCTCTGGGTATAGTGTGAGGAATCAGGAGGGGAAATGCGATTATTTTTATTTCCTAGTTTTGTCAAAGGGCCCAATAAGGCTATGGATACAGCCAATGATGATTATCTTTCCTTTTCATGAACTCGTAACATGTTTTCTGCAGTACTTCCCTTGCAATTTAATATTGGGTTACTCAACGGAGAGACCACCCCTTAGATCTTTCACTGGTTTGTTTGGTGGTCAGAGTCTCAGTAAGACACAAATGGTATCTTCCCAAGTTGTTGGTTGATTTGGAATATTTCAATACATTCTTGCTTTATATTGATTGATGTTAAAATTCTTAATAAAGGCCCACAAGGCCTGGGATAATCTTTAACAACTGATACTTCTTAAACTTTGGCCTTTCAGTTTTTAGAAAATACTAAGCTATTTTGTTTTCTTCCCACCCTACTCTTCTGGATGTTCACTAAAGCCATTCCCTTTATTTTATTTTATTTTTTAAAGAAAATTTATTTTTATTATTACCAATGTAACAGAATATTTGAAAACAATACTGAAGAAATGAGCTATGATTCCTAAGAAAAATATAATATCATTAATTTATTAACTAGCTTCGGTAATTTGTTTTTTTGGTTTGTTTTTTTAATATTATTATTTTTACTTTACAATATTGTATTGGTTTTGCCATACATCAGCATGCATCCGCCACGGGTGTACACGTGTTCCCCATCCTGAAGCCCTCTCCCACCTCCCTCCCCATACCATCCCTCTGGGTCATCCCAGTGCCCCAGCCCCAAGCTTCCTGTATCCTGCATCCAGAATGGCTGTGATCCAAAAGTCTACAAGCAATAAATGCTGGAGAGGGTATGGAGAAAAGGGAACTCTCTTACACTGTAGGTGGGAATGCAAACTAGTACAGCCACTGTGGAGAACAGTGTGGAGATTCCTTAAAAAACTGGAAATAGAACTGCCTTATGACCCAGCAATCCCACTGCTGGGCATACACACCGAGGAAACCAGAATTGAAAGAGACACGTGTACCCCAATGTTCATCACAGCATTGTTTATAATAGCCAGGACATGGAAGCAACCTAGATGCCCATCAGCAGATGAACGGATAAGAAAGCTGTGGTACATACACACAATGGAGTATTACTCAGCCATTAAAAAGAATACATTCCCTTTGTTTTAAACACTATCATCATGATTTTTTTTTTTTAAACTATGGTAAAATTTTTTTTTAAACTATGGTAAAATTTAGCATCTGAATCATTTTGAGGTGTATAGTTCAGTGCTGTTAAGTATATTCACAATGTTGTTCAAAAGATCCCAAAGGCACTTTTTCAACTTGCAGAACTGAAACTGTACAAGTTAAGGAGCAAGTCCTCATTTCCCCCTGGCTCCCAGCCACTGGCAACCGCCATTCTTACTCTCTGTTTCTATAAATTTAACTATACTAGATGCATCATGTAAGTGGAATCATAGAGTATTTGTCTTTTTTGGTGGCTGGCTTATTACATTTAGGATAACATCCTAATATCCTTAAGGTTCACCCATGCTGTATTCTGTGCCAGAATTTTCTTCCTTTTTAAGATCAAATAATATTCCATTGTATATACATATCATAACTTATTTATCTGTTGTCCACAGGCACTTATCTTAGTTTTTGACTCTTTGAAGAAATGCTGCCATGACTATGGGTATGCAAATAACTCTTCCAGACCTTACTTTCAATTCTTTTGAATATCTTTTGGATACTCAGAAGTGGAATTGCTTGATCATGTAGAAATTCTATTTTTAATTTTTTGAGGAACTGTCAGTATTTTCCATAATAGCTATACTATTTTACATTTCTTCCAACAGTGCACAAGAGTCCTAATTTCTCCATATCCTTGCCAACATATCATCATGATTTTTTTGCATAACTGTTTCTATTTGTTTATATCCATTTGAAAACTAACACCTTAGAAAAGAATTGATGATCCGATCTAAAAATATTGCCCAGTGCCCACTTTGCCCAAATTATGTCTATTAGGGTACCTTATTTGTTAGGTGCATCGTATTTATAATTTGTTCTGAGTATAAATGATTTGTTCCTTTTCATTTTTTGTTTTCTGTTTTTCCCAACAGACTATTGACAAGATGCACATGTGAAGTTGGGACTGTATTATTTTGCCTTGTGCCACTCTCTGAGGTGCGATCATTCTCAAAAGATTTATTAATAAATACTCTTTGCATATACTATCTATCATATATACCTTGGAGAACCTCAAAGACAGTAATAACAGTCAGGGTTTTTGATAAATACACTATAGTTAGCCAAGCATTTTATTATGATTATATAAGATCTACAATATTAAAATTTATGCATTTTATTCCTATTTTATGATTAAAAAACTGAGCTTCTAAATATCAAGGCGTATGAGCAGTTGGTGCAAAACTGATGTTAAGAAAAAGGTTTACTTGACCAAGGTCAAAATATTAGTTTGTGGTCCTTGGGGATAAATATTTAACTTTATCTAATTCTAACCCTATGTACTTTCTTGATCTCATACTAGAAAAATAATTTCCCAGAAAATTATGTTCCTATATCCTCTACAAAGTCATCTTTTCTACAATAAGTTTGCCATTTAAGTCTGCACTTTTCCTAACAGGCATAGCCACTTCAGTGTTGGTTTCATAACTATCATGATATTAAATGACTGGTGCCATATGTATGTATCACACAGTGTAAAGCTGTGTTTAGCTTCCCTACGAAACTGTACACTTAACTACTACAATGTTTGTTGCACTGGTTAAGAAAATGTAAAATTACACAGATCTATTGCTTAGGGAAAAATTAGAATGATCTGATTTGGCTTGATGAATATTATAGAAAACTAAAACAAATAAATATGTCACTACTTTTGTATAATATCATTTGAATCTATATCTTTATAGATTATATCTTTATAGATTATATTATATTTATATAATTTATATATATATAATATATATATTATATAATATATTTATATGCAAAACCATTTTCAGTTTTTATGCTATTGAAGAGTTAATATGTGAAGCACCTCTGGTGTAGAATCAATGATATAATACATAATTCATGAATAAGGAAATTTTTATTTCTCTAGTCATACTCATGAACTGACTACATGACAATCATTTGACAGAATGATGTTAAAATCACAATGGCATATTAATCTCATAAATTTTAACAAGTTTTGTTAAACCCTGTAACTTAGATATGCATCATGATTTCCTTCATGTGTATATATATATATATTAATTACTACATTATATAGCTTGCATGTTTATGTTATAGTATAATATTTCTAAATAGAATACAGTCATTAAATATCATAGATGTTATATTTTGTTTGTTAATATAGTCTTCTATATGTCTTTGAAATTTAAATATGTATATGTGTACTTATATGTGTGTGTGTGTATATATAATATCTTCAATTAATAAGAAAATTTCCTTCAACACAATTGGATAAATAAATCAATCTGTACCCTTAAAAATACACACATTTAACTTTTTCATGACAAAAGTTTTTTTGAGTCATATTAAGAAGAGGTGGCAAGAATACACAGAAGAATTGTACAAAAAACATCTTTATGACCCAGATAATCATGATGGTGTGATCATTCACCTAGAGCCAGACATCCTGGAATGTGAAGTTAAGTGGGCCTTAGAAAGCATCAGGATGAACAAAGCTAGCGGAGGTGATGGAATTCCAGTTGAGCTATTTAAAATCCTAAAAGATGATGCTGTGAAAGTACTGCATTCATATGCCAGCAAATTTGGAAAATGCATCAGTGACGACACGACTGAAAAAGTTCAGTTTTCATTCCAATCCTAAAGAAAAGCAATGCCAAGGAATGCTCAAACTACTGCACAGTTGCACTCATCTCACATGCTAGTATGGAGAAGGCAATGGCACCCCACTACAGTACTCTTGCCTGGAAAATCCCATGGACGGAGGAGCCTGGTAGGCTGCAGTCCATGGGTTCGATAAGAGTCGGACACGACTAGGTGACTTCACTTTCACTTTTCACTTTCATGCATTGGAGAAGGAAATGGCAACCCACTCCAGTGTTCTTGCCTGGAGAATCCCAGGGATGGGGGAGCCTGGTAGGCTACCGTCTATGGGGTCACACAGAGTCGGACACGACTGAAGTGACTTAGCATAGCATAGCACATGCTAGTGAAGTAATGCTCAAATTCTCCAAGCCAAGCTTAAGCAATATGTGAACCATGAACTTCCAGATAGATGTTCAAGTTGGTTTTATTTATTATTCTTTTTCAGAGCTTTTGTGTAATAAAGTTTTATTAAAGTATAAAGGAGATAGAGAAAGCTTCTGACATAGGCATCAGAAGGGGGCAGAAAGAGTACCTGCTTGCTAGTGTTAACAATGAAGTTATATAATCCAAAGAATATCTGGAGGTTGTAAAGACCTCATCAGACCTACTCCCATAATTTACATTTTAAGATAACACTGTCCTCAGGCAAGATACATCCTTGTAAAGACCAGGTCTACTCCCATCAAGTTGGTTTTAGAAAAGGCAGAGGAACCAGAGATCAAATTGCCAATATCCACTGGATTATTGAAAAAGCAAGAGAATTCCAGGAAAAACATCTATTTCTGGTTTATTGACTATGCCAAAACCTTTGACTGTTTGGATGACAATAGACTGTGGAAAATTCTGAAAAAGATGGGTATATCAGACCACCTGACCTGCCTCTTGAGAATCCTGTGTACAGGTCAGAAAGCAACAGTTAGAACTGGACATGGAACAACAGACTGGTTCCAAATAAGAAAAGGTGTACGTCAAGGCTGTATATTGTCACCCTGTTTATTTAACTTATATGCAGAGTACATCATGAGAAACGCTGGACTGGAAGAATCACAAGCTGGAATCAAGATTGCTGGGAGAAATATCAATAACCTCAGATATGCAGATGACACCACCCTTATGGCAGAAAGTGAAGAAGAACTAAAGAGCCTCTTGATGAAAGTGAAAGAGAAGAGTGAAAAAGTTGGCTTAAAACTCAACATTCAGAAAACGAAAATCATGGCATCTGGTCCCATCACTTCATGGGAAATAGATGGCGAATCAGTGGAAACAGTGGCTGATTTTATTTTTGGGGTTCCAAAATCACTGCAGATGGTGATATGCAGGCATGAAATGAAAAGATGCTTTCTCCTTGGAAGCAAAGTTATGACCAACCTAGACAGCATACTAAAAAGCAGAGACATTACTTTGTCCACAAAGGTACATCTCGTCAAGGCTATGGTTTTTCCAGTAGTCATGTATGGATGTGAGAGTTGGACTATAAAGAAAGCTGAGCACTGAAGAATTGATGCTTTTGAACTGTGGTGTTGGAGAAGACTCTTGAGAGTCCCTTGGACTGCAAGGAGATTCAACCAGTCCATCCTAAAGGAGATCAGTCCTGGGTGTTCATTGGAAGGACTGATGTTGAAGCTGAAACTCCAATACTTTGGCCACCTGATGAGAAGAGCTGACTCATTTGAAAAGACCATGATGCTGGGAAAGATTGAAGGCAGGAGAAGATGGGGATGCCAGAGGGTGAGATGGTTGGATGGCATCACCGATTCAATGGATATGAGTTTGGGAAAACTCCGGGAACTGGTGATGGACAGGGAGGCCTGGTGTGCTGCAGTCCATGGGGTCGCAAAGAGTTAAACACAACTGAGTGACTGAACTAAACTGTTATGACTTTAATGACTCAGAGACTAGGCTGAATATATTCATATTTCTCCCACAAGTTATACCTATATCTAATTCTATTTTTTCACATGGGCATTTTTAACATGACTCTTTACATGAAAATGAGAAGCTACTTAAGGAAGTGGTCCTCTGAGATTGCCAAATAGAATGTAGACCTGCAACAAAGCATTCAACTGTATAACCCCCCAGAGATTTTACTGTTTGAAGGCTGAGGTAATGGCATGCAAATTTCACTGCCACTGACATTTCTTTACTTGAGAATTAACATGTATAAAACTCAAATTTTTTTGGTATATTGAAAGAAATAATCTCTGTACCTCCTACTACTATGCCTCCTTTCCACTTGACTTTACCTTTTCTATTAATGTTGAGTTTATATTGCATTTTTACCAAGAAAAGATTAGCTCTTTTGAAGAAAACTGTTATTGACATATAATAAGCATATATAAAAGTACAGATATGTTAAATATGTTGAATCATTTGGATTTTTGATAAGTGAATCTGCATACATTTAAATATTTTACTCAGCTTTTTACATTGTCAAATACTTTTAAAATATGAGAAAATGATAAATATATTAAAAATGATGTTATATGACAATTTTATTAATCATGAAAGCCACATTCTAGATAACAAGACTATATATATTTTTATTTCAGTTGCTATAAATAAGTAAACAAAATTTTGTAGATGAAAAGGTAGATAACACTTATGGTTAACAGAGTTATAATCTCTATGGTTGTGAGAATACATTAAATTTCTTTAAAATATACAACTTTGTAAGGACTTTTCAAAGCTTTTAAATAACATTGATGTTGAGGGAAATGAATAATATGATTTGGTATTTATAGATGCTTGTTGTGTGCTGGGGAGACTTTAATGCCTTCTGCATATATTAACTTATCTAAGCAATGCAGCAATCTTACGATGAAGTTATTGACAATATCCTGATTGTGTTAGTTGGTACACAGACAAATCTGATTCCAGAGACATTCTTTTTTACCCACAAATTATACTGCCTCCCAGAGCATTGAGTCAGTTCTATACAACTATAATTTTTGATATTTTAGTTAAAATCTTAGAAGAGAGACCAACATTTTAGATTGTGCTCCTAATGTTTTGGTCATTTTTAAAAATTTGTTCATATGTGTGTATATGTAATATATGTTATATATTATAAATAATATAGTATATATAACAGAAAGTATTTAGTCACTCAGTCATGTCCAGTTCTTTGTGATCCCATGCACTGTAGCTTCCGAGGCACCTCTGTCCTTGGGATTCTCCAGGCAAGAATACTGGAGTGGGATGCCATTTCCTTCTCCAGGGGATATTCCTGACCTAGGCATTGAATCCAGGTCTCCTGTATTGCAGGCAGATTCTTTGCCATCTGAGCCACCAGGGAAGCCATATACAACAATATCTATGTAAATATTTATATGCAATAATGTATACTCTTAGATTTTAGAGTCAGTTGTGATTAGAGTTTTGTTCACCATTCACCTCGCTCTATAAATGATAATATGAGAGCCAAAGTGACAAGTATCTCAAGCTAAGTTACTAGGCAGGGTCAAGAACAGGACTGTTTTCTTCATTATACGATCCGGCACCTTCTGTTATTAAGTGAAATGAAGTGAAGTTGCTCAGTTGTGTCCGACTCTTTGCGACCCCATGGACTATAGCATACCAGGCTTGTCTGTCTATGGGATTTTCCAGGCAAGAATTCTGGAGTGGGCTGCCATTTCTTTCTCCAGGAGATCTTCCCGACCCAGGCATTGAACCTAGATTTCCCACATTGTAGGCAGACACTTTACCATCTGAGCCATACAGTGGCCACCAAATCCTTATAATTTCTATTACAATTGTTTATATGTGATATATAATATCGAGAAACATTTTGGATCCACAGAAAAGTTCCCTAAGGAACATGGACAGCAGCTCAGGTATAATTTAATTACTTTGGCAAAATACAGGGTGTAGATAAAGTTAGCCAAGTTTGTGTATCAAACAGTAAACTATCATACATAATAATGAAGTTAGAACTTCCTTGAAATCCCTGGCAAATTTTTTCTTAAAATGCTGTATTGAATAATATCTATGGCAAAAGTAAATCTTAAACCAGTTAAATGTTTCTTTATCTCATTAGAGTTAAGGGCCAGAAAAAAAAATGCATCGTGCCTCTAGCCACACTGTGTAAGGTGTTAAAAGTAATATTAAAAAACCACTTGGGTTGAAATTTCTTTTATATTACACATATAAGACACATCTGGATTTATCAAATGAAGTGAAACATGCAATAAGTGTCCTTTGAGTTTACTAGAATACTAAAATTAGTGTTAATTTTCACAAACTGAAAAGTAAACATGCCTGCATTATATTACTTCAAGTGATAATTATTAATAGTTTGACTAATTGACCTGTCTCTTGAGAAACCTGTATATACATCAGGAAGCAACAGTTAGAACTGGACATGGAACAACAGACTGTATCTAAATAGGAAAAGGCTGTAGTACGTCAAGGCTGTATATTGTCACCCTGCTTATTTAACTTATACACAGAGTACATCATGAGAAACGCTGTGATGGAGGAAGCACATGCTAGAATCAAGATTGCTGGGAGAAATATCAATAACCTCAGATATGCAGATGACACCACCCTTATGGCAGAAAGTGAAGAAGAACTAAAAGCCCCTTGATGAAAGTGAAAGAGGAGGGTGAAAAAGTGGGCTTAAAGCTCAACATTCAGAAAACTAAGATCATGGCATCCTGTCCCATCACTTCATGGCAAAAAAATGGGGAAACAGTGGAAACAGTGACTGACTTTATTTTTCTGGGCTCCAAAGTCACTGCAGATGGTGACTGCAGCCATGAAATTAAAAGACACTTGGTCCTTGGAGGGAAAGTTATGATCAACCCAGATAGCATATTAAAAAGCAGAGACATTTCTTTGCCAACAAAGGTCCATCTAGTCAAGGCCATGGATTTTCCAGTGGTCATGTATGGATGTGAGAGTTGGACTATAAAGAAAGCTGAGCACTGAAGAATTGATGCTTTTGAACTGTGGTGTTGGAGAAGACTCTTGAGAGTCCATTGGACTGCAAGGAGATCCAATCAAGTCCATCCTAAAGGAGATCAGTCCTGAGTGTTCATTGGAAGGACTGAAGCTGAAGCTGAAACTCCAATACTTTGGCCACCTGAGTCATTTGAAAAGCTGACTCATTTGAAAAGACCCTGATGCTGGGAAAGATTGAGGGTGGGAGGAGAAGGGGACGACAGAGGATGAGATGGTTGGATGGCATCACCGACTCAATGGACATGAGTTTGGGAAGGCTCCGGGAGTTGGTGATGGATAGGGAGGGCTGGCATGCTGAAGTTCATGGGGTTGCAAAGAGTCAGACACGACTGAGGGACTGAACTGAACTGAATGAATTTCCAAATAACGTAGAGAGTTTTTTTTTTTTTTTTGTCACAAACTTATCTACAGTAGGGATTGCTCTTCCCCTTCAAATCATTTTGAAAGTCTGAGATGATATACTTTGGGATTTGTATAGTCAAAGCATATATTGTCAGTAGATGGAAAAAGTCAACATTATTGGAAATTTCCAAAATTAATATCTAAAAGTAAGAATAGTTATAGAGGTATGGTTATATCTTATGATCACACACAAGATCACACTTTTGCTTCTTTAGTTTTCTAACTAGAACGTCATTTCTACACTTGGGACTCTAGTCTGTTTTTGTTTTTCTGCCTTCATCACCATTGTGAGGTAAATTCTGTATGTTCGTTTTCTGATATGATAGTGTATCATAAAATTTCTTTTCATTTTGAGATGAACATAATTGATTTTAATTGAACTGCAAATAGTAATAACAAAGCAATAGCACACTAGAGACTAAAACTCCAATTGAGCATATTTAGGGGCCTATTAACTTGGATTCACTTAAGTACTCGATATTTTAGGCAGTGAGACACACATAGTAAGTAGATTCAGTGGAAATCAAAACATCACAAGCTAAGTTAGGAAGCCCGACTTCAAAGACTTAGATGTAATTAAATAAAACTTTAAAATGTCACAAAATAGAAATTTTGGCATCTTAGATTGCTGGGAGAAATATCAATAACCTCAGATATGTAGATGACACCACCCTTATGGCAGAAAGTGAAGAGGAACTAAAAAGCCTCTTGATGAAAGTGAAAGAGAAGAGTGAAAAAGTTGGCTTAAAGCTCAACATTCAGAAAACGAAGATCATGGCATTTGGTCCCATCATTTCGTGGGAAATAGATGGGAAAACAGTGGAAACAGTGTCAGATTTGATTTTTTGGGGCTCCAAAATCACTGCAGATGGTGACTGCATCCATGAAATTAAAAGATGCTTATTCCTTGGAAGGAAAGTTATGACCAACCTAGATAGCATATTCAAAAGCAGAGACATTACTTTGCCAACAAAGGTTCATCTAATCAAGGCTATGGTTTTTCCTGTGGTCATGTATGGATGTGAGAGTTGGACTGTGAAGAAGGCTGAGCGCTGAAGAATTGATGCTTTTGAACTGTGGTGTTGGAGAAGACTCTTGAGAGTCCCCTGGACTGCAAGGAGATCCAACCAGTCCATTCTGAAGGAGATCAGCCCTGGGATTTCTTTGGAAGGAATGATGCTAAAGCTGAAACTCCAGTACTTTGGCCACCTCATGCGAAGAGTTGACTCATTGGAAAAGATTCTGATGCTGGGAGGGATTGGGGGCAGGGGAGAAGGGGCCGACAGAGGATGAGATGGCTGGATGGCATCACTGACTCGATGGACGTGAGTCTGAGTGAACTCCAGGAGTTGGTGATGGACAGGGAGGCCTGGCGTGCTGTGATTCATGGGGTCGCAAAGAGTCGGACACGACTGAGCGACTGAACTAAACTGAACTGATGCTAAGAAATGATCTTTACTTAATTAATATTTACTTTCTTTTTTGGAAAGCCCAAATTTGAACGTTGTCCCCAACTCTCTACATTCTTGAAGAAGCAACAGAAGAAAACTTGCTCTCTTATTTACTTCATTCTCCTTCAACATCTTTTATTCTCAAATGAAAGACAATTACTGTCCCCCCTTTCCTTCAAACTTTGAGTTCACTCACTTTGGAGGAATAAATAAGCTTTCACTGGACACTTTTGTCCCTAGCTTTATGTCAAAATTCTTTATATATTTTGCTTTTATTTTATGTAACCTACTTATCATGAGTAATCTGACTTTTATCCCTTCTGAGACTCTTCTCTTCCTTCACACTTGAATTACTTGTGGTTTAATGAAGAAATTTCAGTAAATCCCTCTTGATTAATCCCTAATCTAACAGTACCTTAAGATTCATTGTTGCTGTTTAGTTACTAAGTTGTGTCTGACTCTTTGTGAACCTCTGGACTGTAGCCTGCCAGGCTCCTCTGTCCATGGGATTTCCTGGGCAACAACACTGGAGTGGATTTCCATTTCCTTCTCTGACAGTCTTTCCTACCCAGGGATTGAACCTGTGTCTCTTGCATTGGCAAGTGGATTCTTTACCCCTGAGGCACCTTCCAACTTTCCTTTGCCTAGTATATTTTATAGAAACCCTACCATCATTCAGGAGCCTATGCAATCTGTATATCTTCCAAAAAGACTTTCCTGGCTATTTAATCCTACAGAGATCTCTGCATTCATAGAAATTGATAGCACTTTAAATATTTTTGTCTTGTATCCCTTGTTATTTGCCTAGTCATATGACTTTTGTCTTTAATGTTTTTGTTTATTTTGTTGTTGTTCAGTCACGAAGTCATGTCCAACTCTTGTGGGCTGCAGCATGCCAGGCTTCTGTCATCTATTTTCCAGAGTTTGCTGTCATCTATTTTCCAGAGTTTGCTCAAATTGATGTCCATTGAGTCAGTTTCTTATATTCCTGCCTTATTTTTAACTACATTATAATCTCACTGAGACAGAACTGTATCATTCATTTCATTTATATCCCTACCCAACAAAATACTAAGGGTTGTAGGTTTAAGTATGTATTTGATGAAATGAGTTATTAAAGGAAGGCAAGATGGAGGGAAAGGAGGAAGGAAGGAAAGGAAAGGAGGCAGGGAGGGCAGAAGAGAAAGAGGGAGAGAGGGAAGGAAATAGATAAGATCTGCCTGAGACTCTGAAAAATAGTCAGCCAGTATTCTGCTACTTATTAAAACTTAAAAAACATTGATTTTATGCAATGCTGTAAATTTAATGAAATAACTCCATCATCTTTCTTAAAAGAGAAAATAATAAAATATTACTGGAAAGCATGGATGGTCACTGAGTCTAATATATCATTTCCATTTTCTCTTGGTAAATTATTTTATGCATTTGTAGGACATGGCACATAAAATTGGTTAAAAAAATAATGCAACTCAGGTCCCTGTAACACTACTTGTATCCTTCTACAACTTAAAAAATATTAGAATGCATTATCAAATACTTTATAGTACCCATAGATCTTGTCAAATGAATTGATTGTTTTGGTTTCTTTAAATAATCCCACCATGGTTAATCAAGAAACAATTTGAAAACAATTGTTTATGTCATTATTTTTCAAATGATAAATTTCAGGTTGTCAATTTAGAAATGGCTTAGATGAAAATAGCTTTATTATAAGATTTTCATTGACATAGACTGATGTTATTTTGTCTTCTGTATTCAATCAGTCTACTCATTTGAGTTTATGTTCTTTTAATTCTTGATATTTTAAAAATGTTCATCACTCTATCAGTCTTTCCTTATGTGTTACATCTGTTATCAAATAATTCTTCCAAAAGAAGCTCATTCCCAGGTTGCTTTTGGCTGACTCACTAAACAAAGGGATGATAAAATGTTTTTGTTTAGAATGCTGCTGCTGCTGCTGCCAAGTCACTTCAGTTGTGTCTGACTCTATGCGATCCCATAGACGGCAGCCCACCAGGCTCCTCTGTCCCTGGGATTCTCCAGGCAAGAACACTGGAGTGGGTTGCCATTTCATTCTCCAATGCATGAAAGGGAAAAGTGAAAGGGAAGTTGCTCAGTTGTGTCTAATTCTTAGCGACCCCTTGGACTGCACCCTACCAGGCTCCTCCATCCATTGGATTTTCCAGGCAAGAGTACTGGAGTGGGATGCCATTGCCTTTTCTGTGTTTAGAATGAGTACTTCATAAAATGAACACATATGTAGTAATAAGTATTTATCCTATTTTCTCTTCCATTATGTACCCCCCAAGCAGATATACTTGTAACCACTTTATGTGTAATTTAAATACTGAATACAAATACACACTCAAATAATATTTCCTTATTGAAACATTTTATTCTATTAATTCAGTCAATATCTACTATATTATGTGTATTA
The DNA here is from genome assembly GCF_029378745.1 of Bos indicus. NCBI lineage: Eukaryota > Metazoa > Chordata > Mammalia > Artiodactyla > Bovidae > Bos > Bos indicus. The sequence continues at coordinate 25,022,754 of NC_091776.1, read as the reverse complement.
TTTCAAGTGCTCAGAATACAAATTTAGAAGAGATATGGAATCTGTCTTTAAGAATACTCAGGGTAATGGCAATATAGACTTACAATTTTGTCCTGATCTCATTTTCATGAGATCAGGGAAATCTATTTAAAATTTTTAAATTATGAATTAAAAGAAAAAAAACATTTCATTGAATGAACAATTAACAAAAACATTCCAAAATGTAATACCATGTGAAAAACAGGAATGGGAAAGTTTGGGGTGACTTTTGGTTGATTAGAAGTGTAATATGACTGAGATATGGTGCATGATATGGAAAAAGAGAGATAAGAAAAAAAATTGGTATGGCTTAAACTCTTAAGCATTGTGTGCACCAAGGTAAAATTTTTGCACTCTTTTATTCCTCTTACAGTGGGAGATGTGAAATAATACTTGTAGAAAAGTAATTATAATAATAGTAGAGAGATTAAATTGGATACATTAAATTAGATATGATGGAGCTTAAAATCATAGAGTTAGGAGTTTTTCCAGTAGTTTGAGTGAAATTACCTGGATTTAGGACTTGGTTCTGTTCTCTTTTTTTTCTTTTCTGTCTACATTCATTTACAAATTGATCTCATTTCAACTTAGAGCATTACATCACAACTTTCTAGATATTTGTCCTCAACTTCAGATTTCTGTATCTTACTATCTAATCTTCATTTCCTCATAGTTGTAGAACTGCCATCTCACACTGTTAACATGCAAAAAAACTGAACTCTGGTACCATCTACCATACTCTATCTGAAATCTTCAGATGAAGCAGTTTTTTCCATCTCCATTGAGGATGAACCCATCTTGGTTGCTCAGGAAGAAATAATTTGAAGTCATCTTTTTTCTCCCATTTACATTTCCAATTCAGAATCTGATGACATCTTGGATACAACTGCTACTATACTCTTAGAAGCAACACCTCATTTTGATTAAAGACAGAGGAATGAATAAAGAATAGTGGTACATATATACAATGAAATACTGCTCAGCCATAAAAAAGAGTGAAATGATGCCATTGGCAGCAACATGGATGAACCTACAGATTGTTATGCTGAATGAAGTAAGTCAGAGAAACACAAATATCATGTGATATTGCTTATATGTGGAATATAAAAAAAATGGAACAAAGGAATCTATTTATAAAACTGAAATAGAGTCACAGATGTAGAAAACAAACTTATGGTTTCCAGGGGGATAAAAGGGGAGGGATAAATTAGGAGACTGGGTTTAACCTATATGTGAAAAGTAAAAGTGAAGTCGCTCAGTCGTGTCTGACTCTTTGCAACCCCATGGACTGTAGCCCACCAGGCTCCTCCATGCATGGGATTCTCCAGGCAAGAGTACTGGAGTGGGGTGCCATTTCCTTCTCCAGGGGATCTCAAACTCAGGGATCAAACCCAGGTCTCCCGCATTGTAGGCAGATACTTTACCATCTAAGCCACCAGGGAAATCCTCCTTAACATATATGTACTACTATATATATATAATAGGTAACTTATAAGGACCTACTATATAGCACGAGGAACTACACTCAATGTAATGGTCCAAAGGGGAAGAGAGTCTGAAAAAGAGTAGATATGTGTCTGTATGTATAACTGATTCACTTTGCTGTACAGCAGATACTAATACAACATTGTATATCAACTATGTTTCATTTTAAAAAAAGAGAGCCACCTTAGTGGCTTACTTGTCTCCATCCTTGCCCTTTTAGATCATTTTCTCACAAAATGGTAGTCAAAGGATTTATTAAAAATATTATTTGCATCCTTCAAAGACTTTCCATTTCATTTGGCATGAAATTCAGTTTGGCAATGACCTCCTAGATTCTGCATAATTAACCCTCAAACTCCATGAACTGTTTCTGCTCACTCCATTCTCAGCACACTGACCTTTATTTTCTTTCTTCAGCAAATCATAGACCTTTAAGTTTTAGGGCTTTTCTATACCTTTTCCTGATGTTTGGCGTGTTCCTTTATCAGATAAATTCATATTAACTTTCTCACATTCTTCAAGTATTTTCTCAAGTGTCAATCATCTCACTGAGGTCTATCCTGACCATTAAACTTAGATTCTAATTTTTTTTCAATGATTCCTGGTTCTCCTTGTCACACACACACACAAAGCATCTCTACCATGTAATGTCCTTTACCTCTTACTATGCTTATTATTCATGATCTTTCCTCCTGCTGGGAAACCAATTTCAGGTGTGTCCGCATTTTTGTCTGCATGGTTCATTGATATATCTATAACACCAAGAAGGTGTCTGGTATATAAGAGGTTCTTGCTGTCTACTTTTTCAAATAATGAATGAATGACTTGCATTAATGTGATGGGAACTGTGATAGAGAGAAGACAGATGTGATAGCTGTTTATTATGGTAATGTAACCTAGTGGCAAGATTCTGGGTTTGGAATTTATGATGTACAGTTTGTATTCCCGCATTCTTATTTACTGACTATGTGATTCTGGGTGACGAGGGAAACAAAATAGTGAAGCAGCTCAAAATAATTATTAGAAAATGAGAGAAGAGCTAGTGAGAATGGTATCCCAAAAGTAAAAAAAAAATAAATAAATAGAACTCAAAAAATTGAAATAGCCAATACTGAAGTATACTATAAATAAGTCACATAACTGTTAATTTCATTTGAAAATAAGGATATCATTAAAAATTAATTATTTAATTAATACATTTATTTAATGGGGAGAGATAATGACTCATTTTCTAGTAAGATTCATATAGTTTATTTAAATAATTTTGAACAGGGTACATATGTGGGTGCATAAAATTTTTGAAAAAAATTTGCATTTATAGCTTGCTTTCTTCATTAGTCTTTAATTCATTATTATTACTTAAGATTTAAACCCAGTTCCATATATTTTATGTCAAGATTATTGTAAAATTGCACAAAAACTTTTTGTTATTTAGTCTATGCACTTGCTGCTGCTGCTGCTTTGTCGCTTCAGTCGTGTCCGACTCTTTGCGACCCCATAGACGGCAGCCCATCAGGCTCCCCCGTCCCTGGGATTCTCCAGGCAAGAACACTGGAGTGGGTTGCCATTTCCTTCTCCAATGCATGAAAGTGAAAAGTGAAAGTGAAGTCACTGAGTCGTGTCCAACTCTTCACCACCCCATGGACTGCAGCCTACCAGGCTCCTCCGTCCATGGGAGTTTCCAGGCAAGAGTACTGGAGTGGGGTGCCATTGCCTTCTCCACTATGCACTTGGGATACAGCCAAATAATCTGTACAATATAAAGAGTTTTATATACATATAAGACCTGGAGGAGGGCATGGTAACTCACTCCAGTATTCTAGCCTGGAGAATCCCCATGGACAGAGGAGCCTGGCAGGCTACAGTCCATGGGGTCACAAAGAGTCAGACACAACTGAATAAGCACACAAATACATATAAAAAGATAATTGGAGCTTAATTTGAGTTGTGTCCACTAACATTCACTTTTATGAAGCAATTTTAAATGTACAGTACTTGTATAAAAATTATTGCTACTGGTTTTCATATAATATGATTTGCACAAATTTAAGACAAGGTAATTGATAATACTCAGAGCTTCAAAGTCTAGTCTGTCCTGAATAAATATAGTATCTTTTTAAAATAAGATTATCTCAGCTGCTGGTTTTATACAATTTTTTTCCCTTGTATAATTCAATAGTGTTAGTTGCCCACAAACAAAGAGTACTTAATGATTTAGGAGACAATCTGAAAGACATAAAAATCATTTAGGTAGTTAAAAAGTATGTAATAGTCTAAGTAGATCTTCAGTTAATATATTTAAAGATACATTATTTAACCATTTTAAGTTATACTTTCAAAAATAAAAAGAAAGCCACCAAAACTTCACCCAAATTACATTGAATTTGCATATTTTAAAGTAGGCATTGACTGAAACATTTTTTTCACTCATAGCTTCTGAACTTTCCTGTGCTTTAAAACTAATATTGACAATTCCTGGGTTAGAAATAATATGCACAATAGTGTCTAGTTCTTACTGTTCTTACTCAGGGATTAGGTATACATTATTAATCAACAATTTATATCCATAAAGATATGCAACTAGTTATAGTCCTGATCATAAATCTTAACAAGACAGAGTATTAATATAAATATTGACTTTTTAAAAGATAGTTTTTACCTGGTTTCTACTTTTTTCTCAATTCATATACCAAAAAAGGAAAATCCTTGAGAAAGATACAGGATATTTATCGGTGTTGGTGAAATGTAAGCCCCAGAAGGACAGTATTGTCTGCCATTTCCTTGTGCCAGGCACATAGTGAAGTTTGCAATAACTGTTTGTTGAGTGAATTGCTGAATAAATCCAGTGTCTCTGTAAAAGTAGTGGAACATGGTTAACTCAGATAAATTATATTTGCTATTGTGGATTACAGAGATATTGCCTGATTCTTGACCAAATTCAGGTCTTGTTTCAAAAAAAAAGCAGCATTAACTGGTACATTTAAGCAGCCAATAGTGCTTGCCATGCACATGCTGATTAGAATACCTAAAGAGTGACCTTGAATTATCTACTTAAAATTTAAACATGTGGAAACCATGGTATAACAGTTCGTAGAAGTAAATTAAAGCATCTGGAGGATAATTTATAGCTCTTATAAGTGAAAGTCAGAGCTTTCACATTTTGTTGAAATCATAAATTAGCAATTTGAAGACATTAAATAGCATTTAAAATAACTTTATATTTTAAGAATGTAGTGAAAAACAAACTATATGAATAGAGACATATTTTCTTATGGTGATATGGGGGGTATAACTGAAAAAAAAAGATGGTGTGATAGGAGCAAAGAAATCTATTACACAAATATTAAAGTATCTGTTATGGCAATGCCTACTAAGCTCAATGAAATATTAAAAGTGCCATTACACATGGTATATGCCTTCAGCCATTCAAAAGTTTCTGATGAAAAAATAATGATGTAGAAAAATGACTGTTGCAGATAACAATGAGGTCTACTGGAGTGGGATAAATATTAGAGGAGAAAAGAATAATAAAAATATTTAAAATAATTTGAGGAGATCTCTGATATTTGATCTATCCTTCAAAAAATGGACATAAATTTATAGGATGGGGATCAAGATATACTAAGTGATATAATCTGTAATTAAATTAATAGCATCTTATATTCAAAATATATTTTAATTTCCCCTCTATTAGTTTGTTAGTAATGAAGTAACAAACTAACAAAAACAACTTATATTGGTTTAAAAAACAGAAGTTCATTTTGTCCCAGATTTCTGGAGACTAGAATTCAACATCAAGGTGTTTATAGGATTGCTTCTTTCTGAGGGCTGTATGGGAAAGAATTTCTTGTAGATCTCTCTCATTGTCTTTATGTTCATATCATTTTCTGGTATGCCTATCTTTAAATGATATATTTTTATGAGGACATCAATCATATAGGATTAGGGTCCACCCTACTAATAACCTTACTGTAACTTGAATACCTGTGATGACCCTTAATACATTCTAAGGTACTATGGGATTAAGATTTCAACATATGAATTTTGCGGGGACACAATTTACCCCTAATGCTCTCCATTTGTCAGTTAGCTTCATAAGGATGTCCAGGGCATGTTTGTTTTCTTGTTTGCTTATCTTATTTCCCAGGAGCATTGTAGATGTTCAAAACATTTATCAGATGTTACTGGAGTTTGTTTTAACTTTGATCAAGAAACACAAAGCTGATTTTTCAAACAACACATTTGATCTTTATAATATCAAGTTAATTAGAATTGTTTGGAATTCTAGATTTAGTAACAATTTTACAGCATGAACATTTTTTATTCTTTTTCATTTTCTTGTTATAAGCAAATAACAAGCATCCTTTTAATCAGCCCCAGTGAACTGGAATCATAGATTTCATGAGTTCCTTTGGCATACTGACTGCATGCGTGCATGCTAAGTCGCTTTAGTCCTGTGGGACTCTTTGTGATCCCCTGGGCTGTAGCCCACCAAGCTTCTCTGTCCATGGGATTCTCCAGGCAGGAACACCGGAGTGTGTTGCCATTTCCTACTCTGGCATACTGACTAATTTAGAGCTATATAAAATAGATTTAGTGTCCATCTGTGCCCATCACAGTTACTGACATGCTAACTGTGCATATTTCTTCTAATCTCTCTGGAATGGTATGTGACTTTTGAACTAGACGTCTATCTTAGTTCACTAGCAATGCAGTTACCTTGAAGGACTAGAATAATACTTCGAACTCTCATTTTTCCAGGTTCTGGCTTTAAAGACTTTTGTCAGCTTAATGATTCCAAAGGATAAACTCTCTTCTATTCCTTTCAAATGCTGTACTTAAAAAGACAAATAATCTTTCAAAGAAGCTGAAGGGCATTTTTCCAAAACAATGGTTTTTCATCAGATGATAAAATGAAGCAACTAACATTGAGTGAGTCTACTTCAGATAAAGATGGGAAGCAAGGGACTTCCCTAGTGGTCCAGGGGCTGACTCCACACTCCCAATGCAGGGGGCCTGGGGCTTGATCCCTGGTCCGGGAACCACATCCACGTGCCACAACTAAGGGTTCACATGTGGCAACCAAAGATTCTGAACCACGTGTTGCAACTAAGACCAGAGGCAGCCAAATAAATAAATATTTTTAAAAATGAGAAACTGGCAGACAACTTCATCTTTCTGGGGGCATTGTATTTGAAAAAGTCTGACTCTTTCTGACCTACTTCCTGAGTAATTAGCCTCAAACAATTCATTTCTAACTCTGGGCTTTCCTTTCAAATAACCTATGATGTTTCACACTATTATTCTTAAAATCACTTGTTCTTACACAGAAATCAAACTTTGATATAAAAAAACTTCAAAGTGGACAAATATAATTCAAAACTTGTCTGACATATATATATATACATATATATGGATACACACGCACACACACACACACATATATATATATAATGTGAAAGATTCTCAGTTTACCACCTGTAAGGCATAAAATTAACTAACCTTTACCTCTCTAGGGATTTTTTTTCCTTCCTGACATTAAAAAAATATAATAATTTGCAATAGAATTTGGTAAAACAACTGAAAACCCATCAGTTCCATTAACTGAGAGAGATTATATTTGTTAACTAGCATGGATAAAGACTATGTTAAACAGGCCTATGAAAAAATAATGACTTACCAAAGAATAATTTTATAATTTAGTAGTAATTAAACCATCCCTGTCTCCTTTTTCTGAGACTATATTCACATTTCAATAATCTGAGATTTCTCATTGGAAATGAAACAATACATGATTCAGATGCCAAAACTTAGTTGATTGCTCTCACCAATTATTATTCAAAGGTACATTAGAAATGTATTATAGAAAGTAAAATTAAAATAGCTAGCACCTTTATATAATAACTGAAGTATTACTTTGAATATATTTCATTGATAAAATACATGTAGAAAGCAACATATATTTGTATCTGGGGAGTAAGTGGGGGAGAAATCCTGCAAAGAATGCATCATTTTAGATTACAAACATGTGCTCAGCCTTCTTTTTTAATTAATCAGTCATAAACCATTTATTTATTGAATACCAACAGTAATAAAATTAATTTACTGATTATACAGAAAGTAAGTAGGAGATCTGAAAGTTAAATCTACTACATTAAATAAACATTATTTTGAAATATATTTTTATGGGACAAAAAACAATCCCAAATATAGCTTTGTTCTTTGTTAGTAAGAAAATCATTCGGATTTTGATTAATAAGCTAGTGAATTCCTTTGACTTAATTGTCCATGAGGTCTCCACTTCTTTATATTAACAGACAACCTGACATGGTTTGGTACCTTCAGTTAGCTTCATTCACTTGTATGAAATGATTAGAAGAGGATAACGGTCAGCCATTGTTGTAATTAAATCTTCTAAAACTAAGAGATAAGAATCCAGGTGCATCTGATAGTGTCAATACATACTTGTGATGATACTAAGTACACATAAATGGACATAGGTATTTCAAACTTATGGAGAAAATTTATTTGAAAATAGAATTATTAGATTTATCAAACAGAATGTGTCTTTGTTCATAAACATTAAAGTCTGAATTGCTGCAGTTACTTTTGCACAAATTTTGGTGGAAAGCTTTGTACCTTTTAGTGTACACTAAAATTATTTTTCACACTCAAAATGCATGAGTCAAGTTAATGATTTTTAATATTATATGTCTTTTTTTCATGCTCTTTTGCTTATATTAATATGATTTTTCAATCTTTCGTCTATGACAAATGTGTTATATTTAGAAGCTTATTCTTTGTTAATGTTATATTTATGAAGACATTATAATTGACTCTGTACCTGCTGCTTCAATAGGAAGGTACAATTATTTTGATGTCAACATCATTTATTCATTTTAAATTGTCATGTCCAAATCTGCAGAAGATAGATATATACATGTATATATGTTGATATATATGTATGTATGTACATATACATGAGTATATATATTTAGATAGATGAGTATGATAAAATTTCATGCTTCTATAAGATCATATATTTAAAATAGTCCTATAACCTCAGTTGATTTATATGAAAATATAATTCTAAGATTTCAAAAATCAGTTTTGATTAAATATCATAGAAGTTAAGTGGTTTTGAAATTAGTTTATCTTTCTTTTGATATCCAATATCTTTGGTGTGATTAGGAAAACTAATAGAAATTCTTATATTAAAAGTGAATAAGATCTAATTTATATTTATTCTCCAATAAAATGAATATTTTTGTAAGCATAAGCAGTAATTACTTACATTTTACTTGGAAGATGAAGTTTAAAATAAATCAATGCAACTGCTCTCAAAAAAGGCAGCTAAGGAAACAGAATTTTGAGAATGTAATATTTAACAGCCATTTAATAGTTATTTAGTAATAATTCATAGTTATTGTGCTTAGCTTACTGCCAGTCAATATGCAAGGATTTTTACATCCGTTTTCTCCTTTAATTCCTAGAAACTTTTATGTGAATGGGATTGCCTGGTGGCTCAGATGGTTAAGAATCTGCCCACAATGTGGGAGCCCTGGGTTAGACCCTTGGGTCACAAAGATACCCTGGAGAAAGAAGTGGCAACCCACTCCAGTATTCTTGCCTGGAGAATTTCATGGACAGAGGAACAGTCCATGGGGTGGCAAAGAGTGGAACACAACTGACTAACACTTTCACTTGCACTTTCTATGAATACACAGTTGAAGGAAATGAGTAGTTTAGCAATATTCCCAAATTTCATGGATAGCATGGATAAAGTTAGGTTTTGAAACCTGGAAAGACTAGGGTTGGAAACTAAACATTTTGATTTTAATTAACTGACTACTACATTTTACTGCTTCCAGTTTATTTCATCCTTTGTATAGGTAAGTGAAAAATAAGTGCCTTATAAAAAATGAAGCTTGTAATTTTAAGAGGAATGATATTAAAAGTTTTGCATTGTCCCTAAAAGATAGGCTTTCCCTATATAGAACAAGTAGGATCCTATGGTTGCATAAAAACTGAATAGCACCAATTAATAATTATTTATTGAGTCAAAACATAAGAAATTGTGGTTGAACAAAGGAGTTTTTTCTTTATACTTTTCTGACTTCTCTGCATGTGTGCTCAGTTGTGTACAACTGTTTGCGACCCCACGGACTGTAGCCTACCAGGCTCCTCTGTCCATGGGATATTTTTTCAGGCAAGAATACTGGAGTGGGTTGCTATTTCCTCTTCTAGGGATCTTCCCGATCCAGGGAGGGATCGACCCCACGTCGCATGTGTCTCCCACATTGGCAAGTGGATTCCTTACCACGAAGCCCTGAGAAGACTTCTGACTTCCAAGGTTCATTATTTCATAAATTTTGCAGTATTTGTATAAACTCTTAAAAGAGTTTGTGAAAGAAATGATGTACTGTCTATGTTTTAAAGTCCAGTAATGGCTGGTATGTTTTATAACTTTCTGATATATTATATCACATCATCAGGGTTTTCCTTTCTATTACAAGCAATAATAGCAATCACACTACCAATTATCAAACACATGTTGACTCTAGCTAAGTAAGTAATTTTCATCCAGTTTTTGAAAACATCCTTTTTTGTACAGAATAATAGCCAAATTTTATACTGTTAGTATTGTAAATGAAGTAAAGGGAATTTAAATAAATTCAAACCATAGCTGGTAAGTATATTTTAGATATCCATATGACTCTAGGAATGTGTTATTTTGAAACTTACCTTGTTGCCTACTGCACATAGGTATCTTGACACTGTTTCACTCCTTAGATCATCCAGACAGCAAGAATTAAACCAGATATTCTTTTAAAATTATGAGAAATACATTTTTAAACATTGAACTAATATGTGCTTTTTTATAAAACTGTATGAGGTCAGAAAGATTTAAATTCAAATCTAAATCCACCACTAATGGCATTATTTTGCACAGTTGTTTACTCTCTTTGACCTCATTCTCATATTTCTTATACTTAAAAAAACATTAGATTTATTACTATGTGGTTGAAGGCACACATTTAAGAAACTACACTAATTACATAATGACTAGCTAATAGATTCTTGAAAATGGCAGTTATTAAAAGTACTACTATTATTATATTGAATGTACAATTTTATAACTATCAAATACCTCAACAGTATCCAAGAGTGGGTTAAAAATTAGGAGGGAAAAATTTGCCTCTAGTCTTTCTGTCAATATTTATATGGAGATGTTCCTTTTTAGATTTAAACACTCAGATTTCCCAAGAGGCTTATGACCCCCACTGCAGCATTTTACCTCCTAGGAAATGTTACATCAACAAAACTTCTCTGGCACTTTTTCCTTGAGGATCCTTGCTGTGTGTTAACTGGATAAATCTCTTCCTGCTAATGTGTTAAGGATGTAAGTCATTATCCTTACACTAATATTGTCCCTACTGAGAGAAGAATATCTGATAATGGAAGAAATTCCCAAAAGGAGAGTTTTATTTTTGGGGATGTTCTAAGAGGACAAACCATTTTTATTCAGTGGGCTTTAAATCATCAAAATAGGTTACATAATAATGCTGTCTAAAAATCGATAATTCTGGTCTGGGAATCAAAAAACCCTCCTCCATACAGCCTCTGCCATGTGGTTGACCTTGAATGTAATACTTAATCCCTCCCCTTCCAATTTCTTTCCTGTTAAAGGTTAAATTTGAGTAAATATATTGCTAAAATAGTTTACATATTTATTTTTATTTATATTTAAAAAATGTTTAACAGTAGCTACCATGGCAGGGTACTTTTGTTTCCTTCCTTCTTTTGTGATGCAGATTTGGCAATGAACAAAATAGATAAGATCCCCCTTCTTGTTAAGAATCCATTCTAGTGAAGAAAAACAGAATATTTCTTTAAAAGAAAATTATATATGCTTTAAAATGTTATTTAAAAAAAAAAAAAAACATTGGTTTAAAAGAAATCAATGCTGAGAAGATTACTGTTAAAAAGTTGGCCTAAAACTCAACATTTAGAAAACTTAAGATCATGGCATCTGGTCCCATCACTTCATGGCAAATAGATGGGGAAACAGTGGAAACAGTGACAGACTTTATTTTGGGGGGCTCCAAAAATCACTGCAGATGGTGACTGCAGCCATGAAATCAAAAGATGCTTATTCCTTGGAAGGAAAGCTCTGACCAACCTAGACAGTATATTAAAAAGCAGAGACATTAGTTTGTCAACAAAGGTCTGTGTCTAGTCAGGGCTATGGTTTTTCCAATGGTCATGTATGGATGTGAGAGTTGGACTATAAAGAAAGCTGAGCACCGAAGAATTGATGCTTTTGAACTGTGGTGTTGGAGAAGACTCTTGAGAGTCCCCTGGACTGCAAGGAGATCCAACCAGTCCATCCTAAAGAAAATCAGTCCTGGGTGTTCATTGGAAGGACTGATGCTGAAGCTGAAACTCCAGTACTTTGGCCACCTGATGTGAAGAACAGATTCATTTGAAAAGACCCTAATGCTGGGAAAGATTGAAGGCAGGAGGTGAAGGGGATGACAGAGGATGAGATGATTGGATGGCATCACTGACTTAATGGACGGGAGCTTGAGTAAACTCCCGGGAGTTAGCAATGGACAGGGAGGCCTGGTGTGCTGCAGTCCATAGGGTCACAAAGAGTTAGACACAACTGAGCTACCAAACTGAGATGAACTGATATAAACAATCCAAGCTACTAACTGACTATTAAATTTTGAATAGTACCATCCATGCACGCCAAGATCAGTGGAAAGAGCATTCTAGGAAGTAGAAAGAGCATTCTAGGAAGTAGAAACATCTAGAGCCAAGATCTTAAGACTGTGTGAATTTTTGTGTTTAGACTTGGAAAGCTTGAATGTCCTATAGAAGGGTGAGGAAAGAGATAAAGCTGATGTGTTAAAACTTTGTAATCTACAGCAAAGTGAATGGTTTCTATTTGTGATCAATGGGACTGTAGTATACATTTTCACTCAAGGTAATAACATGATCATTATTATTTTTTTTGGTTTGGTTGCTATGGGTCTTATTTGCCCCATGCAAGGTTATTATTGCCATGTGTGAGATCTTTAGTTATGGCAGGTGGGATCTAGTTCCTTGACCATGGATGGAACTCAGTCCCCCTTCATTGGGAGCCACTGGACCATAAGGAAATTCCCATAACTTGATCATTGTTGTGGTTTAGTCACTAAGTCGTGTCCAACTCTTGTGACCTCACAGACTATAGCCTGCCAGACTCCTCTGTCCATGGGATTCTTCAGGCAAGAATAATGGAGTGGGTTGCCATTTCCTTCTCCACTGGATCTTCCCGACCCAGGGATTGAACCTGGGTATCTTTCATTGCAGGAAGATTCTTTGCCAACTGAGCCACCAGGGAATCCCCTTATGCTGTTTAATGATGTGGAACTGAGTACAAATTGTAAGAGGCTTTCTCTGGTGGCTCAGACAATAAGAATCTGTCTGCAATGCAGGAGACTTGGGTTTGATCCCTAGGTTGGGATGATCTCCTGGAGAAAGGAATGGATACCCACTCTAATATTCTTGCCTGGAAAACCCCATGGACAGAGGAACCTGGTGGGCTACAGTCCATGGGGTCACAAAGAGTTGGACGCAACTGAGTGACTAACACACACACACACACACACACACACGGCAATGGGGACAAGAAGAGTTGGAGGTTATTGCCTCAATGTAGAATTATAATAGTTTGGACTAAACATTTTAAGGAGAGATTTAGAAATTTCAACGATCTGTGGCCTTTTGAAATAGAGTAAACACGATATAATAATGGATTAAAGGCTGAAGTGAAAGAAGATAATGACCAAGAAGGCCTTAGCGTTCCTCTAAGCTTGTGTAGTCCTTAAAGTGGTTTCTTCCTAACTATGGATTTCTAACATCCCTTTCCTTAGAGAATTTAGTTTAGAAAACATGCAATTATAAATTCTCTCTCTCTCCATCTTTGATATGCATGTTTTCTCTTATCTAGGAATGTCTTTTCCAAGGATCTAGGAGTCATGCCTTTGAAATGTAAACATCAAGAACTGTGTCCCTATCTCCTAGTATTTGTGGGAACATAGGAGTCTAACTCAGAGAAGCACTAATTAGCAAACTCAGATGGCTTAATCATATCGACCAACTTCCGGTCCACTTCGAATGCTTTTTCACTAGCTGATCTCAGGGCTTGAAAACCTTCTGGCCATTTGTTTCAAGAGTTGATATACATGTATATGTATCACTGAAACACCTTGCTGTATACCTGAAACTACCACAACACTGTTAATCAACTATACTCCAAGATAAAAGAAAAAGTGAAAAATACAAATTAATTTAAAAAATAGAGTTGAATTCAGTCTCTTTCCCCTTTTACAATGTTCTTGAATAAAATCTTCCCTGCTTGTAACATTGGCCCAGTGCAGTTTTTCTTTTTTAATGACTAAGACAACAACTTAGATATTTGGCTTGAGTGGCAGTGTGGGTACTGATGATTTCACCAGGGAAGTCGAAGCCCATTAAGAAGAACCTGAAATTTTAGAGAAAGCCATTCAGAATTACGTGCAAGTGGGAGTGAAGGCATGTTGTGTATATGCATGCTAAGTCACTTCAGTTGTGTCCAGCTCTGCGATCCTGTGGACTACATACAGCCCACCAGGCTCCTCTATCCATGGAATTTTCTAGGCAAGAATACTGGGGTGGGTTGCCATTCCCTCCTCCAGGGGATCTTCCCAACCTAAGAATCAAACCCATGTCTCTTACATCTCCTGCATTTATAAATATATAAATGAAAGTTGCAGCAAATAGAGGTTATATAAATCCATGTGACTGGATAAGGGTCTATAGGGAGGGGCATAGACAGAGCAGAGAAGGGAGCACTGATTTCTGGAACTTCCAACATTTAAGGATAGAGCCTGGAAATAGGTACAAGCAGAACTTAAGAATGAAAATCAGGTGGGAAAAAAAAAAAAAAAGGAAATCAAGAGAAAAACAGCTTATTTTTATAGGATAGTAAAAAGAAATGCTAAAATATTTTCAGATGTTATAATTAATAACATAGAGACATGTACATTTTTTAAAGCTCATTTTTTAAAAACTCTTAATACATTTATCCACTTATTTGAACACTCTACTGAGATACAACACATAATATACAATGGACCCTTCAGTGAAAAATTTTTTTTTATATTGGAGTGTAGTTGATTTTAAAAAACATATTTATTTATTTTAGGCTGTGCTGGGTCTTCATTGCCGTGTGGGCTTTTCTCTAGTTACAGCAAGCAGGAGCTACTCTTCCTTGCAGTGTGCAGGTTTCTCATTGCAGTAGCTTCTCTTGTTGCAGAACACAGGATCCAGAGCATTCAGGCTTCAGGAGTTGTAGCACATGGGCTCAATAATTGCAACTCTCCACCTCTAGAGCACAGGCTCAATAGTTGCCGTGCACAGGCTTAGTTGCTCTGAGGTGTGTGGGATCTTGTGGATCATAGATTGAACCTATGTCTCTTACTTTACCACTGAGCCACCAGGGAAGCTGTCAATGTAATTTTTTATGATTGTTATATGAAACTTGAGAAAAGTAAGATCAGGGTAAACACAGAGATGATAAATTCCCTGGGTCAGGAGGATGCCCTGGAGGAGGAAATGGAAACTCATTTTAGTATTTTTGCTGGAGAATTCCATGGACAGAGGATCCTGGTGGACTATAGTCCATGGGGTCGCAAGAGTTGGACACAACTTAGCGACTAAACCGCCATTATTCTTTTCCTAGGGAAAACAACAACAACAACAACAACAACAAAGAAACAGCAACAACAAAAAACAAAGTGGAAAACTACATATAATACAGGCAAATAAGTAACTATGAGTAAAATAAATCTACATCTGGAAATATAATCACTTTTTGATAACAGTGTTTATGTGATAATATTACTATTTTTGTGATAACCCAACACTGGATATGAGGAAAGTAGACTTCAAATTGTGTCATTAGAGATAGAAAGATTAAGTAAAAAGTAATGAATCTATTTCAGATATTCCCCTACACCAGGATAATCATGAAGTCATATGGGGTCGTGTACTTGAGGTACAAAGAATAATGGTTATGTACCCATTAATTCTATATAATACTATGAAAAGTGAAAGTGAAAGGGGGCTTCCTTAGTGGCTCAGATGGTAAAGAACCTGCATGACAATGCAGGAGATGTAGGTTCAGTCTTGAGGTCTGGAAGATCCCCTGGAGAAGGGAATGGCTACCCACAACTGTATCCTTGCCTGAAGAATACGAAAACAAGGTAAATATATCATCTATAATACATATTGTTGTTTAGTATATTGTCACCCTGCTTATTTGACTTATATGCAGAGTACATCATGTGAAATGCTGGGCTAGATGAATCATAAGCTGGAATCAAGATTTCCAGGAGAAATATCAACAGTCTCAAATATGCAGATGATATCATTCTAATGTTAGAAAGTCAAGAGGAACTAAAGAATCTCTTGATGAGGATGAACAAGTAGAGTGAATAAACTGGCTTAAAACTCAACATCAAAAAGCTAAGATCTTGGCATATAGTCACATAACTTCATGGCAAATAGATGGAGAAAAAATGGAAACAGTAGAAGGTTTTATTTTCTTGGATTCCAAAATCATTGCTGATAGTGACTGTAGCCATGATATTAAAAGACACTTGTTCCTTGGAAGAACAGCTATGACAAACCTAGACAGTGTATAAGAAGGAGAGACATCACTTTGCCCACAAAGGACCATATTGTTAAAGCTATGATTTTTCCAGTAGTCATGTACAGATCTGAGAGGTGGACCATAAAGAAGGCTTAGTGACAAAGGATTGATGCTTTTGATCTATGGTGCTAGACAAGACTATTGAGAGTCCCTTGGTCTGCAAGGAGATCAAACCAGTCAATCCTAAAAGAAATCAACCCTTAATATTCATTGGAAGAACTGATGCTGAAGCTGAAGCTCCAATGCTTTAGTCACCTGATGTGAAGAGTGGACTCACTGGAAAAACCCTCATGCTGGGAAAAATTGAGGGAAGGAGGAGAAGGGGGTGATAGAGGATGAGATGGTTGAATAGCTGACTCAATGGACATAAATTTGAGAAAACTCTGGGAAATGGGACAGGGAAGCCTTGTGTGCTACAGTCCATGGGGTTACAAAGAGTCAGACAAGACTGACTGAACAAGGTGATAAGTGTCCAACTCTTTTGTGACCCAATGGACTATAGCTCACCAGGCTCCTCTGTCCATGGGATTTCCAAGGCAAAAATACTGGAATGGGTTGCCCTTTCCTTCTCCAGTGGATCTTCCCAACCCAGGGATTGAACCTGCGTCTCCTGCTTGGCAGGTGGATTCTTTATCACTGAGCTACCTGAGAAGCTGCTATAGTAACCTTAAGTCCACACATGATAAGGAGTCCAAAATAGTAGTCTGCTCTCATTTCTCTTGTTTTATTTATAAAAATTAAAACTTGGTCTCCTTTTCAGCAGTGAAACATTTTAAATAACCATATATTAAGATTTGACTCTGAAAAATATCCTTAATTATGCAAAATACTAAACAAAACCAAATATACTTGATTGTATACAAAATTGCTTAGTATTTATTTCATATGTAATGGGATATTCATTCTGGAAAATCCATCACATTCATTATTTATATATTTCATCATTAGTATTGACTAT
Source organism: Bos indicus (assembly GCF_029378745.1). Taxonomy (NCBI): domain Eukaryota; kingdom Metazoa; phylum Chordata; class Mammalia; order Artiodactyla; family Bovidae; genus Bos; species Bos indicus. The sequence goes on along the minus strand of NC_091776.1, from coordinate 25,005,547 downwards.
ATGGTCGCTTTTTTTTTTTTAAAACCTGGGCTCATTAGACAGCAGAAGGAAATGGCAACCCACTCCAGTACTGTTGCCTGGAAAATCCCATGAATGGAGAAGCTTGATAGGCTACAGTCCATGGTGTCACAGAGTCAGACATGACTGAGCAACTTCACTTTCAGTAGACAGCAAGGAGCATTTTCCTCTTGCTTGTATGTAGGTAATATTTTAGCAGTTTGATACAAGAGTAATTATTATTGTGATGTATCTATATTTTAATCTATAATACTATGTCATTCTATTTCTATGTAAAACAGATATAAACATAAATAGAGATAATTTTGTTTTAAATATTTCATTTATTTTTATACATATACCTGGAAAAAAGTGATATTTTGTAGAATAAATTTCTCCCATTTTGTCCTTCACCTACTCAAGTCTTCCCATAGTTGCCCTTTAATAATTGTTTGTAATTATTTTAAGAACATACCAGACAATATATAATATTACATTCAGAGAATTTACAAGTCATTTTAAAGAATATACAAGACAATATACACAGTTTATATATATATATATAAAATGTTTTACATATATTGCTCTGTATATTTATATCTGTATACATATATATATACATATAAAAATAAAGTATAAGAGAAAGAATTATATGTATATATTTTTTCTCTTCTTCAATTTATTCATATATTAAAAAGCTAACATTCTATACACACAATTCTGTATCTTTTTGGAAAAAAGTATATAGCAAAATAAATTTGCATTACTTTTAATATTTCTGATTTTATTAAGTTTAAAACAATATTTCATCATATATATATTTTGTTTATTAAGATTTTAAACTTTTTTTTTTTTTGCAACAGACACCATTGCATTCTTTTTCAGAGTGAATGAACTTTGTTCTCCCCATGTAATTCTCCTGAGAGAAACTCATATTTTATGTTTCCAAAGAGTTTCATGTTATTTAAAAGATGTTTAAAGGAATACTATCATTTCCTTAAGACTGATGTCTTAAAATCAGCTTGAGATTTTAATCATATGGGGAAGCATTGTAAATGTTGAAAACTTGGCATCCACTATAAATGTGTTTGTAGGAGGGATAATAAAAATATTTGGCTTTCATTATGGTGTTGGAATTAACTATTCAATGAGGGAAATAGACTAATCAGAAAAAAGAAAAACAAAACCCTGAACACAAATATTGGTATGCATTAATTTTGACTATTTATAAGCATTTACAATAATTCTGGTCTCAAGTGTTACATGTGTTATGAAACACTGCCATTGAGTAAGAGCTACTGTTTTTAACCAGGAGTACTCTAGAGTCAGTGGCTGACTTAAAAGCAGATATTTAGTTCTTTATTCAGAAGCTGGTACAAAGCCAAGGCAATTTTAAGTAAAACGACAGCCAGAATTCAATGTCATTTAATTAGGCCACATAGGCAAATTTTATTTTTTAAGATCAAAAAATAAAAAATAAAAAAATAAGAAGAAAGAAAGAAAGAAAAAACAGGGCTTCCACAAAAAGAAAGTTATTGCTTTAAAAGTTATTCTTGATTGAGTTGAATGTAGAACTATTCTTTACTTTAAAAAATCAATCACAATTCCACTTTATATCATAAAGTAAACTGTTTTGCAGAATTTAATAGGATTATACTATTGATTCCATCTATACAAATCTAGATAGTATTGCTTACCTCTGAACTATGGCCTATTATGTTACTGAGCACAAGAGCAAAGGGATTAGTCTGTGAAAGAACAAGCAGATTTCATGGCTCCATGCAATATTCACATATCTTTTACCTCAATAATCATTTTTTTAAATTAATTTTATTTTATTTTTAAACTTTACATAATTGTATTAGTTTTGCCAAATATCAAAATGAATCCACCACAGGTATACATGTGTTCCCCATCCTGAACCCTCCTCCCTCCCCATACCATCCCTCTGGGTCGTCCCAGTGCACTAGACCCAAGCATCCAGTATTGTGCATCGAACCTGGACTGGCATCTCGTTTCATACATGATATTTTACATGTTTCAATGCCATTCTCCCAAATCTCCCCACCCTCTCCCTCTCCCACAGAGTCCATAAGACTGTTCTATACATCAGTGTCTCTTTTGCTGTCTCGTATACAGGGTTATCGTTACCATCTTTCTAAATTCCATATATATGCGTTAGTATACTGTATTGGTGTTTTTCCTTCTGGCTTACTTCACTCTGTATAATAGGTTCCAGTTTCATCCACCTCATTAGAACTGATTCAAATGTATTCTTTATAATGGCTGAGTAATACTCCATTGTGTATATGTACCACTGCTTTCTTATCCATTCATCTGCTGATGGACATCTAGGTTGCTTCCATGTCCTGGCTATTATAAACAGTGCTGCGATGAACATTGGGGTACACGTGCCTCTTTCCCTTCTGGTTTCCTCAGTGTGTATGCCCAGCAGTGGGATTGCTGGATCATAAGGCAGTTCTATTTCCAGTTTTTTAAGGAATCTCCACACTGTTCTCCATAGTGGCTGTACTAGTTTGCATTCCCACCAACAGTGTAAGAGGGTTCCCTTTTCTCCACACCCTCTCCAGCATTTATTATTTGTAGACTTTTGGATCGTAGCCATTCTGACTGGTGTGAAATGGTACCTCATAGTGGTTTTGATTTGCATTTCTCTGATCATGAGTGATGTTGAGCATCTTTTCATGTGTTTGTTAGCCATCTGTATGTCTTCTTTGGAGAAATGTCTATTTAGATCTTTGGCCCATTTTTTGATTGGGTCATTTATTTTTCTGGAGTTGAGCTGTAGGAGTTGCTTGTATATTTTTGAGATTAGTTGTTTGTCAGTTGATTCATTTGCTATTATTTTCTCCCATTCTGAAGGCTGTCTTTTCACCTTGCTAATAGTTTCCTTTGATGTGCAGAAGCTTTTAAGTTTAATTAGGTCCCATTTGTTTATTTTTGCTTTTATTTCCAATATTCTGGGAGGTGGGTCATAGAGGATCCTGCTGTGATGTATGTCAGAGAGTGTTTTGCCTATGTTCTCCTCTAGGAGTTTTAAAGTTTCTGGTCTTACGTTGAGATCTTTAATCCATTTTGAGGACAAATTCTTAGAAAAGTACAACTTTCCAAAACTCGACCAGGAAGAAATAGAAAACCTTAACAGACCCATCACAAGCATGGAAATTGAAACTGTAATCAAAAATCTTCCAGCAAACAAAAGCCCAGGTCCAGACGGCTTCACAGCTGAATTCTACCAAAAATCTAGAGAAGAGCTAACACCTATCCTGCTCAAACTCTTCCAGAAAATTGCAGAGGAAGGCAAACTTCCAAACTCATTCTATGAGGCCACCATCACCCTAATACCAAAACCTGACAAAGATCCCACAAAAAAAGAAAACTACAGGCCAATATCACTGATGAACATAGATGCAAAAATCCTAAACAAAATTCTAGCAATCAGAATCCAACAACACATTAAAAAGATCATACACCATGACCAAGTGGGCTTTATCCCAGGGATGCAAGGATTCTTCAATATCCGCAAATCAATCAATGTAATACACCACATTAACAAATTGAAAAATAAAAACCATATGATTATCTCAATAGATGCAGAGAAAGCCTTTGACAAAATTCAACATCCATTTATGATAAAAACTCTCCAGAAAGCAGGAATAGAAGGAACATACCTCAACATAATAAAAGCTATATATGACAAACCCACAGCAAACATTATCCTCAATGGTGAAAAATTGAAAGCATTTCCTCTAAAGTCAGGAACAAGACAAGGGTGCCCACTTTCACCATTACTATTCAACATAGTTTTGGAAGTTTTGGCCACAGCAATCAGAGCAGAAAAAGAAATAAAAGGAATCCAAATTGGAAAAGAAGAAGTAAAACTCTCACTATTTGCAGATGACATGATCCTCTACATAGAAAACCCTAAAGACTCCACCAGAAAATTACTAGAACTAATCAATGACTATAGTAAAGTTGCAGGATATAAAATCAACACACAGAAATCCCTTGCATTCCTATACACTAATAATGAGAAAACAGAAAGAGAAATTAAGGAAACAATTCCATTCACCACTGCAATGGAAAGAATAAAATACTTAGGAATATATCTACCTAAAGAATCTAAAGACCTATATATAGAAAACTATAAAACACTGGTGAAAGAAATCAAAGAGGACACTAATAGATGGAGAAATATACCATGTTCATGGATTGGAAGAATCAATATAGTGAAAATGAGTATACTACCCAAAGCAATTTATAGATTCAATGCAATCCCTATCAAGCTACCAACAGTATTCTTCACAGAGCTAGAACAAATAATTTCACAATTTGTATGGAAATACAAAAAACCTCGAATAGCCAAAGCAATCTTGAGGAAGAAAAATGGAACTGGAGGAATCAACCTACCTGACTTCAGGCTCTACTACAAAGCCACAGTCATCAAGACAGTATGGTACTGGCACAAAGACAGAAATATAGATCAATGGAACAAAATAGAAAGCCCAGAGATAAATCCACGCACATATGGACACCTTATCTTTGACAAAGGAGGCAAGAATATACAATGGATTAAAGACAATCTCTTTAACAAGTGGTGCTGGGAAATCTGGTCAACCACTTGTAAAAGAATGAAACTAGAACACTTTCTAACACCATATACAAAAATAAACTCAATAATCATTTTGTATTTAGTTCAGTTCAGTAGCTCAGTCGTGTCAGACTCTTTGCGACCCCATGAATAGCAGCATGCCAGGCCTCCCTGTCCATCACCAACTCCCAGAGTTCACACAAACTCATGTCCTTCGAGTTGGTGATGCCATCCAGCCATCCAATCCTCGGTCGTCCCCTTCTCCTCCTGCCCCCAATACCTTCCAGCATCAGAGTCTTTTCCAATGAGTCAACTCTTCGCATGAGGTGGCCAAAGTATTGGAGTTTCAGCTTTAGCATCATTCCTTCCAAAGAAATCCCAGGGCTGATCTCCTTTAGGACTGACTGGTTGGATCTCCTTGCAGTCCAAGGGACTCTCAAGAGTCTTCTCCAACACCACAGTTCAAAAGCATCAATTCTTCAGCACCCAGCTTTCTTCAAGTCCAACTGTCACAAACATACATGACCACTGGGAAAAAAGCATAGCCTTGACTAGATGGACCTTTGTTGGCAAAGGAATGTCTCTACTTTTTAATATGCTATCTAGGTTGGTCATAACTTTCCTTCCAAGGAGTAAGTGTCTTTTAATTTAATAGATGCAGTCACCATCTGCAGTGATTTGGGAACCCCCAAAAATAAAGTCTGACACTGTTTCCACTGTTTCCCTATCTATTTCCCATGAAGTGATGGGACCAGATGCTATGATCTTAGTTTTCTGAACGTTGAGCTTTAAGCTCACTTTTTCACTCTCCTCTTTCACTTTCAAGAGGCTTTTTAGTTTCTCTTCACTTTCTGCCATAAGGGTGGTGTCATCTGCATATCTGAGGTTATTGATATTTCTCCTGGCAATCTTGATTCCAGCTTGTGCTTCTTCCAGCCCAGCGTTTCTCATGATGTACTCTGTGTATAAGTTAAATAAGCAGGGTAACAAAATACAGCCTTGACGTACTTCTTTTCTTATTTGGAACCAGCCTGTTGTTCCATGTCCAGTTCTAACTGTTGCTTCCTGACCTGCATAGAGGTTTCTCAAGAGGCAGGTCAGGTGGTCTGGTATTCCCATCTCTTTCAGAATTTTCCACAGTTTATTGTGATCCACACAGTCAAAGGCTTTGGCATAGTCAACAAAGCAGAAATAGATGTTTTTCTGGAACTCTCTTGCTTTTCCGCCGATCCAGCAGATGTTGGGAATTTGATCTCTGGTTCCTCTGCCTTTTCTAAAACCTGCTTGAACATCTGGAAGTTCATGGTTCACATATTGCTAAGGCCTGGCTTGGAGAATTTTCAGCATTACTTACTAGTGTGAGAGATGAGTGCAATTGTGTGGTAGCTTGAGCATTCTTTGGCATTGCCTTTCTTTGGCATTGGAATGAAAACTGAGCTTTTCCAGTCCTGTGGCCACTGCTGAGTTTTCCAAATTTGCTGGCATATTGAGTGCAGCACTTTCACAACATCATCTTTCAGGATTTGGAATAGCTCAACTGGAATTCCATCACCTCTACCAGCTTTGTTCATAGTGATGCTTTCTAAAGCCCACTTGACTTCACATTCCAGGATGTCTGGCTCTAGGTGAATGATCACACCATCATGATTATCTTGGTCATGAAGATCTTTTTTGTACAGTTCTTCTGTGTATTCTTTCCACCTCTTCTTAATATCTTCTGCTTCTGTCCTTTATCAAGCCCATCTTTGCATGAAATGTTCCCTTGGTATCTCTAATTTTCTTGAAGAGATCTCTAGTCTTTCCCTCTGTTGTTTTCCTCTATTTCTTCGTCCAAGGTAAGGAGCAGCAGCTGCGCTTTGCTGGAGCAGCCATGAAGAGACCCCATGTCCAAGGTAAGAGAAACCCAAGTGAGATGGTAGGTGTTGCAAGAGGGCATCAAACGGCAGACACACTGAAACCATAATCACAGAAAACTAGTCAATCTGACCACACGGACCACAGCCTTGTCTAACTCAATGAAACTAAGCCATGCCGTGTTGGGCCACCTAAGATGGGCAGGTCATGGTGGAGAGGTCTGGCAGAATGTGGTCCACTGGAGAAGGGAATGGCAAACCACTTCAGTATTCTTGCCTTGAGAACCCCATGAACAGTATGAAAAGGCAAAATGATAAGATACTGAAAGGGGAATTCCCCGGGTCAGTAGGTGCCCAATACAAGACAGAGCCAAAGCAAAAACAATACCCAGTTGTGGATGTGACTGGGGATAGAAGCAAGGTCCGATGCTGTAAAGAGCAATATTGCATAGGAATCTGGAATGTTAGGTCCATGAATCAAGGCAAATTGGAAGTGGTCAAACAGGAGACGGCAAGGGTGAACGTCAACATTCTAGGAATCAGGGAACTAAAATGGACTGGAATGGGTGAATTTAACTCAGATGACCATTATATCTACTACTGTGGGCAGAAATCCCTTAGAAGAAATGGAGTAGCCATCATGGTCAACAAAAGAGTCCGAAATGCAGTACTTGGATGCAATCTCAAAAACGACAGAATGATCTCTGTTCGTTTCCAAGGCAAACCATTCAATATCACAGTAATCCAAGCCTATGCCCCAACCAGTAACGCTGAAGAAGCTGAAGTTGAATGGTTCTATGAAGACCTACAAGACCTTTTAGAACTAACACCCCAAAAAGATGTCCTTTTCATTATAGGGGACGGGAATGCAAAAGTAGGAAGTCAAGAAACACTTGGAGTAAGAGGCAAATTTGGCCTTGGAATACAGAATGAAGCAGGGCAAAGGCTAATGGAGTATTGCCAAGAGAAAGTACTGATAATAGCAAACATCCTCTTCCATCAACACAAGAGAAGACTCTACACATGGACATCAGCACATGGTCAACACCAAAATCAGATTGATTATATTCTTTGCAGCCAAAGATGGAGAAGCTCTATACAGTCAGCAAAAACAAGACCAGGAGCTGACTGTGGTTCAGACCATGAACTCCTTATTGTCAAATTCAGACTGAAATTGAAGAAAGTAGGGAAAACCACTGGACCATTCAGGTATGACCTAAATCAAATCCCTTATGATTATACAGTGGAAGTGAGAAATAGATTTAAGGGACTAGATCAGATATACAGAATGTCTGATGAACTATGGAATGAGATTCGTGACATTGTACAGGAGACAGGGATCAAGACCATCCCCATGGAAAAGAAATGCAAAAAAGCAAAATGGCTGACTGGGGAGGCCTTACAAATAGCTGTGAAAAGAAGAGAAGCGAAAAGCAAAGGAGAAAAGGAAAGATATATGCATCTGAATGCAGAGTTCCAAAGAATAGCAAGGAGAGATAAGAAAGCCTTCCTCAGCGATCAAAGCAAAGAAATAGAGGAAAACATTTTGTATTAGTAAGTGCCAACCAATAAAACAAAACAAAATACAAGTCTGTTTTAATCCTTGAAACATCTACCTAAGTTTATTTGAGTAACTCAGTTTGGGTACCAGTTCAAGATCCAGGCAGTGGATATAAAAGCTTAGTCATCTTTTCCTTCTTATTTCTTCACAAAGATGAAAATACTACTGAATCATTGATTTCAACTGCATAAGATTACATTAACTTCTATAGTGTCTTTTTGAGAATCATTTAATCAGACCAGATACTAATATTTAGTTATTCCAACTTATTAGCATTCTGTTTCAGGGGAAAAGTGATAATGTTGAGGTTTGAGGGTGGGAGAGGAAGACAGAAGATTTGACTTCAATGGAAAAGGCAGAGTGATGGCAGAAACAGATTGGAGTCATGTTCTTTGCAGATGGAGAAAGGATTACAAGTCAAGGAGTCTGAATAGCAGCTAGACATGGAAAAGGAAACAACCCTGTAAATACCTCGATCTTGTGCTGTGCTCAGTCACTCCAATTGTGTCCAACTCTTTGTGACCCCACGGACCATAGCCTGCCAGGTTTCTCTGTCCATGGGATTCTCCAAGCAAGAATACTGGAGTGAGTTGCCATTTCCTACTATAGGGAATCTTTCTGTCAATGATGGAGACTGAGTCTCTTATGTCTCCTGCATTGATAGGTGGATTCTTTACCACTAGCTCCATGTGGGGATCCCATAAAATGATCTTAGCTCCATAAAACTCTTTTTGGAATTTCTCATCTCCAGATTTTAAAAGAATTTATTTGTCTTGTTCATGTCACTAAGTTGTTTAGATAATTTCTTGCAGTAGCAACAAGAAATTAATGTATTTATTTTTCACTTGATAATAGCCTTCCATATTTACCTTTGGTAATAAAGAGAAAAGACTACATTTGAAATCTGTCAGCATTTACTATTTATACCATGGGAGTCAATATGTCAGTGTGACTCTACGGGAAAGTAAATAACAAGACAGAGTTAGAAATGATAAAAAATTGATTGAGGATAGTCTGTGAAGTTCAAAAGAGAGAGGGGGTTGTAATAGAGAGAGTCTTCAAGCCTGTGGTGCATGTTTGACACCTACAAAAAGACAAGCGGTAAAGAAGAACCACTGGAAGAATAAAGCTACCCTTGAAGTTCTGAGAAAATCTCAGCCATGTCAATAGAGAACCCCAGAGCAAAGATTGCCTGTTAGAGATGTCTCATATTGGGCTCAAGCAAGGCCCTTGCATTGCACTGTGCCCAGTATTAGCATGGACAACCTAGAGGGAGTATGTTCTTGGCTAAAAATCTATGGCAGATCCTAAGAGTGTTGTCATTCAATTGTGAGCTGATGCAGCTCCCAGTGCAGATTTTCTTTTGTATGTGTATCTAAGTGGCACACCTCCATGACTGCCACAGTCAGTTCAAATGGTAGGTGTGCAACAAATGTCTTAAATTTAAATAAATTAATATTCAGTTGGAATATTGAAAAAAGTCTAAAATTTTACCCGTAATAGTGATTTTTCACTCATGCTCTAGCACCTCTCCCTATATAATACTATTTTATTTGGTAGAATAGCTTTGAATAGATATGTGTCAGAGTTTTTGTTTCCCCAGTCTTTCATAGGCTACAATGATTATTTGATATTAGATAAAAATGTATTTACATTTTGTGTGCCTATGGATTCATAATTTAGACTATTCAGTTGCATAATCTATGCTTTGTGTTTAAATAGGACCTCCTAACGTTCATCACATTTTCATAGTTATCATCCTGGGTGCGGCGCTGTGACAATGACTGACCTCATCCCACTGTTGTTCAGTTGCTCAGTTGTGTCCGACTCTTTGCGACCCCATGGACTGCAAGATGCCAGACTTCCCAGTCCAATACCAATACCATTACATGCTCAAACTCATGTCTATTGAGTCACTGATGCCATTCAACCATCTTATCCTCTGTCATTCCCTTCTCCTCTTGCTCTCAGTCTTTCTCAGCATCAGGGTCCTTTCCAGTGAGTCAGCTCTTCACATCAGGTGGCCAAAGTATTGGCGCTTCAGAATCAGTCCTTCCAATGAATATTCAGGATTGATTTCCTTTAGGATTGACTGGTTTAATATTGTTGCTGTCCAAGGGATTCCCAAGAATCATCTCCAGCACTACAGTTCAAAACATCAATTCTTTAACGCCCAGCCTTCTTTATGGTCCAGCTCTCACATCCATACATGACTACTGGAAAAAACCATAGCTTTGACCTTTGTGGGCAAAGTGTTGTCTCTGCTTTTTAATACGCTGCCTAGGTTTGTCATAGCTTTTCTTCCAAGGAGCAAGCATCTTTTAATTTCATGACTGCAGTCACCATCCACAGTGATTTTGGAGCCCAAGAAAATAAACTCTGTCACTGTTTTCATTTTCTCATCTGTTTATTTGTCATGATGTGATGAGACTGGATGCCATCAACTGTAGGTTACTGCTGCTGCTGCTAAGTCACTTCAGTTGTGTCCTACTCTATGCAGCCCCAGAGACTGCAGCCTACCAGGCTCCTCCGTCCCTGGGATTCTCCAGGTAAGAACACTGGAGTGTGTTGCCATTTCCTTCTCCAATGCATGAAAGTGAAAAGTGAAAGTGAAGTCGCTCAGTCGTGTCTGACTCTTCATGACCCCATGAACTGCAGCCTACCAGGCTTCTCTATCCATGGGATTTTCCAGGCAAGAGTACTGGAGTAGGTTGCCATTGCCTTCTCCATGTAGGTTACTATTATTAGTTAAATATCAGAGATTAAGGGGTATCTACCAGTTCCTGACATGATTCTTTCTTATTTAAACTCAGAAGCCTATGAACAACAGATATTTTTCACAGTTCTGGAGGCTGAGAACTCTGATCAGAGTGTCAGCATGGCCAGATTCTGGTGAGATGCCTCTTTCTGACTTGCCTTCTCACTGTATCCTCTCTTAGCAGAGAAAGGAGAGTTTCTTCTTACAGGAACACTAATCCCATCATGGGAGTGCCATTCTCTTTCTACATGATTTAATTCCTTCCAAAAGAAAGTTAACTTTAAAAATAAGTATGATGTTTTTATAAGCTTATTTATACACAGATGGAAATTGTCCTGGAGTCACTTCACGATAAAAACAATGTTTAGGACACTAAATTAAATGAAGAATTTCTACAGTGACTTTTTCCAGTTATGTTATTTAAATATTTCCTTCCTGGACAACACAAGCAAAATTAATATAGACATACTTTTTCTGCTATTACTAGATATTTATTAATCTACTCTGCTGTCCTGGGTTTAATTTCAATTTATTTGAAATAATTACATAAAATAACCTTTCATTTATTAGTAAAAGTCAAATTTATCTAACTGCAAAATGTATCCACGAACAATCTATATATAGATTTATGTAGACTCATCTGTTTGGCAGTCATTAATGTGATTATTTTAATATCATTTTAAATAATGTTAGAATTCATTTATAATATACAGACACAGGTCTTGTCATATGCCAGGAGTTGTTACGTATTTTTCAAACCTTAATTTTAATGCTTTCCATTACATTACGTATGGCATGCTTACTATTATATGTAGTTATGCACTTACTTTAAGTGCATAGGAAGTTAACCTATGCAGTGGCCACTTTTTCCTCGCTGCAAGTTCTTTTATTTCAAGACCAGATTAATAAACAGTGATTCTGTTCATAATGAAAAATAATTAAGGCATTCAGGACAGAGAAGAATGTCAGAATATGATAGGAATACTTAATGTTCTATACAAGCAAAGCCAAAGCTTGCCAGTCTGAAATAACATAAGACATTAAATTATTAATTAGATTTATTTCGTGAATTATGCATTAGGTTTGAATGTACTTATGAACTGCATGTGTATTAAGAAGCCTTCAAACTCAGCACAGATATGGGAAATCCAAATGGTTCATATTTCTAGATAAAAATGAATATTTTTCTAAATATTTCTGAAAAATAGAAGAGAGTAACAAATCAATTTGCTTGAAATTTTTGTTCTTTATGACATGTCTCTTATGAGGATTATCTGATCGTTCAATCATGTTTTTGCTGCCAACCACGAACTATTCATCTTAGGATGTACTGCATACATCATTATGGGAGCTACCACAACATTTTATTGATATTTTACAGTGAAAGTTTCTTGAATTTGGCATTAGAACTACTAGCATTGTTATTCTCTTATAGAATTCTTAGAAATAGCTGGATCAATTTTATTGTGCTTTCTTAACTCTAAAATAAGGCATAACTTTAAAAAAGTGACTAAGTACTTTTTAAAACTTTATCATAAAATGCCTTGAAGTGACTTCTCCAATGTACATGATGAAAATACACATATATATTTCTGTATGATAGGACGTAATACAATTACAAAAAATGAAATTAAATAATACATGTGGTTGTATTTTGTTAGCCAAGGCCAGCAGTGCATTTTTACTCTATTTTGGAGGAGTTCAAGTGATTGCTATTTAAGCTAAAGGAAGTTATATGCTTATTTCTTGAACTGATGCCTTGGGGCTTTGAATAAAGATTGTTCCTGGTATCAAATGGCTGATATTTATGTAATGCTCCACTTCTCATCAAACATTGAGTAAACATGATATCCTAGTGGCAAATGTAATATTTAAAAAATAATAATTGTTGCTTCAGAGTCTGGTCTGAAAGCCATCACGCAGTAGGATGCTTTGTGTATGTTTTCCTTACTGCAAGTTGAATTTATTAATAGTTTCTTTGCTAAAGTAAAAGACACTTACAAGATTTATAGCAGAAATAGTAACAGCAGATATTCACTGTATTGTATTATTAGTGCAGGTTTTATTGAGCTCATGGCATCCTTTGATTAACTGCCATTGGAGACAGATTTTGCAACAGGGCTATGTCATGGCTCTATGTCAATGTGTTTCACAAAGTTACTGGTGGGCCTTCAGGGAGGGTAAGTGTATAAACATTCACTTAACAAGAGATGTATGGACAAGCTGTGAAAGTGATGACTAATTGACTGCCATTCCAGATTTATCTGGAAATCTTTTGACTCCAACTGCACCTCACATAATGATGAACGACATCTCTCTAACAGAGGGAAACCGCAAGCTTGGGCCTAAAGCAGGCACTCTGAGATGTGACTATAAGTCACAGTGTTTCATTCAGTGGGAATAACAAAAACAGAGTATATAAGGTTTCCCACTTACTTTTTTGTTACTGAAATTAACAAATTGGGTATATAAAATATATTAATTTATTCCCTTTAATTTAGCTTAAAATAGCTAATCAAATGGAAGCAAATATGGTTGAATTGCAAACATTCTAATTCTAGAGGTGCTTATTATGGACTGTTGAAAGAAAATATAGTTTCTGATTTCTGTGAGGCATAGTTTATATTTTCTTCTTTTTGCTAAAGTGTAGCATGGCCAAATGTGCACATTTCCTTGTTCATCTTCATGGGCCTATTATAACGGATGAAATTTTACTGCAGTTAATTTTCTCGATAACCATATCTATCTCTTCAAGGAACAAAATCTTCTTTCTTCTGTTTTGATTTCTTCTAATCTATCCAGAACGGGTACAGAGTAGTTGGAAAGAAGAGTAAAGGGAACTGAGTAAGCATTGTTGAGATAAGTAATTGAAAATTTTTACAGTTGTTCAAAAAATGGGATAAATTTTCTTTTCTTGGAAAATTTTATCATTTAGGTATTTATTTAGACTTTTAAATGGTATTTCTTTAAGTGTAAAACTATCTCAGGACAATAATGCTTTAGTTTGTGTTTAAAATTATGAGTACTCCATCAAATATAACTCAGGTGAAAATGTAGGTGCTTAGAAAGAATGGACTCAACAGCATGAAGGATCCGAACCAATTATCTGTTGTGCCAGCTTCTTGAACTGATTTTGGATCTAAAGACAATAAAGAATGCAAGTTTTAGGGGAGAAAGATACTGTGCTACTTTCTGGCCTAAGTAGAAAAATGTTAGTTTATTTTTTATTCCAAATTTACTTTTTATTGTAACCTACTCTTCACTCACTTCTTTGGTCTCATAAATTTAAAGAAGTCACTGGACCCACATTTAGAAAGTCCCCCAAATTACTCTCAGGCTACAAGCCATTCTCTATATAATCCCTCATTTGTTCCTCACCAACATACTTGGGCTTACTTTGTCTTATTTGGGCAAAAATATTACAGTTAGTGAGACTGAACATTCTGAACCATAAATCTAAGACTAATACAAAAAGAGGACAAAGATAGAAAACTGTTATAAAATGCTACATAATCTGACAAATAAAAACAATGATACAAATTGGAGAAGAAAAAAAGAAAGGGGAGCACAGAATAAGCTAAACAACTGCCTATAGGTAACAGGCAGGAGGCAAAAGATATTTATGAATGAGCAACCGAATGGAAGTAGTGTTAAGGTGGATAAAAGGAAATGATCATGTTAGTATCAAGAAGTGTGAAAGATGGGAAATGATATCCTACTTGCAGTCTAACAAATTAGCCTGCCACAGGTTAGCCTCCCACAAGTTCCTAAAAGCTGGCAAAAGACAAGGCACTCCTGAGGGAGATAAAAGACAGGACTATGGCATCTGGCAAGAAGGAGCTTCTCATTTCCTTAGCTTCCCTTCCTCCCTAGACCCAGGGGGTGAAAAGAGCCCAGGTGCATACTGCATATGCAGTAGGTTCATGTCACAGCTGAAGAACCCAAAGGTTAGGCAACTTCAGTCTTTTAAAGCAGGTCATAGAAAACCTGCCCAAACCTTGCCGCAGAAGGAGCCATTATCTTTATTATCAGGAAACAAATACACCTTTTTCTTTGAAGGAAGCCACTCTCCATCTTCCAAGAGTGCAAGAGTGTTTTCAATAAAATGTTCTCAAAAGACAGCCTTTTGACTGTCTTTTCCAGGCATGTAGAAGCATCATGGAAAAGTCTTTCAAAAATTACAGGAATGGTAACCACTAGAAAAGAACAATAAAGTTTCCATAATATTTGTATAAACAAATACAAACAAAATAATACAAATAAAATATCAATAAAAAGGGTCAGTTACGTGGAAAATACTACATAAGCATAACACATAACACAAGTAATAGGAAATAAAATGATGGTAGATATGAGACTGAATGTATAGGTAACACCTCTAACTGTAAATTGGGTTTATTCCTCTTTTAAAAGACAAATATTTTCAGAATGGCTTGCAAATAAAATCTTCCTATATGTGTGTAAAAGATACATACCTAAAATTAAAAAGATAGTGAAATAAAAGGAGACAAAAGTATACTAGGCAAAGACAAGTCAAAGAAAAATTAAGATTAATGTTGGAAAGGTAAATTTCACAGCAAAAAAAAATTCACAAGAAAAAAGGTATGTTATATTAATATAGTTTCAATAATGAAGGTATGCTGCTGCTTCTGCTAAGTCACTTCAGTTGTGTCCGACTCTGTGCAACCCCAGAAACGGCAGCCCACCAGGCTACCCCATCCCTGGGATTCTCCAGGCAAGAACACTGGAGTGGGTTGCCATTTCCTTCTCCAATGCATGAAAGTGAAAAGTGAAAGGGAAGTGGCTCAGTCATGTCCGACTTCTAGCGACCCCATAGACTGCAGCCCACCAGGCTCCTCCATCCATGGAATTTTCCAGGCAAGAGTACTGGACCAGGTTGCCATTGCCTTAACATTCAGAAACATCCATGAACCAAATAAGATAGCCATCTTTTAAAATTTTGTTAATTTTATTTTTTTTATTGTAGAGTTGATTTACAATGTTGCATTAGTTTTAAGTGTACATCAAAGTGCTTCAGGCCAAGAGAAGTTACCCCACGTCCGAGGTCAGGGGCAGCGGCCGAGAGTACCAGACTGCAATCGCTCAGGAACTGCGAGAGTAGCTACCCCACGTCCGAGGTCGGGGGTGGAGAAGAGAGAGGACTTATCCGGCATCTGAGGTCAGGGGTGGCGGCTGGGAGGAGCTACCCCACGCCCCTAAGCCCGAGGACAGGGACTGTGGGTGGGAGGAGCTACCCCACGCCCCGACGCCGGAGGCCAGGGGCAGCGGCCAGGAGGAGCAACCCACGCCAGAGGCCAGGGGAGGTGGCCGGGAAGACCAACCCCACGTCCAAGGAGCCTTGGCTGCGTGAACGCAGGAGGGCCTAGAGGAGCTATCCCACGTTGAAGGTCAGGAAGGGCGGCGGTGAGGAGATACCCCTCGTCCAAGGTAAGAGAAACCCAAGTAAGACGGTAGGTGTTGCAACAGGGCATCACAGAGCAAACACACTGAAACCATACTCACAGAAAACTATTCAATCTAATCACACTAGGACCACAGCCTTGTCTAACTCAATGAAACTAAGCCATGCCGTGGGGCAACCCAAGATGGGCAGGTCATGGTGGAGAGATCTGACAAAATGTGGTCCACTGGAGAAGGGAATGGCAAACCACTTCAGTATTCTTGCCTTGAGAACCCCATGAACAGTATGAAAAGGCAAAATGACAGGATACTGAAAGAGAAACTCCCCAGGACAGTAGGTGCCCAATATGCTACTGGAGATCAGTGGAGAAATAACTCCAGAAGGAATGAAGGGATGGAGCCAAAGCAGAAAGAATACCCAGCTGTGGATGTGACTGGTGATAGAGGCAAGGTCTGATGCTGTAAAGAGCAATATTGCATAGGAACCTGGAATGTCAGGTCCATGAATCAAGGCAAATTGGAAGTGGTCAAACAAGAGATGGCAAGAGTGAATGTCGACATTCTAGGAATCAGCGAACTGAAATGGACTGGAATGGGTGAATTTAACTCAGATGACCATTATATCTACTACTGCAGGCAGAAATCCCTTAGAAGAAATGGAGTAGCCATCATGGTCAACAAAAGAGTCTGAAATGCAGAACTTGGATGCAATCTCAAAAACGACAGAATGATCTCTGTTCGTTTCCAAGGCAAACCATTCAATATCACAGTAATCCAAGTCTGTGCCTCAACCAGTAATGCTGAAGAAGCTGAAGTTGAATGGTTCTATGAAGACCTACAAGACCTTTTAGAACTAACACCCCCAAAAGATGTCCTTTTCATTATAGGGGACTGGAATGCAAAAGTAGGAAGTCAAGAAACACCTGGAGTAACAGGCAAATTTGGCCTTGGAATACAGAATGAAGCAGGGCAAAGACTAATAGAGTTTTGCCAAGAAAATGCACTGGTCATAACAAACATCCTCTTCCAACAACACAAGAGAAGACTCTACACATGGACATCACCAGATGGTCAACACTGAAATCAGATTGATTATATTCTTCGCAGCCAAAGATGGAGAAGCTCTATACAGTCAGCAAAAACAAGACCAGGAGCTGACTGTGGCTCAGACCATGAACTCCTTATTGCCAAATTCAGACTGAAATTGAAGAAAGTAGGGAAAACCACTAGACCATTCAGGTATGACCTAAATCAAATCCCCTATGATTATACAGTGGAATTGAGAAATAGATTTAAGGGCCTAGATCTGATAGATAGAGTGCCTGATGAACTATGGAATGAGATTTGTGACATTGTACAGGAGACAGGGATCAAGACCATCCCCCTGGAAAAGAAATGCAAAAAAGCAAAATGGCTGTCTGGGGAGGCCTTCCAAATAGCTGTGAAAAGAAGAGAAGTGAAAAGCAAAGGAGAAAAGGAAAGATATAAACATCTGAATGCAGAGTTCCAAAGAATAGCAAGAAGAGATAAGAAAGCCTTCCTCAGCAATCAAAGCAAAGAAATAGAGGAAAACAACAGAATGGGAAAGACTAGAGATCTCTTCAAGAATGTTAGAGATACCAAAGGAACATTTCATGCAAAGATAGGCTCGATAAAGGACAGAAATGGTATGGACCTAACAGAAGCAGAATATATTAAGAAGAGATGGCAAGAATACACAGAAGAACTGTACAAAAAAGATCTTCATGACCCAGATAATCATGATGGTGTGATCACTGACCTAGAGCCAGACATCCTGGACTGTGAAGTCAAGTGGGCCTTAGAAAGCATCACTATGAACAAAGCTAGTGGTGGTGATGGAATTCCAGTTGAGCTATTCCAAATCCTGAAAGATAATGCTGTGAAAGTGCTGCACTCAATATGCCAGCAAATTTGGAAAACTCAGCAGTGGCCACAGGACTGGAAAAGATCAGTTTTCATTCCAATCCCTAAGAAAGGCAATGCCAAAGAATGCTCAAACTACTGTACAATTGCACTCATCTCACATGCTAGTAAAGTAATGCTCAAAATTCTCCAAGCCAGGCTTCAACAATACGCGAACCGTGAACTTCCTGATGTTCAAGCTGGTTTTAGAAAGGCAGAGGAACCAGAGATCAAATTGCCAACATCTGTTGGATCCTGGAAAAAGCAAGAGAGTTCCAGAAAAACATCTATTTCTGCTTTATTGACTATGCCAAAGCCTTTGACTGTGTGGATCACAATAAACTGTGGAAAATTCTGAAAGAGATGGGAATACCAGACCACCTGATCTGCCTCTTGAGAAATTTATATGCAGGTCAGGAA
Source organism: Bos indicus (assembly GCF_029378745.1). Classification (NCBI taxonomy): domain Eukaryota; kingdom Metazoa; phylum Chordata; class Mammalia; order Artiodactyla; family Bovidae; genus Bos; species Bos indicus. The sequence goes on along the minus strand of NC_091776.1, from coordinate 24,987,002 downwards.
GCAACAGTTAGAACTGGACATGGAACAACAGACTGGTTCTAAATAGGAAAAGGAGTACGTCAAGGCTGTATATTGTCACCCTGTTTATTTAACTTATATGCAGAGTACATCATGAGAAACCCTGGACTGGAGGAAACACAAGCTGGAATCAAGATTTCCAGGTGAAATATCAATAACCTCAGATATGCAGGTGACACCACCCTTATGGCAGAAAGTAAAGAGGAACTAAAGAGCCTCTTGATGAAGGTGAAAGTGGAGAGTGAAAAAGTTGGCTTAAAGCTCAACATTCAGAAAAATATCATGGCATCCGGTCCCATCACTTCATGGGAAATAGATGGGGAAACAGTGTCAGACTTTATTTTTCTGGGCTCCAAAATCACTGCAGATGGTGACTGCAGCCATGAAATTAAAAGACGCTTACTCCTTGGAAGGAAAGTTATGACCAACCTAGATAGCATATTCAAAAGCAGAGACATTACTTTGCCAACAAACGTCCGTCTAGTCAAGGCTATGGTTTTTCCTGTGGTCATGTATGGATGTGAGAGTTGGACTGTGAAGAAGGCTGAGTGCCGAAGAATTGATGCTTTTGAACTGTGGTGTTGGAGAAGACTCTTGAGAGTCCCTTGGACTGTAAGGAGATCCAACCAGTCCATTCTGAAGGAGATCAGCCTTGAAATTTCTTTGGAGGGTATGATGCTAAAGCTGAAACTGCAGTCTTTGGCCATGTCATGAGAAGAGTTGACTCATTGGAAAAGACTGTGATGCTGGGAGGGATTGGGGGCAGGAGGAGAAGGGGACGACAGAGGATGAGATGGCTGGACGACATCACTGACTCGATGGACGTGAGTCTCAGTGAACTCTGGGAGATGGTGATGGACAGGGAGGCCTGGCGTGCTGTGATTCATGGGGTCACAAAGAGTCGGACATGACTTAGCAACTGACCTGATCTGATCTGATAAACACACACACATATATATAGTCTTTTCAGATTCTTTTCCAATATAGGTTATTTTCAGATATTGAATACTGTTCAATACTGTTCTCTGTGACATACAGTATCATGACATACAGTCCCTTTTTTATCTTATTTTATGTAGAATAGTGCATATATGTTAATTTCAAACTCCTAATTTATTCCTTTCCTCCTTTCCCCTTTTGTAATCATAAATTAGTTTTCTATGTCTCCAAGTCTATTTCTATTTTATATAATAAGTAAGCTCAATGGTATTATTTTTTTAGATTCCACATGTAAGTGATATTATATCATATTTGTTTTTCTCTGTCTCTGACTTATTTCCCCTAATATAATAAATTGTAGGTACATCCACATTAAAAAAAATTTTTTTTTTGGCAGAAGGCATCTTCTACTGTTAGAAGGGCATAAAACTTGGTGACTTCAACATATCACTTCTGGATTAAGATAAATCAAATGGTTCAACTACATGTAAGAACTTATAATCTTAAAACACATAAACACATAATAATGTATATTCTATGAATATATAATGAACTGTGCATCTAAATAAACTGAACTACTTCTTTTCGAATGCATATGGAGAATTCAAAAAGGTAATGGAATAGAGGGAGAGTAATAATTATTTTATATCTATTAATTAAAATATACTTTTTATTAAGTATTTTGTTTAAATACATATTAAAATTTTCATTAAATTTATTAAATTTTAAGACTATATGTGTGTATATATATATTTATAACTGAATCACTTTGAAATACACTTAAACTAAAGCAACATTGTGAATCAACTCTACAATAAAAAATGAAAATTAAAAAATTTTATTAAATTTTATTAATTTTTTATTTATTAAAATAAAATACTTAAGAACCAATTTATAACTTAATTTTATAGCAAATATTAATAAACCACCTTCTTCCTGTCAGACACTGCTGTGGATACATAGTCAAGTTTATTTTTCTCTTTTATATATTAACTCTCTGTTCTAACTCTTCATAGCCATTAAGATAATAGTTGCATAAAGTTTTAATTTGGTTGCTAGATTCAAGGTATGCATTTAAGTAAAAACACGTATATACAGAAAAACAACCACATTAAAGGCTATTTTAATGAATTATTTTCTTCCTTTATACAGTTCAAACATAAACAATAAGATTGCTGAAGGACTGCTTTTTACACTTTCATAATTACAAATAACTTCAGAAAAATTGAGAATCTGAAGTATTAATAAAAGGTAAATAAAAGTACTAAGGTGAGATTTTGGTTAAAACTGGCATAAATGGCAGAATAAACAAAAGAAACAGAAAGCAATGTTAATTGTGCATAAAGAGAAAAGTGAGAAGGTAATGAAAGTTGATTGTCGATTCCCCTGCTTCCTGTATGATGCCTCCTCTAATGCATTTGCGTGTCTTTCTCTGCTTTTATGAGTTTAATTTCATTTCTATGCAGTATTGCTGAAGCATAGGCTATATTAATATCAATGACTGTTAGTATGCCTCTTTTGAATTATATTTCTTTTAGCAAACCTTTTCTGAATAGGAACAAGATGAGTCTTTTGAATATTCAAAAAGAAATCTTAAGCAGTTACCAGGAAGCTGTACTTGTGAAGACTTTCAAAATAAAGAACAAAGCACATTTTAATTTAATCAAATGAGAGTCTCTTCAATAAGGATAATTTATAGGATAAGGAAGTAGTATGGTTAAAAACAATTAAAAGATATTTGAACACCAGATGCTATTCATAAGGATTTTATGTATTTGTGAGAGAAGAAGATATGTTGCCTGCTAATTTATATGCATTTCTAAATTATTAGAAAAGTACATAACCAATAAAACATTATAAATATCTAATTAGTTCCAATACAGTACTGAAATGGGTACGAATCAATATAACAAAATATCAATATTTTGTGCTATAAAATTAACAGTATTAAATGACTTATATTCTTAGAACACATGGAGTGTCTTTTCTTACCAGATCAGTGCCTTTTTATTTTTGTACTTGTATTTTGTACAAGATATTAACTTGAGAGCATATAGGAATGAAGTATACGTTACCTCTTTCTCACTAGAATTTCAACTTTCTAACAAACAAGAAACTATTTTCCAGAACAGAACCTAACCAACCTAGAGTAAGGGAAACATCCAACCAACCACAACTAGGCTTTTTTTCTTTTTAAAAGGCAAAAAAAAAACACAAAAAACCCTGAGAAGCACTTATGAAGGTTACAGCCCAAGGTTACAGACCCATTTAAATACAGAGACCCACTCATAAAATTATAGAATGTGCCCCTCTCTTCCCCACAGTTCATTGATAAGACGTTTACCTCATTCCTCTTACCTGATAAAGCATGTCCAGCTTTCAAAAAAAGTTTCAATACATGCTAAAATTAAAAAGCACAGCATAAAGAGACAAAGCAAGTAACAGAACCATAATAGAATATGGCAAACATTTTGGGATTATCACGCCAGAAATTTGAAATAACTATGGTTAATATTCTAAGGACTCCAATGTAAAAAGTGGATAGCATGTAAGAAACGAAAGGCAGTGTAAGCAGCTGTAAAGAAGAATGAAAAAGAAATGGCAAAAATAAAAAACACTGTAAAAGAAATGAAGAATGGCTTGGAAGGAAAATCAGGAGTCTGGAAATAGTGTAAAAAGAAATGAGTGAGCCTGAAGTTATGTCAATAGAAACACTCCAAACTAAATGCAAAGCAAAGAAAATAAGAGAACAGAAAATCCAGGAAGGGTTGAACAGTTTTAAAAAATGTAACATATGCATAATAGGAATACCAGAAAGAGAAAAAATAGACAAAATATTTGAGGTAACATGGCTTACAATTTGCCAAATTCAGTAACAGAAATCAAACCTGAGATATAGGAAGCTTAGAGATCATGAGATAAATACAAAGATCTATCATATCCTACAAATGCATATGATATTCAAACTGCAGAAAAATTATACAAAGAGAAAATCTTCAAATAAGCCAAATAGATAATTTGAACTATATTGAATTTAAAATTACATAAACAGGAGGCCGTCCTAAGATGGCAGAGGAATAGGACAGGGAGACCACTTTCTCCCCCACAAATTCATCAAAAGAACATTTGAACACTGAGAAAATTCCACGAAACAACTTCTGAATGCTGGCAGAGGACATCAGGCACCCAGAAAACAGCCCATTGTCTTTGAAAGGAGGTAGGAAAAATATAAAAGATAAAAAGAGAGGCAAAAGAGGTAGGGACGGAGCTCTGTCCTGGGTAGGGAGTCTTAAAAAAGAGAGAAATTTCCAAACACCAGGAAACAGTCTCACTGCCAAGTCTGTGGCAAGCCTTAGAACCACAGAGGGCAATATAACTGGGAGGAAAAATAAATAAATAATTAAAACCCACGGATTACATGCCCGACGGTAACTCCCCCAGCGGAGAAGCAGCACAGACACCTGCACCTGAAACTAGCAAGCGGGGGCTGGGCAGGGAGGTGCGGGCTGCATTGCTTAGAGTAAGGACAGGCCTGAATGCCTCGAGGGCAATCTGAGGGAACTAACTTGGGATAGCAAACCAGACTGTGGGATAACTACCAGGCGAAAAGCCCTAACCTAAGACACTTCCAGGCCTGCTCACAGAACAAAGGACTGAGCAGAGCTAGCCGGCTGCAGACTGGCCCATCCCCCTCCAGTGACAGGCAGAAGAGGGCAGCCAAAGCCGGAAGAGGGCAATCATGGCCGTAAAGAGGCAGTATTTATCAAACTGCAAGCAGGCTTCATTGCTAACCAAGACTTCTTGGAATTCTGGACGGTCAACATCTGCCTGAGAAGGTGCACCCAGAAAACCGAGTGGCAGTGGTGGGTGAGGCGATAAGTTGCAGCGACCATGCTAACCAAACACCTGGTCACCTGGGCTGCTTGGACCTGCTGCTGCTACTGTTGCTGCTAAGTCGCTTCAGTTGTGTCCGACTCTGTGCGACCCCATAGACGGCAGCCCACCAGGCTTTACCGCCCCTGGGATTCTCCAGACAAGAACACTGGAGTGGGTTGCCATTTCCTTCTCCAAGCATGAAAGTGGAAAGTGAAAGTGAAGTCGCTCAGTTTTGTCTGACTCTTAGTGACCCCATAGACTGCAGCCCACCAGGCTCCTCTGTCCATGGGATTTTCCAGGCAAGAGTACTGGAGTGGGTTGCCATTGCCTTCTCCAAAGGGGCCTATAGATCTTGAGAAATATAAGCCAGATCAAGGAACTATCCGAAAATGAACTGACCCCACACTGTCCACAACAACACCAGAGAAAGTTCTAGATATATTTTTACTATCATTCTTTAATTTTTTAAAATTTTAAGTCCTCTATTACTCCTTTAATTTTCATTTTTATAATCTACTATTACTTTGCAAAAAAAAAAAAAAATAGAGAGACCCTATTTTTTAAAGCAAACTTCATATAGATATATATTTTATAATTCTTGTGACTTTTTTTTCCTTTTTCTTTAATACTGTATTTTTGAAAATTCAACCTCTATTCTAGATTTTTAATGTTTGCTTTTTGGTATTTATTATCAATTTTGTACCTTTAAGAACCCAATCTTCAGTACCCATTTTTACTTGGGAGTGAGATTACTGGCTTGACTACACTCTCCCTCTTTGGACTCTCCTTTTTCTCCACCAGGTCGCCTCTATCTCCTCCCTCCCCCTTCTCTTCTCTACCCAACTCTGTGAATCTCTTTGTGTGTTCCAGAAGGTGGAGAACACTTAGGGAACTGATTACTGACTGGATCTGTCTCTCTCTTTTTGATTCCCCCTTTATCCTCCTGGCCACCTCTGTCTCCTTCCTCCCTCTTCTCTTCTCTGTATAACTCTATGAACATCTCTGAGTGGTCCAGACTGTGGAGAGCACATAAGGAAGTGATTACTGGCTAGCTTGCTCTCTCCTCTTTTGATTTCACTTCATCTCATCCTGGTCACCTCTATCTCCCTCCTCCCTCTTCTCTTCTCCATGTAACTCTGTGAGCCTCTGTAGGTGTCCCTCACTGTGGAGAAACTTTTCACCATTTTATCAACAGTGCTGTATAGATGGAGAAGTCTTGAGGCTCCTGTAAAAATAAGACTGAAAACCAGAAGCAGGAGGCTTAAGAGCAAATCCTGAGAACACCAGAGAACTCTGGACTCCAGGGAACATTAATTGACAGGAGCTCATCAAATGCCTCGATACCTACAATGAAACCAAGTACCACCTAAGGGCCAACAAGTTCCAGAGCAAGACATACCATGCAAATTCTCCAGCAACACAGGAACATAGCCCTGAGCTTCAATATACATGCTGCCCAAAGTCACTCCAAACCCACTGACATCTCATAACTCACTATTGGACACTTCATTGCACTCCAGAGAGAAGAAATCCAGCTCCACCCCCCAGAACACCAAACAAGCTTCCTTAAACAGGAAACCTTGATAAGCCACCCATACAACCCCACCCACAGTGAGGTAACTCCACAATAAAGAGATCTCCACAAACTGCCAGAATACAGAAAGGCCACTCCAAACACAGCAATATAAACAAGATGAAGAGACAGAGAAATACTCAGCAGGTAAAGGAACAGAATAAATGGTCACCACGCCAAACAAAAGAGGAAAAAATAGGGAATCTACCTGATAAAGAATTCCAAATAATGATAGTGAAAATGATCCAAAATCTTGAAAACAAAATGGAATCACAGATAAATAGCCTGGAGACAAGGATTGAGAAGATGCAAGAAAGATTCAACAAGGACCTAGAAGAAATAAAAAAGAGTCAATATACAATGAATAGTGCAATAAATGAGATCAAAAACACTCTGGAGGGAACAAATAGAATAACAGAGGCAGAAGATAGGATTAGTGAGTAGAAGATAAAATGGTAGAAATAAATCAGTGAGAGAGGAAAAAAGAAAAATGAATTAAAAGAAATGAGGACAATCTCAGAGACCACCAGGACAATATTAAATGCCCCAACATTCGAATCATAGGAGTCCCAGAAGAAGAAGACAAAAAGAAAGACCATGAGAAAATACTTGAGATAATAGTCGAAAACTTCCTTAAAATGGGGAAGGAAATAATCGCCCAAGTCTAAGAAATCCAGACAGTCCCAAATAAGATAAACCCAAGGCGAAACACCCCAAGACACATATTAATCAAACTAACAAAGATCAAACACAAAGAACAAATATTAAAAGCAGCAAGGGAAAAACACCAAATAACACACAAGGGGATTCCGATAAGGAAAACAGCTGATCTTTCAACAGAAACTCTTCAGGCCAGGAGGGAATGGCAAGACATACTTAAAGTGATGAAAGAAAATAACCTACAGCCCAGATTACTGTACCCAGCAAGGATCTCATTCAAATATGAAAGAGAAATCAAAAAAGCTTTTACAGACAAGCAAAAGCTGAGAGAATTTAACACCTCCAAACCAGCTCTCCAACAAATGCTAAAGGATCTTCTCTAAACAGGAAACACAAAAAGGGTGTATAAACTTGAATGGAAAACAATAAAGTAAAAGGCAACAGGATCATCAGTTCAGTTCAGTTCAGTTCAGTCTCTCAGTCGTGTCCAACTCTTTGCGACCCCATGAATTGCAGCACGCCAGGCCTCCCTGTCCATAACCAACTCCCGGAGTTCACTGAGACTCACGTCCATCGAGTCAGTGATGCCATCCAGCCATCTCATCCTCTGTCGTCCCCTTCTCCTCCTGCCCCCAATCCCTCGCAGCATCAGAGTCTTTTCCAATGAGTCAACTCTTCTCATGACCTGGCCAAAGTACTGGAGTTTCAGCTTTAGCATCATTCCCTCCAAAGAAATTTCAAGGCTGATCTCCTTCAGAATGCACTGGTTGGATCTCCTTACAGTCCAGGGGACTCTCAAGAGTCTTCTCCAACACCACAGTTCAAAAGCATCAATTCTTCAGCCTTCAGCCTTCTTCACAGTCCAACTCTCACATCCATACATGACCACTGGAAAAACCATAGCCTTGACTAGACGGACGTTTGTTGGCAAAGTAATGTCTCTGCTTTTGAATATGCTATCTAGGTTGGTCATAACTTTCCTTCCAAGGAATAAGCGTCTTTTAATTTCATGGCTGCAGTCACCATCTGTAGTGATTTTGGAGCCCCCAAAAATAAAGTCTGACACTGTTTCCACTGTTTCCCCATCTATTTCCCATGAAGTGATGGGACCAGATGCCATGATCTTTGTTTTCTGCATGCTGAGCTTTAAGCCAACTTTTTCACTCTCCACTTACTTATCAATAATTACCTTAAATGTAAATGGGTTGAATGTCCCAACCAAAAGACAAAGACTAGCTGAATGGATACAAAAACAAGAGCCCTATATATGTTGTCTATAAGAGACCCACCTCAAAACAAGGGACACATATAGACTCAAAGTGAAGGGCTGGAAAAAGATATTCCACACAAACAGAAACCAAAAGAAAGCAGGAGTAGCAATACTCATATCAGATAAAATAGACTTTAGAACAAAGGCTGTGAAAAGACACAAAGAAGGACACTACATAATGATCAAAGGATTGATCCAAGAAGAAGATATAACAATTATAAATATATATGCACCCAACATAGGAGCACCACACTATGTAAGACAAATGCTAACAAGTATGAAAGGGGAAATTAACAATAACACAATAATAGTGGGAGACTTTACTACCCCACTCACACCTATGGATAGATCAACTAAACAGAAAATTGACAAGGAAACACAAACTTTAAATGATACAATAGATGAGTTAGACCTAATTGATATCTATAGGACATTTCACCACAAAACAATGAATTTCACCTTTTTCTCAAGCACACATGGAACCTTCTCCAGGATAGATCACATCCTGGGCCATAAATCTAGCCTTGGTAAATTCAAAAAAATTGAAATCATTCCAAGCATCTTTTCTGATCACAATGCAGTAAGATTAGATCTCAATTACAGGAGAAAACTATTAAAAATTCCAACATATGAAGGCTGAACAACACGCTGCTGAATAACCAACAAATCACAGAAGAAATAAAAAAAGAAATCAAAATATGCATAGAAACGAATGAAAATGAAAACACAACAACCCCAAACCTGTGGGACACTGTAAAAGCAGTGCTAAGGGGAAGGTTCATAGCAATAGAGGCATACCTCAAGAAACAAGAAAAAAAGTCAAATAAATAACCTAACTCTCTACACCTAAAGCAACTAGAAAAGGAAGAAATGAAGAACCCCAGGGTTAGTAGAAGGAAAGAAATCTTAAAAATTAGGGCAGAAATAAATGCAAAAGAAACAAAAGAGACCATATCAAAAATCAACAAAGCCAAAAGCTGGTTTTTGAGGGGATAAATAAAATCGACAAACCATTAGCCAGACTCATCAAGAAACAAAGGGATAAAAATCAAATCAATAAAATTAGAAATGAAAATGGAGAGATCACAACAGACAACACAGAAATACAAAGGATCATAAGAGACTACTATCAGCAATTATATGCCAATAAAATTGACAACTTGGAAGAAAAGGACAAATTCTTAGAAAAGTACAACTTTCCAAAACTGAACCAGGAAGAAATAGAAAATCTTAACAGACCCACCACAAGAACAGAAATAGAAACTGTAATCAGAAATCTTCCAGCAAACAAAAGCCCAGGTCCAGACAGCTTCACAGCTGAATTCTACCAAAAATTTAGAGAAGAGCTAACACCTATCCTACTCAAACTCTTCCAGAAAATTGCAGAGGAAGGTAAACTTCCAAGCTCATTCTATGAGGCCACCATTGCCTTAATACCAAAACCTAACAATGATGTCACACAAAAAAAGAAAATTATAGGCCAATATCACTGATGAATATAGATGCAAAAACCCTTAACAAAATTCTAGCAATCAGAATCCAACAATACATTAAAAAGATCATACACCATGACCAAGTGGGCTTTATCCCAGGGATGCAAGGATTCTTCAATATCCACAAATCAATCAATGTAATACACCACATTAACAAATTGAAAAATAAAAGCCATATGATTATCTCAATAGATGCAGAGAAAGCCTTTGACAAAATTCAACATCCATTTATGATAAAAGCTCTCCAGAAAGCAGGAATAAAAGGAACATACCTCAACATAAAAAAGCTATATACAACAAACCCACAGCAAACATTATCCTCAATGGTGAAAAATTGAAAGCGTTTCCTCTAAAGTCAGGAACAAGACAAGGGTGCCCACTCTCACCACTACTATTCAACATAGTTTTGGAAGTTTTGGCCACAGCAATCAGAGCAGAAAAAGAAATAAAAGGAATCCAAATTGGAAAAGAAGATGTAAAACTCTCACTGTTTGAAGATGACATGATCTTCTACATAGAAAACCCTAAAAACTCCACTAGAAAGTTGCTAGAGCTAATCAATGAATATAGTAAAGTTTCAGGATATAAAATCAACACACAGAAATCCCTTGCACTCCTATACACTAATAATGAGAAAATAGAAAGAGAAATTAAGGAAACAATTCCATTCACCATTGCAATGAAAAGAATAAAATACTTAGGAATATATCTACCTAAAGACCTATATATAGGAAACTATAAAACAATGGTGAAAGAAATCAAAGAGGACACTAATAGATGGAGAGATATACCATGTTCATGGATTGGAAGAATCAATATAGTGAAAATGAGTATACTACCCAAAGCAATTTATAGATTCAATGTAATCCCTATCAAGCTACCAATGGTATTCTTCACAGAGCTAGAACAAATAATTTCACAATTTGTATGGAAATACAAAAAACCTCGAATAGCCAAAGCAATCTTGAGAAAGAAGAATGGAACTGGAGGAATCAACCTGCCTGACTTCAGGCTCTACTACAAAGCCACAGTCATCAAGACAGTATGGTACTGGCACAAAGACTGAAATATAGGTCAATGGAACAAAATAGAAAGCCCAGAGATAAATCCATGCACCTATGGACATCTTATCTTTGACAAGGAGGCAAGAATATACAATGGATTAAAGACAATCTCTTTAACAAGTGGTGCTGGGAAAACTGGTCAACCTCTTGTAAAAGAATGAAACTAGAACACTTTCTAACACCATACATAAAAATAAACTCAAAATGAATTAAAGATCTAAATGTAAGACCGAAGTATTCTAGACTGCAGAATCCCACGGGCAGAGGAGCCTGGTGGGTATAGTCCATGGGGTCACAAAGAGTTGGATATGACTGTGTGACTAACCCTTTCACCTTAATAGCTGAGATAAGAGTGTGGGAGGGAATTGCTAATAGCCACGGGGTTTTGGAGGCTGGTAAAATATTCTAAACTTAAATGGTGTGGTTACACAACACTGTGAATATAATAAAATCCTTGAACTGTATACTTTTTATTTGTGAATTTTTATTGTATGAGATTTACAGACATTTAAAGATGTTGAAAATAAGTTATAATATATCATATTACTTTGGAGATTTGTGACAAAAGAAAATTACTTCAGAGAAAGTATTTTTCTTTAGCATTTGTCTTTAAGTGAACTTTTTCAGCTAGGAAGGGGCTTGAAAATCATTTACTGTAATTCCTTCCTTCTATAATAAGGAAGCAAAGGTCCAGAGGAATTAAATAACTTTAGAGCAAACTATCGGAGAAGGCAATGGCACCCCACTCCAGTACTCTTGCCTGGAAAATCCAATGGGCGGAGGAGCCTGGTAGGCTACAGTCCATGGGGTCGCTAAGAGTCGGACAAGACTGAGCGACTTCACTTTCATTTTTCACTTTCATGCATTGGAGAAGGAAATGGCAACCCACTCCAGTATTCTTGCCTGGAGAATCCCAGGGACTGGGGAGCCTGTTGGGCTGCCATCTATGTGGTCGCACAGAGTCGGACATGACTGACACGACTTAGTAGCAGCAGAAGCAGCAGAGCAAACTATTAAAGGCAGTTTAATAGCAAAGCCTTCTGACATCATTTTTGTGTAGATTAAATTTTTTAAGGACATTTGCAATCTATAAAGTGTTATGTGAGTGTATTATAAATAGTAATATAATGTTACAAATGATGTTATATATAATACATAATGTACCAAAATGACAATATTTTACTATTATTAATGTGAAGTCTAACTTTAATATTCAGCATTTTGGAATGATAAAGAGAATCAATTATGACATGCAAATTGATATAATTCCAATTTATATTCCTCTTATCTCTTACTGTTGGTCTTTACCTGTACTCACAACTTTTTGCAAGTGTTTGCAGAGCTTCTTGATAGCAACTTTGGTGACATTGTATTGTTTGATTATTTTAAACTATATTTTTAGAAGGAAATACATCCTTTCTGGTTTAAGATAATACAAAAATCAAAATCAACAGGGTATATATCAGTCTAAGATTGGTTTTGAAAGTTCTCATATGGATCAGGCAGAAAGAGTAGTGAATTGAGTCTCCTCTCCTTAATGGGTTTTCTCTTATAATATTTAATGTATTCAAAAAGAATTAATCCTTGTTGTGAAGAACATTAAAGGAATGGATCAATTTTTCCCTCCAAGGAGTTTTCAAAGACCCATATGACCTTTGCTTTTTTGATTGTTCAAAATCCTAATATATCTTGGTGTACCTCTTGAGGTTTCATTTTCTTTTTTCCTCTTCAATATTTTTGTTAGGCATTGGTTTTTGCCTGGGGCAAGAACCTACTACAGGAGGAATAGTAGTGTTTTAAAAGCATAGGAATCTAATATGCATTTCTTAATCTAACATTTAAAGGACTATCCTTTTTTCTTAAAGGTAAATTTAGGCAGGAAATTTGGAGGACTAAAATTTGCAAAAATTAAACTTTTATAAATGTTTTAGACATATTTCTCTACACTCAAATCTCTGTTTGGCCATAATAATCACTTTCATTGTTCCCTGAAGAAATTTTTCCTCAATTTAGCTCTATGTAACTAAGGAAATATATGAACTTTCTTAAAGATATTGACATCCTCTAGTCCATATCACTTTTCTAGCACACATGAAGAGTTGTCTTTCTTCATTAAATCATCTGCCTAGATGACTTTTATACATTAAGGAAAAAACTTGTCTGGTTGTTAGAAACTTGGCCAAACCTATCTACCCTACTTTTAGAAAGATCACTAAAGAATATTTTCAGATTTTATTTCCAAACATAATTGGAAGAGGTGGTCTTAGTTGGATGGATGTTTCCAATATTATGCGTTGTTTGCTTGCTTTTTGCTTTTTTACATACCTGGTGCCAGAGTAGAGAGTTTCGAGATAATCAAGTGCAATTTGAAACATTATCAATTATATAGGGTTAATAGATAATTATTTACCACGTTATTGAGTGATTCCTATTTTCATTAGAAGAGGTAAAGTTATTATCATAATATAGCTCTTTTTCCAAAAATCATTTTTGACATAGAATATTGTCACACTTTGTACTTTAAAAAAACAAATCATTTCAAATCTGGTTGTGTGGAAACAGAAAAGTTTTGTTATTTTCACTTAAGATCCAATTATTTAGTCCCTTGGTCTTCAGAATTATTACTGTACATAGGCCATAGCACTGTAGGACTGCCTGACTCAAAAGTCAGATCAGATTTTTAAAAAGTTTTAAATTTCCCTCTTTCTTGAAAAAATACATATAATATTCCATTATTATCCTTTTGAAATCTTTAAGATCTGTGACCATGTCCACTCTCATTCTTGATATTTGTTTTTTGTGCCTTGTATTTTCTTCAACAGTTTGGCCAGAGACTGATCAATTATACCGATTGTATCAATTTGGTTACTTCTAAAAACAAATGTCAAGATGGGAATTGTTGTGTAAAAAAGGTACTGTGGAAATGGCCATGAAGGATAAAAGATGAGGAGAGAGCAGAAATCAGTTATGAAAATCTCCAGACAACAATAAGTTCTGATACGTGTGAAAAGAAAAAGGAAAGGAAGGACCAGGTGGGAAGATCTTCTGACAAAGCACAGGTAGAGAAAGTTTTGACCATAACGGTGGTTTTCTGAATTAGAGCGGTCCTGTGTTAAGTAACGGCTTCCCTGGTGGCTCAGACGGTAAAGCGTCTGTCTGCAATGCAGGAGACCCAGGTTCGATCCCTGGGTTGGGAAGATCCCCTAGAGAAGGAAATGGCAGCCCACTCCAGTATTCTTGCCTGGAAAATCCCATGGATGGCGGAGCCTGGTAGGCTACTGTCCATGGGGTCACAAAGAGTTGGACACGACTCTTAACGGGCCAGGACTGGTACCTGGGCTTGCCTTGTCTTTAACTGAGAGTGATTCCTGAGTCAGTGCTGATAGAGATAAGGCCACCAGTCAGTTACACTCTGCACATTTGTTTCACTCGAAGGGGATTTGAGCAGAACACTTCCATGGATGCCACAGTCTACATCTTACACAAAAGAGATACACTTGTCCAGGCAGATTCTGGAAGCAGCTTTCCCATGGATCCTGTGAGTCTCCTTCCTAAGGATAAACTGACCAGAGTGAACTTGGTAGGATGCATTGTGGCCCCTGCAATAGTTGGTTTTGGAGCATAACTGGTATACTGGTATTTCATTTTCTTCTTCCCATTATATTGTATCTCTCCTCATCCTCATCTATCACAGTGGCAGATCTTTGTGACTTCCATGATGGCATGACCTGATCCCCACTCGTAAGTGACCTAAGCCCTTGGTCATCATACTGCCTTCTCAGACCACATGTCCATTCACCATTATAAACAGGAGAGGGAAAACCAAGAGAAACCCACACAGATAACTCATGTTTTGTATTTCTCCTAGTTCTCACTGGTTTGTGCAAAACCAGTGCAGCCAACCTGTTGATAAGGGCCAATTACTCCTTCCAAAAAGATGACTCTTTCCTTACCTGCTTTTCCCTGAAAATGAGAAATCCAAATGTTTCTGCAGCAGGGATTATTTTCAGTGTGATAAAATCTTGTAGGTTCTTTGGAAAGAGTGTGCCCCTTTGCTGACTAAAATTTCCATGCCCCTAAATTTTGGGTCAAGAAGTGAAAAATATCTAAAACTAAGCTAAAAATCTAAATCTTAAAATTATAGAATATAGAAAGTTTAATATTGGTTTGGATCTATACTTCTATATGAAAAAATCATCTTTCTTGTTAATGTATTACAAACTGTCATTTCTTAAAAGAGTGCCTTATTTAAAATTATTTAAAGAATACACACATATTCTCATGGAAAGGAATTGGAATGATAATTACCTCTAACAGGCACTATCAGGAAGAAACTAAGAATAATTTTAAGAGAAAGATAAGGATTGAATTCATAACTTCTTTGATATACCAACAAATATTTTAGTTTACATCCCATTATCAAAGCAGTAAAACACTGACATTATTTTCAAGGAGGAGGCATTTCCTGTCTAGAGCACACTGTGTGATGTCTGATATCGTTCCTGTGAACTATCAGATTCACTCTTGTAACACTTATGAATTTTATTTTTTTGACCTTGTAAGCCAGTCTAAACTTTGTCTAGGAGTCTATAGAATAAATGTAAAGTGTGGATTTATGCAGATATATACATTAGTTGGTAAATTAAATGTTAAAATGATGCTTTGAGGGCAGAATAAAGACAAAATTAGGAAAAATATTATAAAAATTAATCAAGTTTATAAATTTGAACATATTTACTTTAGTTCTGCTATTTTTTTCAGGGTTAACCTGTGAATTATTACCACATGAATAAATATAGATAACTGATTAATATCAGTAAATATTAACTCTTCAGAATACTTGATTTTATTTAATGTGTGCTCAGATTTTAAATGAGGGAAGTCTATCTTTCAGTAACCACATTAACTTCTGTTTTGTGAAATAAAACAATAAGGTAATATTTCAGAATATTCACTTTCTTGAAGTAAGTCAGTACATCAGGCAGATATTAAAGCTAATATTCTACATTGCAATTTGGCAGAGGAGCACTGTTCAGAAAATTATGTGTGCTTTCTCATCACCAGTTTCACAGAAAGAAAAAGATTAATATTAAAATAATTGAAGAAATAAATATCAAAGAAAGAAATAAAATCTTTGCTATTTTTTGTATTCCTAAACATATTTTGATGTTATAAGTATAAACAATTTTCTAATGATACAAATAAAAGTAATTAAAACTTCAAATTTTTGGTGCCAAAAAGAAGAGTTGCATTTATTCCCTTTAAATGTTTATCTGAGTTTTTCCATCTGAAAACTCATAGATATTTGGGTATTTTATTACAGCACAATTCCAAATAGGAGATAAAGGACAAATGATATTTGACTATATTGGAGATATATTTTAGATAAGCTGAAATGAAATTCCTCATGTGGCATTTCCCCTACTTCCCTCTGAAACACTTAAATTCCAGTTTGTTAAAAAAAGCATTATGACTGTTACTTGAAATATCATTGTATTATAATCAAAGCTAAGGCCCACAATATCACCAATAGTAGTATAGGAAACATTATATCTTAATATATGAACATCAGTATTTTTCTCATCAGAAATGTACTAGAGCAGCATGCATGCTTCATTCGGAATAAAGGTGAAGTATCAAGATGAAGAGAATGATTCATTCTATGAATTAAGTGGTTGAGACTTCTATCTGAGCTCAAAATAATCTTAAATTCTTGGCAGATAATCTGGTGGGAAAATAATTTTGCTTAAAAATATGTAATTTGCTCAATTCATGATTTTTCTATGTATAAGAGTAGTAGATGTTTCTAATATGCTAATAGTATATATGTATCTGCTAATAGTTTATTTCCTTCATAACCAAATTGAGCAACAGAACATTCTACATTGTAAGAAATAGAATTATTGTTCTTCTGGTTAGTAGTATAAAGATACTAAAGTTGAAATAATTTTAGTAATCATTAGATTATTAAAATTATTAATTTTAGAAATAAATTTAACTTCCAGTACTGGAAACTTTGAAAAAGTTACTTTGTGTAAAAAAAAAAAACAAAACTTAATCCTAAATTAGTTTTATTTTGTCAACTATGGTCTATAGCTAATTTTTCCAACTTTGAGAAAAACTAGCTACTGTTTGAATTAAAGATGCTGATGAATAATCTTAATTGCAGTGTCAGTTAATAAGTCATTTCTCACTAAAGTTGACCATGTAAGGCTTAAATGCTTGTCTTTTGCATGATACATTATCATAAGGTTATATTCACCCTTTTAAAAGATTGATGACTCTACTCTGAAAGACACTAGTGGAGTTAGGTTTAGTTTTATGGCCAAACACTATGATGGGACCCAATCAAACACAGACATGTAGAGAAATGACTTAGAAATGGTATAATAGAAAGACATTTCAAATTTGTGACCTGAAACAGTCACTGAAATGCTTCTCAGATCATATTTCATGTAAAGGAGTTATATGTAAAATCAGTTGGCTCTACAAAAATTGTAAATGTATTAAGGATATAATATTCTGATCTATGTTGTTCAATTAAGTTTAGTAAAGATTACCTTTCCATTCTCATGACAAAATAAATCAAATAAATTGTTTGTAGGAGTGCCTGCTTGCTTAGTGTCCTGGTACAAGTTTATTTGAATCTTTGTTAGTTTTAGAGAGCTTCTTTAGTTGCAAACGTATCTTTCATAATCATGAACTAATCAGCACCCTTCTTATTTCTATAATTTTAACTTTTGAAAAAGGCTGTCTAGAAAAAAATAAATATCACTTTTAATAATCATGATAGAAATTCTATCATGCAGAGGCATTAAAAAGTGAAAAGGCTGAGATAGCATTTTACTATTAAAATAGCTCACCCTTTCTGCAACTTTAATATATTCCTTTTTCCTTGCCATGATTGAAGTTGGCAGTATTAAGACCAATTGTGCATAAGGCCAGTTGAATTAGTGACAGGAGGCAATTAGATTTGACCAGATCAACTGAGAATTCTCATAGATTTTTGTCAGTTTATAATAATGAATAAACCTATGTGAGCATTCAAAGAAAAATGTTGACATAAGAACAATATTTACATTTTAATGATGCTGGAAATTTCCAATGAAATTACTCAAGCCTTGTTCCATCTTTTATGTTTTTTTCCACACAGGAGACTGAAAAATTTCACAAACTAAAAAATGCCTGTTTATGTATCACAAAAACGGGAACTAGTGATTTCAGACTCTGCCTTGGCATTGACATGCTACTGGCTGACTTTATCCTGGTGTTTTCTTTCAGGCAAAGTGATTTCTCTGTGTACCCTCCCAAATTCCACAGTTTTTTATATGAAGGGAACAATAGGGTATTTTTAATATAAATATTGTGAATGAGCAGACTGTAAAAAATCCTCATGCCTTTTTTTCTCTCAAACTATTTATGGCTGATCCATCAGCTAATTCTGTTTTACTTTTCAAATATATCTTAGACAAAATTTTAGTGCCACTTTTACCATTAGCAAAAAGTCAAAGTCCCCATCAGCTCTTGCCAGGACAGCCACCTCAGTGCTCACCAACTGGTCTGGTTTTCTGTTTCCAACCTCACCCTTTAAATGGAAACAGAATTATGTCCTCCTACAAGGGCACTTTTAAAAAGGATTTTATTTATTTATTTATTTATTTGGTGGTGCTAGGTCTTCGTTGCTGCTTGGGCTTTTCTGTAGTTGTGGCTAACAGGGACTACTCTGTAGCTGTGGTGTGAGGGCTTCTCATTGTGGTGGCTTCTCTGCTTGTGAGTTTCAAGCTCTAGGGTGCATGGGCTTCAGTAGTTTGGGCTCTCCGACTCTAGCTGTGGTGCACAGCTTAGCTGCTCTGTGGCATGGCATGTGGGATCTTCCCAGTCGGGGATGAAACCTGTGTCTACTGCGTTGGCAGGCAGATTCTTCAGCACTGAGCCTCCAGGGAAGCCCAAGGGCACTTTTAGAATAGGATTCAGTCCTTAATCTGCCCTACAAATTCTGTAACCTGAATCCTGGTTCATCTTAGACCCTCCTTCTTACCAATTTTCCTCTCCACTCTCTTGATTTCTGGACATACCTGCTCCCTCTGTGTTTCACAAACACATCAAGTATATGCCTACATCCAGACCTTCACATCTCCTGTCCCGTTTGCCTGCTTCCTTCTTCATACTGATTTCAACTCAAATATTTTTCTTTAAAGTCTTTCCTGAACCTATTGTCTAAGATACCAATCCTTGTTACTTTTGATTCCTTTAACTTGTTTAGTTTTTTTCAAAGCTGTTTATGACATCCCTCTATATGTGTATTTATTTATCTACTCATAGTCTATCTTATCCCTGACATTGGGAATATTTTTCTTCTCTTCTCTTTCCCCAGCAACCAAACATTATCTGGCACACAGTGCAATCACATGAAAAGTTGATGGACTGAGTAAGTGTGAATGATCAAGATGAGCAAGATTTCAAGGCCTCTTGATAACGGAAATATATCAACTAATGTTATGAATCATTTCAGGATGAGATGTTTTAAAATATAAGTCAGTAATAATCAAGCACATTATAGGAATTTCAGTATTGGTAAAACCTTGTTATTCATGCAAAATTTGAACACAGTATTGTATTGCTAATGTAAACTCAGAATTAAAAAGGTGTTTTCACAAGACTATGGATTACAACATTTTGTAAACATGGTGAACTCAACATTATTCTGTTACACTTGAAGCATTAGCATTTTACTGGTTTAGTTCTTAAAATCCATTTGTTCAGAATTATTTGTTGTTTCTTGTAGGTATTCAATGAGAGAGTAAATTTACTCACCAGTGTCTTATAACTGACAGAATTCTGTGTGCATTATTTTTAAATGTATAAATAAATATTTTAATAAAAAATTATCTTAAAAATGTGACTAAAAGTGCAAATTAAGTAGAAGTGCAAAATAATATTATCATACATAACTGTTAGGTGATTTTGTATAATAATCCACTCATTTAAATATGAAAAATAAAATGCTTATCAACTATGAATTAAATATTTTGGACAAAAGTACCCTCACAATTCTTTATATTTTTATAAAAAATTCAACATATCCTGAAAAACTTAAAGAAGAAAACTCGATTTATAGCTATACACCTTTTTCAATATACATAAAACATTTTTTACATTGAAAAAGAATTAGTATGCCATTGTTTTAAGTGATACACTTAAGATAATCCTTGAATATTTATGCATATAGCTACAATTTCCAAACAATTTTGTAAAAACCTAAATACTTATGTTACTTTAGTACTTCAAACACAGATCTTTTTCTTTTAATTGGGGATGAGAGTGATTTGTAATCTCCAATTAGCATGCACAGCTAAACGAATATTGAAACTGTACCTTTATACAGCTTTATACTCTGTAACTTGACTGTGTGGATCACAATAAACTGTGGAAAATTCTGAAAGAGATGGGAATACCAGACCACCTGACCTGCCTCTTGAGAAACCTATATGCAGGTCAGGAAGCAACAGTTAGAACTGGACATGGAACAACAGACTGGTTCCAAATAGGAAAAGGAGTACATCAAGGCTGTGTATTGTCACCCTGCTTATTTAACTTATATACAGAGTGCATCATGAGAAACGCTGGGCTGGAAGAAGCACAAGCTGGAATCAAGATTGCTGGGAGAAATATCAATAACCTCAGATATGCAGATGACACCACCCTTATGGCAGAAAGTGAAGAGGAACTAAAAAGCCTCTTGATGAAAGTGAAAGAGGAGAATGAAAAGGTTGGCTTAAAGCTCAACGTTCAGAAAACTAAGATCATGGCATCTGGTCTCATCACTTCATGGGAAATAGATGGGGAAAGAGTGGAAATAGTGTCAGACTTTATTTTTTGGGGCTCCAAAATCACTGCAGATGGTGATTAGAAAGTGAGAGTGAAATCACTCAGTCGTGTCTGACTCTTTGCGACCCCATGGACTGTAGCCTACCAGGCTCCTCCCTCCATGGGATTCTCCAGGCAAGAGTACTGGAGTGGGTTGCCAAGCAGATGGTGATTGCAGCCATGAAATTAAAGAACACTTACTCCTTGGAAGGGAAGTTATGACCAACCTAGATAGCATATTCAAAAGCAGAGACATTACTTTGCCAACAAAGGTCCAACTAGTTAAGGCTATGATTTTTCCAGTGGTCATGTATGGATGTAAGAGTTGGACTGTGAAGAAAGCTGAGCACCAAAGAATTGATGCTTTTGAACTGTGGTGTTGGATAAGACTCTTGAGAGTCCCTTAGACTGCAAGGAGATCCAACCAGTCCATCCTAAAGGAGATCAGTCCTGGGTGTTCATTGGAAGGACTGGTGCTGAAGCTGAAACTCCAATACTTTGGCCACCTCATGCGAAGAGTTGACTCATTGGAAAAGACCCTGATGCTGGGAGGGATTGGGGGCAGGAGGAAAAGGGGACAACAGAGGATGAGATGGCTGGATGGGATCACTGACTCAATGGATGTGAGTTTGTGTAAACTCTGAGAGTTGGTGATGGACAGGGAGGCCTGGCATGCTGTGATTCATGGGGTCACAGAGTCGGACACGACTTAGTGACTGAACTGAACTGAACTGACTGATACTCTGTAACTGGCTGGTTCAAAAATGATCCCAAAGATATATCTATTCTGAGCATCAGATTTAAAAGATCAACAGTTCTGACATATTACAAACATTGTGAACACCTTATACACTAAAAGTCAAGAAATAGATAATTGATTGCCACCAACTACATTTATGGAATGCTTGCTAAACCCTAAACATTATTGAAAGTGAAAGTTAAGTCACTCAGTCGTTTCTGACTCTGTGACCCCATGACTGTAGCCTACCAGGTTCTTCCATCCATGGAATTTTCCAAGCAAGAGTATTGGAGTTGGTTGCCATTTCCTTCTCCAAAACATTATTGGGGGTTATCAAAGGAAGAAGTTAGCTACTCTCAAGGCAATTTAATATTTTCTTTATATATTTTCTACTTTCTCTTCAGAATGTAGATATAAATTTAAAAATCTTATCTAGATTATATTTTTAAATTTTAATTAAATTTTATTTTTATATATAAAGTGTCTCAGACCTAGTGTTCACATACATTTCTTCTAAAGTTTGAAGTGGGCAGTACTGGGACTCCATGGCAATTACTTTTAATCAGAATCTGAGATCAATTATTCAAATAACTGTGCTAATGAGAGTGACAGATTGGGAGACTCCCTAGCCTTTTGCTTTTCCACTACCATGTTTGAAGAAGCCATTTCCTACAGGCCCCAGGATGGAGAGATTTATTTGAGATTATTTAACTATTTGCCAGCTATGGGATCAGGGCCTTTTGATAAATTGATTCATTGCCAGTTACTAATTACTAAATTATAGTACAATGCTAATTTTATGGATTATACAGATTTGGACTTTTCAGGTTAGACAATAAAGCAACATACATAAGGGGACTTTGTCTTTTGACTGCAAAAAATCTCACATCACATTCAACTTTAATAGATTCACATGAATAACAGAGATTAACATATATATTACAACTACTTGCATGCAGTAATTGTGGGACTTGTCAAGAATTAAAATTGCATTATTTTCCAGGGGGTTTTATTTTTATTAGAAAATTTGTGGGGAAAAACTAATACTCCTTTTTTCTTATAAGAGGGAAATGCTTCCTATTTTCAGCTTAACTAGTGTATTCAATGGATACCATTTAAAGTGTTGTTTAAAAATGAGGCAGAAGGATAAATTAGGAACTTGGAATGAACATAATCACACTACTATACATATGATATATAAACAACAAGGATCTACTGTATAGCACAGAGAATTCTACTCGGTATGTTACTTGTGTGAGAAAAGAATGTAAAAAATGACTGAATATGTGTAAATGTATAACTGAATCACTTTACTGTACATCTGAAACTAAAAAACACTGTTAAACTATGTGAGTGTATGCTAGTTGTATTCTATTCAGTTCAGGGTCAATTGCCTAACTGCATTTAGAGTTAACATATAAAAGCACAATATGGCCTGGTCCTGAAAGGAATGTATGTTCCAAATGTTGAAATGCGTGAAGCATCAATAGAGACATAGGGTCAATATTCACATTATTGGATTATTTACTCAGAGTAAATGGAAAGGCTTATAAGAATATGATACATATTCAAAACATTATATCTATAAATATGCCCAAATTTTTATAGACTTTACTCCTTAGAATATTTATATATTATCCTTATTTCATTTAGAATTTTGAGAAAAATGTTTTTCATTTATAATCAAATGATTATTGTATCTATATGACAGAAGATCAGGGTGAGGCACTAGAGTCAATGATTCAATCAAACATGCATGCCCTTTGACACAGGAAGCTTGTGAATTAATAGGGAAAAGAAAAGACAAATAACCTTTAACAATGCATGATCTCAAAGATTACGAATTGTCTGCTATGAAATAAACTAAGGTTGTTATAGGACATTACAATTGCAGACCTAATTTTACTCAATTCAGGAAAGCCATTTTCCAGGGAGTAATATTTAATTTAGAAGTTTGGCAGGATGGGGGACCAGAGAGGTTAGCATGGATGAGCATATATGAAAGTTTTGAGTGTGGCAAAGGAGGGGAGGCCGAGACAGAGAAAGGTCTTGTAAAATAGGAAGATCAGTAAGACTGCAGTTAAGCATTGAGATAACAGGAAGATTGACATCAATGAAGTTGAAGAAGTTAAAAAGGCCAAATAATGCAAAATTTTAGTTCAGTTCGGTCTCTCAGTCTTCTCCGACTCTTTGCAACCCCTTGGACTGCAGCACGCAAGGCCTCCTTGTCCATCACCAACTCCGGGAGTTTACTCAAACTCATGTCCATTGAGTCAGTGATGCCATCCAACCATCCCATCTTCTGTTGTCCCCTTCTCCTCCTGCCTTAAATCTTTCCCAGCATCAGGGTCTTTTCAAATGAGTCAGCTCTCCGCATCAGGTGGCCAAAGTATTAGAGTTTCAGTTTCAGCATTAGTTCTTCCAATGAATATTCAGGACTAATTTCCTTTAGGATGGACTGGTTGGATCTCCTTGAAGTCCAAGGGACTCTCAAGAGTCTTCTCCAACACCACAGTTCAAAAGCATCAACTCTTTAGCACTCAGCTTTCTTTATAGTCCAACTCTCACATCCATACATGACTACTGGAAAAACCATTGCTTTGACTAGACAAACCTTTGTTGGCAAAATAATGTCCCTGCTTTTTAATATGCTGTCTAGGCAGTCGCATCTGCAGTGATTTTGGAGCCTCCCAAAATAAAGTCTGTCACTGTTTCCCCATCTATATGTCATGAAGTGATGGGACCAGATGCCATGATCTTAGTTTTCTGAATGTTGAGCTTTAAGCCAACTTTTTCACTCTCCTCTTTCACTTTCATCAAGAGCCTCTTTAGCTCTTCTTCATTTTCTGCCATAAGGATGAAAAATTTGGCAGCTGCAAATACTCCATTGTTGGAGTATCCAGTAAAGTTAATTTAAGTAGGGATGGAATTTCACTTGTATTAGAAACAAGTAAATACAGATGAAGTGACAACTCAGGAAGTTTAAGGCTATGGCAAAATCCCAAGAGATATGATGAGAATGGGATTAGAGTATTGGTACTGAACTAGGAGAGAAGCAGAAGTAGATAAAGGAGTGTATGTGTGTTTATGTGTGTGTGCATATAACTTAATTAGTTTACCAATATTCTTTACCAATGCAGGACATAACTCTGTAGGGTAAAAAGAAGTAAAAGAAAGACAAACCAAGTGTGGTTTTAAAGTGGATTTGAGAATGATACTAAGATGCTTACTTGCTTTAGGTGAGTCATAGACATGGTTATGAGCTCTCAAGCTCTCAATTTATTAAGTAAAAACTTACTAGTTATAAAATTTACTAATAGGTGAATAGGTAGATAGATAAAAGTAAGAACAAACTGCCTCTTCAGGTGTATGACAGAAGATCTAATAGAACTGAATAGGCATTTCAGCTAGAATATCCAGATGGTTAGAATAAATAAATTGCAGAACAGAAAAGTAACAAAAATTATATCTTCATACCTAGAGTTTTGTGTGTGTGAGAGAAAGAGACACAGTCATTGGTAAATTCCTTTCATCAGTTATCATAGAAATAGTCACACAAATACTAAAAAGGTTTAATAAATTATCTAACTAATATTTTATTAGTTACTCTTAAAAGAACTCAGAAGGCCAAAAGAACTCTGAATGTCAGAAGAAAAGGGTGAATCTTGTTTTGATTGTGAAATAATGTTACGTGCTTTCCAAGTACAAAATAACATGAATTATGTTAAACACATCACCTGTAGACATTAAAAGATTTCCTTTTGCAAGATTAACTTAACTCATCAATAAATTATAAATTGAGCTAACCACATTATTTTTAGGAAACAAATAAGGAGATAAACATTTTAGATTCAAATTAAACCTGTTACATGTTACATTCATTAGTTTCATAGTTCAATAGATGACAGAAGCTTCTATTGGAACCAAATCGAATGTGCCTGTTAGTAACAATGAGTAATAATGAAGTACAAGGCTATGTAACAGAAACAAATGAAACAAATGAAGTGTAAAGTAAAATAATAGAAGAACATGACAGTTAAATTTTTTTTTTTTTACTGTGCAATGTTTTTGGAATAGAGTACATCATAAACAAAGTTTTCACTTTCATATATGCTAATTTCATGGACAGAAACATAATGGATAGATCAGTTAATCTGCTTTACTGAACTTTTTTTTAAATGGAACATCAGACTGTATTACCTTCATATAGAAAGCATTTGACTCATATCATATGATATAATTAGGACAGCTGCAAATTATTTTAAACTGAGTATTTATTGCAACTCTTTTATATCTCATCTCTCCATGTAATAGAGAGGTTATTTATTCAATATCTCACTAAAAATATAAAATTATTCCTCAAAATATGCCTGAATTTTCAATTTCTAAACTGTTGCTGATACACTTAAGGCAACTTTATAATATTAATAATAATATATTAATAATAGGTGTAATAAAAATTTGAGGAAATCAATAGAGTTCAAAAATATCAGCAAAGTTTTCAGAGATACTAAATGCAATAGCAGAATCTGGTATTCAAAGAAATAGGAGTAATAAACAGGCAAGATTTTAATATTTGTGTGAAAAATATGACTATAACTAGTAGAAATGGCATCTATCTTTTAAACAGAAATAAATGCTATGAAAAAGAAATTGTATCTGTTCTTTTAAACCTAAAATATAATCTTCTTCCCCTTTAAAAAAACATATGAAAAATAGGAAAATAGACCCTAATTAAAGTTAAATAAGGGGTATTTCCTAGCACAAAGAGTTAAAGGACAGATGCTGCTGCTGCTGCCGCTGAGTCGCTTCAGTCGTGTCCGACTCTGTGCGACCCCGTAGACGGCAGCCCACGAGGCTCCCCCATCCCTGGGATTCTCTAGGCAAAGAAGCAAGAATAACAAGTTAAGAGGAATAGTAGGAATATCTAGCAGTTTCAATATTTATTGCTCAAATAGGAGTTCTAGATGGAGATGTAGTGAAACCAGAGATGACATTTCATCTGCCAGCTCACAGGTATTTAAGCACCTACGTTTTTCTAGTCAATGAATTACACACTAGTGACAAAATGATGACCAGGGAGACCCTTCCATAGAAGGAGCAGACAGTGAATCGTCATTGAAAAAATAAATTAGATAATTCCAGGCATATTCAGATACTAAATTAGAAGATAAAAACCATAATGTGATAGACAATGATGGTGTTTAGATGAATATTTGCTGAGTTATTTAAGATGGTCAATATTATGAATGACACTTGACTTCAAAAAATAAATATGGGAAGAGGGTTGCCCTGTGGAATCTCTAACAGAGCGTATTAGATCAGCAAGTATAAGAAGCTCCGGAAAATGAATGAGGGTGGCTTACCTAAGAGAATGAGAAATAGTAGGCAGGGAGAGGCAGAGTGTTGCAGAATGGGATGAAATCAGAAATGATAAGCAGGGCCTTATCAAGTGGGAACCTTTGTCCAGTCCTACAGAGGTAGAATTTTATTGGGGTTGTAACGAGAAGTCTTAGGAAGATTTTGGTTTTATGCTTTTAAAAGATTGCATTCTGTTTCATAAGAACTATTTCCACTGGTGAGTTGAGATGCTGTAAAAACTCTAAGGAAGCAAACTGAAGAGGAAATCAGCAGGATGGCTGCTGAATGAGTCTGGGTAAAAATCAATGATGGCTGGCATACCCAAGGCTGGAGACAACTGTGCCTGTGAGCCATTTGCAGATGACTTCCTGAAGTCTGGGTATTTTCACCTTTGTCCCTAACACCTTTCAGCTCGATGGTAGGTCTGTGAAGATACACCACTCTTTGGATAGTCTAATTTAATTGATTATCAGGTGACACTAATGGTTTTGATTATATAGACTCTATTTTTGTTTGCATTTGCATATTACCAATTTTTATAGGCTATTCCTGTAGACATTTGGGCTGAATTTTACACAGTAAAAAATATTGCAGTGAAAAATTTAAAGTTAGATAGTTTTCTCATTCAATTTTTGTTCAGAAACACAAGTTAGAAAATATAAAAGGGAGCAGTGTATGGCATGGCACATTAATCAGCATTAAATATTTTAAAATGGAAAATTTTACTACTATTATCCAACCAATTTAAAGAGATTTCTGTTTGTATCATGAAGAGATTTCTTTGGGTAAGTCTACATCATGAACAGCTTTAGATTAATAAAATTTTATAATTTGGGCTAATGTCATATTTGTCATTAAAGTGAATAGGAGAATTCACTGAGTTTTATATAAAAGATGAATAAATTACATTATTTAAAAATATCATTACTAAAGAAACTGAGAAAATATGCATTTTTTTGGAGCCCATGCATGACCAGTAGCTAATTTTTCAAGTTTATTTTGTCAGAGTTGTGCTTTCTGGATTTCAAAAGCAATTAAATTGAATTAAATGCTTGCTGAATTGCATTCAATTGGGGCAAAAGTTTTTACTGAAGACCAAAGAACAAGGAGACATTCAACGAATCTGTTGGTATGGACAGTGCTCTTAAGAGTGTGTCTTAAAATTTTAGTATAAAATGCCCTTTATTTCTAAATTACCCAAGTTTAGGACTAAATTTAGGGGATATGCCATTCCTTTTCTTTTTTCAGATAACTGACAACTATGCTTTGTTTTGGGATTTATTGGTTAAAGTGCAGGCTGATCTAGTCTAAGAAAGTGGACTAAAATACAGTAAATCCAAGTATCACAAAAATGCATTTCATCATCTTTCAGTGTTCAGAAGGGAGCCAACAGCCTTTCTTAATATGTGGTTATAGTTTGGGGGAATAATGAAATCAGTACCTTTTTCTGTCTTGCATATTTTTGCATATCCATTTCATTTTTTAAAAATTTAAATTGATTCCCACCATCTGTCCATATATTTTAAAGGCAATATTGTAGGGTGGACAAAACAGTACTAAGATAAATTAAAAATTTAGCATTCTTCAGCTAAATAATCTATTGTGCTATAAATTACAGTGAAGAACATTCACCTACATAAATAAGTGAAAATTTCCCAAATCATTACTGTTAGTTGGTTTCTAATCAAATTTGTATCCAAAAATTTCTACACAATGTATTTGTAAATGACTATATTTATATTACCCATAGATAGGTATCTCCATGAAAATGTTATAATAAATCTCCCTTATAGACAACCAAACACAGACTTATTATAATTAATCAGTAAAATTCCAATTTGCTTAACTTCTTAAAGCAGAGTTAAATGATTTGAAAAAGTTGTATATGTATTCCAGTTGTTTATACATGTATAAACACACATGTATATTATCCTTTACTTTTATAGAAGTAATATGTTCTTTTAAAATATTTAAAGATACAGAAATGATTGAATGGCTAGTTATTTTTCATTTTTTTTTCCTCCTTCCCTCAGTCTAGATTCTAAACTTCTCTCAGAGATCTTTGTAAATAACAGTTTTGTGTATGCTATTTGTATTTTATATTTCTTATCTTTAAAGAAATGTTTTTGTTTGTATATTTATAAGCTACATGGCTCTTGTGTTCTTTTGTAATTTCTTACAATTGAAATTACACTCTCATACTTTTAAGAAGGCCTTTAAAACTTAAAGGTGCCTTCCTTGGATACCTTTTATTTTAGTACAGATAATTTCATTTAATTAGTTGCTTAAATTATTTTAAAAATAGCAATTGTATATGGTAAAGAAAAACAAGAAAGCTATGGTAAGACCTACACAATATATTATATAACAACCTTCTCTTTCACCGTTACTGTTTTGTGTATTTCTAGTATAAGATGACATTATATTACATTTTAACTTGATATTAAATAAAAAATATGGCAATGGCACAGTACTCCAGTACTCTTGCCTGGAAAATCCCATGGACGGAGGAGCCTGGTAGGCTGCAGTCCATGGGGTCGCTAAGAGTCGGACACAACTGAGTGACTTCACTTTCACCTTTCACTTTCATGCATTGGAGAAGGAAATGGCAACCCACTCCAGTGTTTTTGCCTGGAGAATCCCAGGGACGGGGGAGCCTGGTGGGCTGCCATCTATGGGGTCACACAGAGTTGGACACGACTGAAGCGACTTAGCAGCAGCAGCAGCATACTGTGGAATGCTTCTCATTCTTTTAAAGAGTGCTTACATATGTCATTAACAGGAAATAACATAGTTCTTAAACGATCCACTATTCATGGATGGATATATTGTTTCAAATCTTCTGTGATTCAGTGGTGTTTTAATGACCCATTTATATAGAGCTAACCTTATTTGCTGAGTGCCAATGCTTTTGAACTGTGGTGTTGGAGAAGACTCTTGAGAGTCCCTTGGACTGCAAGGAGATCCAACCAGTCCATCCTAAAGGAGATAAATCCTGGGTATTCATTGGAAGGACTGATGCTGAAGCTGAAACTCCAATACTTTGGCCACCTGATATGAAGAGTTGACTCATTGGAAAAGACCCTGATACTGAGAAGGGTTGGGGGCAGGAGGAGAAGGGGACAACAGAGGATGAGATGGCTGGATGGCATCACCAACTCAATGGACATGAGTTTGGGTAAACTCTGGGAGTTGATGATGGACAGGGAGGCCTGGCGTGCTGCGATTCATGGGGCTGCCAAGAGTCGGGCACGACTGAGCAACTGAACTGAACTGAACCATATTTAGATGTATCTTACGTGGTTTAGCTTAAGTGCCTTTTAAACTTTTGAGTGTTTTGCAATATCACAGAATTTTTGGACAGATAACATTTAAGACTGGAAAATCCAAACCTTCCTTAATAGATAAAGGAACTCTGGTTTTCTGATATCACAGTAATTTCACTACCACCATTAAAAGCATTTTTTTTTCCTTTTTTTTTTATTTTTTATTTTTAAATTTTATTTTATTTTTAAACTTTACATAATTGTATCAGTTTTGCCAAATATCAAAATGAATCCGCCACAGGCATACATGTGTTCCCCATCCTGAACCCTCCTCCCTCCTCCCTCCCCACACCATCCCTCTGGGTCGTCCCAGTGCACCAGCCCCAAGCATCCAGTATCGCGCATCGAACCTGGACTGGCAAAAATTCTTAGTATCACTTCTACGTCTTTCTGCTTCATATGCAGAACAATGAACATTTACTGGTGGGATATAAACTTAGGGCCGCTGAAGATTCAACATCATGCCAAGTTTCAGCTTGCTTCCTACTTGGAACAGATTTACCTCTGCAGATTTTTTCCCTAAGCTTCCCAGTTCTGAAATTACTAACTCATCTATAGTGTACCCTGATCAATTTTTATGCTCTTACATAGATTTTCTTTATAGCATGTATCACCTTATTTTTTGTTTAACTATTTATTTTCCTTTACTTAGCATATAAACATCATGAAGATGTTTGTCTTTTTTTTTTTGCAAGTCAGAAACAAAGGAAACTTTCATTCTCTGCTCAGAAAATGAAGATGTTTGAACCTGGGATCTAGAGCAGATGCTGTCCCTGAGAGGCAGTGACTAAGGTTGTTTTATAGGGATCTTTTCAGTGGGGAAGGGACGGTGCTCTGGGAGACAGGTGGGGCACAACTGTGCTGCTCACACCCAGATGCTGTGTCTGCACCTCCTCCTTCACTGCGTGCAGCCCAGTGCTGCCATCTTGAATTGGATGCTCAATTGGATGCTAAATGCTGTGCTCAATTCTTCTGCACATTGTCCTCAAGCTGAGGTGCTGCCGCAGTGATTTCACACTAGGAACTCTGGTCTGAAGAGCCAGGTTCAAGGCTTGTACTTACGCCATCCCATGAGCAAGTGATACTAAACTCTTTTACCTACAATTGGTCTCTAGTCACATGGCTTCCTTACAGCTCCAAGGATAAATCTGGTAAATTCTAGTGTCTGTCTTTCTATGCCTATGTATAGCTTGTATAGCTCTAGCACTTAAAATGATGCCTAACTCATAGCAGACACTCAAATATTTGTTGATCTGTTTTGGCCTTTTCTGCTCAAGTAAGAAACATTTGCCTTCCATCTCTCACAAATATCATCATACCCTGTTTTATCATGTGAAAGTCATTCAGTCGTGTCCTACTCTTTGTGACCCTATGGACAAAACAGCTCATGGAATTCTCCAGGCCAGAATACTGGAGTGGGTAGCTGTTCCCTTCACCAGGGGATCTTCCCAACCCAGGGATCAAACCCAGTTCTCCCACATTGCAGGTGGATTCTTTACCAGCTGAGCCATCAAGGAAGCCCAAGAATACTGGAGTGGGTAGCTGATCCCTTCTCTAGCAGATCTTCCCATTCTGGGAATTGAACTGGGGTCTCCTGCATTGCAGGCAGATTTTTACCAGCTAAGCTACCAGATCATGTACCCATTATTAATTTCTTAAATTTTTTTTCAGAGTTCTGTGGCTACCTGTTCTAAAAATAAAAGGTTTTGTTTAGATATATTTGCTTCTTTCTTTTGTCTTTTTTTTTTTTTTGCCTGGCAGTTAGAGGTTGTATCACTTCAAAATCCTTTTGAGACATGGGGCTTTTTCTTTCACTATATCTATGAGTACTCCTTCCCATTCTTTATTTCCTTTTATTTCTATTTATTTACTTCCCAGTACAGCAAAATTGGTGGAGCCTGATGGGCTGCCGTCTATGGGGCCACACAAAGTCGGACACGACTGAAGCGACTTAGCAGCAGCAGCAGCAGAGCAAAATTTGGGCTTCCCAGGTGGCACAGTGGTAAAGAATCTGCCTGAATATACAGAAGACATAGGTTTGATCTCTGGGTTGGGAAGATTCCTTGGAGAAGGAAATAGCAACACACTCCAGTATTTTTGCCTGGAAAATCCCTTGGACAGAGGAGCCTGGCGTGCTATGGTCCATGGAGTCACAAAGAGTTGGACATGCACAGAATAGAGCAAAATTTAGCCTTCTGAATTTATACTGCATCCTCTTATCTTTTCTCTTTTTATATCTTAGTCTTTCAGCTTTATGTTCTGGAAAGTTTCCTTGGTGTTACATTCATCTTACGTTTTCTATCATTACGTTTTCATCACCAAGAATTTTTTTGTGTCTTTTGAGTATTCATTTTTAGGTAGCTCTATTTTCTTAAGTTTTAGATGCAAATATTTTCTCTAATCAATCTGAAAGTACTGAGTAGAATTTTCTTCACTTACTCCCTGAATGATCATCATTTTCTCCAAAGCTAATTTTTATTTTCTTTGTACTTTTATTTCCTGTCTTCAATTTGGCCATACTTGGTTATTGGTTTATATTTGTGAATGAATGAGAAGATTGGTTAATCTCTTTTTGGGTAGATTATTTTTGTCAGCTTCTCTGAATGGGATGGCTGACTGAGCATTCAGTACCTATGTGAGCAGTGTTAGCAGGCAGGAATCACCACACAAACTCCTGTAACAGAACACATGCATTATGCTCAGAAAGGTTTTCTCTCTTACCCTAACATTCCCACTAGGACTCTGCTAAATTCTGGCAACTCTTTAAAATGCAAAATCTATTTTTTCTGCTATTCTCTATGGTGATGATGGTCATGGTAGTAAGCTGGCCCAGTTGTTCCAAATGCAATTACTGTGAGTATTTTCCTATATCTCATTGCCATTACAAAAAAACCCTCCAAGTCTGGAACTTTCTGGAAGCTTCATGGGGAAGAAAGTTTTCCAAATCAATTCAGTCCTTCTCAGTATTATGAATGTCATATTCTCCTCTCCTACTCTCTCCTGCTTCTTTTTCAAGCCATTCTCAGCTCCTTTAGATGCTTATACCTCAAGGTTATTTTGGCTATTTGAACATGCTGCTCCAATTCCAATTAAATTTGGCCGGAAGACGTGAAGATGTGTGTGTCTAAGCATCATCTTTAATAAAAAACATGGAAGCTCTTTCAAATATTTCATCTTAGTATATACTCCACCCAACAAATAACACTTCAAATCAATAATGTATATTTTCAAAGTATCAATGATGTAAATATTACTCAAAGAATATGACAAGTGAGATTTTTCTTTCAACCTTAGAGATACTCTACAAATTGCTTCCATTTAATTTCTTTTGAATATAAAAATTTTATGAGATTTTATGTTTAACTCGGAGAAGGCAATGGCACCCCACTCCAGTACTCTTGCCTGGAAAATCCCATGGACCGAGGAGCCTGGAAGGCTGCAGTCCATGGGGTCGCTGAGAGTCGTGCACGACTGAGCGACTTCACTTTCACTTTTCACTTTCATGTAGTAGAGAAGGAAATGGCAACCCACTCCAGTGTTCTTGCCTGGAGAATCCCAGGGATGGGGGAGCCTGGTGGGCTGTCATCTATGGGGTTTTACAGAGTCAGACACGACTGATGTGACTTAGCAGTGGTAGCAGCAATATTCTTTTCAATTTCTCAATATTTTTAACAGGAGCTCAGTATTTCTAACTCCAGTGAAGATATAGCCCCATTAATTGCCAATTTTTATAAGCAATCCTTATTTCATACCATAAAATCTGTTTTATACTAGGTAAAATGATTTATTTAACACGTGTAAGTTAGTATCCTCATTCATTGATTATGGAACCATATTAATTATACAATGGTTCTCATGGGGCCATGAGGGTAGTCATTGGTTATTATAAGGCAAGTCCTTGAACAAATGTAAGTAGAAAACTGAATCTTATATTGTTCACTTTAATTTTTTAACTGCAGGTATTTTTGGTTGCTGATATCTATAAAAGGGCTAATTATATGCCTTTTATCTATTGATAAAAATTTGGTAGTAATTTACTTTCTAAAGTCCATTGTTTCTTATAATTTGGGAGATTTTCTGTGAGACTGGCTACTAGGAATTCCTGGGATTTTGTGTTTGACGTTATTTCCACATTTGGTCTGTAGAAAAATGAACACAAGCTTTTCAAATAGCCATATCTTTCTCAAATGTGTTTTTATGACTGAACTCTAAAGCTCTAACTAAACTCTAAAGCTCTCCAGTACTTTGGCTTACCATCAAGAATAGTGCTGTGAGCAGCAATTCCATAATATAGTGTTGCTTTTGTTATTTTATGACAATCTGCAGGCACTCCAGAGAACTGGATTGGCAATTCATATAATTCTACCACATAATGCAAATTTTGTTGAACTACAAGGTAGTATTTGTCTTAGTAGTAAGATGAAGGTGAACACTGAGTACTGTAGAAAAACCTGTGATTTATGATCCATGGGAATGCTTGTGCCCCACTGGCTGGTTAAGAGTGGGGCTTTAACAGCTATAAAGCATAAATCTACTGTCTATGAGGCTGCTCAGTTTTATTACTATTTTTCTAACTTCAGAATTTTCCTTTTGGGGATAGAACCACCTTGTCTCGTCATTTATTCCTCATGCTTTTTGTACAGCATGAGTCTGCATATGGCGGTATTAGAATTTCCTAGTTGTACATGGTATAACTTAGATCCTTTCTCTCAGGCTGTCCTCATTCTCTTCTTCATAGTTTAAGGAGGGTGGTTAGTAGAAGGAAGTACATTAGTGCAAGATTCAAGACCACAAAGAGAGTCTTAGGTTTAAGATGCTAGTGAAATAATGCAAACAAAATCTGATTGGTAAGAAGAGAAAACAAAAAAGAAAAGAATATAAAAGGAGTGCTAGTATAATCCTTCTTAAAAGAAAGGGAAAGGGCAAAATGTAAGAGGAACAGAGGTCTTTGAAACACTGCATATAAAATATAAGAGTTGAATCTGTTTCTGCATACACTTAATGTCTTTATCTATCTGATCATTTCTACTCCCGGTTTCTTTTTTCTTCCACTTAGGGTGTATTTCTGGCAATTTCTTTGTGCAAGTAATAAACCCCCTTAATGAATTCATTTCATCAAGAGGAAAATACATCTCTCATATTTTAAACCTTTTGTTTAAGAGAATGATGTGTATGTACTTGTGTTTGTGTGGCTGTCATTAGCATCAAATTGGCATTTGGAGTTTTTTGGAGTCTCCTATAGGGACATGTCTTAAATACTACTCTATGTATCCCCACAGTAAATGTTAGATTTAACCAGGAATAACCTCCTTAGATGGGTGAATCACTGGGTGAAGTAAAGGAATATTTATGCCAAAGTAAAAGAATATTCTATTTTATCAATTCTAGCAGTTTTCTTTGTATGAATATTGTGATGGCAGCAGATTTTGGTTGGAAAAGTTTCCTTATGTGAGTTTGATGGCCTGTATTCTACCCCAGCTTCACAGCTTCTTAGTTCTGTGACCTTGAGTATGTATGTCCCTTTATTATCTTAATTCACTTTCTCTAATCAGGAAGAAAGGACAAAAATATCTCCTAGTTGCCACCTACTGCTACTCTGAGTACCAATGCATAGTATAGTCTAAAAACATGTACAGACATCTTAGTACCACAGAAATATAAAGAATCAGCCTTGGAGTGTAGGAGAACATATTGTACATATGCATATTAGTATATCATTTTTTGATTTTATATGATACATAGGAGGTTTTCCTTTGGTTATAGTTCTCTATAGTAGAATTCTTACTAAATCCTATAAATTCATAATAATGTTTCAGGGCAAGCTTACTTTATAGCAAATACATAATTGTTAACAAATGATTCCAACTCACCATACAAATAAGCACATTTTCATAAGAAAATATAGAATATGTGTAACTAGTATAGCCCATGGAGTAAACAGCCTGAGTAATCATTTGCCATGTTGTGATATAACTTTTCGTTTCTTAGCAATAATAAGAGTTATCTACTTACACTGGTATTTTTATTACTAAAGAACTGATCATAACATGCAATGTATTTTTCATAGGACTAATGTCTATTTGGAAGACTTAATTATATAACTTCATTATTTTACACTATTGGCAAAGTTTGAATGTAATTGAGTGACAGGAAAATTAAATTTGAATTATATTTATTGATCTTAGATTACATATTTCATTTTTTAACTTAGAAAAGCAATCAAAATGAATCATTCAAACAAACCTAATCATAACCAGCCATATATGGTATGTACGCAATAACATTTTATTATTACCTTAAATATACATTACTACTATGTTTTAATATTGGTGGATTGAAAGTATAAAAGTTTTTTATTATTTTGATTTTTTAATTGAAGTATAGTTGGTTTATGATGTTGTGTAATTTCTGCTATATAGCAAAGTGATTCAGTTATACATATATCAATATATACATTTTTTTAAAATAAAAAAGTTTTTTAAAGGAGAGATTTTATTTTATGTCTTGCTTTAAATGTTTAAGGGCTTCCCCGGTGACTCAGCTGGTAAAGAATCTGCTTGCAATGCGGGAGACCTGGCTTTGATCCCTGGGTTGGGAAGATCCCATTGAGAAGGGACTAGCTAAAAGTTTAATAAACAAAGACTTAAAAAGTGACAGCAAATTACTGGTTAGTAATTCTGCTTTGGGAAATATTCTCTGTTGCTTAAAGTATAAAACTCTGACAATTGTATGATCATTATACTTTGGCCACCTCATGCGAAGAGTTGACTCATTGGAAAAGACTCTGATGCTGGGAGGGATTGGGGGCAAGAGGAGAAGGGGACGACAGAGGATGAGATGGCTGGATGGCATCGATGACTCGATGGATGGGCAGGGAGGCCTGGCATGCTGTGGTTCATGGGGTCGCAGAGTCGGACATGACTGAGCGACTGATCTGATTTGATCTGATCTGAATGCTGTTGATAGAGTATTTTCTGGAAATAATTATGAAGCCTGAAAATGCATATGTCATATGCATTATTTATGTCACATAGGTGATTCATATATATGCAGCAATGTAAGTGAGGCACCAATATAATTGAGATCAGTATAATTTTTCCATTTTGTTGAATTTATTTCTACTTTATTAGCAATATGGTATTATTTTTCAACATAGATCAGTATTTCATTGATTAATTAATTAAATAAAAACAGTTGCTGCCTTTCTTAAGCCAATCACATGCCTAGACATGCTAAGCAAGATTAGCCATAACTCTGTGTACTAAACATGTGTCCTGGAGGCCTGGGATCACATACAGCTATCACTGAGGAATGAAAAGGTCACCTGTTTCATTATATTTCTTAGTGCTTGGCTAACATTCAAAGTTCACACATCAGACAGTGAGTTGAAGTATTTCTCTACAAGAACAAAAAATTTTAGAAATAGAGCTCAGTGAGAAAAGCTCAAAAGCAAAACAATATTTTAGCTTTTTTTCTCCCATAGGCTATAACTAAACTAATCATCTAAGCTAATTAACTAAAGCCCTTTAAGGATGGCCAGGTTATAAATATAAAATTATTTTCTGTGATTATTACA
Source organism: Bos indicus (assembly GCF_029378745.1). Taxonomy (NCBI): domain Eukaryota; kingdom Metazoa; phylum Chordata; class Mammalia; order Artiodactyla; family Bovidae; genus Bos; species Bos indicus. The sequence goes on along the minus strand of NC_091776.1, from coordinate 24,949,240 downwards.
TTGAAAGGCATTTCCAGGTCAACAATCTAAATGCCTTGAAAAACTGTGGAAGAAGTATTGTTTTCTGAGAGATGAAACTATATTCTGATGTAAACAAGTTTTAACATGTTGAAGGTAGAATATCTGTATCTGAGTGGGCAGGATTTGCTAATGGAATGTTTTCTTGCTAATATTATCTCCAGGGCCTGAATATTTCTGGGTGATATGTAAGTTGATCTCTCCAAAATAATGTGGCTGAATAATATGTCAGAAAGAAGGACGGGGTTGTACAAGATGAACTGGTTATGGCTTTTATAATTCAGTACATGAAGAAAAAGCACGTTATTTATCAAGACAGATGTGAATGCACACTGCAGTGAATTCACTGGAAGTTTTAAATAATTTACAATGACATATTGTGCTACAGTTTAGAGTCTAAATTTGTATTGGATCTTGGAGAGTTGTCTGCTGGTGATTCTGGCAACTCTAAAACTTGCGTGGGAAGGACACTTGCTGTATGCAATTCCTGTGCCTCCATGGTCAAAGGATATTGGAATTTTTCTCTGCCATGCCAAGCATTCTCCAAGAAATGAACTGAGGTTACCTGCTGATAGCTTCCACATTTGAATGTTCAATCCATACATCATTGTCCTACAAATCTTTGTGACATACTTTAGTGTAAATTTGCCATCCATTATTCCTATTTCTCAAACACCGTCAATCCAAACCAAAACGAGAGCACATTTATTAGCAAAGCTGCACACTTCTGATGCAGCTGCTAATAGTATTTGTAATGAAGTTAAGCATAGTTTTAGAAATGTAATTGTAAGTGCACTTGCTCCAATTTTTCTTAATTTGTTCTCATATTTCAAACACAAAATGTTCTTTTTTTCACCCTGAGTAATAACATTTATTTTACCAGAAGTTTTATTTAGCAATAATCACTCAAAATTAAATTGTATTATTATCCTTTGCCTCATGATGTACTTTTGTAATCCTGGTACTGAAATATAAATTATGAATATTTTCAGTGAGTGCAAAATCAATGGATGAGATGATAATACTTTCCTACTTTGTGATTTTTTTTTAAACCAACATTCCATTTAACTGTTTATGGAATTCCTTGGCTAAGAGCCACTAAACTTGGGCACAAAACAAAGACACAGTATGCCCACTGTACAAGCAAATTACAACCTGCTGTGCCATGACCATTCTAATATGATTTTCTCAAGTGCATAACTTTGTTGCTATTTCCCATTGCCCTTTATTAAGAGTAGAAAAGAACATGAATGGGACCCCATTCACTATTAGGATAGGAGAGAAGGAAGGCACCAGAGCTTTGGGGACTAGTAGGGAAAACAATAAGAGTTTGATATGAAATAACAGTAGAAATAGTTTTAGGGACTGTCAGGTAAAATGTGAGGGAAAAGGATATGTCAACCTGTCACTGCTAAGGAATGAAAATTATTAGCATTTTCAACTACTCACATACACTTGCTTATCTAGTTGTCCACTAATCCTTAGCAGTAGCTCTCTTTGTATTATATTGTTTTGTGTTGCTATACTTTGTTTATTTTACTTTCTAAATACTTTGGAAATTGTCTTGTATTATATTGATTGGTAATAGTGAATTTTTTTCTTTTCTCTTTTTACTGGAGCATAATTGCTTTACAATGTTGTGGTAGTTTCTGCTGTACAAAAAAAAATGAATTAGCTGTATGTATTTGAGAAGTTTTCGAGAGTTTGAACTTCTTTCCATAGAGTCTTATGCTGCGTGGGCTCAGTTGTTCAGTCCTATCTGACTCTGGCCAACTGTAGCCCACTAGGCTCCTCTGTTTCATGGGATTTTCCAGGCAGGAATACTGGAGTGGGTTGCCATTTCTTACTTCAGGAGGGGTCTTCCAAACTCAAGGATCAAACCCACATCTCCTACCTTAGCGGATGGATTTTTTTACCACCGAACCCTTGGGAATACCTCTATATTTCTTACTATCATGCTAATTCTAATTAATTTAAATTATAATTTAGCCATATGAAAAAATCGAAATATAAAAGAATTTATTGAATTGATGCTTTTGAACTGTGGTGTTGGAGAAGACTCTTGAGAGTCCCTTGGAATGCAAGGAGATCCAACCAGTCCATCCTAAAGAAGATCAGTCCTGGGTGTTCATTGAAAGGACAGATGTTGAAGCTGAAACTCCAGTACTTTGGCCACCTGATGCGGAGAGCTGACTCGTTGGAAAAACCCTGGTGCTGGGAGAGATTGAAGGCGGGATGAGAAAGGTACAACAAAAGTTGAGACGGTCGGATGGCATCACCGAGTGAATGGGCATGAGTTTGAGCAAGCTGCGGGGAGTTGGTGATGGACAGGGAAGCCTGGCATGCTGCAGTTGATGGGGTTGCAAAGAGTCCGACCTGACTGAGCGACTTAACTGAAGAAAAAATAGTTTTATATTATTATTGTTTCTTAGGTTTCATTTACCATTTTTAAAATAGGTAACTTGTTTCAACCTACAGTCCAATTCAATAGATATTTTGAAATTTATATGTCCAAATATGACTTATAGATAATAGTCTAATTATATTCCATAATTTTCATGATAAACACTTTAATTTTGAAAGAAATTTATAAGTTTTATACTTAACACTATGTTCACAGATATGTGTTTTTGGCCCAGAATGAAAATAATCCACTTGCAATGCAGGAGACCCAAGTTCAATCCATGGGTCTGGAATGTCCCCTGGAGAAGAGAATGGCTACCCAGTCCAGTATTCTTGCCTGGAGAATTCCATGGACAGAGGAGCCTGGTGGATCCATGGGGCCATGAAAAGTTGATACTACTAACACTTCCACGTGTTTTTCTTTATCTTCCATTCTTTCCCTTTGATATATATCATATATTTTTCTTAGTGCTTAACAATGAAATCATTATGACTGTTTTTGCAAGTCTTATATTGAACTGTTAAGAAGAATTATAGCGTGCCCTGTAATGCATAAGGGCTTACCAGGTAGCTCAGTGGTTAAAAAAAAAATCCATCTGCCAGTGCAGGAGAGGTGGGTTCAATTCCTGGGTCAGGAAGATCCCCTGGAGAAGGAAATGGCAACCCACTCCAGTATTCTGGGCCTGGGCAGTGCAATAGACAGAGGAGCCTGGCAGGCTACGGTCCAGGGGGTCACAAAAAAGTCAGACACGACTTTACGTCTAAAACCAAAACCAGTCAAGCCTTCCGTATCCCCTGATCCTGTTTATGACACCAACTGTCTTCCTGAATCTCACTATGCGCTCTGTTGCCTGAACCCAGGGTAGACAAGAAGCAAACTAAGAGGCTGGAAGGAGATGTTAGGATCCACAGGAACTGCAGACACCTTTATTCTCTCCTGGGTGGTATGGCAGCCATAACACAGCCTCTCTCCTGGCTGATGCAGCAGCTGTAGAAACAGCCACAACATAACCATACAGAGCTATAATGGAGCCATAACATAACCTCATATAACATAGCCATGGTGTCACTCCAGTGAAGCCCCAGTACAGCAGCAGCCAGGACTTTCATGGTGAAGCTCATACAAGTGTACCCACTCACAGTAACCTGTGACCAAGCAGGTACCTCGTGACGTGCATGAGCAGTGGTATAAATGATCTCAGCTGTTACATAGTCATTGTTTACAAAACGTGGGGTGAGAGAGCCTGAACACACCTTGGCTAATTTGCTCTCTCTCCACACCTCCACAATTGCTTGATCCCATCCCCTAAAATCTCTAAATCTTTCTATCTCTCTCCATATATATGTATGTACATGTGTATGCATGTATGTATAAACACACATTTTGTTGATATAACAACATGTTTTACTCATATTATCCTTGAAGCAGACTTATCTGGCAGTTCAATAATTCAATATTATATTAGGCACTAGAGTCTATTCTGTTTTTTTTCCTGTTCCTTCTTTTCCTCCTTTGTATTTTGATATGAACCAGAAAACAAAAAAACAAAAACAAAAACACAGTCTTACTGAGTTTGTTGTCAACACAATAATCTGAGTTGGTTTTTTGAAGACACTAAATATATAAACTAAAAAATCAGTTATATGTTACAACTTACTGATCTGTATTTAGGAGTAAAATAGTAGAGTAGTACTATTTATTGCAATCACTTGTTTTCACATTTCTGTTCGATGCAGTACACAGCTGATACAAGAGGGAGTGCTGTGAATGCTTATCACCGAGCTGTACCCTTACTGCCTAGCCCCTGACCCTGGTAGTTCCTAAGGTGTCCTTGGACCTTGTTGATTCTACTGCTACAGTTTAAAAATAACTCATTAAGTAATAGTTTTATCTGTTCCTCTTTTCCTTCTATGTTGTAGCTGCTGCTGCTTGTTTTTCTTAGTATGCCAGATATGATGTCATATGCTCTGTTTTGAGTGTCTTAATAACAGCTGCCCCAGTAAATATTTTATAAAATATTCAAGTCTAGCTAGAGTTTCAAATAATATGCTCTATCTGCAAGTCATGTGACCAGTCCTTAAAAGACTAGTATACTGAGCGAATTTAAAGTGAAAACAATCACAAACAGAACAAAAACAAAAAAACAAAAAAACTAGCAAAGAAATGTGGGAAAAGACTTTGGGACAAAAAAAAAAAGCTGGGACAAGTTGTGAAGAGGGCTGGAATTATTCAGAATTTTACTTGAACATGTTAGGTAAGTTGGGATATAAATTAACTCAGTTCTTCAAATTGGTACACATTATATTTGTTTTCTACCATGTCTGCCTTATGTCTTTTATGTTTAACTCAGATAAGAGTTTCTTAATCTATTTAGTAATTTATTCATTCATCTGGACCCATTTCCTAAGCTGTTATGGAATGGATGTACAGTTGTTTGCACTGCTGCTATGGGTTTTGTGATAATGTCTTCCTCGGGGTACTGTGCAAGGTGTTTGGATCACTCAAAAATTCTGAAGTGGACTGTAGTTATGATTCATTTTTATTTGATATAAATATCAATTGTTGATTGAAATAATCTAATATTCTGTCATTAATGATGCAGACACCAAGAGTTAGAGGCAACAGTAGATGGTTTTGAAATTGCAAAATGTTTATCATGCTCCAGAGATTGAATTCTCATAATAGGTGATAACAGGATGGCAGGATATATTGGCATATTTTTATCCATAGGAAGATATATGTTTTCTTAATGCAAATATTGATTCTCAATTTGGCCTTAGTCACAATGAATATCTGAGTCGATGAATCTTGATATTGACCTTAATAGTAATCAATTCCTACTTCATATTCCTGAAGTCATAAATTACAGTTATATGCCGTTCTGGTCTTACTGCTTTCTAATTTCCCACGACATTCTCAGATCAATACCTCACTATTTACTAAGTGAAGAAAACAATTTATTCTGATAACACATTTGTAGTACATAACATTTTAAAATTACAAAGCTGATATTTTAGCTTTTCTAACTCCTAATAGGCATTGCAAGATAATATGTGATCAAGGGAACTTATGTACCTGACATCCTTGAATCTTCAATAACTTGATTTATAATTGATGACTGATGCACATTTTTATTTCTAAGTGTGAAGGTTACATAAATAAATACGTAGTTACATTGTTTTATTCAGAGACATGCCACTTAAAGCAATATTATAAATGCAAAATACTTGAAATTGAATTAAGCATTTTAAGCTGAGCCATAAAATCAGTTGTTGGAATGCAGAATTAGAAGATAATTGCCAGATTTCAGCATCAGTATGTACCATTTTCTAAAACTTTAGAAGTGTTATGACAGTAGTTAAACTATAAAAAGCTGCACCTAGATGAAATTGACTCATCAAAAGAAATATACAGCAAAGAGACTACAGAATGGGCCTGGAAAATTAACAAGGCCTGGTGCTCTCTGCCTAAATCATTGTTACACACTAATTAGTGCTGTGCTCTGATTTGAGGCTTTAAATTTGTTCCTTTGAAGATTTTCTTAAAATTGTATTCAAAGGAAAGGCTCCTCTTTAATAAAACTGTATAATTCTTCATTCACTTGGGAAACATAGCTTCCTAGCATAATGCTGCTTGAAAACCTGGAGCTGACTTCTAATAGAGGTGCTAATTATTAACATTCCAGTATCAGCCAAAGGCTGCATTCTCTAAGACTGAAATAAAATAATAGTGCACAAATATTTCAACTCCATTCCCAATAAGTACTTGAAAAATTCAATAATGTTCATTAAATGCATAAATGTGAATATTAAAAATAAAGATATTTCCCCTGTGATTTATGATGTACTATCTGAAAAGCAAAGCTGAAGAAAGGCATCATTATATGGCATAAAAAGGAATTCTTTGGCTGTTAATTATAATGTAAATTTATCATTACACCAGGAAAAAAGAACAGCTTGATATTTAAAAACCATCAGGCATGGTTGGTCATTCAAAATATAGATGCATTAATCTTTAATAATTCATGGAGTACAATATGGACAAGGATAATATAAAATGATGAGATACCTTAAAATGACTTAAAAGAAAGTTCTAGTAATGGTCTATTATAAATGGAAACTTGATGGAAGAAAAGAGGATATTTAACTTTTTCTTCTAGAAGATAGAGTAGTTAATAAGAAAGTTTATATAGAATTTATCTCCATATGTCTGCAAATTACCTTATTTACTACTATTTTTTTCTCTACCATTTTTACAATGACACAATGTAAAATCCCTTCCCTATGTGAAGAAAGCTATCACTGTCATGTTAGAAAAGGAAGTAGCTTGCCCTGGGAGTTAAAATAATGAACTTTTTAAAAACACATTAACTCTCTATGTGTCCTTGGGAAATTGGCTTACCCTCTCAGGCACTTTATTTCCTCATTTGTGCAGCCAGAGTCAGAGACGCTGATTTCCAAATGTTCACCATGCAAGTGAGATCGAGGAGGTTTTCACCCTAAAAGATAAAACAGGGTTAGTTGATAATCTTGTATTGTGTCAGTTTAAGCTGGAAATACATGATACTTTCCAGAATTTTCTTCCTTGAATGGTCTCAGGTAAAGACTGGTCACAAGAGGTATTTGTTTGAAGTTGGGGGAAGAAGGTGAAATAAAAGCCATTGTACTTTGAAAGTTGTCATCGGTTGAAGCAGTAGGGATAAATGCAGAATTCTAGCTTGTTCTCAATTTGCTACTTGCCCAGCTCTTGTCATCAAATTCTGACTCTACTGAGCAACTAGATGCTGAGCTATTGCAATGGAGAGCCAACAACTTCCTATGGTCATCTACCCTGCCCTCTTTGTGATTCTACCCTAGCAGCCTCCTGCCAGCTCTGACTATTTCATCTACATCAGGGCTATTTGGTGACTTTTTCCTTCTCCTTTCTAGTCCTTTTAATTCTTCAATTCCTCCAACAATTGTGTAGCAACTAACTTTGGAGTAGTAACTTCTTGATTTTCTAATATCTATTAATGATCATGCTTTCTTGTTGAAATCCTAACAGACATAATTGGTGAAGCTGTGCATCAGAACTAGCATATTTTAAAAGCTTCATGGATAATACATACGTAATAGTTAAAAATAAAGAAAATGCCCATATATTTTCAATTTCATTGATCCCATAAAATTATTAGATACAATCCAGAATTCCCAAATATATTTAATCTTGAAAGTAGTGTTAAATTCATGTATTCTTGATTTCGCATTATTATAAATTTCTGGACTTTGCCTTATCTTTAAAATTTTACTTAAATTTAAGTAGCAGATATATAAAAAGAAACTTTGAAATTGATATTCATGTAAGCTAACTAAAGAAGAAAAATTTTGAATAAAAGTAAATTTAAAGAAAACTTACTAGTATCTCAATGTCTGTATTTGAAAGAGTATCAGAACTCATCTGACATGAATTCACTGAGGAATCCAAATTTCTCTTGGTTTCTAAGCACAAACTGAGTATTTTTAATATAATTTTCCAAAAATATTGTTTCATGATTTTTTGGGGGAGGGAGAATGTTAGGAGATATCATTCAAATTTTCCCAAATCTTACTTCCTGCTTCTTACCAGCCAAATGTATATGTACTGTTCATTTATAAGGAAATGTGATACATAATTTCCTGAGAATTCTGCTGACTATCAAAGTCTGGGGACTTGTGGAGCTAATAGAAACAGTAGAATGATGTGATATCAGTTTGTGAGATTGCCTTAACCATATATTTACTTAAACTTTTCAAATTCAAAGCTGGTATCCGCTTATGTAATATGGCTTTTAGAGAAATTCAAGCTCATGAATGAGAATTTCTTAGAGACAGTGTTCATAATGATACATTCTGAAATATCTGGAAATTGAGTTCACAGTTAAGGTCCCTGATAAACTGAGGGACTCAAAAAAATATAATCAGAAGGTCCCAGCACAGGCAATGAAGGAAGTTAAAATAGGGAGACTGCCCATCTTTTTCCATCTTTTTAGAAAGGCGTGCAAAAATCTTCTAGGAAATTAAATTCTCAGCTTAATCTTATCTTCTATAATGCTTAAATTTCATTTTACTTTTTGTGAATTAAACAGTGTATTGTTCTAGAAGTACTAAAGGAGAGATAAGCCAGAACTCTCTCTCCCCAAATAATATTCCAAATCCATGTCTTACATATATTGTGGCCAATAATCTTATTCTTTACCAATAGGAAATAAAGTGAGAAAAAGCAAACTGAAGTGGGGTAGGGGAAGCATAATATAAGTATTATTTTTCCTAAGTATCTATGGCAAATGCCAATTTTCCATGACTTAAAGCCAAGACAAAACAAATTATAAAATGTTTTCATAAAGCCAATTCCAAGCTAGCAATTAGTTCCACAGCCAAGAGACAAAAAAAGATATGAATTATCCAACTTAGATGAGTTATCCAACAAACAGCTAACAGAGTCATAGCGGGGAGAATTCAAGATGAACAGAGTAAGAGGGACGAGGAGAAAATAAAGAGCCACAGGCGAACAGCTGTGTGGGGGTTATTGTCTACTCTCTGTAACAAACAGGGAGAATGATCACTGTATTTGCTAGAATTAGATTTGACTACATGTTCAAAACATGAAGATCAGCAGTATAAGTACGATATAAAATTTCATGCTCAGGAGAAAGCCACATTTCAGCAGCCATGAACTATTCTAATAATTTACTTTGTGGCTTTCCAAAATTGTCAGTGTGGTAGACTGAATTCTATCATGATCCCTCGAATCTTGTCCATTAGAGTACACATCCTATATAATTTTTTGTGTAGGCAGAAACCGTGACATTATTCTAACCATTAGAATATGGGAAAGGTAAGGGAATTTTGCAATTCAAGTTCTTATCATTTGGCTTTGAGTTAACAAAAGGAAACGTCCTTTTTGGGTCTGACAATTAGGTGAGCCCTTTGAAAGAGATCCCAGACTTTCCCTAAGTTATAGACTTAAAGAGCAGAGACATTCTCCTGTTATCCTCAAAGGAGCAAACTGGCATATTGTAGAGAAGGGCTCACACAGTAGGGAATGGCAGCAGCCTTTAGGGATTGAGCGCTTCAGTCCTGCACCTGCCAGGAATGGAATTCTGCCAACAACCACAAAAGCTTCAAAGGGGATCTCAAGCATCAGAGGAGCCCACAGTCCCAGCTGACACCTTGATTACAGTTTTCTGAGACCCTGAGCAGAGGGCTAACTTCAACCATGCCCAAATTCCTGACTCAGAAACCGTGAGATCCTAGATGGCTTCTATGATCTATCCAACACAGCTTCTTGAACTTTTGTCCTCATATCTCTTCTGTAAAAAGAAACATGAAAGAAGGATTAAATAAGGAGAAGAAGAATAAAAGTGCCTCCCTTTAAGAACACTTTCTAAATTTCATACTCAACAGTTCTGATTATATATCTCTACCTAGAACATGGTCACATGACCACCTTCATCTGGGTAGGAGGGTTCCATTACAAAGAAAGAGTGTGCAACTGGGTATCAGGAAAAAGTGAGATTATCTAGCACAAATTTCATATAATTTAAAGACGTTAAGGGAAGCGGGTAGTGGGATGGGTGTGCTGATCCAGAATGTTACCAGAGAGCAATTAATTCACTGCTAGCAGAATTGGTCCATATTCAATCTGGTCAGAAAATAATAAAGACTTGGAGCAATCAAGTATCTTATAAATTATCATATGTAAAGTTCTACTTTGGAGAAGGAAATGGCAGCCCACTTCATTATTCTTGCCTGGAGAATTCCATGGACAGAAGAACCTAGTGGGCTACAGTCCATGGGGTCACAAAGAGTCAGACACAACTTAGCAACTAAACAGAGTTCTACTTATCATAGTAGTAACAGAAGACCTGAACTTATTTTTTAACATAAAATCATATAAATCAAGGTAATAAAACTACAGTCCTCTACAAAAGAGCGCCAATTTCAGTCAAGCATGTTAGAAAAAAAAAAGACTGAAGTACTGTTCCTTACAGTCTATTGGAAAAAAATATTTTACATTGAGGTTTGGCTAAAATAATTATATGCATTGGGTTGTTGATAACATTTCAAGATACATGATTCAGAGGCTCCTTAGTCTTAATGTTATTTGATTTGTGTTCAATAATTTCATCACTTTTGAATTTCTGGTAAGTCTTACTACTATAGCTTCTTTTATCTCCACTTAACCTCTCAGGCTTTCAATATAGCCAGTCCTTAAACTCAGTTAATTAAATAATGACCTTATTTAACATTGGTAATATATGTTGCACACACACACACATATACACATACACACATACATATATATAGTCTAATTTCATGATAATACAAGTTGGGATATTAATATACTAAATATCACTCATTTTAACAATCAAAATCCTAGCAAGTAAGAAGAGGATAACTAAGTCATGAAATTGCCATATTCTTATGGTTAATGTATAACTTTTTAATGGAACATGATATGTTTTACGTCTTGTTCTCTTAATTGTGATTATAGAAACACTATTTACTGTTTTTGGACTTGGTACTTGGTCTTGGTCAATTTTTTTTCACAATCTCCAAGAAAGCCACATTATAACTCTATTTCACATAAATTAGCTATCTCATCTGTGAAGATATATTATGCATAGATTTTTTAATTCAATTGAAATTCAGCAAACAAGCTATTATAAAGCTATCAGCTTGGATCAGTCTGACTTAGTATACTGGCTCAATGGATACAGGGGTCTGTTATTTTTCTGATGCTCTTAAGTTCCTCTGAAGTTTCTTTGCTCTAAATGAACTCTATTCTCCTTGTTAAAACTGAAGGACAAAGGGTCACAAAGACTGAACTCAATTGGAAAAAAATTAAACTGACTTTAGTTTCAGCTAATATAATGTGGCAAGGATCTGGCATTTAATTCCCATTTGTTTACAAATGCTAGACAATATGGAGCTTCTGAAACCTCAGAAGGGACTTCTCTTAGAGAAGAAAAATGTATTAAAAAAAAAGTCTCTTTTATCCTTTTCCATTTCAATACTCAAACTGTGATATTTAACTCATGTTATTTAATTCAAATTCTCTGTGTTAGAATAGAAATTTGAAAGCAAATATTTATTTGGCAAAATAGGTAACCAATAGAAGTAGGGAACTCTCTAGATGGATAATACAGTATTGATTTATAATTATTAGTTCAGTTTGGAAATTACATTACTCATATTTATTTTAGTAAGAGTCTATCATTACTTGAAACAAATGTGCACTTGTATATGGAGAAAATAGAAGTAGGAGAGAGATGGGATGATACCCCCAAACTTAAACCAGATAACCCTCTTAGCTCTTCATTAGCCAGGCAGATATGGTTAGCCAACAAATAAGGAGGAATAAAACTACTGTCATTCATGAAGATTCTGTGGTTACCTCTTCTTTGTACCCTTATAATTTCCCTAAAATGAACGTTATGAATATGGAAGAAAAAGTTTCACCCACTTTCTTAGATAGAACTTCAAGCTTCAAAATTTCTGGGTTGGAAAATAGCTTGAAGTCCTGTGATTATGAGGGAAATTTTCCTAGGACCCTGAAATGTTCCCAGAATTACTTAATGTTTGTCTATGAAAAGATCTGAATTTTTTCATAACTTATTTATAGATCATGGGATGTAATCTTACTTGTGAAGTGCCTGTCCCTCCCACCTCAACTCTAAAGGATCAGAGAATCAAGAATTTGAATGTCAAGTCAAAGAGATTGATGTATCTTTCTAACAACAGATATAAAGCAGGTAAATTATTTTAAAAATCTCTGTCTTCCATAGAGAATAGACTTACGGACACGGGGAGAGGGAAGGAGAGGGTGAGATGTATGGAAAAAGAAACATGGAAACTTACATTAGCATATGTAAAATATAGTTAGCCAACAGGAATTTGCTGTATGGCTCAGGAAACTCAAACAGGGACTCTGTATCAACCTAGAGGGATGGGATGGGGAGGGAGATGGGAGGGAGGTTCAAAAGGGAAGGGATATATGTATACCTATGGCTGATTTCATGCATTGGAGAAGGAAATGGCAACCCACTCCAGTGTTCTTGGCTGGAGAATCCCAGGGACAGAGGAGCCTGGTGGGCTGCTGTCTATGGGGTCACACAGAGTCGGACACGACTGAAGTGACTTAGCAGCAGCAGCATGACTGATTCATGTTGAGGTTTTACAGAAAACAACAAAATTCTGTAAAGCAATTATCCCTCAATTAAAAAATAAAGAAATTAAAAAAAAAAACAAACCTTTGTCTTCCAGTACCTATCATTTCATTGCTGCCTTAGTAGATCACCATGGAACAGCCTTCCTAAAGAATCCTTACACAAACTCCACATGTCCACTTCATTTCATAATTTGCAAGCTGATACCATATTCCAAAGTTTGAACAATTTTAGTTCACCTTCATATACTTTATCATTAAAGTAGGGCATTTTAACTGGAGATATTTCTAGACCTGTCCCTGTATTGTACATGAGACTAGAATACTCACAAAACTGTAAGCTCTTGGTGTGATATTACTAGCCCAGATTGCAGCTTCATTTAGGGAAATTTTCCTTTAGAACCCTTCATGTATTTTCAAGCCAGAGGTAAACTTCAGGTGGAAATAAATCATCTCTACCTTTCAAAATGTTCTGATAAAATGAGTTGTCAAAGGAGAACAGTTGCAGTGTGTCTCAGTGAAATTCCTAAAGCATATTCAAATGCATCCTATCTTCCATATACCAGTACATGCCAATAGGTGATAGGAATGATATAACTTTCATCAAATCATGAATGATTCGGTTACACCGGACAGTAAATATCTACTGACTTTGCATGTGTACAAATGAGACTTCATGCTGTGTTTCTTGCCATAAAAACAAAAATAAGCTACAGCTACAAAATGTCTTGCTGGAGCCATTGCACAGCAGGTTCTACTATTCTGTTATTAATTCATCTCCTCCCAACACGCTCAGACTAACAATTTTTGAAGCAGGACAAAATCTTAGGTTGTTAAAACAAATTGAAATCATGAAATAAAGTCTCAGTAATTTAACATTTTATTGTATTTTATAATTTCATTATAAAATTTTTCATTCAAAAAAATTTTATAGAGATGCTGTATATATACATCATTTAAGTTCTGCCAGTATCATTATACTATATTTGATTTGTCATATATTTATTCACGTATTCATGTCTGTATCTCTCAATTGGCCAAATTTATATTTTTTCCTGGTGCATTTGAAAATAAATTGTAGATACTTTCCCCTTAGGATGTCAGCTTATGTATTATTAACTAGACTTTAATCTTGGTTTAACTTTTGTTATGATGTAAAATATATATAAAATGGAATCCACTCATTTTTAATGCACATTCTCTGAATCTTGCCATTCCTCTAGGTAACGTAACTCTCTAGCAATATAGAATATTATCATCACCACCCCCCAGAAGTTGCCTCTTGTCCTTTCCTGATCAATCACTGTCACATCTTCAAATAAAAACTGCTATGGTTGTATTCCACTGTATATTCAATTAACCTCTTCTAGAAGTTAATAGAGTAATCATGCAGTATGTACATTCTTAATAGACATTTTTCATTTATTATAAAACTTTCAAAGTTTATTCATATTGTTGAGTGTACAGGCAGTTTATTCTCTTTTCATTGCTGAAGAAAAATGTATCATTTGTGAATATAATATAGTTTATTAGTTTTCTTATTAGTGGATGTGGCAGCTGTTTCCAGTTCTTTATTACTATGAAAGAGCTAATATGAAAATTCTCATATGAAATTTTATGACACTTACTTTCATTCCTTTTGGATAAATGTCTAGGATTAGAGCTGATTAGTAGCAGCATGGTTGTGGTAGTTTATTTGCTCAGTAGTGTCTGACTCTTGTGACCTCATAGACAGTAGCCTGCCAAGCTCCTCTGTCCATGGCAAGAATACTCGAGTGGGTTGCCATTTCATGGTATAGGATTTTGAAATTCCACCAAGAATGTATGGAACTCCTGGTTATTCTTCATATTTGTCACTGTTTGGTGTTGTGTGTCTATTTTGTTTTAGTCACTTTGAGTGGATGTGTAGCAGTAGCTTGCTGTGGTTTTTATTTGCATTTTATTGATAGCTCATGATACTGAACTGTTGACACCTTTTCTTTTTGTTATTGGTTGTTTTCATATCTTCTTTTGCAAAGTGTTTATTCAAAGATTTTGCCCATTTTTATTACTGGACTGTTTGTTATTTTTATTAATGAGTTTTATGCTCCCCAGATAGTTCAATGGTAAAGAATCTGTCTGCCTTTGCAGGAGATGCAGGAGACAGAGGTTCAATCCCTGTCATGAAGGTCCCCTGCAGAAGGAAATGACAGCCCACTCCAGTGTTCTTGCCTGGGAACTCCCATGGACAGAGGAGCCTGGCAGTTTACAGTCCATGGGGTCACAAAGGATTTGGACATGAATTAGCAACTAAACAATAACATGATACTTAAATACCAGTATTTTGTCAAAAAATGTTTTTGTAAATACTTTCACTTGGACTATTTATTTTCTTAATGTTTTATTCTATAGGTTATAATTTTTAATTAAATATAATTTATCATTTTAATATCATTTATTAATATTTGTGTGAGTTATCAAGGAAATATTTACCAGACCATCCAAGTCAAAGAAACATATTCATGTTTCCTCGATAGTTTTAAGTTTTATATACATGTTTATGTTCTATCTCAATTTAAAACTTTTATAGAATGCAAGGTAGGTATCAGGGTGACTATTATAATGCTCATATACATATCCAGAAATTCTAGTAATATTTGTTGAAAGTCTTTTTTTGCTTTACCACTTTTCCCTGAAACATAAGTTGAAAATTAAATAATATACATGTTGGTTTATTTCTGGGCTATTTTGTTTTATTAATGTGTAATGTATTCTTATGCCAAAGCTGCATTCTCTTGATTACTGTATATTTAAAACAAGGTTTGAAAACTGGTAGTCTAAATACTCCAATTTTGTTTTTCAAAATGGCTTTCAGTATTCTAGGTTCTTTGCTTTTCCACACATTTTAGATTCAAATTGTCAGTTACTACAGAAAACTTGCTGAGATTTGATTTGACTTTGTGTGGAATCTGTATATCAATTTGAGAGGAACCGACATCTTAGCAATATGGAGTCTCTCAGTCCATGACAGTGACTTTTCTTATTATTTATTCAAATCTTCATTAAGTGTAGAGGTCTTGGCATGTATTTTGTTAAGTTTATTTCTAAATTCTTTATATTTCTTAACACTCAACAAATTAAAAAAAAACTGTTGATGCTATAAAAAAGATCATTACTTTCTATTTCATAATTATGAATTTTGATTTTTTACTGAATTCACTGCTTAGTTCTGTTAATTATACTGTAGATTTCTGATGATATTATATGTAAACAACATGCCTTCTGCAAATAGGTATTCTTATACTCTCTTATCTTTATGTCTTGATTTCTAACTTTCTGCAGTGGCCAAAAACCCTGTAGATGTGGTGAGAATAGATATTTTTTTCTTATTCCCTACTACAAAGAAGGAATTCAAATCTGCAGTGTTAAATGTGAAGTTAGCCTTAGGTTTTTCATGAATGTCCTTTTTCAAGTAGAGGGAATTTCCTTTTATTACTAAATTGCTACAAGTTTTAATTTTGAAGGAATGTCAAATTTTATCAAATGTTTTTTATCATTTATTAAAACTTAATTTGTACTTTTTCATTTTTACAAAATGGGCTACATCAGTTGATTTTGTAAATTTCAATCAATCTTACATTCCTGTGACAAAATTTATTGGCTGCAACACATTACCCTTTTACATATTGCTATATCTGATTTTCTAAAATACTATTAGTCAAGTTTGCATGTAGGTTTATAGACATGTATTAGCCTCCAGTTATTAGTTCCTTCTAATATATATTTTTATTTTGAAATTACCCTCCTTCTCCTCTATATTGTGAAAGAATTTGTGAAACATTGTGTTATTTCTTCCTTAAATGCTTAAAAGAATTGACCAATTGGATCACCTGGTCCTAGAGTTTTCTTGTTGGAAAGTTTATGAGAATGGGTTCAATTTATATACAAGACACATAGCTGTTCAAATTTTGCCCTTTGTTTCCTGTACATTTAGTAAGTTATATTTTACAAGAAAATTGTCTATTTGGTTTAAATTGTTGTAATTGTTGACAGAAAACTGTTCATAATCTCTTATTTTGTATGTACCAGTATTACTTGTATGTACCTGTGCTACTTGTTAGACCTAATGGAGGCAGAAGATATTAAGAAGAAGTGGCAAGAATACATGAAGAACTATACATAAAAGATCTTAAAGAACCAGATAACATGATGGTGTAATCACTCACCTAGAGTTAGATACCTGGCATGTGAAGTCAAGTGGTCCTTAGGAAGCATCACTATGAACAAAGCTAGTGGAGGTGATGGAATTCCAGCTGAGCTAGTTCAAATCCTAAAAGATGATGCAGTTAAAGTGCTGCACTCAACATGCCAGCAAATTTGGGAAGCTCAGCAGTGGCCACAGGACTGGAAAACGTCAGTTTTCATTCCAATCCCAAAGAAAGGCAATGCCAAAGAAAGGCAATGCCAAAGAATGATAAAACTACTGCAGAATTACACTCATCTCACATGCTAGCAAAATAATGCTCAAAATTCTCCAAGTGAGGCTTTAACAGTACATGAACTGAGAACTTCCAGATGTTCAAGCTGGATTTAGAAAAAGCAGAGGAACCAGAGATCAAATTGAAAACATCTGTTGGATCATGGAAAGTGCAAGAGAATTTAAAACAAAAACAAAAACACAACTGCTTCTGCTTCAGTGATTATGCCAAAGCCTCTGACTGTGTGGATAACAACAAAGTATGGAAAATTCTTCAAGAGATGGGAATACCAGATCACCTTACCTGCTTCTTGAGAAATATGTATGCAGGTCAAGAATCAACAGTTAGAACATGACATAGAACAAGGGACTAGTTCCAAATTGGGAAAGGAGTACTTCAAGGCTGTATATTGTCACCCTGCTTATTTAACTTATATGCAGAGTACATCATGAGAAATGCCAGGCTGGATGAAGCACAAGCTGGAATCAAGATTGCCAGGAGAAATATCAATAACCTCATATATACTGATGATACCACCCTTACAACAGAAAGCAGAGAGAAGCTAAGGAGCCTCTTGATGAAAGTGAAAGAGGAGACTGAAAAAGCTGGCTTAAAACTCAACATTCAAAAAACTAAGATCATGGCATCCGTTCCATCAATTCATGAGAAATAGATGGGTAAACAATGGAAACAGTGACAGACTTTATTTTCTTGGGCTCCCATATCACTGCAGATGGTGACTGCAGCCATGAAATTTAAAAGATGCTTGCTCCTTGGAAGAAAAACTATGACCAATCTAGACAGCATTTTAAAAACAGAGACATTACTTTACCAACAAAGGTCAATCTAGTCAAAGCTATGGTTTTTCCAGTAGTCAGGTATGGATGTGAGAGTTGGACTATAAAGAAAGCTGAGCACTGAAGAATTGATGCTTTAGAACTTTGGTGTTGGAAAAGACTCTTGAGAGTCCCTTGGACTTCAAGGAGATCAAACTACTCAATCCTAAAGGAAATCACTGCTGAATATTCATTGGAAGGATGATGCTTAAGCTCCAATACTTTGGCCACCTGATGTGAAGAACTGACTCATTTGAAAAGACTCTGATGCTGGAAAAGATTGAAGGCAGAAGAAGAAGGGGACAACAGAGGATGATTGCATGGCATCACTGATTCAATGGGCATGAGATTCTGCAAGCTCCAGGTGTTGGTGATAGATAGGGAAGTCTGACATGCTGCAGTCAATAGGGTCACAAAGAGTCAGACATGACTGAGAGACAGAATTTTACTGAACTGTACTAGTACTGATAACCACCCTTTAATTATTAATAGTGGTAATTTGTGTTCTTACTGTCCCTTTTCTAGATCAATCAACTTAGAAGTTCATAAAATGTGTTAGTCCTTACAACTTTTAACAAAAGAAATTTTCTCTGCAGAGATATTCTAGTGGTTTTCTGTTTTCTATTTTATTGATTTCTGCACTTCATTTATTGATTGTCTTGGGATTTATTTTTTTGTTGTTGGTGGTGTAGATTTGTATAAAAATCAAATAGGTGATTAGTGGTGCTGTTCAAATCTCCATATCTTACCAATTTTTTGCTTATTTGTTCCATAAATCAATCATTATTTTTATGGGATATGTCATGCCTTCTTAGTTCTTTGTATGTAGAGTAATTGGGTTACATCCTGAACACTGTGAAAGTTACATTCGTCCAAATATTGTTGACATTTTGGTTTGTATGTTTTAGGAGGCATTTAACTTTGTCATATTCAAATGAAAACTCTCTCTTAGGAAAACTAAGGAATCCTAGGTTAGCTCTTTTCTCTCTGTCTGAAGTCTGTCTCCAGCATGCACAGTTCATAGGTAAGTCAGAGATTCAGAAGTGTTTATATATAGAATTTGGGGCTTCTTCCCTTTGGTTCACTCTCCTATCAGATTCATATTTTATTTTATAACCACTGTCATCAGCCCAAATTCTGTCTTTGCTTTTTGTGACTGCAAGTACTGCACTTAAAAAAAATTATAGTTGATTTACAATATTTCAACTATTGTATTGAAATTTCAATATTTTGTATTATATTTCAACATTTTGCTATTCAATTAAATAACAAAGTGATTCAGTTATATGTACATATATGTTTGAAAGTGAAAGTCACTCATTTGTGTCTGACTCTTTGTGATTCCATGGACTAAAGAGTCTATGGAATTCTCCAATCCAGAATACTGAAGTGGGTAGCCTTTCCCTTCTCCAGGGGATCTTCCCAACCCAGAGATCGAACCCAGGTTTCCCGCATTGCAGGCGGATTCTTTACCAGCTGAGCCACAAGGGAAGCAGAGTGAAAGTTGCTCAGTCATGTTTGACTCTTTGCAACCCCATGGACTGTAGCCTGCCAGGTTCCTCTGTCCATGAAATTCTCCAGGCCAGAATACTGGAGTGGGTAGTCGTTCCCTTCTCAGGGAGATCTTCCCAACCCAGGAATCAAACACAGGTCTCCCACATTGCAGGCAGATTCTTTACCATCTGAGCCATCAGGGAAACCCTATATATGTGTATTCTTTTTCACATTTTTTTCCATTATAGGTTATTACAAGATATTTAATATAGTTCCCTGTGCTATACAGCAGTTCCTTGTATATCCATTTTATATATAGTACTGTACTGCACTTTAGATCATGGTTTAAATCAACATGAGAGATCTTCTTTAAAGCTTAAAACTCAGTAAACAACAGTTAAGCTAGTCCAAGTCATTTCCTTTTTTATTTTCTTTTTTGATACTTGACTCCTCTCCTTAATCAGTTTTATTTCTTCACACTCCAGGATAAGTCTAGTAAAAGCTTAAACATAACATTAATGGATCCCCTGCCATTTTTACTATTTCAAAAAGACTCATTTTACCGATATTCTAATTGTTTATGTAAGTTTAGTTGTATTTTGGGTGAGATAGAAGGTACATGGTAAACTTATTCTTTGACAATCAACCAAGTTTCAAAAGAGAAATACATTTTATTATCTGACTATTTTATATATAATTCAGTTGGTAGTTGCCATTTATGTATCTTGTACTAATTTTTTGGACTGTGTTGTATGGATTTATTCAGAACAGGAATTGGCCAACAGCTCTCAGATTAAATTTGGCTCACTGCCTGTTTTTGTAAATAAAGGTTAATTTAATGCATTTATTCATTTACTTATTGAACATACTCATTTATGTATTGTCTAAGAGTGCCTTCTCATTATATTAGCAGAGTTGAGTAGCTGAGACAGAGACCATAGAAGTGCAAAATGTAAAATACTTACTATTTATAAATAGCCAAGAAGTGTACTCTTTCTACAAACTTTATAGAAAGTTTCACTAAACAAAATCTATAATATGATATAAACATCTCAGGATGATTTTTTGCTTGGAGTCCAGAGCATGTACAAACTATGCAGCTTGAATACAGGTAATAGATAAGGCTTCTCTCTAGTTAGAAAGCAATCCTGTTAGACCTTATTGAGCTTTACTAGTCCCTTCTTAAGCCACTGAATTGTAAATCATAAGATTGTTTTATTTAATCATCATTATTATTCGATTTGGGCTTCCTGGGTGGTGCTAGTGATAAAGAATCTGTCAGCTAGTGGGCAGGAGACATAAAAAGATGCTGGTTTGGTCCCTGGGTCAGGAAGATCCCCTTGAAGGAGGGCATGGCAAACCACTCCAGTATTCTTGCCTGGAGAGCCCCTTGGACAGAAGAACCTGATGGGCTACAATCCATAAGATCGCACAGAATCACACATGACTGAAGCAACATACACACACATTATTTGATTTTACTATAATGATGTCCAGTTTTTAGAAAATAGAATTATTAATACCTGCAACTATCATAATATTATGTGTATATTAGCATAGTCAAAATATAATTTGGAAGAAAATATAATGTATTTACTTTATGGTATGGAACTAGCCTACATTAGCATAGGAAAGGTTCTTTTTTCATTAGTCTTCTGTGCCTGTAGTTTCATCACATCTCCTATTTGATGATATTTCAATATTATATGTTTAAATGCACATTACCAATGAATATAAGGAATCTAATAATGTCTTATTTCTCATAGTGAATGATTAAAAAACGTACACTATTCCTCAGAACAAGTTTTTCTTATGATATTCATTTGTCATTGTCCAGGTAAACATTCTCTAATAGGTGCCCTGGACTTGTTTTTGTCCGGTGGACTTTGTCATTGACTAGAGTTGGGGACTTAGAGATTACAAAGCAAAATAAAACGAGGGAAGGAAATTTACCTTAATGGTTCATCATCATTGTACTGAATTTTTTTAGGTCAACCAAGTAATAGAAAAGGTCTTCCCTGTAGCTCAAATGGTAATGAGTTTGCCTGCAATGCAGGAGACTGGGGTTCACTCCCTGGGTTGGGAAGATCCCCTGGAGAAGGAAATGGCAATCTACTCCAATATTCTTGCCTGGAGAATCCCATGGATAGAGGAGACTGGCAGTCCGTGAGGTTGCAAAGAGTCGGAGGTGACTGAGCAACTAACACTGACACTAATTAAGTAAAAGAAACAAAGAATATTTCCTGTAAGTAGTTTTAAAGATGTAGTATTCACTTGAGAGTAAAGTTTGAAAGCAGGCTTTTTAAGAAATGTGCTGATTTTTGTGAGCATTTCATATATGAAACTCAATGTAGGTAATTTTTCTTCTAGACTTTATTGAACTTGTCAGTCTTCATTTGGGCAGGACTCAAGGGAATGAAGTGAAAAATACTATCTATTCCCCTAATATTTGTATTATTCATATTTTATCCTACTTTTAACCTCTCATCTTAAGATTCATGTGAATATGAGCATTTGTAAAGTTACATTGCCCTGTATCTATTTCTTCCAACCAATTTCCTTTCTGAAAAATATTGAATTTCTTTTTATAGGGTCAGCCTAAAAAAAAAAATTACAGGATACAATAAATCCATTTAATCTTCCTATGTCCACATTTGGCCTTAATCTCCTTGTTCATTTTTGGACACAGATATCCAGAATAAAATTTTATTTTCCTCAGAGCAGAGAAACACATTCTGTGGCTTTCATGTTTAACAACTCAACAACCTTCTGCTCAAGATTAAATACTTCATTGTGTCTATGGGCAGTTGCATATTTATTACTCTCGAGGCAGTGGTATTTGAAATAAATGGAATTGAATGACTTTGAAATATTTTCTGAAATTCATATATCATGAGTTGCTCTTTCCAAAAGGAAAAGAAAATATTTTGAATCCCGTCTATAAGAAGAACAGTCCATGTGAGACACACCAAGGCTATAATAGTAAAGAACATTTTAATACTGGTCATTGTGGCTTAGTTCCTTTTTTGCTGTTGGGCTGAATTCTTGGCATCAAAGCAATGGTTCTCCATGTTTTTATTTATTTATTTATTTTTCTTTTCTTAAGACTGAGAGCATTTATTTCTCTGGATTTTTAAGTTCACATATTACAATTTTACAATATCCTTCATGTCTACTAGTTAATTGTCTTTGTCATATGATTAGTTGCCAAACTAAATTTGGATATTAAACATATAGATTGCATTTATAGGTAATCTTTTTTAAATTTTTATTTATTTATTTTAATTGGAGGATAATTGCTTTACAGTATTCTAATGGCTTTTGCCATACACCATTGTAAATTGACCACAGCTATACATGTGTCCCCTCAATCCTGAAACCAACACCCTCCCATGCCCCTCTCCACCCCATATATATAATATCCATATGGAATATGAGTATATATTTTTGAATCATTTTTACTATTCATTTCAAAGCTCACTCCCACCATAATGACCTTCACACTTTTGGCATAAGTCCCTGGATGTGACTGCACCTACATCTTTTGTTTTACTCTTCCTTATCCCTAGAATTTTCCACCACATATATATGCAAGATTTTTCCCTCTCTCTGATGGTCTGTGCTCAAAATGCCTTCATAGAAAGGTCTCCCATGACTCATATCCTGTTTCTCTGTTGCCTTCTTTCATTATATTTCCATAGTTTCATCACTTCCTACATATTATCTTCATTTGCTTATTCATTGTCCACCTTCTCTTACTAGAGTTCTAGCTTCATATAAGAAGGGACTATCAGGCTCACAACAATATGTAGAACAAGGCAAATGGATTGGTTGAATGCCAGTTAAATCTTTTTGGTGTATGCATATTGAACTCAAACAGCCTGAAATTATTTGATTATCTACTTTATAATTAAATTATAAATTTAAAAAGTAATTAAATGACTATAATTAGAAAAACACTTAAATTCTTTAACGTAAAATAGTCCTCTCTCAAAATTTACCCTTTAAGGAACTCTTACAAAATGAGGCATTGCCATACTTATGCTTTTGTAATTCCTTAATCAGAAAGCAAGCTGTAGTCTCAACAATACTTATCAACAGTGTGTTATTATTCAGTATAATGCTGAATATGCAAAAAATCTTTAAAATGTGAGAAGTGTATGAATATATTTAAATGAATAAATATATAAAAGTCCATATTTTATTTTTTAAAATGTGTTAAATTACAATTATCTGTGAATTTTGTGGCTATAAAGATTCTAATTTCTCATCAGTGAAGATATTTCAATTTCTATTTTGTCTTGCTAGTCAGTCAAAAGTTTAAAGTAAAGGTGTCTAAGATCATGCTTGACTATGCCTAAGTTACTACCTCATCAAATATTTTTTACTTACGTAGAAATATTTTCTGTTTCTCTCAAAGTTGTTTTGTCTCCACATCACCAATAGTGTTAGAATTAAATCTTTTTGACAATAACAACATGAACAGAACTACTTCATTTTAAGAGGTGACCATGATTAATAAGGCAAATAATGTTTTGCTATAACAAAAAAGCTTACTTACTGAGTCATAGAAGTTGAGAGAAGAAATGAACCCAGAAGTATCTCTCCAATTTAATTTATTTCTTCCTTTTAATTTTCACCATACATCTGTATTATATAGTGGATGGTTGCCTTTATCATATACTTAATATCAGGCATTTCAACAACCCTGTTTTCCTATTGACAAGGGTGTTTGTTTCTTAAACAAACCACATAATTCCTTTGCTTTCTTCTCATGAGAAAATTCATGTCTTCAAATCTTAATGCTTTCTCCTAAATTTTATTTAGGAGAAATAAAATGTTTATGTTTATGTTGAAATTGATTTCAAATTTACATTTGTAGTCATTATGTTCTAAGGCAGTATATGCTTGTGTGCATGTTAAGTTGCTTACGTGTGTATGACTCTTTGTGACCCTATGGACTGTAGACTTCCAGGCTCCTCTGTCCATGGGATTCTCTAGGCCAGAATACTGGAATAGGTTGCCATGCCCTCCTCCAGAGGAGCCTCCCAACCCAGGGACTGAATCCATGTCTCTTATGTCTCCTGCATTGGCAGGCGGGTTCTTTACCACTAGTGCCAGCTGAGAAGCCCAAGGTAGTATATAACTTAATATTATTCATGACCAGCTTTTAAGTATTTTTCACCTAAAAATCACTGAGTACCTACACTTCTACAGAATTTTTGTGTGTTAGATAAAATATTCTTATTTTTGTGTGATTTGTAGGTTTCTTTTTCTTTTTTATCTTTTCTTGTATTTCCGTATAATTTCTCTAAAATCCTCTAGATCAGCTTTGAAATTTAGTATGTTGGCAAAACTCTTAGTTTTCCAAAAGGTTTTAGGTCAAATCAAGTGGGCCTTAAGAAGCATTACTATGAACAAAGTTAATGGAAGTGATGGAATTCCAGCTGAGCTATTTCAAATCCTGAAAGATGATCCTAATAAAGTGCTGCACTTATTATGCCAATAAATTTGGAAAACTCAGTAGTGGCCACAAGACTGGAAAAGGCTAGTTTTCATTCCAATCCCACAGAAGAGCAGTGCCAAAGAGTGTCCAAACTACCGCACAGTTGTACTCATTTCACATGCTAACAGGTAAAGCTCATAATCCTTCAAGCTAGGCTTCAGCAGTACCTGAACTGAGAACTTCCAGATGTACAAGTTGGATTTAGAAAGGGCAGAAGAACCAGAGATCAAATTGCCAACATTCATTGGATCATGGAGAATTCCAGAAAAATTCCAGGGAATTCCAGAAAAAACATCTACTTCTTCTTCACTGACTATACAAAAGCCTTTGGCAGTGTGGATCACAACAAACTGTGGAATATTTTTAAAGATTTAGGATTACTAGACCACCTTACCTGTCTTCTGAGAAACCTGTATGAAGGTCAAGAAGCAATAGTTAGAACCGGACATTGAAAAATAGACTGTTTCCAAATTGGGAAGGGAGTAAAACAAGGTTGTATGTTATCACCCTGCTTATTTAATTTATATGCAGAATACATCATGCGAAATGCCATGCTGGTAGAATCACAATCTGGAATCAAGACTGCTGGGAGAAATATCAACAACCTCAGAAGTGCAGATAATACCACTCTATGACAGAAAATGGAGAAGAACTAAAGAGCCTCTTGATGAAGGTGAAAAAGGAAAGTGGAAAAGCTGGCTTAAAA
This sequence comes from Bos indicus, assembly GCF_029378745.1. Lineage (NCBI taxonomy): Eukaryota > Metazoa > Chordata > Mammalia > Artiodactyla > Bovidae > Bos > Bos indicus. The sequence continues at coordinate 24,923,634 of NC_091776.1, read as the reverse complement.
CTCAACATTCAAAACACTAAGATCATGGCATCTGGTCCCATCACTCAATGGCAAATAGATGGGGAAAAAAGTGGAAACAGTGTCAGATTTCATTTTCTTGGATTCCAAAATTGCTACAGTGAATGTAGCCATGAAAGTAAAAGACACTTGCTGCTTCAAGGGGAAGCTATGGCAAACCTAGACAGCATATTAAAAAGGAGAGACATCCCTTTGCTGACAAAGGTCCGTATAGTCAAAACTATAGTTTTTCCTGTAGTCATGTATGGATGTTGGACCATAAAGAAGGTTGAGTGCCAAAGAATTGGTGCTTTTGAATTGTGGTGCTGGAGAAGATTCTTGAGAGTCCCTTGCACTTCAGGGAGATCAAACCAGTCAATCCTAAAGGAAATCACTCCTGAATATTCATTGGAAGGACTGATGTTAAAGATGAAACTCCAATGCTTAGGCCACTGATGCAAAGAGCCGACTCATTGGAAAAGACCCTGATGCTGGGAAAGAGTGAAGACAAAAGGAGAAGGAACAGTAGAGGATGAGATGATTAGGAATCATTACTGATTCAATGGACATAAATCAGAACAAATTCTGAGAGAGAGTGAAGGACAGGGAAGCCTGGTGTGCTGCAGTCCGTGGGGTTGCAAACAGTCAGACAAGCCCTGGTGACTGAACAATAACAACATCATTCCCTCCCTGGCTGACTTCAGGTGCATCTCTCACTATTCTCTTGCCTGCACACAATGTTGCCGGTGGCAGTAGCCACCCTCTGATACTTCCAGTTCTAAAGGGCAGCATTAGGGCACTCATGGATCCCTGAGATTAAAAAGGTACACCGATATTCCTGCTTAATGGTTGTTAAGATGTGGAAGGCACAGGGTCTGTCATAATGTCAAATCCTCTTTATCATCCTTAGTACATAGATGCTTTATCAAGTCTAGAATGTGAAGATTATTTCATATGGTCAAACATTCTTCCCATATCTATTGTTTATGGCATAAACATTTCTTCGGCATTCAAAGCCAGATTTTGTTATCCCTCAACTTGTTGTTTCTGCACAAAACTTCAAAAATTCCTATTTAGAGATCTCTATGTTAAGATGCTTGGCATACATGCTCTGTCAACTACTGATGCAGGCAGTTTGTGCTGGATCTTTCCCTTTGGCCATCAAGAGATGAACAAAGCCGAGTATGCCTGTGAGTTTGCCCCTGTAGAAAATTTCCCCAATTTCCTCTCCCAGCTTTGTCCAGAAGGATGACCTCTAGGTTACATATGTACTATTTCCCATGCCTTCTGGTTTCCTGTTGAACTCCCTAAGAGGGAGTTGCAACAGAAGGGTAGAGGGAATAGGTATGAGAGATCAGGATATTTCCACCTAGCTCTCTCCCTGTGGGGTTGTCTCAGGCTAGCTGTGATCTAAGACACTGCTCTCCCAAGGACACAAACTGTCTCCACAAACTCCCTTCCAGATCCCAGGAAGTGCACCCATCCTCCTTGCTTTTCACTTAGCGTGCTAATTGCTTACTTGCAAAGCTGCAACTAAACTACATGTTACTTTATTACTTCTTGGTAATACTGGCATACTTTCTCCTCTGTACATATTTAGTTCTTAAAATAAATCCACTCGTATTTTTTATTCTTCAAGAGTGACATCTTGTATTCAAAGCTATGGTTTTTCCAATGTCATATACAGATATGAGAGCCAGACAATGGAGAAGGCTGAGCACTGAAGAATTGATGCTTTTCAATTGTGGTGCTGGAGAAGACTCAAGAGTCCCTTGGACTACAAGGAGATTAAACCAGTCAATCCTAAATGAAATCAACCCTGAATATTCACTGGAAGGAGTGATGTTGAAGCTGCAGCTCCAACCCTTTGGCCACCTGATGTGCAGAGCCTACTCTTTGGAAAAGACCCTGATACTGGAAAGACTGAGGGTTGGTGAGCATTATTTCATTGAGTCAGTGAGCATCACTGACTCAATGGAATGAGTTTGAGTAAACTTTGGGAGATAGTGAAGGTTAGGGAAGTCTGGTATGCTGCACTTCATGGGATCACAAAGATTCAGACGTGACTGAGCAACTGGACAATAACAAAGAGTGATATCCTTTTTCCGTTTGAAGAAAGTCCTCATGCTGCCTGAAAGGTGAAGGGTTAATATGATAGGAAATCACTGGGAAAAATGTTTGTTCATACGAAAATGCTATACATCCCCTTAGGCTCTTACAGATAATAATTATAATCATTCAATCATGTTTTTAGTTGTGAAAAAAAAATAGAAACTTTTTCCAAATTTCTTTTGGTTTATTCAGGATTTCCTTTTTTAGAGAATGTCTACTATATTCTAGGAGCAGCCACATCATATTGTCAGGGTAAGGCATCTGGTCTGTGATTATTCTCTAGAAAAAGTCCTCTCTGGGATGATGTCCATGGCATCAACAAGCTCTTGCATTTCTTGCATGTGGCACTGGATTATCTGGGATCCCACTGTGGCATCCAGTTACTGATTCATATATACAGTATCCTCATTTTACATATTATTTCAGGCATCAGTTTTTCTCTCAACCCTTTTATTCCTTTCATGAAGGAATACAAATTAAGCACATTCCTTATTTCCTCCTACACTTCCTGGGACCTTGGGACACTGAAATCTTGGGTTCTCTTAGACTACCTCTTCTCTTTCATCTTTCAAGAAGCTAAGCAAGTATACTCTTTATTTGGTTTTCTTCCGAGACTCTGTGAATTTTTGTCCGCCCCCTCACCCCCTACCCCAGAACTTGTCACATAGAAGTGAGTCTCTTCATTTTCTTAAACTGGCAATGTTGTTTAAATTTCACTGATACTTGAAATGTTGTTTTTCTATGCACACTAGTAAAGACATACCCTTGTACCATCACCTTAAAAATTATCCCCATTTTTGAAGGTGACTGAGTTCCCATCCTAGTCCTGAATTTTAAAAGCAGTACTAATCCCTTGCTCATTGAACTCCTGGGATGGAGGAAGCCAATGACAGAGTTTCCTCTCTGAGTTCAACCCCACTTCTAAAACTAATCTCCTTCATATCCTTCTTTACCTCAGGCAGACTTCATATAAAATATGGGTTTTTGGTCACATTTTTCCCTCTTGTCTTTCTGTGCCACTCTGGTGGTAAAGCTCCAATAACCTCAGAGCATTTTTTCCTCTCTGCTTGTCATAGAAAGTTCTAATGCTCTTTTCAAAATGCACATTTGATCATATCATTGCTCCTGCTTAAAATACTCCTATGACTTCCCTCTATTCCAAGGATTATGTAATACATATAAATTATATGAATATATGTCATACATATATAAATCTTTTGCATAGTCTGGCTCCCAGGGCGTCCTTTCCCTTATTTGCTACACTCAGCCACACTGACCTAATGATTTCTTGGAAATGTTATGCTATTAGTCGCTCAGTCATGTCTGACTCTTTGTGACCCCGTGAACTGTAGCCCGCCAGGCTCCTCTGTCCACAGAATTCTCTAGGCCAGAATACCAGAAGGGGTAGCCATTACCTTCACCAGGGAGTCTTCCTGACCACTTGAATATGCTTACAAGTCCTTTTTCCTCTGTATCTCCCTTTTCATACTAGGTCTCCTTTTTAATTTCAAGCTCAGTTTAAGAATTTCTCTTAGGGAAACTTTTACTGATCTTCCAATTTAAGACAACTCCTTTATTGTACCCTCGCGTAATTCCAGTTGAGCTATTTCAAATCCTGAAAGATGATGCTGTGAAAGTGCTGCACTCAATATGCCAGCAAATTTGGAAAACGCTTTCTTTGCATATTACTTTTCATTTCTCCTTTTTGTCCAGCTCCATCTATTTCTTCAAGCCGTGGTTTAAATGTTGTTTTCTCCTAGAGATATTCTTGGACCAAAAATTTAGAAATAGGTCCACTGATTTTTTCACTGAATTATATACACTTTGCTCATAGCAATTATTTAATATATTTAGTCCTCAGTAAACTGTGATAGCCATAAATGTACCCTTTATGGATACCATTTTGAATACCTTGCACAAAATATGGCTCCCCATTTGTGGTTGCTCCTCATGAGCTATTTATGAAGTTGTAGGGCTCCTGAATTAATATACTTCAAGGGGTTTCTTGGGTTTCACATGCAGTGCAGGAGATCCTGTTCAATTGCTGGATTGGGAAGATCTCCTGGAGAAGGGATAGGCTCCTCACTCCAGTATTCTTGGGCTTCCCTGGTTGGTGGTTCAGCTTGTAAAGAATCCGCCTGCAATACAGGAGACCTGTGTTCAATCCCTGGGTGGGGAATGTCCCCTGCAGAAGGGAACAGGTACCCCTTCCAGTATTCTGGCCTGGAGAATTCCATGGACTGTATAGTCAATGGGGTTGCAAAGAGTCAGACACGACTGGGCAACTTTCACTTTCACTTTCAGGAGGCATCTTACCACTAGCTGTGTTTGAGCTATGTCATCAAAGAAATGACATTATTGACAAGGTTGATCTAGTGCTATTTCTTATATTAATGCTAATCAAGGAGACAATTATCTTCCTCAAAAAGGTAAAAAGTATTGCCAGGGGCATCTGTGAAACCATGAACTTTAACCCAATGTTCTCCTAACTTCTAGTCATATATAATTTGTTTTATACAGTCTAATAATTTCTGTGCTGGGCTTAGTTGCTCAGTCGTGTCCGACTCTTTGCAACACCATGGACTATAGCCCACCAGGCCCCTCTGCCCATGGGGATTCTCCAGGCAGGTGTACTGGAGTGGGTTACCATGCCCTTTTCCAGGGCATCTTCCCAACCCAGGGGTTGGACCCAGGTATCCCTCATTCAGGCGGATTCTTTACCATCTGAGCTATTTCTATTACATATTTATTGTTCAACTTCTTTGGAGCACTCATTGTTTTGTAGGATAAAAGAGCATGTAAGACCTGTTTACAGACTTCAAAATCCTATGGTTATGTACATGAGACTGCAAATTTATGTTATGCTATTTTGGCCAAAAATTAAAAATGTAGAAACAAAGAACAAATGGTTGATCCTGAAACATAGGAGCTTAAAGAACAATGTGATCACTAGAGGTCAGAAGAGACAAAACAAATATAACGTCTTGAAGGAAGCAGGACTTGAGCTTTTTCCTGAAAACTGAATATGTTCTGTAAAGGACAAGGAGGATAGTATTCCTGGACGATGTCTACAGAATTATTAAAGCATTGCAAATCCCCTAGTTTTAAAAAGTAACATCACCTCTGCCATCCACAGTCATAGATATGCAAAGTCATACCCAGTGAAGTCACATCACCTCTTGAGCTTTCCTGCCACACTACTACCATTAACATTTCAGGTATTGCATTTTAAAAATAAATTAGAATATATTATAAACATAAACTTCATTGTGATTGATTTAATCCTATTTGTGTCTCCTATAGCCAGAATAGAGTACATTATTTATTGATCTCTTACCCACATTCTTCTCCTTTACTATTACTAAATGAATTTTGACTTATGAAGAATGACCCAAGGTGTCAAATGTCATCTCCTATCCAATAGAGTGCTAATTCCTGTTACTAAAATGATCTTCTTCTTATCCTAGAAATGTAATGCGTATGTTGGTTATTATAGGATTTCAATAAAATATTGATGCACTAATATGGTATCCACTTAAAAGATATGAGGTCGAGAGTTCAGGAAGAAGGGTAGTCTAGTTAGAGCTTCATCATAGGATACTCAAAATGCAGGGGGACTGAATGGAAGAAAGAAGAATGCTCCGCTGGCATAGGTTTCATGGATTTTGCTCTAATAAGGTTTGTGCCATTGAACAGTTTTGGAAGGGACTCTGTGAAGTAGGATTTGAAAGTAAAATTTGTTGCATACATTAAACGGGGCCATATTGAGATATTTGAATGTGATTATCATTTTATGCTATTAGATTATTATTTCTTTAGTATTTTATACTTACAGCAGTAAAGCACAGAAAATACATAATCTGCTTTAGATAGCAATTGCTAATTAGTGGACATTGCCTATGTTAGGTGAAAAAAAGTCTTTATTATTAGAGCCAGGAAAAATCCCTTCACCCAAATATCTATGGGTAGTATTAGCTGAATGCTGTTAATTTTCAGAAAAACTGCAAAATAATTTATTGAAGTGACTGAACTATTTGAAATGTGAAACACACATTTTTAAATATCTTTTTTTTTTTTAATGAAAAAGGTATTCAGTATGTTCTGGTACCCTGCTCCAATTTTTCTCCCTAATATTCTGGTGTAACTATCTGAATAATTTAATTTCTAATTTGTTCTTGATACTTTTTTTTCAAGTTTGGAGGATTCTTTTGTGAAAATTCAAGTAAAGTTCTTGTGCTTTGCTATCAAGGCTGAATGTCTGACTCAGGGATTTCCATGCTTGTCTTATACACCGGTCAAAGTACGGTCTTTAAAGACATCTTTTTCAGTTGTCTTCTGTAGACAATTTTGCTTCCTCCCAGTAGAGTCCACACAATGCTGGCTTCCTGTTTGACTATTCAATGGTGAGGCTGTATCTCAGCCTCTGTCTCTAACCTGAACATTCTGAATCATAGTGATTGATGGAATTTTATCTGCCAGCTGCATTCTTACATCCACAACTTGCCTTCTGCTTTTTATGAATGTGTGAGCAATATTTTTAATCCTTTGTGCTGGAAGCAAGTCTTTATTTAGCTTAAGAGCTGAAAATAATTACCCAGTTCTTACCCAGCTCCACAGCATGTCCTTTCTAATAAATTAAATAACCCTTCATCAATAATGATGGCTCTGGATCTGCTGTTTAATCCCTTCATGACTAGTTTTATGCAGACTGCTTTTTCAGATACATTATTTGACTTAATCTTCATCTGATATGTTAAGAAAAGAAAAAAAAATACACACGTGTACATGCACATATAGGATGTGATGTGTGTGTGTGTGTTTTAATCTGTTGCATTGGTCCCTATAAAACATTCCTCTGGGCTAAGGTGTCTGGGGCTATTGCCTCAGATGGAGAATTCTGTAGCAAGATACGAAGAATAGTGTCAAATTACATACTTATAAGTATCTAAATAGCCTTGAATAGCAGGGTTTTGATTTGCAAGGGCAAATCTTTTTGAGAGAGAAAAGGTTTTGGAATTTAGAAAGCCCGTTTTTGCATATCAAAAGCAAAGCCTTAAAGGAATCAAGGCTTAGGGCTTCTGCTGCTATAATTTTTTTTTTTTTTTTAAGAAAAGCAAATCTCCCCATTTCCTTACTAAGCAAAACTAGAAAGATAGGGGAAAGCAATTAGTCATTGGCTGACGTGAATTCAGAAATTGATTCAAACCTATCAGACACTCCCTCCCTAGGCAGTGGGAAACAGTAAAACTGCAGATAGGGTTTGGTTTGAATAAAGAGTTGCTAATGCGCTGTATCTCACTTGCCATTCATAGCCTGAGAAATGGGGAGGCTTGGAGAAAAATCCCACAGGCCAACATCCTGTGGAGGTAGTGTTGCAGGAACAGGGACACCTTCCCAAGCCCAAGAGTGCACTCTTGTCTAACACTTGGAAATAAATTGTCTGAGAAGACACACGTGCTGACAAAGCCAGAGACTTTATTAGGAAAGGGTGCCCAGGTAGAGGGCAGGAGGGTAAGGGAAACCCGGAGAACTGTTCTGCCATGTGGATTGCAGTCTCAGGTCTTTTGGTAATGGGATTAATTTCTGGATTGTCTCTGGCCAATCATTTTGACTCAGGGTCCTTCCTAGTGGTGCAGGCATTGTTCAGCCAGAATGGATTCCAGGGAGGAGGATTCTGGGAGGTGGTAGGACATGTGGTGACTCCTTTTGACCTTTCCTGAACTCTTCTGATTGGTGGTGGCTTATTAGCTCCGTTTTCCTTAATAGGACCTCTTGTCATAAAATAACTCAGGCAAATGGTTACTATGGTACCTGGCCATGGTGGGCAGTTTCAGTCATTATGTTTCCCCTAACAGTAGGGTTGTTGACTCTGTCCCGAAAAATTTAAGTAAAGTCCTGAAAAAAAACTCCCAGTCCCTATGGCTCAAATTATGGAGAATACTCAAATGAGAAGATAGCATTTATCATTCAGACTGGGAAACATCTAAGAAAAAAAAAAAAAAAAAAACATGCATGATTATTAAGCCAAAATAAACCATACAGTTCAGGAAAAACAGAACATATAGTCATCTTACAGAGGAGCCTAAGTATTCCTGGAGAGAACCAGAGGATGCAGGATGAAATCACAGATGGCACAAAATAGAATATATGTGATGTTGGGTCTATGGATATCTTACTAGATGCCAGAAGGAACAGATACTCTTAATGGAAGCTTATGGAGGGAGCATAGACATCTTAAAATATAACACCATTGGACAGAAAATAACTACATAGATCCAAAGATTCCTATATCTTCTCAACAAAAAATTAATAGTCAATCTAAGAAAGAAATAGAAAATTTTATTTGAGCTAATCTGAGGATTATAACCCAGGAGACAGTCTTTCAGAGAGTTCTGAAAATTGTTCTGAGGGGGAGGCCAGTGTATATGTGATTTTGCTGAAGGAGATATGTGCAAACAAGCACACATGGCAGCGTAAGGTTGCTGCTGGTCACAGGGAACAGACATCTTATAAAACCATATTTTGGATCAATTGTTTCAAGTCACTTAGATCATCATTAATTTTATCAGAGGATCAGTCACATATTTGGTAAAGCAAGAACCAAACCCCTTAGAGAATTGGGAAAGTAATATTACCTTCTAAGGAATTATATGGCTAGCATCAGAAGAAGAAACATTGATCTTTAGAGTTGAGCAGGTATTTCTGCCTCTGGGGAGGATGGTTAACAATAATGCAATGCACAGGGAAATGCATACATATGGCAGAGAAAATGGCAACCCACTCCCTCACTCCAGTGGGAAAGCCTATGGACAGAGGAGCCTCTCAGGCTATAGTCAATGGGATTGCACAAGAGTTGGACAAGACTTAGCAGCTAAATAAAAACAAAGCTTGCCTGGTGGCTCAGACTGTAAAGAATCTGCCTGCAATGCAGGAGACCCTGGTATGATACCTGGGTTAGGAAGATCCCCTGGAAAAGGGAATGGCAACCCACTCTAGTATTCTTGCTAGGAGAATTCCATAGACAAAGGAACATGGCAGGCTACAGTCCCTGGGGTCATAAAGAGGTGAACATGACTGACTATCATATACACACACACACATATATATATACACACATACATATATATATGTATAAATACATTCACACAGGGAAAGGAGGAGGCCAAAGGGTAGATAAAATTTTTTATGTTTAGCTTTTCCATGCCTTTAAGTGTGAGTTTTCATTTCATCAATACTAGTAGATAGACAAGGAAGCAGAGAGTTAGAAAATTATAAAAGGCTATGAAAACTATTCAATGTAAATATTAAGTTTATATTAACTAGCTAACAGTTATATAATGACTTGAGTTAGAACTTAAGTTATAGAAAAGTAGTCTTACTTATTCTTATTCAATTCTTACATTTACTTAACTGAGATTTGGCTTAAAAATAAATTATATTACCCACAACTATAAACAAAACAGGAAATATTGATTCCATGTTTTAGATGAAGAAAGTGAGGTCAACCCAAAATTTCAAAACTTGTAAGGTTTGCTGCTGGGACAAAAACTGTATCATCTAGTTCTCTGTGCAATATTTACAATATTTTTTTTCTTTTTATCCCCTCTGTAAAATTATCTCTTAACCCACACTCTTATAAAGGTATCTTCTTTTCCTTGAGACTGAGAATAACTTTGGGGATCAAGGTAGGATTCTGAATATATGTGATCAAGCTAATGAGTATTTTTTTGGCCTTCTATTTTATTTATTTATTTATTTTTTGGTAGTAAGCATTTCTAGTAAAGGGTCTGGCTTCCTATTTTTCAGATTTTTAATAACTCATCACTGTCTATCAAGATCTAGTAATATTTGCATATATTTATTATCCGTACTCTGTCGTGCTGTGCTTAGTCGCCCAGTTGTCGCCTCTTTACAACCTCATGGACTGTAGCCCGCCAGGCTCCTCTGTCCATGGGGATTCTCCAGGCAACAATACTGGAGTGGGCTGCCATGCCCTCCTTCAGGGTACCTTCCCAACCCAGGGATCAAACCCAGATCTCCCGCATTACAGGAGGATTCTTTAACATCTGAGTCACCAGGGAAGCCCATAATAAGCACAGAATAAGAATTTGTTTAACCCATTCATTAATGAAGAAGCAGTTGAGCCTCATCAAGTATGACACTAGAACAAGCAGAAAGCTGACTGATTAATTTCAAGTGTAATTTTCATGAGTATCAATTAATCATACTGCTTGTGATCACACTATCATAGATATCTCTAGAATGGTCATTCTCAAATTTTATCATGCTTGATGATCACTTGATAAAATAGTTAAAAGTGTAGAACCTCAAAGACATCAATAAAAATTCTGCTGTAGTAGATTTGGAGTAATCCCCCCCAATCACTTAGCAATCATCTAATAATTACTCTATGGAGTATATTCAATTATCATTTCAATTCAGGATCCAGAGCTTTTACTCACATTTCACTGTGTAAGGTGAGTCTTGTATACCTGCTTTTTTTCTCCCCACTATTTAGTACTAATTTTTATTAATTATACACCAATAAAATACATACCAATTTCATATTACATAGAAAAAAAATATGGAACATGAAGTCAAGTTTGATTCTTAAAAAGTTGCATGCTTTTGACTGACACTGCATGATGGGGGCCTACATTTTAAGCATGTTCAAGTAGTGAGTTCATGATTTATTTAGTAATCTGTAACATGAGTATTTTGCATCTAGTAATCCAATCCAAAGAGGTATGTTTGCAAACAAACTGGGATTGCATTTTGGAAGGAAATGTATTTTTAGCAAAAAAGAAAAAAAGAAAGAAAAAATTACAATGGTGATAGAAATACATTAGAGGAATCATGAAGTTTGTTCTGCTCTCTCTTCTGAAGAGGACACAGAGTTATGAGTGGTGAACTCTAGAGGTATTATAGTTCACCTTACATATTATGATACTGTCTGTCAATACATCCTTCTTGGAGTTCATCTAATAGACATTAGTTTCCAAGAATATGAGAAGGATGCAATTATTAATGAAACATGAGCGCAGTGTATTCTAACATGAATAGGCTGTAGTATATGGGCTTCCCAGGTGGCGCTAACGGTAAAGATCTCACCTGCCAACGTAGAAGATGTAAGAGAGGCGGGTTAGATCCCTGGGTTGGGAAGAGCCTCTGAAGGGGTCACGACAACCCACTCCAGTATTCTTGCCTGGAGAATCCCATGGACAGAGGAGCCTGGCAGGGTCCACGGGGTCTCAAAGAATCAGACACAATTGAAGTGACGCGACACACTCACACCAAGTATATACTGGCAAGATCTAAATATCCAGCTCAGACCTACTTCTCCACCATGCTCCTGATTTATATATCCACCTGCTGTAGATTTCCCATTTGAAAGTCTAACTAGGCATCTCAAGTTCAGTTCAACTTATACCAAACTAAATTCCTGATCTTCCCACAACCAAATATATTCTTTCAACAGACTTCCCCATGCTGTTGTTCAGTTGCTAAGTCATGTCTGACACATTGTGATCCCTTGGACAGCAGCACGCCAGGTTTCCCTGTCCTTCACCATCTCCCAGAGTTTGCTCAAACTCATGTCCCTTGAATCAGTGATGCCATCCAATCATCTCATCCTCTGTTGCCCCCTACTCCTCTTGTCCTCAGTCCTTCCCAGCATAACAGTCTTTTCCAATGAGTCAGCTCTTCGCATCACGTGGCCAAAGTATTGGAGTGTCAGATTCAGCACCAGTCTTTCCAATGAATATTCAGGGTTGATTTCCTTTTGGATTGACTGGTTTGATCTCCTTGATCTCCTTGATGTCCAGGGGGTTCTCAAGAGTCTTCTCCAACACCACAGTTTGAAAACAGTAATTCTTCAGCATTCAGTCTCCTTTATAGTCCAACTCTCACGTGCACACATGACTACTGGAAAAACTATAGCTTTGACTATACAGACTTTGTTGGCAAAGTGATGTCTCTGCTTTTGAATACACTGTCTACGTTTATGATAGCTATTATTCCAAGGAGCAAGTGTCTTTTCATATCATGGCTGCCATCACCATCTGCAGTGATTCTGGAGCCCAAGAAAATGAAATCTGACACCATTGCCACATTTTCCCCATTAATTTGCCATGAAGTGATAGGCCTGGAATCCATGATCTTAGTTTCTTGAATGTTGAGTTTTGAACCAACTTTTTCTCTCTCCTCTTTCACCATCATCAAGAGGCTCTTTAGTTCCTCTTCACTTTCTACCATTAAAGTGATATCTGAGGTTGTTGATATTTCTCCTGGAAAACTTGATTCCAGCTTGTGATTTATCCAGCCTGGCATTTCACATGATGTACTCTGCATATAAGTTAAATAAGCAAGGTGACAATATACATACAGCCTTGTCATACTCCTTCCCCGATTTTTAACCAGTCCATCATTCCATGTCCAGCTCTAACTGTTGCTTCTTGTCCTGCATTCAGGCTTCTCAGGAGACAGGTAATGTGATCCAGTATTCCCATATCATTAAGAATATTCCACAGTTTGTTGTGATCCACACAGTCAAAGGCCTTAGTATGGTCAGTGAAGCAGAAGTAGATGTTTTCTTTGGAATGCTCTTGCTTTTTCTATGATCCAGCAGATGTTGGCAATTTGATCTCTGGTTCCTCTGCCTTTTCTAAATCCAGCTTCTACAACTAGAAATTCTTAGTTCACATGCTGTTGAAGCCTTTCTTGAAGGATTTTGAGCATAATCTTGCTGGCATGTGAAATTAGTACAATTTTATGATAACTTGAACACTTTTTGGCATTGCCTTTCTTTGGGATTGAAATGAAAAACAGAACTTTTCCAGTCCTGTGGCCACTGCTGAGTTTTCCAAATGTATTGCTATGATGAGTACAGCACTTTCACAGCAGCATCTTTTAGGATTTTCAATATTTCAGCTATAATTCTATCACCTACACTAGCTTTGTTCATAGTAATGCTTCCTAAGGCCCACTTGACTTCACACTCCAAGATGTCTGGCTCTAGGTGACTGACCACGCTATTGAAAGAGTCAGTTCCTAGGCAGGTTGATAAGAAGTCCAGGGTCACTGAGGAGGAGAAAAGAGCCTGGGTTTCTCAAGGAGTAAAGGACAACTTTGTTTTCTACATTGCTTTGTTTTAGTCAATATAACAATGTATCTTGCTTAAGGATATGTTTCTTCTTAACAAGAACCTTCTGTCTAATCCTGTTATCTTAAAACTTGTATACTGTGGGAGTGGGTCTGGTAAGACCTTTCTAGTGTTAGTTCTAATCATGCTAATTTAAGATGCATGTTGTATGAGTGGGTCTGATAAAAGTATATAAGGCCATGCTAAGACTAGAGAGTGGGACACTCTCCATCCCCCTTCTGATGTCTCTGTCACAAGCTTTCTCTGTCCCTTTTTATACTTTAATAAAACTCTGCTACACAAAAGCTCTTGAGTGATCAAGCCTGGTCCCTGGTCCTGAAGCTAAATTTTCTTCTTTGGAGATCACAAATCCGACATTGTTCACCATAAGCTATCTCTATCATCATTATCTGGGTTATTACCAGCTTTTCTCTCTGTGCATTCTTGCCAACTTTTCTTAATCCCTTCTGCTTCTGTTAGGTCCTTGCCAAAAAAATGTTAGGTCCTTTATTGTGCCTATCTTTATCAAGTGACAAATTTTCCAACTCTTTCGTAAGCTCAGAATCCAAAGTATATTTTTGTATTTGAGGACTTTTCTCTCTTTCTCATATTTACATATAATCGAAGAAATCCTATTGACTCTGCTTTCAAAATATATACTATTTCCAATTTCATTTCACTACTTCACAGCTACCAAACTGATCCAGGCCTTCATCACTTCCCTAGTTTGCTTTAATAGCCTCTGAAAATGATTTTCTACCACTGTTCCTTGTATTTTACTCTTAAACACAGAAACTGGAGGAAGCTATAACTGAGAATACATCACTCCCTTTCTTAAATTCTATAATGAATTCTTATTTCATTTATGCTATTTCAGAATACTGAAGTTGACTTGTAAGACCTTCTGTGACCTGGCCCTACTAAGGTCTCCAAAGTCTTCCCTGCAATCTATCCCTCTCCTCCACCATATCTATCCCTCTCCTTCAGCCATATCAGTTTTTTCTCTCTTCCTCTGAACTTGCCAGGCACAGTCTTAAGGTCTTTGCTCTAAGTATTCCCTCTTGTTTTGTATTCCAAAGTAAACATGGTTAACTATCTCACTCCTTCACAGTCTTTGTTCAAATCTCTCTTCCTTAATTAGTTCTACTGTATTCATCCCATTTACGGCTTCCCTGGTGGTTCAGTGGTAAAGAATATGCCTGCCAAGGCAGGAGAGGGTCAGGAAGATCTCTGGGAGAAAGAAATGGCCACCCACACCAGAATTCTTGCCTAGGAAATCCCATGGACAGAGGAGCCTGGCAGGCTACAGTCCATGGGGTTGCAAAAGAGTTGGATATGACTTAGCGACTAAAACAACAAACAACACATTTTTCCCATTTTGTATTGCAACCTGCTTTGAAACTCTCATCATCACCCACCATAGACACTGTGAGCCCCATTGCCACTCTACATTTTCTTTTTACATAGCTATTATGGCCATCAACCAAATATAAAATTGTCTGAATTATTTATTCATCTATGGAAACGTGCTATTCTAAGAAGTAGTACATAAATACACACGTACAGCTCAAAGAATGGTCACAAACCCAAAGCTGTGTAATTGCCACCGAGGTTAAGAAATCAGCATTGCAAGCAGTCCAGAAGTACTCTCACGCTCTCTCCAACTGCTCTTCTCTCTTTCCTCTGAAAATGTTGTTACTGCCTTGATTTCTCATGCTTTAAAGTTTGTGGGTTTTGAACTTTATATACAGAAGTGTGTGTGCGTGTGTGCACGCAGGTGTGCGCATGCACGTAAATGTGTCTGTGCTTTCTTTTTCTCAGTAGTATTTTTGGGAAACTCATCCCTGTTGCTGGATGCAGTGGTAGTGTTTTACTTTTCACTGTTGTATAATTTTTATTGTATAACATATGACAATTTATTTATTCATTCTATCAGTGAAAGGGCATTTGGGATTATAATCTTTGTTGTTTGTAGTCTATTTTGCCACCCCCACCTCAGTTTTTAAGTTTGATGAGGATAAGGGCTTTACTGATTTATTAACACCAAAAAACTAGAAAAGTACCTGAAACATCGCAGGCAACTCAATAAACATTTGTTTAATTAAAGTAAGTTTTACTGGAATATGGACGTGATTCCAATGGCCTATTTTGAAGTCCATTTTTGGAAAACAATGCAAATCTTTATATTTTGTTTTTCTGAAAGTTTCTATCCATATATCACTGGTACTTCTATAACATTTACAGGCAATTGGTAGATTAAATAATGATGTGGGGAATATGTTATCAGTGTATTTAAGCAATTTGGAGAAACAAGATTGAAATTGGTTTTGATGACCTATGTACATCACACAAAATTGAAAGATAAGATTTGACCAAAATTGTCAGAAAAAGTCTGACAATAGTACTATGTAAATAAGATTAACGTATCAAATGTTAATAATGCAAACTCAAAATATTTAAAAATTTTGCAAATATCTAAAATACATCCTATCCCAATACACTAAACAAATTAGGAAATTTTGTTTTGCCTAGTCATGGAAAACAGGTATCACAGACATGAAACATTTAAATGTGTGAATTTAATTTCTGTTTTATTGTATTGTATGTATTTTATAATATCTAAGAGAGGGGAATTATCAAGTTATTAATGGCTTGTATAACACACATTTAATTAACTGAATTAATAATGATCATTGGCATTACAGGAGCTATCCAATTCATTTACTATATAATAATTTAGTGGTTAACACTTAAGACAAGTGGCCAGTCATTATCAATGTATCATTGTGCATTGTGCTAACATTAAATGGATCAAATTAATGTAGTGTTACTTTTATCTGAAGAAGGCTTTAATGAACATTTCATCATTTCAAAATGTTGTCATGACATATTATTAAAATATCAAATGCTTAACTTAATGTTTGGCATAAAAAGGTTCATTTGATACTCATGTAATGAGAACTTTAGTTGTTTTTTTTTTTTTTTTCTTTCTTTTGTCACAGGTATAATTAAAGACAGGTATTATTTATAAAGGCTTTTAAAAATTAAATATTTAACAGGACCACCTTCGAAATTGTACTTGTGAAGAATAAAAATACATTTAAAGCTATGGGAATTCTTTTTCACACCCCACTTTTAGCCAGTTGATCAGTTCATTTCTATTAAGAGACAGAAATATGACTTCATATTAATGATGGAATCAAAACAGATGGAGCTATCTAATGGTTCAGGCAGGAAATTGGAGTAGGAATTATAGCTTCTTACCCTTATATCTATTCTGATTCACTAAATGACCTTGGGCAAATTACTTAAGCTGCCAGGTCAAATTTTCTAAGTGCACATCTTTTTTTTTTTTATGCCCAGAGCTCATATTAACAGAAAAGGAAGTTATGGAGATACAGAAAAAGGAAATTACATAATACAGAGTGGAGGAAAAGCCTTTGGCATGAAATAGATAAAGTGGCCTACCCAAAGTTTCACAGTTACTATGTGGACGACTGGGCATTTATAGTCCAGTGTGTGACTCATTGGCCTTCAATTACCATGCTTTTAATATCGCCTTGATAATAACTTCCCTGATTTTGGTTATGAGAGTATATGCTTAAGACTTACCTCTCCAATTAGCTATCTAATAAATGTTTTAGTCTTTTCTCCAACATCAAATGCTATCAGTTTTTATTCTTAAAACAGCTTTTAGTTTTATGCACCTGTTAAAGCCAGACTCCACTGTCATAATTCTAATGCTTATTATTCCTCATCTGGGCACTCATTAATCTAAAAATTACTGTCGGTGACTCATTTTTTTCTCACATTTATTTCAGCTATCATGCTTTTAAATGCCTATAGATGATATTTAAGAACACAGAAATATTGGGAGAGCACAACGGAAAAAAACAGGGGGCTGTGTCAGAATTCTTTAACATGACTATTTACCAGTCATGCAATAAAAGAACATGAAAAGGAAAGTGAAATATCCTTTTTTTGTTTTCTATTATTTTGTTAATGACCAAATTCATTAAATTTATACACTGCACACTGATTTATCTCTATTATATTGTTTGAATCTATCCACAAATTTCCATATAAATGACATTTTTCTAATTCAGGCTTACATTATTCCTTGGGAATTTTTGGCTAATCCTTTGTCTCTAATGCTTCCTCCTTAAATTTATTCTCCACCTTACCTATATATGTCTCTATGTTCCTTTCAACATCCATTTTGAGCTAGCATATTAATCTCAAATGAGTATGAATTTCTAATTTCTTGACTACACATAACACCCATAGGTCTTTGCTTATGCTTTTTTCTCTGCTAGAATGGTCATACTCTATTTACCTTTTGAAACTTGACTTTAATCTCACTTCCAGAAAGCTTTCATTCATTATTCATACCAATTATTGGTATTCTCCTTCTGTGTTCCCATAACATACAGTATATGTCATTATGATTATGCTTATTTCATTGTTTTATAATTATGAGATTTCCATCTTTTTTTTTCTGTCAAATATTTTTCCTTCAGAGATGGTTATATATAAAACTACTTAAAAGTGTCAAAGAAAAATTATACCAGATGAAGTTAAACAGGCAAATAACCTTTATTCAAGACAAGGAGCAATAGCTGTGCTTTGCTGGAGCAGCCGTGAAGAGATACCCCACGCCCAAGGTAAGAGAAACCCGAGTAAGATGGTAGGTGTTGCAAGAGGGCATCAGAGGGCAAACACACTGAAACCATACTCACAGAAAACTAGTCAATCTAATCACACTAGGACCACAGCCTTGTCTAACTCAATGAAACTAAGCCATGCCCGTGGGGCAACCCAATATGGGCGGGTCATGGTGGAGAGATCTGACAGAATGTGGTCCACTGGAGAAGGGAATGGCAAACCATTTCAGTATTCTTGCCTTGAGAACCCCATGAACAGTATGAAAAGGCAAAATGATAGGATACTGAAAGAGAAACTCTCCAGGTCAGTAGGTGCCCAATATGCTACTGGAGATCAGTGGAGAAATAACTCCAGAAAGAATGAAGGGATGGAGCCAAAGTAAAAAGAATACCCAGCTGTGGATGTGACTGGTGATAGAAGCAAGGTCCGATGCTCTAAAGAGCAATATTGCATAGGAACCTGGAATGTCAGGTCCATGAATCAAGGCAAATTGGAAGTGGTCAAACAAGAGATGGCAAGAGTGAATGTCGACATTCTAGGAATCAGCGAACTGAAATGGACTGGAATGGGTGAATTTAACTCAGATGACCATTATATCTACTACTGAGGGCAGGAATCCCTCAGAAGAAATGGAGTGGCCATCATGGTCAACAAAAGAGTCTGAAATGCAGTACTTGGATGCAATCTCAAAAACAACAGAATGGTCTCTGTTCGTTTCCAAGGCAAACCATTCAATATCACAGTAATCCAAGTCTATGCCCCAACCAGTAATGCTGAAGAAGCTGAAGTTGAATGGTTCTATGTAGACCTACAAGACCTTTTAGAACTAACACCCAAAAAAGATGTCCTTTTCATTATTGGGGACTGGAATGCAAAAGTAGGAAGTCAAGAAACACCTGGAGTAACAGGCAAATTTGGCCTTGGAATACGGAATGAAGCAGGGCAAAGACTAATAGAGTTTTGCCAAGAAAATGCACTGGTCATAACAAACACCCTCTTCCAACAACACAAGAGAAGACTCTATACATGGACATCACCAGATGGTCAACACCGAAATCAGACTGATTATATTCTTTGCAACCAAAGATGGAGAAGCTCTATACAGTCAGCAAAAACAAGACCAGGAGCTGACTGTGGCTCAGATCATGAACTCCTTATTGCCAAATTCAGACTGAAATTGAAGAAAGTAGGGAAAACCACTAGACCATTCAGGTATGACCTAAATCAAATCCCTTATGATTATACAGTGGAAGTGAGAAATAGATTTAAGGGCCTAGATCTGATAGATAGAGTGCCTGATGAACTATGGAATGAGATTCGTGACATTGTACAGGAGACAGGGATCAAGACCATCCTCATGGAAAAGAAATGCAAAAAAGCAAAATGGCTGTCTGAGGAGGCCTTCCAAATAGCTGTGAAAAGAAGAGAAGCAAAAAGCAAAGGAGAAAAGGAAATATATAAGCTTCTGAATGCAGAGTTCCAAAGAATAGCAAGAAGAGATAAGAAAGCCTTCTTCAGCGATCAATGCAAAGAAATAGAGGAAAACAACAGAATGGGAAAGACTAGAGATCTCTTCAAGAAAATCAGAGATACCAAAGGAACATTTCATGCAAAGATGGGCTCGATAGAGGACAGAAATGGTATGGACCTAACAGAAGCAGAAGATATTAAGAAGAGATGGCAAGAATACACAGAAGAACTATACAAAAAAGATCTTCACGACCCAGATAATCACGATGGTGTGATCACTGACCTAGAGCCAGACATCCTGGAATGTGAAGTCAAGTGAGCCTTAGAAAGCATCACTACGAACAAAGCTAGTAGAGGTGATAGAATTCCAGTTGAGCTATTCCAAATCCTGAAAGATGATGCTGTGAAAGTGCTGCACTCAATATGCCAGCAAATTTGGAAAACTCAGCAGTGGCCACAGGACTGGAAAAGGTCAGTTTTCATTCCAATCTCAAAGAAAGGAAATGCCAAAGAATGCTCAAACTACTGTACAATTGCACTCATCTCACATGCTAGTAAAGTAATGCTCAAAATTCTCCAAGCCAGGCTTCAGCAATATGTGAACCATGAACTTCCTGATGTTCAAGTTGGTTTTAGAAAAGGCAGAGGAACCAGAGATCAAATTGCCAACATCCTCTGGATCATCGAAAAAGCAAGAGAGTTCCAGAAAAACATCTATCTGCTTTATTGAGTATGCCAAAGCCTTTGACTGTGTGGATCACAATAAACTGTGGAAAATTCTGAAAGAGATGGGAATACCAGACCACCTGATCTGCCTCTTGAGAAATTTGTATGCAGGTCAGGAAGCAACAGTTAGAACTGGACATGGAACAACAGAATGGTTCCAAATAGGAAAAGGAGTACGTCAAGGCTGTATATTGTCACCCTGTTTATTTAACTTATATGCAGAGTACATCATGAGAAATGCTGGACTGGAAGAAACACAAATTGGAATCAAGATTGCTGGGAGAAATATAAATAACCTCAGATATGCAGATGACACCACCCTTATGGTAGAAAGTGAAGAGGAACTAAAAAACCTCTTGATGAAAGTGAAAGTGGAGAGTGAAAAAGTTGGCTTAAAGCTCAACATTCAGAAAAGGAAGATCATGGCATCCGGTCCCATCACTTCATGGGAAATAGATGGGGAAACAGTGGAAACAGTGTCAGACTTAATTTTTCTGGGCTCCAAAATCACTACAGATGGTGACTGCAGCCATGAAATTAAAAGATGCTTACTCCTTGGAAGGAAAGTTATGACCAACCTAGATAGCATGTTCAAAAGCAGAGACATTACTTTGCCAACAAAGGTCCGTCTAGTCAAGGCTCTGGTTTTTCCTGTGGTCATGTATGGATGTGAGAGTTGGACTGTGAAGAAGGCTGAGTGCCAAAGAATTGATGCTTTTGAACTGTGGTGTTAGAGAAGACTCTTGAGAGTCCCTTGGACTGCAATTAGATCCAACCAGTGCATTCTGAAGGAGATCAGCCCTGGGATTTCTTTGGAGGGAATGATGCTAAAGCTGAAACTCCAGTTCTTTGGTACGTCAAGGGTCCTAAAGTCATGAAGAAAACTGTCTAAAGTTTAGTATAGCTGAGAGAATGTTTAATCATCTTGGTCAATAGATACTATATATTCCCAGTTCTGAGACATTTTAAACACTGTGAATTTCACTTTTTTGTTGCATGCTACAAATTCAAATGGTATTATAGTACAAATATTTTCTTTAAAAATCTCATCATTACTCTTGCCTAATCACAGGTACACTGGGCATTCAATGCTGGACAGAATATGTATCTTTTTTCCTTGCTTTAGTTTCCTTGTTTGGATGCTAATGAGTTTCTTCTTATTACCCTTGCTCTTTCCTTGATGCCTAACCTGTAGGTTCTGGCTCTGAGCAGCCCCGTTTCCAGCTTTTGCCAAAGAGGTCCAATAACCTCTTGTGTCTAAGTGCCAAAACTGTGTCTTAGCTCTATCCTGGGAAGTCAGGGACAATTCTTACTTTTTACTAAGCGAAAAAGAAGACATTCTCATAATAATATTACCACTCATGGCTTCCCTGGTGGCTCAGTCAGTAAAGAATCCTCCAATTTGGGAGACCTGGATTCAGTCCTTGGGTTGGAAAGATCCCCTAGAGGAGGGCATAACAACTCACTCCAGTAGTCTTGCCTGGAGAATCCCATGGACAGAGGAGCCTGCTGGGCTACAGTCCATGGGGTTGCAGAATCGGACAAGACTGAGTAACTAAGCACAGCACAACTCATGGCTTAATAGATGCCACATCATGCTAAAGCATGCACACATCCAGATGCATGTACACATGTACACACTTACCTTTTGCATATAAGAGGTAAAGTTGAAACCAGCTAGGGAAGCAGGGAGGAGTTCTATCCTGCCACATAAATTAATGTTGACTAAATAAATAAGTGAATAATGATATTTGATTATAACATAACTTTAATTTACAAACATTACATAAAATATATATCTTTTCACATATATAGACATACTATTCCAAAGCCCAAAGTCTTAATCTGAAAAGTTTCATGAAGAGAACAAAATTATTTTTTTCTAAATGTAATTACCAAAAAATTATTTCAGTTATAGATATAAATTTAAGTAATTATTACTTTTGTAGAATAGCAGTACTGTCCTTTAAATATAGATTAAAATATCGAAATATCGTATGCATTTAATTTCAAAACATTTCTTTTATGTAGAAATTTAGTTTTCAAAAATGTATAGGGACTCTCCAGGCTCATCTTTTCATAAAAGAGCTTGGAGACTGTCACTCCTAATCACACAAGAGAAATCTGAACAAACTGAAAATCGATGATTTGTCTTGGATCCATCAAAAAATAGAGGTTTCAGAACAAATCAGGACTCTGAATCCTGGAGACAGAAGAATCCAGGGAGTCACAGTTGAGAACTGTTTATTAGGTAAAGAAGGTGTGTGAGTAAGTGCTAGGTTGCTTCAGCTGTGTCCAACTCTTTGCCATCCCATGGACTGTGTAGTCTGCCAGGCTCCTCTGTCCATGGGATTCTCCAGGCAAGGATACAGGAGTGGATTGCCATGACCTCCTCCAGGGGATCTTCCTGATCCAGGGATTGCAACCTCATCTCTCATGTCTCCTTCGTTGGCAGGTGGATTCTTTACCACTGGCACTACTTGGGGAAGCCTGGTAAAGAGGATACCAGTGCCATTAAACAGGAAGGAATAATTAAATTGTCATTTTGAAGAATTGCTGTGGGCTGGATGTAGACTAATGTGAGAGTGAGAAACTCCTGGGGCCACTGTTTTATAGAAGTCCCACAGTTGAAGCGACTTAGCATGCATGCATGCATTGGAAAAGGAAATGGCAACCCACTCTAGTGTTCTTGCCTGGAAAATCCCAGGGACAGAGGAGCCTGGTGGGCTGCCGTCTATGGGGTCCCACAAAGTCGGACACGACTAAAGTGACTTAGCAGCAGCAGAAGCACGGTTTTATGATTTTTACCTCCAGGTACTCTACCAAGTAGAGTCCTAATGAAAGAAAGACCCTGTCCTGAATCCAGAAGTGGAAGGAGAGAAGTAATCTTTGCACATTTGCCCTAATAATAACTTACTCTTGAATGGTAAAGACTTTACTAGAGCCTATCCCATGTGGGAAAGGGCATTTGTTCCTTTCCAGGCCTCACTTGAAGCACTGAAGAGGAAAGCTAAGAAAAACTTGTGAATTTGCAGTCCAGGGAGATAGACCCGCTACAAGACTGAGAAATTTAAGACTGTAAAACACTTTCGCTCCTCAATCCTTAGCACCACACCAGCAGGCTTCCAGTATGACAGAAGAACTGCAAGACACAGATTCTCCTGAAGGAAGAATACTTGAGCAAACTCAGAGTCACCAAGGGAGGCATACACAAAGACATTAGAGGAAATAGAAACCTCAGGTACCTATAACTATAGCAATATTAAAAACAATCTAACTCTCTGCCAGATTAACTTTTCTCACCAAAGTCCTATTTACTAAAAATTTTAATACCTGCTCAACACATCTGACTTCTAATAAAAGTTACCAAGTATGCTAAAAGGCAAAACAAAACACAGTCTGCAGAGACAAAATGTGCATAAGAACTAGACTCAGATATGGCAGAGATTTTGGAGTTATCACACAGGGCTTAAAATGACTCTGATTAATATGTTAAGGACTCTAATGGAAATAGTAGACAATATGTAAGATCAGATAAATAATGCAAGCAGATTGTGGGAAACCGTAAAAATTAAAAAGGAAGTGCTAGAGATTATTTTCCTGTAATAGAAATGAAGAATGCTTTTGATGGGTTTGGCAATAGATTGCACACAGTCAAAATATGAATCAGTGAACTTAAACATAGGTTAATAGACACTTCTGAAATGAAAAGAGAAAAAATATGAAGAGAAAACCAGAATAGAACACCCAAGAAATTAGGGAAATTTTTTAAAGTATTCACATATGTAAATAGAATGCAATAATAGAGGAAAGAAAGAATGGATAAGAAGAGGTACTGATGTAGTAATGGCTGTGTGTTCTTAGTTGCTCTGTTGCGTCTGACTCCTTGCGACCCCAAGACTGTAGCCCGCCAGGCTCCTTGGTCCATGGGATTCTCCAGGCAAGAATGCTGGAGTGGGTTGCCATGTCCTCCTCCAGGGTATTTTCCCCACCCAAGGACTGAACACTGGTCTTCCACATTGCAGGCGGATTCTTTACCACCTGAGCCACCAGGGCTGAGAAC
Source organism: Bos indicus (assembly GCF_029378745.1). Taxonomy (NCBI): domain Eukaryota; kingdom Metazoa; phylum Chordata; class Mammalia; order Artiodactyla; family Bovidae; genus Bos; species Bos indicus. The sequence continues at coordinate 24,899,461 of NC_091776.1, read as the reverse complement.
TTCCCCAAAGAAGTAACAGACACCAAACCAAATATCCACGAAAATTTAGGAACACCAGGAAGTACAACACCATCAAAAATACACCTAAGCATATAATAGTCCAAGTGTAGAAAAACAGTAAAAACAGAAATTACTGAAATAAGGGGAAGAATGGATAATGATGGCTAGAATCTTATTAATATAGGAAGAAGGATAAGAATTACAAAAGACTTCTCATTTGAAACCATGCAAGCAAGAAGAGAATAAATATTAGTGTGTAAATTTTCAAAAATCAGTAGAGCCTTCTATATCCAGAAAAGTTTTCCTTTGTAAGTGAAAGAGAAACAATGACTTTCTCATACAAAAACTGAGAGAGATTTATTGCCCTATCAGAAATGTTGAAGGTCAGTGAGAAGGAAAATTATATAGGTCAGAAATTTGGATCTACATAAAGAATAAGGAGTGTCAAAGAAGGAATAAATGAAGATTTTTGAAATAGTTTTAAAAAAGAGTATAAACATCTCCCCTCCCTCAGCTGAAACATCTTGTATGAATTGCTGTTAATGACTGTGTCCTCGTGCTACCGAACTGGGGAGGGTAGAAGAGGATCCTCCCTTGTGGGCCTCGGTTCTTGGTAAGGACACAAAGAAGAATCTGAGGTCTTACCTGTGGCAAAAACAAGTTTATTGAGGAAAGAACAGAAAGAACACTTCAAGGGAGATGTGGACTGAGCCAAGAGAGGCACTGGCGCCAGAACGATGAGGAATGGGGGTTTTTAAAGACAAAGCTTTTACATATCCATTTAGGTGGTGGAGGATTGACAGTTTTGATTGACAGCTGCAAGTTACATAACAACAGGCTCTATTGCACATGCCTTTCCCATAATTCAGTCTATTATAATCAGATGTATGTATATATAGAATATTTATGAACCTTTAATGGGCTCTTGGCTGCCTAATATCGCTTGAGGACAGGGCTGTACATCAAGAGCACATGTTCTGGAGTTGGAGAAGTCTCTGGTTATTTTGTAGCATATCCCTGAGCTCTCCTGGGCAGCTTTGGGGTGTGTCTGGGGTGGAGTTTAGAGATCAGTGTGAATCTTTTTTGCTAGGTCACCCCTTGTCTAGTGCCTAACTTCCTACCTAACACAAGTAATGAAAGTGATAGTTACACTTACGCAGGGTAGGGCAAAACTGCAGCATGAATCTGCTTCAGACAAGATTGGGTCTATTCACGCATAACATTTGTGTTATTTACAGGGATTGTACAGAGGTCGTGCCACAGTTGTGGCTATGGTAGCTGGGGTGTTTAGAATTTAAGAGGGCAATATGAAAATATGACATGTACATAAATTCAATAAAATATGTATTCAAGGAAATTCACAAGCAAAGTAAAATTTTATAGTATGCAAATACAGAAGATAGTGTGTAAAGGAGTTTTTTGAAAACAAAAGTATAGAAAAAGATGCTTATAGTCATGTAGAGGATTTACAGAAATGATATTCTCTATGTTCAATTTCAGATTTTGACAAAGAGTGCTACATAAGAGACAACTAAACAGGGAGAGTTATAGTTATCACACTGTTGAAATAGTTTGTTAATCTGCTGTGATTCTTCCTTCTCGCTTAATTTACATAGAGATAATTTTGGTGATATAACATAGTCCCAAATTTGTATCACATCCCTTGTATTTATGAGAAAAGTTGGAAGGAATAGCAAATGTTGAGTTCTTATTTTGTATCCTACATTGCAGGGGTATTTTCTAGCTTCTACATTTGTTTGTTTTAACATTGTTATTTCCATTTCAATATAAAGAGACAGGGCTCAGTTGTTGAATATTTTGATGAAGGTCCTACAGCTTGAAATTGATAATTAAAAAGTAACAGAAAGAAAACACAACTATTGCAAAAGTAAATGTTCTTTAAATCAATCACTATAATAGGTAAAGCCCTCATGAGCTAACAGTAGTAAAAAATGAGAAAATATAGGTAAAATTACAAAATTGAAAATAAAGGTAAGCTAAAAATAAATGGAAATCCAGGGATTATAAGAGAAAAATAATGCAATTATACACAAAAATAATTGAAATATCTAAATAAATTGTTTACCTAAATATAAACTACCAAAATTTGAAATGTCATGGACCATATGGATAAAGTGATTAACACTGACATTAAAACCATAGCAAATATGTCCACAGTTGAATTTGATCTATTCTTTTCAAAATATATTTTATCTAAATTATTGAATATACATAAAAAGATGGAAATCTCCCAATTCATTATCTGAATCAAACATAACATTGTTATATCAGTTTACATAAATTGAGGATAAAAAGACTTGTAATAAAACTTAATATCAATTCTGACAACAACTCTTAGACAATAAAAAACAGATGCCAAATTGTTTAAATGTAATAGATTTTTAAACAAAATTGAACTGAGGATATTATTTTATATGTATATATTTTATATGTTTATATGTATATAATTTTGAAGTTCTAGCAAATGTTATAAGTAGAGAAAAGATATTACTGGAGCAAATATTGGATAAGACAAGATAAAACTATCTTTCTTTGCCGATCATATGATTTTATACCTTAAAATTTCAAAAATGCTACTTTAAAAATACTATAATAATGGTTTTCTATGTAGATCCATTATCTACTCTCCATATATTAATAGCAATAAATACCTAGAAATACAAATGAAAGAAAAAGTTCCAATGAAAATCAGGGAAAATATTTTGCATGTATATTACCTGAGAATAACTTTTTTAAAAAGGCTTAATTCTTATACAAAAGAAATAAATCCTTATACAGTATCTTTGAATGTCTTAAAATATAATCTTTGCCAATAGGGAGGCATAATATATTTTATCTTTCTTGATCAAAAATGCAACATAGGAAAATATTGTGTACTAAAATAAGTTTATAAATGTAATACACTTTGTTTAATTTCTTGAAATAAACCTAAAAATTTAAACATGCACACAAAAATTCTAACAGAACTATGTAAAAAAATGTATGGTGAAACTTCCCTTACAGATAGTGGAATAAAACAAGAGAAGCAAAATAGATCATTATTTTCATAATGATACATGATGCAGTTATTACTTCAATTCATTGGAACTATTTAATATAAGATATGTGCATATTTTAAAATTCACTGGGAAGAAAACCAAATTGGATGTACATTTTACATATATTAAAAAACAAATTCCAGATATTTTTAGGTTTAAACTGGGGCTACGTTATTGTCTCGGTGGGATATCTACTAACTAGTGCAGATTAGGAAAAAAATATGCAAAGGTTTCTGAATAATCTATTATATTTTTAAAAAGTTACTAAATCTGTCTACCTGCCCTACTGTTTATAAGAGTATGACTGAATGTATGAGGGGGGTGTTGTGGGTGGGTCTGAGTGTAGATGTGGATGTGGGAATACAAACAAATGTATTTTTGAAGAAAAGGAAAGCAGACAAAGACGTTTCACATTCATAGATGAATGTGAAATAAACGATGTATATTTTCAATTTAATAATTTTAAGAAAATTATTTAAGAAAAGTACTTGCTTTTTATTATCCATACTCTCTCTTAAACTTTCTGATATTATGTATCATATTTATTTTACATGTTTAATCTGTCTCTTCCTATGCATGCTAGCATGCTAAGTTGCTTCAGTCATATCTGACTCTGTGCAACACTATGGACTGTAGCCCACCAGGCTCCTCTGTCCATGGGATTCTCCAGGCAATAAGACTGGAGTGGGTTGTCCTTTCCTTCTCCAGGGGATCTACCCAAGCCAAGGATCCAACCTGCATCTCGTGTCTCCTGCATTGGCAGCCAAGTTCTTTACCCCTAGTGCCACCTGGGAAGCCCTTTGAATGAGTGAGTGAAGTCGCTCAGTCGTGGACTGTTGCCCACCAGGCTCCTCCATCCATGGGATTCCCCAGGCAAGAATACTGGAATGGGTTGCCATTTCCTTCTCCAGGGGATCTTCCCAACCCAGGGATCCAACCCAGGTCTCCTGCATTACAGGCGGATGCTCTAACCTCTGAGCCACCAGGGAAGTCCTGCTTTATCTAGTGTTTGTTGTCAATGTTACTTTCCTTTTACAGTGATTGTATTCTCTACCGATAATTGGTTTATTGACTCAGCTCATTTCCCTCTGGAGTTAGGAGTTACCATGTCTGTTAATTTGTATCTAATGGGGGCCAAGCTCTAGGCTCTGCTTCTGTCCTGTTGGTGAGGATAAACCTTCACAAGGAGAAACATAAGCTTCCCAGAATTACTATTGAGCATCCTGGTATGTTGTCTCCACTAGCAAATTCTTTCTTTAGAGATGATTTTTAAACTCTCAAAAAGGAGCAGCAAGGAATGAGAAAATGACTTTTTGAATGTAATCCACTCTGTTTAAGCCCTGAGGATTTAAAGAGAGAATTTGGAGGGGAGGATGACCAGAACAGCTATTCAACCTACTTCTCTTTTCATCATTTTTGTTAGCCCAACAGGATTTATAACTGCAGTGATATCATCCTGTGGACAATTGGGCTATAATATTGATGCAGTTTTTATATCATAGTGATCATATGAACAGAGACTGACTCTCCGGGAAGAATGAGAAGGAAAGACAGAGACAGAGTTAAAATATGGACCTCTACCCGTTTCCCACTGCTGGGACTCTGTCTTCCAAACAAATGCTCAAACTAGTTCCTGAGAGCCAGAAGTTGCCTTAGGACTCCATCACTGTTTATTTGTTTCTTTTATATAGCTCCTGAACCACACTTTCTTACTCTAGTGTTATTTTTTTCCTAGGGCTAAATTTGGTTTTCTAAAACAGAAAATAGAACATAAAATATTTCTGAGCATGAATATCCATTATTTCATAATCAGCATCAACTATTTTGAATAATGGTTTAATTATGGAACATAAGAAGTGTCTTGGTCACTTTGCAAAAAAAAAGTTGAACATGTAGAAGTTCTCAATTAATTTTTATTATGAATGTGTATGTTTGAGTGCAACATTTTATTTTGATGTTTGCACTATAGCATAGCAGTAACAACAGGTTGTAATTTGAGATGGCTTTTGTTTTTACTTTTCTTGGGTTTTGCATTTCTAGCATTTTCTATTTGCTTGACCTTTATTGATGCATTTCATTGTAGCTAGCTGTAGCTTTTTACCCTGAACTGCCAGTTGTTGTACTTCCTGCTGATAGTACGCTATTGTTAAAAATCTAGCATTAGTCTTACAAACCACTGGAGGACTGGCCTTTGGCTACATTGTCTGTAGGAATGCCAGGTGCCGGTGCATTCAGCATTAATGTATGATATAGTCCATTAGCCTCAAGTCTTTATGAGATCCTCTGAGGTTGGCTGAATGTTCCAGGCTGACTTTAAATAAAACAAATTTATTGAGTTAGTGGAGAAATTTATTGCCTGAATAATTTTTGGGCTGTCCTTGAACATTTTTATTTGTTAATGCATTTATTCATTTTTACTCTTTATATGCTGTTGAATTCAGGATATTTTATTGTCTGTGAATATTATATTTGGTTATGTAGTATTCTCACTTGTAAAATCTCCTGCATTAAATTGGAATCATACACCCTACATGTGTTTACCATTTTTCTTTAATGTAGAACTGTATAGATTTTTAAGAAGTTATAGAAAATTTAACTGTAAGAATGAGAGGAATGAAACACAAATATAACAATTGTTTATATTACTTAGCTAGAGAGCTCTTTTAGGCAAATTAATACTTGAGGGACGAAATGGGAAAGTTTAAAATTGGTACAGCCATGTTAATATATTGACAATAATTTTTACTTACTAATTTGAGGAAGATGTAGAGTTGGTCTTTGGAAATACGATTTTTCAAGATTCTTTTTTGCTAAATGTTTCATTTATGATTCTCTAAAAACATCACATTTACTGCAATTTTCTTACCCACTGATGTAACCATGTGTGTAAATCTATAGTTATATGTCATGTGACAGATATGCTTTATGCTTACAGAGGTAAATTCTATTTCTATGTAGATGGTGATTTGGAAAAATTAAATGCAAACTTTCAGGATATTCTAGGATAGTGGCTGCTGCCTAAATTAGAGTCCAAATATCAGATCATCAAGAAAAGAAAACTGTTATCACAACCTAGTTCTAGAGCAAAATTCAGTGATAGTATGTACTACAAGCTATTTTTGTGTAAGTATGGAAACATTCTATACATTGGATTCATTTCTGGAGCCCATGAATAATCAGGTAGAAACTGAACATGAAAGAACATTCTCAGGACACTAAATGTGTTGATGCAACAGGTAAAATCACATTGGGAATAAGAGTCCTATCTTCCATGGCTAAATAAATACTAGGTAAGCCCTGAGGTACGGTATATTTGAACAATGGAATCTAGAGAATTGAGTGGAAGGAGTTTGAGATGGTGCCGAACAGGCAGTCTTCAAGACGACCACTTCTAGTGGAGAGAGACGTGACTTGCGGGGTGAAACATGAGTGGATGGGCGGTGAAGTGAAAAACACAATGAACAAAGAAATGGAAACTGGTCCTACTGAATTAACAATAATTCACAAAACCAGAAAAACAAGCCCTCTTCACTAGAAAAGGTGAAAATGATGGATAAAATTGCACCATGCTGTACTAAGAAACAAAATCACTCTTAATATAAGAAATCAAGTCAGTCAACCAGAACTGTTACTCCTTCCTATGTAGAATTGCTTCTGATTGCTAGTCAGAGTTTCCAAATGAACAGAAAGGAGAAAAAAATATTTACAAAAATTTAAAAGAAAAGAGAAAACAATAAATTTTCATGATTAAAATCCTGACTCCCTTGCCCCCTCCACAATACAGAAAGCAAACATGAAGGAATGGAAAAGTATAATATAATGCCTTAAACATATCTTTAAAGATGTATTTGTAGAAAAGAGTACAAATCTACTGTATCTGAACTCAAACATAAGAAATAAGAAATGATAAAATTAGAAATATATCAAATGATGGCTTATGGAATCTGTAAAAATACAAATAAAATTATTGAGGAAATTATTAATTTTCAAGGGAGAATAATTTTGATTAAAATCTAAAGTGCATTATTAAAACATAATGAGGTGCAATAAAATACACATTGACAAATATGCATTGATAAAACAAAATTAATATAAAAAGGAAAACAAAATGAAAAAGAGACAAGATAATTAACAGAGAAACTCTGAGGTAAAGAAGATCCAACATGCATGTAAATAAAAGTTTGTAAAGCCTAAGAAATATAAAATCAGTTCAGTTCAGTTCAGTCGCTCAGTTGTGTCCGACTCTTTGCGACCCCATGAATCACAGCACGCCAGGCCTCCCTGTCCTCCCTGTCCATCACCAACTCCCAGAGTTCACCCAGACTCACATCAGTTGAGTCAGTGATGCCATCCAGCCATCTCATCCTCTGTCGTTCCCTTCTCCTCCTGCCCCCAATCCCTCCCAGCATCACAGTCTTTTCCAATGAGTCAACTCTTCGCATGAAGTGGCCAAAGTACTGGAGTTTCAGCGTTAGCATCATTCCTTCCAAAGAAATCCCAGGGCTGATCTCCTTCAGAATGGACTGGTTGGATCTCCTTGCAGTCCAAGGGACTCTCAAGAGTCTTCTCCAGCACCACAGTTCAAAAGCATCAATTCTTCAGCTCTCAGCCTTCTTCACAGTCCAACTCTCACATCCATACATGACCACAGGAAAAACCATAGCTTTGACTAGACGAACCTTTGTTGGCAAAGTAATGTCTCTGCTTTTGGATATGCTATCTAGGTTGGTCATAACTTTCCTTCCAAGGAGTAAGCGTCTTTTAATTTATAGAACTAATTTTTAAGACTACAGTTTAAGAAAAATTTTCCTAAATAAGAGAGCCTGAGTCTATCTATATATTAACAGCAACCATATGCACCTCGGTGAACTGATTCACAAGCATCAATTTCTAGGATTTACCCTGTTAAATTAATAGGCTTTAGCAGTAAAGGGAAAGAGTCCTCTGAACTTTCCATTAGAGAAATCACTTTCATGGAAAAGATTTTGGCTGTAAACAGAATCCTTGATAGCAGTGTAAGAAAGAAAGACAGGTTGAGCAATAATTGTTCAAGAAGTTCAGAGGAGAAAATGCAAGTCAGGCATTTACTATGTAAATAGACTATCAAGGCAACATCTAATTAAAGCTGAAAACACAAAAAAATCAAAGAAAAAATAGGCAGGCATACACTCATGTTAAAAGACTAACACATCACTAGTTAAAGACAGGTTAAGTGGGCATAAAATAAGTAAGACTACTACAACTCAAAATAAATGGAGATATATATATATAAAATATCAAAATTTCCAAGGCGGTAATAGAGAATATACATCTCAAGATCATGTGAAGTGTCCTAGAAACTTGATCACATCTCAAGTGAAAAAATTTAAAAAGCTTCAATTTCCAAAATATAGATGTATTACAAATATATTCTGATCACATTATAAAATACTAGAAATTAATATCAAATATTCTTCTTAGAAAAACTGGAAAAGGTCAATTTTCATTCCAATCCCAAGGAAAGGCAATGCCAAAGAATGCTCAAACTACTGCACAATTGCATTCATCTCACACATTAGCAAAGTAATGCTCAAAATTGTCCAAGCCAGGCTTCAACAGTACATGAACGGAGAACTTCCAGATGTTCAAGCTGGATTTAGAGAAGGCAGGGAAACCAGAAATCAAATTGCCAGCATCTGTTGGATCATAGAAAAATCAAGAAAATTCCAGAAAAAAACATCTACTTCTGCTCTAATGACTACGTCAAAGCATTTGATTGTGTGGATCACAACAAACTGTTGAAAATACTTAAAGAGATGGGAATAATAGTCTACCTTACCTGTCTCCTGAGAAATCTGTATGCAGGTCAAAAAGCAATAGTTAGAACAGGACATGAAACAACAGACTGGTTCCAATATACGTCAAGGCTGTATACTGTAACCCTACTAATTTGACTTATATGCAAAGTACATCATGTGAAATGCCAGGCTGGATGAAGCACAAGCTGAAATCAAGATTGCTGGGAGAAATATCAATAACCTCAGATATGAAGATGACATCACCCTTATGGCAGAAAGCGAAGAAGAACTAAAGAGCCTCTTGATGAAAGTGAAAGAGGTGAAAGTGATTTTCACTTGGTGAAAGAGAAAAAGGTGGCTTAAAACTCAACATTCAGAAAACTAAGATCATGGCATCTGGTCCTGTCAATTCATGGCAAATAGATGGGGGAACAATGGAAACGGTGAGAGACTATTTTCTGGGGCTCCAAAATCACTGCAGATGGTGACTGCAGCCATGAAATTATTGCTCCTTGGAAGAAAAGCTATAACAAACCTAGACAGCATATTTAAAAATCAGAGACATTACTTTACCAACAAAGGCCCATCTAGTCAAAGCTATGGTTTTTCCAGTAGTCATGTATGGATGTGAGAGTTGGGATATAAAGAAAACTGAGCACCAAAGAACTGACGATTTTGAACTGTGGTGTTGGAGAAGACTCTTGAGAGTTCCTTGGACTGCAAGGGGATTAAACCAGTCAGTCTTGAAGGAAATCAGTCCTGAATATTCATTGGAAGGACTGATGCTGAAGCTGAAACCAATACTTTGGCCACCTGATGCAAAGAACTGACTCATTGGAAAAGACCTGATGCTGGGAAAGATTGAAGGCAGGAGGTGAAGGGGACAACAGAGGATGAGATGGTTCGATGGCATCACTGACTAGATGGACATGAGTTTGGGCAAACTCCAAGAGTTGGTGATGGACAGGGAAGCCTGGGGTGCTACAGTCCATGGATCGCAAAGGGTTGGGCGTGACTGAGGGACTGAACTGAACTGATTCTACTTATAGATTTTGAAACATAAATAACTCAAGGGTGAGAGAGAAATACAAACCCAAAATATAGTCTTTATAGTGAAATTGATCATTAACTATTTGGTATCAAATCTTTGAGTTAAATTCTGTCATAATCTGAGGTAGGAGAGAATGGTTGAGACTATATATATATATATATATATATATATATATATACACATACATATTAAATTTTGGAACTCCAGGTAAACAGAATTCAGTCATTTGAAATGAATTTAATTTTAAAGTGAGTTATTTAAACAAGCTCTTAACCTACTGGCTAAATATCAAGTGTTTGAATAGAATTTGTTAAGAAAAATTTGTTTTATTTTTACATGTATTTTGTAGATTGTTCATACTACAACACTGCAACTAGTCTTGGAAAGGATCTGTAAAATGGTATTGGGAATGGCATTACATATTATATCTGTTGATAAAAGGCAAAATTTCCAATGATAATCAGATGCAATGATACAATAAATGATGTAAAGTACATACTTTCTCTAATGCAGTTATTGAGCTGTAAAATTTACCGGGCTCGTTATCTTGTTTTAAATTATTGAAATAATAAAAATAAAAATAAAACCATACATTTTTGCTTTAGGAATTACTGAAATTAAACTTTCTGCCATTTAATTACATCTTTGAAAGGACCATAATCTCTTAATCGCCATGAGCTTCTCTTTTATCCTAGTAATTGGCATTTATGCACATTGCATTCGTATTAAACTTTTCATGTCAGAAAGTAAGGCTGACTGCTGAATTAAAGGCTTTTCAAAAGTAAAGCTTCTGCTCTTTTAGTTTATGATATATGAATCACATTGAATATCCCATCAAATATCACCCTTTGATGGGGTTAATCTATATGTTAATGGATTCTCTATTTTTTGGTGATATCTTGGCCTTTTCACTATTTAATGCATTGTATTTTTGCAGTTTATATTGTCTAAAAAGAAAATTTGCAAGTCAGTGAAGGGGACAGCATACTCTTTGATGACAGGGAAATTACATTCTGTAAAACTTGTGTTTAAATGCTATTAATATATTCAAATTATATTAAAAGCTCCTGTAAAACGGTTTTTTTCCCCTATAATAGAATGACTTATAGAAATTGCAAATAGATCATGACAGGGCCATAAGGGGAGAGCAGGAACTAGATATAACACTACTGCACAGGAACCCTGTAAGATTTTTTGAATTTTAACATTCAAAGAAGGAAATATACTCAGAGATTTTACATAATATGTCTAGCTAACTGAGTGTACAATTTTATATCTCGAATATTGAAGGTTTAGAGACTGTCCAAAAACCCCTTTACAGATGGACAGATGCAAGAAGATAAGTAAGGAAGAAGGTAGCAAAGAGAACTGTGGGGCCACTAGGAAAAATCACCTCCTCTGGAGACTTGTCATCTAATAAAGCACAAATATCAATAATAAGAAAGTAAGGTGTAAGAAAATGAACTCAGCCTCTGAGACTTTTCAGTAATGAAGTCATAGACTCAAGGTAGCTCTTTACCTTAGAAATAAATGACATAGACTATAAAATATAATTGGTTGTTGTTTAGTCACTAAGCCTTGTCTGACTTTGCAGCACCATGGACTGCAGTCTTCCAGACTCCTATGTCCATGGAATTTCCAGGCAAGAATACTGGAGTGGGTTGCCATTTCCTTCTCCAGAGGATCTTCCTGACCTAGGGATAGAACTTGCGTCTCCTGCGTTGGCAGGCAAATTCTATACCACTGAGTCACCTAGAAAGTGGAGTAGGAAGTGGCAACCCACTCCAGTATTCTTGCCTGGAAAATTCCATGTACAGAGGAGCCTGGTGGACTGCAGTCCATGGGGTCACAAAGAGTCGGACGACTGAGCAACCGAGCACACACTGTGCTCACCTGGGAAGCCCATAAAATAGAATACCTGATTAATCTGTACTTCATTTCTCCCATGGAGTTGGAGAAAACAGTTCCTCACAAGCAGTGGAGCATTCTTTCTGAGGAATTTGGGACAAGATCAAATTTTATAGAGAATTAGAAGAGGCATTGAGGAAACAGCATGATTGGCTAGGAGATCAGCTTTTCTCATAAGGTTACAGGTTCTATTTTCTAAGGTAAACCAAGTAAAACTGGACTGGAAGACTGTGATAAGTGTATGGCAGCTTTCCGTGACAGTGAGGCATTCCCCATAAGTGAAAAGTGACAGGTAGTGACACGGAGCTGGGCCACTGGAGCAGCAGCCCTTTTGTGGGTCCTGACTGTTGTTGTTCAGTCACTAACTTACGTCCAACTCTTAGCAACCCATGGACTGCAGGATGCGAGGCATCCCCGTCCTCCACTCTCTCCTGCAGTTTGCTCAGATTCATGGCCACTGAGTTGGTGATGCTATCCAATCTTATCATCCTCTGCTGCCCTCTTTTCCTTTTGCCTTCAATCTTTCCCAGCACCAGGGTCTTTTCCAATGAGTCAGCTCTTTGCATCAGGTGGCCAAAGTATTGGAACTTCAACTTCAGCATCAGTTCTTCCAATGACTATTTAGGATTGATTTCCTTTAGGATTTACTGGTTTGATCTCCTTGCAGTCCATCCTGATACACAGATCAAGTCAGGGGACTAAGGAGATTGAAGTAGAGTGAACTCTCATAAACTCAAGAGATAAGGAAAAACTGGTTCCTGGGCTTTTGTTTCTGTGCTTCCTTCTTTGGTCTCTAAAGCAATGCTGCTTGTCTACCTGGGTGTTGTTAGCCTTGAAAACACTCATAAATGAAGCTTGGGAAAAAAGGTGACTTTTAGCTGTTTTCTCTCACCTTAGAGGCCATCAGTACACTGCCTGCTATTCCCCTCCTCAGTGCAACCCTTGAGTATAGACACTTCATCCATCTAGCCCACTGGGCCAGGGATTCAGTGTTGCTCTTTTCATAGGTTCATCCCTTCTAGCTAAAGCAGGCACCATGGCCTGTCCATTTATTTTCAATTTAATGTCACAAAGCAAAGAAAAAAACTGAGGGTGACATAATAGAACAAACCCAAGGTTCCCCTCTCTGAAAGACTATAGGCCAGTGAGACTTTTTGTAATTGAAGTGAGGGGTGAATGAAGGGTATACTGATGAAAAAGGCTCAGCAATCCTTCATTTTTCACTTACTTTTCCTTCTTAGGTCAATATCCTGAGAGAAGTTCTGTTCATACTCACCTCATCATTTTACTTTTCTATCTCTCTCACTTTTCCCCAGACCTTTATTATTCAGAACAGAAGCCATTATTCCTTTACTTGCCCCAACACATAACACTGATAGTGTCTGAGAGTGAGCTAGATGACATATATGAAATGAGTTTATTTTCCATACGATAGAACTCTAAACTAAGTTTCAAAACCCTTAACTCAGTAAGAAGAGAAAAAAAAAGGTATTTGGATTATTTTTCCTTCAAAAACTCTGTTCCTCATAGATAATCTTTTTCTTGCATTACAGCAACTATTATTACATTTATATTTTTTGTTTGTATCATTTTTTAACTCTTTTCAAATGGATAGAAGATTTGGGTGAACTGGAGTAAAGAGGGCCAGTAAACAAATAAATAACATAGCTTTTCAAAATAGCATTCACTTTTATCTACCCATTCACTTAATCATTAAAAATTTTGATTATTTCCACTTTTTCCTATTAAATCTAGGTTGGACTGAAAAGCCCTGTATATGTCTTCTGTGTATATGTGATAGTTTCTTTAAGGCAGACAATGAGTAATGGAATTTCAGGATTTTAGTACATTTAAAATTTTTACTCCTATGGCTAAATTGCCTTCCAAAGTGGCTACATTAATCTATAGTCCAAGGAGCAACATCCAAGTGTATCAATTTCCTTACATATTTACCAACAACTAACATTAGCAAACAAACAAAAATGTTAATGTTCCTATATACACCTATTCTTCTTCTAAGTCGCTTCAGTCGTGTCCAATCCTGTGCGACCCCATAGACAGCAGCTCACCAGGCTCCCCCGTCCCTGGGATTCTCCAGGCAAGAACACTGGAGTGGGTTGCCATTTCCTTCTCCAATGCATGAAAGTGAAAAGTGAAAGTGAAGTCACTCAGTCATGCCTGACTCTTCGTGACCCCATGGACTGCAACCTACCAGGCTCCTCCATCCATGGGATTTTCTAGGCAAGAGTACTGGAGTGGGGTGCCATCGCCTTCTCCATATACACCTATAATTATTGCTTAATATTAACATATATTAATAGTATCTCATAGGCACAGACATTTTGAATTTTATTTTATTATTTAATTGAAGGAAAGTCGATTTACAGAATCATTTTAGTTTCAGGTATACAACAGAGTGATTCAGTATTTTTACAGTTTCTACTCCATTAAAATTTGTTACAATATAATTGCTATTTTTTGATTGAGTTTGGATTTTTTTTTAATATTGAGTTTTATGAGTTGTTTGTTTAGTTTATATATTAACCCATTATTAGTCATATCATTTGCAAATATTTTCTCCTGTTCCACAGGTTATCTTTCCATTTTTGTCGATGGTTTCCTTTGCTTAAAAGTTTGTGAAAAAGCTTTTAAGTTTAACTAGGTCCCATTTGCTTATTTTTGCTTTCATTTCTTTAGTCTTAGGAGACAGATCCAAGGAATATTGCTGTGATTTATGTCAAAGAGTGTTCTGCCTATATATCTATATATGCCTATATATATATATATATAATTTATATATTTTATGTTTTATATAGGTTAAAATGCCTTTTGGTGCAAGTAGTAAAAATTATCTCTATTCAGTTAAATAACAGGAAATGTATCACATAATGACAAGTTTCGAATACATGGTGTCTCGGAACATGGTATGACCATTTCCGAATCACGTCTCTGCATTCCCTTTGGTTCTGCTCTACTCCCTGTGTTTGCTTTGCCCTCAGGCTAGATCTCATTCTGCTCATTTAACGGCAGCAGCGTTTCAGTTCCTACATCCAGATACAACAGTGTCCAGAGGCATAAAAGGCTCACGTATCCCTCATGTGCTTGTTAAGAGTGAAAAAGAAAAAAAGAAAAAGAAAGTTCCCAGAAGTCACTCTTTGCCCCCAACAGTTTCTCACTAAATATTGGCAAAAATATTCTAATGCTTAAACTAGTCACTATAAAGGAATTACTTTATATTATATAAGGTTGATTTTTACTCAAAAGGAAGCAGCTTCTTTGGCTAGGAAAACAACTGGACTTTCTTGAGGTGCATGGCCATGAGAAGTGAGTGGGAGTTAGGCTCATGAGAGATTCTGTCATGCAGGAAATAACTTTCCCTTCTGAAGATATCCCAAATTAAAACAAAATGTATTCAAATAGAAAAATATTATGATATTGCAATAATATTAATTTATAAAGAGAACTAAAAACACACCTGAGAATAGAATCCATGGAATTTCCTGACAGAAATTTCATCTACAGAGTATTAGGGTGTTTTTAAAATACAAAGTTATATGACCACTAATATATAAAATATATAAATCACATCCAGGTAGTGCTAGTGGTAAAGAATCCACCTGCCAATACAGCAAATATAAGAGACCTGGGTTTGATCCCTGGGTTGGAAAGATCCCCTGGAGAAGGGAATGGCAACCCACTCCGTATTTTTGCCTGGAGAATCCCATGGACAGAGGAGCCTGATGGGTTGCATAGGGTTCATAGGGTTGCAAAGAGTCAGACAGAACTGAAGTGACTTAGCATGCATGTACACACAGATTATTAATATTAATGTTGCAAAATATGAACAGAGATGGAGCTTAAATATGTCTTCTCCACAAGCCAAGTACTGAACAAAAATATTTATTTCTATAAGACAGGAAAATTAGAACAACATTGAAGAGATCAATATTTGGTCTCTGGTAACAAATGAAATTGTTTGGCGAGGTTAATCCTGCTCTTTTTACCACTGAAAATACATTTGAATTTTGACAAAATAGCAGAGCTGATAATTCAGAAGCAGTAACTATGAATATACATTAAATAAATATGTAATGAATTAAATATCTATAAGTACTAATGAGAGGGGAAAAGCGTGGAGAAGGACTTATGGAGTGCCAAGTTAGGATAAGGTGTTATTATTTTACAGATGGTGATTGGTTAAGGCTGCCCTTAGAAAATCACATTTGATCAGAGACCATAGAGAGTAAGGGAAGGACTCATACAGGTATTAGGGCAATTTACAAATCAGGGAGAGAGAAGTGAAAAGAATTAGACATTTTCTAGATAAGATAAAGAAAGTGCCGGAATGATAGAATTGTTCACTTTGCAAATCTTATTTTTACTTTTTCTTTAATTTTTTATAGTCAAGACCTAGTTGTAGAAGCATGGAATAATGTACAAAATTTTTCACTATGTATTGAAATTTTCAGTTAAGTTCCTATTCTATTTCACCAAAGATATTCTAGACAAGGGAAAAATAATGGCTACATCTGGATATATATTTGTATTAAACAAGGTTTCTTTCTATATTATAATCATTGCTTCTAGCACTTCTTAGGCACATCTTTAGTCTCACTACATATCACACCATTTTTCAGTGACAGGTTGTGAACATTTAAATAAAGAGATATGGATAAAAATGTGTCAGGTTTTGTAAAACATTCTCTGAGGGAAAGACATAATATGTCTGTCATAATTGAGTCACTAGAAACAGAGATCCTGGAATGGGCAAAGATAATTATCTAAATTCGAGTATAACATTCTGTAGTTTCTCTTATGGCTCAGTTTCCTTTGAATTATTCAAAAGGTTGATTCAGTAAGAAAATACATTTAATGCTCTTAAAATACAGCGTATGCTTAATCAATGGTTGCTGTTTTTATTATGATATCTATTACTACTTCCATGCTTAACATGCAACTTTGAGATTGCTAGTTTTTTTCCTCATCACCTATAGAGACTTCAACTCTAGCATACTTGAAGGTGTTGAATGTGTAGCTCTTCTTGGGGGACTCATAATGGTATGTGTGTGTCTGTTTACAGGTATATATGTGCTACTCTGCTATAGATCTTATAACAGACTCCGGGTCTATTTTTTGATGTTTATTGACAGCTTTGATGCTGCCACTTCCCCATTTTTCTTTGCCGCACAGCTGAATAAGCCAATAAAGAAGCATGAGTGTTCTCTCCTTTGGTGCAGATGAGAAGTTCAAATCATGAAGCCCCTTCCTGTGTATGGTAACATTCACCCCAGCTCACTTCCTAACTACTATAAAATCTCCAACCAGTGTCCTTTTTCTGCTTTCTTAAGCCATGTTTTTAATCAGCTTGAGAGTCACCCTGTTTTTTTCTGAAAGTTTTGGGAGTGTGGCATCATCAGTTTTGAGACTATAACTAAATGCTGAACAGGGATCCATCCTATCACTGTAGAGTGGCCAAAATACATCAATTTCTGTTTCCTATTGTGCTTGTTACTTATTTTGTTACTTGTTTCACTCAAAACATTTTTCTTTAAAACACACAGGTAAGTATATCTACTTTAAGATTTTGTTTCCTGATACACTGTATTTATGTTTAATATATCTGTATTCATACTGGTTGATAGGAGCTTGCCACAAGTTCTCTACTACTAGAAAGAGAATTGGAGAATATATTTTTGTTTCCTCTCATGAATATAGGTAACTGTACTTTGAATATGTGTCCAGATGTTATATTGCATGTAGATATCTTTTGTTCATTTTAAAATTTTTGTTCTTTGATTTGTAGGAATTGTTTATATATGTTAAATATTATGTTCTAATTCTGCTTTTTACTAACATTGTGATGAACTATTTATCTTATACTGATTGACATACAAACATAGGTTATCTTTTATTTTTCTATTCTGAGCCATTGATTTATATTCTGTAGCTTCTTACCATGTGCTAATATTTAGTGGAGTGAGCCATCATCATGCTTTTTCTTTTTTTCCAACATTATTTAGATCTTTACTTTTTAAAATAAAAGCATTCTAGGGGTTGCATTTGGCCTTCCATGGTGGCTCAGATGGTAAAGAATCTGCCTGCAAAGCAGAAGATCCAGGTTAGACACCTGGGTTGGGAAGACCCCCTGGAGAAGGGAATGGCTACCTACTCCAGTATTCTTGCCTGGAGAATTTCATGGACAGAGGAGCCTGGCAAGCTACAGTCTGTGGGGTCACAAAGAGTCAGACATGACTGAGCAACTAATACTTTCACTTTTGGGGTTACATTTAGTTGCCAGTTTGAGGAGCAAATGTCAGCCGTTTAATCCATTAGTATGTAAATTTTTTAATTTATAAAAATCGTCTTTAATCGAGTACTATGGTATTTGTTTATATAGTTAATAGTTATAAAATTTTCCTGATGATACTGGATACCATGAGCATGTGTGTCAAATTACTCAGTCACTCAGTCATGTCCAACTCTTTGCAACCCCACAAACTATAGCCTGCCAACTTCCTCTGTCCATGGGATTTTCTAGGCAAGAATATTGGAGTGGGTTGCCATTTCCTCCTCCAGGGGATCTTGCCACCCAGGGATCAAACCCACATCTCTTGTGTCTCCTGCATCAGCAGGCAGATTCTTTTACTACTGTGTCATTTGGGAAGATATTGAACATTTTCTAAATAAAATTTAAAAATTCAAATTTATTAGGTTTTATTAGAACAATTACACAATAAAATTCAGAAATTCATCAATGATTGTCACTATTATATGCTGCTTTGTGGCTTTTTAAACTGTGTTTCTCATGATTCTAATTTATTCATAGAATAATTCAATTTCATATATAACTATAATATAGATATAACAGGCCTTCCATCCATAAAATTAATGAGGACATATCTCTTATAAAAATGTTTCATAAAGAGCATTTTTTAGAGTTAAAGTTATTGAATTTTCATGAATGCACAATATTCATATATGGTCAACAAAAAAGAAAAGGGAAAATGCTTTATGAAATTCATGAGCAACATTTGAACTCAAATTAGGAAATCTACTGTTAATTCTCCTGATTAGCAATTTAAACCAATATTAAGTTTGAAAAGGTATCCGTAGTCTAGAATCAATGAATCTAATTGAAAAGATTTTCATACTTGATTTCACTTAACGTCAAACAATCTTTGTTTCATGAAGTATATCAGAATAGCTATTCCACAATCTTCTTAGATTATGGAAGACAGTAAATACATTTGAAAAGGTAGTATATCTTCAGTATATGTTATCTTATTTGTACACAGGCAATATGTGTTCATAAATAAGCTGGAAGTTTTGTACAGACTTGTCAGCAAGTTTTTAAAGTCTTGCTTAATAGTTGTATATCTTCAAGAAGCAATTGCCCTTCAGAATTTCTTTTTTATTGAAGTAGAATTAATTTACAATATTATACTAGTTTCAGGTGTACAACACAGTGATTCAATTTTTTTATAGAATATACTCCATTTAAAGCTATTAAAAAATAATCACTATGTTTCTCTGTGCTCTTCAATATATCCTTGTTGCTTGTCTATTTTATACATAGTAGTCCTTAGCTCTTAATCCCGTACCCCTCTCCTGTTCCTCCCTGCTTTCCATTCCCCATTGCTAACCATTACTTTGTTCTCTAAATCTGTGAGTCTGTTTGTTTTGTTGTGGTTTTGATTTGCATTTCTCTTATGAATAGTAATATTGACCAAATTTTCAATGTGTTTGTTGGCCATCTGTATATCTGCTTCAGAAAAATGTCTGTTCAGTCCATTTTTTATTGAGTTGTTTGGTTTTTTGATACTGAGTTGTATGAGCTGTTTCTTATGTTTTGGATATTAACTACTTATCAGTCAGATCATTTGCAAATAAGATACTGAACATTCCTTATTCAGTTATTTCCTATGATGTTAGAGCTTTCATTACTATTTTTAATATAATATGAATATTATATACTATAATATAGTACAACTCTATGGTTTTTGTTTTTGTTTTTGTTCAGTTACTAAGTCATTTCCAACTCTTTGTGACCCTATGGACTACAGTATACTAGGCTTCCTTGTCCTTCACAGTATCCCAGAGTTTGTGCAAACTCATGTCCATCGAGTCAGTGATGTTATCTAACCATCTCATCCTCTGTTGGCCTCTTCTCCTCCCCTCAATCTTTCCCAGCATCAGGGTCTTTTCCAGTAAGCCAGCTCCTTGCATCAGGTAGCCAAAGTATTAGAACTTCAGTTTCAGCATCAGTCCTTCCAATGAATATTCAGGGTTGATTTCCTTTAATATTGACTGGTTTGATCTCCTTACAGCCCAAGGGACTCTTAAGACTCTTCTCCAACACTTTGAAAGCAACAATTCTTTGATGCTCAGCCATCTTTATTGTTCAACTCTCATATCTGTACATGACTACTGGAAAAACCAAAGCTTTGACTATACGCACCTTTATCAGCAACTCTATGGTAATTCATCTCATTCTGATCTAAGGCATTAAGTGATTGACTTTCGTTGTGCAATGTAAATCCATATTTACAAACATTAGTGAGATAAAAATAATTATAATTATTATTTTTATATGAAGGAGAGGGATAAGAAAGAAATGAGACTGTCTCTAGAGAAATATTAGGCAACTTGAAGGAGGTAGACAGTGTGTTCTTCAGTCTTCACTAGTCTTCCTCCCAATTTTCCTGGATTTGAATCAAAATATAGATAACAGCACTTCCCTGGTGGTTCAGACAGTAAAGAATCAGCTTGCCATGCAGGAAGATCCTAGTTTCAATCCCTTGGTAGGGAAGATCCCCTGGAGAAGAGAATGGCTACCCACTAGAGTATTCTCAACTGGAAAATCCCATGGACAGAGGGGCTTGGCAGGCTACAGTCCACGGCATTGCCAAGTCAGACACAACAGAGTGACTAATCACCTAGGTAACAGCTTGGTGGATATTTCTCCAACTGCTATTGTTCTTTGTTGAAAGGGACTGAATATCACAGCATCAGGAGTCGTTGTTATCAAAGTTGAAGCCAGAGTGGGCAACTTCACACTGGTTATGTCAAGATGTTTAGACCAGGCATCTGAATGAATCCTCCCTGCTCAAATTGGTCAGGGTATTTTATTGACTGGTAATAAGGTGATATTATATTATGTGCAATTTGTATTTTCCGTCCTATTTACCATTCTCTGGCAGGTGTTATTGTGCTTTCTAATTGCTTATAGCTGGTGTGGAAAAATTCATGTGACATTTGACCAAATATTACCATAAACTCTCATCCACTTGAGTAGCTTGTTGATATTTTCAGATCTTTCACAGTAATGATCATATTATCTTCAAGTAATGAGAGCTTCATCTATTCCTGCCAATTCTTTTCCTGCTACCTTTTAGCATTGGAAAGTATTACTGTAAAAAACAGAAGCAAGATTAAAGATCTATGTGTTTTCCTGGTTTTAAAGTGCATATGGCTAAGATTTTTCATTTTAGTGTTATATTTACTGAATATTTGGGGGACATAAACAATATCAAGATATAAATACTTTTTTCTCTTCCAGATATTCTAAGGATTTCTTTTCCTTATAGACAATATTTAGTACAAAATTCTTCTATAAATTAACACCTTAATATTTTGACTATAAATTTGACTATTGTGAACAGGTTTTTATTTGTCATATTCTTAGAGTTCAGTTACCCTGAAATATCAAATTTAGGAATATTTTAAATCCCTGTAATCAAATTAAGAGGTAAACAATGCATGAAGTTTAAATGAAAATAAGTAGAAATAATTTTAACCATCTAACTACAACAGGTAAACCTAAACTACCTCCAGATGTATAACTTCACATTTAACTTTGACCAAAACCATAAGAAATTGTTCTGAAATTAAAAATACTTCACCTTTTTTGCAAAGCTAAAATCAGAGTTAAATATGCAGAAAATTATTTTTTTGATTATTTACCACCCTTGTTATCATTCACATATACCTGACTAGTTGCATGTATTAAATTTTAGCAGAATCACTTAATAAAAACATGCCTTTGGCCTTAATTATTTTTAACTGTAAGTGGTCTTATGAATGTACTTTAAAATAGCCTAATGAGTTTTCTTATGAATGTCAATTGCAAATGTTCTTGCAAATGTCAATTTTAAAGTTCATAAAAATAAATTTTGAAATGTTCTTACAAATAAATATCCCTGTGATTTGGACTTGCTGATAGAAATGTTAGAATTGCACTTTATTAGATTTTTATCAAATTGTAGATAATTATAAGTCCTGCTGTGGAAAAAGCCCAGTGATATATGATGTAGAAAATGTGTGTGTCTGTGTGTATGATTAGAATCTCCCTAGGAAGAGATGATTGCACAATAAATAAAATTCAAAATAATATAATCATGTACAATAAATGTAAGATGAAACTGAAGAAGAATGTGCATATGGATTTGAGAAAAAGAGCTAGGAGTTGAGTTGAATATTCAAAGATGTGAAAAATTAGAAAAGTTGATGAAAGGTTGCATTAAATTTAGTTAATTTTAATGCCATCATACAGCATTAATCCAAAAATATAAACCTTAAATGTTGATTGTGTCTTTTAATTATTTTATTATAGAAACAAGTTATTTTAAATCTTACTGATACAGGAAGACAGAGATAATCTCTTTCTTCTCTCTCTGTATAAATCATCCATATGTAATTTTTACATAAAATTGCATCAAATAGTTAATCAGATCTCAGCTTCGTAGTCTTCCTAACGTGACTTTTTGTACTCAAATGTAATACGAGCATAGCAAAAATTATGCTCTACCGAGTCCTCTTGTATTGACCTATATTCATGTAAGCCCTTTATACTGATTCTTACAGATGTCTTCGCTGGTGGACTTGTGTTGCCCTAGTTGCCCTCTTTGATTTATTTTTAGATTTGTAATGCATTAAGCCTTGGTCAATATAGCAACAATGGCAGCAGAAACAATATGCCTGGTCATTGTGTTTAAACGGTAGCTCTCTATGGATAAGAATGGGGGACATCTATGGGAGATGAGCAGTCCACAACTTTCACAAAACAGTGGATTAAGAAATAGTTTTACTACTAACTCTTAATAATGTCTGTAGTCATGGAAATTATGTGATCACTAAAAGCAATTTAAAAAATGAGAGACCTGACGCATTTGTCAGAACTTTTCACTGCTTATATTGTAACGCGATCATACAATACATAGCCTTAATAGTGGGAGATGGATGCTTTTAAGCAGGGCCTTTTAGACGTTATGACAAAGTTATCAAGGTCACATTGTTGTCAGTAAAGTTTCTAGCATGGAGAAGCATTAATTGCTTTGGTGGATTTAAAAATAAAGTGATTTATTTGCTTTCCAGTTTCCTACCTGGAAGCAGCTCAGTTTTTAGCAGGTGTGGGCATATTGCCGTCTAATCAAATTTTTCAAACCATCTCTATTAAGAAGTCAGTAAAACAAAGTATTGAAATGCAGATTGCATTGATTTGCTCCAGGTTATTGCAAGGTAAGAGGAAACAGTTATCTTAGGGTAAATCAATATAATCTACATTAAAGTACATTGTCTCTTAGAGTGCCAGGAAATATTCAGTGATCTCCATTATAAAAGTGGCCATTGTGACCACCTTATGTTGTCAGTCCTTAAATTTATGTCCCTTGCACCTCAAGGTAAGCAAGATTTGTAAACTTTTCACAATCTAAATTTAGTTTCCTCTGAGTTTCCTCTTAGTGCTTCTAGTTTCTGGTCAGGTAGGGAACTGGTGTCTGGTTAATTGCATCATGAATAAATATGACTATATGGATTCTAAATATTATATCCTCAAAGAATTGATGTTTTTACACCACTTGTATGCCAAAGCCTATACCTTTATTATTATAATTTTGGTTATTGTGATCATGTTTTTCTTAAATATTGGCATCTTGAAAATAAAACTGTGCTTTTACTCTGATATTCTCTCTAAAATGTATTTACTAGTGGTGCAGATGATCCTTATCATTCTTTTAGTAAACCAAAAGATCTAAATCACTTCCCATGTGATATTAATTTCTTTATATGGATAACAATAAACTAGTCAATTGTTTCTAGAAAAGTATAACAGTAAAGTTGAAACTATTTCATTTACATAAAACTGATTTTTTTACATTATAATATAGGAAAAAACACAATATAGAATGCTTTTTAATCTTTCATCATGATATATCCTAAGAATTTCTTTATTTTTCAATTTAAAAAACTTTTCAAAATTCTCTTGGATCAAGCGACAAATGCATTTCCATGTCACAGAAGATGATGCTCCAATCAGCAGGCTTTAGAAAAGCTGTAAGGATTGCTCAAAAAGTTGCCTAGCAATTACCCCAACCTTTTCATGTAATAAGTTAGCAGACTGGTCTGGTTTTATTTCTGGAGACCTTGCAAGACTTTTTCAATTAGTGGTTTTCATCTAATGCTGGCCCTGTCCTTCCATCAGCAACTATATGAACTAGCTGATAGAAGTCAGAGAAACCAGGTAGATAAATCTGAATGCTTATATTAAATCCCTCAGCAAATCTGTGAGGATCTTGGATTACTTTGGGCACGTCCTTGACTCCCTGGCTGTCAGCTCAGCTTTAATCCAGGGAGTATAAGAATTTGAGTTTAGCCTCTGGCTTCTCAGAAGGCTTAAATTTAAAGGGACGTTTTTTTTTTTTTAAATAATGGAGGTGCAGACGTCTCCATTATTAGACATAGTTTAATAATAGAGAACAGATTTGCGGACACAGCGGCGAGGGGAAGGAAAGAGTGGGAGAATTGAAAGTAGTATTGAAGCATAATTACATAGCAACATGTAAAATAGATAGCTAGAGGGTAGTTGCTGTATAAAGGGATGCACATGCATGCTAAGTCACTTCAGTGGTGTCTGATTCTTTGCGGCCTATGGACTGTAGCCCACCAGGCACCTCTGTTCATGGGGATTCTCCAGGAAAGAATACTGCAGTGGGTTGCCATTCTCTCCTCCAGGGGATTTTCCCAGCCCAGGAATGGAATCCTCTTCTCCTGTGGCTCCTGCATTGGCAGGCGGGTTCTTTACTACTAGAGCCACCTGGGAAAGTGAAAGTGAAGTCACTCAGTCGTGTCTGACTCTTTGCGACCCCATGGACTGTAGCCTACCAGGCTCCTCTGTCCTTGGGATTTTCCAGGCAATAGTACTGGAGTGGATTGCCATTTCCTTCTCCAGGGGATCTTTCCGACCCAGGGATTGAACCTGGGTTCCCCGCATTGTAGACAGAGGCTTTACCATCTGAGCCACCAGGAAAGTCCTAAAGGGACAGTTTTTTTTAACAAGTTCAGAGGAAAAGGGAGTGGGGAGAGTTTCAGAGCAAAGGGGAAGTTCAGCGAGAACATTAGAATGGGGGATTGAGAATGTAGAGGAAGCACAGGCAGTGTAGTAGAGAAGAAGGAAGATAAGATAGTTCCCAAGGTGGAGTCTGGAGACAGCGGTGGCACCCCACTCCAGTACTCTTGCCTGGAGGATCCCATGGATGGAAGAGCCTGGTAGGCTGCAGTCCATGGGATCGCTGGGAGTCGGACACGACTGAGCGACTTTCACTTTCACTTTTCACTTTCATGCATTGGAGAAGGAAATGGCAACCCACTCCAGTGTTCTTGCCTGGAAAATCCCATGGACGGAGGAGCCTGGTAGGCTGCAGTCCATGGGATCGCTGGGAGTCTGACACGACTGAGCGACTTTCACTTTCACTTTTCACTTTCATGCATTGGAGAAGGAAATGGCAACCCACTCCAGTGTTCTTGCCTGGAAAATCCCATGGATGAAGGAGCCTGGTAGGCTGCAGTCCATGGGGTCGCTAGGAGTCGGACACGGCTGAGCGACTTCACTTTCACTTTTCACTTTCACTTTTCACTTTCATGCTTTGGAGAAGGAAATGGCAACCCACTCCAGTGTTCTTGCCTGGAGAATCCCAGGGACGGGGGAGCCTGGCGGGCTGCCATCTCTGGGGTCGCACAGAGTCGGACACGACTGAAGCGACTTAGCAGCAGCAGCAGCAAGGTGGAGTCTGGCTAGGAGGAGCTGGGGGTGGAGGAAGATAGAAGGGGAGAGAAGATAAAATAGCAGGAGCCTGACACACAAAGCCAAAGAGCCTGAGGCTGTGGGAGCCATTTTATATTTTTCTAATCCTTTGTTTGCCTCAATTAATCTTAAAATCTTATTTTGCAGAGAGGCAATTTTAGACTCCTGACTACTTTGGATAACCACAAAATACTAATCAATATAAGCATTCCACTCACTTCTGGAAATTTTTGAGCTATTGTTGTCCAATGGTTTTAAAGAAATTAAGTTTAGGGATATCAGAAGTTCTCAGTAATAGCTTTGATAATCTAAATTGCCTTTGGTCAGGTCAGTCCATTTAGTTAGAAGTGCTCATTGGGAAGGACCATGGTTTTTAAAAATAAAATCAACTGGAGTCCCTATAGGGAGTCACCCTAAAAATATTAAAATAACTGGAACTTCATTTCTCAGGGGTTTTTCTGTAGAGTAAAAGGACCGTTTTCTAACAGCTAAACAGCTGACAGTTCAAACAGCTCAATTCAAACAGCTTGCAATCTAAATAGTTCAAACAACCTGCAGGCTTAATACCAGCCTCTTCTGAGAGAACAGTTTGTTCCTGGAGGAACCAAGCCAAAGGCTTCTTAGCCAACTCCCGCTCAGTTCAGTTCAGTTCAGTTCAGTCGCTCAGTCATGTCCGACTCTTTGCGACCCCATGAATCGCATCAAGCCAGGCCTCCCTGTCCATCACCAATTCCCGGAGTTCACCCAGACTCACGTCCATCGAGTCAGTGATGCCATCCAGCCATCTCAATTCCCGCTGAATGATCCCTATTCCAAAGAAATGGGCTGAAAGGTGAAAAACAGCACAAGTTCAGCCAAACAACCCCCGTCCCCCAAGGAATGGGCAGAAGATTTCTTAGCCAATTTCAGTTGAAACAGTCTGATATCAAAATCAAAGTGCCAAATATACTTGCAAAGAGGACAAGGCCTTACTCAGAAATGACAAACCTTCAAATAGATCATGAATAAATCCAAGAAAGCTTAAAACACAAGGAGGACATTAGCCAGAATCCAGGAGAAAGATTGATTTTCAAACTCTAGGGTTGGCAAGAGAAGCTGGGAGGAACAATGAGCTCAGTTGTGGCTTCTACACTTGTTTGTTCACCAGCCCTGGAGCCACTGGGTGTCTTCTCTGGTTCCTATCCTGGTTGCTTGAAACCAATAGACTGCCAGATATTTCTCCATCAAAGATGGGTTTATACCAGATCAGCAGAGAATTGCAACTCAGGGTTTGCCACTGTGGTGAGACACAAAGTTCTTGCGTGGCAAGGGGACGAGAACATTTATAGAAAGGAAATGAAAGGTGGGAGGGACAGTAAACAAGGAATCCATGGCTTTTCTTTGACTGAGTCTTTACCAGGAAAGAAGAATAGTCTTCTTCCTGTTGTCTGCTATCCTTGAAGGGCATGAGAGCTTCCCCTTCTGGTATCCCAACTCCTTTTATTGATGTTTCTGTTTATTAACTTTTTATGTTTTTTATAACCTCTCATTCTTATTCCAGACCAGAACTCTCCACTGAATCCATAATAAATATGCCTACCTTCTTGATACCTCCATTTGCTTGTTTCATAGTCATTTAATGTTTTAAAGCATACAAAATAGAAATTGTAATTTTTCCTACAAAAATTATTATTTTTACTGTTTTACTTTCTGCCTGCTAGTACTATATAATAGCATAAAGTTAGAAAACTCTGCTCAGTGGGAGAGAATTTTGTGAATATAATGGGCAAGCTGGAATGATTCCTTTTTTCTGATGAAAGTTAGTTCCAAAACCTGTGGAAATAGCATGTCCTAGGTCTCTTCTTAGGGAAATTGAGCATGTCTAAAAGAGTAAATACAAAGACAAGGAGAGCTACAGCTGATATTTTACAGAACCATTATTATGGCAGAGCTTATTTCATGTTTAGAAACATTGGAAACTTACACAGTATAAAGTAGGAGTAGGAACTGAACTTGAAATATAGCCAGTGATTATCTCTGACTCTCAACATTTCAATGCAGAGAGACTGGGTGTGCTCAACCTTTAAAGTACTAGTCCTGATAGGAGGAAGACAGTTTTATGGGTTCTACTTGCTTGTCTTTTTTAAACCCTAATGCACAGAAAACAATCCTTGGATAATAAGGAAATAAAGTGATGAATAAAGTCAATAATATGATGGAACCATGGGTATATTCACTTGTTAAATAACTTTACTAATTTCTTCTTATTAAGAAATTGACTATATATCTCAGATGTTCATCTTAAGTATCTATAAAAATCACATTTTTTTTTTTATTCTAAGTTTTAGATTTGGTCATTCTCAATGATCATTATTTTGTTGCCTACACAGTCCTGAGTTAAGGGCTCCTTAGGTTTCACTGTAAATATATAAGTAACACAGAGAATGGAATAAAAAATTTTCAATGCCCCTGGCAATAGATCTACAAAATCATACTCTCAACAAAATATAGGAACTCATGATTAAATTGTTAACAGTTCATTTCTTAGCAAAGAGCAACTGTTTCTTAAGTTGATAAAAGTGTTTCTAGAACAAAGCAAGTACACAGGGAAAATATAGCATTACTTGAGACACTCTTACAGTATAAGTTTATTTCTTTATGATATTTTATACCTTGTTTTTTACTGGATTTCCCTAATGTAGCTGTTTCTGGTGCATCATATGGTATGTTTAAGTTTAGGTTTTCAAAAATAAATGCCAAATAATTTTCCACATTGATTGTATCATTTTATATTTCCATCAGCAGTAAATCAGGATTTACCTTCCTCCACATCTACAATAATATTTTAAGATGGTCTGTTTTTTTAAGTTTAGTTAATATAGTAAGTTTATAGGGGTGTTTTTATCATGCTTGTAATTTGCATTTCTTTAATAAAATGATGTTAATATTAAGTATAATGTTAGGCATCCTTTGATTTGCTTGTTTACTATTCCCAATGTTCATTTGTGAACAGTCTGTTAATTTTGTTGTCTAATTCTCATATTGAATTGATTTATCTTCTAATCACTGACGTGTAAGAGTTCCTAACAGAAGTCCTTTGCCACATTTGCATGCGGTGAGTGTCTACTCCCAGTCTGTTATTTGCTTTTTCATTTAATTTATAACTTGTGAAGAGCAAGGTTTTAGTCTGATACAATTCTCTGTATCAAAATTTTCTTCTATATTCTGTGCTTTTGTTTTCTACTTTAGAAACCTTCTATTTGAGAATCATTGGCCACTCCAAGATCAAAAAAGTTTTGCTTATGTTTTCTTCTGGTTTTGTGCTTTGGGGGTTTGTAATTTTAAAATATTCATTATAAATGATCTGCTTCTTTTATATATTTAAATATTAAGATCAAGTTTTTAAGTTTAAAAATATGTTTTTCCAGAGATAATAATGATGAAAATATATAATTACAGAGACATTAACTGTGATCCAGAACTTTTCTACCTGAATTATCACATTTCCTGCTAAGAACAACTGCATGAGGTACACTCAAATGATCTGTTTTATACAGTTCCGTATAAACACAATCTGAAATGGAAAGAGGTTATGCTTCGATTCACTTATGTAGTAGGTAGTATATTTGAAATCTTTCTAAAAACAGAACAATCTCATCAGCAAACTCCATTTCATTAAACATGTCTCAACCATATAATTATTATTGATCAATAATTTTAAAAATTTCACTAATTTAATACAAAAGAACACTCTGACTTTTGATCATTGGCCTTAGACACTCCAATGAATATAAATTTAAGAGTTTTAAAATGTCATATGAGAAATTTCTTCATGAAACTTTTAATTCTGTGTATCTATGTTTTATTTATATTTTTACTTGTTGAGATAGAATATCCATTTGGGATTTTGTTTTTGCTTTTGTTTTTCTGAAGAGAAAATTCATTATGAGTAATTAGGGACTTATCATTCTAGGTTGAATTGAGCCTTTTGGGATGTGTGCTTTGTAAAGGTGTAAATATATCAATCCAAGTAAACTATTTTTAGAAAAAAATTTTCATAAATTCTGCAAATATATACTTAATGTATTTAAAACAGCTCACTTGTCTCTGTCTTTCTTTGTGGAACAAATGTCACATATGTATCTGTAAATCCACATCATCAGCAGAATTATATACACTTTGTCATTACTCATTCAGTTTGTCTAATTCACTTGACAGTTGACACTGGTTATGGGTTTTTCCACTCATTTAAGTGAATTTACATTATTTTTCCCGTATTTGTGGACATATTTCTATACACTGAGGACAAAGATGGATGGAAGTAAAGTAAATGGCTAAGGTATATGTCACATAGATCTGACGTGATTTCTATAGTGAGTACTTTATACTCAAAAATAATCTTTAAAACTTTTCTAGCATTAAGGGAGATGCTATAAATATTTGAAAAGTACTTACCGAATGAAAAATAAATAAATTAACAGAAAAATTTCACTGCAGGTTAATTTGAATATTTATAACAAAATACGTTGAAATCACCATATTGGTACATCGTGTTGAGTAAGACTGTGGGCTCTGTATCCAACTATGTTACTTTCTGATAGTTTGGGGTCAGGTTACCCAGCTTCTTGTTCTTGTGGCTTATTCTGTAAAATAGAGATCATAATGATATACATTTATTGGATCACTCTGATCTTAAATAGTTCACTTATGAAGCACTCTGAATAGTATTTGACACAAATTAAAGGCTAATTAAGACTTAGCAGCTATTACTATTATTACAGATTTCACATGTCTTAGGAAAGAAATAGAAAACTCTATGCCTTTTTTAGTTATTAATATCATATAGAGGTTTATATGATCTTCATTAGCATTTAAAACACATTATGTTGCAAATCCCATTATTAAAAAAAAAATTAAGACTTCTTATCCTCTAAAATTTGTGTCAGGAATTAATGACTTCATCTATCATCTTTGTTCTTTCTTTCTTTTATTATGTATCTATCTCATGTTTGTCTGTTATTCTCCATTATGTGTATATATTATCATTCTCTTGAAACTACCTGCATCAAAAGCATCTATGGAGATTATTAAAATAATGATGCCAGAATTTTACTCCCAGAGATGCTAATGAGTAGGACTTTGGATAACCTGAGGAATTTGCATTCTTAACATTTGATCTGTGCTTCTTAAGCACACAAAAGTTTAAAATTCAATGTTTTGGAAATCTGAACTCATTTTTTTTCCTAAACATTCATTCCTCTGTGGATTAGATGTCCTCTCTATGCATATAGAGGTCGTTTATTAATTATACTCAATCCTCTAAGAATACCTTAACTGCATTGTATTATATATTTATCAGATTGGTTGGTATTTCAAATTCATTCATATTTCAAATTTTGACTGATATCATATCACTTTCATATCTACTATAGCTTCGAATCCTATATGAACAAAAACATGAAATCATACAGAAACATTTACTGCATTCATGCTATCTTTCTCTATTTGTTGTAATTCCCATTAAGTAACACAGTGCCTAGTGATGGAAAACACAGCTGTGGTGATCAGCCATACAGAAGTGTATTTAACCTATGATTGTCTTAGTTTCTGCAGAAGTTATTTGACTCCTCTAAATCTCACTTTTCTCATCTTAAAATATTTACCAATATTTCCATATTTACTAAAGTGATTATGATTAAATATGATTTACATAAACTTCCTAATTCATGCCTTGTGCAAATGAGTCAATCAAAAAATTTAGCTTCCTATCCTTCCACTGCTCTCACTGTTATTTATTTTCAAGTATCACATGTGAGTGTGTGAGTGTTCCCAACTAGGTGATTAAACTTTTGAGCCTTTGGTTTTGTGTCACTTTGTACCTATGACAAACAAGATCAGTATTCCATAAATAGTTTAATTACCATATTCAAATTTTACTTTATTTGAATGTAAGTGTATTTTTCCTTATTGACTGTTAAATATATATTGCATTTGCATATATGTTGTCTTCACTAGGCTTGGCTCCTTGTGTATAATCACTGTCTTATTTGTGTATCTCTAGAGGGCTTCCCTTGTGGCTCAGCTGGTAAAGAATCTACCTGCAATGTGACCTGGGTTCAATCCTGGACTGGAAAGGCCCCCTGGAGAAAGGCTACCCACTCCAGTATTCTGTCCTGGAGAATTCCATGGACTGTATAGTCCATGGGGTCAAAAAGAGTCAGACGTGACTGAGCAACTTTCACTTTCAGAGCCTTCTGTGGGCTTCCCTGAGAGCTCAGTTGATAAAGAATCCACCTGCAATGCAGGAGACCCCAGTTCGATTCCTGGGTTGGGAAGATCTGCTGGAGAAGGGATAAGCTACCCACCCCAGTATTCTGTCCTGGAGAATTCCATGGACTGTATAGTCCATGGGGTCGCAAAGAGTCAGACATGACTGAGTGACTTCCACTTCAGAACCTTCTGTAGAACCTGCTATAAAATAAATACTTTATGTGTATGTGTTGAAATAAATGACGATATGGGTTTTACATTTCTAAAGAAGTTATGAGGAAATTTTGAATTAAGTAACTTGTTTAGTCATGGAGCAGAGTAATATTTTGTTTGTTTTGTTACCTGATTAAGGTATATGCCTGCAAAAAAATTAAGACCTTTAAACATTCTTTGCTACTCAGTTTAGCTCTTGTGTCATCCACTCTTTAAATGTAGAACCTGGCATCTAGTTGCTGCCAGCTGTGGAATGAATGAACAAAAAACTAAGTTGATGGATATTTCACAATTCCAATATCCTGACATTACAAATGGCATTTGAGGTGGGTTTGAAGATAACTAGTTCAAAGCAATTATGTCCTTGTTTAGATGGAAGAATTTTTCAGTCCAAGGAATGAGGAGATGTATCCAAAATCACAAATTTAATTTGAAAACAAAAATGGGAGAATGACATATATGGATTTTTTGTCATTTGTTTTAAGTATTTTTGCATAACGCATATTTCTAATGCTATTAGAAATAAACAAAGTAATGAATTTATAATTGTCCATACATTTCAAGAAAGTATAAAAATAAACATTAAAAACAGCTTTTTCTCTCTGTGTATAATTATATGTAATTACTCATGATCAGAAAAATGTGGACCTACAGGAAGTAAGACTCAGAATTAATTAGCAATGAATTAGAATTAATCAGGTTATTTAAATTTTGTCTAAATATTTACTATTTTGGCCAGCAATATCACTTTGACGATATGTTGCTCACAGTGCTTCACAATTGGTGAGTCCTATGTTATGTGACCTGGGATTTCTTTGGAAGGAATGATGCTAAAGCTGAAACTCCAGTACTTTGGCCACCTCATGTGAAGAGTTGACTCATTGGAAAAGACTCTGATGCTGGGAAGATAACTAGGGTTTGGGGGCAGGAGGAGAAGGGGACGACAGAGGATGAGATGGCTGGATGGCATCACTGACTCGATGGATGTGAGTCTGAGTGAACTCCGGAAGTTGGTAATGGACAGGGAGGCCTGGCGTGCTGCGATTCATGGGGTCGCAAAGAGTCGGACATGACTGAGCGACTGAACTGGACTGATTGAACTGATGTTATGTGACTATGAAGAAGAAATTTTAAATAGCTAATAATAACAGAGTAAAATGATTGAATCATGTACAATATTCAGGGAATAATGGATACAGATAATGGGATAGAAAAAAATGAGGATAAAGTTCTCATTCTTCCAATTAAAATAATAATTTTCACTTGATATAAGTATATATCACGTTGCTAAATTAAAATTAATAAATAGTGTTTACATAAGAATAAGTATCATCACTTTTTTAAGTTAAATGTAATAAGATTGTATTTGTATAACTGATATAACCAAATTACAGTTTTAGAATTTATCATTTATTTGTACATCTATAATATTTAGACCACAATATATCAAGTGTTTGTGTGTTTCAGTTCTATGCCCTGAACTATGACTGACTCAACCTGCATGAACTTCAAAAGCATGTTTGAAGGTAGGTTTGAATCTTCACCAACCTATAACTCCCTTCAGTCATTCTCAAAATGCATATTCCTGGACCTTACATTCAGAGATTTTCAATGTGTAGACATACAGTAGTTCCTTGGAATTGTCCCACTGACTCTTGCGGGTACTAAATTTTGAGAATTACTGGACAGGTAAATAAAATAGATTTAATTTTTATTATTTTTTGCTTAATTAAAATATTGCATAATTGGAAATAAATGGTCCCTTTTCTGCTTTCTGCTCTCTGAAATCCAAATAATTGTTTAAAATGATTGAAGCATAAATAAATTTTAAATATTGTGCCTTATCCCAGACAACAGGTCTATCACACTATTAGTGGAGCATATATTCCCTAAATTACTTGCAAGCTACTAAAAGAAAAGAATTTCCTGCATGATACAAGTGAAGTGAAAGTCACTCAGTCATGTCCAACTCTTTGCAACCCCATGGACCATAGAGTCCATGGAATTCTCCAGCCCAGAATACCTGAGTGGGTAGCCATTCCCTTCTCCAGGGGATCTTCCCAACTCAGGGATCAAACCCAGCTCTTCCATATTGCATGCAGATTCTTTCCCAGATGAGCCACCAGGAAAGCCCCAATATAAAAACAACTTTATTGTTCACTTTTTGTCATTGAAAGACCAGAAACTCAATGAAACCTATTTTGTACTGTGGGTATTATCTTGTTTCTACTTATTTTGGAAAAAAAAAATTAAAACAGCTGTTAAGAAAAAAATAAGGTCACCAAAACTCCATTTTTAAAGCCTTTGAATCTGCTGAAAAGCACTATTGCTATGTATTTATGCATAATTTCTATAAGAAAAATGGAAGAAAACAGTTTACAGCTCCATTACAGGCCTAATTCTAGTTTTACTTCTAGCAACATTCAATGAAAGGAAAAAAACAGTGCCTAAAACCATTTGGAATGTTTTAAAACAAATAATTTTCAGATTTGCACAGTTAATATATTTGCTTTGGATTTGAATTTAAAAAGAAGCAACTTATTATCTGTAACATAATTACCAACCAAGCAATTAAAACCAATTAATGCATACATATTCATTGTATATATTATTTGCCTGTCTGCAAAGCGTTGTGCTATAAATGTAGAGAATGCTAATCCTCTGAACAATGAAGAAAACCAAGTTAGGATTAGATATAGTTTCTGCCCCTTGGAGTTTATAGATTAGGACCTATGATATGTACAAAACAAAATATATTGGGGGTGTTTTTTTTAATAGATTAAGAGAGACTCCATACATGAAAGGGCTCACTAATTTCAAAGGCTAGGGATGAAGAAGAAAAGAATCCAAGTAACAGGTAAAGGGACATGGAGTATAAGGATCTGTAGATTCAAGACTTACTGAGATCTGGGCACAAGACCTCAGAATCATGAACAGAAATGAAGGAGGCTACAGAAATAATTTCATCATTTTACAGAAGAGGAAGTAACATTCCAACAACTTGTCCAATGCTTCAGTGAACTAAATTAATCCAACTCTCAAAAAGTAATGAAACATTTAAATAGCTGAAATGAAGTACATTATGTTAAAATAAACATGACAATAAAAGTTTATCACATTTTCACTGAATATATCAAAAGATAAAATGTATAAACTTCCTTAAAATTGCTTCAAGTATGTACCTCATTTCAACAAAAGTTGAAGTATGTAGACTATATCTATATGTATAAACACATAATTTATATTTTCTAATTACAAAGTGTGTTTATAACAAACAGCTAAAGGATTTTCCCCATTTTTAGTGTTTCTATTTTAGGAAAATAAAAAAATATGTGGATAATTAAAAAGGTATTGCTTTAAAATTACTGTAAAGGTTCAGAAACTATTGTAAATGATTTCCCAGATGTATCTGTAAAAAACCTACAACATTTGCAAAAGAATTGACTCACTCAATTATGTTAAAAGATATCAAGTGTAAGAAAAGTAATATAATGTTTATTATTAAAGATGCTAATATTCAGCAGAATAAAAGAACAACTGTCTACACTAATTTAATTTAATTTTTCCTGGGTGTGGCTGTACATCTTTATCTTGTGTATGTATTACTCATATGAATAGCATCCTTCCATAATTTAATTTTGAATGTCACTGCTAGATTGATCCAGCATTTATATACATTAGCAAAAGAGAAAAAATATGCTTCATACTGAAATTGCCTACTTTTTATTCTGTTTACAGATAAATACTTTGTTTTACTTTATAAATTTTATTTATCTTTTTATTCAATGGGTTTTAATAGCCCTATTTATTTTACTATAAACTTTTGGGATTTTAGTAAATCTAGTCTATTGTATAAATCAGGAAAAAAATGGTTTCTCACTACAATGTTTTTAAGAAATCTGTTTACTAAAGAAATGCAAATATCTACTCTATTAAGTGGCTTCCTTTACTCATCATTTTTTCACATGAGTATAGGAAGCATTCATTTCATGAGGTCCAAACTGTCAAAATTTGAGTTTATATTATGTTTCTCTGGAATAAACCATTAGCTATTCTGAATTTTAAAAGTGAATTCTGCTGTATAACATTTCAGGATAGGTTGTTGGCACAAAGCATTGTTATTGGTCATTTAAAAACATATGAAACATTTTTAACTTCTTACAAAATAGTTTTGAAGGCACTGATAACTTTTTGGATATTATAGGGCAAAAATATGAATATTAAATCATGTAATTATAAGCTGATCTAGGTGCATCTACGTTTATTCTAGATGATGGGATTGTAAAATTACTTTCTGAGGCTTTCTGTCTTTTCTATAACTTTGAATTTGAATTTTTCTGTTTTTGCATTATTAATGGAATCTCTCAATTCTAATTTGAATTCTAATTGTCTCTGTTTCTAATTTGTAGTGGGCTTGGAAGTCAGATAACAACAACAAAGGTGTAATAGAATGTGCTAAACAAAATAATGGATAAGGTTTATAAAGACCCTAAACATATTTTTAGATTAGAAAAACTTGGCTGTGTTAATATAGGCTGTTTTGCTGGAAATCTATGATTCTAAACTGATTGTGTGTGTGTGTGTACGCTATGCAAAATTTTCTGTTCATTCAATTTGATTATTAATGAAGAGTTGACAAAGTGGATATTATAGATGAAATGAACTACTTCCTTTTACAACTACTTCCTGTTCCTCTTACATTCAGGGTGTCTTAATTTGGTTATTTGCAGAAGCTGACCTTGAAACAGGAATTTGACTGGCAAGTGCTTTGTAGTTTCAAGAGTTATGTGTTTAGGTTATTGATGTCAACAGGAAAGAGGTGAGAGTATCTCAGTGCATCAGTGAGTAGCTCACTGCTGTGCGCACATGGATAGTGGTCCATTGAAGATGTATGAACCATTGTGAGAACACACTTTATTAAGAGTTATCCACCTGAGAGGTTAATAATATCCATAGCCATAGTGTGGACTGTGGATGGGGAAGGTGATTTGAGGATGTTAATTCCCCAGCCTTTCTAGTCTCCTCACACACAGTGAGGACTGGGTACATAAAATACCACCTACTGAGTCTCCTGCAGAGAATAAGGGCAGAAATATTAGGGTGAGAGTTGTGAGAGTTAGACCATATAAAAGACAGTGCTGAAGCTTTTGAATTAGGGTTCTGGAGAAGAATCCTGACAGTCCGTTGGACCGCAAAGAGATCCAACCAGTCCATCCTAAAGGAAATCAGTCCTGAGTGTCCATTGGAAGGCCTGATGCTAAAACTGAAGCCCCAGTACTTTGGCCACCTGATGCAAAGAACTGACTCATTGGAAAAGTCCCTGATACTGGGAAAGACTGAAAGCAAGAGGAGAAGAGGGTAGCAGAGGAAGAGATGGTTGGAGTACATCACTGATTCTTCAGTGGACATGAACTTGAGCAAACTCTGGGAGAAAGTGGAGGACAGGGAAGCCTGGTGTGCTGCACTTCAAGACATCACAAAGAGTTTCAGAAATGACTTAGCAACTGAACAACAACAACATTAGGGTGAGATTTTTAGGGAAAGTTAAAAATAGATTGAGTTAGAATAGTGTATAGATATTGAATTAAGTATGCTTAATCTATTGTAAATGTGCAATAAATCTTTTCATAAATGCCGCTTCTTCTAAATATGTTAAGTCACTTCAGTTGTGTCTGACTCTTTGTGACCCTATGGACTGTAGTCTGCCAGGCTCCTCTGTCCATGGCATTCTCTAGGCAAGAATACTGGCGTGGGTTGCCATTTCCTCCTCCATGGAATCTTCCTGACCTAGGGATCAAACTGGCTTCTCTTATGTCTTCTGCATTGGCAGGCAGGCACATTACCACTGCTGCTGCTGCTAAGTCGCTTCAGTCGTGTCCGACTCTTTGTGACCCCATAGACGGCAGCCCACCAGGCTCCCCCATCCCTGGGATTCTCCAGGCAAGAACACTGGAGTGGGTTGCCATTTCCTTCTCCAATGCATGAAAGTGAAAAGTGAAAGTGAAGTCGCTCAGTCGTGTCTGACTCTCAGCGACCTCATGGACTGCAGCCTCACAGGCTCCTCTGTCCATGGGATTTTCCAGGCAAGAGTACTGGAGTGGGGTGCCATTGCCTTCTCCAGTAGCACCACCATTAAACCATTATTGTTTTATCTCTGCTAGGGAAAGCAAGGGACATCAGAGAGGTAAGACTCAAAGTGAAATTTTAAAAATATCATTGAAATTTCTAGACCCCAAAAGAACTAAGCTCAAATACATATGACGTTGGGAAGGTTCAAAGCTACTAGGCAGAGAAAAAATAAGCAATACAATTCTCATCTGTTGTTTTTACATTAGCAGAATGGAAACTGACTTAGAATTACACAGAGTGTTCAGTTTGCTTCAGTAGCTTCCATGTTACAAAGAGTGGCTTAGTTAGTTTTCAAGGTAAAGCTTGGATGACATATTTATATAATGACCATTAAAAATGATATAAATGTAATGATTGGGAGGTACTGGAAAAATCTCTGTATTATTTAAAGTGAAAAATGTTAATTTAGTGGATAAACAATCTGTCACCTGCTTGGGACATATTCTCACAGCTGTGGGGATCAAACGGAAGGATGACTTACTGAAAGTCATTCCAGAAGCACCTGTTCCAGACAAAAGGATAAATTGCTTTTATTCTTAGCTTATGTGAATATTATTTGAAATGTGGGGGTCATTTGCCACAGATTTGGCAGCATTAAGAAAACTTATCATGTTCACAGGTGGTGTGCTCACTGAGAATCAGAAACAACTGAGCTCACTGCACCAAAGGGGGGAAAAAAAAACAAACAACGCTCTAAGATTAGAAAAGGAAGGAGCCAAGCTTCCTTTGGGAGCTTAATGTTTTGGCCAATTAGACCCAATAATATTGGATTTTTCTGCCTTATTGTGAGAAATATAGATTATGACAGACCTAGGGCTTCTATATCTGGTAAATTTAGGTGTAAGTAAAATTTTAACAGGAGAATAATAAAAATGCTTAATAAATAAATGAACGTTTAATGAGTAAAGATCTGTTTTCAAGGACAAGTGTTTAGTAGTCCTAGATTTGCTTCCATGGGTCAGTTTTAAGTTGTTCCTCTTTAATTAGTGTGTAGTTATTATCCATATATCAATAACTTATCCATGTATCAAATATTTAATATTTAAAATTATTTCCTTTCTTACATAATATAAATAACTCTGCAATTTCTCAAATGGCTTTTTATAGAGGCATAGATTTTTAATTGATATATATTATGCTAATGATAATAAACATAATTTAATAATCCCCTGCAGAGAAAGTTATGAAACTTCTAAACACATTCTTTAATGATATTCAGAGCTGCAGGAATCTTGTTCAGAAAGTAGGTGTTTTCCAACTGTGGCTTAAAAATAAGAATCACATGGCAAATTTGTTAATAATGTAAACCAATTTCTGAAAATATGGTTTATCTAATCTGTAAACTGAAATAAACAAACAGCAAGTAAATAATATACACACATAAGCATACATATAGACTCTCCCAGACTTTACCTCAATCTGAAATGCTACAAATGAAATTTCATGGCTATACTTTTACCTAAAAAACAATTAAAAATCTTGGAAAGTTGCATTATAAAATTGTTATCCACATACTTGATACAGTCCAGTGTTCAAAGAGCAATAATTATCCTGTTTGTAAAAAAGCTTATCTTTTGCATGAGAACATACCAACTTTTAAAATTCCATAGTGAGTGAAAGTGAAAGTTGCTCAGTCACGTCCAACTCTTTGTGACCCCATGGACTATACAGTCCATGGAATTTTCCAGGCCAAAATACTGGAGTAGGTAGCCATCCCCTTCTCCAGAAAATATTTATATATTTATATTTATTGATATATATTAAAATATTTTAAAACTGTTTAGTTAACAAACCAAATAATCATCACAACTGAAAAGAGTAGTCTTTTCTCTATAAATTACAAAGTGTTTAAAAACTATACTAAATTAGTAAAACTAAGTTAGTATTTGACATTAAAACCACTGATAATTTGTAATTTGTTGTCTCCACCTTGTATTTCACTTTTGAGTCCTGTGCTGTCATAATCACTGAATGACATAGTCCAATTCAGTTGCTCAGTCATGTCTGACTCTTTGTGACCCCATGGACTGCAGCATGCCAGGCTTCCATGTCCATCACCAACTCCTGGAGTTTACTCAAATTCATGTCCATTGAGTCAGTGATGCCATTCAACCATCTCCTCTTCTGTCATCCCCTTCTGCTCCTGCCTTCAATCTTTCCCAGCACCAGGGTCTCTCCCAGTGAGTGAGTTCTTCACATCAGGTGGCCAAAGTATTGGAGTTTCAGCTTCAGCATCAGTCCTTCCAATGAATATTCAGGATGATTTTCTTTAGGATGAACTGGTTGGATCTCCTTGCAGTCCAAGGGACTCTCAAGAGTCTTCTCCAATACCACAGTTCAAAAGCATCAATTCTTCAGTGCTCAGCTTTCTACACAGTTCAATTCTCACATTCATACATGACTACTGGAAAAACCATAGCCTTGACTAGATGGACCTCTGTTGACAAAATAATGTCTCTGCTTTTTAATATGCTGTCTAGGTTGGTCATAACTTTTCTCCCAAGGAGTGTCTTTTAATTTCATGGCTTCAGTCACCATCTGCAGTGATTTTGGAGCTCCAAAAAAATAAAGTCTGCCACTGTTTCCTCATCTATTTGCCATGAAGTGATGGGACCGGATGCCATGATCTTAGTTTTCTGAATGTTGAGTTTTAAGCCAACTTTTTCAGTTTCCTCTTTCACTTTCATCAAGAAGCTCTTTAGTTCTGCTATAAGGTTGATGTCATCTTCATATCTGAGGTTATTGATATCTCTCCTGGCAATCTTGATTCCAGCTTGTGCTTTATCCAGTCCAGTGTTTCCATGATGTACTCTGCATATAAGTTAAATAAGTGGGGTGACAATATACAGCCTGACGGACTCCTTTCCCTATTTGGAAGCAGTCTATTTTTCCGGGTACAGTTCTAACTGTTGCTTCCTGACCTGTATTCAGATTTCTCAAGAGGCAGGTCAGGTGGTCTGGTATTCCCATCTCTTTCAGAATTTTCCAGAGTTTGTTGTGGTCCACACAGTCAAAGGCTTTGGCATAGTCAACAAAGCAGAAGTAATGTTTTTCTGAAACTGTTTTGCTTTTTCAATGATCCAGCAGATGCTGCCAATTTGATCTCTGATTCCTCTGCCTTTTCTAAAACCAGCTTGAACATCTGGAAGTTCACAGTTCATGTACTATTGAAGCCTGGCTTGGAGAATTTTGAGCATTAGTTTGCTAGTGTGTGAGATGAGTGCAATTGTGAGGTAGTTTGAGCATTCTTTGGCATTGCCTTTCTTTGGGGTTGGAATGAAAACTGACCTTTCCCAGTCCTGTGGCCACTGCTGAATTTTCCAAATTTGCTGGCATATTGAGTGCAGCACTTTTACAGAATCATCTTTTAGGATTTGAAATAGCTCAACTGGAATTCCATCACCTTTACTAGCTTTGTTGGTAGCGATGCTTCCTAAAGCCCACTTGACTTTGTAAAGAGTAAAATCAATGGCTTTGCTCTTCTTTTAC
The DNA here is from genome assembly GCF_029378745.1 of Bos indicus. Lineage (NCBI taxonomy): Eukaryota > Metazoa > Chordata > Mammalia > Artiodactyla > Bovidae > Bos > Bos indicus. The sequence goes on along the minus strand of NC_091776.1, from coordinate 24,857,509 downwards.
CAGAATGATTGAATCTCATCCTTTTCATCTCAATTGTCTCATATTTTGGATTCTTCATCATCCCTTAGATGGATTACTGAGACTGCCTCTGTAATGGTCTCCCCACTTCCAATCTCATTATATTTTCCATGCTAAAGATCAGTGTCATTTCTGAAATAATAAAAAAAAAATCTGATAGACCACTCCTCTTAAATGAATGGCATATTAGCTTCTTACTTCTATTATCATCTCTCCTCCCATGGGTCCTATATATAACATTCTATATTTAAAAGAAACTGAACCCGTATACCCTCTCTTGTCTCCAATCTATTGAAGATGCTGTTCTCTCAGTCTAGGTTACTTATTTCTTTATCTTTACCTGAGTATTTTTGGTCTCATCTTCAGAAGGAAATGAATAATAGGGATATTGGGCTGAATTAAATAACTCCCAAAATGTGGATTATGTACTACATCATATGTTTTACTCTTAAATTCTATAATGCAAAAAAAAAAAAAACCTTGTAAAAAGGTTAAGAAATATACTTTTATGTACCAAATTTTCTTTTTCTTTTAGGCAATTACAAGACTTACCAAAATGAAAATTCTTATTGTATTATAAGCATTACATCAGAAATCTTTATTAATTATTAATCTTTAAACATATTAAGACTACTTTAGATATATCACCATAATCTATAAATTTTCCATCTTATACTACAATGGAAGTATTTACTTCAACCTCAGAAAATATGAACCAATATAACTACTTAAAGGAATGGGCCAATTTCAATGAAGAAATATAATCTCATTAACTTTGTCTTGTCATGTAGTTTCTATGCCAACCATCTCATTTAATATATGAATTTAATGTTAGTTATGTCAGCTATATTACTCCAAAAATAATTAAAATTTTCAAAGTAGTAATCTTTCCTCAGTCTTTTAGTTCAGAAAATTCACACTCATGGAATCTGATTAACTTATCCAATGTCATAAATAAGTTTTGAGGACAATTTGCAAACCCAGTTCTTTTGAACTCCAAACATTTGTACCATCTGCCACCATCTGATCAACCTAGTCAGTGGTTAACATAGACATTTCTCAAATAGTAATTACATTACGCTATTAAACCAAGCTAATTTATTTGTTTCTCAAAAATATAAATAGTACTCTCCATCTTCAAAAGAATTTTGCTTTATTGCCCTTCTCATCAGTATTATCCAGCAAAATGAAAATGTGGCCAGGGGAACATTTCTTTATTTCCAGTTTATGATTCCAAAGAGTTACTCTTTATGGGGTTGTAATCTGACAGTTTTCTAACCAATAAAACAGCCACATCAATAGATGGCTTCAAAAATAATATCCATAAGGGACAAATAGAAGGGAATATTTCTATATACTTTCTAATCTTCACAGGTATAAGGGGTAATTGTGACCTGACACAAGCTGAACTTGGTGATAACAGCATCATTGAATACAGACTCACAGCAAAACCTTAGTAAACAAACAAACAAACAAAAAAATGATCTGAATTAAAATGATGCTCAGAAAGATATCTTAGCACATATCAACTAAACAGTTATAATTAAACTAAAAATTGTATTCTTAGATCTAATACATTTTATTTCTGTGATATGAAGCATCAGTCTTTTAAAAGTAAATAAACAAGGATAAGCATTCTATGAAGCTTCTGCTATCAGGGCAACACTACCATTCCAAAGGAAAAATATCCTATGTTTCCTGAGTATTTGATAATATAGAAGAGCTACAGAAATGATTATGCTTAAAGACGTTTACGAATGTTATTTAAAGCGTTCAAACTGGTACCTGGTATTTTATCTTTGTCTTAATTGCAGTTGACTGCAGTCCTACTGCATTTCTATTTGCCATATTGTTTCCCCTTCTCCTTTTATTTACTCTTTCATTTATTTTTTGCCTTATAATCAAGGAGGATCTAGTTTTCTTTTACATTTAGCACCATACTCATAGTTGAATTATTCACTGAAATTGGTCATAATATGTCTCAGTTCACTCACTCAGTCGTGTCTGACTCTGCAACTCCATGTACTGCAGCATGCCAGGCTTCCCTGTCCATTACCAACTCCTAGAGCTTATTCAAACTCATGTCCATTGAGTTGGTGATGTTATACAACCATCTCACCCTCTGTCGTCCCTTTCTCCTCTTGTCTTCAATCTTTCCCAGTGTAATATATCTACTTTCCATATATTCATCCCATTAGATTTTTTATTATAGTTTAAAATTTATATTTATTCATAATTCACATAATTTATACTTTTTGTACACTCACTGTAACAGGCTTTTTACTATAGTTTATAGTCCCTTTATTTAGAAATCAAATTTTTCTCATTACGTTAGAAAAAATTGACATGGAACAACAGACTGGTTCCAAATAGGAAAAGGAGTACATCAAGGCTGTATATTTTCACCCTGCTTATTTAACTTATATGCAGAGTACATCATGAGAAATGCTGGGCTGGAGGAAGCACAAGCTGAAATCAAGATTGCTGGGAGAAATAGCAATCTGAAATAGCATCTCAGATATGCAGATGACACCACCCTTATGGCAGAAAGTGAAGAAGAACTAAAGAGGCTCTTGATGAAAGTGAAAGAAGAGAGTGAAAAAGTTGGTTTAAAGCTCAACATTCAGAAAACTAAGATCATGGCATCTGGTCCCATCACTTCATGGCAAATAGATGGGGAAACAGTGGAAACAGTGGCTGACTTTATTTTTCTGGGCTCCAAAATCACTGTGGGTGGTGATTGCAGTCATGAAATTAAAAGACGCTTGCTCCTTGGAAGGAAAGTTATGACCAACTTAGAGAGCATATTAAAAAGCAGAGACATTACTTTGCCAACAGTCTGTCTAGTCAAGACTATGGTTTTTCCAGAAGTCATGTATGAATGTGAGAGTTGGACTATAAAGAAAGCTGAGTGCAGAGGAATTGATGCTTTTGAACTGTGGTGTTGAAGAAGACTCTTGAGATCCCTTGGCCTCCAAGGAGATCCAACCAGTCCATCCTAAGGCAGATTAGTCCTGGGTGTTCATTGGAGGGACTGATGTTGAAGCTGAAACTCCAATACTTTGGCCACCTGCTGCAGAGTGCTGACTCATTTGAAAAAACCCTGATGTTGGGAAAGATTGAGGAAAGGAGGAGAAGGGGACGACAGAGGATGAGATGGTTGGATGGCATCACCGACACAATGGACATGGGTTTGGATGGATTCTGGGTGTTGCTGATGGACAGGGACACCTGGAGTGCTGCGGTTCATGGGGTTGCAAAGAATCGAACATGACTGAGCAACTGAACTGAGCTGAACTAATGTATTTTCACCTGGCAAGTTTGGACGTTTTTTCTTTCATTTTTGTGTTTGTTATCTATTCATTTCTAGTATAACACTTTATTGTATTAAAATAAATTAAATCACAGCATGGATAAACAAATCTATTGAACAAAAAGAAAAAATTTGTTTTTTGCGGGGGAAAGAAGATAATTTGGTTTTTGCAATTTGTTTTTTTTAATTTTCTGTATTTCTAGGATTACAGGCATTAAGTTTTACATTTGTAGAGGAGAGGAAGAACAGTCTGTCTGAAAAGCAGGCATGGAAATGTAGCAAATATATGATCTAATTGACAGAAATGAATTTGCCAAAGACCTGATGATATCAGGCATTTTAAACTGACCCATATTACTTGAAATGCAGGGTCAATATTTTTCAGTTTGATGAGGCCATTCAATGTAAAGCACAAATGAAATTAAGTTATGTACATAATATCTGTAATAGAATTTGCTACATTAACTCTTGCAGATTTGGGTTAATATTTTATTTGCATACATCCTCAACTTGATCCTGTTCTTTGCTTGGAATTTATCACAGGTCTGCAGACATGGTTTGCTGCTGGAAATAGACATGAACAATTAAATTTTCAGTCTGAAATGCAGTGAAAGATTCCACTCCAGCTGCATTTGCTAAGCCCTTTGGTAGCTGTACTGATAAGGCAAAAAGAGGTTCAAGAATAAGAAATCTAATGTGGAGATGCAGATCTCGTGCTTAGTTGCTATATTGTTATCTTAGAATATGCTGATCATGACTGGCCTCAAACTAGCTTTACCAGGACTAAAAAGTAAAAGGAAAGGGATTATGATTCTTTCTTTTTAAACTATTGTATATCCATATTTTATTACACCTTCATTACAATGAAAAACAATTTCACTACTGTATATCTAAAGCAATTTTGTTTCATAAATTGATAAACACATAGACTTTAAAGATGCACTCCATTTATATTTCTAGTTGTTGCTTTTTACACATACACTGTCAGAAATTTATGCCATATACTTATGCCTAAGTGGTGTCAGATTATGTCTAATAAATCTTGTCAAATAAATTGGTTGCATGAATGTCAAGTTCTATTTTCAAACAAAGCAGAGATGATTTTAATATTTCTGAGATATTTAAAACAATTGGTTGTTTTTAATTTACATAGTCTAAGAATACTTGTCCCTTAATTGATGTTTTTTAAAACTGAAAAATATACATTCAAAACAGTGCAAACACCTTTTGCCAGTTTAGTCATCTGCATTCCAATATAATTCTTTTCAAATAGCCAAGCACAGTTACTTTAACATTCAGTTCAGTTCAGTTCAGTCGCTCAGTTATGTCCGACTCTTTGTGACCCCATGAATCCCAGCACACCAGGCCTCCCTGTCCATCACAAACTCCCGGAGTTCACTCAGACTCAAGTCCATCGAGTCGGTGATGCCATCCAGCCATCTCATCCTCTGTCATCCCCTTCTCCTCTTGCCCCCAATCCCTCCCAGCATCAGAGTCTTTTCCAATGAGTCAACTCTTTGCATGAGGTGGCCAAAGTACTGGAGTTTCAGCTTCAGCATCATTCCCTCCAAAGAAATCCCAGGTCTGATCTCCTTTAGAATGGACTGGTTGGATCTCCTTGTAGTCCAAGGGACTCTCAAGAGTCTTCTTCAACACCATAGTTCAAAAGCATCAAGTCTTCGGCGCTCAGCTTTCTTCACAGTCCAACTCTCACATCCGTACATGACCACTGGAAAAACCATAGCCTTGACTAGACGAACCTTTGTTAGCAAAGTAATGTCTCTGCTTTTGAATATGCTATCTAAGTTAGTCATAACTTTCCTTTCAAGGAGTAAGCGTCTTTTAATTTTATGGCTGTAGTCACCATCTGCAGTGATTTTGGAGCCCAGAAAAATAAAGTCTGACACTGTTTCCACTGTTTCCCCATCTTTTTCCCATGAAGTGATGGGACCAGATGCCATAATCTTCGTTTTCTGAATGTTGAGCTTTAAGCCCACATTTTCACTCTCCTTTTTCACTTTTATCAAGAGGCTTTTTAGTTACTCTTCACTTTCTGCCATAAGGGTGGTGTCATCTGCATATCTGAGGTTGTTGATATTTCTCCTGGCAATCTTAACATTACTAGACATATTTCTCCTTGATCAATTTTAATCAAGCAATAATTTCATTGTGTAAAATGCTGGTGTTTCTATCATGAAGATGGCCACTTGGAAAAATTGCAATATCAGCATAATTATTCTTTAAATATGAACTTACTGATTTAAAAGGATACAACAAGAAATTTGAACAATTTTACATTGAATTAAGTTTTTTCTTAACTTGGATTTAGCTTCATCTTTCAGTGATACGAATATGTAGTAAGTACCAGTGAGAGAACTAAAGATGAAAAAGGTCAAATCCAGTTACTTATCTCCAACATTTATCATGAAGAACTCAAATAATATGCCTTAACTCTTAATTCTCTTTTTCAAATGAAGCAAACACAAATTTTTTGCTTTTATTTATAAGCTGACATGAAACTGATTTGCAGAATTATGGATAAAATATGTATAAATCAATTTATAAGTAGGTACTAGTTATAAATAGGTACTTCCTTCATAATGTATACATTTTTAAAGATTCTACTCTTTCAAAACTAACTTTGAATTTATTTTGTTGATTGTTGGCACTTTTTGAAAAACATTCATTTAAATGTCAGATACAATTTAAGGCTACACAACATCTCTTACATATACTGCTCAACTTAAAGCAATATGTGAAGATCAAACTTAAAAATAAAACACAAATTCAGCAAATAAAACATTTATTTTTTTCTTTATATCTGTACTCTAAATTATTGCTTCATTTTCTTAAAATAGAATATTTCTGTGACTATTGCTGAGTTACAAGGTTCATATTTTCCCTCATGTTTTCAGTGTTTGTCATTGCCTTTAAATACTCTTGACTCTTTGAAAGAAGGAAAATGTGCTGTTTATCATTCTTATATGTGTGTGTGCTTAGTCGCTCAGTTGTATCTGACTCTTGGGACCCTATCGTCTGTAGCCTGCCAGGCTCCTCTCTACAGGCAAGAATACTGGGATTCTCCAGGCAACAATACTGGAGTGCGTTGCCATTTCCTTCTCCAGGTGATCTTCCCAAACCAGGAATAGAACCCAGATCTCCTGCATTTCAGGCATATTCTTTACTGATCGAGCTATGAGGGAAGTCCCATTTAGCATTCTTAACCTCAATTAAATCTGCCTTTTTAGTAGAGAATTACTACTAGTTTCAGCTTTCAAAACAGTTCACAGATGCTCCAAATACTTGTTACTATGCTACTGCTAAGTCATTTCAGTCATATCCAACTCTGCACCCACCAGGCTCCCCCGTCCCTGGGATTCTCCAGGCAAGAACACTGAAGTGGGCTGCCATTTCCTTCTCCAATGCATAAAAGTGAACAGTGAAAGTGAAGTCGCTCAGTTGTGTTCGACTCTTTGCGACCCCATAGACTGCAGCCCACCAGGCTCCTCTATCCATGGAATTCTCCAGGCAAGAGTATTGGAGTGGGTTGCCATTGCCTTTTCCCTACTTGTGGTTACTATGGGTAACCACAATTTCTATGAACATTTTTATTCCCTTATCACATCAACCTGAAGGAAGGTGGGGGGGGGGTGGAAGAGTACAGACTGCTAAATATTGAGAAAACTGAAGTCAGAAAATATAGACTAACAAAAATTATCAATTTATTAAGAAATGTATATATATTATACATTTAATAAAACATGTTGGTATATTTCAATATAAACATACCCAATGGACAAATAGGCAAATTTTATTGTAAATCTGTCATCTTATTTAATCTTCTCATAAGCCATAATCACAGTAGCATTTTTAATGTCATTGTTCTCTAGATACAATTCAGTTCAGTTCAGTCACTCAGTCATGTCTGACCCTTTGTGACCCCATGAATCGCAGCACGCCAGGCCTCCCTGTCCATCACCAACTCCCGGAGTTCACTCAGACTCATGTCCATCGAGTCAGTGATGCCATCCAGCCATCTCATCCTCTGTCATCCCCTTCTCCTCCTGCCCCTATCCCTCCCAACATCAGAGTCTTTTCCAATGAGTCAACTCTTCGCATGAGGTGGCTAAAGTACTGGAGTTTCAGCTTTAGCATCATTCCTTCCAAAGAAATCCCAGGGCTGATCTCCTTTAGAATGGACTGGTTGGATCTCCTTTCAGTCCAAGGGACTCTCAAGAGTCTTCTCCAACACCACAGTTCAAAAGCATCAATTCTTCAGTGCTCAGCTCCTTCAATTACTAGATAGTAAATACAGATTCCAAAGAATTGATGGTTTTGAACTGTGGTGTTGGAGAAGACTCTTGAGAGTCCCTTGGACTGCAAGGAGATCCAACCAGTCCATCCTAATGCTGATCAGTCCTGAATATTCATTGGAAGGACTGATGCTGAAGCTGAAACTCCAATACTGACTCATTTGAAAAGACCCTGATGCTGGGAAATATTGAAGGCAAGAGGAGAAGGGGTTGACAGAGGATGACATGGTTGGATGGTATCACCGACTCACTGGACATGAGTTTGAGTAAACTCCAGGAGTTGGTGATGGACAGGGAAGCCTGGCATGCTGCAGTCCATCACGTCACAGAGTCAGACATGATTGAGAGACTGAACTGAACTGAAATACAGACTCAAAAACAGCATAGCAGGAAATAAAATTTTGTACATAAAAACAATTGTACAAAAAGAAGCCAGAGAATCAATATATGATAATTAAAAATTTGAACATAGAAAACATTTATAATAATATTCGTCTGTGTATATATGGGGCTTCCCAGGTGACGCTAGTGGTAAAGAACCTGCCTGCCAATTCAGGAGACATAAGAGATTCCGGTTCGATCCCTGAGTCAGGAAGATCCTCTGGAGGAGGAAATGGTAACCGACTCCAGTATTCCTGCCTGGAAAATCCCATGGACAGAGGAGCCTGGCGGGCTACAGTCCATGGGGTCACAAGGAGTCAGATATGACTTAGTGACTGACCACTCAGGCCCACATGTGAATATACATATATACATATATATATGTATATATATATATATATATATATACACACACACACACATACATACTATCTGAAGCTACTTCTCTTTCACTATTCAAGGTTCAGTTTGAAGCTTACTTCATAAAGTTCTTGCTCTAAAATAGATTACAATTATCTCTTCCTGTTATTTCTTATAATATTTATTCTTCTTAATACATGTGTTGAAGCTCTTTTCTAAGTGTTTATTATGTGCTTTCTTTTTGATTCCACACATTGTAAGCAACATTGAAATCCTGGTTAGAGACATGGGGAAATATTTAATAAATATCATTTAATTTAATAGCAACTCTTTTCTATAGGACTGGAAGATTATGCCATACTCCACAAATGGGAAGATTAAATGCAGAATATGTGGTGTGGCTTTAATTTTGGAATAGACTCACATAATGAACAAAAATGTCATGTAAATTATATGGCCAGAACAAAATCTAAAATAAAAACAACAAAAAAACATCTATTGCATCAGTGTTCAATTAGTTGTGTCCAACTCTTTGTGACTCTATGGACTGAAGCCTGCCAGAATCTTCTGTCCATTGAATTTTTCAAGCAAGAATACTGGAGTGGGTTGCTATTTACTCCTCCACAGGATCTTCCCAACCCAGGGATGGAAAATGCGTCTCCTGTACTGGCAGCAGATCCTTTACCACTCAGCCAGTCCTTATTTAATGTCAAGTTTTGCAGATATTGATATTCTAGCACAAGTATTAACTCTAGTTTACAAGAGAGGAAAGTGGAATTTGGATCTTCTGTATAATTAACCAAATTCACCACCTAGCAAGGGCTTGGGTAGAATTCAAAAATTAAGTCCAGCATCAAAGCCTTGGTTTCCCTGCTTTACTACTAGTATTCTCATCCCAAAGAAAACACTAAATGTCTACAATCTCTCTTGCAAAGGAATCCTTTGAAGAGATAGACCTTCATACTTTCACCTCTGCATCAGGTTACCTGGGTCTGTGATAAGAGAATGTATTTAATAAACATTTGTGGAAGTGAACATGTGTTTTTGAGAAATATTTTCAAGTTCAAATTAAACATCTATCACAAGTATGCTATTATTTGGATCTCTGATGGGCTATTATTTAGATGTTTATATTTAACTTAAAATATGATTATACTTTCAGAAAAAATATCAATTAAATCAACAGAATGCAAAGGCTATACACTTAGTTAAGGTCATTTCATGACTAAATACTGAAGAAAACCAACTTTGATATTCAAATAGAATACATTCTAATGAACATTCCTGAGTTTTCAAAATGATCACTCTACTGTTAGAATAACACATCTGTTGGAGGCTTTTTTAATGTACATTAAAAAAAAAAAAAAAAAAACATAGAACCCTTGGACTCAAAGGTTAACCTACACTTAGAATATCAGAGTATTCTGAGAAATAGCTCTTAATTGAATCCTGGTAAATATGTTGTTGCATTTTGCATTTTCACTCTACACATTTCTACTTTTTAAACCCCATCTTTTAAGGTTTTATATGTGTGAGGAAGAAAAAAAGAATAATACTTCAAATCAGCTCAATATTGAAATAATGATTTGTACTGGCATGCCATGTGAAACAAGGTCTATTATCTACTTGATTTTTAATTACCTTTTTAAGAAATTATATGTCCTGGGATTTTACTTCCCTTCATTATACCTGTCAGACCCTGAACTTTTAATTTCAGGCTATTAATTACTATGCTATCCCCAGGTCTTTTCCTACCCTCTGTTTTTGCAAGATTAATATCATTCTAAACATTTACTTAGGTTTCTTTTTCTGTCTCCCTAGACGGCTAACTTAACTTTACTCACACTGAATCTTTCTGCTGCTGCCATAACAAATTTCAATTTTTCTTCTTAACAATATCCTTCTTAGTGCTAACAATGTTTCCTACTTTATCACTAAATTTTATTGTCAGGAAGATTCTGCTGTAGAAAATTCAATTGTCTGTAAATCTGAGTACCAGTAAAGCTGCTAAAATCATTGTGAGTCTTGTTTAACTGTCTGGCACATAAATCAGGTAGATTTTATTTGATTTCAGTGGGGCGTTTTTCTAGACCTTAGCGTGCTCTAACACATACTGATATTAACTAATCACACATTCAAGTGCATATTACTGCTTCAAAGAGGAATAACTCATCCAATAAACACAGCCTATCTTTCGAAATGGCAATTACCAAGAAACATGTTCTGACTAATGTTATCCTGGGTCAGTGATATAAAAAGAGACTGGAAATTCAAAGCTTCTCAAAGTTGCCATTACTTCATCTATGACTGTGAATGAGCCCTTAATTCCAAGCATGCCAAATTCCTATTGTGTAGCCTTCCAATCCTTCAGTCTGCATGAAAAGTGATATTTTTATCATGCTATGATAATTTATTATTGTTCATATACATGTTAATGCCTTTATGTTCTTTCAATCTATCAATAAACATGTATAAGAAGTATTCTTATTTTAAGATTCTGAGATTCCAAATGAAAAGCAACTTTTCCATAGTACAAGAGTTAGTTTGGTTACAGACCAGAAATCAAGATACACACACACATAAATCTGTGTTCAAATCTTGGTTTGAACCAGCTCCAATTCTTCAAAAAGAATATATGTATATTTATATGTATATGTATATAGATATACATACACATTACACATATATATGTATGTATCTTATATATAGGATTTTTATGAGATAAATATATATAACAGACATGTATATCCATATGTATGTGTATATATATCTATATGCAAATGAAAATATTAAAAACATGTATTTATCATTTATTAAGGAAAAATACTTATATGAATATATGAAATAAATTTTCACAAAACTTTAGAGGCAGAGATGGTAAAGCAATTTGACAAATTCAAATAGCTTTCATTGAGAAAAACCTACTTAATATTACTATTCAGATACCTATGTAGAGTTTAACAAAATATCATCTTTCCCTCTCTGCTTGTTTTTCCTTGTTGTTGATCATCTTAGAATCTTTTGAGAGAGACGCTTTGCAGGACTGTGAAGGTCACTTTTACGCCCATGCCATTAATTTCATATGAAGCATTGTCTTCAGGTAGCTAAATTTTATACATGCTAACCACATTTAGTACTCTGAGGCATCTAGGAGTGTACAGTTCTACTCTAAATTGCCATCACAGTGAAGAAACCGAAGAATAGAACTTAATTATTTTTTTATCTATGTTTGCTTTTTTAAATAATTGCTTATGATAGCAATTTATGTGTCTCTGCATATACATGCATGGGTTGGTTTTGAAAAGGCAAGGATCACACAAATAGGACAGACCTCAAATAAGGGAAACTAGATGACATTATCTAAACCCTCACAATTAATGTTACAGTAAGTTTCTAGAAAAAATAAAGGGAATAAATTAAAAATCACATTTTTATGTGAAATATAAGTCAAGATTGAACTGAAGTAAATTTGGAAGCAGGTTTCTATGAAAATATTTCTATAAAAAATATTATAGGAAAGAAATAGATATAGATAATTTTAAAATTAACAACTTGGTAAACCGCCATAAGACATTATAATCACAAGAGCTTAAGATACTGGGTCTATAAAATACTGAATATAAAATATTTCTAATATATTGATAAAAAGTAGAGGGAATTGTAAACATGAACAAAGAACAAGTGAGAAAACTGATTAAAACTCTATGAACAAGGATTAAGTAGAATTTTCAACATATAAAATGTGATCATTAGAACAAAAAATTCAATGACTATATGAATTAAATGTGGGGTCATTCATCATGTGGGTGACACTGCTAAAAAATTCACCCAAAATATAGAGGGACTTCCTTGGTGGTCCAGTGGTTAAGACTCCACGTTTCTACTGCAGGGGTTATAGAGTCAATCCCTAGCTAAGGAAGTAGGATCCCACATGCTATGCAGTATGGCCAAAAAAAAAAAAAAAAGATTAAAAATATAGGGAAAAAAATATAAAACAATTTATAAAAGTGGGTGATGAGGATGTCTGTTTTCACTACTTTTATTCAATAATTACTAAAGAATCTAGAAAATAAGGGGGGAAAAGATGATTTAAGAAAGTAAAAAGTAAGTATGATCAAAGAAAAATATACTCTTTGTCACTGATGATATGGTACATACTTAGGGAATCCAGGATAATTTCCTGACAAATCATAAAAATATACGTGCAAATTAGCAATATGAAATTAAGATGAAAAATTCAATTGAATGGTTATATACCCACAGAAAAGAGTTTTAACGTATTTAATATATTCCAGATCAGTGAAAGATAGGCAGATCGATAGATAGATCTTTATATGTTTATACATCCCTACATACTAAGTACACGTACATATGACAGAAAAATGCCTGCCTCTTGTTACTAATTTGATTTTCTTTCCACTCTATAGTTCTCCCTTGGTATCAGTCAGGGATTGATTCCAAGATACCCTGTGGATACCAAAATGTGTGAATGCTAAAGGCCCTTATATAAAATGGCATAGTATTTGCAAATAACCTACACACATCATTCAGCATTCTTTAAATTATCTCTAGTTTCCCTGGTGGCTCACGTGGTAAAGAAGCTGCCTGCAATGCAGGAGACTGGGATTCGATCCTTGGGTCAGGAAGATCCCCTGGAGAAGGGAATGGCAACTCATTCCACTATTCTTGCCTGGAGAATTTCATGGACAGAGGAGCCTAGTGGGCTACAGTCCATGGGGTCACAAAGAGTCAGATATAATTGAGCAACTAACTCTTGCTTACTTACTAGATTAATTATCACATTTAGTATAATATAAATGTTATATAAATAGTTATGAGAAAGAAGTGAAAGTGTTAGTCACTTAGTTGTGTCTGAACCTGGGTTTCCTGCATTGTAAATAGTTATAAATGTATGTAAATGTATATAGTTGCCAGCATGCTGCAAATTCAAATTTTGCTTTTTGGACCTTTCTGGATTTTTTTTTTTTTTTTTTTTCGCTATTTTCAACAAGGTTGGTTGAACCTATGGATGCAGAACCCACAGATAAGGAGGGCCAGCTATACAATAAACAAACAGGACAAATCTTAATATTTAAATGCCCTTAGATGTTAATAGCAGTAATTCATTTTTGGATAGAATTATTTAAATTTTTGCAAATCCAACTGGTCAAAAACATTGTCCGAATAATATCTTTTATTTAGTTTAACAAGACCATTAAGGAACACATTTGTACTATCCAGAGACATACTGGAAATAAGGTCTCTTTTATAAGACTTATCACTAGAGTTACTTGTAACTAGAGAGGATGTATATGTAAGGGTACTTATTGACCACAAAGATGTTGAGTGTCTTTTCAAAATACCATATAATAATATCTCAATTTTTCCTTGGTTAGGGAGACCCTACACAAATAGATGATGATAGCTTGTGTGAAACGCCATGAGCCTAATGCTGTGCTTAGCTGCTCAGTCATGTCCCACTCTTTGTGACCCAGTGGACTGTATCCCACCAGGCTCCTCTGTCCTTGGGGTTTTTCAGGCAAGAATGAGTGGGTTGCCATTTTCCTTCTCCAGGGGATCTTCTCGACCCAGAAATCTAACCTGTGTTTCCTGTGTTTCCTGCTTTGCTGGCAGATTCTTTACTTGTTGAGCCATTGGGGAAGCCCCCATCATAAGCCTAGAAAATACTACTTGAATTGATATAGTTTTGTGTTTCTGGCATGTGTTACACTGTGTTTTTATTACAGTGCTAAATTATACTTAAGCATTCACTTTATTAAACTACAAAATATTTATGAACATAAATTTTTTCTGTGATAGGCACATTTGTATGTATCTCATTTAATCCTTACAACAATCCAATATGATACAGTGCAGTATACACATTTTAAAGAATAAGAAACTCAACTTTAAAGCAAGTTAGTTAACTGGTTTAAATTAATATTGACAGCAAGTAAATGACAGAAATGATGTTGAAAATTGTTCCTCAATTTCTACATAAAGAATTGCTAGATTGATTGTTTTCACTTTACCATAACAGACTGAAACATAACAAAAATATAAGTGGTGGTTTTGAATGATTTGCTATTGCTTAATAATTATTTCTAAAAGAAGTTAAATATAAAAGGTAATAACATTAGTAACAGTATTTGTTTTCAATTCTGCATACACCATCAAGGCACCTATCTTATTGTAGTATCTGTTTCATGGTAAGTAATTTTCAGGCATTTATTACAAACTTGCTCTTGGCAGCTTCATAATTATAACCAATAAATACTTTTTGTTTTTGTTTGTTGAGATAATTTTTCAGGTGATTTATTCAACAATTCATTCATTTATTCTTGTAGTCAGTTAATGTATTCTTATTGAGACCATATGTGAGACAATTTCTAATTGCTAGTATAAGTGGGGTTAAACTTGTGAGTAAAAATAAACAGTCCATCTCTTTCTGACTTACTTCACCCAGAGAGAGAAAGAGAAATATCATATAATATTGTTTATAAGTGAAATATAAAAAGAAATTATACATTGAACTTACTTACAAAATAGAAACAGACTCACAGACTTAGAGAACAAGCTTAATGGTTACCAGGGAGAAGAGTTGTAGGGAGAGATAGCTAGGGAGCTTGGGATTGACATGTACACTTCTGTATTTAAAGTGGATAACCAACAAAGACCTATTATATAGCTCAGGGAACTCTGGTCAATATTATGAAATAGTCTAAATGGGGAAATAATTTGAAAAGGAATAGATACATGGATATGTATAACTGAATCAGTTTGCTGTATACCTGAAACTATCACAACATTGTTAATCAACTATGCTCCAATATAAAATAAAAAGTTAAAAATAAAATAAAAAACAATCCAGTCCTCACTGTGCTTATAATATGATAGAGAATAAAGATTAATTATTCATAAACATATGAAAAAGTAACTACAACCAATGCTAATAAATCTAGGGACACATTTAGGTAGAGAGGTCCAAAATTTCCCTGAAAAGATTACATTTAAGCTGATATCTACTGGGTGTCTGGAAGGACAGACCATCCCAGGCAGAGAAAAGATGTATACAAAAATTAAAACATGCATGACAAAGAAGAGAAACTACAAGGTCAGTGTGCAGATGGTGAAGAACAAAGATTGATGAGCATGTTGAGGTAGGCAAAGATTAAATCATAAAAAACTTAAAGGTCATATTAATTTGGGTCATAATTCTATTAGCCATGGGAAGCTGCTGAAGAGTTTTAATCCTTGGTATGACATCACTAGATTTAAATTTGAAAAAAGTATCTCTGGAAGCAGTGTGAAAAATAGAGGAAAGCCAGATGGGTAGGGAGAGAACATTTACTATTCTAGGAGTCTAGGTGAAAGATGATACTTTCTGAGACTGTTTTGATGAAATCAGGGAAAGAGAGAAACAAATATTATAGTTTCAAGAGAAAGTAGAGCTCTGGTGAATAGAACTTAGTGACACGTTTGTTATATAGAGCTGAGAAAGAGCTATATAGAATGGCTTTTTGGTTATTTGCTTGATCAACTGAGTAAAAAATGGTGTCTTTGAATAAGGTTGGAGATAAGTGAAAAGACTTTGAATTTCATGTGTGTGTGTGTGTGTGTGTGTGTGTGTGTATTAGACAGGGTACAGCTTGTGCAGGTAGAGATCAATAGGGGACCTATGTCTTCGTTTTAATATGCTAAGTTTGAGATGTTTATGAGGTAAACTAATAAGTAAGTACTGAAGTCACAAAAGTACTCTAGACTGACTTTCAAGTAACTGAGGAAAATGGTTTGAATGAGTCTTCTTAGAGAACGAGATGAGCAAGAAAACCTAGAACTGAATCTTAAGGAACTTCAAAAGCACGATGGAAGGAAAGAAGACTGCCTGAGAACAAGTGCATCTAGATTTAAATGTGGCTGTACATTTTATTGTGATATGCTCTAATATAAAAAGGAAATGACAAAAATGACAGCTTGATTTTTTTCCCCAAGGGAACATATGGAAGAATCACGCAAGAAAACTCAAATTCAATTAGAAGTCAAATCATGTCACGTAGAACACAGCAAGATAACTTAAAATTTTAATAACAACTGTCTTATAATTCAAGGGAGAAAGCTCTAAGTAAGTTAATTAATATTGTTTTAAAAATGGATTGGGGTCTCATTATTTCTGACCTATTCTATCTTTATATTTTAAAACTAGATTAATATCTAGTTTTTCACTATCTGGACAAAGTTGCTGTTGGGTTTTTTTGTTGTTGTTTTTTGGTCTGTGGAAGACATAAAGTTTAAAGAGCATTTATAAAGGTATCAGATGTTTGTTCAAATGATAATGTGAGTACTATTTTTAATTAAAAATAAAACATGCTGTTTAATCATTATTTTTCTATTAAATATCTTCAGGTAATGTGTGCTTGTGCATATGGGTGGCTGTGTATTATCTTACTCACACTCAGTCATCATGAGGGGAAAAAAGAGGTTTATTTATGTTCATGCTTCTTCCTAAATTGGTAAATAGTACATTTGGCCATTAATCTTCAAGGTTAAGTAACTAGAGAAATCCACATATAGATTCCCGTATAGAAAATACACATCTAAGCAATCTGTGATTAATTTGACTTATAAAGTGCATGTATAAAAGACAGTATGTCAGATTTGTTACCTTCAGTACAAATCTTTTTACTTTGTTAAAATGTATAAGTAAACTAAAAATGATTATCTTTTAAAATCAACCTGTTCTTTTCATGAGTGATATAAACCCTAAGGTATACAGACAAATAAAAACTAACAGCAGGAAAGGAAGAAAAGTCAAGCACTACATTTGACTGCAGGTGGATGAGATGACCACCAACCGTGTAAAATCAATGATGCTAAATTTCAGTCTTGTCAAAACATGTCCATGGTACAAAAGTATTATACTTCCCTTCTTTTGACAAATGGATCAATGGCATAAGAGACCAGACAAAGACTCCTAGTCTGAAGGAAATATGAAATCTGTATTTTTTCCAGAATGGTCATTGCAGAGGAAACTTGGACTCAGACAGTCTTGTTGACATTTTAGGAATCAGTGAACAAAAATGAATGGGAATGGGTGAATTTAATTCAGATGAACATTATATTTACTAGTGTGGGCAAGAAGCCCTTAGAAGAAATGGAGTAGCCATCATATGCCGGGGTCCAGCCCCGGTGGATCCAGGGAATTCGAAGGGGAGACGGCTTCGGTGATCAGGATATGATAGAATTAAAGATATAAAGAGTGGTTAAATAAGGATAGCTCAGTGAGAAAATTCAGTGGAGAAAAGAGGCTGAATAACTTGGTTTACAAGGAAGCTAATAAAATTCCAAAATAAGGAATTTTGCATCACCTACGTAGGCCGCAGGTGTCCTCCCGTTCTCCTGAAGGAGAAGAGACACTAAGGCCTCCCTGGTCAGATCTTAGAAGCCCAGGCAAAATTAGTAGGCTTGACGAGCCTCCACGCCCCAGTTCAGCCAGAAGGTGAGAGGAAGAACGACATGGGGAGACCAAGTTTCGGTGAACAAGGCCCGCACTTTATTTTCCAAAGTAGTTTTTATACCTTAAGTTATGCATAGAGGATAATGGGGAAAGGGGTAGACTCATGCAGTAAGCCAGGCTTTCTTCCTGCAAACTTATCATATGCAAAAGTTTAGGTGATTTGCATCACCTTCTGGCCCGGAGGCCTGTTAACATTTTAAGACCCTTTCTTCAGAAAACTTATTTTTCTCTAAAGGTGATTAGTCAGGCGCCACCCTCCAAAAGCATTAGATAAAGTTGCATTCCTATAGGGCAAAGGTGTGGTGGGCTATAACAAGAAAAAGAATTAACTCAAGGGTCCAAGGTTACAAACATTAAAGCTACTACTTACATTCCTATACACCAATTATATTAATCAATACACTGCCAGGGACACAGTAGGTAAGGGATATGGAACTTAGCAGCAAACATTGGCCCAACAAGTGAAAAACCCTTCACCAATACAATTTCTAATCAATCTTTTAACTGCTCAAAGGAATCTGTATTTAGACAGTTTAGAACATCTCATGCCTCTCACAGTTGGGAGGCTCTGAACAATCACATGTGGCCGGAAAAACCTATTCAGGCAGGCTAGAGGACTTCCAAAGGAGTTTGTAGGTTGAAACACTATCACACCCAGGAACTTTATTAACTGGAGCTGTAAGTTAACTCTTTTTTCAGAGAGAAGTAGTGGGGGACAGCCCCCCGTAAAGTCAGAGGTGTAGGTGAGAGCACAAAGCAGAAAGCAGGCAGACTCTGGTTTTGGGGGTAGATGCTCGAGAATTTCCAGGGGGACTCCTGAGGCTCGATCCCGCCTTTGTGTATGCTGAGCCTCCTTCCTCATGATCTTTGCCATGGGCGGAGTTCCTCACGCTAGCTCCCAGCAATCATAGTCAACAAAAGAGTCTGAAATGCAATAATTGGATGCAGTTTCAAAAATGACAGAATGATCTTGTTTCTAAGGCAAACCATTCAACATCACGGTAATCCAAGTCTATGCCCCATCCATTAATGCCAAAGAAGCTGAAATCGACCAGTTCTATCAAGTCCTACAACACCTTCTAGAACTAACACCAAAAAAGATGTCCTTTCCATCATAAAGAATTGGAATGCAAAAGTAGGAAGTAAAGAGATACCCGGAATAACAGGCTAGTTTGGCCTTTTAGTATAAAATAAAGCAGGGCAAAGGTTAATAGAGGTTTGTCCAGAGAACATGCTGCTCATAGCAAACACCCTTTTCCAACAAACTTAGAAATGACTACACATGGGCATCACCAAATCATCAATAAATAAATCAGATTGATTATGTTATTTGCAGCCAACACTAAAGAAGTTCTATATGGTTAGTAAAAACAAGACCTGAAGCTGACTGTTGCTCAGATCATGAACTCTTTATTGCAAAATCCAGGCTTAAATTGAAAAAGTAGGGAAAACCACTAGGCCATTCAGGTATGACCTAAATCAAATCCTTTGTGATTATACAATGAAGGTGATGAATAGATTGAAGAGTTTAGATCCGGTAGACAGAATGCTTGAAAAACTGAATGGAGGTTCATAACACTGTACAGAATTCAGTGACCAAAATCATCCCAAAGAAAAAGAAATGCAAGAAGGCAAAGTGGTTTTCTGAGGAGGCTTTACAAAAAACCGAGGAGAGAAGTAAAAGGCAAGGGAGAAAGGAAAAGGATATACCTGACTGAATGCAGAGTTCCAGAGAATAGCAAGAAGAGATAAGAAGGCCTTCTTCAATGAACAATGCAAAGAAATAGAGGAAAACAATAGAATGGAAAGATTAGATATCTCTTCAAGAAAAGTAATATTTCATGTAAGGATGGGCATGATAAAGGAAGAAACATTAAAGACATAACAGAAGCAGAAGAGATTAAGACAAGGTGGCAAGAATACACAGAAGAAATAGACAAAAAAGGACTTAATGACCCAGATTACCATAATGGTGTTTTACTCACCTAGAGCCAGACATCCTGGAGTGTGAAGTCAAGTGGGCCTTAAGAAATATTGCCATGAGCAAAGCTAGTGGAGATGATGGAATTCCAGCTGAGCTATTTAAAATCCTAAAAGATGATGCTGTTAAAATCCTGCATGCAATATGTGAGCAAATTTGGAAAACTCAACAGTGGCCATAGGACTGAAAAGATCAGTTTTCATACCAATCCCAGAGAAAAGCAATGCCAAAGAATGTTCAAATGATCACACAGTTAAGCTCATTTCACATGCTAGCAAGATAATGCTCAAAAATCTTTCAAGCTAGGCTTCAGCAGTATGTGAACCAAGAACTTCCAGATATACAAACTGGGATCTAAAGAGACAGAGGAGATGGAAATCAAATTGCCAACATGTGTTAGATCATGCATAAAGCAAGAGAGTTCCAGAAAAACATCTATTACTTTCTTGACTATGGTAGAATGTTTGACTGTATGGATCACTACAAATTGTGGAAAATTCTTAAAGAGTTGCATGTACAGCATTATGTCACCTGTCTCCTGAGAAACCTGTATGTGGGTCAAAAAGCAAGTTAGAACTTGACATGGAACAAATTACCGGTTCCCAATTGGGAAAGAAGTATGACAAGGCTGTATACTGTCACCCTGCTTATTCAAATTCTATACAGAACACACCATGGTATCAAGATTGCCAAGAGGAATATTAACAATCTCAGATTTGTAGATGATACCACTCTAATGACAGAAAGTGAAGAGGTACTAAAGAGCCTCTTGATGAGGGTTAAAGAGGAGAGTGAAAAAACTGGCTTAAAGCTCAGCATTCAAAAAACTAATATCATGGCATCCAGTCCTATGACTTCATGGCAAATTGATGGGGAAAAAGTGGAAATAGTGACAGATTTTATTTTCTTGGGGTCCAAAATCACTGCAGATGATGATTACAGCCACAAAATTAAAAGATGCTTGCTCCTTGAAAGAAAAGCTATGACCAACCTAGACAGCATATTAAACAGCAGAGATATCACTTTGCCAACAAAGGTTCATATAGCCAAAGCTGTGGCTTTTCCAGTAGTCATGTAGGGATGTGAGAGTTGGACCATAAAGAAGGCTGAGTACCAAAGAATTGATGGTTTCAAAATGCAGTGCTGGAGAAAACTCTTGAGAGTCCCTTGGACAGCAAGGAGAGCAAACAGGTCAGTCCTAAAGGAATCAACCCTGAATATTCACTGGAAGGACTGATGCTGAAGCCAAGGCTCCAATACTTTGACTATCTGATGGTAGAGTTGGCTTATTGGGAAATACCCTAATGCAAAGATTGAAAGCAAAAGGAGAAGGGGATAGCATCACTGACACAGTGGACATGAATTTGAGCAAACTCTGGGATGTATTGGAAGAGAGAGGATCAGGGTGTGCTGCAGTCCATGGTGTCAAAAGGAGCTAGACAGGACTTAGTGACTGAACAACAACATCATCAATTAAAGTGTAGTTTTAAATTTCTATTATTGACTTATCTCCCCTGTTTTCATGTTTAGTTTCCTTTTTATCAGTTTTGTCTCTACAAAATTATTTAAAAAAACAAATTAAAAGAAAACCAAGCTGTAATGATACCATAGAGTTTATCTAGTCTGATTTGTCACAAGTGAGAATTCCCTTTTTAAATTTAGACTGTTCAAAAGAGTACTTGTAGACAAATTCAGCATGGAGATTTAAAATATACTTCAGCTACTTGCATAATATTATTTTTTTACTGCTTTTTGTAAGAAAGTGAAAGTCATTCAGTCCTGTCAGACTCTTTGTGACCCCATGGACTATAAAGTCCATGGAATTCTCCAGGCCAGAATACTAGAGTGTGTAGCCATTCCCTTCTCCAGGGGATTTTTCCAACCCAGAGATTGAACCCAGCTATTGAACCCATGTCTCCCGCATTGCAGGCAGATTCTTTACCAGTTGAGCCACCAGGGAAGCTTTTTGTATGTTGTGATACAATTAGAAAACAAACACACTGTTAGCATTGACTAGGCTAAAGGCTAGCATGCAAATAGAAACTGATATGCCTTGAATTAAATTCTTTACAATATATCTAAAAATTCTCTCCTAACCTTGACAAGTATACCTTCATAGGGACCCTGACTTTCAGATCTGACTTAGATTTCTAGGACACTTCACCCTTTGTATTTTAGCTTGCCCCTAATTTTACCCAAAGGTGGGCCCCTTCAACTGTGGAAAATTCTGAAAGAGATGGGAATACCAGACCACCGGATCTGCCTTTTGAGAAATCTGTATGCAGGTCAGGAAGCAACAGTTAGAACTGGACATGGAACAACAGACTGGGTCCAAATAGGAAAAGGAGTTCGTCAAGGCTGTATATTGTCACCCTGTTTATTTAACTTCTATGCAGAGTACATCATGAGAAATGCCGGACTGGAAGAAACACAAGCTGGAATCAAGATTGCTGGGAGAAATATCAATAACCTCAGATATGCAGATGACACCACCCTTATGGTAGAAAGTGAAGAGGAACTAAAAAGCCTCTTGATGAAAGTGAAAGTGGAGAGTGAAAAAGTTGGCTTAAAGCTCAACATTCAGAAAACAAAGATCATGGCATCCGGTCCCACCACTTCATGGGAAATAGATGGGGAAAAAGTGGAAACAGTGTCAGACTTTATTTTTCTGGGCTCCAAAATCACTACAGATTGTGACTGCAGCCATGAAATTAAAAGACACTTACTCCTTGGAAGGAAAGTTATGACCAACCTGGATAGCATATTCAAAAGCAGAGACATTACTTTGCCAACAAAGGTCCATCTAGTCAAGGCTATGGTTTTTCCTGTGGTCATGTATGGATGTGAGAGTTGGACTGTGAAGAAGGCTGAGTGCCAAAGAATTGATGCTTTTGAACTGTGGTGTTGGAGAAGACTCTTGAGAGTCCCTTGGACTGCAAGGAGATCCAACAAGTCCATTCCGAAGGAGATCAGCCTTGGAATTTCTTTGGAAGGAATGATGCTAAAGCTGAAACTCCAGTACTCTGGCTACCTCATGCGAAGAGTTGACTCATTAGAAAAGACTCTGATGCTGGGAGGGATTGAGGGCAGGAGGAGAAGGGGACGACAGAGGATGAGATGGCTGGATGGCATCACTGGCTCGATGGACATTGAGTCTGAGTGTACTCCGGAAGTTGGTGATGGACAGGGAGGCCTGGTGTGCTGCGATTCATGGGGTCGCAAAGAGTTGGACACGAATGAGCGACTGATCTGATCTGGTCTGATCTTATACCTGCTTATAGATGTCACAGGCTGCATTGCATATCCAAGCTGAATTTCCTCAAATAGCCAGTTGTAGGCAGTTCTAAGGAACCCCCTTGGACCTGAGGTGTGTACATTGTGGAATATCTGCCTTCAGGTAGAAAATTCAGGAGAAAATGAGAAGGGAAGCTTGGAAGTGGGCTCAGTCAGTCTAGACAATTCTATGTTCTCAAGTACTTAGAATCTGGAAGTTGGGAGATTGTTACCTAATGGACAAATTCACTATGGGTAGAAATGTGACAGGGTTAGAGTTAAGGTGAAACCCAAAGCATGGGACCCTATTGCTTTTATCTGTACATATAAGTGCAGTATTTTATAAATATACACACTTTATGTGCTTCCCAGGCGGCTCTAGTGGTAAAGAACCAGCCTGCTAATTCAAGAGATTTAAGAGATTCAGGTTCAATCGCTGAGTTGGGAAGATCCTCTAAAGAGGCCACTATAGTATTCTTGCCTTGAGAATCCCGTGGACAGAGGAGTCTGGTGGGCTACAGTCCATAGGGTCGCACAGAGTGTGACACCACTGAAGCAACATAGTATGTCTGCATGCAATAATGCAGAACTCACAAATAATTGGTAGTTTCACTACTAGGTATATACCAAGAGATATATGTATACTCATGCACCCATCTCATTACAAAGTGACAATGGGACATTATTTACTTCTAAGGTCACCCAAGGGGTCTCTCAAGTTTTGGGCATTACTTATTATCTCCATTGTGCCTGGAGGCCTCAGTCTTCAGGAAAATTAGAAAGAGCCAACCAATTCTTAAAATCAGCAGTAAAAAGATAATCCAGGAGACCTCCCTTAGATGTAAGGAGTTCTTACCAATAGCTGTCCTCCACACCCGCATTGCCCCTAAGGAAGAGGTTGGTCTTAGTACTTATGAGATGCTATATGGGAGACCTTTTGTTTATGTCAGTGACCTCTTCCTAGATCCAGAGGCTCAGACCCTCCAGTCTTATACCATGAAAATTCCACAAGATATTTGCTTGAGGGCTGTCAACCAGGACCCAAAAGATTCTAAATACCCACTCCAGGGACTCAAGTCCCAGCTCCAGGGACTCAAGTACTAATTAAAGTCTGGAAAGATATGTCCCCAAAGACTTAACTCCAGCCCACATGGAAGGGCCCCTACCCTATAATAATTTCTACCCACATAGTAGTCAAGGTACCAGGGCATGACTCCTGGATTCACTACCCACGAGTCAAGCCATGGAGGAAAACAGAAGGGGACACTCCATATACCTGTGAGCCCCTGGGTGATCTCAAGTATCTATTCAGGACTACAAATGTGTCATTCTAATGAACAACCCCAAAATTAAGTTTCTGGGGATAAGCTTTCTCAGGATGTTCTAAAGAGCCAGCACAGCTTGGCAGGGGTTGTACTCCAAAATAAATAGGAGCTAGATTTCCTGATCCCTGAACAAGGAGGGATTTGATCTATCTTAAATGAGATGTGTTGTTTCTGGGTAATTACCTCCAACTAAGTTAAGGGAAGTCTCACAGTCCTCAAGAAAAGCATTCAGATTCTACATGATTTCAAAGAATGAGCTGGAGAGTCTTCGAGGCAGCTACAGTCTCTCTTTGGGGGATCCTTCTCCTGATGAGGGGAGATTTGGAGTTGGCTAATGCTCCTACTAACCCTTGTTATCACCATATTGATGCTGCTTATGATTGCTTCATGTATTATCAATTGTCTAACCCATTTTGTCTCTGCCCAGGTCAATAAGCTACAGCATGCAGTGCCAGTTCAACAAGGACATATAAAACTGTACCCAACCATGGAAAATATCACTTACCCTTAGATGGACACTGCTTTAAGGACTCTGAGGCTTGAGACTAGCAAGAGGGGGAGGACAAAGGCCCCTTCTCATCCCAGTTCAGGAGGAAGTAGCCAGAGAAACCTTGAATCCCTACTCCCAAGGAATTGAGCCTCCCGTCTCTTTAGGGGGGAATGTTAGGTAGTTAAAATAGGAAAAAATAGTCCAAAATGGCAGTGGCTAGACGACAAAGAAAGGAAAAAGCCTGCAAAAATGAAAAAAGAAAATCCGTGGACCAGAGTGAGAACTTTAGGTGAAACAAACACGGCCCGTTCTTGGCTAGCCCAATTTGCAGAAGGCAGGCTCAAGGTGGGGAGAAGACAAACATATAAAAGGAGAAGGTCAAGATGGATTAAGGCCTCTCCTTTGGGGTCCACTCACCCTCATGCCTTGAGGGTGTACTCTCCTTTGCTTGTCAAATAAAACTGAGCTGTGACCGAGCTGTAACAATGGTCTGCCGTTTCAAAATCTTTGCTGTGGCTATTGAGAACCAAGGACTCCCCTGACACTAGCAACTTCCCAGAGTGTTCTTCCTCAAAGGTGATCCCACCTTAACTCTTAAATCTCATGATTCTTAAATTGCTGTGTACTGAGGCACCCTGTGGTGCCACAGCAAACTCACAGGAGCACTGTTCAAGAGTTTCATTTTCTGAATTTAATTCATAGCAACATCTGCCAGACAACAAACAGTCTAGTAATACTAATTTTTGGACCTAATCTATTAATAACAACATTATTTTCTTTTTGCTTAGTGGTGTTGTGAGCCAAAAATGTTTGGAAACCTCTGTCTTAATCTCAGTTAAGAGACTCTGTTCAATCCCAAAATGTATTGAAATATTTATACAATTTAAAGTTATTTTTGTCTTTCCCACTGTGACTGTTTCAATTCTTACTATGAAACTAGTGGTTAGTAGTAGCATGCATGCATGCACTGGAGAAAGAAATGGCAACCCACTCCAGTATTCTTGCCTGGAGAATCCCAGGGACAGAGGAGCCTGGTGGGCTGCCGTCTATGGGGTTGCCCAGAGTCAAACAGGACTGAAGGGACTTAGCAATAGCAGCAGCAGTGGCTAATAGAGTGCTGTACACAAAAGGAGTTTAACATACTCATTTACTTGTTGAATCTACTGAAGAAATGAATGAATTCGTCAAGTGGACACATTTGAATACTTAGTGAAAGAATCTGAAGCAATAAAAGGACAATTAAGAAATCACAACAAGTCTTTTGATATGGAAAGAGGCAGGAATAACAGTAAGGGCATTTTGTGACAAAATATTTCACAGTAAAACCCAAGCAATAGAAACTCTGATCAGAGAAGAAAGCATTGACAGTTAAGAAAGACAGAAACAAAGTGCCAAACAGACAAAAATAGTAGAATAAATGTAAAATATAAATAGCTAAAACTGGAATGAATAGGAGTAAAAAATGAATGAAAATAAACATTTTCAAGTGGTTAGCATTTGTCATGCACAGCTAAAACTTCTCTATATTCTATTCCATTCACTCTTCCTAATAGTTCTATAAAACAGGTACTGCCATCCTCCTCTGAAAATGGGTTAAATGAAGCTCACAGGAGTCAACTAAATCACAGGTTTCATTTAGCTCTAAGGGATGAAATCAGAATTGAAGCATAGATCTCCTTAATGTTTTTTCCTGTTCACCAAATTTAGAATATACTTAAGGATTATTCCACATACAAAAGAAGTGAGGCACTGCTAAAGAAGTTTTGCCAAAATGACTGACTAGTGAAAAATCATTCAGGTCTTTTTTCACCCACTTCGGTGTTAGTGCCCTGATTATTTTTTCTCCATCATCGAGGGAATCAGAACTATAAAGGAATGGGTAGGGGAAATGAGTAGGTCTAATTTGCCACAAAAATTTTATATCACACCATTGAGCTGAACTTTACATAAAGAAAACTTGCAAAACATGACTGGTTAAAGAGGATATGTAGGTGGTTGTGACAATCACATGTGCTTTTTGAACATATGTAAAATCAGAAGGGCAGGTGATATTTGTCATAGGAATTTAAACTAAAATGAGAAACATAGTTTTTGCTATTTTCCTTTTTAATTGGTATTTCTTTTTAATTTGCTATTACTGAAGATTTAAGTAGACAGTCACCACTTCAATCCATACATCCTCAAAGCTCAAATTATAGTAATTTTATTAGCAATTATAAGGAAATGCATCACAGACTTTGGATATAACTTTTTAGATATAGCATCAAAGACATGATTCTTGAAAGAAATAATTTATAAGCTGAAATTAAAATTAAAAACTCATCTTCTGTGAAAAAGAATAAGTCACAGACTGAGAGGAAATCTTTGCAAAAGGCATAACTAATAAGGGATTATTATCCAAAATATAGAAAACAAAACTCAGCAATAAAAAAAAAAACAATAACTTAACAATGGATCAAAGACCCCTTAAACAAACATCTCACCAAAGAAGAAATAAGCAAATGAAAAAAATCCTCCACATCATATGTCATCAGGGAAATGCAAATTGAAACAAGACACCACTGCATATTCACTGCTCTTAGTCACTCAGTCCTGTCCAACTCTTTGCGGCTCCTATGTCCATGGGGATTCTCCAGGTAAGAATACTGGAATGGGTTGCCATGTCCTCTTCCAGGGGATCTTCCCACATATTTATTAGAATGACCCAAATCCAAAATACAGCATCTAATGCTGACCATAATGTAGAACAAAAGGAACTCTTATTTATGGCTGGTGGGAATGCAAAATGGTACAGTCACTTTGGAAGAAAGTTTCTCCATCACTTACAAAATGAAACAGGCTTTTACCATATGTTCTAGGAATTGCATGCTTTACTGTTGATCCAAACTAGTTAAAGGAATAACCACACAAGAACTTGGACGTGATTGTTTATAGGCACTTTATTCATAATTGTCAAAACAGAAGTTAACCAGATATCCTTCAATAGGTAAATGGATAAACAAACTGTGATAATTCAGACAATGGAATATTATTTTGTGCTAAAAAAAAATGAGCTATAAAGTTATGAAAAGACATGGAGGAAACCTAAATATGCATTAATAAGTGAAAGAAATCAATCTAAAAGTGTCATATATTTTATGGCTCCAACTATATGACATTCTGGAAAAGGCAAAACAGTGGAGACAGGGAAAATAATCAATGGTTTCTGGGGATTGGGAAGGTGAGAGAGGGATAACTAGATAGAGCACAGAGGATTTTAAGGGCAATGAGAATACTGTGTGTGTTACCAGAATGATAGATACATGTCATTCAACATTTGTCAAACCCATAATGTACAACACCAAGAGTGAACTCTATTGTAAACTATGGATTCTGAGTGATAATATTATCACTCACATCGGTGTAGATTCATTGACTGTGAAAACTGTACCACTTTGGTCCATGAAGTTGATAGTTGGGGAGGCTGTGTGAGTGTGGAAGCAAGGGGTGTATGGGAGCTCTGTATTTCCTGCTCTATTTTGCCGAGAAAATTTAAAAGCTCTAAAAAAATAAAATCCACTTAATTTTAAAAATACATTGAAAAAAATGAATAAAGCAATTGCCAATCTATTGGGCTTCCCTAGTGGCTCAGCTTGTAAAGAATCCGCCTGCAATGTGGGACCTGGGTTTGATCCCTGGGTTGGGAAGATATCCTTGAGGATGGCATGGCAACCCACTCCAGTGTTTTTGCCTGGTGAATCCCATGGACAGAGGGGCCTTAAGGGCTACAGTCCATGGGGTCACAAAGAGAAAGACATGACTCAGTGAACTCCGGGAGTTGGTGATGGGGACAGGGAGGCCTGGCGTGCTGCGATTCATGGGGTTGCAAAGAGTCGGGCACGACTGAGTGACTGATCTGATCTGATCTGATCTGAGCAACTAAGCACAGCACACATCACAGCCAATGTATTACTCCAGTTGAAAGCAGTTGTTATGCTTATTTTTTTTTACAGCGATAGAAGGGACATGGAGTATTAACCTTTCCTTCTTAGATTAAATAATAGAAACAGGTGATTAATGACAAGAATAAAAAATATAATGGTACTTTGCACTTGTTCAGTGTTCATCTTTTGGTTCTAGGGTGTTTTCACAACATTAATCAAATGACTTTGACAAAGAAACAATGTTTGGATAGCAGGATGGAGGAACTAAAATTATGAATGATTTGCTCAAGGACACAATGTAACATAGCTATAGAATTCTTCAATCATCATTCCGTTTATTTTGATTTAGGATAGTGCATTTCCTAAACAGAGATTCATCTAAAGAAATAATTTTTTTAAGTAATCACCTTTTTAGGGATAAAAATATTGACTGGTTGTGTTTACCTAGAAATTTGGAATCAGCAAAACTACTGCCTTTCATTTTATTAACCGGCCTCAAGTCACTTTGCCTACGATGAATTTACCTAAGACATGTTTGCCGAAAATTCAGTCTCATTTAAAATTCTTTTTTTGCACACTAGGCTTTTTAATTGAGCAGTGTTTTTGCCTGTCTCCAAAAGACTAAGAAGTTTTAAAACTATTTGTGTTACAATAGAAGTTTAAAAAAATTGAGGATTTCATCCAAGTTTTATTTATTTCTCTTCAGAAAAGTGCACATACATATCACTTTTTGTTGCATGTAAAATTGATTTTTTATGAAAATAGTTTTATTTCTGTGATTCTGTGATGTGTTGCCCAGAAACATATTGTCATTTAGAAATAGAGGATTTACCACCCTCTATGTTTTTTCAGTCTTTTAACTTTATTGAGACTTTTAATGGCTCAAAGATTGCTCTGTAAATGTCACATTATACTTGAAAATATGTGAGTTATTTTCAAATATCTTTTGATGTCATTTCTAACATAATTCCTCAGTGATAAGAAGAGACTCTATATGATTTCAATACCTTTAGACCATGAAATTTATGCATCTTGTTTTATGTCCCTGGATATATTGCAGTGTCTCCTGGTTTATAGTCTATGGGAACTTGAATAGAATTCATATCTTGCTATTATGTGAAAATTATATAAATCTTAATTATATTGAATTGGTACATACTGCTTTTTAGGTCTACCATATCCTTCTACTTTTCTATATATTCAGCTAGTTTTTCAGAATTTGATATTGAAACTCCAACTAAAAATCTTAATTTATTTACTTAAAATTATTTTAATATATAGTGGAACTATATGTAACTTTGTTCTATATTTACCAAGCCTTCTGTAAATGTATTATTATAGTTTCATAATTTAAAAAAATAAAAAAGAGAAAGAAAGGAAAAACATAAAACAAATAGAGGATTTACATCCTCAGCAGAAATGCTGCCCATCAGTCTGCCTCTGACTGTCAACCTCCACTCAGCTGACAACAGCCTCACACAAACCTAACTAACTTCCTTGGGTGGTCCCCCTCCAAAGACCAGTCAATGCCAATGTAATAAAGACCTGGCCTTCTTGACTTAACTAGAGACCACTATAAAGTTCCATTTCAGTGTCAGAGTTCTGAAGGAACCTTATCTCAGCCACAAAGAAACATATCTCACTCAATCTTATGTTACAATACAAAAACGAAGGATCAATTTCAGGAAAAAAAAAAGAAAATGGTGTAAAAAATCCTATAAAATATACTTTAATTCAAATACAAAAGGAATTTTAATAATGAAACTATTTCTACAGCATTTAAATTAGAAAGATGAATGTATGGATAATATATAATGTCAATTGTTATATAACTTTTGGCATCTAGCCAATTTTTACCACTCAGGTTGTTTACAACCAGGCCAAAACACTGATTCACAAAGTATGTTTAATCAAATGAAATCAATGTTTCCATATCTAGCTATACAAAAGTTATTTAGTGCTAGTTATACTCCTTGAAAGGAAAGTTATGACCAACCTAGATAGCATATTGAAAAGCAGAGACATTACTTTGCCAACAAAGGTCTGTCTAGTCAAGGCTATGGTTTTTCCAGTGGTCATGAGAGTTGGACTGTGAAGAAAGCTGAGTGCCAAAGAATGGATGCTTTTGAACTGTGGTGTTGGAGAAGACTCTTGAGAGTCCCTTGGACTGCAAGGAGATCCAACCAGTCCATCCTAAAGGAGACCAGTCCTGGGTGTTCATTGGAAGGACTGATGCTGAGGCTGTAACTCCAATACTTTGGCCACCTCATGTGAAGAGTTGACTCATTGGAAAAGACCCTGATGCTGGGAGGGATTGCGGGCAGGAGGAGAAGGAGATGACAGAGGATGAGATGGCTGGATGGCATCACCAACTCGGTGCACATGAGTTTGGGTGAACTCCGGGAGTTGGTGATGGACAGGGAGGCCTGGTGTGCTGCGATTCATGGGGTCACAAAGAGTCGGACACGACTGAGTGACTGAACTGACTGACTGATAGAGACCTAAAGCAAACAAACATGATTTTAAGCAAAATAGAAATTCCTCATTTATATCCTCAATATTATATGCTTTCCCTGTTTTCCATCTTCATTATTCTTAACATGAACTCATGATGATAATATGACTGCAAGACCACCAGGCATCAGGTGCGTGTTTCCAGAATTAAAAAAAAGTGAAGAGGAAACAGTAAGAGTTTAATAGCGCTCACATTTTGTCGCTATCTCTTATCTGAGATAGGCACTGTAAAAAGGACTCAATTTGTTGGCTGGGAAGAAGAGTGTTTATTTCTGTCACTAATAGTAAGCCACCTGAGAAATGAAAAGAATTAGTGTTAAATAAAAAACAAGCAGTCTCTGCCACAGAAGAAACCCTTGAATCAAGAGGCACAGAATTATCCCCAACTCATTGCATTAAAATTGTATTTTACAATTTTTTTACATAAATCATCAAACTCAATTTTGGTAAGTTCTACTATTGTTTCTTCCTTACTGTGTGTGTGTGTGTGTGTGTGTGTATCTGTGCTCAGTAGTGTCCGACTCCTTGAGACCACATGGACTGTAGCCCACCAGGCTCCTCTGGCCATGACATTTTCCAGGCAAGAATACTGCAATTTGCCATTTTTAACTACAGGGGATCTTCCTGACCCAGGAATCAAATGGCCTGCCTTGTGCCTCCTGCATTGGCAGGCCGATTCTTTACCACTGAGTCACCTGGGAAGGCCTTCTTTAGTAATAAGTTGCAATTAGTCCACATTCTTTTTTAAGTGGCATTAACCAAAGTTTCTGTCAAAACTTCTGTATTGTTTCTAGATGTCTGTTGATTTCTACCTGCAGCAAATTTGACAAGTCTTCAAAAGCATATCCTTCTACTGTCTTCAGTCGCATTTCCAGATGAACATGTTGACAAATTATATGCTTAGCAGCAAGTGAGTTTGTCATCACAGAGCCTTAAATAAAAATCATTCTCATTTGTGTGCCCGCAAATATCTAGTCAGAAAGTAGAGCCACAGATAAACTCGAATTGTTGCGTTTGTCAAGTTGAAAAATTATTTCATTTTTATAAGATAACAGTGATATTTCTCAATAAAAACCCTATCAAAGGCTTCAAGGCTTGTTGTTTTCCTGTCGTCAAGTTGTGTCTGATTCTTTGTGACCCCGTTGACTGCAGCACACCAGGCATGCCTGTACTTCACTATCTCTTGGAGTTTGCTCAAATTCTTATCCATTGAGTCAGTGATGCTATCTAACCATCTCATCCTCGGACACTTTCTTCTCCTTTTGCCTTCAATCTCCTTGCAATCCAAGGGGCTCTCAAGCATCTTTTCCAGCACCACAATTAAAAAGCATCAGTTCTTCAGCACTCAGCCTTCTTTATGGTCCAATTTTCACATCCATAGATGACTACTGGAAAAACCATAGCTTTGACTATATGGACCTTTGTTGATAAAGTGATGTCTCTGCTTTTTAATACACTGTCTAGGTTTGTCATAGCTTTTCTTCCAAGGAGCAAGTGTCTTTTAATTTCAAGTCTGCAGTCACTGTCCGCAGTGATTTTAGAGCCAAAGAAAATAACATCTGTCACTATTTCCCTTTCTTCTCCATCTACTTGCCATGAAGTGATGGGACTGGATGCCATGGTCTTAACTTTTTTTGAATGCTGAGTTTTAAGCCAGCTTTTCCACTTTTCTCTTTCACCCTCATCAAAAGCTCTTTAGCTCTTCTTCACTTTCTGACATCCAGGACTAATTCAAGACTCAGTTTAGTTCAGTTCAGTTCATTCACTCAGTTGTGTCCGACTCTTTGCGACCCCATGAACCGCAGCACGCCAGGCCTCCCTGTCCATCACCAACTCCCGGAGTTCACCAAGACTCACATCCATTGAGTCAGTGATGCCATCCAGCCATCTCATCCTCTGTCATCCCCTTCTCCTCCTGCCCCCATCCCTCCCAACATCAGAGTCTTTTCCAATGAGTCAACTCTTCACATGAGGTGGCCAAAGTACTGGAGTTTCAGCTTTAGCATCATTCCTTCCAAAGAAATCACAGGGCTGATCTCTTTCAGAATGGACTGGTTGGATCTCCTTGCAGTCCAAGGGACTCTCAAGAGTCTTCTCCAGCACCACAGTTCAAAAGCATCAATTCTTCGGTGCTCAGCCTTCTTCAAGACTAATCCTCTGCAAATCCAACAAATATTCTGAATGGTAGAGAATCACTTCATATTATATTCTAGTCACATTAATTAAAAAAAAAACTTTCAAGAAGAGGTTGAGTCCAAGCTATAGCTCTAATTATGACAAGGATTTTCATCATACATGACAGGATTGGTGGAATAACACCAAAATAAATACAGCAACATTTACCAGTGTAGAAATTAGAAAGTCACAGTCTTCTCTGCTGCTTCTTGACCAAAACAGTAAATCTAAATATGTTTCCAGGTATTCTATGTGTTTGCTTATAATATAACTCTAGGATTTCATTTTTAGACAGAACTCTGATAGGTAAAGAGACTTTTCAAACTGTCAAAGTCACTAATTATATTTCAAGCTTCAAAAATCTACTCACAAGTTAGTAATTCTCATTGTTAATCAAATTAGTATGCATATAACAGAAGAAAAGAATCTTATTTCCTGGAGGGAAGGCAGTATTTTCAACCCAATTGCATAGTGACTGGAAATGGCATAGCTGCATTTTCTTCAAAATATTCATTTCAAAATATTAAACAATATTTCAGTATTTATAGACCAGATAATGTAATTTGGTAGCAGAAATGGCTTTGATTTTCTTCTTTTGCTTAAGGTTTAAACTAACTCAACCATTTCCAAGACACATGTTCAATTTAGTTATCTATTTCCTGAGCAGATGCTTATGTGGTTTTATCTGCAGCATGTTATTGATAAACTATTTATCAAATCCCTGTCATCAAAACTTCAGATATCTTTTCAGTTGTTTTAATTAAATAAAATGCTAAAGATTTAAGGGAAAATATCTCAGCTACTCTGATATTTTGCCCTTTCTTTTTATATTTATTCTAGTCTATGACAACTTGGTTCATTGAAATTAATCAGGATGTTTCTACTTAAAAGCCCTGTTAAAAATACTCATCAATAGTTGATCCACTAATCTGAGATTCTTTTGAGACAATATTGGTGTGAGTTGAAGAAAAGAAATGAACTGGTTTTAAACACTACATCTTCATTTAAATCATCATTAATCACAAATGATATTTAATCATTATTAAATAATAATTTGTTTTCAGCACACTCAATTGGATAAAAGGCAGATTATCTTTTCTAACAAAAAGCAAGATTATTTTATTGACTTAAGATGAAAACTAATAGTTTCCCATTCCTCTGTCACAGATATATAACAGTACTATGTACTATTTTAATTAATTAAAAAGTTGTAATGAATACCTTGAAATATAATTGAAAGGAAGTTATATTATTAGAACATACATTGTCATATTTGATAGATTATTTACTCACTTTAAAAAATATTTTGAATAAGAATTTTTACTTTCAAAATATGTAAATAACTCATAAAGCTCAATATAAAAAAATGAACCCAGTTATAAAATGGGAAAGTAAAAGTGAAGTTGCTCAGTCGTGTCAGACTCTTTGCAACCCCATGGACTGCAGCCTACCAGGCTTCTCAGCCCATGTGATTTTAGGCACGAGTACTGGAGTGGGTTGCCATTTCCTTCTCCAGAGGATCTTCCCAACCCAGGGATCGAACCTGGGTCTCCCACATTGTAGGCAGACGCTTTACCCTCTGAGCCACCAGGAAAGCTGTATAAAATGGGAAGAGGACCTGAAAAGGCATTTTTCTAAAGAAGACATACAGATAAACAACAAGCACGTAAAAAGATTCTGATCAGGGAAATGAAATTAAAAAACCACAATGAGATATTACCTCACACTAGTTAGAACAGCTATCATCAGAAAGATAAGAAATAATGTGTTGACAATGTTGGTAAGGATGTGAAGAAAAGGGAATGCTTGTGCACTGTTGGTGGGAATGTAAAGTAATAAAATCACTATGAAAAACAGTATGGAGTTCTATTGTCTATACATGATAATCGGAATTATAGACACTATATCTTACTCAAATTTTTCTGTATTTGTGCATAATTAAATCCAAATAGAAGCTATACTTTTTAAGAGTGTTGAGAATAATCAAGTAGTATATTTGAAATACAAGCAGAACAAATTATTCATTTATCATATAAACTCTTTCTTAGTCTGACCAAAATGTTACTAGCTCTATCAACATTGGCATGGGAAGATTTTTAAATTAAGTAGTAACTCCATATGCTGCCGGAGAAGGCAATGGCACCCCACTCCAGTACTCTTGCCTGGAAAATCCCATGGACGGAGGAGCCTGGTAGGCTCCAGTCCATGGGGTCACTGAGGGTTGGACACGACTGAACAACTTCACTTTCACTATTCACTTTCATGCATTGGAGAAGGAAATGGCAACCCACTACAGTGTTCATGCTTGGAGAATCCCAGGGATGGGGGAGCCTGGTGGGCTGCTGTCTCTGGGGTCGCACAGAGTTGGACACGACTGAAGTGACTTAGCAGCAGCAGCAGCCATACACTGCTTGTGGCTATGTGACTAGGTACATGTTTTGAAAAGCAGTATGTCATTTCATGACAAGAACCTTAAAATAATTCTATTTTGATCCAATGATTCTATTGTACATTTTTAAGAAATTACAAATTACAGAGTAGGACTAGAAGGAAATGCTCAATAGATGCTTATACTATAAAAAGAGTGTTGTTCACCTTAAAGGCATGAGGTCTTGGTTTGAGTTCCCATGAGAGTAGAGCCTCAGTATGTGCACTTATTTTATTCCAAATTTGATTCTAAGAAGCCAGAATTGGGGAATTGGAGGAGTGAGATAGTAAAAGAGAAAACAATAAGAAAGGGTGAGCTGCGATCTGGACTGCTTCTAGAAACTGAACTTAGATCTTGCTGTGATCCTTCTGAAAAAATCATCCCAAATCTGCATCATTCTCTCTTTACAAAGGAAGGAATCTGAGGCATTTACCTACAAATTTGTAAACTCCAATAGACCAATATTTTGCTGAGTATTTTAATCTCTCACATTTCTGGGTTGTCCCATATTCCATAATTTGGGGAGGGAAAATGGCAGAAAATCTAAAGTAGAGTCAGAGCTTTTCTGCTAGATTTCATAGGTACTGTCCACTACAGGTGCAGCGGGAATTAGTCATGGATTACATCGTGAGGAACACTGGATGGGAAGAAGCACAAGCTGGAATCAGGATTGCCAGGAGAAATACCAATAACCTCAGATATACAGATGACACCACCCTATGGCAGAAAGTGAAGAGGAACTAAAAAGCCTCTTGATGAAGGTGAAAGTGGAGAGTGAAAAAGTTGGCTTAAAGCTCAACATTCAGAAAACAAAGATCATGGCATCCGGTCCCACCACTTCATGGGAAATAGATGGGGAAACAGTGGAAACAGTGTCAGACTTTATTTTTCTGGGCTCCAAAATCACTGCAGATGGTGACTGCAGCCATGTAATTAAAAGACGCTTACTCCTTGGAAAGAAAGTTATGACCAACCTAGATAGCATGTTCAAAAGCAGAGACATTACTTTGCCAACAAAGGTTCGTCTAGTCAAGGCTATGGTTTTTCCTGTGGTCATGTATGGATGTGAGAGTTGGACTGTGAAGAAGGCTGAGTGCCGAAGAATTGATGCTTTTGAACTGTAGTGTTGGAGAAGACTCTTGAGAGTCCCTTGGACTGCAAAGAAATCCAACCAGTCCATTCTGAAAGAGATCAGCCCTGTGATTTCTTTGGAAGGAATGATGCTAAAGCTGAAACTCCAGTACTTTGGCCACCTCATGTGAAGAGTTGACTCATTGGAAAAGACTCTGATGTTGGGAGGGATGGGGGCAGGAGGAGAAGGGGATGACAGAGGATGAGATGGCTGGATGGCATCACTGACTCGATGGACGTGAGTCTCAGTGAACTCCAGGAATTGGTGATGGACAGGGAGGCCTGGCGTGCTGCGATTCATGGGGTCGCAAAGAGTCAGACACGACTGAGCGACTGATCTGATCTGATCTGAAAAATTTGTGGACTGGGACAATATAAGTACTTGACACATAAAATTATTGAAGTCAGCTCATATCTACATTAAGTGTATTCAATGTAGTGGTTTTTTACACACTAAAAAGATTTAAGATAAGAGAATTAGTGGAACAATTATTGTCCAAACCCTGCAGTTGCCTTGAGATCATAATTGATGGTCTCATCAACGTCTTCTACCACTAATAACTCTATTTGCATCAGACTCAGGCATATTTCAGCTTCCCTAGGTTCCATGCATGAATGGTAAAGTCATCCAGTTTCAATTCCTAAGGAAATAGAGCCCTTGGTTTTAATGTCTTGGTCAGGCTATTGTTTCTGAAATTGTCACTCCAATGTTTTCACCAAACATGGAAGCAGCGAGAGAGATCCCAGTAAATTCCTCAAGTCCTAGATACACTCATATACACCTGCTAGCTACACAAGCTAATCAAGATAAATTATCCTTTCCAGTATATAAGTTTTGTCTTTTGTTGATAGATACCGTAAAACAACACCATATATCATCTTATGTTTTAATTTATAAATAGCATCTTGGAGCACAGCAGTCAAGCCTTTCAGGGTGTCATTCCAAACTGGCACCCTAGCTAAATGTTTAATGGGCACTTGTTCTAAAGTGACATATGCAAGATTTCATCACTGTAACCCAGGCATTCTATAAGCCTTCAGATCATGAAATCCTGAATATTTGTTATCATAATCAATTTCCATTGACATATGACTTCACATAAGGACAGTGCAAGAGTATACAGTTGGCTCTTTGTATACACAGGTTCTGTATCCATGGATTCAATCAACTGTGGATTGAAAATAACCACACACGTACACGTAAGAAGAAAATATAATTTTAGAAAGTTATGAGGACTTTCAAGGAGGTGACAGCTCTGCTTACTCTCTTATTGTGATAGACAGGAAATTAGCTGAGAGAAAAGAGAGATGGACCCTTCAGCTAAGGCTCCAATAGCTGCCTAATCCCATTAAGCCATTTACCTGGCCCTGCCCCTAACATGACCACCAACACTTCAAAAATGGTCTGGGCATAAAAACCCCTCTCTGGCCAACTGGCTAGGACTTTCCCTACTCCAGCACATGAGCACACCTCACACTATCCTGTATTAAAATAACCTTTGGTGTCCACTGGACTCATTAACTGCTCATTAATATTTCATTAACACACATCTAATTATAACAGACTGAATTATGGGAAGGATATACATGGTACAGCATCTTTTTATATGACCTGCAGCTGTCAATCAAGGCTCTCAGTCTACGACTCTGCCTTTAAATTATGCAATGACCCTGACTTTAAAAACTCTGTACCCCAGCCCTCCAGGGCCATTTGCCTCCCTTGGCATGGCCTATCTTTCTCTTGAGGTATTTTCTCTGTTCTTTCTTTGTGTTTGTGTGCTCATGGTTCATGAACTCAGTCTTGTCTGACTCTTTGTGACCTGTTCTCTTTCCTTATTGTTAATAAACTTTCTTGCAATGCGTAATACCTTAGATTCTTCTTTGCCTTCTTATCAAGAACCGAGGCCCACTGAAGGAAGGGTCCCCAGACTCTCTTTTCACTAACAACTGTTCCAAGAATGTGTTCATATTTCAAAGGTATCAAATTGTAAATTTTAAGCATGCCATATATTGCATGTCAATTATATCTTAAAGTTGTGAAAATATTAAAAGAATATGTAGGCTGTTATGAATTGCTTGCGAAATAAAAATAGAAATATTGAAAAATATTTCTAGGTCATTTTCAAATTCAAATATCCCTGAAAAAACTCATAAAAATCTCAATTTTACTACAATATTTTCAAATAGAAACTCTTTGAAATCAGCAAGGAAGCTGCATATTCTACTAAAAAGAAGTAGTTCTTTGCAGTGATTCTTCTTGCCTTGATTGATGACTTTATGATGTGATCTGAAACTAGAATACATACACTTGCTGCTATTTCTTTCATCACAATTTCATTTTAGAAACTTCAAGAAATGACCCCAATTTAGTCTCTTACTAATGCCTTAACATTATGTTTTTCTTCCTGGGCTTGGTTCTAACCTATAATTCTATTCTTTATATCTATTCACAATTTATATCTAGTTTGCTCACTTAAGGGAATTGGAGTGTGAAACATTGGCTTATATATTTACAAGTGTTTTACCATTAGTGCTTAATATTTAGCAAATATAAAAGTCTTTTCAGGAAAGCTGCTTAAATTGTTAAATATATATGCATATATATATACACACATATATATGCTGTTTGCGTTTAAAATTTTATTTAGTAAATTAAATAATATAGGTCACCTAATTGTTCCCAGGTGGTGCTAGTGGTAAAGAAATGGGCTGCCAATGCAGAGGACATAAGAGAAGTCGGGAAGATCCCCTGGAGGAGGAAATGGCAACCCATTCCAGTATTCTCTCCTGGGGATTGACAGAGAAACATGGTGGGCGATGGTCCATGGGGTCGCAAAGAGTCAGACATGACTGAAGTGACTTAGTGCACATACAGTTGTTTAACAACTGATTTTTGAGTTTCTGCTATAAGTCAGATCATGCACTAACCTCTAGAGAGTCAAAGATAAACAAATGTCCTATTCTTTTAAGGTCTGTTGAATATACTACGGCAGTTTCCAACTTAAGTTTTGCAATATATATTTTAAAAATATTGTTTAATATTTCCACATGTATCATTATGCTTTATTGAGCAGATGTTTATACATGTAATTATATATTATTATATAATAATATATAAATTGCATATAATTTACACATAAATTACATATAATTTCACAGATTTCACTTGAAGTTAGACATGTTCTGTCAAGGCAAAAAAAGTTTCTGTACTATTAATGTCTTCTTTGAGTAGGATTACTGGAATATAACTGAATTAGTTACTTCCTAAGATAGAAAATATTTCTAATTTTGCTATATGACTTAAAAAGAAATATGGTTCAAAAATGAGAAAACTAATAATCAGAACACATAAAAAATTTGGCCATCTAATTTTAACATACTAAATCATATATCTGGATATATGATATTTGAAACATTAAATTTCAAATTCTTCATTGCCTGTGTTCAAGCAACATTTTTGGACAAAATCTCCATATCTGCCAAAGCCACATCCTCAGGAGAGTTTATTTCTTATTATAGCACATTGGCTGTAAAAAATGGTATGTGATCAGCACTGTAGTATTGTTTGAAGATGTGTGGTCTGGCTACCTGGGAGGGACCCGAGGTTTGACTACCAACAGATTTTTGATTTCTTAATTGTCTCAAGCAACCTTAGTGGTTGGTTTCACTCTATTATAACCCAAAGGATTATGATTATTGCTCTAGAAAATTTAAGTGGGACAATTTTACAGTTTTATCTAATGAAAATTACTTAACATATATATGATCTGCCACAGGATAATAACCCATCTAAAGCTGTGTAAAGATTTAATTTGTCAGGGATCACACTGTCTATATTTAAGCACCAGGTAGAAATGAAGTCATATGTAAAAATCATTTGTGTATAATATAGTATAACACATAGTATATTGTGTAACACATAGTATTCATGATGTATTATATAAACACATACGTGGCACTGCATCAGTGAAAATTATATGAATAAATATACTGCCATTGTTTGAATAAAAATATCATCTGCAGCTGCTGCTGCTGCTGCTGCTAAGTCACTTCAGTTGTGTCCGACTCTTAGCGACCCCATGGACTGCAGCCCACCAAGCTCCTCTGTCCATGGGATTTTCCAGGCAAGAGTACTGGAGTGGGGTGCTATTGCCTTCTCCCATCTACAGCTAGTATTGGTAATATTTAATATTTTAGCAGTGATTATAAATTTGTGTTGTACCTCTCTTGTGCAGTACCTAAGCTAACTCACAGATAGCTCTGAAACTAGAAATAAATTCCCTTTTCATGTGTACAACAATGTATTTTCATGAAAAGTAACTTAGAAACTAATTATAATGTTCTAAGGTAATATTTATACATATTCAGGTATATGTAATATTTATTTATAATCTAAGTAATTTTGAAAAAATCATGTACCTTTTCATGTTTGGCAATGATCAAATTAACTATGTCTCTAATCCAAATTTTTAAGGAAAGTTATATTACTAGTTTGTTACTTGAATATTTTATTGTACTTATTTAATCTGGAATGATATATCATTTAAAGCATTATTATGGCTTCAAATAATCTTGAGCTTTAGTTTTTATTTAGTGAGTACTTAGGCACCCCGCTCCAGTACTCTTGCCTGGAAAATCCCATGGACAGAGGAGCCTGGTAGGCTCCATTCCATGGGGTCACTAAGAGTCGGGCACGACAGAGGGACTCCACTTTCACTTTTCACTTTCATGCATTGGAGAAGGAAATGGCAACCCACTCCAGTGTTCCTGCCTGGAGAATCCCAGGGACAGAGCAGCCTGGTGGGCTGCTGTCTATGGGGTTGCACAGAGTTGGACACAACTGAAGTGACTTAGCAGCAGCAGCAAGATATATTCAGGAGCTTCCCTGGTGCCTCAGACAGTAAAGAATCTGCCCGCAAAGCAGTAGCCCCAACTTTGATCCCTGGGTTGGGAAGAAACCCTGGAAAACAGATTGGCTACCCACTCTAATACTCTTACCTGTAGAATTCCATGGACTGAGGAGCCTGGTGGGCTACGGTCCATGGGGTCACAAAGAGTTGGACATTACTGAGTGACTAACATTTTTCTTTTGCTTCTTTAAGATATATTCATGCGGTTTGTTCCTGTTTTCTTATATTTGAAAATGTAACTGAGGTCCACATTGTCTTGGCCCGTCTACCAAGGTCAACATCCACAGTGAGAAATCAGCTTCATGGTGTGTACTCTTGATATGATATGGTGAAAATAGCATTTTACCTCTGTGGTCTTCTTTTTGAAAATACATAACCCAGTCTAATCATGAAAACAACATTAGGCAAAAATCAATATTGGAACAGTTTACAGAATGCCTGACCTATACTTCTCAAAACTGTTAAGATCCTCAAAAACATCTATCACTGAGAGGACCCTAAGGAGATATGACAATTAAATATAATGTAGAGATGCTGGAGCAGAAAAAGGATTATAGGCAAAAACGAGGAAATTTAAATAAATTATGGATTTTAGTTAACAATAATGTATTGATATCAGTTCTTTATATATAACAAATGTACCACATTAATGTAAGATGCAAATAAACAGAGAAACTGGGTGTTAAGGTATATGGGAACTATCTATAGTGCTTTTGTAATATTTCTTTATAAAACTGTTTTAAAATAAAAATTTAATTGAAAATCAGTAATAATAAAGATTAATTGCATATATTGTTCAGCACATTAACAGAAGAAGCAGAAAACATAAGCATTTTGGGAAAATAAAAAATGAAATTATTCAAATGGTTTTATTTCCTTAAATTGAACTTAAATTGCTTCATCATATACTTTTAAGAAACTCATTTATACTCATGGTTGCTGAAATGAGAATGCACAAAGCCAGTGCCTTTATAGCTATACTGTAAAATTCTGATTATATTTTTATGTGACTTATACTGTGATCTGTAAATATACTCTGACAATTTTATGTCAGTCCTAATACTGTAGCAGATATTTCTTTAAAAAATCATATTTTCCCTTCTTATAACATCACCAATAGATCACTCAACTCTGTATAATCTTAATTGTACAATTCTATATCAGGGCGATATATTTTATAATCACAGTTAGTGATTAGCTTTTGTTGTAAATAACAAGGATACTTCTGCCCTTGTAATTTCTTTGTTAGGGGTTTTAACAACAATGGAAACTTTAAAACAAATGCTGTGCTTATTTTTCAATACTTTATTGAACACTGTAAATTAATAAAACTTATAAATATTAGAGGTGATCTCTTGGGCAACTCATACTGTGGATATCTACGGTATCATAACTAAATCATCATTATTATCTGTCACTGGAAAACTGAATAGTGTTTTTTTTCCCTTTGTGAATGTAAACTTGTTAAAATCAGGCTTCTCTGGTGGTTCAGATGATAAAAAATCTGCCTACAATGCAGGAGACCCAAGTTCAATCCCTGGGTTGGGAAGATCCTCTGGAGAAGAGAATGATAACCCACTTCAGTATCTTGCCTGGGAAAACCCATGGACAGAGGAGCCTGGTGGGCTACAGTCCATGAGTCATAAAAAGTCAGACACGACTGAGCAACTAACATTTTCATTAAAATTACTTGATCTGCAAAATTATTCATTTCTAGAAAAATTTCTTTCTGTGATTTATTAAAGGCCTATAACTTTGCTTTTCACCTTTTATATAGTCATCTTGTATTATAACTTTATATTTTACTCTTTTATATACAGGCAATTTGTACTCAGAAAGGACTGTGCATACTTAAATATTGCTAATTTCAAAATACATTTTTAAATGATATATTTTTGATAAAACTCTTTGATGTGCCAAGTTATATGCTGTATTTTTATCAGAACTCTGTATTGGTATATTTTCTCATTTAATGTGTATAAATATCCATCACACAATTAAATTGGGAAAGTCAAGCTTATTGTCATTTGAATCAGTCAAATCAGATTAGCTATCTGTAAGAAAAGGAGCCTGAATTTGTTTTTTAATTTAAATAAAGATATGAAGACAGTTTCCTAGATTAAACAATTCTCTTCTTAACTCTAATTTGTGATAATAGCTAGATAAGGCACAGTTTGTTGGTATGATTGTCACAGGGAACAAATAAATGACTACTCTCTTTATGATTTTATATAAATCTTTTGTTTTTTTAC
This sequence comes from Bos indicus, assembly GCF_029378745.1. NCBI lineage: Eukaryota > Metazoa > Chordata > Mammalia > Artiodactyla > Bovidae > Bos > Bos indicus. The sequence goes on along the minus strand of NC_091776.1, from coordinate 24,813,208 downwards.
TCCTGTAAGATTCACTCTCAGAAAAATGCATTATTTGGCAACAATAGACAGACAAATATAGCAAGGTCATTGAAAAGTAGTTATCATAAATCTGCCTTCTTCCTTCAAAATATATAAATTCTGAATATCACAGCATGGATCAAATGATTGCTTCCTATGCTTAAATGCTTCCTAAACCAAAATTTATATCACATGGGGGAAGGCAAAAACTCTTATAGTGGATAATTTCAGGCCTTGATTAAGGAGTCTACGTAGACACCAGGAGCATCGCTTTGTTTGGTACCCTAGTAGGCAATTGGCCAAAATGAAATACATCTTCTTATTTTGCCAAATGGAAAAAGAGGGTAAGGGCAACTGTAAGAGAAAAGAAAACAGTGTTGATACTTCAATTACAGATATGTTCTCTGATCACTTTTAGGAAAGACCAAATAGAGAAGTAGTTTGGAAACTGATGCCCTGTAGGTAATATTAGGTTGATGCAAACGTAATTGTGGTTTCAAACAATGAATTTTAAATCATTATAGTGAGTTGTCTCTGCTGCTTTACACCCCATTTTGAACTCAAGAAAATTGCTCAAATTTGCTTTTTGTCTAACATCATTTCCATAGTCTAAACTAAATATAATAGCAAGTAATGTCTAGAAAATAAACATAAAGTGAGAAAGTGCATTAAAATGATGTATAACATAACCATATTTATTTAAGAATGTATTCTGATATCAAGTGGCAAATTTCAACAATGCAAAAACTGAGTTACTTTTACACCAATCTCGTAAAACACACTTTATGTATCTCTAGTAGTACAAATTATCTGTCTAAAGACTATTGATAGATGGCATTATTAGAAATAGGAAATTCTCTGACCTTTGAAGGTGAGACTATTTTTCCACATTAAATAAAAAAACAAGTTTATTCTTAAGTCAAAGAGAGTTTGCATTAATTTACAAATATACAAGCATTTGTGATGATGGATTTGTATTTGCTGATAGAGTCACTGCTGTTTAAAAGTAAAGCATAATTAAAACCTACTATTTCTAAATTTTAAATATAAATTCTAAGAAAATCAACCCTGAATATTCACTGGAAGGACTGATGCTGAAGATGAACATCCAAATCTTTGGCCACCTGATGTAAAGAGTCGACTCATTGGAATAGACCCTGGTGCTGGGAAAGATTGTGAGCAGGAGGAGAAAAGGAGACAGAGGATGAGATGGTTGGATAGCATCATCAACTCAATGAACATGCGTTTGAGCAAACTCCAGGAGAGAGGAAGGACAGAGAAGCCTGGCATGCTGCAGTCCATGGGGGTGCAAATGACTGACTGAACAAAAAATATGAATTAAATTTAAGCATGTGTTGAATATACATTTAGATAAATACAAAATTTCAGATAAGGATAGTGTTAGATATCTAGCTGCAACACATGTAGTAGAGGCATAATTGATGTTAAATATTGAATGAGTGTCTCAAGAAAATATAATGTAAAAACTTAATTGTCCCCACTCCAGTACTCTTCCTGGAAAATCCCATGGACAGAGGAGCCTGGTGGGCTGCAATCCATGGGGTCGCTTAGAGTCAGACACGACTGAGCAACTTCACTTTCACTTTTCACTTTCATGCATAGGAGAAGGAAATGGCAACCCACTCCAGTGTTCTTGCCTGGAGAATCCCAGGGACAGGGGAGCCTTGTGGGCTGCTGTCTATGGGGTCGCATAGAGTCGGACACGACTGAAGCGACTTAGCAGCAGCAGCAGCAGCAATATATTTTTAAAGTTTTAATAAACTTTATAATTGAAGCAAAAAATGCATTAAATTACTTACTATCCATTTTTTGCACATTAGCAATATTTTGATCTGAAAGTAAAAAGGACTTATTATTATTATATTTTTACCATTACTTTTGGAAAGAGTTTCTGCTTACTCTTACTTCTAATGCTTCAACATACAGGAAATCTGTCCTATTTTTGTTTTTCTATTGTTCCTTTTGTTTTTGTCATACAGTATCATAAATTATTTTCCTTTCTATTCTCAACAACAAGAAGATAAAAATCTCAAGCTATCATCAACTTTTCATCTAAATCTTGGACCTATTTCATCATTGCTAAATTGTAAACTTGCTGAAAGTTTTTCCTGTCCCTTTCTGTTGATTTTAAAAGTGATTGAGTTTGAGAATTGCCTGTGTGGATAATTGAATCCCACTGCATGAAAACTTATATTTGTATTCAATTGTTTCTTGCTGCTTTTCCCAGCATACAATTCCTTCCTATTTAACTCAATCATAGGTTATATTTAATTTGAGAAAAAGCAAGGCATTTTTCATTTAGGAATCTAGGTAAAGTATCTATTTGTACATAGCATAATGGAGTTTAATAAAGAATTTTCTCAGATCTGCCTGCAAAATGTTGGTACCTGTATACACTTTACCTCAAAATCTAACAGGGAAGTAGTGAATACTATACAAAGAGGTGGCTGCTGGATTAAAAGTTTTTCTTCATGTTCCCATTGTTAGGTTCTCTAGCTGCTGCCAAGTCACTTCAGTCATGTCCGACTCTGTGTGACCCCATAGATGGCAGCCCACCAGGCTCCCCTGTCTCTGGGATTCTCCAGGCAAGAACACTGGAGTGGGTTGCCATTTCCTTCTCCAGTGCATGAAAGTGAAAAATGAAAGGGAAGTCGCTCAATCACGTCTGACTCTTAGCGACCCCATGGACTTCAGCCTACCAGGCTCCTCTGTCCATGGGATTTGCCAGGGAAGAGTACTGGAGTGGGGTGCCATCGCCTTCTCCGAGGTTGTCTAGAGATTAATCTAATTCTTGTAAGACAACTTCTGAAGCTTAAAAAGAGCTACTTATCTACCTTTTTAGATAATAATGCTTTCTGTTAAAATCTGAATCCATTCTGAAAACACTTGACCTCTGATTTAGTCAGCTTCTCCAGAGAAACCGAACCAATAGGGTGTGTGTGTGTGTGTGTGTGTGTGTGTGTGTGTGTATGTACTTAAAGAGAGTGAGACAGATTAGGGAGTTGGCTCATGGAATTGCAGAGACTGGCAAGTTCAAACTCTGCAGGATAGGCCAGTATGCTAGGGACACAAAAAAGAGTCTATACTTGCAGTTCAAGTCCTAAAGTCAACTAATTCCCTCTTCTCTGGGGAAGCCAGTCTTTTTCTTAAGGCCTTCAGCTGGTGAGATGTGTCCCACACACACAATGGAAGAAAATTTGCTTTACTCAAAGCCCATCAAACTAAATGCTAATCTCATTCAGAAAATGCCTTCACATAACATTTAAAATAATATTTGACCAAATATCTGGATACTGTGGCCAAGCCAAGTTGACACATTTAAGATTAATCATCACAAGTTTTATTCTCTGTGTGTGTGTGTTTCTCTCTCTCTCTCTCTCTCTCTTAATTTTTGGATTTTGAGCTTATGATTTCAGTGTTTAGTAAACACAATAGGTCAGTTTCAGGAACACACCCAAAATCCCAGGTATATATATAGGCCCATTCTAATACTGAGTTCTGCATAATTTATATATATTTTCTCTGTGAAAATAAATGCAGCAAATATTGTTATTCCATGTCATATTACTGGTCATGAGGCAAGAGTGAATTCTGATCACCATGAATGAATTTTGGTTACTCGGAAGAAACAGAAAAGTATATTTATTATGATTTTGACTCTAATGCTGAGAGGGCCCATATAGTGTGACTAAATCATTGCTTCAAGGGTCTGATGTAAGAAATAAAAAAGTCATAATCAGTGGATTAGTGACATTTGTATTTATGTTGCAGATTTGATTTAGCACCCTCTACTATTTACTTGTTGACTCAGTAATGCAGAGCTGGTGGGTTCCCTTAGAGTGTGCGCCTGCTCAGTCGCTCAGTCATCCGACTCTTTGCAACCCTATGGACTTCAGCCCACCAGTCTCCTCTGTTCATGGGATTCTCCAGGCAAGAATATTTCAGTAGGTTGTCACGCCCTGCTCCAGGGGATCTTACAGATGCAGGGAACGAACCTGCTGCTCCTGCACTGATGAGCCACCAGGGAATATCCTTAGAGTGGCCCAGAATAAAAACTATTTCCCTATGATCTGGCTATATTTTATTCCACATGTTTTTTTCCTATAAAATTTTATTCATCATCTGTATGAGGAGAGATGATGGTATTCCATTTCTATTTTGTTTATCAGGAGAAGTTATATTGCATGTCTTTTCATCAGAGCTCTTTTTTTAGGGAAGAAGAAAAATTCTGATGGCCAGTGAGCAACAGAAACATCTCTAGGCTCAGAGGAGAGAAAGGAGAATGTAATGTATAATAATGTGTTTCCTCATTATAATCCTGTCTACAAATTTATCAGTCCTTTTTCTTATTTTTTGTCTTTACATTCTTTATAGGACTATTAAAAATAGAACTCCATCCCAGATCCAGACTTTCCACAATTTTTAATAAATCCTTCCCCTCGCAATATACAAGGGAAAAACACATAATTTATAGGTATATCTATGGTCTACAAAGCAAAGGTAATACTTCATAAAGTTAATGATAGTAATCTCTATAATTAAACTTAATATTAAGGTCATCCATAAAATTAATGTCAATTTTTTTCCTCAGTCTTCTGACATGTATAATGGACCAAGTTGCTGCTGAATAAATTCACTTTTTAGGCAGAAATGTATCAGTGCTCTTTATGGAACTTTATTTCCTGCCTGTATTTCATTTTGGTGATGAGTTAAACGTTAGCTTGCTGCTCTGCTTAATAGCTCAGTTGAGTCCAACTCTTTGTGACCCCATGCACTGCGCCAGCCAGGCTCCTTTGTTCATGGAATTCTCCAGGCAAGAATACTGAAGTGGGTTGCCACGCCCTCTTCCAGGGGATCTTCCCAATGAAGGATCGAACCCAGGTCTCCCATATTGCATGTGATTTTCTGAGCCACCAAGGAAGCCTATCTTTCCTCTACCAATACTCAGACTCAAGCTTTTCTAACTAAAATTTCATCTGTCTCAAATGTCATCATTGCAAAATGTCACCACCCTTTATGCTGTGTTTACCAGTGGCTCATAGTCTCTTTAAGGAGACAACAAAATTCCCAATTATTAAAATTTTATAATTAATATGTCTGACTAATTCATGCTGGTGTTTGTTTCTTGCTTGTTTGCTCTGTTGGTTTGTTTTTTTTTTTTTTTTTACTTTCAAGTTGCTTTTCACCTTCACTCTGCTCACCAAAATTTTCTCTCATTTCACTTATTTTCATTTTTCTCTTCATTTTCTTGAGACACAAACTGACTTCGAAATTTCTCATTTCCATTTTCCTTTTTTTTAAATTTCACAGGAAATAGGAAGTCCTATTTCCCTATTAATCCCCCCACCCCCCGCTCAACCCTTTTATTGCAATGAGATAGCACCATATAGCTGGTGGCAATACCAGGAAGATAATCCTTGGAGAAATAAATTCAACATAAAACTTTCAGTCAATTCTATGAGGAAAGAAGGCAGCTGAAGACTTGACAATTCTTTATATTTCATTGGGATAAAACATAGGGTTATTTGTCCAGGGCTTAGTATTACACAAGCTGAGAAAAGAAAAAGGGAAAACTATGGAGAGTAATTTGAGAGTATATGAAATAGAATTTGCAAAAATATTCAAATGTCCTTCATAAAATAGAACTAAAATTTTGAAAATTGCATTTTCAAATGCATATTCATTAAGAAGACAGGGCATAAATATAATTAGCCAGCCCCACCAGATTTCTCCCTTCCTACTCACCCAGTTTGCTCCACAATTATGTAACTGTGGTGTCCTATACCAACCTACTAACAAAGTATTTTCCTCTCTTCTGTCTCTTCAAAATAAAGATGACAAATAAATCTTATTTCAGATGGCACTCAATGGTTGAATATTGACTCCTGGAGAGCATAGCCCAAAAGACCTCTCTGGGTTCAGGGGCAAAAATTGATGTGTTATGAAATAGTGAGGAGAAGAAGGATGCACCACTTATGCCTGCATTTACATTTTAGATAATACATAATTGTCATGTAGGAATTCAATTTATTATTTCATTTGTGACGAGTAATGACTAGGAAATTGACTTGCATTATTTTATAAATGCCTGAGAAGTACAAAATTTGAACTAGCAAGAAAAAGTGGTGGGAAATACACTTTATATGATCAGATCAGATCATATCAGTCTCTCAGTCGTGTCTGACTTTTTGCGACCCCATGAATCGCAGCACGCCAGGCCTCCCTGTCCATCACCATCTCCCGGAGTTCACTGAGACTCACGTCCATCGAGTCAGTGATGCCATCCAGCCATCTCATCCTCTGTTGTCCCCTTCTCCTCCTGCCCCAATCCCTCCCAGCATCAGAGTCTTTTCCAATGAGTCAACACTTCGCATGAGGTGGCCAAAGTACTGGAATTTCAGCTTTAGCATCATTCCTTCCAAAGAAATCCCAGGTCTGATCTCCTTCAGAATGGACTGGTTATATCTCCTTGCAGTCCAAGGGACTCTCAAGAGTCTTCTCCAACACCACAGTTCAAAAGCATCAATTCTTCGGCACTCAGCCTTATTCACAGTCCAACTCTCACATCCATACATGACCATTGGAAAAACCATAGCCTTGACTAGACAGACCTTTGTTGGCAAAGTAATGTCTCTGCTTTTCACTATGCTATCTAGGTTGGTCATAGCTTTTCTTCCAAGGAGTAATCGCCTTTTAATTTCATGGCTGCAGTTACCATCTGCAGTGATTTTGGAGCCCAGAAAAATAAAGTCTGACACTGTTTCCACTGTTTCCCCATCTATTTCCCATGAAGTGATGGGACCAGATGCCATGATCTTCGTTTTCTGAATGTTGAGTTTTAAGCCAACTTTTTCACTCTCCTCTTTCACTTTCATCAAGAGGCTTTTTAGTTCCTCTTCACTTTCTGCCATAAGGGTGGCTTCATCTGCATATCTGAGGTTTTTGATATTTGCATATTTGATATTTCTCCCGGCAATCTTGATTCCAGCTTGTGTTTCTTCCAGTCCAGCATTTCTCATGATGTACTCTGCACATAAGTTAAATAAACAGGGTGACAATATACAGCCTTGACGAACTCCTTTTCCTATTTGGAACCAGTCTGTTGTTCCATGTCCAGTTTTAACTGTTGCTTCCTGACCTGCATACAAATTTCTCAAGAGGCAGGTCAGGTGGTCTGGTATTCCCATCTCTTTCAGAATTTTCCACAGTTTCTTGTGATCCACACAGTCAAAGGCTTTGGCATAGTCAATAAGGCAGAAATAGAAACTCTCTTGCTTTTTCCATGATCCAGCAGATGTTGGCAATTTGATCTCTGGTTCGTCTGCCTTTTCTAAAACCAGCTTGAACATCAGGAAGTTCACGGTTCACATATTGCTGAAGCCTGGCTTGGAGAATTTTGAGCATTGCTTTACTAGCTTGTGAGATGAGTGAAATTGTGTGGTAGTTTGAGCATTCTTTGGCATTGCCTTTCTTTGGGATTGGAATGAAAACTGACCTTTTCCAGTCCTGTGGCCACTGCTGAGTTTATACATTACCTAAAATTATATTTAATATAAAAGATGGAAAGATGTATTTTATATAATAAATCAAATACATTTTGCAATGTTATCTGTATTATTCTTTTAAAAAGTCAGAACTTAGACTAAAAAGAATTATTTTCAAATATGTGTAACTAAACATTAATGTAGCATCTATGAAATATCCTTCTGTTGTTAAACATCCAATTAAAGTTATATATGTGCAAATACATATATATATAATGTACTACATAAGTATGTACAGTACATATATAGTTCTATGAAAATCTTTAGGAAAATTTTGTTAAATTTTTAATTGCCTGAGCTTCATTCTTATATATGTAAAAAGAATGTTTCTTATGAAAAAAAGAATGTTAAATAATTTGATGTTTCTTCTATGTGTTTTTATGGTCTAACATTCATTTGTACAGTAAGTTTGAAATTTTATATTTCTGATGTTGCTCAACAAATTGAACTGCATATGCTTTTCAATGGCTCATTTCTAAAATAGTTGATTTGATACCCATATCAAATGATGCAGTCCAGTGTTTCAATACAGGAAACCAATTCTAAACATAGCCCACTGAGATTTCTGTATTGAAAATCCACCGTTGTCCTTTAGCTAACCACCGAAGTGAATTTAGTGGCTGGGAAAACTGCCAGACAAACAGAAATACAAAGCAAACCATAGAATTACAACATTCAAGGAAGAAAAATTCACGGTTTTCATATCCTGGCCCTGCTGGCAACTTCAATTCTACCCTGACAGAGACTCCAAGCTTTTAAGGTGAGAAGCCAGGCTTAATTTTGGTTACAACACTATATCTGCAGACTGAATACATTCTTCACATTTTTGTTGTAGGACAGCTAATAATGCTTCTTACATTGTTAGCATATGTGCACACTCATCACAAGCACACATACATACATGTTTCAAATCAATAATCAATGTGAAAAGCAACAGTCCACCTACTGGTGAAAAACTAAAGTAAATAAAATATAATTACAATAATGAGAAGGAGGCCCTTCTTCACCAATAGTTTTAACATAGGTATAAATGTAAAAACATAGTTAAAAGAACATATTATCAATGTTGGAAAAGAGAATAAGAAAGTTATCAACCTGAAGATTGCACTTACTGAAAGACAATTATTAAAATTGATATATATTACATATAATATTTTTTAACTTTTGAAGTCATGTAACAGATAAACAAAAATTCAGTCACTTTAATATATCAAAATATTTAAAAATAATTTCAAAATTGATTCATTTGAAATGATGTGCTTCTCATGCTTCCTCTTTACCTGTGTATGTGTTTAACTTATAACAAGTAAAAATGCACAAAGCCTATATGAAGATAAGTAAAAACTACTGTTAAGATACCTTAATGAGACTTTCAATAAGGGGATATTAAAATACTTGATTTTATAAAGAAGATAATTATCCTTACAATAGGAATCATATATTATTTGATCAAAATAAATTAATTTCCTAACATTTTGGGGAGACTTGTATATATCACAATTCAAAAAATTTCATTTAAAAGATACAGATTCATATGTAATAAATATTATAAATATATGTAGCAAAATTTCTAAATGCTATGTATATAAAAATACATATAGATTAATTTTATACAATTTTGATTTGTTTATTTAGCTTATTTTTATTTCTTTAAACTTTAAAATAATAATGTTGCCTTATGCAGTTTTTTTAATTAGAGAAAATTAATTATAGAAACAGAAAAAAACACTTTAAAAATTTGTGTCCTACAAAAGATAAACTTGATGTTGATTTGTGTGTCCATGTTTGTGTACTTTTGAAATTCAAAAATAAAAACAATGGTTCCTTAAGTCATTGTGGAGATTCAGATGTGCTAGATTAGGGAATTATAAATTAAAAGAAGAGAAAATGTCCTTTTACCAAAATATATATACATATATATATATATATAGTAAATTGTAATTAAAACAATTATATGTTCTTTTCTTACAAATTTGGCCAATATTCACAATTTCTGGAAACCCTTCAATATCTTGGGAGTGATTTCTATTATACTCAGCACACAATTATTTTCTAGGTTTATCTTTACTCTTATATTAAAATAAAATCATTTTACCTTGTTATAATGCCAAATGCATTACAAAAAACATGAATTTTAAACATTATTTTATTATTTGAAGTACTAGGGTTATCTTAAACTATATTTTCATTGTATTTGACATTACAAATTTTATTCAGTTTCTCTTCAACCTTGTGTTCTACAAATTATGCTGTGAATTTTTTCATCAAAAACAGAATATTGTAGAATAAGTATTTCTCTTCACTTAATATTTGCTACAAACAATTCATAGTCTTATTATTGACCAGTTGCTCCAAATTCTATAAAATAAAAAAATTCAGTGGCAAAACATCATTCAGAATCTCCTATTACTAAGCTCTTCTGTTCAGTTCAGTTCAGTTCAGTCGCTCAGTTGTGCCCGACTCTTTGTGATCCCATGAATCGCAGCATGCCAGGCCTGCCTGTCCATCACCATCCCCCGGAGTTCACTCAAACTCACATCCATCGAGTTGGCGATGCCATCCAGCCATCTCATCCTCTGTCATCCCCTTCTCCTCCTGCCCTCAATCCCTCCCAGCATCAGAGTCTTTTCCAATGAGTCAACTCTTCGCATGAGGTGGCCAAAGTACTGGAATTTCAGCTTTAGCATCATTCCTTCCAAGGAACACCCAGGGCTGATCTCCTTTAGAATGCACTGGTTGGATCTCCTTGCAGTCCAGGGATTCTCAAGAGTCTTCTCCAACACCACAGTTCAAAAGCATCAATTTTTCGGCGCTCAGCTTTCTTCACAGTCCAACTCTCACATCCATACATGACCACTGGAAAAACCATAGCCTTGACTAGACGGACCTTTGTTGGCAAAGTAATGTCTCTGCTTTTCACTATGCTATCTAGGTTGGTCATAACTTTTCTTCCAAGGAGTAAGTATCTTTTAATTTCATGACTGCAATCACTATCTGCAGTGATTTTGGAGCCCAAAAAGATAAAGTCTGACACTGTTTCCCCATCTATTTCCCATGAAGTGATGACCCCAGATGCCATAATCTTCGTTTTCTGAATGTTGAGCTTGAAGCCAACTTTTCACTCTCCTCTTTCACATTCATCAAGAGGCTTTTTAGTTCCTCCTCACTTTCTGCCATAAGGGTTACTTTGTTTAGAACATCTGCATATCTGAGGTTATTGATATTTCTCCCAGCAGTCTTGATTTCAGCTTGTGCTTCTTCCAGCCCAACGTTTCTCATGATGTACTCTTCATATAAGTTAAATAAGCAGGGTGACAATATACAGCCTTGATGTACTCCTTTTCCTATTTGGAACCAGTCTGTTGTTCCATATCTGGTTCTAACTGTTGCTTCCTGACCTGCATATAGGTTTCTCAAGAGGCAGGTCAGGTGGTATGATATTCCCATGTCTTTCAGAATTTTCCACAGTTTATTGTGATCCACACAAATCTAAGCTCTTAGAACATTGTTAACTACCTGAGAATCATGTATGTTTTATAATAATAAATTAATGTATATAATACTTATAAAATTTAAGAACTTTATTCCAGTTAAATTATTACTGTATTATTCATCACTGCACACACTTTGTAAAGAATTGAGAGGTTATTAACTCAGTTAATTTAAATATTGAGCATATCATGTATTTTCTCTAGTTATGCAGTTAAAAAACATGCTTATATCAATTAAATGATGAGGGCAGCATCAAAGAGCTAGAGGTGATTGACTTAGGGATTTAGATCCAATTTCTACTAGATCCCTACCAGGTTTTTAATGATCGAATCCTTCCAAAATATTTTCTTTAAGAAAAAAAGAAAAAGCACATGTTTTTATTCACACATACCACTGCTTAAGACTATTTGTGGACCATGTTTTTTCATACTTCATTTTGAAAAAATAAAGAAGAGTGGTACTAGAAAAGGATCATATTTTCATACAGAGTTTGCATCAGAGCACATCACTCAATGCTTTAACAACCTCAGAGATGAGGCTCTAAATAAATACAAAGTCCCTCAAGTGAGGCAGTTGTTCAAAGTCACTACATTGCAAAATAACAACATGGATTCAATCCAAAGACATAAGATTCCCTTATAGCACTATGAGTATCAGGCTCTATCACAAGGTTTTACTTTGAATTCCACAGTAATTATTTTTCTATTAGTTTCACATATATAACCTTAAGATAAATTTTCTTAAGATATATAGCCTTGTATTAGGTCAATTATATAAGGTAACTGAATACTTTGCTTATTATAGTATTTATATTCATAGATTACCCACACAAATTGTGTCAATAAATATATCAAAAGATTTTATTATTCAAATTTCTGGCCTGTTGAATAGCCAAGTTAAGTCAATGACAGACTCTTATGAGAAGCATATGCCTAAATTCTTGGCTACGCTAAATTTAGATGGGAGATTTACATTCTTGAATGAATTTAGGGTATACATTCTCTTACATACTTATTTAAATGTTTTAAATAATCAAGAAAATTAATGATTTAAATAGTTATCATTTCTATTTCTATTTTTTTTTTATTACTTGAGTGACTTAATTTGGTTCAGAGACTCAAAGGGTAACTTCTAAATAGCAGTTTCCTTTAAAATAAAGAGCAGGTTTTAAAAAGCACTCACTTGCATGAAAGCACAAATGGAAAATATCTCTGATCAAAATTAATTCAGTTTCTTAACAGCCAATTTGTAACCAGGACAATAAATATCTGCTGACACTAACTTTGGATGGAACATAATTTATCAGATAAAAACTAGAGGTCATGATGTATTTAAGACAGCTATTTGCAGAGCTGAATTTTGTTGCAAAATAATTTAGCTAGGACTTTTGAAGCAATTAATTCATTAAAGTCTGCCACTGATCAGCCTAAACAAGACATTTCTCTTCCCTTCAAATAAACAATAGACTATGCTCAGCCTATTAGATCTCTAAGTATTTTACAGTTTATAGTTTAAAAGTTTAGTGAGATAGATAAAAACTAATCACATAAAATATACTCTTAAAAAAGTTTTTAAGAGATATCTACTAATGACTTTCTTTAGCATAAAAATTTTTCAAAACTTGAATAAGGCAAAAATATATAAGATGAACAGCTATCCCTGTAAATACTGTGACTTATTAGTCAATTATAAAAAAAATGACAATTTAGGGCTTAAGTAAGTGTATCCTTTAGGATAGCTCAGTTTTAGAAAAGTAAAGACTTAATAGAATAAAATATAGCCTTATTTTACTAGTCTATATATATTTCTTTAGCATAAGAGATTTGCTATAGTGCTCATCTTTTAATTACTGGTAACTACTGTGTCATTATTAGCTACTGTATTTTTCAGAAGATTTAATTTGCAAATACAGGCTGGATGGCTCAGCCAGTAAAGAATCTGCCTGCAATGCAAGAGACACAGGAGACTTGGGTTTGATCGTTGGGTGGGGAAGTTGCCCTGGAGAAGGAAATGCCAACTCACTCCAATATTCTTTTCTAGAGAATCCCCTGCACGGAGGAGTATGGTGGGCTACAGTCCAAAGGGTCACAAAGTGTTGGGTATGACTGAGCACTAAGCACACACATATACACACACAAGTATGTTTTAAAAATTGTAGTATTATTCTAGTGTCTTCTACAGTTTGATGCCTTGCAACTATTGCTTGCAACCAAATTTCTGGTTCCCTTCTTCCTTATAAAATCTTAAGTAATATTAATAATAAAAGTAAATTAAAGTACAAATATGGGGTCTCACAGAATCGGACATAACTGAAGCTACACACAGCAGCAGCAAGTACAAATATGCCATTGTGCATATGAATTTACCAAGACATATAAAAATGAATTACTTAGAAAAATTAGAATAAGATCAGTCATTTCTAAACTGTTGCCTTTCAGGGGATATTTTCTTTTTACTATACATACTCACAAAAATGTATTGATTTAATGATGATGTAAGTGATGGGATAGAACTATGAATGACAAAAGGCAGGGCTCTCTTGTTAGGGGACTTATCTTTTAACTTGGAAGAGAAACACACAAATTAAATATTTGCATATTAGAAGAGAATAAAGAAGGAGATGTGACAGTGACCAGCATAGTTGGAGGAAGAGAGTTTCTTTTCAATGAGCGATCAACCTTTATCCATCTGAGGAGGATCTCGCTGAAGCGAGATTCAAAAATGAAATTAGGCAAATCTCATAAAACTGAGAGAAATTGATTCAGTGTAGAGTGCAATTTTAAAGATTCATTAGAGAGAAATAACTTGTGTTATTAAAAGAAGACGAGTATGGCTAGAGTGGAATATACAAGGGGGAGGTGGTACAAATGAAAATCAGAATGTGGGGGGGACCTGATTAAACAGGACCTTGCGTGCCTCTATGGTTCTTTTTGTATTATTTTATTCTCCAGGTGAACATTGAAATGAAATGCAAATGTTAAGATTCCTCCATTATTGGGAATAATTGATATTATACTAAAAATAATCTCAGAATCATCAGAATCTAAAGATAATACTTCTATGTACACACTACCAGTAACATAGCAATTTTCTCACCTCTAATTAATAATAATTGACCTTAAACAAACGAAAATGCAATATAATTTGTTTCATAATTTGGCATAATAATATGTAATAAAATTTACTTCTTCATATAATGATTAAAATAACTATGCAAGACTATGCTATGTATCTACTATCTCAGAAAATTATTCAAATAGTAAAATGCTAAGTCCTAAATGACCAACAGGGTAGTATTTTAAGTGAGGGACATTTCATGGAGGACAGAAAGTTGAAAAACTATATTTTATCAGTATATTAGGTTTGTTACTTTGTTTAGAACATGATGTGAAAAAATAATTTCACTAAAGTTAAGAACATATGTTAACAAAATGGTTAAAAATTGAAAGCAAAGATATATTGGTAGTACTGTCATAAATTTATATTTTGAATAATTCAAGATTTTATTTCACAAGATCTGTATTAGTAGTGATAATTTTGTCTGTAAAACAAAATTTCAAATGTAGTTGCTTAAGCATGTAGAGATTTGTTCTTCTATAATAAAATTAGTCCAAAGAAATATGGTCCAGGTTTAAAACAATAGTTCTAATACTATTAAATCTATCATAATAAACATTTGTTCTGTAAAACATTAAAAAATATGCACATTAACAAATGAATAAAATAATATGAAAAAAAGCCTTTTATTGACGACTTAGACACAAAATGGCACATTTTGTCTCAATGCATCATACTTCACATTTGAAGCTTTTTATCGAAGTATCATTCAGTTTAGTCCTTCAGTTGTGCCCGACTCTTTGCAACCCCATGAATCGCAGCACACCAGCCATCCCTATCCATCACCAACTCCCGGAGTTCACTCAAACTCATGTCCATCGAGTTGATGATGCCATCCAGCCATCTCATCCTCTGTCATCCCCTTCTCCTCCTGCCCCCAATCCCTCCCAGCATCAGGGTCTTATCCAATGAGTCAACCCATTGCATGAGGTGGTCAAAATATTGGAGTTTCAGCTTCAGCATCATTCCTTCCAATGAACACCCAGGACTGATCTCCTTTAGAATGGACTGGTTGGCTCTCCTTGCAGTCCAGGGACTCTCAAGAGTCTTCTCCAACACCACAGTTCAAAAGCATCAATTCTTCAGCACTCAGCTTTCTTCACAGTCCAATTCTCACATCCATACCTGACCACTGGAAAAACCATAGCCTTGACTACACGGACCTTTGTTGGCAAAGTATAATTGACATCATATTTGAAAATTTATAACTGCTACCCCAAATTTAGTGTAGAATATGCCAAAATAGATCATTTCTCCCTTATTATATTTTATAAAGATATATCTAGCAGATAGACCATTTGTAATTTTTAACTTTTTTATTATAAATTCCAAACATTCATGAAAAGCTATATACTTTCCACAATTGTCTTTGTGAAAAACACTACAAACTGTAAAGTACACGTTATTTAAAATATAAATATATCAAAATGCAGTATTATAGAAATTAGTATTACTGCTTCTTGACTGTAAGAAAATACAGAATTTTCTTTTTGTCAGAAAATGGTATATACTATATTAAGTTCCTTACTGAATTAAACAATGTGAAAAGTTAAGCATCAATTATTTATTGAAGAATAAGGAAAAAGAAAATATGAGCCACATTTAGTTTTTAAACATTTAGTTTAGAATAGAGATATTTGCTATAATTTGGAAAAGTCTTTTTGATAGGCTATATATACTTCAAACAACACCAAATCAGTATAAAATGCTGAGTCATGAGCATGCAATTTCAGAACTTCAGTGTTGAAAAGACTCAGAATGATGAAAATCAAAATGGCTGAGGTAATTTTAGGCAGAATAACGTACTTCATTTTTTATCTACTTGTAACATATGGTTTTAAGAACATTAAAAAGTACTTGCCTCATATGTTTCCTTTGTCAGCATTTGACTTGCTATATAAATATTTCATCCCTTAACTTTTTCTCTGTTATTTGAATTAGCTGAATGTTCATCTTAAATTCATTTGTTATTTTTATTTCAATAATATTCTATCAGCACCTATTTTATTTCCTCTTCTGACTTATTTTTACTGCCCTGCACCTTTCCAGAGAATGTCAAGTCAATGCTCTGAAGACAGGTCCTTTTGTCTTCTGCAGAGCCGAGTGTCCCCTTTCATCATAGAATTTCTTCATCTCTCATAAAAATAGAGTGAAGACTGTACTCTCATTTTAAATACAAAACTATTACTATCCTTTAGGAAATTCTTCCCCCCTTATTTCTTGATGCTTTTAGGTGTACTTATGATAGGATTCTTAACAATTTTTTTCTTTTTTTCAGCTTCCTTTATGATTGAAAATGGTGGTGAGCACTTTGTATATGCCCTGTCTGCAGAGACCTTCTTATCTGATGGTAAAAATTGGTCTTTTCATTTTGCTGAAGAAATTCATTGTCTCTGCCACATTTGAAAGAGCAGTGATGATAATTTTGGTTTAAAGTTCTGACAGTTATAAAATCTTAGTGAAATTTTATAATATTCTCTTATTCTGCTTCTTTTTCTATAGGGGAAAATTTTAAATTTCTTCTTTAATTTTACACTACTTTCAATTGTTTTCTCCTCAGATTTCTTTCTCCCATTTCTTAAATTTTAGGAGGCCAAATGCAAACATATGTGTGTAATTATTGTACAAAATATTGAGAGTAACACCATGTTCTTCTGTATATTCTTGCCACCTCTTCTTAGTATCTTCTGCTTCTGTTAGGTACATACCATTTCTGTCCTTTATCGAGCCCATCTTTGCATGAAATATTCCCTTGCTATCTCTAATTTTCTTGAAGAGATATCTAGTCTTTCCCATTCTGTTGTTTCCCTCTATTTCTTTGTATTGATGGCTGAAGAAGGCTTTCTTATCTCTCCTTGCTATTCTTTGGAAATACGCATTCAAATGGGTATATCTTTCCTTTTCTCCTTTGCTTTTCACTTCTCTTCTTTTCCCAGCTATTTTTAAGGCCTCCTCAGACAGCAATTTTGCTTTTTTGCATTTAAGAAGAGGTGGCAAGTTTACAAAGAAGAACTGTACAAAAAAGATCTTCACGACCCAGACATCCTGGTATGTGAAGTCAAGTGGGCCTAGAAAGCATCACTACAAACAAAGCTAGTGGAGGTGATGGAATTCCAGTGGAGCTATTTCAAATCCTGAAAGATGATGCTGTGAAAGTGCTGCACTCAATATGCCAGCAAATTTGGAAACTCAGCAGTGGCCAGAGGACTGGAGAAGGTCAGTTTTTATTCAAATCCCAAAGAAAGGAAATGCCAAAGAATGCTCAAACTACAGAACAATTGCAGTCATCTCACACGCTAGTAAAGTAATGCTCAAAATTCTCCAAGCCAGGCTTCAGCAATACATGAACAGTGAACTTCCAGATGTTCAGGCTGGTTTTAGAAAATGCAGAGGAGCCAGAGATCAAATTGCCAACATCTGCTGGATCATGGAAAAAGCAAGACAGTTCCAGAAAAACATCTATTTCTGCTTTATTGACTATGCCAAAGCCTTTGACTGTGTGGATCACAATCAACTGTGGAAAATTCTGAAAGAGATGGGAATACAAGATCACCTGACCTGCCTCTTGAGAAACCTATATGCATGTCAGGAAGCAACAGTTAGAACTGGACATGGAACAACAGACTGGTTCCAAATAGGAAAAGGAGTACAATAAGGCTGTATATTGTCACCCTGCTTATTTAACTTATATGAAGAGTACATCATGAGGAACACTGGGCTGGAAGAAGCCCAAGGTGGAATCAAGATTGCTGGGAGAAATATCAATAACCTCAGATATGCAGATGACACCACCCTTATGGCAGAAATTGAAGAGGAGCTAAAGAGCCTCTTGATGAAAGTGAAAGAAGAGAGTGAAAAGATTGGCTTAAAGCTCAACATTCAAAAGATCATGGCATCTGGTCCCATCACTTCATGGGAAGTAGATGGGGAAACAGTAGAAACAGTGTCAGACTTTATTTTTTGGGGCTCCAAAATCACTGCAGGTGGTGATAGCAGCCATGTAATTAAAAGACGCTTACTCCTTGGAAGGAAAGTTATGACCAACCTAGATAGCATATTGAAAAGCAGAGACATTACTTTGCCAACAAAGGTCCATCTAGTCAAGGCTGTGGTTTTTCCAGTGGTCATGTATGGATGTGAGAGTTGTACTTTAAAGAAAGCTGAGCACTAAAGAATTGATGCTTTTGAACTGTGGTGTTGGAGAAGACTTTTGAGAGTCCCTTGGACTGCAAGGAGATCCAACTAGTCCATCCGAAAAGAGATCAGTCCTGGGTGTTCATTGGAAGGACTGATTCTGAGGCTGAAACTCCAATACTTTGGCCACCTCATGCAAAGAGTTGACTCATTAGAAAAGACCCTGATGCTGGGAGGGATTGGGGGCAGGAGGCGAAGGGGACAACAGAGGATGAGATGGCTGGATGGCATCACTGACTCAATGCACATGAGTTTGATTGAACTCCAGGAGTTGGTGATGGACAGGGAGGCCTGGAGTGCTGTGATTCATGGGGTCACAAAGAGTCGGACATGACTGAGCGACTGAACTGAACTGAACACCATGTTGAATATTCACCATAGCACTAGAATAAAACTAAACTGCCATCAATTAAATCTACATGTACCTAAGTTTTTACTTGATGTAATATATTTAAGTAGAGATTTATGCATTTAATCTACATGTAAATGAATATGAGATAATTTTAAAGTATGTAACAATACTACTTATTTATATATAACATATTCATGCTTTTCAATATGTATTATGCAATAATTTTACCACTTATGATAACATAATTGCAGATAGTTTTCAATCAATTCTACATCATCACTTTTTTCTTGGACTTTTATATGAGAGAAATATTCTCTTTGGTTTGTAAATAAAATAAATTTAATTAATGCATTATTTTATATTATTTTTATCATTTTTCTTTTTATAAACTATCTCACTATATATAATCAAACTTAATTCGAAAACCTAGAAATTGTTTCTTCTAATGACACAGTTCTTTACAGGAAGTTTTCATCAAGTTGGATTTTTTTCATTCTAATCTCTGTGCGCAAAGTCAGATTTGCTTCATGGTTATTTATCCAGTACCTGCTTCTTGCTAGTCACTAGGCTGAATGCTCTGATTATCTATCAATTATAATTATTAATTATCTAATAATGTTTACTGAATAAATTTTTTCTTTAAGTAATTTAAGTATAACTGCACATTATTAAATGGTATCTAATTCTGATTTTTATGGTAATATTAATAGAAATCCACTTTTAAAGTTTAAATATGAAATAACTTATAAGACAATTTCATTGTATTTAAATCCATAGTTGGGTTTCCAAAATGTCTTTTTACTCTAAACTTTTAGTTTCTAAATTACCAATAGTAAAGAAACACTGAAATAACTGCATGACTTTTTATTTTGCCTTTATCGGTGTGTAGGCTTGTACAGTCACTTAAACTCACTGTGCTTTAAATTCTTAATCTATGAAGTATAAAAAATAATAACTCCCAAATTCAGCTGAAACACAGATTAACTGAACTGATTACATTGTAGGAACTTAATAAGTGATCATTATTGCAATTGTTTTATTTTTATTACTACAATAAATAGTTCAAACTAGAAAGTTTAATTGATCTAAAATGCTTAGAAGAATTTCTGACAGTAACTAGCCAATTTAATTCATGTATGTATTAGTAGAGGTAGTGATAGCATTTGTTCAACAGCATTGGAATTATTTTATGTTAGCTTTCTTTAATCACATGGAAGTTATTTACTAAATTTGTTCAAGACGGAAACTTGTATGAGAGTAAGTGAAAGTCACTCAGTCATGTCCGACTCTGTGACCCCATGGACTGTAGCACACCAGGCTCCTCTGTCCGTAGAATTCTCTAGGAAAGAATACTGGAATGAGAAGTTAGTTAATCCTTTCTCCAGGGTATGTTCCTGTCCCAGGGACTGAATCTAGGTCTTCTTGCATTACAGGCAGATTCTTTACCATTTGAGCCAGGAAGGGTAAGAAGTTAAGCAAGACTGCAGGTTTGGCTCAGCCTTATCCTATCAGATCTCTGGAAAATAAATTGAACTTCAAAGTTCAGCCTAATTTTATTTTTCGCCAGGGAAACTGAGTATTTATGATTAAATCTGTCATCCATTAGCTTATGCCATCTTGTCAGGATCAAATTTCCAGGCAATTCATTGCTGTTGGCTTGACTTACCTACTTATCAAGTCTTCAAAGAAGATGTTAACTATTAATAGCTAAGCGAACTGATAAAAGGAATCCTAGGGTTGCAGGTTTAGGTATCAACAGTCTGCTTTGTGAAATTTTTGCCTCCCACAAGTCTTTGATCAACTCAGTCTTAAGTCTTGGTTTCTTATTTTACTTTATTATGCCATTTATAATAGTCTCAAATTACTATATTTTCTCAATATGTTGAATTAAAGAGAATGACAGTAAAATATATAAATAAATGCTATCACGAGTTAATGAGATAAATAAAGGAAGATAAGATATAATGTTCAAAATTTTGGGCAGGAACTCTCATTTTCTGGTTCAAGAAGACATGGATGGTCTTCAGATAAATATATATCATTTCTGGAAATTATATAAATATGTGCTTCTAAATGGGCTTCCCTGGTGGCTCAGCTGGTAAAGAATTCACCTGCAATGTGGGAGACCTGAGTTCAATCCCTAAATATGCATACATTTTTATAGAAATATAATTATATTCTAAAAAAATGTTATAACATGAAATATTGGAGAATCTCTGATGTAGAGTTTGAAAATTATTTCGCAATATTAACATGACAAATCTGTGAAGTCCTGGGCCTCAACTTGGCTTAATTGTAATTAATATTTATCTATAATAATTGTTATGGTTGTTTTTGTTTATTCGCTAAATCATGTCTGACACTTTGTGACTGTAGTCCACCAGGCTCCTTTGTTCATGGGATTTCCCAGGCAAGAATACTGGAGCGGGTTGCTATTTCCTTCTCAAGGAGATCTTCCTGAGCCTGGGATTGAACCTGTGGCTTCTGCTGCATGGCCTGCATTGCAGGCAGATTCTTTACCTCTGGGTCACTGGGGAAGCCTATCTATAAGAATAAGAGGATACAATTTTCTAATTGCACAATAACTTGATTGGAATATTTCCAACTGCTGCTGCTGCTGCTAAGTCGCTTCAGTTGTGTCCGACTCTGTGCGACCCCGTAGACAGCAGCCCACCAGGCTCTGCCATCCCTGGGCTTCTCCAGGCAAGAACACTGGAGTGGGTTGCCATTTCCTTCTCCATTGGGTGAAAGTGAAAAGTGAAAGTGAAGTCGCTGAGTCGTGTCCGACTCTTCGTGACCGCATGGACTGCAGCCTACCAGGCTCCTCCATCCATGGGATTTTCTAGGCAAGAGTACTGGAGTGGCTTGCCATTGCCTTCTCCAAATATTTCCAGCACCACATATTAAACCCTTGTCCCCAGCGTTAGGATTAAACAGTGCTCCAATTGTTCACAATTTAAAGTATGATTTCTTTTGGTTTCTTATCATTTCCTCATGATTTCAGTATTATTTTTTGACTTGAGATCTTATGTTTCAGCTGTTTAGATAAACATGATATTGTACCTGGAGTGCAGAAGGATTAGACTAGAGGAACAGAGAAGAAAACCATCATATTTACACTTTCCCCAACTGCCTAAAATTGCTAGTCATTTCTAATTGTAATTGACTTAATTATAATACTGAAGATGTGATTTTCAGTGTAAGAGTCAGTATGGCCTAAGAGTTAAGGGTAAGTTATTTAACTTTTTTTGTCTGTTTCTTCATCTGTATAATGTAATTAGAATAATAATTTCTCTCTTTGGTTCTTTGAAGTTTAAAGGAGTTGATAACTCCTTAGTGCTTCAATAGAGCCTAGCACACAGGAGTACTCAGTAATTATTAGTTATTTATCATATAAAGATTCTTAGTGAATGCTATTATGATGATCCTATTTAAAGAAAAATAATTTAATGAAAACAGAGCAGTTTGAGAAGGAAGATTATCTAAACCAACGCCTTTAATTTGTGGAATTGTTTACAAAAACCTTAGAGCATGAGAGGCATCTCATCAGTGTGGTATTCTGCATTTATCCATTCAGAGTGACGCATGCCTACCTGAAAGCTGTTCATTAGCATCATCATCTCCTTTTAATTATCAGCAACAGAAATTAACAATAGCTTAAATAGTAACATGAAACACTGGAGCTGCCCATCACTACTAATGATGACACAATTCATTATAAAGAGTGATTTTAGATTTGGATACTAATTATAAAGGTGCATGGTCATCTTCCAACAATCAGAGTTAAATATTCTGAAAATTAAACTATTATATTCTTCAAATGATATCTGAGTTCTTTGATTGTAATTGTACTTATCATTTATTAAAGACAATCAAGTGCTTTTTTGATGAAATTTAGATTTAGCCTGGGTTCACATAGAATACTTTGAATATTGCAAAAAATAAAAATAAAGAAGGAAAACACATCAATACCACTAAGCAAGAAACTGGCTTGATCTAAAAGAAAAAAACAAAAACAAAAGCAGTTTTTAGATTTAGCAAAAAATAAAAAAGAAGGTAAAAATTTTTATTAGAATACAACTATGAATTCAGTTGGTTTTTGAGAAACTTCACAGAATCAGGTATGATTATTTTTATTTCTATTAAATGAAATGAGTCTAAACAATACACATTGTTCTTGATTACTTCTGTATAATATATAATGTAATTAAACATGTATATCTAGTTGTAGAGATTAAATTTTGGTCTTCATAATTATACTTAATATTGCTCTTTTTGACAAAAGGATGAGCATGTCTAGCACAAATTTTAAGAGGAAAGATCTTTTAACACAATTTTCCCAAATATTTATATGAATTTTTCTGAATATGCCTTCTCAAGATGATAAAGGGTTATGTTCTAAAATTTATTTTATTAGCTATTTATCTGTATATCCTTATAAACTTACAGCCAATATATCTTTTATTTTTATCTTTTTTTAGTTTAGGAGACCATTTTCTAAGCAGGAATCTTAAGGCTTTTTGTAAAACTTTATAATTTTCATTTCCTTGTTATTACTATTCCATATAATCTCTGACCATATCAGTTCTCTCCTTGATTTTTAAAGCAGGCCACCTAGATGAGATGAGATTCTATGAAACAACTTTTCTCTTAAGAATTAGCTACATTGGTATATCAAGACAGATGTACACCAGTTTATTTCCTCCAAGGCTGCTGAGCTGTATTAAATCTAAAGATGCTATTCATATTGTATTCTAGAATTGTGCTCTGGGAAAGCATTCATATAGAATTCAATGACTATGATGCCCACCAAAGTTGAATAGGAAATATAATTTTCTAAACCTTATTCATTGTTATCATAATTCCTCAATATAAACTCATAGTATAACAATTCTATTTTTCTTGTTGTTGTTCAATCACCAAGTTATGTCCAACTCTTCATGAGCCTGTCGGGGGAGTGTGGTTCTGTCTCATAACAACAAAATTTGAAGCAACAGACCAGCGTTATAGCTCTTGGATGGATCAGTGTTACAGATCTGTGTTACAGCTTAATTTTATTTAAAAAATAAACGAAAATACATCCTTGAGGCATGAGGGTATGAGGACCAAAAGACACAAAGAGAAGGAGAGAGAGAGAGCCCCGGCCCTTTGGCTGCTCTTTTTATGTTTTTTTTTTTTCCTCCTCACCCTGGGCCTGCTTTATGTAAACTGGCTAGCCAGGAGTGCTGTTTGTTGTACCTGAGGTCCTCGGACCTTCCTTTGTTTTATTTTCATGGGCTTTTCCTTCCTTGTCTTTTAGCCACTGCCATTCTGGACTCCTTTTTCCTATTCTAACTACCTAACAACCCCATGGACTGTAGCATGTCAGGCATCCCCGTCCTTCACTATCTCCTAATGTTTGCCCAAGTTCATGTCCATTGAATCAGTGATTTTTCTTATTAATGCATTTAAAAGACAATATGAAATATACAGTGTAGTCACAATTGTTATCCAAAATAATTCATTGAAAACCAAATCTATATCTGATTTATAAATTTCAATCTATATCTGTATTTTACAAGTCCTACAATATTCCAAAGCAAAGATAAATATTACTTGTTTTTGCCTTTATTATCTTATATTTGTATAAAATATTATGCCCATCTATACTTCCATAAAATTTTTATCATTTTTTCAATCAAGTGGCTTATCTTAATTATACATATATATGCTAAAACTTTTAGTTTTTATAAGTATGTTTAAAAATCCCTCTTCAATATTAGTTTGCACTAAGAAAGATACAATGATCTTGAGTTTTTTTATAATACACACGGTAACTAGCAGAAAATTGGATACACAATCTTTTTAATGTAATAGAGGAGGGACTCCCTTCCTAAAAGATAAAGTAGACCTGTGGGCATGGAACGAACCTGGACTTGGTGACTGACAGATGTTCAGTGACATCTGGCAAGTATCCAGATTGAAATATGTGATTGAAAGGTCCATCCTCTTGATGCCAAGATGGTTGAAACTACCCTGTACTAACTCCTCTCCCCCCCTCTTTTTTTTTTTTTAAGTCACTCAGTCGTGTCCTACTCTTTGTATAGTCCATGGAACTCTCTAGGCCAGAATACTGGAGTGAGTTGCCTTTCCCTTTTCCAGGGATCTTCCCAACCCAGGGATTGAAACCAGGTCTACCACATTGCAGGTGGATTCTTTACCAGCTGAGCCACAAGGGAAGCCCTATACTAACTCTGGGAAGGTAGAAAAGGAGAGGAAATTGTGAGATGGCAGGAGCAGCCAGGAGAGGGAGTCAGAACTTTGAACTCGACTCAACATTTGCTGAGACTCTTTTGAAAGTTAGAGATACCGAAGTGAAGTGAAGTGAAGTGTAGTTGCTCATTCGTGTCTGACTCTTTGCAACCTCATGGACAGTAGCCTACCAGGCTCCGCCATCCATGGGATTTTCCAGGCAAGAATACTGGAGTGGGCTGCCATTTCCTTCTCCAGGGGATCTTCCCAATCCAGGGATCGAACCCAGGTCTCCTGCATTGCAGACAGACGCTTTACCGTTTTAGCCACCAGGGAAGAGATACTGAGTCATCTCTAAAACTCAGTCTTAACCAATATTAAGTAGATAAGGAGATCCAAGAACAAAAAAAGATTAGTAACAAACAGTAAGAATATTGTTTAGTCTCTATGTCATGTCTGAAATTTTGCGACCCCAAGGACAATAAAAAACTTGGGTTCTATTGCACATATAATTTTTAGTGCACATCTAACTTGTATGGTTCTACGTATATATTTCATAACACAAGATTCCATAGTTTTGAGGCAGACATAACCACACACAATGGTAATCAAGTATTTTCATTAGAAATAATATGCCATGTACTATTCTAGTCACTGGTCATGAATTGAATAAAAATCAGTATTATACCTGTTTTTATGAAAATTGTACCTTAGTAGAAGAGAGATAGTAATCACATAATAATAATAATAATAATTTCAAAATTAAAAACAATTGTCTTTAAAAATGTGGAGGAGGGAGAAAACACTATAAAGTTTCTCACAAAAGGGTATGTCTTGAACTTGGAAGACTGGACGAACTGGGGGTGACAAAGAACACTGTCTGACCTGTGACCTGAGCTCTGAAGAATGTCCTGGAGTTAATTAATGTGTTTCAGAGGGGAGAAAGAGCTATTTTACTCTCTCAGCTTGTAGAAAATTTAGAAATTCTAAAGGAGAGGACAGGTTTTTCCAAATCCCCTGTTTGTGTCTTTTGAATCTCAAAACTCTGCTTTTCTTCCTAATACTTCTTTCGTGAAGAATGAATGTCTATAATCTAATTTGAATTGGGAAAGGGAAGTGGAAAAGAGAAAAATGAAAATATTTGTCTTCAAAATATACTCTTAAGAGAGTAAAAAGGCAAGATACAAACTGTGAAAAAGTACTAGTCAAAAAAAAATATTATAAGACTTGTATGCAGAATAAATTTTAAAACATCATTTATAAAATATAAAGTGTTAAAAATGAGTAAAATTTTAGAAAATATTATTCATTGAAAGATATATTACTGACAAATAACTATTTTAAAAGACTCTCAAAATAATTAGTTATTCAGTTCAGTTCAGTCGCTCAGTTGTGTCCTACTCTTTGCGACCCCATGAATCATAGCACAGGCCTCTCTGTCTATCACCAACTCCCAGAGTTCATTCAGACTCATGTCCATTGAATCAGTGATGCCATCCAGCCATCTCATCCTCTGTCATCCCCTTCTCCTCCTGTCCCCAATCCCTCCCAGCATCAGGGTCTTTTCCAATGAGTCAACTCTTCACATGAGGTGGCCAAAGTACTGGAATTTCAGCTTCAGAATCAGTCCTTCCAATGAACACCAGGACTGATCTCCTTTAGGATGGACTGGTTGGATCTTGCCGTCCAAGGGACTCTCAAGAGTCTTCTCCAACATCACAGTTCAAAAGTATCAAGTCTTCGGTGCTCAGCTTTCTTCACAGTCCAACTCTCACATCCATACATGACCACTGGAAAAACCATAGCTTTGACTAGACGGACTTTGTTGGCAAAGTAATATTTCTGCTTTTCAATATGCTAAGTTGGTCTTAACTTTCCTTCCAAGGAGTAAGCGTCTTTTAATTTCATGGATGCAATCACCATCTGCAGTGATTTTGGAGTCAAAAATAAATAAGTAAATAAATAAAGTCTGACACTGTTTCCACTGTTTCTCCATCTATTTCCCATAAAGTGATGGGACCAGATGCCATAATCTTTGTTTTCTGAATGTTGAGCTTTAAGCCAACTTATTCACTCTCCTCTTTCACTTTCATCAAGAGGTTTTTTAGTTCCTCTTCACTTTCTGCCATAAGGGTGGTGTCATCTGCATATCTGAGGTTATTGATATTTCTCCCAGCAATCTTGATTCCACCTTGGGCTTCTTCCAGCCCAGCGTTTCTCATAATGTACTCTGCATACAAGTTAAATAAGCACGGTGACAATATACAGCCATGATGTACTCCTCTTCCTATTTGGAACCAGTCTGTTGTTCCATGTCCAGTTCTAACTGTTGCTTCCTGACCTGCATATAGGTTTCTCAAGAGACAGGCCAGGTGGTCTGGTATTCCCATCTCTTTCAGAATTTTCCACAGTTGATTGTGATCCACACAGTCAAAGGCTTTGGCATAGTCAATAAAGCAGAAATAGATGTTTTTCTGGAACTCTCTTGCTTTTTCCATGATCCAGTGGGTGTTGGCAATTTGATCTCTGGTTCCTCTGCATTTTCTAAAACCAGCTTGAACATCTGGAAGTTCATGGTTCACATATTGCTGAAGCCTGGCTTGGAGAATTTTGAGCATTACTTTACTAGCGTGTGAGATGAATGCAATTATGCGGTAGTTTGAGCATTCTTTGGCATTGCCTTCTTTGGGATTGGAATGAAAACTGACCTTTTCCAGTCCTGTGGCCACTGCTGAGTTTTCCAAAGTTGCTGGCATATTGGGTGCAGCACTTTCACAGCATCATCTTTCAGGATTTGAAATAGCTCCACTGGAATTCCATCGCCCCCACTAGCTTTGTTCCTAGTGATGCTTTCTAAGCCCACTTGACTTCACATTCCAGGATGTCTGGCTGTAGGTGAGAGGAAATGCAAATTAGAACCGCAGTAAGATACCAATACATATCTGTTGGAATGACTAAAATGAAATACTACCGATGGCAAATGAGACATGCAGGTAGCTAATAAACACATGAAAAGATGCTCAACATCCCTCACTATTCAGTTCAATTCAGTTCAGTTCAGTCACTCAATCGTGTCCAACTCTTTGAGACCCCATGAGGCACGCCAGGCCTCCCTGTCCATCACCAATTCCCGGAGTTCACTATTAGAAAAATGCAAATCAAAATTATAATGAGGTAAAACCTCACACACCTCAGAATGGCCATCATCAAAAAATCTACAAACAATAAATGCTGGAGAGGGTGTGGAAAAAAAAATAATCCTCCTGCACTGTTGGTGGGAATGCAAACTAGTACAGCCACTATGGAAAACAATGTGACATTTCCTTAAAAAAATGGAAATAGAACTGCCATACGACCCACCAACCCCACTGCTAGGCATACACACCAAGGAAACCAGAATTTAAAGAGACACAGTGTACCCCAATGTTCCTTGCAGCACTATTTACAATAGCCAGGACATGGAAGCAACCTAGAAGTCCATCAGCAGACAAATGGATAAGAAAGCTGTGGTACAATACACAATGGGATATTAATCAGCTATTAAAAAGAATGCATTTGAATCAGTTCTAATGAGGTGGATGAAACTGGAGCCTTTTATACAGAGCAAAGTAAGTCAGAAAGAAAAACACCAATACATGTATTAAGGCATATATATGGAATTTAGAAAAATGGTAACGATGACCCTATATGTGAGACAGCAAAGAGACACAGATATAAGAACAGACTTTTGGACTCTGGGAGAAGGCGTGGGTGGGATGATTTGAGAGTATAGCATTGAAACATGTATATTGTCATATGTGAAATAGATCGTCAGTCCAGGGTCGATGCATTAGGCAGGGTGCTCAGGGCTGGTGCACTAGGATGACCCTGAGGGATGGGATGGGAAGGGAGGTGGGAAGGAGGGTCAGAATGGGGAACACATGTATACCCATGGCTGATTCATGTCAATGTATGGCAAAAACCACCACAATTTGTAAAGTAATTAGCCTCCAATTAAGAAAAAAAAGAAAAATAAAAAAAGATTATTCAGTAGTGAAAAATAAAATAAAATAAATGATGGCAAGGGTGTGAAGAAAAGGGAAGCCCCTTGCACTGTTGGTGGGAATGCAAGTTGATTTAGCCACAATGAAAAACAGTATGGAGAGTCCCTAAAAAACTAGGAATAAAACTATCACATGATGTAACAATCCCACAACTGGTTATATACCCTGAGGAAACCATAGTTGAAAAAGACACAGGTACCCCAATATTCATCACAGCGCTATTTACAACAGAACATTCGAAAAACTAAGATCATGGCATCTGATCCCATCACTTCAGGGCAAATAGATGGGGAATAAATGGAAACAGTGAGAGACTTTATTTTCTTGGGCTCTAAAATCACTGCAGATGGGTGACTGCAGCCGTGAAATTAAAAGATGTGTGCTCCTTGGAAAAAAACTTTGACAAACCTAGACAGTGTATTAAAAAGCAGAGACATCACTTTGCTGAAAAAAGTCCATATAGTCAAAGCTATAGTTTTTCCAGTAGTCAAGCATGAATGTGAGAGTTGGACCATAAAGAAGGCTGAGAGCCAAAGAATGGATGCTTTTGAACTGTGGGTTTGGAGAAGACTCTTGAGAGTCACTTAGAAAGCAAGGAGATCAAACCAGTCAATCCTAAAGGAAAACCTTTCTGAATATTCATTGGAAGGACTGATGCTGATGCTGAAGCTCCAATACTTTGGCCACCTGATGCAAAGGGCCAACTCATTGGAAAGGCCCTTCTGTTGGGAAAGATTGAAGGCAGGAGGAAAAGGGGATGACAGAGGATAAGATGATTGGATGGCATCATCAACTTAATGGACATGAGTTTGAGCAAACTCCAGGAGATGGCAAAGGACAGGGAAGCCTGGCATGCTGCAGTCCATGGGGTCACAAAGAGTCAGGCGTGACTTAGCAGCTGAACAACAAAGGACATGGAAGCAACCCACCTGTCCATCGACAGATGAATGAATAAAGAAGCTGTGGTACATATATAGAATGGAATATTACTCAGTCATAAAAAGGAAAGTATATGAGTCAGTTCTAGTAAGGAGGATGAACGTAGAGCCTATTACCCACAGTGAAATAAGTCAGAGAGAGAAAGACAAATATTGTACATTAACACATATATTTTGAATCTAGGAAGACAGTACTGATGAACCTAGCTACAGGGCAGCAATGGAGACACAGACATAGAGAACAGACTGTAGACACAGAGGGGAAAGAGAGGGTAGAACACATTGAGAGAGTAGCAATGAAACATATATATTACCACATGTAAAATTAGATAGCCAATGGAAATTTGCTGTATGACATAGGCAGCTCAAATGCAGTGCTCTGTGACAGCATAGAGGGATAGGATGGGGTGTGAGGTGGGGGGAGGCTTAAGAGGGAGGGGACATACCTATTCCTATGGCTGATTCATGCTGATATATGGCAGAAATCAACACAATATTGTCAAGCAATTATCCTCCAATTAAAAATAAATAAATTTAAATTAAAAAGACAACTGTATTCATCCAATCAGCAAAGAGTAAACTACAGAATAACTGTAAAGGGCAAGATAATAAACATGTTTTATCCTTTCAGGCTATACATTCCCTGTTCTGATTATTCAACACTGACATCACAACACAAAAGGGGCCATAGACAATGCATAAATAAACGGGCCAATACACTTTATAAAAACAGGCTGTGGGTAGATTTGGTCAAAAGGGCATAGTTTGCCAATCCTTGAATTAATTCACCATGATTCCTTAAATATTAATAAGCTCTTTGTTCTTATAATCGAGTTCAGAGCTTAACACTTAAAAGGTATTAAATAAAAATTCATTACGAATGAGTTAAATAACAAATGTGTGTTTAGATTATGACCCTCAGATTTCTCTCTCTCTGTTCCAAATGAACTTTCTCTCCTGTGTAAGCAGTAGTCTCTTTCTAAGCATGTAATTGGCCTGGCAAAATAGACAGAGGGAGCCGAGAATCTGGTGGCGTTTCACACCAAGTCCAAAGAACTGTTACTGCTTTTGCCAGACTTCTTTTCTGCCAAAATCTGGAATCAATTTTTTCATTAAAGGAGACATAGGAACTACTGGAATCATAGCATTTATCTGAATGCATTTATCTGAATTGTTTACTGAAATTGTCAGTGAACAATTTCATTCCTAACTCATTTCCCCTCTATTAAAATTTTCTGGTTATGGGAAAAAAAATACAAAAAGCTAATGATGGCAAATGAGAATATGAAAGCAACTTGAAATTTTAAACGTTGTTAGTTAAACAAAGTACTAGAGGCACTTTGGAAATTGTTTTTCAGTTCTTTTTTCTTTGATAAAAATTTATTCACCAAACAACTCAGAAATTTGACATTCCACTTAATGGACATTTATCTGATAAAAATAAATATATAAAAATATATATAGTGTATGCTTATAATTATATATAATAATGAATTACATGTGAGTTTGAAATTATTGAATTCTACTAATTGATTTCTGAAATCATTTTTATGTGAACCTTAATACTGTTATGAAAATTTATAAGTATAAATGGAAAAGTTTTGCAAAAGAATGACTTTGTTTCATTTATCAGATCAGATCAGTCTCTCAGTCATGTCCGACTCTTTGCGACCCCATGAATCGCAGCACGCCAGGCCTCCCTGTCCATCACCATCTCCCGGAGTTCACTCAGACTCACATCCATCGAGTCAGTGATGCCATCCAGCCATCTCATCCTCTGTCGTCCCCTTCTCCTCCTGCCCCCAATCCCTCCCAGCATCAGAGTCTTTTCCAATGAGTGAACTCTTCGCATGAGGTGGCCAAAGTACTGGAGTTTCAGCTTCAGCATCATTCCCTCCAAAGAAATCCCAGGGCTGATCTCCTTCAGAATGGACTGGTTGGATCTCCTTGCAGTCCAAGGGACTCTCAAGAATCTTCTCCAACACCACAGTTCAAAAGCATCAATTCTTCGGTGCTCAGCCTTCTTCACAGTCCAACTCTCACATCCATACATGACCACAGGAAAAACCATAGCCTTGACTAGACGGACCTTTGTTGGCAAAGTAATGTCTCTGCTTTTGAATATGCTCTAGGTTGGTCATAACTTTCCTTCCAAGAAGTAAGTGTCTTTTAATTTCATGGCTGCAGTCACCATCTGCAGTGATTTTGGAGCCCAGAAAAATAAAGTCTGACACTGTTTCATTTATATCAATATATAAATATTTAAAATAATACTTCAAATATTCCTTCATACTTTAGTTATTCTCTAGATTGATGTACAGATACAATAATATGTGGCATTTAGATTATTAGTTTTTATTAAAATGGACTAAATTTTATAAATATTATTATCTTTAATGATAGCAATGACTTGTTTTCTTTTCAATATGAAAATGTGAATAAGTAAATATAAATTAAAGCATGATTTAATAACTTCTACATGTTAAAAATATTGACTATATAATTTTCCTAAGCCATATGGCATTTTTTTTCTCCCAAGTTTAACAATGTTTGTGTAGGGAAACAGGTTTATTAATAGGATATAAAAATTGCAGGTGTTCAGGATCTTGAACATCACGATATATTAAAAACAATGGCATTTTACAATTCTACATATATAGTATACTACTGGGTGGTTTGTATATTGTGAGCAAGCATATTTTTATGTGTTGGGATCAGATATAATAATAATACCAGTGAAAATAGTTAAATATTAAGAAAAAAGACAAAACAATTCTCTTTCTTGTTGCTGTCCAGTCACTCAGTCATGTCTGACTCTTTGTGACCCCATGGACTGCAGCACCCCAGGCTTCCCTGTCCTTCATCATCTCCTGGAGCTGGCTCAAACTCAAGTTCATTGAATTGGGGTGATGCCATCCAACCATTTTGTCCTTTGTTGTCCCCTTCTCCTCCTGCCTTCAATCTTTCCCAGCATCAGGTCTTTTCCAATGAGTTGACTCTTCGCATCAGGTGGCCAAAGTATTGGAGTTTCAGCTTTGGCCTCAGTTCTTCCGATGAATATTCAGGGTTGATCTCCTTTAGGATTGACTGGTTTGATCTCCTTGCTGTTCAAGGGACTCTCAAGAGTCTTCTCCAACACCACAATTCAAAAGCATCAGTTCTTTGTCACTCAGCTTTCTTTACGGTCCAACTCTCACATCTATACATGACTACTGGATAAACCATAGCTTTGACTAAATGGACTTTTGCCGGCAAAGTAATATATCTGCGTTTTAATATGTTGTCTAGGTTTGTTATAGCTTTTCTTTCAAGGAGCAAGCATCTCTTAGTTTCATGGCTGCAGTCACCATCTGCAGTGATTTTGGAGCCCAAGATCAATTTTTTCTTCAAGACAAAAGGTTCTTTTATCCACTTTCATTATAAAGCTATTTATAATATAATTTTTATTTCTGATAGCAGGTTGTGTTATTTACACATTGAAACATTTTCTGATTATGTGACAGAAACATGATTATTATGTAAATTGCTATCATCTTGAAAAATTAAAGCTACCAATAATAGGCCTTGCTGGTGGCTCAGATGGTAAAGAATCTTCCTGCAATGCAGGAGACCTGGGTTTGATCCCTGGGGTTGGGAAGATCCTCTGGAGAAGGGAACGGCTATGCACTCCAGTATTCTGGCCTGGAGAATTCCCTGGACAGAAAGCCTGGCAGGCTATACAGTCCATGGGGTTGCAAAGAGTCAGACACCATGACTAAGTGACTCTCACTTTCACCAATATGATTCAGAAATAAACACTTTTCATATCCAATTGTGTATATTCTTGATTTTTTTTTTAATCTGGAAAAACTTTTAATAGCAATCTGATTCACTTAAATTGATCTTTTTGTCATATCATTAAATATTTTCTGCAAGATAATTTTTTTAAAAGCATAATATCATCCGGTATGGATTATCAACATACATTTACTCAGTGTCCTGTGGTAGATTACTATCACAAATATACAAATATAAATAGTTAGATTAAAAATAAATAAATGTTATGAATCTGTGATGATTTCTTAGGGATAAATTTCTCAAGATTCCTTTACCAGGTTGACATATGAGAATGTAAAATGTTTTGATAATTAGTTACAGTTTGCCTACAAAAAGATTATCCACAGTAATGTTTGAAAACATTCATTTCACCATATGCTCTGTATCACTGTGTTATCAATTAATTTTACACCAATTTTGTAGGTGAAAATGGTATCACATTTGTTTAATTTTACATGTTAATAACTACACAAGATGTTAAATATTTTTTAATTGTTTCTTAGCAAGTTAGATTTTTATTTTATAAATTCATTTTATTTACTTATTTAAGCTATTAATTTATTATCCAATTTAAAATTGGGTGTGCCCATCATTTTTTCTTAATGATTTGTTGTAACTGTTTACATATGGATAGCCTGTCTGAAATATATGGTCTGTATTTAGTTTTTTTTTTTTTTTTCCTTTTTCTTGTTAATAACCAATGAAATATGAAGTTCTGGGAAGTAGAAGGAATGTCCTTATGTACTATAAAAGAGAGTGATTATTTAACCTTCTGTGAATGAGAAAGGCCATACCACAAGATGCTTGATTTCATTAACTTCAATAGTTACTGAGTAGAGTCCAGAGAATAGTTTGTCCATTTAGTATCTGAACCTTAGTCAAAATATACCTGTGCTTATGGATTTGCTTCTATGACCTGATAGTAGTGAGCTATTTTGACCATCCAGACATAAGGATGTTGTGTATGGCACTAAGTGCAAGATATTTTTTTAACTGGTAGAAAACTGCTTTACAATATTGTGTTGGTTTCTGCTGTACAACATGCAAATCAGTCATAATTACATATATACCTCTATCTCTTCCTCTTCACCCTCCCTCCCCTCCCCTATTCTACCCCTCTAGGGTATCACACAGTGCCAGACTGGGCTCCCTGTGTTATACAGCTACTTCCCTGCTGACTATCTATTTTGCACATGGTAGTGTATATATGTAAATGCTACTTTCTCAATTCGTCCCACCCTCACATTCCCTAGGTCCAAGATTTTTTGCTAAGCTTAATAAGAACATGAAAGTCCTTATGAAAAAAATTCTCAACATTATAATGTATCAGAATCAGTAAAGAGTTACTAGACAGATTGGAAGAAATGCAAAAGAGCAAATGATTCTAATAAGTTATTAAAGGGTCTAAAACTGAATTGACATGACAGAAAATCATGATATATAAAACTGAAAAAAAAAGGGAGAACAGATCTGAGAGTGAGAAGTGACAAGGGATCCAGGATTTTCTCTCCTATGAAGCATCCCTGAATCTCAAATAAGAAGAATCTGTGGAGAATCAAAAGTTAAAAAGGCTGAAAAATTAGGAACTTACCACAAAAACTAAAGAACTAAGGCTAAAAAATAATGATAGTTTGGTAGATCGATAGGTAGAGAGATACTGTCTTAAAACCAGAAAGCAGTGTCCCCAGAGAGCTTTATGGTTGTGTGAATATCACCTCAAAAATGAGAAGCAAACATTCTGGGGTGGAGGTGCAGCAGTTGGTTGCCACATCCATATATTTTGCTGTGTATTTGAATAGGTTATCTCTTACAATATAAGGAATGCTGCGGATCTGGCTTACCTACTTGTCATCCCACAAATTGGATAACTACTATTAAATATATTTTCCATTATGCCAATGGGCTTTATTGTTCATCATTCCATCTCTAGTAAATAATACAGAAATCACTCTTCATTTTTGTTGGCTTTCTTGCAGCACTTTTTCTATATGAAAAAGAAATCCACGTTAAACACTCAGGTATTTATTCACTGATATTTGGTATCTGATATACATTCATATTAGATTTAATAAAAGGTTGATAATAAGTCCAATCTAGAGAGATATGCATACAATTTCTTTAAAGACAACAACAAAAATATATGGATTGCATATGACTATTATAAAGTTCTGCAAAGTTTTGATATTTTAATTATTCTTTACAAAGAAATAAAGGATATCCTTTCTGTATGTAGCTAGAAAGGATGGATTTTTTTCAGCTGTGTATTCTTAAACCACATTTATTCACATAAACTTTGATTGTCCTACAGTCATATGAACCACACAAGGTAGTGAAGAAGGGTTAGTTCCTTGTATGGCATCTTTAAAAAATAACTTCCAGAAAATTCAGTTTCTTTACCTACAGTTGTATATAGGTTTCTAATACAATTACTAAACTTTCACCATACCTATTTCCTTAGTTTTACATAAGCCCTCTTTTTTTCTGCAAAAGTAGTACTACATAACAATAAAAACCACAGGCTCTGGAACTGAATATCTCATTTTAAAGCTGGACTTTCCTTTTTACTGCTATGTGAAAGTTTAAGGTTTACCGCTATGTGAAAGTTGGGAAGTTTAAGTTCTCAATATCTTGATATATCTGATAAAGGAAGATAGTAATAGGACCTATCTCACAAATTGCTTAGAGGGTAAAATGGACTATTCACTGTGAAAGGAGTACCTAGCATATGTTCAAATCTATGTAAATCCTATCTACTTTTATTATTACAACCACTAAGACTGATATTATGATTCAGTTCAGTTCAGTCGCTCAGTCATGTCCAACTCTT
Organism: Bos indicus; assembly: GCF_029378745.1. NCBI lineage: Eukaryota > Metazoa > Chordata > Mammalia > Artiodactyla > Bovidae > Bos > Bos indicus. The sequence goes on along the minus strand of NC_091776.1, from coordinate 24,776,633 downwards.
TGTGACCCCATGAATTGCAGCACACCAGGCCTGCCTGTCCATCACCAACACCTGGAGTTCACCCAAACTCATGTCCATCGAGTTGGTGATGCCATCCAGCCATACCATCCTCTGTCATCCTGTTATTTTCCTGCCCCCAATCCCTCCCAGCATCAGAGTCTTTTCCAATGAGTCAACTCTTCGCATCAGGTGGCCAAAGTATTGGAGTTTCAGCTTTAGCATCATTCCTTCCAAAGAACACTCAGGGCTGATCTCCCTTAGAATGGACTGGTTGGATCTCCTTGCAGTCCAAGGGACTCTCAAGAGTCTTCTCTAACACCACAGTTCAAAAGCATCAATTCTTCGGCACTCAGCTTTCTTCACAGTCCAACTTTCATATCCATACATGACCACTGGAAAAACCATAGCATTGACTTCAGTTCAGTTCAGTCGCTCAGTTGTGTCTGACTCTTTGCGACCCCATGAATTACAGCACACCAGGCCTCCCTGTCCATTACCAACTCCCGGAGTTCACCCAAACTCATGTCCATTGAGTCGGTGATGCCATCCAGCCATCTCATCCTCTGTCGTCCCCTTCTCCTCCTGCCCTCAATCCCTCCCAGCATCAGAGTCTTTTCCAATGAGTCAACTCTTTGCATCACGTGGCCAAAGTAGTGGAGTTTCAGCTAGCATCAGTCCTTCCAAAGAATACCCAGGACTGATCTCCTGTATAATGAACTGGTTGGATCTCCTTGAAATGCAAGGGACTCTCAAGAGTCTTCTCCAACACCACAGTTCAAAAGCATCAATTCTTCTGTGCTCAGCTCTTTTCACAGTCCAACTCTCACATCCATACATGACCATTGGAAAAACCATAGCCTTGACTAGACGGACCTTTGTTGGCAAAGTAATGTCTCTGCTTTTGAATATGCTGTCTAGGTTGGTCCTAACTTTCCTTCCAAGGAGTAAGTGTCTTTTAATTTCATGGCTGCAATCACCATCTGCAGTGATTTTGGAGCCCCCCAAAATAAAGTCTGACACTGTTTCCACTGTTTTCCCATCTATTTCCCATGGGACCAGATGCCATGGTCTTAGTTTTCTGAATGTTGAGCTTTAAGCCAACTTTTTCACTCTCCACTTTCACCTTCATCAACAGGCTTTTTAGTTCCTCTTCACTTTCTGCCATAAGGGTGGTGTCATCTGCATATCTGAGGCTATTGAAATATCTCCCAGCAATCTTGATTCCAGCTTGTGCTTCTTCCAGCCCAGTGTTTCTTATGATGTACTCTGCATAGAAGTTAAATAAGCAGGGTGACAATATACAGCCTTGACGTACTCCTTTTCCTATTTGGAACCAGTCTATTGTTCCATGTCCAGTTCTAACTGTTGCTTCCTGACCTGCATATAGGTTTCTCAAGAGGCAGGTCAGGTGGTCTGGTATTCCCATCTCTTTCAGAATTTTCCACAGTTTATTGTGATCCACACAGTCAAAGGGTTTGGTATAGTCAAAAAAGTAGAAATAGATGTTTTTCTGGAACACTCTTCCTTTTTCCATGAGCCAGCAGATGTTTATCATACATATCATTATATTTCTTGATATTTCAAATATATTCTGCAAAACATCAGGTAGTAATATTCCTTAAAACATCTTACCTTACACCACTCAATGATGTGTCCTATGTGTCATTTGCTTGATTAATAAAAAGTGAAGATAGGGATACATAGTCAATTCTAAATTTCTGGTTGCATGGTTATAATTTATATATTCCCCAGCTCTGAATAGAAGCCATTGGTACTATAATAATCCTTGTACCATTTGATCAAGTGGAAAATGCTACTATTATATGGATTCTTATAAGTTCTATCTATGTTGAATTTAAAATTATTAAAGTTGCAGTTTTTCTATTTGCTTTATTATTTTTAAAGGATAATTATTTATTAACTTTTGGACAGATCTCAGAAAAAGGAGAACAAATCAAATAAATACATAGAATCCAAAATGTCTTAAACTTTCTGCCTCTTCTCAATCACTCTTACCCACAAATTCTGAAAGAAAACATATACCTGAAATACTAACTTAACAAATGAGTACGTTACCACTGGCTATGGTCCCATGTCAAACTGTGAAGTCAAATGCATGAGTTTGGGTAGGCCACAATACAAGCTTCTATTGTCCAAACTAGGCAGAACGGTAGAATCAAATCAAGTAATACATTTTTTTTTTCTCCCTACATCTACTCCATACTCAAATAGAACTTCAGATTTTAACCAACGGAAGCAAAAGGCAGCCAAGGAAACCATAGTAACCCATAAGAAGAAGAGAGAACAGAAGCCTGAAAGACGGAACAAAAGAGCATTCATCTAGTAACTACAGCACAGCATGTTGGAGCAGAGAGCTGGGTGCTGCGGTACTGAGATTCAGAATATAGGCTCTGCAGTTGTACTCCTTAGACTTAAACAAAAGGATATATGACTTTGTTCAAGTTACAAAACCACTTTCAGACTTGGTCTCTTCACTTATAAAATAGGGATCACTCAAACAGTTACCTCATAGGGTTCATGTGAGGACATTTTAAGATAATGCAAGGAATGCACCTACACAGCTTCCCACCACCTAACAATTGCTTAATAACTATTAGTCATTAATTTAGCCTCCAGCTGTCTCACGTTCTGTGGAAATAAGAGTGATAGAGAAACAGAGCTATGGCTTGTGTTCTTAGAGAACTTCCTTGTCCATTTTAAGGAAGTGAGAAGTCTGTAGAAGACTCGTGAAAGGAAGACATGAAAGAAGCAGGGAAGTTGGAGGGGTGTCGGTGTGTGAGAACACTCATGTGTTCATCAAGTGTTGTTGGCAGTCCACGCTATTTAGATGTTGGAATTCACTCAGGAAAACAGACAAAAATCCCTACCTTCTGGAGTTTAAATTACAGTGTAATGAAATAAAAAAGCAAGTAAGTGAAATATAAGGTTTGCCAGGGCTAAGAGAAAAAGCAAACTATAGAAAAGAGATATCAAGCAATATATATATATTCAACATACAGAGTGGCTGGAAAAGTTGTCACTGAAAGACAGCATCTGAAGACTTCAGGAAGGAAAGGAAAAAAAAAGGATATCATTAAGGACAAGCTGCCATTACTGAATTGTGGAACATGAGGGTAGAGCAGACTGGAAATAGGAGAGGCACTTGTGGGATGGGTAACACCTAGATGGATGAGGGTGAGAAATAGAGACATCAGAATCTTTAACCAAGAAGAAACATGCTTTGTTTACTTTCCCTCCCCAAGTCATGTTCAGTTCAGAATTGATGGCCAGGTTTTGGTTGAACCACAGAACTGAAATTTTAGCTTCAAAGCTTTGATGAAACTATATAAAAAGAAAATAGAACTTCATAAACTAAAAGTCTTAAGAGAGCAATCATGTCTCCAGCTCCATAGTTTCATCACTTAATTGCTCTTTAATCTCTCTAGTCATTAATTCAAGAAATAATTCTGGAGTGCTCTCTTTGTTCTAGGGAATGTGAAAAGGATTTACATGTAGAGATAAACAAAACAACTATGGTTCTTACTCTTATTAGAGTTTACCCAACTCACTGGGGATATGTATGTTCATATAGGTGTGTGTGTTAATCATTAAATAATTCTAAGTCAAGGAACTTTGCCCTCTTATTTTGTTAAGATGCATCAATATGTCAGTTGGTTAAATGTTCAGAGCAGTCATTGTTATAAGTGATTAGCTCTGTGGACATGTACAATGGGAATCTTAAAAATAGACTTTGGAAGTGTAGTGAAAAATGATTTTTCAGAGTAAATGAGAAATATGTTATATTTACAAGCCTGTATTACAGCATTCATCATTAATCTCAAGATTTATGAAAACACTTCAAAGATCCAACCACCAAATAGTAGCTTAGGACCACTTAAGGATGAGCTAACATAAAGGATATTCCTAAGATAGCAATAAATTTTAAAAAATGTTTTATTAGAATTTAAATACAAAAATCCTCAGTTCAGAAAGCAGTGTTATTTTTCAGCTTTTTTTTCTTAACAGTTATATGTTCAATGTAGTTAGAATCATACTTACTAATTAAATAATTTTTAAATGAATAGCAGAAGTACCTGAAACAGTATTCATAACAAAACAATCTAGAAACAAAATGACTGATCTGTTTGTATTAATATATGTACTGAAGCAGATAAAATTTTTTGCATATTTGCCTTCCATACATCTTAATGAGACTCTCTATTTTAAACAGTAGTTTAATAATATTAATAGTATATTAAAATAATCTACATTTTCACAGATACACATATATATGTGTGTGTGTGTGTGTGTACCTATAAGTTATAAAAAAAGGACATTAGTAGGTTTTAATTTAAACTTGATTTTATATCAATAATCTGGACACATTCACAGATTATGGTTATATTAGGATATAAATTTTCTATATTGTCAGCTTTCTTTTCTAAAATCATTTTGGAAAAAATTAAAAAACTGTATATCACCATTTTAAATAGATTGTGCTATACTAATCCTATGTATTGCTCATATCTACCTCATAGACATACTTGAATTTTTATAAACCACTACCGGATTTATACCCCTTTTGTTGTTCCATGCATTTATCACAAGAATAAATTTGTTTGTAGGATGAAAATTTTTTTCTGCCCTAAGGCTCCCACTTAACCCTAGAATTTTTAGTAAAATACCCACATTATGCTGTGAGTCATGGAGACTTGAGGGAGTTCTAAATTTTCCTGAAGCATTGAAAGATAAAGATCAGATATCCACATTTTTAGCCTGTTTTTACACTAGTACATGGGTATCTAACATTAAGCAGATGAATTTGAACCAACCTTTGAATAGAAAGGTAGTCTGTGATTACCTTTATAGAGTAAAGGGAAATATTGAAAGTAGGAGGAGAAGGGGACGACAGAAGAAGAAATGGTAGGATGGCATCACTGACTCAATGGACATAAGTTTAAACAAGGTCCAAGAGGTGGTGAAGGACAGGGAAGCCTGATGTGCTGCAGTCCATGGGGTCGCAAAGAGTCAGACACAACTGAGAGACTAAACAGCAACAATAACTCTATGATCCCTTCAAATTTGCATCTAGAGATGTATATAATAGCATTTGTTTACAGGAGCCACTAACATAGATAACAGCAATATACATGGAGCACTTCATGGTAGGTTTGCTTTTCATTTACCTGTGTGATAGATTTTCCAAATATAACCACAACGTATTTGGTTATGTTTGAAAAATCCATCTCACAAGCCGTTCTATAATGTGACCTAAATATTCCATCACTACTGAAAGCTTCTGGCTTGACTGTAACCAGAAGAATGGAGTGAAAGGGATATTATGTGATTTCTGAGACCACATTATACACAGTAACTCCACTTCTGCTGATCCAAAGGGCTTCTGGCTTTTTTGAAGCCTATAGCCTCCATATGAGGAGGCCAATTCTTCTGAGGCCACAAAGCTCTGAGGAAGCCCATGTAGGCTCACATAGAAGAACACGTGGGGAAGTATCACAAGGTAATTTGAGACAACATGAAGAGAAAGAGATGCCTGGCTAGCTGCCCTAGCTTATTACACTTCAAGATATGCCATCAGCTTAATGTAGCTGCCTGAAAGATTCCAAACCAGAACAGTTGAACTATGCCTGGATTTCTGACTTACAGAAATGGAGTGATAAATATATAACATAACCCACTATGTTTTGGGGGTATTTTATTATTCAGAAAAAGATAAACAGAAAGAGTATCAACTAAACAAAAAAGCTTCAAATATTGCTTAATTAGAAGTGTAAATTAAAAATGAAACAAATTTTCTCCCCTAAAGTGCCATATCCCTCACTTACCATAACCTAATTTCGGATGGAATTATATGTGAGAAGTCCTTAGTCAGGGTTTCCTTAGGACTCCTATCTGATGTTTATGGTGCAAACCCTAAAATGGATATGTTTCTAACCTTCTGTGAAACCTTCTGAGGTATTATTCCCAGTTAGATATTCCCTCTGTTTGACAAACCCCTGATGTTGAGCCTCAGACAACTGTCATGCAAGGGAAAACATTTTTGTTTTACTTGCTGGGATCACCTGCTTCTCTTTAGCTTCTCTTTACTTATCAGAGAATTATTTACTGTCTCCTTTGTGGCCTCCATCATTCTTTGACTCCTACTCTCTCTACGGCACACTAAGTATTATGAGCATGTTCTATTTAATAAACTCCATGTATAGTGTTTTGATAAAAGAACACTAGATTTTTCTCATCTGTATTCTTTTCATTTGGGCTTCTCAGGTGGCACATTGCTAAAGAATCTGCCCGTCAATGCCGGAGACACAAGAGACTTGGGTTCAATCCTTGGGTTGGGAAGATCTCCCCGGAGGAGGAAATGGCAACCCCCTCCAGTATTCTTGCCTGGGAAATCTCATGGACAGAGGAGCTTGGCAGGCTACAGTCCATGAGGGTTGCAAAGAGTTGGACATCACTGAGTGACTTTCACTTTTTTCCCCAGGATGGCAGGCCTATTTTCTGTTATGAAACCCCATATTGTGTTTGCTTGTCTTCAAGTGAGCTCTCTAAGGACCCACTAGCCTTTCTTATCTCCGATACTGTCTAGACAAAGCTGAAGCACATTTGCACCTTCATATTATCTTCTGTTATCTTTTTGCTACGAAATTGTGCTACCATCCATGTACTACTGTCCTGTAGAAGGGCTGTCTCTAGTTCTGGATGTGTTCTAGTAGTTTATGCAAGATAAAGAACATTTTATCGTCTAGCTAATAATACACTTTTCCATTATTAAAAAAGCTTTTTTGGATACCTTTGTTCTTTTCAATAGACTCGGATGTGTCAGAAACTGGTATTGAGTTTTAAATGTCTGACAACTTAGCTTGAGCTAATAGAGAAATCTATGGTAAAATATGTAGAGACTCTTTGTGGCAAATAGATTGCAATGTACGTGGGTAGACAGTAAGGAAGATGCAGGTGCAGAAAATGTGAAGCATTACAAGCTCAGGCTCCATGTGAGCCTGTGCAGTGGAACATAACAGTGCAGCTCTTCTCCCGTGCATGTCAAAGGGTGTTTGCTGCCACTAAGGCACAGGGGCCAGGGTATGTCAGGAAGCCCTGGGAGGCACAATCAAATGAGTCCGTTCTGCCTTCTCAACTCTGCAGTTCTGCACTTACCAAGCAGATCTCTACAAAAGGCGACAATCATTTTCAGATCAAAACCATCTCCTGTGGAACCCATCACCCAGGGAAATAAGCCCCCGAGTGCGTGGAGCTGGTAGCACTGGGAACCTCCTGAACAGCTAAATGTCATTTGAAACCCAGTGAGCAAAGAGTTCATTCTTCAGAAATTTATTACTAGTAGACTCCATTAAAATGCAAAAGATACAGCTGCTCATGTTGGTCCTAAACTTGGTATTAGTTTTGTTTGCTAAAAGATGAAAGTTACATCCAAATTTTTCAGATATTTTTTCTGTCTTCATGAAATCTCCTTTCAGTTAGGCTTTCTTCTTGCTTTACATAGGGTGTTTATATAAAATTTTATTATAAATTCATATTTTGTGAGCAGCATAGATAAGATTTACAAATTTAACCCAATAACTGAGATTCCTAAGGACAAAATTAAAAGCTACAATCATTTGATTATCATATTAAACTGAAATATAGGATGTTGAAATATCATTATGGGAAGCACCAAATTATTCCCAGATGTTTTTTTTCTTTATATCTCTAACAGAAATGAAGCAGAAGTTTACCTTCAGTAAGACTTAAGTACAATGAAGTCTAGATGCTTTTGTGTTAGGAAAGTCTTGTTAAAATACACAGAGTTTTAATAGCACAAAAATGGAAAAGTAAGATTTCAGTTTTAGATTTATCAATATAGATAATAAGTTGTTACACATGGGTTTAAAGAGTAATTGACTTAAGTAATAATATATCTTGAAAAAGTAAACATGAAAAATGTTTTTATTGTTTGTATTACATTCATGACAAATGACATTGATAAGAGAACAACAAGAATGAGGTGAAAATTGGAAGAATATTTATGGCAATTTTAAGTGCCTTGAAAAGTTGATCTGAATTGCTTGCATCAAAGAGAAAATAGACTCTTTAATGATCACTTCCCTGACAACTAACAGTAACATCGTTTTTAGCTATGACGGCTAAAATTAGATACCTTCCTCTTGGAAATATGCATTCCCTGACAACAGTGCAGGATGACAGCCTTCACCTTGTGATAAGAGGGAGAAATAATTCATCTTTAAATGAGCAATTTCTGTGATAAAGGGAAAAAAAACATTACTTAAGATGGATTTGATGGCAGAATAACAAAAAAGAGTGCCATGCTAATTACTTTAGCAATACTTAGTGAAATGTTTGCTTTGATTTTTAAAAGATGGAGTAGTACAATTTTCAAGATACTTATTAGGATTATTTATACCAGGAAAAGAGATCTTTCTTGGTGACAAAAGGGCTTTTAACAACTTGTGAAAAATTATGCTTAGTTGAATAAAATACACAATAGAATCTACTTCTTAATAGTGCAAACAAATTATTTTTAAACTGCTTCCTTAAGGCTGTTAGCTGTTGATAACTAAACTGGCAGGCCCATGCCATGATCATTTCCAGGCAGAGCAAACTATACTATGAGACCTTGTCAGGCCATCCATCATAGCTTGTCACCTGAAGACATAAATAAAAATTCAGCATTTCCCCAGATCTATCAGAAGACTGATGTGTCTATTTAGAGTCCCCATGGAAGAATTATGGCTTAAATTCAGGCTTTTAAAATGTATACATTAGTACCAGCACAGACATAGAGTCAACATTCATTTTGCACACTTAAAACAAAGTGTACCTAGAAAATTAGGTCCAAAGTGAGAGAAATAGCTATAAATATATTAAGTTAAAAGCCTCTAATTTTATAAATCATGGTAATTTGACAGATCAATGTGTTAATGGGAAGAAATTGCATCTATTATAGTTATATAGAATCACTGAAATGTCACAGGAAAAAGGCAGAAAATTTCCTTTCTGTTCTTTTGGAATATTTTGTTAAAACATACTCTAAGTAGAAGTATGAATTAGAGAATTACTCTGGAATAAGAGTCTATAATTTTTTTACTCTACAGGGTGACATAGTAAATATTTTAGGTTTTGGAGGCCATATATAATCCTGTCACACATTCTTCTTTGACTTTATTTAACAACTCTTAAATATATGAAAACTATTCCTAGTTAATCAAATGTATAATTAAAGTAGAGTCCACAGGCCAACTTTGAACCATGGGTCATAATTTGCAGACCCCTGTTCTAGAAAATAGACAAATGTTTATTTATTCTATAAAAAGGGACAATTTTATAATTTAAAAGACTTCATTTTTGCTTTTGCTGTGATTATTTTTCAAGCAACAAAGAATTCTATAAAAATACACCATCACTTATGGTATGACAAAAGTAATTATTATTAGATACCACTCCTGGAATGTGAGTGCATTTTAAAATGAATTGGCATTTTGGGCTATACTTTTCAAAGGGAGATTTTAATACAAGTTATATGCTACTCCAGGTGAATATTGTCACTTAAAATGGTACAGATAGTAGTCTTAAGACAAACAACATTAAATTTAGCTCAATGCCAAAAGCAGTTGTTTGAAATAATCCTGGCAGCACTTCAGATGCGTGTATCTTAGTGTGGGACTCCAAGTCATCTCTTTTAACGTGTGTCAATTTTACTGACAACAGAAAATCAACAAGAAAATAAACTTTTAAACTTTGAATTTTTAATTCCTTTTAAATCTCTCTCTCTCTTGGTGTATGCATATATGTGTGTGTGTGTGTGTGTGTGTGTCTATGTATATGTATATATATGTATGTTTCTCATAGTTGCCTGAAAGATAAAGAATGATCAGTCTTGTTAGATATGTCAAGGGGTGAAAAGAGATCATTGCTAGGATAAAGATAAAGTTTTATGATATCTATAGGTAAAAAAGAATAGAACAATTATGAGATGCAGGGTAGTTATTATGAGATGCAGGGCAATTATTACTGTTTTTGACATTATCGGCAATTTGTTTCCCAATGTAGACTTTAAAGTTCAGTTTAAACCTTGTTTAAACCTTTCTTTTCCTCTAGATATATCTGTGAGGTGGGCTTAGAAGTTATGTTCAAAATGTCCTTATCTAATCTCTAATTGGATTAGGCATTCCCTTCCTCATCCATGTTCTGTTTCATCGCCTCACTTTTTGGTTTATCATAAAAGTCTCCTTTTTCTACCCTGAGACAAAACTCCTACATGGACTTGCCTTTACAAAACCCCCTGGAAGAATGTTGCATTTACTTCTTTGGAGGAACTTTCTAATATTGTTGTAGCATGACAGCTGCTCTGGTCTCTGAACATGAAATTCATATAAGAGACTGCCTCAGTCATTAAAATCACTGAAGTACAGTAGAATATGGAATGGGACAGGTAGTGAAACACCACCTAAATAATATTATAGAAAAGAGGAATGAGAAAGGAAAGGAACAAAGAGACTGAGAGAGAAAGGAATTGAGAAGATTGAGAGGAAGGGTGAGAAACTGACTAAGGGAAAAACTGTCCAAGATTTTACGGATAAGTCAAATACACACAGAGAGACATAAAGGAGAGTGAGGTGACATACTGAGGGTGGATGATGCTGCTGAGTTAAAAAGGGAATCTTCAATGCTGCATAATTCATCTCAACTCACCCACACACCCTCACTGGGCAGATCTCCACCATAAGATGTTATTCTCAAAGGCTTTTCTTTCTTCATTCAATGTTGAAAAAATCACTTAGAAGATTAAATTTTGACACCCCAAGTAATTATTTCAATACATTAAGAGACTTCATGGGAATTAGCCCCATTACAGTTTCACCAGAATTTAAGGAGAGCAAACCACTTTCCTAGAGAGACCATAAATGCTATCATTTTATTTATTTTCCCTACAGATTGCCTAACAAATTGGGACCCTACTTGAGGCAGATCTAAATTATTTTTGTTAAATATTTTGATGCCCATTATGTAAAATACACTAGGCTTCTGTCTGATTCCAATTAATAAGACAAGCTACTTCTGGTCATAAAACATTGTTTCTCATCTCTAGTAATGAACCAGAATCATTTAATTGCTAATCTATTTATTTACTGCTTAATTTATTCATTCAAAATAATTGTTGAACAATCTCGCAATGGTACGAATGGTTCTACCTTCTAGGGACAGAGTGACAAGCAAGACAGACTGTGTCCTCGTGGAGCTAAAATTCTAACTGAAAATAAGCAATACAATTTCATGCAAAGATAAACTCTATGATGGACTAGGATGTGGGTTAGAAGCAGATGGCAAGGGATATCATTTTAAATAATTCCACCAGGAAAACTTCTCTGGAGAAGGAATATTTAAGGAAGCACAGGAAGATGGTAAATAGATGAGATATGACCAGTAAACGAGGTAAGCATCCTAGACAGAAAGCCCAGGAAGAACAAAAATTTCTCAGAGGGTAAGAACTTGTCATGTTGGAAGGAAAACTCAAAAGTGTGGCTAGAGCTGAGTGAGGAGAGAGTAGTGATTGAAGATGGGTTTAGTTAAGTATCCTCCAGGACTTGGGAATACCTGGGTTCTACTCTGTGATAAAAGTTATTGGAAAAATTGGGGCATGTGGAGGAGTGCCATGATAACATTTAAGTCTTAAATTAAAAAGTTGAACATTATGTTAACTTGCTTATGGGATAGTTATGCAGTCAAGCTCTGGGCAACAGTGTTGGCCCAGGGAAATGAAACAAGATATTACATTAAACCAAGTGAGAGAAAACAGTCATTGAACTGGGGAAGAGGGGGCTGTGTAAGGTGCTGAAGAGTGGCCAAATGGGAAACCTTGATAATAAATGTTATGGGTAACAGGAGGGAAAGAGAAGAGTCAATGATATGTATTTCCCTGGGCAAAGGAGAGGATGGAGTCAAAACTCTTGAGAAGGTAAACTTAGAGCATTGGTGAAGATCATTTTGGGAGGGGAATTGTGATTTTATTTTGGACATACTAATTTTGAGATTTCTATCCATTATGCAAGTATATTTGTTGAATAGGTATATTAGAATTAAGAACATAGTGATAATCTCTGGACTAGAGACTTCAGGGTTATCAATATAATATTCATAGGAATATTCAACACTACATAAGAGAAAAAGAGTGGATGTATTCAGAGAAAAACAGATGCCCTAGTATTGAGTTCTAGTTTATTCCAACTTCAAATAATAAGAAAGACAAAAGAGAAGCTCAGAGAGGAAATGGATGAGGATCAACAAATGCAATAGGAATAAAATCTAAGCAGATGGTTATCTCCAGCCAAGAGTATACATGTTAAAAGAAATAGGAGTTTTCTGTTTCCAGGAGATGGCACACTAGATGTACAGAGAAAATGCTCCCAGGGAAGATCCTTCTAAGTGATGGGCATAATACTTTAAACAAAGCTGTTTTCAAGGCAAATGGTAATGTTAGGGAAACAACCAGATGCCAGAAATGACAAAATAGCTGCATTCCACAAACATAACCTAACACTGGAGCTGGTATTTTCCTTCAAAATATCCTTCGGATCCCTGGTGGCCTGGAGCCTCTCTTGAAGAGCACAAGCAGAAGAGGCAAAATATAGATTAAGAGGAAAATGGAACCAGAGGCCCCATAGTGTCAGGGCCCAGTAGTTGAACTCAGGGATCACTGACCCTCAAATAAAGACTTTCCTATCTCACCCTTGTTTTGAGTAAAAGCATGGATAATAATAGAGCCTCTGTTGATAGGTCCTACCAAACACCAGTGTTCAGTCTAAATTCCTTGTGTCTGGAAAAGTTAAGAATTGATGTTAATAAGTTTTCATGGTGGGGGGTTGTTATATCATCAGGCTCAAGGCCAGTGTCTGGCAGAAATAACATCCTGATCTTTTCTCAAAGAACACATTTTAGAAATACAGTTACAAGAAATTACACAGAATAAACAGAGTTTCAATGAATGTGAACTGACAATCAAAACACATTAAAAATATCTGGAAACCTTGATGTTAAGGAATACTGAAAGGCTGGTCACAGAGATGTTGAATCCCTGGAGAGGAGTATTTTCTCTCTGATTGTGAAGAGGAAACCCTGACAGGAGTGAGTTCAGGGAGAATGGAGGTTGAATTTGTTTCTTATAGCTGCTGGAATAAATTACCACAAATTCAGGGGCTTGTTACAGTTCTGGAGTTCAGAAGTCCAAAGAGTGTTTCAAAAATGAAGGGATAAAAATCAAGCTGTTGACAGGAGGAGGATCTAGGGGAGAAGATGTTTTCCCACCATTTCCAGTGTCTACAGGCTGCCTGCAATTCTCTTAGAGTCCCTCTTGCCATCTTGAGTGCCTCTGTTTCCACAGTTGTGTCTTTTCCTCTCTCCCTTCCCCTTCCCTCATCCAACTTTTAAGGACTCCACTGATTACATGCGTGATAGTGCTGTGGTAAAAGAATCTGCCTGCCAATGCAGGAGATGTAAGAGAGTTCTATCCTTGGGAAGGAAAGATGCCCTGGAGTAGGAAAAGGCAACCCACCCCAGTATTCTTGCCTGGAGAATCCCGTGGACAGAGAAGCCTGGTGGGCTACAGTCTATGGGGTCACAAAGGGTCAGACATGACTGAGTACACACATACATGGATTACATTGGGACCACCCAGATAATGTAGGCTTATCTTCCTGTCTTAATCTACTTGATCTAATCACCTCTGTAATATTCCCTTTTTCCAAATAAGAAAACATATCTACAGGTTCCAAGGATTAGCGCATGGACATTTGTGGGAGATGATTATTATGTCTTCTATAGATGGTGGAGGCAGAAGCTGAAAGATCAAAGAAATGTTTTTTGTATATATTTTTAAAAACAAGAGTCATATTTTAGTTCTTAGTATATTTTAATTGGTATATTTAGGAATGATTATCTTTAAATCAGATCTATATTAGTTCAGTCACTCAGTCGGGTCTGACTCTTTGTGACTCCATGGACTACAGCATGCCAGGCTTCCCTGTCCATCACCAACTCTCAGAGCTTACTCAAACTCATGTCCATTGAATCGATGATGCCATCCAATCATCTCATCCTCTGTTGTCCCCTTCTCCTCCTGCCTTCAATTTTTCCCAGCATCAGGGCTTTCCCAGTGAGTCAGTTCTTCACATCAGGTGGCCAACGTATTGGAGCTTCAGCTTCAGCATCAGTCCTTCCAATGAATATTCAGGACTGATTTCCTTTAGGATGGACTAGTTGTATCTCCTTGCAGTCCAAGGGACTCTCAAGAGTCTTCAACACCACAGTTCAAAAGCAGCAATTCTTCAGTGGTCAGCATTCTTTACAGTCCAACTCTCACATCCACACATGACTACTGGAGAAACCACTGCTTTGACTATACAGACCTTTCTCAGAAAAGTGATGTCTCTGCTTTTTAATATGCTGTCTAAATTAGTCATAGCTTTTCTTCCAAGGAGCAAATGTTTTTTGATTTCATGGCTGCAGTCACCATCTGCAGTGATTTTCGAGCCCCAGAAAATAAAATCTGATTTATGTACTAATTATAATTATCAATTTGAGAGCTGAAAGGATGATGCAGGTGAGACATATCTGCAGGAATACAGTCCTTAAGTACATAAGAGGAGGTGGGAGACAATGCAAGAGTCAGAGAATGGCATGAACTGGAATGGGACAATTCATAAAGTACAGCTATCAGAGGAAAGTTTGGTTATCATAGTCTATGTGGTGCTGATAAGATAAGGTACAAATATGACTTGATTGCTTTTATTGCTTCAGTAAAAAAAGAAGCAAGATTATTAGTAAAATTTGGTATATCATTGAAGTTAGCTTAAAATGTAAAGAGATAACAGAATTGCTCAAAATAAAGTTATTGTCAGGAAACCAAGAACAAGAAAAAACTTAAGACCTTCCAAATTCCAAGTGTCTTTTCAAAGATGAAATGTAGAGCCAAGAGTCAGGGATTTGGTGGTAATTATACTGAAGAATAGAGAGCGTAGAAGCCAGTCAAGGAATTTTAGCATGACCAGCAGAATGTATTGCCTGAATTAAAAGTACAGGATAAAAAAGACAATAAGAAATAAAGATAAGTTTGTATGCACAAAAAATGTTCAATTTAAAAGGTGACTGGTTTTTGAAAGACTAGACTCTGCACCTTCATTTAGCTCATTGCTGTCTTATATGCAGATCTGAAGTCCTACAAAATGAACCTTCTAAAATATTTTGATTCAACTTTTTGTGTCCTATCTCATTCTTATTGCAATATATTTTAGCAAGTAAAAATTGCATTTTTGCAGTAAAATATTTGGAATTAATATCCTGGCTCTGTCATTTACTAACATTGATATTTGCACCTTAAGAATATGAGCCATAATAGTAATTATTACTATTATCATACTTATTATTAAAATAGTAGTAGTTGTCAATGATGTAATAGTCTTTGCAGCGGGAATAATTAAGACCTTTTCTTTTACTGTCTGCAATACAGCAATTTCCAACCGGTTCTCCAGAATCACTTTTCTGTGCTGAAAAATGGAGCCTGAACAATTTTTCTAACAGAAGCAGCAAGAATAGTAAAAGTACTAAACCATAAAATGTACTAAAAGCTTTATATTAAATACATTTACCTAGATACTTTACATATAGTTATTCATTTAATCCCCTACAAAACACTAATAGTGTTGGGTTAGCACCATTAATACTCCTGTTTCCTTGTTGAGAATTTTAGGCTTCAAGATATAAGTAACTCTCCAAGGTTATGCAGCTAGCTGAATGTGACACAACCATGACAGTAAGTCCCTATTCCTTTATAAAGTGGTTTAAGTGCTGTGCTTATTTGTGCAGTTGTGTCCGACTCTTTGTGACCCCATGGACTGTATCTGCCAGGCTCCTCTGTACATGAAGATTCTCCAGGCAAGAATACTGGAGTGGGTTGCCATGCCCTCCTCCAGGGGATCTTTCCGATACAGGGATTGAACCCAGGTCTCCCATCTTACAGGTGGATTCTTTATCATCTGAGCCACCAGGGAAGCCAAGCTAAAAGAAAAACCAAAGTTGAGAAATATGTGGTGCTTTTGCCTTGACTCCCAGAAAAGGATATACCTTATACTTTGCTTTTATTGACCTCAAGGATGAAAAAGACTACAACCATGAACCTGTAAGAACTTTCTGTTTTTGAGTTACAGGCAGAGAGAAAAAGCATTTTATCCCCTAAAACAGTATTGAAGAAATAGAGCAAAGATATTTCCTTTACAGACATTTTCTGACTTAAGCATGGTTTGACTTATGATTTTCAGATTTTATCAGAGTACTAAAGCAATATATAGTCAGTAGAAACTATACTTCAAAGTTTGAATTTAGATCATTTCCCAGGCTAGTGGTATGTGGTATAATTTTCTCTTGTGATACTGGGCAGTGTTGGTGAGCACAGCTCCCAGTCAGCTTCATGATTACCATCAGGAGGGTAAACAACCCATACACCTACAGCCATTCTGGTTTTTTTTTTGGGGGGGGGTGGCGGGGCACGGATCTGTCATTCAGCATATGGGATTTTAGTTCCATGACCAGGAATCAAACCACGTCTTCTGCATTGGAAGTGTGGAGTCCTAATCACTGGACCACCAAGGAAATCCCCAGCCATTCCATTTTTCACTTTTAGAGTAGAATTTGATAACTTTTATGAGATATTCAACACTGTGTATTATAATATAGGCTTTGTGTTAGATGATTTTGTCCAAATGTAGGCTAATTTAAGTGTATGCAATGTAAGTGAGGACATTTAATGCAGGAAAAGCTAAGATATTTTAAGTGCATTTTTTGACATGATATTTTCAACTCACAATGGGTTTATTGGGAAGTAACATCATCAGAAGTCACAGAAGATCTGTATTTAGAGTGAGTAGAAAATTGAGTGACATCTTGATGTATGAATTGTATTCCAGATAATTACCTTTGATGTTGGGGAGAAACATGGCATCACACAACTGTGAAGAATGGAGAAGTAAGATATTTCTATAAGATAATCATGGATTCCAAGTAAAATTATGAAATTCTGTGAAAGCAAAATATTTTTAGGTATTAATAAATTTACTGTAAAGAAAAATAGATGTCTGGTAAAATTACCTGCCTGTCTGCTGTTATTACCTCACTCTGATTTAAGTATGTGGCAAAAAGAGTATTATTTGGGCTGTATTTCATTAAAAGAGAAATTTCTTAAATATTTTCATAATGCTTGCAGTTTACAGATATCTATCATCATAGAATATATGATGATCATCATCATAGAATTATAGGCTCATTTATACAATAGAATACAAATTCTAAGTACTGGAAAAAGTTAAAAACCACCTTCTTTTTGGGCAGTAGAAAATTTAACTAGGGCTTCCCTGGTAGCTGAGCTGGTAAAGAATCTGACTTCATTGCAGGAGACCTCGGTGGATTCCCGGGTTGGGAAGATTCCCCTGGAGAAGGGATAGGCTATCCACTCTAGTATTCTTGGACTTCCCTGGTGGCTCAGATGGTAAAGAATCCACCTGCAATTGGGGAACATGGGTTTGATCTCTGGGTTGGGAAGACGCCCTGGAAGGGAATGGCAACCCACTCCAGTATTCTTGCCTGGAGAATCCTCATGGACAGAGGAGCCTGGTGGGCTGCAGTGCATGGGGTCGCAAAGAGTCAGACATGACTGAGTGACAAAGTACAGCAGAGCACATATTTTAACTAATAAGGATAAATTTGCAAAATTTGAGGTATGATAAAAGTATTCAACATCATTTCTTCAAAGCATGAGCTATTTATTCTTATGATCTTTTTTAGATTAAACTTAATGTGATTACTCTGAAGAAGGAATGGCAACCTGGAAAATCCCATGGATTGAGGAGCGGGGTAGGCTATGGTCCATGGGGTCACAAAGAGTCAGACATGACTAAGCGACTTCACTTTTAATGTGATTAACACAAAGTCTATAGGCCATGCGAGGAGGAGAAATAGGTCTTACTGATGTTGATAAATCAAGCAATGATTTAATGTTGTTAAACAAGATGAATAAAGATGAAAAAATACTGTGTAGAGCAAGGAAATAATCTTGTATATGGTTAAGTAAACTAATTTTCATAAAAGGAAATAGACAATGTACTCCCTATCATCTAGTCTACAAATTGATCAGTTAAGGATAATAACCATATCAAATTTGTTTTTAAATCAAATTTCAGATATTGATTATTTTGATCTATATCTTCCCCAGGGATATCACATCAACAATAGCTATAATATTTGGACTCTTCAAACAAATGTTCAAGGCTCACAATCCCTGTGAGTATACTCATTCCCTCTATCACCAAATTTAATACTGGCTTCAACTCCTACTACTTAAAAAGAATAACGACTTATCATTATGTTTCCAATTACTTTCACTTCACTAAATTTAATGGACATTTTAATTCCCATGTCATAATTATTTCAGACCTATTGGATGTTGTTGAGCTGCTTCTTGAAGCTCTCTGTTCATTTGCTTCTAAGTCACAAAATGTCCAGGTATCTCATACTTGTGTGGTAATCTCTTCTTTTTCATGAATGTTTATCCTGCTATATGCAACATTATATATTGTGATTTTTCTGTGGTTGGTTCTAGGGCCTCTTTTTCCTTATTTCTCCCTGAGGTGATTCCTTTCTATGCTCATAGCTGCAGTGATGTGCATATACAAAGATGAATCCCAGCTTCATGTCTGCATCACAAACATCTTTGTTATGAGCTCTTAGAGCTGTACATTCAATTGCTTGCATGACATCTTTTCTCACTTTCACAGTTACCTCAAGTGTAGCATGCATGAATCAGAGGAGAGGATGGTCATTCTCTGGTCAATTTTACTTCTAATAATTTGTGTCTGTGGATGTTCCTGCCATCCTTAGAGTTATGCCAACTATAAACATAGTATTCATTCTTCGGGGCCAAAGGTTTCCTAATGTCTTTCTCATCTAACTGTTTATTTTCGTTTGCACCACCAACACTCTTACCCCAGATACAATCCTCTTTTGTTTGGATTATAATAATTCATTTTATCCAAGAACACGCTATATGTCTTTATTTATTTTAAGTCTTTATTTTGTTTAATAAACCATTATATACTTCCTATGTGTTGGACTATATTCCAAGTATTTAAAAAATATTTACTTAATCTTCAGAATGACTCTAAAAGATATTTGTTATCTGTACTTTGTAGACAAAAGGCAGTGAGGCACAGAGAGGGTCAGTAACTTGCCAAGGGCCACCAAGGTAGTTTGGATTAAGCAGTACATACAACCAGACAGTCTTAACTGATTTTAAATCATCTTATCCTCTTTACTAATGCAGAGAATTAGTTATATAATTTTAAACTTCACAATAAAAATGTTTTTAAGAGTTATTTAAATTTTCAAATAAGTAATCCCTACTTCATTCTAGATTACTTAAGATGTTTTGTGTGCTCACATAAGAAATTCTAATTTTAAATTTTCAAGTCTTTAGAAAAGAGATCAGTGCTATAACAGAGTGTATTTATCTTTATTTTAGCCATTCCACTTAATGGATAACCAAACTGGTTTTGATTCATAGCTAGGACAAGTTTTTTTTTTTTTTTTTTAAGAATGTATAGGCTGTGTATTAATATCTGCAAAAGATTTTGATTTTGTTAGTAGCCTATTAAGCTGAAATAATTTCATAGATAACTGAATATAATTATAATTTTTTTCTTGGTTTCTTCCTTAAAAATAGCCAGCTAAAATAAGCTATATAACCACTTGAGTTATTAACCTGTTCATTTTTTATCTTTGGGAAAAAAGAAATTTTGCTTTCCATTAGGAATATTCCAAAGGAATAGGATTTTTGCTTTTGATTTTATCCCAACTTCCAAATAATTAATTTACCTGCACATTTCATTGTTCAGGATGCAATATTATGATTGAAATGTTGATCTTAGGCATAAGAAACTCAGAGAATTGACCAAACCATTACAAAATTAAATCTACCTTTATTTTTTTAATTACTTTTTAATTTATTTATTTTAATTGGAGGCTAATTGCTTTACAATATTGTATTGGTTTTGCCATACATCAACATGAATCCACCACGGGTGTACACGTGCTCCCCATCCTGAACCCTCCTCCCTCCTCCCTCCCAGTACCATCCCTCTGGGTCGTCCCAGCGCACCAGCCCCAAGCATCCTGTATCCTGCATCGAACCTGGACTGGTTCTTATATGATATTATACATGTTTCAATACCATTCTCCCAAGTCATCCCACCCTTGCCCTCTCCCACAGAGTCCAAAAGACTGTTCTATACATCAGTGTCTCTTTTGCTGTCTTGTATACAGGGTTATTGTTACCATCTTTCTAAATTCCATATATATGCGTTAGTATACTGTATTGGTGTTTTTCCTTCTGGCTTACTTCACTCTGTATAATAGGCTCCAGTTTCATCCACCTCATTAGAACTGATTCAAATGTATTCTTTTTAATGGCTGAGTAATACTCCATTGTGTATATGTACCACTGCTTTCTTATCCATTCATCTGCTGATGGACATCTAGGTTGCTTCCATGTCCTGGCTATTATAAACAGTGCTGCGATGAACATTGGGGTACACGTGTCTCTTTCCCTTCTGGTTTCCTCAGTGTGTATGCCCAGCAGTGGGATTGCTGGATCATAAGGCAGTTCTATCTCCAGTTTTTTAAGGAATCTCCACACTGTTCTCCATAGTGGCTGTACTAGTTTGCATTCCCACCAACAGTGTAAGAGGGTTCCCTTTTCTCCACACCCTCTCAATCCAAAAGTCTACAAGCAATAAATCTACCTTTAAATGAAAAGGTTTCCCTAAGTAAGAAGACAGTGCCAGTATCTGTACCAATGTATTTAAAAACAGATAAACATTTTCTTTGAGTCCATAATCTTGAAATACAATGTGCTTCAGGATTGCTATTGTAACTATTGTTTGGGATAATGAGTTGACATGTACACAACTCACCACAGTGTAATCACAGATGAGCAGCTTTGACAGTATTATGACTTTGAAACATCCATGGGAAAAAAATAAAAACACTTGAAACAGGAATAGATTCAACAAGCTCTTCGCAGTTAACCTTTAAAAATGCCATTTGAAGCTATTGAAAAGAACCAATACAGTAGTTTAAGAAAAAGGTGTTATTATGAAATGTTTCCTAAAAAAATAGTCCTGATTGAACTAGTTTCTCTATCGGTATACATATACATTCATATCTTGAACAAGATGAAAAATTATTACTCTTCTCAAAATGAAAAATATGAGAAAAAAAATTGTTGTCTATTCTAATGAAGAACAGAAATGACAGAGCAGCCATCACCTCTTCTGTCACTATTTCTTTATATGATTTTATTTGAAATATTTTTCTAAGTGTTGATGTTAGTTACTTGAAATACATTTTAAAAATTGCACATAATCCAAACTTCCAATAAGTAACATCATCAGACTGATCTGCTATGTTACCTGGTCTTTGATGACTTAGAGCTATTCATCCTGCTATTTTTGAAGTTATTTTTAAAAAACAGGAACCTAGAAAATAACAGAAAATATTTTTGTACCAAAGAATAAAAATAGGTTTCATGCACAAAGTCTGAGAATGACAGATATTTTCAACAGGAAGTTTGGCTAAGAACTTTAAAAAGTTTTAGTATTCTTTATCTTGAATATCATTTGCCTTGCAAAACTGAGAGATAAGAGAAAAAGATTAAATATAAAGAACAAGAGCATATATATACATATATATGCATATATATTCTTGAAACTTTATAATATTTATTTGCTAAATATTTTATATTAAAAAAACACATACTGTTTTTTCTCTACTCACATTATACTTTATCTATATGAAGAACAAGAAACTTTGAAGGAGTGATTATCTATGCCTAGCCTTCCTGTCACTGTTTGATTCTACTTAAATCCCCCTGTACCCTCAGGTACAGCCTTATCAGCTAAAACAGTAATGCTATATGAAAAGTGAAAAGAACAGAGAGGTTTCCTAGCAACTCCTGGGATCCTTCTAAAGCAAGTCAGTTAAAACCATACAGAACGTGGAATGGGTGTAAATTAGTGTGTGAAGCTCAGTAGTAGGTTTTCAAATGCCCACTATAGAACATAGTAACCTATAATAGGAGCCAAATTCCTCAAGAAGGAAATCACATCAGAGCCTTGACAGATTAGACATCATTTAAATAATCCTGCTTAAATTCCACTGAAGAAATATAAATCCAAGTATGAGAACCAAAGAAACAGAGTACAAAATCAGAGTTAATAATGCTTGTGTTCTTATTCTGGGAGTGGACTTTGAGAAGTGTTTTATCTTTGCCCACTAAGATCCTCTGCGTCCACGCATGCACTCACACACACGCACACACACACACGCGCACTCTCTCTCATTACCTCAGCTGAAAAAATACTAGCGGAATATATGCATGCTAATACTTAAACAAGTTGCTTTATGAAAACAAAACATAGTTAAAAGATAGTTTAAGGGAAGAGTTAAATTTCTGGAGAAACTATCTATTCTATTCCCTTAAATTCTTTAAAGTACAATAATTATGTGTTTTTATGACACGTGTTTGAAATAGACCTTTTTCTTATGTTTCATTTTATACTTACAAAACATCTCTGAAATAATTATTTCATAGCCCCATTTCACAGATGAAAGAATCAAGCTTAAGAGAGAGATTAAATGCTTCATTAAAGGCAACTTAATGAATAAGCTGTTGAACCAGAATTCCAGATAAGATGTTCTAATGACAAAGACATTCTGCTTGTCTTCACTTGAGTATCTCGCCAATTTTCATAGAAAATTTCAAATAAGGCTTTGAAAAAGACTCATCCATCTTTCTGACTCATGATCACTGAGAAGTTGAAAGTTGCAAATCAAGGAATTCCCACTAAATAAAGTCTGTTTCAACAACACTGAGAAAAGTTTGCTCCCTAGGCACTGAAGAGATTCTTGAAAATTAATCATAAGTAAATATCCTTTTGTGCATTTATTAATATATACTCTACTGTAGAAAAAAAAGAAAAAGAGAAAATTTAAGGAATCTTATGAAAGATATTAAAATCAAAGTAGAGAGAGTAGGAAACAATTGGGTTAAGGACCACAGCTGAGAAAAAGTTCTAGCCTAACAGATTTTCTTAGCAACTCAGGCAAAGAGCAAAAAAAAGAAAAAAAAAAAAAATCATAAATATCTAATTATTAGGATCAACGTCTACAATAATTCCCTTTTCTAATAAGGAAATATATGAATATAATCATCAGAAAAACTTGATACTTATCTGTGTAAACTTGGAGTATTAATATAGATACACTAATCTTTTCTTCCTCAATCAAGATCATCTATATACTAGACTTCTATGTAAGACTTTTTTGGTTGGTGAAAAGATAAAATACAGAGGTTACTCTATAAACAGTGGCCATTCAAAAATACTCTGATTAAAGAGACTGCTGTGGGAGTTTTAATATTGGAGAAAAAATAGTTAATTCTCATTAATACCTACAATATTTATCAAATATTTGCCTAAATTTCTTACATATTAACTCTTTTAAAAACTTTTAAAATGAGAAATAATTATAGCCATAAGAGAACCAAAATGAAATAAGGACATTGAATAGTTAGGTCGGGGGTATGTGTAATTTCCTTGGTTCTGTCGCAGCAAAAACTTGAAGTGATGGATGGACCAGTGTTACAGCTGGGTGTTTTTTTTTTTTTTTTTCATGGAAACGACAGGGCTGCAGGAGCACTGCCAGCCTGGTTCCCAGCTCAGCTCCCAGCTTTTGACTCTACAGCTGGGTGTTACAGCTCAGTTTTATTTGGCAAGCAAAGGAAAATATATCCTCCTTGAGGTGAGGCTTAAGTTTGATTCGACCCAAAACACGCGAAGAGAAGGGAAGCCCTGGCTCAGTTTTGGCTCCTCTTTTTATATGTTTTTTTTTTCCTCCCTCTGAGCCTGTCCTATGTAAATTGGGCTAGTCAGGAGGGTTATTTGCTAAACCTGAGGTTCTCACTCTGGTCCCCAGACCTTCCTTTGTTCTACTTTTGTGGGCTTTTTCCTTTCTTTGTCTTTTAGCCACTGCTATTTTGAACTCCTTTTTCCTATTCTAACTACCTAACAATTAATTCCTCTGTCTTTATGAAAGTTTTACACTTATGATCAAAGGTGTTGATTCTGGGTGATAGCGGGTAAGAGAAGATATAGATAAAGCAAAAAGTGATGGAAAGTACTTACAGTAATTCATTTTTGCTTTTTGGTTTGGACAATAAATGTTACAGATGACCGTGTTCTGTAATTCTTTCTATCTACCTATTAACCTATTATCTAATCTGTCTGTCTATCCATCTCTTACTGATTTATTTCAAAATCAGGAATAACAAGTTTTTTATAGATCATATTTATTCTTAACTATGTCAGGTAAAAAGCATTCAGGATTCAGGTAAGGAAAGATGATGTCAAAGGACTTCTGCAAGAGAAGAAGGACTAGGAGAGTAGGAGAGGAAGACTGGAACAGTCAGGAGAACCCAGCATCTGTGAAGTCTGCAAATGCTTCAAAAGTTAGGTACAAAGCAGCTTTTCTTTCATAGGGAATAGTGAACAAGACAAGAACAAAGACAGCAAAAAAAAGCAAAAAAGAGAAGGGTGTGGAGGAATGGGATGAAGGAATGAATGGGGTGGAGGAGCCAGTGATAGGTTGAGAGAACAGAGGGTTGGCTGGTGTTGTTCAGTTGCTAAGTCATGTCCAACTCTTTGTGACCTCATGGACTGCAACACGCCAGGCTCCTCTGTCCTCCACTATCTCCCAGAATTTGCTCAAATTCACGTCCCAGTGATGCTATGCAAACATCTGATTCTCTGTCACCCCGTTCTGCCCTCAATCTTTTCCAGCATCAGGGTCTTTTCCAATGAGTTGGCTCTTCGCATCAGGCATACACTGAAGCCAGTCAATTTTTAGAGGAGCTATTAATGAGGGGTTGTATACGGGCTCAGGCTGAGAGTGGGTCAAAGTTCACAGGCCTGAGGGAAGAGAGAAGTTTAAAGTTTGCTTAACAAGCATTGCATTTCCAGTGATAAGCCCCATAAAAGATTGAGCTAATCCTTTGTGAGGAGAAAATAATGAATTTCAAGGGCTGTGTCTGCACCTCCCAGAGGCAGCATCTCTTGGTCTCATCTAATTCATATGGGGAAGGTTTTCTTTGCAATAATTAGCTTCCTGGAACACAACAGAGTGAGACAATTTCTCTAACTATTGCTATTTTACAGGAAGATCATAAGAATCAGGTGAAGTTAAACATTGCCAAGTATTTTCTTTGAGCTTACCTAAAACTTGATTGTTTTTAAATTCACTGTTTATTTTTTAACAATAAATAAGCACTATGAATATTTAGCTTTGAAACACTCTTCTTTATTTTGATAGGACTTCAAAATAAAATAATTTTCAAGTAGCATATCCTTGATTTTGGCTTATATCCTTTTTGCTGGAGGAAAGAAAAGCAAATGAAAACATTGAAAATATTGCAGCATAGTTCAATAACCTGGCTGTTTGCAGGTTCCATTCTGACCTTATCTGTGCTGCATGTATATAGCCCTAAACGCTCATTCAACTCTTTGCTGTGCATCTGTACTATTTTAATCTGAAATAACTCATTAAGGATTTGTTTGCTTCTGGATGATGGAGCCACTTTCATTAACTCCTGTGGCCTGTTGGTTCTCAGTAATATGAAGAAACAGAAATTAGCTAAAAGCAAAACCTGATTTCCAGGTTATATATATAACTAAATATATGTAAAATTGTAAAGCCTACATTTTATGACAATTTATCTCTTTTCTTTAAGATGTTCAATTATAAAATTGGTTATCCATAAGCTTTAATTAAGTGGAATTGAGGCATATTTTATACACTACTGTGAATTATGTAAACTTTGTGAAAATAAAATACAGTTTATTTCCTCTTATTTCTATCCTTGCAAAATGCATTAGGTATCAGTTTGATATACAGAATGGAAAAGGAATTTGAGACATTACTACAAATCAAATAAAATAGCACAAATAGTCTGGAAATTTAAACATTGTAGTAATGATAATATTTTGGTATTAAAACCCAATTCATTAGGAACCCTTATGCCTTTAAAAATAGTCATTAGTATCTCTATTTTCAGTTACTTTTTCTCTCTCTGATGAGTTAAACTAAGATCATGAGTAACTAAGATGATAAGACCTTAAGATCATAAGAAACTAAGATTTAATGAGAAAACTAAGATATGGCATCTAGTCCCATCACTTTATGGAAAATAGATGGGGAAACAATGGAAACAGTGACAGACTTTATTTTTAGTGGTGCCAAAATCACTGTAGATGGTGAATGCACCTGTGAAATTAACAGATGCCTGCTCCTTGGAAGAAAAGCTATGACCAACTTAGATGGCATATTAAAAAGCAGAGACATTACTTTGCCAACAAAGGTCCGTCTAGCCAAAGCTATGGTTTTTCCAGTAGTCATGTATGGATGTGAGATTTGGGCTATAAAGAAAGATAAACACCAAAGAATTGATGCTTTGCACTGTAGTGTTGGAGAAGACTCTTGAGAGTCCCTTGGACTATAAGGAGATCCAACCAGTCCATCTGAAGGAGATCAGTCTTGAGTGTTCATTGGAAGGACTGATGCTAAAGCTGAAGCTCCAATACTTTGGCCACCTTTTGCAAAGAACTGACTCATTGGAAAAGATCCTGATGCTGGGAAAGATTGAAGGAGGGAGGAGAAGGGGACTACAAAGGTTGAGATGATTGGATGGCATCACTGATTCAGTGGACATGAGTTGGAGTAAACTCTGGGAGTTGGTGATGGACAGGCAGGCCTGGAGTGCTGCAGTCCACAGGGTTGCAAAGAGCTGGACATGACTGAATGACTGAACTGAACTGAATGAGTTAAAACTAATGTGCCCCACTTACTCTCTGCATTTATTCACTACCTTCCGTGGTCTAGGACATCTCTTAGTTGTAATTTCTTCCTGCCTGCTAAGTACTTCAATAAGAAATAGAAGAACAAAAATCAAGCCTGTTATATTTAAAGTCGAGTGTTTTCATTTTTTTTCCCTAAAGTGACAACCTAGGTCATAATATACTTCATGAGGACTTGTGTATGTAGATTAATAAATTGTCAATTCTGTTTTTCATATCACTGTGAACATGACATCATATTATTATCCGATTTTTTTTACATATGGAAAATGGTAGCCAATGATAGATTTGAGGTACCACTGAGAGTAAATGGCAGAAACATGATCCGAATCTCTGTTTGTATGTTCTTATAGACTACCATCATAGCCACTACACTGTAAAATCACTTCCCTCCTAAAATGCTTCCTTTGACATCCAGTTTATTGTGCTAATCTGGATTGAAAAGTTGGAGGTTAATAAGACAGCAATGTGGCAGGTTTTAGTTAGGTAATGACAAAATGCAAGTGATGGCAAAATACATGGACACTCAAAGGAACAAAAAGAGACAAGACTTTCTTGAAGAAGAATAAGGAGATTAAGGAAATCTACCAGTTATCAAAACTTATATCACTGTGGTAGTTTTGGCTCAAAGATAAACAGAAGAGTGGGACAAATTAAAGAGATGTCTAATCTTGATGGCAAAGGCTTTTAAATGATATGATATATGCAAGTTTTGCACAACGTCTGGTTCGTAGGAAGTTTTGAGATAAGTTTTCTATATTGACAGAAAATTAAAACAGGATTAATTTTCTTTTATAACTAATGAAGTTGGTTTTTTTTTGATAACAGAATAATATAATAAAAGTGACTCCTCATTTAACACGCAGGTCAGGAGTTTGATTTCTTCTCTTCTCTGTGCTTCTAAGTAGAGAAGGCAAAAAGAAGGTCAGAACACCATAGACCAGGACAAGCTTATTGGGAATCTAATGGGCAAATCTCAGGGATATTGCATCATCAGAGCTGGTCCTGACAGGATGTCCAGAATGCTTTTCTCCTATATTTTCTTTGTCTGCTCCCACAAATGTCCTGAACTCTACACAAATGTCACCTGATCAGAATGCTTTCCATATCTAAAACAGAATGCTTTCCATATCTAAAATAATGCACACCCATTATGTTTAATAGCTCTCTCCTAACATTAGAATGAAAAGAAAATTCCATTCCTTTATCAGTTCACTCTCATATCTCAATCATCTAGGAAAGTATCTAGAAACTATTCGGTGCCTACAATGATTGTTGAAGAAGCGGCATTTGCTACACAATACTAACCAGATTGCAAAGGAAAGGGCAGAAATCCAAGTTTTACTTTCCTTTTTAATCATTAGCTGCACTTTCTCATTTCATATATTCTCAACTTTTTACTTTCTCTCACCCATTGTCTATTTTCTTCTCCTTTTTTCCTCTTTTCCTATCTATTATATTTTGACTCTCTTTGTGATGCTGTGTCTCTCCCTCCCTTTTTGTGTTTCTCTCTTCTCTCTTGTTTCCTTTCTTTGGGTAAGTTTTAAAAAAGTTGTGAATTTCATAAATGTTTTAATACAAGGACATTTGTAGGTAAACTTGCCTTTGGAGGGTTAGTTCATGACATATAAATAGGATCAGTTTAACCCAACAAAAGGCAGAGAACATAGCAGTTAAGGGCAGAATACCTGACTTCATATTCTGGCCTGCAGAAGTGGTTTAGCCTTTAAACAATGGCTTTACTACACTGAGCATCAATTTCCTCAAATGTAGAGCAAATATCATGTTATGATCTTATAGAATTTTCTTGAAGACTGTGAGCTAATAAAGTCAAGCTAATTTGCATGTCACTTTCTGGTACAATAGCAAGCTTTCATATGATGTTAGCTATTATTTTATTAAGCTCTATTGAGTAGACTCTGGGAGTTGGTGATGGACAGGGAAGCCTGGTGGGCTGCAGTCCATGGGGTCACAAAGAGTCAGACATGACAGTGACTGAACTGAACTGAATAGAGAAAACAGAGCAAGGAATTAACCAAATTCATAGTGTTGGTTGCTCAGTCATGTCTAATTCTTTGCGACCCCATGGACTGCAGCCCGCCAGGCTCCTCTGTCCATGAAATTCTCCAGACAAGAATACTGGCATGGGCTGACATTTCCTTCCCCAAACCAAATTCATAGACCCTAATAAACTTGATGATTGAAGGACCATCCTTTCAACAAACACTGTAAAGAATTATCATTTCTAGTAGTTTAGCTTAATTCATATAAATCATTGCATTGACTTCTCCAATTGAAATTGTAACCTTTACTAAAATAATATTCTTTTAAAAAGTAAACATCTCATTTTTAATTTAGGATATTTTGATCTAGTGTTATTATAATTCACTTAATAACCAGCCACATGGTCAGCCTCAAAATATAGTTCATATTTGTGTTTTATTTTTTAGTATGGAGGATATAGAACTTGGTAAGCAAATTTTGGGGGGTAGGGAACATCTATCATATTATTCTATAGTCTCAAAATCCTTGCAAACATATTTATACATTTTGAAATTTCCTTTTTTCTTTTTTTTTACCCATAGTAACATCTGTTGTACACTGTCTGTTGTACACTATCTCTGTAGACAATGATTTAACTTATAATTAGTAGTTAAAGAATTCACTTTATATCCACAATGAAAATTTAAACAGTAAATGTAAGTCTTACAGTTTCAGATAGGCTTATGCATTTGGTAGGAAGCCACAGATAATATGAATAAGTTATACATAACTCACACTGATGATAGAATTCATTTACTCAATAAACACTTTTTCAGCCTCACTGGGCCAACATGCAAATTGCAGGAGATACAACTCTAAACAAGGAAAGGCACCAAAAGTTTAACCTGCTAGTATAGAAGTCACAAAATTAAATAGATCCAGAAGAAATGCAGGGTTTCTTAAAATTTTAGAGCAGAAATAAAAGAAAGGGAGAAGTGAAGACTGGAAAATGAGTGATTATATGCTCCATTTAATGACATTGAAATGCAGAGTATTTAGTATGAGTTAGGGACCGTGCAGGGGGCTTCCCTGGTAGCTCAGTTGGTAAAGAATCTGCCTGCAAACCAGGAGACCTGGGTTCAATACCTTGGTCAGGAAGTTCCCCTGGAGGTGGAAATGACAACACATTTCAGTATTCTTGCCTGGAAAATCCCATGGACTGAGGAGCCTGGTGGGCTACTGCCTATGGGGTCACAAAGAGTTGGACATGACTGAAGTGACCAGAGTTGGACATGACTGAAGTGACACAGAAGCACAGGACCATACACTATAAGTATTTCCACTGCTTTCTATATGAGACACCAGAGTGCTTACAAAGAAGCATGTGCTACTCAAACCGGTAATCTCAATATGGGATGATAAATGCTATATTAAGAATACATATTGGGACAAATTCCAGAGAGTTAGAGAAGACTTTTCTGAAACAATGACATCCAAGTTGAAAGTTAAAAGGAGCAGTGGGGACTTGATAGAGCGACAAGGCAGAAGAACATGCCATTCAGAGAGAACAACAGGGTGTGAGATTACCTGGAAACGAGTTCAGTTTGCTGTATTGGATTTGGGAAGAACAGCTCTAAGAGTTGAAGCTGGGAAGGTAAATAGGGCTCCGCTCATACCACGAAAAGCCTAGTAAGCCATGTAGAGTTTGATTCTGGGAACACTGGGGAGCCAATAATATAGTTTATCAGAGATGTGACATGATCAGATTTGTACTTTTAAAGGAACATTTTGGCTACAGTGTGGAAAATGGATTTGATTTGCAAACACGACTGGAGGCAGAGACACTACTTGGAGGCTATTAGAACAATTCGAGCCAGAGATGCTGGTGGCATGGACCGAAGTGTTTCAGTAGAAACAGAAAAGAGATGGACCAAAGTGAATCATATTTAGGAGAGAGACCTGACACAATCTGCTGATGGATTGGATGTGGGGGATAAGAAAAATGCAAAAGCAGAGGAAGTCTGATGATATATCATTTCCTTGCTTAAAGAGATGGGTAGAGAGCAGCGCCACTTTCCCTGAAGGAGTGAGAAGAGTCGAACATGCTAATCAAGGTTACAATTTAGCTCTTCGTTTCCCCCATTCAATTTCTTCCATGGCATAGTTCCACCACTCTAAATTCAGCTTGAGGATATAATATGAAAGTTGTGACTCCACATAATATGTTGCCAAAGTCTAAGTAGCACTTTTCTCACATTTCACTTCTCTGAAACCAGGATACTTTGTGATTGGTGCAAAATAAATTTGCCAGGCAGCTGGCAGAGGAGCCCCATGAGGAAACTGCCAGAGGGGTTATTCTGGCAGTGTCACACCTGTGTGCGTTTTGCACTTCCTTTCGCTTATTGAGAGTAGTTAATAAGGATGTGTGCATAAACAGAAAATCATCTTGGAGTTGCTACTGAAAGTGGAGGCCCGGCTGCTTGCCGTGCTAAAGCCAATAAGGAGGCAAGGTTGGTGGAAAGGAAAGTTTGCTTTCTTTTGGAGGCTGGCAATCTGGGGGACTTCCCAGGTGGTGTTATTTTTAAAGAACCTGCTTGAGAATGCAGGAGACATAAGACACAGGTTCGATCCCTGGGTCGGGAAGATTCCCTGAGAAGGGAATGGCAACCCACCCCAGTGTTCTTGACTGGAGAATCCCATGGACATAGAAGCCTGGTGGGCTACAGTCCACTAGGTCACAGAGAGTGGGACATGACTGAAGCGACTTAACACATAGCACAACCTGGGGGAAGGGCGGACTCCTGGCTAAAGGCCAGCTCCCCTCAACTAGTAATCAGTGGGCAAGAGCTTTTATAGGTGAAGGGAGGGGGCTACCTGTAGAAAGAACACAGTCAGTTCTGACAGTCATCTTGAAATCAGTCATCTATAGTCTGACCAGCATCATCTGATTAAGTACAGAAAATCTTCAGCTCCAGCATCAGTTTGTTTCCATTTCTTGAGGCCAGTTCTCAGAATTGTGACAGCTTATGTCATGGCTACAATCTGGTCATCATGTAGTTAACTTCTTTGACCTGGTGGGGGTTTCAATCTCTGTAAGACAGCTCAGAGGATATGGCTTAAAATATGGTCTATGGCTCTTGAAGAGGAACTAAAGGTCCTCGACTATGCTTAATAGCTAAACTATTGTTATTTAGTCTTGCTTGATGGCTTTCCTTTGTTTCTGCATTTTCACAATTCTCTGATTAAAATTACTCTTTGGCTATAGTTTTTCCACAGACAAAAGGCAGGCTGAGGACATAAGAGGCAGGATGATAGGGTTCTGCTCCATTTCAGAATCACTCAGGATGGTCTCCACTAGAGGAAGAAATGGCAGGAGTTCCTGAATAAAGGCTACCACAGGTGGACATATTCAGTCCACAGAAACCACTGAATTTTTCCTCCTCCAAATGATGTTCTTAGGAGAAAGGGAGTAAATTATAGATTTCTTTTTTATTATTATTGAAGTATAGTTGATTAACAATGTTGTGTTAGTTTCTGGTTTATAATAAAGTGATTCAGTTATTTATATATATATATATATATATATATATATGTATACACACACATACACACACACACAAAGATATTTATTAGAACATATTGAATATAGTTCAATATAGTCCCTGTGCTATAGAGTAGGGTCCTGGTCTTTATCTATTTTAAATATAGTTGTTTCTATGAAATTATAGACTTATTAATCTGAGATTTAAAATGGACATCTTATATACAAAACAGAAATAGACCCACAGACATTGAAAATAAACTTGTGGTTACCAGAGGGGAAAGCAGGTAATAAATTACGAGTTTGGGATTAACATATACACACTACTATATAAAAAATAGATAAACAACAAGGACCTACTGTATAGCACAGATAACTGTATACAATATTTATAATCACCTATAAGTGAAAAGAATCTGAAAAAGAGTATATATATGTGTGTGTGCATACATATATTATATATGCAATATATAATATGTATATATGTGTGTATATATATATATATACAACTGAATCACTTTGCTGTACACATGAAATTAATACAACATTGCAAATCAACTATACTCCAATGAAAAAATTAAGTAAATAAAATGGACAAACAGTTTGACTCCTTATGGAGAATGCTGTGGGTAAGTGTTTATAGGTTTCTCAGGTGGAAGTTGCTGGAACTAATCTTAATCGTGACCAGCCAGAAATGATAAACATATGTGAGTCCAAAGGCAAAACAGAATGACTGTTAGATTAAAGACCTAGTTCACACCTTAGCAAGGAGGAAATGGTTGTATACATCCTTAAAGAACAATGAGGCCTGATTAGGATCGAATCAGCAAGAAACCTTTGAATCAGAGGAACTAGATTACCAATGTCTGACTACTTTTCGGTAGAACATAATGTGGCATTAAGAAACAATAGAAAAAGCCAACCAATTTGACTCTAGTATTCTCTCTGTGTATGAAAGCTAAATTGGTATTTTTGAATGGGACAGGAATCCTGAGTTGTTGGAAAATTTACACGGAGATCCCAGAAGGTTGTGCATGATTCCTTGCTACTAAAGTATTACTGACATCCAGCACAGCAATGAAGAGCTGCCACTGTATGTACACTCCAGATTTAAGGGGCAGTTCTGGATATGTAACAAGAGTAAGTTAGGATAGTGTTTTCTTTGTCTCAGAGCAAAGTTAGCGTTGTGAGAATGTCTCTTCACAGCTTTTCACTGCACTTGACTTACTTGCCTAGGTGACACAACAAAACCGGAGTCTAATTTAAATGTTTAGTCCTAATTCTTGATAAC
Source organism: Bos indicus (assembly GCF_029378745.1). Classification (NCBI taxonomy): domain Eukaryota; kingdom Metazoa; phylum Chordata; class Mammalia; order Artiodactyla; family Bovidae; genus Bos; species Bos indicus. Next base: position 24,742,780 of record NC_091776.1, on the reverse strand, counting down.
AAAAACATTCAAATGCCTTTTAAATGAACATATTTTTATAATCTTAAAGTGGAAATCTTATTCTAATTATAGTTCAAAGTCACATAAAGACAATACAATAATAAGGAAGGGAATTATTAAGTATCTTAGAACTTTTGAAGTTTTTCCCCCTCACAGAGGGGCTACTATTTTTAATTGTTAATCACTACCACTCTGGTACTTACATCCAAGGTGAAACTACCCTAATGGATTTACACAAAGATGCTTATCTTATAATGGTAAATAAACAGATGGTGAACACAGGAAAATATACTATGAGTTTAAATGAATAGCAATTAAGCAAATGAAGAGTGAATAATTGGTTGCTTGAGTCTAAAATCAAGTACAAAATCAAGTACAAGTATCAAATGTTAGTGTGTTTAACAAGCAGTGCTCAAAGAAATTAGGGAGAGTCTGTAGAAGCCAATTGTGAAAAAAGTTTGAAGGCAAATATTTATCATGATATTCAAGACAAGTAGTATGAATAAATTCAAGATTTTTGCCAGTTATAAAGCTTCTGTATCTATGTATTCCGTATAATGTTAATATTTCTTCTAAGCTTTTTTAAAATGATGCTATATCTAGAAAAATAAATGGTATCTTAAAATGAAAAAAATATGATCATGTGTGTTATTTAAGAAGCAACTACTTGAGATTTCTTTGGGGCTAAAGTGGGTTTTATTTTCAACTTCATCAACAGAAGCTGAATAGATTAGGGTTCTCCATATATATATATAAAGTTTTATTATAAGTTATTAGCTTAGCAACTAAAGAGTCTGAGAAATACCATCCTCTGTAGTCTACAAAGAGGAGAACCAGGATTCCCAAAGGTTTAAGTCCCAGTTTGAGGGCAAAATAAGAGTGGTATTCCAGCTCAAACATTCAGGTAGGGAGTCAAGGCAACCTTCCTCCACCTTTTGTTCTATTAAGGCCTGGATGAATTGGATGATTCCACTCACTTTCGGAAATGGTTGTTGTTCAGTTGCTCAGTCATATCTGACTCTTTGTGATCCCATGGACTGCAGCACACCAGCTTCCCTGTCCTCCACTATCTCCTGGAGTTTGCTCAAGTTTATGTCCATTGAATCAGCGATGCTATCTAACTATCTCATTCTCTGCCACCCTCTTCTCCTCGGCCCTTTGCATCAGGTGGTCAAAGTATTGGCACTTCAACTTTAGCATCAGTACTTTCAATGAATATTCCAGATTGATTTCCTTTAGGATTGACAGGTTTGATCTCCTTGCAGTCCAAGTGACTCTTAAGAATCTTCTTCAGCACCAGTTTGAAAGCATACCCCTTTGGGAGGAATCTTCTGCATAACTCATTTCACCAAGTCAAGTGATAATTGCTTCCAGAAACATCCTTGCAGATACACTGGAATAATGTTAACCAGATATCTGAGTATTCTGGGCTCCACTCAAGGTGATACATAAAATTAACCATAATACTGAATCTCCAAAGGAGTTCCTTATCTAAAAAACTTATAGTAGTTTGCATCTCTTAAGCAATCCAAGTGCTTACTGATCCAGCTAGACACAGAAAAGTCTGGATTAAGTTATAAATTTTAAAAGATATGCAAAACAAAACAATTAAGGTATACCAAACCCTTATTTAAGTCTTCCCTGGTGGTTCAGGGGTAAAGAACCCACCTACTAATGCCAATGTGGGAGACATGAGTTCCATACCTGGGTTAGGAAAATGCTCAGGAGAAGGAAATGGCAACCCACTCCAGTATTCTGACCTGGAGAATCCCAGAGCCTGGCAGACTGCAGTCCATGGGGTTGCAAAAGAGGCAGACACAACTTAGTGACTAAACAACAAAAAAACCCTTAACTTGCTCAAATTCATTTCACTTTCCTTCAAAAAACTACACTATTTTCAGTCTGGAAATCCCAAAGAAGAAGTTTTCTAATAATGTTAGGAATTCATAGAGGCCACCCTCCCTCTTCACTCAAGCTTTCTGCTAAAATTATATATATATATATATAATTTAAATATTATATATATATATATATTACACATATATTAATATACATATTATATATATAAGGGTTTCCCAGGTAGTGCTAGTGGTAAAGAATCTTCTGATGCAGGAGACATAAGAGACAGCTTTGATCTCTAGATCAGGAAGGTGCTCTTATGGAGGAAATGACAATCCACTCCAGTATTATTGCCTGGAAAATTCTATGGGCGGAGGAGCCTGGGGGCTACAGTCCATGGGATTGCAAGGATTGGACGTGACTGAGTGACTGAGAACACAGGAAGACACATATATAATATAAATGACTTCCCTGACCTCTCTAATTACAAACACATAACACACATAATGCCCTCAGTCAGACCCTCACATATTATTTAGCTTTATGATAATTTTTACTATTTAAAATTACTTAAAATTTATGTGTTTTATTTATTTTCTGCACATTCCTTTAGGGTGTTCAGAGAGGAGGATATAGCCATGAATTAACAGTGCTGTTTCTAAAGTGGTGTTCAATGCAAATTTTGCATATGTGCTTCATTGGGGTGTCTATCAAATTTGTCATTGAAGCTAAGTAGAGATTATATTCCTGGAAGAAAGAATCATTATGAAGAAATAATCTTCTAGCTGTGGTATATATATATATAATGGAATATTACTCAGCCATAAAAAGGAACATATTTGAATCAGTCTTCATGAGGTGGATGAACCTAGAGCCTATTATACAGACAGAAGTAAGCCAAAAAGAGAAAAGCAATTGTTGGGTACTAACACATATAAGCAGAGACATTACTTTGCCAACAAGGGTTCGTCTAGTCAAGGCTATGGTTTTTCCAGTGGTCATGTATGGATGTGAGAGTTGGACTATGAAGAAAGCTGAGCACCAAAGAATTGATGCTTTTGAACTGTGGTGTTGGAGAAGACTCTTGAAAGTCCCTTGGACTGCAAGGAGATCCAACCAGTCCATTCTGAAGGAGATCAATCCTGGGTGTTCACTGGAAGGACTGATGCTAAAGCTGAAACTCCAATACTTTGACCACCTGATGCGAAGAGTTGACTCATTGGAAAAGACCTTGATGTTGGGAGGGATTGGGGGCAGAAGGAGAAGGGGACGACAGAGGATGAGATGGCTGGATGGCATCACCGACTCGATGGACATGGGTTTGGGTGAACTCCGGGAGTTGGTGATGGAAAGGGAGGCCTGGCATGCTGTGATTCATGGGATTGCAAAGAGTCGGACACGACTGAGTGACTGAACTGAACTGAACTGAACTGAACACATATATATGAAATCTAGAAAAATAGTACTGATGAACCTATTTGAAGAGCAGCAGTGGAGACACAGACTTGAGAACAGACGTATGGACACAGCTGTGGTGGGAAAGGAGAGGGTAGGATGTATGGCGAGAGTAGCATGGGAACATACATTACTATATGTGAAATAGATACCCAATAGGAATTCGCTGTATGGCTCAGGGAACTCAATCCAGGGCTCAGTATCAACATAGATAGGTGAGATGTGGAGGGAAGTGGGAGGAATATTCAAGTGGGAGGGTATGTGGGTAAAACTATGGCTGATTCATACTGAGGTTTGATAGAAATCAATGCAATACTGTAAAGCAATTATCCTTATATTAAAAATAAATGTAATAAAAAGAAATATTATTCTAGAAAAATACTTATATTTGGACAAGCATATATTGGAAAGAGTTGAACAATCTTAGAATTAATCAACTATAGTCATAGGAAGTCTACTAATCATAATTTTATTCTTCTGTTGCCTCATTTTCATTTGAGAAGGCATTTTAATAATTTAGTTTTTCTATTTTGCTTCTGATTTTAAACTTGCTTCTTCACTCCACTGATGCTCTAAATTACTTTTCAGTATTTACATAATTTCTTAGCAGTAAACTAAAATTCTTCTTGATGTTTAAAATGTTAATTGAAAAGGTGGGCTTATATAAAATGCTATCACTTTCATTTACAAAGATCCTCTAGATTTAAAGACTTCTTTAACAAGCCACGTGCAATTTGCAAGACCTGGATTCGATCCTTGGGTTGAGAAAGGCTACCCACTGCAGTATCCTGGCCTGGAAAATTCCGTGGACTGTACAGACCATGGGTCAAACTACTGCACAATTGCACTCATCTCACACGCTAGTAAAGTGATGCTTAAAATTCTCTAAGCCAGGCTTCAGCAATATGTGAACCATGAACTTCCTGATGTTCAAGCTGGTTTTAGGAAAGGCAGAGGAACCAGAGACCAAATTGCCAACATCTGCTGGATCATGGAAAAAGCAAGAGAGTTCCAGAAAAACATCTATTTCTGCTTTATTGACTATGCCAAAGCCTTTGACTGTGTGGATCACAATAAACTGTGGAAAATTCTGAAAGAGATGGGAATACCAGACCACCTGACCTGCCTCTTGAGAAATCTATATGCAGGTCAGGAAGCAACAGTTAGAACTGGACATGGAACAATAGACTGGTTCCAAATAGGAAAAGGAGTACATCAAGGCTGTATATTGTCACCCTGCTTATTTAACTTATATGCAGAGTACATCATGAGAAATGCTGGACTGGAAGAAGCACAAGCTGGAATCAAGATTGCTGGGAGATATTTCAATAACCTCAGATATGTAGATGACACCACCCTTATGGCAGAAAGTGAAGTGGAACTAAAAAGCCTCTTGATGAAAGTGAAAGTGGAGAGTGAAAAAGTTGGCTTCAAGCTCAACATTCAGAAAACGAAGATCATGGCATCTGGTCCCAACACTTCATGAGAAATGGATGGGGAAAGAGTGGAAACAATGTCAGACTTTATTTTTTGGGGCTCCAAAATCACTGCAGATGGTGACTGCAGCCATGAAATTAAAAGACTCTTACTCCTTGGAAGGAAAGTTATGACCAACCTAGATAGCATATTCAAAAGCAGAGATATTACTTTGCCAACAAAGGTCCGTCTAGTCAAGGCTATGGTTTTTCCTGTGGTCATGTATGGATGTGAGAGTTGGACTGTGAAGAAGGCTGAGCGCCGAAGAATTGAGGCTTTTGAACTGTGGTGTTGGAGAAGACTCTTGAGAGTCCCTTGGACTGCAAGGAGATCCAGCCAGTCCATTCTGAAGGAGATCGGCCCTGGGATTTCTTTGGAAGGAATGATGCTAAAGCTGAAACTCCAGTACTTCGGCCACCTCAAGCGAAGAGTTGACTCATTGGAAAAGACTCTGATGCTGGGAGGGATTGGGGCAGGAGGAGAAGGGGACGACAGAGGATGAGATGGCTGGATGGCATCACTGACTCGATGGACGTGAGTCTGAGTGAACTCTGGGAGTTGGTGATGGACAGGGAGGCCTGGCGTGCTGCGATTCATGGGGTCGCAAATAGTCAGACACGACTGAGTGACTGAACTGAACTGAGTGACTTTCACTTTCACTTAACTTTGGCTTCTTGAAAAGGTTCTTCCTTTCCTCAAGTTTAAAAAGGAGTGATTTTTAAGGGTAAGAATTACAACATTCATATACAAGTAAACACTATAATTATATACTTAGAGAAAAACAATTGCTGAAAATATACAAAAATATGAGAATAGTGGGAAAAAGGAGACAAGGTTAAAATAATATCTGAGCTTATAAATTAGGCTGAGTTAGAATAGCTCCATTAAATGGTTTGTTGAAGATGGAAAACTAGGTATGAAGGAGATACTGAATAAAATGTTGTGTAATTGGATTTAACAGAAAAATAGACATAAAATTTCATCAATTTGAAATAAGATTAAAAATAATTCTATTCTTTTTGACTTCTGCCACATGAATCCAAGATAAATATAAAACTAAAAATGGATGATGTTGTGCTTGGTGCTGTGGATAATTTTTAAAAGTGCTAAGATATGTATTCTGCTTTCAGTAATATTAGATTCATGAATATGATCAAAAGTAGTGTACAAAAGGGGAAACACTTAAATGTCGGGGGGGGGGGTGGGTTCAGAGACATGGGATCACTTCTGACTGGAAAATTAGGAGAGGTTTTTATCAAGAAAACAGCATTGATTCTTGTCTGAGAAGGATGAGTAAGATTTTGTCATTTGGCTGTGGGCAATAGAATAATACGGCTCCCCTGGTGGCTCAGTTAGTAAAGAATTCGCCTGCAATGCTGGAGATGCGGATTCACTAGCTGGGTTGGGAAGATCCCTTGGAGAAGGAAGTGGCTACTCACTTCAACATTCCTGTCTGGAAAATTCCATGAGCAGAGGAGCCTGGTGGCTACAGTTCATGGGGTCACAAGAGTCGGAAATGACATAGCGACTAAACCACCAATGGAATTTTCTGGATAAACAATGATACATAATTGGAAAACACAATGTATATATATATAGACCTATGAACATTCTCCTTGTTGAAATTTGAGAATTGGTAAAGAGTACATAGGGAGGCAATGGCAACCCACTCCAGTACTCTTGCCTGGAAAATCCCACGGACGGAGGAGCCTGGTAGGCTGCAGTCCATGGGGTTGCTCAGAGTCGGGTACAACTGAATGACTTCACTTTCACACATTGGAGAAGGAAATGGCAACCCATTCCAGAGTTCTTGCCTGGAGAATCCCAGGGACAGAGAAGCCTAGAGGGCTGTCATCTGTGGAGTCGAACAGAGTCAGACACAACTGAACCAACTTAGCAGCAGCACATAAGGAGGTAATGCTAGAAATTCTGTATGCAACTAGTTCATATAAACCTTGAGGGGAAGTAGAATTTTATTTTGATGGTGATGGAAAGCAGTGCATATTTTTTTTCCACAAGAGCCTGGTATGATCATTGTTGTGTTTTAGGGATACATGTCTAATACCAGTGGGTACAAAAAATAGGAAAAGACATTTATGATTTTCAAGGTCCACACAAATAGAATCTTCTGGAGCAGAAACTTAGTTGCCTATGATAATAAGCCTGGAACTAAATTTAAAATGTCACAGGTATTTATGAAAGATGATGAAATGGCAAAGCAAAATTAAAGCAATTTATAAGTGATTATTATTATGACAATGCTTAAAACTTTAATAAAATTTTACATACATGGGTTATATATGTATACCTATACATCTTATAGATTTTCCTCAATTGGAAATTGTTTGATTACTTTTTTTTTGCATGACTAGAATAGGATTTTTTTTTTTTTTTTTTTAGGAGTGGGACCACAGATTGAATGTAATTTTCATTGCATCATATTAAGAAACCTGTTATGGACTGAATTGTGTCTTCCTCAAAGAAGATATTAAAGTCCTAAACTTCAGTACCTCAAAACAAGACCTTATTTGGAAATAGGTTTTTGCAGATATAATTAGCTAAAAGGAAGCCATACATATATGTTATTTATATGTGTATATATATATAAGTTCAGTGCAGTCTCTCAGTTGTGTCCAACTCTTTGCGACCCCACGAATCACAGCACGCCAGGCCTCCCTGTCCATCACCAACTCCTGGAGTTCACTCAAACTCATGTCCATCGAGTCGGTGATGCCATCCAGCCATCTCATCCTCTGTCGTCCCCTTCTCCTCTTGCCCCCAATCCCTCCAGGCATCAGAGTCTTTTCCAATGAGTCAACTCTTTGCGTGAGGTGGCCAAAGTACTGGAGTTTCAGCCTCAGCATCATTCCTTCCAAAGAAATCCCAGGATTCATCTCCTTTAGGATGGACTGGTTGGATCTCCTTGCAGTCCAAGGGACTCTCAAGAGTCTTCTCCAACATCACAGTTCAAAAGCATCAATTCTTCGGCGCTCAGCTTTCTTCACAGTCCAACTCTCACATCCATACATTACCACTGGAAAAACATAGCCTTGACTAAGCGGACCTTTGTTGGCAACGTAATATATGTGCTTTTCAATATGCTATCTAGGTTGGTCATAACTTTCCTTCCAAGGAGTAAGCGTCTTTTAATTTCATGGCTGCAATCACCGACTGCAGTGATTTTGGAGCACGAAAAAATGAAGTCTGACACTGTTTCTACTGTTTCCCCATCTATTTCCCATGAAGTCATGGGACCAGATGCCATGATCTTTGTTTTCTGAATGTTGAGTTTTAAGCCAACTTTTTCACTCTCCTCTTTCACTTTCATCAAGAGGCTTTTTAGTTCCTCTTCACTTTCTGCCATAAGGGTGGTGTCATCTGCATATCTGTGGTTATTGATATTTCTCCAGGCAATCTTGATTCCAGCTTGTGCTTCTTCCAGCAGAGCATTTCTCATGATATACTCTGCATATAAGTTAAATAAGCAGGGTGACAATATACAGCCTTGACATACTCCTTTTCCTATTTGGAACCAGTCTGTTGTTCCATGTCCAGTTCTAACTGTGGCTTCCTGACCTGCATAGAGGTTTCTCAAGAGGCAGGTCAGGTGGTCTGGTATTTGCATCTCTTTCAGAATTTTCCACAGTTTATTGTGATCCACACAGTCAAAAGCTTTGGCATAGTCAACAAAGCAGAAATAGATGTTTTTCTGGAAGTCTTGTTTTTTTCCATGATCCAGCCGATGTTGGCAATTTGATCTCTGGTTCCTCTGCCTATTTTAAAACCAGCTTGAACATCTGGAAGTTCACAGTTCATGTACTGCTGAAGCCTGGCTTGGAGAATTTTAAGCATTACTTTACTAGCGTGTGAGATGAGTGCAATTATGCGGTAGTTTGAGCATTCTTTGGCATTGCCTTTCTTTGGGATTGGAATGAAAATTGACCTTTTCCAGTCCTGTGGCCACTGCTGAGTTTTCCAAATTTGCTGGCATATTGAGTGCAGCACTTTCACAGCATCATCTTTCAGGGTTTGGAATAACTCAACTGGAATTCCATCACCTCACTAGCTTTGTTTGTAGTGATGCTTTCTAAGGCCCACTTGACTTCACATTCCAGGATGTCTGGCTCTAGGTGAGTGATCACACCATCGTAATTATCTTGTTCGTGAAGATCTTTTTTGTACAGTTCTTCTGTGTATTCTTGCCATCTCTTCTTAATATCTTCTGCTTCTGTTAGGTCCATACCATTTCTGTCCTTTATCGAGCCCATCTTTGCATGAAATGTTCCATTGGTATCTCTAATTTTCTTGAAGAGATCTCTAGTCTTTCCCATTCTGTTGTTTTTCTCTATTTCTTTGTATTGATCGCTGAGGAAGGCTTTCTTATCTCTTCTTGCTATTCTTTGGAACTCTGCATTCAGATGCTTTTATCTTTCCTTTTCTCCTTTGCTTTTTGCTTCTCTTCTTTTCACAGCTATTTATAAGGTCTCCCCAGACAGCCATTTTCTTTTTTGCATTTCTTTTCCATGGGGATGGTCTTGATCCCTGTCTCCTGTACAATGTCACGAACCTCCGTACATAGTTCATCAGGCACTCTGTCTATCCGATCTAGTCCCTTAAATCTATTTCTCACTTCCACTGTATAATCACAAGGGATTTGATTTCAGTTCAGTTCAGTTCAGTCACTCAGTCGTGTCTGACTCTTTGCGACCCCATGAACCACAGCACACCAGGCCTCCCTGTCTATCACCAACTCCCGGAGTTCACTCAGACTCACATCCATCGAGTCAGTGATGCCATCCAGCCATCTCATCCTCTGTCATCCCCTTCTCCTCCTGCCCCCAATCCCTCCCAGCATCAGAGTCTTTTCCAATGAGTCAACTCTTTGCGTGAGGTGGCCAAAGTACTGGAGTTTCAGCTTTAGCATCATTCCTTCCAAAGAAATCCCAGGGCTGATCTCCTTCAGAATGGACTGGTTGGATCTCATTACAGGCCAAAGGACTCTCAAGAATCTTCTCCAACACCACAGTTCAAAAGCATCAATTCTTCGGTGCTCAGCCTTCTTCACAGTCCAACTCCCACATCCATACATGACCACAGGAAAAACCATAGCCTTGACTAGACGGACCTTGGGATTTGATTTAGGTCATACTTGAATGGTCTAGTGGTTTTCCCTACTTTCTTCAATTTGTCTGAATTTGGCCATAAGGAGTTCATGATCTGAGTCACAGTCAGCTCCCAGTCTTGTTTCTGCTGACTGTATAGAGCTTCTCCATCTTTGGCTGCAAAGAATATAATCAATCTGATTTCGATGTTGACCATCTGGTGATGTCCATGTGTAGAGTCTTCTCTTGTGTTGTTGGAAGAGGGTGTTATGCTATGACCAGTGCGTTCTCTTGGCAAACTCTGTTACCCTTTGCCCTGCTCATTTCGTACTCCAAGGCCAAATTTGCATGTTACTCCAGGTGTTTCTTGACTTCCTACTTTTGCATTCCAGTCCTCTATAATGAAAAGGACATCTTTTTCGGGTGTTAGTTCTAAAAGGTCTTGTAGGTCTTCATAGAACCATTCAACTTCAGCTTCTTCAGCATTAGTGGTTGGGGCATAGACTTGGATTACTGTGATATTGAATGGTTTGCCTTGGAAACGAACAGAGATCATTCTGTCGTTTTTGAGATTGCATCCAAGTACTGCATTTTGGACTCTTGTTGGCCATGATGGCTATTCCATTTCTTCTGAGGGATTCCTGCCCACAGTAGTAGATATAATGGTCACCTGAGTTAAATTCACCCATTCCAGTCCATTTCAGTTTGCTGATTCCTAGAATGTCGACATTCAGTCTTGCCATCTCTTGTTTGACCACTTCTAATTTGCCTTGATTCATGGGCCTGATGTTGCACGTTCCTATGCAATATTGCTCTTTACAGCATCGGACCTTGCTTCTATCACCAGTCACATCCACAACTGGGTATTGTTTTTGCTTTGGCTCCATCCCTTCATTCTTTCTGGAGTTATTTCTCCACTGATCTCCAGTAGCATATTGGGCACCTACTGACCTGGGGAGTTCCTCTTTCAGTATCCTATCATTTTGCCTTTTCATACAGTTCATGGGGTTCTCAAGGCAAGAATACTGAAGTGGTTTGCCATTACCTTCTCCAGTGGACCACATTCTGTCAGACCTCTCCACCATGACCCACACATCTTGGGTGGCCCCACACAGTTTGGCTTAGTTTCATTGAGTTGGACAATGCTGTGGTCAGTGTGATCAGATTGGCTAGTTTTCTGTGATTATGGTTTCAGTGTGTCTGCCCTCTAATGCTCTCACAACACCTACCGTCTTACTTGGGTTTCTCTTACCTTGAACGTGGGATAGCTCTTCACAGTTGCTCCAGCAAACCGCAGATGCTGCTCCTTACCTTGTACGAGGGGTATCTCCTCATGGCCGCCCCTCCTGACCTTGAAGGTGGAGTAGCTCCTCTAGGCCCTCCTGCATCCCTGCAGCTTCTGCTCCTTGGATGTGCAGTAGCTCCTCTCGGCCGCCTCCGGTGACCTCTGGCATGGGGTAGCTCCTCTTGGCCACTGCCCCTGACCTCAGACAGGGGGTAGCTCCTCTCTGCTGCTGCTGTGCTGATGCAGCCTGGCACTCTCCGTCGCCACCCCTGACTTGGGCGAGAGGTAGCTCCTCTCAGCTGTGCTTCTGCGCGGTCTGGTGGTCCGGGGTCCTATCCAACTAAAAGAGCTACTAATAGCCATACATTAACAATTTGAGTCACAGAATATTATATTACTGAATTATAACCAAATAAAATAAATTTCACGAGTCCATAGTGATATAACTAAATACATAAATGAATAAATAAATTAAATGGGGGAGATTTAACAAATCCCTCATGTAGAAGAATACCAAATAATTTATGTGTATACCCCACCTTCAAGGAGGTAAAACATAACTCCACATTCCTTTAGTGGGGGTTGTATATGCTGCTGCTGCTGCTGCTGCTAAGTCACATCAGTCCTGTCCAACTCTGTGTGACCCCATAGACGGCAGCCCACCAGGCTCCTCTGTCCCTGGGATTCTTCAGGCAAGAATACTGGAGTGGGTTGATATTTCCTTCTCCAGGGCATGAAAGTGAAAATTGAAAGTAAAGTCGCTCAGTCGGGTCCGACTCTTCGTGACCCCGTGGACTGTAACCCACCAGGTTTCTCCGTCCATGGGATTTCCCAGGCAAGTGTACTGGAGTGGGGTGCCATTGCCTTCTCTGGGGGTTGTGCATAGTGATTCCTAAGTGTACAGTACGGAAAAGGGAAAAAATTTATGGTTGAGAAACCTAACACTAACTGAGCCTGGCCTTCAACAGTGATAAATGAGGTGAATAGTATACACCTGTGGAGAAGGTGATGGCACCCTACTCCAGTACTCTTGCCTGGAAAAACCCATGGACAGAGGAGCCTGGTAGGCTGCAGTCCACGGAGTCGCAGTCGGATACGACTGAATGACTTCACTTCACTTTTCACTTTCATGCATTGGAGAAGGAAATGGCAGCCCACTCCAGTGTTCTTGCCTGGAGAATCCCAGGGATGGGGAGCCTGGTGGGCTGTCATCTATGGGGTAGCACAGAGTCCGACACGACTGAAGGGACTTAGCAGCAGCAGCAGTATACACCTGTATTACTTTCCTAGGGCTGTTATAACAAAGAACAACAAACTGCAGGGTTTAAATAAAATAAATTAATGATGTCACAGTCAAGTCCAAAATCAAGGTATAACAGGACCATGCTCTCTCAAAAGTTCTAGGGCAGAATCTGTTCCATGGTTTTCTTTGGGTTTTAGGGTCCCCACCAATCTTTGACATTCCTTGGCTTGCAGCTGCTAAACTGCAGTCTTTGCTTTCACTAACACATGGTCTTCTCTTTGTGTCTTCATAGGTTCTATTCTTATAAGAATATCAGGAATATTGTATTAGGCATCCACCCTACTCTGGTAGGGCTTTTTTCCCAAATAAGATCATATGTTAAGATACTGAGATTTAGAACCTTATATATCCTTTTTTATTTTTTTGGAGGAGGCGTACAACCCATATGGTTTAGTTGCTAAGTCAGATCCAATTCTTGTGACCCTATAGCCTGTCAGGATCCTTTGTCCATGGGATTTATCAGTCAAGAATACTGGAGTAGGTTGTCACTTCCTTCTCCAAGAGATCTTCCCAACTCAGGGATTGAACCTGGTCGCCTGAACTGTAGGTAGATTCTTTACCAAGCTTTACTGAGCTACCAGGGAAGATATCATGGGATGAACATGGCACTTTACTTTTGTGGTTTCATCCTAAAAAAACGTAATTTCATTTTAACCATGAAAAATAATCAGACAAAGCCCAATTGAGGAATAATTTACGAAATACTTGCCCAATACTCCTCAAGATTATCAAGGTCACAAAAAAACAGGAATTCTGAGAAACTGTCAACCTAGAGTTGGACATGACTGAGCGACTTTACTTTCACTTTTAACCTTCATACATTGGAGAAGGAAATGGCAACCTGCTCCAGTATTCTTGCCTGGAGAATCCCAGGGACGGGGGAGCCTGATGGGCTGCGTCTATGGGGTCGCACAGAGTCGGACATGACTGAAGCGACTTAGCAGCAGCAGCAGCAGCAGAGCTGTTTAAGTAGAGTTTACCATAAGTCAGTGTAATGTGATGTCCTAGATAGGACCCTGGGACAGAAAAGGAAAATCTGTAACAACCAAGGAAATATAGCTAAAATATGGACTTTAGTTAATTAATGTATCAATGTGAGAGTGTGCTCAGTCATGTCTGACTGTTTTGCAACCCCATAGACTGTAGCTGCCAGGCTTCTCCATCAGTGGGATTTCCCAGGCAAGAATACTGGAGAGGGGTGCCAGTTCCTTCTTTAGGGAATCTTCCCAAACCAGGGATCAAACCCAGATCTTCTGCATGTCCTGAATTACAGGCAGATTCTTTACTGCTGAGCCACTGGGGAAGCCACCAATGTATCAATATTACATCACTAATGTAATAAATGTACCAGAATTAATGTAAAATGTTATTAATAGGACAAATTGAATGCATGACATGTGGGAATTCTTTTTATTCTCTTTGGATTTTTTTCTTTAAATATAAGCTGCTCTAATATTAAATGTTTATTAAAAAATACAGTTACTATCACAGAAAATGAGGTAACACATGTAAAAGCTTTGCATAATGTATTACATATAACAGATGTTATACAGTAGCTATTATTTATGTTTCATTATATTTGCAAATATTAACATAAATGTTGAATAATAACTATTAATAACAAGTGAAATAAATCCACATTTACAATGTCAACCTCTTTCTCCCTGTTTTTAATATAGCATGCTAAATGTGTATATCCTGCTGGGATCTGCAATGATTGAATATGGTTTAGCAAATTCATAATTTGTGTTAGTTTTCAGATTGCTATTGTCAAATTTAATATTTTAAGTAGAAATTCTGTCTTCAATATAATAAATGGAAATGAAGTGGAACTGTATTACATTCCATTGAATGTATTGCATTACATTCAATAATGTTTTAAATTTCTGGGTAGAGAGACAAACTCAATATCCATATGAAGATGGTTTTGAGACAGGCTGGCACTTGGGATTTGGGACCCTTTGCTGCAGTGCTTGAACCTGGACAAATGTCTCCGGGAGCAGCAGAATACAAAGACATTATACATAACCTTATATATGTCCAGTTGTGGGAAACTGAGAACAATAAGATATAAAAAGACCAAAAACCCAACTGCCACTTCTGAGGCTTTGGGAGCAAAGCAGGGAACTGCAAATGATCCCTATACACAGTTCTATCCAGGAGGTGGGCAGACCACTCAAGCCATCCCTCTGACCCCATCTCTGGATGCATCTCTACCCTCATACCATTTTAAGGATCAGTTTACTCCATTCCCCTCTAGGGGGCCAGCAAGGGAACCTGTTACTTGTTCTTGTGCCCTCCTGCTGCAGCGCAAGTCCCAATAAAACTTTGCATGAACTTCTTGTCTATCCTCTTATCAATTTTTATTGATTAAGGAATCCAAGAACTTGGGTCAGTAATGGTTTGGGTCAAGAAATGTAAAGCTATTATAGACACTCACTTTCCTTGGGGATATTCATGTGGCTGTATAATCGTGGTTGCTTGGTTCATGTAGTTCAAAGAGACTTGAGTCTTCGTGAAGAATATTCTGCTCAAGTGAAAGAGACTTGAAGCCCATGTTTTGGAAATGCAGAGGGAGAGTTTGTGGCTTCTGGGTTCTGATAAGGTAAGAATCTAGGGTTCAGTCAGGACACTTTTTGTAGGGTACCACAGAATCCCGTGACTTCCCAAGTAACACTACTGGTAAAGAATCTGCCTGCCAATTATGGAGATGCCAAAGGCCTGGGTTTGATCCCTGAATCAGAGAGATCCCTTGGAGTAGGAAATGGTTACCCACTACTCT
Source organism: Bos indicus (assembly GCF_029378745.1). NCBI lineage: Eukaryota > Metazoa > Chordata > Mammalia > Artiodactyla > Bovidae > Bos > Bos indicus. The sequence goes on along the minus strand of NC_091776.1, from coordinate 24,727,538 downwards.
ATCCTTGCCTGGGAAATCCCATGAACAGAGGACCCTGGCGGGTTACAGTCCATGGAGTCTCTAAAGACTCAGACAGAACTGAGCACACACACATGCACAGAATCCTGTCCCATGTATTACTCTTTGTTCAAAGTAGTCCTCACCTCCCTCACTGACTCTGCTCCAAAATCAGGAAACTTGTTTCCCATCAGATCACCTTCCTCCTCACCTCAGGGCTTTTGCACTCTCTCTGTTGGAAACATTCCTCCCCATTGCTGGCTCTCCTCTTGGCCTTGCTCAAGGGTTACTCTCAGTGAAGGATTCATTTTCCCCCATATTTAAATTGCAGTACTATTTCCACCCAATTCCCATCCCCTTTCCTTATCTTTCCTTCTTCATAGCACTGGTCTCTCTCTGACATGTCATATAATTTTCAAAATCTGGTTTATAGAGTGTGTCCTGTCTCTACATGGAAGACCAACTTTGGCCTGTTTCATTCTCTGTTGTCACCGAGAGCCTGGAACAGTGCCTGACACATGCAGGGCATTCAACAAATATCTCCAGAATAAGAGAATAGCCAAAAAAATATTAATGAGTTCACTATTTAATGAAATTCTATGGTGATATCGTTTAGGCTTACTTTCAAACATAATTTACTGTTTTGCTTACTTAGGAAATTTTATTTTTATACATTATCTATAAGCAAAACTGAAGTGCATATTATGTCATAGAATTTGTAAATCTTCATGGAATCATTATTAATTAAAAATATCATTATGGTTTTAGGCAATAATATAATCTGCTAAATCTCAAGAATATAGTCAAATAAAAAGATCCTATAAGGACACATAATATCAGAATACTCTTGCTTTTTAAAACACCTTATTAGGGACTGAAATAAGATGGTTGAGTATCTGTGATCTAGTATTTATTTACTTTAGGTTATAGTTTGCTATTTTCAGTTGAGGATTTTATATTCTTGGGTTATTAACATAATAGACTCTAAAGAGTTCACTGGCAACATGTTTATAGGAGATTACCCATTTATATAATAAAATAACATGCTGTAAGTTTTATTAATATGTCATGATTCCAGTAATACACTAAAACCCTCATAAAAATATTAATTTTGATGTATGGCATAGATGAGGATTAGATATTAAACATGGAAAAAAACAGAGTAAATGATTATATCCATGGATGGCCTCTAAATTAGCCATCAAATAAGAAAAAAAAAAATGTATAAAGACGTTAGTGTGATTAAATAGTGTGAAAGTCTCTTCAGTGAACTAAGCATATAAAAGTACTACATGCATTCATACCACATGAAAAAGACAGTCTTACTCTACACTTTTATGAATGTGTGGTGTATACTTTCAATAATGTATTTTATTTTGGTCATGACACATTATCAATATAATTATATGAAAAAATAGGTAGAGATTTTAAAAGATGTTATTACCTTAGGTTTTGGAGGCAAAGTATTTGCCATATCCCAGTTCTTTAAATATATTTATTCTTTTCACTCCAGCTTTTGAACTAGTTAAAAGCCAATCATTTGATCATTTGTGCAATTTGCTTTCAGGCAGGAAAAAGACTATATTGACTTTCTTCCTATATTTCATGCTTTGTTAATGGTATTTATCTTCATAATTAACATTTATTGCATCTTTATGCTTATAAGGATGATATAAATTACTTTAAAAACTGTTTATAATAGAATAATTAAAATGATGAAACTCAGTCCTATATATATCCCCCAGACTTGGCTTTTATGGATATTTTACATTTTCTTCAAAAATATTTTAATAACTATATAGTATTCAATAATAGTAGACCACAATTTTTAACTACTCCTGCATTGTTTGAAGTGCTAGCTTTATTTTTTCCATTGTAAATAAAGTTATGATTAAAATCCTTGGGTATTGTCCAACTTGGGTTTCTCATTAAACAGCCAAGAAGAAAGTCTGGGTGCAGTTTGCTTTTTATGGGACGTGAAGTCAGGGAGCAGGAGATTGGGAAGCAGGGAATTGAAAAGCAAGCACAGGGAAGCCATCCATACAACTGCCTTGAATAGCTTGGTTGTGTCCTAGGAGACGGCAGAGGAACTGTGTAGGATATATTCCAGAATTGTCTCTCTTAGGTCCAGAGAAGAATTTATTCATTTTGTGCCCCTGCCTGTCTCACTGTCCTAGGTACCCTGGATCTGAGCTAAGCCTGCTGGGTTGAGAGGTTTAGGAAGAGGTTGGGGCAGCAAAGCAGAGACCAACTGGAGCTGGGTGTGGTCAGGGCGCACAACAGGAGCTGCCGCTGAAATGACAGGTGGTGGCTCCAGGAGTAGCAGCAGGTAGAGACACCCCTCCAGTTGGGACAGAGAGCCTGCTGCAGTTAGCACTCCCAGAACCCTCCCGTCCATAGCCTCCACCATCCCCAGTAACAGTGGATCCTTCTCAGGGCCTGATGGTGGTAGCCCCTGAGCTACCTGGTACCCACCTGACCACCCCCACGGCAGTCCTGGCTCAGCCAGAACAAGAGCCCTCTCCAGGACACCTCCAACCTTACAAAAGAATTTAACGAATATAGCTGGTTCCAGTATTCCCTTTTTACTCAGACTTTTCCTTTAACATGCAAACAAGGCATTATTTCTTCCATCTTGAAAAAAAAAGAAAAATCTCTCCTCTTTCCTTTCCATTATCACTGCATTTCTCGCCTTTCCTTTACAACTAAACTGAAAGCTTTCTTTCCTCTGACTCACTGTCTTATATTCCTATCCCATTTCTTATGAAAATATTTGTCAGGCTTTTGCTGCTAATCCACTGAAATCTTCATTGTCTAGTTCACAAATTACCTCCTGGTCGCTAAATCCAACCTCAGACCCCTTCTTATTTGATTTGTTATCAGCAGTATTTGACACAGCTGTGTCTCTTACCTTCCCTTGAACAACTTCTTCCCTTGACTTATAGGATATTTTCCCCCTGTGAGTCATTGGATGTTGCATCTGAGGCTCCTAAAATGTTTTCTCCACATTTCCCTAGATGTTGCCCCAAATATTATAATTGGTGTAACCTGAGGCCTCAGTTCTTGGACCACATCTTTCCAATATTCTCTTTCTTAATCATCTCTTCCAGAGCCCTGGATTTAAATACTATCTGTATGCTGATCATTCCTAATTTTATATTTTTAGCTGCTCCACTGTGCTGTCCTCAAAAGCCATTGTTGTTCAGTCACCAAGTCATATCCAACTCTTCGTGATCCCATGGATTGCATCATGCCAGCCCTCCCTGTCTCTCACCATCTTCCAGTTTCCCTGAGTTCATGTCCATTGCATCAGTGATGCCATCCAACCATCTCATCCTCTATCACTCTCTTCTCCGTCTGCCCTCAATCTTTCCCAGCATCAGGGTCTTTTCTAATGAGTCAGCTGTTCACATCAGGTGGCCAAAATATTGGCCATATATCAAAAACCATAGGTTAAAGCGTCTGCCTACAATGCGGGAGACCTGGGTTCTATCCCTGGGTTGGGAAGATCCCCTGGAGAAGGAAATGACAACCCACTCCAGTATTTTTGCCTGGAGAATCCCATGGATGGAGGAGCCTGGTGGGCTACAGTCCACAGGGTTACAAAGAGTCGGACATGACTGAGCGACTTCACTTTCACTCACTTGGATATCAATTAGGCATGTGAAACTTGTAAAAGCCAAACTCCTCTCTTACAACAAAATCTCCTCCTACTGTTTCCAACAGCTCAGAAAATGTTTTCTCTATTTCTCCAATTTTTAGGTCATTTCCTTCCCCTCTTTTCTTTTCCCACAACTGTAAACCCTAATATCACTATCTCAACACATTATCTCTGGGCACCTTGCCATCTTCTTTAACCAAGAATGTTGAAAATCTCTGAAATTGTCTTTTTTCCTCTTTTCTTAATACCCGTTTGGTGCATTTAATACAAAACTGTCAGTGATCCTGAAAGGACCTTTCTCAGGGTATGTCATTCTGCTCAGTGTCTTCTAATGGTCCCACATTGCTCTGAGTACATGCCCATTATCTGTCATAGGTACACATAGTCCAGTTTCCTTTCTAAGAACTCACAACCTATAACTCTCTTTCCATTTTCTTCACAGGACTCTAGCTCTTCCTTATCAAAGGCACACCAGGCTTCCCTGGTGGTCTGTGGTAAAGAATCTGCTTTCAGGGGACCCTGGTCTGATCCCTGGTCCAGGAAGTTTCCACATACCATAGGCAACTAAGCCCTAGTGTTAAAACTACTAAGCCTGCACTCTGGAGCCCATGAGCCACAACTACTAAGGTCTGTGCACCCAGAGCCTGTGCTCTGTTAACAAGAGAAGCCAGCACAATGAGAAGCTCATGCCCTGCAAAGAAGAGTAGCCCCTGCTCGCCACAGAGAAAGCCTATGTGTAGCAATGAATATCCAGCCTAACCAAAATAAGTAAATAGTTTTGTGTGTTTTTTTTTTAAAGCACACCAAGTACATCTATATTGAATGATGTTTGCCCTTATTGTATTCTTTGCCTAAAAAGCCCTCCCACAGTTTTATCTGCATGAGTCACTATCTTACTATCTATCCCTCAATTACTTTGACCTCTATTTAAATTTCCCAAATCACGTCTTTGCTGCCACTCTATACCCACTTCCCTTTATTACTAGTTTTCCCATAGTACCCATCACTATTTAATATTCTATGTATTATACCTATTCCTTTGTGGGATAGTTGGTCCTATCCACATGTCCATAAATCATTTGGTCTATCCCATGAGATCCTTGAAACTGGATCCTATCCAAAACATCCTTGTGCATATTTGATCCATGACAAATGATTTTGGACAGGACCAAACATCAAGGACTGTTTGGTGTGGACCAAATGTCTCCATGCAAATTGTACAATATAGATGCACTGGATCAGACATAAGCTAATCCACTATCATATTTTTGGTTTCCCAGTTTATTTCAGGTAACTTTCCTAAAAGAAATCGTTGTTCACTTTAATAAATGCTATATTTCCAATGACAAGAATAATATCTGATTTGCATTTTTCTACTAATTAGTGATGTTGAGCATCTTTTCATGTGCCTTATGGCCATCTGTATATCTTCTTTGAAGAAATATCTATTTACATCTTCTGGCCATTTTTTTTTTTTTGATTGGGTTGTTTGCTTGATTGAACTGTATGAGTTATATATTTGCATATTTTGGAAATTAATTCCTTGTCAATGATACAATGAAGTGTCATTCCACATGAGTCAGAATGGCCATCTTTAAAAAGTCTACAAATAATAAGTGCTAGAAAGAGTGTGAAAAAAAAAAAAAAGAACCCTCCTATGCTGTTTTGGTTGGGGCTTCCCTGGTGGCTCAGAGGATAAAGCATCTGCCTGCAATGCAGGAGACCCAGGTTCGATCCCTGGGTTGGGAAGATCCCCTGGAGAAGGAAATGGCAACCCACTCCAGTATTCTTGCCTGGAGAATCCCATGGACGGAGGAGCCTGGCGGGCTACAGTCCACAGGGTCACAAAGAGTCGGACACGACTGAGCGACTTCACTTTCACTTTCTTCTTTCCATGCTGTTTTAGTGGGAATGTAAATTGATCCAGCCACTATGGAGAACAGTGTGGAGCTATCATACGATCTTGCAATCCCACCTTTGGACATGTATTGGAAGACAATTATAATTCAAAAAGACACATGTATTCCGATGTTCATCATAGCACTATTTACAATAGCTAAGACATCGAAGCAACCTAAATGTCTATTGACACATAAATGGATAAATAAGATGTGGTGCATACATACAACGGAATATTACTCAATAATAAAAAGGAATAAGATAATACCATTTGTAGCAACACGGATGGACCTAGAGGTTGCCATACTTAGTGAAGTTAAGTCAGACAAAGACAAATATCATATGATATCACATACGTGGAATTTAAAAACTGGTATAAAAGGACTTATCTACAAAGCAGAAAGAGATTCACAAGCATAGAAAGAACTTGTGGTTCCAAAGGGGAAAGGTAAGGGGATAAATTAGGAATTTGGGAGCAACACATACACACTATTATAAATCAAATATATAAGTACCATAACATATATATGTACATCAAATATATAACAAATATATAAGGAACTACTGTATAGTACAAGGAACTATACTCAATATTTTGTAATAACCTACATGAGAAAAGAATCTGAAAAAGACCACATATATTTACTTATATGTGTGTGTGTAGATATAATTGAGTCGCTTTGATGTATATTAGAAACAAACACAATATTATAAATCAACTATACTTCAATAAAAAATATTTTTTAAAAAGAATAATATCTGCATTACGTTAGGCAAAATTTAAAAAAAGCAATTTAACACTTGATTTTCTATGAATGTCTCTCTGCATGTCTTCTATGCCTCAACACCTTCTGTAGAGATATGGTGCCAGTGTTGGTGCATAGAACAAAATTTTTGGTTTATGAGAACAGAAACCCCTTTAACAATATATCTGCTATATTACCCCTTGTTGGGAAAAGAATGTGTGTGTGTGTTAGTCGCTCAGTCGTGTCTGACTCTTTGCGACCCCATGGACTGTAGCCCACCAGGCTCCTCTGTCCATGGGATTCTCCAGGCAAGAAAACTGGAGTGGAATGCCAGTCCCCTCTCCAAATAAGAATATGTAGAACCTAAATGAAGCAATGGAAACAATAGGATATTAAACTCAATTTTCAAATTAATATTTACCTTCAAGTTAAATATGAAACAAAGGAAAATCTGAGTCTATGTTCTTTCAAATTTCACTATAAAGTAATTATTGGGTATAAAAGACATTCATACCATGGTTTCATAATTTCCTTTTTGGTTCTTCTTTCTTTAAATATTGAATGATTGCATTGTGTTGGGTACTTATGAAAGCAAGTTTGTTAAGGAGTTTCCTGAGATTACTAATCAATTTCCCTGTAAGAGGCAACTATGGCAATCAGAAGATGAAGGAACTGGACTTTTATTCATCCAGTAAAGGGATGAAGACATAATGTTAATTAGGCAGGAGGGCATGCAAACATTGCCCTTATAAATTGATTTCCAAGCATAATTCTACTTTACTGCTTAATAATATGCTCATATCTTAATAAAATGTAAAAAGAATATTCTAGGTGCTCTGTATTTCCAAATATTTTCTTTGATGTTTGAGAGGAAGACAATTGGAACATGTAGGATAAATAAATAAAAACTTTAACCACAGTTTCATCGAATGCTAAATTGTCTCTAGAGCAACATAAAAGCTTATTCTCTCCAATAAGAATCTTCAATTGAAGAATGAACCATCTTGGAATTCTTATTGAATATTTAACTCTCTAAGCCAAATTCAGCAAGTTCATTGCCTAAATTTGTCTTAGAAGAACCTAGAAACTGATCAATAACAAGTAAGAATGAAAACATTCTAAACGATTTAGCATTTCCACTATGAGTAAAAATAACAGAAATCAAATTAGAGTTTTGATTTTCATTAAGCTGAAGATTCACTTATTTTCTAAAGGAAGAATTAACTAATGCTTTCCATATAAATCATCAAACTTTAAATAGTATTATAATGCAAAAATATAACCCAGAGCACATTGAGTTTTGAATTGCAATTTGAAGGAAATTATTTCAAGATATTTAGAAACTAATATGTTAAGATAATGAATAGCAGAATATTACCATTTACCAATCATATATTTAAATGAAAATCTTTGTCTAATGTCATGCATCTAGTTTGCATAAATGAATTATGCATAAAACTAGAAAGTATTGAATTTAGTTAAATTAATAATGTCCCTTTAAAAACATATGTCCTCTCTATAATTATTAATTTATTAAAGTTAATTATGCTAATTTCATCATATTCTAAAGTTTAAATTAAATTTTTGTTCTTGTCTACTTCAACTTCAAATACAAGACCACTAAAAGACTACCCAACAATTTAGTGTATTTATTTTATTTTGCTAATTAATAAAATAACAAAATAATGTTTCAAATGATGAACTTCCTACACTTAGGTTATATAAAATATATATATTTATATATATATTTATATATCTACATTATATCTATCTAAACAAGTTCTTAATTTAAAATGTGATTTGTTAGAATCCTTTAAATTCATTACTTATAATTTTTTCAACCTGAATTAATTCCATTAAAAGGATTCTAAAGTTTAAAACCTATACTCATATGTGGATTAAGAAGGAATTGCAGAAATATTGCAATCAGCAATGTTTTCCCTTTAAATTTCAGCCGTTTAAAAATAATCTCTAGCATCTTACTATTTGTCTTCTGAATCATAAGATAAATTGGTTAAAATAGTTATTCATTAAGTAGAATGCAAATAATTCTCATATACATCATCCTATTTTCTCCTTTCACCTTATATCTAAGACAAGCAGAAAATTTTATTACCACTGTTTATGAGAGGAAGAACTAAATCATATCAGATCAGATCAGTCGCTCAGTCGTGTCCGACTCTTTGCGACCCCATGAATCGCAGCACGCCAGGCCTTCCTGTCCACTGCCAACAACCAGAGTTCACTGAGACTCACTTCCATCGAGTCAGTGATGCCATCCAGCCATCTCATCCTCTGTCGTCTCCTTCTCCTCTTGCCCCCAATCCCTCCCAGCATCAAGGTCTTTTCCAATGAGTCAACTCTTCACATCAGGTGGCCAGAGTACTGGAGTCTCAGCTTTAGCATCATTCCTTCCAAAGAAATCCCAGGGCTGATCTCCTTCAGAATGGACTGGTTGGATCTCCTTGCAGTCCAAGGGACTCTCAAGAGTCTTCTCCAACACCACAGTTCAAAAGCATCAATTCTTCGGCACTCAGCCTTCTTCACAGTCCAACTCTCACATCCATACATGACCACAGGAAAAACCATAGCCTTGATTAGACGAACCTTTGTTGGCAAAGTGATGTCTCTGCTTTTGAATATGCTATCTAGGTTGGTCATAACTTTCCTTCCAAGGAGTAAGCGTCTTTTAATTTCATGGCTGCAGTCACCATCTGCAGTGATTTTGGAGCCCCCCAAAATAAAGTCTGACACTGTTTCCACTGTTTCCCCATCTATTTCCCATGAAGTGATGGGACCGGATGCCATGATCTTCATTTTCTGAATGTTGAGCTTTAAGCCAACTTTTTCCACTCTCCTCTTTCACTTTCGTCAAGAGGCTTTTTAGTTCCTCTTCACTTTCTTCCATAAGGGTGGTGTCATCTGCATGTCTGAGGTTATTGATATTTCCCCCGGCAATCTTGAGTCCAGCTTGTGTTTCTTCCAGTCCAGCATTTCTTATAATGTACTCTGGGTATAAGTTAAATAAACAGGGTGACAATATACAGCCTTGACGTATTCCTTTTCCTATTTGGAACCAGTCTGTTGTTCCATGTCCAGTTCTAACTGTTGCTTCCTGACATGCATACAGATTTCTCAGAGGCAGATCAGGTGGTCTGGTATTCCCATCTCTTTCAGAATTTTCCACAGTTTCTTGTGATCCACACAGTCAAAGGCTTTGGCATAGTCAATAAAGCAGAAATAGATGTTTTTCTGGAACTCTCTTGCTTTTTCCATGATCCAGCGGATGTTGGCAATTTAATCTCTGGTTCCTCTGCCTTTTCTAAATCCAGCTTGAACATCTGGAAGTTCACGGTTCACATATTGCTGAAGCCTGGCTTGGAGAATTTTGAGCATTATTTTACTAGCGTGTGAGATGAGTGCAATTGTGCGGTAGTTTGAGCATTCTTTGGCATTGTCTTTCTTTGGGATTGGAATGAAAACGGACCTTTTCCAGTCCTGTGGCCACTCCTGAGTTTTCCAAATTTGCTGGCATATTGAGTGCAGCACTTTCACAGCATCATCTTTCAGGATTTGGAATAGCTCAACTGGAATGCCATCACCTCCACTAGCTTTGTTCGTAGTGATGCTTTCTAAGGCCCACTTGACTTCACATTCCAGGATGTTTGGCTCTAGGTCAGTGATCACACCATCATGATTATCTGGGTCATGAAGATATTTTTTGTACAGTTCTTCTGTGTATTCTTGCCACCTCTTCTTAATATCTTCTGTTTCTGTTAGGTCCATACCATTTCTGTCCTTTATCGAGCTCATCTTTGCATGAAATGTTCCTTTGGTATCTCTGATTTTCTTGAAGAGATCTCTAGTCTTTCCCATTCTGTTGTTTTCCTCTGTTTCTTTGCACTGATCGCTGAAGAAGCCTTTCTTATCTCTTCTTGCCATTCTTTGGAACTCTGCATTCAGATGCTTTTATCTTTCCTTTTCTCCTTTGCTTTTCACTTCTCTTTTTTTCACAGCTATTTGTAAGGCCTCCCCAGACAGTCATTTTACTTCTTTGCATTTCTTTTCCATGGGGATTGTCTTGATCCCTGTCTCCTGTACAATGTCACGAACCTCATTCCATAGTTCATCAGGCAATCTATCTATCAGATGTAGGCCCTTAAATCTATTTCTCACTTCCACTGTATAATCATAAGGGATTTGATTTAGGTCATACCTGAATGGTCTAGTGGTTTTCCCTACTTTCTTCAATTTAAGTCTGAATTTGGCAATAAGGAGTTCATGGTCTGAGCCACAGTCAGCTCCTGGTCTTGTTTTTGCTGACTGTATAGAGCTTCTCCATCTTTGGCTGCAAAGAATATAATCAATCTGATTTCGGTGTTGACCATCTGGTGATGTCCATGTATAAAGTCTTCTCTTGTGTTGTTGGAAGAGGGTGTTTGCTATGACCAGTGCATTTTCTTGGCAAAACTCTATTAGTCTTTGCCCTGCTTCATTCCATATTCCAAGGCCAAATTTGCCTGTTACTCCAGGTGTTTCTTGACTTCCTACTTTTGCATTCGAGTCCCCTATAATGAAAAGGACATCTTTTTTGGGTGTTAGTTCTAAAGAACTAACATGGTGAGATATAATTTGCCAGATTTAATATTCAAACCTATAGGTGACTAACACTAGTAACTAATTCCTTTCTTGTCTTTTAAGTGCTTAAAATACTATTAAAATAGTTGCTGATATTAATAATATTAATACTACTAATAAAGTTGCTCACAGTTAACACCTGTTCTTACATACCATTTCACTACCTACCAAAGTTTATCATAATATGATCTTTTTTGAAACTTTTCACAATAATATTGAATATCCACAAAGAAGTCTTGTCTTAAATGAAAGAAGGACAAATTTGAAATTACTGAGAATGAATAGTTTTTGTGAGCTTTTCTTTGTTGTTTATTTTATTTTATTATTTAATGAGACAGCTTTCCTAATTCAAAATATGTTGGATACCAAAAATGTAACAATGCCCACTTCTTACTGAGCATCTTTCAGTATCAGGCTCTATGGCATTTTTCAAAGTTTATCTTTTAAACATTTTTCTTCAAAATTTTGTTTTGTATGTTACCGTCCTCAGGATTTAAATAAAGAAAATGAGATTCAGGGTTTAAGTAGATTGCTAAGATCATATAGTCAGTGGTGGGACCAACTGAACCAGTGTTTGTTGATCGTAATTTTTCTTGCTAAGGACTATGGCTAACACTTACGCTTGATACTTATTTTCTTTGCTTTAAAACTTTGTCTATGAGCTTTTGTTTATTTGCATTTTGTAGTGGATCCATGATATATAAAAAAGTTACAAAATATACAATTTTGTGTAAAATGAAATTTACATATGGATTTAAAGCAGGATAGGCTTCCCTGATGGCCTTCCCTCCTGGCTCAGATGGTAAAGCATCTGCCTACAATGCGGGAGACCCAGCTTCAGTCCCTGGGTTGGGAAGATCTCCTGGAGAAGGAAATGGAAACCCATTCTAGTATTCTTGCCTGGAAATTCCCATGGACAGAGGAGCCTGGTAGATTACAGTCCATGGGATCGCAAAGAGTCGGACACGACTGAGCAACTTATGACTATGAGGCTTCCCTGATGGCTCAGCTGATAAAGAATCTGGCCGCAATACAGGAGACCCATTTTGATTCGTGGGTTGGGAAGATCCACTGGAGGAGGGCTACCTACTCCAGTATTTTTGGGCTTCGCTAGTTGCTCAGCTAGTAAAGAATCCACCAGCTATGTGGGAGACCTGGGTTTGATCCTTGGGTTGGGAAGATCCCCTGGAGAAAGGAACAGCTACCCACTCCAGTATTCTGGCCTGGAGAATTTCATGGACTGTATAGGCCATGGTGTCACAACGAATGGAACACTACTGAGCATCTTCCACTTTCACTTTTCAGACGATAATGCTGGTATGTCTTCTACCAGTTCCTTAGCTCTGTTATTCAGAGGCAAATATTATTCTCTTAGTCTTTTGCTGAGTACTTTCAGAGAACACTTTGGGAAACCAATCACAACTGGTAATACACAGTGCTCTGATAAAATGATCTTTATACCTCTCACTGAATAATATATTTTAGAAAGATGGAAGTACTTATTTCAGTTTCTTGAGTCAATGGTGGAACGATAGGTCACAATGTTTCTAGGTTTTGTCAAATGCTGAACTTTCACTACAACCCAATGTCAGTAGACTGATTTGCTGAGTGCTGGTGAGAGAACTTGTTTGATTCGATAATGTTTTTTCCTTTTCTGTTATTTATATAAATTAAAAAATTTGGTTTTGTTTGTTAAACGCTTTGATGGAGAATTCAGTCTCAGTGGGTCCCAATAAACCCTTCTCTCCTGCTAAGATGGTAGGGACTCATTCTCTGGGGCCCATGGTCCAAAAAAAAAAAAGACAGTGATTCTTCACGCTTGTTTGCATGTGTATCACAGAATTTTTTCACAAAGAATGTGATGGAAAATTCTAAGCCCCCATGTCTACTACAATGACTCTAGGGTGTGCCATTCAGTTGGCAGAACTTGCCAAAATTCTTCTCTACCAATCTTTTATTACTGGAATATAGTTTTCTGTAATTGGCTCCGTACTTTGCTTAAAGCACACGGTGCCCTAAGGAGGCAAATATTATAGACTTTGGCATTTCAGCTGTTTGCAAAAAAAAAAAAAAAAATATGTCTGTCATTATGTTAAGACCTCATTGGATGCTTTCATAAGCTTTAGTTATGCACAAGTGTCGGGTGTAGTGAGAGAAGAACAGGGCAGATAGTGCTTCTTGGCTGTAAATGGTATCTATCCATAGATCATTCCAAGGAGAGGTCCAACTTGCATTTTCTGGTTTTGTTAACAGCCATATGGTTAGGAAAATCTGTAGTATCTGGGTGACAAAAGGACTGCATCCTTTTCATTGAAAAATGCAAAAAAAAAAACCAAAAAACACTTTTCTTAATTAATAAATTGGCCACCCAATTTGAAAAGAACCACTTGAGTATATTTCTAGGATCATTTCCTTCCTTAGGAAAACACAAAAATCAAATTGATGTTCTTTACATTCTCATTCCTCAGCACTTATTTAAATATCATTTTCTTAAACTTTGAGTGTTCTTATTGTACATTTAGGGAGATAAGATTTAGGTAAATAATGTAAGAGAATCTCCTCCTTTTTGACTACAAGGAATATTCAAGCTGCTGTTCATCAGTCTTACCCAATTACTGATAATCTAGAAGTTGCCTTTTCTGCTATAACCCTAAGAATCAGGACCCCACATCTCACTTATTTGTAGTAGAAAGACCAGGTTCACGAGTGTCCTCATTTGAAGACTGTGTCCACAGAGAGCAGTAGGTATTGAACTAAGCAATGTCTTAAAGCAGGGATGGATAACTGTAATTGGAAGACCCACTGCCAATGCCAATAAGAGGGCATGCCAATATCATTCCATTAGCTGGCTCCCACTTGTTTTTCTGCTGCAATTTGGGAGGCTGTGCAGGCAGCTGGGCAATTGCCTTGTGGTAATTTTTTTTTTTTTTTCTATACAGTCTTTGCTGGTCAGGTTTCCCCATCCTGTGTTCCACATATGTCATCTCAAGTTCCAATGACTCAGCTTCATACACAGCCTTGGAAAATTGCTGCCTCTTTATTCTTGCTCTTTCCAATGTATTGCGTAATTTAAAAGCTATACATTACTTCCTTCATTATTTAACACCTGGGTCTCAACATCCTTTTATTCTCTCAAAAACCTCTTGGGAAAAGATGTTTTGGTTTCCACTGTCTCCTCCTGCCACACTGAAACTACTCTTTGAGTTGCATACTTTTAATCAACCTAATTCCCTGGGGTACTTGATTTAATAAAGGGCAAATAAAGGGTATAATGAAAGAAAAACTTCCTTACACCCTTTAGGTTTTGTTACTGGGCCTGAACATTAAAATGACGAAAGAGATTAATAGAAGAAAATCATACAGATTTTATTTGGTAATTTTACATGCACACAGGAATCTTCAGAAGAAAAATAGACCTAAAGAAGCAGTGAGAACTGACAGTGTGTAAGCTTTTTAAACAGAGAAATGTATGTTTTTGGAAAAAGTTACAAGACAAAAGAATTTAGGCTGGAATAATAAGTTGTGGGAAAGAGAGTAGAAAATGTAAGTGAGGAAGTAGTGGATGATCAGGGTTATTTTCGTGGGGTTATCCGTACAGATCCATTTCAGAATCAGCTTAGTCTCCAGTGATAAGAATGGCATTCTCTTCTTGGTACAAAAAGGACACTTTTCTCACAGAAAATTTGGTGATTTATGTTGAGATAGAAATGGGAAGCCAGGGAAGCCAGAGAACCCTTTTGTACCTGCTGTTTCTCAAGTACCGTTAGCTCAAAATAACCAACATGTCAAAATTGCATATTTGGAGTCTGCATGCTCTGATACCCTTCATGGTACTAGATAAAAACTTTAGTGCTTATCTGTAAATTCTCTTCAATGGAAAGAAGGTGGGGTGGATTGATAGTGTGATAATTAGATTATTTCCTATATTCTTTATACTCATTTTACAAGACTATTCCTGCCTTTCTTTATCTCATAATTAGACATATTCTTTTGTACAACCTTAAGGAAACTAGCTAACTGGAAAAAATTCAAAACTCAAGTCTTATTCTAGAACATCTTTCCTTGGCATTAAAGAGAATGTACTTGCTCAAATAAAGTTTCTCTGTACAACAATAAGAATAGTAACAATCATTAATTCAATAATTGAACTCCTACCATATCTAATTCACAAAACTAACATTAACACATTAAGAAAATAATATATATATATATAATAGATATATATACACCCTCATGTATGTATGTATTAATGAGATTGGTATTATTAAATACAAAAACCAGGAGATGGTGAAGCACAGGGAAGCCTGAAGTGCTGCAGTCTGTGGGGTCGCCATGAGTCAAACATGACTTAGTGCCAGGATAACATAACTAACAAGTAGTATAATTAGCCTTTAAGCTCAGATCTTTTTTCAAACTCTTTACACTTTTTTTCCTATTATTCCTCATCTGCTCATAACAACTTAACTCATACTGTAAGCAACACAAAGTATGGAAAGGTTAACTATATTCAAAATTTGAGAAGAAAATATTCCATAACTGAACTCCATAACCATAACTGAATCTTGGAGTGAAATGGGGATTTTCTATTGAAAAACTCTTCTTTCAACATATTAAATGTATATATCTTTTCTTTCTCGTCTGTTCAATGAGAAAGTCTGTATTTTAAACATAGTTGCTACCCATAAGTCCAGATTACCCTCTTAATTTTAAGATCATGTTTTAATAGGATTTTGAACAGGTTGGAATTAACTAGAATGTCTTAGTATTTGCCAAAATCTTTTCCAAAATTATTTTTCTGGAGAAGGCATAACACACAAGAGTTACAGGCCAGTTCACAGACTCTTTTTATTTTTAAAATCATCTAATCTCCATATGGAGATATTGCAAAACATAAATTTACATGAGGTCTTTAGATAATTCAAGTAGTAGAATGAGAGAGTTGGCAGTGAGGTGAATAGTTTTTTTTTTTTTTTTTTTGTAACACTTCTCAAGTAATAATTCTCCCCAAAACTAATTTTAATTTTAAATCAGATGAACTTGAATGATTATGTGAGCATATTGAGGTAAAGTCCAACATGGGCTTATTTTCTAAGATAGAAGGTCATTTCAAGTACCTTATTTCTAGGATAGCTATAAACTATTTGATTTTTATCCATAAAGAGTTTCCTTTGAAATTTAGTCTTAAATAATTGTGCACTGACTAAAAAAAGTCATGAAGACAACTCATTTTCTGATTCTTTATGGGCTACAACATAAGATGACAATTCTATTCCATTTTGCATTATTTCTTCTAACTCTGGAAGTCAAACATGAACCAAATAATAATGATACTACAGAGCTATTACTATGGTTACTAGTAACAATAATAATGAATTACCAATTAGTTTAATCCAAGTAAACATTGGATCAGAAATACAGTTAACCAAGATATATTATAAAGTTGAACTTTGGCTTTTGTAAAGATATATTTTGAGTACTGAAAAGTTTTTTAAAAACTCCTAAAATTTTTTATAATTAAAAAATTAAATATTTAAAATACTAGAATATTTTTAAAATATTTAGAAATATTTAATATTGTATTAAACATACTTTCCACCTAATATCACTAAAATTCTACTGTTTCATGACGTTTATCATGTCAGATATCAGCCTGCATTTCATACCCTTAATAGATAGATGATTTTTAGATGTAATTAGCATTTATTTATTTTTATATTGGAGAATAATTGCTTTACAATGTTGTGCTAGTTTGTTCTATACAACAACATGAATTAGCTATACGTATACCTATATCTCCTCCCTCTTGCTTATACCCACCCCTACAGCCCTCCTCTAGATTACCACAGAGCACCAAGCTGAGCTCCCTGTGTTATAGAGGAGCTTCCCACTAGCTTAGACAAAATTTTAACTCCTTTATTTAATAGGGTTAAAGATGTGAACTCCAAGTGTGAAGATTGTTTATATAGGGAATCAGTAACTTAAACTGTCAACAATTCATCAAAGTAATACTATATGGAACAAGGTAGTAAAGCAATTAATGTGCAATTTGAATCTTCTAGGAAAAAGAAAAGCCACTTTAAGGAAGAAGAGTGTCTACCTAGAGACTTCTTCCATATGTCCAGATTTTAAAGATATCAGAAAAATAATTTTAAGTTTGGAAATAATTCAAGAAGACAGATAGAACGTCTTTTAAATGTTATATAGTGATGACTTTTCATCTAAGGATTGTTTGAGGAAATGTACCTAACTCACTATTTTTCATTGATTAAAGTATGCAAACCAATTAGTTATTAATAGGTGGCAACATACATTTTGTGTAGTAACGGTGCACATAATTTCTTTTCATTGGAACAGATAATCCCAAAATTCAAGACCCTATTAGATAGTCAAAACACAGCTAGCCTTGAAATCCCAATTTATAAAATACTCTGTTAATCAGTCATAAAATCTTACTGCTTTCTTCATTAAACCACATAACAACTATGAATTTACCCTTTTATATTATGCTTCAATAAGGGACATGCATATACAAAGGAATAGATGCAAAGCAAATTGTGATATAAGATCAGAGAGTATCAAAACTCTAGGAATAATAGAATTATGTCTATAGGCCAACATGAGTGATGTTTTTGAAAAATACTTTGTAAAACAAAAAGATTTTTGGAAGAATAAAATGTATTTAGATAAAAGTGGTTAAGGAATGAATAATCAGTGGTTTATTCAGTATAAATCATTGGCTCATGGGGTAAAGTAGCTTACTGAAAAAGAGAGGCTAACTCAACTCCTAATATTACTTGACTTTGTCCTGACTCTAAAAAAGAATGGTATCTCAATTATATCAGATCCATTACTCCCTTTAAAACTTGGCAAAATACTTTATTGATAGAAACATTGAATAAAAAGTACAGACAGTTTCCATAACCCTCACACACACACGCGCGCACATACACAATTTCCCTTATTATTATTGGCTTATGGGAGTGTGAGACAATGGTTATAAGTGATAAATTAATATTGACACATTAATATTAACTAAAGTCCATGGCTTGCATTAGAGTTCATGCTCTGTGTTATACAGTTCTACGGGTCTAGCCATATGCATAATGTTATGTATCCACATTATAGTATCATACGAAATAGTTTCACTGCCCTAAAAATCCTCTGTGCTCTAACGACTTATCTCTGAAAATTTGGCAACTACTGATCTTTTTACTATATAGTTTACCTTTTCCAGAATGTCATGTGCGTGGAATAATACAGCACATAGTCTTTTCAGATCTTCTCTCTTTTATTAATATACATTTAAGTTCCCTCCATGCATTTTTACAGCTGGATAGATCATCTTTTAAAATTATTGAATCATATTCCACTGTATGTTGTACCATGGTATGTTTATTTATTCATCCATTAAAGGACATCTTGGTTGCTTCCAATTTGGGACAATTATTGATAAAGCTGCTATAAATATTTGTGTGAGGATTTTTATATGGACATATGTTTTCAACTCATTTTAGTAAACATCAAAGGGTGTGATTGCTGGATCATATGGTAAGATTAGGTTCAGCTTCATGGCTTGTAAAATAACAGTTTGTATTCCTACTAGCAATGAACGAGAGTTATCATTGCTGTAGATCCTTGCCATCATTCAGTGTTATTACATTCAGTTCAGTTCAGTTCAGTTGCTCAGTTGTGTCTGACTCTTTGCAACCCCATGTGGACTGTAGCACACCAGGCTTCCCTACTTTCTTTTTATAACAAATATTTCACAAGATTTCCATTAATATCCTAAAAAAAGTCATGAATGAAATAACTCAGAAAGCACATAATTTACAGCAAAGAAAGTGTTCTTTCACATAAAAAATAAAAGTAATTCATTATACAGTAATTTATATTTTAATATAAAAGTTCCTGGACTTGAGTAAGCCTGATAGCATATTGTAATAATCAGAAACTTGGACAGACAGATACTATTGATAATTTCAGAGCTATAAACACAGACCAATCCCACAAGATTTTAGTGACTGACTCAAATATCACAAATGGTGATATTTGAATGATCAGGATGATGACTTTTTCTGAGATATGAACAAATATTGGTAAAATTCCAAAGAAACAAAGTCTTTTCTCCCTTTATAGAGTAAGTTTCTTCCTGAAACTGTTAAAGCATATTTAAAAATAAATATACAAATTTTATATATGTTAATATTTAAATATATTTAGTTTCAAGGCTTGAATAATTAATTATAAACAGGCCTTTAAGCTACAAATCTATTTCCTGGAATATTTGAATGCCACAATATGTGAGTCTCACCCATGCAGGATGCAGGAAGGCCAGCATCCTCACCCCATCCTATAAATTTCAATAACACATCCCGTTTCAGTATAGCAAATAAAATTTCCCCTCAAAGTGATGAAACATTCCATATTGGGCTTCAGTATTTCAATAAGAATCTATATTAAGATCTATATTATGTTTGGAAGGCCAAATATTTAGTTACAAAATAAAAATAAATTGACAACAATGTGTTATAAATCTGATCATTGAGATTCCAGTGGAAATACAATTACATTTGGGTTCAATTATCTTCAAGTTCACAATTTTATGTATGTCCTAAAGAGGAATCTTTCATCATTTGACCAGGTTGAGGAGCTCAGATTTCCTTATTATATTTATTATCATTATCCTTCTTTCAATTTTTTTTTCCAATTTTTTACTCTGGAAGTCTTCTCCATACTTTCATTAACAACACCCCAATCTCAGCCCTGGGATTTCTTTGGAGGGAATGATGCTGAAGCTGAAACTCCAGTACTTTGGCCACCTCACACGAAGAGTTGACTCATTGGAAAATACTCTGATGCTGGGAGGGATTGGGGGCAAGAGGAGAAGGGGACGACAGAGGATGAGATGGCTGGATGGCATCACTGACTCAATGGACGTGAGTCTGAGTGAACTCTGAGAGTTGGTGATGGACAGGGAGGCCTGGCATGCTGTGATTCATGGGGTCGCAAAGAATCGGACATGACTGAATGACTGGACTGAACTGAACTGAATCTCTACTAAATATTATTTTTGATATTTTAGAAGATAACCTTTTCTATGTATTTCTTGAAACCTTTTAAATTTTATATTTTGGTCTTCAGACAATGGCTCAGCGGTAAAGAATCTTGCCTGCAATGCAGGAGACCACCTGCAATGCAGGAGACTCATGTTTGATTCCTGGGTTGGGAAGATTCCTTGGAAGAAGGAAATGGCAACCCAATCCATTATTCTTGCCTGGAGAATCCCATGGACAGAGGAGCCTGGCAGGTAGCCCATGGGGTTGCAAAAAGAGTCAGACACAACTTAGCAACTAAACCACCTTAAAGCAATACTATTAGTAATAGAAAAAGTATCACATGGTTTTGAGAAAGAAAATAATATGACCCAAACAAAATTTCAGGAACTTTGATCATTTTGAATTTTGTAGAATCAGTTAGAACATGTATATAGTACACCTTTAAAATAAATAGGGATGAAGCTATTAGAGATTCCTAGTTGGGAGTTTAAAAAAATTTCACTTAATACACACAGTCATAAAAGAAGAGGAAGAAATGGGAAAATGCAGCAAATAAGCTTTAGAAAGCTAGGAATTACAGAATTTATTTAGAAGGCATGAGGGTACAGTAGATCACTAGTGATTATGATGTACCTTGACTGATTTTTGGAGAAATGACAGGAGTAAGAGGCATAGGGAAATCAAGAGTAGGAGCAAGTTTAGAGCATAACAAACTTAGTTATTTAATCTTTAGGTTGTCAATGAGACTGGGGGTTTACATTATCCAAGTAACATTCTGAGAATAAGAACTAATGAGATTATAGTGTCCACTCTAAATATCCTTCAATCCACTGGTTTGCATTTCCACATAACCACACCCTGCCATCACTTAGAATGCATGACTGGAGTTCTGAGGAGATGTAAGAATTGTACTTATGAAACATTTATAATTGAACTCATGGAATGTGTAATGTTTCCAAAGGGGAGAAGAAAATAAAGAGAATTACATTTGAAACTTGGCAAAAGCCTCAATTCAAGACAGGAAGAGAATGAGAACTTATCTTTATCATTCATTGAGTCACTTTTAATTGAGCATAAATTTGCACCAACACATCTTCCAGATGTAGGATATTGTTGTTTATTGCCGAGTCATATCTGACTCTTTTGGACCCCATGGCCTGTAGCCCACCACAACCCTCTGTCCATGGATTTCCCAGGTTTAAGGATACTGGAGTGAGCTTCCATTTCCTTCTCCAAGGGATCTTTCAAACCCAGAGTTGGAACCGGTGTCTTCTGCGTGGGAAGGGGGATTCTTTACCACTGAGTCACGAGGGAAGCCCTCGATGCAGGATATTGTTGGGCAATTTGAGATGTAAACAGAGGATCTGAAAAGGGCTCAAAGTCCAAGTTGGGGTGGGATAGGTACAGAAGACAATATTCTAAGGTGTTAGATAGCCAAACAGAATCTTAAAATGGATGGTAGATGTTGAGTAGAGAAAAAAGGAACAAAAAAGGCTGAGGTGAAGAAATACAACACATTCAAAAATGCTAATATTTTCATTTGAATGGACCATATTTAAAAAAGAAAATGTGGATTGTCAGACTCAGGTATATTGCAAGTTTAAAGTGCTTATCTTGATTAAAGCACTGCCTGTGTATTTGCTTAGAATAGTAGCTAGAGTTGGTTGTTGGTTGTATAGGTTTTTACGGAATAATATACCACAAGAAGTCAATGGCACAATAGCTCAGTTTTCCTAATTGCATCTGTATCTTATTTATATTACTCTTGAAAATAATGCAGTGGTTATGCAAAGAGTCGGACACGACTGAGTGACTGAACTGAACTGAACTGAAATGCTAATATTTGGAAATTTTCTTAAAGCATACATATGAAAACATTCCACGCATACATTTTAAAATGCTTTCTGGTGTGACATTCTAAAGAGGAAAACATAGACATTTAAAACAAAGATCCATTACAAGCCTGCAGATATTCCAGTTGAAAACTAAAAAAGACAGGAGTGAGTTATTGGACACAACAGGTTTTTGTTTTTTGCATGTTACAGTGCTTTTTGGTAAAATAGCATTAAAATCCTATGAACTAATTGCAATTTCCATGTAAATTGACTCCCATAAGTACAATCCTATTTAATCCTTGACACTAATGACACCAACCTACATAAAAATATCCCATGACTATCTAACTCCAGGTGACAATGACATTTTATGAACTAGTTCTAACATATTAACCTTAAAGAAAATGCATTTAGTTCAATAAATCTGTATAAATATTTCACTATTTTGTTGGTTAATTCATTTCTACAGCAGTATATCACTTTTAAGATTAAATAGAACTTAAAAGAAAAACTAAACTATCATTCTCGTTGAGACTCTTGTCATACACATATCGAGTAATTTATTTTCATGGCATATCCTTGAATGCAGGTTTAAAACAATTATTGACTCTCATCTCCTGGGAAGATGCATAGAGGGGTTTCTGTCTCCTGAGACAGGTGTCCTTGCCCTGTTTGAGAATCTTGGAGGCTGTACTGAGGATCCAGTGGTGACATATACTGTTTGTTTTCTTTTCTTTAGAATTATTACATTTTGCTTTGCATATGAGTTCTATTGAAATTGGCAAAATAATGTGAGTAAAAAATTACCTAAAATTTAAAAAATTGTTGAGAGATGTACATTCAACTACTAACATGTTTGCTTATGAAAAATGTTGACATACATTTGAATTCTTGATCGAAAAGTCAGAGTAGGTATTGAGAGGATAACAGGTAGGAAGGCCAGAGGTCCGCTAGCAGGAGAAAATAAACTGCAAGTGGTAGATGTTTATTTCTTTCACTACACAAAATTAAAAGAGGCTACATTTAGTTCTGTGTTGAGGACACCTTGTTCTGCCTTGAGCTAATCAATGTGTTTTCCTTATGGAAACGTTTTTCTTAAGCTAGGTCAATGAAACTATGTATTTGCTTTGGAATTTGCCTTTCTTCAAAATGATTCTGCTTAAGACTAGCTTTTTTCTTTTCTCAAACCTTGGGGTGATAATGACTCAACAAACCAGTATTCCTGTCATTTGTTATATGGCCTGGGGTGGTGGGGAGATGACACACCTCATGCCCTCCTATCTTAAAAATGCATATTGTGGGAGAGGGGCCTGGTGAAACTCCCTGAGCCTTGAGATGTCTCTCTTACCTAATTAGTAGATTTCTAACAGACATAAAACATCTTGCTAAAAACTAGCAAGGGGGCACTCTTTCCATCCCCTTCTGATGTCTATGCCATAAGCTTTCCCTATTTCTAATATACTTGAATAAAACGTTGCTATACAAAAAGCCCCAAGTAGTCAAGCCTTGTCTCTGAACCCAGATCAAAACCCTTTCCTCGGGAGATCATGAATCCCGGCATAAAACATGGCTCACAGCAGCAAACTTTCAGTATATAAGGGAGGAAAATTTTATTTTTCCTTTTGGGGGCCTGGAAATTAAGCTGATAAAAGACAGATTACCAAAAGAAAAACAAGCAAAAGCGTATTAATGTGTGCACTGAGCATAGAAATGGGGAAATCCAGTGATGAGCAACTCAAAGTGGTGGTTAGAACTTGGGTTTTAATAGCATTTTAATAATAACAACAACAACAAATACACTTTGTACAGAAGTCAGAGGACAGAAGAGAAGGACTTTCTTAAGACAGCAAAAATAAGACCAGGAGCTGACTGTGGCTCAGATCATGAACTCCTTATTGCCAAATTCAGACTTAAATTGAAGAAAGTAGGGAAAACCACTAGACCATTCAGGTATGCCCTAAATGAAATCCCTTATGATTATACAGTGGAAGTGAGAAATAGATTTAAGGGCCTACATCTGATAGATAAGAGTGCCTGATGAATTATGGAATACAGTTCGTGACATTGTACAGGAGACAGGGATCAAGACCATCCCCATGGAAAAGAAATGCAAAAAAGCAAAATGGCTGTCTGGGGAGGCCTTACAAATAGCTGTGAAAAGAAGAGAAGCGAAAAGCAAAGGAGAAAAGGAAAGATATAAGCATCTGAATGCAGAGTTCGAAAGAATAGCAAGAAAAGATAAGAAAGCCTTCCTCAGTGATCAATACAAAGAAATAGAGGAAAACAACAGAATGGGAAAGACTAGAGATCTCTTCAAGAAAATTAGAGATACCAAAGGAACATTTCATGCAAAGATGGGCTCGATAAAGGACAGAAACGGTATGGACCTAACAGAAGCAGAAGATATTAAGAAGAGGTGGCAAGAATACACAGAAGAACTGTACAAAAAAGATCTACATGACCCAGATAATTATGATGGTGTGATCACTCACCTAGAGCCAGAAATCCTGGAATGTGAAGTCAAGTGGGCCTTAGAAAGCATCACTACAAACAAAGCTAGTGGAGGTGATGGAATTCCAGGTGAGCTATTCCAAATCCTGAAAGATGATGCTGTGAAAGTGCTGCACTCAATATGCCAGCAAATTTGGAAAACTCAGCAGTGGCCACAGGACTGGAAAAGGTCAGTTTTCATTCCAATCCCAAAGAAAGGCAATGCTGAAGAATGCTCAAACTACCACACAATTGAACTCATCTCACATGCTAGTAAGGTCAGATCAGATCAGTCGCTCAGTCGTGTGCCACTCTTTGTGACCCCATGAATCCCAGCACACCAGGCCTCCCTGTCCCTCACCAACTCCTGGAGTTCACTCAGACTCACGTCCATCGAGTCAGTGATGCCATCCAGCCATCTCATCCTCTGTCATCCCCTTCTCCTCCTGCCCCAAATCCCTCCCAGCATCAAGGTCTTTTCCAATGAGTCAACTCTTCGCATGAGGTGGCCAAAGTACTGGAGTTTCAGCTTTAGCATCATTCCTTTCAAAGAAATCCCAGGGCTGATCTCCTTCAGGATGGACTGGTTGGATCTCCTTGCAGTCCAAGGGATTCTCAGAGTCTTCTCCAACACCACAGTTCAAAAGCATCAATTCTTTGGCACTCAGCCTTCTTCACAGTCCAACTCTCACATGACCACAGGAAAAACCATAGCCTTGACTAGATGAACCTTTGTTGGCAAAGTGATGTCTCTGCTTTTAAATATGCTATCTAGGTTGGTCATAACTTTCCTTCCAAGGAGTACGCGTCTTTTAATTTCATGGCTGCAGTCACCATCTGCAGTGATTTTGGAGCTCAGAAAAATAAAGTCTGACACTGTTTCCACTGTTTCCCTATCTATTTCCCATGAAGTGATGGGACCAGATGCCATGATCTTCGTTTTCTGTATGTTGAGCTTTAAAGCCAACTTTTTCACTCTCCACTTTCACTTTCATCAAGAGGCTTTTGAGTTCCTCTTCACTTTCTGCCATAAGGGTGGTGTCATCTGCATATCTGAGGTTATTGATATTTCTCCCAGCAATCTTGATTCCAGCTTGTGTTTCTTCCAGTCCAGCGTTTCTCATGATGTACTCTGCATATAAGTTAAATAAACAGGGTGACAATATACAGCCTTGAAGTACTCCTTTTCCTATTTGGAACCAGTCTGTTGTTCCATGTCCAGTTCTAACTGTTGTTTCCTGACATGCTAGTAAAGTAATGCTCAAAATTCTCCAAGCCAGGCTTCAGCAATATGTGAACCATGAACTTCCTGATGTTCAAGCTGGTTTCAGAAAAGGCAGAGGAAGCAGAGATCAAATTGCCAACATCCGCTGGATCAACGAAAAAGCAAGAGAGTTCCAGAAACACATCTATTTCTGCTTTATTGATTATGCCAAAGCCTTTGACTGTGTGGATCACAATAAACTGTGGAAAATTCTGAAAGAGATGGGAATACCAGACCACCTTACCTGCCTCTTGAGAAATTTGTATGCAGGTCAAGAAGCAACAGTTAGAACTGGACACGAAACAACAGACTGGTTCCAAATAGGAAAAGGAGTACGTCAAGGCTGTATATTGTCACCCTGCTTATTTAACTTATATGCAGAGTACATCATGAGAAACGCTGGACTGGAAGAAACACAAGCTGGAATCAAGATTGCCGGGAGAAATATCAATAACCTCAGTTATGCAGATGACACCACCCTTATGGCAGAAAGTGAAGAGGAACTCAAAAGCCTCTTGATGAAAGTGAAAGTGGAGAGTGAAAAAGTTGGCTTAAAGCTCAACATTCAGAAAACGATCATGGCATCCGGTCCCATCACTTCATGGGAAATAGATGGGAAACAGTGGAAACAGTGTCAGACTTTATTTTTCAAGGCTCCAAAATCACTGCAGATGGTGACTGCAGCCATGAAATTAAAAGACGCTTACTCCTTGGAAGGAAAGTTAAGACCAATATTTTGAATATAGCATATTCAAAAGCAGAGACATCACTTTGCCAACAAAGGTTCATCTAGTCAAGGCTATGGTTTTTCCTGTGGTCATGTATGGATGTGAGAGTTGGATTGTGAAGAAGGCTGAGTGCCAAAGAATTGATGCTTTTGAACTGTGATGTTGGAGAAGACTCTTGAGAGTCCCTTGGACTGCAAGGAGATCCAACCAGTCCATTCTAAAGGAGATCAGCCCTGGGATTTCTTTGAAAGGAATGATGCTAAAGCTGAAACTCTAGTACTTTGGCCACCTCATGCGAAGAGTTGACTCATTGGAAAAGACTCTGATGCTGGGAGGGATTTGGGGCAGGAGGAGAAGGGGATGACAGAGGATGAGATGGCTGGATGGCATCACTGACTCAATGAACGTGAGTGTCAGTGAACTCTGGAAGTTGGTGATGGACAGTGAGGCCTGGTGTGTTGCGATTCATGGGGTCACAAAGAGTCGGACATGACTGAGCGACTGAACTGAACTAAATATAATGGAAAATCTAGCGAAAGATAAAGGCTAGTTTGTAAGGTTTGTTAGGTAAATTTCCTCAGTTCCCCTCTCTGGGCTGATAAAGACATAGAGCTATCTCCAATAATTAAATTCTGTCTTTCCTAAAAAGAAATGGTTCATCTTTACAAAATTTTAACTTGATTTTAGTTAGGTAAATAGAGGTAAAGCAAAGAGATTTTCTTGTATCTGCTTCTTCTCAATTGTCTTTAGTTCAAAATAATATGTCAGAGAGGCATATTTTGGGGTGGTAGATTTTGATATCCTTCAGTAGTTTTTTTTCCAATGTCATTGTTAAGAAAAGTGATATCTTTATTTACAAAGATAGAGGAAATATTTTAAAGCTAGTAAGTGAAAAAATGGTTTGAATTAGTTTTATGATTTTTGGTACTTTGGCTATAAGATATACATGGCTACGATGCAAGCTATTTGTGACATTACTAATACATGTTCCAAAGTATCCTGTTCAATAGTTCAAGGAGCTTTAAAAAATTAACTTTTTTTTTTCCTAAATAATATATAAGGAAATTATTTTTCTGTACTATTTGCATTTTTTTCACAAGTTATATACAAAATATAACAACATTTTACAATATGTATACAAACATGAGACCATCACCACCTTCAAGATAGTGAAAGCAGAATAGCTATGCATTCCATCAATTAAGAAAAAAAAAATCACTGCTATAAAAATGTCCCAGAATAGAATTACTATAATGATTATTTATTCCACGAATGCATGCAAGCATATAACCTTATATATTCACAGTCTTAAATTCCTTTTCTACTCTTATTAACTATTTCTGATATCAACTTTATTGAAATATATTTTTTAATTTTAACTTTTTCCCATGATACCGAGACAATCTTAGAACTTGAATTTTCCTGTATACTTGATTAGTAAGATGAGACTGCTTTCACAATAAATGCTTGGCAAATCTCTGCAAAAAATAGCATTGCCAGCTACTTTAGTTATGGCAAAAAGTAGTAATACCTTCAACCCTTTAAACGTTTTGGAAAACTAATTTTGAAACATGAACGAAGGGGGCAGGGCAGAACTTTTAAAAGAATGACAAGTGGGTGCAAGATGGCAGACAAGTCAACTTCGACTAGACCTTGATCCTCAGTATGCACTCCCTGTAACACACCAGCATGCTAAGTGACACTCCTGGAGGCCACATGACAGTTCCAAGGTGGCTCATCAAAGACCAAAGTGAGCAATGGCCCAATTCCTGGAAATCTCGGCCCCTTCTCCAGAATACTTGGAATAATCCTCCTACTCATTAGCCTATGAAATTCAGTTCTGTTCAGCTCAGTCACTCAGTCGTGTCTGACTCTTTGTGACCCATGGACTGCAGCATGCCAGGTTTCCCTGTTCATCACCAACTCCCAGAACTTGCTCAAACTCATCTCCATTGAGCCAGTGATGCCATCCAACCAACTCATCCTCTGTCATCCCCTTCTTCTGCCTTCAATCTTTCCCAGCATCAGGGTCTTTTCTAAGGAGTGAGTCAGTTCTTCATATCAGGTGGCCAAAGTATTGGAACTTCAGCTTCAGCATCAGTCCTTCCAATGAATATTCAGGATTGATTTTGTTGGAGGAAGGGGGACACCTTACAGGGCCTGAACTGAAGTGGGCTCTTGTCTAACACTCAGATATGAATTGTCCGAGGAGATACATGTGCTGACAAAGCAAGAGATTTTGTCAGGGAAGGAAACCCAGGTGGAGAGCAGTAGGGTAAGGGAACCCAGGAGAATTGCTCTGACACGTGGCTTGCAATCTCGGGTTTTACGGTGTTGGGATTAGTTTCCAGGTTGTCTTTGGCCAATCATTCTGACTCAGAGTCCTTCCTGGTGGTGCATGCATTGCTCAGCTAAGATGGTGCTAGCGAGAGGGATTCTCGTGGGTAGACAGACATGTGGTGTCTCCTTTTGATCTTTCCAAAACTATTCTGGTTGGTGGTGGCTTATTAGTTTCGTTTTCCTTACCTGGACCTCATGTCATAAAACAACTTAAGCAAATGGTTACTAGGGAGCCTGGCCAGGGTGGGCTGTTTCAGTCTGTGTGCTCCCCCTAACAACTCCTCCTGAGAGACTTCATACTCAAGATACTCTTTGGGAATTGGGGCAGAGGTCTCTTTCTTCTGTAACTTCTTCCTGCTGTGCATGGGCATAGTCCTGCCTAACAGAGCAGAAATCTCTCTCTACCTGATCTAATTCAAGGTACTCTTTGCCTGAAACCAGCATTCACCCTAGTAATAACAGCAATTTAGCTTGAAACTGTTGGCTCCTCTCAGAAATGAAATAGACAGGGGCCAAACAGGATGCCTAACATAATGGCCATCACTGCTCCCCAGAACCAGAAGACAACATTTGGGGTGAGGGCTGTAGGTTTGTGTGACTTTTTCTAATTGGTTGGTGGTGAGGCAACAGAGCGGTGTTCCAGAAATCTTGTGCTCAGCCTGAAGTTACCATCCTCCACCTGGGTGGGGGCCCCAGTTCTGTAGAACTCAAAGACATTATTATGTATATTGTTTTGAGTAGGAGCCAGGACCCTGTCTCAAGGCTATACCACCATCTGATTCTTCCTCCTCAGTTTCTGTATCCCCTCCTTTCCCTGATTAACAACTGCTTGAATCTGCTCTTCAGGACTCAGGGAAGGTCAAGGAGGCTGAATAAAAGTTTTTATCCTATGAACAAGAAATAGAGAACACAGAAGGGATCTGTACTGCAGAGTCCCTCGGAATCCTGCTCAGCTTTAATTCAAGGAACTGGGCAACCATGACTCTGATAACTTCCTGTCAAAATGGGGCATAGGACTGCCTCAGTTTGGAGAATAGACACTGAACTGGAAGTATTCTTGCGTTCCAAGTCCTAGATCTGAGTCTTGTATAATTAAAACCTCAATACCTCGGTCTGCCATTTTAGTGTAACAGACTCAGTTAGAAATAGTTGGAGTGACAAACAGAATTTTAATAGACAAATTAAAACACATTTTTTTTCCAGAAGAATGGTCCTGAAACCCAGTCTGGACATGGCACTTCGGAGAGATTTGTAGCCAGGTAGCCAGTTGCCTACAAGTCTCCAGCTAGTTTTATAAAAAGTAAGGTTGCAGTTACTAGATGCCAGCAGACATTGTTTTGAGAATGTCTGGTGGCATCCAAGCCTGACATGACTCAGAACTCATGTGTTTGGCAATACAAGGTCTAGTCTGAAATTATACCTATAGTATCGCCTAGTTATTTCCCTGGATGTCTGAATCATAGTTACTCTATTTTGACTTTTAATTGTAAAAATATTTTTTAATAGCCAAAGCCAATGTCACCATTAACAATGTCAGTGTTTCTCTAGGTATGAGAAGATGAAAGAGTTGGGACTCATAAAATCTTCTGAAAAGATTTAACTCTCTGAAGGCTTGTACTGCCAGTTTTTCCCAGAGCATAGAGTGCCTCATTCCTGATTTTCACCCTGAACTCCTTTCAGAGGAGTTGAAGGTCAGCAGCTGCAGTGGGTGTGCTTTAATCTTTGTAGACATAGATGACAAGTGTCAGGTTCCAGTTGGCAGAGCCCCTTCTTGGTCATAAACTTGACCATGATTTTGAGGCGATATTTCATGACCATTTCATCCCACAGTGCTGAGAATGTCTATTCTCAGGTTTGGGCAAATATTTTGTTGACAGGCCACTCAATGTGCTGTTACTGGACTGCGCCATAAAACAGTATCCAAAATTCTCTGGACCACCTGTCTTACTACCCTGTTGGTCCAGGAAAACATTCCCTCTTGTTGCTTATTCCTATATCTAAGAGTTACACTGTTACCATCATCGATTTCATATGGAACTCTATTTTCAGAGGCCTCAGGCACACATTTGGCAGTGTAAGAAAGAGCAATTTTGTATAACAGGTGAAATACAAATAACATAGCCAGCAGTATTAGTAAAGTCATAAGTAAGACTTAAGCTAACAGCTTCCATTAGATGTAGCCCAGTATGTCCCAGGTCATCTGACTTACTATACTCTGTACGAATCTTTATTTTCCAGGGAAATTATATATTGGCACTCTCTATAAGGCACATAGCTCAGTTTTCTAGTGTTACGAGGCTGATTATCCTTAGTATGATTTAACTGTTTCCGACATAGAGCAGACCTTAAACCTAAATTACCATAGCCTACTGTTATCTATGTAAATCCATCCCATAATTGTGGGAGATTTTTTTCCTTTGCTGAAACTTTGCTTGTTGCTCTGATTGAGCTTGAATAATAGAAGAAAACTCAAATTTATGGCCAAAGTCAGAGTCAGTTTAGTTCAGTTCAGCCTCTCAGTCATGTAAGACTCTTTGCAACCCCATGAATCGCAGCACGCCAGGCCTCCCTGTCCATCACCAACTCCCGGAGTTCGCTCAAACTCATGTCAATCGAGTTGGTGATGCCATCCAGCCATCTCATCCTCTGTCCTCCCCTTCTCCTCCTGCCCTCAATCCGTCCCAGCATCAGAGTCTTTTCCAATGAGTCAACTCTTCGCATGAGGTGGCCAAAGTACTGGAGTTTCAGTTTTACCATCATTCCTTCCAATGAATACCCAGGACTGATCTCCTTTAGAATGGACTGGCTGGATCTCCTTGAAGTCCAAGGGACTCGCAAGAGTCTTCTCCAACATCACAGTTCAAAAGCATCAATTCTTTGGTGCTCAGCTTTCTTCACAGTCCAACTCTCACATCCATACATGACCACTGGAAAAACTATAGCCTTGACTAGACGGACCTTTGTTTGCAAAGTAATGTCTCTGCTTTTCAATATGCTATCCAGGTTGGTCATAACTTTCCTTCCAAGGAGTAAATGTCTTTTAATTGCATGGCTGCAATCACCATCTACAGTGATTTTTGAGCCCCCCAAAATAAAGTCTGACATTGTTTCCACTGTTTCCACATTTATTTCTCATGAAGTCATGGGACTGGATGCTATGATCTTAGTTTTCTGAATGTCGAGCTTTAAGCCAACTTTTTCACTCTTGTCTTTCACTTTCATCAAGAGGCTTTTTAGTTCCTCTTCACTTTCTGCCATAAAAGTGGTATCATCTGCATATCTGAGGTTATTGATAATTCTCCCAGCAATCTTGATTTCAGCTTGTGCTTTCCAGCCCAGTGTTTCTCATGATGTACTCTGCATATAAGTTAAATAAGCAGGGTGACAATATACAGCCTTTTCCTTTTTGGAACCAGTCTGTTGTTCCATGTCCAGTTCTAACAGTTATTTCCTGAACTGCATATAGGTTTCTCAAGAGGCAGGTCAGGTGGTCTGGTATTCCCATCTCTTTCAGAATTTTCCAGTTTATTGTGATCCACATTGTCAAAGGCTTTGACATAGTCAATAAAGCAGAAATAGAGTCAGAGTAGGTATTATTAATTGGCCAGGTGAGGGGGTTCCATCTAATAATATCAATAGTGACCTGAATATA
This sequence comes from Bos indicus, assembly GCF_029378745.1. Taxonomy (NCBI): domain Eukaryota; kingdom Metazoa; phylum Chordata; class Mammalia; order Artiodactyla; family Bovidae; genus Bos; species Bos indicus. Next base: position 24,695,232 of record NC_091776.1, on the reverse strand, counting down.
ACTATAATTTTTTTAAAGTAAATTTTCTCTGGGCCAACCAGTTAAATCCTGGAAGTAGAGAAATTCACTAAGGTAACCCAGAACTAGACACAGGTAATTGGCCACAAACCCAACAACTGGATTGATTTCTAAAACTAGCATAGGATCAGGCCTGTGATATGAAAGCACTTGATTTATATGCAAGGGTCTAAGAAGTCAAGAAAACATAAGTGATCATACAAATCAGCTGTCTACCTCTGATGTCATCTTCTTGTCCTGGTGTAGTGTAGTTTCTCCTCTGTTTGAGTATCATTTTATGGTGAAATCAGGTTAGCTCTCCTCTCTATAGACCACTCCAGTATAGGGGCCTTTGGAAGTGGGAATAAATGTAAGAGTCAATTTCTCTTCTGTTTGTATATGAGTTAGTTAAAAGTAGCTGATAAAAAAGGTCCTGCCATCCAGGCTGGAGACAGTCCCTTAAATCATGCATTTTTCAGACCTGGTTTCAGGTCATGAGACATTTGATCTTCTTCCAAAGACAGAGTACTGAGTTAAGCTTCAGAAACAAACTTAGGGTTTGTTTAAGAATTCAATTAAATTTTACATCAGTATCACATAAGAGCAAAGAACTATCCAGGAAATGAGCCTTACTAGATGCAGATGTCCATTAACAACCTGGGATTTAACATTTATTGAAACATCCTTTTCTCCCTAAAATTACCCTCATTTTTATCAAACATAACGAAATTAAGGCTAGTTTGTTTGCAAAATAGGTCTGCTCTCAGTAATTTTGGCTTGATAATTTATATAACCATAACTGGTCATAGACTTTTTGCTCTGCTGAAACATTTATAGAGTCTCAGACTAAACTTTTAAAATAAAACAGGGCTAGGAAACACACAACAAAGGCTTATTATAGATTTTGTCTAACAAATCTAAGTGAATTCTTCCCTTTTCAAGGTCTCAAAAATTCATTGAGATTTTTGTACCTGTTAGATAACCTTCCTAACTCATCTGATAAACTTACTGGAAACCTAAGAATTTCCAATCTCTGGAGGAGCCAGAGAGAAAATATAAATTTTTTGTTTCTAACATATAATTTTACCAGATTACTGTCATAATTCATTTGAAAGGAAGGTTTTCCCTACTCCCAGAAGACACAAGATTCAAACCCATAATTTTTTAGATAGAAACCATAAAAGTTAGAAGCATATTTGCTGGTTCATTCAGTACTTTTGTTAACATTTGTGACGTCATCAGGTTTTACATTAGCATACCAGGATATATCAGGAGTTTCCCTTATAACTCAGTTGGTAAAGAATCTGCCTACAATGCAGGAGACCTGGGTTGGATGCTAAGGTTGGGAGGATCCCCTGGAGAAGGAAATGGTAACCCACTCCAGTATTCTCGCTTTGAGAATCCCATGGATAGAGGAGTCTGACAGGTTATAGTCCATAGGGTCGCAAGAGTCAGACAGGACTTAGTGACTAAATCACCACCACCAGGACATATCAGAATGTTAAGAACTCCATATAATTTCTAGGATATCTATATTAGTAATATTTACCATACATTATAACATGAAAGGATTTATTACTCATTTGATAATATTTTTCATGTAATTTAACCAACCAAATAAACATTAGTTTAATCTCTCTCTGTGAGATGTTTCAGGGGCCCTCTGAAGCACCCCAAATTTATAGCTATAGGTCAAAGGAACTTCAAAAGGATTTGATTTAGGCAGTTTTGTCAAAAAAATTAATTAAAAGGGTTTAGAATATTTGGCGGAGAAGGCAATGGCAACCTACTCCAGTACTTTTGCCTGGAGAATCCCATGGACAGAGGAGCCTGGTAGGCTATAGTCCATGGGGTTGCTAAGAGTCGGACACGACCGAGCGACTTCACTTTCACTTTTCACTTTCATGCATTGGCAAAGGCAATGGCAACCCACTCCAGTGCTTTTGCCTGGAAAATCCCAGAGATGGAGGAGCCTCGTGGGCTGCCACACAGAGTCAGACACGACTGACACGACTTAGCAGCAGCAGTAGCAGCAGAACATTTGGTCAGATTTAGTCAATGCTGATGGGTGTATCATTTAGCTTGCTGGCATGTCACAATGGACCTATATACCGAGGCTCAAGGTCTAGTGAAAATCTTGGACCTAGTTGGCTCTAACCAGTTTTCCTATGGCTATGTCATTCCCAACAAAATCCACTTATTAAACTAACTATAATCCAATTTTAGAAAATCCTGATCATGCATAACTCTTTTTAGTATTTTTTATACCTTCTTTTACTGAAAACACACTTTCTACTTTCCTTAAGCAACCAAGAACTGGCTTTTATATTAGCATTTTATAGATTGGTAAGCATAAATACCAGTAATAATTTCTAAAAGCTTTGCTTTCTTAGAACATTTTAGGATGGCGCCAAATATTATTCATTTATAGTCCCAAGTCTCTTCAGTTTCTCTGTAAAAGGAAATTAGTGTTTAGTAGTAAATGTTTCAAAATCTTATTTTATTTGGAAATGACCTAGCTATTCAATAGACTTCCAAAACTTAGTTTAGCACAACCCTTAGAAATTCAAGTTACCCCAATCTGGAGAGACTATTTTAGACAGACATTCCTAATGCATAATTATTCTTAATAGAGTTTATCTAAAAGCTTATATCTCTCATTTACATTTTTAATAAGTTTCTTCACTCAAGGTAATTTCCTTGTTGACAAACTTGTAACAGATATATTAATATTTAACATATTAAACCTAGGTACAATGAAAATATTCTATTTAATGTTAATTACTTTAAGACATGTCTATATTAGTTAGATCAACAAACAAACATTAGTATCAGGTACTGATATTAATACTGAATATTTAATACCTAATACTGAATATTTCTCAGTTCATATGAACCTGGAATTATTGTTTAATTTAGAATTATTTGATTTGTAAGTGCTTACTTTTCCTTAAGCCAATTAAATAGAGCTCATTTACAAATTAATCTCAAAAATATTATCCAGAGACAAAGACATACTGAGACATATTCAGACAGACACAAAGCAAGATATAGCTTCATTTTATGAGCTTAGTCATGAATTAGATATTACAATATAAAATTCACTAGTTTATAAAAAACACTCGGAATAAATAAAATTTTTAAAGGCTTTTTTTTCCCCATTTTTCCTTAGTCTCAGGAGTTAGAGATTGTCTAGATAAGTATTCCTGAGACCCGTGGTCTCAAGGCACAAGAAAAGAAAATCAAACTCTAACAAAATGGCAGCATGTCTAAACCAAATGGTGCCCAGACAAAGCAAAATGGCCATCACAAATCACAACACAGAACACAGACTATAAAACACGCACATAGACCTGGCAGCCCTCATCAAACACTCCCTTAAATACAAGATTACAATCTTTCAAAAAACCTCCTATAGAGATACATAACTTCAGATCCAAGCACTAACAGAGTAAATGAAAATATCAGGTTTTCAAAGATTTCAAAGGGAGGAAAGGAAGCCAAGTTGAAAGAAGAGAGGGTAGGAGGTGGGAGAGGGGGAAAAATGGGTGGCCTTACCCATTGTCTCCTGCCACCTGCAGATACCCAGGCATTACAGGACTTTACCCTGGCCCTCCAGAGAAGGGAGGACTGGAACTCAGTCCCACCAGAAACCAGACCAGACCAGATCAGAACCAAAATTTGAGTTCACTGCCAAGAGGAGGTGATCAGTCTCCAATCCTCAGCTCAGGCTGAGGCCCTTTGACCAGATTCCTGTGTCCAGGACCAGGGGACTAGAAAAAGGGGGTAGGATAGGAAGGGTTAAGGAGAGGAAAGAGAAAAGGATGGGGAGAGAGGTCAATAAAGTCTCCTGTTCCTAACCTGGCTGGGGCACTCTGGCCAGTTTTCCATGTCAGAAGGAGACCAGGGATAAAAGGTCCCAGTTGCAGCCACTGGGTCTGGTCCTTGGTGGTTAAGCTGGTCCCCGAGTACCCCGAGTGGTCAGGATGTCAGTCACAGTGAAGAAGAGTATGTCAGAGTCTCCATTTGCTGCAGGAAGGGGGACACTTTCCAAGGCCCGAAACTAGGCTCTTGTTTAACACTCAGAAATGAATTGTCTGAGGAAATACACATGCTGACAAAACTAGAGATTTTATTGGGAAAGGGTGCTCGGATGGAGAGAAGTAGGGTAAGTGAACCCAGGAGAACTGCTCTGACTTGTGGCTTGCAATCTCAAGTTTCATGGTGATGGGATTAGTTTCCAAGTTGTCTTTGGCCAAACATTCTTACTCAGAGTCCTTCCTAGTGGTGCATGCATCACTCAGCCAAGATGGATGCTAGAGAGAGGGATTCTGGTAGGTAGACGGACACATGATGTCTCCTTTTGACCTTTTCCGAACTCTTATGGTTGGTGGTGGCTTAATAGTTCCATTTTCCTTACCAGGACCTCCTGTCATAAAACAACTCATGCAAATGGTTACTAGGGAGCCTGGCCAGGGTGGGCGGTTTCAGTCTTGTGCTTCCCCTAATAATTTCATTTAGGATTGACTGGTTTGATCTCCTTGCAGTCCAAGGGACTCTCAAGAGTCTTCTCCAACACCGCAGTTCGAAAGCATCAATTCTTCAGTACTCAGTTTTCCTTATGGTCCAACTTTCATATCCATACATGACTACTGGAAAAACCATAGCTTTGACTAGATGGATCTTTGTAGGTAAAGTAATGTCTCTGCTTTTTCATATGCTATCTAGGTTGGTCATAACTTTTCTTCCAAGGAGCAAGCGTCTTTTAATTTCATAGCTGCAGTCACTATCTGCAGTGATTTTGGAGCCCAAGAAAATAAAGTCTGTCACTGTTTCTGTTGTTTCTCCAACTATTTGCAATGAACTGATGGGACCAGATGCCATGATCTTAATTTTCTGAATGTTGAGGTTTAAGCCAGTTTTTTCATTCTCCTCTTTCACTTTCATCAATAGACTCTTTAGTTCTTCTTCACTTTCTGCCAAAAGGGTGGTGTCATCTGCCTGTCTGAGATTATTGATATTTCTCCTGCAATTTCTCCTGCAATATTGTGCTTCATCCAGCCCAGCATTTTGCATGAGGTACTCTGCGTATAAGTTAAATATACTTTCCCAATTTGGAAAAAGTCCGTTGTTCCATGTGTGGTTTTAACTGTTGCTTCTTGGCCTGCGTACAGATTTCTCAGGAGGCAGGTAAGGTGCTCTGGTATCCCCATCTATTCAAGTATTTTCCACAGTTTGTTGTGATCCACACAGTCAAAGGCTTTAGTGTAGTCAATGAAGCAGAAGTAGATGCTTTTCTGAAACTCTCTTGCTTTTTAGATGATTCAACGGATGTTGGCAATTTGATTTCTGCTTCCACTGCCTTTTCTAAACCTAGCTTGAACATCTGGAAGTTCTTGGTTCATGTACTGTTGAAGCCTAGCTTGGAGAATTTTCAGCATTACTTTGCTAGCCTATGAGATGAGTGCAATTGTGCGGTAGTTTGAACATTTATTTGGCATTGCTTTTCTTTAGGGGTTGGAATGAAAACTGACCTTTTCCAGTCCTGTGGTCACTGTTGAGTTTCCCAAATTTGTTGGCATATTGAGTGCAGCACATTAAGGGTATCATCTTTTAGGAATTGAAATAGCTCTGCTGAAACTCCATCACCTCCACTAGCTTTGTTCTTAGTGATGCTTCCTAAGGCCCACTGGACTTCACATACCAGGATGTCTGGCTCTAGGTGAGTGATCACACCATAGTGGTTATCTGGGTCTTAAAGATCTTTCCTGTATAGTTTTTCTGTGTATTCTTGCCACCTCCTCTTAATATCTTCATACAGTTTCTGTTCTTTATTGTGCTCATCTTTGAATGAAATGTTCCCTTGTTATCTCTAGTTTTCTTGAAAAAATCTCTAGTCTTTCTTATTCTATTGTTTTCCTTTATTTATTGCATTGATCACCTACGAAGGCTTTCTTATCTCTCTTTGTTGTCTTTGGAACTCTGCATTCAGATGAATACATATTTCCTTTAATCCTTTGCCTTTCACTTCTCTTCTTTCTTCAGCTATTTTTAAGGCCTCCTCAAACAATCATTTTGCCTTTTTGCATTTCTATTTCTTGGGGATGATTTTGATCACCGCCTCCTGTACAATGTTACAAACTTCTGTCCATAGTCCTTCGGGTCCTCTATCAGATCTAGTCCCTTGAATATGTTTGCCACTTCCACTGTATAATCATAAGGGATTTGATTTAGTTCATGCCTGAGAGTCCCATGGACTGCAAGGAATCCAACCAATTCATTCTAAAGGAGATCAGTCCTGGGTGTTCTTTGGAAGGAATGATGCTAAAGCTGAAACTCCAGTACTTTGGCCACCTCATGTGAAGAGTTGACTCACTGGAAAAGACTTTGATGCTGGGAGGGATTGGGGGCAGGAGGAGAAGGGGATGACAGAGGATGAGATGGCTGGATGGCATCACCGACTCGATGGACGTGAGTTTGAGTGAACTCTGGGAGTTGGTGATGGACAGGGAGGCCTGGCGTGCTGCAATTCATGGGGTCACAAAGTGTCGGACACAAGTGAGTGACTGAACTGAATGGTTGTTTCCCAACTTTCTTTAAGTCTGAATTTTGCTATAATGAGTTCATGATCTGAGCCACAGTCATCTGGTCTTATTTTGGCTGACTGTATAGAACTTCTCCAACTTCAACTGCAAAGAATATAATCTGATTTTGGTATTAACCGTCTGGTGATGTCCATGTGGAGACTCTGGAGAGTCATCTCTTGTGTTTTTGGAAGAGGGTTTTGCTATGACCAGTGCATTCTCTTGGCAAAACTCTGTTACCCTTCGCCCTGCTTCACTTTGTACTCCGAGGCCAAATTTGCCTGTTACTCAAGGTATCTACTGACTTCCTCCTTTTGTATTCCAGTCCCCTATTATGAAACAGACATTTATTTTTTGGTGTTAGTTCTAGAAGGTCTTGTAGGTCTTCATAGAACCATTCAATTTCCACTTCCTTGGCATTAGTGATTGGAGCATAGACTTGGATTACTATATTATTGAATGGTTTGCCTTGGAAATGAACAGGGATCATCCTCTTGTTTTTGAGATTGCACCCAAGTACTGCATTTCAGACTCTTTTGTTGACTAGGAGTGTATGAAATTATCCAGCCCTAAGAGCTAATCACACCACATTTCAAGGTTGTACTCACTCTCTACAATGGCCTACACTCTGTCTGTGGAGTGTGTCTCTCTGAGTAAATTCACTTCTCACCACTTTGACTATCATTGAATTTTTTCTGTGATGAGACATCAAGAGCCTGAGCTTCATTAGGTCCTGACACCAGGTGTGATCTCATTTGGAAGACCATGGGTTTTGGTGAGGTTTGATCTCCTGGAGTCAGTGACAGACAGGGAAGCCTGGCATGCTGTAGTCCATGGGGTCACAGAGTCGGACATTACTGAGCGACTGAACGGAACTGAGTCCTCGCCCTGTGGATTCCAGTCTGAAACTAGGTTTTGGCTGAGTTAAGTACTAGAATATGGATTCAACTCCCAATCTGAGGTAAATGGTTTCAATTTTACTGTATCATTCAGTTTTAAAATACTCATAGCTAACATTTATAGCTACTATGTGCTGGGCTTTGAGGAAAGTACATACTAGGTTTTATATAATTTATTTTAAATATTATAATAATGTTATGAGGAAGCAATTACACTTCTTTAAAATTTATTAGTTTTCTTTACTTTTGACTACTTAATTTTATTTATTTATATAGATTAGGCTCTTTTAAAATACTGGCTATATTTCCTGTGCTATAAAATATTTCCTTATAGCTTATTTATTTTATACATAGTAATTTGTACCTCTTAATCCTTGACCCTTATCTTGCCCTTCCCCACTTCCCTCTTCCCACTTGTAACCACTAGTTTGGTCTCTATATATGAGTCTGCTTCTGTTTTGTTTTATTCATTTATTTTACTTTTTAGATTTCACATATAGATGATAAATACAGTATTTGTCTTTATCTTTCTGACTTATTTCACTATTAAAGTTATTAATCTTATTGAGTGCACTTATTAATCAGATTGATTAATCAAGCTATCAAAATTAATGGATAGGTCTATAACCCACTTCCTCCATGCCTGTGAAACTAAATCTCTCCTCCTAATACACTAATGACATACCTCAGAATTCCTTGTAAATTTATTAGCTTTAAAATAGCAAAGTCCTATGTGTATATACCTGTAAATCAAGCTGGGATTTATAGACTTATGGGGCAAGGCTGGCTGGAAAATGGTCTTAGTCACGTAAGCATTTTTCCTGTCTGAATACTTAGGGAGTAAAAACGGAGACATTAAACAGCTTAAAAAGCTCTTTGTGATCAATGTTTCCACACATATTACTCCACAAAACCAAGGGCAGTGTAATATGGAAAATAAGAGACATGTTTTGAGAGCAGTATTCCCTGAGTTTCTAGTGCCTCAAAGAAAATAAAGGCTTCTGTGGTATCATTTCAATCAATGGCAAAGTTTGGTGGTAGGTAAGATCACATGGGTCTGCAGCGAATATCAGCCTTATATATTCATGTTAACACAACGGAACACTATATTCTTTATAGTGCTCACGAATAAAGAGAAACATAACCAACTATATGCTTAAACATGGATCAGAAGGTGTTAACTTATATCAACAAGTTATATTCAATAATCATTTATTTGTATATACACTAATTTATTGGTAATCTCCACAAGAAGTAAGATGGTTAAATGCATGTGGGTTTATTTGCTGTTTATCAGAGAACTATGGATGGAGGTTCATGACATTGTACAGGAGGCAGGGATCAAGACCATCCTCCAAAAGAGAAATGCAAAAAGGCAAAATGGTTGTCTCAGGAGGCCTTACAAGTAGCTCTGAAAAGAAGAGAAGCAAAAGGCAAAGGAGAAAAGGAAATATATACCCATTTGAATGAAGAATCCCAAAGAATAACAAGGACATATAAGAACGTCTTCCTCAGTGATCAATGCAAAGAAATAGATGAAAACAATAGAACAGGAAAGACTAGAGATCTCTTCAAGAAAGTTAGATATACCAAAAGAATATTTCATGCAAAAATGGGCTCAGTAAAGGACAGAAATGGTATGGACATAACAGAAGCAGAAGATATTAAGAAGAGGTGGCAAGAATACACAGAAGAACTATACAAAAAAAGATCTTCATGACCCAGATAATCATGAAGGTGTGATCACTCACCTAGAGTCAGATATCCCAGAAAGTGAAGTCAAGTGGGCCGTAGGAAGCATCACTCTGAACAAAGCTAGTGGAAGTGATGGAATTCCAGTTGAGCTATTTCAAATCCTAAAAGATGATGCTGTGAAAGCGCTACACTCAATATGCCAGTAAATTTGGAAACTTCAGCAGTGGCCACAGGACTGGAAAAGGTCTGTTTTCATTCCAATCCCAAAGAAAGGCAATGCCGAAGCATGCTCAAACTACAGCAAATTGCACTCATGTCACATGCTAGCAAAGTAATGCTGAAAACCCTCCAAGCCAGGCTTCAACAGTTAACTTCCAGATATTTAAGCTGGATTTAGAAAAGGCAGAGGAACCAGAGATCAAATTGCCAACATCTGCTGGATCATAAAAAAGTGAGAGAGTTCCAAAAGATCATCTACTTCTGCTTTATTGACTATGCCAAAGCCTTTGACTGTGTGGATCACAACAACATTCTTGAAATTTCTTCAAGATATGAAAATTCTTGAAAATTCTTCAAGAGATGGGAATACCAGACCACCTAACCTGCCTCCTGAGAAATCTGTATGCAGGTCAAGAAGCAACAGTTAGAACTGAACATGGAACAACAGATTGGTTCCAAATAGGGAAAGGAGTCAATCAAGGCTATATCTTGTCACCCTGCTTATTTAACTTATATGCAGAGTACATCCTGAGAAATGCTGGACTGGATGAAGCACAAGCTGGAATCAAGATTGTGGAGAGAAGTATCAATAATCTCAAATAGGCAGGTGACACCACACTTATGGCAGAAAGTGAAGAAGAACTAAAGAGACTCTTGATGAAAGTGAAAGAGGAGAGTGAAAAAGTTGGCTTAAAACTCAACATTCAGAAAACGAAGATCATGGCATATGGTCCCATCACTTCATGGCAAATAGATGGGGAAATAATGGAAACAGTAACAGACTTTATTTTTGGGGCTCCAAAATCACTGCAGATGGTGACTGCAGCCATGAAACCAAAAGACATTTGCTCCTTGGAAGAAAAGCTATGACCAACCTAGACAGCATACTAAAAAGCAGAGACATTAATTTGCCAACAGATCCATCTAGTCAAAGCTATAGTTTTTGCAGTAGTCATGTATGGATGTGAGAATTGGACTATAAAGAAAGCTGAGCACCAAAGAATCGATGCTTTTGAACTGTGGTTTTGGAGAAGACTCTTGAGAGTCCCTTGGGCTGCAAGTAGACCCAAATAGTCCATCCTAAAGGAAATCAGTCCTGAATAGTCATTGGAAGCACTGATGCTGAAGCTGAAGCTCCAATACTTTGGCCACCTCATGCGAAGATTTGACTCATTGGAAAAAACCCTGATGCTGGGAAAGACTGAAGGCAGGAGGAGAAGGGGATGACAGAGGATGAGATGGTTGGATGGCATCACCGACTCAATGGACATGAATTTGAGTAAACTCCTGGAGTTTGTGATGGACAGAGAAGCCTGGCGTGCTGCAGTCCATAGAGTCACAAAGAGTCAGACACGACTGAGCGACTGAACTGAACTGATCAGAGAAGTCAAATTCATCAATTTATATAGTTACCAAAAGGGCTGAATCTTGCCTCTTTTTTCACCTTTTTATCCCCAGAATTTAATACAGGTGTTTACTAAATCCACATTCAACAAATATTTATTAACTGAAGTACTGCAAATTTTAAAAATTATTTATATTTGAAATTAGACAATTTAATATAAAATCATGCTATGCATTGTTTACTTTTCAAAACTATTTCCAAAATAACAAGAATAAAGTTAATATCATACATATTACTTATGAAAGCAGCTCTTTTGCCCTTTTCTTGTTTGCTCTTTTCTGTTCCCAACTTACCTTGAAATAATCTGATTACAGAAATGAGATCTCTAGGCAGTTTAGCCTAATTCCTTACTTATGCTCTTCTGAATGCACACCTTGCCTTGCCTAACCCATTGGCTGTTTTCCCAGATAAAAAGAAATAAGAATTAAGTAGTTAAAGAATGACTAGTTCATTACCCCCAAAAGCCCATGTAGCAATCCTGCAGACAGAACACATGGGCAAGATAACATCTAAAGACAGAGTCAGCCAGTCTGCAGGCAGTGGAGAATGAGGCAGACCCCAACCTCCAGGCTTAATGATTCACTGAGATTCTTCCCCCAGCCCTTTTCCCTTTAAAAGTTGTCTTGATTGAGCAGAATCTTTGGAGTTGGTTTCAGGACATGAGTCCATCTTCTCTCCAGAGGTCCAGCATTTCTGATTACAGCGTCCTTCCTTTCTACTGACACTTGACTCTCAATTATTGGCTTCTGAGCAGTGGGCAGCCAAATGTGAGTTTGGTAACATTATGTCTAGGATACAATGATCCCTCCATATAAGGGCTTTAAAAAATTATAGAAAAATACATACTGAAGGGTGAATATTTGATTATAAATATTAACTTTATTAAATATATTAGAATAAAAAATCCTAAAGCATCAAATTACATACTTGTAGTTTAATATTAAGTATGTTAAAAATGGTAAAATTTTAGTGATCTGAGTAAGAAGATATTGCAACTGAAACTGCTTCTTAGAATGAATGAAACACAGTGTTATTTTCTGAGAAAAATATTAGCACTAGCAAAATTTTAAAAATTAGGTAATGAATATTTATTAGAATTAATGATTAAGAAGAAAGAAAATAATAATTCATAATTTTCCATTTTAAATGTCACAATTCACTTCTTGCATTTTTTCTCTTCTTAAATTCTTACTATGCGTCTTATTTCAACTCTGTGAACTTTAGAGACCATCACTCCTCTGTGAGAAAAACGTTGTCTAACAATTATAACTATTTATCTTCTTTTGTATAAACCTTTAAATATTAATTTTAAATTTTAATTAAAACTCATACATGGCCTCAATGGAAGAACAAAACATCTATCTAAAATCATTTAAGTGAAAGTTGTTCTTTTATTTGTATCTTACTTGTCTCTTTGCTGCCATTCCCTATTCATTACAGAATAGCTAATACTGGCCACATTCCAATATGTGAATAGTAGGAAGAAATTTTCTTTTCCTAAATTTGTTTTTGTCTTTCTTCTCTACGTTCCCAACAAATGAAGTGCCACAGATAAATTTATAGTAGTTATGTTCTATCTGGCTAAAACATAATTTGTTGACATTTATTATTTTTCTCCTCACATGGGCAAGTATCTCTTCTAGATAGAGAGCAGTCATTAATTTTTCATGTTGCCTCTACTAATCTAGATCTATTCTGGGCAACAGTTTTCTAACGGGCAGATTCTTTCAAATGTAATAAGAGAGGTCACTGTTTTTTTGCCACATCCAATCACCTTATTTACATTAGGAAACATTCATTCTTCCTTGAATCTGAAACTTGCTCTGTTCTTTTTTGTGCTACTCACATCAATCATTCAACCTAAATTCAGATGACTACTTCATGAAATGCATGTCTTTTAAACAGAATTGATATTAACTTTTGATATTATATATGTACCTGTGGGCTAAGTTGCTTCAGTCGTGTCTGACTCTTTGCAACACTATGGACTATAGCCCCCCAGGCTCCTCTGTCGATGGGATTCTCCAGGCAAGACTACTGGAGTGGGTTGCCGTGCCCTCCTCCAGGGGATTTTCCTGACCCAGGGATCCACCCATGTCTCTTATGTCTCTTGCATTGGGGTCTTACAGGCTTCCCAGATGGTGCTACTGGTAAAGAACCTGCCTGCTAATGGAGGAGGACATGGCAATCCACTCCAGTATTCTTGTCTTGAGAATCACATGGATAGAGAAACCTAGCATCAATATATGTATGTATGTATGTGTAAAAAAAAAAATAAAATATATATATATATATACACATGTATATGTGTGTGTGTGTGTATATATATATCAAAGTTCTTTGCTCTAAGTAAAATTTAAGATGTGTTCACTCTACTTATCTAATGTGGAACAAGGAGGGCCTGGAGACAACCAAATATATTTGACATGTGTAAATTACAACTGGGAAATAGCCACACAAAGAAGTATTTCTACTCTACTTTTGCTTCATTTTGTAACTGTGTGGGGGTCTTTAAAACAATGAAAGAGTGACATAGACTTCAAATAACAAAAAAGATTTATACTGTAAGGCAAGTACAACAAGAAACTGTGCTCCCCCCTCTCAGTATTGTTCACTCTGAGGGACCTGCAAGCATGCAAAGCCCTTCTCCCACAATGCATAGGGTCTAATGGCCAGCCCAGACTTTTGGAGAGGGGAGAGATTCTGGGGAGAGATCATAAGGGAAAAAAAGGAATTCTTGATGACCTTGTGAGGTGATATTATAACCAATGGTTGACGAAAAACTTGATGAAAAATAAAATAATTATTTATAACAATTGCTGGACTCAGTTTGTATATATATTTTGAAAGTGAATTATGAATTTTGATAATTAACTGTATCTTATATGGGAGCCCACTAATTCAGCAGTAAGAAATAGCTCCTAAACCTGGCTATCCATCAGGATTATCTAAAAAGCTTTTCAAAATGAAGATTAAAATTTGGCCCCAAATTATGTTGAATCAAAACCAGATAGGGTCCAAGAATATGAATTGTTAAACTGTTCCACAGATTATTCTCATACAATAGCTTAACTATAGTCCAAAGTTTAGTCCAAAAGGTTATTAAAAAACAATGTTAATGTTGTTGACATTCTTGAAAAGTAAATACCCAAAATATATTATAAAATATCAATATAAATAAAAGAATTGTTGTAAACACAAACACAACAACTAAAACACACCAACTGATATTAACACTATAAAGGAAGGAAATAAGAAGAGGTTAAATATAGTTTCTATTTGAACTAATAAGATGCTAGTGCTTAGTCACTTAGTCGTGTTCGAATCTTTCTGACCCGATGGACTATAGCCCGCCAAGGTCCTCTGCTCATGGAATTTTCCAGACAAGAATACTGGAGTGTGTGCCATTGCCAGCAGACATTCATTTTTAGTTCTTACAATAATTTGATAAATCCACATTTTAAAAAAGACATTTGATATGCTAATATAAACTTGCTGGTCTAGCATAACACATGGGGCCAAACTGATTTGGGATCAGATTTTCTTTTTTTTCCTCACAAAAATTTTTTCAGTACAAATATTCCTTGAACACACTTAGAAAAGCTGTACCTTGCTCTGATATCCAATAACTATTGTAATATATGCTGTCAGACTTCTAACCAAGTGCCTTTTTCCTACCTACTCTGCTTTCTTTTAGTTTTAGTTGAAGAATAGAATATGTCACACCAAAATATGCCATGTTGGTATATTGATTATTTTGAAATATAAGCACCTGAAGAACAGCAAGAGCAGGATGAAGCTTTCTCTTGTTAAAGTGATTGAACAAGGAGACCATTAGTCTCTAATGACCTGGCAGCCTGCGGGAGCAAATGGAAACCTTAGCCAGAGTAAATTTCTATAAATGCCTCAAGGTTAAGAATGGTCCTGTACACACTGTGTTTAAAATGGATCACCAACAAGGACCTATTGTGTAGCACGTGGAACTCCACTCAATGTTACGTGGCAGCCTGATGGGAGCAGTGTTGGGAGAGAATGGATACACATATATGCATGGCTGTGTTCCTTCTCTGTATACCCGAAACTATCACAACACTGTTAATTGGTTATACCCTAATACAAAATAAATAAGTTCAAAAGAAAAAAAAAAAGTCATACCTAAAAACAATCAATCATAGAGACAGCTAGGCATCCCCAAATAAGGCAACCACTTAAGCTATAGCCAATCAAATAATCTTTGTGCTTTTCTTCCACATCTTCTCTATAAAAGCCTTTTTTGAGCCCCTTATAGCATTCAGTTTGGTGTTTCCCTAGAGTAGCAGATGTTTACTGAAATAAGGTCTTGGAAAATTTTACTGTGCCTCAGTTTATCCTTTAACATCAACCTCCCTTAATCTGCCTAAATACAGACAGCTCTTTCAAAAGGAACTCAGCTGTCAAAGACCTCCTCTCCAGCAGTTTCATCAACCAGGGAAGGATTGACTTATCACAGGAAGAGATGAGAACTGGACCCACATCCAGACAGACTGTCACAATAATGCCTTCTATTCTTTTAAGGATCCATTCATTTTTCCTAAAGATAATTTACTCTCCCCTAAGAGGACTGCATCCCCTCTCTCCTTTCACTATTAAGATAGTATTTGATCACCAAGCTACAAGTAACATTTCAGAGAGTTGCTCATTTTTCCCTGAGTATATCCCATGTATTCATGAGATATACATGCTAATCTTCTGTGTCTTTCTCTTGTTAATTTATCTTACAGGGGTCTCAGTTAAGAATTCAGAAAGGTAGAGGGGAATTTACTTTTCCTTCCCTGTATACCTATAGAGGATTTACAACGTGGTTTATAATGAGACTCCCCTGGTGGCTCAGAGGGTAAAGCATCTACCTGCAATGTGGGAGACCCAGGTTCAATTCCTAGGTTGAGAAGATCCCCTGTAGAAGGAAATGGCAACCCACTCCAGTACCCTTGCCTGGAGAATCCCAGGACAGAGGAGCCTGGTGGGCTACAGTCCACAGGGTCTCATAGAGTCGGACGTGACTGAGCGACTTCACTTTTTTATAATGAGACTTGCTCATATCACATTACAAGAATTTCATTTTTCTGATTCTTTTTGTTGTACATTGCTCAATGGCTCTAGTACCACCCCCACTTAATATTATACACATTTGAAGGCAGTTTTTAAGTGTTAGACTATTTGGACCTCCTTTATATTGGATAAGATGTATAACATTCCATTCTCTATTGAAATATTATCAACTGTTTTCTATCAAGCTTCAATCATTGTGTATCATTCACACATCTAAACAACTCATCTTTGTCTTATTTAATACAAAATATCTTATCAACAGAATCAGTAAATGAAGTACTTTTGGTTTAAGAAAAAATTCACAATATTCATTTATATGTTTGAGCAGGATATAAATTTAAACACATTTTTCTCCAGCTATCTAATATTTTATACATTTCAAGTTTTGAAATGAACTAGTTTAATTTCCAATGTAACTTTTATGTCATGGTTTTATCTGATATATTTTGGCCACAAAGGACTTACAAATCATTTTCAGAACATTTTTAGTGGTTCAGTTGTTTCATTCCCCAAACTATTTATTTTCCTTATGGTGCATAATAATATTTTATTATGTTCTTTTGTGGCTTTTTATGACATATTCTGAAACAAAATCATTTTATTGTCATTCATTTTGTTGATATCAATATTGAACAATAAGAAGAATGTAATGACCTGTTTTAATAAGTCTATTATAAACATTCATGTATCATAATCTCTATTATGATTTGATATTTGTAAGTGGAACTAGATGGTTTATGAAGAGTAAATAACTGAGTAGTAGATATTTGAAACCTCAGAGATAAAATAAATGAATATGTATGAAACTAAGAAAGTGAACACACGGGTGGTCACACTAAGAAAGTGGTCACACTAAGTGGTCACACTAAGTGACCACACTAAGTGGTCACACTAAGAAAGTGTGAAACACACGGGTGGTCGCAGCTTCTTAGTTGCTGAGAGATGACTGCAAGTCCATTAGATTCTTTAAGGCACTGGATTTCATGAGCGGTTAGTGCTAATGGCTTTGTGCTGTAAGATATCTCTGGATACTTACAGTCATGGCAATAAAGTTTAGATAATAATAAGGCTACACTTGATAAATCTGACTGATGTCTGTGAAGAATATGGTGAAAGAATAATTGTAAGGTAATTATGGCTAATTCTATATAAGAAGTTATAATTGCTGGTATGAACCACCAAATGTGTTTAGAGTGAATGGGCAGATGACAAATATTAATGATCATTATATAGCTTTGAAAGAGGTGGTCAGAAGGAATTGAATGACACAGGCTACATAACATGCATATACAAGGCAGTCAAAATCAAGCTAAAAAATTCTTAAAGTGCCAAATGTATTAGTTTAAACATATGATGTATCATCAGTAAGGATTCCTACTTGTAGTAAAGCTCAAAAATTAGTAATAGCCCCAGAAAGTAATTTTGTCCTCGTTTTGCATCCTTCTTTTTCAAACAGAAAATGACACTAAGGGAATGTATGATAGAACCAAAATGAAGTTTTACTATCAAGTGTTATAAGGGAGAAGGCAGTGGCACCCCACTCCAGTACTCTTACCTGGAAAATCCTATGGACAGAGGAGCCTGGTAGGCTGCAGTCCATGGGGTCGCTAAGAGTTGGACACGACTGAGCGAAGTCACTTTCACTTTTCACTTTCATGTAATGGAGGAGGAAATGGCAACCCACTCCAGTGTTCTTGCCTGGAGAATCCCAGGGACAGCGGGGCCTGGTGGGCTGCCGTCTATGGGGTCGCACAGAGTCGGACACGACTGAAGCAACTCAGCAGCAGCAGCCAGTGTTAGAATGTATAATTGTATATCATCCTTCCAACAGAGAAGGAAATCGTATACAGCTACCTTCATGTGCAGAATATTTTGGTATTCTCTCTCTTCATTGGAACCTCATCTCTTTATGAGAGGATCACAAAGGTTCTGAACCTGAGTTACATTAACAGAACATAGAGAGTATTCAAACTCATAAAACTCCTTACAGCAATGTGTGTGTTGTATGTATAAAGATAGATGAATTTATTTATTTGCTTATTTTTGAAGAAGAGGCCAGCTTTTATTACTAAAGATTCTAAATCCAGGATCTAAAGGTGGACCTCAGAGGGTAACTGGGCCACAGAAATTCATTTGAAAGAGTGTGTGTGTGTGTGTATGTGTGTGTAGAGGAATTAATTTTTCTAAAGAAGAGACGCATCTTTCATTAAAGCCCCAGAGTGGATTTATGACATGACCACACAAGTGGAGAAAAATTTAATTATTAAGTGAGCACTTCTAATTTTATTGTGTAGTCATGACCTCTATCTAACTCCTAAAACATTTCATCATCCTCAATTAAAACTCTGTACCTATTAAACAGTAAGTCCCATTGTTCTCTCCTTACAGTCCACTGTAACCTCTACTACACTTTGTCTCTATAAATTTGGCTATCTTAGGTACCTCATAAATGAAATCATGTAATGTTTATCCTTCTATAAATGAAATTTCATAGAACATATTTTTTAATACCAATCTACTATAGCATATGTCAAAATTTCATTTCTTTTTGTGACTGAATAACATTTCATTTTAGGTGCATACTCCATTTTATTTCTAACTTTTGCTATTATGAATAATGCTCCTATGAACACTGGCTTACAAATGCCTATCTGAGTCCATGTTTTTAGCTATTTTGGCTATATATCTAGGAGCAGAATTTCTGCATCTTAGGGTGATTCTTTTTAACTTTTTGAAAAACCATCAAACTGTTTACCGCATCTGCTGCATTATATTAATTCCTACCAGCTGGAGAAGGCACTGGCACCCCACTCCAGTATTCTTGCCTGGGAAATCCCACGGACGGAGGAGCCTGGTAGGCTGCAGACCATGGGGTCGAGAAGAGTTGGACACGACTGAGTGCTTTCACTTTCACTTTTCCCTTTCATGCATTGGAGAAGGAAATGGCAACCCACTCCAGTGTTCTTGCCTGGAGAATCCCAGGGACGGGAGCCAGGTAGGCTGCCATCTATGGGGTCGCACAGAGTCAGACACGACTGAAGTGACTTAGCAGCAGCAGCAGCAATGCACTAGGGTTTCAGTGACTCTACATCTTCACCAACACTGTTATCTTCCTTTTTTCCCTTATTATATGAGGCTTAGTATGAAGTAGGCAATGGCATCCCACTCCAGAACTCTTGCCTGGAAAATCCCATGGATGGAGGAGCCTGGTGGGCTGCAGTCCATGGGGTCGCTAAGAATCAGACACAACTGAGCGACTTCACTTTCACTTTTCATTTTCATGCATTGGAGAAGGAAATGGCAACCCACTCCAGTGTTTTTGCCTGGAGAATCCCAGGGACAGAGGAGTCTGGTGGGCTTCCGTCTATGGGGTCGCACAGAATCGGACATGACTGAAGCGACTTAGCAGCAGCAGCAGCAGTATGAAGTAGTATCTCACTGCAGTTTTGATTTGCATTTCTCTAATGACAATATTTATTGACTATGCCAAAGCCTTTGACTGTGAGGATCACAATAAACTGTGTAAAATTTTGAAAAAGATAGGAATACCAGACCACCTGACCTGCCTCTTGAGAAATCTGTATGCAGGTCAGGAAGCAACAGTTAATACTGGACATGGAACAACAGACTGGTTCCAAATAGGAAAAGGAGTACGTCAAGGCTGTATATTATCCCCTGCTTATTTAACTTATATGCAGAATACATCATGAGAAACGCTGGACTGGAAGAAACACAAGCTGGAATCCAGATTGCTGGGAGAAATATCAATAACCTCAGATATGCAGATGACACCACTCTTATGGCAGAAAGTGAAGAGGAATTAAAGAACCTCTCGATGAAAGTGAAAGTGGAGAGTGAAAAAGTTGGGTTAAAGCTCAACATTCAGAAAACAAAGATCATGGCATCTGGTCCCATCTCTTCATGGGAAATAGATGGGGGGAAAGTGGAAACAGTGTCAGACTTTATTTTTTTGGGCTCCAAAGTCACTGCAGATGGTGACTGCAGCCATGAAATTAAAAGACACTTACTCCTTGGAAGGAAAGTTATGACCAACCTAGATAGCATATTCAAAAGCAGAGACATTACTTTGCCAACAAAGGTCCATCTAGTCCAGGCTATGGTTTTTCCTGTGGTCATGTATGGATGTGAGAGTTGGACTGTGAAGAAGGCTGAGTGCCAAAGAATTGATGCTTTTGAACTGTGGTGTTGGAGAAGACTCTTGAGAGTCCCTTGGACTGCAAGGAGATCCAACCAGTCCATTCTGAAGGAAATCAGCCCTGGGTGTTCTTTGGAAGGAATGATGCTGAAGCTGAAACTCCAGTATTTTGGCCACCTCATGCAAAGAGTTGACTCATTGGAAAAGACCCTGATGCTGGGAAATATTGAAGGCAGGAGGAGAAGGGGAGGACAGAGGATAAGATGGCTGGATGGCATCACTGACTCAGTGGATGTGAGTCTGGGTGAACTCCAGGAGTTAGTGATGGACAGGGAGGCCTGGCATGCTGCGATTCATGGGGTCACAAAGAGTCGGACACGACTGAGTGACTGAACTGAACTGAACTGAACTGAATGACAATATTAAGCATCTCTTCATGTACTTGGTGGGCATTTATATATCTTTTTGGTGAAATGTCTATTAGAGTTCTTCATCCATTTTTTTTCATTGTTAAGTTGTAGGAATCTTTATATATATATATATATATATCTGTAGATATTAATCCATTATCAGTAATATGACTGAAAATATTTCCTCCTATTGAGTTATCTTTCATTTCCTTGATCATATACTTTGATGTCAAGACATTCTTAATTTTAATGAAATCTAACTTATTTATTGTTTTCTTTCAGTGACTATGCTTTTGGTGCCATGTTCATGAAATTATCACCAAATTCAGTGTCATGAGGATATTCCATAATGTTTTCTTCTAAGAGTATTAAAATTTTAATTCTTAAATTTACACCTTTTTTTTGTATTTAAAGTTAATATTTACACATGATTTAAGGTGAAGATTTAAGGTGAAGATTTAATTTAATGTATGTGGATATCCAGTTATTGAAAGCAAGGTTTTGAAGTTTTCAACTATTATTGTAAAGCTCTTTCTCTCTTCCATTCTGTCAAACTTTCTATCATAAATTTTGAGGATCCATGACTAGAAGCATTAATATTCATGACTGTTTTGTCTTTTTGCAGTATAGAATACTTACTAATATATAATGTCTTTGTCTCATTACTTTCTTGAAATAAAAGTTAATTTTTTTTCAGATATTAGCATGGCTAACCTGGTCACTACCTATCTTTTTCCAATCTTTGACCATTAGTCTTTTTTTTTTTTTAATGTTAGATTATTTTCTGTTCCTTGTAATATACCATTCACTTTTAAAATTCATATATTTTTCTGTTTACACTCTATACGCATTGTATTTAAAATCACCACAGTTTCTAATTCGGAAGACTGGAATTAAGAATAATATCATTTCTTAACATAGAAACGTTTACATGTTTAGATTTAAAATTCAAGTGATTCCAATTATAAAATACATTATGTGAAATGTTTTATTCAAATTCAAGCTAGCTGTAGATGAATTATGAGACTCTTAGAAATAATTGTTAGAAGAGATTGAGAGTAACAATATAGTAACAGGTTGAAAGCACTGAAAAATAACAGGTATTAATATATGATTTGTTTCTGTGCTTACATTTTACATCTTGAAAATGATTAAATCATCTTGAAAATGACTATTTTAACATTTCAGGACTAAATACTGTAACTACCTAGTTTCTCCAAAGTTTTGTGTTAAGATAGCATTTTGTTATATTGTCTATTAAAACTAAAAAATGGAGACAATTTTCCTTTGAGTGTGTTACTCAAACTCTATTCTATTAGTGACTTTTGGTTTGGCCTTACTTGTCATCACTGAGGATGCCTGTGAAAACTAGTTTTATTCAGTTTTCTTTTCATCAGTGGCCGATTTACATCCATTATTGACTTTGAATTACTGAGAAACATGAAAAAATGGGAATAAGCTAATGTGATTCAGATATTATGGTGAATATACCTCTTGTACTAGACGTTTCAAACATACATACATGGGAAATACTGAACTGTTATTACACTACAACAGGTATCATAATTTTCTCATTAACATTTTCTTCCTTTTTTATCACACATATCACCAAATACATTATAGGAAATCTTCCTAAAGTTACATACACTGAAAAACAATCATAGTTCATTGGACTATTGCTCTTTCTGAAGGCTGCTAAAAAGGTCTTCCTTTAATGGCAAACAGCTTTTACTAACTTCCTGGGATTCCAGAAATGCTAATCAGCAGTTCTAGTCTGCAGCACATTTATTACACCCTGACATGCTGAAGACAGCCAGTTACAAATAGAACTGCCTCTTGAAAAATGCTGCTCCAGTGTTTTATAATAAAGTGCACCAATTACATGCATTCATTAGGACAAACTGCTTGTCTTTTCCCATATTAGAGCTTTTTAAAAAGCACAATGTATTTCATAGTTCACCCTGCCCTGTATTATTATTAATTGAACATAGCAGATTACAGAGCTTTAATCCAATAACTGTAAATACATAATGAATAATATTTCCTTGGAGACTGTCAGGTCTGCAAAAGCCTACTTGGTTTCATACCATAAGATAAATAAGACAGAAGTCTTATTATCTTCCAAATGTTGCCCAGATATTTGAGAGACAGCATTGCAATATATAACAACATTGCCTTACAATTTAAAGTTGTCATTTCATTAAAAAAATTTAGACACCTCTCCTAAAATAGACTCAAAATTATTAGGAATAAAGATTCATAATTTTACACATAATATTCTTAAAGTTATATTTATCTTATCTACTTTACTTCCACGTATAAGCTAATATTCTTTTCAATAAAGTTCTGAGGTTCTAAGTTTCCAAAATGGAAAACAGAATCAAATGTTGATTGTGGACAAGAATTGCTCTCAGGGTGCAGAGGTTATAAGATTATCATACAACACAGTGAATAGAATAGAGCAAGATTGATTGGGCTGCTTTTTCTGCTGGCAAGAACATTATTTCTCAGTTTCCTACTTACACATAAACACATGCACTAAATGGCAATACTCAATTCCCCTCTACAATGGATACAATTTGCATGAGGACCCTGACCTGTATTATAACCATTTAGACATCTCTTTGAATGCAAAAGCACTAGAGACGAAAATATTTTTGGCCACTCACTTTTATCTATTCATAATTTATACCATTTGTTTTCTTATTCATTACTGGAAAATGGAAACATTTAACTCCCATAACGTTTTTAGGTTGACTTCAAACTGAATGGAGAAAGAGTAGAGAAAGCACGATAGTTAATAGAAAGAATAATCTTACATAATTTTATATATTCTCCAGAACACACCATTTAGGTGTTCTGAGTGAAAGTCTGATTTTTTTAAGTACTATAATTATTTTAATTTATTTTGCAGAAAGATAACTTTCTGAGTTGCTATCATTGATTAAAGCAGTACTTTTCACAAATCCCAGTGGCACCATCCATTATCATAAAAATGTATTCACTGTCACAAGTCTGCTCTAACATTTTTATTATAAATAACAGTAAGAAATATATCTGGAATAAAAATGTAAAAATTATATAAATAATATCCCAGGTTGGTGTTAAAGACATTTTACCGTTGCCTATGTCATGGAAACCAGTATAAGAATGGTTGCATTGATCAACTCATATCAGTGCCAAAATTAACAATTTGTATGGGCACACTGGCTATGTTGACTAGATAGTAACAAATGCACATATAAAACAAGTAGCGATTTCACAAACTACGAAATGCAAAATATTAGTAGCTCAGTCACGTCCGACCCTTTGCTACCGCATTGACTACAGCCCCGCCAGGCTCATCTGTCCATGGAATTCTCCAGGCAAGAATACAGGAGTGGGTAGCCATTCCCTTCTTCAGGGGATCTTCTGGACCCAGGGATTGAATCTACGTCTCCTGCGTTGCAGGCAGATTCTTTACCATCTGAGCCACCAGGGAAGCCCCTCATGAACTATACTTATGTTTAATATTGGAAATATACCATTCTTCATTCTATCCACTTTCTCCTGAGTTTAACTTGTTTCATGTTGAAAGGTTAGGCACAAACCACTACATTAATTTCACAATCCACTGAGTCTAGATCTTCAATACAGCAAACACTGCATTAGACAATACCATCAGTAACATTTAGAAAAACCGCTTTTCCAAGGACCAGTGTTCCTTTTGTTCTCTTATTTTCATCTACACACAAAATAGTTTAAAAAGAATAGTCCACTAGTATTTATTGGGTCTGATCTACATACTATGTAAGTGATTTGCTATTGTAGCTGTCTTTGTCAGTAAGATTAAAAATGTGTTTTTCTGCATCTGTTTTGCATTATGGTGTATACAGTATTACAGTGTTTAGCTGTATGTATCAATGAAATATTCAAAATCATAATTTAGGCTCCAGAGTCTTTTTTAAAAAGTGATTTGGCATTTTCTTAAGTGATTAAGCGTATTTCTAAAAGGGAATTTTCAAGATCTTTTCACTCTTTAAATATATAAGATATTACATGTATTTTATATTTCTTTAGACAAGTCTACAAATGGAAAGATTGTTTTTGTTGCTGAGTCACTCACTCATGTCTGACTCTTTGCAATCCCATGGAAAGATAGAAGCAGAATTAACTGAGTAAAGATTTTCTTAAAAATTGTTTTCTATCTATGCATAAATATCTATCAATGCTCAGTTGGTAAGCCATGTCCGACTCTTTGACAGGCTATGGACTGCCAGGTTCCCCTGTCAATGGAATTTTCCAGGCAAGGATGACTTTCTTAATAATTGTTTTCTTACTACAGAATAAAATTTAATGTGATATCCTAAATTTAAAAGGCTAGAGATTTTATTTTTAACATCTCTGCTGAAGTTTACAGCATAAAATTATGATGATTTTTAAAACTTTATTGATTTGGAAGATAAATATTTCCTTTTATTTATGGTGTCTAGTAGAATTAGCATATGTACCTAATTATGATGAAAAAATAATATAATAGTGACTGATGAGGCATTGCATATCTTTATATTTGAACATATTGGAGAGAAACATTGAAAGTAAAACTAAGACATAATTGCTGTCATTTTGAATAATGGTGTCCCAAACAGAGAGCCAAGCAGCATCTCAATGTCCTTTTATTTTCCGTTATCCTTAACTTTGCTGTTCAGTTCAATTTTATGTCGTTCTTCCATGGTTTCTTGACAGAATTTGTTACCACTATTCATTAAACTTGCTTTGTCATTACACTTCAGATGTATGGTTTATTTACCATTGATGTGCAAATATCCTACGAAAGACTGTACATGAAATGCTAAAAATGTAAAGCCACTAGAGGTACTGTAGATCAGGATAATTATTTTAGTCTTTAAGAGGTTTACAATGTATTTCATGTGTTGAAGTAAAAAGGGAATCATTTTCACCCAATACCCAGACAGAAGCCAGAAGATATATTAACTAGCCCCCATTTACCTAAAGGAAGCCTTCACTTGACCGCATCTAACAGAATGGCAGCCCAACAATAGCCGTAAACAGAATCAACTTCCATGAAGTAGGGAGAGTGGAGGGGGTTCTAAGTGAAAGCAGTTCTTAAATAAGAAGAAAACACATGACAGAAAATAAGAGAGCAAAACCTTCTGATAAAGATCAGACTCTTACACATTTTGCAAGGACAGAAGCAGAACTTGAATATTTCCTATTAACATCAAAGAAGGTTTTAATACTGGGAAGTGACAGTGCAGAACAGAGAAACCAGGAAATTCATTATAGCCTGAACAGGCTATGGATAAATAAAGAAAAGAAATATGGAATGGTTAGAATAGAAACAATTCACTTAGCTGTAGTGATGCTGTAATGAAGAAAAATTGGAAATTTATATCATAAGAATTGTGTATCATGAATAATTTATCTTATACAAATTTGCTTAACTTGACTGACAGTAAATTGGAAATAATCCTCATGCGTTGGTGAGGGTTCAGTAACATGCTGCAAATCCTGTTGACATCTTAATACTGTGAGGCCTCCTTAGTTAAAGCCTCCTTTTGCCACTGCAAACAGATGAATCTCAGAGCTGTTCTATCCTGTTTCACTGCTACGATTTCATTGCAGATTCTGAACCCAGAGAAAGCCAGACTAGGTACAAGGCACTGCTGTCTGTAGAATTGTTACAGTCATATAAAAGATCTACATAGGTTAGGGGCAAATAAAAATAATACATATTAGTCATTTAAACCAATGATGCAGCTGCCTCAGTGACTGACATAAAGGCAAGTTGGTTTGAAAGAGTCTTTATTATTATAATTTTGAAAGTATACCTTTCTTGAGCTTGTTTTTGTCTACATTTGGTGTGGGTTAATGCAGTACTCAAAAAATACAAAGTAAGGATAACGATGACTAGAGAAATAGCTTTAATATTTGTTAAAAATGCCTTCTGTTCATATGAAGTTCTAAGTTTAGTGAAAATCCTTAGGATGGTTCACCTTGTTTATTAATAGTAATATCCTTGTACATATAATGTCTTTGCTAATAATGTTCTTCACTATTAATATTTCTCAAAAATACAAATTAAAACAAAGTCAATTATGGTTTCATTCTTGCAATCACTATATGCACATTGCCCTGTGACTCCCTAGAGATTGAACTCGTATCAGTGTCTTGATGAATCGTCTCAGCTATTTTAGAATCTCATCTGTAAGAATGGCCACATCCTGCTTTTGGCCACCCTTCACTGGAAAATATTTTCTAAATATCCCACTTTCTTCATTCATGCCTACATGCCTTAGCATGCATGTTGAATTTTCCTGAGTCCATTTTCCTCCTTTTCTTCTTAAGTGCTATCCTTCCTTTCATCAAAATTCTATATGAAACTGTCATTTATTATTGTATATATAATTATGCTGCTGCTGCTGCTGCTAAGTCACTTCAGTCGTGTCCAACTCTGTGCAACCCCATAGACGGCAGCCCACCAGGCTCCCCCGTCCCTGGGATTCTCCAGGCAAGAACACTGGAGTGGGTTGCCATTTCCTTCTTCAATGCATGAAAGTGAAAAGTGAAAGTGAAGCTGCTCAGTCGTGCGGATTCTTAGCGACCCCATGGACTGCAGCCCACTAGACTCCTCCGTCCATGGGATTTTCCAGGCAACAGTATTGGAGTGGGTTGCCATTGCCTTCTCCACATATAATTATAAATAATTATAATTCATATATAACTATAATTGATAATATCAATTAGCAGTAACATTTGTTTTCAACCATTAAATTATTCAAGAATGTGTTTAATTCATTTTTATGTTCTTATGCATACCA
This sequence comes from Bos indicus, assembly GCF_029378745.1. NCBI lineage: Eukaryota > Metazoa > Chordata > Mammalia > Artiodactyla > Bovidae > Bos > Bos indicus. The sequence goes on along the minus strand of NC_091776.1, from coordinate 24,667,958 downwards.
AAACATTCAGTAGCATTTGGTTCATTCTAAATTATGGATTGACTAAATTCTCATCACCTGCTTTTCTGAAAATCTTTAACATTTTAATTGTTCAGATGTGCAAGATGTGTTCATGCCAGCAATGTTAATCCTGAACCTTCAAGCAAACCAATAACCAACCAACCAACCATCCAAACAAACAAAACAAACAAAGACCTCTGAATGGTCTACACATTAAGGGTACAATTTGTTTTCCTGTGTTATTTGGAACTTTTCTTTCTTACCTTTCTTAGTTTGAAAATATATGCAGCTCCAAATACTTATTTCAAAGTCGTCTGGAAATAATGATAGCTCTGCATTTGAAAACACATTAATTTGCTTATCTCATCAGCAACTCAGCAGCTATATAAAGTTGATGCTGTTAGTATCCACTATATCAAATTTGAGTTAATTCTTTTAATTGATCATTTACTCAATTGCAAGGTAACCTCAGGTCTTAAAATTTTACTCAGATTCATTAAAGTTATTTAGTTCATTAAAAAGAGGCATATTGCTTCCTCAGTTCATTTCAGTTCAGTTCACTCAGTCGTGTCCGACTCTTTGCGACCCCATGAATCGCAGCACACCAGGCCTCCTTGTCCATCACCAACTCCTGGAGTTCACTCAAACTGACGTCCATTGAGTCGGTGATGCCATCCAGCCATCTCATCCTCTGTTATCCCCTTCTCTTCCTGCCCCCAATCCCTCCCAGCATCAGAGTCTTTTCCAACGAGTCAACTCTTCGCATGAGGTGGCCAAGGTATTGGAGTTTCAGCTTTAGCATCAGTCCTTCCAATGAACACCCAGGACTGATCTCCTTTAGCATGGACGATTGGATCTCCTTGCAGTCCAAGGGACTCTCAAGAGTCTTCTCCAACACCACAGTTCAAAAGCATCAATTCTTCAGCACTCAGCTTTCTTCACAGTCCAACTCTCACATCCATACATGACCACTGGAAAAACCATAGCCTTGACTTGACAGACCTTTGTTGGCAAAGTAACGTCTCTGCTTTTCAATATGCTATCCAGGTTGGTCATAACTTTCCATCCAAGAAGTAAGCGTCTTTTAATTTCATGGCTGCAATCACCATCTGCCGCTATTGCTCCTTAAATTCAGTCAAATCCTTTCAGCATGCATACCAATCAATTTGTTAATGCAGCACATTTTCAATAGGTAATTATGAGACTAGTCTCCTAACAATAGGAGAATAATAGGCCATCTAGAAGGATGGAGAACACATGTATACCTGTGGCGGATTCGTTTTGATATTTGGCAAAACTAATACAATTTGTAAAGTTTAAAAATAAAATAAAATTAAAAAAAAGAATAAAACCACAAAAAATAAAATAAAATAAAAAATAATCAGTTCTGAAGAAAGATATGCTTCTACTCCACAAGCATAATGTTTTCGACACTTTTAAAACTTGTTTTTTAATTGCAGAATAATTGCTTTACAATGTTGTGTTGGTTTCTGCTGTACAGTACATATACGGGATCTAGAAAAAGTTACTGATGAACCTATTTTCAGGGAAGGAATGGAGATGAAGATGCAGAGAATGGACTTGTGGACATGAGCATATTTTTTTGCACAAACATGTTAAGCTTATATATACATATTATAAGATAGAGTTATAAGGTATATTTGTTTCACATATGGCACATTCAGACTTGGACATTTTTATAACCTAATACATTTATCGTCTGTTATAAAAGTGAACTATCACTTACTTATTTTGCTTTTTATTAACTTTCCCTTTCTGATATTTCTATAACCTACAATATTAAAAAATAGCAACCAAATAAAATTTATTTTAAAATTACATATACTACAGCATTTATAAATATCATAAAAATTAAAGCAGAATGAATACACATATTTTAAGACTACATATGCAAATAATTCAACACAGAGAATTTAATTCTACATATAGAATCAAGAATGCCTTGAGCATTTAATTTATGAATTATTTATTGGTAAATTACTTACTCATGTTAAAAGCGTTAGTCACTCAGTCGTGTCTGACTCTTTGCGACCCCATCGACTGTAGCCTGCCAGGCTCCACTATCCCTGGGATTTTCCAGGCAGGAATACTTGCCTGGAGTGTGTTGCCAGTTCCTTCTCCAGAGAATCTTCCCGATTCAGGGATCTTCCTGACCAAGGGATTGAACCTGGGTCTCCGGCATTACAGGCAGATGCTTTACCATCTGAGTTACCAAGGAAGGGCCTTTCTTGTTCGTGTTGAAGTGTCCATCTTTATAAATAGCCTCATATTTTGTCCTAGCATTTCTCAAATTTGATAATTAATTTCTCTTTAAGACAAAAAAAATCATCCTTTCAACCCCAAATTCATCACAGTATACTTATATAACATGTAATATACATATATATTATATATCCAAGACACACTTTATCTATTAGTCATTTAATGGATGGTAGTGACTTTCATTTAGAGTGAAAATATAAGAGGAAGAGCAGGATAGGCCCAGCTGTAAAAATTATTAACTTTTTCTGTTTTATAAATACAGATTTTAACCTGCCTAAGGTACACATTGGATAAGGAAATGGCAACCCACTCCAGTATTCTTGCCTGGAAAATTCCATGGACGGAGAAGCCTGGTAGGCTACAGTCCGTGGGGTTGCAAGAGTCGGACACGACTGAGTGACTTCACTTTTAAGGTACACATAAATGAATAATTCTCAAAAAAAATTTTTATATATGTGTCAACATCTTTGTTGCTCAAGAATTTGGTTTGGGGTTAGATTAGAGCACATTTAAAAGCTTCAGAGAATGAACCACTAAACAGCCTGAGACTGAAGATATGGGGAAGACAAGAAATAAATGACCAAAGTGAGATTCTTGAAAAGGAAGCAAAGACAGAAATCAGAAGCTGGTTAGAAGAAATCAACCTGAGAAGCAAGAGAAGAATACTATACATTGTACTAAAGAATAGAGGAATGAATGTGTTGGTGTAAGTAAATTTCTTGGTTCAGAAGTGTAGTTTGAGGTGATTACTATGTTGTTGCTTATCGTTTCTTTTTGGAATGAAAAATGAAATTATTTTCTTAGAGTTTCAGGTAAATATAGATGATGTTTGAAATACTAACGAAAGGCAGGAAGGAAGGAGAGGAGGGAGAGAGAGTGTGGAAGGAAAGGAAATAAGGGAGGACAGAGGGAAAGGAGGAGGGAGTATTCTTGCTTGGGATTTTCCCAAATCCCATGGACAGAGGAGCCCGGCAGGCTACAGTCCTCAGGGTCACAAAGAGTTGGTCAAGACTGAAATGACTGAGCATGGCATATGGCATGTTTCCATCAATGAATGTTTTATTATGTTTAATGTTTACTTCAATTGAAAGTTTCAGTTTTTAAGCATCAATGTCTCATAACTTCACTATAATTTTGTTAACAAAATATCCAATAGCAGTAAACTTTAACTTTCCACCTGGTATCATTTCTCAAACTTGAGAAATTTCCAGGCATGACGTTTGTCCAGAGAGTGTCCAGACATGGTAATAGTGTCCCTGAGTACAGTCATTGAGAGTACTTGGCTCCTCTCTGTGTGTGTGTTTGTGTATTTAAAGTTTTCCTATCAATTATTTAATATAGGCTGCTGTTACTGTGAGGACATTAGGAGAGAAATAATTTCAAAGTTGGTATTTGGAAATTTTGTGAAATATGGTTGTCTAAAGTCATTTTTACTTCATCTAGCTCCCTTAAAACCCACAAAAAAAATGAGAGAAAAAAACCCCCAATATTTAAAAGAAAACTGTTCCGTGAAACAAAGAAACAACTAAAGAAACTAAAGCTATAGAGTATTCTTGTCAAATTTTGTGGTCGGTTCACTAAAGTAGCAAAAGATATGTCAAAAAACCCCAAAATTGAGTGTAATACAGAACAAAATGCACATTTTTCTAGAAATCAGTATTAGTCTTGAAAACCCCATCTAAAATTCCATTGATTAGAATAGAATGTCTTAGAAGTCTGATTAAATCATGAAATGAGACATTTCTCTAGAAGAGAGAATGGTGCAAGGGAAAATACTATGCTTAAATGAAATTTCTGTTTTCAGTTCAGCAGTCTAGCCAGGTGTGTATAAAAGTGGAAGGCAAGCAGAGATACAGAGGAAACACAAGTGTCCTGTGATTTTAATGGCTTTACTTTCTGCAGCGCCAATCTTTGAAACACCAATCAGGAAACACTAAGAAAAGTACAGATTTCATGGGAAAGAAAATAGATTTCTCTGCTTTATTTCTCTGCAATAAAACTTTTCAGTAAATTGATGACTATAGTTAAAAGTAAGTAATAGCCTCCAAGATCCAATTATAAAAATTTAAAGATTTATAGCACAGGATTATTCAAAGACATATTTCCAATTAATAACAACAAAATTAAGGACATATGGTATTACTAAACAAATCAAAATTGAAAACACACTGAACAGCTCAATGATGAGGCAATTTCAAAAAATTTAAAAACAAGTTGATAAAACATAAAAATGAAGAAGAAAAAAACTATGGAGATTGCTATAACATTAAAAGTCAAAAACAATACAAGCAGGAACAGTTGAAATACCTATTGAAAGCCATACCAAATGTTGGGGAAAAGTCAAAAGATATAAATATAAATAAATATTAAATTGCAGAACTGGAAGACAAACAAGTTCCAATGTGCACAAAATAGGGGTCTCAAATAAGAGAACAGAATATAATGCAAAAAATAAAAGAAAAAAAGAAGAAAATATGAGAAACTATCTTAAAAATAATATGAACATTTCAATACAAAGGCCAGTCTTTTACCTAAGTTAATATGAGAAAAACAATATTAAAATAAACTCATTAATTACTCAAGTTTCATATAGGAGATAAAAAAATCAGATTACCAACAAAGAAGAAGAAGTGTTATTAATCTGATCTCATATTTTTCCATTGTAGAAGTAAATAGTTCCATATTGAGAAGAGCAACATTTATAATGTTACGAAGGAAATGAATAAGGCCCCAAGACTTATCTGAATTCAAATTTTCCTTCAATATAAAGAGCATGTAAAATTAAAAGGTTTCAATAATAAAATACTTATCTAGGGTTTCTGCATGTATCCATATTTGATATTGTCTCCAAATTGCCTTTAATTTTGAGAAATACATTTGAAAATAAAGTGTATGTTCTTAGAATATATTCAGAAATCACACATTGCTTTCTCAGTATTTAGAAATATGTATATAACCTAAATCTCAAGAATTCTATTTCTGGGTATAAATCATAGAGAAACTCTTATGAAAGTGAATAATTATACCTGTTGAAGAATATTTATTGTATAATTTCTGAAAGAGGATAATATTCAAATGCCTAAGTAATCAGTCATGTTTAAAAGATAAAACTATCTATAATGCATGTAAATTTCCAAAGCATATGAATGGGAAAAAAGTTGTAGCATAATAAAAATATTATAAAAATGTTAGCAAAATAAAAGCCAAATTAAAAAGTGAGATAATTTTTAACAATTCAGAGAAGATATCAAATTGCATTATTTTGCATAATCATATAATCTTGCATATTCAGTACTTTAATATTATTTAAACCTCATTTTATCATGAAAAATGCATATACCACTTCAAGTCCTTCCATATATATGTGTGTATATATATACATAAAGTAAATATACAGAACGCTCAATATCTAAGCTTAAAAATAAATGGCCTATGGTATACTACAGCTGTATTTCTCCAGATTATTGTTGCTATTTAAATAGTCACTACTTTAGAAATTTATAATTTTTAATTTAGTTGTGTTGCTTCAGAATAAATCTATCTGTAACAATTAAGATAATCTATTAGGAAAACAGTATGAAAGTAAAAGTGAAGTCGCTCAGTCATGTTCAACTCTTATGACCCCATGGGCTGTAGACTACCAGGCTCCTCCATCCATGAAATTTTCTAGGGAAGAGTACTGGAGTGGGTTGCCATTTCCTTCGCCAGGGGATCTTCCCAACTCAGGGATTGAACCCGGGTCTCCTGCATTGCAGGCAGACGCTTTATGGTCTGAGCCACCAGGAAATCCCTGGAAAATAGTATATATAGTAACTGAATATACAATGATATATAAAAGGAGATATTTAAAGAAATTCTATTCATTAGACATTAATATAAAAAGGGTTTTACTCACAATTGGCATTTGATGTTAATATAACAATATTCAAACATAAAAATTAATGTCCCCTGAATTTTATTAACCATAGCAAATCACAAGAATTATGTAATTTCTTTTAAGTAAAAGATTAGGTCTATACTTTCTTTTATAACTGCTCTCTTTTGTACTGGTTCTTTCTTGTTAGTTGATTGGAATCAGTATCAGTACCATTGGTATTCACATATAAATACAACAAAACAGTAACATGTTTAAATACTAAGTAGTTTTTAAAGACCAGTACAGTTCAGTCACTCAGTCATATCTAACTCTTTGTGACTCCATGGACTGCAGCATGTCAGGCTTACCTGTCCATCACCAACTCCTGGAGCTTGCTCAAACTCATGTCCATTGAGTTGGTGATGCCATCCAACCATCTCGTCCACTGTTGTCCCCTTCCCCTCCTGCCCTCAATCTTTCCCAGCATCAGGGTCTTTTCCAATGAGTCAGTTATTCCCACCATGTGGCCAAAGTATTGGAGTTTCAGCTTCAGCATCAGTCCTTCCAATGAATATTCAGGACTGATTTCCTTTAGGATTGACTAGTTTGATATTCTTGAAATCAAAGAACTCTCAAGAGTCTTCTCCAACACTAAAATTCAAAAGCATCAATTCTTCGGTGTTCAGGTTTCTTTATAGACCAACTCTCACATCCATACATGACTACTGGAAAAACCACAGCTTTGACTAGATGACCTTTGTCAGCAAAGTAATGGTTCCACTTTTTAATATGCTGTCTAGGTTGGTCATAACTATTCTTCCAAGGAACAATGTCTTTTGATTTCATGGCTGCAGTCACCATCTGCAGTGATTTTGGAGCCCCAAAAATAAAATTTATCACTGTTTCCATTGTTTCCCCATCTATTTAAAATGGAGGGATGGAACTGGATACCATGATCATAGTTTTCTGAATGTTGAGCTTTAAGCCAGCTTTTGCACTCTCCTCTTTCACTTTCATCACGAGGTTCTTTAGTTCTTCTTCACTTTCTGCCATAAGGATGGTGTCATCTGCATTTCTGAGGTTATTGGTATTTCTCCTGGCAATCTTGATTCCAGCTTGTGCTTCATCCAGCCCAGCATTTCTCATGAAATACTCAGTATATAAGTTAAATAAGCAGGATGACAATGTACAGCCTTGACATAGTCCTTTCCCAATTTGGAACCAGTCCATTGTTTCATGTCCAGTTCTAACTGTTGCTTCCTGACCTGCATACAGATTTCTCAGCAGGCAGATCAGGTGGTCTGGTATTCCCATCTCTTTAAGAATTTTGCAGTTTGTTGTGATCAACACAGTCAAAGGCTTTGGCATAATCAATAAAGCAGAAGTAGACTTTTTTTTTTTTTTTTGGAACTCTCTTGCTTTTTTGATGACCCAACAGATGTTGGCAATTTGATCTCTGCTTCCTTTGCTTTTCTAAATCCATCTTGAACATCTGGAAGATCATGGTTCATGCACTGTTGAAGACCTGCTTGGAGAATTTTGAGCACTACTTTGCTGTGTATAAGATGAGAGCAATCGTGCGATAGTTTGAACGATCTTTGACATTGTCCTTCTTTGAGATTGGAATGAAAACTGACCTTTTCCAGACCTGTGGCCACTGCTGAGTTTCAAATTTATGGGCATATTGAGTGCAACACTTTAACAGCATCATCTTTAGGGATTTGAAATAGCTCAACTGGAATTCCATCCCCTCCACTAGCTTTGTTTGTAGTTATGCTTCCTAAAGCCCACTGGACTTCACATTCCAGGATGTCTGGCCTCTAAGTGAGTGATCACATCATCATGGTTATCTAGGTCATGAAGATCTTTTTTGTATAGTTCCTCTGTGTATCGCCACCTCTTCTTAATTATCTTCTGCTTCTGTTAGGTCCATACTATTTCTGTCCTTTATTGTGCCCATCTTTGCTCATTTTTAAAGATGGTTTTGAATAAAGAAGCAATACATAACAATTAAAAGCTGATTTAATGACATTTAAGCCTGCATTATAAAAGCCAGGTCATATATTACTATGTTCTAGTGACATAAATATAATATTGCCACAATTTTGGAAACTAAAATTTATTTTATGGTTAATAGAAGGAAACTCATCATTGATGATAAAAGTTCAACAAAACAAAATTTTTTACTTGTCACTCTTCAGGAAAATTACTAATTGTTTTTACCTTACATATGGTCTGATTTGCTCAAATCTATAAACATATTCTATAACACAAATACAAATGCATATGTAAGAAATATCAACTTAATTTTAAAAGAGTTGATTGTGAATATGTTAATTAAATGTCTTTATTAATAGATAAATATATTGCTGTGTAATAAAACACTAATGTGTAGGCTATGAAGTGTGGACACCAAAGTTAATCCTAACATTAGATAATTGAAATTTGCTTCTCAAATTATCAGAATTATCCAAATTTTTTTATTTCAGACTCACTAAAAAAAAATCTATTATTAGAAAAACCAAAGTCTTATTGCTGTTTTACTCTATTTTTCTATGACTAATGGAACATTTTTTCATGAGATAAGCAGTTGAGTTTTATATTTGTGTTCACATAATCTACTTATCATAATTTTTGTAATAAATGTTGGTTTGAAACAAATAAAATATCATTATTACTGTGGAAATCTAGACTAGAATCTGTAACTAAATAAATATTGGGATATTTGTTTTACTGTGGGATAAAGAGAATTCTACTTTCAGAAACTCTAAAGTACCAACTAAGAGTAATGGGGATAATGAATAATTCTGTCAGGATATGAAAATAGGCCACATTGACATATAAGCAATGTATTTGAAATTTACTGTGATGGGCTGTCAAATCAAGCTTTTCAGCCAGACATACAGCCTTTTCCTTGTCTCACTTTCTCCCTATCTTCTCATCTATCAAGCACAGTCCTTGGTTTCATTTTCTACCTAAAGACTTTGACAACTTTGAATTCCATTCCTCTTCTCTTCTCAGTTCATTATTTTATTTCTCAAATTTTTGGTACATAGTCACATGCAAGAGATAAACATTTACTAAATTTCCTTAGAAATAAATAATAATAAAGACAAGATAAGAGACTTTCAGCTACAAATACACTAAAAAAAATGGTTTTAAAATAAGTAGATTGCATTAACTCACAGAAAAAGAAGGCAGGGTAATTTGGAGGCTCTTTACCTCAAAGATATTATCAAGGATCCAAGTGTGTTTGTTATTTTTTCTACCTTTGTTGGCCCCTTGGCTGGAACTTCTCATTTATTCTAGACAGCTGCAAGAATTCAGGTGTCTTAAAACTTTTAAAGTCTTTTTTTCACAGTAAAATTTGTTTTCCCCTAGCACCTATAACCTGGAGGAAAACTATTGGTTCAGAGTAATCAGTAGTCATTTCTGGATATTTGGAAAACATCAACTAAAATGATTCTGAGGTAAAAACTAGATAAAATACATTGGCAAATAAATTGTGTTGCTGACTTTTTTCCTTTGTTTTGCTTCCCATTCCAAAGTTGAGAGAAAAATTTCTAACAGGAAGAAGCAAATTTGAAAAATAAATACCTATTAACTGCTGAAGTATATTGGACCCACCTCATTCAAGAAGACTGATTTGTTTGCAATCTGAGATTTCTTTTCTGTGCTCTTTTATTTATTTACTTTATTTTTAATTGGAGGATAATTGGTTTACAATATTGTGTCAGTTTCTGCCATACATCAACATGATTCAGCTATAGGTATGCACACATATATTCCTCCTCCCTCTTGAACCTCCCTCCCACCTCCCACCCAATCCCACCCCTCTAGGTTGTCACAGAGCACCATGTTTGAGCTCCTTATGTCATACAGCAAATTCCCATTGACTATTTTATAGGCTTCCCTGGTGGCTCAGATGGTGAAGAATCTGCCTGCAATGCAGGAGACCTGGGTTCAATCTCTGGCTTGGGAAGATCCCCTGGAGAAGGGAATGGCTACCCACTCTAGTATTCTTGCCTGGAGAATTCCATGGACAGAGGAGCCTGTCAGGCTACAAGTCCATGGGGTTGCAAAAAGTTGGACAAGACTGAGCGACTAAAATTTTATCTATTTTACATATAGTTATGTATGTGTTTCAGTGTTACTCTTTCAATTCATCCCACCCTCTGCTTCCCCTACTGTGTCCACAAATCTGTTCTCTATGTCTGCATCTCCATTGCGGGAGATGCAATTTGAGATTTAAAGCTTCCAAGCTTCCTAATATCTAACCATTAACATCAATAACTAAATTGTCATTTGTTAATAACACGTTGATTACTACCAGGGTAAGCAGTCTAGAGTTGCCAGTCTTTCATTTGTCAAAACAAGGTTCCTTAATCCTTCCTTACTTTACTTTTAAATCCAATGGACACCAGCACTCATACGAAGACTTTTGGGAATACCAGTTACTAGCATTGCCCACATTTTCCCCAGATCTCTATCCATGGTTCGTATTAAACTTTCATTTCTTGATGATTGTTGATCTTCATTAATGATTAAACTGAATGATTAAACTCAATTCCATAAGCAATCTGATTGATCAATAGATAAGATTTCTGATTGGTCATTAATATTTTTAATTTATATTAAATACAATCAATTTTTAATCAGTGAAATTGAAAGGATAGATATTTGTAAGAATGGTTCTGTTCAGTGCTTACCGATTACCCTTTAAGGAACTAGATCAAGATTATTTTAGCTCTGTTTTTTGTATGTTTTTGCTTTAGACCCAGATTTCTTGTATTCTAGAATGCTAGAAGAAGACAAAAAACTAAATTTTGATAAAATTTAGGTAAAATTCACCCTCATATTTGTTTTTTAAAATTGGTGCATATAATATTCCAGGAATCATAGTTTAATGCAAAGAAAAAGAATAGAGAATGAGACTAGCAGCTGTTAAGTTTTGATTTTTATCATTGACATTAAACATGGAAATGATAGTACCCATCTTCTAGACAGATGGAACAGAAGATAACTGTCAGGGAGAACATGACAACATTCATAGGTCCCATGTTTATGGTTAGATGTCTGATTTACTCCTTGACATCTCACTAACAAGGTGTTTATTGCCTCTTTCTTACTATTAGCTCATAGTCAATGATGCATCTTTACACAGAAATTTCATACCTCATTTTCTTTTTGGCTTATGCTTCTGACAAACAGTAGAGTGTTAATCAAAGGGAAAAAATTGTAATTCATCTTAGTTTTAGAATTAATTTTTAAACATTACATGCTTTACTCTCAGGCACTTAAGATTTACTTCCTTATTTACAGGTTTGAGTGTAGTGAAATTCCTTGATAACAAGAGCCAGGAATACAATTCACTCCAATTTCACTCCCATCCTCTCTATGAGTTACCATGAGCTTTGAGTACTCCGCCAATAAATAAAATACAAGAAATTGTAAATGACTTCTATTCCAGTTCTTTAGCTATTATCATATTAAAATCAATGCTGTACACAATGAGACACACTAAAAGAGTATATTATCCCCTGAAGTATATTTAGGGTATTATTTTGCATTTAATTATTTCATGTCATTCTTTGCTACTTCACTGAAGAATTCTGAACTCTTTGATGTCAGGCATCAGAGGATTTCAAAATTTTGGTATTTGCTTTAGCAGGATGCCCTCTAACACAAAATAGGCACTAATTTAATCTCATGAAACTCTCTTTTAAATAATGAAAATAATTATAAGAAGTATTTTTGATGGCAAGAGATAATAATTATGACAATTTCCATTTAATTAAAATCATGTAATTCACACACAATTTGCAATATGTTTATAAAAGACCATCCTTACAAGAGGAAGAAATATCACCCAGTTCTTTAAGTGGCTATAAGTTATTACTTCCAATATGACTCTTCAATCTATACCTATCTGTTAAAATTTTAGGATAAATGGTTAGAAGATGTTAAATATCAATATATTCTTAAAGAATATTGTATATTTTGTAAAAGTGACTGTAAAATAGATTAATCAGCTCTGGTTTGCAACTGAGACTTTGGATAATAAACCCTTGAATGATTTATAGGAATTATTCATGCAAAGTCTTCTTTTCAGCAAAGACTCAGTTGATTGGCCCAAACTAGCATTATTCTGAAAGAATTTTCAAATGAAATTAGATTGTCTATTCAGATACTGGCTGAACAGGCTTTTGTCCAAGCAGTCATTCAGCTTGGAAACTTGACAAAATTAGTTGGATCAGTCTTCACATTGTGTAAATTTCTCTGAACACAAAAAGCAGACATTCACTACATTAGAATTAAGCAAAAAAAAAAAAAAAAAGAGCAACTCCTGACATTGAGGCAATGGCTTGGCACTCACATCTAGGCTATGTTATTTTCCCACTAGACATAAACAATCTCACAGAGTGCCAGCCTCAGACAATGTTTTTCTGAGACCATAATGCTGCTGCTAAGTTGCTTCAGTCGTGTCCGACTCTGTGCGACCCCGTAGACGGCAGCTCACCAGGCTCCCCCGTCCCTGAGATTCTCCAGGCAAAATGAGACAAATAGAGGCTACTTCATAATTTTGTCTATGCACAGACAAAATCAATATTCTTGTAAAACCTCCAAAATATGAAGCACCTCCCCCACTTTCTGGGCAAAATAAATGAATACTCCTTAATTAATTACAGTGTAATTCTTATATTAGTCTCCACTTTCTGTAGGTAAATTTTATTGAGATAGACAATCACAGAAATGCCTCTACTTTCTGAAAGCATTCAGTCTAGAGAGAACACTTGCTTCCTGACATCCTGCCTTAAATTACCCAGCCAAAGCCCCCAATTTTATAATTTATATAATTTTATAATTAGGTCCTTTTCTAACACCTTCTTAAGGCGACACCCCATTGTTCACCATTGTCTGTTTTCCCCCTTGTGACACGAGTGAAAGGTTGAATATGTTTAACTATAGATGTGTTTCTGGAGATCTTTGGCTTAAGTATATTACATGAAGGTGATAGTATTTATCGTAATTTGACAAAGAGAAAACAGCCATGGTCATCAGATATCTAAGTTATGCTTGCTTCCTATTTTGAATTCTCTTATGACTGAAAACAAACAAATGCACACATGCACAAAATCCTCTTTAACATTCAAACCCAGAGGAAAACAGCAGAAAATGATATCGATTTACCATTATTATTAGAAATAATACCTTTAGCAAGGAATAATGAGCGGAATCGTGAATAGAGATATGTTTTTAAATTTTAACATTAAAATTAATTAATGGTGTTTTTTAGGTTTTTTTCTGCAAAGAACTTGGTGTGTGGGTGTGATAGGCTGAACAATGGTCCCCCAATATGTCCAGTTTCTAATCCCTGAAATCTGTGAATGTGTTACATATACTTTGCAAAGGATTTTGCAGACATAATTAAGGTTATGGATCTTAAAACAAGGAGATTATCCTGGATTATCTGAGTGATCTGAATTTAATCACATGAGCCTTTCAAAACAGAGTATTTTCTCTGGCTGGAGGCCAGGGGTATATTAGAAAGAGAAGGAGGAGTTACTGGAAGTAGGGAGACACCTAGCCCCCAGTTTCTGGACAGAGGCTATTGGAAAGCATGAGAAGGAATGTGGCAACCTCTAGGAGCCAAGACTATACTTAAACTGACAACTGAATCATAGTGGGGACTTCATTCTTACAACTACAAGAGGAATTAAACCACTTGAATGATTTTAGAAGTGGATCCAGAGACTCATGAAAGAAATGCAACCTTGCTGACACCTTGATTTCAACTCTAACCAGAGGACATGGTAGTGTGAAGCTATATCCGGACTCTGACCTACAGAACTGTGAGATAAGAAATGGGTGTTGCATCCAACTGCTATATTTGTAGTCATTTGTTATGCAGCAATAGAAAACTAAAAATTCCTTTTGAAGCTAAGGTTAACCAAAAGAGTTTGCTCTGCAACCTTTTGGGAATAATTCTTTTACTCAGGGTGATTCTCTAGATCAACATCGATTTCTGCTGTATATGTCAATTTCTTTTTCTCTGGAACAGGGGTCCACAAACTCCCAGATCTAATTCTGAGCTGGAACTGATGTAACAATAGAGTACACAACAAATGCAATGTGTTTGAATCATCCAAAAACTATCCCTCTCCCCCAGTTTGTGGAAAAGCTGTCTTCCACAAAACCAGTTCCCGGTGCCAGAAAGGTTGGGGACTGCTGCTCTAGAATCTATGATTCACTTTTATAACTGAAAAAAAAATACAGTATATTTTTATTTAAAGAAGAGGAGATAAGGAAGGCAGATATTACCCTGAGGAAGTATCTAGGAAATATGAAAGTATAGTAAAGGAATAGAGCATGAAAGAAATTTATCCAAGTATAAATTAATCTGAGGTATGAATACAGATACAAATTTTGTTACACTGAAGCAGTTGGGTATAAAAGAGAAAAGTCTCTGAATTATTGGAATAAGTTGATGAATTGAAATCTAGAAAGCTTTCAGGCATTTGAACATGATGAAAGCAAGAAAGTAGGAATAAAATACTGAATTTGGTATATGTGGTTAGAAGGTTATCAAATCGTTAAAGGAAGGAATTAATTTTGAAACTGGTAAGTCAAGGTTCATGTAATTAAGTGTATTAGCAAACATGCTTACATTTATATACATGCATTTTATACAAGCATCTATATAAAATATACACAAATCTGCATAATTTTCTATGGATTTATTTTTTATATTCATTTATTTTTATTTACTTATTTATTTGGTTGCACAAGATCTTAGTTGTGGTATGTGGAGTCTAGTTCTCTGACCAGGGCTCAAGTCTAGGCCCCGTGCATTAGAAGCTCGGAGTCTCAGCCACTGGACCACCAGGGAAGTCTTGGAGTTATGTTGATATTGTTAACTAGTTCACATTTTTCTAAATTACCAAGTCAGAAAAATATGTTTTATATACCGGAAATATTTGAATCTATGGAAACGTAAGAAAGCATTAGGAAAAGACAACAGTTGTGTCCAATAAGCCACAGCTTCCTACTTATTAGGGAATCATACAATTACTCCATAAACAAAATGTTTCTAATTGGATTTGGCAAGATTTACCTCTGATCCTTTCCTTAAGAATGGCTTTTGGATTCAATGTGTTTTCTTGTACTTTACATATGATAAAATTTTTATAAAACTTTTTCATTAATTATATTAAAATTTGTTAGATTTCTAATAAAATCTATAGGATCATATTCCTTGAGTCTATCTTCAAGTTATTTGAAAATTCCCGAAAGTGAGTTAATTTGGCTTATAGCATTTTGAAATTTAATTTATCTGCAGGTGTATGCAACACCTGACTAGAATGGTCTAATCAACAATAGATTTTATTTTTCACCTACAGTGTCTGAAAGTAGATGCCCCAAATCTAGTGTAATGACTCCACAATTTCTTAAATGTCTCTGTCACATACTATTATTTAGTTATGGTTCCTTTAGCAGCTGCTCACATGATTCTGATATGCTCACAAACACACCTCAACATTTTCATCTTCTTTTTTTCCTGTGTGCTACACAAGAAGATGAGGAAGTGACAAATTAGACATATTATAAAAGCAAAACTTTCCTAACCAGCTCCAGAAACCTTGTGCTTTTGTCTAGTTAGTTGGCATTTACTCTGTTGTTGTTCAGTTGATCAGGCATGGCTGACCTGCTTTGTGACCCCAAGAACTACAGCATGCCAGGCTTCCCTGTCCTTCATGGTCTCCTAGATTTTGTTCAAATTCATGCCCACTGAGTTGGTGATGGCATCCAACCATCTCATATTCTGCCATCTCTGTCTCATTTTGCCTTCGATCTTTCCCAGAATCAGGCTCTTTTCTAATTAAGCAGTTCTTCATATCAGGTGGCCAAAGCACTGGAGCTTCAGCATCAGTATTTCCAGTGAATATTCAGGACTGATTTCCTTTAGGATTGACTGGTTTGCTCTCCCTGCGGTCTAAGGGACTCGCAAATATTCTCCAACATCACAGTACAAAAGCATATATTATTTGGTGCTCAGCCTTCTTTATGGTCCAACTCTCACATTGGTACATGACTACTGGAAAAACTATAGCTTTGACTCTATGGACCTTTGCCAGCAAAGCAATGTCTCTGCTTTTTAGTATGCTGTCTAGGTTTGTCATAGCTTTTCTTCCAAAGAGCAAGAGTCTTTTAACTTCATGGACGTAGTCATTATCCAAAGTGATTTTGGAGCCCAAGAAAATAAAATCTGTCCCTGTTTCTAATTTGTCCCCTTCTATTTGCCATGAAGTGTTGGGACCTGATGCCATGATCTTAGTTTTTTGAATGTTGAGTTTTAAGCCAGCTTTTTCACTCTCCTCTTTCACCTTCATCAAGAGGCTCTTTAGTTTCTCTTCACTTGGATAGCTCTTATTGCAAGAAAGTTAAGGAAATGCAACTGATAATCTGAGCATGCTTGCATGTATGCTAAATCACTTCAGTTGTGTACTACTCTTTGTGACTGTATGAACTGTATCCCATCAGGCCCCTCTGTCCATAGGATTCTCCAGGCAAGAATACTAATATGGGTTTGCATGCCCTCCTCCAGGGGATCTTCCTGACCCCAGGATCGAACCCGCATCTCTTATATTTCCTGCTTTGGCAGTCGGGTTCTTTACCACTAGAGCCATCTGGGAAGATAGCCTAAGGCCAAGTCCCTGGGGGCAACTCTGGCTCCTTTTGAGCTTCGGTCTGGCTCTGAGCCATCAAAAGCATTTGTTTGTTCTAGCCAATACCTGAGGAAAGACCCCTGTCCTCCTTTTCTCAAAATATTTACTAAAAGAAAAAACAAAAGAAACTTAAATCATTAAATGTTCCTCTGTCCTTTAGAGATGCATGTGTATCTCTTCCAATTCAGGAGTATCTTTCTCAGTGATCCGAAAACAAGTTTTTGAAACATAATCATCAGGAAGTATAGGATCTTCAGTCTCCCAGGCTCTTTGGGAGGATAGAATCCTAATCTGATAATTGTCAACTAGCAGACACAGCTGGTGTAATGACATTTACACTAACCAGTTTGTATTTTTCTCTTCTCCAACTACCCAACT
Source organism: Bos indicus (assembly GCF_029378745.1). Classification (NCBI taxonomy): domain Eukaryota; kingdom Metazoa; phylum Chordata; class Mammalia; order Artiodactyla; family Bovidae; genus Bos; species Bos indicus. The sequence continues at coordinate 24,650,714 of NC_091776.1, read as the reverse complement.
TGCTCTCCTCCCTGCTCTTTTATTCTCTTCAGTGCTCTCTTGATCTTCTTTTAAAATGCCCTGTCCTCTTACACAAATCAGAATGGAGCTCAGATTTTTCTGTAGTGTCTTAAGCATTGAGTAAAATCTGTGAAAACAGATATCCAGCTTTGTTTATCACTGACAGGATAAACTTAAAAGTGCATTGAGTTTAGAGTGCTATTAGGTGCTTTTTGTAATCAAGCCATGACAATCGAACAGCTTTAAGCAGTCTTCCTATTTGTTTTCAGAAGGCATTATTTTCAAATTTAAATACAAATCATTCTCATACTTATTCTCCATAGTTCAACACATTAAAATTATTTACATAGAAGAGTAATGAAGAGTTGGAAAGGTGTGCATTACTACTTTCTTAAACTGTGTAAATAGATTACTAGAGAATTTAACAGTAGAAACTTGAGGAGTTTTTATTCAAGATGGCAGAAAGTACAAAAGGACTAATTTAGTTCATGCAACTCTTTTAAACTTATGGTGAAAGAAGGGAAGTAGGGTAGCTGAAATCATGGCCTAAATTACTAGCAAAGAGGGTGACTTCATTAGAGGAAGGTTAAATACTCAAGAGATCCTGGGAGGATTGGACAGGATGGTGTGATATGGGCTGATTATAGGAAGAGGAGAAACAGAATCTCCCATCTCAACTCCTGTTTTACTCAGTGCCAAAATACTGGAATTTAGTTACCTAAACCCAGGATAAAAACAAACAAACAAGCTTACAAATAAATGAGTATTTATGATAAAATAATAAAAATAAAATCATAAAAGACAGGTTATTTTTTAATAATGTAAAACAATGGGGGAACCGAGGACTCTAATATTAGCTTTGGCACATTCTCCTGGTTGTTTTTAGTGTATTCTCAACTTAAAAGTACATTTCTTTCTCATGAATTCTAATAAAGACATTTGTTTCACAGTTCTGCACATGTACATAGATCTCCTACTCATATTTTAAAAGTTATTTTCTGTTCTTCTATATAGATGACAATATAAGAATTATACAATCTGCATAAAACATAAAGCACAGAGACTCTGAAAAAATATAGAAAAATAAACCCTGGAGGAGAGATAGTCAATGATGATAACAGAATGAAATAAAACATACAAAAATAGAAGTAAAAAATGATATCCAATAACATAATAAAAAGAATACACAGAATGCAAACGAAGTGGTTAGACAATAAAATAAGACATAAAAGGAACTTTTTAAAAATCAGTATAAGTTCATGTTGAGGTTTGACAGAAAACAGCAAAATTCTGCAAAGCAATTATCCTCAATAAAAAACAAATTAAAAAAATAAGTATAAGTTGAGGAGAGGATATCTGAGCTAGAAAATTTGTCAATAGAATTCTTGAATACTGAAAAAAAGAACAAAGACAAACAACAACAACAAAAATCCCAGAGTATCCAAGACCTGTGAGACAGCTATAAGAGAGGAAATATATATGTAATGGGAACAGCAAAAAAGAAAGAGAGAAGTACAAAGGAATAATAATGGCTAAGATTTCCTCAGATTAATTTCAGCCACTGAACCACAGATGCAGGAAGTTCAAAGAACATGAAACAGGATAAGGGTGCCCCCAAAACTACTCCTAGGCATATCATTTTTAAACTATAGAAAATCAAAAATAAACTCCTGAAACAAACCAGGGGAAATTAAAAAACCTTACCTGGAACAAATGAATAAGATTAGCATTCAGTTTCTCCTCAGAAGCCAAGCAAGAAAGAAGAGAGTGAACGAAATATTTTAAGTTTGTTTGAAAGAAAAATAACAACCAACCTAGAATTCTGTATTGATGAAATTATCTTTCAAAAGTGAAGGAAAAATAAAGCTGTTAAGGAATTTGTTGATAGTAAACTTGAAAGAAACCTTTAAAAAGTTCTTTAAAGAATGGAAATAATATAGGTCAGAAACAGATCTCTATGAAAGAAGGAGGAACATTAAAGAAATATTAAGTAAAGGTAAAATAAAAACTTTCTTTTTATTATTAATCTAACAGATAGTAACTTGTTCAAAATAATAATACAATATATTAGATTATGAATGCTAATATATCATACATATACTGCCTGGTTCCAACTATATGACATTCTGAAAAAAATTAAAACTGCAGAAATAGTAAAAAGAATAGTAATTTCCAGGAGTTGTGAAATGGGGAGGGATGAGTAGGCAAAACAGAGGATTTTTGCATGCTCAGTCACTCAGTCATGTCTGACTCTTTGTGACTCTATGGACTGTAGCCCTCCAGGCTCCTCTACCCACGGGATTTTTCAGGCAAGAATACTGCAGTGTGTTACCATTTTCTTCTCGAGGGTATCTCTCCAACCCAGGGATAGAACCCACATCTCCTCTGTCACCTGCATTTGTATGTGGATTCTTCACCACTGAGCTACCAGGAAAGACCTAGAGGATTTTTAGGACAATGAAGATTCTCTGTATGAAATCTGAAAAATGGATACATGTCATTAAACATTTGTTCCAACCTATAGAATGTACAATGCCAAGAATAACAGCAGTGTAACCTTAGACTTAGCATGATTGTAATATGTCAATGTAGGTTTATCACTTGTGACAAATGTAGCATCTGATAAGGATGTTGTTGATGGTGGAGTCTATGCATGTATAGGAGCAGAGGGCATATGGGGAATCTCTCATGTTCCCTCAATTTTCTTGTGAATCTAAAACTGTGACCCCAAAAGTCTTACTTGAAATAAAATAAGAAAAGAAGCATAGATTGGAAAAATAAATTATCTTAAGATCAAATATATAAAACTACATTTTTCATAATATTTTATTCACTATTTTGAGGATAGGTACCTATCACTTTTCTTTTATAAACTGTACTGTGGCATTCCTTTCACAATTTCCATTTTCAGTTTCTTTAAGGTGAGGTGAGAATTTAAAGACACTTGCAAAGACATCTAAATGCAGTCTTAATATTTTTTTTTATTTCTGATCTTTTACAGTTGTCTCACCCACACCTTTTCAGCAGGAAATATTTTTAGTGCCTCTGCTTTGTCAAATCTTTTAAAAACACTCTTACTTTTCATAAATGCAACACTCTCTCCGTTCACATTCAGTATGTTTTAAAAATGAAAGGGACAACAAACAGTCAAAAAATGCTATCTAATATTATCTAATGTTTAAACTTGTTTGTATTATTATAGTTTTATCTATGTGCATGTTTTAGTAAAATTTAAAATGAATAGAATATTTTTTTTTAAATAGAAGAAAATGCCTTATGTTGTGCCTTTATCTTATGTTACCCGGGAAACATTCACCTCGCTTCTATTTATTCACTGTGATGGTGACTTTGTTCTGGTTCTTTATTTCCTTGGTATTATTTATCTGATATTTCTTAGTACTTCATTCAATTTCTGAAGGACAGAGATTACCTACACAGCTTATATTTTAAGATAATTGTTTAACACAGTTCAGCAAGCAGTGAAGATTTTCAAGAGCCTAAACAAAAATGTATTCTATAATGAAAAATACAATCTTAGATTAAGCTCCAGTGAATTCCATTTCACTTAATTTGAAATTTAGGAGATTTAGTGTGTTTCACACAGATCTATTACTTACTAGGGGAATTATATTCATTTTTAAAATGACTTTTTTGTCCACTAAGAAATTAGCCCTGTAAAATCAATGCTTAATTGTTTTGCACTGAGTTTAATCCTGATGCCTCCCACAGGAGCAGCCCCCCACATTCCCTCTCTTTCTTCCTCTCCCGGCCGCAGCGAGTTTTCACCAACACCCTAATGGCAGCAAAGTTTGTAGTCATTTCTTCACAGACTGAGACGGTGGTGCTTTAGGATCAGAGCAGGTGTGAGATTTCTGAGATTTACCTCCTACTCTTCTGATATTTCCTTCTGTGTCTGAGCCACAAGGCACAGCTTTTAGTGTTCTTTCTAAACTTCTCTTCGAACACTTAGTGAGGTTTGTGGGGGAGAATCTGCAAGAAAATGCAGACACTACAGTTTCTGCAGCCCCTGTGGGTCTCACATGTTCTACCAGCCTGCAATTGGTCTTCTCCAAAGTGTCGACTCATTCAGTCGCTCAGTTGTGTCTGACTCTTCATGACCCCATAGACTGCAGCACTGTAGGCTTCCCTGTCCTTCACTATGAGAGAGTCAACTCCTAGGTAGGTTGATAAGTAGTCTGAGGTCCCCGAGGAAGAGAGAGGATTCTGGGGCTCTTGAGGAGGAGATAGGAGTCCGGAGTTCTCAAGGAGGAGAAAAGGACAAATGATTTTTTTTTCTGCATTGCTTTGTCTTAGCAAAATAACAATGTAGATTGCTCAAGGACACGTTTCTCCTTAACAAGAACTTTCTGACTAATCTTGCTATCTTAAGACATATATTGTGGGTTTGGGTCTGGTGAAGTGAAAGTGAAGTCGCTCAGTCGTGTCCGACTCTTTGGGACCCCATGGACTTGTAGCCCAGCGGGCTCCTCCATTCATGGGATTCTCCAGGCAAGAATATTGGAGTGGGTTGCCATTTCCTTCTCCAGGGGATCTTCCGGACCCAAGGATCAAACCCAGGTCTCCCACAATGCAGGCAGACGCTTTAACCTCTGAGCCACCAGGGAAGACCTTTCGACTGTTAGTTCTAATCCTGATAATTTATGATGTATGTTGTGGGAGTAGGTCTGGTAAAGGTATATAAGGCCTTGATAAGACTAGCCACTGGGGGCACTCTCTGTCCCCCTTCTGATGTCTGTGTCAGAAGGTTTCATTGTCCATTTTTATACTTTAATAAAACTCTGCTACACAAAATCTCTTGAGTGATCAAAGCTGATCCCCGATCCCAAAGCTAAATCTTCAGAGATCACGAAGCTGATTCCTTTCACTGTAAGCTATCAACTATCTTTGAGAGTTTTCTCAGACTCCTGTCCATTGAGTTGGTGATGCCATCCAACCATTGCATCCTCTGTTTCCCCCTTCTCCTCCTGCCCTCAATCTTTCCAAGCATCAGGGTCTTTTCCAATGAGTCAGCTCTTTGCATCAGTTGACCAAGGTATTGGAGCTTCAGCATCAGTACTTCCAATGAATATTCAGGGTTGATTTTCTTTAGGACTAGCTAGTTTGATCTCCTTGCTGTCCAAGGGACTCTCAAGAGTCTTCTCCAGCACCACAGTTGAAAAACAAATTTTCTTATTTTATCTTGTTGCATCTTTTCTAGGTAAGAATATGTTCTGTTATTCTTTCTCATGAAGGCCCAAATTTCCTCATATTTTTAACCTCCACTCTCTGATGGGTTTGAATAAAGCAGTGAATTTGAAGTTAGCCCAGATTGTTTCCACTGTGAGTTTGGGAAGGGAGCTAATTCCATTTTTATATCTTAGAGCAAAACCAGAAGTGGAAAAGCATAACTTAAAACATTATTTCTAGTGGTTAAACACATACACATTATTGCTAAAGATTTTAGAAGTGATGAACATGTTGTTTTTTTTTTTTTACAGTATTAACCTACTTTGTCTATCTCTACATTTTTAACTTGAAGCTGTAAAAAGTAACATATAGTCCTGTTTGCCTCCTAAAGAACTAGGAAGCTAACATATAGGAAGTTAACTGCTACTTGTTTATGTGGGAATATTTACAAGAAGTATACATTTTAAAAATGTTTCCACATTTGCTTTTATATTTTAAGTATAAAAGCAATTGAAGCATAAGCAACCATAAGATACTTCAGGTTGAAATAAAGACTTTTTATTTTATTCTAAGTAAAATATAAATCCATTTTTATATACATATAGCAGAGGAATGGTAATGTGATTCATATGTGGAAACTTCAGAGAATATAATCCAGAGAGGTAAGAACCAAGGTTTGAAGATCATTATGAAAAAGCTTTTAGTAGTCCAACTGAGAAAAAAAAAAATTCAAAAGTAGTTTAAATAGTGCACAAAATGAAAATGTGCACCATTTAGGGTATATTTTGAAATTAAAATTGATAGGTTTGCTAATGGGTTGGATATAGGTTGTGAAAAAAAGTGAGGAGTCAAAGGCTGATAAATTATTGGCCCGAAAGTTACATAAAGTGTCATTTACAAAAATTTATTAAAAAATGAAGATTAAGTGAAAATAGAATTTAGTCTCAAATTTAGCAGCTGTCACTTTAGGAGGAGTCTTGGTAGCCTACCTATATGCCTTTGTGTAATCTTGCATGTTAGAGAGAACTGTATTAGGTGGCAGTGTTGGGTATAGACACCTGGGCCCTGAGATGGGTTAACATTGTGACAAGAATATAGTATGATGTAGATATTCACATTCTATCCCAAAGACTCACACCTATATTTTATAGAGAGGGACTCTGGATAGAGAACAAAGAAATGCTTGCATTTGGTGAAATATCTTGTTATAAATAAAATTTGTCACAAAAGATAAAAGATGGGGAATGATGTGTTTAGAATTTCAGTTGTATTAAGTTACACTATGTTTTGTTTTGCTGTAGTAAGCAAACCAATTCTGTGAAATCTAGACCAACTATAAAAGTTTTAAGAAAAAAAGTTCATGAGTGAGTTTCATACAGCTATAATTACAGCTTAAAATTATAGAGACATGATCTTAAAGACTAAGTAAAACCCAGTGCAAGGACGCAAGCATTTGAAGTTTCTTTTCAACTAGGGTATCAACTAACTCCAGAAGAGATGAAATTGCAAGAGATATGCTAAGAAAGTATTTCAGCAGCTACAAAGGGCTACTAGGTTAGTCCACGTAATGTCTCATAGTTTTGTATCGGGGCCCAAAAAGTACAACAGAAGTGAAAAAAAGCTGGTCTTCCCAAGGACTGAAATTCAACTTTTCACAATATCCACGAACCAGGGCTGATAGTCCTCCAGAAACACTAAAAGAAAATAACATCATCTTAGATCTCACAGTGTTACCAAAATTTTTTAATACAATTTTTGGTACATACTAAAAACAACATCAGAGAAGGCAATGGCACCCCACTCCAGAACTCTTGCCTGGAAAATCCCATAGACAGAGGAGCCTGGTGGGCTGCAGTCCATGGGGTTGCCTAAGAGTCGGACACGACTGAGCGACTTCACTCTCACTTTTCACTTTCATGCATTGGAGAAGGAAATGGCAACCCACTCCAGTGTTCTTGCCCAGAGAAACCCAGGGACAGGGGAGCCTGGTGGGCTACCATCTATGGGATCGCACAGAGTCGGACACGACTGAAGCTACTTAGCAGCAGCAGCAGCAAAAACAACATGTTCATAAGGAGGCAGGAAAATGTAATTGAAAACTAAGAGAAACAATAGAAATAGAAGACTCATAGATGTGACAGATACTGGAGTTTTCAAGGACAAATTAAAATAAACATTCCTAATATGACTTAAATGATAAAAGATTAAAATATTGAAAAAAAATACTAGAAATCATAGAAAAATTCAGAAGGAAAATTTAGAACCAGTATTACAACAATAAAATCAACTCAAAAGTTGTTAGTGATGAAACTCATAGCAATCCAGGAATGGAAAAAGTCTCTTTATATTATAAAGATTATCTTTAAAAAATTTTACCTACAGCAGGCTTCATACTTACAAATTTCCTCTAACTACAAAATTGTAAAAAAGAAGCCTGCTACTAATACTTCTAATCAACATTATACAAGAATTGTTATAATGCAATAAATGTAACACAAGGAAATAAAAAGAATTAAATAAAATGGAAAATAAAAAATAAGTGTACTTGCTAATTAATATGATAGTATATATAAAATTTGAAAATATCCATTATAATTTTTATAACGTAAAATTCAGTTTGCTGCTGCTGCTAAGTCACTTCAGTTGTGTCCGACTCTGTGTGACCCCATAGACGGCAGCCCACCAGGCTCCCCCGTCCCTGGGATTCTCCAGGCAAGAACACTGGAGCGGGTTGCCATTTCCTTCTCCAAAGCATGAAAGTGAAAAATGAAAGTGAAGTTGCTCAGTCGTGTCCGAGTCTTAGCGACCCCATGGACTGCAGCCTACCAGGCTCCTCTGTCCACGGGGTTTTCCAGGCAAGAGTACTGGAGTGGGGTGCCATTGCCTTCTCCAAAAATTCAGTTTAGATGTTGGTTAATCAATATATAAAAATCTAAGTTCAAATTACAAAAATTGATAAATCATCCTTAACTTTGTAACTCAGAAATGAAGATAAAGAAAAATATATATTAATTATATAATTGAAAATATCAAATTCTTAAGAATAAATGTAACAAGAGTTATGTTAGATATGAAAAATACTATATTGAAAAATAAACTAAAGCCTATAGAAATAGGAAGCTCAATATTGTAAAGATCTCAGTTCTCCTCGTATTGCTTTGTAGGCTCATTGCAATCCCAATTAAAATGCAAATAAAAATCTAGGAAAATGCTTGTATTCTGAAAATCACATCTTTAAATTTCTATAAAATTGAAAATAGCCAAGAATAGCAAAATCAATTTTGAAAGAAAAAGTGGGAGCATTTTTCTACATTTATCAAGATTTTTTAGACTGCTGAAATCAGTTAAGAAATGTGGATTTTGATATTTGAAATAAAATGGTTGAAACAATGTTGTATGTCAATTACACATCAATGAAATTAAATAAATAAAAAGGTGATTAGATCTATGACTTCAAGCCTCAAATGGGTCTCTAGGTTTTTGAGAATACTCTGGACATGGATGAAAGTAGCTATCACAGCATTCTACAAGTACTGACATAGATGTTTGTCTTTTCAATATAATAACATTTTCTTTACCTTCCTAGATAGCATACTGTATATTTTTATTCATTTGCATTCAACTTAAAATTTGTTAAATAAACAGCCAATCAAAAATTCTACATTTGACCTCATATTTCACCTTGGATCTTGCTGATTCTTTCTCTACGTACTTGCGGAGCAATCTAAATTTAATGGCTCTCCTTTTAACCATTAATTAGACTCTTTTGGGAAAAATATGTTCAAGTTGTGGCATGCTGTAGTGAAATATAGAAAGTGTAAAATCAGCATTTTTCTTTAGCTTAAGCATCTTTAGACAGGAAGTAAATTAACTACACACAACACTATATTAATTCAAAAAGTACAAGAGGCTGCTCTATTTTGAAGCATTTCACCTTGATGGTTATCTATGCACATACAGCTCAGGCCAAACAGATCACTAATGTCAGCATCACAGTCATATGCTGGTAAATGGTCAATAATCAACTGGGTGGGATGGGGAGAAACCCTGATCTGTAGCATTTACTGATTTATGTACTGTAAATACTTCCTAAATAGCTTATTTGAAGCTATAACTGTGATGTCATGAAACATAGACTTGGAATAATATTGGCAAAATTACTCTTCCAAGGCAATCCTCGCCCAAATTGCCTATCGTTAAAACATCAATTATAGGCAGTGTAATTGACTAAATAAAGCTCTCTTAAATTATTCTACTTTAGATTTCACATTAAATGACAGTCAGAAATTTGTTGTCCTTTAAAAAAATTTTTGTGTGTGTGAAACTAACATTTAAAGTTCACTTCAGAAGGATTATCATACTAAATCATTTTAATTCCACCAACAATTTCAAGTATATTTGAAAAGGGACAGATGGCCTAAAGTGAAGAAAGGACCTCCAAATTACATAAGGACACATGCAAAGAGATAGAAAAATGACCTTAGAAAAGCCATGCATCATTAGTTTAGTCTTGCCTTTAACTACTCTTTTCATAGCTGTAACTTTGTTTCAGATATCATTCATGAGTGCCCTAGGTTAAGAATTGTAATAGAATTTAAATGACAAAAATTCTGTTTTAGTATGAACTGCGCCTAGGTTTAAATTCTTAACACATATATTTTAAAATATGTTTTTGGCCAAATGTGCTCAGTCACTTAGTTGTGTCTAACTCTTTGCAGCCTGGGCTCCTCTGTACGTGGAGTTTCCCAGGCAAGATACTATAGCAGATTGCCATTTCCCACTCTAGGGGATCTTCCTAACCTAGGGGTTGAACACATGTCTCCTGTGTCTCTTGCATCAGCAGGTGGATTCTTTACTACTAGTACCACCTGGAAAGCCATCTTTAGAGATATTTTGACATTTTAAAGTTTTGTATTTTAACTGAGAGCGTTATCTGTGGTCAAATAAAATATAGTTTATTACTAACAAATAGGAAATTTCCAATCTTGCTCCAATTACATAGTTTAGCAAATTCTCCAATTAATATGTATTCTCCAATGGGAAGACCCAATTTATTGTTGCCTTACTGTGTGCCTTCCAGGCTTTGGTCTATGTGCAATTTATTTGCACTGGAAAAACATGAATTATGAGGATGATAATCTAAGGTTAGCTGCAAACAGTAAGTTTAATTCTTAAATATTTAAAAACTCCCAAGCACTAATCAGATGACATGATCCCAAGTATTGAACACAAAATATTTCATTAGTTTGCACAAAAAGAGAGCATTTGGTAGATGCTATTAAAAGAATTATTCTGATATAATTGTGTAGACATTTCTTACTTCTGGTGATCTACATACACTATTTCAATGGATCTTCAAATTACTTAACAAAAATAGTTTTGGGGATTTAGTTTGTGCTACTATTGGGTTCAGTTCTAGGAACAGGTCCTTACAACAACAAGGGTTGGTGATTTCAGGTGATCAAAATAATTTCTTTTTCAAATGAGGCATGAAACAGCATGATGTGCAAAAAAAGAATTAGCACAGAAGTACACACTTCAATCTACCAACATTTAGAAAATTCCATCTCTATCATATTCATCACATGTTCTGAGGAAAATTGCACACAGGAGAATTAAATGATTATCTAAAGACAACAGGCCAAATTAATAATTGAGGTGCATAATTTGTGTAATAAAGTAAATTTATTTAAGCGACTTGATTACTCATATTCATTATCTGCACGGTGTGAAATGCTCTACTTTCAATTCTGCTTTAACTAATGAGAACATCTTTTTACCATAATTGACTGTGAAACAATCCTTATAGATTTTATTATTTTTTGTGAGTTGTTACATAATTTTTTTCCTAAGGCAAGCATTTTTAAACTTCCTAAATTTGAAAATGTATGATTTTATGATATTTTGAGACATTAACCTTAGAGTAGATTCATACTAATATTTCTATCTTCTCTATTATTTTCCCTGAATCTTCTCTTTCTCTGTTCATTTTCAAGTATCTGCTGCTGCTGCTGCTAAGTGGCTTCAGTCGTGTCTGACTCTCTGCGACCCCATAGACGGCAGCCCACCAGGTTCCCCCGTCCCTGGGATTCTCCAGGCAAGAACATGGGAGTGGGTTGCCATTTCCTTCTCCAATGCATGAAAGTGAAAAGTGAAAGTGAAAAGTGAAAAGTGAAAGTGAAGTCGCTCAGTCGTGTCCGACTCTAGGGACCCCATGGACTGCAGCCTACCAGGCTCCTCCATCCATGGGGTTTTCTAGGCAAAAGTACTGGAGTGGGGTGCCATTGCCTTCTCCGATTTTCAAGTAGAGGATATGATAAAAAAAAAAAAAAAATCACACATTGTAAATTTTTATGTTTGATTTCTAAACCCTAAATTCTAAGGAGTGTTGAAGTAGTTAGTTTGAAAAGAGGGTGGGGACTTCCCTGGCAGTCTGGTTAACATTTTAGCTGCCAGTGCAGGGGGGAGTGGATTTGATCCCTGGTTAGGGAGTTAAGATCCCACATGCCTCTCAGGCAAAAAAAACAGAACATAAGAAACACAACAATACTGTAAGAAATTCAATAAAGAATTTAAAAAAAATAACAAATGTAAAAAGGTAGACTTCAGATCGTAGATCATGCACAAAGCCAATTAGGGAGAATGATTAAGTTTGGGGTGAGGATTCCTTTAAGAATTTGTGAGAGCTGGTGAAAACATTATTGGTGGTTTCCAGCCCAGAGATTTGGTAGCAGAGTAAAGCTTCATCCCCAGCTGCCCTCTCAGTTTCCAGAATCTGTGACTGCAACTATGTTATCTATCAAAAGGCATTTTGCAGATATGGTTTTTCTAGTAATCACACACAAATGTAGGAGTTGGACCATAGAGAAGACTGAGCACCGAAGAATTAATGTTTTGGAATTGTGATGCTGGAGAAAACTCTTGAGAGTCCCTTGGACTGCAAGGAGATCAAACCAGTCAGTCATAAAAGAAATCAACTCTGAATATTCCTTAGAAGGACTGATGATAAAACTGAAGCTCCAATACTTTGGCCAACTGATGTAAGGACCTGACTCTTTGGAAAAGACTCTGATGCTGGGGAAGACTGAAGGCAAAAGGAGAAGTGGGTAGTAGAGGATGAGGCGGTTAGATAGCATCACCAACTCAATGGACATAAATTTGAGCAAACTCCAGGAGATAACTGAGGACAGAGGAGCCTGTCCTACTATAGTACATGGGGTCACAGAGAGTAAGACATGACTCAGTGACTGTGCACAGTTCATGACCTTATGTGTGATTTTGATATTATACTCATTTGAGAACTAATCAGATTCTTTAACTCATTTTATTAATAGGCAAGAATTTATAAACATTATTTGTTTGTAAATTCCTAGTTTTTTATTGGTAAATCTCAAAACACTGATTGATACTCCTTGATAATAAGCAATACCAAAATAAATGTGTCTATATTGCACTTAATTTTATTGCAACTCTATTTTAGATAGGAAACCAAATACAGTATTTTTTTTAATTTTTCCTATCTCATTCCATTTTGTTTTTCCTTTTTTTTGTCTTGTTTCCTATCTCATTAGGGTCTAAGTAAATTACTGACTACTTCTTTCAACATATCCATATGTTGAATTAGGATAATTCACAATATCATAGTGTTAGAGCTACTTAGAAACTCATTAAAAACAAAATACACTTAGTAAATGGAATGTGTTTAAAAGTAAACACTTAAAACATCAGAGTACTTACTGGAGGAGAATTTTACCAATTTTTAAAAAATTCTTTAGTTAATCACTAAGCTAAGACTTGGAGAAGGCAATGGCAACCCACTCCAGTACTCTTGCCTGGAAAATCCCATGGACGGAGGAGCCTGGTAGCCTGCAGTCCACGGGGTCACTAGGAGTCGGAGACGACTGAGCGACTTCACTTTCACTTTTCACTTTCATGTATTGGAGAAGGAAATGGCAACCCACTCCAGTGTTCTTGCCTGGAGAATCCCAGGGATGGGGGAGCCTGGTGGGCTGCCATCTCTGGGGTCGCACAGAGTCGGACACAACTGAAGCGACTTAGCAGCAGCAGCAGCAGCAAGCTAAGACTAATGTACATAACTATATGGGAAATAAGACTGAACTTTAAAAATATATCAGCTTAACTGGATTCATTTTTCTCTTAAATATATTCTATTTCAGGTTCTGGAATTTTTTTAAACAAAAAAGTAGATAAAACAAGGTCTTTGGCATTCAATTTGCTAAATCCTTAAAATTGGCAATTATACTAGAAGCATTAAAAATGTTTTATATGTACATACCAAGAGCTCTCTATTTAAATAGTTAAACTTTTAAAATTATTTTAGTTGTATAACTTTGCCCGTACCCTTCTTTTTAATTCTAATGAATTCTTAAATTGATTCAGCATTTATTTAGTGAGGATTTTAATATTAAAAGAAGAATCAATTCTGCTAATGTCAAAAGAATAACAAGATTTTTAAGATTATTTATAAGGGTTATGTGTGGACGGTGCAATTTGCTTCTACTATGCCATTTAGGATAACCCAAAATATTCTTTTCATTATAATTGCATTTTAGAATTCAGGCAATATTACCAATTTAATATAGTGGTAACATTTTCAAGCAAGAACACTGGAGTGAGTTGCCGTTCCCTTCTCCAGGGGACCTTCCTAACCCAGGGATCAAACTCCAGTCTCCTCCATTGCACGCAGATTCTTTACCATCTGAGGTACTAGAGAAGTCCTCTTAATTGGTAGGCATATAGTATTTTCAATTATCTCCACTAGAGAGAAAATGGAAAAAAGACTCAAAACATCATTTAGTGTATATTTATATTTATTATATAGTTATGTCAGCTAACTTTCAAATTATGTTGGTTATTGAAGAGATTCAGATCTTATTTTTTCATATCATAAAATATGAAGGAAATATTTTCACAGTAGGAATAAAGTTAATTTATGGAAAAAATAATAATTTTATATTGATAGGGTATTAGTGATCATCAGATCTAAATTTTCTTTTTTAATAGGAAAGGAAATTGAGAGTGAAAAGTTTATTGACTTGCTCAAGGTTTTTAACTACCTAGGAGCATTCAAAAGTATGAAATTTTACTCTCACTTTGGTTTTGTTTATTTTCTTTAGGTTATTGCAGTAAATACACTGATTTTTACATAAAATGCTATATGAATTTTATTGCACACAGTTTTGAATACTGTAATATATGTCATAACTGAGAAGTATGTGTTTTATTACAGTTGGTTAATACATTTTCCAGTCTGTCACCTTACACTTTGACTTTTTGAAGATTTTTGCTATAGATTACCAAAAAAAAAATACACCAAATATCTCTATCCTTTCCCCAGTCTCTCCTCCCACACTTAACACTGAAGAAGATAAATAGATGCAGAAGAAATAGAATGAGTGGGAAAGCAGAGCGAGTAGAAAGACATGCTCTGCTTCATCACTTGGGCTGCTGAATTTTAAGAATCAAGTGTGAACTGAGGAGGTGGATGATAATTCAATTAAATTTAACATTAAAGTTTTAAATGAATTAATGTAGGATAAGGGATGTATCCAGGAGAGAAAGCAAGAAATAACCTTGGAACTGCATTAAAGACACTAGTTTTAATGGCCCTGCAGGGAAAAGAATATGAGACCTTACACTCACTCATATGGCAGTGTTTGAATTGAAATGACTGTATAAAGCCACGTTTCTCAAAAGCCAGGTGGTTAAGCGAAATGATGAAATGAGAAAAAAAATTTTTTTTAATTGAGATAAAGGGTGATCAGAACGGGATTACTCTTATGTTGATTTCTATTAGAACTGGCTAAAATTTGAAAAAGAAAGGAAGGAAGGGAAAAATTTCTATCTTAATGTGAATCCATAGTGTTGCTGTCATGGAAGTTTGAGGTTCAAAAGTATACACATGTATGATACAGGAATCCTAGGAATCCTAAAGATTAGAGAATAAAATAAAGCAAATTCAAACTGGCAGTACTCAAGTGCATCCAAAGATGTAAATACAAATTCTTTCTAGAGGAACTAACCCTCATGATGTTTAAACATTTAGATCAATTGACTATCAGCTTGCAATCAATAAACAGAAGGAAAATATGAAAGAAAACCTATAATAAGGCATGATTGGAGACATTAGGAACTATTAGCAGAATTAAACTTTGATGTTTTCAAATACGATATTCTAAGATACAAGAACTGTAAAAAATAAACTATTTCAGGAAGAGATAAATTAAAATTAAGTTTCAGGTCACCAGAAAAAAAAAATACACTATATTCACCTTAAAAACACATCTCATTTGTTTATTTTTAATGACAAGAAAACATGTTCACTTTCTTAGTGGAGAAGTTAGATTTTATGTTCTCTAGTTTTATCTTCCAGTTGCAAAATTCTATTAAATGTATATGATTTTCTTGATGACAACTATACATGTATGACAAATACATGTTCATATCCAGTCTAAAGTTACTTGAGAGCTTCCAATACTGGGAAGGACCTTGGAAGTAAATGGACATTGCTTCTTCATCCACTCTGGTAAAGAATTGATTCACCTTGCTAGCCACATTCTCCCTATCAGCTGTTCATGGAGTAATAGCAACAAAGCCAGATCTGCTATTGTCACAATTTTTTTCAGCTGCAAGAAACCACATTTCAGAAAATTAAAAAAAAAAAGATGGAAATTTAAAAATACATTATTTCATGTATCAGAAAGTACAGAGGTATCATGACCTCTAGGTACAGAGCACTTGGATCTATGGCTCCATTTCTACGTGGTTCTCTTGACTCTGCCTCCTGCATGTGACTTCAGCCGTGGGATGGCTACTCACTGAGGCAAGAAAGGTATTTGTCCACATCCATAGGGAGAGAGGGAACGATATATGCCTAACAACGAAGTGCAGTTTTCCCTTGAATTTTAGCAGACTATTGCAGATTATCTTCTGACACCTAACCCACAAATCCAGGGATTCCATGCCAGACACTAATAAGATCACGCTTATGTTCCTGAACCAAACACAGATTCCAGGAGTTCTGATCATCAGGACTGACTCTAATCAGGATTCAGAACAGCTTGGGTTGCCTTCAGTTTCGCTGAGTCATCTGGAAAACATGAATTGAGTGGATACAAGAAGAAATTTGTGGTTCACTAAGCAAAATTGACCGGAGAAGGCAATGGCACCCCATTCCAGTACTCTTGCCTGGAAAATCCCATGGACAGAGGAGCCTGGTAGGCTGCAGTCCATGGGGTCGCTAAGAGTCGGACACGACTGAGTGACTTCCCTTTCACTTTTCACTTTCATGCATTGGAGAAGGAAATGGCAACCCACTCCAGTGTTCTTGCCTGGAGAATCCCAGGGACAGGGGAGCCTGGTGGCCTTCCATCTATGGGGTCACACAGAGTCAGACACGATTGAAGTGACTTAGCAGCAGCAGCAAGCAAAATTGACAGGAGGGATTGATAACCAAGTATATGTACACCTTATGGGTCAATGTGTGGTATAGAAAAGTATTTTCTCTCTGATGAACCTAATCAAGAATCTTAAAATTAAACCTGTAGCTTTGAAAGATAGGAAATTCAACAATACAAATGTATACGCCATGTTTACACTATTTTACAAATACTAGGCTGTTTAATAGCTTCCCAAGTGGCACTAGTGATATAGAACCTGCTTACCAATGCAGGAGACAGAAGAGATGCAAGCTCGATCCCTGTGTTGGGAAGATCCCCTGGGGGAGGACATGGCAGCATACTCCAGGATTCTTGCCTGGAAAATCCCTATGGACAGAGGAGCCTCACGGGGAGGAGGCGGGATGCGGGGGTTACAGTCCACAGGGTCACACGGAGTCAGACACAACTGAAGTGACTTAGCATGCACGCAGGTTGTTTAATGTAATTCAAACTGCAACTGCTGTTTTATCTTCAATGTAACAGAGATAATTCACCTTTTTAACAATTAAACCAGGGGCTGTCCTTATCTTTAATAGTTTGAATACTTTGAAATTTGGTTTTATCATGGTATGACTTCAGCAAATATGAACATATTCTCTCCACTGGAAGATCTATAGAATGAGCATTGTATTAAGTCTGGGTTCTCTCAAGAAACAAAACTATTAGGATATATGCATGTATATATCTTTATCTCTCTCTCTATATATATATATCTATAAAGAAAGAGAGAAAAGAAAGGACAAAAAAAGAAAGAAAGTTTTACTGTAAGAAATTGGTTTATGTAATTATGGAGGCTGATAAATCCAAACTGGAGTCCAAAGGCCTGAGAACCAGGATAACTGATGATGCAAGTTCCAGTCCAAGGCCATACCCAGAAACAGAGAAGGCTAATGTTCAGCTCAGACACGACCAGGCGGAAAAATGTCCCTTCCTCTGTCTTGTGTTTTATTCAAGGCTTCAATTCAAATGTTAATCTTGGGAGTTCCCTGGTGGTCCAGTGGTTCAGAATCTGCGTTCCAGTGTAAATGTTAATCATGTCTGAAAACAAACTCACGTAGAGACAGTTTGTCTGAAAATCTGGGCCCCTCATGGCCCAGTCCAGCTGACACTTAAAATTAACCATAACAAGACTTACACAGTCAAAGGAACAATGAGATAATGTTTTCAGAAAGGTGGCTTTTGAGAAGTATCTATTATCCATTCGATTGACTGTGGAAGTTTCTGTAGGTTTTCCTTTCATGTTTCTAAAGAAATTTGTGATCATTGCTAGCACTGCATATCAGTATTTTCATATGAACTTGAAATCTGTGTTGGTGACCTTCACAATTGCCTTAATTAGCCTAGTCTTACTAAGTGAAGGCAGTTACATTGGTTTACTACATTACTTAAATACATTCATAGCTTAACATCATTTCCTTCAAAAGAAAACTGCAAATATGCCCTTAGTTTGACCCATTGTATTAATTTAAATGTCTGGAAATCAAGCAAAATATTTAAATCAGGCTTTTGTATAATACTGGGGTTTAACTAAGAACACATTTAGGTAGCAATGCAATGAAGCAGTGAAACTCTGAGTTTTATGTTTGCTTTCATGAATCTGATATAAAAACTTCTGCCTGTGCATATCCCTGTATGATACACTGTATTTAAATATATACAAAATATTTATATAGTTAATTACTTGAACTTACATAAATTATGGGTTTTATCTTTAATAGTTTACTTAATCCTCTCTCATTAGGGAGAGGGAGTAAATTGTGATCACTCTAATTTATTTAGAAAAATACTTGTCTAATATTTCTACCTTCTCTAACAGGATGTTAGGAATGACATTTTGAACAACAGGCTTATTGTCATGCACCCCAGGAAAAAATATATGTTCATGAAGAGCCCTAAAAAAATTACCAAGGTCAGTTTTAAAGCACTTAAAGTTTCTATCCATCCTATCAGGATATTTTAAATTGAAAGTAAAAGTTGCTCAGTCATGTCTGACTCTGTGACTCCATGGACTATACAGTCCAGATCAGAATACTGGAATGGGTAGCCTTTCCCTTCTCCAGGGGATCTTCCCAACACAGGAATTAAAAATTTCTCTCAATACATTCAGGGAAACTTTTGTTCATAAACCTAATGTGTATATATACTGTATATACTGCATATGTTTAATGGATATTAGAGAAAAGATTACATATATATGGATATATATAATATGTACATAATATATGCATACTATATAGAGAGTATAGATGTAATATAGCATAGAATTATAGAACAGTATTCCTTTGCATAACATTCATTATGTTTCCACTCCTTAGGCCAGATACACTATTCTTCAAGTTCCTAGCATAATTATGAACTCCTAAAAATCATAATATACTCAGTAAATTTTTGACAGTAAATGAACAAATGTGTGAATGAATGCAGAAATATCAGGACTTGTAATTTTTGACACTCTAACCCAAACCCAAATATTTCCTGAAATATAATAATCACATATCATGGGTTAGATTTATTTTCTTTTTAACTTATACAAACAAGAAAAATATGATATTCACAAAAAAATAAAAATAATAAAAAATAAAATAAAACTATAAAACCCCAAAGTTTCCAAAGTTAATATTGAGTGAGTGGAAAAAAATCAATCTAAAACTTTCCCATATGTTCAGTAGTAAGGGGGGAAAAAAAAAAACCCTTAAATATGCCTTTGAAAACATGAAGAGAAGAGGAGGTCCTGAGAGCCCAAGATAGAGTGTTTCAAATGGCAGGGGGATAATATGAAAATGTGAAATGTGAAAATGAGTGAGGAACACAGTCCTTCACTCCATCAACACCCTCTGAGATGCTGTAAAAGGGACATATGGGAGCTCAGGCTTAACTAAGAAGTGGGAATTTCCTTGCCGTGATCATAATGATTTTATAACATTTCTTATACTTCTGAGGAGACAGCGTGTTTTAAGATAACAAAAAATGTCATATTTATTATAAGCTGTTTAAAATGTTTTCTTTTAAACATAACGTCATTTCCATAACATATATACATGAATATGAACATATACTTCCTATCATAATTAGTGCAGAGTAAACAATGCCACCTATCTCATTTAATGATGCCAAAAGAGAAAATAAATCACAATTCTTCATTAAAAAATCTGTTATGAGTCCATTTATTTTACATTTAAAAAATGCAGATGTTATCAGCATCTAGGGCCATCTTACATAAAAGACACTGTTGCATATTTAACTGTTAATGAGAAGTGAACAGAATTTTAACTATATTAAATAAACTTGGAAGCACATTGCTGACACATATATCTACAGGGAATGTGGCAGTAAAAGTTGAAATATTAGTATAGTAGATGATATAAACAGTTGATGCTAGAGAAGAAGGTGATGTGTATACACAGATTCCTACCACATCTGTTTTGAAAGGTGAATTTTGGACATATGAGATGTATTTGAAGTGGTTCTACACAGGAAAATATGGAATATACCATCTTAGTGATTTTACTCATGTCATTAATGTAAAAAAAAGGAGTGGCAAGTTTAAAAATTGTATGTATATAACCAAGTGGCACAGTGGTAAAGAATTTGCCAGCTAATGCAGGGGATGCAAGAGATGTGAATTTGATCCCTGGGTCAGGAAGATACCCTGAAGTGGAAATAGCAGCCTGTTCCAGTATTCTTGCCTGGAAAATCCTATGGACAGAGGAGCCTGGTGGGCTACAGTCCATGGGGTCTCAAAGAGTTCTGAGTGCATACACACAGGGTATATGCATGTACATCATTGTATACATATATAGAGATTTGTATTTATATTCTTTTGTCATCTCAAATGTATTTTGAAGAGATTACTAATTGGATAGTCTGAACTAGACTGAACACACCTGTACTTCTTATGGTTTCACTTTCTAACTATACAAAATGTTTTAGTTACTAAAAAGGTCACAGTTTTAAAAATCCAGGTTGTATCAAAACAAATTTTGTAAAACAAATCTATTTTCATAGTTCAGTTGGTGGATTCATTCATTCGAGATTATAGGGGACATATTCTTTTACACAGGTGAACATGGAAGTGAGGAAGAAACCTTTGAAATATTAAGTCGTTCTCTTTTATTGCATTTTTTTTTTACTTGAATTCCCAAGGCTGTGTCTTCCACCCAACTGCAGACAGCTAGACCTAAGACACTGACTTCCTCAAGGGAACTGTTGTTTCTGTGGAACCAGCAAAGATGTAAGATGAAATGCTTTATATTTTATGCAGTTAGAAAAAATTCACTGTGAACTACACAGTGAATACCAAACTCTGTCTGGAAAAAAGATCCCCTTGTCTGGGGACATGTATCAGTTTCTGGAATCATTTTTGGCTGCCATAACTGAGGTTGGAGGGGCACCCTTGGCCTCTAGTGGGTACAGGCTATATCTGCTGTGAATCCTAAAACACACATGATGGCTTCCACCACACAGAAAAACCCAATTCAAATGTCGATAGTGCCAGGTTGACAAACCCTGGGTTAGAGGACATGAGGAAAGAGGAACTTCATTAACATTGGAGGGGAGGTAAAAGCAAGAGATCACCAAGTTCTTTGCATCCTTCACCAGAATTAGGGAGGCCTGTAGAAACTCAGTCTGTTGGCAGAAAGTATGAACCTCCATTCCTGTGAGTGCTAAACATCCTCTATGCTAACAAAATAATTTAGCTGCCCTCTCTTTGCAAGCTAACAAGGATTTTCCTATTGACAAGCAGCAAGTATATTACCCACTAATCAAGGAGTTCTAATGCCTACTTTTGACCCCATGATTTGTTACCTTATCAAGCAGACTTCCTATAGACCACCCTTGTTTCCATGACTGAGGTCGTCAGGCACTCTAAAGGGAGATGCTGTAAAGGGAAAAGCTCTATATCTGGCCCCAGGAGGATCAGAGAACATCATCTGAAGACTGACCCTTGAGAAGTGTGGTGATTGAACACCCTCCACATTATCATGTACACATCTTCCTCTTAAAAAGTAAAGTTTTTGCATGAGGCTTCCCTTTTAGCTCAGCTGGTAAAGAATCTGCCTGCAATTCGGGAGATACTGGTTCAATTCCTGGGTCGGGAAGATCCTCTGGAGAAGGGATAGGCTACCCAATCCAGTATGCTCCAGCTTCCCTGGTGGCTCAGCTGGAAAAGAATCCACCCACAAAGAGGGAGACCTGGGTTCGATCCCTGGGTAGGGAAGATCCCCTGGAGAAGAGAAAGGCTACCCACTCCAATATTCTGGCCTGGAGAATTCCACGGACAAAAAGTTGGACACGACTGAACTGCTTTCACTTTTCACCCTTAAAAGATAATTTGAAAGTCTCTATCTTAGCAAACAACTAAAAAGAGATTGGAAAATTGTATTGAAAGGAAATAATATTTACTTATATTGTTGTTTGCCTTACATGCATATTTCCCTTGTAAGTCCATAGTAATTTTCAGGAGAAGTCATCGTGATGTAATTACTTTCATGAGATTGACAGCAACGGCCCATCTATTATAGATTTTTATGACATGCTAATTTCCCATCTGTCCGGGGCACTTCTTTTCATGTGCCAACATTTTAGAGAAAAGTTATAAGAATTGAAAGCATGCTCCTTTTCTAATTGCAGCTTGACAATTATTAATGCAATATACTTGCTAAAGGAGAAGGCACGCCTCTTCATTTTTTAAAAAGGTCATTTTTATTAAAAAAGAATGTTCATTATAAGGTCCAAATTGAAAATAATTTTCTCGTCATATAAGTAGGCTCTGTCCTTTTTTCACACTTATCCCTAATCCTAATTCACACGTTTATTCTTCCCAATATTCTCTGTGAAATTTCTTTTGCATTAAGAACCTCTGGAAGAAGTCCTCCTTGAAACATACCATGTAGAAGATTATAAAATTAGCATTAACTCTTTCATGAAAACATTGTGGATGCTGTAAGTGAATCAACCAGTGACAGGTTGAATGAATTTTTTTCTCGGTTATGAGAGAAAGCAAAAGAATATGCTAGAAGGCTTAAGAAATCTTAGAAGTATACATTTAAGCTATATCAGAAAACATTATGAAAGCTTGTTTTTACATCTTACTCGGTGTCATGTGCTCCAAGTAGATGATGTTTATGCCAACATATTACTTGCTTTGTCATTCTGAGTGGCTTCAGGGGCCTGGGCTCACAAGAGCTCTGGACAGATTGCTTCACATCGCAAAAAATTTCATACTCTTACTTGTGCGTGGGACAGAAGTTATTTGAGTGAAGAGAGGCATTATTTCATATTCCAATGTTTGTATATGTCATTTTATTAGTGATCAGTTAAATAAACA
This sequence comes from Bos indicus, assembly GCF_029378745.1. Lineage (NCBI taxonomy): Eukaryota > Metazoa > Chordata > Mammalia > Artiodactyla > Bovidae > Bos > Bos indicus. Next base: position 24,627,740 of record NC_091776.1, on the reverse strand, counting down.
CGAGATTGATGGCATTGCAAGGGAAGAGAACATACACGGAAAACTAGTTAGGGAGACCAGAGTGACATAGACAAAATAATACTGTAGAAATTGTTTTGATTATAGACTATAGAATGTTGTTTTAAACTAGTAAAGTTTTTTAAAATATTGTGTAAAATATAGATTTTAAACAAGATTCCTGGATAAAGAAGAAAGAAAAGAACTAATATTCATTAGTGCTTCGGAGGGATAGGACTTGACCTGAGAAGCATGTACTTTAAAATGACCCCACCATAGTTTCTCCCACTTAATAAAGCCCTCAACAAATAAGGACATTATTGTCTCCCTTCTCAACTGATGCAGGGGGAAATACTCAGTTGGACTATGATGCCACTAAAATGGAGTGAAAAAAAGCAATATAAGTGGGAAAGGTAAATTTAGCAGGGCTGATTAGATAAATACTCAGCTGATGTGACAATTATTGAAACCAGCATTTGCAAGTTGCGTTAGATCTGCACTTTTTTTCATTTATTTGAATGCTCTGAATACAGATTAACTCTCTTAGCCTAATATTTCTTGGTTCATTAGCGTTAAAATGAGAACTGCAAGTTCCTTGGAATAACCTTTAAATTGTTTCCTCTAACTTCAGCAGAACTTCTGACAGTATCTCTAAATCTCCTTGAACTATTATTTTGTCATGTTCAACTTTTCCTAAGTTGTTTTTAATTTTGTTTTTCTTTACCAAGGGCTACAGTTTTAAAATTGACTTTTAAAAGCAATCCACAAATTTTGTCTTGGAGACAGGGGGCACAAAGCAAAGAACTTCCAAGTCTTTATTTAGGTACACTAGCAAAACTTCAGGCCATATGGTGGTTTTGAGAATAAGTCCCTAAAATATAGCAAGGGGCATAGTGAGGGTGGTCAGACAAAATGTTTTATGCATGATGTTTTCCCCACATTTTCAGTAGCAGAAAAGAAAGTGTAAACAATAAAGTTCTTGTTACCATCTCCACTGCTTTTTTCTCAAGACTCGGGGAGGAAATTCGCTGAAGGCACTGCACGATATAGGTTATACCAGATATAGTGCACAGAAACCAAATCGTTTCATAGAAAAGCATTTTGAAAATGGAGTGAAAAATAAAAGGAATAAAAGGAAAGAAGGAAAGAAAAGCCCTAATGAAAAGACTGAAGAAAGATCTGCAGGCAAGGCTGGACAGAAAACAGTCTCAAGATTTTTAAGTTGATACGTAGCTTAAAAATGTCAATATTGAGTAAATCAACTGTACTTCAATAAAAGGAAAAAAAAGTATCATGGACCATTCTCATTTAAATGAAATGACAGTAATAATAAGTTCATATATGTAATATATATATAATACATATATAAATATGAATAAGTGTGGTAGTAAGGATATTGAGAAAAAAATCTGGCACATTTAATTCAAATATTAAAGTGCATTTCAAACAGGAAAGCAAGTCAGATTTTCTAGGTCAAAACAATCTCCAGAAAATAAAAATGAATTAAGTTTATGAATGCTTCAAGGTGAAATGGACCAATCTTAAACTCTATGATTTATAATTCTCTCTGAGAGTTTTTGAAGGCACTTCAGGAAGTTACAATTTTATGCTTCTTTTTCAAATGTTCTATATAAAACAATAATTTAAAATATATCAGAAAATCAAACATTTTGACTTATCAATAAAATTGAGAGGTAGTTATATAACTGATTTAAAATTATTATATTTTACTATTCTTATAATGTGTCTAGTACTTTAACAATATTAATTATGTCACCTAAAGAATATCTATAGTTTCCTTAGGTTTTCCTATTCCTATTTGCAATAGTTTCTGGATTTTATAGCAAAAGAAACAGAATTTTATATTTCTGTTTTTTTTCTTTTGTTAATGATAATCATCCTGATACATATGATTGATCCACTCCAAATTAACCACAATAAATAAAATTAAAGACTAACTTTTATACCAAATTAAGTTTTTATGTAAGTGAATACTTCAGTCTGTGTGACAATAATCATCAGTGTACACGTGTTTGTTTTGGTCACATATTCTTTTTAGAGTTTTATTGCTTAGTAAGAAATCCCAGTGAAATGAATGATTTTGTATTGTCACTTCTGGTTTCCCATTATGACTTTCACAGGGGTGTATTCTAGCCTAGCCTAGTGCTAAGTGCTCAGAAAAGTTAGACCACAGAGGACTATATCAACTGAGAAAGCACTTTTAAATAAATTTCAATTTCTACAGAAGGAAGCATTAATGAATGTGCATTTTTTTACTGATATCATTTTGAGGTAGAATTAACAATTTTTTTTCTTGTAGGAAAGAAGTATTTTTTCCATGCACTATACCATATATTCTACATTCCTGTGCATTACATTTCCATTTAGGAAAATAACTTCAAATTGATTTAAAACACAACAGCTTGACAAAAAATAAAGAAACTATGATTTTGTCTGTCCAGAGGCAATAAAATATTGCCTAAATTTTAACTTTTTTTTTTTTGGTTGACGTTACTCGGTCATTTAGTTGTCACATGTATTTGAAATCGTGCAACAGAATCAAACATATTTTAAATATTTCTAGATAATTATACTAATCATAGGACAACTTCTGTTTACTGAGTAACAAAATCTACTTCTTCTTAACAAACAGCAGCATGGTGCAAGGGTTTTAAGATCTGTGATTAGCAGCCCTTGTTCTACTTCTGGATATATCAACTTTTTCTCTTTGCAAGATCTTCAAACTCTTAGAAGCTGCGTATGTTTACCATAAAATTACATCTGCTGTACTTGTTAAGCAAAGGAGATGTTTATGAACTTTCAAATCCCTGTCGTCTTTTAAAGCAAGTGGGCTTTATTTTTTTTTTAGTAAAATCATCCTGGTTTCTTCATTCACGGCAGATTTGATGATGGATTCAAATGCCCTAGCTGAAAGCCACAAGTTTTAATTTTGGTTTATTTTTCTTTGTAAAGCATAAACTTTGATGATTATTATAGTGGTGTTCTGCAAGTGATAAACTCTTTTTCATATTAATAATTCAGCTATATTTTATTTTATCTTTAAAGGATGGTTCATTTAGATGTAAGATTCAAAACTGAGGGTTTTTTTTTCTTTTCAGTAGTCTGAAGCTATTACTGCTTGCGTATATAGATATACGCATCTATATTTGCTAATGAGAAACAGTATCTTGAAATCATACATTTGTAGGTAGTTTGTCTCTTCTTTCTGGCTCAAAAAGTTTGTTGAGATTACACTTTCACGTCAATGAGTCTATTTTTATATTTGTTTTTTAGTTTGTTTTTTTTTTTTAGTAATACAAAGCTTAAAATGGTACAGCATAAATTCTTCCAGGATAGATATAGCCCACACCCAGATAAATTACTTTGGGGGGTTATCTAAGTGCTAGCTTAAAAAAAAAAAAGGCCTGGTTATGAGGATGGAGATTGTTGTCCTGGACAATATGAAACTCATTTTCTAGCTTTCTAGAAAGCCCAGTGCTAGGTTCCCCAAAAGACTGGACTCTTGATGCTGGTAGCTAATTCACAATGATAGTTTAGGTGGATATATTTATTCAGATAAAAGATTATCTGTACATTTATTTTGTTTAAGAAACAAATAGATCTGCACATTTTTTAATCTAGTGCACAGAATCAATATAAAAGAAAAGTGGAAATATAATTTGTAATTTCACTCACAATTCTATTTGGAGTGTTTTATTCTGATTTTTCTATCAAGTCCTTTATATATAATTTGGTTTTTCCCAAGAACTAGATGTTAGAATTTAACAAGCGAAATGTTTATTTCTATATTTTAGTCATTTTCAGTTTCTCTATCAATTCTGGACTCTATCTCAATTAATTATTTTTCTATTTATTAATCATTGTTTGTTTCTATAGTTTGAAAATAATGAGCACAACCAATAGCCTGTCTATAGGCATAGAATTCTCTTCAGGTCTCATGGACATGGACCATTTTCACTCTTACGTGATCTCGACATCTCTCTCTGCACCTCCTCTCTTCTTTTCTCTTTATCAATCTTATCATTTTCCTTGCTCATAGGGCTGACTGTCAAGGCTTCTCTGACTTCTTGTGTATAATATCCATTTAGATTTGCCAATTTGTCAACCCTAAAAGTGGACTCAATCATTTAGAATTTCTTAGATAAAATTCCCAAAAGAGCCATTCTGGTTCATCCATTTTTTTTTCATGTCAGGCCATAGACAGTATTTTGGCCACATTGGGCTCAGCAATCTGGATTAGTCACCTGCAACCTAGGTGACTGGAGTGGTACAGTTGTCAAATGGCAATACCTTAAAGTAAGTTCAGGGAGGACAGAAGCACGTATGAGAAGGGGGTAAAAAAGGGGTTGATCTTAATTTTTTTTACAGATAAAATCCTTGAAATCAGGAGCCCAAGATCCTTGTGACCCTTGTAATCTCAAGTGGGAGGTGTCAGAAAAGGATAACTGGAATGTGGGGCCAAGTGTTCAAAGCAATTCTGCTTTTTAATCCTTAGATATTGTTCTTCACTGTGAAACAGACCTCATCCAGTGTTGGACTGTTCACTCACTAATTAAGAATGTGAGGTGGGATCAGGGCATTGTGAGATAAGACAGTTTTATCCAACTGATGATGTGTTTTTAACACAGTAATCCTGCACAGCACAAGTGGAACTGCAGGTTCAAGTATGTGAATAGCACAGATGGCCAGTACTAAATATAAATAAAATTCAAAGTTAAAATAATTATATTCAAAACAAATTAATGAAATAATCAAATGTCATATTTCTTAAAAAATGTATCTAACATATGTGTATGCATATACGCATGTCTAAATGGGTATGTCTACAGTAGAACATAGATGAAACAAGGGTGAGTGTGCAAAACTAATCCAGAGGGAAATATCAGTAGATCTTAAATGAGCAATATGTAAAGTTAAGATTGAAACAATTAACTAAAATAGAATAATTTTAATAAGTTGATGGCAAAAACTCTATATGTATGTGCACACAATATGTATTAAGACTACATAGAAATTACATTTAGAATGCAACATGACATCTTTTTTTACCGTATGAGCTCTACTCAATCTAACTCATACATATTAAAGGTTTTTATTATGTGCAAGTTACTTTGCTGCCTCCTGGGGATAAAATTGTAAATGTAATAAATATTCTTCAAAAAACACATACATTTAGAAAGGAGTACAAACAAGTATATAGACAGAGATACAGAGTATTACAAGCTATTTTGACAAAAAGAATAGAAATTTTTAAATGGAAAAGTCTCATTAAATGAAGTAGCATACCAACAAGACATAAAATACAAGTAAAAGATCTTCAGATGAAAAGCAGGTGTAAGGAAGAGTATTCAAGGAGAGGATGTGATTTGTGTCAATCTCTCAGAACAAGAAATATGATGAAATTATAAGCCACAAAATAATTTATCTACCCCAAATAAAAATCATGAAGGCTAGAAAGTAGATGGCAGTAGAGTGATAAGATATGAAGCTAGAGAGGCAACAGATGGCTAGTTCATGTGGACTCCACATAGGTCATGTATGGTTGTCTATATGTAAATGTATAATAATCTAAGGCCAATGGCAAGTCAAAACTTGGAAAGTAGTAGGGGGTGGAAGAAATGCATGATCATGTTTGCATGTTGAAAGCCTTTATTTCACCATGATGGATTGATAAGAAAGCATCTGGGAAAGGCAGTGATGCTAAGGGGGAGGTAATTGTAGCTTTCTACATGAGCAATGAACCAGGAGCTTCTGTGTTTTCTATGAACCATAAGCCAAAAAGCAATCTGCCATGTATATTAAGAAAAGGAAAGTAAGCAATTTAAAATCATGCTTTATAAGAGAAAAACCTTCAAAATTTATTCAAATATGACTATTTCAGGCCACAAATATTAGTTATTAAGCTGAATGAGCCTACCATGTTTTTATGTCTAAATTCAGAGCTGTTCATGTTCTTAGTATTAATAGATACATTGCATTAGTGCTGAACACCATTTAAAATACAATTGAAAAACTTTGTTTATTCTACTGACATCTAATCTAACAAAAATTTCATCTAAACAGTATTCAGGACTCTTAAGTCTATATGGGATATGTCTGCCCTTAGCATTGCCAGAGGCAAAATGTACTTTTGTTGATAGGATGAACATTATGCTTTCCTCTGAAATTCTCTGGTGATGGCTTGATCAGTAAGTCTTCAGTTTGTTCAAAGGACTCTTCTTATGTTTTGGACTTTTTGTGGTCTTTTTTGAATACTGGTGAGAGTCTGTATGATTTTGTTTTCTGGGAATGAAGTTGATAAAGTAGTCTTTTCAGAAATGAATTACATGGAATATAAATAGACCCATCTTTCCTCAGTGACAAAGTAAACAGTTACATGGAAACAATTTATGGGTAGAATTGTATTATACAATAAAAAATGTGTGTGTTCTATGACCTTAGAAAAATCGAAACTGTTGATTCATGAAATGACATTTATCTTACTTTAAACACAGTAATTAGACTAAATAGGTCTTGGTGGCCCTTCTTTCTTTCCCTCAAATCTTTTCCCTCCTTTTGTGTCATCTTTCATTATTATTCTGGAAATATTTTTAAATTATATAAGTGTAAATTTTGCCAAAGTACCAGCATATTAAGTACTTTTATATATTAAGAATATTAAGTAGTAACTGCTTAAATGTGCAGTGATTTTCAAGTTTACTAGCCTTCTGCTGCCATAATTTAGGATCTCCCTAAGAAAGTGAGGATATAGTTTAAGGTTATGCGGTAATTCAGTAATAAGATTTCAGGTTTATATTTGCTGTATGTGAAATAGGAAAACTACGTGTTTTCCCTTTAAAAAGAATGGTCAATAAATTTAAAATGATTAAAAATATGGAAAGTATGTTTCAGATCACATTAAATGCAAGTGAAATTAATAACAAGAGGAGATCACAGGAAATACCAATTATTTAGAAATTTAGCATCACGCATGTATATATAATTGTTGGGTCACATGAGAAAATTAGAAAAAATTCAAATCTTATGATAATGAAAAAAGTCATATGAAATTGATAACATACAGCTGTAGTAGGGTTTAGAGAATATCTTATAGCTTTTATTTGCTAACACTGGAGAAGAAAAAGAATTTCTACAGTATTAAAAATCAATCATCCCATATTTCACCTTAAAATACATAAAAAAGAAAAGTAAATTACAGTCCAACCACAGAAATAGAAGACTGAACACAAATAGAAAAATTACAAAATCACATGTTGATTCTTCGAGCAGATTTTTAAAAAATGGACCAATGGAAATAAAACAAAAATCCTTATAAGCACCTACTCAGACTGACCAAGAAAAAGGAAAAAGAGATCCCACAAATTAGAAAGAATAAGAGAGGAGTTATTGCTATAGAGCATATAGATACTAAAAGGGTAAAAGATATTATTTTGTACTGCTGCTGCTGCTAAGTCGCTTCAGTCGTGTCTGACTCTGTGCGACCCCATAGACGGCAGCCCACCAGGCTCCCCCATCACTGGGATTCTCCACGCAAGAACACTGGAGTGGCTTGCCATTTCCTTCTCCAATGCATGAAAGTGAAAAGTGAAAGTGAAGTCACTCAGTCGTGTCCGACTCCTAGCGACCCCAAGGACTGCAGCCCACCAGGCTCCTCTGCCCATGGGACTTTTCAGGCAAGAGTCGGGTGCCATTGCCTTCTCTGTATTTTTTTTGTACTACTTAACACCAACTACTTGGAAAACTGTTGAAATGGACACATTCCTTGGAAAATGCAAATAAGCAGAACTCACATTCCATGAAACAGGAAATTGTTATAGCCCTGTGTCTACTAAAGAAACAGAATTCATACTCAAAAGCTTTGCTACAAAGAAAATTTCACGCTCAGATATTTCACTGTTGAATTTTATCAAATACTTAAGAAAAAATGCTAATCTTATATGAACTCACCCAAGAAACAAAAGAAGAGGTGTCTCTTCCTACTTGCTTTATGAGGCTAGAAAAACCATAATCCCCCCACCTTCACAAAGACAATAAAAGTAATTTATGGACCAATATTGTTCCTGAATATAGATGCAAAAATGCTTTAAAATAGTGGTAATTGACTCCAACAACATATTAAAAGAATAATACATTACGACAGAGTATACACGACTGAGCAACTGATCTGATCTGAAATGTCATCTATATAATGCAAAGTACTTTAAACAAACCATTTCAACAGATGTTTGAAAAAATCAACTTTAATTTCTGTTAAAAATTATCAATAAACTAAAACTAGAGGAGAAATTCCTCAGTTTGATAAAAGACAAGTATGATAAGTCTATAGCCAATATCATAACTAATGGTGAAATACTGAACACAGGATACCCATTCTTAACAATTCACATTCTAAGGAGAGTAAAAAAAAAACTATGGGAAATAATAACTGCATTTAGTACACTTGCAGATTACAATTTTATTTTCAAACACTCAGTTCAGTTCAGTTCAGTCACTCAGTTGTGTCCAACTCTTTGAGACCCCATGAATCGCAGCACGCCAGGCCTCCCTGTCCCTCACCAACTCCCAGAGTTCACTCAGACTCACATCCATCGAGTCAGTGATGCCATCCAGCCATCTCATCCTCTGTCATCCCCTTCTCCTTCTGCCCCCAATCCCTCCCAGCATCAGAGTCTTTTCCAATGAGTCAACTCTTCGCATGAGGTGGCCAAAGTACTGGAGTTTCAGCTTTAGCATCATTCCTTCCAAAGAACACCCAGGACCGATCTCCTTAAGAATGGACTGGTTGGATCTCCTTGCAGTCCAAGGGACTCTCAAGAGTCTTCTCCAACACCACAGTTGAAAAGCATCAATTCTTCAGCGCTCAGCTTTCTTCACAGTCCAACTCTCACATCCATACATGATCACTGGAAAAACCATAGCTTTGACTAGACGGACCTTTGTTGGCAAAGTAATGTCTTTGCTTGCAATCAATAAGAAAATAAAATTTAAAACAGTATATTTTTGATAGCATTGAAATTCATATGAGTAAACCAAATATTTAGCAAAAGGTGAACAAAAACTGTATGCCCAAAAAACAAATTATAGATTTGAGAAAGTAAAGAAAATCTAAAGGAATGATGAGTTGTTTTATATTTGTGGTTTGGAAATACAATATTGTTAAGAAATCAAGTGTCCTCAAAATGGTAATAATCATAAAGTATTTCTTAGATTTACATGGAAATACAAAAGACCTACTGTCCAGATCTTGAAAGATATGAGAGGAAAAAGTCAAGAATTTATACCTGATTTCAAAATGTGCATAAATTTATATTAATCAAGAGAGAGTGGCATTTGAGTGACAAAAGACATACAGATCAATGGAACAAGGCAAGAAAGCTGAAGTGAAAAATAAAACAACAAAACATGTTTTTATTTTTTCAATTTTGCTATATAAAGTTCTTTATATTTTTACAATGTGAAATTTACCATGAGGAATATCAAATACTTCCATTGGTTTTATCTTTCCTTATTTTTTATCTCTTTTCCTTTTTTCTAAGTGTTTTGAGTTTTTAATCTATAAACATCAATTATGAGATTTTTTAATGAGTCATTATGTTGAGACCATATTCTAATTTTATTTCTCCTCTATTTCTCCTTTCACAGAACCTCCTGTTTAAATGGTGTCAGTCTAGGTATATATAACTTTGTCTTTTATAATCTTTTAGTTAATCACAAATGAGAAAACTAAAAGGGCAAAAATTTTATAAAAACATCATTAAGAAAGATCAGTTATTGTCAGAACTCATATCCAACAGCAAACAATGACAACTCTGAGGCAATATAAAATGGTGAAGTAATTTCTCCCCAACAAACCACTTTAAAGGAAAAAAGAAGAAGAACTTTCCATTTGAAATACAGTATTATTATTTCTTATCTTGTTTTGTAAAATGAACTTTAGAAAATTTAGGGGACACAACAGCTTTTATTAAAAAAAAAAAGATTAACCTGCTTTTTATTGGCATTTATTTCAAATTTGGACATAGTTATTTTTATAATAAATGCAAGGTTACCAAAGAGATGGCTGAGTTTTACTTTCCTTCAGGGCAGAGTTGAATCAGGTGAGATGTCATAGAAGCATTTTACATTAAGGTTCTAGATGGTATTCATACTTGGATTCATCACCCCTCTTCTTTACTTATATAACTCCCATTTTATTCAGGTAAAATGTTCCCTGATAAAGGGGATGGGTTGCAGTTTGCTTGAACCCATGAGTCTCAAACCCAGGTGCACATAGAATGTGGAACTTCTAAGAAATTCTGATGCTCTGGAGATTTTGGACCAATTGGATAGAGATACCAACCAGGAACAATACTTGTAAAGACCTCTAAATATTTTAACTCTTTAATATTAAGATAATAGTGACATCTTTTAGGCTAGAGATTGAACTGTCAATACCTAGACTTGAAGGGATTTTTTTTTTTTAATTTCTGATGAAATATAAACATGAGAACAGGAGAAAGTCTTTATGTTTCTATAGCTGCCTGTCCCCAATCTTCCCACATTCTTTATTTCCTTATTTTTAGAATGCTAAAGCTTGGCAATCTCATGTTGGAGAATGTGGCAGCCCCTTAGTAATCTTGAAGGGTGATAATGCCACAACGCTAAAAGCTGTAAAATTAAAGGAGTGAGGAAGCTGGAATTTTTATGATATTAAATTGCAGAATCAATCCTAAAGATTTATTGACATTAAGCAGTGAATAGTCTCTGCAATGGCAAGCCACTGCGGTACCCTTGCCTGGAAAATCCCATGGACGGAGGAGCTTGGTAGGCTGCATCCATGGAGTCGCGAAGAGTCGGACACGACTGAGCGACTTCCCTTTCACTTTTCACTTTCATGCATTGGAGAAGGAAATGGCAACCCACTCCAGTGTTCTTGCCTGGAGAATCCCAGGGACTGGGGAGCCTGGTGGGTTGCCGTCTATGGGGTCACACAGAGTCGGATACGACTGAAGCGACCTAGCAGCAGCAGTCTCTGCAAATAGGTTTTATGCTACTTACCACCAAACATATCCCAACTGATTTAATTATTGAACCATACAATAAGGTAAGGTGAAATCGTTCAGTTGTGTCCGACTCTTTGCGACCCCACAGACTGTAGCCTACCAGGCTCTTCCATTCATGGGATTTTCCAGGCAAGAGTACTGGAGTGGGTTGCCATTTCCTTCTCCAGATGATCTTCCCCATCCAGGGGTCGAACCCAGGTTTCCCGCATTGAATAACTCAACAACTAGAACTTAATTCAGGAAAGTTAAAATAAATGAAGTTTTTTAGACTAGATTTACACCATTACAATCTTTCATTTTCTTCCAAGGAGGCATTCCCCAAAATTCTTGTCCTCTGAACTAGCTTAGACTGCTGCTACTGCTGCTGCTGCTCCTGCTGCTAAGTCACTTCAGTCATGTCCGACTCTGTGTGACCCCACAGACGGCAGCCCACCAGGCTCCCCCTCCCTGGGATTCTCCAGGCAAGAACACTGGAGTGGGTTACCATTTCCTTCTCCAATGCATGAAAGTGAAAAGTGAAAAGTGAAGTTGCTCAGTTGTATCCGACTCTTAGCGACCCCATGGATCGCAGCCTACCAGGCTCCTCCATCCATGGGATTTTCCAGGCAAGAGTACTGGAGTGGGGTGCCATTGCCTTCTCCGAGCTTAGGCTAGCATTGTGCATTTTGATAAAGTCATTGCTTTAGTCTTCATAGTGTTTTCCAATAACACAGTTGCAGTTACATTTGATCCAGCCTGCCTCATGTACAACTAATACCTAGTTTAACAATTTAGACACACTGAGGTCAGAACCATATTGTGGCATTTTGTGTTCAGAATTCAGGTATTCAAATGCATTTATTGAGAACCATTAATATCTGTCTGTTTAACTTAGTGTATAAATATACAAGATTTGGAACAAAACGTGTTCAAATTCAATCCTTCACATAAATGGTTATTTAAAGCACTCTGACAAGGGAAAGAACCTGTGGCCTTTCTAAGGACAGTGGAAAGGGTTACAGAAGTGGAATAAAGAGAAAAATATGTGAAGTACATAGAATGAGGTAGTATAAGCTGTTGTTATCCAGCAATCTGTAACTCAAGACCCACAAGGGGAAGTCATTCAAAAGACTGAGAAGTATTTTGTTAAAAAAACATTGTTTTCACATTTTTTCATATCAAGGCAAGAAGAAATCAGATAATTCCCCCAAATAAATTGTATATAAACTAATGCAGTCAGGAGTGGACTCCTCCTTGAATTGTAATATTACATCATACTTTAAAAATTAATGCTGAAATATTATATCATTTTCTGATATATAGTAAAGCTGGATTAATGAATATTAAATATTAATGGGAATAAACAGAAGATAAATAATAAGCAATGAAACCAAAGCAATAATCAATGAAGCAAAGCTATGAGAAAGTTGAAACCAAGACTGTTCAGTTCACTTCAGAGGCCAGAACTCAGAACTGAAAAGCCACCAGGACTCATTCTGTTTCTCTCTTCATTCTAATAGACAGTCTTTCTTCCTAAGTTAGGAGCCAGGGTCACTCCTTGTGTTACAGGAGGAAAAGGACTTTATATTCTCATATCCAGTATATAAACTAAAAATCCTTATAACTCCTGGTTGTCCTAAATAAGGTCACACATTCATTACTGTGACCAGAGAGGATCAGTCCCACGAGAACCACTAAATTAGAGTTGTAGTTTGGGAGTTATATCAAAAAGTGTTCTAAAATAAAGAGGGTAGATGTGGCAATCTATTCCAAAAGAGAAAGTGCACTTGGAAGACACCATATAAATTCTCTTATATCTTGTAAAGATTTCATATCTTACTCTAATGACAGTAGATGCTACTCAATGATTTAACCAGGAGTTTTGTAAGCACATTTCTGTTTTAATAGATTTTTTTGTCTGCCCTGTGAAGATTGAGTTAGGGAGACATGTACATAAAGGATGCTAAATGGAAGAATACAGATTTTCAAGTGAATTTTCTCAGAATTTAAAGGAAAATGTACTACTAGGATGGTAATAATATATCAATATGTACAAAATTAAATCTTTTATACATTAAGTAGTAAACAAACTGAACATACCTCTAATTCCAGATGAAGCACTACTGACCCACCTGACTGCAGTCTGTATGGACTGGACCTAATATCACTGAGGCCTCTCAGTGATCAAGGGTAGAGAATCCCCAGCAAGATGGTAGGCACTGGAGCAGCGGCTGTGAAGCACTGGAGCATCTTTGAAAAGATATACCACATCCAAAGGCAAAGAGAAGCCCAGAAAGATGGTAGGAGGGGTAAATTCATGTTTAGAATCAAATCCCATTTCCACCAGAGAGGCTCAGAGGGCTCAAACAAAACTTGTGCACACCAGGACCCAGAGACCCCACAGAGACTGAGACAGAACTGTGTTTGAGTGTCTCCTGTGGAGGTCAGCGGTGGATTGACACAGGAACAGGGGCTCTGGGTGCAGCAGATGCGGGTGTGGCATAAGCCCTCTTGGAGGAGGTAGCCGTTAACCCTACCACAGAGCTGCTAGACTTAACAGGCATGGGAAGTAGACTCTTGGAGGGCACAAACAGAACCTTGTGTTCACCAGGACCCAGAAGAAGCAGCAGTGACCCCACAAGAGACTGAACCAGATTAATCGCCCAGGAGTGTCCAGGAGTCTCCAATGGAGGCGTGGGTCAGCAGGGGCTTGCTGCAGGGTTGGGGGCACTGAGTGTAACAGTTCCTACATGGAACCTTTTGAAGGAGGTTGCCACTATTTTCATTACCTCCACCTTAGTTTGACCTCCAACCCCATGGACTGCAGCCTACCAGGCTCCTCCTTTCATCGAATTTTTCTGACAAGAGTACTGGAGTGGGTTGCCATTGCCTTCTCCTAGGTCAAATAACAGGGAGGGAAAAAAGCCCCGCCCTACAACAAAAAATTGGATTTAAGGTGTACTGAGCCTGTCCCTCTAGTCAAGGCTATGGTTTTTCCACTGGTCATGTACAGATGTGAGAGTTGGACTGTGAAGAAAGCTGAGTGCTGAAGAATTGATGCTTTTGAACTGTGGTGTTGGAAAAGATTCTTGAGAGTCCCTTGGACTGTAAGGAGATCCAATCAGTTCATTCTGATGGAGATCAGCCTGGGATTTCTTTGGAAGGAATGATGCTAAAGCTGAAACTCCAGTACTTTGGCCACCTCATGGGAAGAGTTGACTCACTGGAAAAGACTCTGATGCTGGAAGGGATTGGGGGCAGGAGGAGAAGGGGATGACAGAGGATGAGATGGCTAGATGGCATCACCAACTTGATGGGCGTGAGTCTGAGTGAACTCTGGGAGTTGGTGATAGACAGGGAGGCCTGGTGTGCTGCGATTCATGGGGTTGCAAACTCGGACACGAATGAGTGACTGAACTGAACTGAACTAAGCCTGGCCCACGTCCAAGGAGTGGTGGCTGTGTGGGCACAGGAGGGCCGAGAGGAGCTACTCCATGTTCAAGGTCAGGAGGGGCGGCAGTGAGTAGATACCCCTCATCCAAGGTAAGGAACAGTGATGCGCTTTGCTGGAGCAGCCATGAAGAGATACCCCACATCCAAGGTAAGAGAAACCCAAGTAAGATTGTAGGTGTTGTGAGAGGCATCAGAGGGCAGACACACAAACCATAATCACAGAAAACTAGCCAATCTAATCACACGGACCACAGCCTTGTAAACTTAATGTAACTAAGCCATGCTGTGTGGGGCCACACAAGACGGGCGGGTCATGGTGGAGAGGTCTGACAGAATGTGGTCCACTGGACAAGGGAATGGCAAAAAACGTCAGTATTCTTGCCTTGAGAACCCCATGAACAGTATGAAAAGGCAAAATGATAGGATACTGAAAGAGGAACTCCCTGGGTCAGTAGGTGCCCAATATGCTACTGGATATCAGTGGAAAAATAACTCCAGAATGAATGAAGGGATGGAGCCAAAGCAAAAACAATACCCAGTTGTGGATGTGACTGGTGATAGAAGCAAGGTCCGATGCTGTAAGGGCAATATTGTATAGGAACATGGAATGTTAGGTCCATGAATCAAGGCATATTAGAAGTGGTCAAACAGGAGATGGCAAGAGTCAACGTCAGCATTCTAGTAACCAGAGAACTAAAATGGACTGGAATGGGTGAATTTAACTCAGATGACCATTATATCTACTACTGTGGGCAGGAATCCCTTAGAAGAAATGGAGTAGCCATCATGATCAACAAAATAGTCAAAAATGCAGTACTTGGATGCAATCTCAAAAAAGACAGAATGATCTCTATTCATTTCCAAGGCAAACCATTCAATATCACAGTAATCCCACTCTGTGTCCCAAACAGTAACACTGAAGAAGCTGAAGTTGAACAGTTCTATGAAGACCTACAAGACCTTTTAGAACTAACACCCAAAAAAGATGTCCTTTTCATTATAGGGGACTGGAATGCAAAAGTAAGAAGTCAAGAAACACCAGGGGTAACAGGCAAATTTGGTCTTGGAATACAGAATGAAGCAGGGCAAAGGCTAATAGAGTTTTGCCAGCAGAACACACTGGTCATAGCAAACACCCTATTCCAACAACACAAGAGAAGACTCTACACATGGACATCACCAGAGAGTCAACACTGAAATCAGATTGATTATATTCTTTGCAGCCAAAGATGGAGAAGCTCTATATAGTCAGCAGAAACAAGACCAGGAGCTGACTGTGACTCAGATCAGGAACTCCTTATTGCCAAATTCAGACTGAAATTGAAGAAAGTAGGGAAAACCACTAGACTATTCAGGTATGACCTAAATCAAATTCCTTATGATTATACAGTGGAAGTGAGAAATAGATTTAAGGGACTATATCTGATAGATAGAGTGCCTGATAAACTATGGACGGAGGTTCGTGACATTGTACAGGAGACAGGGATCAAGACCATCCCCATGGAAAAGAAATGCAAAAAAGCAAAATGGCTGTCTGGGGAGGCTTACAAATAGCTGTGAAAAGAAGAGAAGTGGAAAGCAAAGGAGAAAAGGAAATGTATAAGCATCTGAATGCAGATTTCCAAAGAATAGCAAGGAGAGATAAGAAAGCCTTCCTTAGCAATCAATGCAAAGAAATGATGAAGACAACAGAATGGGAAAGACTAGAGATCTCTTCAAGAATATCAGAGATACCAAGGGAACATTTCATGCAACGATGAGCTCGATAAAGGTCAGAAATGGTATGGACCTAACAGAAGCAGAAGATATTAAGAATAGGTGGCAAGAATACAAGGAAGAACTGTACAAAAAAGATCTTCACAACCAAGATAATCACGACGGTGTGATCACTCACCTAGAGCCAGACATCCTGGAATGTGAAGTCAGTGGGTCTTAGAAAGCGTCACTACGAACAAAGCTAGTGGAGGTGATGGAATTCCAGTGAGCTATTTCAAATCCTGGAATGCTGTGAAAGTGCTGCACTCAATATGCCAGCAAATATGGAAAACTCAGCAGTGGCCACAGGACTGGAAAAGGTCAGTTTTCATTCCAGTCCCAAAGAAAGGCAATGCCAAAGAATGCTCAAACTACCACACAATTGCACTCATCTCACACGCTAGTAAAGTAATGCTCAAAATTCTCTAAGCCCTGCTTCAGCAATACATGAACCATGAAATTCCTGATGTTCAAGCTGGTTTTAGAAAAGGCAGAGGAACCAGAGATCAAATTGCCAACATCCGCTGGATCATGGAAAACACAAGAGAGTTCGAGAAAAACACCTATTTCTGCTTTATTGACTATGTCAAAGCCTTTGACTGTGTGGATCACAATAAACTGTGGAAAATTCTGAAAGAGATGGGAATACCAGACCACATGACCTGCCTCTTGAGAAACCTATATGCATGTCAGGAAGCAACAGTTAGAACTGGACATGGAACAACAGACTGGTTCTAAATAGGAAAAGGAGTACGTCAAGGCTGTATATTGTCACCCAGCTTATTTAACTTCTATGCAGAGTACATCATGAGAATCGCTAGGCTGAAAGAAGCATAAGCTGGAATCAAGATTGCCGGGAGAAATATCAATAACCTCAGATATGCAGATGACACTACCCTTATGGCAGAAAGTGAAGAGGAACTAAAAAACCTCTTGATGAAAGTGAAAGAGGAGAGTGAAAATTTGGCTTAAAGCTCAACTTTCAGAAAACTAAGATCATGGCATCTGGTCCCAACACTTCATGGGAAATAGATGGGGAAACAGTGGAACCGGTGTCAGACTTTATTTTTCTGAGCTCCAAAATCACTGCAGATGGTGATTGCAGCCATGATTTAAAAGACGCTTACTCCTTGGAAGGAAAGTTATGACCAACCTAGACACATATTGAAAAGCAGAGACATTACTTTGCCAACAAAGGTTCATCTAGTTAAGTCTATGGTTTTTCCTGTAGTCATGTATGGATGTGAGAGTTGGACTGTGAAGAAAGCTGAGCGCCAAAGAATTGATGCTTTTGAACTGTGGTGTTGGAAAAGACTCTTGAGAGTCCCTTGGACTGCAAGGAGATCCAACCAATTCATTCTAAAGGAGATCAGTCCTGGGTGTTCATTTGAAGGACTGAGGCTAAAGCTGAAACTTCAATACTTTGGCCCCCTCATGCAAAGAGTTGACTCATTGGAAAAGACTCTGATGCTGGGAGTTATTGGGGGCAGAAGAAGGGGTCAACAGAGGATGAGATGGCTGGATGGCTTCACAGACTCGATGCACATGAGTTTGGGTGAACTCTGGGAGTTGGTGATGGACAGAGAGGCCTGGCGTGCTGTAATTCATGGGGTCGCAAAGCGTCGGACATGACTGAGCTACTGAACTGAAGTGAGATTGCCCCAGCGCATCAGAACAAGACCTGGCTTCTCCCTCAGTCTGTCTCTTCCATCAGGAAGCTTCCATAAGCCTCTTATCCTTATCCATCAGAGGGAGGACCCACTGAAAAGCCACAATCACAGAAAGCTAAACAATCTGATTACATGGACCACAGCCTTGTTTAACTCAAAGAAACTAGGAGCCATGCAGTATAGGGCCACCCAAGACAGAGGGGTATTGGTAGAGAGTTCTGACAAAATGTGGTCCACTGGAGAATGGAATGGCAAATCACTTCAGTATTCTTGCATTGAGAACCCCATGAACAGTATGAAAAGGTAAAAAGATAAGACACTGAAAGATGAACTCCCCAGGTCGGTAGGTGCCCAATATGCTATGGAGATCAGTGGAGAAATAACTCCAGAAAGACCAAAGAGATGGAGCCAAAGCAAAAACAATACCCAGTTGTGGGTGTGACTAGTGATGAAAGCAAAGTCCAATGCTGTAAAGAGCAATATTGCATGTTAGGTCCATGAATCAAGGCAAATTGGAAGTGGTCAAACAGGAGATGGCAAGAGTGAACGTCGACATTTTAGGAATCAGTGAACTAAAATGGACTGGAATGGGTGAATTTAACTCAGATGACCATTATGTGTACTACTGTGGGCAAGAATCCCTTAGAAGATATGGAGTAGCCATCATAGTCAATGAAAGAGTCTAAAATGCAGTACTTGGATGCAATGTCAGAAACGACAGAAAGATGTCTCTTCGTTTCCAAGGCAAACCATTCAATATCACAGTAATTGGAGTCTATGCCCTGATCAGTAATGGTGAAGAAGCTGAAGTTGAATGGTTCTATGAAGACCTACAACCTTCTAGAACTAACACCCAAAAAAGATGTCTTTTTCATTATAGGGGACTTGAATACAAAAGTAGGAAGTCAAAAAACACCTGAAGTAACAGGTAAATTTGACCTTGGAGTACAGAATGAAGCTGGTCAAAGACTAATAGAGTTTTGCCAACAGAACACACTCTTCATAGCAAATAGCCTCTTCCAACAACACAAGAGAAGACTCTGTACATGGACATCACCAGATGGTCAACACCAAATCAGATTGATTATATTTTTTGCAGCCAAAGATGGAGAAGCTTTATATAGTCAGCAAAAACAAGACCGGGAGCTGACTGTGGCTCAGGTAATGAACTCCTTATGGTCAAACTCAGACTTAAATTGAAGAAGGTAGGGAAAACAATTTGACCATTCAATTATGACCTAAATCAAATCCCTTACGATTATACATAATCATGGAAATGACAAAGAGACTCAAGGGACTAGATGATAGACAGAGTGCCTGAAGAACTTTGGACGGAGGTTTGTGACACCGTAAAACAGATAGGAATCAAGACCATTCCCAAGAAAAAGAAATGCAAAAAAGCAAAATGGCTGTCTGAGGAGGCCTTACAGATATCTATGAAAAGAAGAGAAGTGAAAAGCAAAGGAGAAAAGGAAAGATGTACCCATTTGAATGCAGAGTCCAAAGAATAGCAAGGAGATATAAGAAAGCCTTCCTCAATGATCAGTGTGCAAAGAAATAGAGGAAAACAATAGAATGGGAAAGATGAGAGATCTCTTCCATAAAACTAGAGATACCAAGGGAACATTTCGTGCAAAGATAGGCAGAATAAAGAACAGAAATGGTGTGATCTAACAGAAGCAGAAGATATTAAGAAGAGGTGGCAAGAATACACAGAAAAACTATAAGATCTTCATGACCCAGATAATCATGATGGTATGATCACTCACCTAGAGCCAGATATCCTGGAATGCGAAGTCAAGTGGGCCTTAGGAAGCATCACTACGAACAAAGCTAGTGGAGGTGATGGAATTCCAGTTGAGCTACTTCAAATCCTAAAAGATGATGCTGTGAAAGTGCTACACTCAATATGTCAGCAAATTTGGAACACTCAGCAGTGGACACAGGACAGGAAAATGTCAGTTTTCATTCCAATCTCCAAAGAAAGGCAATGCCAGAGACATATTCAAACTCCTGCACAATTGCACTTATCTCACATGCTAGTAAAGTAATGCTCAAAATTCTCCAAGCCAGGCTTCAACACTGTGTACTTTGAACTTCCAGATGTTCAAGTTGGATTTAGAAAGGGCAGAGGAACCAGAGATCAAATTGCCAACATCTGTTGGATCATCAAAAAAGCAAGAGAGTTCCAGAAAAACATCTATTTCTGCTTTATTGACTATGTCAAAGCCTTTGACTGTGTGGATCACAATAAACTGTGGAAAATTCTGAAAGAGATGGGAATACCAGACCACCTGACCTGCCTCTTGAGAAATCTGTATGCAGGTCAGGAAGCAACAGTTAGAACTGGACATGGAACAGACTGGTTCCAAATAGGGAAAAGAGCACAGCAAGGCTATACATTGTCACTCTGGTTATTTAACTTACATGCATAGTACATCATGAGAAACGCTAGGCTGGATGAAGCATAAGCTGGAATCAAGAGTACCAGGAGAAATTGCAGTAACCTCAGAAATGCAGATGATACCACCCTTATGGCAGAAAGCAAAGAAGGACTAGAGAGACTCTTGATGAAAGTGAAAGAGGAGAGTAAAAAAGTTGGCTTAAAACTCAATATTCAGAAAACTAAGATTATGGCATCTGTTGTCATCATTTCATAGCAAATAGATGAGGAAGCAGTGGAAACAGTGACAGACTTATTTTGGGGGATTCCAAAGTCACTGCAGACGGTGACTACAGTGATAAAATTAAAAGACACTTATTCCTTGGAAGAAAAGTTATGACCAACCTAGACAGCATATTAAAAAGCAGAGACATTACTATGTCAACAAAGGTCCATTTAATCAAAGCTATGGTTTTTCCAGTAGTCATGGGTGGATGTGAGATTTGCACTATAAAGAAAGCTGAGCGCCAAAGAATTAATGCTTTTGAACTGTGGTGTTAGAGATGAGTCTTGAGATTCACTTGGACTGTAGGGAGATCCAACTGATCTACTCTAAAGGTAATCAGTCGTGAATATTCATTGGAAGGACTGATGCTGAAGCTGAAACTCCAATACTTTGGTCACTTGATGTGAAGAGTTGATTCATTGAAAAGGCCTTAATGCTTGCAAAGACTGAAGGCAGGAGGAGAAGGGGAAAACAGAGGATGAGATGGTTGGATGGCATCACCAACTCACTGGACATGAGTTTGAGTAAACTCTGGGAGTTTTGATGGACAGGGAGGTCTGGTGTGCCATAGTCCATGGGGCTGCAAAGAGTCGGGCTGCAAAGAGTCGGGCAAGACTGAGTGGCTAACTGAACTAACATGATTTTTCTCATATCTGTAAAAGAAAAGGAAGTTAACCAAAGTTAATAATTTGAGTAGCATCAAATATTTTAATAAAAAAAGTTTCAGTTAATATAGTCAGCATGTGCTCAGTTGCTCAGTCATGTCTGACTCTTTGCCATCCCATGACTTGTAGCCTTCCAGGCTCCTCTACCCATGGAATTTTCCAGGCAAGAGTACTGGAGTGGGTTACCATTTCCTACTCCAGGGTTTCTTCCCAATCCAGGGTTTGAATCTGCATTTCTTGTGTGTCCTGCCTTGGCAGGCAGATTCTTTAGCACTGAGTCACCTGGGAATCTCAGAGTCAGCATAATTCCATTTTTCTATTCAATCATGTTTTAATGGTGGTAAGTAGTTTACTAATTTACATAGCTATTACTTTTTATATTCATCTTTTAATTTACTTGTTATTTATACTTTTCATATGACATCTTCTAATCTATTATATAGTCCATGTTCCAAAATGATTCAAGGTGGGTTATGCTATACAACATTGATCTAAATAAGAATTGAATGCTTAAAAACTGCAAAAGTATATTTGCTCTAGACACTGAAACTGCATCTGTTTCTATATCTAGAGCAGAGAATAGGCAAACTTGTGATTAAAATGCTGTTCCCTTTCTAGAGTGTTTCATTACTGTCTCAATGTTCTCTTTGGAAAATTTCTCACTCCAGGCCCTGTTTTCCTTGTCAGGGCTAGGCTGGAGGTTTGAGTGAGTGGGCATTTCAGGCCTCTGGGCAGTGGCTGTGTCTGCAAGGTACTTGGCTAGATGATAAATCTAATCCAACATAAAAATAACAGAAAATGACTAGGGTATATCAATGTCCAAATATCATGCCAGCATGCTTCCCTACATCCACACTACTTTTTAAACTCAGAAGAGGTGAAATTTCTATGATAGTAAAGGTTAAGACGGAGAAGGCAATGGCAACCCATTCCAGGACTCTTGCCTGGAAAATCCCATGGATGAAGGAGCCTGGTAGGCTGCAGTCCATGGGGTCGCTAAGAGTCGGACACGACTGAGCGACTTCACTTTGACTTTTCACTATCATGCATTGGAGAAGGAAATGGCAACCCACTCCAGTGTTCTTGCCTGGAGAATCCCAGGGACGGCAGAGCCTGGTGGACTGCTGTCTATAGGGTCGCACAGAGTCGGACACAACTGAAGCAGCAGCAGCAAAGGTTAAAACAAAGGAGAGGCAGAAACAATGGTGTCCTCTCTTCACAGGAAGAGACTTTTAGGAAGTATTAGAGCCAAATGCTCTTATTTAAAAATATCAAAAATTAGTTATTGCCTACTTAGTACTTGAGAAAACTCAAGAGGAAGATACATTGTGGTGAGTGTAATAATAGACACAAGATTTTAAAATTGTGTATATGACAATAGGAAACATAAGAATTGAAAATCTAATACACAGTTTTTCACTAATCCTTCTACATAATTGAATGGTAATTTAAAGATAGCTCATGAATGAGTTAAAACATTTTATTTCCTTGTAGAATAAAATTTATAAATCTTGTTATACCTTTTTGTAACATAACATTTTAAGTGGTCATGGATGTTTCAAGGAGAGAAAATAGTTTCTGTTACTTATGAATCTCTCAGAGATGTCATAAGGGAAAGTAGTCACCATGGTAATTATTTTGAAAGTAAGAAAACACTGAGCCAATAAAGACTAAGCAATTTCCCCAAAGAAGACTAGATGAGAACAAGATTTAAGCTCCACTAAACCTGTTTCTGAATTTTGTTTCTTTGTATTCTAGGTTTTCTTAAGGTAAATAAAGCCAAGAGACAGAAATAGAGATGACATTATTATAGATCTACATATGCCAGTAGATTTGTAAATGGTAAAATTCTGTAATATTTCTCATGCTAACCTAACAGATGGTACTGCCTCCATAAAATGCTAGCACCAACACAGAAATTAATAGATTTAATTAGCATTAATTTATCTGAATTAAAGAACTAGGATATTTTTATACCAAGATTGATTTAAATTTTATATAAAACACAGAGATGGAAAAACTTTCATGTATTTATTCTACGGTGCATGTTTATGCATATCTATCTATCTATCTATATATATATATACCTATTTATAATTTTAACACAAAAAGTAGCTTTATAGCCTGGTGAATCCATGAATGTTCTGTTATAAGGAATTATTATCTTGGCAGACAAGTGTACCAGGTCTTATAATAGGAATCTCCTTCACTAGCTCTAACAAGCAAATTCCCTGTTTCCCAAGAGACTCTTGAATGTGTATCTGCCTTGAAAGGATAGCCTATCTACACTGTGTTTTTTCTCTTTTTATCTTCAGTATTTGGAATTCAGCTCAGGTCAGAGCCAAAGAAGCAATTCTACCTCACAAGGGCTGCAGCTGGTTTCCTCCAGCACCCCTCCATTCATAGCAAGGGAAGGAGTGGCAGACTCATACAAGATCAGTTTAAAAGGAAAAGCAATTCTGCTTCCTCGTCCTCATGAAGTCTTGAGCTACACTGGCCAGGATTCAAAAGCGAAAGGCTCAAGTGAAAAAAAAAATGTGGCTGTTGGTTAAAACAATACTTGGAGACATACACCAGGTTATTTGGACTTTTGCCAATGAATACATCACTAGAAGATGAAGATGGCATGGCTTCCCTCCACCATCTGGCTTAATCGAGTTGGGAAACAATAAGCCAAAGGTTTCTTTCCCTTAGCCATGTGTTATTATTGTTTAGTTATGAGTTGGTTTTCAAATATTAAAAAGTTTCTTAAATATATGTATAAATATAACACACAAAACAAATAAGTAATTCTTATTATACTAATATTACAAACTAATGGTGAATTCTATCAAAATCATATTGATGTGAAATTTTGGATTATCTCAAAGTATGTTTTCCCTTTTTCCTTGTTTATAGACACAAATAGAAGAAATTTTAATCAAAATACAAATCCAGAAATTATTTTAATTTCATGGAAATGTATTATTTCTTTATGTTTTACTTAGGCATTCTAAATTTAAAAGTTCCAGTGCCAAATGGAATAAAAAGAAATGTAAAATTATATATATATATATATATATTTGTATACATGTACATATGTATGTGCATGTGTCATCATTTCCTAAGCACTGGTAAAAGAAATAATACATGATCCCTACTTGGAAGTGGGGATACACACTTAACTGGGAAAACTATAAAAGTTAATAGATTTTCCCAAATTTACAAAGTTAATGTCAGTAACTAACTTTAAATTAAAGAAAACATGCATTTCCCCTTCCAGCATTCTAATTCCTTCCCCTTTCACATATTTATTTCCTCTCATAATGAATGAGTTCATCTGACCTTAGTCATCTCCTTAAAGGCCCCATCTCCAAGTACAGTCACATTCTGAGTTACTGGGGGGTTAGAATTTCAACATACAAATTTTGGAGGAAGGCAATTCAGCACATAAGAGAAGACAGACTACCTTTGAAAGTTAAAAATGATACATCTTGCTGCTGCTGTCAATTCAGTCATGTCCGACTCTGTATGACCCCATAGACGGCAGCCCACCAGGCTCCCCTGTCCCTGGGATTCTCCATACAAGAACACTGGAGTGGGTTGCCATTTCCTTCTCCAGTGCATGAAAGTGAAAAGTGAAAGTGAAGTCACTCAGTAGTGTCCGATCTTCAGCGACCCCAAGGACTGCAGCCTTCCAGGCTCCTCGGTCCATGGGATTTTCAAGACAAGAGTACTGGAGTGGGGTGCCATTGCCTTCTCCATGATACATCTTAGTATGAATAAAATATAAATTTTAATAAATTTATATAAAATTTAAAGGAGACTAAAGATTGTTGAATGTTTATGCTAATTTTTATATACACTTAACCATGATCACATTGGACTCTACATAATGAAATAATAGCTAACCTTTATGCAGTTTTATTTTTTAGACATTTTTCTATTTTCCATGTGTCAATGATTTCATTGTTCAAATTGTGTAAGATTGATTCTGTTATCAACCAGAATTTTTTGGCAGAGAAAATAAGCCTATAGATTTGTAGTGACTTTCACAGGGAAATGTAAATACTAAGGAATTCAGCAAAGCTATATTGCCCATTCTAACCTCAAGCCCAAACACTTATTTATATAGAATGTGACTTTTTGAAAATTTATTATAACATATCTTGGTTGTATTTGAATTAGAGTTTTAAGAAGAAAAGTATAATATAACATATATTTTATACTGCTGTGTGTTAGTCTCTCAGTCGTGTCTGACTCTTTGTGACCCCATGGACTGTTGCCCACCAGGCCCCTCCATCTCCAGGCAAGAGTACTGGAGTGGGTTGCCATGCCCTTCTTCAGAGGATCTTCCTGACCCAGGGACCGAACCCAAGTCTCTGGCATTGCAGGCAGATTCTTTACCATTTGAACTATTCGGAAAGCCCCTTTATACTGCTAGTTTACTAAAATATTATAAGGATACTAATAAAATTAAGTACTTCACTTTGTTCCATCACAGAAATGTTTGTTTACACGAGTAATTGTACAGCATGATAGCAATGGTGAATTCACAAAGCTGTATTCTGGATAAACCACTGTAATATTTTGCTCTCCTGGAATCTGCTTGGTTACACAAATATTTAGCCTAATAAAAAGAAAGCTATGGAATAAAAGCTATGACCAACCTAGACAGCATATTAAAAAGCAGAGACATTACTTTGTCAACAAAGGTCCATCTAGTCAAAACTATGGGTTTTGCAGTAATTGTGTATGGATGGGAGAGTTGGACTATAAAGAAAGCTGAGTGCCAAAGAATTGATGCTTTTGAACTGTGGTGTTGGAGAAGACTCTTGAGAATCCCTTGGACTGCAAGGAGATCCAACCAGTCCATCCTAAAGTAAATTAGTCCTGAATATTCATTGGAAGAACTGATGCTGAAGCTGAAGCTCCAATACTTTGGCTACCTGATGCATAGAACTGACTCATTGGAAAAGACCCTGATGCTGGAAAAGATTGAAGGCTGGAGGAGAAGGGGACGACAGAGGATGAGATGGTAGGATGGCATCACTGACTCAATGGATGAGAGTTTGAGTAAGCTCTGGGAGTTGGTGATGGACAGGAAAGCCTGGCATGTTGCAGTCCATGGGGTCACACAGAGTCAGACACGACTGAGTGACTGAACTGAAAGATAAAACTTCATACACGTTTCACACAATTCTCTTCCAATTATACAAATAAACAAACACAAATTTACAAGGTTGGGAAATTCTTTCAGTATCATATCATTTTTGTAGAGTAATAGGGTCGATCATACCACAAAAGCTACAATATTAATTCTTAGGACCATAGATGTGTGCTTTTCTTTCAGTGTTTAATTGGAATTAAAAAGCCAGACTTCAATGTCAAATTTATTTTTCTAATGTATGGGGATACACCATTGGGAAAGTGTAGCAAAGGATATTCCCTTGTTGTCCAAGATTATATTTTTAAATATAGAAACGCATAAGTTGGTGTTAACTTTTTGTTTTTCCACTTTTATCTTGACAATATTTTTGAAAAAATGTCAAACACAGATAATTGCCTTGTAAAGTAGAAAACAATTTCAATCTTTCACCCTCAAGGGTACTTTATAAAAAGTAAATAGTGTTGTATAATATAGGAAATTTTAAATAAATCATAATTCTTTGAATTTAGAAAGATGAAGAGCAACTGTAGTAACAAAATTAGATGTCACACTATGCTAAATATGCAAAAAAAACTCTTTATGCAGATGGTGGAAATCAAATCCCTTCTCAACTTCACAAGCCATGTCTATATGATGAAAAATATCATTTTAACAAATGATCCATCTGCCATATTCAACCATCTTAAAAGCAAAAATGAAATGTAAATATCTCATGGATAATTGTACAGAAATATTGTGCCTTTTAAAAAATTATAAATAATATGTGTAACTCCATTCAACAGTTCTTTGATAAGCCAATTTTATATTCAATCTTAAGATAAGTATATCATTAAGGTATTTTTTTAGTTGATATTTTTAAAGTGAAGCTATTAGTTAAAACAAACAAAAAAAACTTAGTCCAATGGAACACATAGATATAGATACAGATATCTATTTATGTTCATATCTATGTATTGGTAGATATAGACATCAATAAATCTATTTCAAATATATATATATATGTGCACTATATTGATCTACATATATTTGAACCTATATATACCCCATTTCATCTTTTCTGAAATAATTTTAGAATATAAAAATCAAATAAACCTATCTAATGTTAGCTTATGAAATATGTTGGTGTTACTTTTTTATAGTTTATACAGTGATTATAATGGTGTTTGTGGTACAAATTCTTTAACTAGTGTAGGTGAAATTATTTCTCAATAAAAGTTGAGAAAATTAGACTCTAAAATGTTTTTGTTATATATAATTCCATAGACAGTATAGTCGTAAGAGTTGGACATGACTGAGTGACCTTCACTTGCTCTTTTCAAATCAGGCTTTCCTGATAGCACAGTTGGTAAAGAATTCGCCTGCAATGTGGGAAACCTGGGTTCGATCCCTGGGTCGGGAAGATCCCCTTGAGAAGGGAAAGGCCACCCACTCCAGTATTCTGGCCTAGAGAATTCCATGGACTGTATAATCCATGGGGTCCCAAAGAGTTGGACTCAACTGAGCAACTTTCACTTTCATATATATACAAGTAAATACAAAAATATATATAAAATATTGTCCTTTATGTTTTGCATTACAAGCTTTTAAAATGTTTTTACATAGACAGATTTTATTTTTCTTGACAGAATGTTTTTTATGTCTTTTGAGCTAAAAAGTGCTCATTTGAGTCAAAGACTATATTACAATGTGATTATCACCTCTCACTGATCAATTTTCTCTTTGCTTTATTTCTAAATCAAGGAATAGATCTTTGAGTTTTCCCTATATTTCACTGATTACACTATATGCCATATCAACTGTTTTGACTGTTTCTAAACTTTTTGAAAATTTTATACAAACTTTTATCTCTGTTGCCATCCCAACCTGCTCTCTTTTCATTAGATAGCCTAGCTTTTTAGAAAACAAGTATTGGGTTATGCCTCTATGAAAGTACAAATATTTTCTTACTGTAGAATTGTAAGGGATTATATTGGTGTTCTTCCCAGATTCCCGCTGATCCCTTTTATGTTTTTGTGCACAACTACTCTGGCATCTGTGTGTTTGCTTCACATGCATCTTGTATATGATTCCCTCTGGATGACTATGCCAGGTTACTTAGCTTGCTTTTCAGAGAAAAGCGCCTAGGAATTTTCATTGTGAAAGTGAAGGGGAAGAACAAGGATTTAGCCAATAACTGACTAGTTGGGGTGATCAAAACTCAACTCCATTTTCTAGTCATGATTTACACTCAGGAGTTTCCCCAGAGTGGAAAGGGAAAGTTGGAAGCTAACATATCTAACATATCTAATGCTCAACATTATTCTTCCACCAAAATTCCTGGTAATTTCTCATTTTATAATCTGACTCTGTAGAACCAGTCTTGGAGAAGGCAATGGCACTCCACTCCAGTACTCTTGCCTGGAAAATCCCATGGATGTAGGAGCCTGGTAAGCTGCAGTTCATGGGGTCGCAAAGAGTCGGACACGACTGAGCGACTTCACTTTGACTTTTCACTTTCCTGCATTGGAAAAGGAAATGTCAACCTACTCCAGTGTTCTTGCCTAGAGAATCCCAGGGATGGGGGAGCCTGGTGGGCTGCCGTCTATGGGGTCGCATAGAGTCGGACACGACTGAAGTGATTTAGTAGCAGCAGCAGCAGCAGCAGAACCAATCTTATGACCCGAAATTTTCCCTGAGATGCCACAGAAATGAACATCATGTTAAACTAAATAAAATAATATATATATTATTATGTAACATATACGATATATATTATGTACAGACAGTCTCCAGCTTATAATGGTTCAATTTAACATTTTTTTTACTTCATTATGGATGGTGCGAAAGTGATAACACATTCAGTAGAAACTGAACTTCAAATTTTGAATTTGATCTTTTCTTGGGCTGCTGCTGCTGCTAAGTCGCTTTGGTCGTGTCCGACTCTGTGCGACCCCATAGACAGCAGCCCACCAGGCTCCCCCGTCCCTGGGATTCTCCAGGCAAGAACACTGGAGTGGGTTGTCATTTCTTTCTTGGGCTAGTGATCCATATGAGATGGATGCTCTTTCATGACGCTGGGCAGGGGCAGTGAGCTGCAGCACCCGATCAGCCATAGGAATCACAAGAGGGAACAACCAATACACTTATAACCATTCTGCTCCCTTACAACCATTCTGTTATTCACTTAATGTATGATATTCATCAAATCACATGAGATATAAATATTTAATTATAAAATTAAAGTGTTAGATGAGTTTGCCCAACCATAGGCTAATGTAAGTGATAAGAGCACATTCAAGGTAGATAAGGCTAGGGCTATAATGTGTTTTTGACTTATTATATTTTTAACTTATAACAGATTACCTGGGCCTACATACCTGGGTTTGTACCCAAACATGTACAGTAAATTAATATTTGACTTGAGACCCAAGAATAGTCAATGGAGATAAGACAGTCTTTTCAATAAATGGTGCTGGGATAATAGGATAATTCACATGTAAGAAAATGAACTGGACTCATAACTTATACCACTCAAAAATTAACTCCAAATGGATTAAAGATTTAAATATAAGATTTGAAATTATAAAAGTTCTGTAAGAAAACAGCAATAAGACTCTTTGACATGATTTTTTTATTTTTTGGATATGACACCTAAAGCATAAGCAACAAAATAAAAAATAAGCAAGCAGAATTATATTTAACCAGAAAACTTCTGTACAATAAAAGAAACCATCAAAAAGTGAAAATACAATCTATGAACCAGCAAAAATATTTATAAGCCATATATATCTGATAACAGGTTAATATTCAAAACATACTAAAAATTCATATAACTCAATAATGAACAAACAAACCAAATAAATCCACTTGAAAATGGGCAAAGGACATAAACAGACATTTTTCCAAAGAAAATATACAAAGGAACAACAGGCACATGACAAGATGCTCAACATCACTTGTCATTAAAGAAATGCAAATTAAAACTATAATGAGGTATCATCTCAAGCCTGTCAGGATTGCTTTCATCAAAAAGACAAAAGATTAAAAAAAAAAAAAAGATAACAAATGCTGGCATGGGTGTAGAGAAAAGAGGACCACTCTGCACTGCTGGTATAAATTGGTATGGCCACTGTGGAAAACAGTATGGAGGTTTCTCCCAAAATTAAAAATAGGACTACTATGTGCCTGAGCAATTCCCCTTCTGGAAATATATACAAATGAAATGAAAACACCAACTTGAAAAATATCTGCACACTTGTGTTCAGAGTAGCATTACTTATAATAGTGAAGACATGGAAACAACTGTCCATAGACAGATAAATGGGTAAAGAAGATACAAGTATATGTGCATGTATAAATACACATACACACACACACACATATGTTGTTAAAAGAGTAAATGCTATGAGTTCTTATTACAGAAAAAACTTTTTTTCCTTTTTTTCTCTTTTTAAAAATTGTATTTGTATGAGAAGATGGATGTCAGGTGGACCTATTGTGGCAATAATTTTATGTGTAATTCAAACTACCATACTGTATGCCTTAAACTTACACAGTGATACATGTCAGCTATTTCACAATACAAGCGGGGAAAAATCCCATGTTTTTAATGCCTTTTCTTTATAGTCTTGAGAAAAGAAAATTATAGAACTGGAGCATTTCACTTTTACATAGTTTTAGCTTGGGAGTCAGTAATCTTTTTCTTGATGGCCAGACACACTTTAGACTTTCCAGGCAACATATGATCTCTGCTGCAGCTATTTTGCTCTTACAGTGAGAAAGAAGCCAAGGATAGCATTAAACAAATGGGTATAGCTGTGTTTCAGTAACATTTACTTACAAAACAGAAAGCTGGCTAGTAGGCCATAGTGTTCTAACTTCTAAATAAGATTACAAGATTAAGTGCCTTCCACACAAGGAGTTGCATATTATTTACAAAATATAGAAATAATTGTTAGAGTTTTTAGTTAGCATTATCAAAGTTTTGGTAGCTTCTATATAACTCATTTACTTGAATAATGAATTGTAAAGTCATTATTTTTGAATCATCCTCTATCATCACTTGATATTTGGGTAAGAATTCTATTCTTTTGGGTACAAATCAATCACTCTAACAATAAATATATAAAACTTCTATTATGCAGGTGGAGAATTATCATTCTACAGGTGTACATGCAGGTGAGTACACTTCATTAGTTTTAAGTCTGCTATGATTAGTATATGTATTCTTGAATGTTTCACATTCTGTAAAATTACACTCAACATACAGCAATGAATGTGGTAAAAAAAAATAGTTTATCACCTAAATTAAGGCACTTTCAAGAATGAAGTAAGACACTATTCATAATCACACCAAAGACAAAGACAAAACCCAGGACCATCAGGGGCAACCCCGAAATTCAGATCACCCTGTTTATGGGAAAACAACTTGGAGGAAAGACACCTCAGAACACACGCAAGTCTGTATCAAAGCTGTAAGATAAACACAACTGATCCTTGTGGTAGATGATCTGGACCACTTAGGCAATTCATTCTGGTTAGAGGCTGCCCCTGCAATGCCTATTTAGGCGTGACAGTAACAATCTAGAAGTCCTGACAGCAGTTTACTTAGAGTTCAATCTACCCAGTGCTTGTGACGACAGTGAAAAGTGGAGTCCTGTATTAATGGAACTGCCATTCAGGGTAGCACCCCGTGGGTGGGTGCACCCGTGGGTGGTCAAGAGTTGCTCAAGGTTGAGAGTACACCCCTCTGTGGAAGAAACCCCACAGGCATTTTTAATTTTGTTGAAATATAGCCCAAAGATGCATGCCTTCAGCAAAGCACACTTACTTGCCTTTTCCTGTTGGAAATTTTAACCACACCTCTATGATTTTAACTCTTCTCCCTTAGCAAAGATTGTGAATGAAACAATGAGACTCCTACGTTTTCCTGATGTTTCCCTATTTGGCACCATGCATAAAAAATCATGTTACCAAAAAGGGCTGTTTATAACTAACTCTAGGTAAAACAATACATTGAAAAAACATTATTTAAAGAGATAACTCTAGATTCACATGAAAGAGAGCTTCCTTGTACACTTCAGTCTGTCTTTCAAGGCTTCCCTGGTGGCTCAGACAGTAAAGAGCCAACTGCAATGCAGGAGACCCAGGTTTGATTCCTGGGTAGAGAAGATCTCCTGGAGGAGGAAATGGCAACCGACTCCAGGATTCTTGCCTGGAGAATGCCATGGACAGAAGAGCCTGGCAGGCTATGATACATGGGGTTGCAAAGAGACACGACTGAGCAACTCACACTTAAACCTACAGGAATATTTTGTAAAACCTTTGTATAATATCATAACCAGGATATTGACATCAATATCATCCACCAATCTCGATCAGGCTTGCCTAGTTTTACCTATATTTATTTGTGTGTGTTCATTAAGTTCTACACAAATTTATCATATGTACAGTTTTCTGTGTCTACCATCACAGTCAAAATCTTGAACAACTCCAACACAACAAGACTCACCACTTTTGCTGTCCTTAAAATCCCCCTACCTCCCACTTCTTTGGCTCTTCACCTCTATCATCTACCAGTCGTTAGTCTGTCTTTTAATTCCAAAATTTTCTTATTCCAAAAATATTATATAAATGATATTATACAGTGTGTAAACTTTTGGGATTAGTTTTTTTTTTCTCCCCATAAATTCCTTGAGATCTATCCAAATTTTTGCATGTATCAATAGCTTGTTTGTTTTGTTGTTGATTAGCATTTCACTACATGGATATAGCATATATGTACACATAGCAAGGTGTTCTTAACCATTCACCAGTTGAAGAAATTCTAGGCTTATTCCAGTTTTTGTCTGTTAGACACAAAACTAGAATAAATTTCTTCTGCTGGATTTTTTGAACATAGGTTTTTATTTTTCTATTGAACATTGCCCCAAATTACAATTGTTGAGTTGTATGGTAATTATACAGGGCTTCCATAGTGGCTCAGTGGGAAAGAATCCTCCTGCAATGCAGGAGACGCAGAAGGCTGGGGTTCGATACCTCGGTCAGGAACATCTCCTGGAGGAGGAAATGGCAATTCACTCCAGTATTCTTGCCTGGAGAAACCCATGGACAGAGGAGCCTGGCAGGCTGCAGGCCTTGCAAAGAGTCAGACACAACTGAAGCAATTGAGCATGCATATGTGGTAATTATACACATAGTTTTTACAAGAAACTGTCAAACGGTTTTCCCATGTGGTTGTACCACTTTTAGATTCCCACTACCCTGCATGAGAGATTTAGTTCCTCTGAAAACTTTACACTATTTGGTATTTAAAATAATTTTAGCGATTTTGGTAGGTGTGTAAGGATACCACATGGTGTTTTTAATTTTCATTTCTTTAATGGCTAGTGATGCTAAACATTTTCATGTATTTATGTGCTGCTTGTACATCCTCCTTGATTAAGTGTCTATTCATTTAATTCATCCATCTTTCAATTTTTTCTGTTGTTTTGAGAGTTCTTTATATTCTAGATATTAGTCAATTGTTGTATATGCAGCCTGGAAATATTTTTACCCAGTCCATAGCTTATTTTTTCATTCTCTTCACATGAGATTTCAAGAACAAAATTTTTTAGTTTTAATTAGGGATTGGGGCTAGTTTAACAGTTTTTTTTTTTTTTTTTTTCTTGTATATGACTTTTTTTTTTTTTTGGTTGAGAATTATAACTTTTTAGTTAGCCATTATCCCATGATTTTCTCTTTTTTCCTTAGAAATGTTTATAGTTATATATTTTAAGTCCATTATCCTTTTGCATAAGATTGAAGATTTGGGTTAAGATTCATTTTGCCTATGGATGTTTAATTGATGTAGTACAATTTGTTGAAAAGACTATGCCTCCTCCCTTGAAATAGTTGAAAAAGAAAGAGAAAGTGAAGTCACTCATTCATGTTCGACTCTTTGCAACTCCATGGACTGCAGCATGCCAGGCTTCCCTGTCCATCACCAACTCCTGGAGCTTACTCAGATTCATGTCTATCGAGTCGGTGATGCCATCCAACCATCTCATCCTCTGTCTTCCCCTTCTCTTCCCGCTTTCAATCTTTTCCAGCATCAGGATATATTCCAAGGAGTCAGCTCTTCACATCAGGTGACCAAAGTATTGGAGTTTCAGCTTCAAAATCAGTACTTCCAATGAACACCCAGAACTGACCCCTTTAGGATGGACTGGTTGGATCTCCTTGCAGTCCAAGGGACTCTCAAGAGTCTTCTCCAACATCACAGTTCAAAAGCATCAATTCTCCAGTGCTCAGTTCTCTTCATGGTCCAACTCTGATGTCTATACATGACTACTGGTAAAACAATAGCTTTGATTAGACGGACCTTTGTCAGCAAAGTAATGTCTCTGCTTTTGAATATAATGTCTATATTGGTCATAGCTTTTCTTCCAAGGAGTAAGTGTCTTTTAATTTCATGGCTATAGTCATGAAATTTAATCTCATCTGCAGTGATTTGGGAGCCCAAGAAAATAAAGCCTCTCACTGTCATCATTGTTTTCCCATCTATTTGCCATGAAGTGATGGGACCAGATGCCATAATCTTAGTTTTCTGAATGTTGAGTTTTAAGCCAGCATTTTCACTCTCTTCTTTCACCTTCATCAAGACGCTCTTTAGTTCATCTTCGCTTTCTGTCATAAGGGTGGTGTCATCTGCATATCTGAGGTTATTGATATTTCTCCTGGAAATCTTGATTTCAGCTTGTGCTTCATCCAGCCTGGCATTTCATATGATGTACTCTGCCTATAAGTTAAATAAGCAGGTGACAATGTATAGCCTTGATGGAACCAGTCTGTTGTTTCATGTCTGGTTCTGACTGTTGCTTCTTGACCTCCATACAGATTTCTCAAGAGGCAGATCAGGTGGCCTGGTATCTCTTTAAGAAATTTCCACAGTTTGCTGTGATCCACACAATCAAAGGCTTTTGGGTAGTCAATAAAGAAGTAGATGCTTTTCTGGAACTTTCTTGCTTTTTCAATGATCCAACAGATGTTGGCAATTTGATCTCTTGTTCCTCTGACTTTTATAAATCCAGCTTGAACATGAAAGTTCTCAGTTCACATACTGTTGAAGCCTACCATGGAGAATTTTGAGTATTATTTTTGCTAGTGTTTGAGATGAGTGCAATTGTGTGGTAGTTTGAACATTCTTTGGCATTGCCTTTCTTTGGCATTGGAATGAAAACTGACCTTTTGTAGTTCTGTGGCCACTGCTGAATTTTCCAAATTTGCTGGCATATTGAGTGCAGCACTTTCATAGCATCATCTTTTAGGATTTGAAATAGCTCACCTGGAATTCCATCACCTCCACTAGATTTGTTCATAGTGATGCTTCCTAAGGCCCAGTTGACTTCACATTCCAGGATGTCTGGCTCTAGGTGAATGATCACACCATCATCATTACCTGGGTTGTGAAGATCTTTTTTGTACAGTTCTTCTGTGTATTCTTGCCACATCTTCTTAATATCTTCTGCTTCTTTTAGGTCCATACTGTTTCTTACCCTTATTGTGCTCATCTTTGCATGAAATGTTCCCTTGGTATCTCTAATTTTCTTGAAGAGATCTCTAGTCTTTCCCACTCTATTTTCTTCCTCTGTTTCTTTCCATTGATTACTGAGGAAGGCTTTCTTATCTCTCCTTGCTATTCTTTGGAACTCTTCATTCAGATGGGTATAATCAGGAGTTAAGTTTTAAAATGGGTAATCAGGAGTTAAGTTTTAAAATTTTAACATTTAAATAATTTCCTAATATCCAATATTATTTTATAATTTTATTTTGAATGTGTATACTTCCCTAAAATTCGACCTGATCTCTAAATTATCTACAGGTATAAAATAAAGTTTATTTTTATATTAAATCTTACTTTTAAGTTTCAATCTCACAATACTTACTGGCTTACTACATATCTCGTCCTCTTCTAATTTTACTACACCTGAAATCAGAAAATGAAAACAGAAAAAATACATCAGATACTTTAAGATTTCTCCTAGACTCACCAAGGTATTCCAGAACTACTTCAAGAATATAAATATCTTCTAATATTTTTAAAACTTAATTTTGAGCTAATGACCTGAATTTACTGAGTATGTTGTAGCCACATGTTCTGGGAAACAAACTCACTCAGAAGGACAATGCAGATGGTGGAGTGCAGTTTATTACACCGGTGGGCCCAAGGCAGAGTCTCCTCTTAGCTAAGGACCCTGACCAGTTTTTCTGAAAACCTTATATACCCTAAGTGTATGTGCCCAAACCCACCTCCCCAAATTCCCTGAAACTAATCTGAACAAAGGAAAAGAAAGATACAATCAGTCAACCCGTGATTCATATGCCTTAAGCCTAGGTAGTTAACAGTGGACAATTATCAATAGGCCTGTGGTTATACCCCAATAAGCATAATAGAATTTACGATTCTATTCAGTTACACAGATAATTAGGGTATTCTTTTAGGCAACAGAGAGTCTAGGTATGAGCCCTGGGGCTCTTCCGTCTGGGGGGCCTGGTTTTCCAGTTGGTATGTCGTTTGCATAGATACTGGGCATATAGCTCAAAGTCTACAGTCCGGCCCAAGATGGAGCCCTGCTTTCAAGATGGAGCCTGTTCTGTCTGTTTCTTCCTTCAAGTATACTCACAAATAGTTGAAGAGAAGCTATAAAAGGTGAAATCGAACAGTGACTTTCTGTTTCCGTCTTGTGTAAGTCTTTTAGATAATAGAAAAAAGTCTATGCAATGTATTATGTTAGAATATGGTAACTTCATATTCTTCAATTTCATATTTCTGCAATATTCATGCATGTTTCAAAGTCAAGCAAAAACATGGCAGCCTTATTTAAAATTTTTGATCATTTAAACCTCTAATTTACATCAAAATCACAGTTACATGTATTATTTTCATGCTTATACTCTGTATCCCCCCTGCAAAAAAAAGTAAAATTTGGTCTATAAGATGGTTTTGTTTATATACCTTCTAAATTTTCATCACATTGTTGGATTACTTAGTATTTTTCTAAAAATTACTAGCATTTAATCCTTGTAATCAAGTTGAGGAATATGTCATTACTTCTTTTTTCTTTAGAAAAGTCCTTGAAATAATTCTAGAAAAACTTCCATGCTGTTAACCAGTGTAAGAGCATTTAGAAGGATAGATGTGTTTGTTTTGTTATCAGTACACAAGCTTTTATGATCCCATTTTCAAATTTAATATAAGTACTTAAAAACTAAATAATAGAAGACAAGACGTTCTGAAACTTTTTATGTGATATATGGATGTGTTTGAAGTATTTCAAAGTATGTTTAGAACTTAATTTTTAAAGAGGAAATATAAGCTATAGTGAGGAACTAAATGAAGTTTTTAATAAAAAGCAAAAGAAGGAACATCAATTTGTAATTAATATATGGGTTTGCAGGTATATCTAGTAGAGATTTACCTATTGAAGTGTAGCAGCTTTGGCTTATATTTTCACTGCCAAGGTACTAGCTCATCCTAAAAATAGGGTTTGGCCTCTGGATATTATTATTTTTTTTCATAAATAAATGTCCTGAATTTTAGATGAGAATTTTGCATAATGAATGTACTGTGCAGAACATTGTGTCAAGGATTATAATAAATCCTTCTTCAAATTTGAATTTAATGTATCATACAACAATAAGGGATGGTATCACATACATTAAGGAAAAAGGAAATATCCATTATGTGGTACTTTAACAAATCTTTATTAACCTCTAAAGATATAGGTTTCCTATCTTCAATCACATTATGTACACAATTATTGTTCTTACTACTTTATATTAGAACATATATATATATTTAAGGTGATTTTTCTTTAAAATTGTTAGGATAATGCCTTTAGAATATGATAAATGTGTTCTTTTTCATTGAAGTTACAGATCATATACAATATTTTTGTCCAATGTCAAAATCTCAATAACTTAAAAACATAACATAGAAATGTATGAAAACTATATGTTCATTAAAATAAAATTATGAAAATATCTGTATTACACAGTTTGGAAGCTTGAAATTCAAATTCTAATTATTTATGCCAAAGTAAAATAATATACATACAAAAGTTTTTGAAATGTGTTTAAATCTATTTTATGTTTAAAATCACATAAATTGACACTATTTTGAATTTGTACAACATATAATTAGACAATATTTCATGTTTTAATATCCCTTCCTTTACTATATACTATTTTGTTAACTGTTCATGGGTATTAAATGGAATCATCCACTGTAAATTCCAAATTTGCAATACATTTGCTAAAACAGGAGAAAACACCTACATGAGAGTGTTAATAGCCCCAGTAGGGAAGCCAGAGGTCCCCAGTTGGCAGGAGGAAACAAAACTTCAAGTGGCAGATTTTTTTTTTTCTTTTCTCTTCTAATCCTGTGTTGTCATGGTGACACCTGGTTCTGCCTAACTTAACTTTATCTCAAAGCTTGAGCTAACCAATGTGTTTTTCTCATGGAAATACATTCCTCAAGCTATGTTGATGAACTATGTATTTGCTTGGAAATCTGCCTTTCTGCAAGATTCATGTCAATTGTTTTATGGCCAGGGATGACTCAACTTGTGCCAATGCTATCTCAAAATGCATGTTGTCGGGGAGGGGCCTGGTGCAACTCTCTCAGTTTTGACGCATTTCCTTTCTCTAATTAGCAGCTTGCCAATAGGTATATAACTCCTCACTAAAAACTAGCAAGGGGGCACTCTTTCCATCTGTTCCCTTCTGATGTCTATGTCAGAAGCTGTCTCTATCTCTTTTGTACTTTAATAAAACTTTATTACACAAAATACTCTGATCAATCAAGCCTCGTCACTGGTCCTGGATCAAATTCCTCTCCTCTGGAGGCCATGAATCCCGATCTTGTTCATGGCTCATAGCAGCAACCTTTCATACATAAAGAGAGATGTGGACCATAAATTAAAACTCAACTTCTATTTGTAATTTTTTAACAATAATTCAAAAAAATCTGTGGAAATGATACAAAGTGATGAATTTAGTCTACCAATGTGATACATTTATCTACAATGTGATCAAAATGTGGTTAAAAAATCTAATTTCATTGCTAATTGTTTTCTAAAATGACATAATGCTCAAAATCTATTATTTTAAAATAATTGGTGAACTTTTTTCTCTTTTGTAATCTTAAACAAGCTACTATAGATTTAAAAATTTTAAAACAGTGAAATACAACATAAGCATTATACAATAATAGGAAATTATGTTCTTTCCTTTTGTTCAGAGTGTTTTCTGTAAAAGAAATGATCGGTTAAATTTTTACTAGCAATGATGAGAGATTTGTGACCTCCCGTTAATTTCATATGACTTCCTAAAAATTTTCAGGAGATTGAAACAAGGAACTAAAAACAAAGTAAAACAAAACAAAACATATAAAAATAAATTTATTCTGCTAAGATAAAGCATCTTAAAATATTAAATATACCTAATAATATGTTGAAAATGTTTTAAAATTTTTTAAATGAATAGCTATAATTTATTGAATTCCTATCAGATTTCAAGAACCAATAAACTATCCTTGGATGAAATATCTCTGAGGCTCATAAGTCCAATAATTTTTGGGGTACTTAATTTCAATTGAAAACTCTTCTCTGTTTCTTTTTCTCTGTCTGACTTTCTCTGTGTCTGTATCATTGCCTTTCTGTCTCTCCTTCTGTACATCAGTTCAGTTCAGTTCAGTCTCTCAGTCGTGTCCGACTCTTTGTGACCCCGTGAATCACAGCACGCCAGGCCTCCCTGTCCATTACCAACTCCGGAGTTCACCGAAACTCATGTCCAGTGATGAGTCAGTGATGCCATCCAGCCATCTCATCCTCTGTCGTCCCCTTCTCCTCCTGCCCCCAATCCCTCCCAGCATCAGGGTCTTTTATACATAATGTTGTTCAGTTCAGTTCAGTTCAGTAGCTCAGTCGTGTCCGACTCTTTGCAACCCCATGAATCGCAGCATGCCAGGCCTCCCTGTCCATCACCATCTCCCGGAGTTCACTCAGACTCATGTCCATCGAGTCAGTGATGCCATCCAGCCATCTCATCCTCTGGCGTCCCCTTCTTCTCCTGTCCCCAATCCCTCCCAGCATCAGGGTCTTTTCCAATGAGTCAACTCTTCGCATGAGGTGGCCAATGTACTGGAGTTTCAGCTTTAGCATCATTCCTTCCAAAGAAATCCCATGGCTGATCTCCTTCAGAATGACTGGTTGGATCTCCTTGCAAGGGATCTCTTGGATGAAGGGATCCAAGGGACTCTCAAGAGTCTTCTCCAACACCACAGTTCAAAAGCATCAATTCTTCGGCGCTCAGCCTTCTTCACAGTCCAACTCTCACATCCATATATGACCACTGGAAAAACCATAGCCTTGACTAGACGGACCTTTGTTGGCAAAGTAATGTCTCTGCTTTTGAATATGCTATCTAGGTTGGTCATAACTTTCCTTCCAAGGAGTAAGCGTCTTTTAATTTCATGGCTGCAGTCACCATCTGCAATGATTTTGGAGCCCAAAAAAATAAAGTCTGACACTGTTTCCACTGTTTCCCCATATATTTCTCATGAAGTGATGGGACCAGATGCCAGATAACAAAAATGTTGTTAAAAGATAAACTGTAGCACATTAAAAAATTGAGTCTATTTAAGCAAAATGTGCTTGAAATAGGCTAACATCCAATCTACCCTACAGAAAGAAGCTCCGAGGAGCAGTACGAAATGAAAGACTTGTATAGACAGAAGGGAGCAAGAACGAGAAAAAAGAAAGAAAGGTTCCTAATTGCAAGATTTTTTTCTTTTATAGAATGACAGGCATCTATCAGGCAAAGTCTTGGTTTGGTGAATGGGGCTTAGCATAAATGACTCTATTTGAAGCCTATTGTCTTGTTTTAACAATACATGCATATATATATATATAAAGCTGTTTGATTTCAAACCCATGTTTTTAACTTCTGCAAGATAGTTCCTCTTCTCACATTTTATCTATGTTGTTTCAGCAATCCTGTGGCTTTCTATGTTATATACTCATACTCATTTCAGTTTAACAAAAAACACAAATAGATAGCCTCTTAAGAGATCTTACTGCTTTCCAGGTCATCTTCATTCAGATTATCCTCTTTGTTATCATGAGTGTTATTTTTTAAAATGTAAATTTGAGCATGTTTCTGTGCTCGGTTCATCTTCTCAGTGATACTTCAACCTGTCCCCAGCTTTGTTATCCCAACCTTGCATTTTATAACATAGCAATGTTAAAATGTTTGAAATACCAGTATCCTTTCTCCCTTAACCTTTTTCTTCCATCGTCATCCTTGCCACTAAATAAACACAGGCACCTCTGTGCACATGCTTACCACTCACAGCTCTCACTCTGGCTGGCTTATCTCCCATGTTACCTTTTGTTGTACAGTATGTTGTTATTCTTTTAAACTCCAACATGCATTTCTCCACTAGAATATCATGTTTGATATACTAAATATGGCTAAATGCCTATCTTTCCTTTCAAGATATTTCTTTTTCTTTGATTTTCCATAGTGTGAAAATAATACACTTACATGTATCTTTTTGACATTTATCCATCTGAGCTTCCCAGGTCTGTATTTTGCTGTCTGACATTATCTGGGGGAAATTCTCAGTCTTTGGTTCAGATAGTTCTTATGTTTCTCCTTTTCTTCTCCTTCTGGTCTTCCCATTACCCATATGTCACACCTTTTGCAGTCATTCCACAGTTCTTGAATATTCTGGTTTGTTTTTTTTTTCAATCTTTTTTCTGTTGCTTTTCAGTTTTGTAAGTTTGTCTTGACATGTCCTCAAGTTCAGAGGTTCTTTCTTCAGTCATGTCAGTCTGCAAATAAGCCGATTAAAGCCAACCTTCACTTCTATTATAGTGTTTTTGATCTCTAGCATTTCACTTTGGTTCTTAAAATTTTCATCTCTCTGCTTATGTTACCCATCTGTTATTGCATGTTGTCTACTCTTTTCCACTAAAAAACTTAACGTATTTATCATAGTTATTTTAAATTGCCAGTCTGATAATTCCAACATGTCTGCTGTATCTGACTCTGGTTTTGATATTTGCTCAGTTTCTCTGAGCTGTTTTTTAATCTTTTAGTATGCCTTGTAACTTTTTGTTAAAAGCCAGACATCATACAATAGGGTAAAAGGAACCCAGTATTGATTCCATGGAGGTTTTGTGCTTGTGTGTCTCTGCTCTGGTAAACTGTGATTCTCTGCATCGTCCTGTGTGTCTTCCAATTCCTCAATCCTTTCATAGATATTATAAGAGATGCTAATTTTCCATTTAGGCTTTTATTTGTTTTTAGGACAGAGAGATGTCTTTGAAATTCCTAACATTCTGCACCAGAAACTGGAAGTAAGAGCTTTTTTGGTGCTTTCTGCACCCCGCCCCCCAGCTCAATAAATATGCATTTATGTTATCTTGTTTCTAGAAGCTGTGGGTTGTGGGTGGGTTAGTTGCTTAGTCGTGTCCGACTCTTTGTGACCCCACAAACTGTAGCCTGTCAGGTTCCTTTATCTGTGGGATTCTCCAGGCAAGAATACTGGAGTTGATTGCCATTCTAGAAGCTGTATTAATCCACAAATTGTCCATATCAATTTTTAATAAAACTGTGTTTATTGTATTTTCCTGTTCTATAGTATATAAGTATTTTGAGGATATTTATTACAGCTTTATTCATTATTCTAACACTGGAAATTAACTCAATATTTGATGGTGGTAAATTATTTTGGAACTGAGTTAAACATAAGTGATAGTTATATTAAAAGTGATTATTTTGTTATAAGTTTACTAAGCTTAATTAGGGCCTAGATGTTTATTAATTT
The DNA here is from genome assembly GCF_029378745.1 of Bos indicus. Classification (NCBI taxonomy): domain Eukaryota; kingdom Metazoa; phylum Chordata; class Mammalia; order Artiodactyla; family Bovidae; genus Bos; species Bos indicus. The sequence continues at coordinate 24,584,485 of NC_091776.1, read as the reverse complement.
ATTTTGTGTTTTAAATACAAATAGGTATTTATGGAATTTAGAAAGATGGTAACAATAACCCTGTGTACGAGACAGCAAAAGAGACACTGATGTATAGATTAGTCTTATGGACTCTGTGGGAGAGGGAGAGGGTGTGGAGATTTGGGAGAATGGCACTGAAACATGTATAATATTATGTATGAAACGAGTCACCAGTCCAGGTTCGATGCACGATACTGGATGCTTGGGGCTGGTGCACTGGGATGACCCAGAGGGAGGTTATGGGGAGGAAGGAGGGAGGAGGGTTCAGGATGGGGAACACAGGTATACCTGTGGCGGATTCATTTCGATATTTGGCAAAACTAATACAATATTGTAAAGTTTAAAAATAAAATAAAATAAAAAAAATACAAATAGGTCTTCAGTCAAGATTTATATTACATAATTAAACAATCTCCCAGTCCCAATATCTTCCACTAGTTAAGGTTTATTTCTTGTTCACATTCACAGATGATTGTCTGAAGGCTCTGATAAACTTGACTTTTATTGAGACTCATAGGGTGACAGAATTAAACATCTGGGATATTTCAGGTAAATAAAACTTTTGCCCAAAATTGACACACTTGAGAACAATTCATCTTTCTGTGGTCAAAAGTGTCACATGACCATATTGAACTATAAAAAGGAGTATATGTCAACTTACTATATGCTGAGTAGAAAAAAATACACTTTCAGTTTTTCTAAACAATTATGTATTACATTATATATTTTTAAACTGTCTCTACATGACAACTTGTCCCTAGGCTTTGCTCTTAAATGTGAACATTGGGACATTTTAAATTTTTTTTTCAAGCATTTCCAACCACTATTTTTATTATTTAAAAATTTATTTTTTGCATTTCCATTCTTATTGTATAATAGTAGGGAATATTAAAGATCTTAAATTACCATTTGAGTATGTACCATATTTTAACCTAAATCTGATGAAATAACAGCTGTCTTCATGAATCTGATAAAAAGTAATTTCAAATAATTGATTAAGATCTAGAGATAATATACTATAATGAAAAAGAACATTGTAAAAGAAGTCAGCAATGGAAATGAAGCAATACATCTAATAATGAAGGGCCCTTGGGCACATTATTTAACCTTTCTGGATGTCATAGGATGATATTTATAAAAAGACAGTTGGATTAAATGATACCTATGGTTCCTTAGCGGAGAAATTCTGATTTACAACAGTTGGTAACGAAGGCATAGTATATACTTGTAACTTACTTTTACTTGCTCTGTTTATAAACTGCTGGACACTGAATTCTCAGTATTCCCAAGCCTGTTATCTAAGTTTTAACTTTTCCTATATTAATTAGAAGAAATTAAAGTGGATTAGCAAAATAATGATTTTCATAGTCTACAGTTGCCAAGAGATAAAATATCTAGAAATTCTAACTCTTCACATATTATTTTTAAAAAATTTTACTGATTAGGGGACTAACCATTGGATAGTTATTTTAAATATAATTCAACAAATAAGTTTTCAGTCATTCCCAATAATTTTAGGTAGCTTTAAGCCTTTGCTTTTACTAAGAATTAATTAAACTAAATGTGTGACAGACATTCATGAGCTACATATTTATATAAATTGATTTTTTATTAAATTTATATAAATGATAAATTAAGGGAATTTAGACTCAGCAGTAAAGAATCTGCCTGCAATGCAGGAGACACAGGAGATGCAGGTTTGATCCCTGGGTCTGGAAGATCCCCTGGAGGAGGGAATGGCAACCCACTCCAGAACTCATGCCGAGAGAATCCCATGGACAAAGGAGCTTGGTGGGCTATGGTCCATAGGGTCGCAAATAGTCAGACACAATTGAAGCAACTGAGCACAATACTATTTCAGCATTGAGTTGGGCGAAGTCATTGAAAAAATTGATGCTTTACATTTTCCTAATTGATAAATTTAAGCAGAAGGAAATTGGGTTATATTATTATAATTTATAAAAGAAGTTTGAAAAGCACATATCAATATTTTAAGATATTCTTCACAATTTGCACATTAATGACATATATTTTTAAACATTTTTGTTTTAGAATCAATTCACAAGTCAATGTTCCACGTTATCTTGCCATAAATTGTTGTGTATCTCCACATTAAATAAAGCCTTATTTTAGAAGTCTTAATATTCAGTGTAATCAATGTTTATAAGTTTATGTATTTGATAATTCTACATTTTTTCCTTGACAATTTCCTTCTCACATTTACTACATTAAAATTATTATTTTTTTTTTTGTCAGAAATTGAAAGACTTGAAGTGAAGTGAAGTGAAGTGAAAGTCACTCAGTCATGTCTAACTATTTACAACCCCATGCACTGTAGCCTCCCAGGCTCCTTGCTCCATGGAATTCTCCAGGCAAGAAAATTGGAGTGGGTAGCTGTTCCCTTCTCCAAGGGATCATCCCAACCCAGGGATGGAACCCAGGTTTCCCACATTGCAGGCAGATTCTTTACCATCTGAATCACCACGGAAGCCATATTTTCAAATAAATAATTTTTTCCAAAGAAGAATAACTACATTAGGTGAAATGATTTTTTTTTCCTAATGAATAACTCTGATCATTATTTTAGAAATGTGAAAGCAAGAGACCTTCAGTTTCACTTGTGAACTACTTTGCTTTATTATACTTGCAGTGGGCATAGGCATAATGGAAAAAAGTTATGATTTTTGTATGATAAACTTAAAATCTCATCTAATGCAAGAGAGGCCTAGAGAGTTAGTTCAACTTCTAATATGTGCTAATAATTATACTTTATTGTATATCCCTCCCTGAAATATATAATACTTTTGTATTTAATCAACATAATCTATATTAACAGAATTTTTTTTTTTTTTTAATTCTAGAAGTAGTTGGGCTTCCCTGGTGGCTCAGATGGTAAAGCATCTGCCTTCAATGTGGGAAAGCCGGGTTCAATTCCTGGGTTGGGAAGATCCCCTGGAGAAGGAAATGGCAATCCACTCCAGCACTCTTGCCTGGAAAATCCCATGGACGGAGGAGCCTGACAGGCTACAGTCCATGGGGTCGCAAAGAGTTGGACACGACTGAGCGACTTCAATTCACTTCACTTCACCTCACTTCAGAAGTAGTTAAACCAACAACAATAAAATATAGAATTTCTAACATTTACAAATAAACTAAGAATTTTAATTTTGGTTTAGTCTTATTTTATGTTTGACTCTTGAAGTTTTGTTAGTATATCATTGCTATCACTCTCCTGCTGGTCTGAGATATACTCCCTTTTTAATTTTTTTTAATTGGAGGATAATTACAATATTGTGCTGGTTTCTGCCATACATCAACATGAATTAGCCATAAGTATTCATATGTGAAGTTCCTCCCTCTTGAACCTCCCTTCCATCCCATCCCACCCATTTAGGTTGTCACTGGATTTGACACTGGGTTTGAGTTTCCTGTGTCATATGGCAAATTCCTACTGGCTATCCATTTTACATATGATAATGTACATGTTTCAATGGTACTCTAACCGTCCCACCTTCTCCTTCCTGCATTGTCCTTTTATAATATATTCCCCTAAACCTAGATACTTATTCCCTGTTTGAATTTTAGCAGACCTATAGAAAAATTGGAGTTCTTGAACAAAACTTTACCAGAAAAAAAGAAAAAGTAGCACCTAAGTGGAAACAAAGAAAGTAACATATATTTTCTGATCTATTAGCTATTCCTTGTTTTGCTTTCATTAGCTAACTGTGATAGGAATAATTTCCATTGCTGTATCTGGTTTCTTAGATCAAGTTTGCCACATAGGGTAAATCTCTTTTTTAGGTGATTGATAGACAACTACTAGGAGATATCCAGCTCTAGGAGCAATCATGTGCCTATGTGTCAGATAGGCCTAAGTATGAGAGGATATTAAATTATTATCAATGAGGCTAACGAGGATACTATACACAATGCAATAATAAACATTATCAGAGGTTATTCCATTGTAGGACTAAAGGTACCTGATGATTTTAGTTCAGCATTTGTGGCTGAATTAGAGCATTTATTTCCTTTATTTTATATTTTCCATGAGGCACTGATAGCTTTTTATCACAAAAATCAACACAATATGGTTTTCCAAAAGATAGTTTTAATGAGTCTTTTTTAGATAAATCACCCTTTGAACATTTTATTTATAGTGGTCAACATGAATCTGTTGGTATACTGTGGAAAATTAGCTCAAATTATTTTCAATGATAAAAGGCTTATGGCCCCAATTAGTCACAAAACCATTTTAGTTTATTTCCATAGTCATTGAAACTTAATGAGAGCTTACAATATCCCAGGTTTTATGCTAGGTACTTACCACACATTATTAAATTGTTTAATCTTTATTTTGTAAGGATGAGTATTATGGGTGAGTATTATGCTCAGTTTCGCCTGAAGAAGTTATTGAGTTTAAAAGAGCAAAGCAAGCTGTCTAAGTTTATGCATCTGGTAAAAGAGTAGGGTGGCTATGTCTGTGCAATTGGAATCAACAGTTTTCCAATATTTGTTCTTAGACTGAGAACACTTCCCTTTGTATAGAGAAAATAACCTTATTAAAATTTAGCACTGTGTGCTGACCATGAAGTATGCAAAAAATTTTATATTTTTCAACTAAACTATCAGTTTTGCCAATACAAAATTGATACTTTTTAATCTTTGAAAATATTTTATTTAAAACATTATTAAAGTCAAATAATTTGCTTGAAAAAATAAGATTCTTATGGTAATAGTCATTTTCCTCTTTAATTTAATTTAAAAGAAATTAAAGGCAAATCTTATTCTGGAGGAAAAATGATTTAACAACATATATTACTGAAAATACTAGATACATAGCTAACTGTTATCTAAGATTTTTATAGTCAAAGTCTAAATGCTTTTAGCCATTTTGTAAGGAAAAAGAACATACCATATGGAAGGGATCCTTGAAACTATTTCTGATTATCAAACAAAAATTATAGAACAATTATCATATTCCTTTAGTTTAGTAAACAGTATATATATGAACACACAATTTGCTATTTAATTATTTTAAGGCAAGTATTTTAAGTCAGCAGTCATAAATTTTATAACTGTATTAATAAGAGCTATGTAGAAATAGGCTTCATGAAGAATGTTCAGTATACATCAGTGGTACTGACATTTCATCCTTTTATTCACTTATCAAACCATTGATTGGCTATTTTTTCATTCACCCATTCCTTCCACTAAGCTAGCAGTAACTATATTTTAGGGTTAGAGGAGTTAATGACAAAAATTCTTCAAAAAACATCTTTCTAGTTATACTTTCACAGCCATATAAAGAAATCAATTATTTGAAGATTCTAAATATCTATTGATAAACTATTAACAGGTGAGTTAGACCAGAGAGGTTTTCAAATATAGACATTGTTGATAGAAGCAGTAGAACACAATCTGGGACTCACTCAAGCTGAATTTGTATTAAATTTTATATTCATATACACATATTTATTCAGCAATAGACTTCAGCACTTCACATACTTGAAATGATTAAGAGCATAGGTCTATCCTTAAAGAACAATGTACTTGTCACACCTACCTATAGGAGTAGCTGTTGAACCTCTTGACTTCTACAATAACAGGAGGATTTCTTTGTCAAACTGTGTGTTGTTCAATTTACAAATGGCATCACATTGGTGTACTCAGTGATTGATATCTTTGTGCTTCTTAACATAGTTAAAACACAGATCCAACATCATAAGTTTGAGGGTTACCTGTAATAAAAGTTAGAGGAACAATAACACATTCATTATGGTGTGCTAGTTTACAAGCAGGAATCAGCAGATGACTCTTTGTTGAACTTAAGTAAATAGCCACTTGACTCTACAGAAATACTTCTTAAACTGAAAATCTCAATGCAATGAAATACTTTTTTTTCAAGTAATCAGAGAAGTAACTTAGGAATGGCTGTTTAAAATACAGAAAAGCATGACAATCATTTAGTATTCTAAAGTACACTTCAGATTCTAGATGCAGATTTAGGGGAGGGAATAACAAACCAGATGTAACTTATTTTGCATAGAGTAGGGTAAGCAGTTAGACAGTGTATTAAAAAGCAGATACATCACTTTGCCCACAAAGATCTGTCTAGCCAAAGCTATGGTTTTTCCAGTAGTCATGTATGGATGTGAGTGAGACCATCAAGAAGGCAGAGCACCAAAGAACTGATGCTTTCAAATTGTGGTGCTGGAGAAGATTCTTGAGAGTCCTTTGGACTGCAAGAAGATCAAACCAGTCAATCCTAAAGGAAATCCATCCTGAATATTCATTGGATGGACTAATGCTGAAAGCTAAAGCTCCAATACTTTTGCTACCTGCTGTGAAGAGCTGACTCACTGGAAAAGATCCTGATGCTGGGAAAGATTGAGAGCAAGAGGAGAAGGGGCCAACAGAGGATCAGATGGTTGGATGATATTACTGACTCAATGGACATGAGTTTGAGCAAACTCTGGGAGATAATGAAGGACAGGGAAGCCTGGTGTGCTGAAGTTCTTGGGGATCAAAGAGTCAGACATGACTTAGTGACTGAACAGCAACAGCAAGGGTAAGCAGTATGCAGACAGGGGCCAATGAATCTGGGACTGGAAATTATCTTTCATTTGTATCTGAGTATGGGTAATCCTAGATTTGTGCTCATTTCCTGCTTCATCCCATGTTCAAACCACTGTTAGTATATAATACCATAATTTGCATTTATATATTAATGCCTACATAAAAGCGCTAGAAGAAAAATTCAAGAGCAACCAGAATTCTAAAGTGAAGACATAATCTAAATTTATTTATGTAAATAATTACTTTCAAGCCATCAAAGATTGGTGTTACATTAAGTAAAGTAATATAATAAAATGAGTAGTTATAAATAATGTAAATACTAACAAAAGTCCTGGTTTTGGTGTATAACAAGCTTGGCTTTGAATCATGATTCTCTCATTTCTTATGTGCAAGTAACTCCATGTGACTCATATGCTTATGTGGAAAATAGAAAAAAACTAGTAACTATATTTAACATTAACAGTTATTCTATGTAAAGTACTTCATAGGCAACCAAAATTGTTGACACTTAAAAATATCTTTCCAAATGTGAACATGTGTGCTCAGTTGTGTCTGACTCTGTGATTCCACGGACTGTAGCCTGCCAGGCTCCTCTGTCCATGGAATTTTCCAGGCAAGAATACTGGAGTGGATTGCCATTTCATACTCCGGGGGATCTTCCTGACCCAGGGATTGAACCAGCGTCTCTTGTGTGCCCTGCATTGGCAGGCAGATTCTTTACCACTGTGCCACCTAGGAAGACCCACCCCTTTATTAAATATACCTCCTTTCTTTTCAACAATGAATGAAGAAGAACTGTCCAGAATTCGGTGAGGATGAAGTCCGTCAACATCAGTGACTACTTTATTACTGTTTTTTATGTTTAATCTCCATGATATTACAAGGATTGTTAACCAGGTTTCTTTCCTAAAAGACAACATAGGCATTTTTTTTTAATATTGACTTATATTGTTTTACACAATGAGTAATGATTTGTAACTAGAAGGCTTGAGTTTAGACGTCATCTCTACAACTTTCAGTCATGTGAAAATGGGCAAATCACTTATTACTCTGTCTTTCAGACCCTTCATATGAAATTCTGTGGGGGTAATAGAAAATTTATTTAAATGAATACTCAGTGTTAAACAACATTTTGAATGAAAATTCTTTTTGCATTTGATCTGGCTTTTTAGTCTTAAAAATTATCAAGATCATTTGATGGACGCTAATATAAAATGTATTGGCTAGTTCTGGTCTTCATACTACTAATTCTATAACAATTTATTTCAGTTCAGTTCAGTTGCTCAGTCATGTCTGACTCTTTGCCACTCCATGGACTGCAGCATGCCAGGCTTCCCTGTCCAACACTAACTCCCGGAGCTTGCTCAAATTCATGTCCATTGAGTCCGTGATGCCATCCAACCATCTCATCCTCAGTCGTCAACGTATCCTCCTGCCTTCAATCTTTCCCAGCATCAGAGTCTTTTCCAATGAGTCAGTTCTTTGCATCAGGTGGCCAAAGTATTGGAGCTTCAGCTCCATCATCAGTCCTTCAATTCTAAAACATGTTTCTTGTTACAATGAAGTGTTCTTATGAAATATCTACCTTTACATCCTTACCTACAAATTAACAGTGTTTCTTCCTAAAATCTATTTTGCTATTAGTAATTTGAGCTAATGTAAAGAAATTTCTGGGTATAAATAATCTATTACACTAATAATGGAAGTCATATTACACTGATATTTTTATTAGTAGTTATTTATACTAGTAGTTTAGACTAGTAGTTATTCTTTTGAGCCTTGACAAGTAAATGATTTATACTCATGCCATATTTTAGTCCACAATAAATGTAAAATTTAATTCCCTCAAGATTAATCATAAAAAGTTATTGTAAACTACCACATCATATAAGATAATATATATCTTATGACATGAAGCAATCTTATTACATAAATATTTATCTTATTATAAAAAACACAGCATCCTGTTTGTTTGTGGTCTGCCACATTTTTCAAATGTTTCTGGTTACTAATAAATTATCTACAAAATTCCATAAAGAAATAAATCTCATCATTATATAAGACAAGCAGTGATGTGTTCATCAGATTATGCATTCTGGTTCTAAATTAACAATGCCTGATGCTTTCCTTTAGAAATGTATATATATATATATATATATATATATATATAAATCCACAAAATATAATAGTTGTGAGACAGAAATAGATTATTTTTAGATCTGGTAGACTATCAAAAGCCAGAACATCTTTTTTGAGTGCACTCTATTTCCATATGATAAATTTGAATTCTCTTCCTAGATTTTCAATTAAAAGACATACGGGATGTTGTTTTTTGGCGTTGCAACATAAAGACACTTAAAGTGCACCAAAGATTCTCATCTTGCTGCCCTTTGTTACATAGATCTTTAGTTTCAAAAATCCTTTTCTATTTACCAGTAAAGTTTGCTTTTCATTTAAGCTACTTTGAGACTATTTCTTTTTCATATAAACCAACTCAGTTCTGACAGCTTTATTTGTAAATCTGAAGTGGAAAAGTGCTTTAAATAAAAAAAAATTGTAATTCATTTGGCAGCAAAATTATGGCAAAAATCTCTGTCAAGCCAAACTATCATAGGCTACTTATAAACTTCATTACTCCCTATTTATAACATCCATATATTTTACAGAGAAATAGTAGCATGGAGCTGTCCAGACTCTGGTAGAGATATTATATAACAAGCAAAGTGCAAAATTGTGACATACATGAATTTGGAAGATGTTTTTACTGTTTTATGGGCTTCCCTGGTGGATCAGATGATGAAAAATCTGCCTGCAATGCATGAGACACAGGTTTGATTCCTGGGTGGGGAAGATTCCCTGGAGAAGGGAATGGCTACTCACGCCAGTATTCTTGCCTGGAGAATTCCATGGACAGAGGAGCCTGGCGGGTTACACTCCACAGAGTTGCAGAGTTAGACAGGACTGAGAGAGTAACAGTTTCACTTTCATGCTTAATTCAGTAGTTTGGGGACTTACTGTATTAATAGTTCTTGACTTTTTATATTTATTGTTAATACAGTTTGATTTGATCATCTCTTTCCATTGTAATATAATTAGATATTTTAAAAAGTTTTTTAGACAACACAAAAACAAATATCTATGACCATATGTTCTTGACTATCATTGAATAAATGATCTGGACTGCCATTTTAAACTATGACTTATTCTTAATTAATTTCAGTACGACACAAATATTAAAACTTCTACTAGAGTTTGTGCAATGTTTGAAACAGTTACATATACTGAAAAAATATTTTCTAAGTGCCTAGTTATAAATTGTATACTTACTAAATCAATCAGGAAACAATTCATGAATATTATATGGTGCATTGCTGAATTGTATACAACAAAGTGTTAAAAATCTATTGGGCAAAGAATATGAATTATGCAATACATTTTGATATCCCTAGTAAACATATAATAAAATGTAACAGATTTACCCTGCTGGCATTGAAAGAGTTTTATGAGATATCATCCAGGTAGTATCTTGTGACACAGTCTAAATTCATGAACTATTTCCTGCATTGCATCCAAATTGATATCAGAAGAATATGACAATACAACACATGGGATATAAAATTCTTCATAAAACATTATAATGCAATAAAGATGGTTTCAGGATGTTTACTGACTCTGCTTACAGTAATTAGAATACTTAGATTTTATTTGAAACCACAAGTTCTCTTAATGCATATATATTCAAGTGTTTCTTTTTCTTCTAAAAACTGTACTTTGTTTGTATCTCAAATTACAAGTGTGCAGACAAGACTTTATAAGTAAAGCTTAAAAAACTTCACCCAGAGAAGTTGTGCATTGTAGGTGAATTATATGAATATTGAAAGTCAGTAAAGATTTAAGGATATGGCTATTTTTTCTTGACTAGCACTTAAAGGATTTTTTTAAGAAGTTAAAACAAACCAAGTTATCTATATGTGATTTAATTTTAAAGCAAATACATAAATATACATTATTGGCATTGCTTGGAAAACCCAAAAGCAAAATAAAACAAAGCAAAATATAACTTAACATTGAAAAAGATTCGCGTTTTCTGATTCCACTTAAATCACCTATTTCTGAATATGAGTATTACATGTCATGAATGGGAAAACATGTAGTAAAGTTGCTAGACAAATAGAATTTTATGTTATTTATTTTATAAATAAATCTTTGGATAATAATAAATGAATAAAGAGTTGAAACTGACAAATGGAAAGTTCTAAAGCAAAGGGTGGCTATAGTGTTTTGCTCCCTGATATGAAACTGAATAACTACTACTACCATTTCACTTGCATCTTTAGGCTCCTTCATTCCTGTTTCTCTAGTAATGGTTGGCTGATGCATTACTACCCACTGGGGCAATTCCACTAATGCTGTTGCGGCAATTGCTGCTGCAATGACATCAGAAGACTTCTTCAGGCTCTTAGGCCAGGTTAAAAATTGAGACACAAGTTCAGTCTGGACCCCTGAAGAGCCACTCTCCAAGGTCTTATCAGCTGTAATCTCTCTGAAAGCTCCTGGTCATCAGGTCTAGCCTAGAGCAAACAGAAAATCCCAATAGGTAGTCTGTTCAAGAGAATAGAAAAATCAGTGGAATTAGATGATTTTATGGCAATTCAATCAATGAATGAAGCAATTTTCCCATTTTTGTCTATTTTTTAAACATAGCTTCTGAAAATCATTGGAAAATTCAGGCCTTATATGCTTTGCACTTAATTTTCTATACTATACCTCTAAGTTGCTATCTTTGAACAGCACAGGACTTCTGAATGCATGAAAAATAAATTTCAACAAATGATATTAATTCTGTAATGCACAGTCAGTGCAAATAAATATAAATTCCATTTGTTTCCAAATATCCTATACTAAAAAATTCTCACCTTGTTAGTACTTATAAAATCTGTTGCCTGGTGTTTTGATATATCCTTATATTAGCCTAAAAATGTTAGATTCTCTAATATTTATATAATATTAATCTAATAATACTATGAGAATCTAAAGTTTTTGATTCTTCTATAAACAGTAGTTTTAAAAGAATGAGAAAATATTTATGATTAGATTAACTTTTATTTAGAATAATTTAACTGTACTTTTTATAATCATTAAATAGTTCTATCATTTTTCCCAAAGGTGCCAGAATGATCTTTTATTAAATATTAGAATAGAATTATATTGAAAAGCAGAGACATTATTTTGCCAAAAAAGGTCCATCTAGTCAAGGCTATGGTTTTTCCAGTGGTCATGTATGGATGTGAGAGTTGGACTGTGAAGAAAGCTGAGCGCCGAAGAATTGATGCTTTTGAACTGTGGTGTTGGAGAAGACTCTTGAGAGTCCCTTGGACTGCAAGGAGATCCAACCAGTCCATTCTAAAGGAGATCAGCCCTGGGTGTTCTTTGGAAGGAATGATGCTAAAGCTGAAACTCTAGTACTTTGGCCACCTCATGTGAAGAGTTGACTCATTGGAAAAGACTCTGATGCTGGGAGGGATTGGGAGCAGGAGGAGGAGGGGACGACAGAGGATGAGATGGCTGGATGGCATCACCGACTCAATGGACGTGAGTTTGAGTGAACTCCAGGAGATGGTGATGGACAGGGAGGCCTGGCCTGCTGCGATTCATGGGGTCGCAAAGTGTTGGACACAACTGAGCGACTGAACTGAACTGAATGAAGTCTTTGATTTAAAAATAAAGGTAAATCATTTGATGTCATTTTGTACTTTTTCAGTATGATAAGCTTCAGTTCCAAACTGAGTAACAAGATATTGTCAAACAATTACTTTATGCTCATTTAAATTATATGCAAATATTAGAAAATCTAAAACTCATAAAATTTCTGTTTTTTTCCTTCTTTAGTAATAAAATAGTCTGTGATCATGTGTACATGGCGTGCATGCTAAGTCACTTCAGTCGTGTCTGACTCTTTGCAACCCTATGGACTGTAACCTGCCAGGCTCCTCTGTCCTAGGAATTCTCCAGGCAAGAATACTGGAGTGAGTTGCCGAGCCTTCCTCCAGGGGATCTTCCCAACCCAAGGATCAAACCCAAGTCTCTTATGTCTCCTGCACTGGCAGGCAAGTTTTTTAACACTAGCACCACCTGGGAAGCCCATCTGTGATCATACCCACACTTATTATTGGTATCAGTAAGAAATAGGAAATAGTTTTTAAATAATATAAAACAAACTGGCTTTGATGTTTCTGTTACTAAAATTTGAAAACAGCAACAAATATAAAATTATCTCTTTATGCTTATTTATTATTGATTAGACATCAATATATTTAACCTGAAATATGTGTCAATATTTTAAAATATTAGTACTTAGGTAAATTTTATACGGTTCATATTCAGGACTTGAATTTTGTGATTGTATATATGTAAAACATGATTTCAACAAAGCTCAGAAAATTTTGTTTAAATATAAAAGCTAAAGTTTTAGTGATTGATCTGATAATGAAGAAGGTACTTAGAATTGTTTTTAAGTATTCATTCCCAGAAACATAAACTTTTTCTAATATGACTATGTCATTTACCAAATAGAAGTAAAATATGGTCTAAAGACATGCTTTGTTTGTTTCTTCTGTGCTCTTACTCGTATTGTCTCAGCCAAACTTGTCATAGTTTTGATTTATATAGCAGACAAGATATCTGAAATAACCATACTGAAAGAAATAATTTCTTAAATACTACATCAAAAAATCCAACCAAAAGTATAGATAATTTAGATATCATTAATTTTCTTTTTTTTCTTTTTTTTTTAAATTTTATTTTATTTTTAAACTTTACATAATTGTATTAGTTTTGCCAAATATCAAAATGAATCCATCACAGGTATACATGTGCTCCTTGTTTTGAGGGAGGGACAGAAAGAGAAAGAGAGACTAGCTAATGTATTAAAATGACATGTTTTATATGATTTCTTATTTCTTTTTATTTTAGGGCAGCAGTTCCTCTCCTGGGTTCTATGAATCTGGGTGGGAAAAATTCATCCTTGTTCTCCTAATGTATCTCTAACTGAAATTTACCAGTTCTTTTCATTATGAAATAGACATAAAGATACTACAGCATGACAGCATTGTCTCTGACACTATTGCCAATTTAAAGCACAGATATTTTTGTATCATGCTAAAACTGTTGCAGACAATAAGATTCTGCTGATGTCTTCTGCTTCAAAATTGGTCATGATACCTGCAGGACCATTTTAGTTAATATATCAGTAAAGAAGCATGTATGACAATTAAAATATGTTTATAATAAAAAAACTTTAAATATTTAACCTGTTTTAAGTTCACCATTGACCTGGTATGGGCGTGGTGGGTGGGGGATGGAAGAAAAATCTTAGAGACTAAAGACAACAAGGAAACTGAAAGTGACTAAGACAAAAGGAAAAGTGTGTCCAGAGGATGGCAATGACCTGCAGCCTCTGTCAATAAGCTAGATACTGGTTTTACTGCTCATAAGTCAGAAAAAGAATCCTACATAAAGCTTTGACTACAGAAAATGTCATCCTCAATATGTGATTAGGAAGAACAAAACAAATCAAAACCAAACTTTAGAGGGAAATTACGTAAATAATTTTAATTTTCTTGTCTTTTGTTCTGTTTGCTGGTCAGAAGGAAAGAAGCCTGACTTGAGAATGTATAAGAGAAAAATAATTTCATCTTCAACTTGGTTTGAAGATGGAATTTGTACATCTTGTGTTGAAGGAGTGTTGGGAAGGTAACAGAGGAGAGCATAAACTTCAAGAATTTATTCTTGAAGAATAAATTTTTATTTAAGGTCTTTTAAGGTTGTTGGTGCCCACAGAAAACTGGCAGCAGCAAGAATAAAGTAATATTTTAAAGAAGAAACCATCATAAAAGATGCTGAAGAATTCCAAGACCTGGTATACCAGAAAACATGAATTCATACTATGATAAAATAAAATAACAAAATTCCACACAGAGCAACAACAAAACTGTTGGAAATATGTCTTAAGTGGGTAAAGAATGGCCTTTTTAATAGTCAATTGAATTTCCATAAGGAAAAAATAAACTTTGACCCATTCCTTTCATTTTGCATAAAATTAATTTCAAATTTATTGAGACCTAAATGCAAATGGTTAAAGAATAAATCTTCTAGAACTTACTATAGAAAAATATTTTCTGTATATCAGATTGGGGAAGTAATTTCTTAAATGTGACACAAGAGTCTAACCATCAAAAAAAGTATAGGCAATTTGGACATCATTGATCTTTTAAAATCTTCTGTTTGGTAGAAAGGAGAGGAAAAAGTGTATACATAGGAGTGTGAAAGGACTATATAAAGAATTCCAACAAGTCAATAAGTAAAAAATAGATAACCCAATCATTTAAAAATTAGGCAGAACTTTGAACAATCGCTTCAGAATAGAGGATATCCAAATAGTCAATAATTACCTGGAATGTAGCCCAATTATTTAGCAACATGGAGAAATGTTAATATATGGAGAATGGAGAAATAAGAAAATGAAAATATAAAACCACACTGAGACAAAACTACGGATCCAACAAAAAGAGATAATTAAATCTAGGCATTGAAAATTATCAGAACACCTGGAAGTCTCATATGTAACTAGAGGATTACAAATTTCTATCAA
This sequence comes from Bos indicus, assembly GCF_029378745.1. Taxonomy (NCBI): domain Eukaryota; kingdom Metazoa; phylum Chordata; class Mammalia; order Artiodactyla; family Bovidae; genus Bos; species Bos indicus. Next base: position 24,569,238 of record NC_091776.1, on the reverse strand, counting down.
CGTGGTAAAAAATCAACTTGGCAGAATCTACTAAAACTAGAATTCACATACCCAGTGGCTCACTAAATAGTATATTATTTACTATATGTCCAAGAGAGGTGGACCATAATGAAGACTGAGCACAGAAGAATTGATACTTTCAAACTGTGGTGCTGGAGAAGACTCTTGAGAGTCTCTTGGACTATAAGATCAAACCAGTCAATCCTAAGGAAAATCAACCCTAAATATTCATTGGAAGGACAGATGCTGAAGCTGAAACTCCAATTCTTTGGCCACCTGATGGGATGAGCTGACTCACTGGAAAAGACCCTGATGCTGGGAATGATTGAGGGCAGAAGGAGAAGGGGGTGACAGGATGAGACGGTTGCATGGCATCACTGACTCAATAGACATGAGTTTGAACAAACTCTGGGAGGTAGTGAAACACAGGGAAGCCTGGTGTGTTGCAATGCATGGGGTCAAAAAGAGTCAGACACGACTAAGTGACTGAAGAGGAACAACAGGAGAAATTAGTGTCTGCACAACATATGGGTTGATAATGTTTATACTAACTTGATTTTCTTTTTTTTTTTAATTTGATTTGAAATGACATGAAAGTCACTCAGTGTCTAACTCTGCAAAACTGTGGACCATACAGTCCATGGAATTCTCCAGGTCAGAATACTGGAGTGGGTAGGTGTTCCCTTCTCCAGGGTGTCTTTTCAACCCAGGGATCAATCCCGGATCTTCCACACTGCTGGTGATTCTTTAACAGCTGAACCACTAACAAAGCCCAAGAATACTAGAGTGGGTAGTCTGTCCCTTCTCCAGCGAATCTTCCTGACCCAGGAATCAAATTGGGATCTCCTGAATAGAAGGTAGATTCTTTACCAGCTGAGCTACCAGGGGAGATAAAAAGCTGTAAGTATTTCAGTTATCCATCAATGATACAAGGGATAAATAATCTGAGATATATTTCTAAAACATAATCCCATGTTCTAGTATAATAATGAATTAGTGTAGTAGATTATAACATGATGATCATAATAGACAAAATGTTAAACAAAGAAGTTTGACATCAAAAAATATATTCTATAGTTTTCCATTTAAATGAAGGTCAAAAACAGGTAATCCTAACATTTGTTGACAGAAGTCAGAATGGTGATAACCTTTGACAGTATATTCAAAGTAAGGAGGAAGCTTCTAAAACTCTACTAGTGCTTCATACTTAGATCTATGTGATGGTTATACAAGTATATACATTTGTACATTAAATTGTACACTTAATAATCATGCATGTTACTCTCTATAGGTTACCTCCAATAAAAGTTAATTTAAAAATGGAAAACAACCATTTCCAGGTATAAGTAATAGATCAGTCCCCACCAGAACCAATATAAGGAGACTATAACATTGGAAATATAAACATTTTTTTTCATGTAAGTTAGGAAAAATACGAGTAAATGGCAAAGTAACAGGTTATGCAGTGAGATCCAGTGAGTCCACATTCAAGCACATACCCTAGAGAACAATTGCATGTTTGTCTCTGGAGATATAAATAATAATATAAATAGTAATAGTATGATAATAAACAAGGCTTCTCTGGGGGCCTTGAGGTGGTAAAGAATTCACCTGCAATGTAGAAGATCCCTGGGTCTAGAAGATCCCCTGGAGAAAAGAATGGCTACCCACTCCAGTATTCTTCCCTGGAGAATTTCATGGATGGAGGAACTGGGTGGGCTACAACATGTGGGGTTGCAAAGAGTCAGGCATGACTTGGTGACTAAACAACAACAAAATAATAGGTAAACTTGAAAAAACCAAATGCCTATCATTTCACTTCAGTCACTCAGTCATGTCCGACTCTTTGCAACCCCCATGGACTACACCACTCCAGGCCTCCCTGTCCATCATCAACTCCTGGAGTTCACCCAACTCATGTCCATCAAGTTGGTGATGCCATCCAACCATCTCATCCTCTGTTGTCCTCTTCTCCTCCTGCCCTCAATCTTTCCCAGAATCTGGGTCTTTTCAAATGAGTCATCTCTTCGCATCAGGTGGCCAAAGTACTGAGTTTCAGCTTCAACATCAGTCCTTCCAATGAACACCCAGGACTGATCGCCTTTAGAATGGACTGGTTGGATCTCCTTGCAGTCCAAGGGACTCTCAAGAGTCTTCTCCAACACCACAGTTCAAAAGCATCAATTCTTCGGCACTCAGCTTTCTTTATAGTCCAACTCTCACATCCATACATGACTACTGGAAAAACCATAGCCTTGACTAGACGGACCTTTGTTGGCAAAGTCATGTCTCTGCTTTTGAATACGCACTCTAGGTTGGTCATAACTTTCCTTCCAAGGAGTATGCTTCTTTTAATTTCATGGCCACAGTCACCATCTGCAGTGATTTTGGAGCCCCCCAAAATAAAGTTAGCCACTGTTAATACTGTTTCCCCATCTATTTGCCATGAAGTGATGGGACTGGATGCCGTGATCTTAGTTATCTGAATGTTGAGTTTAAGTCAACTTTTTCATTCTCCTCTAGACATGTATATTTATATTGTTTATCCAGTGTATATTATGAATAATTAATATAACTAAAATACAAGTATAGATATTAATGAGGATAAATCTAATCAACATAATAATGAAAAAACAGTTTCAGATGAGCATATATCATATAGTTAAATTTATAGTAAGTTAAAAATTCAAAACTAAAAAGTATACTATTTAGGATAGAAATATATATATATATATACACACACAGGAAAACTGTAAAATAAACAAATTAAAACACAAAATTCTGTATTATAAGAATCTGGGAGGGGTACAATGTGCACTTCAAAATTTTGATAGCAGAATTATTTCCTTTAAGCTTTGTTGTGAGTGCTCATATCTTCATTTTATCATTATTATTCACATTTTTCATATAGCTTAAGAATATCTCTCAAAGTTTATTAAAATTTATTTAGAATTGCATTTAATTCAGGGGAATGATAATCTTACAATTTAGAATAATATTTACTTGATAGGAGGAACTGGGAGAAGAAGGTAATATGAATGAAATAATTGCCCATTGGAGGTTTTTAATGGTTTGATAATCTCATTCTTAACTAAGTGGACAGACAAAGGTGCTTTAAAATATATATTTTCATATATCTTTGTATATTCATTTATATAATATTTGATTTAAGATATAGTGTACTTACATATGTGATAAATATTTTTGCATACATACTTTGGAACAAAAACTGGAACAAAATTAAGTTTTTCCCAACACTTAAAAATCAGAAAAATTAATGAATATCCATAGTTTGTGTTCTCTAGAAGAATAAGAGATCTGTGTGAAACATGTACAAATTATGGCCATTGTTGGCTGAAATGAGCCTATGGTATCTATTTAAAGATTAGTTCATTTTCCTTTAATACCCAACTATTTTTCCATAGTTGGGTATTAAAGATAATAATAAATACAAATAAATAAAGATAATAATAAATTAAAGATAATAATAAAAACATATAATTCACTTCTGTTTATATTGAAATTTTTAATGCTGATTAACATATTTTATTTTAAAATGTCTTAATCATCTGAATGAACAAATATATACTATAACATCAAAATGTAAAGAAATGCAGCTTTAAGATTAAGTTTAAAATAAGCATCTAAGATAAAATTGTATTAATTGTAGAAAAGTATTTTACTAATACTCCTCTAATCACATATGTTTCTTTAAAATAAGAGAATTAAGTAATTTTTCTGATAGGTAGTACCCCAAGAATAGAAAGCATGAATATTCCCAGCAAAAAAAAAAAAAAAATGCTAACAGTATTTGTAACAACTCATATATGTTTTTGAGATAAGCTACAATTGCACTAAATGTATGATATTATAATTCTCTATATTAGAATCTGTATAATTATCCATAAAATCTTACATACTTTACTATACTGTATGTGAGCTTGTAGTGTTGGTATAAAGAACCATATGAGTAATTATGTACATTGAAGGGTAAATGTCCTCCTTAATGTTTGAGAAATACAAATTTGGTCAACACATAAAGAAAAGAATCCAAGAAAGTTGAAGTGATACCATGTTTATTTTCCATCAAATGATTAATACTTATCAAATATAATTAAATAGTTGAATAATCATATTGAAATGATGAAATGTGTATTTGGAGAGGAAAATTCAGAAACAGAACAATAAAATAAGAAAGTATGTAATTAATAGATTTCTTTTAACAACAATAAATAATTGTAGCCCAGGAATATTGTAGCCACGGTGACAGAGGACACTGCAGATGGTTGCAATGGTGAGATACAGCAGTTTTCCTGTATATATATATGTATATATGTGTGTGTGTGTATATATATATATATATATATATATATGGCTCTAAATAAAAAGTAATGTGTGTGTAATATTCCTGACTCCTTAAATTATCCATTGTCTCCCAGTGTATCTCAATCCTGTGTTCAATCGTGCCCACTTTTCTCTTTAAATATCTATTTATCTTCCTTGCGATTGCTGTTTCACAATTTTGGCTCAACTTTTGAACTGGGTATACTTCCCACTAAGCTATAATTTAAGGTATTCATCCTACTCATTCATTCTACACACATTTTTAAATGAGGAAAAGGTAAATGTGCAACATTTTGAGCTAAACTAATGAATAAAACTACCCAGGCAAAACTATGGCAAGCAATGCCTGGTCTGCTGAGTAACTGAAGGACGGCAGAGTGACTTAGATGCAGTCATCAGGGTGGAGAAGAGCATGGATGCAGAAGGAGAAGCAGATAGGGGCAAACTTGCAGGACCTTCCTAGCCACTTTAATGTTATTGTTCTTCAGTAAAGAGACATGGTATCATTTTGAAGTGAATTTTATCAGAAGAGAATGCAGTGCTAGTGTATTATATTTTGATAAAATCATATTTGCTGCAGTATGGTTATGACTTGGAAGAAAGCTAGAGGAGATGAAAGAAATGAAGTTAGGAGTCTGTTTCAGTGTCAAAAGCATAAGGTTAATTAGAAAAAGACAGTGCAATGAAGATTCAGGGTAAAGGGCAAATTAAGTGACAGAGTTAAATCAACAGGGCTGGTGCTCAACATAAAATGATGGGAGTGTGAGACATTAAAGCTTAGTCTTAGATAGCTGACTGATACAATAGAATAGAAAGTGAAGTCATTTAATGAGAGGTAGAATAATGGAAGATAGCTGAGTCTGAAAAAAGATCATGAGGGCTTAGCTTTGAAGATACTGAATTTGAGGTGCCTTTGGACTAGCAACATGGGAGTTCATATAGAGTTTGGATTCTTCAGTATGAAAATAAGATAGTAACTGAAAGATGCTCATTTTAGTTAGAATGGAGATTTCAGCTGATTTTAACAAGTTGTTTCAGATAAATGTTGGCACAAAACCCAGATTATATTGTTCTGAGGAGTGAAAGAAAAAGAATGAGAAAATGGAAAAAATATATATATAAGCAAACCTTTAGTGGGGGTATATTACTGAAATTACTGTTTGGATGCAGATTAAATCGCTATAACACGGAGATGGGGTTTCAATATCTTAAAACAGAGATGAGTATTGATTAGAGAGTGTTTCTCTTTTTGTTGTTTAAACTTTTTTTATTTTGTTTCGGGGTATGCTGCTGCTGCTAAGTCGCTTCAGTTGTGCCCGACTCTGTGCGACCCCAGAGACGGCAGCGCAGCAGGCTCCCCCGTTCCTGGGATTCTCCAGGCAAGAACAGTGGAGTGGGTTGCCATTTCCTTCTCCAATGCAGGAAAGTGAAAAGTGAAAGTGAAGTCGCTCAGTCGCGTCCGACTCCTAGCGACCCCATGGACTTCAGCCTACCAGGCTCCTCTGTCCATGGGATTTTCCAGGCAAGAGTACTGGAGTGGGGTGCCATTGCCTTCTCCGCCAATTAATAATTTTGTGATAGTTTCAGGGAACACCGAAGGGACTCAACCAAATATATACATTTATCCATTCTCTTCCAACTCCCCTCCCATACAGGTTGCCACATGACGTGGAAAAGGTGTTTCCTATGACTGAACTAGGAATTGAAATTCAAAATTCAAGGGATGTTTTAGCCACACAATGTATAGGGAGGAATTTATACTGTAAGAAGAGCAATGAGGAGAGAGTGCTTTATATCTGGTTTGCATCTGGTAAAACACTGAGCAAAGGTTCCTGTTAGAGTGGTGTGATGCTTGGTTCCTCTGGGATACTGACACGTTTCTGGCAAGTTGGGCGAGCAGTTGATAGCAGATAAATGGACTTGGGAAGCAGATGGGTCTGTGTGCTCAGTCACTCAGTCATGTCCAGCTCTTTGTGACTCCATGAAGAGTAGCCAGGATCCTCTGTTCATACAACTTCCCAGTCAAGAATACCAGAGTGGGTTGCCATTTCCTCCTCCAGTGGGTCTTCCCTACCCAGGGAAGTTAAAATCCCATGTCTCTTGTGCCTCCTGCATTAGCAGGCAGATTCTTTACCCACTGTGCCACCTGGGAAGCCCTTGTAGGTAGAATACCTCACTGTTGTACACATCTTCAGCCTCCTTCTCTGTCACTGAGGCTACAATATTCCTGGGCCCTCTGGGCAGTTCTGGGATGCACACTGACAAAGTCTGGCTTGTAAGTGGAATCATTTTGTCTGTTTGGTGGTTTATGCCTTTTCCATGCAGATGCTTTATCATGGGAACTAACACGAGACACAGAAATCTTCATACTCTATGCCCCATTCGTGCACAAGCCCTCTCATGCACTCAGACCTCCTTGTCTACCATCTTCCAGTCTTTTTCTTTTCCATGTTCAGTGGGTTAGGCCATCTGCCACCTAGATGCAATCTTCTAAGCACTTTAAAATATATTAACTATTTAAGCCCAATAAAACAGCATAATATAGGTATTAGCATTATCCTTCCACCTTTAAGGAGTTTCCCTGGTGGCTCAGATGGTCAAGAATCTGCCTGCAAAGCAGGAGACTCAGGTTCCATCTCTGGGTCAGGATGATCCCCTGGAAAAGGGAACAGCTACCCATTCCAATATCCCTGCCTGGAGAATCCTATGAACAGAGTAGCCTGGCTGGGTACAATTCATGGGGTTGCAAAGAGTTGGACACAACTGAGTGACTAAGCACACACATACATCCTACTTTTAATGACGAGAAAAGTCTTTATTTGCCAAAGTCATACTGTGAGTAAGTGGCAGAGCTGGAATTTGACTCTAGGCATTATGGCTCCTGGGTCCTTGATGCTTGTGGTCTTTCTTTAGATTAGCTCTACCCAGTTAAGGAACCTGACAAATTTATGTTATACACTTGTCAGATAACTCATTCCCACCACTGTGGAGCAAGAATTTGATGGGGTTTAGGGATAACAAAGTATGGAGAAAAGTCCTCTACCTCAAATTTGGATCTACTGTTTCTATTTGAGTTTAACTGTTCTACAATTAATTAACAGACTATCCTTATTAAATGTGACTCAAGATTATTAGACACATTTGACAGAGCCAACCTATATGATCTCAAAAATAACATGGATAAAAGTAATATTTTTACCCTAGCTATCATGATACAGAATTTACAGTGACAAATTGAGACATTAAATTTCTTTAGTCCAATTCTGTCACAAATTATGATGGAATTACATTTTAAAGTGAAAAGAATATAACATGTAATTATTACTCATTCTTATTCATGACCAACTTGACCCAACATGATTAATTTGTAAATAGATAATGTATAATTTAAATGGATATACAGTTTTTTTAATTGTTGAGGGTATTTGCCTATAAGTAAAATAGAGGTTTTTATTCCAGAGTGTTTATTTTCATTTCTTCTCCAGCAAATCTATGCATTAAAAATTGTGACCTTAATATTTTTTAATCTTTGTGCAGTATTAGAGTGACTTAGAAGGCAGGCTCCAACTATCTTCCAGCTCAAAGAACATAGAAGTTCAGATTCTGATCCATATTCATAGAAATTGTTCAGACCTTGTGTATTATACTATCACAGTCTAAGAAACTGGGAACATTTGATCAAGCTACCTGTTTCTTTGACTTTTATAGTCTTATTTTCCTAATGAGTATAGAAAACATGAATGGAGAAATAAACCCAAGGAAAAATTTAAAAGAAGTAGAAATATTTTTTTTGAAATATTATTAATTTGGGATATTTTTCATTAGTCACCATCAGGAATCATGCTTCAGTTTGAGTGTTTCTGAACAAATTTTGGGGTAATAAGGAAATTTGCTGCATAAAAGCTTAGAGTTAACATAAATCCTGATCCAGCTCAGATTCTCTGTGGATTATACGTTCATTGAGTGACATTTTTATCTAATTTAACAAACAGTGGCATGACTGGTACCAGTGGGGGCTGGAATTAGAAAAAAATACAGCCTTGGTCCTCTGCAAGGACAGATAATACAAAGTACAAAGTGATAGTCTCAGAATGGGATTTTGATGTGCCATCGGCACTTAAAAAAGGAGAAAAGTTCATTGAATGGGAAAGATCTCAGTAAGTTTCATGGAGAACATAACATTTTATTTAACCTGTACTTTGTAAAAGCTTCAAAATGCATGCTGAGGACTTCAAGTTAAGAAAATAGGCCAAAGGGTCACAGGTGTGTGACAGTGGGGAAAACACGGAGAACAGAGAAGTTGATTAAAGGAAAGTATACAAAAGGGAGATGTCTTCATTTTGTATCATGTTTCTTACATCAAATTTGTTTCTATGACTCTCATCAAAGTCCCCTGATAATATAGTACTAATCAGTGATCAATTCTAAGCCCACGCGTTAGACAAATATTAACAAACTTTGACTCAATCACTTTCTTCTTTTTAAGTGTTTTTTTCACTTGGCTTCTGTGCTAACATAATCTCCTGCACCCACCTATCCCACTGGCATTTCTGTTATCAGTCCTCTAGTATATGAATTGTTCTTAAGTTCAGTTCAGTCGCTCAGTGGTGTCCGACTCTTTGCGACCCCATGAATCGCAGCACGCCAGGCTTCCCTGTCCATCACCAACTCCCGGAGTTCACTCAGACTCACGTCCATCGACTCAGTGATGCCATCCACCCATCTCATCCTCTGTCGTCCCCTTCTCCTTCTGTCCCAATCCCTCCCAGCATCAGAGTCTTTTCCAATGAGTCAACTCTTTGCATGAGGTGGCCAAAGTACTGGAGTTTCAGCTTTAGCATCATTCCTTCCAAAGAAATCCCAGGGCTGATCTCCTTCAGAATGGACTGGTTGGATCTCCTTGCAGTCCAAGGGACTCTCAAGAGTCTTCTCCAACACCACAGTTCAAAAGCATCAATTCTTCAGCACTCAGCCTTCATCACAGTCCAACTCTCACATCCATACATGACCACTGGAAAAACCATAGCCTTGACTAGACGAACCTTTGTTGGCAAAGTAATGTCTCTGCTTTTCAATGTGCTATCTAGGTTGGTCATAACTTTCCTTCCAAGGAGTAAGCGTCTTTTAATTTCATGGCTGCAGTCACCATCTGTAGTGATTTTGGAGCCCCCAAAAATAAAGTCTGACACAGTTTCCACTGTTTCCCCATCTATTTCCCATGAAGTGATGGGACTGAATGCCATGATCTTCGTTTTCTGCATGTTGAGCTTTAAGCCAACTTTTTCACTCTCCACTTTCACTTTCATCAAGAGGCTTTTTAGTTTCTCTTCACTTTCTGCCATAAGGGTGATGTCATCTGCATATCTGAGGTTATTGATATTTCTCCCGGCAATCTTGATTCCAGCTTGCATTTCTTCCAGTCCAGCGTTTCTCATGATGTACTCTGCATAGAAGTTAAATAAACAGGGTGACAATATACAGCCTTGAAGTACTCCTTTTCCTATTTGGAACCAGTCTGTTGTTCCATGTCCAGTTCTAACTGTTGCTTCCTGACCTGCATACAAATTTCTCAAGAGGCAGGTCAGGTGGTCTGGTATTTCCATCTCTTTCAGAATTTTCCACAGTTTATTGTGATCCACACAGTCAAAGGCTTTGGCATAGTCAATAAACAGAAATAGATGTTTTTCTGGAACTCTCTTGCTTTTTCCATGATCCAGGCAGTGCAAAATTGATATATCCAAAGTCAAACCTGAATCCCAATGGGCTTTTTAGATTCTCCTATAACATTTAATAACAAATCTACATGTTTATTTTCTCAAATTAATTCTTGATTAGGTTCTTTTTTTTTTTTTCACATCAAGAATCAAACTGGTCAGCAAATTTTCTCAACTTTACCTTACAAATACAATTGACCCTTGAAAAACAGATTTGAACTGTGCAAGCCTATTAAATGTGGAGTTTTAAACTGAATATATTAGAATATTTTTTTGAGATTTGAAACAACTTGGAAAAAACCTGCAAACTAAGTAGCCTATAAATATTGATAAAATTAAGAAAAAGCTAGGTATGTCATGACTGAATAAAATATATGAATAAAATCTATTTTATCATTTGCTATGAAAAAATATACACAAATCTATTATAAAAAGTTAAAATTTTTCAAAACAGGTACACAAACACAGACTGTACCTAGAGTCATATATAAAGGGCTCAGGAGAGTGGACAAAATAAGCAGACTTTAGAGGGGAGATGACACAGAGAGAAAGCAAACAGCACGGCTGAGTTTGTGATTTTGGTGACTCTGCCCAGTCCACAGACTTTCCGGATTCTGGTTTATAGTATCAGGTGTAGGAGTCAAGGCAACCAAGGCTTCTAGACATGCTTAGGGTAAGATTTCCTGGAAAGGAGAGAGCCAGAGAAAGGTAACTCCAAAATGTATATGTAAACTCTACCCAGATCTCAGGATAACATATGAACCATGAATTTAAAGAGTGAAGTGAGATTATACTGAACTGACATTTGAGCTACCATCCAGAGTAGGCAAGATATAGTCTGCAACTTGAGTCTAATAAAGTGAATTGCCTGGTTAAACAAATATTTCAATAGTCTGCAAAGGAATATAGCATATAAAAGGCATGAAAATGTTCTCAGAGGAAAAGATGACCAATAGAGTTCACCCTGTAATGGCCCCACACACATATTTTATATTTTATTGAAAATATAAAATAAGAACTTGAAGGGAACTATCTTAACTAAGGGCAATAAGGTAAAGGAATTTACATTTGACATAGATAAAATGACAGGAGAAGAAGAAGAAATGACAGAGAAGAAAATATTGGAAAGAACCAAACAGATATTATAAAACTGTAAAATCAATATATTAAATTAAAAAAAAAAATCCCCGAGTAGATTAAGTGACAGAAAGGAGTTGAAAGAGAAAACGGCCAGTGGATTTTAAAATAGATCAAAGAAAATTATACAATAAGAGAAAAAATAGACAAATAATGAACAGAATTCCATGGATCTGGAGGGGAATGCAGAAGGTCTCATATGTGGGTAACTCAAATCCCAGAAAGAAAAATGAGAGAAAGTGAGGCAGAAAAACATTTGAAAAGTTAATAGTTTAAAATTATCTTTAAACACTGGAGGATATAAATTTATAAATTCAAGAATCTCAGCAAAACTCAAACGGGTTAAATTTGAAGAAAACTACTCTTATTCACAACTTAGTTAAACTCCTAAGAACCAAAAATCAAGAGAAAATCTTACAAGCATTTTTTGACTCCCTAACAGTAGGTACCATACAGGCATCACAATGTAATAGTTAAGCGCCTCGTTGCTTGTTGAAGTCAGACTACACATGTTTAAATATTGTCTCTACCATTTGAGGAGGCTAGCTCTTGGCCAAAAATGCATTTGTGACTTTTCAGGCCAGACTATGAACAACTACAATGTATTCACCTGGCAGGACACGTGGGAGAAAGCTGCCCTACCCACACTCCACCTGATGCACAACATTCAGTTTCTGGATGGGCTGCAGGCAAGGATTCAGGGCTCTCTGGCCATCATATTCATGTAGTTTGCATTACTGCCTCAAGGACCTACATTCCTAGATTATTTATCTAAGGTTGTCAGCCAAGATCTTCTTTAGGCATCTCAGCTCAAGCCTCCTTATGGGCCAAGGGGTTGGGGTGGTATTTTGAAGACATGTTTTCCCCACTCTCAGTCCCTAGAAGTATTCTATTCTTAGCTGTCTCTTTTTTTTTCTTTCCCCTGAATGCTGCATCCATAAAACTTCAGAAGCCTTTTGTTCTGGACTCCTTTGGAGGTGAGAGATGGCTTTGAGGTCTGTGCTGAGTCACCTGCCTTTTTTTAATCTTTTTTTAAAAAACTGAAATATACAGTTTCAATTTTTGTAAAAATTGATTTACAAAAGGTATCTGGTGGCACAGTCAGTGAAGAATCTGCCTGCATTGAAGGAGATCCAGGTTCAATCCTTAGGTTGGGAAGACCCCCTGGAGAAGGACATGGCAACCCATTCCAGTATGGTTTAAATATATATATTGTTCTCAGATTTTTTTTTTCATTACAAGTTATTATAGGATATTGAATACAGTTTCCTGCAGTATATGTAGGTCCTTGTTGTTTAGGTATTTTATATATAGTCTTGACCAGTACATATTCTATATAAGAAAATGGAACTGGGGAAGTTGATGCTTTCCCTAGTTGAGTCTCTTGCTTACATTATGTGCGTATGTGCTAAGTCTTGATTGACTCTTTGTGACTCTATGGACTGCAGCCCTCCAGGCTCCTCTGTTCATGGGATTCTTCAGGCAAGAATATTGGTATGGGTTGTCATGCTCTCTTCCAGGGGATCTTGCCCACCCAGGGATGGAACCTGTATCTCCTATGGCTCCTACATTTCAGGCAGAGTCTTTACCTCTGAGCCACTGGGGAAGCCCTACTTACACCATAACATAATTAAAGTCTTGATTCTTCTCTTTTGACTTGTTGCTTTAATCCAGTATTCTGACATTTGGCAGCTTATCTCTTTCTGGCTCAAATGAGCTCTTGACAAATTGGCACAATCAGTAGGGTAGTTTATTAAGCATAATGCCATTATGAAGAACAAAAGGCCTGAATATCTTGCAGAGCATCTCTCTGTGTCTGGGTTACATTCCACATGGGTATGTGTGGATTATTTGCAAGTTTGATGGTTCCACAAGGATTTCACCAACAGGTCTTAGAAACTGCTAGGCTCGCCCATGGGGCAATTCACCTGACGTGGCCAGTGGTCTTGGGGAATGCTAACAGAAGCAGTGCAGCCTCCTTGGGGGATGCTAGTGCATTGTTGATATATTTTTTCTTTTTCTTTTTTTGTTTCCATTGAGGATTTTTGATCCTTCTTTTGACTCTGACTCCTGGCTAAATTCACTTAGAACTTAGAGATCTAACAGAAGAGGTAGGGAAAATTTTTCCTAGACACTATTTGTGGCTTTCAAATAATAGGACCAGAGATGGTTGAGGATTTCCTGGGAACTAAGTAACTCTAAGCAGATCCCTGATGCTGATAAAATAAGCTAAGCAGTGTAGCAAGTTCCTAAAATTTAGGGGGGATGGTGGGGAAACAAGTGTACAGGGCTGTATAGGATTGATTTGTCTAGTGCCTTAGAGATCTAGTTAGATCTTCTCTGGAGGTATCTTGCCCAAGCTAAGAAGGGAGAGTGGCCATGTGTGGGACAGTTACTACAAACTCCCTCCTCAGAGCACCCCAAGAGCAGGTGTTGCCATGAAATGACATAAGCTGCAGCAGCAACTCTGGCCTGCCCTGCATAGCACCCTGGAGACAGGCCACTCAACAGATAGCCACTCCAGCTCGCTGCCCCACCCAGCTCTCCACCTTTCTCTCCCAGCCCAGAGAACCTGTAGCTAAATTCTTCTGGGCAGCCCTGTGACTGACAGGGGCTCTGTTCCCTCCATCTATGATGAACAGAATATGTGATACTCTTCCCCAGTCCTGGGGCACAGCCATTGGTGGTGTTCACTCTAGGTGGATGGGGTTGTGTAGGTAATGACTCAAAGTGCTTTTCCATGAACTACCACTGTCACCAACAGAGCCTTAAATCACTCTCCCACCAGGCCTTCTCCCTTCGTGGGCTTCCCCTCCAGACTAATCACTAGGGTTTAGCCCCTCAGCAGCTTGAAAATCTTTCAAAACTTCTTTGTTTTTACTTGTTGACCTACTTTATTACTAGGGAAAGCCATCTTTTTCTTCCTTCATTTCCCTTAAACACTCTTCTTCTACCCCTTTACCAATCTCAATCCAGTGTTACTGTCTTTTCTCTTTAATATCTATTAAATTCAGAACTAAAATCATTAGTCATGATAAATTTTTGTTGCACTTTCTTCAAAAACAAGAAAAGATTAATTTGAAAACATCCCCAGGAGGTTAGGAAAAAATACGGGAATGTTGTTCTTTTCATATTAAAAATATATAAAAGGTGAGATTTAACATTTTAAAAAAGTTGAATTCTTTATTATGCCATGCAAACATGGTTTAATTCACATTAATTTCTTGCATTGTATATCAGTTCAGTTCAGTTCAGTCTCTCAGTCGTGTCTGACTCTTTGCAACCCCATGTATTGCAGCACGCCAGGCCTCCCTGTCCATCACCAGCTCACAGAGTTCACTCAAACTCACGTCCATCGAGTCAGTGATGCCATCCAGCCATCTCATCCTCTGTAGTCCACTTCTCCTCTTGCCCCCAATCCCTCCCAGCATCAGAGTCTTTTCCAATGAGTCAACTCTTCACATGAGGTGGCCAAAGTACTGGAGTTTCAGCTTTAGCATCATTCCTTCCAAAGAATACCCAGGGCTGATCGCCTTCAGAATGGACTGATTGGATCTCCTTGCAGTCCAAGGGACTCTCAAAAGTCTTCTCCAACACCACACTTCAAAAGCATCAATTCTTCAGTTGTCAGTGTTCTTCACAGTCCAAATCTCACATCCATACATGACCACTGGAAAAACCATAGCCTTGACTAGATGGATCTTTGTTGGCAGAGTAATGTGTCTGCTTTTGAATATGCGTCTAGGTTGGTCATAACTTTTCTTCCAAGGAGTAAGCTTCTTTTGATTTGATGGCTGCAGTCACCATCTGCAGTGATTTTGGAGCCCAAAAAGATAAACTCTGACACTGTTTCCCCATCTATTTCCCATGAACTGATGGGACAAGATACCATGATCTTAGTTTTCTGAATGTTGGGCTAAAGCTTAAAGGCCAACTTGTTCACTCTCCTCTTTCACTTTCATCAAGAGGCTTCTTAGTACCTCTTCACTTTCTGCCATAAGGGTGGTGTCATCTGCATATCCGAGGTTATTGATATTTCTCCTGGCAATCTTGATTCCAGCTTGTGCTTCTTCCAGCCCAGCATTTTTAATGATGTACTCTGCATATAAGTTAAATAAGCAGGTGACAATATACAGCCTTAACATACTCCTTTTCCTATTTGGAACAAGTCTGTTGTTTCATGTCCAGTTCTAACTGTTGCTTCCTGACCTGCATACAGGTTTCTCAAGAGGCAGTTCAGGTGGTCTGGTATTCCCATCTCTTGAAGAATTTTCCACAGTTGATTGTGATCCACACGGTCAATGGCTTTGGTATAGTCAATAAAGCAGAAATAGATGTTTTTCTGGAACTCTCTTGCTTTTTCCATGATCCCGCAGATGTTGGCAATTTGATCTCTGGTTCCTCTGCCTTTTCTAAAGCCAGCTTGAACATCAGGAAGTTCACGGTTCACGTAGTGCTGAAGCCTGGCTTGGAGAATTTTGAGCATTACTTTAGTAGCATGTGAGATGAGTGCAATTGTGTGATAGTTTGAGCATTCTTTGGCATTGCCTTTCTTTGGGATTGGAATGAAAACTGACCTTTTCCAGTCCTGTGGCCACTGCTGAGTTTTCCAAATTTGCTGGCATATTGAGTGCAGCCCTTTCACAGCATCATCTTTCAGGATTTGGAATAGCTCAACTGGAATTCCATCACCTCCAAGAGCTTTGTTCATAGTGATGCTTTCTAAGGCCCACTTGACTTCACATTGTATATAATATGAAGCAATTATATTGAATAAAACATTTTTCATGACAACACGAGTCACATTGTGTTGTATAAAATTCAAGGATCTAGAGTTGACTCATTGGAAAAGACTCTGATGCTGGGAGGGGTTAGGGGCAGGACGTAGAGGGGACGACAGAGGATGAGATGGCTGGATGGCATCACCGACTCGATGGACGTGAGATTGAGTGAACTCCGGGAGATGCTGATGGACAGGGAGGCCTGGCGTGCTGTGATTCATGGGGTTGCAAAGAGTCAGACACGACTGAGCGACTGAACTGAACTGAATCTGCCAGTACCCAGTAAACATTTCTGCTGGCAACTTATTTCCAGGCAGGTGAGTCCTGGAAATACAAAATACAAATATGAAATACACATACAAAAATGGGCCTTCATTTTAGTTAATTATATAGAACCTACAAACACACAGAGAGCAAAACAATTTCCACTGAAATATACAGAAGTTTTAATCTGAATTGTCATGGAAAACTGAAAAGGGGAAATATTTATTTGATTTACTACTAAGAACATTTCAATAAACCTCAGACCTGTCTATATGGCCTATCTTACCTGATTAAACAGTTTTAAAAGTTTGGGAATATTTCATAACATGATTTGACTATAATATTTCATGAACATACTACTATAAAATATTGTGAAAAATTAAATATTTCTGATAATCTTTGGAAATAAATATTTGTTTGGACTTACTAAGATTAAATTTCTCAAATTCCAAGTCAATGATTTATTAAGAACTAGATAGTCACTTTCTGAATATGCACCTACAGTGAAATGTACCTACACTAAAACTATAAATTTGCATTCATGACAATATGTATTAAATCTTTATTTAAAGAATTACTCTTATTTTGTCTCTTTATATACATATATCTTTATTAAAATATCAACATGTATTCACTTGTTTAATTTTTTGTTAGCCATAGCTAACATGATTAAATGTTTGCATAATAGAACTGTGATATGTAGTCTCCTTTTTAGGGGAGAATATATATTTATATACCTATGGCTTTACTGAACTCCTTTATCTTAAGGGAAAAAATTATCATAAGGTAAGCAGTAAGGCTTTGCACACAATTTCTAAGGAGCTAAATAATAGGTTTTTAGTTCCCTTGAAACTTTCCATTGGAAATTTATTTAAATAACTTAATAAATGATTTTAAAAATTTAGAAAATAATTATATAATCCTTAAACTACTTGAATTTGCTGATATTTTAATTTCAGTATATTAAAAACATTCTCCCCAATAACAAAGTTATATCACTATCATTTCCATCATGGTAAGCAAAAATGCTTATTTAAATCTGTGTTCAGAAAAAATAAGAAATAAGATATTTTTCAACCAAGAATAGATTTCATAAAATTGTAAGAAAAAGAGTGAGAAAGGTACAGATAAAAAGCAGAACTGCTAACGGCACTGTGCTTCAAGTAGACAGAGCAGCCGTCTCGATGGCGGCTATCCATGAATTTTAAAGGAAGTGAACAAGAAAACCAGTGAACCTTTAACTGACATTTTTTAAAGTTCACTAGACTTGGGAGAGATTCTAGAGGATTTGAAAGCAGCAAACATGACTATGTTATTTCAAAGGGGTCAAGATAGAAGCAAAAATATATATATTATGAGAGCAGCAAGTTAAGAAAAGTCTTACTAACTCAAGCTGCATACTGAGAGAATAGTAGAAAAATTATTTTAATTTAAAATAATCAGCACAAATATACTCACTGGATAATGTGCTAAATTAAAATAAACACCACACACCAGAAAACGTACATTGGAAGTCAAAGTTGATATTGATGTAATCCTTCAATAGCTGCAAACTCAGAAGGAAAGGAAAATAAAATGTTATTGCATTTGAAATGTTTTGAGAGGGTAATGAAGAGAAGATAAAGAATGCACCTTAAATTTAGGAAACATTGATTTGATATAGCATTTAACCTAGGGATAACTAAGTTGCAAAGGGTAAGATCCCCTGAAGCGGGTTTACATAAAGGAGGATATATGATAATCCATCAGAACACCCCATGGGACCTAATTTTAGCAAAATCTTCACACAGCAGGTCTAAATGACTCTCCTAGGTTTATTTTCTCTGTTGAATCTACCTATCCCTTCTCCTTTCCCTGCTTCCCTTCAATGCCTTTACCAGTCTTTGTTCTTTAAAGGCTATTGGTTCTTATTCTTTCACAATGGCAAAGTGGTTTTGGTTATTACTAGCCGAGTTCAGTCTTAACACGAACTTCCTAAATCCAGTGGCTGTCACTACAGGACTAACCTTCTGTTTCTTCATTCAAATTTTAGAGAAATTAGTTGGTTTAGGTTGGATAAAATGCCCACCTTGAAGCAATTTCAAAAAAAATTTTTTTGATCATCTGGCCTCTTAGCTCTATGCTTTAATCTGAGGTTGCAGCAGCACACTTCCAACAAAGTGGTGGTATGGGTTACGAGGGCTTCTCTGGTAACAGCTGATAAGGAATCTACCTGCAATGCAGGAGACCCTAGTTCAAGTCCTGAGTTGGGAAGATCTCCTGGAGAAGGGATAGGCTATTCACTCCAGTATTCTTGGGCTTCCCTGGTGGCTCAGACGATAAAGAATCCACCTGCCATGAGAGAGACCTGGGTTTGATCCCTGGGTTGGGAAGATCCCCTGGAGGAGGGCATGGCAACCCACCCTAGTATTCTTTCCGGGAGAATCCCCATGGACAGAGGAGCCTGGAGGGGTACAGTCCATGTGGTCACAGAGAGTTGGACACGATTAAGTGACTAAGCACAGCACAGCACATGGGTTGCAAGGAGCCGAACATGACTTAGTGAATGGGCATAGCACAGAACAGCACATAGGTAATTTAAATCTGTGCTCAGTATAGAAGATCTGGCTTGGAGACTTTGTCCAACACATAATCATGATTATGATAAGGATATTAGTCATATACATCGTATTTTATTGAGAGAATAAATGTACTTCAATGTACTGCACTATAGGTAACAAAATAGGGCTATGGATATTACTAGTTCTTAATCTGGTTTTGATTTTGATCCAATAAGCAATAAGTTGTTATTGTTCAGTTGGTATGTTGTGTTCAACTCTTTTGTGGCCTCTTGGACTGTAGCCCACCAGGCTCCTCTGTTTATGGGATTTCCAAGCAAGAATACTGGAGTGGGTTGCTATTTCCTTCTCCAGGGTATCTTTCTGATCCAGGGATCGAACCTGTGCCTTCTGCATTGCAGGCAGATTCCTTAGTGCTGAGCCACCAGGGAAACCCAAGCAACTGGTGGCCGATGACAAATCTATAAAAGGTGATGACTAGTAAAATAATTAGATTGGTATTTTAGAAGTATTTCTCTGTCACTAATGTTAATATTTTCCCAGAATTAATATAATAGATGTTTTGGATAAAGGAAACAAATAATGTATAGTAGTTATAAGTTTCACAGCATCCTAGTTGATTACTAGTATTACTAGGGTTTTCAGTAAGAAATGACTAATTAGGCTGGCAAGGAAGTATTGGGCATAAAATACATGTAAGACCTATAGAATTAATAGTATAGAGAAAAAAGGCAAAGATTGCACTCAAATTTCTAACTTTTGGTTGAAAGTACAAATCATGACAGTAATAAATACTGAAGATGTGAAATGCTCAGTGTGTGGCTAGCCTGAAAGGGAAGTTGGGGGACAGTGTTCATCAGAAATTTTTTTCAGACAATAGAAACTACTGTTTTTAAACAGAAAAATGAAATTATTGGAATCTTGTTGACTGGGTTACAAAATCAATGACATCTACGGAACTAGTCTCACAAAACTGGCAGAGCTCTTTGAATGTGTGGCAGTGAAAGTTTACACAACACTGTGCCATGCATGCCTGCTGGTGGCCTCTAGGTGCTATCAGCCTCCTGCATCACTGAAACTGACTTTTTTTTTTTTAAATGAATTTTCTTGCTATTCACTATGGAGTCAAATTTCAGATGAAAGCTAAGTAACCATCCAATCTATATAACACGTCATAGTTTAGTATCGAGGAGAGATATTCAGCTTCATTCCTAGTAGACAAAATCCTGCCCTGCCACCCAAGAAAGCATCTAGTGTGTTCTGCTCAAATAAAAAGTGCTTTCAGATGTTAGTTGGCTGAAGAACAAAATTTTTAAAAATGACTAGTGTCTTTTATGGAGAGTAAATGAGTGAGAAACCTCTGTGAAGGATTATGACTACATGGGGGCATATATGATTTTGGAGCCTCAAATAAAGACTGAGGGTTTTCACTCTTTAACATACAGGTATTTGCTAAAGCTGTAGTAGTAGCTTTGATCACTCAGAGAGTAAATCTAGATTACAAAGAGGAAAGGTTGGAGAATATTAATGATAGGTGGTATTTGAACATAGTAAAAGACATGGTAGCCTATAAAGCAGAATGAAGTGAAATAGTTACCAAAGCAGAAGAACTGAGAATAAGTAGTGTTCAAAAATTTAAAATAAAAATCAAGTTTCAGAGCAGAGATTAGACAACCATGCTAAAAGCTACTGAGGTGGAGTAACATGCCACCTGGGAACTGAACTTAATAGTAGGAGGTCTTTGATGACCATTAATTCAGTAAAAGCTTGAAATAGAAGCCAATAATTACTGAATTTTAAAATAGTGGAAAGTGATGAATTGAAAGCAGTAATCATAAATATATGTTTAATTTTTTTTCTTTTTTTTGCTATTAGAGAAATAAGAGAAGGATAGTGGATAGGAAGACAAGGTTCTGTTGTGTTCTTATTCCTGTGACTGTTTGAGAGTAACATTAGTGCATTAATGAGATAATTAGGAAGGAAGTTGTAGGTCTGAGGGTTGAAGTGATGGATGAGAGAAAATTTCAGAAGAACTCTAGATCGACATTTTCTTAGGAAAGATTGTAATCAACAAAAGTCATGTTATCCCTTTTTTGTTTCTCCCTTCAACTTGAAATATTTCCAAAAAGAATGAAAGGAAGAGATTAAGGAAAATGTGAAAAACATAGAAAATTAAAAAAATAAATCACGGCACAGGCGCACAGACAGAAGGCAAAATGTATTCTGCACAGCTACTTTTCTTTTTGGAAAAGACAAGCACTTTTCTTCATACAAGCTAAATATTTTGTAATAATACCTTTAGATAAGGAATCCACTGATGTCTTCTCAGGCAGAAAGTTCTATATAAAGCAGGGGTAATTAGGGCCTCAGGTTATGTATGAGCATCTAATGGCCCAATTAGTCCTTCAGGGAAGCTAGTTTTACTGTTCTATTGTTTCCTCTGCAGTGTTTCCAGTTTTAATGTAGGTTCCCAATTTAGAAAACTTGCTTTGTACTTTGACTCCACTTAAAAATTAAGGCACTTTTAACTTTTGAATTACATATACATACATATATGTGGCAAGCTTGCTCTCTCTTCCTTTCCCTCTCTTCATATTCACAGACAGGATAGCTCACACAAGGTCATTATAGATGCAGATGACCTCTCACAAAGACGCTCTCCCATGATTAAACTTTAGTCAGGCTCTTCTGATGCTCTTCTCCACTAGGTATCATCCTTGCCAGGCTGTACAAGTCTGAGACAGCCCAGTTTTAGCAAGAATCTCACTAAGTTAGAGGTGAATCTCCCACAGTCGATATCTGATCACTAGCCTAATCACATCTCTCATCCTCCATGACCACCCAGGTGATATTTGATCTCTCTAGCCTGTCTTCAGCAAGAATCTTGTTTGGTCAGTCTAGGAGAATCCCCTCAAACTTTGGTATCTCATTTTAGTAATTTTACATTCTCTGACCACCCCCAATCCTGTTCCTTGGCTATAAATCCCTACTTCCCTTTGTCATATTCAAAACAGAGCCCAGTTCTCTATTGAATTCTCTTTTCCCTCATTGCAATAGTTTCTGAATAAAATCTCATTTTATTTCTTTAACTTTTGTCCAGTGGTGACTTTTTTAAACATATCTTTCAGTTTGTCATAACCTAAAGTAAGGCTTATCCACATGCCATATAATATTTATTTATGCTTTTATATTACCAATAAAATAATTTTAAATATAATTTAACATTTTCTAACTCTCATTTAATAATTACTGTACTATTCAAATAATTTTCATACAGGTATGTTACAAATTTGCTTCCAAAATATATATCCCTTGCTCTTTAATTTTGTAACAGCACATATCATTTTAATTGATAATATTCCATGATTTGACCTTAGATAGTTCTAGCTTTGGTAAGATTTGAAAATTTTAAAAATTCCTGCTGGTATTTCATAAAATGATAGTCATTAAGGGCTACCCTTTCTTATCAGATTAAGAGGAAACTCTTTTATAATATGTGTGTTTTCTATTAATAAATGAAGTAATAATCATTTAAGAATACTTACATTATCATGATAATTATAGGGGTATTATTGTTCTTAATACATTTTATATATTATCATCTTTCTCATTTACATTCCACAGTTCAAAATGACCTCAAATACATTCACACATAATTGAAATAGAATGCAAGGAAACCATGGGGATTTTTACCTTCTTCTTGAGTATGCTCTATTATCAAGTGTTATCCAGACATCTGACATGATAACTAAAACTTTAAATAATCTTCAGTACTTATCCTTAATGTTAAAACTTTCCTTCTCCAATGTAATCTGATAGAATTTAAAGACATAATAAATTATAATGAATCTATTACCTTGGGAAGTTACTTTATAACAAATATGTTGCTACAGAATATAAAAAATTCACATATTCATTGGGCTATCTTACTTGTTTTATATTCTAGAAAAATACCCACAATGATCTTTGATCTTCTATTCCCAGTGATTCTTTGTTTGTTTCTTATGGCAGTATCTTATGGCAGAGTCAAAGGCAGTCTATTCTATTTAGACTAATACTGCTGCCCTCTTTAAGATCTGGTTCATTTCATCCAAATAACTACTGCAGTTAAAAAGGAATGGCCAATTAAGTAATCTCCTACTCTGCCCACTCCCTGCCAGTATCCCTCAGGTCAGCCTTTGATTGGATAAGAAATTTATGCATTTTTGCACAAGTCTAATCAGAATGCATACAGAAAAAAACTCCACTGCACAATGGAGATGACTGTGACAGTCGCAGAGTTTATGTAAATAAGGGGGTGTTTGAGGCAGCCAATCTAGGACTCAAGAAGCTTGATTTGAGTGTGCCCAAGAATAGCTATAGAAAAGCATCCCGAGTTTGCATTTTAGCAGATAAGCTCTCCTTGTCGACTTTTGCATCAAAGTAATTTAGTTTGGCTCTTCAAAGAAATACAAAAGCATTATAGAAAGTGCTTTTTTTTTTTTTTTTGAAAGGTACAATCAAGGACTGCCAGATAATTAAATTAATTCACATTTTTAAAGAGTTATCATTACATACAGAAAATGAATGTAAGTGCTTTTTCCCAAGAATCAATTCAAACATTATTAAACATCACTGAAAAAACCACCTCTTACCCTTGCCATTGACATATACTAGCTAGTCAATTGTATTAGATGTTAATATATGCAATCTCACATTTATTTATTTTGCAATATTTCTGCATAAAATATTAAGAAAAGTAAAAATAGTTGTTTTCTGCCTTCTTACTTTGCCAAGTAAATATGTTCACATTCTAAAGGGAGCTTTTGGAAGTTGTTAAAAAATCTCCATAATATTCTAAGTTATTTAGTACTTTGAAAACACTTAATGTTAATTTCACTATAGCATAAAAAAGTTGTCAGTGCTCTCCAAAACCTCTTTTTACTACTTCAAAGATTGGGCATATGTGAGGACATACATTTCATCATAACTGAAGCTGTGTAAAAAGATCACCGTTTAGACGTTGTTTTTCCTTTCTCTTTCCTGACAACAATAGTAAACAGCCTGGGATAAATTGAAAAATGCCACACATTCCTGAAAGATAATTCTATGTCCTAGTCCCTGAAACTTGTAAATGTGGCCTCATTTGGAAAAATAAAATCTTTGCAAATATGATTACATTAAGGATATAGAGATGAGGAGACCACTCTAGATTATCAGGGTGGACATAAAGGCCATCTAAAGGGTCCTTATAAGAATAGACAGAAGAGATTAGACACAAATACCAACCAGAAGGTGATGTGAAGATAGAGGTACTGATTGGGGTGATGAGGCCAAAAGTCAAAGGATGCCTGCAGCCACAAGAATCTAGGAGAGACAAGGATGGATTCTCCCATAGAGCCTCTAGTGACAGCATGGCCTTTAACATCTTAGTTTTGGAATCCTGGCACCTAGAACTATGAAAGAATAAATTTAGATGTTTGAAGACACTAAGGTTTTAGTCATTTGATACAGTAGCCCCAGAAAATTCAGTCTCATCCCCTGTCCGTTTTCCTCCAGTGAAAGCCTGGAAATGTTCCTTCTCTTTTACATTCTTTTGAATGTCAAGTATCCAGTTAGGTAAGGTATTTGACAAATTAAAATTATTTCAATCTTTACTTTCTCTACCTTGAAGAAGTCTAAGATGAAAATCTGAGATGTAAGTTTTTCTGTTGGAATAGGGAGTGGAGCAGTCAAAATAAAGTTCTTGGTTTGAAGTTATTCAGATGATGATTTTAGGACAATAGTGATTTCCTATGAGAGAATTCTTAAACTGTTAGTCTCTCAGTCATTGTCTGACTCTTTGCAACCCCATACACTATAGCCCACCAGGCTCTTCTTTATGGAATTTTCCAAACAAGAACACTAGAGTGGGTTGCCATTCTTTTTTTTCAGGGGATCTTCCTGATCCAGGGATCAAACCTGGGTCTCCTGCATTGCAGGAGCCTTACCGTCTGAGCCATCAGGGAAGTCCTGACAGAATTCTTAGTTGTCATATTTATCTGACTTAGAGTTTGGGGCAAATGCATCATCTAATAGTACATTTATCATTTTATTTACTATTTATTTAAATCAAGTGTTTATTCTGTATATATTAATTAGTTCTATGCAGTATTTAGATATGTCCTATCTTCTGCCAATTATTAATTTGGCTTCCCTGGTAGCTCAGATGCTAAAGAATCTGCTTGCAATGCAGGAGACCCGGATTTAATCCCTGGGTCAGGAAGATCCTTTGAAGAAAGGAAAGGCAACCCACTCCAGCATTCTTGCCTGGGAAATCCCATGGACAGAGGAGCCTGATGGGTTATAGTCCATGACACTGCAAAAAGTCGGACACGACTGAGCAACTAAGACTTCATTTATCTTCTGCCCAATTATTAAATAAAAATTTTAATTATAAATAAAATCTGTCCCTACCTCAATGTAAAATTTTGAAATTGTATATTTTAAAAAGGTATTATTATGATTCATGTTGGTACTATTACTCTATACAGCAAAGCTAGCTTTTATTAAAAATTCTGTGAGTAATATAGCTTGTCAGTTTAAGCTGGGAAAAATGAATGACCAAATAGACAAAATCAGACAAACAATAAAGCTCTCTGTTCAAAAGACACTTTCAGGTATGTGATGAAGCATTATTTTATGTGCCACTGAAATTGTATATTATAAAGATAAAGCAAACTCTTAAAGAACCAGTGCCCAGAGCCAAGAGAGGAAAGGAGAGACAGAAAGAGAGATCTCATACCTACAGCAAGTCAGCATGTTGATATATCTGAGGGCTCTGAAGTAGTTAGTACTTGATTCAAGGCAGAAGTGGAGTTTCTCCACTCTTTATCTTCAAGTAAAGACGAATGGGCTTTCATAATGGACCTTGCTCTGACAATGGGAATAAATGACTGTGATATTCGAACACTTTCAAGGAGACCCAGAGATTCAATATGCAAAGTCTTTCATTTTATCATTGAAAGTGCAGCCTTGGATTATTACTGACAGCCAAGATGCAGTTAAAGTAAAGGTCATGCAGACTATTGACAATAATAAATTTTAAGATTTGGTATCTTTTTGCTGAGGCCTTCTCCAAGTCATTTATCAAAAAAAAAAAAAAAAGATAAAGAAAAGGAAAAAAAGAAAAGAAAAGAAGTATTACTTTGCCCTGGTACAGTTTAAAACATATGTATTTTCCAGATTATTTCTGAATAAACACTAAAAAAATTATAGTTTATAAAATGTGTTAATAAAACCATTGCTTGAATTCCTAAGTAAGGTTATTAAATTTTATAAAAGCTGGTAGTACAATGTAACTGAACTTCATAATTTTATGGATTTTGATAAAGATTGACTGCATATAGTAGTATAAAGCTTATTTTTTAATTATAGATGCTTGGGGTTAATTGGCCCTCTGTTTTTTACTATTTAATTATTTATTAAATATTTCTTCTAAGAACAACAAAATATAGAATTTAAATTCAGTCCTAAAATTATCATTGAAGTGTTCATAGTTATAGTGTATGAAGACATAGAAAATGATATATTATTTTCATCTTAATCAAAACTTGTCTTCTTAGGGTAGTGATATATTTCTATTAACAAACCTATTTTCTAAAATTATACTTTAATAAACTTTAAGAATTAACTTTTATGATTATCAATTTTCTTCCTCATTTGCACTGCCCTTTACTTCAGTTGTAATTTTTCAGTTCCCTCCATTCTCCATTCTTACAATGCATATATTTTTTGATTTATTGCAATATAGGAAAAACTAGTTTGGCTTAAGATTTATTTATTTATTTGAAAGAATATCTTAGAGAATCTAATCTTTACGATTATATAGGCTTCTGTATTTGCTTTAGTTCCCCCAATGCATAATTTTTGGCACTACCAGAGAGAAACTTATCAGAACTATTGTTTATGCATAGGATATGATTTGTGGCCATGAAAATTATGTGACAGGACAAGCAGCTGGGGGACTTCCGCCATCTGATTATTTAATTTATCATATTCCTTTAGCACTGTCACAATTGAAGAAATAAAGGAAAGCTTTCTAAGTAGAAGCCCACTTCTAGCAGGGACACAGATTAATAATAATAACCTCTGCTCCCAAACTAGCAAAACCCTAGGAAAAAGAAATCAAAGCAAAAATAAACAAATGGGTCCTAGTTAACCTTAAAAATTTTGCACAGCAAAGGAAATAGGCAAATGACACATAAAACTCAATATCAAAACAACAAACAATCCAACTGAAACTGGATAGAAGACCTGGATAGACATTTTTTAAAAGGTATACATATGGCCAACAGGCACATGAAAAAATGCTCAGCACTGCAGCCACTGTAGAAAATAGTATGGAGCGTCCTCAAAAAACTGAAAGTAGACATAGCCCATGATCCATCAATATCACTGTTGGGTATATCCTCCTAAAAACTCCCCCACTAATTTGAAAAAAATGCATGTACCCTAATGTTCATAAAGTATAATTTACAATAGTTAAGATATGGAAGAAACCTAAGTGTCCATCAACAATGAAAGGATAAAGAAGAAATGTGTGTGTGTGCATGTGTAATGAAGTATTAGCCATTAAAAAGAATGAAATTTTGCCATTTGCAACAACATGGATGGACCCAGAGAGTTTTATATTTAGTGAAATATGTTAAAGGAAGACAACTATTCTATGTTGTCACTAATATGTGAAATCTAAAAAATAAATGTATATAACAAAACAGAAATGGATTTATATATAAATAACAAATTAGTGCTGCCCAGTGGGAAGAGGGTTGATGGGAGAGGTAAGCTATCAGTATGTGATTAATTGACATGAACTACTATGCATAAAATAGATAAGAAACAAGGATATATTGTACAACATAAGAATCACTATGGAGTACAATTAAAACTAATATAATATTGTAAATCAATTATACTTCATAAAAAAAGTAAAAAGGAAAATCAACACTTTGACTTGTATAAATATATAATAAATAAATAAAGATAAATAAAGGCACAGAGGTAAACTTGGCCAAATTTACAGAGATATGAGGGGCAGGGCCAGAATTCATAGTCTGGAAACTTGAAATATTTGGAGCTTAGATACTTAGCTCTTCAGTTCTGTGTTGCTTCATCAATTAAGGCATGGTATTTTAGTTGATAAATTGACATTTCAAAATGACTGATGAGAATGTTGATGACACTGTTGAATGCATGCATACAGAATGGCATCAAAGCCAAGGCAGTGCTTGAAGCCAGATTTTAAGGTGTTTTTTTTGCCTCTGTACTTTATGTGATATTGGTTAAATTAGCTCCTGTGAAATCAGTTTCCTTATTAATACACTGAGGGTGTTTTTAGCTCCTCATAATCTTGTTAGGATTGAACTATAGACAATGTCTGATTACTAACCTATTTGTAAACACAGTAGCTATTTTTATTAAAATTTAAAATTATAGATTAATGTTGAATATTTATTGAAACTATGTGAACATATTTTCTAAAATACAACTCCTAGAGCTGCAAACCTTAGCATTTTAGCATTAGAATTCATGTTTTATTTTATGATAAAACTTCTTTGCATTATTGTACCTTTTCATTTAAAGAAGTTTTGTCCCTACTGAGGGCTGAAGCCTTCTTTATATTATATACATGGCACAAGCAAGGGTCACACTTTTTAGCTATAATGTCCAGATGTATCAAGTTCTGATGAATCAATGGGAACCACTCTTTTCTGACCATAATACTTCTTGAACAATTAACTAGAAGAAAAAATAACACACACACATTCAAGTCTATTTTATTTTACAATGGTCTGACATCAAAATGTTCTAATTGAAGATTTCTAATTTTTAAAAAAGAAATGTGTAAATGAGGTTATTCATTTTGTATGTCCATATCAAGTGGTCAGAAAAACCTTATTTGATTTATTCATTTATCACTTACTGAATACTGAGATTTGATACACTTGGTTCTTCACCATAGAGTGTTCACTCTTCATCATTAAATACATGTGGTTATTAACAAGGATAATGATGAAATAATGATGTACTATTTATTATTTGCTGTATGTTAAGAATGTTGATTAATTCTAACAAAATTCTTGTGAGTTAAGTACCATTACAGCATTTTTACTGGTGGGGAAACCGAGACTTAAAGCAGTTTAATGTGTAATGTCCTATCCAAAGCTGGGATCCATATGACCATTGTCATCAAATCTGCTAATTAACTTGAAAGATACTGGCTAACCAGAATGTTTAGCTGTTCTTTTGTCATATTATTATTATTTTCCACTCTTCATCAGTAAGAGAAAATAATGATTTGGAGTTTACCTAAAAATTACAAGTTATTTATTCAGCATCACCATTCCAATCTTACACTATATTTACTAAAAATTTGGGTGTTTTTGCCCCATATCCCTCCATGTCAAATGTAATTCACACGCATGATTTAAACTGATGCTATATGTTGTACCTAGGAGTTGAGGGTTCCCTTCTAATTGCACGGCTGTGTTGTGCAGCTATGACTTCACATGTTTTTATCTAATATTTGCATACTTAATAAGAGTGTTAGCACATATATACCATGGAATAATATTCAGCCATAGAATGGAATGAAATAGTGCCATTTGCAGAGATGTAGACAGATCTAGAGACTGTCTACTGAGTGGAGTAAGTGAGAAAGAGAAAAACAAATATCATATAATATTGCTTAAATGTGTAATCTAGAAAAATGGTTCATATGAACATTTTTGCAAAGCAGAAATAGAGACACAGATACAGAGAACAGACTTGCAGATACCAAAGTGGGGAATGCAGGATGGGATGAATTAGGAAAAAAGATTGACATATACACATTACTGTGCATAAAATAGATAAAACTAATGAGAACCTACTATATAGCACAGAGAACTCTACTCAATGCTCTTTGGTGACTTAAATGGGAAGGAAATCTGAAAAAGAGGAATGTATGTATACATATAGCAGATTCACTTTGCTGTACAGCAGAAACTAACCAAACATTGTAAACTAACTATATGCCAATACATTAAAAAAAAAGTTTTAAGTGCGAGGAAATACTTTTCAAGTTCTTTAGAAACGCAGAAGGCAGTTATGTTGCTTTATGCACTACTGTATTTCTAAAAACGAAACAAACATTTGTTCATTAATTCTTCCAGCACCTGTGTCTTTTTTTTCAGTAATTCTTCTAGCACTGTTTTCCCAAACAAATCAGTAGTTTAATCACTTTGAACAAGTTATGGAAGAGTGATTTTTATTTTCAGATGTTACTAAACTTGGAAATAAATGTATTCTAAATTACTGATTGAAAGATGTGATGCAAGGCATATATCATCTAAATCTCAAAGAAATTGACCAGTAAAGGAATGGCTCTGGCAATTAGGTCTAGCCTTCACTTCTGATTGCACACCCATACTGAGAGCACATGATACTTCATGTTGTATCATGGCACACCCATTCTTGAGATGTTAATGCTGAGTGCCTTCACCAATAGGAATAAATCTTATTTATTAGCACTCAGTTGTAGGTTTATTAACTTGTTTTCCTGTGTTATTTTGTTGTTTCTGGTGTTGTTGTCTAGGGTATTTTCCATATTCATGACTGTGATTCATCCTTTGAATAATCTTTTCAATATTTGGAGAAATTCCTATATATTCAATCTGACATGCTCCTAACATAGAAAAGTCAGAGCTAAGTACCCATTCCCCTTTACAGTGAAATCATGCATATGTGACAATTTCCCATGAGAACACCACATAAAGAATTTAATTCAGAAGTGACCAATGTGAAGAAATAAGCTTTTCTAGGACAAGTTTGCTGGCAAGATGAGGAGCAGATTATCAGCACTTAGTGGTGTCAGAGTTATCTGTAGAGAGGACAAATTCTCAGTATTAGCAAACCTAGTTCCACATCAATGGTAGCAGCAGTAGTGAGTGCAGTAAAACATTGATTCCTTCAAACTTCCAAGAAGTTCTGAACACTGCTTAATATAATTTAATAAATCAGTTTACTGATTAAACTATCCATATTTAATTTGTATATTTAAAAATTTTTTTTTAATTGAAGGATAATTGCTTTACAGAATTTTGTGGTTTTCTGTCATACATCAACAAGAATCAGCCATAGGTACACTCATGTCCCCTCCTCCCTCCCAAACATTCCTCCCATCTCCCTCCCCATCCCACCCTTCAGCCTGTCACAGAGCCCCTGTTTGAGTTCCCTGAGTCATACAGCAAATTCCTATTGGCTATCTATTTTACATATAGTATTGTAAATTTCCGGAGAAGGCAATGGCACCCCACTCCAGTACTCTTGCCTGGAAAATCCCATGAACAGAGCAGCCTGGTAGGCTGCAGTCCATGGGGTCGCTAGGAGTCAGACACGACTGAAGCGACTTAGCAGCAGCAGCAGCAAGTCGCTTCAGTCGTGTCCGACTCTGTGCGACCCCATAGACGGCAGTCCACAAGGCTCCCCCATCCCTGGGATTCTCCAGGCAAGAACACTGGAGTGGGTTGCCATTTCCTTCTCCATTGCAGGAAAGTGAAAAGTGAAAGTGAAGTCACTCAGTCGTGTCCGACTCCTAGCGACCCCATGGACTCCAGCCTTCCCAGCTCCTCCATCCATGGGATTTTCCAGGCAAGAGTATTGGAGTGGGGTGCCATTGCCTGCTCCCTATACATCGCCCCTTCTCCATCCTCCCCTCCCCTCACGTCCATTGGTCTGTTCTCTATGTCTGTTTCTCCACTGTGGGCCCTGAAAATAAATTCATCAGTGCCATCTTATTAGATTCCATATATATGTGTCAATATACGATATTTATATTTCTCTTTCTAACTTAACTTCACTCTATAGGCTCTAGGTTCATCCACCTCATTAGAACTAACTCAGATGTGTTCCTTTTTATGGCCGAGTAGTATTCCATTGTATATATGCACCACAGTTTCTTCATCCATTCTTCTGTCGATGGATATCCAAGTTGCTTTCATGTTCTAGCTACTGTAAATAGAGCTGCAATGAACAATGGGGTACATGTGCCTTTTTCTATTTTGGTTTCCTCAGGGTAAATGACTAGGAGTGGGATTGATGGGTCATATGGTGGTTTTATTCCTAGTTTTGTAAGGAATCTCCAACTGTCTTCCATAGTGGCTGTATCAATTTACATTCCCACCAGCAATGCAAGAGTGTTCCCTTCTCTCCACACCCTCTCCAGCATTTGCTTGTAGACTTTCTGATGATGGCCATTCTGACTCGTGTGAGGTGGTATCTCATTGTAGTTTTTCTTTGCATTTCTCTAATAATGAGTGATGTTGAGCATCTTTTCATGTGTTTTTTAGCCATCTGTATGTCTTCTTTGGAGAAATGTCTCTTCAGGTTCCTTTCTCACTTTTTGATTGGATTGTTTGCTTTTCTGGTATTGAGTTGTGTGAGCTGCTTGTATATTTTGGAAATTAATTCTTTGTCAGTTGTTTCCCTTGCTATTATTTTCTGCCATTCTGAGGGTTGTCTTTTCACCCTGTTTATAGTTTCCTTTGCTGTGCAAAAGCTTTTAAGTTTAATTAGATCCCACTTGTTTATCTTTGTTTTTATTTTCATTACTCTAGGAACTGGGTCATAGAGGATTTTGCTTTGATTTATGTCATTAAATGTTGTACCTATGTTTTCCCTAAGAAGAAATGGGGTAGCCATCATGGTCAACAAAAGAGTCCGAAATGCAGTACTTGGATGCAATCTCAAAAATGACAGAATGGTCTCTGTTCGTTTCCAAGGCAAATCATTCAGTATCACAGTAATCCAAGTCTATGCCCCAACCAGTAATGCTGAAGAAGCTGAAGTTGAATGGTTCTATGAAGACCTACAAGACCTTTTAGAACTAACACCCAAAAAAGATATCCTTTTAATTATAGGGGACTGGAATGCAAAAGTAGGAAGTCAAGAAACACCTGGAGTAAACAGGCAAATTTGGCCTTGGAATACGGAATGAAGCAGGGCAAAGACTAATAGAGTTTTGCCAAGAAAATGCACTGGTCATAACAAACACCCTCTTCCAACAACACAAGAGAAGACTCTATACATGGACATCACCAGATGGTCAACACCGAAATCAGATTGATTATATTCTTTGCAGCCAAAGATGGAGAAGCTTTATACAGTCAGCAAAAACAAGACCAGGAGCCAACTGTGGCTCAGACCATGAACTCCTTATTGCCAAATTCAGACTGAAATTGAAGAAAGTAGGGAAAACCACTAGACCATTCAGGTATGACCTAAATCAAATCCTTTATGATTATACAGTGGAAGTGAGAAATAGATTTAAGGGCCTACATCTGATAGATAGAGTGCCTGATGAATTCTGGAATGAGGTCCATGACATTGTACAGGAGACAGGGATCAAGACCATCCCCATGGAAAAGAAATGCAAAAAAGCAAAATGGCTGTCTGGGTAGGCCTTACAAATAGCTGTGAAAAGAAGAGAAGTGAAAAGCAAAGGAGAAAAGGAAAGATATAAACATCTGAATGCAGAGTTACAAAGAATAGCAAAAAGAGATAAGAAAGCCTTCTTCAGCGATCAATGCAAAGAAATAGAGGAAAACAACAGAATAGGAAAGACTAGAGATCTCTTCAAGAATATCAGAGATACCAAGGGAACATTTCATGCAAAGATGGGCTCGATAGAGGACAGAAATTGTATGGACCTAACAGAAGCAGAAGATATTAAGAAGAGATGGCAAGAATACACAGAAGAACTGCACAAAAAAGATCTTCACGACCCAGATAATCACGATGGTGTGATCACTCACCTAGAGCCAAACATCCTGGAATGTGAAGTCAAGTGGGCCTTAGAAAGCATCACTATGAACAAAGCTAGTGGAGGTGATGGAATTCCAGTTGAGCTATTTCAAATCCTGAAAGATGATGCTGTGAAAGTGCTGCACTCAATATGCCAGCAAATTTGGAAAACTTAGCAGTGGCCACAGGACTGGAAAAGGTCAGTTTTCATTCCAATCCCAAAGAAAGGCAATGCCAAAGAATGCTCAAACTACCGCACAATTGCACTCATCTCACACGCTAGTAAAGTAATGCTCAAAATTCTCCAAGCCAGGCTTCAGCAATATGTGAACCATGAACTTCCTGATGTTCAAGCTGGTTTTAGAAAAGGCAGAGGAACCAGAGATCAAATTGCCAACATCTGTGGAATCATGGAAAAAGCAAGAGAGTTCCATAAAAACATCTATTTCTATTGACTATACCAAAGCCTTTGACTGTGTGGATCACAATAAACTGTGGAAAATTCTGAAAGAGATGGGAATACCAGACCACCTGATCTGCCTCTTGAGAAATTTGTATGCAGGTCAGGAAGCAACAGTTAGAACTGGACATGGAACAACAGACTGGTTCCAAATAGGAGTAGGAAAAGGAATAGGAAAAGGAGTTCATCAAGGCTGTATATTGTCACCCTGTTTATTTAACTTATATGCAGAGTACATCATGAGAAACGCTGGACTGGAAGAAACACAAGCTCGAATCAAGATTGCTTGGAGAAATATCAATAGCCTCAGATATGCAGATGACAACACCCTTATGGCAGAAAGTGAAGAGGAACTAAAAAGCCTCTTGATGAAAGTGAAAGTGGAGAGTAAAAAAGTTGTCTTAAAGCTCAACATTCAGAAAACGAAGATCATGGCATCTGGTCCCATCACTTCATGGGAAATAGATGGGGAAACAGTGGAAACAGTATCAGATTTTATTTTTCTGGGCTCCAGAATCAGTGCAGATGGTGACTGCAGCCATGAAATTAAAAGACACTTACTTCTTGGAGGGAAAGTTATGACCAACCTAGATAGCATATTCAAAAGCAGAGACATTACTTTGCCAACAAAGTTTCGTCTAGTCAAGGCTATGGTTTTTCCTGTGGTCATGTATGGATGTGAGAGTTGGACTGTGAAGAAGGCTGAGTGCCGAAGAATGATGCTTTTGAACTTTGGTGTTGGATAAGACTCTTGAGAGTCCCTTGGACTGCAAGGAGATCCAACCAGTCCATTCTGAAGGAGATTAGCCCTGGGATTTCTTTGGAAGGAATGATGCTAAAGCTGAGACTCCAGTAGTTTGGCCACCTCAAGTGAAGAGTTGGCTCATTGCAAAAGACTCTGATGCTGGGAGGGATTGGGGGCAAGAGGAAAAGGGGATGAAGAGGATGAGATGGTTGGATGGCATCACTGACTCGATGGTCGTGAGTCTCAGTGAACTCCGGAGTTGGTGATGGACAGGGAGGCCTGGCGTTCTCCGATTCATTCGGTCGCAAGAGTTGGACACAACTGAGCGACTGATCTGATCTGATCTGATTTGATGTTTTCCTCTAAGAGTTTTATAGTTTCTGTTCTTACATTTAGGTTTTAATCACTTTGATTTTATCTTTTTGTATTAGGTAGTGTTCTAATTTCATTCTTTTGCATGTAGCTGTCCAGTTTCATCACTTATTGAAGAGGCTATCTTTGCCCCACAGTATATTTTTGCCTCCTTTGTCAAAAATAAGATATCCAGAGGTGCATGGGTTTATCTCTGGGTTCTCTATCTTGTTCCATGGGTCTATATTTCTGTTTTTCTGCCAGTACCATACTGTCTTGATGACTGTAGCTTTGTAGTATAGCCTGAAATCAGGAAGGTTGATGCCTCCAGCTCCATTGTTTTTTCTCAAGACTGCTTTGGCTATTTGGCATCCTTTGTGTTTCCATATGAATTGTGAAATTTTTTGTTCTAGATCTGTGAAAAATGCCATTAGTGATTTGATAGGGATTGCATTGAATCTTCAGATTGCATTTGGTAAGATAGTCATTTTCACAATTTTGATTCTTCCTACCCAGGAACATGGATTATCTCTCCATCTGTTTATGTCATCTTTGATTTCTTTCCTCAGTGCCTTATAATTTTCCACATACAGGTCTTTTGTCTCCTTATGTAGGTTTATTCCTAAATATTTTATTTTATTTTTTGTTGCAATGGCAAATGGGATTAATTCCTTAATTTCTTTGATTTTCCATTGTTAGTATATTGGAATGCAAGTGATTTCTGTGTATTGACTTTGTATCCTGCAACTTTGCTGAATTCACTGATTAACTCTAGTAATATTCTGATAGTTAATTTTGGGTTTTCTATGTATAGTATCACGTCATCTGCAAACAGTGAGAATTTTACTTCTTTTCTTATCTGGATTACTTTCATTTCTTTTTCTTCTCTCATTGCCATAGCTAGGACTTCCAAAACTATGCTGAATGATAGTGATGAGAGCAGACACCCTTATCTTATTCGTGACCTTAGAGGGAATGCTTTTAGTTTTTCACCATTTAAAATAATGTTTGTTGTGGGCTTTTCATGTATGGCCTTTACTATGTTGAAGTAGGTTCCATCTATGCCAATTTTTTGAAATGTTTTTATCATAAATGTATGCTGAATTTTGTAAGAGGCTTTTTCTGCATCTGAGGTGATCATGATCATAAGGTTTTTATCTTTCAATTTGTTAATATGGTGTATCACGTTGATTGATTTGCATATATTGAAGAATCCTTGCATCCCTGGAATAAACACAACTTGATCATGGTGTATGAGCTATTTAATGTGTTGTTGAATTCTGTTTGCTAGAATTTTGTTGAGGATTTTTGCATCTATGTTCATCAGTGATATTGGCCTGTAGTTTTCTTTTTTCATGTTGTCTCTGCATGGTTTTGCTTTCAGGGTGATTGTGTCCTCACAGAATGAGTTTGGAAGTGTTCCTTCCTCTGCAATTTTTTGGAAGTTTCAGAAAAGTGGTCATTAAGTCTTCTCTAAATGTTTCATAGAACTCCCCTGTGAAGCGATCTGGCCCTGGGCTTTTGATTTTTAGGGAGATTTTTTATCACTGTTTTAATTTCAGTGTCTGTAATTCGGTTGTTCATAATTTCTATTTCTTCCTGGTTCAGTCTTGGGAGGTTGACATTTTCTAAGATTCTGACCATTTACTTTAGGCTGTCTGTTTTATTAGCATATAGTTGCTGATAATATTCTCTTATGATCCTTTGTATTTCTGTGTTGTCTGTTGTAACCTCTCCCTTTTCATTTCTAATTTTGTTGATTTTATTTTTCTCCCTTTTTTTCTTGGTGAGTCTGGCTACAGGTTTGTCAATCTTGTTTATCTTCTCAAAGAAACAGCTTTTAGTTTTATTAATTTTTGCTATTGTTTCCTTCACTTCTTTTTCACTTATTTCTGCTCTGATCTTTTGATTTCTTTCCTTCTGCTGATTTGGGCGGGTTTTGTTCTTCTTTTCCTAGCTGCTTTAGATGTAGAGTTAGCTTGTCTATTCAATACTTTTCTTGTTTCTTGAGGTATGATTGTATCACTATAAACTCCCTCTTAGAACTGCTTTTGATGAATCCCATGGTTTTGGCTCACCATGCTTTCATTGTCATTTGTTTCTAGGGATCTTTTGATTTCCTTTCTTATTTCTTCAGTAATATCTTTGTTATTTAGTAACACATTGTTTAATATCCATGCATTTGTGTTTTTTGCATTTTTCCTGTAGTTGATATCTAGTCTCATAGTGTTGTGGTCAGAAAAGATACTTGACAAAATTTCAATTTTCTTAAATTTACTGAAGCTTGACTTATGGTCCAAGATGTGGTCTATCCTAAAGAATGTTCCATGAGCACTTAGAAGATATTGTATTCTTCTGCATGTTGATGGAAAGTCTTGAAGATATCAATTAGGCCCATTTGGTCTAATGTCTCATTTAAGGTTTGTGTTTTCTTACTGAATCTCTGTTTGGTGATCTGTCCAGTGACGTAAGTGGTGTGTTAAAAGCCCCTGCTATTATTGTGCTACTGTCAACTTCCCCTCTTAGGCCTCTTAATGTTTGCTTTATGTTTTGAGGTGCTTGTAGGTTAGGTGCATAATATTTACAACAGTTGTGTCTTCTTCTTGAATTGATCCCTTGATCATTATGTAATGTCCTTCCTGGTCTCTTATAATATTCTTTATTTTAAATTCTATTTTGCCTGAAATAAAGATTGCTACTCTGGATTTCTTTTGGTTTTCATTCGCATGGAAAATCTTTTTCTAGCCTTTTACTTTCAGTCTGTATGTGTTTTTAGGTCTGAAGAGGGTCTACTGTAGCAGCATATACAGGGATCTTGTTCTTGTATCCATTCAATCAGTCTGTATCTTTTGGTTGGTGCATTTAATTCATTTACATTTAAGGTAATTATTGATGCATATGATCCTATTGGCATTTTCTTGATTGTTTGGGTTTCTTTTTTAGGTCTTTCTTTTCTCTGGTGTTTACTGGCTATATAAGTCCCTTTAGTGTTTGTTGCAAGGCTGGTGTGGTGGAGATGGATTCTCTTAACTTCTTCTTGTCTGTAAAGCTTTTGATTTCTCCATCAATTTTGAATGAGATCTTTGCCAAGGTAATAATCTTGTTTGTAGAATTTTCTCTTTCAGTTCTTTAAATGTATCCTGCCATTCCCTTCAGGCCTGCAGAGTTTCTGCTGTAAGATCTGCTATTAATCATATAGGTTTTTCCTTGTATGTTACTTGTTGCATGTCCCTTGCTGCTTTTAATATTCTTTCTTTGTGCTTAATCTCTGTTAGGGAGAAGGCAATGGCAACCCACTCCAGTACTCTTGCCTGTAAAATCCCATGGACGGAGAAGCTTGGTAGGCTACAGTCCATGGGGTTGCGAAGAGTCGGACACGACTGAGCAGGTTCACTTTCACTTTTCACTTTCATGCCTTGGAGAAGGAAATGGCAACCCAGTCCAATGTTCTTGCCTGTAGAATCCCAGGGATGGGGGAGCGTGGTGGGCTGCCATCCATGGGGTCGCACAGAGTCGGACAGGACTGAAGCAACAGCAGCAGCAGCAATGTCTATTAGCTTGATTAATATACGTCTTGATGTGTTTCTACTTGGGTTAATCTTGTTAGGGACTCTCTTCACTTCTTGGACTTGACTATTTCCTTAACTTCCCATGTTGGGGAAGTTTTCAACTATAATTTCTTCAAAAATTTTCTCAGTGCCTTTCTTTTTTTCTTCTTCCTCTGGGACCCCTTTAACTCAAATGTTGATGTGTTTAATATTGTCTCAAAGTCTCTGAGACTATCCTCACTTTTTTTCATTCTTTTCCCTTTAGTCTGCTCTTCAGAAGTCATTTCCATCATTCTATCCTCCTGCTCACTTATCTGTTCCTCTTCCTCAGTTATTTTCCTATTGTTTCCTTCCAGAGTATTTTTAATTTCAGTAATTGTGTTACTCATTGCTGTTTGCTTATTCTTTATTTCTTCTATCCTTGGTGATTGTATTAACTGTGTTAAAAGTTTCTTGCATTTTCTCCATTCTATTTTCAAGTATTTCAAGCATCTTTACTATCATTATTCTGAATTCTCTTTCAAGGATATTGTTTATTTCCTCTTTATTTATTTGGTCTTATGAGTTTCTACCTTGCATTTTTCATTTGTGCTGTATTTCTTTGTATTTTCATCATTTTTTTTTCTAACTTGCTCCACTTGAGGTCTACTTTTCCCAGGATCTGGGGTTGTATTACTTCTTCCTTCTGGTTTTTGCCCTTAGAGGGAAATGTTGGCTGGATGGTTTGTGTTGATTTCCTGTTAGGAGTGAATTGTGCCTGTGTTCTCATTACAGGGAGTTTAGCCTGCCCCTCTGGAGGCCTGGGGTCTTCTGCTGTCACCTAGATGTTGCTTTGTAGGAGTTGTTCCATATCCTGATGAGTTTTTGATGTATTTGTGGGGAAGCTAGTGTTCTCACCTTCTTACTTCTCCACCATCTTCTTCCATCTCCCTAATTTGTAGATTTTTCAAAACATTTTTTTTTTTCTAAGAACCTTATGTACTTTTGTTTGTATGTATGTACACTTGCTTTTAGGGGCTTTGCTAGTGGCTCCTTTGGCAAAGACTCTGCTTGCAATCCAGGAGACCCAAGTTCCACCTCTAGATTGGGAAGATCCCCTGGAGAAGGAAATGGCAACCCGTTCTAGTATTTTTGCCTGGGAAATCCCATGGACAGAGTAGCCTGGTGGACTACAGTCCATAGGGCCACAAACAGTTGAACACAGCTTAGTAACTACTCAACCACTGTGCTTTCTTATAAGTTGAGTAGAATAGGTTCTGAGTTGTATGTGGGACTGATAATATACATGAAAAGAAAACTTACAGGATATAAAATTTGGGGAACATGATTGTCTTCTGTCAAACTTTTGTAAGCATTGATTACATTCTTTCAAGCATTTTTGCTGCCTCCACATTTTGAAGACAATAAAACTGTGACCAGGAAGTGTCTCTTAACATCCAGATTCTTTCATTAATTTTCCTGTTGAATGCAGGACGATTTTCAACTTGAATGCTACTTTATTATTTTTAAACTGGCAAATTCATAGTTGTGTTTTATATAATAACCTTCCAAAAATTTGTCAAGTTTCTCTGTTATGAACACTCTTAATTCTTATATTGGGGCACTATTTGCTTTCCTCAATTATAACTGCTCTTTCCATTTTTTTTTCTTCCTCTCATATCTTTTTTCTTCATTCTAGCAAAGAAGGAAAGTTGATTATCAACAACATTAATTTTTTTCTTCATCATATCTTATTTTAAATATCTCCATAAGAATTTTATTCTGGTAATCAAAACAGGGTATCATTTTCAATAGTTATATACCCTATGACAGATATAAGTTCTATCTTCTACTGAAATCTTTATGTTAATTCATATAAGAAGCTCTTTTAGCTGAAAGTATATAACATTATGTACAAATATGACACAAAAATGCTATAGTATATTTCATCTATGACAAGAATAATAAAAACATCCAGTATATAGGTTTTAGTGCCAAAAAAAAAAAGCATTAAATAATTTGCTAGTTTTCTAATGACTCTGAAGATCTTCTTTCTCTGGACAAAAAAAAAAAAAAAATCAGGGTCCAACAAGAGGCCCTGACCTATATACATTCTGAAGAATCATGTGAAGCATCATAATCACCACTTCCGCCTCAGAGAAATGGAATTAATAAGATACCTTCAGAAATACATCTGTATGAATTAGCTTCTAGTTAGAATCACGGTTTGAGGAAGAAGTTGCTTGTATCGTTTTCGTAAAATATTTTGATAGTCTTTAGGAATAGCTACCTATTTTAAAGTCTGTATGGCATTGCTTACAGGTAGGAAACACATTAGAAATTCCAGTATATGTTGACAGGCATAAGTTTACTTCATAATCTAAGCCTTTGTTAGTCACTCAGTTGTGTTCAACAACTGTAGCCTGCCAGGCTCCTCTGTCCATGAGGATTCTCTAGGCAAGAATACTGGAGTGGGTTGCCATGCCCTCCTCCAGGGTATCTTGTCGACCCAGGGATTAAATCCAGGTCTGCATTGTAGGCAGATTTTTTTTTTCTTTTTTACTATCTGACCCACCAAGGAAGCTCCCAATCTAAGGCTTAGCAGAAGGTAATTACCTATCTATGTGTTTTTGATATCTTTCAATCTTTTCCCTCTCAATCTCCATTTTAACTTTGTTTTTGCCTTTTTAATCAGGTGAACAAAACAGAGAAGGATTTTACACTCATTGAGCATATAATCTAGTCAGTGAAAGCACTATCAGAAAAATAAATAAATAAGTCATAGTTCAGAGGTTTTAGTATTATAAAGAAAACATTGCAGGATATTAGGAAATTGAGTAGCTCAATGTATGTGTGTGTGTGTGTGTGTGTGTGTGTGTAGCACAGTGGCATCTCAGATAGATGCAATTATTAATACTGTTATTCAGGTTTACCTATCACTGAAAAGAGAAGTGGATATCCAAATCCTATCAATTTAGCCAAATAACTGCATAAAGTTACAGATCATAGAATACATAATTCCAGTCCAATTTCCAATATATATTTATTTACTGAGTATTTTCATCTCTTGATGTGGGTCTTCTCCCATCTACATTAAATGTGTCTAATACTCTTAACAGATCAAGAGTAAATACAGAAAAGATCCTATTAGAGTTTATCATGTTTTCCTTTCCCCTCCTCAATTAGCACTCAAGTCACAGGAAATCAGTCTCAGCTTTCAAGTCA
Source organism: Bos indicus (assembly GCF_029378745.1). Lineage (NCBI taxonomy): Eukaryota > Metazoa > Chordata > Mammalia > Artiodactyla > Bovidae > Bos > Bos indicus. The sequence goes on along the minus strand of NC_091776.1, from coordinate 24,527,330 downwards.
TTTCCAACAATTCTTTTCCTTCTCTTGTTCAAAAATTTTTTTTAAATTATAATATCTGAAGAGATAAAGAATGAGACATAGTATTAGAGGTCAGGGCAGGGGGCATGGGAAATTGAAACATTGCCTAGAATTTAGCATGCAGTCAACAGAAGGATGGCTATTCAGTTTTCTGCTTGGTTGAGATTTTGTTTCTGATTCAGGGATTAGAGAAAGAGGGAAGAAATAAAGGTCTTTCTATCTATTTTCTGGCAGGCAGGCACACTAGCAGAATCATACTGATTGTATGTTTAATCCACTCCCCTTGGCCTTGTAGTTAATGGAAATTCCTCTCATATTCTGACAATAAGTCGACAGTGAGTCCCAGTTCACAGTATTGCACAATTTCATCTTTTAAAGTCTCTTCCTAACTACTTTAGTGAAAGGTGGAGGAGGCTTTTTCAAGGACTACTGGCCAGATGACATTTCAAACTGGAAATAGAAGTACAGTTTTTGAGTTTCCAATATATCTGTGAATTCTGTATAAGAAATAATTTGTTGTACAACAAAACAGATGTGCTACACTCGGACCTCATAGAAAAAACTGAAGAATTAATCTAAATAAATAGGACGTGTATTTGCTGTTTCCATTGCCTCTCTATTACTTTCTCTTTGTTTAACCTGTGTATCATTTATAATCTCTTTCTAATGCACTCTCCAAGTAAGTTATTATGTTAGTAATAGTAGTTTAGTCGCTAAGTCGTGTGTGACTCTTGCGACCCCATGGAGTGTAGCCTGTCAGGCTCCTCTGTCCATGGGATTCTCCAGGCAAGAATACTGGAGTGGGTTGCCATTTCCTTCTCCAGGGCATCTTTCCAACCCAGGAATCAAACCTGGGTCTCCTGCATTGCAGGCAGATTCTTTACCGACTAAGCTATGAGGAAGCCCAAGTTACTATGTTAAAGACATATCAAAGCTACTGAATAAAAGAGAAGTTACTTGATGTTTTTAACAGGGTGACATTTTTCTAGGAAATTATTATGTGGAAGAAGTGAATCCTTTTCAAAATTAAAAAAATGCAAAAAATCATACATAAACCAATTGTGCTGTTTGCTATGCAAACAAAGACCTTTTCTTGAAATTAAAAAAAATTAAGATATTTATGGAGAATAAACTTTTTTCTGTGCTGTTGCAGGCACTATAATGGGAGTATATAAAACATAACTACTGCCTATAAGGAGCTTTGATTTTCCATTTTGTGTGTCTTTGTTATTTTCATGCATTCTTCAACTTCAACTTCAAAAGTCACATGTGACTTTTCATGACCTGTCTATTAGCTCTCAGTTTTCCAAGGCAATCCATTCAATATTAAAGTAATCCAAGACTTGCCCAACCACTAAAGCTGAAGAAGCTGAAGTTCTCTGGTTCTATGAAGACCTACAAGTCTTTCTACATCTAACCCCCCAAAAGATGTCCCATTCATCACAGGGGACTGCCATGCAAAATTAGGAAGTCAAAAGATCCCATGATGAGCAGGCTGTTTGGCCTTGGATTGCAAAATGAAGCAGGGGAAAAGCTAAAGTGTTTTGCCAAGAGAACACACTGGTCATAGCAAACACCCTCTTCCAACAACACAAGAGACAACTCTACACATGGACATGACCAGATGGTCAATACCAAAATCAGATTGATTATACTCTTTGAAAAGAGTATACTGATTATACTCTTCTCCAAAGATGGAGAAGCTCTATACAGTCAACAAAAACAAGCCTGGGAGCTGACTGTGGCTCAGATCATGAAATCCTTACTGCAAACTTCAGATTTAAACTGAAGAAAGTAGGGAAAACCGCTAGGCCATTCATGTATGAACTAAATCAAATCCCTTACAATTATACAGTGAAAGTGACAAACAGATTCAAGGGATTAGATCTGATGGAGTGCCTGAAGAACTATGGACGGGGTTCGTGACATTGTATGGGAGGCAGTGATCATGACTATCCACAAGAAAAAGAAATGCAAAAAGGAAAAATGATTGTCTGAGGAGGCCTTACAAATAGCTGTGAAAACAAGAGAAGTGAAAAGCAAAGAAGAAAAGGAAAGATATAAGCATCTGAATGCAGAGTTCAAAAAATAGCGAGGGGAGATAAGAAAGCTTTCCTCAGTGACCAATGCAAAAAAATAGAGGAAAACAATAGAAAAGGAAAAACTAGAGACCTTCTCAAGAAAATTTGAGATACCAAGGGAATATTTCATGCAAAAATGTATACAATAAGGGACAGAAATGGTATGGACCTAACAGAAGCAGAAGATATTAAGAAGAGGTGGCAAGAAGGCGTAGAAGAACTGTACCAAAAGATCTTAATGACCCAGATAACCACGATGGTGTGATCACTCACCTAGATTCAAGTCCTAAAATATGATGCTGTTAAAGTGCAGCACTCAATATGCCAGCAAATTTGGAAACCTCAGCAGTGGCCATAGGACTGGAAAAGATTAATTTTCATTTCAATCCCAAAGAATGGCAATGCCAGAGAATGTTTGAACTACCTCACAATTGCACTTATCTCAGATGCTACCAAAGTAATGCCCAAAAATCTCCAAGAGACTCTTCAACAGTATGTAAACCAAGAACTTCCAGACATTCAAGCTGGATTTAGAAAAGGGAGAGGAAGCAGAGATCAAATTGCCAAACATCCGCTGGATCATACATAAAGCAAGAGAGTTCCAGAAAAACATCTACTTCTGCTTTATTGAGCATCCCAAAGCCTTTGACTCTGAGGATCAGAACGAACTGTGCTGCTGCTGCTGCTAAGTCGCTTCAGTCGTGTCGGACTCTGTGCGACCCCATAGATGACAGCCCACCAGGCTCCCAATCCCTGAGATTCTCCAGGCAAGAACACTGGAGTGTGTTGCCATTTCCTTCTCCAATGCATGAAAGTGAAAATGAAGTCGCTCAGTTGTGTCTAACTCTTCACGACCCCATGGACTACAGCCTACCAGGCTCCTCTGCCCATGGGATTTTCAGGCAAGAGTACTAGAGTGGGTTGCCATTGCCTTCTCCGAGAATGAACTGTGCAAAATACTTACAGAGATGAGGCTACCAGATCACCTTACCTGCCTCCTGAGAAATTTGTATGCAGGTCAAGAAGCAACAGTTAGAACTTGACATGGAATAACAGACTGGTTCCAAATTGGGAAAGGAGTACATCAAGGCTGTATATTGTCACCCTGCTTATTTAATTTATATGCAGAGTACATCATGTGAAATACCAGGATGGATGAAACACAAGCTGGAATCAAGATTGTCAGGAGAAATATAAAAAACCTCAGATATGCAGATAACACCACCCTCTTGGCAGAAAGCAGAGAGGACCTAAAAAGCCTCTTGATGAAAGTGAAAGAAGAGAGTGAAAAAGCTGGCTTAAAACTCAACATTCAAAAAACAAAGATCATGGCATCTATTCCCATCGCTTCATGGAAAATAGGTGGGGAAACAATGGAAACAGTGAGAGACTTTATTTTGGGGGGTCCAAAATCACTACAGATGGTGATTGCAGCCATGAAATTAAAAACTGCTTGCTCTTGGAAGAAAAGCTATGACCAACCTAGACAGCATAGATAACAAAGATCAGTCTAGTCCAGAGCTATGGTTTTTCCAGTAGTCATGTGGATGTGAGAGTTGGACTATAAAGAAAGCCGAGCGCTGAAGAATTGATGCTTTTGAACTGTGGTGTTGGAGGAGACTCTTGAGAGTCCCTTGGACCACAAGGAGATCAAACCAGTTACTCCTAAAGGAAATCAGTCCTGAATATTCATTGGAAGAACTGAAACTGAAGCTGAAACTCCAGTACTTTGGTAACCTGATGCAACAAACTGACTCATTGGGAAAGACCCTGATGTTGGGAATTTTGAAGGCAGGAGGAGAAGGGGATGACAGAGGATGAAATGGTTGTATGGCATCACTGACTAGAGGGATGTGAATTTAAGTAAGCTCCGGGAGTTGATGATGGAGAGGGAAGTCTGGTGTCTTACAATCAATGCGGTTGCAAAGAGTTGGACATGACTGAGAAATTGAACTGAACTATTAGATCTTAATAGTAAGCTCTTTGAAGATGAAAAACATATTTACACCCTTAAGTTCTCGATGTAGGTCCTTAATATGTGCTCTTTGAATGGAATCAAATTTATTTACACTGGTATACCTTCAAAAGAGAATGGCATTATTGAGTGTCCATGTATTTGCTCATTTAAGAGGAGTGTTTCTTCCTATGATATATATTTGATATAAATAATTGCATTTATTAAAGTGTAAATATCTGTCTCAAGTTATTTATTATTACTGGAGTTTAGATTTTTCATAAATGTGGTTAAGACATTACAGAATTTTGTTGAGTATATTAGGAAGTCAGCTCATGAATTCTAATTAATCTTAGACATATCTGAATAATTCATAAGTACAATACACACACACACATCATCATCAGATTACCTGATGATAACAGCAATGTGCAAAACAAAGGTTAGCTTTATAGAACTTACAAATTATTGGAACTCAGTACTATATTACTATAAAAAGTGAGAGAGGTGCTAATAGAAAAAATCAACAGCATTACATGACTTTTGGAACTTAATTCACATTTTGTAAATTAAATCACAAAAGAAGCCAGTATTCATAATTGGGTGTACATTTTCATAATGACTCAATTTCAAAGTGTGAGAATTGAGCCTTTTCTTCTTAGTAACTGAATTATTTTCTAAAATGAATAACTTCTGTTTTTAGTTCTGTTAATAAACTGAGGCACAGACGTTTGGTCAAACTTTACAATGTAAACAACTCAAGGTAAATTATTACATCAGGTTTGCTCCTCTAACTTGATAATTTTATTTTTCTTTATCTTGTCTAATAGTGTTCACTGTTGTATTTTATGCACTTTCAAAGTGTTTTCTATATGTTTTGAAAGAAATCAAGGTGTCAGTCATTAAACACCTTGAAATTAAACATTAAGCAGTGGAAAATTTTAAATATAAAATTTAGGTAATCTTTTTAATGAAAAGATATTTTGTGAAACACATTATATGTTAAGAGTAGGATTCATAATATAAAAATAGAAAAACATCTATTTCTGCTTTATTGACTATGCCAAAGCCTTTGACAGTGTGGATCACAATAAACTATGGAAAATTCTGAAAGATACGGGAATACCAGACCACCTGACCTGTCTCTTGAGAAACCTGCATGCAGGTCAGGAAGCAACAGTTAGAACTGGACATGGAACAACAGACTGGTTCCAAATAGGAAAAGGAGTACGTCAAGGCTGTATATTGTCACCCTGCTTATTTAAATTATATACAGAGTACATCATGAGAAATGCTGGGCTGGATGAAGCACAAGCTACAGTTAATATTGCCAGGAGAAATATCAATAACCTCAGGTATGCAGACAACACCACCCTTATGGCAGAAAGTGAAGAAGCACTAAAGAGCCTCTTTATGAAAGTGAAAGAGTGAAAAAGTTGGCTTATAGCTCAACATTTAGAAAACAAAGATCATGGCATCTGGTCCCATTACTTCATGGCAAATAGATGGGGAAACAATGGAAACAGTGGCTGACTATTTTGGGGGGGCTCCAAAATCACTGCAGATGGTGACTACAGCCATGAAATTAAAAGACAATTACTTCTGGGAAGGAAAGTTATGTCCAACCTAGATAGCATATTAAAAAGCAGACATTACTTTGCCAACAAAGGTCCATCTAGTCAAGGCTATGGTTTTTCCAGTGGTCATGTATGGATGTGAGAGTTGGACTATAAAGAAGGCTGAAGGCCCAAGAATTGATGCTTTTGAATTGTGGTTTTGGAGAAGACTCTTGAGAGTCCTTGAATAGCAAAGAGATCTAACCAGTCCATCCTAGAGGAGACTGTTCTGGGTGTTCATTGGAAGGACTGACGTTGAATCTGAAACTTCAACACTGTGGCCACCTGATGCGAATAACTGACTCATTTGAAAAGACCCTGATGCTGGGAAAGATTGAAGGCAGGAGGAGAAGGGGACAACAGAAGATGAGATGGTTGGATGGCATCACTGACTCAATGGACATAAATTTGAGTAAACTCTGTTTGTTGTTGATGGACAGTGAGGCCTGGCCTGTTGCAGTCCATGAGGTTCCAAAGAGTTGGACACGACTGAGGTAATGAACTGAACTGAACTGAACTGAAGTGATGTAAATGTTAATCCCACCTAAATCACCCTTATAAGAAACACCCAAAATAATATTTGACCATATATCTGGGTACCATGCCCCATTCAGTTTGATATATAATATTAAACATCATACCAGCCAGTCTTAGACAGAATGAACAGTTTACTACAAGAAACTTTAAACCCTATTTCTTACATTTCTTTTTTCAGCAGGACAGTAAATGATCTGAAGTGAGAGACCAAAAAGGGATTGATCCACAAGAGCTAAAGTTCTAGTGACTCTGCCAGTGACAGCAAAGTCCAAATTTAATGAGTCTGACTGGTAAGCTGGTGCATTTGTCATTGTTGTTTTTACTATACACCTAGGCTGATGTTATTTACCCATTACATGAGAACAGTTATCATATTGACAAGTATATATTGTGAATAAAATCATTTCACTTATTGGCTTGGATCTGCCTTTCTTTGAGTTTCAGTTATGACCCAAACTGGAAACATGGCCTAAAATCCTTCTGGGAACAGGGCCCTTTTCATTTCTCAAATCCATCTCTTGCCATTTCTCCCATTGATCTCTGTTTCAGCTAATTTATAGAAGACAACAATTATTTTCTAACTTAAAAATTTTGAACAATTTACTCTTTTTGCCAGGATACATATAAGCATTCATTACTGGCAAGCATCTTATTTGCCCAATCCAGTCTCAAGACATTGTTCTTGAGAGGACTATACCAGTTCAAAGCCTCACTTAAGTTTTTCTCTCTCTCACAGCCCCTCTTATAGCCATGGTTTTTGTCATAATTTTAAATATATATTTTATCTGTTTAATTGTTTTATACTTTTCTGCTAGGCTGTTTTATTCACTGCTTTATTTTCCAAGCTTGGTACAATTTCTTGTGAGTAATTCTGCAATCACCTTTAACTAATTTATAGTGTATTTTTAAACAACTAACATACCAGGATGTTTTATATATGAAAACTGAGTAGTTATATATATATATATATATATATATATATATATATATGCTGAATAGTTTGCCTAATTTTTAGTGATAGAAATAATATTAAAGACCAGCTATTCCTGTTAAATTTTCTTCAGTCCACTAATCAAATGTGAATAATTTTGAATTTTGTCATCCGTGCATTTAATATCCATCATAAAAATATGCCAATTTCAAACTTAATAAACAAGTCTTTTATGCAATTTTCTCCACCCACTTGAATATGTAAATCAGGGGACTTCCAGTTGAAATAATTTGATGAATTTGTTTGTTGAACTCCCTCTCTGTCTCAAATAAGTAGCAATTAAAAAAAATAAAAGAGAGACAACAAGTTAAGAAAACATTGTCAATCTAAGTAGTATAAAGTAAACAATTTTGTGAAACAACATAATTAATTATGTAAGTGGTCCAGAAGGTTCAAGCCTGCAAGCACAAAATTGATTGAGAATAAGCAGGTGGATCAAAGGAAAATAAAGAGAATAAATATATTTCATGCAGAACAAAAGACTTATAACAGGCTCAATGATTAAACAAGAACCACAATAAACAAAGGTTTAATATGGCTAAAACTTTTCTGAATTAAAGAAATACATACTCAGTTTGATAGGAATAAAACCACCATATGACCCAGCAATCCCACTCAGGCGTATATCCTGAGGAAACCAAAACTGAAAAAGACACATATGTCCCATTGTTCATTGCAGCACTATTTTCAATACCTAGGACATGGAAGCAACCTAGATGTCCCTCAATAGATGAATGGATAAAGAAGTTGTGGTACATATACCTGATGGAATATTACTCCGCCATAAAACGGAACATCTTTGAGTCAATTCTAATGAGGTGGATGAACCTAGAACCTATTATATAGAGTGAAATAAGTCAGAAAGGAAGATATATATCATATTCTAATAGATATATATGGAATCTAGAAAAATGGTGCTGAAGAATTTACTTGCAGGACAGCAATGGAGAAACAGACATAGAGAATAGACTTATGGACATGGTGAAAGGGGAGGAAAGGGTGAGATGTATGCAAAGTGTAGCATGGAAACTTACATTACCATATGTAAAATAGAAAGCCAGTGGGAATGTGCTGTATGGCTAAGGAAACTGAAACAGGGGCTCTGTATCAACCTAGAGGGATGGGATGGGGAGGGAGTTCGGAGGGAGGTTCAAAAGGGAGGGGATATATGTATACCTATGGCTGATTCATGTTGAGGTTTGACAGAAAACAACAAAATTCTGTAAAGCAATTATCCTTCAATAATAAATAAATAAATTTAAAAAATACATATCAGTTTGAAAGTTTATTTTTAGTTCTAAAGGAGACAAATAAAAACACATTCATAACTAGGTACTTGATAATGAAACTATAAAACACCAAAAACACAAAGAAAACTCTTAAAAGGTACCAGACAAAAAACACTTTTTTTCTGCAAAATCACAATGATTATATAACAGCAGGATTTTTTTTTTAATTCATAACAAGAGATCAGAATGGAACATTTCATTCTATATGTTAAGGAATACATACTACAATTCAGAATTAACTTCCCAGCTAAGTTGTTGTACAAAAGTTTGGGCAAATTTTGTATGCTTGTTTGTTTCTAGGAGTAAAGCATAAGAAAGAATCTAAAAAAAAATTTTTTTCTGAAAATTCTTTTTTTTTTCTGTTTATTTATTTTACTTTACAATATTGTATCAGTTTTGCCATACATTGATTTGAGTCTGCCATGGGTGTTCATGTGTTCCCCATCCTGAACCCACCTCGCTCCCCATTCCATCCGTCTGGGTCATCCCACTGCACCAGCCCCAAGCACCCTGTATCATGCATTGAACCTGGACTGGCAATTCATTTCACATATGATAATTTACATGTTTCAATGCCATTCTCCCATATCATCCCACCCTTGCTCTCTCCCACAGAGTCCAAAAGACTGTTTTATACATGTGTCTCTTTTGCTGTCTCACATACAAGGTTATCGTTACCATCTTTCTAAATTCCATATATATGCATTAGTATATACAGTAGTATTAGTATTTTTCTTTCTGGCTTACTTCACTCTGTATAAAAATTCTTAAAAGTACTAAGTGGAAATTATCAAATATAAGTTTAAAAAATAGCTGAGATTTCATTAAAAAAAAAAAAAAAGGATCCCAAATAAACAAGAAGTTAAAAGTAGACAGGAGCCACAGAAATGATGGGGAGGTCTGTGTTTAGTCTGATAAAGAAGAGTCTGGCCTTTGCACAGTGGGCCTGGGACAGGAGAAAAAGGTCTTGAGCTAGAACAGATCAGGAAAATGGTACTGATACTCATCACATCAAGTGTGATTCTTAAAGCTAATGAAAAGACAAATAAATAAAATACCTGGCCAGCCACAGGAAATGAATGGTCAAAGGATACTTTAAAAACAGACTTAAACAATGTTGAGAATTTCAAAGATTATTGGGATAATTATTGCAAACTTAAAAGGTTTATAAATGGACAAAATTAAAAAGGTCAAATATCAAATCAAAAAGAACAGAAACTATGCTATATTTGAAATTATCCTTCATGTTAAAAATGCTTTTAATTGGAGGATAATTGCTTCAGTGTGAATCAGTTCTAAGTATACATATGTTCCCTCCCTCTTGAACCTCCCTCCCACCTTCCCCACCATATCCCAACCCTCTAGATTGTCACAGAGCACCAGGTTGAGCTCCGCATATTATACAGCAACTTCCCACTAGTTATCTATTTTATACATGGTAGTGTGTATGTTTCAATGCTCCTCTCTCCAATTAAAAAGAAAAGAAAATAAAAAATTATTTTAACAAAATTATAAGAAAAGCAATGAGATAAATATTCCATGCAAGAAACTAGAATAAAGTAGAGTAAACTTAAGGAAAGTAGAAAAGATGAAATAATAAAGAGAAGAAATGTGTAACAATTTATGATGATTCAACATAGATATTAAGAAAGATAAACACTTGCTCTAAAAGGTTTAAATAACCTTAGGAAAGAAAACAGTATGCCAATAAATTCTGAAATGTAAGAAGAAATGAAACACTTGTCTAAACCGAAACCAGGGAATTGATAGTAAAAAAATCTACATCTAAAGATACCAAGTCAAGACAGTTTTATAAACATGTTTTACCAAATCTTCATGAAACATAAAATCCTCATTCTATTTCAGTTTTTTAGAAGATAGAAAATTAGGAAGCATATACATAGTTCTTTTTTTATGAGACAAGGATTGTACTGGCATAAAAATTAGTACCAAAAATATGCATTTATGGATTCAAAACAAATAAGCAAACATATAGCAGTCTTATCTACAAAAGCATACACTAATGTCTCCTAAGCAAACTATATGTAAACAAATGTAGAGATTTTTAACAGACATAAAGTGACTTTGTTATTCAAAAACATGCAATATATCAGATTATTTAAAGGCTATAATCAGATGAATTCAGACTAATATATAAAGACATTTATTCATGATATAAAACCTTTGTAAACTGGGAAGAAAAGCTTAAAAGAGACTCCTTTATCTTCATGGAGTGTAGAATGTACATCATTCTTAAAGTGAAACTCTAGAAATGCATTCAAGTTAGGAACAAGAAAAGGATGCCTAGTATCACCCCCATTATTGAATATATTACTGAACCTAGATAATATAAGAAAGCAATAAAAAGAAATGTAATATAACAAACATAAAGTTAGTCATTTAAACATAATATGATTGTGAACATATATAATCTAATGAAATCTGGAAGCAATAAGAATTAATCACAAATTTCAGCAAGGCTGTCAGATATAAGATCAAGATCCAGAAATCAATACCATTTCTATATAACAGCAACAACCAATTTAAGATATAATAATAAAATCTTGTTCTGCAATAACAGCAAAAATTGTAAGTTACCTAGTAATAAATTTAATACAAGGTATTCAAGATATTTATAGAGAAAATTACAAAATGTTACTGAAGGGGAAAAAAAGATCTAAACAAATAGAGAAATATATCCCTTCCCTATTTGAAAATCCTCTGTATTTTAGAAACGTTATTCTCTGGATGTAGGTCTACAAATTTGGACAAATTTCAATTAAAACTCCAATTTTTAAGTGGAAATTACAAGTAGATGTAAAAGCAAATGGCTAAGAATTGTCAAAAAATGAAGAATAATAAAATGTAAGTAAAATTTAAATTTATTTATTTAAATTTCTTTATTGGGAGATAAAAACAGATAATAAAGAATTATGAAGTCAAGAAACTTGGATGCTTTGCTACTGGTAGGGTTATATAGATAATATACTGAAAGAATGTACCCAGAACCCAGAATAGAGGAAGTATATATTGAAACAGTATGTAACAGCATACATTAAAAAAATCAGTACTTGCAAGAATTATGGTGAGACAACTGGCTATATCCTAAAAAGTAAAATACAATTCTATACTATATTGTAACAACATACATAAAATTTAAGTTTAAGATATATTAAAAATCTAAACTGAAAACAAATTCTTTAAACTTACATCAGAAACATAGAGAAAGAATCTTTGAATTTTGTTGTTATTATTTAATCAGTAAATCCTGTCTGACTCTTTGCGACTCTGTGGACTGCAGCATGCCTGGCTCCTCTCTCCTCCACTATCTACCAGAGTTTGCTCAAATTCATATCCATTGAGTTACTGATGCTATCTAACCATCTCCTGCCACCCCCTACTCCTTTTACTTTCAATCTTTCCCAACATCAAGGTTTTTGTTTTTCCTAATAAGTCGGCTGTTCCCATCAGTTGGCCAAGTATTGAGTTCCAGCTTCAGCATCAGTCTTTCCAATGAATATTCAAGGTTGATTTCCTTTAGGATTGACTGGTTTGATCTCCTTGCTATTCAACAGACTCTCAAGAATCTTCTCCAGCACCACAATTCGAAAGCATCAATTCTTTGGCACTCAGCCAACTCTCACATCCATATGTGACTACTGGAGAAACCACAATTTTGACTATATGGATCTTTGTTGGCAAAATGATGTCTCTGCTTTTTAATATGATTTGTCATAGCTTTCGTTCCAAAGAGCAAGCATTAACTTCATGACGAAAGTCGCCGTCTGCAGTGATTTTGGAACCCAAGAAAATAAAATCTGTCACTGTTTCTACTTTTTCCCTTCTATTTGCCATGAAGTGATGGGATCAGATTCCATGATCTTAGTTTTTTTGAATTCTGAGTTTCAAGTCAACTTTCTCACTTTCTTCTTTCACCCTCATTAAGAGGTTCTAAGTTCCTCTTCACTTTCTTGATCTGCATACAGGTTTCTCAGGAGGCGGGTAAGGTGGTCTGGTATTTCCATCTCTTTAAGAATTTTTTACAGTTTGTTCTGATTTACACAGCCAAAGGCATTAGCATAGTCAATGAAGCAGAAGTAGGTGTTTTTCCTGGAATTCTCTTGGTTTCTTCATGATCAAATGAATGTTTCCTTTTCTAAATCCAGTTTGTTCATCTGGAAGTTCCTGGTTCACATACTGCTGAAGCTTACCACGAAGGATTTTGAACATAACCTTGCTAGCATGTGAAATGAAGACAATTGCAAGATAGTCTGAACACTCATTGGCATAGCCTTTCTTTGGGACTGGAGTGAAAACTGATCTTCAACCAGTCCTGTAGCCACTGTTGAGTTTTTCAAATTTCCTGGCAGATTGAGTGCAGCACTTTCACAGCATCATCTTTTAGGATTTTAAAAAGCTTAGCTGGAATTCCATCATTTCCAGTAGCTTTATTTGAAGTAATGCTTCCTAAGGTCCACTTGACTTCACACTCCAGTATGTCTCATTCTAGATGAGTGACTACATCATTGTGGTTATCCGGGTCATTAAGTACTTCCTTGTATAATTCTTCTCTGTATTCTTGCCATGTCTTCTTAATCTCTTCTGCTTCTGTTAGGTCCTTACTGGTTCTGTCCTCTATCATGCACATCCTTGCATGAAATGTTCACTTGATATCTCCAATTTTCTTGAAGAGATCTCTAGTCTTACTTATTCTATGCTTTCCTCTATTTCTTTACAGTATTCATTTAAGAAGGCCTTCTTATCCCTCCTTGCTATTTTCTGGAACTCTGCATTCAGTTGGGTATATTTTCCCATTCCTCACTTGCCTTTTGCTTCTCTTCTTTCCTCAGCTATTTGTAAGGCCTCCTCAGACAACCATTTTGCCTTTCACTTGGGGATGATTTTGATCATCACTTCCTATACAATGTTACAAATCTCTGTCCATAGTTCTTCAGGCACTCTATTAGATCTAATCTCTTGAATCTATTCATTACTTTATCTATATAATCATAAGGGATTTGATTTAGGTAATACCTGAATGACCTATAGTGGTTTTTTCTACTTCCTTCAATTTAATCCTGAATTTTGCCATAAGGAGTTCATGATTTGAGACACAGTCAGCTCCAGGTCTTGCTTTTACTGGCTGTATAAAGCATCTCCATTTTTGGCTGCAATAACATAATCAATCTGATTTGGGTATTGACCATGTGATGATGTCCATGTGTAGAGTCATTTCTTGGCTCGTTGGAAATAGGTGTTTGTTATAATAGCGTGTTCTCTTGACAAAGCTCTGTTACACTTTGACCTGCTTCATTTTGTACTCCACAGTCAATCTTGCCTGTTACTCCAAGTATCTTGATCTCCTACTTTTGCATTCTAATCCTCTATGATGAAAAGAACATAATTTTTTTTGGTGTTAGTTCTAGAAGGTCTTGAAGGTCTTTATAGAACTATTCAGCTTCTTCAGTATTAGGGGTATAGACTTGGATTATTGTGATGCTGAATGGTTTGCCTTGGAAACAAACCCAGATCATTCTGTTGTTTTTGAGACTGCACCCAAGAACTGCCGGACTCTTTTGTTGACTATGAGGGCTATTCCATTTCTTCTACAGGACTCTTGCCCACAGTTGTATATAAATGGTCATCTGAATTAAATTCACCCATTCCCATCCATTTTAAGTCACTGATTCTTAAGATGTAGATGCTCACTCTTGCCATCTCCTGATTGACTACATCTAATTTACCTTGATTCATGGACCTAACATTCCAGGTTCCTATAAAATATTGTTCCTTACAGCATCAAGACTTTACTTTCACCACCAGACACATCCACAACTGAGCATCATTTCTGCTTTGGCCCAACCACTTCATTCTTACTGGTATTGTTAGTAAATGTTCTCTACTCTTCCCAGGTAGCTTATTGCACACCTTCCAACCTGGGGGGCTCATCCTCTCGTATCATATCTTTTTGCTTTTTGATACTGTCCATGGAGTTTTAAGGCAAGAATACTGAAGTGGGCTTCCATTTCCTTCTCCAGTGGACCATATTTTATCCACTGACTGAACTCTCTACTATGACCAATATGTCTTGACTGGCCCTGCATGCATGGCTCATAGTTTCATGGAGTTACACAAGCCCCTTCACCATGACAAGGCTGTGATTCATGAATGGGTTTATAACCTTAGGTAAAGATTTCTTAAGCAGAATGCAACAGAACTAACCATAAAGGGAAAATTGTATAAATTTGACTACCATGAAATGAATATTTCTATTTCTCAAAAGAAACTCAAAATAAAAAATACAATATACAGACAGAGATAATTATTGCAAGGCATTGCAGAATCAAAAATTTGTAGTTAGCTTATAAAAACAATTCTAAAATAATAGAAGAATAAAAACTTCAATAAAAAAAGAAACTCTTGAAAAAGCCTACCAGTTTTGCTTAAAATTAGTATTATTTTTCTCCAAATATAGTATGAATTCTTCATAATTTATTTTCCAGTATATAGTTCCCCTTAGAGACCTGTGACTGGTTTTCTCAAAGGTCTGTACGCTAAAGTGGGTTGTTGGGTCACAGAGTATATTTTTTTTTTTCTGTTTTCTTTTTGAAGACTGGCTTCATTGCCTCCTACCTCATCCTGATCATATATAATTGACTGTTTGATTCGGTAATATATTCATACAGGGCAACATTTAAGAGTTTAAATCTGCATTGTAGTTATGTAGTTATGTTCTTCAGCCTCACATTTCTTTCCCCCAGAAGAAAGCAATACAATTAGTTTCTTTTGTGTCATACAAAAATAATATTTCATTACACAAGCAAATATAGATTCTATTTTCACTCATATAGTAGCAGATGGTGACTGCAGCCATGAACTTAAAAGACGCTCACTCCTTGGAAGGAAAGTTATGACCAACCTAGACAGCATATTAAAAAGCAGAGACATTACTTTGTCAACAAAGGTCCATCTAGTCAAAGCTATTGTTTTTCCAGTAGTCATGTATGGATGTGAGAGTTGGACTATAAAGAAAGCTGAGCATTGAAGAATTGATGCTTTTGAACTGTGGTGTTGTTCAAGACTCTTGAGAGTCCCTTGATCTGTGAGGAGATCCAACCAGTCCATCCTAAAGGTGATCAGTCCTGGGTGTGCACTGGAAGGACTGATGTTGAAGCTGAAACTCCAGTAATTTGGCCACCTGATGCGAAGAGTCGACTCATTGGAAAAGACCCTGATGCTGGGAAAGATTGAAGGCAGGAGGAGAAGGGGACAACAGAGGATGAGATGTCTGGATGGCATCACCGACTCAATGGACATGGGTTTGGGTGGACTCTGGGAGTTGGTGATAGACAGGGAGGCCTGGCACGCTGCAGTTCATGGGGTTGCAAAGAGTCAGATAACGACTGAGTGACTGAACTAAACTGAACTGAGCAGCACATTAAACACATTGTTCCACATTGCACTATTTCATATTTTTTAACTTTGTTATTTACAGTGAAGAAATTTCTACTTTAGAATATGAACACCTATGCTTCTATAAAGGTACATAGTATATCACTGTCGGATTTTGCATCATAACTTAGCCCTTTATGGATGAATTAGATCAATTCTCATTTTTTGAACTTTCAAATAATCCTTAAAAGAATAATTTTAAAGTTGAAATCATTTTACATTTATGCGAGTTTACCAATAAAATATATGCTTACAAATATATTTCTGGGTTGAATAGTGTGTGTGCGTGCTAAGTTGCTTCAGCCACGTCTGACTCTTTGTAACTCTATGGACTGTAGCCCGACAGGCTGTTCCGTCCGTGGGATTCTCCAGGCAAGAATACTGGAGTGGGTTGCCATGGAACCCAGGGAATCTCCCTGACCCAGTAATCACACCTACATCTCTTATGTCTCATGTATTGGCTAAGTGTTTATAATTTAAAAACAGATTAATATTTAATGGATGCTGTTGCTGCTGCTAAGTCACTTCAGTTGTGTCCAACTCTGTGAGACCCAATAGACAGCAGCCCATTAGGCTCCTCTGTCCCTGGGATTCTCCAGGAAAGAATATTGGAGTGAGTTGCCATTTCGTTGGCACAGTTGACTGTGCCTCCAATGCATGAAAGTGAACGGTGAAAGTGAAGTCACTCAGTCATGCCTGACTCTTAACGACGCCATGGACTGCAGCCTACCATGCTCCTCCGTCCATGGGATTTTCCAGGCAAGAGTACTGGAGTGGGGTGCCATTGCCTTCTCCGATTTAAATGGATAACTCCCTATAATATTGTATCAAATTACAGATGCATATCTGTAAAGATCAATGCTTGACTTTACTAATTCCTCATTACCTTCCCTTGACAAAGCATGAATTCAATCACTTGAATTTGGTTTGTTTCCTTAATGTGTGCATGCAAACATTGAAATATATATATATATATTTATTATTGGAAGGTTGATACACATATTCAAAATTTAGGAAGTACAGAAGGTAAATGAGGAAAATCAGATTTAGCTCACATCACGTACTCATTCATAAAGCAATTTCTCCTGACATTCATAGTTGTCAGCTACATATGCATCAAAGTTTGAGTACATAGAATAATTCCTCTTATTTGGACATATTTGTACTTCTTTTCTATTGCAAGAACTGAAGTGAACTTTTGCCAAGATGCTATTTTAAAAAAGAGGCAGTAGATTCCTGGGTAACCATTTATTTGCCTGTATTATCTCAACAGTCAGTCTCAGGCAAACAACATGGTATATGTGGATCTTATCAAAGTGATGTACTTTTAGTCACTTTCCATCTACTCTGGAAGACTGTGAGCAAGGAGTTCTACACTACTGCTTGTCCTAATGTTGGAGCCTGTTCAGATTCAGAGAGCGTGTTGCACAGCAGTCATTCTGGGATCAGCCCCTTCAGTCCACCTACCATCTCTATTCAACCAACGGGAAGGGAGATGAGACAGGCTCACAGGATGTCTTTAGTGTCTTGTCTCCAACTTTCTGAACATAACCTTTATTTGCTATCTACTGTAGAAAATGTATTTACATGGTCACAACTAATTTCTAAATTCCTTATTTCAAAACACAATTTAGTTTTGAATGTGTGTTTCTTTATTATGTGCCCACACGTGAACCATATTTTTGTCTTTTATTGTTTTATTGTTGTTAAACTGTTTACTATGAAAAGTAAGAACAGATTGAAGAGCAGGACTTGTCTTTGTCACGTTTTAGAGTTTCAGCTTTCACATTTATATCTATAATCCACATAGAATGTACATCTAGCTGTGGTATGAGGAGATATCTGTCTTTTATTTTCTTTATACAGAATTAATTTTCTCGGTTTAATGCTACTGTTCCTGACCAACCTATTTCCATATATATGTGGAACAATTCCTTCAGTTTTCTAATATGCTCCTTTGTTTTCTTTATCCTTGTGCTAATATACTATATAAATATCCTTTTACATATTTCTTAAAGCAATTTTCTCAATATAATTCCTCTTTTAATTTTTGTCAATTTAAAAACTTACATAAAAGATTTACAAGTTTCACACCCTCAAGTTTTAGAAGCTCCTTAAGTAAATGAATTATAAAGTGTAAATAACCATGATATAGATATGTCCTTTTAATAAATGTGGGTACATTTATCCATTTATACATGGCTATTTTTAAATAAAACATTAAAAATGCTTTCCTGTAACTTTTACATATGCTCTATTAGTAGTCTGACACTTTATCATTTTACAATACGTGTATGTAGTATTTTTGTTTCTATTATTTATTCTAATAAGTATTTGCTATTGTAAAGGAAAAATAACAATAGAGTCTACTATCTATGACTGTCACCATGTTAAGTAATATGTTCAGGATCTTAAATACTAATTTTAGGAAATTATGTTACCTTTGAGGGAGAGGAGAAGTATGTTAGGAGTGTTTGGAAAATAATTTCCAACCATATGTAAAATGTCTCATTTTTTTAATGAATCTAAACAATTTTATCAAATTATCATATTTGTTAAATTATCATCTTTATGTTACCATGTGTTTAATATATGTTTAATAATGTGTTCTTAAAAGTGGAGGAGTAATATTGTAGTTTACATGAGGATTTAAAAGTATCATAATATTTACATATGAATATGTATCGTTCACAATAATAATTTAAAATAAATTATTATATCCCTTTCTGAATGTTTATGTATGTTTTGTATTATGTAGATTTCTCATTGAAGGATATAAATAAGGCTCCTTATGTGTTTGCAGTGTCATGAATGTGATAACTACAGTTGAATGAAATTTACTTCAGAGATAAAAATACCACGATCCAGTTTTGACTCTTCTGTTGTTTCCATGTATCCATGCCCAATTTCTTTAACTCTAAATGGCTAGACTCAGTAAGTTAGAAATAACAATATAATAATATGTGTAATTCATTTCAATGAATTTATCTAACAATAATATGGTACAACATTTAATTTCTATTATTTAATATGATATACAAAGTAAAATTAATGTCATATTGGTAGTTTGCATAGTTCAGTCCATTATACAGTTATTGAGTGTATGTTATGTCACAGATATGGAATTTGGGATAAAAACATCAGTAACAACAAAATCACAAAAAATGTAAGTAGATGTTTTGACTTAGGGGCTTACATTCTTTAAATCCTTTTAAAAGTTTTGGTGTGAGTGTTCCACTAAGTATACCTATTCATGGTTTCTGAAAGAAGTGAAGTAAAAGTGAAAGTTGCTCAGTCGTGTCAGACTCTTTGTGACCCCATGGACTGTAGCCTGCCAGGCTCCTCTGTCCATAGAATTCTCCAGGCAAGAATATTGGAGTGGGTAGCTGTTCTCTTCTCCAGGGGATCTTTGCAACCCACAGATGGAACCTAGGTCTCCTGCACTGCAGATTCCTTACCATCTGAGCCACCAGGGTTTCTAGGGCCTTAATATGACAATCCTTCTTAATGTTGACAAATGATTTTGTGAGTCTATTAGCATGAAAAGTTCATACTAAATTAAAAATACCAGATTTGTATATTACTATTTTAGGGCTTCCCTGGTGGCTTAGATGGTAAAGAATTTGCCTGCAATCTGGGAGATCTGGGTTCGATCCCTGGGTTGGGAAGATCCCCTGGAGAAGGAAATGGCTACCCACTCCAGTATTCTTGCCTGGAGAATCCCATGGACAGAGGAGCCTGACAGGACACAGTGGTCCATGGGGTCACAAAGAGTCCAATGTGACTGAATGACTTTCACTTTTCATTTTAGGAAACGATGTTATTTCTAAAATTGAAATAAAACATTCAAGTGATTAACTCACCAATTATCTGAAACTAATTTTATCTGATGGTGGAAAAAATCTAAAATATTAGTCACTTAACCTGTGGCCTACACCATTCTTTCCCCCTCCTTGGTGGAGTGCTCTTTCTCTAGACAGTGTCTGCACAACAGCATACAACTAGAGAACTGGATAGTAAAGATCAGACTATCTTTGCATAGTCACTAAATTTAGCTTCATGATCATTATAACTTTTCATAAGTTATAGTCCTGAATCTTTGGTTTTGATTGACAAGATATTTTATATAGTAATAACTCTAACGCCTCTTAATGAGAGTTGACTGTGCCTCAAATTCCACGAATCATTACTAACTGAAAACCAGATGCAACCACATATGTTCCATAAGAATCTCAGTATGTACATGTCCAAAGCCTAAACTCATTTTACTTTTCCTTAAAAAGTCTTTCATGTGTAGTGTTCTTTACCATCACCCTACAGGCACTTTAGTTAGAACCTTGATAGTTATAGATGCCTTCTTTCTCTTGACTCCTAAACATAACTTGAAATCCTGTGGGTACTTGATTCTAAATATCTTCTTCAAGCATTTCTATTTATTTCTCCCTCACTACCCCTGGCCTACTCACAACCCCTGTCAAATTTCACCTAAAATATCATTAATTATCTTAACAGGTTCTCTGTCATCTGCCTGCACCACATCATTTAGTCTTTAGAACTGCTGTTAAAATGAGCTCAATGCGTATTTTCTCAATGTGTATTTCCATTTGCTCTTGTATGAACCTACTGTGATCTTTCAGACTTCCCAGGAGATATAAAAACTCTTCATAGTTAAATCCAGCAAAGCTGTCCAGAGCCATCTTACTGTATATACATCTTACTGTATATTTAAACTATGTCAGAGTCTGAATAAGCTGCTTGTAATAGCCTGTACACACGACTGTCTAATAACTCCAGGTACTGTTGCCTCTACCTGAATTGCACTTGCCTTTTCTTCCATGAACTTCTCCAAAACCGTTGCCATTGCTTATGTGAAGAGATTCTCTCCTCTCTACCTCAGTGATGTTTTGCTTACATACCCCAAAAGAGAACCAACAGGATTCCATTTGATTTGTTGTTTTTGTTTGGAATTCTAGATAATGTCTCTTTGCAGGGATTCTTTCTTCTTTAGCCCCTTGCACAGTGCTTTGAGCATATTATGTACATATTTTCTAACTGTGCACGTTAATCAATGTGTATTGTGTTTTCCATTGTCTGCTATGATTTTAAAAATAATAAATAATTTCTCTTTCTCTCCATCTATAGGTGTGGCTATATATTTACATAAGTAATGAATAGTTTATTATACCACAACATAGACATAAAACAGGATTACTATAATGCAAATCTCATTTAGATCCCATTCTAGAAAAGCCTTTGTAAAAAAAAAGACATAACACATATCCAAACAGGAGTTTCTGAATTTCTTAATATACACTGTGAGTTCTACATATGTGGCAAGTAAACCAAGTATTCAGAGCATGTGGCCTCATCTCATATCACATACACTTGTTATAATGTGTGTAAACAGAAAGAGTAACAGTGAGTGTAACACACTTATTTTTCTGTGCATTCTTTGTGAACAAATGCAAGTCTGGCTCATGTTTAGACTTCAGTGATTTTTGAAAGAAGATTAATGACATGAATATTTGCAAAGAAAATGCCTATGTTACCAATTTCAGTGCAGCTCTTGAATATCAGTGTCACGGTGCTTTGCAACGGCTGCCTTTTTGCTACACAGCCCTATTCTATGGAGGTGACAAGCTGTCACATGTAAGGTTTATTTCTATTACTTCTTTTGCTGCTTTAATTCACAGTCTATTTTCAGTGTCTTTTCCTTTCCTTTTCATATGTTAATTGCGATTTGAACCAATTAACATATCTAACAAATCCTAGAATTAATTTTTCAATTCAGACTGAGGCATGTATTTCTGCTGAAATGTATTAGCCTTTTTTAATAGCTCAGTTTCCATCATTTACCTACGGAACAAAGTTATGCCTATAGTTACTCACTTTGTTGATGACCCTGGCTTCAATCAATGGCCAATCTTAAGAACCCAGACTAATGACTACAACTGCAAAACATTCTTGTGAAGCTCTGTCTCTTAAGGCAATCTCTAATATTTCAGGTAAAGTCAGATTTTTGTACAAACACCACTGTGAGTTCAAATAAGATAGTCTTCTGTTAGGTCACAGGGGTGGGGCTAGAGCTTTGAGGAAAAGTATGAAAAGGATTTGCGGCAGAAACATATGGTTACATTTTTTAATTTCTGAGATGTCAGGACTGGCATGAATAAATAACTACATCTATGCTTCACATAATACAAATACTATTTTATAAAATAGAGATGAACAACTGTGCATATGCCAAAAATCATTTATCATCATAGAAAGCCTTTTATGTTCATTTGGAATTATCAAAGATTTTATATTTACCTTTCAGAGATGTTTTATTTTATTCAGAATTGAGATACAGCTTAAAGACAAAATAAGTCAAAATATGAAGATTATGGAATTGAATTTCCCCTGCAGCAGACACCTTTTAGATTAACATTTGCCTACTTACTATGTACCCTACACCATCGTGATTTCATTCAGACATGAATAAAAGATAATGTTTGTTTATTGAAAATTTAATTATCTCTCAAACAATTTAAAGATTCACAAATATACAGTCTAAAATATATGAAAGCATAACGGGCAATACTCTGTTTACTATCCAGGTCTTCATTACATCAGGTAAGATATGATCAACTGCAAGCACCAGAAAATCCAACTCACTGACAAATGATAGAGGAGATTTAGGCACTTGCCTCATATTCACACAAAGAACAGGGTTGATGGGAGAGTATTTTCCAATTCTCAAATCACTAAAGTCTCAGGTTATTTAGACCAAGTGACCACTCAATGCCACTGAAATGATCTCATCTCTGAACTCTTCTAGGAGCCACTTTCATCCACAGGCTGGCTTATATGGCAGTAGTAAAGTTGATGCTGCAACTTAAGATCTAACATTCCTTTTCTACACTGCCCAGAAGACAAAACTTTATTTTTTCCAACTATTACCCAATGTTCTGGGTTTGATTCCATCTAGAATAATTTAGAATCAGATTTTGAATTAACAGCTTTGCAAGAAGATATACCCATCATGACCCTTCTTGGAGATGGGAGATGGAATCAAATTTACTCATACTACAAGGCTGAAAAACAGTAATTAGTGGTAGATGAATGAAGCAAACAACAGTGTCCACTGTCTTCCTAAGATATAGAGACATTATATTTAAAGATAAGTCATTGTAAAAGTCTGAAGTAATGGTCACTTAATGTGTGTGTGTGTGCTAAGGTACTTCAGTTGTGTCTGATTCTTTGCATTCTATGGACTATAGCCCACCAGCCTTCTCTGTCCATGGGGATTCTCCAGGCAAGAATACTGGAGTGGGTTGCCATGCCCTCCTCCAGGGGATTTTTCTGACCTAGGGATCAAATCTGCATCTCCCGCATTGAAGGTGGTTTCTTTACCACTGAGCCACGGGGGAAATCTGGTCAATTAATACCACTGTCTAAATATTTTATCATCAATTATTTCTTAACTTTAAAAGCAATAAATGACCCTTGCAACAAAACAAACCACATGAATGCAGACAACTAATCTCCATATTTCCTCCAATGTAAACCTTTATCCTATCAAGGCAAACAATATTTCAAAAGCAGATTTCCACACCAATCAGAGAGGTGACTAAAAATTATATTCAGCTGAGTACATAATACACATCTATTTTTGTAGGAAAAAGTACCCTCTCATTTCTTTTTCTAAATTTAGTCTATTATTTTTGACTGTTTTATTGAGAAGTAAAATCTATGTAGACAAAACTGGAAAATGTAACAGTCCAGTGCAGTATTGTTGTTGTTGTTTAATCACTGACTTGTGTCCAACTCTTTTTTGACCCCGTGGACCGTAGCCCACCAGGCTCCTCTGTCCATGATATTTCCCTGCAAGAATACTGGAGTGGATAGCCATTTTCTTCTACAGGGGATTTTCCCAACCAATTCTTTACCAATTGAGCCACCAGGAAAGCCCCTAGTGTTCTGTGGATTACTTAAAAACTTATTATTTCTCCAAAAAGCAAAGCATCCTCCCATACCGTTATCACACGAGGTAAGAAACAGAGCCCCAGAATCACTCTACTTTCTCCCACCAAACATAAATCTGTCAATTTCACTTAAAGGAAATCACTAAGCTTAAATAAATCACATCTTTCTTTACAAGATTACATCTGAATATACATTAGAGTTTTATTTTGCCTATTTCTAACCTTATTATAAGTGAAAATTTACATTAAATATGATTTTGCCTGTTTATTATTTAACTCATATTTATTAGATTTGTGCATAGAAGACATACATTACTATAGTTTTTTTTTTTTTTTTTTCAGTTTCTATGCTGCACAGCATTCTATTTCAAGAATCTACTGTATTTCTAGATACTACTAGCAGTATTTGAGAAAGTAGAAATTCCACCACTGACTGACTTCCTATGCTAATTTGTACCATGCATGATTTGTACTCATCTTTAGATCAGCCCTGGGATTTCTTCGGAAGGAATGATGCTAAAGCTGAAACTCCAGTACTTTGGCCACCTCATGCAAAGACTTGACTCATTGGAAAAGACTCTGATGCTGGGAGGGATTGGGGGCAGGAGGAGAAGGGGACGACAGAGGGTGAGATGGCTGGATGGCATCACTGACTCGATGGACATGAGTCTCAGTGAACTCCGGGGGTTGGTGATGGATAGGGAGGCCTGGCGTGCTGCGATTCATGGGGTTGCAACGAGTCGGACACGACTGAGCGACTGATCTGATCTGATCTTGCGAGCCCAAAACACACCTGAGGAGAATATGACAAATTCAGAACACGACAAATTCAGAGCTCCGTGATTAGTGATGTGGCATTGTTGTGGTTCCCTAATATTAGTGTACTTTACTAATTATGAATAAAGCCCAGATTGAATAAGGGTTGTGTATCATATGAGTCTGCAAAATCAGTCCTTTGTAATGGTGTTAAAATAAAAACAATATAGTGGTTTTATATGAAGTAACTCAGTAATCACAACAACATTAGAGTTCAGGACTACTATAATCCTGTTTCTAAATAAGGGAATGAAGAGCTTATGTAACTTGGCCAATGTATCACAGCAATTATGAAGCTGGAGAGTAAAACCAAGATACCTGGCTTTGGAGTCCTTCTAGCAATGTATCGTAGTTATATTTGAATGCCTCATATTTTGTGTTGTTCAGTATAAGAGAGAATAACCTGTGGGAATATAATTTGTGGAGGAACTTGCACTATTGACTCTGCATTTCTTTTTCATTTCACATGGGTCCTGAAATGGAGTAGGTTGGGTGGGAAGAGTTGTCATGATTAGAATTATGACATAGACTGAAGTTATTTTAATTCATAGGATTAAGTGAATATACATATACCAATGCATAATTTATATTTATGCTATATCTGGAATCAAAACTAATTTTTATATACTCTAGCAGTTCACAAAATACATCACTAGGCAAATTAATATTTTTCATTATGACTCTGACTTTCCAAATCGGGAAAGGAGTACGTCAAGGCTGTTTATTGTTACCCTGCTTATTTAACTAATATGCAGAGTACATCATGAGAAATGCTGGGCTGGATGAAGCACAAGCTGGAATCAAGACTGTCAGGAGAAATATCAATAACCTCAGATATGACACCACCCTTATGGCAGAAAGTGAAGAACAAAGAGCCTCTTGATGAAAGTGAAAGAGGAGAGTGAAAAAGTTAGCTTCAGTTCAGTTCAGTTCAGTCTCTCAGTTGTGTCCGACTCTTTGCGACCCCATGAATCGCAGCACGCCAGGCCTCCCTGTTCATCACCAACTCCCAGAGTTCGCTGAGACTCACGTCCATCGAGTCAGTGATGCCATCCAGCCATCTCATCCTCTGTCATCCCCTTCTCCTCCTACCCCCAATCCCTCCCAGCATCAGAGTCTTTTCCAATGAGTCAAGTCTTCACATGAGGTGGCCAAAGTACTGGAGTTTCAGCTTCAGCATCATTCCTTCCAAAGAAATCCCAGGGCTGATCTCCTTTAGAATGGACTGGTTGGATCTCCTTGCAGTCCAAGGGACTCTCAAGAGTCTTCTCCAACACCACGTTCAAAAGCATCAATTCTTCAGCGCTCAGCCGTCTTCACAGTCCAACTCTCACATCCATACATGACCACTGGAAAAACCATAGCCTTGACTAGACAGACCTTTGTTGGCAAAGTAATGTCTCTGCTTTTGAATATGTTATCTAGGTTGGTCATAACTTTCCTTCCAAGGAGTAAATGTCTTTTAATTTCATGGCTGCAGTCACCATCTGCAGTGATTTTGGAGCCCCCAAAAATATAGTCTGACACTGTTTCCACTGTTTCCCCATCTATTTCCCATGAAGTGATGGGACCAGGTGCCATGATCTTTGTTTTCTTAAAACTTAACATTTAGAAAACTAAGATCGTGTCATCTGTTCCCATCATTTCATGGCAATAGATGGGGAAACAATGGAAACAGTGACAGACTTTATTTTGGGGGGCTGCAAAATTGCTACAGATGGTGACTACAGCCATGAAATTAAAAGACACTTGTTCCTGGGAAGAAATGCTATGACCAACCTAGACAGCATATTAAAAAGCAGAGACATTACTTTGCCAACAAAAGTCCTTCTGGTCAAAGCTATTGTTTTTCCAGTAGTCATGTACAGAGAGTTGGACTATAAGAAAGCTGAGCACTGAAGAATTGATGCTTTTGAACTGTGGTGTTGGAGAAGATTCTTGAGAGTCCCTTGAACTGTATGGTGATCCAACCAGTCCATCATAAAGGAAATTAGTCCTGAATAATCATTGGAAGGACTGATGCTGAAGCTGAAACTCCAATACATTGGCCACCTGATGCAAAGAACTGACTGACTTGAAAAGACCCTGATTCTGGGAATGATTGAAGGTGGGAGGAAAAGGGGACGATAGAGGATGAGAGGTTGGATGGCATCACCAACTCAATGGACTTGAGTTTGAGTAAACTCTGGGAGTTGGTGATGGACAGGGAGGCCTGACCTGCGGCAGTCCATGGGGTCACAAAGAGTCAGACAGGACTGAGTGACTGAACTGACTGACTGACTGAAATTTGAAAAAGTGTGTGAATGAATAAAGTGACAGTCCTTCTCAGTGTGTACATTTTTGTGAAGAATGCTGTCTGGTTAAAGTTTGAGCCAGTGTAGATAAGCTGTTTTGAATATCTGTTTACCTTATAGAATATTTTTACTGTAAGAAACATTATGATTAAAGAGATGGACAATTTCCAAACAGCACAAAGCTAGCATATACATAGTGTAACCTATTTCTAATAGTTATTGAACATTTTCATAACATGGTAGGAGATCCTAAGGCATTGTTTCACTTTGTCGTTCAGTCACTCAGTCAAGTCCTACTCTTTGCAACCCCGTGGACTGCAGCATGGCAGACTTCCCTGTCCTTCATTATCTCCCAGAGTTTACTCAAACTCACGTCCATTGAGTTGGTGATGCTATCCAGCCATCTCATCCTCTGTCACCCCCTTCTCCTTCTGCCCTCAATCTTTTCCAGCATCAGGGTCTTTTCCAATGAGTTAACTGTTTGCATCAGGTGGCCAAATATTGAAGCTTCAGCTTCAGCATCAGTCCTTCCTAGTCAGGGTTGATTTCTTTTAGGATTAACTAGTTTGATCTCCTTGCTGTCCAAGGGACTCTCAAGAGTCTTCTCTAGTACCACAGTTCAAAAGTATCAATTCTTCAGTGCTCAGCCTCCTGCTGCTGCTGCTACTGCTGCTAAGTCACGTCAGTCGCGTCCGACTCTGTGCAACCCCATAGACGGCAGCCCACCAGGCTCTGCTGTCCCTGGGATTCTCCAGGCAAGAACACTGGAGTGGGTTGCCATTTCCTTCTCATGAAAGTGAAAAGTGAAAATGAAGTCGCTCAGTCGTGTCCAATTCCTAGCAACCCCATGGACTGCAGCCTACCAGCCTCCTACGTCCATAGGATTTGCCAGGCAAGAGTACTGGAGTGGGGTGCCATCGCCTTGCCTACACCAATGCAAGTTGCAGTGCTGAGACTTGTAGATAATTCTGTTACTCAATGGGGAGGTGTTTCTGTAGATACCCCTTTTCTTGAGTGGGAAAAGAATCTTCAGGACTCTCATCTGTTGATGTCAGTTTGCCCCAACTGGTGAATGTTATTTGCATCTGACATTATCTCTGTGAGAAACTGATGCTACTCAAGGATTACGGTTTAGTTGTGCTTTTTAGTAGTCATTGTATGCATATTATATTACTATTTCAGTACTGTGACGATAAGTATCAGAATGTTGTTTATCTTATGATTTCTCAGAAATCGTTGCCTTTTACTGAACTTTAATATCAATATAGTTTTGCAAGAAGTTTTTTTCATTTTGAAATTGTTTAATATCATTCTCCCCCAAATCTACATTATCATTATCACTATGGATGTTAATAATTACTTGACAATGAGCACTTATTATATGCTAAAGGACTATATTAACTGCTATGCATATTTTTGATATTTACGATACTACAGTTCAGTCCAATATGGTAGCCAATAACCAACATGTGGCTATTTAAGTTTAAATTTAAAATTAAAGTGAAACAAAGTGTCAGTCTGACTACTGACTTCTCAAGTGCTTGATACTAGTAAATAGAACAGATTTAGAACATTCCATCATCACAGAAGATTTTATTTGGCTATTTAATGAGATAGAATCAGTAAGTAACCTGAAACTTTAACCACAACTCTCTGACTCACAAACTACAATCATAAATTTCATATTATAATGTACATTTTATGAAATAGAAACCATCTCTGTTATGTTTGCAGGTTTGTTTGCTTTTAAATCAGAAAGTCTATGCCTGGTAAATCATTCATGATTAATGGTTGAAGAAATGACTGGGTGAATTCTAAAAAAATCAAGATATATTACATAAAACTAATTATATACCTAGAATTTCTATGAAAGAAAATTATGAAATATCTGATTGAGCATATGACTTTGTATAGATTATCATGTCCTCTATCTCTTCAATACAGATACTATATAATTCCATACCTGTTTTGTGTTTCTCTCATAATTTGAGTTTTGTTATAGTACTCTATATCCCCAAATTAACTTCCTCATTGAATACGTTTTTGCTGTACATTTTGTACATTGGTTAACTCTGTGTGATTTAATCCATCAAAATAGCAATCAATTTAGACTGAACCGAACTTACCTTTTGAGTATGACTAAAATGAAATTGAGCAAATGTTTCATTACTATTCCCATTAGATTTTACTTATGCATTTCCCATGCCCATTTATTGTTATGACATTGTTTTTATCAGTTTACAAGTATGTAGACTTCTTACTATGCTCCCCTGACCATTCATTGTATCATCCAAATTTGAATTATGCAAACTTTTCTTTCTACTGTGTTTCTGTAATATACTGAAAATGGCATAAATCTTTTATTTATATTCAATTTCTCTAGAGTCTCAGCAATTTCACAGGTACTTTTATTCATTGAATGGTGTTCAGGGAACAGTTGCGGATATTGGGAACTTCTCCTCCTTCAGTGCTTGTACGGCATTTGTTTTGATAACTAATGTGCATCTGGGATTATTTTTTCAGTTTGTGTATATTCTTCTCCTTGATAGGCAGTTCAACAGCTGTCAGAGAGCAGCTTTCTGCTCTCAGGAATGCTCTTGTGGGTTTGGAAAGATCAACTAAGAACAATAAAACATTATTTATGAATGATTTTAATTTGTGGAAATATACTCCCTCTATAGGAACAAAATGTAAATAAAATTCTATGTAATATTTCTAGCTTGTGGTCACTGAAAATTCTAACCAATGCTAGGAAGCAAAAACCTGCTAATCTCTGCATGAAAAGAATACTAAAACAAATAAACTCAGTTTATATATCTGGATTTGTGTCATGTTTAAGACATAAAACTAAAGTCAATAATACATGCTGCCTTGATTTGAGTTGGTAAGACTGGGATGGCCTCAAATGACCCAGGTGAAAGTAAGTGTCCCCACCCTGCTCCCATGGGTAAGGTTCCCCAGATTAACACCCTTCCTCATTTAAGGAATCAGACACAATTCCTGCTTATACACCAGTAATGAGTGTCAATTCTCTGCAAGTTTCTGGAATTATTCAGATAAGCTAATCATATTTTTCCATGGGAAAAAGGGACACTCCATCCCCTTGACAGTACAAATAGTGTCAGATACCTCCCACAGGCCCTGGTTTACTCTCTTCTCGAGTACCACCCCTGCCTAGTATATGATGTACCCTTCCTCTGATCTGTGAGCATATGTGACTATTCATCTACAGTCAGTCTCATCTGTCCTATGTAGTGTGTCATCCAGCCATGCTCATACGCCTAGGGTGGAAATTCCTCCTTAACAATGGATGAGTGGAAGGTAATTAAAATTATTTCATGTTTTGTTGAGTGGCATATGAAATAGTATATGCATGTCAGAAACAGAAGCACTATACCAAATATACTGAATCTCTTTTTACAACTAACGCCTTTAACATTAGATTTATCACTAGGTCACTAAAATTATAAACATCTAAGGACAATGACTTGGAGAAGGCAGTGGCACCCCACTCTAGTACTCTTGCCTGGAAAATCCCATGGATGGAGGAGCCTGGTAGGCTGCAGTCCATGGGGTCACTAAGAGTCGGACATGACTGGGCGACTTCACTTTCACTTTTCACTTTTATGCATTGGAGAAGGAAATGGCAACCCAGTCCAGTGTTCTTGCCTGGAGAATCCCAGGGACGGGGCAGCCTGGTGGGCTGCCGTCTATGGGGTCACACAGAGTCGGACACGACTGAAGTGACTTAGCAGCAGCAAGGACAATGACTATAACTTGAACCAGCCTAGAGTCTAATGAAGACACAAGGACAGGAACAAGAAAATTAACAAAATGATAAGTACTGTTATATAATCACATTTTAAAGCTGTTGTTCTCAGCATGCTGTGAGAAAGTAGAAAAGATACTTGACACATAATATGTATTCAGTGTGGTTTTCAGAATATGGTTTTCAAAAATAAACGAAGAAAAACCAGCACGCTAGCCCATGCAGAAGGAGTAATGAGGAAAGGCTTCTCTATGGAGCTCTTGGCAACTAAGAGGGGATTCAAAAACACAGGCTTCAGAATAGCAATTATGAGTTGACAACATGACAGCTCAAAAGACAAGCATTATGAATGGAGATTTGGATTTTAGCACATTCATGTTTCTAAGATACGTGACCATGATCATCTACTGAGTGAAGAACTAGGTTAAGCTGAAGATCTTGTCAATAAACATGAAAAGTAACTTGGTTTAATTGATAATCGGCTAAGTATAAATTAGCACCCTATTGAGACAGCAGCCCTCATCCACCATATTTATATAATTCAAAATGCCTGAGAATGCTAACTATTGTTAGGGATATAAGGAAAGGGAAGTTATCCTATGTTACTCACTTCTCTAACCTATGGTGATCAAGAGTGTATATGAAGTAAAATAACTTGAGAAAGAAGATGTTCTATAGAGTACGAGGGGAAAAGGGTCATGTTTTTTTTCTCATGGTGAATAGCATGAATTAGAAATTCATATGTGTCTAGTAAAATACATTTAAATTACACTATCTAGGGTTAGCTAAGTTGAGACTTACTAATAAATAATGGCCTAAAATCTTTTTTTCCAAAAATTTTGAATATACTACTAATGACATAAGATCAAAGCACAATGTAAAAATGATTGGAAACAATAATTGTCTAATCTAATTTGCTCCAACATGATGCCAGCCTAAAAGTAAATTATCAAGATTATTTTACATATGGATACATCCCTGTGATCATTACTGTTGGACAAGACCTAAAGCATATATTTTGACTTGCCCAACTGGAAAATAGAAAATCATCAAAAATAGAAGTATTTTAGTAGTTCTTTCCTTCTCTATTTTATAATGTCTTATTTTATATTTATGTCAATATTTTATATGCATATTATATTAATAGGGAAGAAGAGAAGAAATGCTTGGGTGTACTGACAAAATTCATTGAAATAATGAATTTTGCTATCTAAATACAATAGGGAATTGGAAGAAAAAAAAAAAGCTCAATAGATCAGTGGACAAATGGGGAGAAAAAGTGAAATGACAATGATTCAGAGCAGTCTCTGATCTAGTTCACTTGACTCAGGTGTAACAGAGGGAATAGCAGGAGCATTAAAGAATCTGGGATTTAGAACTTGTTTAAGTTCTTGCTTCTGATATATTATTTTTCAAGTGATTATTTCTTTTTGAATGTCTGCTGTGATAAGCTCTGTCTGCAACCTACAGGGCGATGAGTGTGATAAATACTGGCACGATGTGTGCATTATGCATGGCCACTAGATATGCAAATCGAAAAGTTACTATTATATGTTTTCCTGAAGTATAGAACCAAACTCAGAATTATCTAGACAATATTATTTCAGTCCAGTGAACTCATCCGAAAGAATGATAGAAACTTGAAAATACGGAGGCAGGAAAGTGAGGAAAGGAAGGAATGAAATAGAGACAGTAGTAAAAAGAGAGATTGAAAAAGAGGAAAAAGAAATTTGTTGGAAATGTTTTGTGCCAAACAGGGCCATAATACTTACTATAGATATACGGAAATATCCCTTTTAAACGACTGACTACACGGCCAACTCATACTACATTCTCCATAAGCTTTTCCTTTACTACACATAGTTCACACTACTGACTTTTCCAAGTGGTGGGACAGTATGATGTCAATTCAAATCTTAAACAAAACTCTTAAGAGTAGAACTCTGTCTTACTTCCCTTAATCTAACACTCTAACGTGATTAAATTTTCATGGAAAATAAGAATGTTATAGGAAATAAAGAGAAAAGAAACAGACAAAACCACATGATTGGGGAGGAGGGAAGTTAAAGAAAAAAATAGAATTCTCATCTTTATCTGAATCAATATTTAATCAAATAGTGCTCACCTAATCAGTTTATGAAACATCAAGCCCATAATGACAACTTAAAAAGAAAAAAAAAACTATCTGGTTTCAATGTTAGGAAAAAGAATAAAACACAATAAGAAATTTGATAATAGAAAAAATAAAATTTCCATTAAGAGAAAGTGAAAGATCTGATATAATTTTGATGGTACCATTTTATTTTCTAAATGTGTCCTAATCCTGTGTAACTACTTTTACGGTCTTCAATATATAGCTGCCCAAGGTACCTCCATGAGTTTCCAGAAAAGTTACATAGTTTATATGACTATTTTTCTCATCACCATTACAGGCCCCTGATGGAACTACATGTATTACCTTTTCAGAGGTATTTATTTTGTCTGAAGAATACTCTTTGGCAGTGGTTAAACCTAGTTCTTATCTTCAATAATGAAAAACAAAAAATCTCACTAGCTACGTTTTCCTTTTTAGTTGGGTTATTATTTTGAGATAGTTGTAGATTGACACACAATTGTAGGAAATCACACAGAGAGGTCCTGTGCACTCTTAACCAGGTTTTCTCCAATTGTAACATCTTAGGAAACTCTAGTACAGTATCACAACCAAGATAATTATATGAGTATAGTGAAGGTAAAGAATAATTCCATCACCACAAGAATCCTTTGTGGTATCCTTTTATAGACACAACCACTTCCTCTCCTGTCACTACTACCTCCTTGCTGCTACTGCTGCCAAGTAGCTTCAGTCGTGTCCGACTCTGTGCGCCCCCATGGACTGCAGCCTACCAGGCTGCTCCATTCATGGGATTTTCCAGGCACGAGTACTGGAGTGGGTTGCCATTGCCTTTGCAACCACTATTCTGTTCCCTATTTCAAGGATTTTGTTATTTCAAGAATGATATATAAATACAGCCAAGTGGTATGTTCTCTTTCATGATTGGCTTTCTCTCTCAGCATAATTCACTGGAGATTGAGTCAGGTGGTGTGTGTATCTTTTGTATTGCTGAATAGTAACCAATGATGGGGATGTAACTCAGTTCTTTTTTAATCAACCATTCATCCTTTAAAGGGCATCTTTCCAAGTTTTGGCTACTTCAAATAAACTACTGTTAACATCTATGGAAGGTCTTTTGAGTGGACATAAATTTTCATTTCTGTGTGTGCAAATGTTCATGAGTAAATTTCTTGTATTATGTGGTAGTTGTACAGTAAGTTTTTTTAAGGAAATAGCAAACTGTGTTGCAAAGTGTCTGTATCATTTTATAATCCAAGAATAAATGACTCAGTTTCTTTGCCTCCTCAGCAGCATTTGACATGTTTTTCATTTCTTTCAAAATCGGTATATGCATTAGTTCCTTTGTCTTTCTGTATAAATTTTAAAATAAGTTCATGCAATATATATGGTAGTTTCATTTTTAGTTTTTTAAGGAACCCCCATAGTGTTCTCCGTAGTGAGTGTACCAATTTACATTTTCACCAACAGTGCAGGAGGGTTCCCTTTTCTCCACACTTTTTCAGCATTTATTGTTCATAGACTTTCATATGAGTCATTCTGACCAGCTTGAGGTGAAACCTCATTGTAGTTTCAATTTGTGTTTCTCTAATAACTAGTAACATTGAGTATCTTTTCATGTGCCTGTTGGTCATTTGTATGTCTTCTTTAGAGAAATGTCTATTTAAGTCTTCTGTCCATTTTTTGATAGGGTTGCTTTATTTATTTATTCTTTTGATATTGAGTAGTATGAGCTGTTTGTATATTTTCAGATAGATATTTCCTCTATACATTTAGAACCACATAAGTGTTAAAATCTTGCTCCCACAAACAAGCATAATTTAAAACATTCAGTAAGAGGAAATCTGCTGTATTTCCTGCAGTTTTTGCTTATCATGTTCTTTCTTTATGTTCCAAACTTCATTATTTTCTCATCTCTTTTTTGTTAGGAAAACTTCCTTTAGCCATTCTTTTAGGATAGGTCTATAGTGATAAATTCTTTAATTTTCTTTGATCATAGAGTGTCTTGATTTCTCTTGTATTCCTGAAGGTTATTTTCACTGAATTTGGATTCTTGATCTATAGTTCTTTAAAATGTTGCACCACTTCATTTTGGTCTTTAGGGTTTCTGATGAGAAATCTACTGTCAATCCAATTGTTTTCCCCTAAAGCTATGGTCATTTTTCTTCTGCTGCTTTCAAGATTTTCCTTTGACTTCAGTTGTCAGAAGTGTCATCATGATGTGTCTTGAAGGGGATTTCTTTGGGTTTATCCTGTTTGAGTTTCACTCAGTTTCTTTAATCTTTAGGTTTGGGTGTTTTGCCAAATTTTTAGTCATTATTTCTCTGAGCTCTTTTTCAGTCTTACCCTTTTCCTCTTGTCCTTCTGGAAGTATTATGACACAAAGGTTAAGTCTTTTGTTACTGTCCTACAGAGTCTCTTAGGCTGTCCATGTTCTTTCTTTTTATTTTTCAGTCTATTTCCACCTTGCTGTTCACACTGAGTAATTTCTATTATACCACCTACCATTTTATTGATTTTTTTCCCCCTCTATCCTTATTCTGCTCTGAGCCTGTAGATGGAGATCTGGTTTTTTCTTTGTATAGGTGTTTTTTTTTTTTTTTTGCTTAGTGTACTTTCCAATTCATAACACAGGGAGTCCAGAGTGGTGCTCTGTGATGAGATGACCTACAGGGATGGGATGGAGGTGATGGATGGGAGGGAGGCTCAAAAAGGAGCCTCCTACACTGTGTGTGTGTGTGTGTGTGCTGTGTTGTGCTTAGTCGCTCAATCTTGCCAAACTCTTTGTGACCCAATGGACTATAGCCTGCCAGTCTCCTCTGTCCATGGGGATTCTCCAGGCAAGAATACCAGAAGGGGTTGCCATGCCCTCCTCCAGGGAATCTTCGCAACCCAGAGATCAAACCCAGGTCTCCAGCACTGCAGGCAGATTCTTTACCAGCTGAGCTATGTGGGAAGCCCATATATATATATATATGACTGATTTGCATTGATATACAGCAGAAACCAGCACATTTTAATACAATTATCATCCAATATAAAAAACTAAGTTAAAAAATAAATTTTGTATTTGTCTTTTATTTAATTGCTGAAACTTCTTTTACTTCACTTTGATTTTCTATTCTTCATTACAAACATATTTGTAATTGCTCACTGTAGCAACGGCACCCCACTCCAGTACTCTTGCCTGGAAAATCCCATGGACAGAGGAACCCAGTGGGCTGCAGTCCATGGGGTTGCTAGAGTCGGACAGGACTGAGCGACTTCACTTTCCCTTTTCATTTTCATGCATTGGAGAAGGAAATGGCAACCCAGGCCAGTGTTCTTGCCTGGAGAATCCCAGGGATGGGGGAGCCTGGTGGGCTGCCGTCCATGGGGTCACACAGAATTGGACATGACTGAAGTCACGTCCAAGGTAAGAGAAACCCAAGTAAGATGGTAGGTGTTGCAAGACAGCATCAGAGGGAAGACACACTGAAACCCTAACCACAGAAAACTAGTCAATATAATCACACTAGGACCACAGCCTTGTCTAACTCAATGAAACTAAGCCATGCCCAGTAGGGCCAACCAAGACGGGTGGGTCATGGTGGAGAGGTCTGACAGAATGTGATCCACTGGAGAAGGGAATGAAAACCACTTCAATATTCTTGCCTTGAGAACCCATGAACAGTACGAAAAGGCAAAATGGTAGAATACTGAAAGAGGAACTCCCCAGGTCAGTAGGTGCCCAATATGCTACAGGAGATCAGTGGAGAAATAACTCCAGAAAGAATGAAGGGATGGAGCCAAAGCAAAAACAATACCCAGCTGTGGATGTGACTGGTGATAGAAGCATGGTCCGATGCTGTAAAGAGGAATATTGCATAGAAACCGGGAATGTTATGTCCATGAATCAAGGCAAATTGGAAGTGGTCAAACAGGAGATGGCAAGAGTGAACGTCGACATTCTAGGAATCAGTGAACTAAAATGGACTGGAATGGGTGAATTTAACTCAGATGACCGTTATATCTACTACTGTGGGCAGGAATCCCTCAGAAGAAACGGAGTAGCCATCATGGTCAACAAAAGAGTCCGAAATGCAGTACTTGGATGCAATCTCAAAAACGACAGAATGGTCTTTGTTCATTTCCAAGGCAAACCATTCAATATCACAATAATCCAAGTCTATGCCCCAACCAGTAATGCTGAAGAAGCTGCAGTTGAACAGTTCTATGAAGACCTACAAGACCTTTTAGAACTAACACCCAAAA
Organism: Bos indicus; assembly: GCF_029378745.1. Lineage (NCBI taxonomy): Eukaryota > Metazoa > Chordata > Mammalia > Artiodactyla > Bovidae > Bos > Bos indicus. The sequence continues at coordinate 24,490,179 of NC_091776.1, read as the reverse complement.
AAGATGTCCTTTTCATTATAGGGGACTGGAATGCAAAAGTAGGAAGTCAAGAAACACCTGGAGTAACAGGCAAATTTGGCCTTGGAATACATAATGAAGCAGGGCAAAAGCTAACAGAGTTTTGGCAAAAGCTAACAGAGTTTTGCCAAGAGAACGCACTGGTCATAGTAAACACCCTCTTCCAACAACACAAGAGAAGACTCTACACATGGACATCACCAGATAGTCAACACCAAAACCAGACTGATTATATTCTTTGCAGCCAAAGATGGAGAGGCTCTATACAGTCAGCAAAAACAAGACCAGGAGCTGACTGTGGCTCAGATCATGAGCTCCTTATTGCCAAATTCAGACTGAAACTGAAGAACGTAGGGAAAACCATAGACCATTCAGGTATGATCTAAATCAAATCCCTTATGATTATACAGTGGAAGTAAGAAATAGATTTAAGGGACTAGATCTGATAGATAGAGTGCCTGATGAACTATGGACTAAGGATGGTGACATTGTACAGGAGACAGGGATCAAGACCATGCCCATGGAAAAAAAATGTAAAAAAGCAAAATGGCTGTCTGGGGAGGCCTTACAAATAGCTGTGAAAAGAAGAGAAGCGAAAAGCAAAGGAGAAAAGGGAAGATATAAGCATCTGAATGCAGAGTTCCAAAGAACAGCAAGAAGAGGTAAGAAAGCCTTCCTCAGTGATCAATGCAAAGAAATAGAGGAAAACAACAGAATGGGAAAGACTAGAGATCTCTTCAAGAAAATTAGAGATACCAAAGGAACATTTCATGCAAAGATGGGCTCGATAAAGGACAGAAATGGTATGGACCTAACAGAAGCAGAAGATATTCAGAAGAGGTGGCAAGAATACACAGAAGAACTGTACAAAAAAGAGCTTCACAACTCAGATAATCACGATGGTGTGATCACTCACCTAGAGCCAGACATCCTGGAATGTGAAGTCAAGTGGGCCTTAGAAAGGATCACTATGAACAAAGCTAGTGGAGGTGATGGAATTCCAGTGAGCTATTTCAAATCCTGGAATGCTGTGAAAGTGCTGCACTCAATATGCCAGCAAATTTGGAAAATTCAGCAGTGGCCACAGGACTAGAAAAGGTCAGTTTTCATTCCAATCCCAAAGAAAGGCAATGCCAAAGAATGCTCAAACTATTGCACAATTGCACTTATCTCATGCTAGTAAAATAATGCTCAAAATTCTCCAAGCCAAGCTTCAGCAATATGTGAACCGTGAACTTCCTGATGTTCAAGCTGGTTTTAGAAAAGGCAGAGGAACCAGAGATCAAATTGCCAACATCTGCTGGATCATCGAAAAAGCAAGAGAGTTCCAGAAAAACATCTATTTCTGCTTTATTGACTATGCCAAAGCCTTTGACTGTGTGGATCACAATAAACTGTGGAAAATTCTGAAAGAGATGGTAATACCAGACCACCTGACCTGCCTCTTGAGAAACTTATATGTAGGTCAGGAAGCAAGTAGAAAGTGGACATGGAACAACATACTGGTTCCAAATAGGAAAAGAAGTACGTCAGGCTGTATACTGTCACCAAGCTTATTTAACTTATATGCAGAGTACATCATGAGAAAAGCTGGGCTGGAAGAAGCACAAGTTGGAATCAAGATTGCCAGGAAAAATATCTATAACCTCAGATACGCAGATGACACCACCCTTATGGCAGAAAGTGAAGAGGAATTAAAAAGTCTCTTGATGAAAGTGGAAGAGGAGAGTGAAAAAGTTGGTTTAAAGCTCAACATTCAGAAAACAAAGATCATGGCATCTGGTCCCATTACTTCATGGGAAATAGATGGGGAAACAGTGGAAACAGTGACAGACTTTTTTGGGGGGCTCCAAAATCACTGCAGATGGTGACTGCAGCCATGAAATTAAAAGACACTTACTCCTTGGAAGGAAAGCTGTGACCAACCTAGATAGCATATTGAAAAGCAGAGACATTACTTTGCCAAAAAAGGTCCATCTAGTCAAGGCTATGTTTTTTCCAGTGGTCATGTATGGATGTGAGAGTTGGTCTGTGAAGAACGTTGACCACTGAAGAATTGATGCTTTTGAACTGTGGTGTTGGAGAAGACTCTTGAGAGTCCCTTGGACTGCAAGGAGATCCAGCCAGTCCATTCTAAAGGAGATCAGCCCTGGGTGTTCTTTGGAAGGAATGATGCTAAAGCTGAAACTCCAGTACTTTGGCCACCTCATGCGAAGAGTTGACTCATTGGAAAAGACTCTGATGCTGGGAGGGATTGGGGATAGGAGGAGAAGGGGACGACAGAGGATGAGATGGCTGGATGGCATCACTGACTCAATGGACATGAGTTTGAGTAAACTCCGGGAGTTGGTGATGGACAGGGAGGCCTGGTTTGCTGCAATTCATGGGGTCTCAAAGAGTCGGACACAACTGAGTGACTGAACAGAACTGAAGTGAAGCGACTTAGAAGCAGCAGCATATTTATAATAACTACTTCAAATATTTGTTAGATAATTCTGTAATGTCTGTCCTGTTAATGTTTACAGCTATTGATTGGCTTTCAGTTTGAGATTATCCCATTTCTTGTATGATTCGTAACTTTTTTATTGAGACACAATTGACATATATTAGTTTCAAGTGTACTACGTTATGATTTGTTGTATATATTGCAAAATGTTCACCACGATACAGTAGTTAATATCTGTCATCATACACAGTTACAGATTGTTTTCTCTTGTAATAAGAACATTTAAGATGTTCTTTCTTAGCAACTTTCAAATATGGAATACCATATTATTAACTATCCATTCTGTACATTACATCCTCATGACTCATAGCTGGAAGTTTGTATCTTTTGACTCTCTTCAGTCATTCTGTTCAACCCCCATCCCTGCCTCTGGCAACAACCAATCTGTTCTCTGCTTTTAAGTGATTTTTAAATTGAAATTTGGATATTAAGGATATTGTTATGAGACTCTGGATATTTAATCCTTCTGTTTTAGCTGGTATCATACAAACTACTCTTGTACTAGAAGTCCAAATTCCTCACTTTGCCCCCTGGACTTTCAGTGACTAAGAATCCTCATTATTGCTGCATTAGGAGTGACTGTTCTGACTCCCAGCTGGAACTTCAGTGTATTTCCCTGACTGGAAGGGGCAGGAAAGGCTTGTTATTGTTCTCCATGTGGCTTCACAGTTATACCCCAGGCTATGGTGTAAATTCTTATTATTCAACCATGACCTATCTAACTCAGAGGAGGGCTCAGGAGGCCTTCCTGCTGCACAGCAAGATGGATGAAGTACAGCTCTGTTTATTTTTTGAATGGATCTGATTTTGAGACTTCATATTATTAACTTACTTTATGTTGAATTAATCCTTCCAGCTCCTCATTTGCAGTTCAGGGATGATCTGAATACTTCAAACCCAATGGTTCTAGACTATATTTTATCAATGTTACTGTATCATTCACTGTCAGACTTGTTTAGTCATTAAGTTGTATAGGACTCTTTTCTGACTCCATGGACTGTAGCCTGCCAGGCTTCTCTTTCCATGGGATTTCCCAGGCAAGCAAGCGTACTGGAGTGGGTTGCCATTTCCTCCTCCAGGGAATCTTCCCAGCCCAGGGGTCAAACCCATGTCTCCTGAATCTCATGCAGGAGATTCAGGCCATTTGTTACCATCTCAAGTGATTCTTTACTGTTGAGTGATCAGGGAAGCCCAGATTATAAGGTAATTGTAGCTCAAACAAAATGGAAGTGAGGTATATATCAACTAAATGCTACACCATGATTCCAGTAACACTATAATTGGGAGAGTGGAATTCTCTTAGCATAAAGGAAAATATGTAATTTGCCTTTTTACCTTTGCAAGTTTTCAATTTTTTACGCTCAATATGTGGTACTTTAACAATAAGCAAGCAAAAAAAAAAAAAGAGCAGCAATGTAGAGTATCAGGTATACTCAAATGGCCCAAGTACACCATCATTAAAACTGTGATTCCAAAGAACACTTAATAATACACTGCAAGGCTACAATTTTAATGCTGAATAAACTTAAGAAATAAAACCACCTGAAAAACTAAATACTGGTTTTACTTATAGTTACTAAATTTTTCTAATATTTACTATTTACTAAAACACATTACTATATGTCCTCCCTTCTTAACAAATGTCCTGATTTTTTCCCCCACAATTTTCTATGCCTTACTTTCATATGAGCAATATCTTTTAATCATATATTAGGAAATGTTGAATTTTAAATATAGCTGAGTATACACAGACTATCAAGTTTATATTATCCATATTTACAATGAATTCAGATAAAGTCTGAAGTCTTTTGAAAACCATAGATGTATCCAGCCCAGTCTTTGGACATGTTTGGGGTTCTTGTAGCCCTGGCTCACCAGAGGACTCACAGTGAAGCCAGTGTGGGCTAGATTCAGTCATGTAAACGCTCTTTAAAAGATTTGGAATTTTAAACAAATGAAGTGGGGTAGAATAAAATATTAGAATTTTTAAATACTAATGCTGGTAAACTAACAATTGATTATTTTTGTTCCTGGTTTTTCTTTATTTTTCTTTTACTCTAATTCTAACTGATTCTATAATCATACTGGTAGATTTTTTAAAAATCTACATTTTTTTTCATTCTTAATCAGATTTGGTTGCTGTTATTTACTACCAATAATAAATAAATAAATAAATACAACAAAAACCCAATGATATTTGTAGAAACTTAAGTAAAATTTTAAGTTAGAAAAATACTTAAATATACTAGGATTTAGCTGTGGTTTAGGTTAGTGATATTAGGAGTAATTAAAATTTTTTTCTTATTTATTTTTCTCTAACATTAAAAAATAAGCCAACATTGAATTTTATCTTTATATTCAGTAAAGTCTTTTTCAGAGTAAACGATGCAGAATATAGAGCAATAGGAATTTGAGAACTAAGGCAAGGTCAGAGAGAGAACTTGCTCCTAGCCATGACAGCTCCTTATACATATGTCCCACTGGGAGTAACAAAGTAATGTGGAAACATTACATCAAGGTTGTATACCACATGCTCTATGCAAAGAGTTTATCTTTGCGGAGAGAAAGATTTTTGTTAATTTCTCAATTCAAAGAGTCATTATTTTACTAAAAAGAAAAATAAGATAAGGAAAACTGCATATACACATGCTATGCAATTCCTGTTCTGTTATTTCTTTTATCCCTCTTTCTTTTCCCCTCTAATAACAAAATAATTAAATTGGTTTTAATAGTCAATGTATTACTATTAAAACGATCCCTAATCTTTGTGCCACCAGAGTTTTCCTTTGAAAATCATGATATTTCTGCCTTTGCAGTTGTGTGATTTTAACTGGTGCTGATGTGATCAAGGACATGACACCATGTCTAGAGTCCAAATTTATCTGGGCCATTTTATATGAAAAAAAAAAAAAAAAACACCATGTATGAGAGTAAGACTAAAAGACATGTTGAGCCTCAAGTACCATTTTGGTATTTTGGTATTTGAATCAAGAAGAATACATCTTGGAAGTAATGTCTTCTTCTGATGTTTAACTAATTGGATAATGGATTTGAGGATGTTTCAATATGTTTTGTACATAATTATTTTTAGAAAAACTGTAGTAATTAAATGAGCTATTCACAAGGTAGGCCACATCTTTCGTATTATACATTAGAGTTGACTTGAATCTGAAGTATAGATTCAAATATGCAAATATTTAATTTTCTATTATACATTATCTCAGTGAACTCTGACAAAAATTTAAAAGTCACTACCATCTATAGCTGAACAATTATTATTTTTAACTCACATTTCTTCTGATGTAAATAGGTCATCAAACTAAAATATCTGAGGAGCAAAAAGAGTAAAAATTTGTGTATTTGTGTTCTTTTCTATACATTTTGTACCAGAATGACCACTTTTCCATACTTTTTTTTGAAATAAAGAATTTAAACTATTTTATGAATTTAAAGCTCAAGATTTTAATGCAAAAAATAAATTAATAAACTATATATTTTTTAAAAATTGCTTCTTTATATAATATATTTTATATGATACTATTTCAATGCTAACCATATGTTCATATGGCAGAAACTACAAAATAAATAGACAAAGAATATTATTTTCTTGACAGGTAAAGTACTATGCAGATAAATACTGCACTAGTCTTATAGTAATTGTGTATTCTCCTAAAAGTTCAGTGATCATTTAGATAGTGATATTTTTAAATAAAGTAACTGATTAATTGCAATTGAATTATTTATTGTTACTACTATCTGTTGTCAAAACATGAGTCTGAATTTAAAGGAAACATTTGCATTATTTCATATTTCACATTTAATATCAAGAATAGTAAACTCAGGTATTAATAAGCAAATAAAGTAAATTATATTAAGAAGAGTATATAGTAAAAACATTCTTTAATTTGGCTAATCACTTTAAAAAGCTATATTTATTTGAACTCTAATTAGTGAACCCACAAACAGTACTAAAATGTGCAACATCCTACTTTTTCTCTTAGAATAGTACTAAATCAGTAGGGAAATTACTTCAAAATGCATTCTCTTCTATTAAAATAATTTCAGCATCTGATTAAAGCAGCTATCTTTTGTGAGACATGCTCTCTTTCACTATTATATATCTAATCATTTTAACTCTTAACTATCCTAGAGAATTATAAATAGCACACAGTGTGTTAATTTTGCACATTATCCTTCTGTGGCTATGGAGGAAATTGGTGCAAATAAATATCATCTTTAAGAAAGATTATGATATTTTAGAGTGATGTACAGGTGAATGGGCTCAGGGCACTTCTTGAAAGTTACTTAAATTAGTTATAGTTCTGTTTGCTCATCTAGAAAGTGAGTATTAGGATATGGCATATCTACTTCTCAAGATTATTCAGAAGGGAAGGTACTAAATATACTTTATGAAATATAAATATGGTTTTTCCTGTGGTCATGTATGGATGTGAGAGTTGGACTGTGAAGAAAGCTAAGCGCCAAAGGATTGATGCTTTTGAACTGTGGTGTTGGAGAGACTCTTGAGAGTCCCTTGGACTGCAAGGAGATCCAGCCAGTCCATTCTGAAGGAGATCAGCCCTGGGAGTTCTTTGGAAGGAATGATGCTGAAGCTGAAACTCCAGTACTTTGGCCACCTCAAGTGAAGAGTTGACTCATTGGAAAAGACCCTGATGCTGGGAGGGATTGGGGGCAGGAGGAGAAGGGGACGACAGAGGATGAGATGGCTGGATGGCATCACTGACTCGATGGATGTGAGTCTGAGTGAACTCCGGGAGTTGGTGATGGACAGGGAGGCCTGGCGTGCTGCGATTCATGGGGTCGCAGAGTCGGACACGACTGAGCGACTGAACTGAACTGATAAGAGAAAAAGTGACTATATACACATCTAAAGAGAATATATATACACAGGATCTACATGTGTGTCTGTATTAATATATATTTACAGACATTACTCAAATATTAGAAGTATAGAGACATACGCTTCTGTTTTGCACACAGAGTAACTGTGGCTATGTGACAAATCTATGTCATATTTCTTTTAAACTCATACTATTTTCTGTATTATACATATAAGCTAATTAGACACAGCAACTTAACAATCATCTATTTCAATCATAGTCTGTGTCATTTTTTTTTAAATTTTTCCCAACAAAAGTTCTGAAGCTCTCATATCAACTTTGATCTAATGGAAACATAAAGGAAAGACAGTGAAGTGCTTTTGGCAAATTTTAGTTATGATGTCTATCTTCTTTGTCATTAAAAATATTACTTCTTGTTTCATTTAAAAATAAATAAATACATTTTAAAAAGGGGAAATGAAAAGTGAACATGGTCATTACACAGTTAAACTCACCATGAAAGAAAACAAACAAACGAACAGACAAACAAAACATACTTTTCAGCCCAGGTTTAGCATTATATTGGTTTTAAATCTATGAAGCATAATTGGTCAACAGTACCCTGAATTTTATTTGTTGTTTTTTTTAATGAAGGCAAAATTCCAAAGCTGCTGTTTGAGAGGGTGCCTGAGCTCAGATGGGAGAAAGCAATGGAAAATCCTGAGCTTACCCAGCACTCAAACTACAGTGGAAAGATAATTGGATGTCATTTGTGTTAAATAAAGAATTATGATCTTGATAAAAGAGGTTCTGACAGTTTCTGCCCAATTGCACAATTCTGTCAAAGATTTCCCTTAAAGAATAAAGGAATATTGTCACATCTATTTGTCAGGTAAAGAAAAAAGATAACCATGGTAAACCACAGGATAAACACCAAACAGGTGAACATCCCAAAAGTGTGAGTTAGAAAGAAAAGGCCATGAAAGCACACCCTCCATAGAGAATCCCTGGCTGACAAAATGTCAAACCAATAAAAGAAATGATATCACAGTGTTTCTGAAATCAAATCACTCTTGAAATCTGTGCTTAATCCCTCATTGATAGAATGTAAATCTTGGACAATGAGAAGTCACATCACAATTAAACCTCCTTTTCAAAATAAAGTGTCTGATTTGACTGTAATTTTTTCCAGAGTTAGCAATATTCCTTTTCATTATAGCATGTCTTTTCACTAGGAAAAAAGTTAAAAATTTCTTCTGGGTGGCTTAATCATCTGCATCAAAATAAATATTTCTTAGTTCCTAAAACATGGCTTTCATCTCAAAGAAGATTTGTGAATACTGTAACAAAATGTTGGAATCTGAGTATGTGATAAATCTTCAAAGGCTCTGTACATTTTGTTTCTAGTAAACTTTAAAAACTTATGTTAGAGGTAACAACTGATATATCTGCATAGCTAAACCCCTGTCTTAGGCACACGTGAATCATATTTTCAAGATTTGTACTTGATTTAAAAGAGTATTGCATGGACAGAGGATATACATTTGGAGATTTTATTTGTGCTGGTGTCTATATTTCTCTAGCACTGAAGATGACTTTACATAATTGAATTTCTACACTTTATTGGTTTGAATAGACATAAAATGTTTTACCTTTGTATAGGACAAAATCTAATTATGTAGAGTAAATTAAATGGACAGGTATTAATACCAAGGTTTTGGCTATATAATCTCTGTATTGAAGGAACTTAATTTCACTGCTAACCCATTTCTAAATTTTAAAATACTGGCCATACACACACTAAGGCATGCATGTTTTCTCTAAAAACGTTGAATAGAGGGGCAGATGTTTAGCTAAAACAGTTAAGGATAAGACAATTGCTTCAGTTTTCCAAGACCTTGGCTCTGCAGATACTGCCTATGGGTTTAAAATGAGGAGTACTTTAAAAATCTTATTAGGCAATTTATTCCCTGCCTTTCAAAAGTCACTTTGAACTCTTACATTTGAGGAAAATGGGAGGAGTTGCTTTTTTTCATTCTTACTCCATTCATGTCTAGTCTTCATTCTCCAACTGTTTTACTTTTAACCTATCATCTCTTTTTCCAGTAGCCTTGAAGCTACATTTGCTGCCCTGTGTGAAAGTCTAGGAAGATCACTCACCCTTTATGATACTTCTACTACTGTGCTGAACTTGGGGGTAGGGTAATGTGAGAAAAGATCTGATTCCCCTGAATGTAGCTTCACTTAATTTCGAGTCCCATCTTGAATACATGAAACGGTTTTATACATATATAAAGATGTTCACACTCATTAGTAACCTCAGGAATGCACATTAAAATGATAATGAGATATAATTTCACAATTACTAGAAAGAAAAAAGATGTCAGTGTTGATGTCAACAGTGAGTTCTGGGAACTCACATTTTTTGTGTTGGAAGTGTAAATGAACACAACCACATTGGAGACAGAGTAGGGAGTTGCCTTGTGGTTGAATAGGAAAAGCGTATGTTAAGTGTATCTGCTAGAGAAATTGAAATATGTGCATTCACAGTAATGCTTAAAAATATTCATAACAATTTTTAAAAAAATTGTAATAATAGAGTTGTCTTAACAAAGAGAATTTAAACATGAAAAAGTGTTAAGTAGGTGTAATTTTTTGATAGGTACCAGAAAAGGCAGAAAGAAAACAGGAAGCTTTTACAAAGGTACAAACTGCAGAGAGTAGCTAACAACTCTAGGGTTAAGGTGAACAATTTAAAAAATTCAAAGTATTGAAACTCAAAAGGTAGGGAGAAAGTCCTAGAGTGCTGAAAGATAGACAAGGCCTCTGAGCAGGGAGTGGTGGTCTGGCTCTAGAAATCTGAGTAAGAGACACCAGTTACCTGGGACTCAGGTCTCTCTCAGGGAACTCCAGGAAGTTTTGTGAGTTTTGGCAAAACCACAGGGCAGATCTAGATATTGCTGTAGGAAGAAACTCTTATGGCTAAGATTTTTTGCTAGGATGGTTCTCAAGGAAGCAGACTGAAGCAACAGGAAGCAAATGGAAAGATATAAGACCATGCTTCTTTCTCTAGTTTTGTAGTCTCCCTAGATCACCTCACATTAATGGAACCTATCCAGAGTCAGCTGATAATGTGGAAAAGTTACTTTCAGAAATCCAGCCCCCAGACCACATAGTGAGGTGTAGAGTTACAGGTTTGGAGTTGAGGATCAACAACCTAATAACTGCCTATACTGGAAAGAATGTAAACATCCATCACAGCATTAATGATATACAATAATGTTAACATTATTAACATTGTATGTTAACAAGAATATACTATACTTCTGAATCCATTAACTGTTGTACAACCACTTTCTACAAAACAACATTGGAACAAAAAAAAAAAAAGCCTTTGCTTCTCAGGTGGGCTAGGAGTTGGCTGACCTAGGTTGGGTTTGACTGGGGTGGGTGGTTCTTTCTCAAAGTCCAAGTATAGCAATTTCTGGTCTGTTTTGGAGCCCTGACTGCAGGAACAATAGCAATATTAGTGATGACAGAATATAGGAGGACAAGCTGAAAAAGGACAAACTCTTTTAAGACTTGGACTCAGAACTGGCACTTTCACTTCTGCCACATCTAATTTGCTCAAGCAAATCATGTAACCAAGCCCAAAGCCAAGGGGACAGGAAACACACCCCACCAACCCCTCCATCCTGAGGCAGTACAATGCTTACAAGTGTGAGAGGAGTGTGGCCAATAGTTCAATGTACCATAGTCTTTCCTCTTGGCTACAATTATTCATAACCATCTCACATGCAAAATGCAGTCACCCGCGTTTTGCTGCTGCTGCTGCTGCTAAGTCGCTTCAGTCGTGTCTGACTCTGTGCGACCCCATAGACGTCAGCCTACCAGGCTCCCCCATCCCTGGCATTCTCCAGGCAAGAACACTGGAGGGGGTTGCCATTTCATTCTCCAATGCATGAAAGTGAAAAGTGAAAGAGAAGCTGCTCAGCTCAGTCTTGCCGACTCTTAGTGACCCCATGGACTGCAGCCTACCAGGCTCCTCCGTCCATGGGATTTTCCAGGCAAGAGTACTGGAGTGGGGTGCCATCGCCTTCTCTGTCACCCTCGTTTTAGGACCTTGTAAACTGCATCTAATCCTGACACCAAGATCTCATTAAATACATTAGGCCCTTGGGTCTGAGTGAAGTTGTTCTTGATTCAAAGACCTGTGACCTAAAATGTTGTTATCTTCTCTGCACACCACCAACCTTCAATCATCAAACAGTGACTTTTTGTCAGGAAAACAACAATAAACACTTTGATTTTAAAAAGACAGAAGAAGCATATGACAGAGAAACATGTAAAAATCTTTAGTCCATGGAAATTCTGAATTTCCACTGGAAAATGCGGCTAAATATCCTTACTAAGAAAGGAAAAATACCTTGTCCATTCCCCATTCTACAACCTGGGAGTGTCTTCCTCAACTATTTTTCTCCTCTGCTCCTGGCTCTACTATATGGAAGTTAGGCTTCCTTTTTTTCTATTATCCTCCTTTTCCATTTCTAAGCAAGACTTTGAAACACTTACTTTTTGCTTACCCTGATCCTTGCTTATAGAAAGTTGGAGGCTAAGATGTATTCTCGTATCACTTAGTATCTCATTCCCTTTTAGTTCAGGCTGCCAATTCTTTTGCCAATTCTTTTTACATATATATATATATTTTCAGACATTTGATTCTATCAAGTTGGTGTGCCTAGAGTCATAATCAGAATTCTTAAGATGTGCTTCTCTTTCTAGAGTCAAGTAGGAATACTTGGAATATATTAGACTTCTGTAAGTCTATTCTCTTGATCTTTCTTGGAGTTTTTTGTTTGTTTTTAAGTTGAAATGATAATTTATCACTATAATTCTTTCAAAAGTTCTTAACAAAAAATTGTGATGATTTTGGCCTTTACTAGTTCTACAAGTCCAATGTGCCACATATTTTAAGACTTTGTTCAGTTCAAGGACAAAATATGTCAACACACCACAGTCAAGCCCACAGTCAATGTACAAAGAAGTATGATGAGGCCTTAGTAAGGGTGTGGATGCAGGGAGTGGCAAAGCATTGGGGCAGTTAAAGAAAACGGCAAATCAGCCAGGGCTGCATACATGGATATAGTTGCATTACAACATTTTAGTGGTAAATGAAAGAAGTGAATCATAGAAGTGTATACACCATAAATTTACTTTTAAATAAAATTAAAAAACATGGAAAATTAAGCAATGCATATTTTGAGGAAACACACACAGATGACTGCAACTATTTAAAAAGAATATCAAGTTCACCAACTTTAGGACAGCTTTTAACTCAAGGTGGTAAAGATGGAATAAGACAAGAGAAAAAGCAGAGGGGATTCTAGGATAACAGAATTTTATAGGGTTTTGCTTTTTTTGGGGGTGGGGAGAGTTGATTAGTATAAAGATTCTATTTATTATTATTGTTCTTTTATCTGTTTCTCTAAATTATATAAACATATTTTTGTGTATTTACTACATATATATTTTATGACACATCTTTATATTATAGAAAGTAAATTTCAATCTACTTAACTTTGAGAATGGGAAAACCAAGGAGGTACATAGTGAGCTAGGTATTTAATCTTGTTGCTCTCCAGAGGAGAGAGGGGGAAATGTGAACAGAGAAGGACAGAATAGGAAAAAAAAAAAAAAAAAGACCAAAAATGGCGTCAAAATGTGTCAGACTCAAATTTTCCCTGTCCATTCTTTTTCTATGCCCAACAATGCAAACTGACATAATTATTGTATTATTGGCAAGCATAAACATTAAAAAGATTAGAACCAGTGTAATTAAGTGATATCAACATGGAAACAAAAGAATAATTGATTGGCCAGGTCAGTGAAGGAAAAAAGAAAGATAATCATGCTTATGAAACATCATGAAAAATTAAATATACACATTCAAAAATTTCTTTCTGTCTACTCATGATATATTGCCCAAAGCTAAGTAGTGATTTAATAATACTTTGGAACAATTGAAAGAGAGATTTAAGAGACAGGCTTTCAAAAGACATTTTTTTAACATTGCTGCATAACGAATAGAAAAAATCACATTAACTGCAGGTATTATGCTAACCTGATGCTCATCATAATTCATAATAATTCAAAAATGCATTGGTGTTAAATTTTAAAGAATTAATCAAATAGGTAATTCATCAGTTTGGATGGTAAGTATTTGAGATTAAATCCCTTAGAGTCTAAAACTTTATTGCAATTACTAATAGAGATTTCTGTTACATGTGTTATGGGCACCCAAAGCCAGTCCTCTGGCACAACCCAAAGGGATAGGTTGAGAGGGAACTGGGAGGGGGTTCAGGACAGGGGTACACATGTATACCTGTGGCCAATTCATGTTGACATATGGCAAAAACCATCACAATATTAAAAAATATTTATCCTTCAATTAAAATAAATAAATATAAAAATGAAACCATAAGCCTTAAAAAGTTACAAATATATGCATATTTTACATGCATTTATTTTTATACAGATATAATACACACTTTTATAAGAATTTAATTTATGAAATTAAATCATAATTTCATGAAATATGACAGGGAACAGTTATCTTTTGTAAAAGGTAATTGAATTCAACACTATCAAGAGGGTGACTTGCCTTGTAGAAACACCAGCAATAGATCATCAAAAGAATTGCTGTCAGTTTTTCGGAGGCATCTTTGATGAACAATGCCTTAGAACCAGTATTATGACTGTATTTCTAGAACACAAAGGTTTAATTATTAAAACTATCCAGAATGACTATATTAAGATAAATGTGATAATTTACTCTCTCTTTTTATTTTCAAGAATCTTTCACAAAACAAAACAAAACAAACGACCTGCTGTCTCTGTGTTTCCCTTTCACCCTTAGTTTTTGGATTTATCTTGCAATCAACTAAAAAGCTCCTAATCAGCCCTTTAGTGGTTTATCCATTAAATTAATTTGCATCTTTACCCACTTATCTTTGAAGTCCTGTTGAATCAAATGGCCTTATTTTTAAAAAAAAATCATGTGGGATTTTACTGTTCAAATCACAAGGGTCTTTCTCATTAAGTTAACAGAAAGCTTGAAAAACAAAGTTAAATTAATATTGTCAAGAAACTCTTTGATCCTATTATTAGAAATAAAAACATATTTACAAATACTGTCTGGAATCAAATTTTCATAACTGAAGGAAACTATTTTCAGTATGGAATCATAATAAATATAGTTCATATATTAATTTATTTTCTCTTAAAAGAGTTATGCTTTGAAGGGATAAGTATGGAAGTATTATAAAAGAGAAAGCACAGGGGCCACTGAGACAAGAAAGAAAAGGGAGAGAGGTCAAAATCCACCAGTGTTTCTCCTCCTCATTTGATGTTGCTTTTTGCTTCTTTTTTCCTATCCTTCTGCCTCCCTTCTCTTCCATCCTAGGAAAAGCCAAGTTATTAATTGGCTTAATTTCAACATTGTAGTTTCTCAGGGAAAAGGAAATCCTAAAGAGAGGGAGAAAGAGGAGAATGGCCAGTCACTGGAGCAGTCAGAACAAATTCTTATATGGACATGGGTTGTGGAGCCCTCAACAATTACATCAGTGACATCAGAGATCACTAACCAGAGATCACCATAATACACAGAACAATAATGAAAATGTCTGAAGTTTTGCAAGAATTATCAAAATGTGACAGAAATGAGTGAAAAAATGCTATTGGAAAAATGGCTCCAATAGACCTGCTTGACAGGGTTGCCACGAACATTCATTTTGTAAAACATGCAATATTTGCAAACCACAATAAAATGCAAAAATAAAGTACACACAAAAAATGAGGTATGCCTGTACTATGCATTGTGGAATATCCAACTAATGATGTTTAAGATGTGTATATGCACAAAAATAATCATTTAACTAGCTAAGCAACTGAAATTAGCAAGCCATTTGACTACTAGATATAATCATTTGGAGAGCTGTCAGAATAATTCTTTTTCATTTAAGCACTTTAAATATTTTCATGAAAGTTAATTAGGTTTCATTTCTGAATACATTTGCTAATTCATTTAACAAATATTTTTGAGTCTACTTTATGCTAAACACTGTACTATACTAGCATATATAGTAATCAGCAAGGCAGACTCAATCCCAAGTTTTTAGAGTTTACAAGCTAACAGGTGAAGAATAAACATACGTCATTAGATATTGGGGTAATAACACTGAAAGAAGAGGCTCCCATGCAGAACACTATGGAGTGTCTTTTTTTAGATGGATGCTATGTGAATGCCCCTCTGAGAAGCTGGCATGCAGATGAGATCTGAGAATAAGAAGGCGGCAGAAATGCAAATATTTGAGGGAAATATTTCCAGAGAGTGAACTATGTTTATTAAAGACTTGACTTGGGAAAGAACTCACTTATTTGGGGAATTAAAAGAAGAACAATCTGTTTGGAGTAGTGTATAATGAGACTGTTTCAAAGTGAAGTGGGATAGATGTGATAAGATTATGCAGTACCTTCTTTACCATATTTAAAAGTAACACTCTAGAGGGGTGGGATGGGGAGGGAGATAGGAGGGAGGTTCAACAGGGAGGGGACAAACATATACCTACGGCTGATTCATGGTGATGTTTGGCAGAAACCAACACAATTCTGTAAAGTAATTATCTTTCAGTTAAAAAATAGATAAATTAAAGAAAAAAAGTTTTAGAGCAGCTTTCCAGGTGTTGCTAGTGGTTAAGAATCTGTCAGCCAGTGCAGGAGATGCAAGAAATGCAGATTTGATCCCTGGGTCAGGAAGATCCACTGGAGGAGGGCATGGCAACCCACTCCAGTATTCTTGACTAGAAAACTCGGTGGGCAGGGGAGCCTGGTGGGCTACAGTCCATGGGGCCACAAAGAATCAGACATGATTGAGCATACAAAACTTTTAGATACTATCATAAGTGCAATGAGAAGCTATTGAAACAATTTCACCAATGTAGTAGAAATGCAGACCAGCTTGAATGTTATTTCAATGGTCTGGTGAGAGTAAATAACCTTTGTTCCTAAAGTAGTGGCAGTAACAGTGAAAATAAGTGAATGATCAGAAGAAATTACAAGAGACAATTATGGAATTTAAAGACAGATCTAATTAAGATATGAAGGAAAAGGAAGGGCTGAGAATGACTACAAAACTTCCCCTTACAGTGAATGGTGATAATATTGGAGTAGGTAAGGAAAGCAGACAGAAATTAATTTGAATGGTAAGGAAATCAAGAGACTTCCCTAATGAATCTGTTTTCCCACTGTGGAGGGTACAGGTTCAATCCCTGGTCAGGAAACGAAGACTCCACATGACACGTGGTATGCAAAAAAAAAATTAAAGGAAATCAAGAGTTCTGTTTTAGATGTAAGATTAATATTCTTGAAAGATAGTACGTGGGAAAAGTGAACATACAACTATGGAACTCAAAGAAGTGGTCAGCTCTAGGACACACATTCAGTTCACTATTATAAAAAAAAAAATTAAATAATCAACAAAGAGAATGCTTAGATAAGGGCAGAAAGCTCAGAACAGAGAATTAAGGAATGCTATGGCAGAAAGTGAAGAGGAACTAAAAAGCCTCTTGATGAAAGGGAAAGTGGAGAGTGAAAAAGTTGGCTTAAAGCTCAACATTCAGAAAATGAAGATCATGGCATCTGGTTCCATCACTTCATGGGAAATAGATGGGGAAACAGTGGAAACAGTGTCAGACTTTATTTTTGGGGACTCCAAAATCACTGCAGATGGTGATTGCAGCCATGAACTTAAAAGACGCTTACTCCTTGGAAGAAAAGTTATGACCAACCTAGATAGCATATTAAAAAACAGAGACATTACTTGCCAACAAAGGTCCATCTAGTTAAGGCTATGGTCTTTCCAGTGGTCATGTATGGATGTAAGAGTTGGACTGTGAAGAAGGCTGAGCGCCAAAGAACTGATGCTTTTGAACTGTGATGTTGGAGAAGACTCTCGAGAGTCCCTTGGACTGCAAGATCCAACCAGTCCCTTCTGAAGGAGATCAGCCCTGGGATTTCTTTGGAAGGAATGATGCTAAAGCTGAAACTCCAGTACTTTGGCCACCTCATGCAGAGTTGACTCATTGGAAAAGACTCTGATGCTGGGAGGGATTTGGGATAGGAAGAGAAGGGGACGACAGAGGATGAGATGGCTAGATGGCATCACTGACTCAATGGACGTGAGTTTGAGTGAACTCCAGAAGTTGGTGATGGACTGGGAGGCCTGGTGTGCTGCGATTCATGGGGTCGCAAAGAGTCGGACATGACTGAGCAACTGAACTGAAATGAACTGAACTACTTAGATGTTGATGGAAGAAGAAGACCTAGACAAGGATTCAGAGCAAGAGTTGCTAGAATGTCAGGAAATGTTAAGTCACATATCTCAAGAGAAGAGTATAGAGAAGCAGCAATATTTCAAGGAAAAGTTAATAATTAACTGATGAAAATTCTTACAATTGGACAGAAGTTATGATCAAAAGATGTAGGCAGAAGTATAGGGAACTAGGATATGTGAAAGTATTGAAGAGTTCCTAAATATTAATACAACACTAGGACTCAGGCAAGATGTAGGATTATGGTGCAAAAGAACTCGATGCAGGAATACAGGCTTCAAAGTCAAGGATTATGACTTAGAGAATATGATGAGAACCTGTTTAGAATTTGAGCGGTCACAATATAGTACCCTTTCCTCTATTTCTATTCAGTGTAAATTGACACAATAGATACAAAAGAATAAAGAATATTTCTTTATTACTGATAGAGTCTAGATTGGCTGTTGGGCTTTCAAAAAGTTAGAAACTCAGACTAGAATTAGTTTCTTTTCCATTTAACCACAGGAGAAATCATAGGCTTTCTGTAGAGGGGATGGATCCATGAATGACTTATAGCATTTTGGAGTAGAGCAGAAAAAGTGCTTTCACTGGGCTTCAGGCTTCCAAACTTACTATCTCAAAAGTTACTCTAACTGCTCTTGTGAAATAGAGCATGCAGCAATGGAGTTAGAGACTAGTAGTGTTCAGAAAAATCTCACATCGTGGAAGCCAGACAAGAGCCTGGGAAAAAACATCCTCCCTACACCTGGAAAGCATACTTATAGTGTGTGTGTGTGTGTGTGTGTGTGTGTGTATTAGTAGCTCAGTTGTGTCTGACTCTTTGCGACCCCATGGACTGTAGTTTGCCAGGCTCCTCTGTCCATCTTCAGGCAAGAATACTAGAGTGGGTTGCCATTCCCTTCTCCAAGGGTGTCTTCCCAACCCAGAGATCAAACCCAGGTATCCTGCATTGCAGGCAGTTTCTTTACCAGGGAGCCACCAGGGAAGACCAAGTCCCTGGCTGAGAAATAAAGAAAGAAGGAAGTTAAAAGTGTTGGAGAAGAGGTCAGAGAGAATCCATGATTTGGGACATCTTGAGGTTGAATATTATTCAGCAAAAGTTCATCACCAGTAGTGAGGGCCATGATGTAACCTGGAGATTAAGGAATATTTGATTTACAGGGGGCTTGGCATGACTCCAGCTATGAATAGGAACAATATTGGCCATGAACTTAAATAGACTGTGGCCATGGTGAGCGACTGAGTGCATGCATGTACATGCACACACACACATGGATAGGAAGGCATTATGGCAATCAGATAACTAAGATTAGATTTTCCTTCTAACAAGAGAATAAAAGAGGAAAACTATATTCTCCATAGCATAAAATAAAACTTAGGATACTAGAGAAATGAGGAATTCTATTTCTAAGCGTAAGATAAGACATATGTGATTTTGACTTTTAGCCTATATAGTTTTATCACAAGCTGTTTATTTAGGAAATGATTTCCATGGAACGGTCAAGGAGGATATGGTAATTTTTTTTAATTACAAAATAAGCAGTATATTAGAGTGTTTTAGTTGAAAATGACAAAGTCCGAACTCAGCTTAGCTGTCTAATACAATAAAATTTTTAAAGGAAACTAATTATTGCATCTGGGAAATTCAGGTGCCGTGTGGGTCTCATAGCTGAAAGGGACACACCGTGTCAGTTCAGATCTCTCTGTAATCTTTTCTTGTACTATATTCTCACTCATACTTCCTCATACTTCCTCACTCTGTATAGACCTGCTACAAATCTTTACGCAGCTTCTCTATGCTCTAAGTCCCAGGAAATGGCCAGAGAGAGCCAGGGTTCAGGTCACCACAGACCAGCCTATTTGGAACTTCTGTGTGAAATTGAAAATGTATCCTTGTGGGTAAACCAATTATCAAAATACACTTCAAAATAAGGCCAGATCTATGAGATAAAGAGTGACAGGTCATAGAGAAGCATGCCTCTTTCTCTGGGGAAAGAAGTCCCATGTCACAGCACATGGCTTGGCAAGCAGCATTTGGGTTGCATTTGCTCTTCCAATCACCCATCTGTTTGTGCACAAGTGCAGTTAGCCAGAGTCCCTGGGGCCAGGCTTACATTACCCCACCAAACAACCCAAAGAAACAGAAAACTCCCTCTCATTACACACACATAAAAATTTTTTTTAAAAAGATTCTAATTGCCAGAATCAATGTGGTCATGAATGAGGATGCTTGGATTAGTCAGGCACCATTGGAAACAGAGGACAAAGAGGGTGGGCATTCTGCCAAAAGCCCAGGTTGTTCTTACCACAAAAAGGAAAAAGGCCTGCTGAGTAAACCAAGACACCAAATGTTGCCTGATTCCCACCTCTAATCTATCACACAGACACACGGACACATACACATACACACAAAAGGCATTTCTAGAATGCATACGCCATTCTGAGAAAATCCTTTCATTATATTCTAAACAAGTTCACAATTCTCTTAACTTACACACACAGGAACTCCTCCCTTGACTGAATATTATCCTCCAGCAGTTTAACCACTGCTGCTTCGCATCCCGCTTTCACATGCAGATTTCTGAAAAAAGGCTCCAAAAATTGCTGCCTCCACTTTTTCTTTCCTGTCTTCTCTAGCTCAGATCATTCTACTGAAACAGTTCTTTTTAAGACTACATATAACTTTCTTGTTGCTAAATCAAAGAAATGCTTTATTGTTTTCACCTAACATGACATTTCAGCAGAATTTGACATCTTGAAGAAGCTTCTTGCCTTGAAAAAATGACTCTATATACTACCTTGAATTTCCTAGCATCTCTAATTCATGGTCAGTGCTCCTTGCAGGTTCATCTTCCTTATTCCAGCTCTCAAATACGGAAGTACTGCAACTTTTGGCCGTTGGCCCACTTCTCTTTTCTCCCTTTATATTCCCTCCATAAGTAATCCCACTCATGGTTATGTCTTAAAATATAGGTGGTACAGAGATGGCTAAAACTCTGAATGTCCAACTGAGGAACTCCTTCTGAGCTACAGATCTTATACCAAACTGATATGTTAAAATTTTTCTTGAAGGTCTTTGGAGGACCTTTAATTAAACATGCCCTAATTAAAAACATGTTGCCTTCCTCTTTGGGCTTCCCAGATGGCACTAGGGGTAAAGAACCTGCCTGTCAATGGAGAAGACATAAGATACATGGGTTCAATCCCTGGGTTGGGAAGATCTCCTGGAGGAGGAAATGGCAACCCACTCTGGTATTCATGCCTGGGGAATCCCATGGACAGAGAAACCCGGCAGGGTACAGTCCACAGGACTGCAAAGAATAAGACATGACTGAGTGACTCAGCATGCATGCATTCCCCTTCCTCCACAAGCAGGCTCACACGCACTGACACAGTCTTCTAGGGGCACCATCTCAACATGCGACAGCTACCGACACCATGCCTGCTGCCTCCTCTCCCTTGCTCCTCATATTTAGTGTATTTCTACCTTCTGCAAACTTAACCCTTAAGTGTTTCTTGAAGATCTTTGCATCTTAATGATCATTATAAAAGCCAGCTCTACTGTTACTTCACCCCTGGAATCTACATGCACCAGTTAATAGGTTCCATACCATTTTCTCCTCTGTCTTCTAATCTCTTCTTTCCCAATATAACCAATGACATTTTGTAAAATTGAAGTAATAGTATTCACCAACCAAAATCTAACACACTGTCTAAAGCAGAAAGTGCACTTTCACTTAATAGCATTCAAGCAATTTCTTTACCATCATAATCCCACGTTCAAATAAAACACGCTCATCCCCTTGCAAGGTAGACCTCACTAGCTCTCTACCAATTACTGTATCTAATTGTAGCATTATGACTGTAGGTAGTTTAACCTCATTGCATAGACACAGATGTAGTTCCTTATAATCCAGCAACAATGGCCTGAATGGTGGACTACCTATTTTGATACCTACTGGATTCAGTGTCACCGGTGGCATAATAATTCCATTAAACAAAAAAAGTCAGTTGCTGGTTCAGAACTGAAAACTATATACTGCTTATTAGTATAAACCAAAATTTACTCTTCTCAATGGAATTAATTCCTTAGTCTGATGTAGCAGATGTGGCATGTGGATCTACCTGGTCCATACCCCAAGACTGAAGCACTTATTTTTACACATAGGTGTGTAGGCAGTATTGTCTCTCAAGAGCTCTCAGATCAATCCACGCCTGGGGTTTGTTTAGGATGAATAAAGCCACTTCCACTTCACCCAAGGTCTCACATTCCCCTCCCTTAAATAGAGCACCTCATATCAAGAGACTGGTTGATGCAAAGATACAAATTATTAGCCCCAGTGTCTCAATTTGGGACAATTCTTTTAAAAATATCTGTATTCACTTACCAGAGCTGCTGTTAACAAAGTACTGCAAACTGGGTGCTTAAACAGTAGAAGTTCATGGTCTCATAGTTGTGTAAGCTAGAAGTCTGAGATCAAGGTGGCTTACTTTTGAGGGTTGTGAAAGAAACACTTGTCCCAGGCCTCTCTCCTATCTTCCAGTTATTGACTGGAAACCTTTCTTCCTAGCTTTTGCTGCATCATGCTAATCTCTGCCTTCATCCTCCCACTACATTCTATCCTCTGCCTGTGTGTGTCTGTGTCCAAATTTCCATTTTTTATAAGGACACGAGTCATATTGGATTAGGGTCCCACCTTATTCCACTCTGACCTCATCTTAACTAAGTACATCTGAAACAAACCTACTTCCCCATAAGATCACATTCTGAGGTACTGTACCTTAGGGTGGCAGTATGGATTTGGGGAGGGACACAGCTCAATCCACATGACTATCCCAGCTTCAGAGCGCCCATAGGAACAGCTGAAATATCTGTTGCCATGGTTCACAGGTCAAATTTTATTTTTTCTAGAATCTTTTTCCTTTGGTCTCCTATGGAGGCTAGTTTCCCAAGCTCTACTCAGTATCTTTCATGAACTCAAAGATAAAGCTAAATTTCTACTTTTGGAGAATCTGACTTGAAATATTTTGCACAAGTGGCCTGAACAGCAGACCATAAAATAGAATTTGGAGCTAGAACAGTTGCTAACTTACTGGCTTGAGGCACCACATAATAGGTGATGGGTAGTAGTTGAAGACGGGTAGCTTTGACATATGCTAGTATCACAATTGTGAAATTTTCAGCAGGGGTGAACTGGGTTGGCACACAAATGGGTGGATGTGTGAGTCCAACATATTAGAAATTTATAAAATATGGGGCAATAATAAGTATAACCCAACACTCAGAAAACTAAGATCATAGCATCTGGGCCATCACTCCATGGCAAATAGATGGAGAAACAGTGGAAACAGTGACAGACTTTATTTTGGGGGGCTCCCAAATCACTGCAGATGGTGACTGCAGCCATGAAATTAAGACACTCGTTCCTTGGAAGGAAAGTTATGAACAACCTTGACAGCATATTAAAAAGCAGAGACATTACTCTGCCAACAAAGGTCCATCTAGTCAAGGCTATGGTTTTTCCAGTAGCCATGTATGGATGTGAGAGTTGGACTATAAAGAAAGCTGAGCTCAGAAGAACTGATGCTTTTGAAATGTAGTATTGGAGAAGACTCTTAAGAGTCCCTTGGACTGCAAGGAGATTCAGTCAGTCCATCCTAAAGGAAATCAGTCCTGAATATTCATTGGAAGGACTGATGCTGAAGCTGAAACTCCAGTACTTTGGCCACTTGATGCCAAGAACTGACTCATTTGAAAAGAGCCTGATGCTGGGAAAGATTGAAGGTGGGAGGAGAAGGGGATGACAAAGGATGAGATGGTTGGATGGCATCACCGACACAATTGACATGAGTTTGAGTAAACTCTGGGAGTTGGTGATGGACAGGGAGGCCTGGTGTGCTGCAGTCCATGGGGTCGCAAAGAGTTGGATATGACTAAGTGACTGAACTGAACTGAATAAATAGAAAGACTGTGAAGTGTAATGGTTGACTTAGAGCATTTGATGTTTTGGAAAATGACAAAAGCACTGAGGGAGGTTAATCACTAATAAAATATTAAGTGTGAGAGCTAAAGGATCTCTTTGGAATCATACAGATAGACTTGCATTAGCTGAATCTGGAAGGCAAATAAATATGACAACCAGGCCCAGGACTTAATTATAAGAGTAGCAGAGCTTCAGACAAGGGTGAACTATAGATCTCACCAGTAATTGTCAAGGTTGGCACCCTCATTAGAAAGAAGTAACTTTGTGAGAATTGGGATAGAAACATTTGGACTATATATTAAAAAATATTGAATCCCCAGATTCTCCTAAAGCCTGTAGACATTCAGAGTTATCCCATTCTTCCCTATTACAGCCACCTATTATCTAACTATCTTACAAAGGTCTTTGCCTTGCAAGACTACACACACTCACCTGATTAAGATACCCTCACCTCCCTCCTGGTTACCATACCAATAACAAGCTATGTGAAAAGGTAATCGCTCCAGAGAAACACTGGGATTTTAATGGCAAAAAAGAACTACATCTCAGAGTAACATATACTGATAGTTGCCAGAAAGATATGTATGCAGCAAGTCACACAGGGAGTAGATTAAGGCAGATAGAAATATAAATTTGAACAAGAGAAAAGTAAGCAATCTGGGAATATGATCTCATATTCTTTGTAATATAATTAAAAACATCAAATTTTATTAAATAAATAAAGAGATGTACCATATTCCTGATTAGGAAAAATTAATATCATAAAGATACATCCATTGATCTAAGAGCTGTTTATTAAATGCCAACTAAGTGTCAGGTACTCTTCTGAGGAACTGGGATATTTCAGTGAGCAATACAGATCAAAATCTGTAATTCCAGCTTTCCCCCATCACTTGATAAACTTAATAAATTCTAACATAAATTATAGCAGGAATGGTCTCCTGAGAAGCTTAATAAGCTAATATAAATTTCAAATGGAAGCATCAAAGACCAAGCATAGTCAATAAATTGAAACAAAAAAGAGTAGAAGGAAACATTGAGGAAGAAGAGCGGAAGAAAGAACAAGGACACATCACATAAACAAAATCACTATAACGCTCTCAATTAAAACACTCCAGTCCTGGAATAGAGACATTTCAACAGATATAGAAACCAGACCGGCTATCCTGTAAGATTGTATCCCATGGCCTGAGCTTTTCCTGCTAGTTTCAGGGGATATAGTTCTAGGGCCCTGATGTTTTATGGAAATTAGTCATTGAGTTCACAAAGGAATTCTCTCAACTTTACCCAGATAAAAATAATGCTATTGAAAATATTGCTTTTGTAGTGAGATCCATCGTTTAGAAAAGATGAAATCAAATATGACTAGCTAAAATACATAGCTTATTTTGATAAAAAATGAAGTTTTAAAATAATTTTGGTTATTAAATATGGAAGTTAATGTGATTTGTACAGCTCACTTAAACTTGAAATACCATAGTCTTTTTTTTCTGAAAAATAAGATGTTTACACTAACTGATCATAGTCTATCACAGATGACCATGATTACCACTGTTCTTCCAGTGTTATTTGTATCTCCATTTTCTAGCTTTAATTTGGCTCAGAAACAGGAATTTTTTCTACATTAATAATTATCTGTGGCTTCCATGATGGCTCAGTGGTAAAGAATCTGCCTGTCAATGTGGGAGAAGAAGTTTCAGTTTCTAGGTTGGGAACATCCCCCAGAGAAGGAGATGGCAATCCACTCCAGTATTCTTGCCTGGGAAATCCTATGAACAGAGGAGCTTGGTGGCCTACAATCCACGGGGTGGCCTACAATCCACGGGGTTGCAAAAGATTCAGACACAATATAGCAACTAAATAATAAACAACAACAATTATATCTCCTAGGTACATAAATTACTGTTGTTTTTTTCATCACCCCATACCCCTGAAATTTGGGTGGTAGTTTAGTTACTAAGTTGTGTCCAACTCTTGCGACCCCAAGGTCCATAGGCCAACAGGCTCCTCTGTCCATGGGATTTCCCAGGCAAAAATACTGGAGTGGGTTGCCATTTCCTTCTCCAGGGGATCTTCCTGACCCAGGGAGCGAAACCATGTCCTCTGCATTGCAAGCAGCCTTTTTCACTGCAGGTGGACTTTTTACCGCTGTGTCACCAGGGAAACTCTCTGAGAATTGGGAGCTACTTTGCAAATATTTATCTTTTATAATTTGTCTTTCCATTCTTAGGCTCCACCCATCAAAGTATCTTAGTAGGAAAACAGTGTTTTTTTTTAATAATTGATCAATTATTCTATAGAAACTGGAATCCTAAATTTTTAAATATCAATCCCAGATCCTAAACTTTAAGACAGATTGACAAATATCCACTTATTATTAGTTTTAAAAACAGGAGACTTTATATACAGAGCTAGTTGGCTTCTACTTGTATAACAAAATTATACTTAAAAAGGATAATTTTCTTTGCATCAAACCACTGGTTGAAATTAAAAACTATTGCAGGAAAAATATTGGAGTGGGTTTATTATATTTTATTTATTTATGTTTAGTATAGGCTACAGTCCTTTAAGTTGTCCTCTTTGACCTGAAATGGCAATGTATAGCCAAATTTCCAGTTACCTTCAAAACCTAAGGCAGGATGATTATATGATTTAGGAGCTATGATTTAGTCTCTTTGGTAATTTTATTAACACATTTTAATTTTATTTTCCAGAGATTTTTCTGGAATCTTCCTTCTTTCTCTAGTGATAAAGAAAATGAACATGTCTGTTAAACCTGGAAAATACAATAGATACCAATACGCCAAGAGCTGAATCAGGCATAGGAAATATATCTACAGAAAGACTCCAACCAGTTAATTGCAGCTTCTGGCTTGCCTAATAGCTATACTGACAATATTTTGGTTACCCCAGTTTTTCTGACAGATTGAAATACCCTGAGAGA
Source organism: Bos indicus (assembly GCF_029378745.1). Classification (NCBI taxonomy): domain Eukaryota; kingdom Metazoa; phylum Chordata; class Mammalia; order Artiodactyla; family Bovidae; genus Bos; species Bos indicus. The sequence goes on along the minus strand of NC_091776.1, from coordinate 24,463,498 downwards.
ATCATGAAAATAGGATATTCCTTCCTTTCTTATTAATCAAATCACAAGTACTTCATAGCAAAGTTGGGGGGTTTGTCATGAAATTGTCTACTTTTATGAAGTGTCCTATTAATTTTTTTTTTTGAGAAAAAGAAAAATATATATATATTTTTACTAAATCTACTTTTATTTTATTTTTAAACTTTACATAATTGTATTAGTTTTGCCAAATATCAAAATGAATCCACCACAGGTATACATGTGTTCCCCATCCTAAACCCTCCTCCCTCCTCCCTCCCCATACCATCCCTTTGGGTCGTCCCAGTGCACTAGCCCCAAGCATCCAGTATCAGGCATCGAACCTGGACTGGCATCTCATTTCATACATGATATTTTACATGTTTCAATGCCATTCTCCCAAATCTTCCCACCCTCTCCTTCTCCCATAGAGTCCGTAAGACTGTTCTATACATCAGTGTCTCTTAAGGATATAATTATCTTAGAAATGTAGCTAACCTCCAAATATACTTTGATATACTTCCTTAATCTGTACATAGCCCTTCTGCTGCCCTGACCTCATTAAAAATCACCAAGAATAGTAATCAGTGTTATCAGGGTCCACCATGTTGTGCTCTAAAGGTAACATGTGTTGGCAGGCTTATTAATGAAATACTCTCAAGCAGAACTCAATTAAACCTTATGTGAATTAGTACTGAGCTTTGTAAAATCTATCTTTGGATAATAAGGAAGAAAATATGTTCAAAAACACAGTACAAATACACCTGATATTGACTGACAATATGTCTAGTTTCAGTCTTCTCTAAGACATATAATAATAATAATAGATTGAAAATAATTCTATTAAAAAAATGAATGTACTAAATGAAAATTACATTGCTGATGAAATTCAGCATCAGATTTTAATTCTAAGTAGTTATTTAGCAGCATCAGCAGTTCAGCCTAACAAGAAAAAAACATAGTCTTTTAATTATGATAGCTTGGTCTGTTGAACATATGACTCATTGTTTCTTTTAAATTACAATGGCTCTCAATCAATTATTTTTAGCATAATTTGAGGCTGGAAAATAATTATAGAGGCAAAAGAAATAATATGCATATTGATATTTAAGAATTATAAAAGAACACTAATCCAATGTGATTGAGAAGATGAAATTCAAATGCATATCTTTCAAACTGATGCATTTCATCAATGTCACATGACTACTTATGAGTTTCATTTTACTGAAACACTAATAACACTAGCTCTTTGGGTATTACAAAGAAGGTAAATAAGAAATATTATTTCTATTTTGCAATTATTATCTTTAACTAATATGGGAAAATATAAATAATAATTCAAATAAATATACGTTGTATTATGTACATATTTATATGCATTAAATATAAGACTGAATAGATACATGAAATTCATAAACAGCAATTTAATGCTTACTCAAAAACATAGGTACTAATATTATTGAGAAAATTAATTTTGCCTTGCAATCAAAAATTTCATGATAAAATAGAAAGTCGTTCATTTCTGAACTATCTCCAAGAAAAATATAATAGAAAGGCAAAAATAAAATTTCTGTTTCAATATAAGCTATTTTTACACCAAATTGAGGAGATAAATAGAAATTAATTGTCCTAGTTCCTTTGCACAGTATAGCATATGTTTGACTATCTTACTTATGTCATATGTATTATAGGTTAAGGCAAAAATTTCTATTTCTGATGTATGTAGCCATTAGTATAAAGCAGGTGACAAATACCATCAAATAAACTTTCTAATAATTCTGCCATAGTCTAGGACAAAATTTTTGTACCAAGGAAAACAAGAAATAATCACTTACTCAAAAACTAATTAAACCCCTAATGCATTTAAGCTGTAATTGCTGTTCAGTTCAGTTCAGTTCAGTCACTCAGTTATGTCTGACTCTTTGTGACCCCATGGACTGCAGAACAACAGGCTTCCCTGTCCATCACCAACTCCCAGAGCTTGCTCAAACTCATGTCCATCAAGTCAGTGATGCTATCCAACCATATTATCCTCTGTCGTCCCCTCCTCCTCCTGCCTTCAATCTTTCCCAGCATCAGGGTCTTCTCCAATCAGTCAGTTATTGCATCAGGTAGCCATAAGTATTGCATTTTCAGCTTCAGCATCAGTCTTTTCAATGAATATTCAGGACTAATTTCCTTTAGAATTGAATGGTTTGATCTCCTTGCAGTCCAAGGGACTTTCAAGAGTCTTCTCCAACACCACATTTCAAAAGCATCAATTCTTCAGCACTCAGCTTTGCTTCTGGCCCCACTCTCACATCCATACATGACCACTGGAAAAACCATAGCTTTGACTAGATGGACCTTTGTTGGCAAAGTAATGCGTCTGCTTTTTAATATGTTGTCTAGGTTGGTCATAACTTTCCTTCCAAGGAGTGAGCGTCTTTTAATTTCATGGCTGCAGTCACCATCTGCAGTGATTTTGGAGCCCCCCCAAAATAGTCAGCCTCTGTTTCTGTTTCCATTGTTTCCCCATCTGTTTCCCAAGAAGTGATGAGATCAGATGCCATGATCTTTGTTTTTTGAATGTTGAGTTTTAGGCCAACTTTTTCACTCTCCTCTTTCACCTTCATCAAGAGGCTTTTTAGTTCTTCTTCACTTTCTGCCATAAGGGTGGTATCATCTGCATATCTGAGGTTATTGATATTTCTCCCGGCAATCTTGATTCCAGCTTGTGCTTCATCCAGCCTGGCATTTTGCATGATGTACTCTGCATATGTTTAACAAGCAGGATGACAATTCACAGGCTTGATGTACTCCTTTCTCAATTTGGAACCAGTCTGTTGTTCCATGTCCAGTTCTAACTGTTACCTCTTGACCTGCATACAGATTTCTCAGGAGACAGATCAGGTGGTCTGGTATTCCCTTCTAAGAATTTTCCACAGTTTGTTGTGATCCACACATTCAAAGTCTTTGGCATAGTCAATAAAGCTGAAGTAGATGCTTTTCTAGAACTCTCTTGCTTTTTTGATGATCCAGGAGATGTTGGCAATTTGGTCTCTGGTTCCTCTGCCTTTTCTAAATCCAGCTTGAACATCTGGAAGTTCACAGTTTACATCCTGTTGAAGCCTGGTGTGGAGAATATTGAGTATCACTTTGCTAGCATGTGAGATGAGTGCAATTGTACGGTAGTTTGAACAGTTTTTGGCATTGGAATGAAAACTGACCTTTTCCAGTCCTGTGGCCACTGCTGAGTTTTCCAAATTTTCTGGCATATTGAAATGATAGACACTTTAACAGCATCATCTCTTAGGATTTGAAATCGCTCAACTGGAATTCCATCACCTCCACTAGCTTTGTTTGTAGTGATGCTTCCTATGTCCCTAAGGATGTCTGGCTCTAGGTGAGTGGTCACATCACTGTGGTTATCTGGGTCATGAAGACCTTTTGTGTATAGTTTTATATATTTTTCGTATAGTTCTTCTGTGTATTCTTGCCACCTCTTCTGTTTTGGTGAATTACTATTCACCAATGGCTAAATATGCATAATTATTAAACTCTTTATAATGTTCATATGAGAGAAAGTGTTTGTCTCAGTCAGTTTGGGAAGCTATAACAAAGTCCCAAAGACTGGGTAGCTTAAACAATGAAAATTTATTTCTCAGAATTCTGAAGGTTGGGAAGCCCCAGATCAAGGCAGTGACAGATTCAGTGTCGGTGTGGACCCTCTTCCTGCTATATCTTCACATGTCAGGAAGAAAGAGAAGAACCTCTCCTATCTCTTATAAAGGCATTAATTTCATTCACTATACCTCCACTCTCAAAACCTAATTATCTCTCAAATGTCCCTCCATCTACTGCCATCATATTTGGGGTTAAGATTTCAATATATGCATTTTGAGGAGGCGAAAACATTCAAGTCCATAGCAATGTTTAATATAAAACAATAAGATATTTCAAATATTTATTTGGCTGGTGATGAACATTTTGGAGAACAAAACATAATTCATAAGCTCCCATCCACTTTAGTTTATTCCCCCCCCAATAATCCACAGGATTGCAAAATAATCACTGTTTTATGTAATAAGTGTTTAAGTGTTAGTCACTCAGTCATGTCTAACTCTGCAACCCCACAGACTGCAACCCACCAGTCTCCTCTGCCCATGGGATTCTCCAGGCAAAAATATTGGACTGCATAGCCACTCCCTTCTCCAGGAGATCTTCCTACCTAGGGATTGAACCGTGGTCTCCTACATTGCAGCAGATCTTTAGTGTCTGAGCCACCAGGAAAACCTGTTATATAAGTGTCTGGGCAAAAACATTTGTGACTAGATGTAGAAAAGCACTTCTAGAATACATAGAACTTGGGACAAGACGGTGAATCTATTGGCTTAGGGAGCATCACAAAAAATCTTTTACATGTCAGATTGAGTGGGTTATAGTTTAAAATGTCCACTTCCATAACTCTAGGATGAACCTGTGTCAATGTGTACGAGTATTTTGTACTTTGAAAAAAGTGTTGCTTGCATGTGAATTAAGTTTTTGAACAAAGTATAGTGCTCTTGCGAAGTTCTGAAAGCTAAAGATTATTTTATTGCAATTATTTTTATATGTACCTAGAATTACATAAGAAATGATGTTACTGCAGGAAGCAACAATGAACTAATAGTATTAAATATAACTATTACTAATATATAGTAGTAGTATATAGTATTATTATGGGCTTCCCTGGTGGCTCAGATGGTAAAGAATCCGCCTGTGATGCAAGAGACCTGGGTTCGATCCCTGGCTTGGGAAGATTCCCTGGAGAAGGAAATGACAACCTACTCCAGTTTTTTTGGTTGGAGAATCCCCATGGGCAGAGGAGCCTGGCAGGCTACAGTCCATGGAGTCACAAAGAGTTGGACACGACTGAGCGACTAAGCACAGCACAGTATTATAATTTTTATTGCATAGTATCATTATTAGTATTATACAGTATTATTGGTATTGAAGTGAAGTGAAAGTTGCTCAGTCATGTCCAACTCTTTGCGACCCCTTGGACTATAGTCTTCCAGGCTCTTTGTCCATGGAATTCTTTAGGCAAGAATACTGGAGTGGGTAGCCGTTCCCTTCTCCAGGCAATCATCCCAACCCAGGGATCCAACCCAGGTGCCGCATTGCAGGTGGGTATTATATAGTATTCAATATATTCTGTAAATTTTGCTTGGTTTATTGAAATTGATTGTTGTTCTCCCTCAAAAGGGCTTTTCTGGTGACTCAGCAGTAAAAAAAAAAAAAAAAAATCTACCTTCAATGCTGGAAACACTGGTTCAGTCCTTGACTCTGGAAGATCCCCTGGAGGAGGAAATGGCAACCTACTCCAGTATTCTAGTCTGAGAAATGCCACGGAAAGAAGACCTTGGTGGGCTACAGTTCACGGGGTTCCAGAGTCAGACATTACTTGCCCTCTAAACAACAACAAAATCTCCCTCAAAAAGTACAATTCCTGAAGCATTGACAAATGATTATATTAATAATGATGCGTTTTATGAATTCTCCCAAAAATTAACATATTTGTAATTTTTGAAGAATTTAGGAATCTTTTGACATATAAATATTTCTGAAATACTAATGATTGATATGAACCATTCTATGAAACTCTAACCTGCTGAAAGTGAAATATTAAGTAGAGATATCACATGGTATTGCTTTAAAAATGTGGCTCAACACACCACATTATTAATTATACCAATATACTTATAATCTCAATATATATATATACACAACAAATAATTTGTATATTTGTAAGCAACCTAGGAAAAATAAATACTAACTTTAAAAATAATACATAAAGATTTGTTTAATAAAATAAGCTCAGGGTAAGTATCTAATGGGGTGGGTAAAAGCATTATCTTTGATCTTAATGGAAGAGAGAGAGTATTGGGATTGGGATAAGATGCTTATTCTTTTTTTAAATGCAGCCTGAAATTTAATTGTCTACTCTTCGTGAAATAAAATCTTGTTAGAGGTGATGATTGAGAGAAGTGATGCAAATTAATTTTTAAAAAAGCATTTTGCACTTCTAGTACAAATAAATGCTCATTAATACCTAGGCATTATTTATGATCTAATGTAATTGTGTATTATTACTTATATAGGTAGAATAGATTGTAATTAGAGCATAGATAGATTTATATTCTCTCTGCAGTTTATGAATGCCAAAATATTAATGATTCATTGAAATAGTATTTTCAGAGGAGCTTCTCAGAGGGCCTAGAAGGCATGATTTGAGATTTCCTTTCATTTCTATGAGGTGAATAGGATCATGCCAATGATCTATTCCTGTGCATGGCTTTAGAATTTTAACATTTTACATAGATCTTCTTTTTAATACCTCTGTGGATATTAAAAAGTTTGTTAAAAAAAAAAAAAAAACAGAAAGGTTAGAGACACACACTTGAATTCCTCCTTCTTCCAACAGCAATCATTCATAATTGAAAAATGGAGTTCAAGGAGTCAAATTGTTTAAAAGGATTAGTAAAACTAACCAAGGAATAGAGGACTTAATAGGGCAGAATATGCTGCTCTGACAAGTAAAGAAGGGCAAAGGGAAGAAAATAATGGTCACTTTTACTACCTTCAGAAGAGGAAATGTTTATTGCTACAGTTATGAATTTAAAAACCCAAACAAGTGAACAAACCAACAAAAGTTTAAATATACTGACTCGAATCCTAATGGACATGGCATATCCGAAGATGAAGTTTTTCATTCATATCTGAGAGAAGTCCGGAAATGGCTGAGAGAAATGCTTTGCAGAGATCACCAATGGTTATCCCTTCCACAGGCACCTCAAGGGTAGAGAAATAGCAAGTTTGTAACAGAGCACTCAAATCACAGGGTAAGAGATCAGGCAGGCTTCTTTAGGAAGTGCCTATTTGATTAGCAAGCTTGCTTCACACGGTCAGAGGTTTAGTTTGGGAGTAATAAGGAGGCTGGACTACAAATGGGTAGAAATATGATTTCAGTGAAAGAAATTTCTCCAGTTACAACTCCAAACATACCTGTGCTTAGGAAATTTTGAAGATTAAAATATAGACATATATCCCATATTTATAAAAGAATTATTTTTTAAAGAAAGAACATTTTATTCAAGACTGCAAGGAGACCCAACCAGTCCATTCCAAAGGAGATCAGCCCTGGGATTTCTTTGGAAGGAATGATGCTGAAGCTGAAACTCCAGTACTTTGGCCACCTCATGCGAAGAGTTGACTCACTGGAAAAGACTCTGATGCTGGGAGGGATTGAAGGCAGGAGGAGAAGGGGACGACAGAGGATGAGATGGCTGGGTGGCATCACCGACTCGATGGACGTGAGTCTGAGTGAACTCTGGGAGTTGGTGATGGACAGGGAGGCCTGGGGTGCTGCGATTCACGGGGTCGCAAAGAGTCGGACACGACTGAGCGACTGAACTGAACTGAACTGAAAGGAAAAGCAGAGGAAATTGCAGCAGGAGCTCCAGTTTTTGCGGTTTTAAGGTTTTCTTGATAATGGGAGTTATAGTTGCCATAACAATTTTAATAAAAGAAACAGAAGATTGACTAGTCAAGTTAGTGAAACTGCCAAAGGCAGAGGTCTTTAGAGTTGTTTTGTTTGGTCACATTTGCCTTTCTCTGTTCTAATAAATTATTTTTAAACCATAAAACATTGAATGTATAATACTCATATTTCAACATAATACATCAAAATAATTTCTCATCATGAGTGAACTATATTATATTACTTTTGCTTCAAATTCCCTAACTCCTAATTAAGTTTTCCAAAGCAATAACAATGCAAGTGGCCTGATTCTAGATGAATAATGTCAATCTCAGTAAGAATTATTAAACTCTGGTATCTGTAGAACAATCTGGCACCTGTTTTATATTGTACACATGAAGAGAACACTCAAAGGAAAATAAAGTCTAATACAGTCATTATTAAATGTTTATTAGTCACAGCTCAAAATCTCATTTATTGTATTGCAGCAAAGAAACACCTATTTCCCAGCACAAACATCTTTAAGTTTTGATAATTAAAACTTTGGATGTCAATATTTTTCCAGCTCAAGGTAGCAGGCATTATAGTGCTTATCTAGTAATGAAAGCTTATTTCTCAGCATTCAGTTTTCCTACTTAAAACCTAAGCCACATTATTTTATATCTTTCCTTTCAAATTAACTAACTGAATGCTTTTAAAATGTTGCTTTGTCATTGACATAGCAAAATATAAAGAATATTTTAACATATATATAAAGTAGAATAAAACCCATTGATGGCTTAACATTACAATTTATGAAAGAAAGCTATTTTAACATTCAAAATAGAAATAATATGTTTGGGTGTTTTCCTTCTTAGCCACGATAAATGCTCAATGAGAATGAGAGAAAAATAACTAGGGGAAACCAAAAGCATAATGAAATTCTCAAGACTGCTCATTTGATATTCCTTCATAATTTTTTCTCAGCTTTACTGAAGCATAACTGAAAAAATAAAAATTTTAGATATTTAAAGTGTACATCATGATGATTTAATACACACATACATTGTGAAAAAATTCCTTCATCTATAAAGTTATTTAACACATCCAATACCTTGCATATTTACCTTTTTAGTTATTTTTTTTTAATGAGAATGTTTAAATTCTACTCTGTCTGCAAATTTACTTATACAATACAGTGTTGTCAACTATAGTCACCATATTATACTTTAGTTCCTTAGACCTTATTTATCTTATAGCTAAAAATCTTTACACTCTTACCAACCTTATTCCCTACAGCCCTCAGGCCCTGGCAATCACTTTTCTATTCTGTTTATTTGAGTTTAACTGCTTCAGTTTCACATAGAAGTGATACCATGTGGTATTATTTATCTTTCTCTGTCTTATTTCACTTAGTATAATATCCTTAGGGTCCAAGCATGTTGTCACAGACATTGGCATTTCCTTCTTTTTGTGGCTGAATAGTATTCTATGACATTATACATACCATTTCTTTATCCATTCATCCAGTGATAGACCCTTAGGTTGTTTGCAAATCTTGGCTATTGTGAATAACGCTGCCATAAAAATGGAAGTGCAAGGTAACTCATTGTTATCCTTTGAACAGGTATCATTTTAACAGGTGTGAGGTGATATCTCACTATGGTTCCGGTTTGACGGTTCCTACATTGAGCATCTTTTCAGGTACCTTTGGCCATCTGTAAAAATGTCTTTTTAAATCCTCTGCCCATTTTTAATTGAACTGTTTTCTTTTCTTACTTTCTTTCTTTCTTTTCTGCTATTGAGTTCTATGAGTTCTTTATATATGAGGTATGTGATTTGCAAATCTTTTCTCTCATTTCATAAATTACCTTATCATTTGTTGATGATTTCTTTGCCATGCAGAAACTTTTTAGTTTGATATAGTCTCACTTCTTTTCTTTTGTGGGGGTGGGGGGCATTGTTCCTTTTAGTGTCAAATTCGAAAAACATTACCAAAACTGAGGACAAGGAGCTTACATATGCATAGTACAGGCATACATTCTTTTACAGCTATTTGCTTTACTGAGATTTGCAGATATTTCAGTTTCTTACAGACTGAAGGTTTGTGGTAAGACTGGTTTGAGCAAATTATTAAGACCATTTTCCGAACATCATTTGCTCACTTTGTGTCTCTCTGTTACATTTTGGTAATTCTTGAAATATTTCAAAAATTTTCTTCTTTTCTTTATTCTATTTGTTATGGTGATACGTACTCTTTGATGTTAATATACTAGCTTTTTTTCGGTGGGGGATGACACAAACCATGAATACAACATGGCAAGCATATCAATACTTGTTGTTTATGTTCTGACTGCTTCAGCAACTGGCAGTTTCCCTCTCTCTCTCCTCTCCCTCTCCTCAGGTCTGCCTATTCCCTGAGACACAAGAACATTAAAATTGGGCTGATTAATACCACTACAATAGGCTCTAAGTGTTCAATTATTTGGAAGAGTTGCAAGTCAAAAGCTAGAAATGGTAAATCAGTAAGGAAGGCGCTCCCAAAGTCTACAGTCAAAAAGTTAGGCCTCTTGCACCAATTAGACAATGTAAAATTGCAAAGGAAAAGTTCTTCAAGGAAATTAAAAGTGCTGCTCCAGTGGACACATAAATAATAAGAAGATGAAACATGCTTGTTGCTGATATGGAGAAAGTTTCAGTGGTCTGAAGAGATCAAAACAGTCACGTTACCTTAAGCCAAAGCCTAATCTAGAGCAAGGCTCTAACTCTCTTCAGTTCTATGAAGGCTAAGAGAGGTGAAGAAACCATAGAAGAAGAGTCTGAAGCTTGCAGAGGTTTTTGCATGATGTTTAAGGAAAGAAATCATCTTCACAACATGAAAGTGCAAGGTAAGCAGCCAGTGCTGATATAGAAGCAGCAGTGAGTTATCCAGAAGATCTAGCTAAGATAATAAATGAAGGTGGCTACACTAAATAACCGGCTTTCAATGCATATGAAACAGCCTTCTATTCAAAGAAGATGCTATCTAGGAGGTCTAGCTAGAAAGAAGTTCATGTGGGCTTCAAAGCTTCAAAGAATAGGCTGAATTTTGTTAAGGGCTGATGCAGCTGATGACTATTTTGAAGCCAATGCTTATTTGTTGTTGTTTAGTTGCTAAGTCATGTCCCACTCTTTGTGACTCCATGGAACTTCCAGGCTCCTCTGCCCATGGGATTTCCTTGGTAAGAATACTGGAATGGGTTACCATTTCCTTCTCCAAAGGATCTTCCCAACTCAGGGATTGAACCCATGTCTTCTACATTGGTAGGCAAATTCTTTACTGCTGAGCCACAAAGGAAGCCTGATGCTTATTACCATCTTGAAAATTCTAGGACTCTTTAGAACTATACTAAATCTACTCTACTTGTGCTCCATTAGTGAAACAAGGCCCAATGACAGACGATCTGACAGGATACCTGTATATGGCCTGGTTTATTGAATATTTTAGGTCAACTGGTCTAGTGTTGTGTCCTAATTCTCAGAACAAGAAACAAAAAAGGTTTCATTCAAAATATTATTTTTTATTGACAATTATTATTGAAATTTTTAAACACACAGTTCAGTTCAGTTAGTTCAGTTCAGTTGCTCAGTCATGTCTGACTCTTTGCGACCCCATGAATTGCAGCATGCCAGGCCTCCCTGTCTATCACCAACACCCGGAGTTCACTCAAACTCACGTCCATTGAGTCGGTGATGCCATCCAGGCATCTCATCCTCTGTCGTCCCCTTCTCCTCCTGCCCCCAATCCCTCCCAGCATCAGAGACTTTTCCAATAAGTCAACTCTTCTCATGAGGTGGCCAAAGTACTGGAGTTACAGCTTTAGCATCATTCCTTCCAAAGAAATCCCAGGGCTGATCTCCTACAGAATGGACTGATTGGATCTCCTTGCAGTCCAAGGGACTCTCAAGAGTCTTCTCCAACACCACAGTTCAAAAGCATCAATTCTTCAGTGCTCAGCTTTCTTCACAGTCCAACTCTCACATCCATACATGACCACAGGAAAAACCATAGCCTTGACTAGACGGACCTTTGTTGGCAAGATAATGCTTTTCAATATGCTATCTACGTTGGTCATAACTTTTCTTCCAGGGAGTAAGAGTCTTTTAATTTCATGGCTGCAGTCACCATCTGCAGTGATTTTGGAGCCCCGAAAAATAAAGTCTGACTCTGTTTCCACTGTTTCCCCGTTTATTTCCCATGAAGTGATGGGATCAGATACCATGATCTTCATTTTCTGAATGTTGAGAATTAAGCCAATTTTTTCACTCTCCTCTTTCATTTTCATCAAGAGGTTTTTTAGTTCCTCTTCACTTTCTGCCGTAAGGGTGGTGTCATCTGCATATCTGAGGTTATTGATATTTCTCCTGGCAATCTTGATTCCAGCTTGTGCATCTTCCAGCCCAGCGTTTCTCATGATGTACTCTTGTAACCACATAGGTACTATAATTTTGAACATCATACCCACATAATCTTTTACCTATAGTTCAAATGTTCAGGGAAGACAATTATAGTTATATTTTTCTATGTAATGTTCATATACAGTTGGACATTTTAGTTTTTAGATCACTGTTTCCATAACTAGATTTTCTTTTTTAGCTCACTCTATAACTGAGCATGAGATGCATGTGACATTCTAGGTTTAGTTAGATGTTTCAAGTTCTGTTCTCCCCAAAATTGTTTGCATAAACATTCCCCTCTGATTTCCCTCCATCAGTCCTTTTTATTTTTATAGTTTCTATGTCTCTGTTGATGTTGTCTAAATATTAATTAATTACTAGCAAACTGTGTTTATAACATTCTTATGTTAAGCCACACCCATGGGGCAATCCAAGACGGGTGGGTCATGGTGGAGAGATCTGACAGAATGTGGTCCACTGGAGAAGGGAATGGCAAACCACTTCAGTATTCTTGCCTTGAGAACCCCATGAACAGTATGAAAAGGCAAAATGATAGGATACTGAAAGAGGAACTCTTCAGGTTAGTAGGTACCCAATATGCTACTGGAGATCAGTGGAGAAATAACTCCAGAAAGAATGAAGGGATGGAGCCAAAGCAAAAAGAATACTCAGCTGTGGATGTGACTGGTGATAGAAGCAAGGTCCGATGCTGTAAAGAGCAATATTGCATAGGAACCTGGAATGTCAGGTCCATGAATCAAGGCAAATTGGAAGTGGTCAAACAAGAGATGGCAAGAGTGAATGTTGACATGCTAGGAATCAGTGAACTAAAATGGACTGGAATGGGTGAATTTAACTCAGATGACCGTTGTGTCTACTACTGTGGGCAGGAATCCCTCAGAAGAAATGGAGTAGCCATCATGGTCAACAAAAGAGTCTGAAATGCAGTACTTGGATGCAGTCTCAAAAACGACAGAATGATCTCTGTTTGTTTCCAAGGCAAACCATTCAATATCACAGTAATCCAATTCTATGGCCCAACCAGTAATGCAGAAGAAGCTGAAGTTGAACGGTTCTATGAAGGCCTACAAGACCTTTTAGAACTAACAGTTTTGCCAATAGAACACACTGGTCATAACAAACACTCTCTTCCAACAACACAAGAGAAGACTCTACACATGGACATCACCAGATGGTCAACACTGAAATCAGATTGATTATATTCTTTGCAGCCAAAGATGGAGAAGGTCTATACAGTCAACAAAAACAAGACCAGGAGCTGACTGTGACCCAGAACATGACTCTTTATTACCAAATTCTGACTTAAATCGAAGAAAGTAGGGAAAACCACTAGACCATTCAGGTATGACCTAAATCAAATCCTTTATGATTATACAGTGGAAGTGAGAAATAGATTTAAGGGCCTAGATCTGATAGGTAGAGTGCTTGCTGAACTATGGAATGAGGTTCGTGACATGGTACAGGAGACAGGGATCAAGACCATCCCCATGGAAAAGAAATGCAAAAAAGCAAAATGGCTGTCTGGGGAGGCCTTACAAATAGCTGTGAAAAGAAGAGAAACGAAAAGCAAAGGAGAAAAGGGAAGATATAAGCATCTGAATGCAGAGTTCCAAAGAATAGCAAGAGATAAAAAAGCCTTCCTCAGTGATCAATGCAAAGAAATAGAGGAAAGCAACAGAATCGGAAAGACTAGAGATCGCTTCAAGAAAATTAGAGATACCAAGGGAACATTTCATGCAAAGATGGACTCCATAAAGGACAGAAATGGTAGGGACCTAAGAAAAGAAGATATTAAGAAGAGGTGGCAGGAATACACAGAAGAACTGTACAAAAAAGATCTTCACGACCAAGATATTCACGATGGTGTGATCACTCACCTAGAGCCAGACATCCTGGAATGTGAAGTCAAGTGGGCCTTTGAAAGGATCACTATGAACAAAGCTAGTGGAGGTGATGGCATTCCAGTTGAGCTATTTCAACTCCTGAAAGATGATGCGGTGAAAGTGCTGCACTCAATATGCCAGCAAATTTGGAAACTCAGCAGTGGCCACAGGACTGGAAAAGGTCAGTTTTCATTCCAATCCCAAAAAAGGCAATGCCAAAGAATGCTCAAACTACTGCACAATTGCACTCATCTCACATGCTAGTAAAGTAATGTTCAAAATTCTCCAAGCCAGGCTTCAGCAATACGTGAACCGTGAACTTCCCGATGTTCAAGCTGGTTTTAAAAAAGGTGGAGGAACCAGAGATCAAATTGCCAACATCAGCTGGATCATGGAAAAAGCAAGAGAGTTCCAGAAAAACATCTATTTCTGCTTTATTGACTATGCCAAAGCCTTTGACTGTGTGGATCACAATAAACTGTGGAAAATTCTGAAAGAGATGGGAATACCAGACCACCTGATCTGCCTCTTGAGAAATCTGTATGCAGGTCAGGAAGCATCAGTTAGAACTGGACATGGAACAACAGACTGGTTCCAAATAGGAAAAGGAGTACGTCAAGGCTGTATATTGTCACCCTGCTTATTTAACTTATATGCAGAGTACATCATGAGAAACGCTGGGCTGGAAGAAGCACAGGCTGGAATCAAGATTGCTGGGAAAAATCTCAATAACCTCAGATATGCAGATGACACCACCCTTATGGAAGAAAGTGAAGAGGAACTAAAAATCCTCTTGATGAAGGTGAAAGAAGAGAGTGAAAAAGTTGGCTTAAAGCTCAACATTCAGAAAACTAAGATCATGGCATCCGATCCCATCACTTCATGGGAAATAGATGGGGAAACAGTGGAAACGTGTCAGACTTTATTTTTGGGGGCTCCAAAATCACTGTAGATGGTGACTGCAGCCATGAAATTAAAGGACGCTTACTCCTTGGAAAGAAAGTTATGACCAACCTAGATAACACATTCAAAAGCAGAGACATTACTTTGCCAACAAAGGTCCGTCTAGTCAAGGCTATGGTTTTTCCTGTGGTCATGTATGGATGTGAGAGTTGGACTGTGAAGAAGGCTGAGCGCTGAAGAATTGATGCTTTTGAAGTGTGATGTTGGAAAAGACTTTTGAGAGTCCCTTGGACTGCAAGGTGATCCAACCAGTCCATTCTGAAGAAGATCAGCCCTGGGATTTCTTTGGAAGGAATGATGCTAAAGTTGAAACTCCAGTACTTTGGCCACCTCATGCAAAGAGTTGACTCATTGGAAAAGACTCTGATGCTGGGAGGGATTGGGGGCAGGAGGAGAAGGGGATGACAGAGGATGAGATGGCTGGATGGCATCACTGACTCGATGGACATGAGTCTGAATGAACTCTTGGATTTGGTGATGGACAGGGAAGCCTGGCATGCTGCGATTCATGGGTCACAAAGAGTCAGACACGACTGAGCGACTGAACTGAACTGAACTGAACATTCTTGTATACTAATGCCAATCACAAGGTTATCTCAGGATTAGTATTCATAAATTTCATTTTTGGGGCTTGAGAAACATTCACATTTTCTAGTTTTTTCATATGTGTAATAATCTTAATTTCACTTGGGGCTGGTGGATGTTATATATAGACAATCTAGACTGTTCTATTCCTCCAGAGAATACTGGATTTTTATTACATCATTCATTTTATTATATGAGGCAATTAATTTGATTGTCTTAACTGTAGTCTCTATATTTAGAGCAACAAGTCAACTCTGAGTTAATTATTTAATTTCTAGCTGTATTACTTGGAATCTAATCTGTATATATATAATTTGGTGGTCAGTAAGAGATTTGCTTAGAGCTTATTCTCAGAATATGGGATTTCACTTCTATGATTCTTACTTCTGGGCCCCCCACACTACTGAATAACTTTGGATATTAAACACACAATCTGAGTGTGGTTCTTTAGGTCACAAAGATAGCAGGTTATCAGAAATCTCCCCAGTCCCATGATGATGACCACAGCTAGCAACTATGAGAATTTACTCGAAGGTATTTCCTTTGTATAAGTACCTGCTTTGGGCTGCTTTCTAATATCTTCAGAGATTTGGATTTTATTGTTTTCAATTGTTTTCCCTGAATTTATAGTTGCTATCAATAGGAAAATCTATCCAATAGGAACTTACATAGCCATGCCAGAAACAAACTCTACTGTCATCAAGCTTAATGCTAGTATTTGTATTGACTATAATTCAGCCCTTACTTTAGATTTAATCACTTTCATTGCTGTTTTTGTTTGTTTGCATTTTGGCCTTGTTGGTTTTCTAGATTTTGCAAACTCATCAATAACATAATATAGATACTTTATAATATTTTCTGTATAGAGATAAATTTGTCAGTTGATTTCACAAATGCCTCGTCTATTATTATACTAAGGAAGAGAAGGCATCTTTTAAAATCCATGTTAACATGGCTATGCTTTTTTCCCCAATATAGCTAATTTACTTATAGCCCTTATTTTCTATCAGCATGTTTTTAATGCAAATACTCTACAGCAAAAAAAAAAAAAAAATCAATCAATCAATCAATAGGAATACAGGAAACAAAGGTTAGTTCTCATTGTGTTTCATCAAAATTATAAGTATACTTGGTTGTTTGAGGAAAGAAAATTCAATTTTCAGTTTCTTTGTTGAGAAAAATTACATTTTTCAGTTACAGATATGCTCGGAGATGAAGCAAATATATTATATGGATAAAAAAGCAAAAAAAGTTTGGATGAATTTCAAAAAAAACTGGTTTTAATGTTTCCCTTAATATAAGGTAATATATATACATGGACTTTGAAGTTTGAATGCAATGAAAAAACCTAGATTGGTTTACAAGTTATCTGAAAGAAGCACGGATCAATGATGCATCTAATATTTTTGCTTGTCTCCATGAAGATTCATGTGTCTTTACATGGAAATATTTGCAGGCAATATAAAAGTTTTAAAATAGGAACCTCAAGGAGAGCCAAAGTTATTTGATAAAAGCACAGATCAATGATGAAGCTGAAAATTGTTCTCACTTCCCTGAGGAATTAATGAAATTTACATGAAAATATTTGAGGGCACCTTAAAAATAATAAAATAAGTCATAAGAAGAGTCAGTGTCAAACTCACAACTTTGAACTCAGAGTTGAATACCCCAGTTCTTTGTTTTTTTCAACTTTATTTAGAGGAGTCAACATTTAAGGCAGTATTCATCGTGAAAAGTATGAAATCATCGAGGTTGAAATTATAAAAAGGGGTATCTAAATTATTTGAATTTAGTTCATAATAGAGCTCAAATGGAAGAGTGGGCGATTGGTAAAAAGCCTCTAATGAAGAAAAAAAATGCATAGGCTCTGCGCTTACAGTTATCTTACCCATTTAAAAAAATTAAATGTGCCATTTAACCTCTCTAAATCATCATTTTATTTTATAAATTAGGACTAACAATATCTGTTCTGACAAACACACAGTGTTTATGAGACTCTAATGAGGAAAGGTCATTCTAGTCAAAGCTATGGTTTTTCCAGTAGCCATGTATGGATGTGAGAGTTGGACTATAAAGAAGGCTGAGTGCCGAAGAATTGATGATTTTGAACTGTGGTGTTGGAGAGGACTCTTGCAAGGAGATCTAACCAGTCCATCCTACAGGAAATTAGTCCTGAATATTCATCGGAAAGACTGATGCTGAAGGTGAAACTCCAATAGTTTGGCCACCTGATACGAAGAAATAACTCACTGGAAAAGACCCTGATGCTGGGAATGATTGCAGGTGGGAGGAGAAGGGGATGACAGAGGATGAGATGGTTGGATGGCATCACTTACTCAATGGACATGAGTTTGAGTAAGCTCTGGGAGCTGGTGATAAACAGGTAAGCCTGGCATACTGCAGTCCATAGGGTCGCAAAGAGTCAGACACAACTGAGCGACTGAACTGAATTGAACTGAATGAGGAAATGTATGTAAATTACCTAAGTTATAAAGAATTAAATGAATAAAGATACAAATTTGAAATATGTTTTGAGAACAGATAGCAGTTAAAATTAAGTTTCTTTGTAGTTTCAGATAATGCAGTGTTTAGTATACATTACAGTTAATTATTCATTAATTGAGCAAAGAAAGTGTATATTGAACTTAACTAAATTATTCACTTAACATGAATTCTTTAAATAATCATATATATATATTCATTTTAAGTTTATCTACAACTATTATATTTGTTATTGTAAGAAAATTCTGTACTAAACTCAGTGAAAATGGAAATGAATTACTTAATTCCCTCAATGAGCTCACAGATTAGTGAAAATAAACATGTAAGACTTTGACCCATCCTATTAAATGTCATAAGTGCACACCATAAGTGCTATGGAAAAATAGATGAGAAAGTAATAATTTTTTGCAAAGTGTTATAAAGTGATAAATAGAAAAGACACTATTTGAACTGGTAGTTAAATGAAAAGCTAAGGGGAGGAAAGGTGACAAGAGCCAGATTTTCAAATTTATAGCAAACTGTAACATGGCACCATGACAACATTTTAGAAGTATTGCATTTGTGGAGTGGCTTAATTCTCACAAAACAGGAAATCAGATATAATTTTACCTAAAAAGTTAGTTTTAATTTTGGCCTTTTAACACTGGAGTAAACTAAGCCCTCGAGAGGTCAGGTGACTTTCTAACAGCACATGCCAGATAAATAGCAGAGCAGGGATTCAAGCTCAGTCTCTGACCGCCGTCTAAGTGCTTAACCTTTGGTATATATTGTCACCTTTGAGCATGTCAACAGCTTCACAATTTGAAAAATGGGAGGAAGGATTCCACCCAATGAGAACAGCATGAGCAAAGGCACCAGCCAATTAGAGCACAGGGAGGGACACCTATTTCAGTAACTCTAGTGAACTGAGCACTGGGTGGAAGGGCAGTCATGTAGTTAATACATTCCCACCATGTTTACACAAAGGAAGAGCTAATAAACTGATATAACCACTTTATTTTGCTGTGATCAGTCAGATAGTACTCATCTCAACCTCAGTTGCTTTGAGAAACATTTTCTTATCATCAGTCTTGATCAGCACTTCAATAGATAGGTAGTTTCTTAAGTTAAGTATTCATTAATTAAGCAAATAAAATAAAGTTTATGTTGAACTTCAAATTATTCACTTAACATGAATTCTTTTTAAGTTTATCTGCAAATATTATATTTATTACTGTAAAAATCTCTGTACTAGAAATAGCCTGAAATAACTGAAATAACATTCTCTGGAAAAGTATATGCTTCACCTTCCTCTCTGGTGAGAATGGGAGGAGTTAGGATTGATACTCTTGTGATTAGGATAAGTTTAGGTCAGTATGAACCTCCTATTAACAAAGGAAAAGAAAATCCCTGGCAGAAAGTGCAAACAATGGCATACTTGTCATAAGTGAAGAAAAGTATAATAACATATAAAGTATACATATATACTTTTTAAACAAATTGTGCCACTTAATTCTTACATTTAAATAAGAAAGCGAAAGATGACAAATCATATGTATAGTAACCAGTGTGCTTTCACAATCTATGCTTAACAGAGTTCTATATAAACAGATCAAAAAGAAGGGATTATAGAAACTCAGTAGTTTCCATGGTTTTAGAGTCAAACTAATGATTTCAGGATCAAGTGAATAGGTATGAAATTTCACAGATTCTTGAAAAATACAATGGCAATGAGATATTGATTAAGTATATGCACTGGGCTGGAAACTGAATTTCAGATTCAAGATAATAAACTATTGGTATTCCAGTAAATCTTCAAAGAATAGCTCTATTCTCTAAAGTGCAACTTCTAGGGATTATAATGATATTTTAAAAAATATGTATTGCCTAATCATTGGAAAGCTCCAAGGAATAACTTGAATCTTATAAAACTGAAACACACTCAAAGACGACAAACTGATGTATTCTTTCACTGTTTTCTGGGGAAATAGTCAAGATATTTGTAAATTAAATTTAAACAAAATGTTAATTAATTAATTCTATTCTTTTTAGAATATGAATGTGAAATTGTTTAAAGGTAGAGAAACAAGAGGTTGTTTTTATTGTCAAATATGTCAGTATAATGAAACTATTAGGTGTATATTTGGAACGTAAAAATGAATGCCAATACAAGATCAAAAGGATTGGGTACCTATACATAGAATTCAAGTTATTAATCCTAACAACACAAATAAGCTAAATCTTCAGAGGAAAAAAATGTACATGTATAGGTATGATTTAAGAACTAGAAATTTTCTATTACTTACCTGCCATAAATATAGTTCAGTTATGTACCTTTAAAGGATTTAATAAGAATGATGTGTCACTTTACATTTATTTATTACTTTAAAATTGGTTAATGAGTTTAAAACACATAACCTTTGTAGATACAATAGCTGCATGCAGGCAGGCACAAATCCTTACTGCAATTAAACAGAAGGAGAAATCATGGCTCAGAGAGTTTGAGACATGCAAGAAGTTGAGCAGAAATGCCAGGATGGATTCTCCAGTTCTTAGTCTAATTCCTTTTTCTCCAGACATTGTATTTTCTTTCAGGCACAGCTTGACTAATCACATTGTCTGTGGAAAATGAGAGAAGTCTATTGTTTTTCATGCATCCCTATCAAATACGTAGAATCATATAAAAACCAGAAAAGGATATTACGGAAGTATAGCAAAGTTATCTTAAATAACTATTATTCCTGCCTGAGCTATTCGTTGCTTGAAGGCTCAGACACCCTTCCGTGGTGTTTCACTGTTCATGGTAAAGTCCTCAAGGTTAAAGTCAAAGGGAAACTATAAAGCCTCATTAATACTGGAAAGATTATGCCACATAGTTTCTAATGAGTCTCAGCAAAGCCCCCAGTGTCCTCAGTGAATGAAAGAAAGAACTATTTTCCTCAAGGACCAGACTATATGCACATAACACCTCCCAGTTATGTCTGTTCTTATTCCTGTTAGAAATCACTGTGCCTTTTTTCAACTCATGGAAAATGCAATCCAACACTTGTTGCCTTCTCTTCCTTTTATTTTTTTATTCAGCACTTATCTTCTAACATACTGTACATTTCATTGCTTATTATCCCTATACAAATATAAGCTCTCTAAGAGCTAAGTTTTCATCTATTGTTTTTTTTCCTTGTTGCATAGAACAGTGCCTGATACATAGTATTTCTAAATATTTATTTATGATGCTATTATATTACTTCTATTATTTTATGGTTAATATTATAAATATTTATTCACAAACATTTGTTCTTATTTATTAAGTAAATGATTAATCATTTAATCAATTAACATTTTAAAGTCTCACCCAATAGCATGGATATTTATTTTTGTTTAATAACGTATTAACATCAAAAATATGTATTGATCACCTAGTATGTGCCTGCTGGGTGTAATGAGCCATGACCTGTCTTCAAGGAGCTTATAATCTTATAGGAAAATAATTAATTACTGTATTTTTAACATATCAATGTCCATATAATGAAATAGCACATTTTATTTTGTCTGGAGGCTTCCAGAAGGCTTCATGGATGAAGTAAAACTTAAGCTAAGACTTCAAGGATTGTAAATGTTAAAAGGATTGTTAATGTTAAAGGTTGAAGTTGTGGTTCACACAGGCATGACCTGTGCAAAGGTCCTAAAGCAGAAATAAGCTAGGTGTGATCAGGAATATAATAAGTTTTGTGTGACTCTAGCCTACTGACATGGAAACAAATACAGAGAGATATGTCTTGAACTGAGGACCAATCTGTCCTGTAGAACCTTGAATGTCATGATAGGTATATTTGTTAAAATGGAATTGTAATGAAATAGATATTAGCTTTATATTAAGCACAATGGAAAACAATGGGGGAATATTAAGGAAGAAATGCATTATGATCAGACTTACACTTTATAAGATTTTTCTTTGTAGTGAAATGGAAATGAAAAATGCAGTAGTACCAAAACAAGTAGATGCAAAGAAAGTTTTAGGCTATTTTAGCAGCCCCAGTATTCAGAGGGCTTGGCTATATTGTTGGTTATCAGCACAGGACTGAGCACATTAATTCGTTCATTCAAAAAGTTGACTTTTGAGCACTTGCTTTTTTTCCATTCACTCTAAGCACTTAGCAGAGGTAAACAACACCCACATGGGTCTTATAGTTTATTAGGGAAAACACTGGTTGTTAAGAGACTACGAACAGAAGGACCTGCTTTCATGCGTTCTGTGAGCATTGGCTTCTCAGAAGGTGACATTTTATTGGCACCCTGAAAAAAATCAGGTGACTCTATCCAAGCAAATAACAAGGAACAAAAAGTACCAGGTAGTGATGTGTGCATAAAGAAAAATAAAATAACTCTGAATGTAAAACATGAAAATAAATGATTATTTTAATCTATACAAATACACATATATTTTTACCTAGAAAAATCCAGAAGCAAATCAACTTAAAAACTCAGACAAATTTTTTTATAAGTTACTGACATTCTTTGGTTGGTCATAGTGCATATCTGAAATCTTTTATAACACATACACATTGTTCTTATAATTTACTTGTTCGTACACTATACATACCAGATCATAAATATGTTTAGCACAGTGACAGCATAGCCTCCACCATCTACGTGCTCACACTATATTCTCAGCAATTGTTACATTGAAAAATATAATTGAATATATTGGCTACTAATTCTGAATGAATTTCAACAGCTATTTGATCAGCACTTATTTAGTGTTCTGTAAGTTCTAGTCTTTAACCTTGGCAGCTCACGAAAGAAATTGCCACTCGGTTTAATTACTTTATTCCCATCATGCAGAACATTTTCTTCAGGCATATCAACCATAAAACACTCATAATCTTTCTGAGGAAAGGCATTGAACTGGTAGAGTTTGAGATGCCATAATAGCATGTTTTATCCTTATCTGGAGGTGAAGTTGAATTCTGTAAAGAATCCCTATGCTTTGCAATTCTTTTGCCCAGTAGAGGGAACTGGATTGGGTGGGGGAAGAGAGGCAACACTGAACATATATGCATATTAATTGTTCTATGCTAATGTCAAAGAGGACAGTTCCACACTGAAAGGAATATTTGAGCAGAGTTTGATCTTAATTCTTTTTATAGATTCTCATTGATCTGGTTCTGAAGTAATTACTTGACAAGGTCATAGAAAATCATAAAGGAGTAGCTCAGCTAATGACAGTATAAAGACACTTCTGATAAGTGGTCAGAAATATGATCAAGGGAGATTTGGGTTGCTTTAATCATGCTGCATGGGTCTCTGAATTACATTAATGATGGTCCCGTTTGTGTGTTATTAAGCCTCATTTTATACAAGCAAGTGGGTGCCAAGAAAGCAATGGCATATAAGTCAAAATATTAAAAGCATAATTGTTAAATTTTATACTTCTATTTTATATTATATGTAATTGGCAACCAGCTTTAAAACTCCCTAAAATTTATATTCTTATTGCTTTTAGAAACTTCCTTAATAATTTGCAATCTAAGAAACAAAACATATAAGTACCTCTTTTATTATAAGTTGATCAATAAAAGTAGAATAAATATAATATTATTATTAAACCCTGAGCACTGTTATTTATGAACATTCGTAACCAGAAAAATCTCACTATATGGTTGCATATTATCGTAGTCAGGATAACAATTCCTACTTTATCTTAAAAACAGCCACAAAATCTTAGTTAATTAATATGGTAAAAGTATATCTTATTTATGTCTTTGTTCAATTCATTTAAGATGTGTCTACAGTTCTGTTTTTCTTCAAGAAGGATCCAGAGATCCAGGCTACCTGCACCAGGATGCTCCATCATCCTCTATGTCTGTCTCAGAATTTTCCACTGGATCCTCTGTGTACAGCTGTCCAGTGAGTAATGGCAGCCTATGATAGAAACTAAAGCATGTGTGATGGCCAAGTAAATGTGGTAAAACACTTCTATCCACAGTTGTTTTACCAAGCCTCATCAGTTCAGTTCAGTTCAGTCACTCAGTCGTGTCTGACTCCTTACGACCCCATGAACTGCAGCATGCCAGGCCTTCCTGTCCATCACCAACTCCCAGAGCCCACTCAAACCCATGTTCATTGAGTCAGTGATGGCATCCAACCATCTCATCCTCTGTCATCCCCTTCTCCTCCTGTCCTCAACCCTACCCAGCATCAGGGTCTTTTCAAATGTCAGCTCTTCGCATCAGGTGGCCAAAGTATTGGACTTTCAGCTTCAACATCCATCCTGCGAATGAATACCCAGGACTGATCTCCTTTAGGATGGACTGGTTGGATCTCCTTGCAGTCCAAGGGACTCTCAAGAGTCTTCTCCAACACCACAGTTCAAAAGCATCAATTCTTCTGTGCTCAGCTTTCTTTATGGTTCAACTCTCACATCCATACATGACTACTGGAAAAACCATAGCCTTGACTAGACGGACCTTTGTTGACAAAGTAATGTCTCTGCTTTTTAAATGTTCTGTCTAGGTTGGTCATAATTTTCCTTCCAAGGAGTAAGCATTTTTTAATTTCATGGCTGCAATCACCATCTGTAGTGATTTTGGAGCCCCAAAAAATAAAGTCATGCACCGTTTCCACTGTTTCCCCATCTAGTTGCCATGAAGTAATGGGACTGGATGCCATGATCTTCGTTTTCTGAATGTTGAGCTTTAAGCCAACTTTTTCACTTTCCTCTTTCACTTTCATCAAGAGGCTCTTTAGTTCTTCTTCACTTTCTCCCATAAGGGTGGTGTCATCTGCATATCTGAGGTTATTGAGATTTTTCCCAGAAATTTTGATTCCAGCTTGTGCTTCCTTCAGCCCAGCATTTCTCATGGTGTACTCTGCATATAAACTAAATAAGCAGGGTGACAATATACAGCCTTGATGTACTCCTTTTCCTATTTGGAACCAGTCTGTTGTTCCATGTCCAGTTCTAACTGTTGCTTCTTGACCTGCATATGGGTTTCTCAAGAGGCAGGTCAGGTGGTCTGGTATTCCCATCTCTTTCAGAATTTTCCACAGTTTATTGTGATCCACACAGTCAAAGGCTTTGGCATAGTCAATAAAGCAGAAATAGACGTTTTTCTGGAACTCTCTTGCTTTTTTGATGATCTAGTGGATGTTGGCAATTTGATCTCTGGTTCCTCTGCATTTTCTAAAACCGGCTTGAACATCTGGAAGTTCACAGTTCACGTATTGCTGAAGCCTGGCTTGGAGAATTTTGAGCATTACTTTACTAGCGTGTGAGATGAGTGCAATTGTGCGGTAGTTTGAGCATTCTTTGGCATTGCCTTTCTTTGAGATTGGAATGAAAATTGACCTTTTCCAGTCCTGTGGCCACTGCTGAGGTTTCCAAATTTGCTGGCATATTGAAGCAAGAAAGAAACCACAGGAGGACTGCAACTATGGTCAGTATTGTCTCTCACATACTCAAAATGAAGAAAGTAATTAGTGAGAAATTGCTTATTCTCCATTACACATAACTGTTTAGGTCACCTGGGGCTTCCCTGGCAGCTCAGATAGTAAAGAACCTGCTTACAATGTGGGAGACCCAGGTTCAATTTCTGGGTTGGGAAGATGCCCTGGAGAAGGGAATGGATACCCACTCCAGTATTATTTCCTGGAAAATTCCATGGACAGAGACACCTGGGGGGCTACAGTCCATGGAGTTGAAAGAGTCAGACACCACTGAGTGACTAACACTTTCACTTTCTTTTAATTTCTTCACCTTTTAACCAGAAAAACTAGATTCAAGCTTATTCATTCACTCAAAGAATCTCATAAATATGGCAAGAAAACACAATCTAAGCAGTATGTGCTAGGTACTAAGGAGATGCAACTGAATAATGTCAGAAAGGTCTCTTGTTGCCCTCATGGCACTTCTATTTTAGTGGAGTTCTTGTGCTTAGGTGCTCAGTGTGTCTGAACCTTTGTGACCCCATGGACTGTAGCCCACCAGGCTCCTCTGTCCATGGGAAATCTCCTGGCAAGTATAGTGAAGTGGGCTTCCATGCCCTTCTCCAGGGGATCTTCCCAACCCAGGGATCAAACCCAGATTTCCTGTACTGCACGTGGACTCTTTATTGTCTGAGCCACCAGGGAAGCCCCCAAATTTTAGTGGAGAGAGACAGCAAATATGGAACAAATTAAAAGTTATGTAACTACAATCGCTTTAGTGCTCTGAAGGTAATGAGTAGTGTAGGGTAATATTTTCAAGATTCTTTAGGGGGTAATTTATTATTTTTGTTTGTTTGTTTGTTTTAATTTTTTTTTATTTTTTAAATTTTATTTTATTTTAAAACTTTACATAATTGTATTATTTTTGCCAAATATCAAAATGAATCCGCCACGGGTATACATGTGTTCCCCGTCCTGAACCCTCCTCCCTCCTCCCTCCCCATACCATCCCTCTGGGTCGTCTCATGGAGGAATCTCCAACAGAATATTTTCAACAGAAACACAAAGTACAAACTGATGCTTTTGAAAGGAAACCATGGATAAGCATACCAAGCAGAGAGAACCATAAGCACAGAAACCTCTAAACAGGAAGATCTTGATGTGGGGAAGTTACTGAAAACAGGCCAATGTGGCAGAAACATCAGGAGCAAGGATAAGGGAATCGAGAGATCTGGATGAGAAATCAGGGAAAAAATAGACCACTTAAGAGTCTTGCAGACCATAGAGAAGGGATTTCAGGGTCTTTGACCATACCGTAGTTGTATAATGTTAGCTAGTCTTTGCTTTGGATATCAAAGGAAAATAAATGATCTTTCTACCTGACATAGATTTTTTTTTTAATTTCTTTTGCTCTGATAATATTTTTAAAGAATACTTGTTTATCATACTATGCGTGTGTGCTCAGTCATGTCCAACTCTTTGTAACCCGATGGACTGTAGCCCTCCAGGCTCCTCTGTCCATTGGATTTTCCAGGCCATTTCCTCTTCCAGGGGATCTTCCTGACCCAGGGATTGAACCCACGTCTCCTATGTTGGCAGGCAGATTCTTTACCACTAGAAGCACCTGGGAAGCCCTTATCATAATACAGATAATTTTTAAATTGACATTAATTTTTTGGAAATGGAATGGCCTCATTAAAATTTTTTTTTAAATAATACAATAAATAACCCTATACAGCTATCAAGGAGGGGGCCATATTAAACTTTTAAACTATGTAATCCCATGGTGCACATGTGAAAAGCCAATTTTTTATCTCTTAGTTGAGGAGGAATATCCTATCAGCCTCTTCCCAAAATTTAGGCTACATAATTACATATAAAATAAATATGTATATACTTTTATGGTATTAGAGGCCTTTCTAACTCTAAGATTTTAAAATTTCACAGTATATGTGGATTTTTCCCATTTCGTTAATATAACTGATATACAACAGTGCATGAAGTTTAAGGTGTACAATACATGGATTTAAAACACTTTATACTTCAAAGTGGTTATTAACAGTGTTAGCTAACACTTGCATCATCTCACCTAATTACTATTTCATTTTGTTGTGACAACATTTAAGATGTACTTTCATAGGAACTTTGAAGTATAGAACACAATATTATGGACTATAAGAACTTGTTCATAATTCCAAGTTTATACCCTTTGATGAAGGAGAAGGCAATGGCAACCCACTCCAGTATTCTTGCCTGGAAAATCCCATGGACGGAGGAGCCTGGTAGGCTGCAGTCCATGGGGTCGCGAAGAGTAAAACACGACTGAGCAACTTCACTTTCACTTTTCACTTTCATGCATTGGAGAAGGAAATGGCAACCCACTCCAGTGTTCTTGCCTGGAGAATCTCAGGGACGGGGGAGCCTGGTGGGCTGCCGTCTATGGGGTCGCACAGAGTCGGACAAGACTGACGCAACTTAGCAGCAGCAGCAGCAGTATACCTTTTGATAAAACGTCCCTGGTGGCTCAGAGAGTAAAGAATCTGCATGCAATGAGGGATACCTGGGTTCGATCCCTGGGTTGGGAAGATCCCCTGGAGAAGGGCATGGCAACCCACTCCAGTGTTCTTGCCTGGAGAATTCCATGGAGAAAGAAGCCTGGTGGGCTACAATCCATGGGGTCGCAAAGAGTCATACACGACTGAGAGACTTACACACACACACACACCCTTTAATCATCACTTGCCCTTTTCCCCAATCCCCCAGCCACTGGCACCACCATTTTCCTCTCCATTTCTGTGGGTTTGGCTTTTTTAGATTCCACACATAAATGATATCATACAGCATTTATATCTCTCTGTCTGACTTCACTTAGCATAATGCATCGAGGTCCATTCATGCGATTGAAAAATGGCAGGATGTTAGTAATAACCTCTAACACTATGATCCCACCCCCAGATTAGCCAGTAATCCTATAGGAAGGTACTGTATGATCAAATGTTTAATTATATAAATAGAATGTCATTGTATCACCGAGCACTGTGTTCTAGTGTACCCAGACTCTTTTATGTCACATTTACCTCACTGTGCTGTTGTTTTGATGTGCTTAACAGGGCAAGTGGTTAGTAAAAGGAAGATAAACCTGGATGTTTCGACACAACTTAGTTTAACACATGTTTGAAGAAGTCAGATTTTACCCGCCTTCCTTGGAATTGGGATTTTTTTCCTATGTATACATAATGCTTGCAAGAGACCTTTCTCCACACTAGATGCAAACAGAGTAACTAAACAAGCCCCTCAGTCCTGGAATGTGCATGCAGGTTTATGACATTGATCGTGTTTACATTTTATGGTGCCTAGTACTGACAAATGTCATATCCCTGTATTAAACAGATGAATCCAAAAAAGAGAAAAATGGCAGGATGCCCTTCTTTATTATGGCCGTGTATGAATTTGTGTGTTTATGTGACATTTTCTTTATCCATTCATTCATTAACAGACACTTAAGTTGTTCCATACCTTGGCTACTGTGAGTAAAGCTGCCATGAACATAGGAGTGTAGATATCTGATTTTTTTCTCATTTCCTTTGCATATTTATTCAGAAATGGAATTGTTGAATCATAAATTAGTTCCATTTTTTATTTTTTTGAGGAAACTCCTATGTTCCACAGTGGCTACACCAATTTACATTTTCACCAACAGTGTGTGAGGCTGCCCTTTTCTCCACATCATCACCAAGAACTATTCTCTCTTGCATTTTTGATGATAGCCAGCCTAACAGTTGTGAGCTGATATCTCATTATGGGTTTTATTTGTATTTTCCTGATGATTAGTGATGATGAGCACCTTCTCCTGTACCTGTTGGCCATTTGTATGTCTTCTTTGGAAAGATGTTTATTCAGTTCCACTGCCCACTTTTTAATTGAATTGTTTTCTTGGCTATTGAGTTATATGAGTTCTTTATATACTTCAGATATTAACCCCTTATCAGATATGTGATTTGCAGCCCTATACTAGTAGTCATGAGGAAATTAAAACATATCCATCATGTAGTTTTAAACTTGAAAAATAATGTTTCTTATTGTATAAACCAATTAAACTTCTATTTTTCTATTCATTGGAACTTAAAATTGTAACAAAAATCTATTCTTTCAGATACAAAATAATGTATTCCTTTGAATAGTTTTCAAACTTTAAATTTTAATGAGCTTTCTATATTTTGTTCTAATGTGTTATTTACCCTTGATTTAAATTTCAACTCACTTTATGTCTCTAATGAGATGCATATAAAAGACACCAACAATTCATACTGGAAATTCCCCAAATCCTTTGCACTGATTCCCAAAATAAGTAGCATCAACCTCCCAGAGACATAATGCTAATTTTTATTGATGGATACTATCAGGAAATTAGAAAACAATGCATTCTAATTTTCATTTTGAAAATCATAGAAAGTAAAATAATGAGCATGCTGGTGTTATATTGTTATATTATGCATAAAAATTCCAGGAATACATTACTGGAACATTTTGTACATACCAATCATTTTCAAGCTAAATGCAGGAAAAGAATAACACATCATTTGTAGAGAAAAATGACCTTAATATTTTATCTTCCTAAGTTTCATGTTTATTTAATATATGGGTAACAATCAGAATATGTGATAGTTTCTAAATATAGAGGTAATATTTAACATATTTTCCATTATTATTACTACAAATATTTTACTATCCTTCTTCTTTTAAATATTTTTATACATTGATAAATACTTGTACATATAGATACATTTAAGTTTTTTTCACTTTTGCTAGGTAATTCTATTAGATTTATTCAAAACAAATTTATCATTTCAAAATTTTATTTTAAAACACTTTATCATTGGTGATTTTATAATTTTCAATTTCCAGAAAATATTTCCACATATTTTAAAATATATTTACCTACCAATTGATTTTTATGAATACAAAGTGGAAAGCTGTGAATGAAATAACAGATGACTTTAAATTTATTCTTAAAGTACCTCTGGTTTTGTTTCTTAGTGCATTTTGATGAAATGACTAAATGAAGGGCATAATCTTTCTTTCAATATTTTATAAAATATATTAATTAATCCTGACATCTTTTTGTGCTATTTCTCTTCCAAGTGTGATTTGTTGCTGGTCTTTGTAAAGAAATATAATCACTGAAAATGATTTGATTTGAATAGTAGCCATAAATGATTTAAATGCAAGTATCCTTTCATTGAAACAACATTTAAATAAAAATTAGAGAAATATGACTTGTGGGATAATTATTGCCATATGAATGAAACTGAATAAAGAACAAGAGAAGGAATCTCTTTGTCAGCCTAACTCATAATTTTAATACTGGGCATTAGCATTCCCTGGACTTGAGTTGCTGAATAATCAGAGATGAATTGAAAGGATTTACATTTTGGAAAACAATAACAGTAAAGTGGCAACACACAATAAAAACATGAAATGAATAACTAAATTGCAGAAAATATTTTGGTGCCTCTTTAGGGGTTCATTCAGATGTTAGAAAATGTGAGAATGCCTCTCCATGACTACCTTCTTGTTTGTTTGAATAGAGCAGTGAACTGATTTCCCATAAATAAGAAATGAGGTATTTAGTACCTATTTAATTGGATAACTGAATTAGCAACAATATAGCAGAACACTATAGGGATAAAAAAAAAAGTCACTAAAAATCATTTAAAGGACATCAGGTATTTATAAGTCAAAACAGATAAAACAGAAAATAAACCTGATTTTTATAGTTTTAATTATAAGAATCTACTAATAATTACTGACCATATGAAAGCATACAAACTGAATTTATCAGGAAAAAACTGAGAGTTTATCAGAACAATTGCATCAGTGTATCAGTCTTGGTTATCCTATGGTAATAGCACCAGTATCTTCATAATTATAAACAGCAAGTAATTTCTCAACTAGTCTACATATCTATCACAGATTTTTTAGATTGTAAGGTAGTTTCTGGTTAGCATAATCACTCAGAACTCAAGGCTAATGAAAGAGGCACTGTGGTTGTCAATTACTAAACTGGGGAAGCATAGCTGAAAGTTCTCACACTTGCAAATATTTGACTCACATGTTAATAAATGACTGGAACTAATTTCGTGTCCTCCTCCTATCCTATCAATCTAAAAAGTAGCCAGAATGTATAAATCTACCATGTCCTTGAGCTTAAAAGCTGAAATATTTTTTGAATCAGTATTAGCTTCCATCACAACATACTCTAAACTAGGTAGTGTATAACATGAACCCACTCCTATATTATAATGTGATACAAAAGTAGACATGTAATTCAGCATCCCAAAAGTATCTATGAGGTCAAATAACTATATTGAGTGGGAATCTAGTAGTAGAATATAAAGGCAGACCAAAGAAAAGGGCTTGGATAAATGTACACATTAGTAAATATAGGTATACATATTTGAGAACTACTTAGAATATCAGTTTTACCAGTCCTTTTTAAACAGTTTATTTCAATACACAAGAATCTACATTTTCTAAAAAAAAGTCATAAGCTTGTTCTTCCTGGTGAGTTGAACTGGGAAAGCAGCAACTGTGGCAGTCTATGACTTATATGTGGAGAACGGAATGGCAATCTACTCCAGTATTCTTGCCTGGAGAATCCCATGGACACGGGAGCCCGGTGGACTACAGCCCATGAGGTCACAAAGAGTCAGACATGGCTGAGCAACTAATCCAACAACAACCACATGGCATATATGTCCCATTTTAGAATCTGTTACAGAATTAACTTCTGAGGAATGAGTCAAGGGGAAATTAACCCAATAATCCTCCCATCCTCCATTGGTCAACAGTTGCCCTAGAAGTGTTACCACCATACACTTTCAAGTTTACCCTCCCATGGGTGTCGAAACAGGTTCCCAAAACTGTCTATCAGAGAAATCCTGGTCAGAAGGTCAAACATAAAGCAATATTTTTGAAGTTATCTTCAGTCAAATTATACATGTTCCAAGCTGGCATTTTCAAAAGTGATTTGTGTAGAAGGTGATCTGAAATGATCTGAGGCAGGATGTGTGATGTTTACAGTTAAGGACCATTATTAGTGTTAGCTCCTGTATGCCAGATATTCAGCTCTTTCACTGATACTTCAATTTCTCAAACATGAATTTCCTCTGTGCATGAGTGCTAAGTCGCTTCAATTCTGTCTGACTCTTTGCGACCCTATGGACTGTAGTGCACCAGGCTCCTCTGTCCATGGGGACTTTCCAAGCAAAAATACTGGAGGAGGTTGTCATGCCCTCCTCCAGGGGATCTTCCCATCTCACGGATCAAACATGTATCTCTATGTCTCCTGTATTGGCAGGCAGGTTCTTTACCAGTAGCACCATCTGGGAAGCCCAATCTATGTTTAAAATGTGGCGCCATATCACATTTATTTTGAATCGTCCATTTAGATGCTGCTTCTCTTTTTTATAGTGCCCTTTTCTAGACATTATTTTTTAAGGTTTTGCTTTAATTAATTCTCTTCTTGGAATTCATGGACACCACCTCCCCTTTAGATGCTATTCTTTCAGTGCAATTGAGAAGGTTGAAGTAGAACAAGCTGGACTTTCCTTACCTCTGTCTTTATTCTGCACAATACTAAGAGAAAATTGCATCAAATTTATCTGAGAGATTGAGGATAATTAAAACAAACAGACAAGGAAAAACAGTAGCTATATAGGAGTAGAAATATTACATCTGTGTGCTAAGTGTAGTACAGTAAAGGCAGTGAAGTGGCTCAGTCGTGTCCGACTCTTTATGACCCCATGTACTGTAGCCTACCAAGCTCTTCTGTCCATGAAATTTTCCAGGCAAGAGTACTGGAGTGGGTTGCCATTTTCTTCTCCAGAGGATCTTCCTAACCCAGGATTTGAACCCTGGTCTCCTGCATTGCAGGCAGAAGCTTTACCATCTGAGCTACCAGGGAAGCCTTGTGCTAAGTATACCGCTTTCCAAATCTAGGGGAAAAAAGCTCCACATACTTTAACAGGTCCAACTATCCAGGTGGCTTCATGGTAAAATACCTGCCTTCCAAGCAGGAAACCTGGGTTTGATCCCTGGGTCAGGAAGATCCCCTGGAGAAGGACATGGCAACTCACTCCAGTATTCTTGCCTAGGAAATCCTAAGGACAGAGGAGCCTGGTGGGCTACAGTCCATAGGGTCTCAAAAGAGTCCAACATGACTTAGTGACTAAACAACATTGCCAGCTTACCAAGGGTGCTAATCAGGCTTCCTTAACCTAAGACTCTTTTTCCAAATTCTACTCATTCTAATCACTGTTTCTAAAATTTCCACCTACCCCAGGAGATACTGATATTGCCCCACGGTCCAATTTCTTAACACATACAATTTTCATATGCTCAGTGCACAAATATACTTAGCATTATTTCCCTATATTTTACTCATTCACCTTGAATAATATCCCAAAGACCTTCACTGACAGACACTGACACATAAAATATATTTAGAAAGCATGAATCTCCAAGTTTGAGGTCCTTGAAGATTCCTTAACTAGGAGAAGCATGCACATGCACGCATACACTCAAAAAAGGAGCATTGAGGTTTGCGTAGGAACATATAATCAAAATTCATAGAAGATAAATATTTTCCTCCTGCCTCATAATTTACAGGGTTCTTCTTTTATTGATGAGTCCTTTTTTTCAATTATTAATTTTGCTTATTCTTTCCTTCATTGCCTGTTTTCAAATTATATACCTGTTGGTCTGCTCCAAAGGATCTAAAAGATCATCATTGTAGGTAATATATAATAACCTCTTCTCAGCTCTACAAAGATAAATCTTATTTCCAGGAAGCATTTCAGCAAATTCTTTTTTTTTTTAATTTAAATTTATTTATTTTAATTGGAGGCTAATTACTTTACAATATTGTATTGATTTTGCCATACATCAACATGAATCTGCAAATGTTCCCCATCCTGAACCCCCCTCCCACCTCCCTCCCCATACCAGCCCTCTGGGTCGTCCCAGTGCACCAGCCCCAAGCATCCTGTATCTTGCATTGAACCTGAACTGGCGATTCATTTCTTATATGATATTTTACATGTTTCAATGCCATTATCCCAAATCATCCCCCACCCTCCCTCTCCCACAGAGTCCAAAAGACTGTTCTATACATCTGTGTCTCTTTTGCTGTCTCGCATACAGGATTATTGTTACCATCTTTCTAGATTCCATATATATGTGTTAGTATACTGTATTGGTGTTTTTCTTTCTGGCTTACTTCACTCTGTATAATAGGCTCCAGTTTCATCCACCTCATTAGAACTGATTCAAATGTATTCTTTTTAATGGCTGAGTAATACTCCATTGTGTATATGTACCATAGCTTTCTTATCCATTCATCTGCTGATGGACATCTAGGTTGCTTCCATGTTCTGGCTATTATAAACAGTGCTGCGATGAACATTGGGGTACATGTGTCTCTTTCAAATCTGGTTTGAAATTCCAGTGGGATTGCTGGGTCATAAGGCAGTTCTATTTCCAGTTTTTTAAGGAATCTCCATACTGTTCTCCATAGTGGCTGTATTAGTTTGCATTCCCACCAACAGTATGAGAGGGTTCCCTTTTCTCCACACCCTCTCCAGCATTTATTGCTTGTAGAGTTTTGGATCGCAGCCATTCTGACTGGCATGAAATGGTACCTCATTGTGGTTTTGATTTGCAATTCTCTCATAATGAGTGATGTTGAGCATCTTTTCATGTGTTTGTTAGCCATCTGTATGTCTTCTTTGGAGAAATGTCTATTTAGTTCTTTGGCCCATTTTTTTATTGGGTTGTTTACTTTTCTGGAATTGAGCTGTAGGAGTTGCTTGTATATTTTTGAGATTAGTCGTTTGTCAGTTGCTTCATTTGCTATTATTTTCTCCCATTCTGAAGGCTGTCTTTCACCTTGCTTATAGTTTCCTTTGTTGTGCAGAAGCTTTTCAGTTTAATTAGGTCCCATTTGTTTATTTTTGCCTTTATTTTCAATATTCTGGGAGGTGGGTCATAGAGGATCCTGCTGTGATTTATGTCGGAGAGTGTTTTGCCTATGTTCTCCTCTAGGAGTTATATATTTTCTGGTCTTACGTTTAGATCTTTAATCCATTTTGAGCTTATTTTTATGTATGGTGTTAGAAAGTGTTCTAGTTTCATTCTTTTACAAGTGGTTGACCAGATTTCCCAGCACCACTTGTTAAAGAGATTGTCTTTTCTCCATTGCATATTCTTGCCTCCTTTGTCAAAGATAAGGTGTCCATATGTGCGTGGATTTATCTCTGGGCTTTCTATTTGGTTCCATTGATCTATATTTCTGTCTTTGTGCCAGTACCATACTGTCTTGATGACTGTGGTTTTGTAGTAGAGCCTGAAGTCAGGCAGGTTGACTCCTCCAGTTCCATTCTTCTTTCTCAAGATTGCTTTGGCTATTTGAGGTTTTTTTGTATTTCCATATAAATTGTGAAATTAATTGTTCTAGATCTGTGAAAAATACCATTGGTAGCTTGATACGGATTGCATTGAATCTATAGATTGCTTTGGGTAGTATACTCATTTTTACTATATTGATTCTTCTGATATTCTTACTGAGGGTCGTTAGTCTGCGAAAATTAGTAAAGGAAATAAGTTTTTTTCTAGTTGTATCATAGTTTTCAGTCAAATACTTTAATAACTATTAACAAATATATTATTGTTCATTGTTAATAATATATTACTACATTTAGAATCCATAAAAACTCAACACGGGAACTAAAATGCCCTCCATTGGAATGCTTGGTCACATTTCCAACATCATCTGGTTCTGGCTCTCCTAACTCAGCACTCATCCAATTCAGTGAACTTTCTGAGTCTTCAGCTCTGGCTTATGTCACCTCAGGGTATTTGAAATTGCTTGCTCTCCTGCCTTCAAAGTATTTGCTCTAGATATTTGTATGTCTTCTCCCTCGAAGAGTGTTCATTATCTCAAATGTTAGTCTTCAGGGAGTCCTGCCCTTGACACTAAGCTAAAACTGTTCTTCTCTATTCCCCTTCCTCAATAGCATTATTTTCTCTTATTTTCTTCATGCCACTTATTACTAATATATTGTTACTATTATCATTCAACAGCTTGACTTAAAACATCTATTTTCTACCACTACAGTGTAATTTCCCTTAGCACAAGGGTTTTCTTCTTTCTGTCTGGCACTTGTAAGCACTGAATGAATATTTATTTAGTAATAAGTATTTTCACTACTATAATTATTGGTACACTACATAAAAATAGTAAAGTTTGGAATTTTAGTACTCAAAAAAATCTTCTACTTAACTGAAATAGTAATATATAGAGTTGGATGAATTTGAACACATAATTTTAAACATGTTAGTCACTCAGTTGTGTCCAACTCTTTGTGACCCCGTGGACTGTAGCCCACCAGGCTTCTCTGCCCATGGGTTTTCCAGGCAAGAAACTGGAGTGGGTAGCCATTTCCTTCTCCAGGAGATCTTCCCAGGGATTGAAAATATGTCTCCTACATTGCAGGTGGATTCTTTTCCATTTGATCCACCAGAGAAACATAGTGAGATAATTAATTCTTAGGTAGATTGATAAGAAGTCTGGGATCCCTGAGGAAGAGAAAGGCGTCTGGGTTTCTCAAGGAGGAGAAAAGGACACTTTTTTCTTTAAGCCCAGAGCAAATGATTACACAACAAAACAATTCATCTTGCTCAAGGATGTTTTTCCTTAAACTCTGTACCAATGATTATATAACAGCAATGTATTCTGCTTGAGCACATGTTTCTTCTTCTTGAGAATCTTCTAATTAATCCTGTCATCTTAAAATGTAAATTGTGGGAGTGGATCTGGTAAGACCCTTACAACTTTGAAATATTGTTTTGATTTACTGTTATGACCAACCTAGACAGCATATTGAAAAGCAGAGACATTATTTTGTCAACAAAGGTCCCTCTAGTTAAGGCTCCGGTTTTTCCAGTAGTCATGTATGGATGTGAGAGTTGGATTATAAAGAAAGCTGAGCGCTGAAGAATTGATTCTTTTGAACTGTGGTGTTGGAGAAGACTCTTGAGAGTTCCTTGGACTGCAAGGAGATCCAACCAGTCCATCCTAAAGGAAATCAATCCTGAATATTCATTGGAAGGACTGATGTTGAAGCTGAAACTCCAATACTTTAGCCACCTGATGCGAAGAGTTGACTCATTTGAAAAGACCCTGATGATGAGAAAGGTCGAGGGCAGGAGGAGAAGGGGATGACAGAGGATGAGATGGCTGGATGGCATCACCGACTTGATGGACACGGGTTTGAGTAAACTCCGGGAGTTAGCATGCTGCAGTCCATGAAGTTGCAAAGAGCTGGACACAACTAAGTGACTGAACTGAACTGAATAAACAATTTAAAAAGTTTTTAGTTCCCTTAATAAGACTAGTGAGTGGGGCACTCTCTGTCCCCCTTCTGATGTCTATGTCAGAAGCTTTCTCTGCCCCTTTTCATACTTTAATAAAACACTGCTACACAAAAGCTCTTGAGTGATCAAGCCTGGTGTCTGGTCCTGAAGCTAAATCTTCAGAGATCACAAACCCAACATTGCCTGAAGCTAAATCTTCAGAGATCACAAATTCAACATCACTCACAGTAAGCTATCAAGAGGATATATTTTTAAAAAACTAGAATTTAGTTGATCAAGCTACTGTAGAATTATTGGTCAAACCTTTCCCTTGAAACAAGCTCCATGTAAATGCTGTGTACCACATCATTTATTCTACTGACATAATGTCCTTGGTCCTTAGCAGGGTTCAGGGAGGGGTCTCTTGAAGGATATGTTTTATTTGTGATTCTTTTTAATTTTTTTTTTTTTTTTTTTTTAGGATTGCACAAATGACCCTTTACTTTAGTAGAAAAAAACATGGATTAGGAACTTTGTGAGACTACTCTTGCTATAGATATAGATAATTCTAAATCCCTTAGGATTTTAACTACATGATAATGAGTTTCTTTCCTCTCAAAATTATCTGAGCATAAGGATCCATTATTTGTTATCCAGCGTGTGACATAACTAACTGTAATGTGGCAAATAACGTATCACTCTCCCCTAGGGAAATGAACCTTTGAATCATAAAGTAGAAAAAAGCAAGCTGATTTGTGGGTCTCAAAAATTTTATGAAAATTGCAAAACTGATGCATTTGCTTTGCCTTTCCTGTTTCCCTTTTCTATTTCTTATGATGATTTACTCTGAAATGTTCATTTTCTCTGTTCACCTTGATGATCCACATCATTTCTTTGGCACCTCACAGATTAGTTATACAAATGATGATTTTTCCTTTTTTTTTTTTTTGCTAACTTGAAATGATTTCATTCTGTGATTTCTAAGTGGACTAATCTCAGATACCTTGACCCTTTATTAATTCTAAATATTAAAGACAAAATATTTATTTTAGTTCTGGCAGAGTATTATACTTCTGGCAAAATTTTCCTATTGTGTGCATGTGTGGGGGAGGGTTAAAGTTCAAATAACTATTAAAGATGAGGGCCATTCATAACCTTTTTAAAGAAACTATGAGTGTGTGCTAAGTCACTTCAGTCATGTCTCTTTGCAACCCTATAGACTGTAGCCCACTAGGCTGTCCATGCGATTCTCCGGGCAAGAATACTGGAGTGGGTTGCCATGCCCTCCTCCAGGGAATCTTTCTGACCCAGGGATCCAACCCCTGTCTCCTGTGTCTCCTGCATTGGCAGATGGGTTATTTACCAATAGCGTCATCTAGGAAGCCCCAAAGAAACTATCAGTTCAGTTCAGTTCAGTCCTCAGTCGTGTCCAACTCTTTGTGACTCCATGAATTGCAGCACGCCAGGCCTCACTGTCCATAACTAACTCCTGGAATTCACTCAGACTCACGTCCATTAAGTTGGTGATGCCATCCAGCCATCTCTTCCTCCATCGTCACCTTCTACTCCTGCCCGCAATCCCTCCCAGCCTCAGGGTCTTCCAATGAGTCAACTCTTCGCATGAGATGGCCAAAGTACTGGAGTTTCAGCTTTAGCATCATTCCTTCCAAAGAACACCCAGGACAGATATCCTTTAGAATGGACTGGTTGGATTTCCTTGCAGTCCAAGGGACACTCAAGAGTCTTCTCCAACACCACAGTTCAAAAGCATCAATTCTTCGGTGCTCAGCCTTCTTCACAGTCCAACTCTCACATCCATACATGACTACCAGAAAAACCAGAGCCTTGACTAGAGGGACCTTTGTTGGCAAATAATGTCTCTGCTTTTGAATATGCTATCTAGGTTGGTCATAACTTTCCTCTCAAGGAGTAAGGGTCTTTTAATTTCATGGCTGCAATCAGCATCTGCAGTGATTTTGGAGACCCAAAAAATAAAGTCTGACACTGTTTCCACTCTTTCCCCATCTATTTCCCATGAAGTCATGGGACCAGATGCCATGATCTTAGTTTTCTGAATGTTGAGCTTAAAGCCAACTTTGTGACTCTCCTCTTTCACTTTCATCAAGAGGCTTTTTAGTTACTCTTCACTTTCTGCCATAAGGGTGGTGTCATCTGCATATCTGAGGTTATTGATATTTCTCCTGGCAATCTTGATTCCAGCTTGTGCTTCTTCCAGACCAGCGTTTCTCATGGTGTACTCTGCTGCTGCTGCTAAGTTGCTTCCGTCGTGTCTGACTCTGTGCAACCCCATAGACAGCAGCCCACCAAGCTCCCCCATCCCTGGGATTCTCCAGGCAAGAACACTGGAGTGGGTTGCCATTTCCTTCTCCAATGCATGAAAGTGAAAAAATAAAGTGAAGTCACTTAGTCGTGTCCTAGCGACCCCAAGGACTGCAGCCCACCAGGCGCCTCCATCCATGGGGATTTTCCAGGCAAGAGTAGTGGAGTGGGTTGCCATATAAGTTAAACAAGCAGGGTGATAATATATAGCCTTGATGTACTCCTTTTCCTATTTGGAACCAGTCTGTTCTTCCATGTCCAGTTCTAACTGTTGCTTTCTGACCTGCATATAGGTTTCTCAAGAGGCAGGTCAGGTGGTCTGGTATTCTCATTTCTTTCAGAATTTTCCACAGTTTATTGTGATCCACACAGTCAAAGGCTTTGGCAGTCAATAAAGCAGAAATAGATGTTTGTCTGGAACTCTCTTGCTTTTTCAATGATTCAGCAGATGTTGGCAATTTGATCTCTGGTTCCTCTGCCTTTTCTAAAACCAGCTTGAACATCTGGAAGTTCACGGTTCACATATTGCTGAAGCCTGGCTTGGAGAATTTTGAGTATTACTTTACTAGCGTGTGCTTCTGCTGCTGCTAAGTCACTTCAGTCGTGTCCAGCTCTGTGCGACCCCATAGACGGCAGCCCACCAGGCTCCGCCATCCCTGAGATTCTCCAGGCAAGAACACTGGAGTGGGTTGCCATTTCCTTCTCCAATGCATAAAAGAGAAAAGTGAAAGTGAAGTCGCTCAGTCGTGTCCAACTCTTCGAGACCCCATGGACTGCAGCCTACCAGGCTCCTCTGTCCATGGGATTTTCCAGGCAAGAGTGGGGTGCATGTGAGATCAGTGCAATTGTGCAGTAGTTTGAGCATTCTTTGGCATCGCCTTTCTTTCAGATTGGAATGAAACCTGACATTTTCCAGTCTGTGGCCACTGCTGAGTTTCCCAAATTTGCTGGCATATTGAGTGCAGCACTTTCACAGCATCATTTCCCAGGATTTGAAATAGCTCAACTGGAATTCCATCACCTCCAGTAGCTTTCTTCATAGTGAGGTTTTCTAAGGCCCACTTCACTTCACATTCCACGATGTCTGGCTCTAGGTCAGTGATCACACCATCATGGTTATCTGGGTCGTGAAGCTCTTTTTTGTACAGTTCTTCTGTGTATTCTTGCCACCTCTTTTTAATATCTTCTGCTTCTGTTAGATCCATACAATTTCTGTCCTTTATTGTGCCCATCTTTGCATGAAATGTTCCCTCGTTATCTCTAATTTTCTTGAAGAATCTCTAGTCTTTCCCATTCTGTTGTTTTCCTCTATTTCTTTGCATTGTTTGCTGAGGAAGGCTTTTTTATCTCTCCTTGCTATTATTTGGAACTCTGCATTCAGATGCTTATATCTTTCTTTTTCTCCTTTGCTTTTTGCTTCTCTTCTTTTCACAGTTATTTGTAAGGCCTCCCCAGAGGTACAATTTACATACAAATAAAATCCATCCATTTAAATGAAATTCAGCATTTTTAGTAAATTTACAGAGTTGCAACCTTCAGCAATATCTAGTTTTAGAACTTTGTGGTCAATCCTGTCTTAGTCCATTTGGGCTGCTAGGATAATAATATACTGGGTGGCTTAATAACAACAAACATTTATTTCTCAGAATTCTGGAGGCTAGGAAATCTAAGATCAATGTACAGACATATTTGATGTCTGCTAGGAGTTTGTTTCTTAAATGGTCACCTTTTCACTGTCATCTCACAGGGTGGAAGGGGCTAGGGAGACCTGTGGGGTCTCTTTTATGAGAATAAGAATCTCATTCAGGAGGGCTCTACCCTCATGATCT
The DNA here is from genome assembly GCF_029378745.1 of Bos indicus. Taxonomy (NCBI): domain Eukaryota; kingdom Metazoa; phylum Chordata; class Mammalia; order Artiodactyla; family Bovidae; genus Bos; species Bos indicus. The sequence continues at coordinate 24,421,643 of NC_091776.1, read as the reverse complement.
AAGCATATCTTAGAGGCCTCACCTCCTAATACCACTTCCTGTGCATTAGAAATTCAATGTATGAATTTAGGGGAACACAAAAAACAGGAATTCCTATGTCTGTCACAACTCCAGGCTACTTATTTGCTTTCTGCCTCTATAGTAATGCCTTTTTTCCATGAATGCTTTTATTCAACTTTAATCCTGGCTTCCTAGGTGTCACCTCAGCATCTGCAGAGCATAGTTGCCAGTTAAGATTGCCCTTAAACACTTTGAGTCAATAATGTTTCCACCCATCACTAATGGACCTATGTTAAGACCCATTTAATGTTAAGATTCATTTAATGTTAAGATTCATTTAATCCATAATCCCTCTCAGGAACTCCAAAAGGAACATCTGATACTTAAGCATTTGTATTTTGTCACTTTGGTAGTAAGCTTAAATAAGTTATGCAAAATAATGTTATTTTCCACAATGCCAAAGCAAGATATTTTGAGTAAATTTCTCAGAGGAAGGCCTTGGCATGAAATGAGAAGTGCCAGATCTGTCTATATATTGCTTCACTAACTGTGAGGTAAAAGAGTTTGAATGGAGACTTCAGGAGAGAAACACCACCGGTGTAGGGTGGGAACAACCAAACGGCAGCATCACAGGTCTGTTTCACTGTTAGTAAAAAGCGAATGAAAGAAATAGTGGATGAAATATCCAGCGGTAGAAAGAGATGGTATCCAAGTTGTTTCTTACTTCTTCATTTTATGAATTAAGGATAGTTCAAAGACAGGAGACAAAAGGTAAAGAAAGACAGTGGGGCCAACTTCTCTAAAGAAGCAACAAATAAGCTGACTGCTGTATCTAGGTTCATTTGAAAAAATAACAAGTCTCAGGAAACAAATTCCGTAGAGAAAATCAGACCATGTTGCAAAAGCTATGGTACAGTGCTCTTGATTAAATGTGCAATAAGGGGTTGAAGTTCAGTTCAGTACAGTTCAGTCGCTCAGTCGTGTCTGACTCTTTGTGACCCCATGAATTGTAGCACGCCAGGCCTCCCTGTCCATCACCAACTCTCAGAGTTCACTCAAACTCATGTCCATCAAGTCGGTGATGCCATCCAGCCATCTCATTCTCTGTCGTCCCCTTCTCCTCCTGCCCCCAATCCCTCCCAGCATCAGGGTCTTTTCCAATGAGTCAACTCTTCACATGAGGTGGCCAAAGTATTGGAGTTTCAGCTTCAGCATCCGTCCTTCCAATGAACACCCAGGACTGATCTCCTTTAGAATGGACTGGTTGGATCTCCTTGCAGTCCTAGGGACTCTCAAGAGTCAGTCCAACTCTCACATCCATACATGACCACTGAGAAAACCATAGCCTTGACTATAGAGACCTTTGTTGGCAAAATAATGTCTCTACTTTTGAATATGCTATCTAGGTTGGTCATAACTTTCCTTCCAAGGAGTAAGCGTCTTTTAATTCCATGGCTGCAATCACCATCTGCAGTGATTTTGGAGCCCAGAAAAATAAAGTCTGACACTGTTTCCCCATCTATTTTCCATGAAGTGATGGGACCAGAAGCCATGATCTTAATTTCCTGAATTTTAAGCTTAAAGCCAACTTTTTCACTCTCCTCTTTCATTTTCAACAAGAGGCTTTTTAGTTACTCTTCACTTTCTGCCATAAGGGTGGTGTCATCTGCATATCTGAGGTTATTGAGATTTCTCCCAGCAGTCTTGATTCCAGCTTGTGCTTCTTCCAGCCCAGCGTTTCTCGTGATGTACTCTGCATATAAGGTAAATAAGCAGGGTGGCCATATACAGCCTTGATGTACTCCTTTTCCTATTAGGAACCAGTCTATTTTTCCATGTCCAGTTCTAACTGTTGCTTCCTGACCTGCATATAGGTTTCTGAAGAGGCAGGTCAGGTGGTCTGGTATTCCCATCTCTTTCCCCACATCCAAGGAGCTGTGGCTGCACCAGCAAAGGAGGGCCGAGAGGAGCTACTCCACGTTCAAGGTCAGGAGGGGTGGCTGTGAGGAGATACCCCTCGTCCAAGGTAAGAAGCAGTGGCTGTGCTTTGCTGGAGCAGCCGTGAAGAGACACCCCACGTCCAAGGTAAGAGAAACCCAAGTAAGACAGTAGGTGTTGTGAGAGGGCATCAGAGGACAGACACATTGAAACCATAATCACAGAAAACTAGCCAATCTGATCACACAGACCACAGCCTTGGCTAACTCAATGAAACTAAGCCATGCCATGTGGGGCCGACCAAGATGGACAGGTCATGGTGGAGAGGTCTGATAGAATGTGGTCCACTGGAGAAGGGAATGGCAAACCACTTCAGTATTCTTGCCTTGAGAACCCCATGAACAGTATGAAAAGGGATTGAAGAAATGTAGGGAAAACCCTGAGAATTCTCAAGAGGCTCTCAAAGTGGGGGGGGGGGGGGTGGGAAATCAGGCTCCTTAATGTTCCCATTTAAACATTTTCTGAATCCACAAGCCTTGTGTTGATAAAATATTTATCCACATGCAAAAACACAAATCAGGACATTTTCTTATTTTCCTGCTACTAACCTCAAGTTTTAATGCTGTGTTCAGCTCAGTTCAGTTCAGTCACTCAGTCATGTCCGACTCTTTGCAACCTGATGAACCGCAGCATGCCAGGCCTCCCCATTCATCATGAATCTTGGAGTCAACCCAAACTCATGTCCATTGAGTTGGTGATGCCATCCAACCATCTCATCCTCTGTCGTCCCCTTCTCCTTCTGCCCTCAATCTTTCCCAGCGTCAGGGTCTTTTCAAATGAGTCAGCTCTTTGCATCAGGTGGTCAAAGTATTGGAGTGTCAGCTTCAACATCAGTCCTTCCAATGAACACCCAGGACTGATCTCCCTTAGGACGGACAGGTTGGATCTCCTTGCAATCCAAGGGACTCTCAGGAGTCTTCTCCAACACCACAGTTCAAAATCATCAATTCTTCTGTGCTCACCTTTCTTTATAGTCTGACTCTCACATCCATACATGACTACTGGAAAAGCCATAGCCCTGAATAGATGGACCTTTGTTGGCAATGTAATGTCTCTGCTTTTTAATATGCTGTCTAGGTTGGTCATAACTTTCCTTCCAAGGAGTAAGCATCTTTTAATTTCATGGCTGCAGTCACCATCTGCAATGATTTTGGAGCCCCAAAATATAAAGTCTGACACTGTTTCCACCGTTTCCCCATCTATTTGTCATGAAGTGATGGGACCAGATGCCATGATCTTAGTTTTCTGAACATTGAGCTTAAAGCCAACTTTTTCATTCTCCTCTTTTACTTTCATAAAGAGGCTTTTTCGTTCTTCACTTTCTGCCATAAGGGTGGTGTCATTATATATCATTATTTGAAAGCCAATATATTTCAGAAAAATGATAATTGGTCACATTTCCCACAATGAATTATAAGATCTCTGTCATTATAATAGATGGCTTGTGGTAAAGGAAGAAAAGGAGAAGAAGAAGAGGAAGGGGAAGAAGATGGTAAGGAGGAAAAGGAATGAAGGAGACAACCATTTCTGTTCTAAAATATATATCTTAAACCAAATGCAATGGTGATGTTGATATTCACTCATCCATCCAATAGATCTGTGCCAGTTGCAATGTGACAGCACTGTTTTAGACCCCACAGAGTATGTAACAGTGAAAAGAAATTATTTTTATATCTGAACAAATGTGTTTCTCCCGCATCACAAAGTGGCCTCTACATTCACTACCCACGACTGTGTTGGCCTTATGACTTATCGAGCCAAGTAGAATAAAATCAAGGTGGTACTAGGTGGTTCCAGACTGTGGAAGCTTATGATTTTTTTCCCCTTGAAATCACCTGCCATTTAAACAAAAACAAAGCAGTCTTCTGTTGGAAAAAGATGCCAGATGGATACAGAGAGGCTTTGGAAAATAAGAGACAAGAGGGGAGATGAGAAGCCAAACCAGTTCCATGTCATTCTACTCTCCTCAGTCAAGGCACTGTCGTGTGAGTGAAACCAACTTGGTCCCCTGAAGCCCACTCAAATTGCCTAAGTAAATACAAAGTATTCCAGACAGGGTAGGAAAAATTCAGAATAAATTTTCCCACTTCTTCCAAAAGTTAAGTACAATATCTAAACAAATTTGTCCACATTAGGTTAAATTAAAATGAAATAAATGGACTGAGAATTGTTCTATTGTACAAATACAATAGGAAAACCACCAAAAGATGATAAATAGCATGTAAAAGGCAGATGAAAAATTCAGGGTGGACGAGAACATTTTCTAAAGGAAATGAAAAGTGTATCTTCTACAAGAATTTCTTAAAAAAATATATTAAGGCTGAAAAAGATTAATTGAAAGAATAATTTTAAGTTACAGAAGGAATGGTAAAAGGACCGTTTGGAGCAATGAGTCTATTTATTACAAAACTAGAGACAAAAGAATGAGAAGACTTATGGTTTAAAGAACTCTACATAAAAATACTAACCTAATAAAGACAAGCAATGAAAATTCAGAGGTAGGAGAAGGAAAGTGCAAATCATCTCTTATTTCTAAGTGTCTAACACGTGACTTACAAAATAACAACTACAACTATTTGACGATTTTTAATAAATTTTATCATACCTTAAATGATCTTTTAGTCACTAATATATCATGTTGAAGGCATAGTCATTGAAAATATAGGAATTTTTTTCCCATTCCACAGGCATGTTTCTCCTTCTGTTAAATTAAAACAAAATAAAATTATCTTTAAATAATATTTTTATAAAGCTATGTGGAATATTTATGTAAAATATATGTGTGTATATATTTACTTATCAATGCATAGATGTCTGCAAGCTTATTAACTAAATCTTAACACTCTTACTGAGTGGTGGGCTATGTTCTTTGTTTTTATTGCTTGAATTTCCTACTAATAGGCATAAAACAGCATAGCAAACATACCTATGATATTAATTCATAAAATGACAATATTAACTGAATAAATATATATGTATAGTATGTAATGAATAACTCCTTCATATACTGTATATCTCTTAATCCTGAAATATGGTCAAGATTTTTTTTAATATTTATTTTACATTAAGTATTTATACTGTGGAAAATCATTCATGATGTACCTGTTGCTGGAAGAGGTAATTTTTTTAAAAGAGGAAACCAAAGCAGAGTTTTGTGATTTTCCAAGAGTCTCAGAAAAATACAATAAACATGTAAGAATAACTCATGCTGCTGTTGCTGCTAAGTCGAATAACTCATATTTTAATTTTAAAAAATGATGTTTAATTTCTTTGGAGCTGATATAGAAAAAATCAAAAAATTTCGATTGCTGAGGTTCTTGTCTGGAGCTCTCTCATCTGGTTCTTAAACTCCGTCATTTCTTACAATATCTTGCCAGTCCTCTCCCTTGTTTGACATAAGCTAAAAATAATGGTTTCTATTATTTACTTAAAACAGAACTTAAATTATTGTGTTGAGGCTTTCATATAATATTGCAAATAATACCAGCTTCAATAACTAGATGCTGCACTTGGTAGGAGGATTCCCTTCTACACCGGTCTTAATGTTAAGAAGATAGTCAAGTCATTTTATTAAATGGTATTATGCTTATTTAAAACAGATGATTGAAGAACATACAGAAAAATAGGAAACATTTTTTTTAGCAAATGTAATAACAGAACAATACTGTTACTAAAACAATTAAATTGAAAGAAGCCATTAAATAGTCTATATTTCCCACAAAAATGAATTTCTGCCTCACATATCATCTGTAATTTTTACAATATACTCTAATCCAATTTTGTTTCCAATTTTAAGCAGGTGGTATCACTTACTTTTATAGAAGGGCATAAAGTTTTCTCTTACTCTTCTCTAGATTAAGTAATTCAAAGGTAGATTTCCTCTAGTTATTCCTAGTATGTGTTAGTTGCTCAGTCATGTCTGACTCTTTGTGACTCCTTGGACTGTAGCCCAGCAGGCTCCGCTGTCCATGGAATTCTCTAGGCAAGAAAACTGGAATGGGTTGCCATTCCCTTCTCCAGGAGATCTTCCCCATCCAGGATTCAAACCTGGGTTTCCTTCATTACAGGCAGATTCCTTACCATCTGAACCACCAGGGAAGCCTGGTTATTTTATATATCCTCTTAAACTAAGATACTTATGATTTTTTATATTTCTTGATCCATTGTCCATTGTAATTGCATGTCTGCTTATTTTGTTTAGGCTTTTTAAAAAGCCAGTATTACTAACTGCATTTTTTAAAAATACATACACAAAACCATGGAAATTAAAAAAATATAAGAGAAAGCTTGGTTTAGAATTTTGATTTATTTTGCTTTTTGATATACTGAAGGATGCACTGATTTGTTTCATCCTTACCCAAGGTAAAAAGTGTTGTAAAATATATATATTTTTTAAGAAAAATAGTGAGAATTCATAGATATTACTAAGAACTTTGTGCCTTATGAATAAATAAAGATTTTTTCAAATTTATATTTCACTTGAAAATTAAGTAGCAGAAGGAACTTTGATGTAGATTTGAGAGATACTAAAAATAACTCATAAAAAATAAAAGTGATTCATAAATCTAAAAATTCTCATACATTAGAAAAAAATCTGTTGATTTCAACACAATTATAACCCATAATAAAGATATATTATATTAAAAATCATGTCATCTCTAAATGTTTGCATATACTATCAACTCTCTCTAGAAAGTCCTCCCTAAACACCACAATATAACTATATCTTTCCCTGTTTATATCCTTTTTATTTCTGTTTTCAGATTAAATTATCAGTTTTTTGAAACTTAGATTTTATTTTTTTAAGTTGCTCAGTCATGTCTGACTCTTTGCGACCCCATTCTATAGGCCAGAATACTGGGGTGGGTAGCCTTTCCCTTCTCCAGGGGATCTTCCCAGCCCAGGGATCGAACCCAGGTCTCCCACATTGCAGGATGATTTATTTTCAATAAATTCTCATATTTATTATAGACTAGCTTTACGATGTTTGCCTTCCCAATAGAAAATCCATTCCAAGAAAGAAGGACATGCCTATTTTGTTCACTATTAGAGCACCAGTCTCTAGCCCAAGAATTGTATATTGTAAGTCATCAGAGAATAGTTTCTCTAATACATTGAATTAAATCATTTTAACATAAATAAGAGCAAAAATTAAATTATTTTTGGTAATATGAAGCTGAGGATTATGTTTTTTTCTGCTTCTACTTTCCTTTGAGAAGATTATGAAATTCTCACTGAATCATATGTACCACAGCCAAAATAAATATATATTTTGAAACATCATTTGTATAAGTAAAAGTTTTTACTTTTCAGTTGAAATGTCTCATTTTTAAAAATTTTGAAGAGATTGAGAATAAAAATTTAATGTAGTAATATATTCCTGAATTTTATTATATCATGAAACTGTGACACTAAAGTCTTGTAAAGAATAAGAAAGGACATTTTTCTGAATTTATCATCCTAACAATTATTTTCCATCTGCATCTGAAGTAAAACTAAAGAAGGACATGCTATTTGAGAACCAATTGGGAAGAAGATACTTTAACCATAATTAGATACAATTAAAAGCAATAAATTTTGTCCTCTGTTTTATTTCAATTTTAATAGTTGATAATGCCAGTGGGTGAATTTTTAAAGATTAAAGTTCACATTTTTTTTCCTTTCTGTGTAGAAACAAGTATTTTTGTGTGTGTGTTAGTCATCCTGGCATTTAACTATTTTGGCAGTAAATATTACCTGACTATACATAGAAGAATGAATGAATGAGTGAGATTAATGTGGGAATAGTGGAAGCATTACCTATCGTATTTAAAAGAAAAAAAGGCAGTTCCTTCCATACTTTCCTGTCACGTGATATTTCAACATAAGGAAATGTGGTAGTTGATAAACAAAACCAGCCCAATCAATGAACCAAAAGAGTTAAGAATCACATCCCCCTAAAGTCTCTCCCTTTAAATCAGGGCTGATTCTATGTAGGGGTTGAATCATGTCCCCCTCTCCAATTCAAAAGTTAATATTCTAACACCCAGTATCTCAGAATGTGTCTTTATATGGAGACAAGATATTCACAGAGATAACTGACTTAAAATGTGGTCATTAGGGTGAGTTCTAATCCCCTAAGACTAGTGTCCTTTTAAAACAGGGAAATTTGAAGGAAGACAAAAGCAGGGAGAATGTCACGTGAAGATGAAAACAGATATACAAGCCAAGGGACTCCAATATTGTCAAAAACCACCAGAAGCACAGAACAGATTCTTCCCACAGCCATCAAAGGGAGGCAACCCACCCCAGCTTAATCAACCCACTGAGTCATGAGATCTTATTAAAAAATTGTTTTAGTTCAATAAGTTTTTGAAGGGTTTAGCTATGTAGAAATAGATAAGTGGGATACTACAGTTCTTCAGTTATTTTGAGTGTTGGTGATTCTCATCAGACCAGCAGCATGGACATCACCAGGAAATTTTTTAAAATGCAAGTTCTCAGTTCTGAGTCAAAAACTCCAGGGGTAAGATTCTACAGTTGGTATTTAAATAATCCAAGGTGGTTCTGATGCACACACCAATTTGAAAAGCATTTTAAATGCTTTTTCATTAAATCCTCTATACTTTTAACTTCATGGAAACAAAATGCAGGCAAAAAGATAGATTTTAACAAGCCTGCAAATATTTGTCTCAGCAACCAGTATCTGACTTGCCTCTTGAGAAACCTATATGCAGGTCAGGAAGCAACAGTTAGAACTGGACATGGAAAAACAGACTGGTTATAAATAGAAAAGGAGTACGTCAAGGCTGTATATTGTCACCCTGCTTATTTATCTTATATGCAGAATACATCATGAGAAACGCTGGGCTGGAAGAAGCACAAGCTGGAATCAAGATTGCTGGGAGAAACCTCAATAACCTCAGATATGCAGATGACACCACCCTTATGGCAGAAAGTGAAGAGTAACTAAAAAGCCTCTTGATGAAAATGAAAGAGGAGAGTGAAAAAGTTGGCTTACAGGTCAACATTCAGAAAACGAGGATCATAGCATCTGGTCCCATCACTTCATGGGAAATAGATGGGGAAACAGTGGAAACAGTGTCAGACTTTATTTTTGGGGGCTCCAAAATCACTGCAGATGGTGACTGCAGCCATGAAATTAAAAGACGCTTACCCCTTGGAAGGAAAGTTATGACCAACCTAGATAGCATATTCAAAAGCAGAGACATTACTTTGCCAACAAAGGTTTGTTTAGTCAAGGCTATGGTTTTTCCTGTGGTCATGTATGAATGTGAGATTTGGACTGTGAAGAAAGCTAAGCACCAAAGACTTGATGCTTTTGAAGTGTAGTGTTGGAGAAGACTCTTGAGAGTCCCTTGGACTGCATGGAGATCCAACCCATCCATTCTAAAGATCAGTCCTGGGTGTTCTTTGGAAGGAATGATGCTAAAGCTGAAACTCCAGTACTTTGGCCATCTCATGAGAAGAGTTGACTCATTGGAAAAGACTCTGATGCTGGGAGGGATTGGGGCAGGAGGAGAAGGGGATGACAGAGGATGAGATAGCTGGATGGCATCAGCAACTCAATGGACATGAGTCTGAGTGAACTTCAGGTGTTGGTGATGGACAGGGAGGCCTGGCGTGCTGCAATTCATGGGGTTGCTGAGAGTTGGACATGACTGAGCCACTGAACTGAACTGAACTGAACCAGTGTCTGCCTTTCAGCTTCCCCTCCTGCAAAATCTTGCCATTAGCCAAATGCTCTGGGCTTGGGCTTCCTTCAGCCCATTTCCTACATGTTCTGCTCTCCATAGGTCCATTCAAAAGCTATGGCCTCCCCTGAATTGTTTCTCATTTTTTTTTTTTTTCAGTTATTGTTAACCTATAAAGGTTACATATAAATCTCAGTTAAATTTCGCTTCCTCCCCTGAGTTTCTTGACTAGACCAACCTTACTGTTAATAGGACTTCAGTGTAATATGAACCTGTTTCGTAAATCACATATCACAGTTAAAACTATACATATTCTTGTGTAATCATTTAGCATTATGTCTCACCCCACAATAGAGTGTAAGGTAAATATAGTTATTAGTGTAATAGTGAGCAAAATGAATATCAGGAAACTGATTTTTCAATAGAATAGCAACAATATTTGTGTAAATTCTTGCTAGCACTCTTTGTTCAGGCATATATATTTAGCCAAGTATCTCATTTAATACAGTTTTGGAGTGATAAAGTTAATCTGAAAATTTTAAAGTAAAGTTTATTTTTGTTTTTATTTTATACTTACCACACTTTTTCTAAAAGCAATGAACACTGTCCAAACATGGAATGTTTTTTGAACCTTAAAGGTGAAATTTTTCTAATTACCTCGTAATAATATTTTATAAGAAGAGTGCTTAAAATTTTTTTCCAATAAGCTTCTCCCTATGTTTTCCTCTAAAAGTATTGTAGTATTTAGTCTTACATTTAGGTCATTAATTCATTTTGAGGCTATTTTTGTGTATGATGCGAGAGAATGTTCTAGACACATTCTTTACATGTGGCTGTCTAGATTTCCCAGAACCACATATTGAAGAGTCTATCTTTTCTCCATCATATATTCTTGTTTTCTTTGTCATAGATTAATTAACCCCAAGTGTGTGTGTGTGTGTGTGTGTGTGTGTGTGTGTGTGTGTGTGTGTTTTGGGGGGGGGACTTTCTATTTTGTTCCATTAATCTATAATTCTGTCTTTGTGCCAATACCAAATGGTTTTGATTACTGTAGCTTTAGAGTATAGTCTGAAGTTAGGGAGCCTGATTCCTCCACTCTGTTGTTCTTTCTCCAGATTTGGCTACTTGGGGTCTTTTTCTGTTTCCATACAAATTTTAAGATTTTTGTTGTAGATCTGCAAAAAAATGCCATTGACAATTTGATAGGCATTGCATTCAATCTGTAGCTTGCCATAAATCATAGCAGTATCTCTCTGAATACACCTTCTGGAGTAATAAAAATGAAAACAAACAAATGAGATCTAATTAAAATTAAAATCTTTAGAACAGCAAAGGAAACTGTAAACTAAGAGAGTTCACAACCCTCAGAATGGAAGAAAATATTTGTGAGTGATGCAGCTGACGAGGAATTAATCTCTAAAACACACAAATAGTTCATACAGCTCAATATCAAAAACAAACAATATAATAAAAAAATGGGTATAAGATCTAAATAGACATTTCTTCAAAGAAGATGTACAGATTGCTAAAAAGCACTTGAAAATATGCTCAATATAACTAATTATTAGACAAATGCAAATCAAAACTACTGACAAAATGTTTTCACCTTATACCAGTCAAAATGGCTGTCATCAAAAAGTCTGCAAACAATAAATACTGGAGAGAGTATGGAGAATGGGTTATCTGTCTATGCTTTTGGTGGGAATGTAGGTTGATACAGTCACTATAGAGAACAGTATGGAGTTTCCTTAAGAAACTAAAAATAGGACTACCATATAATCCAGCAATCTCACTCCTGAGCATATATTCAGAGTAAACTATAAATAAAAAAGATACATGTAGTCCAAGGTTTACTGCAACACTGTTTACAATAGCCATGACATGGAAGCAACCTAAATATCCATTGACAGATAAACAGATGAAGAAATGGCACCCATATATAATAGAATATTACATAGCCATAAAAGAGAATGGACCCCATGAATGGACCCCACATCCAAGAATGGACCCCACGTCCAAGGAGTGGTGGCCGCGAGGAGAAGGAGGGCTGAGAGGAGCTACTCCACGTTCAAGGTCAGGAGGGGTGGCTGTGAGGAGATACACCTCATCCAAGGTAAGGAGCAGTGGCTGCACTTTGCTGGAGCAGCCATGAAGAGATACCCCACGTCCAAGGTAGGAGAAACCCAAGTAAGACGGTAGGTGTTGCAAGAGGCATCAGAGGGCAGATGCACAAACCATAATCATAGAAAATTAGTCAATCTAATCACACGGACCACAGCCTTGTCTAACTCAATGAAACTAAGCCATGCTGGTTGGGGCCACCCAAGATGGAAGGTCATGGTGGAGAGGTCTGACGGAATGTGGTCCACTTGAGAAGGGAATGGCAAACCACTTCAGTATTCTTGCCTTGAGAACCCCATGAACAGTAGAAAAAGGCAAAAATGATAGGATACTGAAAGAGAAACTCCCCAGGACAGTAGGTGCCCAATATGCTACTGGAGATCAGTGGAGAAATAACACCAGAAAGAATGAAGGGACGGAGCCAAAGCAAAAACAATACCCAGCTGTGAATGTGACTGGTGATAGAAGAAAGGTCCGATGCTGTAAAGAGGAATATTGCATAGGAACCTGGAATGTTAGGTCCATGTCAAGGCAAATTGGAAGTGGTCAACAGGAAATGGCAAGAGTCAACATTGACATTCTAGGAATCAGTGAACTAAAATGGACTGGAATGGGTGAATTTAACTCAGATGACCATTATGTCTACTACTGTGCGCAGAAATCCCTTATAAGAAATGGAGTAGCCATCATGATCAACAAAAGAGTCCGAAATGCAGTACTTGGATGCAATCTCAGAAATGAAAGGATGATCTCTGTTCATTTCCAAGGCAAACGATTCAATATCACAGTAATCCAAGTCTATGCCCCAACCAGTAACGCTGAAGAAGCTGAAGTTGAACGGTTCTATGAAGACCTCCAAGACCTTTTAGAACTAACACCCAAAAAAGATATCCTTTTAATTTTAGGGGACTGGAATGGAAAAGTAGGAAGTCAAGAAACACCTGGGGTAACAGGAAAATTTGGCCTTGGAGTACAGAATGGAGCAGGGCAAAGGCTAATAGAGTTTTGCCAAGAGAATGCACTGGTCATAGCAAATACAATCTTCTAACAACACAAGAGAAGACTCTACACATGGACATCACCAGATGGTCAACACCAAAATCAGATTGATTATATTCTTTGCAGCCAAAGATGGAGAAGCTCTATACAGTCAGGAAAAACAGGACCAGGAGCTGACTGTAGCTCAGATCATGAACTTCTTATTGCAAATTCAGACTTGAAGAGAGTAGGGAAACCACTAGACCATTCAAGTATGACCTAAATCAAATCCTTTATGATTATACAGTGAAAGTGAGAAATAGATTTAAGAGACTAGATCTGATAGATAGAGTGCCTGATGAACTATGGACAAGGGTTTGTGACATTGTACAGGACACAGGGATCAAGACCATCCCCATGGAAAAGAAATGCAAAAAAGCAAAATGGCTGTCTGGGGAGGCCTTACAAATAGCTGTGAAAAGAAGAGAAGCAAAAAGCAAAGGAGAAAAGGAAAGATATAAGCATCTGAATGCAGAGTTCCAAAAATAGCAATGAGAAATAAAAAAGCCTTCCTCAATGATCAATGCAAAGAAATAGAGAAAAACAACAGAATGGGAAAGACTAGAGATCTCTTCAAGAAAATTAGGGATACCAACGGAACATTTCATGCAAAGATGGGCTCGATAAAGGACAGAAATGGTAGGGACCTAAGAGAAGCAGAAGATATTAAGAGGTGGCAAGAATACACAGAAGAACTGTACAAAAAAGATCTTCATGACCCAGATAATGATGATAGTTTGATCATTCACCTAGAGCCAGACATCCTGGAATGTGAAGTCAAGTGGGCCTTAGAAAGCATCACTATGAACAAAGTAGTGGAGGTGATGGAATTCCAGTTGAGCTATTTCAAATCCTGAAAGATGATGCTGTGAAAGTGCTGCACGCAACACGCCAGCAAATTTGGAAAACTCAGCAGTGGCCACAGGACTGGAAAAGGTCAGTTTTCATTCCAATCCCTAAGAAAGGCACTGCCAAAGAATGCTCAAATTACTGCACAATTGCACTGATCCCACACGCTAGTAAATAATGCTCAAAATTCTCCAAGCCATGCTTCAGCAGTACGTGAACCATGAACTTCCAGATGTTCAAGCTGGTTTTAGAAAAGGCAGAGGAACCAGAGATCAAATGGCCAGCATCTGCTGGATCATGGAAAAAGCAAGAGAGTTACAGAAAAACATCTATTTCTGCTTTATTGACTATGCCAAAGCCATTGACTTTGTGGATCACAATAAACTATAGAAAATTCTGAAAGATGGGAATACCAGATCACCTGACCTGTCTCTTGAGGAACCTGTATGCAGGTCAGGAAGAAACAGTTAGAACTGGACATGGAACAACAGACTAGTTACAAATAGGAAAAGTAGTATGTCGAGGCTGTATATTGTCACCCTGCTTATTTAACTTATATGCAGAGTACCTCATGAGAAACGCAGGGCTGCAGGTAAACAAGCTGGAATCAAGATTTCTGGGAAAAATATCAATAACCTCAGATATGTAGATGACAACACCCTTATGGCAGAAAGTGAACAAGAACTAAAGAACCTCTTGATGAAAGTGAAAGAGGAGAATGAAAAAGTTGGCTTAAAGCTCAACGTTCAGAAAACTAAGATCATGGCATCTGGTCCCATCACTTCATGGGAAATAGATGGGGAAACAGTGGAAACAGTGTCAGACTTTATTTTGAGGGGCTCCAAAATCACTGCAGATGGTGATTGTAGCCATGAAATTAAAAGACGCTTACTCCTTGGAAGGAAAGTTATGACCAACCTAGATAGCATATTCAAAAGCAGAGACATTACTTTGTCAACAAAGGTCAGTCTAGTCAAGGCTATGGTTTTTCCTGTGGTCATTTATGGATGTGAGATTTGGACTATAAAGAAAGCTGGGCACTGAAGAATTGATGCTTTTGAAGTGTGGTGTTGGAGAAGACTCTTGAGAGTCCCTTGGACTGCAAGGAGATCCAACCAGTCCTTTCTAAAGGAGATCAGTCCTGGGTGTTCATTGGTAGGATTGATGTTGAAGCTTAAACTCCATTACTTTGGCTACCTGTTGCAAAGAGCTGACTCATTTGAAAAGACCCTGATGCTAGGAAACATTGAGGGCAGGAGAAGGGAAAGACAGGGGATGAGATGGTTGGATGGCATCACCGACTCAATGGACATGAGTTTGCATGTTGGGAGTTGGTGATGGACAGGGCGGCCTGGCCTGCTGCGATTCATGGAGTCACAAAGAGTCGGACAAGACTGAGCTACTGAACTGAACTCTTGTGTAATCTAAAGAATGATACAAATGAACTATTTAAAAACAGATTAACAATTTTAGAAAACAAACTTATGGTTACCAAAGGAAAAGGTGGGGAGGGGGTGGAAATTTGGAGGTTTGGATTAACATATGCACACAACTATATATAAATTGGATAATCAACAAAAACCTAATGTACAGCACAGGTAACTCTACTCAATAATCTATAATAATCTACATGGTAAAAGAATCTGAAAAAGAACACACACACACACACACACATATATATACACACACAACTTTGCTGCACACCTGAAATTAACACAATATTTTAAATCAACTATATTTCAATATAAAATAAAAATTTTAATGTAAGTATATGGAAGACAAGGAAATAAAAATTGTAGAGATTTATCCATATTGACCCATATAGATATATCTCTTCTCATTCTTTTTAGTTGCTGCTTTGCACTACACCATATGGCATAATTTATTAAATCAATTTATTATTGATGGATTAAAAATATTTGAGAACGATTTTTATTTAATAATAAAATAAAAAATAATATTTTTATTTTATTTAATAATACACATATTTATGTGTATGAAAGCACATACTTATTTTCAGGGTTTGCTTTCAACTTTTTAACAATCTCCTAGAGGAGGGCATGGCAACCCACTACAGTATTCTTGCCTGGAGAACGCCATGGACAAAAGAGCCTGGCATGGTCATTTGAGGATTACAGTCCATGGGGTTGCAAAGAATCAGACATAAATGAGTGACTAAGCACACACACCCACATACTATAAACTAGGCCTCCCTGGTGGCTCAGCAAAGAATCTGCCTGTCAGTATAGAAGATGTGGGTGGGGGAGTTCAATCCCTGGGTTGAGAAGATCCCCTCGAGAGGGAAATGGCAGCCCACTCCAGTATTTTTGCCTCGAAAATCTCAGAGACAGAGGAGCCTGGTGGGTGATACTCCATGGGGTCACAAATAGTAGGACAATATTTAGCAACTCAGTCAGTTTAGTTGCTCTGTCGTCTCTGACTCTTTGCAACCCCATGAATCACAGCACGCAAGGCCTCTCTGTCATCACCAACTCCTGGAGTTTACCCAAACTCATGTCCACCAAGTTGGTGATGTCATCCAGCCATCTCATCCTCTGCTGTTCCCTTCTCCTCCTGCCAGCAATCCCTCCCAGCCATCAGGGTCTTTTCCAATAAGTCAACTCTTCGTATGAGGTGGCCAAGTATTGGAGTTTCAGCTTCAACATCAGTCCTTCCAATGAACACCCAGGACTGATGTCCCTTAGGATGGACTGGTTGGATCTTCTTGCAGTCCAAGGGACTCTCAAGAGTCTTCTCCAACTCCACAGTTCAAAAGCATCAATTCTTCAGCGCTCAGCCTTCTTCACAGTCCAACTCTCACATCCATACATAACTACTGGAAAAACTATGTAAAAACCATAGCCTTGACTAAACAACAATAAAAATACTATGGACAACAATAAATCTGAATGGACACCTGTCATCATACCCCAGTTAAGTCCAAGAGGATTAGCATGGACTTTCTCCTTGCCAGGTTGCAGCTTCAAGGTGGTCTGCAGTGATCTAGGGAGGAGCCAAAGTGACTTGCTGGAATGGAGTCTTCAGAAGGATGAGCTTAGAACAGTGACAATATTTGTTCACACTGGTTACTGGTAGCCCTTTAGCCTGGTTCTGTGAACTTTAGGACTTAAGACCAGTACACATTTCCTGCTATGAAAAAAAGTTAATTCATCAGCCACACACTTTTTAGGAAGCTGGATGATGAAGGGTTTACTTGCGCAGCCTCTCCCAGAAAAAATAGAGACAGTATGTGGGCATATAACAGTCATTCCTAAAATTGGTTAACAATATAGATCTTCATGAAATATTTGTTTAATGAATGAATACACAACATTATAAGAAATATATTGAAATTCCAGACATTGTGGGGAGAAATCTTTCTTGTAAGAAATGTTTATCTACCTGGAAACTAATTTTTATATTAATAAATGCATTTTTAAGGAAAGTTTTAAAAATACTAACCTATTTCTTTTAATCACATGTTTTTTCTTATAATTCTGCACTTTAGTTTACTTAACTCCATTTGGTCTCTATTGACAGTATGGACAAACATAAGACAGCAGTGTCTTCCTCGTAAGAAAATATGCAGACATAGAAGATGAAGGGAGGAATGGGTATATGTTGATAACACTATTACACACAGCATCACTATTTGGTACTATAGTAAAAGCACAATTTCTTCAGATGAGCCACTCTGCTCATATGTTTTGATAGTTTAAAAAGACTCAACCACATAATGTGTGTTCCCTTTAAAACAGGTTTAGTTTAAGCATTTGGGGAAGAATTTGGGGAAGAAGAATCTGATTTAGAAAGACACTTTAACAATTTTTTTTTTACTTCCTACAGTCATATGTTTAATATCTTTTATTTACTGGAAAAACATTGCTTTAAGACTTGTTTTAAAATAATGAAAGGTAGCTTACAATTATGCACATACTATAGCAATGTGAAATGTAGTTAGAAGAAGAAAGCAAAAGAAAACAATTTTAGGAAAAGAAGAAAAAGTCTAGGATATTTGATATATAAGTTACATAATACAAGGTGATCTGTAGTTTATAACAATGGGTCACAAAGTGAATAAAGAGCTACCTAACATCCAACGTGACAAAGAAAATTAAACTATAAGAAAAAATTCCCATAATTTTGCTAGAAAATAGTAACCAGTCTTGATACTTAGATCAAGGTAATGTTATTTTTATTATAAGATTCTATGCTGTAAGATGTTGTCCATTACTAGCTGTGAATTTTTCTTTAATAAATAAATAAATGAACTAACAATAACTGCTGAGAATGAAATTAACTCCATTAATTTCTAATTAAATATTATGTCTAAATGGATATGTTCATCTTTGATATTTAGTAAACACATTATTTAGTACTTTGATTATTAAACTGAAATAAAGTATTTACTTTCATCCAGTTATAATACTCATAAAAATCTTGTATTGCTTTAAATTCATGGTACAAAATAGGTGTGCTTTATGCTTGAAGTTCTATGATAATCTACAGTATACGATGTTCCAGGAAAGGCTGTTTAATCAAATGTGCCCTTAGTCACTGGCCTCAATAAACTAGAAACATTTATAATTTCCCAGAATGTTATTATTAGAGTTATAAGGAATACAAAGAAGAGTCATCAGTCCTTAGTTATTTTCTGGATATGATACTTCAGGGATAAAGGCCTAATTACTAAGTTGAGTTCATTATTATACTATGGTTGAAATAGTCAAAGACATTGGTGTAATCCATATCAAGTTCTTAATGTACTTCCATTCATCTTCTTGACTTTGTTTTTCCTCCCTGATATGTTTCCCAGTTTTTTGCTGATGTTTTTTTACTAATTTCCTAAAAGTGGTCTTGTTTGAATTATACCGCCCTCCATAATACATAATATTATAATTATCTTCATTAAAATCTCTCAGTCAACTTGCTTGTGTATATGAAGTTTGGCTACTAAAAGTCTATTCAATAAGTTAAAACTGTACCTAAGAACAACTGCTTATTTCACAGAATGTAAGTTCTTTGTCTTTATCTAGGATGAAGAAAATCATACAGAACAAGAAAAACTTTGCCCCTGTAGCATTTTGTCTTCTGTCATTATTTCTTTTATTTTTTACATGTTTAGTCTGCAAACTAATACATTTATATACAATTTACAAAGGCTAATATCTTAAAGTTAATTTAAATTCCTCAAGAAATGACCTCTTCTATATTTATTTATTCACTCAAGATTTATTGACTGCAATCACCTGTCAAAACTATGTTAAGTGCTCTGATAACTAAAAATAGTCTTCGAATTTAAAACAAAAACCTGTGGCAGATTCATTTTGATATTTGGCAAAACTAATACAATTTGGTAAAGTTTAAAAATAAATAAATAAATAAATAAAAATAAAACAAAAGTTACTTTAGGGAACTTTTAAACAGTGAAATCATAATTTTATATCATTGCATTCTTGAAGAGTCTAATACTGCAAATATTTTTATGTTTCTTTCTAATTGTTCTTTATTTAAAAATTTTTAATTTTCTTAACTTCATAAATTCAAATGAAGGGTATTCATAATCTATCAATAATACCAACAAAATAATGAAGAAAACTGCTATAGCTGGGGTGACCACTGAATTTATTGTTGTGTGCATGTGTGTGATCCAATGGACCATAGCCCTCCAGGCTCCCCTGTCCATGGGATTCTCCAGGTAAGAGTACCAGAGAGGGTTACCTAGCCTTCCTCCAGGGGATCTTCCTGACCAAGGGATCAAACCCACACCTCTTATGTCTCCTGCATTGGGAGGCAGGTGTTTTACTACTGGGGCCACCTGGGAAGCCCTTAAATGAGTAATATTTGATAGTGAAAAGAACACTATCAATAATTTTGTGAAAAGTAGGCATGAATGGAATTTGCCTCTCCTACCATCTTGTTGGGGATTCCCCTTTGCCCTTGGGCATGGGATATCTCCTCACAGCTGTTCCAGTGCCATGCAGCTGCTGCTCTTACCATCTTCCTGGGGGTTCTCTCCTTCAACATGGGAGATATCTCCTTGTGGCCGTTCCAGTGAAGCCAGCCACTGCTCCTGACCTTGGATGTGGAGTATCTCCTAATGGCTGTTCCAGCACTGCACAGCTGCCAGAGGGCTCAAACAAACCTCGTGCACACCAGGACCCAGTGACCCCACAGAGACTGAGACACAACTGTGTTTGAGCGTCTCCTGTTGAGGTACAGGTCAGCAGTGGACTGCCACAGGGACAGGGGCTCTGGGTGAAGCAGACTTGGGTATGGCATAAGCCCTATTGGAGGAGGTAGCCATTAACCCCACCATAGATCTGCCAGAACTTACACAGGACTGGGAAATAGACTCTTGGAGGGCACAAATAGAAGCTTGTGTGCACCCGGACCCAAGAGAGAGGAGCAGTGACCCCACAAAGAGAATGACCAAGACTTGCCCAGGAGTGTCCAGGAGTCTCCGGCAGAGGCATGGGTCAGCAGTGGCCTGCTGCAGGGTTGGGGGCAGTGACAGTAGCAGTACATCCATGGGATCTTTTGAAGGAGACTTCAATTATCTTCATTACCTCCACCATAGTTTGGCCCCAGGTAAATAGCAGAGAGGGAACACAGCTCAAGCCATCAACAGAAAATTGTATTAAAGATTTACTGAGCATGGCCCTGCCCCAAAGAACAAGACCCAGTTTCCACCTCAGTCAGTCTCTCCCATCAGGAAGCTTCCATAAGCCTCTTATCCTTCTCCATCAGAGGGCAGACAGACTGAAAACCACAGTTGTAGAAAACTAACCAATCTGATCACATGGACCACAGCCTTGTCTAACTCAATGAAACTATGAGCCATACTGTGTAGAGCCATCAACATGGATGGGTCATGGTGGAGAGGTCTGACAAGATGTGGTCCACTGGAGAAGGGAATGGCAAACCACTTCAGTATTCTTGCACTGAGAACCCCATGAACAGTATGAAAAGGCAAAAAGATAGGACACTGAAAGATGTACTTCTCAGGCTGGTAGGTGCCCAGTATGCTACTGGAGATCAGTGGAGAAATAACACCAGAAAGAATGAAGGGATGGAGCCAAAGCAAAAACAATACCCAGTTGTGGATGTGACTGGTGATAGAAGCAAGGTCCGATGCTGTAAAGAGCAATATTGCATAGCAACCAGGAATATTAGGTTGAGGAATCAAGGCAAATTGGAAGTGGTCAAACAGGAGATGGTAAGAGTGAATGTTGACATTGTAGGAATCAGCAAATTAAAATGGACTAGAATGGGCGAATTTAACTCAGATGACCATTATATCTACTACTGTGGGCAAGAATCCCTTAGAAGAAATGGAGTAGCCATCACAGTCAACAAAAGAGTCTGAAATGCAGTACTTGGATGCAATCTCAAAAATGACAGAATGAACTCTGTTCATTCCCAAGGCAAACCTTTCAATATCACGGTATTCCAAGTCTATACCCTGCCCAGTAATGCTGAAGAAGCTGACATTGAACGGTTCTTTGAAGACCAACAAGACCTTCTAGAATTAACACACCAAAAAGATGTCCTTTTCATTATAGGGGACTGGAATGTGAAAGTAGGAAGTCAAGAAACACCTGGAGTAACAGGCAAATTTGGCCTTGGTGTATAGATTGTAGCAAGGCAAAGGCTAATAACGTTTTGCCAAGAGAACACACTGGTCATATCAAACACCCTCTTCCAACAACACAAGAGAAGACTCTACACATGGACATCATCAGATGGTCAACACGGAAATCAGATTGATTATATTCTTTGCAGCCAAAGATGGAGAAGCTCTATACAGTCAACAAAAACAAGACAGGGAGCTAACTGTGGCTTAGATCATGAGCTCCTTACTGCCAAATTCAGACTGAAATTGAAGAAAGTAGGGAAAACCACTAGACCATTCAGGTATGACCTAAATCAAATCCCTAATGATTATACTGTGGAAGTGAGAAATAGGTTCAAGGGATTAGATCTGACAGAGTGCCTGATTAACTCTGGATGGATGTTAGTGACATTGTAAAGGAGACAGGGATCAAGATCATCCCTGTGGAAAAGAAATGCAAAAAAGCAAAATGGCTGTCTGAGGAGGCCTCACAAATAGCTGAGAAAAAAAGAGAAGCAAAGGAGAAAAGGAAAGATATAAGCATTTGAATCCAGAATTCCAAAGAATAGCAAGGAGAGATAATAAAGCCTTCCTCAGTGATCAGTGCAAAGAAATAGAGGAAAACAACAGAATGGGAAAGACTAGAGATCTCTTCAAGAAAATTAGAGATACCAAGGGAATATTTCATGCAAAGATGGGCTCAGTAAAGGACAGAAATGGTATGGATCTAACAGAAGCAGAAGATATTAAGAAGAGGTGGCAAGAATACACAGAAGAACTGTACAAAAAAGATCTTTATGACCCAGATAATCACGAAGGTATGATCACTCTCCTAGAGCCAGACATCCTGGAATGCAAAGTCAAGTGGGCCTTAGGAAGCATCACTCAAACAAAGCTAGTGGATGTGATAGAATTCCAGTTAAGCTCTTTCAAATTCTAAAAGATGATGCTGTGAAAGTGCTGCACTCAATATGCCAGCAAATTTGGAAAACTCAGCAGTGGCCACAGGACTGGAAAATGTCAGTTTTCATTCCAATCCCAAAGAAAGGCAATGCCAAAGAATGCTCAAACTACCGCACAATTGCATTCATCTTACACACTAGTAAAGTAATGCTCAAAATTCTTCAATCCAGGCTTCAGCAGTATGTGAACCATGAACTTCCAGATATTCAAGCTAGATTTAGAAAAGGCAGAGAAACCAGAGATCAAATTGCCGACATTTGTTGGATAAGGCAATGGCACCCGATTCCAGTACTCTTGCCTGGAAAATTCCATGGATGGAGGAGCCTGGTAGGCTGCAGTCCATGTGGTCGCTGAGGGTTGGACACGACTGAGCGACTTCACTTTCACTTTTTACTTTCATGCACTGGAGAAGGAAATGGCAGCCCACTCCAATGTTCTTGCCTGGAGAATCCCAGGGATGGGGGAGCCTGGTGGGCTGCCATCTATGGGGTCGCACAGAGTCGGACACGACTGAAGCAACTTAGCAGCAGCAGTTGGATCATTGAAAAAGAAAGAGAGTTTCAGAAAAACACCTATTTATGCTTTATTGACTATGCCAAAGGCTTTGACTGTATGGATCACCACAAACTGTGGAAAGTTCTGAAAGAGTCGGGAATACCAGACCACCTGATTTGCCTCTTGAGAAATCTATATGCAGGTCAGGAAGCAACAGTTAGAACTGGACATGGAACAACAGACTGGTTCCAAATAGGAAAAGGAGTACATCAAGACTGTATATTGTCACCCTGCTTATTTAACTTATATGAGTGTACGTCATGAGAAACGCTGGGCTGGAAGAAGCACAAGCTGGAATCAAGATTGCCGAGAGAAATGTCAGTAACCTCAGATATGCAGATGACACCTCCCTATGGCAGAAAGTGAAGAACTAAAGAGCCTCTTGATGAAAGTGAAAGGGGAGAATGAAAAAGTTGGCTTAAAGCTCAACGTTCAGAAAACTAAGATCATGGCATCCGGTCCCATCACTTCATGGCAAATAGATGGGGAAACAGTGGAAATAGTGACAGACTTTATTTTTGGGGGCTCCAAAATCACTGCAGATGGTGATTGCAGCCATGAAATTAAAAGATGCTTAGTCCTTGGAAGGAAAGTTATGACCAACCTAGACAGCATATTAAAAAGCAGAGACAGTACTTTGTCAACAAAGGTCCATCTAGTCAAGGCTATGGTTTTTCAGTGGTCACATATGGATGTGAGAGTTGGACCAGCAAGAAAGCTGAGCGCCAAAGAATTGATGCTTTTCAACTGTGATGTTGGAGAAACTCTTGAGTCCCTTGGACTCCAAAGAGATCCAACTAGTCCATCAAAGGAAATCAGTCCTGAATATTCATTGGAAGGACTGATGTTGAAACTGAAACTCCGATATTTTGGCCACTTGATGCGAAGAAAGGCAGGAGGAGAAGAGGATGACAGAGGATGAGATGGCTGGATGGCATCACCGACTCAATGGACATGAGTTGGAGTAAACTCTGGGAGTTGGTGATCTACAGGGAAGCCTGGTGTGCTGCATTCCATAGCGTTGCAAAGTGTCGGACATGACTGATCAACTGAACTGAACTGAACTGAACTGAGGCTTGAATAGGTCTGCTAAGGCAAATCTCTACTTTTATTTTGGTAAGTATTTTCAGAGTTGGAGTAGGGATTTTTTAATTAGCTTTGTCTGATTCTCACCAATGCAAGACATTCTGCCAACCAGAGAGACATATTAAAAACAACAGCAAAGACAAAATTATGTAGCTGTTCCTTTTGAAGTAAGTCAAGTGAGGCGAGACACAGAGTAAAAGCCATTTTAGAGCACCTTGAAGGAATGCAGTCATGTCTGTTCCTGGAGGATTCCATGTGCCCCTGCCCACTTCTTATTTTTGCTGTCTATAAAATCAAAAGTTTGGATTTCTCTGACTCATGGACCTCTTTAAGTCATCAACAATTCATCAGAAAATGAAGGTTGTTCCTTTTTCTTTTACATAGATTATTTGGAAATCTCTAACTGCTGGAATTTCTGTAAAATGTTCAAATTTGTTGGTATTAATTCAGTGAAAATGTTTGTATTTTTCCTCCTCACCTAGGATAAAATGGCTTCTTCCACATCCTATCCCACATCACAGTAAAATCTCCATTTTATTTTCTGGAGTTATAATGTGTTTTCTCCTTGATACTAACCAGTAGATTAATTGATAATATTCATTTAATTTAATCTATGTTTATTGACTATTTTGTTTCTCTAAGATGTAAGCTTTGTGAGGGCCAGCATTTTACCTGTCATTACTTTGTCCCTATTAACTAGAAGAATGCCTGGAATAATAGGTGCTCAATCAGTACATGTAGGTTTAATAAAATCTTTGTTTCAAAAATGAAACAATATGGAAATATTCATCAACTCAGCTGGGTTTTAAAATTTTTGTAAAATAAAGATTTTGACCAGAATATAGATAGGGAGCAGGAGGCAAAATTACTTTTACCAAGCAAATGTGTTACAGGTAGAGAATATGGGAGCACTAAAACTGGCAGTAATGTACTTTTTAAAGAAAAAAAAAAAAAGAAATAAAACAGACACATGGGAATTAGAGAATTTTAGTAATTATTAATTTTAATAAAGCATGCTTGCTGTTTGTGAAAATCTGAAAATAGTACATATATATGACATTGATTTTTTAATGAGAACAAAGGAAATTAAATGCAAATCTTAATTTACATACATGAGAAACATTACGTTTAAAGTTTAATGATAGATTCTTATTCAGTCACTAAGTCATGTCCCCCATAGAGTACAGTATGCCAGTCTTCCATGCCCTTCACTATCTTCCAGAGTTTGCTCACAGTCATGCCTATTGTGTCCATGATGCCATCCAACCATCTCATTCTGTCATTCCATTCTCCTGCCCTTAACCTTTCACAGTATCAGGGTCTTTCCCAGTGAGTCAGTTATTTGCATCAAGTAGCCAAATGATTGGAGCTTCAGCTTAAGCATCAATCCTTCCAATGAATATTCAAAGTCAATCTCCTTCCTGTCCAAGGGATTCTCAAGAGTTTTCTCCAGCACCACAATTTGAAAGCATCAGTTCTTTGGTGCTCAGCCTTCTTTATGGGCCAACTCTCACATCCGTACATGACTACTGAAAAAAACACAGCTTTGACTATGAGGACCTTTATTGGGAAAGGGATGTCTCTGCTTTTTAGTATGTTGTCTAGGTTTCTCATAGCTTTCCTTCCAAGGAGCAAGTGTCCCTTAATTTCATGGCTATAGTCACCATCCACAGTGATTTTGGACCCCAAGAAAATAAAATCTATCACTGTTTCTACTTTTTCCCCATCTATTTGACATGAAGTGATGGGACTGGATGCCAAGATCTTCATTTTTTTTGAATGTTGAGTTTTAAGCCAGCCATTTCACTCTCCTCTTTCACCCTCATCAAGAGGCTTTTTAGTTCCTCTTCACTTTCTGCCTTTGGGGTGGTATCATCTATATCATCTGTTGATTTTTCTATATCAGGCTGTTGATATTTCTCCCAGCAATCTTGATTCCAGATTGTGATTCATCCAGTCTAGCCTTTCACATGATGTAGTCTGCATGTAAGTTAAATAAGCAATGTGACAATATACAGCCTTGATGTACTCCTTTCTTAATTTTGAACCAGTCCATTGGTTCCATTTCTGGTTCTAACTGTTGCTTCTTGACCTGCTTACAGGTTTCTCAGGAGACAGGTCAGGTGGTCTGGTAGCCACATCTCCTAAAGATTTTTCACTGTTTGTTGTGATCCACACGAAGATTTTAACGCAGTCAATGAAGCAGGAATACATTTTCTTTGGAATTCTCTTGCTTTCTTTATTTTTCAACAGATCCCAAATATGTTATGTTGTATGTATGTATGTCTCATTTAATATATTTTAGAAATATAGAGATGACTTTCACCATCACTAATTTTAAACACACAGCATGTCTTCCAATTATGCATGTCATATGTTAAATATGAAATACAAGTAAATATTAGGAAGTCAGAGCAAAAGGACATGGATATGTATACTGCTTATTAATGTGAACACTGAATGATGGCAGGGATTCTCAACATACATTGATACTATACATTTATGCCTCAGTATTAGAATTATAATTTTCTTTTAATAATATATAATATTCTCTCATTTTTTCATACCTTATTATTTGTACAGTATGATTCTCACATAATATCATGCCATTTCTTAATTTATTTTGACAGAATGAACTAAATTGATGATTCCTCACACAAGCCATCATAAGCAAAACAATGTATGGTTCAAATAAAATATTGTCTAATATTGATATTTAGTTTCTTCATTGTGAGTTTAAAGTTGATATTTATAACTTTGTCTATCTTCCAAAAATGGTTTTATTTATTGGTCACAAGAGGAAAATAAAAACAAAAAGAAATTATAGAGGAATACATAACACCATATACAAAAATAAACTCAAAATTGATTAAAGACCTAAATGTAACACCAGATACTATAAAACTTCTAGAGTAAAACATAAATGGAACACTCTTTGACATAAATCATAGCAATATTTTGGATCCATCTCCTAAAAACAAAGGAAAGGAAAGCAAAAATAAACAAAGGAACCTAATTAAATTTAAAAGCTTTTGCACTGCAAAGGAGACCATCGACAAAATGAAAAGACAACTTACTGAATGGGAGAAAATATTTGCAAATGATATGACTGATAAGAGGTTAATATCCAGCATATATAAACAGCTAATATAACTCAGGATCAAACAAACAAACACACTGATGAAAAGATGGGCAGAACTGAATAGACATTTTTCTAAATAGGAAGTGCAGATGGCCAATAGGCACATAAAAAGATACTCAATATTGCTAATTACGAGGGAAATGCAAATAAAAACCACAATGAGATATCACCTCACACCTGCCAGAATGGCTGCTATCAAAAAGAACACAAATAACCAATGCCAGTGAAATTATGGAGAAAGGGGGACCCTTGTACACTGTTGGTGGGAATGTAAATCGGTGAAGCCACTGTGGAAAAGAGTATGGAGGTGTCTCAAAAACTAAAACAGAACTACCATATTACATAGCAATTTCACTCCTGTGAATAAATATGAATAAAAAACAAAAACTCTAGTTCTGAAAGGCCATATGCACCCTAGTGTTCAAGTTTACAATTGCCCAGAACGTACACGCAACTAAGAATCCATCAACAGATAGATGAAGATGTAGTGTATATATGTACTACTCAGCCATAAAGATAATGAAATTTTATATTTGCAGCCACATGGATGGACTTAGAGGGCATTACACTAAGTGAAATTATTCAGACAGAGAAACACAAATCCTGCATGATATCACTGATATTTGGAATCTAAACATACAAAAAACAAGTGAATGTAATAAAACAAAGCTGACTCACAAAGATATAGAGAAGATATAGAGAAAAACAAAGATACAGAGAAAAAAATTAGTGGTTACCAGTGGGGAGAAGGAATGGGAGATGGGCAATGTAGAGGTAAAGAAATAAGAGATACAAAGTATTTAAGATTCAAAGATACATTGTACAACATGGGGATTATAGTAAATAGTTTATAATACTTATAAATGGAGTATAATCTTTAAATATGTTAATCAGTATATTATATATCTTTAATTTACATAATATTGTATATTTACTTCAGTAAAAAACAAATCATTTTTAAAACCTGAATCTGCAGTGAAAAAAGATGTAAAGGAATGGCACATGTGAAGTTTACATTTTGTTAGCAAAATTATGCATTTTTGTTATTGTTATCTTCTGAGTATTAAAGCTGAAATTGAAAATCTACATAAAAGTGGATGATTTTAAATATATCAGAGAAACATTTCTGAATACTATTCCTGAGGGAACATTTCCCTTCCTCATGCAAAATAAGCCTCATAATTGTTTACAAATATAAATCATTTATCGAATACTTCTTCACAACTAGCTTTCTCATTTGTAAAGTTGGACTTTAGGCAGAAGGAGAGGAGGATAACAGAGGATGAGATGGTTGGATGGCATCACCGATTGAAGGGACATGAACTTGGGCAAACTCTGAGAGATGGTGAGACAAGGAAGTCTAGTGGCTGCAGTCCATGGGGTCACAAAGAGTCAGACATGACTTGGTGACTGAACAATTACTACAAAGTGGGACTAGCAATGTCTCTTGGCTCTGGAGATTGGTTTGGGACTGTATAGGGGATAACTCAAGGCTCTTTCAGTCTTTTGCTGGGAAAATTAGAATGCCAATGCTTTCTTTTCTTTTGACTTTGCTAATTCACTTCAGTCTTGACCGACTCTGTGTGACCCCAGAAACGGCAGCCCACCAAGCTCCCCCATCCCTGGGATTCTCCAGGCAAGAACACTGGAGTGGGTTACCATTTCCTTCTCCAATGCATGAAAGTGAAAAGTGAAAGTGAAGTCACTCAGTCGTGTCTGACTCTTCGCAACCCCATGGACTACAGCCTACCAGGCTCCTCCATCCATGGGATTTTCCAGGCAAGAGTACTAGAGTGGGGTGCCATTGCCTTCTTTTGACTTAGTGGAATATAAATGTGAAAATTGGAAATGTTCAAGTAACACAAGTATTTGAAATCATGGGGGGGAAGGTCATAGAGCTCCAGAACAGACAAGCATTAAGCAGTCTCTGCTGCTCTTCTAGCCTACAGTGAGGAACCTACTCCCATGTCTGCCAGTTAGGTTTCCAGAAACTCTGTGTTTTTGTAAAGTGTCCATGATCCTGTGATGTTACCTCTGCTATGCTAATTACGATTCTGCTCTCTCCTTTTGAACTTAACCCCACTCCCTTCCCTGATTCTTCTCTTCTTCAACACAAGCATACTGTGTAGCTGGCATTGCTATTATGTAAAATATTAGTCTTTTCTGAGAGATCTGCCTGGCATGTACGTTTCATGCTATGTTCTCAATAAAATCTAAAATCGTGTGTATTGGAGACCTTTAATGAACATCCAAACTCCCCCATGACCATTTTCACTACATTCACAAATCTGTTATTTTTAACTCTTAGAAAAACAACATTGACTAACTTCTAATTATGTGATAATCTGGGACAGAATTAAAAGCAGTCTTTGCCCAGAAGCATGTCTTCCTTTGTTCTACCATCATTTGCTGTTTGGAATCAAAGTCTGCCAATAGCATGGCTATGCATCCTCTTGAGAGACAAAGGAGACTATTAAGTGATTGAAAAGTGAGATTATGTTTCAGA
This sequence comes from Bos indicus, assembly GCF_029378745.1. Lineage (NCBI taxonomy): Eukaryota > Metazoa > Chordata > Mammalia > Artiodactyla > Bovidae > Bos > Bos indicus. The sequence goes on along the minus strand of NC_091776.1, from coordinate 24,392,076 downwards.
TTTGAGTTTCTTTTATATTGTAACTGTAGCTCAAGAAAAAAAGTTACTGCTGGAGTTCCCAATTCAAGGTAAGCATCTTCCCTACAGAGTTAGAAGTGCTTTGGGTAATGTCAGATCCCCCTCCAATCCTCAAGCCTACTGTCTCCAACTCTGAGCTAAAAACACAGAGTTCAAATAACACAGAGATGACAGAAAAGTGAGAGTTCCGTGGGGTTACCATGGGGCCCTGCTCTGTTTACATCTAGAATGAAATTCCCATCGCTTGAGGCACTTCTCCGAATCAAGGTGAAATAATTATTTCTAGGATATTACTATTAAAATATACAAATGGTTCAACCCTAATTAACACATTGTCACAGTTTATCAAATTAAAAAAAATGATGATCTCAGGGTTCTGCAAATAAAAGAAAAAATGTCAGCTTTCCTTGAGGAAATTGAAAATATACCAAACATGGGGCTGCGTGGACAGGGAAGGTCTACGAAGGAGTCCAAGGTGAAGGCTGACCTCCTGAGGGTCGTGACTGAAGCTTAAGGAACCAAGGTGCCTGCGGTAGGCAGAAGGCAGTGAATCTAAATGCAATTCCCTGCAGTTTCACCTGCGGTTGTTTCTGATACAGTGATACTTAGGATGTGCCAGGACATGTAAAATGATTCCTTCTGTATTTTAAGAGGGTGGAGGGAGGAGATTAGATCTGCAGACTTCACTATGCTGTGAAATTGCTACATTAATTTTGAAATTTTCTGACAGCATAGATGCTTAAATGTTGAAATACGCTTTCAGAAAACATTATAAAATAGTATTTTCCCCAAAAGTTTCCTTTTATTAAAAAAAAAAAAAAAAAAACAAAACCAGAAACAATTGCTGTACTTATAGGTCTTTTTGAAGGCAAGAGATAAGATTAATGACCTTTCAAGACTTTTTTCTCTTTAAAATGATTTCATTAGATTTTGTAAACTTGAAGATATACATATATATTCTCTCTTTTAATATATGTACATATTTCAATATAAAATCAGCTATCAATATAAAATCAGTTTAGGATGGATTTTCAAAAAAAAAAAAAAATAAAATAAAATAAAATCAGCTATGAATATATGATGAAATGGAGAACACAATGGCAACCCACTCTAGTACTCTTGCCTGGAAAATCCCAGCCAACCCTAGTAGGCTGCAGTCCATGAGGTTGCTAAGAGTCAGGCACAACTGAGCGACTTCACTTTCACTTTTCACTTTCATGCATTGGAGAAGGAAATGGCTACCCACTCCAGTATTCTTGCCTGGAGAATCCCAGGGACTGGGGAGCCTGGTGGGCTTCCATCTATGGGGTTGCACAGAGTCGGACACGACTGAAGCGACTTAGCAGCAGCAGCAGCAGCAGCATATGATGAAAAGACTTTTTTGCAATAACCTAAATCTGAGGTTAAAGTTTAAGCATAGTCCAGACATTTATCAGGGGAGTCAGTACCCTTTCCCTTCCCCAGTGGATCTTCCCAACCCAGGGATCGAACCAGATCTCCCACACTGCAGCTGGATTCTTTAAAAGCTGAGTCACAAGGGAAGCCCAGTAAAATCATAACCATCATAAAAATATGTCCTAGTTGAAATTTTGTTTCAATATGCAATGCAGTAATATACACAGACTATTTGAATGTGCTTAAGAGCAGTGTGGTTTCATGAGGGATGAATTTATGTTTTTCATTTTAACCTACCTGAACTAGAGAATCTCTGGTAATTAGAGCAATTACTGAGTTTGTGGCTTTGAGGTCATTCTTCACAGGTGACAGTGGAAAAACATTACATTATATCACGTTTCCTTAATTACACTGGATGTCAATTATACAACATTATTAAAGCATAATTTTTATACATGAGGTTCTTTAGTTTATCTATTTATTTCCTGACTTTGCTTTCTCTTTCTTGGTTAGAGATACAATAATAATTCTGGGGCTATGGCTCAAATCATATTTTCCTTTTTTTGTTTTCTTTTGATCCAGAATTATTTACAGTATGACTAAATAACTAAATGACTAAATAAAATAAATCAATAATGTATGTATATATTAATATTATTATTGGGCCCCTTTAATTATTTGAGACTCCATCTGAATTATTTAATGCTGGGATAAGAATGTTAACCATTGTACCAGGGAGGGAGAATATGTATTTTGAGGAAATAAATATACTTCCTATACCTCTCAAATTTCTAAGTGTTGAAATTTTTGTGTGTGAACAATTATGTAAAAATATGGTTTAATTCTAGATTCAAGTATAACATATAGCATTTAGGGTTTCCAGGTCATAATCCCATTATCAAATGTTTCCATTGCAATAGCAAAGATTTAAGACACAATCCAAGTCTACATGAAGAAATTATAAGTAGCCACTAGTATGTGGTCCTAAATTCCAGTTACCCACCTGACAAGATACTGATTAATACTTTAAGATCTGAAAAACTAATTCTTTTGGATGAAAACAAAAAATTTAGCATCAGCTCTACACTGAACCAAGGTCATTATTTAGAGGAAATGACAACGAGAGTTTCTACAAATCATTTGTAAAAGTGACACTGTTCATAGTAACTCAGTGAATGACAAAATAACAAGTTTCATAAATACAAATGCCTTTTTTCTTTCTTTCTTTTTTTTAATGTCAGTTAAATGTCAGTTAAATTGATATTACCATGTCAGCAAGAAACTTTTTTTTTTTTTTTTCTTGTAAAGAACACAACCAAGTAAAAGTCTGGGCAAACATAGTAACTGAGTATCTCCCATTTTATTTGTCCTGAATTATCTTATTACTGTGAAAAGTATACTAATACAATAAGGATTTAAGCAGTGATTTCATAGACAACTTTGTCAGTTTTATTGGTCTTTACTTGAAGACCAGTTTCCAGAGTAACTGGCACTTCAACATGTACCTGTTAAAAATAGCTACAGTGGAGTTGTCTTAGTTTATTCCATCTGCCACAACAAAAATACCATAGATTCAAACAACAAATTCTGGTATCTAGGAAGTCCAAGATCAAAGTGCGGGCACTTTGGTGTCTGGTGGAAGCCTACTTCCTGGTTCACAGATGGCCATCTTTTCATGAGTTCTCATTTGGCAGAAAAGGGGAGGGAGCTCTCTGAGGTCTCTTTCATAAGAGTACTAAGCCATTCACAGGGTTTTTACGACCAATTACCCCTTAAAGTCTTTTCCTCCTAACGCTGTCATGTTGGGGTTTAGGTTTCAACATATGAATTTTGGGGGGAACACAAAATTCCGCCTATAACAAGAGTTGCTACTTGTTCCTATCTATATATTTGTCACATTTTACCTTACATCTTATTGTCAGACAGGCTTCCCCAGGGGCTCAGTGGTAAAGAATCTGCCTGCAATGCAGGAAACTCAGGAGACACAGGTTCAATCTCTGGGTCAGGAAGTTCCTCTAGAGGAGTGCATGGCAACCCACTCTAGTATTCTTAACTGGAGAATCCCATCAATAGAAAAGCCTGGGAGGGCTACAGTCCATAACGTTGCAAAGAGTGGGACATGACTGAAGGGACTTAGCATGCACACACTGTTGACAGATAAGAACTGTGTTTCCCTTAAGAATATTTGACATTGAGTTTTAAAAAGATGTTGTTAATTTGCAAAGTATTTAACCAACATACTATACCATTACTAGGATTATCTGATATTCAGTTATTCAAAGTGAAATTGGTATATGAATCTCAGTTCCTACCTATGACAATCTGACTAAACTGTAAAATACAATGAACCTCATTTCATAACACAAAGAAGTCACCCTACTAGTCTAAAAATCAGTGTAGTTGTAAGATGTCAGAGTTTTGATCTCTGCTCACCAGTGAGATCAAGCTCATATGTCTTATAGATAAATGTAATTGAAGAGTTTGATATGTTATGATTAAGTGATGTGCACTCTTAAGACTAAATTAAGTTTAGTGCTAAAATTACTTAATAAGTATAGAAGAAGATTAAGAAAAAGGTAAGAAATTAAGTCACATTATGGTCTAAAACTTTTTCTAACATCATAGGTTTGATATCTAAATAGAGAAAGTTAGGGACAAGTTGGAAGGTCATTTAATTAAGAGATCTCAGGAATGCTCAGATATTTCTTAATTTAAATATTGAACAACTTGACATGATCACAGGTTTTATCTGAAATTGTCCCATATCTTTTTTATGGATAAAAATGAAATAATATCATGATATCAATGACTTCCTGCAATATTTAGAGTGCTGAAGAATGCTACGCAGTTTACAAAAGAGGAAGACAGAGTATATGAACATACAAAGTGTAACAATTTTATAACAGATTGTAAAAAAGCTCAGATACCACAGTTTCATTGAATTATAACCTATTTGTAGAAAAATTACATATGTGGGCCATTAATTACCTTAGAACATCTCTACTGGCCTAGTTTTCCCTCTATGTGCTCATATTTGGAAAACAATTTATAGGAAATTGGCTCTTTGTCCAGTCTTAGATATTGTATTTTTTAATGTATTTTGATTAATTGTTTTATTTCATATTCAAAACCATTTTGCTTCTCTGGTTAACATATAATAAAAGCTAATATAATTGTTAAAGATTACCAGTGCAGCATTATGAAAAATAATTATGTATGACAAATCCATGCTTTCATGTTTTTGCTAAATCCTACTCTCAAAATAAATTTCATAAAATAAAAAATTATGCATGATGTATCAACATATTATAAAACTCAAATTTAAAAATGCAATATTGTAATTATCCCCCAATTAAAATAAATAAATTTATATTAAAAATGTTATATCCAATTCTCTAGATGGAGTTATCTCTTTTATAAGTGAAATAGGAAGAAGAGTCAGTAACAAGGTGAAAAGAAGGACAAATATTACATCAAAATGTCAATAAAATGAAAATAATTGAAAGCCCTAATGTTATATTTGCCCATTAAGACTACTCCTGTCCATTTAAACTTAGGCTATAATTGTTTTGATCACACTATATAGGAAGAGATTCTGGCAAAGGATATTGTTAACAGCTTTCAGAATCCTTTAGCTAAAACTGTAACCACAATAAGAACGATGCCACATGCATGCTATCATTTCAGCCGTGTCTGACTCTCTGTGACCCCATGGACTTAGTCCACCAGGTTCTTCTGTCCATGAGATTCTCCAGACAAGAATACTGGAGTGGGTTTCCATGCCCTTCTCGGGAACTTTTAAATCCAAGATAGAATCAGCTTGCAATGCACAGAGTTCCCACTGCCAGTCAGGAATTCTGGGTAAAAGTGCTTTAAATAATGGATGTAGTCAAAACAAATTTAGATACACTGATTACTTTAGCTTTCAGGGTAAGGAATTTTAATAGAAAATGTTCTTTTTAAGCACTGAAAAAAAAAACTTTAAAGTGTAAATAAGCCTTGGGGAGTTATTTCAACTAATGACACAGCCTGAAAAGAACTGAAGCAGCAAAATTCCATGTCTGAAGTTTAGATTGATTGTCACTATAGTATAGAATTTTATGGCCTCTCTGGAACAAAGGAAATATCACCTTCTAATGTGAAGTCATAATTTAATTTTCTTAGCAGATGTAAACTGTTTTGCTGACTTTTAATGAACCCAGGAAAATGCTTAATGTTTATATATGTCTTCAAATGTATGTATCCATAATCTCAGCTAATAAAAATGGGTTGCAGGATTAGATATAAATTAAGTGGGGTTAGTTTAGCTTTTCATTTTATGTAAAGTATTTTAGATAAGTAATAATTAAGGTTTGTTATAGAAAAAATAGAAACAAGAGTCATTGCTGCTTTTTTGCCAGACCACATAGAAGGTGCTTGGCTGCATGTGGCACTATGGATACAGGTGCTAGCTGATTGCAAGATGTGTCTGGATATGTCCACTGGAGACAAGGTACCTAAAGACATTGAGACCTATGGAATATACCATCTCTTAGGGTCAACTTCAAAGTAGTCTCTTTACTGCCACAAATATTTATATTAAAATATATGAATGTCATAATAGCCGTGATGGTGGTTTGGTTGCTAAGTTGTGTCTGACCTCTTGCAATCCCGTGGACTATAGCCTGCCAGGCTCCTTGGTCCATGGGGTTTTCCAGGCAAAAATACTGGAGTAGGTTCCCATTTCCTGCTCCACATAATAATAGTAGCCCTTAGAATATTCTGGATTAAAATTTAATTTATCATTTAAACTTTTAATTATTTTTAGCACATCTATATATGGTTTGTATGTATATGTAGCAAAGATGTATTTTTAATATTTTCTCCCTCATATTTAGAAATAAGTTCAATAGTATTAATTGATCTGGCTTCATCAAATACTTTCAGTTAATATCATCTGTTTTAATAAACTAATCTTTCATTTTTGCCTATATAAAATCCCATGGAGGGTGGAGCCTGGTAGGCTACAGTCCATGGGGTCGCAAAGAGTTGGACACGACTGAGTGACTTCACTTTCACTTTCATACACATATATACATATATACATATAGTTAACTTTTATACTGTCTTCTCATTTGTTGTACTCACCAATAATTCAATTTTTTTGTGTTCTGGTGTAAAAACTATGCAGACACAGAGTAATCAACATATTTTCATTGCAATCATGGAAGTAATAATTTTCCTTTCATTTAAAAAATTCTGTTGTCTCAACAATCTACAACCATACTCTGTGGTGGCTAAATATATATTATGGACCCACCAATTAGGGCCATGTTTCCTTAAAATCCTAGTTGCAAATTAGAGCTTGACCACACTAAATAGAAGTAATTGTGTTTCTCATTTAGTTCAAATTCAACTAATTCTTTCTTAAAGCCTGTAGCAAAACAACAACAACATGAAATTTAATCAGCCTTGAACCTGTAATAGTTTTCCAAAAATGAACTTGGTGCATTTATTAATTAGGTTTATATGCACAACTGCAAGCTATTGCTTTGATTACCTAAGTTGCCAAGTGCTGCTGAGTCCAGATAGGCACCTTGTTTACGGGTAGAGAGTGGTGTTTTCTCACTGGGTAACGCAAAAGAATCATTACCTGTGGGCCATTAATGCTTCAGTGGTCACAGTGCCTTCTTTATAGGCGTGCAAAGCAAGGTAGGTAAAATCAACAAATACAGGGCTAACCCATAGTAACTATGCAGTAGAGTACAGAGGTAATTACCTGGAAAAAGCAGTGGAACACAAAATATATAAGAAAAAACTGGGATAGAAAAATCACAATAAATTCACCTAGTTCCCAGCATTTGTCCCAAACTGTGATTAAATTGTGTCTGCTCACCCTACCATCCTTGCCCTAATGTTATATCAAATTATGATTTATGTATATATTCCAAGAACTTAAGAGAGAATTGATAAAGAGCTTAGGTGAAATAAAGACTAGTTAATTTTTTACAATATTATTTATCTTAATCACTAGAATAAAGGACTTGAATTTCAAAACACTTCATTTATTCTTGTTCTGTAATGTATCAATATGAAAAGTATGTGAAAACATTCAGTGTTTATACATCTTTAAAACAGACTCTGATGCTTCTATCTCACTCTTACATTTTTGGTAAAATGATTATAACCATGCAAAGAACCCAAAGCACAAAAATCCCAGTAGTGAATTCCAGAATTTCATAAAGAAAAAACAAAACTGTGCATTAATTCCCATTAACCATCTATGGTATATCTCTACAGTGACAAGCAAAGTAGCAATGGATACAAATTAATTATGCATATAAATTAACTGCTAGATTTACCTTCAAACAAGTAATACTGTAAGAAAGGCAAGAGAGATATTGCCCCAAAGAAATTTACAAGTTTAAAAAAAGTGGTAATCTTGAAGCCTTCTTGCAACTATATTGCCTTGATGCATAATATAGTCTTGGATTTTTTTTTAAACAAAAGAGACCCTTAATTGTCTACATTAAATATAATACAATTATTTCTATTCCTATATCACTAAAAGTTAAAAGCTCTATTGGCTAGTAATGCTGACCACCTTGCTGCTGCTGCTGCTAAGTCGTTCCAGTTGTGTACGACTCTGTGCAACCCTATAGTCGGCAGCCAACCAGGCTCCTGCATCCCTGGGATTCTCCAGGCAAGAACACTGGAGTGGGTTGCCATTTCCTGCCCCAATGCGTGAGAGTGAAAAGTGAAAGTCAAGTCGCTTGGTCATGTCTGACTCTTCGTGACCCCACGGCATGGTTTTAATATGCTGTTTTGGGCCTTGGAATACAGAATGAGGCAGGGCAAAGACTAATAGAGTTTTGCCAAGAAAATACACTGGTCACAGCAAACACCTTCTTCCAACAACACAAGAGAAGACTCTATACATGGACATCACCAGATGGTCAACACCGAAATCAGACTGATTATATTTTTTGCAGCCAAAGATGGAGAAGCTCTATACAGTCAGCAAAAACAAGACCAGGAGCTGACTGTGGCTCAGATCATGAACTCCTTATTGCCAAATTCAGACTGAAATTGAAGAAAGTAGGAAAACCACTAGACCATTCAGGTATGACCTAAATCAAATCCCTTATGATTGTACAGTGGAAGTGAGAAATAGATTTAAGGGCCTAGATCTGATAGATAGAGTGCCTGATGAACTATGGAATGAGGTTCATGACATTGTACAGGAGACAGGGATCAAGACCATCCCCTTGGAAAAGAAATGCAAAAAAGCAAAATGGCTGTCTGGGGAGGCCTTACAAATAGCTATGAAAAGAAGAGAAGCAAAAAGCAAAGGAGAAAAGGAAAGATACAAGCATCTGAATGCAGAGTTCCAAAGAACAGCAAGAAGAGATAAGAAAGCCTTCCTCAGTGATCAATGTAAAGAAATAGAGGAAAACAACAGAATGGGAAAGACTAGAGATCTCTTCAAGAAAATTAGAGATACCAAGTGAACAGTTCATGCAAAGATGGGCTCGATAAAGGACAGAAATGGTATGGACCTAACAGAAGCAGAAGATATTCAGAAGAGATGGCAAGAATACACAGAAGAACTGTACAAAAAAATCTTCATGACCAAGATAATCACGATGGTATGATCACTGACCTAGAGCCAGACATCCTGGAATGTGAAGTCAAGTGGGCCTTAGAAAGCATCACTATGAACAAAGCTAGTGGAGGTGATGGAATTCCAGTTGAGCTATTTCAAATCCTGAAATATGATGCTGTGAAAGTGCTGCACTCAATATGCCAGCAAATTTGGAAAACTCAGCAGTGGGCACAGGACTGTAAAAGGTCAGTTTTCATTCCAATCCTTAAGAAAGGCAATGCCAAAGAATGCTCAAACTACCGCACACTTGCACTCATCTCACACGCTAGTAAAGTAATGCTCAAAATTCTCCAAGCCAGGCTTCAGCAATATGTGAACCGTGAACTTCCAGATGTTCAAACTGGTTTTAGAAAAGGCAGAGGAACCAGAGATCAAGTTGCCAACATCCGCTGGATAATGAAAGAAGCAAGAGAGTTCCAGAAAAACATCTATTTCTGCTTTATTGACTATGCCAAAGCCTTTGACTGTGTGGATCCCAATACACTTTGGAAAATTCTTCAAGAGATGGGAATACCAGACCACCTGATCTGCCTCTTGAGAAATCTGTATGCAGGTCAGGAAGCATCAGTTAGAATTGGACATGGAACAACAGACTGGTTCTAAATAGGAAAAGGAGTATGTCAAGGCTGTATATTGTCACCGTGCTTATTTAACTTATATGCAGAGTACATCATGAGAAATGCTGGACTGGAAGAAGCACAAGCTGAAATCAAGATTGCCAGGAGAAATATCAATAACCTCAGATATGCAGATGACACCACCCTTATGGCAGAAAGTGAAGAGGACTAAAAATCCTCTTGATGAAAGCGAAAGTGGAGAGTGAAAAAGTTGGCTTAAAACTCAACATTCAGAAAACAAAGATAATGGCATCTGGTCCCATCACTTCATGGGAAATAGATGGGGAAACAGTGGAAACAGTGTCCGACTTTATTTTTCTGGGCCCCAAAATCACTGCAGATGGTGACTGCAGCCATGAAATTAAAAGACGCTTACTCCTTGGAAGGAAAGTTATGACCAACCTAGATAGCATATTGAAAAGCAGAGACATTACTTTGCCAACAAAGGTCCGTCTAGTCAAGCTTATGGTTTTTCCTGTGGTCATGTATGGTTGTGAGAGTTGGACTGTGAAGAAAGCTGAGTGCCGAAGAATTGATGCTTTTGAACTGTGGTGTTGGAGAAGACTCTTGAGAGTTCCTTGGACTGCAAGGAGATCCAACCAGTCCATTCTGAAGGAGATCAGCCCTGGGATTTCTTTGGAAGGAATGATGCTAAAGCTGAAACTCCAGTACTTTGGCCATGTCATGCGAAGAGTTGACTCATTGGAAAAGATTCTGATGCTGGGAGGGACTGGGGTCAAGAGGAGAAGGGGATGACAGAGGATGAGATGGCTGGATGACATCACCGACTGGATGGACGTGAGTCTGGGTGAACTCCGGTGTTGGCAATGGACAGGGAAGATAGGCGTGCTGCGATTCATGGGGTCGCAAAGAGTCGGACACGACTGAGGGACTGAACTGAACTGAACTGAACTGATGGACTGAATTATATCCATCTACCAAATTTATATATTGAAGCCCTACCCCCAAATCTAAAGTCATAGGAATAGGGCTTTTATCTGATAAAACTGTAGCTCTTATTTAAGAAGAAGGATCATAAGAGAGTTTTTCTCTCTCTTTCTGTAAGCGCAGAGAAAAAGCCTTATGAAGACACAAGGCTCAGGTCGTTATCTACAAATCAGCAAGATAGTCCTCACCAGAAACCAACCCTGACAGCACCTTGATCTTAGACTTCTAGCCTCCAGAAATCTGAGGAAATTTTGTTGTTGTTGTCACGGAAGCCATAGGAGTTAATACAAAACCTATCCATATATATTCCTTAGTAAAAAGTTTCTTCATGTGTTCTGTCTATTTTGGGTATTTTTTAAGGTATTTAATTTTTTTTTAATTGGAGGATAATTGCTTTACAATATTGAGTTGTTTTCTGCCGTACAACAATGTGAATCAGCCATAAGCATACATATGCCCCCCTCCTTCTTGAGCTTCACACCAGCTCCCTGCACCCCCTTAACTAAACTGTCTGGATCATCACAGAGCACCAGGCTGAGCTCCATGTACAAAGCAACTTGCCTTTAGCTATCTATTTTACACCTGGTAACGTATATATTTCAAATCTACTCTCTCAATTTTTTCCAACCTCTCCTTCCCCTGCTGTGTCCACAAGTCTGCTGTCTGTCTGCATCTCTATTCCTGCATCAGTTCCATTTTTCTAAATTTCATATATATAAAATTTGAGAGTTTTTATAGAATCTAGATACTGGTGCTTTGTCACATACCACCCAGTTGGTAGCTTGTCTTTTCTTTCTCTTAACAGAGTGCTTTGCAGAGAAAAGTTTAATATTAATGTAGTCTAATTTATCAAGTTTTCCTCCTATGTGCTAAGTGCTCTAAGTGCTCTTTGCCTAAGCCCTAGTTCTGAATATTTTCCCCACGTTTATCCTGTAAGTTTTAACTTTACATTTGATGTGTAAGCCTGTGATCCATTTTTAGTTAACTTTTCACACATTAGACCAGGATGAGTTTCCTCATTTTACCTATAGATGTCCAATTTTTTTCTAGCACCATTTGTTGAAAAGGCTATCTTATGCCCACTGAATTCCCTTTGTCAAAAATCAGTTGGGCATATTTTTTGGGGCCTTTTCTGGGTTCTTTGTCGTTTCATTGACCTATGTGTTTTTCTGTCCAATACTAAAAACAGCATCTATATCAATATTATAGTCTTTGCTCCCCAATTATTTTTATCCTTTTTTAAAAATTGTTTTAGTTATTGAAGATCCTTTCAGTTCAGTTCAGTTCAGTTGTTCAGTCACGTCTGACTCCTTGTGACTTAGTCTATGTAAATATAGAGTAATCTTGTCTGGGTCTACAAAAATGTTTTGGTGATTTTGGTAGGAAAATTGTCAAGCCTATGTCTATTTAATAGTCATCCTACTTCTGACACCAGAAATGTGATTTTCTGTATAAAGCAATTGTCTTCTTGATGGAAATTGACTGGTGTCCTACAATTTAAATTTAATTTATCAAGTTTTCCTCCTATTGATCATGTCTAAGTACTTGCCTAAGTCCTAGTTCTGAATATTTTCCCCACATTTTTCCTATAAGTTTTAACTCTGCATTTCATATGTAAGTCTGTGATCCATTTTCAGTTATTTTTCACACATTTGCACAGAATTAGTACAAATACCACAGGTTAAGAGTTCAGTCTCACAAGCCTGAATCCCACTTCAGATGCCAATTACAAGTTCAGGCTTCTGGTACTTCTGACTATAAATCAGATGTTTCCATGATCCTCTTCTTAGTTTTAATAAGTTGCTAGGACTCACAGAACTTAGGAAAGCACTTTATTTCCTATTATTAATGGTTTATTATGAAGGATATTATTCAGAATCAGCCACATTAAAAAGATGAATAGAGCAAATATGTGGAAAAGTAAGCAGAGTGTCTATGTACTCTCTAAATGCACCACCCTCCCAGCCCATCCATAAGGTCACCAAACCAGAAGTCCTCTTAAACACCATCCCCCACCTTTTTTTTAAAGATTTTAATGAAAATTCCATTCCATAGGCAAGACTGAGTAAATCTTTGACCATTGGTGATTAAACTTACTTTCTAGTCCACCACTCTTCCAAGGTCTAAAGTATAGGGATAAAATTTCCAACCCTCTAATTACATGATTGGCTTCTCAGACAACCAGGCCCCATCCTCCAAAAGTCACCTCATTAACAGAAAGTCAGGTGTGGTTGAAAGGGGGCTTACTATGAATAACAGAAGATGCTCCTCAAACCCCTACCACTTAGGAGATTCCAGGGATTTAAAAGCTCTGTACCAGGAACTAGGGACAGAGACTAGGTATTTATTTCTTTTTATATCACACTTGCAAATCAATTGAGGAGAGCTGACATTTTGTACTATGTTCAGTCTTGCAATCCATGAGCATGGTGTGTATGTTGATGATTTTTTTCATCAGTGTTTTATCATTTTCAGCATAAAAATCTTACAAATTTTTGTTAGACTTATACCTAACAAAAATGACAATGAAAATGTTACATTTTAAGTTTTGAAATCAATGTGCTCATTGATAGTAAATAGAAATATAGCAGATTTTTGAACTTATATTTTGCAAAGTCTCTGAACTTGCTTGTAAGTTCTAGGAGTTTTTAAATAGATTTCTTGGTGTCTCCTACTTGAACAATCATGTTATCTGCAATAGGGATATTTTTGTTCCTTCCTTTCTTATCTTTATGACTTTTAGTTTCTCTTTCTTGCATTATTTCATTGGCAAAAACTTCCAGTCTAATATATATGTGTGTGTGTATTTCCTCTTTCTACCATCTTTAAAGCTCAAGGTACACCTTTTTAAAAACATACTTAAATATACGGAAAAACCATAATTCAAAATGACACATGTACCCCAGTGTTCATTGCAGCACTATTTACAATAGCTAGGATATGGAAGCAACCCAGTGTTCATCAACATATGGATGGATAAAGAAGTTGTGGCACATATTAGTCATAAAAAGGACCAAATTTGAGTCAGTTCTAGTGAGATGGATGAACCTAGAGCCTTTAATACAGGGCGAAGTAAGTCAGAAAGAGAAAAACATACATCGTATCTTAACACGTATATATGAAATCTAGAAAAATATTATTGATAAACCTATGTGCAGGGCAGCAATGAAGACCCCCCCTTCAAGGGTCAATGCTTGTCATTGTGAAGGGGTTGTGTACCTCATTGAAGCTATGAGCCATGCAGCGCAGGGCCACCTAAGACGGACGGGTCATAGCAGAGAGTTCTGACAAAACGTGACTAAAATGTGACGGGGAGGCCTGGCGTGATGTAGTTCATGGGGTCGCAAAGAGTCAGACATGACTGGGTGATTGAATAACAACAACAGTGGAGACACAGACATAAGAGAACAGACTTGCGGACAAATGGCGGGTGGGGACAAATTGAGAGAATAGCACTGACACAAATATGTTACCATATGTAAAATAGATAGCAGGTGGAAATTTGCTGTATAACACAGGGATCTCTACCTGGTGCTCTGGGGCAACCTAGAGGGTTGGGATGGGGTCAGGGTATGAGGGAGACTCAAGAGGGAGGGGATATATACACTTATGGCTGACTCACATTGGCTGGCAGAAACCAATACAACACTGTAAAGTGATTATCCTCCAATTAAAAAAAAACAATATGATGTGAATGCAAGCCACAAAAACCATAATAGTAATCTTATATCTAATGGGATATCATATGAATATCTTTATAAATTGTGTGGCTTAAAATAGAGAGTGAATGAAAAAGGAAAGCCTTAGAAACTCTGTCTGCTTCAAAGGAGATTTAGCCCTAACAAGACCATTTATTATATCTTTAGGCGCAAAGTGCCTAGCATGGGTTGGAGCTTATCACGTCCAGGATGTTGAGCTATGTCAGCTTTTTTCAAAATCAGTTGACCATTACTCAGGGGAGTGCATGACCATTTTCCATGGAATATCAGACATGGATACTTTTCAGGAATTCAGTTCCAGATCCTCAGTTTTCGTATTTATTCTTTCCTAAATAGACCTTGCTAAAAGCTTACAGTATTACTTGCACTTTCTCATTTGCCCTGCTTCAGTCTTTCTACCACTCTTTCTAAAAGAAAAGCAAACCCCTTATTCATCCTAAATTGAGCACTGTGCTAAGGTATGAAAATACAGTATTACAAATACTGAAGATACTAGAATTGTTAAAATTAAAGGCAGGGTAACAAATTCTATTATAATTCAAGAAAAAATTTTTACAAAATTGGTTAAAATTTCATTAAGGTGACAAATGGTAAATTTTTGCTATGCTATTTTGACCATAAAACTCTGTTACAAAATAATTGAATGATATCATTGTAATAAAATTCTAACCAATACTACCTAATTTGATGTGAAAAATAGTTAAAACTTTCATCAAAAAATAAAGATAAGACTAAAATTAATGGTAAATCCAAATTACTCTACCAAAAGTATTATATATCCACAGATGATGTGTAGCCTAATTTTTTTAAAAAAAAGCATTCCAACACAATGTTAATTGGTTCATACTTAGAATTTATATACTATGTTTCTACTTGTGGTAATGATTCAGTAGGTGGTTCAAACCAATCTTCTCTTATTTAACAACTAGACAAATGGGACAAAATACTCTGAAGTATTCTCTTGAAGACTTAGTTTGGAGGCTTTGGAGAGCAACTAAGGCTGTGAGGATTTATGACTCTGAGTTTCAGGGAAGAAGAAAAGTCCAGAGAGATAAGCTTAGCTTTAGGGGTGACTCTCAACCAGAAACACTTATCTGTTGCCATAGTGAAAGGAAAGCTGTACAAGAATCTCTTAGAAGCTAAACAAAGTTTTAATATCCTCCCTGAATTGATGGAACAAAATTTAGATTCTGGAGTCTGACAAGGAAAAGTTCCATTATTAACAGCACCCCCTTGAATCATCTCCTCTTGAACTCCTAGTTCTCTTTTTAATTTTTTAATACAGTGCTCTCAACACAAAAGAGAGCAGCAAAAAGGGCAAGCCAGGACACCATGTGCTAAGAGAAATGGGAAAAGTAAATACATGGGTACATCTAAATTAATATGTACTCTATAAAGAAATAACAATACGATGAATGTTAAGAAAAAGATTTAAAGTACCCGCCAACAATAGAACAAAACACTTGCCAACACTTGTGACCATATGTTGGTTCACAAACCAAATCTCAGCAAATGCCAAAGTTGCAAATTACAGTAAAAATGTACTTCATACATTTTTAAATCAAGTAAATTGTGTGCTTATTTTCAAATTCCTTACATTAAATGTTTCAGATACAAAGTGAGTATAAAATCATTTCATTCTAGTCAGTAAAGATAAATATTATAACATGGAAAACAAAAAAGGAAGGAAACTTATCTTTATTCCTAATAAAGAAATATTACTGTATTTAGTATAAGATATAGAATAAAGGTTTCTCATAATATTTTCCTCATGCTTCAGTCAGTTTATAAACAAGTATGTAATATTTTCTTGATGCTGGAGAAATTAATTAGGATATAATAAATCCATATCAAGGGAAAAATCTGAAAATTATCCTTAAAAATATTTATGGTAGCAATTAGTAATTTGAAGCACCAATTCTGCTTTTTATCTTACCACACTCAGGAAAAAAATAACAATTAGCAAGCAAACTTATTCTCTATGATAATTAGATATTTTATATATATTTAAAATTTGTAATACAAATTTTGGGAGGGATATTATCCAAATCCAAAGAGTATTAGCTTGTCCAAATTAGAAGTTGGCCTTGTTTCCCATCAAAGACTTGGGGAAAACCAGTCAAGCAGAATGCCAAAATTAAATTAGGGCAGTCAAATTCCAAAAACAGGATTTATGAAATTTGAGATTAGTGTTTACAAAGAGTCTCAGGATACTTGATTATTAAAGTCTTAATTTCAAAAATGTAGTTAAACATATTCACATATTATATTAAGGAGGGAATACAAGAAATTAAAATGACCACTTCATTGATATGAATTGCTAAATAGAGATGTAACTAACATAATGGGTTAGGCCTGCTTGGGGAAGAAGAATACACATCATGTAAATGTGAACCCTTCAAGCTCTCTCTCTCACTTTTCTCATTGGATACGACAATCATTCATGATTATGGAGAAATATTTATTTGGATGAGTTATGCTAATTGATCATGCAGCAATTCGACAGTTTTGATCACCCCCTCTTCACACACACACATCTCAGTTATTATTAAAATCCTTTAGTCTTGGTAATTATTCTACTAACTAGATTTCTCTGATTGCTCCTTGTGCCTCTCACCGCTCCCTGTGCTTTCTGGGAGAGAATGTTTGGCCTAGAACTGAGCTGTAGGGAGTCTAAATGCACATGGATAACAATATTTAAGATAACCTCTATAATAGAGAAATGTATAACAGAGGACCAACTCTGTCATACATCTATAAGTCACTTTACATTAATTAAGAATATCCTCATGACAAACCTGTGAGGTAGTGGCTACAACCTCAATTTACAAAACCTGAAACTTGTAGTGAGTAGGTCAGTTGCTTAATATTACACAGTTACTGTGGAAAATGGCATTGGAATATTCTTATCCACTTCCACAACTCAGCTGCCTAATCTCCTCATAAAACCACATAGGAAGCATATATTCTATCATGTGACCTCATCTCTCTGGCTGTAGCAACTGAATGGATGGATAGATATCTACACACACACACATATATGTATATGTGTGTGTGTGTGTGTGTGTGCGTGCTCAGTCTGTATATATGTATGTATAGGTTTGCGGGCATGTGACTTCTAAGGTAAACTGCAAAAAAATACCTGCTGAATCAGGGTAGTCTTTACTATAACAACTACCAGAAATAATCAAGTCCTTTCTTTTATGCAGTTTGAATTTTTTAAAACATCTAATTCAGAGAATACAGCAGGAAACTTACACACACACACACACATACACACACGTGTGTATGTGTGTGTGTTGTTACTTCAGTCATGTCTGACTCTGAAACTTGATCAACTGTAGTCCCCCAGGTTCCTCTGTCCATGGGATTTTCCAGGAATACTGGAGTGGGTTGGAGTGGGTTGGAGTGGGTTTCCGTTTCCTTCTCCAGGGGATCTTCCCAACCCACGGATTTAACCTGTGTCTCCTGCATCTCCTGCATTGCAGGTGCATTCTCTACTGTGCATATTTGGCAGACATTAAGTTAGTTTAAAATGGTAGCTTTTCATTTTCTGTATAAATTAGGAAGTACTATAATTTGAAAAGAATAAGGACAGGTGATTGGGTCAGATATTTGAACAGAGTAAATACTGTAAAATAGTCACTATAGAGAAACACAGAAGAAGCCCATTTTGAGAAATCTTATGGAATTTCTGAGCAGTTTAGTGGGTCCTGTTAAGTATAATGAGGCTAATTTTATAGTTCCCTGTTTAAGTGATGATCTTTAATAATCCTCATCAGGACATACCCAAGTATAGACAAAGTAGAACTAAGGAGTCCTCTAGAATTAAGGTCTTAGCCATACTGGAATGACAAATGGACTAATGAATACAAGGATGTGACAAATAGATTGACCAAATAATGAACATATGGACAAGTGGTCCCTAACCTTTTTGGCACCAGGGACCAGTTTCATGCCAGACAATTTTTTTCCATGGACTGAGGAGGGAGGAGATGGTTTGGGATGACTCAAGTGCATCACATTATTGTGCACTTTATTTCTATTATTATTACATCAGCTTCACCCCAGATCATCAGGCATTAGATCCTGAAATTTGGGGACCTCTTCTATGGTCAACTTAATATAAGCCTAATTCTATAGAACATTGTCATAGGACCTAAAAAGTCAGACATTGTTTCCCTCTGGAAAAATTGCATTTGACTTCTTTCTGCCTGAAATGAGTAAGTAATTAGAGCAATGAATTACACAAATAATACAAATGTCTTCAGTCTTCCTTTGCTCACATGGTTGTGTGATACCAAGGTATTATTCCCACTGGTTCCAGCACTTTCTATAAAAATGAGATTCTCCATTTTCAATGTTTCTAGGCCCCAGAATTGCCATGAATCCATCCACTGCTTGGTCACACAGCAGCTCTCTTCCTAAGTCTTTCAGCTAATTCTGTGTCAGCTATTAGACTGAGCCAAGAGGAACCTGAGCGTTCACATCCATTTTATAGTTTCCCTCAGGGTATAAAATGTGGCTCCATGGTGATATGCTGTCAAATGTTGTGGAGTTTTTATTTCCTTTGAACACTAAGGTGTATTTTCCCTATATTTTATAGCAACTTGAGAAGTGAAAAAGCACAAAAATTTGTAAAAGCAAGAATTCAGTCACTGAGATTTAAAGAACTCAGGTATTTCACAGAGATTTTCTCAGCAAAGAAATTCATACACCTTAGTTAACTTTGTTAAAAATCATTGACAATAATCACAGTCAGTTAACTTATTTGAATGATAGACAAAAACATAACATATTTATGTCAAGTGATATTAAACTCCATGTGAGAGTTTGTTTAAGGGTATCCACTGACAGAACTAAGGACAAAAATTGTCTAATAGTTAGGAAAACACACCATGGAAAATAGAAGATGTTCACAAGAAATCAATAACAGGAATTGTTGAGGTTTTGGAGCAAATAGTCTACTGGGACCTGGGAACATATGATGTTAGAGCTGGTACATTTTAAAGTGGTTACAACTTAGAGGATGTGAATGTGGGAGTTGATAGCAGATACTGAAAAAGGAAAGTCACTGATGATAAGGAAATCAAAAAGCTGAGAAACCAAGGTTTAAATGAGTCATCCTTGTCTTAAACCTATCTAGATTGATGGCATTTCTTAAGATGAAAATTATCAAAGCCAAAATCCTCATTAAGTGAATGAATAACATGGACATATTCTGAAATTTAAACTGGAGTTTTCTACTTTTTTACCGAGTAACAAGAATAATTAATTATATAAACAGTTCTAATAGCCTCCTAAATGGGTTGAGTGCAGACATCTACCTCATTCCAACATATTCCCCAAGCTGGCATCAATTATGTGCTTTCTTACAAGATGACTTCCTGCTTTCAAAACATAAAACACAATAGCTTTCACTATCTAGTTCCACTTTGATTTTCCATTATTATAGTCTCCCTGTCATGTCTCTATTAAACATTCATTACTTGTTCTCTTTTCTCAGTGGACCACATAATATTTTATGTATTTTACTGCATCTGTCTTTTTTTGTTCTCCTGGTATTCGTGGAACATCCCTCTACATGCATCCATCCTCTCATTCAAAAATTAATATCGATTGTCTGTGACATTCAAGTTCTCAACAATAAATACAAGTTGGTTAGCAAGATAAACATTCCCTAAGAAGTACGTAAATAAATAAATGAACATGAAATTAGCTATGATAGACCTAGTTTTTCTCTTTTTTTTTTTAAAGAACCATAAGTGAACTCCGGGAGTTGGTGATGGACAGGGAGGCCTGGCGTGCTGCGATTCATGGGGTCACAAAGAGTCGGTCACGACTAAGCGACTGAACTGAACTGAACTGAGAAGTAGAAAAGAACAAGAATGGAGTGCATGTAAAATTTAAAGCAATTCCCAGACGTGGACAAAAGATCCCAATTCACAAATTCAAGAACTGCAACTGAATTTGCCTCCTTTATAAAGGAAACTTACATTCTCTTAAATGCCTATCTCCACAAAAATATCTCAACTAAATATTATGTGGTCCCATGTAATCACATGAATATACTTAAACACACTATTCCAGCAATTTATTAAAAAATATTGCTGAGTAAAAAAAAAAAAAAAAAAGAACCATAACACATGCTATTTCTACTTTTTTTTTTTTTTTTTTTTTTTGAGGTAGTGACCTAATATAATTTTGGTAGAAATTAGGAACAACTTCTCACAAAAGGCGATTCGGCTAAAATATAAAGTTAAGGATATTTAGAGTGAAAATCCAAGTTGTGAAAAGCCGAAGAAGCCCTGAATGGGAAGGAGAATCTAAAAAGTCTCTGAAGATCTGACTGCAAGAGGTAAATTCAGAGATAGGCTGGGTTAAGATAAGGGAGCTGGATTTTATTGAAAATAAAATAGGAAGTATGTAAAGTGTTTTAAAAGCGACATGATCCAATTTTTACTCTTCTGCTCACTTTCCCTAGAGAGTGCCAGATGGATTGATAGATATATAGAAGACTTAATGCCAGCAGTAGAACAGGGAATCTTCACTGTGCAGAGAACAACCACCCAGTATGAAGAGCTCATCAGTGGTGCTTGCTGTTGTCTTAAGTGGAGTAGGTTAGGAACAGACAATCAGAAATATGCAGGTTGTGACTTGAGCAGCTAAATAACTGGTAGTGCTAGTCAGTGAGAAAAATAAGATTGTTGCAGCCATAATAAATCAAAGGCTCAGCTTTGGAACTGCTAAATCTGAGATGTCTGTGAGATAGCCAAGAAAATGTCTCATGTGAGCAACTGAGGGTCTGGAGTTCAGAGGGAACTCTGGATATAGATATAGACATGGAATATGAATATGGATATAAATCTAAATATAGCTAAGGACATAGAACCAGATAGCAATGCACATATGTATACATGCATATGCATGCATGCTCGGTCGCTTCAGTCATGTCCGACTCTTTGCACCCCTATGGACTGTAGCCTGTCAGGTTCCTCTTTTCATGGGATTCTCCAGGCAAGAATATTGGAGTGGGTTGCTGTGCCCTCTTCCAGGGGATCTTCCTGACCCAGGGATCAAACCTGCATCTCCCATGACTCCTGAATTGCAGGCAGACTCTTTACTGCTGTGTCACGGGGGAAGCCCAATAGTTTACCTTATGTATAGTTTCTTGTATACATATTTGTTATCTCACAAGGTAACAGACTTCTTTGGGGAAAGTTGAATGTGTTATTCTTTGCTAAGTCTTATATATTGCTTAAATCTTGTGTCTGTTTGCTATGCTATATACGATTGAAGTAAGTTTCCAGTTAGTCTTCAGCCCTTCTGCTATACATCTTTTATGCTATATTTGTTAAACATTGCTTTCTTTATATTAATTTATCCATAAATTAATAAATAATTTTAATATTTATTTTAATATTTATTTAATAAAATAAATTTAATATTTATTTAATAAATAAATAAATAAATGTGGGCAATCTGGACACACTATTTTTTTCCCAATAGTAAGATTTTTGGTGAAACCCTAAAAAGAATAATTTTTAATCTTTACTGCTATAAAACAAACAAACAAAACAACAAAAAACCTTGTTCCATTCATGTTTTAGAGTTACAGAAGAGGAATAGGAGGCTTAACTAAATTGTGCAAGTCAAAAAACCTAGGTAGAATAACTGGCCTCTGATATGAGGAGCTAAGGCCTAGGGTACAGTGAGATAAACAAGATATATATTTTGGAGTAAGAAGATTAGCAATAAAACAGAAGCTGTAAATGGTTTCTTTCTGAGTAATATGCTCATGTTTCCATTTCCTACCTAAAAGGTCTATCCCAAGGCCAAGAAAAGTCCTATAATCTTTCTGGGTTTTTGATCGACATTCAGCCTCCTTGGTTTCCACCCTCATCCATCATCATTCAATTAATTTCTCTCATTTTCTCATTCCTGTTTATTCCCTTGGAAGGCTGTTTTAACATAAAATAGTCTATTTTCAAGTATTCTTCAATTTGCTTTCATCAGGTTTGTAACTATGTGACATGTAGAATTTGATCATCCCTTTGTAATCAAGTAAATATTCATCTTTAAATTACACAGAATATTATTATCTAGGCATATGTTTATGAGGGAAAATGAAAGAAAAGAACAAGAGAAGTGAAAAGAGAAAAAAATTAAAAAAAGGTTCACATTTTTAAGACCAAAAACATATAACAAACTGTGACCATGAAGCTACTGATCTAAAAATCATTAGAAATGCAGTGATTTAGCATAGATGATAAGGAATTTAGAACAACCCCTCTCACTTTAAATAAGTAACACTAAAATAAAAGCACACAAAAATCTCTATGCTCATACCAAGCACAGGAATTACTAGAATTAGTTCAGCCATGTCCATATATCCTACTTTCCAAATTAAGGCACAGCATATTCTCCAAACTTTTCCATAAATAGAATAATAAGCACCAAAAGCATGAGCATAAAAGTAAAGGATGTGGGCTGCTTTCTTTTCTGGTTAGCATCACCTATGGATGTGTCATACACTATGCATTCAAAAGGATTTAAAAAGAAAATGGTTATTTGAAAAGGAAATGAAACTACTGTTACTAAGACATCAGATCAGATCAGATCAGATCAGTCGCTCAGTCGTGTCCAACTCTTTGCGACCCCATGAATCGCAGCACGCCTGGCCTCCCTGTCCATCACCAACTCCCAGAGTTCACCCAGACTCATGTCCATCGAGTCGGTGATGCCATCCAGCCATCTCATCCTCTGTCGTCCCCTTCTCCTCCTGTCCCCAATCCCTCCCAGCATCAGAGTCTTTTCCAATGAGTCAACTCTTTGCATGAGGTGGCCAAAGTACTGGAGTTTCAGCTTTAGCATCATTCCTTCCAAAGAAATCCCAGGGCTGATCTCCTTCAGAATGGACTGGTTGGATCTCCTGGCAGTCCAAGGGACTCTCAAGAGTCTTCTCTAACACCACAGTTCAAAAGCATCAATTCTTTGGCGCTCAGCCTTCTTCACAGTCCAACTCTCACATCCATACATGACCACAGGAAAAACCATAGCCTTGACTAGACGAACCTTTGTTGGCAAGGTAATATCTCTGCCTTTTTTTTCTTTTTTAAATTTTATTTTATTTTTAAACTTTACAATATTGTATTATTTTTGCCAAATATCGAAATGAATCCACCACATGTATACCTGTGTTCCCCATCCTGAACCCTCCTCCCCCCTCCTTCCCCATACCCTCCCTCTGGGTCGTCCCAGTGCACCAGCCCCAAGCATCCAGTATTGTGCATTGAACCTGGACTGGTGACTCGTTTCATACATGATATTATACATGTTTCAATGCCATTCTCCTGTCTCTGCTTTTGAATATGCTATCTAGGTTGGTCATAACTTTCCTTCCAGGGAGTAAGCATCTTTTAATTTCATGGCTGCAGTCACCATCTGTAGTGATTTTGGAGGCTTCTCTAATACCATATACAAAAATTTAAACTGGATTAAAGACCTAAATATAATACTGAATATTATAAAACCTCTAGAGGAAAACATAGGCAGGGCACTCTTTAACATAAATTGCAGCACCGATTTTTTGGATCAGACTCTTAAAGAAATAAAAGTAAATAGTGAATGGGAGAAAATATCTGCAAATAACATGACCAGAAAGGATTAATAGTAAACATATATAAATAACTCATACAACTCAAGCCAACTAAAAAATGAATAGAAGAACCAAGTAGACATTTCCCCCCTCAAAAAAATGCAGGTGTCCAATAGGTACACAAAAAGATGCTCAACATCACTAATGATCAGGGAAATACACATTAAAACCACAATGAGGTATCATCTCATACCTGTCAGAATGGCTACCATCAAAAAGAAAACAAAAAACAAATGTTTGAGAGGGTGTGGGGTAAAGGGAGCCCTGATACACAATTGGTAGCAATGTAAACGTGCAGCCACTGTGGAAAATGGTATGGAGGTTTCTCAAAGAACTAAGCATAGAACTACCATAAGACACAACAATTGTATTTCTGTATATAGTCAAAAATACACAAAAACACTCATTAAAAAGGTTCAGTTCAGTTCAGTCGCTCAGTCATGTCCGACTCTTTGCGACCCCATGAATCGCAGCACGGCAGGCCTCCCTGTCCATCACCAACTCCCGGAGTTCACCCAGACTCACGTTCATCAAGTCAGTGATGCCATCCAGCCATCTCATCCTCTGTCATCCCCTTCTCCTCCTGCCCCCAATCCTTCCCAGCATCAGAGTCTTTTCCAATGAGTCAACTCTTCGCATGAGGTGGCCAAAGTACTGGAGTTTCAGCTTTAGCATCATTCCTTCCAAAGAAATCCCAGGGCTGATCTCCTTCAGAATGGACTGGTTGGATCTCCTGGCAGTCCAAGGGACTCTCAAGAGTCTTCTCCAACACCACAGTTCAAAAGCATCAATTCTTCGGCACTCAGCTTTCTTCACAGTCCAACTTCCACATCCATACATGACCACAGGAAAAACCATAGCCTTGACTAGACGGACCTTTGTTGGCAAAGTAATGTCTCTGCTTTTCAACATGCTATCTAGATTGGTCATAACTTTTCTTCCAAGGAGTATGCATCTTTTAATTTCATGGCTACAATCACCATCAGCAATGATATTGGAGCCCCCAAAAATAAAGTCTGACACTGTTTCCACTATTTCCCCATTAAAAAGGTTACAAATATCCCAATGTTTATGGTAGCATTATTTGCAATTTCCCATATATGGAAGCAACCTAAGTGTCCATCAACAGATGAATAAAGAAGTGGTAAAAATATACAGTGAAATACTACTCAGCCATAAAAAAGAATGAAAATTTTTCCATTTGCAGCAACATGGATGTACCTAAAGGGCATTATGCTAAGTGAAATAAGTCAGAGAAAGACAAATACTGTATGATACCACTTACATGTAGAATCTAAAAAATATAACAAATTAGTGAATGTAATAAAAAGAAGCAGACAGATACAGAGAAGAAACTAGTGGTTACCAGCAGCAGGGAGGAGCAACAAGGGATGGGGGAGTGGAATGTACAAACTACCATAGGTAAGATAGACTCAAAGATACATTGTAAAATACAGGGAATGTAGCCAATGTTTTGTGAGCCTGCTCTATCACTCAGCACTAAAATAAAAGGAAAAGAAAGGAAAAGAGAAAATATTTCCAAGAATGCCATGGTGGATGGACTAATGTCCATCAGTCTCCTGGAAAGTAGAGTTACTCATAGTTGTTATATTCTAGTAGAACAGACTCCAGTGACAGAAAAGTATCCATTGTAGTGCCCAAATAGGTAGGCTGAATTTTCTACATAGAGATTGCCTTTGTAGCATTTATTTAAAAAAAATTTTGCATCTTCAAAAAGTGACAGTAACAATGCTTGAATATGTGTGTATGTTACCATTTTATCCTTATTCATAAAGATAGACATGAAATATCACCCTATGGAGTTACTAGATGTGAAAATAGCTAAGACTCATGGAAAACCACGGTAATTCTAAAATTTAATATTACACAGGTTTTATATAACAGTATGTATGTGTGATAGCCATTCCAGTGACAGGTTTTCAACAAGTTAAACTATCAGACAGGTTTTATATTAGTGAAATGACTAGGAAGATATAATTTATCAAATGAATATAAAACCTGGTTTTAGTTTTACTTTTTCAGTTATTTTTTTACATTAAAGTTGTTTTTATTCTGCAGACTTGTTACACTTCAAATATTATAATGAGATTATTTTCAACCGAACATTGCTGGAAATAATATCTTCCAACTATGAGGAAAAATATATGTGGTTCACTATGATGTTAGAGAATACATGAGAAAATATTCTTTGTCCTTAAATTTGCATTTATTTTGAATTATGCTGTGCGAGTTAAAAATCAAGATTTGAACTCTTATTTTTTACCTTAACGGCTTTTATCAGATGGCATACTTCAGAGGAGTATCTAAGAGGTGTCCTTCAAGAGTCTGTCACCTCTCAGATGTCACCTTATACAGTTTTGCTATTATACCCAGAGCAATGTCTCTCTTTCAGTGGTAATTTGCATTTGGCCCTCTATCAGGCATTGATTTTCACTTCTGTTCCTGATACAGCAGAAAGACTTGGAATGTCTAAGTTGTTTGATATTTCATTTGGGAGTTCTATTCTTTCATTGCCACTGAAATCTATTTTTCAGAGGACTAGAGTTAATTCTTCAGAGTAAGTTTAAGATCTTTGATGCTTTCGTTTAGAAATAGAAGGTACTGTGATAGTTAACTTTGCTTATGGAATGGGAAACGGTCACCCAATCTTTCTGATTAATGAAACATCAACATCTTACTTCACAGAAGTTTCACAAATTATATTCACATAAAACTAGAAAGATGCAGAATAAAGGGGCAAAGCCTAAGTCCTGAAAATTTATTTTTCTTTTTAAAAATAGTTTTCTTAATTTGTAAGAGTTAGTAGAAAGTCTAATATTACATTGAAAATGAGCTTGATTCAATGAGTATTTGTCCATATTTAATCTGTATATTACTACATATATTATGAAAGCTAGCTCAGTAAATTTCCATAGAGGAGTCAGTGGTCTTCACACACAATGTCTCACCCAGGAGATTGAGAAATGCTACAGCAGTCTCCATAACTTTTGCAAAAAGACATATATGCTAATTTCTAAGGCAAAATCAAGGAACCACTCATTTTGTGACTCAGACTTTAAAGCAAGTCTTTTTCATTTCTATTATAGATCATTTAATTTATTCTGATTTAAGTGTACAGATGTCCACTTAAAAACGTATATTCCATAAAGGCTTAGACTAGATTTATAGGAAGAAACTTGGAAGCAAAAATAGATATTAGGAAGAACTATTATTCTACTCTTACAGATTGCTAAGACGAAGATTTAGAAAACAGACAGGATTAGAGTGTTTTGAAATAGACGTATTAAAATGGTATTTATATGTGTACTTCTAAAATCACAATGCTATTCCCACCTGCTTGATAGAAATGTTTTAAAAATTTTGTAAAGCACAAATAAACTAAAACAAAAAAAAACCCTGAATAAAATGACATACAATTCTGATTCCCATTCGAGTCCTTAATGATGCTCATTACAACCCTAATTGCATTTTAATGCTGAAATATAATGCCCCTATTCATCATCAGAATGGAATATGGATGCTGACAATTGACAAAACTTAATAATAGAAGAGTTCACAAAATTCAAAACTATCTGTATATTTTCAACTTGAAAGGAGATGTGCGATGGACGTTGATCAGCTCCAAGAAACGTGAAATGACACTTCTGAAAGAGGAAATAAAAATAAAGTGCTCTAAAAACATTGTTACAACTCGTACTTCAGTAAATAGTCATAAAGACAGAGTAAAAACCTTTCCAACAAAAATTTACAAAGGAATATGGGGAATTTTTATTAGGTTACTTTTCATATTAAGGAGGTTATTATAAAGCAAGTTTTAATTGTCCTAAATTCTTGATCATTTTCGAATCTCTTTTAGAAGTCAGCTTTGTCTGTAGTTTTGAGTCTGTGTGTACAAGTGTCTGGTTCTTTTCTTTTTTGCGGAAAAAAAAAATAGCTGATTTGTATTTTTTTAATAGGATCTTGACTTTTGAAACAGTATTCAGACATGTGGCCAGTATTAGTCTTAGGTCCAGAGAAATCAGAAAGTTAGTAAAGTTCAGCTATTCCATAGGGATAATTTATTTGTATTCTCTGTTCTAACATCTGAATTGTTTTGAGATTCTACAACGAGGCTGAAAGATATCACATTATGATTCTTTCACAATTAAGAAGTGAAAATCTTAAAATGTTGCAGCACAGTTATAATTGATACATGTTCTTTATAGACAATTTTGTAAATACAGAACTTATTAAAAACAAAATAAACATCACTGGTAGTCTCAAGTGCAGTGATAATCCTTGCTGAAATCAAGGGACATCTTCCCATTATTTTTTGTTTTTATTGTGTTGATCTTTCTCATCTGTCCTGCAGTATTTTTGTCTCAACATTCCAGTGTGAGCATATTATTTTCCATCAATCCACAGAATTCATAAGTTATTACATAAGATCCTACTGAAACTAATATTAACATTCAAAATATAAAAATCCAACCTAAATTTGTTTTTCTTAAGACAATGTGACTGATATGTCATAGAACCTATAGAAATGTCTGCTTTTGAAGTTTTACCCATTTCCCCTATGAAAACATTTTGGCCTTATCCTTTTTTGTGGGGAAATTTCATTATTCTCTTTTCTATTTTTTTCCTGTGCAGATTTGACTGCACAATCTTTTTATGGGATAGTTTTGATAAACTCTATTTCTGTAAGGAATTATTAATTTCATCTAGGTTTTCAACACTACTTACATAAATCTGCAAATAAGCCTCTTATGATTTTCAAAATATACTATCTATTTAAATGGTCATTTTCCCTTTACCATCTCTTTATTCATCTCTCTGCCTCTGTCTTTCTTTCTTTTCCTGATCAAATTAAATAGTAAATTGTTTTAAAAAAAAGACCAGGATTTTGTTACATAGATTTGTTTTTTGTTTTTTTTTTTCTTTCTCAAAAATTAACTTCTCCTTTTTGCTTAATTATTTCCTTTCTTGTGTTCACTCTTTCAATGTACTTTGCTGTTCTATTTCTGGTTTTCTGAGCTGAGAATTTAACTCACTAATTTTAATCTTTGATTTTTAATAACAAAAACATATAGAGGTATAAACACCCCTCTGTTCATTGTTTAGAATCCTATCAATTCTATTGTTTTCATATAATTTATTAATTTATATTTCAGTTGTATTTTTTCTCTTATCCAAGACTTTTTGATATAATCCATTTACATCTTAACTTGATTTTTTCCAATTGTTGCTGCTGCTCCTGCTAAGTCACTTCAGTCGTGTCCGACTCTGTGTGACCCCATAGACGTCAGCCCACCAGGCTCTCCCGCCCCTGGGATTCTCCAGGCAAGAACACTGGAGTGGGTTGCCATTTCCTTTCCCAATGCATGAAAGTGAAAAGTGAAAGTGAAGTCGCTCAGTCAGGTCCGACTCTTAGCGACCCCATGGACTGCAGCCTACCAGGCTCCTCTGTCCATGGGATTCTCCAGGCAAGAGTACTGGAGTGGAGTGCCATTGCCTTCTCTGTTTCCAATTGTTACTTATTATAATTGATAATATAAAATAGGTAGACTCAAACCCACAAAGTGTAAAGCAAGATCTGATATAAAAATTATGCATCTGATATAAAAATTATGCTTTTTACCTTGGTCTGTGAGGATACTATAGCTGTAAACATCCATTCTGTATCATTCTCTTAAGCAATAAATTCACTTACAATGCAAAGCAGTATAATATATCAGTTGGAAGTACAAGACACTTCTGTTGAAGTGGTGATTTTAAATTGGTTTAAAAATATTGATTAAATTTTACTCAGCTATAGAAACATATCATCATAGTTTCCTTAGATGAAATATATGTCTACCTTATGCCTGTAATAACAGATTTTTCCATCATGCATCAGTTACAAAAAAAAAAAAAGTTTGGATCACTGAAAAATACATAGAAGATATTTCAACATATAAATTGTTACCAATTAAATGATATTAAAGGCAGTATTTTTTAAAATGTCACCTGAAAATTAAAGTAGCAGATCCTGAAGTAATAGCCAAGAAGGAAAATAATTCTGTCAATAGCAGGAAAAATATGAAATATAAATTGATTATGAGAAAATAGAACATTTTGATTTTTCTTCTGTATGCTCTCATCTTTCCTAGACACAAAAATGCTAACCTCTTAAAAATATTACTAGGTAAAAGAATTTGGGGTATTATATATAACTATGTACAATAAAGGTAAGTGAAGTAAGCAACAATATTGTAAATAGCTATGTATAATTCCCCCAATTCTTTTACCTGGTAATATTTTTAAAAGTTTAGCATTTTTGTGTCTAGCAAAGAAGATAAACATATATATAAAAACTAAGTGAGCATTTTGCATTAATATCATCATTATTTAAGAAAAGTCCATTAAAATTCACAACCCATTAAAGTTTATCTCAAGGTAACACTTTTTTTTTTGTTTCCAGAACAGATTGTTCTTCCAATTTTGCCCTTATTCTTGATAAACTTATTTCAATAAACATGTTTTTACTTCTTTATTGTCTTCGCCTAATTATCTTCAGATTTTAAGAGAGATCTGTAATATAGAACTTGATAATATACTCCAGATGTCTTCCATCTGATGATATTGTTCTGAATGTATAACAGACTTAACAGAGTTGTTACCTCTCAAAGAGCAATTTCATAAAGTCAAGTACTACTCCCTCTGGTATTATACAATAGCCATAGGCTGGAAGGAACTTAAAGTATTCATAATAATATATTATCCACATGCAAACAAATAAGTGATTATATTTATACCTATTTATTTGTTTCTATGGTCATGTAAAACTCTTTTCTGAGCAACATGAAAGTAAAATAATCATCTTCTGATAACAAATAGAACATTAAATAGATCATAAACATGTTAATTAAACACGGAGGCAGTTAGGTGGCTCTAATGCTGTGACAGCCCCATGAACAAATAAAAATCTATTAATGGCTCAAAGTTATGAGGTTGAAACCTAAGGACCACTAGTCACAAGAGCCAACTGGGCTTTAAGCTATAACCAATCAATTCTTACTTACTTTGCTTTAGTCTTTTCTCCATAAAAGTCTCTCCTGAGCTTCTATTAGTGGAGGATCCCCAGACACTTCAACATGGTGCTACCTGATTAGATTAGATATTTCTCAAACTCTTAAAATGTTCAATATGCCTCAGTTTATGTTTAAAAACTCCAATCTGTAGATTCTCTATATCTACCATTAATGGTCACATGCTGCATTCTTGACTGACTATAACATTGATGTCCAAATCACCAGCTTCTAAACATGGCAGTAGTTTGTTAACATCTTGAGAAATTTTCAATTTTTTTTTATATATATATTTTTTTAATTTTATTTTTAAACTTTACATAATTGTATTAGTTTTGCCAAATATCAAAATGAATCCTCCACAGGTATACATGTGTTCCCCATCCTGAACCCTCCTCCCTCCTCCCTCCCCATACCATCATTCTGGGTCGTCCCAGTGCACTAGCCCCAAGCATCCAGTGTCGTGCATCGAACCTGGACTGGCATCTCATTTCATACATGATATTTTACATGTTTCAATGCCATTCTCCCAAATCTTCCCACCCTCTCCCACAGAGTCCATAAGACTGTTCTATACATCAGTGTCTCTTTTGCTGTCTCATACACAGGGTTATTGTTAGCATTTTTCTAAATTCCATATATATGCATTAGTATACTGTATTGCTGTTTTTCCTTCTGGCTTACTTCACTCTGTATAATAGGCTCCAGTTTCATCCACCTCATTAGAACTGATTCAAATGTTTTCTTTTTAATAGCTGAGTAATACTCCATTGTGTATATGCACCACTGCTTTCTTATCCATTCATCTGCTGATGGACATCTAGGTTGCTTCCATGTCCTGGCTATTATAAACAGTGCTGCAATGAACATTGGGGTACACGTGTCTCTTTCCCTTCTGGTTTCCTCAGTGTGTATGCCCAGCAGTGGGATTGCTGGATCATAAGGCAGTTCTATTTCCAGTTTTTTAAGGAATCTCCACACTGTTCTCCATAGTGGCTGTACTAGTTTGCATTCCCACCAACAGTGTAAGAGGGTTCCCTTTTCTCCACACCCTCTCCAGCATTTATTATTTGTAGACTTTTGGATCGCAGCCATTCTGACTGGTGTGAAATGGTATCACATAGTGGTTTTGATTTGCATTTTTCTGATAATGAGTGATGTTGAGCATCTTTTCATGTGTTTGTTAGCCATCTGTATGGAAGAATCAATATAGTGAAAATGAGTATACTACCCAAAGCAATTTATAGATTCAATGCAATCCCTATCAAGCTACCAACAGTATTCTTCACAGAGCTAGAACAAATAATTTCACAATTTGTATGGAAATACAAAAAACCTCGAATAGCCAAAGCGATCTTGAGAAAGAAGAATGGAACTGGAGGAATCAACCTACCTGACTTCAGGCTCTACTACAAAGCCACAGTTATCAAGACAGTATGGTACTGGCACAAAGACAGAAATATTGATCAATGGAACAAAATAGAAAGCCCAGAGATAAATCCACGTACGTATGGACACCTTATTTTTGACAAAGGAGGCAAGAATATACAATGGATTAAAGACAATCTCTTTAACAAGTGGTGCTGGGAAATCTGGTCAACCACTTGTAAAAGAATGAAACTAGACCACTTTCTAACACCATACACAAAAATAAACTCAAAATGGATTAAAGATCTCAACGTAAGACCAGAAACTATAAAACTCCTAGAGGAGAGCATAGGCAAAACACTCTCTGACATACATCACAGCAGGATCCTCTATGACCCACCTCCCAGAATATTGGAAATTTTCCATTTTTAAGACTCATCCCTTCAATATTAATTTTTTCTTAATTGTCTTACCTCATTATATGAGATTTTCAGTAAATCATCTTCATCACCTCCTTCAGCCACACTGGTTTACTTGCTCTTTCTTTAACACCCAAGTATAAACCCATATCAAAGTGTTTGCATTTGCTACTTCCCCTAGGGGAAATTTTCTTCCCCAGCATAACTCTTGACCAGTTCCCAAGTTTTACTCAATATTCTGCTTAAAAGTTGCCTTTCTTCACAGACACCTCCATTCAGACCACCCTAAGACACCACTCCTCCTCGCTCCTTATCCTTTCAATTTACTTATTTTTCTTCAGTGCATTTATTATTAATTGACATTAGTTCCCAGTATATATTAGTAGTCAACCCTGGGAGAATGTAAGCTCTCGGAAGCCAAGGATTTTGTCAGTTTTATTATCGTGTCCCCATGGTCTAACACTTTTCCTCATAAAACATTAATATACTCAATATACTCTCTGAATAAACAACTGAGTTATTCATTACTTATTTATTTGAATGACCTTTTTGGTATCAAATACAATAAAATAGTTTGAAAGAAAATTGGGTATCGTCAGAGTAAGTAAAAAGATCAAATTGGATTGAAGGATTAAACACATATGTATGAGGACTGAGAAGATGATATAGGTTTTCTTGGAAGTGGAAAAGTATTAATATGAAATGTGTTTACTTTGGTATATAGTAGTACAGCTTTTATACCATAAGGAAAACTCTGGCTTAAAATTTTCAACTTTAAATTAAGTAAAAATAAGCAAAATCAAGGGTTAAACTATAGCAGCAAATCATTCACAAAAATGCATGGAAGCCTTCACATTACTTCTACACAATGCATACCTAACATCGCTTTCAGATGATAAACCTTATTCTTGGTATTATACGTTTTAAATGGTTTACTATTAAATCAGAGAATGAGGGGTAAATAGCCACTGTCTTTTAAAGTAGTACTTCTATCAACTCTACAAAGATATTTGCAATGTTTCCTTAAGATCATTAGGACTCCTTCTGGTAAACATCTCATGTTGTTGTTTAGTCATTAAGTTGTGTCAGACTCTTTGAGACCCTATGGACTGTAGCCTGCCAGGCTCTTCTGTCCATGGGATTTCCCAGGCAAGAATACAGGAGTGGGTTGCCATTTCATACTCCAGGGGATCTTCCAGACCCATGGATCAACCCACGTCTCCTGCACATGTCTCCTGCATTGCAAGTGGATTCTTTACCACTAAGCCACCAGGGAAGTACGAACATCTCATATACATCATTGAATCTCTAAGTAGCGACCCTGCTGGCCTTAAGGCTTTTAGAAATTAAAGAAATAAATGCCAAGTCAATAGAAAATATATGAAATGCATTTTTGTCCAATTGAGCTTACATTTTTAATAACATTTTAAATCACATTTGGTATCCAGCAATTTTAGTGAAGCTCTATATTCTTATGCAGATTATGTAAAAATGCTACTTGCATAACATTCTGGGAAGGAGATTTAGCAAGTGTTATCTTCTAAAGATCATTTAAATATAAGACTATGGAGCAATTATCCATGGATGTTTAAAACATCAGATGGTGGGAAAAAAATCACCTCATCCTGTTCAATGGGAGCAATCTGGAGGCATGCACTGTGTACTCTAATTGTTTTATTATATTTAGTTGAGGAGAAAATGCTTGTCAGAATTTGATTACTTGCTCAAGCCTGTTTTGGCGGTTATCAAGGAAAAAAAATAAACCTTGGCAAATGCTGTCTATTAGTCAAGGAAGTGCTTACATTCAGTTTATATATGATGTTTGACACAATTTAAATTTAGAATCTTGGAGATTGTTGACATACATTTTAAGATTCAAAGATTACATGAAAGAAGACTCAAAAGAAATTCATGTTGCCTCCACTAAACAGCTGAACATCAAACTTGAGAAAGAAAGGGGAAAAAAGGAATTTTTATTCTCAAGCTGCTATATCTTTGAAAAACCTACAAACACCAAATGGAAATCATTTCTGCAATATTTCATTCTTTGCAGGCCAATCAAATACATCAGTATAGTCAGAAAGGAAGAAAAAGAAAGCAAAGACAGAAGGAAGGGAGGGTGGAAGGAAGGAAAGAAAGAAGAAATCCTACTTTCTGAAAGTGTGCCCCCTTTTGAGGATATATGTTCATAATGCAGCTCTGGATTCTGCTGTCTGTCTCAGCTCCCCTAAAAGAATCTAGAATGATGGTGAAAACGCATTCTCAAGTCATTCAGCAGCTACGTGGATGCCTATCTAGTGCCTAGCATCCTTCTTAGGCCTGCAGGTACAGCAAAAATCTCTTACAAAGCTTATATCCTAAAGTATTTGGGTACTTCATCTTACTCTTTCCTCTTATTTTCCCAAGTTTATGATTTTTCTTATTTCTATTTCATCCCTTTGTTTCTTTTTACATCATTGTTCCTAACTGAGAAACCACTTTGGACTTAATATCTTTATTTTGTCATCAGCAATCTTGATGAAAATTATGACTAGATCAACTTTTTATAAAGCTTCTGCTTCATAGGGAAAAGTTCAGAAATATATTTGATTATTGTAAATGGTGTTATTACTTTCTTATTTTTTTTTTTTGCTTTGGAAAATTATAATTTTTGAATTTAATTTTTAATATATTTTAAAATTTATAATGAATTTAAATTCATTAAATTCTGAGGCTCTCAACACTTATAGCAGTCTTATGTTCTCCATACTAAATAAAATAAAGCTTTAAGAACAGCAGTGTATTTGGAAGGGGAGGCTAGGGGATTTGCCTTTAACTTCATTTGCCTCCTATCAAGTAAATGTGCATGGATATATGTACTAGAACTATTTTATATAAATGTAACATTTATTACAGAATTTATAGGCAAGCACCACTCTAATGCAGAAAGTGAAGAGGAACTAAAGAGTCTCTTGATAAGGGTGAAAGAGGAGTACAAAAAGTCTGGCTTAAAACTCAGCATTTAAAAAACTAAGATCATGGCATCCAGTCCCATTCCTTCATGGCAAATAGATGGGGAAAAAGCGGAAGCATTGACAGATACTTTTTCCTGGACTCTAAAATCACTGCAGATGGTGACTGCAGCCATGAAATTAAAAGACTCTTGCTCCTTGGAAGAAAGGCTATGACAAACCTAGACAACATATTAAAAAGCAAAGACATCACTTTGCTGACAAAAATCCATATCATCAAATCTATGAGTTTTCCAGCAGTCATGTATGGATGTGAGAGATGGACCATAAAGAAGGCTGAGCACTGAAGAACGGATGCTTTTGAATTGCAGTGCTGGAGAAGACTCTTGGGAATCCCCTGGACTGCGTGGAGATCAACCAGTCAATCCAGAAGGAAATCAACCCTGAATATTCATTGGAAGGACTGATGCTGAAGCTGAATCTCCAGCACTTTGGCCACCTGATACAAAGAGCTGACTCATTGGAAAAGACCCTGATGCTAGGAAAGATTTAACAGCAGGAGGTGTAGGGGACAAGAGAGGTTGAGATGGTTAGATAGCATCACTGACCCAGGACATGAATCTGAGCAAACTCCAGGAGATTGTGGAGGACAGGAATGCTGCAGTCTGTGGAGCTGCAGAGTTGGACATGACTTAGTCAATGAACAACAATAAACCTAGCATAATTTGCTGAAGGATTACTGAGAGAAAGGTAGGAGAGGATGATTTTAAGTTAAGATGATGGAAGTCTAAAAGGCTGGAGTTGCTGTTAACTGTGTTGGGGAAGACAGCATCAAGACTGGAGAGAAGGAGCGAGAGACTAAATTTTTTGACTTGGATTTTAACCATATTAAGTTTGACTTACCTATTTGGAATTCCAAATAGAATTGTCAAGCAGGTACTTACATATACAAATCTGAAATTAATGGGATATACTCAGGTTTTAGATAAAAAGTAAGGTCTCATCAACACATAGGTGACATTTAAAGTTACGAAAGAGGATCACTGCAAAGAGAAATGGAGAGCAACGGTAGACAGACCATTCAACTATTTAGAGGGTGGGAACTGAAGAGAAACTAGCAGAAGGAGATGAGACAAGTGCTCTGATTGGAGGAAAACCAGGAGGTTGTGACATTCTAAAACACCAAGTGAAGAACTGTTTAAAGAAGGAAAATGTGATTCACTGTGTCAAATACTGCTAAATCAAGTAAGATGAGAACTGAGAACTGATCACTGGAGTTTGAAATGTGGAGCTTTTGGATAACCTTGCCAAGAATATTTATATATGTCTATGAATAAAAGCTTGATTCAAGTGAGTTCAAAAAGAAGAAAAAAAGCCCAGCAATTATTAGACAAGAAAATGCAGAATGTTGCACTATGGGGTTTGGGGAGAAACAGGTTAGTCATTTGCACACAATATGTTTTCTCTCTGTAAATAAAAATCAATGAGTTGGTTCCCAGGCATAATATTCTATAATATTTTAAAATATTTCTAGGAGTAATGTGCTGCATTTTTACCACAGAACTCATTATCTTTTAATACAATTTTTTTTTTCCTATAACAAGTATGACTATTTCATTTGGGATTTATGTTAAGTACAGCAGTCAAAGCCAGGTAGACTCTCGTTTCAAAAAAAAAAAAAAAACAAAACAAAAAAAAACCTTGTTAAAACTTCAGGCTAACCAAATACATGAATCTTGGAAAGGGAAAAATATACTTATCCCTTCTATACTATATTTTTCTCATTTACAAAAACCTGCTGACAAAATTAGTTGCTCAAAACTAGTATGTAACTATCGGTTATTTGGCACCCATACAATCCTTTAAGAATTCTAAATGATACAAAAATACCTATTTTTCCCTCACCTGCTACTTTTTAATTCCTGTGAGTCTTTTTAATGCTTATTTTGAAGGAAGAATTGCCTATTCAAAACTTTTAAAAATCAATTACATAACTGGGATTTTCAATTTCTAAGTCAACCCTGCAATTGTGAAGGAGTTGAATTTGGAAATAAGCTTGACATTCAGACCTCATCATATTGGTTCCACTGCTGCTTACGACAGGGATATAATCCTCACAAAAACACTATTTGATCCCAGAAGGGGGAAAAAAAGATAATGGATTGCCCCTCCACACGAAACCATAAAACAGAGTTCTGGGTTGCTGCCATTCAAATGAATAGAAACCGGCAGCAATTCTAACACCTTTCCAGTTTCAATTTTGTAACATCTGCAGGCATCATTCTGGAAATGGTAAACATTTTAATGGTCAGACCCTGTCCACTTATGCATTACTATTTCCAGCATTATCCCCTATTTCTATCTGGAAAGAGAAACTAAAAGGTGACAGATTGCTGTGAATGAAACGAACAGCGATGCCATTTGCATTCATTTCTGCCACAGCATACCCGCTACTTTCCCATTCCTTTGTTGTCCTTCAGAGATCTCTCTTATTGCTTTGGAAAATTCAAGAGCCAGACACTACATTTTGATCATGCAGCTGGAACTCCAAGCATCAGAACATGAATTGATTTAAGAGCATCAAACAACTTTATAATTATAGTCCATCTTTTCCTTTTAAATACAAATCCATTCTGATTGAATGAAGATGGAAGCAGTTCAGTCTCTGAAAATGTAATTTTATGAACATAAAAACTTTTAAGTGCCCACTGCACACCCACCAAAATTCAGAAACTAAATAGCACGTTATTTATATACTCTATATAATTTGAAATTGGATTAACTAAAACCCTTGCATTTTGTTTGGATCCCTTGCATTTTGTTTGGATCCCTGCATTAAAAAGATAAAATGATTCAGTCAGTAACCACCACTAGAAGTGTCATATTTGGAAGATAATTCAACGTATGTACTGAATGCATGAATATGATAATACAGCCTAAATGCAGATGTACTTATTGTGTCTGTTTTTGTAAATGAGCTAAAAAAGCCTTTTTTTTTTACTATTTCAAAATATATCTTCAAGAATTTATCAAATTTTATCCCAGATTGTACAGTTTTAGGCACTATGCTGAAAGATCTCATCTCATTTGCTTGACCAATTATGAACCATTTCTACAAAAAAAAAAAAGAAGCCAAATATGACACTTATTATAATGTCAGATTGGTAAATTATAGTTCAAAGTGTTCACTGAGGGAAATTCTTTTACCATCTTAGGAAAAGACTTACTCTGAAGGCTATCTTTATCCTAACTAGCATTCACATAAGGAAGGAATAAACATGCACAGAGCCTTAGTTGGGAGCTTATTTGTAACTATAATGAAAACATAAAATATAACTTTGAGTGACACATTTCCTTTTTTTCTGCTTTTTGTCTTCTCAAGGAAGTATGTGTTTCCTATCAAAAATTTGTCTGAAGGAAAACGTTAGAAAGCTAATGGTAGTAACATATGAATCAGCTGTAGAAGCTCTGTAATTTACAAGTTGAAAGACCTAAATAAATAACTTTGTATTATACTGTATATCATGATTAGTTAAGTTGATAACTATATTTTAATATTACTGTTTACTTGTTGATGTATTTATGGAATCCAAAATTGGGGCATCTGGGTATTAGTAGATGTCATCTAACTCAAAGGTAAAATACTGTTCCTCAAATGTTGTGGAGAAGGCAATGGCACCCCACTCCAGTACTCTTGCCTGGAAAATCCCATGGATGGAGGAGCCCGGTAGGCTGCAGTCCATGGGGTCGCTAAGAGTCAGACACGACTGAGTGCCTTCACTTTCACTTTTCATTTTCATGCATTGGAGAAGGAAATGGCAGCCCACTCCAGTGTTCTTGCCTAGAGAATCCCAGGGACGGGGGAGCCTGGTGGGCTGCCGTCTATGGGGTCACACAGAGTCAGACACGACTGAAGCAACTTAGCAGCAGCAGCAAATATGTTGAATCTTTATTTGCATTTTGAAATGCCACAATATAGTAAACTTCAGCACAAAGACGACTTAGAGTTGTTCCAACTGAAATTTTAATTTTGGTAATTAACACAGAAATTTAATTTCAGACCAGAAAGTTTTCTTTTCCATAAGATAAACTTGCCTACCATTCTGTTTCCAAAACATCACAAATTCTGATTGATGAAAGATTTTTAAAGAAGCTTTTTCTTTGAATTTATTTAAAGTTGTTGCTGGTATTTAACTTGAACAGAAAATGTTGAAAAACTGTAGAGAGGAAAGGAATTTATCTTTTTCCAAAAACAACAACAACAAAACAAAGACAAAAAAAGAAGAAGAAAAACCTCTCGTGAAGCACTAAACTGTCAATTTCAGATTATAGGCAATGTTTTCTTTTTATAAAAACCTCGGGAAATTAACAACCAAATAAATAAGAAAAAGGAGAAGCAGCAGTAGCTTCTTTGGTGGAAGCTTTCAGTTATTTGAGTGTTTGGTGAAATGCAATAGTGTCTGTCATTTACTCAGTATATGTGTGGGAAAAGTATGAAGCAAGGTCAGTAAACCCTATCCCTAATAAATATATGATAAGGTTTCTACCCTAGAAAAAAACAGATTATCCCTTCAATTCACTTTAGGGTATATACAAAAATCTGTTTGTTTCATTCAATCCGTGAGCTTCCCAGGTGGTGCTAGTGGTAAAGAATCTGCCTACCAATGCAGAAGACAAAACACAAGAGACACTGGTTCAATCTCTGGGTTGGGAAGATCCTGTAGGGTTGGGAAGATCCTGTAGAGTTGGAAATGGCAACCCACGCCAGTATTCTTGCCTGGTAAATTCCATGGGCAGAGGAGCCTGGCAGGCTACAGTCCATGGGGCCACAAAGAGTTGGACACAACTGAGCACAGCAGAACACCACCACAATTTAACCCATGCTTTAACTTAGAACGTCAATTTAGTATTCAAACTATATATTTTTTTCATTTTATAAAACTAAAAATATTCCACTTCTCCAAAGCTGAGTTTAAATTGTTTTTAAAAGATCCAGCCCATACAAGCCTAATTTCACTTTAAATATTTAATGTTCCTACAAAAACTAAGTAATGCCATCCCTCTCTACCTAAGATATCCCTAGGTATTCAGACTTTGCAAATAATTTGATAAACACTATTTTTAAGTAGTTAAATACAATATTTTCTAACAAATCAATAGTTCCAAAGTCTGCTATATGATGTTTTGAGAAATATGTTTTACAGGCATACCTCCTTTCATTGTGCTGCACTTTATTGCACTTTGCAGATACTACAGTTTTTATAAAGTGAAGATTTGTGGTAACTCTAGTTTTCAGATGATGGTTAGCAATATTTAACAATAATGTATTTTCAAATTAAGGTATGCACATCTCTTTTCTAGAAACAATGCTATTACCTGCTTATTATAGTGTTTGGTTCAGTTCACTGCAATGGCTCTGTCGTGTGCAACTCCTTGCAACCCCATGGACTGCAGCACACCAGGCTTCCCAGAGCTTACTCAGATTCATAACCGTCAAGTCAGTGATGCCATCCAGCCATCTCATTCCCTGTCATCCCTTCTCCTCCTGCCTTCAATCTCTCCCATAAGGGTCTTTTCAAATGAGTCAGTTCTTCATATCAGGTGGCCAAAGTATTGGAGTTTCAGCTTCAAAATCAGCCCTTCCAATGAATATTCAGGACTGATTTCCTTTAGGATTGACTGGTTGAATCTCCTTGCAGTCCAAGGGACTCTCAAGTCTTCTCCAACGTCACAGTTCGAAAGCATCACTTCTTCGGCGCTCAGCTTTCTTTATAGTTCAAGTCTCACATCAATACATGAGGACTGGACAAACCATAGCTTTGACTAGACAGACCTTTGTTGGCAAAGTAATCACTTTGCTTTTTAATATGCTGCCTACGTTGGTCATAACTTTTCTTCCAAGGAGTAAGCATCTTTTAATTTCATGGCTGTAGTAACCATCTGCAGTGATTCTGGAGCCCCCCAAAATAAAGTCTGTCACTGTTTCCACTGTATCCCCATCTATTTGCCATGAGGTGATAGAACTGGATGCCATGATCTTAGTTTTCTGAATGTTGAGCTTTAAGCCAACTTTTTCACTCTCCTCTTTCACTTTCATTAAGAGGCTTTTTAATTCTTTTTCACTTTCTGCCATAATGGTCGTATCATCTGAATATCTGAGGTTATTGATATTTCTCCTGGAAATCCTGATTCCAGCTTGTGCTTCATCCATCCTGGTATATCATGCAATGTACTCTGCATATAAGTTAAATAACCACAGTGACAATATACAGCCTTAATGTACTCCTTTCCCAATTTGGAACCAGTCTGTTGTTCCATGTCCAGTTCTAACTGTTTCTTCTTGACCTGCATACAGATTTCTCAGGATGCAGGTCAGGTGGTCTGGTATTTCCATCTCTTTAAGTATTTTCAACAGTTTGCTGTGATAACTGAGTCAAAGGATTTCGCATAATCAAAAAAGCAGAAGTAGATGATTTTCTGGAATTCTCTTGCTTTTCTGATGATCCAGCGGATGTTGGCAATTTGATCTTTGGTTCCTCTGCCTTTTCTAAATCCATCTTGAACATCTGGAAGCTCATGGTTTACAAACTGTTGAAGACTGGCTTGAGAAATTTTGAGCATTACTTTGCTAGTGTGTGAGATGAGTGCAATAGTGCAGTAGTCTGAATGGTCTTTGGCATTGCCTTTCTTTGGAATTGGAATGAAAACTGAACTTTTCCAGTCCTGTGGCCACTGCTTAGGTTTCCAAACTTGCTGGCATATTGAGTCCAGCACTTTGACAGCATCATCTTTCAGGATTTGAAACAGCTCAACTAGAATTCCATCACCTCCACTAGCTTTGTTTGCAGTAATGCTTCCTAAGCCCCACTTAACTTTGCATTCCAGGATGTCTCGCTCTTGGTAAGTGATCACAGCATTGTGGTTATCTGGGTCACAAAGATCTTTTTTGCATAGTTCTACTGTGTATTCTTGCCACCTCTTCTTAATATCTTCTGCTTCTGTTAGGTCCATACCATTTCTGTCCTTTATTGTACCCATCTTTGCATGAAATATTTCCTTGGTAGCTCTAATTTTCTTGAAGAGATCTCTAGTCTTTCCTATTCTTCTGTTTTATGTACTTATTTGCATTGATCACTGAGGAAGGCTTTCTTATCTTTCCTTGCTCTTCTTTGGAACTCTGCATTCAGATGTGAATATCTTTCTTTTTCTCCTTTGCCTTTCACTTCTCTTCTCTTCTCAGGTATTTGCAAGGCCTCCTCAGACAACCATTTTGTCTTTTTGCATTTCTTTTTCTTGGGGATTGTCTTGATCACTGCCTCCTGTGCAATGTCATGAACCTCTGTCCATAGTTCCTCAGGCACTCTATCAAATTAACCCCTTGAATCTATTTGTCACTCCCACTCTATTAATCATAAGGGATTTGATTTAGGTCATACCTGAATGGTCTAGTAGTTTTCCCTACTCTCTTCAGTTTAAGTCTGAATTTGGCAATAAAGAGTTCATGATCTGAGCCACAGTCAGCTCCTGGTCTTGTTTTTGCTGACTG
The DNA here is from genome assembly GCF_029378745.1 of Bos indicus. Taxonomy (NCBI): domain Eukaryota; kingdom Metazoa; phylum Chordata; class Mammalia; order Artiodactyla; family Bovidae; genus Bos; species Bos indicus. The sequence continues at coordinate 24,348,722 of NC_091776.1, read as the reverse complement.
TATAAAGCCTCTCCATCTTTGCCTGCTAAGGATATAATCAATCTGATTTTTGTACTGACCATTTTGTGATATCCATGTGTAGAGTCTTCTCTTGTGTTGTTGAAAATGGTATTTGCTATGAGCAGTGTGTTCCTTTGGCAAAACTCTGTTAGCCTTTGCCCTGCTTCGTTTTGTACTACAAAGCCAAATAGGCCTGTTACTCCAGATATCTCTTGACTTCCTACTTTTGCATTCCAGTCTCCTATAATGAAAAAGAAAATATTTTTGGGTGTCTGTTCTAGAAGGTTTTATAAGTCTTCATAGAACCGTTCAACTTCAGCTTCTTCAGCATTCATGGTCGGGACATAAACTTGGATTACTGTGATATTGAATGGTTTGCCTTGGAAATGAACAGAGATCATGCTATCATTTTTGAGATTGCATCCACATACTGCATTTAACACTCTTTTGTTGAATATGATGGCTACTCATTTCTTCTAAGGGATTCTCACATTCAGTAGTAGATATAATGGTCATCTGCATTAAATTCACCCATTCCAGTCTGTTTTAGTTCACTGATTCCTAAAATGTTGATGCTCACTCTTGCCATCTCCTGTTTGACCACTTCCAATTTGCCTGGATTCTTGGACCTAACATTCAAGGTTCCTATGCAATATTGCTTTTTATAGCATCAGACTTTACTTCCTTCACCAGTCATATTCACAACTGGGTGTGGTATTTGCTTTGGCTCTGCCTCTTCATTCTTTCTGGAGTTATTTCTCCACTGATCTCCAGTAGCATATTGAGTACCTACTGACATGAGGAGTTCATCTTTCAGTGTCCTATCTTTTTGCCTTTTCATACTGTTCATGGCATTCTCAACTCAAGAATACTGAAGTGGTTTGTCATTCTGTTCTCCAGTGGACCACATTTTGCCTGAACTCTCCACATGACCCATCTGTCTTGGGTGGCCCTATATGGCATGTCTCATCATTTCATTGAGTTAGGCAAGGTTGTGGTCCACATGACCAGTTTGGTTAGTTTTCAGTAATTGTTGTTTTCATTCTGTCTGTCCTCTGATACATAAGGATGAGAGGCTTAAGGAAGCTTCCTGATGAGAGACATGACAGAGGGGGAAACTGGGTCTTGTTCTAATGGGTGGGGCCATGCCCAGTAATACTTTAATCCAATTTTCTATTGATGGTCTTTGTGTTCCCTCCCTGTTGTTTGACTTGAGGCAAAACTATGGTGGAGGTAATGAAGGTAATGGTTCAGTTCAGTCGCTCAGTTGTGTTTGACTCTTTGTGACCCCATGAATCGCAGCACTCCAGACCTCCCTGTCCATCACCAACTCCTGGAGTTCACTCAGACTCACGTCAATCGAGTCAGTGATGCCATCCAGCCATCTCATCCTCTGTCTTCCCCTTCTCCTCCTGCCCCCAATCCCTCCCAGCATCAGAGTCTTTTCCAATGAGTCAACTCTTCTCAGGAGGTGGCCAAAGTACTGGAGTTTCAGCTTTAGCATCATTCCTTCCAAAGAAATCCCAGGGCTGATCTCCTTCAGAATGGACTGGTTGGATCTCCTTGCAGTCCAAGAGACTCTGAAGAGTCTTCTCCAACACCACAGTTCAAAAGCATCAATTCTTCAGTGCTCAGCTTTCTTCACAGTCCAACTCTCACATCCATACATGACCACTGGAAAAACCATAGCCTTGACTAGATAGACCTTTGTTGGCAAAGTAATGTCTCTTCTTTTCAATATGCTATCTAGGTTGGTCATAAATTTTCTTCCAAGGAGTAAACATCTTTTAATTTCACGGCTGCAGTCACCATCCACAGAGATTTTGGAGCCCCCAAAAATTAAGTCTGACACTGTTTCCACTGTTTCCCCATATATTTCCCATGAAGTGATGGGACCAGATGCCATGATCTTCGTTTTCTGAATGTTGAGTTTTAAGCCAACTTTTTCACTCTCCTCTTTCACCTTCATCAAGAGGCTTTTTAGTTCTTCATCACTTTCTGCCATAAGGGTGGTGTCATCTGCATATCTGAGATTATTGATATTTCTCCCGGCAATCTTGATTCCAGCTTGTGCTTCCTCCAGCCCAGCGTTTCTCATGATGTACTCTGCATATAAGTTAAATAAGCACAGTGACAATATACAGCCTTGACGTACTCCTTTTCCTATTTGGAACCAGTCTGTTGTTTCCTGTCCAGTTCTAACTGTTGATTCCTGACCTTCATACAAATTTCCCAAGAGGCAGGTCAGGTGGTCTGGTATTCCCATCTCTTTCAGAATTTTCCACAGTTTATTGTGATCCACACAGTCAAAGGCTTTGGCATAGTCAACAAAGCAGAAATAGATGTTTTTTCTGGAACTCTCTTGCTTTTTCCAGCAGATGTTCGCAATTTGATCTCTGGTTCCTCTGCCTTTTCTAAAACCAGCTTGAACATCAGGAAGTTCACGGTTCACATATTGCTGAAGCCTGGCTTGGAGAATTTTAACCATTACTTTACTAGCGTGTGAGATGAGTGCAATTATGCAGTAGTTTGAGCATGATTCTAAACAAACCAAGATAATGGTGACCTCCTTCAAAAGGTCCCATGCATGCACATGCCACAACCAGAGACTCCTGGACACTCACGGGTAAGTCTGGGTCAGTCTCTTGTGGGGTCATTGCTCCTTTCTCCTGGGTCCTGGTGCACACAAGATTTTATTTGTGCCCTCCAGAGTCTATTTTCCCAGTACTGTGTAAGTTCTGGTGGCTCTATTTTGGGATAAAGCATAACCTCTTCCAAGAGGACTTATGCCATACCCAGGTCTGCTGCACCCAGAGCCCCTGCCTTGCAGCAGGTCACTGCTGACCCACACCTTCACAGGAGATACTCAAACACGGTTCTAGCTCAGTCTCTGTGGGGTCTCCAGGTCCTGGTGCTCACAAGATTTGTGCCCTCTGAGTGTCTCTGGCAGGTATTTGGTTTGATTCTAAACATGATTTCACTCCTCCTACCATCTTGCTGGGCTTCTCCTTTACCCTTGGATGTCGGGTATCTTTTTTTGGTGGGATCCAACGTTCTCCTGTTGATGGCTGTTCAGCAGTGAATTGTAATTTTGGAGTTCTTGCAGAAAATGAGAGCACATCCTTCTACTTTGCCAGTTACATTTAGAAATTATAGAGTAAACATAACTTTTAGATGTACTGAAAAGCCAAAAAGAATCATGTGATTCACTTTTTTGTGATAGTCACTTAATTGCAGGGGTCTGGAGCTGAACCCTCTGTATCTCCAAGGTATGCCTCTATTTTACTTACATATAATGAAGCAAAAAGATCTTCAAGATAAATAAAATGATGTTAATGATGTTATAAGTTTCTCCCTTAACTGAAAAGCTCATAAATGAGGTATGGAATAAAAGAAAGCTCCAACTGTTTCTAAAGCTTTATAGAGCAGTGACTATTTCCCTTGGCTGACTCTGAAAATCACAGACATTTGTTGAAATCACTGATGACCATCGTATACCCCAGAACAACTAAATAAAAATCTCTGGATATGTAGTCAAAGTTCTCCAGGTAATTCTAATGTTCAGCCAGATTGAAAAAGCAGTACATCCAAGGAAAAGGAATGGAGTGGATTTATTTTGCTAGTCTAGACATCATTTGTATAAATGTAATGTGTTTAGAAACAAATTATGAAAGAACTTAAGTAATCAGTCAAGAAAATGAAGTTAAATGAAGTTTTCTTGTTAGTGATATATGTCCTATATTTTGGAATTTCTAAATTAATTATATAAAAATGCAAACAAGTTATGTTCTCAAAAAAGGCAAAGGCAGAATTCAACATTAATATATGTATTTGTGTAGGTCTATATATGTTTGTGAGTATATGAATCCATATATATAGGCTGTACATTGTCACCCTGCTTATTTAACTTATATGCAGAGTACATCATGAGAAACGCTGGGCTGAAAGAAGCACAAGCTGGAATCAAGATTGCCGGGAGAAATATCAATAACCTCAGATATGCAGATGGCACCACCCTCATGGCAGAAAGTGAAGAGGAACTAAAAAGCCTCTTGATGAAGGTGAAAGAAGAGAGTGAAAAAGTTGGCTTAAAACTCAACATTCAGAAGTGAAGATCATGGCATCTGGTCCCATCACTTCATGGGAAATAGATGGGGAAACAGTGGAAACAGCGTCAGACTTTATTTTTTTGGGCTCCAAAATCACTGTGGATGGTGACTGCAGCCATAAAACGAAAAGATGCTTACTCCTTGGAAGGAAAGTTATGACCAACCTAGATAGCATATTCAAAAGCAGAGATATTACTTTGCCAACAAAGGTCCATCTAGTCAAGGCTATGGTTTTTCCAGTGGTTATGTATGGATGTGAGAGTTGGACTGTGAAGAAAGCTGAGAGCTGAAGAATTGACACTTTTGAACTGTGGTGTTGGAGAAGACTCTTGAGAGTCCCTTGGACTGCAAGAAGATCCAATCAGTCCATCCTAAAGGAGATCAGTCCTGGGTGTTCATTGGAAGGACTGATGCTAAAGCTGGAACTTCAATACTTTGGCCACTTCAGGTGAAGAGTTGACTCACTGGAAAAGACACTGATGCTGGGAGGGCTTGGGGGCAAGAGGAGAAGGGGATGACAAAGGAGGAGATGGCTGGATGGCATCACTGACTCAATGGACATGAGTTTGAGTGAACTCCGGGAGTTGGTGATGGACAGGGAGGCCTAGCGTGCTGGGATTCATAGGGTTGCAAACAGTCGAACACGACTGAGTGACTGAACTGTACTGAACTGACTGAAATGAATCCGTATCTAGATATTGATATATCAATCCATATATATGGAATACACATATGTATGGGATATATGTAAACAAATAATGAGATATAGAAAAAATATATATGAAATATTTTTTAAATAAACTATAACATTGGTGTTTATTTCTACATTGTTTCTTTCTACAATTATACGTGGAAGGTTTGTAATAATAACCCTTGGAAGCTGATCTGCATATTCAGCATTCCTCTAATCTGGGACATTCAGTCAGGTCCACGCCAATATTTAGGTCTTTAAAGTTCCACTGTAAAATTGAAAATTTGGATCATGATTTATAATACAACATAATATATTCTTTACCACAATTATATCACTCAAAATAAAATTTTCCTATAATACTTTTTGTAGTGATGGGCAATGTATTTGGATAGGGATGCCCAAATACCAAAACTGGGTAGTTTAAAACACAGAAACTCATTTTCTCAAAGTTTTATAGCCTAGAAATTCAAGGTCAAGGTGTATTCAGATTTGGATTCCTATGAGGTTTCTCTCCTTAGTTTGCAGAAAGCCACTTTCTTGCTGTGTCCTCATGGGGCTGTCCCTCTGTCTTTGGTTATGTGTTCTAGTCTCCTTTTATAAGTACACCAGACAAATTGGAAAATTAAACTCTTTGCCAGTGACCTCAATTTTAACTTATTCTTTAAAAATTCCCAGTCTAAATACAGACTAAATACAGTAGTTCCACATATTGAGGAACTAAAGCTTAGGATACAATATACAATATATGAATTCTGAGAAGACACAATTCAGTCAATAAGAGACAGATTTAAAAAATTATCAAATAGATAACCAGAAAGGCCAGTGGCAGGGTGGGGATGGAATCAGGATAAACAAAGTACTTGATATATAAGTCAGACAACACTTGCTCAATATTTCTTAAAATAATTTCATAAGTAAAGTGAAGATGTGGAAGGTCCCAGATCAGTTCAGAGACCAATGAACAAACAGTTCAGCTGTAGAGAAGAGTAAGTATAGAGAAATAATGAAACATATACCTTAAAATGGAGAAGGCAATGGCACCCCACTCCAGTACTCTTGCCTGGAAAATCCCATGGATGGAGGAGCCTGGTAGGCTGCAGTCCATGGGGTCGCTAAGAGTCGGACACGACTGAGTGAATTCACTTTCACTTTTCACGTTCATGCATTGGAGAAGGAAATGGCAACCCACTCCAGTGTTCTTGCCTGGAGAATCCCAGGGAAGGGGAGCCTGGTGGGCTGCCATCTACGGGGTCACACAGAGTCGGACACGACGGAAGTGACTTAGCAGCATACCTTAAAAGGATGATTGAGATAAAATAATGGCACTTAGGGATACTACCAATAGGGGGGTTATTTTGTACAAATAATTGTAGACTACACGGAGAAAGCAATGGCAACCCACTCCAGTACTCTTGCCTGGTAAATCCCATGGATGGAGGAGCCTGGAGGGCTGCAGTCCATGGGGTCGCTAAGAGTCGGACACGACTGAGTGAATTCACTTTCACTTTTCACGTTCACGCATTGGAGAAGGAAATGGCAACCCACTCCAGTGTTCTTGCCTGGAGAATCCCAGGGAAGGGGGAGCCTGGTCTGTTGCCATCTATGGGGTCGCACAGAGTACTTAACAGCAGCAGCAGCAGCAGCAGCAGCAGCAGTAACAGCAGCAGCATGACATGTCATGGGGTTCTAGATGTGATACCCCAAAATATGGCACCTTGGTATATTGAATACATTAAGTTGAAGGAGTCTGAGAAAATGGCAGAAGCAGAAATATCACTTTGACCTCCTCCCGCCTTACGTTTCTTCCCAGAAAACAGCAGATGAAACCTCTCAGATGAAAGAAAATATATCCTCTGGAGGGGAGGAGGCAGAGAAAGGGAATTTAGGACCAAGACAGCTATATAAACAAACAGCTAAACTAACCCATACCTTCCTAATTGGTATTTCACTGTTTATTTTCAATAGCCCAAATTCCTTTGTCTTGTCAATAATTCACATATTTATATTTATTTTTGTGTAAAAGGTATATAAGCTCCATTTCTGGTCACTACTTAGAGCCTCATATCTTTGTGAGAGTCCCATACATAAATCAGTTTTACAATTTAACTTTAAATGTGTGATTTACAGTGGGGATGCAGCTTGGCCAACCCCCTGGAGGGTAGAGAAAAATTTATTTTTCCTCCTCTACCCATGTCTTGCAAGCATTAGAAAGAGAACTACTGGAGATTTCAGAATAAGAGGATGGTATGCTCAATTTAGAGGAGATTTTATATAAACCTTGTTAGCTCTGTGCATAAGTAGAGATCAATTGTTGCCATAAACTAATAAGAACCTTAATAATGCATAATTTTCACTTAAAATCTTAGTATCATAAAACTAACTTAGGAAATAATTTTTATATTCACTTACTTTATCTAAAACAGGAATCCCTGTTTAAATAAAAGGTAGAATGGCTCCACTATTTTCAAAAATTGCATTGTATAAGACCATCACTATGATTTTTTATTGATTTTATTTTTAGATACACTCATTATGCTTTAAGAAAATAGTTCCTTAACAAGTGAGCTGAATCATCTTTCTTATTTTTTTTAAACAGGTTAATCCTAATTCTACTATTTCCATGACTTTAATAATATGTTCCTATATTAAGGCAAGTAGTAGTATAATTAATTTAATAAACAAAAAGGGGTATGGAGGGGGTTGAAGAAAGTGGAATCAATTTTTTTAGATGCTCACTTTAAAGTTTGGGGGGCTCTCATCTTTGGGGGTCATATCCCCTTGAGGTATCTCCCTAAACCCTGTTGGTTAATTCGTAGGTACCTGTTTGGTTACTGTACATCTGTAACCTCACACCAAAGACATTACACTCATTCCAAATTCCTGGTTCTCAAGTATCTGAAAAGATGATCATTTATCCTTTAATTATTCTCTTCTCAGTTCAAGTTTCTTTGATTCTTCCAACCATTTATCTCATATAAGCATTTCCAGACATCTTCAAACCTCAGTCGTTTAGAACATTTATTAGATGATTTCTAACCTGTCAGTATCTACAGCAAATGCAGGTTTCTTTTCTGCCTTACTGCACAGAAGAAAACACGGAGGGGTAAATGCAAATTGGATTCAGTCATGACCAAGTACACATTATCAGTGTGCTCATGTCTTAATAAAGTTGAGAAATCAATTCAATTTTTAGCTTTTCTCTGAGAAGGTTGCCCAACATGATGCAAAATGATGAATGTTGACCTCTTAAAATCACTAAGGTATAACATGTAACAAAAAATTATTAATACAGCCATGTGATTAAGTAGGTCTCTATCAATGAATCACAGTGAAGGGTTTACTCTAGACTTTACCAGCAGGAGTGAAAAATGAAGTCATTAATGAAAACCAAATGCAAATATCATCAGATTCTGGAACATTTCTCCTTATACATTAAAAAAGACATTTCCAATTTACAGAGATGCACACACTTTAATTTTATAATGCATCTGTATGACAAGTAAAGCTTTTATTTTTCTTAAAAAGAGTCCAGTTTTTGAAACCCTGAAATTAATTTTTTAAGCATTTGAAACATATATGTCCATTTTGTAAAGCAAGTGAAAATATCCTAAAATGAAATTTTAAAGTAAGAGGTATACTAATATGAAAATTTACAGTTATGTTTTTCTCTATATGTAATTGATTAATTGTAACAGGTCAACAATTATTCTAGATTCCAGGTATGCCTCCTTTTGTCAGATGCTAATACTTTTAAAGTGAAAAGATTTGGATATTAAAAATTGAATTTATACTCTTAAGATATTTAAATAACTATGTCTCACACACACACACACACACGCACACAATCTTGAAAACCAAATAGGATAAGTGAGTTGTTTTCTTCTAAAATATGATTCAACTTCATCACTAGTAAAGTGTAGAGAAATGACAATATTGAATATTTGTCTAGTGGGTAAAAGTACGTAAAGAGTTAGAACCAGAATGGTAGGCTATGGAAAGTCTTTAGTCAACTTTACTCCATAATAAATGATGAGTCATAAGAAACTACTGAGAAGAGAAATTATGTGGCTGACATTTTGAGAGTTAACTGTGAATAACAGCAACAACAAAAATGGTATTTTTGTAGGTTTCAGACCCAGGAAGACTTGTCAAGAGAGAGTTGTAATTATCCAGAAGAAAAATTTATTGTCCTTTATAATTCCCTGGTTATAAATTTTTCTAATAGTGATTAGATTCTTCTCCAAAATCATGTTATTCCTATCCTGTTGTTTTTTAAGGTACATTTCTTAAATAACACAGTGTCCCTACTGTGAAATGATTAATAGTGACTCATATGCCATGCTATGCTAAGTCACTTCAGTTGTGTCCGACTCTGTGTGACCCCATAGACAGCAGCCCACCAGGCTCCCCCGTCCCTGGGATTCTCCAGGCAAGAACACTGAAGTGGGTTGCCATTTCCCTCTCCAATGTATGAAAGTGAAAAGTGAAAGTGAAGTTGCTAAGTCGTGTCTGACTCTTAGCGACCCCATGGATTGCAGCCTAACAAGCTCCTCCGTGCATGGGATTTTCCAAGCAAGAGTACTGGAGTGGAGTGCCATTGCCTTCTCCGAAGAGTGACTCATGCCCAGTATCAAAATCTTTACTAAAAGCTATGATTGGTCAAGCCTTGCAATTTCTATTTAAATTTAATTCTCTTTAAAAAATCAGGATGTTCTGATATAATTCCTACTCACACACTCTCACTGTGATGGGCACTGTATTTGTCTGACCGCCTGATAATTGAATATTTGTATAGAATTATTCTAATGAATGAAATTCAATGTAATTTTTTAAACTTTTTTATTTTTGTCTTTTTTCTTTTCCTTTTTTTAAAATTTAATTTTAAAAAGAAAAAAATGAAGAAAATCAGTTCATTAATCCAGATAGAAAAGAAAGAAAAAGAAAGAAAAATAGAGTACTCTATACTAGAAACGGGGGCTTCCCTGGTAGCTCAGTTGGTAAAGAATTCACCTTCAATGCAGGAAACCTCGGTTTAATTCCTGGGTCAGGAAGATCTGCTGGAGAAGGAATAGGCTACCCACTCCAGTATTCTTGGGTTTCCCTGGTGGCTCAGTTGGTAAAGAATCCACCTGCAGTGTGGGAGACCTGGGTTTGATCTCTGAGTTGGGAAAATCCTGGAAAAGTGAATGGCTACCCACTCCAGTATTCTGGCTTGGAGAATTCCATGGACTGTATAGTCTATGGGGTCCCAAAGAGTTGGACACAACTGAACAACTGTACTTCACACTTCATACCAGAAACAATAAAAGGAAATGTAACAGATCATAAGGATAAAAATATAATCATTGATTTTATTTAATTTAACAATTAGGGAGTAGAACTAGAAAATAGATAATTTACAAAATTCTAATAGCTGCTATAATCAAAAGCAAGCATAGGAAAGGCATTTAAGAATAAGGATTGAGAAAGTGACAAATCAAGGATTATTTCTGAGGGAGATTACATATGATATATATGTGCTCAGATCATTCAGTCATGTCTAACTCTTTGTGAGTCTATGGACTGTAGCCCACCAGTCTCCTCTGTCCATGGGATTTTCCTGGCAAGAATACTGGAATGGATTGCCATTACTTCCTCCAGGGGATCTTTCCGACCCTAGGATTGAGGCTGCATCTCCTGCACTGAAGATTCTTTACCTCTCAGCCAAGGGGAAAGCCTAACATAGATGATGAGAGTTTTGCAACTAAAGGCATTTATGTGACTTTTTTTTTTTCTATCTAATTCTTTATAATAGTGAAAAATGCAGACTTTCTTTGGAGGTTTGGGAAGAAAATTGCCTCCTTTTCCTTACACTATCATCATGGGTTTTCTCAATTCCATAGTCTTCGAGTACCAAATAAATTAGCAACAGACAGGGTTAGAAATAGTGATTGTGTATGAAGCTATGGAATGTTGCTCTGCATTCTTAAAATTCTGTTTGTGAAAAAGTATATTGTTGCTACTTTGTTACTTGAACCAGTTGCTTCAGAACTAAACTTTTGCTTTCATTTAAACATAAATCTGAGTAATTTTTTAAAAGTTTTTATTCAGAAGAACAAGGGAAGAATGTAATCTAAGACTCTATGTGGGTTTAATCAGTCTCTATGTTAAAAAATAAAATGAAGTATCATTTATATTTTAAAATATTTTATTAGTCCCAATAAATTACAAGGCCTTCATTTTTTAAGTTTGGTTTTGTAGTGAGTTCAAGGGATTTGGGGGCTGATCAAGGTAAAAGGTAAGGCAAGAGGTGGCAAGAACGCATAAAGAGCTATATTTTTGGTGGTACTCTGATAGGCTCCATGAGAAAGGAAATCCATGGCAGCCTGTGGGCTTCCAGAGGGAACAGTTTGGACCACCAACAGGAAGGGGGAAAAAAATGTCAGGGGAACTCTGTGGGGGCAGGAATGCAGATTCACAGAGGGATCTTATGGTGTCCTGAGGATGGTTGCTTAACAGCACAAGGAAACCAGGGAAAGTGTCTGAGTTACAGAACTCTGTAGGGCAACAGTGGGTCTTCTAAGGTCCCAAGGTTCATCTTATCTATGGCTAGCAGATCTTGGGTGTAGTTAGTGGAGTATGCAAAGCAGGAAGGCTTTAAATGTCTAAACACTGGCTTACTTCAGCTATATTTAAAGCAACAGGATGTGTAAAACTCTGAGTTTGGGTGTTGAGCTAATGGTCCCAGACTGTCTTGAAAAAAATGAACAATATAAGACCAATATACAGTTTCCATCTTTAACCCATTTATATAACAGGTATATATAGAACACTAGCAGTGATTTAGCATTACTTTTTTCATGTCTAATAGAGGAGCTTAGTTTATTAAACTAAGTAGAGAAATTACCTAAAAGGGAAACATCATTCTTGACAGTAATATATTCATTTTGTGACTTAAATTTTTTTAAACCATCATACATTGCAAGAATTGTCCTCTTTTTTGAGCTATTGCAGTCTTACAAGTTAACTTTTTTCTTTTTATTTCCTTTTTATCTCACACAGTTGAAAAGATCTGCCTACAATAAATACAAAATACATAAACATATATGGATGATTTATTGAATGATTTTGGGAAGATCATTTTGCCATTATTTCTTCATATGTAGAATAAAGTGGGTAGATACATGGTCTCTAAGGATCTTTCCAAAGTTAGGTACTATGATTAATATTTTAATATTTTCTTCACTGATATAAGAACCTTGTTACATTTACCATATTAATTTGTTTAATAAATATCTTAATTCATAGGTAATAAAGTATTAATTCTCAATTTGGCTCAAGCTGCTTTAATCAAAGGAAATAACAGAAACATTTCTATAAATGCCAGGTAAAACCTGGATGAACATTGTACACTAAAGTGTGGACACTGCTACTATTTGAAAAAGGATACAGAGACAAAATTACTAGTTTTACTGAGCACCTTCTTCTTGTCAAGCATTTTTCTATATTATCATCTTAACAACAACCTTCTTTAGAAGATTGTACCTACCTAAATTCTGGGATTAGGAAGCAAAATCTAATTAATCAATTTACTCAAGGGTTTTTAGGTTATAAATGTCATGGTCTGGATTCAAGTATTTCTTCTTTTTTGATACATTATTATGGATTCTTAATTCGAGATATTCAATTAATAGGATTTTCTACTTCTTCCTAAAGTTGAAATAGTCTTAACATTAAATGTTAAGTGGTTTCTGTCTAAATATAGCCTGTGTGTGTGCACTCTGCATGTCTGACTCTTTGCAACCCCATGGACTGTAGCCCATAAGGATCCTTTGTTCATGGAATTCTCCAGGCAAGAACTCTGGAGTGGGTTGCCATTTCCTCCTCTAAGGAATCTTCCTGACCCAGATATCAAAGCAGGTCTCTTGTGTTTCCTGCATTGGCAGGCGAATTCTTTACCACTGTGCCACCTGGGAAGCCCAAATAAAGCCTCGAATGCTTTCTAAATTCTCTATAAACCCAAAACACATATATAATATTATTCAATCAATTTTTCAAGCCACACATTATAACAGAAGAAATGTGATTTAGGGATTTATTACATTAAAGCTTTAGCAAAGAGACTATATTAGAAATTTCAAAAAATAAAGAATATTTTCAAATATACTCCAGATTACTCAAGTCCATTAAAAAAGCAAAGAATAATTAATTTATATTAAATAGGAATATAGGCAAATGATGTTATCCCTGTCCATATTTTTTATATCTCTTAAATTTAAAACACCAGAAAAAACATGCATATACACATGCAGATCAACATAAATGTATATAGACCTAGTCTCATGACTGATATCACTTTCAGTTCAGTTCAGTCACTCAGTCGTGTCTGACTCTTTGAGACCCCATGGACTGCAGCACAGCAGGCTTCCCTGTCCATCACCAACTCCCGGAGCTTGCTCGAACTCATGTCCATCGAGTCAGGGATGCCATCCAACCATCTCATCCTCGGTCATCCCCTTCTCCTCCCACCTTCAATTTTTCCCACCATCAGAGTCTTTTCTTCACATGAGGTGGGCAAAGTATTGGAGTTTCAGCTTCAGCAGCAGTCCTTCCAATGAATATTCAGGACTGATTTCCTTTAGGACTGACTGGCTTAATCTCCTTTCAGTCCAAGAGGCTCTCAAGTCTTTTCCAACACACAGTTCAAAAGCATCAATTCTTCAGTGCTCAGCTTTCTTTATAGTCTAACACACATCCATACATGACAATTGGAAAAACCATAACTTTGACTAGATGGACCTTTGTTGGCAAAGTGATGTCTCTGCTTTTTAATGTGTTGTCTAGGTTGGTCATAGCTTTTCTTCCAAGGAGCAAGCATTTATTAATTTCATGGTTGTAGTCACCATCTGCAGTGATTTTGCAGCCCCCAAAAATAAAGTCTCTCACTGTTTTCATTGTTTCCCCATCTATTTGCCATGAAGTGATGGGACCGGATACCATGATCTTAGTTTTCTGAATGTTGAGCTTTAAGCCATTTTTTTCACTCTCCTCTTTCACTTCATCAAGAGGCTTTTTAGTTCTCCTTCACTTTCTGCCATTAGTGTGGTGTCATCTGCATATCTGAGGTTATTGATATTTCTCCCAGCAATCTTGATTCCAGCTGTGCTTCTTCCAGTCCAGCGTTTCTCATGACGTACTCTGCATATAAGTTAAATAAGCAAGGTGACAATATATAGCCTTGACGTACTCCTTTTCCTCTTTGGAACCAGTCTGTTGTTCCATGTCCAGTTCTAACTGTTGCTTCCTGACCTCCACACAGGTTTTTCAAGAGGCAGGTCAGGTGGTCTGGTATTCCCATCTCTTTCAGAGTTTTCCATAGTTTATTGTGATCCACACAGTCAAAGGCTTTGGCATAGTCAATAAAGCAGAAATACATGTTTTCCTGGAATTGTCTTGCTTTTTCAGTGATCCAGCAGATGTTGGCAATTTGATCTCTGGTTCCTCTGCATTTTTGAAAACCAGCTTGAACATCTGGAAGTTCACAGTTCACATATTGCTGAAAACTGAAATTTATATTTTATAAAATTTTCATGTTTCATGAAATAATATTCTCCCTTTCACTTTTTTTAACCACTTACATTTGTGAAAATATCTTCAGTTCAGTTGCTCAGTCATGTCAACTCTTTGCAACCCTATGGACTGCAGCACACCAGGCTTCCCTGTCCATCACCAACTCCCAGAGCTTGCTCAAACTTATTTCCATTGAATTGGTGATGCCATCCAACCATCTCATCCTCTGTCATCCTCTTGTCCTCCTGTCTTCAATCTTTCCAAGCATCAGGATCTTTTCCAGTGAGTCAGTTCTGCCCATCAGGTGCCAAAGTATTGGAGTTTCAGCTTTAGCAGCAGTCCTCCTAATGAATATTTAGGACTGATTTCCTATAGGATTGACTGGCTTAATCCCCTTGCAGTCCAAGAGGCTCTCTTCTCCAATACACAGTTCAAAAGCATCAATTCTTCAGTGCTCAGCTTTCTTTATAGTCCAACTCTCACATCCATACATGACTACTAGAAAAGCCATAGCTTTGACTAGACGGACCTTTGTTGGCAAAGTAATGTCTCTGCTTTTTAAGAAAAAATCTTAGCCAGAAGTATACATTGAAAATAGGCAGTCAGGAAGATTTGACCTGTGGGTCATAGGTATTCCCTTTTTTATCAGGGAACGTCATTTTCAGTCACTTCAATATCCACAAGCAAAAATACCTATAATTCTCCTTGGGTGATTTTCAATTATGAAACACAGCTATTGACATGATACTTATAGTCACAGCCACTGCTTGAAAACTGAGATTTAATAAAACTAAATTATGTTAAATGAAAACACAGAATTATAAACACCTGACATCAGAAAGCAATCATGTGTGCAAATACATCAATGCAATCTTGGTGGTCAAAAACTGGAATGTATAATATCATTAATTTAATTCAATCCAAAATGTAAATTTATCTTCCAACCTACAAAATTATTTTTACAAAAGGTCTAGCATTAACTGCACTAGTCTTAGCAATGCTGGCATTGCACCACTTTAGGAATGAAAAAGGGAAAATCCACAAATGACTCCTATAAACATGTCTAGTAATTCCTTTCAAGAAACAAACTGAGGCATTAAGTAAATCTGCCCTTTTCTCTTGTGGGATCTTGATTATGAATGGCTTGGGATTTTAATCCTGCTTCCTATGTATGACTTTTGATGTTCATAGACTCTTGTTTTCTGAGGGAAAAAAATCAAAGATATGAAATTCAGAGAAAAAAATAAATGACAAATGAATCTAGGGAATGTAATATACAAATAACAGGAGGAGAATACGAAGTGAATGAAAGTCAGAGAATAATTATTCCATTAAAAGGAAAATAACATTCCTAAAATGAATAATGATCTGAATATGTACGTGATGTCATTTTGCTGGGTGAAATTGATGACAAAATGGCACAAATTTTGAGAAATTAAAAAACGAAAAGACTATCATTAAGACTCCCACTCAGAAAAACAAGCAACTTAATAAGTTAGATTTCTCTTCACCAACACTAGAACTGAAAGACAGCAAATAATATTTATAGCAAGTGAAATATAAAGGCTGCTCCTACATACATCAATAAATGTCATTCATTAGACAAAGTGAAAGAAGTTGATTTTTTTATACACAGAAAATATCACTCACTCTACTATCGGAAGAAAATACTGAAAAGGGATCTAATAAACCAATAAAAGAAGCAGAAATAGAACCTCAAAAAAGGGGGAAATGCAGAGGAAATAAAACAGTGGTGAGCAATAAACTTTGGCATATAAAAAATTAAGTCCAAATTAATAGAGTATGAACTATAAGTCCAGAATAAGTATTCTTGGAAAAGAAAATTCTTGCTACTCTAGAAAGAATAAACGCTTTTAACTAAATGATATTATAATTAAAGAAAATGTAGGAAACTTTGAAAGGGTAAAGTTTGTTTTTGTTCTAAAGATTCCTTATAACTTTAATAAGGAAAGGCAGTAGGGAACATAGTATTCTAGTATTCATACCTAGTATAAATGAATAAATAAATATTTATTTATATTATATATATATACTATATATACAATTTATATTATATGCACATATAGTATAGATATATGCAAGGAAAGAGAAATAAAGTATCCATTAATGAAATGGAAAAGCATAATTAATCTCATAAATTAATAAGATAAAGAAAGTCAATGTAAAGTAACTTGATCAAAACATAAAATAAGGGTAAGAAGAAAAAACTAAAATTTAAATAATAAAAACAGAAGAAAACTGTAGGTATCCATGTTTTACTCTACATGTCAATTGATTGATTGATCCCATCCAGACAGATTTCAGCTTTGCTAACTGGAATAAGAAATACAGCCCAGTCAGTGATAAAGAAAAATAGGAAACAAACTAATGAGTACAATATGCATAATGCAAATATTAGAAAGGTAAACTTTAAGAATACAAGTACAAAACAGAGTAAACAAGAGCCTATTTTAAAAAAATGTACAAAGTCATAAACAATAGAGGCTATTTAAATAAAAATATTTAAAAATATTTTATTTGAGAGATGCCATTTAATTTGAGAGAGAGAAATTTATTGTAAGGAATTATCTTGTACAACTGGATGTTGGGTAAGGAAGAGGATCACCAGGGCTGGCTGGCAAGCTGGAGACCTAGGAAAGAGTTGATGTCCAGTCCTAAGGCAGTCTGGAGTCAGAGTTCTTTCTTCCTTGTGGAACTTAGTCTTTTTTCTTAAAGCCTTCAACTGATTGGTAAAACCTTCTAGAGGTTAATCTATTTTACTCAAAACCTACATATTTAAATGGCAATAACATCAACATTTACAGCAATATCTAGACTACATTTGACCAAAAACTGAGTACCATGTTAAATCGACACATAAAATTAACCATCACAGTCAAATGTTCAATTGATATTTATAAATGTATATAATGCATATATATGACATATAAGGTTTTCTTTATTTACATCTATATTATTTTGAGTGTATTAATTACTTTATATATATATTTGTATATATGTATATATATATATATTCTGTACTTATAGCTTATTAATCTGTTTCTCTTGAAAACACTTAGACATTGGTACAAAGAAAAATCTTAAAAAATTTTTAAATCAAATACTTTATGATAGAAATCTCCATAGTATTTTAGATAATTCAGAAAAGGTAAACAAAAAATCTTAATAGCTTGGAAACTTAGGAAAAAGGAGAACAAAAAGAAAATCAAATATCGAATTCTTCAGGAAGCAGTGAAAATTGCCAATTCATATGAAATGGCGATACAGCAGACATGTACTTAGAAGGAAATGTAAGAATTAAAATATATTCATTGGTAAAGAAGACAAAAGTAGTTTTACAAGTTATAAAGTTTAGAAAGAAATTCAAAGGTAACTAAGCTAAAAATATAGAAATATAAAAACTAAAAATAAATCGAATGTATAGAAATAAATGTGCAAAGTATTCACAGATTGAAAGTCTTGTTTTTGAGAAATACTAGTTAAAGTCTTTGGAGAAGGCAATGGCACCCCACTCCAGTATTCCTGCCTGGAAAATCCCATGGATGGAGGAGCCTGGTAGGCTGCAGTCCATGGGGTCGCTAAGAGTTGGACACGACTGAGTGACTTCACTTTCACTTTTCACTTTCATGCATTGGAGAAGGAAATGGCAACCCACTCCAGTGTTCTTGCCTGGAGAATCACAGGGACGAGTGGGCTGCCGTCTCTGGGGTCACACAGAGTCGGACACGACTGAAGCGACTTAGCAGCAGCAGCAGTTAAAGTCTGGCTTGCAGTTTTTTCTCATAATAGTTTTGCTTTCTGTTGAAGAGTAACATAGCTTGCTGATCACTTGACTCTTTTTTCACTTTTGTACTCCACATGCTTTTTTTTCTACTAAGTTTTTTTCTGATTTTAGGACTATAGGGAAATTTAGGCACCCATGTGAAGTTATAACAGCTTATAATTTTGTTGTTGTTGTTGTTGCAAACAGGGATGATTCCATCTAATTACTATTTGGATTAATGTGAACATCAGTGATTAACCAAAGGGTGCCATGTGACACATGGTTTAAACTCTATGAAATTTTCATAGTAATTCTTTCTATAGGAATTTGGAACTGGAATTCAGAAAAGGATATAAATTGCTGTCACTACTAACGAAGGTGTGTAAACTGAGTGGCTGTACGCCCTCAGAAGTACTAAAACCCCGGAAGTAAAGGGAGAAATGGCATAAGGGAGAAAGGAACAGGAAAAAAAAAAATTAAATGGCATTCTAGTTCCTATCTGTTCAGTCTTTACTTGGATTCTATTGGATATTTTAATTCACTTCTTAAAAAGTTGTGTTTTGCTTAAGCAAAGTTGTAATGAATTTCTATAATTTGCAACTTAGAGACCCCGGGTTTAAACCATAGTATCCAGATTGTATTCTGTAATGTATAGACTACATCAGATTTAAGTACTTAGAATATGTAGATAGAGATATGTATTTGTTCTCAGAAAATGCATGTAGGAGTGGAATAATAAGAATCAAAAATATTATAATGCAGGATATAGAGGACATATTTTGGAAAATTAAAGAAGAGAAGTAATTCATTCAGTTAAAAGGATTACGAAATACTACTGAGCTGTCAATTAAACAGCGTGTTTGAGCATAAGTGGCATTTAACTAAGTGCAAAATATAAGGAGAAAGTCATGCTAGACAGCAGAAACCTGCATAAAGGCCCAGCGGAGTAGGAGAGAAGGTCATTTTCAAGCATCTATAAATAACCAAAAGTGTAGGGAGAAGAGGGAGGCATAATGGAAAAGGAATATAAATAAGACAGGCAACAAATTACACTCAACCTTTTCCTGAGTGTGATGGGAAGCCACAGAAAGATTTAAAGCTCCGGTGAAATGATAAATTTTCAATTTTAGAAGAACACTCTGGAAGAACTTTGGAACGTATAGAGTGGCCAAGAAAGTAAGGGAAGAGATATGTGGAAACTATTCAAAACTTATATTTGAAATAAGGTAAGTAGTTGAGTTAGGCAAAGGAAAATGGTAAAAGTTGGAGAGGAAGGACCCAGGAAATAACTGAGTGGTCTTCCATGAGCACAGGCTGTGGACACAGTCAGAAGCTCTTTCCTCACTTATCACTCAGATAAAAATGTGAATCTCAGTCACACTATGTGAGGACAAATTAGACAGGATATAGAAATCCTTGCAAAATTAAAAAAAAAAATATATATATATATATATACATATCTTTGGCATTAGTCTTATTATGCTCAGATGTATTATTAGAAACTAAACAACCCTTCCGGTCCCTCCAGTTATAGCTTATGGCTTTTACATTTGAAAATGACCATTGTATACTCGTCCTAACTTTCATCTACAGATCATTTTTCGTTCCTACTCTCCGTTCCACTTGTCTCATCTCCTTTCTTTTTCCATTGTCTCTTTGTATTTCCTCAACTCCTTTCTTTCTCTTGTTTCACAGAGAGCACTTTTTCAAAATATTAATATAAGTGAGGAATAGGGATTGACAATGAGTTCAAGTATATCATGTATTACGGGCCTGGAACTGGTGAAGAAGAAGAATTGGTCACTGTCCTCACTAAGCTTATAGTCTACCAGGTAAGATTGTCAGTTGAAGAAATGCTAAGGTGTGTGTATGGGGCGGGGCGGGGTCTGGGTGTCTGTAGAGAGAGCAAGAGTGAAAGGCTTCGAGGTTCTGTGCAGTTACAGAGCAGGAACCTAATATACAGCTAAAAATATCAGTCTTCACAGGAGAAATAATGTTTAGGAGGAGAACTAGCATGCGAAGAAAGGTTATTTGGGTACTGCTGGGCATCGTATGAATAAGAATTGTTCCAGGGTTTCCCTAGTGGCCTGGTGGTTGAGAATCTGCCTTGCAAGACAGGGGATATAGATTTGATCCTGGTTCAGGAAGGTCTCACATGTCTCGGAGCAGCTAAGCTCCCGTGCTACGACTCCCGAGCCTGAGCTCTAGAGCCTGCAAGCCGCAACTACTGAGCCCAGTGCCGCAACTACTGAAGCTCGCGTAACTGGAGAAGCCAGTACAATGAGAATCTCGCCCACCACAACGGAGGTGTAGCTCCTGCTAACCCAACTAGAAAAAACCCACATGCAGCAACAAAGGCCCACCACAGCCAAAAAATAAAATAATAAAAAATAATTAACTCCCTTAAAAAAAAAAGAATGGTTCCAGAATAAGGGAAGGACCTCCTTGAATGCCCTGATGCAGAGGATAACACTATAACTTTCAGAAATAAGGATATTCAGTTGGCCTGGAAAACAGGTGGTAAAGAGAGAAATGTCAAAGAGTCAATACTATCAAGACTGTCAAGATGAGTATCATGTGACTACACGAAGAATGCTGCCTTAAGAATCACATAGTGATACCAAGATGTACTTTAAAGCAAAACTCCATCTAAGAACATCTGAATCAGAATATTTCTAAGTATTATCACACAAGGGAATACAGGGACTGTGAAATTGACTTGAAGATAAAGGATAAAACTGATGTTTTATAGAATTAAATATTTCTATAAAATCATACCATCCTCTGATTAGATTTTTTTAATATAATGTACCTTTTGGGAAACTGATTAAATGGTTTGAAATTGCTTGCACAGGAAAATAAATATACTTGGAAAACAGACATAATTGTAGCATAATTTAATGCCATAGAAAATGCTAAAATACTATTATCGCCTCATTTGCAGAGGGTCCCCCACTCAGTAATAAAGACAGAAAGAACAATCAATAAGCAGAAGCTGCACCAAGGACTGCAAAGCAGAAAGAAACACATCATCTCTACATGGCATGACCTCCATTATCAGCAGACCTGTCACTCACACCCACTGGGGAAGCTCCTGGTAGCATTCAAAGAAGTTCATGACTAGAGGCCAAGTGGAAGAGTTGCATTACATGTAAGTAAATTGCCTATCAGCCTGCAACAGTAGCAACTTTTCAAGAAACGATGCAAAGGTCAAAAGGAAAGTAATAAAAAGCTCCTGATCAACAATGCTATAAGACATAGACAGTACCTATTTTAAGTTACAATACTTTGATGTTTTTCAAGGACTCAAAAACTATATTAGAAAATTCACAAACTGCTTCTTCCAGAAATAGGCAATTGCAATCACTAAAATCCATTCTAGTGAAAGAGAAAAATATCTGTTGACCAACCAAAATTCAAGATTGTGTGGACCCATCTAAATTATTCATTTATGTATTCATTTTCTTTCATTCATTATATCTGTACTCTTTATGAAACAGCTGTTTTGATTTATTCAAACTACTAGATTATGTCAGTGTTCTATCAGAACAGAATAATACTATGCTACTAATGGTTAAAAGAAAACATAAAATGATGTTAAGACATATGGACTTATTTTAGAATTAGAAGATTCACATTTTCTCCTATGTTTAAATCATCCAGATTTCAATATTATTTTGTATCTTTAATTCATCCAGTAGTTCCTTCATTTGATATAAACTTAACTGACAATTGTACTTTTAATATGAATAAGTACATGCATCTAAAAACAAATCTGTTTTATAATTTCACATTGTTACTGTAATTATATTTCTGTAATCTTTAAGTTGCTGCTATTGTTCTAAGGGGAGTTTTCTTCCCTCTCTCTATTGTCTCTCCTTCCTTTCTAAGGATTCTACTAGATGGGTTTAGACCAGATTATTCCAATATACACAGGTGGGGCAAAGCAGTTTTCCAACACCTGCTGGGTGTCCTACAATTCAACTCAGTTCTGACACTATCAACCCAGGGCATGGCATCAGATTCCACAGATTAAGGACTCAGCCCTATAAGACTGCCCTCCACGTAGCAGTTGCAAGTTCATCTGTCACTTGTGCTTTTGACAAAAGGGATTTAAGCCCCAGGTTTTCACAACCTCCTCCTTGAGTTCTATTAACTTGCTGCTGCTGCTAAGTCGCTTCAGTCATGTCCAACTCTGTTGTGACCCCAGAGACAGCAGCCCACCAGGCTCCCCCTTCCCTGAGATTCTCCAGGCAAGAACACTAGAGTGGGTTGCCATTTCCTTCTCCAATGCATGAAAGTGAAAAGTGAAAGTGAAGTCACTCAGTCGTGTCCAACTCTTAGCGACCCCATGGACTGCAGCCTACCAGGCTCCTCCGTCCATGGGATTTTCCAGGCAAGAGTACTGGAGTGGGGTGATTAACTTGTTAGTGTGGCTCAAAACTCAGGAATGCCATTTTCTCACTAGATTACTGGTTTGTATAGGATATTAAAAGATACGAACCTGCAGTCATATGAAGAGATCCATAGGGTGAGTTCCCAAACAAAGGAACTTCTGTCCCTGTGGAATTTTGGCCCAGCATGTTAGCACGTGGAAGCGTTCTGATTGAAAAAACTGAAAGCTCTTCAAACTCTATCCTTTAGGATTTATAAGGAGGCTTTATTACATAGGTACCATTGATTAAATCATTGGATATTGGTGGTCAATTCAACCTCCAGGGGTGGTAATGAAAGCTCTGACCTTTTAATCACAAGTCTGATTCCCCTGGCAACCAGCCATCCTTAGGTGTTTTCCAAGTCACCTGATTAACATATACTCAGGTGCAGTTGAGAGAGATTTTTATGAATATTTAGCCACTTTTGTCACTTTTTTCACTTAAGAAATTCCAAGGGTTTTAGGGATCTTGTCCCCAAAATAGTGACAAAGACCAAATATAAATCACAGTATCACACCTTTCCTATCTTCTACTTTTCCTTCCTTAAACAATTATGTGTAAAACAATAGGGGCATTTGTATGTGTCAAGCATGACCACAATACTCTCCCATCTAATTTTGTCTTCTGAAAATGTAGTCTTCAGCCATTGGTGGGGATCCTATGTTCTCCACCACGTGTCTGAGTAGGCAACTGACCTTGGAGGAAAAGACTTGTAAAAGAGGGGAAAGATATCTCTGCATTACATTCAGGAAAATTCCCCTTTGGAAGCACTGAGTTTGCCTACCTTGAAGCAACCACACTCTGCAAAACCCCAAAAGCACCTGAGGAGGGGCTATGGGAAAAACCTCCAATGCCCCATGAAATGAAAAACAACTCACATAAACCCCCACCTTCTTCCAACCCCGAGAGCTCCAGCTGTAGCAGCCATCTGTTTGAAATCTTGTGAATGGTCCCAAGTCAGTAAACCCCAAGACAAGCAGAAACCATGGGAGTAAATGAAATTATTGTTGTTTTAAGCTATCTGAGGTGATTCATTTTGCAGCAGTAGAGAAGCAGAGGAAACACCAAGTTTATGTTGATGTCTATAGATGCTAAGGTCACAAAATGAGTGCACTCTTCTCTTGTTTTCACAGTCTAGTAGAAAGAAAATATTTAAAATAACAATATGTTGCAAATAGTACAACCACAGAGTTAAATGTATTATGTTTAGGAATTTCAGAGGACTGTTGGGAGGCTATGGGCTCTGAGCATTTCTGAACATTCTTGCCAGGGTACAGCAGGAATACCTGTTCCAGCACCAACACGATGTGTTTGCTGCTTCCTGTGTCATGAGTGATAAAGTTCTTGTCTCTATATCAGGGGTGTCATAGTCCTGTCTTCTGCCAGTACCCATCAAACAGTGACAGTCAGGCTCCTTAGTTTGTAAGCAGATTAAAGAACAATTTGTCAGTAATCACAGTTGAACTTTTCATATCTTCTGGGACCCATGCAGGATAGCACACTCTATTTTCATGGTTGTATAGGCTATCTATTTGACTAAGGAAGGGGCAATGGCACCCCACTCCAGTACTCTTGCCTGGAAAATCCCATGGATGGAGGAGCCTGATAGGCTGCAGTCCATGGGGTCACAAAGAGTAAAACACGACTGAGCAACTTCATTTTCACTTTTCAGTTTCATGCATTGGAGAAGGAAATGGCAACCCACTTCAGTGTTCTTGCCTGGAGAATCCCAGGGACAGAGGAGCCTGGTGGGCTGCCGTCTATGGGGTCGCACAGAGTCGGACACGACTGAAGCGACTTAGCAGCAGCAGCAGCCTTAAAATACAATTCCCTACATGATATTTTTAATGAGACTGAAAAACCATGACTGGAATTAGAAAGAGTCTAGGACAAAACTTAGATTGACAGATAAAATTTTGACTTTATCTTGTTGAACAAGAGTTTCAAATAAGCGTGAAAAAATCAACTTTCCCTCATTACTGATACTTTCAAATTTTGTTTTATCTGCAGCTTGATTCCATCTGTAGGTGTTAAGAATTCACAGAGGGCTTTCTCTTTGGTCTTTATTTCCTTCATTTCTACCTTCCATTTGAAAAGTGTATTCCCTAGTTTGCATCAACAGACTGACAAGTTTTCAATTAGTAATTGACAATTACCATCTGGTAGCTTAGACAGCAAAGAATACGCCTGCAATGTGGAGACCTGGGTCAGGAAGATCCCCCAGAGAAGGAAATGGCAACCCACTCCAGTATTCTTGCTGGAGAATCCCATGGACAGAGGATACTGGTGGGCTACAGTCCAAGGGGTCACACAAAGTCAGATAAGACTGAGAGACGAAGATTTCATTTCATCTGCTTTTTAAAAAATGACTGTCTTTTGTGTGTCATACTATAATTCATCAATTTAGATGTAGACTGGGACAAATGGTTAAAGTCAGTTCTATACATATACACAAGGAAATATTTCTCAGCCATAAAAAGAAATGCATTTGAGTCAGTTCTGATGAGGTGGATAAACCTAGAACCTATCATTACAGAGCAAAGTGAGTCAGAAAGATAAATATTGTATTCTAAAGCACATAGGGAAATGGTACTGAAGAATTTATTTACAGGGCAGCAATGGAGAAACAGACATAGAAAACAGACTTATGGACTTGGGGAGAGGGGAGGAGAGGGTGAGATGAAAAGAGCAATGTTTCCATGTTGCTCTTTCCATGTTGCTCCATGGAAAGAGCAACATGGAAACTTATATTACCATATGTAAATAGATAGCCAACAGGAATTTGCTGTATGGCTCAGGAAACTCAAACAGGGGCTCTGTATCAACCTAGAGGGGTGAGATGGGAAAGGAGATGGGAGAGAGATTTAAAAGGGAGGGGATATATGTATACCTATGGCTGATTCATGTTGAGGTTTGACAAAAAACAACAAAATTCTGTAAAGAATTATCCTTCAACAAAAAAAAAAATTAAAAAAAGCAGAAAACTACTTGTATCTCAAGAATAATATTAAAATAGTGACTTGTTTTACAGCATCTTTTTCTAAAATGTTATAAATTCCTCCCATTGAGGTACTAGATAAAAATGCATCTACCATTATCAATAATGAGTCTTAACATTATTAATCTATGTGAAAGAAGGGCTGAGAGGGGTGAAAGTGTTAGTTGCTCAGTCATGTTTGACTCTTCATGACCCCATGGACTGTAGCCTACTAGGCCCCTCTGTCCCTGGAATTCTCCAGCTAAGAATAATGAATTGGGTTGCATTCCCTCATAGCTCAGTTGGTAAAGAATCCACATGCAATGCAGGAGATCCCAGTTCGATTCCTGGGTTGGGAAGATCCGCTGGAGAAGGATAGGCTATCCACTCCAGTATTCTTGGGCTTCCCTTGTGGCTCAGCTGGTAAAGAATCCACCTGCAATGTGGGAGACCTGGGTTTGATCCCTGGGTTGGGAAGATCCCCTGGAGTAGGAAATGGCAACTCACTCCAGTATTCTGGCCTGGAGAATTCCATGGACTATATAGTCCATGGGGTTGCAAAAAGTTGGACATGACTGAGTGACTTTCACTTTCCTTCTCCAGGGGATCTTCCTGATCCAAGGATCAAACCTGGGTCTCTTGTGTTGCAGGCAGATTATTAACCACTTGAGTCACCAGGAAAATCCTATTATTAATCTATGTGATGACTAATTTTTTTCTTTGAAGTAAATGCTAAGATTTTCAAATATATAGTTACAACGGTTGACATATTTTCATAAATAAATATTGTCACATAATCACATGCAAGATATTGATGTATTCCAAAACAGAAGAACTGAGTCATTTTATAATGCTTTGCTCTGCTTAGTCGCTCAGTCATGTTTGACTCTTTGCAACTCCATGGACTGTAGCCCACGAGGCTCCTCTGCCATGGAATTCTCCAGGCAAGAATACTGGAGTGGGTTGCCATGCCCTCCCCGCCAGGGGATCTTCCCAACCCAGGGATTGAACCCAGGTTTCCCACATTGCAGGCAGATTCTTTACTGTCTGAGCCATCAGGGAAGCCCAAGAAAGAATACTGGAATGGGTAGCCTATCCATTCATTCTCCAGGGCATCTTTCTAATCCAGGAATTGAACCTGAGTCTCCTGCATTGCAGGCAGATTCTTTACCAGCTGATTCACCAGGGAAGCTCAATTTTATAATACCATAGTGTATTTTACAAATTAAATTTAAGTGACACTGATTATTTTCTCAATATTATACAGCAAATTAAAGACTTAAATTTTGTTTTATTTTTTATTGAAGTATAGTTGATTTGCAATATTGTGATAGTTTCAGGTATACAGCAAAGTGGTTCAGTTGTATGTATATTGTATACATCTATATTCTTTGCTTATTCTTTTCCATTATAGTTTGTTATTAAGATAGTGAATATAGTTCCCTGTGCTATACAGTAAATCCTTATTGTTTAAGGAAGAATACATTTAAAACATGAGTTTCCTGAATACAAAGTAATATAATTTTAAATGATTTTTTAGTATTAATAGAAAGATATGTTATATTTCCTGCATTCTTTTTAGAGTGGCTTTATATAATTATTCCTGATTATTTCTTTCCCAGCAAAAGAATAACAGCCTTTGGAGTATGGGAAGGAAGGTTACAAGAAGGAAAAGATAATAATGTTTATTTTTAATAGAAGATTTAACAGGTATACAGGATAGGTGATTTACTCAAAATATTACACTAGTTTAATTATATCAAACATTTTTATGTTAAAGTATAATGAAGAAAAGTCATTACAGAACAAATCTTGCATTTATAGATCAGTACTTATATCTTGTAAAAACACCCAGGAAGCATCACCCCAATCAAAATATTAGACATTGCTATATACTAGAAACTACCCATGTGTTCTCTCCCTCCCATTATGCACCCCAAATATATACACTATTCTGATTTATATCACCAGAGATTAGATTTCCTTTTATGTACTTTAAATATCATTTAAAGAATGTCATGGAGTACACTCTTGTGGTTCAATTCTTTCAATATTCATTATATTGGGGAGCTACATTAATCTAGTTTTAAAGAAGTATTATGTAACTAAGTGTTCATTGTTGTTTGTGCATTTCTCTTGTTATTATATCTTGGAATAGGATTTCTACAACATAGGGTATATGTAAGCTCCAGTATCAATTAATACTGACAAACATTTTTCCAAAGTAGTATCACCAATTGGGGCTTCCAAAGTGACTCAGTGGTAAAGAACCTGCCTGCCAATGCAGGAGAACAGGAAACACAGATTCAATCCGTGGGTCAGGAATATGCCCGGGAGAAGGAAATGACAACCCACTCCAGTATTCCTTCTGAAGAAATCCCATGGAAGAGGAGCCTTGTGGGCTACAGTCCACGGGGTAGCAAAAGAGTAAAACATGACTTAGTGACTGAGTATAAGCATGATCACTAATTATCAGTTTATGTTCAAGCAACATTATGTGCCAGATCCAATTCACCACATCCTTGGTGACACTTACTATTGCTTTTTTCTTTCCTTCCTTTTTTCTTTTCTTCCTTCACCTCTATTTCTTTCTTCTTTCACTTCAGCCATTATAATGAGCTGTGGTGGTATTTCATTATGGCTTTAATTTGAATTTGTCTCCAATATCCATGATTTTTTGTATCTATCTTAATACTATGTTTAAGTTACTGTTAATATTATAAACAGTTAATATTCATTTGGATTTAATAGTTTATTCTTTGTAGTGGTCTTTATTATTTCCTTTTGTAGTGTGTTCATCAGAAATCATTTTATTCATGCCTTACAAAGTAAATGGTTTAATTTAGGGCTACTAGTGAGAAATTTTTGTTGTTGTTGTTGTTTATTTGAAAGCATCTTTTGTATTTTTCAAGGATGCTTTTACAGTGATAGACTTCTATGTTTGCACTTACTTTCTTCCAGAATTTTAAACGTCATTTTATTATTTTCTTTCCTCTATCATTTCTGTAGTCAAATCAGTTATCAGTCTAATGTTCGTATCTTTGAAGTCACATGTCTTTTTTATTTCCTTTGGGCTGCTCTGAATGTTTTTCTTTAACATTGCTTTTGAACTGTTTTACAGTTATGTGCTTAGGTGTGATCTCTTTGTATTTATTTTTTTTATAATCTGTAGGGCTTCATGAATCTGGGCATAGATGCATTTCATCATTTTAATTTTGGGGAGATTTTTTTTCAAAATATTTGTCTCCTCTCTCCTTCAAGGACCCCACTTACATTTATTTTGAAGGTTTTTTTTTTTAATCAATTCTGATGTTTCAAATTATTTTTTTGCACTTTATTCCAATTATTTTTCTCTGTGTTTTATTCTTTATATTTTCTATAGCCCTACTTCCAACCATTTTATCTCAATAATTTCTAGCATCCTATATGACAATTCTTTATAAACTTCAATTTTTAAATTAATTCCACTTGTGTCATTGGTTTCTTGAAGTTATTCATAATTAATATGTACTCTGTATCATTAGTCAGTCTGTGTCTGATAACTAATACCTGGATCACCTGTGACACTGTTTGTACTATCTGATTTTACTTTTCCCTCAAATTCCTTTTTCCCTCAATTCATACCTTTTGTCATTATTTGTAATTTTTTATTGAATGCTGAACATTTTAATGATGAACTTCAGAAACTGAATCATTTTACCTTTCTCCATAGTAAATTTTTTTTTCCATATTTGTATTACAGTAGGAGAAGATCATATTGATCCAGAGACTGAGATCATTCAAAGCTAAGTTTAAAACTGTGTAAATATTGGTCTATTTACAGTTATGATTTTCTTCAAACATAGTTTCTCAAGGGTTTTAATTAAATGCCTGAGTTTCTTTCAGGACCTGTTCTCCAGGATAGGCCTTATACTCCTTTTCATATATTTTCCCGAGTTAACGTTTCTTTGTAAAAATATCTTATTTAATTCAGATTGTTGATATACTGTCATTAAACTGCATCGTTCACAGCACTGTAACTCATGCCTGAACAAAGATTATCCAACACACAGATTTTCTCCATAACGTACACCATAGTCATCTCTGACTTAAGAACAGTATACAGTACCTCAGCAATATGCTTGGATATCATTACAAATAGCAAAGTCACAAACAAAACACACACACACAAAATATGGCACAAAATAGACCACCAAAAAGACATTTGTTTACAGTACAGTTGAAACAATAATAATTTGTTCTAAGGTGGGTACATGCCTGTGAAGCAACTCAAATGTTTTACCACTCTGCACCTGTCCACATATGTCCATAGAATACCACAAGTATAGTATGAGAATTGAAAAAAAAATTTATAGTAGACAAATTCAAAACTATGGAATTCATGAGTAATGAAGAAAGGCTGTATACAAATTCCTGTTATATATGTTAGTATTAAAAAGCCACACACTGCCCAGAGAGAAAGAGAATTTATACTGATATCTTTTGACTTATGGAGAAAACCTGACCAAAATGATGTAAATGTTTAATTTAGTTGAAATACAAAATTTCAATTTTCTAGAAAGCTTAAGAGAAAGACATGGAAAAAATATCAGATGTAAGCATACTTGATATTTGACAGTTCTTTAAAAAAAAAAAAAAAAAAACCTTTCCAGAAGAGGTGTCAGTGGCCTCCAGCTACACTACCAGAAACACACCTGTAACTGACAAATGTTGAGGTTTTTGACTTGTTGCAATGCAGAAGAGACTGCACAGATGAGAATCATGTAATGTCTCAGTAAGAAAGTATTTAAAAAGAGGTGTATGATTCAACCTTACGTTAGGTGATTTGGGGAGATATTTCAAGGAGGTGATGCTTTGCTCTGGATTTCATGCAGTCAGGGAGCAAAGGGAATTCTATAGTAGCCTATTTTAATAAATTTTATCTAATGTAAGGCTTGTAGTGAAGCTGAGGCTGTAATAAATGCAGAGGCAGCAGTCACTCATCTAAGATAAAGAGATTTTTGGTTACATTTGAAGTTTAGACAATGTTCTTTTGTCTAAATTCAGTCATAGTTATGGAGTGATCTTACTTTGCCTTGATCCAACATATTCACAGAATGGCCTCACATAATCCTGTTATTTTGCAAAATTCACTTATCTAAAGTGAATACCAAGACCTAACTATGAGACCTAACTGTCTCCTCATAATACCAACATCTAACTGATTGTGCTACAATAGCTGCTGAAGGTGAAGGGCTACTTTTGTTTTTCCCAGGGGCACAAAGTATTAAAAACATTTCAAATAACCTATATTGTATCACTTTGGTTTTAATCTAATTTGTGTTGTTGAAAATCATACAAGTCGTTTCTTTTTTGTGCATATAGGAAATGGTAGTATAAAGATGAAAGAACATGACCCATTAACCCTAAAGTATTAAAATATATTCCTGAGCATAGAAACAAGGGTTTGAAAGAAATATTGCACAATCATAAAATATCCACAGATAGAGTCAGAATGCATGTTTTCTCTGCAAAAATGGAGAACACTTAATAAAAATAAAACCTTGATAGAAAAATAGTTTTATATTTAAACCTGGTTACTCGCTCTGGTTTTGTGTGGTTGTTTGCCTACTACATATTTTTCATTTGAAAATTAACAATATCCTCCTAATAAAGGGAAGTGTAAATTATATTTTTTATTGACGTTTATACCCAAAATTATTGGATGTGCATTATTGTTATAAATTGGTGGCCTGACTTAAGTTACTATACATGGCTATTGTATTTTGTGGCTATGGTTGAACAATTTAAGAGGCCATTATTAGGGATTTCCCTATCATTTTAGTGGTTAAGATTCTGTGCTTCCACTACAGGGGACATAGGTTTGATACCTGGTTAGGGATTCCATATGCCATGCAACAAAAAGAAAAATGAAAAATAAGAGGCCATTATTATACAAAGTAAAAAAAAAAAAAAAAAATCCAAGAATGATGTTGATATATCAGCAACCAAAATGTTTTTATTAAAATTCAAATGTAAATGCCATTTTGAAAATTAGTACATATACTAATTTTCAAAATGGCGTATATAATATATATATATATATATATATATAATATCATTGCCAACTTCTACTGCTGCTGCTAAGTCACTTCAGTCGTGTCCGACTCTGTGCGACCCCATAAGACGGCAGCCCACTAGGCTCCCCCGTTCCTGGGCTTCTCCAGGCAAGAACACTGGAGTGGGTTGCCATTTCCTTTTCCAATGCATAAAAGTGAAAAGTGAAAGTGAAGTCATTCAGTCGTGTTTGACTCAGTGACCCCATGGACTGCAGCCTACCAGGCTCCTCCGTCCATGGGATTTTCCAGGCAAGAGTACTGGAGTGGGGTGCCATTGCCTTCTCTGAACTTCTGCTAGTCATGTCCAAAATATGTTTTTCAAATATACTTTAATAAGTCAATCTTGGATATTGCTTCCCTAAAATAGAAAATCATAGAATTTAAAATTAACAGACAAATGATGAAATCATTCATCTAAAAAATGTTTAATTATAACATTAAATCACACATACAGACAGAATAGAGAGAGAGAAAAAGACAAAACAATATGACAATCACAAATTTTCAGCCCCATATCATGCAAACACAACATTTTCTCATGGATAACAAGTTATTTAAAGTAAATACTAAAATAATTTTACTAAAATGAAGTTGGTTTGAGGGTTGAATTCAGGTACGCCCCCAGGCCTCATATGAGACTCCAACTTGAGCCTCCACATCTATTTCCTACCTATAACCAATGGGTCTCACAGCCCAAGTACTAATGTCAGGTTCTGCAAAGTATGGATTTTAGCTCTTCGCCTCAGCTGGTAGAGTTGACAGTCTCACGAATCACAGTCCTTTTGAATATGTCATGATTCTTTACTACCAGATTAATGGTCTGTATCTCTATATGAAACTAAAAATTGCTGTCCTCCTCAAAATTTAGTACTGTTTTCTGTCAGATTAAACAGATTTCAAGGCAGATGCATTTAGATGTTTTACTGAATTTCTGATCATACCAATGATACCTTTGTTTACTTTCATACGAGAATTCCAAATTGCAGTGCGTTTTTTCCCTTAAAATTTTTAGACTTTCTTTTTGCTGGGATAGTGCTGATGTGCTCCATTGTGGCTGACTCTTTGCTACCCAATGGACTGTAGTCCACCAGGTTCCTCTGTCCAAGGTTTTCCAGGCAAGAATACTGGAGTGGGTTGCCATTTCTTTCTCCAGGGGATCTTCCTGACCCAGGGATTGAACCCAAGTCTCCTGCATTGCAGGCAGATTCTTTACCACTGTGCTACCTGGGAAGCCAAGGAGAGATTAAGTCACCCTCCATTTGGCTGTCCACCAACTCCTGTCACAGTATAGACCACAGATGGAGAGGCAGCCAGCTGGCCAAGTCAAAGCAGAGCAGGCAGCTCCAGTGTCTACAAGAAATTCAGTTTTACCTGCTACATCAAAGGTGACATAAGGCTCCACTGGGGTAATGAAAATGGATCAAGTAGGATCTATATATAGGCAGGCACTCAGGCCCCATCAGGCAGTGTGTGGGCTCTCTCATCCAGCTTATTCACAAAGAACTGAAGCTGGTGAGGGTTGCCTTTGGGTGTCCCCCAGGAGAGTAATCAGGACATTCCCCCTTCCAGTGTCTCCCTTTCTGATAAAAGCATATTGGTTTGTGCCCAGGAGACTTCTTGGGGGTCTGTCCAGCTTTCTCAGTCCTTCAAGGTCCCCTTGAGTTGGTGGCTGAATCAGAACAGCCAAGAGTTGCATTTTATTAGACTCTTATTCTTATTGGCCTCCTCCATCGTCTTGATAGTTACAGACCCTGAAGGCCTCCTCTACCAAGGTTGACGATGGGGTTTGGAGAGCTCAGTTCA
Source organism: Bos indicus (assembly GCF_029378745.1). NCBI lineage: Eukaryota > Metazoa > Chordata > Mammalia > Artiodactyla > Bovidae > Bos > Bos indicus. The sequence goes on along the minus strand of NC_091776.1, from coordinate 24,315,272 downwards.
GTTCAGTTCAATCTCTCAGTCTTGTCCGACTCTTTGTGACCCCATGAATTGCAGCAAGCCAGGCCTCCCTGTCCATTACCAACTCCTGGAGTTCACTCAGACTCACGTTCATTGAGTCAGTGATGCCATCCACCCATCTCATCCTCTGTCGTCCCCTTCTCCTCCTGCCCCTAATCCCTCCCAGCATCAGGGTCTTTTCCAATGAGTCAACTCTTTGCATTAGGTGGCCAAAGAACTGGAGTTTCAGCTTTAGCATCATTCCTTCCAAAGCACACCCAGGGCTGATCTCCTTCAGAATGGACTGGTTGGATCTCCTCCCAGTCAAAGGGACTCTCAAGAGTTCTCCAACACCACAGTTCAAAAGCATCAATTCTTCAGCGCTCAGCCTTCTTCACAGTCCAACTCTCACATCCATACATGAACACAGGAAAAACCATAGCCTTGACTAGACGGGCCTTTGTTGGCAAAGTAATGTCTCTGCTTTTGAATATGCTATCTACGTTGGTCATAACTTTCCTTCCAAGGAGTAAGCGTCTTTTAATTTCATGGCTGCAGTCACCATCTGCAGTGAATTTTGGAGCCCCCAAAAAAAAGTTTGACACTGTTACCACTGTTTCCCCATCTATTTCCCATGAAGTGATGGGACTGGATGCCATGATCTTCGTTTTCTAAATGTTGAGCTTTAAGCCAACTTTTTCAGTCTCCACTTTCACTTTCATCAAGAGGCTTTTTAGTTCCTCTTCACTTTCTGCCATAAGGGTGGTGTCATCTGCAATCTGAGGTTATTGATATTTCTCCTGGCAATCTTGATTTCAGCTTGTGCTTCTTCCAGTCCAGCATTTTTCATGATGTACTCTGCATATAAGTTAAATAAGCACTGTGACAATATACAGCCTTGATGTACTCCTCTTCCTATTTGGAACCAGTCTGTTGTTCCATGTCCAGTTCTAACTGTTGCTTCCTGACCTGCATACAGATTTCTCAAGAGGCAGGTCAGGTGGTCTGGTATTCCCATCTCTTTCAGAATTTTCCACAGTTTATTGTGATCCACACAGTCAAAGGCTTTGGCATAGTCAATAAACCAGAAATAGATGTTTTTCTGGAATTCTTTTGCTTTTTCCATGATCCAGCGGATGTTGGCAATTTGATCTCTGGTTCCTCTGCCTTTTCTAAAACCAGCTTGAACATCAGGAAGTTCACGGTTCATGTATTGCTGAAGCCTGGCTTGGAGAATTTTAACCATTACTTTACTAGCATGTGAGATGAGTGCAATTGTGTGGTAGTTTGAGCATTCTTTGGCATTGCCTTTCTTTGGGATTGGAATGAAAACTGACCTTTTCCAGTCCTCTGGCCATTGCTGAGTTTTCCAAATTTTCTGGCATACTGAGTGTAGCACTTTCACAGCATCATCTTTCAGGATTTGGAATAGCTCAACTGGAATTCCATCACCTCCACTAGCTTTGTTCATAGTGATGCTTTCTGAGGCCCACTTGACTTCACATTCCAGGATGTCTGGCTCTAGGTCAGTGATCACATCATCGTGATTATCTGAGTCGTGAAGATCTTTTTTGTACAGTTCTTCTGTGTATTCTTGCCACCTCTTCTTAATATCTTCTGCTTCTGTTAGGTCCATACCATTTCTTTCCTTTATCGAGCCCATCTTTGCATGAACTGTTCACTTGGTATCTCTAATTTTCTTGAAGAGATCTCTAGTCTTTCCCATTCTGTTGTTTTTCTCTATTTCTTTGCACTGATTGCTGAAGAAGGCTTTCTTATCTCTTCTTGCTATTCTTTGGAACTCTGCATTCAGATGTTTATATCCTTTCTTTTCTCCTTTGCTTTTCGCTTCTCTTCTTTTCACAGCTATTTGTAAGGCCTCCCCAGACAGCCATTTTGCTTTTTTGCATTTCTTTTCCACGGGGATGGTCTTGATCCCTGTCTCCTGTACCATGTCACAAACCTCATTCCATAGTGCATCAGGCACTCTATCTATCAGGTCCAGGCCCATAAATCTATTTCTCACTTCCACTGTATAATCATAAGGGATTTGATTTAGGTCATACCTGAATGGTCTAGTGGTTTTCCCTACTTTCTTCAATTTAAGTCTGAATTTGGTAATAAGGAGTTCATGATCTGAGTCATAGTCAGCTCCTGGTCTTGTTTTTGTTGACTGTATAGAGCTTCTCCATCTTAGGCTGCAAAGAATATAATCAATCTGATTTCGGTGTTGACCATCTGGTGATGTCCATGTGTAGAGTTTTCTCTTGTGCTGTTGGAAGAGGGTGTTTACTATGACCAGTGCATTTTCTTGGCAAAACTCTATTAGTCTTTGCCCTGCTTCATTCCGTATTCCAAGGCCAAATTTGCCTGTTAACTCCAGGTGTTTCTTGACTCCCTACTTTTGCATTCCAGTCCCCTTTAATGAAAAGGACATCTTTTTTGGGTGTTAGTTCTAAAAGGTCTTGTAGGTCTTCATAGAACTGTTCAACTTCAGCTTCTTCAGCATTACTGGTTGGGGCATAGACTTGGATTACTGTGATATTGAATGGTTTGCCTTGGAAATGAACAGAGATCATTCTGTCGTTTTTGAGATTGCATCCAAGTACTGCATTTTGGACTCTTTTGTTGACCATGATGGTTACTCCGTTTCTTCTGAGGGATTCCTGTCTGCAGTAGTAGATATAATGGTCATGAGTTAAATTCACCCATTCCAGTCCATTTTAGTTTGCTGAATCCTAGTCATTGATAATTCAGAGATCTCAGTGTAATTATTATTTGTACTTTTATTAAGACTGTCAAAGTGAATTTTAAAAAACCTATGTGTTTGTTAATGAAAATAAAATGCTATTCTCAATTTTTGACATAAATACTATTCTGAAAGAATAAAACTACTTTGCCTATTTGAATTATTATGCATATTTAATAAATAATTTTAACAATTAAAAATTACTAAAAATTTAAATATAGAAGTCAATTTATAAGAGTTTTCACATATTAAAAGAGATGATTTTTTTTCTTGTAGTCATCTGATTCTAATAATAATTATCTAAGAAATAGCGTGAGTTTAAATCTCATTCTTAACAGTTGAAGCCTGTAGTTTAGCATTATTTTCCCAATAAAAGGTATTAAGAACTGTTTGGTGTATATTTACTATAAAAGTTTCAAACATTACCAAAAAAAGCAGAGAGTGAAAGTGAAAGACCAGACCAAATGCCATGACACAAATTAGAAACAGGCAGTACCACTGCAGAGAATTTCTATTGATTCAAAATTTACCATAGATTTTAACACAGCTACTCTTTTACCTGCCTCAATATTTAAATTCATATTTTGTTTGTCTAAATTTAGTGGTCAAATAGGTAATCTCCCACTTCACCCCAAGAACTCAAGGGTCCTATATTTATTGAGCTTGTTCACTGCTGAGAGGTCTGTTGATTCCGTTCCTGGATGGCCAGTGTGCTGCTGATTACCTTCTTATGGCCCTCTTGCCCTTAGATTTTGTAAACATTCCTCTATTGTCATTTGACATTCGTTGTTTCTTCGCTTCTTTTTTAAAAAAAGAGAGAACCAAGACCAGTCGAAGGATTTCACTTATTGTAATAATTTGCTATTCCTCTCTGTATTATCAAATTACTTTTTTCTTTCTTCCATCTTTGAAAAATAATTTGGTTGTATTGCAGTATGTGTGTATGTGTGTGTGCTCAATCTCTTCAGTCGTGTCCGAATATTTGTGACCCTATAGACTGTAGCCTGCATGGCTCCTCTGTTCATGGGATTCTCCAGGTAAGAATACCAGAGTGGGTTGCCATTTCCTCCTCCAAGAGAATCTTCCTGATCCAGAGATTGAACCAGCATCTCTGGTGTCTCCTTCATTGGCAGGCAGATTATTCACCTCTGAGCCACCTGGGATGCCCATATTTTAATTATATCTAAACTTTATTAAGTTCCTTAGAAAATGGGACAATTTTGGATATTCAATTCCTTCTTCGTTTTCTTAAAATACATTTTATTTTATATCTCTATACTCTAAAAATATGATATCCCTTTATTTTTAATTTTTTTTAGTTTTTACAACTAATTGCCATCCACTTAAGCCTTCCCACTATGACAGTGATTTGATTTTTAGTGGTACATTGTCTCTTTCTTGTTCTTTCTGTGAAGTACAAATTTGTGCTGTGTTGATTCTCATCATCTTAGGTCTGAAATATCCTTTTTATCTTATTCTGTTGTTTAATCATGTACTATGTGAGCCCTTATTTTACTAAGTTATATTTTTATTATGCTGATTTATTTACAGAAGCAATTGTAAGAATTTTTTTTCTTCCTTGAACTGACTTCTTAGACTTTGGAATACTGTGTTTCTTTTTTGTATTTGGTCTGTTTTTCATTTATTGGTATGCAATATTTCCTTTATTGGTTACTATTTTTGTAGGCTTACTTTGTTGTCCAGTTCTACCCAACACTGATGTTTGCTTTCATGACTGCGTGAGAACTCTTCTCATCCTTCCCATTGTATGTGGGAACAGATTGTATTGTTTTCCCCTGTGAGCTCTAGTGTGAGGGCTGAGTATGGCCTAGAATAGATGCTGAGATGAGGAAGAAATTGCAGTTGAGTCTAAAGATTTCCCTGATAGCTCAGTAGGTAAAGAATCCGCTTGCAATGCAGGAGGCCCTGGTTCGATTCCTGGGTCAGGAAGATCCTCTGAAGAAGGAATAGGCTAACCACTCCAGTGTTCTTGGGCTTCCCTTGTGGCTCAGCTGGTAAAGAATCCACCTGCAATGTGGGAGACCTGGGTTCAATCCCTGGCTTGGAAGATCCCCTGGAGAAGGGAAAGGTTATCCACTCCAGTATTTTGGCCTAGAGAATGCCATGGACGAGCCCATGGGGTTGCAAAGAGTCAGACATGACTGAATGACTTTCATTTCACTTCACTAAAGATTTCAGATAAAGGTGACCTTACACTTCAATCAGTGTAAGAAACAAAGAAGAGAAAACAATTTTTATGGGATCCCAATTATTTACTCAGTTTAAGAATAGTCCTGGATGGTCTACCTTTGTTCAGAGAGAGGCATCTCCATCATGTGTTTTTCCTTCTTAAACAGAAAAGAAAAACAAATGATTCTGTTTGCTTCTTCCCAGATTTGAGAGTATTCATAAGGATTCTTAGTGTATTGTGAACTCAATTTTTTGGTACCAAGGAGTAGAGTACTGTGCTTGTCCTCGAAGAATCTTCTATTACTTTGAGATTTGGTGCTTAAAAGGAGATGAGCATTGTATTTAGTTTTGATTCTTCCTATGTTTAATTTATTTTCACTGGTTTTTAGGAAAGTCAAATTCTAAGACATTTTGAAACAACCTTCCCAAATAGCTTGAATTTCCAAACTTTCATTATCATTATTGCTTCCAAACCTGTTGTTTTTTTAATTTGTGTTTTATAGCTAATCTAAGGCTCTTTCCAGTCACTTGCAGTTCATTTTGACTCCTTTTCTGTATTTTTTTTAAATGTATTAATATGATCAGCCATCCAGGTACATCAACTCTATTCCTGAAAAATATCTTGATGACATTTTTCCTTTTTTTCTCTGAAGGGCATGTTCTTAATTCAACATTCCTTCTATAATAGACTACTAGGCAAACCAATTAATTAGAATTTTAGGCACTTCTCCCCGTAACATTTTGTTAGATAGTTAGAGTAGGGAAAAGGGGGTCCAAAAAGGCAGTTAGAGGAAACGGCAACTAAAAGAACGGAGCAGAGAGCAAACAAAGAAAAGAAAAAGCCTATGGAAAAGGGGAAACCAGGACCAGAGTGTGGAATCCCAGTGAGAAAACATGCCCCTCCCCTGACTGGTTTCAGACTCATGCTTCATTTGCACAGGCCTCAACCAATCAGGCTCCAGCGACTGCCCAGGGGCAGGAACAAAGGACTACATAAGGAAAGCCAAAAACCTAGGACCACTCCTGTTGGGTTGGTCTGCTCTCACATCTCCAGAGTGTACTGCTTGCTGGTTGCTTAATAAATCGTGCCTGCTTGAGCTGCCCTGGTCTGTCTTTCCATTCATGAGACAAGAACTGAGGGAGAAGAACAGATCCAACACTTTCAAAATAACAAAGAAATAAGTTTTTACTGATACCAACTATGCAAAAAAATATTTTACTTATCTCTCTTATGCTCAAATATTTGGGGGTTTTCATGATGCTATAAACACCTCCCAAGTGACACAGCTAGCTAATCAGGGACAGAAGCAGGACTGAAAGCCACATCTGACAGAATCTATTCTGAAAGTGAGAAGTGTTCATCTCCAGTCATGTCTGACTCTTTGTGACCCCATGGACTGTAGCCTGCCAGGCTCTTTGTCCATGGAATTCTCCAAGTAAGAATGCTGGAGAATGCTTCTCCAGGGGATCTTCTTGACCAAAGGATTAAACCTGGGTCTCCTGCATTATAGAAAGATTCTTTGCCTTCTGAGCCAACAGGGAAGCACATTCGAAAGATATTTTTCAATTTCTTCATGTAACTTCTAAGCTAATATATGTAGTATATGCTTTCCACTTTCAGAGAGTTAAGATAACCAATTCATTATAAATGAAAAAACCGCTTTCCCTATTAGATGAAATCTCAATTAAAAAAATAATCATCTTGCTATATGTGCTTCCTGACTCTAATTATTATCAAAACCTACTGATAATAAATTGCATTAGAATATGAATAAGGAATAACAACATTTGTTAGAAAAACATGAATATGGAGAAAACCTAATTAATCAGGCATAAAAATAAAGAAATGAAAATCACTCCTTTTTCTACAACTAGATACTCCCATTAAAGTGTCATAACCCAAGGAACACTTCCTCTGACCTGTTTCTTCCACTCCTTCCAGTGACTAATAATTCTATGATCCAATAAAATTGGGCAATTTCCATTACTGTTTTCTAAAATAAAGATGAAGCATTTCAAGATTTTTCATATAATGTCATTTTATTTTGGCGTAAATACTTTTTCATGAGTAAAGGATCTAAAATTCCATGCTTTAGAGTTGTATATATTTTCCAGTGGCATAATGGAATCTGAACTTTCTGCAATCCTAATTTTTTTAATTGAAGTATGGCTGACTTAAAGTATTGTGTTAGTTTCAAGTGTAAGTCTAGTAATTTGGATTTGTTTATTTATTTATTTATTTTGAAGAATACATTGCATTATACAACATTATAGGATATTGGGTATTATTTTCTATGATATACAGTAAATCTTCACTGCTTATCTATTTTATGTATAGTAGTTTTTATCTGTTAATCCCATACTCTTAATTTATTCCCCCTTCCCCTATTAGTAAAATGGAAGTTTGTTTTCTATGTCTATGAGTCTGTTTCTGTTTTGTGTGTAGACTCATTTATATTAATTTTTTTAGACTCCACATATAAGTGATATCATGTAGTATTTGTCTTCCTCTATCTGATTTATTTAACTAAATTTTATATTCTCAATCCATGTTGTTGCAAATGACAATATTTCATTCTTTTTAATATTTTATTATATATATGTATATGCATATATATATATATATATATACCCATACATACATACACACACCGTATCTTCTTAAGCTAATTGTCTGTTGATGGGCACTTAAGTTGCTCCCATGTCTTGGCTATTATAAATAGTGCTGCTATGAACATTAAGGTGCATGTATCTTTCAAATTAAGGTTTTTATTTTATTTTTTCCCGGCTATACCCAGGAGTGGAGTTGCTGGATCATATGGTAGTTCTACTTTTAGTTTTTAAAAGAATTTCCATACTATTTTCCATAGTGGCTGCACCAATTTACATTCCTGCCCACAATGTATGAGGGTTTCCTTTTCTTTCACATCCTTTCCAATATTTATTATTTGTAGAGTTTTTGATAATAGCCATTCCAACTGGTGTGAGGTACCTCACTGTGGCTTTGAATTGCACTTCTCTAATAATTAGTGATGTTGAGCATATTTTCATATGCTTGTTATCTATCTATATGTCTTTTTTTTGACATATTTAGACCTTCTGCTCATTTTTTATTGGTTTGTTTGTTTTCTTGATATTGAATTGTAGGATCTATTTTTTTTGTATTTTGGATATTAACCCCCTTTTTGTCTCATCATTTGCAATTATTTTCTCCAATTCAGTAGGTTATCTTTTCATTTTGTACATGATTTCATTTGCTGGCAAAAACTTTTATATTTTATTAGGTCTCATTTGCTTATTTTTGGTTTGACTTCTTTTGCCTTGGGAGACTGATCTAAGTAAAGGTTTCTGTGGTTTATATCAAAGACTATTTTGCCTATATGCTCTTCTATGAGTTTTATGGTGTCACGTCTTACATTTAGGTTTTTAAATCATTTTGAGTTTATTTTTGTATATAATATAAGGGAATGTTCTAATTTCATTGATTTACATGTGGCTGTCCAGCTTTTCCAACACCACTTGTTGGAGAGATTCTCTTTTCCCCATTGTATATTCTTGCCTCCCTTGTCATATTAATTGGCCATAAGTACATGGGTTTATTTCTGGGCTTTCCATTCTGTTGTGCTGATCTATGTGTCTGTTTTTGTGCCAGTACCATTCTGTTTCGATTATGGTAGCTTTCTAATCAAATGGATTTTGATTTTACTGTATATCCTAACTTTAAATTTTCTTTCTTTGAAAGTATACAGCTGCATGGCAGCCAGAATTGGGTATCACATATGTATTAGCAAAGTGGTCCATGACTTACTAGGCATCCTAAATATTTTTTTTTTACTTTTTAACAAAACAAAAAAACTTCTTACTTTTTGAAGAGCTATAACTCTCTTTGAAGGCAAGTATGATAAACTTCTAAATAATAAACCAACTTTGCTGTAGATACGAACTTTTAAAAATCAAATATTTATCACTGAAGTACAAACTGACCACTGTTAGATAGCTGGGAAAGAAAAATAAGAAATAAATTTTACTCAGTATGTTAGCTACTTTACAATCTCATTTCATCCTAAAAAATAAAAATAAATCCAGCAGAGTCAGACAGTACTCCAGCTTTAAAGCTGTGGCTGACTGTAGACTCTCTCAGAGAATGTTAGAAAATAATGCAGCTATTATTACAAGATGGGAGCAAGTACTGTAACTCATCCCTGAAGGGCTCCAAAGTACATGTTATCTCCATTACTCATTTCCACATTAATGTGCTATAAACAAATCATCTCCCCACTAGATCGTCATCACTCACAGATGTACAAGAACTTTACTGCACTCTAGAGTTTAGCAAAAGCACACAAAGAAAGCACAACATAACACAAAGACACAAAAATACTCTTCTAAGAATATAGTATTCATTCAACAAAAGTTTTCTGTCAAATTTAGCTTTGAATGTATAGATAATTGTTTCTTACTTTAGACAGTGCCAGTCCCCTAACCTTGGAATTTTATGTACTGCAATACCATTGATATTACAGATATACCGAGTAAGATATACTCGGACATACTGAGCAAGACAATGGGTGGCTTATGAATACAGGATTTCCAAGCAGCTGCTTTATGGTGAGCAGCAGAAACCAAATAAATGTATACTGATTTATGACATGAAGCAATGAGGCATTGCTGCTGACTGCTAAGAATTGACAATAATCAATCAATATGACAAGCAGCAATTAAAACCAAGGTAGCTGTAACCAAGGGAACGTGTCAACCAGCTTTTATAAGCGAAGGGGCAGAGGCAGAGGCACAAATAGTAACAAGATTTAGAAACACCAAAGAATTGATGCTTTTGAACTGTGGTGTTGGAGAAGATTCTTGAGAGTCCCTTGGACTGAAAGGAGATCCAACCAGTCCATCCTAAAGGACATCAGTCCTGAATATTCATTGGAAGGACTGATGTTGAAGCTGAAACTCCAATACTTTGGCCACCTGATGCGAAGAACTGGCTTATTTGAAAAGACCCTGATGCTGGGAAAGATTGAAGGCAGGAGGAAAAGGGGAAAACAGAGATTGAGATGGTTTGATGGCATCACCAACTCAATGCATATGAGTCTGAGTAAACTCCGGGAGTTGGTGGACAAGGAGGCCTGGTGTGCTGCAGTCCATGGGGTTGCAAAGAGTGGGACACAACTGAGAGACTGAACTAAACTGAACTAAAGGTCATGGCATCTGGCCCCGTTACTTCATGGCAACTAGAAGGGGAAAAGATGGAAGTAGTGATAGATTTCCTCTTCTGGGGATCTAAAATCACTGCAAATGGTGAGTGCAGCCATGAAATCAAAAGATGATTGGTTCTTGGCAGGAAAGTTATGACAAACCTAGACAGAGAAGACTCTTGAGAGTTGGTTGGACTGCAAGGAGATCCAACCAGTCCATTCTAAAGGAAATCAGTTCTGAATATTCACTGGAAGGACTGATGCTGAAACTCCAATACTTTGGCCACCTGATGTGAAGAACTGACTCATTTGAAAAGAGCCTGATGCTGGGAAAGACTGAAGGCAAGAGGAGAAGGGGAAAACAGAGGATGAGGTGGTTCGATGGCATCACCAACTCAATGGACATGAGTTTGAGTAAGCTCTGGGAGTTGGGGATAGACAGGGAAGCTTGGCATGCTGCAGTTCATGGGGGTTGCAAAGAGTGGGACATGACTGAATGACTGAACTGAAATGAAAAACACTAGGTCTTTTCATTAATCAAAGGGTGGATGTCATAACCATACTCTGTAATGAGTCTTCCATGTAATGTCTTTTTTATTGTTCAAATAGCATTCATGTAAAAAAATATGGATATATTTAGATATATATATATTTATATATATATATAAATATGTATATAAATATATATATATATATATATTTATATACATAGTGCAAAGCTATGCCTTACAAGTAATGTCTTGTGGGGTTACCCTTCATTCTTTTAATACAATACTAAAAACAAGGGTGTTATGGTGTGAAAAGATTCAAACAATTTTATATAACATTTGTGCAGCATAAAAAATTGGGTCTTTCAAGAATGAAGGATGCTTCTAATAAAGCACAGAGCAATTCAATCATGGTAATAGAAAATTTATGCACTGTATATGGTGATGCATTTGGAAAGGAAGTCTGTAACATGTTTTTCAGTTCAGTTCAGTTCAGTTCAGTCGCTCTGTCGTGTCCGACTCTTTGTGACCCCATGAATCACAGCACGCCAGGCCTCTCTGTCTATCACCAACTCCCAGAGTTCACTGAGACTCAAGTCCATCGAGTCAGTGATGCCATCCAGCCATCTCATCCTCTGTCGTCTCCTTCTCCTCCTGCCCCCAATCCCTCCCAGCATCAGAGTCTTTTCCAGTGAGTCAACTCTTCGCATGAGGTGGCCAAAGTACTGGAGTTTCAGCTTTAGCATCATTCCCTCCAAAGAAATCCCAGGGCTGATCTCCTTCAGAATGGACTGGTTGGATCTCCTTGCAGTCCAAGGGACTCTCAAGAGTCTTCTCCAACACCACAGTTCAAAAGCATCAATTCTTCGGTGCTCAGCTTTCTTCACAGCCCAACTCTCACATCCATACATGACCACTGGAGAAAGCATAGCCTTGACTAGACGGGCCTTTGTTGGCAAAGTAATGTCTCTGCTTTTGAATATGCTATCTACGTTGGTCATAACTTTTCTTCCAAGGAGTAAGTGTCTTAATTTTATGGTTGCAGTCACCACCTGCAGTGATTTTGGAGCCCCCCAAAAATAAAGTCTGACACTGTTTCCACTGTTTCCCCATCTATTTCCCATGAAGTGATGGGACCAGATGCCATGATTTTCGTTTTCTGAATGTTGAGCTTTAAGCCAACTTTTTCACTCTCCTCTTTCACTTTCATCAAGAGGCTTTTTAGTTCCTCTTCAGTTTCTGCCATAAGGGTGGTGTCATCTGCATATCTGAGGTTATTGATATTTCTCCCGGAAATCTTGATTCCAGCTTATGCTTCTTTCAGCCCAGCATTTCTCATGATGTACTCTGCATAGAAGTTAAATAAGCAGGGTGACAATATACAGCCTTGACGTACTCCTTATCCTATTTGGAACCAGTCTGTTTTTCCATGTTCAGTTCTTGTGTCAATTTTATTCTTTAGTTTATAAGAGAGTGAAGAGAGGTTAAGATAATTTTAGTAGCCAAAGTAATTATAGGTTATTTTAATGTGTTTTTTTTTCTGAAATTTAAAACATCTTTGGAAACTATAGCTCATGGTGAAATTGAGATGTTCATATATTAAGGAATCAATTTTATGTGACATTGTTCCTCTTACACAGGTAAAACAGGATGATGTAAAGCATGTTATAATAACTTTCAGCCACATTAATTTTACTGCTTTTATGAATTGGACTATATAATGATGAAGGCAAGAGATGATGTTAATCACATATCAATAAATTGCTTTATATAAGAGCAGATACATGAAGGAATTTTTAATAAAACTGAATCTTTTCAATCCCTGATATACACTGTTGATATATAATTTAGAAGGTCAAGACACTAATAATATCTCTGTACTTCTATTTATTTGCAAAGATAATTATGTGCAGATTCAATATGCACATATTTGGAATAGTTTGATTGTGTTGAGCATCATTTTAGATGATGGAGTGTACCTGCCAGTTAGCCAAATGGTATTTAATGACTGGATCATCTGTGGCCATTGATTATTAAGAATAAAATATGTCCTTAGAAAGAATTAGGTTAAGCCAGGATATGGCCTAGATTTTCTCTATGTAATTCATGACTTTCTGCCCATTCTGCTTTATTATATAACTGGTTCCTTCATAAATACTTAAAAAACTTTTATGTAGTAAAACAAATAAGCATAGATTAGAAAGTAGGAGGTATGGATTTCATTCTTTAAGAAGAGAATTAGAATGAAGCCATTAAGTTCTTCCATCATGGAAGCAGGAAATGTGCCAGTGGAAACCACATTGTATCATGAATGCATAGTAATCTTCTGAGTTATGAAATTTTCTTGAAAATGAGAGCTAATGAAATCACACAAACTGTGGATGGTCCAAGACATGCAGCCCAAAAAAGCAGTATCCCCAAATTATGGGCAGAGAATACAAACTACTCCTTGTGGTGTTTTTGAACTGCTATCCCTTGAAAACAGATCACAAGGAAAATGTACTCTCAGTAATAAAATTACCAAAAATTGAAAGGCTAAACTGGGAGGAAAAGTAAGTAAAATGACAACAAAAAATTCCTCTGCTTTTATTTTATTCTATCTTGATTGGCAATAATTTTCCAAGATGAGGAAAAAATATATATGTACAGTTTTCCAACTTGCCACTCTTCCATAAGAGAAAATATTTGAAAAATATTTATTTCATTAATGAAGCAAAAGGCAATGGTGTTAAATCTCGCTCAATAAATATATCCAATAGGCATTTGAATCTAAAATATCTGGTGAATATGAAGGTGGGTAATCAGAATGGTTCAAACAATTACTGATGAATTATTGCTACATTTTTACAAGTTTTCCAATCAATGTTTAGGCTCTGACTGAAAACAATTACACCTTAATTTATCTTCCTCTTCCTAAATTCACTGCACACATACTCAATTTTCACTTTCATTTTTCCCATGTTTCCCTATTTTTGTAAATACCAGCCACTAAGGTAATGAAGAAGTTGAGCCTTTACTTTAAATCATGTAAAGGCCATGTCAGAGGATCATCGGAAATGAGAAATACAGGCACAGTGAAAAATTGAACACTGCACTGCTAACTTGCTCTGATAGACACATCAGAAAATATCTTATAAATGCAAATGGCATTCTAGAACAAAAGGCTGTCACTTCTTTTTTTTTTTTTTTAAATAGCTGTCTAGCTTATCTGTCTTTCCTCATCATCACAATTACCTTCATAACAGTAGGAGATACATAATATGGATTGAAAGGCACATTTCATGTTTATGCAAAAGAAAAAAGCAAATTTATAAAAATGAATATAGTGATGTAAATGAGTAAAAAAATGCCTACATGCAACATGAAGATCCCAGAACTATCAAGTGAACTAAGGAGTGCCAAGTTTTACAAAGATGTGTAGCTTTTATCCAGAAGCAAAAACAAATCATTTATTTTCAAAACATTTAAAAATTTTTTTTAAATGACAGCCACAAAACCCAGACTAACTAATCTTTCAAAAATATCTCTTTGGGCTAATTATTTGTAGGGGTCCAAGTGTAAGAAGTAAGGACTGTCATTCAGCATGTGATGAAAGGGAAGGGGCATGTTTTATCCAGAGAAGAGATGTCCAAGCATTATAATCCATGTGAACAGTACAAAAATTATCCATAAAATATCAATTATTTTGTTGATACTTAATTTTACAGGATGCCCAGATACCTGGCTAAACATTATTCAGTGAGGGTGTTTTAGATGAGACTAATCTTTAAATAGGTAAATTAAGTAAAGCACATTGATTTCCCAAATGTGGGTGGGCTGTATCCAATCAGTTGAAGGACTGAATAGAATAACAGACTGACACTCCAATGGGTGATAGAAAACTCCTCGTACCTGACTGCTTTGAGCTATGACACCAGATTTTTGTTTTATTTTTTACCTTAAACTGTAGCAACAGCTCTTGGGTCTCAAACCTGCCAAGTCTTGAACTGGAACCTCCATAATTACATAGCAAATTCCTTATAATAACATCTCTCTTGCACACGCATATGGTATATATATTGAGAAAGAAATATAAATGGAGAGATGTACATAGATAGAGATATAGGTGTATATAGAGACATCATTGATTATTGATATATAGAAAGGTCATTGATGGTAAGTGATTATTGGTATGATTAATAAATACATAAGCTGCCAAGGCACTTAAAAAAGGAAGTAAATTAGTCTCCTTGATGTGGACACTCAAAAATACCTCTTACTGCATCATACTTCCTTCCTTCAGCAGGAAGTTTTGATGCAGACCTGAAAAACTCACCAATGAAGAGACGATAATATATTGGAAAAGAAATGGCAAGTTAACACAAAGCTTTTTTAATAGTTCTTCTCTTACCATATTTATTTATAGCTGGTTCAACTTCTCTTATCCCAGCCTTGTGGAGCCTTGGGTATAGGCCTTTGTACATTCTAGTCAATGACTCTGTGTTGCAACTCTATGCAATTTTTATTGGTGTAGCTCACTGATATCCTCACATTGAATAGGAGTTAAGCTAACCATAAAAAACCACAGATGTGCTGGTACTTCCAAAACTACAAAAATAAATGAATGAGATTCATGAAGTTTATTTCTCCCAAAAGGCAAACTATAAAATTTTAGATTCATATGACGCAATGTTTTACTAAAGCACGTATGGCCTTGAGACTACAATTCTCTTATATGAACTGAAAATAACTAAAATGTATCTCATAGAAATTCAAAGAATAATAAATAAATATAAAATTACTTTAACAATACTGACTGACCTGACCTACCATAGGGACATGACACTGAAAAATATTAATAATTGACCCTTTCATATGTAAAAAATAAAACATTTACTTTATGGATATTAACATACTATTATAAAGTTTATAGGAAAAGTCTAAGACCCAGAATATTCTACATAACATTAAAGGAGGAGAATGAAGTTGGAGGACTGATGCTACTCAACTTTAAGACATATTATAAAGATAAAGCAATTAAGGTATGGGCAAAGAAATAGACCAACAGAACAATAGAATAAAATAGGGAGTCTAGAAATGGACTCACATAAATATAATCAACTGGCCTTTGACAAAAATAACAAAGGCAATAACATGGAGCACTGACAGAGTCTTCAACCCATGACACTGAAATAGACACCCAAATGCAAAGAAAGCAAATGACCTCTGGACATAGATCTAACCAACAAACACCCTTAACAAAAATTAATTCAAAATGGATCATAAACTTACATAAAAGTGAACATCTACACCCCCTAGAAGATACCAACTTAGCCTTACGTACAGTGATGATTGTTTTAGATGCAACATCAAAAATAAGATCCATGAAGGAAATAATTGATGAAACAGACGTCACTAAAATTATAAATTTCTGCTGTGTGAAAGATAATGTTAAGAAATTAAGACAAGCACCAGACTGAGGGGAAGTATTTGCAAAAGACACATCTGGTAAAGGACTATTACCCCAAATGGACAAAAACACTTAAAATTCAACCTTAAAAAAAAAAGAAAACTAATTTTAAAAGGCATCAAAAACTTTAATGGACACCCTATCAAAGAAGATCTACAGATGGCAAGTGAGTATATGAAAAGATGCTCTGCCTTATATATCATCAGGAAAATTCAAATCAAAATAACAGTGAAATACCACTCTATACCTATTAGAACAGACAATTCCAAAACACTGGCAATACCAACTACTGGTGAGGATGTGAATCAGCATCATCCATGGTAACTGTTGGTGGGAATGCACTATGGTAAGGCCACAGTGGAAAATAGTTTGTCAGTTTCTTACAAAACTAAATGTACTCTTACCATACAATCTTGGAAGCACACTCCTTGATATTTACCCAAAGGAGATGTAAGTGTAATTCCACCCAAAAGCCTACACATAGACATTTATAGCAGTTTTATTAATAATTACCAAAACTTAAAAACAATCAGAATATCCTTCAACAGGGGAATGAGTAAGTAACTAGATCCAGACAATGGAATGTTATTGAGCATTAAAAAGAAATGGGGGCTACCCAGCTGGTGCTAGTGGTAAAGAACCCGGCTGCCAATGCTGGAAACACAAGAGATGCAGATTCCATCCCTAAGTCAGGAAGGCATCCCCTGGAGGAAGGCATGGCAACCCACTCCAGTATTCTTACCTGGAGAATCTCATGGATAGAGGAGGCTGGGGAACTAACAGTTCACAGTTTTGCAAAAAGCCAGACATGACTGTAGTGACTTAGTTCGGTTCAGTTCAGTCACTCAGTCATGTTCAACTCTTTGCGACCCCGTGGCCTACAGCACACTAGACCTCCCTGTCCATCACCGACTCCAGAGTTTACTCAAACTCATGTCCATTGAGTCAGTGATGCCATCCAACCATCTCATCCTCTGTTGTCCCCTTCTCCTCCTGCCTTCAATCTTCCCCAGCATCAGGGTCTTTTCAAATGAGTCAGCTCTGTGCATCAGGTGGCCATTGTATTGGAGGAGTGGGGATAAATAGGTGGAGCACAGATGATCCTTAGGGCAATGAAAATATTCTAAAAGATATTACAATGATTGATATATGCCATCATACATTTTCCAAACCATAGAATGCACAACACCAAGAGTGACCTCTAAGGTAAGCTATGAACTTTGGGTAATTATGATGTGTCATCTTAGGTTTATCCTTAGCTAAAAAAAAAAAATGCACCTTTCTGATGATTGATGTTGATAATGGGGGAGGCTATGCTTGTGGGTGTGTGGGTCAGGGATATTTAAGAAATCTCTGTATTTTCTTCCTAATTTTGCTCTAAAAGTAAAGCTGTTCGAAAAAATAAAATTTAAAAAAGAAATAACTCTTTTTAAATAATGGCAATAAAAGCTGATTATCATAGGTAGTCTTTGAAAATAATTATTAAATAAAAATAAATGAACATACAATGTCAAGGAGATCTTTACAGATTCTTAAGTTTATACAAAAATCATAAATTTGGGGACCCCACACAGTATTTCTAAACTATTTTCACTCATTGTCTATCCCTAAATGCAATACTATTACAATGTGTGCATGTTAAGACACCTTCAGTCATGTCTGACTTCTGTGATCCTAAGGACTATACCCTGCCAGGTGCCTCTGTCCATGGGACTTTCCAGGCAAGAATACTGGAGTGGGTTGCATTTCCTCCTCATATGCTTCCTGAAAAACCTCAAAGGAGCATTGAATCTACAACAAAGGAAAGGCCATCAGTATTTCCTTAGTTTGGGCATTTTTGTATATTCTAATTTTGGTTGTTATCTGTCATAAAGATTGGAAAGCCCAAGGGATCTTACTACCTAGAAAAAAACTGGGTTTTCTCTGAGATTTAAAGAATTATGGGCAGGTTAGTTTCAACATAAGTAATAATCTGGAAATATTTTCCAAAGATCTAAGATGTGCCAAGAATAATATTGAGTATTTGTTATGTCCATATTGCTCCTCAGATACAATTACATATAAGCATGTTTAAGATCATGGCATCCGGTCCCATCACATCATGGGGAATAGATGGGGAAAAAGTGGAAACAGTGTCAGACTTTATTTTTCTGGGCTCCAAAATCACTACAGATGGTGACTGCAGCCATGAAATTAAAAGACACTTAATCCTTGGAAGGAAAGTTATGACCAACCTAGATAGCATATTCAAAAGCAGAGACATTACTTTGCCAACAAAGGTCCATCTAGTCAAGGCTATGGTTTTTCCTGTGGTCAGGTATGGATGTGAGAGTTGGACTGTGAAGAAGGCTGAGCGCCAAAGAATTGATGCTTTTGAACTGTGGTGTTGGAGAAGACTCTTGAGAGTCCCTTGGACTGCAAGGAGATCCAACCAGTCCATTCTGAAGGAGATCAGCTTTGGGATTTCTTTGGAAGGAATGATGCTAAAGCTGAAACTCCAGTACTTTGTCCACCTCATGCGAAGAGTTGACTCATTGGAAAAGACTCCGATGCTGGGAGGGATTGGGGGCAAGAGGAGAAGGGGACGACAGAGGATGATATGGCTGGATGGCATCACTGACTCGATGGACGTGAGTCTGAGTGAACTCTGGGAGTTGGTGATGGACAGGGAGGCCTGGCGTGCTGCGATTCATGGGGTCGCAAAGAGTCGGACACGACTGAGCAACTGATCTGATCTGATCTGATCTGATGTTTCAAAACCCTTATTTGACTGATTTGTAAAATTTGCTGAGTACAGTACGTTTGCCTGGTGGCTCAGATGGTAAAAAATCTGCCTGTAACGTGGGAAACCCAGGTTTGATCCCTGGGTCAGGAAGATTCCCTGGAAAAGCAATTGGCAATCCACTCCAGGATTCTTGCCCGGAGAATCCCATGGACAGAGGAACCTGGTGGGTTACCATCCACACAGTTGAGAAGACTTGGACATGACTGAACGACCAATACACACGGTCTTATGCTTATTGATTTACAGAACAGATTATTTTTTTCCTTCTATGTGCTGGACAGTGCTTTCAGTATGGAGCTTACTTTCTAGAAAGAAAGGCAGAAAATAAACTGATAAATATATATCATACTGCTGGCTATGGCAGAAGAAGAAACAGCCATGAGATATAGGAATGGGGAGAGACAGTAAGGTGTCTTTCATACAGTAATCAGGGAAGATCATCTTCAGTGGTGACACTGAAAGGTGCTGAGAGAGTGAGTGAAAACAGAATTTCAAACAAATGCCTTGAGGTAAAAACAATTTGGTGCTCTGAGGCACATAGATTTTTCATGAGTTTTCTTTAAACAAGAGGCAAGAAAAATTCAACTTATTAAACAGGAGCATAGCTAGGATGTAGCAAAGGTGTGCACTGATGCCTCTCATACCACTCTCCTTTATATTCACCACCATCCAGTCCAGTGGTCATCATTCAGTGTCTTGAACATCTTAAGTATGAGAACTGAAATTCTTCTTCCTAACCCTTTCTGTACTTCAGTTTTTTAACTCCAGGCTTCTCCCTATTTGTGAGACCCAAGACTGAATTACAATAAGGCCCTACCCTGGAGTTAATGAAACTGTGAAGTTAAGGACACAGTCCTCTAGACTTCAAGGTGAGCCTAAGAGTGCCAGCACCAGCTGTAAGTAAGGGTTCAGCTACAAAGTTAAAAGAAAGTGCATATAAAAGATCGTTCTAATTTCTGATAACAACTTCAAGTTTTGGAGTTTCCCCAAACCTCAGTTCTACAAATTAGTTCTTATTTGCTAATTAGTCTTACACAATTCAACTCGTGAAAAACTATAAACTCACATTTATATTCATTCAGGGCAAAGATACATTAAAATTAGCCATGGAAACACACAAAGGTAAGAATCCAGGAGGGCTCCAAATGGAAGTTTTCTGTCAGTTAAAGATGCATTAAGTTGCAATGAACATGGGGGAATGCACGTATCTTTTCAAATTAGTATTTTTCATTTTCTTTGGATGAATTCCCAGAAGTAGAATTGCTGGATCACATGGCAGCTGTATTTTTAAACTTTTTAAAATCTGCGATACTGCTTTCTGTAGTGTCTGTACCAATTTACATTCCACCTAAGACTGCACAATGGTCCTTGTTCTCAGCATCCTCTCCAACACTTGTTATTTCTTACATTTTTAATAATAGAAATTCAAAAAGGTGTAAGGTGATATGCTACAGGAATTTTCATTTGCTTTCCCTCATTTTGAGTATCATTTCACATACATGTTGGCCTTCTGTGTGTCTTCTTTGGAAAAATGTCTATTCAAGTTCTCTTCCTATTTTTTTAATCAGATTGTTTGTAATTGGATTATATGGGTTCTTTATTTTCTTTGACAGTAAATCGTTATCAGACATATGATTTGCAAATATCTTTCCCCATTCAGCCAGTAGGTTACTTTTTCATTTTAGTGATGATTTCCTTTGCTGTGATAAATCTTTCTAGTTTGATATGGTCCCACTTGTTTATTTTTGCTTTTTTAAAAAATCATTTTATTGAAGTATAGTTGATTGACAACATTGTGTTAATTTCTCCTGTATAGTAAAATGATTGTTATACACACACACACACTTTTTTTGGATTCTTCTCCATTTGGTTTAATATAGTTCCCTGTGCTATACAGTAGGACCCAGTTGGTTATCCATTCTAAATATAAGAGTTCACATCTGCTCATCCCTAATTTTGCTTTTGTTGCCTTTGTTTTTAGTATCAGATGAAAAAAAAAATCATCACCAATTTTGCTGCCTAAGTTATCTTCTGGGAATTTTATTGCTTAAGGTTTTATATTAAGGTCTTTGTTGTTTTGTTGTTGCTTAGTCACTGAGTCACATCTGACTGTTTGCGGTCCCACGCGCTGTAGCCTGCCAGGCTCTTCTGGCTATGGGATTTCCCAGGCAGGAATACTGCAGTGGGTTGCCATTTTCTTCTCCAAGGGATCTTCCCAACACAGGGATCAATCCCAAGTCTCCTGCTTAGTAGATGGATTCCTTACCACGGAGTCCCTTGAGAAGCCCATTAAAGTCTTTAATGAGCCTTTGGTACACTGTGAGTTAATTTTTGAATCTGGTATAAGATAGTGGTCTAGGTTTATTCTTTTGCATGTGACTGTCCAGTTTTCCCAACACTATTTATTGAAAAGACAATCCTTTCCTCATTGTATATTCTTGATTCATTGCTTAAAAATTAATTGAACATATGTATATGGGTTTATTTCCATAAATTCAGTTCTGTTATACTGATCTATACATCTTTGTACTTTTTTTTTTTTTTAATGAAATGCTTGTTCTTTCTCTGGCCAAAGTTATATTGAGATAAATGATTTTGCTCATCATTTGATATATTGTTGTTATTTATTTAATATTATGAGTTACATAATGTGAACTATGTTTCTCAATTTGTTATTTGTCTTTAATTTTAACATTTATACATTTTTCAATATCGTAATTTAAAATTTGTAGCTCTTCAGGTATATCAACTACCACTATCCCCAGCTTAAATTTTCTTTTTTTGGTACTTATAAAAGTTATTTTTAAATAATTCTCAAGTATTCACTTCTTTTTTCTTCTAGTTTTATATCTCTAGGTTTTGCATTCAATTCTTCAAATCCTCTGGAGTTTATTTTTATGATGATGCAACACAAAAAATTTGAATTTTTTTCTTCAAAATTTACTTTATTTCTTAAATCACCTGAAGAATACTTAATTTTCTGCACTTGTTTGAAAATCATTTTGATTAATAACAAATTTTAAATACTTTTGGTATAAACAAACCTTTGGCTCCTCATAAAGCAGCCTCTTTTCTCGAGGAGATTTTTCTCATGTAGTCTTATTAAACATTCTATTTCTTTAGTTCTCACATTACCTAAATGTTTCCCTTAAATGTAGATGCTTACATTTTTCTTTGATATTTTCCCCATCATCCTCTGCTCTTCAATCTCAATGTACAATCTTATAATTCTTTTCAGAGTGTCATTCATTCATCTGACTGAGGAGAGTTTATGGGCAAACCTTTTTTATTTGTCAAAAGATACATATAGGACCAATACTAGAAAAAGCAAACCATCAATTTCTCTCAACAAATTCATTCTAAAAAATATCAAAGATAACAAAACATCTTTTCTTTGTTGCATATAATTGCTAACAGTGTTTTCTGAGATGACTCTCTACTTCCATTGATCTAGCTATTCTGTACATGTAGCGTGTCCTAATTATTAAAGCTTTACAATTATTTGGTGAATAACATTGTGCCAGTTCTCTCATTATTCTACCGCTAAATTGTTTTATAATTGTCACTTGTTTGTTGTTTCAAATGGGTTTCAGAATATTTGCTTGAGGTTAGTAAAGATCCATTTGGAATTTCAGAGAAGTCATATTAAATTAATACACAAAGTTAAGATAATCATGTATCTTTTAAATAATTTTCTTCCAACACATGGCTGTGCAACAGCTTTCTATTGTTTATTTTTAAAGTCACAAATAAAATGGAAATAAAATGATGAAAAAGATAAAAATTGGCTAAAAGTTTATAGCTCTGAGCATTTTTCATTGTATAATTTAAAGCAGAATGTGATGTGATAGCTATGTTCAAAGTCTGATAAGAGAAATACTTTTCTTTATTCTGTCCATGTACACTCCTATCATTCTCTTTAGAATACTGACTTATTAGTTTTAAATCACCTTTGTTCAGTAAGACAATAATTAACCTCTCCCAAAATAATTCTCATTAAAATTTTGTAGAAATAATTTAGTTCTCTTTTCACAGAAAACACCACATAGAAACAGGAAACAGAGGAAAGACTCTGAGGGGAAAATATGATTATTTTACACATGAAATTTTTAATAGAAATATTTGAGTGCATTTTACTTGAAGGCCAGTTAGCTTGGAGGAGAGAAGGATGTTGGTATACTTCAAAAGACTTTACATCAGATAAGTGTAAACTATCTGTTTGGCAGTGATTAGTACAGGTGACATATTAATTATTGGTTATCTGTGAATCCCTTGGTTTTTTACAGAAGTCATGTCATTTTTATATTAGTTCTAATGGTTGTGTAATCTTTAGGGTTTTCTACATAAATGTTTATGTCATCTGTGAATAGACATATTTTATTTCTTTATTTGAAACTTAGATGATTTTACTTTTCTTTGTAACTATTTGCCCTGGATAGGATGTCCAGTACTGTGTTGAATAGAAATGGTAAAATCAGGCATCCTTTTCTTGTTCCTTATCTTAGAGGGAAAGCTTTCAGTATCTACTATTGGGTATGATGGTAGCTGTGGGGCTTCCCAGGGGGTGCAATGGTAAAGAATTTGCCTGACAATGCAGGAGACACAAGAGACGCGGGTTTGATCACTGGGTCGGGAAGATCTCCTGGAGTAGGAAATAGCACCCCACTCCGGTATTCTTCCTGGATAATTCCATGGAGAGAAGCCTTGTGGGCTACAGTCCACGGAGTCGCAAAGAGTTCGACACGACTGAGCGACTGAACACGCATGCACACATGATGGTAGCTGAGGGTTTGTCATATATGGTCTTTATTATGTTGAGGCATTAATAGTTCTTTCTATTTTTATTTTGTCGAGTGTTCTTTTTTTAATCACAAAGGATATTGAATTTTGTCAAATGCTTACTATGCATCAGTTGAGATGACCATGTGTTTGTTTTCCCTTTCTTTCTGGTAATGAGATGTATTGTATTGATTGATTCTTATATTGAACCATCCTTTCATTCTTAGGACAAAGCCCACATGGTCACGGTGTATAAAGATTTTAATATACTGTTGAATTTGGTTTGTTAGTATTTTGGTGAGAGCTTTTACATTAATATTCATCACATATATTGATTTTTAGTTTTCTTTTCTTATAGTGTCTTTGTCTGACTTTGGTATCAGGGTGAAATTTGCTTCATACAATGGAAGAATGATTCCTCCTCTTCAATTTTTTCAGAATAATTAAAGAATTGGTGTTAATTATTCTTTAAATGTTTGGTAGAATTTCCCAGTGAAGTCATCTGGCCCTGGGCTTTTCTTTGTTGAAAAGTTTTCATTGTTTCAATCTCCTTGACTAGTCATAGGTCTCTTCAGATTTTCTACTTCATCATAATTGTATTGCTATTTCTTTCATGATTTAGCTCTGGTAGTTTGCCTCTCAAATTTGGTCATTTCATCTGTTATTCGATTTGCCAGCATAACAACTATTCACAGTACTCTCTTACAATCCTTTGTATTTCTGTAAAATCAGTAATACTATTTACACTTATATTTCTGAGTTTAGTTATTTTTGTCTTCTCCCTATTTTTCTTAGCCAGTCTTGCTAAAGGTTTGCCAATTTTGTTGGCCTTTTCAAAGAAAAATGCCTTGGTTTTATTGATTTTTCTTTACTGTTTTTCTGTTCTCTTCCTTATTCACCTCTGATCTAATCTTTATTATTTCCTTCCTTTGATAGATTTGACGTGGCTTATTCTTTCTGTACTTCTTTAAGGTATAAACTTTAAGTTGCTGGTATCTTTCTTCTCTCCTAATGTAAATATTTATAAGTATAAATTTCCCTCTTAACACTGTTTTCACTGCATTCCATAAATTTTGTATGTTGTCTTTTCATTTTCATATATTTCAATATATTTTCTAGTTTCCCTGGTGATTTCTTATTTGACTCACTGGTTGTTTAAGAATGTGTTGCTTACTTTCCATGTATATGTGAATTTCCCAGTTTTCCTTCTGATGTTATCTTCTAGCTCTATTATGCTGTGATCTTAATCTTTTTAAATTTATTAAGATTTATTTTGTGGCTTAATATGGTTTATACTGGAAAACATTCTATGTGCTCCTTTCTTCCCTTCTTAATCCCTGTAATCCCCTTTCCTTTGTTACTTGGGTAAGATGTAATCAAGGCTATAATCTTTTTATTTATTGCATTCTTGTTTTAAAAAGAAAACATAAGAACATAAATATATATTATTTTCCAACTATATTTCTCTAGGTTGTATTTTTCAAAAATATTTTTAAAAGAATGACCAAATAATTTTTTTAGTGATTCATTCTCCTGCCTAAGCTCCAATTGTTTTTAAGGTAGTAATGACTAGGTCCACTTGTAAAATGATCTTAATTTTGAAGCCAGGAGAATAAGTTTACCTCATCTAAATGCACTGATTATGTTTTTGTTGCAAAAAATACATCCCCAGGCTTAATTCCATTATTTTTCTATTATTTCAAGTGAGGTAAAAGAAAACAAACTGCAAAAAGAAAAAGGTGGCACCATGATTCAGTCTTGAATCAATTAGAGTTCATTAATAAATTATAAAGATGTATTGATCAACTAAATATAAGGGAAACTTCAAATGTTTGACATTTTAGATCATGATAATTAAACAAATACATTTTTTTTCCTCAGAAGTTCCTTTAGTTGTTTTTCTGGAATTTTACACACATGACAACAATTTATTTTCAGCAGTGATTTACATTTTCTACCACTAGGCAAGTAGGAAGGCTTGAGGTTTTCATGCCTCTAGTTTTATTATTTATACATTGCACCTTCATGTTTTACTCATGAAAACTGAAGTATTCAAAAGGAAATATGCAAACCAGATTTTCTGATGACAATTTATTTTGTTTGAAAAGATTATTTGCCATAATCCCTTAGGCAACCTCCCAATCCAAGGCCAAAACAATATAAGATTAGGATACTTAGTTGTATTAGAAATCAACACACTGTTAAAACATATTAGTTTTTCCTTTGTGGTATTCAAAATCACGGTAAATTCCTCTGCAAATATTTATAAAAATATTTGATCATCAGAATTCCTTTCATATAGCAACAACTTTGCAAAAGAAAGTGACAGAAAGTTGGGGGTTCCATATAACACTTGAAGTAGGTAGAATAGTAATGGTCTTACCACCCCATACTTGCCTGTTTTTTAGCACACAAAATATAATCTTTACTTGAATTTTCCATAGGTAGACATGGTTATTAAATATTCTCTGTGTATTTATCACCATCTATCCAATTGGTTATACAAATTATACTTTACAAGACACAAATTTACTTGTAATATGTATCTATTGATTTCATAAATCATCATATTTTTAATTAAATTGTCATCCAACTGAGGCAGAGACATAGAAAAAAATGAAACAGCTTAATGAGCTTTCTCTAAGCCATTGCCCAGCAGCTTAAAAAGCACATCAGCCTTGTTTACATGAAAGAAATACTTCTTTAGACTCATTATAAACTATGGATTTACAGTTATAATTATTTTTCTCGTTGACTTCTCTATTGTACTAACGACCCTGCTGTGATTCAGGATCTGCTTTTAGATGCAGTTTCATCAGACAGTTTTCAAAGTATATTTGCATATCTTAATTCAATTACATTAAAATTATTTTAAACCTAAACTGCATCTTTTAGTTCTTTTTTTCCTGTCTAATCTGAATCATTCTGCCCTTGCTTGTGTAAAAATTCATGCTGACTTTTTCAGTTTTTCCTTGTTTATGATTTGAGAACCAACTTTGATCCACCTAATTAAAACTTCTGTGAAGGACAAAACAGAAAATGACTGCCAGGAGGCAGTCTGAAGCTATTCAAAATGATTTGAACATCAGTGCTCTAACTTTCCACAACACCCTCAACTGTTTGCAGACCCAAGTAAACAAACTGCGTGATCTTTCCCAAGTATAATCAGTATTCAATTACACCACACTCTGGGGACTTGATGAACCCATCTGACATACTGCCATTCTAAAATGTTAGCAAAAGTATCAATAGCATTCACACTGTACACTGTGTACACACTGTACACTGTAAAATATTACAAGGGGATGTACAGTGTGAATGCTATTGATACTTTATGAGATCACATGACTTCGTATTATTGTTACAAGGTATAATTGAGTGCAAAAAAGACCAAAAACCTCAACAAAACTTGAGGCAAATGGAAGTGTTACTATGTCATTGAAATAAAGACATTTTATAATTAAAAAAAAAAATAATAAAATGTTAGCAAAAATAATTTGCATGAAATAGGCTGTTTATAGGTAGATAGTTAGGATGGGTAAATATTTTTATGATTATTTATTATTTTTAATAATAAATATTTTTATGATTATTTATTTATTATTTATTTTATTTTACTGCTTCCTTGGTGGGTCAGCAGTAAAGAATCCATCTGCAATGCAGAAGACGCAGAAGTGGGTTTCATCTCTGGGTCAGGAAGATCCTCTGGAGGAGGGCATGGCAACCCATTCCTGTATTCTTGCCTAGAGAATTCTGTGTTCCTGCCTCAGAATCCCATGGACAGAGGAGTCTGGCGGGCTACAGTCCACGGAGTTGCAGAGTCAAACGGGACTGAAGCGACTGAGCATAGCACAGCACAAACAAGATAAAAGAGATTGCAGGTTTTACCACTATTTAGAAAAGAAAAAGGAATAAAAATAAGAGGAGAAATGTAGGCTAACATAAACAATAAATAAAAGAATAAAGTTCCAGACGAATGCTGACAGGAATGAAAAATAAGATGTTAAAACAATGTAAATCGTAAGCTATTGATTAATTTTCCTGTCCATATATAGCTTGTTTCCTTCTTTGAAACAAGTTCTGCAGTACTGCTGAGTGAGTAAGCCAAATGTAAATCAGGCTATTGCAGCACACAGAGTCCTACGAGGTGAGAAAATGTTATGCTAATAATCAAATAGGTCTCTGAAGGTCATGGGGAAAAAAGTACTTATGGGCCAAGACAGAGTTATCCATTTGTCTCTTGGACTTGTCAGAGATTATACTAATATTTAAGAAACCTAGATTCCTAATACTTTTTAATATGTCTGTTTCTATAAAACGAATAACATGTTTTTTTTTTTCTAGGATAGCATTTCATGGATAGTATAATTATTTAGACCTATAATAAATATTCACTACATCCATTATATTAAACAGGCATATCCCCACTATTAGACATTTAGAAATATTTAATTTGGGGAACGTTTAGTGTAAGAGTGATGAAAAACTGGTTCACTGTGTTAAATATATATCCAGTAATGGCATTGTTGTAGTTGTTTAGTTGCTCAGTCGTGTCCAACTCTTTTGTGACCCCATGGACTTTAGACAGTCAGGTGCCTCTGTCCATGGGATTTCCCAGGCAAGAACACTGTCATTTCCTTCTCCATGGGATCTTCTTGACCCAGGGATCAAACCCAAGTCTCCTGCATTGGGAGGTGGATTCTTCACCACTGAGCCATCAGGGCTAGTCAAAATCTAAACCTTCCCAAGACATAATATAGTTGTGAATTAATTTTTTATTGGGAAATGCTTTTTTATCTGGATAGTAAAAGTAATGGAATGTACGTGCAGAGATACACACATATTTTATTCAGTGTCAATCAAAATTATGATATTAATAGTTTTAATTTGGGGTATGTATTGACTTTGTATCATTTTTAACATAGCAACAGTTATAATGATGGTTCCAAAGTTTACATTCATAAAATACAAACACTAGAAAAAATAGTCAATGCATTCTTTTGAACTTTCTTAATCATTAAAGTGGATTGCATAACCAATTGTGCTATTTATTTTATTCATATTTGAACTACAAATTCTAGCTTGCATCATCTAGAAAACAAGCTATAATTCTAAATTTTTAAATTTCTTTTAACTTAATCCAAAGAAATACTTCTGATGCTATACAATTGACCAAAGACTTAACTTCTTTGTGAATACTTATTTTTAAGGAATGAAATTTGAGAAATTTCTCAGCAACTAAAGTACAGGAAGTAATCAAGATAACCGTATGCTATTAAAAATTTTGCTTATTATATATGAAATAATATCTGTACAATTTAAACTCATTCATTATATATATATACACATACACATATATATATTCATGAATTAAAATAGATAAGAAAATTCAATTTGATCCAGAAATATCATTCTATCAGGATTTTTAAAAAATTATACCAATGACTACCATTGTGTTTAACATGGGGATTTAGAAATTAACCCCTTCTTACATAGTCAATGGTCAGAAATCTTATTGTGTATGTATGATTTTGTTCCTCTCCTAGAAGCAGATAGTCAAATTAAAAAACTTGCCTGCAAATAATTATTTTGGAGTACAAATGTCACTGGTGGAAATGTGAGAAAACCATAGGGAAGAAAAGGCAGCCATCAAATGTGCATTTCTATCAGCTATCATGCTGGGCTAATGGAATTTAATCCTCTAGGGAAATTCTAAAAAGTGGTATAAGATCACAACTTCAAATTCTCTCACTTGAGAGGAAGGGAGTTATATATTTAGCCATCAACTCCCAGAGTGATCTGAATCCCCTGATCATTCCCAGCACTAGGAGAGCTCAGAGAACAGCCTTCTGTGCTTCTAGAAAATGTTCTATCGACCCAGGAGGCAGAGATTCACACTTGGAGACTTTGGAGGCTAGCCATGATATAGGGAGCTACTTGCAGTATTGGGAAGGGCATGGCAATAAATGTCTTCACTTTATATTGTTCAGGTCTTCCTCAGGCCCTACATTAAATGCACAGTTGTATTAATGTCACTGCTTCTTAAAGGTTGGTCACAATTAAAAAAAAAAAAAAAAAAAACAAATTACAAGACAGTGGTGAATAAGGAGCCCTACCTCTGTAATTGGTCCTGAGGCTACCACAGCTCATACCCTTTATTCCTCTTCTACTTCGCATACTAGATTTCCCTCAACTGAGTTAGCACTTCAGCTGGCCAAGAATGCTTTTCCCATGAAATAAATCATACCTTCATGCCTGAGCATTTTGATCCTTTGATTACCACGTCTTTGTCAGATTGCACTTCCTGCAATTGGCATGTAAGGTTTTAACTCAATAAAAGCATTAAGAGGTACCGTAGGAAATCTCCTTAGCTCCAGACATACGTCTCCCTGTCCGAACACAGAGCAGCCACCTGATCTCATGAAAACTATAATCAGTTATCCCTGCCAACAGAGTAACTCCATTTCTTTTCCTTGTTTTGCTGGCCTGAGGGACTCAATGTAAAACTTCTTGTTGCTGTCACTTAGTCACTAAGTTGTATCCAACTCTTTTGTGACCCCATGGACTATACACCTCAGGCTCCCCTGTCCATGGAATTTCCCAGGCAAGAATGCTGGAGTGGGTTGCCAATCCATTTCCAGAGGATCTTCTCAACCCAAGGATCAAACCCAGGTCTCCTGCATTGGCAGCTAAGTTCTTTACCACTGAGCCACCGGGGAAGCCCCAATGTAACTTAACTGAGTGAATAAATTTAAGTTTAGTGACATCCTTCATATGTTCTAGTGTAAACATACCCCTCCCGTCAGAATCAGGACCTCTAATGCAGAGGCCAGAAGTTGCTCAATGAGGCAAAAATAAATCAATTGCATCACTAGGAGCAATAGCGAGAGGGTACTCAGACAAAGGTATTCCATCTATAGCAAATATTGAGAGTATTAGGGTCAAAGACTTTCATGGACATTTTGCTAATTATTGCACCATCTTCTCCATAGTTTTGATGGCCTTTCTAAGGTATTTTCATAATCCCATTATAATAAATCAATTTGTTAGCCCAGGAGTAGATTTCCTGGCCAAGACAGTGCAGACAAACAAGGAAAAGCCACACCCTTGTCAAAGCAAAACTTGCACCAGACAAAGTTAAACAGGCCCCCAAAGACCTGTTTCAAGACTATTTCAATAAAGAGAAAGACTGAATTCATCTCCACTGATATAAAAGATGGGAAAGATTATAAGTATTGGGATGAGCTAGTGGAAAAGTATTGGAAGATTTTGCACGTAGGGTTGATCTAAGGTATGTGTCCAGCATATTGAATTTTTCCTGAGTTGCAAATCTTTTTCTCTTTAATTAGGCTGTTTGTGTTTGTTAAGTGTTGCCTCATGAAGTTAGACTCCCACCCTCCCTCAGAGACTAGGAAATTGGGGTGTTATCTCCTTTGATGTTTACATTTCAAAGAGATGGTTCCCAGGTCCTTGAGAAAGACATTTCCTGAGCTATAAAACTGACAAGAAGTTAGAAGCAGATTTACATACATTTCAAAAGAACAGAACAAGAATTTACAGTCCAGAAAGTTTTCTGAAGTAAATGCTCTAAGAAAAGGCAGGTCAGGGGTCTGTCATTAGAAGAAACTTGTCTAAATCTGTTAAGCTGAGAGGAAATTTAAAGTCTCCTTGGTCACCCAGAATATGTATCAATCCAGCATGACAATAAATTATTTACTCTTTGAGGATGGAAAGGATCCAGTGTAATCAATCTAGCCCTGGGCGGCTAAATGAGCTGCTCAAAGGATGGTGCCTTACCAAAGGCTTCACTTAAGTCTCTACTGCTACTCTGTTGAGCATTCAGCAGTCACAGTGTCTGTTATAGATTCAATGAGAGGGAGTTCTTGTTGGGCCCAGGCATATTTACCAAGCCTGCTACTATGGTTATTCCTTTCATTATAACAAAGCTTTAAGCACAAGAAAAACTAAGGGCAGAACATTTTTGTTGTTTTCCGAGTTGTTTGGTCAGCTATGCTTGTGCTAATAATTTTGTAATTGATTTTGATCAATTAATATTATTAAGCTAATTATAGGGATGGAGGTGTTTCAAAGCTGGATGGCAATCCCTTTAAGGGTTATGTTTTTACTCTGTTCATTTTGATTCCTGGGGAGTATATTTTCCAAGTTCCAACTCCATGGACAGAACCTCCCTACTCTTGACATTCCTGGAATCCTAAGATTTGTATCTGAGTTAGCAATAGAGCTTAATTAACTAATTAAATCCTAACACAAGAGAAATATATGCACATCCATCATTGCTTTACAGTAAAGATTTTTTTTTTTTAACATTTTACAACTTTCTTCATAATATCCTAAACTCAGAATAACCTAAAAGTCCATAAGCAGGGGATATGTAAATTTGGGAATATAATAAATGCGACATTATATAACCATGAAAATAAATGAACTAAAGTAAATAAAGTAAATAAAACCACTCAAAAGTGGGGATGGGTCACACAAACATTATGTCAAGTAACTGAATTCAGATCCAAATGAGTCCATGCTATATAACTCTCGGAAGATAAAGTACAAAGTGGCCAAAACTATTGCATTGTGTTAGAGTTCAGGATAATGTTTATTTTAGGGAAAGAAATAGGGAGTTGGGATTGGAAGAGGCATGCAAGGGACTTCTTGATAGCTGGAAAAGTCCTGTTCTTGATCTATTTGTGATTACAGATGCATTTGTGAGAAAATCCTTAAGTCGTACTTCTTTCTGTTTGATATACATTACTGTATGCTATGACTCACAATAAAAAAATAAAAAGAACAAAAATTAAGATCTCACAGTGGTGCATGCAAATAAAAATATCTCAAAACATAATTAAACTTTTCTAAGTACTTTGTAAAAATTGCTTAATTTGAATGTTTCTTTGCTCACCAAAAAGAATATATTATAATGTTATAAGAGTAAAATAAAGGGATATAAATTTTTCCTCATATGTTAACTTTATTAATTAATTGTTCTTTCTGATACATTAATTTCTTTTTACTGGTCACTGAGGCAACCAGTCCATTCTGAAGGATATCGGCCCTGGGATTTCTTTGGAAGGAATGATGCTAAAGCTGAAACTCCAGTGCTTTGGCCACCTCATGCGAAGAGTTGACTCATTGGAAAAGACTCTGATGCTGGGAGGGATTGGGGGCAGGAGGAGAAGGGGACGACAGAGGATGAAATGGCTGGATGGCATCACTGACTCGATGGACATGAGTTTGAGTGAACTCCAGGAGCTGGTGATGGACAGGGAGGCCTGGCGTGCTGCGATTCATGCGGTCGCAAAGAGTCAGACATGACTGAGTGACTGAACTGAACTGAACTGAGGCCTTTTTATTTTACACATAAAACCACTAAGTATGGTATTGCCTGTGGACACCTCAGAAATTATACTATAGATATTCATGACTCCAAATAGTTGGTGGGAAGAGAGATGAGAAAAACAATGACTTGGGTCAATGACATGATTATAGAACTAAAGTTTCCAACAGGGTTTCAGATGGTCAACTTGGCTTCTGAAGCAGTTCTAAGGATGCAGTGAGAGAACAATAGAGGAATAATAGAAGGAGTTAACTATCAGGAGCCCCTGCAAGTATCAAGGGAGACCTTGAACTATCTATACAAACATCAAGAACAACATTCTAACCAGCCAACTAGTGACTCAAAGACTTAGGTGTTCCCTTTCCCCAAGCTAATTTGGCTTATCTGAAGCTCTTGCTAGCAAATTTAACCTTGCTGCCCACTTCTTCAGCAGTTATGAGGATCTGGTTGTACTTGGTCAAGCACTGGGACAGGCAAGGTATATCAGTCTTGAGCTGCCCAGTGCAGGTCTCTACCATGAGGTTGGCAATGCGTATACCTTCAGTTTCCCCAGAGTTATAAGATACCATGACACCCCACCTATTGGACTGGTCCGGCTTGCACACCCAAAGAGAACTGGCTATGAGCTGATCTGGTACACTGTGAGCAGGAGGTAGTTGCATGAGTTTTCAACCACAACCTTGGAAATCTGCTTTAGGGTGGTCACTGAGAGATCATTCCCCACCACCTGGATTCCTATCCTAGCAGTGAACTTCTGCCAATTTTCCCAATCATTTGGGTTAAAAAGGTCTTTGATAGACACCACTGGGTAGTTCTTGATGAAGGACTTAAAAGGGTCTGACATTTGGTCAGGTGGGTGTACCTGCTGAGACCACTGGGAGACTTGACATCCAGGTCATATTTCCCTGACCTGAAGAACTGAGAGGTGGTCAAGTCCATGCCAATGACAACCTTATGGGTATACCAGCTGTCCTGACCTCATTCTTCAGCAATTCTAGGGCTTCTTTATTCCCCAGGAGAAAATTTCCCTTCACCCCCACATTGGTGGCATCTTTCCCATATTTCTTTTTGATGATATTCTTCAGGTTGTTGTAGACCTCTGCTCCAATGTGCATGGCTTCCCTGAAGTTTGTTCCACCAAAGAAGAGGATCAGAAACTCCTGCGTGGCCAACTTGTTTCCAGTATGAGACCTACCACTGATCACACTGAAAGCTGGAACTGACAGGATGACTTTCAAATTGTCAGCATGTCAGCAATGTGGAGGTACAGGACACCCCTTCTCAAAATCCTAGCCTTACAGATGGCCAGTGTCCCTCCCCAAATTAAGTTAGCACTCCTCAATAGTATAGGCCAAGAGAATTATCTAAAGGAACTTTATAAAGTGAATAGAACAAATTTGTATTTAGTCCAATAAGTAAAACACAAGTCACAATTTTGAGTACAACAAGTATTTGAAGATTT
Source organism: Bos indicus (assembly GCF_029378745.1). Classification (NCBI taxonomy): domain Eukaryota; kingdom Metazoa; phylum Chordata; class Mammalia; order Artiodactyla; family Bovidae; genus Bos; species Bos indicus. Next base: position 24,280,820 of record NC_091776.1, on the reverse strand, counting down.
TATGTTCAAACTTAATTGCTCACATGATAATATTTATTAAAGGTGAATAAAAATCACCTTAATTAAAGATTATATGCATTTATATATAATTTCCAGAGTCAATATTCTAGTTTATCTAAATACAAACTTCTTTATTCTTAATGAGTCTTTCCAATGTTTTGCATATGTTCAAGTTATCATGGGTGAAATTAGTAGTGGCTAAACTAAAAGGGAATTTAAAATTTTCAGCCTACTCCAAGAGGAAAAAGAAAGATGGTGAATTCTGTTTTGTTTCAGAAAAATGAACCATCCCTCTAAGGGAACTAATTTGGAATCAAGGAAAAAGAAACTCACACAACAAAGAGAATCCATTTTAATTATCTATGTGAAAGTAAGAATTATTTGTATAGGAACAGCAAACTCATAGATTGCATAACATACTATGACATAAACTTTATGGTGAACTCTATTTCAGTATCACCCATATCCATATTTATTTTATTTTACACTTTACTTGCCTTTATTTATATTCAACATAATGTCCCTATTATTCTTGCTTGGCTTCTCATTTTACTATAAAATAAAAAGTGTGCTAGACAAAATAAGGTAATATAAAGAAACGGAACTCCAGATTGCTAACTCTATTCAAGAAATCCCACTCATTTTAACCCAAAGTTCTGAATTAAATCATTGATTATATTCTCCCATCTTATACATGAACTACAATGCTAATCAAACAGCATAAATACCACAGATTTTTTTAAAATACCAGATATCTTATAAAATAAACTTCATTGGAAGGTGTATACTATTTTTGAAAGCTTTATTTACTTTGTCAAAAACATACTCCTTGTTTATATGTTTGACATCAACTGGATAATATTGAGATCATTTCTTTAGCTATTGAACATGAGGGAAAAAACCAGTTTCTGAACACTATCAATGATGCAAATATTATAATTTACAAGGTTTCCTCACATAATCTTTGTTACAAGATACATGAGATAATCAGTACCAACCACAGACTTCAAAAGGTTAAGGATTAAGAACACATAGCTACATAAAGAACACTTAAAATCTATAGTTTTTGACAAACTAAATCACAAGAGAAAATATTTGCAAATGATGTGACAGACAAGGGGTTAATATCTATAATACACAGCTAATTCAATTAAATATCAAAAAAAAAAAAAAACCCAAACTAATAAAAAATGGACAGAAGACATAGACATTTTTCCAAAAAGGACATGTAGATGGCTAACAAGGATGAGATGCTCAATATCATTAATTATTACAGAAATGCATATCTAAACTATAATGAGGTATCATTTCACACTATTCAGAGTGGCTATCATCAAAAAGTCTACAAATAACAAATACTAGGGAGTGTCTTGAGAAAAGAGAACTGTTCTACACTGTTGGCAGGAGTGTGTGGAAAACAGTTTGGAGGTTCCTTAAAAAGCTAAAAATGGAGCCACCATGGGATCCAGCAATCTTATTCCTGGTTATATATCAAGAAAAAAAAAAAAAAGCCAAATTCAAAAGGATACTTGCACCCCGAGTTTAGTGCAGTACTATTTACAATAGCCAAGAAATGGGAATAATCAAGTAGCCATCAATAAATAAATGGTTTAAAAGTGTGGAATGGAATATTACTCAGCCATAAAAAAAGAATGAAATATTATTATCTGCAGCAAAATGGATGGACTTGGACTATAACGCTTAGTGAAATAAGTCAGATAAAGACAAATACTCCATGATATTACTTAAATGTAGAATCTAAGAAATAACACAAATGAATCTATAGACAAAACAGAAACAGACTCATAGACATAGAAAACAAACTTATGGTTAGCAAAGAGGAGAGAGGAGAAGGGAGGAATGAATTAGGAGTATGATGTTAATAGATATATACTACTATATATAGATAAGCAATAAGAATTTACAATATGGCATAGTAAACTATATTCAATATCTTGAAAAATAACCTATAATGGAATATAATCTGAAGAAAATAACTGAATCACTTCCATGTACATTTGAAACTAAAGCAATGTCAAAAATCAGCTATACTTCAATTTAAAAAAATCTTTCTGTGGTAGAACATACGGTAACTTAATTATATTCTGGACTTGTATACAATTGAGTTATTGAAATATACTTTGAATTTTTTATAGTTTCTGATAGGGAAATATGAGCCTAAATATTGGTTTGTGTTTCTTAATTGCCACACATTCACCTAAATGAAACAAATCTCTAATTGAGAAGCAACTTACTAAGAAACAATTTTGATAAAAGAAATCAGGTTCCCCCACTAATTACCTTTAAATCTTATAGGACAGTGATCAAGAAAATGACTCTTACAAGAGATAACCATAATGCTGAAGAAGCACAGGCTTTGCATATGAAGTGATCTGTGTATGAGGGTCAAGGATAATCAGACTAGATTATTTTATCTATTATCTATCTGTAAATTCTAAATGTTAATAGCTATTCAAAGCTTAAAATAGAACCTGCTATTGGGCTTCCCCTGTGGCTCAAAGGGTGAAGAATCTGCCTGCAACACTGGAGACACAGGTGATGTGGGTTTGATCTCTGGGTCAGGAAGGTCCCCTGGAGAAGGGAATGATAACCCACTACAACATTCTTGCCTGTAAAATCCCATGGATCTTAGAGAGGAGCCTGGTGGGCTACAGTCTATGGGTCTCAATAAGTTGGACACGACTCAGTACACACAAAGCACAACATAAATCAGACAAGATGTCTAACATTATAACATCAGTGTTACAAAATGCTTATAAGGATCCCATTGGAGCAATATTTCCCAGTGTCTTCTGATAATCAGGAACGACCCTCACTATATCATTCACATTAGAATCACTTTAAAAAAATCTGTAATATTTTATATTAGTCCATGTGTTTTCAAAATGTTTACACAGAATCTCCCTCACTTAAAGGAATATCAATCCTCAACCCCTTATAACTCATTTCAGTAGCAAGTACAGAAAAGGAATATTGATTTAGTAGAAGAAATGAAAAAGTAAATGAATGAATGAATAAATAAATATCAAGAAGTGGTTGTTAGTATAAAACTGCCTGTATGTAATTAAAATTTCAACAATTGTGAGCTTCATTTACTTTGTTTTGAATTTATTGGAGATTTTTAGGAAAGAAATTTCTAAAGTTAGTGGTGTATGAAATAAAATGCTTCAGAAGTAAATATAAATGTGCTATCACATTACATGTTGTTGTTGAGTCCCTAAGTTGTGCCCGACTCCTTCTGACCCCATGGACTGCACCACACCAGGCTTCCCTGTCACATTACATATTCCCTATCACATTACATTACATATGTGTGTGTGTGTGTTTTGTTTTTGTGCTATCTCCTAGTTAGCTTGGCTTTGAAAAATAATTATACCTATCTACTTAAAGTATAATTATCCAGTGCATGTTTATGGTAAAGGATGTTGTGAAGAAAGAACAGTTTTTGAGGTTGGATTGGATATGTTGGCTATCAGAGGTAGAACTTGACCATGTGCTGTCTAGCTACCCCATCATCCAACCCACTACCTGTAATTATAACCAACAGTCACCAGACACAAACAAAAAAAAACCTATGGTAAGCCTCCTTCTAGGGAAACATGACCGCCTAATGGCAAACAAAATTCACTTCAGTTATCTATAAACAAGGACTGTCATCCAGAAATTAACAGATTTCAAAGGAAAATCAATATTATCTAAAGTGAAATTTCAAGAAAAATAATTTAGAAAATTGTTAAAAAGAAGTAGGTAATTTAGTGAGAGAGAATATATTTTAAGAAGAGAATTTTAAAAACTAAATCAATAGCCTTGACATATTAAGGAGCTAGCTTTTGAAAAAATTAACTTTTAGTCAAAAACAGGTTAATAATTTTAAAGTGAGCCAATAAAATGGAATGCTTAGATGTATTAAAGCATTTTTTAGAGAGAAAAAAAACTGGAAGAAAAAGTTACTAACAGTTACTAACTGCTACTAACACTGTTCAAATATACACATATACGTAAATAGAAAAAAAAGTTGTGACAGGGCCAATGAATATAGGGGTTCCAATTTTCATGGGAAAGGAGTTTATCAGAGCAATAATGGGAGAGGGAAATAAATGCCTTAGAAAAGGGCTATCAAAGGCAGGAATAATCGGTGGTCTTCAAATTGAAAGACACAAGTGAGTAGAAGAGTGAAAGGGGTTACGATACGTTGTTATGTATAAATAGGCTTTGAGAAAGCCAAAGATCAAAAAAAAGCTCACTAAAATAGTAACCAAGGAAGACTGATTATTTAAAATGAATAAGAACAGACTTTGTACAGAATCTCCACAGGAACTCTGATTAAATCACATACAATTATTAAGGAATGCATCTGTATACACATTTTTAAAGTAAATAAATATTAACAAGATGAGGCAGAGAAATGATTTGAGACATGACATTTTGAGAGTATTTATTTCCTCTGCATCTTTCCAAGGAAAATAATTATATTTTTTTAATCCAAGAAATAGGGATGACATAGACTCTGTGAAAAACAAAACATTACTGAAAAGGTACAATTTAAATATGAATCAAATTGAGAAAAAGAAATATTTTGAGCAAGTGATATGATAAAAGAAAATGAAATCTATTGTTTGTTTTCTTGGACTACTACTAAATGCTATAAATTTGATTTCATAAAATAATGTTTTCTCCTCTTTTTAATATCTTTTTGAAAATTTGTTTTAATTGGGGGATAATTACTTTCCAGTGTTATGATTGTTTTTGCCATACATCAACATGAATTGGCCATAGGTATACATGGGTCACCCCCATCCTCAAACCCCTACACACCTCCCTCCTCACCCTATCCCTCTAGGCTGTCACAGAGCACTGGCTTTGGGTGCGCTGCGTCACACATCAAACTTACACTGGTCATCTATTTTAAATATGGTAATATACATGTTTCAATATTATTCTCTCAAATCATCCCACCCTCTCCTTCTCCCACTGAGTCTAAAACTCTGTTCTTTTCGTCTGAGATACAGATGTTTTCTTCTTTCTGCAAGTCCATTCACAATACCTGTTTCCAAAACATCCAATAATCAACAGATCATAAATTAAAAAGCTGACTGTTTGGATTTTAATTTTTAGAATCTGTAATCTTTACAGAATAATAGCACTGTTCTTACATTAAGGCTAGAGCAGAATATAATGTTTTAAGTCTTGACAACTGAAAAAATATGACTGTCAGTGAATGAGATATTTGTAGAGTAAAAGGTTATATTGAAAGAAACTGAATAAGTATGTACCACTCCTGAGTAATGAGTTAAGGGGAAAGTTCTACAGTTTAAAAATATAAGATTAACCAAAAAAGAACCATGCGTTTCTGAAAAGTTTTGAAAGTGGAAATAAGTTGGGAGATTCTATAACTGTGCTAAAAACCCCATTTTTCAGAGCAGGGTGTCAATGGTCACTATCTAATTAGATAAATCAAGAAAGGAGGAACAAGTCTATATATCTACAAATATTCTTACAGATTCCATTCCAGTTTATTTAAGCAGAGGGGGATTTCCTAAAGAATTTTAGACATCTCAGAGCATTTTCAAGAGTGCTTGAGAGTCAATCCTGGATACTTCACAGCTTGGCACAAAGCAATCAGATGCATGGAATCTAGAAAACTAACCACGGTATAGGACTCCTCCAGCTTAGACAGTAATGTCTGTATCATCCATTGCTCTACACACATGACTCTCAGGGCTTGTGCCCCTTGGAAATGTCACACAGCTGCCCTTGAATAACAGAAAACCCTGTGTGCTTCTTTTTTTTTTCCTGTTGCAATTAATTTTTATTTTTTAAAGGTTTTTTTGTATTTCATATATAAAGTTTTCTTGTTTGTCTTTGCCTGAAAATCCCTAGATTTCTGTTTCAGTTCTTTTTTGTTTGCTTTATTTTGTTCTTTAATATAAATTTATTTAATGGGAAGCTAATTACTTTACAATATTGTATTGGTTTTGCCATACATCAACATGAATCTGCCACGGGTATACACCATCCTGAACCCTCCTCCTACCTCCCTCCCCATACCATCCCTCTGGGTCATCCCTGTGCACCAGCCCCATGCATCCTGTATCATGCATCAAACCTGGACTGGTGATTCATTTCACATATGATATTATACATATTTCAATGCCATGCTCCCAAATCATCCCACCCTCTCCCTCTCCCACAGAGTCCAAAAGACTGTTATATACATCAGTGTCTCTTTTGCTGTCTCGCATACAGGGTTACCGTTACCATCTTTCTAAATTCCATATATATGCATTAGTATACTGCATTGGTGTTTTTCTTTCTGGCTTACTTCACTCTGTATAATAGGCTCCAGTTTCATCCACCTCATTAGAACTGATTCAAATGTATTCTTTTAATGGCTGAGTAATACTCCATTGTGTATATGTACCACAGCTTTCTTATCCATTTTTCTGCTGATGGCCACAATGAGGTACCATTCCACGCCAGTCAGAATGGCGGCTATCCAAAAGTCTACAAGTAATAAATGCTGGAGAGGGTGTGGAGAAAAGGGAACCTCTTACACTGTTGGTGGGAATGCAAACTAGTACAGCCACTATGGAGAAGAGTGTGGAGATTCCTTAAAAAACTGGAGATAGAACTGCCGTATGACCCAGCAATCCCACTGCTGGGCATACACATCATGGAAACCAGAATTGAAAGAGACACGTGTACCCCAATGTTCATCGCAGCACTGTTTATAATAGCCAGGACATGGAAGCAATCTAGATGTCCATCCACAGATGAATGGATGAGAAAGCTGTGTGCTTCTTAAAACAAGTGTATACCAGCCACCATGTGTTGCTCATTTCTGTATCCAAGTTCAATAAGGAAGCATCTAATCAGTAAAAACGTCAGTCATATGCTCACATTCTAGAGACAAATGTGTCTCCAGAAATGCAGAATGTTAACTATTTAGAAATGTTAGTGTTATTTTTTTTTTGGCTTAAAACATAAAAAAATTATTCTTGTTGCTAGAGGCCAGAGGTCCAAAATCAGGTATCAGAAGGACTATACTTCCCATGAAGTCTCCAAAGGAGGATCCTTCTTTGTTCTGATGGCCCCAAGCACTCGGGTAAACACATCACACAAATCTCTGCCTCTGTGTCTTTCTTTTAAAAAAACGTTTCTAGAAATTATTATAGAGACAAACATTACATAGGGCTGTTCCCTAATTTTTCCCCCAACATTATTAGATATATCATTGACACATAACTTATGTAAGTTTGAGGTATATGATGTGAGCATATGATTCACTTACATAGTGCAAAATGATCACCACGATAAACTTTTAACACATTCATTCCCTTACATAATTACCATTTTATATTGTATAGTGTAATTCTAATAGGCATGATTATAAATTAATATCCCAAATATTTACAATTTCACTCATATAATTATATGAAAAAAATAATTTCCTCAGTAGAATTTTACGTTAACTATGTTTTACTATAGATATGTGTAAAACAGAATAAAGGGAATTTCACTTAAAATGGAGTCAGGACGTCAGAAGGGGAAGCCCTCAGGCACTACCATCCCAAGTCAGTGACAGACCTCAAGAGGAAGCCTTAATTATAGGCCCTCGTAGAAAGAATTCTCCTTGCTCAGCATCCAGCCCAGCCAATGGGAAACACCACACCATCCTGAACTCTTATTAAATGAACCTTGGTTCAAAACAACCTCTCCAAATTTCCTTTTTCCTTTATGAAGTAGCATTTCTGTTCTTTGCTTAATAGACTTGCCACTGGCTTTTGCCATGGATTGCTTGTCCTAAACTGCCATTCATTCATCTGCTATTCTTGAAAATAATCCATTTTGTTGGTAAAATAATCATGTTTTTTTTTTTTTGCTGTTGTTGTTTTAAGGTAATAATAGTAATAACAGTGTTCTGGAACAGATTTTCTAAGCAAAATAATATATATTCACCAATAAACTAATACTGACATCCCCTTAAATTAAAAATAATAACTATAACTACAGTTTATGGAATACTTATGTCCCAAGTATTTTTTTCTGCACCTTCCCTTGTTTACTTCCCATAGTAGCTCTCAGATCTAGGCACCATTAGTCTCACATTATAAAGAAAAAATAAAAAGCATTGAAACTAAACAAAACTTTCATATGGTAAACCCAGACAGAAAATGGCAGAACTATGACTGGAATCTAGATTCCAATATCCATGATACCACACACAATCCCCCCAAAACTCAAACACAAAGTCATAATGAGATTACTAAGAGACCTTTTTAAATTAAGAAACCATATTGCTGTCATGAAAAAGGTCTAATTTAGGAGGAAATTCTTAGCATGAACCCACAAAAAATTAAGAATGTACATCTTTCATAATAACCATGCTAATCTATCTAGGGTATTTAATATTTTATTGATTGTTCAATTAGACTTTTAATTAGGCATGAGCATATATTGATGATATATTGATTATTCATAAGGCCAGTGTTTCAGCTGGATAAACTAAGAGGGATTCAGCCATGATCAGATACATTTTGCCATGTTATATGAGCCACTGGAACTGATTACCAAGGGTATGCTTACACAAGGAATCTAGAAGTCTCCTTTGAGTGTGCTTATTCAAAGAAAGATGAGAATCAAGGCAAATAAGTATTGCTTAAGAAAATAGCATTAGGTAAGAAACATGATTTTGAAATGTGTATGTTTATTGCCTATTATACATTTCCCCAAAAGGTCTTGTGTAAGAAATCTAGGAAAATAATATGATAAATGAAAAGAACAAGAAGAAGAAAAAAAATATATATATATATATATATAGATGTTTCACTGAATTATCTGGATGACATTGGCAAGCAGTGTCTCAATTACTCTTCTGACACAAGCGCAAGCAACTGCTTGAGTGAGATTAATAAAATGTATCCATCTCTGTTCTCAAAATGTATCCATCTCTGTTTTCACTTCTCTCAAGTGACAAACCACTTTAGTATTCTTGCCTTGAGAACCCCATGAACAGTATGAAAAGGCAAAAAAATAGAAAACTGAAAGATGAATTCCCCAGGCCAGTAGGAGCCCAAAATGGTACTGGAGAACAGTGGAGAACTAAGTCCAGAAAGAATGAAGAGACAGAGCCAAAGCAAAAACAACACCCAGTTGTGTATGTGACTGGAGATGGAAGTAAAGTCTGCTGCTGTAAAGAGTGATATTGTATAGGAACCTGGAATGTTAGGTCCATGAATCAAGGCAAATTGGAAGTGGTCAAGCAGGAGATGGCAAGAGTGAATGTCAACAGTTTAGGAATCAGTGAACTAAAATGGACTGGAATGGGTGAATTTAACTCAAATGACCATTACACCTATTACCATTGGCAAGAAACTCTTAGAAGAAAGGAGTAGCCCTCATAGTCAACAACAGAGTGTGAAATGCAGTTCATGGGTGTAATCTCAAAAATGACAGAATGATCTTGGTTCATTTCCAAGGAAAACCATTCAATATCACAGTAATCCAAGTCTATGCCCCAACCAGTAAGCTGAAGAAGCTGAGTTAAACAGTTCTATGCAAAAAAGCAAAAGAGCTGTTTGGGGAGGCCTTACAAATAGCTATGAAAAGAAGAGAAGCGAAAAACAAAGGAGAAAAGGAAAATATAAATATCTGAATGCAGAATTCTGAAGAATAGCAAAGAGATAAGAAAGCCTTCTTCAGCGATCAATGCAAAGAAATAGAGGAAAACAACAGAATGGGAAAGACTAGAGATCTCTTCAAGAAAATCAGAGATACCAAAGGAACATTTCATGCAAAGATGGGCTCGATAAAGGACAGAAATGGTATGGACCTAACAGAAGCAGAAGATATTAAGAAGAGATGGCAAGAATACACAGAAGAACTGTACAAAAAAGATCTTCACGACCAAGATAATCACGATGGTGTGATCACTGACCTAGAGCCAGACATCCTGGAATGTGAAGTCAAGTGGGCCTTAGAAAGCATCACTATGAACAAAGCTAGTGGAGGTGATGGGATTCCAGTTGAGCTATTCCAAATCCTGAAAGATGATGCTGTGAAAGTGCTGCACTCAATATGCCAGCAAATTTGGAAAACTCAGCAGTGGCCACAGGACTGGAAAAGGTCAGTTTTCATTCCAATCCCAAAGAAAGGCAATGCCAAAGAATGCTCAAACTACCGCACAATTGCACTCATCTCACATGCTAGTAAAGTAATGCTCAAAATTCTCCAAGCCAGGCTTCAGCAATACGTGAACCGTGAACTTCCTGATGTTCAAGCTGGTTTTAGAAAAGGCAGAGGAACCAGAGATCAAATTGCCAAAATCCGCTGGATCATCGAAAAAGCAAGAGAGTTCCAGAAAAACATCTATTTCTGCTTTATTGACTATGCCAAAGCCTTTGACTGTGTGGATCACAATAAACTGTAGAAAATTCTGAAAGAGATGGGACAACCAGACCACCTGAACTGCCTCTCAAGAAATTTGTATGCAGGTCAGGAAGCAACAGTTAGAAGTGGACATGGAACAACAGACTGGTTCCAAATAGGAAAAGGAGTTCGTCAAGGCTGTATATTGTCACCCTGTTTATTTAACTTATAATATGTAGAGTACATCATGAGAAACGCTGGACTGGAAGAAACACAAGCTGGAATCAAGATTGCTGGGAGAAATATCAATAACCTCAAATATGCAGATGACACCACCCTTATGGCAGAAAGTGAAGAGGAACTAAAAAACCTCTTGATGAAAGTGAAAGTGGAGAGTGAAAAAGTTGGCTTAAAGCTCAACATTCAGAAAACGAACATCATGGCATCCGGTCCCACCACTTCATGGGAAATAGATGGGGAAACAGTGGAAATAGTATCAGACTTTATTTTTATGGGCTCCAAAATCACTACAGATGGTGACTGCAGCCATGAAATTAAAAGACACTTACTCCTTGGAAGGAAAGTTATGACCAACCTAGATAGCATATTCAAAAGCAGAGACGTTACTTTGCCAACAAAGGTTCGTCTAGTCAAGGCTATGGTTTTTCCTGTGGTCATGTATGGATGTGAGAGTTGGACTGTGAAGAAGGCTGAGAGCCGAAGAATTGATGCTTTTGAACTGTGGTGTTGGAGAAGACTCTTGAGAGTCCCTTGGACTGCAAGGAGATCCAACCAGTCCATCCTGAAGGAGATCAGCCCTGGGATTTCCTTGGAAGGAATGATGCTAAAGCTGAAACTCCAGTACTTTGGCCACCTCATGTGAAGAGTTGACTCATTGGAAAAGACTCTGAGCTGGGAGGGATTGGGGGCAAGAGGAGAAAGGGACAACAGAGGATGAGATGGCTGGATGGTATCACTGACTCGATGGATGTGAGTCTGAGTGAACTCCGGGAGTTGGTGATGGACAGGGAGGCCTGGCGTGCTGTGATTCATGGGGTCACAAAGAGTCAGACACGACTGAGTGACTGATCTGATCTGATCTGATGAAGACATATAAGACCTTCTAGAACTAACACCCTAAAAAGGTGTTTTTTTCATTATAGGCATCTGTAATGCAAAAGTAGGAAGTCAAGAGACACCTGGAGTAACAGGCATATTTAGCCTTGGAGTACAGAATGAAGCAGGACAAAGGCTAACAGAATTTTGCCAAGAGAACGCACTGGTCATAGCAAACACCCATTCCAACAACACAAGAGAAGACTCTACGCATGGACATCACCAGATGGTCAATACTGAAATCAGATTGATTATATTCTTTGCAGCTGAAGATGGAGAAGCTCTGTACAGTCAGCAAAAACAAGATCAGGAGATGACTGTGGCTCAGACCATGAACTACTTATTGCCAAATTCAGGCTTAAATTGAATAAAGTAGGGAAAGCCACTAGATCATACAGGTATGACCTAAATCAAATCTCTTATGACTATTGTATAGTGGAAGTGACAAACAGATTCAAGGGATTAGATCTGATAGACAGAGTGCGTGATAAACCATGAATGGAGGTTCATGACATTGTTCAGGAGGCAGTGATCAATATCATCCCCAAGAAAAAGAAATTCAAAAAGGTAAAATGGATGTCTGAGGAGGCCTTACAAATAGTTGAGAAAAGAAAAGATGTGAAAGGCAAAGGAGAAAAGGAAAGATATACCCATTTGAATGCAGAGTTCCACAGAATAGCAAGGAGAGATAAAAAAAGCCTTCCTTAGTGATTGATGCAAAAAAATAGAGGAAAACGATAGAATGGGAAAGACTAGAGATCTCTAAAAAATTAGAGATTCCAAGGGAACATTTCATGCAAAGATGGGCACAATAAAAGACAGAAATGGTATGGACCTAACAGAAGCAGAAGATATTAAGAAGTGGTGGCAAGAATACACAGAAGAACTATACAAAAAATATCTTCATGACCTAGATAATCACGATGGTGTGATCACTCACCTAGAGTCAGACATCTTGGAATGTGAAGTCAAGTGGGACTTAGGAAGCATCACTACAAACAAACCTAGGGGAGGTGATGAAATTCCAGTTGAGTAATTTCAAACCCTAAAAGATGATGCTGTGAAAGTGCTGCACTTAATAAGGCAGCAAATTTGGAAAACTCAGCAGTGGCCACAATGATGGAAAAGGTCCGTTTTCATTCCAATCCCAAAGAAAGGCAACACCAAAGACTGTTCTAACTATCACACAATTGCACTCATTTCACACGCTAGCAAATAATGCTCAAAATTCTCCAAGCCAGGCTTCAACAGTAGGTGAACCGTGAACTTTCAGATGTTCAAGCTGGATTTAGAAAAGGCAGAGGAATCAGAGATCAAATTGCCAACATCTGTTGGATCATGGAAAAAGCAAGAGAGTTCCAGAAAAACATCTACTCTGCTTTATTGACTATGCCAAAGCCTTTGACTGTGTGGATCACAACAAACTGTGGAAAATTCTGAAAAAGATGGGAATACCAGTCCACCTGACCTGCCTTCTGAGAATCTGTATGCAGTTCAGGAAGCAGCAGTTAGAACTGGGCATGGAACAACAGACTGGTTCCAAATCAGTAAAGGAGTACCTCAAAGCTGTATGTTATCACCCTGATTATTTAATTTATATGCAGAGTACATCATGCAAAATGCCAGGCTGGATGGCCCAAGCTAGAATCAAGATCGCTGGGAAAAATATCAATAATCTCAGATATGCAGATGACACCACCCTTATGGCAGAAAGTGAAGAACTAAAGAACCTCTTGATGAAAGTGAAAGAGGAGAGTGAAAATGTTGGCTTAAAACTCAACATTCAGAAAACTAAGATCATGGCATCCAGTCCCATCACTTCATGGGAAATAGATGGGGAAACAATGGAAACAGTGATGACTATATTTTGGGGAGGCCCCAAATCACTAGAGATGTTGACTGCAGCCTTGAAATTAATAGACACTTGCTCCTTGGAAGAAAAGCTATGACCAACCTAGACAGCATATTAAAAAGCAGAGACATTACTTTGCCAACCAAGGTCTGTCTAATCAGATAGACTAAACTGGTTTTTCCAGTAGTCATGTATGAATGTGAGAGTTGGACTATAAAGAAAGTTGAGTGCTGAAGAACTGATGGTTTTGAACAGTCATGTTGGAATAGACTCTTACGAGTCCTTTGGCCTTCAAGGAGATCCAACCAAACATTCCTAGAGGAAATCAGTCCTGAATAGTCATTATAACAACTGATGCTGAAGATCCAATACTTTAGCCACCTTATGCGAAGACCTGACTCATTGGAAAAGGCCGTGATGCTGGGAAAGATTTAAGGCGGGAAGAGAATGAATGACAGAGAATGAGATGGTTGGATGGAATCACTGACTTGATGGACATCAGTTTGGATAAGTTCTGGGAGTTGGTGATGGACAGAGAAGCTTGGTGTGCTGCCGTCCATGGGAATGCTAAGAATTGGACATGACTGAGTGACTGAACAGAAATAAACTGATTGTTTTCTGTAGGGCAGTCACTTGAGAAACCCAAAATCATGGGGTGATTATCTGTAAAAATAAGACTCGGTAATAAAAGGATGGATAGTCAAGTTGTGTCATCTTGTTTCAAGAATATAGAATCCAGGCTCACCACTTGTTAAGCAGAATAGGAGGCAATATTTTGCAGCCAGAGCAAAAATAAGGCAACATTTGCCTCAGTTTTGGTAAGACAGTTGTGATAAAACTTTTAATATGTGAACACTCAGGTTGCATGTGACAGTCTTAAGAAGATCATGTCTATAAACATATACTGAGAATTTCCGGCATCAGGGCATTGAATTTGTTGGGGGCAAGAGTTAATGCAGTTGTGTGGATTAAGTTGAAGTGCACCAAATTCTTTTGTTAATGCCGATTGTGACCATATACTTTTAACAGCCGAACTTGGACATTCTAGAAAAACATAAGTTGTGCATTCAATATCTACTTTACATTGGTTTGGCAAACACACTGGACTTTTTATTTAAATATGAGATTTCTTCTTCTTCCTTTTAATCATTTCAAATAGAGACCTTTGTAAAAGACAGGAATAAGTGAAAAATAACTAGAAAACTTTCTATGTAACTTACTTTTAACCAGTTCACTTCCTTGTTGAAAGAGCAGATAACTAAAAAGTCAACAGAAAAAAAAATGATGGTTCATAAAAATTCAGATGTCTTCATTTGAATGCAATTGTAAGAAACATGGAAGTTTAATAACCCCACAGATGGTCCTCAAATTAAGCACATTTGTGGTATTTAAAACCAACCAACACTGATAAATAAAAAGAGTGGAATTACTCCATATTAAGAAAATAAAAGTTTATCATCAAGTGTTTATCTTGTTAACCTCTTATTAACTCCGTGTGACCTTTCCTTTATATCATTTATTTTTTCACACCACTCATTTTTCACACGTTTATTTATTTCTTATATATGCATAAGTATTGTCCTAGGTGATACATTTAAAAAAATAAGACACAAACCTACTTGAAAATTGCTTATTATCTTATTAGTGTGCTTCAGTGTCGGTTAAGTGTCCCCCAATAAGTATATTGTCTTGCAGTATTATTTTTTTTCACTTTTTGAAGAAATCTTTTAAGAATTTTTAATTGAAGGATAATTGCTTTACAATGTTGTGTTGGTTTCTGCCATACAACACTGTGAATCAGTCATATCTATATATATTTATCCCCTTCCTTGTGAGCCTCCATCCCACCCCCACTTCCTCCCCTCCTCCCTCCCCTACCAGGTCATCACAGAGTGCCAGGCTGGGTTGCCTGTGTTATATAACTGCTTTCCACTAGCTATCCATTTTACACATCACGGTGTATGCATGTCAATGCTACTTTCTCAGTTCATCCTACTCTCTCCTTCCCTCGCTGTATACACAAGTCCATTCTCTATGTCTGCATCTTCATTCCTTCCCTGAAGATAGCTTTATATGTGCCATTTTTCTAAATTCCATATATATGTACTAATATATGATATTTGTTTTTCTGACCAACTTCGCTCTGTATAACAGGCTCTAGGTTCATCCACTTTACTACAACTAACTCAACTTCATTCCTTTTTATGGCTGAGTAATGTTCCATTGAATATAGGTATCACAACTTGTTTATATTCATCTGCCAATGGATATCTAGGCTGCTTCTATGTCTTGGCCATTGTAAATAGTCAGCAACAGTTATATTCCTTTTTTTTTTTACTAATAAAAATAATTTTAATTTAGAACATGCATGCCTATGTTAAGAAACATGCTGGTGCTTTAGAAAGAGATAAGTAAATTGACCTTCTGTCCTCTTTCTTTTCCCCCCTCCTTTCTAGCTAGTAAGGAGATGGGATGATAACAGCTGGAATAACATGGCATTGGAAGCCGTGTTGTAAAGGGCAACCAAACAATATAAAAGGAGTTCAGATGCCACACCAGTAACGTGGCTATATTGGCCCCAAATTCTACATGAAAGGAAATAAAATTTTATTAAATTTCATCCCTTGCAATATTTGAAACTTGTGAAAAACTGATTTTTATTTTAACGCATGTAGAGACAAGTCAATAATTCTTAATTTTATTCAGTTCAGTTCAGGTCAGTCGCTCAGTCGTGTCTGACTCTTGAGCATATTTATAATAAAATTTCATAATTTACACTTATTCTGAAACTAAGTTCATTGATAATAATTTTATGAACACTTAATTTAAAAATACATTTTATTAATCAGATTGTGATGTAAGGATAATAGCAATAAAGGTGATTTAGTTATTAAAAATGTATTTCAAAGTATAAAATTTGAGCAAGGCTACATTAGAAAAAAAATGCAGTAGTTCAATGCTTGGGTATACATAAAATAATTTAAGACTATTAGTGCTGCTCCATGTAAGAAGCAGAGAAAGGAAAGTAGGAAACAAGAAAGGATGGAGGAAGGAAGGAAAGGAGGGAGGGAGGGACAGAGTGAGGGAGAGGTGAACAAAAAAATTAAATTAAAAACAACAAAACAAAGACTGTGTGAAAGTTGTGAGGCAAGCACTGGTGTCAGTATCAGATTATATTTGGAAAGCAATGAAAATAAAAATAATAATTTTAGTATATAACTTACATAATATAGATTTATCATTTTTGGACAAAAACAAAAAACACATAGACAAAAGTGATATTAAATATATAAAAACATATTCTATTAATGAATTTCAATATAACCACAACTTTTCTTGAGTCACTGCTAATTTAGTATTATTTAAATTTATTTAGGAAATAATTTTGTTGATAACTCTCTCAAATACCCTGTTAAACATTTGCAGTTTCTTTTTAAACACTATCAATGTAAAATTATTTTCAAATAAACATGTAGCTGCAAATGTACATGTAATTTATAGGTATATGCATTTTTTCCCAAAGAAATGAGCATGAAAATCTTAACTGGACCCAAAAGATTTTATAACTCAACTCCTTTTGTCATTCTTATGCCATAAAGTCATTTTCTACATCAATTAATTCTTCCTCCAAATGTTTGGCTAACACATTCCTCATTCACTTCAAATAAATTCAATATTTAAGGTTATGCTGACTTAGAATCATAATTTTTGATAGCAACCAAAAAAATAATAGCAAATGCTTCCAAATCATTTTGTTTAAGTACATCCCCATCAAATTTCAACCAGTATGGGAAACTAAAAATTCTCATGAGTAAGACTATTTTATTACATACAGGTTTTAGTAATTCCCTGATTATTCCCCACACTTTAGTGAGACATACCTTATTTCCATGTAGCCCAAGACAGATTTATTTTAACTCTGTAAATATATCTAAAAAATTTATTTACCATTTGCTGTATTTTAGTTTCAATTTTTTTTTCACTGAAAAAATCAACAATAAAATGGTGAAAATATTTTTTAAAGTTTCTTTGAAAGATCACTGTAGATCAAATGGTAATAAAAGGTTACTAAATAATCTATCATTCTAGAGATTACTATACATTTTACATTGATTATTATGATACATTATGCATTAATAGCTCAGTAACTTCATTGATTTTTGAAGTCTTTTTCAAAGTTCTTGGCAACTAAGTGCTGTTGATGAATAATGCAATAAACTGCTAAAACACCTGGTGTTTCTTTTTTAAGTTGGCTGTAGAGCTGTGTTACCCACTAACCCGAGTTACTGTTCCATCTGTTGTACAAGCAGTGTCATTGGAAGTGGGAATTTTTTTTTTCTGTGAACTGATTTTAAAGGTTTCAAATATTGACAAACTCTGTGTACCACAGTCTGTTATTCTAAATGACATCTCCTCTATCATTTTTTCATTCTTTTTGAAGTGTGTATATGGTAACCTCAGCTTGTTATATACTTCATTTACTTTTGCTTTCTCATTGATTTATATAAAAACAGTAATTTTGTTCAATGAAAAGAAATAAAGTATTACATTTGGACTACTACCACAATACAAATTACTTAATATACAGTTGGCAAGATAAATTTTTCTCTAATATTGTATTGCATGCATGCTCAGTCATTTCAGTCACGTCTGACCCTTTGCAGTCCTATGGACTATAGCCCCCAGGATCCCTTCCATGGGATTCTCCATACAAGAATATTAGAGTGGGTTGCCATGCACTCCTTTTGGAGGATCTTCCTGACCCAGAGATTGAACCCATATCTCCTGAGTCTCCTGCATTGTAGGCAGATTCTTTACTCACTGAGCCACCTGAGAAGCCTTAATATTGCATAGTTATCCTGTTTCATATTATTTGTACTCCATATAAGAAAGAAAAGAAGCCTTGATCATTCTGGATTTAAGACTTTTTGAACATCCCAGTGACAGTACAATACTTTTCAAAAATGTCTTTAAATATCAGAATTGTGTGGTCAGTGTCTCTTTTTAAAATTTGCATTCACTCTTGATATTTTTGTTGCTTAACTAGAAAAAAATGTCAATATATTATCATTTTAGAATGAAGTTGGATAAAAGCCAACAACAAAATTCAACCAAATAATGTTGATATTTTTCTTTATATTTAGTATTCTTTACCAGCTGAGCCAACAGGGAAGCCCAACATTTAAAAATAAGATCTAAAATTACCATTATTGTACTGATGCACTCATAGACTGATATATGTCTATGTGATATATATATATATATATATATATGTGTGTGTGTGTGTGATATATGTGATATGTGTCAACACAGTGCAGAAGTGTATTGATGACTCATATATCACAAATTATATTACCAAAGATGAGATGATTTTTCAAAATGCTAAACAATTCCTGGTTAACCTCCAAACAAAGCAAAGTTCAATCTCTGCTAAATTTCCTCAGTACTTAACTTTGATGTACATGACAGCTGTATAAAATCTATTTTGTATATATGTATAAAAGGGAATGCAGTTCTAGGCCCTATTTAACCCTGACTGATATTTTATTTCAGTAAGTTTCTATTAAATAACCCTTTCTATTTTCACTTTATAAACTCTCATCATATATTATTTTGTTCCTCTAGTCAACCATTATCTATTTTTCTCTCTCATCCGCACACACACACACAGTTTGACACACATAACATGCACCTATAAATACATACATAATCTAAATGTGCCCTTCCTTAAAGAGGGGAAAACTTGTCTACCATCTTCACTGCTCCATCCCCAAAACTTAGCTTGACACATTGTAGGCATTCAATTAATATCTCTTAGTTAAACACATATTTTATATTTTGATCCTTTTATTTGAGTTAAATGCATTGCTCTTCTAAGTGAATTCCATGACACAGCTTAAGGAACAAAGTAACGGTTTGGTTAGTTTGAACAAGGTTAGAACAAATCAAGGGGAACACTGTCCGGTTGTGATGAAGCAGCCATGTCTTACATGGTTGTTTTAATGTTAACTACCAAAGAAGCTTTTACATCAGAAGATAAACAGTTTTTAAATTTTACTTCCCAAAATAAAACTGAAATGAACTGATTCTAATAGTTGTACAAAATGCTATTCACTTACAAACTTTCAAAAAAAAATTGACATGTCTGGCCTCTTATGTAAGAAACACAAAACGGAAACACTGCATTCAGAAGGAGCCAAGGTACCCTTTCCTAGGAATGTTGAATGATAGCTTGCCTGAGGAATACCAGGATTGGTCATGTTTGCATATTTAGATTAATAGTGCACTTCTACAAGGTTTGTGCTATAATTGGAACTTAAGTAACATTTGTTAAGTATTATCTGTCAGAGTCTGAAGAGACCCAAAGAGAATGTATATCATTATGCAAAATTACTAATTAAGTACAAGTAATTTAGCAGATAATTTACATGTTCATTTTATAACAGAAATTATTTAGTTTAGGGTTCTCTTTGTATTTCTAAAGTAATCGTGACCCAAGGGATCACAGACTGTTAAGAAGAAGTATAAATTATGGAATGAGACATATGTTTAACTGACTCATAGAGCTTTTGTTGTAGCTAATGATTCCTCTAACAGTAATTGCATAAGGGAAAACATTTTCTTTTTAAGTAAATAATGTTCATTACCTCTTAAATCTACTGTCACTTGACAACATTAACGTAGAAAATTTTTCACCTTCTTGATTAGCTCTCCAAGGATATCCAGCAGCTTTAAATTAATATTGATCAAACAGAAATCATTATATCCATCAAACTGTTCTTACAAACATTGAATGTACAGGAAAATAATATTTTAATAGATTCTAGAAAGAAAAACACTTACTCTCCTGAAATAAAGAGTAAATATACTGCAAATTATTTATATGAGGAAACTGTGTTGAAATTGGGGATTCACTTTGTTTCTATTGATAAGCACTGTCTCTGTTATAAATCTCAAATAATAAAATATTAAAGGTTTGCATGTATGGTTAACTTACGTCCATATTGTGTTAATAATTGTTATCTGAACACTGCAACTTTGGAAGGAAAAAAAAAATCTACCTTCCTAAACTGATTGTTTTATTCAGGTTGTCTAAAAACTTCATGAGGGTAGGAATTCTGTTTCTTCACAGATTTAGTACCAATAATCTAAGGCATACTTTAATTTAAGTGACAATTCCCTCAAGTTCTTTCTGTTTTCTTTTGGTTTTATTCACTACTGCATTTCAGGCAGATTCTTTACCATCTGAGCCACCAGGGAAGTCCATTAATTTACTACAGGCTTTTAAATAATTTTTTTAAAAAATAGTATTTGTCTTATTTTTCTAGTTGTCATTGATGTAATTTAATTCTATTAAATTTCCTCTGATAATTACTTCAATTGTATCTCAGATTATGATATGGCTTGCTAAAATTTTGAGACATATTGCAGTTTGATGTCTATTTTCAGTTTCATCAGAGAGTTAATGCTGTATGTTAATTTATGGGTAGAAAAAATATATGTTTTTCAATTTTGTTATGTATTCCTAGTTTTATTGAAAATTGTTCAGAGAATGCTATATATTTTATTTCTGTTTTGGGGAATGTATTAAGATTTCCTCTGTGGCATAAAAATGATCAATTTTCATTAACATTTTCTTTGCAGTTAAAGAAGTGCAATATCTCTTGGTTAAGATTTCAATATATAAGGTCTAAGTTATTAATGATAAGTGTTCAGTACTTCAATGCCTTTATAAAATTTGCTCATTTGATCTGCTTTAGATAAGAAGAGATGTATTCAATTGTACTTTTTAAACATTTCTTCTTGTCATGGCTATAGTTGCTGATTAGAACTGTTCCGTTGTTTGCATAAAATTAGTGACATAATTTAACTAATAAATATTGCTTTTAACTTTTAAAAAATTGTAATTTCATTATTTTATACTGTTCTATTAGTCTAAATTTTACTTTATAAGATATCAAGATTTTAACCTCTATTTACTTTTCATTTGGGCTTATTTTTATCACTTTTGATGGCTTTTTTTTTTTTTTTTTTCCTTTAGGTCTGTCCCTTGCATAGAGCATAATTTTTAATAAAAATATTTTCTTTCTTTTGATAATTTAAGCTGATTTATTTATTGCTATAATTAATATATGTATCATCTAATCTCATATTTTAAATTCTTATTCACATATAGATGTATCAATATGTGGTCATTTATTCTTGCATCATCTATTTTAATATTTAGAAAGGCTTATAATTCTAGATTAATGGTTACTTTATACTAATAATTTTTAGAACATTCTTAGTCTTCTCACTTAAAAAATAGTCTATTGTTTCCCTTTACAAAGAATATTAAGTTTAACTAGCAACTTTTTCTTCCTTCTCGCTCATTCCTCCAAATTCAATTTAAAGTAATCTTTTACTCCCAGTTAATACTTAAAGGAAATCAGTGAATTGACTCTGCTTTCATGTTTCTCTCAATTTTCTAAACCACTTCTGCTTTAACTAAAATGGCAGGGCATTTAAGTTACACATACTTCATCATCTCCCTTGTGTTTATCAGTTAGCCTTTTTCTTATAGAAATAAATTTTTTCAAGGTTTTTCACCAGTTTCAAGTTGATATCCTCAGTTACTTTCATTTTCTAAAGATAATTTTCTAGATTTCTTAAGGAAGAACTTTTGGAAACAATATTCCTGTGTTCTTTCATATTCTTAAAATCTGTTCATGGCCTTTACATGGATAGATATGGTATCTTTTAATCATACTTTCTTTCCTTAGACTCTTACACAGTTTTCTGGTACAAAACATTACTGTTCAAAAGTCTAATATCAGTATAATTTTATTTTCTTCATATATGAACATTTTGTCTGAAAGCTCAAGGATGTTTTTCCTTTTGCTCTTAAGTATAACAATTTGGCAATGGCACCCCACTCCAGTACTCTTGCTTGGAAAATCCCATGGATGGAGGAGCCTGGGAGGCTGCAGTCCATGGGGTCGCTAGGAGTCGGACACGACTGAGCGACTTCCCTTTCACTTTTCACTTTCATGCGTTGGAGAAGGAAATGGCAACCCACTCCAGTGTTCTTGCCTGGAGAATCCCAGGGACGGGGGAGCCTGGTGGGCTGCCGTCTATGGGGTCGCACAGAGTCGGACACGACTGAAGTGACTTAGCAGCATAACAATTTTGCTAGAAAATTTCAAAGTGTTACGTTTTATTCACTCTAGTTTGATTTTGCCAGATATATATTTATATATAGAGTGTTGAATGTATTTTCCTCTTTTGATATTATCTAAATACTTCTTTGTTTCCCTTTCACTTTAAATTTTATTTCCATATTTCTAACATGATCAGATGTCTTTTTACATCATCGTGTCCAATATCATGTCTCGATTTTTTTAACGTTAATTGATGCTGTTTTTCATAATTCCTAATAGTTTCTTTGAAACTTTAAAAAATTTTGCAAGATTAAGGTAAAATTTTTATGTTTTTTTGTGCATGTCTCTTGGGCATGCTTTCATTGCAGGAATGTTATCCTGTTTATTAGCATTAAGGGCTCAATCCCCACCCCTACATTTCCATTTATATGTTCAAGTCCTAACCTCCAGTATTTCAGAATGTGACTAAGCTTGGAGATAGATCTTTAAAGTTCAATGAGGACATTAGGGTGGGGTCGCAGAGTGGGATAGGACTGAGACACTGAGCACAGCACAACACAGCACAGGGTTGGCCCTTATCCAATACGACTCCTATTCTTATAAAAAGAAGAGATTAGGACATAGACACAGAGGCTGCTGCTGCTGCTGCTAAGCCGCTTCAGTCGTGTCCAACTCTGTGAGACCCCATAGACGGCAGCCCATGAGGCTCCTCGGTCCCTGGGATTCTCCAGGCAAGAACACTGGAGTGGGTTGGCACTTCCTTCTCCAACGCATGAAAGTGAAAAGTGAAAGTGAAGTCGCTGAGTCTTGTCCGACTCTTAGCGACCCCAGGGACTGCAGCCCACCAGGCTCCTCCGTCCATGGGATTTTCCAGGCAAGAGTGCTGGAGTGGGGTGCCTTCTCCGAGACACAGAGGAAAGACCCTATAAAACAGAGGTCTGCAACACCTGGACTATGGCTCCATACTCATCCATAGTGTGTTAAAAGCCAGGCCACACAGTAGCAGGTGAGCGGCAGGTCAGTGAGCAAAGCTACATCTGTACTCACAGCTGCTCCCCACTGTTCACATCATTCCCTGAGCTCTGCCTCCTGTCAGATCAGTGGTGGCAACAGAATCTCTAAGAGTGCAAACACTTCTGTAAACCGTGCATGCAAGGGATTTAGGGTGTGTCCTTGGTTACGAGGAAACAAGCTCAGGGCGCCCACTGATTCTATATCATGGTGTGTTATATAATTTCATTATATATCATGATGTAATAACAATAGAAATAAAGTGTACAATAAATAATGTGCTTGATTCATTTTGAAACCATCCCTCCCACCTCAGTCTGTGGAAAAACTGTCCTCCATGGGACCAGTCACTGGTGCCAAAATGGTTGAGGGCCACAGTTATAAAAGCACAGAAAGAAGATGGTCATGTACACACCAAAGATAAGAGGTCTCAGACAAAGTCAACCCAGCTATCAAGTTGATCTCAATCTTCTAGCCCTGAAAATTATGAGGAAATAAAATTCTATTTAAGCTACCCAGTCTGTGGTACTTTGTTATAGCAGCCATAACAAAAATAATACAACTGCTCTCTCTATTTTGCCCCAAGAAAGTCATTGCATGGGACTAAATTTTGCCTTCATTAATTTTTCATGGGAGATGGGTTTTTCTTCTGCTTTTCTTTCCTTTGCTCTAGAGTCTATATCCTACTCTATATTTAGATTCTACTCACAAGATTTACTCCTCAGTGCATGACTTTGGTCAGAAAAGATTTTATTGTTGACTTTCAGGAGTCATAGGGTCTAGATTGCCTCAGAACTGCCTCCTTTAGTAGTCCTCTCCATTCAACTATAAATCAAAATCTATGCTAACACCTCCCCATCCCGAAGTCCAAAAGACTCAATTATCTTTTTCACTTGAAAAAATGTCATGTAAAATGCAGACATAAATATTTTAATTTTCCCCTACTTGAAGGGTATCAGAATGTCCTTTATGGTCTTTTAAATTTTCCTGCGTAACAGTTAACCAGAAGTGCCTAATAACTACATTTCTACTGGATATTAAAGGAGATTGAAAAACTATGTTGCAACTACCATCTTGCCGTCAGACTGAAGTATGTCTGTTTGATTACTTTAATTAATGTTCCCAAACTCAGTGAAGAATAAGGATTCATTAGTGGATCTCTATTATATCTGTAAGTTTATCATGGAAGGGGCTATACTTATCAATACCTTGAAAATAAATTTGCTTGCCTCATATCCTGGTCGGAGAAGGCAATGGCACCCCACTCCAGTACTCTTGCCTGGAAAATCCCACGGACGGAAGAGCCTGGTAGGCTATAGTCCATGGGGTCACTGAGGGTCGGACAAGACTGAGCGACTTCACTTACACTTTTCACTTTCCTGCACTGGAGAAGGAAATGGCAACCCACTCCAGTGTTCTTGCCTGGAGAGTCCCAGGGACAGGGGAGCCTGGTGGGCTGCTGTCTATGGGGTCGCACAGAGTCGGACATGACTGAAGCGACTTAGCAGCAGCAGCAGCAGCATATCCTGGTGCATCAGCAATAAAGAAATAGCCTACAATGCAGAAGACGTGGGTATGATAACTGGATCAGGAAGATACCCTGGAGAAAGAAATGGCATCCCATTCTAATATTCTTGCCTGGGAAATTCCATGGTGCGTAAAGCCAGGTGAGTAGTCTATGGGGTCACAAAAGAGTTGGACAAAACTTAGAAACAACAAGAAATTTTCGACATAATCTAACTTCCTACTTCCTATTCTTTCAGTTTACTGCATTCAAACATAATTGATGCATCTCCCTATAGGTCCACTTTTGTTCTTATTCCGTCTTTTAGCACAATTGAACATCCCTAGCAGGTTACTGCTGTTCAGTTGCTAAGTCATGTTTGACTCTTTGCAATGCCATGGACTGTAGCACACCAGGCTCCTCCACTATCTTCTAGAGTTTTCTCAAGTTCATGTCCATTGAGTTAGTGATGCTATCTACCCATCTCATCCTCTGCTGCCCCCTTCTGCTTTTGACTTCCATCTTTCCCAGCAGTGGGATCATTCCCAGTGAGTCAGCTCTTCACAGAAGGTGGCCAAAGTATTGGAGCTTTGGCAGCAGATATTCCAATTTATATTCAGGGTTGATTTCCTTTAGGATTGGCAGGTTTGATCTCCTTGCTGTCCAGGGGACTCTCAAGAATCTTCTCCAGTACCACAGTTTGAAAGCATCAATTCTTCAGTGCTCAGCCTTCTTTATGGTCCAGCTCTCACATTCACATGTGACTACTGGGTAAACGATAACTTTGAATATATGGACCTTTTTTGGCAAAGTGATGTCTGTTTTTAAATATGATTTCTAGGTTTCTCATAGCTGTCCTTCTAAGGAGCAAGTGCTTTTAAATTTCATGGCTGCAGTTACTGTCCACAGTGATTCTGGAGCCCAAGAAAATAAAATCTGTCACTGCTCCTGCTTTTTCCCCATCTATTTGCCATGAAATATAGAACTGAATGCATTGATCTCAGTTTTTTTTTTTAATATTGACTTTCAAGCCAGCTTTTCACTCTCCACTTTCACTTTCATAAAGAAGCTCTTTAGTTCTTCACTTTCTACCATCACAGTGGTATCATGTGCATATCTGAGGTTGTTGATATTTCTCTCAACAATCTTGACTCCAGCTTGTGATTCACCCAGCTCATTCCAGTCCTGTGACCACTGCTGAGTTTTCTAGATTTGCTGGCATATTGAGTGCAGCATCATCTTTTAGGATTTGAAATAGCTACATTTAAAATTCCATCACCTACATCTACACAGCTTCGTTTGTAGTAATGCTTCCTAAAGCCCACTTGACTTCACACTCCAGGATGTCAGGCTCTAGGTGAATGGCCACACCATCATAGTTATTCAGGTCATTAAGACCTTTTTTGCATAGCTTTTCTGTGTATTCTTGCTACCTCTTCTTAATCTCTTTTGCTTCTGTTAGGTCTTTACTGCTTCTGTCCTTAATCTTGCCCATCCTTGCATGAAATATTCCCTTTGCTATCTCCAGTTTTCTTGAAGAGATCTCTAGCCTTACCCATTCTATTGTTTTCCTCTATTTCTTTGCATTGTTCATTTAAGAAGGTCTTATCTCTCCAATGATGCTGAAGCTGAAACTCCAGTACTTTGGCCACCTCATGTGAAGAGTTGACTCATTGGAAAAGACTCTGATGCTGGGAGGGATTGAGGGCAGGAGGAGAAGGGGACAACAGAGGATGAGATGGCTGGATGGCATCACTGACTCGAAGGACATGAGTCTGAGTGAACTCCGGGAGTTGGTGATGGACAGGGAGGCCTGGCGTGCTGTGATTCATGGGGTCGCAAAGAGTCGGACACGAGTGAGCGACTGAACTGAACTGTACTGAACTATCTCTCCTTACCATTCTCTGGAACTCTGCTTTCTGTTGGGTATATCTTTTCCTTTCTCCCTGCATGTTACTTCTCTTCTTTCCTTAGCTATTTGTAAGGCCTCCTCAGACAACCATTTTGCTTTCTTGCATTTCTTTTCGTTGGGGATGGTTTTGATCAGCACCTCCTGAACAATGTTACAAATCTCCATCCATAGTTCTTCAGGTACTCTATCTACCAGATCTAGTCCCTTGAATCTATTCCTCACCTCCACCATATAATATAAGGGATTTGACTTAGGTCATACCTGAATGGCCTAGTGCTTTTTCCTACTTTCTTCAATTTAAGCCTGAATTTTGCCATAAGGAGCTCATGATCTGAGCCACAGTCAGCTCCAGGTCTTATTTTTGTTGACTGTGTAGAGCTTCTCCATCTTTGGCTGCAAAAAATAAAATCATTCTGAGTTCAATATTGACCATCTGGTCCAATCCCCTATGATGAAAAGGACATCTTTTTTGGTGTTAGTTCTAGGTCTTCATAGAACTGGTCAACCTCAGCTTTTTTGGCATCAGTGGTTGCAGACTTGGATTACTGTGATGTTGAACAGTTTGCCTTGGAAACGAACCAAGATCATCCTGCCATTTTTGAGACTGCACCCCTAGTAGGTACTATAAGACTAAAGGCTAACTGATTATGGAACATACATTAGAAACAGTGAATCCCAAGATCAGATTATTACTCCATTGTATTTCAGTGATGTGAACTTCTTTTTCAGTGAAAATACCAATATGCTTACTTTTGGTTTAATTCATTTTTAAATTCTTCACCTCTTTGATTTTTTTTTTTTTTTGCCTCCCAGGATTTGTATGTCATTACCACCTGTACCTTCTGTATACATAACTTGATGCACCAAGATTTGATTGGTTCAACCAGTTACCAACTGAATTAAAGTTATAGTTGGATAGATCTCTTTTGTTTGCCTATTGCTGATTTTCAACAGTCAGCATACAGAGAGCTGTCTTTGATCTGTTTCCCATCATTATTTTTCCTGTAGGTCCCACCTACAGGAACCTGCCCATTGCTTTGTTCAGAAGAGTTAAGAGAGCATAAAATACTTATTTCCAACAATGTTGATGTTCTCTGATCCTCAGAACATATTAAAAGTTAGAGTGATCCCTGCATTTCCATGTCCTTTCTAGGATAAGATACAAGTACTTGTGAGTTTGTGGCCCTACTAAAGAAATAAGGTTCAATAAGTAAAAAGTTAATTAAGTTTGTGTAATGCCAGTCTTGGCACTCAAGCTGTTATTGCTTTGATTTTTTGGTTGTGATGTCACCCAAATGATCTATACAGTTTTCTGAGAAAGAATTAACAAAATGGGATTCCTTTGAGCAATTTGGAAGAAGATGATGGTAATTCTAGGCTGTAGAGTAATATGCAAAGAAAATAACTTAAGAACATACATCAAATAAAAGAAAAAGAATCGAGTAGAAAACTACAAATGTAAAATAGTCTTAACAGCAATCTCTTTCCAAATTAACTCAGATTCCTAAAGAATACAAAGCTGTTTGCAAAGCTGCTTAAGTAAAGGGGAAATTTCTGTTTCTTGTGTAGTTTGGAAAGAAACACATGATGAACAGTGACCTAGAATCCTCAGTTAATCTCATGGCCACAACTTGATGAGGGAAATCAGAAAAAGAATATAGCTTGTTTAAACTATGCTTCACTACTAACTTTAAATTTTGTATACTTAAATATATTACATGTTAAATGTTAGAACATTAGAAACTGCAAATGCATTAACTTGTATTTTTTTCAATTGACAAAACCAAGTAGAGAGAACACTCAATATCCCATAGATAATTGATTACAATCAATTAACATATTGTGGTTCATATAAAAAAATAAATAATTATTAATGTATGGCAAGGAGGTTGGGTAGCTAGGCATTATGTTATAAGCAAATATATTTCTATTTTTTAGAATAATTAAAATATTTTACTATAACATAGTAAAAATAAGAAATGACATCAAAACATTTTATAATAACAAAAATATCATACAGCGAGGAATAAGACTAAAAATATGCAAGACTTCTAAACAAGAACTACATAGTATTGTTGAAAAAATTAAGGAGTACAATTAAAGTGATATCCATTTTCATGAGATAGAAGACAATACAGTAGGCTTTCAACTCAGAATCAATATGATCACAATGAATTCCCAAAAGGAATACGTGTTTATATGCAGGTACATACATGTGCACAAACAGATGTATGAAACTTCACAAGTTGTGTTTTTTCTTTTCTGTGAATAATCAGATAACTAAGAATAACCAAGTAAATCTTTAGTAAGAATAACAAGATGAAAGGATTTGTTCTGATATAAAGATTACAATGTAATAAAGACTACATGACACTGGCAGGTAGATTGTAGATCTAAATGGAAAATATTAAGCTTTTAGATATCAACAACAACAAGAAAGCCATAATCTGGGCTCTCACCCATCCAACCCATGATCTGTTTATATTTCAGCCTAACTATACAATAAAAGATGAATGGATAAAAAGAACGTGGTGGTGGTAGTGATTTAGTCACTAAGCCATTTCCAAGTCTTGTGATTCCATAGACTGTAGCCTATTCCTCTGTCCATGGGATTTCCCAGACAAGAATAATGAAATAGGTTGCCATGTCTTTCTTCAGGGGATTGAACCAATGTCTCCTGCATTGCAGGTGGAGTCTTTACTGCTGAGCTATGAGGGAAGCCCAGAAGAATGTGGTATATCCATATAAATAGATAATATTCATGCATAAAAAGGAACTGACTACTGATAAGCTGCAATATGAACATCTTAAAACATTAAGCTAGGCAAAGGAACCTAAACACAAAAGGTAACATATGATAGTGTTTACATCAAATGTCCACAACAGGCAAACTCTAGAGATATCAATTTGTGTTAGGTTCTAGGAGGAGGAGAAAATGGGATTAACTGCTCGTGGATATATGAAGTTTCTTCTGATATGATAAAAAATATTCTGGAATTGGATAAAGGTGATTTCACACAACCCTTTGAATATACTACAAACCAATGAGTCATACATTTGCAAATGGATACTTTTATGATATGTGATTTATAACTCAGTCTAAGAGGACATGATAATTTTCAAAACTGCATCCGTCATTCATTCAACTTCCCAAGTTCATCCCTAATAATGGACTTCATTTAGATGTAATGATTTGCTACCAAATGTTATTTCTCTACCCAATATTTTCTTTTTAAGAACTGATGATTTGCTTTACTTTTTCTCTTACAAAGGCAGGACAGTTTCCATCACATGTTTCTGCTAAAATAATAGATATCCCA
Organism: Bos indicus; assembly: GCF_029378745.1. NCBI lineage: Eukaryota > Metazoa > Chordata > Mammalia > Artiodactyla > Bovidae > Bos > Bos indicus. The sequence goes on along the minus strand of NC_091776.1, from coordinate 24,250,576 downwards.
CTAAGAAATATATCCAATCTATGCCCTAAAATGCGGGGGGGGAAAAAAAATAGGTAGGGAGGAGAATGAGTTAATTAAAATAATAATAATAAAATATTTTAAAATAACATTCTAAATGTTTGAAGATGAGCCTCCCTGACCTTTTGTAAATGCTTTTTTTCTTCCTACAACAATATGCCATATGGCCTAATTTCAAAACAGGTATTGCTGCCTCTATAGTGTAACAGCCTATAGAAAGCCTTTCTTAACCATTGTAAGAAAAAAAAAGAAAAGCAAAGCAAAGAATACTTCATTTTCAAATGAAGAGCTCTTACTTATTTTGATCTGGCAATAAATCCTGCTCTCTCTCTTTTTTTTAAATTAACCAGTTAGAAGATCTCTTTTACTCCATGTAACAGACAGCATACTATCTGAGAAAAAGTTAAAGCTTTGAGTCAGGGTTTAGGATGACATTTAAAAAAAACTGAAATAAGAATGGTTTCTTTCTAGCAAACTGACCAAGAGAAATCATAGCATAAGGATAGGACAAAAAGAGACACCAGGACCCAAAAAAAAATTGCATGTATTAGGCATGGTAAAGATTTACATGTGACATGGCTATGAGAGTTGCAATATATTTTGGTTAAAAAAATTAAATAGTAAATTAAAATGAAAATGAAATAACCATGCAACCTCAGTACTATGCATAAAATATAAGTGAATAGAGTAGTGGATAATACTAGATTATTATTACTAACAATTCCCTTGGTAATTCAGTAAAATAATGATGTGTCAAAATAATTCTAACATCTGACTTGCATTCAAATTGAGGCACTTTTTTGCTTAACAAAGATTTGCTGGAATTACTATTGTAAAGGCTTATTTTAACTTCAAGGAACTAGATTTAGCAATATGTCATAATTGTGGTGTATTGGTATGCCACTGGCACACATACAAAATGAAATGGAATGTAAATCAAAATTGTGATTCAAAACACACTGTCAGATATGGTTTTCTGAGATAAGAATATTCCATTGGAAACATCAATTAAAAAAATTCACACACATACAACACAGTGAATCATAACCAATATTCACTGTATGCAAAAAAAATTAATAACATCCTCCATATTAGTGACACTACATTTGAACTCAAATGTGCTGTTAGCATTTGGCAGAACTTAACCAGGGATAATTTTAACATCTAAGGTGATGTAAATATGAACAGGTTAACAACTTCTGATGTGACATTGTTGTCTCAACTGCCAATATCTCTCAGAAGCTAAGCCTCTTCTATGACAAAGAATGCTACTAAGAGGATCATTTTTCTTTTCTTAATGGATGGGTTCAATTGTGTCATTCAGGGGAACTTCAATATAGTTAAAAATATTTTATAAACTCTTAGACCTGACCATTAGACAAAAACAAAAAGGAGCTATAAATACTTCCTCTGAATAAACTTACAAAATAATCTGATCTTAAAAGATTCAAATACAAGTAAATGTGTAATTCGGAATTTAGTACCTCTGTTTTTTGTTTTCTTACAGTGCATAGTTAAAATGAGAGGTTATACCAAATTTGTGTAATACAGGAAAAATTAAACTGCAAAGTTTGGATAAGTCCAGTTTTGTTCATTCTGACAATTTTAATGTATTAAAGGATCTAATATAAATTCTTTAGTAAAGAAAATGAGTGCCCATCCATTTAAGGTTTGTATTACTTAGATTTATTTTATATATTGGGGCCATTTTGTAGGCACCTAACTTTGTAGATCGGAGAAGGCAATTGCACCCCACTCTAGTACTTTTGCCTAGAAAATCCCATGGATGGAGGAGCCTCGTAGGCTGCAGTCCATGGGGTCACTATGAGTCGGACGCGACGGAGCGAATTCACTTTCACTTTTCACTTTCATGCAATGGAGAAGGAAATGGCAACCCACTCCAGTGTTCTTGCCTGGAGAATCCCAGGGACGGCAGAGCCTGGTGGGCTGCTGTCTATGGGGTCCCACAGAGTTGGACACGACTGAAGGACTTAGCAGCAACTTTGTAGATGATTTTTCAAGATTTTTCTATTACATTGTCAGTGGGAATTTTTTTTTAAACATTCTTTATACAGAATATCATATTAGTTGGTGATACAAAGTAAATTCTTTCCCTCTGGTGGTATGATTCTAAAATTTTAACTAACATACATGAAGATATACTTGACTTAGACTAAATTAGAGCTCAAGAAACTAATACCTTATTAAATGCAGTTATATTTGAAATATTCTTGATCATTTGTAATCTGTTGATAATTATTTTTGGTGGAAACCCATTGTATGTAGTATGCCCAGTCATCTCTGACTTTGCGACCTCATGGACTATAGCCCACCATTCTCCTCTGTTCATAAAATTTTCAGGCTACAATACTAGAGTGAGGTGCCATGTCTTTCTCCAGGGGATCTTACCGACCCAGGGATTGAACCCATGTCTCTCACGTCTCCTGCATCAGTAGGTGGATTCTTTATCACTGTGCCACCTGGGAAGGTTGAAAACCCACTGGGGTGATTAAATTGAATTTGAACTTTTCAGTAAAATTTTCAATAGATGCCTAATTTAGATCTAATAAAGCATGACATGTGAAAACACAATTCCCATTATTAAACAAAAATGAATTCAATTTTATACCGAATATATTGCACAATTTAGTCCCTATGATTATACAATCTGAGGGAGAAGAAACTGGTGAGTTTGACTCAAGTGTTGAAAATGATTTGCAGGGAGAAATTTTAAGAACTAACTGTAAGTTAATGTTAGCAGGAGAAAATATCCAGTAAGTACTGAAATTAAAAATTAGATATAAATGATAAAAAAAAATACAGGGTTTAGTGGACGCATATGCCTATTAATATCTCCATTCCTACTGGAATTTCTTTCATTCATAAGCCCATTCTGCACAGAAAGTTGACTTATTTCTTAATCCTAATGGCAGATCTTATAGAATATGCATATCAATAATGGACAATGAGAACTGAGAGAGAAAGTTGTTAAAAGGTTTCTAGGAAAGGTATTATACTATGAATGTTACTGTGTCTCAGTGTGATGACAGGAATTCTTGTAAACATCCTGACTCTCTCCCTGATGATGACGCTGAGACACAGGGTGAAGAGCTAAAAGACTCTAGAACCAATATAGATGTTTTCTTATACCTTGCATGAAAATACCTTAAGTCTGAATATTTTAATAAAATTTCCTTTTCTAATATGAGTTGGATTTTCTCTTACTTGAAGCCAAAGATATTCTGAGGTTATTTAATTTGTTTGACCCTTTATATTTTAAAAATTATCTTTTTGATGTATTATTTTATTATTTACTTTTAAAAATTACATTATGATGTACATTTCCCAAATATAATACAAGTAAGCTAATTCGAAATTCTCAAAATATTAGCTAAATTTTGCTTTAACAATTAAATTCAAAAGTGTCTTTAAAATAGTCCCTCATGAAAGCTTAGAGGTTTCTTTCAACCATGGTCCCATAATTATGAATAAATTAAAAACAAATACTAGTTCATATGAGAATTGGTCTTTTAAAACATAAAATATGAATGAGTATCTTCATTTAAAAATGAAAGTTGTTTTCAATTTACTCTTATGAGGAACTGATTGCTAGAAAATCAGAAATACTTAAAAATAAAAGAGTAAAACTAATTTTTGGACATGAGAATTTTGGACACCATTGAAAGATCCAGACTTTATTTGATCTCTTTTCAATGGATTTATACAAATGTTAAGAACATGAAAATATCAATTCTAAACCACTTTAAAAAGCTTATTTTTACCAACTATAAATCAACTTAAAATTTTAAAAAATAAAATTTCAAAAGGCACATATTTATTCAATTGGCTGTACAAGCAGACATCTGTATAACAAACTTGGCAACGTGTGTGAGGACAGAGAAGGGAGAGCAGAAGCAGTGGCTTAAGGCATCTCTATGGAAATTAGCTTTTACAGGAATACTTATGAGAAAGTGAAGATTCTTCTCATTTATCAAGGCACTTGGACTTAAAAAGAGTAAAGTTTCTTTAATGCCTGAATCTCTGGTGTCACAAGAACTTGATAGCATCATACACACAAAATTTAGAAAAATAAAAATTTAAATAATAAAAATCTAAAGGATTTTTTGTAAACTGACAGTCATTTCTTAAGGTAAATATTAAAAATAAGAAATTTTTACTAAAATGGCATATTACTGTGTCATGAAACTATAGCCACAATTCACCTAAACAACTCACATTATGCCCTATTAAATCCTCACACATGTGAGAAGAGAATGCAGTTCCCTGATATTATCTTGATAATCCATTTACAAGTACTGTGAACTATTGTTCAAATATGTGAACATTTTTATAAAATGGATTTTCCAGAAAAAGATGTCAAGGCTTGATATGTGTACTACAGTTTCCAGTCCTGTTGCCTGGTACCCTTTCTTAAAAGCTCTCTGCTTTGCAGGCAAATACTTCTCAACACAGTAATCCAAAGAGCTAAATAATTATAATTGGCATATGGATTTCACATACACTTGTATAGTAAATCAGGATTTACCAAAATATGTTAATAGAGTTGAAAAGCAACATACTTTAAAAAATATTGAGTATAAGCTGTGAATAAGATACTGTATACACAAAAGCTTTGCTTAGAAAGTATTGAAAATATGAAACTCTGAAAGTCATAGAAGACAATACATATGAATTGTATGTGTGTATGGGGGGTTTGTATATTTGAGGTGTTTAAAGTGTTTTGAAATATAACATTAAAGCCACCAAAGTAAGAGTTTGAAAAATTTGAGGTTAAAAATTTAATTTTGGAATGACCCTCAAATCTATAAACAAGATGAAAGTATCAGGGCAAAGAAGTGTAACAACTCCATATAAATAAAAAACACCCCCACAGGAAAACACATTAAGATCATGAAAATAAACTAACATCATTTACAAACATATGAAAATACAAATGTTCAGTAATTACAAGAAATGCTGTTTAAATTTTGAGGTAATATAGTAGTAAAATAAATAATCATGAAATATTTTGTTTTTACATATCATGTTGAATCAGACAACAATGTAAGCAAAATCCCTCTTAGCATATGGAAATGAGCAGTCCTACTCACAATGGAAATGTGGTGTTTTTTTTTTTTTCACAGTGGAAATGTTAAGTGGCACAAGTTTCTGAACAGCATTTGGGTAATATTTATCAAAATTACTTTTTAAATTGTTGTCATTTTAAATATTAATTCCAATGAATCACATATTTTCTTAATAAATTAATTATATATATCAGCATATATGAGTTTGCAAGGGTGTTTATCTCCAAGTTGTTTATGATAGAACAAAAAAAGGAAAATGGAAGACATAATCTAGGAACCTATATGTTTATCAAGAGAAAATTGTCACATTATGGTACAAACATTAAAAGGAAGATAAAAAAATTGTTAAAATTATAGTGCAAATACTTACTTCCAACTACAAATGGAAGCTGACTGTGTCATACTGTCAAATTAGGTAAGCAGTTTTAAGAAGGTTTATAAGTATGATTCTATTTTTGTTAAATTATGTGTATAAGTATAGAAAAAAATTGGGGAGGAGATGCAACATATTTTAACAGAAGATCTGTCTCCACAGTAGCATTACATGTTGCTATAATTTTTTCATTGTCTAAAAGATACTTTTAATTTAGAAAATGTGCAATGAATGTTCATATATTTGATAGAAAAATAAACAGAAACAGGTTTTCTCATTCTTTCACAGCTAAAGTATTGCCAAAGTAAAACATTTTAATATTTCTGTAATACTGTACTGGTAATATATGAAACACAAGACTTGGATATATGGTTTCAGGGAGCAACTAAGCAGAGGGAAAAAAAAAACAAAACAACAAAACTATTTTCTAAGACACCTTTGGTATGAGAGAATCAGAATTTTAAAAGTAATTAGTTAAATGTAAATAACTCTTGCATCTATTTCCAAACTGGATTTCAAATAGCACACAGTAAAAGTCAGTATAATAAAACCCTTTTTAAAAAGTATAGAGGAACCACATCATATAAAGGAAAGGCAGGAGAGAAGAAAAGTCTGGAAATGGGACTGAAATCAAAATTATTCTGGACAACAAGCTAAGTGATGTAACTTCAATTTATCAGAAAATTAGTTAGTGAGCTTCTGATTAATCAAAGCTAAAAGTGAGCTGTAATGGGTTACAAAGCTCTTAAAGTCCAATAAAAGGGACATGGAGGTCATAAAAATAGGAAAGTTTTACTTTTCTGAACCCTGAGATAGTATCACTACATGGAACAACATATAACAGAGATTAGAAAACACAGTTGTTAAACAAAATTTCTATGTTCCCTATATATGACTTACATAATATTGGTTCCTGAATCAAAACTTAAGGCATAATTTTATGCTGTATACAAAGGCCAATTTTTGACCTGAATTGATACAGGGTTATAACTTAAGGAATGTAAAAGTTAAGGTTTTACTACTCAAGTCACAAATCTGATAACCAGCAAGCACCTGAATTATGTCAATCAATGGAAAGAACAGTAAAATATCCTATAAAGCAGATTTGTAGTCAACACTAAAGTAATTCCATCATTAATTTTAGCTGTCAGAAAAACAATCATTTCAGGATAAAAACCGAAAGAAAATTCAATGATTTTCTACTATTTTAAACATTAATTCAAAATGAAATTAGATACTGAGTTTGTAGTAGGAATTTTTAAACTTTGGTTTCTTTTAAAAACATTAGATGAGAGATTAGAAAGTTTCTTTTTATAAAAATAAATTACTTTGCAATGCTTAGGTATAAGAACTACTTTGAGCATATTTTCATGGAAGAAATTAAAGCTAGCAATACTATAAAAATAAGAAAAAGTATGCAAAAAACGCAAGTAATTACCACACTTCAGTTGGTTCAAAATGTAGTAAAAATATATCTAATTATACTTATTACTATGAACACTGTATCAAAATTGGAAACATATACCATATTATAATTACATGGTGTTCCTCTGTAAAAAGAACCAAGGTTCTAAGATTCACTTATTTTTTCTCCAAAGGAAAATAAATAGCTTTGTATACAAAACTTTCCACCACAACGTTTACTAACTAACCAGCCATCAGCTGGAATTTAAAATTGACTGAGGAGAATTCAGGCAGAGATCACTAACATTTCTTAGTCTGCAGCACACACTGGCTGATGCAGAAAGTTTTCCTCTCCTAGGGTTTCTGGGCCAGGGCGATGTTGAGTGGCTTGGAGCCTAAGATGCGGCCATTCATCTCCGTCATTGCTTTAGTGGCCTCCTCCGCAGAGGAGAAGCAGATCAAGCCAAACCCTTTGCTTCGCCCTTCTTCCTGCATTACCTTAACCCTGCTAATTGATCCAAATGAAGAAAATTCCCTCCGCAGTTTTTCATCATCAATGGTCTCATCCAGGTTCTTAATATAGAGCTTCGCACCCTGGCACCGCCGAAATCTTTCATGTTTCAGCTGCTCAAACATTTGCTTTAACTCAGCCTGTCGCTCTGCTTTCTTCTGTGCCCGGCCTACAAAAAGCAGCTGTCCGTTTATGTCCTTTCCATTCATTTCTTCAACAGCCCTTTTGGCAGCCTCGTGGCTATCAAAACTCACAAAGCCAAAGCCTTTGGATTTTCCACTGGAATCTGTCATAACCTTAACACTCAGGGTTTTGCCGTACTTGCTGAAAACTTCCTTTAGTCTCTCATCATCCATCTCATCTCCGAAATTTTTGATGTAAACATTGGTGAATTCATGGGCTTTGTTTTGAAACTCGGCTTCTCGATCTTTGCGGCTTTTGAATCTACCAACAAACAGCCTGCAGTCCTTAAGCAGTGCCCCATTCATCTCCTCGATGGCCCTGTCCGCAGCAATCTGGTTTTGAAAGTGCACGAATGCATAGCCCCGGGAGCCGTGATCATCACTCATCACCTTGGAGGACAGGATCTTCCCAAACGCTGAAAAGTGTTCATAAAGGGTTTTGTTATCAATGGATCTGTCCAGATTCTTGATGAACACGTTCCCAATTCCAGATTTCCTTAAGTAGGCGTCACGTTGAGACCACATGAGACGGATGGATTTGCCCTTTATCAGGTCAAAGTTCATGGTGTCCAGGGCCTTTTGGGCATCCGCCAGCTGCAGAAAGTTCACATAGGCGTAGCCCAGGGAGCGGCGGGTGACCAGGTCCCTGCAGATGCGGATGGACAACACGGGGCCCACGGCGCTGAACTTCTTGAACAGCAGGTCCTCGGTGACATCCGCATGGAGGTCACCTACGTACAGGGAGGCCTGGCGGTACTTGGCTGCTATGTTCATCTTGCTCCTCACCACCAGAAGCCGGTCCCTAAAGAGCTCCTGGAGTGATTTCTGCAGGAGTGTGGCCCGGGCTCATGCGTGGTGGCCTCTGAGTCACGGCTTTGAGGCTCAGTGTTGGGGTGCACGTACGGCTCCCCAAGCTCAGGCATCATCCTCATTCCAAAACCCCTCAGGAGCCAGTCCGGCCCATCCTGGTACAGGAGTGACAGAACTTTGAAATGTCAAAGAAAGGCTCCCAGGACAAGCCTGTCCTTCCCGGCCAGTTTGTGAGCAATCTTCAGGTGGCGGGGCTGGCCTTCCATCTGAGTGTTCTCCACTCTGGTTCAGCCCTCTGGTCGCTGGTTTCCAAATAAAAATAGGCCTTGCTCAAGCCAGTTTAAAGTTACAGCCTCCGGGGAAGAATTCCACAAGTGGCCGCTGAGGCAACGACCCGGGACCCGGCGCGCGGCGGCGAAAGCGGGGCCCCGGAGCCCCGAACCGCCCGGGACCGGGTCGTGCTGGCGGCGCCGCCCGGGCGCGGCCGGGGGCTCCGCGGGCTCCGCGCGCCCTGACCGATCCCGGCCGTTTTCCTCCCTGAAGATCCCGCGCGGAGCCCTGGGAAGGACGGGTGGGGGATGGGGAGGCGGACAGATCGACGGGGTGGATGGACGGAAGGACTGACGGCCGCGGCCCGGTGGGCTGCAGAGGCCGAGCAGGGGCTGGGGGCTCACCCGGGATGCGGACGGCGCGGGGCGGACGGGAAGCCCGGAACTCGCGCGCTCAACTTCCCGCGCACTCGCTGCCAAGGGGGATGTTTTCTTTTTAATATTTTTGGAGAATGTTTTTCTTCCCACCCGCCCCTCTCGCTCACTTCCCACCCGCCTCCGAAGGCTTGGCTGAGGAGCAGGAGGCGGTGACCAGGGTGGAGAAAAGACAGCCTAGGGGAGTGGCCCTAATAAACCCACCCGCCCGCTGGCCCTGGCGTTAAGTCTGACTGCGGGAGCTTTGCCAAGTGTGGATCTGGGCTTGTCACTTCCTAACTTCAAACTGTCCAGTGGCTTCCTTTGACTCTTGGATAAGATCCAACATCCGTACCTTGTTCTACAAAGTTCTGCGGGATTCCTTCCACGTTCAGCCTCAACTGCCCCCTGGATCCCTTACTAAACTACATGCCTTCTTTTGTTCAGGGGCAGCTTGACAAAGCTGTGTAGATGCTCTTTCCAAACAGAAGTTTCCCCTGTACAACTTTTGAAAAACTTCAGTTTTCACTCTTAGAAAGTTACACTACCTTGTATTTTCCTGGAGTTTGTCTAATTTAAATATATTGTACATTCCATGGCAGTAGGGACCATAAACTCGTTTTATTTCCTGGCTTAACTTGGAGAAATGAGGTGCTCAGCATTTACTGAAAGAATCCATTGCGTGGAATAGATGAGATATTTAATCTGATGTTGGTTTTCATGCCTGGAAACATGGAAATGGTGTTCCTTACCTCAGATTAAATGTAAAGATTAAATGAATTAATAGATTTGGAAATTTCTAACAATATCTTGCAGAGAATAGGCTTTGGGTAACATCGGTTTTATTTCCTCTAGTTAAAAAATTCCTTAACATCATTTCTGTAAAACATTAAATTTGAATCATCATTCATTTTAAAGAATGTTACCTGCAAAACTGAATTGTGTGGATTGGTTTATATAAAGTTAATCTATGGTTTTCAAACTTTAATGGACATAGAAATGCAAAAGGAATCTTTTTTGAAAGCAGATTCTGATTCAGTAATTTGGAATGAACTAGAAACTCTACACTTTCAAAAAGCCCCTGAATGATGCAGATTCTATTGGTCTTTGAGCTACACTCTTAATAACAAGACTTTAAGGCTAAATGAATGAGTCCCCATACTGGTGTATTCTCTAAGGGCTAGAAAAAAATTGTTTTTCTTTCAAGAGATAATGATACTGACAAAACTCTCAGTGCTACATTAAACACACACACAACTAAATTGGAAGGTGATTTTCACTATAAAATCCAAATTGCTTTTAACTTATCTAATGTTGAATAATGATTCTATGATAACTCCCAAATTAATCCTGATTACTGCTTTTTGTTTGTGAAATTTATTCTGATATGTGTGCTCTTGTAGGATCATTGTTCAAATAAAGTAATCTTTTCTTCAACCATATATCTTCTAGGTGCAATTAAAAAGGAAAAAAAAGACCACTGACATAGGTGGTAGATACCAACAGTGGATACCAGCACATACTTAAAAAATTCAGACACTATTTGGCATTGTTCAAAGTAAATAAAAGTTGTCACCATATTCAGTATTATCAGGTCTGTTAAAAAAAGAAAGTTTCTAAGTGTACATTTCCTGAGAATTTGCTAAGACTTTTTATTTCTAGGAAAAGTGCCTAAGATCACATTAGTTCTTCGTTAAATAATTTAGCTATAGCAGATATCAGAATATTTCAAAAATTCATTTATTTTCCATTTTACTTTAGTGTAATCTTCATAAACATTTTGTGAAAAGTGAAGAAGAGTTTCCGGTTTAGTCTTAAAATTTAGTCTTCAATTTCTTGTCTCTAATCAACATACAAGCGAAAGGTACAAACTTCAATTTGTTAAATGACCACCAGTCATGCTTCTTATTTATAGTACTCATTACACTGCTTTCATTTTTTATGTTTTAACAAAGTAAGCATTTTTTAAGCATCTATGATTCTTTCTTCTCCTTAATTCTCTAAATCTCATCATTTTGTCAGTTGTGTTGATTCAATAATTCCTTAATTTGGGATGTCTTTTACCCTTTGCCCTTTGTTTCTATTCCCATTACCACTGCTCTTGCCTCATCTCCTTGTGCATTATTGCACAAGTTTTATCCATTCATCTTCTTTTGTTTATATGCCAGCCTATTTATATGGCAGTGCAGTGTGCATTGTGCTGCTAGCATAATCTTACTAACAATTCTTTCATAAGATTTCAGTAAAAAATAACAAATGACTACCAAAACTGTGCAGTATCAATTCTATCCTAGCTACATATATCTTCTGTCAGGCTAATTCATCATTTTTTATATGTACATACAGTTAATTCTTCTAAATACATACTTCCCCTATGATTATCTAAATTCTATTATCCTTGAGCCCTGTTTTCATCAATACTTTTTTTCTCTCAGTAGTCCAGCTGACACTGATTACTTTTCCTTTATGGAAACAATTTATTTAACATATGCATCATGTATTTGTACTTAATTTTGGCATGAATTTATTGGTTTTGATAGACTTTGACTTACAATTGATACTGCCAATGTTAATTGCCTTATACTTTCCTTACCCAATTGTTGCAGGTTTGCATATTGCTAACTTGCATGTCTTCTTAATTCCTCAAATATTCTGAAAATATCTCCATTAAGTGCCAATAATTTGCTTCTTTTTTTTTTTTTGACTGCACAGTGTGGCATACAGTATCTCAGTTACCAGACCAGGAACTGAACCTGAACCCTCTGCAGTGGAAGCATGGAGTCTTAATCACTGGACCACCACAGAAATCTCTGTTTTGCCTCATTTTGAAATACGTTGTAAGTTTGCCCATCTTATGTTATTTAGCTCAATCACCATTCAGAGTACCAGTATATTTTGTGTGGGTGACTTACAGCATTCAAATTAGAGGACATAAGATGCTGTTTTGCTTAAATGGCAGGAAAAAATGTTTGTCAGTGTTTCAATTCACTGATATTGATGTTAACGGAGGTCAGTGCTTAACTCAGTACATATTATGAAGAAATGAGTAAACAGCTATTTTAAGTATGAAAAAGCATTTTAAAATAGAAATCTCTTGTACTAATTAGATCAGTTTCTGACATCTACTTGAATCATTGCTCTGATGTAGTCAAACTATTGATAAAATTTTCCTTATTTTTGTTCAAAATGTTCCATATAATCTTAATAGAAAGCAAGAACATAAATGAAGCTTGTTTTTCATATATTTAGATAGTATTTTGTTCAGTATTTACTCCAAAGTGTAATATAGTGTGTTTTAGATTGTTTCAATTTTATTTGACAATTATGGTCTCTCTTCAGTTGTAACTGTTTTCTCATTTTTTTCTTTACCAAGATAGTGTTAATTTCCTTAGAATGAGGTATATGGTTTATGTATCAAAGTGATACTTCTTCTTTCAGGGCATATAGAAATGTCACAAAAATAATATTTGATTACTAGTAGTTCTTGATCAAAAGTTCAAATCAATCCAAAATATATTTTCCAGTAAAAATACAGGCATTATAGAAATTAAACTGAATAAGAGACAACATCTTTACCTGAAAGTTTCAAGGCTCTTATTAGAAAAAAGAAAAAAAAAAAAAGACTAAAGCAACAACTTTAAAACAATGTAAATTCAGTAGCTAAGAATGTATAAGATAGAAATTTAGCAAAGGAGATATATGAGTAAGTCTATCTATAAGAACCAAAAAAAGATTTTGCAGAGAAGATGGTACTAAAGAAAACCAAGCTCTCTTTTTGTGAACTATGGGGAAGTTTAGGTATAAATAATGTTGGTGTCAGGCTTCCCCGGTGGCTCAGCAGTAAAGAATCTGCCCACCAATGCAGGAGGCATGGGTTTGATCCCTGGGTTGGGAAGACCTGGAGAAGGGAACGACAACTGACTCCAGTATTCTTGCCTGGAAAATGGCAAGGACAGAGGAGCCTGAAAGGATACAGTCCACAGAGTCACAAAGAGTTGGAAATGACTTAGCGACTAAACAAGAACCACCACAACTAAAATGCTGGCATCAACCAGTATCCACTTGATATTGCTGGAATACAAAGTGTGAAGAAGGAAGTGGCAGGAATTGAGATGAGAACAAAGTAAGAGCAATAGACCAGATTGCCTCACATGCTAGTCTGTATTACAGAATTTGTTCTAAAGGAAAGCTATTGGAATAATTGATCTAAGGAATGACATGTTTATATTACCTCTCAGAATTGTAATGTGAGGATAATGTGAAAGACATGGAGTCCTGGAAACATGAAGCAGGAATAATGTAAAGATGCATAATCATAAACCATTCTGAGTATTAAAATGGACTTTAAAATAAAAATCTCTTGGAGAATTCCCTGGTGGTCCAGTGATTAGGATTTGGCACCTTCACTGCTGTGGCCCAAGTTCAGTCCTTCATGAGGGATCGTGCAAGCTGTATGGCCAAAAAAATAAAAGAAAATAAAAATAGAATAGAATGGAATAAAATAAAATCTCTCATACTAATGAGACCAAAGTGTTTCTGAAGTCTGTTGAAATGGTTGCTGTGATGTAGTCAAGTGAAGTAAAAGTTGCTCAGTCGTGTAGTCAACTGTTAGTAACATAGTTTTAGGCATTGATGGTATGGCGATTAAGATACAACTGATGTTGAAAAGCATTTGTTTTAAAGTTCCAATCTGACTGCCCTCAGATGGCTGCCCAAAGGTTCTGCATTTTGTCACTTTGTCATACTTACTTTATTTGTACCCTTTCTCCTTGCTCCAGAGCTCCAGCTTCATCTTACTGTTTAATCCTGTTGCCAAAGCTAAGAAAGCTGCTCACCTTGTATTTTCAGTTTTTCAGTTAGCAATCAGACACATCTATCACCACGTATTATCACCTTTCATAACACAAATCCGTTGTACTATTATGCCCAAATCTCTTCAACCCTACCACGGGTAGGCAAGGAAGAACTAAGGGAGTGAAGAAGTCTGAGATGCCCTTCTTGGCCAGCTATCCTTTTCTTGGTGAACCTATGTACTACTGTAAGCGAATCTTATTGGCTCTAACCTTGATGAATAGAGAAGGATTGGGGACTACTGCCTTATTCTTGTAATCAGGGAAGATCTAATGTCTTTCATGAAGATGTTCATCTCATTACTGGTCATTCATACATTTCCTGACACCCAGCTGGGGATCTCTTGTCTACTTTGGATAGAAATATGTTCTGCTCATCTCATCATTTTAGTCTCTACTTGTCTACACTGCTGCCGTTAGCATTAGTCAGCCAAATTCCTATCTAGAAAATGGTGTCCCAGATTCCACAGGCTTAACCCTCCAAAGTTTCTGCATTACAATCCACAGGAGTCAATGCAGAAGAGAAAGTGGTTCAAGACTGGGTCACTGGGAATTGATCCTTTAGGTGTTAATGATTTCTCCTCATTCATGCTTTTCTCTGAAGGCGAACCTTATGAAAGAATGTGAACAGGTTGATACCAGTTCAGGGTGTGTAATTATCTCTGCTGTTCTCCTGCCAGGACCATTTCTGTAATTAGGTAGAAAAGTTTTATGAAGCAACAGATTTTCTGCATGGTCCCATGTTCTGGCTACAAATGACAAATTCCAAATACCTGAAAAGTTGTTCTAGATATAAAGTCTTTTTCCTATAGTTTGATAATTCTGTCTTTAAAGAAAAATATCTTTTCTTCTGGTATCAGTTCCTGATATCTTATCTTGGTGTGTAACTGCATCTTCTGATGTTTGCTGTTATGTCCAACTGCAGGAGGTGCTAGTCAATTACAGGCTTAGGAACTACTTGCTATGTGAAAACCTCTTTATCCCATTGCCACATATATAAATACAGACTCATTTGTTATTTTTTATTATTGGTTACTATCCTCAACACTCACACACAAGCTATGCCACCACCACTACCGACATCTTTAAAGTGAAAATTCCACAAAAGCAAAAATTGTGTCTAAATGAGTCACCACCATATTCTCAATGCCTTAAATAAGGGCTCCCATGCAATGGGGTTCTCAACACTTCTATTTTGAATGTTGACAGACAATTCTTTATAAATCATTTACATTTCTACACAGCTTATAGAGGTATGCCTGCATGCTCAGTCACTCAGTCATGTCCAACTCTTTATGACGCCATAGACCATAGCTTGCCAGGCTCCTCTGTTCATGGAATTTACCAGGCAAGAACACTAGAGTGGTTTTCATTTCCTTGTCAAGGGATCTTCCCCACCCAGGGCTCAAACCTGTGTCTCTTGCGTCTCCTGCATTGCCAGGTGGGGTCTTTCTACTGCAACACCTGGGAAGGCCATAAGTGGAGGCACTGAGTGCCTTTGTCTTGAACTAAGGTTTAAACAATGTTTAAATAGCAAATGGCCTTGGAAAATATTGTGTTTCTCTCTGAAGCAAAGTGCAGGTTTATGCAAAGACTTAGAAGATATAGATACTTTCTTTGGAGCACAGAGCAGGCATACTTTCTGCCCATTACAAATGATTCAGATTTTGTAAGTACTGGGTTACTCTCCTGTTATACAACCCACTGTGGGTGCAGGAGTCACCTGGATGTTCACACACCAAACTGTGGGAATTTGGGCTTGGGGAAACTAACAAGCATATGTTAATATTGGCTACTGCTGTCACTGTGAGGAATGAAGTCTTTGTCTCTAATCCAGAGCATCCATAAAACTGTCGTAAGCTAATTTCTTTGACTACAAGTAGGGTAAAATCTCAGACCTTCATAGATCTTGACAGTTTTGATAGCAATAATGGGATCTTAACAAAGACATAGATCTCTGGAAAGGAAGGCTAATGGCCACACAGGTAGCTAAATGGGATTTATCTGTAGCAAAAATATAAACCAAATAATATTAATATCATCTATGTGGCCAAAAAATTGCTCCTCAGTTTATTGCCTGTTAATCAGGAGAAATGGATCAGGTGGTCTCAGGCTAAGGCTAGGGGAATAGATACAAAGTCAGCTGCCCAAATGGCAGCCTGGTTGTTGTTGTTCAGTCATTAGGTTTATGTCTGACTCTTTGAGATCCCATGAACTGCCACATGCCAAGCTTCCGTGTCCTTCACTATCACCCAGAGTTTGCTCAAACTCATGTCCATTGAGTCAGTGATGCCATCCAACCATCTCATCCTCTGTGGCCTCCTGCTCTCAATCTTTCCCAGCATCATGGCCCTTAACTCTGCTTAGGGGAAGGCAATTTTCTCACTATTCTGGTCTCAGGTCCATCCCATTGAAACAACTAAGATTAATCCGGGACAGGCAGACGGTTTAACACTTTCAGACAATCATTGCAGACACTTGTACATTCACTGAATGTGAAAAGCAGGAAATTTATGACCACTATAAGCATTAACAAGACAAGTCAATACAACTTTGGTTACTTCTTATGGTAGATGATGCTGGGGTAGAGTATGTAAGACTTGTGGGGAAAAAAAAACAAAAAAACAAAAAACCAGCAGTAGCTGTGTCATCTCCTGGCTTAGCTGTTTTTATGGGCTTCTATGGTCTATCATGTCAACTTTAGAATCATTTGAAGACAAAAGCAAAAGATCTCCAGTTATTCATTGATTTGTTTTTCAGTGGGTGCTAACTATTATTGATAGTAAACAGCTTTGGTCCACTTAGGGAGATTTTCCTGAGATAGAAGTACTATTGTGGAAATGTACAGATGAGTAACTGACTAGTATTTATGCTTTTACTGTCCTGATTGGATTTGAGCAAAGTGACCCACGGGGGAAATAAATTACCAATCCAAAGAAAGTTTTGTAATTCCCAAAATAACTAACCCCTACCATTAGGGAAAAATTCCCCAGCCCCTATATTAAAACAAGATGAAACTAACTTTCATCTTATGACAATGGAGCAGGAAATGCCTCATATTAAGGTGAACTGCTTTTAAAAAGTTGCTGCCCTATAAGTCAAGCCCAACTTGGCTAAAGTGCACTAACCCAACAGCCCCAAAGGCAAGTTCGTTGGCTGTGGCCACTGAATGTATTCTCCAAGGCTAAACAAGATTGTGCCAGTTATTAGGAATAGAACACTTGATAGGTAAAGACTTTTGAGCAGACTGAAAATATTGGAATTAATTTATTTAAATCCAAAGCTAAAATCGTACCACTTAAACCTGATGGTAAAGGTGAGTCTAATTTTAAAGGTAAGGAGCAGTTTTCCTTGTGTTCATTGCCTAATCCTTTGCTCCATATTTACTTCCACCTCAGGCATTTCAATGAGAAAGATAATTATTGATTGGCCAAAGTTTCCTGGTGCCTGAAGGGAAACCAGTGTCAAGCTTGCTGGGTTATTTCAGGGAAGGGAAAGAATCAAAATTCAATGGCTTTTTTGGACACTGATGTTCAAGTCACAATCCTACCTAGACTCTTGGAAGGAAGAGGGTGCTCAAATCCAACTAATGGGGTTGGGCACAGTTCACAGTGGGCAAGAGAAGATAAATGGTCCTTGTGGGTGGGTGAGTCCTTTGGGACACAGCAAAGCACTGTTCATTGATTTTACAACTGAGTTTATACTAGGAATTTATGTGTTAGGTGTTCATACATTCTTACAAATTGGTAAATTACAAACAACCCTCTTTCGGGTACTGTATTATGGGCATGGTGGCTCAGTGGCAAAGAATCCACCTGCCAATGCAGGAGATGTGATTTGATCCTTGGGTCAGGGAGATCTCCTTGAGAAGGAAATGACAACCCACTCCAGTATTCTTGCCTGGGAAATCCCATGAGCTGAGGAACCTGGCATGCTAAAAACATGGGGTCACAAAGAGTCAGAAACCACTTAGCGACTATACAACAATTATGGATATAAATAGCTGCTCCTTATCAAAACATCTGGGTCCCTAATATAAATGCCCATGTTAAAGGTCATTCACTTGTGAGTTTGACAGTAATCAAGCTGATAAATCAATGTTCAGCACTTAACTGTCACTGCTCCCTGAGTCCATCATTGTGTCCCATGTTTCATGACTGTGTTTCTGCAGTGGAGAAAGGTCGCATTACATTGAGTCCTGCCCACTCCCAGCCTCCACTCGTGTTACCCTCTTGGATCAATCAGTACAGGCTCACCACCACTGACACATATTCAGGTTACAGTTCTGCTGTTCAAGTTCAGTCTGTACCACTGTGATCTTTGAGGCTAAACTACTGTATTTTGGGCTTCTTGAACCAGGAATACTTAAACAGTCTGATAATGGAAAACCTTTATTACAAAATCCACTCAACAAGAAACTGATAATCAAGTTACTCAATTGATGTTCCATACTCTGCACTATCTACAGACATCATGGAGGATTAGAACATCCTCAAAAATCAACTCAAAATGATTCTGACTGTACCTTCCTCTGCCACTGTTGGTTCACACCTTGTAGTCAGAGAATTTAATCACTGAATGCATGTGGCCGTCCCCAGCAAGTGCTGATCTCATTTGTTAACTTCCTAGGTAATGATCAGGACCAAGCTAGGTTACATAGACTTATTATGAGTAGCTGCATTCTACCCTGTCCATGCTTGACCATATGGTCTTTTCTTTCCCCTAATGTCATCACCAGGCTGGATTGGTTAATGCATCCTCTAAGAAGTAGCATGGCCAAAAGGGACTCAAGGGACTCAAACTCTGTTTGATGGGAAGCAACTCTTCACACATCTTTTGTGTTTCTGCATAAACTGCAAGAAGAGGCACTACTGCCATTTCTCCAGACTGTCCTTTCTAGGATGTTTATATAGCAAACTAACTGCCTTGGAAGATAGAGTTGGTGTCTCTCCAAGCAAACACCAGGCGTTCTTGGTACAGCTTATAAAATATCTCTGTTCCCTAAGTCCAAGTTCCTTTAATGCAACCTACTTAATATTAAGGGGTCACCTTACTCTCTTCATAGGACTCTTTGGGAATTGTTCTTAGGGAACTGATAGGAGAAATGATTATATGCTGGCTGCTGCTGTTGCTCTCAGAGATTAAGTTCTTTGTGCCTGATTCATATCTTGTTTCAGCATCCATGAAAACAGAATACTAATCTAGCAGTAAAAAGCAGGGGAGATATCAAAGTCTTCACAGATCTTGACATTAAGCAAGTAATTGAATGAGTTATGCATAGTTTCTGTCATGTATGAAGCACAATTCTCACGACTTTGGAGGAAGATCACTGGTATATTTCTGCATCCTCATACTGCACTCAGTATCACCTCTCCATCTCCACTGGCCAAGTGGTGATGCACCTAAGTGCAATCAGTAAGACTGGAAGCTATCTGGTATACAGCCATTAGTCCCTCTTTCTTTTGCCCATTCTCTGTCTTGCAAGTTTCAGTGGGTTACCTTAGCCCCCTTTGTTTCCAATGTCCTTATCAAATTAGCTTTAGACACAAAAATATTGAAAACAACTTGGGTTTAGAATATATTTGGGGCATTTTTGACTCCATCAAAAATATATTTAAATATATATATATATACACACACACACACACACACACACACACATATATACTTGTACTTTAAGTACAAGTATATGTGTGTGTACTTTAACTTGAATACGACAATCTGAAAGAAAGTCTTTAAAGTCTCCATAATCTTCTTGTAATTCAGTCTCTGGAACATTTCATTTTGGTCTCTGAAGTCAAGCACCTGCTACTGTGTGCCCTGGACTTCTACAATCTGAGAACATTGAGGAGAGTCTGGGTTACTTATTCTATTTCCTTTCTAAGACTGAATGGTTCCTTGCTGAGCAGCACACAATCCACAATTGACTAGGATCCTTTCATTAAGTCTACCTTGGCCTACGTGCTGTTTCTTTCTATAGGAATGAGATGCTGAAATATCTTTAGTGGAATCTTGGCATTCTTCACATTGGCTTCCTTTCCTAATATTTTATGCAGAAAATTCTCTGCATGCATCATCCTAATAAACTTTTATAAAAAGTCATAGTCTTGGCTGACTTTTTAGATAGAAAATCTCTTTCTAAAACCTACACTTTGACAGCTGTCCTAGTGCTAAGATCACTGTCTAACTCATCCTACAGCTGTCTCAGTGCTAAGATATCTGTCTCCTTTGAATCCTCTCTCCTAAAGAGGGTCATAGAATCACGTCTTCTCAGGTTATGTCTACAACTAATCCTATGCACCATTTTTTCTAACACTTTCTAACAACTGTAATTTGATTCAGGGTAGTCAGTTACCATACCAGGGTTCACCAATCCCAAGGGAGAGACACCACATTTGCAAATTGGCCATTGTATCTTACACAGTCTTCCACTGTGTGCTAGTCCAGGACGTTAACTAGGAAGGACTCAGCCTTGTTTACAGCTAATCATAATCACCTTCAGACACATAGAGTCAGTCTCAGATGGCAAATCAGAAGTCCTTTTTCATTTATATTTCCTTCTCATTCCATATCTCATCCTTTCTATTTCCTCAGATTCCCTGGTTTATACCGCATCATTTCTTGTGGTCTAGGGCAGGAAAAACTATTGACCCTAGATCCTGATATTCTTCAAGAAGAGAGCATATACTACAAACCACACTTTTTTTTTCATGCTGATGTTTGAGTCTTGATATCATAATATTTTTAAAGTAACATAAAATATTTTCATTCTTAAAGGCCCAGCTCCACCAGAAGTAAAGAATGAGAAGAGCAAGAGTCTAAAGGGACAGAGACCTGAGCCAGTCACATAGTCAACTGAATGATTACTGATGAGGGCCTGAATTAAGACACTAAGTAGTTTAGAGTTGTTACATATGCAAGAGGTGGAACTGGTATATAATCTGAATTATGATTTTCCCTAAAATTACTCATAAAAATGTTTAGTATTTAACTAATAAGAGCAACTGTCTCTTGTACATCATCTATATTCTAGACATTATATATTGCTACATAAAATGAGTATAGAATAAGTGGTCAACCAATTCCTATTTTTTAAAAATATTGTATTATTATCAGTTTTACATATTTTGCCTATTCATTTCTGACAACAGTCCTAAAAGGGAGCTACATTTACCATTGTTTTAGATCTGGACATCAGATACAGAAACTATAAGTAAGTTGTCCAAGTAATTGAAGTATAAGAAAGTGAGGATTTTAATCTATGTCTCTTGATTTCCAAACTCATTTCTTTCCATTGTATAAATTATATTAACTTTAAATGTAGTTTTTGATGTTTCTGTAAACATACTTGTGTCTTTATTTTTTTCTTTTAACTGAGATTGAAACGTTATACAAGCCCCTGAGTCCCTGTCCGTTGAAGTCAAAGGCTTTTATTTTATTAATAGTCTCCCAGGTCTCCCTTGAGTCTTAAAAGGCTGACTCTAGAGTTAATTAGAAATGTGAAGATGTAGAAACATACAATAGCTGTTGGCAACAATTTAGACTAAACCAGCCACAGAGCAGTCACCAAACTCCCAGTTCCCTGAAAGATATAAATCAAAGTCTGACATACATTCCTAAGTTATTTTTGCAGGAAGCAGACCCTCCTCCAGGTGAAAACTACTGACCTCAAGTACCCAGACACCAGACCAGTTGAAACCATAAGATTTGTGATTCTAGAAATTTCACCTTGATGTTAACTAATCTGAGAACCGTGCATGCACACACTGATCACATACCCTTAAAACAAACCCCAGCCTTCAAAAGCCAAACTTTATCTGCAACAAGATGTTAAGGTGATTCTTAAAGACACTAGTCTACCATCTTCTCATTTAGCTGGCTTGGCTTTCTTTAATAAAGTCATTTTCCTTGCCTCAACACCTTGTCACTTGACTTACTGACCTGTCGTGCAGCAAGTGACCAACCCTGGATTTGGTAACAAGATCTAACTGATACATAACATTGTGTGAATTTACAATATACAATATGTTGATTTGATATATTTGTATACTTCATTATGATCACCACCTTAGTCTAGCTAATACCTCTATCACATCACATGATTACCTTTTCTTTTTGTGATGAGAGCAGTTAAGATCTATTCTCTTAGCAACTTTGAAATTTGTGAAACACTATCGTTAAAAATAATCTCTATGCTGTGCATCTCTAATTTTTTAAAACAACAGTCAATCTAACTTAAAAGGCATTAAAAGGATTTCAAAGACAATAAAAACAAAGCGTCAAGCAATATTCAGTTTCCCTTATCATGTACTGTATTCCCTCATCACAATAATTTGTACTTTTTGTAGCCATTTAGAACATCCTGTCAGCATTCTCTGTGTCCTTATTCCTGCTATTTCTTAATTTACCTTCTCCTTATATTTTGCTAACACATCTTTTCTCGTCAGCTAACTAATTAAACAATCTTCCAGACTATATTGTGTAAGTTCCTAATGGGATGTCAAAGAGACACTGGAGACAAATGCATCACCAGGCCATGAGTGAGGTGTGTAGGGATTCTGGGAAGATGTGCCACTTTGATGGACAGGGACTTTGAGCTCATAAAGCCCTCAGGGATCTCCTTGACCCTCTGGAATTTTCATACTGACATAGCTGAAATTCTCTTAAGCTGTTCTGTTCCCAGAACAGATACAAGTGTGTTTTTACGTGGAGTCCAAGCTGGTTTTACTTATTTGTTTGCTTGTTTATTTATATTTATTTTTATTGAGATATAATTGACATGTATTAGTTTCAAGTGTACAATACAATGATTAGAAATCTGTATATATTCACTGAGGAGTGAGCACCAGAATAAATCTAGTTACCATCCATCACCATACATGGTTACTATATTTTTTCTTTGCAATGAGAAATTTTTGGAGGCAGGCTAATTTTAGATAACCATAAGAAGACTACTGCTGAGAAAAATTTCAGAGATGATTCAAAAGGAAAAAAGGATGAAAGGAAAGAATGATTTTGAAGAAGAATGGCTAAATTCCGGAAATACAAAAATCATACCTGGAATACTATTAGGTCAATCTGAGAAAACAGGTTGTTTCTCTGGTCATGTAAGGCTAATGCTAATCATCTTTATAAATTTTCTGGGACTTACTTTTTCCATTTGTGAAAAGAAAATCATCAGACTATGAAAGCAAAGTTATCTGATATAATAATGGAAATCAACAATTATTGAATGCTAGCATGTGTGTTAGTCGCTCAGTCCTGTCTGACTCTCTGTGATCCCTTGAACTGTAGCCCCAAAGCTCCTCTGGTCATGGGACTTTCTAGGCAAGAATACTGGAGTGGGTCGCCATTCCCTTCTTCAGGGGATCTTCCCAATTCTGGGATCAAATCCAGGTGTCCTACACTGCAGGCAGATTCTTTACCACGTGATATACCAAGGAAGCCCCTACTAGGTGCTTACCATGAGTCATGTTTTACCATGCCTGTTATATGAATTATCCCATTTAGTTTTTACAAAACAGCATGTGGTAGATAACCACTGTTAGCTCCATTTAAAGATAACAATGATGAGGCACAGAGAGTTTAAATTATAATTGCCTAGGGTCATGGGGTTACAAATCTTGACAGCCTGACTCTAGTCAGTTTTATTCTTGGCTTCATTGGTGAGTCAACATTTTACTCAGCTGCTGCCAAAATGTCCTTCTGAAGGCTGTTTCTGCACAGGTTGTGGGGTGATAGTTTCCACTCTGTTCCTGGTTCTCTCTGGCAGCTCTCCTTCAGATTTTAGCCAGCATTAGTCAATGGGCTTTGACACAGACACCCACTTAATTTACCCACCTCTTCGCCTACTCTTCTCTCAGTAGCCTTTAATCCTCTGCCCTCAGTCTACTTGACTCAAGTCTTCCTCCGCGCTGCTGAGCCAGTGAAGGCTGACCCATGCCCTGAAGATAGCAGTAGTCTCCAACAGCTCCACTCTCTCTACCTCATTCTCTTCTAGCCTAGTGTATTTTGCTCACTATTTTCTTAGTTTCAATCTTGCCAATATTATCTACATCCCCACTCCAGATATAAAATGAAAATTAGGCCAGGGTGAATATTCAGCCTTTCTTACACCACAGGGGACTGGGTAGTTCAAAGACTTAGATACGCAATTTCTGTTGACAGTCATTCTAAGCTGTGACAACCTTTTACTGAACTAGAGTTTTTTATTGAATTTTTCATGTCATGTGCATTTTTAAATCTGGTCAGCAACTCTCCATCTATTCTTTCAATGATATAATTTGTCTATGAAATCATTATAATCTCTTAGTTTTCTCCTAGTAAACCAAAATTTATTTTCTCTTCCTTTATGGATTATTTGTATTTATTTTGTTGTTTTGATACTTTAATTCTTTTAAAGTCATTAAGAGTGTTTATTGTGAGTGGTGTTTATTTCTACTTCACACACACCGCTGCTGCTAAGTCGCTTCAGTCATGTCCGACTCTGCGCAACCCCAGACACGGCAGCCCACCAGGCTCCCCCGTCCCTGGGACTCTCCAGGCAAGAACACTGGAGTGGGTTGCCATTTCCTTCTCCAATGCATGAAAGTGAAAAGTGAAAGGGAAGTCACTCAATCGTGTCCGACTCCTAGTGACCCCATGGACTGCAGCCTACCAGGCTCCTCCGAGCATGGGATTTTCGAGGCAAGAGTATTGGAGTGAGGTGCCATTGCCTTCTCTATTTCACACACACACACACACACACACACACACACAAATGCATTTCTTGATTATAGACTTGTCTCATCCTGTATGTTGCAGCCCCACTTGTGGTGAAGATGTAAAACTGTTTCAGTAATTTAACTCCCCCCCAAAAATATTCTCTAGTGGTTCCTAACATATTTCTCTTTGCTAACAATCTTAAATTACCTTCCTCCTCTGTGAACCACATTTTATTAATATGTCTTATCTAAGTGATATTAGTTTTTTTATGTAATAATATTTTATAAGCTCTTACAAAACTCATGCTGCTGCTGCTGCTAAGTCGATTCAATCGTGTCCAACTCTGTGCGACCCCATAGACGGAAGCCCACTAAGCTCCCCTGTCCTTGGGATTCTCCAGGCAAGAACACTGGACTGGGTTGCCATTTCCTTCTCCAATGCATGAAAGTGAAAAGTGAAAGGGAAGTCGCTCAGTTGTGTCCGACTCTTAGCGACCCCATGGACTGCAGCCCACCAGGTTCCTCCATCCATGGGATTTTCCAGGCAAGAGTACTGGAGTGGGGTGCCATTGCCTTCTCCGACAAAACTCATAAGTACTACAAAAAGCACCATCTTGGAAATAACAATCTAATTATTGTAGTTGATATTTGCCCTTTCTTTAGCAGTAAATAGTGTTGGAATTGCTTTTATTTTTCTTCTTAGAAATATTAAATAATTTTCATGACATTTATTATTGAGACTAGAGCAACTAAAAATAGTAGTGCTAATCATAAGATATATAAGCTCTTACATCATAAGATATATTTGGAAAAACCAAAAAAAATCTCAGTTTGGAAAATAGGAGATTCATGCAGAATCTTTTAATTGTTTTGAGAAAGTGAGTTTCAACTTAATCTCTGTGTGAATAGGAAGGACTGGTGACAATTATATGAGGAATATTTTAGCTTAATTTGAAAAATTACATAAATTAGAGGAATTTAAAAATAAAAGTGTTTTTTTTTTTTTTTTGGTGGTAACAACCTTAACTATTAAAGCAGAAGCTGTATAAAACACAGCAGGAGTATGATAAGGAGGATTCATTTTTGGCAGACTGGAATAAACAATTTTATATTTGCTCCAACTATATTATTTATAGTGTATTTTATAATTTTATGGGACATAAAATGAAAAGTTAGCATCAATGTTCAAAATAAGTAAAACTTTAAACTCTATATAAGAATGTTTCATTTCTACTGGATATTTTGAATAGTTATAGTAGAAACTATTTTTCAAAGATGTTAGATAATCAGTGTATGTTGCTTGTTAATTCTATGATTTTTTTCTATGTTTATAGTCTTTTCAGTAAAGATGAACTATATAGATACATATTTATGGGAATATTTTCTTTCAAAGATTGATAAGAGCAACAGCATTAATAACTATCACTAAGCTTAAATGTGGCAGCAAAAATTTATTTCCACTCCATTTTCAGGCATACCCAAGAGGAATACCAATTTTATAATTCTCAGAATCTGTATTTAAATATCTTTAGATTACTTGAGTAAATATTCTTGATTTTTGCAAGGGCAATTAGTATAATTCTTCTGTCAAGTATAGATTCTGGGTTTAGAATAGTAAATCACTTTACAAATGTATATGCATATATTTTTATGCACACGTATTTATGTGTTATATTTAGCTATATATTTGTGTTTACATTTTTTATACTGAAGAGAGTAAAAAAAGGAAGTGCACAAGTGTATCTGAATGTCAAATACTACTTTATTTGAGGATGTGCTATTTCAGGTGATTTTTAATACATATGTAAAGTGGTAGTAATCAACTCAGACATATTTTCAACAAACATTTGCTTGGTATTTGCCAAGTATTGTATTAAATTCTTGGGTAGAAATGACGCTAGATAGAGGTGCATAGAGTTTAGTGGAAGGAAGGAGGGAAACAGATATATAAATATCTAAATAAATGATTACAATATAACATTAACATGTATTTCTTCATTATTAGTACTAATCATTCATTCCCGAAGGGTAGTAAATACTTTCATTTGTTTTCATCTATTGTCACACCCAATACTTAGCTGAATGACCTCAACAAAGTAAATGTCTAAAAAATATTATTGATTAAATGAACACTTAAATTATAAATGTTATATCTTTGTATTCATCAAGTCTGAGAAACAGCAATAGTCAATAAAAATAAATATGGATATAGTTTTGATTGGTTAATGTATCACAAATCTGTGGGTAAGAACATGTTCCTAAAGAACATTTAGCCATGTAAGCATAGCAGAGAAACTAGGGGTTCTTTATTGAATTAACACTGAGCTAACTTCATCAACATAAAACTGTTCATCCTAATTGGTGAGTGAGGACTTGGATTTCATGGGGAAAGGAGAGGGAGAAAAGTGAAGAAACAATGACACTTTGAAGTTGGAAAGAACTTGAGGGACCAGGGTGATCAATGGAGCCTCACAGAAGCTACAACTATCGGGATATAGTCAAGAGACCAAGGAGATTGTAAAAGTGAGTGAGAAAGACTGAGATGGTTGGGAAGGAATGAAGTACCATTATTCATCCTTTTATTCCTAAATTTTTTTTTTTCTATACCTATCTCACAGAAAGAAGTCTTTCTTCTTCCCCAAGGAAAATGGTTAAGAAAATACAGACACTGGGTTGTGTCTATGTTCATCTAACACTGATTGTTCTAATAATCCCAGAAAAAGGCCAGAGGATACTTGGAAAACTTAAGTTGCAGAGCATAATATTGTATATTAGAATAATACAGCCAGTAAAAAGAGAACCATTTTTACTCTGAGTAGAGAAATTAGTATTATGGGTAAACCCACCAAATACAAACACAAAGAAAGACAAATACATTAATATACCTGTAACTCAAACCAGGATATTAAGATAGTTCCCTCTTTCTGGGAACTTTGGGGGAAAGAAAGAAGGTCAAATTATAACGTGAAGTCCATTCCATTCTCTTGCTTCCAGGGAAGAATATTACCAGAGTTTAGGCATTCACCCTCAGTGTGGATTTGCCTTGGAAAAGTTGCTTATGGTGGCATTCATGCACAGAGTAATTTGGCTATGATTGATCACCTCTAACTCTCCAGGACCTAATCTAACATCAGAAAAAAATGGGGTTAAATTTCCAAGAATCTCTGAAAACAAAATGCCTTACACCATCCACGATGGTCACACTATGTCACTAACAGTTCAGTTAACTCAATCGTCTTTTCTCCTGATGTGACAATAGGGGTCAGATTCATATCAGTTTCTTTTTCTATGGTTTTCCAAAAAAACAGGAATTTTAATTAATATTAATTCAGTTCAGTCGCTCAGTCATGTCCAACTCTTTGCAACTCCATGGACTGCATTATGCTAGGCCTCCCTGTCCATCACCAACTCCTGAAGTCCACCCAAACTCATGTCTGTTGAGTCAGCGATGCCATACAGCCATCTCATCCTTTGTCATCCCATTCTCTTCCTGCCTTTAATCTTTCCCAGCATCAGGGTCTTTTCAAATCAGTCAGTTCTTCACATCAGGTGGCCAGAGTATTGGAATTTCAGCTTCAGCATCAGTCCTTCCAATGAACATCCAGGACTGATCTCCTTTAGGATGGACTGGTTGGATCTCTTTGCAGACCAAGGGACTCTTAAACATCTTACTCAACACCACAGTTCAAAAGCACCAATTCTTTGGCAATCAGCTTTCTTTATAGTCCAACTCTCACATCCAAAAATGACTACTGGAAAAAACATAGCCTTGACTAAACGGATGTTTGTTGGCAAAGTAATGTCTCTGCTTTTGAATATGCTATCTAGGTTGGTCATAACTTTCCTTCCAAGGAGTAAGAGTCTTTTAATTTCATGGCCAAAATCACCATCTACAGTGATTCTGGAGCCCCCCAAAATAAAGTCAGCCACCGTTTCCATGTTTCCGCATCTATTTGCCATGAAATGATGGGACAAGATGCCATGATCTTCGTTTTCTGAATGTTGAGCTTTAAGCCAACTTTTTCACTCTCCTCTTTCACTTTCATCAAGAGGCTCTTTAGTTCTTCACTTTCTGCCGTTAGTGTGGTATCATCTGCATATTCTTCTTCACTTTCTGCCATAAGGGTGGTGTCATCTGCATATCTGAGGTTATTGATATTTCTCCCGGCAATTTGATTCCCGCTTGTGCTTCTTCCAGCCCAGTGTTTCTCATGATGTACTCTGCATAGAAGTTAAATAAGCAGGATGACAATATACAGCCTTGATGTACTCCTTTTCCTATTGGGAACCAGTCTGTTGTCCCATGTCCAGTTCTAACTGTTCCTTCCTGATCTGCATACAGGTCTCTCAAAAGGCAGATCAGGTGGTCTAGTATTCCCATCTCTTTCAGAATTTTCCACAGTTTATTGTGATCCACACAGTCAAAGGCTTTGGCATAGTCAGTAAAGCAGAAATAGATGTTTTTCTGGAACTCTCTTGCTTTTTTGATGATCCAGCAGATGTTGGCAATTTGATCTCTGGTTCCTTTGCCTTTTCTAAAACCAGCTTGAACATCTGGAAGTTCACGGTTCATGTACTGTTGAAGCCTGGCTTGCAGAATTATGGGCATTACTTTACTAGCATGTGAGATGAGTGCAATTGTGTGGTAGTTTGAGCATTCTTTGGTATTGCCTTTCTTTGGGATTGGAATGAAAACTGACCTTTTCCAGTCCTGTGGCCACTGCTGAGTTTTCCAAATTTGCTGGCATATTGAGTGCCACACTTTCACAGCATCATATTTCAGGATTTGAAATAGCTTAACTGGAATTCCATCACCTCCACTAGCTTTGTTAGTAGTAATGCTTCCTAAGGCCCACCTGACTTTGAATTCCAGGATGTCTAGCTCTAGGTGAGTGATCACACCATTGTGGTTATTTGGGTCACAAAGATCTTTTTTGTACAGTTCTTCTGTGTATTCTTCCCACCTCTTCTTAGTATCTTCTGTTTCTGTTAGGTCCATACCATTTCTGTTCTTTATTGTTCCCATCTTCACATGAAATGTTCCCTTGGTATCTCTAATTTTCTTGAAGAGAATAGGTCTTTCCCATTCTATTGCTTTCCTCTATTTCCTTGCATTGATCGCTGAGGAAGGCTTTCTTATCTCTCCTTGCTATTCTTTGGAACTCTGCACTCAAATGTTAACTCAAAAGGATTCTATTTTATAAAATTAAAAAATCATTAATTAATTCAAAATTTCTTATCAGTCAGTTCAGTCACTCAGTGGTATCCAACTCTTTGTGACCTTATGGACTGCAGTATGCCAGGCTTCCCTGTCCATCACCATATAAAATTTTTTTATAGTTCTTTTATATTATATGAGGTTTTTAGTTTTGTTTTTCTACCACGGTAACTTCACTTCATAAATAAATTTGACACACATTCTGTCTGCTATTCATCAAGACAAAAACAGTATCCAAATCAAAACTTAAAGACAAATTTTATATATCTGGTAATTGGATTCACTAATAGTGTCAGAAACACTGTTTTACTTTACAAACTTAAAATCTTCTCCATCAACAAGGCTCCCTCTATGTATCCTTTATATTCTCAATTTCACAGAAAAGAATGCTCAAAAACAGTCATCTGTACCACCTGTCTTCATTTCCACTCTGTCAATTCTCTCTTTAAACCTTTTCAGTACAATAAAAATGCTTTTCTCAAGGTCTTTATATTTCTGTTCTATAAATCCCATGATCACTTTTCAATTTTACGTTTCCTCTGTCTCTCAGTAGCATTTCATATACTATTTACAATTCCTCCTATCCCAGAATCTTTGTCTGACTTCTAATAATGAACTCACTTGTTCATAATTTAAGAGATATGACCAGACAACCTGAAAATATGAATTAAGTAAAATTAAAATTGAAACTAAAAAATATTAAAACCCATGAGTATATATTTGTATCAGACAGAATAGGTTATTCTCCTTTAATTAATTATCAAAAATATCCATTACAAATCATATCTCACATTGTCTTTAATTCTCAGGCCAAGCTGATAAGCATTGCCAATTACTTCAACAAAGGGAAAATATGGCTCATACACAGGTCATATGTTCATACTTCATTGACCAAAGAAAGTAATACAGCTCCATATGAGTTCCAGGGTATACATATATAATCCTCCATTAGGGATATATAGTAACTTTGGTGAACGGTAATAAAAATCTCCAATGATATCTAAGTGAACAAACAAAAACAATTTAATTCACTTTCAACCAGTACAGATTATTATAGTAATTTTTTTCTGAAACTTGGCAATTAAAAAAAATCTGAGACTATGTTTGCCTTTTAGGATAAGCTATAAATTATCTTCTTTGCCAAGAGAAATCTCCTTTGTAGAAAAATGTCTGGTAATAAATATAGAAGATACATGCCTTTAAATAACAGATTCAGGGAAGAGTTAGCAATAAACATGAAAGTGACTAGGTGAAGTTCTGGGGAAACAATATTTGCTCAGTACCAAAGTAATACCTCACACTTCACTTATTAAATTCCAAGTGAAACACTGATTCTTCATGTTGGAGAGGTCTAGATGTTCATGTGATTAATCATAACACTGATAGGGGGACAACCAACATGACTCTCCTGTTGTGCTACAAAATGAACAGAGATCATCGACCATGAAATATTCATGCACAACATGTTTAGCTTGATCCAGTCAAGCTTTGAGATTTAATTTTTAGTTTATAATAATCAAGATTTAGAGGACACACAAGGAAATATTTAGATAAATCCAGTGTTGAGTATTTTTGTAAGAACACTGGTTGGTATTTTCAAAGAGTCAATGTCACTTAAAAAAAAAAAAAAACAGTAGAGGATTTATCTACATTAACTGAAACAAAGGAGACATATATCTGATTACATTATGTACATCTTGTTTTGATTCTCATTAGTATTAAACAGCTATAAGACACTATTTTGAATATAATTGAAATTTTGAACATAGATTTGATATTAATGATAGTATGGGATTATTGTTAATTTCTTTCATAATTTATTGTGATCAGATAATTAAATGTCCTGATTATTATGAGACACATACTGAAGTATTTATAAGTGAAGTTACACATTTATAAGTAGCTTTTAAGTGGTTCCAAATTAAAGATTAAGGCAAAAGATCTCTAAAGTGGTAGGTATATGGATTTTATTGCATTACTTTATTACTTTTTATATATTTAAACTTATTTACCAATAAAAATTAGAGAACAAAGTACAATGAGATTTAATTTCTCCTCATAATATTTGCAGAGCTTTGGAAATCTGATCTTGCCCAGTGGTGGTAAGAGAATGGCAATCACAGAGTTCTTTCCGTTAATGGTTAGATCACAAGTTCTACTGAAGAGTAATTTATCAAATCTAGAAAAAACTAGATTATAAAAATGTTAATTTCTGCTTAATTTATAATATACCAAGTAATTGGAAATAATGACCCAGATAATCACAATGGTGTGATCACTGACCTAGAGCCAGAAATCCTGGAATGTGAAGTCAAGTGGGCCTTAGAAAGCATCACTACTAACAAAGCTAGTGGAGGTGATGGAATTCCAGTTGAACTATTCCAAATCCTGAAAGATGATGCTGTGAAAGTGCTGCGTTCAATATGCCAGCAAATTTGGAAAACTCAGCAGTGGCCACAGGACTGGAAAGGGTCAGTTTTCATCCCAATCCCAAAGAAAGGCAATGCCAAAGAATGCTCAAACTACCGCACAATTGCACTCATCTCACACACTAGTAAAGTAATGCTCAAAATTATCCAAGCCAGGCTTCAGCAATATGTGAACTGTGAACTTCCTGATGTTCAAGCTGGTTTTAGAAAAGGCAGAGGAACCAGAGATCAAATTGCCAACATCCGCTGGATCATAGAAAAAGCAAGAGAGTTCAAGAAAAACATCTATTTCTGCTTTATTGACTATGCCAAAGCCTTTGACTGTGTGGATCACAATAAACTGTGGGAAATTCTGAAAGAGATGGGAATACCAGACCACCTGATCTGCCTCTTGAGAAATTTGTATGCAGGTCAGGAAGCAACAGTTAGAACTGGACATGGAACAACAGACTGGTGCCAAATAGGAAAAGGAGTTCGTTAAGGCTGTATATTGTTACCCTGTTTATTTAACATATATGCAGAGTACATCATGAGAAACGCTGGACTGGAAGAAACACAAACTGGAATCAAGATTGCAGGGAGAAATATCAATAACCTCAGATATGCAGATGACACCACCCTTATGGCAGAAAGTGAAGAGGAACTCAAAAGCCTCTTGATGAAAGTGAAAGTGGAGAGTGAAAAAGTTGGCTTAAAGCTCAACATTGAGAAAACGAAGATCATGGCATCCGGTCCCACCACTTCATGAGAAATAGATGGGGAAACAGTGTCAGACTTTATTTTTCTGGGCTCCAAAATCACTGCAGATGGTGACTGCAGCCATGAAATTAAAAGACGCTTACCCCTTGGAAGGAAAGTTATGACCAACCTAGATAGCATATTCAAAAGCAGAGACATTACTTTGCCAACAAAGGTCCGTCTAGTCAAGGCTATGGTTTTTCCTGTGGTCATGTATGGATGTGAGAGTTGGACTGTAAAGAAAGGTGAGCCCCAAAGAATTGATGCTTTTGAACTGTGGTGTTGGAGAAGACTCTTGAGAGTCCCTTGGACTGCAAGGAGATCCAACCAGTCCATTCTGAAGGAGATCAGCCCTGAGAGTTCTTTGGAAGGAATGATGCTAAAGCTGAAACTCCAGTACTTTGGCCACCTCATGCGAAGAGTTGACTCATTGGAAAAGACTCTGATGCTGGGAGGGATTGGGGGCAGGAGGAGAAGGGGACGACAGAGGATGAGATGGCTGGATGGCATTGCTGACTCGATGGACGTGAGTCTGAGTGAACTCCGGGAGTTGGTGATGGACAGGGAGGTCTGGCGTGCTGCGATTCATGGGGTCGCAAAGAGTCTGACACAACTGAGCGACTGATCTGATTTGATCTGAAAATGATGTTTGAATGCATCATGTTATATCCATACAATAGATAAGGAAACAAAACACATTATTATTATGTAAAAAAAAAAGTGCAATTGCAGATCCATATCTCCATTGTGATACTAGGTAGGGGGTTCAGTTCGGTTCAGTTCAGTTGCTCAATCATGTCTGACTCTGTGACCCCATGGGTTGCAACATACCAGGCCGCCCTGTCCATCACCAACTCCTGGAGGTAAGGGGTAGAGGTAGTATAAGTCTATGTATGTAATTCTGACGATGGAGGTATAGAAGGAAAACAGATTTTAAATAAAAATTATTTTAAACCTTTTTTATATTTTTGGAGAAAATTATATGTGGACTAATAGCTATTTTTAAGTATGATTTTTCAATAATAAAAATGACCAAGACACACATGTTTACCTAAATGTTGAAGCTGGAACTGAAATTGGAAATGACCTTATTCTATTGAATACTTTTTTTAATTAAAAAAAAAAACAAAATAATAACTATGATGAAACTTAAACCCACATTTACTGCCTAATATCACATAGTTTAGGCAATTTTTCACAGAACCAGGACAAGAACTTGGGCCCTGTTATGCCATGTTTTTCTTGTGGCATGTCAAGTCCTGGCTATATGTTATCTAAATTCATGTGTGTGTGTGTGTGTTCAGTCCTTTCCAACTCTTTAAACCCCGTGGACTGTATTCTTTGGCATTGACAGGCTGATTTTTACCACTGAGCTACCAGGGAAGCCCTAGCTAATTTCATGGTTAACTGCAAAAACATTCTAATTTAGAACAGGTCAACTAAAAGAAATAATTTTTGTTGCAATATATCTTAGAGCCTCTACTTAGTAACCAAGTAAACTTTAATTTTTTTGAAGTTGAATGACTTTTTAAAAGTTTTTAGGTTTTAATTTAAATAAAGGTTAAATGTGTTTTAAAAGTATTTTTCCCAATTATCTAAAATATGACATGTTCATAACATTGAAGGAATTTTAAAATATAATTGTTTCCATTCCAATAAGCATAATATATTAGTTGATTCTAACATCATGCTATTGTGTATGAGGGTAAGGTGGGGGAATCATATGGCCTCTATCTTTCATTATTTTAGAGAGCAGACAGCTTAAACTACATTCCTCAGGAGGGTCTATATCAGTCAGGATATTCTCTATTCCTCTTCCCCACACTCCCTCATTCCTTTGTAATGGAAGGAAAATGATTGATTTGATTGTGAAATTGGTGAAAACTGACTCATATAGTATGTATAATTGTGGGGTGTAATTTTTTTAATTGAACCATATTTGATTTACAATATTATATTAGTTTCAGGTGTACAACATAGTGATTCAATATTTTCATAGATTCGATTTACATTTATTACAAAATAATGTCTATAGCTCCCCATGCTGTATAATACATCCTTGCTTCTTCTCTATCTTATCTGTTCAGTTCAGTTCAGTTCGGTCGCTCAGCCGTGTCCGACTCTTTGCAACCCCATGAATCGCAGCACGCCAGACCTCCCTGTCCATCACCAACTCCTGGAGTTCACTCAGACTCCCAGAGTTTACCCAAACTCATGTCCATCCAGTCGGTGATGCCATCCAACCATCTCATCCTTTCTAGCCCCCTTCTCCTCCTGCCCCCAATCCCTCCCAGCAACAGAGTCCTTTCCAATGAGTCAACTCTTCGCATGAGGTGGCCAAAATATTGGAGTTTCAGCTTCAGCATCAGTCCTTCCATTGAATACCCAGGTCTGATCTCCTTTAGGATGGACTTGTTGGATCTTCTTGCAGTCCAAGGGACTCTCAAGAGTCTTCTCCAACACCACAGTTCAAAAGCATCAATTCTTCAGTGCTCAACTTTCTTTATAGTCCAAATCTCACATCCATACATGGCCACTGGAAAAACCATAGCCTTGACTAGACGGACCTTTGTTGGCAAAGTAATGTCTCTGCTTTTGAATATGCTATATAGGTTGGTCATAACTTTCCTTCCAAGGAGTAAGCGTCTTTTAATTTCATGGCTGCAGTCACCATCTGCAGTGATTTTGAAGCCCCCAAAAATAAAGTCTGACACTGTTTCCCCTGTTTCCCTATCTATTGGCCATGAAGTGATGGGACCAGATGCCATGATCTTAGTTTTCTGGATGTTGAGCTTTAAGCCAACTTTTTCACTGTCCACTTTCACTTTCATCAAGAGGCTTTTTAGTTCCTCTTCACTTTCTGCCATAAGGGTTGTGTCATCTGCATACCTGAGGTTATTGATACTTCTCCCAGCAATCTTGATTCCCGCTTGTGCTTCCTCCAGCCCAGCGTTTCTCATGATGTACTCTGCATATAAGTTAAATAAGCAGGGTGACAATATACAGCCTTGACGTACTCCTTTTCCTATTTGGCACCAGTCTGTTGTTCCATGTCCAGTTCTAACTGTTGCTTCCTGACCTGCATAGAGATTTCTCAAGAGGCAGATCAGGTGGTCTGGTATTCCCATCTCTTTCAGAATTTTCTAGTTTATTGTGTTCCACACAGTCAAAGGCTTTGGCATAGTCAATAAAGAAGAAATAGATGTTTTTCTTGAACTCTCTTGCTTTTTTGATGATCCAGCAGATGTCGGCAATTTGATTTCTGGTTCCTCTGCCTTTTCTAAAACCAGCTTGAACATCTGGAAGTTCACGGTTCACGTATTGCTGAAGCCTGGCTTGGAGAATTTTGAATATTACTTTACTAGCATGTGAGATGAGTGCAATTTTGTGGTATTTTGAGCATTCTTTGGCATTGCTTTTCTTTGGGATTGGAGGAAAACTGACCTGTTCCAGTCCTGTGGCCACTGCTGAATTTTCCAAATTTGCTGGCATATTGAGTGCAGCACTTTGACAGCATCATCTTTCAGGATTTGAAATAGCTCAACCGGAATTCCATCACCTCCACTAGCTTTATTCATAGTGATGCTTTCTAAGGCCCACTTTACTTCACATTCCAGGATGTCTGGCTCTAGGTCAGTGATCACACCATAATGATTATCTGGGTCGTGAAGATATTTTTTGTACAGTTCTTCTGTGTATTCTTGCCACCTCTTCTTAGTATCTTCTGCTTCTGTTAGGTCCATACCATTTCTGTCCTTTATTGAACCCATCTTTGCATGAAATATTCCCTTGGTATCTAATTTTCTTGAAGAGATCTCTAGTCTTTCCCATTCTGTTGTTTTTCTCTATATCCTTGCATTGATCCCTGAGGAAGGCTTTCTTATCTCTTCTTGCTATTCTCTGCAACTCTGCATTCAGATGCTTATATCTTTCCTTTTCTCCTTTGCTTTTCACTTCTCTTCTTTTCACAGCTACATGTAAGGCCTCCCCAGATAGCCATTTTGCTTTTTTGCATTTCTTTTCCATGGGGATGGTCTTGATCCCTGTCTCCTGTACAGTGTCAGGAACCTCTGTCCCATAGTTCATCGGGCACTCTGTCTATCAGATCTAGTCCCTTAAATCTATTTCTCACTTCCACTGTACAATCATAAGGGATTTGATTTAGGTCATATTGAATGATCTAGTCGTTTTCCCCACTGTCTTCAATTTAAGTCTGAATTTGGCCATCTTATCTGTAGTAGTTAGTATCTCTTAATCCCATACCAGGATCTTGATGGGCTCTCACCTCCCATCCCTCCCACTACCGGCCCTGCTTTCTTCTTCCTGCTGGTAACCTCTAGTTTGTTCTCTGTATCTGTGAGTCTTGTTTCTCCTTTGTTTTTTTCTTTAGGTTCCACATATGCATTATAACATAGAGTATATATCTCTCTCTGACTGATTACACTAAGCATAATCCTCTCTAGTTCTATGTTGTTGCAAATGAATTTGTAATCTATCTAAAAAGCAGAAAGAAACAGCAG
Organism: Bos indicus; assembly: GCF_029378745.1. Classification (NCBI taxonomy): domain Eukaryota; kingdom Metazoa; phylum Chordata; class Mammalia; order Artiodactyla; family Bovidae; genus Bos; species Bos indicus. The sequence continues at coordinate 24,213,050 of NC_091776.1, read as the reverse complement.
ACTGTTTCTTACCTTCCAGTCTACCAGAAATCCTCTGCATTTAAGTCTATGCAAACTGCCAGGATTCTGACAGGCCCAGCCAGGCCTTTTTTCCTCTTTTATACTTTCTGCCCTGTTACAGAAAGAATTGTTAGCTGTTACAATCCCCCATGCAGCTATTCAGGTAAATGTCTGCAACTCAGATTCAGTTTTTGTAAAAGAGAATTCTATAATTTAGACTCCATTGGATTTAGTGGATGTGAGTTAGAGGGTAAAAGAGAAGAAAGTTTCATTTTTCTGTGGAATCCAAATTGCATTCCCCAATTTTCATATAATGGGCAACTCTTGTACTTTGAGCTGTACTATAATGTGTTATATGATGTGTTAATAACTTTGATATCGTGTTTTGTTCATCAGTCCATCCTAATATTCACTTTTAGTTTGTGAGAAACCTACATTGAGAAGGGGAACCAATTCTGTACCCAATTTGAATAGTCATATAATACCGACTGTCCATTTCTGAATTTTCACCCTTCATTTATTTCCGCTATCCTGAATACTAAGAAAATAAGTTTTAGAACATAAAAAGCAGGTACTATTCAGCATTTTCTGGGTAAGAGTCAAGCATGACTTTCTCAAAACTATTCCTTTTCTTTACTTTTTTTTTTTGGTATCCAAGGGAGAAAATAGGATATGCTTACAATTTTAACTTTAAATATTTATATAGTCCATTAATAACATTATTCTATACTAGCTTAAAATGTAGAAAGGCTTTAAAAATACCAAATAGTTACTGATTTTTTTTTATGCTGAGGTAACTGTCAGAATGTAAGAGCTGAAGTTGGCAATCAAGATGTGTACAGCTGTTTCAGGTGACAGGCTTTCCAGCTTGCTGTTGTTGTTTAGCCCCTGAGTTATGTCCAGTTCTTTTGTGACTCTGTGGACTGCAGCCTGCCAGGAGCCTCTGTCCATGGGATTTACCAAGCAAGATCACTGGAGTGGGTTGCCATTTTTTTCTGCAGGGTGTCTTCCTGACGCAGAGGTCAAACTTGCGTCTCCCTCTTTGCAGGCAGATTCTTTACCACTGAACCAGGGAAGCCCACTTTTTAGGTTCAGTTCAGTTCAGTTCAGTCTCTCATTCATATCCAACTCTTTGTGACCCCATGAATCGCAGAACACCAGGCCTCCCTGCCCAAAACCAGTTCCCGGTGTTCACCCAAACTCATGTGCATCAAGTCAGTGATGCCATCCAGCCATCTCATCCTCTGTCATCCCCTTCTCCTCCTGCCCCCAATCCCTCCCAGCATCAGGGTCTTTTCCAATGAGTCAACTCTTTGCATGAGGTAGCCAAAGTATTGGAGTTTCAGCTTCAGCATCAGTCCTTCCGAAGAAATCCCAGGGCTGATCTCCTTTAGGATGGACTGGTTGGATCTCCTTGCAGTCCAAGGGACTCTCAAGAGTCTTCTCCAACACCACAGTTCAGAAGCATCAATTCCTGGGTGCTCAGCTTTCTTCACAGTCCAAATCTCACATCCATACCTGACTTTTGGAAAAACCATAGCCTTGACCAGCAGACCTTTGTTGGCAAAGTAATATCTCTGCTTTTTAATATGCTATCTAGGTTGGTCATAACTTTCCTTCTAGGTTAACTGAAGGTAATATCCTCAGACTATAGTAAAAAGAGGGAAAAGCTCAAGGAATCATAATGTTTAATAAAATGACTGTCCTATTTCCAAAAAACCATATTAGGATCAAACATCATAAATTCCTATGTGCTATCTTTATCCTTAGGTTTATTGGCTTTCTCTTTGTATTTTCCTTCTTTTAAACTCTTTAATATTTTAATGTTACTTTTTGAAAATATTTTATGCATTTTTGTAAACCACATCACATTTTTTTGTGGAATGATGAAATAACTTCCCAATTTTAAAGAGTTTATCTTATTTTTGGATGAGTTTTTTTATTCTTTATATAATGATCCTAGCACTTCAAAATTCAGTCAACTTTACCTTGCAAAACTGCTTAAGTACTTATTTTTGAAACATTTTTCTCTAGAATTGATAATTTTATAGATGTCTGTATTTTATATATTCAGCAGTATAGATGGAATTTTGGAGAAATATAGAAAATCTTTATTTTAGTAAGCAAATAGTACCCGTTACTCAAGTAATACTGTACGTATTTTCAACTTTTAAAGGGGTTTTAGTGACTGTTTTTCACTTAAGATTTTCATTAGCAGTATATTCCCAGAAAGAACAGAGTAAAATTAGATTAACTTGAATAGTTTCTTTGTAAATTAATTTATTTGTGTTAGATAAAACTTCTGGTTGTAACATAGTTGATAGAAAATTACAGTAGATAAAAGAAGCCAGGTAATTTTGTTTTATAAGAAGTTTGTTATAAATTTCCTTTGTTACTGGAAGATATTAAACCAGAGTTTAAGAAACATAGCTCTCTGCTGCTAAGTCACTTCAGTCGTGTCCGACTCTGTGCGACTCCATAGACGGCAGCCCACCAGGCTCCCCCGTCCCTGGGATTCTCCGGGCAAGAACACTGGAGTGGGTTGCCATTTCCTTCTCCAATGCATGAAAGTGAAAAGTCAAAGTGAAGTCACTCAGTCTTGTCTGACTCTTAGCGACCCCATGGACTGCAGCCTACCAGGCTCCTCCACCCATGGGATTCTCCAGGCAAGAGTACTGGAGTGGGGTGCCATTGCCTTCTCCGATAGTTCTCTGAACTTATTTTTTTCATTTATCTTCCATTTAAATACTTCAGTAGCATGGGAATTTTCAAGATACCCCAGAATGAAGATGATCAACTTTTAAACCACTCTTTCTACAAATTTAATACCAAGTCAATTTGATATATGACCTTCATTTTCATGACTGGAGTGTTTGTCTCCATGTAACCTTCCACCTCTGAGTAACTGGTTTAAAGTCTTAGAACTAAGTTAAATACCTTATCTGAAGTCAAACTCCTCTAAAAATTATAGAGTTTCCAAGGAAATACTGTTACTGTGTCACTAATGTCTTGGGGAAAAAATCTCTACAATATGAACATTTTGAAAAAAAGATGTAATTACTAAATATACCCTTTGAATACTTTTATGGAGATGGAGTGACAATTCTTTAGAGAACAGACTCTATGGAATTGAGGCTCAGACTTCTGAAAATATATATGGTGCTATATAAGTGTTGGTTAAGTGGTATTTCTTATAAATGAAAATATGATAATTCAGTTTTTCCCTTTATCAGTGCACTATTTACTGCCTCTTCTTCATACTTTTTAATTTTGGCACACTTTGTTATTCTTGTTTCTTTTTATGGATATCTTTATCAGTTTAAGAGCTTCCCTGGTGGCTCAGACGGTAAAGCATCTGCCTGCAACGTGGGAGATCTGGGTTCAATCCCTGGGTTGGGAAGATCCCCTGGAGAAGGAAATGGCAACCCACTCCAGTACTCTTGCCTGGAAAATCCCATGTATGGAGGAGCCTGGTAGGCCACAGTCCATGGGGTCACAGAGAGTCGGACACGACTGAGGGACTTCACTTTCTTTATCAATTTAAATGTAATTCTTTGATGCCCATTCAAAACTGAGAGGACATGATGGAGCTGATTCTGGGAGTAAAAAATAAGATCAGGGCTGCATCTGCAAGGGCCACATTATGAGGCAGTGGGGAGAAGAAAGGCCCTTCCTCTCTCTTCATGCTTCCACTTTCTGACAGGCTTATATTGGTGAAATCTAACAGAAAGTAAGGGACTCCCCTGGTGGCTCAGTGGTAAAAAATCTGCCTCAATGCAGGGGACACAAGTTCAATTCCTGGGTTGGGGTGATCCTCTGGAGTAGGAAATGGCAACCCACTCCAGTATTCTTGCCTGGAAAATCCCATGGACAGAGGAGCCTTGTGGGCTACAGTCCATGGGGTCACAAAGAGTGGGACACGAGTTAAGGACTAACTTAGCACCTAAACAGCAACAAGAACAGAAAGTCAGTGCTCCACCATATCCCAGCAAATAAAGACAATGTTAAACAACTGCCCTAGGCCACCGTCTGCTATTCAGTGTTCACACCTACTCTTGTGAGTATATTCATAACTCCATCCAGTAACAACGTCATGCTTCTAACAAGACACAATGGCTCACTAACAAATGCAGACCCTGTCACCTTCAAAAGACATTAAGGTCTCCATCTCTGCACATTATTTATTCAGCCATAAGGCCAACAGATCTCTACAAGACTCTTGGAAAAGTGCCACTGGGTCTCATATTAAACCCATATTAACATCAAAGTGAAGCTGTGGTGAACCACTAGACACAGACCCACCTTCTAATAATTACTTATCCACTTATCTATCTGTTCACTCTGGTTTGTCTTATTCTTGCCCTCCCTTGTTCTCTCACTCTTTACTTTCTCACTCTCTGGCTCTCTTTTCTATTGGAAATCTTAAGTACTTTAGGAATTGATAAAAACAAGTTGAGGGAAGAGACAGAGTCCATGACTGTACCAGATAACAACAAAAAAATGTTATGAAATCTACAGACTTTGTTAGAAACATTAAACTCAATGGCAGGAATTCAACAACAAATTCCTTGACATTTTAGCTATCTTGTAGATAATTTACATATATATATATATATATATATATATATATGTAAGAAATGAATGCAGAAATTTCTAATTATTTATTATCAGGTAAGATTATAATTGAAGAACATACTGGAATTATAAAGCAAAAACAGGAAACATTAGATAAATAATACCACAGTCTAAGTTTCTACTTCTTTACAGTAGCATCATTTAGTTTTTGAGAATACATACGTATTTGAGAATAACATACATATAAAATGAGAAATTCTCCTTCAAGCCAGCATATTCATTACACAGAACTACTACACTCTTAAAAAGCTACACTGAGTCATAGAAAATATATAAAGAAAAAATAGTAAATAAATAAAATTATGAAGCATTGAAAAATAAGAAAGTACAAAAAGGAAAGGTTTGGAGAAATTCTCAGGAGAAAGCAAATGGCAGTTGATCCAATTACATCAATTAGTTTGTATAATGAATAATTTTTTAGAACTATATATTATAATGCTGTTTATCAATGTTGAATTTTTAGAAGTAACATACAGAAAAACCCTGATAAATTTAATTTTAGCTAGATAATAGAATATAAATGTTGTGACCTAAATTTAAAAGAAAAAGAAAACAATACAACTGACACACACAGAGAAAGGACTATTAATTATCCAAATGTTCTCTTTTATATTTGAAGATCTATATATAGCAACATTTATGTAGATCAAGACATGGATGTAAAAGAACTGTATTTAAACTAATTAAAGGTAATTATTTAAAAAACAAGAAAAACAAAATTGTCAAAATAAAAAAAAGTAGGAGGAGGAAGGCAGACAATACACTGATAAGTAAATAAATAAAGGGAACAGTTGGAGTATTGCACTTGCACTTACAAGAATTACCACTTAATTGAAAGGAAGTGTTTAATTTGGAACAATTTGTCACCTATTCTTCATCTTCTAAACTTTGCCATGTTTCACAGATACAACAAGGTATTTAGCAGAATGCCTCTCAATTTGGATTTGTTTGATATATTCTCTTATTTGGATTCAGGTTGCATTTTTGGCAGGATCTCCAAGACTCGGTGTTATGTCATCACTTCAGAAAGCATAAACTGTCAGACTTGTGCACAAATTGTTACAGTATTAATGATGTTAATTTTAATCATTTAGTGTGATGCATGTCAGGTGTCTCCACTGTCAAATTACTCTTTCCCCACTGTAATTAACTAGCAATGTGTCTGGGTTAGGGGATACTTTGAGAATATGCACTGCAGATCAGATAATAACAGTGTAACAACTTTAAGTTTGGGGCCTTTGATAATTGTATTGTATCTAATATATAAGAATATATTTGTTCTTAGAAAATACATGTTAAATAGTGAGAAGTAAAGGAGTACAATATCCCCAACTTAATCCCAAATAGTTTAGAAATAATCTTATGTGTATGTACAAATAGATTCATAGAAGACAAAAACAAAATTAATGTAAGAATTAGTGAATCTGGATGAAGGGCTTCTGGGAGCTTTCTGTACTATTCTTGCATTTTCTTTGTAATGTTGACAATCAAAAAATTATTAAAATACAAAATGCTTACTCTAAGCTTTTGACTATGCATTGAGAGTTAGAACAGGAAAATTAGCTCTTCATTTTCTCTTAATTTATGCACTAATTTCCTTTCCATAAGAAAAATTATTTAATAATTACAAATTAAGCATTTAGCACAGTACTTAGCCCATAGTGAGGGCATAATAGTATGGTAGTGATTAAAGGGAGAACAAGAGGAAACACTAAACACTTGCTCTAAAAATTGGCTAAATGAAGACCTAAGGTTGTGATTACACAGTAATGTTTGCCCTGGATAGAACTGTTACTCTCAGTTTGTCTTATCTACTGCAAACCTTCTAGCTGGTATGCCACGGGTTACATGGCAGCAGTGTAAAGACACCATTGCTGGTTATTACAACGATGTATGCAGGATCTGAAAGAGTGCCAGGAAAGGTACAAATCATTTACAAAGAGCTGGTATTCCAAAATCAATTCCTCTAGGTTTCTTCCAGGTAATCGAGGATGATATGCCAAAGTTCCTTCACATTTCTTTCTTTTTTGAGGTGTGCTTAATGGATAAAATTTGGAAAACAGAGTACTTTTTTAAATGTAAAGATGTTCATTTTCTTATTTCAAACAAAGGTTATTGAAAATTCATATTTAATAAAGGTAAATGTAGAGGGACTTAGATTAAGAGGAGGTATGCCATTCTCAGAGCCTGTGTCTATTTTACACTAGATTGTAGCATTGGTGGGACAGAAGTAAGACACAAGTGACATTTAGTATTAATCTGAGATTAATTATCTTTGTTTTATGAAATTCAAAAAGGAAGGCAACAAAAGGAGAGGAGAGTTTGTCTAAAAAGAACAGAAACTTTGTAAATTTAAATAAATTCTCATTAGCTTTTATAAAAATCCATGTTTTCAGATTGAATTAATTTTTGTGAAGCTCTTCATACACAGACCTAAGTAAATAAAATTTTATTACTTTCTTCAGAAACATTTAAGAATTTCACACTTCCTAAATATTTTCTACCTTAATATGTGATCTGAGAAGCTTTTCTTTGTCCATGTTAATACTGCCAGTGTTCGTAGCACTTCAGGAACCACTTTAGGAATGCTTTACAGGCTTCAGCATTTGACTAACTGTTACAGTTGAGTGTCTGAATTTTGTAAATAGTACCAATATACTAAATGCTAATTTATTGTCTACAGTATGAATGATAATGACAGAAAACCAGATAATATAATTTGAGGTAATGAAACATTGTGAAAATATCCAAGTATCAAGACTTTATTGCTTATTTAGTTCATCATTTGAGACTAAAAACAAAAGAAGAGGTCCTTATTTATTTTTTATTATAAGTTCTTTGGAATTAATGCATTTTTCAAAAGTCTTTGCATGAATTAAGGTTCTCAATAGAATATACACCAAAAACCCAGTAAATGTGTGAACAAACCACTTTTGACATTAGATGGTCATCCCATTAATTCATTTATACACTCAACGGCTAAGTCACTTCAGTCATGTCTGACTCTGTGCGACCCCATAGACGGCAGCCCACCAGGCTCCCCCGTCCCTGGGATTCTCCAGGCAAGAACACTGGAGTGGGTTGCCATTTCCTTCTCCAATGCATGAAAGTGAAAAGTCAAAGTGAAGTCGCTCAGTCATGTCCGACTGTTAGCAACCCCATGGACTGCAGCCTTACAGGCTCCTCCGTCCATGGGATTTTCCAGGCAAGAGTACTGGAGTGGGGTGCCATTGCCTTCTCCTATATACTCAACAACCATATATTAATACCTACACACTTGCCCTGTATCAGTGGTTATTAACTTTTATCTGCTGCTTTCTTCTTTATGTCAAACACCATTTTGGGTAGTATTGAAGATTACTCAGAGTCAGACCTGAGTTCAGTTCTCCATCTACCACTTGATGCCAAAACATTGGAGGTACTAGTAAATATTGGACTATTTTAGAGGTTTAAAAAAATCTAAGACTTAACACTCCTTCTCCAATTAAAAGAGGTAAAATAAAGCAGATAGAAAAGAAATGACAGCTCTGTTAGTGATAAAGCTGATGCTGGAGAATGTGGCTTCTGTTGTGTTCCAGTGGATCCCTAATACTGATTTCCAGATGAATTAGTTTTAACATCATGTATTGACCTACAATAAGTAGACTACCCTATATTTTCTCAGCAAAGATGGTTGGGATGAACATAGAATTTCTACTTGAGGTCTGCAACCATGGCTAGCCATGTGCAAGTCCCTCCATGGCAAGTGAAGGAGAACACTTTTTAAAGGGGAAAATGAAATTGGGAAGCCAGTAGAGCCCTATAGAGTTTCTCATCGGCTTAGTTCTTTTAAGGAAAGAAGAGGAGTTTTCCTTCTTCCTGTTTGGGTCTGCTACCATCACAGGGCATGAAAACTTCCCCTTCTGGTCTCCTTGCTCTATTGAACTAAGGTTTCTGTTCATTAATTTTTTGCACTTCTCACAGGCAGGGCTGTATACCTGTAGCTCTTCACACTTGGGGAGTTTTCTTACAAAATTTACAGCAGGAAGTGAAACCATATGCTAGCATTGTGCCCCTCCCCTTTGAAATAAGTCTCCCAGCCCTCTGCCGAGTCTCAGAAGACTGACTCAAGAGTTAATGGTTTGGAAATGTGAACATGTAGAAACAAAGAGTAACTGATGGGCCGAGAAACTAGTAACACTTCAGACTATAAATCAGCCACAAACCAGAGTTACCAAACTCTCAGTTTTGTGAAAGAGACAGATAAAGGTCTGACACACATTCCTAAGTTGTTTTTATAGGAAGCAAAGCCCCTCCAGATGAAAACTGCTGATTTCAAGCACATAGACATTAGAGGGATTGAAACCAGAATATTGATGATGCTTGAAATTTCACCTTGATGCTAATCAACTTGAGAATTTAGGACAAGCTGATCATCATCCTGCAATCCCCTGCCTCACATTGCCTTTAAAACCACTCCCTGAAAGTCACTGGGAAGTTCAGGTCTTTTGAGCATGATAATATTATACTCTTATAACATGTATAAGCTCAGCACCCTGTGATAAACATTGTACTTTCTTTCACCACAACCTGATGTCAGAGGACTGTCTTTGCTGTCCATCATATAAGCAGACCCAAGTCCAGGTCTGGTAACAGAATAACAGAGCAGCATGCATGCTTCTTATAGACAGTTTGGTCACAAAGAAAGGAGAAAGATATTCCCAAGTATGTCTACTTTATTCTTATTAAATGAACTGCTTAGTAAAGTTGCTTCCCCAACAAAGGAACAACAAGAACAGTTGCTTCCCACGTGGCTCACTGGTAAAAAAAATCCCCATGCCAATGCAGGAGATGCAGTTTCAATTCTGGCTTGGGAAGATCCTCTGGTGGAGGAAATGGCAACCCATTCCAGTTTCTTCCCTGGAATATCCCACGTGCAGAGGAGCCTTGCGGGCTACTGTACATGGGGTCACAAAGAGTCAGACAGGACTTACTGACTAAATAACAACAAAAGTAACTTATCTCCTTTTGGTAGAAGTGAATGAATGGACATAGAGAGTCTAGAAATGTAAATCTCAAGATGGTTACTTAACATGAAAATTACAGGCAACTTGAGTAGCAATTCAAAAGGTATTCCCATTATTAATGTCTGAAAAACATCAGTGGGAAAGAATCACAGAATCACAAAAATAAATGGAGTTTAAGTGAGTGCTGAAAAAGAGAAAAAACATTACAGTGTTAAAGAATAACTTGAACTAACACATTCAGCAGTGAGAGGAGTTATTTCAGAATCATCAGAACTCTAAAATGGTGGGTGGGAAAAAGGGGTCATAAGAAGAAACAGAACTTAATGTAGAAGAAGAAGCAGATTTTGAAGGAAATTTAATGACATTTCAATGACTCTGGACATTAGCATGTATAAATAAGGAATTAGTCAAAATATTTAATTAGGAGAGAGAAAATGATTCTGTTGATTCTGCTTTTTTTTTTTAAGGAGATTATGCTAAAAAGACTGTAAGATAGAAATATAGGTAGCACAGGCTCTTTTGATACTTCATATGAAAGATGATAGGGATGAATAGGATTCAGGGCAAATTTGGGGGAAAATAATGTAGAATTTCAAAATTGATTGGGAAAAGAGAGGGGGAGGAGGGAAGAGTTCAATTATTGTTCCTAGGTTTATGAACTGAAATATAAAAACTATAAAAATAGAGCAAAAATCAAATGTAGGAAGGAAGATAGAAAAAAAATATTATGGTAGGTGGAAATAACAAGGCCTAGAAAGTATAAAGATTAATTTAATACTACTGTTGTCCCAGAATATCTGTGTAATTTTGGATTAATTACTCAAATGATCTAATCCACAGTTTTAACATCTAGATCATGGAAGCTAAAAGAATTACCATTCATGTATTGGCTATTGTAAACAGTGCTACAATGAACCTTGGTGTGTATGTCATTTTGAATTATGGTTTTCTCTGGATACATGCCCAGGAGGGGATTTCTGGATCATATGGTAGCTCTATTCTTAGTTTTTTTTTTAGGAATCTCCATAAATGTTCATTGATGATAAAGAGATAAAGAAGAGGTGGTACATGTACATAATGGAATCACTCAGCCACAAAAAAGATTGAAATAATGCCATCTGCACCAACATGGATGGACCTAGAGATGATCATACCAAATGAAGTGAGTCAGACAGAAAAAGACAATCATCATTTGATATCACTCATATATGGAATCTAAAACAATGATACAAATGGACTCATTTACAAAACAGACTCAGACTTAGAGAACAAATTTATGGTTACTAATGGGGAAATGTGGGCTGGGAGAGGGATAAAGTAGGAAGCTGGGATCCTTAACATACTTACTACTGTATATAAAATAAATAATCAACAAGAGCCTACTGTATAGCACCAGGGACTCTACTCAATACTCTGTGATAAACTAAACAGGAAAAGAATTTGACAAAGAATAGATATAGGGGTATGTAAAACTGAATCACTTCACAATACACCTGAAACTAACACAACATTGTAAATCATCTATACTTCAATATAAAATTAAAAAAGAACCCAACAGGAGGATTATCTCTGAACAGAAAATTACCATTCAAATATTCTAAAGGATTAGAAACATTACTAATTAGGACTTGCTATTCTGTGCCTTTGGATACCTTGGCATGATTTAAGATCACTCTGTATTAAAAAAAAAAAAAAAAAAGGTACATTCATCTTAACTCTAAAGAAATGATGATACTTATCTAGTTAAAAAGAAGATACAGGGGGCGGTCCCAAGATGGTGGAGGAATAGGATGGGGAGACCACTTTCTCCCCGACAAGTCCATCAAAAGAATATCTGAATGCTGAGCAACTTCCACAAAACAACTTCTAAACACTGGTAAGGACACCAGGCACTCAGAAAGACAACCATTCTCTTCGAAAGGAAGTAGGACAAAATGTGAAAGACAAAAATAAAGACAAAAGTTAATGATGGAGGGAGGGAGTCATGAAGGAGAAGTTTCCAAACAGCAGCAAACCCTCTCACTGATGGATCTGTGGGGCGTTTTGGAATCTCAAAGGGGAAAAATAACTGGGAGGGAAAAAAAAAAAAAAACACCCATAGAATATGTGCCTAACTACAACCCCAGCAGAGAAGTAGCCCAGACGTTCCATCCGCCACCAGTGAGTGGGGGCTGGACAGGGAGGCGCCGGCTGCATGCTCAGGCTAAGGACCGGGCCTGAATGCCCAAGGGACAATCTGAGGGAGTTAACGTGAGATAACAACCCAAACGGTGGGACAGCAAGAGAGAAAAAAAAAGAGAGAGAGAGAACTTTCCCACAAAAGGCTCTCAACCTAAGGCGCAGCCTGGCCCTCTCACAGAACAAAGGATTGAGCAAATACCAAAGGAGAGCTAGCCAGCTGCATATAGGCCCCTCGCCACCACTGCAGGCTGAGGTACACGAAAGCCAGAGCCAGAAGGCAAGGGGCAATCTCGGCCCCAGACACCAGCATCCTCCACCAAACTGTGAGCAGGCTCCCAGTTGGTAACCATATCTTCCTGGGATTCTGGATGGTTGATATCTGCCAGGAGGGAAGGAGATGTCATCGCAGCTTGAGATCGGCTCCCCAGAGGAGACACACAGCACACCTGAGATGGTGCTCTCGTGGCACACTCAGGAAACGGAGCAGCTGGGACGGGGGGAGGTGATTAAATGCACGACCCACCTGGGACAGTGTGTTCGCCAACTACTTGGTTGCCTGAGCTGCTTGGGCCTGGGAAGGGCACAAAATGCACTCCCAACCTAGTCTGTGGCCTTATGGAGTACCCGAACCTGAACCTGTGCAGCGTAGACCTGGGTAGTACACGAAATGCAGGGCTCACTTTGGACAGTAACCCTGCAGAGCAACCTGGAGCCTGAGCAGTGTAGAACTGGAAAGCACATGCTGCTGTGAGTTGGGGCAAACCCAGTGTGGTCCATTCACTGCGAGCCCTCCCCACACATGCCAGTGATATTTGTTTGCAGTTTTCCTCCCTCCCCACAACACGTGAGCCTAAATAAGTGACCACTTTCGCCCCCTTGTGTCAGGGTGGAAATTAGAAACTGAAGAGAGTTACAAACAGAGAAAGCCAAAATAAACAAAGAAGAGGGAACCACTCTAGGACAGACAGGTAAAACAGATTAAAACCTTGTAGTTAACACTGACAAAGCATTGGAAGGGGCCTATAAACTTTGAGAAGAAGTACAAGCTGGAACAAGGAACTATCTGAAACTGAACAAACTGAACTGACCCCACACTGCCCACAACAGCTCCGGAGAAATTCCTAGATATATTTTTACTATTATCATTTTTTAATTTAAAAAAAATTTTAAGTTCTTTATTATTCTTTAAATTTTTATTTTTATAACCTACCTTGCAAAAAATAAAGACCCTATTTTTAAAGCAAATTTCATATATATATATTATAAATTTTGTGATTGATTTTCTTTTGTATTTTTAATATTGTATTTTTGAGAGTCTAACCTCTACTCTAGATTTAAAATCTTTGCTTTTTGGTATTTGTTATCAATTTTGTACCATTAAGAATCTAATCTTCAGTATCCATTTTCACTTAGGGGTGTGACTACAGGCTAGACTGCTCTCTCCCTTTCTGACTCTCCCTTTTCTCCCCCAGCTCACCTCTATCTCCTCCCTCCCCGTTTTCTTCTCTACTTAACTCTGTGAATCTCTGTGTGTTCCAGCCTGTGGAGAACACTTAGGGAACTGATTACTGGCTAGATTGATCTCTTCCCTTTTGTCTTCCCCCCTTCTCTTCCTGGTCACCTCTATCTCCCTCCTCCCTCTTCATCTCCCTCCTCCCTCTTCTCTTCTCCATGTAACTCTGTGAACCTCTATGGGTGTCCCTCACTGTGGAGAATCTTTTCACCATTAACTTAAATGTTTTATCACCTGTGCTGTATGGATGGAGAAGTCTTGAGGTTACTGTAAGAATAAGACTGGAAGTCAGAGGCAGGAGGCTCAAATCCAAAACCTGAGAACACCAGATAACTCCTGATTCCAGGGAACATTAATAGACAAAAGCTCATCCCAAAGCCTCCATACCTACACTGAAACCAAGCTCCACCCAAGAGCCAACAAGTTTCAGAGCAAGACATACCATGCTAATTCTCCAGCAACAAAGGAACACATCCCTGAGCATTAAAATACAGGCTTCCCAAAGCCACGACAAACCCATAGACACCCCCAAAATCACTATTTGACAGTTCATTGAACTCCAGAGAGAAGAGATCCAGCACTACCCACCAGAACACAGATGCAAGGTTCCCTAACCAGGAAACCTTGACAAGCCACTAGTCCAACCCACCCACAGGGAGCAAGCTCCATAATAAAGAGGAATCACAAACTTCCAGCCTACAGAAAGGCCACCCCAAACACAGCAATCTAAACAAGACAAAAAGGCAGAGAAATATTCAGCAGGTAAAGGAATATGATAAATGCCCACCAAACCAAACCAAAGAGGAGGAGATAGGGAGTCTACCTGAAAAATAATTCAGAATAATGATAGTAAAGATGATCTAAAATCTTGAAAACAAAATGGAGTTACAGATAAATAGACTAGAGACAAGGATTGAGAAGATGCAAATAATGTTTAACAAGGACCTGGAAGAAGTAAAAAAGAGTCAGTTAATAATAAATAATGCAATAACTGAGATCAAAAGCACTCTGGAGGGAACCAACAGTGGAATAACTGAGGCAGAAGATAGGATAAGTGAGGTGGAAGATAGAATGGTGGAAATAAATAAAGCAGAGAGGAAAAAAAGAATTAAAAATGAGGACAACCTCAGAGACCTCTGGGACAATGTTTAATGCCCCAACATTTTAAACATAGGAGTCCTAGAAGAAGAAGACAAAAATAAAGGCCATGAGAAAATACTTGAGGAGATAATAGTTGAAAACTTCCCTAAAATGAGGAAGGAAATAGCCACTTAAGTCAAAGAAACCCAGAGAGTCCCAAGCAGGAAAACCCCAAGGCAAAACACCCCAATACACATATTAATCAAATTAACAAAGAGCAAATATTAAAAGCAGTAAGGGAAAAGCAACAAATAACACACAAGGGGATTCCCATAAGGATAACAGCTGATCTTTCAACAGAAACTCTTCAGGCCAGAAGGAAATGGCAGGACATACTTAAAGTGATGAAAGAGAAAAACCTACAACCAGATTACTATACCCAGCAAGGATTTCATTCAAATATGAAGGAGAAATCAAAAGCTTTACAGACAAGCAAAAGCTGAGGGAATTCAGCACCACCAATCCAGCTCTTCAACAAATGTCAAAGGATCTTCTCTAGACATGAAACACAGGAAAGCTGTATAAACTCAAACCCCAAACAACAAAGTAAATGGCAATGGGATCATACTTATCAACAATTACCTTATGTGTAAATGGGTTGAGTGCCCCAACCAAAAGATAAAGACTGGCTAAATGGATACAAGAACAAGACCCATATATATGCTATCTACAAGAGACTCACCGCAAACCAAGGGACACATACAGACTGAAGGTAAAGGGCTGGAAAGAGATATTTCATGCAAATGCAGACCAAAAGAAAGCAGAAGTAGCAATACTTGTATCAGATAAAATGACTTTGAAATAAAGTCCATGAAAAGAGAAAAAGAAGGACACTACATAATAATCAAAGGATCAATCCAAGAAAGAGATAACAATTATAAATATATATGCACCCAACATAGGAGCAACGCAATATGTAAGGAAAATGCTAACAAGTTTGAAAGGGGAATTTAACAGTAACACAATAATGGTTGGAGACTTTAATACTCCACTCACACCTATGGATCGATCAACTAAACAGAAAATTAGCAAGGAAACACAAACTTTAAATGATACAATGGAGCAGTTAGATCTAATTTATATCTATTGTATATTTCATCCCAAAACATTTCACCTTTTTCTTAAGTGCTCACGGAACATTCTCCAGGATAGAGCACATCCTGGGCCATAAATCTAGCCTTGGTAAATTCAAAAAATAAAAATAAAATAAAATCATTTCAAGCATCTTTTCGGATCACAATGGCAGTGAGATTAGATGTCAATTACAGGAAAAAATCTATTAAAAATACAAACATATGGAAGCTAAACAACATACTTCTGAATAACCAACAAATCACATAAGATATCAAAAAAGAAATCAAAATTTGCATCAGTTCAGTTCAGTCGCTCAGTCATGTCCAACTCATTGTGACCCCATGAATCGCAGCACGACAGGCCTCCCTGTCCATCATGGACTCCCGGAGTTCACCCAAACTCATGTCCATCAAGTCTGTGATGCCATCCAGCCATCTCATCCTCTGTCATCACCTTCTCCTCCTGCCCTCAATCCCTCCCAGAATCAGAGTCTTTCCCAATGAATCAGTTCTTCGCATGAGGTGGCCAAAGTATTGGTTTCAGCCTTAGCATCAGTCCTTCCAAAGAATACTCATGGCTGATCTCCTTCAGAATGGACTGGTTGGATCTCCTTGCAGACCAGGGGACTCTCAAGAGTCTTATCCAACACCACAGTTCAAAAGCATCAATTCTTTGGTGCTTAGCTTTCTTCACAGTCCAACTCTCATATCCATACATGACCACTGGAAAAACCATAGCCTTGACTAGATGGACCTTTTTTGGCAAAGTAATGTCTCTGCTTTGAATATGCTATCTAGGTTGGTCATAACTTTCCTTTCAAGGAGTAAGCATCTTTTAATTTCATGGCAGCAATCACCATCTGCAGTGATTTTGGAGCTGCCAAAAAAAAAAATCTGACACTGTTTCCACTGTTTCCCCATCGAATTGCCATGAAGTGAAGGGACCAGATGCCACGATCTTAGTTTTTTGCATAGAAACAAATGAAAATAAAAACATGACAACCCAAAACCTATGGGATTCAGTAAAAGCAATGGTAAGGGGAGGGTTCATAGCGATAGAATCTTACCTCAAGAAACATGACAAAAATCAAATAAATAACTTTACACCTAAAGCAACTAGAAAAAGAAGAAATGAAGAATCCCAGGGTTAGTAGGAAAGAGATCATAAAAATTAGGGCAGAAATAAATGAAAAAGCCCTGCGTACTTAACTTATATGCAGAGTACATCATGAGAAACGCTGAGCTGGAGGAAGCACAAGCTGGAATCAAGGTTGCCAGGAGAAAAATCAATAACCTCAGATATGCAGATGACACCACCCTTAAGGCAGAAAATGAAGAGGAACTAAAAAGCCTCTTGATGAAAGTGAAAGAGGAGAGTGAAAAAGTTGGCTTAAAGCTCAACATTCAGAAAATGAAGATCATGGCATCCAGTCCCATCACTTCATGGCAAATAGATGGGGAAACGGTGGAAACAGTGGCTGACTTTATTTTGAGGGGCTCCAAAACTATGCAGATGGTGACTGCAGCCATGAAATTAAAAGATGCTTACTCCTTGGAAGGAAAGTTATGACCAACGTAGAAAGCATACTTAAAAGTGGAGACGTTACTTTGCCAATAAAGCTCCATCTAGTCAAGGTTATGATTTTTCCAGTAGTCATGTATGGATGTGAGAGTTGGACTATAAAGAAAGCTGAGCACTGAAGAATTGATGCTTTTGAACTGCGTTGTTGGAGAAGACTCTTAAGAGTCCCTTGGACTGCAAGGAGATCCAACAAGTCCATTCTAAAGGAAATCAGTCCTGGGTGTTCATTGGAAGGACTGATGCTAAAGCTGAAACTCCAATACTTTGGCCACCTGATGTGAAAAGCTGACTCACTGGAAAAGACCCTGATGCTGGGGAAGATTGAGGGCAGGAGGAGAAGGGGATGACAGAGGGTGAGATGGTTGGATGGCATCATCGCCTCGATGGACATGGGTTTGCATGGACTCTGGGAGTGGTGATGGACAGGGAGGCCTGGTGTACTGTGGTTCGTGGGGTCAGAAAAAGTCAGACACGACTAAGTGACTGAACTGAATTGAAATAAAAAAGAAACAAAGGAGACCATAGACAAAATCAACAAAGCTAAAAGCTGGTTCTTTGAGAAGATAAATAAAATAGACAAACAATAAGGCAGACTCATCAAGAAAAAAAGGGAGAAGAATCAAATCAACAAAACTAGAAACGAAAACGGAGAAACCACACAAACAACACATAAATACAAAGAATCATACGAGACTACTATCAGCAATTATATGACAATAAAATGGACAACTTGGAAGAAATGGACAAATTCTTAGGAAAATATAACCTTCCAAAACTGAACCAGGAAGAAATATAAAATATTAACAGACCCATCATAAGCACAGTAATCAAAACTGTAATCAAAAATCTCCCAACAAAAAAAGCCCAGGACCAGATTGCTTCACAGTTGAATTCTACCAAAAATTTAGAGAAGAGTTAACACCTACCATGGAAAAAGCAAGAGAGTTCCAGAAAAACATCTATTTCTGCTTTATTGACTATGCCAAAGCCTTTGACTGTGTGGATCACAATAAACTGTAGAAAAATATGAAAGAGATGGGAATACCAGACCATGTGACCTTCCTCTTAGGAAACCTATATGCAGGTCAGGAAGCAACAGTTAGAACTGGACATGGAACAACAGACTGGTTCAAAATAGGAAAAGGAGTACGTCCAGGCTGTATGTTGTCACCCTGCTTATTTAACTTACATGCAGAGTACATCATGAGAAACGCTGGGCTGGAAGAAGCACAAGCTGGAATCAAGACTGCTGGGAGAAATATCAATAACCTCAGATATGCAGCTGACACCACCCTTATGGCAGAAAGTGAAGAGGAACTAAAAGGCCTCTTGAGGAAAGTGAAAGTGGAGAGTGAGAAGTTGGCTTAAAGCTCAACATTCAGAAAACGAAGATCATGGCATCTGGTCCCATCAGTTCATGGGAAATACATGAGAAAACAGTGGAAACAGTGCCAGACTTTATTCTTTTGGCTCCAAAATCACTGCAGATGGTGACTGCAGCCATGAAATTAAAAGACACTTACTCCTTGGAAGGAGAGTTATGACCAACCTAGATAGCATATTCAAAAGCAGAGACATTACTTTGCCAACAAAGGTCCATCTAGTCAAGGCTATGGTTTTTCCAGTGGTCATGTATGGATGTGAGAGCTGGACTGTGAAGAAAGATGAGCGCTGAAGAATTGATGCTTTTGAACTGTGGTGTTGGAGAAGACTCTTGAGAGTCCCTTGGACTGCAAGGAGACCCAACCAGTCCATCCTAAAGGAGATCAGTCCTTTGTTTTCATTGGAAGGACTGATGCTGAAGCTGAAACTCCAATACTTTTGCCACCTCATGCAAAGAGTTGACTCATTGGAAAAGACTCTGATGCTGGGAGGGATTGGGGGCAAGAGGAGAAGGGGGCGACAGAGGATGAGATGGCTGGATGGCAACAGTGACTCGATGGATGTGAGTCTGGGTGAACTCTGGGAGTTAGTGTTGGACAGGGAGGCCTGGTGTGCTGCGATTCATGGGGTCACAAAAAGTCGGACACGACTGAGCGACTGAACTTTACTGAACATCTATCCTACTCAAACTCTTCCAGAAAATTGCAGAGGAAGGTAAACCTCCAAACTCATTCTATGAGGCCACCATCACCCTAATAACAAAACCAGACAAAAATGCCACAAAAAAAGAAAACTACAGGCCAATATCACTGATGAACATAGATGCAAAAATCCTGAACAAAATTCTAGGATACAGAATCCAGCAACATATTAAAAAGATCATACATCATGACCAAGTCGGTATATCCCAGGGATGCAAGGATTCTTCAATATTCCCAAATCAATCGATTTGATACATCATATTAACAAACTGAAAGATAAGAATCATACAATTATCTCAATAGATGCTGAGAATGTCTTTCAGAAACTTCAAAATCCATTTATGATAATAAAAAAAAACCCTCCATAAAGCAGGCATAGAAGGAACATACCTCAACATAATAAAAGCCATATATAATAAACCCACAACAAACATCATCCTCAATGGGGAAAAATTGAAAGCATTTCCCCTAAAGTCAGGAATGAGACAAGGTTGCCCACTTTCATGACTACTAGTCAACATAGTTTTGGAAGTTTAGCCACAGGAATCAGAGACGAAAAAGAAATAAAAATAATCATGTTTGGAAAAGAAGAAGCAAAACTCTCACTGTTTGCAGTTGACATGATCCTCTACATAGAAAACCCTAAAGACACCACCAGAAAATTACTAGAGCTAATCAACTGATGTAGTAAATTTGCAGGATATAAAATTAATACACAGAAATCCCTTGCATTTTTATACACTAACAATGAGAAAACAGAAAGAGAATTTAAGGAAACAATCTCATTCACCATTGTGATGAAAATAATAAAATATTTAAAAATAAATCTACCTAAAGAAACAAAAGACCTATATATAGAAAAACACTGATGAAAGAAAAACACTATAAAACAGTGATGAAAGAAATCAAAGAGGACACAAATAGATGGAGAAATATACCATGTTCATGGATTGGAAAAATCAATATAGTGAAAACCAGCATAGTGAAAATGAGTACAGTGAAATCAATATAGTGAAAATGAGATCAAAGCAATCTATAGATTCAATGCAATCCCTAGCAAGCTACCAATGGTATTTTTTACAGAACTAGAACAAAAAATTTCACAATTTGTATGGAAATAAAATAAACCTTGAATAGCGAAAGCAATCTTGACAAAGAAGAATGGAACTGGAGGAATCAACCTGCCTGACTTCAGACTATACTTCAAAGCTACAGTCATCAAGACAGTGTGGCACTGGCACAAAGACAGAAAAATAGATCAAAGGAAGAAAATAGAAAGCCCAGAGATAAATCCACACACCTATGGACACCTTGTCTTTGACAAAGGAGGCAAGAATATACAATACAGAAAAGACAATCTCTTTAACAAGTGATGCTGGGAAAACTGGTCAACCACGTGTAAAAGAATGAAATTAGAACACTTTCTAACACCATACCCAAAAATAAACTCAAATGGATTAAAGATCTAAATGTAAAATTAGAAACTATAAAACTCCTAGAGAAAAACATAGGCAAAACACTCTCTGACATAAATCACAGCAGGATCCTCTATAATCCACCTCCCAGAGTAATGGAAATAAAATAAAAAATAAGCAAATGAGACCTAATTAAACTTAAAAGCTTTTGCACAACGAAGGAAACTATAAGCAAGGTGAAAAAGACAGCCTTCAGAATGTGAGAAAACAATAGCAAATGAAGCAACTGACAAAGAATTAATCTCAAAAACATACTAGCAGCTCCTGCAGTTCAATTCCAGAAAAATAAATGACCCAATCAAAAGATGGGCCAAAAAATTAAACAGACATTTCTCCAAAGAAGACATACAGATGGCTAAGAAACACATGAAAAGATGCTCAACATCACTCATTATCAGAGAAATGAAATCAAAACCACAATGAGGTACCACTTCACGCCAGTCAGAATGGCTGCTATCTAAAAGTCTACAAACAATAAATGCTGGAGAAGGTGCAGAGAAAAAGGAACCCTCTTACACTGTTGGTGGGAATGCAAACTAGTACAGCCACTATGAAGAACACTGTGAAGATTCCTTAAATAACTGGAAATAGAACTGCCACATGACCCAGCAATTCCACTGTTGGGCATACACACCAAGGAAACCAGAATTAAAAGAGACACGTGTATCCCAATGTTCATTGCAGCACTGTTTACAATAGCCAGAATGTGGAAGCAACCTAGATGTCCATCGCAAGATGAATGGTTAAGAAAGCTGCAGTACATATACACAATGGACTATTACTCAGCTATTAAAAAGAACACCTTTGAATCAATTCTAATGAGGTGGATGAACCTGGAGAGTGAAGTAAGTCAGAAAGAAAAACACCAATACAGTATATTAATGCTTATATATGGAATTTAGAAAGATGGTAACGATGATCCTATATGTGAGATGGCAAAAGAGACACAGATATAAAGAATAGACTTTGGATTCTGTGGGAGAAGGTGAGGGTGGGATGATTTGAGAGAATAGCATTGAAACATGTATACTACCATATGCAAAATAGATCACCAGTCCAAGTTCGATGCATGAAACAGGGCACTCAAAGCTGGTGTACTGGGACAACCCTGAGGGATGGTATGGGGAGGGAGATGGGACGGGAGTTCAGGATGGGGGACACATGTACACCGATGGCTGATTCATGTCAATGTTTTGCAAAATATTGTAAAGTAATTAGCCTCCAATTAAAATAAGTAATTAAAAAAAAGTTTAAAAAGTAATGAAGTATTGATACATGCTACTGTTAGGGACAGATTAAAAGGACAATGTAGGTTATGAGTTACACTATAGAATTGTAAGTAAATAAAAATACAGGAGTAAAGGAGACCCCTGTAATTTAATCATTACTCAAGAAACCAGTTTGCTTAACCATCAAACTAAGCAGGCTTGCGTACCAATGAAACCCAGGCAGTAGAAGCATGAGACATGCTCCAAAACAGTAAAAGAGTTGTGGCTCACTACATCTTGCCCAATGAACTCAGTAAGTTAATGATCTCTTGGTCATGCTCTCTGCACACATAAGAAACAATAATTACTGGAAAGGTGACATTTCAAACTTAAAGACTTTCATTGTACTAAGATGTGAAATAATTTTTCCATATACCATGACAGTCCTGGCTTTACCATGTATGTACAAGAAAACTCCTCTGCCCAACCTGGAGAAGGAGCTGATGGTGGAAGTGTGTCATCTACTCAAGAATATGGAAGAAGGTGGTCTGTTCTCCCTCTCCACTTTTCTTTTGATTTTAAAACTGTAGACCCCTAGGTAACTGAGGCACTGCACCTTCTACCCCACCCACTTGTAAGCCTCACAAGTGTTATATTCTAATACATCACTTCTTATCTATCAAACAAATAAAGATACAAGTTGGATGTATTTACAGAAGTTGAATATATTATTTCTTCAATATTTGAATTTCAATAATCCTCTTGTACTTTTACCTTTATCCCATTGCTAAGATAACTAGAAGCATTATGGGTTTGGGATCAGGAATCTTTCTTCCAGGAAAACTGCTCACATTTCCCTCTGTTGAGTGGGAAAAGAGTACATTTTTTTAAGGTTATATTCTTATTTTCAATATCAAGCAATTCTGCACAAATCACACAGATTTTAGGTCCATTAATCAGCCTAGCAGAACTGTTTTTAAAATCTTCTCAAATAAGATTTCTGGAGGTGGGAACTCTGTAGTAGATTAAGGTTATATGATATTGCTTTAGACTAAGTACCACAGTTTTCTTTGAAGATGGAATAATATGTGCATAATTTATACTATCCTCCATAGAGAATATCAAAAGTAAGTAGAAAAAATTGTAGGGTAGATAATTCTCCCTTCTAGTCCTGGCAGGATATCTTGATTGAACTAACCCTCCCACAGATAATTATAATATGCCACCAAATCATTTTTTTAAAGTATTCCAAAGGGTGGAGAGTGATGACAAGATAGATGACGTAGAAGGGTTTTATTCCTGAAGGGCAGAAAGTGCAAAAATAATATTTTGAGCTTGCTGCTGTCTATTAGAAGGTACTGCTTACTCTTCACACAGTTCAGACAGCACAAGAACAGAGGCTTACTGGCATATGAGGTGCTAGGAGACAGATTTCAGATCTGGAAGATCAGATGTGAAGATAGAGGGAGAATCCTTTAAGAGAGGGAGACCCAAAAGGATTAAACCCATAAATCTACATTAAAAATTACTCCCAATACAGGCATGCCCAGGTTCACATACATTGAGAAGACTCCAGTAGCCCAAATAAAACCATCAACTGGAAGCTGAAAGAACTGTGTGAAGAATTAATCTGTTGTCACCTATAGCATGGAGAAAGTTCAGAGGTGGAATCTAACCAAGTTAATTAATAGAGTAAAATAATTATAATAACTATTTTAAAAGAATTACACAGTCTATATAAAAACAGATACAGATAATACATAAATAAATGACCATGTTTCTAAGGTCCAATAATATTTAATTCACAAAAAACAGGTAGCAGTCTCTATTTGGGCATAGTTAGGTTATATCTGGTATAAGTTTCCACCTTAAAGACTTTTTTTAGGCAAAAGCAAAGTAGAAAATAATGCAGATAAGAACAGAAATCAATAAAATAAAAAGCAACAAAAAATATAAAATAAATCAATGAAGCCAAAAGTTGCTCCTTTGAAAAAAGTTTAAAAATACAATAAAATTCTGGTTAGATTGATCATGAAATGACAAGATACAAAATATCAGTATCAAAAATGAAAGAATATTTTTATAAATTATATCAACATTCAAAGGATGATACTCAAATAAAATAATCAACTTCATGTGCATAATTTTCACAAGTGAGATGAAAAGGATGTGGCATGGACTGGTTCCCTGAGTGATCAGTTCAGTTCAGTTCAGTAGCTCAGTCGTGTCAGACTCTTTGCGACCCCATGAATTGCAGCATGCCAGGCCTCCTTGGCCATGACCAATTCCCAGAATTCACTCAAACTCACGTCCAAGGAGTCTGTGATGCCATCCAGCCATCTCATCCTCTGTCGTCCCCCTTTCTTCCTGCCCCCAATCCCTCCCAGAATTAGAGTCTTTTCCAATGAGTCAACTCTTCGCATGAGGTGGCCAGAGTACTGGAGTTTCAGCGTTAGCATCATTCCTTCCAAAGAAATCCCAGGGCTGATCTCCTTCAGAGTGGACTGGTTGGATCTCCTTGCAGTCCAAGGAACTCTCAAGAGTCTTCTCCAACACCACAGTTCAAAAGCATCAATTCTTCAGCGCTCATCTTTCTTCACAGTCCAACTCTCACATCCATACATGACCACTGGAAAAACCATAGCCTTAACTAGACGGACTTTTGTTGGCAAAGTAATATCTCTTCATTTGAATATGCTATCTAGGTTGGTCATAACTTTCCTTCTAAGGAGTAAGTGTCTTTTAATTTCATGGCTGCAAACACCATCCGCAGTGATTTTGGAGCCCCCCCCCACAAAAAAAGTCTGACACTGTTTCCACTGTTTCGTCATCTATTTCCCATGAAGTGATGGGACCTGATGCCATGATCTTCATTTTCTGAATGTTGAGCTTTAAGCTAACTTTTTCACTCTCCTCTTTCACTTTCATCAAGAGGCTTTTTAGTTCCTCTTCACTTTCTGCCATAAGGGTGGTGTCATCTGCATATCTGAGGTTATTGATATTTCCCCTGGCAATCTTGATTCCAGCTTGTGCTTCTTCCAGCCCAGCATTTTTCATGATGTACTCTGCATATAAGTTAAATAAGCAGGACAATATACAGCCTTGACGTACTCCTTTTCCTATTTTGAACCAGTCTGTTTTTCCATGTCCAGTTCTAACTGTTGCTTCCTGACCTGCATATAGGTTTCTCAAGAGGCAGGTCAGGTGGTCTGGTATTCCCATCATTTCAGAATTTTCCACAGTTTATTGTGATCCACACAGTCAAAGGCTTTGGTATAGTCAATAAAGCAGAAAAAGATGTTTTTCTTGAACTCTTTTGCTTTTTTGATGATCCAGAAGATCATTATCCAGAAGGCAATTTGATCTCTGGTTCCTCTGCCTTTTCTAAAACCAGCTTGAACATCTGGAAGTTCTCGGTTCGCGTATTGCTGAAGCCTGGCTTGGAGAATTTTGAGCATTACTTTACTAGCATGTGAGATGAGTGCAATTTTGCGGTAGTTTGAGCATTCTTTGGCATTGCCTTTCTTTGGGATTGGAATGAAAACTGACCTTTTCCAGTCAACTGGGTCAAATATTGAAAGCCTTATGTTGAATTTAGCAATGTGGAGGAGGCTGTCAACATGAACAGGCCCAATTTCAATGGATTAATGGGAGAAATTTCTAACTTGAGTAGATTCAAGATAGAATAAAGGAAATGAATCAGAGGGGAAAAAATAAACTGCTTTTTCAGGTTGTTTTATAAGGGTAACATGAAAATAATCCTGTTTCACAGAAATGAATATGACATCATACTTATTATCCCACAACAAAACACAGTTTGAAAGCAACTCTGAGGCAATCCATTCATATCATAGAAGAAGTTTACCTTTAACCCAACTTAAGAGACCTGTTGTACCAACTTTCTACCCTTTTCCAACTTGGTCTGTGTCTGAGCATGTGAACCACTGTGCATTCCATCAGCAGAACTCCTTTACTCTGACTGCAAGAAGTTGAATTTAGCCAACGGAAAGCACCAACAGGAAATAGGAGTGAGAGGAAGGAAAGACATTAAGTTATTTATTTTCTCAGCTTACTGTCTCCATCCAGAGCTTAAGTTAGCAAAGGCCGCATTTCAGGCTGCAGTTCTTGCTAAATGGCTTCTTCTTATAGTTATGTCTACCATCTCTCAGTTAGTTCTTATCTTCTCTAAGAGGCCTGGGAATGATGAGGGGTTTCCACTATAAGTCTCAAACCTTCTTGTTTTCTTTTAACACTGCCTAAACATTTGAAAATAAGCCCTTTATTAAAATATCCTAAATTACTGTGTTTGAACATGCTGTTTTCTTTTTATTACAGGAGGAATCTTAATTGAAATGATCTCACTATTACTTATTATTCAGGGATAATTTTTACAAAGACCTGGTTAGATATGTAAAAATGCTTTTTTTATGGTAAAATTTAAATATGGAAAATTAATTCATATTACTTTTTTGTATACTGAAATTATATAAAATTTTCAAGTTATATATTTCCTCACAATACAATTTGCCAAGGAAATGTTCTAAGCAAGATACACACAAGTAATTTATTAAACAATTAAACATTCAAAACTAAAAATGTAGGCACTGTGCCAGAAAGGAGTATACAAAGAGTGAACTTAAACTCTATGTCTAAGTGTGGGTTTTCACTTTAGCAATAGTTTCTCTGTGCCACTATAAAATAATTTTCCTTAAATACTCTTTTTGACTTTACTTATTTTAGAATTGTTATAGGAGCTGTTTACAGGCTATATAAAAATTCATCTCATTCTTGAAAATTGAGTTTTCAAATGGCTGTCGTTGCCAAGCATGAATATCCATGTTTTTTACCAGATGTAATTTTAAATTATATTTGGCTCTTTCCAAGTAGCAAAATCATCCTCAAAAAAATTGTCACCAATGATAACATACTTAAAATGTTCCCTAGGTTTGTATAGAAAGACATAGCTTCATAATTAAATATCCAGAATCCGGAGCTAGATGTCATGGAGCAAATCCCAGCTCTCCCAGCTAGAGACCTTGACCGAGGTATGTATCCTCTCTGAGATTTGGTCTCTTCTTAAAGTGTGGATAACAGTAGCAACTAAATCATAGGCTTCTCTTATAAATGGAATGAATTTACATTAGTACAGAATTTAGGACACTGCCTAGTCATTTTGAATACTAATAAATGTTAGCTAAGGGAATTTAAAATGAGTGTTTCTGAAGAGTTACAGCAATCACAACAGCAGTAGAATCAAATATAGCACCAGAATATACACTTTCACAGGAGAAACTATTTATTTTGAAGTATTGATCTGTTATTTTTGTTTTAATTGCCACATGACTTCAGTAAGAGCTCACTACTTATATGTTGAGAATACACTGATTTTATTTATTTATTTTTTTGTGTGTGATAGATAATACTGGGGATTTTTCTTACCAGAAAGATACTGCCTTTAAAAGAATCCAAACAACATATATGCTACAAGCTGTTGGCTGTTAAACCATATGCCTTATTTGGTTGTATAATATATTAATAACATATGTTATAATTAATGAGTAAAACTCTAAATACTTTCAACCAATGTCCTCAGAAAATTTTTACCTAAGAATTGTGTTGACTATTAAGGAACCCATACTTTCCTTTAGATGACTAAAAAAGAAATCTCGATTAATTTAACCTGAGAGCAATGAATTTATTTTAGGTACTTATTAAGGACATTTTACAGGATATCAACTTCTATGCTCATTGAGAATAAAAAAGAAATAGAGAACTGTGTTAGGGTCTAGTCTGAAAAACAGATATTTTCTATTCAGCATCTGGCTTGTTTCTACCTTATAGGCACTGAGAATTCTTTAACTGACAGAGATCAGTTTTTCATTGATCAGATTTATTTTTACTGTTAATGAATGTTAAAAAAAATATTTATTTCAAGCCAATTTTCTCTATGAGGATATGAGCTCTAATTGGGGTATGAAATTAATTTTTTATTCTTCAGAATCATGCACCCAACATTTAGTTTCGTGTTTTATCCATGCTGGATTTTGTAATAAATATTTCTGACATGAAAGAATAAAAGACAGAATTAAGGAGGAAAGTCTTATTCCACCAATGTTACCAAATAGAACTAAATGTTCTTTTGCTGTTGATGTCCTGTTTTATAATGGGAAAATAAGAAACACTTAATAAATGTATAAGGGCTATGTAAAGAAATACAAGCCTTTATCTTTTCTTTTTCACACATTAGGTGCTGTAAACACAGAATACCATGAGGAGAAGAGTAGAGAGAGGAAAAGAAAAGAAAAATAGGTAATAAAAAAATCATTAACAAACATTTATGGTCGAGTAAGGAAAACAAAATTTTAAGAGATAACATTTTCTCTTTTCTGTGCTAATTCTTTTAAGCTTCAGCTGCTATATCGGTCACAGAGGCCTATAAAAAGGTAGTATTAATGATACATATCTATAAAAATATTTTTGTTCAAAGCTCAATGGAAAATATGCAAAGGTTACAACAATATTTCTGTTGATGTTAAGTGTATTATATTTTATCTGTTTCTACATACACAGGAAGAAACAGAAGTACTATATTAAAGAATCTAAGAAGAATAATATACAGAATTCTCTTTGGGGAGAGGGGGAGGATGATGAACTTTTTTAGACTCTTCAGTATTAAACAGAAAACTATTTTCTAGGTAATTAATTTCTGATGAAGTTACCAGAGAAAAGGGTTATAACATTTATCTCCAGATAATTTATTCTCTTATGGTGCCAGAATGAGAGGAAATTCTACATGTTTTAACAATTCTAATAAATTTTCATAGCATTTACTTTTCTTTTCCTTAAAATATTCAGCCCATTTGTATCAGCCTAAGAATCTCAAACATTTAATAATTGATTATTCTGGTAATGATTATTGCTGATGGCTTAAAATTAACATGTAGAAAATGTAGTAAAATTTGCATTTAGATGTCAAAATATATAATATATTGTAAGTGTGGAATGTAGAATTCACAAAATATTACATATACTTCAGCACTCCAGTCTTCCCTGTCCATCACCATCTCCCAGAGCTTGCTCAAACTCATGTCCTTTGAGTTGGTGATGCCATCAAACCATCTCATCCTCTGTTGTCCGCTTCTCCTCATGCCTTCAATCTTTCACAGCATCAGGATCTTTACAATGAGTCAGTTCTTCACATCAGGTGGCCAAAGTATGGGAGCTTTAGTATCAGTCCTTCCAATGAAAATTCAGGACTGATTTCCTTTAGAATTGAGTGGTTTGATCTCCTTTCAGTCCAAGGGACTCTCAAGAGTTTTCTCCAACACCACAGTTCAAAAGCATCAATTATTCAGTGCTCAGCTCTGTTTGTGGTCCAGCTCTCACATCCACACATGACTACTGGAAAAATCATAGCTTTGACTAGACGGATCTTTGTTGGCAAAGTAATGTCTCTGCTTTTTAATATGCTAGGTTTAATACGCTAGGTCTAGGTTGGTCACAGCTTTTCTTCCAAGGAGCAAGTGTCTTTTAATGTCATGGCTGTAGTCATCATCTGCAGTGATTTGTGAGCCCAAGAAAATAAAGTTTGTCACTGTTTCCATTGTTTCCCCATCTATTTGCCATGAGGTGATGGGATCAGATGCCATGATCTTAGTTTTTTGAATATTGAGCTTTAAGCCAACTTTTTTACTCTTCTCTTTCACTTTCATCAAGCAGCTCTCCAGTTCCTCTTTACTTTCTGCCATGAGGGTGGTATAATCTGCATATCTGAGGTTATTGATATTTCTCCCAGAAATCTTGACTCCAGCTTGTGCTTCATCCAGCCTGGAATTTCGCATGATGTACTCTGCACATAAGTTAAATAAGCAGGATGACAATGTATAGCCTGGACATACTCCTTTCCCAATCTGGAACCAGCCCATTTTTCCATGTCTGGTTTTAACTGTTGCTTCTTGACCTGCAAACAGATTTCTCAGGAGGCAGGTAAGGTGGTCTGGTATCCCCCTCTCTTTAAGAATTTTACACATTTTGTTGTGATCCACACACTCAAAGGCTTTGGCATAATCAATAATGCAGAAGCAGATGTTTTTCTGGAACTCTCTTGCTCTTTCGATGATTCAGTGGATGTTGGCAATTTGACGGATCTCTGGTTCCTCTGCCTTTTGTAAATACAGCTTTAACATCTGGGAGTTCACAGGTCATGTACTGTCGAAGCCTGGCTTGGAGAATTTTGAGCATTATTTGCTAACATGTGAGATGAGTGCAGTTGTGGGTAGTTTGAACATTCTTTGGCATTGCATTTCTTTGGGATTGGAATGAAAACTGACCTTTTCCAGCCCTGTGGCCACTGCTGAGTTTCCCAAATTTGCTAGCATATTGAGTACAGCACTTTCACAGCATCATCTTTTAGGACTTGGAATTCCATCACCTCCACTAGCTTTGTTTATACTGATGGTTCCTAAGGCTGACTTGACTTTGCATTCCAGGATGTCTGGCTCTAGGTGAGTGATCACACCATCATGGTTACCTGGGTAATGAAGATCTTTTTTATATAGTTCTTCTGTGTATTCTTGCCACCTTTTCTTAATATATTCTGCGTCTGCTAGGTCCATACCATTTTTGTCCTTTATTGTGCTCACCTTTGCATGAAATGTTCACATGGCATCTCTAATTTTCTTGAAGAGATCTCTTTTTTTTTTCCCATTCTATTGTTTTCCTCTATTTCTTTCCATTGATCACTGAGGAAGGCTTTCTTATCTCTCTTTGCTATTCTTTGGAACTCTGCATTCAGATGGGTATAGCTTTCCTTTCTCCTTTGCCTTTAGCTTGTCTTCTTTTCCCAGCTATTTGTAAGGCCTCCTCAAACAATCATTTTGCCTTTTGCATTTCTTTTTCTTGGGGATGGTCTTTGGGATTTTTTGTTTTAATTTCTATTAATAGCAAAGCTGTATAATTCATTATACTCATGTTTATTAGTCTTTTATGTTTCTTGACTTGTGTGTTCATATCATTTTTCCACTTTTACATTTAACATTGAAATACTTTGCTTTTCATGGTTAAAAGTACTTTAGTAAAAGAAGAATGTTAATATCAAAGATTATCCCTTAGAATTATAATGCCTATAAAAATTATACATAATTTTTCTGAACTGTCTACCATTTGCATCCTTCTCCAAAAACTTAGTGTCTTAATACTGTAATTTTATTATGTTCTTAATTTTGTGAGTCAGGGTTTCAAGAAGAGCTTGACTTATCTGTTCCACAGGAAATGGCATGGCACCTTCTCTTATAGTCCTGGCACTCTGATACTTTTCTGTCTCTACACATGCTGTCTCTCTTTCAAGACTTCTCCATGGGCTTGGAGTGTTTTGTCAGTTTCAGAGCAGTCATTTAGAATGGCTGACTTTCCCCAGAGCTAACATTCTAGAGCAACTATTGCAAACTACAGGAGAAGGCAATGGCACCCCCCTCCAGTACTCCTGCCTGGAAAATCCCATGGGTGGAGGAGCCTGATAGGCTGCAGTCCATGGGGTCGCTGAGGGTCGGACATGACTGAGCGACTTCACCTTCACTTTTCACTTTCATGCATTGGAGAAGGAAATGGCAACCCACTCCAGTGTTCTTGGCCTGGAGAATCCCAGGGACGGGGGAGCCTGATGTGCTGCCGTCTATGGGGTCGCACAGAGTCGGACATGACTGAAGTGACTTAGCAGCAGCAGCAGCATTGCAAACTACCTGGGCAGAAAGTGGGGGTCATTCATGTACTATTGGTGGGAAAAATAAAATGGTAGGGCCACTTTGAAAAACAATTTGGCTGTTTCTGTTTTGTAAAAAATTAAACTAAATGTGCGATTACCATATGATACAGCACTGGTACTCTTGAGCATTTAACCCAGAGAAATGGAAATTTCTGTTCACACAATACCTTTTTATAGATGTATATTGTAACTTTATTTCAGACAAACACTGAAATTAACCCAAACACAATGTGGTTCATCCATACCATGGAATACTACCCAGACATAAAAAAGAATAAACTATTGAAGTATTATGTAAAATCTTTGAGCCTCCAGGGAGTTATGTTGTGTGAAAAAAGTCAGTATTAAAAGATTACATACTGTAAAACTTAATTTACTTAACTTTATTTGAATGTTAAATTATAGAAATAAAGAATGTATTTTTGATTTTCAGAGGTTAGAAATTGGGGTAAGGGATGAAGGGAGATGAATCTAGTTATAAAAAAAAAAGTAACAGGAAGGATCATTATGGTAATGAAACTGTTCTGCATCTTAACTGTAGTGGTAGACACAAAAGCTTACAGGTATAATAAAATTACATGGAACTAAAAACACATATATGCAAACAAACCAATACAAGCAAAATAAGGGAAAGCTGAATAAGACCAGTAGATTGTATCAATGTCAATAACCTAGTTGTCACACACAAAGTTAATATATTGTAATCAAATGACTTCTATTTACCAACAAGAAACAATTATAATACATGATCTCAAAAGATATTTAGAGCAGTATCAAAAACAAAATAAATTATGAATAAGTTGAACAAAAGTACTATAAGATCTTTTACAGAAAATTAGACTATTTACTGAAAGACACAATGGTTTGAAAAAACAGTTGTATCATAGCTTAAAAATCATATTAAAAAGACAGTTGTCTCTAAATTGGGGTATGGATTTAATATGATTCTAATTATAATCACAACAGTATACTTTTCCCATTTGATGACTTTATTCCAAAATTAATTGGAATAAACAATTAATTTGTTTATAATAAAAGAGCAAACAATAAACAATAAAAGAGAAAAACAATGCTCTTTTGGAAGAGGAAAACATTAAGAATGATGAAAGATTTCCTAAAGAGAAAGAAGGAATAGGCCATTCCAGTTCCAAATGTAGCAACTTATTGAAAAGGTATAGATGTCAGAGATTGCATGAAAATTGTACAAGAAAGGCAAATAAAACAGGGAAACAATAAAAATCTAAGAAGCAGGCCCACATACTTATCGAAGATGGTTTAAACAGAGATGTTACTGCTAATCAGTGGATTGGATAGACTATGCACTAAATATTGATGGATTATTTGTTCACATGGGTTTTTAAAATTACCACACCTTACTTATACCAAAATTAATTTCAGATAGCTTAATGGATAAAACTGATACATTAAGTACTTTTCTTCAAAAGACTCATAAAAAATAAACATCAATGTCTCTGAACATAAAGATATTTGAAACATACTTAGCGAATTCAAATATTTAGAAAATACAAAGAGCATGCTAAAGGAGTAAGAAAAAGCTGAATATTCCATTACCAAAGTAGAGAAAAGACTTCACAAATCATTTTACTGAAAATAAAAATTCAAATGTCTCAGGTGGGAAAATGTCTAATTATATTAGTTATCAGGAAAAATACAAATTAAAAACACAATGAGCTAACACTGCACATGCACCACATTTGTTGGCAAGGATGTTGAAATACAAAAACTCTTATAAACTGCTAGCTAAGGGACAGGTTGCTACAAGCACTTTGGAAAATTGTTTATATTGGTCTTGTGAAGCAGGAGACACACAAACCCCATGGCTTGTTATTTCTACTTTAGGTATAATTCCTTTAGATGTTCTTCAGTATATTGCCTTCTCAGTGTCTTTGTTATTTGGGTGGTACCATGGACACTTCAGATCCTAAACAATGTCTTTTTAGTGAAATTTTGGATGAAAGCCTGTTATGCTTTTCTTTTGTAAAATGAAGAAGGTATGTTTTAAAAATAGCATTTTCAAGTAGATCAGTGTTAAAATGGAGTAGGTATGGAAGTTGAGTGTGAGGAATTAAAATACATTTCCTTAAAACTATTGTGTGCTTAGCAACGACTTGAATATTCTCACATTTATCCATGCAGTATTCATTTTCTTCTTTAAATACCAATATTTTAGGCTAACCCTCTGGTTTCTTAAGCATGCATTTTCTTCTCATCTAGGTGGAGTGAGCTACCTGATCTTTAGGTCACAATTACTGATGCACATATCTCATCTGGTAGAATCAATTCCTTAACTATTAGAGAGGCTTTCCCATAATCCATAATGGGTAACACAGTGCTCATGAGGAGATATGTAAATTCTTAAAACTAAACATGCTCCTTTGTGAGATATATCAAGATAGGAACTGGGATTCCATATTGAATCCAGCCCAGTTCAGTTCAGTTGCTCAGGCGTATCTGACTTTTTCCGACCGCATGAACCGCAGCACGCCAGGCCTGCCTGTCCGCACCAACTGCCGGAGTCTACCCAAACCATGTCCACTGAGTCGGTGATGCCATCCAACCATCTCATCCTCTGTCGTCCTCTTCTCCTCCTGCCCTCAATCTTTCCCAGCATCAGGGTCTTTTCAAATGAGTCAGCTCTTCACATAAGGTGGCCAAAGTATTGGAGTTTCAGCTCCAGCATCAGTCCTTCCAATGAATATTCAGGACTGATTTCCTTTAGGATGGACTGGTTGGATCTCCTTGCAGTCCAAGGGACTCTCAAGAGTCTTTTCCAACACCACAGTTCAAAAGCATCAATTCTATAAAGAAAGTTCAGTCCAACTCTCACATCAATACCTGACTACTGGAAAAACCATAGCCTTGACTAGACAGACCTTTGTTGGCAAAGTAATTTCTCTGCCTTTTAATATGCTGTCTATGTTGATCATAACTTTCCTTCCAAGAAGTAAGCATCTTTTAATTTCATGGCTGCAACCATCATCTGCAGGGATTCAGGAGCACAAAAAAATAAAGTCTGACAGTATTTCCCCATTTTTTTGCCATGGAAGATGGTCAACACTGAAATCAGATTGATTATATTCTTTGCAGCCAAAGATGGAGAAGCTCTATACAGTCAAAAAAACAAGATCAGGAGCTGACTGTGACTCAGATCATGAACTCCTTATTTCTAAATTCAGACTGAATTGAAGAAAGTAGGGAAAACCACTAGACCATTCAGGTATGACCTAAATGAAATCCCTTATGATTATACAGTGGAAGTGAGAAATAGATTTAAGGGACTAGATCTGATAGATAGAGTGCCTGATGAACTATGGACTGAGGTTCATGACATTGTACAGGAGACAGGGATCAAGACCATCCCCATGGAAAAGAAATGTGAAAAAGCAAAATGGCTGTCTGGGGAGGCCTTACAAATACCTGTGAAAAGAAGAGAAGTGAAAAGAAAAGGAGAAAAGGAAAGATATAAGCATCTGAATGCAGAGTCCCAAAGAATAGCAAGGAGAGATAAGAAAGCCTTCCTCAGCGATCAATGCAAAGAAATAGAGGAAAACAACAGAATGGGAAAGACTAGATATCTCTTCAAGAAAACTAGAGATACCAAAGGAACATTTCATGCAAAGATGGGCTCGATAAAGGACAGAAATGGTATGGACCTAACAGAAGCAGAAGATACTAAGAAGAGGTGGCAAGAATACACAGAAGAACTGTACAAAAAAGATCTTCATGACACAGATAATCACAATGGTGTGATCATTCACCTAGAGCCAGACATCCTGGAATGTGAAGTCAAGTGGGCCTTAGAAAGCATCACTACGAACAAAGCTAGTGGAGGTGATGGAATTCCAGTTGAGCTATTTCAAATCCTGAAAGATGATGCTGTGAAAGTGTGGCACTCAATATGCCAGCAAATTTGGAAAACTCAGCAGTGGCCACAGGACTGGAAAAGGTCACTTTTCATTCCAATCTCAAAGAAAGGCAATACCAAAGAATGCTCAAACTACCACACAATTGCACTCATCTCACACGCTAGTATTAATGCTCAAAATTCTCCAAGCCAGGCTTCAGTAACACATGAACTGTAAACTTCCAGATGTTCAAGCTGGTTTTAGAAAAGGCAGAGGTACCAGAGACCAAATTGCCAACATCTACTGGATCATTGAAAAAGCAAGAGAGTTCCAGAAAAACATCTATTTCTGCTTTATTGACTATGCCAAAGCCTTTGATTGTGTGGATCACAATAAACTGTGGAAAATTCTGAAAGAGGTGAGAATACTGGACCACCTGACCTGCTTCTTGAGAAATTTGTATGCAGGTCAGGAAGCAACAGTTAGAACTGGACATGGAACAACAGACTGGTGCCAAATAGGAAAAGGAGTAAGTCAAAGCTGTATATTGTCACCTTGTTTATTTAACTTATATGCAGAATACATCATGAGAAACGCTGGACTGGAAGAAGCACAAGCTGGAATCAAGATTGCTGGGAGAAATATCAATAACCTCAGATATGCAGATGACACCACCCTTATGGCAGAAAGTGAAGAGGAACTAAAAAGCTTCTTGATGAAAGTGAAAGCGGAGAGTGAAAAAGTTGGCTTAAAACTCAACATTCAGAAAATGAAGATCATGGCATCTGGACCCATCACTTCATGGGAAATAGGTGGGGAAACAGTGTCAGACTTTATTTTTGGGGGCTCCAAAATCAGTGCAGATGGTGACTGCAGCCATGAAATTAAAAGACGCTTCCTCCTCGAAAGAAAAGTTGTGACCAACCTAGATAGCATATGGAAAAGCAGAGACATTACTTGCTAACAAGGTTCCGTCTAGTCAAAGCTATGGTTTTTCCAGTGGTCATGTATGGATGTGAGAGTTGGACTGTGAAGAAGGCTGAGCGCCAAAGAATTGATGCTTTTGAACTGTGGTGTTGGAGAAGACTCTTGAGAGTCCCTTGGACTGCAAGGAGATCCAACCAGTCCATTCTGAAGGAGATCAGCCCTGGGATTTCTTTGGAAGGAATGATGCTGAAGCTAAAACTCTAGTACTTTGGCCACCTCATGCGAAGAGTTGACTCACTGGAAAAGACCCTGATACTGGGAGGGATTGGGGGCAGGAGGAAAAGGGGATGACAGAGGATGAGGTGGCTGGATGGCATCACTGACTCGATGGATGTGAGTTTGAGTGAACTCTGGGAGTTGGTGATGGACAGGGAATCCTGGCGTGCTGCGATTCATGGGGTTGCAAAGAGTCAGACACGACTGACTGACTGAACTGAAGTGATGGGACCAGATGCCATAATCTTCGTTTTCTGAATGTTGAGCTTTAAGCCAACTTTTTCACTCTTCCCTCTTTCACTTTCATCAAGAGGCTCTTTAGTTCTTCTTCACTTTCTGCCATAAGGGTGGTGTCATCTGCATACCTGAGGTTATTGATATTTCTCCCAGCAATCTTGATTCCAGCTTGTGCTTCCTCCAGCCCTGGGTTACTCATGATGTACTCTGCTTATAAATTAAATAAGCAGGGTGATAATATACAGCTTTGACTTACTCCTTTTCCTATGTGGCACCAGTCTGTTGTTCCAAGTCCAGTTTTAACTGTTGCTTCCTGACCTGTACATAGGTGTCTCAAGAGGTGGGTCAGGTGGTCTGGTATTCCCATCTCTTTCATAATTTTCCACAATTTATTGTGATCTACACAGTCAAAGGCTGTGGCATAGTCAATAAAGTAGAAAAAGATGCTTTTCTGGAACACTCTTGCGTTTTCCTTGATCCAGTGGATGTTGGCAATTTGATCTCTGGTTCCTCTGCCTTTTCTAAAACCAGCTTGAACATCTGGAAGTTCACATTTTATGTATCGCTGAAGCCTGGCATGGAGAATTTTGAGCATTACTTTACTAGTGTGTGAATTGAGTGCAATTGTGCGGTAGTTTCAGCATTCTTTGGCATTGCCTTTCTTTGAGATTGGAATGAAAAGTGACCTTTTCCAGTCCTGTGGCCACTGCTGAGTTTTCTAAATTTGCTGGCATATTGAGTGCAGCACTTTCACAGCATCATCTTTCAGGATTTGAAATAGCTCAACTGGAATTCCATCGCCTCCTCTAGTTTTGTTCATAGAGATGCTTCCTAAGGCCAACTTGACTTCGAATTCCAAGATGTCTGTCTCTAGGTGAGTGATCACACCATCGTGATTATCTGGGTCTAGAAGATCTTTTGTGCTCAAATTAAGTCACAATCTAAACACTTAACCTTATTAGCAATAAAGGTCCAGTTTTGTCTTTATCTATTCAACTCTTAATAGTCTATCTCCATTGTATTTTAATTCAGAAATGATTGATGTTATATATTTGGTCTCTCCAAGATCAACATTTTATCCTTCTATATTAACTAACTAAGCTTTCTCATTTCTTTCTTAAAGAAAGCACTTTTTGAATTAAGAAACATTTAAGAATACTTATAGCACTATTTTCCATTCTGCTGTGATTTTGGACTCGAATTTATACAGGTGGGCCCACAGCCTATCTTTGTCCTCATTCTCAAAAATGAATGCTGCTTCTCAAGCAATATACAAAACACAGTTTGTTTCCTAAGGAAAAATACTTACTAAAGCTTTGGAAACTAAAGTCCAACAGACGGTCCAAATTTCTACCCTGTACCAAAATCCATAATGATTTTGCATTCTTATTCTATTTTGTAAAACCACACTCTCTAGGTCCTAACTTTTTTTTCTTTACCTACAAGAAAGGTTTATTCACCTCTTGATCCTAGAGTGATTTTCTGCTTTTAAAATAGATTTATATACTTTATCATTGTTCAGTTTGTTTTTCATGTTCATGGTACTTGTATCCATTTTTCTTTTTTTAGAAAATGGAACCTTAAATTTTATTAGTTTTTTAATGAAACTCATAAATAGATGTGTCCTCTCTCCCCTGTGAAACCTCTAACGTTGCCTCTCTTGGAGAATTTCACTGACTTTCCTGGATTTCTCTGATATAGAGAATCATGTTCCTGTGATATACACAGTGACTTCAGATCTCTTAATTACATGTTGGTTTTATTTTGTGGCTTGTCATCCCAGACAATTATTTTCACTGATGTCAATGTATACTTAGTTAGACATATAAAGAGATAGATGAGAGATGGTCCCCATACCATGAAAAACTTAGATTAAAAAAAAAAAATAACAGAGTAGGGTTTGTCTTGTAGCCATTCAAACTTATTTTTCACTATGTATTGATTGGCTATTCTAGGTTTGTGAGATTTTACCATCACTCTAAATTCCCGATAGCTTTTTTCTGTCTTACTAGGTCTTTACAGAGTCCGACATGACTGAAGCAACTTAGCAGCAGCAGCAGAAGGTCTTTATAGATTCTGCTATTTCTCTTCCTTGAGTGTTCACTCTGTTGTAAGAATAAAGAACAAAATTATTCCTCTTGCCTCATACAGCGACTTCCAGATCTTGGGTCAAGGAGAAGTTATCAGGGCTCAAGTCCACACCTGTACCTCCAACCACTTTAAGACCACCCCTCCACTCGAAGGGCTTCCCTAGTGGCTCAGACGGTAAAGTCTGCCTGCAGTATAGAAGACCGGGGTTCGATCTCTGGGTCAGGAAGATTCCCTGGAGAAGGAAATGGCAACTCATCGCAGATTTCTTGAGTGCAAAATCCCATGGATGGAGGAGCCTGGCAGGCTAAAGTTCATAGGGTTACAGAGTCAGACATGACTAAGCGACTTCACTTTCTTTCTTTCCACCCAAACAACCATAAGGTTAAGAAAAATCCTTTCCTGTGATAAAGCTTCCTCTACTTTTGTGAAATTATATAAAGAAAGCTGAGTGCCAAAGTATTGATGCTTTTGAACTGTGGTGTTGGAGATGACTCTTGAATGTCCCTTGGACTGCAAGGAGATCCAACCAGTCCATCCTAAAGGCGGTTAGTCCTGAGTGTTCTTTGTAAGGACTGATGTTGAAGCTGAAACTTCAATACTTTGGCCACCTGATGCGAAGAGCTGACTCATTTGAAAAGACCCTGATTCTGGGAAAGATTGAGGGAAGGAGGAGAAGGGGATGACAGAGGATGAGATGGTTGGATGGCATCACCAACTCGATGGACATGGGTTTGGGTGGACTCCTAGAGTTGGTGATAGACAGGGAGGCCTGGTGTGTTGCGGTTCATGCGTTCGCAAAAAGTTGGACATGACTGAGCAACTGAACTGA
Organism: Bos indicus; assembly: GCF_029378745.1. NCBI lineage: Eukaryota > Metazoa > Chordata > Mammalia > Artiodactyla > Bovidae > Bos > Bos indicus. The sequence goes on along the minus strand of NC_091776.1, from coordinate 24,173,167 downwards.
ACTGAAAAGTAATGCTCAGAATTTTAACATATAAGAATATAAGGGCAAAAGTAAATGCTTCCCTCCTCAGCTTCTCTCTGAGAAGATAGATATTATGTCTATCAAGAATTTATTCTTGTTACCAAGCTACTATGTAGGAGTGTTGCATAATTTTTCAGTGCATATAAAAAAGCATTTTGCAAGGTTTTTCTTCAAATATGCATCTTGGACATGCATTTTTACCAGCATTTACAACTCAACTTGTAATAGGTATAGAATACTGTATCACTTAAGGGAACAATGACAGAAGTTTCTCATCATCTGATAATTCCCTATTCCTCCTGTCTCCATCTTACTCTCCCATTATTTGGCAAAATCATGTGAATGCCTGGAGGAATTTTCTTTTTTGGAAGGAAGTGGTTGGGTGGGGGGTAATCAGGGGATGATGATATTTGGACTATATTACAGGATCAAAATTTTTTTCTTAAACACAACAAATGGTATCCATGAATCTATGGATTCATAGATACATGGATTCATGGATCTATGGATTCATTCTAGCATACATGAATACTGATATGAGAGGGAAAATACTGTATTTCCTAATCATTTCTCTGAAAGCTTCTCAAGTAAGACCAGTACTCAAACTTTTTGAGTTCCAGAGTATTTCCCATATTTCTCCTTAATTTGAAAGAAAATGTTTGTATGGAAAGGTTAAAAAATGAGAAACAAAAAGTTCTGCTGTGCCCTAAACTTTTAGCATATCATATTATTCAACCCTTACAACACCCTGTGATATGTGTATCCAATTCATTGCAGGTAGGGAACTGGGACTTAAAGAGTTTAAATCACTTCCAAACTCTTTCTTTGTGCCCTTTTTGCAACATTGTATCATTTTCTTCCAAAAGACAAGAAAGTATCCTCTAAAAGTTAGACCTAAAAATGCCATAGAGGCATTGTGGTCTTAGATTCTTCTAACTATATAACTTATGGTTTATGAAATTACTGGAGCGAACTTCTCAGATAACTTTCAAAAATACTAAATGATTTGATGTTTAATGAACTTAGCCTAAATAATGAATTGATCCATATAATGATACTTATTGATCCTTATACTCAATATATCTCTGATTTCATTTGAGACAGGAAGTGAGGGGAAATTATTATCAGAAAATGTTATATAACAAAGCCAGTCAATTGAATGGAGAGGGAAACTGAGTCGAGGTGTTAAGTGGCATTTGTCCTGTAATAGAGCTTACAGAAAAACTCAGAATCCTCTGTGGTCCAGTGATATCCCTTCTGATTACATTGTACTAGAACTGTATACTAGTTCACTGAACTGAATGAAAACATGCACAAATGACCATGAATCTTGTAGGATAAATTTCTTATGAGCTGCATCAAATGAAAGTTCTGAAATGAGCTAAATCTGGATAAATCCCAAGAAAAATCAAGGAAGGTAGCCACCTATGCTCTCTAGAGTTTATTGCTAATGGGGTAAATTGAAAGGCCTTCAAACGCAGAGGGTTCATTTCAAGTAAGCTAGTTTGTTCTCCCCTGTCCAGATTTAGTTGTTCCACTCACCAGCTTTGGTTTTAATGCATGTCTGTTAAGTCACTTCAGTTGTGTCTGATTCTTTGAGATCCTATGGACTGTAGCCCACCAGGCTCCTCTGTTCATGGGATTCTCCAGGGAAGAATACAGGAATAGGTTGCCATGCCCTCCTTCTGGGGATGTTCCCGACCCAGGGATTGAGCCTGCATCTCTTATGTGTCCTGCATTGGCAGGAAGGTTCTTTGCCACTAGCGCCACCTGGGAAGCCCTTGGTTCTAATGCTGTGCTGTACTTAGTCATTCAGTCCTATCTGACTCTGTGATCCCATGGACTGCAGCAGGCCAGGATCCTCTGTCCATGGGGATTCTCCAGGCTAGAATACTGGAGTGGGTTGCCATGTTCTCCTCCAGGGGATCTTCTCAACCCAGGGCTTGAACCCAGGTCTCCTGAATTGCAGGCAGATTCTTTACTGACTGAACCACTGGGGAATATATCATGTCTGACTCTGTGTGACCCCAGAGATGGCAGCCCACCAGGCTCTCCCGTCCCTGGGATTCTCCAGGCAAGAATACTGGAGTGGGTTGCCATTTCCTTCTCCAATGCATGAAAATGAAAAGTGAAAGTGAAGTCACTCAGTCGTGACCGACTCTTCGCAACCCCATGGACTGCAGCCTACCAGGCTCCTCCGTCCATGGGATTTTCCAGGCAAGAGTACTGGAGTGGGGTGCCATTGCCTTCTCCGAGGGAATATATAGATGAAACTAAACCAGAAGCAACTAAATCAGTGGCAATTGCTTGTAAGTATTCAGATGTTCAATAGCCTTGAGGATAAACTTCCATGTTTGATGTAACAAATGAAGTGAAGGAGAAAACAAACAAAACAAAACACAAAGTATATGCTCCATTATGAGAAATTACCAGAAAATTATTACTGAATTGCAAAAAATAATACATCCTTGAAAAAGAACCTTTCTAGCAAATGTTTGACCCAGTTTTAATAACATGTTATTGTAATGTAAGTTTTAACTTACAGTGACAAAGTGATTAACATAAATGTGGTACAACATGTTATTTTTTCCTTACCCTCTGTCTCTAATGATGTATTTCCAAATTTTTAAAAATAGAGGATGTAGTTTGTGGAAATGATGGTTTTCATGCTGTGTCATATGTTTTCTCTAATGAAATCTTCACATAATGCCATGGTAGGCCACCATTTTGTCTGTTTCAACCTCAGAATATGCAGTATTTTTATGTAGTAGATCAAAAACAAAAGAGAAAGCATGGTGGAATTATTTTCCAAGGTGTGATCACAGGCTTATTTCCTCATAATAATGGAGTCCAGATAGCTGGCAAAAACATTATAAAATGTCAGCTCTCCAATGTAGTTGCACATTTTAAATTCAGTAATGTTTCACATCTCGTATGCAGCCCTATCTTAACAGAAGTGGAATCCAAACCATAGTTTGTGTCAGAATGGCATTAAAAGTATAAAAAGAGAAAACTCTTTATTTATCCACTGATGTTCTTTTTGCTCCCCACAGAAGTGACAAATCCAGGTTCAGGTTGCTGAAAACAAACAATTAGAAATCAAATCAAAGCTTGTTTGGCCTCACAATTGAATGCCAAGATGCAATAGGAATCGTAACAATGCAAAGTAATAGCCTGCCGAATTCAATGAATATAGCTTAATAACTTTGGACCATAGCAAGACTTGGGCAAAATTAAAAGGTAATGTAAAGCTCCTTGGGTATATTCCACTGAATTAGTATTCTAAGGCAAGTGCCTCCACACCATCCATAATGAGGACTGCTGGTTTCATTTACAGACACTGCGTACATTAGCTAGCACTAATGTGGAAAAACGTATCATATGCTGGCCTATAAAGGCACACCAAATTTTCATTATGTTTCAGTCAAAAAGTGCTTGTTTTGCAGGATGGAGTCCATGTCAATAAAATGGATTGTATGCCACTTAAGCCAAGTGACATGCTAATCTTCTAGAGGCCTCTGTCCTTAATCTCTACAGGACATGAGTCAGTTTAGAAGTGTGAGCTGCTCTCACAGGTACCAACCATTGAGCGCTTTAATGTAAATTCAAAAGCAAAACTTATCAGTGTGTTTCAGAAATTGCTTCCATGTGGTTGCTGTCTATGAAAAAAAAAAAAAAAAAAAAACCTCCTTCTTCCCCCAAATCCTGGGCTACTTCCAAGGTTTTACAGTGCCCGGGAGCACCTTTTAATTATAAAGAAATTGGTTTTGCTGATAGCTGCCCTGTGACCAATTAGATTAGAGGAATTTCTTCTGGCTATTATGAGAGCTAACTTGACTATTGCCCAGTGTAGTCTGACATGATCAAAATATTAAGTAAAGCTCAATCCAGAACTTCAAGACCCAGTAGTCTAAATTCTTAAAAATTATGCTATAAATAGCCATTTTATAACAAAAGAACAGAATAATGGGATTGCAATCATGGAGTCTTTGGTTTGTAGAGCGAATCACAAAAAAATATGGAAAACCACTTGGATAACTTTTCTTATATTTCAAAATCATATGTATTTTATCATGGGAAAGCTAGAAATCTAAATGGCAATCTACAAATATTCTGGATCTATGAGCCAAATTGTTTTACAATAAAATCTTCAAAACATGAAATTAAATAAAAGTATCTGTCCTATAGTCTTTACCTTTTATTTTATAAATACTAAGAAGTATACATTTTCTCTCACATGGTCTAAACAGAATAAAATGCAGTCACTATGGCAAGTAATGGTCTGTATAACTCTTTCCACAAAAATATAAGAGGATCACATCTATTATTCTGTCTAGCATTAAATGACACTTTCTTGATAAATGCAAACATGAAATTTTGAAGTCAAATTAGAATCACTCACATAAAATGATATCACCAACAGAATAAAAAAATATTCTGTCACCTCTGAGATCAAAGCAAAAGAAAATAAGAAATGGAATTAAAGAGTACATTTATACAAAAGAATATTTTCTTTAATTCAGAATTTTTAAAATATAAACTTCCTTTTAAAGTTTGTGCAAAGTATATTTGCATTCTTAGGAAATAAAGTATGTGGAATCAAATTTTACTTTTGTTTGATAATTTAATATCAGTCACTGACTTGCATTGTTGTTATAAAGGCCATTTCTCTTAATTATTTACATAGAAACACTGAAGCATTGAGTAGTATCTAGAATTATTCCGATATAAAACAGTCACATTTGTCTTTTTAATATATACTTCTTCATATTAGCTTATATTATTTCCACATTCACAGAGTAAATAATATATGTTTTGTTGACTAACCCGCTGAATATTGTAGCTCTGGTTAATGAAAAATAACATTTAAAACAATAAATCAGTTTAACAGTAGCAATAAAATATAGCTTATTTTAGCTATGTTAAAAAAAGTTCAGCTAAAGTTTTGGAACCATAGCTAAAGGATTAATACTATCATACCCATAAAACAAATGTACTTTATGATACACTTAGAAGGAAATCTTTAAAAATGATTTTAGAAATAGTATTTCATACAGTTATGAAGGATGTTGATTTTGTTACTAACATAACATTTAATAAAAAAATAAATAGGTCATTATGTCTTATGTAATAAGCAAATATATGCCTAGATTGTTATTAGATAGCTTCATGTATTGTACCTATAGATATTATTAGAACTACTTGAGGACTTGAAAAAAATGATATCCATCCTAGGATATTATAGATTGCAAAGAGAGAATAGAACTATATCAGTACAAGAGCTGGTTACATAAATTTAGCTAATGACAGTGAAAAACTACACAGAATAAAACTATTTTACAGTCAATACTGAAAATAAAAGAATCTTCAGTTATTCTTCATTACTTAAATTTACAGTGTATATTTTCTTTATATGCCTCCAAGCTATAAAATCATAGCAATTTTAACAGAATATTAGATGAGGACATTTGTATCCAAGAAAAACACAGAGGAAACTAGAGCATGATTTCCCAGATTCTTCCTGAGGTCAGAGGAAGAGACCCTGAGTAGAAAAACCTGTTGATGCAGCAGGACTTATTTATCCCGTAAGCGCTGGAAAAAATTGACACTTATCACAAAAGAAGTAGAGAATAATTATTCCTTCCTTTAAGTAGCTCCAGAAATAAATGCATTTGGCCTATTAGAAAAGGGAGGACTGAGCTGAATATAGCTAACAATAGCAGTGATGTACTTTAAGAAAAGGAATAATCTCTTAGCATTTAGAACAGCCTAAAGGCAATTGGGGGCAGGATTTATGCAGTTTTTGCAATTGAATCTTTGGTGATAATAGTTGATTGAGTCACTCATATAGACAAAATGTTCCTCTCTAGATTACTGTGCTGTGCCTAGTGGATCAGCCATGTCTGACTCTCTGCAACCCCGAGGACTGTAGCCTGCCAGGTCCTCTGTCCATAGGGATTCTCAGGGAAGAATACTGGAGTGGGTTGCCATGCCCTCCTACAGGGGAACTTCCCAACTCAGGGATCAAACCCAGGTCTCCCCCATTGCAGGCAGATTCTTTACCAACTGAGTTATCAGGGAAACCCAAGAATACTGGAGTGGGTAGCCTATCGCTTCTGCAGGTGATCTTCCCCACCCAGGAATTGAACTGGGGTCTCCTGCATTGCAGGAGGATTCTTTACCATCTGAGCTATGATAGAAGCCCTATCTTAGTGTACCTCTTTATATTATCTTACTTTGGACATAAAATTAAATATTAAAACTATTTAAAATTCCTAATGATACATTTTAGAAATTTACATGTAAGTTTACTTGGATACACACAGTTGAGGAATAACAACTTTGTTTGGTAGCTTTGTTAGAGTAAAGATCAAATATCAAATATAGAGTAAAGAAAATATCACTGTAAAATTCCTAAAATATATTTAAGGTTTACTATTGGCCAGACTATGCAAGATACTTATTTGTATAAATCGTAGAGTAATCATATGGGTATTTTACTATGTCCATATTGTAGAAGAGAGGATCAGAAAAATTCAGAAAGTTACCAAAATTCAAGTAGGTATTATGTGTAAGAGTAATATTTGAATCCATATTCTTGCCCGATATCAGTTCAGGTCAGTTCAGTTCAGTCACTCAGTCGTGTCCGACCCGTGAAATGCAACACAACAGGCCTCCCTGTCCATCACCAACTCCCAGAGTTCACTCAAACTCATGTCCATTGAGTCAGTGATGCCATCCAGCCATCTCATCCTCTATTGTCCCCTTCACCTCCTGCTCCCAATTCCTCCCAGCATCTGGGTCTTTTCAAATGAGTCAGCTCTTCCCATCAGGTGCCCAAAGTATTGGAGATTCAGCTTCAACATCAGTCCTCTCAATGAACGCCCAGGACACATCTCCTTTAGGATGGACTGGTTGGATCTCCTTGCAGTCCAAGGGACTCTCAAGAGTCTTCTCCAACACCACAGTTCAAAAGCATCAATTCTTTGGCCCTCAGCTTTCTTCACAGTCCAACTTTCAAATCCATACATGACCAGTGGAAAAACCATAGCCATGACTGGATGGATCATTGTTACCAAAGTAATATCTCTGCTTTTGAATATGCAATAAAGGCTCATCCTAAATTTCCTTCCAAGGTGTAAGCGTCTTTTAATTTCATGGCTGCAGTCACCATCTGCAGTGATTTTGGAGCCCCCAAAAAATAAAGTCTGACACCGTTTCCACTATTTCCCCATCTATTTCCCATGAAGTGATGGGACCGGATGCCATGACCTTAGTTTTCTGAATGTTGAGCTTTAAGCCAACTTTTTCACTCTCCTCTTTCACTTTCATCAAGAGGCTTTTTAGTTCCTCTTCACTTTCTGCCATAAGGGTGGTGTCATCTGCATATCTGAGGTTATTGATATTTCTCCCAGCAATCTTGATTACAGCTTGTGCTACTTCCAGCCCAGAGTTTCACATGATGTACTCTGCATAGATGTTAAATAATCAGGGTGATAATATACAGCCTTGACGTACTCCTTTTCCTATTTGGCACCAGTCTGTTGTTCCATGTCCAATTCTAATTGTTGCTTCCTGATCTGCATATAGGTTTCTCAAGAGGCAGGTCAGATGGTCTGGTATTCCCATCTTTTTCAGAATTTTCCACAGTTTATTGTGATCCACACAGTCAAAGGCATGGGCATAGTCAATAGAGGAGAAATAGATGTTTTTCTGGAACTCTCTTGCTTTTCCAATGATCCAGCAGATTTTGGCAATTTGATCTCTGGTTCCTCTGCCTTTTCTAAAACCAGCTTGAGCATCAGTAAGTTCATGGTTCACATATTGCTGAAGCCTGGCTTGGAAATTTTGACCATTAATTTACTAGCGTGTGAGATGACTGCAATTGTGTGGCAGTTTGAGTATTCTTTGTCATTGCCTTTCTTTGGGATTGGAATGAAAACTGACCTTTTCCCGTCCTGTGGCCACTGCTGAGTTTTCCAAATTTGCTGGCATATTGAGTGCAGCACTTTCACAGCATCATCTTTCAGGATTTGAAATAGCTCCACTGGAATTCCATCACCTCCACTAGCTTTGTTCGTAGTGTTGCTTTCTAAAGTGCACTTGACTTCACATTCAAGGATGTCTGGCTCTAGGTGAGTGATCACACCATGGCGATTATTTGGGTCATGAAGATCTTTTTTGTACAGCTCTTCTGTGTATTCTTGCCACCTCTTCTTAATATCTTCTACTTCTGTTAAGTCCACACCGTTTCTGTCCTTTATCAAGCCCATCTTTGCATGAAATATTCCCTTGGTACCTAATTTTCTTGAAGAGATCTCTATGCTATGCTAAGTCACTTCAGTCATGTCCTACTCTGTGCGACCCCATAGATGGCAGCCCACCAGGCTTCCCAGTCCCTGGGATTCTCCAGGCAAGAACACTGGAGTGGGTTGCCATTTCCTTCTCCAATGCATGAAAGTGAAAAGTGAAAGTGAAGTCGCTCAGTCGTGTTTTACTCTTCGCGACCCCATGGACTGCAGCCTACCAGGCTCCTCCATCCATGGGATTTTCCAAGTAAGAGTACTGGAGTGGGGTGCCATTGCCCTCTCTGGAAGATACCTCTAGTCTTTCCCATTCTGTTGTTTTCCTCCATTTCTTTGCATTGATTGCTGATGAAGGCTTTATCTGTCCCTGCTATTCTTAGGAACTCTGCCTTCAATGGGAATATTTGTCCTTTTCTCCTGTGCTTTTCACTTCTCTTCTTTTCACAGATATTTGTAAGGCTTCCTCAGACAACCATTTTGCTTTTTTGCATTTCTTTTCCATGGGGATGGTCTTGATCCCTGTCTCCTGTGCAATGTCACAAATCTCTGACCATAGTTCATCAGGCATACTATCTATCAGATCTAGTCCCTTAAATCTATTTCTCATTTCCATTGTATAATCATAAGGGATTTGATTTAGGTCATACCTGAATGGTCTAGTGGTTTTCCCTACTTTCTTCAATTTAAGTCTGAATTTGGCAATAAGGTGTTCATGATCTGAGCCACAGTCAGCTCCCGGTCTTGTGTTTGCTGACTGTAGTTCCAAATAGGAAAAGGAGTACGTCAAGGCTGTATATTGTCACCCTGCTTATTTAACTTATATGCAGCGTGCATCAGGAGAAACGCTGGGTTGGAAGAAACACAAGCTGGAATCAAGATTGCTGGGAGAAATATCAATAACGTCAGATATGCAGATGACACCACCCTTATGGCAGAAAGTGAAGAGGAACTCAAAAGCCTCTTGATGAAAGTGAAAGAGGAGAGTGAAAAAGTTAGCTTAAAGCTCAACATTCAGAAAATGAAGATCATGGCGTCTGGACCCATCACTTCATGGGAAATAGATGGGGAAACAGTGGAAACAATGTCAGACTTTATTTTGGGGGGCTCCAAAATCACTGAAGATGGTGACTGCAGCCATGAAATTAAAAGACGCTTACTCCTTGGAAGGAAAGTTATGACCAACCTAGATAGCATATTCAAAAACAGAGACATTACCTTGCCAACAAAGGTCCATCAATCAAGGCTATGGTTTTTCCAGTAGTCATGTATGGATGTGAGAGTTGGACGGGGAAGAAGGCAGAGCACCCAAGAATTGATGCTTTTGAACTGTGGTGTTGGAGAAGACTCTTGAGAGTCCCTTGGACTGCAAGGAGATCCATCAGTCCATTCTAAAGGAGATCAGTCCTGGGTGTTCTTTGGAAGGAATGATGCTAAAGCTGAAACTCTAGTGCTTTGGCCACCTCATGCGAAGAGTTGACTCATTGGAAAAGACCCTGATGCTGGGAGGGATTGGTGGCAGGAGAAGAAGGGGACGACAGAGGATGAGATGGTTGGATGGCATCACCGACTCAATGGATGTGAGTTTGAGTGAACTCTGGGTGTTGGTGATGGACAGGGAAGCCTGGCGTGCTGCGATTCATGGGGTCGCAAAGAGTCGGCCAAGACCGAGTGACTGAACTGAACTGAACTGAACAGATAGACCTTCTGCATCTTTGGCTGCAAAGAATATAATCAACCTGATTTCGGTGTTGACCGTCTGTTGATGTCCTTGTGTAGAGTTTTCTCTTGTGTTTTTGGAAGAGGGTGTTTGCTATGACCAGTAAATTTTCTTGGCAAAACCCTATTAGCCTTTGCCCTGCTTCATTCCATACTCCAAGGCCAAATTTGCCTGTTACCTCAGGTGTTTCTTGACTTCCTACTTTTGCATTCCAGTCCCCTATAATGAAAAGGACATTTTTGGGGGGTGTTAGTTCTAAAAGGTCTTGTAGTTCTTTATAGAACCATTCAATTTCAGCTTCTTCAGTATTACTGGTTGGGCCATAGGCTTGGATCACCGTTATATTGAATGGTTTGCCTTGGAAATGAACAGAGGTCATTCTATCGTTTTTGAGATTCCATCCAAGTACTCCATTTTGGACTCTTTTGTTGACCATGATAGCTACTACATTTCTTCTAAGGGATTCGTGCCCACCTTAGTAGATATAATGGTCATCTGAGTTAAATTCACCCATTCCAGTCCTATTTAGTTCGCTGATTCCTAGAATGTTGATGTTCACTCTTGCCATCTCCTGTTTGACCAGTTCCATTTTGCCTTTATAGCATAGGACCTTGCTTCTATCACCAGTCACATCCACAACCGGGTATTGTTTTTGCTTTGGCTCCATTTCTTCATTCTTTCTGGGGTTATTTCTCCACTGATCTCCTGTAGCATATTGGGCATGTACCAACCTGGGGAGTTCCTCTTTCAGTATCCTATCATTTTGCCTTTTCATACTGTTCATGGGGTTCTCAAGGCAAGAATACTGAAGTGGTTTGCCAATCTCTTCTCCAACATATACATTCTTAAATATTATGTTGATGTTTCCCAGTGCTTTCAAAACTAAAATTCAGTATAATAATTTCAAATAACATGTGGAACAAATGGAATTATTAGATGTTAATATTAAAATTTTTTATGTAAATACTTTTATTTTTTTCCAACTTTTTTTTTGTATATTTACTTTGATATTGTGATATGTTTTCAGAATACATTGCAACAATTTTTGCAGAATAAATATATATTTTAAACAGTTGTATTTTAAAACATGCATAAGAATTATTTTATTTAAATGCACTTAATTCTTCTCCATTTGCAAACACTTTAAAACTCCAAATATCTTCTTTTTACTATAATTTTTATTACCTAGAGAAGTATTTCTTTAATTTTCAAATTAAGCAGGAAATAATTTTTAAAGTATGCCCTACAATACAATTTGTACAGTATAATGAGTTATTTTTAGTCATCCTGTATTTCACTTAGGATGCATTGATAATTTCTTTAAAGAAAAAATTATACTTTTAAATATATCAAGCCAAGAATCTAGAGAATCTAAAGAGAAATGGGAAATAAAAATTGAATAAAGTTTAGATTAAACATTGTTATTTTGTTTAAAGGGCTTCCCTGGTGGCTCAGCAGTAAGGAATCTGCCTGCCAATGCAGGAAACATGGTTTCTATCCCTCAGTAAGGAAGATCCCCTGGAGAAGGAAATGGCAACCCAGTCCAGTATTCTTGCCTAAGAAATCCCATGGAGAGAGGAGCCTGGAGGGCTACAGTTTATGCAGTCACAAAAGAGTTGCACAGGGCTTAGCAATCAGAAAACAACAAATTTTGCTTTAAATCCATAAAAGCTAATAAAGCAGTAAGTCCTTCCTATTCCCATTACAATAACATTTCTTCTTTTCAAACTAGAAAGTTTTGCTTCTTTTAAGTAAATAAAATCTTAGTGTATCAACAAATATATAAGTAAACTGGAACTTAAACGTAAGTTCTGCATTGCTGGTGTTGACTTGTTCTCTCTAGGCAAAACCCCTGAAATGTTTTAAAAATCATTTTTGTATTAAAAAGTTTGACTGGAGAGAACAAGATGGTGGAGGAGTAGGTGGACATGGAGTACATCTCTCTCCATGGATACATCAGGAATACACCTTCAGACACAAGTGAATGCAGAACACCAGCTGAGAATAGACAGGAGTACCTGAGCAGAGGAAAATAATATACTGCTGCTGCTGCTGCTAAGTCGCTTCAGTCGTGTCCGACTCTGTGCGAACCCATAGACGGCAGCCCACCAGGCTTACCCGTCCCTGGGATTCTCCAGGCAAGAACACTGGAGTGGGTTGCCATTTCCTTCTCCAATGCATGAAAGTGAAAGTGAAGTCACTCAGTGGTGTCTGACTCTTCGTGACCCCATGGAGTGCAGCCTACCAGGCTCCTCCGTCCTTGGGATTTTCCAGGCAAGAGTACTGGAGTGGGGTGTCATCACCTTCTCTGAAAGAATATACAGCACCACGCAAAACTTGGTAGGATAAAGGAACAAGGGGGAAAAACAGATAGTGTTAGTAGGACTGGACCTGCCCTCGATGGGTGGGGGAACAGAAGCAGGGGTACAATCCCCACATTGGGGCAATTGTCTGAGTCAGAGGAGGAACATTTAAGGCTGAGAGTGGAACAGCTGATCTGTGGCAGCCTAAATGGAATGAGAATCAGACAGCCCTTGCCACAGTCACACATACCCTGGACAGGGACGCAAGTCCTCTGGAAGGCACAGTGGCTAGGAACTGGAGTTTAAGGATTGTGGAGCCATCCCAGGGCAAGGGATTGACTGTGGAGAGACAGATCAAAGGGATGTGAGGGAGGAGATTGTGGTGGAGAATGCCTGTGGAGGAAAGCCGGGCAGCCATGGAAGTAAGGCGATACTGCTGAGTCATGCATAGGGGGTGGAACCATCACTATAACCTCTCTCTCCCCATACACCAGCATCGGCAGGTGAACAATAGAGAGGCTGGCCCATCAAACACCTGACGCACTGAACAACACAGCAGGACCCCATCCAGGATGCCCCTTTAAGTGACTGATGCACAGATCTACAGAGTAGGACCCCATCCAGGGGGACCCCTCTACATGCCTGATGCGCTAAACAACAGAGTAGGACCCCAGGCAAGAGAGCCCTCTAAGTGCCTGAATGGGGGGAGCTACAAAGAAAGCCTGGCCAAAGAGGCCTGATTTCCAGCTATAGGAGGCTTGGGGGAAAAACAAAAAAAAACTGAAAGGGCCTAACTCCTGTGGCAGAGGCAGTCTGTGTCCCTGCATACTTGGTGCTGCCAGGATCCCTGCAAGCCAAGTAGCTGTGCCACCTTCACACTCAACTCTCACTGGGGCAGGGCTGCCTCAGGCAAAAAAGTCTTGAGCAGGGTCACTTCGATAGTGTCCAGCTCTTTGCGACCATGTGGACTGTGGCTTCTCTGTCAGGGAGGGGTTCTCCAGGCAAGAATACTGGAGCATATTGGCCAATACTGTTTGCCATACCCTTCTAGAGCACTATAGTTCCTGCTGCCCTAGCTGCCAACTCCCCTGAGTACCTGGTGCTGCCAGAACCCCTGTGACCCAAGTAGCTGCACCACCTCCACACCTGGCCCTCACAAGACCAAACCCAAGTCCTCCAGGGCAGCCTCAGGAGCAAACCCCAGTGCACGACCCACATGCAGAAGTGGAACTAAAACCACAATTGAAACCCAGGGCAGTATGGCAAAGGAAGAAGACTCAAAATCTTCCCACCAGCTGTACAAGCTTCAGATTAAATCCACATGATCACCTAGGCGGACTCTGTGTCTATGGAATACTTAAAATGTCATTGAGAGATCCCACAAAAGAAAACAGACTAGTTCTGATAGCTGTGGACATTGGAGGCAAGAACATACATGAGTAGCACCAGACTAGAATCTGAGCTGCCCTCACAGCAGGTCCAGAGATCAGCACAGTGTTGGAGGGCATCACAGGCAGGTGAGGTGGACTGTGACTCCCAGAGAGGGAGAGGACTCTGACAGCAGTGACTCAAGAAAAACATTTATTCTTATGTTTTGACTTATTCTGTAGATTCTTTTGGATTTTTTCCCCATTACCCACCTCTCTGTTGTAGTTGTTGATTTTATGGCACTATGAAATCTAATTAAGCTTTTGAGATTTTTTTTTCTTTTTCTCAGTCACATTTTTTATTGTTGTTATAAACCTCTGCATCTATGTTGGGCTTTTGCAGTTCTGTGGAGTGTGTGTGTGTGTGTGTGTGTGTGTGTGTGTGTGTGCGTGTGTGTGTGTGTGTTTTCCTCTCTCTTTTTTAAATTTTTTAATATTTTAAACCTACTATTATTTTTTCCCACATTTATTCCTTTACTTGTTTTTCTTACTGTTCTTTTCCCTTGCGGTTAATATTTAATGTATATAAACCTTTTTTATTTACCTCCATTTAACTTTGCATATCTATTTTTTCTTTTCTTTCTTTCCTTTCCTCTCAACATATTTGTTAGTTTTATTTTCATTGCCATATTTCCCAACTGTTACCTTGCTTTAGTTTTGCTTTCGAGTTTGTACTTTAGTTAGTTTTGCTCTGGTAGATATAATTTTTGGTTTCTTTTGTTCACTGGGTCAATCTATTGTACTTTATTTTTGTTGGATTGTTTTGACTTTGCTCATGGGTGTATATGTATATTTCATTATTTTAATTATTATTTGCCTGATTTTGTAACTGCCATTTTTCTGGGGTTCATTTTTGGTTTCTTAGTTTTGGATATTTGCTTTAATCTCACTTAATGCCATAACAAACCACTTGTGGAATTTTCGTTCCTGACCAGATATCAAGCCCTGAGCGTTTGGAGTGGGAACACTGACTCTAAGACCCTAGATTACCAGAGAAATAACCCTAGGGAGTATCAAATAGTGAGAACTCAAACAAAGGAAACCACTTGAATACAAGACCCAGCATCACCCGACCAGCAGTAGCACCCTGTGCAAGATGTCTCATCTAAACAAAAAACAAAACAAAAATACAAACTAAATCATCAGCAGACAGGATTACAACCTCACTCAGCCTTGCCCATCGGAGGAAAAACAAACAAAAACTCTGCACAAATCTCACCCTATACAAGCTTACACAAGCCACTGGCCCAACCTTAGGAGGGCAGAAACCAAAAGAAAGAAAGAATTTAACCTTGAAGCCTGGGAAGAGGAGACTTCAAACACAATATGTTTAAAAAAATAATAATGAAAAAGCAGAGAAATACTACACAAATGAAGGAATAAAAGAGAAACACAGAGGTCCAAATAAATGAAGAGGAAGTGTGCAAACTACCTGAAAAAGAATTCAGAATAATGATAGTAAAGATGATCAAAAACTTTGAGAACAAAATAGAGAAAATGCAAGAATCAACTAACAAAGACCTAGAAGAGTAAAATAATAAACATACAGAAACAAACAACACGATTACTGAAATTAAAAATACTCTAGAAGGAATCAAAAGCAGAATATCTGAAGCAGAAGAATGAATCAGTGAGCTGGAAGATAAAATGGTGGAAATAACTTCTGAAGATCGGAATAAAGTAAAAAGAATGAAAAGAGCTGAGGGTAGTCTCAGAGACCTCTGGGGCAATATCAAATGCATGGACATTTGAATTATAGGGGTCCCAGAGAAGAAGAGAAAGATAAAGGGTATGAGAAAATTTTTGAAGAGATTATAGTTGAAAATTTCCACAACATGGAAAAGGAAATAGTCGACCAAGTCCAAGAGGCACAAAGAGTCCCATACAGAATAAACCCAAGGGGAAACGTGCCAAGACACACACTAATCAAACTAACAAAGACAAAACACAAAGAAAGAATGTTAAAAGCAGCAAGGGATAAACAACAAGTAACATACAAGGGAAACTCCATATGCTCAACAGATGATCTTTCAGCAGAAACTGCAGGTCAGAAGGGAATGACAGGATATATTTAAAGCACTGAAAGGCAAAAATCTATAACCAAGATTACTGTCCCCAGCAAGGATCTCATTCAAAATTGATGGAGAAATAAGCTTTTCAGACAAGCAAAAGTTAAGAGAATTCAGTACCACCAAACAGGTTTACAACAAATGTTAAAGGGACTTACACAGTCAAGAAATACAAGAGAAGAAAAAAGATCTATGAAATCAACCCCAAACAATTAAGAAAATGGCAATAGGACCATATATATCAATAATTAGTTTAAATGTAAATAGATTAAATGTTAGAACCTGAGGTTATTGATATTTCTTCCAGAAAGCTTGATTCCAGCTTGTGTTTCTTCCAGCCCAGAATTTCTCATGATGTACTCTGCATATAGGTTAAATAAGCAGGGTGACAATATACAGCCTTGACGTACTCCTTTTCCTATTTGGAACTGGTCTGTTGTTCCATGTCCAGTTCTAACTGTTGCTTCCTGACTTGCACATAGGTTTCTCAAGAGGCAGGTCAGGTGGTCTGGTATTCCCATCTCTTTCAGAATTTTCCACAGTTGATTGTGATCCACACAGTCAAAGACTTTGGCATAGTCAATAAAACAGAAATAGATGCTTTTCTGGAACTCTCTTGCTTTTTTGATGATCCAGAAGATATTGGCAATTTGATCTCTGGTTCCTCTGCCTTGTATAAAACCAGCTTGAACTTCTGGAAGTTCATGGTTCACGTATTGCTTAAGCCTGGCTTGAAGAATTTTGAGCATTACTTTACTAGCGTGCGAGATGAGTGCAATTGTGTGGTAGTTTGAGCATTCTTTGGCAGAGGGCAGACACACTGAAATCAAAATCACAGAAAGCTAGCCAATCTGACCACACGGACCACAGCCTTGTCTAACTCAATGAAACTAAGCCATACCGTGTGGGGCCACCCAAAATGGATGGGTCATGGTGGAGAGGTCTGACAGAACGTGGTCCACTGGAGAAGGGAACGGCAAACCACTTCAGTATTCTTGCCTTCAGAACCCCATGAACAGTATGAAAAGGCAAAATGACAGGATACTGAAAGAGGAACGCCCCAGGTCAGTAGGTGCCCAATATACTACAGGAGATCAGTGGAGAAATAACTCCAAAAAGAATGAAGGGATGGAGCCAAAGCAAAAACAATATCCCGCTGTGGATGTGACTGGTGATAGAAGCAAGGTCCGATGCTGTAAAGAGCAATATTGCATAGGAACCTGGAATGTCAGGTCCATGAATCAAGGCAAATTGGAAGTGGTCAAACAGGAGACGGCAAAAGTGAACGTCGACATTCTAGGAATCAGCAAACTAAAATGGACTGGAATGGGTGAATTTAACTCAGATGACCGTTATATCTACTACTGTGGGCAGGAATCCCTTAGAAGAAATGGAACAGCCATCATGGTCAACAAAAGAGTCCAAAATGCAGTACTTGGATGCAATCTCAAAAATGACAGAATGATCTCCGTTCGTTTCTAAGGCAAACCATTCAATATCACAGTAATCCAAGCCTATGCCCCAACCAGTAATACTGAAGAAGCTGAAGTTGAATGGTTCTATGAAGACCTACAAGACTTTTTAGAACTAACACCCAAAAAAGATGTCCTTTTCATTATAGGGGACTGGAATGCAAAAGTAGGAAGTCAAGAAACACCTGGAGTAACAGGCAAATTTGGCCTTGGAGTATGGAATGAAGCAGGGCAAAGGCTAAGACAGTTTTGCCAAGAGAATGAACTGGTCATAGAAAACACCCTCTTCCAAAAACACAAGAGAAGATTCTACACATGGACATCAACAGACAGTCAACACCAAAATCAGGTTGATTATATTCTTTGCAGCCAAAGATGGAGAAGCTCTATACAGTCAGCAAAACAAGACCAGGAGCTGACTGTGGCTCAGATCATGAGCCAAATTCAGACTAAAATTGAAGAAAGTAGGGAAAACCACTAGACCATTCAGGTATGATCTAAATCAAATCCCTTATGATTCTACAGTGGCAGTGAGAAATAGATTTAAGGGACTAGATCTGATAGAGTGCCTGATGAACTATGGATGGGGTTCGTGACATTGTACAGGAGACAGGGATCAAGACCATCCCCATGGAAAAGAAATGTAAAAAAGCAAAATGGCTGTCTGAGGAAGCCTTACAAATAGCTGTGAAAAGAAGAGAAGTGAAAAGCAAAAGAGAAAAGGAAAGATATTCCCATTTAAATGCAGAGTTCAAAGTATAGCAAGGAGAGATAAGAAAGCCTTCCTCAGTGATCAATGCAAAGAAATAGAGGAAAACAACAGAATGGGAAAGACTAGAGATCTTTTCAAGAAAATTCGAGATGCCAAGAGAACATTTCACGCAAAGACTGGGTCAATAAAGGACAGAAATGGCAAGGACCTAACAGAAGCAGAAGATATTAAGAAGAGGTGGCAAGAATACACATAAGAACTGTACAAAAAAGAGCTTCATGACCCAGATAATCACGATGGTATGATCATTCACCTAGAGCCAGACATCCTAGAATGTGAAGTCAAGTGGGCCTTAGAAAGCATCACTAGGAACAAAGGTAGTGGAGGTGATGGAATTCCAGTTGAGCTATTTCAAATCCTGAAAGATGATCTGTGAAAGTGCTGTACTCGATATGCCAGCAAATTTGGAAAACTCAGCAGTGGCCACAGGACTGGAAAAGGTCAGTTTTCCTCCAATCACAAAGAAAGGCAATGCTGAAGACTGCTCAAAACATCAAATAGACAACCTAATTTTACACCTAAAATAACTGGAAGAAGAAAAAAACAAAAACACAGAATTAGTAGAAGGAAGCAAATCATAAAGATCCGAGTAGAAATAAATGGAAAAAAAAAAAAAAAAGAAAGAAAGAAACAGTAGCAAAGGTTAATAAAACTAAAAGCTGGTTCTTTGAGAAGATAAGCAAAATTGACAAGCCTTTAGCCAGACTCCTCAAGAGAAAAAGGTAGAAGAATCACATCAACAACATTAGAATGAAAACGGAGAGGTTGCAATAGATGATGCAGAAATACAAGGGTTTATATAAGACTATTATGAACAACTATATGGCAGTAAAATGGAAACCTGGAAGAAACAGACAGCTTCTTAAAAAAGTTCAATCTTCCAAGACTGAACCACGAAGGATTAGAAATTATGAACAACCCAATTACAAGCACTGAAATTGAAGCTGTGATAAAAAATCTCCCCCCAAAACAAAAGCTCAGGACCAGATGGCTTCACAGGAGCATGCTAGCAAACATTTAGAGAAGAACTAATGCCTATCCTTCTAAAACTCTCAAAAAATTTCAGAGGAAGGCACACTTTTTAATTCCTTGTATGAGGCCACCATCACCCTGATACCAAAATCAGACAAAGACAACACAAAAAAAGAAAACTACAGGTCAATATGAACATAGATTCAAAAATCCTCAACAAAATTTTAGCAAACAGAATTCAGCAACACATCAAAGTGCTCATACATCATGATCAAGTTGGGTTTATTCCAGGAATGCAAGGATTCTTCAATATATGAAATTCAATCAATGTGATACACCATATTAACAAACTGAAAGATAAAAACCATATGATCAACTAAATAGATGCAGAAAAAAGCCTTTGACAAAATTCAGCACCCATTTATGATTAAAACTCTTCAAAAAATAGGCATAGAAGGAACCTACCTTAAAAGGCCATATATGATTCTCAATGGTGAAAAACTGAAAACTTTCCCCCTATGATCAGGAACAAGAAAAGTGTATCCACTTCGCCACTATTAGTCAACATATTTCTGGAACATATTCAACATAGTTCTGGAACATAGTCAACATAGTTCATAGTTCTAGCTACAGCAATCAGAGAAGAAAAAGAATTAAAAAGAATCCAGATTGGAAAAGAAGAATTAAAGCTCTCCCTGTTTGCAAATGACATGATACTGTACATAGAAAACCCTAAATATAGTATTTAGTATAGAAAATTACTAGAAATAATCAGTGAATTTAGCAAAATGGCAGGATACAAAATCACTTGCATTTCTATATACTAACAATGAAAAATCTGAAAGAGAAACTAAGGAATCAATCCCATTCACCATTGTAACAAAAAGAATTAAATATCTAGGAATACACTTACCTAAGGAGACAATAGTGACTGAACTGAACTGAACTGAAGGAGACAATAGACCTGTACACAGAAAATTATAAGACACTAATGAATGAAAATGACATAAACAGATGGAGACATAATACATGTTCCTGGGTAGGAAGAATCAATATTGTGAAAATGACTCTACTACCAAATGCAATCTACAGATTCAATGTGATCCCTATCAAATTACCAATGGCATTTTTCACAGAACTAGAACAAAAAATTTCACAATACATATGGAAACACAAAAGACCCCAAACAGCCAAAGCAGTTTTAAGAAAGAATGGAGCCTGAGGAATCAACCTTCCTGTCTTCAGATTATACTACAAAGCTATAGTCATCAAGACAGTATGGTACTGGTACAAAAATAGAAATATAGACCAATGGAACAAGATAGAAAGCCCAGAAATAAACCCAACCACCTATGGGTACCATATTATTGACAAAGGAGGCAAGAATATACAATGGGGCAAAGATAATAAATGGTTGCAATAAATGGTTCTGGGAAAACTGGACAGCTACATGTAAAAGAATGAAATTAGAACACTTCCTAACAGCATACACAAAGATAAACTCAACATGGGTTAAAGACCTAAATGTAAGACTAGAAACTATAGAACTCTTAGAGGAAAACACAGGCAGAACACTTGATGACATAAATCAAAGCAAGATCCTCTATGATCCACCTCTTAGAGTAATGGAAATAAAAAGTAAACAAGTAGGACCTGATTAAAGAAAAGATTTTGGATAGCAAAGGAAGCTATAAGCAAGGTGAAAAGACAACCTTCAGAATGGGAGAAAATAAATAGTAAATGAAATAACTGAAAAAGGATTAATTTCCAACATATACAAGCAGCTCATACAACTTAATACCAGAAAAACAAACAACCCAATCAAAAAGTGGGAAAAAGACCTAAACAGACATTTCTCCAGAAAAGATATACAGATGGCTAACAAACAAATGAAAAGATGCTCAACATAGCTCATTATTAGAGAAATGCAAATCAAAACTACAATGAGATATCACCTCACACCAGTCACAATGGACATCATCAAAATGTCTACAAACAATACATGCTGGAGAGGGTGTGGAGAAAAGGGAAAGCTCTTGCACTGTTTGGAATGTAAACTGATAAAGACACTATGGAAAATGGTATGGAGATTCCTTAAAAAACTAAGAATAAAACCACCATATGACCCAACAATCCCACTCCTAGCCATATACGCTGAGGAAACAAAAATTAAATAAGACACATGTATCCCGTTGTTCATTACAGCACTATTTACAATAGCTAGAATATGGAATCAACCCAGATGTCCATCAACAGATGAATGGATAAAGAAGTTGTGGTACATAAACACAATAGACTATTACTCAGCCATAAAAGGGAACACATTTTAGTCAGTTCTGATGAGGTGGATGAACTTAGAACCTATTATACAGAGTGAAGTGAATCAGAAAGAGAAAGAAAAATATTGTGTTCTAACGTATATATATGGATTCTAGAAAAATAGTACTGAAGAATCTATTTACAGGGCAGCAGTGGAGAAACAGACATAGAGTTATGGACATGCGGAGAGGGGAAGACAGGGTGAGATGTGTGGAAAGAGTAACATGGAAACTTACATTACCATATGTAAAATAGATGGCCAATGGTAATTTGCTGTATGGCTCAGGAAAGTAAAACAGGGGCTCTATATCAGTCTAGAGGGGTGGGATGGGGTGGGAGATGGAAGAGAGGTTCAAAAGGGGGGGAGGGATATACGTGTACCTATGGCTAATTCATGTTGAGGTTTGACAGAAAACGGCAAAATTCTGTAAAGCAATTATCCTTCAATAAAAAAATAAATTAAAAAGAAAAAAAATGTTTGAACAAACAAATATAAAATATCCAACTGGTATTGGCTTTTTGTTTAAAGATGAAAATGTTTGAGAGAACGGTTTGTTTTTTTCTTAGAAGAAACCTGACATTGACATTTGTCTCTAACATATATCAAGTCCATTTGATCCCTCAGATGTCTTTGAACTCGTGTCCAGCTGTTGGAAACTGTTCTTGGTTTTGTGTGACATCTTGCTGCTGCTTGATCCTCCTGCACCTGTTTGCTCGAATGAGCATTTGCCAATCTGAGAGAATCAGAGCATGTGGTGCCTGGATATAAAAATGCAAATATTTAAATTGTACACAATGGAGAAGAGGATACAAGTACTGTGAAATAGAGTATATCCTTGTTTTACATATGTCCAGAGTTTAGGGGATTCTTAAAATTTGTGAGCACAAAAGAAATACATTAAAAAAATTATAGAAAAAAGTTAGTGTTATATGCTAAATTATAATCCCACAGGTGGAATTTTTTCGGGGGAAATTGTTAAAAGAAAGTTTTTTTCTTTCTATAAATAAACAATCAAATACCAATTCAGAAGTAAAGAAGAATATAATATTGTATAATTTATACAATTAACAAAATTAATTGTCTAGTTAATTTAACAAAAATTCCATAATAGAGTAGTGAAGGAAGATATATTCATGTTATGATATGATGTATAGTTGTATTTCTTTCCCTCATGATGTTATAACATTATTCAGGACAACTACTATGGTAACCCCGAAAATTATCACTCTGCATCAGTATCATTAAAAGTACCATCTTCCTAGTTTGACCCTGGAACGGAGCAAGATGTTAGTGAAAAAGTGAAAAATGAAATTCTAATAAAGTCTGGAGTTTAATATAAATATACCAAAGTTGCTTTTCTTAGTTTGAAAAATATACCATGGTGATATATTTCCCATTAACAGTAGGGAAAAGTGTGTGAGGACTACGTGGGGATATTTTATAAGTCTAAAAGTACCCTAAAGTAAAATGTTTATTTAAAAATACCTTATGTTATATCACAGATGTACATTTTATCCATTTGTTTATCAGATACTCATTCAGTAAGTACTGATGCTAGTCATTGAGCTTAGCACAAAGTAGACAGTGGGAAATTAAAAACAAGTGACAACTCAGAAAATACTGTTCTCATGTGACTTACAGGTTTATTTAGGAAAAATTTACTGACTGAATGAATAAAAGAAGATCCCTCATAGGTCAGTCAGTAAAAAATCTGCCTGCAATGCAAGAGACCATGGTTTGATTCCTGGGTCAGGAAGATGCCCTGGAGAGGGAAATGGGAACCCACTCCAGTATTCTTGCCTGAAGAGTCATCATGGACAGAGGAGCCTGAGAGGCTACAGTCCAGGGGGTTGCAAGAGTCAGACATGACCTAGCAACTAAACCACCACCATAATGATAAACTAAATATTTTATTTTATTTTATTTATTTATTTTAATTTTATTTTATTTTTTAACTTTACAATATTGTATTGGTTTTGCCATATATCAAAATGAATCTGCCACAGGTATACATCTGTTCTCCATCCTGAACCCTCCTTCCTCCTCCCTCCCCATGATAGATTTAATAAGGGTAAAGATTACTGAGAGAGAAAATTACAAGTGTCTGTGATTTTATAGAGTTTTTAAATTGTGGTAAAACATGGTGGCTTGGTCCACCTGCCAATGCAGGAGAAGTGAGTTGGATCCCTGGGTCGGGAAAATCCCCTAGAGAAGGAAATGGCAACCCACTCCAGTATTCTGGTTGGGAAAATTCCGTGGATGGAGGTTCTTGGTGGGCTGCAGCCTATAGGGTCACAGAAGAGTCAATCACAACTTAATAATTAAACAACAACCAAACATACATAAATGTATGTTTAGCAAGTGTACAATTCAATGGCATTAAATATATTCATAGTTATGCAACCATCACCAAGAACTTTTCCATAGTCCAAACTGAAACTGTATCCATGAAAAATTACCTCTCCTTCCTCTCCTCCCCAGCGCTTGGTAACTTACTATATTCAGTTTCTATGTATCTCATCTAAGTGGAGTCATATGACATTTGTCCTTTTCAGTCTGGCTTAATTTACTTAGCATAATGTTTCCAAAGTTCACCATGTGGTAATATGTATCAAAAAATCATTTCTTTTCAAGACAATAACATTCTATTTACACTGTTATCCACCATTGCTATTTTTAGCAACACAAAGTGTGCAAAGGGAAAGTCATTTGAGGAGTCAGATAGTATGTGGGGAGTAAGTAGGTGTGGAGGGAGTGGAAGAAAGAGAAATTCTGAAACAGAGGAAACAGTGTGGCACAGAGGCCCAAGGCCAGAAAGAGACTGGCCAGTTTTCAACACTGAGAAGAGGACAGTATGGCTGTCCACAGAGAGAGAAAAGGAGTTGGGTTCAAGATGAGGTGCAGGCCTAGGGAGGGGTCAATTCAGACAAGGACATGTCTGCCACTGCAGTGTGTTCACATTTTCTGTGCACAAAGGAAACACATTGAAGTATTTTAAGTCCTAGATAGCACAGTGGTAAAAAATCTGCCTGCCAATGTAGGAGATGCAAGAGATGTGGGTTCAATCCCTGGGTCGGGAACATCTCCTGGAGGGGAGCACAGCAACCCACTCCAGTATTCTTGCCTGGGAAATCCCATGGTCAGAGGAGCCTGGCTGTCTACAGTCCATCAGGTCGCAAACAGCTGGATGTGACTGACCAGGAACATCCTATAGTTTAATTTTTTTTCATGTGAAAAATGGGAATATATATATAATGAGATACATTAGAAGGCTATCACCACAGGTCTCCAAGCATTATTACTTTCTTGTATAAGAAAGGTGGAATTTATGATTTAGCCATAGAAAATTTGTGAAGAATCTAATTGCATTAGAGGAAGAAGTAAGGGAGAAAAAAGTGTCAGGAATCACTTCCAGGTTTCTATTTTTAAGAACCAGATGCACAGTCACACCATTTATCAATGTGGAAAAACACTGTTTGGAAATTTAAAATTTGAATCATCTATTAGATATGAAAATCCATATTGCTATCAGTAAACCAAGTCTTTCTTTGTCTTTGCTGCTGCTAAGTCGCTTCAGTCGTGTCCGACTCTGTGTGACCACATAGACGGCAGCCCACCAGGCTCCCCCATCCCTGGGATTCTCCAGGCAAGAACACTGGAGTGGGTTGCCATTTCCTTCTCCAATGCATGAAAGTGAAAAGTGAAAGTGAAGTCATTCAGTTGTGTCCGACTCTTCACGACCCCATGGACTGCAGCTTACCAGGCTCCCCCATCCCTGGGATTCTCCAGGCAAGAACACTGGAGTGGGTTGCCATTTCCTTCTCCAACGCATGAAAGTGAAAAGTGAAAGTGAAGTCGCTCAATCGTGTCCGATTCCTAGCGACCCCATGGAGCTATTCATAAAGGAAAAATAAACTTTATGATTTTTTTTTCAGATTGTTACTGCTACTCAAGATACCAACCCTACAGAATAAGCATATTATCTTCTTCTTTTTTTTTTTTTTTTTGCTTCTTTTTCTCTGGCAGTCATAGCCAACTAAAGTATCAAAAGAGAAGCAAGATGACTAAATGCACTTAAAACCTTTTAACAATCATTTTATTTCTTAGAGGTATTAAAATCTATTACTCACAATTATCTGGTTAATTTACTCTATGTAATTTGTAAAATCTGGTCACTCAAATAAAATATGTATTACCTTTGAAATATACTGCAAAATGACCTGACTCTACAGGGTTAATTTACTATATAGATTGGAAATCTTACAATTCACTTCATTTTACAGATTTGTTCTCAATGTTATTGTCCTTTATCTTAATATATTCTCTCATATTATATTTTAGTCATTCTTATTGTTTGTTTGGATTGGAACCCTTTTTGTTTCCCATCTGAATAGAAGTGTCTCAGCAAAGAAAGTCTATTTGTCACTCATTGTTAGGACTTTAAAACTATCGTCGCTTGGTCACTTATAATCTTAGGGTGCTTGCGATTTCATCAGTTTCATGCCACTTCACAAGCAGCTCCTTCCCTTTGATATTTTGCTGCATAATGATTTTATCTAGTGATCCCATTTCATGCATTTCTGTTCCTTAGAGTGTATTTCCAAATAAAATGTCTACTTAAGAGCTTGGAGACATTTTAAATAGTGTAATACATGTTATAATTCTACCATGGTGATTCTTTTAGAAAAAAAAGATGTTCTTCACTTGGTAATTTATGTGCTTGACTATCATTTCAACATGGATATTTGAAAAGGCTTAATTGATGCTATACCAATATGGCAGTACAGAATTACTACTTTGATTTTAGGGTTGTACTTTTTTTCATATTCTTATGGTTACATGAGTCTATCATGTATTTTTTTATGGCTCCCTCTATTCATTAGCCAAGATCAAGACAAAGTTTTTCACAGAAAAACAGAAGAAAAGGAAAAAGAAAAGGAAGAGAGGAAGGATGAAGAGGATAAGAGAGTAAAAGTTCAATTTTGAAGGGAAGTGTACTGAAAGTTAAAAATATTAAAGTGTTTTTTCTGGTGATAAATGTAATGTACAATTAATAATATATGATTAGAAAATACAAAGATTAACACAGCATAAAGTAATATCCCTGGTAATCTACTAACAAGAAGTAAACATGGTTTCCATATTAGTGTATTTTATTTTAATATGAGATTCAACCGATTTTTCAAAATCTTTTTTTCTATTGAAAGTAAATTATAACTTAAATAAAACTTATTACAAACTACTTCCAAGCACAGGTTCTGCTAGTGTAGAAAATGTTATTGTTTACACGTTTCTGATAAATTTGCATCATAAAGTGTCACTGTCACTCTTGTAACTCTGTGCATTGATAAATGAATTATACAGACCCACTTTAGGTACTGAGAGGATAAAGATGACCCAATAGAGAGGGAGACTGAGGAAAGGGTGGCACATATAGATCTTATGTCCAGACTGAGTGGCTGAGTAGTGTTACTCCTTGTCTGAAATAACTGTGAAGGTTATTCAACAAGGATTCAGAATGTTATGGCTCACTCAAGGGACAAAAGAAATATACATCAATGTATAAAAATGACTGTGGAAAAATACATGATATATTTTTTAGAAAAGAATAAAATGCAACCTTCAAATTGATTCTTCTCTGAGGCTTTTTTTAAATATTTCAACGTTGGTGACACAGTATACAGAGGAATAGGAGCTTTATACTTGGAGTCAGACAGTCATGGGTCCAAAGTCTGACTTTAACTGCTTACATCTGTATAAAATGGAGTCTCTCTTCTCACCTCTCCATCTTGACTCAGTTTAGTCATTATTAAAATGAGATCAACATTAAAATCTCCTGTTTGGAATGTGTGATTATTGGATGAGGTTTGTGCAAACAGTTTAATACAGTGAGTGACATAGTAAATAACAAATGAATGACACAAATTAATGGTAGACCTACCTAAGGTATTTCTTACACCATTCTTTCCTTTTCCTACTTGAATTATGATATAACCCTTAAAAACAGGTACCATGTATTCCATTCACATTGCTGATACTATATGAAATATTGGGGGAAATGTTATTTTAGGGTACAAGCTTGCAACTAAGACATAAATTAGTCCTGGTTACCTAATGCACAGCATAGAGGTTATACTCAACAATTATCTATTATAAACTTCAAGTTGCTAAGAAAACAGGTCTTAATTGTTCTTAGCATAAAAAAAGAAATAATTGTATGGCATAATACAGGTGTTAATAAAGGTTGCCAGGAGAAATTTCAATAACCTCAGATATGCAGATGACACCACCCTTATGGCAGAAAGTGAAGAGGAATTAAAAGGCTCTTGATGAAAGCGAAAGAGGAGAGTGAAAAAGTTGGCTTAAAGCTCAACATTCAGATAACAAAGATCATGGCATCTGGTCCCATCACTTCATGGGAAATAGATGGGGAAACAGTGGAAACAGTGTTAGATTTTATATTTTGGGGCTCTAAAATCACTGCAGCCATGAAATTAGAATACATTTATTCCTTGGAAGGAAAGTTATGACCAACTTAGATAGCATATTCAAAAGCAGAGACATTACTTTGCCAACAAAGGTCCGTCTAGTCAAGGCTATGATTTTTCCAGTGGTCATGTATGGATGTGAGAGTTGGACTGTAAAGAAAGCTGAGCGCTGAAGAATTGATGCTTTTGAACTGTGGTGTTGGAGAAGACTCCTGAGAGTCCCTTGGACTGCAAGGAGATCCAACCAGCCCATCCTATGGACATCAGTCCTGGGTGTTCATCGAAAGGACTGATGCTGAAGCTGAAACTCCAATACTTTGGCCACCTCATGCAACGAGTTGACTCATTGGAAAAGCCTCTGATGCTGGGAGGGTTTGGGGGTGGGAGGAGAAGGGGACGACAGAGGATGAGATGGCTGGATGGTATCACCGACTCGGTGGACACGAGTTTGGGTAAACTCCGGGAGTTGGTGATGGACAGGAAGGCCTGGCATGCTGTGGTTCATGGGGTCACAAAGAATTGGACATGACTAAGCGACTGAACTGAACTGAAAGTAGTACTCATTTATATACTGCAATATATATTTCAAATCAACATGTTTTACACCCTAAACATCAGTTCAGTTCAGTTCAGTTCAGTCGCTCAGTTGTGTCCAACTCTTTGCAACCCCATGAATCTCAGCACACCAGGCCTCCCTGTCCATCACAGACTCCCTGAGTTCACCCAGACTCACGTCCATCGAGTCAGTGATGCCATCCAGCCATCTCATCCTCTGTCGTCCCCTTCTTCTCCCGCCCACAATCCCTCCCAGCATCAGAGTCTTTTCCAATAAGTCAACTCTTCGCATGAGGTGGCCAAAGTACTGGAGTTTCAGCTTCAGCATCATTCCTTCCAAAGAAATCCCAGGGCTGATTTCCTTCAGAATGGACCAGTTGGACCTCCTTGCAGTCCACAGGACTCTCAAGAGTCTTCTCCAAAACCATAGTTCAAAAGCATCAATTCTTCAGCGCTCAGCTTTCTTTACAATCCAACTCTCACATCCATACATGACCACTGGAAAAATCATAGCCTTGACTAGACGGACCTTTGTTGGCAAAGTAATGTCTCTGCTTTTGAATATGCTATCTAAGTTGGTCATAACTTTCCTTCCAAGGAATAAATGTATTCTAATTCCATGGCTGCAGTGATTTTAGAGCCCCAAAATATAAAATCTAACACTGTTTCCACTGTTTCCCCATCTATTTCCCATGAAGTGATGGGACCAGATGCCATTATCTTTGTTATCTGAATGTTGAGTTTTAAGCCAACTTTTTCACTCTCCATTTTCACTTTCATCAAGAGGATTTTTAGTCCTCTTCACTTTCTGCCATAAGGGTGGTGTCATCTGCATATCTGAGGTTATTGATATTTCCCCAGCAATCTTGATTTCAGCTTGTGCTTCTTCCAGTCCAGCGTTTCTCATGATGTACTCTGCATATAAGTTAAATAAGCAGGGTGACAATATACAGCCTTGACGTACTCCTTTTCCTATTTTGAACCAGTCTGTTGTTCCATGTCCAGTTCTAACTGTTGCTTCCTGACCTGCATACAAATTTCTCAAGAGGCAGATCAGGTGGTCTGGTATTCCCATCTCTTTCAGAATTTTCCACAGTTTATTGTGATCCACACAGTCAAAGGCTTTGGCATAGTCAATGAAGCAGAAATAGATGTAAACAATGTCAATTATATCTCAATAAAAATGTTATGAACTTGTGATGTTACAATTGCAAAGAGAATGTGTGTTTTCCTCTGTTCTACTTTGCAAATTCAGAGAATATGCTGTAAGGATACTATCCTCCATTCTGTGATTGTTCTATAGTCCAGAGGTATGTGGCCCTTTGATGACAGACCTTGTAAAGCCAACTTGATTTTCTAAACTGCCTTTGGGACAAAACTTACCAATAGGGAGACAAGCACAGAACAGGAGAAAAGGCACTGCTCACTGAGATGAGAGATCTGGTTTTCAGGCCTTGTTCTGCCATTCAATAGTCACATGATCTTAGTAAATAATTACCCTATAAGACACAGTATCTTGTTTGTGAATGAACTGATAAAATTAGATAACTTCCTTGAGCTCTATAATTCTCCTCTTCTCCATTTCCTGTGCATTTGCCCTTCACTTTACAAATATCATAGAGCTCACCGAGCAAATCTTTACAAACATTCAAGGCCGTTGTTGATTATAAACTGAGGGTATAGATGACTGAATAAATTATAGAAAATAATACTTTCCTTATTTAAAATTATCAAAGGCAACATTATCAAAGTATCAAAGACAGATCAGTGGGGAAGCTCTATTGCCAGAGGAAAGAGATTTGATTTTCAGTTGCCAAATAAAGTTAAGAGCTGACAGAAGCCTAGAGCAGAATCTTTAGAACCAAATGCAGGAGCATCAAATTGGGATCAGCCTGAATGAAAAGCAGAGGAATAACTTGTTCTTATTGAAGAAACAGATTTCATTTGGGCCTTGATGAAACATACTTGCTTCCCTTTTGTGCTTCATCTACTGTTTTCATGACTTAGCTCATTCCTGGCCTAGAGTTCTCCATAGATGCAGAGCATTGTTTTCTCAATCTGTTCCAAACAGATCTACATGGGGTAGGGTGGTTAAAGAAAGTGAAAGTGAAGTTGCTCAGTCGTGTCCAAATATTTGCGGACCCCATGGACATAGCCTAGCAGGCTCCTCCATCCATGGGATTTTCCAGGCAAAAGTATTGGATTGGGTTGCCATTTCCTTCTCTAGGGGATCTTCTTGACCCAAGAATCAAACCCGGGTCTCCCACACTGCAGGCAGATGCTTTACCTGCTGAGCCACCAGGGAAGCCCCAAGGTAAAGCCAAACGAATTATGGGCTTCAGACTTGTCAAGTAATTTGCTAAGGAATGCACATTCTGATCAAACCATCAGAACTGCCACCCTTGCAAACAGTTATCCACATCACTTCCATTTTATATATGTAAGAACTGAGAGTCAGAGAAGTTAGTTATTTGTTCAAGGTCATACAGATAGTACTGTTCATACTGTTCATGGGGTTCTCAAGGCAAGAATACTGAAGTGGTTTGCCATTCCCTTCTTCAGTGGACCAGGCCTTGTCACAACTCTCCACCATGACCCTTCTGTCTTGGGTGGCCCTACACAGCATGGCTCATAGTTTCGTTGACTTTGACAAGGCTGTGGTCCATGTGATCAGACTAGTTAGTTTCCTGTGATTCTGGTTTTCAGTCTGTCTGCCCTCTGATGAAGAAGGGTAAGAGGCTTATGGAAGCTTCCTGATGGGAGAGACTGACTGAGGTGGAAACTGGGTCTTGTTCTGATGGGTGGGGCCATGTTCAGTAAATCTTAAATTCAATCTTCTTTTGATGGGTGGGGCTGTGTTCCTTCCCTGTTATTTATCTGGGGCCAAACTATGGTGCAGGTAATGAAGATAATGGTGACCTCCTTCAAAAAGTCCCATGCATGCACTGCTACACTCAGTGCCCCCAGCCCTGCAGCAGGCCACTGCCAACCCACACCTCCGCTAGAGATTTCTGGACACTCAGGCAAGTCTGCGTCAGTCTCTTGTGGGGTCATTGGTCTTTTCTCCTGCGTCTTGGTGTGCACAAGGTTCTTTTTGTGCCCACCAATAGTTTGTTGCCCAGTTCTGTGTAAGTTCTGGTGGCTCTATGGTGGGGTTAATGGGGACCTCCTCCAAGAGGGCTTACACCATACTCAAGTCTGTTGCACCCAGAGCCCCTGCCCCTGTGGCAGTCCACTGCTGACCCATATCTCCATGGGAGACACTCAAGCACAGTTCTGTCTCAGTCTCTGTGGGGTCTCTGGGTCCTGGTGCAGACAAGGTTTGTTTGAGGCCTCTGAGCGTTTCTGGCGGGTATGGCATGTGACTCTAAATGCATATTCACCCCTCCTACCGTCTTGCTGGGGCTTCTCTGCCCTTGGACGTGGGGTATCTTCTCACAGTCACTCCCACGCTGCATAGTCGCCACACTCACACTGTGTAACCAGAACCACATTAAAAATTACACCAGAGTCAAGCGTTGAAGAAAATGATGTTTGAGCTTTGACTCTGGTTGCATTTTTTCCCATGTCTCATTTTCTCTTAGCAGCCGAGATCTCACAGGCCCATCCTCCACCTTGGGGCCCAGAAATGGATTGGGGAGGGGTTCGTAGAATCATCAAAAAAGCAAGAGAGTTCCAGAAAAATATCTACCGCTGTTTTATTGACTATGTCAAAGCCTTTGACTGTGGATCACCACAAACTGTGGAAAATTCTTAAAGGGACGGGAATACCAGAACACCTGACCTGCCTCTTGAGAAATCTGTATGCAGGTCAGGAAGTAACAGTTAGAACCAGACATGGAACAACAGACTGGTTCCAAATAGGAAAAGGAGTACTTCAAGGCTGTATATTGTCATCAGGCTTATTTAAGTTATATTTGGAGTATATCATGAGAAACAATGGGCTGGATGAAGCACAAGCTGGAATCAAGATTGCCGGGAGAGAGATCAATAACCTGATATGCAGAAGACACCACCCTTATGGCAGAAAGTTAAGAAGAACTAAAGAGCCTCTTGATGGAAGTTGAAAGAGGAGAGTGAAAAATTTGGCTTAAAACTCAATATTCAGAAAATTAAGGTCATGGCATCTGGGTCCATCACTTCATGGGAAATAGATGGGGAAACACTGGAAACAGTGTCAGATTTTATTTTTTGCGGCTCCAAAATCACCAAAGATGGTGACTACAGCTATGAAATTAAAAGACGCTTGCTTCTTGGAAGAAAAGTTATGACCGACATAGACGGAAGAGCCTGGTAGGCTGCAGTCCAGGGGGTTGCAAAGAGTCGGACACGACTGAGTGACTTCACTTTCACTTTTCACTTTCATGCATTGGAGAAGGAAATGGCAACCCACTCCAGTGTTCTTACCTGGAGAATCCCAGGGACGGGGGAGCCTGGTGGGCTGCTGTCTCTGGGGTCGCACAGAGTCGGACACGACTGAAGCGATGCAGCAGCAGCAGCAGCAGACAGCATATTAAAAAGAAGAGACATTACTTTGCCAACAAAGGTCCATCTAATCAAAGCTATGGTTTTTTCAGTAGTCATGTATGGATGTGAGAGGTGGACTATAAAGAAAGCTGAGGGCAGAAGAATTGATGCTTTTGAACTAGGTGCTGGAGAAGACTCTTGAAAGTCCCTTGGACTGCAAAAGGAGACCAAACCAGTCAATCCTAAAGGAAATCAGTCCTGAATATTCATTGGAAGGACTGATGCTGAAGGTGAAACTCCAATACTTGGCCACCTAATGGGAAGAACTGACTCATTTGAAAAGATCCTGATGCTGGGAAAGATTGAAGGCAGGAGGAGAAGGGGATGACAGAGGAAGAGACGGTTGGATGGCACCACTGACTCAATGGACATGAGTTTGAGTAAACCCCGGGAGTTGGTGATGGACAGGGAGGCCTGGCATGCTCCAGTCTATGGGGTCGCAAAGAATCGGACACGACTGATTGACTGAACTGACTGATACACATGGTAAGTGACTATGCCTAGATATAAACCTCTGTTCTGAAATTTCCAAATCCTACATCTTTAGATCAATTCACAACTCTGCACTGGTGCTTTTTAATGGGTTTGAAATATCCTGAGATATTTTCTCTTAATCAGCCTGGGGAGAGCCGCTGGAACCCTGGGAGGGCTATGCCCCAGTCCAGTTTCCTCCAGCCTCCAAAAACCTTCTCAGTTTCCTCCAGCACAAGGTGCGGCCATCATTTTCCATGTGTGCTCTGATTTGAGAAAGTTGAGAGGCCCCAACTACATGACTTGAACAAATATAGAAAATAGAAAAAAATAAAGGTGCTAAAAAACACACTTATGACTTTCATTATTTTTTTTTAAACAAAAAATCAGCTTGAGTAAGAAATTAAAATGAAAAGGAATGTGTACATCTGTAACTTACATCATCCTTAAAATATGCCAACTGCATAACTGGGAAGAAGCTGTAGCAACTAGAAGTCTATCCTTTCAGAATTTCCATAGGAACAGAGGAATGAGATCAACTGAGGTTATTTTATTTACATTCTACAGTAATGACTGTAACAATGTTGGCTGTTAACCTACTTATTTCATGTCAATCTCCTGACTATGTCAACAACAGTTTAAGAGGTAAAGAATGTCTGTCATTTCTGATATGTAATTTCAATGTTTTAAAACCTCTTCATAAGGAAATAAATATATATTTTTCCATAAATTCATTAGTGTAGGCCACATTTTCAATTTACTTGCAAATCTGATTACTTATCTACATCCATCTTTATTCCTCCTGACAGTTTCCAAAACTACATTATGCTGCTGCTGCTAAGTCACTTTAGTCGTGTCCAACTCTGTGTGACCCTATAGACGGCAGCCCACCAGGCTCCCCCATCCCTGGGATTCTCCAGGCAAGAACACTGGAGTGGGTTGCCATTTCCTTCTCCAATGCATGAAAGTAAAATGTGAAAGTGAAGTTGCTCAGTCGTGTCCGACTCTATGTGACCCCATAGACAGCAGCCCACCAGGCTCCTCCGTCCATGGGCTTTTCCAGGCAAGAGTACTGGAGTGGGGTACATTATATGATAGAAAAAAAAAATAAAGATATAGGAAACTTAAAGGCCAAATGCTACACTGATACCATAGGTGAAATTAATTCTAAGATGTCCTGAAATTTTGCTACACATAGGCTCTGAGCTTTCTGCTTTGTCATACATGTTGTCTCCTTCAAATTTTACCTTGACAGGACACATTTTGCTCATTTAGAAAACCATCATGCATCTGCCCTGCTTATATGACAAGATTGTTGTGATGCTCAAAGAAGTTACAAATCCTAAAATAATAAACACCTACAAAATATAATCATATATCTGCAAACTTTAACAGGCATTTAATTGGTGTTAAAGTAGTTGAGCATATAATAATCTTATATATTTTTATAACTCAAAATAAACATTAAACTTAATTCAGAAAACAACAACAACAACATCTCTACTTTATTTTACTATAGCAAAATTCAGAAGAAAATGTGAGCTATATAGAGACACAAAGATATTTTAAAATTTAATTTTCCTTAAAATTTTGGTTTTATCTAGACTTCATATAGTGACATATGGTGACGATTTGTTACATATATATATATATATTCATTCTTTATTTAATTTTGAAGAAAAATCAAGAAATAATAATACCTAAAGTTACCTAGCATTTGTCTATATTTAATACTTTAGTACTATTAAAGTGTTTTATAAATGTTAGCTGATAAATTTTCTTCAGTTGAACAATAACACCTATGAGCTTTCTCAAAGATAAACAATATAACTAAGAGTGAAGAGAAGAGGGCTTTGAGGGGATCTTTCCTGTATTGTTGAATTAACAAGATAGAACAGGTTTTACTCTGTGGATTAGAAAGGGCAAATAAATAAATAAATAAAGGTAAAATGGCAAGACAAAGTAAAACTTTGTAATATTTTAAGTAAAGCAATTTGATCTTTTCTAAAATTCTTGAAGACCAGAATGAAAGTAAAGCACTATAAAAAAATTAATTCTTTAAGAATCATCTTAAAATGTTTGGACTTAAACTGACATTATCTCAGTGTAACTCTGCTTTCGGGCTTCAAACATTCCTTATGGGAGGAATCTTTTGAGACAGAACAGTGTCTTGGAGCTGGATACACAATGTATAATTTACAGAGGCATAGATGGTACTTTGGATTTCCTAAGGATGTGTTATCTTAGGTTTTCCACTTAGAAATTTCAAACCAAACATCACCCTAGCTAATAGGAACTGTCTTATAATGAATAATGTTTAAATTTTATAAGATGATTTCACTGTGTTTTGGATTGCTTAATTTCCTTTCAATTTGTGATGCTATAGTATTATCCTTTTCATTTAAAATGACCCATTTTCTTAAAATATATACTTTTTAAAAGCCAAGTGCTCTTCTGCAATAATTTTACTAATTTCTGATAATTATGCATTAATATAGTTAAGGAATATCTTGAAATGAAAAAAAAAAAAAAACAGGCCATGATTATGTTCTAAATACATATTTGACAGATATTGATCAGTTTGCTAGTCACTTTTCATTTATCATCTTATTTTCAAAGATAAGCATTTTTCTTGTGACCCTTAAATTTGAATATATATGCACAAATGTATTAATATATGCCTGGTGGCTCAGACGGTAAAGCGTCTGCCTACCATGTGGGAGACATGGGTTCGATCCCTGGGTCGGGAAGATGTCCTGGAGAAGGAAATGGCAACCCACTCCAGTACTCTTGCCTGGAAAATTCCATGGACGGAGGAGCCTGGTAGGCTACAATCCATGGGGTCACAAAGAGTCAGACACGATTGAGCGACTTCAATGTCAATGTCAGTACAACTGTGGTAGCAACAGTGGTAGTGATTAATAATGGAATTAGTAATAGTAATGAAATAATAGTGGAATTAATAATAATAATGATATTATTAACATACCAGTGTTACTTATTTATTGCCACATTATAGTGTTTTCCCCCCTCACAGTTTTTTTGCAAAATATGATGCATTTATTCATGAGGATGCTATCACTCAAAGAAGTAAAAATCTTACACTCATTCTCCTAACTCAAGGAATCTAAAGTTGTTCTGTTTGATTATGGTGTATGTGTTTTTCTAATTGCATCAAGTTTTGGTGATCTATTCTCCAAAATAAATAGTTTCCAGTTTAACTTCACTACTTAATAAAACATATATTCTGTGTACATATTGATACCTATAATGTGATGTGCAATGTATGAATAGAATAAGTATTTTCATTTCTCACTATGAAAAACTTCATTCTCAATTTTCAAATGCCAATAACTCTTATCACTAAAGGATCTTACTTAAACAGATAAATATGATACAGAGATGGCAAAATAATTGTGTAAAAATGGTTCTCACATCTTTATGTATAAAGTGAATATTTCCAGCTCAAGATATTACATTATTTAAATTAGGTGATATTGAATATGCATTCAAAGTTTATTTTTTCAATTAAATATAAGCTATGTTATATTTAATTCAATACTTCAAATATTTATTGAGGATATAGTATGATAAAAGTGTTGAAGGGAAAGCCAAAATGGATAAAAACACGCATTTTTCTCCAAAAGAGACTTTGATATAATGGTAAAGACACAGAGTAAATGCACAAAAATAACCATAGCACACATCTTATGACATATAAGTAATCAGGGAGAAACAACACCCAAGTGGTGTTAAAGCAAGGAGTGAACAAGTGCAACTGGGAAAAATTAAGGCATTTCCAAGAAGGAAATCACATTCAAGGAAGATTTAAATGGTTGATTTATAAAGACTGAATTTTAAATCAAAGGCAAAAGATCAGGGAGAGAAGATTAACTGATTATTCGGGGAATAGCTTATTTTTCATTTGTGCAGTAGCATATGGTATGTGGAAAAAACTAGAAGGAGATAAGGTTTGAAAGCCATGATATAGCCTGGAGTGTCAAAACTCTATTTCACATGGCATAAAAAAAATTAAAAGTTTCTCTTAACCAAAGTGCAACACGAGCAGAGCTTGCATCAGAACAATTTATCTTGCAACATATTGGAGTTAAAGTCAAATGAAGAAGAGCCTCTTACTAAGCATTATTCTCCTATGTGGTCCCTGGGAATAGACATGACAGCTTTACAGACTTTTAATACCTATTTAAATACCTTCTTATGTCAGCCACAATAAATCTGAGTTTTCATGGTCTAGTCCTTTTCCCTCACTCTGAAAAAGTAGATTATCCTTGAGAAAACTTTCTCATGATCTTTACTTGGCATTCAATTGCTTACAGGCACTGCAGTGTACACAAAATTAGATTCATTTCTCAGGATCCCAAAAATCCCCAAAATAAGATCCTTTTTATACTCATTCTCCTTTTGAATAGCACCATAATGTATCGTTACCCAGAAATGAAATCTGGCCAACATCCTGAATTATTATTTTTTAACCCAGAGCTCAAACAGTCAATGCTTATGTCTGTTCTCTACTCTAGTTCATTCCTTTCTCATTATCACCAGCTTCAATTTTTGTTATACCTTCTATGTTGTCCATATCTACTATGACTTCAACGCCAGTTTTATTCCTTATGCTGCCTTCTGATTAGTCTTTCCAAAACAGTAACCTGATGATGCTTCTTCTGTGTTTCAGATCCTTCATGCTGCTGCTACTGCTAAATCGCTTCAGTCGTGTCCGACTCTGTGCGACTCCATAGACGGCAGCCCACCAGGCTTCCCCGTCCCTGGGATTCTCCAGGCAAGAACACTGGAGTGGGTTGCCAGTTCCTTCTCCACAGATCCTTCATAGAGCCCTCTTTTTCCTCAGGACAAAGAACATGACTCAGCTTGTCATTCAAGACCATGAGATTTTTCAGGCCTCTACCTTTCTTTTCTGCCTCTTCTCACATAACTTCTCTTGAGGTTTGCCTTCTAAAAATGATAAGCCCTCTGAGTTCTTAGAAAAGGATCATCCAATTTCTCACCACCAGGCATGACTTCTCATTTAGAAAGCCTTTTCTTGTTCTTATCTGTTTCATTTACTTCATTATTTTCTACTATGAAATATATCACAAGATATTCTAATAGGTGGTATATAACCATTTCCTGCCATTGGAGCAAAACAAAAAATATCTTTTTCTTTATTTTCCTGGCATCTAGCATAGCACATGAGATACAAATGATGCTCAAAATAACACTTGTGTAAGCAAAAAATGAACAAAGGAGGTTATAAAGAAATTGTAATAATATTCTGAATGTCTAATGCATTTTATTTTCAGTTTAGATTGTAAGTTCCACTGGAGCCCAGCCCTTAACAGAAAAAAAGAGACATCTTTAGTAAAAATAATGATTTTTCTCATGTGAAAATTCATGAGAATTTGAGAGTTTCCATATTTTCTGTTTTTACTAAAACTTCAGAATTAGCATTTCAGTGCAGATAAAAGCATCCAGAGAGATGAAAGAACATGGAGTTTTTTGGTTACTATACATATATTAATCTAAGCATGTCCCCATTATAATTGGGGTGTATTTTAGATATTGTTATCTGAATTAAGTTAATAAATTAAGTATTTGTATCTCATTATGGTATCACCCATTCCACCCACAGACACACACTGAGAACAGATAAACATACAATAATAAAAAGCCTTATATATTTTTTTATAATGGAAGTCAAATCATTCTTAAATATCATTAAACACTAGCACAATTAGAAACTCTTTTTTTACTTCTTTCCCAATTTTGTTTTATTCTTACATTAGAAATAAAAGTAGAAACTATAATCAAATAATTTTATCTCAAAATTTTACACTTGATGAGTTTAAGACATGTTTTATTTCAAAAACAAGATGACTCATCTCAAATGTGCACTTTGTTGAAGACATAAACCAAAGTTCTCTGAAATGTCTTTCTTTAGTCACATCCATTCTGAATTCTGTTCAAGAAGTTATAATGATCACAATTTTATCAGAAATACTAATGCACTGGAGCTTCCCTGCTGGCTCAGGGGTAAAGAATCTTCTGCCAATGCAGCAGTCACGGGATTGATCCCTGGTCAGGAAGATCCCCTGGAGAAGGAAATGGCCACCTACTCCAGTATTCTTGCCTAGAGAATCTCATGGACTAAAGGGCCTGATGGACTACAGTCCATGGGGATGCAAAGAATCAGACACGACTTTTCAACTAGACAACAACTAATGTATTAGCTATGTGAGTTAACTACTGAACACAGGTAAAAGTTTCTTTGATGAAGATAAACTGACTTAAAGAAAATGTTACTACAGACCACTACATTGTGTTAAAGCAAATAGTAGACAAAAATTATTATTATTATTTTTAATCTTGAGAATATGCCTTCAAAGGTAACAGGACTGCTCCTTCACCTGCTCCAACACAAGCACAAACCAAAGGACTCTGAAATGCTTAAAAGGCCAACTAATTCTGTCCTTTGTCTCAGGAGAGATTCAGGAAAATCAGCTCCTACATAGAGACCCGGCTGTGAATTTGTTCTTTATTGTCTACATGTGTTCTCTTCTAATAACTGTCCCAAAATACTGCTAACACGGGGTGTGTGGGCTGCACTGATTTTCCTTCAAAACCATGTGAAGCAGACTCCTTGGACTAGATAGCAAATATTTTTAAAAGCTAAAATAAATCAGTGTTATTTTGTTTTTATTATTGTGGTTTATAATTATGAATTAATAATTTTTGTACTATTATCAATGATAAACTAATATTTTCAAATATGAATACTTATTAGAGGAATATAGCATTTTTATCCATTTATTTATATATATTAAAATATTAAAAGATATATGTGATAGTAAATTTATAAGTGGATTACTTTTTCAACTATGTGAAATAGAATAATTATAATTCTGACTAAATTTGATGGTTTAAAATAAGTAACTATTTCTACAACTTAAGTTGTTTCCACCACACTTTAAAATTTTAACATTAAAATAAAAGTCTGTATTTCCTGAGTAGCAGTATTTTTGAGCTGATTGATTTTGCACTAAAAGGTTTCAAAAAGTCAATATCAGAGGTGCCTCAGTAACAAGTGACAGCATCATTTTCAGGAGATCAGATCTTTGAATATTGAAATCAAAGATAAGCATCATTTTAGCACATGAATATAAAATAAGAGGTAGTTAGAGGAAAATGAAAGTGTCAATTCAATGAAGGATTGTATGCATAGACTTGATCACATTAATTCTGTAGCACATTTTTTAACAGAGAAAGGAATAAAAGGGGAAGTCTTAGTTAAGCACTCTTCTGGCAAGTCAGCAGTGCAAGAATAAGCATTCAAGTCATAGGTAGTGGATGATTCCAGAAATTATGAAAACAAACTTGCAAGAATATTTTGAAATAAATTAATTAAACAATATTATAGGAGATTCTGAAAACATCAAGGATTGCACAGGACTTCAAAGAAAACAGAAAACACATACATGAGAAGGACATTATTATATAGATTTATATCCATTTTAGCTCTGTGATTTCAAAAGTTTCAGCCCTAAACTTCTTGGGCTTCAGCTTTCTTACATATTTCTTACAGAAATGCTATTTATTGTATGAGTGATTACAAATACATAGCATTTTCTACCTGCACAGAATTATACAATTTTTGAAACACATAAACACAGTAGTAGTAGTTGCAGTGTTAGTCACCCAGTCGTGTCTGACTCTTTTCAACCCCACAGAGTATGGCCCACCAGGCTCCTCTGTCCTTGGAATTCTCCATGCAAGAATATTGGAGTTGGTTGCCATTCCCCTCTCCAGGGGCCTAGGGATCAAACACAGGTCTCCTGCATTGAAGGCAGATTCTTTACCATCTGAGCTACAGAGAAGTCCTATAAACACAGTACTAAATTTATTTGGCCATGAAAAAAGTTCACACCACTTTTGCCACTTACCAAGGAAGAAATAAAACTCATTGCATAAAATACGTAGTATGATACATATTATCTATGTACAGGAAACATCATATGATGATGTACCCAAGGATAATAAATCTATTCCATATTTTAAAATATCAAAGATAGTGCAATATAATAAAAGCAATTATATTTTAATATATTTATATCAATTAAAAGCCTAAGAAGTTAATCATTGAATAAGCAACTGTAGAGTTGAGAGCACTTTAATAAAATAATGAATTTGACATATTGAAATTAGGTAAACATGTAGGCAAACAATCAAGAGGGTTATAGTACCACTGGGCTAGAAAAAGATGGTTTGAGAGCTGTAACTAACACTGGGCCCAAAGAAGCAAGATGAGGAAGCAATTACTGGAAACCAGAGATAGAAGGTGAAAGCAAGAGGGATGTTCAAGATGCACTATGGCCTTAGATACAGCCAGCCCATGGAAAGCTACTGTTCTCCCACTCTTAAATCCTTCTGATGAGTCCCCCTGGCTAAACCTCCTTCAAAGTATTCAGGCATGGAGTCTATACAATACAGCCTCCTTAAGTCCAAACCAGGTAGAGAAGTTTAGAAAGTGGATTTGGAGTACTATTCATTTCATGAATAGATGAAATATTTATCAAGTATTTTTCTCCTAAAAAGTAGTTTAAATATTAACAGTCA
The DNA here is from genome assembly GCF_029378745.1 of Bos indicus. Classification (NCBI taxonomy): domain Eukaryota; kingdom Metazoa; phylum Chordata; class Mammalia; order Artiodactyla; family Bovidae; genus Bos; species Bos indicus. The sequence continues at coordinate 24,131,119 of NC_091776.1, read as the reverse complement.
GATCAGATCAGTTCAGTCGCTCAGTTGTGTCCGACTCTTTGCGACCCCATGAATCGCAGCATGCCAGGCCTCCCTGTCCATCACCAATTCCCGGAGTTCACCCAGACTCACTTCCATCGAGTCAGTGATGCCATCCAGCCATCTCATCCTCTGTCATCCCCTTTTCCTCCTGCCTCCAATCCCTCCCAGCATCAGAGTCTTTTCCAATGAGTCAACTCTTCGCATGAGGTGGCCAAAGTACTGGAGTTTCAGCTGTAGCATCATTCCTTCCAAAGAAATTCCAGGGCTGATCTCCTTCAGAATGGACTGGTTGGATCTCCTTGCAGTACAAGGGACACTCAAGAGTCTTCTCCAACACCACAGTTCAAAAGCATCAATTCTTCGGCCCTCAGCCTTCTTCACATCCATACATGACCACATCCATACATGACCACAGGAAAAACCATAGCCTTGACTAGACGAACCTTTGTTGGCAAAGTTATGTCTCTGCTTTTGAATATTCTATCTAGGTTGGTCATAACTTTCCTTCCAAGGAGTAAGCATCTTTTAATCTCATGGCTGCAGTCACCATCTGTAGTGATTTTGGAGCCCAGAAAAATAAAGCCTGACACTGTTCCCACTGTTTCCCCATCTATTTCCCATGAAGTGGTAGGACCAGATGCCATGATCTTCATTTTCTGAATGTTGAGCTTTAAGCCAACTTTTTCACTCTCCACTTTCACTTTCATCAAGAGGCTTTTGAGTTCCTCTTCACTTTCTGCTATAAGGGTGGTGTCATCTGCATATCTGAGGTTATTGATATTTCTCCCGGCAATCTTGATTCCAGCTTGAGTAAATGGATTTGATTAATTTACTTGAATTCTATCATTTTATTTACTTGAATTCTATTTACTTGAATTAAATCAAGAATTAATTTAATCTAGATTTGACTATTGCTTTTATTAGAAAATAAAATCATTAAAAATTACACTCTCATTTTAAAGAATAAATATGAGGATAATAAATCAATGTAATTAATAATCATTTAGTTTGCACTTAGCACAATTCCAAATAGATCAAGCTTTACGGTCTATGCATAAAAGATGAATAAAGCATCATGGATGCAGTTTGATGGCTGATAACCGTAGATACTGTGGAAGAAAGGGCTACAGTTAAACAAGCATGAACCAGTGAAGAATTATTGACGGCATAATGATATCATATCCAAGAATGTCAACATGGGAATGAGTTTGGGAGACAGTTCAGAGGTACAAACAGATAAACAACATAACTAAGTGGATAAAAATGAGTGATGAATTTCTGAAATTGGTAATATGATATGAAGTAAATCTACTTCAGTTGAGCTATTTCAAATCCTGAAAGATGATGCTGTGAAAGTGCTGCACTCAATATGCCAGAAAATTTGGAAAACTCAGCAGTGGCCACAGGACTGGAAAAGGTCAGTTTTCATTCCAATCCCAAAGAAAGGCAATGCCAAAGAATGCTCAAACTACCTCACAATTGCATCTCACATGCTAGTAAAGTAATGCTCAAAAATCTCCAAGCCAGGCTTCAGCAATACGTGAACCGTGAACTTCCAGATGTTTAAGCTGGTTTTAGAAAAGGCAGAGGAACCAGAGATCAAATTGCCACATCTGCTGGATCATCAAAAAAGCAAGAGAGTTCCAGAAAAACATCTATTTCGGCTTCATTGACTATGCCCATGCCTTTGACTGTGTGGATCACAATAAACTGTGGAAAATTCTGAAAGACATGGGAATACCAGAGCACCCTACCTGCCTCGTGAGAAACCTATATGCAGGTTAGGAAGCAACAGTTAGAACTGGACATGGAACAACAGATTGGTTCCCAATAGGAAAAGGAGTACATCAAGGCTGTATATTGTCACCCTGTTTATTTAACTTATATGCAGAGTACAATCATGAGAAACGCTGGGCTGGAAGTAGCACAAGTTGGAATCAAGATTAGCAGGAGAAACATCAATAACCTCAGATATGCAGATGACACCACCCTTACGGCAGAAAGTGAAGAGGAACTAAAAAGCCTCTTGATGAAAGTGAAAGAGGAGAGTGAAAAAGGTGGCTTAAAGTTCAACATTCAGAAAACGAAGATCATGGCATCTGGTCCCACCACTTCATGGGAAATAGATGGGGAAACAGTGGAAACAGTGTCAGACTCTATTTTGGGGGGCTCCAAAATCACTGCAGATGGTGATTTTAACCATGAAATTAAAAGACGCTTACTCCTTGGAAGGAAAGTTATGACCAACCTAGATAGCATATTCAAAAACAGAGACATTACTTTGCCAACAAAGGTCCATCTAGACAAGGCTATGGTTTTTCCAGTAGTCATGTATGGATGTGAGAGTTGTACTGTGAAGAAAGCTGAGGGCCGAAGAATTGATGCTTTTGAACTGTGGTGTTGGAGAAGACTCTTAAGAGTCCCTTGGACTGCAAGGAGAACCAACCAGTCCATTCTGAAGGAGATCAGTCCTGGCTGTTCTTTGGAAGGACTGATGCTAAAGCTGAAACTCCAATACTTTGGCTACCTCATATGAAGAGTTGACTAATTGGAAAAGACTCTGATGCTGGGAGGGATTGGGGGCAGGAGGAGAAGGGGATGACAGAGGATGAGATGGCTGGATGGCATCACTGACTCGATGGATGTGAGTCTGAGTGAACTCTGGGAGTTGGTGATGGACAGGGAGGCCTGGTGTGCTGTGATTCATGGGGCTGCAAAGAGTCAGACATGACTGAGAAACTGAACTGAACTGAACTGACTGAAATCTACTTCTAGCCCAAATGAGAATAAAAAACAAAAGGCAGGTTTTTATTGGTGCAGGAGAAAAGGATGATATACAATAGTATTTTTGTAGCTGATGAGGTTCAGTTACTTGTAGGACATCTATGAGCTATTTTCAGAAAGATCTCGATACACAGAGAAACATAATGATACATGGAATAACCTCCTTATTTTAAAAGCTATTATGCTGCTGCTCCTGCTAAGTCACTTCAGTCCTGTGGACTCTGTGCTGTCCACTCTGTATGACCCCATAGATGGCAGCCCACCAAGCTCCCCCGTCCCTGGCGTTCTCCAGGCAAGAACACTGGAGTGGGTTGCCATTTCCTTCTCCAATGCATGTAAGTGAAAAGTGAAAGGGAAGTTGTTCCGTTGTGTCCAACTCTTAGTGACCCCATGGACTGCAGCCTACCATGCTCCTCCATCCATGGGATTTTCCAGGCAAGAGTACTGGAGTGGGGTGCCATTGCCTTCTCAGAAAAGCTATTATAGAAGCTAGTAAAATTGTCCTTTTAAGTCAGCAAATACTCATTTTCTATAGGAATATGCTTTAGATCTAAATTTGATTATATATAATAAATCTAAATATTAGCATAAAGTACAAGTTTCTCAAGAAAAATATTCAGAATTTTGGTTTAAATATTATTGTCTCAAATGGTTTTCAGTGGCTAAAGAAAAGTACAAAGAGAATAAATTACATGTAATAATAAGTAATAGTAAAAAACATTACATTAGCCTAAAATGATAATCAGAGATACCAAAGGAACATTTGATGCAAAGATGAGCTCGATAAAGGACAGAAATGGTATGGACCTAACAGAAGCAGGAGATATTAAGAAGAGATGGCAAGAACACACAGAAGAACTGTACAAAAAAGATCTTCACAACGCAGATAATCACAATGGTGTGATGACTGACCTAGAGCCAGACATCCTGGAATGTGAAGTCAAGTGGGCCTTAGAAAGCATCACTACGAACAAAGCTAGAGGAGGTGATGGAATTCCAGTTGAACTATTCCAAATCCTGAAAGATGATGCTGTGAAAGTGCTGCACTCAATATGCCAGCAAATTTGGAAAACTCAGCAGTGGCCACAGGACTGGAAAAAGTCACTTTTCATTCCAATCCCAAAGAAAGGCAATGCCAAAGAATGCTCAAACTACCCCACAATTGCACTCATCTCACACGCTAGTAAAGTAATGCTCAAAATTCTCCAAGCCAGGCTTCAGCAATATGTGAACCATGAACTTCCAGATGTTCAAGTTGGTTTTAGAAAAGGCAGAGGAACCAGAGATCAAATTGCCAACATCCGCTGGATCATCAAAAAAGCAAGAGAGTTCCAGAAAAACATCTATTTCGGCTTCATTGACTATGCCCATGCCTTTGACTGTGTGGATTACAATAAACTGTGGAAAATTCTGAAAGAAATGGGAATACCAGACCACCTGATCCGCCTCTTCAGAAATTTGTATGCAGGTCAGGAAGCAACAGTTAGAACTGGACATGGAACAACAGACTGGTTCCAAATAGGAAAAGGAGTTAGTCAAGGCTGTATATTGTCACCCTGCTTATTTAACTTATATGCAGAGTACATCATGAGAAACGCTGGACTGGTAGAAACACAAACTGGAATCAAGTTTGCCGGGAGAAATATCAATAACCTCAGATATGCAGATGACACCACCCTTATAGCAGAAAGTGAAGAGGAACTCAAAAGCCTCTTGATGAAAGTGAAAGTGGAGAGTGAAAAAGTTGGCTTAAAGCTCAACATTCAGAAAACGAAGATCATGGCATCCGGTCCCACCACTTCATGGGAAATGAATGGGGAAACAGTGGAAATAGTATCAGACTTTATTTTTCTGGGCTCCAAAATCACTACAGATGGTGACTGCAGCCATGAGATTAAAAGATGCTTACTCCTTGGAAGGAAAGTTATGACCAACCTAGATAGAATACTCAAAAGCAGAGACATAACTTTGCCAACAAAGGTTCGTCTAGTCAAGGCTATGGTTTTTCCTGTGGTCATGTATGGATGTGAGAGTTGGACTGTGAAGAAGGCTGAGGGCCGAAGAATTGATGCTTTTGAACTGTGGTGTTGGAGAAGACAGACTCTTGAGAGTGCCTTGGACTGCAAGGAGATCCAACCAGTCCATTCTGAAGGAGATCAGCCCTGGATGTTCTTTGGAAGGACTGATGCTACAGCTGAAACTCCAGTACTTTGGCCACCTCATGCGAAGAGTTGACTCATTGGAAAAGACTCTGATGCTGGGAGGGATTGAGGGCAGGAGGAGAACGGGACGACAGAGGATGAGATGGCTGGATGGCATCACTGACTCGATGGAAGTGAGTCTGAGTGAACTCCGGGCATTGGTGATGGACAGGGAGGCCTGGCATGCTGAGATTCATGGGGTCGAAGAGAGTCGGACACGACTGAGAGACTGAACTGAACTGAACTGACTGAAATTTACTCCTAGTCCAAATGAGAAAAAAAGAAAAAAGGCAGGTTTTTATTGGTGCAGGAGAAAAGGATGATACACAGTAGTATTTTTGTAGCTGATGAGGTTCAGTTATTTGTAGGACATCTATGAGCTATTTTCAGAAAGATCTCTATACACAGAGAAACATAATGATACATGGAATAACCTCCTTATTTTAAAAGCTATTATGCTGCTCCTGGTAAGTTGCTTCAGTCCTGTGGACTCTGTGCTGTCAACTCTGTGTGACCCCATAGATGGCAGCCCACCAGGCTCCCCTGTTCCTGGCATTCTCCAGGCAAGAACACTGGAGTGGGTTGCCATTTCCTTCTCCAATGCATGAAAGTGAAAAGTTAAAGGGAAATTGCTCAGTTGTGTCCGACTCTTAGTGACCCCATGGACTGCAGCCTACCACGCTCCTCTGTCCATGGGATTTTCCAGGCACAAGTACTGGAGTGGGGTGCCATTGCCTTCTCTGAAAAGCTATTATAGAAGCTAGTAAAATTGTCCTTCTAAGTCAGCAAATACTCATTTTCTATAGGAATATGCTTTAGATCTAAATTTGATTATATATAATAAATCTAAATATTAGTGTAAAGTACAAGTTTCTCAAGAAAAATATTCAGAATTTTGGTTTAAATATTATTGTCTCAAATGTTTTTCAGTATCTAAAGAAAAGTACAAAGAGAATGAATTACATGTAATAATAAGTAATAGTAAAAAACATTACATAGCCTAAAATGATAATGATGATGATAATAGTTAACATTTACATACTGCCTATGTACCAGGAATTATTCAAAGCCATGTGTTATTTCATGTCCTTTACATAAAATGACTCATACATTCCTCAGAGTATGTTTACGAATTTTCATCTTACTGAGGAGACATTTAGGCTCAAAATGTTTTAAATGATTTGAGCCAGATTCCAACCCAATTAGTACAATCAATCAAGGTATGTGTTGTGTTATGCTGCTTCAGTCGTGTCTGACTCTTTGCGATCCTATGGACTGTAGCCCACCAGGATCCTCTGTCCATGGGATTCTTCAGGCAAGAATAATGGAATGGATTGCCAGGCCCTCCTCCAGGGGATCTTCCTGACCCAGGATTGAACCCTCGTCTCTTATTTCTCCTGTATTGGTGGAATGTTCTTTTCACCAGTGCATCATGGGAAACCCCCAAAGGCTGGCTTGTCAGGAGTGGGATTCAAACTCACATCCATGAAATCTTATGTTTAAATATGTAATTATTAATTTTATTCATTTTCTTTCCTATCCACAAAATACACAGTAATTCTGGGCTTTTGGCTAATATCTCTGAAACTTAATCTTTGTTTGAAATAACGTACCAGGTAATTGTTTCAACACTATGGTATATATCTTATATGAGCAAACTTAAAATCAAACCGAGAGGGTTTTAATTAACTAAAGTAACAGTAGAATATTAAAACCTGATAAAAACTGGTTAACTCTATTTTCTCATATTCTGAGATCATTCTTCAATATATAATGGTGACTACATATCTTATTTTAAAATGTTAGGAGGGCACGGCTAATATAATGATAAGAACAGTTCAACTTAAATGCATTAAAAATAAATTCTTATAAGTGATATGGCTACTGGAAAAAAATTGGGCATTTCCTTTTAAAAATTTCAAGGATATTAGCAAAATACTCTGACAAGAGTCATAATGACTTCAGCAAACAAAGGAGAGTTAACATTTATACAAATTCTTTCTTATTCAAATCATATTCCTCTTAATATAGGACCATGTCCCAGTGGGGGAAAAAATCTAAATAGCAAAACCTCAGATATTTGAAATGAATAGTGTGTTCTCCATGCTATCTTTTTTATGACATAGCCCATCAAGAATACAAAAATATTCATGTAAAAAATCAAAGTACAAATTTCTTGAAGCTATTACTATCTTACTAAGTTTATGTTTTGTAAATGTATTTCACTTTTAAGAAATTAAGTCATGCTCTTTAAAGAAAAATTTGGGACTTAGCCATCAACAATGAAAGAAAACTACAGTTTTCTGCAGTGCCAACAGTAAAATATATAGTCTCACAATTCAGTTGAAAACCAAAATAATTCATTGAGACAGAAAGTAAAATAGAAGGTTCCAAGGGCTTGGAGAAGGGATAAAGGGAGTTATTATTTCCTAGGTACAGAATTTCTGTTTGAGATGATGAAAAACTTCTGAAAATGGATAATGTTGATGGTTTTACAATATTATCAATGTACTTAATCCCACTGAATTTTAGTTAAAAATAGCTAAGCTGGCAACTTTTATATTTATTTTACTCTCCTAAATGAAAAAAAAATACAAACAAAAGGAATATTATTAGATTTGTCTCTGAAGTGTCCCACAAATTGCTGACTGAAACACACACACACACACACACACACACACACACACACACACACGCACAAGAACACAGAGAGCTGTGCGTTCAGTTTTATTTGGGAAGTTACTGAGAGCCATAGCCTGTAAGACAGCCTCTTGGATAGCTCTATAGAATTTCTCCTGGAATTAAGTGAGTAGAATCCTCCAGTGTCCCAAACTACCCCAAGTACAAAGGCCCCACCATTTTTCCTGAGGAAAAGCTGAAGTCTCTCAAAAAAGAGTGAGCAGGCTCAAGTAGCTAATGATTAGGACAAGAAAGTCACAAACTCAGTTGTCTGATGCAAATTTCTGAGTTGTTTCACAGATGTTATAAGTAACACCAGAGGGAAAAAGCTAAGTACATGATGATGACTAGACTGTATCTGTAACATAAACTGCTCCAACTCTAGAAATACTGTGTCTATGGCTAGCATAGTTCTAAGAACTGGCCCTAAGAGAACAGGATTAACACTATTGCTCATAATGGGCATCAAAATAATAGTAGATTGTTCTGCTGGTGTATATAAATGGGCAATTACAACGGTCTGAAAGAGATGCCACAGACGTCTTCAACTCTAAGAACACAGTGCCTAAGATGTTGCAGAAGGTGGACCTTCACCCATGATTCCACAGAAATGGAATGGTGTTTTGACAAACAGGAATTTGAAAGCAGCTTTTGGCAGGAAAAAGCTCTTGCAGGAAAGAGCTGTCTGCAGGAGGCACCTCTTTGTTTTGTCACTAACCTAAACCAGGCACCTCCATGCTCTAGTCATCTCTGGTCCTCTTTTGATCACAGAACATTTCTGCCTAAATTTTTGGTTCTTGCCATACATCAAAGCAGTAGAAATGAATCATAATTAACAGATGACCAGAACTCTTCCCTAGCTTTCCCTTCATCTCATGAACAAACTGTGTGAACAAGATAGTATCTAAAGAAAGATCATAAGAAGTTGACAAGCCTGTGTGAGTGGAGGGTGGCAATGACTCTGACCACTTATCTCAATGATTAACTGAGATTTCTTCCCTGTTTCCCTTTAAAGGCTTTCATGACTGAGCAGATTCTTCGGAGGCGGCTTTTAGGAGACAATGAGTCCACCCCTCCCCAGCTTGCTAACATTCTGATGAAAGGCAGAATGTCTTTAATGTCTTTACGTTTTCTCCCTAGCAACATTGGTGAGCACTGACTTTGTAAGCAGCAAACAGTGGGACTCGACTCAGTAACAGGTTAAAGAGGTGGGGTGCAGGGAAACATATATAGGAAATATATATATATATATATATATATATATTTATGATTTTTTAAAGGGGGTACATGCACATATCTTGATAGCTGCTCTAGTCACAAGGAGCAGATGCCTCTGTTAATGATTGCAGCACTTTTCTAGGTATGACAAAATGCAAAAAGTTGGGTTCATAACATTTTCTCCTGAAAATATTTATCTGAAGTCCTGTTCTGCCAGTTTCACTCAGAACACAGAGCACTCACACCTGATCTCCACCCTGAGTTCCTTTCAGAATGTGTTAAAGGTCAGCAACTGCAGTAGCTAAAGACCTAATCTTCATAGAGCCGGGTGGCAAGCAACATTCTCTAGTTAGCAAAACCGATAAAACTTACTGCCACTCACTTATTTTCCTGTTAACTTCAAATAATAGTCTTACCATCTGACTTATCTTGGTACTCAAATGTGTTGGGGATATCATTTAACTTAATCATTTATTTTCCCAATCATTGCTTATATCTTTGCCTGTCACCTCTCTTTAATATCAATGACCTAGAGGAGGGCTTCGGAGAAGGCAATGGCACCCCACTCCAGTACTCTTGCCTGGAGAATCCCATGGACGGAGGAGCCTGGTAGGCTGCAGTCCATGGGGTCGCTAAGAGTTGGACACGACTGAGCAACTTCACTTTCACTTTTCACTTTCAGGCATTGGGGAAGGAAATGGCAACCCACTCCAGTGTTCTTGCCTGGAGAATCCCAGAGATGGGGGAACCTGGTGGGCTGCCGTCTATGGGGTCGCACAGAGTCGGACATGACTGAAGTGACTTAGCAGCAGCAGCAGAGGAGGGCTTAAGGGAAAAAAGAAAGCTATGACATTTGGCCTTCTATTTCTATACATGTGGGGATGTGTATGTGTGTGTATGTGTATATATGTATCAGTTCAGTTCAGTTCAGTCACTCAGTTGTGTCTGACTCTTTGCGACCCCATGAATTGCAGCACGCCAGGTGTCCCTGTCCATCACCAACTCCCAGAGTTCACTCAAACTCACGTCCATCGAGTCCGTGATGCCATCCAGCCATCTCATCCTCTGTCGTCCACTTCTCTTCCTGCCCACAATCCCTCCCAGCATCAGGGTCTTTTCCAATGAGTCAACTCTTTGCATGAGGTGGCCAAATTATTGGAGTTTCAGCTTTAGCATCAGTCCTTCCAAAGAACACCCAGGACTGATCTCCTTTAGAATGGACTGGTTGGATCTCCTTGCAGTCCAAGGCACTCTCAAGAGTCTTCTCCAACACCACAGTTCAAAAGCATCAATTCTTCGGCCCTCAGCTTTCTTCACAGTCCAACTCGCACATCCATACATGACTACTGGGAAAACTATAGCCTTGACTAGATGGACCTTTGTTGGCAAAGTAATGTCTCTGCTTTTGAATATGCTATCTAGGTTGGTCATAACTTTCCCTCCAAGGAGTAAGGGTCTTTTAATTTCATGGCTAAAATCACCATCTGTAGTGAGTTTGGAGCCCAGAAAAATAAAGTCTGAGACTGTTTCCACTGTTTCCCCATCTATTTCCCATGAAGTGGTGGGACCGGATGCCATGACCTTAGTTTTCTGAATGTTGAGCTTTAAGCCAACTTTTCCACTCTCCACTTTCACCTTCATCAAGAGGCTTTTTAGTTCCTCTTCACTTTCTGCTATAAGGGTGGTGTCATCTGCATATCTGAGGTCATTGATATTTCTCCCGGCAATCTTGATTCCAGCTGTGCTTCTTCCAGTCCAGCGTTTCTCATGATGTACTCTGCATATAAGTTAAATAAGCAGGGTGACAATATACGGCCTTGACGTACTCCTTTTCCTATTTGGAACCAGTCTATTGTTCCATGTCCAGTTCTAACTGTTGCTTCCTGACCTGCATATAGGTTGCTCAAGAGGCAAGTCAGGTGGTCTGGTATTCCCATCTCTTTTAGAATTTTCTACAGATTATTGTGATCCACACAGTCAAAGGCTTTGGGCTTTGGCATAGTCAATAAAGGAGAAATAGATGTTTTTCTGGAACTCTCTTGCTTTTTCGATGATCAGCCTTCTCTGTCTATATGTATCGGAGAAGGCAATGGCACCCCACTCCAGTACTCTTGCCTGGAAAATCCCATGGATGGCGGAGCCTGGTAGGCTGCAATCCATGGGGTCGCTAAGAGTGGAACATGACTGAGCGACTTCACTTTCACTTTTCACTTTCATGCATTGGAGAAGGAAATGGCAACCCACTCCAGTGTTCTTGGCTGGAGAATCCCAGGGATGGGGGAGCCTGGTGGGCTGCCGTCTATGGGGTCGCATAGTCGGACACTACTGAAGCGACTTAGCAGCAGCAACATATATATGTATGTATGTATGTGTGTATATATATATATATATATATATATATATACATATACATATATAGCTTAAGCTGTAATTGGGCTCTCTCCCTTGAAAATTTTGGACAATTTTCTAAAATTCCCTGAGCAATTACTCTAATCCTTGCTCAGGTAAAAGATTTTTCTTTAACCTGTGCTTATTATCCCACAGTAGCCCTACATATGCCCTTCATAGGTAAAAGTCAGTGAGTACTTACCTATTTCATTTTTATACAGCCTCATATTTAAAGGAATTCAGAAAATCCCACTATAGGCCAAACTTCTTGACAGCTAGCTTGAGAAGTGTAAATGGAGGAAGGGAGGTGGTAGTTTGGAGATTTTTTTTTCTTATTTTTTTTCCAGTGGACTTAGCCACCCACAATGAAGACATTTACAGGAATCCCAAGTTCAAAGGTAAACACGTACCTCAGCTCTGTGCCTTTATACCACCTAGAACTCTACATAAGCAAGCTGAGAGACTTTCATCATTTTTTTTTTGTGCACAAGAACTAAACTAGCATGCTTTAGAGTACAAGTAAAACTTCAGAGGGCTATGTTGCTCTGAAGTAATAGTAAAAATCCTAGCAGGGGAGGTGAATTGCAAAAAATGGATGATTCCAAAGGGATCTCGGTAACTATAGGGTGGTTAAACTGACTTGGCTGCTAAAATACCTCCTGGATCTGAACATCAGTCAAGAAAAGCAAAAAAAAGTACATTTTGATTTTGATTAAAGAAAATGTGCTTAAAACTCAGGATAATGTTTGATGTTATTTTAATCCCCATTCTTACTGTTCTCTCACATTTCCTTTTAAAAACATATTAAATTGGAACATTTTACTCTTTTTAATAAAATTTTTTTTTTGTATAGGGACTTCTTTATAAGCACAATAAACCATTTCATGGTGTGAATTATGGGGTAATAATTCACACCTTTTGCATTAAATGGCACTCAGTACAGTCATAGCTAACAATGCAAAGGGTATGAATTATTACATCATAATTCACATCGTGTTGTGTTGTGCTTCTTAAATATCATCTCTTTGCAGGAAAAATAAGCACTTTATTTTCATATGTCTCATTCTTAAATTTGAGTTTGGATATATGGCTTTGGGAGACTACAAAAATGAAAGTCACACCATACTTTAATGCTGTAGATTATGACATGCTTTTGTTTTACATTTGAAACACTGTTGTTGGCTAATTTAAATCAAGAAATATGAGTGTACTAGGAGAAAAATTCAATGAACATCTGAATAAATGTTACACATTTGTTGTACAAGCAGATTTATTCGTCTGTCAGATGACCTTAAAATATTGTCCTTAATGTTAAATATGTATGTTTGCAACTTATTTTCATAAATTGAGGCAAGATTTATAAATTAATTATTTGAATAATACAGATGATAACATCTCTTTCACAATTAGAGTTCCATCGTGGAAATACTTCAAATATTTCTTTTACTTGTTAACTCTAAAGTAGAAGTATAAATGTTTTGGTAATTCTACCAATGTCATTAACGATAAAGGCTTTATTTTTCTTACTGAATTAAAAAGTGAAAATTAATTTTGATGTAGAAATTCTTACTCATATGTGTCCATGTTTGGCTTAGACAGGAATAGGTAATTTCAAAATTAATGGTTGTTAATGTGTTTCTTGTTTTTAGCTTCAGAATTCTACACAAAAAGCAACACCAGAAATTGTTTGACTCAACCTTCTTTTTGTTTGCTTAAGAGACAAACTTAATCCCAGAGAGACTGAGCTAAACAAATTTGATAGTAGAGAGTTTAAATAATTTAATTTTTCAGTTGTAGGTTTGTGAGACTTACTGCATGAGTCTCAAAATTTCCTCCTATTGCATCTGTACCGAAAGAGCCAGTACTTAGCCTTCAGTTAAGACTAAGAGCACACACATACAGTCTGTGCTTTCCACTCAGTATGTTTTATTATTTAAACTTAAATTTCAGTTAAATATGATTTAAAAAGTTAAAATTAAGTTCCTCAGACACAACAACCACATTTTAAGTGCTCAGTACTCACATGTGATTAGCGACTACTCTTTTGAACAGTGCACATACAGACTATTTCTGTCACTGCAGAAAGTTCTACTAGAGAGTGCTGCTGTCTACTATAGAGACATATCTACGTATATGTAATCACAAATATATTTATGTTTTAAATGTTTTTAAATTTATGTTTTAAACATATTTTAAAGTAGATACTTCTACTTGCTAATCAACTTGAGTAGACAAAAAGTAATCACAAGGAGTTCTAGTTTAACTGGAAATAGAACTGCCTTATGATCCAGCAATCCCACTGCTGGGCATACACACTGAGGAAACCAGAATTGAAAGAGACACGTGTACCCCAATGTTCATCGCAGCACTGTTTATAATAGCCAGGACATGGAAGCAACCTAGATGTCCATCAGCAGATGAATGGATAAGAAAGCAGTGGTACATATACACAATGGAGTATTACTCAGCCATTAAAAAGAATACATTTGAATCAGTTCTAATGAGGTGGATGAAACTGGAGCCTATTATGCAGAGTGAAGTAAGCCAGAAAGAAAAACACCAATACAGTATACTAACACATATATGTGGAATTTAGAAAGATGGTAACGATAACCCTGTATGTGAGACAGCAAAAGAGACACTGATGTATATAACAGTCTTTTGGACTCTGTGGGAGAGGGAGAGGGTGGGATGATTTGGGAGAATGGCATTGAAATACATATAATATCATATATGAAATGAGTCGCCAGTCCAGGTTCGATGCACGATACTGGATGCTTGGGGCTGGTGCACTGTGACGACCCAGAGGGATGGTATGGGGAAGGAGGAGGGTGGAGGGTTCAGGATGGGGAACATGTGTATACCTGTGGCGGATTCATTTCGATATTTGGCAAAACCAATACAATATTGTAAAGTTTAAAAATAAAATTTAAAAAAATCTAATTCTCTTAAAGGTATTTTTAAAAGTTTCATTAAAGAATTTATCTCAATCATCATTGTGCTGCTTGTATTTATTTATTTGCTCATTTTTAAACACATCTCATCACCCCAATATACCATTAAAATTTTGACTATAAACTGCAAACTATTTAATAAAATATGCTTTTAGGGGTTTAAAAAGTAAAACTGGAATCCAAAGGGATTCCTCTTTTTGTTTATACACATGCGATGGGTAATATCTCCCTTGGTTGATGTCAAGTATATTCATTTTTTCCTTATCTGATGTATAAATTACTTTCATGAAATTACTGTATCAATATTTTTATCACTTTATAAATACTTATTGCAGTTTTAACTCCAAAACTTAAGTAGACTATAATATAATTGGATTTGACTATGGTTGTTTTTGTAATTAATGTTCATGTTTGTTTGTTGAATGTATTATGTACACTTTTGAGCAGTTTGCCATATGCAATTAATTGTAGAAGATTTGACCTGATATGCTATTTTTCCTTTAATTAAAACTCCAACTCTGCTATGATGAAGATTGGCACAGTGGAAAAGGCAAATACTCTAAAAAAGAGTGTAAATTACCTAGCTTCAAGGAACTGCACATACTGTGGAATGAAGTGAGAAAAGATTAATGTCATCTAACATTTATCTTGTGCTCCAGCCTATGGAAATTATCCTGGCATGTTATTCATTCAACCTTTAATCATTTATTTAGCACCTACTGTATAAAAGTTACCATTTTAGATGAATGCTAAGCTAGAAAATTGTGAAAAAATGGGAAAAATTTGAGTACCACAAAGTCATTAGAAGAAGACCTGCTTCAGAATGTTTTCAAGTAGATTAAGTTTTGCTGAATGAAGATAGAATTAAATAGAGGCAAATTTTTGAAAGCATGATCAGTGACTATGCACTGCTTTCCATTTTTTTCCTGTTGCACTTTGAGAACCTTGCTACCTGCTCAGAGCTGAATGTGGCTAATGTGAGCAAGGAGGTGAGTATTGTGGAAATGGGGAATTGTATAAACATCTTAAGTAAAAGTGAAAGTCACTCAGTTGTGTCTTTGTGACCCTATGACTCTTTGTGACCCTATGGACTGTAGCTGGCCAGGCTCCTCTGTCCATGAAATTCTTTGGGCAAGAATACTAAATTGGGTAGCCATTCCTTCTCCAGGGGATCTTCCTGACCTAGGCATCAATCCCAGGTCTCCTGCATTGCAGGCAGATTCTTTACCATCTGAGCCACTAAGGAAGCCCATAAACATCTAAGTGAGTGAAGTTGCTCAGTCATGTCCGACTTTTTGTAACACCACGGACTGTAGCCTACCAGGCTCCTCAGTCCATGGGATTTTCCAGGCAAGAGTACTGGAGTGGGTTGCCATTTCTTTCTCCAGGGGAACTTCATAACCCAGGGATCGAACCCAGGTCTCCTGTATTGCAGGCAGTCGCTTTACCGTTTGAGACATCGGGGAAGCCCTATAAACATCTAAGGAACACAAATACTTATTATGCTGCCAGAAAATATACAGATATTATCCCATTTAATTCTTTCTGCTATATCTCTGGGCCCTGATTTCCTGGTTAACTTGTGCCCCTACGTTCTCATTCTTCTGTTTGTTACTATCATGATTGGACTCTTAACTTAAATCTGATTCTCCCCTGAACAAAGAGATTCTCCTATATCTCTCAAAGTGAAGGATGCTTAGACCAGCTGACCAGAGACCCTATGGCCATCTCAGGCACTTTTCCTAACTTCACTAATGAGACAGTATACAGTATTTCCTTTCATAACAAGTCCTCCTCTCATTTTGGCAAACTGTACCGGCCACAAGGGAAGATATCTGGTGATATTTTTCCCTCATTCATTCAACTTCATGACTCCAAATATTTCATCTCTTCAGCTACAAAATCCCAAGAACTTTGACCACTGAAATTATTCTATTTTTAAAGTTACAAATTATACCTATAAGCTCCCTTCTATCTCTCTCAGCAGTATTCACTGAACAAATTTAGAAAGAAAATATCAAGATTAGACTATTATTCCATGAACCTAAAAATATGAAAGGGCATACTTATGATATATTTTTAAAAAACTATATCTTTAGAAAAAATAAATTCATTGAAATTCCACTGTTCATCTTTCAAGCATTTCACCCATGGGGAAAAGCATATTAAGCAAGCAAATGTAATACTTGATGTGTTCAGAAATTCACATAATGGTCTTTTATAGAATTTTGCAATAACTGATGACCCTTGTTTTTCTAAGGCTGTGCAAACTAGGTTGCTTTAATTTATAATATTTATATTGGTTTCTCATGGACAAAGCTACCACTTATGTGCTTCTGTTCTGCCACTACCATCTATACAGGAAAAGCATCTTTATACTGAATGAATGCTGGAGCCACAAATGACCTCTCTGTCCCCTGTTTTGCCCACCCAACCCCCATGATACCTCCCTTGCCTTCTCCATGCTGGAAGAGATGGATCTCTCTAAATTTCACACGTCTAATCATATCACTGCACTACTTAACAGCAATTCAATAGGTTCCAAATGGCCTTTGTTTTATGAAACTACATTCTATACAATGAAGGGCATTTGTCATATTATAGGTAAATGTGTCTTAAATTACGTATCTTGTCAGAGTTTTTTAGAAAAAATTCACACCCATGAAATTGTCCTTGATGCTTACCATGGTTTTCAGTTTTAATCTGAAGGATATCAGATATACAATTATCTGAATTAAGTACTGGGTTCTAATTAAGTTAGTTATTTGTTACTTTATAATTTGTGGCAAGCCATTGCTTATGTAGGAAATAGAAATATACATGCATGTACTTATTCCATTCTCACAACTATCCTAAGATGTGGGTAGCATCATACCTATTTGTAGATGGAGAACAGAGAGGCTCAGTAACTTATAGAGGGTAACACTGCTTAGGGTGGAACTATATTCAAATAGGGCTTCCCTAGTAGCTCAGCTGGTAAAGAATCCTCCTGCAATGCAGGTGATGGCACCCCACTCCAGTACTCTTGCCTGGAAAATCCCACGGACGGAGGAGCCTGGTAGGCTGCAGTCCATGGGGTCGCTAAGATTGGGACATGACTGAGCGAATTCCCTTTCACTTTTCACTTTCATGCATTGGAGAAGGAAATGGCAACCCACTCCAGTGTTCTTGCCTGGAGAATCCCAGGGACGGGGATTCCATCTCTGGGGTCACACAGAGTTGGACACAACTGAAGTGACTTAGCAGCAGCAGCAGCAATGCAGGAGACCTGGGTTCCATCCCTGGGTTGGGAAGATTCCTAGGAGAAGAGAACCCACTCCAGTATTCTGGCCTGGATAATTCAATGGACAGAGGAGTCTGGCAGGCTACAGTCCATGGGGTTACAAAGACTCAGACATGACTGAGCAATTTTCATTCACTTCACTTCACATATTCAAATGAAGCCAGTCTCCTTTTATGGCCTCACATCTCTCAGCAGTATTCACTGAACATATGATCAGAGCTCTGATATAGAAGGTGATAAAACCAAAGTTTACTCTTTCGTTTTAGAATAAAACTGAAGGCAAAGTTTCTAAAATATATCATATGAAAGAATACTTTAGCATCCTTATAGGGAAGCATTGACTTCCAAAATTATCCCAAGAGCATAAGGATGAAATAGAAAGAAAATTAAAAAATTGTCTACATAATTAAAATAGAAATAGTGATACTTTGCAAAGACCATATTCCTCTAAATTCATTCACACTTATGTTTTCAAAGGTGTATTTATCACCCTTTATGGTATATGTTCAAGTTTATAAATATCTTAATTACTTAGATCCCTAAACATGGTACATTTGGTTTATTAACAAAAAATAGTGCATACATATTGTATCTGGCTCATCTTCTTTTAAAGCTCCCTAACATTCAAGCCAAGTGAAAATGCCTAAGATTAATATAGGTCACACTAATCCAGGTATTTATACATTTTAGAGTAAACAAAACCAAAGAGTAAATATGTGAAAAGTCAATCTTGAAGCCAGTAATGATGACAGGATATGTGTAAATGGATGATTATTATTAAAAATCTTAACATCCAAAAAGCCAAAAGAAAAAATGTAAACCCTTTCATAAGGGCATGGGGCAGATAAAGAGACAGGAGAAATCTAATTGCAATGTATCCTGTAATGGAATCACAGTCTGTGTAGAAGCTGATTAAGGTTAATTTGAATCACATCAATTTAAATTAACGTGGCCTTTGCAGAATGAGCAACACCTAAGTGCCAACATGATCAATTGGTACCTTTACCTCCATACATCCGCCTGGAAAGGTTAGATTTATTAGTTATCAAGATAACATTTTAGAATGCAAATCCATGTTACTTTATTTCCTCTAGCCCACCTCACCTGAGCACCTGGAAAGTCTCAGGACATATGGGTCTTGGAGGGAAATCATCTATAATGCATAGAAAAAAAGAATATAAGAGAAAAACACAGCCAGATTTACTGAAAATACACAGTTTTATGTACTTATGAATACTGTACAAACAAGTTCTAGTTACCCAGTTAAAACTGTAATTAAGGACAAATAATTGGTTCTATTGTTAGGCATATCATCATATGTTACTCATATGAATTTAAAATTTTAGAGTTTGGAACACCCTTGAATCTTTGAATCTTGTATTCTAACTGCCCACCTCCATGTCTATTCTCAGTTTTGTATTAATCATATTTTCCCTTATCTTATGTGCTCATGCTCAGTCACTCAGTTGTGTCCGAGTCTTTGCAACTCCATGGACTATAGCCTGCCAGGCTTCTCTGTCCATGGGATTCTTCAGGCAAAAATACTGGAGTGGGTTGCCATTTCCTACTCCTGGGGATTTCTCCTGCATTGGTAGGCAAATTCTTTACCACTGTGCTAAACTGGAAGCTTACTGGTATGCAACCAACCATAATTACTTGCTTAAAATGACAAAAATGAATTTGCTCGTGATTATTCTGTACCTTGGGCAGACAGGCACTTACGTGGCGTCTGGGACAAGTCACCTGGAGTATAGCATCTAAATGGCATCCCTGACATTGCTGTTGCTTCACCAGCTATTGCTACAATGGTTGAGGATGGCTGAGTCTCTCTTTCTCCATTTCCAAGTCAGTTGTCATCTGGGACCTTTCTGTTTCCAAGGACTCTCTCTTCTCAGAGGTATCTAGACTTCTTTATGATGACTGCTTCCCAAGAGAAGGTAACAGAAGCTGCAAGGCCTCTTAAGGCCTAGGCCTAAAAGTAACACTGTATCACTTCTACCACTTTGTATGGGTTAAAGCAAATCTCATCAACAGCCCACATTCAAAAACAATGTGAAACTCACTCACTGTCTGGAGGGAAGGAGTGGCATATCCACAGGGATGGGAGAAATTGTCAGAGACCAGTTTTGTGATCAGTTGATATCACATAGTCAAGCCTGAGTCCTGTTCTGTACAGTCATCTGAAACTAGACCAGAAATATCTGTCTACCCCTTGTCTTTATGCTTATCACACTTAACTGGAATGATTTGTGACTCCTTCCTTGCAAGACCATAAAAAACAAGAACATAATCAGTTAATTATCCTTGTGTCATCTGTACTTAGAGCATGTCTGGCAAAGCAAATGCTCAATAAAAGACTGCCAAACATAACTCAAACTTTTAACGAGGTTTTTGAAGATATTCAGATGGTTGACTAAGAAAAATTGAATTTGGGAAAAGAATACACAAAACTTATGGTGACCATGTAGCTAAAATATTTTATTGAAAAATTAACAATAAAATGAAATGAGACTAAGGAGGCCTAAGATTTTATATAATAGTATATTGCTCTAAAGGTGGAGGGGGTGCATGGAACATTTCATTCTACTTTGTTTTATTGTATCTGCTCTAATTATAACAATTCCTTTTATTTTCATTTAGTATGAGTATCTGTATATGGTATTTCTAAGTATTTATTCTCATATTTGTAAACTTTCACAAATCTAGATACTTTAGGAAATGTAAGAAAGGTATTACAGGGAGTAAAATTTCCCTGAGGGCAAAATGTTAGGACTGAAACTTTAAGAGAGCAAAGCTATTCAACAATATCTACAGCCTGCATCAGTGTATTTGAAACATACGGTGGGCTCTTCTTCCTCTAGTGTTTCCATTTATCTCTTATTTCCTCTCCTTCCCATTAGAAATAGTTGTGAATTTGTTGAAACTATTTTACTAAACTATTTCAAAGCATTAAACTGACTCTGTATAAAATCAGTTGTTTAAAATGCTTAATAAATGCCATTTAATGTTTTGTTTGTTTCTTTAATGCAGCAAAGGACTTGACAGAAGCCAGGGCTAGCTTCCCCATCTATTTTAAAGATATGTGAGAATGAGAAATAAGGATCTGGATATAACACTTCCTCTAGTCTTGATATAAAACTTTGGTCAATGAACAGAGTACTTGTAAAACTATTAAGATTTTTTAACTGAGAAATAACTATAAATAGCAAATATTTACAGGCACAATGAAAGAATTTTGTGTCAGTAATTACTAAGATAAAATGGAAATTTTGTCTTCAACTAGGAATTGCAATGAAGAACAAACTGTTCCTTTCCAGTTTTAGCAGTAGCTTTGTTTACATACATCAGGATTTAAGTTGTTAGTTTGCTAATTAATTTCATTAGTTTTCTATTCCTGTTCATAATGTTGAAGGCCGTAAGAAAGATCTATTTGAAATATGTTCCTAGAGATATCTTTTTTATTACTAGAAAATCACCTTAATGTGAAATTTATCTGCTAGACACAGGAACTTGAACACAATAAATAAACTTACACTTTTCTTCCAATTATTCATATGCATAATTCACAAGGCTAGAAACTCTATAGCAGATGTGAAGCAGAAATGCCAAGCAAGGAAAAATTTGTCCATAGGTTTTATGACTGGGGAAGGAATTGTTGAGCTGGCTAAAAGCAGAGCAAGGTGTGAAGGTTAGGACCTTCCCACACAATTGGTGCAAAGGTGGGACGAACAGAACAACTAAAAGCACATGCTTCTTTGTCCAATCTGGTCACTGATAGGAGAGCAATGAGTGGAACTTGCCTACCCGAAGATTCTTCTTTGAGACTTGCCCTTGTGGTTGATTGGAGAAGGCAATGGCACCCCACTCCAGTACTCTTGCCTGGAGACTCCCACGGACAGAGGAGCCTGGTGGGCTGCAGTCCATGGGGTTGCTGGGGGTCGGACGCGACTGAGCGACTTCACTTTCACTTTTCACTGGCATGCATTGGAGAAGGAAATGGCAACCCACTCCAGTGTTCTTGCCTGGAGAATCCCAGGGACCGTGGGGCCTGGTGGGCTGCCGTCTATGGGGTCGCACAGAGTCGGACACGACTGAAGTGACTTAGCAGCAGCAGCTTGTGGTTGATAACAGGACAAAAATATAGGACTGGGCAAGGATACAGGTAAAACTGTCACCCCTCAAACATCAACTTTCTGGTATGATCATCATGGTCAATCTTAGTGGTTAACTGTCCATCTTTGGAAGCATTCCAAACATTTAATTACTTAATATAAAACAAGTTAACATTTTTATAACTATTTTTCACTAATACTATTTACATGTCTCATTGTATTTTTTAGCAAAAGATGTGAGTGTTATAAAAATACCATTAAAGTATCTTTTAGCAAACATTGGTCTGTGAGTTTAAAATATTGACATCTAGTGTTGAAATATGTTGACATAAAGTTACTAAAATTAAAAATGTAACAGATATCCATCTGCATTTTGTTTAGCTGAATATGTCTGTTTTCTTTTTAACTTGCATTCAAGGAACACTATGGAGCTTTTTATCTATTTCCTGTCACTCCCATTTAATAATTATGTCTGGTGTTTGTTCATCTTAGCACATTTTATATTCATCAATGCAAATAGCCTGTCTTTATTTATGGAACACTAAACAATGCTTGCATAAACTATCGGGCCCTACATTCCATTTAACAAATGATTGTCATATGTATCTCTGTAGTTGATATTTCATTCAAATACACAAAATTTATATATAAATGTATATATGCATATATAAACACACAGATGTATATACTTTAATTCATTTCCATTGAGTATACAATGAGTATTTAGTTTACACTATTTTCCATAGTAGTACCACAACAGCAACATGGAATATTTGGACACAATGAGAAAATTTTGAACCTTAAAGAAAAATAAATTAGACAAAAATACAGAATAAAGTTGAGAAAAAAGAACAAACTGTGCTAGTGGAGACAGCTGTTAAAATTAGTTGTGTTAGTTAATGAAGTGACAGTCTCTGGAGTCTAAACAATAATCTTTAGAGAAAATCAAATTTACCTCATTTGATTCTAGTAATGATTAAATTTATAAGAAAGGTCTGGCAGATAGGAGATGCTCAATAGTATGTTCTTCCTCTATCACTTCAAAACAGATGCATGGTGTTTGCTTGTTCTTTTTAGTCTAGGGAGACTGTATCATCCAGGGAAAGGGACAAGAATTTCTACTTTAGGAAAATCTAGGTTCCAATCCCATTGCACATCTAGGATTTAAGCTAAGTGGTCTTTTGGAGGCTAATTTCTATATGTAAAAACTGTATTTCAAATTTCTTAATACACAATAATACAATGATTACTAATAAGATTAACATATATCATTTATCTATATATTAAAAGTGGAAATGTTAGTCACTCAGTCATGTCTGACTCTTTTCGACCCCCTGCTAGGCTCCTCCCCCACTCCGGTACTCTTGCCTGAAAAATTCCATGGACAGGGGAGCCTGGTAGGCTGCAGTCCATGGGGTCCCACAGAGTCGGACACGACTGAACCGACTTAGCAGCAGCAGCAGCAGCTAGGCTCCTCTGTCCATGGAATTCTCCAGGCAAAAATACTGGAGTGGGTAGCCATTCACTTCTCCAGGGGATCTTCCTGACACAAGGATTGAACCTGAGTCTCCTGCATTGCAGGTGGATTCTATACCATCTAAGCCACCAGGGAAACCCAGTACATAAATAAGACAGTAACAATATGTTATATTTATACTTTATGATAAGCACTGGGCTAAGCAATTTACATACATTATCTCATTTAATACTCAATTATTTCATCATCATTATCTTTGTCTCTCAAATTATTTTTAATTATTTAAGCAAGACCAAAGAATTTTCTGCAATAATGGAAATTTGGGGGTTATTTTTTGGGGAGGGGCATTATCTGATATGGTAAACATCAGTCACATGTGTCAAATAAAATGTAGCTACTGTGACCGAGGAGTTTTTTAAAGCTTAATCTTATTTAAAATTAACTTTAAATAGCAACTGGTTCAGCAGGTAAAGAATCTGCCTACAATGCAGGAGACAGAGGAGACGCAGGTTCAATCCCTGAGTCGGGAAGTTCCCCTGGAGTAGGGCATGGGTCCCTACTCCAGTATTCTTGCCTGAGAATTCCATGGACAGAGGAACATGACAGGCTACAGTCCATGGGGACACAAAAAGTTGGACATGACTGAGCTACTAGGCAGCAATAATGTGGCTGCTGCTGATGCTGCTAAGTCCCTTCAGTCGTGTCCAACTCTGCGTGACCCCATAGACGGCAGCCCACTAGCCTCCCCGGTCCCTGGGATTCTCCAGCCAAGAACAATGGAGTGGGTTGCCATTTCCTTCTTCAGTGCATGAAAGTGAAAAGTGAAAGTGAAGTCGCTCAGTCGTGTCTGACTCTTGGCGACGGACAGGAAAGACTTAAATGATATGAATATCACACTAAGTATAAGGATGTGAATAAAACTTAAATTGAAGTCATTTTCTAAGATCAGAAATATCTGGAGTTTGTATCTAAACTCAGCACTTGATCTTATTATAGATTATTCCGCTGATTGTTCAATGTATGCTAGTTCTACCTCCATAAATTTTTCTGTGAACA
This sequence comes from Bos indicus, assembly GCF_029378745.1. Taxonomy (NCBI): domain Eukaryota; kingdom Metazoa; phylum Chordata; class Mammalia; order Artiodactyla; family Bovidae; genus Bos; species Bos indicus. The sequence goes on along the minus strand of NC_091776.1, from coordinate 24,106,946 downwards.
CACTGAGGTCAGTGTTTTTGTTTTTTTTTTTCTTATTCCTACATGTCTACACCAGGAGGCCTTGCACAATCCTGTTCAGTTAAGCTGAAGGACTTCCTTGTTCATTTGACACATGAAAATATTTCCTTCATCAGTGAGAAATTGGAACTGATAAGACTATGGTTTACACCATTTGATTCCCAAGAGGTAATTTATAACAAAAGATGGAGACCAAATATGAGACACTTTATCTTTCATATCATCTTGATATATCATAATCATGAAATCATGATATCTTATACCATCATCCAAAATTATATCAAGAGCATTTAAGTTCTTTTTTTAATGTTGTCTCAGAAGATAGGTTGACTTATTCTATGTAATCAAGCTGATCAGCAGGAGAGTCAAAATGAAAATGCACATTCTTTTCTCAGTTGAAGTTTTTTTTTAATTATATTGATGGATATTAAGATTACTCTTGGAACAATCCTAAATATCTGAAGAACATAAAAGTTCAAAAACACTAAAATGTGTGACAAATATTTGATAAATAGGAAAGAGTTTGTTGTCAATTACTTTGAAAATCTATCAAACAATTTCCTTCAGGATAATCATATACTCTAACTAGGGAACATATAATTCTATTACCCTATAGTTATTATAAAAGTATGGTATGAGGTACTTTTGAAATGGTTAGCCAAGCTTAAAAAGCTCTCTTACAAAATCCGACTTAATTTACTTAATTTCATTATTAAATGTTTAGGCCTACTAAGGATTTTTTCATAAACAGTTGAATCACATAACATATACTAAACACTGATCAATGTTTTTCTTTCAGTTTTATTGAGATATAATTGACACAGAACACTATATAAACTTAAGACACACAGCATAATGATCTGACATATACATCATGAAATAATTACTACAATAAATGTAGTCAACATCCATCATCTTATATAGATACAAAATCAAAGAAAAAGAAAAAAATAATTTCCTCATGATAAGAACTCTTGGGATATACTCTCAATTTTTATATATAGACTTTCAGTTCAGTTCAGTTGCTCAGTCATGTACAACTACGGCGATCCCATGGACTGCAGCATGCCAGGTTTCCCTGTCCGTCACCAACTCCCAGAGCTTGCTCAAACTGATGTCCATCGAGTTGGTGATGCCATCTGACCATCTCATAGAGCATTGTTAATTATATTAATCATGTTGTACATTGTATCCCTAGTACTCAGTTATAACTGGAAGTTTGTACATTTTGACCAGCTTCATACAATTTCCCTTCCTCATATCCACCTTGATCAACATTTTCTTTCAACAAACACATTACCAATGGAAACGGAGACTTTTCTCCTATTCTAAAAAGATTTTGCTTGTGCATCTCCACACAGTGTTAATAAATGTCATGGAAACACATAAAAACTATGCTAACAGGTGACATAGAAACATATACAGAGAAGGATAGATAGATTGCCCAAATTAGTCTTCACAGTTGCTTGAAGAGGCTTTACAGGCTTCCCAGTCTATGCAGGTGAAACAACTGCTGTTTTGTATTTGCCCTCCAGGGTCCTCAACATTGTATGACCACCCAATCCAATTTATCTTAAGCAGATGCTATTGATTCAGATCAGACAAACCATTGTATATGGAACATGGGCCAGGGGACAGCTACATCTAGCTAGATAGCACATTTAAATTTCATTCTTGGCTGATACAATCCAGGATTTTAAAAATATGATTTTACAGGATAATAAAGTGTAACCACACATAATATTTTGAGCTATTAAAAAAATCTGGAAAATAAACTTATTCTTCAAGCCCATAGGAGAATGCTGCTATAACCTTTATAATTCTGACTTAGATATAAATAAAATAAATATTTAACACTTGCATTCACTTAGTCACTGAATTAAAGAACATACTTCTTTATATACATTCTATAATATTCATATTATATACTATTATGTATTTATATGTGTCCTAGTTATGGGATAATTTGATTCATCTGATTTAGAACGAGTCATAACACAGAGTTGTGTAATCATGGAGCTAAAGATACTCTCAGCAAAGCCTTGAGAGACATGATATAAAGCTTTAACCTCAGTCTTTAACATCTCTATTTTGTGACTTCCTCCAAAAATATAAATCATGTAGGTCCTATATACAGGTAAAACGTATCTAGAGCCACTATTTCATTAATTCAACAAATGGCTACCAAGTGCTCATTATGCGTGAGACACTAGAGTTGTGCAGTAGACATAAACCAACAAACCATATGTAAGATGCAATAAGTAGTTATACAGTTACTGAATAATTACATGTATTAAGGAAGTCCACAAAGTGACAAAGCAGTATGGATATTATAGGACATTCATGATCTGGCTATCTATCTTCTATCTAACCAATGTTAAGCTTTGTCACTACTCATGACTACGTATTAATTTGGGGGACTTCCCAGGTGGCACTTTTGGTAAAGAACTTGCCTGTCAATGCAGGAGACTAAGAGATGTGGGCTTAATCCCTGGGTCAGGAAGATCCCCTGGAAAAGGGCATGGCAACCCACTCAAATATTCTTGCCTGGAGAATCCCAAGGACAGAGGATCCTGGCAGGCTACAGTCCATAGGGTCGCACAGAGTTGGACACAACTGAAGCAACTTCACACACACAGCACAAATGAATCTTGAGTCTCACTAGTATTCATTTGGGGTTGCTACATCATATTTTTCCACAATTTTCTAAGCCCACTTTCCAGGCTTTAAATATACTAGGACCCTCCCTATATATGTCTAGCTCTTGGTCACCCCTTAAATCTCCAATAAAGTATAAAGTATTAGTCGTGCCTGACTCTATGTGACCCTGTGGATTGTAGTAGCCTGCCAGCTTCCTCTGTTCATGGGATTCTCCAGGTAAGAATACTGAAATGGGTTGCCATGCCCTTCTTCAGAAATATCCGATAAACATAACTAAAGTTTTCCCTAATGAAAAATTTGTCTTTAATCAGTATTTTCTTACTACTTAAATTCTCAAGGTAAGACAGATAAATAAATATATATAAAATAAATAAATATATTTTGTTATTAATCTTTCTTGATAGTTTCAGATGATATTTATGCCCTTTTGCTTTCTAATCAAATTGTAATTTTCAAACTTTGTAGTACCAAGGATTTACATGGCAAGCCTACAGTTTGTACGATGGCACCCCACTCCAGCACTCTTGCCTGGAAAATCCCATGGACGGAGAAGCCTGGTGGGCTGCAGTCCATGGGTTCGCTAAGAGTCGGACACAACTGAGCGACTTCAGTTTCACTTTTCACTTTCATGCATTGGAGAAGGAAATGGCAACACACTCCAGTGTTCTTGCCTGGAGAATCCCAGGGACGGCGGGGCCTGGTGGGCTGCCGTCTATGGGGTCGCAGAGTCGGACACGACTGAAGTGACTTAGCAGCAGCAGCAGCAGTAACTTAATTTGCTAAGGATACTGAGCATCTGTTATTGCATCTATTGACCATTTGCAAATCACCTTTGGAGAAATGTGTACTCAGATCCTTTGCTAATTTTCTTAATTGGATTGTTGGAGTTTTTATTATTTGGAGGGAAGGTAGCTTCTATTCCCAGCTTGGCTGTCCCAGAGTGGAACTGTTTCCCTACAGATGAGTTGGATGAGAATGATCGAGGTCCAGGGCTCCTGGCCTACCATCCCCAGAGTAGAAATTCCATCTTTCTTTTAATTATGTTTGACTGTGTCAGGTCTTAGTGGAGACATGCGGGCTCTTCACTGTCATGTGCAGGCTTCTGTAGTAAATGATGTGTGGGTTGCAGAGTGTGTGAGTTCTGCAGTTGCAGCACACAGGTTCCAGAGTGTGTGGACTCTGTATTTGTGGCACGCGGGCTTTCTGGTGTGTGAGATCAGTAGTTGCAGAGCGTGGGCTTAGCTGCTCTGTGGCATGTGGGATCCTCCTTCCTCAACCTGTTTGATCCCTGCATTGGAAGGCAGATTCTTAATCACTGGACTACCAAGGAAGGCCTGAGATTTCATCTTTTAAGTGAGGGGTGGATGGAAGAAAGCCCTGGATGTCTAAGCTGCTCTTGTCTGGAACTGGACTTCTGGTACATGGAGCTGGATTGGGGGTGGTGGATAGGATGGGCAATGGTGGTGTCCTACCCTTTCCAGGGAGAAACCAAGCCCTAGATTAGGAGCTGTGAAGAGAGGTAATTACTCTTCTTGACTACATATGGCTGGAACAAACCTTCTGCCAGACTGCTGGGGAGACCACGGGAGGTCATGGTTCAAATGAAACAATCTCACTGAGACTTAGTAGCTTTTCTTAAATAAATGTTTCTCTACTTGTTGTAAGTCTTTAGAAAAATTTTAAGAGATTGTAAATACTTTTTTTCCCCCATATTTTCACCAATTAGGGTTGTTGCTCTGGGGAGAATATGCGGAATTCCATATGCCACCATTCTTGAACTTCTAATCCTGCAAACATACATTTCAATACTAAACTATGTTAATACTGCTTCTTAATAGGTTTCAAGTTGAAGTGCTTCTGTGATTTAATTTATGGTCACCATTTTACTTCGTATACCCTCTCAAATATCACTACTTGAAGAAATTTCCTCATTTTCTAGATGAAATTTAAACAGTATTTTCTTTAGATTTCTTTCTTTTTTTTTTTCCCCAGAATACAGAAGAATATTTATTGGGGGATATTTTAGAGCTAAATATATCACTAACCCGATTTCTTAGCTTGATGTATTCTCTTCAATATCTTATCTTCATAACTTTCTATTCGTAAATATGTCCAGTCACTCATTTATGCCTTAGTTTGGAGTTGTTTTTTTTCATATCTCTTTCTCCCTCTGATGTTAAATTCCTCTAGAGAAGAACTTATGTTTTATTTATCTTTGTATTTTCTACCTTCTTTTAGAAATGTTGGCATCTGAAACAAGTAACATCTAAAGCGTTGTCAATACATACTTCATTATGGAAATAAATTAGTCAGTGAACAGCACGAAAGTAGCTCATTATATGAAATACTATATTATAAAAGTATGCAGTTATCAAACTGTGACTTGCAAGGTTTTATAATACCATTTTTATTTCAGATTTCTTTGATTCTTATATTAGCTTAGACATATTTCATATATTTAAAATATATGAATCAGGATAAAAACATGGGGGGAAATTTTATTTAATAAATTAACATCCATCAAGAAGCTTAAAAACGATTTGTTGGAAAGAAGATATGTAGGATGTCAAATGAGGCAAATATGCTAAATATTTTCAAGTGATAATTACAGACATACTTTCAAAGTTGAATTAGAATTTTCATTTTTTTCCAATAAACTACTTCCTTAGTTTTATATCATCACCTTAGATATCTTCCACAACTTTAGTCTTGCAAAAGGAAGGAGAAGGACAATGAGGAAGAGGAGGAGATAAAAACTAACCTTCAGCTTTCTCATAATGTCAGAATTCCAAACAACTAATCTTTGTTTACATTTCTATATAGTGCAACATCACTACCAATAAAAGGCCAAATAGTATCTGTGAAATAAATAAAAATGAAAACTCAGTGCTGCTGCTGCTGCTGCTAAGTCGCTTCAGCCGTGTCCGACTCTCTGCGACCCCATAGAGCCCACCAGGCTCCCCCGTCCCTGGGATTCTCCAGACAAGAACACTGGAGTGGGTTGCCATTTCCTTCTCCAGTGCATGAAAGTGAAAAGTGAAAGGGAAGTTGCTCAGTCGTCTCCGACTCTCAGCGACCCCATGGACTGCAGCCTACCAGGCTCCTCCGTCCATGGGATTTTCCAGGCAAGAGTACTGGAGTGAGGTGCCATTGCCTTCTCTGATGAAAACTCAGTAGAACCTGTTTATTCACAAAATAACCTGCCAAAAACAAGCCTGTGTAGCAATAATAGAAATAGTGGTTCATCCAATTAACAGCTCTTGGAAGCTGGAATAAAATACACTTATATAATATATTTTGTTAAGGATTTTGATGACTGACTTCTGAATACAAATGAAGAGTAAAACTGTTATTTTCTTAAATATTAACTTTATATCCTATTGACAGAATGGTCTGGGAGACTTGTCCCAATAAATTAACTGCCCCTGAATAGGAAACTATATAGTTCAAGCGATTTAATGATTAATTTGTTCATCTAACATTTATTGATAGCTGTTATTTATGAGGGGCTTCCCTGATGGCTCAGATGGCGAATAATCCACCTACAATAAAGGAGACTAGGGTTCAATCCCTGGGTCATGAAGATCCCCTAGAGAAGGGACTGGCAACCTACTCCAATATTTTTGCCTGGAGAATTCCATGAACAGAGGAGTCTAGGGGGGCTATAGTCCATGGTGTCCCAAAAAGCCAGATGCTACTAAGCAACTAACACACACACCCACACACACACACCCACACAGTACCAAAATACTATATTAATATATGACAATAAACAGTTACTGTACTGTAAACCTAGGAACAACTTTAAGGAATTAATAATTTTGATCCATAAAATATAGGAGGGGGCAAGCAAGTGGAATAGTGTATACTATAAACACAAAATAGTGGAGTTTTTTCTTTTTCCTGGGAAAATAATCCTTCAGCTCATTCTTAATCTACCTACACCACTGTACTTCCTGAGGGATTTAATCTTTTTCTCAACACGAGAACAACCAGAACTGAGAACAATGAAAACTTCAGCAAAGAGCAGAGATCAAAGACAGAGCACACATACACACACACACACAAACAGAATAATTAAAGAAATACAGTAGCAAAAATATCCAAACCAGTATAATAGTGGAGCTACAATTTAAGAATACAAAAGAGAAAAAATGTGCTCAAAATATAGTTAATGAAAGGAGATAAAACGTAACATCAAATTGTGGATTTTAACAGAATTAGTCTTGGTGCTTCATAAAATGTACCAAGGCATAACAACCCTTGGTGACTCTGACTGGGTTGATTTCATAGAACATGGGTCAGCAAGCTGTGGTCAAATCCAGTCATCTGGTTTTGCTTGTAGGGTTTTATTTGAATAGAGACAGTCCATTTGCTTATGTATCATCAATGGCTCTTTTCATACTACAAAATCATAGCTATATAATTAAAGTGTTATGACAAGTAAGGCCAAAAGCATCTACTATCTGGTTCTTTATAGAAAAAAATTGCCCACCTCAACATAGAACATTTGCTTTATGAGTAAGTCAGATAGGTGGTGATTCCTGAGAAATCTTCACGTCATCATACCAAGAAAGAGAGAAGATAAAAGAAGACTTAAGAAAGTGTTCCATACCCACTGCTTATGTAATAATTTGAAGGTACAAAAAGGTAAAAGTAAGAATACTTCAAAAGCTCATAATATCTTAGCTAATATTCTGCCTAACTAAGTCTGCCTTAGTTCATTTCCCTAGGAGCAAAACCCAAATCACAGGGATATAGTAATGGAGTGTTTTTCCTAAAAAAGAAAAAACAAACAAACAAAAAAACCTGAAGCGGGTAAAGGATAAAGGTTAGGGGTTCACCAAGGATTTAACTCAAAAAAGCTAGCCTTAGTTGGGACTATGAAGAAGGAAGGGACTCCCAAAATACAAATTGTACTGCAGAGTTTCGCCCTTTTGAAGCAAAGATACCCTTATACCATCCATTCATTGGATGAAGACTGCCTTCAGAGCAGGTGGGTGAGTGTGTAATTTACCAGCAAAAATGTGGCTTCTGTTGGCAGAAGCAATTATCTAGGGAAGGGGAGCCTCTATGAGCATTAACAGCCAGCACTTGCATTAAATGGAGGATGGGGATCTCGGTGGAGTACCAACACCTTCTAGTATAATATCTTACTCAAATAACTGTCTACTGTCTACTGAATTTCAGTCCTCATATTATTGAAGTGAATCAGCCACTTGATGGGCATTCAGTAGAGCATTTATTGTGTGAGTTAATTTGCTTATCATCATCAGAGAAATGAGGTTACTTTAGTGCATTTACAACTAAGAAGGATGATGTGATGGGAAAGTAATTCTTCTTTGGCTTGCATAATCTTAAGAGTTGAACTTGACCAGGTTTCTTCCACTGACCAAACACCAGAACTTGAGATATAATAATGTTCATAAGATCCATCCCTGCCAATGCTACAGTAATAATAAGCATAATATTTATTTTATTTTGTTTATACTTGTAAAAGAAATAAAAATTGTTAGAAAAACTCAGCAGTTCACATAAATTTATGTCTTCTTAAACATTTTTCTCTACCACATAACAAAAGCACAGAGCCCCATGCTGTATTTTACTGACACTGTAAATATTTTTTAAGATTTTTGTCCCCATCATTTCCTCTCTCCTTCCTGTTGCTTTTCACAAGCCTCAAGAACAACCTAAGAATATATACAGCCAAATATTCTTCCTCCCACCCCCTGAACCATGCAATCTGTCCTCAATATTCTCATACAAAACACTCTGTTTTAGACTATGAAAAGAGATGACAGCCTTAATTTTTTGTAAGCCCAAATGTATTTAAAGCAAGGATTTATAAAATGGTTGAAAATACTATTTCAAACAATCATGACTGGATGTTATCTGGTAACTTCTGCATGGATTTTGAGGCAACATACACATATTTGCTACATATGCCTGCAAATGTGTATATTTCCCCCTTTTGTGTGACAGCAGTCACCTGACATTGAACTCCTCACAGTGGTGTCTGAATATGCTGCTACTCAAGTTTGCCTACTAAAGCCAAGCTACATGAGTCACTATAGGGATTATTATGATATTTGTCTATTATATATCTTGGAAATATCTTAAACAGTGCTTTCTATGTCATACTACAATTTAAAGCCCACTGTGTACATCGCTGTTTGACTCATCAATATATCCCATGAATCTAGAACGGAGCCTGGCATGTAAATGGTTACAATATTAATTGAATGAATCTATTATGAACTGAATTCTGGCTATTTTCATTAATACTGCGAAGTGTTAGAGCTTATTTTCTTCTCAGGATGTCCAAATCATCTATGTCTATATTTTCTGTCACAAACACAACAGGGATCAGTTTAAAACATCTAGTGAGGGTACATTTTTAGGCATTAAAAGAGGAGATGGACAGGTATTGAGAACTTAGTAAGAAAAGGAAGGAGACTGAAAAGATAGCAGTGAATAATTCTAAGTAGAATGAGCTCTGAACACTCTAAGTAGAATGCAAATCAGTAAAGCTTGCTCAGTGCCTGCTCTTGCCTTTCTTGCCTTTCATTTTCTCATAATTCTAACCCTTCATGTTCACAGTCCTCTTCAAGAAAAGTGAATTCTCTGTCATTTTTAGACAGCAGAGAGACTTAAAACAAAAATGATTGACTCTTTATCCCTTTTATTCCAAGAATGCACTCTCATTTTTATTATTATTGCCTATTATTCTGAACATATTCAGCTCTAGATTTTCTGTTATAAATCTCACTGTGTGTATTTTTAAATTCAAATGACTGAAACTTTGATCAAATCTACAACTTGTACACCAGAACATTAAGATGTTAGCTGATGTCTCTTCTCTTGGAGACTTCATATATATAATTTAAGAAAAAGAACAAAGCATTCTTATCTAAAGGGACATGTTTTTTATATACAAATCCTATTACTCTGAATAAGGGTTAATTGTATTTTTTCCTATTTGAAATTTAAAATGGAATCACCTATTAAGATGGGAAAAATTATTCCTAGAAATGAAATACAACTAACATTAAAATGAACTTGAAATATAAGTGAATAAAACCTTAAAGGAAAAAATTACCTCCTTCTGATATCAAATATTATATATACATCATGTGGAGCATTGAGATTAAATTAGAACAAATTAACTTAGCTTGATAAACAATTTGAATGGAAGCTGTATGTGTGTGGAAAACTGTACAATGCAAAAGGTTATTCTATTTTTTGACATTTTAGACATCTATCTATTTGGCAGTTTTTATAATTTAAATTTTTTGCATTATTATCAACTGGACAATTAAGGAGAAGGCAATGGCACCCCACTCCAGTACTCTTGCCTGGAAAATCCCGTGGATGGAGGAGCCTGGTAGGCTGCAGTCCATGGGGTCGCTAGAGTTGGACACGACTGAGCAACTTCACTTTCACTTTTCACTTTCATGCATTGGAGAAGGAAATGGCAACCCACTCCAGTGTTCTTGCCTGGAGAATCCCAGGGACATGGAAACCTGGTTGGCTGCCGTCTATGGGGTCGCACAGAGTTGGACACGACTGAAGCGACTTAGCAGCAGCAGGACAATTAAGAGTGTTATGATGCTTCCTGCAGGGGGATGCTAGCGTGAAACAGCAGTTAGAAATAACATGAGTGAAAGGGTACTTCAGGCTTCTGAATAAAATTCCTTTCTGCTAGTTCAGCTCAGTCACTCAGTCGCATCCGACTCTTTGCGTCCCCATGGACTGCAGCACGACAGGCCTCCGTCCATCACCAACTCCCAGAATTTACTCAAACCAATGTCCATTGATTCGGTGATGCCATCCAACCATCTTATCCTCTGTCATCCCCTTCTCCTCCTGCCTTCAATCTTTCCCAGCATTAAGTGAAAGTGAAGTGAAATCGCTCAGTCGTGTCTGATTCTTTGCGATCCATGGACTGTAGCCCACCAAGCTCCTCTGTCCATGGGATTCTCCAGGCAAGAATATTGGGTGGGTTGCCATTTCCTTCTCCAGGGTCAGGGTCTTTTCAAATGAGTCAGTTCTTCACATCAGGTGGCCAAAGTATTGGAGTTTCAGCTTCAGCATCATTTCTTCCAAAGAATACCCAGGACTGATATCCTTTAGGATGGACTGGTTGGATCTCCTTGCAGTCCAAGGGACTCTCAAGAGTCTTCTCCAAGGCCACAGTTTAAAAGCATCACTTCTTCGGCGCTCAGCTTTCTTTATAGTCCAACTTTCACATTTGTACATGACTACTGGAAAAACAATAGCTTTGACTAGATGGAAATTTGTTGGCAAAGTAATATCTCTGCTTTTTAATATGCTGTCTAGGTTGGTTATATGGAGAAGGCAATGGCACCCCACTCTAGTACTCTTGCCTGGAAAATCCCATGGACGGAGGAGCCTGGTAGGCTGCAGTCCATGGGGTTGCTAAGAGTCGGACACTACTGGGTGACTTCACTTTCATTTTTCACTTTCATTTTTCACTTTCATTTTTCACTTTCATGCATTGGGGAAGGAAATGGCAACCCACTCCAGTGTTCTTGCCTGGAGAATCCCAGGAACAGGGGAGCCTGGTGGGCTGCTGTCTATGGGGTCGCACAGAGTCGGACACGACTGAAGCGACTTAGCAGCAGCAGGTTGGTTATAACTTTCCTTCCAAGGAGCAAGCTTTTTTTAATTTCATGTCTGCAGTCACCATCTGCAGTGATTTTTGAGCCCCCAAAATAAAGTCTGTCACTGTTTCCATTGCTTCCCATTATTTGCCATGAAGTGATGGGACCAGATGCCATGATCTTAGTTTTCTGAATTTTGAACTTTAAGCCAACTTTTTCACTCTCCTCTTTGACTTTCATCAAGAGGCTCTTTAGTTCTTCTTCACTTTCTGCCATAAGAGTGGTGTCATCTGCATATCTGAGATTATTGATATTTCTCCCGGCAATCTTGATTCCAGCTTGTGCTTCATCCAGCCCAGCTGGTTCAGAGTAGGCATCAAAGCTCTGCCTTGAGAAATGTATCTTTGAAATGCTAGTCTACATGAAGTAAAAAGAGACTGACCTTAAATGGATTTAGTTCTCAAAGAAAAGTTAACATAGAAATAGAATCATCCACAAATTTCTAAATCAAGTTCTATCATATAATTCTCTCACTTTTAAATGAATTAAAACCATCTTGTATTCACAAATAGTTATGTTCACAGAATGCAAAGTAATAAGGAAGGGACTATATAAGATGGATTAAAACTTATTTTGAAAACTAATTAAATAACAATAAACTTCAAAGTTTTAAATGTGAATTATCTTTGTCAAAAATTCAGACACTTAAAACAGCATTTTAACTTTTTCTGTATGTGCTATGTCGATTTATTTGATAATTATTTATCTGTGGTGTTAGAAAAATAATATAGCTTTAAAATTATATAACTCACTTTGCCCACATACTAAATTATGCTCCATTAACCATTTTTCATTACTTTGATTTTTGTTACTTGTTGAAGTTGGAGTTTTCTAGTCATCAACATCTCTCAAGTGTATGCTGCTGCTGCTGCTAAGTCACTTCAGTTGTGTCCAACTCTGTGTGACCCCATAAACGGCAGCCCACCAGGCTCCCCCATCCCTGGGATTCTCCAGGTAAGAACACTGGAGTGGGTTGCCATTTCCTTCCCCAATGCATGAAAGTGAAAAGTGAAAGAGAAGTCACTCAGTCGTGTCCGACTCTTAGCAACCTCATGGACTGCAGCCTACCAGGCTCCTCTGTCCATGGGATTTTCCAGGCAAGAGAACTGGAGTGGGGTGCCATTGCCTTCTCCCTCAAGTGTATGAGAGCCTGTTAAATTCCAGACCAGCACATCTAACTGGCTTGTTAAGCATTTACAAACTTGAATGTCTGAAAACTGAAACTCACCTATAAATCTGGGCTCATTATCTTTTCCATACAACCAGTGTTTGCTCTCTTCTGTTCAGAAGTTGAAGCCAAAATGCAAAATATGGTGCTAATCCTTGCCAGTTCACTTTCCTTTATAGACTAATATTTAATCCTAGATTGTATTGCCAGTTTTATCCCAAATGTATGAACTCTCCGTTTCCACCTTCATTATTTGTGATCCACTTACCATACCATTTTTCTTGTACTGATACTACATCATCCTCCATCCTTACCTTCACTCTTATCCTTTTCATTATATATATTACAGCTAGAGTTATTTTTCAAAATGAAAATCAGAGTATGTCACCCCATTGTGAAAACTTTAACTAGATCTCAATGCTATTAATATAAAGAGAAAGACCAAAAATTTTAACTTGCAAGGTTCTGCATGATATGGTAACTATGTAATGTATTAAATTAGGTCTCCTCACTATATATTACTACAATGTTCTGGATTTCCTTAATACAATATGTGAAAAGTTATACATACATAGCTGTGTGACTGTCTCATCTAACACTCTTATGACTTTGTGGGCAGACAATTCAGTCTAACTCAGCCTACTTTGTCTGGCATCTAGCCTGGCTGGTTCTGAATGAATCCACAAATCATAGGAAAATGAAGGAGGCCATGCATAAATGTAAAAATAAAAATAATAAAGCAGTAGTTAATACTGACAGCATCAACTAGGAGGAAATGAATAAAACATTTTATCTGACAATTAAACAAAGGTAACTTGGTAATGAGAAATTTATTTATTCATTTATATTTGATGTCAACATACATTCCTTAGTAGTCTATAGTATTTTAGAAATGCAGTTGCTGACAAAGAACTCACCACTAGAATTGTATATAAATATGTAACTGAACTGAAGTGAGAGATATTTTAATACTGAAATTCAGAAGAGGCATTAGAAACACAAATGAGAATTAGGGAAATAAGCACAAGTATTTGGGAAATGGTTAAGAATTTGACCACGGAACTTTTAGCAGTAAGTTCTTAAGAAAAAATTCCCAACACTGCTTGATGGTAATAACAATAAATATTCATGAATAGAGATGATTAACTACAGCATGCTCTGGTCATGCTAGAAGACACTATGGAGCCATTAAACAGAACAAGGTTGATGGTAGCACTGACCTAGAAATATATCAACAGCTTTTCTGTTGTTGAGAAGGTAGAGTTGCAAAAATATATATATGTGTGTGTGTGTGTCAAATATTCTAAAAGATATACAGAAGAAAAAAAAGTTTGAGTGCACATTTGAGTCTTCTGGTTATAAAATTAAGAGAACTAAACTTTACTTTGATCAAAAATCAGTCTCTCTCTCTTTCTCTTTCTTTATTCATCCACCTATCCATTCATTCATCTATCCATCCATCTAACTGCAATGAACAGTAAACAAGTTATCAAACATGTTGGAATTGTGTCTAGGAGCAAAAATTTGTATAGGGGATGAAGTTACCTTGTGAAATTAATGCTCAAAATCTATGCATGTCTTTAAAAATCAAATTTAAATTAAAACTACAAAGGTATTTAAACATTATGATAAAATGAAGGAGTATTACATTTGAAAAATAAACTGGGAAAAATGATTACCAACAGAATATAGACATTATTTTGAAAAAAATCAGCTTATCTTGGAATATGTACCTAGAAAGCTTTATAAATGTAATTTTTATTTATATTGGGATCATAGTTTAGTAACGATGTTACATTAATTTCAAATGTATAGTAAAGTGATTCAGTTATACATGCAAATATATTCATTCCTTTTAAGATTATTTTCCAATATTTTATAACAGATTAATTCAAAATATTGAGTAGAGTTCCCTGTGCTATACACTGTGTGTTCTTAGTAGCAACAAGGACCTACTGAATAGCACCAACAAAAGAAAATGAATAATAATTCTTAAATTACTAAGCCAATCTAAAGCATGGACTTAGAATCTAAAGAAAGAATTAGTTAGAAATAAGTAAGTAAATCCCCTTCACAGACCACTGCCTTGATGTGGGGAAGGTGCTAGTATAACTCAGTGAAGCTATGAGCCATGCCATGTAGGGCTACCCAAGACGGACAGGTCATAGCAGAGAGTTCTGGCAAAATGTGATCTACTGGAGAAGGGAATGGTAAACCACCCCCAGTATATTTGCCATGAGAACTTCATGAACTGTGTAGAAGAACCAAAATATATGACACCAAAGATGAGTCCTCCAGGTCTGAAGGTGTCCAATATACTACTGGGGAAGAGAGGAGGAGAACTACTAAGAGTCCCAGAAAGAATGAAGCAACTGGGCCAAAGCAGAAACGACACTCAGTTGTGGATGTGTCCTGTGATGAAAGTAAAGTCCAATGCTTCAGAAAACAATATTGAATAGGAACCTGTAATGTTAGGGTCTATGAATCAAGGTAAACTGGACATGGCCAAGCAGGAGACGGTAAGAATAAACATACATATCTCAGGAATCAGTGAGCTAAGATGAATTAGAATGGGCAGAAGATGAATTAGAATCAGAAGTTTAATTCTGATGGTCATTATATGTACTACTCTGGACAATAACCCTGTAGAAGGAATGGAGTAGCCCTAATAATCAACAAGATTATGTACTTGGGTGCAACCTCAAAAATGACAGAATGATCTCAGTTTGTTTCCAAGGCAAGCCATTCAACATCTCCATAATTCAAGTCTATGCCACTACCACTGATGCCGAAGAAGTGGATCAGTTCTGTGAAGACATAGAAGACCTCCTAAAACTAACACCAAAAATAAAAAAAGATGTTCTATTCATCATTGGGAATTGGAATGCAAAAGTAGGAAGTCAAGAGATATCTGGAGAAATAGGCAAGTTTGGCCTTAGAGAACAAAATGACACAGGGCACAGGCTAAATGAATTCTGTCAAGAGAATGCACTGGTCACAGCAAATACCTTTTTACAAAAACACAAGAGATGACCTTACACATGGACATAGTTAAATGGCCAATACCGAAATCAAATTGATTACATTGTTTGCAGCCGAAGATGGAGAAGCTGTATACGGTCAGCAAAAACAAGACCTGGAGCTGAATGTGGCTCAGATCATCAGCTTATGATAGCAAAGTTAAGCCTTAAACTGAAGAAAGCAGGGAAAACCACTAGGCCAACCAGATATGATTTAAATCAAATCCCCTATGAATATGCAGTAGAGGTGACAAATAGATTCAAGGGATTAGCTCTAGTAAACAGTATGCCTGAAGAACTATGGACAGAGGTCCATAACCCTGCACAGGAGGCAGTGAACAAAACCACCCCAAAGATATAGAAAAGTAAGAAGGCAAAGTGGTTATCTGAGGAGGCTTTACAAATAGCTAAAGAAAGAAAGAGAAGCAAAAAGCAAGGAAGAAAGGGAAAGGTGCATCCAAATAAAAACAGAGTTCCAAAGAAGAGCACGACAGACAAGAAGGCCTTCTTCAATGAACAGTGTATAAAACTAGAAGAAAATAACACAAGGGGAGAGACTAGAGATCTCTTCAGGAAAATTGGAGATATCAAGGGAACAATTTGCCCAAAGATGGGCACAATAAAGGACAGAAACAGTAGAGACCTAGTAGACACTGAAGAGATCAAGAAGAGATGGAAAGAATACATGGAAGAACTGTCCAAAAAAAGACCTTAATGAACTGGAGTAGAATGGTGTGGTCAGTCAACCAGAGCCAGACATTCTGGACAGTGAAGTCAAGTGGGCCTTACGAAGCACTGCTATTAATAAAGCTAATGGATGCTATGGAATTCCAGTAAAACTATTCAAAATCCTAAAGGATGATGGAGTCTAGGTGTTGCATTCAATATGTCAGCAAATCTGGAAGACCCAGCAGTGGCCACAGGACTGGAAAATGTCAATTCTCATTCCAATTCCCAAGAAGGGTAGGGCTAAAGAATGTGCTAACCATCAGACAATTGTACTCATCTCCCATGCAGTAAGGCTGTGCTTAAAATCTTGCATGCTAGGTATCAGCATTATGTGAAACAAGAACTTCCAGATGTCCAAGCTGGGTTTAGAAAAGGAAGAGAAACCAGAGATCAAATTCCAAACATTTGCTGGATCATAGAGAAAAACCAGGGAATTCCATAAAAATATCTACCTCTATTTCATCAACTATGCCAAAGCCTTTTACTGTGTGGATCATAGTAAACTGTGGAAAGCTCTTAAAGAGATGGGAATATCAGACCATCTTACCTGTCTCCTGAGAAATCTGTATGTAGGTCAAGAAGCAATAGTTAGAACCCAGGAACAACTGACTGGTTCAAGATTGAGAAAGGAGTACAACAGGGCTGTCTGCTGTCACCCTGTTTATTTAACCTATATACTAGGTACATCATGAGAAATACAGGTTTGGATGAGTTACAAGCTGGAATCAAGATAGGCAGGAGAAACATCAACAACCTCAGGGGAAATGCAGATGATACCACTCTAATGGCAGAAAGAGAAGAGGAACTTAAGAGCCTCTTGATGAGGCTGAAGGAGGACAGTGAAAGAGCTGGCTTAAAACTAAATATTAAAAAACTAAGATCATGGCATCCAGCCCCGTTATTTCATGGCAAATAGAAGGGGAAAAGGTGGAAGAAGTGACAGATTTCCTCTTCTTGGGCTCTAAAATCATTGCAGATGGTGACTGCAGCCATGAAATCAGAAGACAATAGCATCTTGGCAGGAAAGCTATGACAAACCTAGACAGTGTGTTGAAAAGCAGAGAAATTACTCTGCTGACAAAGGTCTGTATAGTCAAGGCTATGGTTTTTCCAGTGGTCACATACGGTTCTGAGAGCTGGACTGTAAAGAAGGCAGAGCACCAAACATTGATGCCTTTGAACTGTGGTACTAGAGAAGACTCCTGAAAGTCCCTTGGACAGCAAGGAGATCAAATCAATTAATCTTAAGGGAAAACAACTCTGAATACTCATTGGAAGGACTGATGCTGAAGCTTCAGTATTTTGGTCATCTGATGCAAACAGCTGGCTCACTGAGAGTCCCTGATGCTGGGAAAGATAAGGGTAGAAGGAAAAGAGGGCATCAGAGGAAGAGATGACTGGATGGCATCACAGATGCAATGGACATGAATTTGGGCAAAATTCAGGAGATGGTGAGGGACTGGGAGGCTGGTCATGCTGTGGTCCATGGCGTTGCAAAAAGTCAGACATGACAGAGCAACTGAACAACAACAAGTACATTTTAAAAAGCAGGATAATCTCATGTGGAATAAAGACCTGAAGATCTTTTTAAAGATCTTTTAAAAGAAGCCAGGAATCTCTATTACAAGGATTTCAAAATTAATCTTTGATATAATTACTGGTAGTTTATGCACCTGTGCTCAGTCACTCAGTCATGCCTGACTCTTTGCAACCCCATGGAGTGTAGCTCGCTTGGCTCATCTGTCCATGATATTTCCCAGGCAAGAATACCGGAGTGGGTTGCCATTTCCTCTTCATTGATAGCTTATATCTATATCAAAACTATGCAAGAGATTTGCTGATTATAAAAGTAAAAAACTATTTCTCTTTGCAAGTAAAAAATCAAATAATCAACCATGATTCAATCTAATCATGCTCAGAAGAAATACTTTAGTAAAATGTTGAGAATTATAAACCAGCTCTGTGGCTAATAATAACTTACTTTATTATGGAATTCATTCTTAGAAAATGGTACTATGCGTTCATATATACACACATATAACTTACCATATATCATATATTGACAACATAATTCCCTATTTATAATAAAAAAATTAAGTCATTCTAATACTGTTTTCTTTCACCTTCTCTTTCATTTGTTTTTACCTTCAAGCTAATAGCTGAATTTATTCTCTTTACTTTTTTTTTTTTTTCGCTGAAGATTAAAGACTCACATAGCTTTGTACTGCAGCTGCCTGGGCAGTTGACAGCCCATTAAACTAAAATCTTACAAGCTGTACATTTTAACGTCTTGACTCCAAAGTGTAACCAAAGTGCCTTTTTTATATGTAAGAGCAGTGCATTTCTGAAATATTTTGATATGGATACATAACAGTTTCATAAGACTCTCTTGGCCTTTTGCCTTTTTTAAAAACATTGAAGTCAACTAAGCTGATTAAAGTCTTTTTTCAGTTGGAACCTCTGAAGACATTTTGGTGCATATAGAACATGTAATTCTGGTTTATAACTCTGGAATAACTTTGGAAATACCGTATATATAATTGCATAATCCTGAATTGACTATGGAACTGCCTTTTATTGACTGAATGTAACTAAATCAAAAAAGTAAAATATCAAAACAAATAAACCTGGAGATGATCTAGCCTAATCACTTTATGTGATGATAAGTGTCATCATTCCTAATTCATGGTATTATTTATTGTTTTCTTGTGAATTGAGAGAATCACAGAAAATTGCCATTTTACATACATACTGGAGACTCCTTAAGTCATATTTGAATTAGTGGGGAATGTATTTCTCCACTCCATGTCCTAACACCTCACAGGAACTAATAGATCAAGATACTTGTAAAAGGATTATCCTATTGTATGACACTGTTCAAACTACCGCACAATTGCACTCATCTCACACACTAATAAAGTAATGCTCAAAATTCTCCAAGCCAGGCTTCAGCAATATGTGAACCATGAACTTCCAGATGTTCAAGCTGGTTTTAGAAAAGGCAGAGGAACCAGAGATCAAACTGCCAACATCCGCTGGATCATGGAAAAAGCAAGAGAGTTCCAGAAAAACATCTATTTCTGCTTTTTTGACTATGCCAAAGCCTTTAACTGTGTGGATCACAATAAACTGGAAA
This sequence comes from Bos indicus, assembly GCF_029378745.1. Classification (NCBI taxonomy): domain Eukaryota; kingdom Metazoa; phylum Chordata; class Mammalia; order Artiodactyla; family Bovidae; genus Bos; species Bos indicus. Next base: position 24,087,530 of record NC_091776.1, on the reverse strand, counting down.
ATTCTGAAAGAGATGGGAATACCAGACCACCTGACCTGCCTCTTGAGAAATTTGTATGCAGGTCAGGAAGCAACAGTTAGAACTGGGCATGGAACAACAGACTGGTTCCAAATAGGAAAAGGAGTACGTCAAGGCTGTATATTGTCACCCTGCTTATTTAACTTATATGCAGAGTACATCATGAGAAATGCTGGACTGGAAGAAACACAAGCTGGAATCAAGATTGCTGGGAGAAATATCAATAACCTCAGATATGCAGAGGACACCACCCTTATGGCAGAAAGTGAAGAGGAACTAAAAAGCCTCTTGATGAAAGTGAAAGTGGAGAGTGAAAAAGTTAGCTTAAAGCTCAGCATTCAGAAAATGAAGATCATGGCATCCGGTCTCATCACTTCATGGCAAATAGATGGGGAAACAGTGGAAACAGTGTCAGACTTTATTTTTCTGGGCTCCAAAATCATTGCAGATGGTGACTGCAGCCATGAAATTAAAAGACGCTCACTCCTTGGAAGGAAAGTTATGGCCAACCTAGATAGCATATTCAAAAGCAGAGACATAACTTTGCCAAAAAAGGTTCGTCTAGTCAAGGCTATGGTTTTTCCTGTGGTCATGTATGGATGTGAGAGTTGGACTGTGAAGAAGGCTGAGCGCTGAAGAATTGATGCTTTTGAACTGTGGTGTTGGAGAAGACTCTTGAGAGTCCCTTGGACTGCAAGGAGATCCAACCAGTCCATTCTGAAGGAGATCAGCCCTGGGATTTCTTTGGAAGAAATGATGCTGAAGCTGAAACTCCAGTACTTTGGGCACCTCATGCGAAGAGTTGACTCATTGGAAAAGACTCTGATGCTGGGAGGGATTGGGGGCAGGAGGAGAAGGGGACGACAGAGGATGAGATGGCTGATTGGCATCACCGACTTGATGGACATGAGTCTGGGTGAACTCCGGGAGTTGGTGATGGACAGGGAGGCCTGGCGTGCTGCGACTCATGGGGTCGCAAAGAGTCGGACACGACTGAGCAACTGATCTGATCTGATCTGATTGTATGATAAGTAGCTTGCTTCCTGGCATATCTTTTATTCCCTTTAGCCATGCTTCACCTCAAAATAAAATCAACAATAGAAAATTTAAAAAGTCACATTTCCACAATTCTGAAGTGTTCCTGAAGCAAGAACAGTTTTTCAACAGTGGGAACTTCAAGTGGTGCCAGTGGTAAAAAATCCCCTTGCCAGTGCAAAAGATGCGAGAGATACGGGTTTGACCCCTGGGTTAGGAATAATCGCTGGAGTAGGAAATGGCAACCCACTCCAGTATTCTTGCCTGGAAAATTCCCTGGGCTGAGGAGCTTAGCAGGCTACAGTCCGTGAGGCCTGCAAAGAGTCAGACATGACTGAGTACACATACACTCATTAAGATATCCCCATTTTTTCATATTTATTTTTAATTGGGGGAAAATTGCTCCACAATGTTGTATTAGTTTCTGTCATACAACAGTGGAAATCAGCCATAATTATACATTTATCACCTCACTCTTGAGTCTCCTTCCCCTCCCCCAAGCCTATCCCTCTGGGTCCTCAGAGAGTACCTTGCTGGGCTCCCTGTGTTATACAGCAACTTATCCCCAGCTATTTGTTTTACACATGGGAGTGTAAATATGTTGATGGTACTTTCTACATTTGTACCACTCTCTTCCTTCTGCACTGTGTCCACAAGTCCATTTTCTATATCTGAGTTTTCATTCCTTCCCTATTCCTATTTTAAAGATTTCCAAAGTGTACATCCTGAACAAGAGCTGGCCTGATTGTGTAGAGCAGTGATGGATGCTTGTTGTCATGTGGTCAGATTGCTTATTCAGATCTGAACAAAATAGTAGTATTTCCCACCTCTCTTCCACTTGAACTTTCTCAATGAAGAATAAATTGCTTTGCCCTTTATGTGCATATTTTCCACTTGGAAGCAGCCTGCATCAATTCAAAAGTGTTAAATTTTTATGCTTTGGCACTACATAGATGAAAATTTAAATAAGTGGATAAAAGAAGCTGTTTGTTTTTTATTTAAATAAAGGAGTGCTAAGGAAACAAGCAAATTTGACATAAATAGCAACACTTGTAAATACAGATTTAACAAAACAAAATTATAATAGCATATTTTCCAAAGCAATTGAATGTAGAAATCATTTTTTTACAAATGCTTAAAGTAAAGTGAGGACTTGAAAAAATAAGCTAAATATTAAGAATGATCAAAGTAGCGGGCATCTATTTTCATTTTTATTTATTAAATGAATCAAATGGCAATGATGTAAAACTGTTAAACACTAAGTGGAGTTTAGTATATATGCTAATCACCACATGTTACTTTTGGCTTTGAAATTTCATTCAGAGAGACAGTATGTTTTTGCAGAGTAATTTTAAAAAGCAGTCAAATTCCTTTGTTTCCTTCAGTGCATTGACATTCATATGTAGTTTCATATCAATTCATTATATTAAGCTCAATTTAGTAATATTTTCTGAGTTGTTACTTTATGTATAAGATATAATGTTCAGAAAATGCACTACCAAAATAGTTTTCCTATTTTCTCATTTCTGTTACAAAATTAGGTAGCAGTTGCAATTAATGTCAAACATACTTGTGAGTCCACATTTTTGTGTGCAAATAACAACATATCTCATTCTCCCTGAAGCCTCCATAGGTTATAAAATTACTTAGAATTAAAAAAATTAATATTTGTATTGTGACCACATTTTATATGTTAAAAGTAAATTTAAGTTTTAAAAAATGTATTGAACATCATGGAATAATATATTTTCAAAATATTTACAGGAAGACTTTAGTCAATTTCTTAATTATTTATGACTAGCAAATTAGATGCTACTAGTTGTTCATAATAATTTCTAAATGTCGAGACAAAAGCCCCCAATACAATAACTCATTACTTAAATTGATCACTTTGACATTATTTGATATACCTGTTTAATGCTATTTAATTGAATATATTTATTAATTACACAACTTTATGATTGTAATTTTGTTTATTTTTTCCTTATCATTATTATAGTTAGTGGTCATTGGTAACTATATCCTAAATTCATTCTTTTTAAACTCAAATTCTACCTTCACGTTTTCTAAACTATTTTTTTTCCCTCGATTTTTAGGAATTTGACAAACCAACCAACTCAGTGATCAGTGCTTCTTTTAATGATGTAGAAATTTACTTGCTAACACATTTCCTCCACAAGAAAAGCTAAAAACAACGTTTTAACAGATAACAGTAACTACTGTATTTTGTGTATTCATGTATACATTTCACCATGTCATCAGTTCATGACACGCACATAACTTATTAATTCAACTGAGCAATTTATTACCTACTGTTTGATCTCAAAGCTGCTCCTTCTCTCACTTTATCATGAGGCTTTTGTGAGTTCTCTCATTTTCTTACATGATGCTGCTCCCTATACACCCATTACTTTCATCTACCATGGATAAGTCCTACCACTGCTAGAACATTATCCAAAGTTCATCTTCTCACTTTTTGTTTTTTAATGAAACAAAGTAAAAGATAGGCCACTGTCTCTGTCTCTCTACTGGAATTTAAGGTATACAAAACGTGTCCAATCTGAGGCCCTAAACCATCCAAGATAGGGAAGCTACAGAAAAACAGTGAGAGTTTTTAATCCATTTTGAGTTTATCCTTCTTAGTATAAACTAGGATAGGTGTTAGGAAGTGTTCTAATTTCAATCTTTTACATGATTCCAGTTTTCCCAGAACTACTTATTGAAGAGATTATTTTTTTCTCCATTATATAGCCTTGCCTCCTTTATCAAAGATAGGGTACTCATAGATATGTGGGGTTATTGCTGGGCTTTCTATCTTGTTCCATTGGTCTATTTTTCTGTTTTGTACCAGTACCATACTGTCTTCATGACTGTACCTTTGTAGTATAGTTTGAAGTCAGGAAGTTTGATTCCTCCAGCTCCATTCTTCTTTCTCAAGATTGCTTTGGCTCTTTGGGGTCTTTTGTGTTTCCATAAAAATTGTTAATTTGTTGTTGTTGTTGAAGTTCTGTGAAAAATGGCATTGATAGTTTTATAGGGATTACATTGAATCTTTGGGCTTCGCTGGTGGCTCAGATGGTAAAGAATCCGCCTATGTGGGAGACCTGGGTTCAATCCCTAGGTTGGGAAGAGCCCCTGTATGAAGGCGTGGAACCTACTCCAGTATTCTTGCCTGGAGAATCCCCATGGACAGAGAAATCTGGTGAACTACAGTCCACAGGCTCACAAAGAGTCAGACATGACTAAGTGACTAAGCACACACATATTGAATCTACAGATTGCTTTGGGTAGTACAGTCATTTTCACAATATTGATTCTTTTTTATTTGATTTCTTATTGATTCTCCATCTTTTTATGTTATATTTGATTTCTTTCATCAGTATCTAATAGTTTTCAGCATATAGCTCTTTTGTCTCCTTAGGGACCAGAAATTCTTTGATACAAGTCACAACAAGATCCTCTGTGACCCACCTCCTGCTGCTGCTGCTGCTGCTAAGTCGCTTCAGTCGTGTCCGACTCTGTGCGACCCCATAGATGGCAGCCCACCAGGCTCCCCCATCCCTGGGATTCTCCAGGCAAAAATACTGGAGGATCCACCTCCTAGAGTAATGGAAATACAAACAAAAAGGACACAGTTACACTTAAAAGTTTTTTCACAGCAAAGGAACACATGAACAAGATGAAAAGATAGCCCTCAGAATGGGAGAAAATAATTTCAAATAAAGCAACTGACAAAGGTTTAATCTACAAAATATATAAGCAGTTCATGCAGCTCAATATCAGAAAAACTAACAACCCAATCACAAAATGGATAGAAGAAATAAACAGACATTTCTCTGAAGAAAACTTACAGATGGCTAATAAACACATGAAATAATGCTCAATATTGATTATTAGACAAATGCAAATCAAAACTACAATGAGGTATTGCCTCACACCGGTCAAAATGGCCATCAGCAAAAAAATTTACAAACAATAAATGCTGGAGAGGATGTGGAATAAAAGGGACCCTCTTGCACATTGGTGGGAATGTAAACTGATACAGCCACTTGGAGAGCAGTATGGAGATTTCTTTTAAAAACTAGGACTAAAACTACCATATGATCCAACAAATCCACCACTGGGCATATACATTGAGAAAACCATAACTGAAAAAGAAACAGGTACCCCAATGTTCACTGCAGCTTTATTTACAACAGCCAGGACATGGAAGCCATAAAATGAATGAATTTGAGTCAATTCTAATGAAGTGGATGAACCTAGAACCTGTTATACAGAGTGAAGTCAGATCGAGAAAGACAAATATTGTATATTAACACACACACACATATACATACATATATATGTATGGATTGTAGAAAAATGGTATTGATGAACCCATTTACAGGGCAGGAATAGAGATACGGATGTACAGAACTCACTATGGACACAGCAGTGGCAGAAGAAAGTAGCAATAAATATATATACATTATCACATGTAAAGTAGATAACTAATGAGAAGTTGCTGTATAATACAGGAAGCTCAACCTGCTGCTCTGTGACAACCTAGAGGGGTGGGATGGGGTGGGAGGTGGGGAGGAGGTTCAAGAGGGAGGGAACATATATATACTTATGAATGAATTATGTTGAGGTATGGAAACCAACACAACATTGCCAAGCAATCATCCTCCAATTAAAAATAGATAAATTAAAAGAAAGAAACACTGAGACAGCAGGGGTTTGATTAAGTCAACAGAGAAGTAGGGCTGAGAAACTAAAATTCTTGGTGTCGTAGAAGTCCTAGAGACCAACGATTGCTGAAACCAAGATGAATTCCTGACCTTTCCATAAATGTGCAAACTTTCCTGGCAATTCATAGGCATTTATGTCTAGGCTCATTTGAATTAGGTTTCTGTCACTTTTAGTATACCTACTATAACTTTTTCTATCCAAGTATTCTGCTGACTGATTAATATCCCTAAAATATCTCCTTCATGGTGATGATTTTCTAAAATCAAACACTGATGATGGTTGCAAACTCTGAATATACTAAAATTCATGAATTTCACACTTAAAAGTGTGAATTTTTGGCAGAGTAATTTTATTTGACACACACACACACACACACATATATATACATATACAAATATACATATCTCCACTTCATTACTTTGTTTCCTTAAGCATGATATTTATCAGAACTTTGCCTTTTCAGATAGGATTCAGATTTTTCATTTTGTCTTTAAATGCTCTTCTCCACAAATTTGATGTAACCTCCGAGTGCACATTTCTCTACTGTCCATTATGACCTTTCTTATTATCTTATAAGAATCAGATGCTATTTCCCACACCCTTTCTGGTCTCCCTACCAAACCTTTTCCAGATGTTCAAGCTGGATTTAGAAAAGGCAGAGGAACCAGAGATCAAATTGCAAACATCTGCTGGATCATTGAAAAAGCAAGAGAGTCCCAGAAAAACATCTCCTGCTTTATTGACTACACCAAACCCTTTGACTGTGTGGATTACAACAAACTGTAGAAAATTCTTAAAGAGAAGGGAATACCAGACTACCTCACCTGTCTTCTGAGAAATCTGTATGCAGGTCAAGAGGCAACAGTTAGAACTGGACATGGAACAACAGACTGGTTCCAAATTGGGAAAGGAGTATGTCAAGGCTGTATACTGTCACCCTGCTTACTTAACTTATATGCAGAGTACATCATGCAAAATGCCAGGCTTGGTGAAGCACAAACTGAATTAAGATTGCCAAGAGAAATATCAATAAACTCAGATACACAGATAACACCACCCGTATAGCAGAAAGCGAAGAAGAACTAAAGAGCCTCTTGATGAAAGTGAAAGAGGAGAGTGAAAAAGTTGGTTTAAAACTCAACATTCAGAAAACTAAGATCATGGCATCTGGTCCCATCACTTCATGGCAAATAGATGGGGATAAAATGGAAACAGTGAGAGACTTTATTTTTTGGGTGACTGCAGCCATGAAATTAAAAGATGCTTGCTCTTCAGAAGAAAAGTTATGACCAACTTAGCATATTAAAAAGCAAAGTCATTACTTTGCCAATGAAGGTCTAGTCAAAGCTATGGTTTTTCCTGTAGTCATGTACAGATGGGAAAGTTGGACTATAAAGAAAGCTAAGTGATGCTTTTGAACTGTGGTGTTGGAGGAGACTCTTGAGAGTCCCTTGGACTGCAAGAAGATCAAACCAATCAACCCTAAAGGAAATCAGCCCTGAATATTCACTGGAAGTACTGATGCTGAAGGTGAAACTCCAATACTTTGGCCACCTGAGGCGTGTCCAAATGACTCATTGGAAAAGACTCTGTTGCTGGGAAAGATTGAAAGCAGGAGGAGAAAGGGACGACAGAGGATGGATGAGATGGTTGGATGGCATCACTGACTCGTGACATGAGTTTGAGCAAGCTCCGGGATTTGGTGAAGGACAGGTAAGCCTGGCGTGCTGCAGTCCACGGGGTCTCAAAGAGTCAGACAAAACTGAGCGACTGAACTGAACCAAACCTTACTGATTTTTTATGATATTTACAATTATCAAAGCATTAGGAACTTCTATGTCCATTTTTATTTATTAAATGTATCAGATAGCAACAATTGAAACTCCTGAACACTAAGTGGAATTTAGTTTAATTTTTACATGTTATTTTTGACTCTGAAATTTCATTGAAGGAAACAATATTTTTTGGTTGAATAATTTAAAGTCAGTCATAGTCTCTTGATTTCATTAATACATTGACATTCAAATATAGTTTTATATAATTTCCTTTTGTTAAGCTCAACTTATAGATATTTACAAAACATTTCTAAGTTATACTACTTCACATTCATTTTTCTGTACTTTAACTGCAAAAACACATTTATCTGTGACAATGTGTCTTGATAAAATGCCATTTATTATTTTTTAAAATAAGTGAAATCAATATGAGGAATTAATTTATTTCTCTATTTTTATCTCAGAAATTATTTTTAGATTCTTGTGACTAAGAAAGAGTTGGTTCCAGGTCAAATGCCTACGTGTGATTTTTTCCAGACTCCACTGTGGGCAATTACAAAGGTTTTACCTGACAAGTCTAATGGGGAAAAACTTTTGCCTTCCTACATCAGGTTTTGTACACAACCAGTGAAGTGAACTCTTAAGAAGTCAGTAGCAAACAAGAACTAAGGTCCTCCTGGCCCATAATCTTCTCATACGTATCTGTATTCCAACCCCATTTGCCTCTATTTGGAATTCTCCTTATTGAAGGCACTTGGCCAAAGTCTTTCTCAGGAGTCTCTTCTGCTACCTTCTCATGTGGGAAAGGTGGTGAATCTAAAAGACACTATTTTCCACTCTAACTCAGCACTCAATAAGTTTCCCCTCTGAGCCCTTCCTCTCCTTCCTGCTCTCTGAGCTGAAATCCATAAAATGAGAGGAAGCTTTTTCTTTTCCCCCCCAGGGTTGCTTCATCAGGGCAATGTTCTCCAGCGTGCCCAGACCTTTAGCAATAGCCTTGCACTATTTCTTTGAGGAAAATGAAATGATGGAGGAGGTGCTTTTTCCAGTTAAGCCTCTTATACTACCACAGTGATTAAGAGCTTGACTGTTCATTCCATTTTGACTTGTTGTTTAATCAGCTATTCCAACTCTCTCCAGCTTAGCTCTGTCTTGACAGTATCTTTCTATGATAGTTAATTTTATTTCCCAGGTCCAAACAATAGCTGGTACTTAGCAAAATAAAAAACAAAACAAACAAACAAAAAAAACTTTCCAAAAAAAGTGAATGGAGAGTTTTCTAATTCTCTTTGTAAAGTCTTGCCAGGTAAAACCTTTGTAATTGCTAATCTTTCCTTGATTTTGTATAAGCTAGGCTTGTATATGGAGAAGGCAATGGCAACCTACTCCAGTACTCTTGCCTGGAAAATCCCATGGACGGAGGAGCCTGGTAGGCTGTAGTCCATGGGGTCGAGAAGAGTCGGACAGGACTGAATGACTTCACTTTGACTTTTCACTTTCCTGCATTGGAGAAGGAAATGGCAACCCACTCCAGTGTCCTTGCCTGGAGAATCCCAGGGACGGGGGAGCCTGGTGGGCTGCCGTCTATGGGGTCACACAGAGTCAGACACGACTGAAGTGACTTAGCAGCAGCAGGCTTGTATATATAATACTGCTAAAGATAATATTATAAATTTCTTCCTTTCTACTATAAACACAAGTCTTAGTTGTGCTGCTAACTGCTACTGTGTGACCCCATAGACGGCAGCCCACCAGGCTCCCCCATCCCTGGGATTCTCCAGGCAAGAACACTGGAGTGGGTTGCCATTTCCTTCTCCAATGCATGAAAGTGAAAAGCCAAAGTGAAATCGCTCAGTCGTGTCCGAACCTTAGAGACCGCATGGACTGCAGCCTACCAGGCTCCTCTGTCCATGGGATTTTCCAGCAGGAGTACTGGAGTGGGGTGCCATTGCCTTCTCAAATTGAGTTTTTAAAAATAATTTTGGATGCTATTTTAAGGAAATTAATTTATATTTGGTAAGTTACATATTAAATGTTATTTCATCTAAATAATTTAAAAGCTCTTATTTAATTAAAAAAATTTTAAATTTAGTCCTTCCAGTTTTATTGAGATATTACTGATACATAGCCCTGTGTAATTTTAGGGAATGCAGTATAATGATTTGACTTACATGCATCAAGAAATGATTACCATGGTCAGTTTAATTGACATCCATAACTTCATAGAGACACAAAATTAAAGAAAAAATATATTTTGCTTTGTGATAAGAAAATTTAGCATTAGTCTAACTTTCATATATAACATACAGTAGTATTGATTATATTAAGCACATTGTACATTACATCCCTAGTATTACTTTATATTATAACTGGAAGTTTGTATTTTTTGACTACTTTTACCATTATTTTAATGAGCTAATATTAATTGAGCTAATATTAACTCAAGTAACCCAAATTAACCTATGTCCACTTATGATTGATGATGATTTTACAATTAAAATCATTTTGGTTTATGTTACTTATACAAAATATTTTAGTGCAGTTCAGTTATTAATTATTTCAGAAATGTGTTGAACTAAATGTGTGATAGACCTGTACTTAATTGTGATCTACATATGATAGAAATAAAAAATTTACCTAAGAACACTAGTGTTAGAGTTTTCTAAAATATATCTATCAAATTCTGGCTTTCATTCAGAATTGAAAGTTCTTAAGTTGACAGTTCTGGATGGCTTACCAAGGGAAATAAAGTTTGAAGTGCCTTTGGTTAACACTTCAAGTTGAAAACTGAATGATACATCAGTTGGTGCTATGCTTCGATAACTTGCCCAAATTCAACAAGAAACTGAATGTGAATAACTGCAAAGAAAATCTTTCAAAGAATCATTCAGTTATGTTGTTTTTAGCTCAACATGGCATGTGCTAAATAAAATCTTTGTGTCAAGCAAAATATATCCTGTCATCCACTTACTCAGTAATTCTACTAATCATGCAACATTTATCAAAACACAGCCACCAGTTTACTGCTGGCGCGTGCGTGCACACACACAATATCTAAAAACTCACAAAGCTTTACATATGCTCTCAAACTCTTTGAAGCCTTTAAATTCTGCTTCTTCTAAGCATTTAGGACAACTTTCCAATGAAGATTGTTCCCAGTTCTCTAGCTGACACCATAATGTGCACCTTATTTTGTGTGTTTTTCAGCTGCCAGCACTGAGAAAAAAATCCCTGATTTCAAGAATTTCTTTTTTAACATTTGTTTGGCAATAGTTATGACAAGTTATATTTGCCCTGGTTTATTTGATGTGAGCAGTTTTTTCATATATATGAGAAGCAATAGCAAAAATACTCATTAGAATTACATGATCATGTGTCATCCTTCCATCTTCATTATGTTTTAGATATTACTGAAAAAAAGAAAATTTATAACTAAATTTACTTTAAACATTTCTGATAAAGAATCTTTTGCTGTTCCTCTATGTAAGTTCTGGAAAAATGAATGATCAAAGGCTGCATGTAAAATTATAACCGTACAGTAATTTTTATAACTGAGTAACTGCTCATTCAGAATGAAGTCTCATAAAATCAAATATTCTGAGTCCTAAGAAAGTATTTATTTCTTAATTGTTTCTCAGTGTTCCTCACTGAATGACATTAAAATGTTGACTTTTAAACACTAGACCTAGAAATCAAATTTAGAAAATAACTAAATTAAAAAATATTATTTAATACATATGAAATCTTGATGTCAAAAGTAATTGAAAACAGAACTTTTGTTCAAGATTCAGACATCAAACTGTATGTATATTTTGAACTGTATACTTTCTGATTTTGTTTTGTTCAGCCAATAACTATATATAATTTTTCTTTAAAATTAGTCAAGGGTAGAGTATATGAAGTATTACTTTTACACTTCCACAAATTTGAGTCAGTACTTAGTATTTGTTAAATGATACATTCCACACAAGAAAGAATATACATTTGAATTTCCAATCAAAACTTTGCCCCTTGGCCCTGTGTCACTTAAGCAAATTACTTTTGACATCTCCTTGACTCAGTTTCCTTACCTATAGCTTTTTAAAACCAGCTATTTATTCTGACAAATAAAATACCACCTTTGTTCATTTATGCTGATACAGCCTGGAAATAACAACATAAAATGCTGACATAAGATTTCCTGTTTCCTTTACCATGCTTAAGATCTTTATACATACACACACACACACACACACACACAGACTGATCTAAACTAAACTTTTATCCAATAAATGCTAGGTGCTGTAATTGAACCCTTTTACCATACCCAAAGCAATGTGGCATTTCCAACAGTTTGTGGCCTAAACTGTAGCCTGTGTACCATATAACTGTAGAGAAAGAAAAAAATAAAACTATTGGATAAACATCTTTATCTGAGCTTTAGCTAATTTTCCTGCTACCAAATATATCACTACAATAAATACACTTTTGAAAACTAATAGACATTAGGTCTACTCACTGTGAGAAATATCCTACTGTGAGAAATATCCTACTTATAATAAATTAAAGTGTATCTTATAAATTTATGACAGATTCCTAACTAAATATAGTTCATGAAATTCCATAGTATAATTCATAATTTTAGGATGAAGAAACTCATGATGAGAAAGAAAGCAAGGAATTTAGAACAACAACCAAAAAAAAAAAGGATAGAGTAGGTAGACAACTAAGTGGTTATGATTTCTGTATGAGATGAACAGTAGAAAGGAAAGGGATAAATATATAACTAGTACTTTCAGATAAAAAAGAAGAGATCACATGTAGTTACTCATGTTTGTAGCAATGAGCATCAGTCTGGAGCATCAGTTGCAAAATACATGGAAAGTGCAGTGACAATATGAATTCTTGCAACTATCCCTAGTTGAATACACAAAAATAGATAATATGGACAAACCCCTTATGTAAAGCCTGAAAATTAAAAATTTAATTTATTCTCCAAAGTGAGTTGTTTCTTTAGGTATTACTGTGAATTGACCAAAAAAACAAAAAAAAAACTAAAAGGTTAAAAAATATCAGAGAAATGTCTTAGCTAGCATTACTTTATTTTTTCTAAGTGAACTTGTTTTTTGTCTAAGGCAACCAAAGAAAAAATAAAGGCAGTTTTGAACATTTGGTACTATACATAGTGGCTTATAAAAATCACAATTAATACACAGATAATGAGACCACCAAACTAAACTACTCCCTTTTGATTTAAAATTCTGGTCATGAAACAGGAAATCATCAAACTAATTAATAATAATTTCAGGAAGGCTGTGGATGATTTAATGTTTTTTAATCTGTGGATTAACAGTTAAATTCTAGATAGATGCTTTCTTGATGGTGTGATATTTTTAAAATGCACTTCATGGCCACCAATCACACATAATCTGACTCAGCAGATTTTATGTGGTTCTTAAGACCTAGGGAATTCTGATACTTTGGGTGATTTACATCTATAAATCATAAATGTGTTAGCTGATCATACAGTAAAAATATCTCAGAGATTCTGGATATTAATGAATGTTCTTTAATATGAATAGATATGAAGCTTTTGTTTCATTAGTTTTTGCTTTGTTTTTGTTTCTAAAGAAAGTTCTTATCGTAGGAAGAGTGATACAAATTTGTGTCATTCAAAGGTAAGTCTAGACGAGTAAAAAACATTACCATGAATAATTATTACCCTCAAATTTTGTGAGATTAGACCATAATCATCAACACTTAGACTCTGACAAAGTTAGAAAATATAAGCGGGGATCTCGAAGATGATCCACATTTTGAAATATGAAAATCAGTTCAGTTTAGTTAAATCACTCAGTCATGTTCAACTCTTTGCGACCCCATGGAATGCAGCATCCCAGGCTTCCCTGTCCATCACCAACTCCCGGAGCTTACTCAAACTCATGTCCATCGAGTCGGTGATGCCATCCAGCCATCTCATCCTCTGTCATCTCCTTCTCCTCCTCCTTGCTTAATAAAAATCAAGAGAGACAAAAATTATCCTTTATTCAATTTTTTAAAGAAAGAAACTGAAGGAAAATGTAAATGGTCTTCAAATGGTGGTGGTGGAGGGGCGGCGATGAGAAGCTAAGCCTTTATTCTAAGTCTTAATTTTCCTTCACTTAGTGAGATAATTGAAATAGGCAATCAATAGAACATTAATGATTGAGGGTAGGAGTCTGTTTTTCACTTTTGTAGTATCAGAGCCTAGTATATGTATAACACATCAGTTCAGTTCAGTCAGTTCAGTGGCTCAATTGTGTCTGACTCTTTGCGACCCTGCAATGAACTGCAGCATGCCAGGCCCCCCTGTCCATCACCAATGCCTGGAGTCCACCAAAACCCATGTCCATTGAGTCGGTGATGCCATCCAACCATCTCATGCTCTTTTGTCCCCTTCTCTTCCTACCCTCAATCTTTCCCAGCATCACGGTCTTTTCAAATGAGTCAGCTCTTCACATCAGGTGGCCAAAGTATTGGAGTTTCAGCTTCAGCATCAGTCCATCCAATGAACACCCAGGACTGATCTCTTTTAAGATGGCCTGGTTGGATCTCCTTGCAGTTTAAGGGACTCTCAAGAGACTTATCCATCACCACAGTTCAAAAGCATCAATTTGTTGGTGCTCAGCCTTCTTCATAGTTCAACTCTCACATCCATACATGACCACTGGAAAAACCATAGCCTTGACCAGATGGACCTTTGTTGGCAAAGTCATGTCTCTGCTTTTTAATATGCTGTCTAGGTTGGTCATAACTTTCCTTCCAAGGAGCAAGCGTTTTTTTTTTTTTTTTTTAATTTCATGGCTGCAATCACCATCTGCAGTGATTTTGGAGCCCAGAAAAATAAAGTCAGCCACTGTGTCCACTGTTTCCCCAACTATTTGCCATGAAGTGATGGGACTGGATGCCATGATCTTAGTTTTCTGAATGTTGAGTTAAGCAAACTTTTCACTCTCCTCTTTCACTTTCATCAAGATGCTTTTTAGTTCTTCTTCACTTTCTAACATAAGGGTGGTGTCATCCGCATATTTGAGGTTATTGATATTTCTCCCGGAAATCGTGATTCCAGCTTGTGCTTCCTCCAGCCCAGCATTTCTCATGATGTACTCTGCATATAAGTTAAATAAGCAGGGTGGCAATATACAGCCTTGACTAACTCCTTTCCTATTTGGAACCAGTCTGTTGTTCCATGTCCAGTTTTAACTATTGCTTCCTGACCTGCATACAGGTTTCTCAAGAGGCAGGTCAGGTGGTCTGGTATTCCCATCTGTTTCAGAATTGTCCACAGTTTATTGTGATCCACACAGTCAAAGGCTTTGGCATAGTCAAGAAAGCAGAAATAGATGTTTTTCTGGAACTCTCTTGCTTTTTCGATGACCCAGCAGATGTTGGCAATTTGATCTCTGGTTCCTCTGCCTTTTCTAAAACCAGCTTGAACATCTGGAAGTTCATGATTCACGAATTGCTGAAGCCTGGCTTGGAGAATTTTAAGCATTTCTTTACTAGCATGTGAGATGAGTAGTATATTCTTAACAAATATTTATTGAATAAGTGAAACTGTATATTGCTTAAGTACTAAAATATATGGTTCCATGTCTATCCAATGTGAGCTAAGGAAAAAAGTACATATATTTGTTCTACATTTTGGAGATTTAACTTCTAGTCTAGTCTCTTCTAAGACAGAGTAATATAATTATTAGTTATTTTATTGGCATTATAAAATTTAATATTAAGTGTTTCTTTCACAAAATATTTTGACATCCTTTCCTTGAAAGTTAACAAGATAAAGGAGGAGGTATAAATTTATGTATTTATTTATATGTTTAACAACCTCATGTATTTATTGTTCATTCTATTAAAAATATTGACATTTTAAATGCCATTGATATTTGAAAGTACATTTAGAAAAGTCATTTGAATAAGATGTTTAAGCTAACATATTTACTTATTTCCAAATAGTAAGTTTTATTAAGTAAACAAAATATATATGCATATTTTACAATTTCTAGTGAAATGACAAGTGAATTTGATCAGAAACTGATGAAGGATACCAATATCCCACATGCTCTGAAGGGTACCCCTCCGAATTCTTTCTAATGGCATTATTGTTAGCATTCTTTTTGAAAAACTGAATTTTTGCCTAGGTTAATTACTATAATGCTCTCAAGGAATAGCATATATTCTTTCACTGCCTGTCCATTAGCATGTTGAGGAACTGGGCATGCGTAGACAGCTCAGTTGTATTGGGAGGAGTGGGTACCATTGCTGCTAAAGGATCTTTAAAGAAATTGTCCACTCCTTCCCAGTGCAGGAGACGTGGGCTCAATCTCTGGTTTGAGAACATTCCCCTGGCAAAGGGAAAACCTACCCATTCCAGTATTCTGGCCTAGAGAATTCCACGGACTGTACAGTCCATGGGGTCACAAAGAGTCAGACAGGACTGAGCGACTTTCACTTTTCCCATGCTGCCCAGGGCAAGCACAAATCTGGTTTATTTATAGAAATGTGTGTGCTAGCAATTGTTTTAACATTTGATTCTCTGAAAGATAAGCCCTGATTTATAGTGTTTGCCAATTTCCATGGTGAAAATATTCCCGCTATTCTTCCACATCAGCCTCTGTCAAGCAAGCTTGCTTAAATTATGAACTTTTTTTTTTTTTTTGCAAATGATTGTTAATGTCCGTTTCTTATGCTACAGTACAAATGCTAAGCCCCAAGGTGGCACAACACAGACAACAAATGAAGAAATACAATTTCATTTTATAAGAGTTTCAACTAAGTGCTCATACATGTACATTATTACATTACAGTAAGTTTTCCTTAAAGATATTACTAAAAGAAATACAATTCTAGAAAAATATCCTGCAACACCAGCAGTACTTGAAGGAGATGGTATTAAAAATGGAGAAAAGACTACACTACAGAATTTTTTACATATTAACAACAATAAATGTTTTCATTCAAGGAAAAAAAATGTTATAAAAGAAAATCAAATAATTACTGAACTGAAAACTTGTAGGCCATTTTTTAGCTGAGAGCAAACATGTAATACAGAGATACAGATATCTCCAAAAGGGTGTTTAATGATGCAAACCCTTGGGGAAAACCTGCTGCACTGCATCATATTTTTAACAAATAGTGTCTAAAAAGTTCAGACTTTTGTGAATGAAATGAGAAAAAATAAGGAGACAGAAGTATGTTTCCTTGGAATTCTATATAATTTATTACCTTTACCTCAGTATATAATAGTTTTGTCTTTATTATCTCTTTCTAAAGAAATTATCAAGAAAATTCTGGAGAGAAAATATGTAGACTTTGTGAAAAAACATACTAGCTTGAAATTCAGTCTAAATTATTTGCTTTATTACTTTGGCAAATTGCCTGACATCTCTGAAGTTCCATTTCCTTAACTGTAGAATATGGACAATAATAAAACGAATTACTACATGTTATGAGTATGTTTTTTGAGTTATGAAAAATAATTTTTCTTTTTAGACAGTAAGTGATCCAGGTCCTATTATGCCATTTGTAGCAGAAGAAAAATCCCGGAGGCAGAGGAGCTAAATTCCTTACTGAAAGTCACAGAGCAAACAAGTACCATAGAAGAGACTGAACTTAGAAATCTGATTCTTAACCTCAGGCTCTTAATCCCCTCACCTACCTCATAATATCTGCTAGCAAATTAAAGGGATGTAAAAAGCTAGCATTGTGCTTAGTATGAAATTAATAACTTAAATCATTTATATGTTTCTAAAGGTTTTATGCTGTAAGGATGAATAGCAGTTTTATTTTAAATAATCAAAATACTCTGCTGGCTCTTTTTGACCCTGTTCATGAGTTTCCCTTATGGATGGGGTGGAGAAAAGTAAAGAGATACAAGAAAAAGAGAGAAAAGAAAGTTGTAAATTGAATTTATATAAATAGCAGGATCTGTCCTTAGCACCAAGCCTGCTATTAAACTAAAAAGGTGAACAATGGATGTCCATCGATCTTTACTGTCACCTTCTACAAACTATGATTGAGTAATAGATGAGTATTTGCATAGAGAAGTATACTCCATCATTGGCATGTCAAACCATAGTGCTGACTAAGTGAATTGTGTTGCTCACTGATTAACTTGAAATAAAGAGGATAATCATTCCCATCAACATTTATCAGAGCTTTGTGGTTCATGCTAAATGGTTGGTGCCACAACTATTCTTGGAGGAAGTTCGTGAAATTCAAATATTTCAGCAGAATTAGTTTCCCAGTTTTTTTTATTTTCCACAGTTGGATTCTTGAGTATGTTTTCTGATAACTGCTGCAGAATATTTTTAAGTATGTTTGATAAAAACTTCCTCTTGATATAAAAAATACCTTAATATTTTTACCAAGAACTAAATTATGCCCTTTTGCTTTCCTGATCATTTTATACTAATGAAGTTCTCAAAATAGTTAGCAAAGTATTTGCATGTTGCACTAATGTGAAGAGAACGGGAACAAGTAAATGTGACGCAAGCTGATCTTCATATTTGCTAACATCATCTGCTACTGCTACTGCTAAGTCACTTCAGTCGTGTCCGACTCTGTGAGACCCCATAGATGGCAGCCCACCAGGCTCCCCCGTCCCTGGGATTCTCCAGGCAAGAACACTGGAGTGGGTTGCCATTTCCTTCTCCAATGCATGAAAGTGAAAAGTGAAAGTGAAGTCGCTCAGTCCTGTCTGACTCTTCGAAACCCATGGACTACAGCCTACCAGGCTCCCCCACCCCTGGGATTTTCCAGGCAAGAGTACTGGAGTGGGGTGCCATTGCCTTCTCCGGCTAACATCACCTAACAAAAGATAAAACACAGAATACAATTTCAACTATAAAGAAACAATTTTCTTCTTACCTTTTCCAAATGCCTTATATACATGGTTTGTGTGCCTATTTTGAAAGCAAAGTAAAGATAATACTGGGAGATATTTTCAAGATGGAAAGTGGGGGTATGCACATTCTTCACATTAAGAGGTTTATATTTCAGATAAAACAATATGCCCAATTAGAATCATAAAGTTGAGAATACTCCAAAATTCAACGTAGTTTCATAATAAAAGATTAACTAAATTAAAGCCTTTTGTGATATATTTTTGAATTTTTTATTCTAGAATAATTAAATTAAATCATCCTCCACTTAAGTCCTATGAACAATTCCTTTCTTTATAACTGTGAGGTACATCAGCTGAAGTCTGTATCATTTGTGGCTCTCAGTAGTAAAGAATCCCAGAGAAGGCAATGGCACCCCACTCCAGTACTCTTGCCTGGAAAATCCCATGGATGGAGGAGCCTGGTAGGCTGCAGTCCATGGGGTCGCAAAGAGTCAGACATGACTGAGTGACTTCACTTTCACTTTTCACTTTCATGCATTGGAGAAGGAAATGGAAACCCACTCCAGTGTTCTTGCCTGGAGAATCACAGGGACAGAGGAGCCTGGTGAGCTGCCGTCTATGGGGTCACACAGAGTCAGACACGACTGAAGCGACTTAGCAGCAGCAGCAGCAGTAAAGAATCCACCTGCAATGCGGGAGACTGAGGTTTGATCCCTGTGTCAGGAAGATCCCCTGCAGGAGGAAATAGCAACCCATTCCAATATTTTTGCCTGGAAAATCCTATGGGCAGAGCAGCCTTGAAGGCTGCAGTCCATAGGGTAACAGAGAGTTGTACATGATCAAACAACTAAGCACGCACACACAAAATGTAGGATAAAGGACTTTAAAAAAATCATCTGATTAAATCCTTGTTAAATTTTTATAAATGCAATATTTCACAACAGGCCTGATATTGGTAATGAAGAGGCCTGGTTTATAATGACTGATAAGATCTGCCTGTTAAGATCAGTGACAGCAAACAACTGGAAATGGTGGGAACCACTGAAGAAGAGAGTATCCTCTTCAGCCCCATCTGAAGAGGATAATTATACTCAGGACTTGTCAATTGTTGGAAGAATCCAGATTCAGGCTACCCACTGTGGGATAAGCTATCTGAACTTCTCTTATGAGTATGATGTTGTATTAGACTGATCATAATACAGTTTTAATTACACTACCAGGACTAAACCACACTTTAAAAACTCTAATTTACAGTAAATCTATTAACACCAGCTAAATAGAATAACACTATATACATATTCTAGCATAGATCAATATTGTGATATATTGTCATTTTTATTGAATAAGAAAGTCAATATTTAATCTTTGGTTAAAAATAAGTTTAAAAGTAGATTTCTTTTAATGAGAGAGCAAAAAACAAAATTCACAGCAGGATAATCCCTGTGCTACTGAAAACAAACAAAAAATGTTAACAATTGTCTGTGCTGCCCAAGGTATTTGACACACATTATATAATTTAATCCTATAAGAACCCCAAGTGATTGGTTCTATTGTTATCTCCAATTGATGTATGAGAAAAGTAAGGCCCAAGTAAGACAAATGATTTGCCCAAGACTCAGTTCAGTCCAGTTCAGTCACTCAGTCATGTCTGACTCTTTGCAACCGCATGAATTGCAGCACGCCAGCCCTCCCTGTCCATCACCAACTCCCAGAGTTCACCCAAACTCATGTCCATCGAGTCGGTGATGCCATCCAAACATCTCATGCTCTGTCGTCCCCTTCTCCTCCTGCCCCCAATCCCTTCCAGCATCAGAGTCTTTTCCAATGAGTCAACTCTTTACATGAGGTGGCCAAAGTACTGGAGTTTCAGCTTTAGCATCAGTCCTTCCAAAGAACATCCAGGGCTGATCTCCTTTAGAATGGACTGGTTGATCTCCTTGCAGTCCAAGGGACTCTCAAGAGTCTTCTCCAACACCACAGCTCAAATGCATCAATTCTTTGGCACCCAGCTTTCTTCACAGTCCAACTCTCACATCCATACATGACCACAGGAAAAACCATAGCCTTGACTAGACGGACCTTTGTTGGCAAAGTAATGTCTCTGCTTTTTAATATGATATCTAGGTTGGTCATAACTTTCCTTCCAAGGAGTAAGCATCTTTTAATTTCATGGCTGCAATTACCATCTGCAGTGATTTTGGAGCCCCCCCAAAATAAAGTCTGACACTGTTTCCACTGTTTCCCCATCTATTTGCCATGAAGTGATGGGACCAGATGCCATGATCTTAGTTTTCTGGATGTTGAGCTTTCAGCCAACATTTTCACTCTCCTCTTTCACTTTCATCAGGAGGTCTTTTAGTTCCTCTTCACTTTCTGCCATAAGGTTAGTAGTAAAGTTCTAAACTAGAACTGGCGAGTGCTCCCTCTTTCTTTCCTCTCTCCACTCTCCTGGTCACTTACATCTCTCTTTCCCTCTCTCCAATTTAACATTAATCATCTTGTTCATATTATACATACATACCTGTACCTTGCTTTTACACATGGTAATGAGTTTCAGAACTATTTATCCACATATTCAGATCTCCTTACATCTACCTAATATTATACCACTGTTAAATGGATGAATCATTATTGACCACCTCTTTAGAGAAGCAGCATAGTAGTAGTTCAGCACACAGCCTCTAGAGTCAGATTCCTGGGGTTTGAATCTAAAGACTGTATTCTGTAAGTCGTTACCATACTCAGTAGTTCAATGACCATGATGTAAAACAGGGGCAGGAGGAGAAGGAGACAACAGAGGATGAGATGGCTGGATGGCATCACTGACTCAATGGACATGAATTTGGGTGAACTCCAGGAGTTGGTGATGGACAGGGAGGCCTGGCATGCTCCAATTCATGGGGTCACAAAAAGTTGGACAGGACTGAGCGACTGAACTAAACTGAACTGAACAGCAAGTACCTCACGATGTTGTTATGAGTGCTGAATGAATGAATATTTCAAAAGCATATAGTGTCTGATGTAAGTAATAATCTATATAAAAATTATAAATAAGTATTGAGGAGTGTTTTCTTATTTCTAAGGTGTTAATACTACAAACAATGGACATTTATCAAAGGATGCAGCATTTCTAATTTTAACATTGTAAAATGATACTCCTGAAAGTATGTCACCTTATATGAGAAGCATTATTAACATTTTTGTCTGGATTAATTTTTAGGTAAAAAAAATGAATTCTCACTTTAAATTTTATTGATTTATTTATGAGTGTGGTTGAGGGACTTTTCAGAAGTTTGTTGACTGGTTATGAAAAGTCAAAGTTGGTCAGTTGTGTCCAACTCTTTCCAACCTCATGGACTGTAGCCCACCAGCCTCCAAATCCATGAATTCTCTAGGCCAGAATACTGGGGTGGATAGCCATTCCCTTTTCCAGGGGATCTTCCCAAACCAGGGATTGAACCCAAGTCTCCCACACTGAAGGTGGATTCTTTACTGTCTGAGCCACCAGGGAAGTCTGTCTACATTTACAGAACAAAAATTACCCTATTTATCCATTTCTCACTTAAAAAAAAAAACATATTTATTTATTTTTGGCTGCATTAGGTCTTAGTTGTGGCATGTGGGCTTCTCTAGCTGTGGCATGGGCTCTCTAGCTGTGACTCATGCTTATTTATCCCATGGCATATGGGATATCAGTTTCCCAACCAGTGATTGAACCCATGTCCCCTGCACTGGAAGGGGAATTCCTAACCACTGGAACACAGAAAAGTCCATATTTCTCCCTTTTACAAAGGATTGCTTTTCTTTTCCTTAATGTTCAGCATGAATTTTTTTTTTTCAAATTTGTATCTTATCTCTCCAATTTATTCTTTAGATATACTGTAATTATGTTTTCCATATTGAATTTTTTAAATGTACTCAATTTATAAAATTGCTTTTATTGATTCTGGAAAGAAGAATTTTAAAACATTTTACTAAAGATTATAAAAATGTATTTCAAGATAATCATAATTATTATACAGCACTATTATTTATAATAAGTACTTTATATTAACAGAATTTAAATGGCCATGCATTATATTTTAATTTATTACTGCTGCTAAGTCGCTTCAGTCGTGTCCAACATTACAGGTGACAAATTTAGATGGAACCCTGGTTCTCTCTCTCTTTTGATTTTCAAGTTTTTAGGGGACAGATGCCTATACGATTTTGCTCTCTATGTTATAAATAGTCAATAACAGTCATAAAATAAACAAAAATTTTAAAAGATTATGGAGTTTCTCAAGATAATATTCTAATAGCTTAGTATGGCATATTATGGGGACCTGAATTCAGATAAGAGCAGTAAAAAAGGCAAAGAGAACATCTAATTAGTACCTTAATACTTAGAATATAGGCAGAGTCTACCAGATTTTTTATAAACTATACAGAAGATGAAAAGTATGTGTGTTATAAAATATCCAAGAGGTAGTGACCAACTGAACTTAGGAAGAAGGAAAGTATAGGAAGTTAGGATGATTCCATTTCTAATTTAGGAAAGTTCAGGTATGAGAGGAAGATGATGAACACACACACAAATATACAAAGATACATAGAGGTTTGTGTCTAACCACAAAAAGTAAATCTTTTCTAAAGATAGATATTTTATCATCAAAATGCAGAGATATCTGAAGCCATATGCATTTGAAATTTCCTTGGGTAAGAGGAGTATATATGAAGAAGGACTATGAACAGAAATCCATTTAAATGGTAGAGAAAGATCTCACTATATATATTAAAAAAAAAGATAAACCAGCAAGACATGGAACAAATTGACTTAAATTTTGAAATATTACAGGAGACAAAGGAAGGGAAATTATCAGAAGGAATGGAATAATGAACACTGTAAAATATCACAGAGAGATCAATAAAATAAAAGTCAAAAGGTGCTCAGAGGTATGGACAGTTTTCCAAGTTTTCTGGAAGCTTTAGCAAGAATAGTTTTAGCAGAGTGATGAGGACAGAAGCCAAACTGCAATGGATGTACAGAGGCTGAAATGTTATGAGGAAAAACAATAGTAAAGCATACTACTTGTTGAAGAAGCTTGTTTTTAAAGAGAAAGGAATAGGTAAGATAGCCACAAAATTTCCCAAAAGGTCCTGGACATGTGTGTATAAGTAAAAAGAAGGAACAGCTGGAAAGGAAGAAGTTGAAAAAAAAAAGTGATAATTGATAAGGCAAGGATTTCTAAGTGATAACACAATTAGAAGGAAAAGCTTTGAACAGAATAAGTTTATCTATCTAATGGAGGCAGGGAAAATGAGGTAAATATGAATCTGTGAAGAAAAATATATTTGAATAGACAGAAACTGAAATAATGTGTATCATATAAACAAAAGAAAAAGAATTCCAGAGATAATCTCCTTCTTTTTGACATGTTTTGTTGCAGATGTTATTCCACCTCTCATATGCTTCTACATTATAATTAAAGGCAGATTAATAGCGGGGGCTGAGAGAAAAAAGAAACAGAAATCTAAGACTGTCTTATTTCATAAGACTGACTGAATCCTTAAAGAAAGTAGAGAGCCATTTAAGAAGGCAGACAAGGGCCCTGAGGGCAACTTCACCAAATTAACATCAGGTTGGCTTGGGATCCTTTAGCTCTTTTCAAATTCCATCTCCAGCTGAAATGCATATGTTTGCTCTATCACTATTTCCTTCCGTCTTTTCTATGTCTTCAATATGTTCTCATATTAAACTTCCTACCCGGTCTATAACTGACATCTGCTGAGACATTCCTGAATGCATCAGGATTTGATTACTACATGTTGTTTTTCTTCTCTTTAATGCTTATTGTGCACAACATCAAAATGAAGTGTGGAGTAGATATCTTGAGACACATAACGCCGGATGCTTGGACACACTTGACTTTGTACAGATCCAAGTTATGAGCTTGTCTCTCGATGAGAAGATAGACCTCAGTGAAGTAAAACATTATAAAGACATCTGCCTTATAATGAAAAACTGGATATCTTATATTTAAGAAGGTGCAAGAAATATATTGCAATTATTCATAATGATGGAACATCAAAGCAATAAAAGATGTTTTAAGTACACATTTTCTAGTAAAATATCAATAATTATGTCATCTTTCTTTCCTTTTTTTTTTTCATTGTTTTCCTCTAGATTTTGACAACTGTTCCAAAGATTTGGAAAAAAAAAGTCTGTGTGTTCAAAAGTACCCAAATAATATATGCCATGCCAGTCTGACACAACAGATGGACCCCTGACAGAGTCTGGCAACTATCCAAAATATAATGCCAGTATGCTTTGTGTGTGTGTGTGTGTGTGTGTGTGCAGCTTCAGAAAATTAATAAAAATTATACAGGACTTTTCGTGTCTTTGCACTTTATTATAGTACACTATCATCTATAACTTCAGCAATTTAGCAAAACTAATTTCAAAGTATCAACTTTTTAGATTTAAACTAATAGCAAGAAATAAAAAGCTTGTTGATGATAAGCTAAACAAAAACTATTCTATAGTCTTGATATAATCATCAGAATCATATTTCAACATACTGAGTAAAAAAAATGTCCTTGAACTGAACCTCGATGATACAGCAAATAAAATGTTAATAATCATTAATATAGAACTTTCAAAGCCATTGAATTGATCAATGAATGACAGAAAAACAAAGAATATTTAAGATGAAATAGTTAAGAATCTAGATTGCATTTTTATGTAAACTATGGATTAATATCAGCATGTTTTAACATATGCTTACACATTAGGTAAAATGTAGAAAAACATAGAAAAATATAAATCTTTAATCAAATATAAAGATTTGTCTTCAATTATCTGGAGTATCTGAGATTTGGCCTTCACATGTGCATGGAATGCTTCTAAAGATGATTATATTAATAAAATACTATTTCAGGTAGTACATGTTTAACAAAAGCATCATCTGCTAAGCCCAAACTGAAGATCATTTGATAATAAACACAAATAACACAATTAGCTACCATAAATCAAATGTTTTATTCCTGAGTGTTTATAAAATTAATAAAAGCAAATACTGAAGACAATTATTTAGTTAGTTGGAAGTCATATTTTACCAAGTATATAATCATTAAATATCAAGGCTAATCTTTCTTCTGTTTATTCTTTGAAATTAATATGACATTCTGGGCTTCCCTGGTGGCTGAGAAGGTAGAGTCTGCTTGCAAGGCAGGAGACCTAGATTCTATCCCAGGGTTGGGAAGATCCCCTGGAGAAGAGAATGGCAGCTCACTCCAGTATTCTTGGTTGGGGAATTCCATGGTGCCTGGTGGGCTACGTACAGTCCATGGGTTCCCAAAGAGTCGGACTCGACTGAGAGACTAACGCTTTCATTTTCACACTTCCACATGACCATTAGGCACTTTGCTCTTGCAATCTTAACTTTTCTGTGCAAAGTTAAGAATTTTGTTGAGCAATATGAACTTTGTCCAGTGTTAGCAATACTTCCCTGGTGGCTCAGACAGTAAAGTATCTGTCTACAATGTGGGAGACCCAGGTTCGATCCCTGGGTTGGGAAGATCCCCTGGAGAAGGAAATGGCAATCCACTCCAGTACTATTGCCTGTAAAGTCCCATGGACAGAGGAGCCTAGTAGGCTACAGTCCATGGGGTCGCAAAAAGTTGGACACAACTGAGCTACTTCACTTTTACTTTCTTTCACCAATACTTGAGCCTGTTACAAAGTATTTTTCTTTGAGTTACTTTGTAATTGTTTATCTTTGTAGAGTTTGGTATACTTTTTTTTTTTTTTCCGCTGACCCAAGGCTTATGGAATCCCAAGCAGGAATTGAATCCATCCCTTAGGCAGTGAGAGCACGGCACTCTAACCACTGGACTGCCAGGGAATTCCCTGTTTTTCTTATTTTTAATTCATAGCAATAAACTACCTGAGGACAGGGAGTCTATTTTGTAAACTCTATTTCAGGCGGTGTTAGCAAATTTAGCTAAAAACAGAGAGTTCTACTAAGTTCACTCATTTTAAATGAGTGAATTTATGACCTTTGGAAATGCCAGTAAGCATTTCATTAAGTACTTTTCTATCTTGGGAACTTGTAGGTTGTAATGATGTAGACATAATTAATAACTGAACTATTTCTCTGAAGAAACTTCTAGTAAAGGGAGTATGCCAAAACTGAAAACATACAAGTGAATGTTGTTAGTATTGAGACAAACATATAAAATATGCTATGGAAGAACAGAGGAGGAATTGTCTCGGTTTCTTGCAGGACCAAGGTAGACTTATTTGAGGAAATCACTCCTACCCTGAGACTTGAAGGATGAATACAAACACACCAAATGTACCCAGATAGTGTGAATAAGGGGAAAGTTCATGTCAGATTATAGAAATGTGACAGGACACAGATGGCTCAAATCTTGAATCTTTGGGACCCTATAGACTGAAGCCCGCCAGGCTCCTCTGTCCATGGGATTGTCCAGGTAAGAATACTGGAATGGGTTGCCATACCCTCCTCTAGGGAATTTTCTAGATTTAGCGACTGAACATACATCTCTTGTGTATCCTGCATTGGCAGACAAGTTCTTTTCCACTAGTATCAACTGGGAAGCTGTACTGTTGATAGGAATGCTCCACAAATGTTACTATGGCAAAACTGGAAGAGTCTACAATGTCACCCAGCACACTCTTGCCATCTTTGTAAACAAACAAGGATGAGATTCTTGCCAACAGAATTAATGTGGGTATCGAGCATATTAAGCACTATGAGAGCTAAGATACCATCCTGAAACGTGTGAAGGAAAAATGATAAGAAAAAGAAGGAAGCCAAAGACAAAGGGACTTGGGCTCATCTGAAGCACCAGCCTGCCCCACCGAGCAAGCACACTTCATGAGAATCAATGGAAAGGAGCCTGAACTATCGGAGGCCCTCTCCAATGAATTCATAGCATGGTGGGTGTAAAGAAAACAAAGACCTGGACAATTAAAAAAAAAAAAAAAAAGGAAAAATCACTGAAAGAAAAGAGAGGAATCAGGTTCACAAATGGCACAGGGCCACAAAGGATAAAATAAGTAGTTAGCATTAATAAACACTTTGAGATACATATAGAAAATTTCCAAATGAAAAACAGAAAAAAAGCAGTTATTTACATTAAGACTAACATTTTAAAGATGGTTAAAGAGACAGATGGTGACTGCAGCCATGAAATTAAAAGACACTTGCTCCTTGGAAGAAAAGCTATGACCAACCTAGACAACACATTAAAAAGCAGAGACATTACTTTACCAACAAAGGTCTAGGTAAGGCTATGGTTTTTTTAGTAGTCATGTATGGATGTTAAGAGTTGGACCATAAAGAAAGCTAAGTGTCGAAGAATTGATGCTTTTGAACTGTGGTGCTGGAGAATACTCTTGAGAGTCCCTTGGACTGCAAAGAGATCCAACCAGTCAATCCTAAAGGAAATCAGTCCTGAATGTTCATTGGAAGGACTGATGCTAAAGCTGAAACTCCAATACTTTGGTTACCTGATGTGAAGAGCTGACTCATTGGAAAAGACCCTGATGTTGGGAAAGATTGAAGGTGGGAGGAGAAGGGGACAACAGAGTATGAGATGGTTAGATGGCATCACCAACTTGATGAACCTGAATTTGAGCAAGCTCTGGGTGATGGACAGGGAAGCCTGGCGTGCTGCAGTCCTTGGGGTTGAAAAGAGTTAGACATGACTGAGAGACTGAACTGAACTGCAAGAGACAGAAAAGAGTAGGTTCTTTATAAAAATACTTATTTAATTATTTTCTGACAAGTTGATTCTTACAAATTCCTTCAATGCATAATCTAGTGATAAGACTGTAAGTCAATGGCCTAATTTACATCTTAATCTAAATATGTGAACAGAAACTGCTGAACTAAGTTGAGGCTAAAGTTTAAAGATCTGTTGATCTAATGAATATTTTCCACGGTATTGTAGGCTATAGAGTTGGTTGGTATGGTGTTACAGGCAATTTTCCAGAAACACATATAAACCGAAATACTTTCTAGTCTGAGGTTTGGCTATATTTATATCACTATTGCCCTTTCTGCAAAACATGCTGTCTGCCATTCTGCAATCACGTAAAAGCTCTGGAAAGGTTTTAGCATCATCAAAGCAAAGCTGAGAGGATGCTTATAAAATGTGTTACCTTTTAATCTCTGTTTTTTGAATAGTTCTGTCACCATTTTTCTCTTCTGCTTATCTGAACTTTTGAAACAAGAGAAAGATTTTACTCATGTTTCAGCATGTGGTGCAGACTGCTAATTATGAACTGGGAATCTCTAACTACACATGTGCTCAGCAATTTATACAAGTTGCTGGAGACTACGGCTATAACCTACTTCATCTATTAAGGCACATGACATATGATCAAAAAGGAAAAACAACATAAACCAAATACAACTACTAAGATAAAGAATCTTAAGCAGCTATCTTCAGGGTGTATAATCTGAACTCTTTAATATATCTGGCTTTCATGCCAGCTAAGGGAACAAACACCTGCATGTCTATATTCATATTATACATTCAAAATTAAAACTCCAGTAAAAAGGAGCATATTTTTCTACTGTGTAATCTAAGTTTTCCTTACCTGAGTATTTATGCTAGTCTTAGAGACAGACTCACTGAGTTTCAACTGTGAAAAATAAATGAGATGCACATCTCTATTTGGTGTGCAATGTTATTTTGTTCTGCGGTTTGGACTTTAGAACTAGTTTTGAAAGTAAGGACTCCAGGTATAAAATGCAGCTTTTAGAAGTTATAATTGGTAAACAAGAGATTTCTTCATTATGATGTCACCAAGCCTGATGTCATTAAGTGATTTTAGTCTTCTTTAGTTCATTTTAGTGCTTCTGATATGAAACTTATGTCTCTTCATCTTAAATGATAGCTTTACTGCTGCCCTGGTCATGCATGTGTTCAGATGCCAGGAAGATACAGAGCAATGAGTGAAGGAATGTCCACTCTGCCATAATAAGCACCCAGTAATCTACATAATGAATATATTCTGCTGAAGTTAAAGGTTTATAGCACAGTATAAAGTTTGGATTTATTAATGAAAACCAAAAGGATAAAGGAAATTCATTAGTAATTTTATCATTTCTTTCTAAATGAAAAACTCTGCTATTCTCCAATATCTGCTTTTTCCTTCCACTCAAGGAGGAATTCACTCTGAGCCATGTACTTTTCCCCATTAACCACAGAATTAGAACCAGGCTTTCTTCTAATGTGATTTCTACCAACTGATCGTAATTAGGACATGGTTTAAAACCCATTTTATATCTTTATTGTGCATGGTAGTATTTAAAACCCATTTTCTATCTTTATTGTGCATGGTAGAATTTGCCAACAAAGGTCCATCTAGTCAAAGATATGTTTTTTCCAGTAGTCATGTATGGATGTGACAGTTGGATGTAAATAAAGCTGAGCACCAAAGAATTGATGCTTTTGAACTGTGGTGTTGCAGAAGATTCTTGAGAGTTCCCTAGACTGCAAAGAGTTCCAAGCAGTCAATCCTAAAGGAAATCAGTCCTGAATATTCATTAAAAGGACTGATGATAAAGCTGAAACTCCAATACTTTGGCCACCTGATGCAAAGAACTGACTCATTTGAAAAGACCCTGATGTTGGTAAAGGTTGAAGGAAGGAGGAGAAAGGGATGACAGAGGATGAGATGGTTGGATGGCATCACCAACTTGATAGAAATGAGTTTGAGCAGGCTCTGGGAGCTGGTGATGGACAGGGAAGCCTGGCATTCTATAGTCCAGGGGGTCACAAAGAGTTAGACACAACTGAGCGACTGAACTGACTGAGAAATAACCAACTTAAAACTATAGCTTCTATTTAAAGCAAGCCTGTGAAAAACTGGAAAATAAAGTTGATAGCAATTCCTGATTTTTTCCTACTCTTTATTATATAGATTTACTTTTAGCATAGTTTATCTTAAAATTTCATCCCTCTTGCCATGTATACTACTTGGACACCTTTTTATCACTTCTTTTTTTAGCTGGTAATCTTCATGTTAGGAGCTTCCCTGGTGGCTCAGCAGTCAGGAATCCGAATGCCAATACAGGAGACACAGGTTTGATACTTCGGTTAGGAAGATCCCTTGGGGAAGGAAATGGCAACCCCTTCCAGTATTTTTGCTTGGGAAACCCTATGGACAGAGGAGCCCCAAGGACTTCTGGAGGAGTTCTTGGAGTCACCAAGAGTTGGGAAGGACTTAACAACCATAACAACAAAAATCTTCAGGTCAAATGCATGACTGTTTAGGGAAGTGGATACTTTAAAGTCAGCACAGCATTTTATGAAAATGTGTGTTCTCAGGTCACTGTCTCCAGACTTTGATTTAGCAGATTGGGTTCCACAGTAAGATGTAAAGATGGAATATGTATGCAAGAAAGACAGGTGGTAATGCCCTTGGGTACAACTGTAAGAAAGGGAAGGAAGCAGGATGGCCAGAGGGAGTAACTAAGTGGATGCATTGTGGTTGGTATTACTCCTCAAAGTTATCCCCAAATGAAGCATGGGGCTTTGGCCCACAAAGACTGTGGATGATACTTGCCTCAAGAAGGGGCATGACTTAAGGTGAAGCAACACCTTTGGCTGAGCGCAATTCTCAGAGCTTCTAACCCTCTCCATTGTTGTGTGTCTCAGCCAGCAACCATGATTATTTGCTCTGTTGGAACTATAACACATAAGAATCTCATATACCTCAAGCCAGGATATGAACTGTTAACTTTGTTTCAGATCTCTTAAGATTTGTCCATGCAAATGAGGCTACATGGTACATTTCCTGATGACCTGAGCATATGTTTATTTAAAAGGGTCTTTTTTTTTTTTTTAAACCCCCTCAGCTCATGGGTCTCACATATTAGCTGATCCCCTCTTTGTAGAACTGGTACAATTTTGAAGTATAGAAGACAGCTTGCAACTGTGGGTGAGAGTTCTCAAAGGTATCAAAGCCACTTGAGCTGCTGACAGAGTGAAAGCAAGACATTGAAAATGATTCACATCTCTGGCCTCAGGTTTTAAAAGTGAGAAGTGAAGATTAAATCTTGAGCAGGCTAAAGATTAAGAGTTAAAACATTTGTTTTCTATGAGCTACAATGCATCCCCCCACCCCCGCCCCACCCCGGTCTGGTTAAAGTGGGATTATGTGCTTTTTATAGTATCAAGTTTAAGAACACCATCTTTAGGTCAGTCTGACTTCTCCAAGCTGTTCTTACCAGCTGTGTGACCTTGAGTATGTTCTGTATGATTGTGAATGCTACTTCACTCTTTAAATCTGTTTTCTTATTGCATAGTGAGTACTGATACAACATCTGTTTTATGAATGTTGTGAGAATTAAATGAGGTAATTTAAGAGATGTAAATAACCCAGTTACTCTCTAGTAAATTTTTAGTCATTGATTCACTTCTGTTATCATTAATGAAGTAATTTTTATTAGCATATTTATTGGGTTTATTGATTTATTAATTAAAACAGCATATGATTTCCAGCTATACTTGAATTTATTCCAAATTTGGTTAAAATGGAGCATTTCCAATCATTTCTGATTTTTCCAGCAAATTCTCATTTCTTTTAAATAGATGTAAGATACTTATTTCCCTTCTTTTGTAGCATTTTCTCCCTGCAGCAGGAGAGAATTATCCATAAGAGGAAAGATACTATGGCTACCTGCAGTGGATCTGCCCAGATGTCATGAGTGTTCATATGGAAAACAGAAGAGGTGGTGTGTCCACGATCTGGTCCTTTCCTGAGTTTTTTCTTTTCTTTCTTTTTTTTTCTTTTAATGAGTATGTGGTTTAAGTAAGCTTATTCTCTATTGAAAGTACTAACTGAGTGGATGATAAAATGCTGTCTAAGAGATGTTTCAAATTCATAAAACTATTTTTGTAAGGAAAAATATGTCTTCCCAAAAGAATAAGTCTGATAGCCTTCAATAATCATTCATTATTAAGTCAAATTAACAAGTTATAGAATAAGACTTTGTCTTAGAAGAGAAAGCTAATTACTGAACACCTAAAGCTTTTCTTACCAAGCTCGAATACTTAATGTCTAATATCGAAGTTTCTTCCTCAGAAAATAAGATAACTGGTTTTAAGTCTCCTAAAAATTCCTCCCACAAACGCTTTCTAAATTAAACTATAATCCCTGCCACGCCTTTCCCCCAACCATTTTTCTTCTTTGTAGAATTAGAAGGGGAAAACTGCTGCACTTATATACACATGTTAAGATATAATTTTCCAAAGTCTGTGCCTTGTCCAATTTTTCTAATAGCTCTGAGAGCCTAATATAGTTCCTATATTCAGGGTATATAAAGCCTGTCAACATTTAAGTCGTCTCTTTCTTTCTCTGTCTGCCTTTTACCCCAACCTAACCTCCCTCTCCATTCTTATTTAAAATGTATTTAGCTCTTAGGACATTTATTAGACTTTTATTCTTCTCAGTAGCCTGGAGCCAAAGGTTTAGATCTTTAAAATATTAAACTTATTTAGCTCACATTTACTTCACATTGTAAAATAAATCACTGAAGAACATATTTAGATTTTTTTTGATTAAAGTAAAATATTAAAGATGCTTTTCCTCATTGTGTGTGTGTTAGTCACTCAGTTATGTCTGACTCTGTGCGACCCCATGGACTGAGCCTGCCAGGCTCCTCTGTCCCTGGGATTCTCCAAGCAATAATACTGGAGCAGGTTGCCATTCTCTTCTCTAGGGGATCTTCCTGACCCACGGATCAAACCCGGGTCTCCTGACTGCAGGCAGATTCTTTACCAACAACCACAAGGAAAGCCCTTTTCCTCATATTAATATAAACATTTTAGAATATTCTGAATTCTATCCTGCTAGTTTAATAAATCGGAGACGGCAATGGCACCCCACTCCAGTACTTTTGCCTGGAAAATCCCATGGGAGGAGCCTGGTAGGGTGCAGTCCATGGGATCGCTAGAGTCGGACACGACTAAGCGACTTCACTTTCCCTTTTCACTTTCATGCATTGGAGAAGGAAATGGCAACCCACTCCAGTGTTCTTGCCTGGAGAATCCCAGGGATGGGGGAGCCTGGTGGGCTGCCGTCTATGTGGTCACACAGAGTCGGATACGACTGAAGCGATGCAGAAGCAGCAGCAGTTTAATAAATATATTTTTGCTTAAGTAAGTCATCCTCAAAAAACATATTTCTTTAGTATATAATCAATACCAAACATATTATGAAATATTATAGGAAATTTTATATATGTGCTTCTATAGTACATATATACTTATTAAGTATAATGATTATTTTAAAATACATCTTTACTTACTTTTCTTTTCTGGATTTCTTTTGTAGTTCTCAACAAAAAATAGCAATGTATTTTTTCACTAAACATTTTATTTATCATACAGTTGATGAGTAACTCCAAGTCTTTCTTTATCATAATAATAGTGTCAAGAAATGTACCATAAGACACAGGCTTTGTGACCAAGTAAGAGTGAGAAATACCTTCAAATTATATAATGCACTTTGGCATTTTAGAGGCTCTGTGAATAATGTCAATTATGATGTCAATTGACTCTTGTTCACCTCAAAGTTTTGTAACCGTATTTTAGTAAGTGCTGACTTTATTAATTTATAAATAAATAATATTTATTATTTAACTAATATTTTTAACAATTATTTTGTGCTATGCAGTATTCTAGGGAAGAGAAACATAGGAATCTGTAAAAAATATTATTCTCATCCTTAGAGTGATAATAATGAAAAAAGGGGTCTTCTTAATATGAATAATATCAATCAGTAAAACTCAGTTTTAAACATTTTTAAAGACACCATTTTTATATTGATTTAAAAAAAAAACTCAATTTTATATTGGATAATGAATTAACAATGTTGTGATAGTTTCAGGTGGACAGCAAAGGGACTCAGCCATACATATACATGTATCCATCCATTATCCCCCAGATTCCCTCCCATCCAAGCTGCCAAATAATACTGGGAAGAGTTCCCTGAAAGATATCATTTTTTAGATTAAAAAACCAAAAAATTCTAAGGCAGAAAGCATGTAAATTCTCAAGGCAACAAATTTTATAATTAATACAGGTAGAGTTCAAAGCCTGGTGTTCTCTTCCAAACCTTGTGTTGCTAAACGCTGGACTATGGCTACTCACAGAGCATGACTTTGCAAATATTGCAATGGATTATAGGTTGCTTGAGATCAGAGGCCTGTTCTATCCTATTAACCTTATCCTTCTTCTTAACACAGTCCCTAACATGTTGCCATAGACACTGTACAATAAATAGATGAATAAGTGAACAAACACATGTTCATTACTGATCTAAAAGATGAGTTGCTGCTGCTGCCAAGTCGCTTCAGTTGTGTCCAACTCTGTGCAACCCCATAGATGGCAGCCCACCAGGCTCCACCGTCCCTGGGATTCTCCAGGCAAGAACACTGGGATGGGTTGCCATTTCCTTCTCCAATGCATAAAAGTGAAAAGTGAAAGTGAAGTTGCTCAGTCGTTTTCAACTCTTAGCCACCCCATGGACTGCAGCCTACCAGGCTCCTCCATCCATGGGATTTTCCAGGCAAAAGTACTGGAGTGGGGTGCCATTGTCTTCTCCAAAAAGATGAGTAAGTGCTTCTAAATTACTGCTTCCTACTGCATAGTGATAAATAGGTCAAGATTAGCACCTTTCATATGCTTGCTTCTTTTTCATCTCTAGGCCTATGAAATACACACCTATTAGCTATGAGTCAGACATGACTGAGCATCTTCACTTTCACTTTTAAAAATTAGGGGTTAGCGTTAGGGTTAGGGTTAGGGTAAAGTGAAAAGTAAACGTGAAGGAAATGGCAACCCACTCCAGTGTTTTTGCCGGGAGAATCCCAGGGACGGGGGAGCCTCGTGGGCTGCCGTTTATGGGGTCACACAGAGTCGGACACAACTGAAGCGACTTAGCAGCAGCAGCATTAAAACCAAAACCTGTTCAAGATCCATTCCTTCCCCTTCCCATATACTGATCATTGGCTATTCTTTACTGTCTTGTTCTTTTCATCATAGACAATCTCCAAATCTAAAATCACAGTTCATTCACTATAAACTTCTCTCTTTATGTAAACTTCTAAACGGGTTAGTCCATATTTTATTCTATTAACATCCACTTCCAGTCAAACCTCAAGTTGTGATAACTTCATATTTTTAAATATTTCACAATCTAAGCATCTATTCATTCACTCACCCAACTGAAAAAATAATACTCTTTGAGAGTTTCAGTCCTTCTCTCCCTTGTTAGATGAAATTAATCAGCATGCTCTCTCTCTCTCATTCTCATACTGAATCCTTCTACTTTTCTCTAATTTCAATGTTCCATTCTCTTTAAAGCCATTCATGTTTCTCCCCTGATTACTGCCATAGTTTTGCATTTCCCTCCCATGTTTTCATTACATTTTCTCTTCCCACCTTTTCACCCATTCTTCTCATTCTAGCCAGAAGGATATGTGTGGGAATGTGACTGAGACACCCCTGCTATTCCTGTCAGAGGAACAAGCAGAAAGTACAGCTACATAGTAAAAATAATTCATAGCTGCAGAGAAAGGCACCATGCTCCTTATGGTCCTGTTTTTGGTGCCAGACCCATATAATCCACATCAACCTCCCTACTAAACCGATTTTTTTTTGGTTTTTGCAAGAAGTAAAAGAAGGGAATTGGCATCTTGAGAAGAATATTTTATGAAGCATTAATACTCTTCATCCTCTTTTTCTATAAGGAAAAGAGGAAGAAAAGTTGAACCAAATGTTCCCATTACCTTCAGAATCTCTTTGACACCTAAGTTGAGAAAACACCACTGAATTTTGATAAGCCTTCACACTGCTGATGGGTATCTTACAGTACAAGCATGCAAAAGGAAGAAGAATCATAGTAAGGCTGAGAATACAGCAGCCATGATTCCCACTTCTTGGTGTGCGAGGGTACATGCTTTTCTCTTAGGGGAAGAGGGAATGAAGAAGCAATGAGCACCTGCAGTAGGGGGGTATAAAACAGAGGAAAAGTTCTAAGAAGGTGTTTTAAAAAAGCATCTCAACCTTGATAGGCTCACCAAAATTAGAGAACTCTATGGCAGGAGAGGCAGTATTTGGGGCCAGTCTTAAAAAAAAAAAAAAAAACAGCAAGTGCATCACTTGGGAGAAAGAGCATTGGATACAAACAGTTCTCTGAAAGCCAATGGCAAAGCAGTTTGAAGCAAAATGTACCTATACCAAACAAATCATGGGCCCCTAAATTTGCAGCTAATGTGTGCTTTTCTTATCTGGGCAAGTATTTTCTTTGCCTTTCTCTCTCCATTCCCTGCTTCTGCAAATAGGAGACACAGGCAAAGAAAAAATGGGGAGAGAATCAAGAGAGAACAAAGTCTGACCACGCTCACCACCTCTGCCCTTTTGGTAACTTACTGAAGCTAACAATAAATGACGTCTTCTGGAGAAGAGGTCAATATGACATAGGCAAGAAATTTAATGAGAGCGTTATAAAGTCTGAAAAAATTCCTGGATATAACTATATTTTTCATTAAGTACTGATTCCTTTGGTTGGCACATTTAAGTTCCCTTGTATCTGCTACACAGTCAATGAAGCTTCAAAGATTAATGTTGTTCTCCCTTACTGGTTTAAATACTACGGCATCACTGAATTGAAATTAATTAATTTATATCTGTTAGTTCTTCCTCAAAAAAGCAAATCCGTGTGATTCATCCCCTTGCTTAAAAACCTTCAATGGTTTTCTACTGAAGTTATGATAAATACCTAAGGTTCTTTTTTCTTAAAAACCCCTCCACAATTTGTCCCAGGCTTTTTTATAAGCTTCACGTTTCTATATCTCCTACTTGCCTGTGTGTTCTAACTTTATTGGTTTCTAACAGTGTCTTGAATATGCCTTGTCCTCTTGCCTGAGGCTATCACACATACATTTCCTTTTGCTTAAAATACTACTTTTTATCCAGTCTACATTTCTCCAATTTAAAAGTCTTTCCTTATTTTCACTTGCACAAGAAAAGAAGAACTTCCCTGAAACTCCAGGCTAGTTTAGTTTCTCATTTTAAGTTCCCCTATAGAATGAAGTACATCCCTATTTGTAAAATTCATCACATTTAAAATTACTACAATGTCTTTCTTCCCAATCAAAAAGTGAAGCAAAGAAATAATGTCAGCCTTCTTTACTATAAATTCCCACTGCCTAGCACAGTTTCTAGTAGATAGTAAGCATTTAATTAATATCCTATTTGACAAATTTATTAACTGTGGACATTTGAATGGTACTACTTAACTTAAGCTGTCTTTGTTTTCTATCTCAACTTCTACCACGTAAGTTGAGATAGAAAACAAAGCAAAACAATCAAACATTACCATCTGTGGCTCACAAATAAGAAGTTGTCCAGTGAATGTTCATTAAAGCAACCTTGTAGAAGGAAGATCACCATTATTTCTTAATACAAAGTGTCACTAATCTTTTCAAAATGAAGGTATACATAGGCAGTCGCACTCTTCTTGTTTTAAAGGATTCATAATTAGAAAATATCCAAGTCATACTACCTCTTGGGTAAAAATACCACATTAAGAGAGATTGCATTAAAGGAAATAATTAAAATTTTCCTCGATGCTTGGACACATATGCATAAGAGAGATTTGTGGATTTATTCTCTCAAGTCTCCAAGTTGTGGTTGTTCATGAATAGTCCCTATACATTATTTTACTTCTTCAGTCCTCCTGATTGATATCTATTTATCCATGAGGCCATTTCAGAACAGAGCTCATACAGCTACAGAGGACTATCCCCTTCATGGGAAAAAGTAGAACTTGTCCCTTTATCTTTGGCCTTAAGACACTTTTTCTAAAGGGACAGATATAGATGGATATACATTATTTGGGCAGCAAATATATATTAGCATACATACTTTTGCATATATATATTCTACATATGTATAATATGTATATGATTTAGATAATAACATCACAATGCCCCTCTTGTTCTCTGTATTGGTCCTGTTTGCCAAATATAAAATCTACTAAAAGGCCACTTCTTCTCGAGCCCTATGTATGAATAGATATCTTCTCAAGCTGCTTATTGTGATAACTCACCAAACAAACCAGGACACATCTGAATCTTAGTTTTACTCAGTTGTATACATCATGAGAAATGCTGGGCTGGAAGAAGCACAACCTGGAATCAAGATTGCTGGGAGAAATATCAATAACCTCAGATATGCAGATGACACCACCCTTAAGGCAGAAAGTGAAGAGGAACTAAAAAGCCTCTTGATGAAAGTGAAAGAGGAGAGTGAAAAAGTTGGCTTAAAACTCAACATTCAGAAAACTAAGATCATGGCATCTGGTCCCATCATTTCATGGAAAATAGATGAGGAAACAGTATCAGACTTTATTTTTGGAGACTCCAAAATCACTGCAGATGGTGATTGCAGCCATGAAATTAAAAGACGCTTACTCCTTGGAAGGAAAGTTATGACCAACCTAGACAGCATATTAAAAAGCAGAGACATTACTTTGCCAACAAAGGTCTGTCTAGTCAAGGCTATGGTTTTTCCAGTGGTCATGTATGGATGTGAGAGTTGGACTGTGAAGAAAGCTGAACGCTGAAGAATTGATGCTTTTGAACTGCGGTGTTGGAGAAGACTCTTGAGAGTCCCTTGGACTGCAAGGAGATCCAACCAGTCCATTCTAAAGGGGATCAGTCCTGGGTGTTCTTTGGAAGGAATGATGCTAAAGCTGAAACCAATACTTTGGCCACCTCATGCAAAAAGTTGACTCATTGGAAAAGACTCTGATGCTGGGAGGGATTGGGGGCAGGAGAATGGGACGACAGAGGATGAGATGGCTGGATGGCATCACTGACTCAATGGACATGAGTTTGAGTGAACTCCGGAAGTTGGTGATGGACAGGGAGGCCTGGTGTGCTGCAATTCATGGGGTCGCAAAGAGTCGGACACAACTGAGCGACTGAACTGAACTATCTACCACATTACAAGTGTTAAATGTATTAACTGTACACAATCATAAAGATATAGTTAAATATAAATATCCAAAATATATTTAATGAATCATGATTTAATGCAAAAAAGTGTTCACTGAAAATAAATATCAAAGGAAATATTAGCTGAACATTATTTTTTATATTGGTATTGGGTTGTAATCAATTTATTTTCTTTTCTGACATGTGATATTCATGTAGCTTTTTAATCTTGATGACACTACCTGAAAATTTGAGATAAAAACCAAACATCCTCTATCATATAGTGGAATTAACATTTCCAAGTATCATTTTGCCTTAAGTATTCTGATGGGTACTTACCACAACAATACAATACAATAAGTGTTATTCCATTTTAAAATAAAGAAACTAAAGTTCAAGGGGTTTAAAATCTCAATGCAGAGTGAGATAATTTTCCAGGAAAATATTTCTGACAATTTATTTTTTTCAAGCTACAGTTTTACAATCACATTTGATTAAAATTCACATTTCCATAGATCAGAGGATTAGGTGGGAGAAGGCTTACATATACTTAGATTATATTACACTTCTTTCGAGGCATGGGTGGCAGTGATTTTAAGCTTGGTTGCTTTTGGACATGCTATTCAATGCTCTGACCAGGGCCCACTCCATGTAATCTTATGTACATCCAATTCTTGACGCATTCGACTTTTCCCCCTTAACAAGTACTGCTCCTGGTCAGAAACAAGTACAGCAAGGTCAGAAATGACTTGCCCTTTAAAGGTCTAATAATGTTATCTACTTTATGACATATAATGTGGAAGTTCAAATCCCAAGATATTCCACTGTTTTTATAGAATTCTGAGTTATTAATGCTAATACTCAAGATTTGATCTATTCTTCCTTATCATGCATGCATGTTTCTCTGTGTATGTGTGTTGTGTGTTTGCGTGAATACATGAACAGGAAGGAGGACCTCTGTGTTTTATATTGGTAAAATTTTTCAAAGTATATGGTATAAAGATGTCCCTCTTTCTGTATTTGTAACTCTAAATTTTTGGTTTTCTGTTTTTCTTTATTTTTTTTTAACCTTTATTGGTGTGTGTGTGTTTCATTAGGTATTATGGAAGAATGGTTCAATCCACTATTTTCACATTC
Organism: Bos indicus; assembly: GCF_029378745.1. Lineage (NCBI taxonomy): Eukaryota > Metazoa > Chordata > Mammalia > Artiodactyla > Bovidae > Bos > Bos indicus. Next base: position 24,046,935 of record NC_091776.1, on the reverse strand, counting down.
ATTAATATTACATCATAGAGTAGAAAGAACAGAAGAAATGGAAAGAAACTCAAAAATAACCTGATGGAAGTGGGGGACGAAGGACAGTGGGGTGGGGGAACTAAAGAATTCCCTATATAACCAGTGTAAAACCTTTTTATGTTCTAGGAAAAAAAAAAAAAACTAGTGAATGACTTACTTTAAAAAGTCACTTTATTGATTTGGCTAATAAAACAGAGGAAAGGAAAAGGCTAAGTGCCTTGAAGCCATTATTAAATAACTGCAAGTTATATTAACAAGCTATCTGAAGAGAGCTAAGAGGCCCTTTATTTTGTGTGTGAGCAATTAGACTTAGAGGAGTCTTTCCTATTAAAAGGGCCATCAAAAGGGAGATTTGCCAGTAACACACAATCATGCCTGGGAAAAATATCTCTGCCCCAGCTTGTTTCTAAAAGTCAGTTTTTCCTCTAGACAAAGGAAAAAAAGAAAAAAATACAGGACTGGAGAGTTGATTTTCAAGTTTAAATTAAGGATGATCTAAATGCAACTTAATGCTTTCCCTCAATTAATTGTATACAGACTGGCTTCACTGATAGCTCAGTTGGTAAAGAATTTGCCTGAAATGCAGGAGACCCTGGTTCTATTCCTCCATCTGGTAGATCCACTGGAGAAGGGATAGGCTACCCACTCTAGTATTCTTGGGATTCCCTTGTGGCTCAGCTGGTAAAGTATCCACCCACAATGCGGGAGGCCTGGGTTTGATCCCTGGGTTAGGAAGATCCCCCTAGAGAAGGAGAAGGCTACCCACTCCAGTATTCTGGCCTGGAGAATTCCATGGACTGTAAAGTCCACGGGGTTGCAAAGAGTCAGACACAACTGAGCGACTTTCACTTTCAGACTGTTTAAAGGCTTAAAAAATTAAATCATCTAATACATGAAGCTTTCCCGAAACACATCATTGATTCTATTCAAGATCCATGTAGGTACTTGTTATGTTTGTGAAGCCAAGAAGACATTGAAGAATACAGATTGCTGTTGTTGCTGCTGTTGTTGTTGTTTTAATTTTAAGCCTTGAATCTGGAAGAGTACAATAAGAGTTAGAATAAGTCAATTTTCTTTTTTTCTTTTTCTTTTGCTTTTGCTAGCTACATATATTCAATTCCATTCACTCATGAATTCCAATGACATGGAAAGCATTCTGTTTTATATTTTAGAGAGAAAAAAAAGCCATTATGTGTCATCTGCACAGATGTCTACTTTAATATCCTTATATTATCTTTTTCTCTTGAATTGTCCAGCACATGAAACCAAAATTCCTTCCCAAAATTTGTAGAGATAATTGGAAAGGGTGTGGAAAATATGAATAGTTAGGTTCAGTACGAAAATTTACATTTTTAATTGTTGATACCATAGTTTGTTCCTACCTTGAAGATTTCTACTCCATTTGAGATGATGCCAAAATAAAGATCTTCACTCTGGGAAAAAGTTTTGTCAAGACCAAATCTATGGGAAGGCATTTTGATGATGATAACAACATTAATGATAATAATAACATAAAAGCTGATATTTATTGTGTGATTATGGACTAGGACTTTACAGATTATGTAACTGGAGCTTCATAGAAACTTCACAGACATAAGTTCTACTACCATCATTCTAGAAATAAGGAAACTGAGACACAAGGAAGTTGTCATGCTTCCCTAAGTTAGCTAGCCCTGACACACTTTTCTAATGTGTTTTTAATATTGTCAACCACAGAATTCTCAATCTAGACCTTTAGTGAAGTCCAGATTGACCTGCTGAAAAACTGTGACCGTGTTGCTATTGCTGTTGCTGTTAAGTCACTTCAGTCGTGTCCGACTCTGTGCGACCCCATAGACAGCAGCCCACCAGGCTCCCCTGTCCCTGGGATTCTCCATGCAAGAACACTGGAGTGAGTTCCCATTTCCTTCTCCAATGCATGAAAGTGAAAAGTGAAAGTGAAGTCGCTGAGTCGTGTCCGACTCCAGTGACCCCATGGACTGCAGCCCACCAGACTCGTTACCCTTGCCTTTCTCCTCATTATGGTACTGCATGATAAGTCACTCCAGTAACACCTGACTCTTTGCAAGCCCATGGACTGTAGCCCTCCAGGTTCCTCTGTTCATGGGATTTTTCAGGCAAGATACTGGAGTGGGTTGCCCTGCCATCCTCCAGGGGATCTTCCCCAGCTAGGGATTGAACTCTGAGTCTCTTAATTTTTCTGCACTAGCAATTGGCTTCTGCCGGAGTCAGCCGGCAAAGTCAATCAGATCCTGAGAACGTGCAAAACGCGGCTGAGAAAGAATACTACAGCAAAAGAATACTACAGCAAAGATGGGGTCGAGAGGATCAGACACGTCTCCACAAAGGGAAGCGGTCTGACCACGACTTTATTCAGCATCTTATATTTATACAGGAGAGCAAGAGAAAAACAAGACAGTTAACATTTTTCTTGGTTGACCTATACATCTTACAAAAAGTCACAAGAAATCTTGAGAGCATGGGAATGGCACCCTGTTATTATTTCTTACACCAGATAACATTTCCTTGTGCGTGAGAAGTTTGTCCAGAACTCCAGGTGTCTGCAGTAAATAATCACCTAATCTCTGGGGTGGCGGGACAGAGAGCTATGTTTGCAAGCAAACCCTCAAGGACTGAGGCAGCTCCCAGAGCTGTGTCCTTTAGATAAAGGACCCCATTCTCACGGGCAGCTCCCCGCAGGATTCTTTACCTCTAGCACCACCTGGGAAGTGATGTATCAGTCATATGTAAATAATATAATAAAAGTCTCTTATTCTACTAACATGGACAGATATCTTGAGTTATATAAACCTTCCCTTCGGATCCTATAGATTTGATATTTTTAGCTTATCTGCAATAAAACAGAGAATACCTATCACTACAAATACTAAAGGTATTTTGATTTTACAGCTTATTTCTAGAAGGAAACATGCAAATGACATTACTTATCCTTATTTTAAAAATGTAAGTTTTAAATACGATCTATGCAGTGAAGGTATTTTTATTTCAGATAAGAAAACCATATCGTTATTACATGAGCAATTGGTAAGGTAAAGTAAGCTTTGTCTTAAACTTCAGTTCAGTTTACTTCAGTTGCTCAATCGTCTCTGACTCTTTGCAACCCCATGGACTGCAGCATGCCAGGCATCCCTGTCCATTGCCAACTCCCAGAGTTTACCCAAACTCATGTCCATTGAGTCAGTGATGCCATCCAACCATCTCATCCTCTGTTGTCCCCTTCTCCTCCTGCCTTCAATCTTTCCCAGCATCAGGGTCTTTTCAAATGAGTCAGTTCTTTGCATCAGGTTGCCAAAGTACTGGAGTTTTGGCATCAGCATCAGTTCTTCCAAGGAAAACTCAGGACTGGTTTGAGTTGGACTGGTTGGATCTTCTTACAGTCCAAGGGACTCTCAAGAGTCTTCTTCAACACCAACAGTTCAAAAGCATCAATTCTTCAGTACTCAGCTTTGTTTTGGAGAAGGCAATGGTACCCCACTCCAGCACTCTTGCCTGGAAAATCCCATGGATGGAGGAGCCTGGTGGGCTGCAGTCCATGGGGTCGCTAAGAGTCGGACACGACTGAGCAACTTCACTTTCACTTTTTCACTTTCATGCATTGGAGAAGGAAATGGCAACCCACTCCAGTGTTCTTGCCTGGAGAATCCCAGGGGCAGGAGAGCCTGATGGGCTGACGTCTATGGGGTCACACAGAGTCAGACACTACTGAAGTGACTTAGCAGCAGCAGCTTTGTTTATGGTCCAACTCTCACATCCATACATGACCACTGGAAAAACCATAGCTTTGACTAGACTGACCTTTGTTGGCAAAGTAATGTCTCTGCTTTTTAATATGCTGTCTAGGTTGGTCATAACTTTCCTTCCAAGGAGTAAGTGTCTTTTAATTTTATGGCTGCAGTCACCATCTGCAGTGAGTCCCCAAAAATAAAGTCTGTCACTGTTTCCACTGTTTCCCCATCTATTTGCCATGAAGTGATGGGACTAGATACCATGATTTTAGTTTTTGGAATGTTGTCTTAAACTTTATTTAATACAGAGTTGAGAATTGGTAGCACTGAAGTGGCCCTTAACATATGGGCTTGAATAATAACTCCCTTCCTTTATTTATAGAAAATGCTCATTCAATTGCTATTGCATTAAACTTCTAAAGCATGAACCCAATATGGAGCATTATGGCTTATTAATTTTAATTCAATCCCTTTCACTTTTGATGAATAATACAGCTTCTTGTCTACTCTAATACACATAAAACAGAATCTGAAAATACTACAACAGTGAAGTTTAATTCTTATACTTTATCAGATATTTTCTTAATTTATATTTCCCCTTCATTTATTTTTCTTTGTTCATTTATCTTTCTAATACTCTTGAATGGAGTTTTAAAGTATTCTAAAATTGATGCTTCAGTCAAACTCTGTGCTTCTTTCAGCTAATGCTTCACATGTACAACTTTCTAAACCAGCGTCCTTTTGCTTCAACTGTCACATTTTAAAATAAATTAGAGACTCACTATCCACTGGCTATTGAAGTTCATGAATTAATTGACTTGAATGTTTTGGCTTTCTTTGATCTAAGCTATTTTCTCTGTAATACTGTGATTTACCTGACATTAAAGGGCAAACTGAGCAGTGAGTTTCTGGAACTACATTCCTAAAAAAACAGCACCAGTATACCAATGAATGGCATTAATTGCACTTGGGATATTTATATAGAAGGAAGATGCTAATATAACATTTCTACTATATATCAAGTGTCAGATATTATAATCAGTGCTATTTCAATGGTCAACATGATCATTTGGTTCTATTCAGCAGATGTAGTTAATATCTACTATCTGCAGTATTTTGGAGGATATCAGGAAACATCTATTAGGTATACTTAAAGACTCTTGCCTGGAAAGTCCCATGGACAGAGGAGCCTAGTAGGCTACAGTCCATGGGGTTGCAAAGTCGGACACAACTGAGCGACTTCACTTTCACTTTTCATTTTCATGCACTGGAGAGGGAAATGGCAACCCACTCCAGTGTTCTTGCCTGGAGAATCCCAGGGTCAGGAGCCTGGTGGGCTGCCGTCTATGGGGTCGCACAGAGTCGGACACAACTGATGTGACTTAGCAGCAGCAGCAGCAGCAGCAAAGACAATACAAGTGAATATAGCCTGATTTTAGAATATATCCCTTTCTATCCCCAAGCTCAATCAGGTTGTCAGCTGAACCCAGCTGGTTATAGGATAGTAGTCACTATTTTCTTCCTGGCTCTCAATTAGGGGCTACTCATAATCCCTAGGGACTTCCCAGGTGGCACTAGTGATAAAGAACTCACCTGCCAATGCAGGAGACATAAGAGACTGGGGTTTGATCCCTGGGTTTGGAAGATCCCCTGGAGGAGGGCATGGCAACCCCCTCAGTATTCCTGCCTGGAGAATCCCATGGACAGAGGAACTTGGTGGGCTACAGTCCCTGGGGTCACAAAGAGTCAGACACAAGTGAAGTAATTTAGCATGCACCCATGCTTCATCCTTAGAGGCCTCAGTCTCATCCTTGCAAATAGGACCGCACATCTCAGAACCAAAAAAGGCAGGTCTTAACTTTCTTAAACTTAAAATCTCTCCGATTTTCCCTCCTCTGTTTCTTTTTCCTTCAGTTATGAAAAGTTCTCTGATTTTTTTAAAGGCTCATGTAATTAGATTGGAACCCTTGGATAATTCAGGCTACTCTCCTTACTTTAAGGTCGATAGCCTAAACTACCTTCCCAGGTGGCACTAGCAGTAAAGAACCCACCCATCAATGCAGGAGATTTAAGAGTTTGATCCCTGGGTGGGGAAGATCCCCTGGAGGAGGGCACGGCAACCCACTCCAGGAATCTTGCATGGAGAATCCCATGGACAGAGGAGTCTGGCAGGCTAAGGTACATCAGGTCCCAAAGACTCGGACACGACTGAAGCAACAGCATGAATGCAACCGAAATCACAACTACAAAGTTCCTTTTGCCATGTAATGTAATATATTAACAGGGTCTATGAATTAAAGCATGGACATTTTGAGGGGACCCTTTTGCCTACCACACTAGGTACTCTTTAGCTTTTTTCTCTAACTCATACAATGCTAAAATAATTTTTTGAATGAGCATTGAAGCTTATGTCCAAACAGCTAAAATATTTTTTGTAACACTAGAGTACATGGGAGTGAAAGTAGCTGTTGCTAAATAATATATATAGTAAGTCTACTATCAGTTCAACTAAAAAAAAAACAAAACATTTTTGAGAAAAAGGTATGCCATCTCAATTGAAAAATAAAACTTGTTAAAATACTAGGAAAATATTTTATTTGTAAAGAAAGAATGTCAAGTGTTTAATGCTATTTTAAGACATTTTTCTAAAGATCTTCCTCTTAAAGTAAAAACTTTATAAATTAACTTTTATAAACAGAGTTCAGTCTATTTTGACATTTATTAAATACCTTGACTGTAGTGAAGTAAAGAAAACACTAACATTTAGAGACATAACTCTTAATGAACTTAAATAGTCACAAAGGAAGTAAAACAAAAAGCCATTAGGGCCTTAATACCAAACAAAAGATAAAATATTCATTTTATGACTTTTTAAAATTTTCCTAAGCCTTCCCTTTCCTTCATTAGAAGTGCCTGTATCATCCTTTCACCCCACACATCTTTTTTATCCAACCAGTCCATTCTAAAGGAGAGCAGTCCTGGGTGTTCATTGGAAGGACTGATGCTAAAGCTGAAACTCCAATACGTTGGCCACCTCATGCGAAGAGTTGACTCATTGGAAAAGACTCTGATGCTGGGAGGGATTGAAGGCAAGAGGAGAAGGGGACGACAGAGGATGAGATGGCTAGATGGCATTACTGACTTGATGGACATGAGTTTGAGTGAACTCTGGGAGTTGGTGATGGACAGGGAGGCCTGGCGTGCTGCAATTCATGGGGTCGCAAAGAGTCGGATATGACTGAGTGACTGAACTGAACTGAACGCCTTTTATAAGTCTACTTCTGGCCACAGCTATGTTAAGAGTATAAGATCTTAGAGTCAGCAGAGACTATAGATCCTGCAGGTCCAACCCCCTCAATTTAGAGGGCATGACTGAAACTTTTTCCAGCTTTTAAGTTCTTTAAAGAAAACTTTTCTAAGAACAAAAGGTTTGTCCAACCTAGTCAGATTCAAGAGCTTTTTAACACATTATAACATCTCTAAAAAGACAGTTTAAAAAGAACATGATCACGATTCATTCACAATTTCTGTATCAAAATACAGTTATCCACTAAATTTCAAAGATTTGGTGGGTGTTACTGAGGGTACAATATTCTTTAATTTAGCATATAATGCAACAGTTAATATATCTTAGGTGGATTTTAGTCTTATGAGGTTTCCATCTGAATTAAGGAAATTAAGAGAAATTGGGAAATTAAAAAAATTCAGAAGGTAAATCTTCCTTATATTTTTGTGCATTTAATAAAATATTTAGTTGGATCTCATCTAATATATGTCACTAAATACAAAAAAGAAAAAAAAAGTAAAGAAAAAAGAAAAAGTGACCTATATATTTTTCCAAGTGACCACAGGTAGATGGATACAAATAATATCAACTGAGAGTGACTGGAAAGGAATTAAATTGTGTTTTACTATTAATGATTGAGAATATTTTTCATAAACAGAGAAAAATCTAAACTGGAATTTACCTATGCTTAATTAAATTCATCATTGAGGACAGAGCCTAATAAATAATGATTAAAGGAGGTGCAGGTGGCACAGTGATAAAGAATCTGTCTGCTAATGCAGGGAACACTGGAGAAGCAGGTTCAATCCCTAGTTGAGGAAGATCCCCTGGAGTAGCAAATGGCAATCCACTCTGGTATTCTTGCCTGGAAAATTCCATGAAGAGAGGAGCCTGACAGGTTATAATCCATGGGGTTGCAAACAGTTGACATGACTGAGCAACTGAGTACACACACACACACACACATACACAAGTGACTACTATCATGAGCCCAGTTTTTGAGCTTGACAGAACACTCTACTTAAAGTTGCAGTGAGACTGACTATATATTACTAATTTCCAACTCCAGAAAGATACTTCAGGAATGCCAAATGCCACTCCAAGTATTATTTTGATATTCCTTCTTATCTACTCCTTTCTTATAAATTACCAGTGAAGAAAGAGTAGAAGTTTCTAGAGCTGAGATAGTGAGATAGTTTAGTTTAGTTTTTTTTTTTTTTTTAAGGCAAGCAAATACGATGTTTTGTTTCTTGGTTTTTATTCGTATCAGGTAGGTGCTCGCCCACTTGACTAAAGGTTATAGCACAACAGCCTATTCACAACATATGGTTTTGAGCATCAAGGTTTAAGATCAGAATGAAACCAATCATAAGGGTGCCCTTGTACTGAACCACCAAGTTGGTACCACAGGGCAGATAAAAACCTAGTAAATGGGCTGATTTCGGAGCTTGGGCTAAGTTAGCTGAGTTAGCAGCTGGTAGTTTTTTGTTTTGCCTTGTTTACTGTTATTTTTATTTCACCTGCAAAACCAAAAGTTTATTAGCGCATAGTGGTAGCCAGTGTATTACAGTTCCAAATTGTTCTTAATGATTGTTTCAGCTTTGTGTGCATGTTTATGGGCATCCATGTGTGTGTAGCTGAATATTTTGATGCTTAATTTCCTTTAAGACTTGTTTCCAGCTTAAAGATCATTTTTATTATGGAGAGGAAAGATCCTAAAAGTCTGCTTTGTCAGCCATCACTTAACAAAACAATATCTAGAGAGAGAACATTCTTTCTCTAATTATCAAATAATAGGAAACAGAACAAAATGACTGTTTTTGTTGGCATTTGTTACAAACCCTAGTCCATTCTATGTCTCCTTTTTACATTATCCAGAGTTCATATAAAGCTTTGGATTCATTTTTTTAATTTCTCCAAGTTTATGAATCTTCCCTTTTGTAAGTCTGATTAAAATAAATCCATGGTCACCTAAGAAACCTTTCTTTCCTTCTCATTTGAATTAAAGTTGTCAAGATTAATTTTAAAAAAACTCACATTCCCATGAGTCACATTGTAAAAAGACTTTTATTTTTAACTTAATTCCATCCAACAAGAGAGGAACTGGTGAGTGACAGGAAAGTCATAAGAGGTTTTAGTGTCTGAATGAAGCTTTGATATTTTCTAGTTGAATCTGAACATTTTGTACTTAAGAAAACTGAAGTTTAGAGATACTTGGATCAAATCATAGATAGCATATGGACTGATGATCAGCTATTTGACTTAACATTTAATATTTCTGGTGAAAAATTGTTATGATTCAGTCGTTAATAGGGATCAAAAGAAATACTAGCCATATTTAGAATTTAGAAAATCATATTTTACAAACTTGAGAAAACCTATATAAATCGACCTTACATCTACAAATGAAAATAAATATAGCAATTATTAGGTTGTCATGTTCAAGAATTTGGGAAGAAATTTGAAATATTTATGAAATGGGGAAAGCAGTTAAGTATACCTGATTGAAAAAGAAAAAAAACAAAAAACAAAAAAGAGAGAAAGAAAACAGGATGGGTTTTAAAAGTCAACAAAAACAAGTCTGAAGATCTATTGTAGAGTTAATTCCACAAAAACTATTATTAAGGCCTACTATTCTCAAGGCTATTCTATCTAGACATTGTTTGATATAATTTCCAGGCTGGTATTGTCTTTAAAACACTTATGCCAAAATATAAAATCCTACACTTGGCATGCTTGATGAAATGAAATTCCCATTTGCTTCTCATTAGCTCCAACATGAGCACATGCAGCTACAGGATGTCTATTGTAATTATGACTAGAATTTCAAAAATAAACAAGGAAAATTTCCATACTAACTAGGAAATGTTGAAAAACCATATGCCACAAAATTTGAGATATTTACCATTTAAAAAACTATACTGAAAACTCAATCCCAAAAGTCATACTTGAGACAAAGATTGATCCAGAATATGAGAAAGAGCCCTTTATAGAACCAAGTAAACAGGTCATAGTAGGATTAGAGCATACATGGATTCGAATATGATGTTTAAGAACCTCATGAGACCTCAAAAACTAAACAGAGTGATGAAGCCATGGGAAGTTTATTCTGAGTTTATATTAATAGTTCACTTGGACAGTTTTACAAGAATAGAACTGGAACATTGCGATAGCTCATTTTGAACTTGGAAAACTGAGCCAGGCAAAGAACTGGATCACTGTTTCACCTAAGTGGTTGGATTCATGTAAATGAATAACAAAGATGTTAAAAATCAGGCACTGACTGACTTCAGCTCTGATGCATTATGCAGGTTACTGGGTACCTGCAGTAACAAAGTATAACCCAAGTAAATTTAAATCTAGTTTGGTCTCTTTGATTGAAGTGGAGTCCTGGAAGAAAATCTAAAAATCTTACACTGCATTCCAGAGCCTAATACTGAACTACTTACAGACAAACAGAAATTTATACCAACTCTATGGAAAAAGGTATATTTCAGATGAAAAGGCTACTCTGAAGTCTCTAAATGTATACAACAACAGTAAAATAATAGAAGAAAGTTTCCATTACATAAAGTGAAGAAAGTGAAAATGAAGTCACTCAGTCATGTCTGACTCTTTGGGACCCTATGGATGGTAGCCTACCAGGCTCCTCCGTCCATAGGATTTTCCAGGCAAGAGTACTGGAGTGGGGTGCCATTTCCTTCTCCAGGGGATCTTCCCAACCCAGGGATTGAACCCGGGTCTCCCACATTGTAGGCAGACACTTTACTGTGTGAGCTACCAGGGAAGTCTCCATTACATAAAGAAACACTTAAATCTTCAGACCAACAGTATTCAAGCAATGCAAAAAAATATATAATTAAGAGTCACAAAATAATCCATCAAGTACTCATTTATTCTACAAATAAATACTTTATTTGTTGGAAATGTCAGTAAACAAACAGATCAAATTTCCTACCTTCATGGAGCTTAAATTCTAGTAAGTGAAAGTTACTCAGTAGTGTCTGACTTTTTGCAACCCCATGGACTATACAGTCCATGGAATTTTCCAGGCTAGGCCTCCGGCATTGCAGGAGGACTTTACCAGCTGAGCCACCAGGGAAACCCAAGAATAAAGGGGTGGGTAGTCTATCCTTCCTCCAGCAGATCTTCCAGACCCAGGAATTGAACCACAGTCTCCTGCATTGCAGGTGATTCTTTACAAACATGCAATCAGGGAAGATGAAATTCTAGTAATGGCAAACATAATGTATTAGGTAAGCTACATATTAGAAGATAATAAATGCTCAGGAGAACAGCAAATACAGAAAATGTTAGAGGGGAAAGGTTGGTTTCTACTTTTAAATAATATGGTTGAGAAGGATCTCCTTACAAATGCAATACCGGGGCTACAACTGAAAAATGTGATGGAGGGGCAGTTTAATATCTAAGGAAAAGTATTCCATGTAGAAACATAACCTGTTTGCTCTATTTCAAAATATACTTCCATCTTAAAGTTTTTAATGTCAACAAAAGTTATAAAAATAAAAAAGCCAGGCAGAAAAGCAAAATTCCCAACAAAGGGTAATTCAAAATATCATACTTCCCTTCTCAAGTACTGGTAACAGAACACTATAGAAAAATTTTTATGACGTCTAGAAGAAGAAAATTTTGTGTACAAAACTCTAAATGATCCAAAACTGTCTTTCATTTTTTACAAATCTGAAAGTCATTTTTGCTCATGCTTGAGTTCAGGAATTGTCTTATTAAAAATGTTAAAAAATTACCAAATATCTAAAATTACCTAAAGAATAAAAATTACGTATTGAAGAAATAGAGTGCAAGTGTAATCTAATTAGAGATCTGAAGAATGAAAAACTTATGGTTTGGGGAAAAACTAGTGTGGAAGGTGAAACAATCTTTCAATTTTTACTAAATAATTACTGTGAATATATAATACAACAATGCAAGGTCAAATTATTTTTAAAGTGAAAACGTTTATTTCTGTCACCACTTGGTTCTCTGGTGGCACTTATTTATGAGGAATATTTCCTTAAGTTCCTGATTATAACTGTCTTTGTTTGATTTTTTTACTTGAAGAAAAAAAAAAAATATTGTCGTTGTTCACTCGTTAAGTCCTCTCCAACTTTTTGTAACCTTATGGACTGCAGCACCCCAGGCTCTTCTGTCCTCCACTGTCTCCTGAATCAGGTTATGCTAACTAACCATTTCATCCTCAGTCATCCCCTTCTCCTTTTGTCTTCAATCTTTCACAGCATCAGGGTCTTTTCCAAGTAAGCTCTTGGCATCAGGTGGCCAAAGTATAGGAGATTCAGCTTCAGCATCAATCCTTCCAATGAATATTCAAGGTTGATTTCCTTTAGCATTGACTGGCTTGATCTCCTTGCTGTCCAAGGGACACTCAAGAGTTTTCTCAAACACCACAATTTGAAAGCATAAGCTTTACATTGCTCAGCCTTCTTTATACTCCAACTCTCACATCCATATATTACTGGAAAAACTATGGCTTTAACTATACGGACCTTTGTCAGCAAACTTATGTCTCTGCTTTTTAACATGCTGTCTATGTTTCTTATAGCTTTTCTTCCAAGGAACAAGTGTCCTTTAATTTCACGCCTGCAGTCACTATCTGCGGTGATTTTGGAGCATCAGTCAGACAGTTCAGTCGCTCAGTCATGTCCGACTCTTTGAGACTGCATGGACTGCAGCGCGCCAGGCTTCCCTGTCCATCACCAACTCCTGAAGCCTACTCACACTCATGTGCACCGCATCGGCATTGCCATCCAAGTATCTCATCCTCTGCCGTCCCCTTCTCCTCCCACCTTCAATCTTTCCCAGCATCAGGGTCTTTTCCAATGAGTTAGTTCTTCACATCAGGTGGCCAAAATATTGCAGTTTCAGCTTCAGGATAGGTCCTTCCATTGAAAATTCAGGAATGATTTCCTTTAGGATTGACTGGCTAGATATCCTTGTAGTGAAAGGGACTCAAGATTCTCCAACACCACGTTCAAAAGCATCAATTATTCAGTGCTCAGCTTTCTTTATAGTACAATTCTGACATCCATATGTGACTACTGGAAAAACCATAGCCTTGACTAGATGGACCTTGCCAGGAGCCACCGTGGGAGATCCCATGCGGAAAAGACCGGACAGGCAAAGGCGGATCAGGCCTCGAGGGACCCCCTGAATCTGCTCAAGCATCCACCCCAAAACCAGAATCTGTCTGTCTTACTATTTTGTGCCTTTTACCAACTCTTCTGACATTAACAGGGGGCTATCCCCGACTACATTTCTCTGGAAAATGTCAACTTAGGGCTTTAGTTAATAAGTCTCCTGGGCATGAAAGGAATATTTCTATTTTAACCCCTCTGTTGGCTTTCTTGATCATAGCTTGGCAATCATAGTTGGCAATCATAGCTTGCTTGACAGGTTTATCCATACTCTTGCAATTAACACACATGATTGTTCACAACTCCCCAAACTTGAAAGGCACGGGAAGCCAAAACATTCTAAAAGTCCTAATGAGCATAGAGTCCTTTAAGGGATGAAAAATTATTAGAATAGATAGTACTGGTAAAGGGCTTCATTATTAGGCCAATGCTTGCTGCCAAGTTCCCATATCCCTTATCCATTGTGAACCTGGGAGTGCATTCGTTAACGTAGTTGGAATGTAAGAAAAACAAGTAGCAGCCTTGGAATTAACCACATCAGACCTTTGAGCTAATTGGTTCTTTCTTTGTTGTGACCCACCGCACCTTCGCTCCATGAGAATGTAACTCTCTCTAGTACTTTCTGAGGCTGGGAGAAATAAAGAAGAAACACTTTAAGAGAAAATAAGTTTTCTGGTTGAGCAGCCTTTATCAAAAAAGGGTCATAAAATGTCCACAGGCCTCCAAGGCCAGAAGATAATGTACACAACATTGTTTATGGGAAAGGTATGCAAAAAAAATCCTGGTTTTGATAAAGACAAAACAGATGTAATGTTTGGGCTGACTCTGTATGACTTTGCATCTTTCATTTCCCTCTATGTACAAGTCAAGGTATAAAAGTTCCTTTTGAAAATAAAGTTATGGGCCTCACTCACCGAAGCTTGGTCTCCCTGTGTAGTTCTTTTTTTCCTTTTCTCTCCTTTTCTCTCTATGTTCTTCCTTCAGGATGACTCCTTGGGGCACAGGGGCTCTCTGAGTTCACTTTTTTGCCTGGGTTTCTAAGACCCGATCGGGAAGGTGCCCTGCATCTTCAGTAGGGAGGGGACGTCCTGCATCCTCACCCCACAGAGAGGGCGCCTGTGGCCTCCGTGAACAGAGCAAGTTCTGTGCCAGGAGCTTTATTGGCTTTCTGTGTTTATCAAGGAAGATCAAGCCTTGCTCTCTGTTTTGCTATCCTTTCGCCTAGGTCGTCATCCTGAGGGTAACCCTGGATCCTGCTGGGGCTGGACCCCAGCAGGACCTTTGTTGGTAAAGCAATGTCTTTGCTTTTTTAATACTCTGCCTAGGTTGGTCTTAGCTTTTTTTCCAAGGAGTAAGTATCTTTTAATTTCATGGCTGCATTCATTATCTGCAGTGATTTTGGAGCCCCCCAAAATAAAGTCTCTCTATTTTCTATTGTTTCCCCATTTATTTGCCATGAAGTGATGGGACTGGATGCCATGGTCTTAGTTCTCTGAATGTTGAGTTTTAAGCCAACATTTTCATTCTCCTCTTTCATTTTCATCAAGAGGCTCTTTAGTGCTTTGTCACTTTCTGCCATAAGGGTGGTATCATCGGCGAATCTGAGGTTATTGATATTTCTCTTGGCAGACTTGATTCCAGCTTGTGCTTCTTCCAGCCCAGCGTTTCTCATGATGTACTCTGCATACAAGTTAAATAAGCAGGGTGACAATGTACAGCCTTGACATACTCATTTCCCAACTGGGAACCAATCTGTTGTTCCATGTCCAGATCTAACTGTTGCTTCTTGACCTGCATATGGATTTCTCAGGAGGCAGGTCAGGTGGTCTGGTATTTCCATCTTTTTAAGAATTTTCCACAGTTTGATGTGATCCACACAGTCAAAGGTTTTGGCCAAATCAATAAAGCAGAAAGATGTTTTTTCTTCAATTCTCTTGCTTTTTTGATGATCCAGCAGATGTTGGCAATTTGATCTGTGGTTCCTCTGCCTTTTCTAAATCCATCTTGAACATCTGGAAGTTCACAGTTCACATGTTGAAGCCTGACTTGGAGAATTTTGACCATTTCTTTGCTAGTGTGTGAGATGAGTGCGATTGTGTGGTAGTTTGAACATTATTTGGCATTGTCTTTCTTTGGGATCAGAATGAAAACTGACCTTTTCTAGTCCTGTGGCCACTGCTGAGATTTCCAGATTTGCTGGCATATTGAGTGGAGCACTTTCACAGCATCATCTTTAGAATTTGAACTAGCTCAACTGGAATTCCATCACTTCCACTAGCTTTGTTTGTAGTGAGGCTTCCTAAGGTCCACTTGACTTCCCATTCCAGGATGTCTGGCTCTGGGTGAGGGGTCACACTATCGTGGTTATCTGGGTCATGAAGATCTTTTTCATATAGTTCTTCTGTGTATTCTTGCCACCTCTTCTTAATATCTTATGCTTCTGTTAAGACCATAACATTTCTGTCCTTTATTATGTTCATCTTTCCAAGAAATATTCCCTTGGTATTTCTAATTGTCTTGAAAAGAACTTTAGTCTTTCCAATTCTATTGTTTTCCTCTATTTCTTCGCATTGGTCACTGAGGAAGGCGTTCTTGTCTCTCCTTGCTATTCTCTGGAACTCTGCATTCAAATGGGTATATCTTTCTTTTTCTCCTTTGATTTTTATTTCTCTTCTTTTCACAGCTATTTGTAAGGCCTCCTCAGCAACCATTTTTCCTTTTTGCATTTCTTTTTCTTGGGGATGGTCTTGATCATTGCCTCCTGTACAATGTCACGAACCTCCATCCATAGTTCTTTAGGCACTCTGTCTATCAGATCTAATCCCCCGAATCTATTTGTCACTTCCACTGTATAATCATAAGGGATTTGATTTAGGTTATTCCTGAATGGTATAGTGGTTTTCCCTACTTTCTTCAACTTAAGTCTGAATTTGGCAATACAGAGTTCATGATCTGAGCCACAGTCAGCTCCTGGTCTTGTTTTTGTTGACTGTATAGAGCTTCTCCATCTTTGGCTGCAAAGAATATAATCAATCTGGTTTCTGTGTTGACCATCTGGTTATGTCCATGTGTACAGTCTCTTGTGTTGTTGGAAGAGGGTATTTGCTACCACCAGTGCATTCTCTTGGCAAAACTCTGTTAGCCTTTGACCTGCTTCGTTTTGTACTCCAAGGCCAAATTTGCCTGTTACTTCAGGTAGCTCTTGACCTCCTACTTTTGCTTTCCAGTCCCCTATAATGAAGAAGACATCTTTTTTGGGTTTTAGTTCTAGAAGGCCTTGTAGATCTTCATAGCAAAGTTCAACTCAGCTTCCTCAGCATTACTGGTCAGGGCATAGCCTTGGATTACTGTGATATTGAATGGATTGCCTTTGAAACGAACAGAGACCATTTTGGGTCTTTTGAGACTGCATCCAATAGTGCATTTTGGACCCTTTTGTTGCCTATGATGGCTACTCCATTTCCTCTAAGGGATTCTTGCCCCCAGTAGTAGATATAATGGTCATCTGAGTTAAATTCACCCATTGCAGTCCATTTTAGTTCACTGATTCCTAAAATATCTATGTTCACTCTTGCCATCTCCTGTCTGACCACTTCCAGTGTGCCTTGATTCATGGACCTAACATTCCAGGTTCCTATGCAATATCATTCTTTACAGCATCGGACTTTATTTCCTTCACCAGTCACATCCACAACTGTTTTCTTTTCTTTTTTTTTTTTTTTTTTGCTTTGGCTCCATCTCTTCATTCTTTCTGGAGTTATTTCTCCACTCTTCTCCAGTGTCATATTTGGCACCTATCAACCTGGGGGAGTTCATTTTTCAGTGTCCTACTTTTTTGTCTTTTCATACTGTTCATGGGGTTCTCAAGCCAAGAATACTGAAGTGGTTTGCCATTCCCGTCTCCAGTGGGCCACGTTTTGTCAGAACTGTCTGCCATGACTCATCCGTCTTGTGTGGCCCTCCCGGTCATGATTCGTAGTTTCATTGAGTTATACAAGGCTGTGGTGCACGTGATCACTTTGGTTAGTTTTCTGTGATTGTGGTTTTCATTCTGTCTGCCCTCTGATGGATAATGATAAGAGGCTTATGGAAGTTTCCTGATGGGGAGACTGACTGAGGGGGAAACTGGGTCTTGTTCTCATGGGCGGGGCCATGTCCAGCAAATCTTTAATCCAGTTTCTGTTGATAGGCGGGGCTGTGTTCCCCCCCTGTTGCTTGACCTGAGGGGAAACTATGGTGGAGTTAATGAAGATAATGGAGACTCCTTCAAAAGGTCCCAGGCATGCACTGCTGCACTCAGCGCCCCTGCCCCTGCAGCAGGCCACCGCTGACCCACGCCTTTGCGGGAGACTCCTGGACACTCATGGGCATGTCTGGGTCAGTCTCTTGTGGGGTCACTGCTCCTTTCTTCTGGGTCCTAGTGTGCACAAGAGCCTAAGTATACAAAATCTGTCACTGATTCCAGGTTTCCTTTCTATTTGCCATAAAGTAATGAGACCTGATACCATGATCTTAGTTTTTTGTTTGTTTTTTAAGTATTGAGCTTTAACTCATATTTTTCATTCTTAATTAAATGCCTATTTTTGTCATATCTTCCTTCTATAGAAATTTCAATAAATTATTTTTGTGCATTATGTCACTACCAGTCTTTGCACCCTTAAACCAAATCTTGAGATTGCTTGGGCCACCCAGATACTTTAAAGCCCAAATGACAAGAAACCAGGATGCTAATCTCTTCAAGGACTATTTTGTCTTCTTTGTTTTTGAACCTTTAATCTGCTGATAAATACACACATGTACAGACACACAGATGTATGTGTGTGTGTGTGTGTGTGTGTGTGTGTTTGTGATGCAGTTTCTTTAACAAACTACTGTAGACTTAGTGGCTTAAAACAATACAAATTTATTATCTTGAGGACAGAAATCTAAGTAAATCTGCAAGGACCCATTCACTCTGAAGGCCCTAGGAGAGAATCTATTTTCTCATATTTCTAGCTTCTGGGGTTGCTTAAATTCCTTGGCTTGTGCTTCCCTCTACCATATTTGAAGCCAGCAGAATAGCATATTCAACCTCTAACTCTGCTTCCATTATCATACCTCCTTCTTTAATTGACACTCGTGCCTCCTTTCATAAAGACTCTTGATCACAGTATGCTCATACAAATAATCCAGGATAATCAAAATCCTTAATTTAGTTATATATGCAACATCCTTTTGCCATGTAATATATATTCACAGGTTATGGAGATTAAGACATGGAGTTTTGGGGGTCATTATTCAGCCACATGTGTGTGTTCGTGAGGACGTGTATATCAAGGTATCCTAGTTGCAATGAAAAATTCATAATTTCAGTCTGTTTTCTCCCCCCCCGCTTTTTTTTTTTTTTTTTGCTGTTAGGCTATAGCCTATTTTACAGATTAAAAATTAAGTGAACATTGATTTCTTGTTATCTTGTGAAGAACTGCCACTAGGAAATTCATAGGACAATTACTCAATGAATATGGTCAATTAGCTATTCTACACAGATTGTAAGCTTTACAAATTTCTAATGGTGGAGTTAATTAATATAGATACATACAATACCTCAACTTTTACCTATAAAAGTAAAAAAAAGATCTAAGCAATAAAAATCACTGAGAGCTTAGAGGATAATTTATCTGAGAGAGAAGATATAAACATTTCAGAACATATTTTAGTTCTTTCTTAGCTTTTAGAAACCTCCAAATCCCCTACTCGCATACAGAAAGTGCTCCTTGAGTAATTTCAAATTCTCAGGTGCTTTCATTCAAGAGAAGTTTGGGAAGATTTTTGCCTGCGGGCCTTAAGAGCACTAAATCCTATAGTACAAAATACCACCTAGGCTTCTGAGCTTACTACTGTCTTCAGAAAGCTCTCTCATTGGGGAGCATTCTAAAATAATTTTAGGCAGCATGACATATTATTTAAACACACATAGACACTGCTGCTTTAAAAAGCTTTCAAAAGCAGCTGACTCTAATTACTAACACCAACAAAGTAAATATTACCTATAATCATGGTGATAATATGTAAAAGGAAATAGATACTAAGACAAATACTGTGTGCTGCTCTAACACAAAGGAGAAGCAGACTCGAGGGCAAAGGAAGTTGTGGTTTAGTTTGATATCCTCAAACACATATAGGTTATTGTCATCATCAGGGTGGTGGTGATATCATAGATCAATTTCCTGAATGACAGATACAGACAATCATGAGCTAGAGCCTAAGAGTTTGAATGCTCTGCACAGTCATGTGTAGTGAATTATGGAGATAGGATATTACACCAATAGCCTGCATTGTTAGGGCAACACTGCAGCATTTGTATATCATAAGCTGAAAATAGTTATCAGTAGAGATGGGAGTGCAAGTGATGGAGGGAAATAAAAGAATGCATTCCGATCACACAGTATTTCTGCATTATGAGGAAAAGGCAGAAGATTAGAAAATAGCAGTAACTGTGAACATGCAGATTTTCCTTTACATCTGGGGAAAGAACTCTCTTATTTCTTTTTATTTTTTGTAGAATACATGGGAGGAAAAAAAGCCCAAGGGAATGTAGAATAAATGAGAAAAATAAAATGACAGAAAGAATTAAGTCTCAAGTGGCTTAGCTAAGCAAATTTAAATGCCTGGCTACGTTCTTTAACAATGTGCGTTTGTTTTGTGTTTGCTTCCTTTCCTTAGGATATTGGTCAGTATCTGTTATTTATTCTCTACTACTGAGCACAGTTGTTGCTTAATTATTTTTATTTAAGTGAGTGAATTCTCCTAGGGTCAATCTTTAGACATTCACATTAATATGTCCTGTGATGCACAGATGATTTTATCCCAAAGCATACTGCCAGAGATGATGAACATTTTCTTTTTCTTTAGGTCATTTAATAGCTACCTTGCAGAATTAGATAGTTCTTAACACATTGTCTGACTCTCACAATATAACAGTTACACATGACATGATTAGGGATCATTCACTAAGGAAAGAGACTGTCAAATTACATTCTCCTAAGATGCCTCTTATTGATTTTACAATTTTTGTGGTGAATTTTTAGCACAAACTTTTCTAGTATTGGTGAGCTTGGACATGAGAATAATCTGACTTCCTACTTGTATGCATATCATCCTGACACCTGCTTTTCCTAAGGGGATTCAAGATTGCACAAGGCTGCCATGTTATTATAGTTTTCATGAAAGATTGCCTGAAGTGGTGTCACAACATCAGACATTCAGCTCTAGTTGACACTGAAACATCACTTACAGAAAACAGTTGCTTTGGGCATATTTTTACTTGAGCTGCGACAACTCCATCTAATCATCTAAGTGACACACCTGTGGAAATAACATTAATCAATACCTTATTCTATTACTGTTGTTATTTATTTAATTATTCATGACTTATCCAGTTTTCTACTTTGTTTTTTTTAGATTGCTACTTTGACATTTATGTTTAAAATTGATACAGAATGATTTCATTTCTTATCTTCAATAGAAGAGTAAGAGAGACTCTTCATTTTCAAGATCAACATAAATACCCTATAAGAGAATTTTGAAAGCTTCCTATAACGACTACAGTTTAAGTCAACTTCTATAACAAAAGAAACTAATGTGTATTTTAATGATCAGAATGTTTACCAAGAGCAATATAAAGGATTAAAGAGGAAATTTAGAGAGGACAAATCAAAACAGTTGAAGAGAAACAAAGGTTTAAATGTAGTACATTTATTTATATACTGAGGTAATGGGTGCAGTGGTAAAGAATCCACCTGGATGGGAAGGTCCCCTGGAGAAGAAAATGACAACCAGAACTCCAGTATTCTTGCCTGGGAAATCCTATGACAGAGAAGCCTGGTGGGACAGAGGATCCCTGGTGAGTCCATGGGATCATGAAAGAGTTGGACACAACTTAGCAGCTAAAAAATAAAACTGCATTTACATTTCTTGTCATTACTATAGGACATAAGGAAGGTGGAGGCAATACTCATGAAATATTGGCCTCTCAAATCATTTCTTACAGACTTTGTTTCCTTCAAAACATTGTTTTTCAAAAACTCTGAAGTGTAGTGCTGTCCCAGTTCTTACTAAACAAGTTTGAGAATATTTCATGTAATATAGCTCCTTATGATTATATTATATATCTTCTAGGTGATAAGCCCTTTACTGCCTTATTCTAAGAAAGAGAAAAAAAAAAAGTTTCTGACATCCTCATCACTATGTCTCTTTCTGACAGTTCCAGTAGAGCCTCACAGTGCTGCTTGATTTTCTCTCCTGACAGCAAGCCAAGCCAGTCACCAATTCAAGTGACAGAGAAGGTGGTGGAACAGGGGAGGGAGAGAAAGGTAAGAGTTAGATTTAAATAATAGCTTGAACACACTTCTCATAGCTTAAAATATATCATAGATCAAAACAATACAGGTTTTGGCTAAAATATCCAATTCTAGCCAACCTTAGTCTAATTTTTATTCCTCCATGTAACCTCAGATTATTGCTTCTTCCAATATCTTATATAATCCTGCCTATTATTATTTGAAATTACAGATATTATCCCTTCATTTTAGGAAGAAATAAACTGCAGGCTGTACCCTTATGATTTTAATTTATGGAGATGACTGAGTGATGACCGGGAGATGCCAATGCCATTGACAGATTTTCATTTATCACTTGTATTTCCTGAGAAAAGAGAGCATGCTACCCCATGCAGGGTCATATAGAGAGCCACTGAGTCTAGTCAGGAGGCAGACACAGGAGCAAGGAGGAAACTGAGGTCAGAACTTCTAGTACTGGGGTTTCTGTGGAAATGCAAGGCAGAGCATACAGTGTAGGGTTGGCTAGTTTCAATAATTCCTTTCAACTCTGGGCTCTTGTTGACTGGTGCCTTGTCTTTGAATGATTTAGGGCTGGGTACAGAACACTGATTTGTGTGTTAAAGTTAGG
Organism: Bos indicus; assembly: GCF_029378745.1. Taxonomy (NCBI): domain Eukaryota; kingdom Metazoa; phylum Chordata; class Mammalia; order Artiodactyla; family Bovidae; genus Bos; species Bos indicus. The sequence goes on along the minus strand of NC_091776.1, from coordinate 24,024,766 downwards.
TAAGAAGTTTCTTCAGGGAAGGCAATGGCACCCCACTCCAGTACTCTTGCCTGGAAAATCTCATGGATGGAGGAGCCTGGTAGGCTGCAGTCCATGGGGTCACTAAGAGTTGGACACGACTGGGCAACTTCACTTTCACTTTTCACTTTCATGCATTGGAGAAGGAAATGGCAACCCACTCCAGTGTTCTTGCCTGGAAAATCCCAGGGATGGTGGAGCCTGATGGGCTGCCATCTATGGGGTCGTACAGAGTTGGACACGACTGAAGCGACTTAGCAGTAAGAAGTTTCTTGGGGCTATAGATTCAGGATTGATTGGTTTGCATGCAAAAGACTTGCTCATAGACATGTTGTTGTTATCTTTAGGAATTAGGTAGCCTTAGGAGGGGACTTCCTCCTCAGGTCTGTAAAGTCCCCAAATGCCAAAGCACCAAGAATACAGAAAATGAGAAAATTTTGTTGTTAATGTAATTGACCATGTGATGAATGGATACCAAATAGATAAATGCTGAATCAAAATCACAGAAAGCAGGACTTAGCAAAACATAAGACATTGGAAAGGTCTCTATGAAAGGCAGGTTTTTGGTTGGATACTAGAGCCAGAGTTGGTGGTTTCTACAATGATTAATATATCAGTGCAACATCAGGCAAAATAAGGATCTTTTTTTTTTTCCTTTTTCTTTTTCACATTTAAAGGAGGCATAACTAAAGAAAGTAAGTGACCTAAAAATAGTTACCTCTGTTGAATGGTTACAATTGGAAAGCACATGTATTTCACTTCTTAAAAGTCATGGATGCACGAACACTCACTTCCAGTTCTCAAAAAGGAATAATACAAACAAAAAGGTTATATTAGTCTCTGAGCTTAGAACTGTTAATATATATTAGGGAAAACTTTTCATTTGGTAATACTTTTAATATTAAAGTACTTATTTCCTCAGCTTTCTGTTTTTCCAGTGTCATACCTATAAATACCTGCCCACACTCCATGGTTATTCTTTTTCCCCTGTTCCACATTAGAAAAATAGGTAAAACTTCATTCCAAAGCAGCCTTCACCATCTACGCTATAGATCTCATCAGGATTTTTGCTGTTGATAACTTCCCTTCTATTCTGAGTCTCATGTATCATTCATATAGTCTATACAGGTTTATTCAGTGCTTATTTTGTTATTGGCTCTATCTAGGTTTTAGGGCAATGGCAACTGGACAACAACAAGTTTCAGGGACATGGCATCTGTAAATGCAACTTTTTTTTGGAAAAACTGTCTTTGCAGATATCATTAAGAATCTCAAAATAAGATTATTCTAGATTACCAGAGTGGGTCCTACATTGGATAACACTTGTCTTTGTAAGGGAAGAGAAGACCCAGATAGAGGAGGAAGGGAAGACCAAGGAGGAGGCAGAAATGGGAACTATGCTGTGATAAACTAAAGAAGGTCTGGAGTCACAGAAGGCAGAAGAAGCAAATAAGGATTGTCTCCAAGGGTCTTTGGAAGGGCATGGATATCTTTAGGGTGAACTATACGAAAATGTTGATTCTATCATTTTGTCCCCAGAAATGTCAATTTCTTCTTGCTTGAACACAATACAAGCTTCCAGAACTCTAATTTTAGTAGGTTTGGCTACAGATATAAATACTTTGAATCATCAGGCTGTTTAAATGTTTTAAATACAAAGGAAAAAAATTCATAATGTGAAAAGAGAATTGGAAAACACAAGTATTGAGGATATAAATAGAGGAAGAGATAGAGCTATCTGGGATGCTGAGAAGGAACAGTCAACCTCATCAGCTAGAACTATAATAGACTTAACTGGTCCCATAAATAGGGTAAAATAACACAGATTTCAAATAAATTCTAGCTGTGAACAACATATCTGTATTATACAAGGAAGTCAATAATTTAACATACATCACTATAAACAAAAGACAAATTATGACAACTGAAATTAAACTATTTTCCAACTTACAAAGGAAAACATCTGTGCATAAAATATTTACATTTTACAAAATCAAAACTTTATATTTAGAGGATATTAGCTATTCAAGGCAATATATACATTCTTTTAAGATATAGACCACCATATGCCTAATGGTCTACTCTCTCATACATGGTTTTGCTATTGGTATAGATAAATCTAGATCTACATCAATACATTATAGATGGTAGCTAGAAGCTATTCTTTCAGCAAGTTCTATTATCCATCCCATTATTCTTTTCCATCTTGTTTCTGGTAACCATCCACGTTCTTAATGATAAACTCATCTACTAAGGAAAACAATTCATTTAGCCAAGTAAAGGAATAAAAAGATAAAACTGTGAAGGGAGACTTTAATATATGTTTCTACAGTGTGTGTGGGAATACTTTCTTAAAGAAACCAGAAGTTTTCAAAGTAAAAATAATCAAGTAGTTTTAACATATTTTATTTAAATATATTTTAATTATTCACTTTTACAGTATAATCACTACATTTTAAAAATTTCATATTTTTTAACAAAGAAAAAATTTTGAATCATGTATTGCTATAAGAGCAGAAGTTAACGTAATTCTAGCCAGGTTACTGGTGTTTAGCTTTTGTGACAGGAATTTGAAAGGCTGATGAATTAATAAAGTGTGTTCAAGAGAAAGTTGTCAGAGATCATTTGAAAGCAGATGGAGAAAGATGCCAGAGACAGCCACAACTTTATGTGTATGTATGTATGTTAGTCACTCAGTTGTGTCCAACTCTCGAGCCACCAGGGAAGTCCAACTTTATAGCAAGGGTTAATGAAACAGATAAACAAAAAATGTTCCTTACAAGCTCAGAAATCTGTAGAGAGGAATTAACATGAAAGGTGAACCCCCTCACCACCAACTGGGAACTTTAAAATCACAGAACTGATTAGATTACAGTTTCAAGTTTTATGCCCAGACATTTTATCTCTAATTGGTGAATTTCTCTAATGTAGATTTCAGATGAACTGAATCCTATATTACGTGGTCTTTTCTGACTGGCTTTCACTGTGCATAGTGCTTTCAAGGTTTATTCATGCCATAGTATGACCAGTATTCTGTTCCATTTTATGCACAAACAATACTCCATCATAGGGACACACGGCATTGTGTATCCAGTCTTCTGTCAACGGACACTTTGGTTGTCTTCACCCTTGGCTATCATGAATATTGCAACCATAAACATTCACACACGTTTCTGTTTGGAAACATGGTTTCATTTTTCCTGGGCATGTGCCTAGCAGTAGAATTACTGAGTCATACAGTTATATCTATGTTTAATACTTTGAGAATCTGACAGACTGTATTCCAAAACAGTTGTACTATCTTACATTCCCACTAGCAGAACACAAGGGTTCTGATTTTGCCACATTTTTGCCAATGCTATTGTTATGTGACTTTCTGATTCTAGCATCCTACAGGATGTGAAGTGACATTTCGCTGTGATCTTTCTTGCCCTTCTTGATGACCAATTATTATGACTATCCCTTTTCAAGCACACTGACCATTTGTCTATTTTCCATGGAAAGATGCTTACTCAGATCCTGCTGCCTATTTTTTAATTGGGTTATTTATCTTTGTGTTATTGTGCTGTTAAGAGTTCTTTATATATCCTAGATGCAAATACTTTATAATATATACAATTGAAAAATATTCACTCATATTATGTGGGCTGTCTTTTTACTTTCTTGATGGTGTTCTCTGAAGCACAAAACTTAATTTTTTTTAAGACTAAATTCAATGTATCTATCTTTCCATTTGTTGCCAGTTCTTTTGGTGTCATAGATAGGATGTGAAAAGTGAAAGTGTTAGTCCCTCAGTTCTGTTCAACTCTTTGCAACCCCATGGACTATAACCCACCAGATCCCTCTGTCTATGGAATTCTCCAGGCAAGAATATTGGAGTGAGTAGCCATCCCCTTCACTAGGGGATCTTCCCCACCCAGGGATTGAACCCGGGTTTCTTGCACTGTGGGCAGATTCTTTACCATCTGAGCCAGCAGGGAAGGCCCATAGTAAGGATATTTTTGCCAAAATCAATGTCATAAGTATAATCCCTGTTTATTTCTAAAAACCTTATACTCTCTGCTATTATATTAGGCATTTGATTCCTTTTGAGCCCTTTTTCTTTATATGTGGGGTAAAAGGACCAATGTCATTCCTTCACACATCAACCCAGTGTCTCAGCAACATTAATTGAAAATACTATTTTTCTTCATTGGATAGTCTTGGTGTTCTTGTCAATATTTACAATAGCTAGGACATGGAAGCAACCTAGATGTCCATCGACAGATGAATGGACAAGGAAGTTGTGGTACATATACACAATGGAATATTGCTCAGCTATAATAAGGAACACATTTGAGTCAGTTCTAATGAGGTGGATGAACCGAGAGCCTAGATATAGACTACTATATAGAGTAAAGCAAGTTAGAAAGAGAAAGACAAATAATGTATATTAATATATACATATGGAATCTAGAAAGATGGTATGGATGATCCTACATGCAGGGCAACAAAGGAGACACAGATGTAAAGAATAGACTTTTTGACTCAGTGGGAGAAGGAAAGTGTGGATGATTTGAGAGAATAGCATTGAAACATACATTACCATATGTAAAGTTGATAACCCGTGCGAGTTTGATGTATGATGCGGGGAACCCAAAGCCAGTGCTCTGTGACAACATGGAGGGATAAGGTGTGGAGGGAGGTGGGCAGAGGGATCAGGATGGAGGAGACACATGTATACCTTGGCTGATTCATATTGATGTATGGCAAAACCCATTATAATATTGTAAAGTGATTATCTTCCAATTAAAATTAATAAATTCTTAAAAAATCAATTGACTGCAGATATATGTTATTTTTTAATTCCTAATTCTAATCTGTTAATCTTTATCTCTGTCCTTGTGCCAATACCATCCTGACTTGATTATCATTTTTTGGTAATAACTTTTGAAATGAGGACTATGAGTCTTCCTACTTCGAGTTACACTGCTTACAAATTTTACTATTATAAGTAATACTTTGATGAAAATTCTTTTATTTTTGATAGCTTTTTGAAAAATTTCATTTTTAAGTATGACACAAGTAAAATTATTGAGCCTAACATATAAAAATATTTTATTTTAAAAATATAACTGTTTCTATATTTAACTGAAGTACTTACTCCTTCAAACTTAGTTTAACCTTAAATACTTCCAAGTTCTAGTTCTCAGATTCTTTTATTTAGAATTTTCTCCTTCATATGTCCAATATAAATAATCTATCATTTTCTATGTATTGACAACACTTTCTTGTATCTTTGCTGATTATTACTCTTGTTACATTGCCTTTCTCCTATGTTGTATCCTATCTTCAAAGTCTTTAAAAAAAAAGAAAAAAAAACTCTGCTACAAAATTTTCCATGATATTCTTTGCCCTAAATAGCCTCTGTAACACTTTTCTCTCTCTCTATCCTGACTTGAGTTATCCAGGCCTATTTGTTTTATACATCATCAAACCATAATTTCCACAGTATTTGTATCATTATCAATGCACACCTTATGCATAAAAGAATTTCGAGTAATTGCTACACAAATAAATTACATTTATATGTTACAGAAAACTGCAAAGAGCTTTGATCTCACAGCACATCCGACCCATGATTAATTCATTCTGCAGCAAGAAAACAACTTGCAAAAAAAGGAAAATCTGTGAATTGATTTTGGTAATGTGAACCATGTGAATTTTAGTACATGTTCACTGAATTGTTTGTAATGATGTTCTCAAATATTAGGACACTGTGAAATCAAGCACAGTAAGATGCTCAGTATTTAAATCTCACTATAGAATTATGATTTATTCATGTTTGAATATTAACTTAATAATATCTGAACATCTATATTGAAATAATTTAGTATATGCATAATTAATTACAGAGGAGGATGAGATTAGAAATTAATATTTATAAACTACAATATTTCTTGTTTCTCTGCAAATATCATCAATAAATTTGTCATAGGAAATCCATCTTGAACTAATGATTTGAAAGAGAAAAAAATCCATCCCTATTATTTCACTTCCAAGAGCAGGAAATTGTTTTAAGAAAGTAATGTAGATTTTTTTTTTAAGCTTTCATTTATGTATAATTTTGTTCTGAGTTTTGCTACATCAGTTATTCCTCCGTAACTTCTATTTGTAGAATTTATCCTCAGGTGGAAAGAAGCAATTAATTTGAAGAGGAAATACATTCAAAATCATAATTTCATAAGATGAAGTTTCTTTACTCATCTGTAAAATTGCTCCCTTTATCGAAAAAGAGAAGAGGCGTAAACAATCCAGGAGACAGCTCCATGGGGAGTGAAGATACATTCTAGAACACAACTTTAAAAATAAACACAGTAGAAAAGTGTTTCCTACCTGTAACATTTAACAAGCCTTATAGATATACATTCGAGAATACCAAATAACACAAAGGATATATATTCTTGATTCCAGTTCTGTTCTTGTTAGTTTCTAACTTCTACCTCTCATTTATTAGCCTCTTCCTTTTACTCTATTTTATACTTTAAGGATAAGAATTTTTATATATAATGAAAATAGCAGTTCTCCTATGCTTGTTTTACAGACATCAATTCCAATTCTTCCTTTCTGAGCACATACAAATCCGCACTAGTTCATTTGCTATTAATAAAAGGAAGAAATAGTACAAGTTATGAAATAAAAGAAGATACATAAATACACAAAGAAAAACCAGAACTGTATACATTATTGGGAAAGGAGGCACCTATATGCATAGGTCTGACTTCTAAATGTCCAGTGGCCAAACACAGAGCCCTTCTTTGTAAAATACATTATGTACAAATTTTATCTCATATTTTTCCCTTTAAATCCCCCCAAAACAGAGATTTATCTATATTTATTATATTAATATTGTTTACATTTATCTCTTTTAAAGCATAGTTAGGTCAATTATGCCAAACTTTTTTCAACTGAAATATATTTGACATATCACATACCAACTAAGGTGTAGATGTTAATTAGATGTATTAGCATATTGTAATATGATTCAGGTGTCTAATAAGTAGTAATTCACTACAGTTTTTATATAGATCCCCAAGGTTTTTGCTACATTTTTTTTCTATTAGCATATCATGAAAACTCACACATTTAAAATATGAATTTTAAAAATATCCCATAATTTATATCTGTGAACTTAAGTTCCAGGGAGTCAATGCAGTTTACATTTTGCAATGTAAAAATTCCCTAAAAACATTTAATAAATATAACATTTATCACATGTTAATATTTGTTTTCTTTTCTGAGTTTCTTTTCTTTTCTGCACTAAATTAAAAGATTCCTGATGTAAGGGATTATGCTTTTTATCATGGTGAATTATATGACTCAGCCAATTTTCAACTATTTTTTACCTACTAAAAATGACAATGCCATATGATTGAACTTAACATACCTATCTCCTAGGTGCCTAACTCTATTTAAGAGCAGAGTAGGTGCTCAATAAATATTTGATAGATAAATGAAAAAAATCTGTGGTAGTTTGTAAGATCCTCTGTCCATGAGATTTCCCAGGCAAGTAGACTGAGTGGTTTTCCATTTCTTTCTGCAGTATATAAGAGCTCGTGAAACTACCTGAATACATGTACTTGCATTGTTGCCCAGTTCTTATTCACTGAAAAGGAAAAGTCAAAATTAGAATTCTTGCTTGCTAGTCAGGCAATATATAAAAGAAGTGGCCATTCCCTCCCTGACTACACACACACTGCCCCTCCCCACTCCACACACACACACAGAGCCCAAGGAGTCGCACAGACTCTTTGCATACTAATTTCCATTATACACTCTACCCCTGCATGCTCAGCCAGGAAGCTTGTATTGTGTTCAATCACACATGTAAACAAAGGAGAAAAGGGTACCAATGTAGCTTCATGTAGTAAATGTCTGGATCTTTTTCCTGAATGGAGCTATCTGACTAAGTGCAGTCCTCTCTGAATTAACCTCCCACTATTCTCTGCTGCTGCTGCTGCTGCTGCTGCTAAGTCAGGTCAGTCGTGTCCGACTCTGTGCGACCCCATAGACGGAAGCCCACTAGGCTCCCTCGTCCCTGGGATTCTCCAGGCAAGAGCACTGGAGTGGGTTTCCATTTCCTTCTCCAATGCATGAAAGTGAAAAGTGAAAGTGAAGTCGCTCAGTCGTGTCCGACTCTTAGCAACCCCATGGACTGCAGCCTACCAGGCTCCTCCATCCATGGGATTTTCCAGGCAAGAGTACTGGAGTGGGTTGCCATTGCTTTATCCGTCCACTATTCTCTACTCTCTTAGAAATCTTGTGCCCACATTAGTAATCTGCATTAAATCTTCATCCTTTTTCTTAGGGGATCTTTTCCTCTATCCTTTTCTTCTCATTGATGAAATTTCACGCCCAACTCAGAAGCCCTCTCTGGAGAGGTTGCGAGACCCAGAAAAGGCATTCCAAATTTATGTTGATGAAAAAGAAGCAATAGCATTGGGAGTGTTAATTCAAAGGTTGGGATCTGAGCCCCAGCCTGTAGCTTACTTATCCAAGAGGCTCAAGCCAACCACCCTAGGCTGGCCTCCCTGCCTTTGAAAACTTGCAGCTATTGCAATCCTGATAGAAGATGCTTTAAAACTCTCTTTTGGGGGAAAGCTACTTTTTATCAGCCACCAAGTGAAACAACTTCTAAATGGGAGAGGCCATTTATGGATTTCTGATCAAAGAATCCTCAGATATCAAGTAGTGCTGATGGAAAATCCAAGACTGACTATATCCCCTTGTGAGGTTTTTAATCTAGCCACCCTCTTGCCTACCCCCGAGGGCTCTCTCCCCTTTCAGTCTTGCCTAGAAACCTTGGACCACTGGGCAAAAACCCGGGAGGGATTGTCAGAAGATCCTCTGACCAATTCTGAGGAAATCTGGTACACGGATGGAAGCAGCTTTGTCTTGGATGGAAAAAGAAGAGCTGGATATGCAGTAGTCTCCAATTTTGAGATCATAGAGGTTAAACTTTTGCCACCAGGTACTTCAGCCCAATTAGCTGAGCTCATAGCCCTAATTTGAGCTTTAGAACTGGGAAAAGGAAAAAGAGTAGCCATTGACACTGACTCCAAGTATGCCTTTCTGGTGCCACATGCACAAGCTGCTATTTGGAAAGAAAGAGGCCACTTGAGCACCCGAGGTTCCCCAATCAAATATGGTGACAAAATCCTTAGGCTTGTGGAGGCAGTCCATCTGCCCACTGAGGTTTCAGTCTCCCACTGTAAAGGACACCAAAAAGGGAGCACAGAAGTGGCATGAGGGAACCAAGCAGCCGAGGGCAGCTAAGAGAGCAGCATTACAGAACATTTACCTAATAGGGGTTGCCATCTTAGTTCCACAGACTAATTTGCCAGAAACTTTTTCATATACTGAAGGTGAGATTCTTAAAAGCTTAGAGTGCAGGCTTTCAATAAGATCATATGGGATGGTTCCACAAGGAGGGACTCCTTTTTCTGCCTGGGAACCTCCAATAAAGTCGGTTCGCTCCTTACATGCCATCACTCATTTAGGTGAAAAGGCCCTCCAAAGATTACTATAAAGGTCCTTCAGAAGAACAGGCCTCCAAACGACTATAAGCCAAGTGGTCTCCTCTTGTCCCATTTGCCAATTAAATAACCCCCAAGGAGCTCGAAGACCCCAGCTGGCCCAGCCTGTCCAATGACGTGGGACCTACCCAGGAGAGGACTGGCAGATGGACTTCACCCAGATGCCAGTTTCTCAAGGGCATAAATACCTATTAGTCATGACAGATACATTCACAGGATAGATTGAAGGCTTTCCCACCCAGACTGAGAAGGCCGAGGAGGTGGTAAAAAACAACAACAAGAACAACAACAACAAAAAAACCTGCTCCATGAAATCATTTCAAGATTTCATCTGCCCAGGTCATTACAAAGTGACGATGGGACATCATTTACTTATAAGGTTACCCAAGGGGTCTCTAAAGCATTGAGCATACTTATTATCTCCATTGTGCCTGGGAGCCTCAGTCTTCAAGAGAAGTAGAAAGAGCCAACCAATTCTTAAAATCAGGGATAAAAAAGATAATCCAGGAGAGCTCCCTGGGATAGATGGCGGCTTTACCAATAGCTATCCTCTGCACCCGCATTGCCCCTAAGGGACAGGTTGGTCTTAGTCCTTATGAGATGGTATATGGGAGACATTTTGTTTATGCCAATGACCTTTTCCTAGATCCAGGGGCTCAGATCCTCTGGTCTTATATCATGACCATAGGACAATTCCAACAGGATATAGGCTTTTGGTGTGTCAACCTAGACCCAAAAGATTCTCAAGAGTTACTGCTATATGCTTCAGGAACTCAAGTCCTAATTAAAGTCTGGAAAGATGGATCCCCAAAGGCTCAACTTCAGCCAACATGGAAGGGCCCCACTCTGTAATACTTTCTACCCCCCGCCCCCACCCCAACCCCACAGCAGTCAAAATACCAGAAAACAACTCCTGGATTTACTACTCACAAGTCAAGACGTGGAAGTAAACAGAAGAGGACACTCAATACACCTATGAGCCCCTGGGAGATCTCAGACACCTATTCAGAACTACAAAAAAATGTCATTCTAATAAACACCCTCAAAATTAAATTTCACTGGATAAGATTTCTCAGGATAGTTCAAAAGAGCTAGCACAGCTTGGCAGGGGTTGTACTCCAAAACAGACAAGAGCTAGATTTTCTGATTCCAGAACAAGGAGGGATTTGAGCCACTTGGATGAGACATGCTGTTTCTGGGTAACTACCTCCAGTTAAGTTAAAGAAAGTCTCACAGTCCTCAAGAAAAACATTCAGATCCTACAGGATCTCAAAGAATGAGCTGGAGTGTTCTTGCGGTGGCTACAATCTCTCTTTGGGCATCCTCCTGGTGATGGGAAATTTGTAGTTGGCTAATGCTCAGACTGTAAAACGTCTGCCTGCAATGTGGGAGACCCGGGTTCGATCCCCGAGTCAGGAAGATCCCCTGGAGAAGGAAATGGCAACCCACTCCAGTACTCTTGCCTAGAAAATTCCATGGATGGAGGAGCCTGGTGGTCTACAGTCCATGGGGTCACATAGAGTCGGACACGACTGAGCGACTTTGCTTTGCTTTAATGCCCTACTAGTTTCTGTCATTACCATATTAATGCTGCTTATGATTGCTCTATGTATTATCAATAGTCTAACCCATTTTGTCTCTGCCGAGGTCAACAAGCTACAACATGTGCCAGTTCAACAACGATATATAAAACTACAGCCAACCACAGAAAATATCACTCACCCTTAGATGGACACCGCTATAAGGACTGAGAGGCTTGAGACTAGCAAGAGGGGGAGGCCCAATGCCTCTCACAGTCCCAGGTCAGCAGGAAGTAGCCAGAGGGACCTCAAAGCCCCTACTCCCAAAGAATTGAGCCTCCCATCTCTTGAGGGGGGAATGTTAGATAGTTAGAATAGGTAAAGGGAGTCCTGAATGGCAGGGGCTAAAACACAAAGAAGGGAAAACCCCGCGAAAATAGAACAAAGAAAGATCCGAGGACTGGAGTGAGAACCTCAGGGAAAACAAACAGCCCTCCTGGCTAGCCCAGTTTACATAGGGCAGGCTCAGGGGGAAGAGAAAAAACATATAAAAAGAGGAGCCAAAATTGGGGCACGGCTTCTCTTCATTTCAAGGTCTTTTGGGCCGGCATGCCTTCACGCCTCAAGGATGTATTTTCCTTTGCTTTCTAAATAAAAGTGAGCTGTAATACAGAGCTGTAACACTAGTCTGTGCAAGGGCTGTAACACTGGTCCATCCATCACTTCAAATTTTTGTTGCAATGAGACAGAACTGAGGAAATTATCAACTCCCCCGACAAATCATACCAAATTTATTTAATCTAGTCACTCTCCCATTCTTGATAATTATTTGCTCCCAATAAGTATTTTGCTATTTTCCTCCTTTCTCAAATCCCCTTTCTAAATTTATTCAGAATATAAATTCTTCTCACTTTGACTTCTATCACTTTGGTCTAGGACACACCATCTCTCATGTGGATACTGTTGTAACCTCATACTTCTTTCCAACTGCTATGCTCTGAATGTTTGTGTTCCCTAAAGTTCATATGGTGAAACTTCACACCCATTGTGAAGTCATTAAGAGGAGGAGGTGGGCCCTTTGGGAGGGAATTAGGTCATTAGTTCCCTCATAAAAGATGCCTAAGAGAGCTCCCTTGATCATTCTGGCATGTGAGGATATAATGAGAAGTTGGAAGTCTACCACTACGAAAAGGGCTCTGCTATCAATCATGCTGGGATGTGATTGTGGGCTTCCAGCATCAGAACTGTGAGCAATGTTTCTGTTATGTATAAGCCACCCTGTCTATGATATTTTGTTATAGAAACCTAAGCACACTAAGACATCAATTTCTCTCCCAAATATCTTTTTTCAACCCAGAAGATATTACTATAACATAAAAATATAAATAATAAATATAAATCTTATTCCTATTAATCCATTTAATGTTTCTCTACTAAATGGGGTAAATTCCAAAGTCTTTTGACAGTCTACAAGACTCTATATAATTGGATGAATCTTTATTTTTTGGCCTCTCTCTACTCTCAGTTTTGTTCTCTCTGTTCCAGCCATACTAGGTCCCTTTCGAAGGATCTCTGCCATAGTTACTTTCTATACTTGAGGTTATCTTCCTTCAGGTATTTTAGTGGCTAAATTTCTCACCTTATCTTTTCATGAAAGGCTATACAGTAACAATTTCTTTTTAATTTGGGGTAGACTTACAATATTATATTAGTTTCAGGTGTACAGCAAAGTGATTCTATATCTTTATACATTTTGTACCATACAAAGTTATTATATTGTTTACTCTATTTCCTGTGCTGTACATTTCTGTGACTTATTTTATAGCTGGTAGTTCATATGTCTTAATAATCTTCACCTATTTTACCCATCTCCCCACTCACCTTCCTACTGGCAACAACTAGTTTGTTCACGGTACTTATGAATCTGTCTCATTTTTTTAATATTTTTTTTTGTTTTGTTAGATTTCACATATAGGTAAGAACACAGTATTTGTCCTTCCCTGTCTGACTTATTTCATTTAGCCTAATACTCTTTGGTTCTATCAATGTACTTGCAAATGGAAAGATTTCATTATTTTTATCGCTGGGTAATACTTCATTTTATGCACACACACACACATACATACCACCATATATATGTGAAAGCACTCTTTTTATGCCTCTGCTGTTAAGGCAAAGCTCCCTGAAACTCTTTTCTCTATGTGCTCAATTGGTTTAAAATAAGGCAATCAATATTATGATATTTTGCTCCATCATGTTATTTTTTTTAGTTACTCCTTAAATGAAAACAAAATACTACATATATATATATATACACACACACATATATACATATACACATACATATATACACATCACTTCTTTATACATTCACTTGTCAGTGAGTACTTAGATTGCTTCCATATCTTGGCTACTGTAAATTACAATGAACACTGGGATTCATATATCGCTTCAAATAAGTGACTGTTTTCTTCAGAAAAATACCTAGAAGTAGAATTAATGGCTGCTGCTGGATAATATGGTAATTATATTTTTATTATTTATTTATTTTATTTTTTAACTTTACAATATTGTATATGTAGTAAAACCAATACTATATTATAAGGTAATTCTATTTTTAATTTTAATTTTTAGAGGAACCTCCATGTTGTTTGCCATAGTAGTTGTACTAATTTACATTCCCACTAACAGTACACAGGGGTACACCTTTCTCCTCATCCTTGACAACACTTGTTGTCAATTCTTGTCTTTGCAATGACAGCCAATATAACAGGTGTGAGGTAGTATCTCACTATGGTTTTGATATGCACTCTGTGATGATGAGTGATATTAATGCCAGGACCCAGAGCTGGGTTGTTCAATGTGGGGCTTGGGCCCATGTTCCTTAGGGAGAACCTCCAAGCCTATGTTATTCCCTTCTTTTAGGTCATCCATCCAGGATGTGGGTCTGGATAACATGATACTGTTTTATATCCTTAATTGTGGTAGAGCTGTTCAGCTAGCCTTCAAGTCATTCTCAGAGAGGGTCATTCTCTATGTTGTTGTAGTTTTTGTGTGTCCATGAGAGCTGATGGGCTCAGGGTATTCCTACTCTGCCATCTTGATTTCTCCTCTCTATTTTATTTGTTGCCCAATGACCTAATTTTTAAGTACAAACCCATGTTCAGTTTTATTGATCCCCCTTATATGTTTTATTTTTCCATATTATTGTGTTATTTATAACACACTGGTTTATTATGCTATTACTAGTTTATTATGCTACTATCAATTTTATTTTTCTCTTTTCCACTTAACCAATATAATAAAACTTCTGTTTTTAACTTTTATATCTGAAAAGCCTAGAACAGACCCTGATAAAATAATACTTAAATAGCTGATGACATAATGAATTAATTAGTAAAATCTATCCCTCTACATTTGCTCACAATCCCATGTATCTTATCACCCACTGATTGTGTTAAATTTTGTACTAAATTTTGTATCTGTTCCATTCTGTATCTTCTATTTCTCCCTTTGTGTTCATTCTCATAGCCATTTACAGCTCAAGTGTTCATAAGCTTAAAAATAACTCAGCTTTTACCTTAAGCCAACTTTATCTTCAGTATTAGCATTATCCTATACGATGATATCAAAATTCTTTAGAGAAATATCAATAACTGTTGACTCCATTTCCTCATACTTAAACCTCTATTCCTACTACTTGAATTGAACCTCTTCATATTTATCTGGAACACTTTTTACCATGATTTCTAAACCAAAAGTTCTTGAGTGTCCTATCACACTCCCATCCATTTCAGGGGAAGCTTTCTACACTACACTATTAGTATTTGAGCCTTCCAGAAATCTGCCCTAGACCCTCGCACATAATCACCCTTCACTTTCTCCCTAGATATCTTGTCCACCCCATATCTTCAACTGTACCAGATACTAACACCTTCTGAATTCATATCTCCCTCTCTCCTGAAGTCTGGGGACCACATTTTCCACAAAAATGCACCAAAGCTGTCTAAAACATGTTAAAACTAAATATTCATCTTCTCTGCAAACCTCTGCTCTTTCCTCTATATTTCCTATCATAATATACCATATAACCAATCATGAGCTCTAATGTTAAATCAGTGAGAACTGTCAACTCTACATCTTTAATTACCTTGTGACCATTACCACTATCTTTCTCTGTGACTATCATTTCCTTATTGGATAATTTTTTTTTTCTCACTATAAGTCATGATACAATTCTATAAAGAGTTGTCTTAAACAATCAAAACTTATCACTATATTCTCCAATTAAATTATTTTCAGTTCAGTTGCTCAGTCATGTCCAACTCTTTGAAACCCCATGGATTGCAGCACGCCAGGCCTCCCTGTCCATCACCAACTCCCGGAGTTCACTCAAACTCACGTCCATTGAGTCGGTGATGTCATCCACCCATCTCATCCTATGTCGTTCCCTTTTTCCCCTGCCCACAATCCCCCTCAGCATCAGAGTCTTTTCCAATGAGTTAACTCTTCACATGATGTGGCCAAAGTACTGGAGTTTCACCTTTAGCATCATTCCTTCCAAAGAACACCCAGGGCTGATCTCCTTTAGAATGGACTGGCTGGATCTCCTTGCAGTCCAAGGGACTCTCAAGAGTCTTCTCCAACACCACAGTTCGCAAGCATCAATTCTTTGGTGCTCAGCTTTCTTCACAGTCCAACTCTCGCATCCATACATGACCACTGGAAAGACCATAGCCTTGACTAAATGGACCTTTGTTGGCCAAGTAATGTCTCTGCTTTTCAATATGCTATCTAGATTGGTCATAACTTTTCTTCCAAGGAGTAAGCGTCTTTTAAGTTCATGGCTGCAGTCACAATCTGCAGAGATTTTGGAGCCAAAAAAGATAAAGTCTGACACTGTTTCCACTGTTTCCCCATCTATTTCCCATGAAGTGATGGGACTGACACCACCCTTATGGCAAAAGTGAAGAGGAACTAAAAAGCCTCTTGATGAAGGTGAAAGAGGAGAGTGAAAAAGTTGGCTTAAAACTCACCATTCAGAAAATGAAGATCATGGCATCTGGTCCCATCACTTCATGGGAAATAGATGGGGGAACAGTGGAAACAGTGTCAGACTTTATTTTTGGGGGCTCCAAAATCACTGCAGATGGTGACTGCAGCCATAAACTTAAAAGACGCTTACTCCTTGGAAGAAAAGTTATGACCAACCTAGATAGCATATTGAAAAGCAGATACATTACTTTGCCAACAAAGGTCCGTCTAGTCAAGGCTATGGTTTTTCCAGTGGTATGTATGGATGTGAGAGTTGGATTGTGAAGAAGGCTGAGCACCGAAGAATTGATGCCTTTGAATTGCGGTGTTGGAGAAGACTCTTGAGAGTCCTTTGGACTGCAAGGAGATCCAACCAGTCCATTCTGAAGGAGATCAGCCCTGGGATTTCTTTGGAAGGAATGATGCTAAAGCTGAAACTCCAGTACTTTGGCCACCTCATGTAAAGAGTTGACTCATTGGAAAAGACTCTGATGCTGGGAGGGATTGGGGGCAGGAGAAGAAGGGGACGACAGAGGATGAGATGGCTGGATGGCATCACTGACTCGATGGATGTGAGTTTGAGTGAACTCTGGGAGTTGGTGATGGACAGGGAGGCCTGGCATGCCGCGATTCATGGGATTTCAAAGAGTCAGACACGACTGAGCGACTGAACTGAACTGAACTGAACTGAGACCAGATGCTATGATCTTAGTTTTCTGAATGTTGAGCTTTAAGCCAACTTTTTCACTCTCCTCTTTCACTTTCATCAAGAGGCTTTTTAGTTCCTCTTTACTTTCTGCCATAAGGGTGGTGTCATCTGCATATCTGAGGTTATTGATATTTCTCCCAACAATCTTGATTCCAGCTTGTGCTTCTTCCAGCTCAGCGTTTCTCATGATGTGCTCTGCATAGAAGTTAAATAAGCAGGGTGACAATATACAGCCTTGACGTACTCCTTTTCCTATTTGGAACAGTCTGTTGTTTCATGTCCAGTTCTAACTGTTGCTTCCTGACCTGCATATAGGTTTCTCAAGAGGCAGGTCAGGTGCTCTGGTATTCCCATCTCTTTCAGAATTTTCCACAGTTTATTGTGATCCACACAGTCAAAGGCTTTGGCATAGTCAATAAAGCAGAAATAGATGTTTTTATGGAACTCTCTTGCTTTTTCCATGATCCAGCAGATGTTGGCAATTTGATCTCTGGTTCCTCTGCCTTTTCTAAAACCAGCTTGAACATCTGGAAGTTCATGGTTCACGTATTGCTGAAGCCTGGCTTGGAGAATTTTGAGCATTACTTTACTAGCACGCGAGATGAGTGCAATTGTGCAGTAGTTTGAGCATTCTTTGGCATTGCCTTTCTTTTAGTGACTCCATATTTCCCAGTTAGTGTAATGTAAAGGATCATTTAGATTAGAATCGGTTCTCTGCTTCAGTTTCAAGTCTCATTTTTCTTAATTACCTATACTCCTCCTTACAGTGTTTCTCTCATTCTGAACTATTTGCTGCTGCTGCTGCTACTAAGTCACTTCAGTCATGTCCGACTCTGTGCGACCACAGAGACGGCAGCCCACCAGGCTCCACCACCCCTGGGATTCTCCAGGCAAGAACACTGGAGTGGGTTGCCATTTCCTTCTCCAATGCAGGAAAGTGAAAAGTGAAAGTGAAGTCGCTCAGTTGTGTCCGGCCCTCAGCGATCCCATGGTCTGCAGCCTTCCAGGCTCTTCCATACATGGGATTTTCCAGGCAAGAGTACTGGAGTGGGGTGCCATTGCCTTCTCTGAACTACTTGCAGATTCCTGGATATAACAGATTTCTTCACTCTTAACTCTGGTCCTTAGCACATAATCTTGCCTCTTATGTGATATATTTTCCTCAACATATAAAATCTCCCCTGGTACTCTCCACCCGTATTTTCATTGAATTTACACATTTACCTTCACGTCTTAGATTAGACTTTGTATTAATTGTGAATTCTAAGTGAGTTTTTCTTCTTTATACTACTGTATCACACTGTGTTTATTGTTGACATCACTTTTCACATTAATTATAATCACTATATGAAATGTGTTCTTTCTCTAAACTGACAAAGCAAGCAGAAAATGTACATATGTGTAGTTCTCATACATTACCTGGCACATTCGCTTTTTGTTAACTTAAAAAGTTAGTATGGTGATTTTTATGCTTCAGGTATAATAAATTAATCTTCATAAAAATACTATGATTTAGGTGGCATTATTATTGTAATTTCATGGATGAGAAAACTGAAGCTGAGAAAAGTTAAGAAACTACGAAAGATCAAACAGTTATAAACTGGTAAAGCTAAGAATCGATGCTTTTGAACTGTGGTATTGGAGAAGACTTGAGAGTCCCTTGGACAGCAAGGATATCAAACCAGTCACTCCTAAAGGAAATCAACCTTGAATATTCATTGGAAGGACTGATGCTGAAGCTCCAATACTTTGGCCACCTGATATGAAAAGCTGCCTCATTGGAAAAGACTCTGATGCTGGGAAAGATTGAAGGCAAAAGGAGAAGAGTGTGGCAGAGGATGAGATGGCATGACTCAGTGGACATGAATTTGAACAAACTCTGGGAGATAGTGAAGGCCAGGGAAGTCTACAGTGCTGCAGTCCAGGGGGTCACAAAGGGTCAGACCTAACTTACAGACTGAACAACAAAAATAAAGGTTAAATATTATTGCCATGAAATTATTACTCAATCAATGAAAATATGAATAACTTGGGGAATAAGTGCATGAATTTTCCTTTCCCCAGATCACCAGGTATTTGTTACCAGTAACTGGGGTATACGTTTTACAATTCAGTCTGTGTTTTCTTTGGATGATTTTTGTTTTCTCCAGAAAGTTACTCAGTCTCTCAAGCAAACATATTCTGGTAATCCATATGCCAGTATGTGTCTTAATCTGAAGAGTAGACACAATTGACAAAAATGAGACATTGGTTACACTAAGTTGAAGAGGCCCCTTAATAACTTGAAGAGGCTTTTTCTGTGAACAGTTGTACAGATTGTGTCCACAACAAGGGCCTCTGGCCAACGGGGCTAAAATCCAGCCCAGAATGTACTGTCATTTTGGAGGAAGAAATGACATTTTAACTAATTAATTTTTCCAGCAAGCAGGGGTACATTTTCCAATTAGTCTGCCAGATTGGGTGTTTTTTTTTTTTTTTTTTTTTCCCTAATTCTAATTATTTTCTATTTTTTCTTTTTTTAAACAAAGTCATCACTAGCAGTCATCACTAGACATATGCTAGCAGACAGCCTGCCCAGGAGGGTTTAGACATTTAAGTATATATTCTTTTCTAAGCCATATGATTTTATCAAATTTCCTCAACATTATTTTTCTCATCTGAAGAATGGAGGTAATAAAATCTAAATCAAAGTTTTGTTAAGAATATTGAATGATATAATTCATACACATCACCAATACTTTATGTTGCATACAGTAATTACTCCATAAATATTGGATTTTATGTTAAAATTTTTATTCCATTTAATATCATTATTATTTCTTCTTAAAATTTTTCTTATAATGATTG
Source organism: Bos indicus (assembly GCF_029378745.1). Classification (NCBI taxonomy): domain Eukaryota; kingdom Metazoa; phylum Chordata; class Mammalia; order Artiodactyla; family Bovidae; genus Bos; species Bos indicus. The sequence goes on along the minus strand of NC_091776.1, from coordinate 24,005,063 downwards.
CATCTTCTTTGGATTCTGATAGCTAATGAAGCTTAGTGAGATAAAACAACCTTTGAAATTTTGTTGGAACAAGTGTTAAGACAGCAATCTTGAACACCATTCCCTAAATATTAGAATATAAGAAAAACTGTTTATGCATGTACATTTTCTACTCAAAGTTATCAGAAGTACTATTAAAATTACAGAATTACTCTTGTCATACAAAATAAAAGATGTTTCAGCATAAAGTGTAGTAAAAAGTGAAGGTACTTTCTGTTCCTAACTTGGCAAATTCAGATACATTTATGAACACTATGTTATAAACTGTTCTAGACCAAGGGCAACCATCGAGATGAATCTGCAGCAAAGTCTCAGGTTATGTAACTTATTCGTGTTATATGGTAAGCTGAATAATTCCTCAAAAATGTCTAGGACTTACTCGTAGGTGACTATGTTACCTTAAGTGGTAAAAGAGACTGGCAGCTTTGAAAAAATTAAATATCACAGGTTAAAGAGATTATCCTAAACTATCTGGGTGGGTCAAACTCAGTCACAAATATCCTTACAAGTCGGGGTCAGTAGAATAAAATATGACAGTGGAATCAAAGGGATAGAGTGATGCTAACTAGAATATCACCAGTCAAGGACTGAAGATGACTTCTAAACACCAACAAAGGCAGGGAAACACATCTCCCCTAAAGCCTCCAGATGGAACAGACCATCTAACACCTTGAGTTTAGTCAAGTAAAATTGATTTTGGATTTCTGACTTCCTAAACTATAAAGATAATAAATTTTTATTGTTTTAAGCTACTAAATGTGTTTTAATTTGTTATAGTAGCAATAAGAAACTAATATAGGCAGGTGATCTTAGAACAGTGAGTGGGGAATTGAGATAGGAAAAGAGGAAAAATCAGTATCATCATCAATTAAATATATATATACATATATAGTCTTTTGGATAAATTTGAGAATGGTGTGGAATATATAGATACCTCTGAAATTCTCTACTCCTTACCAAAATATGAAAAATCTGGGGATTTTATATACAAATTTCCATCAGTCATCTTTTTAGGGCTAATTCTGAAAGTATTAGTTTCCTGTCACTTCTGGACTGCAATGTGGGCCGATAAAGCAGAGTCTAGCGGCCAGAGAGAACCCATGGGCAAAGCACTGCAGTGCTGATGCCTGGAAGTCTACCTGTTGTGCACGGAAGCACAATTAAGAGGATGGAAACAGGACACTGATAGCATCTACAGAGGTTTCAAATCCGTGTTTACTCATGGTGAGTGAACTAGAAAACGCAATGAAATTAAGAACTGCTTATTTGTTTTAGTGTTGCTTACACACATCTTTGAAATATGATGCACTAAAGTAAGCCAAATAATTCTTTTTGAAATTAGCAATCTAAAGGGAAAAGTGAAGTATTATCCTTAGTAAAACTGAACAATCTATCTGAAATTTAAACATTCAAAGATTGGCCAAACATATCATCATGTACACCTTATCAAAACATGAACCTAAAATCAGATTGCTTTAATATTAACCTTCTCAAAAAGTGCCTCACAGAAAGAAATTAAGTTACCAACTTCACACAAATAATATTTTAAATATTAAATTGGTCTTTATGCTGCAGTAAATTCTGTTCAGTTCATTTCAGTCTCTCAGTCGTGTCCGACTCTTTGCGACCTCATGAATCGCAGCACGCCAGGCCTCCCTGTCCATCACCAACTCCCGGAGTTCACTCAGACTTACGTCCTTTGAGTCAGTGATGCCATCCAGCCATCTCATCCTCTGTCGTCCCCTTCTCCAATCCCTCCCAGCATCAGAGTCTTTTCCAATGAGTCAACTCTTCACATGAGGTGGCCAAAGTACTGGAGTTTCAGCTTTAGCATCATTCCTTCCAAAGAAATGCCAGGGCTGATTTCCTTCAGAATGGACTGGTTGGATCTCCTTGCAGTCCAAGGGATACCTACTTAACAAATATGAGTTTGGGGCCCACAGTTGAATGATTTATTGATCACTCATTCATTTTATATTGAAGAAACATTTTTAAAACACATATTATGCACTAGACACAACTCTAGGTACTGGAGATGTAGAGCTTACACTATAGAAAATACAGACAATAAAAAAATACATAATTAAACATATAATATGTAAAAGTGATCAGTTTCATAGAGAAAGATAAAACCGTAACAGTGGACATAAAGTTCCAGGAGTAGGAGGAGATATAAAAAATGTAAGTGTTGTTTAAAGAAGTTTTTTATGAGTATAGTTTAAGGGACAGTTGAGATTGGATTTAAACATTTGATATTTGTCAAAGAGTAAATGTTATTGAAAACCACAGACTATAAGAAATAGGCAAATAGATCAAGTACATATAGAATATGATATCTGAGGACAGAATTCTGCAGTAACCAAGATTTTATATGTTGGGGAAATGAGAAAACTCAGCAGTGAGATGGAGAAGCAGCAGTAACAGAAATGGAACAAACAACAGAATTAGGACAAAGAGTAGTATACTTAAAGCCAAGTTAAAAATGAAAAGAGTCTTAAGGAGAAGTGAGAGACCTCTTGTATGAAATATTGATTTTCTACAAAGGATGAACACTATGCAATGGATTTACCAATGTGCAATGGACATAAATTTGGGAAAACTCCAGGAGATACTGAAGGACAGAGGAGCCTGATGTGCTGCAGTCCTTGGGGTCTCAAAGAGTCAGGCATGACTTCATCACTGAACAGCAAGGAACAAGTTTAATGGTGCTCTTCAAAAGACCTGTTTTGTTGAAAAGAGGAGGGGCACAGGCTTACTGGAGAGGTTTTAACAAAATGCCAGGAAGGGACCTGTCCTTCAGTTCTATATCATATATTCTTCACTGTAATTTCACTCATTAAACTCTTCTCTAGTGGATACCATATAATTCATATTCCTTTTTGGAGACAATTCTGTCTTTTTCATCCATTCCTTTTGTGTGACCCATCAACTATCTCTCATAGATATTATCATATCTATTTTGAAATTATGAACTTCTGATTTCAGTGTTATTTCCTATCTTTGGTATTGGTTAAATTCCTTTGAATTCAAGCTGGGGTGAAGATCCCACTTTACTTTCTTTCATGTCTTTCTCTATGAATCTATGTATGCTGGAGCAGGGATATACTAATGTTAACTTAGTAAAATGTTTTAATTATTTTTCTCTTTTTACACTATTTTTAAATGAGAGCTGTATTATTATTTACATTGAAATGTCTTAAAACAGTAGACAATTCAAAATGGGCTAAGTATAGATGTTTGGGGTAATTAATTTGGATGCAGTTTGTGTATGTCTTATTCTGCTTTCACCCCTAGGTATATTTAATGAAAATACACCTTCACTTTGGTAGTATATTGTGTGCTATGTACATTTCCTCTGAATCTCTGATATCATCATTCTTTAGTAGCATTCATACTTTACTGCTACCATACTTATGAAGAACACCTTCCCCTCTGTGTTCCTTTTTCCTTTCCCAGAAGTAATGTCTATCCAAGAATGACAATAGTTTATTCTTTGATCCACTGGATCTCAGAACTATTTTGGCTATTTTATAATCAATGTAAATTGCATCACTGACTTAATGGACATGAGTTTGAGCAAACTCTGGGAGCTGGTGATGGACAGACAGGGAAGCCTGGAGAGCTGCAGTCCATGGGTCGCAAAGAGCTGGACATGACTGAGTGACTGAACTGAACTGAATCAATGTAAAAACTCTCTCCTGGGATGTGTGTGTGTGTGTATGTGCTCCGTAGCTCAGTTGTGTCTGACACTTTGCAGCTATAGTCACTTTGCAGCTATATAACAACAATAATCCATCAGGCTCCTCTGCCAATGGAATTTTCCAGGCAAGAATACAAGAGTGGGGTGCCATTTCCTACTCCAGGGGTTCTTCCTGATGAGGAATAGAACTCCTGTCTCTTGCATCTCTTGCATTGGCAGGAAGATTCTTTACCACTAGCACAGTCTGGGAAGCCTTCTCTTAGGATAACCCTTGTTATTGCTTTCTGTTCTCCACCATGAGGATTCTACTCCTCTCTCTCCTGCCCAATCCCTACCTAGTTCTACACTCTTTCTTAGACTTAACAGAAAACTCTGCTCGTCAGATATCTGTATTTCCCCACATACACAGAAGCTACAGTTTGTTGTATGCTTTGCTGATAAGTATAGGCTATAGGAGTATAGGCTATGGGTGGTTTGATTGTATTTGTTTTCTGTTTGGACTTATATGTGGGCATTTTTTCTTTTTTTTTTTTTTTGTTTTGTTTTTGGTTAAGAACATGTAGAGAAATTTGTCGATTTCCATAATCACCAGGATAGTTAAAACTGCCTCTCAATGTAGTATTGTTAGTCCTTCCTCCTACCAATAAATATTGATATAGATAAAAAATTTGTTGAAAGACTGGGAGGACATTACTGTGGCTTATTAAAGATCATATCCAATTTTAAATAAACAAAACTTGGAACTTATAGTCTATGAATCTAAAGAATTGAAAAGAATAGTAACAAGCAAAAAGAAACAACTATGTATAAATGGAAAGAAACAACTCTTTCTTTGTTGAGAAAAATGGGGATTTTCAAAACAACTGTTACATCAAAGACATATTAAAGAACACTACAAAGAATTCAAGTTAACTTTCACAGTAATAAGTTTTAATAATCTGCACAAATATAGTAATCATACACTTGAATAAATGGCTGTGGGGAGCAATGTGGAAGTTCATTTCTGGAAATCATCAAAGATAAAAGTAGCATTTTTTTTGTTTTTATGGGAGACTTAAATGAAATATTTCCTGACCAAGAAGAAATGAGATATTTTACTTTTCAGTGTTCCTTTCAGCCATAACATCAGTCTCTATGATCCAACTGTATTTCTCACCTATTACCTTGATAGCTTTATTCTTTTTGGTATTATGTCCCTTTCTTTTTTCTATCGTAAGAGGAGAAAGATACAACGTGGAGTCCTTATACCTTCCCATATACTACTTCTGAAGAAAAATAAAAGCTGAAGGGGTTGGGGAAATACTATAGAAGTATTGAGCAGCTGGAAACAAGAACACAATTTCTGCAAATGTTCACAGCTTCAATTTCATACTTAATTTATCTATATGACCCAACAAAATCACTTAACCACACAAAAATACTTAACATTTGGAATTAGAAAATTACTGCACTAATATCATTAGTAAGAACTATCATCAGCAACATGGAAAACACTCAAATATCTCTAATCCAGAAAATTTTAATTACCCAGCTATGCTAAAAGTAACAAAATCATTTTCCTAGCTGCTTTTCTACTGCTTGTAAAATCAACCCTTGAGAACAATGGTAAGTTAAATGCTACTTTTGTATTCATGAAAAAGGAAGCAGGATGAAAAGAGCACAGCTGCCCCAATACTTTCAAGAAAACCTTTCATCGTTTGCAGAATCACACACATATTTATATATTTGTGAGTGCATATACACACACACTGCCACAAATTTCAAGAGGTTAGAATAATTTTTATCCTGTTTCACATTCTATCTACTAAAGCATTTTGATGTATTAATTGATGATAGGTAAACTGACAGAATAGAAATAACATTTTTGAATTAAAAATATCTTTATCTAATTACATAATTTTAGCATTTGACACTGTTTTTGCGACATCCAAAGACATGATTTTTTTTATATAAATGCTATGAATGTAGTATTTTAAAAACCTCATCTCAGTAGCACTAGTATTTTCACTGCACTCAACTGAAAACAATCAATTACCATTAGAAGCCTATTTATATTAATCTGTGTTAAGGTTTAAAAAGAGAAAGGAATATTACTAAAGTTGCTACTGTCCAAGTCTATTAAAATTCTCAAAATTTTAGCTATAAAGTTAGGGTATAGTGACAATGTATTTAAAGACATTTAAACAAAAAATTTAAAGACTTTTTGTGATTCTTTGTCTAGGAAATTCTCCTATGTCTTTCCCCAGAATAAAGTTAATCTGTCAGAGAGATTTTTATTTTTATTTTAAAATAACTAATCGTTACCTCATCTTCTTGCAACAACTTATTTATATACAAGCAAAACATATTTAAGAAATTAATTTCCACTAAAGAAACTACTTCCATAGCTTTCAAGCTCTATAATATTTAATATATTATGAACACTCATCATTTCACGCCTATGAAATTCTCTCCTTAATTGAATTAGTTGTTTTATTTCTTCTTTAACTGTTTTTCCCGGTATTTTTCTTCAGCTCCTTTATACTCCTGAGATGTTTGTGTCCTTTCCCTCTCCCATCTTTCTAGAATCTCAGTATTTGTATCTAAGCCCATAGCTTTGTTTTTTACCTCCCAAACTCCTCCACATCAATAAATTTACTATTGAATTAATAAAGTTTAAGCTTTAGAAATCATTTCTCATGGCTGTATTTAAAGACACTGTACCAAACACTGTATTACATAATTTATACATTTTAAAAGATCTCCAAAAATTGTACCAGTTTCCTGCATGTAAAACTAGCATAACTCCCTGCTCTTGACTGTATACACCTGATCTGAGACCCAGATGCATCTGTGATTTCCTTTAGCTATGTCCACTTACATATGCTTTCCAACAGAAAATAATTTTCATACCAAACAGTATATATACATCTAAATTTATACCTATATTCTAACATTCTTCACTGTTAATCCCTATATTAGTAACCTAATTTTCACTCGGCTAGCCATCCAAGTATGAACGTGACAGGCATCCTTAATCTCCTGCATATTTCAGCCCCCAAAACACAGAATGAAATTCATTTTAAGCGTGGTAAACAAAATCTTGAATGTGACCACCACTGGCCTGTCCTGCTCACCTACCATACATGCACCATAATCCATTAACATTATTTACAGAACTACTAAACCTGTAGAACATTAAACCTGTAAAAATCCATATTTTTATGGAACTTACTATGTCTTGTGTCTAAAACAGTCTTTCTCCATCTTTCATTCTAAGTCATCATTAAAACCTAGACTTTACTACAATGTCTTTTTCTGAACCCTCCTTCATCGTTATGCACTCATTCTCTTATTCAGTCATTTTCTCCATCATGATAGCACTGTACTTTGAAACTTTTAACACTAAAATTGAATCTTTTTAAACTAAAATTTAGTAAAATGGATTTTGCTCACCACTAGCTCCATGATGGGACTTTAATCCCCATGATGAAATCTCTATTTTATTCATTTTTATATCTGTATTGTCTTACAAAATAATATCACAAACAATAGTACCTGGCAAATATGGTGAATTAATTAATTTACTGATTATTTTGGATTAACCATTTATGTTCCAATCTAACACCAAACCCTCCACTTGTGCCCATGACTATGGTTACTCCTTCTACTTATGAAGAACATCACTTGAATAATTGTCTCATCTGTTTTATATTTCTTGTATCATTTTTCTCCTCTCTACTAGATCGTTTCCATTGGCTTCATACCTGCTTTAATATTTTCTTAATCCTTTCTACAACAAAACTCTTAGAAAAGGATTGCTGAAATGTGTCTCTAATTCCTTTTTTGTTATTTTGGCTTGAATTTTGTGTATTCAGACTTTGTTCTTACCTTCCATTCCACAGTTTCTGTTCATGCCAAGGGCACCAGTGATATCCACTTTTTTAGGTATTCATGTTTTGTCCCTATCTTCCTGGACTTATTAAGTGCATTTGATACAGGTGATAAGATTCCTCTCCTTAAAGTATTTTCTTCACTTAGTTTCTCTTTTTACCTCATTAGTTGCTCCTTCTTGGTCTCCTTTGCTCTGAATCCCTGCCCTCTTAATTTGGAAAATTACAGACCTCTCTATATAAAAAGCCTCTAATATTTTGCCTGTGTGTATGTATATGTTATCTCAGCCTTTCTTTCCCTACACGCCCTGCAATGCTGTAGACTTTTCCTGCTTCTCAAAATGCCCTTCATCTACTAATTTTCTGACTTTATATCTTGCTATTTCCTACTTCCCCATCTCCTGGACCTTACTCAAACTCGTGTCCATCAAGTCAGTGATGCCATCCAACCATCTTGTCCTCTGTCATCCCCTTCTCCTCCTGCCTTCAGTTTTTCCCAGCATCAAGATCTTTTCCCACGGGTTGGCTTTTCCCATCAGGTGGCCAAAGTATCATAGCTTCAGCTTCAACATCAGTCCTTCCAATGAATATTCAGGATTGCTTTATTTTAGGATTGACCAGTTTGATTTCCTTGCTGTTGAAGTGACTCTCAAGAGTCTTCTCCAACACCACAGTTCAAAAAGATAAATTCTTATGCATTCAGCTCTCATCGTGGTCCAACTCTCACATCTACACATGACTACTGGAAAAACCATAGTTTTGACTATACAGACTTGTCGGGAAAAGTAATGTCTCTGCTTTTTAATATGCTGTCTAGATTGGTCATAACTTTCCTTCCAAGGAGCATCTTTTAATTTCATGGCTGCAGTCACCATCTGCAGTGATATTGGACCTAAGAATATAAAGTGTGTCACTGTTTCCATTGTTTCCCCATCTATTTGCCATGAAGTAATGGTACCAGAGAAGGCAATGTATCGGAGAAGGTATCGCAGAAGGCAATGGCACCCACTCCAGTACTTTGCCTGGAAAATCCCATGGATGGAGAAGCCTGGTGGGCTGCAGTCCATGGGGTCGCTGGGGGTCGGACACGACTGAGCGACTTCACTTTCACTTTTCACTTTCATGCATTGGAGAAGGAAATGGCAACCCACTCCAGTGTTCTTGCTTGGAGAATCCCAGGGATGGGGGAGCCTGGTGGCTGTCGTCTGTGGGGTCACACACAGTCAGACACGACTGAAGTGACTTAGCAGCAATGGTACCGGATGCCATGATCTTAGTTATCTGAATGTTGAAATTTAAGCCAGTTTTTTCACTCTCCCCTTTCAGCTTCATCAAGAGGCTCCATAGTTTCTCTTTGCTTTATGCCATAAGGGTGGTGTCAACTGCATGTGTCAGTTGCTCAGTCGTGTCTGACTTTTTGTGACCCCATGGACTGTAGCCCGCAAGGCTCCTCCATCATCTGCATATATGAGATTATTGATATTTCTCTTGGCAATCTTGATTCCAGCTTGTGCTTCATCTACCCCAACAATTTTCATGATAGCCTCTAGCCATTTTATTTTGTTTTCTAGGCCTTACAGGGCACATATTAGAAAGAAAATCACATGCATGTATACACATATACAAACACAAGTTAATTTTTGTGAAAGGACTTTCTGATTTTCCCACTATCCAATGTTACTTAAAAATTTTCTACTGTAAGATTTGACAATTGCCATATAAAATGACAGCTAAACAGAAATGTTCATGATGGTCTCATTTAATTAATTTCTACCAAAGTTATCCACCATTTTTTCTGATATGTTTTTGAAAAGTGTTATTTCCACATGTAATGATTTATGTGCATGTATGCTCAGTCACTAAGTTGTGTCCAACTCTTTGAGACCCCATGCTCTGTAATCTGACAAGCTTCTCTATTCATTTGATTCTCAAGGTAAGAATACTTGAATGGGTTGCCAGAGATCAAATCCTTGTTTCCTGCACTGCAGACACATTTTTTTAACCATTGAGCTACCACTACCCATCAGTTGGTACAATGGAAGAAATATGTAAAAAAAAATAATAATAATAATATGTATAAAAAACAAAGCAATAAAAAAAGTATAAAGTTTTTATGTAAAACCTTTGTGTAAAGCTCTAAATACAACTGAACATTAAGTTTAAAAATTGAAATAAGAAACAATTTATTATATGCAGGCAAAAGCATGTTCAGTTCAGTTCAGTTCAGTCGCTCAGTCATATCCGGCCCTTTGCAACCCCATGAATCACAGCATGCCAGGCCTCCCTGTCCATCACCAACTCCCGGAGTTCACCCAAACTCATGTCCATCGAGTCGGTGATGCCATCCAGCTATCTCATGAGCCTTTGTCGTCCCCTTCTCCTCCTGCCCCCAATCCCTCCCAGCATTAGAGTCTTTTCCAATGAGTCAACTCTTTGCATGAGGTGGCCAAGGTACTGGAGTTTCAGCTTTAGCATCATTCCTTCCAAAGAACTCCCAGGGCTGATCTCCTTCAGAATGGACTGGTTGGATCTCCTTGTAGTCCAAGGGATTCTCAAGAGTCTTCTCCAACAACACACTTCAAAAGCATCAATTCTTCAGCGCTCAGCCTTCTTCACCATCCAGCTTTCACATCCATATATGACCACTGGAAATACCATAGCCTTGATGAGATGGACCTTTGTTGGCAAAGTAATGTCTCTGCTTTTGAATATGCTATCTAGGTTGGTATTAACTTAGTCACTGACATAAAGATCTCTAAAGAGAGAAATCTCAGATTTCATGGGTATATATGCCAGAAAAATAGGAATACATGAAATGTTAAATTTATGTTTTATAATGTGCTTTAAAAATACGTTATTACAACAATCATTCTTTCTTCGTTCAGTTCTATACTGAGTCAAACAGTGGTTTTATATAGAAAAGAGAACTCTGAATTTAACTTAGGTGAATGCTGGTCTTTATTCATCATGCATTGATTCCTTAATATTACATTGTATTTCCATAGATTAAGTGCAGGCCTCCTTCCAAATAGAGACCACATGTTTGTGGAATGTCCAGGCCATATTGCTGTGCCAAAGGTAATAATTACAACAGTATTTATCAAAGTGGTTGTCCACAAAAGAGCCATGTGTAACTTCTCCTTTTCAATTGTTGTAAATGGAAGGAGACTAGAAAATTAAAAATAAAATTTCAAGGATGAAGGGGCAGAACAAAATATTAATCAGTTTCCAGCTGAGTTAGTAGAACCACTAAGTCTTACTTTGAAGTAAATAAAGAGCCTGTCTTTGGGGAGAAAAGAATGAACATAAAGGGAGCATTTAAAAAGTCTTTCATCTTTGGAATATTTGTTGCTTAAATTACCCATTCTTCTCAGTACTAGATTTTAAAGGCTTCCAACTAGGCTTTGAAACTGATATGCTCCTGAAGTTGTTAGGCTGAAGTGGAGGAATTGACATCTTCATTAAAGCATTTTTTTAATTATGATAAATAATTCCTATAAATTGCTATCTTACCTTTATTACCAAATATACACAAATATATTTCATTTCTTTGTTTCATTTCAAAGTATATTTCATTCATCCTTCCCTGCCAAAATATTTACTTTTAACAAAAATATTCATATTTCATATCAAAATTTTTAACTCAATGCCTAATGCCAATATATTATTTAATATTTTAAATATGTAATTATTAAATTAAATAAATGTTCAGACTCAACTATCTTCTTTGAGTGAACTTTTGCTATTACTCAAAAAAGTATGCATTTAAAAAATTGTTCTGCCTTTGGAAGATTAAGTTATCAGGGAAATAACTTTACAGACTTTTTTTAACTTATTCTAATTTTTATGAGCACAATCTTTCTTGTAAATTTATGACAAACACAAACAAACCCAATGGTAGAAACTTAATGCCTAATCTCTCCATTAGTGTTTTCTATTACCTCTATTGTATAGTTTGAATTTTGACACTTAAATCATGTATTCACACACACAAACACACACACACTCCCCTATAGTTTATAACTGGAGCTAAAGCAATCTAATTATATACTATCAAATTTAAGTGGACATGTTTTCTAGAAATTAGACTTTGAAAGTTCAATTATAAGTGTATGAAATAGTCATTTCAGTTTTCATCAAATATTGGCAAAGTTCTCTCATTTGAATGATGCTACTGTTCTAAAGAGAAGCAGCAGTCAGCAAACTGCCCTAGGAGAGGGGAGCACTGTGTCTCTAACATCTCTGTGGCTTACTGAGGTGGGTTAGATGGGTTCTAACATCAAAGTAACAGAAATTAGCATGTATATTTTACTTATAGACTGTGGAACTTTATTAACCCCCTTTTTTAATCTATGAAATAAAACAAGAGTGCATTTTGAGTTTTTAAAATTATATAAAATTAGCTTTCATTTTTTTTAAAGCGACAAAATGCAGGTTAGTCCAGTTCTCTGCATGCAAATATTTTATATTTAAAAACAATTTATAAAAGCCTATTCATATATTCCTTCCCTTTCTTATTTCTTCTTCTTCATTTATGAAAATCTTACTCTTAGGCATCTGTTTTATAGCAAATGAGAAAAATGAGATTGTTATGTCTCCACTTGATTTCAATTTGTCCACCTCAGACATAATAGCATGATGTTGACTAAGCTTAACTACGTTACTTGGTGTGTAGGAAAATTAATGTCTGTCTTTATAAAAAACCAAAATACTCCTATTATATTAGGATTTGTAAAATATTTGCCATTATACAATCAATCATGTTTTTGAAAATGTGGAACTAGTAAATTTTAATTACTCTTTCTAAAGCCATGTATAGTAAGATCTTTCCCATTCCTTTTCAAAATGTCATCACTACTGAAATACTCATGAGAACTTTGTGCAATACGTATGCTAGCTTGCAATTTTATTATTTTTAATAAATAGGGAAGATGGGAAAATAAGGATCCTTAGTGCCTTGAATGAAGTGAAAAAGTGCTTAATACTTATCACTGTGACCAGACCTTTCTCCCTCAGTGAAGGTAATAAAAGAAGTCAGATCACCCTCCTTGCTTTTAAGTATTCCAGAGCAGCTGTCATGGTGTTTGGCTGTGAAAAGCACTCATGGGTCCTAAGTAGTTAGACATTTGGGACATTTGGAATGAAAATAAAACTTCATAAGCAGGAGGCTGCAGGTAATATTTGAAATTGTTTAACACTGTCTCAGGTAGAAAATAAAAGGGATGTCAGAATAACATCTTCAAAGGTCTCTTCATAACAAGAAACTTTTATCTCATTCTTTAAAAAAAAAAATGTAACCCATTTGGATGTAACTCAGAAAAAGGAATGAAATTATTTTTTTTCCACAAGGTTTTAAAGTACTACCTCCTAGGGTTCTTTTGGATAGCTCATGATATAAGCGAAAACATCTAACTTATGCTTGACACATAGAAAGCACTCAATATTAGTTTTATTTTCAAGATAAACTACTATGTACATCCAGGGAATATGATTTTATCATTTATTTATTTTATAATATATATCATCATTTTATTCTAGCATCAGAAATCACCTTAAAGCTGTATGGTTTGAGTCAATTATTTTATAAATGAAAGGAAAAAAAAAGGAAAGCCAAAATAATCTTATGGGAACTCTGAGTTAGAAGAATAGTTTTTTTTTTTTTTTTCTAACTTTAGTCTGTGTTCTTTCAATCATTTTTTTTTAGCTTTCTCTCTTTACCTTGATTTATCAATTTCATGACCATAGGAAATCTTTCTGTCTGGACTTCATATAGTGTCCAGTACAGTCATCAATACATATGTACACTGGATATTTTCTGGCAAGTTGTAAATTAACAGAGTGTATGATAATGTCAACATGGTCAGAAGAATTGAGTATATTCAGCAGTAATAGATACAGTAAAAATAGGAATATCATGCCAGTTTGAAAAAAAATAGTGCTTCTGTCCAAATTTGATATTATATATATAGTTGAGCTATTTCAAATTCTGAAAGATGATGCTGTGAAAGTGCTGCAGTCAATATGCCAGCAAATTTGGAAAACTCAGCAGTGGCCACAGGACTGGAAAAGGTCAGTTTTCATTCCAATCCCAAAGAAAGGCAATGCCAAAGAATGCTCAAACTACTGCACAATTGTACTCATCTCACACTCTAGTAAAGTAATGCTCAAAATTCTCCAAGCCAGGCTTCAGCAATATGTGAACCGTGAACTTCCAGTTGTTCAAGCTGGTTTTAGAAAAGGCAGAGGAATCAGAGATCAAATTGCCAACATCCACTGGGTCCTCAAAAAAACAAGAGAGTTTCAGAAAAATATCTACTTCTGCTTTATTGACTATGCCAAAGCCTTTGACTGTGTGGGTCACAATAAACTGTGGAAAATTCTGAAAGAGATGGGAATACCAGACCACCTGACTTACCTCTTGAGAAACCTATATGCAGGTCAGGAAGCAACAGTTAGAACTGGACATGGAACAACAGCCTGGTTCCAAATAGGAAAAGGAATATGTCATGGCTGTATGTTGTCACCCTGCTTATTTAACTTCTATGCAGAGTACATCATGAGAAACGCTGGGCTGGAAGAAACACAAGCTGGAATCAAGATTGCTGGGAGAAATATTGATAACCTCAGATATGCAGATGACACCAGGGTTATGGCAGAAAGTGAAGAGGAACTAAAAAGCCTCTTGATGAAAGTGAAAGAGGAGAGTGAAAAGTTGGCTTAAAGCTCAACATTCAGAAAACGAAGATCATGGCATCTGGTTCCATCACTTCATGGGAAATAGATGGGGAAACAGTGGAAACAATGTCAGACTTTATTTTGGGGGGCTCCAAAATCACTGCAGATGGTGACTGCAGCCATGAAATTAAAAGACGCTTACTCCTTGGAATGAAAGTTATGACCAACCTAGATAGCATATTCAAAAGCAGAGACATTACTTTGTCAACAAAGGTCTGTCTCATCAAGGCTATGGTTTTTCCAGTGGTCATGTATGGATGTGGGAGTTGGACTGTAAAGAAAGCTGAGCACTGAAGAATTGATGCTTTTGAACTGTGGTGTTGGAGAAGACTCTTGAGAGTCCCTTGGACTGCAAGGAGATTCAACCAGTCCATTCTAAAGGAGACCAGTCCTGGGTGTTCATTTGAAGGACTGATGCTGAAGAGGAAACTCCAATACTTGGCCACCTCATGCGAAGAGTTGACTCATTGGAAAAGACCCTGATGCTGGGAGGGATTGGGGGCAGGAGGAGAAGGGGACGACAGAGGATGAGATGGCTGGATGGCATCACTGACTCATTGGATATGAGTCTGAGTGAACTCTGGGAGTTTGTGATGGACAGGGAAGCCTGGTGTCCTGCGATTCATGGGGTCGCAAAGAGTCAGACATGACTGAGCAACTGAACTGACTGACTGACTGATATTTATTACTTATTATATATCAGTTCAGCTCAGTTCATCCAGACTCATGTGTAGGGTGACAATATACAGCCTTGACGTACTCCTTTCTATTGCTTTTTCCATGATCCAGCGGATGTTGGCAATTTGATCTCTGGTTCTTCTGCCTTGTCTAAAATCAGCTTGAACATCTGGAAGTTCACAGTTCACGTATTGCTGAAGCCTGGCTTGGAGAATTTTGAGCATTACTTTACTAGCGTGTGAGATGAGTACAATTGTGTGATAGTTTGAGCATTCTTTGGCATTGCCTTTCTTTGGGCTTGGAATGAAAACTGACCTTTTCCAGTCCTGTGGCCTCTGCTGAGTTTTCCAAATTTGCTGGCATATTGAATGTAGCACTTTCACAGCATCATCTTACAGGATTTGAAATAGCTCAACTGGAATTCCATCACCTCCACTAGCTTTGTTTGTAGTGATGTTTTCTAAGGCTCACTTGACTTCACATTCCAGTATGTCTTGCTCTAGGTGAGTGATTACACCATCCTGATTATCTTGGTCGTGAAGATCTTTTTTGTACAGTTCTTCTGTGTATTCTTTCCACCTCTTCTTAATATCTTTTGCTTCTGTTAAGTCCATACCATTTCTGTCCTTTATTGAGCCCATCTTTGCATGAAATGTTCCCATATAAATATACATAATTGTGATACTGTTATATACATATATATTGTGATATGTATATTATTGGGAAAATTGAGTATTCCTCTTTATGACTTATTAGCATATAGACATGTCTTTCTGTAAATGACACACCCAGAGTTATTTCTATAAAGCAATAAACTAAGTCAAGGATATCAAAGCTTTCCTTAGACCCTCCTAGTTGATCCTCATATATAATGTACCCTTGTTTCTTTTAAGAACCTCAGCATATAAGTAATGATTTGTTGATCTTTTATAATAAAAAAATATTTAATTAAAATAATCATGTTCAGCAAAAAGGTAATGCATGCCTACTCACCTATATTAGGATCTGTTTAGTATTTTACTTATTTTTTATTTTTTAAATCTTATAGAAATACAGTTGGTCTTCAATGTTGTGTTTAATTTCTGTTGCAGAGAAACATGACTGAGTTTAATGTATATATATATATATATATTCTTATTTTTTCTGACTGTGGTTTTTGCACAGGACGCTGAATGTATTTTTCTGTGCTATACAGCAGGACCTTGCTATTTATCCATCCTATATGTAATATATCACATCTGCTAATTCCAAACTCTCAGTACTTCTCTCCCCTATGGCCTCCCCCTTGGTAATCACAGGACTTCTCTCTATATCTGTAAGTATGTTTTTGTTTCATAAATATGTTCATCTGTGTCATGTTTTAGATTCCATATATAAAAGATATCATATGATATTTCTCTGACTACCTTAATTTTGTGTAATAAACTCTAGGTCTATCCATGTTACTGTAAATGGCAATATTTCATTATTTTTTAAGGTTGAAAAATATTGAATCTGTATGCCATATCTTCTTTATTCATTCATCTGTTAAAGGACATTTAGTTTGTTTCCATGTCTTGGCTATTGTAAATAGTGCTGTTATGAACATAAGGGTGCATGGAACTCTTTGAATTATGGTTTTTCTGGGTATATGCCCAGGAGTGGGATTGCTTTTTGCAACACTATTTTTAGTTTTTTTTATGAACCTTCGTACTGTTCTCAATAGTGACTACACCAGTTCACATTCCCACTAACAGTGTAGGAGGGCTGACTTTTCTCCACAATCCACACAAAACTAAACTCAAAATGGTTTAAAGACTTAAAACAAGACACCTAAAACTCCTAGAAGAGGACATAGCCAAAATATTCTCTGACACAAACTATACCAATGTTTTCTTAGGTCAGTCTCCCAAGGCAATAGATAGAAAAGTAAAAATAAACAAATGGGACCTAATCAAACTCAAAACTTTTTCACAGCAAAGGAAACCATAAACAAAACAAAAAGATATCCTATGGACTGGGAGAAAATGTTTGCAAATAATGTGACCAACAAAGGCTTAATTTCCAAAATATATAAACAGCTCTTACAATTCAATAACAAAAGTAAAAAGCAACCCAATTGAAAAATGGGCAGAAGACCTAAATAGACATTTCTCCAAAGTGGAAATAAAGATAGGCACATCCAGAAACTTCATCATTGCTAATTATTAGAGAAATGCGAATCAAAACTATAATGAAGTACTGCCTCACACAGGTCAGAATGGCCATAGCTAAAATGTTTAACCATATGTAATACCCAATAAACATTACAAATATTGACTTAAATCACTTTATATATTTTTTTTCAGTTCAGTCATTCAGTCGTGTCTGATTCTTTGCACCCCATGGACTGCAGCATGCCAGGCTTCCCTGTCCATCACCAACTCCTGGAACCTGCTCAAACTCATGTCTATTGAGTCAGTGACATAATCCAACCATCTCATCCTCTGTTGTCCCCTTCTCCTCCTGCCTTCAATCTTTCCAGCATCAAGGTCTTTTCTAATGAGTCAGTTCTTTGCATCAGGTGGCCAAAGTATTGGAGCTTCATTTTCAGAATCTGTCCCTCCAATGAATATTCAGGACTGATTTCCTTTAGGGTTGACTGGTTTGAACTCCTTATGGTTCAAGGGGCTCTCAAGAGTCTTCTCCAACACCACAGTTCAAAAGTGCTCAGCTTTCTTTATAGTTCAACTCTCACATCCATACATGACTACTGGAAAAACCAAACTTTGACCAGACAGACCTTTGTTGACAAAGTAATATCTCTGCTTTTTAGTATGCTGTCTAGGTTGGTCATAGCTTTTCTTCTAAGGAGCAAGCGCCTTTTAATTTCATGGCTGCAGTTAACATCTGCAGTGATTTTGGAGCCCCCCAAAATAAAATCTCTCACTGTTTCCATTGTTTCCCCATCTATTTGCCATGAAGTGATGGGACCATATGCCAAGACCTTAGTTTTCTGAATGTTGAGTTTTAAGCCAACCTTTTCACTCTCCTCTTTCACTTTCCTCAAGAAGCTCTTTAGTTCTTCTTCACTTTCTGCCATAAGGGTGGTGTCATCTGCATATCTGAGGTGATTGATATTTCTCCCAACAATTGTTTTAAATACTTAAAACAAGTCCAATTTTTAGTGAAACTGTAAGTTCTTTGAAATTGAAGAATTTAATAAAATACTTCTAATGCTACACTGCTTAGAACAAAGTTATTTTCTAACTATTCAGTTATTAGAGGATGGTGGAGATTTCTAAAGAAATAAATGCCAATATTCTGATTCACATTGGTGGGAAAATACCTTCTGCTTTGAACACCATGCCTAAGTGATTAGAGGGAAAAATGGCATTTTGTATTCTTGGCTCTTGAGATCCTCTCAAGTGAACATATGGAACTGAATTTGGGATTAAATCAAATGCTGAGTGCACTAACTTCTCTACCTCAGTTTTCTCTTTCAATTTATTTTCTTTTTCCTTTTAACCCAGATCAAATCTCTCCATATGTTGGTTCCTATTTAGACTAGCAACAATTTTCCCTACATTGCTTTTATGTTACATTACACCCTGGGGTAAATGTCATTAACTATAGTTTCAGCCATTAGTCTCATCCCATCATTATATAATTGACTTTCCAGAGAATCTTCTCTGTATGTGTAATTTTGACTAATTCAACTCACAATTTGGAAAACTTTTCAGAATCCTTTCAATGCAATGATTTATCTTAAGCAATATAATTAGCAAGGTGCACTTTAAAGAAGTAATGTTTGAAAGCAAGCCTATTTAATTTTCGTATTTTTATCTTTAAAAAAAGGTAATGAAAAAGAATCTATATTTAAGAGTTACATCTCTGTTTAAAGTACGGATATGTGTGAGAAGAGAGAAATATAAACAAGGAGCATGACAAAAGGATGGTTACTTTGAATATTATATACAAAATAGATCATATAACATTGAAATAAAATTAGCAACTTTGAAAATATTTTTTGAATATGTAGCTTTGCTACATTAATGTAAAACAGATTATATATTTATATATTATTCATAATATTTCTACATATTTATATTTTAAATACAATCATTTAAAAAGTATATTTTAAATGTTTACTACTTTGAAAAACATTTACAGCTACTAACTTCTAAACAAGAAACAAATGAGTCTTTATAAATTTAAGTCCTCCCACAGTTGTTAAAGATCCCCTGGAGAAGGGAACAGCTACCCCCACTCCAGTACTCTGGCCTGGAGAATTCCACTGACTGTATAGTCCATGGGGTAGCAAAGAGTCAGACACGACTGAGTGACTTTCACTTCATTTCACTTCACAGGTGTTAAAATGGGACCCAGGGTTATTCCACAAAAATCATTTCTGTCTAGGCCTTAGATCCTGTAAATATCAGCTCCCAGGAGAATAGAATAAAATATAATCTATTGAAATACCAGACCCAGAGAGTTAACTAGAAAAGTTTCATGGAATTTGTTGCTCAAACAAAGCCATCATACCAACATAAATATCAAGCAAACAACTAAATAGTTATGAAATACTGACAGTAAACAAAATGCATGAACTTATTTGGCAGAAATGACAGATTCTTTAACTCAACAAATAAATAATCCTACAATGATCATTCATTGGCTAAAGGAATTCAGAATATGTGATGCAGTTTATCCCACTTTTCTTATCCCATCTACACAGGTCAAATTGAATACTCAATGCTAGACCTTAACAAATAAACTCTAGCCTACACTTGAATACAGAAAAGGTAAAAGCTTAAACATTTACCTACATCTTTCAAAGGCAAGAGAGCCCCAGACTTGACTGCAGTGTTCCTCAGAACCAAGATCTGCGGAGAACAATGAGGTATTAACAATGTTAGGTTAATGTCATATCTTGAAGTATATGTTTTGCTTCTGGAATCCCATTTTTCATGAGTTGGCAGTGCAGTGACTGAGTTAGATTGACTTTTGCCATCAAAGTTTACATGCTGCACCCCACAGCTTCTCTATTTCCTGGCCAGAGCTCAGCCCTCTTATAGAGTTGTTCTCCTGTCTGTCAGACTAAGGCACTGACCTCACTGGTTCATATTCCCAGGTGCTATTACCTACACAGGAGACCAAACCAACTTCTCTTTGGCTTATTTATTCAGAGAAGCAGACTGTATGGATGCTTGCATGTGTCTTTTATGTGTGTGTAAACTAAGATTTCTATTCAAAATGTTCAAAATCCTTAAAGATGTTAAGTAATTCTAAAATTTAAAAATGTTTTTATAACCAGAAAACTCTACCTGTTATGAAATTAATTCTAACAACTCACTACCAAAACATACTGGCATCTCAATATTAATATATTTAGTATGTTTTAAATTTCCAAGCTGAAATAATAATAAACATTGATCTGTTGGAATGTATCTGTGCCTAGGTTAGTGTGGGCATTCCTTTGTCATCATATAAGATGAAATCATCAGAAAGAGAAGTTGAAGATCTTTCCTATTTTAATAAATGCACTTTAAAAATAGATTAAAATTTCACTTTTTAGTATTAGGGAAAATTCTCATAGAGAATACATGTAACCTCTTATTATCACACACAACTGAAATTTTAAAGTTAAAGGCATGTTTTAAGAAGAAAGTAGGGCAACAGAAAATAGAACAAACCATTAGTTCAAAACTATTCACTTGACTGGAAACCTAGAACTCTTGAGTTAAATACTTCCTTTTGGGGTTTACCAAGCACACTTTTTCAGAATTTGAAATTACTTCCACACTCTGTATATGATGAAACTAGCTTTATCACATGGCCATTCTGAAAACAAACAATAGATGCATTTTGTCTTAAGGCAGAATTTGTTTTTTTCTGATCAATAAACAATTATAAAACCTTCATCACATTCTTATAGAAGCCATTAGCAATGCTGAATATTTTTGACTCAGAAGTCTTTAGGAAACCTTGCATCATTTCCAAAAACACATCTCAGAGTATCTGTTCTGCAAAATACTCTATAGAAAAATAATGATGGTCATGGCTAGGGGAGTTATATGGTTGAATATGTTTTGAAAAGTGAAAAAAGTGAAGCTGCTCAGTCGTCTCCGACTCCTTGCAATCCCATGGGCTGTAGCCTACTGGGCTCATCCATCCATGGAATTTTCCAGGCAAAAGTAGTGTTGGAAACTGCAAATAGTATCTCTTGGCAATTTATAAAGCATATTAGAATTCTAAAACCAAAAATTTGTTCAGAAGAGCGTGTTAGACACTTAGAAACCAGTGTTCAACAAAATATTTTTCAAATTAATCTGCCTTCAAAACAACCTACTCTAACACTTACCTATCCCAATTGTATTTTTTAGTTTATTTTTAATTGAAGGATAATTGCTTTACAGTATTGTGTTGTCATACATCAACATGAATCAACCATAGGTATCCACATGTATACCCAACTGTATTTTTTAAGCAGATTTCTCTGATGTCTTTCTCACTGAGTCCTAAGTCAGTACAATTATAAAGTTGTAGGAAGTCTTCCACTGTTGGTGCTTTAAAAAAAAAAGGCTGTGAATAATTTATATTAAACACAGGTAAAGCAGATTTTAGGTTTTCCTCTTGTTTTCATTTCTATATCTTAATATCTTAATCTGAAGAGAAATGACTGAAGTTATATCTAACTTGTAAACTGTGCAGTCTTCAGGGCATTCATTGGCATGACTGAGAGATGGTTTTTTTCCACATAATATTGACAGTCCTCAGTATTATTGAGAAGACAAAGTTGAGAACCTCTGGTGTCCATACATAGCTTAATGGTTTGAGAGTAAAGTATACTTCACATGCAAGTATATTTACATACTTCTTAGAAATGTCCATGGCAAAAAAAAAAAAAAAATGTATTGGCAATAACAACTGCAAGATAATTTAATAATTTTTGGAAAGACATGCAAGGCAAAGGGACAAGCAAAGTAACTCCTTTGTCCCAGAAAATCTTAACCAGAATGATCTGACATTACCTAAAGATATACTAATGAAATATTAACTGGTATTTATAGTTAATTTGTTGCATTGCTGAACTTTCAATCTTTACTTCGTGTTTTCTAAAGCTTCCAGACAGTCTATACTGAAATTACAAGACATTCCTCTTAGAATTCTTCAGAATTATTTGTCAAAATACCATTTTTATTGTCAACAACATTTATGAATAAGTAAAAATATGGTTAAAATCAGCATTTTGTTTTAAACAAAAATGGAATTGCCTGTATTTTGAAATTTAATGATTTATTTTTCTGGCAAAGTAAAAATTGTGCTTTTGGGGTTCTTATTAATAATAGATACACATAGGTGCACAACTACACATTAATCTAAGACATGGATGTGACACTTGTGTGTGTATATGTTTGTGCAAGTATGCATTTCTGTAAATAGATATGGATAGTCTTCTTTCTTGTCTCTTCCTGTGTTGGCCTATAATAACATTTTACTCTAACATTAGGATATCTAAATGGCAATTAGCTTATCTAAATCTAACTTAAATAACCAGACTTTGTTCTATAGTTGAGGGATCAGTATTTGTATGTAAAAAGTTTGGGCTTAAATTAAGGCTTAGATGTTTGCTATCACACATTTCCCAAAATACACTGTTAAAAAATTAATGAGTAAATGAGAAGAAATAAATGAATCAGTTTTTTTTTCTTTTTGATTCAAGTAAAAAAGTTAAAAACTAATAGTGTGTTAATCTCTTTTCATTTATTCCTCATTTTATTGATTAAAGGTATGAAAACTGGCGCTAAAGTTTTATTGATTAATATTGAAGCAAGCAGACGTATATTGTTAAAGACAAAACTTCTTTTGGATACTTTATGCTAATAATCACCAAAAAGATGTAACAGAATTAACTATAGTCCTTTGAAATGTACTGATCATTTCCTCTATACAACAAAAAATCTTTAAAAAGTTTTTTAAGTCATAATAATGTGATTTTAATAATTTTAAAATATTTTGCACATTTTAAAATACATATTTATATTGCTTTTAAAATGTTATCCATTTTTATGATTATTCCAAGGCCAAGAAACAGACTTTTTAATATATGTCACTATATGTGATATATATTGTGTATTATATAACATGTACAACACACTTATATTTAAATAATATTTAGATAATAAAGTCATTTGTTCATATTTTCATTTCAGGTCTCAAATGATTTAAGTTTTATCAAGATTACCTGAACATGTTACATTGCTGATGAGAAATACACAGCATGTTAAATGATATTTTAGAGGTAAATTAAAAAGAAATTTATTTTTCATTGTTATTAGTATATGTTCTGTGATACTTTTAAAGCACTAAAATTTTAAGGTTGTCTCAAGATAATATTCTTTATTATATCAATTTTTACTACCTTTCATAGCATATAGTTCAACTGGGTTTATCTTTCCTTCTACTATAAATTTTAGCCCTAATATGTTCTTTTTTTTTTAATGTGTCTAATATATATCTGCATCCTACTACCTGGATCAGTTAGACTATTAAAACTGGACAATACAAAACTTACTTTGACTCTTTGTTGTTGTGTAACAACAGAAAACAACAGAATGGGAAAGATTAGAGATCTCTTCAAGAAAATTAGAGATACCAAGGGAACATTTCATGCAAAGATGGGCTCGATAAAGGACAGAAATGGTCCTAACAGAAGCAGAAGATATTAAGAAGAGGTGGAAAGAATACACAGAAGAACTGTACCAAAAAGATCTTCACGACTGAGATAATCATGATGGTGTGATCACTCACCTAAAGCCAGACATACTGGAATGTGAAGTCAAGTGAGCCTTAGAAAGCATCACTACGAACAAAGCTGGTGGAGGTGATGGAATTCCAGTTGAGTTATTTCAAATCCTGAAAGAAGGTGCTGTGAAAATATTGCACTCAATATGCCAGCAAATTTGGAAAACTCAGCAGTGGCCATAGGACTGGAAAGGTCAGTTTTCATTCCAATCCCAAAGAAAGGCAATGCCAAAGAATGCTCAAACTACCACACAATTGCACTCATCTCACATGCTAGTAAAGTAATGCTCAAAATTCTCCAAGCCTTGCTTCAGCAATACGTGAACCGTGAACTTCCTGATGTTCAAGCTGGTTTTAGAAAAGGCAGAGGAACCAGAGATCAAATTGACAACATCCGCTGGATCATCGAAAAAGCAAGAGAGTTCCAGACAAACATCTATTTCTGCTCTATTGACTATGCCAAAGCCTTTGACTGTGTGGATGACAATAAACTGTGGAAAATTCTTCAAGAGATGGGAATACCAGACCACCTGACCTGCCTCTTGAGAAATCTGTATGCAGGTCAGGAACCAACAGTTAGGACTGGACATGGAACAACAGACTGGTTCCAAATAGGATAAAGGAGTTCGTCAAGGCTGTATATTGTCACCCTGTTTATTTAACTTATATGCAGAGTACATCATGAGAAATGCTGGACTGGAAGAAATACAAGCTGGAATCAAGATTGCCAGAAGAAATATCAATAACCTCAGATATACAGATGACACCACACTTATGGAAGAAAGTGAAGAAGAACTAAAAAGCCTCTTGATGAAAGTGAAAGTGGAGAGTGAAAAAGTTGGCTTAAAGCTCAACATTCAGAAAACGAAGATCATGGCATCTAGTCCCATCACTTCATGGGAAATAGATGGGGAAACAGTGGAAACAGTGTCAGACTTTATTTTTTGGGCTTGAAAATCACTGCAGATGGTGACTGCAGCCATGAAATTAAAAGACACTTTCTCCTTGGAAGGAAAGTTATGACCAACCTAGATAGCATATTCAAAAGCAGAGACATTACTTTGCCAACAGAGGTCCATCTAGTCAAGGCTATGGTTTTTCCTGTGGTCATGTATGGATGTGAGAGTTGGACTGTGAAGAAGGCCGAGTGCTGAAGAATTGATGCTTTTGAACTGTGGTGTTGGAGAAGACTCTTGAGAGTCCCTTGGACTGCAAGGAGATCCAACCAGTCCATTCTGAAGGAGATCAGCCCTGGGATTTCTTTGGAAGGAATGATGCTAAAGCCGAACCACTAGTACTTTGGCCACCTCATCTGAAGAGTTGTCTCATTGGAAAAGACTCTGATGCTGGGAGGGATTGGGGGCAGGAGGAGAAGGGGACGACAGAGGATGAGATGGCTGGATGGCATCACTGACTCATTGGATATGAGTCTGAGTGAACTCTGGGAGTTGGTGATGGACAGGGAGGCCTGGTGTCCTGCTGTTCATGGGGTTGCAAAGAGTCCGACACGACTGAGCGACTGAACTGAACTGAACAAAGTGTGCCAAAGCTTAGTGCTTTAAAACAGCTACCGTTATATTATATTTCACATTTTGGAGGGTTGAGAATTTGTACAGATTTCAGTCTCATGATTCTTCTGCTCAAAATTACATTGCCTAGAGTCAGTGGTATTCAGCTGACATGTGCACTGGTCTGAAAGATCCAACAGAGCTTCACGCTCATGCCTCGTGCCCTGGTAGAAAGACTAGAAACTGAGTTTAACTAGCATTCTTTCCTTCTCCATACATCTTAGGGCCTCTCTCATGATCTCCTCCACATGGGTGACTATTTAAATATGGTGGTTCTTTGAGACTAATGCTGACACTGCCATGATGCTACTTCTGCCATATTAATCAAAGAAATTCCAGATCAGTCCAAATTCAAAAGAAGGGGAAGAGATTCACTCCTCTATGGGAAGTAGGAGAAAAAATCCTTTACCATTGTTATTATTCCACAGCAACATTGCCAAAGAAATTGATGGCTTATATTATTCAACTTCTTAAGTCTCATTTCTATGTACTGCAATATTTGGCTTAGGGAAAATAATGAATATGCATCATAGTTTCTATTATAATTTAGAATAAAATTATATATATATATATATATATATCTGAAAGTGAGGCCATGCACACTAGAAAATACATGATACAATTTCTTGAAGATGTTGATAATTAATCATATTGCCTTTAATAATTATGAAATAATAATTGCTATTATTTTAGGATAATGGGAAAAAAACAGGCAATGTGTTAAGTGTTATTTTTTAAAGTTATTTAATTCTCCAAGAAGGACTCAATTATCATTCTTGTTTTGTAGATAAAGAAACTGAGGCACAGAAGTATTGAGACAAATTTCTTAAACTTATAAAGCTAGTAAGATGTATACCTAGGATTCAATCTCATCAGTCTAGGCTTAAAATCTGCACTACTGCCTTTTTACTTATTCTTTCAAGATATAATGATTCCAAACTATTTCCACAGAAAGATATATAAAAGCTGTCAATTGTAAAGAAGTTACAATGATTTTCCTATCTCCCAACTGGCTAGTAATATGGTAGCAATATCAGCAATCTATTCTCAGTTTCATTCCCTTCTAGATTATTTTGGGTTTGTTCCGTTTTTAAAAACACCCAGATAGGTCCCTATGGGACCTTATGAATTAATCAGTTGTATGGCTATTTAGAATTAAAATAATTCATAGTAAATATAGAAATTGTTAAATGTGAACAGTTTTAACTAGATGTATGTTAAACATGATTATCTTCAAGTCATAAAATATTTGTCACTTATATTTTATTGCTTATCATTTTACTCACACTGTTCAATGAGTGCAATTTTACTAATACTATATTATTACTATTATAACAAAAATATATTTTGAAACTGTCTTCTAAGAGTATATTTTAATTATAAATTTCTCTTGAAGTTAATCTCTCATTGATAGTTTATAGAAATATATGACATAAATGAAAACATTGCTATTTAGAGAAAGTTAATTTCCTTGTATATTTTATAATTTGAGTAAATATAAAAATAATTTTTAAATTTTCAATCAGAGATGATATCTATTCTCTTTCAGAAATTAAAAACTGGTTCTGGTTAGACATAAACATCTGGGATCCAAAGACATACAATGAACTTGAAGTCATTCTCTATTCTTTTTCTTACAAAATTGTTTTGACATTTGGAAAATAATCTAAGCAGAAAGTAAAAGCACAGAAATTCAATCAAGTCAATGATTAGTAAAATAAAAGCATAAGTATTCAATCAAATCAGTGATTAATATTCATCCAAGCCATTACAGAAGTAATTCTAGACCATCAGAATGCGAATTCCCATAATTTGTATGAGGCACTTATTCTGAAATAACTCAGATATACAGTTTGTTGTAGGGGAATCATGCTTATTGTTGAAAATCTTAAACAGGACTCTTCTAACTTGTGTCAAGGAAAAAGAAAGGAATATATTAAGGAGCCTTCTCTGAACATTCACAGAACACACTAGCATGATAAAGTCCTTATAAGACATGTTGTTTAGAAATCTTTAAATGTTATTTAATCCAACATCTCCCAACCTCATTTTATAAAAATTTTCTAAAAATTTCCTCATGCCTTAATCTGTAACAAACACTTTAGGAAATACAACTTAAAATACAATATAATTTCTGCAAATATTTCAGGCCCTTCTTGTAGAAAGTATATTTGAGAATAGCACAGCTATAGTTTTAGAGGAATTATTTACTTTCTCTAAATGTATAGCTAGTTGCTTGGTTAAAAATACAAGTCAAATGGTACTCCAAATAAAATCCAAAAGAAAAAGATGAAATAATTTATAAAACATATAATATCTTTAACATATTGAATATGAATGATATTGAATAATGATTGAATGATATAATTTACCTACTATACCCAAATATTATCATTTAAATGTGAAATCAATATAATGTAATTTTAATGACATATTTACAATTTTTTTTCATACTAGGTCTTAGATATCTGGTATTTTTATACCTAAAGCACATCAAAATGGATATCAAGGTTTTCAGAGCCAGTTATGGCTAGTGACTACCCAATTGGGCAGCCAAGCTCTACTTCATGAAGTTATCTATTTTATTTACATACGTCTAAATTTTAATTTCACAACTTCTCTCACAATCACATGTATTTGTTTTGATAAGCTGAAAGTTATATACTTCACTATATTTATATTACTATAAATACACTATAAAATATAAATGTATTTATACTTATAAATAAATGTATACTTAGAAAATGCATCATGCAAAGAGTACAGTTTTATGATATTTAACCAACATTTAAAGGCAGGTAACCCAAACCACAATGAATATAAAAATTTTTTATCACCCTAAAAACTTCTTTTGTGTATCCTTCCAGTTACCTTCCTCCCTGAGTCCAGACAACCACCTATATGTCTTCTGTCACTAAAGATTAATATGCCTGATGCAGAGTTATAGATACATGAAATTATGTATTATATATTCTTTCTTTCTAGCTTACTTTTCTCAGCCTAATGCTTTATGAGATTCCCTCCAAATTACATGTAGTAACATTATAATGCTGAATAATCTTTCAGTGTATGAAAACATCACAATTTGTTTACCTGCTATTGAACATGTGTGTTGTATCCAGGTTTAGGCTATTATGAATAAACCTACTAAAGACATTCTTGTACTAGTCTTTTTTGTGGATGTACACTTTTATTTCTTTTGGGAAAATATATTGGCATGGTATTTCTGGAACATGTTGCATTTTTCAAAGTGTAATCTGTTCTCTAAAGTGGTTGAACCATTTTAGTTGTTTCATATCCCTGGCATCTCTTGATATGGTCAGCGTTTATAATGTTAGCTATTCTATTGGGTTTATAGTGGTAATCCACAGTGATTAAAGATGTTAATGATCCCTTCATTTATTTATTAATCATTTAAGGTCTTGTTTGGGGATATATCTGTTCAAATAGCTTGTCCATTTTCTTAACTGGGCTGTTCCTTTATAATTTCTAGATATAAGTTTCTTACCAAATACATATATGCATATTGCTAATATTTTCCCCCAGTTTATGGTTTGTTTTTTATGTGCCTAATGCTAACTGCTGTCTTTCAGAAACTAGAAATTCGATGAAGTTCAATTTATGAATTTTTTTTCATGTTATATGCTTTTTGTGTTCTAAGAAATCTATGGACTCTTAGAAACTGTTCTAAAGTATCATTTTCTTATATATTTTCTTCTATGTGTTACACTTTTAGCTTATATGTTCAGGCTTATATTCAATTTTAAATTAATTTCTGACTTTGTTGTGAGGTACAAATTTAGATTTTTTTTTCCCAAATGTATATACACTTGCATTAGAACCTTAAAACTTCCCAGGTCGCACAGTGTAAATAATCCACCTGCCAATGCAAAAGACACAAGAGTCACAAGTTTGATCCCTGAGTGGGGGAAGATCCCTTGGAATCTGAAATGGCAACCCACTCTAGTATTCTTGCCTGGAAAATTCCATGGACAGGAGACCCTGACAAGCAGCAGTCCACTGGGTCACTAAGAGTCAGAAACGACTGAGTTCCTGAGCACACACACATGCATATTAGCACCTTGCTATTGTCCTAGGTAACTGAAACTTTGTTGATTCATTTTTCTATCTTTTTTTCAGTTTAATTATCTATGTGCTTCAGTTCAGGCATTGCTATAGACTGAACTGTATCTCCTCAAAACTCATCTATTGAAGCTCTAACCTTCAGTGTGACTAAATTTTGAGACTGGGCCTATATAGAGATAATTAAGGTTAAACGAGGCCATAAGGGTGGGGCCCTGATTAGAACCAGAGAGTTCCTTAACCCTCTCTCCATGTAAGCACAGAAGAAAAACAATCTGAGGACATAGCAAGAAGTAGCTGCCTGTAAGCCAGAAAGAGAGCTCTCCCCAGAACCTGCCTGTGCTGGCATCCTGATCTCTGATTTCTGGCCTCCATAACCATAGGAAAATAAATTTTAGTTGTCTAAGCCACCCAGTCTAGAGTATACTCTTATGGAAGCTTGAACTGACTAACACAGATATTCTTAATAGTTATTTCTTGGCATTTACTACTATTGTGACCTTCAGTACCATATCAGCTGCTAACTTCACCCTGTGGATAATATATATATATATATATATATATATATATATATATATATTAATTTAGATGCATTTTTTAATCTCTAGAAGTTCCATGTGGTTCTTACCTATATATCTTCTACTTTTTTTGTATTATGCTTTCCTCTAAAATCTTGAATAGTCAAGATTTTTCTTATGTGGTTCACAATTCTACTTCTCTGCATGTTTAGTGATTGTTTTGTTAGATCCAAGACATTGCATATGCCATGTTTTCGAGTGTTCATATTTTGTTAACTTTCTTTAAAGAGTATTGATGTTTGCTCTGGGATGCAGTTAAGTTATATTGTGAGGCTTTAAAAATTGTTTTTTGTTAAGGTAGGAATGGAATACTCTTCTCTCAAGGGTTAATAGAGACTTACTACTCAGTTGTGACTCTTTGAGGTTTCTATTGATTGTACAAGAGTTAAACAAGGTTTCTTTACTCTCTCTGGGTAAAATTTGAACAACTTCTATCTCTATGTGTGGCCTGGGAATTAGTCCAGTTCAGTTCAGTTCAGTTGCTCAGTTGTGGCCAACATTTTGTTTTACCCCATGGACTGCAGCATGCCAGGCTTCCCTGTCCATCACCAACTCCTGGAACTTACTCAAACTCATGTCCATTGAGTCAGTGATGCCATCCATCTCATCCTCTGTCATCCCGTTCTCCTCCTGCCTTCAATCATTCCCACCATCAGAGTCTTTTCAAATGAGTCAGTTCTTTGTATCAGGTGACCAAAGTACTGGAATTTCAGCTTCAGCATCGGTCCCTCCAATGAATATTCAGCACTGATTTCCTTTAGGATGGATTGGTTGGATCTCCTTGCTGTCCAAGGGACTCTCAAGAGTCTTCTCCAACACCATAGTTCAAAAGCATTCTTGCAGTTGGTTTTGCTTGGCTTTGGGAGATTCACCATATGTAGATGCAGATTAACATTCAGCCAAGGAAAAAAAAAAAAAAGAGGACCACTGTATGCATTTTTTCCAAACTCCCTTCTTTCTGATAATCTACCCTGTAAATTACATCAGCCTTAGTCTCTCAAATTCCAATGTGTCTCTTCGATTGACCTCAGGTTCTACTTTGTTTCTCTTTCTTACACAGTAATCCAGAACTTGCGTCCCCTTCATACAAAAAAGCAGAGCAATTGTGGGACTCACCTCATTCTCTCATGAACCATAATGATGTAATTTCCATCACTGCAATTAGTGAAAACATTGTTTCATGTATTTGTCCAGATTTCTAGCTGTTTGTATGGCAAGACAAGCTGCATACCAGCTATTACTTTATAGTACTTGCAATAAACACTGATTAACAGAACATATAAATATATTCACTTCTGGGTACCGGTTTTGTTTCAAAAATAGGGATTAACAGTGGATGGAAATGAGAAAACAAGCATGAACATGAGAGAAAGAATTTTTCTGAAAGGCAAGAGAGTTATGCAGGTACTACATATCTAAGAGGTGGATTGTTAAGAAGTATTTTAAAATAATGAAATAGGGATTAAAAACAGATGGCTTATGCACACGCATTAACCACTTTATTTTTTTCCCCAACATCCCACTAAAATATGGTCGGGCTCCCCTGGTGGCTCATACAGGAAAAATATGGTGCAACAATATAAAAAGTACAAATGTCTATAGGAGAGAAGGGAAAAGCAAAGGTTTCAATGATTTTTTTTTTGAATTATACAAAGCAGGAGAATCATTAACTAATTTAAAGGGTAAGGAAGTGTTTAACACAGAAGCTTTTGAGAAGAATAGCTGCAAACAACTGAATTCATTTACCCTGTTGAATCTCAGAGAAACTCAGCATTTTAAGAGACCATTTCAAAGATAACAAAATCACTGAGGTAAATGTTATATTAATTTGTCAGTTTTTGTTATAGAAAATAAATTTAAATATACTTGGGAAACTTCTATAAAAATTATTTTACTTCTAAAAGTTATATGAAAAATTCTTACTTGTATGAAGAGCTTGACTTTAAATGTTGCTAAAGCTGGTCCGCATATTTTCATTACCCCCTAACCTGAACATATATAAACTAAGGGAAAACTCATATACTTACTGCTGTTCTGAAAGATGTGTGGATGAGTAATAAAATATTTTGTTATTTTCTTTAATATAGCAAAGTTAACACTTACTTGTTTTCTTTTTATACTATATACAATTTCATTTCTTAGAGAAAGTTAGTTAAGGTATTGTGATATTTGAATAAATAATTATATTTCCAATCGACTAGAAATGTGAATATTACTTTATGATTGTTTTATACCCATCTTAATAAATGGTCTGGCTACCTCTGGATGAATAATGTATCTTTGACTAAACATCTATCAAATGACATAGAACCAGACAGCACTGTAAACTTGCAAAAGGAGGAGGAGTTGACTATAATTAAACATGAATATTGTGGCTTGCTCAGAAATGTAGCAATGTAAGATAACTACATAAAATTTAGGATTTCTTTTATTAGTAATTTTAAAATATCTCATGGACATTATAAAATATACCCTGCTACACTAATGGCAGAAAGAGGAACTAAAGAGCCTCTTGATGAGGGTGAAAGAGGAGAGTGAACAAGCTGATTTAAAACTCAACATTCAGAAAACTAAGATCGTGTCATTCAGTACCATCACTGCATGGCAAATAGCTAGGTAAAGATGTAAACAGTGACAGACTTTATTTTCTTGGGCTCCCAAATCACTATGGACAGTGACTGCAGCCATGAAATTAAAAGGCATTTGCTATTTGGAAGAAAAGTTATGACAAACCTAGACTGTGTATTAAAAAGCAAAGACACGACTTTGCTGACAAAGGTCCATCTAGTCAAAGCTATGGTTTTTCCAGTATGGATGTGAGAGATGGACGATAAAGAAGCCTGAGCACCAAAGAATTGATGCTTTCGAACTGTGGTTCTGGAGAAGACTCTTAAGAGTCCCTTGGACAGCAAAGAGATCAAACCAGTCAATCCTAAAGGAAATCAACCCTTAATATTCTTTGGAAGGACTGACGTTGAAGCTGAAGTTCCAATACTTCAGATACGTGATGCAAAGAGCTGACTCACTGGAAAAGATCCTGATGCTGCGAAAACTGAGGATAGGAGGAAAACGGGGCAACAGAGGATATGATGGTTGGATGACATCACCTACTCAATGGATATGAGTTTGAGCAAATTCGAGGAGATAGTGAAGGACAGGTTAGCCTGGTGTACTGCAGTTCATTAGATGCAAAGAGGTGAACATGACAGCCACTGAACAACAACAATCTGGGTGAGAAGAATTAATATCTCATAAAATATTTAATGGCCATAATTGTATACACAACAAAAGACATCTAATTGTTCCTATTCGGTCCTTCACACGAGCAACAGCAAGATTTCATGAATTAATCACTTCAGGCTGATTAAAAAGCATTATAAAACTCCAGCCTTTATAAAAATATCGACTTAGATCAGATCAGATGAGATCAGTCGTTCAGTCGTGTCCAACTCTTTGCGACCCCATGAA
This sequence comes from Bos indicus, assembly GCF_029378745.1. NCBI lineage: Eukaryota > Metazoa > Chordata > Mammalia > Artiodactyla > Bovidae > Bos > Bos indicus. The sequence goes on along the minus strand of NC_091776.1, from coordinate 23,971,576 downwards.
TTGCAGCACGCCAGGCCTCTCTGTCCATCACCAACTCCCGGAGTTCACTCAAACTCACGTCCATCGAGTCAGTGATGCCATCCAGCCATCTCATCCTCTGTCGTCCCCTTCTCCTCCTGTCCCCAATCCCTCCCAGCATCAGAGTCTTTTCCAGTGAGTCACCTCTTCGCATGAGGTGGCCAAAGTATTGGAGTTTCAGCTTTAGCATCATTCCAAAGAAATCCCAGGGCTAATCTCCTTCAGAATGGACTGGTTGGATCTCCTTGCAGTCCAAGGGACTCTCAAGAGTCTTCTCCAACACCACAGTTCAAAAGCATCAATTCTTCGGCGCTCAGCCTCCTTCTTCACAGTCCAACTCTCACATCCATATGTGACCACAGGAAAAACCATAGCCTTGATTAGATGAACCTTTGTTGGCAAAGTTATGTCTCTGTTTTTGAATATACTATCTAGGTTGGTCATAACTTTCCTTCCAAGGAGGAAGCGTCTTTTAATTCCATGGCTTCAGTCACCATCTGCAGTGATTTTGAAGCCCACAAAAATAAAGTCTGATACTGTTTCCACTGTTTCCCCATCCATTTCCCATGAAGTGATGGGACCGGATGCCATGATCTTCGTTTTCTGAATGTTGAGCTTTAAGCCAATTTTTTCACTCTCCACTTTCACTTTCATCAAGAGGCTTTTGAGTTCCTCTTCACTTTCTGCCATAAGGGTGGTGTCATCTGCATATCTGAGGTTATTGATATTTCTCCCGGCAATCTTGATTCCAGTTTGTGTTTCTTCCAGTCCAGCGTTTCTCATGATGTACTCTGCATATAAGTTAAATAAACAGGGTGACAATATACAGCCTTGACATACTCCTTTTCCTATTTGGACCCAGTCTGTTGTTCCATGTCCAATTCTAACTCTTGCTTCCTGACCTGCATACAAATTTCTCAAGAGGCAGATCAGGTGGTCTGGTATTCCCATCATTTCAGAATTTTCCAGTTTTTTGTGATCCACACAGTCAAAGGCTTTGGCATAGTCAATAAAGCAGAAATAGATGTTTGTCTGGAATTCTCTTGCTTTTTTTTATGATCCAGCGGATGTTGGCAATTTGATCTCTGGTTCCTCTGCCTTTTCTAAAACCAGCTTGAACATCAGGAAGTTCACGATTCACATATTGCTGAAGCCTGGCTTGGAGAATTTTGAGCAGTACTTTACTAGCGTGTGAGATGAGTGCAATTGTGTGGTAGTTTGAACATTCTTTGGCATTGCCTTTCTTTGGGATTGGAATGAAAACTGACCTTTCCAGACCTGTGGCCACTGCTGAGTTTTCCAAATTTGCTGGCATATTGAGTGCAGCATTTTCACAGCATCATCTTTCAGGATTTGAAATAGCTCAACTGGAATTCCATCACCTCCACTAGCTTTGTTTGTAGTGATGCTTTCTAAGGCCCATTTGACTTCACATTCCAAGATGTCTGGCTCTGGGTCAGTGATCACACCATCGTGATTATCTGGGTCGTGAAGATCTTTTTTGTACAGTTCTTCTATGTATTCTTGCCGTCTCTTCTTAATATCTTCTGCTTCTGTTAGGTCCATACCATTTCTGTCCTTTATCGAGCTCATCTTTGCATGAAATGTTCCTTTGGTATCTCTGATTTTCTTGAAGAGATCCCTAGTCTTTCCTATTCTGTTGTTTTCCTCTATTTCTTTGCACTGATCGCTGAAGAAGGCTTTCTTATCTTTTCTTGCTATTCTTTGGAACTCTGCATTCAGATGTTTATATCTTTCCTTTTCTCCTTTGCTTTTCGCTTCTCTTCTTTTCACAGCTATTTGTAAGGCCTCACCAGACAGCCATTTTGTTTTTTTGCATTTTTTTTCTATGGGAATGGTCTTGATCCCTGTCTCCTGTACTCATTGTCAAAAAAAGGAATATGAAAGCGAATAGTTGTTAACTTTAAAAACCTAGGTATCACATTCTCTTCTGAGATGTAGTCAGAAATACTGGTCAGAGGAACTGTTTCATAGGTTGATAATTTGTCCTCAATGATAGATGTTTATAGCTATAACCAGCAGAGTCCACTCTCTTCCCCTCTAACCCCCTAGAAAGGATCTGAAAAATATTTCTGTAGCTGCTATAAAATTGTTCACTTATAGGAACAAGAAAGTTCTAATACAATGCTGTTCTCACAGTAATGGATGAAACAATGCAACGAATGGAACTTCTGGTGTTTATAGTAATAAAACCCCTTGGACAGGGTCCAAAATCCATTTGCCTAATACTGAACTGTATGTTCCTAATGCTGTTATAGTGGCATTTCAGTTTATTCTGGAAGAACAGATGCCCACTGTTTTGGTTTTGCAGATTTTCACAGGAGATTGGCTATGTCTGCTCACTAAATGACAGAACAATTTAGAAAATATCTTTGGCCATAACTTCCTCATTTAAATTGATTAAGAGTGCAATCTATGTAGTGACAATCAGAACTATGTATAATCCAGTCTTTCCAAACTGTATTGCCAGCTGATGAAGAAACTGAATTTGACTAAAAGTCAAAACCAGAATTACAGTATTTTATGCAACCACATATGCCAACATTTAATTTTCATTAATTTTGATACATATTGAGATATAGATGTTAAAACTTAACGCATTTAAAGTGCCACATTTCTTTTTAAATCTGTCAAATTCTTTTCAAAATATCAGTGTTCAAAATAATGTTTTTATACTTCAATTTTGATATGTTCTGATTTAGGTACCAAAAAGCTATATATAGTTAACTTTTATGTATCCATCAGTGATACATAGATACAGTAGATATATACCAAGTTTCTGCTAGTAATTAAAGAATTTGATTCTAATCCAAAAAGGCATAGATCTGTTGGAAGTATCAGTCGCCCATGGTGACACTGCATTTATTGCTCGAAAATGTTGAAAAACAGTGCAAAACTGATAATTACAAATTCAATTCCATTCAATTTCAATTGTGTTCTTTATGCTATTTATCAAGCCTATCATTAATTTGTTTTTGGTTCCCTAGCTAATTCACCACATGGGATTTTCTCTCTTCCCTTTTCAATTGCCCTACAAAATTTAAAGTAGAGATTATACAATTTGATATCAGAAAATCAGTTTGAAATTAAGATTTCATTAGCTGTGTTGATTTAAGTCATAGCACTGTGTCTCTCTGTTCTCACTCATAAATAAAAATAGTAGCTGTGTGTACATGCCAAATTGCTTCAGTCATGTCTGAATCTTGACGATTCTAGGGGCTATAGCCCTCCAGGCTCCTCTGTCCATGGGGATTCTCCAGGCAAGAATACTGGAGTGGGTTGCTGTGCCCTTCTCCAGTGGATTTTCCCAACCCAGGGATTGAACGCATAGTCTCTTACATCTCCTGCACTGGCATGCGGGTTCTTTACCACTAGCCACCTGGGAAGCCCAAAAGAGTACCAAACTCACGACAACTCTGTGGAAAAAAGAATGTGAACATGAACACTGAAGTTTTATGGGCAGCCTGTTGTGAATAAATTACTGTTTAAGACCTATTGTGTAAGAAGTGGTTCTCAAAGTTTTGTCCTGGAAGGAATAACATCAGAATAACAGAGAACTTGTTAGAAATATGAAGCAATTAAATCCCATTCCAGATTTACTAAATTAGAAACTCCAGGGATAGAGACTAGGAATCTGTTTTAACAAGCCCTGCAGGTAATTCTTTTGCTTAGTTAAGTTTGAGAAACAGCAGTATATTGAATCCTACTTTTCTTTCCACTTGGCATCAGTCTTGCCTGCTATAGTCTTTGGGAAACTCCATGTGAATTGTACAGAGAAGGCAATGGCACCCCACTCCAGTACTCTTGCATGGAAAATCCTATGGACAGAGGAGCCTGGTAGGCTGCAGTCCATGGGGTCGCAAAGAGTCAGACATGACTGAGCAACTTCACTTTCACTCTTCACTTTTATGCACTGGAGAAGGAAATGGCAACTCACTCCAGTGTTCTGGCCTGGAGAATCCCAGGGATGGGAGAGCCTGGTGGGCTGCCATCTATGGGGTCACACAGAGTCGGACATGACTGAAGTGACTTAGCAGCAGCATGTGAATTGTATTTAATGATTTGTCAAAGAGTCACTGATAAAGACACAGGTCTTTCATACATGGCTTTATGACATGCATTATTAAATATCTAATATGTCATAAAAATCTCAAGACATGGTTTTAAACATAATTATATAAAGCACAATATAACTCATGTAGATATCTATTTTGATATTAGTTTTAAAATTCATGTAACTATAGTAAGAGGAAATCATCATACATCACATTTAGAATTAGGAAATACCATTAGAATTTAGAAAATAACACTATTTGCTCCAATTTTTATTTCTGTTTATATATGCTCAAATTCTAGTGACTTTTTTCTTCCCCTCCTCTCTTCTCTTTTTTCTTTTTTTTCTGTCTAAATTTCTGCCTTTCTCTCTTTCCCTCTATCTTTCTTTCATAAATATCATTTTATCATCCTCTAACATGTTCAGTTCAGTTCAATTGCTGGGTCGTGTGTGACTCTTTCCAACCCTACAGACTACAGAACGCCAACCCTCACTGTCCATCACCAACTCCGGGAGTTTACCCAAACTCATGTCCATTGGGTCGGTGATGCCATCCAACCCTCTCATCCTCTGTCGTCCCCTTCTCCTCCTGCCCTCAATCTTTCCCAGCCTCAGGGTCTTCTCCAGTGAGTCAGATCTTCACATAAGGTGGCCAAAGTATTGGAGTTTCAGCTTCAACATCAGTCCTTCCAATGAAAACTCAGGACTGATCTCCTTTAGGATGGACTGGTTGGATCCCCTTGCAATCCAAGGTACTATCAAGAATCTTCTCCAACACCACAGTTCAAAAGCAGCAATTCTTCTGTGCTCAGCTTTCTTTATAGTCCAAGTCTCACATCCATACATGACTACTGGAAAAACCATAGCCTTGACTAGACAGACCTTTGTTGGCAAAGTAATGTCTCTGCTTTTTAATATGCTGTCTAGGTTGGTCATCAGAGAAGGCAATGGAACCCCACTCCAGTACTCTTGCCTGGAAAATCCCATGGACGGAGGAGCCTGGTAATCTGCAGTCCATGGGGTTGCTAAGAGTCGGACACGACTGAGTGACTTCACTTCCACTTTTCACTTTCACATATTGGAAAAGGAAATGGCAACCCACTCCAGTATTCTTGCCTGGAGAGTCCCAGGGACAGGGAAGCCTGGTGAGCTGCCATCTATGGGGTTGCACAGAGTCGGACACGACTGAAGTGACTTAGCAGGTTGTTCATAACTTTCCTTCCAAAGAGCAAGCATCTTTTAATTTCATGGCTGCAATCACCATCTGCAGTGATTTTGGACCCCCAAAAATAAAGTCTCTCACTGTTTCCACTGTTTCCCCATCTGTTTGCCATGAAGGGTTAAGACCAGATGCCATGATCTTAGTTTTCAGAATTTTGAGCTTTAAACCAACTTTTTCACTCTCCTCTTTCACTTTCATCAAGAGGCTCTTTAGTTCTTCTTTGCTTTCTGCCCTAAGGGTGATGTCATCTCCATATCTGAGGTTATTGATATTTCTCCCAGCAATCCTGATTCCAGCTTGTGCTTCTTCCAGCCCAGCATTTCTCATGATGTACTCTGCATAGAAGTTAAATAAGCAGGGTGACAATATACAGCCATGACATACTCCTTTTCCTATTTGGAACCAGTCTGTTGTTCCATGTCCAGTTCTAACTGTTGCTTCCTGACCTGCATACAGATTTTTCAAGAGGCAGATCAGGTGGTCTGGTATTCCCATCTGTTTCAGAATTTTCCACAGTTTATTGCGATCCACACAGTCAAAGGCTTTGGCATAGTCAATAAAGCAATAAAGTAGATATTTTTCTGAAACTCTCTTGTTTTTATCATGATCCAGTGGATGTTGGCAATTTGTTCTCTGGTTCATCTGTCTTTTCTAAAACCAGCTTGAACATCTGGAAGCTCTTGGTTCACATACTGTTGAAGCCTGGGGTGGAGAATTTTGAGCATTTCTTTGCTAGCATGTGAAGTAAGTGTGATTGTGTGGTAGTTTGAACAATCTTGGCATTGCCTTTCTTTGGGATTGGAATGAAAACCGACCTTTTCCAGTCCTGTAGACACTGGTGAGTTTTCCAAATTTGCTGGCATATTGAGTGCAGCATTTTCACAGTATCATCTTTTAGGATTTTACATAGGTCAAATGGAATTCCATCACCTCCATTAACTTTGTTTGTAGTGATGCTTCCTAAGGTCCACTTGACTTCACATTCCAGTATGTCTGGCTCTAGGTGAGTGATCACACCATCATGATCATCTGGGTAATGAAGATCTTTTTTGTATAGTTCTGTGTATTCTTGCCACCTCTTCTTAATATCTTCTGTTTCTGTTAGGTCCATACCATTTCTGTCCTTTATTGACCCCATCTTTGCAGGAAATGTTCCCTTGGTATCTCTAATTTTCTTGAAGAGATCTCTAGTCTTTCCTATTCTATTATTTTCCTCTATTTCTTTGCACTGATCATTGAGGAGGACTTTCTTATCTCTCCTTGCTATTTTTTGGAACTCTGCATTCAAATGGGTATATCTTTCCTTTTCTCCTTTTTATTTTTGCTTCTCTTCTTTTCACAGCTATCTGTAAGGCCTCCTCAGAGAGCCATTTTGGTTTTTTGCATTTCTTTTTCTTGGGGATGGATGGTCTTGATCCCTGTCTTCTATATAATGTCATGAACCTCCGTCTATAGTTCATCAGATACTCTATCAGATCTAGTCCATTAAATCTATTTCCACATGTTAGCTTTTTTAAAATAGTGCTTTGGGACACTATTGCAACTGCACAGAATGTCTTCATATATTTTTATTTAATTCCGTTTAGAGAACAGTTTCTCTTAGAACAGCACTGAAGACAAAAGTAAAGGGTAGAAGAGCAGAGAACAAAAGTAATAAAAATGTTACTTAAGGAAATGATTTTTGTGTGTCTCTGGAGAAGGCAATGGCATCCCACTCCAGTACTCTTGCCTGGAAACTCCCATGGATGGAGGAGCCTGGTAGGCTGCAGTCCATGGGGTCTCGAAGAGTCGGATTCACTTTCACTTTTCACTTTCATGCATTGGAGAAGGAAATGGCAACCCACTCCAGTGTTCTCGCCTGGAGAATCCCAGGGACAGGGGGGCCTGGTGGGCTGCCGTCAATGGGGTCGCACAGAGTCGGACACGACTGAAGCAACAGCAGCAGCAGCAGCGGCAGCAGTACTGAGTTACAACATAGAATATTTTCCTACTCTGGGTTGTAGGAAAAAAACCCAAAAACTGTCATGTATAATGCTGCCTTAGTTACAATGTAGAATATTTTCCTACTCTGAGTTGTAGAAAAAAACCCAAAAACTGTCATGTATAATGTCTGCCTTCAATACATGTTTTTTTCTCTTTTCCTCTCCCTCAAGTCTAATACTTCTGTGTTTTGTCTTCTGCCAACACTGCTTTAATGGTTTTATGTTGTATGTTCATTCCTTTGGGCAAAAAGAGTAAATCCAAATTGTTTACAAGCTAAAAGATGAACTTACTATCAGAAAAAAATGTATCTTTGTTAAACATCTCTGGCTGTAGTTGTTCAAAGTATAGCCTTGCTCAACAACAACAGCCATTCTTATACTATAAAAAGTATATATTTTCTTGCAATTAAAATTATATCCCATTTTAACAATCTTCATAATAACAATGATTTATTATAAATATAATGCAGTTTATAAAATTACTTATTACTTAAGTGCCAGATAAAAGTGCTACATCCTTTAATTCATTTAATATTAATTATAATTTTATATAAATAAATACTATTATTAACCCCATTTTAGAGATGAGTAACCTGAAAAGAAAAAGTTTAAAAATTGACATATATGCACTACTATATTTAACCTGTTCTGTAATAACCTTAAGTGGGAAAATAATTTGTAAAAGAGTATATATACTCACACACACACACACACATATATATAACTGAATTACTGTACACCTGAAACACTGTAAATTAACTATGTGCTGTGCTTAGTCATTGGCTGTATTTTATGTTTTTTAATTAATCATATTTATTTTAAAAAAATCTGATGTTTACCAAGCAGAAATGAAATTCAAAGAAGCTTCAGCCTTGGGGCACAGTATTTAAGAGGACAGGAAAACTCAGTAATCAAAATATATAATATTTTCAAGCAGTATTTTTTTAAATCAATGGCTACTTATCTCTTTATGTTAAATAAAGTTTTATTGAAATAAGCACTGTGATTAGATGAGGTGAGTTACACATATCTATGCAAGTGCAGGGTCAAATTTTGTCCTTACTTAAATTTTTGTAATTTTTTATCATGGGTTTTGTGTTATTCTTATTTTTTATATACTGCATTAAAATATTTATATTGATTATGTACCTACCTTGTACTGCCTTGACTTTTCTACCCTGAGGCAACTGTTTCACTCATATTACCCTTGTCCTAACATAAGAACATGAGGTGTTTAGTTGTTACCATAGTTTTATGTAAACCTGGAATCACTTTCATACTCTAGTTATTGTTTTCTCTATGAGATCTAAAACTAAATGCTTTTGCCTCACAATGATTCTTTATATAGGTATTACTGATGGATTAGTAGGTTTTATTAAGTATTTAACATATGTCAAGCTATGTAATGAATAGCCTACTACGCAAATTCAGAGCGTGATTTCTATGGCTCTCTTTTCTTTTTCAAATAAAACATAATAAAGTTTTCACATATCAAATTGGGATGAAGTCAAGTATTTAGTTTTGTCATGCTTTACAGATTTTTCCAAAACTATGGAGAGTTATGGAATCCATAATGGTCGTTTGGATGACTTTCACACTTAAATTGGAAATACCCTTTCACGCCAGTCAGAATGGCTGCAATCCAAAAGTCTACAAGCAATAAATGCTGGAGAGGGTGTGGAGAAAAGGGAACCCTCTTACACTGTTGGTGGGAATGCAAACTAGTACAGCCACTATGGAGAAGAGTGTGGAGAGTCCTTAAAAGACTGGAAATAGAACTGCCTTATGATCCAGCAATCCCACTGCTGGGTATACACACCAAGGAAACCAGAATTGAAAGAGACACATGTACCCCAATGTTCATCGCAGCACTGTTTATAATAGCTAAGACATGGAAGTAACCTAGATGTCCATCAGCAGATGAATGGATAAGAAAGCTGTGGTACATACACACAATGGAGTATTACTCAGCCATTAAAAAGAATACATTTGAATCAGTTCTAATGAGGTGGATGAAACTGGAGACTATTATGCAGAGTGAATTAAGCCAGAAAGAAAAACACCAAGACAGTATACTAGCACATATATATGGAATTTATGGTAATGATAACCCTGTATGCAAGACAGCAAAAGAGACAGATGTATAGAACAGTTTTTTGGACTCTGCGAGAGAGGGTGAGGGTGGGATGATTTGGGAGAATGGCATTGAAACATGTGTAATATCATATATGAAATGAATCGCCAGTCCAGGTTTGATGCATGACACACCATGCTCAGGGCTGGTGCACTGGGATGACCCAGAAGGATGGTATGGGGAGAGGGGTTCAGGATGGGGAATGTGTGTACACCCATGGAGGATTCATATTGATGTATGGCAAAACCAATACAGTATTGTAAAACAATTAGCCACCAATTAAAACAAATAAATTTATATTAAAAAATAAATATATATCAGATTATTAAAAAAAAAGAATAAAAATAATGGAACTTTCCTGTATTGCTTTCACTTCCTGGTGTCACATGGTGCCCCTGTTGAATTTCAGTCCTCCAAAGACAACAGCCGTAGCTCCTCCACTTCATAACAAACATTTTTCTTGTCTGAGACTTAGCACAAACTGCTAACATAGCAAAGAGATCTCAATTCTTTACAGGGCAAATACAATTAAGTTTCTTTGTACTGGCCTCCTGCCTCTCTCTGTTTATTTACCTAGTCTCGGTCTTTATTCTTAGAATTCAAGCTATGCACTAGGTCTTCTGGTACTAGCTTCATGCAAAGAAGATGGTAGCTAACCTCCACAGAAGCTGTATTCCTTGTCTTGAGATTAATTCAGCTCTTGACTCACTGCCTTCAAGTAACCAGCATTAGGATTCTTGTTGTGCTTTTATGTTCTGGGGCAACCTGTCCACCAGTACATGTCTCCTGACTTTGATTCCCAATGATCTAGCAGAGAATTCTATTTGGTTACCTCCAGGAAGGTACTTAGATTTTATGCATATTGGATCCTCTTCTAATTTATTTTCTATTGTAGCAGTGCCAGTAGTACAGAATCACAAAGGAAAATAAATTCTAAGATAGTAGTTTTCAATACAGATTTACAGAACCAGATGACAATGAATCAATGAATTAAATTTGTTCCCTGTAGTGAGGAATACTGGTTTTTCTTTCATTGCTTGCTTTCCTGGTGGCTTAGATGGTAAAGCATCTGCCTGCAGTCCAGGAGACCCAGGCTCAATCCCTGGGTTAGGAAGATCCCCTGGAGAAGTAATTGACAACCTACTCCAGTACTCTTGCCTGGAAAATTCCATGGATGGAGGAGCCTGGTAGGCTACAGTCCATCGGATTGGAAGAGTCGGACACGACTGAGCAACTTCACTTTCTTCTCTCACTTACCTCAAACTATAGAAAAAGGAACTTGGTACATCTGTCCTATAGGACATTCTATTTCTCGAGAATGGAAGCATATTTCAGCTAACAAAGGGGCTGATATTGAGCCACATTTTCTGGAGGATGTCAGTCTCCTGTTTTTTTTTTTTTTTTGCTCTTTCCTCCACATGACACAGGTGGCTCCCATTACCTTTTTTTTTTTTTTTTTTTTTCATTTTTATCAGTCTTCAAGTACTTGGTATCTCCTGCCTGTCTCTACCCTTCCACCCCCTGATAATCTCTCTTTCTCTGCCTGATGGTAGAGGGCCTTTAGTCCAGCATCAACAAAATTAGATCTGTAGACTGCCTGCAGGGACCAAAACAAATGTGGGGAGAGAATGAGAGGTTTAGGCTTTACATCTAAAGAACACTTGCATTTATAATTTCATGAAACATAAACTTAACCATTTAATATTTTGAATGTCATTTAATTTCCTATTTTTAAATTGTCTCTATTGGTAAATCCCAAGAGACAGCAAGAAGAGATTTATATTTTATAACTTCAAAACATTATTTTATATGATCATATATAAATCACATATATGATCATATATTATTTTATATGATCATTTTATACATCAAAATTTCTATTGGTTAGTTGATCAGTTGTTTCTTCAGTTCAGTTCAGTTCAGTTGCTCAGTCGTGTCCGACTCTTCCCAATCCCATGAAATGCAGCATGCCAGGCCTCCCAGTCCATCACCAACTCCTAGAGTTCACTCAGACTCACGTCCATTGAGTCAGTGATATCATCCAACCACCTCATCCTCTGTTCTCCCCTTCTCCTCCTGCCCTCAGTCCCTCCCAGCATCAGAGTCTTTTCCAATGAGTCAACTCTTCGCATGAGGTGGCCAAAGTACTGGAGTTTCAGCTTTAGCATCATTCCTTCCAAAGAAATCCCAGGACTGATCTCCTTCAGAAGGGACTGGTTGGATCTCCTTGCAGTCCAAGGGACTCTCAAGAGTCTTCTCCAACACCACAGCTCAAAAGCATCAATTCTTCGGTGCTCAGCCTTCTTCACAGTCCAAATCTCACATCCACACATGACCACAGGGAAAACCATAGCCTTGACTAGACTAACCTTTGTTGGCAAAGTAATGTCTCTGCTTTTGAATATGCTATCTAGGTTGGTCATAACTTTCCCTCCAAGGAGTAAGCGTCTTTTAATTTCATGGTTGCAGTCACCATCTGCAGTGATTTTGGAGCCCAAAAAAATAAAGTCTGACACTGTTTCCACTGTTTCCCCATCTATTCCCCATGAAGTGATGGGACAGGATGACATGATCTTTGTTTTCTGAATGTTGAGCTCTAAGCCAACTTTTTCACTCTCCACTTTCACTTTCATCAAGAGGCTTTTGAGTTCCTCTTCACTTTCTGCCATAAGAGTGGTGTCATCTGCGTATCTGACGTTATTGATATTTCTCCCAGCAACCTTGATTCCAGTTTGTGTTTCTTCCAGTCCAGCATTTCTCATGATGTACTCTGCATATAAGTTAAATAAGCAGGGTGACAATATACAGCCTTGATGTACTCCTGTTCCTATTTGGAACCAGTCTTTTGTTCCATGTCCAGTCCTAACTGTTGGTTCCTGACCTGCATACAGATTTCTCAATAGGCAAGTCAGGTGGTCTGGTATTCCCATCTCTTTCAGAATTTTCCACAGTTTATTGTGATCCACACAGTCAAAGGCTTTGGCATAGTCAATAAAGCAGAAATAGATGTTTTCTGGCACTCTCTTGCTTTTTCGATGATCCAGCAGATGTTGGCAATTTTATCTCTGGTTCCTCTGCCTTTTCTAAAACCAGCTTGAACATCTGGAATTCACGGTTCACATATTGCTGAAGCCTGTCTTGGAGAATTTTGAGCATTACTTTACTAGAGTGTGAGATGAGTGCTATTGTGCGGTAGTTTGAGCATTCTCTGGCATTGCCTTTCTTTGTGAGTAATTACAAGTTTAGAGAGTTTAATCATTTATAAAATTGCATGGATTGGTAGAGCTAGGACTAGAATCTAGGTTTCTTCAGTCCAGGTGCTGGCCCCTTAATCCCTGTGTGGGAACACATTAGCCTTTCAGAAGTCCCTGCAAGGTCCTCTGACATTTCAGCATCAAGTCATCATTTCTTTGTTCTATACAGGTAACATTTCACTTCTAAGACAGGCTCTAAGTTTTGTTACATAAAAACTGGGTAGGGATTTTAGGAGTGAGGACCAAGGCTCATTTCCTTTCCTCTTTTACTGTCTCTCAAGAGCAAGAATCAGCTGAAAATCAGTGTTTGTGTTACAGGATTCATTGTGCATAATAACACAAATATCCTTCCAATGAAATAAGAAAGTGGGCAATTTTATAAAACAGTTCATTTAAGAATGGTATAAAAATATACCAGTTTACTAAACACAAAGGACAATAATATGGGATACACAAAAGAAATCAGGGAAAATTTTTCCACTCTTAGGTTAAAGAAATCCTTTAAGCAATTAATTTGCCTGAACTTTAATTATTTTGTATGTCAAATTGCCATGTTAGGTAGAAGCAGCCAGTAACAACTCACATGTCTTAAAGTTATAACAGTATTCCTTACAACAGTTGCCAAACTCAGGATATTTATTTCCCTGAGGAATAATTAAAAATAGCACATTATTTAGTACAATCAAAGGTGAAGTTGAACCAGTGAGTGAAGCAAACTATAGGCTTCAGTGTGACAATATTCATGTGAAGATATTTCTAACATTACTGTACAATGTCATGAATTTGATTTGATAATCATCACAGGTTTGAGTATAGGCTTCCCTGGTGGCTCAGATGGCAAAGAATCTGTCTGCAATGCAGGAGCCCTGGGTTTAATCCCTCTGTCGGGAAGATCCCCTGTAGGAGCCCACGGGAACCCACTCCAGTATTCTTGCCTGGAGAATGCCCATGGACTGAGGTGACTGGCGGGCTACACAGTCCATGGGGTTGCAAAGTGTCAGACACGACTGAGAGATTAAGCACAGCACAGCACAGGTCTGAGTGTATACGATTGGTCTAAATGACAAAAGAACACAAAGGAAAGGGTCAAATTTAAACCCTCTCTGGTCACTGTCCTGGTTTGTGGATTCTATCAATACCATTGCAATGCAGGATAAAGCCCCTCCCAGTGTGTTTTTTTTTTTTTTTTCTATTTAAGTCCCTACATGCAACAACCATAAAACCACTTCAAAAAAGTGACAAAAGAAAGTGATTCATTAATTTGTAAATACCTTTTAAACCCTTTCTGTCTTAATAATTGGACATCCGGGAATGTGAAGCCAAGTGGGCTTAGAAAGCATCATTATGAACAAAGCTGGTGCAGGTGATGGAACCCCAGTTGAGCTATTTCAAATTCCTGAAAGAAGATGCCGTGAAAGTGCTACACTCAATATGCCAGCAAATGTGGAAAACTCAGCAGTGGCCACAGGACTGGAAAAGGTTTTCATTCCAATCCCAAAGAAAGGCAATGTCAAAGAATGCTCAAACTACCACACAATTGCACTCATCTCACACGCTAGTAAAGTAATGCTCAAAATTCTCCAAGCCAGGCTTCAGCAATATGTGAACTGTGAACTTCAGATGTTCAAGCCGGTTTTAGAAAAGGCAGAGGAACTAGAGATAAAATTGCCAACATCCACTGGGTCCTCAAAAAAACAAGAGAGTTTCAGAAAAATATCTACTTCTGCTTTATTGACTATGCCAAAGCCTTTGACTGTGTGGGTCACAATAAACTGTGGAAAATTCTGAAAGAGATGGGAATACCAGACCACCTGACCTGCCTCTTGAGAAACGTATATACAGGTCAGGAAGCAATAGTTAAAACTGGAAGGGAACAACAGACTGTTCCAAACAGGAAAAGGAGTATGTCAAGGCTGTATATTGTCACCCTGCTTATTTAACTTATATGCAGAGTACATCATAAGAAACGCTGGGCTGGAAGAAGCACAAGCTGGAACCAAGATTGCCAGGAGAAATATCAATAACCTCAGATACGCAGATGACACTACCCTTATAGCAGAAAGTGAAGAGGAACTAAAAAGCCTCTTGATGAAAGTGAAAGAGGAGAGTGAAAAAGTTGGCTTAAAGCTCAACATTCAGAAAACGAAGATAATGGCATCTGGTCCCATCACTTCATGGGAAATAGATGGGGAAACAGTGTCAGACTTCATTTTCAGGGGGCTCCAAAATCGTTGTAGATTGTGATTGCAGCCATGAAATTAAAAGACACTTACTCCTTGGAAGGAAAGTTATGACCAACCTAGATAGCATATTCAAAAGCAGAGACATTACTTTGCCAACAAAGGTCCATCTAGTCAAGGCTATGGTTTTTCCAGTGGTCATGTATGGATGTGAGATTTGGACTGTGAAGAAAGTTGAGCACTGAAGAATTGATGCTTTTGAGCTGTGGTGTTGGAGAAGACTCTTGAGAGTCCCTTGGACTGCAAGGAGATCCAGGGAGTCCATTCTGAAGGAGATCAGTCCTGGGATTTCTTTGGAAGGAATGACGCTAAAGCTGAAACTCCAGTACTTTGGCCACCTCATGCAAAGAGTTGACTCATTGGAAAAGACTCTGATGCTGGGAGGGATTGGGGGCAGGAGGAGAATGGGACGACAGAGGATGAGATGGCTGGATGGCATCACCGACTCGATGGACGTGAGCCTGAGTGAACTCTAGGAGTTGGTGATGGACAGGGAGGCCTGGCATGCTGTGATTCATGGGGTCACAAAGAGTCAGACACGACTGAGCGACTGAACTGAACTGAACTGAAAGGGAAAATTGTTATGACTATCTATATTTTGATGGTTTCATTTTATAAAAATATTTTATATATATTTTATCTTCAAATCAGATAGTTGGACCTTTTCATTCTTCATTTATAAATGAGAGAGTGAGAGAGAAAAATAAATTAATTCCTAGAGAGTATTGTGCAGAAGTAGAGTTGCACATCATGACCCCAAGTCCCAGTTCTAGGCCTGTTAGTGTATCCTGGTAGAAGGCTAGTGGTAACACCACCATTTTTTCAGGGGCCAAGAATAAAGACAGCTGTCTGTGTTTGAGGAAAAGAGGCAAAGGGAATTTTTTCCCTTTTCCATATTAATAAATAAACATCACTAACATTTTTAAAGATGTGAAGCATTGAATAAAACCAGCTACTATTTAGGGAAAATGTACTATATATTTTTAAGTTTTGTTTTGGTTTATGGTTGAAGATTTGTTTAATTTGGTATTTAGTGAGTAATTCTACTGTTTTTATTGACTTTCATTCTTCTGAAAAACACAAGGAGGCGATTAAATCAAAGTTGACAGGACTACTTTTCCTCCATTAACTGAATAGCATGATTTATTCAAATATGCAGGCAATAAACATTTTTATGTGTATTTACTTTTCATGCCTTTCATGAGACATTCCTATTAAAGTATTAACATTTTCAAATGCAAAATAAATATGTCTTTGATTGGCTGAGTGAATTCTATCGAGAGAATTTCATAGAACAGCTCATTTTGTGTTGTTAGAATAATCTGATGAACACCATTGTTCTCTTTATTCTAGAAGTAGCTGGCTTTTCCCAGAACAAAGATGCTATGACTACAGCTACAATTTTATTTTTTTCCAGATTACGAATTGTAACTATCCTATCTCTCTACCTAATATATTATATTCAAATAGGTTTTCTTGCATATTATTTTCTGTCAAGAATAAAGAAGTATTTCCATGAAAGAATCCAAAAATTGTGCTGAAATCACGCAAATGTGGAATTAGTTACCAATTTATTCTATAAATAAACTGGGAATTGTAGCCTATTCTTTACTGAAATAAGAAACTTAAAGTTAGAAACTGGCATGTTAGAAGTTTTGTCCATAAGAGTACCTACTACATTTTTAACGTTACTTACTCCTTACACAGATGCTAAATTACCTGTTAAGAAATCTAGCATAAAAAATTACAAAATAATTTTTTGTTTTAAATTTTTTGTCTTTTCCTATCTTTCTAGTTTTGTTAAAATTAGAATAAACAGAATTAGGAATATCATTCTATAATCATGCAGTCACTAAGTCAGGGACCTAAGAAATACTGGATAAATGTTTATTAATGATTAATAAAAAGATGAAGAAGGAAATGGCAACCCAATCCAGTATTCTTGCCTGATAAATCCCATGGAGAGACACAGGGTCACAAAAGGGTCAGACACAACTTAGCGACGAAACAACAACTGAAACTAAAAGACTGTGTACACATAAGAAAATATTGCCCAGTTTTGCTAACCTCACTTAAATGTTTTTGCTTAATAAAAAGTTCTCTTAAAAAATCATAATAAAAAGACATATTGTCCAGAAGAGAACTGGATTCAGAAAAGAAAAATTTTACTGTAGTGCAATGAGCTTGGAAATACCGAAATATTTTTCCTCAAAAGAATGTTCTGCTGAGTAAAATTCACATATCATGTTTCAAATGAAAGCAATCACAACAGTAACAACAAAGAATAAAGTTATCAGGGTGTGAGCATATTGAGGTCTCTGAAAGGCAGGGGTATTCATCAAAAGAGACCATAATTGTCAGTTGAGATTTGTGCAAGTGGCATGTAGTCATATACTTTTGTGGTATGTTTTCTCTTGAAGTACAAAGCAAGGTGATCTCTTGAGAGAAAAAGGGGAAGAGCAGGACTAGCAGGTTTAGGAGAGGAGAAGAAGTTTAAAATAATTATTGGATTATATACACCCTCTGCACACAGTGAATGTTGTCCAATTGACTTGAAATTATGGATAGCATTTACAGAGCCTAAGACTGTTTGTGATCCTGCCATCTCAACTGAACAGTTGAATCAATTTGGTCAAATATCATGTTAATAAGGTCAAAAAGTCAGTCAAACTGGTTGTCTGACTTGAATGATTGTATGACTAAAGTGATTAGTGAAAACAGCCTTAAACTCATATTAATCCCCAAACCTTTTCCTCTGAAGAACTGTCCTGTTTATAGATGTTGGGCTGTTACTATAGAGGTTTGCTGTCTACATTAACATTCCTCAACATTTTAGATCACATACCTCCTGTTGAAAGCATACTCAATTCTACACCCTCTTTTAAAGTCTCTCAAATTCAACACAATTTAGTTAACAATCCCAAAACAAAAAAGGATTTTCGATTAGTTCTTCAAAATAAAGATACATTTTCTTCATCTTTCAGCATTAATGCCTATTTTGCAGGAAAATGTAAGTTTAGCAGGGGATTTAAAATGTCACTTGTCCAATTATCTTCATAAGCTTATTAGAGAAACTGTGTGTTAGTAAACATCTTTTAATAATAAAAACATTCCTACTCTCCAAAATCTAATTCTTGTTAACTGCACATTGATACTTTATATACTGAACTCACTGGATATTAATACCATTGGATATTAATTCTATATTTACTGCACACCATCCACCATAGTTATCATTAGTGCAGACACAGTGGAAAGTAGGTTATGGCATTTATCAACAAGTCAGTAAAGTCTCATTTGTGGCTTCCCACTGTTTACATATAAAATCAGTCTTTCTGTTAAGATGTTGGGATAAATCAAGCCCCAATCTACAATGTAATTTGTTGTTTCAAGAATATTTTTGTAGGGCAAAAGGGATCTACTTGAAATTCTTTTTTGGTAAAATTATTAACCTGCTGAAAGGACAAAAATCATTAACTAATTGAAAAGACTCAATATAATCACACATGAAAAAATATACAATGAGCATTTTTCTATGAGCCCTTAGTAACTTTACAGAAAAGATTAACATTTGATAATGTCTAAAAAACAGATTAAATGTCAGCACCATACAGTTTATTCCTATGCATTATGCCCATCATGTCCAAGGTAGGCTCCACTCCTTTTGTCTGATCTAAGAAATGTGCTTAATGCTAAGTGTCCTTGAGGACTTTAATAGGAAAAAATAATAATTTTATATTTTCCCCATTCTCACATATTACAAGTGAAGGCAGTCAAGAGTGGTGCGTGTTGGAGAGGGAATATTGTACTGAAATAGGGATCACTGATTAAGCCGGAAAAAATATCGTTACAATTTATGTCAAAGAGTGTTCTGCCTATTTTGTCCTCTAGGAGTTGCATGGTTTCTGGGCTTACATTTAGGTATGATATCACTTATATGTGAAATCTAAAAAATAAGACAAACTAGTGAACATAACAGGAAAGAAGCAGACTAACAGATACAGAGAACAGACTAGTAGTTACCACTGGGGAATGGGACTCAAGGAGGGGCAATTTAGAAGAAGGTAATTAAAAAGTACAAACTTTATATACAAATAAGCTACATATATACTGTGCATCAAAGGGAATGCAGTCAATATTTTATCATGATAAACAGAATGTAATCTTTAAAACTGCAAATAACCATATTGTACACCCATAACATATAATACTGTACAGCAAACTATAATTAAAATATATATATATATACAGGATGATGTGTGTGGATTATATGCAAATACCACAACATTCCATCTGAGGAACTTGAGCATCTTTGAATTTTGGTATCTGAGGGGGTCCTGGAACAAATTTCTCAGGGATACAGAGAGACAACTGTACTTGATCACAGTAAATCAAGGAGAAGAGGTATTCAGTCTGTGTTAAATACAAATAAATATCACTTACTACTCAGAAAAGAAAAAGAGGGAAATAGCAACATGTTAAAGACTATGAGATTGGTACGCCACTGTGCTGTGCTCAGTCATGCCTGACTATGACCCTATGGACTGTAGCCCACCAGGCTCGTCTGTCCATGGGGATTCTCCAGGCAAGAATACTGGAGTAGGTTGCCATGCCCTTCTCCAGGGGATCTTCCCAACCCAGGGATCAAATCCAGGTCTCCCACATTGCAGGAGGATTATTTATCTGCTGAGGTACCAGGGAAGCCCATGAGATCAGTACATATTTAATGAATTCAAGATAACTCAGATATACATTTAATGAATTCAAGATAACTCGGAGAGAGTTAAGTGTAGATGTTGAGTAATCAGTTACATACAGAAATTGGAAGTGTGAACAGTGTTTTGACCTCGAAATAAAAATTTTAGAATCCTCATAGTTGTTACTGTCCATGGAGAACCACTGTCAGAAAGCTGTTATATATAGCTTAGAATCATAGTCTCCTTCGCAACAATCTCTATCCTATTGAAAAATCCTGGTCTTATAACCTCCAATTTCCCCCAAAGATACCAACTTCTCTCTGTCTCTCCATTCAAATCAATAATATATCTATGCCAGTCTCCATATATAGTCTCACATGCTTATAATTTCTACTCTTTTCTCCTTTTCTAAATATAGCTCCATAGTCTCCAAAATATATGTTTATACAAAAATGAGACCCTATAAATCATAATTTTGACTCTGTCACTCTAAATGCTACACTTAACAGGCATTGTTCATTGCTCAAGTGTAGTACCTGGGCCTTTCATGCTCTGGCCCTCACCTGTAGTGCCCACCTTATCTTGTTGCATGCTCCTTCTGTGTTCCATCAATACTGCTTTCAGTGCTTTCCATGTGGCAGTCGTCTTCCCTTGCAGGGATTTCTGTACATTTTTCTAGGTAAGTCATTCCACTAACTTCCATAAAATTATGGCCCAACTATTTACAGTAGCTAAGACATGGAAACAATCTAAATGTCCATCAGCAGACAAATGTGTATAAAAGATCTGGTATAATATATATATGTGGTGGTTTAGTCACTGAGTTGTGTCCAACTCTTGAGACCCTAAGGATTTAGCCTCCCAGGCTCCTCTGTCCATGGGGTTTCCCAGCCAAGAATTTATATTATATATATATATATATATACACACACACACACACACACACATAATAATATATACATGTATATATATATATATATATATATATATATACACATATATAAAACAGTGTATTGTTCAGCCATGAAAAGAATGAAATAATGTCATTTACAGCAGCATGTATGGATTTAAGAGATTATCATACTAAGTAAATCAGAAAGAGAAAAACAAATACCATATGATACCACTTATATGTGGAGTCTAAAATATGACACAAATAAACACAGCTATGAAAGAGAAACAGATATATAGACATAGAGGACAGACTTTTAGTTTCCAGTGGGGCAGGGGTTGGGGCAGGAAGGCACTGGGGTTTTGGGATTAACAGATGCAAAATATTATATATAGGATGGATAAATAAGATTCTACTGTATAGCACAGGGAGCAATGTCAATATTCTGTGGTAAACCATAATGGAAAAGAATATAAAAAAGAATATGTATAGCTGAATCACTTGGCTATACAGAAGAAATTAACACAACACTAAACCAACTATACCACACACAAAAAAATATATAACATAAAACATGACCCAGTACAGTTTCATCAAATCATTTCAGTTTCTACATGCATTTCCTAAAGAGAGAAAAAGGAGTAAATAAGGAGTACATGGTCATTTAAATATGAATGAAAGAGTCTCAGTGTAGCCACAAAATAGTTTGAAAAGATATTTCTGATATTCTGACAAGAAATTATTGTAGTGAGTTACATCGTGGTAGCACTAACTTTTTTCACTGAGGAAACAGTTATGAAATAATCTCTAGTCCTTTATTTTTTGTTCAATTACCCAGTTTTATTTATCTTATAGTCTTTAAATGTTAGATTGTTGGGTTTGGTTACATATGTATAACATACTATTTTTCCTATTATACTTTACTTGAAAAAATATCTACTTCATCTAATTGAAGGCAGACTCTTACAATAGAAATAAAATGAATGTTACTTTTATAATTACATCCTTTGGTCTTTAGGTAAACAAGTAAAATGATTTCTAGATTACTTAAATGAACAAAACTAGATGCAATTAAGAGATTAGATTTCTTAAAAAAAAATCTGAGCTAGTTGTGCTACTTCATAAAACTTAGCTGTCTAAATGAACAAAAGGACTTTTGAACCATTTATGTTTTTCCAATTTGGGAGCTTTAAAGGTTCCTTAACTATTTTTAAAGTATTACAATCCTGTGTTTATAAGCATTCAGTCAGTTGAATCATTTAGTCGTGTTCGACTATTTGCGACTCTATGGACCGCAGCACGCCAGGCCTCCCTGTCCATTACCAACTCCCGGAGTTTACCCACTCATGTCCATTGAGTTGGTGATGCCATCCAAACATCTCATCCTCTGTTGTCCACTTCTCCTCCCACCTTCAATCTTTTCCAACATCAGGGTCTTTTCAAATCAGTCAGTTCTTTGCATCAGATGGCCAAAGTACTGGAGTATTATCTTCAACATCAGTCCTTCCAATGAATATTCAGGACTGATTTCCTTTAGGATGGACTGGTTGGATCTCTTTATGGCCCCAAAACTGTCAAGAACCTTCTCAAATACCATAGTTCAAAAGCATCAATTATTCGGTGCTCAGCTTTCTTTATAGTCCAACTCTCACATCCATACACGACTACTGGAAAAACCATAGTCTTGATTAGATGGACCTTTGTTGGCAAAGTACTGTCTCTGCTTTATAATATGCTGTCTAGGTTGGTCATAACTTTTCTCCCAAGCAGTAAGTATCTTTAATTTCATGGTTGCAGTAACCATCTGCAGTGATTTTGGAGTCCCCCAAAATAAAATCTGTCACTGTTTCCACTGTTTCCCCATCTATTTCCCATGAAGTGATGGGACAAGATGCCATGATCTTTGTTTTCTGAATGTTGAAATTTAGGCCAACTTTTTCACTCTCCTCTTTCACTTTCATCAAGAAAGCTCTTTAGTTCTTCTTTCTGCCCTAAGGGTGGTGTCATCTGCATATCTGAGGTTATTGATATTTCTTCCAGTAATCTGGATTCCAGCTTGTGCTTATTCACCCCAGCATTTCTCATGATGTACACTGCATATACATTAAATAAGCAGGTGACAATATACAGCCTTGATGTACTCCTTTCCCAATATGGAACCAGTCTGTTCCATATCCAGTTCTAACTGTTGCTTCTTGATCTGTATACAGATTTCTCAAGAGGCAGGTGAGGTGGTCTGGTATTCCCATCTTTTTAAGAATTTTCCATAATTTTTTGTCATCCACACAGGCAAAGTCTTTGGCATAGTCAATAAAGTAGAAATAGATGCTTTCTGGAACTCTCTTCCTTTTTCGATGATCCAGGAAGCCTGACCTTTTCCAGTCCTGTGCCACTGCTGAGTTTTCCAAATTTGCTGGCATATTAAGTGCAGAATTTTCACGGTATCATCTTTTAGGATTTGAAATAGCTCAAATGGAATTCCATCACCTCTACTAGCTTTGTTTGTAGTGATGCTTCCTAAGGTCCACTTGACTTTGCATTCCAGTATGTCTGGCTCCAGGTGAGTGATCACACCATCATGATCATCTGGGTAGTGAAGATATTTTTTGTACAGTTCTTTTGTATATTCTTTCCATCTCTTCTTAATAACTTCTGTTTCTGTTAGGTCCATACCAGTTCTATCCTTTATTGGGCCCATCTTTGTGTGAACAGTTCCCTTGGTATCTCTAATTTTCTTGAAGAGCTAGTATTTCTCTAGTATTTCCCATTCTCTTGTTTTCCTCTATTTCTTTGTACTGATCATTGAGGAGGGCTTACTTATCTCTCTTTGCTATTCTTTGGAACTCTGCATTCAAATGGGTATATCTATCCTTTTCTCCTTTGTTTTTTACTTCTCTTCTTTTCACAGCTATTTGTAAGGCCTCCTCAGACAGCCATTTTGCTTTTTTGCATTTCTTTTTCTTGGGGATGGTCTTGATTACTGTCTCCTGTACAATGTCACAAACCTCCATCCATAGTTCATCAGGCACTCTATCAGACCTAATCCCTTGAATCTATTTCTCACTTCCACTCTATAATCACAACAGATGTGATATAGTTCATACCTGAATGGTTTAGTGGTTACCCTATTTTCTTCACTTTAAGTCTGAATTTGGCAATAAGGAGTTCATGATCTGAGCCATAGTTAGCTTCCGGTCTTGTTTTTGCTGACTGTATAGAACTTCTCCAT
This sequence comes from Bos indicus, assembly GCF_029378745.1. Lineage (NCBI taxonomy): Eukaryota > Metazoa > Chordata > Mammalia > Artiodactyla > Bovidae > Bos > Bos indicus. The sequence goes on along the minus strand of NC_091776.1, from coordinate 23,947,833 downwards.
CTTTGGCTGCAAGAATATAATCAATCTGATTTCCATATTGACCATCTGGTGATGTTCATGTGTACAGTCTCTTATGTTATTGGAAGAGGGTGTTTGCTATGACCAGGGCATTCTCTTGGCAAAACTCTGTTAGCCTTTGCCCTACTTCATTCTGTACACCAAGGCCAAATTTGCCTGTTACTCCAGGTGTTTCTTGACTTCCTAATTTGCATTCCATTCCCCTCTAAGGAAAAGGACATCGTTTTGGGGTGTTAGTTCCTGAAGGTCTTCTAGGTCTTGAGAGAACCTTTCAACTTCAGCTTCTTCAGCATTACTGGTCGGGGCATAGACTTGGATTACTGTGATATTGCATGGTTCCTTGGAAACAAAGACTGCATCCAAGTACTGCATTTCAGACTCTTTCATTGACTATGATGGCTACTCCACTTCTTCTAAGGGATTCTTGCCCACAGTAGTAGATATAATGGTCATCTGAGTTAAATTCACCCATTCTAATCCATTTTAGTTTGCTGATTCCTAAAATATCGATGTTCAATCTTGCCATCTCCTATTTGACCACTTTCAATTTGACTTGATTTTTGGACCTAACATTCCAGGTTCCTATGCAATATTGCTCTCTATAGCTTTGGACTTTGCTTCTATCACCAGTCACATCCACAACTAGGTGTTGTTTTTGCTTTGATTCCATCTCTTCATTCTTTCTGGAGTTATTTCTCCACTGATCTCTAATAGTATATTGGGCACATAACAACCTGGGGAGTTCATCTCTCAGTGCCCTATCTTTTCACCTTTTCATACTGTTTATGGGGTTCTCAAAGCATGAACACTGAAGTGGTTTGCCATTCCCTTCTCCAGTGAACCACATTTTGTCAGGACTCCACACCATGAGACATCCATTTTGGGTGGTGCTACATGGCATGGCTCATGGTTTCATTGAGTTAGACAAGGCTGTGGTCCATGTGATCAGATTGGTTTGTTTTCTGTGATTGTGGATTTCAGTCTGTCTGCCCTATGATGGAGAAGGATAAGAGGCTTATGGAAGCTTTCTGATGGGAGAGATTGAATAAGGAAAACTGAGTCTTGTTCTAATGGGCGGGGCTATGCTCAGTATATCTTTAATCCAATTTTCTGCTGATGGGTGGAACTGTGTTCCTTTCCTGCTATTTATCTGTGCTAAGGAGATACTCCATGTCCACGTTCAGAGAAACCCCAGCAAGATGGTAGGAGGGGCGAATTTGCATTCAGAATCAAACCTCATACCCACCAGAGACACTCATAGGGCTCAAACAAACCTTGTGTGCACCAGGACCCAGGGACTCCACAGAGACTGAGACAGACTGTGTTTGAGCATCTCCTGTGGCAGTATGGGCAACAGTGGACTGCCACGGGAACAGCGGCTCTGGGTGTAGCAGACATGGGTATGGCATAAGCCTTCTTGGATGAGGTCGTGATTAACCCCACCACAGAGCTGCCAGAACTTACACAGGACTGGGAAACAGACTCTTGGAGGGCACAGACAGAACCGTGTGTGCACCGGGACCCATAAGAAAGCAGCAGTGACCACAGAAGAGATTGACCCAGACTTGCCCACGAGTGTCCTAGAGTCTTCAGTGGAGGCGTGGGTCGGTCGTGGCCTGCTTCAGGGTTGGGGGCACTGAGTACATGCATGGGATCTTTTGAGGGAGGCCACCGTTATCTTCATTATAAGCATTAGGAATAAGTTAATTTTTCAAGCTAATAGTTTCATTTATCTCAGGCTGAATATTTTAAAAAATAATTCCAATATACTAGACAGACTAATAGTTTGAAAAACCTAACAGGATTCTTGGAAAAATATGCTCAGAAAATTTAGAATATATATTTTGATAATACCAATTTAAAATATGTATCAATTATGGTAATTGGATAGTTGTTCTCTATCCAACAAAAAGCAACATTGGTTGCAACATTCTTTAATGCTTCTACATTTTTCCCTATTATATTATGTATGTCCAAAATCCATAAAGTAGAAATTAGATACAGAAAACAAAAACCACTTTTTAGAACTTGAATTAACATATCACTATTTTTATGATGTTTCTGAGTCCCCTGTGATTCTAAATATATCTATCATTTAGATAGTACTTCTGATTAATTGAAAAGTTTTCCAAAGTCTTCTCCAAATCTGCTGCACTATTAGGTGCAGACCTAACAATGATGTGGGAGACTAACTTTTGCATAATGTTGTATCCATGGTATATTGCCTACTAGCTTAAAGTATTAAAAATGGACTAACTCATTTGTTTTGCTTAATTAATTGCCTATCTATGATATAGCTATCCAGACAACCAACAATAGGACAAAAATAAAGTATCAAAATTATTTCCATATATACATATCTATAGATTTAGTTTGAGCAAAATTATAAAGAGTTCATTTTATTGAAATAAGAGGACGATGGTTATATAAAATTGATTTTCACTTACTAAATAAACAAATGCTGAAAATGTATTTGAAAATAGCCAATGACTGTTTTTAACAATTATCTTAACCTGTAGATATAAAAATAATGGGCTTCCCAGGTGGCATTACTGTCAAAGAACCCCACTGCCAACACAGGAGACATAAGAGACGTGGGTTTGATCCCTGGGTGGGGAAGATCCCCTGGCCAAGGACATGGCAACCCACTCCAGTATTTCTGCCTGCAGAATCCCAAGGACAGAGGAGCCTGGTGGGCTATAGTCCATGGGGTTGCAAAGAGCTTGACATAACTGATGCAAAGAGCTTGACATAACTGAAGCAACTTTGCACAGACATGTGAAAATAATGCTTTCTCAGTCCCAGACTCAAGTGATTTTCTGTATACATTAAAGTTTGTTGATGACTAAAAAACTTATTATATACACATATATATACATATCAGAAATACATATGTCAGAAATTAGTAAGTAGAACTGTAAGTTAGTTGCTGAACCACAAAAGATGCCGGGATTCTTGGCCTCCAGAAGAGAAGAATTCAATCCAGGGCCAGAGACGAGGCTTGATTGCTCAGAGCTTTTGTGTAATAAAGTTTTATTAAAGTATAAAAGGGGTAGAGAAAGCTTCTGACATAGACATCACAAGGGGACAGAAAGAGTGTCCCATTCACTAGTGTTAGCAATGGAGTTATATACTTTTAATTAGCTATTACAATGAATCAAAAGAAAGTCTGGAGGTTGTAAAGAGCTTACTAGACCCACTCCCATAATTTACATTTTAAGATAACTGGATTAGCCAGAAGGTTTTTGCCAGAAACTGCCCTCAAGCAGGATACATTATTGTTATATAATCCTAAGGAATGTAGAGGAAAAAAAACAAACATTTGTCCTTTCCTTCTCCTTGAGAATTCCAGACCCCTATCTCCTTGGGGACCCCTGGACTTCTTATCAATCTGCCTAGGAATTGACTCTCAGAACCTTACAGAATATTTTGTGATCTCATCTAGTAATGAACAGAGTGTCTTTTTATCCAACTGCCAAGTATTCAGCAGCAAAACAGGATGAGCATAGTTTATGAGGCCATTAACAAACATTTTAGGATAATTCCAAATGCTTGAGATAGCCCTGGGCCTTTTATAAATCACTCCATGAAACAAAATCTGAAGCACCCTTAGAATCTTATAACATGACCACCTGACTTAGTCATTTTAAAAGAGAAGGGAATAAAATGTAAACATTTCAGTGATAAATAAGAATAAATAAACATATATTAAAATAAGGAAGAGTTCCAACTGCTTTTCCTAATTTTTCCATTAGATATACTCATTGTCATTTAAAACTAGGGATAATGTTTCATTTAAACAACTGGAATTTTTTTAAAAAAATAAGCTTTGGGCATTTTGTTTGCTTTTCAATTTAAATCCTTTTACATTGGCATGGCTCTTCTTTTCAACTGCCCTTTACTGACACCAAAGTTTTTTTATTTTGTATTGGAAAAACCCACTTCAGACTGGCATTCCATTACAATCACTGTGTCATGTGAATTATTTTTTAAATGCAAATTACACAGTATGAATCTTCTGCTTAAAACCCTTCAGTAGCTTTCCATTGTCCAATGAATAAAAATTCTAATTACTTAGGCTAGCTCATAAGTATATCTGAACCTTGCCTGCTTTCCATTCTTCCTCTTGGTCCTCCAATCACATTGCTCTCATTCAGTAACCATTTCAGAGCATTCCATGTCCACGTTTCCCCTTCCTGCCATAATTCATCTGAAACTCTAAGGCTGATAGGTTAGGTGGTCTGGTATTCCCATCTCTTTAAGAATTTTCCACGGTTTGTCGTAATCTACACAGTCAAAGCCTTTGGCGTAGTCAATAAGGCAGAAGTAGATGTTTTTCTGGAACTCTCTTCCTTTTTTAATGATCCAATAGATGTTGCCAATTTGATCTCTGGTTCCTCTGCCTTTTCTAAATCCAGCTTGAACATCTGGAAGTTCATGCTTCATGTACTGTTGAAGCCTGGCTTGGAGAATTTTGAGCATTACTTTGCTAGCATGTGAGATGAGTGCAATTATGTGGTAGTCTGAACATTCTTTGGCATTGCCCTTTGGGATTGAAATGAAAACTGACCTTTTCCAGTCCTGTAGCCATTGCTTGAGATTTCCAAATTTGCTGGCATATTGAGTGCAGCACTTTAACATCATCATCTTTTATGATTTGAAATAGCTCATTTAATACTGAAAAAAATTATTTTCAAAAGATTAAAAGATACTAAAATGAAATTTTTATATCAGTTTAAAAACTAGGCCGTATTCATTGGTTATTAAATTGAACTGACTGCTACAGTTTAAGTGTAGAGGAAAAAGATGTTCAATGTTCACTTTCTCAAGTTTATATATGTATGATAGTCACTTACTCATGTCCACCTCTTTTGAATCCATGGACTGTAGCCCATCAGGCTCCCCTGTGGCTGCTGCTGAGTTTTCCAAATTTGCTGGAATATTGAGTGCAGCACTATACAGTTCATGGAATTTCCCAGGCAAGAATACTGGAGGGGCCAGCCATTCCCATCTCCAGGGGATCTTTCTGACTCAGGAATAGAACCTAGGTTTCTTGCATTGCAGGTAGATTCTTTACTACCTATGCCACCAGGGAAACCAAGTTTACATTTCTACAAATAAATTGGAAGAGAGATATGAGAAGGCAGCTAAACTACTCCATAATATCGCACGCACCTTGGCATCCATTCTGTGTGGCCAAGCTGTTGCCAAGGATCCCTTAAACTAACTCCCCACTGCCCTTGTCATATGCATCCTACCCCTAAGGCACAGGACCTTCCCTTTCTGCCCGCCTCAGATTACCAAACCCCTCAATTTACCAAGCACCATTCTATTTGGTTTGAATTAACCAATCCAGCCTTAGCCTGGAAATGCCAAAGCACTCCACACTTGGGCCCTAATCAAGGCATGTACCCCAGGTCCTGGAACTCTCTCTCTCTCTCTCTCTGCCTGAATTCTGCCCTTACTTCACTGTGGGTGCTGTGCCAGTGTTCTTCCTACAGGAGGTGTGAAAAACAAAGGTCTCTATTTCCTTTGCCTTGCACTTTTATGTTAAAATGGCTTACCATCCGACGCCCGGGGCTCTACCTAACAAATGTTAACCTAATAAAGTCAAAACATTAGATTATATTAAATTTCTAGTATATGTAAACTAATTTCTTTTATGCCTATGTATATGATTAAAATTATTTTTTTGTTACAAAGTATGACTAGAGATGGTGTTTCACTTTAAGTAATGCATGATGTGAGGGATAAGCACAGTTAAATAGACATTAAAAAGAGATATTAAATCATTGCATTTTAAAATGTACATGCCACAAATATTTGCAAGATGAAAGCAATAAATGGAGGCTCTTAGAAATGCAATGTATAAGGGACTATCACATTTTTTTGATCAAATCTAAGACAACCTTAGGAGAAGGCAATGGCAACCCACTCCAGTACTCTTGCCTGGAAAATCCCATGGACGGAGGAGCCTGGTAGGCTGCAGTCCCTGGGGTTGCACAAAGTTGGACACGACTGAAGCGACTTAGCAATAGAAGCAAGACAACCTCAATTGAAAAATGCATCACTCTTGCATATATGAACACACACACACATTGCCAATTAAGCAATGACAGAACGCCTAAACTCTCAAGATATCTCACTCCAGACTAATGTTGTTTCAAATTTACTTGCAAAAGATTTTTGAGAATTTGTCTATCTTTTTGCCTTCAATTTGATTGCCTGGCATGTTCTGTCCAATCTCTTTAGAGGCATGTCAGTAACAAAACATACAATGGTTTCAACTACTTCTTAATATTGTCCTTTTTAAGTTCTATAACCCATACTGTTGCTTTGCAAGTAAATATGGAATTGTATTTATTATCCATTGGCATGTATTGATATTTTCTTTACTAATATATCAAATTATATAGTGTTGCTTTTTTCCCCATTACTTAATGTATACCCTGGAGAAGGAAATGGCAACCCACTCCAGTATTCTTGATTGTAGAATTCCATGGACAGAGGAGCCTGGTGGGCTACAGTCCATGGGGTCATAAAGAATTGGACACTACTGAATGACTAACACTTTATGTATACCCACTATTGGTTTGAATGCCCAATCATTTTCCATAAGACATTTAAAGAGCAATTAAATCCAAAATTATGTAGTAAAAATTGCATGTAAGGTACCTGAAGTGAAAAAAAGAATGAAAATACTATGGCTAACTTCATATATATGCAGACAATTTCAAGTTTTTTATAATGGCTGCTCAGCAAAAACACAATTATTAAATGTCATCAACTCTACATATACCAAATTCAGAAAATTCAGAGCTAACACAGAGAGAGAAGTGTGGCTTGAGAAAATTAAACATTAAGGAAGTGAGTTGGTAAAAATCCAGGGATGAAAGTGTTATATTCACATCCTTTAATGCTTTTTTCTTCTGGACAATTAATATTTTCAATAAATACTTTCATGAAAAACAAAAAATAAATATTTCAAATATTTTGCTTTGTTTTTACACAATATATGTAAGAGAATAAAAATCATTTGAATTATTGAGCTAATATCATACACAATCAGATTTATAAACAAACAGATGTAAATTTGACAATAATAATAAGCAACTGCATCAAATTTAGCTTTATAAACTAACAGTCTACATTTAGCTCATAAAATACACAAGTGCAAACACTTGCATAAAATTAAAAATCTCATCAGGAGAAATTAGGTAAAACTGTACAATCTAACATGCTAACATACATTTTTTTTTTCCTGAAGAGCAAATACGGACTTCAGATATGCAAATTCACATTGCTCTGATTACTTTGTTGCATGTTCACTGAAAGAATTTATGAGGCAATTAGAGTAACTTGTTTCCATTATACAAAAATCAATACATATGACTAAACTTGGTCATATCTTTGATTCTAAACAGATTATTGCCTATTGATAGTGAATGATTATGGAGCACTACTTCATGAAGAAGAGTGAATACAACACACTACACTTGCTGATTGCTAGCATAAATGTATATTTAGCTTACAAAATCAACTCTTCAATAGAGAATTCTTCCTTTCATCCTGAACTCTGTCTCATAGGTCACAACTATGCTTATTTTTCTGAGAATTACTGACCTGCACTCTCTTTCATTAAGTTTTCAGTGAGACAAAGTACTCAATATTTAATATCTCTGTCAAATGACTTCATATCTTTATTGTTTATTCTGAAATATGTTAAATATTTTCTATTGCCAAGAGAGGAAACAAAGTTCTATATTTTAAAACATGGGATAAAATTACTTTTCTAAATGCTTCTAGAAAGTATGATGAAGCTTAACAAACACTTTTAAAAATAAATCATTTTATTCACAAATGCTTCTATTTTATTATTATCTTTTACAATATCACATATACTCTTACAATACAATTTTACTTGGATTTGTATTCACTCTTTACAACTCTTACTTTGGGGGAATATTATTCAAATTGTTCAATCCAGTAGATCAGAAATATTAGCAAGTATTGAAAAATAATCCAGAACCAAATTTTTGCAAAATATTTAACCACAACAATGGATTATTTGCCAAAATATTTTTCATATTTAAATTATAGTATCAACTATGAATATCTACAAAAGGGATATACTGGGGTCACATTTCCAAAACACTTTTGCCCACAAGATTACTTTTTCATTGATAAATCTCATGTAATTGTTCTTTGTAGTCTGGTATGAAAATTCTAAAATGTGTTACTTCTAAAACTTGAATAACATTTAAAATATATTATGCTATCATCTGTAAAATCTAACCTAAAATTTGCACACATTAACAGGTACACTAGGAAATAATTTCTATTTTCAATTAGGTATTTCAAGAGTTCATTTTGAGGTTTATTTATCAGTTGAATGATAAGTTATAATTTTTGTAAATATGTTACATTAAAAAAGAATAAACAATAATAAAAATAGCAAGAGAAAGCCTGAGACATTATATATATCTCCAAGAATGCTGAGTAAATGGAAAATAAATAGCATATCAGCAAATACGTAAAATAGAGAATAAAGCTATAAAATCTGACATATAGTTAAAAGAAGTCCCAGAGAAGTCAGGAAGTGTATACTAGACAAAATCAAGGGCTTCCCTGATGGTTCAGTTGGTAAAGAATCTGCCTACAATGTGGGAGACCCCGGTTTGATTCCTGGATGAGAAAGATCTCCTGGAGAAGGGATAAGCTATCCATTCTAGTATTCTTGCCTAAGGAATTCCAAGGGGGTCTCAAAGAGTCAGACATGACTGACGAGGCCTTAAAAATAGCTGAGAAAAGAGAAGCTAAAGGCAAAGGAAAAAAGGAAAGATATATATACCCATTTGAATTCAGAGTTTCAAAGAATAGCAAGGAGACAAAAGAAAGCCTTCCTCAATGATCAAAGCAAATAGAGGAAAAAAATAGGATGGGAAGGATTAGAGATCTCTTCAAGAAAATTAGAGACACTAAGGGAACATTTCATGCAAAGATGAGTACAATAAAGGACAGACATAGTATGGACCTAACAGAAGCAGAAGATATTAAGAAGAGGTGGCAAAAATACACAGAAGAACTGTACAAAAAAGATCTTCATGACCCAGATAACCACGATGGTGTGATCCCTCACCTAGAGCCAGACATCCTGGAACGCGAAGTCAAGTGGGCCATAGGAAGCATCACTACAAACAAAGCTAGTGGAGGTGATGGGATTCCAGTTGAGCTATTTCAAATTCTAAAAGATGATGCTGTCAAAGTGCTGTATTCAATATGCCAGCAAATTTGAAAAACTCAGCAATGGCCACAGGACTGGAAAAGGTCCTGTGGTCCAATCACAAAGGTCCAATCCCAAAGAAGGGCAATGCCAAAGAATGTTCAGATTACCACACAATTGCACTCATCTCACACGCTAGCAAAGTAATGCTCAAAATTCTCTAAGCCAGGCTTCAACAGTATGTGAACCATGAACTTCCAGATGTTCAAGCTGGATTTATAAAGGACAGAGGAACCAGAGATCAAATGGCAACATCTGTTGGATCATTAAAAAAGCAATAGAGTTTCAGAAAACATCTACTTCTGCCTTATTGACTATGCCAAAGCCTTTGACTGTGTGGATCACAACAAACTGTGGATAATTCTGAAAGAGATGGGAATACCAGACCACTTGACCTGCCACCTGAGAAATCTGTATGCACGTCAGGAAGCAACATTTAGAACTGGACATGGAACAACAAACTATTTCCAAAAAGGGAAAGAAGTACAACAAGGCTGTATACTGTCATGCTGCTTATTTAAATTATATGCAGAGAACATCATGTGAAATGCCAGGCTGAATGAAGCACAAGCTGGAGTCAAGATAGCCAGGAGAAATATCAATAACCTCAGATACACAGATGACATCACCCTTATTGCAGAAAGTGAAGAAGAATAAACAGCTTCTTGATGAAAGTGAAAGAGGAGAGTGAAAAATTTGGCTTAAACCTCAACATTCAGAAAACTAATATCATGGCATCCAGTCCCATCACTTTATGGCAAATAGATAGGGAAACAATGGAAACAGGGAGGGACTTTATTTTTGGGGGCTCCAAAATCACTGCAGATGGTGACTGCTCCTTGGAAGCAAACCTATGCCCAACCTAGACAGCATATTAAAAAGCAGAGACATTACTTTACCAACAAAGGTCCTCTAGTCAAAGGTATGGTTTTTCCAGTAGTCGTGTAGGGATGTGAGAGTTGGACTATAAAGAAAGCTGAGCACAGAAGAATTGATGCTTTTGAACTGTGGTGTTGGAAAAGACTCTTGAGAGTCCCTTGGACTGCAAGGAGATCCAACCAGTCAATCCTAAAGTAAATCAGTCCTGATAATTCATTAGAGGGATTGATGCTGAAGCTGAAACTCCAATACTTTGGCCATCTGATGTGAAGAACCTACTCTTTGGAAAAGACCCTGATGCTGGGAAAGACTGAAGGCAGGAGGAGAAGCAGACAACACAGGATGAGATGGTTGGATGGCATCCCCAATGCTACGGACATGAGTTTGGATAGGCTCTGGGAGTTGGTGATGGACAGGGAATACTAGCGTGCTGCAGTTCCATGGGGTCTCAAAGAGTTGGACACGACTGAGCAACTGAATTGAACTGAGACAAAATCATCAAGCAAACAATGAAAAAATATTTTCCAAGTCACAGAAAGATTTGAATATGTAGGAAAACAATACAGCCTGGTATCTATCATGATGAATTAAACAATATCAATATTTTCTACATACTGAAATCTGAATTTCCAAATATACATAACTAAAAACATCATCACATCCTCAGAGATGGAAATATATATACATATACATATATATAGAAAAGAAATAATAATTGGAATGGCATCAGACCTGATACCAGACAAATCAAACAGGAAAAAAAATGAACTAATGATTTAAGAGAAAGTTATTTTGAACTTGCAGGTCAATAAACTTAGTCAAAATTAACAATCAAATATGTCCCAATGAAGATATCTTTAGACATAAGGCTTGGGTAATTAAGTTCTATAGGATGCTTTTCATAAAGAGAGAAAACTGGAAAGCAGAACACATGTATTACAAAGATAGAGCACCTGATCTGGAATACAATGAAACAAAATCTGAGGATGACAGCTTTGAAATAATCCTTAAAGTAATCTTTCTAAATTAGAACAAGAATGTAACTGATAGATAATTTTGTTTTTTAAATGTACAATAAAATAAATTGTACTGACTAGATATACTAAAGTCAAGTTCTGGAAAATTTTCATAATATGGTGAATAAAACATCTCTTTTCTTAACAAAGAAAAAGTCAACTGAAATCCCACAGTAGGACAAAAAGAAATATCATATTATCAAGCGATGGTCCAAATATAAAGCAGATAATATATGGCATGGTTTTTGAACTGTTGAGAATTCAATAGATAGATATGTCATTTATGCTTAAATAATTTTGAACTTTCAGAATCATTATTTAACAAAAGAAACCATGGTAACTGACCAGCTTGTAAAAATTGTAATCACTGACAAAGCATACAGTGCATTACTATCCCTTAGTCTTCATTGCCCTTCCTAATTCACATGATCATTGAAGGCAATTGCAATATTGCTTAAATAACATTTTTGTATGTTTATGATGACTCTTAAAAACACCAGTTGGATGAACTTTTGAAGTCCTCTCCCCAACTATCCCTTGTCATCATTCCCAACCTCTATGCAAACTCCCTTGGTTTTGTGATCTACTGCAGCATCCATCCTTTGTACCAATAATGAAGTTATCATACACTAAATAGTTATGATACATTGAACAGCAGAGTCTTTTTATAACACCTCCAAACCACAGAAAGATAAATGACAGGTTTTTCCATGCAGGGTTGGAAATCATGTGATAAGTATATGCATTTGTTTGTAGAAAGTTTATAGAAATGGTCGATATTTCCATTTGACCACTTCTATAAAAGTGGTCATAACTTCTATTTATATAAGTAGTTCATAACCTCCATAATCCCCATTAAATCTAAATTGAGATTTAAATTTCAGCCCAGCCACTTATTACATATTTCATTTTGTCAGCTTGCATACTGTCTGTGAGCGTCAATTTCCTTCTTTGGAAAATGAACTAAGACAGCAATAATATAAAGTTTTCATGAAGATGTTATAAAACACTGGCACCTGCCCTAGTGTCTGGCAAAGTGTAGATGATTCACAAAATATCATTGCTTTTACATCCACTACAATTATTAAGGAATTATAAGTTGCAGGCATAAAGTGAAGAAAAATGTTATTTGGTACAAATTAAAACCAATACTTTGGCCACCTCATGCGAAGAGCTGACTCATTGGAAAAGACTCTGATGCTGGGAGGGATTGAGGGCAGGAGAAGGGGACGACAGAGGATGAGATGGCTGGATGGCATCACCAACTTGATGGACATGAGTTTGGGTAAACTCCAGGAGTTGGTGATGGACAGGGAGGCCTTGGGTGCTGCGATTCATGGGGTCGCAAAGAGTTGGACACTACTAAGCTACTGAACTGAACTGAAAATAATATTAAAATACATTTGAATATGTTACATTAAAAAAAAACACCTTTAATATAGTTTTCTATTTGCCACAATAAAAATGTGAGAAAGATATTTTTTTAATCCACAGATCTAATTATAACATGAGTAAAATATGTGGAGTGATATAAAGTATTTTGGCATGATTAACTAAGTTTTTGTAGGATATTTGCACATTTCCAGTTACCAAAGACAACTGTGACTTAAATTACACAATTTTTTTGCTGATACAGCATTATCTTGGTTATTCTATCACTTTTCAGAGTAAAGTTTATTACCCCTCTGGGACGTTAATGGGACCATATGTGCATCCTAGTGGTTCCCCTACTTCAGCTGTTTTTCCTGACAATGTACTTATGTCTGATGCTTCTCTGGTCAGGTAACAAGCCAGAATGCTATTGACTTTCTCCTTAAAAATTATTCACAGTAGAATAGCATTCTGAAACCTCTTTTTAAGATAGTTCAGTATCAGGTTTAATGAAACAAACTAAACACAGTGTGACCAAGGTTGACCCCAAGCTTGGGCTTCCCTGGTGACTCAGAGGCTAAAGAAATTGCTTGCAGTGCCAGAGACCTGGGTTCAGTCCCTGGATTGGGAAGATCCCCTGGAGAAGGAAATGGCAATCCACTCCAGTGTTCTTGCCTGGAGAATCCCATGGTCAGAGGAGCCTGGCAGGGCTACAGTCCATGGGGTCACAAAGAGTCAGACACAACTGAGCAACTAACACAGTAAACACAGTGAGAAGGCATAATGTTCAAATTGTGTTAAGATCCATGTTTATACATATATTTTTTATTTTTAAGATTTTAAAAAATCATCCTGCAGTGCAACTATAAATTATGTTTTTCTTAAGTATTTTAGTATTAAATAAAGTAAATAGTATTAAATAAATTAAATAAAGTAAAAAGTATTAAACCTTTTCTGCTTCAGCTTCTCCTATATCTGATGTGAGATAAGCCTCTTGAACAGTTGACCTCAGGGGCAATGGATATGTCAGGGATGTGGTAAGGAGAAACAATACCATGAATTAAGATGAAAGTGTATACAAAAATATACCTCCTTTTCCATGGTATCCTTTTGTTTTATTTCATGAGAAAATATGTGTTTTTATGTGAAATAAAGTTCTTTATGTACTTATTAAGGCAGAGATGGTGTTATTAATAATTAAAATTCTAAGAAGTTAATAACTCATTAAAGTGCAATATTAACACTTTGACAAAGTAAATGTGAATATAACTATTTAAAATTACATTAATAGAGAGACATAGGGAATGGGAATAAATGAATTCAAAATTTTCCAGTTCTTACAGCATAGAAACAAATACACAGAAAACACTGATTTACACTTCCTTTTCTTATGGAAGAAACATTTGTTACAAAGAATAAAAAAAATAGTTATTGTTAAAAATACTGTCTGAAATGACACTCTAAAATACTTACTAATTATGTATAAACAACAGGAAGAAGAATATATCAAAATATATCAGTACAAACTATCCTGACAATGCACCTAATATCAGAATCTGGAAAAGTATTTTCACTGAATGTAAGACTGACATGCCAAAAATGATAGTTAAAGAATTTATGCTCTGTAAGTCAGAATTTGATTTTAAGTCTAAGAAAAGATTAGAGATTTTGTCACTTCAAATGGTAGAATGTAGTGAAAGTAGGCCAAAAGGCTATAAACATTATAAAAAATGGGGGACTAGCAAAAATCAAGACTGTCGAAACAATGATAATTAGAACTGATACAGTGCTGAAAAATACAAATTTTAGAATGTCTCCCAGAATGGACAGAATATTATAAAGAATATTTTTAAGATTTTTCTTGGAAAATGATGTCACTAAAATTTTTATACCTAAATTTTTCTTATCGTTTGAAAGCCACTAAATCACACATTCAGATACTTAAGGTCAAGAGAACTATGCAATTTTTCTATGCTTTAGAAAAATGTTAAAATCCTAGAGACTGGGAGGCAAAGGAGACTGAAGACAGTCTCTTAGAAAGTCTCAATTGTTTGCCTCCTGCTACTCCTGTATAACCTCCTCCCATCAAGTGTACACAGGATTTACACACATTGAGTGAAAAAAATCTTGCAGTTATGATGTTATATCATTACCAAGATTAGGCTAAGAAAGACTATGCCTTCTCTACTTGAATCCTTTATGCTAAATGAAACAAATGTCATTCTGTGAGTAGATCTCTGGCTATGGAGAAGCCCAGGTGGTACAGTGAAAAAATGAGGCTCAGTCCAAAAGCCTGAAAGGAACAAATATGTGCCCCATGTGAAAGACTTTGGGAGCTAATTTTTCAGCTCTTGTCGATCTTCCAATAGCTAAAACTCTGGCCAACAATTTGACTGCAGACATGATGAGAAATCTTGAGTGAGATGTACTTAGCCCAGCTGCACCTAGATTCTTTGTTCACACATGTGAGATAATAAATGTTCATTGGTTTAAGCTATAAAATTTTGGAATAACTTGCTACTCAGTAATAGATAACTAAAACAAGGTCCCATAATGGACTCAAAATTGTGATTGGTTTCAAATAAAATATTTGGTAGTGAATGTTGAAAGCAGTTAAAATAATACATCTACTTTGTAGTTACAATTGTAATTATTCATATAGATTTTATGTAAAATACAAATTTTAATCATTTAAATAGTGGCTTAAAATTCTGGTAATTGTATATTAATTCAATTATTTCTATTTTAATGAGAAGTTTTCATCTTTATGTACATACTTTGTTCTTGAAGAATTTCATATTTTTACTACTTTATTTTTAAAAATACTATAAAAACAAATGGGCTCTGTGTTATATTTATATATTTGTAGTGGGACAATACTTCTTGAATATTTAAAATTTCTAAATTTAGTTTAGTAATAATGACCATTTGGAAAAGAATACTTTGTACCTTTTTTAAGTAAGGAATGAAGAAATCAGTTAATATTTCACATGAAAAGATTTTAAGTATATTACCTTTAGACTGCTGCTGTTCTATTAGTATACAGGAATAACTCAAAATAGTGTTTATTCAAAATTGTAAAATATATAATATAAAAATCCATTTGATTTATGAATTTGGGAATTTGTACACCAGTTTTCTCCTACAAAAATAAATTCAAACAAATGTGTGCATATCACAAAATATAAATTCTAATAATTCAGCATTACATTGAGTTTCATGTAATAGCTCTATTTTGGCTTATTAGCACTGTGAATTGAGAGCTATCATGCAGTCACATAGTTATATCACCAGTCTGTATGACATCAAATTGTTGCTTACTTTATTGTAGATAATCTCTTACACAGTATATTATCTCTTAATAATATCTCTTGTATTTATTATTCTGTTTAGCATTAAAGAAAAAAACATTTTTCTATGCCTTCTTTGCTATTTCTATGCCTAACTTTGCTAACTTCTTTGCTAAATAATTACATACTATTTAAACATCTTTAAGGTATTTGAATATTTAATGCTAAAATGTTTTTATGACCAAACTTATGCATTTCATTTATGCATGAATCAAGAAGAAAGGAATATAGGAAAAATAAGTTATACATAATGGAAGATTAGATTGACTTTTTCCTCAGAAAATTATTTAACATCATTCATAATTGCTTTAAATCACTCCTCCTAATGTATTTATGAAAAACCTAAAATTAAGTTCACATAGCAACCATTTAGCTAAAACATTTGAATTGACCCACAGAGCTCTATAATATATTTTGTAAAATATAAGTTTATTGTAATACAGTTATATGAAAAGCATTTTGAGTATTTATATTTTGACCACAAAGTAAAATATTGACATAGACATAATTTTAATGTATTTTCTACTGAAGTGCTTTACAAGTAAATTACATATTGGGAACTCAGCAAGTTTCTAAGGAAAGGAATAATATATAGCCAGTTAGACTCTGATTTAATTTTTTATTATGTAAATATTCTGCATAAAGCAATGTGTAATATTACCAAAATTTTTTAATGTTTTATATTTTAAAATAATCCAGAGACACATGGTTGACCCCAAATAAGCCAATTGAATACCAAGGCAAATAGCAACTACTTCAAGAAACATATGCTTTTAAATATTAATAATATTTCTTATTATATACTGATTTTAACCTAAAGGAAAAATTCCCAAACAAAGCAGTATAAGGTAAAATAGTTAACTGTATTATTTCATCAAATTACAGTAATTAATGAATTAAAATATTCATTATTTTTTAAAAGACTATATTGCCTGAGAACAATTAGACCTAGTACACATGTTACTGATAGAAAAAAATTAAGAATACTAAATCCTCAAATACTTCTGTAGCCATGAATTTGGAAGAAGTAGAGCAATTACAATTTGATGGCTTATACTATTTTATTTAAGTATGACTATAATTGTTAAAGTCAGAATGATAGAAATGAATTTGAAATTTAAAATCAAAAAGAGTTAACCAGGAAATCTGACTTTAAAACATTATTTTTCTTATAAAATTTATCTCTTGGTATTACACTTTGTAATGCAATTGGATATTTAGCAAAAGTCTAAAAGGTTGATTTTAACCATTCCAATAGTGAAATTTAAAGAAATATAAACAAAAGGAAATGAGGTTTTAAAAGAATGCCGTAGCCTTTATATTTTCTATTTTCATCAGTTTAATTAAGTTGTCAAAGTTATATGAATGGCAGCATGTGAAATAAAAGCAACATGTCTAATAGGTTTTGAAGACAGGTCAATAAGAATGTTGTTTTTATCCAGATCAGCCCAAAGTGAGCTGATGATAATTATTTTATAGTCAGTGGGTATTTGGTGCTACTGAGACATTACTTTGGGCATTAAATTATGCTTTTCACAATTTTTTAGAGATTTATCTAGGTAACATATGTTTCTGTATCATGTCCTCTTAGCAGTTTAATTCACAAACAATGGCAAATCTCCTGCCATGATAATGTAATAATTTTGGTTTTGTTGAATATTTACCCCAGCCCCTTTTCAAAATACAATAAATTAAAACACTTTCATAAAAGATTATGTATATTTAATCAAAAGCATAACAAATAAATTCTAAAGGACTTAACAGTTTTCTTTCACCTTTGCAAACTTCCCCAGAAACTATTTACTTATTATGCATTTTAAGTCATTACCACTGCATTTATTTACATTTGTATGTGCATGTACAAAACTCTTTATATGCAAAATAGGTTTTATTATATATTTATCTGTCATTATTTTTTCAAACAAAATTTCTTGATGACCTTTCTGTAAAATATCTCATTTTATCTCAAAGTCTGCATGATGTTCCAGGGCCATTTTTAATGAACTTGCTGAATCAATATACATATAGAAAGTGAAAAAAATCTTAAGCAAATTTATACAAACTGAATATATTCATGGAATGACCCATATGTATCAAAATACATAACATTTTCAGCTTTTCAGAATTCACCCTCCTGTCCCATTATAGTTACTACACAACTTCCCACCCAAGGTAAACACATTTCTGATCTCTTAGATAGGTAATATGTTATCAAAATTGATATAGATATAATTATACTATTGTGTTCTATTATGTTAGGTTTTTTGACTGACATTGTATTTGTGAGATTTACTTGTCATTAAAGTTATTAGAATTTATCTTAATTGCTCGTGTATTCCATTACATAAATATATACCTATTTATTTAGCCATTTTATCGTTGAAGGGATTTTCTGCTTTCTCTAGTTTCTATCTGAGTAATGCTGCTGCAAAAATTCTTGTACATGAACTTTGTTGCCTATTTGTAAGTGTTCAGTTCTGTATATATCCATACACAAGTAAAATCACTAAGCTATAAGGTCAGATTAAATAGATATTTCCAAAGAGATTTCCAAAGTCATTTTATCAATTTATTTTCTCACCTTCCTAGTGGCTCAGATGGTGAAGATTCTGCCTGCAATGTAGGAGACCTGGGTTCAATCTCTAAGTGGGGAAGTCCACTGGAGAAGAGTATGGCAATCCACTCCAGTATTCTTACCAGTAGAATTTCATAGACAGAGGAGACTGACAGGCTATAGACCACGGGGTTGCAAAGAGCTGGACATGACTGAGTGACTAACACACATACTCTTACAAGCAATGATCCATAGAAATTCTTTATTCAATTTGTAAGTATTGGAAATATATATTATGTTGTTGTCCAGTTGCTCAGTCATGTCCAACTCTTAGCATCCCCATGGAATGCAGCATGCCAGGCTTCCCTGTCTTTCACAATCTCCCAGAATTTGCATAAACTCTTATCCATTGAGTAGGTGATGCCATCCAAACATCTTGTCCTCTGTCGCCCCCTTCTCTTCCTGCCCTCAATCTTTCCCAGAATCAAGATCTTTTCTATTTTTTGATTGGGTCATTTATTTT
Organism: Bos indicus; assembly: GCF_029378745.1. NCBI lineage: Eukaryota > Metazoa > Chordata > Mammalia > Artiodactyla > Bovidae > Bos > Bos indicus. The sequence continues at coordinate 23,928,839 of NC_091776.1, read as the reverse complement.
TCTGGAGTTGAGCTGTAGGAGTTGCTTGTATATTTTTGAGATTAGTTGTTTGTCAGTTGCTTCATTTGCTATTATTTTCTCCCATTCTGAAGGCTGCCTTTTCACCTTGCTAATAGTTTCCTTAGTTGTGCAGAAGCTTTTAAGTTTAATTAGGTCCCATTTGTTTATTTTTGCTTTTATTTCCAATATTTTGGGAGGTGGATCATAGAGGATCCTGCTGTGATGTATGTCGGAGAGTGTTTTGCCTATGTTCTCCTCTAGGAGTTTTATAGTTTCTGGTCTTACGTTGAGATCTTTAATCCATTTTGAGTTTATTTTTGTGTATGGTGTAAGAAAGTGTTCTAGTTTCATTCTTTTACAAGTTGTTGACCAGATTTCCCAGTACCACTTGTTAAAGAGATTGTCTTTAATCCATTGTATATTCTTGCCTCCTTTGTCAAAGATAAGGTGTCCATAGGTGTGTGGATTTATCTCTGGGCTTTCTATTTTGTACCATTGATCAATATTTCTGTCTTTGTGCCAGTACCATACTGTCTTGATAACTGTGGCTTTGTAATAGAGCCTGGAGTCAGGTAGGTTGATTCCTCCAGTTCCATTCTTCTTTCTCAAGATAGCTTTGGCTATTCAAGGTTTTTTGTATTTCCATACAAATTGTGAAATTATTTGTTCTAGCTCTGTGAAGAATACCGTTGGTAGCTTGATAGGGATTGCACTGAATCTATAAATTGCTTTGGGTAGTATACTCATTTGCACTATATTGATTCTTCCAATCCATGAACATGGTATATTTCTCCATCTATTCGTGTCCTCTTTGATTTCTTTCACCAGTGTTTTATAGTTTTCTATATATAGGTCTTTAATAGACATTTCTCCAAAGAAGACATACAGATGGCTAACAAACACATGAAAAGATGCTCAACATCACTCATTATCAGAGAAATGCAAATCAAAACCACTATGAGGTACCATTTCACACCAGTCAGAATGGCTGCAATCCATAAGTCTACAAGCAATAAATGCTGGAGAGAATGTGGAGAAAAGGGAACTCTCTTACACTGTTGGTGGGAATGCAAACTAGTACAGCCACTATGGAGAACAGTGTGGAGATTCCTTAAAAAACTGGAAATAGAACTGCCTTATGATCCAGCAATCCCACTGCTGGGCATACACACTGACTAAACCAGAAGGGAAAGAGACACGTGTACCCCAATGTTCATCGCAGCACTGTTTATAATAGCCAGGACATGGAAGCAACCTAGATGCCCATCAGCAGATGAATGGATAAGAAAGCAGTGGTACATATACACAATGGAGTATTACTCAGCCATTAAAAAGAATACATTTGAATCAGTTCTAATGAGGTGGATGAAACTGGAACCTATTATACAGAGTGAAGTAAGCCAGAAAGAAAAACACCAATACAGTATACTAACGCATATATATGGAATTTAGAAAGATGGTAACAATAACCCTGTGTACGAGACAGCAAAAGAGACACCGATGTATAGATCAGTCTTTGGACTCTGTGGGAGAGGGAGAGGGTGGGGAGATTTGAGAGAATAGCATTGAAACATGTATAATATCATGTATGAAACGAGTCGCCAGTCCAGGTTTGATGCATGGTACTGGATGCTTGGGGCTGGTGCACTGGGACGACCCAGAGGGAGGGGAGGGGAGGGATGAGGGAGGAGGGTTCAGGATGGGGAACGCGGGTATACCTGTGGCAGATTCATTTCGATATTTGGCAAAACTAATACAATACTGTAAAGTTTAAAAATAAAATAAAATTTTTAAAAAAAGGAAAAAAAAAAAAAAAGAAGAAATCTGAAAAAAAACAAAAAAAAAACAAAAAAAGATCTTTTCTAATGAGTCAGGTGGCCAAAGTACTGAAGCTTCAGTATGAGTCCTTCCAATGAATATTCAGGGTTGATTTCCTTTAGGATTGACTTGTTTGATCTCCTTGCAGTCCAAGGAACTCTCAAGTCTTTTCCAAATCCACAGTTCAAAGGCATCAATTAGGTGCTCAGCCCTCTTAATGGTCCAACTCTCACATCAATACATGCCTACTAGAAGAACTATAGCTTTGAATATTGGAAATATATACATATATATGTATTCTTAAAAATTCCTTTATTTTGTAGCTTGCTTGGTCACTGACTCAATGGAGATTTTTGATGACCATTTTTTAAAATTTAATGTACTATATCTAATCTTTTCCATTATCTTCCCCCCCCCCCTATATTCCAGGAGACATCTTTACCTGCTCTAAATCAGGATCAAATTCCCATTTCTTATTTTCTAGAACAGTGGTTCTCAACACAACCTCAAGTACACTTGGCAAGGTCTGGAGACATTTTTGACTGTCACACTGGCTGTCTGTGCTCTCAGTTAATGTCTTACAATGCACAGGGCTGTCACACAAAATAATTATCCAGTCCAAAATGTAAATAATGTTGCTATTCAAAATTCCTAAAGTTCTGCATTTCAGCTCTCATAAGGCAGCTTTTTGTAAAATCTAGATTTTATTCTTTGTCCAGATAACTTTGGTTTCCCTGTGTAGATATACCCAATCACTTACTGAGTTGGCCATACTTTCTCCACTTCTGTAAGTTTCACCTTTGTCTTAGATCAAGTGTCTATGTACTAGAGGATGCCTGTCTTTGGACTCTAAATTTTTATCATTTCTCTATTTTTCAAAGTCTATACCAATGACACTATCTTAATTACAACAGTTTCTTAAAAATATGTTATATGTGGTGGTGTATGTCTCAAATTTCCTTCTCCTTCTCTCACTTCTTCCCTTTCTTTACTTCTCCCTTCCTTTCCCCTTCTCTTTTCCCTATTCCTCTCCTCTTTTTCTTCTTCTTGAATGTCTTTATTTCTTTCCACTTTTGTTGTTAAATCGCTAAGTTGTGACTGACTCTTTTTGACCCCATGGACTGCAGCATGCCAGGCTCCTCTGTCCATGGGATTCCTGAAGCAAGAATACTGGAGTGGGTTGCCATTTCCTTCTCCAAATTGAATTGTAGAACAATTCAATTCTACTCATACTGCCTCAGATTCCAAAGGCTATCTGCTCTTCCTCCACTCCCCACTTTAGATGCCAGTGGCAAATCCATGTTATCACCTGTGTTTCTGACCAACTCTAGATCAGGCTATAGATCAAAGGTTCTAAGGACCTTCTCCTTGAGTTCAATTAATTTGTTAGCTATATGAAAAGGTATAACTCAAGAATAGCCAGATAAAAGAGATGCATAGGTCATGATTTCTGGAAAAGGCATGGAACTTCCATGCCCTCTGAGTATACCACTGTCCCCAAATTCACCAACTGGGATGCTCTATGAACCTCCATCTTTTTGGTTTTCTAAGGAGACTTCATTACACAGGCATGATTGATTGAAAAACTGGCTTTTGATAACTGATTCAACCTTTACAACCTACAGGCCCACTTCTTTTCCCTGGAGGTGAGGGGCTGGGAAGGAAAGTATCAACAGCCTCCATATTTAGGTGAGTCCAAGTCACCTCATTAACATAACAAAAACCATCTTTATTGTTCTTCTTACTAGGAGATTCAATTCCAAAGGTTTTAGGAGCTCTGTACCAAAAATTGGGATGAAGATCAAATATAAATTTCTATTAAGAAACACAATGTCACATTTCAGTAGAATTTTGAATAGAAATAAGTATGGCAATTAAAAAAGTTTTCAATATTTTATGATTAAACTAGTTATTTGCTAAGGATTTTTATATTTATTATATTTTAATATTTATTCTCTGTTAGTTTAAACTACAATAATTAAATCATTTTAAAGCATTTATTAAAAATAACATGATTTTTTAAAATCTATTAATGTGATGAATTTCATTGCTATCTTTAAAATTTCTGGAAAAATCTCAATTTTGACATTGTATATTATCTTTTTATATACTGATAAATTTGTTTTGCTAATTTTTAAATTGTGAATCTCTATAAATAAATATCATTTATATCAATGTCAGTTTTGCTACTAAATTGTGGTTTGATAGAATGCATTGAAAGTATTTTTTTTTTCTCTTCTATAAAGGAGTTTATGTGATTGAAGTTACTATTTCTTAAATGTTTGTTTGAAATCATGAGTAAACCTATATGAGTCTTGAGTTTTATTTATGAGATTTTTAAGAACTTCAATTTCTTTAATAGTTATTGGATTAGCCATATTATTTTTTTCTTTGTTAGTTCTGTTTTTCTAGGAAAAGCTAATTTTATATAAATTTAAAAATTTATCACTATGCTGCTGCTGCTAAGTCCCTTCAGTCCTGTCCGACTCTGTGAGACTCCATAGATGGCAGCCCACCAGGCTCCCCAGTCCCTGGGATTCTCCAGGCAAGAACACTGGAGTGGGTTGCTCTTTCCTTCTCCAGTGTATGAAAGTGAAAAGTGAAAGTGAAGTCGCTCAGTTGTGTCTGACTCTTAGGGACCCCATGGACTGAGGAGCCTACCAGGCAAGAGTACTGGAGTGGGATGCCATTGCCTTCTCCGAAAATTTATCACTATCAGATCAGATCAGATCAGTGGCTCAGTCGCGTCTGACTCTTTGCGACCCCATGAATCTCAGCATGCCAGGCCTCCTTGTCCATCACCAACTCTCGGAGTTCACTCAGACCCACGTCCATTGAGTCAGTGATGCCATCCAGCCATCTCATCCTCTGTCGTCCCCTTCTCCTCTTGCCCCCAATCCCTCCCAGCATCAGAGTCTTTTCCAATGAGTCAACTTTTCGCATGAGGTAGCCAAAAAGTTATATAAATATTATGCTCACAATTTTAATGACTATAGTAGCTGTAGCGATGCTTTTTTTTCCCCATAATATTTAATCACTCGACAGCAGTTTACATTTTTTTCAGTATTTAAAGTAACTAATTTTAGTAGTATAGTAGTCCCGCGTTATCCATAGAGAATATGATCTAAGAACTCCAGGGAATCCCTAAAACCTCAGATATAATACCAAACTCCATATACACTATGTGTTGTGCTATACAAACATAACTATGATAAAGTTTAATTTATAAATTAGACACGGTAAGATTAACAGTAAAATAGAACAATTATAATAACATATTATAATAAAAATTATGTGAATGTCATCTCTCTTTTTCCCTCAAAATATCTTGCTGTACAAATATAATATATTTTACATCTTAACTAAGCACTTACCACACATACTGTGGTTATAGCTTTTCCAGCTATCTTTGTTGGAAGATCCATAGCAAAACTAGCACAAATTTATTTTTCCTTCTTCACAATTTCAAATAGAAGGTTCATTTTTACTTCAGATTGTAGCAATCTCAGCATAAAAAAAATTTTTTTTTTCTTTATCAAACCAAGAGCTTTCACCTTTTCACTTAAAGGAAGCACTCTACAGCTTTTCTTTATCTGCATTGCCAGCATCACTATTTCTGTGCTTTGGGGACATTATTAAGTAAAATAAAGATTACTTGAATATAAGCACTGCATCCTGTGACAGTCAATGGTGTAAGCAGAAGCCTACAAGGTGACTAATGGGCAGTATATGCTAGATAAAGGCATGATTCACATTGCAACTGGGATGGAGTGGGCTTAGCACAACCACATCATGCTATTCAAAATGGTACACAATTCAAAACTTACAAATTGTTTATTCCTGGAATTTTCTATTTAATGTTTCCAGACTGAGGTTGACCACAGGTAATTAAAATTTCAGAAAATAAGGGGAGACTACTGTATTCATTATCTTTGCTATATACTTATCTTCTATTTTATACATTTCTGCTTATACTTTATTATTTTTTTCTTCTTTTTTTTAATTTCAATTATCATTTGTGCTTTAACTTATTCAGCTAGATTCTCGGTATGTGAGGTTTTACACTTTCTTCTTATATGTATTTAAGGGCACAAATTTCTGTTAAAGCATAGTTTAATCACATTTACTAATTGATGTAACTATTTCTTTGATCTAAGAGATACTTAGAAATGCATAGCTTAATTTACAAACTTTTAAAAAAATTGTCATTTTGCATTTTTTCTAGTTCAATTTCACAATGATACAATGGCATAGTCTGTAAGATTTCAATATAAAATTATTAAAATTTACTTTAGATTTGGGAAAAATACAGGAAACATGCTTTTGAGCTTAATATTCAAGCAATAAGACTTTGAGTGTCAAGAAATAAATATTAATTACAACCCTTATCACTGTAATTATAGTGCTCTCCATGGATGTTTGAAGTGATGAGAATAACCCATATTGTCTTTGTCATAACTAGTTAACTCTGTCATTACAGTGTGAAAGTCAGCATAGATATTAGGTAAATAAGTCAGGTGACTGCCCCAATAAAGCTTTATTTATGGACAGTGCTATTGGAGTTTCATGATTTTTATTTTTCACAATGTACTCTTTCAATATTTTTAGTATTTTAATTTATTTTTTAATTGGAGGAAAATTGCTTTAAAATGTTGTGATGCCATTCTGAATTTGTGGGTCACAAAAACACAGATGGTTGGCCAGATTTGACCCATAGTTTGCAATCTGCCAACCATTAGCTTATTTAGCCTTACCTACTTTTCTTCTGTTTTGTAATGTACTACAGAAGCTGACTTAAACTTTTTATTATGGTTTTTGATGTATCTATTTCTGCTTTTTCAGATTTACATCATACATTTTAAGGTTATATTAAATATACATAAAAAATGTAGTAGGTTTCTTATATATTCCACTGGGTTATTCCTTTACCATTAAAAATGTTTCTGGTTGTCTTTAATGCTTTTTGCGTTATATTGTACTGAACTGGTATTACTATAGCTACATCACCTTCCTTTTGGTTAACATTTTAAAGAATATTTTTGTATCATTTTATCTGTTTATTTTATGGAATATTTTTCTATATTTTTATTTTTAGTCTTTTTGTATCATATTTCATATTACTTTGTAAGCAGCATGCTGCTGCTAAGTCGCTTCAGTCGTGTCTGACTCTGTGCGACCCCATAGACGGTGGCCCACCAGGCTCCCCCGTCCCTGGGACTCTCCAGGCAAGACCACTGGAGTGGGTTTCCATTTCCTTCTCCAATGCATGAAAGGGAAAAGTGAAAGTGAAGTCGCTCAGTCGTGTCTGACTCTTCAAGACCCCATGGTCTGCAGCCTACCAGGCTCCTCCGTCCATGGGATTTTCCAGGCAAGAGTACTGGAGTGGGGTGCCATTGCCTTCTCCTGTAAGCAGCATGTAGTTGGACTTTTTGTGAAATACATTTTGAAAGTTACTTGAGTTTTTACTCCTTACCACATTGCAATTCAGTACTGGTTTTGCATTTAATGTAGACAATGATATATTTAAGTAAGGATTTGAATTTACCACCTTACTATTGTTTTCTATTTGCACCACCCATTCTATGTCTCTTTTCTTTTAGTGCCATCTTTTGTTTTATTGAAGTACTTTTTCAAATCTGTATTCTCTTTTAGTTTGTGAGTGTTATTCTTTTAGTGGTTATTTCAGAAATTTTAACACAAGTCTTTGAATTAAAGGAGTTTAACATAGTATGGCTTTTACTTCATAGGTAATGTAATTTCATGAGCACCCTTAATATCTCTTTAAAGACATCTATTTTGTTTTGTTTTATTCCTCCATTGTTTCTGCTGAACTCATACCCTTAAGTCTTCTTTGTGCTCTGATAAGATACTATGTCCTTTTTGTAATCTGCCTGCTTTTAAGATAGTTTTCCTGTCTTTGGTGGTTTTTACAGTTTTATAATAATGCATCTAGACATTTTTCTTTGTATTTCTTCTACCTGAGGATATATTGAGCTTTTTGAATCTGTGGATTAACATTTTTCATCATTTTCAGAGAATTTGGGCAGGTCTCTCTTCTCACATTGCCACTTTTACACATTCTTACTACTGCCCTTCTGGGTTTCCAAATAAATATTAACACTAACTGCTTTTTATATTCAACTTCTTTTGATTCATATTTTTTATCCATGCCTCCATCTGAAAATTTTTCATCATTATATATTCTAAGATCCTCTTTTCTATTGCTTCCAATATCCTCTTCAGCCTTTTCTTCAACATTTAATTTTAGGTAATATTTTGTTTTCTAGTTTTAGAAACATCACTTAATTCTTTTCTAAAGTTCAGAGTAAAATTATTTTGAAATTTGTTCTATTTCTAATTTGTGATTGTTCCTACTATGTTTCTCTAAGGCTCTATTTGGGCATTTTAATATAACTTTTCTTCCTTGGCTTGACTTCTGATTTTCATCTAACCAGATTCATGTGCCATATTGGTAGTTCTTTCTTTTCTGATTCTTATTTTCTTGGATGCTTATGATTGGATGATGTTTTGAAGTTGATGGTAGTAGAGAAGGTTGGAATCACTTTAATGCACTCTCTCTCAAGAATCATGGTCTTTGAAGTGCTAGCTGCCTCAGTAGATATAAACACTAAGTTTGGCTCAGACCTATGTTGCTGCTAAAAGTTCAACAAATTTTCTCAGTCTCTTGTATGCTACACTCTGCTCAACCTTTTAGTCACTGATCCCATGCCACATTTAACTGGCAAATATCTTGAGGGAAATTACCAAAAAATATTAAGCTTCTGTCAGTCTGTTTCCTTACTCTTTGGGACCCTGGTTCCTCTTGTCCTGACTTGCACATGCTTTTTAGTATATTTGTCCATGTTTTTCTACCTGTATTTCTGAGAAAGAATGATACCATCTGTCTCTAGAAGTTAAACCAGTGGTTGTACATAAATCTTTAGGGCATTTACTATACTATTCAACAAACATATTGAGCCAATTTTCAATTCTCAGTTTCTCTTACCTTAAGAGAAATAAAGACAATTTGCAGGCAAGTTTTTAAAGCCCATTCTCTGAACTTACCTTATAATTCCCAGAAAATTTTATAAACAGTGAAAATTTTTTTTTTAATCAATCTTGAGATCAAAAAATAGAAACTGACCATAAACAGAATCCGGGAGTATATAATAATAAGCCAATACTGATAGCACTAGGCAAGGAAACTGTTAATTGCCAAAATCTGCTTTACTGACTCTGTAGGTATGTTTTCTATAAAACAGACTAGCAATTTATTAATACCTGTTAGGACTCTTTTGTCAATAAGACTGATTGTAAGTGAGCAAAGATAATCTAGATATCAGTCAGATAATCCAGACAGTTTTTATCTGCAGCTATCCATGTGAAAGTGTTAGTTGTTCAGTCATGTCCAACTCTTTGCAACCGCATGGACTGTAACCCTCCAGGATCCTCTGTCCATTGGATTTTTCAGGCAGGATTATTGAAGTGGGCTGCCAGTCTCTTCTCCAAGGGATCTTCCCAACCCAGGGATCGAATGCAGGTCTCCTGAATTGCAAGGAGATTCTTTACCATCTCAGCTGCCTGTGGCTTACTTCATTTCCTCCTACAGACTTTGGCTCAAATACCATAAAGCCCTAATTTGAGTATTCTTAAGAGTCATCGTCACAAAATTTTTATACTTTTAAAGGAGAATTTGACAAGTAGTATGAGGACACAAACTTTGAGAAAGACAAATGAATAAACAGAAAACAGCAAAAATTTAAAAAATAAATAAAATTTAAGAACACATGCATGCATATTCTCAGTCCCTCTTTAGTCTACCTTGTATCTTTCTCAAAAACAAAATAAAACAAGGGATCTTTATCCCATGTAATTAAAAAAGGAAAACCATAAAAGGACAGTTATATCTAAGCTTTAAGTTAATACAAATTCCTAGGAAGACAAAATTTAAGTGAAGCTCACTGTATAAAATGGGCATTGTGAGGAGTAAGGTGAAAATTTATATTCTAACAAAATTTGTCTTGCATTAATTACATTGAGTTTCTAAATCCAATGTGATATTTTTATCAATCCCTGAGTTTATAAGTGGAATGGGATATTTGACACATAAAAGGACTTAGACTTTGGCTACTTGATTAGGAGTCTAGTCAATATGATAGGATGAATCCACTCATGCTCATAATGATATAAACAAATTTTTGCCATTTTCTATCCCTGAGGGACTTGAAGCTTTGTGTAAACTTCAAAAACTTGAGAGATGGCCCTATGATTCGTAGCATGCCCCTATTCTTTTGACTACCTTGATTACTGTAAGAAAACTGATAAATTTTAATAATTACTATAAAGTTATCATTTTATATATCCAACTGTGCATAAAACACTCAGATGTCTTCTTATTAGAGAATACAAATATATCACTTGGCAAGTGGTTTGCTTTTACTGATCTAGAAATTACATTGGCAATGGAACACAAATTAAAACAGTAACTTGCCTGCACCTGATAGGAACCACCTCAGGAATATTCTGCCTCTAGGATATACCAGGCTTCTATTTCTGTGCCATAATAGAGTTTATAGGAATTTTACCTGATTCATCATTCTGTAGGATGTCATACTATTCTACTATATTGTTAATATCATGTTGACAGAATCTAAAGCTTTAACAGTGACACCAATTAATACAAATTGTTTACTACTGCCAATTCTCAGCATAAATCTTATAAAAGAGCTATGATTATATTTTTCATTTTATAATACAGGAGAGTCACAGCACTCTTAATTTGCCCCCAGTCACAGCTAAGGATGAGCTGAGTGGGATTTAGCCCCAGATAGTCCTAAACCAAGCTAGACACTTACTCACTGTGATAACTAATAGTGGAAGCATGGTTAGCAAACTCTCTTCATGCCTTGACAAATACACACACGAGGGAAAAAGGAAGATATATTTCTTGAAAATGTAAGTACTCTCAGTGGTCTAGTGATGTGTACTACTTTTCTGATGCTGTGTGACAAATTACTACAAACCCAGAAGCTTAAAACAACACACATATATGATGTAACCATTTCCATGGGTCAGAAGTCTGGGAATGGCTTTTCTGGGTCTTCTGCTTGAAATCTTATCAGGGTGAAATGAAGGTGTCTAGAGAGTATGTCATTTTCATCAGAACCTCAGGGTCCTCTTCTAAACTCACCAGTTTTCAGAAGAAATCATCTCCTTATATATAATTGATGTTTCTGTTTTTTTGCTAGATACTACTGTTAATAGATCCTATAGGCCACCTGTACTTCTTTGCCACATGGCCCCCATCAGCAGTTCACAACCTGGCTACTGCTTTCCTTAAGGCTATAAGGAAAACATCTCTCAGACTGTTTCCCTGTATTCAGCCAGAGAAAACTACTTTTAAATGTCTCATCTGATTAGGTTATGCTCACACTTTTGCCACAGAATGACAGTGATATCTCACACTTACAATTTCCGTCCACAGAAACAGCTGAAAATGTTGATGGCAGATCAATACCATGAGGAACACACTGATAAGAGTATAATAGCAAGTAGAAGAGATCAATATGGTGAAGTAGGAGGACTTGGAGCTCACCTCCCCCATGAACACATAAAAAATGCATTTATATAGACACATTACTATTATACAGTAGAAAACCAACAAGTACCTACTGTATAGCACTGCCCCAGCTGTCTAGTCCAGCACTGAGAAGTTGAGAACCCATACCTGATCTGAAAACCAGTGGAATTAACCTGAGGGTAATAAGAAACCTAGACTCCACTCATGAAGAGCATGCACACACTTGCTCACTCCTTAAAGGAAGTAGACTGAAACTGCACAGGACTCTGTCTAGTTTGTAGAGATCACCCTGGCATGCCCACTCTGTCTCCACTTGCTCTGTGACACTAGGGTTAGGACCGCCACAGCCAGTAGGAAGGCTCTGTTGTTATGGACAGAGCCAGCTCAGATCTGGAAGCATATCTGAAAGGGGTGTGGTCAGCCATTACTGGCACCTACAGAAACAGCACATCTAGAGTGGTCCAACACCCTGACTAGGGCTGGGACTTCCAAAGCCTACATCCTGATACACAGAGTGTCCAATCCAGCCCCTCTTGCACCAGGGCTCTTATCCTCTGGGTGTGAGGGTTTTAGTAATGGGAGCCAGGAGATCACACTCTTAGAGCAAAAGTCAACTCAGACCCAACCCTCAAGTCTTCTGCACCAGTAACTTGGGATATACTCCCAGTAGGGTGGTGTTGGTCAAAGAGCAGAGGAGAAGCCATGACTCACACCTGGATCTGGCTCTAGACCCCCCACCTCCAGCCCCCCCTCTTGCCAAGGTGATAGCGGCCAGCACATAGTGGGGGAAGATGTGACTCCTAAGCATAAGAATCCTGATCAAAGTCTTTGAGCAAATATAGATTATATAGGGATGCTCCCACCCAAGGACACCACTTCAAGACTAGAATAGGTAACTGTTCCACCTGATTTCATAGGGACAGAGAAAGTTAAGGGAAATAGGAAGACAGACTAATTTGCTTCAATTGAAAGAATAAGAAAAAGTCCTGAAACAACAACTAATGAAACAGAAGTGAAAATTTGCTAAGTAATGTGTTCAAAGCATTAGAAATTAGGGAAATTAGGGAAAATTAGAATAAATAGAAATTTAAATATTTAGAAATCTAAATATTAAATATTTAGAAATCTAAATAATTAGAAATTAGGGAAAAGAGTAGGTGAACAAAGCAGGAATTAAGAAAAAAAGAACTAAAAACAGAAAAATGAACCAATCAGAATTGAAGAAAACAACCACTTGAATGTAGAAGAATAGAAAGCACAAGTCAATCAATGTGAAACATCATATTAACATTTTGAAGAATAAAAACCACATGATCACCTCAAAAGATGCAAAAAAAAGGCTTTTGACAAAATTCAATATTCATTTATGATGAAAATGCCACTGTAAGTGGTCACAAAGGGAACACATCTCAACCTAATAAAGGCCATATATGACAAGCTCACAGCTAATGACATACTCAGTGGTGAAAAGCTGAAAGCACTTCCTCTAAGGTCAAGAACAAGACAAGGATCCCGAATTTCACAATTTTATTTAATATAGTATTAGAAGTTCTAGCTACAGCAATGAGATAAGAAAAATAAAAATAAATGAAATCAAAATTGAAAAGGAAAACATAAAACTGTCACTGTTTGCAGAAGATATATAAGATACATAGGAAATCCTGAAGATGCTACCAAAAAAATTGAGCTCATCAATGAATTCAGTAAATTTTCAGGATACAAAATTAGCATACAGAAATCTGTTGCTTTTCTATACACTAATAATTAACTATTAGAAAGAAAAAGCAAGAAAACAATCCTATTTAAAATCCAAACAAAAAAATAAAATACCTAGGAATAAACTTCATCAAAAACTGAAAACTATGCACTGAAAACTAAAAAGCACTGATTAAGGAAGCTGAGGATGATAAAAATAAATGGGAAGGTATTATATACTCATAGATTTGAAATTATATCATTAAAATGATCATATTATCCAAAACAATTTACAGATTAATGCAATTCTTATCAAAATATCTTAGACATTTTTCATAGAACTAGAACATATAAACCTAAAACTTATATGGAATCACAAATGACCTTGAATTGCCAAAGTAATCTTGTGAAAAAATAACAAAGATGGAGGTAATATGCTCTCTGACTTCAGACTATACTATAAAGCTAGCAATGGCACCCCACTCCAGTACTGTCGCCTGGAAAATCCCATGGATGGAGGAGCCTGGTAGGCTGCGGTCCATGGGGTCGCTGAGGGTTGGACACGACTGAGCAACTTCACATAAAGCTACAAGAGTCTAAATACAGTATTTAGTCAAATGCTACAATAGTCAAAACAGCATTATCTTGGCACAAAAACAGACACACAGATGAACAGAACAGAATAGAGAACCCAGAAATAAATCAAAATACTTACAGTCAATTAATCTATGACAAAGGAGGAAATTATAAACAAAGGGGGAAAAGCCAATCTCTTCAGTAAGTGCTAAAGTGGGAATATTGGACAGCTACATGTAAAATGAAATTAAAACATGTTCTTACACTATATACAAAAATAAACTCAAGATGGATTAAAGAGCTAAAATCACAATCATAGACCTCCTGGCACATGGGTGGACTGCTCTGACATAAATTGCAGCAATATTTTTAGACCTGTCTCCTAAGGCAAAAGAAAAAAGAAAGCAAAAATAAACAAATGGTACATCATTAAGATTAAAAGCTTTTGCACAGCAAAGGTAACCATCAATAAAACAAAAAGCCTGTCTACTGAATAGGAGAAAATATTTGCAAATGATATGACTGATAAGGGGTTAATACCCAAGATACATGAGCAGCTCATACAACTCAACAGCAAAAAAAACAAACAAACAACCCAATTTTAAAATGGGTGAAGACCTGAATAGTCTTTTTTCAAAAAGGACATACAGATGGCCAACAGACATGAGAAGAGATGCTCAACATTGCTAAATTTTCAGAGAAATGGAAATCAAAACCATAATGAGGTATCACCTCATACCTGTCAAAATGGCTATCATTAAAATGTCTAAAAATAAGTTTTGGCAAGGTTGTGGAGAAAAAGAAAGCCTTGTACACTGTTGGTAGGAATGTAAATTGTTTCAGCCAATATAGAAAACAGTACAGAGTTTCCTCAAATACTAAAAATAAAATTATCTTATGATCTAGCAATTCTAGTTTGGAGCCTATGTCCGAAGAAAACAAAAACACTTATTGAAAAAGATAACTGCATCTCAATGTTCACAGTAGTCTTATTTATAAGACTTCTTTATAAGACTCCAAAGATATGGAAGCAACTGAAGTGTCCACCAACAGATGAATGGATAAAGTTGTGGTGATATATACAATGGAATATTACTCAATCATAAAAAATGAAATTCTGCCATTTGCAACAAGACGGATGGACCTAGATGTTATGGTGAATGAGTCAGACAGAGAAAGAAAAATGCTGTTAACACTTATGTGTAGAATCTAAAAAATGAAATGAATGAATATAGTAAAAGAGAAACAGACTCACAGGTATATATAAAAAAAAAAAAAAAAAAAAACAGATCGGTGGTTACCAGTGGGTAGAGGAAGGGTAGAGAACTGAGAACTACAAACTTCTATATATAAAATGGATAGGCTACATGATGTATTGTAAAGCACAAAGAAATATAGCCATTATTTTGTGGTGATTTCAAATGGAGTAAAAGCTATACAAATGTTCAGGTGCCATGTTGTATACCTGAAACTGCTGCTGCTGCTGCTAAGTCACTTCAGTCGTGTCCGACTTTGTACGACCCCATAGACGGCAGCCCACCAGGCTCCCCCGTCCCTGGGATTCTCCAGGCAAGAACACTGGAGTGGGTTGCCATTTCCTTCTCCAATGCAGGAAAGTGAAAAGTGAAAGTGAAGTCGCTCAGTCGCGTCTGACTCCTAGCGACCCCATGGACTGCAGCACCCCAGGCTGCTCCATCCATGGGATTTTCCAGGCAAGAGTACTGGAGTGGGGTGCCATTGCCCTCTCCGATACCTGAAACTAAGATGCTATAAGTCAACTATATTTCTCTTAAAGAAAGAATCATAGCAAGTAATCCTGAGGCTTTTATTTTTAAAATATCTCTTTAATAAGAATATTTTTAATTTAATAAGGGATATTTAGAAACAAAATGAAAGCAAAAATAATACTTTGACCTATCAGAAGAACTTAGTATGTGTACTTGGGATAATAAGTAACCTGTGGATATAAGTTTATATGGTGTTCTCAGTGTTTTTTGATCTGCCTAACTGTAAATTTAGGCATGCCCAGGTACTCCAATATTATATGGTAGCAATATATACAAAACAGTCCACATGACCCAAAGGAGCAAGTGAGTAATGTAAATAGGTTTCTTGCACTTTCATGGTACCATATCCTGTTAGAATATCTTTCCTCCCTCAAACTTCATTGTCTGATTATCAATAACCAGACAATGAAGAATTAAAACTTGCAAATATAATACATAATGTTGTGTGTTTCTATTACATACACCAGCACTATCTACAGTCAGGAAACTATCACTCTTGGGAGTGGCTGTGACCATGAATGGAGAAGGGAACTTCTTATAAGAGGCAGAACTCTGAACTCTATATTCACTAGGTCTAAATGAAGTCATGCCAATGGTAAAAATCCATGTTGATTCTGAGATAATGGTTTAGCTGGAAAACTTGAAGAGAAAATGTTTAAATAATGGGTCACTGAATATAATATGGAGGAATATCACAAAGATACTGTTGAACTAAACAAGTCTGGCATGAAAGGGAAGCTGTTATTTGATTAAATTTATATAAGGTTCAAAACCATGCAAACTCAATCTATGGCAACAGGAATCAGATGGGTTATTACTCTTGTGTTTATAGAGACTAGAAGAAAGCATACTGGGTGTCTTCTAAAATATGTGTAATATTTTATTTCTTGATTTCATTACTGTCTGTGCAGATGTGTCCAGTTTGTGAAAATGCATTGAGCTGTGCCCAGATGGTCTGTAGTACCCTAAATGTATGTTATTATTAAATAAAAAGTCAAATAATTTAAATAAATAACTTATCCTGAGAATTTTTTTTTTCAAGAAACCTATAGTTCCTGTAGTTGGAACTCTGGGAATTGGCCCAGAACATGAAAATATTTTCTCCCCAATGTAGAAAAGATACACTCATAATCAGGCATATAAGATAATAGAATTCTTAGATGTCAGCTAAATGTTTTCCCAGGTAGCCCACAACTTGCATAATGAATTCACAATCAAACTGTACATGATGGCAGAGAGGAACTTTAAAAATATAGTTTTCCTCTCCTCAAGGTGATCAAGCAACAGATAGTTATAAATGTGCTGTTGCTGCTAAATCGCTTCAGTCGTGTCCAACTCTGTGCAACCCAATGGATGGCAGCCCACCAGGCTTCCCCGTCCCTGGGATTCTCCAGGCAAGAACACTGGAGTGGGTTGCTATTTTCTTCTCCAATGCATGAAAGTGAAAAGTGAAAATGAAGTTGCTCAGTTGTGTCCGACTCTTCGCAACCTCATGGACTGTAGCCTACCAGGCTCCTCTGTCCATATAAATGTGCAATTTCCAACAAAAATATATAATTATTATTCCTCAATACAGCTAGCCAGCAACAAGGTGGCTTCAAGATATTTACATTAGAATTTTTCCCTGGGTGAGGAATATGGTAAAGAATTTTCTTTAACAGACAGAAATTTATTCAAGATGTGGATTTTCTTTTAAGACTAATTGTACCTCGTAGTGGTTTTGATTTGCATTTCTCTGATAATGAGTGATGTTGAGCATCTTTTCATGTGTTTGTTAGCCATCTGTATGTCTTCTTTGGAAAAATGTCTATTTAGTTCTTTGGCCCATTTTTTGATTGGGTCATTTATTTTTCTGGAGTTGGGCTGTAAGAGTTGCTCGTATATTTTTGAGATTAGTTGTTTGTCAGTTGCTTCATTTGCTATTATTTTCTCCCATTCTGAAGGCTGCCTTTTCACCTTGCTAATAGTTTCCTTTGATGTGCAGAAGCTTTTAATTAGGTCCCATTTGTTTATTTTTGCTTTTATTTCCAATATTCTGGGAGGTGGGTCATAGAGGATCCTGCTGTGATGTATGTCAGAGAGTGTTTTGCCTATGTTCTCCTCTAGGAGTTTTATAGTTTCCAGTCTTATGTTTAGACTTTTAATCCATTTTGAGTTTATTTTTGTGTATGGTGTTAGAAAGTGTTCTAGTTTCATTCTTTTACAAGTGGTTGACCAGATTTCCCAGCACCACTTGTTAAAGAGATTGTCTTTAATCCATTGTATATTCTTGCCTCCTTTGTCAAAGATAAGGTGTCCATATGATGGGGAAATTTTGGTCATGAACACTGAAAACAATTGAAAAGACTGAAATAAACACAGTTTCAGATACAAACTACAATTCTATTACAGTTATTGAGTGAGTAAAAGCTACTTTATCACCAGCTTTCTATTTCCCCAAAGCAGTGGGTAGAAAAGTAAGGTGATTATTTTAATTAAACAGACTAATGTCAAAATGAAAGGATCATTAATATTGCTATGACAGTGGAATGATGGACTACTTTGTGCGTAAGAGTTCTTATTTAGGAGTAGAGAAAGTCTTTCCAAAGGCCTAGCACAGTTCCTGTCACACAATGGATGCTCATTAAATAATTTCTGATTGTGTAAATTAAAAAGTTAATACAAATTAAGCCTTATAGGATTTTCTTTGGTGTGACATAATCAAAAATATCTGAAACAAAATATTAATTTTATTATCTAAGGAAAATAAGATCAAAATGAAAATACAAATTTGTAAGACAATAGTATTGAGAAAATAGTCATAAGCATATTTAAGAGAAAATATCTTCAACAATACATGATTATATAACATTTTCCCATTTCAGACATTCACTAATAAGCAGGAAGTGTATTTTGTGTTATATTAAGAAAAAAAAAGAAAAAACTGACAAATGTATTGGAAAGTATTTTATGTTCTCTGATGTTCTTTCTGTCAATGTCAAAATAAGGAAATGCAAATTAAGCCAACAATGAGATTGCCATTTTTAAACACTTTTTACAATAAAATCTTGAATGATGATAACTAAAGAACAACATTGTTTTGAAAGAATTTTAAAAATTTAAGAATCCTTTTTTATTCCTTACCCTTAGGTCTCCCCTTTAAACAGTAGTAGTAGTGAAAGTGAAAGTCACTCAGTCATGTCCGACTCTTGCGACCCCATGGACTGTAGCCCGCAAGGTTCCTCTGTCCATGGGATTCTCCAGGCAAGAATACTGGGCAGTAGTTAAATAGAATTCATTCTGCCATTCTCTCTAATCTCTACTCTTCCCCAACGCCCACAGCTGCCACTTCAGTTTAGTTTTAACATCATAGGTACCTGAATTCCCACCATTACCTTCTATTTTGTCCTTCAGGCCCCAGTCTTATTTCCCTTAATGCATTCTCTTCTTTCAGCCACAAAGCAATTTTGATCATGTCACTCCTCTATTTAAAACTATTGTTATAGCCATCTCTTTGCCCTTACTTAAAGTCAAATTGATTAATATGTTTTCCAGACACTTCATTTACTTTTATGTTGCTGTTCAATTACTTATCCAACTTCATTTTCCCTTTTCCCTGTCCTTCAACCCATCTCCCTTTCTATAGTTCCAGAACCTTCCATCTGCCCATGTTCTCACTTACCTCTTAACCTTGGCCTAGGTATTCTCTTCGCAAAACATGCTTCCTTTCATGTGACTGACCTCCAAGCATCCTAGACATGGACTCAGTTTTGACAGCAATCACTCTATCATTACTGATAGATAGCCAAACATCTGGCTAGTTTCCAGAGCAACTTATAATTACCCAATTACAGCACTGCACTGCAGACAGGCAGTTGTTTTTTCCAAATGAAGTTTCTTCATTTGGGTATCTGAAGTACAACTATACTTGATTATTGAAAAAAATGAGTCAATCAAAATTCATTGAATGTGCAATATTTGGCACAATATTATTAATTCTAGAACCCTATCTAAAATATGTAATCCCAAGAGTAGAAAATATAGGTACATAATAGTATTTATAGTAACACTATTCTACAAGTTTAAATATAGGATATCAGGTAAATGCATTAGGGCAGCACTAGTCATTTGCTATTTGTGTTTACTTTCAAAATGTATTCTCCTGAAAACATTTTTCCCTTTTTACCATCATGGTTTATAAGGAATAGGCCCCCCTCTCAAGGAGTGGACGTTCATCAGCTTAAACTAATCAGCATATTCCATTCTTCTTGAACCAGTAATTAGCTCACAAATTAACTAAGAAGCCATCTAGAGCCAATATAGCTCTGAAAGATAATTACTAGAGCTTCAAAAGAAGGAAAAGTCATTTTCCTTTTCCACTAGACAGGACTGAATGCCGTTATAGTTAAAAGATATGAGGTCTGATAGAGAGACATTTTTAATTAAAATTTTAATAAGATAATTGTAGGTTCATATGCATATATAAGAAATAATAGATCCCGTGTGTCTTAGCAATAACAAAGTATCATATGCTGGGTGCTTATAAACAAAAGAAATTTATTTGTCACAATTCTAAAAGCTGAAGCTCAAGATTACAGTGGCAGCACAGTTGAGTTCTGGTGAGACTCCTCTATCAGGTTACAGACTGCCACCTTCTGGTTTTATCCTCATGTGACAAAGCGCAGAGATAGGAAGCAAGCTCTCTTGTGACTCTTACACAGCACTAACCCCATTCAGTAGGGCCCCACCCCCATGACCTAATTCTATTACCTCCCCAAAGCTTAACCTCCTAATACCATCACATGGGAGTTAGAGTTTCAACATACAAATTTGAGGGGGTGGACACAAACATTCAGTTCATAACACTGCATCCCTTTTATCTAATTTCCCCCAATATCTTACAAAAAGACCATATCACAACCAAGAAATTGACATTGACAGAGTTAAATTACTAATCAGTTCCATTTTACAAAGCTTTTTGACATCCTATTATAACACACCAACTTCCCTCTTATCCAAGCTCTCTGACACCAATCCTGACCCCTGGCAACCATTAACTAAAATGCTCTCCATTTCTGTAATTTTGTCAACCTAAGAATTACATAAATTGAATCATAAAGTTTATAACCTTTTAGATTGGTCTTTCCACAGCATAATTCTGTGAAGATTCACTCAAGTTGCTGTACATATCAGTAGTCCATTCATTTTTATTGGTGAATAGTATTCCATATTATAGATGTACCATAGTTTGTGTTATATATTCATCCATTAAAGGACATCTGAGGTGGTTCTACTCTATGGCTGTTTTGACATATATACACTACTATATATAAAATGTATAACTAGTAAGTACTGACTGTATAGCACAGTGAATTTTACAATACTCAGTAATGACTTCCATGGGAAAGGATTTAAAAAAGAGTGATGTATATCTGATTCACTTTGCTATACAGTAGAAACAACACAACATTGTAAATTAAATATATTCCAATAAAAATTTAAAAATAAACTAAGGCTACTATATATATTCAAATGCAAGCTTCTGGATGAACATAATTTTTTTATTTCTCTGGCATTATGCTGAAAAGTACAATTGCTGATTTTTTATGGTAGTAACATAGTTTGATTAAGAAACTGCCAAACTGTTTTTCAGAGTGGCTATATCATTTCACATTTATACCAGCAATGTGTGAATAATCAATATTCTTTGCACCTTAACAGCATTTAGTAGTGCACTATTTTATATCTTAGCCTTTCTATAAAGGTATCTAGGAAATGGCAACCCACTCCAGTGTTCTTGCCTAGAGAATCCCAGGGACGGCGGAGCCTGGTAGGCTGCTGTCTATGGGGTCGCACACAGTCGGACACGACAGAGCGACTTCACTTTCACTTTTCACTTTCCTGCATCGGAGAAGGAAATGGCAACCCACTCCAGTGTTCTTGCCTGGAGAATCCCTGGTGGGCTGCCGTCTATAGAGTCGCACAGAGTCGGACACGACTGAAGTGACTTAGCAGCAGCAGCAGTGTTATTTTACTGAAATTTTAGTTTATGTTTCCCTGTTAGGTTATGACCTTATTCATCTGTTCTTGTGGTTATTTACCATTTATATTCTTTTTAGTGAAATGTCTTCTGCCTATCTTCTGTTTGGATTCCTCTTTCATTTTTCTTGCTTGCTTCCTTCCTTTCCTTCATTCTTTTTACTATTGAGTTGAGCATTGTATATTTTCTAGATACTAGTCTTTTTTTTGGATAAGTGGTTTGCAAATATTTTCTCCCAGGGCCTAATTTGTGATTTCATATAGGGTCTTCAACCGAGCAGATCAGTTAATTTTGATGAAGCACAACTTATCACAATTATTCTTTTTATGAATCACAGTTTTTATATCAAGTCTAAGAATTCTTTATCTACCCCTAGATTCTTAAGTTCCTTTTATTTTTCCTTTATTTTTTTTCCTAGTTTTATATTTAAGTTTATGATGCAGTTGGGGTTATTTTTTCACATTAGGTAGTCAGACATCCATTTTAGTTACAAGTCACCTGTGGAAAGTTGATGAATCAATGGGAGAACCTGTGAATGAGGCTGTCACTACAAAGGATAGAGAAAATATTTCTTGTGCCTAACTCTGAAGGTCTTAAGCTAATGATTTTCTTTATATTGCCTTAAACACGTTAATTTTTGTTTGCTAACCATAAAAGAATTTTAACATGCCAATATTAGTATGAAAAACCTTACAATGGAATCTGAAAGAAATATAAATTAATAAGTAAATTGTTGCTGATGTAAAGAGAAATGCTGGTTTAAGGAAACAAGATGTAATTCTTTATGTAGGATGGTCACAACTGTGTAGAAAACAAGCAAAACTCCCTCATATACTAATAATTAAAAGGAAATAAGTGAAATTATTTGCATGTCATTGACCTTTAGATGATGTTCCTTAATACATAATATTTTTTTAAAAAGATATTATTTCATCTTAGCAGCACATTCTTCCAGTCTTTCAAATATTGGAAAGATGTTCATGAGATAATTGACACAACAGTTACAGTTTTTAAATTATCTTTAAATTTATGTGTCCAAATAATTTATTTCAAATAAAAACCCAAGAAAAGTATCTACTGTGAGTTTAGTATGCATACAAAACATATGACATTCAACTATGCAAAACTACAATATTTATTTCTTTGGAATAAGAACATTTAATATGAACATAAAACTAAATCATGTTAAAAATGTAATGAAAATATCAAAGAAAGACTATTTTTTATTTATTTGTATAAATTACTACAAAACAGTAACCAGAATATTCAATTACTATTCACTAATTTACCATGAGTCATGTAATTTTTTTTTTGAGTCATGTAATTTTTTTCCTATAAATGTGCTTCAAAATCTTTTACTCTTTGTTATTATATTTAGGTATTTGATTCCTTTTGAGCTTTTTCTTTTTTTTTGGTTTGTGGGTAAAGTAAAGGTCCAATGTCATTCTTACACACATAAATCCAGTGTACCAGCAACATCAGCTGAAAATACTAGTTTTTCCCCATTGGATAGTCTTGCTGTTCTTGCCAATATTTACAATTGCTAGGACAGGGAAGCAATCTAGATGTCTATCGACAGATGAATGGATAAGGAAGTTGTGGTACACATACACAATGGAATATTACTCAGCTATAAAAAGGAAGACATGTGAGTCAGTTCTAATGAGGTGGATGAACCCAGAGACTATTATACAGAGTGAAGTAAATCAGAAAGAGAAAGATAAATACCGTATACTAACACATATATATGGAATCTAGAAAGATGGTACTGATGAATTTATTTGCAAGGCAGCAATGAAGAAACTGACATAGAGAACAGACTTACAGACATAGGGGAGAGGGAAGGAGAGAGTGAGATGTATGGAGAGAGTAACATGGAAACTTACATTACCACATGTAAAATATACAGCCAATGGGAATTTTCTATATGACACAGGAACTCAAACAGAGGCTCTGTATCAACCTAGAGGAATGAGATGGGAAGAGAGATGGGAGGGAGGTATAAGAGGGAGGAAATACATGTATACTTATCGCTGATTCATGTTGATGTTTGATAGAAAACAAAAACATTCTGTAAAGTAATAATCCTTCAATTAAAAAATAAACAAAAAACACATTTCAGTCGATAATTTTTTAAATTCCTATTTAACATAAATAAAGTGCTAATTTTAAAATTGTATTAAACTTTATGCTATGCTATGCTAAGTCACTTCAGTCGTGTCTGACCCTGTGCGACCCCATAGACAGCAGCCCACCAGGCTCCCCCGTCCCTGGGATTCTCCAGGCAAGAACACTGGAGTGGGTTGCCATTTCCTTCTCCAATGCATGAAAGTAAAAAGTGAAAGTGAAGACGCTCAGTCGTGTCCGACTCTCAGCAGCCCCATGGACCGCAGCCCAGCAGGCTCCTCCGTCCATGGCGTTTTCCAGGCAAGAGTACTGGAGTGGGGTGCCATTGCCTTCTCCAAACTTTAAGTCCACATTAAACTTAAGTCCATTTTAAAATGATTTTTAAAATCCCTTTCCTCCCTTTCATTTTAATGTATTCTCTACAAATTTAATCTTTTCTCATTTGTAGTTTGTGTTGCCATCTCTGCTTTCTGCTTTTTGTCTTCTTGTTTGTGATTTTTAATTGTTTAAAGACATGCTTTAAAAATTTAAACAAGTTTTTTCTAGTGTGTAAGCAGATTTATCAGCTCATACCCTGAAAATGCCAAATGTTTATCATACCTTATTGAAAGACATTTTTGACCCCATAACATTTAAACAAAAACATCTTAGTTTAAAAAAAGGTTTCCTTTTCTGTGATATATATTAACGTAATTTTAAATAAAAAGAGACATTTCATGAATGTCAGCTTTTTCCCAAAAATATACTGAAAAAACCCAGAATATACTGGCATTATATTTTATTATTGGTACTGATAGAAATAGATGACATAGCAATGTAAAACAACCTATTTATTATTTTCCTCACTGGATATAATAGCAGTTGTTTTATTTATTTAACAATTTAGAACAATCATTCATGAAAAGCATTCAGAAAAAAAGTAACAATAGGACACTATTCACAACTAATCCAACATGCATACTTTTCTGTTTTTATTTAGTACAATAGATTTAATTTAAGGAAGAATGAACGAATGAAATACTTTGTCTTCTAAATATTTCAAGCTCATAGTCTTAGGGCTTTGAGGGTTTTTTTTTTTTTTTTTTAAGATGACAAAGTTTCTCCTGAAATGTTCAATAAAGAACACTGTCAGCCAAATTTTTTCCAGAAAGATTTAAGAGTAATATACTTTTATTGAGACGAATTTTAAATGTTAAAAAATTCTTAAATCAAAAATGAAAACAAAATGTACAGTAAAATTCTATTCAAATTTAAAGGGTCAGATGTCACCTATAAATTCTGTGGTGTTGGATCCATTAGGTGACATAACATGGGGATGAGGAAAGGGGCATTTAAGAATATAACCTCAATTTCATAAGTAAAGCAATGAAAGTTTAGAAGACTTTTCATCCCACATAGTTAGATTGGTATAGAAGTAATATTCAAACTTGTATCTGTCCAGGTCTATAGCCTGTGATTTGAAAATCCATACTGTACCTCCCAACAATGCTCACACACATAGTAATTTATTATAATACTTGACTAAAAAAATCACATCCATCATACTTCATAACTTATTACTATATTATTAAGAGAAACTCAGTGGTTAGCTAACAACTTCCAGGAGCATTTAATTATCTTGGAATATCTACTCGAAATTCAAAGCAAATAAGTAATTAAATGTTTATAGAAAAAAATTAAAACAGTTAAAGTAAAATCTCTAAGACTGCTATGTCTAGCCAGTGCATGTGGACACAATGCTGGGTCACAGGCAGAGGATCAGCAAGGAAACAGGGCCCTGGAGGCATCCTCCTACCTAGGCTTTACTTTTTGTTGCTGTACGGAAGGGAAATTGAGATGCTTTGTACGGGAGACACCTATGTGGTAGGGAGGACACTCAAAGCCATTTGGGAAACTGGCTATTTACCACAGGGGTAGGAAATTTTAATACTTTAATAAATGGTACTCCTGTATAAAAAGCATGCTGAATCTGTATCATACTGGTTCTAGGTGTGCTGAGATGTGCTGAGACACTGACCCGTGCAGCCGGTTGCGGTGGTCAAGAGGGCCAGGTAAGGTTACTTCACTGAACCACACTAATGCTGTTTTCTGCGTCTCTTCTAGTGTCATAAGCTGTGGAGCACTTTTCTCGTAGAGCTATCTATCATCCACTTAACTGTTTCCACTTAAAGAATCATCTTTTAAAAAAAGTAGCATGCTTTCTTATGTTTATCTATATTTGTGGTATTGTCGCTGTTGTTGTTCATTAATAATGTTAACTGGAAAAGGGCCCATTGAGGCAAGAAGTTCAGATTCAAACTGGCTTCCATGATAAACTGTGTGAATGTGGAATATAATCCAAATTTCTTTTAGAGCTATAAGTTGCCTTAGCAGTATAATTATGAGATGGGAAGAGATTTGTTCATCCAGTTAAGTGTGGAGTCATTGCTAACCTTTAAAATACTCTCTATGAAATAAAAACTTACACATTTAGAAAATATAGCTTAATGTAAGAGATGGCTGGATGGCATCACTGACTCAATGGACGTGAGTCTGAGTGGACTCCGGGAGTTGGTGATGGACAGGGAGGCCTGGCCTGCTGTGATTCATGGGGTCTCAAAGAGTCGGACACGACTGAGCGACTGATCTGATCTGATCTGAAGAGAGGCATCTGAAGAAACTTTTGAGAATCTTACATTGAAAAGTGGCTGCAAATCCATTCTCTATGTCTGCGTCTCTAGAGTAGCACTGAAATATACACACTACATGCTCAGTTGCTTCAGTCGTGTCTGACTCTTTGTAATCCTATGGACCCTATGGACCCTATAGCCCATGGCTTCTCTGTCCATGGGGTTTCCCAAGCAAGAATACTAAAAGAAAGAAAAGTGAAGTCACTCAGTCATGTCCAACTCTTTGCAACTCCATGGACTGTACCCTACCAGGCTCCTTTGTCCATGGGATTTTCCAGGTAAGAATACTGGAGTTGGTTGCCATTTCCTTCTCCAGGAGATCTTCCTGACTCAGGGAGTGAACCCAGGTATCCCATATTGTAGACAGGCGCTTTACCGCCTGAACCATCAGGGAAGTCAAGAATACTAAAATGGGTTGCTATTCCCACTCCAGGGGATTTTCCTTATCCAGGGATGGAACCTGCTGTCTGCTGCATTATAATCGGTGGATTCTTTACAGCTTAGCCACCAGGGGAGCCTAAGTAAGTGCTCAGTCGTGCAGGACTCTTTGCGATCCCGTCGATTGCAGCCCACCAGGCTCCTCTGTCCATGAGATTTTCCAGGCAAGGATACTGGAGTGGGTTGCCATTTCATGTGTAAAGTAGATAGCTAATGAGAAGCTGCCATATATATAGCACACGGAGTTCAGTTTGATCTCTGAAACGACCTAGAGGGGTGGAATGGCGGGGAGGGTGGGATAATGACTCAAGAGGGAGTGGATTTATACTAAAGGCTGATTTACATAGTTGTAGGGAAGAAATCAACACAACATTGTAAAACAATTATTCTTCAATTAAAAAAAAAAAAAAACTTAAAAACGTAAAAAGTGTCAGGAGGTCCGCTGGATTATATTTGAAGAACAGAATTGAGAAACCAAGATTCTGGAATCAAGCAAATCTCACACGTGAATTCAAGTGTGAATACATATTCCCCAGAGCAACAGAGTTCATATAATATTTGATTTACTTAGAAATAAACTGATAACAAGGAGTACACACCTGTTGCTGTTTGGGCCGACAATCTAGGCCAGTCGCTTGGTCTGGCTTTCACAGGATGGAGGGCTCCCTTGCCCAGGGAAGCAGCCGGCCGGCCCTTGCTGTCTCCTTCCATGTAGCCATGAATCTGGTGGCCCACCCAGGCCAAGCCAGCCCCATATGGCTATAACACCTTCCACTGCAGGTATGCCGGCCCCTCGGAGAATGCTGCCTTAGTGATTGGCAGGCCACTGTGTTTGTTCCCATAATGCAGCGCGGTGCTGGTGCTGCGCATGTGCATCCTTAACGCGAACCCTTTGAGGCAGTGGCATTGTTTTTACCCCAATACAGGGTTCGCGGCTCAAAGGCTGTCAAGTCAAAAAATACAACTAAGACAAAGAGCTGGAGAAGGAAGGATTTATTACTTGCAGTAAGTAAGGAGAACACGCGGGATCTTTCCTAAAGCAGTGTCTCCTCGAATAGCAAAACTGTGGATGTTTTAAGCTAAAGGTACATGTGTGTTTGTGAAGGGGCTTGAGGTGAGGAGAATTCAACACCGAATTGGGACAGAAGTTGACAGAATCCAAGCTTTAGTTCATTGAGTGAGGAGGGTCAGAAAAGTCTTCACCATCTTCTCTTTAGTTCTGGTTGATCCGGTGGTTGAGAGCTTAAGGGGTTTTAAATTCAGCAAAATATGTCAATAAAGTGTTTCAGGCTAAACCGGAACCGGGGGGTCCTTAAAACTTAATATCTTTGCTATTGTTACTTCTCTTGCCTGATGAAATTATTTTTATTGTTTTCTTAAGGTTATTATCGTAGGATCTGTTCAAGGGCAAGCATTGTGTCTGGGTTTGGATCACAAATGTAATAGCTTATCTCTTCTCATGTGTCAAAAAACTATATCTAGTTCTTTTCCGAATCTCAGGGACGGGGGAGCCTGGTGGGCTGCCGTCTATGGGGTCGCACAGAATCGGACACGACTGAAGTGACTTAGTAGCAGCAGCAGCAGTTCTTTTCCTATGGACACCCCCTACCCTATCTGTATACACTGGGGCCCCCAGAAGTGATGGCTCAGCTGGAGAAAGTGGGCAGAGTTATGATGGCACCACCTTCCCTGTTTGCTATTGGACAACTCCAGTGTGCAGAGCGTGTAGTATTCATATAGGAAATCAACATCACCATTTGAAGTTTGCAAGTATATTTGGGTTCTTTACTTGGTTCTATGGAAGTCATAGTTGAATACAGGTGGGAAAAGCTTATGAAAATTGTGATTGGTAATTAGCTGCCACCTTCATCTTTGGCGAGGAATAAACATCTTTATGGCTTTAGAGTCAGTCACTAGGTTAAAAAATAAAGAATGGAATAAAGTGGACTATGTCCTCTTTCAAGCTGCCACGTCCATAGCAAAAGCAATATTTATCTGAAAATGATTTTGTTTTTAAAAGGTAGCTTCAAGTCAGGATGAACATTCCTTCTAACCTAGGTTTTACAGAAGTCAAACCTCCAAAAGTATGTTGGGGAACAGATTCAATTAATGGTGGTGGTGGTAGTGGTGGTTGTTTAGTTACTAAGTCATGTCCAACTCTTAATTGTTTAAAAAAAAATCCTTAGATAAATCAATTGACTACAGAAGTATTTTTCATGAAGACAGCCAGCTGATAGTTTTGGTGAAAAATTAATCGATTGATCTAAGAATAAACCAATTATATAATATACCAGTTATATATAATATACCAAATATATAATAAACCAGTTATAACTGAGGATTATAACTCTAGGAATAGCATCTAAGAAAGCTCTGAGAACTGTTCCACCCATTAGAAGTCAAAACGCAGTTTTACGAAAGTTTTTTGTTTTTTTCAACTGTCCATTAAATGATGTACTATTGACAGTACTATTGACACAGCCTGGCAAGTAGTGGGTAATGGGTCATTTTGGCCTCTTATAAGATTAAACAAGAATGTTATCTTTTAAGGAGTTGTCTTGTTGGTGCTAGGAGAATGTTGCTCTTTATATTTAAATAGTATTTCTGAGGATGAGGAGGTTTGGTTGATGCATAACGCTGATACACAATGCACAGTAGACAAGAGAGAAGAGGCCAAAGGACAGAGGCAAAAAAAAAAGTTTATGTTTAAATTGTGCTTGTCTTGCCATAAGGTATGAATTTTATTTCAAAATAAGTAGTGCCAATCTTGGTATGCAAAATTTGGCTTCTATTCTAACTGCGATGTGGATTGAATTGCCAAATTCAAGTAAAGCTAGCTGTGTTTGACTGAGTTTAGAATTCTGTGGTAATTGCAAAAGAGTTTTCCAAGAAAAAAGAAAAAACCTTCTAATCTTCTTGTTAGCTGTTGAAGTTCTGCAGTTACCTGAAGGGAATATCTCAGTGCTCAGGTATCTTTAGTATTTCATCATTACCTTACACTTGCTTATCAAGCCTTGAGCTGAAACTTTCTTCCTTTTGTCCTCATGGAGCAAATATCTGTTCACATTCCCTGCAGAGTTTCCATGTTGGAATCTTCCCTGTCACTTTTGTTGCTTAAGAAAAGAGCTAAGTTTAAGCTTGGTGAATGAAAATATTTCAATTGTGTGGTGGACCTAACAATATTAGGTGTCTCACTGTGCCTGAATTCCAAACAGCCTTCTTAAATGCGCTTTAAACGACATCCACAAGTAGAGGCTGATTTAACCTTTAATCGTGAAGTTACATAAAAAATTAAACTAGCTAAACTATATTATATAAACTCTAAAAAGGAGATGTAATAGCTTAGAATTATCACTTGACATATTTTATTACTCCTTTCCATTCCCAATAGGTAATTACTCTATTGTAATGTTAAAATTCAGGCTTATAAATGCTGTTTATAAGACTATAAAGACTCTTTTTTTTCTGTAATCTGTCGTCTCTGTCTTGGCAGCCAGTTCAGTCTCTCACTATGAAAAAGAGACAGACATCAGCAATATGTGGTGAAACAAGATTTAAAAAATAGAATACTCTAAAATTAAGTAAGATAGTTTTAGTGTTGATTACTCATAATTACTCCAATTTTTTTGTTGAAATTCATCCAATGAATTGAAGAAGAGTTGGCTTGAAAATATAGTGTTTGAGTGTTTGATCTTAAAAATATATTTACGTATTTACATGTTTTTTTCTTGTAGATTACATTGGCTGTGCCTAAATTTACCAGTATAATTTAGCTAAACAGTTCTAAAATGATTGTGTTGTTATAAATTTATTCCTATTATAGATTGTCAGAAGTTTCTTCATCCCTCTCTGCTGCTCCCCCCCACTAGGTTACATGACCTTGACAAAAATCTATCTGCTTGGTCATTATGCAGATACTTCTTAAGAGTCTTCAAATTGGAGGGAGATAGTCTCTGAGATATAGACAAAAAAAAAAAAAAAGGAGGTTTTAAGCTCTAGCAATTACTAGCTATGTGGTTTTGACTGAGATAAAATCTGAACCTCATCTTTTGCATTTTAAAAATAGAAAATACATTTTGTGCACAAAGACAATATATATATTACATTGGATAATGTTAATGCCTTTTTAACAGAACCTTATACATAGTACTATATGTTTCCTACTGTTCTGTTAATGAGGGTACAAGTAAGTCTACGTCTAAGAGGGTAGCAATTTAGGGATTTTTAGGGTGGATATTATGACTATTATGGTGTTGATTATATTCTGAGTGATAATTGGAGATTAACCAGGAGTATCTGCCACTTCTGATGTGGGACATGGATGAAGTGCTTAGTTTTCATGTTTAGCTATGCTGTCGTTTAACGTTATTGGTTCAGTTCAATTACTCAGTTGTGTCCGACTCTTTGCAACCTGATACAGTGTAGCAAGCCAAGCCTCCTTGTCCTTCACCAACTCCCAGAGCTTGCTCAAGCTCATGTCCATCGATTTAGTGATGTAATCCAACCATCTCATACTCTGTCATCCCCTTCTCTTCCTGCCCTCAATCTTTCCCAGCATCAGGGTCTTTTCTAGTGAGTCAGTTCTACTCATCAGATGGCCACAGTATTGTAGCTTCATCTTCAGCATCAGTCCTTGCAATGAATATTCAGGACCAATTTCCGTTAGGATGGACTGCTTTGATCTCTTTACAGCCCAAGGGACTCTCAAGAGTCTTCTCCAATACCACAGTTCAAAAACATCAATTACGGTGCTCAGCTTTCTTTATGGTCCAACTCTCACATCCATACATGGCTACTGGAAAAATCATAACTTTGACTAGATGCACCTTTGTTGGCAAAGTAATGTTTCTGATTTTTAATATGCTGTCTAGGTTGGTCATAGCTTTTCTTCCAAGGAGCAAGCATCTTTTAATTTCGTGGCTGCAGCCACCATCTGCAGTGATTTTGGAGCCCAAGAAAATAAAGTCTGTCACTGTTTTAATTGTTTCCTCATCTATTTACCATGAAGTGATAAACCAGATGCCGTGATCTTTGTTTTTTGAATGTTGAGTTTCAAGCCAGATTTTTCACTCTCTTTTACTTTCATCAAGAGACTCTTTAGTTCTTCTTCATTTTCTGTCATAAGGGTGATGTCATCTGCATATCTGAGGTTATTGATATTTCTCCCAGCAGTCTTGATTTTGTGCTTCATCCAGCCTGGCATTTTGCATGATGTATTCTGCATATACGTTAAATAAGCAGGGTGACAATATACAGCTTTGGCATACTCCTTTCCCAATTTGGAACCAGTCCATTACTCCATGTCTGGTTTTCTCGGTAGCTTCTTGACCTGCATACAGATTTCTCAGGAGAGAGGTAAGGTGGTCTGGTATTCCCATCTCTTTAAGAATTTTTCAGTTTGTTATGATCTGCACAGTCAAAGGTTTTAATGAAGCAGAAGTAGACGGTTTTCTGAAATTCTTTTGCTTTTTCTATGATCTCCATTCTGGAGAATTATGAAAATTGAAATATCTCTTTCTGAATTTTTAAATTAGGGGTTAAAAGGATTATTACCTCATCATAGAGTTATATATTATTGAGTGTATTGTGACCCTTTATATTCATTAATTGATGTTGTACAATTCCATTCCCATAGCAGTTAATATCCTTGAACCAATGATGAGTTTTGAAAATCACTCTTATCTTTTCTTAAGTACACCTGCAATCTATGACTATGGGTAATTTTTGTGTATGAACAGTTTGTTTCTTTCTATTACTGAGTAGCATTTCTTTATTGATTTACCAGTTTGTTTATCCATTCTCTGGATGAAAAGCATTTGGATTGTTTTCAGATGTTGGTGATTTAACCAAAGCTATAATACAGATATAAATATCTTTGTGAATATAGAATTTTATTTCCCTTGGATAAATATATAGGAGTAAGGTGGATGAAAAGTATAGGAAGTGCATGTGTAACTTCATAAGAAACTACCATAGTTTATTCCCAATGGCTGTATCATTTCATGTATTAGCCAATTATATGTGTGCTTGTAGCTCAGTCAGTAAAGAATCTGCCTGCAATGCAGGATACCTGGCTTTGATTCCTGGGTGGGAAAGATCCCCTGGAGAAGGAAATGGCAACCCACTCCAGTATTCTTGCCTGGAGAATCCCATGGACAGAGGAGCCTTGCAGGCTATAGTCCATGGAGTCCCAAGAGTCGAACATGACTTAATGACTAAGCCACCACCATATGTGTGCTCAGTTGCTCAATCATGTCCAAATCTTTGTGGCCCACCAGACTTCTCTTGTCTATGGAGGATTTCCCTGGCAAGAATTCTGGAGTGTGTTGCCATTCCCTTTTCAAGGAGGTCATCCTGACCCAGGGATTAAACCCATGACTCCTGCACTAACGGGCAGATTCCTTACCACTAAACACCTGTGAAGTCCAGTTATATGTGATATTTCCAGTTTTGAGTTATTTTCTAGCTCTTTGTTCTTGGTACAGTGAGTTTTTCACCCTCGTTCTAAGTGGATGTTAAGTGGAATTTTGGCATGGTTGTAACTTACTTACCTAAAGACTAATGATATTGAGCATCTTTTTATATGCTTATTTGCCATCTGTATATCTTCTCTCATGAAGTTTTTGGTCAAGTGTGACAACTTTTTTTTTCTTATTGTTGAGTTTTGAGAGTTCATTATATATTCTAGATACAAGTCATTTATAAGATATGATTAGCAAATATTTCTTTGTAATATGTGTTTTAATATTTTAGTCCTCTCAGATTCTTTTACAGAGCAGTTTCTCAGTTTTTATTTTATGTATAGCATTCTTTAGTTGTACCTTAAAGCACTTTGTATTAATATAACCAGTGTCACAAAGATTTTCCTGGTGTGTTTTCTGCCATAAGTTTTATAATTATGTGTTCTGCATTTAGATTTATAATCTTACTTGAACTGATTTTGTATAAAGTTTGAAATGTAGGTTTGAGACACAGGTTGAGTTTCTTTTTATTTTTTCAAATGAGAGTCCAGATACTTCAGGATTGTTTAAAATACTATTCTTTTTACTTTAAATTTCTGTTGATTCTTTGTCCAAAATTAATTAGCCATGTTTGTGTAGACTGAAAGAGAGAAAGACAGACAGAGGGAAGGAAGTCATGAAAGATGGAAAAAAAGGGAGAGAGAGAGAAAACTAAAAAGACCAGTGTTTCCTTGAAAAATATGTGATTAAATATCTGCATTAGGATTTTCTGGAAATTTCTCAAGTGTACATTATATTCTTGAGCAGATACACAAAACAATGAAAACAAATAAATCAGAATTACAAATTTGTACAGGTAATTTGACAAATGTGAGCTGTCTTGCACATGTAAATAACTGAAGGTAAATTCGGCGATTCAATTGTGCTGTCTCTTGTGTAACATCTCTATCTTAAATAGAAGATAAATTACACTTTCAGGTTTCTAAAAATGTCCTAGAATTCAATTTTACTGAAAGATTGAAATTAGTGTATTACTTTAAAAGTATTACACTTTACAAAAATCTCTTCTGCAAATATTCAAAATAGCAAGTATGTCTCATACTTTACATATCATTTTAAATCTTGGCATCATTTGTCTCCTGATCTTTAGCTCCTTAGCTGAAAAGTAAGGTAAATAAGGCTGAGGTCTTGTTCCCAGATGAAGTCTGGTTGGCAGAAAGAAAAGTAAACATATGTTAAAATGACTTAATTCATCCCACAAGCAATTAGGATGTGCCTACCACACTTAAGGTTTCTAAGCTATATCAGTGGACAAAATATATATATTTTTTAATAACTACCTTTGTAGGGCTCACATTCAAGTAAGGAAAACAGGCAATAAAACATTAACATAGCAAAAGAAAATAATTGTAAGAAGTGGATAAGGACAATAGGAAACAATAAAGCAGAATAAGGGTGTCAAAACTGGCAATTTAAACTATGTTCATAAGATTTATTTGATAAGAGTGGTTTTAGCAAAGACTTGAAAAACATGATGTAGCTAGCTATATAGATATCTCAGAAAAGAGTATTCTAGGAAAAGGGAAAAGTCAGTGCAAAGTCGATAAGACATCCAGCCTGGTGAATATACTGAACACTAAGGAAGTCAGGGTAACTGTAGCAAAATGAACAAGTGAAAGGGGGAAAAAAATGGAGATGAGATCATGGAGAAACTTGACGGCAACTGTAAGGCCTTTGGCATGTTCTTGGATTAAAATGGGAGCCATCATGGGATTTTGAGTAGAGATGTTGTTTTCTGACTTCTGCTTTAAAGTGGCTGCAGTACTGAAAGTAGACTGAACAGCAGCAGAAGCAGAGGGTGGATCATATAGTCCTGTATAACTAGGGGGTTCATAGGCTGGCAGAGTTAGGGAAAACCTCCTAATGGAGGTTACCTTTGCTTGTCATGAAATCTGGATTTAATTTTGGTACCTCTGGATAGAAAATGATTCACTGGTAGATGAGTTCAATAAGACAGATGAGGTCATCAAGCCTTTAGTGGGCTTACACAAAAGGGAGAATTTGAGTTATTTTCACTCTAAGAATAATAGAGATTAATATTGGAAGTCTCAAAAGAGTCAAATTTGCATAAATTTTATTAGCTATATAACTTGTTTATTTTCTTTCTACCAGTATTATTTGGAACTCTAGGATCAGCTAATTCCCTCCATGTTTCTTCTCCTTAGGTACTGAACAAAAGTACAGTTTCCCATCTGTGCTTCCTTTCACAGCCAAAATTATTCCATTTCAGTCCTTCATCCAAATGTCACCCCATTAGGTCTTTTGAAACTTCTTTTTTTATACAGATAAATTACTAAATAAAGCTTGTAGCGTGAAAGTGTCTGCATCTTATTTCCTAATTGAATCGTGAAAATGAAGTCGTTTAGTTGTGTCGGACTCTTTGTGACCCCATAGACTGTAGCCTACCAGGCTCCTCCGCCCATGAGATTTTCCAGGCACGAGTACTGGAGTGGGTTGTCATTGCTTTCTCCAGAGGATCTTCCCAACCCAGGGATCGAACCTGTCTCCCGCGTTGTAGGCAGACACTTTACCGTCTGAGCCACCAGGGAAGTCCCCTAAAGCTGTGACTTACATTAACAGCCCTCTTTAATAGAGGGTACTCACCCACACTATCAGAGTAACCTGGTCAGGAGTGTGTTGAGGCGAGGAAGAAGTCAACATTACCTTTGTCATTTAATGCCACTTTCAAACCTTTCTCTGCTCTTAGGTAAAACACTATCATGCTTTTGAAGCTTATCTCATCTGGTCTATTCCAATGTCTCTCCGCCTAATCATTTTCCCATAGTAAGCCAGGTCTTGTACATCTCTCTTATAGTTTCATTCTCTTGAATTCTATTACCACAAATTTCATTGTTGTCATTAACATTAATCACCAAGTATTTCTGGCTCTCCTTCTGGGCACATGTTAGGATCACATGCCAGTCACTCTTGTTCTGACCAGAGCTGTGAATAGTGATCTGTGTCTCTTCTTAGAGAATTTAATTGCTGGTTTGAGATCCTTAACAACAGTGGTCCCCAACCTTTTTGGCACCAGGGACCAGTTTCTTGGAATACAGTTTTTCCACAGACTTGGGGAGGGGAGATGGTTTCAGGATGATTCAAGTGCATTATATTTATTGTGTACTTTATTTCTATCATTATTACATCATCTCCACCTCAGATTGTCAGGCATTAAATACCAGAGGCTGGGGACCCCTGCTAGCATATTCTTTTCCATTGGTAACCAATCAATATTTGAGATGGTGAATACTGCTTCAGCCTAGATCCTTAAATGATTATGAAAAACAGAGCACATAAGCAGACTTGTCAAGGACTAGTAGCGTGAGTGCAGTATTAACCTGTGTTTTTTAAACCACTGAGATATGGATACATTTGATTAGGCTGCATAAATTAGCCTATTCTGCCACTGAGCAATGTAAAAGTTGTTAAGTAATTTAGAAAACAAGACAATTGAATTAACATATGTAGTATTGGCTTGTGAGCTGGTTGCAGGTGTAGGAAACTGTTATAGTAATCTGGAAGGATGATAATTCATACTAAGTAGTGACAGAACAGTTAAATTCTCACCTATTATAATTATATGACAGGAAATGTGTTTATGAACTTACAGATCTATAAAAGCCATTGAGAAACAAAATGCTAGTAATATACATTGGCTATAGTTGACAAATTGCTACACGGAGATGATTTCAGATAGTGTGTGTGTGGTAGCAAGCAGAATGAAAGAAAACAAAGAATTCAGAAATTCAGAGACATACAGGTTTGGAAGAAGCCTAAAGAAATAAACTTTTACTTTATTTTGATTAATTTAAATTTAAATTCTCACCTGTGGTGTGAGGCCATTTGAGAACCAATGACTTATACATTGAAATGATTTGTGTCACTTCTGAACTGGAATATTCCTCTGACATCCACTAACCAAAATTTTGTTGAGGGCTGCTGCTCCATCAGCCTGCATACTTAAGAGGCTATGTGAACTGAGCCCTTCTGCTAAACCATGGTAGACACAACAGGAGCAGGAAATAAACCTTTATTATTTTAAGGCACTGGGGCTATCTGCTATCTCAGCTTATACCCTAGCCTAGCCCAACACACCTTCTTGACAAATTCAATGTCCTATTATATAATCCATTCAACACACTTGTCTTCATTCGGCAAACTATTCCCGTGGCCTTACACCGCTCTTTCTATGAGCCACATTTGTTTTACCTCTAAAGTCTTAAACTTCATCTTGTTTTCCTATTAAACACAACTTTATTGTTTGAAAGGCTTACATTTCCAGTGATTTTCATTTTGCAGAATCACTCTTTTTGCATTGTAGAATCCCATGCTACTGATAAATTTGTCCTTTGATTCTCTTAAGAAACTGGATCTATTTATTCTGATATTTTGTGAAATTTACAACCCTGATCTGTCACCTAAACACAGGAGCTTCCAATCTAGACCCCTATAAAAATCTGTTTTCATTTGTCACACTTGTCTGTCTCTTCTTCCACAATCCCACCAACATAGAAATTACAGTTTTGAAGTTTATCAAGGCTGTGATCCTAGAAAACATTGACATTTGAATAAATCCCCCGATCTCTTTCTTTTTTCTTCCAGAAATGGATTATAGCAGGATCATTCGTTCCCATAATAGATGGCGTCAAGAATACTTCTGTTGTTTACCAATGAGAAGCCTAGACACAGACCCTCTAAATTACCTTCTTTGCCACATAAATGATTAGTTAAAATGTTAGGACATATCAGTCAGTCTGGATAAAATACCTGCTACCCTGACTTGAATAAACTCTAGATAAGCTTTTGTCCTCCCTCCAGGTTGACACCCCTGCCTCAGCATACAGATTCTCTTCAAGAGCCCCTCCAGAACATAAACTGACTTCTCCAGGAAAAAATATTACCTGATGAATTGCTTTTAGTATTATTCTATCATCCCACTTCTCCACACCCATTTTTCTAATTTTGTTCAACTCCTCCCTATTTAAAAAAGCCCCTTTTGTCTTACCTTTGAGAGATTTACAGATCTCATGGTCAATGCATTCTCCATGCTGTAATAAAGTGCCCCCAAACACCATTTGCAGTTATCCCTTTGAATAAATTATTTTCTTACTAACATCCTGATTTTTTTTGACATGAAATACATCTTATGGCAAGCAAAATTATTACAGTCTCTGAACTGTTATTTGTCTATCAAGGCAATTTAAGCATTATTACCAGTAATAAATATATGAAATGTAAATTCTCAAACTTAGCATGCTACATCCCTGCAGAGATTCTCTGATACTAGCCCTTCTCATCTTGGCAGCTGCAATTTTTGATAGTATCTTTCCTAAATTTGTGATCCAGATTCATGTCCTTCCCTTTTCTCATTTGCAGAGTATTATAATCACACTTGTCTGTGGACTTCCGTGTACACTGTCACCTCAGCTGGTAATGTTGTCCACACACTCTTCATCTATCTTTTTTCCCTTGTTACACTAGACCCTCAGTTTGAAAGTCAGTTCCTCTGAGAAACCTTCCTCAAACCCCTTAAATCTGTTTGCAGTCTGCATTTATGCATCCCTTCTTTATCAAATTCTTCTACTCGTACATATATTCCTTCATTACCAAACACTTCTCCCATCAAATCATCATAACCCTAAATTGGAATTGTGCCCTACTTGACAGATCAAATGGTCATTTCTTTGGGGATGGAAGGACTAATCTGTCTAAAAATATGCTGACAGTAATGCATTTTGCAAAGCCTGAATTATTCAAAATTTTGAGTGCCACATAAAGAATATAGCAGAAAAGG
The DNA here is from genome assembly GCF_029378745.1 of Bos indicus. Taxonomy (NCBI): domain Eukaryota; kingdom Metazoa; phylum Chordata; class Mammalia; order Artiodactyla; family Bovidae; genus Bos; species Bos indicus. The sequence continues at coordinate 23,889,815 of NC_091776.1, read as the reverse complement.
CTAGAGTGGTTTGACATTACCAGTCTGGACAACTCTTATGTGCCCCGGTAATATGTGTTCAAGATAAGCCATTTCCTATGGATCTGCTCCTCATCTCTTAGAATATACTTGCTTGCAATAACAATTTGCATGGGCAGTGAAATACAAATCTATATCAAGGTGGAAAAGCTCCTAAAGGCAATCACATTTGAAAGATGTTACCTATTACCAGGCACACAATAAAGAAATCTTTTTATATTCTTATGCAAGCAGTTAGAATCCTATTGAACAGTCCTGAATAGAAGCTTGATTTTAATTTTGAACAGAGAAGACCCATTGAAATGTTTAATTCAAACAGGGGATCTCTTTACTCCAGAGGTGAATTCAAGCAATACAGAGAGGTTACATTGCTTTTTTCCCCATCCTTCTCTCTCTTTTTAGAAGCTTTTCCTCAACCCAACTTCTAAATGTTGACAAATCTTGATCCTAGGCTCTCTTCTACCTGTGCTATTTACTAATATGATCCAACTCAGAACTATGTGTTATAATAGATATCTAGACTCTTATGTTTAAACAAAAATAACTGATATCTCCATTTAATGTGTATCGAAGTAAATGAATGTGCTCAAATCAAACTTGTGACTTCAGATCTCCAAATTCTTTCTCTCCCCATCATTCCTATAAAGATAAATAGCGCCAATGATCCAATTGTACAAGTCAGAATCTTTAAACAGAAATACACACAAAGATTTGGATTTGAGGCTTTTAAACTTAGGAGTTGGGCTTTTGGGGAAAATTACGAATATAAAAGTAAGATATACATTTACAAAGGCATTTACAAAGAGAAAACCACAACAAATTATAAATTTAAAGAAGTTGATGGATACTGTAAATGTCATAGCAAAATATAAAATGTTATCAGGGCAAGATGTTTCAGGAATCAATGCATTTGAACATTTTTGGATGTGCAAAATGGGACTTTGGACTCAGGCATATTCTTTATGGTCCTGAGAGACTTAATATATAAAAGGATAATAGATAATATATATAAATAAAATTTTGACCCATAATCTTCAGTAACCATACCAGGAAGCCACTTTACTATGTAAAATAACAAGACCAGGAAGTCACAGTACTCTCACTTGCAAACAGTCCAGGAAGTTAAACAATAACCCCTATATCATGTGACCGCAAACAATTGGTTTCTAATTTATAATTGACAGCTCCTAATTTTTGCTCTTTTTTCCAACTTAGGACCAGTTGGAAAAAGCCACCAATGTACCTCCTAATTAATCACATATAATATCCTGCAACTGCTTAGCCTTCCTTCTGCTCTTTCTCCATGTCAATAGCCTATAATCAGGATATACTTAGTCTTCCCACTAAATGCTTTCTCACTACCTTTGAGTCTCTGCCAAACTCTAGAATAGTGGCTGATGCCCTGCTATTGCAATTTCTGAAAAAACAGCCCATTCTTTTTCTTGTTTGTGTGGTCTTTATTTCTATAGTACTGCTACCATTTGTTCCCTAAAAACATAGAAATTCTACCCCCCCCCCCAAAGAAAAGTTACACACACTTCTAATTTTAAAAAAAATGTTAATTTTTAAATTCATTCATTACAATGCCAAGTATGTTCTTGACAATTGAACGCTTTAGATTTGGTTATGCATTAGAAAAAATTATATACATATTCATATTTATCTGATGATTGGAAAGCTTTTCCGCTGTCTACATTCTGACTCTGTTTATCTCAAATTTGTTTCTCTTTCATAAGTTTGTACCTCCTTTGGACCCCATGGCACAATGCTAGGTGACTTGGAGCAGTGGGAACTGGGAAATTCCTAGTTTTCCCACATGAATAGAGTTGGTGATAAATATATATTTATGTGGCACTGGGCTGAATTCAAGTTAATTATATCTATCAGTTTCCTCCAAGCTAGATCCCCCCACTACAAAAAAGGCCTATTATTTCCACATCACCATACATAAGAAGAAGTGTGATAGAGGCAAAAAAAAAAAAAAAATAGAAGGGAAAGTGGTGGTGAATTTAGTCAATCAAATGTTACACAGATTTATGGACACATTGCTAGGATTCCTTCCCAAACCTTGCAACATGAAAGAAGGTACCCAAAGTCTTAAATTTCACTACTTTCATGGTAAGTATATCTCTTACATACCACAGTCATCTTTAACTTTTGGCTTTTTTTCCTCTACTAACATATGATCATCAAGACTGGTCTGTTGAAGAGAATTCACATAGATCTAAAATGGAAAATTTAGACTAGTGAACCTATGGGCAGAAAACTGGAGAAATTCTTCTGGGAAGAGTAGATAAAGAAGGCAAACTTGAGGCAGTGCATTAGACTAGAATTAGGCTGGGAATGAGAAGTAAGGATTTCTGCAGAAGATTTCATCCCTGAACTCTGAGGGTTTATCTCTTTACCTTTTAGGTTTTTTAGTTTCTTTTTGTAGTACTCTTCCTGCCTTTTAGCACCAAAACAATGATAACTATGGTTTGGGGAAATTAAGGAATGGGTCTATATTCTCCTTGGAGACAGGATAATGAAGAGCATTACATTTTTCCTCACATCATTTCTATGAAACGAGTGTACTGGGGCATTGTTCTCCAAGAAGTGACTAGAACTAATGCAAGAGATGTTGCATTCATCTCTAGTGCTGAGGCAGGGAAGGATGGGAAAGTAAACAGACGCTGACAGGAAAGACATGAGCAAGGGAGAAAATAGCAAGAGAGGAAATGAGAAAGTCTCTCTCTTGATATAATATTCTATGGAGTTTTCTGGGGAAACAAGAAATCAAGACCCAAAGGAACATGCTAATTCCAAATATGGAATTAGCAAGGCTTGGTTTTGATAAATGAAATCACAGTGAATATTTGTAGGTAGCCCACAAGTGAGTACAAAGTCATAGTGGATTGTCTGTACTATTTATCTGGAATTAAATCTACTTTTAAACTTGCAGGAAATAGAAGTTATTCTATTTACGTCTGTAGATGCATTGTTTACTTTGGTATCCTGTTTATATAATTCTTCATCAGTGCCTCCTGGGGTTGCCCCTGACAGTACATTTACTGATAGCACATATGATTATTCACCTTCTTCAACTTTCCTACGTTAGGTTAAGATTGGTTTCTATATTCTATACTATATTCTTCTTCAGTGACCATCAGCACTTGGGAACTTGTTAAAATTGCAACTTCGAGTCCCATTTCACACCTACTGTATCACAATTCTGGTGCTGGGTCCCAGTAAACAGGAATTTACCAAGCCTTCAAGTGATATTGTCACACTCTTAAGTTTAAGAAGCTTTAGTCTACTGTAACTATTCAGACAGGTATTTAAATACTACTGTTATTACTGTATTATTTAAATAAATGTCACACTATACTCAACTTGATTTTCCCACATGATAATCTAACCACATCACCAACCTGAAGGCTCTAAGCATAAACTATAATCTTCATATCACATTACATTCCAGTGTTATTAATGCAGAAATGCATGGAAATAGAAATAGTTTTCCAAAACAGATAAATTTTGTTTTCATTTTGGTCAGTTGAAAAAATGGTAAAAGAATTTCTATATTATAACTTGATTTAAGTTTAATGTTAGAATACAAACAAATTTTTATTAAGGCAACATATACATACATTGAACTTCCAGATGTTCAAGCTGGTTTTAGAAAAGGCAGAGGAACAAGCGATCAAATTACCAACATCTGCTGGATCATGGAAAAAGCAAGAGAGTTCCAGAAAAACATCTATTTCTGCTTTATTGACTATGCCAAAGCCTTTGAATGTGTGGATCACAATAAACTGTTGAAGATTCTGAAAGAGATGGGAATACCAGACCACTTGACCTGCCTCTTGAGAAACCTATATGCAGGTCAGGAAGCAACAGTTAGAACTGGACATGGAACAACAGACTGGTTCCAAATAGGAAAAGGAGTACATCGAGGCTGTATATTGTCACCCTGTGTATTTAACTTATATGCAGTGTACATCATGAGAAATGCTGGACTGGAAGAAGCACAAGCTGGAATCCAGATTGCCAGGAGAAATATCAATAACCTCAGGTATGCAGATGACACCACACTTATGGCAAAAAGGGAAGAGGAACAAAAAGCCTCTTGACAAAAGTGAAAGTGGAGAGTGAAAAAGTTGGCTTAAAGCTCAACATTCAGAAAACAAAGATCATGGCATCCGGTCCCATCACTTCATGGGAAATAGATGGGGAAACAGTGGAAACAGTGTCAGACTTTATTTTTCTGAGCTCCAAAATCACTGCAGATGGTGACTGCAGCCATGAAATTAAAAGATGCTTACTCCTTGGAAGGAAAGTTATGACCAACCTAGATAGCATATTCAAAAGCAGAGACATTACTTTGCCAACAAATTTCCATCTAGTCAAGGCTATGATTTTTCCAGTAGTCTTGTATGGATGTGAGAGTTGGACTGTGAAGAAGGCTGAGTGCCGAAGAATTGATGCTTTGAACTGTGGTGTTGGAGAAGACTCTTGAGAGTCCCTTGGACTGCAAGGAGATCCAACCAGTCCATTCTGAAGGAGATCAGTCCTGGGTGTTCTTTGGAAGGACTGATGCTAAAGCTGAAACTCCAGTATTTTGGCCACCTCATGTGAAGGGTTGACTCATTGGAAAAGACTCTGATGCTGGGAGTGATTAGGGGCAGGAGGAGAAGGGGACGACAGAGAATGAGATGGCTGGATGGCATCACCGACTCGATGGATGTGAGTTTGAGTGAACTCTGGGAGTTGGTGATGGACAGGGAGGCCTGGCATGCTGCAATTGATGGGGTTGCAAAGAGTCAGACACAATGGAGCAACTGAACTGAACTGAATACATACTTTAAAATATTTTGAAATAATAATATCCTACTTCTGACTCTCAAATGGATTTAAAAATCAAAGTATGTGTCCTTTTATTGTATGTGTTCTTGGGCAAAACAAGACCAAGTTCATGGTTTATATAAGTGTAATGGGAAACCTCCAATCATGAGGTAGAGAACACATGGGAATACTTTATGGAAGAGAAAAGGAAGCCTTTCTGAGAAAAAATTGCTTTGTGAAGTAAAAAGCAAATTTCCTTCTGAAAAATGAATCTTTGTCTCAAGCCTCAAATAATTTAAATAGATATGTTTATTGAAGAGAATGAACAGAAGACTATCCAACATGTATTTAGTGTGAGACTCAGACAGAAGTTGAGAGAGAGTGTAACAATGGCAGTATATGAAGAAATATTGACTGAAAATATTCCAAACTCAAGATTGAGACACAAATGGACAAATTCAAGAATTTCAAAAAAAATTCAAGCAGGATTAGGACAGAGAAACCTAAATCTCAACACAACATAGGGAAAATGAAGACCATTAGAAAAAATGAAAACATGAAGAAAACAGCCAATAAGGAATAGAAAAATCAGATTGCCTTTAACAAGCAACACTAGGCCAATAGCTATCTCCTCAACAACTGAAGCAAGAAGCCAGGAGACTGGTGTCTTTAATGGTCTGAAATATTATGATGTTAAACTAGAAATCTAGAGCAAGGAAAATACAGTTTCAGAAAAGAAGCATGTGTTTCTATTAGCAGTATCTCACAAAAGGAATATGATACTGACTGAAAAGTCTAGATGCGAAAAGAAATAAAGACCTGTCTTAATCTGTTTCAGCTGCTATGAAAAACTATAATAGATGGGTAGCTTAAACAACAGACGTTTATTTCCCATAGTTCTGCAGGCTAGAATGTCTAAGAATTAAGGTAGCAACACATTAGGGATTTGGTGAGAGACTCCTTCCTGACTGACGGATGTCTGTTTTCTTCTTGAGTCTTCACTCAGATAAGAGAGTTTTCTGGGATCTCTTTTATAAGAGTTCCACTCTCATTACCTAAATCTCCTTCTAAAGGCCCCACTCCTATTACTGTGATGCTGGGGATTTGCATTTCATGTGATTTTGTGTTGGGGGCACAAACACTCAACCTTTATTCTTAGAGCTAAAGCTATGGACCAGATCTTCTGGCATCAGCTTCATGCAAGGAAGATGGTAATTATCTTCCAAATAATCTGAACTCATTCTGAGACTAGATCAGCAGCCTGACTCCCATCGCCTTTAAGTAACTGTCATCAGTACTCATTTTGCATTTTTATGCTTTGAGCTAACATGCCCACCAATATATGCCTCTCAGCTTCAACTTCCAGTGATCAGGCGTGTAATACCATTTGTTATCTTCCAAAGGTACTTAGATTCTTCTGTATATTGGATTTCCTTCCATTCTTATAATTTATTTTCTAATTAATCACTTCCCAAAGACTCCACCTGCTAGTACCATCACACTTAGGGCCGGGATTTTAGCATATGAATTTTAGGGGCAAAAAGTCCACAATAAGACCAAAGAAAGTTATAAGTATATAGCTAAATCCACCCAACACTCATCTTATAAAACAGAATGTTTCATGGAGTATAGTAAAATAAATCAGAATTTAAACATTTGAAAACAATAGTTTGTAACTTTAAAAGATCTTTGTTTGTGTTAAAATATTCTGAGATTTATGTTCCCAGAGGACATAAGTATTAACCATGAATGAAAATATAAGTATGCATGCTAAAATTTCAAAACCCACAAATGGATTAAAAATAGAATGGGATAAAAATTAATATGACTAAAGCATAAATGGGGCAAATAGGAATTACAGAAACATATTGTATGTTTAAATCCAAATTTATGTCACTATGGTAAATGCATATGGAATATTATAACTCAAAACTAAAAAATTGTCAATGGACAAAATCAAAACAAACAAAAGTGGTTACATACTATTAAGAAACAATTATAACACTAGAAAATACTAAAATTGTGAGGGTAAAATACTTGACATATATATGTATATATATATCAAACAAATATCAACCATAGTATGCTTATATATTAACATGAGACATTAACATGAGATACACTTTAAGAAAACATAATTATTCAATACTATAAATAGGATTATCACATGTTAAAAAGACCAGTCAATATAAACAAGAGAATTCTAAACTTGTATGGGTTAATAATGCAGACTAAAATATATAAACCAAACATTAACAGAAATAAAAGATTTAGACAAAGTCACAGTTCTTATTACTAATAAATAAACAGATACACCCTTCAAGTTATTGCTAAGCAGATAAAGGAAATGGCAACCCACTCCAGTGTTCTTGCCTGGAGAATCCCAGGGATGGGGAAGCCTGGTGGGCTGCCGTCTATGGGGTTGCACAGAGTCAGACACAACGGAAGCGACTAAGCAAGCAAGCAAGCAGATAAAGTTTTTATCCCCACAAATTTCTTAACCTAGATAAAAGGGACCAATTCCTTGAAAGACAAAATCTGCCAAAATCACACTAGAAGGAATAGACAGGTTAAATAGGCCTATTTGTATTAAAAACTTAAATCAGCAACTAATAACCTTTCAAGACAGGAAGCACCAAGCCCAGATGGGTTCACTAATCTTCCAAACATTTAAGGAAAAAATTATTTCAAATCTTTACAGTCTCTTTCAAAAGATAGAAAAAGATGAAATGCTTCTCAACTCATTCTATAAGGCTCAGTCCAGTTCAGTCACTCAGTTGTGTCCAACTCTTTGCAACCTCATGGACTGCATCATGCCAGGCCTCCCTGTCCATCACCAACTCCTGGAGTTTACTCAAACTCATGTCCATTGAGTTGGTGATGCTATCCAACCATCTCATTCCTGTTGTCCCGTTCTTCTCCCATCTTCAATCTTTCCTAGCATCAGGGTCTTTTCAAATGAGTAATGCCAATGACAGACATTACTTATCATAAACCTGCCAACCAATATCTCTCATGCATATAGACGTAAAAATCTTTAACAAAATATTAGCAACTCAAATCTAATAATGTATAAAACAAAACTTTACATTAGGAAGTAAAAAGACAAGCTACAGACTGGGAGACAATATTTATTTGGAAATGACTCATCTGATAAAGAACTGTTATCAAAAGTTTACTAAGTACTCTTAAAAGTCAAAAATCAGAAAACAAACAACCAGATTAAAAACTGAGCCAAAGATCTTAACAGTCACTTTACGAAGACTGATATACAGCTAGTGTTATGGAAGGTCATCAAGAGGACATGATTGCTACTGGTCGACCCTAGAATTGGATCCAGGAAAATGGAAATTTACTTTCCCCTCCCCTGTTCTTGGAATGTGTGTTCCATATGCCTCCCTGTTCCCAGAATCTTCCCCAAGGATACAGCTTTGAGATAAAAATATAGTATTAAAACTGTCTGGATGATGTACGTGGAAAATCAAGGCTTACAGGAGGATGCCCCTTCAGATGGAAGCAACACTAAAATTACCCTGTATCAAGATAAATGGGAAACCATCCCAATAAACACATTTTGTATGCATCCTATTTATTATCTTGCTATACTGCAAGGAAGTTCCTACGTCTCGTATTCAGAGGCAATCGGAAGAGTGGACTCTAGAGTCATTTGGAGCAATTTGTGAAATGAAGGCAGTTTCCAAGTCTAAAGTCCACAGTGCTGAATATAAGGACTGCTTACCTAGAAAGAGGAAAGCTGTTGATGCCAGTGCCACAAAAAGGGCAAAGAGGAGAATCTGGTAAGAACCTGAGAACTTCTGGAGGATACCTGAATCTTCACATTGATCTAGGTGTTAGCAGAATAAAAAAAGACAGTTATTTCATACATGCAGGACAGATGCTGCAATTAAAAATTTGTGTGCTCCTGAGAATATCTTCCTGGTGGCTTCCCTGGTGACTCAGTGGTAAAGAACACACCTGTAATGCAGGAGATGAGGATTCAATCATTGGGTCAGGAAGATCCCCTGCAGGAGGAAATGGAAACTGGCTTCAGGGCTGGCATAAAAGTTGGGAGGGCAAGATAAATTGGAGACCTTAGTGGACTGTTTTGCAGAGCTAAGAGGGCAAATGCTGCCATGGATTAAGGTCTGAGCACCTACAATACAGCCCGATTAGGATTGTAACTGGTAGAATCCCTCGAAAAATGAGAGAGAATGGGAGAATGTTGTAGTAATTGACAGTGAAATGGACAAAATACCTCATGCTGACCAACCCCTAACACAATAAAAAAATTTAAACAGCAATTATCCTAGACTTCTGGTAATAGAGAAATATACTCCAAACTCCTAGGAGAAAACTTATACTCTTTATCTCTTGAAGTTGTAAAATTTATCATATCTTTGAAATGTAAACACCCCAGGAGATAGCTAAAACCCTGCCTGCAAAAACTGAAAGAAAAAAGGGGACAAGAGGCTTTTTAGGCTTTTTAAAGTACAGACCACTGTAGATGTTCCCATCCCTTAAAATCTAGTCCACAGACTTTATAAAACCACAGATATCCATAAAAAACTGAGTGAAGTGCCTGATTCATGCTAAAGTTTTAGAGTGAAAGCTGTGGGGTTTCAGTTTGTGTCTACCTGCATGTTTATGTATATCTATAGATATATGTTGTGTATATGTGATGTTTTTTCTACCCCAAGAAGGTATTGCCAAAAGTGATTTGTTAAAGAGCTAAAGTTTTTACACAACCACTAGAACTAATGTGTGAGAGAAAATAACTGTATATGAAAAGTTATAAGGAAAATATAATTTTTTTCACATAAGGAAAAATATGAAGGATATTGGGTGAAAAAGTAATTCTGTCCTAAAGTAAAATGATGCTCCAGAATGAAAAACTAACAAAAAAGATTGGACAAAAGCTGAATGATATAGAATGTTGCAAATGTTTGTGAAATAAGAATATTTATTGAGAAAGGAATTTAATGTGTAGTCAAGCTGAGATTGGAATGAATTTAATTTATAAAAGAATCAATTTATAAAAGAGGAATCTTAAGTACATTGTTGCAAAATTTAATTTTGTTTTTTTCTGTTAGAAGGACAAACTTTTATTATTGGTCTCCTCTTAATAAATTGTTTTTTAAAAAGTTTTTCTTTACCTTTAATGTAATTTTCATAAAAAACAAAGATTCTACATTTTTTCTTTATCAACTCTGTTTACCTAAGAAAACTTACTCTTTTTTATTAAAAGAACTAAGGTGTGTGTGTGTGTGTGTGTGTGTTTTACAACCACATGACTTCCTATATTTGCCTTACAAGTTTCTTTCTCAGTGTGTTTAACTAACCACCCTTTCACAGATCTGTGATCCTATTTAATCAAGTATTTTAAAATGTATGATATTTTTCATAAAATTTCCTAAAATCAAATGCTAAGTAATGTCTTGAACTGTCTTTAGAATTTTTCTGAGGGTCCCTAGAATATCTCAAAAGATATGTTCTCTCTCCTTGTAAAAGAAAGATGTTAAACTAATTTGGCTTGTTTGGTATGTTTAATCACATGGGAAGTACTGCCAATACCAAGTGCTACTAAACTTTCTTTAGGTTATATTGTATATTTGTATGAAATTCCTAAAAATCTGATACGTCCTGGTATGTTATCAGTTATAATTTTAGAAGGTACATCATGGAAAAAATTTCCTTGTTAATTGCTTTATAATGAACTCTCATCAGATCTTTCAGTTCAGTTCAGTTGCTCAGTCATGTCTGACTCTTTGCGACCCCGTGAAACGCAGCACGCCAGGACTCCCTGTCCATCACCAACTCCCGGAGTCTACCCAAACCCATGTCTATTGTGTCAGCGATGCCATCCAATCCTCTCATCCTCTGTCATCCCCTTCTCTTCCTGCCCTCAGTCTTCCCCAGCGTCAGGGTCTTTTTAAATGAGTCAGCTCTCTGCATCAGGTGGCCAAAGTATTGGAGTTTCAACTTCTACATCAGTCCCTCCAATGAACACCAAGGACTGATCTCCTTTAGGATGGACTGGTTGGATCTCCTTGCAATCCAAGGGACTCTCAAGAGTCTTCTCCAATACCACAGTTCAAAAGCATCAATTCTTCAGTGCTCAGCTTTCTTTATAGTCCAACTCTCACATCCATACATGACTACAGAAAAAACCATAGCCTTGACTAGATGGATCTTTGTTGGCAAAGTAATGTCTCGGCTTTTTAATATGCTATCTAGGTTGTCATAACTTTCCTTCCAAGGAGTAAGCGTCTTTTAATTTCATGGCTACAATCACCATCCTCAGTGATTTTGGAGCCCAGAAAAATAAAGTCTAACACTGTTTCCACTGTTCCCCCATCTACCTGCCATGAAGTGATGGGACCGGATGCCATGATCTTTGTTTTCTGAATGTTGAGCTTTAAGCCAACTTTTTCACTCTCCTCTTTCACTTTCATCAAGAGGCTCTTTAGTTCTTCCCTTTCTGCCATAAGTGTGGTGTCATCTGCATATCTGAGGTTATTGATATTTCTCCCGGCAGTCTTGATTCCAACTTGTGCTTCCTCCAGCCCAGCGTTTCTCATGATGTACTCTGCATATAAGTTAAATAAGCAGAGTGACAATATACAGCCTTGACACACTCCTTTTCCTATTTGGAACCAGTCTGTTCCATGTCCAGTTCTAACTGTTGCTTCCTGACCTGTATACAGGTTTCTAAAGAGGCAGGTCAGGTGGTCTGGTATTCCCATCTCTTTCAGAATTTTCCACAGTTTCTTGTGATCCACACAGTCAAAGACTTTGGTAGAGTCAACATCAGATCTTTAAACATGGCCAAATTTAAGTCTTTTGTCACTTGAAGTTATTGTTTTTTTCTGGTACTTTTGCAAAAGTGCTTCATTTTCAAAGAGATTCATGGAAAGACTCTGACAAGTACAGGTTTCTGACAAATATGATTGATTTGCTCTCACATAGGAGGGGCAGTAATGGACCTTTCAAGTTCTTCCCCAAGGCTACCTGCGTAATCCCATGACAGGTCATGGGATGATAATGTGGACACCAATAGTGAACAGTGAAGTAAACTATAGGCTGTGCATGATAATAACATGTCAGTGTAGACTTAGCAATTCTAACAAATATACCATTCTGCTGATGGATATTGATGATGAGGGAGGCTATGCATGTGTGGGAGCAGGAGGTATATGGGAAATCTCTACCTTCTGCTCAATTTTGCTGTGGAAGAAAAACTGCTCTTAAAGTGTATTAAAAATCACTAAAGATATGAACAACCGAAATAACAGTCTTGATCTAATGTTTAATATCTCTTTAATAATGTATAGGAATAAAATATATAATGAATAACTTAAGGAAACACTCTTTTTATTTATACAGAAAGCATTTTAGAATATTGACAACATACAAGATCCTAAAACAAACTCAACAAATGTCAAAAGTTTGAAATCATAGACATGTTCAGCTACAATGTGATTTAAGCAAAATACCAATTTATTCAAACTCCCATCCCCATAGAACACATACAGTGTTTAAGATTAAGGTCCATAATTGAGAAATTCATCTAAATATACTCTCTCTATTCTCATTTCAATTACAGTAATTCATAAGTGGAGCAGAAACACAAATACAGGTTTTATATTGCTTATAATGTCTCTAGTTTTTGTTCTTTTATCTTTGTTATAGTTTTTTTTTTTTTTTTAGCTTAAATATCCTTGTGCACCTAGGTATGGATTTTTGCATGTACTTGTCTCATTTTGCCCTTAATTCATATAAATTAAAATATTTATGCTTTAAAAATTGGAGCTTTGTAAACTAAATATAAAATATATTTGGGAAGAGGATTTTATCAAAGTATTTTCATCATATGCAATGAGAAATTCTATGAATTGAAATCGTCTATGCTTTATTTTCTTTCTTTAAAAAAAAACTAAGCTCTTTGTGCATTTTTCAAAAAAGTAACATTAGCCTTTTTGCTTTTTCTTAAGCTTCAGCCATATGCCATCAATTCTCATTGAGGCTAGTTTTTTAGCCAGGATCATATTAAAGTATTGATTTTAGATGTTATCTTATTATCTTGCCAGATGGCATGAGAGTGAAATCTCATCTTGGGACCTTAAGAAATGAAATAACCTATTTTCTACAAATAGAAGGCCATTGCATGAGGATGTTCTTTATAGGTGTTTAATTTCTAATGATGTGAAAACATGAATAAGAAAATACAGTTTAAATCTACTAAAAATAAGGTATTTTAAATATATCCCTGATATCTGATAAGGTTGAAGTCACATTGATACTACTTATTTTATCATGGAGAAGCTTAAAAACATAAATGATATTATTTTACAATAGGATAACAAAGTCAATTAGACTACCAGTTTAAAGTGTCATTTGGTTTCAGGATCCTTCAGAGATTTTTCTTTTCTAACATGTACCTAAATATACATAAATAAAGATACAAATATGATCCAGACTAGCATTGATAATATGCCAGATTTATTCAGTATATCCCACTAATATAAGGAAGGAGTTGACTATTTGTATAAAACAGAAGCAGACTAACCCCTTGACAGAATAGCACTTCTTTGTGTGTTTGTAATCATAGATTAATGTATCAAATACTAATATTACCTTCAAATTAGGTTCTTAACTTAAAGGAGCACACAGTTACTTATCTCTACTGTAACTGTATTTTAAAATTCTAAGCAGCAAAGGGTGGGAAAGGGAGCAATTCATAATGGGTGCTTAAGGTCTCAGATATATAGTGTTCCAAAAATAATTAACAAGGGGAGTTAGCATCATGTTTGGTGGGCACATTTTTTTAACAGTTCAAATGATCAGAACATAAGAAAACCATTTCTATAAAGCAGAGGTACTTCAATAGCTTATATTTACCAAGAAAGTCCTTATAAGGCACCAGGTACTGCCAGCTCTTTGGTTAAGTAAACACATTTGCTCCTCCCAACAAATTCATGAATCAGGAACTACTTCTATCACCAAAATACAGATGGAAAACTTTAAATAGAGATTACATAATACCTATTGGATACTGAGAATTAATATTTGTGTACAGATCAGACTGTTATCCAACACTAGATCTCATGTAGAAATAAGCCAGCATCAAGTGGACAGAGCATAGAGCTATGAGGAAACCAAATAGACTAGCAATTGGCAAAAGTATTTCTCAATAGAAAAATAAGTATTTATAAAGGGAAAGAGATTTTCATTTTGAACATTCCAAAGTGGAGCATCCCTCTGGTAATGTATATAACAAAAGAACACTAAAAATTGGTGGCATCCACTTGGAGGTGCAAGAAAACAGAGCCTCTTTGAAACAACACAAAGATCATAAACACAAAATCAAAAGCCTTAATGAAAATATATGTAGTTATCTACTAGAAAATGTTCTAATAACAGTGTAAAATATATATTGTATTTATGACATTCTAAGTAATTTCCCAGTGCATTTCCAATAATATTAATAGTATTTTCTTAATTTTTCAACAGTTCAAAATCATTCATAATACTGATGTTTTTGGATATCTCTCTCATGTATAAAACGTTGCATATTATTGTTAAAAACAATTCTAGATTAATCATTTTTAAGTTGATAATTTTGGTACTGAATAATTGATAATACTTAAAAAATTATTATTAACACAAGACACATGTAAATTCTAAATAAACGCTTTAAAAACATGGCTAACCTTTAACTGCCCACAGCAGTCATCTGTTAACAAGATTGTTTTATATAAATAATATTTGTCTATATAAATATAAGATAAACATTATCCCTTGTATTTTTCCTTTCTTATGTGTTCCCTTATCGTATATCCTTGAACTTAGTAATCAGAAAGATCTGCTTGTTGTTGTTCAGGCATTCAGTGGTGTCTGACTTTTTTGCCCACAGACTGCAGCGCACCAGGCTTCCGAACAACAAGTAGATCTCTCTGTTTCTCAATCATCCTTAGCTTCAGCTTTCTGATCTCTAAAATATGTCTACTTCTTAAATCACTGGCCTGTAATCACCACTAAATGACACGATAGAAGTTAAAATTCAGAGACCTACAACTTGTTGGACTCTGTCAGATTGGTTTATTTATCTCCCTCAGTTCTTGTCTCATCACAATAAAGATTTGGAAAGAGAGACCAAGGGGGTTTACACCAACAAACAAGTCACAGCTTAGTTACAGCTCAAGCAAGCAGCTTATATTAAACAGACACCTCCAAGGCATGGGAGCAGACAGACCCTAAAGAAGTCATGATAATCCCTCTTGGCTTCCCCTTTTTACACTTCCTGTCTCCTCCTCTTGGTTGTGCCCTGTGCAAAATAGGGCTTGTACCCACCACCAATAAGGAAAGGGAATGCAAATAGCATAAGCTCAAGGAAGACTGACAGTTGCAGGTTACATAAAACAGACTCTATTGCACAGTCTTCCCATAATTCAGTCTGTTATAATTGATCTATGTATGTATGTATAGAATATTTATGAACACTTAATGGGCTCCTCGGAGAAGGCAATGGCACCCCACTCTAGTACTCTTGCCTGGAAAATCCCATGGACGGAGGAGCTTGGTAGGCTGTAGTCCATGAGGTTGCTGAGTCGGACATGACTGAGCGACTTCACTTTCACTTTTCACTTTCATGCATTGGAGAAGGAAATGGCAACCCACTCCAGTATTCCTTGCCTGGAGAATCCCAGGGATGGGGGAGCCTGGTGGGCTGCCATCTCTCGGGTCGCACAGAGACGGACAGGACTGAAGCGACTCAGCAGTAGCAGCAATGGGCTCCTAGCTGCCTAAAGTTAGTTGAGGAAGCCCCTGCTGCAGTTATTTGTATCCACTATGTGCCTAGGGTCCATGTGCAGGAGTTGGAAAAGTTTGGTTATTTTGTAGCTATCTGTGAGCTCTCCTGGGTGTGTCTGGGATGAGGTTTAGAGATCAGTTTACATCCTTTTTGGCTAGGGGCATTGCTCATGTCTACTTCCTACCTAATAGCTCTATCCAAGAAAAGCATTGATAGTTCTTTAGAGTGCTCTGTGTGAGGAGATCTTTGGATAAAAAAAAAATAAGTGTTTCTCATGGGATTTTATCAGGCTTCAGGAAAAATCTTCCTATCAGGATAAGAAGTGGCAAAGTTGAGAGAGAATCCTATCTTGTTACAATATATGAATATAAACTAAACAGTAAAATGGGCTTTATAATTCATACAGGTTAGATCTGATATTTTGTATTAGAAGAAGATAAGCTAATGAAAATAATAGGTTATTAAGCATTTAATTATGTGCTAATATGTAATCTCATTTTACAATTAAACAAATAAAAACACAAAGAGATATGATTGATACTCCATTTTTGCATGTTACAATTCAGGCCAAAAGCATTTAAAAACTTGCGCATAAAAGCACAACTAGTAAGTGGGGGAGTATGATTTAAATCCCATCGCTATTACCCATTCTGTACTTTCCCTAATTCTCAATTGAATAAGAGACAGTAACAACAATATCCAGTAGTTTTAGGATATAATGCCCTCAACAGCACAAGTATGATAACAGCTCATTGTGAAAGACTATTTGAGAGTCTGGATATGCAACTGAGGTAATTTCAATAATTTTGGTCTGTAATGAACAAGGAAAAGGAAAAAGTATTCTTAATGAGAAAATATTATAAAAGAGGAATGAGACCAAGGCTTGAAGGCAAAGAAATGTGTGTATAGTTGAGAATAATGGATTAGGTCATAAAAAAATAAAGGTTAGGGGTTGAACAATAAAGAGCATGTTCATTAAAAAAAAAAAATGACTAGGCAAATTCAAGCAATTAGAGTTTGAAATCAGGATGGCGAATCTCAACACTTTGCCCTCTTATAAATTTCTGTCCTTTAAACCTCACTCATCAGGCTAACTCTTGCTCATGCTTTAGGCTTAGGTTATATGT
Source organism: Bos indicus (assembly GCF_029378745.1). Lineage (NCBI taxonomy): Eukaryota > Metazoa > Chordata > Mammalia > Artiodactyla > Bovidae > Bos > Bos indicus. The sequence continues at coordinate 23,873,036 of NC_091776.1, read as the reverse complement.
CACATCCCAAGGTCATATTTCCTTGTAACTGATTACATTGAATATTTGTCTATAGTAAGATTACCACAGTTATAATTAAATAAGTCTTTGTGTAATTAAGTGAACCTTTGGGATATTATGTCTTTTTACCCCCAGTATGTCCATTATGAAAAGAGCTATCCACAAAGTGCTGGAGCATGGTTTCTTCACCTCGTACCTGACACATTTTATATCTAAAAACATTATTATTATTTTTTTCAAGAACCAAAGTATTTTCTGAAAAATAAAAAGACCACATAAGAAAGGTAGGGGGTAAAAATATTTTAAAACTGAAAAGTAATAGTATCTAATATCTATTGATTGCTTTCATTGGATTAAGCATTATTTCACAAGTCTATAAGAATAATGAGCTTCCCTGGTGGTTCAGTCAGTAAAGATTCTGCCTGCAATTGGGGAGACCTGGGTTGGGAAGATCCCCTGGAAGAGGGCATGGCAACCCGCTCCAGTATTCTTCCCTGGAGAATCCCCATAGACAGAGAAACTTGGCAGGCTGCAGTCAAAGTGGTCACAAAGAGTTGGACACAAATGAGTGACTAAACATAACACATAAAAAGAATTATTTCATTCTCATTATTCAAATTAGGAAATAGTTTTTCAGTTGCTCAGTCCTGTCCAACTCTTTATGACCCCATGGATTGTAGTACGCCAGGGTTCCCTGTCCTTCACTATCTCCCAAAGTTTGCTCAAATTCATGTCGATTAAATCGGTGATACCATCCAAAATCTCATCCTCTGTCATCCCTTTCTCCTCCTGCCTTCAATCTTTCCCAGCATCAGGGTCTTTCCCAATGAGTTGGCTCTTCTCATCAGGTGGCCAAAGTATTGAAGCTTCAGCTTCACTATTCAGGGCTGATTTCCTTTAGGACTGACTGGTTTGATCTCCTTGCAATCAATAGGAAATAGGTGAAGTAACAACTCATTGAAGGGAATTTGTCCACAAAGAATGGCCTCTGAACCACTGTGCTGTACTGTTTCTGAGACATGTAGCTCTAGAAGAGAAGAGCGGTCAGATCTTTTAGGCTCTATATCAGGATAAAAAGTTGGATATTATTCTCTGTCCAGCACCATCCAATGTATATAAGAGAGTGGCATTACTCAACTTACATATTAGTAATAGATTATGATGCTTTTGAACTGTGGTGTTGGAGAAGACTCTTGAGGGTCCCTTGGACAGCAGGCGAGCAAACAAGTCAATCCTAAAGGAAATCCGTCCTGACTATTCATTGGAAGGACTGATGCTGAAGCTGAAACTCCAATACTTTGGCCACCTGATGCAAAGAACTGACTCATTGGAAAAGACCCTGATGTTGGGAAAGATTGGAGGCAGGTGGAGAAGGGGATAACAGAGGATGAGATGGTTGGATAGCATCACAGACTCGAGGGACATGAGTTTGAGCAAGCTCTGGGAGTCGGTGATAGACAGGGAAGGCTGGCGTGCTCCAGTCCTTGGACTCGCAAAGAGTTGGACACTACTGAGCAACTGAACTGAACTGAACATATCCTCTTAAAGAGAAGGTAAAGATTTCAGGGAAAATAAAATGTTAGAATATTAATGAGAAAAAAGTTGGGGAAAACAAGTAAAAGTTTTGCAAAGTTTTGTTTCTGTGATTTCTCATCTAGTTATAAGTGATCTGTCTCCTTTTTGAATATAAATCTTTTGGAGAAGGGATTTATGATGGCTATATTTTAAGGGAGACTGTTTATGTTAGCAAAAGATTTTTAAGTTAGACCTTTCTTTTTCCCTTGTGGTTGCTGATTTTTCCATTTAGGGGGCCAAATAGATCACATCACTGAAGGCTTAATAGTTTATGTATTTCAAATTTGTGCCTCCCTAAATTTTTTACTATACAATATAATAAATACAGAGCATTAAGATAGTTTAAAATCATTTATTTCTTTGTACATCTTTAAAAATTTTAATGACTTCACATTTATATATTTAATTTATAATTTAATTTATAATAAACTTCATTCTCTTTTCTGTACAATTAAATAGAACTCAGTTTGACTACAACCAACATTTATTGTTCCCAAATCCTACTTCTACCATTTTCACACTGTATGTTCTAGTTACAAAAAGCAATGAGTGATAACACCCTTCATTGTTAATCTGTATCTTTAAAAGTGTTTCTTTTGTCTGGATTAATCTTCCTCTCATATCCTTCTCCGGAGAAGGCAATGGCACCCTACTCCAGTATTTTTGCCTGGAAACTCCCATGGAGGGAGGAGCCTGGTAGGCTGCAGTCCATGGGGTCGCTAAGAGTCGGACACGACTGAGCGACTTCCCTTTCAGTTTTCACTTTCATGCATTGGAGAAGGAAATGGCAACCCACTCCAGTGTACTTGCCTGGAGAATCCCAGGTACGGGGGGGCCTGATGGGCTGCCTTCTATGGGTTCGCACAGTCGGACACGACTGAAGCGACTTAGCAGCAGCATAACCTTCTAAAAGAAAAGCTTATATGAGAAAATCTGCAAAATGAAAAATTTGCCAATTTACCCCCATTGAAACATTTTGGTGCTTATTGTTCAATTTGAGGCTTTTCTTTATTTGCATCCATATTTGTGGTTAAAGGGCTTCCCTGGTGGCTCAGATGGTAAAGCATCTGCCTGCAATGCAGGAGACCCACGTTTGATGCCTGGGTGGGGAAGATCCCCTGGAGAAGGAAATGGCCACCTGCTCCAGTACTCTTGCCTGGAAAATTCCATGGACAGAGGAGCCTGGTGGGCTATAGTCCATGGGGTCACAAAGAGTCAGACACTACTGAGCGACTTCACTTTCTTTCACTTTGTGGTTAAAAGATTTGGCTATGGGATCAATGCATAAGGGTTCAAATCCTGGTTCTAATTTAATGACATGTTCTAATGAGTGATTTTAACACTGGTTGCTTAAAATTCCTCATCTTTAAAATGGTGAGATTAATAGTACCTATCTCATAGCAATATTATGAGGATTTAATAAGAAAATTTATATAGAACCTTTAGGATAGTTCTTGGCAAAGGTAAGCATTTAAAAATATTAGACATTATTATGTCATGCAAATTATTAACTCTTAAAGACAAATACCTCATTTCATTCTCTTTTTGTCATATAAGACAGCCATATAAAGCCATCAGAAATTATGAAAAGATTAATCATACTTACTTATGTAAGTATGTAAAAGTACCTACTGATACTTTTTCACATAAGAAACTTGTCAAATTCTTAACTTTGAAGAAATATTGCAATTAGCCAAAAGTAAAAGTTGCTCAGTCATGTCTGACTCTTTGTGACCCCGTGGACTGTAGCCTACCAGGCTCCTCTGTCCATGGAATTCTTCAGTCAAAAATACTAGAATTTTGAAAATAATAAAAATGTATAAAATTATAAGTTCCAATTTTATACATTTATAAATTGTTCTAATTCTGTAACAGGTTTTTTAAAAGGGTATCCTAAATAATTATTGAAATAATCTAAATTCCCCAAACATCAAAGTTTTGGAATAACAGCATGCTGTCATTGAGGGGAATGAAATATATTACAATTTGAATTACATTTATATTCTGCTAATTTAATTAACTGCATTATTACTATTATATTTCACTGTAAGGAAAGTAAAATTATATGACAGATGGAAAATTTAAGGGTAACGTTTTTTCCTACAGCCAAAGAGATAGTTTTCAAAGCAAATTGATACTTTAAAAATATTCTTCATTTGTCTGTCTAAAGCAATTGGAAAATATTTTTTCAAATATCATCAGTTAATTTCAAAGTGTATTCTTTCTAATAAAATATTGATAAGGTAACTACATTTGCCTGTTTTTCCTAAAGCCCTTTTGCATCCATACATATTTTAAAATGAAAATATTTTATAAGATAGGTGTAAAACATTGTATATTCAGAAACTAGTTCAAGAAATATTTTATTAAAAGGGGTATGTATAAGTAATTGTTTAAATAATAATACAATTATGCACCACCTGGGAAGCCTCAAATTATATACCTTTTATTCATTATTTTTTCATAATGTAATACTGAATGAGGTTTACGTTTACAGTTTTAATTTTTGATTTTGATATTTTAAGTATTATTAAAGTATATATATATATGTATATTTATGGTATTAGCTTTGCATGCATTCATGCTAAATTGCTTCAGTTGTGTCCAACTCTTTGTGACCCTATTGACTGTAGCCTACCAGGCTCCTCTGTCCATGGGATTCTCCAGGCAAGAACACTAGAGCTAGTTGCTGTGCTCTCCTCTAGGGGATCTTCCAGACCCAGGGACTGAACCCACATCTCTTATGTTTCCTACATTGACAGGCAGATTCTTTAACCCTAGTGCCACCTAGAAAGCCTGGCCTTAGCTTTATTGAGATATAATTCATGTACCATACACATTACCACTCCCCTCCTCTCTACTTATAACCACTAGTTTGTTCTTTATGTCTGTTAATCTACTTTTTTGTTTTATTTGCTAGTTTGTTGTATTTTTAGATTCCACGTTTAAGTGATACTGAATAGTATTTTTCTTTTTCTGTATGACTTATTTCATTTAGCATAATGTCCTCCCAGTCCATCTATATTGCTGAAAATGATAAAATCTCATTCTTTTTTTATGGCAGAGTGGTATTCCATTGGATGTATATGTCATTTTTTCTTTACTCATTAATCTGTTAATATATACTTAGATTGATTCCATATCTTGGCAATTGTAAATGATGCTGCTATGAATATTGGTGTGTATAAATCTTTTCAAATTAGTATTTTTGTTTTTGTTTTTTGGAATATTTGCAGAAGTGCAATTACTGGGCCATATGATAGTTCTATTTTTAGCTTTTTGAGAAACTTCCATAATGTTTTCCACAGTGGATGCACCAATTTACATTACCACCAGTGTGCACAAAGGTTTCCTTTCCTCCATATGCTCACCAATATTTGTTATTTGTATTCTTTTACATTCAACCACTCTGACTAGCATAAGGTGATAGCTCAGTGTGGTTTAGACTTACTTACATTTCCCTAGTAATTAGCAATGTTGAGCACCTTTTCATGTGTCATCTGCATATATTATTTGAAAAAATGCTTATTTGATTCTTCTGCCCGCTTCTTAACTGAGTTTTTTTTCTTGTTGTTGTTTGATGTTGAGTTGTATGAGCTATTTATATATGTTGAGTATTAATCTCTTATTGGTTTTATCATTAACAAATATTTTCCCCCATTCAGTAAATTGTCTTTTAATTTTGTTTATGGTTTTCTTTGCTATGTAAAAGCTTTTAAGTTTATTTGTCTCTCATTGGTTTATTCTTGCTTTTATTTCTTTTTTTAGAAGATGGATTCAGAAAAATTATTGCAGCTATTTATATCAAAAGAGTGCTCTGTGTATGTTTTCCTGTAGGAGTTGTATAGTATCCAGTCTTGCATTTAGGTCTTTAATGCATTTTGTGTTTCTATTTTGTATAAAAACTTAAAATTGAAAAAATTTTAACATTTTATAATTTTAGGTGAAAATGACCCTTTAAATCATTAAGAGTTAATGAATTGGTACTAAAGTCAAAAATCTATAAATCTATGTAGAATCTATATCATGCTTCTCTGAGAATTTGCTAACATATATAAGAAAGTTTAGTTATTAAAATGAATAGAATTGTAAAAAGGTTTGGAAAATGGTTGAAAATTTGGGGTTTTCATTCTTACTTTATATAAGATAATTAATGAATTTCTGTTCTTTAGTATTTATAAGTATAGAAAAACAGCTAAATTGTTTTATTGTTTTTTAAAAGTAATCAGTAGTCACATTTAACCACAGAGATTAAAGAGTAGACTGTGATAATAGAATGTAATTATAACATTTTTATGTTATAATTATGTCATTTTTATTTTAAAAGCAGTAACTTTTTTATATTCTTTACAGGAAAAGTTGTTCTTTGGGAAAATATGGTAGGAATTCTGTGTGTGAAATTCCAATGAAATAAAATTAAAAATGAAGTTTAATAAGACATGATGAAAGATAAGATTCCATTAGCAAAGGAACCTTAGTATGAGGACAAGAAACTAGATATCTCTGCTGCTTCCAAAAGATATGGAAAGCATTTTATATTTTGAAAATGAGAAATAATATGATGTTTAGTTTCATGCTTTATATATGCAATGGATTTATATAATCAATCATTTCAAATAAAGTATGATATTAGAACATATCTTAAAGCAGACATGTTAAAAACCAGGATTTTGTTTGTTTACTTTCAAAAAGTAGCAGCCTCTTTACTTCAGGAATCTTTATGACTAGCATTTTTTTTTTTTTTTTTTTGCAAATAAAATGAAATATAGTCAATAGATCTTGTAAAGTTCTCTAGAGATGAATTTTCACATTTGCTAAGGATTTCCATGAAAATGATTAATTTTTAGATAAACAGCATGCCAGAGTTCTTCAAAGTCATAAAAATCCTGAATGCAGGGTATCTCAGTGTGATAATAGACATAACCAGACACAAAGGCACACAGAAAGGTAGCAACCCGTAAAACTTTTCATAAATATTTATGTTCATGAACTGAGGCAATTTAAAAGTACTGTGAAGTTCTTGAAAGTATATAATAATGTTAATAATTATTTATAACACACTTGAGAAAAAATTTTAGGGAACTAAGAAAAAAACATACTTTTTGAGTTAATAGTAGGCTTATTTTTCAAGCCTTTAAAATATGGATATTGTTGAAGAATTTTAATGAATTAAAAAATATAAAGTCAAATAAATAGCAGGAGTCAGATTCCATTGTAGGAAAAATAAAAAGTTCTAATTGAATTTAGATTCATATGGAACTACCTTTGTTATAAAAGTTTTTCACAAGGACTGTGCAGAAAGAATAACACTATTTGGGGGCATATGTTCTAGTGCAAGTTCCAGAATTTTTCAGAGAACAGACATGGAATCTGAGGAGAAGACAGAGCTGCTAAATTTCACTAAAGATGGTTATTACTACACCTAGTTTTAGAAGACTTATAAGTGTTGAAGGTAATCTTCTGGGATATAGGAAATTTAAAAAACTAAAAAGTAAACTCAAGCAATGAGATTGTCTGGCATAAATGCGTCAATGCACCTGAACAGAATAAAAAGTCAAAGCACAAAAACCAAGCAAACAAAACCCAAAATATCTTGAGCTGGGAAAAGTCTCAAAAGTCTCTGAAAGTTAAGAGAAAAGAAAAGAAATCCTATTTTCAAGATAGTTTTCTATTTTTTTTTTTAAAGAAATTAACTTTCAAAGACTTGCAAAGTTGTTTTTTTCCCCTTAAATGACAGCAGCCAGGAGTATGTATAATGCATATAATCTCACCTATCCTTGCCAACTATAATATCACCTTTACTTGCCAAAAATAAAAGACTTTGAGAATCACTGTTGACAAAGTGTCTTAGAGATGGTAGTAACTGAAATTTTATCATACCATTAAATTTTAACTCAGCAAAGAAATGAACACATTTAGGCAAGTTGGGCAGTTTTAATGTAGCATGTACATGTACATTTTAATGTACATGAAAATGTAGCATGCAGTGATCTGAGTTAATTATGTGGCCTTGAAGCCACACAATTTAAGTTTACGGAGACTCATTGTTCCTTTTTTATAAACTTGATTGTGGAAGTCAGGAATAGTTATGGTAGGGGCAAGATTAACCAGGCTATCTTCTATTCACAGTGAAAATGCAAAATATAAAGCTGTCTCACATATTATATATTTTTAAAGAAATTTAGAAGAAAACTGACTTAGAAGAAAACTGACTTCATTCATTCAAGATAAGATATCGTGCTCAACATCACTCATTATCAGAGAAATGCAAATCAAACCACTATGAGGTACCATTTCATGCCAGTCAGAATGGCTGCCATCCAAAAGTCTACAAGCAATAAATGCTGGAGAGGGTGTGGAGAAAAGGAAACCCTCTTACACTGTTGGTGGGAATGCAAACTAGTACAGCCACTATGGAGAACAGTGTGGAGATTCCTTAAAAACCTGGAAATAGAACTGCCATATGACCCAGTAATCCCACTGCTGGGCATATACACAGAGGAAAGCAGAATTGAAAGAGACACGTGTACCCCAATGTTCATCGCAGCACTGTTTATAATAGCCAGGACATGGAAGCAACCTAGATGTCCATCAGCAGATGAATGGATAAGAAAGCTGAGGTACATATACACAATGGAGTATTACTCAGCCATTAAAAAGAATACATTTGAATCAGTTCTAATGAGGTGGATGAAACTGGAGCCTATTATAGAGAATGAAGTGAGCCAGAAAGAAAAACAGCAATACAGTATACTAATGCATATATATGGAATTTGGAAAGATGGTAATGATACCCTGTATGCAAGACAGCAAAAGAGACACAGATGTATAGAACAGTCTTTTGGACTCTGTGGGACAGGACGCGGATGGGATGATTTGGGAGAATGGCATTGAAACATGTATAATATCATATAAGAAACAATCACCAGTCCAGGTTCGATGCAGGATACAGGAAGCTTGGGGCTGGTGCACTGGGATGACCCAGAGGGATGGTATGGGGAGGGAGGTGGGAGGGGGGTTCAGGATTGGGAACACGTGTATACCTGTGGCAGATTCATGTTGATGTATGGCAAAACCAATACAATATTGTAAAGTAATTAGCCTCTAATTAAAATAAATAAATTTAAATTAAAATATATCAATAAAAATAATTGGAAGTTTCCTGCTGGCTTCAGTTATATTACTCCTTTGTTTTACAGGTAAACTTTCAGAATTGATATATTTTTTCCTTCCTCTCCTCTCATTCTAACCATGCAATGGACACTGTTTTTATCAGTGATCACCATGATTTTATACCCAGTGGGCATTTTCCAGTAACCATCTTCTTTAACATCACCATACTTCCTATTTTTTAAAAGTTTTCCTCTTTTATTTCTTTACATACTCATGAAAATTGCCAAGATGAATTCCTGGAATTTCTGGATGTACAGTATTTTAAAATCATGTATAAAGTATTTATTCAGGGCGTTCTTTAGTTATTTGGCGGGGCCGGGGTGGGGGAGGATACAATAAACAGAGAGTGGTATTGAGGAAAGTTCAACCATCTACAAAGACTGATCTCCAAAGGGAGGCTTTTCTCCCCCGACTTTTCCACAAACAAAAACATTGTCTCATTCTTATATCTGTGAAGGATGATTTTCCAAACTGCAATTTTATCTTAGCACAAAATTCATGTTTGGTGGTTAAACACTTTTCTGGTACATTGATTAGAAAGTGAAATACAACAGCTGAGGAGAAAATTCACTCAGACCATCTTTTTCCTTTCCCATAATGTAGGATATATTAGAAATTCATTTTAATTAGAATGGCAGCTCTTAATGTAAATGGAAAGAAAACCATTGGCAAGATGATTAGATATCCATATTATGTTATTCTGTGCTATCCGTTATCTTCTTAGAGGGAACACTTGGTGTATAATGGGAGTTTTTCTCTGATCTAAGCAGAAAAAAACAAAACAAAACATAAATGACAACTTTTTTTTAATGTTACTTGTTTGATTTTAAAACTAGCATAGAACTTGATTTGACAATTTAGTTTCAGTACTTCCCTGCACTTTTCATTGGTTCTGTTACTTTCCCAATCCTCTTAAGTTGTAAAAGTAGCAGTTTCATTATGTGCAGAACCAGGATAAGTAAACCCAGTCATAAAGAAGCCTGAAAGCCAAAGAACTGATGCTTTCAAATTGCGGTGCTGGAGAAGACTCTTGAGCATCTCTTGGACCTCAAGGAGATCGAACCAGCCAATCCTAAAGGAAATTAACCCTGAATATTCATTCAAAAATACAAATGCTGAAGCTGAAGCTCCAATACTTTGGCCACCTGATGAGAAGAGCTGATTCATTGGAATCAGCTATATTAAATTTAGTTACAGCTATAACTGGGATGCTGGGAAAGATTGAAGGCAGCAGGAGAAAGGGATCACAGAGGTTGATATCGTTGGATGGCATCACCAACTCAACTGACATGAATTTGAGCAAACTTGGGAAATGGTGAAGGACAGGGAAACCTGGCGTGATGCAGTCCGTGGGGTCACAGTCAGACATGACTTAGCAACTAAACAACAACAACATACCCAGCCTGAAATACATCTATATGTTATTCTAAGGATCAGGTGTAGCAATGTATGAGAAGCATTATATAACCTAGAAAATTACATAAAAATATGACTATATTTTTCCCCAAAGATAAAGCAATTGTTGCATTTACCATTAGCTAAGCTGTTGTAACTAAGTATTATGAACTAGGTGACTTTAACAACAGAAATGTATGGTCTCACTGTTCTAGAGTCTCAAAGTTGAAGATCAAAGTTTTGGCAGGATTAATTCTTTCTCAGGGCAGTGAGGGAGAATCTCTTGCATGCCTCTTTCCTAGTTTCAGATGGTGTATTGGCAATCTTTGACATTCTTGGCTTGTTAGACATATCACATAATAATCTTCCTGTGTGTATGTATGTGTTTAAATATTCCTTTTTAGAAGTACATCTGTCCTATAGGATTAGCTTCCCACCCTACTCGACAATGACTTTATCTTAGTGTAAATAATTGCCTCTGCAAAGTTTTATTTCTAAGCAAAGTTACATTGTTAGGTACTGGAGGTTATTATTTTGACACATGGATTTTGGAAAGACAAACTTCAGCCCAAAACATCATCATATCAAAAAAAAAAAAAAAAAAAGGCCTAGTGTTTATTCTTGATCCTTTAGTTAATAGCACTCACCCCACCATAGAGTCTCCAGAACCTACATAGGACTGGTAAACAGACACTTGGAGGGCACAAACAGAAACTTGTGCACACTAGGACCCAGGAAAAGAAATAGTGACCCCAAAGAGACTGACCCAGACATGCCCATGAGTGTCCAGGAATCTCTGGTGGGGGCATGGGTCAGCAGTGGCCTGATGCAGGGTTAGGGGGACTGAGTGAAGCAGTGAGTGCATGGGACCTTTTGAAGGAGGTCTCCATTATCTTCATTACCTCCACCATAGATTGGCATCAGGTCAAGTAACAGGGATTAACACAGCCCCACCCATCGACAGAAAATTGGATTAAAGATTTGCTAAACATGGCCCCGCCCATCAGAAAAAGACCCAGTTTCCCCCCAGGCATCCCTGGTAGTTCAGAGGTTAAAGCCTCTGCCTGTAAAGCAGGAGACCCAGATAGATTCCTGGGTTGGGAAGATGCCCTGGAGAAGGAAATGACAACCCACTCCAGTATTCTTGCCTAGAGAATCCCATGGATGGAGGAGCCTGGTGGGCTATATTCCATGGGGTCGCAAAGAGTTGGACACGACTGAGCGACTTCACTTCACTTCACTTCCCCCTCAGTCAGTCTCTCTCATCAGGAAGCTTCCATAAGCCTCTTTTCCTTCTCCATCAGAGGGCATACAGATTGAAAACCAGTCACAGAAAACTAACCAATTTGATCACATGGACCACAGCCTTGTTTAACTCAGTGAAACTGTGAACCATGCCGTGTACCGCCACCCAAGATGGATGGGTCATGGTGGAGAGTTCTAACAAAACGTGGTCCACTGGAGAAGAGAATGGAAAACCACTTCAGTATTCTTGCCTTAAGAACCCCATGAACAGTATGAAAAAGCAAAAAGATAAGACACTAGATCAGTGGAGAAATAACTCCAGAAAGATTGAAGAGATGGAGCCAAAGCAAAAGCAATACCCAGTTGTGGATGTGACTGGGGATTGAAGTAAAGTCCAATGATATAAAGAGAAATGTTGTATAGGAACCTGGAATGTTAGTTCCATGAATCAAGGCAAATTGGAAGCGGTCAAACAGGAGATGGCAAGAGTGAACGTGGACATTTTAGGAATCAGCAAACTAAAATTGACTGGAATGGGTGAATGTAACTCAGATGGCATTGTATATACTACTGTGGGCAAGAATCCCTTAGAAAAAAATGGAGTGGCCATTATAGTCAACAAAAGAGTTTTAAATGCAGTACTTGGATGCAATCTCAAAAATGATAGAATGATCTCTGCTCGTTTCCAAGGCAAACCATTCATTATCACAGTAACCCAAGTCTATGCCCTGAGCAGTAATGCTAAAGAAGCTAAAGTTGAATGGTTCTATGAATACGTACAAGACCTTCTAGAACTAACACCCAAAAAAGATGTCCTTTTCATTATAGGGGACTGGAATGCAAAAGTAGGAAGTCAAAAGATACTTGGAGTAACAGGTAAATTTGGCCTTGGAGTACAGAATGAAGCAGGGCATAGGCTAATAGAGTTTTGCCAAGAGAACGCACTTGTTATAGCAAACACCCTCTTCCAACAACAGAAGACTCTATACATGGACAACACCAGATGGTCAACACCAAAAAGAGACTGATTATATTCTTTGCAGCCAAAGATGAAGAAGCTATATACAGTCAGCAAAAACAAGACCAGGAGCTGACTGCGGCCCAGATCATGAACTCCATATTGCCAAATTCAGACTGAAATTGAAGAAAATAGGGAAAACCACTAGACCATTCAGGAATGACCTTAATCAAATCCCTTATGATTATACAGTGGAAGTGACAAATAGATTCAAGGGATTAGATCTGATAGACAGAGTGCCTGAGGAACTATGGATGGAGGTTCATGACGTTGTACAGGAGGCAGTGATCAAGATCATCCCCAAGAAAAAGAAATGCAAGAAGGCAAAATGGTTGTCGGAGGTAGCATTACAAATAGCTGTGAAAAAAAAAAAAGAAGCAAAAGGCAGAGGAGAAAAGGAAAGATATACCCATTTGAATGCAGAGTTCAACAGAGTAACAAAGAGAGATAAGAAAGCCTTCCACAGTGATCAGAGCAAAGAAATAGAGGAAAATAATAGAATGGAAAGATTAGCAATGTCTTCAAGAAAATTAGAGACACCAAGGGGACATTTCATTCAAATATGGACACAATTAGGACAGCAATAGTATGGACCTAACAGAAGCAGAAAATATTAAGAAGAGGTGGCAAGAATACACAGAAGAACTATACAAAAAAGATCTTCACAACCCAGATAATCATGAAGGTGTGATCATTCACCTAGAGCAAGACATCCCGGAATGTGAAGTCAAGTGAGCCTTAGAAAGCATCACTACAAACAAAGCTAGTGGAGGTGATGGAATTCCAGCTGAGCTATTTCAAATCCTGAAAGATGATGCTGTGAAAGTGCTGCACTCAATATGCCAGCGGCCATAGGACTGGAACAGGTCAGTTTTCACTCCAATCCCAAAGAAATACAATGGCAAAGAATGCTCAGACTATCGCCCAATTGCACTCATCTCACATACTAGCAAAGTGATGCTCAAAATTCTCCAAGCCAGGCTTCAACAGTATGTGAACCATGAAATTCCAGATGTTCAAGCTGTATTTAGAAAAGGCAGAGGAACCAGAGATCAAATCGTACACATCAGTTGGACCATCAAAAATCAAGAGAGTTCCAGAGAAACATATACTTTTGCTTTATTGTCTATGCCAAAAGCTTTGACTATGAATATGACAATAAACTGTGGAAATTTCTTAAAGAGATGGGAATACCAAACCAACTCACCTGCCTCTTGAGAAATCTGTATGCAGGTCAGGAAGCAACAGTTAGAACTGGACATGGAACAAACTGGTTCCAGATCGGGAAAGGAGTACGTCAAGGCTGTGTATTATCACCCTGCTTATTTTACTTATATGAACAGTACATCGTGAGAAATGCTGGGCTGTATGAAGCACAAGCTGGAATCAAGATTATCCGGAGAAATATCAATAACCTCAGCTATACACATGACTCCACCCTTATGGCAGAAAGTGAAGAAAAACTAAAGAGCCTCTTGATGAAAGTGAATGAGGAGAGTGAAAAAGTTGGCTTTAAAAGTCAACATTCAGAAAACTAAAATCATGGCATCTGGTCCCATCACCTCATCACAAATAGATGGGGAAACAGTGGAAGCAGTGGCAGAATTTATTTTGTGGGGCTCCAAAATCAGTGTAGATGGTGACTGTCAGATCAGTCAGATCAGTCGCTCAGTCATATCCAACTCTTTGTGACCCCATGAATCGCAGCACGCCAGGCCTCCCTGTCCATCACCAACTCCCGGAGTTCACACAGACTCACGTCCATTGAGTCAGTGATGCCATCCAGCCATCTCATCCTCTGTCTTCCCCTTCTCCTCCTGCCCCCAATCCCTCCCAGCATCAGAGTCTTTTCCAATGAGTCAACTCTTCGCATGAGGTGGCCAAAGTACTGGAGTTTCAGCTTTAGCATCAGTCCTTCCAAAGAACAGCCAGGGCTGATCTCCTTCAGAATGGACTGGTTGGATTTCCTTGCAGCCCAAGGGACTCTCAAGAGTCTTCTCCAACACCACAGTTCAAAAGCATCAATTTTTCGGCGATCAGCCTTCTTCACAGTCCAACTCTCACATCCATGCATGACAACAGGAAAACCATAGCCTTGACTAGCCGGACCTTTGTTGGCAATGTAATGTCTCTGCTTTTGAATATGCTATCTAGGTTGGTCATAACTTTCCTTCCAAGAAGTAAGCCTCTTTTAATTTCATGGCTGCAGTCACCATCTGCAGTGATTTTGGAGCCCAGAAAAATAAAGTCTGACACTGTTTCCACTGTTTCCCCATCTATTTCCCATGAAGAGATGGGACCGGATGCCATGATCTTCGTTTTCTGAATGTTGAGCTTTAAGCCAACTTTTTCACTCTCCACTTTCACTTTCATCAAGAGGCTTTTGAGTTCCTTTTCACTTTCTGCCATAAGGGTGGTGTCACCTGCATATCCGAGGTTATTGCTATTTCTCCCGGCAATCTTGATTCCAGCTTGTGTTTCTTCCAGTCCAGTGTTTCTCATGATGTACTCTGCATATAAGTGAGTATATGCATGTAATGATGTATTTCATGATGTACTCTGCATATAAGTGAGTACATGGTGACTGTAGTCATTGAATTAAAAGACGCTTACTCCTTGGAAGGAAAGTTATGACCAACCTAGATGGCATATTAAAAAGCAGAGACATTACTTTGCCCACAATAGTCCGTCTAGTCTAGGCTACGGTTTTTCGAGTAGTCATGTATGGGTATGAGAGTTAGACTATAAAGAAAGTTGACTGCCAAAGAACTGATGCTTTTGAACTGTAGTGTTGGAGAAGACTCTTGAGAGTCCCTTGGACTGCCAGAAGATCCAACCAGTCCATCCTAAAGGAAATTGGTGCTGAATACTCATTGGAAGGACTGATGCTGAACCTGAAACTCTATTACTTTGGTCATCTGATGTGAAAAACTGACTCCTTGGAAAAGACCCTGATGGTGGAAACAATTGAAGGAGGGAGAAGAAGGGGACGACAGAGGATGAGATGGTTGGATGGCATCACCAACTCAATGGACATGAGTCTGAGTAAACTCTGGGAGTTGGTGATGGACAGGGAGGCCTGGCGTGCTGCACTCCATGTGGTCACAAAGAGTTGGACACGACTGAACAACTGAACTGAACTTGTTTGTCACCTGGAAATCACAAGTTTTCTATCTATGCTCTTTGAAACATCACTATTAATAGAAAAATGGTAAAACAACTTTCCTAACTCCTTACTTATTTGCTAAACTTCCTACTTATTTAGATTATTAAATTTCTTCAACTTTAATTTCCATTAAAATCACTTTTAGTTAAAATTTTTCTCTCCATAAATCTATTTTTTTCAATAAATTTTGAGAGATATACTACCTTAAAAGATGTTTGTCATGCCTTCCAAAATGAAAATTTTTTAAAAAGCAATTGAAGCATTTCATATCCCAAATTTTCAACTATAGTAAAAACAGGAGAAATTAAGGTTTTCCTCATTTTATAAAACTTCAGAGAGACAAAAAAGCATTTTTTTAGTGGAAGCATTTATAGCTGAATCTCTCACACATACATATATCAATTACAATGGCTCTATTTCTTATTTGATGTAAAAAAATCGGAAATAAATATTTAGAAAATGTTAAACATTTTAAACTAGAGTTCAGGCAATATATTGTGGAATAAACTTGTTTTTCTCTCAGAAACACATGTTAATTCATAACATCAAATGGTTTATTCTTTGAGATATATTGAACTCTCCCTATGTATCTATCAGGTTCAATTTAGATTATGGAGCAGGACTTGTTTGCTTTATAGTCTTTGATTATATAACACATGTTCCTGTAGAATTGAGTGCATTCTGATATAAAGTAGTAACAGAGCAAGTAGATATTATATGGCACAACTCAGGTAAACAGGAGTGGCTAATTTAATTTCCAAGGTGACAAATTATCTTATCATGAGTGAGGAGGTAATTTCTTCCTTGAAATAAACTGAGTAGCTAAGGACAGCTTTAACTAGATGAAATCATTATCCTTTTAAAGACACAAGTGTTGAATAAAGTTAATTTTCTCTGCTTTAGTGCCTTGGTAGAAAATGGCATAAGAAAATAGTGCTGCCCTTAGGTTAATGTTAAGCTGTTTAAACTGTTCAGTAAGAGAATAAAAATAGTATTACTTTAGAATAAAATGCATAGGCACACACACATGTCTCTGAATTAGATTGCAATAATAGACTGTTAAAGAGACAAATGCCCTTACACCTTCACCTTTCTAAAGGACAAGCTCATAAATAGTATTTATTTATACCTCAGATTTTTAAAACCATTTAAAAAACTATTTAACAAGCAATAGCTTTAATCATCTTCTGACCATGGCCTAGAGCTTTATGTGTGAATATGTGCAAGGCAGGAGTATTGGAAACATTTCTTTCAATTCAGAATGGTGGTAACAAAGCTCTTCCCGATAATAACCTCTCGGATCTTCCTTTTTATTTTTCTCTTCTTATGTAGGCAAAAAGTTATAGATAATTCTTAGTACCTCGATGATGGTGAATCATCTCTAGAGTAATATGGAAATCAAATGTTCCATATTTTTTAATGTTTCTTAAACTCTTTCATACAGTTCAAAAGACGTGAATTTATCTTGAGAGTCATGTTTATGAAGTCTAAGAACTTGTAGATTTTAAATTTTATTAAAATCTAGTAGAAATTACCAACAAAGTACTCAGAGAAGCAACTGCCATGACTGTGAATACCCTCTTACATTTGTCTTAGCATAGCATCCACCTGCAAAGCAGGAGACCTGGGTTTAGTCCCTGGGTTGGGAAGATCCCCTGGAGGGGGACATGGCAACCCACTCCAGTATTCTTGCTGGAGAATTCCCATGGACAGAAGAGCCTAGTGGGCTATAGTCCATGGGTCTCAAAGAGTCGGACACAACTGAGTGACTAAGCACAGCACAGCAAGAGTACAAGAGCCTGACTGTCTTTAAGTAGAGCATTTCTCATGGTTGAGTTATACCAAGTACATTTGAAAGAGGACTTCTCTAGTAGCTCAGATGGTAAAGAATCTGCCTGCAGTGCAGGAGACCTGGGTTTGATCCGTGGAGAAGATGACTTGAAGAAGGGAATGGGTACCCACTCCAGTGTTCTTGCCTGCAAGGAAATCCCAAGGATAGAGGAGTCTGGCAGGTTACAGTCCATGGGGTCACAAAGAGTCCAACAGGACTGAGAGACTAACAATTTCACTTTTCACTTCTAACTTGAGAGTTGAGGTAAGCCCTCACTTCTCAAGTCTGAAACAGTTGAAGAGCAGGCTCGCTCCCACTTACTAAAAAAGCAAGCTCACATATTTCCTTCAAAACAGCCTATTGAATTTGCAAGGATCCTTGATGAGCATCACCTCTGTGAAATTTGGGGTACAGATGGAACTGGCACAGAACATCATGAAGCTCCAGCTACTGCTTTGGCTGTGACTTATGAAGTCTTCTGTCTGTCACCCAGGAGTCTTAGGTCTTCCCTCAAAGTCTATCCATGAACAGTAATAACAAACTCACTTACTAACTTGTAAGTAATATAAAATCTCAGATCCTTCATAGTTCTTGACAGATAGATATTAGGGTGCTCACTTTCTCTTTGTTTCTGCAGTTAAATTAGTAGATGGATAAATAACTCATGTCTTTGTATTTCTTAAGAACATTTTTTTTTTTCACTTCTGCCCACATAAGCTTGAAGAGGTAAGAAGACAAAACAATACTAGTCTCTTGTATTATTTCATAATAAGACCTTAGGAGTTCTAATACTAAAACTAATTTTCTGTTTACAGCTGGACAAAAATAGATTTATGTGTCTTTAGGGGGCTGGAAAAAGAAGACACAGAGAGATGGTCTAAAGAGAAAAGAGGGCAGAGAAACAGAAGAGATTGATTTTAAGTTTCCAGTTAAAAGAATGTTGAATGTTTACAATGGCCATCACAATTGAAAATACAAAATTTAATAAAACAGTTTGGACACGTTACAAATATAGAAACAAGTAAATGGAGCACCGTAAGGCAAGAATGTTTCATAAGGTATGATGGCTTATAAAAAGACGAAATGACATTTTATTCACATAATCTAATATAAACATCTTCACAGTTATTAACCATTGCACATTAAAACATATTAAATCAGGAAACCTGGTACAAATATGAAAACTATTATAAATGTGCTTTGTATTCAGATACTGTGGCCTCCTAGGTAAGATGAATCATATTTTTTCCAAATCTCAGCCTTTACCCAGCTCCACAGAGATTCCCTAGGTGTAAGTTTAATTCTTCTGGGATGTTTGTACTTTCAACACTCATTTCACCTAAACCTACTACATGATGTATATGAGGAAAGGGCATATACATGAAATATATTTGTCTCAGAGTCTGTTGAGTTGAGGTTTCCTAGCGGGGGAAAACAAACTAGTGGCACTTTTCAGCATTTGATCTTTATGTAGATGTGAATTCTATATATGCACATCTGTGCATAGCTGTACACAATTTGGTTATACATCACAACAGATAGGTGATATTTTAAATGGATTTGATCCATAAATATAGGTACTGGTGAACAGACACATTTTCCCTCATAAATACTATAATTACTCTTATAACCACCATATGATGTTACCTAAAATTATTAGTGTTCTTTATACCTATTAGTGCCTAGGCTTTCATTCTAACTGTCCATACATTTTTAGAAGCTCATGGGCTTCTCTGGTGGCTCAGTGATAAAGAATTGCTTGCAATGCAGAAGACAACTGGCAATGCAGGAGATATGGGTTCAATCCCTGGGTTGGGAAGATCAGCTGGAGAAGGAAATGGCAATCCACTCCAGTATTCTTGCCTGGGAAACTTCATATACAGAGTAGCCTAGTGGGCTACAGTCCACGGGGTCTCTAAAAGTTGGACACACACAATTTAGCAGATGAGCAGCAACAACAATAACTTTAGAAGATCAATAACCATAATAATAGCTCAATAGGTAAGTATCCACCTACAAAGCAGGAAACCCTGCTTCAATTCCTGGGTGAGGAAGATCCACTGGAGAAGGGATAAGCTGCCCACTCCAATATCCTTGGGCTTCCCTTGTGGCTCAGCTGGTAAAGAGTCTACCTGCAGTGCAGGAGATCTGGGTTTGATTCCTGGGTTGGGAAGATCCCCTGGAAAAGGGAAAGGCTACCCCAGGCCAGTATTCTGGCCCGGAGAATGCTGTGGGGCCGCAAAGAGTCAGACTTTCACTTTTATTCTTCACTTTCAGCCATAATAAGGAAGAAACCATTTATATCAGAGTTATATCATAAGAAACTTCTTTTTTTTTTCACCGCAGTGAGTCACCAAATATGATTTTAATGTGGAAAAATCCCTTCAGAACAATTTTAAATAAGCTTTTGAAAATAATAAAAGACAAAATGATGAGATAGTGTTACTGATCACACTACATTTTAAGAATTATTTAACACTCAAATTTACATTTTAATAGAAGAAACTCTTATTTATATTTGATATTCAGAGATGACAGCAAAAAAGATGACAGCAAAGATGTCAACTTTGCTGAACATATTTGATATTCAGAGATGACAGCAAAGAAGAAAGACTGACCATCTTGTTGACAGAGTTTCCAAATTCAGATAAAGGATCCACTAAGTCATGGAAAGGGTATCTTTGCCTTCATGGGACATCTAGTATAAAGTCTGTGAAAGTGAAAGTGTTAGTCGATCAGTCATGTCCAACTCTTTGTGACCCCATGGACTATAGCCCACCAGGCTTTTCTGCCCAAGGAATTCTCCAGGCAAAAATATTGGAGTAGGTTGCCATTTCCTTCTCTAGGGGATTTTCCTGACCCAGGAATTGAACCCAGGTCTCCTTCATTACAGGCAGACTCTACCAACTGAATCACCAGGGAAGCATACAGTTTTTGACTAACATCTAAATATATAAGATATGACAAATATTTATTATGGTGTAATTTGTGCTGTGTTCTAAGATAGGTCATTTAACATAGGGAATATAACAAAATGATATTAGGAAAGCATATTCTGTGCTTGTCAGAAAATGTGAGTTCTAATTTCATCTCAACCTAGTTAGCTCTATGACTTAAGACATTTACTTCATCTTTCAGGTCTCAATTTTCTTATCTGTAAAATGAATATGGTCTAATTTCTAAAACCCTTCCAATATCAATTCTTGTGATCTATGTGGTAGACATTCTGAATCTATTTGAGACATTTAACAATGAAAAAATGAGCTACATATGCATTTATAGAGCACAACAATTATTTGAACATCCTCCGTGAAAGGACATATGACCAAATAAAAGAGAAGATTATATTTAGAAAGAGCTTTTTTTTTTTTTAGAAAGAGCTTTAATGAATGGCTTCCCCAATAGCTCAGTGGGTAAAGAATCTCCCTGCAATTCAGGAAACACATGTTCAATCCTTGGGTTGGGAATATCCCCTGGAGCATAAAATGGCAACCCACTCTAGTATTCTTGACTAGAAAATCCCATGAACAGAGGAACTTGGCTGACTATAGTCCATGAGTCAAAAGAGAGTCAGACATGACTGAGCAAAAAAGCACAGGTTGATGAATGGCAGGGTGGAAGGCATTCCAGGTAGAAAGAAATCCTGAAGACAGGATTCAAGTGTACTTCTTTAGATGACAGGGCAGAATGGAGGTGGTTTGCTATTATCAATGGTAGTGGTATTAACAACTGATATTCGGGTTTAAATTGTAGGGTATTTAAAGGTCTTTGGGGCTAACAGAGCAGCAAAAAGGGAATATGATTAAAAACACAAACTAGAAAAATTAGTCTTGTAAAGCATCTTTAGCTGATCAAGGAAGCAAATCTATAGCCATCAAGTAAGATAAATAAAGTAAGGTATTAGATAAATAAAGTAAGGTATTAGATAAATAAAGTAAGGTATTAGATAAATAAAGTAAGGTATTATTTACCTTACAAAAAGCCAGGTAAATAAACTGGGTATGTTTGTATGGAGCAAAGTTGAAGAAATTTAGATTTCTAGCACCATACATTGCATATCTCCCCATATGCCTTGCTATAATGAGTAGGAGTTATTAAACCTTTTTGAAATTATTCAGTCAGCTCTAAAATGAGTTATTTCTTGAATTCATAATCTCTTCAAAGTCTACCATAGTGAAAACATATACATAGTTTATGAGAAAAGAAAGTTATTACAAATAACTCATAAAGGTTTAAAATATTTTTAGTATTCATATCATCTTAAATGTTTAAAATGATTTTTGAGTTTTTCCATGCTTGAATATATAATATATAAAATCAAAATTAAGTACTTTCAAAGTATTATTTAATGTGATCAGTTTACTTCAAAAAGTATTTCATTACTGTTGCTAATAAAAATGAAGGTTTTATTGCTAAATACCTGTAGTATCCTTTTCATAGTGCTATCTTTTTGTTTTTGATTTTATACTAGATTTTCCACTTATTTTTTTCCTCTACTTGAAAAAGAAAAGTAAACAATTTTGTATAAAGGAATTTCTTTTGAGTTGTTTCAAGACAAGACTCTTCAATCTAGAATTTCCTACATTAGCTTCAGGTTTCAGTGTTGATAGGTGAGAAAAACATGTTACCTAGGTATCATGAGGAAATGTGGAACACTGCAAAATTACATTACTACCTACTATGTTGGGCAAAATCAGGTTCAACAATATCCTAGCTTGCTGCTGCTGCTGCTGAGTCGATTCAGTCGTGTCCGACTCTGTGCGACCCCATAGACGGCAGCCTACCAGGCTCCCCTGTCCCTGGCTTAGGGCTGCATTAATTTTCCCCCTCAGAACCCTATTACTTGCCTGAAAGAGTATTGACTCTGAAGGGCAGAGAGCTGCATAAAGAATTCTTTTAGCATTTTGCTTATTTCTCAGCCTTGTATACATTTGTGATATATAAAAAATATGTATGCATGAGATAAATTGTTTTTTTGATAATGTTTTGCATAAAATGCACGGTAAGTGTTTTACGAAGAAAATATTAGGCTATGCTTTCTCTTTTGTGAGTTGCTAAGCAAGAATCTTTGGCATTGATTGATGGCGTCATTTTTAAATTTGCAAGGGTCTTTATGGTTTTAGTTATGAATATGTATGAAAAATCAGTTTTAGTAACTGTGCTATTAGAGATGGTCTAAGACTATAATTCAACAGCAATTTCCTTAAAAGACAAAGGAACTTGAATTACAATAGAATAAGTGTTGATAACTGAACCTCTTATTGAAAAATAGCTTCTTGTATTCAAGCATATTTTCAAAGGGTGACAAGAAGTAATGACTAAAGGAGAGCACGCTTAAAGATATGTCAACTCCTAGTTGAATTGCTAAAAAAAGAAATACTTTAACTTCCTGTCCCCCTATGTCACGTTATTTATGGAAATTTTAAAAATCATGATCAACACAGAACTATTATATTTCTGATAAAGAAACTGCTATATTTCTCCTATATACACATATCCCTCCTAATTGGAAGACAGAATATGTATTGAGATTATTAAAGTATGGTAGTCCTTGAACTTTGAATCCTTTTTCCCCCTAACAAAGCAACAACAATTTTACATATATTCTGTTGTCAGATCAGCCTTTTCTTTACATTTACATGCCTTGTTTTCAGGATTAATCTAAGGAAACAAAGTTCAAGTTAGAATTCACACATAGACAACCTTAGTGCTGCTGTCCAAATGTGGTTATTATTATGGTTAATTTTTTTTTTTTAATCACAGATTTGTTGTGTTGATTTAGGGGTTTTTTTTTTTTTTTTGGACTAATTAAACATTATTTGATATATACACAAGCATACATAAACACAGAGCTTCTGGATCCAAATTTCTGACATAATGTTTAGTTAAAACTCCTATCACATCCTATAATCACTTCTTTACTAATATACTATAGGCAAAAAGAGTATTATGTTTACAGAATAGTTGACCTTTTTAGTTTCCTGTTTTATGAGCAATAATGTCATACACTGGACTTAAGTTATATAAATTGCCATGTATGGTAATATATAGAAGTGGAATAACATCCTGTTCACATGCTCAAATCCTGATAGAATAGGGAAAAAAGAGAATTTCTTTTTAATTGTGGAAGTCCCAGAGATCTTCTAAGGCATTTGTTTAAACAAAAGTAAGGAAATAAAGAAAACATATATCATATATCCAGGTAGTCACAGTGAAGATCACTGTCACACAGTAACTGAGGAGACTGGCTGCATTTTTGCCATGGCTAGGCCAGCTAAACTGCATCGTTATTTAGGAAACATCATAAAATGTTAGAGCTGCATAATGGAAAACTGTAAATGAGTCAACCTTCTTGACACTCAGACTCTCAGGCACCAGGTTATTGTCACAGAAGCAAGCTGGTCAGCATCCAGGGCAAAGTGCCAGATGTAGTAACAACTACAGTCTCTGAAAGAATGTAGCTCACAGAGAAAATGGAGCAGATGCGGGAGGCAATGAGAATGTAATTTATCATAGAATCACATGGTGGCAGTTCGGGCCTATTCTGACCAGACAAGTCTATGGAAGCACTCACAGCAGCTGACAGTAACTAGAATTACAGGATATATTGACTGCAAGTTAATACAAACTACACGTTTCTCTGAAAGCAATTCTAATGCATTACCCAATATTGCTATTAGTTTTCTTATGTACATATGCAATTTTGATCCTATTCTTGTCTTCTAAGCCCATTTGATGTTTTTTAACCTATAATATTATTGTAGTTTAGTTGCTAAGTCGTGTCTGACTCTTTTGTGACCCTGTGGACTATAGCTCGCCAGGCTCCCCTGTCCATGGAGTTTTCCAAGCAAAATTACTGGAGTGGGTTTCCATTTCCTTCTTCAGGGGTTCTTGCCAAATGAGGGATCAAACCCAGGTCTCCTGCACTGGCAGGCAGATTCTTTACCACTGGGCCTCCTGGGAAGCCCTACTAAAAGAACAAAACACACGCTTATCTTTTTCAATGAATTTTATAAAGGCTGTAAATGGCATGTTTTTAAAACAGGTTTTAACCTCACTTTTCAGAATAATAACATGTGTACTGGCCATTCTAAACTTTCTCTATCCTTAAATACAGAAGAAATAAGCTTGCTTATTTCTTACAAATTTTCATTATTAATATCAGACTACTCTATGATTATTGATAAATGCATTGTTCTTGAGGCAAGATAAAGCAACTGGAAAAAAAAATATTTATTCAGTGTCTTCTAGGTGACAGCCCTAATTCTAACTGTGACCCAGACAGACCTTTGCTCTCATGAACTATTCATTCTGGTGGTAGACGAGCAACAATGACCAGGAAAACAGAATAATGGGACATTTTCAGACAGTGATAAATTGTATGAAGGAAACAAAACTGAGAAGAGGGAATGAGTACACTGAGCACAGTTTGTCTTTCACAGAAATCTCATTTATTCTGATGATTTAATCCACAGGTTTACAATGACTTCTCAACCAGTGCATACTTTACACATTCTGGAATGCATACTGAGATATTGTCATGTTGGTATTTTACACAGAACTTAGCAAAATACAATCAAAACTCACTTCAGGTGGACTTTTAACTATACATATATTTCAGGTTAGAAGATTATTATTCTGTATATAATACCTTACGTTAGTAAATTTAACTCTATTTGTATTCAATTTCTGCTATGAACTGGATACCGGTACAGGAATCACAGATGCATTTGAAAAAAACAAAAAGAATGTAGTCCTTTCTCTTCAAAGAACTTCTAACAATCTAGTATGAAAGAAGAAGAGATAATTGCAATATAAGTTAATGATTTCTATGGAGGAATTTTAAATATATGACTCTTTAGGGCATTGGATATAACACATTTTAGATGAGTTAAGATGTTCGACACAGCTTTCTAAAGGAAAATACATTCAAATTAATTTTGAAGTATGAATAGGATATAGCAAGCCAATGGATAAAAAGAGGAGAATGATCAAGACACAAAAAGCCATAATAACCTATGTGTTTGACTATATTAAATATGTCAGTAAATGCAAAACATAGTTAAAGAACAGTGGTTAAATATGAGACTAGAGATTAACTGTGAATCTAATCATGAAAAGCGGTGAATGTTATGATAATTGTGTGCCAAATTCATGAAGTAGAAAATGAAATGACAAGAATAGATTGGCACTGGAAACTATTTAAAGCCATGCCTTTTTTGTCATGATAGTCACTTAGACTGATTAATCAAGATGGAAAATAAGGTACTGCACTAAACCTTAGGCAGTGGAATATAAACTTAGCATTTTTTATTTGGTGGAATTAATGAGATCTATGGATCTTTGGTACCAAAGTGAAGTGGGAGGGTAACAACTAGGTTATTCTGGATTATTTATTAATAGAATGGTAAAACCATGAATGGTGGTTACATCCTCAAAAATAGTGAGTTCAAGATGAGGAATCTACAGGTCTCTGTGGTTTTCAAAGACTTCGAATTTGGCATGTATTTATCTTGCACATTTTATCTCCCATTGCCTTCAAATATAGTCCCCTGTTAATTTCAGCATCTTTAACACATTATTGACCAGAGATGTATTATGGCCACAGGTGGTAGTTTCTGCAAAAATCCCCTGGTCAAGTATGTGTTAATAGCCCTTGCCAGGCCACCTAATTAGTTATTGAGAGTGTTATTGTGCTCCTTCCTTGTTTAGACCACAGTTCTAGATACTGGAAATTAAGCTATAAAGAAAACAGACAAACACTTTCAGGGAGCATACATTCTCTTTTGTTGAGACACAATAAACTACATATATAAGTAAACTACAGTAGGAGTGCTAGATACTGGTGCTGAGGCAAGAAAATCAAGGAAGTGGCATGGGAACTGTGGGTGTGAGAGGGGAATAATTTTAGATAAGGTGACTGTAGCCTAAGTGAAAAGATGACATTTTTTTTTTTAAAGGAAAAACAAAGAAGTGATGAAGCTATGATATACATAGGGAAGAATAGGACATGAAATGTGAAATACCTGAAAATTTATCCTACAAATATCTAACACGTTAGCCTGCCATAGTTTCATGGATTCTGGCAGAATACACAAGAAATTTGAGTTAGAGACAAAGAATAGTTTATTTCTCATAGCGCTTGCAGTCATCACAGTTTCAAAGTTTTATGTACCAGTTCCCAGAACTCTGAGCTTAGAAACTTAAATCTTTTATAATTGGCTTTATGCAAGCCTTTTTTATTAACATTTTTTTCTAACCAGAGATCACTGCAGATGGTGACTGTGGGCATGAAATTAAAAGACACTTACTCCTTGGAAGGAAAGTTATGACCAACCTAGATAGTATATTGAAAAGCAGAGACATACATCACTTTGCCAACAAAGGTCCGTCTAGTCAAGGCTATGGTTTTTTCCAGTGGTCATGTATGGATGTGAAAGTTGGACTGTGAAGAAAGTTGAGCGCTGAAGAATTGATGCTTTTGAACTGTGGTGTTGGAGAAGACTCCTGAGAGTCCCTTGGACTGCAAGGAGATCCAACCAGTCCATTCTGAAGGAGATCAGCCCTGGCTGTTCTTTGGAAGGACTGATGCTAAAGCTGAAGCTCCAGTACTTTGGCCACCTCATGCTAAGAGTTGGCTCATTGGAAAAGACTCTGATGTTAGGAGGGATTGGGGGCAGGAGGAAAAGGGGATGACGGAGGATGAGATGGCTGGAAGGCATCGCCGACTCGATGGACGTGAGTTTGAATGAACTCTGGGAGTTGGTGATGGACAGGGAGGCCTGGCATGCTGCAATTCATGGGGTCGCAAAGAGTCGGATACAACTGAGCGACAGAACTAAACTGAAAGATTATTAGATTAGACAGTAAAGCTAACCTGCTAAATGCTATGAGAGGAGACACTATCTCTATCCTTCAAGGCTAATTGTTTTACAAAAAGTTTTGAAAAGATAATCTAGAATAAAAGTACAGTTAGTGCTTTGTTCATAACATATGTGAAAACATGATAGACAGATGGAGTATTGTTTCTCAACTC
The DNA here is from genome assembly GCF_029378745.1 of Bos indicus. NCBI lineage: Eukaryota > Metazoa > Chordata > Mammalia > Artiodactyla > Bovidae > Bos > Bos indicus. The sequence continues at coordinate 23,845,597 of NC_091776.1, read as the reverse complement.
TATCCACCCTTGTCTATACCTCAGTTTGGTTTCTGGGCAAAGTATCCATGAGCACATCCTTCTGTCTGTCAGTCTGCAAAAAAGGCTGAGAGGAAATGCATCTGCTTTAATTAATTTGGTTAAGGCTGTGACCAAGGCTTTGAGCAGAAAGATGAGAACAACCTGCAGTGTTCTTCTCAGTTATGCCACAAAGGGACCTTGACCCAATTAGTTCCACAAATCCCACAAATCATGACAGTTTATCTTAGAAAGCCAAGTAGTTTTGTTTTGTTTTTCCTTAATTTTCTGAATTAATCTCTTCACTTGGCCTGAGGCATTAGCTCAGGTAAACAGGATGTATCAGGAAATACATTCTCCCTTGGTTCTACCAGGAGTAAGCAGGGGTAAACCCTATGCTATTTGATCTCCCTCACAATAAGCAACTACATCAGCTTGCTAAAGTGTTACAAATCTAACATGCAGTGGTAGCCTTTTCCAGAAATATGGAATCCTTTCCCTTGCGCCCAGTCTTTGATACTGGATATATTGCCATGAATATCAAAAGAGAAAGAGTGGCAATGAGTTTCCCTGGTGTTCAATCAGCTACTATGATCTGTTTCCAAAGTTTGTTGTCCTTAAGAAGGGTGCATTTTATTTGCCATTCTGAGGTCTTCCAAGTGATAGGCTGAAGAGACAGGCTATAGACAATAGTTCAAGTGTCAGTAAAAATGTAACAAGTTGCATCAGGGAAAGAATTTTTCACAGCTATCAGAATAGTCTTGATTTTTATTCATTGAGCAGAGTGATCATATCCCTTTCTAGCTCTGCATCACTGGTGCTGAGGTTGAATATCAGTAGGAATGCAGTGGATACATCACGTTTCAGCCTAACCCACTTATCAGTGAGCCATATTCCAGGTAGCTGAGAACTTTGTGAATTAATGTCCCTAGGGAGCCAGGAACTTTAAGGGGACAGAATGGGAAACAACACCCCCCTTACCCCGACCCCAACAACATAGCTTCTCCTTTTTCACATAAAATAAATGTGCTACTGGGTCAGGTCTACTGAATTCTTACAATATATTATTTCCAATTTCCACTGACTACTGAGGTTTATTGGACCTTTCCTACATTATTAGTTGTTAATTCCAACTGAGCCATCCCAAAATCAGAGTATCCTAAGCTGGAAGAGAGAACTTAGTTTTCTGGTGTCTAAGTAGCCTGTCAAAGAAACAACGAGTCAAAAATGAGAGTTAAAATTTTAATCCCTTTTTGTGATTGTATAAGCAAGAGTCTAAAGCCAGAGAAGGTGCAGACTCTCCCTATTCCATTTTCCGCTCTGGAATCGTGCACTGGTCAATGGTCAGGTAGATTAGCACACACATGGTGGTCATCTCACTGTTGAGGAAGACCCAAAGGAAAGGTCTCAGAAAAAGAGAAAAGAATGTAGGCACCAAGGCTTGGACTGTAAATATGTGAAGAGTATATCAGCCAGGGAGTGCTGAGTTCTTTAAGTAGCTTTCTTCATAGACTGTAATACCTTGGCTGTGGGCGAAGTCTGGTTAGCAGGGGGGAAGATTTTCCCCATGAGACCCATCTTGGAGATTGCCTATGGTCAGATCTTTGTGTGTGTGCATGTGCTCAGTTGTGTCCTACTTTTTGTGATCACATTGACTGAGCCCACGAGGCTTCTCTGTCCATGGGATTTTCCAGACAAGATTATTGGAATGGATTGCCATTTCCTTCTCCAGTAGTCCAATTTGAAAATCATGCAAAGGCTTTATAATCAGGAGCTGAAGTCTTCAAGAGTTACAAAGCCTTCATGACTTAAATATTTAGTTTTGGAAAAAGCTTATTAGCAAGCTAATATTAATAACTGCTTTGTCAAATGGAGTCTGGCTAGTAACCACAAGGACAACACGCTGAAAATCTCAAGGGATACCATTAGATAAAGGCTGCCTCCTTTTAACAGAGGTCCCAGTCAGCAACATCATTAAAGAGGCTTGTAACTCAAAAGTGCTTATAGAGTAGAGTTTATAGAGTTTATATGTAGCTCTTTCTAAATAAATGGCATTTATATGTAGCTCTTTATAAATAGGCTAATATTCTATGGCACTTATGAACTTTCATAATACAGACATGTAAAACATCCCCACTGAACATAATTTCAGTAGTAGAAATCACAACAATACCATAGTAAATAAACACAAAGGCTATACACACAAGTTCACATGAGCTTCTCTTCCCCCCTTGAATCTTCTCATAACCCTGTATGTTGAATTCAGGTATTCTTTCACCCATGGTATAGCTACTTGAAAACCTATGTACGGCAGATCTCCCAAATTTAGATCTTCTCCCTCCCCAGTACTCCCTAGAGTACTGACATGTGTGTCTATGATCTTTGATTTCTTTGGGGCATAAGAAACTCTAAAACATTATTTGGACAGATCTTTGCTGATTCCGGTATGCTGACTTTTCAGTTAAGTGATAAAGCTTCTCTTATGAGTATTTCCTCTTCCTTTATATTTCCCAGTGTCTAGGGTTTGAATAGTGTTGCCATAAGTACATTTGGCCTCAGAAAATATAAATCAACAATATAAAAAAGAAAAGTAAAACAAAATTAGAAATAATAATTAAAATCATTTCATTTCATTCAGTGAAATCATGCTCACAAGATTTTTTGCTGTTTTCTCAAGTCAGCTTCATGTCCTAGCTCTCCCAGACCATGAACATCTGAATGGGATGAGAGAGATTCCAGAGCTTAAATGAAACTTTTTTTCTCTTTTCATTTTAGCAAGTGTCTTATGCTTATAGAAAAAAAGAAAAAGAGCCATCTGTTCTAGTACTGAGAAAATATAACATAGCACTGGGTTATGGAGAGAGAACATACTTATTTCTAATATATTGCTCTTAGAAGGAATTTTTCAGAAGTCACTGTGAACAATGTATTAGGTTCGCATGCTGACTTTAAGGCCAGGCTTTCCGTAAGCTCTGAACCAGTGACGGTAGGATATTTAGCAATTTTGATCTATAAATAGAATTATTACACCAATTTTTCTTTAGAGGTTTCTTATATAAATCCTTGTAATTTGCACTACACCAGTTTCAAAGTAAAAATCTCATATTTCATTGATTTCTAAATGTCATCAACTCTAGGTAAAACACACCATTAATTTAATAACACTGATGGAGGGAGAGGAATACTACATTAAATATTAAGATATATCCCTTTTTTATTAACCTACCATATATTGCTGATTTGAACATTAATGTTAAGCATAGAAATATAATTTGTCATACATTCATTCAATGGCTTTAACACATTTAGGTCATAATAAAGTACACTAAGTTCAGACATACTTCTGTTACTATTTTCTCCACAGGTAATTATTACTTTTGATTTGTAAACTCCCAAGTTTCCTTTAAAAAATCAATAATATTGCATTCACATAAAATAAATACCTCTTTTGAACAATGACCTTTTTAAAGAAAATTGAATTCGTGGATGTGTAACTAATATAGCACGTGTTTAGATGCATATATATCCATTTTTCACTAATAGCCTGCCAGGCTCCTCTGCCCATGAAATTCTCCAGTCAAGAAGACTGAAGTGGGTTGCCACTCCCTTCTCCAGGGGATCTTCCTGATCCAGGGATCAAACTGAGGTCTCTGGCATTGCAGGCAGAATCTTTACCACCTGAGCTACCAGGGAAGCCCAATATTATGTTTATTGACCATTTGGATTTTCTATCCTATGCACTGCCTTTCTGCACCCTTAACTTTATTCTATTGTGTTAGTCACCTTGGGCTGCTATAACAAAACATCAAAAACTGGCTGGCTTCTCAACAACATAAGTTTATTTCTCACAGTTTTTGAGGCTGGATACCTGAGATCAGGGTGAGAGCATGAGTCGGTTCTGGTGAAAGCTATCTTGTAGATTGCAGAAATCTGACTTCTATATCATTGCTCTTGGAAAAGGAGCAAGCTAGCTGTCTGGAACTTTTTTATCTTTTTAATTAATTAATTTATTTTAATTGGAGGCTAATTACTTTACAATTAGTTGTAGTTGTTTTTGCCATACATTGACATGAATCACCCATGGGTGTACACGTGTCCCCCATTCTGAACCCCGCTCCCACCTCCCTCCCCATCCCATCCCTCTGGCCTCTTATAGGGGCACTAATTTCATAAGGGTTCCACTTCATGGTAATCAACTTTCAAAGGTCACATTCCAAACACTATTACATTGGGTATTAGATTTTAGCATGTGAATTGGGGTTGGGGTATAAATATTCAGTCCATAATGTCTATTAATTATAAAGATTATTCTTATACTTTGTTAATATTGATAACTATGGTTAAACACACATGAAGTTTTTATGATAATTTAGTTTTTAGGATAATTCAGTTTTCTCTAAATGCTGCAAATATTGGCTTTCAGCTTGCTATTTCTTTTAATTTTTTATAATATATTTTTACATAACAAACATTTGAATAAAATTTTAATTTTGATGAACTGAAATTCATCAACAATTTTCTTTCTTTCATTACCAGATTTTTCCCACTTCACTTTTTTTTTTAATATTCTTTAACATTTTCTGTAATAATTTTAAACCTTTCTTTGGTTTTTGAGCTAAAACTTGCTTTAGTTATTGAACCATCTGGATTTTTTTATATATGTTTTGATATTGGAGTTTTATTTTCACAGTTCTATTTATGAACAAGTCCTTGTTGTGTCTCTTTTAAATTGTCACATCTGCAGAAAGCCAAAGCCAAAAGTCCATGAACCTCTTTCAGGATTTTGATCTATATGTCTTATTCTCTGCCAAATCACACTGTTTAAATTCATATACATTTCAGTATGTCTTGATATTTGGTATGATTTTTCCTACTCATTTTTTTTCCTCTCTAGATTTGTACATTAAATTTTTATATGAATTTAGCAAGCAGCGTGTTGGCTTCCATGAATAATCTCTTTGAAATTGTCATTTGATATACAGTGAGTTTATATATTAATTTAAAAAGCTCTAAAGAATTAGCAATATAGATAATATCATATACCTCTCCAAACTTGCAGGTTTTTAAAAAATATTATCATAATGTCATATAGTTTTATTCATAAAATATCATGAAGCGAAGTGAAGTCACTCACTCATGTCCAACTCTTTGCGACCCCATGGACTGTAGCCCACCAGGCTCCTCCATCTGTGGAGTTTTCTAGGCAAGAATACTGGAGTGGGTTGCCATTTCCTTCTCCAGGGTATCTTCCCAACCCGGGGATTGAACCTGGGTCTCCCACATTGCAGACAGATGCTTTACCATCTAAGCCACCAGGGAATCCCATAAAATATTATATTTTTTGCTTTATTGCTAAACACTTTATATTTTATTTCACATATGTATTCATTTCTTCACTTATTAATCAAATGTTTATTGAGTGCCTGATATGTGTCAGACATTCTTTTAGGTACTACAGTTATAACTGTGGGAATTAAAACAAAAACAAGGGAAAAAGCCTCAATTCACAGTTTATTCTAATGGGGAAGACATAGACAATAAAGCAACAATCAACAAAACCCAAAACATTTGTATGTTTTTAACTGCTATGGAGAAAAATACAATGGTACAGTAAACAAGGAATGTTCAGGTGAGCAGTTGGGGTTGCAATTTTATATAGGGTGATTTGGAAAATTTTTAATAATATTTGAGCAAGAACCTGAAGTGAAAAATTAAACTATGCAGGTGTCTGAGGGACAATATTTGTAGGAAAAAAAAAATGGAGAAGCAAGTATAAATCCTCTGAAGCAGAAAAATGCTTGGCTTGTTGGAAGAACAGCAAGGTTATTGAGGCTGAAGTGGATTTCAGGAATGAGAGAGACATATATGAGATGAGATCAGAGAGGAATTGTCCAAATTATATAACTACTTCTTAGAAATTTTAAGGATTTGTAATTTGGTCTGAAAGAGATAAAAATCAAAGGATATTCTGAGCTAACATCTCTTTTAAAGAAGGAGTTGATTCCTTACTTGAGAATATAATAAAGAAGAGAAGACCAAAGAGAGAAACCAGTAAGGAGGCTCTAGAATTAATGCTGGTGATTAATTATGTTATCCTGGATCAAAGTGGTAGCCATGAAGATGAAGAGAAGTGGTTTGATTTTGTATTAATTAATGGAATGTAGTAGAATATGGAAGAAAGAAATCAAGGATAGCTTCAAGTTTGTTGCTTTGTGTAGCTAGATGATTGGCATTACCATTTACTCTGATAGGAAGACTAAAAGAGAAATAGGTGGATAATTATATTTCGGGACATACTGATGGGATCTTTATTCCATTTTTAATTAGTAAAGTTGCTGTCTAAACACTATTGTTTTTTGAACTTCCATCTGACAATATTTCAGATCTCTGATTAGTTACATTTACCTCTTGGTTCTTAACTCTTTCCTCATAATGTTTATATACCCTGTAGACCCGGGTTCAATCCCTGGGTTGGGAAGATCCTCTGAGGAAGGAAGTGGCACCCCACTCCAGTACTCTTGCCTGGAATATCCCATGGACGGAGAAGCCTGGTAGGCTACAGTCTGTGGGGTCACAAAGAGTTGGACTCGACTGAGCGACTTCACTTCACTTTCACTTGGTTCTTAACTCTTTCCTTGTAATGTTTATATTCCCTGTAAGTATTGAAAATATAATTAAGAACTTATGCAGTATTTACTATGAAAAGTACCTATTATAAGCCACAAGACTGACTTTATCCTCTATGAATTTTTGTAAAACTACAGAACTACAAAACTATTTTAAATTTTATTGATTTTTATTTTTAAAAAATTGTGTAACTTTAAAAAAAGTGACTATAACTTCTTTCTGGTCCACTTGATAAACATTTAAAAAATTTATATGTTGAGCACATATGACAGTATTTGTTCTTGCCTTAAGTCAGTGGTGTTTCTGCTCTAACATCTAGGAAGTGAAGTGAAGTGAAATGAAGTCACTCAGTCGAGTCCAACTCTTTGCGACCCCATGGACTATAGCTTACCAGGCTGTTCTGTCCATGGGATTTTCCAGGCAAGAATACTGGAGTGGGTTGCCATTTCCTTCTCCAGTATCTAGGAAGATGTTCCCTGTCTGGTCTTACTGAAGCATGGTTACTGACCGAATGACCATGTGTTTTCCTAACTGAATATTCTTATGCATGAATCTACATTTCTGTTTCTTGCAAAATCTATATTCTCATTTAGTGTAGCCCAGCTTTATATTCACGAATTTTTCTTTATAGCCTTGAAGTCGTTTCTGCAGTTAGATTGTATTATATCCTATCTCTGCTTTCTTGTTCTGGAAGTAAATATTTATTAAGCCACAAAATTAAATCCTATTGTTTCCTTAGTACCTCAGTACAACTTTGCACCTATTCTTTCACTATCTGAAAGATTTTCTGTCTTTTTAAACTCTTAGGATTTATTTTGGTTGTTTTGGTGTCAGTAGCTTTCTATAACCCATAATAACAGTCACAATAATCTTAAGATTTGTCATGATCAATATTTTTAAGACCGACAGTATAATTTTAAGGCACATGGTCTATATAGGATGTATTTAAACTTACAGGACTTACTACTAGCACTTGTCATAACTGCCCCTCCAACAGTGAGTTTTACCTAATTGTCATATTTAGAATGTCAGTCTACTGTCACTGTAGTTGATTAATCTTAGGATGATACTTTATTTCAACAAAGTTAATCACAGCCCTCTTGCCTTTGTCATGGTTGATTGATCTAGGGTTGGACACTTCACTTAAGATGGGTGAAAGAGATCCCTAAGGATTTTAAGCTGCAAATCATGTTTTGAAACTTCTTCTTTCTCTTGGTTAAAAAAAAAAGATGTGCATATTTTTCTCAAAGAAGACTGAGAGATGAAGGAAACAGTCATGAAAACAGAGAACAGAATCAGTTGCACAGGAAAGCAGAAATGAGACAAAGAAATGGATGTTCTCAAGTGTTCACATACCGGATCAAGCTGTATCCCTTATTTTCCCAAGCTTAAGTCTGCGAGATAGCTAGTAATTCTATTTTAATAATGATTTCTATCACTTGCAAACAAAATAAACCTAAATAATACTTTGTCTGTCTCTTCTAGTTCTTTTGAATTAGAGTTTATCTAATTGTCTATTATTTTTTTTTGTAGATCTTCCAATAAATTTGTTTATTTTTTAAAAATTTTATTATTATTATTATTATTTTTTACTTTACAATATTGTATTGGTTTTGCCATACATCAACATGCATCCGCCACGGGTGTACACGTGTCCCCCATCCTGAACCCCCCCTCCCACCTCCCTCCCCATACCATCCCATTGTCTTTATTTATATTGTCTAGTATGTGTCAAGAAATGTTGTGTCCTGTATTGAATTTCACCAAAATATATTTGAATATATTTTAAGTTAAAAGAGTTAAAAGAAGTATAAGTTAAAAGAAGACTTATCTTAAATAAAACTGCTTTCAATAAAAGTAATTCAATGAATTGATGCTTCCAATAAAAATAATTCAACAAAGTTGGTGACTGGACCATTTAAAACTGCTAAGTTTGCACATGTACAGATAATGGTAATGCAATGAAATTACAATATACCTGACTACCTAGTAGCTACAAATCTTCATTGAATATTTATTCCAAGTTATATTATAATTTCAGATTCTTCAAAATGTAAAGAAAAAAGGTCTCTGTCTATACTTGTGAAAATGTGCTAGTCTTTTAGAGTGGCCAGCATACATGTCTATATTCAAGACCAATTAATGGATTTAGGCTAACTGTAATAAGATTAGTTTGAGAAATCAGTAAATATCATAGCTACAGAGCACTAATACAATAAAACACTGTTTTCTTGAGTCAGTATGAAAACAAAGGAGAAATGTGTACTTTTAATATTTTTGCCCCTTTAAAATTTAGCAATACTTCAAATTATTCAAAATTAAAATCATTAGTCTCCTTTTAGTTGTCAGTTCTTTTTTCTCTCAGGAATTCAGCTAGTTAAGCACATCAAACCAGTAGTCTTTGTTCTTCAATCAGAATTAATCATTACACATGCTGCAGAGGCGGTAAGTGGCCAATTGTAAAGCTATATATAACCCTTACTTTCTTGTCTTTGTTTCATTTTGTTCTGTCTCCCACAACTTTTAATTAGTTCCTTCAGTTTTAGAGTTTCTCTATGTTTTTATTCTACTTTTTCCTATTACTTTACTTAATATTCTTTGCATTTATTCTGTGTATTTAGCAGTACACATTTATGAAGTTAGCATTATATACAGGTAATGAGAGATGGATAATGCTATAATTGATTTTAAGACACTTTGGAGACACTTTAAAAACACTTTTTAAAACACTTTAATTTTCTTTAGTTCATAAAAGTAACAATTTTCTATACCAAAATTTTCACAGTATTTTGAAACTTTCTAAACTTTTTGAAGTTTTCTAAAAGAATACTTAAAATTTAAATAGCAGTATTTAAAATGTAAGCTGAATTTGTTGGGGTTTCAGTGAAATTATAATATTAACCAGGTATCACCTGAATTTTTAATAAATATACTCATGAAATTCATAATACTTAATCAAAAATTTACATGATTATAGTAAGTGTAGTTCATAATAAACTAACAGTAAGGTGTTTTGTAATTTGAGCTAGATTAAGGTAGTCAGAGTATGTCTGAAAACTGAAATTAAATTGTTTAATTTAGTTTATTATGTCATTCATATATCTATTATATAGTATTATCTATATTTAATATGAACAATTCATTCAGAGTATCTTTAAGTGCAATTAGTTTTGCCTGAAATTTTAAGAAATGTTAATGAATTTTAATTTTAATAAGATTTTAATAAATTTTAATTTTTAATACCTATGTAATTTGTTTTCTTCAGATAACTTTTCTTTTTTTGTTTTTTTAAAAATCTATGTAACTAAATCAATGTGGCATGCTTTTCATTTAATCTGTGCATATTTGAATATATATATGTAATTTATTTAATTTTTAATCATCTAAATTATATGGGGTGTAGAAAATGTATAACATAATGGAGATGTAGGTTTGAAGTTCTTGGTAGTTCCTTCAGTTACCTAAAATATAGCTAAGACAAGGTTAATCTGTGTGGGTAGAATGTAGCCTAATAACCTAATTTTCAAATTGATTATCTCAAATCATGGAAACTTTCTCATAAGACATACCTCCTTAAAGTTTGGCTTTCTTCCAAAAGACATGTTCTTAATCTCCATTCACTGCCTCTTTCTGACCTCTCCCTGTGGGCCAGCCTCTATCCCACTACTTCATCATCATTCTATGCAGGACAGATAAGTATTCCTGCCTATTCCCCTTCCCAAAGTAGACCTTAGATCTGTATTTCAATATCTTAATGTTATTTAAACTTTGTGCTAAAGACCATTTATAACAGATCCCTATCCTCAGAAAAATTTATTTTTTTCCTCAGTAGGAAATTTCTACATCATTTCCAGACATTGGTAATAATAATAATTATGTAATGTTATGAATTTTTAAAATGGGATTCCTATATTTGACATCCAGATTAATTGTACAGATTTTGGTTGGGGATAGAGAATTTTTCTTGGTCTTGATTGACAATTAATTAGCTTATAATTCATTCCAGAAAGAGTTACATACCAACTCTATGCCAGGCTTTGTATTTGGTTCTAAGCATTCAATAGCAAGCAAAATCTGCATAGTTCCTGCCCAAATAAAACTTGCCACTAAATATTAAAGAAAACATGATAATTTTTAATGAGTAGGAGTCATTGCCCCTGAATCTCCTTGCCAATAATTTTATAAAGAACATTTTGAGTAGAGAATAAAATAGATTTATTGCTCTAATATATAATTTATACATAACAGCAGGAAAATGAAAAAAATCATAAATAAATCTTGGCTTTCTAGCAAAAATGATGAAGGAATGATATTTGACTTTAGAGATAAGAAAGGGAAGACGTGAAGGTTCATGGAGAGTAGGACAGATTCAGGTTTTAGATGATAGGGTTTTATCTATATAGAAATGTCCATGTAGAAGTTAGAAATCTAAATCTTCATCTAAGTGTAAAGTTCAGTGCTAAGGAAGGGTTAAAAAGGCAACTACACAAACCCTATGCAGGGTTTTCAGCTCAAATCCTTTGAGTCGATTTCACTGGCAACCAATGTGGCCTAATTTTTTATTTCTCAAGCCTGCACTCACTAGAAATGAGTTTTTAATGTCTCTTGCAGGCAGAGGTTCTTGGCATTCCGTTTGTATATGTGATTCAACCTGACTATTTTGGACTCTCTTCTCCCCTTTCACTTCGTCAAACTAGCTGCATTGGAAGCAATAATTAAAAAAACAAAAAAATGAGATAAAGTTTCATCCATCAACCCCTGATATATAATAAGGACTTAGAATACAGCAGACCCTAGAATATTTTAGGCAAGAAAAAATAAAGGGAATATGAAGTGTGACTCTGAAAATAGTAAAGAAAGAGAGATAACAACAGAACATGGTCTAAGGGGAGGCAAGGGATGATGGCAATAATTGTGCAGAGAGAGTCATTATCCATGGGAAGGAATAAGGACATCTCAGAAAGAGCTTTTATATTTGAATGCCTTATTATAAAAATTATAAGCACCTAATATTCTCAAAATTCACCAATATTTTTCCTGCAGATTCCCTTGCGTTAAAGACAAGGTATAACATCCAACATTTCAATTTTCATTTGACTTATATATTTTGCCTCAAGCTCTCATCCTGTAGTTATTTCATTTTTAAGCAAATCCCTTGTTTTAGCTCACTTAAGTGTGCCTCCTTATATATATTTTTTAAAGCCTCAGAAATGACTGTTTCTCTGCCTAATATTTTCTTTAATTACTATGACAGGAGAGGAAAATTAATTAAACACAGAAATATTTTAGCACACAATATGTGGATGGAAGTAAAGTTACTCAATTTTTGAAGTAAAGACATATTAATATTTTATCATTGTTTAAAGGTACATATAAACACTAAAATTATCAAATACCTGGAGGAAAAAACATTTTTAATATTTCACAAATCAGGTAGCTTGTATTTTGATTGACTTTGCTTTTTAGAAAATTAATATTTTTACAGAAAAATTGCACAGATATTAGTGGGTTCCCAGATACTCTCTCTGCAACAACTACACAGATTTCTCTGAATTATTACTGTCTTGCGTTAGTGTGGAACATTTGTTAAAAACAGTAAACCAACGTTGATATATTATTATTAACTTAAGCACATAGTTTTCCTTAGGGTTTACTCTTTGTGTTGTAGAGTTATATGGGCTTTTCAAATGAATCATTGTTTCCACCATTAAGATATCATATGGAAAAGTTTCACCACCCTAAAATCCTCTGTGTCACCTGTTCACCCCCCCTCTCTCCCCTTAAATCCTTGGAAACAACTGACCTTTTTACGAATTCTGTAGTTCTGCCTTTCCAGAATGGCATATTGTTGTTATCATACAATACAAAACATTTTCAGACTGGCTACTTTAAGTTAGCAATAAGCACTTAGGTTCTTCCATGTCTTTACATAGCTTGTTAGCTGTATTTTTTATATTGCTGAAAAACACTCTATTGACAATGTACCGTAGTTTGTTTCTTCATTCACCTTTTGAAAACATCTTGCTTGCTTCCACTTATTGGAAATTATGACTAAAGCTTCTATAAACATTTGTGTTCAGGTTTTTTTATGGAGAAATGTTTTAAAACATGACCTGAAGCTGATTGTGTGGTTCAGATTATGAGTTCCTTATTGCAAAAGTCAGGCTTAAATTGAAGAAAATAAGGAAAAACACTAGGCCTTTCAGGTATGACCTAAATCAAATCCCTTATGATTATGCAGTGGAGGTGACAAACAGATTCAAGGGATTGGATCTGGTAGACAGAGTGCTGGAAGAATTATGGACAGAAGTTCTTAACATTTGACAAGAGGGAGTAACCAAAACCATCCCAAAGAAAAATGTGAAAAGGCAAAGTGGTTGTCTGAGGAGGTTTTACACACAGATGAGAAAAGAAGAGAAGTGAAAGGCAAAGGAGTTAGGGAAATATAAAACCAATTGAATGTAGAGTTCCAGAGAATAGCAAGGAGAGAAAATAAAGCCTACTTAAATGAACAATACAGAGAAATAGAAAAAAATTAATAGAATGAGAAAGACTAGAGATCATTTCAAGAAAATTGGACATATCAAGGGAGCATTTCATGCAAGGATGAGCATGATAAGGGACAGGAGTGGTAAGAACCTAACAGAAGCAGAAGAGAGTAAAAAGAGGCATCAAGAACGCACAGAAGAACTATACAAAAAAGGTCTTAATACCCCTAGATAAACACAATAGTGTGGTCACTCACCTAGAGCCAGACTTCCTGAAGTGTGAAGTCAAGTAAGCCTTAGGAAGCATTACTACAAGCAATTTTTAGTGGAGGTGATGGAATTCCAGCTGAATGATGCTGTTAAAGTGCTGCAATCAATAGTCAGCAAATTTGGAAAACTCCACATGGGCCACAGGACTGGAAAAGGTCAGTTCTCTTTGCAATCTCAAAGAAGAGCAATGGCAAAGAACGTTCAAGTTACCATATAATTGTGCTCATCTCACATGATAGCAAGGTTATGTTCAAAATTCAACAAGCTAGGCTTCAGCACTATGTGAACCAAGAACTTCCAGGTGTACAAGCTGGGTTTCGAAGAAGAGGAATCAGACATCAAATTTGTTGGATCAAGAAGAAAGCAAGGGAATTCCAGAAAAACATCTACTTCTGCTTCATTGACTAAAGTTTTTGATTGTGTGAATCACAGCAAATTGTAGAAAATTCTTAAAGAGATGGGAATACCAGATCACCTTACCTGTCTCCTAAAAAACCTGTATGCAAGTCAAGAAACAACAATTAGATCTAGACATGGAACAACTGGCTAGTTCAAAATTGAGAAAGAGGTCCAACAAGGCAGCACATTGTCATCCTGCTTATTCAACTTCCATACAGGGTACATCATGCAAAATGCTGGGGTGGATAAATCACAAGCTGGAATCAAGATTGCTGGGAGAAATATCAACAACCTCAGATATGCAGACGATACCACTCTAGTGGTAGAAAGTGAAGAGGAACTAAAGAGCCTCTTGATAAGTGTGAAAGAGGAGAGTGGAAATGCTGACTTGAAACTCAATATTCAGAAAACCAAGATTATTCATCCAGGGATATCACTTCATAGCAAACAAGAGGGGTAAAAGTGGAAACAGGGACAGATTTTCTTCACATGGGCTTCAAAATCACTGCAGATGGTGACTGCAGCCATGAAATTAAAGATGCCTGCTCTTTGCAAGGAAAGGAAAGGAAAAGTAAAGGAAAGTCACTCAGTCAGGTCTGACTCTGTGACCCCATGGACTGCAGCCTACCAGGCTCCTCTGTCCATGGGATTTTCCAGGGAATAGTACTGGAGTGGATTGCCATTTCCTTCTCCAGGGTATCTTCCCGACCCAGGTCTGACTCTGTGACCCCATGGACTGCAGCCTACCAGGCTCCTCTGTCCATGGGATTTTCCAGGGAATAGTACTGGAGTGGATTGCCATTTCCTTCTCCAGTGTATCTTCCCGACCCAGGGATCGGACCCAGGGATCGAACCCAGGTCTCCTGCATTGGAGGCAGACGCTTTACCCTCTGAGCCACCAGGGATGTCCTTGCAAGGAAAACTATGACAAGCCTAGACAGCATATTAAAAATAAATAAATAAATAACAAAGACCTCACTCTGCCAACAAATGTCCATATAGTCAATGCTATGGTTTTTCCAGTTGTCATGTTCGGATGTGAGAGTTTGACCATAAAGAAAGTTGAGTGTGGAAGAATTGATGCTTCCCAGTTGTGGTGCTGGTGCTGGAGAAGACTCTTGAGAGTCACTTGGACAGCAAGGAGATCAAAACTGTCCATCATAAAGGAAATCAACCCCGAATATTCATTGGAAGTACTGTTGCTGTAACTGAAGCTCCAATATTTTGGCACTCGATGCAAAGAACCAACTCATTGAAAAAGATGCTGATGCTGGGAAAGATTGAAGGCAAAATGAGAAGGAGGAGGCAGAGGATGAGATGTTTTGATTAGCATCACTGACTCAATGGATATGAATTTGAACAAACTCTGAGAGATTGTGGAGGACAGGATCCTGGCAAGCTGCAGTCCATGGTGTTGCAAAGAGTGGGGCATGACTTAGTGATTAATAAAAAAAAAATTATATATATTTAACTAAAGTGAGTTAATGTCTAGTATCTCTGTTGATGAAACATATAGTCAGTCTATGGTTACCCTTAGAAGAAACTATCAAACTGTCTTCCAAAATTGTTGTTCCATTTTGCATTGCCGCCAACAATGAATGAAAGTTCTTGTTCTATATCCTTGCCTGCATTTGATGTTTTCAGTATTTTGGATTTTGTCACTCAAATCAGTATGTAGTGATATCTGCTTGTTTTAATTTACAATAGCATAATGATGTGATATTGAACACTGTTCTATATGCATACTCACCATCTGTAGGTCTTCTTTGGTGAGGTGTTCAGATCTTGTGCCCATGTTTTAACAAGGTTGTTTAGGTCCATATATTGAGTCTTAGAGTTCTTCATATCTTTTGGATACCATTCCTTTAACAAATATGTGTTTTTCAAAAGATTTTCCTTTGTCTGTTGCTTAACTTTTATTCTCTTAACAGTTTTTTAATGGAGTAGAAAATTTTAATTTTAGAGAAGTCTAACACATCAGTTATTTCTTTCATGGATAGTGCTTTGGATCTTTTATCAAATGAGTCATTGTGAAATCCAAAGTCACCTAGATACATTTCTAACTTACCTTTCAAAAGTTTTATACTTTTGTATACATTTACATCCGAGGTCCCTAGGGAGATAAAGATAGGGAGATCTTTTTGCAAAAGATATAGGAGATATACATTTATGTAGATATACATTTACGTCTGAGGTCCCTAGGGAGATAAAGATAGGGAGATCTTTTTGCAAAAGATATAAGATCTGTGTCTAGATTCTTTCTTTTTTTAATGAATTTGGTTTTTAGTTGTTCCAGTATCATTTACTGAAAAGTTATATTCTGTTTATTGAATTACTTTTGCTCTTTGTCAAATGTAATTTGAATGTATTAAATACTCTGTGTCTGTATTTCTATTCTATTCCATTATTTTTTGTTTATTCTTTTATTAATATCAGACAATGTTTGCTTAGTGTTTATTCTTTGATTAATTCCATGTCATTCTGATTTTGTAGTTTTATAGTAAGTCTTGAATTGGAGTAGTGTCAGTATGTTGACATTTTATTCTTTAGCATTTTGTTACCAATTCTGGCTCTTTTTATTTTCTGTAAAAACATTATAATCAAATGACCACAGATAAACAACAAGAATTTACTCTATAGCACAGGAAACTGTATTCAATATCTTGTAATAATTTATAACAGAAAATGATCTGAAAAAGAACATGTTACAAATATATGTATATATTTAAAATTATGTATAATTGAACATATATAAAGCTGAAGTCACTTTATTGTAACCTAAAATTATGCAACATTGTAAATCAACTATACTTCAATTACAAAATAAATTTTATGTCATTTTGTTGACATCCACTGAGCTATTCCTTGGGATTCCATCAAATCTACAGGTCAGTTAGGAAAAAACTGATACAAAATAGTATCCATTACCATGGGATATCTCTTAATTCATTTAGATAATCTTTGATTTTATTAGAGTTTTATGGTTATCATTTTACATACTTTGTTAGATTTATACCTGAGTATTTCCTTTAGTTTGGTTCTGACATAAATGGTACTTTGTTTTTTATTTCAAAATATATTAACCTGTATCCTATAACCTTGCTGTGATCTCTTATTAGCTTTAGAATTTCCTTTTTGACTATTTATGGAATTTTCTAGTGAGACCATCTTCTATATGCCAGTGAAGTCTGTTTAGTTTCTTCTTTCTCACCTGTTACTTTTATTTCCTTTTCTTATCTTATTTTATTAGCTAAGATTTCCAGTATTAAAATAGTAGTGGTGAAAAGGATATTTTTGCTTTCTCCTTCATCTTTCAGGAAAAATATCTTTTTTCTCACCATTAAGTATAGTTTTAGTTGCTGGGGTTTCATTTTTCCACTTTTTCTGCCTTTCCTTGTATTAATTGAGCATTTTTATTATTCCACTTCAATCATCAATTTACTTCTTATCTATGATGATGACTTAGTCACTCAGTCTTATCTGACTCTTTGTGAATCAGTGGACTTCAGCCAGCCCGCCAGGCTCCTCTGTCCATGGGATTCTCCAGGCAAGAATACTGGAGTGGGTAGCCATTTCCTTCTCCACTTCTTATATATATATATATATATTTTTTTTTTAAATATAAATGGCTTTTAGATACTAGAAATGTTAGTACTATAATATAAATTATTTTTAATTTAGGAAAAAAGTTACAATTATACCAAGCTTATAAAAAACTTACATTCTCTTCACCTTAAAGAAGAATGAACTTTGCAAAAGATATAAATAAAAGCAATATGATGAATATAGACTTTTCAGATATGGTTCTTTAGATATATAAAGCGTCTTAGACATTATGTGGCGGAGAAGTCAATGACATCCCACTCCAGTACTCTTGCCTGGAAAATCCCATGGATGGAGGAGCCTGGCAGGCTACAGTCCATGGGGTCACTAAGAGTCAGACACGACTGAGTGACTTCACTTTCACTTTTCACTTTCATGCATTGGAAAAGGAAATGGCAACCCACTCCAGTGTTCTTGCCTGGAGAATCCCAGGGACGGCGGAACCTGGTGGGCTGCCGTCTTTGGGGTTGCACAGAGTCGGACACGACTGAAGCGACTTAGCAGCAGCAGCAGCAGTAGCAGACATTATGTGGAGAAGGCAATGGCACCCCACTCCAATACTCTTGCCTGGAAAATCCCATGGACAGAGGAGCCAGTCCATGAGGTCGCTAAGAGTCGGACACGACTGAGCGACTTCACTTTGACTTTTCACTTTCACTTTTTGGAGAAGGAAATGGCAACCCACTCTAGTATTCTTGCCTGGAGAATCCCAGGGACAGGGGAGCCTGGTGGCCTGCTGTCTATGAGGTCGCACAGAGTTGGAAACGACTGAAGCGACTTAGCAGCAGCAGCAGACATTATGTGAAATATGAAATGTAGTAAAACTATCACCATGAAGCATTCTGCCTTATTTGTTTCTTCAGATTTCCTAGAGAACTTCAAAAATTATTTGAGGTAACCTACTATCTCCATATTCCCCTTGAAACCAAATGTGTTATTTAGAATGCAGCTTAAGCTGTTTTAGTAAAGAATCTTAAAACGTACATTTTTAAATAGGTCAGAACTTTTTCTGCTTCTCACATGACCATTCAGAACAGAAGAAGCTATAGCTTCAAAAGCTCATTAAGGGCTTCAGACTTTCAATCTTGTGGTCTTACCTTGCTTCACAGTGCTGCTTTTGTCTACAGAGTTAAGACTTTTGTCATTACCACATACTTATTGCAGGCCCCAGGAAGGAGAAAAGAGAGTAAGGGTCTGGGGCAAATGACCTGAATGTTACTTATGTAACTTCGAATCACATTTTATGACCTAATGCCTAAATAAGAACTGCAAAGTCACATTTCACCAGCTGAGCCACAAGGGAAGCCGCTGCATTTCACTAACAAGAATTTAATCATATGGACAGATGTAACTGCAAGAGAGACTGGGAAATATGATATTTAGTTGGGAAGTCATATGCACAACTAGGACTTACAAGCAGAGGGTGGGAGTTCTTACAAGAAAAGAAAAATAAGAGGATGATAGAATAATGCAGTTTCCGTACCAAGCGTTTAATTTTAAAAATTAATGTATATTTGTATTTATACTGGTATTTGTTTTAATAATAGAAAAGCAGTAGAACTTCATCAATTAGCAGGCCTTGAAAGATTTAAATAGGTAAATCTCTATTTATTTGAGGGTAAAGATTAAATTTTTTTAATACTAAATTATATTATGTGTTTTAAGGTTTCTATGAAGTAGGAATCATAGACACATATGATTCCTATGTATATTAATATTATAGTATATATGTTTTTATTGTTTCCATTATATATATAAGTATTATATCTGATATCCAAGAACAGTAGTAGAATATTAGCATTACTGATATGATAAGAATATAAACAGCGTTTATAATGCCTACAGGTAGTACTCAACAGGTCTGAGTAAGACATCATTTATTTATTTTCTGTTAAGTAGCTAAGGACTTCTGGCAAACTGGAAATTAAATATCAAATCTCTAAAATGAACCAAATTATACAGAACAATTTTATTCTTTTCTTTCTGTAAAATTATCTTAGTTTATAAGCTTATAACTTTAGCAAAGATTAAAGCTGAAAATACTTGAAGAAATATATATATATAATATATATATATATATATACACATGTATATATCATTCATAAATATAATTCTGCATATATGTATACATTTACCCACCTGAAGACAAAATATCTGAACTAGTTTGTTCTAACATAGGTAAATGTGGCAAAGACTTAGAAGACTTAATGAGGCTAAATCAAATTAATTATAATTGTATCTATGACAGCAAGTCCCCCCAAACTGCCTCCTGGCATTGCAGAGACTTTGGCAAATATGAGCTTAGGTCACACTACTCAAAATCAAGGAGTTGACAGACCAAATTTTCTTCCTGAGATTTCACTCATTAGCCAAACCGAAGTACTTAGTATATCAGGTAATGCTGCTTGAATTCTCGAACACTAGGCTTTGGGATATGATCCCATGTTCACTCATTGAAAAGTGTCTAAATACTTATACCTGGTATAATGGTCCACAGATGACAGCTTGGGCAGAAGGATTTTTTCTTCTCTCTGTCATGTAATTTTGACAGTTTTACAAACTGTGTAACAGCCACCTTCAGACTCCATCTTAACTGTTTGTTTATTGTACAGCCATAAATTGTGTTTCTCTGACTTTTAAAGATTCTTGTAGATGTTATTATAACAGCCTTTGATAAGTTTCAAATTGGATGAAGATATTTACAGATTAATTTGTAGAAATAAAAAAAAGCAAACATTTACATTAATTGGAAGATAAGGCAATGTTTTCTTAAGTAGCTGGTATTTGTTACAGCTACTTATTAAGAAGACATGGCAAGAATACACAGAAGAACTGTACGAAAAAGATCTTCATGACCCAGATAATCACGATGGTGTGATAACTCACCTAGAGACAGACATCCTGGAATATGAAATCAAGTGGGCCTTAGAAAGCATCACTATGAACAAAGCTAGTGGAGGTGATAGAATTCCAGTTGAGCTATTCCAAATCTTGAAAGATGATGCTGTGAAAGTGCTGCACTCAATATGCCAGCAAATTTGGAAAACTCAGCAGTGGCCACAGGACTGGAAAAGGTCAGTTTTCATTCCAATCCCAAAGAAAGGCAATGCCAAAGAATGCTCAAACTACCACACAATTGCACTCATCTCACACGCTAGTAAAGTAATGCTCAAAATTCTCCAAACCAGGCTTCAGCAATATGTGAACCATGAACTTCCAGATGTTCAAGCTGGTTTTAGAAAAGGCAGGGGAACCAGAGATCAAATTGCCAACATCCACTGGATCATGGATAAAGCAAGAGAGTTCCAGAAAAACATCTGTTTCTGCTTTATTGACTATGCCAAAGCCTTTGACTGTGTGGATCACAAGAAACTGTGAAAAATTCTGAAAGAGATGGGAATACCAGACCACTTGATCTGCCTCTTGAGAAATCTGTATGCATGTCAGGGAGCAACAGTTAGAACTGGACATGGAACAACAGACTGGTTCCAAATAGGAAAAGGAGTACGTCAAGGCTGTATATTGTTACCCTGCTTATTTAACTTATATGCAGAGTACATCGTGAGAAATGCTGGACTGGAAGAAACACAAGCTGAAATCAAGATTGCCGGGAGAAATATCAATAACCTCAGATATGCAGATGACACCACCCTTATGGCAGAAAGTGAAGAGGAACTAAAAAGCCTCTTGATGAAAGTGAAAGAGGAGAGTGAACAAGTTGGCTTAAAGCTCAACATTCAGAAAACAAAGATCATGGCATCCGGTCCCATCACTTCATGGGAAATAGATGGGGAAACAGTGGAAACAGTGTCAGACTTTATTTTTCTGGGCTCCAAAATCACTGCAGATGGTGACTGCAGCCATGAAATTAAAAGACACTTACTCCTTGGAAGGAAAGTTATGACCAATCTATATAGTATATTCAAAAGCAGAGACATTACTTTGCCAACAAATGTTCTAGTCAAGGTTATGGTTTTTCCCGTGGTCATGTATGGATGTGAGAGTTGGACTGTGAAGAATGATGAGCGCCAAAGAATTGATGCTTTTGAACTGTGGTGTTGGAGAAGACTCTTGAGAGTCCCTTGGACTGCAAGGAGATCCAACCAGTCCATTCTGAAGGAGATCAGCCCTGGCTGTTCTTTGGAAGGAAGGATGCTAAAGCTGAAACTCCAGTACTCTGGCCACGTCATGCGAAGAGTTGACTCATTGGAAAAGACTCTGATGCTGGAAGGGATTGGGGGCAAGAGGAGAAGGGGACGACAGAGGATGAGATGGCTGGATGGCATCACTGACTCGATGGACGTGAGTCTGAGTGAACTCCGGGAGTTGGTGATGGATAGGGAGGCCTGGCATGCTGCGATTCATGGTGTCGCAAAGAGTCGGACACGACTGAGCGACTGATTTGATCTGATCTGATTTGTTACACATATTTAATTATTTGTAATTGAATTATTATTTATTCTGATTCAGATCAGTTGCTCAGTCGTCATTATTATTTATACCTCTATATTATAGTAAGGTTTTAAATTAATGTGCTATTTTTTCAGAATATGTCCAATTTTCCTTGACACCTATGAAAAAATGGGCTATTTAAGCATGTACACCATTTCTAAGCTCTATTATAAAGTGATAGAAATAAAAATATTCTGCACCTGTTAGAAGATATATAGGGTAATATATAGATAAAACCAAAATATATAGGACATTATAAAGATCATAGGTCTGTCTTCTAAACTGTATAAAATCAGCAGAAAACCCTCATCCCTTCTCCCTTACTGTCAAACAGTATATCCTCCCTTATTAAGTAAAGCAATCACAAGACCTAATTCAATTTCCCGCTATTATAATAGTGAAATACATCTGTGTCATTATATCCCTTCCATTCTTTTTCCAGTTGTAATAGAAGAAGTATTACTTCCCATGTCAGAAATAATTTTTCTATTTGTGTTTTGGGGTCTATTTTTTTTCCTTCTCTGGCACAAAAGTTTCTCATATGTAGTCAATTCTTTCTCTTTAGAGATGCCTTCCCTTTAACAATTAAAGAGGTATATCAATCCACCAATATATCAACAAACAACAAAACAAATTCTACCCTATGTTCTCTTAAGCTGACTATCTCTTCACTCACAGTCATAATTATTGAGTTATTTATACTCCTTGGCCTTCCCTGGTGATTCAGTGGGAAAGAATCTGCCCACCTTCCAATGCAGGTGATACAGGTTCACTCCCTGGTTGGGAAGATCCTCTGGAGAAGAAAATGGTACCCCACTCAGTATTCTTGCCTGGGAAATCTCGTGGATAGAGGAGCCTGATGAGCTACAGTCCATGGGGTTGCAAAGAGTCAAATAGGACTTACTGACTAAACAGCACAGCAACAACAGCATTTATACTTCATGTCTCCTTGACTTACTGCACATTTCAATGTATTCTGAGATCTTTATCACCAAAATAATAAATTATATATACAAAATCAAAAATGTCAAGTGTGGACTTTTTCAGTCATTTTCTAAGTTTCTCATTAGCAACATTTGAAATATTCTCGAACAGTGCTTCATGCTCTGATACCTTGACTCCTGTTATAGCATATTCTTTTTATTCATAGTCATATATTTAACTGTATATTGGAAATATCCATTTGGACAGTTCTTAAAAATATGTCACCCTGCATTTTCCTATTCCCAACAAATCACTTTCTTTGTGTGTGTTTTTAGTTTACTGTCTATTCAGTTGCCCATAAAACCTTTCTCATCTTTGGCCATATCTTTTACTTCCCTGTGTGTGTGTGTGTGTGTGTGTGTGTGTGTGTCCTAAGTTGCTTCTGCTGCTGCTGCTGCTGCTAAGTCGCTTCAGTCGTATCCGACTCTGTGTGACCCCATAGACGGCAGCCCACCAGGCTCCCCCGTCCCTGGGATTCTCAAAGCAAGAACACTGGAGTGGGTTGCCATTTCCTTCTCCAATGCATGAAAGTGAAAAGTGAAAGTGAAGTCGCTCAGCTGTGTCTGACTCTTAGCGGCCCCATGGACTGTAGCCCACCAGGCTCCTCCATCCATGGGATTTTCCAGGCAAGAGTACTGGAGTGGGGTGCCATTGCCTTCTCTGTAAGTTGCTTCAGTCATGCCCAACTCTTTTGTGACCTTGGACTGTAGCCCACCAAGGCTCCTCTGTCCATGGGGATTCTCCAGGAAAGAATAATGGAGTGGGTTGCCACTTCCCTAAATCATCTTAAATAATCAATCAGAATTCTTCTATTTCCTAAATATAGTTCAAATCTGTTCACTTGTATCTATCACTTCAGCTGCCATTTCACTCAGCTCACAATTTTATGGTCTTGCCTAATCTTGTAGGACCTCCTACAATAGAGATTCTTAATAGCAATGTGTTTTTCTCATTGCACACCTGGTAATTTTTTTTAAATTTCAAACGAAGTCATATCATTCCACTGTTTAGTGGCTTCCAATTTTCACCTTTTTATCATTGATCTCTATCAAGCATAGATTTTTAAAATTTAACTAATTTTACTTAAATACAAAGTAGTAATACAAGCATAATTCAGGAATACTTAAACACATCTCTTAGGTTAATTTTCCCATTATGAATTATTTGGTAATTTTTAGATATTGTAAATTAAGAATTTAAATGATTATGTCACTAAATAAGAAAGAAATGTATAGAATATTGCACATAGTATGATACTACTGGTGATTTTATGTGGGGAAAAAAACCTAACACCTGTAAGTAAAAGATTCACAACTTTCAATAATATTTTTGTTTTTTTGCAATTGTATGTTTATTACAGTATAAAACATTGTAAACAAACACAATATTAACTCTTATTTATCAGTTTCAACCTACTTAATTTAACTTCCAAGGATACAAAACACCTTTTTTAAGATGAAGTATTTTAGGTTATTTGCTTTAAGTATTTCACTTGTTAAAAGATGTTTTTACCTCAAAGGGAATGAATATCATGTTCAAAGCAATAAATTTCTCACAAATGAATTCCAAAAGAGTTATGTTTTCCATGGTGATGACATTCATGCTGCAGTACACTCTAAATATCAAATATTTTTCATATTTCTTTAACCCCCAAATACATGAAATACATATTGTTGAATATTCAAAATAAAATATTAAATTCTCTAGGGCTTCCCTGGTAGCTCAAAAGGTTAAGAATCTGCCTGCAATGCAGAAGACCCAAATTCCATCACTGGGTCAGGAAGAGCCTCAAGAAGGAAATGGCAACCCCTTCTAGTATTCTTGCATGGAGAATTCCATGGACAGAGGAGTCTGGCAGGCTACAGTCTATGGATTGCAAAAGAGTTAGACATGACTTAGCAACTAACATCCTCTCACTCAAATATTTGAGTGTTCAAAACAATTGAATATTTGAGTTAAATATAAACATTTAAAAATATTTTCTGTAGTACAATCTTATTACCCCCCCAAAAAATCAATTATGTTTATCAAGAAATTTTTAAAAGTCAGTTTTATTGAGGAATTGCTAATATATGCTCATCAGTCCTTTTAATTGCTTTTTAAATGAACATTATAGAAGAATGATGTAAGAAAGACCAAATAATTTTGTTGCTTATAGAGAAAAATATTCTGCATAGTCACTGGCTTTATGTAGCTAATATGAATTTGTAATTACTTCAATAGACTTCCCTGGTGGCTCAGATGTTAAAGCATCTGCCTACAATGTGGAAGACTCAGGTTCAGTCCCTGGGTTGGGAAGATCCTCTGGAGAAGGAAATGGCAACCCACTCCAGTACTCTTGCCTGGAAAATCCCATGGATAGAGGAGTGTGGTAGGCTACAGTCCATGGGGTCGAAAAGAGTCAGACACAAGTGAGCAACTTCACTTTCTTTCACTTTTCAATTGGTCCTATTTTAGGGGTGAAATAACTGGCTAATTTTTTTTTTTTCATGTCTGAGTGAAATTTGTAATAGAACATTGCAGAGATCCAGAGGGTAAGTGGGGATACATTTAATGAAGCATTATTATAGCATGTTAAGTAAATTTCATTTAATTTGTAAATTTTGAAAGTTTTCCAAGACTCATAACATTGGAAAAAATTCAATTTAAAATCAGATACCTAGTCAATTTACTGGTTTGTTTCTAGTACCCTCACAAACATAAAGAATATAAAAAGATTCATAAAGTAGTTTATTTCCACTTTAATTATTCCTGGTTTTCATTTGTTTTTGAAAGGCTTTTATGATCATTGGAATTATTGAGTCTTTTTGATGTCTTCAGTAATCCCTGAAATGGGTGAATATTAATACTGTCATACATATGTGTCATACATATATATACATTGTACATGTGTGTATATATATACATCACAATATTTTAGAATTCATTTTTGGTAAGAATTTTTAAATATAAATGTATAATATATTTTTAACACATTTGATTACATTTAATATCAACCCCCCTCCCCAACCTCTTTGAAATAGGGCAGAAGAATGTTTAAAATTTTCCATTTTCCTAGTGAACTATTTGGGAATTAGAGAAATAATAAAAGATTATATTTTAGACAGTATTGAGTCTGCATGCAGTGCTGGTCTCCTCATGCATCTTATTTTTCCCCCATAAAAATTACATCATTATTATGAAAAAATCATAGCGTATGAGTTTGTAAATATAAATTCAAATATATGAACTACTAACTGTGTGACTTTGAACAAGTGATTTATCCTTCAGGCTCATATCCTTATTTGTAAAATGCATATTGCAAAAGATAATACATAAAATGATAACTCAGTAGTTCACAGTAGGTCCTCATTAATCTTGTTGTCTTTTCTTTCTTCATATTTCTCTTAACTCTATGAAGTAAAACATGGTTACAAATAAAAATAATGTATATGTATATATTTCCTATATGTGGTAGATGTGTACATATATATATAATGTTTGTATATGTATATATCTAGAATAATATTGCACATTCTTACAAAAAGTTGAAACATCTTTTTTCTAAATACTTTAAGGATGATACTAAGATCCTGTGTGCCACGTGCTGCTGCTGCTAAATCACTTCAGTCGTGTCCAACTCTGTGTGACCCCATAGATGACAGCCCACCAGGCTCCCTTGTCCCTGGGATTCTCCAGGCAAGAACACTGGAGTGGGTTGCCATTTCCTTCTCCAATGCATGAGAGGAAAAGTGAAAGTGAAGTCGCTCAGTCATGTCCGACTCTTGGTGACCCCATGGACTGCAGCCTACCAGGCTCCTCCATCCATGGGATTTTCCAGGCAAGAGTACTGGAGTGGGGTGCCATTGCCTTCTGCATGTGCCACATGTGATGCAGCCAAAAAAAAAAAAAAAATTGTAATTGAAATTACTTTAGAAAAAATTGGTATAAAACCAGACTGAAACTTGATAAATCCTTAAATTGTATATATTTAAAAAGTATTTAAGTGTTTGAGTTGAAGGATATACATATAGTTTAAAATAGTCATCTGGAAAATTGATTAATTGAATCCACTGAGGTAGTAAAGCAATCTATGTGTGGAGGCCAGAATGTAATAGCAAAACTTGAACCCAGGATATGAATGCTGGGAAAACTTCCTTTTTAGAGGGAATAGATTAGTCGTTATTGGCATGTTACTATAACAGAAAGATGAAAGTTGTGCTAAAAAAGTGTACTTCTAGATCTACTATCTTGACTAAATAAGTGTTTAATAAAAAACAAACAAAAAAAAAACTTTAACCCACAGAGAAATTAACTCAAATATATTCTGAAATGTGATTTCCATTTCCTTACTGACACACAATAGAAATGATCGCTGAAAATATACTGTTAGTGGAATCTTTAAATTTGGGTCCTTAGAATTAAAGATAAAAATGAGTGAGTAATTCAGACATAAACTATCAGTACTTCTGTGTTGGGTTTCAGGAATAATCTGTTCAAGTACTTAAAGTGTATTTAATGCTTAAGTTAAAGAGGAGAGTGAAAAAGTTGGCTTAAATCTCAACATTCAGAAAACTAACATCATGGCATCTGGTCCCATCACTTCATGGGAAATAGATGGGGAAACAGTGGAAAGAGTGTCAGACTGTATTTTTGGGGGCTCCAAAATCACTGCAGATGGTGACTGCAGCCATGAAATTAAAAGACACTTTCTCCTTGGTAGGAAAGTTATGATCAACCTAGATAGCATATTGAAAAGCAGAGACATTACTTTGCCAACAAAGGTCCATCTAGTCAAGGCTATGGTTTTTCCAGTGGTCATGTATGGATGTGAGAGTTGGACTGTGAAGAAAGCCGAGCACTGAAGAATTGATGCTTTTAAACTGTAGTGTTGGAGAAGACTTTTTTTTTTAATATACATTTATTTATTTTAATTGGAGGTTAATTACCTTACAGTAATGTATTGGTTTTGCCATACATCAACATGAATCCACCACAGGAGAAGACTCTTGAGAGTCCCTTGGACTTATTTAGTCACAAAGAGTCAGATACAACTGAGCAACTGAATTGGACTGAACTGAACTGAATGCTTAAGTTGTGTACTCATAATCTATGAGGGGTAGCAGAAACCAAATTTATTCAAATATTTAAAGATAATCTAAGATTATCCATATTTGTATGATCATTGATAAAATTAACTGTTGCTGTAGTTCAGTCACTCAACATATGTCCAACTGTTTGTAACCCCAGACTGTAGCCTGCAAGGCTCCTCTGGTGTTCATGGGGTTCTCCAGGCAAGAATATTGAGAGTATGTTGCCATTAAATTAACTGTGTATATTTAATACTTGGGATGGTTTTGTTAGATTTGTTGATTGGGGAATTTGAAGAAATTTAAATATATTACATATATTCAGACAGTTCAGTCGCTCAGTCATGTCCAACTCTTTGTGACCCCATGAATCGCACCATGCCAGGCCTCCCTGTCCATCACCAACTCCCAGAGTTCACTCAAACTCATGTCCATCCAGTCGGTGATGCCATCCAGCCATTTCATCCTCTGTGGTCCCCTTCTCCTCCTGCCTGCAATCCCTCCCAGCATCAGGGTCTTTTCCAATGAGTCAACCCTTCGCATGAGGTGGCCAAAGTATTGGAGTTTCAGCTTCAGCATCAGTCCTTTCAGTGAACACCCAGGACTGGTCCTCTTTAGGTGAACTGGTTGGATCTCCTTGCAGTCCAAGGGACTCTCAAGAGTCTTCTCCAACACCACAGTTCAAAAGCATCAATTCTTTGGCGCTCAGCTTTCTTCACAGTCCAACTCTCACATGCATGCATGACTACTAGAAAAACCTTAGACAGACCTTTGTTGGCAAAGTAATGTCTCTGCTTTTCAGTATGCTATCTAGGTTGGTCATAATTTTTCTTCCAAGGAGTGTCTTTTAATTTCATGGCTGCAGTCACCATCTGCAGTGATTTTGGAGCCCAGAAAAATACAGTCTGACATTGTTTCCACTGTTTCCCCATCTATTTCCCATGAACTGATGAGACTAAATGCCATGATCTTCATTTTCTGAATGTTGAGCTTTAACCCAACTTTTTCACTCTCCTCTTTCACTTTCATCAAGAGGCTTTTTAGTTCCTCTTCACTTTCTGCCATAAGGGTGGTATCATCTGCATATCTGAGGTTATTGATATTTCTCTCAGCAATCTTGATTCCAGTTTGTGCTTCTTCCAGCCCAGCATTTCTCATGATGTACTCTGCATATAAGTTAAATAAGTAGGGTAACAATATACAGCCTTGACTTACTCCTTTTCCTATTTGGAACCAGTCTATTGTTCCATATCCAGTTCTAACTGTTGCTTCCTAACTTGCATGTAGGTTTCTCAAGAGGCAAGTCAGGTGGTCTGGTATTCCCGTCTATTTCAGAGTTTTCCACAGTTTATTGTGATCCACACAGTCAAAGGCTTTGGCATAGTCAATAAAGCAGAAATCAATGTTTTTCTGGAACTCTCTTGCTTTTTTGATGATCCAGCAGATTGTTGGCAATTTGATCTCTGATTTCTCTGCCTCTTCCAAAACCAGCTTGAACATCTGGAAGTTCATGGTTCATGTACTGCTGAGGCCTGGCTTGGAGAATTTTGAGGATTACTTTACTAGAGTGTGAGATGAGTGCAATTGTGTGGTAGTTTGAGCATTTTTTGGCATTGCCTTTCTTTGGGATTGAAATGAAAACTGACCTTTTCCAGTCTTGTGGTCACTGCTGAGTTTTCCAAATTTGTTGGCATATTGAGTGCAGCACTTTCACAGCATCATCTTTCAGGATTTGGAATAGCTCAACTGGAATTCCATCACCTCCACTAGCTTTGTTTGTAGTGATGCTTTCTAAGGCCCACTTGACTTCACATTCCAGGATGTCTGGCTCTAGGTGCGTTATCACACCATCATGATTATCTGGGTCGTGAAGCTCTTTTTTGTACAGTTCTTCTGTGTATTCTTGCCACCTCTTCTTAATACCTTCTGCTTCTGTTACTACTACTACTAAGTTCTTCAGTTGTGTCTGACTCTGTGCGACCCCATAGACAGCAGCCCACCAGGCTCCCCCATCCCTGGGATTCTCCAGGAAAGAACACTGGAGTGGGTTGCCATTTCCTTCTCCAATGCATGGAAGTGAAAAGTGAAAGTGAAGTTGCTCAGTCGTGTCCGACTCTTAGTGACCCCATGGACTGTAGCCCACCAGGCTCCTCCATCCATGGGATTTTCCAGGCAAGAGTACTGGAGTGGGGTGCCATCTGCTTCTGTTAGGTCCATACCATTTCTGTCCTTTATCGAGCCTATCTTTGCATGAAATGTTCCCTTGGTATCTCTAATTTTCTTGAAGACATCTCTAGTCTCCCATTCTGTTGTTTTCCTCTATTTCTCTGCATTGATCGCTGAGGGAGCCTTTCTTATCTCTTCTTGCTATTCTTTGGAACTCTGCATTCAGATGCTTATATCTTTCCTTTTCTGCTTTGCTTTTTGCTTCTCTTCTTTACACAGCTATTTGTAAGGCCTCCTCAGACAGCCATTTTGCTTTTTTGCATTTCTTTTCCATGGGGATGATCTTCATCCCTTTCTCCTGTACAATGTCACGAGCCTCTGTCCATTGTTCATCAGGCACTCTATCTATCAGATCTAGTCCCTTAAATCTATTTCTCACTTCCACTGTATAATCATAAGGGATTTGATTTAGATCATACCTGAATGGTCTAGTGGTTTTCCCTACTTTCTTAAATTAGTGTCTGAATTTGGCAATAAGGAGTTCATGATCTGAGCCACAATCAGCTCCTGGTCATGTTTTTGGTGACTGTATAGAGCTTCTCCATCTTTGGTTGCAAAGAATATAATCAGTCTGATTTTGGTGTGACCATCTGGTGATGTCCATGTGTAGTCTTCTCTTGTGTTGTTGGAAGAGAGTGTTTATGATCAACTTTAAATTTCTTAATAAAATTCCTTACTTCAGTGCAAACCCCTCAAAGTGATTTCAAAGATAGAGGAGCATTATATAGAAACAGAAGGTTTTATAATTTTGGTTTAAAAATAAAACTCTAGTTTAAAAAATTTATTTCAGTAAATTGAATATTAATTTTTTATGATTTTATGTATTTATGGCTGTGCTGGATCTTTGTTGCTGCCCACGTGCTTTTTTCTAGTTGCAGCAAGCAGAGGGCTGCTTTCTAGTTGCAGTGCATGGCTTTTCATTGTGGCGGCTTCTCTTGTTCCGAGCACAGGCTCTAGGGCTTGTGGGCTTCAGTGGTTGCAGCATGCAGGCTCAGTAGTTCTGGCTCCCAGGTTCAGTAGTTGTGGTATACAGGCTTTAGTTGCTCTGAGGAATGTGGACTCTTCCTAGATCAGTGATCGAACTTGTGTCTCCTGCATTGGCAGGCGGATTCTTTACCACTGAGTCACCAGGGAAGCCCCAAATATCAATTTTTAACACACAAGAAGGTAAAAAGATTTTTTGCCCCAACTTCAAATACACCAAAACACAGATTGACAGTTAGATTCAAATATGTAATTTATGAGATACTTTCTCACACATTTAATTATGCTCTTTGATTCTTAAAACCTATTAACAACTTCCTTTGAATAAAACAGAAAAGGTTAAGATTAGCTATTTTCCATATTTTATATAATTAGCAATAAAATTAAATTTATATGTTGCCATCTCATAGCAAATCTGATAACTAATTGACCATCAACTTTTCCCATTATGTCATTATAATATGTAGTCTGCTTCCAATCTGGAATTATCCAGCATTACTCATGATCAGACCGTGAAGAGTTTTCTTGTAGCCTTTGTCAAATTTTATTATCAGAGTAATGCTAATCCTGGAGATTATTTTTTAAAATGTTTTTGTCAACTGAAAATCAAATATCTGTAAATCTGTTTTAGTTAAATATATTAAGTTTTGGATGAATATGTCCTGACGTTGAATAAAATTTAGTGTTTGTCATATAAGAAACTCTATTTACTATGAAAAAAGATCCACTGAGGTTCAAGAGAGGATGTTGAACTCACCTCTCCAAGGCTGGAGGATCAAGTTCAACTTTAAGAAGAGCATATCGGGAGGGAAATAATGTTGCAGTCATATATGGAATATACATTTCTTATTAAAGAGTCAAGGATTGGAGACTCAGAGATGTAAAGTAACTTTCCCCAAATCACAAACTTTAGCAAGAAGCAGACCTAAATGGGTTTTGTACTATATACAGGTAACTTCCTTAACATTTTGACTTTATTTTTGAGATTAAAATTGAGAGTAATAATAATATTCTCATAAATCCTCATGAAATGTAAATATTCTCATGGGTGCTGAAGTATTTATTGGACAGTTATATTTGGTTACAAAACAGTTCTTTACAGCCTCAGACTTTATCTATCAACTTAATGTATGTTTGTTGTTGTTTTTGTTAATCACTAAGTTGTGTTCCACTCTTGTGACCCCATGGTCTGTATCCCACCAAGCTCTTCTGTCCATGGAATTTCTCAGGTAATAATACTGGAGTGGGTTGTCATTTACTTCTACAGGGATTCTTCCTGATGCAGGGATGGCACCCACATCTCTTGCATTGGCAGGCAGATTTTTTACTGCTGAACCACCAGGGAAACTCTAATATATGTTTGCTGCTGCTGCTGCTACTAAGTCGCTTCAGTCATGTCCAACTCTGTGCAACCCCATAGACGGCAGCCCACCATGCTCCCCCATCCCTGGAATTCTCCAGGCAAGAACACTGGAGTGGGTTGCCATTTCTTCTCCAATGCATGAAAGTTGTTTACCATAATACAATTATACAACTCTGTATGATTATGATAGGAGGTACTACTCTGGTGAACAAATTGTGGAACAAATGTAACTAAAATTGCTAAGCGTAAAATGAATAGGTAGCAGCAGAAATATACTGATATATGAGAATAGGTGAACTATAGACATTAGTCCACTGTATTGAGTGAATGAAAGTCAGTTCACCAGATGAATTAGGTCAAAGGAGGTCAAATAGGAGCTTTTACTGCACTTGAAAATTTAAGCAGTCACAACATTAATTCAAATACTTAGAAACATTATATAAATCACACGTACAATAAGTTATATTCTGTATATAGGGAAGCTTCATTAATTGTGTGTCTGTATGTATGTGAAGACATGGTCCTTGATTACTGTTTCAAGTCTTTCTCTTTACTAAAGGGTCAAGCCTTCTTTTGATGGTTAGGCAGCTTCCTATATCTTCTCGGGTTGACTGAAAAATAGTGTCATTCGTATCTGTGCATAAATTGAACATTATGACCCAACTGTCATGTAACAGGAGGGATCATCTGTCTTTCCTTTTTTGAGTCAAGGGATTTTGGCAGGAACATAATATTCCCTTCAAAATCAGTTTGTTCCCTTGACTTTTTTTTTTTTTTTTATAGACTCTATTTATCTGATTCTGCCTCTTCCACAGTCTTTGGGCTTCCAGACTGATTAGATCCTAATTCTTTTGGCATGCTGTCAACATATCCCACTCAGAATAACTATTAAACCTTTGCTTTTGCTACTCGTCTGCAATTTTGTTTCCCTTTCTGTGCACCATGTCTATGCTCTGTGATTTTCACCTATTTTTGCCTCAGGCTGTCTCCTGACAGTGTTACCACCTCCCTCTATGAATTTGTTGCTTCTTTGCCCAAGTAATTTATTTATGTCCCCTTCTTTCTTTCCCCATCTCACTTCAATTTATGATCCCAACTATTAACTTTTTATGTATACGTTCTTTTGTTTCGTTTCAATTCACCATGAATATTTTAAAAGATTAGACATTTTATTTTTTCTCAAATATATAAACAGTACATTTTTCAAGATTAAAAGGTTTCACATGTAAATACTCATGTTGCAACTACAATAACCCAATAACCAATTATTAAGAGGAAGATCTCCTTTTCTATTTAGCAGAAACACTGAATGCTTCAAATGTTGCTAATGTAAGCTAAATCATTCATCTGGATTTTTTTCTTCAACTTGAATAGTTTTATACACTGGTAACAGTTAAAACTGCAATTTAAACAGGTTTTCAGTATTATGTATTAGCTAGTATACAGATTTTATTCAAAGATGTATATGTGTTCTCAGGAAATTAATCCAGGGATATTGTCAACAAAAATGGATTCTCTGTTGTTTTGCATTAATACAAATTCTTTCAAAGGAAAGTATAGTGAAGTCATAAATGCAGTTGAAAATAATTGATTAAATCTTTCCCTTTTATCCAATAACAGAAATAAGCATTTGAGAACTAAGAAAACTTTTAAGAATTGAACTAAGCTGATGGCTTTGAGTACTTATGTTACTTAGAATAAAGGATGGTTGTTCAGTTTTCAGATGTTCTCAATTGTCTTATTTCCACCATTTTTGGAGGAACTCTGTATGTTTTATTATTCAATTAACTACTAAGGAAGTAGTTTTCTTCTGCATTACATGGGAGAAAATGTAATTGACTGAATTACCAGGAAAGTTGAATCTGAAATGAAAATTGGATTAGTGTGTAGGAAGTTTATTAAGGAATGTTCAGGTATTCACCACCTATAGAAGGAATAGAAAAAGGAAAAAGCAGGACTGGAATGGGAAAAAGAAATCAAACAAACTGGAATTTTCTGGAGTATTAACGATCTCAGCTGATCACTTGGAAATGAGGATAGTTGTTAGAAAGTACACCAAACTGGGATAAGAAGACTAGATTTTTGTGCTATATTGAGCAATCATTGGATGAGTAGATTTTGCTAAAGAGAGTTGACCTTGCAAGAGGCAATTCTTATTAGCAAAAAGAGATATTGGAGGACTTTAAGGGGAATCTGGGCGGCAAATTCCACCATAAGCTAAAGAAATAATTACTCAAAGTAAAATAAAAACACTTTAAGAAAAATAGGCACATGATTGTACAAAGACAGCATCAATCATTTAATATTGTGTAGACCTAATATCTTTGACACACTTAGACTAATATTCTGTTTTCTGTCTTCTCTTCTCCTTCCTCCTTCCCTGTTCCTCACTTCCCCCTCTCTTTCTCCACTTGTTCTCTCTCTGTTCATATTTCCATGAAAACATTTTATGATACACATTTAAAAAAACATATACCAGATTGAACAGACTTTTACAGTGAACAACTATATGTTGACCAATTACACTTTTTAAAATTTACCTTTTATACACATCATGTAAAGTTCACTTTTTTGTTATTGGTCAATTTGTACCTTCTAAAAAATTTACAGAGTAGTATGTCTTATTCAGACTGCTACACAGAATATAATAAAGTCGCTAGCTTATAAATCACAGAAATTTATTTCTCACAGTTGTGGAGGGTGGGAAGTCTAAGATTCAGTTCAGTTCAGTTCAGTCACTCATCTATGTCCGACTCTTTGCAACCCCATGAATCGCAGCATGCCAGGCCTCCCTGTCCTTCACCAACTCCTGGAGTTCACTCAAACTCACATCCATCGAGTCAGTGATACGATCCAACCATCTCATCCTCTGTCGTCCCCTTCTCCTCCTGCTCCCAATCCCTCCCAGCATCAGAGTCTTTTCCAATGAGGCAACTCTTCTCATGAGGTGGCCAAAGTACTGGAGTTTCAGCTTTAGCATCATTCTTTCCAAAGAACACCCAGGACTGATCTCCTTCAGAATGGACTGGTTGGATCTCCTTGAAGTCCAAGGGACTCTCAAGAGTCTTCTCCAACACCACAGTTCAAAAGCATCAATTCTTTGGCTCGCAGCTTTCTTCACAGTCCAACTCTCACATCCATACACGACTACTGGAAAAACCATAGCCTTGACTAGATGAACCTTTGCTGGCAAAGTAATGTCTCTGCTTTTCAGTATGCTATCTAGCTTGGTCATAACTTTCCTTCCAAGAAGTAAGCGTCTTTTAATTTCATGGCTGCAGTCACCATCTGCAGTGATTTTGGAGCCCCCCAAAATAAAATCTGATACTGTTTCCACTGTTTCCCCATCTATTTCCCATGAAGTGATGGGACCAGATGCCATGATCTTAGTTTTCTGAATGTTGAGCTTTAAGCCAACTTTTTCACTCTCTTTCACTTTCATCAAGAGGCTCTTTAGTTCCTCTTCACTTTCTGCCATAAGGTTGGTGTCATCTGCATATCTGAGGTTATTGATATTTCTCCTGGCAATCTTGATTCCAACTTGTGCTTCTTCCAGCCCAGCATTTCTCATGATGTACTCTGCATATAAGTTAAATAAGCAGGGTGACAATATACGGCCTTGATGTACTCCTTTTCCTATTTGGAACCAGTCGTTTTTCCATGTCCAGTTCTAACCGTTGCTTCCTGACCTTCATGTAGGCCTCAAGAGGCAGGTCAGGTGATCTGGTATTCCCATCTCTTTCAGAATTTTCCACAGTTTATTGTGATCCACACAGTCTAAGATTAAGGCACTTTTTTGGAGTCTATTGTTTTGGTATCTGGTGAAGGTAGACATTCTTCTTTGATGGCCTTATTCTCACTGTAACCTCACATGGTGAAAGGGTAAAGGAGATTTTAGGGTCTTTTCTATACAAGCACTATCATACATAAGGGCTCCTTGTTTGTAACCTAATCACCTTCCAAAAGACCCACACTTTTTAATTCTATCCCCTTTAGAGTTAAAATATCCACATTTGAACTGGGGAGACATACTCAGCATTTTGTCCCTGGCCATCCAAAACCTACATTCTTTCCTGAGTAAGATATATATATTCCATCCTAAAAACCAAAGGTCTTGACTAATTCCAGCACCAACTCAAAATAAGTACATGATTCATCTAATATCTAATATTATCTAAATTTACCATAGGTAAACCTATGGTATGGTTTTTCC
The DNA here is from genome assembly GCF_029378745.1 of Bos indicus. Lineage (NCBI taxonomy): Eukaryota > Metazoa > Chordata > Mammalia > Artiodactyla > Bovidae > Bos > Bos indicus. Next base: position 23,808,922 of record NC_091776.1, on the reverse strand, counting down.
ATTAGTCATGTATGGATGTGAGAATTGGACCATAAAGAAAGCTGAGCAACAAAGAATTGATGCTCTGAACTGTGGTGTTGGAGAAGACTCTTGAGAGTCCCTTGGACTGCAAGGGGATCAAACCAGTCCACCCTAAAGGAAATCAGTCTTGAATTTTCATTGGAAGGACTGATGCTGAGTTGAATCTCCAATACTTTGGCCACCTGATGCAAATACTGAGTCATTGGAAAAGATCCTGATGCTGGGAGAGATTGAAGACAGGAGAAGAAGAGAATGACAGAGGATGAGATGGTTGGATGGCATCAATGACTCGATGGACATGAGTTTAAGCAAGCTCCAGGAGTTGGTGATGGACAGGGAAGCCTGGCTGCTGCTGTCTGTGGGGTCACAAACAGTCAGACATGATTGAGTGAACTGAACTAAACTGAAAACTCAAGGTATGATTCATGCAGAGGCAACTTGCTTTCCAGCTGTGAATCTGTGAATTCAAATGTGTTATGTGCTTTCAAAATATAGTGGTGCATGAGGCAGAGGAGAGGCACTCCCATACCAAAAGGGGGAAATAGGAAAGAAGAAAGCATGTGGAGTTTAAAGTGGCTGCAGGGAAGTCTTAACTTCTAGACCAATGAGTCATTGTTGGATTTCCCAGTGTAAGCATTCCTGACTCTGTAAATAAGACCTCTAGGCCAGCAGAGCATAAATTCATGGGAACAGGAAGCAAACATTTTACTAATGGGATGCTAGGGTTGGTGAGTGGTACCACTTCCATTTCTACTTCTTGATCCTTGGACCTATGAATCCTGGCTATGAGAGAAACAATATCATATATTGGACACTGATTCAGAGACTATACAGCTTTTTGGCAAACCTTGTTCCTGGCCAGCAAGGTATTGCCACCTATATGATGCTGTAAGTCTTCAAAAGGCCCTTCCAATAGCTGCTTCAGGTTGCTGGGGATATGGAAAGACCAGAGTTCCATGAACATGGAACCACCACCTCACTTTTGCTGTGACGTGAGTTCCTTGATCAGAAACAATGTTCTGTGGAATAACATTGTGGTAAATAAGGCATCCTTGTAAGTTCAAGACTGATAGTCTGGGCAGAAGCATTCCATGCAGGAAAGACAAAACCATATCCAGTGTGCCTACTTCATCAAGGAGAAATACTAACAATGCCATAATGGAGCTTTCAAATGTAATTAATCTGCCCTCAAGTAGCTGGCTGATGACCCTGGGAAACTGCCATATTGGTTACTCTGTTATTCTTGGTTACTGGCAGATTGAACACTTACTAACCATAGCTAAATTCCTATTAACTTTCAGCTCCCTCCTATTAACAAATGATACTCCGTAAGGATGAGAATTCAACTTGGACTATAATTCAGCCCATCACAGGATGAGGTTCTGCATTTGATTTGTAGAAATTTCACTCTGTGCAGGAGATAAGCTTCAGAGCAGATCCAGAAGCTCTTAAGTCATTTTGGGGTATTTGAGATGGGAATTCAAACTCTGAGTTTAACCTTTCTTTTTACTACTTTGTTCAGTAACATTAGAAGTGTTTACCTAAAACAAATAGACTGTCAGTTATTTCTACAGCAAAAACTGCTTTATTCAGGATCAGCAGAGAATTACAACTGGGGGACTGCAACCATGTGAGCCAAGCACAATTTTTTTTTCCCCCAAAATAGAGAGGAGAATCCTTTTATAGAGGGGAAAAGGAAGTTGGGAGCACAATAGTAAACAGAGTCCATTGGAGAAATTGAGAGTTCAAAGTTTAGTGGTTTTTCTTCAGCTAATTGGAGAAGGCAATGGCAACCCACTCTAGGGTTCTTGCCTGGAGAATCCCAGGGATGGGGGAGCCTGGTGGGCTGCCATCTATGGGGTTGCACAGAGTCAGACACGACTGAAGCGACTTAGCAGCAGCAGCAGCTTCAGCTAATTTGTGAGAGTCTTATTTTGCTGAGTTCTTGTCAGGCAAAGAGTCTCTCATCTTCCTGTTGGGTTCTGCAGTGGTTGTATGGTGTGACAGCTCCTCCCCCTTCTCTCCTGGATTTATTTAATTCAGGTCCCTGCTGAAGCAACCTATAGAAGCAACCAACCAAAGTCATTATATTCTTTTAGTTTCTAAAAATGGTATTGCCTCTTAAGATTGGTAGATTAGGAATATCCAGTACATATAGTTGAAGTAACTCTATTAATTATCAGCACTCAGATAATTAATCAGAAATTATTTTTCCTACTGGAAATAGATTCATTAGCCTCCTTAAATCTGATCATATTAGAGAGGTAATTCCAGGAACTCCAGAACCAATTCAGAAAACTCATCCTTAAAATTCGTTTCCTCTGTGCTCGCTTCGGCAGCACATATACTAAAATTGGAACGATACAGAGAAGATTAGCATGGCCCCTGCACAAGGATGACACGCAAATTCGTGAAGCATTCCATATTTTTTGTACTCTAGATTTTTAATTTTAGCTTTTTTGTATATGTTATCAATTTTGTACCTATAGTTTTTTTTATAATTTCTGTGACTTTTTTTTTCCCTCCGTTTCTTTCTCTTCTTCTTTTATATAACATTGTATATCTGAAATTCCAAACTCTACTCTAGATTTTTAATTTATGCTTTTTGGTATTTGATATCAATTTTGTACCTGTATTTTCTTTATAATTTTTGTGACATTGTTTGTGTTTGTTTGTTTGTTTTCTCTCTTTATTTTTCTACTTCCTTTTATTTTAACATTGTATTTTTGAAATTCCAAACTCTACTCTAGATTTTTAATTTGTTATTATTTATTTAAAAAGTCAAATAAATAACCTAACTCTACACCTAAAGCAACTAGAAAAGGAAGAAATGAAGAACCCCAGGGTTAGTAGAAGGAAAGAAATCTTAAAAATTAGAGCAGAAATAAATGCAAAAGAAACAAAAGAGACCATAGCAAAAATCAACAAAACCAAAAGCTGGTTCTTTGAAAGGATAAATAAAATTGACAAACCATTAGCCAGACTCATCAAAAAACAAAGGGAGAAAAATCAAATCAACAAAATTAGAAAGAAAAATGGAGAGATCACAACAGACAACACGGAAATACAAAGGATCATAAGAGACTACTATCAACAATTATATGCCAATAAAATGGACAACGTGGAAGAAATGGACAAATTCTTAGAAAAGTACAACTTTCCAAAACTAGACCAGGAAGAAATAGAAAAATCTTAAGAGACCCATCACAAGCACGGAAATTGAAACTGTAATCAAAAATCTTCCAGCAAACAAAAGCCCCGGTCCAGATGGCTTCACGGCTGAATTCTACCAAAAATTTAGAGAAGAGCTAACACCTATTCTGCTCAAACTCTTCCAGAAAATTGCAGAGGAAGGTAAACTTCCAAACTCATTCTATGAGGCCACCATCACCCTAATACCAAAACCTGACAAAGATCCCACAAAAAAAGAAAACTACAGGCCAATATCACTGATGAACATAGATGCAAAAGTCCTTAACAAAATTCTAGCGATCAGAATCCAACAACACATTAAAAAGATCATACACCATGACCAAGTGCGCTTTATCCCAGGGATGCAAGGATTCTTCAATATCCGCAAATCAATGTTATACACAACATTAACAAATTGAAAAACAAAAAACATATGATTATCTCAATAGATGCAGAGAAAGCCTTTGACAAAATTAAACACCCATTTATGATAAAAACTCTCCAGAAAGCAGGAATAGAAGGAACATACCTCAACATAATAAAAGCTATATATGACAAACCCACAGCAAACATAATCCTCAATGGTGAAAAATTGAAAGCATTTCCTCTAAAGTCAGGAACAAGACAAGGGTGCCCACTTTCACCATTACTATTCAACATAGTTTTGGAAGATTTAGCCACAGCAATCAGAGCAGAAAAAGAAATAAAAGGAATCCAAATTGGAAAAGAAGAAGTAAAACTCTCACTATTTGCAGATGACATAATCCTCTACATAGAAAACCCTAAAGACTCCACCAGAAAATTACTAGAACTAATCAATGATTATAGTAAAGTTGCAGGATATAAAATCAACACACAGAAATCCCTTGCATTCCTATACACTAATAATGAGAAAACAGAAAGAGAAATTAAGGAAACAATTCCATTCACCATTGCAATGGAAAGAATAAAATACTTAGGAATATATCTACCCAAAGAAACTGAAGACCTATATATAGAAAACTATAAAACACTGGTGAAAGAAATCAAAGAGAACAATAATAGATGGAGAAATATACCATGTTCATGGATTGGAAGAATCAATATAGTGAAAATGAGTATACTACCCAAAGCAATCTATAGATTCAATGCAATCCCTATCAAGCTACCAACAGTATTCTTCACAGAGCTAGAACAAATAATTTCACAATTTGTATGGAAATACAAAAAACCTAGAATAGCCAAAGTGATCTTGAGAAAGAAGAATGGAACTGGAGGAATCAACCTACCTGACTTCAGGCTCTACTACAAAGCCACAGTTATCAAGACAGTATGGTACTGGCACAAAGACAGAAATACAGATCAATGGAACAAAGTAGAAAGCCCAGAGATAAATCCACGCACATATGGACACCTTATCTTTGACAAAGGAGGCAAGAATATACAATGGATTAAAGACAATCTCTTTAACAAGTGGTGCTGGGAAATCTGGTCAACCACTTGTAAAAGAATGAAACTAGAACACTTTCTAACACCATACACAAAAATAAACTCAAAATGGATTAAAGATCTAAATGTAAGACCAGAAACTATAAAACTCCTAGAGGAGAACATAGGCAAAACACTCTCTGACGTACATCACAGCAGGATCCTCTATGACCCACCTCCCAGAATATTGGAAATAAAAGACAAAATAAACAAATGGGACCTAATTAACCTTAAAAGCTTCTGCACATCAAAGGAAACTATTAGCAAGGTGAAAAGGCAGCCTTCAGAATGGGAGAAAATAATAGCAAATAAAGCAACCGACAAACAACTAATCTCAAAAATATACAAGCAACTCCTACAGCTCAACTCCAGAAAAATAAATGACCCAATCAAAAAATGGACCAAAGAACTAAATAGACATTTCTCCAAAGAAGACATACAGATGGCTAACAAACACATGAAAAGATGCTCAACATCACTCATTATCAGAGAAATGCAAATCAAAACCACCATGAGGTACCATTTCACACCAGTCAGAATGGCTGCGATCCAAAAGTCTACAAATAATAAATGCTGGAGAGGGTGTGGAGAAAAGGGAACCCTCTTACACTGTTGGTGGGAATGCAAACTAGTACAGCCACTATGGAGAACAGTGTGGAGATTCCTTAAAAACCTGGAAATTGGACAGCCTTATGATCCAGCAATCCCACTGCTGGGCATACACACTGAGGAAACCAGAAGGGAAAGAGACACGTGTACCCCAATGTTCATCGCAGCACTGTTTATAATAGCCAGGACATGGAAGCAACCTAGATGTCCATCAGCAGATGAATGGATAAGAAAGCTGTGGTACATATACACAATGGAGTATTACTCAGCCATTAAAAAGAATACATTTGAATCAGTTCTAATGAGGTGGATGAAACTGGAGCCTATTATACAGAGTGAAGTAAGCCAGAAGGAAAAACATAAATACAGTATACTAACGCATATATATGGAATTTAGAAAGATGGTAACAATAACCAGGTGTACAAGACAGCAGAAGAGACACTGATGTATAGAACAGTCTTATGGACTCTATGGGAGAGGGAGAGGGTGGGAAGATTTGGGAGAATGGCATTGAAACATGTAAAATATCATGTATGAAACAAGATGCCAGTCCAGGTTCGATGCACGATACTGGATGCTTGGGGCTAGTGCACTGGGACGACCCAGAGGGATGGTATGGGGAGGGAGGAGGGAGGAGGGTTCAGGATGGGGAACACATGTATACCTGTGGCGGATTCCTTTTGATATTTGGCAAAACTAATACAATTATGTAAAGTTTAAAAATAAAATAAAATTAAAAAAAATTTGTTTCCTCTACCACCACTGTCATTAACAAAGTCCACGTTTATCCTAGAGGACAGTTTTCTTGTACCTAAAGTTCCCTCATGCTTCTTTTTTAAATTCAATTATACCTCTGCCCCCAGACCCTAGCAATCACTAATCTGTTTTCCATTACTACTGTTTTGCTTTTTCGAGAATGTAATAAGTAGAACTTTGCAGGCTGTCATCTTTGAGTTTGACATCTTTCATTTAACATAATGCTTTGAGGGTATCCATCTTTTCTGTTTCTAAAAATAGTTTGTTCCTATTCGATACTGTGTTTCTTTCAAATGAAAGTCATTTGGCAATGAAGACTCAGAAATGTAATTTGCAGCCTCCTAACTTTGCCTAGCATTAATAATTTGTGCATACAACCAAGAGAAGTTAGTGAGAGACAACAGAAACATAAATTTTTCAATAGACATTAAATAATTTGATTAAATATGTGGACAAATAGATCTCATATCAAGTATTTCAATATACAATTTCACTTTTATTAAATGTAAAGATTTAGGGTGAGCACATGCATATTTTCAGAATTTTGATATAGAAGAAGGATTATGTTACTTTCATATGCTCAAAGTGAGAATGGAATTGATTGTTGTGGTATGAACAGTGGGTGTACATAAGTAGAATTTTTATTGGAGATAGTTTGACTGAAAATAATAAGCTGTTTTCTACCATTTCTAACAGTAAAGTTTGTTGAGCAGAATACCATGTACCAGTCCCAACAGAGGACTCAACAAACATTGGTATCAGAGCTATTAAGGAAAATACTTGCAGTTAATCATTGGATGAAATGATGCTTTGGTTACAAAGAAAAGAGACAGAGCAAGATCAGCTTCAACAGTGAGCATCATTTCCTCATGGCCAGAGAGTCTTTTGTGGTAGCCATTGCAAGGCAATTTCTACCCCTCTCACATTACAATGAAAGGAACCTTGCTAAAGACAGATATAGCAGTGGGCTGGCCAGGTGGCACATTATGTATAAGCTTTAAGCAATAAGAAAAGAGCACTCATTTAACCTAAAATGGGGAAAGACATCACTACACAAGATGATAGGCATAGCACAGTCTGTGTGGTTCTTTAGCTCTTGATATCAAAATGTTCCAGGTCCAAGGCCATGGACCTTGGACCCTCTTATGCAGCTGAGTGGGGACAAAGACCTGCTCAGGAATGTGTCTGTCTTTCCCAACAGTTGCAGAAGTTCCAGGGTAATTGGTGCTATTAAGAGTCCATGATAAGTGGCTGTGAGGCAGAGCTATTTTAGAAGAGATTCTAGGATTAATTGATTTACATTAATAGATGGTAAAATTCCTTTTACTTCTGACACGCTGAAACGTATGAAGATATTGAGAACCATGAAGTTTTAATTTCGGAAGTAACTGGGATTCAGAAGTAGGTGATTTTGTAATGACTGTAAGTTATGGCACATGTATCCATGCATAAATGCCCAAATAATAGAATAGCCTGTGTATGCACATGGGTATGTGTGTATGTATGCACATGTATAGTTTTTTCACTAAAGGAGAAACTTGTTCCCAATATGGGGATCTTAATAATATATTCTTCTATTTTTCATGATAAACTATTAACACTTATTTTTCATTTAAACCCTTTGATGACTTCAAGAATTTGCAGTGTGTTTTATCCGAAATGCCCACATCTTTTACTAATTGGTGAGCTCATATCTATCATTCAAGAATCAAGTCAAATGTCTAATATTTCTTGAAGCCTTCCAAAGACTGTCTTCCTAATTTCGAGGTGAAGATATTCAATATTTTTATCTTGTTCCCTGTTTCATTATATTTATTTGATTAAATTTATATTTCATAATTTTCACAATAAACTATGGGACTGAAAGAGACAAAGATAGCTTCCTCTACATTTGGTATAGTGACACCTAGCATGGTGCCCAGAATTTAAAAATCCACAAAAGTTTTTGAGTGACTGAGCTGATAATGCAACAATGACTAAAGTGATAATCTAATACATATTGCTTACCTAGCATAATTTATTCCATATTTCTGCTTAAAAATTCATGCTTTGGGTCACAGTATTTCCATTTTGTACTTTCTTTCAACATCTAAATTGGTATTAAGTATCATATTTTGAGATACAAGTTTTCCAGATTTTTATTCCTGTTCTCTCTGCCTGTGGCATTTATACTACATTGCCAGCTATCACATTTCTAACCTAAGTCCTGAGATTGCACAATGCATGGTTTCCATCTAAAATGAGAAATTGTCTGTTGTTACTCTGTTTGCACCATTTTCCTATAATAGGGTTACTATTAATTTTCATAATGATCATTTGAACATAAATGGAGATTTTATTACTGAGCATATTTTAAAATATTTTTTTCTTTGTTGATTTCTGAGGGTGAGCATCTGGTGTATTGTTCTTCAGCTCTGGCTATCATGTTATTTAAAGGGCTCTGTGGCATAAGGGTGGGAGGGCAATTCAGAATTTCTTTCAATGCATTTCCCACAAATATCATCACCATATGCAGACTGTGTATTAGATAAGGCAAGTTAGTCATGTAGTGAATTATAACGAGCAAGCTGATAGACATTCTGACACTCAGAGAAAGTAAAGAATAAAATAGTCAGCTGAAAAAAAGCTAACTGATATTTTGCACTTATTTTTAAAACAATGTAGAAAAAAATCAGCATATATTTAAAACATATTGCTTAAGACAAATATCAATACTATAATTCTACTTATTAAAGTATTAGATTTTATACATTTAAAACCATTTTAACACTTCATATATAGTATTATATAATTAGAATTGGAAATATTTTATCTTGAGACACATTTATTTTTGTCTTTCTAGGAACCTACATCCCCAAAATGGAAGTAGAAATACTTTTTTAATACATAATCTCACAAAATCTATTGTATAGCTGAAAATGCACAGAATTAATCTATTTATTGCTGTAATAAAATAAATTTTAATACTAAACAGATGTTAATAAACAAATAGGTTCAAGGAATAGCATTAGACATTGAAGATCCAAAGATGAATGTGCCATAATAAATTGAACAAAGATTCAATAAAGTTAATGTAACACCTTTAGATTTGTTATGAGAAAGGTAAGTACTAGGGGAAAATAAAAAAGAGAAATTCATTGCTTCAGGACAAACAAATTAAGTTATAGTTTAAAGAGCAGATCACATTTGGGCTTGAGCAGCTGGGAACAAAGCAAAACAAAAAATAAAAGCAAGGTTTCCCACCAGTGTTGTGTAGATGCATGGATTAACAAATTGCCCAAAGTGAGTGAAGCATTTGATAAAGGGAGTGGTGGGAAGACTGCTTGAGAGATAGTGAACAGATTATAGTTATCATAATGAGGAGTCCAAAGAGCTTCCAGGGGCTTATTCTGAACTGGGTAATAAAGATCTGAGTTGCTTTAAAAGAATCATTTTGGTAACCATGTATAGGATAACTTTGATTAGGAGAAGGAAGGAGTGGTGATGTTAAAGGCAAGTACTCTTTAAGAACATAATCTTGCAGACCAAACTGAAGAATTGAGCCTAAGGGTGCAATACTAGTGCAATGGAAAGGCAGCCACAGAATTAATAATCTTTTTGGTCCTTAGAATGGATAATCAGTTCTTCACATGGCAGTTAGGATTTCTGGTTGTTTAGTTTTTTCCACTTCAGTAGTATAATAATAATGCCTGGCTTGAAACAAAATGAACCTCTGTACTCTCTGGCCTCTGCTTCTCTTACCTTATTTCAATCACACTTGCGAGGTCAGGGATATTAGCATGGGCTTGATTGAATCCTATCTTTCCCTCTCGAGGATCTCTAACATACTGGCCTCTCTGGAAAAACTCCAAACACCACCTTCTCTCCTCAGAACCCCTTTCTCAAAACTTCATGTGTTTTCTTGCATGTTGCTTTTTTCAAAGATTTCTTCCCTCCTCATCCAATGAAAATTTCTTATGTTAAGATAATTTATTTTGTTTTTTTTCTTAGGATTTACTCTAATTTACAACTATTTATTTAAGTCTATGTTTGCTTTAATAATATCTAGTTCCCTTACTGCACTTTCTTGCACTTTTGTTTACAGTCCATAATTGCATTGTGTAACCAAAACTTAGTTCCACAGTTGATAAAATTTAAATAAGCATTAAATAAATGTCCCATGGATATTAAATGAGTAAAGGATATACCGAAGTTACCATGAGGAATGGGTTGTGGAGACAAGAATGTGAGTTTGATTCTGAATATCTGGACTATGAGGTGTTTGCATCCTCATCTTCATCATTGATCTAATCAACCCCACCATGATCTGAGCATTTCCTGTAAGTGAACCAAGGGCTCTACATACAAGTTTCTATTTAATCTCACAGTATTGAATAAATAAGATATAGAAGTTATGTACGTGGAAGGCAATGGCACCCCACTCCAGTACTCTTGCCTGGAAAATCCCATGGACGGAGGAGCCTGGTGGGCTGCCGTCCATGGGGTCGCTAAGAGTTGGACACGACTGAAGCAACTTAGCAGAGGTAGCAGCAGAGGTTATGTAATGATCCTAAGATTAAAAAACTAGAATCTGAGAGATTGTAATTTAAATTCAGGGTTTTCTAACTCAAAATCCCACTGTTCTTACTGCTGTGATATAATGTTAATATTTTAAGATAATCTAAACCTAAAAAATATATTGTTCCTTGAAATTATGCAAACTAGAGAAAAGATAGAAAAATTATTAGCAATTCAGAGCAAAATATAAATGTATAGGCAACATTTATACCAATTATACAATAACTTTTATTATAGAAGTATTGTGTGAATTAATGTGAATGGTTAAAATCAAAATTCAAATAATTGGATAAATAGGGTGTATGTTCAAGGTCTTTCCAGGAAAGGGGTGTTCCTGAGTGTGTCTTTTTGCCAGAGATTTTTACTCTACTCTGTGCCTTTTCTTGTGTGGGCTTTTTCCTTTCTGTCCCTTTCACAGGCTTTTTCCTTTTATTTGTTTGCCCTCTACACAGTTCTTCTATTCACCACTTTCTCTGACTGCCATCTGGGACCCTGTTTCACTATTCTAATTACCTAACAGATTTAAGTTCTCCATTACAACTTAAAGTATGCAGATTATTTTATTTACTTCAAGCATACAGGAGTTAGCACATAAACTAGTCAATGGAGTTCCACAGAGTATACATGATTCTCTTAATTCACTTCATATACTTTCTGTTCACTCTCTAATGAGTGACTAACTTCCAGAACCCTATGTTCACTGCCCTATTTTTCCAAATTGAAGACATTTGTTATGCTCCAAAATTAATAATAAAAAAGGATGTAGAATTTATGTCATCAGAAAAAATGGCATCATTCAAACTGCAGCTTCAGTTCAGTTCAGTTCAGTTGCTCAGTCGTGTCCGACTCTTTGCGACCCCATGAATCTCAGCATGCCAGGCCTCCCTGTCCATCACCAACTCCCGGAGTTCACTCAGACTCATGTCCATCGAGTCAGTGATGCCATCCAGCCATCTCATCCTCTGTCGTCCCCTTCTCCTCTCTCCCCCAATCCCTCCCAGCATCAGAGTCTTTTCTAATGAGTCAACTCTTCGCATGAGGTGGCCAAAGTACTGGAGTTTCAGCTTTAGCATCATTCCTTCCAAAGAAATCCCAGGGCTGTTCTCCTTTAGAATGGACTGGTTGGATCTCCTTGCAGTTCAAGGAGATCCAACACCACAACACCACAGTTCAAAAGCATCGATTCTTCTGCGCTCAGCTTTCTTCACAGTCCATCTCTCACATCCATACATGACTACTGGAGAAACCATAGCCTTGACTAGACGGACCTTTGTTGGCAAAGTAATGTCTCTGCTTTTCAATATGCTATCTAGGTTGGTCATAACTTTTCTTCCAAGGAGTAAGCGTCTTTTAATTTCATGGCTGCAGTCACCATCTACAGTGATTTTGGAGCCCAAAAAATAAAGTCTGACAATGTTTCCACTGTTTCCCCATCCATTTCCCATGAAGTGATGGGACCAGATGCCATGATCTTCGTTTTCTTAATGTTGAGTTTTCACACTAAAAGTAAGAAAAATATCATCCTCTTCCACACCTCAAATTTTTAACATCAGTGATTTTTCAGTTTATGTTGTCTAAGTACCACCAAAGTCTTGCTTGCCCCAATATTCTTCACAATCCCAATTAAATTATTTAAACATGACCTAAGTCATTAGATAGCACAGTATTATAAATATGAAAGAAAGAAAAAATATGCTTTTTTTTCCTTCCTCTCAAATCATAGGCATAAACAGAGCTTTCAGGCCATATTCTGTATTGATTCAACATTATACTTTTGGAGATAGCAAAAGCAAAAGCATAGATATGCAAATATACTGCAAAAGTTCATAAATTTTCACACAGTAGATATAAAATTGTTGAATGACAGAGTCATAGGCTGCTACAGCCAGCAGGGATGTTTGATAACGTGTAATGTAATAGATGAAGTAACACAAAATCAATGACTTCCATGTAGCCAGGATTTTTTTTCAGGCTGTACTCAGCCTCAATTTATTATATTGCCAAAAGGTGAAGTTGTTGATGAACTCATTTGACAGTGTCATTTAAACAGAGAAGGGGACTGGTATACAGAAATTAGCATGTAGACTGAGAATGTTGAGGCAAAAGCAATTGCAGTGGGCCTTTTCTACAGTGTACCTGAAGGACGGATGACCACCTCATGTCCTAAGACTGATTGCCTAGATTTGCTTATTAGCTCTTAAAACTGCAGTAACCAGAGGTAGAGAAAGGCTAAAAGAAAAAACTCTCTGCAAATGCACTGAATGAAATTTGTGGACCAATGAAGGTTACAGAAATGACATACAAAGAGACTTTTTAAAAACTTACAAGACATTTAACACTTGTTGATAATGCATCTCACTGCATAGTGGAGACTTGTTCCGTTAGACTTTTTATTTATTGTGTTTTTATGAATTTTTCAGTTTTATAAAAATAGGTATGAATTATTTTTCAAAATTTAAAGTTTTTGTTTAGCAGATTTTTATTATCTTATTTGTATCTTTTGATTTTATTTGTAAAGGAAAAGCAGAAAATTATCAAGAACAGAGGGTATAGAGAAAGGGAAACATTCTAAAGGAATAGAAAAGAAGCAGCTCATGAAATTATACTTGATAAAATTTTGTCCAGGTACTTGGGGATGAAAATCTGGGCATTAATATCAGAAGTACACTAAATATCAGTCTTAATTTTCTAAGTGAAATTTGTAAAGTTGACTCGTTTGTATATAATTTAGCCTTGAATGTGATTTAATTACACATCAAATAAATATTCTCTACATTAAAAAAATAGCTATTCAAGTGGAAGCCTCCTTTATGTATTGTTTGATTAATGCCCACAATTTAGGGGGATGGTATTAAGTATTTGTTTAGGAGTCTTGTGTTATATGAGTGTGTAGAAGCTGTAGGTCCTAGAGGAGGGCATGGCAACCCACTGCCTGATTGCCTGGAGAATCACATGGACCGAGGAGCCTGACAGGCTACACAGCCCATAGGGTTGCACAGAGTCAGACCGGAATGGAACGACTTAGTATGCATGCATACCCAGATATATGAACAAGAATATGTTCCATAAAACAATTACAGTTTGGGGTATGGTTTCAACAGAGGTGAATTTGCTTCAGCAATATTTAGTAAGCCTTATTTTCTGCCTGGGGATGTTGTTCTGTTACACAAGCGTGGCGGCCAAGGTATCAGCCATTGTAAACAATCCAGCCACTTAATCCAGTCAAATACAAACACTGTGTAATAAAAATATCTCTTCTTTAGAACTCTTCCAAACTTTCTGTGAATGGGTCCTTTCATGTAGCAAATATTTTATGTACCATCACCAGATGCAGTATTAGTGGGAACTAAATATAAGCAAATCAACTAAGTGCCAAAATGTTCTCTATTATATCATGCTAATAATTATATGGTCTATAAAACTGATTTACTTTTTACAACATTCTGTGTATCCTATGAAAATTCTTTGGTTAATGCGAAAAGTAGAATAAATCACTATCTAAAAAACTTAGCATTTGCCTATTTCTATGTTTATGAGGATGAACTAGTTCTCTAAATCTTTCAAAATTCTGGGAGGATGTATTAGACATCTTAATAGTTAAATTCTCTATGTAATATCTGGATATGAAAAATAATCTAAGAGCACTCCTGACCAGCTCTATCACAATGAGGAAAAATTAGCATCAAAGAGCCAATACGGTCCCTTTTATACTATATCATCTGGATGCCTGAACTATAGAGAACTCTGGGGAGTAATTAAATTTCCATACCTTATGTGGAGTGGCCATTAAAGAAGATAGTGCTATTTGTGGATCTGTTAGAAAGACATGGGCTTATGCCTCTTTCCTTTGTAATTCTATGGGTTTGCAAGGAGTTGTGATTTGAAATTCATCAATATAAAGTTTTTTTATTGTATCAAATGTGTAGTGGATATTATACACAGTATCAATAACAGTAGAAAGAATGGAGTTTAGTATAAATCAAACAGAGACTGCATTCTGGAACTCGTATTATTAGACTTTGTAGTTTCCTATTTCATTTTTAGCTGCTTATATTAAAAGTTTGAGACTAAATTATGTGAATTCTCAGATGATACAAATACACTAAGAAAATCTTTGAAACACTTTCCAAACAACATTAACTCTTTCAAGCTAGTTAGTTTTTATTGAAGTGTTAAAAGGAAATCTGTGGCTTGAAATAAGTGAAATCTATCTAATAACTTAAAAGAAACTTAGAATGTTAAAAAATACTTGAAGATGAGATGTGAAAGGATGAGATAAATGAAACCAGGTGACTCAACTGGAAACAAAAACTTTAGAACTAACGCATTATGTTTACAACAGATTTATAGAGTTCCCCCATTTAAAAGGGTCTTAAACAAAATGTGTTGAAGTACCTAGTAGTAGAGCTTGGGGTTTCCTCAGCTACCTTCTTTTTTCAGTAGTTTTCTCAATGCAATCTTTCTAGCTGTTTATACTGAATTGTCTTCTAAGGCTCTGTTTCCACTAAAGATTCCTTATTTCCTCAAAGAAGAGGTGTACCTGATCATATTGTCATGCAATACCTTATACATTAGTTTGGAATTTATCATCAACCTCTCTATATAATATAAACAGAAGCTTCAAATATAATCAACAACCAAAATGTACAATCAAGAAAACAGGACTTATACACTCCTAGGAGAGATTAGTGTCAACTGAAATAATCTGTGAAGACAGCAGGAAGGAAATACTTGGAACAGGTCCTGAAAAAAATGCTGAGAAGCATATTCTTAGCATAAAAGTCACTTGAACCTGCCTATATTATTGTTAAATGTTCAGAAAACTAAGATCATGTCATCTGGTCCCAATACTTCATGACAGATAGATGGGGAAACAGTGGAAACAGTGTCAGACTTTATTTTGGGGGCTCCAAAAACACTGCAGATGGCGACTGCAACCATGAAATTAAAAGACGCTTGCTCCTTGGAAGAAAAGCTATAACCAAGCTAGACAGCATATTGAAAAGCAGAGACATTACTTTGCCAACAAAGGTCCATCTAGTCAAGGCTATAGTTTTTCCAGCAGTCACGTATGGATGTGATAGTTGGACTGTGAAGAAAGCTGAGCACCAAAGAATTGATGCTTTTGAACTATGTTGGAGGACTCTTGAGAGTCCCTTGGACAGAAAGGAGATCCAACCAGTCCATCCTAAAGGAAATCAGTCCTGAATACTTACTGCATGTCTTTATTTTCCTGTGTGTCTCCTTTTCTACTCTCACAGACCACTTCTGACTCTGGTCTCCAAATGCATAATTTCCCGCTACAACAAGTAATTTTCTCACATCAGTGGGTGTTGTAGAATTTATTTCAGTTATGACACTATCTACCTGGAATTAGCATCAGATTCTATGGGTTAAAGGCTCAGTCCACAAGACTATTCCCCACTTCCGATGCCAATCTCTCAAGTACTCAAAACTTCTGTCTAACTTGGCTACAAATCAGAGGTTCCCATGACCTACTCAGTCTTGGATTCAATTATTTGCTAGAGCAGCTCACAGGAATCAGGGAAACATGTTTATCAGTTAATTAAAGACTGATAAAGAATGCAGGTGAACAGCTAGATGAAGAGATACACAGGGTGAGGTCTGAAGGGTCCGGAGCATAGGAGTTTCTGTCCCAGTGGAGTTGAGATGCCACACCCTCCTAGTGTGGATGTGTTCTCCATCCTAGAAATTCTCCAGATCCTCTACTGTTTGGATTTTATGGAAGAGTCCTTATGTAGGCATTTTCAACTATTAACTTCATTTTTAGCCTCTCTTCCCTCTCTGCAGAACAGGGGTTGGGGCTGAACATTCCAACCTAATCATGATTTGGTCTTTCTGGTGACCAGTCTCCATCCAGGAGCCCACTTAGAATGTCTTATTAGAACAGAAGATGCTGTTAGTACTCATAGGAATTTATAAGGGTTGTAGGAGCTATGTGTCAGAAATGAGGTAGAAGATCAAATATTGCAAGACGTATTTCTATTTTTTTAAACATAATGTTTAGTTTGTTGTGTATAAATTATAATTTAATACATTAATTACAAAAACTAAATTATTATTCTCCCTCATATAACTCAATGCATTCATATTTATTTTTATTTTAAAAAATCATTATATTCATTTCTCAATTTCCTTTCATCATTGGTGTGTTTCTAGAACCCCAAGCATTCTTACTAAATGTTTTCTTTGCACCCTTCTTTGTTTATACATACATTATATAAATGTTTATTAAATTTATATAACTCTATCATATGTTAGATATGAATTTATTAAAATATTGCTCTTAATTTGCCAACGGGAATTGACATCAAAAACTTATATCACCATGAAGTAGCTGAATATTATCCTATATTAAAAATAGTGTGAGAAAGTTCTTAAACATACACACAATTCAAAATATTGTTTTATGGTTCAATATTATCACTTAGGAAATTACTAGAGTTTTAGGAGCTCTGTGCCAGGAACTGGGGGCAGAGACCAGAATGTATATATATTCTATTATGTTACAGTAAGGCTAGTGGGAACTGAAGTTTAAGAAGTCTGATCAATCTTATTATCACAGGAGTGAAGAAGATTATTAAGATGGTATAAATAATATAGATAGGGTAATCAAGGTTTACATTAAACAAAAATGGACAAATTTTTTAAAATGCCTCCTGTTAAAGCATTCTCAAAATAGAAAACAATAAGTTAACATTGTGTTAAAAAGAAAAAGAATGTGATGGTGATTCTAGGTATTAATATCTGATATAGTAGAAGCCTTGTTATTAATTATAATTTATTAAATATGTTTAATGTTCCAGAAACTTTTGATTTCTTGGGTTTTAATTTTCTTTTTTTTTTTTATTTTCTTTTATTTTTAAACTTTACATAATTGTATTATGAAGTAATAAAGAGTTGTTTCAAAAATGAATGGGAGTTCAGAGAGCTTAGCTTCCACAATTGGTAAATAAAAGATGCAAATTTAAATCCAAAATGTATGTTCTTCAGACCACACTACACTACTGCAAATCTATGTCCAACTCTTTGCAACCCCATGGACTATACAGTCCATGAATTCTCCAGGCCAAAATACTGGAGTGGGTAACCTTTCATTTCGCCAGGGGATCTTCCCAACCCAGGGATTAAACCCAGGTCTTCGCTATTGCAGGTGGATTCTTTACCAGCTGAGCTAAAGGGAAGCCTAAGAATATTGGAGTGGGTAGCCTTCCCCTTCTCCAGCAGATCTTCCTGACCCAGGAATGCAAACCAGGGTCTCCTGCATTGCAGGAAGATTCTTTACCAGGCAAATCTGTTAAGGCTAAGTGAATATGAAGAGATGGAAAGTAATCAGAGCAGGCATTCTTGGCTGTCTAGAAACCCTCTATTCCGATCTTTTTGCTCATTCCCAGTGAAATCCTAATTGTATTCTGGTATCCAGGCTCCTCAGCATGCATGGCTATGAGTTTTAAAGGAGATTAGAGAAAAACTCAATCATCAAGTTTCATTTCCCTCATCAGTGATAAATATAGACAAAAGTATGTAAAGCATCTAGCTAATGAGGTAAGACAAAGTTCCTCTGGTGGGTCTCTGGGAAATCTTCCTTTGATGAGAGACACATAAGAAATCTTGGTCTTTTCTCGTAATGGTTAGAATTAACAGAATTGCATGGAAGTTACAGAGGCCCTGGAGAACTAATACAAGATGTACTAACCTAAGGATAAAAATGGCAGCTATATTGATAAAGTGGAAAATACTGAAGAAACTTGACTTCATTATAATGACATCAAGTCATTCTACTAGTCAACCATAGAACCACTCTTTCTTCTTATTATGTAGGGTAATATAGTTTTTAATGCTTATTTTATTTGTTTTTATAATCTCTAGCAAATGCATTCTTTCATTCATAGTGCACAGGAAGATATTAAACTCTTAATGAGCTTTCTTCTCAATAAAATAACCATAGTTATGATATTATATAATATCATGGAGCATGGGTGACATTTTATAGAATTATTGAAAATGTACCGAATGGTACATCATTCAGTTCAGTTCAGTTCAGTCGCTCAGTCGTGTCTGACTCCTTGTGACCCCATGAATCGCAGCAGGCCAGGCCTCCTTGTCCATCACCAACTCCTGAAGTTTACTGAAACTCATGTCCATCGAGTTGGTGATGCCATCCAGCCATCTCATCCTCTCTCATCCCCTTCTCCTCCGGCCCCCAATCCCTCCCAGCATCAGGGTCTTTTCCAATGGTAGATAATTAGAAATGTCTAAATACAGATAGTTCTCTTTTTGCATGGTTCTGCTATGCATGCATTTAAGTTACCATGGCTTAGTTTAAAAAAATAAAGCTTCTCAACTACATGATTAAAATTTGAGTTATCAAACTATATTAACTAAGGGTAATTGCATAAAGTACAACTTTGCTACAAACACTTCAGTCCACAAATTACTATGCAACTAATAGATATACATTATAATCAGAGACCAGCCACAACCCTTCTTGCAAATTCTGTTGGTGATTGGTCACTGTACAGCTCTTGGTTCATATATAGGTACACAATGGTGCAATTATGTTCCCATTTTGTCTCTGAATGATTAACACATATATTATAGATCTGGAAGATCTAAAGTGATAATTGGTCACTAAAGATAACAATGAAGCAAAGAAACAAAAATGATAACACTGGAAGTGAAATTTGAGTTGAATGTCGACAAACTTATAGAATAAATTTCCTGTGAGAATGTGATACTGTTGCAGCTTGAGAGACTCTAGACACACAGCCTCAGGATTTTAGCAAGGGCAACCTTATTGACACAAATGAGGAAAGTGGTTGTGATGAAAATAATGAATATGTCAGAAAGGAAGTGTCACTGGCAAAACATTCTTGGAGATACTTCACAACACTGAAAGCAAAAAGGATAAAATATTTGAACTGATAGAGTCTTAGAAAGGAGTATGACACTTCACCAAAAAATAGAAAAGATTCCTATTCTATTAGGTCATAAGATGAGAAAAAAGGACAAAAGCATTGTTCAAACAACTACTCTATAACTTTTTGCAAGAAAATAAAATAATTTGTCATGTTTCTGGTATTTCAAATTATAGTTCACTACATAAATATTAGTTTCACAATTTATCTTTTTAAATTATACATTTATAACCAATAGTAAAAGAGTTTTTAATATTTTGACAAAATTTTTAAAGATCACAGAACAATTTTATTTTCCCCATTTATAATTAAGATCACTTTGTACAGTGCCAGCTTGCATGGATATTTTTACAGTCTTATATTACCACACAAAATGAGGACTGTTTGTACTTCCAGAAGCCAATAAAAATTTCATTAGTTTTACTGTTTTCTATTACTGTTTAGAATAATTTAGAACATGCCTGTAATCAATCTCAAAAAAGGTGCAGAATATTTTTCTTGTACTTAATAATTCTACCATAAGATTATGTGAAGAAATGGCCCTGATAGTTGTCAACTAAGGCTTTGATGTTTCTAGTTGAACATAAACAATCTTCAGATGATAAAAAAAAAAATGATCAGGCAAGCTACTCTACAACTGTGGTGAATTGAAACAGAAACAGGGACACTCTTAAACCACAATAATTATCTTCTTCCATCGTAACCTATAACCATTTTTACCAATGACAAACCAGTCCCCATCTTTGATTCTCTTCTATCCAAAAATACCACGAATCCCCGTTACCACATTTTTCTGGGTTACTGGTAGCATCCAGTTCAAAATAGGACCCTATTCCTTATGCTCTCCTTAGAATTACCCACCACAAGCTCAAATTCTATCATAGTCAACTCTGAGCTATTTCTCACTAAAATATCATGTTTTTCCTTTGATGTGCATTCACCCTGACAATTGCAAGTTCAATACATCTTACCTTGTTTTGACCATAGATATGTTCTTGGTGGCCTTTCCTTCAACAATTCCAAGTTGTACTGAGGTTGTAAATATAAAAACTGAAATACAACTGTTTGGCTAATTTTAGTGCAGTTACATATTGTGATAGATACTAAATGTTATTTTAGTAGTGGAAATCTTCAAATGAAGAATGAATTTAAGTAGGGATTTGGGGTATATTGGAGTATGGAGTATATTATAAAAATTTATTTTTCAAGTTAATGTAGTACTAAAGTAATGAATATTTTATTTTATTTTTGACAGACAAAATATTAATGATTATTCAATAAATTATTTATCAAGCAGCTACTAAGTATACTACTGATAAGAAATTGAGGTCATTATTAGCACAGTATTTGCCCCCATGGAGATCTTTCAAATAGTAATAATAATACAAATATTGACATCTTCACACTGCTACATTCAAAATAGATAACCAATGAGGACCTGCTGCTGCTGCTGCTAAGTCGCTTCAGTCGTGTCCGACTCTGTGACCCCATAGACGGCAGCCCACCAGGCTCCTCCGTCCCTGGGATTCTCCAGTCAAGAACACCGGAGTGGGTTGCCATGTCCTTCTCCAATGCATGAAAGTGAAGAGTGAAAATGAAGTTACTCAGTCATGTCCGACTCTTAGCGACCCCATGGACCGCAGCCTACCAGGCTCCTCTGCCCATGGGATTTTCCAGGCAAGAGTATTGGAGTGGGTCGCCAGTGCCTTCTCTGAATTAGGACCTACTGTAAAATAAAAAAGTAAACAAAAAACTTACACCATGCAGCCTACAGTTAAAGTCAGGTTGCCCCAAATATGCCATCTAAGTTTCATGAAGATCTGTCTGGCTGTTTTTGCATGATACTCAGCCATTAAAAAGAATACGTTTGAATCAGTTCTAATAAGGTGGATGAAACTGGAGCCTATTATACAGAGTGAAGTAAGCCAGAAAGAAAAACACCAATACAGTATACTAACGCATATATATGGAATTTAGAAAGATGGTAACAATAACCCTGTGTACAAGACAGCAAAAGAGACACTGATGTATAGAACAGTCTTATGGTCTCTGTGGGAGAGGGAAAGGGTGGGAAGATTTGGGAGAATGGCATTGAAACATGTAAAATATCATGTATGAAATGAGTTGCCAGTCCAGGTTCGATGCACGATACTGGATGCTTGGGGCTAGTGCACTGGGACGACCCAGAGGGATGGTATGGGGAGGGAGGAGGGAGGAGGGTTCAGGATGGGGAGCACATGTATACCTGTGGCAGATTCATTTTAATATTTGGCAAAACTAATACAATTATGTAAAGTTTAAAAATAAAATAAAATAAAAAAAAAAGAATAATAGAAGCTGTATTTTTACTGTATAAATTTAGATTGTTGTACCTGATACATTTCTTTCTATTTGGCTGGCGGGGAGGAGGGGCGCGGGCAATGTACTTTTTAAAATTAATTTTTATTGGAGTATAGTTGATTTACAATATTTACCAGGTTGAAACTCACCCTGCTTTCTGCATGACAGGCCAGTGAATAGGAAATGAGGAATTGAAGCAAGGATAAGGACTAGCAGGCTGACCAAAAAATGGCAGACCAACATCTCAAAGTAGCCATCTTATCAGGGATTGGATATCAGATTCTTTTATAGAACAGGGTTGGTGAGTTGAGAAAATAGGTAAAAAGGCCCATAATCTTACAAATATTTCCTAGATTGGCAAGCCTTAGGCAGGGAATTGTGTTAATTTCTTTCTTCCTGTCGCCACTCAAAGGTGGACAGGGTCCTGAAAAAAGGCGCTTTGGTTTAACATTCAGACAGAGCGGGCAGGGTTCCCCAGAGCAGGCCATTATGTATAAACAGTGTCCTTTTAGTGAACAAAAGCAACAGGAAGCAAAGGTTGGAGTAATAGAAAGATCCAACTTGGAGTCATAATTGGTTCTCCCTGTAACACGATTGTGTTAGTTTCTGCTGTACAGCAAAGTGAATCAGTTATATATATATATATATATCCCATTCTTTTTTAGATTCTTTTTCCATATCTTTCAATACAGAGCACAGAGTAGAGTTTCCTGTGCTGTATAGTAGGTTCTTATAGTGTATATATCTCAGTCCCAATCTCCCAATTCATCCTTCTCTTTAGATACTTAATATTTTAACTAATGAGCATATTTTCAGGCTTTTTTATAATTTGACCTTAGGAAAACAGAGAGTGAAAATATTACACATATTTACTCATACACATTGGAAAATATATTTATCACATAACACATAAAATTATATAACAAAATTATATAGGTAGATTATTATTTCATCTTTAGAGTAACACACTCTTAAATATTACTTATAGTGAATTTTTCATATTTGTCATTTATAGACCTCATTGCTCATATTTTGGAGACAATGATATATTTTCAATAAATGTTTTAGCTTTAAAAATTCAACTCTAGTGTTAAATTTTTGTCAATTCATATAGTTACAGTAGCCTCCACTTAATATAGTACATTTTTTATATAATACATAATTTTTCTCTGAAAAACATTGAAAAATGTTAGTATTTGTGTGTTAGAATGAATTTAACAATAAAAAGATTCCTTGTGCAAAAACAATATTGTTTCTTGAAGAAGACAATCTTACCATAGAAAAATTTAATTAATAAGAGAAATAACTTCATAAACATCAAGTAAGGGAAAATCTAAAAACAATCTGATTTTAAGATTAAAGAGATACACATTTTTGGTATCAAAAACAAGAAAAGTTCCCCCAAAATATAACTTTTGCTCACAGTTAAAAGCAAAAAACATCAAAGCATCATCTTACTTTCCTGAATTCATGTATGTTATTAAGTTCAGAAAAGTAATCATAGGATTACTATTTACTAACATATTGAACTAAATGCCCTGGGCAGCCTTGAACATTCCTTGTTTTATTTACCCATGATTATTGTTTAATATATGACCTCTTCTATTGCCATTTATATTTTCTTTATCTGTTTGCTCATTTGTATAGTTTTGCATTTACTCAGGAAATGCAAGTGGCTGATGAAACCATAAAACACTGTTCACCAATTGTAACTAATGAATGTAAGAGCTCACTGTGAAAGTGAGCAGGGTTATTATTTTCTACAAGATGCATAAATGCAAATACTTAAAAAGGAAATTGAAAATGTAGTTGTTAAGTGAAGCATGTTTCTGGAGGTTTTCTTTTGCAATGCCTTTCTGAAATATCTCTATATCAATCAAGATACCGGGCCTATTGAAATACATTAGATAGCATACTTCATGCAAAATATTATTATTTTTTGGCAGTGTTATTAATCTTTATTCCTTAAAGAGAATTTTGAAATGGATCCTTATGATAAAGTATTGGCCCACTTGAGAACACTACTTGATTCAGGGTGTTTCAG
This sequence comes from Bos indicus, assembly GCF_029378745.1. Classification (NCBI taxonomy): domain Eukaryota; kingdom Metazoa; phylum Chordata; class Mammalia; order Artiodactyla; family Bovidae; genus Bos; species Bos indicus. The sequence continues at coordinate 23,784,996 of NC_091776.1, read as the reverse complement.
AAAATATTTTGACTAATTCTGAAGTTTATAGGAAAGCAAGTTAGATACAAATAATGTCAGAATGTGAGGAAACCAGTAAGCATACGTACAAGCATTAATCTTTGCACTTACAGGAATTCAGTGCATCCACAATTAAGAACATCAGTTGTCATCCCTTCAAAGCTAACGTTGAATGAATATTCTTCCTTATAACAAAAATAGAGTACATATTTTATGTGGGTATTTAGATGATTAAATAAGATAATACAGGTAAAATAGTTTTTGATGAAAATGGAGAGTGAAAAAGTTGGCTGAAAGCTCAACATTCAGAAAACGAAGATCATGGCATCCGGTCCCATCACTTCATGGGAAATAGATGGGGAAACAGTGGAAACAGTGTCAGACTTTATTTTTCTGGGCTCCAAAATCACTGCAGATGGTGACTGCAGCCATGAAATTAAAAGACACTTTCTCCTTGGAAGGAAAGTTATGTCCAATCTAGATAGCATATTCAAAAGCAGAGACATTACTTTGCCAACAAAGTTCCATCTAGTCAAGGCTATGGTTTTTCCTGTGGTCATGTATGGATGTGAGAGTTGGACTGTAAAGAAGGCTGAGTGCCAAAGAATTGATGCTTTTGAACTGTGGTGTTGGAGAAGACTCTTGAGAGTCCCTTGGACTGCAAGGAGATCCAACTAGTCTATTCTGAAGGAGATCAGCCCTGGGATTTCTTTGGAAGGAATGATGCTGAGGCTGAAACTCCAGTACTTTGGCCATCTCATGGGAAGAGTTGATTCATTGGAAAAGACTCTGATGCTGGGAGGGATTGGGGGCAAGAGGAGAAGGGGACGACAGAGGATGAGATGGCTGGATGGCATCACTGACTCGATGGACGTGAGTCTGAGTGAACTCCAGGAGTTGGTGATGGACAAGGAGGCCTGGCATGCTGCGATTCATGGGGTCGCAAAGAGTCGGACACGACTAAGCGACTGAACTGAACTGAACTTACTCTCCAGTATTTTGACATATATGTATAGAATATCTGAGGATTTACCTAATCAATATGATGAGGTAAAACTAGTTCTAGCATTTTCAAATTTGATTAGTTGTCTGATAATTAGTTTAAAAGTTTCATAATTAAGTTCAGTAGTGAAGCTGGTCAAATGGATTGATGATAAAGATATGTCTTTTTACAGTGTCAGAGTTTATGAGAGTTGATGTGAGAATATAGCAGAAAGTATCACCAAAGAAAATTCACCTAGGACTGAGGTTTCCAGTTCTGCCTCATTCTGTCCCAATCTGTAGCTCACTTTTTCAATGGAAAAGTGAGCTCATTGCCAGCAGCACAATAGAAAGATGAAATATCAACCCAATGGTCTTTTGCAGAAAGAGAAAAGGTTTTATTTATTGAAAAGCAATCAAGCAAGGAGACCAAAGGCAATGCTTGTATCTGTCACCACATCAGTGGTTGACTGAGATATTTATGGGAGAAGGAGAGTAAGAGGAGGCTGGGGCTCAGAGATGATTAGTGATCTGTAAGTGCCAAGAGTTCTCTCCCAGGTATAACTACGCCTCATACCTCTTCATGGGTCACATGTGCAAATGTTACATACACACTTCAGTATGTAACATGCAGTGGAAGTTTGGCTTGTGACCTCTAAAGTTCACTGTCAGTCACCCTCGTCCCTCAGTGAGCCTGCGTGATGCTCAGGGGAAGTGGCTGTCAACAAGTTGTTCCCATATCTGTTGCTTCCCTGCAACTCAGCAAAACAAACTTGGTGATCTTGGTGCATGATTTCGTTTCTACATATGGGCCTTGTAAGTTACAGGGTACAGTTTCAGCTCTGAATATGCATTCAGGATGTAATACTGCCACTATGGAAACATAAAGGATCTTTCACAGTAGAATCCTACTTCCCTCTTACTGCAGAAAAACAGTATATTCAAAGGGATTACTTTGTTTTCTTGAGTTTCTTTGCCTTAGCTCCTAATGCCATTGATTTCAAAGAGGTAAATTTTTTATCAAAACTCCTAGGGTCTCTGAATTTCTATTTTAGATTCATCTGTGAATTTTTGTTCTGACATGTGACAATAAATACTAGTCTGTTCCATATAAGAGGCAGAATTGAAAAGCATCTTACAGTCTCTGATGATTAAATTAAAGCCTTTGATTAGGAGCAAATATGCTAGTTTGTTTAAAAGTCCCAATAAAGTTGAGTTTATACATTTGAAATTAACATTTGTCTCTAATCCTGTTGATCTTCCGACCTTGTTTGTGCTAAATATGGGTCTATTTTCAAGTTAATGCATAATTTTATACTCTGTAGACTTAAATTAAATGCCAAATAACTTCAAAAGCTAAAATTAATTGCAAAAATGAAAAGAAGACACACATCAAAGATTCATTTTTAAAGTTGATATCTACATAGCATTTTATATCCATTTAAAACTGTTAGCCTTCCTTATTTAGCCTCCCTTAACAATTAAAAGCTTGATATACTGCAAGAGTGCACTTGTGGGAAAAAATACTGTGCCTTATTAAATCCTTCTGCCCTGAATATTTTAAAATAAAAGTATGTAATGAAATTTGTTATATCCAATTTTTATTCCTCAAGTTTAAAGACAATTTAGTCTTTTAAAGTGTAAAATAAATATCTAAAATTTTTATTGTGGCCTTTTTTAATGTTCATAAAAATAAAAAAATATAAACTGAACCAAGAATAGGTACTGTTGTGTTGAATATATATATATATATATATATATATATATATAATAGTTTTAGATATTTAAATATTTATTTTCATGATTATAAGAGAATATTTTCAAGTAGAATTCTCAATCCTTAGGGACTATAATTACCTATATTTATAGAGGAACATTAAACTTCTCATTACTCACCTTCTTCAAAAAGTATAGAATATTTTTTAAACAAAAAATTATATTGATAAAAATATCCAAGAAGTTTAGTAAAGGATGTATACTTTTTGCCTGAATGCTGTTAAGTCTCAATATTTATGTGGTAGGAAAGTAATCATTAAACCATACACAAGCCCTTCTGTCCCTGTCCTTTTAAGTAAGACTTTTGCTTTAAGGCCTCTCTTGAGTTTCAAAAGGCTAACTCAAAGAGTTAATAATTAGGAAAATTTTTTTTTCTGAAATTAGTAAGCACGAGAAAACTGGAGAGGCTTTATTAATATATATTTCAAAAATAGATCTCAATGCAAAGAATATCATAGAGACATAAAAGAACATTCCATTATGTTCTTCCATAAAAGAACTTTTATGTTCCATAAAAGAACATTCCATTATGAAAGAGTGAAGCCATCAGGAAGACATTACTATCAGAAGTACCTATAGGCTTAGTAACAGATCTTCAAAATATAGGAAGCAAGCAAGGAAAAGAGATAAAGGGAAAAATAGACCAATCCAAAATCATACTTAGGGATTCTATTATAGTTTTTAATAGTCATGCATATTGTGTGTAATTAATAATGGCCTCTGGATATAAGAATTTTTCTCAATAAAATGATGAATTGGACTTAAAATATAAAACTCTGTAACAAAATACACTGATAAGAAAATGAAAACACAAAGCACAGGGTAGGAAAAAGTACCCCTGTTACTTATGTCTGAAAAGGCCTCACCACCAATATTTATAAAACTACAAATGAATAATACAGATACAAATAAGGTGCAAAAAAGAGTAGCCACTTCAGAAAAGCATATTTAGAAATGTCCAATAAATACATAAAACAGTGTTCAAAGTTAGTAGTTAATGGGAAAGTGCCAGTCATTTCCTAAACAGCTAAAAACCAGAGACTAAAAATTTGACAAAGATATAGAACAACTGAAGCTCTTCTATATTGTAGGTGAAAGTGTACAATGAAAAACTACTTTTGTATGTGTGTTTGGTATATGTGTGTAGCATTTACCTATAGTTAAACATGTAATTGGGCTTCCGTAGTGGCTCAGGCTGTAAAGAATCTGCCTGCAGTGCAGAAGATCTGGGTTTGATCCCTGGGTTGGGAAAGTCCCCTGGAGAAGGAATGGCTCCCACTCAGTATTCTTGCCTGGAGAATTCCATGGACAAAGGAGCCTTGTGGGCTACTACAGTCCATGGATAGCAAAGGGTCAGACATGACTGAGTGACTAACACACAAACCTACAATTACTGTATATTCTATATTTAGCTATCTATCCAAGAGTAAAGAAAACATGCATACCCCTCCAAATGTGTACAATAGTAACATTTAGAAATGATTTTCTCATAATAGACAAAGACCAGAAACAACCCAAATGCCTATCAGCAGGTTAATGGATAATCAAAGTGTGCTTTAGTCAGTGGGATAGTGCTCAGCTATAAGAAGGAACAAACTGTTGACAAAAATAAAAAGATAAACTTCAGACAGTGGTTTTGAGCAAATGGAATAACAAATATATGAGTATATATAGGAACATACAATATTCAGAATACTAATAATATGCAATATGAATGAACTTTCCAGGTGGCAATAATGGTAAAGAACACACCTGCCAGTGCAGGAGTCAGTATGAGATATGGGCTCGATTCCTAGGTCAGAAAGATCCCCTGGAGGAGGAAATGGCAACCACACTTGAGTATTCTTGCCTGGAGAATCCCAAGGACACAGGGGCCTTCAAACTATGGTCTGTAGGGTTGCAAGGAGTGGAACAAGACTGAAGTGGACTGAGCACGCATATATAATATGCATGAAGTTTATAAAACAGACAAGACACAGATATAGTGATTGAATTTAGATTGTTGATTTCCTTGAAGCTGGTGATTGATAATAGTGCTCCATCAGAAGAACTTTCTGCAGTAATAAAAATGTTCTCTTGTTTTGAGTAGTAGTTAAATTGTTAAAAATATTTTTGTTGATTTGTTGAAAACCTTTAAATGGCAGACTTAGAATGCATTTTATTGCATGTGAAGTGTACTTTAAGAAAGTCTATTTAGAATAAAACAAAACTGTAAATCATAGGAGACTCAATATCAATAGGCAAAAATACTATAAAATAGAAAAAAACATTAAAAATATTAAAATGCTTAAAACCTAAGAATGTAAGATAAAAATTTAATATTTTATTGTTAAATCTTTTAACAAAAAGTTTTTTATTTAAGTTTATTAAAATAACTTCTTATTTCTGTTTTCTTTAATACTAGTGTTCCTCTTAGAGTATATCCTTTACTCAGAGAACTCCCTTTATATTGTGTATATTTTTTCTCTCTGCTGTTTCCATGTTGTATACATCTTTATAAAATGAAAAGTATCCTTGGAGGCTTTATAATCCAGCATTGTGCTATCAGGCAGGGCCACCAACTGAGCCACTGAGACAGATGGTTGTCTGGCTTATTCTTACTGATGTTCAGAGAAAGACATTATATAAATTCCCTTGGTAGTGTATTTTTGTGTTTAAACAACTCTTAATGTCAATAAGTTGTTTCTTACAACTAACCTGAAATTCCCTTTCTTAAACATGAGTTTCAAATGCTTTTGTTTTATTCTCAGTGGAGCAAGAGAACAGATGGGCAGTAACTTCCTTTGAAAAACTTTCGAACACTTGAAGACAGTTGCTAACAAGACCCCTTATTTGATCTTAAATTTAATCATCCCAGTTCACATAATGGAATAGATGAATGTTATATCAAGTTCATCTAATGTAATACCTAACAGTTTATGGGTAGGAAATGTAAGATGTTCAATTAATACAAATTTTAATGTCAACAAACATGTTAATAATATTTGTAAATAATGCTTTTTGGAAATTATAATTATTCGTTACCATATTAATATCTTACACAAACTCAGTATAAAAGAGTCTATATTTGCTTATCAAAATATTTTCATTTTATTCCTCAATTACCCTCCCTTTTACTGTAGCTCACTAATTAATACTCACTAATGCAGAACACTATGCATATGACATTCTAATTTTTTTCATTACCTTTCTTTAGAAAATTTAAAAATGCTAAATAAAGTCTCTCAAAGCAGTGACAAGCACATAGTTCTTTAAATATAAAATTTGAGTATATTTGGGAAATAGCCTGCTTTATAGATATATCTATAGAATAACAATCTTAAGAATAGCCAGAAGCATTAAACAAATATGTTAAAAATAATGTATCACATCTTCAGGAAACTACTGTGGCACACAGGAAAAAATGTCTGGAACACAATAAAATATATCAAAGCATAAGGGAAACCAATATATTTCCCAAAAATATATTTCCAAAAATTAATTATTAATAATTACTAATGTATTAGTAAATAGTACAAAGATACAGATATAACATTAATGGAATGTCTGATTATGACTTCTAAATAACTGCAACTAAATATTTCAGTAATTAAGTTATCAGATGAAAATTCTAGGGTAAATAACTGGAAACTGTTCAAGTGGATCCAATATAATTTATAAAATGGAAAAAAAACCATGAAATTATATGTTTATAAATAGTTTTTATTTCTTAGCTCTTCTTCTGTTATTTCCCATCATTTTGTCTTTCTGAACTCCAGTGTAGAAGTTTTATACCATGCAGTTTCTAATTCTGTTTCTTTAGCTGAATTTAATCTGCTATTAAACCCCATCAAGCATGTTAAATATTTTTGCAGTTAGGTTCCCCAAAGAAAAGGAGGCATTAGGTCATTATTTCAAGAATTGCTATAAAATTTAGCAGCATTAAATCACCCCCTTGACCCTCATGCAAACATTGAACACAGATACATGTAATGACACCAAATTGTATCATATTAACCTTTAAAGTCCAGAAGAGATGGAAAATCGTAAAAGCAGCCAGAGGCAGAAAAAATACACTGTATATTCAATGGAATAAAAACAAGAATATGAGCTGATTTCTCATTGAAAAAAATCTCCATTTTTCTCCATTTTCAATCCCAATATAAAATGGGATTGGTTTCCCTGGTGGCTCAGATGATGGATTCTGCCTGCAATGTAGGAGACCCAGTTCCATCCCTGGGTGAGGAAAAAGCCCTGGAGAAGGAAATGGCAAGCCACTCCAGTATTCTTGCTCTGAGAATCCTATGGACAGTGGGGTCCATGGGGCCGCAAAGAGTTGGACATGACTGAGTGACTAACACATACACACATAAAATGAGATATTTAAATAAATGTGCTTTAAGGAGATAGCTGTTAAACTAGAATCAACACTGAGTCAAAATGTATTTCCTTTTTTGAAGACATTAACATAGTACAACTATGAGAATGTATTCAACATTATTTAAAAACTCTTCTTCTAGTAAAAGAAATTATTCCTTTAGAAGGTTTATGATGCAGGAAGAAATGACTAGAAAATGTAAAATGAAGACAATGATAAATATGGTAGCATATTTAATTGATTACTGACTATATAAAAATGACATAAAGAAAAGGCTAAATTCAATATGAAATTAATACATAAAATAGCAATATATGTTGGGATAGGATAAATAAATGTTAAGTGTTCCAATTACCCCTTGCATTGTCCAGAAAGTGGAGTAGAATTTTATATAATATTTTAATAAAAGAAAAAGAAACTATTGAGATTTCTAGGGTAAGCACTTCTATAGTAGTAAGTTCAATTCATATCAGTTCAGTCGCTCAGTCGTGCTTGACTCTTTGTGACCCCATGAATCGCAGCATGCCAGGCCTCCCTATCCATCACCAACTCCCGGAGTTCACTCAGACTCACGTCCATCGAGTCAGTGATGCCATCCAGCCATCTCATCCTCTGTCGTCCCCTTCTCCTCCTGCCCCCAATCCCTCCCAGCATCAGGGTCTTTTCCAGTGAGTTAACTCTTTGCATGAGGTGGCCAAAGTACTGGAGTTTCAGCTTTAGCATCATTCCTTCCAAAGAAATCCCAAGGTTGATCTCCTTCAGAATGGACTGGTTGAATCTCCTTGCAGTCCAAGGGACTCTCAAGGGTCTTCTCCAACACCACAGTTCAAAAGCATCAATTCTTTGGTGCTCAGCCTTCTTCACAGTCCAACTTTCACATCCATACATGACCACTGGAAAAACCAAGCCTTGACTAGACAGACCTTTGTTGGCAAAGTAATGTCTCTGCTTTTGAATATGCTATCTAGGTTGGTCATAACTTTCCTTCCAAGGAGTAAGCGCCTTTTAATTTCATGGCTGCAAACACCATCTGCAGTGATTTTGGAGCCCAAAAAAATAAAGTCTGACACTGTTTCCATGTTTCCCCATCTATTCCCCATGAAGTGATGGGACCAGATGCCATGATCTTTGTTTTCTGAATGTTGAGCTTTAAGCCAACTTTTTCACTCTCCACCTTTACTTTCATCAAGAGGCTTTTTAGTTCCTCTTCACTTTCTGCCATAAGGGTGGTATCACCTGCATATCTGAGGTTATTGATATTTCTTCCAGCATCTTGATTCCTGCTTGTGTTTCATCCAGACCAGCGTTTCTCATGATGTACTCTGCATATAAGTTAAATAAACAGAGTGACAATATACAGCCTTGACCTACTCCTTTTCCTATTTGGAACCAGTCTGTTCTTCCATGTCCAGTTCTAACGCTTGCTTCCTGACCTGCAAACAAATTTCTCAAGAGGCAGATCAGGTGGTCTGGTATTCCCACCTCTTGAAGAATTTTCCACAGTTTTTTGTGATCAACACAGTCAAAGGCTTTGGCATAGTCAATAAAGCAGAAACAGATGTTTTTCTGGAACTCTCTTGCTTTTTCGATGATCCCCAAGATGTTGGCAATTTGATCTCTGGTTCCTCTGCCTTGTCTAAAACCAGCTTGAACATCTGGAAGTTCATGGTTCATGTATTGCTGAAGCCTGGCTTGGAGAATTTTGAGCATTACTTTACTAGCGTGTGAGATGAGTGCAATTGTGTGGTAGTTTGAGCATTCTTTGGCATTGCCTTTCTTTGGGATTGGAATGAAAACTGACCTTTTCCAGTCCTGTGGCCACTGCTGAGTTTTCCAAATTTGCTGGCATATTGAGTGCAGCATTTTCACAGCATCATCTTTCAGGATTTGAAATAGCTCAACTGGAATTCCATCACCTCCACTAGCTTTGTTCATAGTAATGCTTTCTAAGGCCCACTTGACTTCACATTCCAGGATGTCTGGCTCTAGGTCAGTGATCACACCATCGTGATTATCTGAGTCATGAAGATCTTTTTTGTACAATTCTTCTGCCTCCTCTTCTTAATATCTTCTGCTTCCGTTAGGTCCACACCATTTCTGTCCTTTATTGAGCCCATCTTCACATGAAATTTCCCTTGGTATCTCAAATTTTCTTGAAGAGATCTCTAGTCTTTCCCATTCTGTTGTTTTCTTCTATTTCTTTGCATTGATCACTGAGGAAAGCTTTCTTATCTCTTCTTGCTATTCTTTGGAACTCTGCATTCAGATGCTTATATCTTTCATTTTCTCCTTTGCTTTTCACTTATCTTCTTTTCACAGCTATTTGTAAGGCCTCCTCAGACAGCCATTTTGCTTTTTTGCATTTCTTTTCCATGGGGATGGTCTTGATCCCTGTCTCTGTACAATGTCACAAACCTCTGTCCATAGTTCATCAGGCACTCTATCAGATCTAGTCCCTTAAATCTATTTCTCACTTCCACTGTATAATCATAAGGGATTTGATTTAGGTCATACCTGAAAGGTCTAGTGGTTTTCTCTACTGTCTTTAATTTAAGTCTGAATTTGGCAATAAGGAGTTCATGATTTGAGCCACAGTCAGCTCCTTGTCTTGTTTTTGTTGACTGTATAGAACTTCTCCATCTTTGGCTGCAAAGAATATAATCAATCTGATTTTGGTGTTGATCATCTGGTAATGTCCATATGTAGAGTCTTCTCTTGTGTTGTTGGAAGAAGGTGTTTGCTATGACCAGTGCATTTTCTTGGCAAAACTCTATTAGTCTTTGTCCTGCTTCATTCCATATTAAACTAATATTATAATTAACAAGTTAACAGCGTTTTCCAGGTAGTTCAGAGGTGAAGAATCTTCCTGCCATTGCATGAGATGCTGGAGATTAGAGAAGTAGGTTAGTTCAACACTTGCATCAGGAAGATCCCCTGGAGGAGAAAATGGCAATCCATTCCAACATTCTTGCCTGGAAAAAAATCCATGGACAGAAGAGCCTGGCAGGCTACAGTCCATGGGGTTGCAGTGACTTGGACTTAACTGATCACAGGCGTGCATAGATACAGCTATGTAGACTACATACTTCAACTGAAAGATAATAAGAGATTGGATAAAATAGTTCTATATTGATTTCAAGAAATAAATATGTGGATAAGGACATTTTGAAATGGAAAAAATAGGAAAAAAACATTTATAAAAAGAAAACTTGCATTCCAAATTGTTAATATGTTAATTAAGCTCTAATGATAAAGAATATGTTGGAAATAATTCATTAAGACATGATGATTAGAAAGATGAGTGAAACAAGTAATTATAGATTTATCTGCATTTAATAATGTAGATTAAAACTACAAAAAGTAAAATCTAACAAACAAGATAAAGCAAATCCAAAGATATTGTGAAATACTAACCTTTCAGTAAATGATAAAAAGCATGCAACAATTCTATGAAACTTATGACAAACATGAGTAAAAATTAAGCTGAATTATTTGCTTCTTTTTTAAAAGTCACTGGGAATGTTTCCCATAATTGATCAACTGTTGTGTCATGAAGCCATCCTAAAGTGTTTCAAATTATTTAAATCATTTATTGTATTTTTTAGTGGCTAGATTTTGAAAACAAAGTTAGAAAAATTATTCATATTTTGAAATTGTGCAATGCATGTACTACTAATATGTAGAACAAAAGAGAAATAACAAAGTTTGTAAGGAAATATGTTTAACTGAATGATATTTAAAATGCCGTGGATTAAAAATTTTAAATGAAGCGAATACTCTGCTTAGAGGGAATTTTAGGGAAAAGCTGAAAATCAGTAAGTATTTATCCAAAAATTTTAGGGAAAAAACACATAGAAATTCAAAGAAAGTGAAAGGAAAAAAATAATTGAGATGGAAAGATATAATACTGATACATAAATAGAAAATTAGTAAGCAGTATTTAAAATCAATATGACTAACAATTTAGAAAAATCATGATTCTCTCAACTGATGCAGAAAAATAATGTGATAAAATTCAACATATATTTATTTGAGTTTTTAAAAAAAAGCACTAAGAAGAAAAGGCAGCCTCCTTAATCTAATGAAATATGTCTTCAATAAACCTCAGCCAATGGCATAAATGTTGAAAACCTACTACTTGATTTCTGCTTAATATTATTCTGGAGATCTTGAACAATAAAATAAGGCAAGAAAATATTTTTGTGCATATTGTAAAGGATGAAAAACTGCATTGTTTACAAATGAGGTGGTTATGTACTTAAAATATTTTAAAATTACAGATCTGACGTTAGAATTAATAACTGAATGTACCAAGTTTGTTAGGTACAAGTCAGTATACAAACTGAAATGGCTTTCCATATATAAACAGCAAAAGAGAAAATGTATTTTTCAAATGATACAATATAAAGAATATCAAAGGCACTTAAGAATTCAGACATTATAGCACATAATACATTTAACAAAAGATGAATCAAGAAAAATATGAAACAATTTTAGGAAAAATTATATAAAATCTAAATTAATGAGGGATAAACCAAGTCATTATGTTAGAAGACTCAATTATCAGTTATAAAAAAGAATAAAATAATGCCATTTGCAGTAACGTAGATGCACTTAGACATTGTTATACTGAGACAATTAAGTCAGACACAGAAAGACGAATATCATATGATACTGCTTATATGTGGAATCTAAAAAAAAGGATACAAATGAACTGATTTACAAAAGAACTGTAGAGTCCAGATGTAGAAAACAAATTTATGGTTACCAGGAATTGAAGGGGGAGGAATAAATTGGGATGTTGGTATTATCATATATACACTATTATATATAAAATAAAAAACTGATAAGAACCTACTATATAGCACAGGGAATTCTACTCAATACTGTGTAATAGCCTGTATTGAAAATCTAAAAAAGAGTGTATATATGTGCAATTATAACTGATGCACATCGCTATACACCTGAAACAAGCACAACATTGTAAATTAATTATACTCCAATGTATTTTAAATGTAAATGTATTTCCAATGTATTTCCAATGTAAATTAAATATACTCCAAAAAAATTTTTTTTTTTAAAGTAAAAGAAAATAAATAAATGAGAGAACTGGGGACAAAAATTACAGGGACTAAAATTACAAATAAAAATATTAAACATTCCACCCACAAACAAGTTATTATCTACAAAAATGCAAGCTTTATGAATGCAGGAAATTTTTCATTAACTGCTATACTCTTAGCCTCTAGAAGAGTTTCTGAAACCAGGCAGTTGCTTAATATTTGTTGAATGAAAAAAATGAGTATTTTCCTTTCACTTTTCTTCTGTTTATATATTATTTCCTGAATATTTCCCTATTAGTGAGATCTCATAGATATTCTGTATGCTTTTCTAAAGTAATAATTTAGAATATTTTTCTTATTTATATATTAATCTACTTGGAATAGTTTACAATATGATGTGAAATAGGAATTCAACTGTCTATATATATATATACATTTACATATGATATATGTATGTTTTATGTATATATATGTATTATTATGTGATAGATATTCACTATCCATGCACAATTTTATGATTTGTGGTGCCTCTTCAAAAATATCATATGTGACATATAACAAATAATTAAATGTACCTATGTATCTATATCTGACCTATTCTCTGTCTTAACCATTTACAGATTTTACGTTTGTCAAAATTATATGCTTAGTTCTATACTAGTCTCTCCTTTGTTAGGTATGTTCTATTCCTATCTTCTTAAAATTGCCTTGGTTTTCAATGTGAATTTTGTAATCACTTTGCAAGTTCTGTGATAATATCTCATTGATGTATTGACTAGATTGGAACTGGATTTACTGGTTGTCCTTACAACTCTGGATCTCTCTAATTATAGACATTCTATTTTTTTTCTTTAATAATACTCTACAAATTTTTAAATAAAAGTCTTACCCAACTTGAGTTGCATTCATTCTTTTTGAGGACTCCCCTGATGACTCAGATGGTAAAGAATCCACATGCAATGTGGGAGACCTGGATTTGATCCCTAGGTTGGGAAGATCCCCTGGTAGAATGCATGGCAACCTACTCCAGTATACTTGCCTGGAGAATCCCCATGGACAGAGGAGGCTGGCAGACTACAGTCCATGGGGTCACAAAGAGTCGGACATGACTGAGCGTTTAAACACTAGCACAAGCATGTTTTTTTGATGTTCAATCACTCATTTGTGACCGACTCTTTGTGATTCAGTGGACTGCGGCATGCTAGGCATCCCTGTCTTTCACCATCTCCTGGAGCTTGCTCAAACTCATGCCCATTGAGTCAGTGATGCCATCCAGCCATCTCATCCTCTGTGGTCCCCTTCTCCTCCTGCCTTCAATCTTTCCCAGCATCAGAGTCTTTTCTGAGTCAGCTCTTTGCATCAGGTGGCCAAAGTATTAGAGCTTCAATTTCAGCATCAGTCCTTCCAATGAATATTCAGGATTGATTTCCTTTAGGATTTTCTGTCCAAGGGACTCTCAAGAGTCTCCTCCAACACCACAGCTTAAAAGCATCAGTTCTTCTGCATTCAACCTTCTTTATGGTCCAACTCTCACATGCATACATGACTACTGGAAAAACCATAGCTTGATTAAATGGACCTTTGTTGGCAAGTAATGCTTCTGCTTTTCAATATGCTCTCTAGATTTGTCATAGCTTTTCTTCCAAGGAGCAAGCATGTTTTAATTTCATGGCTGCCGTCACCATCTTCAGTGATTATGGAGCCCAAGAAAATAAAGTTCAACACTCTTTCCAAATTTTACCATGTCTATTTGCCAAGAAGTGATGGGACTGGATTCCATGATCTTCATTTTTTGAATGTTGAGTTTTAAGCTAGCTTTTTCAGTCTTTTCTTTCACTTTCACCAAGAGGTTCTTTAGTTCCTCTTCACTTTCTGCCGTAAGGGTGGTATCATCTGCATATCTGAGGTAATGATGTTTCTTCCAGCAATGTTGATTCCAGCATGTGCTTCATCCAGCCTGGAATTTCTCGTGATGTACTCTACATATAAGTTAAATAATCAGGGTGACCATGTACAGCCTTGACACTCCTTTCTCAGTTTTGAACCAGTCCATTATTCCATGTCCAGTTTTGTTGCTTCTTGACCTATATACAGGTTTCTCAGGAGGCAGGTAAGGTGGTCTGGTATTCCCATCACTTTAAGAATTTTCCAGTTTGTTGTGACCCACACAGTCAATGGCTTATCATAGTCAATGAAGCAGCAGTGGACGCTTTTCTGGAATTCTCTTGCTTTGTCTGTGATCCAAAGGATGTTGGCCATTTGATCTCTGGTTCCTCTGCCTTTTCTAAATCCAGTTTGAACATCTGGGAGTTCTTGGTCCATGTACTGTTGAAGCCTAGCTTGGATAATTTTGAGAATTATTTTGCTAGCATGTGAAATGAGTGAAATTGTGCAGTAGTTTGAACATTCTTTGGCCTGAATCTTTTAGCAGATGTTATTTATATTTTGAAATTCATAAGCATCCCAACTAACATCAGAAACAATCCAAATATATATGTGTGCTGTTATTCTGACTGGATATCCGAGTCATTGAAATAGAGCATGAGTTGAATATAAATTCCATATGGATTTGATAAGATATTCAAAAATTTTGGTTGCTTCTTGGTAATACAGTTGTTTATATAGAAACTTCAACATAATCTATGAGCCACCAGAAATAAAAAACAATTTAATAAGATTAGTGAATAAAAATGTGTGGTACAATATTAATAATTTCCCTATACAGCAGTGATAACCAAGTAGAAAAAATAAGACACAAGAAACCAGGCACAATGTTCTCTTTGCTTTCTCTTATAAACTATGATGTAATCCATATAAGGGTGTGTATAATTTTAATGATTTTCTTTTGTATTGAGAATTTTTGTGCATATTCAAGTATTTCTTAAGCTCTGGAGATATCTGATAACTATTTTTATTTTAATATGTCATGGTTTGACTCAAAATCAGTCGGAATGTTATGTCCCTAACTCCTGTAAAGTGAAGTTAGTCACGTAGTCATTTCTGACTCTTTGTGACCGTATAGATTATAGCCGCAAAGCTCCTCTGTTCATGGAATTCTCCAGGCAAGAATTCTGGAGTGGGTTGCTATTTTCTCCTCCAGGGGATCTTCCTGACCTAGAGGTCAAACCCAGGTCTCCTGCATTGCAGGCAGATTCTTTACTGTCTGAGCCACCAGGGAAGCCTATTATCCTTTCTTTCATTATTTTATGTTGTTGTCATTTCTATTTGCATTTTTGTAGGTAGTTTCAGTTCTCCATCATTATGTTAATTCCACTTTCTACTGTTAAAATTCTGTTGTTGTACCTCCAATGTAGCTTTTAATGCTGGCATCATTATTATTTTGAAGGGAAAGGACTTTGCAGTCCTGTTTATCCCAGTTCTTGTTCCGTTGAAAAAGTGTGTTGCTCAGTCATGTCTGACTCTTTGTGACTCCATGGTTGCATAAATACTATTTTGTCACTTTGAATGAATCAAGAAATGTATTAGAACTAGTTCCCTTAAATATCATTTCTTGTTGGTTTTTGATTTCTACTTTCAATCTCAACTTTCCTATTTATATCTTCTCCCTTTTTTCACAGAATAATGCCACACCATTATTAATCATATTCACTTTCCTACATAAATAAGTTTTTATTATAAATAAACTTATTTTATAGACCAGAGATTGAAACAAGGGCCCCAGCAGTGGGAGCTCTGAGCCAAACCCTTCCCTTCTTCAGGGGATCTTCCCGACCCAGTGATGGAACCCAGGTCTCCTGCATTACAAGCCATTTCTTTACCATCTGAGCCACCAGAGAAGCCCTCCTAACCACTGGACCTTCAGGGAATTCCCTCATAGTCCTATATTTCTTCTCACTCTTCAGGGAAGTCTTTTCAGTCTCTTAGTTTTCTGCTTTCCCAATACTGTTTATGTATGAGTGGTATGTTTTCTCTTTAATTCACCACAGAACAAGGAGCTTTCAACCTTGAGAGACTGTGTATCATCATACAGGATGTCTATGTTGCCATGGATCCATTTTGTTATCCACATTTGTACTGGTACAATAATTTTTTCAGATGTTCACAGAAAAGTACTTTGAAGGGTACAGCGTTTCTTTCCCACATCTGGCAAATATCTAGTTTCTTTACATTTGCCAATGTGAGATACAATTTAATCTTAGCTCTACCACTTTTTTCATTAAAAAGCACATCATATATAGAGCATAGAGGTACACCTGTTTTAAACCATTTGGACTCCTTAAACACTACATTTTTATAAAGCACAGCATATCTTACTTAGTAATGTAACCTTTGATGTCTCCTCATTGAATCTAGTTTATTTAACCTAGGAATTTAATTATGACACCTTAAAAGTCAGGTGGACAAACAGTTTTCAGAGTTTACAATCAGTTCATAATCTTCCCAATTAAAGTAATGGGTGGAGTCCAAGGATGAGGTTCAAGGCAGTAAAGAAAATGGGGTGATCACATCACCCAGGTCTTGGGTAACTTCTTATTTTTCATTAGTACAGCATAGAAATTTTCAATTACTTACTTTTTAGTCCAATCTTGTAAATACCACAGTTAGTAAAAACAGCTCCTAGATATTGGGAGTTGATTGTTTACAATTATTTTAAAAGACATCATATAGAAATTTTATATTTTCTTTGAATTGTGTATCTTTTTTGGGGATGTTGGGAAAGGCTGTATCAGGGATTCCAGTTACATGCCATGCTAAATGTACAATCCTGAGACTGATTTTACATTGAAATGTTAACACACTTAGAGTAAAATATTAAGCAATAGGAGAGATTTTCTGAATAGATATTTAAAATCTTTCACCTTCAATTCTGTCTCCGGTATTTGATTTTCAGATCAGGCACTGATAATCAACAGTTACAGTGAATACCCAATCTGAGACTCACATTGCACAGAGAGTGATAGAAATAGATAAAGACTGACAGAAAGAAAGGGAGAAAGTGACAAAGATGAACACGAAGAATAATTTACTTGGATATATAGACTATTCATTCTAAAATAATAAGAGTAGATAGAGGGAACAAAGCTATCTTGTTCTACTTAATCATTCTAAATATATTTCAGTGTAAGACTCTAACATAGGCAGATTTTAAAATAGTTAGGAGCTATACTTAAAAACAAAGCAAAAACCTTTCTAATTAGTACTGAATATTTCTTTTTTCCTTCGAAGTATGAATGACATTCTTTTGCTGAAGAAAGCTCAGTAACATGTCACATATGATTTAAAAAAGGATCTGTATGACATTCTAGCCAACAGTAATGTAGACTTCTATGTTCAGTGTCCTAGCTAAAGAGAGAAACTGCTCACTAGAAAAAAATATATTTTTTCCTTACTATTAAAAAAGCCCCTCAGAAATTGAACTATGGGAATTTTTAAAATATGAAATATATCTAATTAAAGAAAGTATTCACTTAACTTTATTGCAATAATAAGGTTATTGATGTAATTGTTCATGGTTATTACTGAAACAATGTAAGATTATACAAAGGCAACTTTTTCTTTGAGTCTACTAGGTACATTCAGGAGGCTGAACAAGAGGTAACTTAGTGTTGGCTTCATATTGATAAAAAGTTTTGCATTTCATGTTTTGACTTTCATAAATTTGCTTTTGGGAACTGGTTAGGGTCACAGTTTTTGCTTCTGTTTTTTAAAAAATAAACACTTTCAAAGCACAATTATTTACTATGACCATGCTTAATGGAAGGTGTGGAATAATTTTATGATTATTATTTTCCTTATGAAAGAACTCAAAGCTTTATGGCTCAATAGCACTATTGGTTCACCTCAAGTTGGTACCTGTTCAAGTCAAATTCTCAGATCCATCTAGTTGCTTAGAAAGGACCAAACAAAACAAAGCCACTGAAGTTATCTACATCAGACAGACAGACAGAAAGACAAAGTACCAGCTTGTAGACTCTCTTTTTCATTTTTTCACATACAAAAAA
Organism: Bos indicus; assembly: GCF_029378745.1. NCBI lineage: Eukaryota > Metazoa > Chordata > Mammalia > Artiodactyla > Bovidae > Bos > Bos indicus. Next base: position 23,766,856 of record NC_091776.1, on the reverse strand, counting down.
GAAGAAACTAATAAATGTGTTATTTTTGGTTATTAAAAATAGACATAAATATTTTAAATATATATTTCTGCAATTAAAGAACTTGGTTCTGATTTAAATAGAATTAGTTATTTCATGTATATAAATATAATATGTACATACATATGTAATATAGTTCTCAAAGATTTTATGTAAATACCAATTCTATTCAGATTTCAAAATTGTATTTATTTTAAATATTTTAATATATTAAATCATAACTTCAGCTTCAAATGAATGTTAAAAATTATTTATAAAAATCAGTAAAGAAAAGAGATTCATTTGATAAACTAAATTAACATTCTTATTTAATATTCTTATTTAACAAATAATTGATGATTACTTCCTAATATAATGGCCACTGATTGTTGTTCCATTAAAAACAAAAATAACAAAAAAGGGTAATTTCAATAGTTACAATGCTTATGATATATCTGGTTGTTGATTACCAAATGTATTTTGTAGTACAGGTCAGAATAAATCCAACAAAATTTATTAATTTTTGAGAAAATATTTCAGTGATTTTATTAACTTCAATTGCATAATTAACTACATATAGTAGATTATTAATATATGTAGACTGTAATATATGTTCAAATCTGTTGAACACAGATTTATAAAAATCTACATAATATTGTGATTGAAAATCTTTGCTTATTCTTAATTTCTAAATGATTTAATACAGTGAGACTATTTTATTTTTTAAATGTAAATTCAGGAAGGTTGATTAAAAATTGATTTACATAGGTTTTCTAAATGAGATAAACAGACTAAGATCATTTATACCTAAGAACCATGCAAAAATTTTGTATTCATATTTGAATAATTTAAAAATAAATATGTCAAAATATCCCACTTTAGGAATAAATAAAAGAGAAAGATTTCTATTTTGTAACTACTAAAAGTTATCTTAAGTTAGACTAATTCTTAAATGACAGCTTGAATACTTAATAAATCTATCATTAGACTACTATAGTTATTATAATGGTTGAGTATCTAAATTAAATTTTTTTACATTACAAATCTTTGCTAACAATCATCGAACTAGGTCCATATGTAAACACTGCCTTTGTGTTTATAATTCCTTTTAGGATTTTGTTCATCTCATCTTGGACTATTTCAAAACATAAATAAATCCTCATTATACCTTATTAACAATTTGAGAACATAATACATCAATACAAAATAATAAGTAACCATTTTAATTTTTTCCTTTATGGTTCAGAATTGTAAAAGAAAATACTAGTATCATTTAGAAAATTTAACAAACTAAAGTTTAATATATTCATTAAATTTTTCTGTGCTTAAACCAATAAAGTTCTGCTGCTAAGTCACTTCAGTCGTGTCTGACTCTGTGAGACCCCATAGACAGCAGCCCACCAGGCTCCCCTGTCCCTGGGATTCTCCAGGCAAGAACACTGGAGTGGGTTGCCATTTCCTTCTCCAATGCATGAAAGTGAAAAGTAAAAGTGAAGTCACTCAGTCGTGTCCGACTCTTTGCAACCCCACGGATTGCAACCCACCAGGCTCTTCCGTCCATGGGATTTTCCAGGCAAGAGTACTGGAGTGGGGTGCCATTGCCTTCTCCAAATAAAGTTCTAATACTCTAAAAATTATAGCAGACAATATTTATTTTCCCATTCCTGTGGAATAGTTAAATTGTAGCTTCGGAGAAGGCGATGGCACCCCACTCCAGTACTCTTGCCTGGAAAATCCCATGGACAGAGGAGCCTGGTAGGCTGCAGTCCACGGGGTCGCAAAGAGTCGGACATGACTGAGCGACTTCACTTTCTCTTTTCACTTTCATGCATTGGAGAAGGCAATGGCAATCCACTCCAGTGTTCTTGCCTGGAGAATCCCAGGGACGGGGGAGCCTGGTGGGCTGCCGTCTATGGGGTCGCACAGAGTCGGACACGACTGAAGCGACTTAGCAGCAGCAGCAAACTGTAGCTTTGTGTGAAATGACTGGATAGTTTTTAGGGGAATATTTTTACCTTTCGTGGAAGTTTTATTTAAATAAAACAAAAGTATTGGTTATTAAAATTTTATAGCACAAAAGATAAGCATGCATTGGTCTTAAATCATAAATTTTAAATAATTGTCATCAATAAGTTGTTATGAACAATTCATTCCCAAATTTTTTATCTACAGATTAATTTTGTTTCCAATAGATGACTGCATCTCTCTTCAAGTGCTCTATCAAACAGCATCTGTTTTCATTTTATTCTTAGTTAAATAAACACAATATTTCAGTTCAGTTCAGTCACTCCGTCGTGTCCAACTCTTTACAATCCCATGGAATGAAGCATGCCAGATTTCCCTGTCCATCACCAACTCCCAGAGCTTGCTCAAACTCATGTCCATGGAGTCAGTGATGCCATCCAACCATCTCATCCTTTATTGTCCCCTTCTCCTCTTGCCTTCAATCTTTACCAGCGTCAGGTCTCTTCCACTGAGTCAGTTCTTTGCATCAGGTGGGCAAATTATTGGAGCTTCAGCTTCAGCATCAGCCCTTGCAGTGAACATTCAGGAATGATTTCCTTTAGGATGGACTGGTATTTTATTTTTATGTTATTTTAATACTTACTTTCCATTTATAGTTATTATAAAATATTGACTAAATTCTCCCTATTGTACATCCTTGAATGTATCTTACATCAAATAGCTTTAATCTTACCCTCTCTCACTTCTCTATAGCCCCTCTCTCTCCTCCCCATTGGTAAACACTGGCCTGTTCTCTATATCTACAAGTCTGCTTCTTTGTTATAATCACTAGCGTGTTGTGTTTTAATTCCACGTATTAATTATATCATACAGTGTTCATCTTTTTCTCACATTTCACTTAGTATAATCCCCTCGAAGTCCATCCATGTTGTTGCAAATGGAAAAATTACATTCTTTTTCAGCCTGAGTAGTATTCCATTGTGTATTTATATCACATCTTCTTTATTCATTCATCTGTTGATGGACATTTAAGTGGCTTCCATTATTTTTGAAATTATGAATGATGCTGCTATAAACACTAAAGTGTATGTAACTTTTTGAATTAGTGTCCCCCCCACTCAGGTATATACCCAGCAATGAAATTGTTGGGTCATATGGTAGTTCTATGTCTATTTTTTTTGAGAAACCTCCATACTGGTTTCCACAGTGATTGCACCACTTTATACTTTTACAGATAGTTTACCAGCATTCTCTTTTCTTCACATATTTGCCAATATTTGTCATTTATGCTCTTTTTAATGATAGCATTTCTGACAGATATGAGATAATATCACATTGTGGTTTTGATTTGCAATTCCCTGATGATTAGCAATGTTGAGCATCCTCTCATGTGCCTATTGGCCATCTGCATGTTCTCTTTGGAAACTAATAGTTCTTCTACTAACTTTTTAATTGGGTTGTTCACTTTTTTGATGTTTGAGTGGTATGAGCTATTTATCTATATTGGATGTGTGTGTGTGTGTGTGTGCATGCTAAATCACTTCAGTCGTATCTCTGTGACGTTGTGGAGTGTGGCCCCCCCTAGGCTTCTCTGTCCATGGGATTCTCCAGGCAAGAATACTGGAGTGGGTTGCCATTTGCTCCTACATGGGATCTCCCCAACCCAGGGATCCAACCTGAGCCTTTTACATCTCCTGCATTAGCAGGGGGTTCTTTACCTCTAGCACCTCCTGGGAAGCCCATATATGTTGAATGTTAATCCTTTGTTGATCACATTATTTGCAAATCTCTTCTCCTATTCACTAGATTGTCTTTGATTTTGTTGGTGGTTTCCTCTGCTGTGTAAAAGCTTTTAAGTTTAATTAGCTCCTATTTGTTTATTTTTACTTTCATTTCCTTTCCCTTAGGAGGCTAGTCCAAAAAACTATTGCTTCAATTTGTGTCAAAGAGGGTCCTGCCTATGTTTTCTGCTAGGAGTTTTATAGTATCCTGACTTCCATTTATGTCTTTAATCCATTTTGAGTTTATTTTTTATGTGTTGTTTAAGAATGTTCTGATCATTCTTTTACATGTCTCTCTTTGGTTTTTCCCAGCACCACTATCTGTTGAAGAGACAACTGTCTGCAGAACAACCACATGAAAAAGACTGAACCTATGAGAAAGATGTTCTACAACTGTAAGACATAAAGAAGGAGCCCCAGTGAAACAGGTAGGAGGCACATGTGTGATATAATCAAATCCTATACTCTGCAGTGGGAAAAACACAAGCCAGAGGATAATTATATTGCAGAGGTTCTTCCACTAATATCTTTAATGAATTTGCTCACGTTCTTTTCTTCACCAAATTTTTATTATGTTATATGGTTATGGTAGATATGTTGAGAAGAGAAAAGAAAATCAATGTATTACTTTGTATATATGTGTATCTGAATACACAGATGTAGTTCGAGAGAGAGAGAGAGAGAGAGAGAGAGAGAGAGAGAGAGGAAGGTAGTCAGAGGAGGAAGGGGGGAGAGAGAGAGAGATGTTCAAAGTATATAAAATCAATAAAGGTTGAATTAATCCAGAACATCTTGAAGTGAAAAACAGTGTTGGTGTAACATAAAGCAGACTACATTATCAATATAATCACATTATAGAAATAAATATATTCAACAACTTTCTGGCTAGACTTGAAGAAAAAACAGAATCCTTGTATGTCTTTCCACAGACATGTAACATATTTTGTATCTTTCAAGTCTTTGTGCCTGAGTTCAACAGAGAATTTAAGTAGTAGGAGCTAACTTTATTTTTGAAAGTTAGAACAAGAATACTTTATTTTACAAAATGTGGTTGAATAATTTCTTAATATTTTCTTAATGATTATTTATCTTCTCTGGTGAATATATGACTATTCAAGGATTCTACTAAATGTGTTTGATTGATTTAGACTGATCAAACAATACATTTAAAATATTATATTAATATATTTATTTCATAATATACACCTGCAAATGAAATTTAATAAAAAGACAGAAAAATGTAATGCTGTTTTTAGAATTCCTAAAATTTCTTTTTTAACAGTGTTATTAAGTCATAAACACTAATTGAAATTTTACCCAGAAAAATAGTGTTTATTCTTCAGAAATAATATGCAGAAATTATTTGTCAAATGTATCATATTGGGTCAAAAGTTGAAATAGGATTGCATGTTATTTAAAAAATAGATTTAAAAATCTATTTTTTGATTTTTGATTAAAAATTTTTTTTGATTTAAAAAAAATCTAAATTTTTGATTAAAAAAATCAAGCAATTTTTATTCTTCTAAAATATTATTTGGGGATATGTATATTATGATTCTAATTTTTAAAGCCTAAAATAATATATGCCAGCTTGTATGTTTGATTGACCTTATAGGAAACAAAATAATGATGATTACTATAAAATTACAGAAATAGTTATAATACTAATAATAGCATGATGATGATAATAATGTATTTGGCTAGTTATAAGTAGGTAAAGAGCACAGACAGAAATAAGCATCCACATGTGTCTACTGATAAATCAAGGCTATCTAATCTGATTAATCTGATGAGAGGTCTCTTTAAAAAATTAGAGATACCAAGGCTTATTGGAGAAGGAAATGGCAACCCACTCCAGTATTCTTGCCTGGAGAATCCCAGGGATGGCAGAGCCTGGTGGACTGCCATCTATGGGGTCGCGCAGAGTCGGACACGACTGAAGCAACTTAGCAGCAGTAGCGGCAGTAAGGTAACATTTCATGCAAAGATGGGCACAATAAAGGACAGAAACATTATGGACCTAACAGAAGCAAAAGATTAAGAAGAGGTGGCAAGAATACACAGAAGAATTATACAAAAAAAAAATCTTAATGACCCAGATAACCACAATGGTGTAATTACTCATCCTAGAGTCTGAAGTCAAGTGGGCCTTAGGAAGCATCACTATGCACAAAGCTAATGGAGGTGATGGAATTCCAGCTGAGCTATTTCAAGTCCTAGAAGATGATGCTGTTGAAATGCTGCACTCAATATGCCAGCAAATTTGGAAACCTTTCCAGTCACATGACTGGAAAAGATTGATTTTCATTCCAATCCCAAAGAAAGGCAATGTCAAGGAATTTCCAAACTACCACACAATTGCACTCATCTGACACGCTAGCAAACAAAATTCACCAAGTGAGGGTTTAACAGTATGTGAACTGAGAACTTCCAGATGTTGAAACTGGATTTAGAAAAGGCAGAGAAACCAGAAATCAAATTGCCAACATCTGCTGGATCACAGAAAAAGCAAGAGAGTTGCGGAAAAACATCTATTTCTGCTTTATTGACTATGCCAAAGCCTTTGACTGTGTGCATCACAATCAACTGTGGAAAATTCTTAAAGACATGGGAATACTAGACCACCTCACCTCTCTCCTGAGAAATCTGTATGCAGATCAATAAGCAATAGTTAGAACCAGACATGGAACAATGGACTAGTTTCAAATTAGGAAAGGAGTAAGTCAAGGCTATATATGCTCACCCTGGTTATTTAACTTATATGCAGAGTACATCATGTGAAATGCCGGGCTGGATAAAGCACAAGCTGGAATCAAGATTGCCGGGAGAAATATCAATAACCACAGATATACAGATGACACCACCCTAATGGCAGGAAGCAAAGAGGAACTGAAGAGCCTCTTGATGAAAATGAAAGAGGAGAGTGAAAAAGCTGGCTGAAAACTCAGCATTCAAAAAGCTAAGATCATGGCATCCAGTCCCATCACTTCATGGCATATAGATGGGGAAACAGTGGAACCAGTGACAGACTGTATTTTTGGGGGGCTCCAAAATCACTGCAGATGGTGACTGCAGCCATGAAATTAAAAGACACTTGCTCCTTAGGAAAAAAAAAAAACTATGACTAACCTAGACAACATATTAAAAAGCAGAGACGTTACATTGCCAACAAAGGTCTGTGTAGCCAAAGCTTTGATTTTTCCAGTAGTCATGTATGGATGTGAAAGTTGGGCCATAAAGAAAGCTGAGTGCCAAAGAACTTATGCTTTCAAACTGTGGTGTTGGAGAAGATTCTTGAGAATCTCTTGTACTGCAAGAAGATCAAACCAGTAGATCCTAAAGGAAATCAGTCCTGAATATTCACTGGAAGGACTGATGCTGAAGCTGAAGCTCCAATACTTTGCCAACCTAATGCAAAGAACTGACTTATTGGAAAAGACCCTGATGCTTGGAAAGATTGAAGGCAGAAGGAGAAGGGGAGGACAGAGGATGAGATGGTTGGAGAGCATCACCGACTTGATGGACATGAGTTTGAGCAAGCTCCAGGAGTTGGTGATGGACAGGGATGCCTGGCATGCTGCACTCTATGGGCGTCACAAAGAGTCAGACACAACTGAGGGACTGAACTTAATGAAGTGAATCTAATTAGATCAAGAAAGTCAAATATAACCTTCATGCTTGTTAGAACTGTAGTCTTTAGGTATTCTGAAGTTCAAATGATTAGGAGAGCAGTGAGGGGAACTTGGAAGAATACAATATTCTACAACAGAAATGTTTGAACCAAATTGGTTTAGCTATTTGACTAAAGCTTAAATAAATAATAATTTTCAAACTGTTAAGTCCATTCTTTTTTAAAGTTGAGATAGGACAGCAATTCTCTATCATTTATTATTTTCATTTTGGTTAAAATTATTTGGTAATGTATAACTGAAAACATAAAGACTAGAAAGCCTTGCTGAGACTGAAAGAACTATTATACAAAGAAACACGATTGGTATATTATTAAGCACTAAAAAGAGCTATCTAGCTATGAAAAATCATGGAGAAAATTTAAACGCATATTACTAAATAAAAGAAGCCTATCTTTCACAGGTGAATACTGTGTAATTCCAAATTATGATATTCTGGAAATGGCAGTAAAAAATAATTGATTGTCAAGAATTGGGAGGGGAGAAGTGAATAGGTAGGGTACAGAGGATTTTTAGGGCAGCAAAAAAACTCTACAGGATATTGTAGGATACTAAAATGGTGACATATCATTATACGTTTGTGCAGACCTACAAAATGTGTAATGACATTTGTCCACCAAGAGTGAACCATACTGTAAACTGTGGCTTTGGGGTGACAATATATCAATCAGTGTAGGATCATGGAGCACAACAAATGTGCCATTGTGGGGCTAAGCTTATGTGGGGTCAAACTTACATGAGAAATCTCTGTGCCTTCTGCTCAGTTTTGCTGTGGACCCAAAATTGCTTTAAAGCATAAAGTCTATTTTTTAAAAAAGCATGGCAATATTAGGGAGTGGAGTAAGACACTGATGGGCTGCTACTCTGAAAGGCTGATTGTGAAAAAGAACTAAATTATAAAAGCAATAACCTACTAAAGAGAAAGGGGATAACCATCAGCATGGGTGATTTTCCCTTTTTTAGTCTTGTGAATTATATTGTATATATATTATATACATATATATATATATATATATTAGACATTTACAGTTAGAAAGTACTAGATGAAAAACATTTAGAAATATATACATTAAAACAGTTTTATGTCTAATTGTTGTATTATAATATTTATTTATTTTACTATAGTATAATTTTCTGTAACTAGCAAGAAAAAATTTCTAGAACTGTGAAAGACAAGTAATGGGCTGAGTGAAGAAGACAGAGTTATATTTCCAGTTCCATTATTTATTATGTGTTATAGCATTGGCTATATCACTCAATGCTTCTTAGCAAGTTTTTAAATATTTTTTCACAATATTTGCATAATCAACATATACTATGTATTTTACCCTAGTATGAGGATCATAAAACAGCACTAAAATATTATATAATTATATAGCTATATGCTGCTGCTGCTGCTAAGTCGCTTCAGTCGTATCCAACTCTGTGCGACCCCATAGATGGCAGCCCACTAGGCTCCTCTGTCCCTGGGATTCTCCAGGCAAGAATACTGGTGCGGGCTGCCATTTCCTTCTCCAATGCCTGAAAGTGAAAAGTGAAAGTGAAGTCGTTCAGTCGTGCCCGACTCTTAGTGACCCCATGGACTGCAGCCTACCAAGCTCCTCCGTGCATGGGATTTTCCAGGCAAGAGTACTGGAGTGGGTTGCCATTGCCTTCTCCATATAGCTATATATATACATGTATATGCATATATACAAAGATTCATAATATGAAGGTTTTGAAAGTATCTTCACTGCTCTGGTCGCTTAACTACATTAATTATATGTGGACATTTACTAAAATCTACTTTCTCCACATAGAACTGGATTGGTTGTGCATTTAGAAATGCATCCAGGGTGAGCTTCTCAAATTTCATAAAAAATGTCAATAATATAGCCTATTTGGTAAAAGATCAAATTTTATAATTAATTTTAATCAGAAACAAAATGTATCCATTCCAGATTTATACTCTGAAATGCATTCATTCATTAATGAATATTTATTATGTCTATTATATGCAAAATAACATGTTAATCTGTGGGGATACATCAGAAGACAGTGGTAACATCTCTTCTCAATAACTATATTCAAGATTGTGTATTCTTAGAAACCTGTTTTTTTAAAAAAATTTTTTTTTTCAGTATAGCTTGTGTTTCTTTACTTATTTGTGAAGCTCAGCATCTTTTGGTACTTTATCATTTTTGTATATCTTCTTGTGTATAATTAAAATTAATAATCTCCAAATTTCTGTAAACTCATTTATCTGTCTTTTCTTTTAAGAGTCTTTTCTTGTTTGAGATGATGTACCTTTATTTTATAAACTCAGGTTTGTTTGCTATTTATTTACTCACTTACTGATTATGAATTTAGTTTGGAATGATGAATATTTACAAGATTTATTCACTAGTTACTTAATTTGAGTTAATATAATAAAAATGGAAGTTCTGATGGAGAAAGGAAAAATTCTGAAAGAAGAAAGGAAAAGAATTGAAAAAGACAAGTTTGTTTTATGTTCTCTGCTCTTTCCTTTGCTACCTTGTAAATAAAACCTGTTTGGTAAAGTATTGTCATGAAGTAAGATTTGAGAGATGCACTCATGAGAATTTCCCTTTAAACTAAGGGCTGATTCTGGAAACAGGGGATGGAAGCATATTCTTTTACAAACTTTTAAAAACTGAGCTGAGATGCAAAAGTAGGACCATCTAGATCTGTAGTGAATTGTCTCAATAGTATGCAAGGCTATTTCCTTCAATTATATCATGGTTTTACTCTTTGTTGTTATTCAGTTGCTAAGTCGTGTCGACTCTTTGTGACCCCATGGCCAGCAGAGAAGCCAGGATTCCCTGTCCTTCACCATCTCCCAGAGTTTGCACAAATTCATGTCCCTTGAGTCAGTGATGCCATCCAACCATCTCATCTCTGTCGCCCCCTTCTCCTTCTGCTCTCAATCTTTTCGAGCACCATGGTCTTTTCCGATGAATTGGCTCTTCACATCAGGTGGCCAAAGTATTGGAGCTTTAGCATCGGTCCTTTCAATTAAAAACCAGGGTTGATTTCCTTTATGATTGACTGGTTGGATCTCCTTGCTGTCCAAGGGACTCTCAAGAGTCTTCTCCAGCACCACAGTTCAAAAGCATCAATTCTTTGGCACTCAGCCTTCTATATGATCCAATTTTCACATCTGTATAAGACTTCCCTGGTGGTTCAGAGGATAAAGCGTCTGCTTGCAATGAGGGAGTCCAGGATTCGATCCCTGGATCATGAAGATCCCCTGGAGAAGGAAATGGAAACCCACTCCAGTATTCTTGCCTAGAGAATTCCATGGATGGAGGAACCTGGTAGATTATAGTCCACAGGGTCGGAAAGAGTTGGATAGGATTGAGTGACTTCACTTTCACATCCATACATGACAACTGGAAAAACCATGACTTTGACTATAAAGATCTTTGTTGGCAAAGTGATGTCTTTGCTTTTTAATACACTGTCTAGACTTGTCATAGCTTTGTTCATAGTGAAAGAAAGTGAAAGTGAAGTTGCTTAGTTGTGCCTGACTCTTTGTGACCCCATGGACTGTAGCCTACCAGGCTTCTCCATCCATGGGATTCTCAAGGGAAGAATACTGGAGTGGGTTGCCATTTCCTTCTCCAGGGGATCTTCCCAACCCAGGGATCAAACCCTGATCTCCCGCATTGCAGGCACATGCTTTACCCTCTGAACCACCAAGGAAATCTGTAGTAATGTATCCAAAAAAAGGTGTAAGTTAGTCGCTTGGTCGTGTCTGATTCTTTATAACCCCATCAAATATACCAACCCACAGGGTCCTCTATCCATGGAATTCTCTGGGCAGGAATAGTGGAGTGAGTTGCCACTTCCTTCTCCAGGTGATCTTCCCGACCAGGGGATTGAACCCAGGTCTCCTGAATTACAGGCAGATAATTTACCTTTTGAGCTACCAGGGAGCCAAAGGCCCACTCTAAATTTTTGGAAATGTCAAGTATGGGAGAAATGGTAATGAAAACCATTACATTATACTTTTGGTGACTTAAATGCATTTGTTTTAGGTCTAGATATTTTATTTGTTAGGTAGTGAAAATTATTTTTACCAAAGGTAGTTCTGGCTTTTGCCCTTATGATCTTTAGACCATTGCCCATCCTTCCTGATTGGAGTGCCTTTGTTTGCCTGGGAGATTAGGCCAAAAGATAGCCTAACAATGTGTTTCATGACTGGGGCATTTGACTACGTGGTATCAGTTTTGCCCCCAGAGAGACAGAAAAATATTAGATTTAACTCTATTTCCAAAGCAGCTGAAGACTAAGGTTAAGTCACAAGTGAGTGTGTGAGTAAGTGAAAACTCTGGATACCAGACTAGAAAGGTTCCCTGGTTATCAGTACTTCATGTGCCAATGCACAATGCATCATATACTGATAATACACATATACAATGTATATGTATACATATACAATGCACAATGCATCATATATTGATAATACACATATACAATGTATATGTATACATATACAATGCACAATGCATCGTATACTGATAATACACATATACAATGTATATGTATACATATACAATGCACAATGCATCATATACTGATAATACACATATACAATGTATATGTATACATATACAATGCACAATGCATCATATACTGATAATATACATATACAATGTATATGTATACATATACAATGCACAATGCATCATATACTGATGCTGGGAGAGTACCAGGTCTGTAACTCTGTGAATTGAGGATATCAGGACCTCCATGTTTTGTACTTTTCCTGGAATCTGCCCTAGGCACTTTGAATTAAATTTGCATCCTTTACTTGTAATAAACTGTAACCACAAGTGTAATAGTTTTAAGTTCTATGAGTCCTTCTAACAAATTATTAAACCCAAAGGTAGGTCTGTAAACCCTGCCCCCGAAACTTGCAGTTGGTGTCAGAAATGAGAGAAGTTTTGTCTGGAATGTTTACTATAAACTTTGCAGTTTCCCCAAAACATTGTAGTTGGCCATAATTTACAAATGTTTAAGTAAGTCTCTGTAATATGTGGAAGAGGAGAGTGAAAAAGTTGGCTTAAAGCTCAACATTCAGAAAACTAAGATCATAGCATCTGGTCCCATCACTTCATGGCAAATAGATGGGAAACAGTGGAAACAGTGGCTGACTTTATTTTGGGGGGCTCCAAAATCACTGCAGATGGTGATTGCAGCCATGAAATTAAAGGATGCTTACTCCTTGGAAGGAAAATTATGACAAACCTAGATAGCATATTGAAAAGCAGAGACATTACTTTGTCAACAAAGGTCCATCTAGTCAAGGCTATGGTTTTTCCTGTGGTAATGTATGAATGTGAGAGTTGGACTATAAAGAAAGCTAAGCACCGAAGAATTGATGCTTTTGAACTGTAGTGTTGGAGAAGACTCTTGAGAGTCCCTTGGACTGCAAGGAGATCCAACCAGTCCATCCTAAAGGGGATCAGTCCTGGATGTTCATTGGTAGGACTGATGCTGAAGCTGAAACTCTAATACTTTGGCCACCTCATGCGAAGAGCTGACTCATTTGAAAGGACCCTAATTCTGGGAAAAATTGAGGGCAGGAGGAGAAGGGGATGACAGGATAAGATGGTTGGATGGCATCACTGACTCAATGGACATGAGTTTGGGTAAACTCCGGGAGTTGGTGATGGACAGGGAGGCCTGGTATGCTGCAGTCCATGGCATTGCAAAGAGTCAGACATGACTGAGTGACTGAACTGACTGACTGTAATAAGTTTTATTGAAAAACAATGCTTGAAAGTTAAATGAAACAGTCCAGTTCAAAATTTTATCAAAGGTGTGGCCCATCTCTAACTATGTAGCCAGGGCTGAGTCAGAAGACCAAAAGTGAAATTGTGAAAAAAAAAAAAAATAGCAACTGTATTTTCCAAATTGTAGCTGGCAGGGAAACTAAGAAATTCACATCTGCTCCTGGGAATTAATATTCCCTTATCACAAAAGAGAACCACCTCAGATTATTTGTTTTAACTGCCATAAAATAAAATATCAAAGTAAAATAATAGTCTAATGCTATATTTTGAACCCCTGAGAATATACTCCTCTTGGCTTTGGGTCTCCAAGACACTAAATAACATGTTCACTTATAATAAATAAAAAATAAGGATATACATTTTTGATTAAAATTTAAGTAGCATTACTATGTCAGGGCCTTGCATAATATAAACTTTTACAATTCAAAACATATTGCAGTGGTACTTATTAAATATATCCATTTTTTAAATTGTATAATGCACCAAAAGAAAAGTTTATATTATTTATGTTCCATTATATTCAAAATTTATATTGTATTAAATATATATTTGTTTAATGTTTCAAGAGAAAAAAAGCAGATACTTTATCAATTGTTAGACATTGCTGAGATTGTGATGGAATTAAACTCACAAAAGAGCTTGATAACTCAAACAATGATATTCTATGATGAAGTGAAGACAACATTGTTTCTTCCCATAAAGATAAATTAAGATAATTCTGAATAAAACAATTCTAAGTTACTACATAATATCAGATAAAATAGGTGGATTTCGTAAACATTGCCTCTGCAACTGGGAAACGACTGTGTTGTTAGAATGACTATTGACTATGACCAAATAAATTATTAACCATTTTCAGATCTCTTATCAGGTCAACCTCAAAAGAGTTTGAAGTGAAGTGAAGTCACTCAGTTGTGTCCGACTCTTTGCGAGCCCATGGACTGTATAGTCCGTGGAATTCTCCAGGCCAGAATACTGGAGTGGGCAGCCTTTCCCTTCAAATTAAACAATAGCTAGTATCTACAGTCATTGTAATAATAACCAACAGTGTGTGTGTGAAAGTCATTCAGTTGTGTCCAACTCTTTGCGACTGCCAGCATCCTCTGTCTATAGAATTCTACAGGCCAGAGTTCTTTATTGGATAGCCATTCCCTTCTCCAGAGGATGTTCCCAAACCAGGGATAGTATCCAGGTCTCCTGCATTGCAGGCAGGCTCTTTACCATCTGAGCCACCAGGGAAGCCCTATAATAAGCAATAATCCATTTCAAATACTTTTTATTTATTTTTTTAAATTTTATTTTATTTTTAAACTTTACATAATTGTATTAGTTTTGCCAAATATCAAAATGAATCCGCCACAGGTATACATGTGTTCCCCATCCTGAACCCTCCTCCCTTCTCCCTCCCCATACCATCCCTCTGGGTCGTCCCAGTGCACTAGCCCCAAGCATCCAGTATCGTGCATCGAACCTGGACTGGCAACTCGTTTCTTACATGATATTTTACATGTTTCAATGTCATTCTCCCAAATCTTCCCACCCTCTCCTTCTCCCACAGAGTCCATAAGACTGTTCTATACATCAAATACTTTTTAGAATGGTATCTTGATTTGTTATGCTGGTGGCATTTTCACATGGGATCAAAACTGAGAGAAAGAGGCCATCATTAAAAAAAAAAAAAAAGCTACAGGCAATAAATGCTGGAGAGTATATGGAGAAAAGGGAACCCTCCTGTACTGTTGGTGAGAATGTAAAGTAATATAGCCATTATGGAGCACAGTATGGGGATTCCTTACAAAACTAGGAATAAATCTATCATATGACCCAGAATTAGTTAACTTCAGTACTCTATATGAACAAAGCAACATTTAATAGTTAATAGTCATAATTTCAGGTAAATTATTTAAAGTGTTTTCAATTGCCATTCAAATCTACTTTCTTTCCAAATAGTAGTAGCTATTCTTTTTAATTATTAAATTCAGCATTTTAACACTGTAAAAACATGAAATACTAAAAGTGTACTTTCAAAAATATAGGTTAGAATATTAAATCTAAAAATTGCACAGAATTTTACTAGTTTTCACTAGTTTAAAAATGAATAAATACTGTACATGTAGTGTATGACTTATAAAATTTAAAATGGAGTAGAAAAAGCAACAAAAAATTTAAATTTATCCACAAACCCACTGATTAAAAATAACCATTATCTGAAATTTCATTTTTCTCAGTGATCTTATCACTTAATCTTATCTATCTCTACTTCTCTTTCTGTCTCCCTTTAGACCTTCAGTATTTATTAGTTTAATAGTATGTTTTTAATTATAACTCTGTAGTCCATGGAATTCTTCAGGCCAAAATACTGGAGTGGATAGCCTTTCCCTTCTCCAGGCGATCTTCCTAACCCAGGGATAGAACACAGGTCTCCCGAATTGCAGGCAAATTATTTACCAGCTGAGCCACCAGGGAAGCCAAAGAATACTGGAGTGGGTAGCTTATCCCTTCTCCAGCAGATCTTCCTGACCCAGGAATCGAATTGGGGTCTCCTACATTACAGGCAGATTCTTTACCAACTGAGCTATCAGGGAAGCCCAAGTATAATATAGATGAGATAAATTAAAACACACTATTTAAAGTGCCTTCTGAACAATTATGGAAATGTACTTCATGTCATCATATATACTTCTTTTTTTTCTTTTTTTCATCATATATACTTCTATGGAATAGCTATTCCAATTGCCTAATGTTCCTCAGTGTAGATCAAATATTGTTCAATGCAGTTTTACAATTCTCTGCTGCATGTATTTTCTGTTGGATCTTTTTAAAAGAAATACACTGAAGATCTCTGCAAGAGTTCCAGTAGAAATACAGGAGGCAAGTTGCAGAGAATGAAATAAATGATCATAGAGCCAACGAATCTCCCTGATTGTGTGATTGTTCAGCAAGGTTGCAAAATGTAATATTTCAGTTGAATCTCTTTTAAAATAACTATTATCCCTATTTTCTTACTATGTGTCTGAAATTCATACTGAGAAATGTAACTGAGTTTAACTATATTTTGTTAGATCCCTCTTTTGAATATTTTATAGATATAATATTAACAACTTAAAGGATTTTTATAATTATTTGTAAGTCTCTTTAGTATAATGAGTAAGGTATGCATGTTAAATATTTAAAAAGCATCAGTTTACATAACAAAGATTTATATTCACAAATAGTTATAGACCATGTTAGTTGGTATTTATGTACTAGCAGAAAGAAATTTCATAATTTTTTTAATTTTAAAATTATGTAATTGAACTTATTAGCTCATGAAACATGTTTATTGTAAGTACCAGGACCAGGATATTGTTGAAGTACTAA
This sequence comes from Bos indicus, assembly GCF_029378745.1. Lineage (NCBI taxonomy): Eukaryota > Metazoa > Chordata > Mammalia > Artiodactyla > Bovidae > Bos > Bos indicus. The sequence goes on along the minus strand of NC_091776.1, from coordinate 23,750,263 downwards.
ACAATTAATAGGAAATCAACAAATATGCATCATCATTTATGTTTCCACTAAGTGATTGCATTAAAATTAAGAAGATATAAAAAATAATAACATAGACACTGTCATAATAAGAACACATTGCTACATTTATTTCTGAAGAGTCCTAGATTTTATTTTTATTTTTGCCACAAATATGTTATAGCTTCATTTGTTAGAAGCTATATTCTGGGATTATAAACTGATTGAAATCATAGAGTTAGCTTTGCCCATAGGAATGAAAATCAGCTAGGGAAGTTGACTCACTAATTATTTAGCAGAATTGAATGAATCAGTATCCAAAAGGATTACTGGCCAAAAGTCTGCCTGGGGGTCAAAACAGGTGTTGCTTCATCAGAATTCAGTTTTGCTGCTATTTCAAGGAGGAATTCAAAAAGAAAACCTTGGGAAAGAAAATCCCATCTATGTGACATGAAAAACATGACTCCTAAACTAGATTGGATGTTTTTTCCCTCTTACTCATTTCCTAGACTTCTTTAGTCTCAAATAGATCCCTTACCAGTCCCAAAGCAGCTGGCATAATTCTTCTCTTGAAAATGGCAATGGCACCCTCACAGCAAATCTCAGGCACACAGGTGTTCAAAGAGATCTGAGATATAGCTAGACAGAAGCCAAATTTCAGGTAGAATCACCCATTAAGGTTATATCTATGAGGCCAAAATTGTCTACTAATCTTCCTTTCAAAGGTTTATGGCTCAAGGCTACATTTGAGAACCTTCCTCCTTAAAGTGAGACACCATTAAGTTCTTCTGCAACTGTTTAGGAGATTGTTTTGGTTGGAATTTGAATGGTATAATGATGGTATTGCTCACTGCCTCTGTGTATAGCACCTGCAAGTTCTTTAGTTCTTATTATCTCTCAAGCAGTTTCAATGACTTTGAATACTTTGCTCAGAGAGTAGGAGTAAGGAAAGCTGTCTGTTGCTCCTGATGTTAATTATTACAAATTGTCACTCAATTTTGACAGCCAGTGTCTTTTCTTGCTATTTTCTGTGGGCAGGAGGCTATAGTAACTTTACTTTGAAAAGTGTAAGTTACTCAGTTGTGTCTGAATCTTTGCGACCCGATGGACTGTAGCCTGTCAGGCTCCTCTGAGCCACCAAGAAGAAAGAAGAAATTTGTGATCTTGAGGACCATTAGATACTTAAAAGCACAATGATTGGACATGATAGAATTGGGTAACAAAAGCACAGGAAAGGTAGATGTAACTTCTATTTGGTTAGAATTATTTACAAGCATTATGAAAAGGTAACATTCCAGGGGGAAATAATTATGGCCAGAAGAGTTCCTGGATTCAATATTCTACAGTCCAGAAAACACACACCTCTCTGATTTAACTTTTTGTCAACCTTCATGTAAACTGGTTTCTTAATGTGTGTCCTAATTCATGGGCTAAAAGGCCAAGCACCTATATTCAGGTGAACAGTTAAGGACATGACCATGGGCTACGGGACCATTTTCTTATCTGCACTAGTGATGTAACATGTCCAGGAGAACTAATTTTGTTGTTGTTGTTTTTATGTTTAAATAACCACATAAACTGGACTTCCCTAGTGGCTCAATCAGTAGAGAATCCACTTGCAATGCAGGAGACCTGGGTTCAATCCTTGGGTTGTGAAGATCCCCTGGAGAAGGAAATGGCAACCCACTCCGCTGTTGGTTGCCTGGAGAATTTCATGGACAGAGAAGCATAGCAGGCTATAGTCCATGGGGTCGCAAAGAGTCAGACAAGACTTAGTGACTGAACTACCACCACCAACAACCACATAAACTAGCCCACAGTCCTGTCCTTAACTGTTCACCTGAATATCGGTGCTTGGCCTTTTAGCCCATGAATTAGGACACACATGCACTACTTTAAGAAACCAGTTTACATGAAGGTTGACAAAAAGTTAAATCAGAGAGGTGTGTGTTTTCTGGACTGTAGAATATTAAATCCAGGAACTCTTCTGGCCATAATTATTTCCCCCTGGAATGTTACCTTTTCATAATGCTTGTAAATAATTCTAACCAAATAGAAGTTACATCCACCTTTCCTGTGCTTTTGTTACCCAATTCTACCATCTGCAATCATTGTGTTTTTAAGTATCAAATCATAGATGTGATCTTGTTCCTAATTGTCCCTGATTTTGAACTGTTCAAGAGTTTTGCCTAATTCAGACAGGCAAAGTAACACTGCACTTTTGCAGCAGACATTCTGTGTCATGGATTAGAATTTGTGATAATTAGTTTTAGATGTACCCTGATTTGTAGAAGTTACTGATCCATCCACTCATGAAATGAAATCTTGACATGTTTCTGTAGAAAACATTCCATTTAGGGACAGATTCAGGTTTGTGAAAAGCAGAGTCCATGGACAATCTTAGCTGTTAGATTGTTCATTTCAAGGATGCTTTTGGAGGACATATACATTAGCCAAGAAGAGAAAGCAGCAATGACAAAATTGGAGACTACATTTATACTTTGACACCCCAAAATTTATCTTGTATCAAATTTATCTTGTGTTTTCCATTTAATTTATAAAATACATTTCCTTTCAATAAAGGAAATACTATTGTCTCCCTCATATAGCAGGAATAATGCTGGGGCTAAAAGTCCTAAATTAAATTTTCAGTAAAAATTAGAGCTGGTCTCATTCCAAAATACACAAGTATAATAATCTAACACACCAAAACTCTAATAGTCTAGTTAATAAAAAGAAGTCACCGGCAAATTGTAGCTAATTTATTAGAGTAGTTTGCAATAGTTTGTGCTTCCATAGGTCGTCACATCCTTTTAGCTAGTCTTTTTCTGACCTTTAGAATAGCTGAGTCAGGTTTAGCCTTCAAGTGATTAATCTCAGCATTTCTGTCACCATGTAGTTGGTATGAGCAGTTGGGCAATGTTTTGCACTGTGCTGGGTAGATTTCTAACCCAAATGAAGGCAGGCACTGATACATAAATTAAAGACTTTTATGACTCCTAAACTCCATTGTGACTTTTTAGTGAAATCTTGGAAGGAAAGTTATAAGGTAAATTTGGTCTCATATTTATAACTTTCATAAGATATTGTATTGAAATTAGATTTCTGAGCTAACTATAGATGAAAACTTTTCTTAAATGTTTGCATGGCAGTCTTGCCTTCATGTGTACCCCTGAGGTTTTTAAAATAAAAATAGTTTTGGAATAAAAAGATATTTTATTAGAAGTGCAAAAAAAGGTAAAAAATACAGCAAAAATTTAAAGCCTGAAAAATAGTCTATCAAACTGAGGTAGAGAATGATTAAGAAACATGTACCCTTAGTTTTAGTATGAAATATTTATACTTTACAAAAGAATGACTTACATTAAAACCTTGATCCTAAAGGAGAATATACATATCAGCTCTTTTCCCATTTCCTCCCTTTCTTTGGCTCTTTGTCAAATATCTATGGTGTCCATTATAACAAGTAAATGCAACTACACATTTATGCCATATGCATTGTAAATATAAATTAATTTCACTATTTTCACTTAATTTAAGATAAAAATTTCCATAAACATGGACTTTGAGTTAGTCTTTAAGTCTATGAAAAACTTGTATAGACAGATATTATTACACAAATAGGGTTATTTTAGAACTAACTAAGCCCATTTATTATTAATTAAAAGCACATTTTCATTAAGCACATGCAGCAAATAATTTAACTCTCTACCACTTTTCTATGTTCTCCTTAGCAGAAGGGAGTTGATAAGTACCTTGGCCTGAAACTGCCTTCATAATGACAATATAAATGATGTGTTCTGAATCATAATAAAGTACAGTCAAACTTGATTCAATAACCCAAACAACTAATTATATGCCATGCTAGATAAATCAGTGTAAATATAACAGAAGCTAGAAACAGCTGGGTGGATGTCTAGGGATTTTGAAGCTTTCTTTTCCTGTATGGATAAAGTCAGCATACCATGGGCATTAACTTTTTTCAAAGGATTTGAAAACATTGGAAAAATCTCTTTATGAGATACTGTACATAGAATAGATTCCTTGTTATAAAGTAATATAAATTTTTGGTATAGAAATTAATAAGATAAATACATTTTTTATTTAAAAATTAATAAAATCATCAGAATCCAGGCAAAAATAGCTACTTAAAGCATTATATATCTCACTCTGTGTTTCTTCTGTCCCATAGTATAAATTTTATTATTTTATTTGTCATCAATTATACAACTGTTTCTTTTATGACTGTCTCTCTTAGTTGCCTGATCAATGTCTTTACCAGAATCTGGTACATCATTTATTAAACTTTTGCCAAGTGTCTTTAAACTCTGCCCCATCTCCAGCATTTATTATTTATAGACATTTGGATCATAGTCATAGTGACTGTGATGGGTGATACCTCACTGTAGCCTTGATTTACATTTCTCTCATAACTAGTGATGTTGAGCATCTTTTCATGTGTCTTTTGCCCATCTGTATGTCTTCTTTGGAGAAATGTCTACTTAGGTTTTTTTGCCCACATCGTGATTTATTTTTAAATTGAAGTACATGAGCTGTTTGTATATTTTGTAGAATAATCCCTTGTGGGTTACATTATTTGCAAATATTTTATCCCATATACTGTCTTTTCATTTTGTTTATGGATTCCTTTGCTGTGCAAAAGTTTTTAAGTTTAATTATGTCCCATTTGTTTATTTTTGCTTTTGTTTGCATTTCTGTATGAGATGGATCTAAAATAAAAAATGCTGAGGTTTATGCCAAAGACTGTTCTATGTTTTTCCTTTAGGAGTTTCATAGTATCTGGTCTTATATTTAGATCTGTAATCCATTTTAAGTTTATTTTTGTATATGGAGTTAGATAATGTTCTAATTTAATTATTTTACATGCAACTGTCCAGTTCTCCCCAAACCACTTGCTGAAGAGACTGTCTTTTTCTCATTGTATATCTTTGCCTCATTCCCATGAATTTATTGACCATAAAGGCATGGGTTTATTTCTGGGCTCTCTATACTGTTCCATCGAGCTATGTATCTGTTTTTTTGCCAATACCATACTATTTTGATTACTATAGCTTTGTATATAGTCTGAAGTCAAGGTGTGATTCCTTTAGCTCCAATCTTCTTTCTCAAGATCCTTTTGTCTATTTGGGGTCTTTTGTGTTTCCATGCAGGCTTTAAAATTGTATATTCTTGTTCTATGAAAAAATGCCATTGGTATTTTGATAATTTGATCATTATTTCAATAATAATATAACTGCACACATATAAACAATTAACAATAATTTATTAGAAATAAAAAACCTATACTTAGAAGCATATAGCAGAATATTTTAACTTGCTTCCTGTGAGGTTTAACAATAACAACATGGTTTTTCAATTTAGGAAAATTAAGGTAAGAAAAAAATTGATATTTTATTATAAAAAACTAACACTATAGTCTATCAATTTGGTCATGAACCATTTGGTCCTTAAGGACATAGATTTTATCTTTTGGTGTATTAAATGTCATGGTGACATAGCAAAGAAATCTAAGGTTGGATAAGATGATTCTAGTTACAAAGCAGCAGTATACAGTCATTTACTTGTGCTCAGTCACTTCAGTCATGTCTGACTCTTTGCGTACCTATAGTCTGTAGTTGTCAGGCCCCTCAGTCCATGGGATTTTCCTGGCTCAGCAAGAATACTGGAGTGGGTTGCCATGCTCTCCTCCAGGGTATTTTCCTAACCCAGGGATGGAACCCGCATCTCCTGCCTGTCCCACGTTTCAAGTGGATTCATTACTGCTGAACCACTGGGGAAGGCCTTGAAGTCATTTATTAGGCTGCAAATTTAGTTTAAATATTTTGATAATTTTAGTGTTGATATAAGATAAAAGAGAAAATTATTTTGTATAGAAATGTGTAGAAATCAATCTATACATACCTTTAAATAAAATTATTTTTTTATATCTGACTAATCAGTGCATTTTCAGTATCCTCTAAGTATATGTGAACAATAATGGTGTACTTATGAAAAAACATTTTTACAAGAAAGTAATAAAATCATTTTTTACTTATTCCTTCATTCTAAATTGGTTGAAAACAGTAATACAGGCAATATTTATAGCACTACTTACTTATTGCTGTCTCAAATATAGGATTTACTGACATTATTTTAGTTATTTATAAAATATAATCTCAAAATAAAATATTGCATAGGAACCTGGAATGTTAGGTCCATGAATCAAGGTAAATTGGATATGGTCAAGCATGAGATGGCAAGAGTGAGCATCAACATTTTAGGAACCAGTAAACTAGAATGAACAAGAATGGGAAAATATAATTCAGATGACCTTTATATCTACTACTGTGGGCAAGAATGCCTTAAAAGAAATTGAGTAGCCCTCATAGTCAACAAAAGAGTCTGAAATGCAGTACTTTGGTGCAATTTCAAAAACAAAAAACTATCTGGGTTTATTTCTAGTGCAAACCATTCAACATTACATTAGTATTCCAAGTCCATACACCAACCATAATGCTAAAGAAGCTGAAGTTGAAAGGTCTTATGAAGACCTCTAAGATCTTTTTAGAACTAAAACCAAAAAAATAAAGTCCTATATGTCATAAGGGATTGGAATTCAAAAGTAGGAAGTCAAGAGATACCTGGAATAACAGGCAAGTTTGGCCTTGGAGTGCAAAATGAAGCAGGCCAAAGTCTCACAGAATTTTACCAAGAGAACGCACTGGTCATAGTAAACACCCTCTTCCAACAACACAAGAGAAGACTCTGCACATGGATATCACCAGACAGTCAATACCAAAATCAGATTGATTATATTCTTTGTAGCCAAAGATGGAGAAGCTCTATACAGTTAGCAAAAACAAGACCAGGAGCTGACTGTGGCTCAGCTCCTTATTGCAAAATTCAGATTTAAATTGAAGAAAGTAAGGAAATCCACTAGGCCATTCATGTATGACCTAAATCAAATCCCTTATGATTAATAGTGGAAGTGACAAATAGATTCAAGGAATTAGATCTGGTCGACAGAGTGCCTGAAGAACTATGTGTGGGGGTTCATAACACTGCACAGTAGGTGGTAACCAGAATGAGCTCCAAGAAGAAGAAATGCAAAAAGGCAAAATGGTTATCTGAGGAGGCTTTACAAATATCTGAGAAAAGAAGAGCAGTGAAAGGCAAAGGAGAAAAGGCAAGATATATCCATCTGAACATAGAGTTCCAGAAAATAGCAAGGAGAAAAAAGAAAGCCATTCTAAGTGAACAATGCAAAGTAATAGAGGAAAACAAGAGAATGGGAAAGACTAGAGAGCTCTTCAAGAACATTGGAGATACCAAGGGAACACTTCATGCAAAAATGAGCACAATAAAGGACAGAAATTGCAAGGACCTAACAGAAGCAGAAGAAATTAAGAAGAGGTAGTAAAAATACACAGCAAAACTATACACAAGTCATAATGACATAGAAAACCTAGAGGGTTAGCCACTCACCTAGAGCCAGACATCATGTGTATGAGGTGAAGTTGCCCTTAGGAACCATTACTACAAATAAACCTAGTGGAGGTGATAGAATTCCAGCTGAGCTATTTCAGATCCTAAAAGATGATACTGTTAATGTGCTGCACTCAACATGTCAACAAATTTGGGAAACTCAGCAGTGGCAACAGGACTGGAAAATGTCAGTTTTCATTCCAATCCCAAAAAGGCAAAGAAAGTTCAAACTTCCATACAATTGCACTCATTTCACATGCCAGCAAGGTAATGATCAAAATTCTTCAAACTAGGCTTCAAAAATATGTGAACCAGAGCTTACAGTTGTAAAAGTTGGATTTAGAAAAGACAGGGAAACTAGAGATCAAATTGCCAAATTCCATTGAATCATAGAAAAAGCAGAAGATGGCGGAGGAATAGGATAGGAAGACCACTTTCACCTGCACAAATTCATCAAAAGATCATTTGAACGCTGAGCAAATTCCACAAAACAACTCCTGAATGCTGGCATAGGACACCAGGCACCCAGAAAGGCTAGCCCATTGTCTTTGAAAGGAGGTAAGACAAAATATAAAAGATAAAAAAAGAGACAAAAGAGTTAGGGATGGAGACCCTTTCCGGGGAGGGAGTCATGAAAGAGGAGAAGTTTCCAAACACCAGGAAACTCTCTCACGGGCGGGTCTGTGGGGAGTTTTGGAATCTCAGAAGGCAATATAACCAGGAGGAAAAATAAATAAAACCCACAGATTACATGCCTAATGGCAACTCCCAGTGGAGAAGTAGCCTAGAAGTTCACGTCCATTACCAGCAAGCAGGGGCTGAACAGGGAGGTGTGGGCTGCATTGCTTAGGGTAATGACCAAGCCTAAATGCCCTGAGGACAATCTGAGGGAGCTAACGTGAGATAGCAACCCAAAGTGTGGGATAGCCAGAGAGAGAGTAAAAAGAGAGAGAGAACTTTCCCATGAAAAGTTCTAACCTAAAGCACTACTGGGTCTACTCACAGAAGAAAGGACTGAGCGAATACCAGAGGATAGCTAGCTGGCTGCAGACTGGCCTATCCCCCACGGGAGGCAGAGAGGCAGGCAGGTGACAGCCAGAGCCAGAAACGGGCAATCTCGGCCCTAGAGAGGCATCCTCAACCAAACTGCGAGCAGGCTCCAAGTTGCTAACCAAGTCTTCCTGGGATCCTGGGCAGTTGACATCTACCAGGAGGGTTGCAGCCAGAGATTACCTCCCCAGAGGAGACACACAGTACATCTGAGATGGCGCTCCCACTGCACACCCGGAAAACCAAGGGGCTGGGACAGGGGAGGTGATCAGACGCACCACCCTTCCTGGGGAGAATGTGCTCACCAAGCACCTGGTTGCCTGAGCTGCTTGGACCTGGGAAGGGCACAAAACGCAGGCCAAACCAAGTCTACACTTTTGTGGAGTACTTGAGAACCTGAACCTGAGCCGCTTAGACCTGGAAAGTACATGCAACCCAGGGCCCGCTTTAGAATAATGAATAATGCAATAACTGAGATCAAAAACACTCTGGAGAAAACCAACGATAGAATAACTGAGGTAGAAGATAGGATAAGTGAGGTGGAAGATAGAATGGTGGAAATAAATGAAGCAGAGAGGAAAAAAGAAAAAAGAAATGAGGACAAACTCAGAGACCTCTGGGACAATGTCACATGCCCCAACATGCGAATCATGGGAGTCCCAGAAGAAGAAGACAAAAAGAAAGACCATGAGAAAATACTTGAGATATATAGTTGAAAACTCCCCTAAAATGGGAAGGGAAATAGCCACCCGAGTCCTGAAACTCAGAGAGTCTCAAACAGGATAAACCCAAGGCAAAACACCCCAAGACACATATTAATCAAATTAACAAAGATCAAACACAAAGAACAAATATTAAAAGCAGCAAGGGAAAAACAACAAATAACACACAAGGGGATTCCCATAAGGATAACAGCTAATCTTTCAATAGAAACTCTTCAGGCCAGAAGGGAATGGCAGAACATACTTAAAATGATGAAAGAGAAAAACCTACACTCCAGATTACAGTACCCAGCAAGGATCTCATTCAAATCTGAAGGAGAAATCAAAAGCTTTGCAGACAAGCAAAAGCTGAGAGCATTCAGTTCCACCAAACCAGCTCTTCAACAAATGCTAAAGGATCTTCTCTAGACAGGAAACACAGAAAGGGTGTATAAACTCGAACCCAAAACAACAAAGTAAATGGCAATGGAATCATACTTATCAGTAATTACATTATATGTAAATGGGTTGAATGCTACCCAAAAAAGACAGACTGTCTGAATGGATACAAAAACAAGACTCCTATATATGCTGTCTACAAGAGACCCACCTCAAAACAAGGGACACATACAGACTGAAAGTGAATGGCTGGAAAAAGATATTTCACGCAAATGGAGACCAAAAGAAAGCAGGGGTAGCAATACTCATATCAGATAAAATATACTTTGAAATAAAGGCTCTGAAAAGTAACAAAGAAGGACCCTACATAATGATCAAAGGGTCAATCCAAGAAGAAGATATAACAATCGTAAATATATATGCACCCAACATAGGAGCACCACAATATGTAAGACAAATGCCAACAAGTATGAAAGGGGAAATTAACAGTAACACAATAATAGGGGGAGACTTTAATACCCCACTCACACCTGTGGGCCAACTAAACAGAAGATTAGCAAGGAAACACAAATTTTAAATGAAACAATGGACCAGTTAGACCTAATTGATATCTATAGGACATTTCACTACAAAACAATAAATTTCACCTTTTTCTCAAGTGCACATGGAACCTTCTCTAGGATAGATCACATCCTGGGCCATAAATCTACCTTGGTAAATTCAAAAGAATTTAAATCATTCCAAGCATCTTTTCTGATCACAATGAAGTATGATTAAATGTCAACTACAGGCAAAAAACTATTTAAAGTACAAACATATAGAGGCTAAACAAAGCTGGTTTTTTGAGATGATAAATAAAATTGACAAACCATTAGCCAGACGCATCAAGAAACAAAGGGAGAAGAATCAAATCAACAAAATTAGAAATGAAAATGGAGAAATCACAGCAGATAACACAGAAATACAAAGGATCATAAGAGACAACTATCAGGAACTATATGGCAATAAAATGGACAACTTGGAAAAAATGGACAAATTCTTAGAAAAGTTTAGCTTTCCAAAACTGAACCAGGAAGAAATAGAAAATCTTAACAACACATCACAAGCATGGAAATCGAAACTGTAGTCAGAAATCTTTCAGCAAACAAAAGCCCAGGACCAGATGGCTTCACAGCTGAATTCTACCAAAAATTTAGAGAAGAGCTAACACCTATCCTACTCAAACTCTTCCAGAAACTTGCAGAGGAAGGCAAACTTCCAAACTCATTCTATGGGGTCACCATCACCCTAATACCAAAACCAGACAAGGATGCCACAAAAAAAAAAAAGAAAGAAAGAAAGAAAGAAAAGGAAAAAGAAAACTACAGGCCAATATCGCTGATGAACACAGACACAAAAATCCTTAACAAAATCCTAGCAAACAGAATCCAACAACATATTAAAAAGATCATACATTATGACCAAGTGGGCTTTATCCCAGGGATGCAAAGATTCTTTAATATCAACAAATCAATGTGATACACCACATTAACAAATTGAAAGGTAAAAACCATATGATTATCTCAATAGATGCAGAGAAAGCCTTTGACAAAATTCAACATCGATTTATGATAAAAACCCTCCTGAAAGCAGGAATAGAAGGAACATACCTCAACATAATAAAAGCCATATATGATAAACTCACAGCAAAGATGATCCTCAATGGTGAAAAATTGAAGGCATTTCCCCTAAAGCCAGGAACAAGACAAGGGTGCCCACTCTCACCACTACTATTCAATAGTTTTGGAAGATTTAGCCACAGTAATCAGAGAAGAAAAAGAAATAAAAGGAATCCAGATTGGAAAAGAAGTAAAACTCTCACTGTTTGCAGATGACATGATCCTCTACATGAAAAACCCTAAAGCCTCCACCAGAAAATTACTAGAGCTAATCAATGAATATAGCAAAGTTTCAGGATATAAAATTAACACAGAGAAATCCCTTGCATTCCTATACATTAACAATGAGAAAACAGAAATTAAGGAAACAATTCCATTCACCATTGCAATGAAAAGAATAAAATACTTAGGAATAAATCTACCTAAAGAAACAAAAGACCTATATATAGAAAACTATAAAACATTGGAGAAAGAAATCAAAGAGGACACAAGTAGATGGAGAAATATACCACGTTCATAGATCGGGTGAATCAATATACTGAAAATGAGTATACTACCCAAAGCAGTCTATAGGTTCAATGCAATCCCTATCAAGTAACCAACGGTGTTTTTCATAGAACTAGAACAAATAATTTCACAACTTGTATGGAAATACAATAAACCTCGAATAGCCAAAGCAATCTTGAAAAAGAAGACTGTAACTGGAGGAATCAACCTGCCTGACTTCAGGCTATACTACAAAGCTACAATCATCAAGACAGCATAGTACTGGCACAAAGACAGAAATATAGATCAATGGAACCAAATAGAAAGCCCAGAGATAAACCCACGCACCTATGGACACCTTATCTTTGGCAAAGGAGGCAAGAATATATAATGGAGAAAAGACAATCTCTTTAACAAGTGGTGCTGGGAAAACTGGTCAACCACTTGTAAAATGATGAAACTAGAAAACTTTCTAACACCATACACAAAAATAAAACTCAAAATGGATTAAAGATCTAAATGTAAGACCAGGAACTATAAAATACCTAGAGGAAATCATAGGCAAAACACTCTGACATAAATCACAGCAGGATCCTCTATGACCCATCTCCCAGAGTAATGGAAATAAAAGCAAAAATAAACAAATGGGACCTAATTAAACTTAAAAGCTTTTGCACAACGAAGGAAACTATAAGTGAGGTGAAAAGACAGCCTTCAGAATGGGAGAAAATAATAGCAAACGAAGCAACTGACAAAGAATTAATCTCAAAAATATACAAACAACTCATGCAGCTCAATTCCAGAAAAATAAATGACCCAATCAAAAAATGGACCAAAGGACTAAACAGACATTTCTCCAAAGAAGACATACAGATGGCTAACAAACACATGAAAAGATGCTCAACATCACTCATTATCAGAGAAATGCAAACCAAAACCACAATGAGGTACTATCTCACACCAGTCAGAATGGCTGCTATCCAAAAGTCTACAAACAATAAATGCTGGAGAGGGTGTGGAGAAAAGGGAACTCTCTTACACTGTTGGTGGGAATGCAAACTAGTACAGCCACTATGGAGAACAGTGTGGAGATTCTTTAAAACAACTGGAAATAGAATTCCCATATGACCCAGTAATCCCACTGCGGGGCATACACACCAAGGAAACCAGAATTGAAAGAGACATGTGTACCCCAGTGTTCTTCTCAGCATTGTTTTAAATAGCCAGGACATGGAAGCAACCTCGATGTCTATCAGCAGATGAATGGATAAGAAAGCTGTGGTATATATACACAATGGAATATTACCCAGCCATTAAAAAGAATGCATTTGAATCAGTTCTAACGAGGTGGATGAAACTAGAGCCTATTATACAGAGTGAAGTCAGAAAGAAAACCACCAATACAGTGTACTAACACATATATATAGAATTTAGATAGATGGGAATGATAACCCTATATGTGAGACAGCAAAAGAGACACAATAGTATAGAACGGTCTTTTTTGGAATCTGTGGGAGAAGCTGAGTGTGCGATGATTTGAGAGAATAACATTGAAACATGTATATTATATGTAAAACAGATTGCCAGTCAAGGTCTGATGCATGAGACAGGGTGCTCGGGGCTGGTGCACTGGGATGACCTTGAGGGATGGAATGGGGAGGGAGGTGGGAGGGGAGTTCAGGATGGTGAACACATGTACACCCATGGCTGATTCAAGTCAATGTATGGCAAAAACCACTATAATATTGTAAAGCAATTAGCCTCCAATTAAAATAAATTAATTAAAAAAATAAAAGAAAAAACAAGGGAATTCCAGGAAAACTTCTGCTTCTGAATACACTAAAGATGTTGACTGTATGGGTCACAACAAATTGTGGAAAATTCTTAAAGAGACAAGAATACAGGCCACTTTACCAGTCTACTGATAAACCTGTGTGTAGACCAAAAAACAACAGTTAAATCCGGACAAGGAACAACAGACTGGCTCAAAATTGGGATCTGAGTACATCAAGGCTGCATATTGTCCCTTGACTTATTTAACATATATGCAGAGTACATCATGTGAAATGACAGGCTTGATGAATCACAAACTGGAATCAAGAATGCTGACAGAAATCAAAACAACCTCACATAGGCAGATGATACCACCCTAATGGCAGAAAGCAAAGAGGAACTAAAAAACCTCTTGATGAAGATGAAAGAGGAGAGTGAAAAAGCTGGATTAAAAACTCAACATTGATAAACTAAGATCATGGCATCCAATCCCATCACTTCATGGCAAATAGATGGGGAAATGATGGAAACAGTGACAGAGTTTACTTTTATTGGGCTTCAAAGTCACTGGATGGAAACTGCAGCCATGAAATTAAAAGATGCTCCTTGAAAGAAAAGCCATGACAAGTCTAAAGAGCATATTAAAAAGCATAGGCATCACTTTGCCAATGAAGTTTCACATAGTCAAAGCTATGATTTTTGTAGTAGTCATGTGCGGATGTGAGAGCTGGACCATAAAAAAGGGAGAGTGCCAAAAAATTGATGACTTTGGACTGTGGTGCTGGAGAAGCCTCCTGTGAGTCCCCTGGACGGCAAAGAGATCCAACCAGTCAATCTTAAAGAAAATCAACTCTGAATATTCATTGGAAGGACTGACATTGAAGCTAAAGCTCCAGTATCTTGGTCACCTAATGTGAACAGCCGACTCACTGGAAAAGACTCAGATGCTGGAAAAGATTGAGGGAAGGAGGAGAAGGGGTCATCAGAGTATGAAATTGTTGGATGGCATCACCGACTTAATGGACATGAATTTAAGCAAACTCTGGGAGATAGTAAAAGACAGCAAAGCCTGGCATACTGCAGTCCATGGATTGCAAAGAGTTGCATATAACTTAGCAACTGAAAAACAACAACAAAAATCTCAAAATTAAATAAAATAAAAAGAATGCTTATTGTGCTTCTGTTACACATTTAGACTTATCCTTCTGTCCAAAATAATTTGCAGTCAACTTTGGGAAAATTCATATATTTGTTGAGATACTTAGATGAAAAAAATAGACTTATTCTTTGCATAGTAAATATTAATTTATTAGAAGAAGATGAATACAAATGGGTCTAAGTCACTTTCGATAGCTAAACAGCAGCTTTTGTATGATGGAACAAAAAATATAAAAGGACTTATTTTAAGCTCATGCTAACTCAATTGGCATTACGTTCTTTCTTCCTCCTACTTTTAACTCTTGCTTATCTATTCTCTTTATGATGTAACACACTTAATATAATAGCATTCATTCATATGTCCATTTAAGTAGCAAATTGTCATGAATGACTCATTAACAATCCAGCAGCACTTGAAATAGACATTCACTCTTTGAAGTGGCATTTTATGGAAAGCTATTGTAGGAGTCAATGCTGCTGATAATCAGTTGTTTTTGTTTTTGTTTTGTTTTTGCTTTTTGCTCTTCATTAAATTTTTATTTGATTTTCTCCTCACATAGAAATATTAAATTTGATTGATGCAGAACTGAAAATAAAAATAGTATATTTAACTGAAGTGGTGTTGATAAAAGTATATCCAAGTTTCGTTGTTTTTTAACTAGATTAACTACATTTCATACAAACTCTGAGAAAAATCCCCAAGCCTGCTATATCTGTGAAGGTGAGCATACATTTGATATAACTACTATTCTGAATGACAAAATTCTATGGACACAGTTCAGTTCTTTCTGCCTAGTATCACTTCATGAAAGAGCAGAGATGGGGGAGGCAACCACTGACAGACATGGAATCTTAAAACAGCATACTGAAGCAACTGACCCTTTGTTTCCCCATAACTACTTCAAACTCGCTCCATTCTTTTTAAACCTCTTCCACTGCTAACTTTCTATCTCCACACTGCCCATCATTTGCCGTCTAACACTAAAAAAAAAAAAAAAAAAAAAAAAATGCCACCAAAAGACATTTTCTTTGCTGTTTTGTCATTCGGATTGTGAAAAACTGAATAGCATACTTTGACTGGGTGACATTCATATTTCTGATAATCGAGAAATCCCAATGCTATGATGTTCCAGTGTTTTTCCTTTTTACTCAAGAAATCACTAGGTAATGGTGATATTGGCCCTTACCTCTGCTGATGTGTGCAGAAAAAACTGATTTTATAAACACACACAGATGCACTCACATGTACATAAATTTGGAATTTTAGATTTTATGTTTAGGTTTTTCAAATGCAGAGTAAGTTTATTTCAATGATCAGTTGATATTTTATTCAACTTATGTATTCACAGTTGTAAAAAAGTGTCTGACTTGATTGCTGTTTGATCACTGGCAATTTTCAAATTTCAGTCCTACTTCCCCTCTTGCTCCGTAGTTAGGCAAAGGGATGAAAAATACTCAGATAGCCTCTTCCTTCACACTAGTGGGAAGTTCAAACCATGCACAAAGTGCATCCCTGTCAGTGTACTGACACACTCTCCTTACTCCCGCCCACCTCCTAACCACATACAAAATCACAGTCACTCCACCTGTTCCTTTGCTCAAGCCATTTTGGCTTCTGCTGAGGAGACTGCTCTACTCCCTTCAGAAAGTCCCCTGTGCAAAATAAATTCTTACATACCTTGTTGGGTGTATATTACCATCCATCATTATCCAAAACAAATTTAGTTTAGTGTGTCAATAGGAAACATTCTGAGTGCCACTGTAAACTTATTTAAAAGGTTAGCATATGCGCCTGAGATATTTTTTTCCCCTGATAATGCTAATAAACGGCTTGAGGAAGAATTTTTTTGGTAAAAGTGATATTTCAACAAAATTAGAAACCTATGTAGTTTATATTAGTCAGAGTTCTCCAAAGAAAGGGAGCCAGTAGAATGTGTGTGTGTGTGTGTGTGTGTGTGTGTGTGTGTGTGTGTGTGTGTGTCTGTTTTGTACACATATATAAATAAGTTAATTATAAGGTCTTGGCTCACCCAGTTATGGAGTCTGGTTCCAAATCTGCAGTGTGGACTGTGCGATTGAGACCCATAAGAGCCAAAGGTGAAGATGAAGGCTGAAGGCATCTGCTGGAGAATTTCTTCTTTCTGGTGTTTTTGTTCTACTTAGGCCTTCAGTTGATCAGATGAGACCCACTACTCTACCTAACATGCTCTCATTTAAATAATAATTTCATTCAAATCAGTTTCCAAATTCACACACAAAATTAACCATCACAGAGTGGAACTTTAGCATTATCCATAGTGTATATGAAACCTATATTCTTCCCACCAAGAGATATCATATACCAAACTTTGTGGAAAAGTTGTTGGAAAACTATTTCAGCCTGGAGTACAAGATTTCTCTCTCTCTTCATTTCTGATAATCAATGTGTTTTTAGAAATATTTGAATTGTTGAAAGATGTCTTATAAATTACCCTGTGTGTTCCACAATACTACTGGCATTTTAAATATTATTGTACTAAATTTTGTTTGTATTTGTTCATAAACAACTAGAAAACTTTAGTCAAATTATCTTACAGACAGAACAGTTGAAACATTTTTTGGAAAATTTTAGTGAACTGCAAGTTTTTAAAGTAAAGTTTGTAAAAAATAAGAAAAGACCAATTTTATGACCCACAGGCTAAACCTAACATTCATCACTTTGGTTCACATCATCCTCCATACTTGTACTATACCACACTTGCAGAAGCTGAACAAGATGGTGAGGACTCAAACACTGTATGAAGATTTAAATATTAAATTGCAGGAAGAATCTTCAATGAAATTTCAAATTTTAACTGGATAAGTATATTCTATACTGAAGGGGAAGCAGATGACAAAAACAAAAACCCAGTAGCATAAAAGTATGGTCAACAATTTATGAATTTTATCAGACAAAATGCTGGTAGAAATTGGTTGCACAGAATAATGCTATGAAACCAATACCTATGAATTGTCTTACAGAAAAATCAGTTGAAGATGTCAATAATCTCACATTTATTAACATTAAAAATTCATAGTGATAACAATCAAAAGTTAATAAATATACTATTATAATGTTTTTCTGAGAAATATTAATACATGAGTATTGGGGATGTACATAGCATACCTTTTACTTTCTAAATTCTAGATGATTTTATAAAGATATTTTGTTGTTAAGGTGTTGTTTAGTCACTCAGTTGTGTCTGACTCTTTATCACCCCATGGACTGCAGCACACCAAGTTTCCCTGTCCTTCACTATATATATATATTTTCTCCTCAAGAAAATTAAAGATACCAAGGGAACATTTCATGCAAAGAAGGGCACAATAAAGGACAGAAATGGTATGGACCTAACAGAAGCAGAAGATACTAAGAAGAGGTGGCAAGAATACACAGAAGTATACAAAAAAATTAAAAGATCTTAAGATCTGACGAAAGTAACCATGATGGTGTGATCACTCACCTAGAGCCAGACATCCAGGAATGTGAAGTCAAGTGGGCCTTAGGAAGCATCACTACGAACAAAGCTAGTGGAGGTGATGGAATTCCAGTTGAGCTATTTCAAATCCTAAAAGATGGTGCTGTGAAAGTGCTGCCCTCAATAAGCCAGCAAATTTGGAATACTCAGCAGTGGTCACAAGACTGGAAAAGGTCAGTTTTCATTCCAATCTCAAAGAAAGGCAATGCCAAAGAATGTTCAAACTACTGCACAGTTGCTCTCATCTCACATGCTAGTAAAGTAATGCTCAAAATTCTCCAAGCCAGGCTTCAATAGTATGTGAACCGAGAACTTCCACAAGACAAGCAAAATGGTTTTTCTAGTAGATGGATCCTATAAAATAGTTCTAATTTAATATATTTTCAAAAGATAAATTATATATATATGTATGTATGTATATATATTGCCATTTTTGCTTTCTTAACTCGTTCATCATAAGCTTCACTTTCAAGGGCTTATCAGAGATGTGGGATCAAACTCATCAATAAGCTGAATCAAGCATTTTCCAGTCCTGCTCTTCTGCCCTTTACTACACTGCAGAGAAATGATCACTCCACTGTTTCTCACTTGTCTATATCAGGGAGTATTCAAATTCAAACACTGAAATTTGTAACAGTTAAAGTCATATTGGAGGCATTCAATATCCACTTTATGTTTGACTAGGTATAATATTTTTTATTGAAATATGAGTGATGGATATAAATATGACCAAGATGAAAAAGTGAAAATTCTTGCATATTGAAGCTATGTTCCTTAGGAAAATAATCTGTTTCTGGTATATGCCAATGATAGTATATAATGAATAATAAGCAATTTTACTGTCATTAAGGTTACCCAAAGATAGTCCATCCCATTGCTATTGATGAGGAGGGCCAACATTTGTCTTGTGTAAAGACAGCTGAATATCCACAGTGTGTCCACAATGGTTTCTTAATACCATTGCCAGTGTCTTTCCCTGTCCTCTGAGGCTCCCCAAATTCATGCCCTGGTCCAGGACTTATGCCATCTAGCCACTAACACTCCTTTCTGTTCATTACAACAGCAGATTGTGGGGAAGAATTGCTGCATCTTCCTTGCAAGCTGTAGCTGAACCCTAAAACTTAGATTCTTTTGTTTCACAAAATGTTAGTGCCTCCACAATATTCCATTACATGATCCCAACTGTCATTACAACAAGATTCACCACTTATTTCTAGGACTATTCATGTCATGTCAGTGACAGAAGCAAGAAAAAAACTGAGTTCATTATAATGCAAAACCATTTAAATTGACTGAAATAGCAAATTTAGTTTATTAGAACATGGCCTTAGGTCAAAGTACTTTGCAAATTAAAAGGACACATCATAAGCCCCTAACCAGATTAATAATATATCAAAGGTATGCTATTAGATGTAGTTTGGGGGAAATTTTATGACAGGCTTGTCCCTACTGGAAAAACAGCTTAAGTTTGAGGTCCTGAAGAAGATAATAATGTTTTTATGAATAAATGTTAACCACTATGTGATATTATATGTGCATGCACTAATGAATTATCCACTGGAAAACATGAAAGTGAAGGTTTGTGACTCAAGGAATCATGCACCATAAATCAGGTGCATTAGCGACTGTATTTAGTTTTGTGCCTAACAATGAACTTAGACCATACACCATTATTTCTTTAGTTTTCAGAATTAAAGTATAATTTAAGGTCGTTAAAAGGATACAAGCTTTCTTCTAAAATATATCATGTGTCCCCAGACTTGTGAAAAGCTGTCCTCATCCTACTGGGTATGATGAGACATGCAAAGGAAGTAAATTGTCTTTTTTTTTTTTTTAACTAGACTTTACAAAAAGACATTTAAGTTTTGGAGGGCCCACCTGAATTGATTTATAATATATTATGATTTATAATCACTAAAAAGTGATTTCTTCGTAAGATGCCAAGGAGTATGCCATGATATATAATTGAGTCTCAAATAATAGATGCCATTCTGTTTGTAATCCATTCCAAGATATCAAATAACTGTAATATTTGAGGGATATTTCCTCCAAAGAGCAAATCTTTTGTTTTGTTTTGTTTTGAAAGAGCAAATTTTTAATTTACCTACCTGTACATGTGTTCTGCGTATTAAGTCCTCTAACAGCAGTATAGAGCTCAGTAAAAATACAGATGGAATATAATTAGGTAATTTTTACTGGTAAATATTTGCACAAATATAAAATGTAAAGTCTTTAATAATTTTACAAATAAACATGAGCCATTTAAAAATATCATTTATTGACTGCTTTCTATGTATACAAGTTGCATTAACAAATTATGTATTATATATTTTCTCTTATAATTATTATAGCAATCATGCTAAATAGAGCTGATGATTTTATACATGAAAATGCTTAAGTATTAAGGCTGGCATTCAAATATATATTTATGTGATTTGCAATTCATATTGTTAATCTTTGGGCCTAATATCCTATGCCAGGACTCTTGCCATGATGGAAGATATTACAGGAATATGAAGCTAGTTAATAATAAAGTCTAGTTTAGATTTAGTGGTATTTATGTTTAAAAATCTAATCTGAAGTCTGTGTCAACTTATTTCTTCTTAAATAATGTTAAAATGTGGAAATTTGTGATACTAATTCTCATAAATGATTGTTTTATTATAATAAGTATTTCTGAAAAAAAATGACTCATTTAATTATCAAAAATAACTGATTTTGGTAGCCAATCACTTACACACATACATGAAAATTCTTATCTGCAAACTGGACAGACGGGTACAAATATTTTGTATTTACATTACAATAACTTGTCTTTCATACTGATTTCCCTAATCCTGTGAATATAGTTATTATTTTTAAGTAGTACAACATAGGTTGCCATTTTGTTAGCTTTGTGAGAGACACTAGGTTCCCACATCAAAAGCTAAGGGGCCATAAGAACTGCCTCCATGAAAAAAGCCACCTATAATATAACGGCAATAAATAAAGAAATGTCACTGTGTTTTCCCACAAAGATGATTTGAATTCACGCATTAGAAAAATATGATGGTAGAAAGTTATGAGAAATTAAAAACCAGAAGGCAAATCCCTGTATCTTCAAATTTAAGAAACAGCTATCAGCAGAAAGAAATTTTATTCATAAATGAATTAATTCACAATATTCAGTACATAAAGTAAAATTCAAAAAAATTATTTTCCTATTTTAACTTGTGAAAAATATGCATATTATTATAAAAATATCTGTTACTGAGATAATTTCTCTTAATATAAATGAAACAAATCAAGGTGCCAAAAAATTCATATAGCTTCATTCCTTTTTATCAAAGTACAGGAGATATAGGAATAATAAACAGGATACTATTAACAATAGTTACTTCTAGGGAGTGAAAATGTTCCAGAAGAGAATATTTTTACTTTATAAATTCTTATATTTATAAATTTGATACTATATGTAATATTATCTGTATAATGAAAACTACTGATATTTAATTTTTAAATAACATTGAGTGATTAGAATTTGTGGGAAAGAAATACAATAAATAAAAATATATTTGAATTAAAAATATATTTGAAAGAGTCTTGTGTTTGACAAGAATGACATTAATGTGAATTTGAGATAATTACAGGGTGTCTGAGTAGTCCATTAACTCCATCTCTGCTGAGAATTGAAACTTGAACAAAAAATCAATTTATGGCTTTTCAAAATGATACTGTGTGTAAAATTCCCCAAAATGTATTCTTTCATTCAAAAATGTATTATGATTTTCTAACACTATCAACCTGCTGGAGTAGAAATTGTAGGCATTCTAATTACTTTTATAACTGGCAGTATTTTTGGTAGTTGTAGCCCTGTGACTTAAGGATCACATCAGTAAAAACAAAATGGCTGCTGCTGCTGCTAAGTCGCTTTAGTCGGTCTGACTCTGTGCGACCCGATAGACGGCAGCCCCCCAGGCTCCCCCGTCCCTGGGATTCTCCAGGCAAGAACACTGGAGCAGGTTGCCATTTCTTTCTCCAAAATGGAGGCAGAGAAATAACCTTTTGAAATAATGATTCTGGATAAAAGCAAAGATCATATCATGGCAGTTTTTAAAACTTTATGTCTATAGTTTGTATATCCCCCTATTGTTATTATTACCACTGTTAAGACTCTGATGCTGGGAGGGATTGGGGGCAGGAGGAGAAGGGGACGACAGATGGCTGGATGGCATCACTGACTCAATGGACGTGAGTCTCAGTGAACTCCGGGAGTTGGTGATGGACAGGGAGGCCTGGCGTGCTGCGATTCATGGGGTCCCAAAGAGTTGGACACGACTGAGCGACTGATCTGATCTTTATTATAATTGTGTCTGTACCTTTGTCAATTACTGTACCTTTATGTTTACCTATATAAACATACATGGGCTTCCTTGGCGGCTGAGATGGTAAAGTGTCTGCCTGCAATATGGGAGACCTGGGTTCTATCCCTAGGTTGGGAATATACCCTAGAGAAGGAAATGGCAACCCATTCCAGTACTCTTACCTGGAAAAGTCCATGGATGGAGGAGCCTGGTAGGCTACAGTCAGTCCATGGTGTCACAAAGTGTCGGACATGACTGAGCGACTTCACTTTCAGACTTTCATGTTTATCTACAGTGATTTTCAACTTTACATAAGTCCATAAATGTGTGGGAAATGCTTGAAAGAACACTCAAACTCGCATGTTTGTCTGTTCCGATATAACTGATATTATGTAAACTAATGAACTTCCTATTTAAAAAAGGTAACAAATCTTTTCTAAACAAAAGCTTAAGACTTTAGCAAATAAACAAGCATGAAGGGATATATAAAGAGAGAATATTTGACTATCAGGTTTATTCTATATTTTCTAGGATGACTGTTTCCTGTAACTATTATTTATTTTATAGCATGTTGTTCAGTCACTAAGTCATGTCCAGCTCTTTACAATGCCATGGAATGCAGCATGCCAGGCTTCCCTGTCCTTCATTATCTTCTAGAGTTGGCTCAAATTCTCACGTATGTTAGGGATTTTTTCAAGATACTCTAATTAATATAACCAATAGTAATATACCAGGTTTCTTTCAAGTTAATAAAAGTTAAGGTTTCATGCTCCTCACTTGTAATATGTTCATATGGGTACATTTTTGGGTATAATTTGCAAAAGTAAGATAATTTTAACAGTAAATGAGTAGGAATGATGTTTCTTTCCACTCTAATTTCTAGTCCATCATACTTCCCCTACTGTCTGATAGAATGGGATTAGGTGATAGTGTCCAGGGATTAAGGGATGGTTGAGTGCATATTCCTGGTATGGAATTTTGGGGCTAAATTTGTACAGTTCACAGTTGCTTATGCATCTTCCTAATTCTCACACACTTTTGTGTTGTGCACAGTAGAAATATGGTGACATTCCTATAAACTTTGGCCATCCTGGCCATAGTACCTTCCCACTTACATCCTTCTAAATAAACCAATGTAGAGCAAAGTCTGATATTTCTATTGCCGTATAAAGAAACTATCAAGGTTTATATAGACAAATATATTTTCTAGATGTTTCGAATCATGTAGTAGTGTCCTGCTTTGTAAAATTTAAACATTGCTGTATTTTATTTTCTCAATCCAATTGAAAATTTACTTTCATACTTGATTTTAATGTGTAATACTGTGTTCCTAACGCAGGTTATTTAAGCTAATCTTTCAAGTTGAATAAGCTTCAGGCCTGAAAACACAGGCTCTGTCTCTAATTCTCATTTCAAATCTTCATTACCACACTTCAATGAGCTTGTTCAAGTATCCTGATTTCCCTATTTGTGGAACAGAATAATGAAATTACCTTCTTGAGGAATATTTCTATTTTTCATAACATTTCAAATGTGCCTTAAACTCAGTCAATCTAGCTGGAGGCTAATATTCCCACAGGAATTTATATAACCTACTAGGAATATATTCTAATCTAAAATGTTGAAACCATTTTAGGCATGGAGTAGAGAAACAATTTACGCTTGCTTCCCTGGGGTTCTCTTCTTTTTAAATGATTCATTATCTAGATCATGGCACTAGACTCCAAGAGTAACAGAATTATTAATTATGTTAATAGACTATAGCAATCAAAGTTTTTAAAAAGTGAATAGAACTTTAAAAATATACATTCCATAGTGTATTCAATTATAATAAATTGGAGTATTCTAATTATATGATTTGATTGTTTTTCAACTTAATTTTTAAGGATAAAAGTGTAATCTCAGTGTATTTCTTTGTCTTTAGTCATAATTTCTAAAACAAACAATTAAAATCAATTATTGCTCTATTTCTCCTTATACAATAAGTCCTTAGTAGTGCTAGAAATGAAACTATAAATTTGAAAATATGTTCAGAATATCAGCTTTTCTCTTTCTTTATGAATTTCTGTGTCAAATAGAGTAAGTCTTTCATTTTTTTCCCCATGAAAGCTGATTTAAATTTCCAGAGAGGACATTGTTTTCCTTGTGGCTTTTCACATTGACTGGGGACTTTTCCCCAAGGCATGGTCTTTCTCTACAGGGAAATCTCACAGAATTTTTTTTCTAATCAGAAACTCCGTGAGTTGAGTTTCCTCTGCAACAGGAAAAGTGATATGGTAGACTCCGGGGAAATACTAGTTCAAAGCTTTTTTTTTTTTTTTCTTTATCTTAAAAAAAAAAAAATTCTATTCCTTCAAGGAAAGTGGAAGTGTTGCTATTAATAAATAGCACAAAACAAAACAGATTTTCAGTGATGAGAGAGGCTGTTTGAACATCAGGGGTGTAAATGAGTATTGTGCCCTGAAAAGTATCCATTTGTCTGCATCTTTAAACTGTAGTTAACAAATTATAATTTGTCATGCATAGATTCAGCCTCAATTTAAAATAAGGACTTCCCAGTGAATTGTGTACTTTCTAGAAGCTACAATCTACACAGTAATTTATAAAGCTTACTAAACATGAATACTAAAATGTATTCTGAAAGACAACTAAACTGTTTTAGCCACTGAACTTTACTGTAGGACAATATTCCATATAAGTTTTAGATGTGCTGAAAAAATATTTGTCTTAAGAGATACTTTAAAGTATTATATATGTATTAATTATTCAGAATTTATGCCATTATTTTGGAGAAGGAAATGGCAACCCACTCCAGTATTCTCGCCTGGAAAATCCTGTGGACAGAGGAGCCTGGTGGGCTACAGTCCATAGGGTCGCAAGAGTTGTACAGTACTGAGTGACCAAGTCACCACGTGTCATTATTTAAAATTATTATGATTTTTAATTTTTCTTAAAGAAGTGTTATATATATTTGAATGTAACAGTAATTTTTGAAAATATAGTAAGCTCTTATATGTATATTTTAAAACTGTTAAAATATAAAATATGGGAAAAGGAAAAAGAAAACTGACATTGAGGGTAGATATATCCTATTCAGGTTGTTCAAACACATAGTAACAAAATGAATTTGTACTTGTCAAAGAGTATGTTTTTGATAGTGAGAGAAACCTAAACCCTGATTATTCAATTTCCCATGACTGTATTTTTGTTTTTCTTAATATATATGTATATATATTTTATTGAAATATAATTGACTTACAATCTCTCAGGTGCACAGCAGTGATTCAGTTATACATATACATATATGGTATTTTTTAAATTATTTTCCATTATAGGTTACAAGGTACTGACTATATTTCCCTGTGCTATAGAGTAAAACTTTGTTGTTTGTTGAATATCTATTTTTTTAATTAATAATCTAGCACTCTATTCATACTAAGTCAAACAAGTAGAATGAAAATGTCATAAATTTGTATACAAATTAATATATATTAATTTAAATTAATAATATTATATATTCTTTATATATATATTTGCAAATGTTTTTCTACCATTTTTATAAAGTCTTGAGAAAAGACCTCAAAAAGAAGAGTTAGAGAAGTTGGAAAACATAAACTAAATGAAATGGGAGCACTGAATGTGAAATAGAAAAAGTGAAATGAGCTAGATAAAAGTAAAAGATCATGATATAATCCAGTTGTTTTTAAACATGACTGCTTATTAGAAACATATCTGGATGTTTGGAGGAAAATAAAAAGGAACCTGGGCATTTGTATTTTCCAAAAAAATTATAATAATTCTGATATGCATCTTGATTTTAAAAAATAATTACAGGGTTTTTTTTTAACTAAATTATAGTTTTGATGGTGTATGGTTCTATTCTTTTTCTGTTGAACAATCATGATTCAATGGTATTAAGTGAGTAATAGTTACATAGTCACAATAATAAAAGATGTTTATCAGTTTTCACAATCAGTAGCCAGACAAGAGGTAAAATATAATCTCAATTGCAAGCCATAATGGGAACATGATTAACTTAACAATAGAAAATAATTACATTCAATCTGAGGGGTCAAGCCGAGTGATGTGGTAAGTGGAAGTGCATTTAAGCACATGTTTTCATCTACCCAGCCAGTCTATGTCTTTTGGTTGGTGCATTTAATCTATTTACATTTAAGGTAATTATCAATATGTATGATCCTGTTACTGTTTTCTTAATTGTTTTGGGTTTATTTTCTGTAGGTCTTTTCCTTCTGTTGTGTTTCCTGACTAGAGAATTTCCTTTAGCATTTGTTGTAAAGCTGGTTTGGTGGTGCTGAATTCTCTTAACTTTTGCTTGTCTGGAAAGCTCTTGATTTTTCTATCATATCTGAAGGAGAATCTTGCTGGGTAGAGTAGTGGTTGTAGGTTCTTTTCCTTCTTTTCCTCCATTGTTTAAAACATATCCTGCCATTGCCTCTGGCTTGTAGAGATTCTGTTGAGAAATCAGCTGATACCCTGATGGGAATTCCCTTGCATGTTATTTATTGTTTTCCCTTTGTCGTTTTTTATATTTTATATTTGTCTTTAATTTTTGCCAATTTGATTACTATGTGTCTTGGTGTATTCCTCCTTGGGTTTATCCTTCCTGGGACTCTGTGTTTCCTGGACTTGGTTGACTATTTTTTTCCCCCATGTTTTGGAAGTTTTCAGCTATTATCTCTTCAAATATTTTTTCCGGTCCTTATCTGTTCTTCTGCCTCAGTTATCCTGCTGTGACTCCTTCTAGTGTATTAGGCATTTCTGTTTGTTCTTTAGTTCTTGTAGGTCTTTAGTAAACATTTCTTGCATCTTCTCCATTGCTTTCCCAAGGTCCTGGATCATCTTTACCATCATTATTCTAAATTCTTTTTTCTGAAAGGTCCCCTATCTCCACTTTATTTGGTTGTTTTTCTGGGGTTTCATCTTGTTCTTTCATCTGGGACTTGGTGGTGGTGGTTTAGTTGCTAAGTGCATGTCTGACTCTTGCAACCCCATGGACTGTAGTCTGCCTGGTTCCTCTGTCCTTGGGATTCTCCAAGCAAGAATACTGGAATGGGTTGCCATGTCCTTCTCCAGAGGATCTTCCAGACCCAGGAATCGGACTCAGATCTCCTGCATTGCAGGTGACTCCCTGCATTGCAGGTGGATTCTTTACTGACTGAGCTACAAGGGAAGCCCCTCATTTGGCACTTTACTTCCTGAATTTCATTGTGATTAACTTTCTATAATATGTTTTTTTTATTTTAGCTGCTATGGGACTGTGCCTCTTGTTGCTTCATGTGTCTTCCCTGTGATATATGAGGTAAGATTCCTGATGGGAGGGTCTGACAATGGGAAAAACTGTGTCTTGCTCTGGTGGGCAGGGCCTTGCTCTGCAAAGCTTTAATCCAATTATCTATCTGCTCATGGATGGGGTTGCACCCTGCCCCCTGTTAGTTGTTTGGCGTGAGGTCTACAGGCTCTATGAAAGGATTAGTGGCAAGTCCAAGAGTGTTTATGCAAAGGGGGACATTCCCAGCCTGATGCTGCCAGCGCCCGCATCCCTGTGGTGAGCCCCTGCAGACCTATGCCTCCACAAGAGACCCTCCAACACTAGCGGGTAGTTTTGGTTCAGTTGTCTGTGGGGTCTCTGCTCCTTCCCTTTGGGTCTTGGTGAACACAAGATTTTGTTTGTGCCCTCCAAGATTGGAATCTCTGTTTTTCCCAGTCTTGTGTAAGTCCTATAATCAAATCCCACTGGCTTTCAAGGCCAAATTCCCAGCAGATTCCCAGTCCCTTTGTCAGATCCCAAGGCTGGGAAGCCTGAAGTGGGGTTCAGAACCTTCACAACAGTGGGAGAAATTCTTTGGTATTGTGGTTCTCTAGTTCGTGGGCCACACACCTGGCAGGAATGGGATTTGATATGATCATGATTGAGCCTCTCCTACCATCTCATTGTGGCTTCTTCTTTGATTTTGAATATGGGGATATCTTTTTTGGTGGGTTCCAGCATCCTCTTGTTTATGGTTGTTCAACAGCTACTTGCAGTTTTGCTGTTCTTGCAGTAGGAGATGAGCGTATGTCCTTCTACTCCGTCTTAGAATGTATCTCCCATGTTTGAATTGTATCAGTGTTTTCAGTTGCCTGTATAGTTTTAATTCCTGTGCATACTCTTATTTAACTTCCATGTGTATTTCATATTGTTTTAAAGAGAATGTTTATGTTTCCTACATTCAATTAATTTCCCACTTGCTACAGAGCTTTTTAAAACATAGCCAGACACATATTTCTCCTTTTTATAATTTTTCAATTATATTGATAATAATAGCTGATACATATTTTTCCCACTTTTCCATATTCAACTGGTTATATTCACAAATTTTAGGAACATAGGGTTTTGTGTGTGTGTATTATCAAGAGGGAGAGAAAAAAGAAAATATTATATGTACACTGAAATCTGTATGCATATTCATCTGTTTGCTTCATCACTCCAAATATTATTACATACTGTATATTAGGTAAAGATAATAATTCCAAATGTAATCCATTTTATTCAATATTTATATAATATTTCAAGACCTAGTCAAATATCCTAGTATTGCTAAACCTTCAAGAGGTTTCCAGCACTTCCCAAATACAAAATTTTGGCAGAATGCATTGTTTTACACATAATCTAAGTAGTGGTACTTTTACTTCCACTGGCTTGATTCCTGGAAGAAGGAATGCAGGGTTCCAGAATCATTTCCATTTGTACAGATATTAACAGATTGTTTTCTCAAAAGTCTGTAGCAATTCACAATTTTACAAAAACAGGGTGGTCTTTTAATCTTCCCTTATGAGTTCCCTGTTGATGTATTATTATTCTTTTAAATTTCACTCAGTCAAATATGGAAAGGGACTATATCATTCATCAATTAATTTGTATATTTTTTTGTTTCAGTAATGGTTAATTGGTTGGTTTCCCTGGATAGTACTTGTAAATTAAATTTAATTTTCTATCAATCCTTAACATTTTGTTAGACAATTGTAGAAATTTTTTTACAGTAAACTTTATGGATTAACTGTTGCATATGATAGAAATATTTTCCAGGTTTTCATTAAGGGTTTTTTACTGAAAAAGAAATTAAAAGTTATAGCACAAAATATATATCTTAACCAATTAAGTATTATACTATAAAATGTATCTTTCTCTTACACCATAACTTCTTTGTTTCTGACATTGCTTTGAAAGTTCACTTCATGTTAATAAAAAAGAGTTAAATTATATTTTATAGTTTTATTTGTCTGGAATTGTGATTTTACCAGCTATTATTGTTCAATGAAATTAAATAATATTTTTCATTTATTACACTATAATCTGATGTACACATATTATTTTTTATGAAACTCCATATAGACCTAAATAAAAATCTAATGTCTGTATATGTGTGTGTGTGTGTGTGTTTCTGTGCTTGTGCCCAACAAACTATTTAGTATAGTGTCTATTACTAAGTAAAAGTTACTTTTTTTTTTCCTTCACATCTTAACCACACTATCAATAATTTATTTAAATATAAGGTACTGATTTTTATGGATTTTTCTTGTACCAAGTACTCTTACCAAATTCTCTTGTATACTATTAATAGCATTTTTTATGTTTATGTAAGATAGTATTTATAAATATAAAATATTTAAAATATAAATGCATATATTTCTAATACCAATACAAATATTTTTTACTTCATTATTTCAAAATTTATCAGAACATTGTCTGTTAAAATGTTAAAGATAATGACAACACCCTTTTCTGCTTTCTTTCCTAGTATTAAGGACATGAAATAATGGTATTATACTTTATATAACTTAACTTTAGATTAATAAGTTTTCTTTCAAAAATCAAATTAGATGGATTTTGTTTTACAGTCATAGTCTTTTATATCATTATATTGTGATGCCCCACAGGAGATGCTTCATACTATTTTTTTTTAATTATTATTTTTAGTTAAAGGATAATTGCTTTATAATGTTCTGTTGGTTTCTGCTGTACAGCAACATAAATCAGCCATAAATAGCCATATATCCCCTTCCTCTTGAGCCTCCCTTCTACTATCCCACCCTGTGCATACTATCTTAAACTACTATTTTAGATCTATGTTGATTTGAGAAGTTAATTATTATTTTTATGTTCTCATAAAGGTTTTTCTTTTGCTTTTTACATTTTTATTTCCATATATCTTTAAAAATAATATGATAAATTCAATGCAATTTTTCGATTAATCTTGTAGTGTAATGTTGCAATACAAAGCTGATTATTAGTGCTCTCCCAAACCAAAGCATTTTAACATTAAAATTTTAACTCTTCTGTTTTACACTTCTGAAGGAATGGTGACCATTACTTATTGAATTAATAAGAATAAATGAAACATATAGTTAAACATATAAACTAATAACAAAAACTTGATAAAATGTTTCTTTAAAAACAGTAAATGCAAAAATTTGCCAATTAAAATTGTATTTAATAGAATCAGTAGCCCTTATAAAATTATTTTAGATAATCATTAGCCTTAATTGAAAAAGAAGTTAACACTATATTTTATGTCATCAAAATTGAATTTAAATGAATGTTTTCTGAAATTTTTATAAAGATTGCTCTCTAAAAAAGTATATCAAAAATCAAATAGAAAAATAGAGAAAGCAAATTGCACTACTAGAGAAATTTTATAGGAAATTAGTATTGCTTAAGAACATTTTTAAAAGTAATTTATTTATTATGTATTTGCTGAAATTAGTATAATTCTCATTAAAATGTTTCATCTTTGTAAGTATGAAACCAATCCTTCATTAAGGTGAAAATATGTGTCAAATATCCAGAATACATATCCAAAATTTTCTATGAAGTTGGCTTCCTTTTTTGTTGTTGTTTTTAGACTAAGGTAATTTTAAACTCCTGTCAGCCATTTATCTTCCTCTTCAATTTCCCATTCCTTAGCTGTAAATCAAATCATGCAATGTTAAAAGCTTGCCTAGAATATTTCATGTGGTAGATCATATATTCTTATGATTCATCTTTTGGGGATGGAGTTTATAGGAAAATGAGGACATGCCTATGGTGCTACATTTTATAACCTGCTTTAAGAATTCTCTAGTGGCTTTTAGGAAAAGAAGAATTAGTTTTAGAGAAACACTTTCAGAAATACAGTGACAGGTTTGTCTGCTTGAACATGCCATACCACAGGAGATGGTTTTTGGAATATGTCATGTACGTGACACATACCCCATAGCCTGGTTTTCTGACTTCCAGAAAGTAAGTAACACCTTACTCCAGGAAGTACAAACTTCACTATTTTTTGAATGGGGACTGCAAATTCCTACCTCTATGCAGTATCCTTCACTTAGATGTTCTTTATGTGCATCCTCTCCTTTGAAACATATTTCCATTTATTTCCAGGTTTAGCTCAAGCTTTTCCTTCTCTAATACAACAAAATATAACAAATTAAAAAATATTTTCCTGTATTATGTTATTTGTATATATTGCTTATCAGCTTTTAATGTATATTAGCACATCGATAGCCTCAGTTTTAGGGCTTCCCTGATGGCTCAGTGAAAAAGAAACTGCCTGCAGTGCATGAGACATCAGAGACACAGGTTTGATCCCTGTGTCAGCAAGATCCCCTGGAAGAGGAAATGGCAACCCACTCCAGTATTCTTGCCTGAAAAACACCATGGACAGAGAAGCCTGGAGGGCTACAGTCTATGGGGTCACAAAGAGTCAGACACGATTGATCGACTAAACAGAGAAACAGCCTCAGTCCTGGGCTTCCTAGGTAGCGCTAGTAGTAAAGAATGCTTGCCAGTGCGGGAGACATAAGAGATGTGGGTTTGATCAGTGGGTCAGCAAGATCCTCTGGAGGAAGGCATGGCAACCTACTCCAATATTCATACCTAGAGGATCCCATGGAGAGGATCCTGGTGGGGCATATTCTATAGTGTCATACAGAGTCTGACATGACAGAAGCAACTTAGCACACATGCACAGCCCCAGTTCTATCTGAGACATCTGTATGTCACTAAGTTATTATAAATTATGCCTCATAGAATAAGTCCAAAAGGAAAGAAGAGATTGCACTCACAAGTGGTGCTAACTATATTGAGATGCAGAATAAAGTGCCATCAACATTCTTCTCTCTATAGAGGCAGGCTGCAGAGTACATTATTGTTCATTCTGGATGGTAGATGTATATTCATTGCATTTAATTTTAGCCTTTGCTTTTCTCCAGTTTTTACTGGTTGCTGCTAGAAGTGGATCACAAGTTTATTAATAGTAATGGCTCTGCCTTCTCTACGAAAAGTGTTTTATGATTTCCAAAGTGCATTTTACATATATTACAATTTTTGATCCTTACAGAAATCTTGTGAATTAGGGAAAGAAGCAGTTTCTGGTCCATTTTTATCAGCCACAGTAGGAAATAATTTTAGTCTCAAGTTCAGTGTAGCCATTCATTCAAATAGTCCAAATATTGAAAAGATTGCTTTATCTTTTCATTTTAAAATATGTTTTCTATGGCCTTCGTTATAAATCAAAGTATGCTATTTTAAAATCCTGCATAAATATGCACTACTTGAGAATTCTTTATTCATTTTTTTAGCACAAGAGTAGCAAAGTGGTCTAGACAAATTAGAGTTCCAAGAAGAATAAATGCAATGAATAAATTAATGGCAGCATTGATAGATGAGAGGGTGAGCAAAGGAATTTCATTCTGTGGCTTTACTGAACAACATTGTTTGCAATAATGTTTGTAATTGTTGTTTGGAATTGTATGGGAAGTGTTTAATTTCCTCAGTTCTGTCTCGACACAACAAACGTTGAAGCGATGAACCAGCATTACAGCTCTCAGACAGACCAGTGTCACAGCTCCATTTTACAGCTCAGTTTTATTTAGAAAATAAAGGAAAATACATCCTTGAGGCATGAGGTCATAAAAACCCAAAGACACAAAGAGAAGAGAGAGAGTATCCACACAGGAGAGAGACCCCTGGCCCTTTGGCTCCTCTTTTTATATGTTTTTTCCTCCCCCTGGGCTGCCCTATGTAAATTGGGCTAGCCAGGAGTGCTGTTTTTTTTCTGCCTGAGTCCTTGGACCTTCCTTTGTTGTATTTTCATGGACTTTTCCCTTTCTTGTCTTTTAGCCACCTCCATTCTGGACTCCTTTTTCCCATTCTAACTACCTAACATTCCCCCCTCAAGAGATGGGAGGCCAATTCTTTGGGAATAGGGGCTTCGAGGTCTCTCTGGCTACTTCCTGCTGACCTGGGACTATGAGGGGCTTTGGGCCTCCCCCTCTTGCTAGTCTCAGGCCTCAGAGTCCTTATAGCAGTATCCATCTAAGGATGAGTGATATTTTCTGTGGTCGGCTGTAGTTTTATATATCCTTGTTGAACTGGCACTGCACATTGTAGCTTGTTGATCTGGGCAGAGACAAAATGAATTGGACTATTGATAATACATGGACCAATCATAAGCAGCATCAATATGGTATAACAAAGACTAGAAGGGGCATTAGCCAACTCCAAATTTCCATCCCTGGGATGGTTCAAGTCCTTCCTTGTTCAGAGATCAGAAGATCTATCTCCTGTCTGTTTTGGAGTTCAGCCCCTGCCAAGCTGTGTTGGCTCTTTAGAGCTATTCTGAGAAATCTTATCCCCAGAAACTAGATTTTGGGGGTGTTCATTAGAATGGCACTCATTTGTAATTCTGAATAGGTTTCTGAGATCTCCCAGGGGCTCACAGATGTATTCAGTGTCCTCTTCTGCTTTCTTCCATGGCTTGACTTGTGAGTAGTGAATCCAGGAGTCATGTCCTGGTACCTTCACTGCTATGAGGGTAGAAAGTATTACAGGGTAGGGGCCCTTCAACTCAAAGGCTGGAGTTGAGCCTTTGGGGGCCCATCTTTCCAGACTTTAACCAGGACTTGAGTCCCTGGAGCATATAGTGGTGACACCTTAGAATTTTTTGGGTCCTTGTTGACACCCCTCAAGTGTATATCCAGTTGGAATTTCCCAATGGCCATGGCATTAAGATAGGACGGTCTGAGCCTCTGGATCTAGGAAGAGATCATTGAAAAAAACAAAAGGTCTCCCATATAGCATCTCATAAGGTTAAGACCAACCTGTCCCTTAGGGGCAATATGGATGCAGAGGAGACCTATTGGTAAAGCCTCCTTCCATCCCAGGGAGATCTCCTGGTTTATCTTTTTTATCACTGATTTTAATAATAGGTTTGCTCTTTCTACTTTTCCTGAAGCCTGAGTCCTCCAGGCACAATGGAGATATTAATGCCCAATGCTTTAGAGACCCCTTGGGTGATCTTAGAAATAAATGATGTCCGATTGTCACTTTGTAATGACCTGGGCAGACTAAATCTCAGAATGATTTCATGGAGCAGTATTTTTAGCACCTCCTCAGCTATCTCAGTGCAGACAGGAAAGCCTTCAATCCATCCTGTGAATGTGTCTATCATGACTAATAGGTATTTATACCATTGAGAAACTGGCATATGGGTGAAGTCCATCTGCCAGTCCTCTCCTGGGTAGGTCCCATGTTGTTCGACAGGCTGGACCACTTGGGGTCTTTGAGCTCCTTGGGGGTTGTTTAACTGGCAAGTGGGACAAGAGGAGACCACTTACCTTATAATCGTCTGGAGGCCTGTTCCTCTGAAGGACCTTTCTAGTAATCTTTGGAGAGCCTTTCCCCCTAAATGAGTGGTGTCATGTAAGGAGTTAACCAACTTCCATTGGGGGTTCCCAGGAAGAAAGAGGAGTCCCTCCTTTTGGAACCACCCCATATGATCTTCTTGATAGCCCTCACTCTTAGCTTTAAGAGTCTCACCTTCAGTATATGAAGGAGTTTCTGGCAAATTAGTCTGTGGAAATAAGGTGGCAACCATTATTAGGTCATTGTTCTGTAACGCTGCTGTCTTAGCTGCCTGATTGGCTCCTTGCTTCCCTTGTGCCTCTTCTGTGCTCCCTTTTTAGTGTCCTTTACAGTGGGAGACTGAAACCTCAGCAGGCAGTTGGACTGCCTCCAAGAGCCTAAGGATTTGATCACCATATTTGATTGGGGCCCCTTGGGCAGTCAAGTGGCCTCTTTCTTTTCAAATAACAGGATGTGCATGTAGCACTAGAAAGGCATACTTGGAGTCAGTGTAAATGGCTACTCTTTTTCCTTTTCCCAGCTCTAAAGCTTGAGTCAGGGCTATGAGCTCAGTTAATTAGGCTGAAGTACCTGGTGGAAAAAGGTTTAGGCCCTATGGTCTCAAATTTGAGACTACTGCATATCCAGCTCTTCTTTTCCCATCCAAGACAAAGCTGCTTCAATCAGTGTACCAGATTTCCTCAGGATTGGTCAGAGGATCTTCTTCTTTTTTTTTTTTTTTAAATTTTACTAATAAAAATTTCTAAAAATAAACCCTCCTCCCTCCTCCCTCTCCATACCATCCCTCTGAGTCGTCCCAGTGCACCAGCCCCAAGCATCCAGCATCGTGCATTGAACCTGGACTGGCATCTCGTTTCATACATGACATTTCACATGTTTCAATGCCATTCTCCCAAATCTTCCCACCCTCTCCCTCTCCCACAGAGTCCATAAGCCTGTTCTATACATCAGTGTCTCTTTTGCTGTCTCGTATACAGGGCTATCGTTACCATCTTTCTAAATTCCATATATATGCGTTAGTATACTGTATTGGTGTTTGTCCTTCTGGCTTACTTCACTCTGTATAATAGGCTCCAGTTTCATCCACCTCATTAGAACTGATTCAAATGTATTCTTTTTAATGGCTGAGTAATACTCCATTGTGTATATGTACCACTGCTTTCTTATCTATTCATCTGCTGATGGGCATCTAGGTTGCTTCCATGTCCTGGCTATTATAAACAGTGCTGCGATGAACATTGGGGTACACCTGTCTCTTTCCCTTCTGGTTTCCTCAGTGTGTATGCCCAGCAGTGGGATTGCTGGGTCATAAGGCAGTTCTATTTCCAGTTTTTTAAGGAATCTCCACACTATTCTCCATAGTGGCTGTACTAGTTTGCATTCCCACCAACAGTGTAAGAGGGTTCCCTTTTCTCCACACCCTCTCCAGCATTTATTATTTGTAGACTTTTGGATCACAGCCATTCTGACTGGTGTGAAATGGTATCTCATAGTGGTTTTGATTTGCATTTCTCTGATAATGAGTGATGTTGAGCATCTTTTCATGTGTTTGTTAGCCATCTGTATGTCTTTTTTGGAGAAATGTCTATTTAGATCTTTGGCCCATTTTTTGATTGGGTCATTTATTTTTCTAGAGTTGAGCTGTAGGAGTTGCTTGTATATTTTTGAGATTAGTTGTTTGTCGGTTGCTTCATTTGCTATTATTTTCTCCCATTCTGAAGGCTGTCTTTTCACCTTGCTAATAGTTTCCTTTGATGTGCAGAAGCTTTTAAGTTTAATTAGGTCCCATTTGTTTATTTTTGCTTTTATTTCCAAAGCATTTCCTCTAAAGTCAGGAACAAGACAAGGGTGCCCACTTTCACCATTACTATTCAACATAGTTTTGGAAGTTTTGGCCACAGCAATCAGAGCAGAAAAAGAAATAAAAGGAATCCAAATTGGAAAAGAAGAAGTAAAACTCTCACTATTTGCAGATGACATGATCCTCTACATAGAAAACCCTAAAGACTCCACCAGAAAATTACTAGAACTAATCAATGATTATAGTAAAGTTGCAGAGGATCTTCTGACAATCCCTCTTGGGGTTTTGCCCAGTGGTCCAAGGTTTCTAGGCAAGAGTGAAAGGAGAGAGCCCTCAGGGGTAGGCAGGAGGGTGGCTGGATTAAGGACCTAACTAGGGGATATAGTCAGGCCTGGATTTTCCATCAGAACTACTTGATATGTGAGGATTCTTTGATCAGACATCCATAAATGGCCTCTCCCATTTAGAAGTTTTTTCACTTGGTGGCTGGTAAAAATAGTTTGTCCCCAAAGGAGAGTTTTAAAGCATCTTCCTTCAGGACTGCAATAGCTGCAAGTTGTCAAAGGTATGGAGAGATTTCTTCCAATAAGGGAGGAGCATAGTCAGAGACCACTAGAAACTGGTGGGAAAATATTTGCCCATCCAAGCAACAGAGTGCTCAGGTGAATCTCTTGCAATTGTTTTTCCTGTAGCACCCAAAATGGTACAGGAGACAAGGAGAAGTCTCCAGAGTAGGAGATCAGGACAGAGTAGGTAGATCCTGTGTCAACCAAGAAACTCTCAGAACTACCTGCTGCAGTTGCACCCTTGGCTCCAGCCCCGTGATGGTTATCTGTGACAGGCGGGCTGGCTGGAGTGGGCCACTTCAGTCCTGTTGAACCACTGTGAGAGAAGGCTTGGCGCTTGACCTTGAGGCTCTTGGGTCCCCAGTGCAGAGTTGCCCAATGTCCCAATTGATGGCATATGTAGCCAGCCGTTTTAGATTTGTCACGGTTTGGACACTCTTTGGCCCAGTACCCTGTCTGTCTACAGATTAGGCATTTGCCTTGTCCTTCAAGGACTCGGAGTTTGCTATGGGGGTTCCCTGGTGGGCGGCCAGCATCTGGGCATGCCTTGTCTCTTTCCTTTTCTCCCTTTCCTGGGCCTTGGCTTCCCTCTCCTGTTCTCTGTTATAAAAGGTATTGGTGGCTGTCTGGACCATCTCATCTAAAGAGGCAGCAGGATCCTGCTGCTGTAGCTGTTGTAACTTTATCCTGATATCTGATGCACACTGGGACAGGAATTTGTCTTTTAAAATCACCTGTCCCTAATAAGAGTCTAAGTCCAGATTAGTAAAGTTTTAAAGGGCCTCTTTTGGCCTTTCCAGAGAGGCAATGGGATTCTCATTGGGCTCCTGAGTTATTGCTGAGACTGGGCACAGTACCACAAGTAATAGGCTACCTTCTATTCACATGGGTGGACTTCCTTAGAGGTAAGTCTTTCTGAAGCGTATCCTGTTGCAACCTGAGAGCCAGGCGTCCCTGGGTCAGGGTGCAGATCCCCAGGCAAGCTGAGGCATGACAGCCTCCTGGAAATTGAATCCCTGGGCAGGTCAAGGCATGTCGTCCTCCTGGGACCCCTGGACTGGCGGATCCCCAAGCAGGTTGAGGTATGACAACCTTTCGAGGACCAGATCCCTAGGCAGGTCAAGGCAGATCGACCTCCTGGGACCCCCAGGACTGGAATTGGGCATCCCCAAGGTCTCCAGTGTGACCAGTGCCAGGTAGGATTAAGGGGTTGTAATTTTAACTCATTGCCAGTTTGTTCACTGCAGATGGGAATAGATATCATGATGAATAGCAATCCAAGCCTGTGCCCTGATACTGAGAACCTGGTGAAACAGCCATAAGCCTTATCCTTTTACTGCTCTAAGGGATTGTAGGTCACTGATTTCCTCCCCTAGTCCTCCATAAAAGCAGTTTAGGATGTTTCCAATGATAAACGTTTCATTGTCATAGACCCAATTTAGGTAATAACAGAAGTAATGACAAAGGAGTGGGTTATCTGGCCCTGTTAGGGCCATTGAGAGTATTTCAATAATAAGCGGTGTGGAACAATGTTGCCTACAAGGGGGCAGGGTCCTGGTTGTAGGAGTTAGTAATTGGCTTAAAAACAAATTGATAAGAGGCAACAGACCAGATGTTTCATAAAAGTGGAATGGAGATTTGATCCTGGGGTATGTTGTAACTTTAGCAGAAGGGTGGTAAGGGTTTGGGCCCAAATGGCCTGCAGGGCTAACCCCCAAAGTGACAAACATTATCCCTGGAAGCCCAATTGCCTTTGAAGGGATGCCAACAGATGGACTTCTAGCAGGCATTGTGTGCCTGTCTCCCACCCTAGCAGGTTCACTGAGAGATGCTATTGTTGCACATGTTGTAGGAAACATGGAAGATAAAGGCCCGAATATCTAGAGGGATTGGATATTATACAGTATTTCCCTCCCAAGGGCCAGCTCTTTTCTGGTTGTCCCTCCAGAAGATTGTAGAGGCAACATTGTGGGCCCGGACAGGGCTCAGGAAAAGAGCTTGAAGCAGGAGGGAAGGGGGCGGGGCACAAGCTTTGAAAGAATTACATAGCACAAGGGCATAACATAAACGAGCTAAAATCAAATGGGTCCAAGATGACAAGTCAAATTCAACTAAACCTTGATCCCCAATCTTCAAGCTAAATAACACATGCAGGTGGCAGGACAGCTCCAAGGCACTGTCAAAAGACAGAGGAGTGGGTGGTTCCCCAATGGTTGGAATGATCCTCCCACTCATTAGCATCTGAATTCACCCAGCTCGCCAAACCTAGCCACACCACATTCCATGGCAGAAGCACTTGCCCTCTGGAATGGCCCACACCCACACCCTGCGGAGTGTGCTTCTCTCTGAATCTGGACAAATCCACCTCTTACATATCTCTGTGTCTCTCACTGAATTTTTGCAATGAGACATCAGAGCCTGAGCTTCATTAGGTCCTGAAGCCAGGCATCATGGGTTTTGACTGGGCTCAAGTCCTAGGAGAGAGAAGCTGAAGGAAGGGAAGGAAAAGCAGTGGGAAAAATGTGCCAAGGAAACCCCTTCATAATCTGCCGTAAAACCTGCTAAATACCTGACCTGTGCTTACAGTTTTCATTGGCCTGATCCTTGACACAAAGAAGATTAAGGACAGATGAACCCCCACTGGCTTGGGTAATAGCTACTGGGGCCAGCAGATAGTGGAGCCTTTGGGACTGAGGAGTAGCCTCTCCAGAGTCCCTCAGTTGCCCCCACTGCCACTTGCCTGTTCACGGGGGGTACAAGGAAAAAAGATACAAGAGACTGTAACAGAATTAAGATTTTGTTAGGCATATGTCCCTTCAGCCATAGGAGAGAGGACCTCCTACCTTAACCGGAGGTCTTCTGGAATCTGAGACTGAGCCATGTGAGCTTTCTGCTGAGTTGGTTTTTTGCTATCCTGGTTTCCAGCATGCTGGGCTTCTTGTCACTTCTCCTGTGCTGGGTTTTCTTCGTGTTCAGCTTCCACCACGGGAGCTTTTGCCAAGTTGGGCTCCTGCTGTGCTTGGCCTCCTCCTTGTGGGGGCTGTGCCAAGGTTGTTTCAGCCAGGTTAAATTGGAGTCACAGCACCATAGATGTCAGGGGAGTGTGTAATTTCCTTGGTTCTGTCTCGTCACAACAAAAAGTTGAAGGAATGGGCCAGCGTTAACAACTCTCAGCCAGACAAGTGTCACAGCTCCGTGTTACAGCTCAGTTTTATTTATAAAACAAAGGAAAAGACATCCTCGAGGCATGCTGACCCAAAAGATGTGAAGAGAAGACAGAGAGAGAACAAGAAAGAGAGCAAGAGTGACCCATGGCCCTTTGGCTCCTCTTTTTATATGTTTTTTCTCCTCCCCCTGGGCCTGCCCTAGGTGGGCTAGCCAGGAGTGCTGTTTGTTCTACCCGAGGTCCTTACTCCTATCCTCTCATCTTCCTTTGTTCTATTTTTGTGGGCTTTTGCCTTCTTTGTCTTTTAGCCACCACCATTCTGGACTTCTTTTTCCTATTCTAACTACCTAACAGAATGTACATTTGCAAGGTCAGGGAATTGTTGTTTGGAATGTACTAGACAATTAAATGGCACCCAGCTCCAGTACTCTTGCCTGGAAAACCCCATGGACGGAGGAGCCTGGTAAGCTGCAGTCCATGGGGTCATGAAGAGTCGGACATGACTGAGCAACTTCACTTTCACTTTTCACTTTCATGCATTGGAGAAGAAAATGGCAACCCACTCCAGAGTTCTTGCCTGGAGAATCCCAGGGACGGCGGAGCCTGGTGGGCTGCCGTCTATGGGGTCGCACAGAGTCGGACATGACTGAAGCGATTTAGCAGTAGCAGCAGACAATTAAAAAAATAATGAAATTGATTCCTCCTCCTCAGGATTATTGGACTCTAAAATTTAAATTTGCAGAGGTAGGTCTCAGCTATTGCTATGCATGTCAGCTCCATCTCATAAAGAAACACAAAGATAGCAAGTCTATTGATACTAGGAAATGGTGTTCTTTTTACCTTTCTGGGGTACAGTTTAGGACAGGATGACTGTGTAAGGTCCAACTATATGTTAACATACAGATGCCACACTCTTCCCTGAAACACAGCATGGGTCTCTATCAAATGGAAATCTGTGAATGGAAACGACTTTCTTCTAAAGCACCCTCAAATGTATTATTGTATTTCATTTTGAACTGTGGTGTTGGAGAAGATTCTTGTGAGTCCCTTGGACTGCAAGGAGATCCAACCAGTCCATTCTAAAGGAGATCAGTCCTGGGTGTTCTTTGGAAGGAATGGTGCTAAAGCTGAAAGTCTGATGCTAAAGCTGAAACTCCAGTACTTTGG
The DNA here is from genome assembly GCF_029378745.1 of Bos indicus. Taxonomy (NCBI): domain Eukaryota; kingdom Metazoa; phylum Chordata; class Mammalia; order Artiodactyla; family Bovidae; genus Bos; species Bos indicus. The sequence goes on along the minus strand of NC_091776.1, from coordinate 23,708,325 downwards.
CCACCTCATGTGAAGAGTTGACTCATTGGAAAAGACTCTGATGCTGGGAGGGATTGGAGGCAGGAAGAGAAGGGGACAATAGAGGATGAGATGGCTGGATGGCATCATCAACTCAATGGACGTGAGTTTGAGTGAATTCCAGGAGTTGGTGATGGACAGGGAAGCCTGGCGTGCTGCGATTCATGGGGTTGCAAAGAGTCGGACACGACTGAGTGACTGAACTGAACTGAGCTGAACTGATGATCTAAAAAATAATGTAGTCAAAGAAGGAGGCATTGTAGTTATAGTCATGATGCAGGATTTTGGCTTTCATTGGACTGTGTGATTTTTATCTAGAATGTTAATGGTTAAAGAAGGAAATACAATTTTTTTTTCATTTTCTTTATCCCAAGGCATTTTATGATATCATATTACCTGCTCTACTGTGCTCTCCAAAAAGTTACTATATATGAGAACTGTCATATGCCTTTAATTTAGGTCCATATTATTTCCCCTGGGAAATTTTAGAAATGCGAGGTGGATGTTTGAAAATGGATGGGGAAAAGATCTGATGGAAGGAAACTTGTAGAAAAGGAAAACAGATGACCTCCTACATCTTTGCCTTCTTTGTTCCTTAAAATGCAGTGATAATCTTGTTTGTATTCACTCTCAGAACCAAATAATTGATACTTTTGACCTCACATTAGTTAGAAAGTTGCCATTTAAAAAAATCTCTATTTGAAACTTTGTTTTCACTTTTAAATTCATTGAAACATTCAAGGGCACAGTTTCTGATTTAATAGTGGGAGGTGCAAAAATTTCCCACTTATCTTTTATTTGACTCTTTAGAGTTAAATGAATCACTTTAACAGTAATCATAAAATCCTCTGGGTAAGATATTAATGTATAAATGAAGTAAGTTTTTTTCCTATAATACTGTATCTCAATAAAATATTTTAAAGTAAATCAGGTTATAACTCTTCACAATATGAGAAATCTTTTGTAACCTTCCAGTAAGTTATATTTTTATTTCTATAGTAAGTCAAAATATGCCACTGATGATCTTTACATTTTTTACCTCAATTATTAAAGTCATCACCTGTGTATAGTGTTTAATGAGAACTATATGACTGATATTTCTTAAACAGTATTTATTATGTTTTCTTCTAAGCAAAATTTACTTGCATAAGTTTTTACAATTCTATGATGTAAGTTGTACTGTGTGTCAATTTAGATTTAAGGAAACCAACACAGAGAAGAGTTTAAATACCTTGCACTAGATCACTCAGAACTGAAATTTGACTCCAGACAGCCCTGTTCAGAGGCTATATTCTCAACCTGTTCCTACTGTTGCCACTGCATAATTCTACAAGCTAGAAGCTACATTTTACACTATTCACATGAATGTCTTTAGTTATAGACACTGTGCTTGTGTCAAAATTCCAAATATAATAACTATGTAGCTAGACAAAGGAGTATTTTGGTTACTTTAATATTTTTTCTTTTCTATTGAAGTTTATCCTCCAATTTCAATGGGCAAGAATTCTTACAAGAATACCTTGTATTCTTTACCTCCATATTCTTTTTAGTGCTTGATTTAAAAAAAAAATCCTTTCCCACCCCCCTGCCCCACCCCCACACATCTCTTAAGAACTATAGAGTGAAAGGTAACAGGGTAACAGTAGGAGTCTTAAAAGTTAAGGAATGTAATCAAGTGTGGGAATAATACCTCTCCTGCTATATACATAGTTAATTCATGCTCTGACTAGATTATTTCAATAATCCTGATCCTGTGTTCAAGCAACTATGTAATTTACTTGTAGATTTAGAATATTAATCCAATCCTTATGGAGAATGAGCTTGTACAGTAATTTAACAAAAAGAGCAGATTACATTTTCCTGTTTCTAGGCAGTGAGAATGCTGGGAGAGAGCTCCACAGACTCCCAGGGTGCACTTATGGGATTCTTAGCTAACCTCACAGGGAACCTAGATTACATGCCTGTTTCTTTTTCTGCTTGGATTTCCTGCTCAAAGGGCTTCCCTGATAGCTCAGTTGGTAAAAAAAAAAAAAAAATCTACCTGCAATGCTGGAGACCTGGGTTCAATCCCTGGTTTGGGGAGATCCCCTGGAGAAGGAAAAGGCTACCCACTCCAGTATTCTGGCCTGGAGAATTCCATGAACTGTACAGTCCATGGAGTGGCAGTGTTAGACACAACTGAGCAACTTTCACTTTCAGATGTTATTAAGAGTAGTTTGCAATTATGAAAAATACATCATCAATGGTGTTTTACTCAGAGTTCTCTGGAAAATAAAACCAACAGGATGTACACACATACACACACACACACACACACACACACACACACACACACATACAGTGTAAGTGTGCGGACTAGAGACCCAGTCTAGTGATGTTTCTGTTTCATTCCAAAGCGGTGATGCTTCTGTTTCAGTTCAAAGGTCTCATGTGATAGAACCAGGCCAGGAAGGGCCAGTGTTGCAGAAGAAATCTGAAAGCAATCTGCTGGAGAATTCTCTCTTGCTCTGGACTGGCCAATCTTTTTATTCTGTTCTGGCCTTAAACTGATTTAATGACCCTTATCCCTCTCATGGAGGGAAGTCTGTTTTATTCAATGTCCACCAATTTAAATATCATCTCATCCAAAAACTCCTTCCTACAAACAGTCAAAATTATGCTTGACTAAATAGCCATGCCTATTAGGGCCCAGGCAATGACACACAAATTAACCATCACAAATGACAACACTATTCTGTTGATTTAAAAAATACTTACTCAACTTTTATTAGGGAATGACAAGTAGAAAAAGGGTGAATTGGAAATTTTTATTTAAATGAAAAATACATATTTATATATAAAGTTTTCTGATATGTGGATGTAAAGATCTAATAACTTCTTTATGGTTTATTACAGTTCTGCCAAGATTTTTCATGTTGAATTTTATAGTATTTTATTATACATTACATTGAAAATTTCTTCATTATATAATTCTATTAACTTAAGATATAGACACATATATGCAGTTTAGATTGTTTATTGATTATATTTCAGCATAGTTAAAGGGATTTTATAAAATATTTATTGTAAGAAGAGGGAGTTGGATCTATGAAGATTAAGACCTGCTGAGATATTATTATATTGGGTTGATAAATTTTTGGAAATATACTTAGATAGTTCTTTCCAATGTCCTCTAAATTTCATAAATGTCTTTTGTGAAACAAACCCTAGACACACTTAAATATTTAATATATATTTTTTCACAATTGTTTTGAACTGACTAGTTGGTGTTTCTATTATTAGACATTTTGTTCCGTGGTTACTTTATTCTTGCATAATGTAGTTCTATCATAAGTTTATAAGCATTATAGTCTTTGCTTCTTCTTTTTTTCAGCTTTTGGGGAAAAGAAAATTTATTCTCTGTGCATAGCATTGACCATAAGAATATTTTAAGATGTTACGTGAAGTCACTCACTTGTGTGGCAGATATTAGATAGATGCTAAACATGCTCTCTCTTTTTGGATCAACTTTTTAATATATTTATTTGATTCTTTGCATATAGGTAGTTCTGTGATTAGTTCTTGCCATGAAACATGTACAGAAATGAGGTATACTACTCCCGGGCTCAGATATTTAGGAGAGGGTATCTTTTCTTCTCTAATGTCTTCCCTGGTGGCTCAGCAGTAAAGAACCTGCCTGCCAATGCTGGAGATGCAGATTTGATGCCTGGATTGGGAAGAAACACTGGAGAGGGAAATGGCAAGGAAATGGCAACTACAATATTCTTGCCTGGGAAATCCCATGGACAGAGGAGCTGGCCAGTGACAGTCCATGGGGTCACAAGAGAGTCAGACACTACTTTGCAACTGAACAACAAAAAATGTTTTCTTCACTTTCTTCTCTGCTGATAGCAGAAAAATTAGAGATTTCATGGTAAAGATGATGAAATACCATAAGGTAGAAAGAACTTAGATCTCTGAATGGGCATGCAAAATAGAAACCCCTTCCCTGTTATCTCTCCTCCCAGAACCATTACTCTATAATGTGAATGAGCCATAACATTTATGATAAGTCAGTGATATTTTTACATATTTTTATGGCAGAAAGTCTATCCTAAGTAATTAACAGATTGTATAAGCACTTTTCATACTTCCTGGCATCAAATAGCCAGTTAATAAATGATAGCTGTTACCCATCACATTTTATGTCAAGTAATAAAATGCATTTTGTGTACAAAATATGCCTACACGTAAAAACATGCTTCTTACCAGAAATACTACTTCTTACCAGAAATACTTACCATTTCAAGTAAATATAATTTCATGCACCAAATCTTGATATACCCACATTACTTATTTTAATATTTAAAATTCATCAGATATGAATGTTTCTGGCATTCTTCTGTTTTCCAATTATTGTCAGTTTAATAGAAAGTCACATGTCTCTTCTAAGAGAAAGAAAGTGAAGTGTTAGTCGCTCAGCTGTGCCCAACTCATTGTGATCCTGTGGACTGTAGCCCACCAGGCTCCTCTGTCCATGGGATTTTCCAGGCAAGGATACCGAAGTGTTTTGGCATTGCCACCTCCAGGGGATTTCCCCACCCAAGGATTGAACCAGGGTCTTCTGCACTGCAGGTAGCTTCTTTACCAACTGAGCTACCAGGGAAGCACATTCTAATAGTTAGCTTAATCTATTTCAGTAGGCATTATGTTATATTCCATAGTTTAAGTCTATGATTATTTTGATTTTTTGTTCTCATGTTCCTTCATTCATGCAACACATATTTACTGGGTTACTGATGTGTGAAGAATCTGCTAAATTTCTTTCCACAATTGATGTCATTCATTGCTTCCCACAGAGTAACTTTTCCTCCATTTGTTGACTCAATACATATTGAGATGTATTTTTCTTTTTCATATAGAGGAAGACACTGGCCCACTATCCTCCAAACAGGTAGTCTGCATAATATTATCTGAATTATTCTCCTCTTTATTTAGTTATTTTTCTTTTGATTGGAAAATTGTGAATGATATTGAATAATCTACAATCTGGCTTATTGCATAATTAAAATGATGATTAGGAAAGCTTGGATAAAAAAGCAAATATTTCCCTAGTTCAGAAATAGTAGAAACTGTCCAATTGACCTGAGTGCAATATTATATCAAGTTTTACTGTCATTTCATCAATTCATTTTTGAGATTGCACAGGTAACCCTCGTATAGATAAAAATTGGTGTTCTATTTTTTAGTGTTTATTAGGGAGGTAAGAAAAATAGAAATCATTAATATTTGGAGGCAAATATGCTCTTTTCAGAAAAGAAATAAACAAATAGGAAGATAAATAAGTGAATAAAAACAAGGTTTGGGAGAATAAACCTTTAAAACAACATGTGTTCCAGAACTGAGGGAGGATAATATTAAAAATATGTTACTAATTTTAAGATAAGGACATTTACATTTCTACCTAAAAGTTTTAAATATATATGATTTTCCTTGAATTCTCTAATTATTCCTAGAATTGAGGTAAACTAGAGTAATACATCTTTTCAGTGACAATGACAATGAAAACCAATCTTTATCACTGAAATATTCATCATCATAAAACATAACATTCTTTCTTTAGTGTGATAAAGAGTCTCAGAGCACATGAATAGATGGCTGATTGTAATAGGGATGACTAATGTAGTATACAGCTAAAGAATCCAAGACCATATTTCACAAATGCCAGAAGGCAAGCTTTAAAAATGCGTGCTATTTATTTCATTAGAATCAATCCTGCTACAGACATAGGGCATACCTCTCATTGTGAAACACAACTTAAAATTCATTTAAATTGTCTGATCTTATACAAGTAAATTAAAAAGTTACTAGTAATCTAGGAATTGATTATTGGATATAATAAATGATCTACACGACTTATATTGAAGAAATCTAATAATTGAAGAGCAAACTTTACTGGTGTGTAGGGCAAGTTTATGACTCTTTGTTATTATGAAAGATGTCAAAAGCTAATGACATGCTCCTGTTCTCAGATTGAGCACAGGAAAATAAAACAAATAAGTACTGTTATTAGAATGACTTTAGAAGTTGTGATTCCATAGTCAGATTAAAACCTTAAAAGATAGTAATACTTTTCATATTAATTTCTAATATAAGAGAATATATTTATATCTTTTAAGAGCCAAAAGTCTGTAAAAATACATTCAAGTAGCTCAATCACTTCATTAAGAGGTTGCAAATATCATTAAGTATAATATAGAGACAAGAACTATGTAATCAGCATTGGTTTACAGAGTCATTGGCTAAGACCTAAAAATGGACTGTCTGTGTCCATCACTGTAACAGGCAAGAAATCAGTCATTATTATGGATAAACCTGTACTAGTCTTGAAAATTTGGCCAAAAGAGGTGGTAAACCTGTTTATATTTAAGGGTATAACTGCTTCTTTAGTGGATAATGACTTTCAAATGAAAAGAAATTAAACTTAGAAAAGTTTAAGTGATTTATACACACAATATTGATATTTTGAAATACCTAATATTTAAAATATATGTAATGTTTAACAAATTGTAGCCTATTAAGTGGAGAAGGCAATGGCACCCCACCCCAGTACTCTTGCCTGGAAAATCACATGGACAGAGGAGCCTGGTAGGCTGCAGTCCATGGGGTTGCTAAGAGTCAGACACGACTGAGTGACTTCACTTTTACTTTTCACTTTCATGCATTGGAGAAGGAAATGGCAACCCACTCCAGTGTTCTTGCCTGGAAAATCCCAGGGACTGGGGAGCCTGGTGGGATGCCCTCTATGGGGTCGCACAGAGTCGGACATGACTGAAGCGACTTAGCAGTAGCAGAAGCAGCCTATTAAGAGTAAAAAAACAAACAAAACAAAACAAAACGAAAAACATGTAATTCCACTTGAAAATAAATAGTTGATTTCAATTCAAAATAATTAATTTATACTTGATTTATATTCAGATCCCAAGATGAAATTTTACTAAATTTTTATCCAATATTGAAACATTCCAGAGAATTTCAGGTCATATCTGTATTGGGGTTTTTGGTGCAAAAGTGCTTTTGCTAGCCCTAAGTTGCCTTAGCTACTCATCTTGATTCCCCTATACAATGGCACATCCTTATAAATATTTTTAATACCTATTCCATCTTTTCCTATTTCCTATTTTCCTATTTCCTTCAATGATTATATAATTTATTTTTAATACTATACTGTGAAGAAGGCTGAGCACCGAAGAATTGATGCTTTTGAACTGTGGTGTTGGAGAAGACTCTTGAGAGTCCCTTGGACTGCAAGGAGATCCAACCAGTCCATTCTGAAGGAGATCAGCCCTGGGATTTCTTTAGAAGAAATGATGCTAAAGCTGAAACTCCAGTACTTTGGCCACCTCATGGGAAGAGCTGACTCATTGGAAAAGACTCTGATGCTGGGAGGGATTGGGGGTAGGAGGAGAAGGGGACGACAGAGGATAAGATGGCTGGATGGCATCATCGACTCAATGGATGTGAGTTTGAGTGAATTCCAGGAGTTTGTGATGGACAGGGAGGCCTGATGTGCTGCGATTCATGGGGTTGCAAAGAGTCAGACGCGACTGATCTGATCTGATCTGATTAAATACCTAATTTAATACCTATTAAATACCTAATACCTATTAAATACCTATTAAATACCTATTAAATACCTATTTTCCTATTTTCTTTAATGATTCCATAATTTATACCAGAAATAGTTTTGAACATAGATCCTAAAAAGGGATTTAGAATTGAGATACTCACATATTTGAGTTTTGGATCTTTGAAGAATGAGATTGAAATATTGGGGTGGACCAGATGGGACTGAGAATCCCCAGTTATCTCTGAATACTGCTTGTTGAGCAAAGCATGTCCTGTGTCCCATCTGAATTTTTCAGTACATAAATGCATTTTAATGACTTTAACTGGAGTGGTCTCACAAAGAACATCAGTTGCCCTTAATGCATATGCATTGTCTTTCAAAAACTATAAAAATCAAATCTCACCATAGTCTGGATAGAGAAAAATGGACCTGTTGCAGAAGAAGATGTCTATATTTTGAAAGAGTTGCAAAATCTTAATGATTTCGGTAGCAGGGGACTGGAAATCATATAGAAGGGTAGATGTTAAGATCATTAGACTAACAAAGAAGAAGCAATGTCTTATCTTAATGATGTGGCATTTAATGTGTTGGCTTAAAACGTTGTGAGTGACATTAATAGTGCCTAGACTAACTAACTTGGTTAACTGAATCTGAATTCAACAAAATGGTACAATTTGTGCTCAACAATCTTATATTCAAAACTGTATTTCACAGTAGGAATACCTTCCCTTCCTCAGTAGAAATAGTGAAGAAACTAACAAATACATGTTGGTAAAGAATCTGCCTGCAGTGCAGGAGACCTGGGTTTGATTCCTGGGTTGGGAAAATCCCCTGGAGAAGGAAATGGCAACCCACTCCAGTATTCTTGCCTGGAGAATCTCATGGACAGAGGAGCCTGGCAGGCTACAGTCCATGGGGTTGCAAGAGTTAGACACAACTTGGTAACTAAACCACCAAAGGAAGAGAGAAATGCATCATCATCTCTGAAAATCTCTGAATATATTTTTGCTCTTTATATGCAAGATATGATTATGGGAGACATTGGAAATGGAATTACATTCCTTGCTTTCATTGGGAATAATGAGTATTCTGAACAGGAGGAGTCAGTTGGTAGCCTTTGACCTTTAGAGAGTCCAATAGACTAAATAGTGGGAGAAATTACCATAAGCAGGCCACAAGGACAGATTAGTAATCAGAGTGTTTTGATCAGCAGAGAATTATGGAGAAGGCTAATTGACTACAGGGCCTTCAAGTTTGGAACAGATGAGGAACCTACAAGCATGCTGTTTGAAATATATAATTAGAAAAATTCTTGGTCTAGTGGTAAGAATTCTAAATCAAGTCAATATACCTACATGTACACACATACACATGCACACATCCTCAATCAATTAGAAATAGAATTTATACTTTCAGCCAATCAAGTAATATTATTCTGAAATTATAGCCAATATATTTATAGCTGAGAAAGAATGAAAAATATGAAATATGGATAAGAAAAATATTTTTTTAATTCTGCAGAAGATATGTCTAGGAAAATGAAGGAATCACACCAGTTTCTAATACAAAATAGTATAGAAAGCAATGGGACAAAAATTAATACAGTCACTAACTTCATATGTACAACAGCAGTGACAGAAGAAAAAAATTTATTTCAAAAGCAACAGAAGTATTATACATATGCAGTGCTCATTCATTTCTGTCGTGTCTGACTGAGATCCTACCGCTATCCATGGGATTAACCTGGCAAGAATATTGGAATGGGTTGCCGTGCCCTCCTCCAGGGGATCTTCCCATCACAAGGATAAAACCCATGTTTCCTGCATCTCCTGCATTACTGGTAGATTCTTTCTGCACTGAGCCACCTAGGAACTCTGAGTATTATATATCACAGAATAAAATAAAAATAAATATTAAGGTCAACCAGAATAGATTCTTAAAGAGCATACACAAGTACCTGTAAAGAAATGCAAAGGCACTTGATGGGCATTCAAAATATAATTTTTTTATTTAAGTAAATTCATATATTTAAGGTGATGTCAATAAAAATATAAGTAGGAGATTTTGGGGTTTTTTGATAGGGAACAGATGATCTAATTCCAGATTCATGTGGAAAGATAACTAAGTAACAGCGACCATGAACATTTTTTAAATAAGAGAAATGATAGAAGACTAGCTTTACTTGATATTAAATCATAGTACAAAATAAAGATAGTTATTATTGATGTACTAATAAGCATGTATATTATGAAAACAATGGATATTGAAGGAAATAGCATGATAAATATATAATTAAAAATGACATCTCAACTTATTTGGGGAGATGGATTATTCAATGAATAAGGTTGGACATCTGGATAACCACATAGGGAAAGCATCATTTTGGAGCTTTTATTCAAAGTTATAACAGAATGTGATATGTTCCAAATAAATTTAAAAAAATTAAAATTTATGAAGCTATATAAATGGTGGAGGAACACTTGGAAAACTTTAACTCACAAAAGTGAAGTAGGAAAAAGCATGTCGCAGTATGAAACTAAAATAGACATTTTAAAGGAAATAACTAATTTATATACAAAATAAAAAATTATGAAAAATCTTCAATAAAGTAAAAAAGAACAACTTACTTCTTGTGAAAATATGTTGCAACTCATCTGAAAGACAGTGGTTGATTATTTAGTATGTCTCTACTAATGGATAAGAAGACCCACAATGATATTTTAAACAACTTGCAGATGAATGAACAAGTGTCTTAAGGATAAAAAAGCTAAACTTCTCTCAAAATTGTTAAAGTTTCACATAAGTACTATATCAACACAAGATAGGCAAAAATTCAACCTAGCTGATAATTGTGTTGCTAATGTTGTTAGGTAAACACTTACTCTTAAAAACTGTAGGTAAATGTAAAATTGACAAAATATTTAAAAAGGGCAAGTTTTAAATAATTTTCAAAAATTTTAAATGCATATGCTCTCTAATTTTAAAGTATTTTTCTTCTGAATTAATCGTATATATTGTTCATGATTCAGAGGAGCAATGTAGAAGTTTATTCACTCAGTAACATTTTTAATGATCACAAAATATTGAAACTAATTGCCATTAATAGGGAGACACAATGATCATATATTATTATGTATAAAGCTTTAAAAATAGGTTGGAAAGAATGATAACATACTTTTAAAAGTATTTTTAATATATTACATATGCATACACAATATAACAACATAGTAATATCTACTTCTACTTCATTGACTACATTAAAGCCTTTGACTGTGTGGATCACAACAAACTGTGGAAAATTCTTCAAGAGATGGGAATACCAGCTCACCTTACCTGCCTCCTGGGAAACCTGTATGCAGGACAAGATGCAACAGTTAGAACTGGATGTGGAACAGTGGACTAGTTCCAAATTGGAAAGGAGTACATCAAGGCTGTATTTTGTTATTCTGCTTATTTAACTTATGCACACAGTACATCATGTAAAATGCTGGGCTGGATGAATCACCAGCTGAAATCAAGATTGCCAGGAGAAATATCAATCCTCAGATATGCAGATGACACCACCCTAATGGAAGAAACCAAAAAGAGGAACTAAAGAACCACTTGATGAGGGTGAAAGAGGAGAATGAAAAACCTGGGTTAAAACTCAACATTCAAAAAACTAAGATCATGGCATCCAGTCCCATTATTTCATAGCAAATGGTGAAAAAATGGAAACAATGACAGATTTTATTTTCTTGGGCTTGAAAATCACTGCAAATGGTCATTGAAGCCACAAAATTAAAAGATGCTTGCTCTTTGGAAGAAAAGCTATGACAAACCTAGACATCATATTAAAATGCAGAAACATCACTTTGCCAACAATGGTTCATTAGTCAAAGCTATGGTTTTTAAAGTAGTCATGTACAGATGTGTACATGACATGTACATAGTCATGTACAGCCTTAAAGAAGGCTGATCACCGAAGAATTGATGCTTTTGAACTGTGGTGCTGGAGAAGACTCTTGAGAGCCCCTTGGACTGCAAGGAGATCCAACCAGTCAATCCTAAAGGAAATCAATCCTGAATATTCAGTGGAAGGACTGATGCTGAAACTGAAGCTCCAATACTTGGGCCACCTGATGTGAAAAACAGACTCATTGAAAAATATCCTGATGCAGGGAAAGATTGAGGGCAGGGGGAGAAGGGGACAACAGTGGATGAGATGGTTGAATGGCATGATAGAATCAATGTACATGAGTTTGAGCAAGGTCCTGGAGATGATGAAGGACAGGGAGGCCTGGCATGCTGCAGTCCATGGGGTCGCAGAGTCAGACACGGCTGACTGAACAACAAGCACATATCAGCATGGTGGTTAATAAACTACCATAATTATTCATGATTTAAAATAGCAATTGTATTTTGCTCCCATATGTTTGGGTTTAAGTGTTTCGAAAAGATTTGCTAGGCTGTGTGCCTTGGGGTATCTTCCCTCTGGCCTTACAGTAAGCCAACTGGATGCTGAATGACTTTTTCTGACCTTAAATACAGAGATAAGTTAAACATATATCACTAAAGTCAGAAAGGAGTTTAAAACATTTGCAGACATGTTTTAAAATTGTCACATACTTTATGTAATGAAATGGAAATCTCCCCTACCTTCATTAAATGAAAAGAGCAAGGTAAAAAACATATAGTACAATATCCCTTATGTTTGAAGAGGGAACGCATATTATATATGCATATGTTTCTATATACAAACTTTGTCCCTAGAAATGAAGAAACTGCTAACAATTGATGCATTTAAAAATGGTTAAATGGCTGAAAGATAAGTTTACAAAGATTATGTTACTCTGTAATCTGTAATCCCCTTCATGTATTTGAAAGCAATTTTTTTCTAAAATTTCAATGAAAAAGGAAGATAAGTCAATCTTTAAAATGTGAATGAATCCATAAACAAAGAAATAATTAGCCTATTTTAGATACGAAATAATATTTGATAATCTGTGCTTAGAAAGAGCAATTTTAGAAAGCCATTTTTGTTATTTGGGGTTTACTTTACACACAGTGAAATTCACATTTTTCAGTATTAAGTGTTACAACCTGATGAACATTAAATTGTGTATACAACCATGAAACCACTATTCAGATTAAGATGTAGATCATTTCTGTCACCTCCTAAGGTTACATTCCTTTCCAGGTCATTTCTTTCCCTCTGCTCCCCATGCCATAGAGACATCCAGTGTTTTATTTCGCTCTTGCTGGTTTACCTGATTTAGACATTCATGTACCTGGACTCATACGATATGACTTTAGATTAGTGCAGTAGTTTTGATTCATCCATGTCATTGCACGTATCAGTTGTTTGTTTCTGTTACTGGCTAGAAATACATTTGCACAAATATACAACCATGTTTTTATTCCTCCTCTTGCTGGTGGACAGTTAGGATATTTCCAAATTTTTAGCATTAAGAGTAAAGTTATTTTAAATATTCTAATGCACTTGTGTGTATGTACACATTTCTAGTTCTCTGGGAAAATACTGAAGAGTGGAGTTATTATAATAGTAAAATTAGGTTCACTATTTCAGGATTTTTTTAAGTGCCATTCATTTTTTTTTTTAATTATGGCAAGCTACCTGCTATCAACAGTGTGCAAGAATTCCAAAGAATAATATTTTGAGGTTATTAGAAAATAAGAAAAAAATTAACCTCTCTAAAACCATATTCTCATTATTTGTATAACAGAAGTAATACTACATATAGTATTTCTCATGTAAGTTTAAATATTTCTTTCCTTTTCCTCTTTATTTCCTTCTTTTCCTCCTGCCTTCTGGGTAAAAATGGATCACAAATTACATAAGCATACTTGTCTAATCTATTTATTTCTCCCAGGTGAAAATGACTAAGTAACATAAAGTAGAATGTCTTTTAAGTATCTGAGAATTACTAGGGACCTGTTAAAGCAAGTAATTCCAGGATACTGGAAATCACAAACTAGTTGTAAGAATAGAAACAGCTCAAATAATCTACTTTTGCACTTTCAGATACACTGTTTAGTAATATAATCATTTACAAATTTCAATCTAATAATCAAATGACATTTAGACCTACATTTGAGTTTATAATTAGAAAATTTTTGAAATAATAGAGATTTTGAATAATTTAGAAATAGTAAGAAAAAGCTTTTATTTCCTATTTGCCATAGAATAGTTTTGTTACTTGGGAGAAGGCAATGGTAACTCACTCCAGTACTCTTGCCTGGAAAATCCCATGGACGGAGGAGCCTGGTAGGCTGCAGTCCATGGGGTTGTGAAGAGTCGGATATGACTGAGCGACTTCACTTTCACTTTTCACTTTCAAGCATTGGAGAAGGAAATGGCAACCTGCCGGGAGCCACCACGGGAGATCCCACCCATGACAAAGGTCATACGGAAGAGACCTGACAGGCAAAGGCAGATCAGGCCTCAGGGGACCCCCTGAATCTGCTCGAGCATCTACCCCAAAACCAGAATCTGTCTGTTTTACTATTTTTTGCCTTTCACCAACTCTTCTGACATTAACAGAGGGTTATCCGCGACCACCTTTCTCTGGAAAAAGTCAACTTAGGGCTCTAATTAATAAGTCTCCTGGGCATGATAGGAGTTCAAACCCCTCTGATGGCTTTCTAGCTTGCCTGACAGGTTTATCCATACTCTTACAATTAACACACATGATTGTTCACAACTCCCCAACCTTGAAAGGCACGGGAAGCCAAAACATTCTAAAAGTCCTAATAAGCATAGAGTCCTTTAAGGGATGAAAAGTTATTAGACTAGATAGTACTGGTAAAGGGCTTCATTATTGGGCCAATGCTTGCTGCCAAGTGCCCATATCCCTTATCCATTGTGCACCTGGGAGTGCATTGGTTAACATAGTTGGAATGTAAGAAAAACAAGTAGAAGCCTTGGGATTAACCACATCAGACCTTTGAGCTAATTGGTTCTTTCCTTGTTGTGATCCACTGCACCTTTGCTCTGTGAGAATGTAACTGTGTTTAGTACTTCCTGAGGCTGGGAGAAATAAAGAAGAAACACTTTAAGGGAAAACAAGTTTTCTGGCTGACCAGCCTTTATCAAAAAAGGGTCATAAAATGTCCACAGGCCTCCAAGGCCAGAAGATATTGTACACAATATTGTTTATGGGAAAGGTATGCAGAACAAATCCTGGTTTTGATAAAGACAAAACACATGTAATGTTTGGGCAGACTCTGTACGACTTTGCATCTTTCATTTCCCTCTATGTACAAGTCAAGGTATAAAAGTTCCTTTTGAAAATAAAGTTATGGCCCTTGCTCACTGAAGCTTGGTCTCCCCGTGTTATTCTTTTTTTTTCCTTTTCCTTCCTTTTCTCTCTGTTATTCTTTCAGGATGACTCCTTGGAACACAGGAGCTTTATTGGCTTTCTGTGTTTATCAAGGAAGATCAAGCCCTGCTCTCCGCTTTGCTATCCTTATCGCCTAGGTCGTCATCCTGAGGGTACCCCTGGATCCTGCTGGTGCTGGACCCCAGCAGCAACCCACTCCAGGGTTCTTGCCTGGAGAATCCCAGGGGTGGTGGAGCCTGGTGGGCTGCCGTCTGTGGGGTCGCACAGAGTCGGACACGACTGAAGCAACGCAGCAGCAGCAGCAGCAGCAGCAGCAGCAGTTTTGTTACCTATAGAATATTTCAGAGCTTTTTAAAATCACGGTCATTTACAAACATTATCTAAAACTAGGCTGGAGCTACTGTGCAGAATTACTACAGAGGAACATTGCATTATTGACTCTAACTTCTTCAATATTTAACACATATCAATCTTTAATAACAGGTATACAATTAGTCAATCTAATACATGTCATTGAATAAATGAGTACTTTCTAAAATAACCAACCTTATAATATCTGATTTTGGTATGGTTTAGCCTTTTATTAAAGGTAAAATGGAAGTATGGGAATTTTTTCTTTGCCTCTCAGTTGAAAAATACTCATAAAACAGAACCAGATATGAGACATGATAAAAACTTCTTAAAAACTGAATTTTGATTACATGCTTATGGCTCTCCAAATCTTAAAAAATAACTTTGAAACCAATATTTTTTTAAATATTGTCATTGTTTAGAAATAATATTGGAATGGAGGAAGGACAGAAGAAGGGAGGAAAGAATGAATAAAAGCAGGCTAATTTTTGGATTAATGAATTATTTGTTTCAACATGAAAACTTTGATAAATTTAAGAAATGTATAAGACTTTTTATTTCCTTTGAATTTACTGCTGTCTTAAGACCATTTGGCTTCCAAAGTATATTTCTTATATATCAAGTTTTTCTAAAACATAAAGTTAAAAATATCAGTATTCCTTCTGTAAGCATAGGGTTAAGAAGCCTTTCAAACAAGATACATAGATACCATATAGTATGAGGTCAAAATGTGTCCATAAACTGTTAATTAAATGCTTAAA
This sequence comes from Bos indicus, assembly GCF_029378745.1. Taxonomy (NCBI): domain Eukaryota; kingdom Metazoa; phylum Chordata; class Mammalia; order Artiodactyla; family Bovidae; genus Bos; species Bos indicus. The sequence continues at coordinate 23,692,243 of NC_091776.1, read as the reverse complement.
AATATCATAAAAATCAAGAAAATTTAAACATTCTATGATGGAAAGAAACTTGCTTTCAGGGAAAGATTAGTTAAAATTAGCCCTAACCATAGAAACTGAAAAAGGTCAGTTTTCATTCCAATCCCAAAGAAAGGTAATGGCAAAGAATGCTCAAAACTACTGCACAATTGCACTCATCTCACACACCTGTAAAGTAATGCTCAAAATTCTCCAAGCCAGGCTTCAGCAATACGTGATCCGTGAACTTCCAGATGTTCAAGCTGGTTTTAGAAAAGGCAGAGGAAGCAGAGATCAAATTGCTGACACCCCCTGGATCATTGAAAAAGCAAGAGAGTTCCAGAAAAAAATATCTATTTCTGCTTTATTGACTATGCCAAAGCCTTTGACTGTGTGGATCACAATAAATTGTGGAAAATTCTGAAAGAGATGGGAATACCAGACCATCTGACCTACCTCTTGAGAAACCTGTGTACAGGTCAGGAAGCAACAGTTAGAACTGGATATGGAACAACAGACTGGTTCGAAATAGGAAAAGGAGTACGTCAAGGCTGTATATTGTCACCCTGCTTATTTAACTTATATGCAGAGTACATCATGAGGAACCGCTGGGCTAGAGGAAGCACAAGCTGGAATCAAGATTGCCAGGAGAAATATCAATAACCTCAGATATGCATATGACACCACCCTTATGGCAGAAAGTGAAAAGGAACTAAAAAGCCTCTTGATGAAAGTGAAAGAGGAGAGTGAAAAAGTTTGCTTAAAGCTCAACATTCAGAAAACAGATCATGGCATCTGCTCCCATCACTTCATGGCAAATAGATGGGGAAACAGTGTCAGACTTTATTTTGGGGGGCGGCGAGCTACAAAATCACTGTGGATGGTGATTGCAGCCATGAAATTAAAAGATGCTTGGTCTTTTGAAGGAAAGTTATGACCAACTTAGACCGCATATTTGGAGAAGGAAAAGGCAACCCACTCCAGTGTTCTTGCCTGGAGAATCCCAGGGACGGGGAAGCCTGGTGGGCTGCCATCTATGGAGTAGCACAGAGTTGGACACAACTGAAGCGACTTAGCAGCAGCAGCAGACAGCATATTATAAAGCAGAGACATTACTTTGCTAAAAAAGGTCCGTCTAGTCAAGGCTATAGTTTTTCCAATAGTCATGTATGGATGTGAAAGTTGGACTATAAAGAAAGTTGCTGCTAAGTCGCTTTAGTCGTGTCTGACTCTGTGTGACCCCATAGACAGCAGCCCACCAGGCTCCGCAGTCCCTGGGATTCTCCAGTCAAGAGTACTGGAGTGGGTTGCCATTTCCTTCTCCAGTGCATGAAAGTGAAAAGTTGAAGTGAAGTCACTCAGTCGTATCTGACTCTTAGCGACCCCATGGACTGCAGCCTACCAGGCTCCTCTGTCCATGGGATTTTCCAGGCAAGAGTACTGGAGTGGGTTGCCATTGCCTTCTCCAAAAGAAAGCTGAGCAACGAAGAATTGATGCTTTTGAACTGTGGTGTTGGAGAAGACTCTTGAGAGTCCCTTAGACTTCAAGGAGATCCAATAAGTTGATCCTAAGGGAGATCAGTCCTGGGTGTTCATTGGAGGGACTGATGTTGAAGCTGAGACTCCAGTACTTTGGCCACTTGATGCAGAGAGCTGACTCATTTGAAAAGACCCTGGGAAAGATTGAGGGCTGGAGGAGAAGGGGACGACAGAGGATGAGATGGTTGGATGACATCACCGACACAATGGACGTGGGTTTGGGTGGACTCCTGGACTCCAGGAGTTGGTGATGGACAGGGAAGCCTGGCGCCCTGTGGTTCATGGAGTCACAAAGAGTCGGACACGACTGAGCAACTGAACTGAACTGTTAGGAATTATATTTTGAAACACTGCAAAGTAAAGCAATGATGAAATACCATCTTAGAGTTTTCAAAGTTTAGGAATTCAGGGGTTATTTTATACTGTAAATAAGACTGTAAATTGATACAGTCTTCTTTCTGAAAGGCAACTTGCCAATATATATTCTAATTTTGGTTTCCCTAATGGCTCAGTGGTAAAGAATCACCTGCAGTGCAGGAGACATGTGTTTGATCCCTGGGTTGGGAAGATCCCTTGGAGAAGGAAATGGCAACCCACTCCAGTATTCTTGCCTGGGAAATCCCATGGACTGAGGACCCTGGGTTGGCAAAGTAGGGCATGACTTAGCAACTAAAAAACAAAAACAATCAACAATTCCTAATTTTAAATGGGGATGTCTTTGATTCAAGTATGCCATGCATACTACAGAAGTATGTTTTCACCATGGGCTTATTAGTTAATACAAAAAGTTAGGAATAACAAAAATGTATATCTGTAAATCCTAGTGGAATAAATATACAAAAACATACAAATGAACACTATGTTTACTGAAAAGCATTTGTTTTCACTTTAAACATTTCTTTAGTGTAGACATATGATAAAGATCATAAAATGTTGAAAAATCTTCTACATAAACCTTGTTGAACTATTGTGTTCCTTTTTTTGAATGTTTTCAATTTACTGCTGAAGTTTAGCAAGTATTTCCCAAAATTAAATTATATGGATTGCATTGTCTCTCAAGAGATTGTGTCATTTCATATCTTCCTATGTATTTAATATTTGTCAATAACAATTACATGATTCTGACCTGCAGATTTATTTTCTTTCATAAACATTTAAAAAATATGAATATATTTAGATGATCAATTTTCATTGCAAAGAATATCAAGATTGTATAATTTAAAAGAATAAAATATGCAGGCATCAGATATAAAATTTCTCTTTATAATTTGAAGTATTATATTTTATGAAATCTTAATTACCATGTTTAGCAACTGCATTACAAAATACACATATATAAAGTGTTTTGTTTAGAATGAGTAAAAATTTTAAACTTCATCATATATTTAGTTCATTCAAATAAATACTATGTGAATGTATTTGCATATACAATTTAGTCTAAATTTAATGCCTGATTCATAGTCATCAATATAGCTTTATGTAGCTTTACTATGGTTATACAACCCTCTGTTGTTACATGCTTAAAAATATATGAACAGATACAATGCAATTACATAAATTGTTCCCCAAACTTTAATGTATTATATTTAGATGTCACTACTTTGTATAAAATCATAATTGAAACTAGACATAGTTTAGATTGAAAGAAATAATGAAATGAGAAGGATAAGATATAAGTTTACTCATATATTATTATGAAAGGATTTAGACTCTGATTTGTATCTGCATGTAAAATTACTGAGTTAACTTGGGGAAAAAGCATGCTGTTGTTCAGTTGTGTCTGAGAGCCCATGGACTGCAGCACACCAGGCTTCCCTGTCCTTCACCATCTCCCAGAGCTTGCTCGGAGTCATGTCCGTTGAGTCAGTGATGCCTCCAAACATTTTGTCCTCTGCCATCCCCTTCTCCTCTTGCCTTTGATCTTTCCCAGAATCAGGGTCTTTTCTAATGAGTTGGCTCTACTGGAAAAACCAGTTTGACTAAATGGACCTTTGTTGGCAAAGAAATGTCTCTGCTTTTTAATATGCTGTCTAAACTTGTCATAGCTTTTCTTCCAAGGAGCAAGTGTCTTTTAATTTTGTGGCTGAAAAGTCACCATATGCAGTGATTTTGAAGCCCAAGAAGTGAAATCTGTCACTGTTGCTATTGTTTCCCTATCTATTTAGCATGAAGTGATGGGATCAGATACTATGATCTTCGTTATTTGAATGCTGAGTTTTAAGCCAGCTTTTTCACTCTCCTCTTTCACCTTCATCAAGAGGCTCTTTAGTTTCTCTTCACTTTCTGCCATAAGGGTGGTGTTATCTGCATATCTGAGATTATTGATATTTCTCCCAGCTATCTTGATTCCAGCTTGTGCTCCATCCATCCTGGCATTTTGCATGATGTACTCTGCATATAAGTTATAAATAAGCAGGGTGGCAGGTAACGTGGTCTGATATTCCCATCTCTTGAAGAATTTTCCACAGTTTGTTGTGATCCACACAATCAAAATATTTAGCATAATCAATGAAGCAGAAATAGATACTTTTCTTGAATTCTATTGCTTTTTCTATGATCCAACAGGTGTTGGCAATTTGACCCTTGTTTCCTCTGCATTTTCTAAATCTAGCTTGAACATCTGGGAGTTCTCAGTTCATGTACTGTTGAAGACTAACTTGGAGAATTTTCAGCATTACTTTGCTAGCATGTGAAATGAGTTGTAACTGTGTTGGTTTGTACATTCTTTGGCATTTCCCTTCTTTGGGATTGGAATGAAAACTGACTTTTTCCAGTCCTGTGGCCACTGCTGACTTTTCCAAATTTGCTGGCATACTGATTGCAGCACTTTCACAGCATCATGTTTTAGGATTGGATGTAGCTCAGCTGGAATTCCATCACCTCCACTAGCTTTGTTTGTAGTGATTCTTCCTAAGGCCCACTTGACTTCACACCCCAAGATGTCTGGCTCTAGGTTAGTGATCACACCATCGTGGCTATCTGGGTCATGAAGATCTTTTTTGTATAGTTCTTCTGTGTATTCTTGCCATCTGTTTTTAGTATCTTCTGCTTCTGCTGGGTCCATACCATTTCTGTCCTTTATTGTGCCCATCTTTGCATGAAATGTTCCCTTGGTGTCTCTAATTTTCTTGAAGAGATATCTAGTTAATTAATTCAAATTACTTTAAATAATTTGAAATTTTCAGGGAAAACTCTTATTTGAATTTAATTAATTATCTGTATAATTAAATTAATCTTCATCTTTGCACACTAACAGCTTTAAAAGAGTAAGCAAAATTTTTGAAACTTGATTTAAACATTGATAATATCTCTCACAATACATATTGCCTAGATGATGGAATAAACCTGATTTGCAGAGGGACAGAAATAGGCACAGAGTTAGAATGTATTAATAGTATAATTCAGCTCTATTAAATATTTGTTTCCACAGTTCTCAAAGACATTGAGTGATATGGCCTAAAGTTATTAGCTAAATTTACCTATTACTAGTAATCTAAACTGCTGCATTGTTATGCTCCATTGCGTCTTTATTTTTTTTACAATAGAGAGTACTTTGAGTAATGAAAAAAGTGCTTATGATAATCTATCTTCCTTCTGACTAAGACATAATAAGTGTCAGTCACTTAGTCATGTCCGACTCTTTGTGACCCCATGGACTGTAGCCTGCTAGGCTCCTCTGTCCATGGAATCCTCCAGGCAAGAATACTGGAGTGGGTTGCCATTCCCTTCTCCAGGGAAACTTCCCAACACAGGAATCGAACCTGGGTCTCCCACATTGCAGACAGATTCCTTACAGTCTGACCTCCCAAACTGTTAACTTTTGTTTTCCTTTCTTTGATTGTCTTCCCTGTCTTTGATAAGATAGATACATACCTGTCTATACTTCTGATAATGATATTCATTGGAATATTTCAATGATATTTCATTGGAAATATCACATGAATAACCACAGTCCTATCATAATTTATGATTTGTTTTTAGTAGAATACTATGATTCAAACCATTACTACTGAACAACATCTAGAGATGAAGACCACATTATGATTCTGAACCATCACATTGTGTTGAAATCTATCACATAAGGTATAATATCCAAGAGACAAATATATACATTAATTTAGAGAAGCAGAAATTCTTCAGTTGGCATAGATTATCTATCCCATTTTGGTGGAAAATACTGTTTTAATTAGACAAAATATTTGAGAATATATCATCATATCTCATACTATATTATTCATTCTCAGGGAATTGGATATATTCAATATTAGCTACAGTACAATCACAGCATTTTAACTAAAATGTCTTTTAAGTGAGTGGCTAACATGTGTAATGATACTCATATTTTCTCTTAAGGCACTTTAAAGTACCCTTTCTAAGAGACAAATGCAAACTTTCATCAGTCAATAAAATTCATTTGGCCAAAAATAGTAATGTCTTTATTAGCAACCTGGAATATCGTTTCTCTTTCACTGGCCTCTGAGTGCAACAGATACATTCAAGGCTGCTACGTCATTCTGGGGAAGTCAGACCTCATTTGCCATCTAAACACAATCATAAGCTTTCCTGGATGTCAAGGTCTAGCTTTAATAACTGGTTCCTGTTTAATCCAGACAAATGCAACTCTCGAAATGACTGGCAGCTTAAATTCTGCCAGATTTGCCAGCTGTTATCTTCCAACTAGAGTATAAGTTAACAGCTTAACACTGTGCAGCTATAGCAGAGCATGGAAGCCATAAATATACCTCTTTAAATGGGTACAATATATCTGCTTATTTCAATTTTATATGGGAAACCAATTTTACAGTATTCATCTATTTTTATTCTTTTGAAAAATGTAGTTAGCTAATGTGGTTTAATATTTCAGAAATTCCCAGTAACTTGAATCTAGAGTGCAACTTTTTTTTCCCCTTCTCACAGTTATGTTTGGTGTAATTGAAAAGGAAATAAGGGAGAGTGAAAAATTCAGTCTCTGGTCCTAGTCTCATATTTCAGTATTATTTTATCTATAATTTGTAAACAATTGATGGGCTTCCAAGATGGATCAGTGGTAAAGAATCTGCCTGTGATGCAAGAGACACGAATCTTTCAGAGTTGGAAAGATCCACTGGAGAAGGTAACGGCAACCCACTGAAATATTCTTGCCTGGGAAATCCCATGGACATTGGAGTCTGGCATGCTACAGCCCTTGGGGTTACAAAATGGTTGGCCACGACTGAACACCTGAGTATTCATGAATGCAGTTGATTTAATGCTTTCTTTTTTAATCATGAAAATATTTCTCCCCCTATCTAATAACATAAGTTAGAGGATATATATTGCACACCCTTTAATACATTTTTAGGAATTGTTGTAAGCAATGAGACAATGTAAATTATGTGACATATCATGATGATACTATGATGGAATGAAAATTATCAGTAACTTTCAAAGAAAGTAAATTTACTTTAATATATATTAAACTAATTTTATGCCTTGGAAATCAAAGTGCTCATATAGTAATAGGACTGTTAAAGTTACTACTGAGGGATTTAGTAGGGCTATTCAAAAAAGACTGCTGATAAACTTTATAATGTCCTTATCCTTGTGTGTAGTGTGTGTTAAACTTGTTAAAGTCTTTAGCAGTCAAGGTAATAGAAAAAAAAAAAGAGAATTGCAGAAGTTAAGAGACTTAGTAAACAAACAACTATATTAATTTGGTACAGTGTAGGATAAAATTACAGAAAGATGATTTTAAGATTTTTTTGTAGGCACTGCCAAAGATAAAACTAACCAGATTGCACAGAGAATGATCAAGATCAGGAAAAAAAAAAAAATCAGTTTGCCCAGGCAAGGGGCTGCCACTTACAGCTTTTTATTTAGTGGGCTGAAACTGGATATCTTCCTCTCTGGAAGTTATTCCAAGGCCTGGGGTGTGCAGTGAGGATGAATTGCACCTACAGGGGAGTCACTAATAGATGAAATCAAGAGGACTAAGTTTCTGTGTGTGAGATGGCAGGTAGTTAGGCACAAAACCATCAGATTTCAATTGTGCTGGAAACTTTTCATTAAAAAACACTCTGGTTTACAAAGGAAACTAGATTCTTGTGAGTTCTTTTCTTCAATCAAATTTTCATTAAAATATAATGATTAACATTTTGTAGCTTTATTTTCACTAAAGAAATTTCTTTCATGTATCTTGTAGATGATCACTCTATGCTTTCACTATAAAAAATCTTTTACTGATCTTTTGAAGTTCATGTTTTTTTTTTTTTTTTTCCTGTTTTGTGACCTTTATTTTTTTTTTCTAATTTTATTTTATTTTTAAACTTTACATAATTGTATTAGTTTTGCCAAATATCAGAATGAATCCGCCACGGGTATACATGTGTTCCCCATCCTGAACCCTCCTCCCTCCTCCCTCCCCATACCATCCCTCTGGGTCGTCCCAGTGCACTAGTTCATGTTTTTTGAAGACTCAAACTGCTAATTTCCTAGAATCCTCATCGTTTAGATGACAGCAATACGCATGAAACTCAAATTGCATTTTCCTGTTAAACTCTTCTCTCAGGTCTCAGAATTGTCTCAGATTTAGCCCATCTGCACAACCAAAATGGAGAGAACTACTAATATTATTGAATGCCTCATTTCACAGAGTCTGTCCTGTGTACCACATGCACAGTTGTGTTGTGGGCCCATCCCGGTGCCATGTTCATAAAGTCCCTGAGCAAGAGAAAATTACTCTCATGCCTTAGAAAAGACATAGTTTTCAACAACCATTTCTTCAGGCAAAGTCTGTTGACTGATTTTTGTAGTCCTTTCCAGAATTTTAAAGTACAATTAATTTATGTTTTCATGCAAAATTAAAAATGCCAAATTTAACAATCTTGAGGCCTGATGTGCTGCAATTCCTGGGGTCGCAAAGAGATGGACACAACTGAGCGACTGAACTGAACAATAAATTTATTTGATTACACCGCATCTTAGTTCTGTCATGCGGGGTTTTTCTTAACTGTGGCTCTTTAGTTGTAGCATGTGGGATCTAGTTCCCTGACTAGGGATCAAACCCAGGCCCTCTGCAATGAGAGCATGGAATCTTAGCCACTGGATCACCAGAAGTCCCAAATTTAACCATCTTTAGTTGAACTATATAGATACAGAATTCATTGATCATCCAAACCCAAATCATTATTTCCAAAATCACCTCTATTTAAGTGTCTTGTATTATTCAGTTTCCTCCCTGCATCCACACCTGGTTACACCAGGCCATATGATCTCTTAGGGGCCTCTCTTTATACTGAGTTTTGTGTTTTCACAGTACTGAGATAATTTCCTAGGTATACGGAACAGGAGAGGAAACAGTTTCATCTAACAAAATGATCAAACAACACCATGGAAAAGTTAATTTAAAATGGCTAGAGATTGAATGGGTTAACTGTTACCTGTTCAATTTAGTAGCTTTTGGTACAAATTTGGCTTCCCTGGTGGCTCAGGTGGTAAAGAATCCACCTGCAATGCGGATTTGGTGTTGTTCTTTAAGACCGATGTGGTCTGTATGTGTGTTAGTTGCTCTGTCGTGTTTGATTCTTTGAGACTCCATGGACTTAGCCTGCCAGGCTCCTCTATCCATGGAATTTTCTAGGCAAGGATACTGGAGTGGGTTGCCTCCTCCAGGGGAATCTTTCTAACCCAGGGATCAAACCTGGATCTCCTGCATGGCAGGCACATTCTTTACTTTCTGAGCCACCTGGGAAGTCCTTAAGAGCAATGAATACCTCCAGATTAATATTCCCCAATCGAAAATCCTTACTATATTTCATAGGAGAGCAATATTCTATTTGTATATAACACGGAAACAATGGGTTTCAAAAGGATATTCTCATGTGTGCTAAGTCTCCTCAGTTGTGTCCCACTCTTCAGACCCTATGGCCTGTAGCCCATCAGGCTCCTCTGTCCATGGGATTTCCCAGGGAAAAATACTGGAGTGGATTGCCGTGCCCTTCTCCAGGGGATCTTCCCACTTAGGGATTGAGCCTGAGTCTCTTATGTTTCCTGCATTCACAGGCAGGTTCTTTACTACTAGCACCACCTAGGAAGCCCAAGATGTTCTCAGTTTGGTTCAGTTCAGTTGCTCAGTCACATCCAACTCTTTGTGACCTCATGAATCACAGCACGCCAGGGCTCCTTGTCCATCACCAACTCCCGGAGTTCACTCAGACTCACGTCCATCAAGTCAGTGATGCCATCCAGCCATCTCATCCTCTGTCGTCCCCTTCTCCTCCTGCGCCCAAAGCCTCCCAGCATCAGAGTCTTTTCCAATGAGTCAACTCTTCGCATCAGGTGGCCAAAGTATTGGAGTTTCAGCTTCAACATCAGTCCTTCCAATGAACACCCAGGACTTATCTCCTTTAGGATGGACTGGTTGGATCTTCTTCCAGTCCAAGGGACTCTCAAGAGTCTTCTCCAACACCACAGTTCAAGAGCATCAATTCTTTGACCCTCAGCCTTCTTCACAGTCCAACTCTCACATCCATACATAACCACTGGAAAAACAATAGCCTTGACTAGATGGATCTTCTTTAGCAAAGTAATGTCTCTGCTTTTTAATATGCTGTCAAGGTTGGTCATAATTTTCCTTCCAAGGAGTAAGCGTCTTTTAATTTCATGGCTGCAGTCATCTGCAGTGATTTTGGAGCCCCCTAAAATAAAGTCTGACACTGTTTCCACTGTTTCCCCATCTATTTCCCATGAATTGATGGGACCAGATGCCATGATGTTAGTTTTCTGAATGTTGAGCTTTAAGCCAACTTTTCACTCTCCTCTTTCACTTTCATCAAGAGGCTTTTTAGTTTTTCTTCACTTTCTGCCATAAGGGTGGTGTCATCTGCATATCTGAGGTTACTGATATTTCTCCCGGCAATCTTGATTCCAGCTTGTGCTTCTTCCAGCCCAGCATTTCTCATGATGTACTCTGCATGTAAGTTAAATAAGTGGGGTGACAATATACAGCCTTGATGTACTCTTTTTCCTATTTGGAACCAGTCTGTTGTTCCATGTCCGGTTCTAACTGTTGCTTCCTGACCTGCATATAGGTTTCTCAAGAGGCAGGTCAGGTGGTGAGGTATTCCCATTTCTTGAAGAATTTTCCACAATTTATTGTGGTCCACACAGTCAAAGGCTTTGGCATAGTCAATACAGCAGAAATAGATATTTTTCTGGAACTCTCTTGCTTTTTCCGTGATCCAGAAATTCTTGGCAATTTGATCTCTGGTTCCTCTGCCTTTTCTAAAAGCAGCTTGAACATCTGGAAGTTCATGGTTCACATATTGCTGAAGCCTGGCTTGAAGAATTTTGAGGATTACTTTACTAGCATGGGAGATGAGTGCAATTGTCTGGTAGTTTGAGCATTCTTTGGCATTGCCTTTCTTTGGGACTGGAATGAAAAGTGACCTTTTCCAGTCCTGTGGCCACTGCTCAGAGTTTTCCAAATTTGCTGGCGTACTGAGTGCAGCCCTTTCACAGCATCATCTTTCAGGATTTGAAATAGCTCAACTGGAATTCCATCACCTCCACTAGCTTTGTTCTTAGTGATGCTTTCTAAGGCCCACTTGACTTTACATTCCAGGCTGTCTGGCTCTAGGTGAGTGATCACACCATTGTGATTATCTGGGTCGTGAAGATCTTTTTTGTACAGTTCTTCTGTGTTTTCTTGCCACCTCTTCTTAATATCTTCTGCTTCTGTTAGGTCCATACCACTTCTGTTCTTTGTTGAGCCCATCTTTGCATGAAATGTTCCCTTGGTATCTCTAATTTTCTTGAAGAGATCTCTAGTCTTTCCCATTCTGTTGTTTTCCTCTATTTCATTGCACTGATCGCTGAGGAAAGCTTTCTTATCTCTCCTTGCTATTCTTTGGAATTCTGCATTCAGATGCTTATATCTTTCCTTTTCTCCTTTGCTTTTTGCTTCTCTTCTTTTCACAACTATTTGTAAGGCCTCCCCAGACAGCCATTTTGGTTTTTTTGCTTATCTTTTCCATGGGGATGGTATTGATCCCTGTCTCCTGTACAATGTCATGAACCTCCGTCCATAGTTCATCAGGCACTCTATCAGTATAGCTTAACTCAGAGGTAATCAGATTTGTCCTCTGAGCTCTCAATATGACAGAATTCAAGTTTAATAACCTGAGGAGAGATATATTTTGATATAGAGTTGCAAGAGTAACACTCTCCCTAGTGGCTCAGGCAGTAAAGAATGTATCTGAAATTTGTTGTGTTCGATCCCTGGGTTGGGAAGATCCCCTGGAGGAGGGCATGGCAACACACTCCAGTATTTTTCCCTGTGAAATCCCATGGACAGAGGAGCCTGGTGGGCTACAGTCCATGGGGCCGCAAAGAGTCAGACAGGACTGAGCAACTGACATTTTCACTTTCATTTTACAAAAGTAACAAGCCACTCCCAACATAAAAGAAGGATGTATACTTCTCCATATGAAACATTATAGACATTTCCTTTCAGATCATGATTTTATCCTTATTTTAAAAACAAAGTTTTGGTTAAAAGTTTCAACAAAACTTCTTCAGTCAATAAACTAAAATAATTGAAATAATGCTAATAAAAATGAGATGAGTAAAAGAAGTCTGACTAAATATGATATATACATTAAATGGGCTTCCCTGGTGGTTCAGTGATAAAGAATCTGCCAGCAAAGCAGGAGTCACGGGCAATGCAGTTTTGATCCCTGGATTGGGAAATCCCCTAAAGGAAGGCATGGCAAAGCACTCCAGTAGTCTTGCCTGAAGAATCCCATGAACAGAGAGGCCTGGTAGGCTACAGTCCATAGGGTTACAAAGAGTCTGAAGCAAATCAGCATTCATGCATATATTAAATATAAATGTCTGAGAAGAAAATCTCCTCTGAACATCCTGATAGTTGAAACAAAAAAGCAAATAGAAATACTTAATTTCTATTTATTAAAAAGATGAAGCTATATGCAGTTATATAGATCATTAAAATAATATATTTGTTTTGTTAAACAACTGTATTTGAAAAGAAATATTAATGAGCATGAATCTTAATTGTTAATAAATATTTTATTAAGATTATAAAATAATATTTTTAAATATTTCAATAAATCCAAAGTAATGTAGTTCTGATTATTATCTTCCACTATATTACTGAAAACTTAACTAGATTCAGGGACTAGATGTTATGTGTAGAGAGCATATAGTTTATACACACAGTATCAGTAATGATGACTATAAAGCTAGGAAAGTAGCAGTGTTTTAATAGATATTTTTTAGATAAATAATGATATACATGAAGCATGATAAACAGATATTTTAATGAATCTCAAATATTAAATATTTCACATGACATTCTGACAATGACTGAATGTTAGATTTTTAAAGATTAAGATATTTGGTGCACTGGGACGACCCAGAGGGATGGTATGGGGAGGGAGGAAGGAGGAGGGTTCAGGAAGGGAACACATGTATACCTGTGGCAGATTCATTTTGATATATGGCAAAACCAATATAATATTGTAAAGATAAATAAAATAAAATTAAAAAAAAAGATATTTGAGAGCAGATATTTTTTATTTAGGTTACCCTGGTGGCTCAGACAATAAAGACTCTGCCTGCAGTGCTGGGTTGGGAAGATCCCCTGAAGAAGGAAATGGCAACTCACTCCAGTATTCTTGCCTGGAAAATTCCATAGACAGAGGAGCCTGGCAGGCTATAGTCCATGGGGTCACAAAGAGTTGGAATGATTGAGCTACTAATATACCCACACATTTTCCATTACCTTTGTGAGGCTAAGATCATGGCTTCTGGGCCCATCAATTCAGTTCAGTCACTCAGTTGTGTCCAACTCTTTGCGAACCCATGAACCACAGCACGCCAGGCCTCCCTGTCCATCACCAAATCCCGGAGTTCACCCAAACCCATGTCCATTGAGTCAGTGATGCCATCCAAATATTTCATCCTCTATAGTCCCCTTCTCCTCCTGCCGTCAATCTTTCCCAGCATCAGGGTCTTTTCAAATGAGTCAGCTCTTCGCACAAGGCAGCCAAAGTATTGGAATTTCAGCTTCAACATCAGTCCTTCCAATGAACACCCAGGACTGATCTCCTTTAGGATGGACTGGTTGGATCCCCTTGCAATCCAAGGGACTCTCAAGAGTCTTCTCCAACACCACAGTTCAAAAGCATCAATTCTTCAGTGCTCAGCTTTCTTTATAGTCCAACTCTCACATCCATACAAGACTATTGGAAAAAACATAGCCTTGATTAGATGGATCTTTGTTGGCAAAGTAATGTCTCTGCTTTTGAATATGCTCTCTAGGTTGACCATAACTTTCCTTCCAAGGAGTAAGCATCTTTTAATTTCATGGCTGCAATCACCATCTGCAGTGATTTGGAGCCCAGAAAAATAAAGTCAGCCACTGTTTCCCCATTTATTTGCCATGAAGTGATGGGACCAGATGCCATGATCTTAGCTTTCTGAATGTTGAGCTTTAAGCTAACTTTTGCACTCTCCTCTTTCACTTTCATCAAGAGGCTCTTTAGTTCTTCACTTTCTGCCATAAGTCTGGTGTCATCTGCATATCTGAGGTTATTGATATTTCTCCTGGCAATCTGGATTCCAGCTTGTGCTTCCTCCAGTTCAGCGTTTCTCATGATGTACTCTGCGTATAAATTAAACAAGCAGGGTGACAATATACAGTCTTGACGTACTCCTTTTCTATTGGGAACCAGTCTGTTGTTCCATGTCCAGTTCTAACTGTTGCTTCCTGACCTGTATACAGGTTTCTCAAGAGGTAGGTCAGGTGGTCTGGTATTCCCATCTCTTTCAGAATTTTCCACAGTTTATTGTGGTCCACACAGTCAAAGGCTTTGGCATAGTCAGTAAAGCAGAAATAGATGTTTTTCTGGAACTCTCTTGCTTTTTCAATGATCCAGTGGATGTCAATTTGTTCTCTGGTTCCATCACTTCATGGCAAATGGAGGAGAAAACAGTGGAAAGAGTGGCTGACTTTATTTTTTTGGGGTTCCAAAATTACTGCAGATGGTGACTTCAGTCATGAAATTAAAAGACACTTACTTCTTGGAAGAAAAGTTATGACCAACCTAGTCAGCATATTAAAAAGCAGAGACATTACTTTGCCAACAAAGGTCCATCTAATCAAGGCTATCAGTTTTCCAGTAGTCATGTATGGATGTGAGAGTTGGACTATAAAGAAAGCTGAGTGCTGAAAAATTGATGCTTTTGAACTGTGGTGTTGGAGAAGACTCTTGAGGGTCCCCTTCGACTGCAAGGAGATCCAACCAGTCCATCTTAAAGGAGATCAGTCCTGGGTGTTCATTGGAAGGACTGATGTTGAAGCTGAAACTCCATTACTTTGGACACCTGATGCAGAACTGACTAATTTGAAAAGACCCTGATGCTGGGAAAGATTTACGGCAAGAGGAGAAGGTGATGACAGAGGATGAGATGGTTGGATGTCATCACTGACTCAATGGACATGATTTTGGGTGACAGGGAGGCCTGTTTTTCTGCAGTCCATGAGTTCACAAAGAGTCAGACACATCTGAGTGACTGAACTGAACTGCCTGCAATATATGGACACCCCAGTTCAAAACCTGGGTCAGGAAGAACCCCTAGTGAAAGGAAAGGCTACCCACTCCAGTATTCTGGCTTGGAGAATTCCATGGACTGTATGGTCCATAGGGTCGCAAAGAGTTGGACATTACTGAGTGATATTGACTTATGAGGCCAAGTGAAAATAAATAGATGGGTAATATTAGTAAGAGTACACTATCAGATATTTTAAATGAAGTTTAAGTTTTGAAATTTTTAGAATACTTTTTTGAGATTTATAGAAACATTGCAAGATATTTCAATCAGGTCTCATATACTCTGCACCAAATTTCCCCTATTACTAATAATGAATCAAATGAGTTATTAACATTGATTAAAGTTCTACTTTTGTCATAGTTCCTTAGTTTTATCCAATGTCCTTTGCTATTACAGCATTTCCCATTCAAGATACAGCATGACATTTAATTGTCAGGTCTCTGAAGACTTCTCTTATCTCTGATAGTTTCTGGGGCACTCCTGGTTTTTAATGACCTTGACATTTTTGAGAGCAGGTACAATTTTATATAATGCTCTTCAATTGGGATTTGTCTAATGTGTTTTTTCTCATGATTACACTGGAGTTGTGAACTTGAGGGAGGAAGGGCAAAGAGGAAATGTGCCATTTCCTTACCTCATATCAAGGTTATATGCTATCAACAAGCCTTATCATTATTGATGCTAACTGGTAACCAGTATTGGTAACCTGGCTGAAATCGTTTGTCAGGTTTCTTCACTGTAAAATTACTCTATCCCTTCCCCCATTTCATGGTGTACTCTTTTGAAAGAAGTCAACCTATACAGTCCACACATATGGAGTGGAGATGTATGTGCTCCCATACTAAGGTCATAGTATCTGCATATGTATTTGGAATTTTGCTGCATGAGAGATTTATCACTATTCTTTCATTATTTATTTATTTAATCTTTTTTTTTATATCAGCATGGAATCTTGGATGGTTATTTTATGATTGGGTTATAATCCAATTGTTCTGTATTGATTTATATGATCAAATTATTTTCCTGCTTTGTGTTTGGGGCCCCTTCTGTGGAATTCTCTGTTAAATTCTGTGTAACATTTACATACCTCTACAGGTTGCTCAGTGGTAAAGAATCCACATGCCAACGCAGGAGACTTAGGTTCAATTCCTAGGTTGGGAAGATTCCCTGAAGGAGGAAATAGTGACCCCTTCTAATATTCTTGCCTGAAAAATCTCATGGATAGAGGGGCCTGGCAGGCCACTGTCCATGGGGTCACAAAGAGTTGTATTTGACTGAGCAACTGAGCACATTACATCATTTTGTGTAGGTTTTTTTCTCTTTCTTTTGGTTTTTGAGCATTTCATTACTTTCTATCACTTTAAACTACTCCCGGCTCATTTGTGTATCTCCTGCCCTCGTCCTAAAATTTGTCCTTTCTCATAGGAGCCCTGTTTTATTTTATTAATGAGTGAAATCAGAAGCTAACATCTGGGTGCTTGGTCTGCTTGCTGCAGTGAGGCCTGCATTATTTCTAGACCCTCTCAACTAGCAGAACAAGGAAGTATATGTGTGAATACAACCTATCTATACACTTCAATCCATAAATATTTCCATATGTATATGTCTGAACTTCAGTTAAATAGGAGTTTGTACTGTGGTCTTCAACTCTATATGATTACTGCATGGGTTACTCTGGTTTCCCCTTTGACTTCTTTGTAAACTCTCACTGCACTAGTGAGAAACATGGCTTTCACCATCAGTCATCAATTTTCAATACCAGTACCAGCATACATGTATAGCAATATCAGAATTCTTAATCATCTATAACTTCATGGGAACACATTGTTATCAGCTAGAATATGGTGCTGATTAAAAATTTCTTTTGTTTCTAAATTTACTTATGTCTTTCATTTCCAAAGTGCCTGTGGTCAACACATTTCCCCCTATTCTCTTCAGAAAGGTCATTTCAGACATTTTTAATACAGTTAGATTGTTTTGCCCTATTTTTCATTCCTTCCTGGGATTCTTCAACCTACTAAATTTTTTTTTAATTTGCATACATTAAGATTTACTCTTTGAACTATAAGGTTGTATTCATTTTGACAAATGGATAACATCATGTACCCACAAATGCAATTATATATAGGATACAGTCACCACTTTAAAACGTGCCCTGTATTTAACCTATTCAAACATACTCTGACACCACAAATCCCCGGGAACTATCAATCTTTTTTCTGTCTCTGTAGTTTTGACTTTTCTAGGTTTCTCTATAATTGGAATCATAAATACGTAGGCTTTTCAGATTGGCCTCTTTCACTTAGCGATATTCATTTACAGTTGATTCATATCTTTTGTGGCTTAATGAAAGTGAAAGTTGCTCAGTCATGTCCGACTCTTTGTGACCCCATGGACTATACAGCCAATTGAATTCTCCAGGCCAGAATACTGGAGTGGGTAGCCTTTCCCTTCTCCAGGGGATCTTCCCAAGTCAGGGATCAAACCCAGGCCTCCCGCATTGCAGGTAGATTCTTTACCAACTGAGCTACCAGGAAATCTCAAGAATACTGGAGTGGGTAGCCTATCCCTTCTCCAGGGGATCGTCCCGACCCAAGAATCGAACCGGGATCTCCTGCACTGCAAGTGGATTTTTTACCAACTGAGCTAACAGGGAAGCCCTTGATGTGGCTTAATAACTCATTTTAATTATTTAATAATATTACACTATATTGTGCCACAACTTGTTTGTACATTTACCTATTAATGGGGCTACTGGTGGCTTCCTTTTCAGAGAATAAGAATAAATCTGCTATAAATATTCATATGTAGCCTTTTGTGTGGACATAACATTTCACATCAGTTGAGTATCTAGATTTTGGCTGAAAGATCATATGGCAAGGTTACATTTAGATTTGTAAGAACCATCCAAATTATCTTCCAAAGTTATGCATTTTACATTTCCTCTACTAATGGATTAGCATTCCTGTTGCTCTGCATCCTTGCCAGAAATTTGTAATATGAATATATTTTTAACTATAGTTATTATAATAGTTCGGAGAAGGCAATGGCAAGCCACTCCAGTAGTCTTGCCTAGAAAATTCCATGGATGGAGGAGCCTGGTAGGCTGCAGTCCATGGGGTCGCTACGAGTCGACACGACTGAGTGACTTCACTTTCACTTTTCACTTTCACAATGGAGAAGGCAATGGCAACCCACTCCAGTGTTCTTGCCTGGAGAATCCCAGGGATGGCAGAGCCTGGTGGGCTGCCGTCTATGGGGTCGCACAGAGTCGGACACGACTGAAGCGACTTAGCAGCAGCAGCAGCATTATAATAGTTGTATAGTAATATTTCATTACTGTATTAATTCAAAATTCCTTAATGAAGTATGATGTAGTGCATATTTTCATATTTAATTTTCATCTATATATATTTGTTGATGAGGTCTCTGAACTCATCTTTTGTCCAGTTTTAAAACTGAGTTGCTTGTTTTCTTATTGTTGAGTTATAAAATTTTTTTGCATATTTTGGATCTAAGACCTTTACCAAAAATATCTTTAGAAAATATATTCTCCAAGTCTGTGTCTTTACTTTCAACTTTAATGACAGTGTATTTCACAGAGTTTAGACTTGCAGTTTTAATGAAATTACCAGGTTTTTTCTTCCATATGGATTGTACTTTTGGTGTTGAATCTAAAAACTCATGATCATTAGGTCATATAGACTTTCTACTATGTTTTCTACTAAGAATTTTGCATTTTATTTATTTATTTATTTTTTTTATATGCGCGGGGCGATGTCCAGATGGTTCACGTTGAACCCTTTGCTTCACCTGGGCAGCCACACCCCCCTTGCCCTTCTACAGACACTGCCAGAATTTTGCATTTTAAACTTAGATCTATGATTTTGAGATCATTTTTGAGAAACGTATAATGCTTGTTTGTATGTTTATTCTGTTTTGAATATTGACATCCAATTCCTCTGGTAGTATTTGTTGAAAAGTTTGTCCTTTATTGAAATTGCCAGTGTTCCTTTGTGGTTGCAGGAACATAGATCAGTTGCCTATATTTGTGTTGTCTATTTATGAGCTTTTTTTTCTGTTCTAATGACCAGTGTTTCAATTGTTTCCCCAATACCATGCTGCCCTAACCTAGCTTTATAAAGAGTCTTGAAATTGGTAATGTAAGCCTTGTAATTTTATTCTTGTTTAGTATCTTCTTGACAATTTTTGGTTCTTTGTCTTATCCACAGTTAAAGGATGGCTGTGATTTTGATTGAGATGGTGCTGAAACTATAGATGAAGTTGGTAATATAATAATAACTTCAAGTCTTCCATCTGATTAACATGAAATTTCAGCTCTTTAGACCTTTTGTTTTTCTTCCACTAGAGTTTTTAAATTCTGTATTTTTTTAGTTTTATACCTATGTATTTCATTATTCTCAGTGCTATTTTTTTCAGATTCCAGTTGTATATTGCTTGAATATAGAAAAGCTATCAATTTTTAGAATATTAACCTTATATCCAACAACTGTACAATACCTGCTTTTTAGTTCCAGGCTATTTTTTGTCAACTGTTTGGGATTTTTAAAAATTGTATTATCTATGAACAGGAAAAGTCTTATTTCTTTATTTCCAATCTTTATACATTTTGCTTACTTTTCTTGTTAATAGGCTAACTAGGTCTTCCATTAAAATGTTGTTTAGGAGTGGTGAAAGAGATGAAATCCTTATATTGTTTCTGATATTTGTGATAAAGCATCTGTTTTCTTACCAGATGCTTGAAGCTTGATGTTAGCTGTAGAGCCATAAATGTTTTACTTCAAGTGGAGGAAATTCTCTCCTATTTCTAGTTTTCTGAGCTTTATAAAATCATCAGTGAGTGATGTTTATTTTTTTATATATTATTATGCAGTGAATTATATTGATTGATTATTATTACTATAGTATTGAATTAGCCTTTTATAGGTGGCATAAATTCCATCTGGTCATGGTATATGATTCTTTTAATCTAGAGTTAAATTCAGTTACAATATTGTCTGGAAGATTTTTGCATTTATTTTCATGAGAGATACTGGCTTTCAGTTCGGTATTAGAGCAATGCTGGTGTCACAGAATGAGTTAATAATGGGTCACTTTGTTTTTATATTTTGGTAAAGATTGTGAGAAGTTAGTATTATTTCTTCCTTAAATGTTTGATATAATTTACCAGGGAAAGCTTCTGAGTTTGAGAATTTCTTTTTTGTAATTATTGGTTCAATTTCCTGAACACATATAGGTCTGTTGGGGCTTCCCAGGTGGCCCTAGGGGTAAAGAACCTGCCTGCCAGTGCAGGAGACATAGGAAATGTGGGTTTGATTCCTGGGTCAAGAAGATCCCCTTGAGATGGGCATGACAGTCACTCCAGTATTCTTGCCTGGCAAATCCCATAAACAGAGGAGGCTGGCAGGCTATCATAGGGTCGCAGAGAGCCAGACACAACTGAAGTGACTTAACACACACATTGGTCTATTTAGATTTTTTGTTTATCCTTGAATGAGTTTTAGTTGATTATGTCTTTCAGGGAGTTAGTCTATTTCTTCAAATTTAGCATATTTGTGAACACAAAGTTGTTGATAGTATTCCTTTATCACTCTTTATGTCCATGATATTAGTGATAATGAACTTCTTTCATTTCTAGTATTAATTTGTGACTTCTTTATTTTATTGGATTGCATGGGTAGAGGTTTATCAGTTTTATTAATCTTTTCAAAGAATCAACTTTTACTTTCATTCATTTTCTCTGATTGATTTCTTGATTTCAAATTCATTAATTTCTGCTCTTTTAAAATTATTTGTTTTCTTTAACTTAAAATGGTCTTCTTTCCAAAATTTCCTAAGGTGAATGCTTTAATAATTAATTAATTTCAAATCTTCCTATTTTTTAATGTATGCACTTATTTCTAAATCCTTAGAACTAATTTTCTATAAAATTTGATCTTTTATGTTCTCTAAGTTCAAATATATTTTTAAAAATTTTTACTTGAGAATTCTTCTTTGATCCATGTATTATTTAGAATTATGTTATTTAATATCCAAATATTTGGAATTTCCAACTATCTTCTATTATTGATTCCTAATTTAATTCCATGTGGATGAGAACATACTTTGATTTCTATTCTTTTATTATTTTAAGGTATATTTTATAGCTCAGAACATATTTTCCTATTATTGAGTGGAGTATTCTATATATGTTGATTAGATTATTTAGTGCTGTTTAGGTCAGCTATCTTTTCTTATTTTCTACCTTTTTGATCCATGAATTACTGAAAGAGAAAAGCTGATGAATTAAACTACAGTGGTAGGTTGGCTTATTGCTCCTTGCATCATTCTACCAGTTTTTGCCACACACATTTTTAATTCTGTATTGTTATGTAGAAGCACATTTGAGATTATTACATCTTTTTTGGAGAATTAACAAATTGACTATTTTATCATCATGCAACACTCTTCTTAATCGTCCATCATTTTTTGGTCTCAAATTTGTTTAATATGAAATTAATATAGCAATTCCAGCTTTCATTTTATTACTGTTAGCAAGGTAAATATTTTCCCGTTCCTTTACCTTTAACCAATATGAGATTTTTTTACTTAAAGGGAATTTTTCTTATAAATAAAATATAATTGGGCCTTTTTATTCATCCACTCTGGCAATCTGTCTTTAATTAGTATATTTATACCATTCATATTACAGAGGTCAATTTTTATTATTCAGATAATCAAAAAGTGTTGTTCCAAAATGGTAGAACAAAATAATAAATACTTGTAATAAAGTTCTGGCTTTATTAAATGTGTTAAAAATAGAAGGTGAGATAATGTTTACACAAGAGATTAATGATTAGACTTCAAGACTTTACTTTCTTTGAATGCATATCTGTCACAAAGATATGCAGAAATAGAGATGGTATTCTGTGTATCTACCACAACTCTTCTAAGCAAAATGTTCCAGGAGTAATCTAATGTCTGTAAATCTAAGGAACAAAATAGTAACCAGTAAACATTTCATCATTTGAGTGATCAGGTATTTGTGGTTTATCTCTTTTCTGCCTTTGGAATTTCCAGTTTGGCAAACCATTCCTCTTTTCTCCTTGGAACATAAAGTAATGATCATTAAAAACAGCTTGGCTTCTGTAATTTAAAAAAATGGTTTGGATGAAAAAGAATACATATTAAGTTGGAGATGGTTTAGTCTTTTCACTAAGGCAGCACTAAATTAAAAGTGCTTCTCTATGTAACCCAGAATACATTTGGCCCAAGTTTATTTTATTGCCATTCTTTTTTTTCCTTATGTATTTTCCCATCAGCAAGTTTGAAAAGACAATCTTGTACTTTACTCCAAAACATCATAAGCTCTCTGTAATGTTCACATCTGTATTCTATTTTTGTTGTTGTTGTTCAAGTATTCTAAGTAAACATTTTTTTTTAATTTTATTTTATTTTTAAACTTTACATAATTGTATTAGTTTTGCCAAATATCAAAATGAATCCGCCACAGGTATATTTTTAAAAATTCCCTTCCTCAGATATGGTGGAATAGTTGGATGACATGTAATGGCTGGTGATCTCTGCTTCTCATAAGTATCTTTGTATATGACATCATTTAGTTTAGTCATTGTTTTTCACAATGTATTTTGTGGTGAATTGTCACACTCAATATTCTTTTTTTGTTGGTGAGTGTCTCCATGGGTCATGAATTGGATACTAAGTACCAGACAGTCTGACTCCAGAAAAGTAGAAAGCTTTTATAAAAGGATTTTTA
This sequence comes from Bos indicus, assembly GCF_029378745.1. NCBI lineage: Eukaryota > Metazoa > Chordata > Mammalia > Artiodactyla > Bovidae > Bos > Bos indicus. The sequence goes on along the minus strand of NC_091776.1, from coordinate 23,669,316 downwards.
TTTACTGCAAGGATTTCTATTAGTGCATGATGACCAAATAAAAAAATACAGTCAGCAAGAATAATATTGTATATGGTTATAGTGCATTACAGTAGACACATAGAATATATTTATAAAAATATTGATTTTAATTTGTTAATATTAACTTGTATATTAATAACATAAAGGGAAACAAACATACATATCAAATCCCTGATTTACAGGTGAGCTAAAATTTAAATAAGAAAAAAGTTAAAATTATTTTGTCATAAAGTTGCATATTTTCAAATTCTTAACTTTCATAGATCAACCATATGAATAAACAGTAAGCTACTCAGATATTAGTTTATTTTTCTTATGTGAATGAAAAGAGACTGAAGGTATAAATATTAGAAAGTTTAGATATCTATTTCTACTTAATACTGAGTGCAATTAATTCATCGTGTGTACACATTGTAGCTTCACACACAGTAAGTTACAGTTCCCATTGCCTCATATAACACTTATTTTTAATTTGTTAACCTATCAGTTCCATAAAGACTCTTAGGAAATATATAGTTTCATAAGATAATAGATTGCCAGAAAAATATTTAATTATCTTAAAAAAAGGATAATTATTACAGAAAAACAAATTACACTTTAAGGCTGATTTGGTGTCATATGGTTTCATACTGTATTGTTAAACATATCAATATTTATATAAGATAGGAGTTGACCGTTTCTATGGCAACATTCCAATACTAATCATTATCTCTGTACTTTGTTACAGAAAAGAGAGGTTGAAAATTCATTAAAACTTTGAACTGATAGTCTTTGAAATATAGTATGATTATAGAAATTAATATTTTATAATGGTTTGCGTTAAATAAATAGCTTATATATTTTCCAATGCTCTTTTCCCACTTCTTTCATCTCTTCTCTGGATAAATAATGTAGTCAGGTTTTTTCGGAGAAACAGAGAAATAGAATATGTGTGCATGCATGTGGGTGTTCTCAAAATAATGTAAAGTATAAAAAATAGTTAGCTAAACTTTACTTAAATAATAAAGAACCAGTGTTGTCTGTGTTTTAATGCAGCAATTTACCTAAGTTGCTTTTATATATATGTAATAGAATCACCTTGTGGATTTATAGAAGATGGCAAGTCTGAAACCTGCAGTGTAGGCTGACAGGTTGGAGAACTGAAGTTGAAGACTAGAAGCAATCTGCTGCAGATTTCCTTTTGCTGGGGTCCAGGGGAGGAGAGGACAGTCCTTTGTTCTTTTCAGATACTCAGCTGGGTAGATGAACTCCACCCCCACACATTATTGTAAGCATTCTGCTTCACTCAAAGTCCATTGATTTAAGTATAAATCTTATCCAAAAGTACCCTCATAGAAACATCAAGAATAATATTTGATGAAATATCTGATCATCATGTCCTGAGTATTCTTTGGAAGGACTGATGCTCAAGCTGAAGCTCCAATACTTTGGCCACCTGATGCAAAGTACTGACTCACTGGAAAAGGCCCCAATGCTGGGAAAGAGTGAAGGCAGGAGGAGAAGGAGATGACAGAGGATGAGATGGTTGGATGGCATTACTGACTAGATGGAGATGAGTTTGAGCAAGCTCTGGGAGTTGGTGATGGACAGGGAACCCTGGAGTTGTGCAGTCTGTGGGGTCACAAAGAGTTGGACATGACTGAGCAGCTAACTGATCTGAACTGAACTGGTTATCATGGCCTCGACAAGTTGTCACATAAAATTAACCATTACAAGTAGATTTGTATATTTTTTACTATACAGTGAAACAACCAGTGTATTCACTGATTGCCCCAAAAGGGGGAAAAATAAGCACACAATTCTGTGATGTGTCTTAATTCTTTTTATCCATTTTTTGACAGTTAAATCCATCTTTTCTTTCATTTCACACAAGATGCTTTGTAAGTTCTTAATAATTTTATAAAGCTTTAAAAGATGATCTAACTGTACTTAGGTAATAAGGAATCATTATTGCCTAGGTTTTAATACAATCACTTACCTAAGTTGCTGTACCACAAACTTTAAATAAACTATAAAATCTCTTCTTATATAAGCTATGTAGTGCTATTTCCTTTTAGTTCAGAAATGTTTATGATAAAATTTGGTGGAGTTATTTTTAAATATTGCACAGTCAAGAAAGATAACAACTTGAATAAATTTGTTGGTTCTGGATATTTGTAATCATATTGCCATATTAGGTAAAATGGCAATCGATATGAAGTTGAGAATTTTTATGGAAGATAGTTATGAGAAACTGTGGATATCTAAATTCTTATAAATGTCTTTCTTACACTTTTGTCTTATACTTGATGCTGTGTTGATTAGACGTCTTAATGTTTCCATTCTTTAAACAACACAGAAATAATAGTCTATTGTGATACTCACTTAAAGCATCCTTTCAGCATAGATGATCACATTTAATTATTAAAAAGAAAATGTAAAGCTTGATGTAAGATACAGCAATTGGAATCACTAGAACACCATTTGAATGATGTATTTTTAACACATATTGGGTGTATCTCAGCTTCATGCATAGAAAAGATAATGGAAGGTATGAAAAATGTAGCTCATCCATTTACATGGCAGTATCTAGTGTAAGGAATTCATGGGAATTGACATATTGTGTGTTGGGTAACTGGGGGGGAGAATCTCACACCTTTTCTGAACTACTGAGGCACAGTTTGAAAACAGCAGGAGGCACAGAACTTTAGGGATGACAGGGCTGAGTAAAACATGGTATGTATTAGTTTTTCCTTATAGCAATGCTGCATGTAGTTCCCTGAATTAAATGTAGGGCAACATACTCCCTTTACATAAAAAAGAAAACCCAAACTAAATGGCACTATTTGAGGCTTGAACTATAAATAACTTCAGTTCTGTTTGTTGCTTTTTTTTCTGGCCCTCGGATTGGTAACTAAGACAGATGATATATAGTGAATATTATTTCATTTTACATTGTTAGGCTGATCATTAAATTGGCTTATGAATTGCTAAATGATTGGCAACCTCAAAAGTGCAATGCAGAGAGTAGAGGAACCACTATACTAAGCAACAAATCGAACAAAGTGTGCAGAAGACCTTATCTAAAAATTGCAAGGTGGTAATCTTTGGGAATTTATGTAATTTAAATTATCTGTAAAATGTGGTTCATAATAATGTAAAGATTAAATTAGGCAATTGTGGGAAATGTTGGTAATTTGTAGTATTAGGCTTTTAACAGTGTTTATTGAGTCTCCTTATTCCAGGAACAGGGTATACAGCAATAAACCAAAGAGTCAAAATCTTTGCCCTTGAGGAACTTTAAACTCCTGGAAAGGTGTGGGGCTAAAATCAAGCAAATAAACAATCAAATGCATAGTAAACCCAATGACAAGAAGTACAATGAACAAAAATAAAGTTTGATAAAGAAAGTGGACACAGGTGTCTCCCAAACTGTTATGTGTGTTTGTAGGTAGCTGATCCTATTTTATGTGGAGTGCTTAGGGAATACTCTAATTATGAGGTATACTTTGATGAAGCATAAAAACCCAAAGAGAAGAGAGTGAATAGCATACTCAATAATCAACAATGAGGGCAAGAGCTGGGATATGGAGAGCAAAGAAGAGGGCAGGGGATGAGGAGAGAGCCACCACGGGATTAGAATATGTCAGCCTTACTGGTTACTCTCAGGAGCACGGTTCCACTGAGGGCCATGGGCAGCTACTAGAAGGCTTTGAGGAAAGGCACCATCTGGCACACAATTTAAGAGGCTCACTCCAGGAGCTTTACTGAGAAAAGGCTGAAGAGAGGAAAGGGCAGACATGGTCCCTAAGTGTTCAGTGCCATTGTATCACTGTCATCTTTTAAAATACTATACATTTAACATTCATTCCTTTTATGTAAAATAAATTAGGGTGAATGCCACAATATAAAACATCTTCTCATGAAGAGTAAAGTAAGTTTTATTTGTTCATTTAGCATATATCTCCTCTGTTTCATACTTTTTCCTGTAATAAAATTTCTACTTTTAGTAACAGCTGCAGGGACAGCAGCCAAAACTGTGATAGAAGTGATAACAACATTTCTATGTGATTTTTCAAATTTTACTATCAATGTTCCTGTAGATTTCTTACCTCTCTTGGCAAATGAACTAGACAAAAAGAAATCTTTATCAGTTCATACTTCTAATTCACCCATTGTGAACCAACTAAAACAGTACTTCTCTCTTATTTATTTATTTGTTTTGCGATTGTCTATATCCCTACAAGGCAATTATTTTTCATGTCTTCTTTTTAGGCCACGGAGATTTTACAAAGAAATCAGTGATTTTATATGTGGAAACAATGACTTCTGTTTTATCAAAATATATAATTATCTACTTGTATATTAGAAATGTTAAAGATTTTAGATCTAAAACATGTAATTTAGATCCACTGGCATCAGTGAAAAGTTGTGTACCATTATTTGTATACTTATTTAGCCAAAGATCAATAAATGCTCAATGATATTTCTGCATAGACTTAGTCTTTATATGTGGCTTTCGAAAAACCATCTCCTGAGGATTTTCACCACCAGAATCGATATTCATGTCTACCCTCATGCTGACTGATTTATGTTTTGTTACAGATTGCACCTCAGCAACTTAAATGCAGCCATAAAGCAAGTAACCATCCATCAATGCACTAGTAGTACTTGGAAAACTCACATTTACTTACTAATAGGAAGCCAGGTGGAAACAAAAGTAATTTATTCTTTACTGTTATATGTATATAGACACATATTAAAGAAATAGACTCAAAATTGACTTGATTCACTCACTTCAGGGTGAGTGAATGAATGAAATACTAATATTCTTTACGAAAATACTAGAGAAAGATTCCATATGAAAGCAGCCAAATGGTTGCTAATTAGATTCCTCTTGGCCTGGAATTTGTAGACCATGATCTGTGTATTATTTTTATATCTTGGCATGGGTTCACCCAATAAATGTGCTCTAATTTCTTCAATATTGTTATGTAAATTTATAATGTATGTGAAAGTTTGGGAACACGTTTAGATACATAAAATGGAACCAGTAAAGAAGCCATATGCTGTTTTTTTTTTTTTTTTTTTAATCATTTCCCTGCCTCTTCTCTCTTTCCTTCCTTCATTCCCTTTCCCATTTTTCTTTTTTCTTTCCTCTCTCTCTTTCTTTATCTCATGAGAAGGCATGCTATATTATAGTAAGAGTGGAAAATGACAATATTAAGGAAATTACTATACTAAAATCTTTATAATTAGAGTTGTTTCAGGCTCAAATTCTATGTGGTAATAATGGAGTTTCACATTAAGTGGATAAAACATAGAGGGTGATATGATTCAGGAACCATCATGTTTAAACAAACAAACAAAAATACATGAGTTTTCCTGTTAAAGACCCAGCAGTGGTAGCATCTCAGAACAACAGGCTTCAAGTTTGATGTACTGTCTTACTGGATGAGCTGCTAGGTTCCCAGTAATAAGGATCTGATTGCAGGAATCAAGAGAGTGGCAGTAGATTTGCCCCTCTGTCTTAGTCAGCCTGGGTTGTCTTAATAAAATACCATAGACATGGCTTAAACAGTAGACCCTTATTTTCTCACAATCCTGGAAACTGGAAGTCTAAGATCAGGGTGATAGTATGGGAAAGTTCTGGGGAGACCCACTTCATGGTTTGCCAATTCTTGCTGTAGCCTCACAATCCTGGAAACTGGAAGTCTAAGATCAGGGTGATAGTATGGTAAAGTTCTGGGGAGATCCACTTCGTGGTTTGCCAGTTCTTGCTGTAGCCTCACAGTCCTGGAAACTGGAAGTCTAAGATCAGGGTGATGGTATGGGAAAGTTCTGGGGAGACCCACTTCATGGTTTGCCAACTCTTGCTGTAGACTCACAATCCTGGAAACTGGAAGTCTAAGATCAGGGTGATAGTATGGTAAAGTTCTGGGGAGACCCACTTCGTGGTTTGCCAATTCTTGCTGTAGCCTCACAATCCTGGAAACTGGAAGTCTAAGATCAGGGTGATTGTATGGTAAAGTTCTGGGGAGACCCACTTCGTGGTTTGCCAATTCTTGCTGTAGCCTCCCATGGCTTTTCCTAGTTGTGCATGGTTGGAGAGAGAATAAATTCTCTGGTGTCTCTTCTTTCAGGGGCACTGATTTCATCACCAGGGGCTCATCTTCATGACTTCATCTAAACTTATCCTTGGAAAGTAGAATTTGGGGGGAGACATATTCAGTTCATAACACCCTCTAAAAATTCTTGTGATTCATTATTTATTCTTTGGAATCCTGCTGATGCAGATTTTCAGCACTATTAAATAAGGGCAATTAATAGAAATAGCTGAGTCCTAATTAGTAGCTAAAAATCCTACATCTCTGAACAGTGGTTCTTAGTCAGTCAGCTTTATTTCCCCTTTTCTGAAGGAGAGATAAGAGATACACACATAGAGATAAGATACACAGAGAAGAGAGTCAGACATCACAAGACAAATAGATGAAAGGAAGTAACAAGATTCTTTAATAAGTACCAGTCAGGGTATTTCTTTTTACATAAATCAATTAATGGACTCACACAAAGAGCATAAGACATGCAAAAGAAATGGCAAAAAAACACGAATTCTGAAAAATGCCTGCTTTCTAAAGTAAACAGTTCCTTTTTGGTGATAGTCTTGTAGAAATTAGTAGACTTCCATATAAACCCAACTATTAATGTTATAAGAGCAACTGATTTGAGTAAATAGAGATAAATACAGTTTGTAAGAGAGTAAAGCACTATTTCATTTCAGTGAATTTTAATAAGCATTTAATGTTCCTTAAAACGTAAAGCAATTATTGGAATATGAAAATACCCAAATGGTTGAGTGTCTTGATTATACATGTATAGCCAATTCATATTATTTAAATTACACAAAAATTTTTTCATCAGAGCATATAATCCAAGCAGACTTCCCATTTAATAACAATAGACACAGAATTCAGTGTAAGTTCAAACCCTCTTCAAGACAGCATTTCTAACTTCTGCTTCAAAATTGTATATTAAACGTAAGCTTTCACTTTCCTGCCCTCCCAAAATGCAATTTAGCTGAATGAACAAAGGAAGAGTGGGAACCCCCTAAAGGTAATGGAATTAGGAGAGTATATTGTCAACAGCCTATCTTTAAATGGAATACTTCTATAAAGCTTGAGCCAGAATTCATCCTGGTGAAGTCTGAAAACCATAGCAGCACAGAAGAGGATGAATGTGGCAGAGAGAGCTCCTATCCCCAAATGACACACAGGAAATACGGCATTTGTAGATGGCCAGGTCATCTGAGTTAAATTCACCCATTCCAGTCCATTTTAGTTCGCTGATTCCTAGAATGTCGACGTTCACTCTTGCCATCTCCTGTTTGACGACTTCCAATTTGCCTTGATTCACGGACCTGACATTCCAGGTTCCTATGCAATATTGCTCTTTACAGCATCGGACCTTGCTTCTGTCACCAGTCATATCCACAGCTGGGTATTGCTTTTGCTTTGGCTCCATCCTTTCATTCTTTCTGGAGTTATTTCTCCACTGATCTCCAGTAGCATATTGGGCACCTACCGACCTGGGGAGTTCCCTGTTCACTATCCTATCATTTTGCCTTTTCATACTGTTCATGGGGTTCTCAAGGCAAGAAAACTGAAGTGGTTTGCCATTCCCTTCTCCAGTGGACCACATTCTGTCAGACCTCTCCACCATGACCCTCCTATCTTGGGTGGCCCCATAGGACATGGCTTAGTTTCATTGAGTTAGACAAAGCTGTGGTTCTTGTGATCAGATTGGCTAGTTTTTCTGTGATTATGGTTTCAGTGTGCCTGCCCTGTGATGCCCTCTCGTAACACCTACCATCTTACTTGGGTTTCTCTTACCTTGGACGTGGGGTATCTCTTCAAAGCTGCTCCAGCAAAGTGCAGCCACTGCTCCTTACTTTGGACGAGGGGTTTCTCCTCACAGCTGCCCCTCCTGACCTTGAACATGGAGTAGCTCCTCTCGGCCCTCCTTTGCCCGTGCAGCTGCTGCTCCTTGGACGTGGGGTTGCTCCTCTCAGCCACCTCCCCTGACCTCGGGCGTGGGGTATCTCCTTTCAGCCTCTGCCCCTGAACTCAGGCAGGTGGTAGCTCCTCCCGGCCACTGCCCGGACCTTGGAGGTGTGATAGCATCTTGGCTGCCACCCTTGTCCTACTACTGAGGGAAGGAATCCCTTAGAAGAAATGGAGTAGCCATGATGGTCAACAAAAGAGTCCAGAATGCAGTACTTGGATGCAATCTCAAAAATGACAGAATGATCTCTGTTTGTTTCCAAGGCAAACCATTCAATGTCACAGTAATCCAAGCCTATGCCCCAACCAGTAACATGGAAAAAGCTGGAGTTGAACGGGTTTATGGAGACCTACAAGACCTTTTAGAACTAACACCCCAAAAAGATGTCCTTTTCATTATAGGGGACTGGAATGCAAAAGTAGGAAGTCAAGAAACACCTGGAGTAACAGGCAAATTTGGCCTTGGAATATGGAATGAAGTAGGGCAAAGGCTAAGAGAGTTTTGACAAGAGAACGCACTGGTCATAGCAAACACCAACTTCCAACAACACAAGAGAAGACTCTACATATGGACATCACCAGATGGTCAACACTGAAATCAGATTGATTATATTCTTTGCAGCCAAAGATGGAGAAGCTCTATACAGTCAGCAAAAACAACACCGGGAGCTGACTGTGGCTCAGACCATGAACTCCTTATTGCCAAATTCAGACTTAAATTGAAGAAAGTAGGGAAAACCACTAGATCATTCAGGTATGATCTAAATCAAATCCCTTATGACTATACAGTGGTAGTGAGAAATAGATTTAAGGGACTAGATCTGATAGATAGAGTGTCTGATGAACTATGGACTAAAGTTCGTGACGTTGTACAGGAAACAGGGATCAAGACCATCCCCATGGAAAAGAATGGAAAAAGGCAAAATGCCTGTCTGGGGAGGCCTTACAATAGCTGTGAAAAGAAGAGAAGCAAAAAGCAAAGGAGAAAAGGAAAGATATAAGCATCTGAATGCAGAGTTCCAAAGAATAGCAAGGAGAGATAAGAAAGCCTTCCTCAGCGATCAATGCAAAGAAATAGAGGAAAACAACAGAATGGGAAGGACTAGAGATCTCTTCAAGAAAATTAGAGATACCAAGGGAACACTTCATGCAAAGATGGGCTCGATAAAGGACAGAAATTGTATGGACCTAACAGAAGCAGAATGTATTAAGAAGAGGTGGCAAGAATACACAGAAGAACTGTACAAAAAAATCTTCACGACCCAGATAATCACGATGGTGTGATCACTCACCTAGGGCCAGACATCCTGGAATGTGAAGTCAAGTGGGCCTTAGAAAGCATCACTAGGAACAAAGGTGGTGGAGGTGATGGAATTCCAGTTGAGCTATTTCAAATCCTGAAAGATGATGCTGTGAAAGTGCTGCACTCAATATGCCAGCAAATTTAGAAAACTCAACAGTGGCCACAGAACTGGAAAAGTCAGTTTTCATTCCAATCCCAAAGAAAGGCAATGCCAAAGAATGCTCAAACTGCTACACAACTGCACTCATCTCACACGCTAGTAAAATAATGGTCAATATTCTGCAAGCCAGGCTTCAGCAGTACGTGAACTGTGAACTTCCAGATGTTCAAGCTGATTTAGAAAAGGCAGAGGAACCAGAGATCAAATTGCCAACATCCACTGGATCATGGAAAACGCAAGAGAGTTCCAGAAAAAGACATCTATTTCTGCTTTATTGATGATGCCAAAGCCTTTGACTGTGTGGATCACAATAAACTGTGGAAAATTCTGAAAGAGATGGGAATACCAGACCACCTGATCTGCCTCTTGAGAAACTTATATGCAGGTCAGGAAGCAACAGTTAGAACTGGATATGGAACAATGGACTGGTTCCAAACAGGAAAAGGAGTACGTCAAGGCTGTATATTGTTACCCCACTTATTTAACTTATATGCAGAGTGCATCATGAGAAATGCTGGGCTGGAAGAAGCACAAGCTGGAATCCAGATTGCCAGGAGAAATATCAATAACCTCAGATATGCAGATGACACCACCCTTATGGCAGAAAGTGAAGAGGAACTAAAAAGCGTCTTGATGAAAGTGAAAGAGAAGAATGAAAAATGTTGGCTTAAAGCTCAACATTCAGAAAACGAAGATCATGGCATCTGGTCCCATCACTTCATGGGAAATAGATGGGGCAACAGTGGCTGACTTTGTTTTTGGGGGCTCCAAATCACTGCAGATGGTGACTGCAGCCATGAAATTAAAAGATGCTTATCCTTGGAAGGAAAGTTATGACCAACCTAGACAGTATATTCAAAAGCAGAAACATTACTTTGCCAACGAAGGTCCATCTAGTCAAGGCTATGGTTTTTCCAGTGATCGTGTATGGATGTGAGAGTCTGACTGTGAAGAAAGCTGAGCGCCAAAGAATTGATGCTTTTGAACTGTGGTGTTGGAGAAGACTCTTGAGAGTCCCTTGGACTGCAAGGAGATCCAACCAGTCCATTCTGAAGGAGATCAGCCCTGGATGTTCTTTGGAAGGACTGATGCTAAAGCTGAAACTCCAGTACTTTGGCCACCTCATGCAAAGAGTTAACTCACTGGAAAAGACTCTGATGCTGGGAGGGATTGGGGGCAAGAGGAGAAGGGGACGACAGAGGATGAGATGGCTGGATGGCATCACTGACTTGATGGACCAGAATTTGAGTGAACTCTGGGAGTTGGTGATGGACAGGGAGGCCTGGCGTGCTGTGATTTTTGGGGTCAGAAAGGGTTGGACATGACTGAGAGACTGAAATGACTGAGATGGCCAGGACTGAGCACAGGAGAAAGGGAGGGACCAAAGTTATAGTAATTAATTGGATGGATATGAAAAGTCTGGGCCCAGGATTCCTTCAAAGCCTTCATCGTTTCAATCTGTAGCCCTAAGTGTAACCTCTGAAACTTTTAAATTAAGTGGTGATGCTCCTTTACATCTTCTTAATATGCATTGACATGAGAGAAAAACAAGAAGAGGCTGCTTTGAACCTTATCAAAAATTACCTAGAAAACATACAAAGGAAGAGAGAAAATTTAAAAATAAAATGTAGTATAGTTTACAAACCCAGAATAAATCTTTATTACTTTTTTATTCTCATGGCTAATTGCTATTTGCTATAAGAGAGTTTCAATTGGAGGGTCTGTTTAAATTCCCCTGGCCCCTGCCCACTAACCCACAGAGCCACAGCCAGGTTGTATACAAAATGGAGAGATAGGTGTGGAACAGACTTTTAAAACTGGATAGAAATAATTTACTTGCAATCAAGAAACTATTTTATTTGTGTTTATGTGACTAGTTAAAAACCATTAATCATTTGGAGAAAAATAGAGCAAACTGAAAAATCATGGGAATAAAATAATTGATCTGAAGAGAAGTGGAAATTACATAGAAAGAAAAAAAAACTTGATTTATTTCCTCAGGAGAATCTACAAAGTGTCTGAGGTGGTGTTGAAATATCAACTAATATCAGTCACAAAAGAAAAATAGCATAATAGGAAAATAAGAAGCATTCTTAAAAATATAAACATAATTGATATATATGTGAAGTGTGATAATTAAACTTGAATAAATGGTTATATCTATCTTCTCATTTGGTGGGAATTGTAACTATTAGCTATTCTCAATTATATAAGACAGAAATATTTAAATGTCATCTGAAAATTAAAATTAAGTTATGAAAGAATACAAGTAGTGTATAATTCCCTTATAGAAAATATGAAATTTCAATCAGTTCTGAAGCATAAAGGGAAAAGAAACAAAAGATCACAAGAGCTTAGCAAATAAAATGTGTATAAAATATAACATTGAGTAGAGTCCAAATATAACAGTACTTATTCAAATAGGAATAACCTATACTTTTTAAGATAGAGACCTTCATATCATTAATTTTTAAGTTTGCATACTTTTCAGAAATATGTTTATAAAAATGATACAGGTTTTGTACATAGAATAATACAGGTTTTGAACGAGAATGCTAAATGAATAACAATATAAAAATAACACACAATCTGTGGCCAAGTCAAATATTGAATAGAAAAAATAATTTATATATTATTTATGCTGCCAGGTAAAAGAGCATATATTTTTTATACTGTAAACAATTCTACATTATTGTTTATCTGTTTCAAAATAAATTGATTTAAACAGTATTATTGGGAGGAAGTTCTGACCCAGAAAGATATTCTGCATAAAAACCCCTACATAATAAGAGATGCAAAACTAAGACTATAAATGCCTGACATATTTGTTTGAAGGAGCGTGACTAGCCTTCCACTGAGTAGCAATGCAAGGTGTGCAACATTGTGTAAGTTCAGTTCAGTTCAGTTCAGTCACTCAGTCTTATTCAACTCTTTGTGACCCCATGGGTGCAGCACACCAGGCTTCCCTCTCCTTAACTATCTCTCAGAGTTTCCTCAAACTCATGTCCATTGAGTCAATGATGTCATCCTCTGTCATCCCCTTCTCTCCAGCCTTCAATCTTCCCAGCATCAGGGTCTTTTCTAATGAGTCAGCTCCTTGCATCAGGTGGTCAAAATATAGGAGCTTCAGCTTCAATGTCAGTCCTTCCAATGAATGTTCAGGGTTGATTTTCTTTAAGATTGACTAGCTGGGGCTCCTTGTTGTCCAAGGGACTCTCAAGTCTTCTCCAGCACTACAGTTTGAAAGCCTCAATTATTTGGTGCTCAGCCTTCTTTATGGTCCAACTCTCACATCCACACATGACTACTGGAAAAACTATAGCTTTGCCTAAATGGACCATTGTAGGCTAAGTGCTGTCTCTGCTTTTGAGTATGCTACCTAGGTTTGTCATAGCTTTTCTTCCAAGGAGCAAGTGTCTTTTAATGGCTGCAGTCACCATCTGCAATGATTTCGGAGCCCAAGAAAATAAAGTCTGTCACTGTTTCCATTGTTTCCCCATCTATTTGCCATGAAGTGATGGGACCAGGTGCCATAATTTCAGTTTTTTGAATGTTGAGTTTTAAGCCAGCTTTTTCACTCTCCCCTTTCACTTTCATCAAGAAGTTCTTCCTCTTCGCTTTCTACCACTAGATATACTTCCTGCATATCTGAGCGTGTTTGATATTTCTCCCAGAAATCTTTATTCCAGCATGAGCTTCATTCAGCCTGGCATTTTGCATGAAATACCCTGCATATAAGTTAAATAAGCAGGGTGACAATATACAGCCTTGATATATGCTCCTTTCCCAATTTTGAATCAGTCCATTCAGTGGGTACAAGGTTTATTTGTAAACATCACTTCTCTGAATATATACTGCCAAACTGTTGAAGAGAGGTGAGATATTTGAAACAAAACAAAAAACACTCTTGCAGTAAGGGACGAGAAATCCATTTCTATAGTAAGTGTGTATCCTTCACTCAAATTTATGTCTTCTTTATGACCATATAGTGGATGCATTACTGGAGAAGGAAATGGCAACCCACTCCAGTATTCTTGCCTGGAAAATCCTATGGACAGAGGAGCCTGGCAGGCTATGGTCCATGGGGTCTTAAAGAGTCGGACACGACTGAGTGACAACACTTCACTTCACAGTGGATGCATTTACTTTAGTTCCAAGTTAAAATTGTATCTTGTCATTGTTCAGCACATGCATACAATATTTTATACTCTTAATATGTGAGGGACATTAGGCCTCATGTACTTTCATATACAATTTTGATTCTCATGAAAACTTTTGAGATAGATGTTATTAGTGTATTTTTTGAGATAAAAATTCAGGTCTTGGGAATTAAGAAAATTTTCAAGATCTTACATCTAAAAGGTGGCAGAGCCTGAATTTGAGCATATTTCAGTCTGTTGTCAAATGTGTGTTCCTAACCACCTCATTTTATTGGTTTGCAAATTTTCCTGTGAAAGAAGATTTGAACTAAGCAAACTATTCTGTACTGTGAAGCCTTCCCTTTCAAGGACAAGGTCAACACATGCTTAGGTTATTCAAAGGGACAACAGATGACACAAAGTAAATCAGATGATATAACTGTGCCATTAACATTCTTCTGCTTTCACCTTCCTGTTTTTTCCTTTTGCATTGACCAAGTGGTTTACTGGACAAATAAAACACAACAGCTTTTTGAAGAAAAAGCCTCCTGTTTGAGAGATCATCTGAGGAAAAGACAAATGTTGAAAGATTAACAAATGTAAAGTTTTTGATTTTTTCATACTGTATGTTTCCAATTTAAAAAATTTGAAGAAAGTTATTTTTATATACCTACAGTTCTTAGGAAACAGTTCACCACCTACAGGTCTTAGGAAACAGACCCTCAGTGTTTAAAATATTTATGTATCTACAAAACTAAAGTCCAGGGTAATATTTTATGTAGTTTTTCATTGCAGCATTTTGATGCGACAGCATTAAGTAACAGACATTCTTTATATGAAGAGGCAGAAGGCTTGGTGTTTAGAAAATTTCTTCACAATTGTGAGGAATTTAGCATGTGTATTTTTGTGAGGAGAAGGTATATTATTGCTAAATTAAGGTGGTATTTTATTTTTGTGAACTTATCTGTAATGAAATTCCTTTTGAAAGAAATAAAATAGAATTCCATAAATGTTTAGAGGATGGCAAAAAACCAATTGTAATTCCTTGTGAATGGAAAGTTGAACTTTCATGACACTGTCTTTGAAAATAAAACTATTAATAACTTTAGGTCCATAACAACATTTCATACCTTTTACTGAATAGAATTAGGCTAACAAAATATTTTGGGAATGTTGGTCCAGTTGGATTAAGAGAGAGAAAAAAAAAATTACCATCAGATACTTTTCTTAGATAAGGACTGACAATAACCTTTACTGTTAATAGTATACTTTTGTCTTGGAATAATTTTGGTAGTAATACCAATAAATTCAAGCATCTGTAGTTCTACCAATTACTAATTTTACAGAGTCTCTCCCTTTTATAGTCATATGACATAGGGGGTACATTGAATATGGACTAAGAATTCTTCTGTCATGTGAAGTAGGAATTCTTCCTATTTCCAAAAATAATATAAAATATGCCTTTTGTGAATGGTGATATCTAAACTGCAATTGGAAAATCTTTTGTTAATGCCTTCATTATTTTGGGGTCACATAAGGTATGTCATCACCCTCTAAACTTCTAATTCCTTCTCTAAGTAGAATGGTGTAAGAAAGGTAGGGGGAGATTAAGTTTGATTCCAGTAAATGGCATGATGATTTTTAAAATATTTATTTTATCCTTTTTAATTTGTCAGCATATCAATTTCTTTCTAAATTAAGTAATTGAAGTTCTAATAGTGTGTATATATATATGTATATGTGTGTATATATATATATATATATATATATATATGTGTGTGTGTGTGTGTGTGTGTGTGTGTGTGTATTGGAGAAGGCAATGGTACCCCGCTCCAGTACTCTTGCCTGGAAAATCCCATGGAGGAGTAGCCTGGTAGGCTGCAGTCCATGGGGTCGCGAAGAGTCAGACACGACTGAGCGACTTCCCTTTCACTTTTCACTTTCATGCATTGGAGAAGGAAATGGCAACCCACTCCAGTGTTCTTGCCTGGAGAATCCCAGGGATGGGGGAGCCTGGTGGGCTACCGTCTATGGGGTAAAACAGAGTCGGACACGACTGAAGTGACTTAGCATAGCATAGCATATATATATATATTCTGTGATATATAGCAGCAAACTAAAAGAAACATAAGTGTATGGTTTTAGTTATATAATACAAAAAAATATGACTCATTTCTTTCCTGAGGTGATTTTATGACACTATTTTTAACAGTTTTTAGCAAAGCAATGACTAAGTGCTTTATGGGAAGATAAAAGATATTTTTACTGTTAATTGATATAATTTCCAACATTTTAAGGGATTCTATATCATACAATGTGTCATTCTGTACTGTACTAATACCCACACAAACTGTACACATATACCTACACAAAGTATGATTTTAAACATTTAATATGCATATTATACATATATATATGTCCATTTTCTATGTCAAGATTATTGAAGTTAAACTTATTATATTTAGATTAATGTGTATTAAAAGTAAAAGTATAATTTTTGGAGGGGCTTACTCCAGTACTCTTGCCTGGAAAATCTATGGATGGAGGAGCCTGGTAGGCTGCAGTCCATGAAGTCGCAGAGTCGGACACGACTGAGCGACTTCACTTTCACTTTTCACTTTCATTCATTGGAGAAGGAAATGGCAACCCACTCCAGTATTCTTGCCTGGAGAATCCCAGGGACTGGGGAGCCTGGTAGGCTGCCGTCTTTGGGGTCACACAGAGTCAGACATGACTGAAGCAACTTAGCAGTAGCAGCAGCAGCCTATTAAGAATCGGACACGACTGAAGTGACTTAGCAGCAGCAGCATGGATTTATTTATTTGTCTCTGGTTTGTTAAAATGGAAATGCAAAACAAGAGTAAACCTTAATCAACAATGTACTCTTTCTTTATGATCACTCAATATGGGTTAAAAATCCTTAGTATACACTGAAGTTAGAAAGTGTGGTGGAAGGGATCAAATTTTACTGTAGAAACCTTGTCTTCAGTTCAGTTCAGTCACTCAGTCGTGTCCGACTCTTTGAGACCCCATGAATCGCAGCATGCCGGGCCTCCCTGTCCATCACCATCTCCCGGAGTTCACTCAGACTCAACGTCCATCGAGTCAGTGATGCCATCCAGCCATCTCATCCTCTGTCGTCCCCTTCTCCTCCTGCCCCCAATCCCTCCCAGCATCAGAGTCTTTTCCAATGAGTCAACTCTTGGCATGAGGTGGCCAAAGTACTGGAGTTTCAGCTTTAGCATCATTCCTTCCAAAGAAGTCCCAGGGCTGATCTCCTTTAGAATGGACTGGTTGTATGGAACAATCTTATGGACTCCGTGGGAGAGGGAGAGGGTGGGAAGATTTGGGAGAATGGCATTGAAACATGTAAAATATCATGTATGAAACGAGATGCCAGTCCAGGTTCAATGCACGATACTGGATGCTTGGGGCTAGTGCACGGGGATGACCCAGAGGGGTGGTGTGGGGAGGGAGGAGGGAGGAGGGTTCAGGATGGGGAACACATGTATACCTGTTATGGATTCATTTTCATATTTGGCAAAACTGATACAATTATGTAAAGTTTAAAAATAAAACAAAATTTGAAAAAAAAAAAAAAAAAGAATGGACTGGTTGGATCTCCTTGCAGTCCAAGGGACTCTCAAGAGTCTTCTCCAACACCACAGTTCAAAAGCATCAACTCTTCGGCGCTCAGCCTTCTTCACAGTCCAACACTCACATCCATACATGACCACAGGAAAAACCATAGCCTTGACTAGCCGGACCTTTGTTGGCAAAGTAATGTCTCTGCTTTTGAACATGCTATCTAGGTTGGTCATAACTTTCCTTCCAAGGAATAAGCGTCTTTTAATTTCATGGCTGCAGTCACCATCTGCAGTGATTTTGAAGCCCCAAAAATAAAGTCTGACACTGTTTCCACTGTTTCCCCATCTATTTCCCATGAAGTGATGGGACCAGATGCCATGATCTTCATTTTCTGAATGTTGAGCTTTAAGCCCACTTTTTCACTCTCCACTTTCACTTTCATCAAGAGGCTTTTCAGTTTCTCTTCACTTTCTGCCATAAGGGTGGTATCATCTGCATATCTGAGATTATTGATATTTCTCCTGACAATTTGGATTCCAGCTTGTGTTTCTTCCAGTCCAGCGTTTCTCATGATGTACTCTGCGTATAAGTTAAATAAGCAGGGTGACAATATACAGCCTTGACGTACTCCTTTTCCTATTTGGAACCAGTCTGTTGTTCCATGTCCAGTTCTAACTGTTGCTTCCTGACCTGCATACAAATTTCTCAAGAGGCAGATCAGGTGGTCTGGTATTCCCATCTCTTTCAGGATTTTCCACAGTTTACTGTGATCCACACAGTCAAAGGCTTTGGCATAGTCAATAAAGCAGAAATAGATATTTTTCTGGAACTCTCTTGCTTTTTCGATGATCCAGCGGATGTTGGCAATTTGATCTCTGGTTCCTCTGCCTTTTCTAAAACCAGCTTGAACATCAGGAAGTTCACGGTTCACATATTGCTAAAGCCTGGCTTCGAGAATTTTGAGCATTACTTTACTAGCGTGTGAGATGACTGCAATTGTGCGGTAGTTTGAGCATTCTTTGGCATTGCCTTTCTTTAGGATTAGAATGAAAACTGACCTTTTCCAGTCCTGTGGCTGCTGCTGAATTTTCCAAATTTGCTGGCATATTGAACGCAGCACTTTCACAGCATCATCTTTCACGTTTTGAAAGAGCCCAACTGGAATTCCATCACCTCCACTAGCTTTGTTTGTAGTGATGCTTTCTAAGGCCCACTTGAATTCACATTCCAGGATGTCTGGCTCTAGGTCAGTGATCACACCATTGTGATTATCTGGGTCGTGAAGATCTTTTTTGTACAGTTCTTCTGTATATTCTTGCCATCTCTTCTTAATGTCTTCTGCTTCTGTTAGGTCCATACCATTTCTGTCCTTTATCGAGCCCATCTTTGCATGAAATGTTCCCTTGGTATCTCTAATTTTCTTGAAGAGATCTCTAGTCTTTCCCATTCTGTTGTTTTCCTCTATTTCTTTGCATTGATCGCTGAGGAAGACTTTCTTATCTCTTCTTGCTATTCTTTGTAGCCTTGTCTTAGTTCTAAGTTAATCTTTAGGTTCTTTTGTGAAAGTCGATGAATTGCTTAGACTTTTAAGCCTTATTTTTTAAAATCAGAGCACCTGGCTTATGTTCCCTATAGTATGTTTCTTATGTTTTCAAATTAATTTAAAATAATAGAATAATATAGTAATAATTATAGTTGCTGCTGCTGCTAAGTCACTTCAGTCGTGTCCAACTCTGTGCGACCCCATAGACAGCAGCCCAACAGGCTCCTCTGTCCTTGAGATTCTCCAGGCAAAAACACTGGAGTGGGTTGCCATTTCCTTCTCCAAGGCATGAAAATGAAAAGTGAAAGTAAATCTCTGAGTTGTGTCCGAGTCTTAGCGACCACATGGACTGTAGCCTTCCAGGCTCCTCCTTCCATGGGATTCTCCAGGCAAGAGTACTGGAGTGGGTTGCCATTACCTTCTCCAAATAATTACAGTTAAGTGCACATAGCAGTTATAATTTCTAGAGTATTAATTTTGTGCCAGGCACTATGTAAGTACTTACATATATGACTTTATTTAAGGTGCAGATCAACTCTATGAAATGGATAATATTATTATCCCCATTTCACTGATCAGGAAACTAAGGAATAGTTGAGATCCAAAGTTATATCTAGTACAGTTGATATCTACTGAACCAAAAAGCAGTGACTGATAAAAGCATAAACTTTTCAAAATTTCTTCAACTTTATCAATCTCTAAAATCTAAAATATTCTTGAATGCACACAAATTCATTACAAATGTGCATTTTGTCATATAAACATATATACATATGAAAAATTATATTTATATTAAAATTTAATTAAATTATTGCACTTAAATAGCAACAAATATTTTCAAAATATCAAAATATCAATTCAAATATGTAATGCAAAACAAAATAAAATTTTAAAAATTAGATATTGCATATCCTTAAGTATTTTCTAACTGAAGAAATAACCTAAAAATTATTGACCATGAATAGTAAATAAAGGAACCACATTTTATTGTAATTGTCATCAATAATTTATGTGATTTAAGACATGTTATGACCTTTGAATTAAGCTTTGAAATGTGCATTTTTAAGATAATGAGTAAAGCTTTACCAGTGACTTCTGTAGACTTTAAAAAAATGCCAGATGTGTTGAGAATTAAGTTTTATTTGAGCAAAATGAGAACTGCAGCCCAGGAAAAAACACTTCATATAGTTGTGAGAAATGCTCCAAAGATCAGGGGCGGGGACGGTCAATATATATGATTTTGGTGAAGGGAGAGTACATGCAATAAAGCACATATTTTTCCAGGTGTTTCTGCTAATCTCTTGAGGCTTTCTGCTAGTCATAAGGAATAGTTGTCACCATGAAGGATTTTAGTGCTTTTACTAGATATTAGGAGATTCAAGAATTGGGCTTATAACATCAGGTCCTGAAAATATCTAACTATTTTAAGACCTATCCTACCAGGTTTTCCCCCAAGCACAGAGTGCTCTCAATCCTGAATTCCTTTTGTGCGTGTGTGCTCAGTCATGTCTGACTCTTTGCAACTCCATGGAATGTATGTAGCCCGCCAGGATACTCTATGCATGTGATTTTCCAGGCAAGAATACTGAAGTGGACTACACCAATACCTGTCTTATTATCTGTACCTACACTTGTTAACTATACCTCTTCATATTCCTATGCCTACTGAAAATCTTCAGCATCATACTCATTATTTCCATGCTTTCTATATCCTCAATGGTAGTACTTACATATCTGTTCAGTGAATATGAAGGGGATTACTTGATTCCTTATCTCTACCAAATTTTCCCTATCTCAATCAAATTTTCAATCTTCCATAAAACTATCAAAAAGAACCCAAACACTGTCTGGAATTAGGTTCTGTGTATTGGAAGTCTGTTTTACAATACAATCGTTACCTGATTTGTCATATAATGGATATAATGATTCATTGCTTTTTGGAGCGGGTCAGAGGCTTATTTCCTTCTTGTAGAAATTTCATTTTTAAAAAGGGAGCTCTTTTAGTATAAAGTTCTTTTCCATTTTTATTCCCTTCAGCTCCCTATGCTGTAGTGTTGCTGGAGTGATTTTGCTGTTTTAGGATGTAGAAAAGAGACTAGAGAATATGAAGTGTAGCTCTTTCTTTTCTTCTCACTGCTCATTGCTTTCCTGTTCCTGTCTGTACCTTTATTCCTAATTTTTTTTTTTTTAAACTGTAAACCCTGTAACTGTGACAGAGACATCTGTCCTAATGCATCACTGACAATAAGAAGATGGGAAGTCTGTCTCGTTCCCAGACTAAATTTTTGGAAACTTAATTATTTCAAATATGAACCGAAACCTCTGAGGTCAGCTTGTTCTGCAACAAAGACACACTTATCTCTACTAAGCCTCAGAGCTTTAGCTAATTTCTCAAGTAGTTCAGCACTTAATAAAATCAATGATAAGGCTATGATAATATTGGCTTGAACACATGTGCCAGTCACTATTCTAAACATAATATATACATAATAAACATATTATGTATAATATTATATATACATAAATTGTGTATGCATACATTATAATATATACACCTATTATAATATGTATATATAATATAATATATATATTAGGTGCTATTATTTGCTCTAAGACTTAAAAACTAGTAATTGGCAAAGACTTGTTTTAAACCCAACAGCTTGGCTCCAAACTTTACTACATCATTTATTAGACTCCTAAATCTCCTATCCTAAGATAATTTCAAAAACAAGAAACCCACAAATTTTTCATTTTGAACCAACCCATCTTTGATTTTATTTTACATTTCAAGCTTAAGGGAAATAACTCAGTTCTAAAGTCAATAAAACTGATTTAACTTTTTCTTTCTTTGTCAAAACTTTAACATGTGCTTTCTGTTTTTTGTTGCAATTCTTATTCTCTTGACATAAATACATCAAGCTCTTTAATTTAATTTATGGATATATTTATGCATTTAAATACTTTCAATAAATATATTTTTGAATTTATACAATGATTGAATAGTGACCAATATTAGTAAGATGCTTATGTGTTGAATTAATTTTAAGAAATAAGAAACTTAGTATATAAATACGCCTAATAGTATCAATAAGTAAACCAAAGGTAATGGATTGAATTTAAAAGCACTTAAAAAGTACACCTAAAGTAAATGGATTTTAGAAATTGATTGCATACATATCATATGCATACTGGTGTACACTAATGAGGAAAATACAGCAAATATATACTTTATAAAAAACTTAAGCCTTGACAAAGCAAAATCAAGAATAACAGAATAGAGAGGAATAAAAATTATAGATATCATATAGCAAATATAGATGGATTTTATAGAACTGATATCCAGAGAAAAATTAATAGATAATTATTTACTGTCTAACTACAATGTATAAAACTAATTTATAAAACAGTAGTCATCTGCCACATATGGATTATAGAAATCATGGAAAAGTTAAATAACTATAGCTGAGAAAAATTAAATTAGTGGTCAATAATT
Organism: Bos indicus; assembly: GCF_029378745.1. Lineage (NCBI taxonomy): Eukaryota > Metazoa > Chordata > Mammalia > Artiodactyla > Bovidae > Bos > Bos indicus. Next base: position 23,647,030 of record NC_091776.1, on the reverse strand, counting down.
TGCCTTTAGTCATGTCAATTTTAAAAATTCATTTCCATTAAGTCCATCAAATTTCCTTAATATCCAGAAGACATCCATTATTAATACATTGCTTTAATTTCTTCATATCCTGAAAAGGCAGAGATTGTCACATTATAATACTGATTTGAAAGGATGCCAAATCCTAGCACCTTTTGCATGAAGGCACAGGAGCCTGCCCTCAAAGTGCCACATAAGATAAAAACAAAATTCTCTCTGCCTTGCCAGGGCTCAAATGATCACAGGCCAGCTTACAATTATTGTTCTTTGTATCAGATATTTCATAATATCTAAATTTTACAATTTAGGTATTTTATATTATTTTATATTGTGAATACAAGTTATAAAATTCAATATTTTCAGATTGGTAATATGCATATTTCCAAAAATAAGTGTGATACAACAAGGGAGTCAACTTCAGCTTTTGAAGTCCTGTATTATAAATTCATGTTATGTTACTATGGAACTGCAATGAACTTTCCAGAAATTTTATATGTGTGTGTCTCTATATATTACCCAACACTGCATGTTTATGTTTAGGCTTCATTTCTAGTTTTATTATTTTTTTCTCTACCTGTAGTTGTATAGTCAGAAAAGAAAGTGAAAATGAAAGTGTTAGTCCCTTGGTCTTGTCCAGCTTTTTACAATCCTATGAACTGTAGCTCTTCAGGCTCCTCTGTCCATGGAGTTATGCAGGCAAGAATACTGGAGTGGGTAGCCATTTCCTTCTTCAAGGGATCTTTCTGACCCAGGGATCCAACCCAGATCTCCCCCATTGCAGGCAGATTCTTTACTGGCTGAGCCACCAGGGAGAACATTCAATACAAGTATTGCAGAAAAGCATTTTTGGAGTGGTCTTTGTAATATTCTAGTTAGAATTTATATTCCATAAAACACTCTTTTAAAGATAGAAAGCAGTTACCGTGAAATTTAAAAGGTACATACTTTTCCTATCCTTTTGCCCGGCTGGATTTCATAACCTTTCACAAAGAGCCAATGAAAACCTTATATAGACAGTAAGAGGAAAACAAATATATATCACCTTAATTTAAGTTAAAATTTATCTTCTAAGTAAACCTCTCCTAAAAGACAAAGTGCTTTGATCTTATTGAATTATACACATTTAAATGTAGACTCTGAACAGCAGCCAAGGCTGTGTGGGAAACCTTTCCACTAATAAACAGGAGACTGAAAGCTCAGTCAGCTACAGCAGTTTGTTTTTTTCTCTAAGGTGAGGCTTTAATATATTTCAGGATATTGACTTTCAGATAATAATACCTTTACTTCAGAGTGTTAACATGATGGAGTCAGAGGAAGACAGAGGTACAAATTTTTAAAATATTGACAAAATCAAAACACCTAAGTTATTTAGCCTCAGAGCTCCTGTTTAATTTTGTTGGATTTTCTCCTCAAGCAACGTAAATTATTCTCCAAATGAGAATGTTCTCTTTCTTTTTTCTTCTTCTTGTTTCATTACAGTTTATTTTAATCCAGCTGTTCTTGTCTTCCTGTGGGACAAGCAATAACCTACAATTAAATACAGGTGCTTTATGAAAAGAGTACCCCTGTTCTTCCTAATTACTTGAGGGAAATACAAAGAAAGGAGAAAAGAGTGAAACCTAAATATATTGCCTACTTAGTTAAATATGAGCTCTTTTTCCAGACATGAAAATAGGGGTCTGCTTTATATTAGGGATGTGATTCCCTTGGACAAGTAAAAGGGTTTTTTAAATTATTATTATTAATTGGGTTTATAAGGAGAAAATTTAAAAAGTGATGGGAAAGTATATGTATTCAGTTGAAAAGAGGAAAGAACAAGAAAGAAAGAAGAAAAGAGGAAAAGAGAAGGGAGGGAGAGAAAGAGAAAGTGGCAAGAAGAGAAAGAGGAAGGAGTCAGGCAAAGAAAGGAAAAAAGAAAGAAAGGAGGGATTGAAGGAGGGAAGGAAAAAAGAGGAAAAGAAAAAAATGCACTGGCTTCTATAAAAATGATTATGCAAAAATATTTAACCTCTAAAATGCAAAATAGTTCTGCTTTCATACTAACAACAAACAGAAGAGCTTCTTCTTACACAGTATTTTGTTGATTGAGAAGTTGAGAATATTGTATGCTGATTATTATCTATTATATTAAAATATTTTCACTTTTTGTATTTTATTTTTATTCATCTATACACAAGCAGTTGATGAATTTGACATATGAGTAGTTACATTGAATACACTTTTATAATTACCCAAATAGATAACTTAACACATAATCTTGAAACATTAACTTGAAAAATATCAACCTGACACACATTTTAAATTTCTTCAAAATGTTATTTATTTATTCAGAATAATCATCAAGTAAATTAATAATATCAACTTCACAAAACAAAATGCCGTATATGAATTTGCTTCTGAATGAAACAACCATATGTAACATAGACAAAGGCAGGAAAATAACATTATAAAATACCATGACCTTGCTTCCCAATTTAGTTTTGTGTGTCTGTGTTAATCACTCAGTCATGTCTGACTCTTTGAGACCCCACAGACTGTACTACCAGGCTTCTCTGTCCGTGAAATTCTCCAGGCAAGAATACTGGAGTGGATTGCCATTCCCTTCTCCAGAGGATTTTCCCAACCAGGGATGGAACGCTGGTCTCCTGCATTGCAGGCAGATTCTTTACCATTTGAGCTACAGGGAAGTCCTCAATATAGCTTTGCTACTGCCTAAACCTAGAGTTAAGACAGAGTTAAATGGGATTTCCTAGCAATATATTCATTTAGAATCCATAAATCTGCTTGTCTGTTAATGGATATACTGGATTACAAAGAACATTGCTGATGGATACAGGTTTTGAATAGTTATTAAGATGGTGAATCCCTTTGTTACTATCAGTTATACAATAGAATTCAACTCAGTATTCTATTCTATTAATTTCTTTGTCCATTTCATAACTGTATAATATAGTTGATATTATTAGAATTTTAATATATGGTAGAGAAAAGTTCATATTATTGTCTATCTAAAAACTGTTTTGCATATGTATTATTTCTTCTCAATAATTTAAGAATCACAAAGATTCCAAAAACTGCCTATTCTTTGAATTTAGACAAATTATATTTTACTATGCTCTTGTTATCTTTAATGAGAATGATTTCTTTAATTTTCACAGTACTATTTTATAGACATTTAAACTAAGAGATAGAATGTAGTAATAATCAAAAGTTTACAAGTTGTTATCAGATTAATGTGAGTTCAAATATCAACTCTGCTACTTATTTTTTTTAATTTTTACTGGAGTATAGTTGATTTACAATTTTGTGTTAATTTCTGCTGTACATCAAAAGAGTCCATTATATGTATACATATATCTACTATTTTTTAGATTCTTTTCCCATATCACTCATTACAGAGTATCAAGTAAATTACAGAGTATTGAGTAAAGTCCTCTGCGCTATACATTTGGTCCTTATTAGTTATTAGTTATCTATTTCATATATATTAATAGTAGTATGTATAGTTAACCTCAATCTGTCAATTTATCCCTCAATTCTGCTATTTAAATGCATGACATTGACAAATTACTCAAATATATTTAAATGCCTTTTTAAGTACTGACATATATTTTATAAATATGTTTTCAAATTAATGTTTATTGATATAATTAAATCATGATACAATTCATGCCTAGAAAAGGATGTATATTAATGTCAATTCAGAAATGAATACACTTAGGAAAACTAAATCATTTTTCAGATCCAATTACTATGAGGTCCTATTATTATCAGGATCTAGGAATACAATAATAGAGCCTAGGCAACAGATACAAAAAAAGAAAGAGAAGGCTGCAGTTGAAATTGTTAATCAGAGATGTCTGGTACAATCTACTGTGCCACTCACATTTTTGTTCCCCTGAAATTCACATGTTGATGCCTAATGACCAATGAGATGGTTTTGGAGTTGGGGTCTTTAGGAAGTGATTAGTTTATGAGCATGGAGTCTTGATCAGTGGAAATAATGCCTTTATAAAAGAGGCCCTAGAAAGCTCCCTTGCTTCTTCTACCATGTGAAAATACAGTGAAAAGACATTATCTTATGAACCAGGAGGTGGTCTCTCATTAGACATTTAATCTGCTGGTGCCTTGATCACAGACTTCCCAGTGTCTAGAATTGTGAGAGATAAATTTAAGTTGTGCATAAATGATGCAGTCTGTGATAATTTTTAATAGCTGTGGAAACAGGCTAACTTAGAGACTAAACAGAAGGCAATGGCACCCCACTCCAGTACTCTTGCCTGGCAAATCCCATGGATGGAGGAGCCTGGTAGGCTGCAGTCCATGGGGTCGCTAAGAGTCGGACACGACTGAGCGACTTCACTTTCACTTTTCACTTTCATGTATTGGAGAAGGAAATGGCAACCCACTCCAGTGTTCTTGCCTGGAGAATCCCAGGGACAGGGGAGCCTGGTGGGCTGCCGTCTATGGGGTCACACAGAGTCGGACACAAATGAAGTGACTTAGCAGCAGCATGCTTCAGGCATTGGAGTCTTAGTTGTTTTGCCTTTCTTATCATAATTGTTCTTTCTGTTCTTCCCATTATCACAGAATATATATTTACCATGATAATCACTGTCCAGTGAACCCATAAGTTCCAAATGCTTTTCTTTCTGTTGCAATTGTATAGTAGCAATTACAGCTTCTCATGGTAATCAGGCTATATTACCACTGACAGCAAATTAATTTGATCCTTTACCTGCTAATCCATAGCCTAGTGGGGAGTGGCAGCTCCGGGTCACTGGATTGTATGCTGTGTCCCTTGGCAGAAATAACTCCTCTCTGCTCCCCATGGGCTAGGATCCTTAATCCAGTTTTCAGCATGGGACGAATAATTTATTATCATGCATGTAGATTATTGGTAATGACAGTGAGAGGAGCCATTTTTATTTCAGCATTTCTTCTAATCCCATTTTTTGGAGATATTAATTACATAGTAAAACATAGTGATATATTGCTTAATCCATTGAACTGAAGATATCACTATTTACATGAAGCTTATATTTTCATTATTTAATATATTTATTTATTATTGAAATACAATTGACTCACAATGTTGTGTTGGCTTTTGTGTATAGCAAAACAATTCAGCTATACATAATAGGAAGCTGACTTTTTATGTGTTACCAAAAAGTAAAATTAAATTGTCAGTTAAACTACTACACAGCATTTTCATATACCCAGTCTAGAATCATTTTATACCTCCTGAATAAACTTTTGCAAACTAACCATATTTCAATTGAAATCTAAGACAAAGCATTGTTTTGTACACTATCAAGAAAAACACCTTGAAAATTAAATTTAATATATCATACATCGTAAATAACATCCTTATTCCAGATATGGTAAAAAAGTGAAAAATATGACTTTAACAGATGATAATATAAAATAAAGCAGGAAGGGAAATGATAACACCTAATTCTGACATTGTTGTATTCTAATGCACTGTATGGCAGAAATTCCTACCTTGTTGAGAAATCAAGTATGTCAACATCTGTTAAAGTGCAAATGCTCATGCTCTTAGAAATATTTTCAGTACAGTTACTCTACTAGATAAAAATAGATATTATATTTCAAAAACTTTGTAGTGGGTAATATTTACTATATTTGGTAATATTTACCATATATATATATATATATTGGTACTATAAGCAACTCTACAGTAAATATTGAAAGTGAAAGTCGCTCAGTCATGTCCGAATCTTTGCAACCCAAATCTCCAGGCCAGAATACTGGAGTGAGTAGCCTTTCCCTTCTCCAGCGGATCTTCCCAACCCAGGGAATGAACCCAGGTCTTCCACATTGCAAGTGGATTCTTTACCAGCTGAGCCACAAGGGAGGATCAAGAATACTGGAGTGGGTAGCCTATCCCTTCTCTAGCAGGTCTCCCCAACCCAGGAATTGAACTGGGGTCTCTTGCATTGCAGGCAGATTCTTTACTAGCTGAGCCACAAGAGAAGCCCTTTCAGAGGACAAAGAATTGTTATCTGAGACCTGTTTGTGAAGGAAATATTTATGGCAAAAGAAGTTTGCTGAGTTTAGGGTTTAGGAATAATTAAAAATAGCTAGAAGCCTTTTTAGGAGATGGTGATCTTAAGATGCTAGGGGCAAACATGATTTAGAAAGATAAGAAATAAACTGAGGAACATAGCATGAGTTACAATGTAATTACAAGTTAAGTACAGTAAATCTGGGTGGGGAAAACTAAAAACATCAAACCTCTGACCTAATGCTTTTATCAAAGTATAAAAGAGAACCTGAAGCTTGAAATAAACATATAGTTTCATACAATGAATCAGAGACTACATCATCGTCCGCCTATGTAATTCCATACTATGAGTCAGAGACTGTATCATCATCCACGGACACCGCTCACCCCTTCAGGCTGATTCCCTGGCTGCTGGAGCTGGACTCCTGCAAGGGATCACAGGCAATCTGTAGATTGCATTTGGTAGTATAGTCATTTTCACAATACTGATTCTTCCTACCAAGGAACATGGAATATCTCTCCATCTGTTTATGTCATCTTTGATTCCTTTCATTAGAGTCTTATAATTTTCTGTGTACAGTTCTTTTCTCTCCTTCAGTTCAGTTCAGTTCAGTCTCTCAGTTGTTTCCGACTCTTTGCGACCTCATGAATCGCAGCATGCCAGGCCTCGCTGTCCATCACCAACACCCGGAGTTCACTCAAACTCATGTCCATCGAGTCAGTGATGCCATCCAGCCATCTCATCCTCTGTTGTCCCCTTCTCCTCCTGCCCTCAATCCCTCGCAGCATCAGAGTCTTTTCCAATGAGTCAGCTCTTCGCATGAGGTGGCCAAAGTATTGGAGTTTCAGCTTCCGTATCATTCTTTCCAAAGAAATCCCAGGGCTGATCTTCAGAATGGACTGGTTGGATCTCCTTGCAGTCCAAGGGACTCTCAAGAGTCTTTTCCAACACCACAGTTCAAAAGCATCAATTCTTCAGTGCTCAGCTTTCTTCACAGTCCAACTCTTACATCTACACATGACCACTGGAAAAACCATAGCCTTGCCTAGACGGACCTTTGTTGGTAAAATAATGTCTCTGATTTTGAATATGCTATCTGGGCTGGTCATAACTTTCCTTCCAAGGAGTAAGCATCTTTTAATTTCATGGCTGCAGTCACCATCTGCAGTGATTTTGGAGCCCCCCAAAATAAAGTCTGACACTGTTTCCACTGTTTCCCCATCTATTTCCCATGAAGTGATGGGACCAGATGCCATGATCTTCATTTTCTGAATGTTGAGCTTTAAGACAACTTGTTCACTCTCCTCTTTCACTTTCATCAAGAGGCTTTGTAGTTCCTCTTTAGGTAAGTTTATGCCTAGATATTTAATTCTTTTTGCTGAAATGGTGAATGGCATTGATTCCTTAATTTTTCTTTCTGATTTTTCATTGTTAGGATATAGAAATGCAAGTGATTTCTGTGTATTGATTTTGTATCCTGAAACTTTTCTACATTCACTGATTAGCTCCAGTAAGTTTCTGATACTATCTTTAGGGTTTTCTATGTACAGTATCATGTCATCTGCAAACAGTGAGAGCTTTATTTTTATTTTCCTATCTGGATTTCTTTTATTTCTTTTTCTTCTCTGATTGCTGTAGCTAGGACTTCAAGAATTACCTTGAATAACAGTGGTGAAAGTGGACACCTTGTCTTCTTCCTGATTTTAGGGGGAACACTCTGTTTTTCACCATTGACAATAATGTTTGCTGTAGGCTTATCATAAATAGCCTTTACTACGTTGAGGTAGGTTACTTCCATGCCCAGTTTTTGAAGATTTTTAATCATAAATAGGTGCTGATTTTGTCAAAGGTTTTTCTGCATCTATTGAGATGGTCATATGTTTTTTATCTTTCAATTTGTTAATATGATGTATCACATTGACTGGTTTGCATATATTGAAGAATCCTTGCATCCCTGGAATAAATCCAACTTTATCATGGTGTATGAGCTTTTTTGATGTGTTACTGAACTCTGTTAAAATTTTTTTGAGGAGTTTTGCATCTATATTCATCAGTGATATTGGCCTGTGGTTTCCTTTTTTTGTGTTGTTTTTCTCTGGTTTTCATATCAGGGTGATGTTGGCCTTGTAGAATGAATTTGGAAGTGTTCCTTCCTCTGCAATTTTTTGAAAGAGTTTTAGAAGCATAGACATTAGCATTTCTCTAAATGTTTGATAGAATTCTGTGAAGCCATCTGGTCCTGGGCTTCTTTTGGGGGAGAGATTTTTTATCACAGCTTCAATTTCAGTTCTTATAATTGGTTTGTTCATAATTTCTATTTCTTCCTGGTTCAGTCTTGGAAGTTTGAACTTTTCTAAGAATCTGTCCATTTCTTCCAGGTTATCTATTTTATTTCCATATAGTTGTTCATAATAGTCTCTCATAGTCCTTTGTATTTCTGCATTGTCTGTTGTAACCTCTCCTTTTTCATTTCTAATTTTGTTGATTTAATTCTCCCTTTTTTTCTTGATGAGTCTGGCTAAATGTTTGTCATTTTGTTTATTTCTCAAATAACCAGCTTTTAGATTTATTAATCTTTACTATTGTTTCTTTCATTTCTTTTTCATTTATTTCTGCTCAGATCTTTATGATTTCTGTCCTTCTACTAATTTTGGATTTTTTTTTTTCTTTTTCAAGTTGTTTTAGGTGTAAAGTTAGCTTGTCTATTTGATGTTTTTCTTGTTTCTTAAGGTAGGATTGTTTTGCTATAAACTTCCCTCTTAGAACTGTTTTTGCTGCATCCCATAGGTTTTGAGTTGTCATGTTTTCATTGTCATTTGTTTCTAGAAATTTTTTTCATTTCCCTTTTGAATGCTTCAGTAACCTGATGCTTATTTAGAAAAGTGTTGTTTAGTCTCCATGTGTTTGTTTCTTATGCTTTTTTTTTTTTTCTTACAATTGATATCTAGTCTCATAGCATTGTGGTCAGAGAAGATGCTTGATATGATTTCAATTTTCTTAAATTTACTGAGGTTTGGTTTGTGACCCAAGATGTGGTCTATACTGGAGAATGTTCCCTGTGCACTTGAGAAGAAGGTGTATTCTTCTGCATTTGGATGGAATGTCCTGAAGATATCAGTGAGATCTATCTCATCTAATGTATCATTTAAGACTTGTATTTCTTTATGAATTTTCTGTTTTCATGATCTGTCCATTGGTGTGAGAAGGGATGTTAAAGTTTCCTACTATTATTGTGTTACTGTCAATTTCTCCTTTTATGTTTGTTAGTGTTTGTCTTGTGTGTTGAGGTGTCCTATGTTGGGTGCACAGATATTTACAACTGTTATGTCTTCCTCTTGGATTGATCCCTTGATCATTAAGTAGTGTCCTTCCTTATCTCTAATAATCTTCTTTATTTTAAGGTCTATTTTGTCTGATATGAGGATTTCTACTCCAGCTTTCTTTTGCTTCCCATTTGCATGGATTATATTTTTCCATCCTCTCACTTTCAGTCTATGTATGTCTTGAGGTATGAAGTGGGTTTCTTGTAGACAGCATATTTAAGGATCTTGTTTTTGTATCCATTCAGCCAGTCTGTGTCTTTTGGTTGGAGCATTTAATCCATTTACATTTATACTAACTATTGATATAGATGTTCCTATTGACATTGTCTTAATTGTTTGGGGTTGATTTTGTAGATCTTTTTTCTTCTGTTGTATTTCTTGACTATGTAAGTCCCTTTAACATTTGTTGTAAAGCTGGTTTGGTGGTACTGAATTCTCTTAACTTTTGCTTGTCTGAAAGTTTTTTATTTCCCCATCAATTCTGAGTGAGACCCTTGCTGGGTACAGTAATCTTGGTTGTAGGTTTTCGCTTTCAGTACTTTAAATATATCTTGCTATTTGTTCTGGCCTACAGAGTTTCTCCTCAAAGATCAGCTGTTAAGCATATGGGGTTTTCCTTGTATGCTTCTTGTTACTTCTCCCTTGCTGCTTTTAATATTTTTTCTGTTTAGTCTTTGTTAGTTTGATTAATATATGTCTTGGTATATTTCTCCCTGGGTTTATCCTGTATGGGACTCTTTGTGCCTCTTGGATTTGATTGACTGTTGGGGAAATTTTCAACTATAATCTCTTCAAAAGTTTTCTCATACCTTTTTTCTCTTCTTCTGGAACCTCTATAATTTGAATGTATTTTATATGGTCCCAGAGGTCTCTGATACTGTCCTCAGCTCTTTTCATTCTTTTTACTTTATTCTGCTCTTCAGAAGTTATTTCCACCATTTTATATTCCAGCTGACTGATTCGTTCGTCTGCTTCAGATATTCTGCTATTGATTCCTTTTAGCATATTTATAATTTCAGTAATTGTGTTGGTTTGTCTCTGTATGTTTATTCTTTAATTCTTCTAGGTCTTTGTTACATGATTCTTGCATTTTCTCCATTTTGTTTTCAAAGTTTTTGATAATCTTTATTACCATTATTCTGACTTCTTTTTCAGGTAGTTTACCTATTTCCTCTTCATTTATTTGGACTTCTGTGTTTCTAGTTTGTTCCTTCATTTGTGCACTATTTCCCTACCTTTTCATTATTATTTTTTTAAGTTATTATGTTTGTGCTCTCCTTTTCCCAGGCTTCAAGGAAAGTTGACTTCTTTCCTTGAAGAAGGTTGAATTCTTTCTTCCGTTTGGTTTCTGCCCTCCTTTGTGTGAGCTTCCTATAGGGTGAGAATTGTGCTGAATTTTTGTTTGTTTGTTTATCCACTGATGGGCAAGGCTGAGTGAGGTGGTAATCCTGTGTGCTGATGATTGGGTTTGTATTTTTGTTTTGTTTCTTTTTTAGATGAGGAGTCCTGCACAGGGTGCTACTGGAGGTTGCGTGATGCCGGATCTTATATTCAAGTGGTTTCTTTTGTGTTAGTTCTCACTATTTCATACTCCCTAGGGTTAGTTCTCTGGTAGCCTAGGGTCGTGGAGTCAGGGCCTCCACTCCAAAGGCTCAGGGATTGATCTCTGGTCAGGAATGAAGATTCCACAAATGGTTTGTTGTGGCATTAAGTGAAATCAAAACAAATATTCAAAAAGAGAAACAAAAGATGAACCCCAGACAAATGGCAGTTACAAAATCAGGCAAATAACAATTAAAATATGTAATATACACATATACATATACACCCATGAGCAAAGTGAAAACAGTCCAACAGAAATAAAGTACAGTAGATTGACCCAGCAAACAAAGGAAATAGAAAAATTATGTTTACCAGTTAAGAAAAAAACTTACTTAAGCATAAACTGGAAAACAAAACTAATGCAAGGTGCCAAGTGTGGAATAAAGCAATGAAAACAAAACTAACAAATATGTTAAGAGGAAGGAAAGAAAGAAAAAAAAGAAAGAATAGATATATAAAGTTAAATAGAGGTAGATGAAGATTTATATACATTAAAGATTAACTGCAAGGGGAAAAGAACAGTAGGAAAGGCAAACAAAGGAATAAGTGTAGAAAAAATATAATAGGTTTTTAAAAATTAAAAATATATAAAAGAGCAAAGGAAAAAAAAACAGAAGAAGAAAGAAAAAAGGGGTGAAAAGGAAAACTCCACAGAATTGCAAAAACCCAATGGAGAGGCAGAAGTTTATAACAACAATAGAAAGTATGAATGAATACACACACACACAAACACACACAAAATCAGAACAGTCCAACAAAAATAAAGTACAATAGATTGACCCTGAGAACAAAGGAAACCAAAAATTATACCTTCCTGAACAAAACTAATTAAAACACAAACTGGAAAACAAAACTGAATCAAGGTGCCAACTGGGGAATAAAGCAATGAAAATAAAACTAATAGATATGTTGGCAGAAAAAAAGAAAAGAAAGAAAGAATAGACATACAAAGTTAAATAAGGTAGATAAAGAAGATTTATAAATGTTAAAGATTAACTGAAAGGGGAAAAGAACAGTATTAAAAGCAAACAATGGAATAAATGTAGAAAAATAATAATAGGTTTTAAAAATTAAAATTAAAAAAAGAGAAAAAAATAGGATAACTCCAAAGAACTGCAAAAGCCCAACATAGAGGCAGAGGTTTATGACAACAATAAAATATGTGACTGAGAAAAAAAAAAGAAGCTCAAAAGTTTAATTGGATTTCTTAGTGTCAATTAAGGGCTTCCCTTCTAGTTCAGATGGTAAAATCGACAACTACAACAGAGGGGGACAAAAAGGGGGGAAAAAAAAAAGAAAAAAATCCAGAGGAATCTACAGAACAAGTCAAAAAATAAGAATAATAAATGTTTTTCTTGAGTCACTGCTGTCAGAGTCCTTTCCCTAGCTGGGAGTCACAGTCCGCCTTACCTCCCTGGAATGCCCTCCAACACTGTGCTGATCTCTGGACCTGCTGTGCGGGCAGCTCAGATTCTAATCTGGTCCTAATTCTGTGTGTTCTTGCCTCCAAAGTCCACAGCTATCAGAGCTAGTGCGTTTTCCTTTGTTGGAGCTCTCAGTGCCCTTATATATATTCCGTAGACACAGAGTCTGCTTACTTGATCATGTGGATTTAATCTGCAGCTTGTACAGCTTGTGGGAAGGTTTTGGGTCTTCTTCCTCAGTCACACTGCCCTGAGGTTCAATTGTGGTTTTATTTCCACCTCTACATGTGGGCCATCCACTGGGATTTAGCTCCTGAGGCTTCCCTGAAGAGCTTAGCTTTGCCCCTGTGAGGGCCAAGTGTTGAGGTGGTGCAGCCTTTTGGGTCGCAAGGGTTCTGGCAGCACCAGGTACTCAGGGGGGTTGGTGGCTAGTGAAGCAGGAAATATATAGTGCTCTAGAAGGGTACAGCAACCTGTATTGGCCAATACACTCCATTACTCTTGCCTGGAGAACCCCCTTGACAGAGAAGCCTGGCAGGCCACAGTCTATAGGGTTGCAGAGTAGGACATGGCTGAAGCAACCCTGCATACATAGACACAAGACTTTTTTTTGCTGTGGCAGCTTTGCCCCAGTGATGGTTGAGCATGAAGGTGGCACAGCTGCTTGGCTTGTGGGGACCCTGGCAGCACCCTGTGTGCAGAGACATGGACTGACTTGGCCACGGGAATTATGGTCCTGTCAGATCCTTTTTCTGAGCCTCTTATAGCTGGCAATCAGAAGGCCTCTTTGGCCAGTCTTTCTCCACAGTTCCATCTGTTCAGGCAATTAAATGTCTCCCTTGCCTGGTGTACTTCTCTGTTGGTTGGTGTGTTAGGCACATAGAGGGGGCACCCCTAGCTGGGGTCCTACTCTGTAGATCTGCCTGTCAGGCACTTAAAAGGGCACCCTGGGAGGGGTCCTACTCTGTAGTTCTGCACATCAGTCACTGAAAGGAACACCCTGGGTGGGGTCCTACTTTGTAGTTCAGTGTATCAGGTGTTTGATGGGCCAGCCCCTCTGTTGTTCAGCTGCCAGTGCTGGCGCATGGGGAGAGAAAGGCTATGGTGATGACTCCACCCCCTACATCTGACTCAGCAGTATCGCCTTGCTTCCATGGCTGCCTGGCTTTCCTCCACCGGCATTTCCCACCATGATCTCCTCCCTCACATCCCCTCAATCCATCTCTCTGCCATAAACAGCAGCCCTCACCCTGGCATTGCTCCACAGTCCCTAAATTCCAGCTCCCAGCTGCTGTACCTTCCAGGTGACCAGCATACCTGTCTGGGCTATGTATGGCTGTGGCAAGGACTGTCTGATTCTCATTCCATTTAGGCTGCCACAGATCAGCTGTTTCCGTCTCAGCTTTAAATGTTTCTCCTCTGACTCAGACAGTTGCCCTGCTGTGGGAATTGGACCCCTGCTTCAGTTCCCCCACCCGCTGAGGGCAGGTCCAGTCCTACTAACATTCCTGATTTCCCCCCTAGTTCCTCATCCTACTGAGTTTTCATGTTTCTATGTATTCTTTTCCACTGGTCAGGTATTCCTGTCCACTCTCAGCTTGTGTTCTGCATGCATGTCTGTGTCTGAAGGTGTATTCCTGATGTATCCATGGAGAGAGATGTTCTCCACATCCACCTACTCCTCTGCCATCTTGTTCTCCTCCATGAGAGCATTTTTTGATAATCACAAATTATTGGAAAATTATAAATATATATTTATATCTATGAATTTTTAAAAAATATGTGAATATTGATTTTCTATTTTGCGAAGACTAAAAATATTGTACCAGTGAAAACATTCATGATCTCTTTAAATCTGAACAGATTTTTTAAAAAATTTCTATTGGTTCTTTATAACATCTCAAACAATATTTTTGGAAAAAGAAATTTGATAATTATCTCCACATAAATTCATCTTTAAAAGTTACCAGCTTGCTGCATTGAATAACTTTTATTTTAAATTATATTTTTCTTATATTAATGTAATAAACAATTAAGGTATTTAATGAAGAATGAGGCACATTTTACTATCACTGATCTCAATTTGAAAGTCTTGAGTGTAGTATTTAGATATATAAGCGAGAAAATAAGGGATGATAAGAAATGATTCACTCAACCATATGCATCATTCTGGTTATCTTAATGATACTTTAAATGGTTTCAACTTTATTTTCTAGTTATTTGTTAGAGAATGAATATATATTCAAATCTCCTCGTCATCTTAGAGCAAATAGTATTTATACCAGTATTTTGTCAAATGATCAGTGCAGAGATACATTTATCAAGTATAACTTAGTGCAAGCTCAAGGCACAAAACAAAGAGGTTGCAATACTGAAGTCACAACAGACCCGCTTGTGATCCTAAAGATTTATTTAATTTCCTTGGTATCTTAGTTTTCTCATATTAAAACAGTTCAGTTCAGTCGCTCAGTTGTGCCCAACACTTTGAGACCCCATGGACTGCAGCACACCAGGCCTCCCTGTCCATCACCAACTCACCGAGTTTATTCAAACTCATGTCCATTGAGCCGGTGATGCCATCCAACCATCTCATCCTCTGTCGTCCCCTTTTCCTTCCACCTTCAATCTTTCCCAGCATCAAGGTCTTTTCAAAAGAGTCACTTCTTTTCATCAGGTGGTCAAAGTATTCACGTTTCAGCTTCAGCATCAGTCCTTCCAATGAATATTCAGGGCTGATTTACTTTAAGATGTACTGGTTGGATCTCCGTGCAGTCCAAGAGACTGTCAAGAATCTTCTCCACTACAGTTCAAAAGCATCAATTCTCTGGCCCTCAGTTCTCTTTATGGTCCAACTCTGAGGTCCGTACATGACTACTGGAAAACCATAACTTTGACTAGATGGACCTTTGTTGGCAAAGAAATGTCTCTGCTTTTGAATATGCTGTCTAGGTTGGTCATGGATTTTCTTCCAAGGAGCAAGTGTCTTTGAATTTCATGGTGGCAGTCACCATCTGCAATGATTTTGGAGCACCCCCCCCAAAAAAAAATAATAAAATAAATAAATGAAGTATCTCACTGTTTCCACTGTTTCCATTCTGTTTTCCATGAAGTGATGGGACCAGATGCCATGATCTTAGTTTTCTGAATGTTGAGTTTTAAGCCAACTGTTTCACTCTCCTCTTTCACTTTCATCAAGTGGCTCTTTAGTTCTTCTTTGCTTTCTTCCATAAAGGTGGTGTTATCTGCATATCTGACGTATTTGATATTTCTCCTGGCAATCTTGATTCCAGCTTGTGCTTCGTCCAGCCCAGCATTTCGCATGATGTACTCTGCATATAGGTTAAATAAGCCGGGTGACCATAGGCACCCTTGACATACTCATTTCCCGATTTGGAGCCAGTCTGTTGTTCCATGTCCAGTTCTAACTTTTGCTTCCTGACCTGCATACAGATTTCTCAGGAGGCAGGTCATGTGGTCTGGAATGCCCATCTTTTTCAGAATTTTCCATAGTTTATTGTGATCCATACAGTCAAAGGCTTTGGCGTAGTCAATAAAGCAAAAGGCAAAGTTTTTCTGGAACTCTCATGCTTTTTCAATGATCCAGTGCATGTTGGCAATTTGATCTCTGGTTCTTCTGCCTGCATGAACATCTTAAATCCTGATTTGGACAATTTTTAGCATTACTTTTCTAGCATGTGAAATGAGTACAATTGTGCAGTAGTTTGAACATTCTTTGGCATTCCCTTTCTTTGGGATTGGAATGAAAACTGACCTCTTCTAGTCCTGTGACCACTGATGAGTTTTCCAGATTTGCTGGCATATTGAGTGCAGCCCTTTCACAGCATCATCTTTTAGGATTTGAAATAGCTCAACTGGAATTCCATCACCTCCACTAGCTTTGTTTGTAGTGATGCTTCCTAAGGCCCACTTGACTTCACATTCCAAGATGTCTGGCTCTAGGTGAGTGATCACACCATTGTGGGTATCTGGGTCATGAAGATCTTGTTGTATAATTCTGTGTTCTTGCCACCTCTTCTTAATATCTCCTTCTTCTATTAGGTCCATACCATTTTTGTCCTTTTTCGTGCTCATCTTTGCATGAAATATTCCCTTGGCATCTGTAATTTTCTTGAAGAGATCTCTATGCATTCCCATTCTGTTGTTTTCCTCTATTTCTTTATACTGATCACTGAGGAAGCCTTTCTTATCTCTCCTTGCTATTCTTTGGAACTCTGCATTCAAATGGGTATCTCTTTCCTTTTCTCCTTTGTCTTTTGCTACTCTCCTTTCACAGCTATTTGTAAGTCCTCCTCAAACAACCATTTTGCCTTTTGGTATTTCTTTTTTGGGGGGATGGTCTTGATCACTGACTCCTGTACAATGTCACGAGCCTCTGTCCATAGTTCTTCAGGCATTCCATCTATCATACGGTATTTACCATATGGTGATGTCATGTGTAGAATGTTCTCTTGTGCTGTTGGAAGAGGGTTTGCTATGGTCAGTATGTTCTCTTGTCAAAACTCTGTTAGCCTTTGCCCGGCTTCATTGTGTGCTCCAAGGCCAAATTTGCTGTTACTCCAGGTAGCTCTTGCCTTCCTACTTTTTCATTCCAGTCCCCTATAATGAAAAGGACATCTTTTTGGGGCGTTAGTTCTAGAAGGTCTTGTAGGTCTTCATAGAACCGTTCAACTTCAGCTTCCTCAGCATTACTGGTTGGGATGTAGACTTGGATTACTATGATACTCAATGGTTTTCCTTGGAAATGAACAGAGATCATCCTGTTGTTTTTGAGATTACATCCAAGTGCTGCATTTTGGATTCTCTTGTTGACTATGACGGCTACTTCATTTCTTCTAAGGGATTCTTGCCCACAGTAGTAGATATAATGTTCATCTGAGTAAAATTCACCCATTCCTGCCTGTTTTAGTTCACTGATTCCTAGAATGTCGACATTGACTCTTACCATCTCCTGTTTAACTACTTCCAATTGGCCTTGATTCATGGACCTAACATTCCAGGTTCCTATGCAATAGTGCTCTTTACAGCGTTGGACCTTACTTCCATCACCTGTCATATCCAAAACTGGGTATTGTTTTTGCTTTGACTCAGTCTCTTCATTCTTTCTGGAGTTATTTCTCCACTCTTCTCTAGTAGCATATTGGGCACCTACTGACCTGGGTAGTTCATCTTTCAGTGTCATTTATTTTTGCCTTTTCATACTGTTCATGGCTCACAGAACAAAAGATTGAGCAAATACCAAAGGAGAGCTGTAAGTCTCCTTACCATCTCTTCTCCTCATGGAGGCAGAGTCAGGCTTGCCACAGCCAAAGCCAGAAGGCATGTTGCTTTCATGCCTCAGAGATGGCATCTTCCAACAAACTGTGAGCAGGCTCCCAGCTGCTAACCACGTATTCCTGAGATCCCAGATGGTTGACATCCACCAGGAGGGTTGCAGCCTGAGGTCAGCTCTCCAGAGGAGACATGGCACATCTGAGAGAGTGCCCTTACAGTGCACCCAGGAAACCGAGTATCCAGGACTGGGGAGGTGATTAATATGCACGGCCTACCTGGGTCAGTGTGCTCGCCAAGCACCTGGTAGCCTGAGCTGCTCAGACCTGGGAAGGGTACAAAACGCATGCCCAACCCACAGTGACTGAGCCAGAACTGTGTCTGAATGTCTCCTGCTGAGGTCCGGGTCAGCAGTGGCCTGCCACAGGGGTGAGGACTCTGGGTGCAGCAGACTTGGGTATGGCATAAGCCATCTTGGAGGAGGTCGCCATTAACCCCACCACAGAACCACCAGAACTTACACAAGACTGGGGAAACAGACTCTTGGAGAGCACAAACAGAATCTTGTGTGCACCAGGACCCAGGAGAAAGGAGCAGTGACCCCACAAGAGACTGACCCAGACATGCCCATGAGTGTCTAGGTGTATCCAGCAGAGGCGTGGGTTTGTGGTGGTCTGCTGCAGGGTCGGGGGCACTGAGTGAAGCAGTGCATGCATGGGACCTTTTGAAGGAGGTCACCATTATTTTCATTACCTCCACTGTAGTTTGGCCTCAAGGACGATTATTTGACCTAGTTTCTCTGATGGCATGTTAATAAACAGTAGAGTAATTCACATCCATCCTCCTTCCCATATCTTGCTATAAACTACTTTCATGCTGTAAGCTTTATTAGACATTAATTAACCCCAATATCCAAACATTAACAAAGTAGACACAAATTTCCTCTCTCTGTTTTCTTTGTGCCACCCAGTGCATAATATGGCCAAGACCCAAACTTTGATATAGTTAGGCAAGGAAAATAGTAGGAAATGTATGTTATCTGGAGAAAAGAGATGGCAAATAAAACACAACAGAAAAAGAAAATATTTTTGTTTTCAGCCTGGCCAGTATTTCTGATCATCTTTGCTGGTTTTTCAGAATCTACAACCTATTGTTTTTCAGTCACTAAGTCACATTTGACTCTGTTTCCTTGTGGACTGCAGCACACCAGGCTTCCCTGTACTTCACTATCTCCTGGAGTTTGCTAAGGTTCATGTCCATCAAGTCAGTGATGGTATTTAACCATCTCATTCTCTGCTGGCCCCTTCTCCTTTTGCCTTCAATCTTTCCCAGCATCAGGGTCTTTTCTATTGAGTCAACTATTTACATCAGGTGAGCAACATATTGGAACTTTGGCAATCGTCCTTCCAAGAAATATTTAGGTTTAATTTCTTTTGGGATTGACAGATTTGATCTCCTTGCAGTCCAAGGGACTCAAGGGTCTTCTCCAGCAGCACAGTTCAAAAGCATTAATTCTTCAGTGCTCTGCCTTCTTTATGGTCCAATTCTCGTATCCATACATGACTACTGGTAAATCCATAGCTTTGATTATACAGACCTCTGTTGGTTAAGTGATGTCTCTGCTTTTTAATTAGTTCATCATATTGAATTTTAAAAATTTTAGAAAACATATTACTGTCTCAATAAATGCAGATAAAACAGTTAACAAAACCACATCCGTTAGTGATATAAATTATTGAAACATTAAGATAGAGACTTCCTAAACTTAATAAACGATGTCTACAGAAGTCTATAACTAGTATCATTCATGTGTCCTGCTCTGTTGCTTCAGTCATATCCAACTCTTTGTGACCCCATGGACCATAGCCTGCCAGGTTCCTCTGTCCATGTGATTCTCCAGGCAAGAATACTGGAGTGGGTTGCCATGCCCTCTTCCAGAGCTAGCATCATATCTAATGGCAAAAATTTAATCTTTTACTCTGGAGATATGGAAGAAAACAAGGTCATTCATTCCCACCACTTCTGTCTGTCATTGTCCTTGAGATTCTTGTCAATATAATGATATAAGAAAAAGAATAAAAAGCATCCAAATTTAAAAAGGAATATTTTTATCTGATGATTTTCTAATTTTTTTGCGAATAGTTTGATCAACATTTTGATGGAATATGTAAAACTCACTGAAACAAATAAGTGAATTGAACACAAAACCTAATAAGTAAGTGAAGGAAAAATATCTGTATATAAAAATCAATTGTCTCTTATATAAGAGCAATGAATAATCAGAAATTAGATTTATAACCAATACCATATATAATAGTGTCAAAGCATGAAACACACTTAGAGAAATATCTACCAAAAATATAAGAAAGACCTGTGCAATTATAATACACTGGTGTGATAAATTAAAGAGACCAAAATAAATAAACAGTATACCACTTTTATGAGTTCAAAGACCTGATATTGTTGAGAGAAAATTTCTGTCCAAATTGATATACAGATATAAGAAATCCTAATCAAAATCCAAACAGATGCTTTGCAGAAATTGAAATTTTGATTTTCAAATTTACATGGAAATGCAAAATTATATAATACCCAAAAAGCCTTGAGAGAAAAGAATAAATTTGTAAAGGTGACACTACCTTTTGCAAGATAGTATAAGGACTCAATAATCAAGATGTGTGCTAATGGCATAAATTCAAACAGACAAAACAATAGAACAAGACAGTGAATAGTGATATTATTGGAAGACAATTGGGAAATGATAGACTTAAAAAAGCAGTGCTATAACAGTTGGATATCCATACACACACAAAAAATGTCCTCAGACCCATACCTCACACCATACAAAAATTAAGTCAAGATAAACTGGAGATCTAAATGTAAATCCCAAAATATAAAAGTTCTAGAAGAACACATAGAAGAAAATCTTTGTTTCTATGAATTAGACAAAGATTTATAGGATACAACACTAAAAAGATGCTTAATAAAATCAAAGTTTATAAATTGAACTTCATCAAAATTAAAAATCTGCTCTACAAAGATACTGCTAGAGAAATGAAAGGACAGTACACAAACCAGGGAAAATACTGGCAAATCACACATGTAATAAATTATTTTTATCCAGAATATGTAAAGACCTTTCCATTCAATTTAAAAAATTAGGCTGGACAAGAGATTTAAATAGTCACTAAAGTGATAAATACATGATAAATAAGCACATGAAAAATAGTCAAATATATATGTATTTTTTAAAAAGCAAATTAAATAATACTACACATCACATAGAATAGCAATTAAAAGTCCAGACATACCAAAGGTTAGTGAAGATGTGAAGAAACCAGAATTTTCATTCACTGAATCACCTAGAAAAATAGTTTGACAATTTTGTTAAATTTAATGATGTACCTACCTATGATATGATCTAGTCATTTTACTCCCCAGTACACACCTATGAGATATGTTCTAATACTTTTTGTATGCCCATACATGCCCATACTTTTTGCATGCGTATTAATAGAAGCCTTTCTTGTAATAACTCAGATCTGGAACTAATTCAAATGTTCATCATTAGTTTCAATACATAAACAAACTGGTATATCAATACATTGGACTATTACTCAAGAATAAAAATAAATACGTGCTATAGCACTCATACAATTCCATTTTTATAAAATTTTGGAATGTGCAAAATGAATAGATATGAAAATCAGATCAGAGGAAGCCGAGAGATGAGGAAGGGAATAAGGAGGAGGGAAAGAAATACAAAGGAGCATTAGAAAATTTAGGGAGCAATGAATATGTTCAATGTCTTTTAACAGTGAGGGCTTCATGACTGTTTACAAATGTCGACTTATATTGTACTCTCTATGTATGTATAACTTATTAATTGTCCTTTAAGACTGCTGTTTGAAAATTTATCTTTGGATGCATTGCTGCTGCTGCTAAGTCACTTCAGTAATGTCCGACTCTGTGCGACCTCATAGACGGCAGCCCACCAGGCTCCTCCATCCCTGGGATTCTCCAGGCAAGAATACTGGAGTGGGGTGCCATTGCCTTCTCCGTGTGGATGCATTAACTTCATGTTATTTTATAATAGTAGTAGTAGAAGAACATATTAGAAAGCTTGGGTTGCAGTCCCAGAAGAAGTAATCCTGAATTCCAAATTCAGGATTTGGAAACACAACCCACTCCAGTGTTCTTGCTTGGAGAATCCAGGGGACCGGGGAGCTTGGTGGGCTGCCGTCTATGGGGTCGCACAGAGTCGGACACGACTGAAGCGACTTAGCAGCTGGCTGACACACATACTCCTTTGCACATACTCCAAACTCTTCTGGCTGACACTGCAACATAAAATGTTGGAGTGAAAAAAGAATAATACAACCTGGGAATTTAATAATGGAATTTGTCATTGATATAAGTAATATTTATTCAGTATTTACTATGTCCTAGGTCTTTTTCTAAGAGCATTCCGTGAGTATTATTCATGTAATATCACAGGCCTCTGTATAATCTTCCTCTGGAAATCTTGAATAATCATCTTGATAGCCAAATGGACTTTTGGATATTTTCCATGGAAGATCCCCTGGAGAAGGGAATAGCTACCCACTCCAGTATTGTGGCCTGGAGAATTCCATGGACTATATTCCATGGGGTAACAAAGAGTCAGACACAACTGAGTGACTTTCACTTATTAATTCTAATCTTACCTGGAAAGAGTTGGGTGAATAATCTGCCTCCACTATTTCCAGAGCCTGGTCCTATAGAGTCATGGCCACTCTCTTCTAAGATATAATTTACATGTGCTCTGATAAGCAAGTGAACAAAAAAGTGAACAAAAAATAATATTCTGAACTTTTTGTCTCTGTTCTCTGAAAACTTCTCATGCATGCTACTTGGTAATTTTATTTATTTAGTTTTTTTTTTTTTTTTTTTTTTGAGTATAGGGAAGAAGATTGACTCTCATGGTCACAATAGAAAGAGGTAGCAGTGGATAGGTTGTAATTAGATATCATTACTGGTAAATACATAAAATGTATACAGATTTAAGGCTAATTTAATGCTTTGGAAGCAGTTACTATAAAAATTCAAGATGCTTAACCATTTACAGATTTCTTTTTCTGTCTGCTCAGTTCATGTTGTCTGAATCTCACCTCTAATGCTCCTGAACATGAGGATAGGATCAGTATTTTCATTTTGAATACTTAGCACTTGGAAAAGTGAATACATAGCATGAGCCTAATGTGTGCCTGTTTAATTCAATCAGATTCAGAAGAGGTAACTCTCAACTTGTTCTAGTAAGTCTCTTCTTTGTCCTTACATCCTTCTTTCTCTCTGCCTATGCTATTTACTATTCAATGGCAATTGCATGATATTTCATTAAGGAAGTAGAATAAAATAGGAATATAGAAGAGGTAGTATTTCAAGGTTGATTCATGTGCAATGATTTTCATGATTTCTAATTTTTTTGCTTTCACATTTCATATAATTTTAAGTTGCAAGCATATTCATCAAACCTGGAAGTTTTAACTTCCTGATTGAAGAGGTATCCTTTGGATCCTGTTCATAATTTCATATTTAACAAATATATAATTTACTCTAGTTTTGTAAAAATTTAATCACTTCATGTACATTATCTTTGATTTGAATTTTATTTCTTTCAAATTTATGAAAGGGATATATGAAAAATTTATAGTAATTATATTCTAATTATCTTTTCTAGTACACAGTATCAACTATTTTACTTAAACTTAAAACTTCTAAAGGTGTTTCAATGTATTTATTATATCTGCTCCCTATAATTTTTCCATCTTTAAGATTTATATCACCTGATTATTTTGTCTAGAAATTAGGAGTTCAATTACTTTTATAATATACTTTCTCTCTATGTAAAAAAAAAATTAGTTATATTAGTGAATGAAATAATTGATTCATCATAAAACAATAATATAGAAAATATGCTTAAGTATTCAGAACTCCAAATTTAAATGGCATAAGTAAATATGAAATAAAGAACTTGTTATATTTTGTTAAGTCCCAACCTATTTGCCAACATCATTTATAAAATTCAAACAATCACTTCAACTCTTATTCATATTGTAACCATTGAATCAATGTTAAGAAAGTAGGATGATAAATATATCCATCCCTATATGTCATATATTCAATATTAATTTTTTTAAGTTTATATGTTTTATTTTTGTTTTTGTTCTCCTGACCCGCATGATCTTATTTCCCAGACTAGGGATCAAACCTGCACCCCTGCAGTGGAAGTGCCCAATCTTAACCACTGGGAAGCAAGGAAAGTCCTGTGTTCAGTGTTATTTCATGATAATAAGATAATTAAAGGAAAATCTATACTCAACATTGCCACACTCTAAATAAAAAGAGTTTTATCTCTGTTTCCTTTTTTCCTACCATACTGCCAAGATTGAAAGTGAAAATGTTAGTCACTTAGTCTGCCAAATTCTTTGCAACCCTGTGGACTGTAGCCCACTAGGCAACTCTAGGTCCGTGGAATTCTCCAGTCAAGAATACTGGAGAGGGTAGCCATTCCCTTCTCAAGGGGATCTTTCAGACCCAGGGATCAGACCTGAATCTCCTTCACTGCAGGCAAATTCTTCACCATCTGAACAACCAGGGAAGCCCATGGTCAAGATTTACTGGGTGCAAAAATAGAAGTTGAAGATGGCACATAGTGCATTACATTGTGGCCAGTCTACAGCATGTACATTTGAAATTTTAAAACATGAATCTTGAGCTGAAATTCAAAACAATATATTGGCTAATGCATTTATCATCATTTTCTAGTATGATTGAATCCAAATTTTTAATACTTTGTGAAATTGTCATGGCCAAAGTAAAATATTGATTCCCGACTGCTCAGATTTGGGAAATTTTATCCTTGAGTGTCAATGCAAGAAAATATGATATTTTAAATTTCTGAAGGCATTTAGATTTTTGAAGAGAAATAACACAGGTCCACACTAGAATTTGAAGATACTTTATGTCCATTTAGTTCTCTGTTGAATTTTAAATGGTTATTTAAGCACATGTACACAAAATAATATTTTAGTTTCCATCATTATGTAAATGGGGGTATGGGAGAGAGAACCAGTAATATTAATTTCCGTAAGCTTCCTGGACACAAAAGTAAACATACCAGACAAATTTTGAGCATAAAATAAATATATAATCCAGGCATCAATTCTGAAGTTTATTATTATTATAATGAAATTATCAGGACACTAATATTGACAAATCATTTGGATGTCTGTCCTTGTATTTTAAAGCTATTAATATATAATGCAAGGTGCTTGTTTTATAAATTCAATTTACAATCAAGGCTTTATCTTCTAATGAATTTATACCTACTCCTTTACCAAACTATTCACTAATTAAAACATTACAACTATTATGGATTAGACAGAAAATATCTTTGTGCTCATACATCAAGATAGTCATGGGACATAATGAAATTATATTCTTATCAATTATAGCAAAATATTGAAATAATTGTATAAAAAACCTTGATTATACATGGATGGGTTTTAAGTATAAATTTAAAAAATAATTTAAGAATTTATATATAAGAAGATTTAAAATATAAATATATCAATGATAAATTGAATTGTTTAAAAATATTCAAATAGCATAAAATCTAAGTAAGTAAATCACATTTAAACAAAGAGAAATTTTAAATCCTAATGATGGGTTCTGAAGTCATTCTGTCATGATATATACCTCTACAATTAAAAAAATAGAGCTTTGTCTTACTATAATTGGGGCTTCCCAGGTGGCACTAGTGGTAAAGAACACAGGTAAAAAGTCAAGGCAGGAATTGTAAGAGATGCAGGTTCGATCCCTGAGTTGGGAAGATCCCTCAGAGGAGGGCCTGGCAACCAAATCCAGTATTCTTGCCTGGAGTATCCCGTGGACACAGGAGCCTGGCGGGCTATAGTCCATATGGTCACAAAGAGTTGGCCGTGAGTGAAGCGACTTAGAACACCTACTATAATAATTATATTATTTTTTTGATACTGAATATATAATTTGAATTTTCAGGGGCAACTTGATCTTTTTTCGGTGGAGTGACTTTCTCCATCAGTGCAATAGTATAGTCGCTAACGCACATCTCACTCCGAAGGTTTCAACTACATAGACATCTATGCAATTGCTTATCTAATAATTTCAATGATCTCTCTCTCTTTCTCTATCACAAACCCACACACATACATATACAAACACAAAAAAGAGCACTCCTACCCCTTCATTATTCACGCATTTACTTTGAGTCAGGAAAATTTTCTCACAGATTACAACACAACCATAAAGACACTTGGTTGATTTGGGGAAGAATTATTCCCATTTAAAATGAGTGATAATAGAAGTGGACCCATCATATCAGGTATAAAAAATTCTACAGGGATAATATATGATCAGTAAGACAGCACAGAGAAGAATATACACAGAATTTTTGTGATGCCTTGGATTAAATTCATGTTCATAGATTCCTTTTAAAAATTGCATAAGCAAATAAAACTATAAATATATTTTAAAGTTCTTAGAAAAATTTTAGAATCCTATAAAATATGGAATATAAACTACAAAAATTCAGAAAGGAAGAGGAAAAGAATACAAAGGTATTGTAGAAATAAAGAATAATTTTAAGTCCTCCAAAAAGAGAATGAACTTTAGTTATGACCCAGGAATCAAACTGGGGTCCCCTGTATTGCAGGCATATTCCTTACCAACTGAGCTGTCAGGGAAGCTCTTACTTAATAGTTAATGAAAATAAACATCAGCTCAAGTGCAAGTGAGCAAAATAAAAAGTAATAGCAAAAGTTGTTTATTAGATAGTTCATATATGCACATGATAGTAAAGTATATTCTATATTTCCATTAATATATTCCAAATAAGGTGGTTTTAAAGGAAGAATGAAAAATTAAAAATTTTTCCAAACATAAATTAATTCATAATATAACAAAGATTTCATAATATAACATATCAGTTCAGTTCAGTTCAGTCGCTCAATTCTGCCTGACTCTTTGTGACCCCATGAATTGCAGCACGCCAGGCATCTCTGTCCATGACCAACTTCTGGAGTTCACCCAAACTCATGTGCACTGAGTTGGTGATGCCATCCAGCCATCTCATCCTCTGTCGTCCCCTTCTCCTCCTGCCCCCAATCCCTCCCAGCATCAGGGTCTTTTCCAATGAGTCAACTCTTTGCATCAGGTGGCCAAAGTATTGGAGTTTCAGCCTCAGCATCAGTTCTTCCCATGAACACCCAGGATTGATCTCCTTCAGAATGGACTTGTTGGATCTCCTTGCAGTCTAAGGGACTCGCAAGAGTCTTCTCCAATACCACAGTTCAAAAGCATCAATTCTTTGGCTCGCAGCTTTCTTCACAGTCCAACTCTCACATCCATACATGACCACTGGAAAAACAATAGCCTTGACTAGACGGACCTTTGTTGGAAAGTAATGTCTCTGCTTTTGAATATGCTGCCTAGGTTGGTCATAACTTTCCTTTCAAGGAGTAAGCGTCTTTTAATTTCATGGCTGCGATAACCATCTGCAGTGATTTTGGAGCCCAAAAAAATAAAGTCTAACACTGTTTCCCCATCTATTTCCCATGCAGTGATGGGACCAGATGCCATGATCTTAGCTTTCTGAATGTTGAGCTTTAACCCAACTTTTCACTCTCCTCCTTCACTTTCATCAAGAGGCTTTTTAGTTCCTCTTCACTTTCTGCCATCAGGGTGGTGTCATCTGCATATCTGTGGTTATTGATTTTTCTCCTGGAAATCTTGATTCCAGCTTGTGCTTCTTCTAGCCCAGCGTTTTTCATGATATACTCTGCATACAAGTTAAATAAGCAGGGTGACAATATACAGCCTTGACATACTCCTTTTCCTGTTTGGAACCAGTTTGTTGTTCCATGTCCAGTTCTAGATAATCACGATGGTGTGATCACTCACCTAGAGCCAGACATCCTGGAATGTGAAGCCAAGTGGGCCTTAGAAAGCATCACTATGAACAAAGCTAGTGGAAGTGATGGAATTCCAGTTGAGCTACTTCAAATCCTGAAAGATGATGCTGTGAAAGGGCTGCACTCAATATGCCAGCAAATCTGGAAAACTCAGCAGTGGCCACAGGACTGGAAAAGGTAAATTTTCATTCCAATCCCAAAGAAAGGCAATGCCAAAGAATGCTCAAACTACTTCACAATTGCACTCATCTCACATGCTAGTAAAGTAATGTTGAAAATTCTCCAAGCCAGGCTTCAGCAATACGTGAACCATGAATTTCCAAATGTTCAAGCTGGTTTTAGGAAAGGCAGAGGAACCAGAGATCAAATTGCCAACATCCACTGGATCATGGAAAAAGCAAGAGAGTTCCAGAAAAACATCTATTTCTGCTTTATTGATTATGCCAAAGCCTTTGACTGTGTGGATCATAATAAACTGTGGGAAATTCTGAAAGAGGTGGGAATACCAGACCACCTGACCTGCCTGTTGAGAAACCTATGTACAGGTCAGGAAGCAACAGTTTGAACTGGACATGGAACAAACATATATATGTATATAAATCATCTTTCTGTACACCTTAAGCTAGCACAACATTGTAAACTAACTGTATTTCAATTAAAAAATATATACCACAATATATCACATACTATTCCAAATAAGAAATGCTAAAAAGCAATAAAAACTGTGTCAAGTTTGTAAGATGAGGAATAAATCCCTTGAAAGTACAGGGAGTAAAAGTGATCCCCTAACTTAAAAACAACAACAAAAAAAAGCTGTCTGAGTTCACATATTAAAATTGCACATTCAGAGCTAGAAGCAAATTAGCAATGACTGAAAGGTCTTTGGGGAAAGAGAGAGACCAAAGAATTTTGAACTGAGTGAAACCACATTTAAATATAATAACAAAAGGAAAATACTTTCAAACAAGATAAAACATTTAGAAAATCTTCTCATTTTAAGAAATACTGCTGAACAAAAGGTTGTAGTCAACTGAGAAATTAAACAAGAATATATGTAGTGACATCAGAAAGAAGGTGGTATAAGAATTCCTATAGAAATTTTAATTTCTAGCACTGTCCCCTCCCTAAAACATTAATTTCAATAACTATCTGCACACACACACATACAATTACTTTCACAAGTAGTTAAGGATTCCAAGTGAGGATTTATAGCACCTGATTGAAGAACAGAAATAGTTATTGAAAAGTATAAGAAAAATAGATCCACATTATCCCCATTATTAAGCTCAGACTTAAGCCCAGGTAGCTTAGCACTGAGAAGCACACCCATGGGAAAAGGAGAATTAAATGAGCAGCTGACTTTGCTGTAAACCCCAACACTGGCCTGCTCTAGCACAAGGCTGCCGGGGACCAGCCCCGGCTGATCCAGGGAATTCGAAGCGGGGACGGCGTCGGCGAAGATCAGGAAACAATTGCTTAATTAAACGTTAATTAAGGATATAAAGAGTAATAGAATGAGGATAGCTCAGTAGGAAAATTCAGTGGAGAAAAGAGGCTGAAATAAGGATAGCTCAGTGAGGAAATTCAGTGTAGAAAAGAGGCTGAATAATTCAGCCAGAAGGTAAGAGAAAGAACGACATGGTGAGACCAAGTTTCGGTGAACAAGGCCCGCACTTTATTTTCCAAAGTAGTTTTTATACCTTAAGTTATGCATAGAGGATAATGGGGGAAGGGGTAGAGTCAGGCAGCAAGCCAGGCTTTCTTCCTGCAAACTTATCATATGCAAAAGCTTAGGTGATTTGCATCATCTTCTGGCCCAGAGGCCTGTTAACATTTTAAGACCTTTTCTTCAGAAAACTTATTTTTTCTCTAAAGGTGATTGGTCAGGAGCCACCCTCCAAAAGCATTAGATAAAGTTGCATTCCTACAGCGCAAAGGTGTGGTGGGCTATAACAAGAAAAAGAATTAACTCAAGGGTCCCAGGTTACAAACATTAAAGCTACTATTTACACCAATTATATTAATCAATACACTGCCAGGGACACAGCAGGTAAGGGATATGGAAACTTAGCAGCAAACATTGGCCCAACAAGTGAAAATCCCTTCACCAATACAATTTCTAATCAATCTTTTAACTACTCAAAAGAATCTGTGTTTAGACAGTTTAGAACATCTCCTGCCTCTCACAGTTGGGAGGCTCTGAACAATCACATGTGGCCGGAAAACCTATTCAGGCAGGCTAGAGGATTTCCAAAGGAGTTTGTAGGTTAAACACTGTCACACCCAGGAATTATTAACTGGAGCTGTAAGCTAACTTTTTTCAGAGAGGTAGTGGGGGACAGCCCCCCGTAAAGTCAGAGGTGTAGGTGAAAGCACAAAGCAGAAAGTAGGCAGACTCTGGTTTTGGGGGTAGATTGCTCGAGAATTTCCAGAGAGACTCCTGAGGCTTGATCCCGCCTTTGCGTATGCCAAGCCTCCTTCCTCATGACCTTTGTCATGGGTGGAGTTCCTCACGCTGGCTACCGGCAGTGATAGAATTCCAGTTGAGCTATTCCAGATCCTGAAAAGTGCTGCACTCAATATGCAATATGCACTCAATAAAAATGAAGAAATCCTTATAGAGGTATTAACAATTTCCAAGTCTCTTAGTGTGTCCATCAGTATTTCTTCAGAAAGCTGTACTGACATTGGACAGGGAAATAAAGGTTCTGGAAGTTAGTACAATTTCTCTCCAGTGGATTGATGAGTATGTTGAACCTATGGACCTGATAGGTAGGTACCATGGTGAACGTAAGGGATGATTAATGATTTAAAAATAATTCTTACACTTGAGCTTGAAACTAAGTTTAGTTGTCATCTACCAGCTTTGGAAATGTGAAAGACCCATGAGATTTCGACTATGAGATACAACTATAAAAATGACCACATAGAAACTGACTTGATAAGGACTTATGATAGGTTTCTGAGTTAGTTGAACAGTGAATCTTGTCATGATTCAGTAGTGAGACACACACACACACATTTATATATATATACTTTCAGACATAGATGCCAACTAAAATTATATTTGCAATGTGAAGCAAAAGAAAATACTAATTGGCTAAGGAAATCCATTTTATTATACTGACAATGATATGTCATTCTGTCCTTTTCTTTTTCACTTCACAAAAATGTATAATGAATACATTTACATGTGATGAAGGAAAGAATAATGTGAATTGCAATCATGTAGCTAGTTGAATTGTGCTTATATCAAAAATGAAAAATAACATCCTTAATCCCACATTGAGTCCACTTAATGAGAAAGCTGGCAAGTAGACATTTTTGTTTAAAGTCTCAAAGATTTCATTAGTGTGACTTATAAAATAATTGAGAATGAGATACTGTCCAAATGGGAGTTTCTAGAGTTTTAAAATGAAAAGTATATAATTTTAAAATATACTATTTCATGTTATCTGTTTATGTCAAATAATCAGACATATAATTATCCTTTCATTTGCATAATTTGAATGTCTATTTAATATTTAAAACTCAATTAGATAGGTTGATAATAGTCTGTGGCATGTTTGAACCTAGTATGGAGTCAAGTCATAATGGGACGCTAGTGAAGTGGTTTTCTCTTTGATCCTGACATTAGAATCCTTACTTAATATGCACATATCACTTGGGAGAGGTGACACTCATCTATTTGTCATGATGGCATAATGCCCAATCCTTGGTCAACTGAAGTATCTCTCTAACATTTAAATAATTGCTCTTCTTACTTTCAATTTTTAAGTGATTTTAATGCTCACAAATTTGACAGCTAGTGCCTTCAAAAATTCAAATACTCTGGAAATAAGTACAGTGAATATTGTATCAACTAGTGAATGTCTTTTATTTTTTGAATATCACAAAATGGCCAGTAGATGTAAGTTTCACAGTGAATATTCTACAGTCATTTCTGTTATTGTTGAGATTACTTAAAAAAGCAGCAATCATGGAAATGTGAGGATGGATCCTGTTACCCATGCCGTTTCCCCTAGGGAAAAGGAATGGAACGGCCAATTCAGGAGATGGTATTGGTAGGTTTTTTTGCATATTTCCATAAATAATTAGAAGCATGTAAGACTTTTAGGCAGAACTGTTCTATGACATTGAAGGAAACCTCTTGTTCTAAAATTATGAAGAGAAGTCATTTCACACATCTACATTCATTGCTAGGTGGATTATTTTGGTGAAGAAAGGTTCAGTGAGGAGAAACAAAAGCAATGGCTAAATCCTTGAAAATTTAAAAGTATGCTAAAATTTTAGTTCTCTGTGTAGGTTGGTATGTCTTTTCTGATATTTGTAACAGTGTTCCTAAACAATCAATATACATTTTCTATAAACTACATTTTGAATGCTGCATGATTTAATTCATATATATTCAATGTATTTGGGGACTATTGTTTGCTACAAGGCAATAAATTATTATTTTATTTAACAGAATGGCCTCGTTATTTCTTAATGGATGGATTTAGCATTATTCTTCTTAGTGCTGCCCAGAAGTGTCAAAGGAGCTTATAATCACACTCCCACACCGATAGGCATCAGAAAAGACTAAGAGAAAAGACAAACACTCTGTGTTGAAATGAGCTTGTTTTACTATTCATCAGTAAATAGTGGGAGATCATCATTAATTTCAGTTCATGCTTTTTTACTTCTACTTTAAATCCCTTCTTGACACCTCTTGAGATTATATAAATTATTATATCAGCAGGTATGAGGTATTGAAGCATGCAGTTTCATGCAGGGAGAAATCAAGCAGTTGAACCATTAAAATTAATGCAAATAGCCTGTTTCTATTTAAGACAGAGGAAAGAGTAATTGCAAGGAAAAATTATACATAGTATAACAGGACTGTCTATAAACTATTATTAAAATTGTATATTGTTTTAATATAACTATTAATACATTTTTCAATATCAATTTTCTTTCTATGTATATTTAGTTCAGTTCAGTAGCTCAGTCGTGTCTGACTCTTTGCGACCCCATGAATTGCAGCACGCCAGGCCTCCCTGTCCATTACCAATCCCAGAGTTCACTCAGATTCGAGTCCCTCGAGTTAGTGATGCCATCCAGCCATCTCATCCTCTGTTGTCCCCTTCTCCTCCTGCCCCCAATCCCTCCCAGCATCAGAGTTTTCCAATGAATCAACTCTTCGCATGAGGTAGCTAAAGTACTGGAGTTTCAGCTTTAGCATCATTCCTTCCAAAGAAATCCCAGGGCTGATCTCCTTCAGAATGGACTGATTGGATCTTCTTGCAGTCGAAGGGACTCTCAAAAGTCTTCTCCAACACCACAGTTCAAAAGTATTAATTCTTTGGCACTCAGCTTTCTTCACAGTCCAACTCTCACATCCATACATGACCACAGGAAAAACCATAGCCTTGACTAGATGGAACTTTGTTGGCAAAGTAATGTCTCTGCTTTTCAATATGCTATCTAGGTTGGTCATAACTTTTCTTCCAAGGAGTATGCGTCTTTTAATTTCATGGCTGCAGTCACCATCTGCAGTGATTTTGGAGCCCCAAAAAATAAAGTCTGCTCCTGTTTCCACTGTTACCCCATCTATTTCCCATGAAGTGATGGGACCAGATGCCATGATCTTCGTTTTATGAATGTTGAGTTTTAAGCCAACTTTTTCACTCTCCTCTTTCACTTTCATCAAGAGGCTTTTGAGTTCCTCTTCACTTTCTGCCATAAGGGTGGTGTCATCTGCATATCTGAGGTTATTGATATTTCTCCCGGCAATCTTGATTCCAGCTTGTGCTTCTTCCAGCCCAGCGTTTTTCATGATGTACTCTGCATAGAAGTTAAATAAGTAGGGTGACAATATACAGCCTTGACATACTCCTTTTCCTATTTGGAACCAGTCTATTGTTCCATGTCCAGTTCTAACTGTTGCTTCCTGACCTGCAAACAAATTTCCCAAGAGGCAGGTCAGGTGGTCTGGTATTCCCATCTCTTTCAGAATTTTCCACAGTTTATTGTGATCCACACAGTCAAAGGCTTTGGCATAATCAATAAAGCAGAAATAGATATTTTTCAGGAACTCTCTTGCTTTTTTGATGATCCAGCAGATGTTGACAATTTGATCTCTGGTTCCTCTGCCTTTTCTAAAACCAGCTTGAACATCTGGAAGTTCATGGTTCACACATTGCTGAAGCCTGGCTTGGAGAATTTTGAGCATTACTTTACTAGCGTGTGAGATGAATGCAATTGTGCGGTAGTTTGAGCATTGTTTGGCATTGCCTTTCTTTGGGATTGGAATGAAAACTGACCTTTTCCAGTCCTGTGGCCACTGCTGAGTTTTCCAAATTTGCTGGCATATTGAGTGCAGCAGTTTCACAGCATCATCTTCCAGGATTTGAAATAGCTCAACTGGAATTCCATCACCTCCACTAGGTTTGTTCGTAATGATGCTTTCTAAGGCCCACTTGATTTCACATTCCAGGCTGTCTGGCTCTAGGTGAGTGATCACCCCATCATGATTATCTGGGTCATGAAGATCTTTTTTGTACAATTCTGTGTATTCTTGCCACCTCTTCTTAATATCTTCTGCTTCTGTTACGTCCATACCATTTCTGTCCTTTATCGAGTCCCTCTTTGCATGAAATATTCCCTTGGTATCTCTAATTTTCTTGAAGAGATCTCTAGTCATTCTGATTCTGTTGTTTTCCTCTATTTCTTTGCATTGATCACTGAGGAAGGCTTTCTTATATACAGTCAACAAAAACAAGACCAGGAGCTGACTGTGGCTCAGATCATGAAATCCTTATTGCCTAATTCAGACTGAAATTGAAGAAAGTAGCAAAAACCACTAGACCATTCTGGTATGACCTGAATCAAATCCCTTATGATTATACAGTGGAAGTGAGAAATAGATTTAAGGGACTAGATCTGATAGATAGAGTGCCTGATGGACTATGGACAGAGGTTTGTGACATTGTACTGGAGACAGGGATTAAGACCATCCCCATGGAAAAGATAAGCAAAAAAGCTAAATGGCTGTCTGTGGAGGTCTTACAAATCACTGTGAAATGAAGAGAAGTGAAAAACCAAGGAGAAAAGGAAAGATATAAGCATCTGAATGCAGAGTTCCAAAGAATAGCATGAAGAAATAAGAAAGCCTTCCTCAGTGATCAGTGCAAAGAAATAGAGGAAAACAACAGAATGGGAAAGACTAGAGATCTCTTCAAGAAAATTAGAGATACCAAGGGAACATTTCATGCAAAGATGGGCTCGATAAAGGACAGAAATGGTATGGATCTAACAGAAGCTGAAGATATTAAGAAGAGGTAGCAAGAATACACAGAAGAACTGTATAAAAAAGATCTTCATGACCCAGATAATCATGATGGTGTGATCACTCACTTAGAGCCAGATATCCATGTGTATTAATTCACTACAAATTAGTTACAAAAAGGCCAGCCTTAAAGTCTACATTTACTTTTATTTCTATTTCTTATCAATACAAGGCTTTCTTTCTTTTTTTTTTTTTAATCTGTTTTCCAGTAGGCCCACAGGACATTTTGATACCGATTTCTTTATACTGTAATTCTCTGTTTTCAGTAACATAAGCCACACTAACTAGAAAGAAATTAATTAAAGATTTGCTGAAGCATTACTCACCTCCCCTTGAATATCTGGTACATGAAAATCCAACCCATAGTCAGAAAGGGCTTCTCTACATTTATCTTGAATTATTACTAACATTTCAGGTCCTATCCTAGGGAATGAAGAAAACATTTTCTTTATTTATTATAGACATTAAATCATCTTTTATATCACTGCTAAGAATCTTTTCACAGAACATGGTAATCTTTTATAGAGTTCTCGCATTGTCTAACATTCTTTGATTCTTTTTTTCAAATGCTGTGTTCCCCAATTTCCTCCATTATTATTAACACATAACAGGAAAATGTCCAAATTGTGTATTTCTAATGTAAGCTGTTTATATAGACAGTTTGGTTAGGTAGAATTTATTCTTCTTGTGATATTAACTCCTGGGTTCTAGTTTAGCCATGTGTCCCTCCAACACTCCAGAGCCTTTTCACATTTCAATATCTTTATATTAAAATAAGATAATAGTCTCTGTCTTTTTCTTAAATATAATGTAAGTCTATAAGCTTCTTAGCACATTTTAAGTTTGAGGAATTATTATAGTAAAAATACTGCAGGGCAGACATAAGAATTCTAGAATTCTCAGAAAAATGAGGTGGACTTTTATAAACATTTGATTTAGAAACTAAGTCACAAACATTTTTCTAATATCTGCTTTCCACATTTGTAAATTATTTTGGTTGTGACTTGGGTAAATGAATCAGTTGGTGTAATGGAGAGTTTCAGAACTCATGACATCAGGATTGTCTTTGACACTAAAACAGTGCAAGGAGAATGGCTTATCAATGCGAGTGCAGAATACCCAACCTCTTCCTATCATGAGCAACTGATGGTATTGCTTACTGCTTGCTTTCCAGTGCAAAATAATTATCTGGAGCAGATAAAATCACAAGCTGGTTAATATCACAGCCTGCCCCTGTTGCTTATATGATCTTATCAGTCACTGACTGATCACTTTCTCTTGGGAGAAGTATCAGCCTGTGCCCTTTTATTTATTTTTTTAAACTGGTCTTAAGTTGAGAAGCAAATACTATACATTACAATAGGAAAATGAGCTTTTACTTCTTTTTGCCTTAATAAATATTTTGCTCACAGAGCTTGTGTTTACCTCATGGGACTGTTGCCAAAGGCAGAGGTTCAATTCCATGTGCTGAAATAAATCATCATGCTTTGGCGTAATTGTATTTCTAATGGGCTCTCAGAGAAAGGAATGCATAAGTGCCAATTACAGCATGGTAGAAATAAAGCATTATTATGAGCTGTGGTACAATCTGCATAATGGCAATATAGTCATATTATATTACGTTCAGTTATTTCTATTTCCTTTATTTGAATCTCTCTGTCAACAAACGATTTTTTAAGAAATGCTCCAGTGTGATTTGAATGCTATAAAAGTAACAATTCCTTTGTCAATGATGTATGTAAAATAATGTATGTAAATGTGCATGTATAGCTATATAAATATAGAGAAATCTCATATATAGATACATGTATAGATACCCATTTGCAGATAAAGCTAGAGATGCGCATGCCATATATAGATAGAGATGCATATATAGTAGGGGCTTTCCTGGTAGCTCAGTGGTAAAGAATCCACCTGCCAATGCAGGAACACAGGTTCAATCCCTGGGTCAGGAAGATCCCTGAAGAAGGAAGTGACAACCCACTCCAGTATTCTTGCCTGGGAAATCCCATGGACAGAGAAGTCTGGTGGGCTACAGTCCATGGAGTTGCAAAAGAGTTGGACATGACTTAGCGAATAAACAACTATACACACACATAATGGTTTACCACCTGTTTGGTTGTAGTGTTCAGTTATCCACATTATTGTTCTGAAGAGCAGAAAATGACTTGAGTAGCTAGTTTCAGCCTAGTTAATATATGAGAAATACGAGAAAGTGAAAACAATGAAACCATTGAAAGAAAAAAAAAATCACATAAATAATAACTCAAAAATAAATATAAGGATAAGACACAAGCACCAAAATGAAATACAGTGTTCCTAATGTTTGAAGCAAACTCTTTTCTATTATTGAAATAAATATTATGTGATAGGTGAAAAATATATTACATTTCAAGGAAAAATGTCTTAAAGGGGCACATGCTCTTGAAAATGATGTGGAGACTCAAGGGGATGCTTGTTCTAATGTCATCACTGGAAATCTGGAATATTTTCTTGATCTACATGACAGGTCAAAGAGAATTGTTTTCACTTTATTTTTTATTTATTTATTTTTTTTTTTTACCAAGTCAGAACCTATTTGACAACATGGCAGCACTACCCAGGAAAGGAATTTACTTATTTGGGCTTCTAATTTAAAGGGAGAAAAAACAATATGTTTGTGATTTGACCATTATACTTTTAGTGTCATTTCTTGAGCAACAAATTTAAATCTGTTAGTGAGGATGAGAAGTTATTGATTTTTAGAAGAAAATCACTTAAAAAACTTTATTTCAAAATTTTTACAGTTTTGCAATTACAGATTTATACTTGTCATTCAGTCACTAAGTCATGTCTAACTCTTAGCAACCTTGTGAAATGTAGGCTGCCAGGCTCCTCTGTCTATGGGATTTCCTAGGAAAGAATACCGCATTGGGTTGTCATTTCCTTCTCCAAGGGACCTTCCCAAACCCAGATTGAACCTGCATCTTCTGCACTGGCAGAAGGATTCTTTACCACTGACCTACCAAGGAAGCCCACAGATTTATTGAGAGCTGTTTATTTCAAATGATGTTTATACAGTATTAAATATATTTACACAATATTAAATATACAAATCAAGGAAAAATAAAGATCTATTAAGAAAGTTCAAATGGTATATTTATAATATATATATGTATGTATATATTGGGCTTCCCTGGTGGCTCAGTGGTAAAAAGTCTGCCTGCCAATGCAGGAGACACAGGTTCAATCCCTGGGTCAGGAAGATCCCCTAGAGAAGGAAATGGCTACACACTCCAGTGTTCTTAACTGGGAAATCCCACGGACAGAGGAGCCTGGCAGGCTACAGTCCATGGGGTTGAAAAAGAGTTGAACACAACTTAATGATTAAGCACACAGGCATATATATATAGTAAATATTGTAAAAATGCCAGAGAAAATACTTAGAAGATGAGATGGCAGTGTGGAGGAAAGGAAAGAAGAGATTAGAAATGAGACAAACCACTGTAAGTAACATGGATTGTATAATGTGGACTTTCCTTGAATCAAGAGATTTTGACATCTTTCAATGAAATTTTCTACTAGATAAAAGCAAAGAAATTAGAAGTCTGTTCAGTGGCTTAAATAGTCAACCATTTTGCCACTGAATTAGCAAACTTTATGAGGCATCAGAAGCTAGAGATATTTAACTCCAAATAAATTAAAGACTAGATTACAGACCTGAAACCATTAAACTCCTAGAAGAAACCATAGGTGGCAAATTCATGTCATGGGTCTTAGAAATTATTTTTTTTTTAATTTGACACAAAAGCAAAAGCAATGAAAAGCAAATACAAACAAATGGTAGTACTTTAAACGAAAAATCTCCTCCATAGCAAGGGAAACCATTAACAAAATGAAAAGCAACATATGAAATGGGAGGACATATTTTCAAATCACGTATCTTATAATGGGTTAATATCAAAAATATATAAATAACTCAAAAAAAAAAAACAACTCATAAAACTCAATATCAAGCAAACAGTTTGATTAAAAAATGGACAGAGGATATGAATAGACATTTTTCCAGGGTAAATATATCCAGTAGATATATGAAAAAGTGCTCCACATAATTAATTATCAAGGAAATGTGGATCAAAACCACAATGAACTATCACCTCAAGTTATTTAGAATGGCTGTTATCAAAAAGTCAGGAAATAACAGAAATTGATGAGAATGTGGAGAAAAGGTAATTTTTGTGTGGTCTAGGTAGAATATAAGCTAGTGAAGCCACTATGGGAAATAGTATGGGGTTTCCCAAAAAATTCAAAATAGAGCTACCATATTATCCAGTGTTTCCATTTCTAGATATTTATCCAACGAAAACAAAAACATAAGCTAGAAAAGATATTTGCACCCTTACGTTCATGGCAATATTGTTTATAATACCCAAGATATGGAAGGAGTCTAAGTATACATAGATAGATCATTAGATTTTTAAAAATATGGGATATGTACATAAACACACATGTAAACAATGGAATACTGTTCATCCACACAAAAAATGAAATCATCCCATTTGTGACAACATAGATCTTGATCTTGGAACTTGGTTCTTGAGGGAATTTATGCAAAGTAAAATGTCAGATCAGTTCAGTTCAGTTCAGTCGCTCAGTCGTGTCTGACTCTTTGCGACCCCATGAATCACAGCAAATGTCAGATAGGGAAAGACACATACTTCATGGTTTCTTACAGTATGTGGAATCTAACAATAACAACAAAACAACTGAACTAATAGATACCAAGGGCAGATTTGTGGTTGCCAGATTTACCAGAAACAGAAGAGACAAAGGAAAGATGGCAAGAATAGACAGAAGAACTGTACAAAAAAGTCTTAATGACTGGGTTAACCATGATGGAGTAGTCCCTCACCTAGAGCCAGACATCTTGGAGTGTGAAGTCAAGTGGGCTTTAGGAAGCATTACTATGAACAAAGCTAGTGGAGGTGATGAATTCCACCTGAGCTATTGAAAATCATGAAAGATGATGTTGTTAAAGTGCTGCACTCAACATGTCAGTAAATTTGGAAAACTCGTTAGTGGTCATAGACCTGGAAAAGTTCAGTTTTGATTCTGATCCCAAAGAAATTCAATGCCAAAGAACATTCAAACTACTGTACAAATGAGTTCATTTCACATGCTAGTAGGGTAATGCTTCAAGCTAGGCTTCAACAGTGCGTGAAATGAGAACTTCCAGATGTACTAGTTAGATTTAGACAAGGCAGAGGAACCAGAGATCAAAGTGTCAACATTCTTTGGATCATAGTAAAAGAGAGGAAATTCCAGTAAAACATCTATTTCTGCTTCATTGACTACACTAAAGCCGTTGACTATGTGGATCACAACAAACTATGGAAAATTGTTAAAGAGATGGGAATACCAGACTGCCCTAGCTGTTTCCTGGGAAGCCTGTATACTGGTCAAGAAGCAAAAATTGGAACTGGACATGGAACAATGGACTGGTCTAAAATTGGGAAAGGAGTACACCAAGGCTGTATATTGTCACCCTGCTTGTTTAACTTATATGAAGAATACATCAGGTTTCCTAGGTGGGTCAGGGGGGAAAGAATCTGCCTGCAATTTAGGAGATGTGGGTTCTATTCCTGGGTCAGAAACAGATCCCTTGGAGAAGGACATGGCAACTCATTGCAGTATTCTTGCCTGGAGAATCTTACAGACAGGAGATCCTGCAGGCTGCAGTACGTAGGGGCACAAAGAACCAGATACGACTGATGCAACTGAGCACGCATACAGAGTACACGATGCAAAATGCCAGGCTAGATGAATTATGAGCTGGAATCAAGACTTCTGAGAGAAATATCAACTTCAGATAGGCAGATTATACCACTCAAATAGTGGAAAGAGAATAGGAACTAAAGAGCCTCTTTGAGGGTGAAAGAGGAGAATGAAAAAGCTGGCTTAAAATTCAACATCCCCAAAACTAAGCTCCTGACACACTGGTCCCATCACTTCATGGCAAAGGAATGAGGAAAAAGTGAAAATAGTAACAGATTTTATTTTCTTGAGCTCCAAAATCACTGTGGACAGTGGCTGCAGCCATGAATTAAAAGATGCTTGCTCCTTGGAAGAGAAGCTATGATAAACTTAGACAATGCAGTGTATTAAAAAAAAAAAAGCAGAGACATCACTTTGCCAACAAAGGTCCGTGTAGTCAAAGCTGTGGTTTTTCCAGTAGTCATAAATGGATGTGAGAGTTGGACCATAAAGAAGGCTGAGCACCAAATAATTGATGTTTTCGAAGTGTGATGCTGGGGATGACTCTTGAGAAACAGCAAGGACATCAAACCAGTTGATCCTAAAAGGAAATCAACCTTGAATATTCATTGGATAGACTGAGCTGAAGCTCCAAAACTTTGTCCACCTGATGAGAAGGGCCAACTCGCTGAAAAAAATCCCTGATGCTGGGAAAGATTGAGGGCAGGAAGAAAAAAAGGGGTGACAGAGGATGAGATGGTGGAGTGGCATCATCTACTCAATAGACATGAGTTTGAACAAACTCAGGCAGATAGTGAAGAACAGGAAAGCCTGGTGTGCTGCAGTCACTGGGATCACAGAGAGTCAGACATAACCTAGGGGCTAAACAACAATAACAGAGGTAGGCAGTCGGGGTGAGTGAAAGTAGTAAAAAGGGAGAAACTTCCAGCTATAAAATAAATAATTCAAATAAGTCATGGGATATACAGCATGGTGACTATATTTAATAGTATTTGTTGAGTATTTGAAAGTTGCTAAGTGACTACATCTTAAAAGTTCTCGTCATAAGAAAAAAACTTCCAAACTATATGTGATGATGGATGCTAACTGAATTTTTATGATAATTTTGCAATGTATACAAATATCATTTTTTATACACTTGAATGTATGACAATGTAACATATAATGTTACATGTCAATTAGATCTCAATTTTAAAAACCTACAAGTGAAATTTAGTGTTTGTGATCATCGAATACCTTTGTCTAGTTTATTAGATTTTGTGTCCTTTTGTTACATTGTTCTTATTTCATCAGATTTTAAAATTGTATATATGTAAGTGAGTGAATTAATCAGAAAAAGAAAAACAAATATATTAACACACATATATATATATGGAATCCAAGAAAATGGTACAGATGAACCTATTTTCAGGACAGGAATAGAAACACAGGCATAAGAGAACAGACATGTAGACACAGCATGAAGAAGGGAAGGGTGGGACAAATTGGAACAGTAGCTTTGACAAATATATATACTACCATGTATAAAATAGCGGGTGGGAAGCTGCTTTATAGCACAGGGATCGCATCTCAGTGCTCTGTGATGACTCAGAGGAGTGGGATGACGAGGGTGGGAGGAAAGCTCAAGAGGGAGGGGAAATATTTGTACATATAGCTGATTCACTTTGTTGTACAGCAGAAACTAACACAACATTGTAAAGAAATTACACACCAATAATAAAAATGTTTTAAAAACGCTGTATGTTCACCTGTGTAATACATGTATATTCAAAATTTCAAGCAAAATGTTATCAGTAAAGAGATTTTTATAATTCTATAGAAGCTATATGTGTGATATAGCACATATATAAGCTATATGTGTGAAAGTGAAAATGTTAGTCTCTCAGTCCTGTTTGACTCTTTGAGACCCCATGGACTATAGCCTGCCAGGCTCCTCTGTCCCTGGAATTCTCCAGGCAAGAATACTGGAGTGGGTAGCCATTCCATTCTCCAGGGGATCTTCCGGACCCTAGGATCAAACCCGGGTCTCCTGCATTGCAGCCAGTTGCTTTACCACTGAGACACCAGAGAAGCTCGTGCACATGTAGAAGCAATATGTGTAACAATATATTAATTCAATGTTAATGAGAAAATTTAATCACATATATTGTTGGTATAAGTTAAAGAATAACTGAAAAGGAAAAGGTCTTCCTCCTTTTACTTCTCCACAGGTAAATATTTCTTCTAACTTTATTTCATGTAAAATTAAACATCTTTAATTCCTGATACAAAAGACCAGAGATACAAAAGTATATTTCTTTTGATACTAGAAATAAATTGAAAAATATCATTAACCTTAAAATTTTCTAAGTTTTTGTGAGTGCTATTATGGCAGAGTTTTTTGTGCAATTTTACAAAAGCAGATAATCCATCTTGTTAGCTCTATAACCATATTGTGAAAGTATAATTGTATTCTGTGCATTCTTGGTTGACATTAAAATGATCTGTTAGTTGTGCCTAGCAAAATGTCATCCTTTCTGCATTATGTATGTAGATTACCTCACTCAACAATTTCAGAACAACAATGTGTTCCTATTCACCCATCTGTAAGAATGAAAACTAGAGGTAGGTTTACTAATTTGTTAAGATATCTTCTCTACATATCTTAAAAATATGAATACAATAGGCAATTTAAAAAAGACTATCTTAAAGGCATGTTAAAGTTTGGATGACCCTACAAATACAAGTAAGTCAGGATTATTCAGTAGTAGAGCACATTAAAGGGAATTATGACTGTCCACATATTAAATACTTAAGATTATTTGATGTGTTTACTTGCCTCTATTTTCTGAAGACTTACATTTTTATAAAATTTTTTTCAAATTATTTCTATTTCAAAAATTTGTATGAATTCCTTATTTCATTAGAACCTTTTAATTATATCCTCTTTTGAGTTTACTCACAAGGCTGCTATAATGTGGCCTTCTTCCAGTTTAAATATATTCCCTTGAATTGACTATTCATGCTTTGATTCTCTTAACATGTCATATTCATCCACAACATTTTATGTGCTTCATTCTGACTGGCATTTTTTCCTTTATTCCTTCCATTTATTTATAATAGTTTTATTTCCAAATGCAAAATTTAAATATTCTATTAGATTTTTCAGCTTACTTTATTTAAGGATCCTTCCATTTGCTTTCTTCCAAGAGTTTATATCCAAGTTATTGGTATTAAAAATACTGTATATTAAGAGGATACCATAAAGAAAAAGAAAAGACACATGACAAACATGACAATCATGTTCATTATTATTAATTTAAAAATTCCTACAAGCAGCAAAGACATATTTTGCAGCACAGGGAAATATAGTCATTATTTTGTAATAATTTTAAAAGGAGTATAATCTATAAAAATATTGAATAACTATTGTATACTTGCAACTAATATAAAACTATAAATCAAACATGTTTCAATAAAGAAATTATATACAGCTGTTTTGTCAGAAAATTTGAAGTAGTAATTAAAAATACTTTTAAATCTCCTTCCCAAAAACAACACTTCCCAACATGGGGAAATATACACATATTGTTTCATGGGTAATTAAGACTATGAAACTGTGTGTCAGTTCAGTTCAGTTCAGTCACTCAGTCGTGTCCGACTCTTTGCGACCCCATGAATCGCAGCACGCTAGGCCTCCCTGTCCATCACCAACTCCCGGAGTTCACCCAGACTCACGTCCATCAGGTCAGTGATGCCATCCAGTCATCTCATCCTCTGTTGTCCCCTTCTCCTCCTGCCCTCAATCCCTCCCAGCATCAGAGTCTTTTCCAATGAGTCAACTCTTCGCATGAGGTGGCCAA
Organism: Bos indicus; assembly: GCF_029378745.1. Taxonomy (NCBI): domain Eukaryota; kingdom Metazoa; phylum Chordata; class Mammalia; order Artiodactyla; family Bovidae; genus Bos; species Bos indicus. Next base: position 23,602,427 of record NC_091776.1, on the reverse strand, counting down.
AGTACTGGAGTTTCAGCTTTAGCATCATTCCTTCCAAAGAAATCCCAGGGCTGATCTTCAGAATGGACTGGTTGGATCTCCTTGCAGTCCAAGGGACTCTCAAGAGTCTTCTTCAACACCACAGTTCAAAAGCATCAATTCTTCGGCGCTCAGCCTTCTTCACAGTCCAACTCTCACATCCATACATGGCCACAGGAAAAACCATAGCCTTGACTAGATGGACCTTTGTTGGCAAAGTAATGTCTCTGCTTTTCAATATGCTATCTAGGTTGGACATAACTTTCCTTCCAAGGAGTAAGTGTCTTTTAATTTCATGGCTGCAGTCACCATCTGCAGTGATTTTGGAGTCCCAAAAAATAAAGTCTTGCCCACAGTAGTAGATATAATACTTTTATCTGTGGCTTTCTCTCTCACCAACCTTCCCTCGGCCATCTATGTTATAGCCATAATTAATTATTTGAGAGCATCAGTAAATTGCATGTCCCACCCTTTTCCCCCACTGATTTTGAATGAAGACATACAGGATAGTCAAGAGGAGGTGTTTTTTTGTTTGTTTGTTTGTTTTTTTAAATGTCAGCTCTATTACAGATAAGCTAATAAAGTACAAGGTCTAGATCTGCAATCCAAAAAAGCTTCAGACACTCTCAGCTGACCGCTCACTCCCACAAAACTTGGCCTCAGGACAGCCCACCAAAGGGGAATGCTGGGTCTGCCAAGCAGACATGTTCACAAAAGATGGTTGCACTAGTTCTGGGGCAGAAAGGGAACAAAAGAATGAATCCTCAGTAATTGAGACTTTTTAATAGATTAGTCCCATTCAGTCAAGGCCTATGAGCCAATGAATGTAAGAGTATTCTATTAAAATTATTATATATATATACACACACACTATAGGCATAGAAAGGAAATACATCCACGATTTAACAGTGATTATCTCTGCGTAGTGGAATTATTGGTGATTTTTTTCTTTTCTACTTAATAATCTTCTGTATTTTTCAGATTTTCTAAAATAAACTTTAAAATTTATAAAAAGTAAAGACTTCCTATAAGAAAATAATAATACCTAACAGCTAAACATTAAAGAAAATGCTCTAGTAATTTACATAATCAGAATTTTTAAATAAGCATAAGTTTTTCATCATAAAATACAAAATAATACTTTAATTTGATAGTCATTAATTTTCAACAAAAGATTCTTGTATTTTTTCAGTTATAAGAAATAGTGTATAAAAATGGACACTTTGATATATTGTTGGTACCAAAATAGAAACTAGAAAGCAATTTCCCATTAAATAGTACCTTTAAGCACATTCATATTTCTGTCATGGCAATGCTACAAATGTGACTTTTTCCTAGAAAAATAATGAAAATAATTAAAAAGTTTACATATACAAAAGTTTAATATCGCCTTATTTATGAAGCCAAAATTTAAAGCAGTGTAATAAGAGGGGCTTCCCAGGTAGCACAATGATAAGCAATCTGCCTGTCAATGCAGGAAACACAGGAGACCAGGATTGGATCCCTGTGTAGAGATTCCCTGGAAAAGGAGATAGCAACTCAATCCAGTATTCTTGCCTGAAAATCCCATGGACAGAGGGGTCTGGCAGGCTATAGTCTATGGGGTCGTAAACAGTTGGTCGCTACTGAGCACACATATATTATAGGTAAATAATTAATATGAAGTCAGGAACATTGACTTCTAAGGGATGCTGGTTAATTTTAATAACTTCTAAGTTATTAAAATTATCCTAAATGGTGAAAAGTGTAACTGTATAATCCAACTTAACTGGTGTGGTTGGTATCAAATAACTTTTTCAATTGCTCCAAGTTATTACACTCATATTGCTTAGAATTCCCTAAATCTGTGTTCAGAATACATTCACTGATAATGACTTGCTCTCATTTCCTTTGGTCTGCTATTAGAATCCAGGATGTCCTTCTTTATCCCAGCTTCCTTGGTTTGTCATTGATTCTGTATTATTTTAGTCACTCCTCCTCTGCTATCTGCATTCAGATCTGCTTTATCTTTCCTTTAAATCTGTTTTTTCCTCTTTGCTATTCTACCTGTCTCCAGACTTATTCAATTAAAATTCACACTTCATTTTCTGCCTAGGGGATCTATGTGTAATGTAAATCAGATTGTGTCACTTTCCTTAAAGTCTGACTTCAGGATAAAATCCAGGTTCCTTGACCTTCTGTGGCATATCTCATCTGTCATCTTCCATCTCTGTTGAAGCTTCATTAACACTCAGTCCCTTTAGCTACCTCCATACTGTGCTGTTGCTAACTTTGTTTATATTCTGCCTTCTGCCTTGAAGATATTCTTGTCAGTTTCTTACCTGATAATTTCTTCTTCTCAACCTTCATGATATAAAATATGAAGTACAATATTCATATTTTATGAAAAGAGTACATCAAGGCTGTGTATTGTCACCCTGCTTATTTAACTTATATTCAGAGTACATCATGTGAAGTGCCAGGCTGGATGAAGTTCAAGCTAAATCAAGATTGCTGGGAGAAATAACAGTAACCTCAGATATGCAGATAACACAACCCTAATAATAGAAAGCAAAGAGAACTAAAGAGCCTCCTACTGATGTTGAAAGAGGAGAGTGCAAAAGCTGGCTTAAAACTCAACATTCAAAAAACTAAGATCCAGTGATGGGCATCCAGACTTTATTTTCCTGGGCTTCAAAATCACTGCAGACAGAAACTGCAGCCATGAAATTAAAAGACACTTGCTCCTTGGAAGAAAAGTTATGACCAACCTAGACAGCATGTTAAAAAGCTGAGACATCACTTTGCTGACAAATGTCCATCTAGTCAAAGCTATGGTTTTTCTAGTAGTCATTTATGGATTGACTGAGCACTGAAGAAATGATGCTTTCAAACTGTGGTGCTGGAGAAGACTCCTGGAGAAGTCCCTTGGACTGCAAGGAGATCAAATCAGTCAATCCTAAAGGAAATCAACCCTAAATATTCATTGGACGGCTGATGCTGAAGCTGAAGCTCCAATAGGTCACCTGATAGAAAGAGCTGATTCATTGAAAAAGACTCTGATGCTAGGAAAGATTGAGGGCAAGAGGAGAAGGGAGCAACAGAGATGAGATGGTTAGATGGCATCATTGACTCAATGGACATGAGTTTGAACAAACTCCAGGAAATAGTGAAGGACAGGGAAGCCTGGCCTGCTGCAGTCCATGGGATCACAAAGTCAGACACAACTGAATGACTGAGCAACAACAATGAGGTGCAATAGAGACTGTAATAATTCATTATAAATATAAAGGATCTTATTAAAACAATTTTATATTTTATTCTGAAACATATTTCTTTTATTGTTGTTGTTTTGTAATTCTAAATTAAACTAAAAAATGAGCATTTAGAAATGTCAACCTGGCCTCATTTGGATCCTTTTTTGCCATATTCTTGCTAATTTGATATATGCTGCTGCTGCTGCTGCTGCTAAGTCGCTTCAGTCGTGTCTGACTCTGTGCGACCCCATAGACGGCAGCCCACCAGGCTCCCCTGTCCCTGGGATTCTCCAGACAAGAACACTGGAGTGGGTTGCCATTTCCTTCTCCAATGCATGAAAGTGAAAAGTGAAAGTGAAGCCACTTAGTCATGTCCAACTCTTAGCGACCCCATGGCTGCAGCCCACCAGGCTCCTCTGTCCATGGGATTTTCCAGGCAAGAGTACTGGAGTGGGGTGCCATTGCCTTCTCCGAATTTTATATATATATATATATATATATATATATATATATATAAATTTCTGTTGTGGTTCACTTTTTTCTGACTCTCAATGATCTCAAGGACCCTATCTCGCCAAGCTCCTCTGGTTGATTTCCTCTAGGAAGGATCAGTTTGATCTCCTTTCAGCCCAAGGGACTCTCAGGAGTCTTTTCCAGCACCACAATTTGAAAACATCATTTCTATGGCACTCAACCTTCTTTGGGCTTCCCAGGTGGCCACTAGTGGTAAAGAACATGCCTCTCAATGCTGGAGAGAGAAGAGATGCAGTTTAGATCACTGGGTTGGGAAGATTCCCTGGAGGAGGGCATGCAACCCACTCCAGTATTCTTGCCTGGAGAATCCTATGGACAGTGGAGTCTGGAAGGTTGCAGTCAATAGTAGTCAATAGCAGTCAATAATCACAAGAAGTCAGATATAACTGAAGCAACTTAGCACACATTCAGTCTTCTTTATGGTCCAACTCTCACATCTTTGCACAACTACTGGAAAAACTGTAGCTTTGACTATATGTATCTTCGCTGGTAAAGTGATGCCTCTGCTTTTTAACATGCTGTCTAGGTTTTTCATAGCTTTCCTTAAATTCATGGCTGTAGTCTCAATCTCCTATGATTTTGGAGCTCAAGAAAATAGTGTCTGTCACTTCTTCCACTCATTTCCCTTCAATTTGCCATGAAGTGATAGGACCAGGTGCCATGATCTTAGTTTTTTGAATGTTGAGTTTTAAGGCAGCTTTTTCATTCTCCTCTTTCATCCCCATCAAGAGGCTCTCTAGTTCCTCTTCACTTTCTGCCATTAGAGCAGCATTATCTGCATATATGAAGTTGTTGATATTTTTCCCAGAAATCTTGATTTCAGCTTCTGATTCATCCAGCTCAGACTTTTGCTGATGTACTGTGCATGAAAGTGAGAAAGTGAAAGTCAATTGCACAGTCACGTCTGGCTCCTTGCCACTCCATGGACTCCAGCCTGTCCAGCTCCTCTGTTCATGGAATTCTCCAGGCAAGAGTACTGGAGTGGGTTGACACTTCTTTCTCCAGGGGATCTTCCCAACCCAAGGATCACATTCAGTTCTCCTGCCTTGCAGGCAGATTCTTTACCAGCTGAGACACTAGGGAAGCCCCTACTGGCTCTGCATAGATGTTAAGTAAGCAGCATGCCAGTATATTACTTCAGTTCAGTTGAGTTGCTCAGTCATGTCTGACTCTTTGTGACCCCATGGACTGCAGCATGCCAGGCTTCCCTGTCCATCACCAACTCCCAGAGTTTACTCAAACTCATGTCCATTGAGTTGGTGATGCCATCCAACCACCTCATCCTCTGTCATCCCCTTATCCTTCCTACTTTAGTCAATCTTTCCCAGCATCAGGTTCTTTTCTAATGAGTCAGTTTGCATCAGGTGACCAAAGTATTGGAGTTTCAGCTTCAACATCTGTCCTTCCAACAAATGTTCAGGACTGATTTCCTTTAGGATTGACTGGTTTGATCTCCTTGCAGTCCAAGGGACTCCTAAGCATCTTCTCCAAAACCACAGTTTAAAAGCATCAGTTCTTTGGTGCTCAGGTTTCTTATAGTCCAACTCTCACACCCATACATGACTACTGGAAAAACCATAGCTTTAACTAGATGGACCTTTGTTGGCAAAATAACTTCTCTGCTTTTTAATATCCTGTCTAGGTTGGTCATAGCATTTATTCCAGGGAGCAATTTCTTGGCTATGGTCACCATCTGCAGTGATTTTGGAACTCCAAAATATAAAGTTTGTCACTGTTTCCATTGTTTCTCCATCTATTTGCCATGAAGTGATGGGACCAGATGCCATGATCTTATTTTTCTGAATGTTGAGTTTTAAGCCAACTTTTTCACTCTTCTCTTTCATTTTCATCAAGGGGCTCTTTAGTTCTTCCATTTCTGCCGTAAGGGTGGTGTCATCCTTGCCATAATGGTGGCCAGTGTATAGCCTTGTATTACTTTCCTAATTTTGAACCAGTCTGTTCTATGTCTGGTTCTAAATGCTGCTCCTTGACCCAGTTTTCTCAGGAGAGAGGTGAGGCGGTGTGGTATACCCATCTCTTTAAGACTTTTCCACAGTTTGCTGTGATCCACAGTCAAAGGTTTTAGCATAATTAACAAAGCAGAAATTTTTTCTGGACCCCCTTGCTTTCTCTATAATCCAATGAATACTGGCAATTTGACCTCTAGTTCCTCTGCCTTTTCTAAGTTCAGCATGTACATCTGGATGCTCTTGGTTCATATACTGCTGAAGCCTTGCTTGAAGTATTTTGAACATTACCTTGCTAACATGTGAAATGAGCATAATTGTATGGTAGTTTGAATATTCTTTGGTATTGCCTTTCTTTGAGATTTGAATGATTTTCTAGTCCTGTGGCTACTGCTGAGTTTTCCAAATTTGCTGACATATTGAGTGCAACACTTTAACACCATCATCTGTTAGAATTTTGAATAGCTCAGCTGGAATTCCATCACTTCCAATAGCTTCTATAGTTCATAGAAACGCTTCCTAAGATGTATAGATAGATAGATATAGATATAGATATGTCATTAAATGACAGAAGGCCACTTCTCCTTTTGAGTCAACTGACATACCTGGATCAAAATTCAACAAACTATAGCCAAGGGTCAGCTGGTTTTTTTTTTTTTTTTTGATAAAGCTTTGATAGGACACAGCCACACTCAATCTTTTTTCCTTAAGGTTTTTGGCCTCTTCCTCCCTTCAGAGCTAGTACTGTTGGGTAATTGCAACAGAGCTTTGATGACCCTCAAAGGCCCCAAATATTCACTGTTTCTTCACAAAATTTTTTGCTGACCCCTAATCAAACCCATGCATTTTGTTTAAATGTGACTCTATCTTAAGAAGAATACTGTTAGTTGTTTCACTCATTCTCTGTCCCTATCCACAACCTCTATACTTTGTCAGTTTCCTTTATTAATATATAGAGGTTTACAGGGGAGTGAAATGGTTATCTTTAGCTGTTTTCTTTATTCGTGTTTAGCTTTTATTTCTATAATTCATATATATTCCACAGGAAAAAACAGGTTTGTTAATTGCTGAGTGTAAGTACAGACAAGTCAGTGCTTTAAGACTAAACAAGTGAGATTTACACATTGCCAAACACACTCAGCATTATTATGTCATTCATGAGAGCTGTCAGTTCTTCTTCTGGACCTAAATTAACCCTCTAATCTGACCATTAAAATCTTTAGTACTTTAGGAAGGTAATGTATTATTTTTTTGAGTTAGATAACCCATTAAAATAGTTTTGCATTCTATATCCAGTTATCTAACTGATGAAATTTAATATGATGTTATGAGAAAATATATGTTTGTGTTTTAAATGTTTATCGTATTTTATGAAACGGGAAGAGAAAACTCTGCCAGTTCCAAAATAAAAGCCAGAGATACATACTTCTACAACACAAAAAGGATCAGTTATTTTAAATTCAGTCCTTAATTGAGCCTTTAAATATATATATATATATATATAGTAGATTTATAAAGCTTCTAACTTCAGGATCTAGGCTATCATTTATTTATTTTGTCTTACGGATTGGAAATATCTTCCATGATAACAGAATGTGTCCTATTTACCTAGAAGCTAAGCAGCACGCAATAGGCACTCAGAACAGCATGTGTTAAATGGGTTGAAGTTACCTCACTAGATACTTCTGCAACAGTGTAAGTTAGGCACAACACTGTGAGTTAAATGTTGCTGTTCTCAATTTTTAAAGGAGGTAAGTGAGAGGCAGAAAAATTATCTGGCTTAACCTAAGTCACACAGCTTTTATAAAGAACCAAGATAAAAACAAAACAAACAAACAAAAACTATGTGTTCTGCCTTCCAAATGTGTCTTTTTTTTGGATTATACAACATATTTGTTGCTTATACAATATTTCCTTTACTTTGAAGAGTAAAGAAACTGGAATTGGTTACCTCAGGAAGCTAATTTATGAAGATTTAAGAAGAAGAAATAATTTTTAATGTATTTTAAAAACTTTTTATTATCTGTATAAACCCAAGGCACAAAAAATAAAATGCCTTTAATTTGAAGTGGGGATAATTCAGGTAATGACAAGAAACTTTTTCTTGATCTTTCATTATCTTCTTGACTTGCACTCAGCAGAGATATTCATCTGCTTACTTCTGCATTTTAATTATCACCACCTGCTAACTGTATTAACTACCAGAAAAACAGAATGGGTAACAAAGTGCTGGAATGTAGTTTCTCCACCCACAGAGAAGCATTGCAGACTTAGCAAAAGATGGTTCAGTAGTTCTTTGTGACGTAGAGGATAAGGGAGAATGCAAAAACTTTCTAAAATCATCACATTTAAAATGCTTTGAACATAGGTATCATATCTAAGATTCATTAATTTTGATATTTTACATACATTTTATTTTTAAGGCTGAAGTATCACTTAATAGTCATGAGTGCTAACATATATATTACATGGAAGTAGTTTTCCCCAAACTTTCCACAAATAGGTATTTGATTATTTTACTAAACTCACAGTTAACAAAGATGAAAGTGATAAGAGAAAACGTTGGGCTAAAAATGTCTCCTTTTCACTTTTCTTAATCAAAATGGATGAACATGAAATGATTTATTTAGCTTGAAAAAAAAATGGGACCATTATGCTCAGTTTTATCACAATAATTTTAAAAAATACCTAAAGATAAAGGATCATGTCCTAACATAATCAGATATAAAAAGCCAATATCAAAAGAAACTATATACTTAAAATTTTGATCATAAAATAGTAACTAGGTCTCAGTGAATTTTTAGCTGATTTACAGCAAATCATTATTAACAGATACTTTCAATGTTATGTAAATTCTTCTAGAGAATGAAAATAGGAAAGCTTTCATATTAATTTTAGGAGTTAATCTAATTTTGATACAAAAATCATGTCAGAAATAACAGAAAAATGAAACTATAGAACAAGCTAAATATGAATATACAAAGGAAATATTAAGTTATTAGCAAAGACAATCTAGCAGTGTAAGGGAAAATGCATCATTACTACAGAATGAAAACAGGATTCCAAATTAGAAAATGTGTTAATATAATTTATAAGTAGAGAATATAATGAATGGGATCTATTAATTACTGCTAAGAGGGATTTAGACAAAATTTTCCCACTAAAGAAATGCCTAAGGAAGCTGGCAGTAAAAGAAACATCCTAATCTAGTATGGAAAAACAAGGCTTCGCCAGTGGCTCAGCTGGAAAAGAATCCTCCTGCAATGCAGGAGACCTGGGTTCGATCCCTGGGTTGGGAAGATCCCCTGGAGAAGGGAAAGGCTACCCACTCCAGTATTCTGGCCTGGAGAATTCCATGGACTGTATGGTCCATGGGGTTGCAAAGAGTTGGACACGACTGAACGACTCTCACTTCACTTTCTTAGGCTTCCCTTGTAGCTCTACAGAGAATCTATCAAAAGCCTATAATAAACAACACAATGATGAAGTTTTAGACATATCCTCTCTAAAAGATTTCTGCTCTGATTCACTTAACGTCGTACTGGAAGTCCTAGATGACATAGAGAAAAAAGAATAAGATGATAACATTTAGAAAGTAGAAACTAATACAGTCAAAATTATCAATATCGTCTCCAGTTTTTGAAAAGAGAAGCCACCTCACAGTGTTTAATCACAGTGAGCTCTTAGATGTCATAATCTCCAACTACTTGGTTAATTTCAACCAAGTTAGTTCTCTCTATATAGCCATCAGAGCTATGAATTAAGGATGGTCAAGAAATGGGAACCCACTCCAGTACTCTTGCCTAGAAAATTCCATGGATGGAGGAGCCTGGTGGGCTACAGTCCATGGGGTCACAAAGAGTCGTACATGACTGAGCGACTTCACGAAGAGCTCAGTAGAGTGGGAGACAGCTGCCAAGTGTCAGAGTAGCCAATTAAAGAAATGTGCCAAAATGGAAGTAATCATCAAGCCTTTAATCACTTACTATGATAGGCTAGGGACTTCCCAGGTCGCTCAGTGGCAGAGACTCCATTTGCCAATGCAGGAGACACAAGTTTGATCCCTTGGTCAGGAAAATCCCCTACAGAAGGAAATGGCAAACTAATCCAGTATTTTTACCTGGAAAATCTCATGGACAGAGGAGCCTGGCAGGCTATAGTCCATGGGGTGGTAAAAGAGTTGGACATGACTTAGTGATTAAAACAACAACATTATAGTATAAGTAAGAGGCTAAAATGGAAGAGAGCATCAACTTGCTCCTTTTCCAGTTTCATCCTTGGAATGAAGTGGCAGACAGGATCTGTATCAGCACAGATAAGGTGGTCATATTAAAGCTGAGGAACTCTTGAATAAAAGGATCTTGTAATTTTAATAACCCAGGGCCTAGCAGAGACAACAGGGACAGGACTCGGAATGGAAAAGAACTAGGTACTGACTCAGGGTAATAAAAAGTGTTTTCAAGATTTCCCTATAAAGATACTTCCAAATGGAGGTGTCTGGGCTGGGAATGCAGATACACAAAAGAGGCTGTCATCCAGAGAGCCTTGGCTGTAGCCTGACTGTAACCCCTTTCAGAGAGTGCAATGCATTGGCTATGTATCATGTCTGGTGAAGAGACAACTGTTATCTCCTATGAGGCCTGCCAGGTAAAGACTTGGTACTTGCTTACGATTGAGTCGGAAAATCACACAAGGATTTTTGGCCAGGAGCTGGACTGCTCATTCTGGAGGTCCTCAAGACTGCTCTCAGTCTCAATAATTTCCTAGAATAACTTTTTATTGAGTATAATTGCTTTAAATGTGTTTGTTTCTGCTATACAATGAAGTGAGTCAGCCATATGCATACATAGATACCCTCCCTCTTGGGCCTCCCCCACCCCATCCCACCCATCTAGATCATCACAGAACACTGAGCTGAATTTCCTGTGCTGTATAACAAGTTCCCACTAGCTGTCTATTTTATACATGGTAGTGATGGTAGTGTCTCTGTGTGTGTGTGTATGTATATATATATCCCAATTTCCCAATTCATCCTTCTTTCCTTACCCTGCTGTATCCACATGTCCATTCTCTATGTCTGCATCTCTTATACCTGCCCTGGAAATAGATACATCTGTACCATTTTCTCTAAATTCCATGAATATGGATTAATATATGTCATTTGTTCTTCTCTTTCTGACTTACCTCTCTCTGTATGACAGACTCTAGGTCCATCCACACCTCAACAAATGACCCAATTTCATTCATTTTTAAGTCTGAGTAATATTCCGTTGTGTGTATGTACCATATCTTTTTTATCCATTTGTCTGTCTGTGGAAATGTAGGTTGTCATGTCCTGGCTATTGTAAATGGTGCTGCAATGAACACTGACGTATATGTGTCCTTTTGAATTATGGTTTTCTCAGGGTATATGCCCAGTGGTGGGATTTCTGGGTTGTATGGTAGTTTTATTTTTAGTTTGTTTAAGGAATCTCCATACTATTCTCCACAGTACCTGTATCAATTTGCCTTCCCACCAATAGTGCAAGAGGCTTCCTTTTGCTCCACACCCTCTCCAGCTTTTATTGTTTATAGATTTTTTGATGATGACCATTTTGACTGCTGTCAGGTGATATAATTCTTAAAACTGATGAAAGTATTATATTCATGGTTATGATCTGTTACAGTAAAGGGATACAGATGTAAATCAACAAAGAAAAGAGGTATATACAGCAGGGTACAGAAGAGATCAGTTGCAAAGCTTCCAGTTGTCTTGTCCCAGTGGACTTGTGTGGACAGTGCTTATTTCCCTCAGCAATGATGTGTAGCAATAACACATGGAGTACTGCCAACCAGGGAATCTCACCAGAGTTTTGTGTTCAGAATGTGTACTGGGAGTCGGTCACATGACCAGTGCCCTCACGGCTGATCTTACTCTCTAGCTTCTCAGGGGGCATGCTGATGTCATGTGTTCCAAGCTCTCACCACAGATCACATTGTTAGTGTAAATTACCTGGTACAGCCCCAAATCTCCAGGTAAGCAAAAACACTCCTAGGGGGTAGGACATTCCATGGGTTAAGAGGTTCCCTTCCAGGAATTGGGGGCAAAGGGCCAAACCTTTCTATGGTCAAAGTTGACATTTTACTATGAACTATTTTTCTTCCAGAATCATCTGTTTCTTCTGTGTTTGGGGATCATTTCCATCAGCATACAAGTGCCATATAAGATATGCAATATTAAATTAAAAAGCAGCAAAAACAAGAATGTAAATTCTCTTTGATTCATGGTCCTTCTTCAGGTGCTATCTCATTTCTCAATTATGCTCCTGATGTAAAGTATACTGAACTCTCCAGTCAGGGTGTATTTTATCATTAGCTATCTCCAGGGCAGTTTCCTCGATTCTGACTCAATCTCTATACTACACTGACTAAACTGAAGTCAGCCACTGTCAGACAAAAACTCCTTTGTGCTTCAGAGAACCTAGGGCTCCTTTAATCCACAGTGGCATAGTTACTCGAACCAGGAATATCACTGAGGCTGTTGAAATATTTACAGATGAAAATAGATCTGTGAATAATCTATTATAAAAGATTATTTACAATAGTAATTGATTTTTTTTATTTCATATAAATTTTGTTTTCTAATTTATTCCATTCTTTGATACAGGCTTATTCCATTTGGATTTGAAAGTATTTACCTTACAAATAGCTGTGTATGTAATTTTGCTTTTAATTAGCTTTTAATTTGTAGCTGTTTCTCAGTAGTATTCATGACCAGCGAGGAGATTTTCAGTCTTTCTTTCAATCATTTTTTTATAAATTTAGAAAGTTAACAGAGTTGATGATTAGTATAGTTCTCAATTAATTTTGAACAAATTTCCAAAACTAGAAAAAGAATCACAGTACAAAAATGTAATAGCATATTATAGTACAGAAAGCTAATTTCCTGTTGCTGTTACAGATTCACTCATTTAAAATGTCAAGACAATCTTATTTCATAATTTTAACACAATAGTAGAGAGCTGTTGTAATAGAGCAAGTATTTATGATAATTAGGTTTTGCTGAATAATGTGGTTCTTCAAAGGTGATAGTTGTGGATATTGATTTTCCAAATGGACTGAATCATTGATTGAATGCAGTTTGAAGAGGAACCAAATTAGTCTCTTGAATTTACCTGGGGCTGCTACCAGTGGAATACATTATCTGAGGAATCCCATGGCTATGTTTAACAGGTCAAGGACTCCCCCTGTCTGTTGGTACACTTGTGGAATCATTTCTTAGTTAATAATGTTTACTTGTAAAACCATAGGTAACTCCAAAGAGTTGTTCAGTGATTGAATTTTTTTTTTTTGCTAAAATAAATAAATTTCAGTATTGAATATAGAATGCAAAGCTTTCTCAACCCTACAACAAAATGAGGATGTAGGATGTTGATTACATTGTGCAAATATAAGCTATTATCAGGAGATAAGTAGGAATATTTCTTCTGAGACAACTGACATAATAGTGAAATAAATAAATATTCCTCAATGGAAAACACCTTCATATGAAAAGCTATAAATTATTCTTTAATTCCTGTTGAGCAAGAAATACCTCACCCATTGGGATTATTATAAATGCCAACTAATTAGTGAGCTGTCACATTTCTAAGATTCTAAACAAATTTATTTTTTCATATTTTAGTCTTTCTGAAATTGGAATATCAAACATTTTGTGTGCATATTTATTATAGAATGTTTCAATTTCATTTTACTAATTGATGATACTGATATTAAATTGATGATAAACTTTATAATCAATAGGAAAAATTAAATTCTCTGGAAATATTGTTTATTTTAAAATATTTTTGAACTATTTATGGGCTTCCTGGATGGCTCAGTGATAAAGAATCCACATGCAAGAGACACAGAAGATGGGTTGGGAAAACTCCTGGAGAAGAGCATGGCATCCCATTGAGTGTCCTTGCCTGAAAAATTCCATCGAGAGCAGCCTGACAGTCCATAGAGTCACAAATAGACACAACTGAAGTGGCTGAGAGCACACACACACACACACAAACACACACACACACACGAACCGTTTAAAACATAAAAAAAAAAAGGATCAAGGAATAAGAAATGCCCGGTACTAGTATTTTATTTCCATCTAACAAAAAACAAAAGATAAATTTTAATGTTTTCCTACATATATCCATCTGACCTATTTCAAATTCCTTTTCTCCATCTATTAGGAGTAGCAGATGAGAAAATAAATTTGAAAAATTCTGAAATTTGACAGGTACCAGTCATGTGATAAAGAATCCATCTCCAATGCAGGTGACCATGCTTCAATGCCTGGGTTGGGAAGAGCCCCTGGAGAAGGGCATGGTAACCCAGTGCAGTATTCTTGCCTGGAGAATCCCCATGGATAGATGAGCCTGGTGGACTACAGTCCATGGGGTCACAAATAGGACACAACTGAGTACTCAGCACAACACATTCATGTGCATGGTTTATACTACTATTAATAAAATTTTATACTATAGATATAGTATTTACATTGAATATTGCATTCCTTTATTCTAACATGAAGTGAAGTGAAGTCGCTCAGTTGTGTCCAACTCTTTGTGACCCTGTGGACTGTAGCCTACCGGGCTCCTCCATCCATAGGATTTTCCAAGCAAGGGTACTGGAGTGGGTTGCCATTTCCTTCTTCCATGATCTTCCCAATCCAGGGATCGAACCCAGGTCTCCTGCATTGTAGGCAGACACTTTACCATCTGAGCCACTAGGAAAGTCACCATTCTAACATATTTTATATATTTAATATCTGTAAAATCATACTCAATGACATCTTAAAATAGAAAATGGCAGTATTTTGTTCTCTTTTATTATGGTAAATAATGTTATTTTTATCTTCACCATGTTGAATATCATTTATTTCTACTAGTTTTATTGATGTTTATGAGACATTATTCATTCATTTTAATCAATCTCATTTCTCTCTGGTAAAGGTTATGTTTTATTTTACTTTATAATATATATGGTGAAGTTTCAATTATTACATGTCTACAAAAGTTTTATATTTATTTATGCTTTTTAGTTAGTAGGCATACACACACACATATATATGCATATATATATATATATATATATATGGACATAGGTTTTTCAGTTTTGAATAATTTTAACATATTGACTAATCAAATATTTCTTTGCCAATTCATTCATTTTAGCATTTTCCAACTGCTATATGCTCTGACAAGTCATTTTATCATCTCTTTTACTTATTCATTTCTCAGTGCAGTGTTTTGGAATCTATATTCCACTTCAAAATCTTTGTCACTATCCAGTGAAGCTATTATGCCCTCAACTGAGTCTTTTTTTATTTCAATATTTATTAGTTATTTCCAGCATTTACAATTGAATGTTTTCCCTGTAATTGGTTAAGCAAGATCATTTATTTTCTGTTGTATAGATCCTGATATATAATTACATACTCATTTTTGTTATTTCATCTTTTCTTAATATTTTAATTTCACATTTTTTATTATTTTTAGTGGCTACCATAAATGTTACATAATTTTGATATACTACAATGGTATAAATACTTACTTTGTTGCATTCTTGAAAATACTAGAACCTTAGATGACCTATTCTATTATTGCTATTATGCATTTTGATTCTACATACTACATGATAACTAACATGAAGTATAATGTAATGTATACCCAACATGATGGCCTGTGTTGGGCCTTTTTAATTGCTTTTTTCCTGCCTGTATTTCTATGCTGCTTTTTACATATTATACCCTATACTACATAAAGTACCCCAATTGGGTATCAAACAGAAATTTTTATTGCAGATGTGGAGTAGTAAATTCTTTGTCTATTTATTTTATTATGTAATTGTATCACTTTTTAAAAATCTGGAATAGAATTCTACATTGACAATGATTATCTTCTAATATCATGACATTCCATTGTCTTCTGACTTCCATTGTTTTATGATATTGACTGTCAGTTTTATTTGTACTTTCCAAAAGAAATATTTCTCTTCCTCTGATTGCTATTAATGCTTTTTATTCATATTTGGTTTGTATCAATTTATCTCTAACAAGCTTAGTTGTGCTTCCTTATGTGTCTTTTCCCATTTTAATATGTAGAGTGTCTTTTGACATTGACTGATGACTTACAACAATTTTGGGAATTTCTCAATTAATAACACATACTGTATTGTTTCTTTATTATTCCTGTCCTCTCTATCTGGAACTTCATTAGCATGCATGTAAACATTTTCCTTGTGTGCTATGAGGAGAAACAGCTCCATCGTGGCTTTCTGGAAAGTTTGCTTGTTTTATACCAGATACAGAAGGGAGGCTCAACCATAGTTTTGGCAGATGATCTTGGCAGAACGCCATGTGATCCTTTCCTGGAATAGAAAATGATAGACAGTCTTGTGAGGAGCTGTCACAAGGCCATTTCTCAACTGCCTTATTAATTTTCAGATGGCTCCCTATCTTGCAGGAAGCTGTCTGCTGCTAATCATCTGCCTTCATGGTTCTAGTGAGGCATAGGATTTTTACATTTTATACCTATTTAAATATAAAGCTGTAGACTATAAAGCCTCTTACCTGAAGCTTAGAAAGTATTCTCTATTACAAGGCAATCAATTGTTTGTGCCATCTGTCATCTTCCTTATTCATTTTAGAGTCATTTAGTGGAATAAGGGGGCTTCCCTGATAGCTCAGTTGGTGAAGAATCCACCTGCCATGCAGGAGACCCCAGTTCGATTCCTGGGTCAGGAAGATCCCCTGGGGAAGGTATAGGCTACCCTCTCCAATATTCTTGGGCTTCCTTTATGGCTCAGCTAGTAAAAAATCTGCCTGCAATGTGGGAGACCTGGATTCAATCTCTGGGTTGGGAAAATCCCCTGGAGAAGGGAAAGGCTACCCACTGCAGTATTCTGGCCTGCAGAATTCCATGGACTATACAGTCCATGGGGTCATATACAGTTGGACATAAGGAGCTGATAACATGCCGATCTTGTATGTGTTATATTTTTAAGTAGTTAGTTGTATAAATACGTACAGGCTCATTGTTTCCTTAGTGGTTGAATATATGGAATTGTATCAAATCAGCATAACAGCTAAGTAGTCACTGTTGCTTAGATATTGCTTCACTGTTTGGCATCTCCTTGGTCATTTATGCTCTGTTCTCTATATTTTTTTTTAAATTACTTTTGCTACTCTGCTTTCTTGTTTAATTTTCCTATATTGTACCATATGGAATCTACTGTTAAACTCGTGTATCAAAATCTTAATTTTAGTTAATGTATTTATTTTCATTTCTAGAATGAACTTGATTCTTTTTCCAGTCTAATTCTTGATTGATGTTATCCATTTCATTATCTTTATTAATCTTTTCTCTATTTTCTTGGACATATTAATTACAGTTATTTTAAACCACTTTTAACTTTAACCTATGGAGCATCCATGGTCTGCTTCTACTGTCAGTTTTGCTCTAAGCATTCAAACATATTTTTTTGTATCATTTAATGATACAGATTGCAATATCAGATACATGCATAAAATGTAAGTGACCCTATCATATTTATAGGAAGACCCTATTCTCTGATAAGTGTGTGTTTATGATTCTAAAACTTATGCATATGACTTGAAATTTTTTTCTCTTAATATTTATTTATGTTTAGTAGATTGTTTACGTGACTTCATTAGATTCCCCTCATATCCAATTAAGACACTGACCATATAATAATGATTTATGATTTTTACTCCTCAGCAATATTAGATAATTTGTCACTTTAGTTATATAGCCAGTTATAAGTGTAACGTCTTTCCTGTCTACCATACCACGTCCTGTGTCTTTTTCTTCCCACTTTACAAAGTCATAATTCCCAGACATCCAGTTGTTGAACAGATGATTCCTTTTATTTTCTTTGTGAGAGGAAAGACTTAACCTCACAGCAGTTATTGTTTTTCAGAGACGAGCCGTATGCCACAACAAACCCACCACTACCCCACTACTGCCAGATTAGAGTTTACTTCCACTCCTCAGTTTGATTTTTTTCTTTTCTAGTAGGCATTGAGATGTATATTCAGTTGGTTAATCTCTTTAAAATTTGGATCCGATATGGTATCTTTTTAAAAAAAATAAAATATTTTAAAGTGAAATCTTACATACCAAGATGAATGGATAAACAAAATGTGGTACAATATGCAATGGAATATTGCTCAGCCATAAAAAAGAATGGATTTGAGTCTGTTGTAGTGAGGTGGATGACCCTAGAGCCTATTATACAGAGTGAAATACATCATAAAGAGGAAAACAAATATTGTATATAATGTGTATATATGGAATCTAGAATACTAATGAACCTTCTTGCAGGGAAGAAAAGGAGACACAGATGTATAGAAGAGACTTGTGGACCCAATGAGGGAAGGAGAAGGTGGGATGAATTGAGAAAGTAGCACTGACATATATACACTACCATGTGTAAAATAGACAGCTAGTGAGAAGGTGCTGTATAACACAGATTTCACAGCCTGATGCTTTGTGATGACCTAGAGGGGTGGAATGGTAGAGGGGGGATGGAGGCTTAAGAGGCAAATAATGGCTGATTTTTCATTGTTAAATGCAGAAACCAATACAACATTATAAAGCAATTATCTTCCAGTTAAAAAAATAAAATGAAAAGAGGAGTTAAAGGAGACCTGAAAGCTAAAATTAACATAGTATCCTGGGTGGGATGTTGGAATGGAAAAAGAGCACTAGGTAAAACCTAAGGAAATCTGAACAAAGTCCTGACTCAATATTACTTTAATAACTGTGACAAATGTGCCATATAAATGTAAGATGTTAAGAATAAAGGAAACTGTGTATAGGGAATATGGGAACCATGTTCCAATTTTGGAATTTCTATTTTGAATTCAAGCAATTCTAAAGAATAAAGACTATTTTAAAATCATTAAAAAAATCTTATATGCCATCTTAACCTGATATCCTTTATTTCTTATTTAATTTGAAACTTACAAATTAAGCACGTATGTGTGAAGATGTTTTAGTATCTTAAAATTCAATACTTAAAACTTCTTTTGAATGTTATGGTCAATAAGCAGAGATAAAATTGCAAAATTCAGTACTTAATAATTGGACATTACTTGCATATAAATTTTGAATTGCCTAAAAATTCATAATGTGAAAACAGATATAGAAGATATCTAGCCAGCACTCATGGAGTTTTAAGTATGTTTTAAGTAAGGTATAAGGATATTTTTTTTTTCCTAAATGAAGAGTTATTACATCTTTTTTGTTTAGTTCCATTGTAGTGTACTGGAGGATTAAATGTGAAGATTGTCTATGTGTACATTCAAATACATAAATAGGTAATTTTATGAATCCAGATATTTTATTTATCTTCTACCTGATGCTGGGAGGGATTAGGGGCAGGAGGAGAATGGGATGGATGACAGAGGGTGAGATGGCTGGATGGCATCACTGACTCAATGGACGTGAGTTTGGGTGACCTCCGGGAGTTGGTGATGGACAGGGAGGCCTGGCGTGCTGTGACTCATGGGGTCACAAGGAGTCGGACACGACTGAGCGACTGAACTGAACCGAACTGAATGACCAGTGTTGTGATTTATTAAACATAAATAAAATCTGCTGCCTAATCTCTTAGAATTGAAATCCTAAAACTCTGGTGACTTTAATATATATTTCATATATTTTCCTTCTATCTAAGTTTCCTTAATAATATGTTAGACTGACACAGGGAGATCAAGTTGGATCCACAGGTCAGGAAGATCCCCTGGAGGAGGGCATGGCAACACACTCCGGTATTCTTGCCTGGAGAATCCCGTGGATGGACGAGCCTGGTGGGCTACAGTCCATAGGGCCACAAAGAGTCCTATAGGACTGAAGCGACTGAGCACACACGCATGCACACACTTTGATTAAATTAAATCAAATAACTACATTTATTTTTGGTGTGAAACTTGGAGTTTAAATAATAAGTGAAATAAGGTATAATGACACAAATACAGAAAAGATAATCATTCATAGTCAAAATATGATCTTTTCCTTTATCTTCAGAAAAGAATAATCTTTTCCAATAGTATTTGAAAACCTTAGAGCATATTTACTATAGTTGATGTTTTTTTAAAAATCTGATAATATTATTTTAGTGGAAAAGAACACTAGGATAACATATTTTATCTCTGTCCTCTCCATAACTGATACATACTTCTATAAAGAAGTGAAAGTCATCATACTTTTTTTTAAACATCTGGGGATAGTAAATGAAACTGTATGTGTGTTTGTTTTAAATAGTTTATTCTTTCGGTCATTTATAGGGAACTCATGATTTGTTTTCACAGCACTCAAGAGAATGGTATAGAATTATAGTATAAAAATATATAAAGAGAAATATAATATAAATGATTCTTCCTTTGAGATATCACAGGCTAATGGATCTAAAAAAATAAAAATAAATTACCTGTTTCTACTGACAGTAATGGTATACTAGGTAATTCATGCCAATCTTCTCAACAAGGACAACTATAAAAGATGAACAAAATGCTTTTAAAAGTAAATCTACATGAACAAATTCAAGAGATAACAAGACAGTGAAGAATTATGTTGCAATTAGGACCATTCTTCTGCTTGGAGTATCTGGTAATTTTGAAAAGGTTGCTTGAAGGCTGACAAACTGAGGAATAAAAATGGAAACTTGAATGGAAGCTAGTGAACAAAATAGAGTCTAGATTAAGGGCAAGAGTATGCTACACCTTTGGGGTCAGGGTAAATTGGAAGAAGTGTAGTATTCATAAGAAAAGAAATACATCTTAAAATTATCTCCATAATCAAAACTAGATTAAAGTGATCCTGGATTGCTTCTACTTTCAACAAATTGTGAGAGGCAGAGTTACACTCTATCTGAAGAAACTTACTTTCATTTTCGCTCAAAGTTTTCATATAACAGCACATAGAATCTTTAAAACTCACCAGATAGCAGAGAAAATGACATTTAACTAAAGGTCTGGAGAGCAACACATATTAAAACAGATTAAAAAGATATTTAGGTAAAGGAGTCTTCAGACACCTTTAAATAATTATATTACTGGACATTTTGAAACTGAAGAAACATTTGGAAATCCTAGAAGTTAAAAAGTGCAGAATTCAGCAATGAACATGTGGAATTTGAAATTTAAAAGACAATACTATTGTTCGTATTACCATCTTCCCAAAACCAAAAACACTAAGGTATAAATCTATTAAAATATTTATAAGACCTATATGATAAAATTACAAATTTGATGAAATAAAGGACTGAATAAATGAAGAATTATTCTATGTTCAAGAATAGCCAAAGCTAATACTGTCAAGATGTCAGTTTTCCTGACTCGATGTACAAATTTAAAGCAATCTTTATTAAAATCCCAGGGAAGTTATTTTGTGGATATTGACAGATTGACTCAAAAATTTATATGGAGAGACAGAAGACTCAGAATAGCCAACATAATATTGAAATAAAAGAACAAAGTCAGAGAATTGACACTACCTGACTTCTAGGTTTACCATAAAGTCACACTATTCAAGACAGTGTGATATTGTTGAAAGACTAGTCAAAGAGATAAATGGAAAGCAATATAGTCCAAACATAGATCCACACAAATGGGATCAACTGAACTTTGACAAAAGAGCAAAGGCATTATAATGAAGAAAGGATATTCAGCACATGGTCCTGGAACAACTGGAGATCCATGTGCAAAAAGGTGAATCTAGACACAAACCTTACCCCCTTCACAAAAACCTAGTAAAACTGGATCATAAACCAAAAAAAGGAAAATGCAAAAGGATAAAATTCCTAGAAGATAATATAGGAGAAAATCTAGGTGACTTTGTGTATGCGTGTGTGCTCAGTCGTGTTCAACCCTGCAACCACAGGGACTGTAGCCCACCAGGCTCCTCTGTCCGTAGGATTTTCCAGGCAAGAATACTTCAGGAGGTTGTCCTTCCCTTCTACAGGGAATCTTCACCACACAGGGATCAAAACCCACAATCCCTATGTCTTCTGGATTGGCAGGCAGATTGTTTACCACTGAGCCACCTGGGAAGCCCAAACATGTGTATAATTATTTTTAACATACAAACACCAAAAACACAGTCCATGGCAGAAATAACTGATGAATTAGATTTCATAAAAATTAAAAACTTCTATTAGTCAAAAAGCAATGTAGAGAGAAAGACAAGACATGCTGCCTACTGGTAGAAAATATTTGCAAAGGACATATCTGATAAAAGAAACATTTAAAACATATAAAAGATTCTCTTTTATTTTGTTGAGGTGTAATTGATTTACAATTTTGTTAGTTTCTACTGTATATCAAAGGAATTCAGTTATATATAACTGATATATACATATCTATAACTTTGATATACAGTGTGTGTGTGTGTGTGTGTATATACATATAAAACTTTGGCAAGCATATGTCTGTTCTCTATGACTGAGAGTCTGTTTCTATTTTGTAGGTAAGTTTGTTTATGTCCCATTTTAGACTCCACGTGGAAGTGATATCTTATTGCATTTGTCTTTCTCTTTTGGGCTGACTTCGCTGAGTCTGATAATGTCTAGGTCCAGCCATGTTGCTGCAATGGCATTATTTCATTCCTTTTTTACGGCTGAGTAGTATTCCATTGTGCATATGTACCACATCTTTTTCTCCATTCATCTGTTGATGGACATTTAGGTTGTTTCCATGTTTTGTCTATTGTAAATAGTGCGGCAATAAACTCTGAGGTGCATGTCTATTTTTGAATTAGAATTTTTTTTCTGTATATATGCCCAGAAGTGGGATGCATAAGACAAATATTTTATGATATCACTTATGTACAGAATCTAAAAACTGGTACAAATGAATTATTTACAAAAGAGAAATGGATTCACAGATGTGGAAGTCAAAGTAATGGTTACCAAAGGCAAAAAGTAGGTTGGGGACATAAATTAGATTAGAACTGACATATACACACTACTATATATGAAGTAGGTAACTAATAAGAACCTACCATGTAGCATAAGGAACTCTGCTCAATATGCTGCAATGACCTATATGGTAAGAGAATCTAAAAAGGAGTAGGAGTAGATATATGTCTGTATATAACTGATTCTCTTTGCTATACAGCAAATGAACACAACATTGTAAATCAACTGTACTCCAATAAAAGTTAATTCAAAAAACTATTTAATTATTTAAAGGTCAGTAATATGAAAACAGACTTCTCAATTAAAAATGAGTGAAAGATCTGAATAAACAACCCACCAAAGAAAATGTACAGATGGCAAAAGTGTTCAACATCCTATGTTATCATGAAATTAAAAAACAATAGTGAGGTAACATTACATGGCACCCAACATTTAAACACTGACACATCAAAAACTGGTGAGAATATGAGCAATAGGAAATCTCAGTTTTTGCTGTTAGTAAGGCAAAATGTGGCAAACACTTTGAAAGACAATTTGAAAATTTCTTAGAAAACTAAACATACTTTTATTATATGATTGGCCAAGTGCTTTTTTGATATGTACCTGAGAGAACTGAAAAATTACACCCACTCAAAAATCTGCACATGGATGTTTGCAGCAGCCTTATTCATAATTGCCAAAACTGGAAAGCAATCCAAATGTCACATCTTATATAGGTGAATGGTTGAACAAATTATGGGGCTTCCC
Organism: Bos indicus; assembly: GCF_029378745.1. NCBI lineage: Eukaryota > Metazoa > Chordata > Mammalia > Artiodactyla > Bovidae > Bos > Bos indicus. Next base: position 23,578,963 of record NC_091776.1, on the reverse strand, counting down.
AGGTGGCTCTAGTGATAAACAACCTGCCTGACAATTCAGGTGGCATAAGAGATATGGGTTCAATCCCTGTTTTAGGAAGATCTGCTCAAGTAGGGCATGGAACCCCACTCCAGTATTCTGTCTGGAAAATTCCATGGTCCAAGGAGCCTGGTGGCCTGCAGTCCATAGTGTTGCAAAGAGTTGGACACTAGTGAAGCAACTTAGCATGGCAGGGCACCACAATGGGGTGTCGTATGTGTACTCAGTTGCTTAATCACATATGTTCAAATATGCATCACTGTACCAAAAGTACATGGCTAAAATCTTACAGGCCATCTACAAAGGAATGTCATATTCTTCCAGTTCCTAACTTATACAAAATGCAAACAACAATACCCAGGACAGTGTTCTCAGTATTTTTTGCATGAATGACTGGAAGTGGAAGCAGGCTTGCTGGAAAAGACAGGATTACTGGGGTCTTATGGAAAGCATTTAGCTTAAACAAATGGAAAATAATAATTCATTATAGAAAAACATAACAATTTTGGAGCAAAGGTGAAAGTTATTGTTTTGTTTATAATGCTGTTGTTTTCCATTTGTTGGAGAAGGGTTTGGGTAAAAATTAGAGTTCCTTTGGAGGTTGTAGAGATTGCACAGTGGAAAGCATTCAATACCAGAATAAGAAACATGGGTTTTATTATCACAGAAAAGCCACTAAAGATTTTTCAGTAGTGAAATCACACGAATTCATTGGTTGTTTTGGAGAAACTGTGAGCAAATAACCTCTCTGAGCCTCCATTCTCATATTATAAAACACGGAATAGCAGCTTTGGAATTAAATATTGATTTTAATATTTAATGCCTATGGAGTCACACAAGAAAAAATATAACAATAACTCCAATAGTTTGAATCTGAATGATAAAGAAAAATGTGATGCCATTACAGATAAAGGGAAAGAATGAAAAATAAAAGAAGTAGGAAAACTAAGAAGAGAAAAAAGAAGAAAGAAAAGCATACGGAAAAAGAATAAAGAGGAATAAAATAGCAAGGGGAGAAATGGGAAATAAGTGACAAGGAAATAGAGGGAAGGAGGAAATACATGATGGAGAAATGATTAGCTTAAATTTAACAGACATTTTAGATGACATCAGGCTTCTAAAGTAAATGTTGAGTAGATATTTATGGGACTAGAGATAAGACAATAAGTCAGCTTTGGAATTGTAGTTGCGGGAGTTATCCTTATAAAGGCAAAAGACCATAGGCTAATGGAATTTTAGGGGAAGAGACTATACATTTAAAAGAAAAAGAGGAAGAAAAGAGGGAAGTGAGGGAAAAAGCAAAGCAGCCTCATATCAAGGATAATCTACAGTCTATTTTTAAGGAAATCAAAAAGAGGAAAAAAGAATATAAGTTGAAGACATCATTGATTTTTCAGTCTTAAATACTGTGAATGTCAAGCAAAATGAGATATTTATGACATGTGTGCAATCTAAGAAAATGTACTTTTATTAGCACAGTGGATTCAGAAGTAAATTGCAAAGAATTATGATCAAAATGGGAAACACAGGAAATATGACCAAACAATAAAAGAAAAGAACAAGTTTGAATAAAAATTTAACTTGAGGTGTTCATGCATTATAAAAATAGTATCAAATATGAGAATGCAACATTTAGGGGAGGGGTTAAAAGTAATGGAAATGATAGAAAATGAAACAATACAGCTATGAAGGATGGCTTGTGCATAGATGACTGATAACATAACTTTTTGGAAGGAGGCAGGAAGGACTGAAAGGAGAAAAGAAAGGGAAATAAAAATTAAAGAAACATAAATGGTGCATCTAACCCCAGAATGGAAATATAAAGAAGACTCGCACAGTTTGCTGGCTGAGAGGCTCACCCAAGATCAGATGAGGTTAAGAGATATTTCTTAGGATACAGCATGATGTTACAAGATAAATTATATTTTGTTACTGAATTATCAAGGGAAAGTACTTTTGGCTTCTCTATAGCAAACCTAGAGAGGATTTCTTTATTAATTGTCTGTCTGGTAGAAAGTACTAATAGTTTACTCATCTTGTGAAGAGGTGAGAAAACAAAATTTTTTTTTTTTTTTGTAGTTCCTTGTCCTTATTTTTTTTAAATTTATTTATTTTAATTGGAGGCTAATTATTTTACAATATTGTAGTGGTTTTTGCCATACATTGACACAAATCAGCCACAGGTGTACATGTGCTCCCCATCCTGAACCCCGCTTCCACCTCCCTCCCCATCCCATCCTTATGGGTCATCCAAGTGTACCGGCCCTGAGCACCCTGTCACATGCATCGAACCTTGACTGGCATTCGGTTATAATATACAAGTTTCAATGCTATTATCTCAGATCATCCCACAATTGCCTTCTCCAACAGAGTCCATAAAACTGTTCTATACATCTGTGTCTCTTTTGCTGTCTCGCATATAGGGTTATCTTTACCATCCTTCTAAGTTCCATATATATGCATTAGTATACTGTGCTGGTGTTTTTCTTTCTGGCTTACTTCACTCTGTATAATAGGCTCCAGTTTCATCTACCTCATTAGAACTGATTCAAATGTATTCTTTATAATGGCTGAGTAATATTCCATTGTGTAAATGTACCACAGATTTCTTATCCATTTGTCTGCTGATAGACATCTAGGTTGCTTTCATGTCCTGGCTATTATAAACAGTGTTCTAATGAACATTGGGGTACACATGTCTCTTTCAATTCTGGTTTCCTCAGTGTGTATGGCCAGCAGTGAGATTCCTGGGCCATATGGCAGTTCTGAATTTGGCAATCAGACTTAAATTGAAGAAAGTAGGAGAAAACCACTAGACCATTCAGGTATGACCTAAATCAAACCCTTTATGATTATACAGTGGAAGTGAGAAATAGATTTAAGGGACTAGATCTGATACACAGAGTACCTGATGAAATATGGATGGAGGTTCATGACATTGTAAAGGAGATGGGGATCAAGACCATCCCCATGGAAAAGAAATGCAAAAAATCAAAATGGCTGTCTGGGGAGGCCTTACAAATAGCTGTGAAAAGAAGAGAAGCAAAAAACAAAGAAGAAAAGGAAAGATATAAGCATCTGAATGCAGAATTCCAAAGAATTGCAAGGAGAGATAAGAAAGCCTTCCTCAGTGATCAATGCAAAGAAATAGAGGAAAACAATAGAATGGGAAAGACTAGAGATCTCTTCAAGAAAATTAGAGATACCAAGGGAACATTTCATGCAAAGATGGGCTCAACAAAGAACAGAAGTGGTATGGACCTAACAGAAGCAGAAGATATTAAGAAGAAGTGGCAAGAATACATAGAAGAACTGTACAAAAAAGATCTTCATGACCCAGATAATCACGACGGTGTGATCACTCACCTAGAGCCAGACACCTTGGAATGTGAAGTCAAGTGGGCCTTAGAAAGCATCACAACAAAGCTAGTGGAGGTGATGGAATTCCAGCTGAGCTGTTTCAAATCCTGAAAGATGATGCTGTGAAAGTGCTGCACTCAATATGCCAGTAAATTTGGAAAATTCAGCAGTGGCCACAGGGCTGGAAAAGGTCAATTTTCATTCCAATCTGAAAGAAAGGCAATGCCAAAGAATGCTCAAACTACTGCACAATTGCACTCATCTCACACTCTAGTAAAGTAATGCTGAAAATTCTCCAAGCCAGGCTTCAGCAATATGTGAACTCTGAACTTCCAGATGTTCAAGCTGGTTTTAGAAAAGGCAGAGGAACCAGAGATAAAATTGCCAGCATCATGGAAAAAGCAAGAGAGTTCCAGAAAAACATCTATTTCTGCTTTACTGACTATGCCAAAGCCTTTGACTGTGTGGATCACAGTAAACTGTGGTGAAAGAGGTGGGAATACCAGACCACCTGACCTGCCTCTTGAGAAACCTATATGCAGGTCAGGAAGCAACAGTTAAAACTGGACATGGAAGAACAGACTGGTTCCAAATAGGAAAAGGAGTATGTCAAGGCTTTATATTGTCACCCTGCTTATTTAACTTCTATGCAGAATACATCATGAGAAACGCTGGGGTGGAAGAAGCATAAGCTGGAATCAAGAATGCCTGGAGAAATATCAATAACCTCAGATATGCAGATGACACCACCCTTATGGCAGAGAGTGAAGAGGAACTAAAAAGCCTCTAGATGAAAGTGAAAGAGGAGAGTGAAAAAGTTGGCTTAAAGCTCAACATTCAGAATACTAAGATCATTGCATCTGGTCTCATAACTTCATGAGAAAGAGATGGGAAACAGTGTCACACTTTATTTTTGGGAGCTCCAAAATCACTGCAGATGGTGATTGCAGCCATGAAATTAAAAGGAGCTTAGTCCTTGGAAGGAGTTATGACCAACCTAGATAGCATATTAAAAAGCAGAGACATTACTTTACCAACAAAGGTCCATCTAGTCAAGGCTATGGTTTTTCTAGTGGTCATGTATGGATATGAGATTTGGACTGTGAAGAAAGCTAATTGCTGAAGAATTGATGCATTTGAACTGTGCTGTTGGAGAAGAGTCCCTTGGACTGCAAGGAGATCCAACCAGTCCATCATAAAGGAGATCAGTCCTGAGTGTTCATTGGAAGGAGTGATGCTGAAGCTGAAACTCCAATACTTTGGCCACTTCGTGAGATCTGACTCATTGGAAAAGACCCTGATGCTGGGAGGGATTGGGGGCAGGAGGAGAAAAGGGATGACAGAGGATGAGATGGCTGGATGGCATCACCAACTCGATGGACATGAGTCTGAGTGAACTCCGGGAGTTGGTGATGGACAGGGAGGCCTGGCGTGCTGTGATTCATGGGGTCACAAAGAGTCGGATCCGACTGACTGAGCCACTGAACTGAACTGACTGATGGCAGTTCTATTTCCAGTTTTTAAAGGAATCTCCACGATGTTCTCCATAGTAGCTGTACCAGTTTGCATTCCCACCAACAGTGTAAGAGGGTTCCCTTTTCTCCACACTCTCTCCAGCATTTATTGTTTGTAGATTTTTGGATAGCAGCCATTCTGACCAGCGTGAGATGGTACGTCATTGTGGTTTTGATTTGCATTTCTCTGATAATGAGTGATGTTGAGCATCTTTTCATGTGTTTGTTGGCAATCTGTATGTCTTCTTTGGAGAAATGTCTGTTTAGTTCTTTGGCCCATATTTTGACTGGGTCATTTATTTTTCTAGAATTGAGCTGTAGGAGTTGCTTGTATATTTTTCAGATTAATTCTTTGTCAGTTGTTTCATTTTCTATTATTTTCGCCCATTCTGAAGGCTGTCTTTTCACTTTGCTTATAGTGTCTTTTGTGCAAAAGCTTTTAATTTTAATTAGGTCCCATTTGTTTATTTTTGCTTTTATTTCCGTTACTCTGGGAGGTGGGTCATAGAGGATCCTGCTGTGATTTATGTTAAATAGTGTTTTGCCTATGTTTTCCTCTAGGAGTTTTATAGTTTCTAGGCTTACATTTGGACCTTTAATCCATTTTGAGTTTATTTTTGTGTATGGTATTAGAAAGTGTTCTAGTTTCATTCTTTTACAAGTGTTTGACCAGTTTTCCCAGCACCACTTTTTAAAGAGATTGTCTTTTCTCCACTGTGTATTCTTGCCTCCTTTGTCAAAGATAAGATGTCCATAGGTGCATGGGTTTATCTATGGGCTTTCTATTTTGTTCCATTGATCTATATTTCTGTCTTTATGCCAGTACCATACTGTATTGATGACTGTAGCTTTGCAGTATAGCCTGAAGTCAGGCAGGTTGATTCCTCCAGTTCCATTCTTCTTTCTCAAGATTGCTTTGGGTATTCGAGGTTTTTTGTATTTCCATACAAATTGTGAAAGTATTTGTTCTAGTTCTGTGAAAAATACTGTTGGTAGCTTGATAGGGATTGCATTGAATCTATAGATTGCTTTGGGCGGTATACTCATTTTCAGTATATCAATTCTCCCAATCAATGAACATGGTATATTTCTCCATCTATTTGTGTCCTCTTTGATTTCTTTCATCAGTGTTTTATAGTTTTCTATATATAGGTCTTTTATTTCTTTAGGTAGATGTATTCCTAAGTATTTTGTTCTTTCTTGCAATGGTGAATGGAATTGTTTCCTTAATTTCTCTTTCTGTTTTCTTATTGTTAGTGTATAGGAATGCAAGAGATTTCTGAGTGTTAATTTTATATCCTGAACTTATATTCATTGATTAGCTCTCGTAATTTTCTGGTAGAGTCTTTAGGGTTTTCTATGTAGAGGATCATGTCATCTGCAAATAGTGAGAGTTTTACTTCTTCTTTTCCAATCTGGATTCCTTTTATTTATTTTTTCTGCTCTGATTGCTGTGGCCAAAACTTCCAAAACTATGTTGAATAGTAGTGGTGAAAGTGGGCACCCTTGTCTTGTTCCTGACTTTAGGGGAAATGTTTTCAATTTTTCACCATTGAGGATAATGTTTGCTGTGGGTTTGTCATATATAGCTTTTATTATGTTGAGGTATGTTCCTTCTATTCCTGCTTTTTGGAGGGTTTTTTTTTTTTATCATAAATGGATGTTGAATTTTGTCAAGGACTTTCTCTACATCTATTGAGATAATCATATGGTTTTTACCTTTCAATTTGTTAATGTGGTATATTACATTGATTTATTTGTGGATATTAAAGAATCCTTGCATCCCTGGGATAAAGCCCACTTGGTTATGATGTATGATCTTTTTAATATGTTGTTGGATTCTGTTTGCTAGAATTTTGTTAAGGATTTTTGCATCTATGTTCATAAAAGAGACAAAGAAGGACACTACATAATATTCAAAGAATCAATCCAAGAGAAGATATAATAATTATAAATATATATGCACCCAATATAGGAGCACTGCAATATGTAAAGCAAATGCTAACAAGTATGAAAGGGGAAATTAGCAATAGCACAATGATATTGGGAGACTTTAATACCCCACTCACACCTATGGATAGATCAACCAAACAGAAAATTAACAAGGAAACCCAAGTTTAAATGAAACAATGGACCAGTTAGACCTAATTGATATCTATAGGACATTTCACCCCAAAACAATGAATTTCACCTTTTTCTCAAGTGCACTCGGAACCTTCTCCAGGATAGATCACATCCTGGGCCATAAATCTAGCCTTGGTAAATTCAAAAAAATTGAAATCATTCCAATCATCTTTTCTGACCACAGTGCAGTAAGACTAAATGTCAATTACAGGGGAAAAAACTATTAAAAATTCCAACATATGGAGGCTAAACAACACACTTCTGAATAACCAACAAATCACAGAAGAAATCAAAGCAGAAATCATAACATGCATAGAAATGAATGATAGTGAAAACACAACAACCCAAAACCTATGGGACACTGTAAAAGCTGTGCTAAGGAGAAGGTTCATAGCAATACAGGCATACCTCAAGAAACAAGAAAAAAGTCAAATAAATAACCTAACTCTACACCTAAAGCAACCAAAAAAGGAAGAAATGAAGAACTCCAGGGTTAGTAGAAGGAAAGAAATCTTAAAAATTAGGGCAGAAATAAATGCAAAAGAAACAAAAGAGACCATAGCAAAAATCAACAAAGCTAAAAGCTGGTTCTTTGAGAAGATAAATAAAATAGACAAACCATTAGCCAGACTCATCAAGAAACAAAGGGAGAAAAGTCAAATTAACAAAATAAGAAATGAAAATGGAGAAATCACAACAGATAACACATAAATACAAAGGATCATAAGAGACTACTATCAGCTACTATATGCCAATAAAATGTACAACTTGGAAGAAATGGACAAATTCTTACAAAAGTATAACTTTCCAAAACTGAACCAGGAAGAAATATAAAATCTTAACAGACCTATCACAAGCACAGAAATCAAAACTGTAATCAGAAATCTTCCAGCAAACAAAAGCCAGGACCAGACGGCTTCACAGCTGAATTCTACCAAAAATTTAGAGAGGCGCTAACACCTATCTTACTCAAACTCTTCCAGAAGATTCCAGAAGAAGGTAAACTTCCAAACTGATTCTATGAGGTCACCATCATCCTAATACCAAAACCAGAAAAAGATGCCACAAAAAAAGAAAACTACAAGCCAATATCACTTATGAACATAGATGCAAAAATCCTTAACACAAGATTTTAAAAGAATCTTCAGCATTGAGCTTCCCGGGTGACTCAGATGGTAAAGAATCTGCCTGCAATGCAGAAGATCTGGATTTGATCACTGGGTTGGGAAGATCCTCTGGAGAATGGAATGGCAATCCAATCCATTATTCTTACCTGGAGAATTCCATGGAGAGAGGAGCCGAGTGGGCTACAGTCCATGGGGTTGCAAAGAGTCCGACCTGACTGACTGACTAACACTTTCACTTTTCAACACTGACAGAAATTTCTATACTTTTAATGCTTTAACAAGGGGAATTTTATAGTTAGATTATTAACTGCTGCTGCTGCTGCTAAGTCACTTCAGTCGTGTCCGACTCTGTGCGACCCCAGAGACGGCAGCCCACGAGGCCCCCCTCGTCCCTGGGATTCTCCAGGCAAGAACACTGGAGTGGGTTGCCATTTCCTTTTCCAATGCATGAAAGTGAAAAGAAAGTGAAGTCGCTAGTCGTGTCCGACTCTTTGCAACCCCATGGACTGCAGCCCTCCAGGCTCCTCCGTCCATGGGATTTTCCAGGCAAGAGCACTGGAGTGGGGTGCCATCGCCTTCTCCAGATTATACTTCAGTCTAAATAGAGGACTAAGTGTTAAGCGAAATAAATTACATTTAAAAGAAAAATCAATCTCTGTGAATCTATCCAAACACTTTCTAGGAAAATATTATCAATATAGAATACTCGCAAATATTCCCAGGAGAAAAACAGAATGCTTCGAACTAAAGTATCTAAATTTCTTAATACTGTACAGTATTATTGAAGATTCATCAAACTAACTCAACCATAAAGGAAATAAATCGAATTAAACTGTTAATTCTCTTTTTTATCTTATGCCACTCTGGAGAAGAAAGGATAAAGAATCATCATTTAAAAGATATAATATTTCTTCTTCAGCAAGCAATTCTTGATGATTACATTATACCATTTATTTGTGCTATAAAAATGTTCGTATTTTGCCAAAAGCTAATCATAAGATTAGACCCTGCACTAGTCAATTTTAGATTAGGTATATACCTGACATCAGTTTCATTGTATTTATAAATTGGAGAAGGGGAAGCATAGTTAAAAATGTGTATCATATAAACTTTTCAATTTGTTAGTCACTGAATAGATTTGTATTCAAGATGGGAGTAGATATTTAATGAGAAAACAAATATTAATCACCTAACTATTTGCCTAGTAGATTCAAATTTGAACTATAATCATTTCATAAATATAAATTATTTGGCTAAATTATTGAAATTTAGAATTCATTGTCTTTATTTTTTTTCCAACTAAAAGCAGATAAATAGTACAACAAACCCAGCTGCCACAAGAACATGCAGTTTTACAATTATAATGTTAATGGCTTCATGGCTAAAATTTGTTATGATTTTGCATGACAAAATATTTGGATTTTTTTGCTGTGACTTGAAAGAAGTATAATATTTCATTAGCCTTTTATTTCTTCTCCAGAACTGGGATAATATATTTCAATATAATACATGTATTATACTCAGTCACTCAATAAATTAAATACCCATAAAAGAACACACTCAGATACACGTTGCATATTGTTTTGCTTTAAAACCTCTGAAAATTCTGGTTTTTGGTTTTTTTTTTGGCCAACACTATATGGAATTTAGAGCTATTTTTGCTTAGTGTAGGTAATTGTGCACCACTTCTTTCTGCCATGTCCATTTCTCACATGAGTTCCTTAATACAAAGAAGAAAGACTAGAGTTTAAATTATCATGTAGACATGAAGAAAGATAAGGAGATTGCCTACAAAAGAATCCTAATAGAGCCAAAGAAAAGTGTGAGGGAGATCCCAATAGAGAGACTATGTGATGACCAATAAAAATATGATTTCCTAAACACATTCATATTATCCTACTTCATTCTTTGAGGTGGAATGAAGGAATTAAAGTGTGTAACAACAAGACCTTGTATAGCTTGACATAGCTAGAAGTATCAGGGCCTAAATTTGACATTTAATAAGACACTACTGAATGAGGAAATTAAAAAAAAAAAACAAAACAGAAATAGAGTTACAAATATAAATAGTTATGGTTACCAGGGTGTAAGGGGAGAGAGGGATAAACTGGAAGATTGTGATGGACATATACACATTACTATACATAAAACAACCCACTCCAGTGTTCTTGCCTGGAGAATCCCAGGGACGGTGGAGCCTGCTGGGATGCCATCTATGGGGTCACACAGAGTTGGACACTACTGAAGCGACTTAGCAGCAGCAGCATACATAAAACAGGTAACTAACTAATCAGAGTCTACTGTATAGCACAGGAAACTCTACTCAATAGCCTCTATGGCAAGGAAAAGAATGTAAAAGTGAGTGGATATATGCATATGTATAACTGATTCCAGAATCTGCCTGCAATGCAGGAGAACTGGGTTTGATCCCTGGGTTGGGAAGATCCCCTAGATGAGGGCATGGCAACCCACTCCAGTATTCTTGCCTGGAGAATCCCCATGGACAGAAGAGACTGGTGCACTACAATCCACGGGATCACAGAAGTCAGACAGGACTGAGCAACTAAACATAGAACATAAATGATTCACTTTGCTCTTCGCCTGAAACTAACACAACATTGTACATCAATTATATACCTGTAAAGTTAAAAAAAAAAATTTAACTTATTCCCAAACATCTAAATCCCCAAATCCAGAGATTTATCATAACTTGTTGAAATTTAAAAAAAAAATGTAAAATGCAATAACTTTTATTTCAACATTAATTAAATGGAGTATACATATTGAATAATTTCTAGCAAAGGTGTTAAAAACCATGTGTTAAATTTATTATTGGGTAAAACATTTATTTTCTCATTCATGATATCAGTGTTCAAATATTTATTAGAATCACTAGTTAGCTGCTTACTCAAGTATTTAAGATTATAATTTTGTATCATGTAATTCTAATTTGAATCCCCTATTAAATTAAAATTAGTGTATTCTCATTTTATCTATTCTCTGCTTAAAAAATATAAATTAAAACTAATGGAACAAAAGATAATATATACAAGAGAAACATACCATATGTCATAGGTATGTCATAGGTTTCATACTGTACAAAAGATATTAAAACATCAATTCAGCTTAATTTTAAAGGAGCCTTATCTTTCCATCCTTATCAAAGGATTATTATTAAATTGAAAATACTGAAATTATCTTCAATACTTAAAAATGTATGTAAAACTTTCTGTATGTAAAAATAAACATGGACAATTAAGATAAAACTAGAACATGATTTCTCAATTAGATTTGAGCAAAAATATTATAAAGCAGTTTACTCAGTTAATTTGTGAAAATCTTATATTTTGCAGGTCACTATTTCAAAGATGTTTTCATGAAATTTGGTATTAGTTTTCTCTCTTGTTTTCACTTTTTTACTTTATATATTTTTTTACTCAATTGATTTGAAAATCTTAATTTAACATACATGGTGAAGATTTTTTGACACAACTGTTTAAAATGTATTTTATTATTCTGACTTGTGACCTTTGATCTTTGAGAACTGGTTTAATCCTGATCAAGTCAAAGGGTGAGAACCCATGTGGATGAATTCAGAGCGTAATTTATTTCATGTTAAAAAAGGACACAAAGCCATTAATTTGTGTGACATGTAAGCTAAACATTTTGCTATTTTCCACCTCAGTAAATCTCAGACCAGCATTTTGCAGACCAGTATTTTATACCAAATATATTTATATATATTGCAAACTTTAGTCACAACTTCTTTCCTATTGACCTCTTTGTATTCGGTTGGCCAAAATGTTTGTTTGGTCTTTTCCATCAGATGTTGCATAAAAATCTGAATGAACTTTTTGTCCAACACAATATTATCTAATATTATAAACATATCTCAAAAGATATCTAAATGCTATTGATTTCAGCATTTACTGATCTCTAGTTGATCTTTGTTTCCGATTTACACTGGCTGCATGTTATACTGTGTGATTGTGTGCCAGTAGGTGAGCAAGATGGTAAGGGAGACACAAAGTAACTAACATTTGATACTGGATAAATAATATTTTGTTTGATAAGTAACATACTAAGTAGCTTGGGTAAAGAAACAATATCCCATATAACACTGTGAATCACACAGTGAATTCTGGTAATGAGTCTTTTTAGGAGGTATGAAAATGTGGCTGAAAAATAGACTAAGGACAAATAGTAAATATTCTCTAATCACTGATTATTATGCAAAATGACTGAAAAGTTTTGTGTAAAGTGTTATATTTTCAAATCTATCTTTGAGTTACTAGAACCAGAAAAAAACAGGCTGTTGCTAATAATAATAGGTTATTACATAATTTAGACCTGTTTATCTTATGAGGATTCATGGGTTATCCACATAGACCTTTCAAAATATTCAGTTAAATATTACAGAGTCTAAGGAATGATTATTGCTAGAAAAACAGATGTGTGAGGTATTTGCAGAGTAATATTTCAAACAAAGTAAGTAGAAGATTTTTCTAGAGATAACAGTTAGGTTAAAAAAAGAGGAATAAATAGTGAAAATTGATAAAAGTATTAAAGAGAAAAAATTAAGGCACAAAACAATGAAAAAGAGATGTATAGAGATACAAGAGAAGAATCTGTTAGTTACTGTGATCATTTTTATGTGTCAACTTGGCTGGATTGCGATGATCGATTGGTCAAATCCAGTCTATATGTTGTTGTATGGCATTTTTTAGATATGATGAACATTTATTTTTATAAGACCCTGATACTGGGAAAGATTGAAGACTGGAGGAGAAGGGGATAACAGAGGATGAGATGGTTGGACAGCATCACCTACTTAACAGACATGAGTGTGAGTAAACTCCAGGAGTTGGTAATGGACAGGGAAGCCTGGCGTGATGCAGTGCGTGGGGTTGCAAAGAGTCCGACACGACCCAGCGACTGAACTGAACTGAACATTTATTATAATCACTAGACTTGAAATAAAGCAGGTTACCCTCCTTAATATGGATTGATCTCACCCAATCAGTTGAAAAATCATAAGAGTAAAGAGTTTTCTTAAACCTTAAAAGAGGAATTCTTCCTCAGTACTGCAACATAGACATATCTGAGTTTCCATCCTGGCTGACCTACCTTTTGGATCTCAAACTCGATTGCAACATCAACTCTTGCTGAATTTCTAGCCTGCCTGCTTACACTGTATATTTCAGACTTGTTTGCCTCTAAGCATGAACCACTTGCTTAAAGTAAATTTCTCTGTATAGATAGATCTTTATCTATTTGTGTTTTTCCAGAGAATCCTGATTAATACAGTGGTTAATGATACAGTATTAAGGGCAAAATAATAGCCAGTTCATGGAATGCTCTAGATGACTAAAAAGCATAAAAATGGATAAAAAAATTAATTATATTTTCAAACTGAGGTCAATAGTGACATTTGAAAGAACATTTTTTTTCAGGAGCTGTAGTTAAGGGAATTTATGTTTAATTCTACTGCAAGTTCGTGACATACAAAAAAGGGAATTCATAACAGAGAAAGCTCATGGAAGAAATTTAGTAATGCAATAAATCATAGAGATGTAAGAGAAAATCAAAAGGAAAAGGACATTTACTTGTTTTGCTTTATTTTGAAAAATTATTGGAACACAAGGAAAGAAACAGTAAAGGAAAGGATATCAAGGGCATAATATTTTTTTTTAATTGATCCACAAAGAATCTAGAAAAAGAGAAGAAGGAATTGCCTAATGAGGCAACCCACTCCAGTATTCTTGCTGGATAAGCCCATAGACATAGAAGCCAATAGGCAGGCTATAGTCCTCGGGGTTACAGAGTCCTTGGGGGTCACAAAGACTGTAGCAACTGAGCATGCACATAAGACAGCTAAAATACAACAGTCTGTATCAAAAATATAAAAGATAAACTGAATCATATTACAAAATTTAAGATTTTATTTAAGCAGAAATTTGATTTCAATTGGGAAAGACTCAATCTAGCAGATAGGAAGGAGCTCCCAGGAGCTATGCAGAATGAAAAACTTACAGGCAAAAGAAAGTGGAAACAAGGAAATTGTACGGGTAAAAATGCAGGTGATTAGAAGATTGCTTTCATTAAGGGGATTCAGGCAGATTACCTAACTAGTGCTGGTCAGGAGATTCCAAATGACTGGCTTAATGTTCCATTTAAGGAAGATCCCCAAGTATAATTAAGTTAAATTTTGATTTGTTGATGGGCTGCTCAGAATAAGTGACTGCATTTTGGGCCTGTTGTCCTTTTTTAAAACCAACAAAAGTAAAGCTTTCACTAAATATTAATTTTAAAAGTTTGCATATTATTCTGCTTGTGTAGAAATTAGACTGGAAAGAAAGATCCACAAATATTCATAACATGTAGTTTTCTCTAGTTTATTTTACTTTCCTCAGTTGTGCTTAGTAGATATTCTTAACTGTGTCTACAGTGTTAAAAGTAACTAATAATTAATAAAACATAGATGAGAGCAAATAAGAGAAAATTTAAGGGAATATAGTGGCATTAAAAAAGGAAAATTTATTTGGTAGGTAGTTCAGTGATAAGGGCTTCCCTGGTGGCTCAGTTGGTAAAGAATCTGTTGCCATGCAGGAGACCCAGGTTTGATCCCTGCGTCAGGAAGATCCACTGGAGAAGGGAATGGCAACCTACTCCAGTATTCTTGCCTGATAAATCCCATGGACAGAGAAGCCTGGTGGGCTACCGTCCATGGGGTCACAAAGAGTTGGACATGACTTAGAGACTAAATAATGACAATTTGGTAGAATTAATTAAAGTTTTATGAATAATAAAAATAGTTAAACATTTAGAGGAACATCAGAAATGTGTCTGAAAAGAGAGAGAGAAAATGAATTTGAATGCAGGTGCATATGTAGATCCATAGCAAGTTCTATTGTGATGGTTTTCATTTTCTCTGTGTAGCTTGGAGTACGTATTTAAAGATTGTAAAAGAAATCCTACAGCATTATGGACTGATTCAAAATTCTCTTGTTACTGGTGATGATAGAAAAACAGGCTGGTGGAAAATGGGCACGAAATGAGAGTCTGCTTGCTTGAACAGTAGAGAATTACCACATGGTAGTGAATGGTGAGAAATATAAGATGTAGATCATAAAATTTCAGATCTAAGGAAGAATTTTTATAAAGGAAGTCTTCATAAACAGTGACAATTAGCATGATCTATTCAGTATGGGACGATTTAGATAAACAGGGACAAGTTCCTCCAAGAGAAATATTGTAAGACCAAAAATGACACGATCCAAAGTAGGGAAGTTGCAAGAAGTGTACAGTGATTGGGAAACAATCAGTTTGACTGAAGGAGCAGCACAAAAGTGGATGAGACCATTTTGTAATCAGTATTAGCTGCCTATATTTTTCACTGCATTTTATTTTGTTTTTTAATTTTGCATATGCCACTAAATATTGCTCAGACAAACAGGTATATTTCAAGCACATAGCACAATAAAAAGTGAACAAGCAAGCAAGCTGTACCCACAAGTTAGCCCCAGAGGCTCATTCAGTCATGAACTAACAGCATTTAACTGTGTATCGTTGGCTTAACTAATTTTATAAGGCAATAAGAATTCCTAACTTCTTAATGCTACCGTTAAAACCGATGCAGAACTATAAAATACTGGGACTGTTAAGCAAGAAAAGCACATTTTGAAAAGAAGTAAGGAATGTCTTTCCATCTAATATTACTTAAACACTATTTTATAGAATAAAATCCTTGGCATAACTAATTAACAAGATTAAATCATTGTGTGTAAGTTATATAATTTGAGCTTGTTTCACTTAATACAAAATGGAAAGAATAATGAAAAGTAAAAGCCATATATTTCTGTAAAATTTCATTTTCTCAGAATTGTTAAATAATGTTATCAGTCTATGCTATTAATCACTATGGGCTACTCTGATGGTAATATTCCAATTTAATTTGGTAGTGAAATATATAAAGCATAAGAGATATCGGAAATAACTTTGTCCTTCCTTCTTGAAATTGGTCTTGTTCTGTTTCTAATGCAAAATATTTTCTGATGTTTGTCATTAAATTATCCACAGAAATATCATCCGTGTCAAAACTAGCCCTTCTCTCTTGTTCATTTCTGTATGTTTCTTAGCATTATTTTTGAATTTTAACTCAAATAATAAAGTAAATCTTCATAACAAATGCAAATGTTGAAGTTAAGAAATAAGTTAATCTGTTTGCCTTTTAGTAGGATGTACATATAAAATGATTCTGATTTGTAGGATAAAATACAAAGTATATAGGATAACAAATATTTTATTTAAAATGTAAAATTTTGAATTCAATATAAATATTTAGTCATATGTTTATGTCACAAAGGCAACAGCATGAGAATAGGATGATCAATGTTCCACCTTTTGTTTCTCTTGTCTTTTCCATATATTTCAGTAAATTTCTTTAATTGATAAAATATCACACACACACATAATTACCTGCTTTTTTCAATTAATTTTATATTTGAAATATTGACATATAGAATGCTTATTTTTCATGTCAATCTTCATTTTTATATCTGAATAAAGTATTTTTCATTTTATATCTGAATAAGTATCTGAAGATACTTAATCAGCAATAAAGCCATCCTAATAGAAGATTCAGAGAAGGCAATGGCAACACACTCCAGTACTCTTGCCTGGAAAGTCCCATGGAGGAGCTTGGTGGGCTGCAGTCCATGGGGTTGCGAAGAGTCGGACACAACTCAAGTGACTTAGCATAGCATAGCATAGGAATGGCTTGATATATACTAAATTACATGGGTCAAATTGTAAAGGTTGTAATTGTGAAGGTTAATCTCTCCCATTGCCTTGGTCCACCTGAAGAATCAACCAGTGGTTACATCCCCTTGATTACCTCCTCCAACAGTATATAGGAAGAGACTGTACTGTGTTTTACCAATCCCTAACTTTCCCAGTTCCAACATCTGTATTTTGTGCTTAACATGTTATTATAGTCAAAAACTTTATAATAGATTATAGATTTTTCATTGTTCTATATCCAATAAATAACTTTCAATTAATAAGATATTATTTAAACAAAAATATTATATTTTAAGCTCTTGGAAATTTAGTGATTGAGAGTTACAGCACAAGCAATAACATTTGAAGAATGTATAGGCAAAAGAGATCTGATTTTATTCATATTTTTAAAGATAGCTTCAAAAGTGGTAGATAAAACAAAAATGAAGTTTATTGTTGATAATATTACAAAATAAACTCACTCTGTACTTCATATATGTACTTTTCTGTTTGTCTTAATATTTAATAATGCTGTAATCCATGTTTCATATTCTACTTACAAGTATGTTGCTTTCCTAAGTATTGCTAAATGCTTCTATATAGTTGAAAAAATGAGGCCTTGATCCTGGCTTTTATTTCTTTTAAAGAGAAAGTATACTGTACCTATGGGACAAAAGGCAAGCAAACAAACAAACAAAAAAAAAAAACAGTGAAAACTATAAATATTGAATGATCTATGTGAACCACTTATATTTACAACCCCCAAACTTATCATTTTTGTGAATATTTTATAAAATAAAAATAAAAACAATAACCTGACAACAGATAAATGGGGCTCTGTCTTATCCCAGGAAGAAATGCAAAGAAGAGGGGGGAGATAAAGCATTAATACATCTTTGTGTAAAGCAATAAAACAGTATCCTTTGGTAACATATACCATTTATGATTCGACTCTCTGCCACATAATATCGATCAGAAATTATGTTATAATCAAATATAAACAGCACTTTTGGGTTCCTTTGACCAAGTTACTATTGCTCCAAAAATGATAAGATCACTGGTAATTTAGACAAATCAAATTAATTCAGTATTAGTTTTAGAATTCTATATTCTGCAACAAGCAATTTCATACTGCAAGTAAAATTACAGCATCACTATAAAAAATAATTCCAAGTTTTACATCTGCTTTTGAAAAGTGGGAGAGATTTTTTTGTAAATTCTGTGCTTCTAGTGCTCAGGATATGGTAATACCAACATGTCACTTACCAGCAAGACAGAATTAATAGAAATGTATATTGTAAATATATTTTGCTTCAACTATATGTATGTGTGTGTGTGTGTGTGTGTGAGATCAGTTGCTCATTCTTGTCCAACTCTTTGTGACCGCATGGACTGTAGCCCACCAGGCTCCTCTATTCATGAGATTTTCCAAACAAGAATACTGGAGTGGGTTGCCATTTCCTCCTCCAAGGGATCTTACCAACCCAGGGTATGAACCTAGGATTCTACATTGCAGGTGGATTCTTTACCACTGAGCCATGTGGGAAGCCCTCTACTATACATACATATCTCTAAAAGTAAGCTATATGATGTGCTGCCTTCTCTGGTGGAGTGTCCTTCATATATCACTAATTGATACATAGATTTGTCTTGAGTTTCTAGGGTGAGTCTGCCTTTGTGCTGTAATGACTACTATTTGTTTTCATTGTACTCTGCATTATATTCCATTAGTAGTTTTGTTGTTTTCTTTTTTCCTTTTTTTTTTTTTTTTTTTTACATACCAGTTAAGAGTTGTTTATTATAAATTTCTGGATAGTCTAAAAGAACACAAGAGATTTTGAAAAGTAATTTGCCCTAACTCTTAAAAATAGAATAATAAATTAATATAGAATGAACTTGCAGATGTATTTGTCAATTGCATCCTCTTTTCTAAAATAAAAACATTTAAAGTTGAAAAAAAGCTATCATGAAAGTATGAGCATTGATCCCTTCATTTATATACCCTAATTTTATTGATGTATAGTCTATCTGCCTGTCTGGGCCATTCTTTGAGGGCCATTGTGTGATGACATGCCTTTATTTAGAGACATATTGGGCTTCTACGTTAGACTGCGTAAAGGCTCTTACTTTTGTCACCTAAGGTTCAACACAGAATCAGTTCAACACAGAATCAATTCAACACAGAGTAATTGAGAATAATTTCAAAAAGATAATTCAATTGGTGGTGTTCACTTGTTAGCAAGAATTTTAAAGCAGGATATTGTATTTGAAAACAACCTGATATATTTAACAATATCTAGGGTTAAGTAATTTGCCACTGTGATATTTATAAAATTAAAATGTAGTGTGAACAAAATATTTCTGTAAGCTAGTTACTGAAATATGATCTCAGATCTTATGAAGACCAACTCATGGCAGATTCAATATTCAAACCGTAAGTATATATTAGTATTCCGAAATGGAACTGTGAGTTGGATCAAGAAAATAAATTTCTACTATTTATTTTAATGCATTATTTTTATTTTACCATAAATATGCATTTGTAGTAAATTGAACTAAGATTTTTTGTAAAGATTTATAGGTATAGGAATTTTAAGGCTGAATAGAGATTCAAACACATTCTATCCTTATATTTCATGAAGCAGTTTTTAAATAATATTAAATATAATATTGTATAAAAAATAATGAGTTATATGAATGAAGAATCATAAATACCTAAAATATTAAAAAGGAAATAATAACAATATTTTCTACATCAAATATAATAAAGTAGTTAGGAAAAGACAAAGAGGATCTACTTGATTAACATCTATCAGAGATCCAAGAAATAGATGAATTCCCTCATAAAAAGCAGTATTAATGGAAAATTGATGAAAAAGGTAATACTAGAACTAAATTCCTCAGCATAGAGGAAGTCCTACATTCTGCAGTTGGACAGTTCATCAAACCACATGCATTATTATCATTTAAAAACCAACATCACAGCATGTTCATTTACTTAAGAAAAAAAAAGTTTTGTGAAACTGAAAGAAGCTTAAATTAGAAGATTAGAATTGATTTGACCATTTTTTCCCTAACAAGTAAAACCTCAGAGAGATGGAAAAAGCATAAAATCCTCGTAAAGTGTACACATACCTCACAAGCCTTCTCAAAATTGTTTTAAGATATGTTTGAAAATAAATTGAAACTATTAAATCCAAAGATCTGGAGAAACTTTGATTTTCTTGTTGTAATTCTTAAAACAGACTAGACAAACTAAACTATGAATGATATAAGTGAATGAGAACTCTGATAAGTATCATACCAGTGATTAAAGGGAGAAAAAAGTTAAGACAATAATAAAAAAAAATCACATTAGCTTTGTAAATCTGAAAATTTAAGTCCTGGCATCTATTGGATTTGGAATTCAGGTTGTTATTTTCCTTTCTGGAATTTAAAACAAAAACCATTTGATGATGTGCAAAGACATATTTAATTTAAAAATCTATTCTACATCTTGCTATTAAATATGACACTTTAGACTTTTAACATAATTATATAATCATAATTATGTTTATTTTAAAATTGTTTTCTTTACATTATTCTTACCATTTCTCCATAATAAAGGAAAAAATTTTAATGTAAAACAAAGTCAGTTAACACTAATGCAGTGAACCATTACTATTGTATTTGATGATAAATAGCTTTCCTGATAGCTCAGTTGGTAAAGAATCCACCTGCAATTCAGGAGACTCCAGTTAGATTCCTGGGTAAGGAAGATCCACTGGAGAAGGGATAGGTTACCCACTCCAGTATTCTTGGACTTCCCTTGTGGCTCAGAAGGGAAATAATCTGCCTGCAATGCAGGAGACATGGGTTTGATCCCTGGGTTGAGGAGATCCCCTGGAAAATGGAAAGGCTACCCACTCCAATATTTTGGCCTGGAGAATTCCATAGACTATACAATCTCAAAGAGTAGGACGTGATTGAGTGACTTTCACTTCACTCATTCACAAGTTGCCAAAAGAGATAGCTAATTTGATGAGTGGGGAACTGTTAGTGCTGTGACAAGGATGGCAAACATCTGACTTTTTTCTGCAAGTAATGTTTTACTTTTCAGTGATTTATCACAAATTTCAAAGCTTAACTATGCGAGATTTAAAAAATTAGTCCCAATGTATATTTAGTAAAGTATACATGTGCAAAATTCTGTTTTGTTTTAATAAATTAATTAAATGAATTTTAGAAAACACTATGAAGTGTAGAGTATTAAACATTTTATGAATAATTAAACCAAGACACTGATACTTTAGGAATTTTTCTAAAATCAGCAATAGAATGATAGTTTCCCTGGTGGCTTAGATGATAAAGAATCTGCCTGCAATGTAGGAGACTTGGGTTCAATCACTGGATCCGGAACATTCCCTGGAGAAGGGAATGGCTATCCACTCTAATTCCATGAGCACTCCATGGACAGAGGAGCCTGGCAGGCTACAATCTATGGAGTTACAAAGACTTGGACATGACTAAGTGACGAACACTTTCACTGACTTTCACTTTCATAGAAAAGTAGGGCCTGGTGATAGTTTAACCTGATAGTCCATCACCAAGGTCTTGGATATTTCCTCGTATGTACATAAATTCCAAAGTTAGTGAAAGAATATTTAAAACGTGGAATAAGAATTTAGTTTTATGTGAATTGAAATTTGCATGACATTTTGGCAAACCCACCACTATCACCACCACCATGAAAATCCATTGACATTGTTCATATATTATGAGACAGTGTCTCATTTGCTGGAATTTACTATTAGCCAATGAGTTGGGTTTTTTTTTTAAAGTTATATATGCAAAGGGGCAAGATTGTTTATAATATTGAAACATTGCAAATGACTTACATTTCTTTCTTTAGAGAAGTGGTGTATCTAATTTATTCATTATAATTACAACAAATGTGAAGAATTTTTGGCAACATAACAAACTGCTTACAAACTAAAAAAATGTAAGAAGGGTCAAATTCACAATTTTTTATTGTGTATTAAACTAATAGCTATAGAAAATTGTACTTAGAAATATAAATCATACTACAGATATTTTAGGGTAGTATCAATCATGAATGCTTATTTTTCTGTGATTCTTTTTTTAGCATGTAAATTTACATTTAACAGGACATTATTGAGTTAAATTAAAAGCCCCTTTTTCTTCTGCAAGAATATTTGGCAGTAGTTTTTGCTCTTTGACCTTTAATTCCACTTCTAGAAATTAATCCCAGGGTGCCCAAAGACTTGCAATATGTATATTCACAATAGAATTATTGTGGCAATAAAACATTGGGAAAAAGCTAAGTATCCAAAATAATTATAATTCCTGGCTCATCCTTATGATAGAAACAACCAGTCATGAACTTATGTGAACTGTGAACTTCCTGATGTTCAAGCTGGTTTTAGAAAAGGCAGAGGAACCAGAGATCAAATTGCCAACATCCCCTGGATCATGGAAAAAGCAAGAGAGTTCCAGAAAAACATCTATTTCTGCTTTACTGACTATGCCAAAGCCTTTGACTGTGTGGATCACAATAAACTGTGGAAAATTCTGAAAGAGATGGGAATACCAGACCACCTGATCTGCCTCTTGAGAAATTTGTATGCAGGTCAGGAAGCAACAGTTAGAACTGGACATGGAACAACAGACTGGTTCCAAATAGGAAAAGGAGTACATCAAGGCTTTACATTGTCACCCTGCTTATTTAACTTATATGCAGAATACATCATGAGAAACTCTGGACTGGAAGAAGCACAAGCTGGAATCAAGATTGCCGGGAGAAATATCAATAACCTCAGATATGCAGATGACACCATCCTCATGGCAGAAAGTGAAGAGGAACTCAAAAGCCTCTTGATGAAAGTGAAAGAGGAGAGTGAAAAAGTTGGCTTAAAGTTCAACATTCAGAAAACTAACATCATGGCATCCGGTCCCATCACTTTATGGGAAATAGATGGGCAAACAGTAGAAACAGTGTCAGACTTTATTTTTTTGGGCTCCAAAATCACCACAGATGGTGACTGCAGCCATGAAATTAAAAGACGCTTACTCCTTGGAAGGAAAGTTATGACCAACCTAGATAGCATATTCAAAAGCAGAGACATTACTTTGCCAACAAAGGTCCGTCTAGTTAAGGCTATGGTTTTTCCTGTGGTCATGTATGGATGTGAGAGTTGGACTGTGAAGAAGGCTGAGCACTGAAGAATTGATGCTTTTCAACTGTGGTGTTGGAGAAGACTCTTGAGAGTCCCTTGGACTGCAAGGAGATCCAACCAGTCCATTCTGAAGGAGATCAGCCCTGGGATTTCTTTGGAAGAAATGATGCTAAAGCTCAAACTCCAGTACTTTGGCCACCTCATGTGAAGAGTTGACTCATTGGAAAAGACTCTGATGCTGGGAGGGATTGGGGGCAGGAGGAGAAGGGGACGACAGAGGATGAGATGGCTGGATGGCATCACTGACTCGATGGACGTGAGTCTGGGTGGACTCCGGGAGTTGGTGATGGACAGGGAGGCCTGGTGTGCTGCGGTTCATGGGGTCACAAAGAGTTGGAGATGACTGAGCCACTGAACTGAACTGAACTGAATAACATAGGACATTGACAGGAAGTACTGCTATTAGTTTAAGAAATTTTATCTCTGTGAGTTGATTTTTTTTAACTTTAAAATATCTCCATTTGCCAATTTTTCAGTAATTAACATACGAAGTATTATATTCATGTTTGCAAGAAGCAAGTATATGTTTATATCACAGGTGTCACTTTGGGAATGTTCAATTTTAAGTGATATATTTTTAGTGTTTTATTCTTTTTCTCCTAGAAACCTATATGATTTAAAAAGCAGAAAATACTTTTTTGTTAAATGGCAAGATATAAAACATCCTATCAAGTTAAATCATTTTATTTGAATGTAATCAATCTATTTGTAGTTTGATTTAAATTTCATTGAGAAAACAGCAGTCTGAATATTTATATATTGAGTAAGGTTTATGTTTGATATATTGACCTTCATTTCTTTAAATTATTTCCAAACTTTGACTCTACTTAAAAAAGTATAAAAATTACAGCTTTCTAGGGTGGTTCTCCTAACAGAAAGTTGACATATATTCAGTTCAATTCAGTTCAGTAGCTCAGTCTTGTCTGATTCTTTGTGACCCCATAAACTGCAGCACCCAGGCTTCCCTGTCCATCACCAACTCCCGGAGCCTACTCAAACTCAGGTCCATTGCGTGGGTGATGCCATCCAGCCATCTCATCCTCTGTTGGCCCCTTCTCCTGTCTTCAATCTTTCCTGTATCAGGATCTTTTCCAATGAGTTGGCTCTTCCCATCAGGTGGCCATGGTATTGGAGTTTCAGCTTCAGCATCAGTCCTTCCAATGAATATTTAGGACTGATTTCCTTCAGGATTGACTGGCTGGATCTCCTTGCAATCCAGGATATATATTAGTTCAATAAAAATCCATTATTAGCTCTGCAAACTGTACTGAGTCAACTGTAGGGAAAGAAAACAATTTAATCTCAAGCATTTTAAATTCTTCTGCTAAGTGGTGCATTAGATGATTTTTAATGTTTTTTATTTAATTAATACCTTCTGAATTATAGTGCATAAAATTTTCAATGTGTAGAAAATTGGTAATGAAAAGCATATATAAATATAAATTAAATATGCATCTCCATATATTCTAAATTTGTTTACAGTTGAATCAGAAAGAATTTTTGGAGTAGGAATACACTACCAATTTAAAATAAGTGTATCTGGAGTTTGCTAAATTTAAATTCCTTTGATTTTATTTGAAGGACACTTAATTCTTTTTATGCTGTAATTTTATCATACTATTATCTATGAACATTATTCAAAAGGCAGCTTGTCCTTTTATCTTTAAAAGAATGTACTTTTTGTACATCAAACTAAATAACATTTCTACTACTATATTTATATAAATTTCAAGCAATTGGAAGCTTCTAATATTCAGGGGTCTTTTCTATAAATAGCTTTATGAAGTGATATTATGTTATCATTGAATAGCATTGTAACATCCTTTTCAGGAAGCCATTCTTGAAATCCAATGCATTTTACAAGGTTAATTAAGGTCACATTTTTAATGAAATAGAAGAGAATCTAGAGTCAAACAGAAGTACTTAATATCAGACTAAAGTAGTTTCCTACAGAACACATTAATAGTTAGGAAAGGAAAAATTGATTAGATAAATAATTATACCACACATATATAAAGGAACATCTGCATATATAGACAGAGATACTGATGGAGTTTTACCCCTTTTATTTGCCATGAAATGAAGGGGGAAAAGTGGGAGCAGTGGCAGATTTTCTTTTCTTGACCTCCAAAACCACTGCATATGGTGACTGCAGCCATGAAATTAAAAAACCTTTGCTTCTTAGAAGGAGAGCTACGACAAACCTAGACAGCATATTAAGAAGCAGAGACATCACTTTGCCAGCAAAGGCCCATGTAGTCCACCAGTTCTTCTAAAGAATTGATGCTTTTGAATTGTGGGGCTGGAGAAGACTTTTGTGAGTTCCTTGGATAGCAAGATCAACCAATTCAACCCTAAAGGAAATCAACCCTGAATATTCATTGGGAGGACTGTTGCTGAAGGTGAAGCTCCAGTACTTTGGCCACTGATGCAGAGTCAACCCACTGGAAAAAAAACCCTTATGCTGGGAAAGATTAAAGGCAAAAGGATGAGATGGTTAGATAGCATCACTGACTCAATGGACATGAATTTGAGCAAACTCCAGGAGATAGTGGAGAACAGAGGAGCTTGGCATGCTATAGTCTGTGGAGGAGCAAAAATTCAGAAGCAGTTGAAAAACAATAACCAACTGATGGAGCTTTAGCTCATTGACTTTAACTGAAAATTCTTTAGTTCATTACATTAACAAGTACAACAAATTGAGTGGCTTAAAACAGCAAAAATTTATTGTGGCACATTTCTGGAGGCTAGAAGACAGAAATCAAGGTGTTGGTAGGGCCCCACTTCCTCACAAATCCACAGGAACCCTTCCTTCCCTGTTCCCAGTGTCTGGTGGTGGCTATCAGTCCTTGGCATTCTTTGGCTTTCAGTTGCCTTGTCAGCACATGAAATGCTCCCTGTATGTCTCTGTCTTCACAAATAGTTATATTCTTATGAATATACCACTCATATTGAATTTAGGGGCACACCCTGTTCCAATATGAACACTTCTCAACTTTTACTAATTGCATTAAAAATGACCTTCTTTCCAAATAAGATTATATTCTAATGTGTTTGGAGTTAGGACACAAACATATCTTTAATTTGGGGGTGGTGGATTATGGAAACAATTTAACCTATAAAAGTCTTGATAACTATTAGTAAGGTCATTAAAAAAGAAACTAGTGAATTATTTATACTGAAAGTCGACAGGGTTTTACAAGTCAAGTAATATTTGGGACTAAAGGCAGTTCTACCATACCAGATCAAGAGTTGTATATCATAAACACTAACACTATTTCAGAAAGATTACTTTGACCTCCAAGCATGCTCCTTGTTCAAATGGAGGTAGGGGGTTTCCCTAATGCAAAAGTAATTTTGATGTAAGATCCAAGATTTTCAACAGAAAGTTATTATGACCAATTTAGGCTACAGAGTAGAAATACTCTTCTTCCTATAGTTGGTCCTCTTAAATCTTGATTGAAGCTTAAAAGTATGAGAGCAGAGGGGCTTGCTAAAATTTATTGTTTTTACTTCCATACATGTAGGGAAGGAGAGTATGAAGAGTTTGTTTTTTGAAGGTGGGGGGGAGTGGAATATTTGTAGATATAGTAAATCCTCTTTTCATATCTACATTTTATGTTAAATACAAATACACGGACACTTTATGCTTCTATACATACACAGATGAATGTATCTAGAGCAACTCACTCTAGAATGCTTGGTGAACTTCCTCTAAATTCATGCTTACTAGCCTCAAGCAAGTCTACATGCTTCACTGATATTATCCTATCCTTCCTTTGTCCAGATTTCCTAAATGACTATTTCACAAATTCCACTGACTCCTTCAACAGGCAACCCATTCTCACTACTTCTAGCTGATGAACGTCTCCTGATCAGCTGACAAAGTCACCAAAGGAATTCCACAGGCTCCCACCATCACAACATCCAACTACCAAAACCACTCTGCAGTGAGCAATGCCAGAGGCTGAAATGCATATTTTGTGCTACTCATTAGAGCAAAACTCTACAGAATACGCAGTTAGGTCACATTCCGGAGTTGTGCAATTGGCAGTCTAGTCTATCAATGTCTGTGATCAATATACTCTGATTATTATTCATGTCAACTTAAAAAATATTCACAACCTAAAAGCTGAGAGTTATGTCATATTCAGTGGGAATTTTTAGCACTTCAAACCCAGGAGGCAGCAATTCAAGTAACCCTGAGAAAACTGCTCTGAGGAGGTGAGGAGGGTACCAGGTTATATTTTGCAACAAAGGATAGATAATCCAACAAGATAATTGTTAATTAAAGAAAACCAGATATCCCAATTTAAGGAATTTAGTGCTTTTCTATGTATGAGGAAATGCAACAGTCTGAGTTTACTGAAATTATTCCTCTTATATGCAACTCAGTTATATGGGACCAGTTTCCTGTGTTTTCACATCCTGAGTTTCCTCAGGGTTCACCAGTTCACCATAACCATCCATGTGGATTGCAATTGTTGATGACTCTGACATCCTTTGTTTACTGGTAAGGCAGGAACTATTCCATTTCTTACTTGGATGTATCCATTCTGCTCTTCACTAAACCTAATCCCATCACATTGCATATTCAAAAAGAATAACTGAATTAATTCTCCCTTCTCTCTCCTATGTCACAAGATTTTACTCTCCACTGAATTTATCCATCAGCATGGAAACTTACTATTTCTTTTGTGTGGAAAAACTGAAGCAATCTCCTCATGATCCTCCTTTTTCCCTTTTATCTACTTCATTTCTTATCTACTTATTTCTTCATTTCTCTAATATTCTTCATAGAAAAACTGAAAAGATCCCCTTTACGTGTTGTTTCTAATTCTCTCATAGCCCATTTTCAGCAGAATTTTGCCCTCACTGCTCAGCCAAAACTGTTCTTGACAACTTTCATATTACTTACTAAAGTGGTAACTTCTCAGTCTTTATTTTACCTTCTCTATAACATAATTTGACAAAGGTGAATTCTGTCTCCTGTCAAATGAAAAAAAAAAGCACAAACTAAAATTTGAGAATTATGTTTTATGGAGGATTTTCTAAAGACTTGAACCTAGAAGACAGCCCTTCTTCAGACGACTCTGAGGAACTGCTCAAAGAGGTATGGGAGGAGCCAGGATATATGGTGTTGTAACAAAAACCAGGTAGTTGAAACATCAAAAGATGACTGTTAATTAAAGAAAACCAGATAACTCAATGAATTGATCACTATTCTCTATTTGGGAATATGTACGAGTCTGGGCTCATTGAAATTGCTCCTTTGATGAGCAACTAAGCTATCTAGGGCCTGTATCCTGCTTTTTTCCATCCTGAATCTCCTTAGGGTGCACAGTTGGGGGACACTGCAGTGACTGCTGGCTTAATGTCTGCAGTCCTTTGTTTACTGATTTGGCAGATGATGTTTTTCCTCCATAACCCTTAAAACATATTCCTTGGATGCCAGGTCACAACATCAATTAGTTTTCCTGCATGTATGAATGCTAAGTCACTTCAATTGTGTCCAACTCTTTGTGACCCTATGGACTGTAGCCCACCAGGCTTCTCTGTCCATGGGATTCTCCAGGCAAGAATACTGGAGTGGATGCCATCCGTCTTCCAAGGGATCTTCCCAACCCAGGAATAAAACCGGCATCTCTTATGTTTCCCGCATTGGCAGGCAGGTTCTTTACTACTAGCGCCACCTAGGAAGCTCATTTGTTTGTCTGCCACCTCACTAATTACCCCACCTCAGTCTCCTTTTCTGTTTTTTTTTCTCTCTTCTCTCATGTTTTTATGTTAAATGGTCTTATCCTTCAATTCTTGATCCTCTCCTCATTCTGTCCATATTTAGTTATTTGATTATGCTAAACAGGTTCTTGTCTTTAACTTCTGCCTATAAAAATGTGGATGACTACCAAATTTATGCCTTTAACTCACTGTACTTCAAAGTACATTTTAAAAAAATCCATACTCATTTAAATTTTCTGTATTTGAACAAGACCAAAAAGCACTATAATCCTCATTTTACCACTCATAAAAATACAAATCACTGATTAAATAAACTCTGAAAGATATGCCAAATATGTCTAATTTGGTAAAGATTATTTCAGTTACTATTATATTTAACATATGCTATTTTTACTACCATGTATCTTAAATTTAAAATGTCACATTTCTCCAAAGAAGACATGAAGATGGCCAATAGGCCCATGAAAAAAAATGTCCATATCACTAATTATTAGAGAAATGCAAACCAAAACTACAATGAGATATCATCTCACTCTGGTCTGAATGACCAACCATCATCAACAAGACTAAGAATAACAAATGCTGGAAAGGATGTAGAGAAAAAGAACCCTTCTACACTGTAGGTAGAAATGTAAAATGGTACAGCCACTGTGGAGAACAATATGGAATTCTTTAAAAAATGAAAATAGGGTTATCATATGATCCTGTAGTCTAACTCCTGGATGTATATATGGGAAAAACTAGAATTTGAAAATATGCATTCACCCCAATGTTCATTACAACACTATTTACAATAGTCAAGACATGAAAGCAAAGTAAATGTCCATCAACAAATGAATGGATAAAGAAGGTGCAGTATGTTTGTATATACAATAGAATACTACTCAGTCATCAGAAAGAATGAGATAATGTCATTTGCAGATTGTCATACTGAGTGAAGGAAACCAGAAAGAGAAAGATGACTACAATATGATAGAAATTATATATGGAATCTGAAATGTGATGCAAATAAACTTATTTACAAAACAGAAATAGACACAGACATAGAAAACAAATGTATGACTATCAAAGGGGGAGAAGGGATAGAGAAATTTGGAATTTGGGATTAACAGATAAGCACTAATTATATATATAATATATGTCAAGTTCCTACTATATAGCACAGGAAACTGCATTCAATATATTGCAATAAACCATAATGGAAAAGAAAAAATAAAATTGATTCATATGTAAGATAAAAATAGGGTTTGTTGTTTAAAAAAATAATGTAAACGCATATCATAAAATGTTCTATTCCTTCAGTCTTTCAGCTCAGGCAACTCTATCCTTTCAGATACTCAAGACAATAACTTTGGAAATATTGATTCTTCTCATTTTCTCAATGCATGATTATAATATGTCAGAGAAAGTCGGTCAGTCGTGTCCGACTCTTTGTGACACCATGAACTATATACTCCATGGAATTCTCTAGACCAGAATACTGAAGTGGGTAGTCTTTCCCTTCTCCAGGGGATCTTCCCAACCCTGGGATCGAACCCAGGTCTCCCACATTCTTTACCAACTGAACTATCAAAATGTCAGTAAATACTAACTCTAAGTAGACTTTAAAAAATGGTCACAATCAAAAGTTGAGAGTTATTCGGCAGAAAATTTTAGGACTTAAGCCTGGGAGGCAGCATCTCAAGGAGTCCCAAGAGAGAACTGTTCCAAGGAGGATAAGTGGGGAGCCAGGTTATATAGAAGTTTTGCAACAAAGAGCAGGTAGTCTGAACGTTAAAAAATTTATTGTTCATTAAAGGAAAATAGGTATCCTGAGTTAAGGAATATAGCTCTTTTCTATGTATGGGAAGATGCAAGAGTCTGGGCTCACTGAAATCATTCCTTTCATATGAATCTCAGCTATCTGGGACCAGTATCCTGTGATTTTCACATCATGAGCTCCCTCGGGCTCAAGATAGGGAGTGGCTGCAGCTGATGGCAGTGAAATCACAGATACTCTTTCCCTTCCTGAGTGCCCTTAGACTCAGGAACTCACACTGGAGAGTTGGAGTCAGTGAAGACTGTGAAATCCTTATTTATTGATATAACGGGGAACGTTCCAGTTCTCATTGCCTCCAAAATGTATTCAAAAACTAAATACTTTATTCTACTCAATTTTACTCACTACAGTCAACTCCAAAATGCTAATACCTGTCCCCCAAGTTACTGCCTTAGCATCCTAACTTGTCACACTGAATCCACAGTTTCTCCTATAGTTTTGTCACAGTGATTATCACTCTTGTAGCTCAGAATTTTTCATTTGCTTCTAAATTACATAGGATAATAGTCTGCATTCTGAAAATCATGTATAAATAAAGGAGACACTCAGAAATCATAAAATATATTTATTTATGCATGCATGCTTAGTCATGCCCAACTCTTTGCGACCCCATGGACTGTAGTCTATCAGGCAATGCTGTCCATGGGATTTCCAGGCAAGAATATTGGACTGAGTTACCATTGCTTCTCCAGGGAATCTTCCTGACCCAGGAATTGAACTCATGCCTCTTGCATATCCTGTGTTCCAGGAGGATTCTTTACCTGCTGAACCATCAGGAAACCCACAATAACATATATAGATATTAATAAGATATCATTTTTCCTTGTATATGATTTTGGATATGTCATCATTTTTTCAGGTTTCATAAAATAATATATTCAGAGAAATATAATGTGAGAGGATAATAAAGAATATAAGGTTTTGTGTTTAAGAATCAGATATTTAACTAGCTACTCAACTCTAAGAATAAATTTATTTGTAAAATCAGATTTTTGTCTATGAAAAGTAATTATTTATAAACCTATGCAATATAGACTTATGGAGAATAACTTGTGCAAGTTTGAATACATTATTTTTTTAATTTTTCTCAAGAATAAAAGTGGTTAAAGGAAAGGAATTCATAACAGCAGTCAAACCAAATCAGTTTTTATTTTTCAAAATGACATCAAACAAAATGTTTTGAAGATTTAAATTTCTTCATCATCAAATATGTATTTCCACTTCTTTGAATGCTTATATTTTATTTAGGAATAGAACTAAAATGCCATTTTTCATCCTTCTTTGATATCCTAGACAGATACAGGCATGGATGAATTTCAGTCTTCATACAAAATGAAAAGTTGATCCAAGTAACCTTCCTTTTACTTTCACACACAGACAAACACAAACACTCAGGCAAGACAGCCCTATTATGACTTGAAATATTTCTTTAGAAAACCTGGTTTGACTTTCCTAATATACTGTCAATTAACTATATTTAATGTTTACTATTGTAAGTTATTACATAAAATATGTAATGATATATATATATATATCAGTTTTAAAGATAAATTAAATTTTACATATTTGTTTTAATTATAATTTAATTAACAGCTAATTGATCATAATTCCCTTCCATAAGTTTCATATTAATCCTCCTCTATGCATATTCGAATTTTAGGTTTTGTATTTAATAGGAAAACATGTATTTTCCATTAAGAAAACAATAATAGCTGTTTTGAACACAATTTTATATACTATAGTTAGTATTTTCATTGTACTTTGTATGCCTTGCAAACCACATTAGCTTTTTTTTTTTTTTTAATATGTGAAGTTCACCACATGTACCATCAAATAAGTGAATACATAGTTAGAAGTTTTTTTTTATGTACCCAGACAAATTAATTACTAAGAAAAATATATCAGAAGGTAAACTATTGTGCATATGACAATGTTAGTTAACAAAATGTATTGTATTCTTGGGACTACATTTACGATTAATGTGCCCAATGGAATCTCACTGAAAATTGCAAGGTGACTTATGAATTTGTTGAATTATCATTGTATTGTTTATATTGCTCAGATTTCTTAATGCATAAATTTAGGATATATGAATTAGACTAAGTTGAACCTTTAGTTTTATTCACTTTATTCTATTACTTTTAAGTAATATGTCAGAATTATTTTTGACATATTACTTAAAAGTAATAGAATGGTAATTATTCTAGATAGAATAATAGTAATAGTAATAGTAATAGAATAGTAATAATAATAGAATGGTAATTATTATAAGAAGTAATATGTCAGAAATAATGGTAGCTTCACAAAATTTTTGTGGTGAAAAAGATCATGCCATGTTGATAAGCCCTCTCTTTGAAAATATGTGACTTTATTTAAAATATAATGAATATCAAGAGATTCTCATATTGGGAATATTTTAGCAAAAGAGCGTACCTTGGAAAATCCATTTATTGTTCAAAGTAGGAAAATTACATATGGTCTAGAAAGTTTAAGTGACATAAAAGTTTATACAATTGGTAGCAAAGCAAGTATGAGTTCATGGGTGTCATAACACAAGCTATGCTTGCCTCTTAAATCTATGTTTATGCATATAGGAATATAAATTAAAAATATACCACACATGCTTTATTAATTATATCTATCAGATCAGATCAGATCAGATCAGTCGCTCAGTCGTGTCTGACTCTTTGTGACCCCATGAATCACAGCACGCCAGGCCTCCCTGTCCATAACCAACTCCCGGAGTTCACTCAAACTCACGTCCATAGAGTCAGTGATGCCATCCAGCCATCTCATCCTCTGTTGTCCCCTTCTCCTCCTGCCCCCAAACCCTCCCAGCATCAGAGTCTTTTCTAATGAGTCAACTCTTTGCATGAGGTGGCCAAAGTACTGGAGTTTCAGCTTTAGCATCATTCCTTCCAAAGAAATCCCAGGGCTGATCTCCTTCAAAATGGACTGGTTGGATCTCCTTGTAGTCCAAGGGACTCTCAAGAGTCTTCTCCAACACCACAGTTCAAAAGCATCAATTCTTTGGCACTCAGCCTTCTTCACAGTCCAACTCTCACATCCATACATGACCACAGGAAAAACCATAGCCTTGACTAGATGGACCATTGTTGACAAAGTAATGTCTCTGCTTTTTATATGCTGTCTAGGTTGCTCATAACTTTCCTTCCAAGGAGTAAACATCTTTTAATTTCATGGCTGCAATCATCATCTGCAGTGATTTTGGAGGCCTAAAAAATAGTCAGCTGCTGTTTCCACTGTTTCCCATCTATTTGCCATGAAGTGACGGGACCAGATGCCATGATCTTAGTTTTCTGAATGTTAAGCTTTATATTCAAAGGCAAATTATACCTCAATAAACCTGAGTTATAGAAGATTGTAAATAAACTTGATTATATATATGTATATGCATATTTATACACACCCATATAATAATGCCACTTATTCCGTTTTTGTAATAGCATATTTTAAGCAATGAAATTTGTATTATTCATATTACAACTTAAATATGTGAATACAATTTCTAAAGTATTTTAATTTGTTGATATAATGTCAAATTTGAAAAAGTTTTAGAAATTTATTTTTGAATTCTATCTTTATTTGAGGGTGCCTAGCCATGCTGCATGGCAGACAGCACCCCTCCCTGGATGATTGAATCTGTGGGAGTCCAGCAAAAAGGACATGATTGAATCATTGGTAGCTCCAGGATTTAAGGGGACTGACTGAATCAAGGGCAATCATGTGATTTAAGGATGTCCAGGAAGTTAAGAAGGGAAATTCATTTAATGGGGCTCAAAAAAATTAAGAAATCTGAATAACTTACTCGGGTCTGAAAAGTTAAGAAAAGGCAGATGGATTTGGGAGCTCAGGAAATCAGGGTTTTGATTGGTATAATGGAGGTCAGGAGATTTAAGAAGGATGATTGATTAATGAGGATCTGGATATCAAATGGGGCTGATTTAATTAACTGGAGTCATGTGATTTAGGGAGCCAGTTTAATATGTACATGGAAGTCATTGATAAAACAGTGCTGAATGGGGACTGCTTTAATAATAGGAGTTACCTCATCCAAAGGGCTGATTTAATCAGCCCAAGCACCCCTCTCCCCATGGGGATAACATGTATATACTCAACTGTGTATATAACATGTGTACACAAGTGAGTTTTCTGTATACAACATATATATACACAACTGTGTACATAATATGGATCCAGAAATGAACTTTGAGAGCTCAATCACGTATACAGAACATTGTACATACTAGTGTCCACAAAACAACTTTGAATACACAATACATATACACAACTGTGGACATACTATGTGTAAGGGAATTTGGGTACAGGGTACAACTGAGTAACCCAAGGTATGCCCTAGTCTCCCCTACAGGGAGACCTGGCCTCCCAGATATGAGTGACAGCACATCCATTGATTCAACTGGCCTTCTTAAATATGATGACCTAATTAAATCTGTCATCCTTTTTAATGGTGTCATGAGACTTAAGAAGGCAAATTGATTTAATGGGGGTCGGGAAACCTAAGGTGTTGGTTGGTTTAATGAATGTTAGGGGGTTTTAAGAAGGATGATTGATTTACATGGATCAATGATATTTAAGGGAGCTGATAATCAATGGGAGGCACATGATTTAGGGGACTGATTGAAATAGTGGAAGTCATATGATGTAACATGTCTAAGTGAATTGATAACCCATTGTTTTAAGGGGACTGATTGAATAAAAGGCTGTCTTGTGATTTAAGGGGACTTATTATTTTACAGGCATTCAGGAGGATATGAATGGGAATTGGTTTAATGGGGTTTAGGAAAAGCAAGGAGGAATAATGTGTCTGGTGAGTTAAGAAGGCAGACTGATTAGAATCTGCCTTCATAGAGCTTCCTGGTATTTATGTTCACAATTGTCTTTCTTATAAGCATTGTATGATAAAAAATTATATTATATCTGCTCCTGGGACTTCCCAGGAGGTGCTAGTGATAAAGAACCTATCTGCCAATGAAAAAGGCAGGAGACACTGACTCAATCCCTGGGTTGGGAAGATCCCCTGGAAGAGGGCATGGTAACCCACTCCAGTATTGTCTGGAGAATCCCATGGATGGAGAAGCCTGGCAGGCTATACTCCATAGGGTCACAAGGAGTCAGACAGGACTAAAGCACACACATATATATAGTGTCTTAGATGCTAATAAAAACATATGCATAAATATGTAATGTAAATGTGGTTATGTTATTAATATAATCTTATATTCAGGTTTCACCTGCATTCGGAAAAGTATGGCACTCATCAGTATAAGAAAACATTAACAAATAAATATTACAATTAAGGGAACAGAAATGTGCTAATAAAAGTCATTGTGTTTATTTTAAATTTATATTAATTTATGTACATTCATTTTTATCACTGAAGAGAATGCTATGATATAAAACTCTTTTTAAGGATATATAAAATCTGGAAATTGTAATAGTTATTATTTACCTTTGTAGAAGGCAATAAAAATGTATGGTTTTAAAACTTAGAGAAAAATTTTTGCTTTCAGGGCAGAAAGTATCTTATGCATTTAATTCTTGGCCACAGTAAGGATTTCTGGTATTCCTTTGGGCTTCATAAATTTTTGTTGATTCATAATTAGTTGAAAGATTAAAAAATATGGAAATATTTAATCAACTCCCATAAATAATTATGTTGATTCTTCTGGTGGAATAAATTCCTCAAAGCTAGAAAAGAGCATAATTTTTTGTGTATTCTGCACCTTGTACACCAGGGGGAAGTTAAACTAACGATAAAAATGGATTTCAGGAAAAATTTTGAACCAATAAATTGCTTAGGAAAAGAATTAATACAGGATATGTTTGAAATCAGAAAAGATTACAGGAGATGTATAGAATCTCAACTCCTATAAAGTTTAAACAAAATCCGTCTTAAGTAATTTATCAGATGGAAGAAATCACTTGTGTGTTTTTAAGGTACACCTCTATAGTATATGTTCATTGCAAAAGTATAGTCAACACACACATGATCCCATCAAAGCAGTGGTTGTTTTTCAGGTAATAGCTAGATAAAATTCCTCTTTCTGATGAAAGGGGCTGTACTTCTGGGAGAAAAAAAAAAAAAAAAAAGTTCTGAGAGTACTATTATTTTCTTGTATAAATGTGTAGCTTTTCAACTATGTCCAAGAGCAAGAACTGAATACACATTGCCCAGTCTTAAAAATATAGCATCATGTTAATCAGAAAGACAGTTGTTTGCACAGAGGGGTGCGGGTATAGGACAGAGCTGCCCAGGAGTGCCAGACCCAAGAAAAAACAGCTTCTCCATTTTACGACAAAGTTAGCAGAATATCTGAGTAATTATCCAGTGAAAGTAAAATCACAGTGGAAATTGATTATATTTTATCGGTGTGTTCTTTGCCTCAATTCAGTTCAGTTGCTCAGTCGTGTCCAACTCTTTGTGACCCCATGAACCGCAGCATGCCAGGCCTCCCTGTCCATCACCAACTCCCGGAGTCCACCCAAACCCATGTCCATTGAGGAGGTGATGCCATCCAGCTATCTCATCCTCTGTC
The DNA here is from genome assembly GCF_029378745.1 of Bos indicus. NCBI lineage: Eukaryota > Metazoa > Chordata > Mammalia > Artiodactyla > Bovidae > Bos > Bos indicus. The sequence goes on along the minus strand of NC_091776.1, from coordinate 23,541,664 downwards.
GTCCCCTTCTCCTCTTGCCCTCAATCTTTCCCAGCATCAGGGTCATTTCCAATGAATCAGCTCAGATTTCACAGATAGTATAATAAATAGGATAACTATTCAAGTATATAGATTTTTTTTTTTTTTTGATGGGAATGCAAACTAGTACAGCCACTATGGAGAACAGTGTGGAGATTCCTTAAAAAACTGGAAATAGAACTGCCTTATGATCCAGCAATCCCATTGCTGGGCATACACACTGAGGAAACCAGAAGGGAAAGAGACATGTGTACCCCAATGTTCATTGCAGCACTGTTTATAATAGCCAGGACGTGGAAGCAACCTAGATGTCCATCAGCAGATGAATGGATAAGAAAGCGGTGGTACATATACACAATGGAGTATTACTCAGCCATTAAAAAGAATACATTTGAATCAGTTCTATTCAAGTATATAGATTTAAGGAGATAAATCTTGTCCTATTTCATCAACAGATTTTTGTTCTTGTTTTTCTTGTTCTTTTTAATCTTGTTATATTATTCTTCATTTAGTGAGGTATTTATCAGAAGGTAGAATAGCTAATTTAATTTTATCTGAAAATAAAATCTCTCTCTGTACACATCTTCCTATGGATTTCATTACTTTTATTCTTAACAATTTGGCAAAACAATAGTAATAAAATATTTTAAAAATCAGAGCAAACTTCTTTATAGAAATAGGTTTTATCTTTTATTAAAAAAATCTGAATGGTTTACAAATAAAAAGTGGGGAAAAAAGGCATCTATATTAAAAATGTATTCAGTACCAAAGTAGTTCATTTATAAATACCCACTTTTCTCAAATATTGCTGTTTATAAAAATTATCTGTACCAATTTATCTATTATATCATTGATTGATTTTTCACTCTTTTTTACTCCACTTTGCAAAATATTTCAGTTTTTTGTTTGTTATGTTTCGTCTGGTAATCAAATGCAGGCACTTAACAAAACTTAGCATGTTAGTCTCTCAGTCATGTCTGACTCTTTGGGAACCTATGGACTGTAGTCCACCAGGCTCCTCTGTCCACGTAATTCTCCAGGCAAAAACATTGGAGTGGGTTGTGATTTCCTTCTCCAGGGTATCTTCCTGACCCAGGGATGGAACCTAGGTTTCCTGCATTGCAGGTGGATTCTTTACCAGCTGAGCTACCAGGGAAACCACTTAGCTTTGATGCCCATACATTTTATAAAAATAACAGAGCAACGCTTGCTTGTTTTTTCAATAAGACATTTGTAAATTATACATGTGTTAAACACACTCCACACTATTGATATAATATATTTAATAAAGGTACCAGCAATAAAAACTGATGGGTGCTCTGTGGCTCCAGAGAGGAAAAGTCGTTTCCAAAAACAATATTATAAATGAACTGATGTCACCAAAACACCACAAATGTCAAATGCTTTTGAGAATCTCCATGGTCAAATGCCTCCTTGATATACAATTAGAAGGTTCTCAAGAGTTTGAATAGAGCTAACATTCAATGGTGCATAAAGCATATGGAGCATAAACAGTCTAATGAATTTGGTACTTGATAATGTTATAGAAACTGAAACACTAAAGAAAGAATCAGGTATTATTTATCCTACATGAATTTTTAGTTATTTTTATTTGTTTGATTTAATTATATATGAGATTTAAGTGGTACAGCATGTTTCTTTTCACCAGAGTCTGTCTGATGAAAATGATCACCTCAAATGGAGCTGACTTAAAGGAAAGTTGTTCAGTTGTTCAGTCACTGAGCTGTGTACAACTCTTTGCAAGCCCATGGACTGCAACATGCCAGGTTTCCCTTTCCTTCACCATCTCCCAGAGTTTGCTCAAACTCATGTCCATTGAGTTCATTAAACCAATTAACCATCTTATCCTGTCATCCACTACTCCTCCTGTCTTCAATCTTTTGAAGCATGATGGGAAGTGCTTGCATCATTTGTCAAATAGAAAGATATTCATATTTTTTTTTAATTTTAATACAATGGTTTCTATCTCACTTAGGGCAGAAAATATACATACACTCATTCACACGTGGATACCCACAACACTGGTTGTTGTTCAGTTGCTAAGTCATGTCTGACTCTTTGCAATCCCATGAACTGCAGCACGCCAGGCATTGTAGGTTAATTTTATGAATGATCAAACTGAAAGATGACAGTATTTTTCAGTTAATTAAAAATAAAAAATAGGTAAGTACAAGATATCTGAGAAAAAAATGAAGTATGGTTATATCTCACTTTTCTTAGAGAACTATTTTCATCTATAATTGCCTCAGAGTATCTTGCTCCTTTCACTATATAACAACTAAATGTAACATTTAGTGATACGAAGAATAAAGAGTAGTATTTGAAGAAATCAAAAGAAGGATTCACTACTGTCCATCTCTAAGCATATTAAATATAATTTAGTGTGAGCAAATGTAGAGATACAAATATCTAAAGAAAAAAATAAGATAAAGAAGAGTAAATAGAACTATAAAATAATTTCTTTTATTGTTCAATTTTTTCACACAATTAAAGCTTTTCATGTTACTTTTTTTTGCTCAAAAATCTGAATTCTAAATGAAAGTTTAATTCATTAGCTCCTGTAAAGATTATTGGGCACAATTCTCAAAAGCAATTTGCAATTATAAGAAGGAGGTATAGATCTTCAGTACTAGAAATAAAATATATTTTCCAAAGTGTGTTGTATTTGTAATAACAAAACTGTATATTAAAATCATATATGTTGAGATACTGCATGGGCTACTAGAGTTTTTAGATGTTATATTTATCTGGACAGTTACTAAAATGAGATAGAGCAGACTTATCCTTCTGGTGTATTAAACATTTGAAGTTGATTTAGATTTCCTAAAAATACTATACCCTTTAATCATGCTTGTCAAGATCCTAAATGGAACAGCAATTTAATTTTATCAAAGTTCAGATTTTGAAAAATAAAACCACATCTGAAATTTGGCAAAAACATGTAGTGAAATCACAGCTCATGTTTGTAAAATAATCATTTCCTAGTTTATTTTATTTTATTTTCTTACTTTTTTGGTTCATTTATATATTTAATTAAAGTAAACATTTGCAATACTTTGATTTTATATGTACAAATTGGCTCACATAATTTACTAAAATAAAAACGTAGAGGCAGGCACAAAAAGCATTTGTAGACAAGAATGAAAACAAAGATTTTTTAAAAAGTGAAGCCTAGTCTCAGATTCAGTAAACTTATTTCCTGGTTTTAAGTTGTTGCTTCAGTTGATCCTTAAGTCCTGTAGAGGTTTAACTTCTTTATTTGCTAGAATCTGTCTTTGACAAAAAGACTGCTAATTCATGGCCTGATAATCTTAGAAGTTTTTGTAAGGAGAGAAGCAAAATCCATGGTGTTGTCACCCTGTTGAAGTTGTTTGTGTGTTGTACTTGGAAAAGTTTAAGGAACAATATAAAGAAATAAAGGAAAGCAATACAATGGGAAAGACTAGAGATCTCTCCAAAGAAAACTAGAGATACCAAGGTAATATTTCATGAAAAGATGGGCACAATAAGAGGCAGAAATGGTATGGACCTAACAGAAGCAGAAGATATTAAGAAGAGGTGGCAAGAATACACAGAAGATCTTCATGACCCAGATAACCACAATGATGTGATCACTCACCTAGAATCATATATCCTGGAATATGAAGTCAAGTGGGCCTTAGGAAGTGTCACTCTGAACAAAGCTAGTGGAGGTGATGGAATTCCAGTTAATCTATTTCAAATCCTAAAAGATGATGCTGTGAAAGTGTTGCACTCATTATGCCAGCAAATTTGGAAAACTCAGCAGTGGCCCCAGGACTGGAAAAGGTCAGTGTTCCTTCCAATCCCAAGAAAGGCAATGCCAAAGAATGCTCAAACCACTGCACAATTGCACTCATCTCACACACTAGCAAATTAATGCTCAAAATTCTCCAAGCCAGTCTTCAACAGTACATGAACCGTGAACTTCCAGATATTCAAGCTGGATTTAGAGAAGGGAGAGGAACCAGAGATCAAATTGCCAATGTCCGCTGGATCATTGAAAAAGCAAGAGAGTTCCAGAAAAACATCTACTTTTGCTTTCTTGACTACACCAAAGCCTTTGACTGTATGGATCATAACAGACTGTGGGAAAGTTTGAAAGAGATGGGAATGCCAGACCACCTTACCTGCCTCCTGAGATATCTGCATGCAGATCAGGAAGCAACAGTTAGAAATGGACATGGAACAACAGACTGGCTCCAATATGAGAAAGGAGTACGTCAAGGCTGTATATGGTCACCCTGCTTATTTAACTTATATTCAAAGTACATCATGAGAAACGCTGGGCTGGATGAAACACAAGCTGGAATCAAGATTGACAGGAGAAATGTCAATAACCTCGGATACACAGATGACAGCACCCTTATGGCAGAAAGTGAAGATGAGCTAAAGAGTCTCTTGATTAAAAAGAGGAGAGTGAAAAAGTTGGCTTAAAACTCAACATTCAGAAAATTAAAATCATGGCATCCTGTCCCATCACTTCATGGCAATAGATTTGGAAACAATGGACACAGTGTCAGACTTTATTTTTGGGGGCTCCAAAATCACTGCAAATGGTGACTGCTGCTGCTGCTGCTGTTGCTAAGTCACTTCAGTCATGTCCGACTCTGTGCGACCCCATAGACCGCAGCCCACCAGGCTCCACTGTCCCTGCAAGAACACTGGAGTGAATGGTGACTACAGCCATTTAATTAAAAGAGCTTGTTCCTTGGAAAAAGGTTATGACAACCCTAGACAGCATATTAAAATGCGGAGACATTACTTTGCCAACAAAGGTCCATCTATGCTATGGTTTTTCCAATAGTCATGTATGGATGTGAGAGTTGGACTATGAAGAAAGCTGAGTGCCAAAGAATTGATGGTTTTGAACTGTGGTGTTGGAGATGACTCTTGAGAGTCTCTTGGACTGCAAGGAAATCCAACCAGCCCATCCTATAGGAAATCGGTCCTGAATATTCAATGGAAGGACTGATGCTGAAGCTGAAACTCCAATGTCTTGGTCACCTGATGCCACGAACTTACTCGTTTAAACACCATGATGCTAAGAAAGATTGAAGGTGAGAGGAGAAGGGTATGACAGAGGATGAGATGGTTGGATGTCATCACTGACTCAATGAACATGAGTTCGAGTAAACTCCGGGAGTTGGTGATGGACAGGGAGGCCTGGCGTGCTGCAGTCCATGGGGTTGCAAAGAGCTGGACATGACTGAGCGACTGAACTGAACTGAGCCAATTTTTTATGAAGTTTTAAGGAAATCTGAAATACAATATGTGTTGTTAGAATGATATAGTCATTCTCAATTTTTGTATATCAATATGCAAATATAAAATATATACACATAAAATATACATATACACATAAATATAAATATATGTAAATTTATGCATATATATATACACATTATATATATTAAATATGTATAAACATATACACATACATTTTTAAATGACTAAGAAACATATAGAAGTGAATTAGTACTCTTGCCTGGAAAATCCCATGGACGGAAGAGCCTGGTAGGCTGCAGTCCATGGGGTCGCTAAGATTCAGACACGACTGAGCGACTTCCCTTTCACTTTTCTCTTTCATGCATTGGAGAAGGAAATGGCAACCCACTCCAGTGTTGTTGCCTGGAGAATCCTAGGGACGGGGGAGCCTGGTGGGCTTCCGTCTATGGGGTCGCACAGAGTCGGACATGACTGTAGTGACTTAGCAGCATCAGCACACTACTTGAACTTAGCACTTCACTCATATTAGTTGCATAGGCAAAATCATAGGTAATATGTAAGAAAATATGATAAATCAAAACACATATGTAGAAATTCAGTATATGATTAAATTCACAATTTAAATTAATGATGAAAGGTTAACTTATGAAATGAATTATAATGGGACAACATTAAGCACAATTAAAAATGCACTGTCAGTTCCAAAAGAACTAAAGAATCTGCAAGAAAATGTAAGTTAAAATAAAAAATCTAGATTATATATTATGTTGACATAAGAAAGAGTTTTATATATCTTATAACAGGAGTTATAAGTTTGCTTACACAAATATTTTAAATAAGGCCATAAAATTTAAAAGTAAATAGCAAACTGAAGCAGAAATTTTAAATACATCTCATAGTTACAATTGATATTCTATTTTCACAAAGATTTTCAAAATGCCATTCCATGAATAGGAGACCCTTGCAAAATAAGAAAAAGAGTTAGAATACATGTCAAATAAGTTTATATATATATGTTAAAATCTTACTAAGCAAATGAAACCATAACACAATGCACACCAATTTTTAACTAAAAAATAGATTAATATAGAAAAAAATTAGAAATATAACAGGTATCATAATTGTATATACTGTGAAAAGATAAATGGGTGAAAAATAGTTTTTATAATTTTAAGGCTATTTATCAAGTCTAAAAATATCTATTTTTTACCCATTAAATTCACATCTATATATATATCCCCTCAAATAATGAGATATTTGAATGATGATGAAAGTATCATGTTTTACTAGTTTATAATACCATCATGTTTCCATGTTTGTCCTAATTTGTAATACCAACAAAACTGGAAACAAGTTAAATGGAGATAATAGATACTAAGTAGAAATAGGATCACTTTAGGCCACAATTACTTCTTTGCCCAGTGCAATATGGCATCTGTGGCTTGATGGGGAGGCTGGGTTAATGGGACAGGAGAGAAGTGCCCAAATTTTTTATTCTGCTATGCCACCAGCAAAGAAAAAGTTTCAAAATATAATCAAGACATAGAAAAATGGGCATTATGCCATCATATAGAGAAGACATATGTATAAATCTGAATATAGAAAAACTTTAATCAAATTAAAATGTATGGGACTATAAATACCAATATATAAACGAGGTTGATGGTTTGTAATCTTTATGAACTCTAAGAAGTTTGGTATGGGTTCTCTAGTCCCATCTTTGTTAAATGTGGGAGATGTTGCCTCATATTTGTTACATCATTCTAAGAACAACAGTGACTTATTATACTAAGAGCATTATGAAGTTCAGAAGGAAACTATTAAGAGACTGAGAACACAGGTAATTATTGCTTTACAGGAACCAGGATAGCTACTGTCAACTGATGGTCTTTGCCAAGTAACAAAGAAAGAGAACTGAGCACATATTCAGCTTCTCATATTTTACAAAAGCTGGATAAATATTATTTACTCTTTAGGTAGCTTAAATTTAGCCAATGGATGATATTTTTTCCCTGTCTCTTTGTGCGTGTGTGTGTGTGTGTGTGTGTGTGTTTCATTCCTGCCCTGTTCTCTCTCTCTCTTTTCATTTGGGATTGAGATAGTTCATCTTTCAATTAAGTTTTTATAGCTATGTCTCTACTTCTTTGTTGTTGTTGTTCAGTCACTAAGTCGTGTCTCTTTGTGAACCCATGAACTGCAGGAAGCTAGACATTCCTGTCCTCCTGGAGTTTGCTCAGATTCATGCCCATTGAGTCGGTGATGCTATTTAACCAACTCACACTTTGCTGCCCTCTTCTCCTTTTGCCTTCAATCTTTCCCAGCATCAAGGTGTTTTCCAATGAATTGGCTCTTTCAATCAGGTGGCCAAAGTACTGGAGCTTCAGCTTCAGCATCTGTCTTTCCAATAAGTATTTAGGGTTGACTTCTTTTAGGATGGACTAGTTTGATCTCCTTGCATACCAAGGGACTCTCAAGAGTCTTCTTCAGCACCACAATTTGAAAGCATTAATTCTTAGGCACTCGACATTCTTTATTGTCCATCTCTCATATCCATGCATGACTACTGGAAAAGCCATAGCTTTGACTATACAGCCCATTGTTGGCAAAGTGCTGTCTTTTTATTTTAATAGGCTGTCTAGATTTTTCCAGGTGCTACTCACATCTTTCTGAGATCCTGGATGGTTGACATCTGCCAGGAGGGTCGCAGCCTGAGATCAGCTCCCCAGAAGAGACATACGGCACACTTGAGATGGTGCTCTTGCCATGCACCTGGGCAACTGAGCGGCTGGGACTAGGGAGGTGATTAAGACTCGTGGTCCACCTGGGACAGTGTACTTGCCAAGCACCTGACCACCTAAGCTGCTCAACTTGAGAAAGGAACAAAACACACACCCAACTGACAGAGACTGAGCCAGAACTGTGTCTGAGTGTCTCCTAGAAGATACGGGTCATCAGTAGCCTACCGCAGGAGCTCTGGGTGCAGCAGAGCTGGGTATGGCATAAGCCCTCTTGGAGGAGATCACCATCAACCCCACCACAGAACCACCAGATCTTACACAGGACTGGAGAAACAGACTCTTGGAAAGCACTGACAAAACCTTGTGTGCACCACGACCCAGGAGAAAGGAGCAGTGACCCCACAAGAAACTGATCCAGACATGCCCATGAGTGTCCAGGAGTCTCCAGCAGAGGCATGGGTCAGTGGTGGCCTGCTCCAGGGTCGGGGGCACTGAGTGCTGCAGTGTGTGCATGGGACCTTTTGATGGAGGTCAACATTATCTTCATTACCTCCACCATAGTTTGGCCTCAGGTCAAGCAACAGGGAGGGAACACAGCCCTACCCATCAATAGAAAATTGGATTAAATATTTACTGAACATGGAACAAGATCCAGTTTTCCCCTCAGTCAGTCTCTGCCATCAGGAAGCTTCCATAAGCCTCTTATTCTTCTTGATCAGAGGACAGATAGAATGAAAACCAAAGTCACAGAAAACTAACCCAACTGATCATATGGACCACAGCCTTGTCTAGCTCAATGAAACTATGAGCGATGCCGTGTAGGACCACCCAAGATGGATGGGTGATGGTAGAGAGCTCTACAAAACACAGTCTGTTGGAGAAGGGAATGGCTAACCACTACAGTATTCTTGCCTTGAGAACCCAATGAACAGTATGATAAGGCAAAGTGGTATGACACTGAAAGATGAACTCCCCAGGTTGGTAGGTGCCCAATATGCTGCTGGAGAAGAGTGGAGAAATAGCTCCAGAAAGAATGAAGAGATGGAGCCAAAGCAAAACCAACACCCAGTCATGAATGTGATGGGTGATGGAAGTAAAATATGATCCTGTAAAGAGCAATATTTCCTAGGAACCTGGAATGTTAGGTCCATGAATCAAGGTAAATTGGAAAGTAAAGTGGTCAAACAGGAGATGGCAAGAGTGATCATTGACATTTTAGGGATCAGCGAACTAAAATGGACTGGAATGGGTGAATTTAACTCAAAATGACCATTATATCTATTATTATGGGCAAGAATCCCTTGCCATCATAGTCAACAAAAGAGTCCAAAATGCAGTACTTGGATGCAATCTCAAAAACGACAGAATGATCTCTGTTCGTTTCCAAGGCAAACCATTCAATATCACAGTAATCCAAGTATGCCCCCAAAAGTAATGCTGAAGGGCTGAGGTTGAATGATTCTATGAAGACCTACAAGACCTTCTAGAACTAACACACAAAAAAGATGTCTTATTCATTATAGGGAACTGGAATGCAAAAGCAGGAAGTCAAGAGATACCTGGAGTAACAGGTGAGTTTGGCCTTGTAGTACAAAACAAAGCAGGTCAAAGATTAACAGAGTTTTGCCAAGAGAACACACTAGTCATAGCAAATACCCTCTTCCAACAACACAAGAGAAGACTCAACACATGCACATCACCAGTTGGTAAACACTGAAATCAGATTGATTATATTCTTTGCAGTCAAAGATGGAGAAGCTTTATACAGTCAGCAAAAACATGATTGGGAGCTGACTGCAGCTCAGATCATGAACTCCTTATTGCCAAATTCAGACTGAAATTGAAGAAAATAGGGAAAACCACTAGCCGATTCAGGTGTGACCTAAATCAAGCCCCTTATGATTATACAATGGAAGTGACAGATTCAGGGATTAGATCTGATAGACAGAATGCCTGAAGAACTATGGATGGAGGTTTGTGACATTGTACAGGAGGCAGTGACCAAGACCATCCCCAAGATAAAGGAATGCAGAAAGGCAAAATGATTGACGGGGCCTTATAAATAGCTGTGAATAGGAGAAAAGCTAAAGGCAAAGGAGAAAAGGAAAGATATCCCATTTGAATGTAGATTTCCAAAGAATAGCAAGGAGAGATAAGAAAGCCTTCCTCAGTGATCAATGCAAATAAAGAGGAAAAAAATAGAATGGAAAGATTAGGAATCTCTTCAAGAATATTAGAGATACCAAGGGAACATTTCATGCAAAGATGAGCACAATAAAGGGCAGAAAGAGTATGTTCCTCGGTTCTTTGTCTCATCACAACAAAGATTTGGAGCGACGGACATTAAAGCCCTCAGCATGTCACAGCTCTCGGGTCTTGGACAAATCATGTTATAGCTCTATTTTATTTAGAAGATAGCAGGAGAATCCATCTTCGCAGCGTGAGGGCATGATAACCCAAAGACTTGAAGAGAAGAGAGTGGAGGAGCAAGTTGGGGAGGGAGAGAGAGAGAGTGAGAGAGGGAGAGAAAGAGAGTGAGAGAAGGAGAGAGAGAGAGAGAGAGAGAGCGCATGCACGCGGGAGAGAAAGAGAGCAAGACAGAGCTTTGGCTCCTCCTTTTATATGTTTTTTTCCTCCACTTGGGCCTGCGCTATGCAAATTGGGCTTAGCCAGGAGTGCTGTTTGTTCTACCTGAAGTCTTCATTCTGGTCCTTGGACCTTCCTTTGACCTTCCTTTGTTCTATTTTCATGGGCTTTTCCCTTGCTTGTCTTTGAGCCACCACCATTTTGGACTCCTTTTACCTATTCTACCTACCTAACAGACCTAATAGAAGAAGATGATATTAAGAAGAGGTGGCAAGAATACACAGAAGAACTATACAAAAAGATCTTCATGACCCAGATAACCACGATGGTGTGATCCTACACCTAGAGCCAGAGATCCTGGAATGCGAAGTCAAGTGGGACCTAGGAAATGTACTCTGAACAAAGCTAGTGGAGGTGATGGAATCCCAGTTGAGCTATTTCAAATCCTGAAAGATTATGCTGTTAAAGTGTTGCACTCATTATGCCAGCAAATTTGGAAAACTCAGCAGTGGTCCCAGGACTGGAAAAGGTCAGTTTTCATTCCAATCCCAAAGAAAGGCCATGCCAAAGAATGCTCAAACTACCTCACAATTGCACTCATCTTACATGCAAGCAAATTAATGCTCAAAATTCTCCAAGCCAGTCTTCAACAGTACATGAACTGTGAACTTCCAGATATTCAAGCTGGATTTAGAGAAGGGAGAGGAACCAGAGATCAAATTGCCAACATCCTTTGGATCATTGAAAAAGCAGGAGAGTTCCAGAAAAACATCTACTTTTGCTTTCTTGACTTCACCAAAGCCTTTGACTGTATGGATTATAACAGACTGTGGGAAAGTCTGAAAGAGATGAGAATGCCAGACAACCTTACCTGCCTCCTGAGAAATCTGTAGGCGGATCAGGAAGCAACAGTTAGAACTGGACATGGAACAACAGACTGGCTCAAATTCAAGAAAGGAGTATGTCAAGGCTGTATATGGTCACCCTGTTTATTTAACTTATATGCAGAGTACATCATGAGAAATGCTGGGCTGGATGAAGCACGAGCTGGAATCAAGATTGTCAGGAAAAATATCAATAACCTCAGATACACAGATGACACCACCCTTATGGCAGAAAGTGAAGATGAACCAAAGAGCCTCTTGATGAAAATGAAAGAGGTGAGTGAAAATGTTGGCTTAAAACTCAACATTCAAAAAAGTAATAACATGGTTCTGATCCCATCACTTCATGGCAAATACATGGGGAAACAATGGAAACAGTGATGGACTTTATTTTGGGGGGCTCCAAAATCACTGCAGTCGGTGACTACAGCCATGAAATTAAAAGACGCTTGCTCCTTGGAAGAAAAGTTATGGCCAACCTAGACAATATATTAAAAACAGGGACATTACTCTACCAACAAATGTCCATCCAGTCAAACTATGGTTTTCCTAGTAGTCATATATGGATATGAGAGTTGGACTATAAAGAAAGCTGAGTGTCAAAGAATTGATGGTTTTGAACTGTGGTGTTGGAGAAGACTCTTGAAAGTCCCTTGGACTGCAAGGAGATCCAACCAGTCCATCCTAAAGGAAATCAGTCCTGAATATCCATTGGAAGGACTCATGCTGAAGCTGAAACTCCAATCCTTAGGCCACCTGATATGAAGAACTAACTGGGGCTGGTGCACTGGGACGGCCCAGAGGGATGGTATGGGGAGGGAGGAGGGAGGAGGGTTCGGGATGGGGAACACATGTATACCTGTGGTGGATTCATTTTGATATTTGGCAAAACTAATACAATTATGTAAAGTTTAAAAATAAAATAAAATTAGAAAGAAAAAAAAAAGAAAATGACCCTGATGCTGGGAGGAGAAGTGGATGACAAGGATGAGATGGTTGGATGGCATCACCGACGCAATGGATGTGAATTTGAGTAGGCTCTGGTGATTGGTGATGGACAGGGAAGCCTGGTGTGCTCCAGTCCATGGGGTCACTAAGACCTGGACACGGCTGAGCGACTGAACTGAACTAGGTTCCTCATAGCTTTCCTTCCAAAGGTGGAAGCCTTTTTAAATTTCTTGGCTGTAGTCGTCACCCTCTGCTATAGTTTTGGAGGCCAATAAAATAAAGTCTGTCACTGTTTACATTGTTTCCCTATCTATTTGCAATGAAGTGATGGGACCATGGAGAAGGCAATGGCAACCCACTCCAGTACTCTTGCCTGGAGAATCCCATGGACGCAGGAGCCTGGTAGGGTGCAGTCCGTGGGGTCGCTAAGAGTCGGACACGACTGAGCAACTTCACTTTCACTTTTCACTTTAATGCATTGGAGAAGGCAATGGCAACCCACTCCAGTACTCTTGCCTGGAGAGTCCCATGGACGCAGGAGTCTGGTGGGCTGCCGTCTACGGGGTCACACAGAGTCGGACACGATTGAAGCGACTTAGCTGCAGCTGCAGCTGATGGGACCAGGTGGGTGATTTTAGTTTTTTGAATGTAGAGTTTTAAGCCAACTTTTTCACTCTTCTCTTTCCCTCTCATCAAGGTCTTTAGTTCCTCTTCACTTTGTTACTTAAGAATGGTATCATCTGCATATCTGAGGTTGTTGATATTTCTCCTGGCACTTTTGGTTTCAGCCCAGCTTTTCACGTGATGTACTCTGCCTGAATTTAAATAAGCAGGTGACAATATAATGCCTTGCCATACTCATTTTCCAGTTTGTGAACCAGTCTGTTGTTGCATGTCTGGTTCTAACTGTTGCTTCTTGACCTGAATACAGGTTTCTCAAGAGACAGGTATGATGGTCTGGTATTCTCATCTCTTTAAGAATTTTTTCACAATTTGCTGTAATCCAAACAGTCAAAGCCTTTTAGCAATGAAGCAGAAGTTTTCATTTTAGCAGTGAAGCAGAAGTAGATGTTTTTCTGGAATTCCCTTGTTTCCTCTGTGATTCAACAGATGTTGGCAATTTATTCTCTGGTTCTTCTGCTTTTTCTAAATCCATTTTGTGTACATCTGGAAGTTCTCAGTTCACATACTACTGAAGCCTAGCCTGAAGGATTTTGAGCATAACCTTGCTAACATTTGAAATGAGCGTAGTTGTATCATCGTTTGAGCATTCGTTGTCATTGCCCTTCTTTGAGATTGCAATGAAAACTGACCTCTTATTCCTTATACTTAAGCTAATGAATTGGAAGTTTTTCAAGTATTCACAGATCTTAGTTTGTGATTCTATGCTGGATGAGCCATATGGGCTATAATCAAATTATAAGTGAAGTAAAATATGAAAAAAAACTTTAATAATTATAGAGATAAAACTGATATGATATAGACACAGATGTATATATTTGAATATATTATGTTTTACATAAGTAGATATATAATATGTCTATTATATATTATCCCATATAGATATTTATAGGGCCATATATAGTAAACACTGCTAAGTGAGAGACACTGTAGTCAAGTCTATTATACTATAATAGACTTGCACCCAGTTCCAGTGTATGGTTTTTCCCTGACAACAACTGAGTGTGATACAATTCAACACTTTCTCCTGGAGATAGCATTAGATTCTACAGGTTAAGGGCTCAATACCACAAGACTGCTCCCCACTTCAAATGCCAATCCCAAGTCTAGGTGTGCTTTTGACCAGCTGGCTATAAATCAGAGCTTCCCATAATCCCCTCCTTGGGTTCTATTAAATTGCTTGAGCAGCTCATAGAATACACAAAACCAGTTTACTCACTAGATTACCATTTTTTTTTTTTTTAGAAAATATGATAAAGAATATGAATCCATAGCAACATGAAGAGATACATGTAGGTCTTCAGTATAGAGGCAAAGTCCTGAACAAAGACATTTCTGACCCTTAGGAATCTGGGACCAATTATGATAGCAAGTGGATGAATTGTGGACCACTAAACTGAAACCCAAATCCACCCTTTATGGGGGTTTCCAATCATAGGCATTATCAATTAAATTTTGATAATTGATTCAACTTCTATCCTACCTCTCCTCCATGGAAATCAGTGGGTGTGAAAGTTCCCATCTTCTAATCATTGGGTTAGTTCCACTGGCAACCAGCCTTCATTTTTAGGTGCTCCTCAAAGTTACCTGATTATTAGAGCAAAAGGCACCTTGAGATTGCCCTCAGGTCTCACCACTGGAAATCCTAAGGCCTTTAGGAGGGCTTTCCTGGTGGCTTGGGCTTCTCTGGTGGCGCAGAGGGTAACGCGTCTGCCTGCAATGTGGTAGACCTGGGTTTGATCTCTGGGTCAAAAGATCCCCTGCAGAAGGAAAAGGCAACCCACTCTGGTACTCTTGCCTGGAAAATCCCATGGACAGAGAAGCCTGGTAGGCTACAGTCCATGGAGTCACAAAGAGTTGGTCATGACTGAGTGACTTCACTTTCACTTTCAAGGTGCTCAGAAGGTAAAGAATCTACCTACAATGCAGGAGACCCAGGTTCAATCTCTGAGTCAAGAAGATCCTTCTGGAAAAGAGAATGGCTACCTACTCCAGACAGAGGAGCCTGGAGGGCTCCAGTCCATAATGTCCCAAAGAATTGGACACAACTGAGCAATTAACACTTTCACTTTTTAGAAGCTATGTGTCACAAATGTGAAAAAAACCTAAATACATACTTCTTATTACAAATGACTATATCACATACACTGAGAAATCAGTGAACCTAAGAATGTACAAAGAAACAAAGTAGAAAACCACATAATTATGACTGATATAATATCCTTGAACTGGCTCTATTTTTCTAAGACTAAAATGAAATTCAAAGCAGTGAAGTTGAGAGTCTTGGATTTCTTTACTTGATAGACTCACTGTAAGTGGATTTCTAAATCTATTGAATTTTAGTCACCTATTCATGAAGATGAAAAATAGGAAACATTGGGAATTAGGACCATCTTCTTTTGTCCTGAATCTTGAATAATTCCTTTTTACTGCTTATTGCCTTATTTAATAATAAAATCTAAATGGTCATATCTGCCATACAGTTTTTGAAACTGTGCCAATCTTAGAGTTACAGCTAACTCAGTAGAAATGAGTAACATTTGTTTTTTTTTTTCTTTGAAATTTTCAAATGTGTCCCATAAAGATGCATTATATTCACAACCAGCAAAAAGATATCTTTGAAATAAAATCAGTGTCATCAACTACATCTGACATTTCATTGGATCACATTGTGCATATACAAATTTAAATAAAGAGTTTAAGTATTAAATGCCTTTAACAGGTTACATAGCTATAAAAATATAACTTCAGAGAACTATCTCTAATAGAATTCAATTTTTTTTTTAAGCCATTATCAGTTCAGTTCAGTTCAGTTCAGTTGCTCAGTCATGTCCGACTCTTTGCGACCCCATGAATCAGAGCACGCCAGGCCTCCCTGTCCATCACCAACTCCCAGAGTACACCCAGACTCACATCCATCGAGTCAGTGATGCCATCCAGACATCTCATCCACTGTCATCCCCTTCTCCTCCTGCCCCCAATCCCTCCCAGCATCAGAGTCTTTTCCAATGAGTCAACTCTTCACATGAGGTGGCCAAAGTACTAGAGTTTCAGCTTTAGCATCATTCCTTCCAAAGAAATCCCAGGGCTGATCTCCTTCAGAATGGACTGGTTGGATCTCCTTGCAGTCCAAGGGACTCTCAAGAGTCTTCTCCAACACCACAGTTCAAAAGCATCAACTCTTTGGCGCTTAGCCATCTTCACAGTCCAACTCTCACCCATACATGACCACAGGAAAAACCATAGCCTTGACTAGACGGACCTTTGTTGGCAAAGTAATGTCTCTGCTTTTGGATATGCTCTTTAGGTTGGTCATAACTTTCCTTCCAAAAGAGTAAGCATCTTTTAATTTCATGGCTTCAGTCATCATTTGCAGTAATTTTGGAGCCCCAAAAAATGAAGTCTGACACTGTTTCCACTGTTTCCCCATCTATTTCCCATGAAGTGATGGGAGCAGATGCCATGATCTTTGTTTTCTGAATATTGAGCTTTAAGCCAACTTTTTCACTCTCCACTTTCACTTTCATCAAGAGGCCTTTGAGTGCCTCTTCACTTTCTGCCATAAGGGTGGTGTCATCTGCATATCTGAGGTTATTGATATTTCTCCTGGCAATCTTGATTCCAGCTTGTGTTTCTTGCAGTCCAGCTTTTTTCATGATGTACTCTGCATATAAACTAAATAAGCAGGGTGACGATATACAGCCTTGACATACTCCTTTTCCTATTTGGAACCAGTCTGTTTTTCTATGTCCAGTTCTAACTGTTGCTTCCTGACCTGCATACAGATTTCTCAAGAGGCAGGTCAGGTGGTCTGGTATTCCCATCTCTTTCAGAATTTTCCACAGTTTATTGTGATCCACACAGTCAAAGGCTTTGGCATAGTCAATAAATGCAAAAAAGCAAAATGGCAGTCTGGGGAGGCCTTACAAATAGCTATGAAAAGAAGAGAAGTGAAAAGCAAAGGAGAAAAGGAAAGATAAAAGCATCTGAATGCAGAGTTCCAAAGAATAGCAAGAAGAGATAAGAAAGCCTTCCTCAGAGATCAATGCAAAGAAATAGAGGAAAACAACAGAATGGGAAAGACTAGAGACCTCTTCAAGAAAATTAGAGATACCAAGGGAACATTTCATGCAAAGATGAGCTCGATGAAGGACAGAAATGGTATGGGCCTAACAGAAGCAGAAGATATTAAGAAGAGGTGGCAAGAATACACAGAAGAACTGTACAAAAAAGATCTTCACGACCCAGATAATCACGATGGTGTGATCACTCATCTAAAGCCAGGCATCCTGGAATGTGAAGTCAAGTGGGCCTTAGAAAGCATCACTACAAGCAAAGCTAGTGGAGGTGCTGGAATTCCAGTTGAGCTATTTCAAATCCTGAGAGATGATGCTGTGAAAGTGCTGCACTCAATATGCCAGCAAATTTGGAAAACTCAGCAGTGGCCACATGACTGGAAAAGGCCAGTTTTCACTCCAATCCCAAAGAAAATCAATGCCAAAGAATGTTCAACCTACTGCACAATTGCACTCATCTCACATGCTAATAAAGTAATGCTCAAAATTCTCCAAGCCAGGCTTCAGCAATACATGAACTGTGAACTTCCTGATGTTCAAGCTGGTTTTAGAAAGGGCAGAGGAACCAGAGATCAAATTTCCAACATCTGCTGGATCATTGAAAAAGCAAGAGAGTTCCAGAAAAACATCTATTTCTGCTTTATTGACTATGCCAAAGCCATTATAAGAATAATTATTTGAGAAAAAAATTCTTCCCTGTGAACACGCTAGAAACTCCTATCAAGTGACTGCCACATTCCTTCCTTTTTTTTTAATGCAATATGAAACCCAAGTTCCTTGAGATGTCATATCAGTTGCCTTTCATAGTAGATCGTATTACTTAGCAATTTTTTCCCCAAATTGGTGGGCAATATGAGGTACTGACATGTTCTCTAGTAAGAATAAATCCAAATAATATCATTATACTAATTCCATTTTAGCTATTAAATCCATATGCTTAAAATGAGCACACATGTCTATATTTAAGCTTAAATTGTGTGGTCTTTCTTTTGGGGAAATAACTCAGATTAGCAGTCTCCTTATTTTGTTTTAGTTAGGTCTAAATAGGACAAGCATGAGTAAAACTAGCTAATTCTATTTAAATATCTAACTATCCTATGAAAATGTTAAAGATTATATATTTCCACATAATTTATGTGACATGTGCTTTAACAGAAATTAGCACTATTACCATAAATTTTCTTTTTTTCTTTAACATAAAGATACTATTTAATTATTGCATATCAATGTTTTTAAAACCATGCTTTTTTCTAAGCCACTTACACCATTACCTGTTTAAATATATGAAAGTTTTGTAAGCCAGAACACCAGGGATTATCTTTGGCACTTCCTTTTTCCTTAACTCTTCCAATCTCTTGCCAAGCTCTGGCTAATCTACCTCATAAATATACATGTGATTTTAATTTCCTGCTTTCAGAAAAGTACTAATGTATTTCCACACATGTTATTCTGTGCCCTGCACACTCTGTTCCACATAGCTTCTATAGTAATCATTTTAAATTTAAAATTTAATGATATAACATTGTCCATCTTTAACTTGAAAACCTTTGATGGTGTCACACAAAAAGTTCTGCATGATAAAAAAAAAAAAAAATCCCATGTTATAATGCTCACCTATCATAGCTCTGTGCTCTCCTGCAATTTTCTCTGAATACATTGAACTCTCACTATTATTTCCCACTTTAGGGTCTTTCAGTATGCTGGAATGAATACCATCCTCCCTGATACACAGTGTCCTACAACACACACACACACACACACACACACACAAAGTATCCTTAACTTTCAGATCTCTTATCAAAGATGAAGATTTTCTGACTCACACATCCAGCAGCTACCACTTTGAATCAGTTCACATCCTCCTGCTTTTTCCCTTCATAATTTGTACTTTCTTTCCAGCTCTAGTCATAATTTTAACCATATATTTGATCTTGCCCCCTGCTTAGTACTGTATTCCTCCAGAGAAAGATGAATGAATAGTTAGATGAATAGTTGTGTTTATTATAGATATACATAAATATTTAAGATATAATGAAAATGTTCAAATGAAAACAAAAGAACATTTTACTCTTTATTATAATCATAAAGCTATAATTATTTATCAGCACTAGTAATTTTAAAATACTTATAGTAATGCCTTGTAAAATACATACAAAGAAATTACAATTAGTCATAGACCTAAATGTAAAGCTGAAACTTCTAGAAAAAAAGAGGACATGTTAAATAAAAAGTACTCAGGACAGTAAAAATAAAATCAATAAAATAATTTTTAAGAATGATAGATCAAACTTTTAAGAAACATTTGAAACATCCATTTTCCCCCCAAAATTATTCAAGGAATTAAAAGAAAAGTCACAATCTAAGAGAAAATATTTGTAAATCAAACCTTTTAGAATAGTAAAATTAAAACCTGCAACAATATCCAGTGTGGGTGAGAATGTAAAGGAACTATAACTCTGATATACAGGGTGGAAATGTAAAATCATAGGTCCACTTTGGAAATCATCTTGTCTGTTTTGTAAGAGGTTAGACATTCACTTATGGCCCAAGAATCCCACCCCTAGGTATTTAGACATTTTAATCCAAAGCCTACCAGCACCAAGCTCAAATTCATACACATCTATCAATAATTGACGTAAATATAGCCCAAACAGACATATTTTTTACCCATTTAGGCCAGAACTACTTTTCAAACCCTGCAATGGGCACCTAGCATTTGCTATTAGTAACAGCCATAGGTAAGACAAACCCTGTAGCTTTAAGACTTCAAACTTCTGTTGCCTTCAGGAGCTGTCTAACCCAGAGACTCCCCATCTTGATGCTGAGACAAGTAAGCCTCATCTCTGGTTTCCCTTCTCCCCGCAAAGATCCCTTGCTCTACTCCCTTTCTGGGTAGTGACCCTGTGCACCTTTATGGAAGGTGTCTTTCTGGGAGAGACTTGCCCACTCATGCAACCCTGAGTGAGTGTTGTTCAATAAAACTTGTGTGTTACTTCTCATGATTCTGTCCCTTCCTTGATTAAGGAAGTCATCCTAGTCTATTTTATAGAAGTAAATTGCTTGGGGGCCATTTGAGGCCAATACACAGGGGCCAGTTTTGGCCCACTTGTATAAATAACAATAATCTAGGGGCGTGAGTGACCAGTAATAAGAAAGAGCAACCTTGGTGAAAATTTAGCAGTCTTGACCAAGTGTTCAATTACTTGTTGTTTTTTTTACCTCATTTTTTATTAATTTCCTTTCCTTTTTCAGTAATTCAAATGTAGTTTATAGATGGAAATGTATTATTTTCTGTGTGATTTGTTATTGACTAGTACTAAATATTTTATTACAACTGTCAAGCATGTCTTGCAGTTAGGAGTTGCTATGGAACTAATTTCCAGCTAATGAAAGGTGAGGGAAAGCATATATACTATTTCTAGGCATTAAAAAAAATCATAAAAATGAGGAAAAAAACTTATTAAAATGTTGGTGTTTCTTTTATTATGGAAGGTAATTTTATCTTTTCTAAGCAACATAGAATAAAAGAAAAATGTATAATGTATGTACTTAGCTGCTCAGTCATGTCCAACTCTTTGTGACTCTTTGGACTATACACCTGGCTCCCCTGTCCATGTAATTTTTCAGTCATGAGTACTGAAATGGGTTGCCATTTCCTTCTCCAAATTGTATAATATTTTAGGCTAATTCTTATACAACTTTGGTGTATTCCATTTTAAATCCTATAATAATTTATTGAGTATATATGTATTGACTCTCCATCATGTGCCATGACCAGGATGATAGAGTATTAAAATGGAAGATTTAATTCCCAATAGACATTGAAATAGCTAAAATTGCAAAATAGAAGAGATTTATACAGACTAGTCCCGAGCATAGCCAGAAGACAGAATTAAATTACTCAAGCCTGTAACTCAGAATCCTATGGTATTTGTTCATGTTTGACCTCTTGATAAGCTCCAACTTTATAATAAGTCCCTCTGACAGATTCCTTGAAGAGAAAGAGTTGCAATCCAGTTTATGGATGGACTTGTATAATACATTGGCCATAACTAGGTAGCTGCTGCCTTACAAGCTTACTTTATTAAGGTCAGATCATAAGGCATAAGTTTGGTTATCCATTTCTTGTGAAAAGACAGATGGCCTAATTTATGGATCTACATTGCCTCACAGAGAGTGGCTAACAGGAAATATTTAGATTTGATGATATTGATGAAAGTTGGCCCTAAAAACTCTAGAGAAGTATATGGATTATTCTCTTAGGAGAAGGTGAAAATATTTATGTATCACATAAATGCCTATCAGAAGATTTTGACATTGAAGGAGACTTTCAATAATTAGTTGTTGAACAAAGTCTCCATGGCAATAGGTAAAACAATGTGGACTTCCTGTCACCATAATTTGACTATGACACTGCTATGAACACAATTTCCAATAGAAGTTAATTCTGATCCCCTGAAATAGTACTAGTCCTTGAATATCAGTCAACAATGTAGTGACTGGTTTATTACTGAATCTCTCCCATAGTGGAGGGTCAGCAACTTTGTCCTTACAGGGAAAAAAAGTATTTCAGAACTAGATTGCACTCAGTGCTAGTGTTAACATGATTGGACTTCAGTTTTCCTTACCAGCACCATGGAATCGCACACATCAGCTCACTGGTAAGTGCTGCTGGTTCCACACCTAATACCCTCTACTGGGAAAATGTACACAATCTAGCAGTTATTCCGGTTGACTTCTCACAGCTCTCTCACTATTTGGAGAATTGAACTCAGCACACCTTTATAATAATACAAAGGATAATGGAACACTCTCTTGCCTCAAGATGAAACAAACTCTGTGGCTCTACTTTCACTCTAAACCCTCCCTGTGTGATTAAACTGAAGTTATGATTCAGATGATGCCTTTGCTCAATTTGCTTTTCCCCTAAAGTGCCTGCCCTTTAGTGCTTTTTAGAGTAATTTTCTTTATAAATAAATTTTACAAGAATCTTAATTTCAGTTTGAGCTTTTAGGCATTCAAACAGAACCTTTTTTTTTAGAAAAGGAATTATGACAATTGGTTCCTATGCAAATAATTTATTATTTCTGTTCTGAGTCACATCATCTAGAAGTAGCTAGCTTGATTAAATGATAGGACAGCAAGGTAAAATAAGAGTTGTGGCACTTGCTTAGAGGGCAAACACCTGCATTTTCTCCTACATTTTTCTATAAGATTTGACATATTCCTGAAACCAGAGCCAGTATATGCTATAGTCCTTATAGCCTGAATTCCTAGACATGGAAACAAAGGAATAAGGGGATCACCTCTTTCACTACTACATCTAATAATCCATTTGAGTAATTTTTGCTTCTTGTCTCTGCTCCCTTATGGTGGGTGAATTTAGAAATCTGGAGAAAAGAGTCCTTCAAAAAGAAAAATTGTCATGGATTTAGTCAATTGGAAACAGAAATTTTCCACTGACCATTCTGACTTTCTTTGTAAAACCAAACCAACAGGAAGAGAAAAAGGATTATTTTTTCTAACTGGTACAATTTATCTTTATAAATTTGAATTTGTTCATTTCCCTGATGGCTCAGTGGGTAAAGAATACACCTGCAATGCAGGAGACACAGGAGAGACAGGTTTCATCCTTGGGTCGGGAAGATCCCTGGAGGAGGAAATGACAACTCACTTCAGTATTGTCTGGAAATTCCATGAACGTAGGAGCCTGGCAGGTTACCTACTACAGGTTACCAAAGGGTCACACAGAGTCAGACACCACTGAGAAATCAAGCACAAACACGCACATAAGATTTGAAAAATGAGAAGGTAAAGTTTCTTCAATTTGACTAAACATCTCTGCTGGTTTTGTGTAAGCCTAGGGCTTTGGGAATTCCCAGACAGAGACAATTACTTTAAAACTATATTGAAATTATGTATACCCTGTTTTTCTCTGAAGGAGCTTAAGAAGCTGCAGATGAATGGTTCTATGAAGACCTACAAGACCTTTTAGAACTAACACCCAAAAAAAAGATATCCTTTTCATTATAGGGGACTGGAATGTAAAAGTAGGAATTCAAGAAACACCTAAGGTAACATGGAAATTTGGCCTTAGAATACAGAATGAAGCAGGGCAAAGGCTAATAGAGTTTTGCAAAGAGAATGCACTGGATATAGGAAACACTCTCTTCTGACAACACAAGAGAAGACTGTACACATGGACATCACCAGATGGTCAACACTGAAATCAGATTGATTATATTCTTTGCAGCCAAAGATGGAGAAGCTCTATACAGTCAGCAAAAACAACACCGGGAGCTGACTGTGGCTCAGATCATGAACTCCTTATTGCCAAATTCAGACTTAAATTGAAGAAAGTAGGAAAAACCACTAAACCATTCAGGTATGACCTAAATCAAATACCTTATGATTACACAGTGGAAGTGAGAAATAGATTTAAGGGCCTAGATCTGATAGATAGAGTGCCTGATGAACTATGGATGGAGGTTCATGACATTGTATAGGAGACAGGGATCAAGACCATCCCCATGGAAAAGAAATGCAAAAAAGAAAAATGGCTGTCTGGGGAGGCCTTACAAATAGCTGTGAAAAGAAGAGAAGCGAAAAGCAAAGGAGAAAAGGAAAGATAACCCATTTAAATGCAGAGTTCCAAATAACAGCAAGGAGAGATAAAAAGCCTTCCTCAGTGATCAATGCAAAGAAATAGAGGAAAACAACAGAATGGGAAAGACTAGAGATCTCTTCAAGAAAATTAAAGATACCAAGGGAATATTCCTTGCAAAGATGAGCTCGATAAAGGACAGAAATGGTATGGACCTAACAGAAGCAGAAGATATTAAGAAGAGGTGGCAAGAATACACAGAAGAACTGTACAAAAAAGATCTTCATGACCCAGATACTCACGATGGTGTAATCACTCACCTAGAGCCAGACATCCTGGAATGTGAAGTCAAGTGGGCCTTAGAAAGCATCACTATGAACAAAGCTAGTGGAGGTGATGGAATTCCAGTTGAGCTATTTCAAATCCTGAAAGATGATGCTGTGCAAGTGCTGCACTCAATATGCCAGCAAATATGGAAAACTCAGCAGTGGCCACAGGACTGGAAAAGGTCAGTTTTCATTCCAATCCCAAAGAGAGGCAATGCTAAAGAATGCTCAAGCTACTGCACAATTACACTCATCTCACATGCTAGTGAAGTAATGCTCAAAATTCTCCAAGCCAGGCTTCAGCAATATGTGAACCGTGAACTTCCAGATGTTCAAGCTGGTTTTAGAAAGGGTAGAGGAACCAGAGATCAAATTGCCAGCATCATGGAAAAAGCAAGAGAGTTCCAGGAAAACATCTGTTTCTGCTTTATTGACTATGCCAAAGCCTTTGACTGTGTGGATCACAATAAACTGTGGAAAATTCTGAAAAAGATGGGAAAACCAGACCACCTGACCCGCCTCTTGAGAAATTTGTATGCAGGTCAGGAAGCAACAGTTAGAACTGGACATGGAACAATAGACTGGTTCCAAATAGGAAAAGGAGTATGTCAAGGCTGTATATCGTCACCCTGCTTATTTAACTTATATGCAGTGTACATCATGAGAAATGCTGGGCTGGAAGAAGCACAAGCTGGAATCAAGATTTCTGGGAGAAATATCAATAACTTCAGATATGCAGATGACACCACCCTTATGGCAGAAAGTGAAGAGGAACTAAAAAGCCTCTTGATGAAAGTGAAAGAGAGAGTGAAACAGTTGGCTTAAAGCTTAACATTCATAAAACGAAGATCATGGCATCTGGTCCCATCACTTCATGTGAAATAGATGGGGAAACAGTGGAAACAGTGTCAGTCTTTATTTTGAGGGGCTCCAAAATCACTGCAGATGGTGACTGAAGATATGAAATTAAAAGACACTTACTCCTTGTAAGGAAAGTTATGGCTAACCTAGACAGCATATTCAAAAGCAGAGACATTACTTTGCCAACAAAGGTCGTCTAGTCAAGGCTATGGTTTTTCCAATGGTCATGTATAGATGTGAGAGTTGGACTTTTAAAAAAGCTGTGCACCGAAGAATTGATGCTTTTGAACTGTGATGCTGGAGAAGACTCTTGAGAGTGCCTTGGACTGCAAGGATATCCAACCAGTCCATTCTAAAGGATCAGTCCTGGGTGTACTTTGGAAGGAATGGTGCTAAAACTGAAACTCCAATACTTTGGCCACTTAATGTGAAGAGTTGACTCATTGGAAAAGTCTCTGATACTGGGAAGGATTCAGGGCAGGAGAAGGGGACGACAGAGGATGAAGTGGCTGGATGGTATCACCGACTTTATGGACGTGAACTCCGGGAGTTGGTGATAGACAGGGAGGCCTGGCTTGCTGCTATTCATGGGGTTGCAAAGAGTCGTACACAACTGAGCAACTGAACTCTACTGAACTAAACTGAACTGTTTTTCTCTGCTCAGTAACAGCATATTATCAAGAATACGTCCAGTGGATAAAAAAATTGATGTCATGAGTCCTCCCATATTTTATAGTCTTTTACACTGCATATAATTTTTGCTTATAAATACATGTGTATATAGTACATCTAAAGTTAATTTGTGTATCCTTCCTTCAGTCGCTCAGTCGTGTCCGACTCTTTGCGACCCCGGGGACTGTAGCCCACCAGAATTCTCTATCCATGGGATTCCCCAAGCAAGAATACTGGAGTGGGTTGCCATTTCCTTCTCTATGGGATCTTCCCGACCTAGGGATCGAAACCGGATCTCCCGCATTGCGGGCATTTGCTTTAACCTCTGAGTCACCAGGGAAGCCCTCTAATTGGTCTATGCTGCTGCTGCTGCTAAGTCACTTCAGTCGTGTCCGACTCTGTGCTACCCCATAGACGGTGGCCCACCAGGCTCCCCAGTCCCTGGGATTCTCCAGGCAAGAACACTGGAGTGGGTTACCATTTCCTTCTCCAGTGCATGAAAGTGAAAAGTGAAAGTGAAGTCGCTCAGTCCGGTCGGACTCTTATCGACCCCATAGACTGCAGCCTACCAGGCTCCTCCGTCCATGGGATTTTCCAGGCAAGAATACTGGAGTGGGGTGCCATTGCCTTCTCCGAAATTGTCTATAGATATGTACAAATATGTGTGTTTCACTAAGCATGAGCATGAACCATATTTTTTAATTTTGGTGTTTATAGAAAATTAAATATTTTTAAAAAATAATTTCCTGTTGTAAGTTAAATTCAGTCAGTACAATCTTAAATGGTAACTCATATACAGCTACCACTAATTGATTTTTTAATTCCTCTATTAAGTTTTCCACTGGTATGGTGAATAAATTTATGACTAGTAAGAAGAGAAATGTTGATTATGTAGGAAGCAAACCTACTGCATGAAAAAATGTAAATATGAGTATTAATCAGCATATATAGTGGAAAGAGCATTTGGTTGAGGTTCATAGCAGGTGAGTTAGATCAATTCCACTGCCACCATTACGATAAAATGGTCATCATTCCTTGAACAAGTCACATAACCTGTCTGGAGTAACAAAATCCAATGTACCAAGCCTTAAAAGTGGAGGAGTTAATGGGTTCCTGTGTAGTAAAATATGAAAACAATGGTTTTACTCTTATAGCTGCTACTACTACTACTAAGTCACTTCAGTCGTGTCCGACTCTGTGCGACCCATAGGCGGCGGCCCACCAGGCTCCCCAGTCCCTGGGATTCTCCAGGCAAGAACACTGGAGTGGGTTGCCATTTCCTTCTCCAATGCGTGAAAGTGAAAAGTCAAAGTGAAGTCGCTCAGTCGTGTCGGACTCTTAGCAACCCCATGGACTGCAGCCTACCAGGCTCCTCAGTCCATGGGATTTTCCAGGCAAGAGTACTGGAGTAGGGTGCCATTGCCTTCTCCGATATCTGCTACTAACTAGCAATGTATTATCCCATTTCCTCAAATGAGGTAAAAATTAGGAAAAGTATTTATTAAAATATTTGGTAACTCAGTTCTTTGATCCTATAAACTTTTAACTGTGTTTATTAATTAGCAAATTATATTGACTTAATTCAATTTAATATGCTAGTTTTTTTTCATTTTGATAATATTGAAATTTAGTTCTTTATCAAATCTATAATAATAGCTTGGTAAAAGATTGCCTCAGTTTTTATGTTTATTTCCCACATATAAAATTACACATAAATCTATTAAACAGTGATGTTTATATAAACAGTAACATTTTTAGTAGAATTTTTAGATTTTTTTGATATAATACATTCAAATATGGACCAGATCTTACACAGGGAGCTAATGTCATTTCACTATTATGAAGCAAAAAAGAAATCATGTGTTTTTTGCATCATTTTGAATGACATAACTTATGTAGATTTCTGATGTAGCTGTCAATTGATATTTTCTTACAGTTGGCTATTTTTAACTGATGACACATTTGATTAAACCATTTTTACAAACAAACACATACAGAAGGGAGAAACACATCATAAAATTTTTATTTCCTTCAGTCTTCTCATCTCACTGGCCTCTCATTTCTATAGAAATTAAAAGTAGCTAAATTCTTCTGATCCCTTTTCAAAGACGTAGTGTGTCTATAACTAAGGCAGCATCTCAGCAGTTTCTTGAAAAAGAGGACTTGATGTTAAAGAAATTTCAGAGAGGTGTAAATTAGCTTTACTTTTCAGTAGGCAACTGACAGATGGCAATATTTTGAAGAAGAGAAAAATAGAAAAAGGATTAGCTGTTTGACTATACTTCAAACTTTTCTCCATGTTGTAAGTCCAGAATCTAACATTGATGCCTTCTGAGTGCTCTGAAAGAAACAAACCTCAGAAATGATTATTTTTTATATATTATTTGAGATTTCCTCAGACTCTGAAAAACTCAAGTCATTCTTAGTTACGAAGGCTCGGTTCAGGTATATTGTTAGGTAGGAGTCAGGAGAGGGCAAAAGAGGAAGTTACCAGGTTTGCTTGTTTGACTTATTTAAAATAAACGGAAAGCGTTTAAACTAGGCAGGATTTCTCTAGTTTGCTATAGTCCTCTGACTTCATTGTTTTGTATCCTACTTTACTGAGAAGAGCGCCCAGTGCATGAAAATTGGTCAACAAATATTTATTGAAGAAATGATGATACTTCTTTCCTGTAAGACATTTATGGTTGTGAGCCATGAATTTTATTTTTCCAAAACTGGGTAATGTTGTAACTATGTCAGGCATTTAACAAAGATATTCAGAAGTTTAATAATAATTTCAAATGAATAAAGAAGGAGGAAAATCACACATTTTGAAATTAAACTTGGCAAAAGAACTATATATGATTTCTTGTTCATCCTCCTGAAACTGATCAAGACAATTTTAAATTAATTTTATAGTCTTTTATAATCTGTTTTCTGTCTATTCACCAAACTCTAATTCCAGTTACTTTAAAATATTAATACAGCTAAAGTATTCAGGCTGATATTAATATTTTACAGTGTTCACATCATAATCACCCCTCCTTTAATGTGTCTTCACAGAAATGGTGTTCTTTCTCCCATAAACCACTTTATATCTAGTTTGCCTTCCAAACAGTGTTTATTTACTATTTTATACAAGAACCTCTAATTATTCTACCCTATTGACAGTGGATTAGCAGCTGGGCCCTGTACCTCACATTGCATTAAAAAATTGCATTAAAAAATGTATTGTCCTGTGTTTTTGCCAATTCTTTCTTGTGTGTCTTGTTTCTTTGTTAATTGTTCTCCAAATGGAGATTAGGCTGAAAAGTTAGCTGAGGCCACGCATAAAGTGCTTTTTTGTTTTTAATTGGAGGATAATTGCTTTACAATGTTGTATTGGTTTCTTCCATACAACAACTTGAATCAGCCGTGAAAGTGAAGTCGTGTCTGACTCTTTGCGACCTCATGAACTGTAGCCTACCAGGTTCCTCCGTCCATGGGATTTTCCAGACAAGAATACTGGAGTGAGTTGCCATTTTCTTCTCCAGGAGATCTTCCCAACCCAGGGATTGAACCCCGGTCTCCTACATTGTAGGCAGATGCTTTACTGTCTGAGCGACCAGAAAAGTCCATCAGTATACATATATCCCCTCCTTCATGTACCTTCTTCCCACCTCTCACCCCAACCCCATCCTACCCATTTAGGTTGTCACAGAACACCAGGTTACTTTTTGAGGAGTTTGAATTCTACTATATGGGCAGAAGTAATCATACAATTTTATAACTGCTGAGTTTCGGGAATAAGACACAGATAACATGATGATGCTGGAAGACAAACTGTAAATTCTTCATTTTCATGGATTCTGTAGTAATTCTGTAGGTTCTTCAGCTTTTATTTCCTCTCAGAACACTCAAAAGATATTAAACAGAAATATAGTGACAGATTGATGTTTGGAGGTGTTGCTGTCATTATGAAGGTGATCATGAAGTCAATTTCCATCATATAACTAGCAGCATATTTTTACAAGGAATTGGATTGAAGAGGTAAAGGTATGAATGACATTAGAATGATTATTTAAAAATGAATATTAGTTTTTAGAAAAATATGTCATTTTAATTTAAATATGTTTTAAAATATGTTATTGTCATATTAATCAATATATGTACCTCATATTAATCTAAAATTTTAATACTAATATACTTGTAGGGTTCCACATGATATTTCAACTCGATTATCTATTATTTCTTAATTTTTAATTAGGTGATATTTACTCCTCAAATTTTTAATTTAATTTGAAACTTTCTTATATCATCTTAGGGCTTCCCTGATAGCTCAGTTGGTAAAGAATCTACTTGTAATGCAGGAGACCCCAGTTTGATTCCTGTAATGCAGGAGACTCCAGACTCCAGGGAAAGATCCCCTGGAGAAGGGGTGGGCTACCCACTCCAGTATTCTTGGGCTTCCCTTGTGGCTCAGCTGATAAACAATTTGCCTGCAATGCGGGAGACCTGGGTTTGATCCCTGGGTTGGGAAGAGCCCCTGGTGAAGGGAAAGGCTACCTACTCTAGTATATCATCACCTTTAAAAATGACCTCTGTAATTAAGAAATATTTTAAACTTTAGGGCAAATGAAAAGCACTCTTTATGTAGAAAGAAACCAATTAAACTCTATTTCCCTCCCATGTATTATTATATTATAGTTTATTATTGCATTAATATTTTATTCATACTAGAAATTAGCTGTAATGGAAATTAGCTTACTATTAATATTTCCTGGTAGTAAAGAAATGCACCGGAACATTTATTGAACTTTACTGGTCATTAGATTATGGCTTCATTTTAGTCTCTAAACTATCCTGATAGTATAGACTTCATTTCAGTTACTGGAAAAAAAAAATGACAACAAAACTGAAGATGTATTTTTTAAAATGTGATTCATGTCTATTACTTTTGCAGGGGTGCTTAAAAATTAACAGTACAAAATTAAAGTTGGTTAATATGACTAAGATCTTTGCTATGGCTGGAATCCCAACCAAAGATTTTTATATATTCTAAAATAATTTATATGTATTCACAGTTTAGTCTCAGAAAATACCATATCCAAATAATGATTCTGTCTTCATGTTGTTATAAAGGGATTTTTCATTGACTCAAAATTTGAACCTATTTTTCAGTTAGGGTGTCAAGAGGGATATTTCAGATTGCTTCAAAACTATACAAAACAGCATTTCTTTCAAACTTTGATAACCGTAACTTTGAACATCTCCTAAGATAAACCATTCAATCTGCAGTGTACCTTGATTGTCAAAAATTGATTTTTATATTAAAATTTGTATAAATTAATTGTGATCTGTTTTCTTATTAAATATGAATGGGAATGATGGGCAGACAGAGAGTAGAGAGTTAGATTTTAACTGAACTTTGTGTAACGGAACTTTGTGTATAGGTTTTCTGCTACATGTTTACATAGTGTGAATGAAATGAATGACTAGTTAGGAGGATCACTGCTCTTTCTTTTGTTCAGTGTTTTTACCCCAACAGGTATCAGACTGAGAATTTGAGCATGAGATGAAAATAGTGTGGGCTATGATAAATTCTCAAATTAATATTCCTTCCCATTTTTTCTTTCTTTCCTTTCTTCTTTCTTCTTATTGAAGTTTTGTTTTTCTTTTCCTCTTTGAAGTTATAAATACTACTTTGACATTTTTTAGAACCCCCCAAAATAACCCAAATATTACTACCCTTCTAAAACATGAAAATAGTGAAAATTAAATATATGTACTGCTTTTGGTACTTTTTTTTCTTCTTCAGTATGGACTCAATATAGTTGCTTTAGATGATCAATGTAGTTCTTTAGAAAGTTTGAACAAAATAAGATAGTCAGGATATCTGTTAGTTTATAAATAAAATCATTTAGATTTTATTGGGAGTTACCAACTCCCAACACTGTTGTTGATCAGGCATGCAATGGTAAGGGCCTAAACTAAAGCAGTAACAATGAGAATGAAGAATTATATTTAATTCATGGTGTAGTTGAATTCAAAAGATAAAGTATATAAATAAAATGCCTTACTAACCATAGTTAGTAAGTAATAATGTTAAAATGTAGCATTATTTACTTTATAAAAGATGTCAGTGTTTCAAAATGGGAGAATGAGAAAAAGGATGTATTCCTAAAATTGTAGGGAAGTTATTAGAGAATCATGATGTTTTGCAGGGTATAATTCACTCAGCAGTTAATATTCAGTGGATGTATGAAAATAACTGTTATATAACTGTGGTGATTGGACAGAGCAAAATATGCACTGGACCTGGAATGACAGAAGTGTAAATTTCAAGATTCACTAATCACTTTGTTTTACTGTTCAGTGCTGGGATTGCTAATACTACCCTTTCTTCCAAATTATGAATGAGGAACACTTCCATATGAGGCAATAATTTAACATTGTTACCCAAACTTTCTACCCTTACTCCTGCTCTGAGAACACCACCCTAATTCAGGTCCAGAACCAGAAGACCTCTTTTTCTGTTAGACGTTACCAACTCCCAACCCTGGACACACACAAAGCATAAGATATCTGATAACTTTTGATTAATTTCCTAAATTACAAAAGCAAATAGGATGATGGAAAATTCAGATTCCTTTGTATGTTGTACTTTATCCACTTGGCATCTCGTAATCTAAATATTGGTTAAATAACTGACCTTATGTCACCTTTCTATTGAGGGATTTAAAATATATATTTACTATTTTAATAGATGAGAAATGGAAACTTCTTTGGTGTTTGAAACTTGCATTACTTTACTTCTATTGAACAATTTTGAACATGTTTCAGTGTAACAGCGCCTGGTGTAAAAGTTAGTTTTTACACCAGGAAAAGCTTTCCTAGCAGTTGCCCCACAAATTCAAAGAAGAAAAAAAAAAAACTTAGATCATATCTCAAATCATTACTTCTTTTTTCTCTCTGCCTGTATCACCATTATAATAAAATTTCACATTTCTGTAGTAATTAATAATATGACAGAGCTTAGGGAAATAACTTGAATTTGTTGACTTTCAGGTCCCTCTCCTACTTTACAAAATATTAAGTATTAACATGAAGTAATGTACATAAACAAAATTTACAAAGTGTGAGTCATTATTAAAAATGTGAGAAGAAACTTTACAAGCAATAATATCTTCCACAATATGTACTTAACTTATAATTCTCAGAAAGCAAAGAACCTGTAAGATGAACATGAAATGCCTTTATACTCTTACCACAAAGATTATGTCCAATCAAATTATATCTAGCATAGAAATTTTTACAAATCAGCCAATTCTATAATATAATATGATTTTCTTTTTATTCTTCATAAAAATCCTGCCCCTAAAGTGTTCAGTTCCACAACTGGCTCCAGTGGTTTGTTTCTGTAACAACGCTCTGACAATTGTTAATACTGCTTTTTCCTTAAGGTATTATTGTTAATATAATTATTATAGTATATCTAGTGAGAACAATGACATAGATTTTATTGTCATAAGGTTTATAGTTCACTTGGGGAGATAGAAAAACAAATAGTCATTTATAGTACAAATCAGATTGATTTAAATGTTTTAATAATGACAAACATTGAGTGATGAGAGCAAAGAGGGATTATTGAATTCCAAGAAGGAAAATAGACTGTTTCTCCTGGAAGAGATGAAAACAGTTTATAAGGATAAGTAGAACAGAAGTACTAAAAGTAGATATGGGGTGAAGGGTTATTTGACATGTAAGATTCAGAATTCACTTTTTCAACAAATATATATCGATTGTCTACCTATAACAAGTACTCAGTTATAAAACTGGTGGTGAAAACATAAATAATAAATGGCCTTTACCCAAAAGGAGACAGAAAAATAGGACAGTAATTACAGTTCAGTGAACTAAGTGCTCTGATGAAGTATGTTACTGGAGACAGAAAAATATATGTCTCCATGGCATCGGGGGTGCATGGTGATTAAGTAAGAACTGAGCTGCTGCATTTTTTGAAGTATAAGTTAGTTTATAGCTAGTTCAGAAAAAGAGTGGAAGGGTCAAAGTAACATATGAAAGATTGATGGGTTATGTGAAAAATAATAATTTTATATCACTGAAGCAAAGGATATTAAAGAGTGGTGGATGATAAATTTGCTCCAAGTAAGCCTTCATTTTGCTTTCTAGGCCAAGGTATAAACCTGTGAGAAACAATGGAATGGCTTTAGCTTGGACATTACAGTTTCAAGTTTGCACGTTACTCTTTTATTCAACCAATACTTGTAGAATATTTATTATGCCTTAATCACTGTTCTAGCTGTGGTGTGCAAAAGAAGCAAAGTTGTTATTGTCAGAACCATATAGAATATTAAAACTGACAGCTACATGAAGAATGGATTGAAGGATAGAGTTGGAGATTGAGAGGTTAGTTAAAGTCTCTACAGTAAAATATAAAATTACAAAGTTTTTCTCTAGGATCATCACAGAGATAATGAGAAAGAGGAGATAGGTATGAAAATCATAAGGGAAAGATTAATTATGTCTCTTTGTGAATCATTTGGTGTTGGAGGGGGTAGGTGAGTACAGAAAAGAATCTAGTAAATACCCCAAATCTCTGGGCTCACAAGTGATAAAAATTATTGTGATAATTAAATTTATGTGTCAGCTTGGCTCGACCATGAGATGTCCAGATGTTTGACTAAACGTTATTTCTGTCTGTGGGGATGTTTCCAGATGAGATTAACATTTGAATCAGAAGATTGAGTATAACAAATTCCCTGCTCCAATATCAGTGGGCATGAAGGAGGAAACAGAACAGGCTCTATCTTGAAAACAGGACTCCATCTTGGGCCGGACTGTGGACTTTGAGCTATATGCCCAGTATCTATGGAAACGACATACAGACTGGAAAGCCAGGTCCCTGGAAGGAAGAGCTCCAAGGCTGTCCATCACCTAAAACAATACCTTAACTATCTGTGTAACATAACAGAATCATACATTCTATTATGCTTATTAGGGTATGACCACAGGCCTATTGATAATTGTCCACTATTAACTACCTAGGCTTAAGGCATATGAATCACAGGTTAACTTTGATTGTATCTTTCTTTTTCCTTTATTCAGACTAGTTTCAGGGAACCTTATACACTTAGAGTGCATAAGATTTTCACAAAAACTGGTCGGGGTCCTTGGCTAAGAGGAGACTCTGCCTTGGGCCCAATGGTGTAATAAACTGCACTCCACTATCTGCATTGTCCTTCTGAGTGAGTTTGTTTCCTGGAAGGCGTGGCTACAATAGACATGTAATCTGTTGAGGGAATGAATAGAACAAAAGGCAGAATAAGGGACAGTTCACTCTCTCTGCCTGATTGCTTGAGCTGGAATAAGTCTTCTCCTGCTCTTGAACAGGAACTTATACCATTGGAGTCTGGTTCTCAGGCCTTTGGACTTAGACTAGAAATAACAGCCTAAGTGCTCCTGTTTCTCAAGCTTTAAGACTCAAGTGGAGCTACACCACTGGCTTTCCTGGATCTCCACCTTGTAGTTGACAGAGCAAGGTCAAACAGTTATCATGTACTTTGAAGAATGCAAGATACATCCTGTAGTATTCCTGAAGTGATTAGGGGACTCCAGGCAAACTCAAAAAAAGCATATTTTCCAAAGTAAGAGCCATGTGCTCTTCAAAAATAGTAGGGTAATAAAAAATAATTTATTATTTTTTCAGTCTGAGGAACTGAACATATGCTCTTGGGTTGGATATCATTCTTACACATTTACAGTAACTATGAAATTATATCAAACTAAGAAAACAATTAACATAAAAAAATATTGAGTAGAGGAAGAAAAACACAGAAGAGAAAATAAATTTCTAAGAAAGAATATATGGATATTTGATTGACGAATGAGGGGATAAAGAGAGTTCTGCCTGTATCTTCTTTCTGAAATATGATAAAATTAAGAATTCAAAGCTCCTAACTTTTGTCCTTGATATAGTTAGTATATATCTAGATACATACCATATTAAAAAAAAAAAAATAAAGTGCTACCAAGAGTGATGACATACAGTACTTTGTGCACTGAAAAGCTGATCTTGGGAATTGAGCCAGTTTTTCCAAAACTAAATTGGGCATTTTTTTTTTTTTCTCATTTGTAATCTATTTTTAAAGATTCCAACATTGCAGCAAAATGATATAGACAGTGTTAGTAAGTATGTACTAGTGAGTTTAAACCTCAACTCTAGAGGCAATCAATTGCTTTAATAAAATATATATATGTATACAATGAAGGTGATTAGCTGTTATTATATCCAAAAGTCCATGATTCAAAAGTAGTATTAAAGTATTTCTATTTTCCATAACTAGATCAATAGTTGAATATTTGTTCATTAGCAAATTTGAAGTAAAAGTGTTTTTATTAGTGAAAACATTGGTTTGTCAAATAACATGATGAATATTAGAAATGGGTTCACAATTTTAAAATTCAGTAGGTTTGGAAAAGCTAAAAATATTATTACTCTCTAATAGTATTAAGAATCTAAGCAAGTGAGAAACTTCCTCACTGAAAATTCTTATATCTAGAAATTCATTTTGAAGGATTTCTATTTTCTTGATGGTAATCTTAAGGATAATCTTGCCTCTAGAATATTATTCTCAGCTTTATATGGAGTCTTCATTTGAAGTTGTGATTCAAAGTACCTAAAAGGACAGAGAACTGGGATTTTTGTCAGACTCCTAGAACAGATTTTATGATACATTTTCTGTTTCCTCTCTAATAAGTGTTTGTTTGTTTTTTTATATATAGGTCAATGCTTGTTCTGAGATTTGCTTTTATTTTAACATGTAGTAAATGTGTGAGGTAGTTAACTCTTAGTTGTATCAAACATCTTTGGAAACTACCAAAAAGAAGAATGTAGATGAGCTCTCCTAAATGGGCCTTGGTCAGTTAGCAAGATACATCTTGAGAGACAAAACCAAAATTTGTTGCTGATCGTGTACATAAGAGAGCTTAGGGAACATCCCAGAATAGTACAGATTGGAGAGGAGGTTATAAAAGAAACACAAAGACCTGCTTCTTTGTAAGATGTGGCTTACTCTTCAATAGGGCAAGTCAGAAAAGAAAAAGCACGTGGAAAGCACTGCTAAGGATAGTCTTGATCAGATCAGCAGAAGTAAATGTTAAATCACTGCAGGGGACAGGAACATACAGGGCTTCGGGGCTTTCTCTACTTATTTCCTTCTATACCAGAGGAGAGAATTATCCTCAGGGATAGTATTCATGGGAAAGATTTCAGAGAAAATGGGCCAAAGTCCATGTGGCCTATTGACCTGAGTCTTTAGTCTCACTCAAACCATCCTTCAACAAATAGCCAGCCTCAAAAAAGTAACCCTGCATTTCAAAAGTGAAAAAAAAAAAAAAAAAATTACAAAGGAACCAACATTGAATTTGTGAAAAGATATTGAAAGAAAAGCAAGGAACATCAAAGAGGAAAGGATGTGGGGGGAAAAAGACATACACCCCTCCACAATTACATATCAGAAAAGCTGTCTCACAAATTTGTGGGTAAACGTTATGAGAAATCAATGAAAATATGGTTTATCTGAAATAAACATTCAAAGAAAATATACAAAGGTAAATATAAAATGCTGGCGGAAGAGTTCAGAAAATAAGGGAAGAGAAAATTAAAAAAAATAGAAATTATTGTTCACTTATATCAAGCCAAAAGAAGAACAAGCGCAGCTGTAAACAGATAGGAACATGGAATATATTTCTGAAAAAGCACACGAATAAAAAAGAATGGAAATCAACCCAGGTTACAAATGACTAGAGAAAATAAATATAGATGACCAA
Organism: Bos indicus; assembly: GCF_029378745.1. Classification (NCBI taxonomy): domain Eukaryota; kingdom Metazoa; phylum Chordata; class Mammalia; order Artiodactyla; family Bovidae; genus Bos; species Bos indicus. Next base: position 23,504,188 of record NC_091776.1, on the reverse strand, counting down.
AAACTCAAAGGTAACACAACCATAATTGATATCCCTCAAAAATAGAGACTTCCTTGGTGGTCCAGGGGTTGAGACTCCAAGCTCCCAATGCAGGGGGCTTGGACTGCATTCCTGGTCAGGGAACTACAGCATGCATGTTTCACCTGAAGATCCTGCATGCTGCAACTATGACCTTACATGGCCAAATAAATAAAAAAGAAGACAGAGAAGAGTTGAAATAGAAACACATTTGAAAGCAGAATAATGAGATTAACAGTTTCCTAAAATGGAAAAACACCCATCCCTGCCCTCAAAGCCAAGAATTTCAAAGTAAATATAAAGAGGATATGGTGGAAGGGGCAGTTCCAAGAATAAAGTCAAGTTCAATGACTTGGAACATCATAGAACTAAGAAAAGCTGTGGTAGGACCCATAGAACTAAGAAAAGCTGTGGTATTCATGGTTATGCTTTATTACAGTGAAAGAATACTGACTAAAATCAGCAGAGGAAAAAACCTTCTAGGACAGAATTCTGAAGACATTAGGAAAAGCTTTCAGTATCCCTCTTCTATTAGAGTTTTGCAGGTAGCACTCACTTCTCCCCTTCATACACCGAATGTGTGGCAACATGTGTGACACCACATATGGAATATTACCAACTAGCAAATCTCATTCACCTAAACCTCAGTGTCCAGGCCTGTCATTAGGGGTTATTACATTAGTATGATGATTGGCATGACTGATTTTAGACTTCCATCCCTCCAAAATTCAAGCTGATACCTATAGTCCCAGGCTCCCAACATAAATCATATTATTAACATCGTCCATGTGGCATGGTTGAAGACCCTCAGGTACAGATACTCCTATCAGACAGCATATTCCAAGGGCTGAGAAGTTTATTTCTTAAGACCCAGACAAGAGCCAAATTTTGTTTGGAATGTACGGGGCATGGATTACCTTGACTTTGCAAGTTAAACCTTTTTTGTTCAAGGGGAATCAGCCTAGCTTTAGATGTCCACATAGGGTGAATAAATTGTGAAGACAGGTCTAAAGAATATTCAGAAAAGGTAAAAGATTAAGTATACTCAAACAAACTAATTGTCAAGTATGAAGGTTTATCTTTTACATGAGAGAAATCAGTAAACATAGAAACTCTGAGTCTTTCTCAAAACAATTATGGTTTAAAAATTTGAAATGTAATAAATAATAATATTAAATAAAAAAAAAACAAACAAAAATAGAATAATGGAAGGGAAAATACTAAATTAGGTGATAAATTCACTGTTCTTTCATGGCTGATTGTCAATTGTTAGAATAAGAAAATAAGCATCATGCAACTGTTTAAGTCTTCTAAATCTAATAATAGAAGCTTAGGGGTGTTACTTAAAGATATAGATGTTAACACCAGTCATAATAATTTAAAGGAAAAAAGTTAAATTTTAAGCAGGAAAACAAACACACACACATGTTGCATGCATATTCAGAAGCTACAGTAAGCAAGAGAAAGAAAAGAAAGTGAAGTTGAAAGTGAAGTCGCTCAGTCGTGTCCAACTCTTTGCGACCCCATAGACTGTAGCCTACCAGGCTCCTCTGTCCATGGGATTTTCCAGGCAATAGTACTGGAGTGGATTGCCATTTCTTTCTCCAGGGGATCTTCCCAACCCAGGGCTCGAACACAGGTCTCCCGCATTGTAGACAGACGCTTTACTGTCTGAGCCTCCAGGGAAGTTCAGAGAAAGAAAAGGCACATGTAAAGCAAAAAGCTTAAAGTATTAAAAGATGCTTGTTCCTTGGAAGCAAAGCTATGACAAACCTAGACAGCTTATTAAAAAGCAGAACCATCACTCGACAGACAAAGGTCCACATAGTCAAAGCTATGGTTTTTCCAGTCGTGTATGGATATGAGAGTTGGACCATAAACAAGGCCAAGCGCCAAAGAATTGATGCTTTCGAACTGTGGTGCTAGAGAAGACTCTTGAGAGTCCCTTGGACCTGAAGGAGTTTAAACCAGTCAATCCTAAAGGAAATCAGTCCAGACTGATGCTAAAGCTTACGTTCCAATATTTTGGCCACGTGATGTGAAGAGCTGACTCATTTGAAAAGACCCTGATGCTGGGAAAGATTGAGGGCAAGAGAAGTGGGTGACAGAGGATGAGATGCTTGGATGGCATTACTGACTCAATGGAGACAAGTTTGAGCAAACTCCAGGAGATGGTGAAGGACAGGGAAGCCTGACGTACTGTGATCCATCGGGTCACAAACAGTCGGACGTGACAGAGCAACTGAACAACAAGGGTAGAATTAACTCCAAACATCTTATTAATAAACATAAAAGTGATAGTCTTAAAGAAAAATGACATATCAGAAACTGTAAATAAAAATATAGAAATTTGAAAGCAAGGGAAACCTTCTATACAAAATGAAGAAGAGAATTCAATAAATAAATAAGTTAGTTTTAAAAGACAGAATTTTGTGTAGCAAATAATAGAATCAATATTTATCAAACACCATCTATAGAAATTATACTGGAGAAAATAACAGAAAATCATGCTGATGTTAAAATTTTATTTTGTTTTTCCCCCTCCACTTCTTTATTGATATATAATTGAAATGCAACATTATTTAAACTGAGGTGTACAATGTGATAATGTAAATATGTACATATTGCTGGAGGCTTAGCACAATGTTAGTAAACGTGTACTTCACCTCACACAGTAGCCACTTTGTTCTTGTTGTTATGGTAAGAAAGGTAAATCTCTATTCTCATGGTAACTTTTGAGTGTGCAATACAATATTGTTCACTATGGTAACCATTATGTGCCTTAGCCCAGAACTTATTCATCATATAACTGAACATCTGTACCCTTTGATCAACATCTTCCCAATTATCCTCCAGCCCCTAGCAACCACCATTCTGCTCTTTGTTTCTTTAAGCTTGATGTTTTTAGATTCCATATATGTGAGATCACACATATGATGTTTGTGATCACACATATGATGTTTGTGATCACAAACACACATATGGTGTTTGTCTTTCCATGTCTGACTTATTTCACTCGGCATCATGCCTTCAAGGTCCATCCATGTTGTCTCAAATGGCGGGATTTTTTTGTTTTTCAATGTTGGATAAGGTTGAAAAGTTTTTCATTGTTAAAATGACTATACTACCCCCCCCCAATCTCGTTTTGCAGAGAGAAAAAACCAACTGAAAATTTGAAGGAACCCTGAAAAACTGAATATTTATAATAGATAAGACAGGGAAACAATCTTCCATTAATGGATGAATGGATAAGGAACATGTATATCACACAATGATGTTAAAATTTTAACTAGTCACTAAATCTTTACAAACCAAATAGACAACATGAAATACGGACACAGACTAAGGACCCAAATAATATGGAGGCAATTTATTATATACATATTAAAAACTGTGGCCCCAGAAAACAGACACTACATTGTATTTTCAAGTATATATGGAAATTTTATGATGAATTATTAAACATTAAACTACAGGTGAATGTCAATATATTTCAAAACATAAAAGTGATACAGATTAAAATATGCTGAAAAAAATGGAAAAACATGTCATTTATAATCTTGTTTGAAAATTCTTTCTGGACCTAAAACCCAAAACCTGTAAAGAAAAAGACAGATTTGACAAAAAGACAGAAAAAGACAAACCTTCACCACAGATTTGTTTTTGCAAGACAAAATATGCCAAACTAGATTAAAAATAAAAACCACAAAAATAAACTATGCATTCACAATGAATATGACAGAATAAGTTCCAGTGATGTTAATACAAATAGAGAATACAAAATAAAAAATACGAATAGCTAATATATGTATGTATAAACGTACTCAATTTTATTAACTATAACTGAAGATTAAAATAACAATAGATATTTTTATCTTAACATCTTGAGAAATATGCACATTTCTAAATCGTAATTTATAAATTTTTTTATCTTAAATTGGGCTTCCTAGGTGGCGCTAGTGATAAAGAGCCTACCTGTGGATATAGGAGACATAAGAGATGCGGGTTCAATCCTTGCGTCTGTAAGATCCCTTGGAGGAGGGCAAGGCAAACCACTCCAGTATTCTTTCCTAGAGAATCTCATGGACACAGGAACCTGGTAGGCAGCAGTCCATAGGGTCACAAAGAGTCAAATGCCTGAAACGACTTAGCATGCACCATATCCTAAATTAGACTATAGTAATATATCAATACTCTCTGTAGTTGTAAAAATCCAGAATTTTATCATTATATTTCAGATGAAAATATCTCAACTAGATGTTATATAAAACAATCAGCATGTTTTATATATTTAATATTGCTTTGTTATAAATAATGGACTCAAACAAGAATGTGTGTGTGTGTGGTAATTTTCTGGAAAGACATTCAAGAAACTATGAACAGTGATTATCTCTTAAGTTAGACATGGTCACAGGAATTACACCTCTCAGTTTATAAACCTGTAGACTGGATTTTTTCACACCTGTTTAAATAGTCAAAAGTGCAAAAAAAAAAAAAAAAAACTGGCACATTTTGTGATCAGCATAGTTCAGTGCTGCAGATATCTGAAGCAAATGTTTGAAAAATTATTTGGACTTATATCTAGTGTTTTATGTGTCCTTCTGGGTTATTAGAGGGCAGTTTCTTTAGTATAATGAAAATAAAAGCCAGATATCTTTAGCCTGAGAAATGAATGAGAGATAATACCGTCATCAGTGTAGATTACTCTTTTTAAAAAACAAAGTTTGCTGTTTACTATCCTCAATCCCTTTTCTGTTTCATGTGTATATTTTTATATCCCCTGACTTTCAGTGTTTCCAATATCTAAAGGAGAAGATTTTTTTGTGTTTTTAATAAGAAAAGGTAATACTACTGTGCAGGAAATGATCAACTCAGCAAATCCAGGTTGTGCACACACTGCACATTAAAGACTTGTCTGTTTCCTGATTCCTTGGAGGTAACATTTAAGTCCTTAGAGTATCCTCTCTGTTCAGAGTATCTTTGTTAACCTGGGGGATTTGGGGAAGAGTTCTTGCTAACAATGTGATTGATGGTGTCAGGCTTGGGCTGTGTGTTATCAGCTTGATCTCTGGAAGGGCTGCCGAATAAAGATCAGCAGGGAACCATGCCAATGTCACCGGACCTCAATGAAAACCCTAGACAACTAGGTTCAGGTGAGCTTCACTGTTTGGCACACATCACAGCTGGGAGAAATAAATCCTGTCTGTTCAACTACACTCAGAGAGGGCTCTGGGAAGCTTACGCCTGGTGTCTCCTGGACTCTGTCCTATGAACCTTATCCATCTGATATTTTATTAGGTATCTTGTAATTAATAAACCATTACCATGATATACTGGTTTTATAAGTTTTGTGAGTCTTTTTTTAGCATATCAGTTACCTGAAGATGATTGGGTACACTCAAAACACAGATATATAGTAAAAAAAAAAAAGTATGAACTCTCCAAAATATTGGTTCTCTTTACTGAACTTATCTTTGAATAATATGAAGGGATGGCTTAAGTTTGACTAATTGCTGAATTTTTAAATCACTGAAACCTAAAACACACACACACTCATCTTTTAAGAAAAAGTATTTAGAAGGGATCACTTGAAGAATGGATAGCTGCATTAAAATATACACAGAGAAGGGGAGTAAATTTTGAAATACAAACTAATAGTGAAAAATATTTAGAGTTTAAGAATTCAAGTTTTGTGATAAATATTTTGGCTTGCTAAGAGTTTGTTGAGTTGTTTGCTATGGTTCTAATATCCAGTATGTCATCAATAAATGTTCTTTGGGTAACGGCTGAGACAAATCCTGAAACCATGTCTAAAAGAAATTCAATTTTGGTTTTATGCAATTTTCTTGGTTTCTTCTAATTTCTTTTAACTGAAAATTCCTTCACCAGGACATAGAAATAATCTGAAAGATTGTTTCTTCAAAAACCCAAATCACAGCTCCCTTGCTTCATTTAAGCCCCGTGACTGAATCTGACCCCATATTCTGGAAGTCTTCCTCATCACTGTTGAAGGTTTTCTCAAGGAGCTTGCAGTTGACTTCTGTTTACTTTCTTCTTCTTTACTGTTTAGTCACTGAGTCTTCTCTGACTCTTTGCAACCCCATGGATTATAGCCTGCCTGGCTCCTCTGTCCATGAGATTTCCCAGGCAAGAATACTGGAATAGGTTTCCATTCCCTTCTCCAGGGCATCTTCTCAACCCAGGGATCAAACCCGTGTTACCTGCCATGGCAGGTGGATTCTTTACTGCCGAGCCACCAGGGAAGCCCTGCCTTCTCCTTTATCCCAGGTTTGTTCAATATAACTGCATGTAGCTGAAATCTAACTAGGGGCAATTTTCTGGTTATTTGTTAATTGGATAGTTTCATGGAATTTACTTGGTGATTTATTCGCTATGTCATGTATACACTTTGCAAGTCCATGGACTGTAGCCTGCCAGGCTACTCTCTCCATGGGCTTCTCCAGGCAAGAATATTGGAGTGGGTTGCCAATCCCTTCTCCAAAAGCCACTCAGTTGTGTCCAACTCTTTGCGACCCCATGGACTATACAGTCCATTGAATTCCCCAGGCCTGAATACTGGAGTGGGTAGCATTTTCCCTCTCCAGGGGATCTTCCCAACCCAGGGATCGAACCCAGGTCTCTCCTGCATTGCAGGCAGATTCTTTACCAGCTGAGCCACAAGGAAAGCCCAAGAATATTGGAGTGGGTAGACCATCCCTCCTCCAGTGAACCTTCCTGACCCAGGAATTGAACCAGTATCACCGGCCTTGCCAGCAGATTCTTTACCAACTGAGCTATCAGGGAAGCATGGTATTTCTTCTAACTCTGCATTGTTAAGCTTCTTAGTTTATATTCTGCATAGAAAATAGTGCTCCTTCAATATAATCCAAACTAATTGAAAGGTGGCATACTGAGAAGTTGTGTTGTTCAGTCACTCAGTCATGTCCGGCTCTGTTTCCTTGTTCTTCACCATCTCCTGGAGTTGGCTCAAACTCATGTCCATTGAATTGATGATGCCATCCAACCATCTCATCCTCTGTGGCCCCCTTCTCCTCTTGCTTTCAATCTTTCCAGCATTAAGGTCTTTTCTAATGAGGTGGCTCTTTGAATCAGGTGGCCAAAGTATTAGGGCTTGAGCCTCAACTTCAGTCCTTACAACGAATATTCAGTGCTGATTTCCTTTGTGATGGACTGATTTCCTTTGGATCTCCTTGCAGTCCAAGGGACTCTCAAGAGTCTTCTCCAACACCATAGTTCAAAACCATCAGTTCTTCAGTGTTCAGCCTTTATTATGGTCCAACTCTCACATCCATACAAAACTACTGGAAAAACCACAGCTTTGACTATATGGACTTTGGCAGCAAAGTAATGTCTCTTCTTTTTAATATGCTGTCTAGGTTGGTCATAACTTTTCTGCCAAGGAGCAAGCGTCTTTTAATTTTATTGATGCAGTCACCATCTGCAGAGATTTTGGTGCCCAAGAAAATAAAGTCTGTCACTGTTTCCATTATTTCCTGATCTATTTGCCATGAAGTGATGGAATGAGGTTCGTGACATTGTACAGGAGACAGGGATCAAGACCGTTCCCATAGAAAAGAAATGCAAAAAAGCAAAATGGTTGTCTGGGGAGGCCTTACAAATAGCTGTGAAAAGAAGAGAAGTGAAAAGCAAAGGAGAAAAGGAAAGATATCAATGTCTGAATGCAGAGTTCCAAAGAATAGCAAGAAGAGATAAGAAAGCCTTCTTCAGTGATCAATGCAAAGAAATAGAGGAAAACAACAGAATGGGAAAGACTAAGGATCTCTTCAAGAAAATCAGAGGTACCAAAGGAACATTTCATGCAAAGATGAGCTCAATAAAGGGCAGAAATCGTATGGACCTAACATAAGCAGAAGATATTAAGAAGAGATGGCAAGAATACACAGAAGAACCATACAAAAAAGATCTTCATGACCCAGATAATCATAATGGTGTGATCACTGACCTAGAGCCAAACATCCTGGAATGTGAAGTCAAGTGGGACTTAGAAAGCATCACTACAAACAAAGCTAGTGGAGGTGATGGAATTCCAGTTGAGCTATTACAAATCCTGAAAGATGATGCTGTGAAAGTGCTGCACTCAATAAGCCAGCAAATTTGGAAAACTCAGCAGTGGCCACAGGACTGGAAAAGGTCAGTTTTCATTCCAATCCCAAAGAAAAGCAATGCCAAAGAATGCTCAAACTACAGCACAATTGCACTCATCTCACACACTAGTAAAGTAATGCTCAAAATTCTCCAAGCCAGGCTTCAGCAATACGTGAACCGTGAACTTCCTGATGTTCAAGCTGGTTTTAGAAAAGGCAGAGGAACCAGAGATCAAATTGCCAACATCTGCTGGATCATGGAAAAAGCAAGAGAGTTCCAGAAAAGCATCTATTTCTGTTTTATTGACTACGCCAAAGCCTTTGACTGTGTGGATCACAATAAATTGTGGAAAATTCTGAAAGAGATGGGAATACCAGACCACCTGACCTGCCTCTTGAGAAATTTGTATGCAGGTCAGGAAGCAACAGTTAGAACTGGACATGGAACAACAGACTGGTTCCAAATAGGAAAAGGAGTTCGTCAAGGCTGTATATTATCACCCTGCTTATTTAACTTTTATGCAGAGTACATCATGAGAAACGCTGGACTGGAAGAAACACAAGCTGGAATCAAGATTGCCAGGAGAAATATCAATAACCTCAGATATGCAGATGACACCACCCTTACGGCAGAAAGTGAAGAGGAACTCAAAAGTCTCTTGATGAAAGTGAAAGTGGAGAGTGAAAATGTTGGCTTAAAGCTCAACATTCAAAAAAAGAAGACCATGGCATCCAGTCCCATCACTTCATGGGAAATAGATGGGGAAACAGTGGAAACAGTGTCAGACTTTATTTTCTGGGCTCCAAAATTACTGCAGATGATGACTGCAGCCATGAGATTAAAAGATGCTTACTCCTTGGAAGGAAAGTTATGACCAACCTAGATAGCATATTCAAAAGCAGAGACGTTACTTTGCCAACAAAGGTCTGTCTAGTCAAGGCTATGGTTTTTTCCAATGGTCATGTATGGATGTGAGAGTTGGACTGTGAAGAAGGCTGAGCGCTGAAGAATTGATGCTTTTGAACTGTGGTGTTGGAGAAGACTCTTGAGAGTCCCTTGGACTGCAAGAAGATCCAACCAGTCCATTCTGAAGGAGATCAGCCCTGGGGTTTCTTTGGAAGGAATGATACTAAAGCTGAAACTCCAGTACTTTGGCCACCTCATGCGAAGAGTTGACTCATTGGAAAAGACTCTGATGCTGGGAGGGATTGGGGGCAGGAGGAGAAGGGGACGACAGAGGATGAGATGGCTTGATGGCATCACCAACTCGATGGATGTGAGTCTCAGTGAACTCCAGGAGTTGGTGATGGACAGGAGTCCTGGCGTGCTAGGATTCATGGGGTCACAAAGAGTCGGACACGACTGAGCGACTGATCTGATCTGATGTGATGGGACCAGAGGCCATGATCTTAGTTTTCTGAATGTTGAGTTTTAAGCCAACATTTTTACTCTCATCTTTCATTTTCATCAAGAGGTTCCTTAGCTCCCCTTTAATTTCTGCCATTAGAGTTGTGTCATCGAAATATGTGAGGTTCTTGATATTTCTCCTGGCAATTTTGATTCCAGCTTGTGCTTCATTCAGCCTGGCATTTCCTGTGATGTACTCTGCATATAAGTTAAATAAGCAGGGTGACAATACATAGCCTTGAGGTACTCATTTCCCAATTTGTAATCCAGTCTGTTTTTCCATGTCCAGTTCTAACTGTTGCTTCTTGATGGGCATTCAGGTTTCTCAGGAGGCAGGTAATGTTGTCTGGTATTCCCATCTCTTAGGAATTTTCCACAGTTTGTTGTGATCCACACAGGCAAAGGCTTTAGCATAATCAACGAAGCAGAAATAGATGTTTTTCTGGAATTCTCTTGCTTTTTCTATGATCTAACAGATGTTGGCAATTTGATCTCTGGTTCCTCTGATTTTTCTAAATCCAGCTTGTGCATAGTGGGAAGAAAACTGCTCTGTTAAACAAAGACTATGGTTAATTACTAATTTTGTTACCCATCAGTATAGTGGAGCTAAAAGGTCACTGTTTTCTTATCTATAATACACATGCATACATACACACACACACATGCATGGCACATGCTCTTTTTATATAACTGGATTATTCTGAGGACAATGTGTCTATATATGAGAATGCACTCATCCTCTGAATAAAATAAATTAACAGATTTTCATTTTATATCAGTTTGTTAACACTGATCTAAAAAGTCTCCTCCTGTCTTTCCTTGTGTTTTTATACTGTTTTCTAAATGTTTCCTACTTATTTTTGCTTGTTCACATTATCCTGTGTCTTCAAAATCCAGCTGAGATAGACATTCCTTCTTATATCTACTCCTCCAAATAAGAATATGTCTAACTCATGTTTATATAACCCTTAGGAATTTTTAGCATGGAATTTTGCATATTATAAATATATCATAAATATTTGTTGACTTGAAGTAAATTAAAGTTAGATTAATATGAAATTTTTGAAGATGCATTTCCATTTGGAAATAAATTATTTAGCATCCATTATGCACTCTTCAAAGAGCAATAAAGGGAATCACTTCTCTATGAGAAAAAATACATTCTTAAAAGCTTTGGATGAATGGCTACTCTCTGTCTTCAAGAAAAAGACTGTAGGGTTTTAATTATTATACCCTCAAAGATTTCAAACCTATATATGAAGTATTCTTCTTCAACTTAGTCATTTATTGCCAACTCAAGAGGGCTTTATTGGAGGGATAGTAAAAATCTTAAATCTGTTATTCTCCCTTGGTATTTTGATAACTTAGTAACTTAGTATATTCTTTCCTCTTGACTACAATTTCTCAGTGTTCAAAATAGTAAAGAAATTAACCTTGGTTAGAATCCTATGATTTGAGGCCTCTAGCGATTTGTTACTTTGTATTGTTAGAGTTTGGGTGCTATGTTAATAGAGGGATTTATTTTTCTCATTTAATGAAGTCTGTTTTATTTCAAATGATTTCTCAAGGACATAATTTTAACTCAAGGGATTGCTAGGCAATTCACTTTTCTATGAGTAATTTCTAAATTGCTTTTTAAAATTTATTATGTGCAGGGGGGAAATGGTTTGAAAACTTTATAATAAATTTAATATATGCCAAAAGTATACTCTTGTGAGAGCAGATATGTCTGCTTGTAGCTATGGTAGCAGTTCATTTAGAATCTTCATAAATGTATAGGCATTGTATAAGCTTTTATTACAATTTAACATAAAAATGAGTATGTGCTTTGCATGCCCAGTCTCTCAGTTGTGTCCAATGCATGAACTGTAGTCCATCAGGATTCTCTGCCCATGATATTTTCCAGGCAAGATTACTGCAGCGGGGTGCCATTTCCTACTCCAGGGGATCTTCCTGATCAAACCCGTGTCCTCTGCATCTTCTGCATTTGCAGGTGGATCTTTATCACCAGCACCACCTGAGAAGCCCAAAAATGAGTACAAAAAACCTAAAAATATTAGCATATTAAATATGAAGAGAGAATCAAGGAAACATGCCCTCATATAAATGAGTAGAAAGTAGACTATCTTATTTGTAATTAATAATATTACTATTATTAATAGCCAATATAAAATATTGGAGTTGCTATGTTGCTGTTAATGTAGCTAACAGATTGGACATCTATAGTAGATTTACTATGACCTGTTCCTAGTTTCAGTGGTTATGCAGAAAATTGATAACACTATAATATGGACGCTTTGTTTTATATCAGAAGTATAGTAGATAGGCAATGTGTACAAGTTCTCAATATGTGGTAAGTGGATAGTCATGAAGGTGAGTATGATTTGGCTTCCTGTTTCAGCCTGGAGAAAACCAAGGAAAACTAGAAATATGGTAGGTTAAGATGTAGGGATGTCACAGTTTAATCTGTAATGCCATCTTCATCTTAATTCTGTTATTTGGGAAACAATTGATTTTTGTTCATACTGAAAAATGCCCCTATTGAGAAAACATCACCCACATATCTTATTGTTACCCAGAGTGGAATGAAAATATTTTGGTTCACACAAACCATTTATTTAAACAGACAAGGCTAACAATGTTTGAAAAACAGATTGGTTCCACACATGCCAAACATTTGCTCCTGCCTCATTAGGCTGGTATCTCACTGCTAAAGGCCAGGTAAATATCATCTAAGGCCATGTATTTTGAAAATCTAGTTTTTACATTTTGTTCAGAATCGTTTAAAGTATCTAGAAATAATAGGGCTCCAAAACAGATGCCAAAGTCCTTGCTAGAATTTAAATTTTACAGGAAGTTCCTAAAGAACTTTGAGTATATTGGGGGAAAGTTTACATTTTTTTTTTTTTTACTTGCTAATACTTGGCAAAAGAGCAAATAATATTTTTACATTCAACCATGCTTTTTTGTGTGTATCCTGATTCTTTCTGTTTGTTTTTAGGGTCACAAAAATAATGCAATGAGTGAATGGCCCAATATTTCATAAAAGGAAAAGAAATAAATCCAAGTGTATTAATTTATCTCTTACAGTTTTATGTATTTTCAATGGTTCTTTGAAAGCTATTAATGAAACAAATGAGAGATTAAAATTAAAATGTAAAGTCACACTGTGTCAATGAATACAACTTTTAAAATGTGAGTCAGAGACAGCCTTTATTATAGGAATGTACAGAATAATTGATCCTCTAGTTTAAAAGAGAGGTAACATGAAAACATGTTGAGACTGTTATGAAGTGCCATAGAATTGGGGATCCATGCTTTTCATTCACAGATTGAGTCAACTCAATTGTTCATAAAGCTGAAACACGAATAAAGCAAGTTGAGTCAATGCATGGTCATTCTGCACAAAAATTAACAGAGTGTATTGATTTGTGTGTGTGTGTGTGTGTATACATATATATGTGCGTGTGTGTATCTTTACTCAGTTTACATAAATTGACAAAACTTAACAATTTCATAATGGCACAACTATATATAGGAGCTTCCCAGGCAGCGGTAGTGGTAAAGAACCTGCCTGCCAATGCAGGAGACATACAAGATGAGTTCAGTCCCTGGAATGGGAGGATCCCCTGGAGAAGGGCATGGCCGCCCACTCCAGTATTCTTGCCTAGAGAATTCCATGGACAGAGCAGGCTGGCAGGCTGCAGTCCACAGGTTTGCAAACAGTCTGACATGATTGAAGCGACTTAACTGCAGCCACAGCAGCAACTACTATATACATTGCATATATTTCCATTATGCTAAAACAATTTAGAAAATAAGTCATTGATGGCCATTCCATACACACATCTGTCCTTCGAAAACATCATAAATAAATCATTCCAGGCCAGTGAAAAAGTAGATCATCTCAGTTGAACAGACATAGCTTTCTATGTGATATCAGTTGTTTTATAGTAGTAAAAAAAAATCAGTAAACATGACTACTTACAATGTGCAAAGCAGCGCTAAATGTTTTATGTAAATTATTTCATTGGATCTTTTATACATACCAGGTGGATTCTTACACAGGAAAAGTGATGCTTGGAGACATTAGATAATTTTTCTAAAGAAACACAACCTGCTGACATGGTTGGTTGGTATGAGATCATCAGCTCCAACTATCTGAGTTATGCTTGTATTTCCTTGCATGATTCCCCAATGATATATTGAATCCAAAACAATGTGAAATAGAGAAAAATACCTCATAACTGGGTGCTGGCATTCTGTCACCAAATTAAAAAAAAAAAAGAAAAAAAATTCATTTATTTTTAAACAAGATGAATTCTATTCTGAATCACAGTAGAAAGCATATTTTTTTTCTTGTCCACTACTATACCATATGGCCTAAAGAACTGTAGACATTAATACATATTTATTTAATAATCAATTAATAAGCTTAATCATTATCAAGATTCTAAAAATTTAGCATTCTATAAAAACCTTTTCTGATTTTCAATGTTGTATGAATTTTTTGTCCTTGGAATTCCCAAAGCATTAATAGTATGTTTCTTCATATTTTGTAAATCCTTTTATCCCAATAGATGATGATGCTTGAAGGCAAATACTGCCATGTACAAATCTACATTTGCTACAGTGCCTAGTCCCAGTAGCCTGCTATATTGTAATGACTTCATCCTCTACTTTAAAATGTTCTATGCCATTTATTCATATTTTGCAATATTTGAAACTTACAAAACAAAACAAAGCAAAAGATCCCTTCAAAATATTTTTCATCAATATGACATGAGTAAGAAGTCTAAAGTTATCTGACAAAAGAAAAAGACACATCACATATGCATCCAGTATATACATATATATTTAGTATATATGTGCTCAGTCGCTCAGTCATGTCCAACTCTTTGTGACCCCATGAACTGTAGCCTACCAGGCTTTCCTGTCCGTGGAATTTCTCAGGAGTTGGTTGCTATTTTCTTTTCCAAGGAATCTTCCCGTCCCAAGGATTGAACTCACATCTCTTGCATCTCCTGCATTGGCAGGTGGATTCTTTACCACTGCACCACCTATGAAGCCTATATATATGTAAAAGGGGAGATGAGAGGTGAAGTGCATATAACCAGAAACATTTCAGTTCACTCTGCTACAAATACCTCATATCAGGATGGTTTGATATGACAAACAAAAAGCTTAATTTGACACAACCTTTCCAAAAATTGTGTCTGAAGCCCCTAAAACTCAAATCATGAGAAATTCACCTTCACAGAGTCTCAAATGTTAAGTTTTCTTATTTCTAAGACTTAGCCAACTCAATTCTCTTATAAAATATAGGAAAATAGGAAAGTAAATGTTGATGATTCAGATACAGAAATCAAGTAATGGATAAGCTCAAACAATTGATATAACTCACTTGTAAGACTAGACAGTAGAGAGCTCAGGGGGCTTCCCACTGGATTCTCCTTTGAGACATTTAAAAACAAATTACCACTTGTTTGTCTTATACCTAATCTTGTGCTTGCACATACTTTTTCTTTCTTTTATGCTGGGGATTCATTTAAAGTGTATAACTGCTAAATGACAATGGCAGCAGATCCCAGGCACTTCTGATTTGCCTGGAGTTGTACACCCACACAGCCTTCAAGACTACTCACAACACTCCCGAAAATCTCTGACTGGGAAAATAATTATTATGGAGTCGTTTTATCCAGGAAAAAGAAAACCAGAAAAGTAAGATAAGTGCATGACAATAATTTCTAAAACAACTATTACTCCAAACCATAGTCATATGCAAATTAATTATCACACATTTGTTTGGCCAAAGGAAACAAAAAGTGATTCCAGAAGAAATATTTTTTGTTATATATTGTCCTATCATTCCATGTAGACAAGTTTGGATGGATGGGATATTATTTTATGTCTTAAGATCTCTGTATTTGAAAAATAATAACACAAAATCAAATAGAGTCAAGCCTATACTCTATGTAGAAATTTGAGGTGTTCTTTGGTATAGAATAAAAATAGTTAAGAAAAAGACTAACATAAGAAAATAATAATTTAAAAAGCTTTCCCATAGAATGTTTTGAAGAAATTGGCAAAGAGGACAAAAGCAAGAATATTTTAATATAACCTCAAAATTGGAGATTAAGGACACTGCAGAAAATAGAATAAACACAACTTTACGTTGAATATCAGAAGAATAGCAAAGAACAAGTTTAAATGGAATATCAGAGGATGATAACAAAGTCCTAGTTGAAGCAAATATAAATTTCCCATCCAGGAGAGTAAATAGAAAAGAAACATATTAGGAGAAATAAAGCAAAACAGCTCTGGCTTTTGAAAAAAAATCCAAGAGGACAAAAATACTTTATCCCAATCATAAATTTAGGAAGAAAATAATGAATGATTAAGCTATAACTATGAAGAAACATTCTTATTTTTGGAAAGGATTCTGAATTGTGATTAAAAAAAAAAAGATGGCCTTCCTTCTGTTTCTAGAATCTACTTAAACCTGTTTTTGATTTGGGTAGAAATACTTAAGCTCCTGTAACACTGCATTCTCATGTGAGATTAATATAAACTTATTTTGTTGCTCAACTACACACACATGGCACAGTGGTAGTAGAAACATGGAGCAAGATTTTATCACAATGTCCTGTAGAGAGAGGACTGTGGCTACTGCCGGTGTCTAAGACCACGGCTCCATGGATACCAAATGCACCGCAGAGAGGAGGTTACAAGTGCACTTAAAGAATTATCCGCATCAAATGCCAAGAGTGCTTCTCAGAAGAAACTCTGGGGCTGAATGATCCCTTAAATCGTGACTACAGCTAGCGTTCTAGGACCCTAAAGTTCTGCAATATTGTTAAAAAGAAAAGAAAAATAGTGTAATGATCTCAGCAGAAATGCCAAGATAAACGCAATTGTCAACAATTTAGGAGAGTAAGTCTGAAAGGAAATTCTGTTCTGAAAAGAAGGAAAACTGTGATTATACTGTGCATGGGACATTCACATGCAATGGCAACATTGGCATGACAGTAGGGCAAGAATGGCGAAAACTATATTTATCAGAGGAAAATAGAATGTTATGGCCCTTAGAAAGCACCCCATCCTCATTATTCCATAAATGAGAAATCTGAGGCTTCAGAAGTTTATGTATTTTACCTAAAATTAATATTCAGTATTATGGCCCTCTCTTTTCCCTAACATATTGTTTTTTGTAATCTTGATAATAATGTTTTTCAGATATATTTCATTTTAAAATGCTAACTAAATGAGAAATCTGTTCTAAAAACACTTTATTTAGTTAAAATGATGAACAATGATCATGCATCAAACCTGGACTGGCGACTCGTTTCATATTGATATATGGCAAAACCAATACAATATTGTAAACTTAAAAAATAAAATAAAATTTAAAAAAATGATGAACAATGAAAGAAAATATTTCTGTTTTGCAAACTAGTAAATGAACTGTGCAGGAATTTAAAAATATGTATGTGATTTAGAGCTTACATATGTGAATATCTCCTGTGGTGGTTCTGCCTGCAAAAAGCAATTATAGATTGTTCTTTAAAAATTTCTGTTGAAGATATTTCAGCCAAAATTGGTATTTTAAATATTTATTTGTTCAGTTGAAATCTCCAGTTTTTCCACACAGTTATCATATCTCATGTATATGGAAAAAATCTGGGCATCCCTGAGTTCATGACTCATTTAAAAGATAAGAGGCTATGCAAAATGCTTATGCTATCAGGAGTCATGTTATTGCTGGTTCCCATAATAGTAATTCTATTCTGCAATCAGGCAAATATTTACATTATTGCCAATGCGTTGTGGAGAATATTCCGTCTTTTTAAGAGCAACAACAGGATGTGTTGTTAGTGTTTGCAGTAATCTAATTAGTGAATTTACATACTGACGACCTCTTGAACAAATTCCTTCTGAAAAGGTTCTCTGCATGCAAAGAGGATGTGCATATTGAAGACAGAATAAAACAAGTGGTTCAGCCTGATGCCTTTTCAGTTTGTAATTTAAAGTTTTAAAGACAGTTTCAGAGGTCTAAGCATTTTACACCCAGCTTTTACATTCATCTGCAGTACATTATTTCAGTTAACGAGCTAAAGTATGTTATATATAATTATTAAAGGTCAATTGCCTTTCATTAATATTTTAGTTGTAAATATCACTTCATATGGCTCCTTAAGTTCTGCTTTCAGATGTTAATGTGCAGGGGTTGGACATACTCAGTATTAAATTATATAGCGTTGAATTCTTCTTTTCTAGTAACAACACTTCTTTGTTCTGTACAAACTTGAATTACCTAAAGGTTGAAGGACCCTTCATTTTCAATTGCCTACCATTAGAAAACACCCAATTTTAAATGTACTGTGATTCAGGTGTTTTAAGAGTTCAACACCAATTTTCTATACTATTGAAATTTAAGTGAATAAAGTTTTGAAGATCTTTTTTGATACTCTTTTTTTCCTACTACAGTTTAGGCATGGCATTTCCATGAAAGTGTATACCCAGTGGCTAAAACAAGACCCACAAGTGTGACTGTCAAGCAGAGCTGAGGTCAAATCCTACTCTGTGGCTCTATATCTGGTGGATGTAGGCAAGTATATGATGTCTTTGAGTGTCTGCTTCTACTTCTGTACGAGGGGAATATTGATCCCATGGCAGAATGTACATGACTTAGGTGCCCTAACTGTCTGTTGTTAACTTGACACCAATGTCACCACTTTCAGAAACCTCCTCTGGGTTCCTATTTGATATCAAAACTTATATTTGCCTCACTCCATTTTTCATTTGGGCTTCCCAAGTAGTGGTATTGAAAAGCAGAGACATTACTTTGCCAACAAAGGTTCATCTAGTCAAGGCTATGGTTTTTGCAGTGGTCATGTATGGATGTGAGAGTTGAACTGTGAAGAAAGCTGAGTGCCGAAGAATTGATGCTTTTGAATGTGGTGTTGGAGAAGACTCTTGAGAGTCCCTTGGACTGTAAGGAGATCCAACCAGTCCATTCTAAAGGAGATCAGTCCTGGGTGTTCTTTGGAAGGAATGCTGCTAAAGCTGAAACTCCAGTACTTTGGCCACCTCATGCGAAGAGTTGACTCATTGGAAAAGACTCTGATGCTGGGAGGGATTGGGGGCAGGAGGAGAAGGGGACGACAGAGGATGAGATGGCTGGATGGCATCACCGACTTTATGGACGTGAGTCTGATTAAACTCCGGGAGTTGGTGATGGGAGTTGGTGAACTCCAGGAGTTCAGCTGAGCGACTGAACTGAACTGAACTAAAGTAGTGGTAAAGAATCTACCTGCCAATGCAGATGTGGGTTCAATCCCTGGGTTAGGAAGTCCTCCTAGAGAGGAAATGGCAACCCACTCCAGTATTCTTGCCTGGAGAATTCCATGGACAGAGGAGTCTGGTGGGCTACAGTCCATGAAGCCACAAAGAATCAGACAAAACTGAGCACTTTAGGACACTTTTCTCCTTAATTCTCAGTTTTCCAAATGGCAGGTTCACCTGGGATTTCAATGAGGCAGCAAAGTTACAGACTTCTCTGCTGGCAGTTGCTGCCAGATACATGAGTGGACATGAAACTCACTGATGCATCCTTATAAGCTCTTTGGAGCTTCAGTATACCATCCCTGTTGTTACTGAGCTTTAGTGAGTACTTCTCTGACTTTTCTTTGCACAATCTTTCAACAATTGTGTAAATCCTTAATTCCGATAATAATACTTCCATTTGGATTATATAGAGTAACTTCTGTTTTCCTAAGTAAAATAGATTAATATACTAGTAATATAAAATAAGACAAAAATATCAAGTATTTTCAACAGCTAGATAGGCTGTGGATTAAGTCATACTTTTATCAATAACAAAGAAAATAGAATCTATCATTTGTTCAAATGATATGATAATTATAAATATTTACTGAAGACATACTAGGTCTAAAAAAGTTCTAGGTAGTTTAAATTTTCACCCATTTTGTCCTTACAAGTAATCTAGGTTGTAAGTACTATTATTATTTTGTTTATTAGCTGAGAAAACTGAGACACAGAGAGATTAAATAACTCACCCAAGAACATACAGGCTATGAATGGAAGAGTAAAAACTTGAACAAGTTTGACTGTAGAACATGAACTTTTCACTAAAATGAATAACTTACTCTTCTGATGCCTAGCTTTACCCTCATGTTCCATATTTTACACTCTGCCTATTGACTACCTCATGAGGTTGCCTCAAATACTTAGTATAGTGTGTCCTCCAGAGTAGACACTAAATAAGAGGACATCTACTAATATTATTATTAACATCATTATTTTAATATTAAAGTTTCCTCTAATAATGCCCACAATGGGTTCTCAGAGGACAGAGACCTCGCTCTGTTCATTTCTCTAACCTAGAGCACCAACCAATGCCCTGCATAAGCAAAACTGTTCTAGATTTCTGTTTATCAAAGTTATAAAATATTGAGGGTGAACCAGGCTTAATTACCTCATTCATCAACCTGAATTTATATATTTAAAGTAATTATGGTATTATTGCATAAAATAATATTAAGAAATAATGGTTATACTGGATTAAGAGATTTATAAATGAAAAAAATCATTATTCACATTGCAAGAAACTTTGATTTGCAAAACTAGAATTGGAATTTTTTTTTGAGGTTTGGTACAAAAAATATCTGGTTTAAAATAAAAATGTAATATTCTATTCAGATGATGATACCAAATAATATTTTAAAGAGGTATTACTTCCGTTAGGTTCAGTCGCTCAGTCGTGTCTGACTCTTTGCGACCCCATGAATCGCAGCATGCCAGGCCTCCCTGTCCATTCCGGAGTTCACTCAAACTCATGTCCATCGAGTCGGTGATGCCGTCCAGCCATCTCATCCTCTGTCGTCCCCTTTTCCTCCTGCCCCCAATCCCTCCCAGCATCAGAGTCTTTTCCAATGAGTCAACTCTTTGCATGAGGTGACTAAAGTATTAGAGTTTCAGCTTTAGCATCAGTCCTTCCAAAGAACACCCAGGGCTGATCTCCTTCAGAATAGACTGGTTGGATCTCCTTGCAGTCCAAGGGACTCTCAAGAGTCTTCTCCAACACCACAGTTCAAAAGCAGCAATTCTTCAGCGCTCAGCTTTCTTCACAGTCCAACCCTCACATCCATACATGACCACTGGAAAAACCATAGCCTTGACTAGATGAACCTTTGATGGCAAAGTAATGTCTCTGCTTTTGAATATGCTATCTAGGTTGGTCATAACTTTCCTTCCAAGGAGTAAGTGTCTTTTAATTTCATGGCTGCAATCACCATATTCAGTGATTTTGGAGCCCCCAAAAATGAAGTCAGCCACTGTTTCCACTGTTTCCCCATCTATTTCCCATAAAGTAATAGGGCCAGATGCCATAATCTTAGTTTTCTGAATGTTGAGGTATTTCTTAGGGAGGATTAATTAAATTTGTAAAACAATTATGTTTCTCAGATAATACTTTAAACATCAAGATGTTAGCAATACACTATCTAACAGGAAATTATATAATACTTCTATTGTTTTAGGCATACACACAGTATATATGTATATACATATATATGTATATATATATATATATACACTATGTTATTACCTATACAATGTTGAAGAAAATGCTTAATGTATTATAGAGTATAAGTAATATGATCATAGAAATGAATACTTTCCTATACTCATTAAATTGTACAGTTTCTCAATGATAAATACGTAAATATAATTTTGGAAAACAATTCAACATTATTATAAAATGATTACATGTGTCTTGAAATAGTAAACTGAAGTTTTTATTAGGAAGATAAT
Organism: Bos indicus; assembly: GCF_029378745.1. Taxonomy (NCBI): domain Eukaryota; kingdom Metazoa; phylum Chordata; class Mammalia; order Artiodactyla; family Bovidae; genus Bos; species Bos indicus. The sequence goes on along the minus strand of NC_091776.1, from coordinate 23,482,801 downwards.
AAATATATGCCTGAATTTATTTTCAGTTAGGGACATGAAAAAAGAGAAACTAAGGCCTTTAAAAATGTTACCAAAGCTTTTTTTTTTCCTTCCTAACATCAAGACTGATTCTTTGACAAATGAACTCAAGAGCATAATTCTGATTATTTCTGATATTTTATAAGACCAGATATGAAAATATCCTTGAGTTGAGAGCATTCAAGTACCAAGTAAAACATGTGCATCTGTATAAAAATAGCTGAACTAGATCTGGATTCTATAGATATTTCTTTTTTTATAATATTAATTTTATAAGGAATTTTTGGTACTAATTGTTTTATTTAATAAGAATTCTTGTCTGTTTGTTGTTTAACATTGTAAAGGGGCAAATGGAAATTAGCTTAAGGTCAGATAACTTGGTTGTATGATATATAGTTTACTTAGAAAATCTTTAGGCAGTTTCCATGGCAGCTAAAAAATAAATATGTGATAAATTATTTAAAGTTTAACTTCTCTTTAAAGATATTAGAGTATGTATCAAAGATAGGAAAGAATTATTAAAGACTATTTCACATGTATGTAGGTTAGTAACAAATACATTTTATATATAAAAGAACTATACATACTTAAATTTAAAGAAAGAAGTATTACACTGGAGATTGCAAACTTCGATTATTGGAATTGTCAACAGAGATATATATTTCATTTATATCCATTATAAGTTCCATACTCCCCTGCATCTCTGAAACTCAGGCTACTTGTGTTTTTTATATTTTATAGCCCACACCTGAGCATTTTAGTCACTATGGTAACTACACTGTCACTTCCAATATCATAAGCTTATGTCCATGACCATATAATTTTGAACAAGGTTCATAAATAATCCATGTAGCAGTCAGTCTTTCTGTTACATTAGTTTCTAGCTAATCTGATTTTGGAAGAATGTTTATGAAATTAATAGAATATTTGCTCTGTCTTTGGTAGTGGTATAACACATAATGATAGAAACAAAGTTTATTGACTATCAAAAAGTAAAGAAAATATATTTTTTCCACTTAGAACTGGATTTACTATGGGGGAGCTAGGGAGTTAAGTGAAAGGCACCTGTTCTATTAAATCTACTGTGTGACCTCTAAATCCCATATAGGAGACCTAATGATTTTGGTAAGGATTTTTTTTTTTTTTTTTTTTGAGTGTAATTGCTTTACAACATAGGTCCCCAGCCTCTGGTATCTAATGCCTGATGATCTGATGTAGAGCTGATGTAATAATAATAGAAATAAAGTACACAATAAATGTAATGCACTTGAATCATTCCAAAACTACCCCCCTACCCCATCTGTCGAAAAACTGTCTTCTATGAAAATGGTTCCTGGTACCAAAAAGTTTGGGAACCACTGTTTCACAACGCTGCATTAGTTTCTGCTGTACAGTGAAGTGAATCCGCCATTTGTACACATATATCACTTCTCTTGGACCTTCCTCCCACCACTCCCCCATCCCACCCACCTAGGTCATTATAAGGCACCAAGCTGGGCTCCCTGTGCCATACAGCAACTTCTCACTAGCTATCTATGTTTTACATGTGATAGCAGTAAAGAATGCACCTGCAATGCAGGAGTCACTCACAGGAAATTAGGGTTTGACCCCTGGATCTGGAAGATTCCCTGGAAGGGGGCATTACAATCCACTCCAGTATCCTTACTTGGATAATCCCATGGACAGAGGAGCCTGGAGGGCTCCAGTCCCTGGGGTCACAAAGAATAAGACACAGCTAAAGTGACTTAAGTGAAGTCGCTCAGTCATGTCCAACTCTTTGCCACCCCATTGACTGTAACCTACCAGGCTCCTCCATCCATGGAATTTTCCAGGCAAGAGTACTGGAGTGGATTGTGATTTCCTTCTCCAGGGGATCTTCCCAATTCAGGAATTGAACCTGGATCTCCCACATTGCAGGCAGACAGTTTACCGTCTGAGACACCAGGGAAGCCCAAAGTGACTTATAGCACGTCAGTCGCTCAGTCGTGTCCTACTCTTTGTGACCCCATGAATCACAGCACACCAGGCCTCCCTGTCCATCACCAACTCCCAGAGTTCACTCAGACTCAAGTCCATTGAGTCAGTGATGCCATCCAGCCATCTCATCCTCTGTCATTCCCTTCTCCTCCTGCCCCCAATCCCTCCCAGCATCAGAGTCTTTTCCAAAGAGTCAACTCTTCGCATGAGGTGGCCAAAGGACTGGAGTTTCAGCTTTAGCATCATTCCTTCCAAAGAAATCCCAGGGCTGATTTCCTTCAGAATGGACTGGTTGGATCTCCTTGCAGTCCAAGGGACTCTCAAGTCTTCTCCAACACCACAGTTCAAAAGCATCAATTCTTCGGCACTCAGCCTTCTTCACAGTCCAACTCTCACATCCATACATGACCACAGGAAAAACCATAGCCTTGACTAGATGGACCTTTGTTGGCAAAGTAATGCCTCTGCTTTTGAATATGCTATCTAGGTTGGTCATAACTTTCCTTCCAAGGAGTAAGTGTCTTTTAATTTCATGGCTGCAGTCACCATCTGCAGTGATTTTGGAGCCCCCCAAAATAAAGTGTGACACTGTTTTCCACGGTTTCCCCATCTATTTCCCATGAAGTGATGGGACTGGATGCCATGATCTTCATTTTCTGAATGTTGAGCTTTAAGCCAACTTTTTCACTCTCCACTTTCACTTTCATCAAGAGGCTTTTTAGTGCCTCTTCACTTTCTGCCATAAGGGTAGTGTCATCTGCATATCTGAGGTTATTGATGTTTCTCCCGGCAATCTTGATTCCAGCTTGTGTTTCTTCCAGCCCAGTGTTTCTCATGATGTACTCTGCATATAAGTTAAATAAACAGGGTGATAATATACAGCCTTGACGAACTCCTTTTCCTATTTGGAACCAGTCTGTTGTTCCATGTCCAGTTCTAACTCTTGCTTCCTGACCTGCATACAAATTTCTCAAGAGGCAGATCAGGTGGTCTGGTATTCCCATCTCTTTCAGAATTTTCCACAGTTTATTGTGATCCACACAGTCAAAGGCTTTGGCATAGTCAATAAAGCAGAAATAGATGCTTTTCTGGAACTCTCTTGCTTTTTCCATGATGCTGGCAATTTGATCTCTGGTTCCTCTGCCCTTTCTAAAACCAGCTTGAACATCTGGAAGTTCACGGTTCACATATTGCTGAAGCCTGGCTTGGAGAATTTTGAGCATCACTTTACTAGCATGTGAGATGAGTGCAATTGTGCAGTAGTTTGAGCATTCTTTAGCATTGCCTCTCCTTGGGATTGGAATGAAAACTGACCTTTTCCAGTCCTGTGGCCACTGCTGAGTTTTCCAAGTTTGCTGGCATATTGAGTGCAGCACTTTCACAGCATCATCTTTCAGGATTTGGAATAGCTCAACTGGAATTCCATCACCTCCACTAGCTTTGTTTGTAGTGATGCTTTCTAAGGCCCACTTGACTTCACATTCCAGGATGTCTGGCTCTAGGTCAGTGATCACACCATTGTGATTATCTGGGTCATGAAGATCTTTTTTGTATGGTTCTTCTGTGTATTCTTGCCATCTCTTCTTATTATCTTCTGCTTATGTTAGGTCCATACCATTTCTGTCCTTTATCAAACTCATCTTTGCATGAAATGCTCCTTTGGTACCTCTGATTTTCTTGAAGAGGTCCCTAGTCTTTCCGATTCTGTTGTTTTCCTCTATTTCTTTGCATTGATCACTGAGGAAGGCTTTCTTATCTCTTCTTGCTATTCTTTTGAACTCTGCATTCAGATGCTTATATCTTTCCTTTTCTCCTTTGCTTTTTGCTTCTCTTCTTTTCATAGCTATTTGTAAGGCCTCCCCAGACAGCCGTTTTGCTTTTTTGCATTTCTTTTCCATGAGGATGATCTTGATCCCTGTCTCCTGTACAATGTCACGAACCTCATTCCATAGTTCATCAGACACTCTATCTATCAGATCTAGGCCCTTAAATCTATTTCTCACTTCCACTGTATAATCATAAGGGATTTGATTTAGGTCATACCTGAATGGTCTAGTGGTTTTCCCTACTTTCTTCAATATATATATATGTTAATCCTAATCTCCCAACTCATCACACTCTCTCCTTTCCCCACAGTGTCCATTTGTCTGTTCTTTATGTCTGTATCTATATTCCTCCCCTGAAAATAGGTTCATCTGTACCATGTTTTTAGGTTTCACATATATGCACTGATACATGATATTTTTCTCTTTCCACCTTACTTCACTCTGTATGAGAAACTCTAGGTCCATACACATCTCTACAAATGATCCATTTTTGTTTCCTTTATGGTTAAATAATATTCCACTTTATATATGTGCCACATCTTCTTTATCCATTCATCTGTCTATCGACATTTAGGTTGATTCCACCTGCCTATTGTAAATAGTGCTGAAATGAATATTTGGGTACTGTTGTCTTTTTGCATTATAATCTTCTCAGGGTATATGCCCAGTAGTGGGATTCCTAGGTTATATGGTAAATCTAATTTTAGTTTTTTAAGGAACCTCTATACTGTTCTCCATAAAAACATTAGAAGGAAATGGCAACCCACTCCAGTATTCTTGCCTGGAGAATTCCATGGTCAGAGGACCCTAGTGGGCTACAGTTCATGGGGTCACAAAGAGTCATACACAACTGAGAGACTAACACTTATACTGTTCTCCATAGTGGCTGTATCAATTTGCATTCCCACCAATAGTCCCAGAGGGTTCCATTTTTGCCACACCTACTCCAACATTTATTGTTTGTAGATTATTTTGATGGTCATTTTGACAGGTGTGAGGTGAATCCTTACTGTAGTTTTGATTTTCATTTCTCTAATAATTAGTGATGTTGAGCATCTTTTCATGTGCCTTTTGGCCATCTGTGAGTCTTCTTTGGAGAAATGTTTATTTAGGTCTTCTGCCCATTTTTTAAAATTTAATTTTTTTTTAATAATGAGTTTCACGAGCTCTTTGTATATTTTGGAGATTCATCCCTTATCAGTTGCTTCATTCCCAGATATTTTCTCTCATTCTGAGGGTTGTTTTTTCATCTTGTTTGTGATTTCCTTTGCTGTGCAGAAGTTTTTAAGTTTAATTAAGTCCCATTTGTTTATTTATTTTTTATTGTCATTACTCCAGGAAGTGGGTCAGTAAAGGTCTTGCTGTAATTTATGGCAAAGAGTATTTTCCTCTAAGAGTTTTATAGTGTCTTCTTACATTTATATCTTTAATCCATTTTGAGTTTATTTGTGTGTGTGGTGTTAGGTAGACACAAACAAGAAGAGAGAGATCCCATGTTCTTGGATTGGAAGAAATAAAATGGTGAAGGGGACTATATTACACAAAGCAATCTACAGATTCAATGCAATCTCTATCAAACTGTCAATAGCATTTTTCACAGAATTAGAACAAAAAATGTCTGCAGTTTGTATGGAAACACAAAAGACTCCAAATAACCAAAGCAATCTTGAGAAAGAAAGATGGAGCTGAAGGAATCATGTTACCCAACTTCAGACTATACTACAAAGCTACAATAACTAAGACAGTATGGTACTGGCACAAAAACAGGAATGTAGATCAGTGGTACAGGATAGAAAGCCCAGAGAAAGAAACTCATGCACTTTTGGTCACCTAATCTATGAAAAAGGAGGCAAGAATATACAATTTAAAAAGATAGTCTCTTTTATAACTGGTGCTGGGAAAACTGGGAAGGTACATGTAAAGGAATGAGGAGAAACTTTGGTATATCTCTAAATTTAAAAATATGTTTACGTCTATATTTATTGTGTATATATTACTTACTTACACATATACAAGTGTGTACATATATGTGTATATACATGTGCATGTGTACTCCTGAAATGTTATTTATTTTTTTTACCATAGGATAAATTGTACCCTTGCTGGTAACTTTTTAATCTTATTATTTAGATACACTATGCTATTACACTATTTTCTATTTTAGTTAAAATAGTAATATATTACTAATATTATAAATTTCAAAATTAGAGCTGTGTTTCCCTTATTAAATTATATTTTCATGTTTATAATTCTATAATATGAATAAATTTATTAATTACTTAATTGTTTTAAGTATCATAATATCATATGTACAAATGCCCATCTTAATTGCAATATGCTTCAAACAAATATGTTGGAATTTTTCAGAAAATAAAATTGAGGTAGAGTTTTCTAAATTACACAAAAACTTTCAAAAATCAGAGAGAAAGAGAGTAAGAGAGAGAGAGAGGAGAGAGAGAGTCACAGAGACAGAGAGAAAGCATTAGATGAAACTGAAATTTTTTAAATAAAATATTTAAAAAAACTCTAACAAACAAAAGAACACCCTAAAATCATGAATGAAAGAGAAATAATCTGTTTATTTCCTTTCTTACAATACTATGAGTTTCAAAAATATTTTAACAAGTATTCCCCAAGCCTCTTTCTATGAAAGATGTACAGTTTTTTCTTTTTAATTTTAATATTATTTTCAAATGAGGTGATTCTATTTAGATACTAGGTAATGTGGTTCACTTATGCTGATAATGCTGAATTCATTTTAATAGTTATACATGCAAATTAAATATGTCTTTCAGGGGAATTAGTAAAAGAGAGTGTGTTAAAGAGGTTTTAAAAAATGAAAAACCCACTAAAGAAAACATTTGCAGCATCTGTTATTTTTAGTATACAATATTTTATAGTCTTTAATTCCATATGTCAGGACAGTACTAGAAAAACCCAGTCGTAAGGTAATTTTAATCAGTAGAGCGTATACATGTCTGTTAGTCGCTAAGTCATGTATGACTCTTTGTGACTCAATGGACTGCAGCTTGCCAGGCTCCTCTGTCCATGGAATTCTCCAGGCAAGAATACTGGGGTGGGTTGACAAATCCTTCTCCAGGGGATCTTCCTGATCCAGGGATTGATCCCAGGTCTCCTTCACTGCAGGCTGATTCTTCACCATCTGAGCCTCCAGGGAAGCCTGATAGAGTAGGAATAGTGAAATACATCTAAACACATCTTTACAATGCAACTGTTTATCAGTTCAAATAAATGCATAGAATAATAATTAAATCTAATTTCATAAAGTCAAGATCAAACATTCAACTGTTTATTTTGTTTTGTAAATAAAGGATCAAGAAAACAATGGTGATTTTGTAATAAATGTATGACACTATAGTATTCACCAATAAAAATTAAATTTAAAACGAGTTACCAGTGAATAATTTTGAAATTAAAGAGATCACTGTAATCACTGGATTTAATAAAGAAACAGTGATCAATTTTGTAGTCAGAAATCTTATTCACAGGGTGAAAATGATAGAAGAAGTATTGAAATACTTTATAAATTATTAATAGCAACTAAAAGAATATTGGGCAAGCTTGAAAATCAGCATTTATATTTTGCTGATAAAAGAGTGGGAGGAAGTCAGCTGAGACTGTCTTAGGGTAAGGAGGTTCTGCTTCAGGATATCTTAAGGTAATTTGTTATTCAGGATCTGCAAAAAAATAATATGTTAACATTTATTGTGCATTTATTATACACTCTTGGATATCTTTTTAAGTGAGGGAAATGTGGTAGGAGCCAGCTAGACTTTGCTCTGAAACTGTTTTGGGGGTCCCAAGGTTACCTTCAGGCTCCAAGATTTGCTGGAAGTTCTCCCAGGACTCAGAAAACTGTCATACTCACTAATATGGTGAAAAAATATAGATTAAAATCAGTCAAGGCATGTAGCAACTGAATAAATAACCTTAGCTTCCTAGACTCCAGATCTACAAGAGCAAAATCAGATGCTCATCCTAAATCACATTGTTAGCATAAACTATATGATTGAATAGGTACTGTGTGGCTTACTGCCTCAGGCATACAGAAACACACTTATCTGGTAGAATATTCCAAAGGCTCAGGGTTCATGTTTCAGGGGCTGGCCAAGGGCTAGTCCTAAAGACAGGATTTTCTTGAGAATGTCCAGGTTTGAGCTGCCCATGCCTGTTGAATTAATTCTTTCCAGTATAATAATCAATTACTCCCAAAACCTAGTGGCTTGAAACAACAGCATTTATCACCTCATATCTGCTGTGGGTCAGGAACTCAGGTCAGATTGCCTGGTTCCTCTGCTTCAGAGTCTCTCACAGGTGGCAAAATGTTGGCCAGAGATATAGTCATCTCAAGGTCCACTGGGGAAGGGTACATCTCCAAGCTTACTCACATGATTGTGGGAAGGATTCATTTCTTCATGGGCTTTTGGACAGAGAGCTTCAATTCCTCACTAGCTGTTGGCCAAGAACAATGTTCAGTTCCTCGCTGAGTGAGCCTCTCCAACATGACAACTTGCTTCCTCAAAGAGAACAAGCCAAGAAGTCAAAAGAAAGAGCAAGAGAGTGCTAGCAAGAGAAGGGGTCTGGCAAGATGGACATCATAGCTGTATAATCTGATCTTGGATGTGACAAGTCATCACTTTTGCCATATTTATGTTCATTTGAAGCAAGTTAAAGGTCTAGCTCACATCAAGAGGAGGGAATTACCCAAGGGCATGAATACGGGGGTGTGGATAGTTGACAACCATTTTAAAAGCCTGTCTACCTCAATATTCAACATAATTTCCATAAGAAATCCAGAACAATTGGTAAAGCCACTCTGTGACTCTGATGCATTAAGACAAAAGCAAAACTACTCAGTAATCACGTCTGAAGAAAAAGTGAAGGATACAATACAATTAGAAAATTCATGCCCCTTTCCTGACTAACATGTATCACTGCTGCTTCTTGAGCTATGCTTTACCTATGCATAGATTTACCTAAAGGAAACCTAGCTGTGCTTAGTTCTTTTTGAACCCAATTTAAAATTAAAACATTTAACCATGAAATTGACCTCATCCTTGGGAGCAGACAATGTAGAACAAATGCTCACTCCATTAAATCCCCTCTAAACCCAAACTCTCTTACAAGTCTCTTCTAAATCCTTTTTACTGAAATGTTTCACCGGCTTCCCTGGTGGCTCAGAGGTTAAAGCGTCTGCCTGGAATACGGGAGACCCAGGTTCGTATCCCTGGGTCAGGAAGATCCCCTGGAGAAGGAAACGGCAACCCACTCCAGTACACTCTCCTGGAGAATCCCATGGAGGGAGGAGCCTGGTAGGCTATGGTCCATGGGGTCACAAAGAGTCGGACTCGACTGAGCGACTTCACTTTCACTTTCACCTATAGTATGTCCTCTCTGTCTTTTCCTATGATTCTGTGTAGTCTTTGGCTGGTGGGGATAGGTATTAGGCTTTATGCTTAGAACTGTGCATATGTCATTTTATCGAATTTCCAAAACCTCAACTATTAATAGTTGTCAAATAAGCATAGGAGTATTAGAGACTTGTAATAATTTTCCCTATTGGCAAAGCTAAGAATTAAACCTAGACAGTTTGTCTCTTGCATGAGCTTTAAATCATTTAATATATCATTTTTTTTCTACTAACTCTTGGCTAAGTACTATCATAATGGCATAATGATGTATTTTTTTATATGAACCTCACCTTTAACCTCTAATATTCTCCTTTGAGGGGACAGACTGCTTTATCAGTCTTTCTGTTAAATGAATAAAATATTGCAATAAACTTTTACAGAGAACAACATATATTTATTTTATTTATAATCAGATGTATATAAAATTAAATTATATTTTCATTCCTGACCTCTGTCCTAGAATTCACTTCTAAGTTTCTGTTGCTCTGAACTTTTCCATTGTTTAAATTGAATATGTACATCTCATTTTGCATTTAATCCTTCAATGCCATTTTATCTCTCTGCTTTTGCTGCATGTCTGCTTCTGTTTGCCTGACTTCCTGGGTGAATAGCTTTCTCATATATCTGGTCTTCTGGAATTATAGTCTGTTTTACAAATTTAATCCTGACACACCAAAACCATCTTCATGACTGGATCTTTATTTCTTGCCTTTAACCTGGATAAGAACAAATTTCAGGGCTCCTGGGATTCTATTCATATGTGATGACATGTAATGCCCACATGCTTTGATCTGTGTTTAGTACCTACTTAGAGGTTTGTTGCTTGAAGATATTCTTTGCCTAACTTTCCAGTGTCTAATTTATTTATTTTTTTCCAATACGATCAATGCCTCCTAAAGTTCCCTGAGCTCTGGATGTGACATGCCTAGGTGCTGGATAACCTGGAAAAATGTTTCCATCCTACAGTTTTAACAATAAATAAACTTTTGCCCAGTTCTCTTCTTTTTCACAGTCATGCCAATGCCATATGCTGCTACTAGATCTATGTGCCTAGATGGCAGAATCATTTAAAATGTGTTATTTCTTCTTGTACCATCTATCTGCAGCACTGTGTTGCAAATATGCTGCTTTATTCTTAGTCCCATTGTTTCTAGCTCTTGCAATGTACCTTTGTCACTTTTCAAATCTACAAACTCCTGAGTATATTCTTCCTACTCCAATCAAAATTGTTTATGAGATTCCAAATGCCTGTGTATGTATAGATTCATATACATTCTCAAACCTCACTCAAGTCCCAATTTGTGCATTCTCTTTTATATTTTTCATTTTTTTAGTTTCATTACTAATTTTTTAAAATTTATTCATTTTTTTATTGAAGGATAATTACTCTACAGAACTTTGCTGTTTTCTGTCAAACCAAACATGAATCAGCCATAGGTATACATATCAATTTAGTTCAGTTCAGTCACTCAGTCATGTCCAACTCTTTGTGACCCCATGGACTGCAGCACGCCAGGCCCCCCTGTCCATCAACAATTCCTGGAGTCAACCCAAACCCATATCCATTGAGCCAGTGATGCCATCCAACCATCTTATCCTCTGTCATCCCCTTTTCCCGCCTTCAATCTTTCCCAGCATCGGGGTCTTTTCCAATGAGTCAGTTCTTTGCATCAGGTGGCCAAAGTATTGGAGTTTCAATTTCAACATCAGTCCTTCCAGTGAACACTCAGGACTGATCTCCTTCAGAATGGACTGGTTGGATCTCCTTGCAGTCCAAGGGACTCTCAAGAGTCTTCTCCAACACCACAGTTCAAGAGCATCAATTCTTCGGCACTCAGCTTTCTCCAAAGTCTAATTCTCACATCCATACATGACCACTGGAAAAACCATAACCTTGACTAGACGGACCTTTGTTGGCAAAGAAATGTTTCTGCTTTTTAATATGCTATCTAGGTTGGTCATAACTTTCCTTCCAAGGAGTAAGCATCTTTAATTTCATGGCTGCAGTCACCATCTGCAGTGATTTTGGAATACAAAAATATGAAGTCTCTTACTGTTTCCATTGTTTGCCCATTTATTTGCCATGAAATGATGAGATCAGATGCCATGATCTTAGTTTTCCGAATGTTGAGTTTTAAGCCAACTTTTTCACTCTCCTCTTTCACTTTCATCAAGAGGCTCTTTAGTTCTTCTTAGCTTTCTGCCATATGGGTGGTGTCATCTTCGTATCTGACATTTTTTATATTTCTCCTGGCAATCTTGATTTCAGTCTGTGCTTAATCCTGCCCAGCATTTCGCATGATGTACTCTGCATAGAAGTTAAATAAGCAGGGTGACAATATACAGCCTTGATGTACTCCTTTCTCAATTTGTAACCAGTCTGTTTTTCCCTGTCCAGTTCTAACTATTGCTTCTTGACCTGCATAAAGATTTCTCAGGAGGCAGGTAAGGTGGTTTGGTATTCCTATCTCTAAGAATTTTCCAGTTTGTTGCTTTCTCAGCATTGTATGCTTTCTCATTTCTGAGTAATCTGAATGAATCACTAATATATTGATTTAAAATATTGCTTATATTGGTTCACTATCCTTGATTTTGATGTGTAGGATTTAGATAGAAACCTTGATTACATCACTGACTTCCAGGTTTAATGGATCAAGCTTCTAACATCTTACTATCTCAGTTTGTGGTTGTGGTTTGGTCGTTAAGTCATGTCTGACTCTTGCGACTCCATGAACTGTAGCCTGCAGGGCTCCTCTGTCCATGGAATTCTCCAGACAAGAATACTAGAGTGGGTTTACTAATCTGTAAATGAAAATGCAAATATAGAACTCATGCTCTGAAAGAAGAATAGAGAATGTATAGCAAAAAGATTTACATGGTTACTTGATGTACAGAAAGAGAATAAATATCTAGAAACCATTATTTTTCATATTTCTTTGCACATATGAACATTTGTTCATAGTCACATGATTATTTGTTAATATATATAAATGTGGTATGAAATCATATTAAAGCTGAAGGGGAATATTGTTGGTAAACAAAATAGTATGAAACTGTACAATTCCTAGAACAAAACACAGGGGAAAACTTCATGGAATTGGTTTAGGCAAAGATTTTATGGATTTAACACCAAAATACAGGCAATAAAAAACAAAGTAAACAAGTAGAATAGCATCAAGCAAAATGATTTCTGCACAGCAAAAGAAGTGATAAATGAAGTGAAAAGAAAAACTACAAAACAGGAGAAGACATTTGTAAAACATATATCTAATAAGGAATTAATCACAAAATATGTAAGGACTTCCCAATATTCAGTAGTGAGAAAACTAAAAAGTCAATTTAAAACTGGGCTAAAGACTTGAATAGACATTTCTCTAAAGAAGATTTACGTAAATGCCAATGGATATATGAAAAAATACTCTAAGTTACTAATTATTAGGGAAATGCTAAGCAAAATCATAATGAGATATTGCCCCACAGCTGTCAGAATTGCTTGAAAAAGTACAGTTGGGTATATTAAAGTTATTAAAACATATCCCCATAAAGGAATAACTATTATTCACAAATATAAAATAATCACCTGAAAAAACCCTAGATGTACCTTCGGCAATTTGTTAGTTTTCTCTGTGAAAGTTATCAACACTACCAAACAATAACAAACATACTACATCACCAAACATTAGTGCCACACAAAATTTCTAATTTTCCCTTTTTGTTTCCTCCAGAGAGGAACAACAAAGAATACATACATATATATATATATATATATATATATGTGTGTGTGTGTATATATATTAGACTGCTAAGTGAGTACCTCTCCTTTCTCTGTTTTCTGTGGATCTGAGAACAATTCCTATTGTCTGCAACTCTCAAAGGCAATGTGTGTGGCTGTGTGTAAGGGGGCACTGTATTGAAAGCTAGGATGGTGGGGTACTATTTTTCTTTCCTGCGATTGCACAAGATTTTGCTATAGCTAGACTTAACTATCTGTGAGAATTGACTGACCCTGGAGGACAACCAATACATTAAGCTGGCTCTTGGAAGTAAATTCAGTGTCTCAGTGCCTTGTAAACCTTGTTTTGCTTATCTGGTCTTGGTTCTGATGCTTGAAAACTCCGTGTCCAGTAACTTCCATGCTTCTCTCAATCTGTATGTTGTCGCTCACTTCATTCTTCTGAAAACTTTGCTTGTGCTACAAAATTCTCATGAGATGAAAACCTGGGCATGGTCCATTGCCCCGGCTACCCCTGCTCTGAGCTGCTGACCCGTGTCAAACTTTGTCCTGCCTCAAAAAGCTCCCTAGTTACTCTGCCCAAGGGAGAGAGACATCTTTTCTTTTTTCTGCTCTTTGCTGCCCTCACGCGACTGAGACTGTCCTATTAAAAACTTGAAAAAAGAATGGTTGGGTCTAGGTGTACATATCTGAGAACTTTAAGGTGCAACGCTTGTATTTCTTTTAAGGGAGTAAGCAAGAGAGAAACAGCCACAGTTAAAAACAAACAGACAAACAAAAAACAGCAGGAAAAAATAAATCCTACAATTTTAAATTATTACTAAAAGATGCTGATCAAATTCCAAGGGAATAAATCTCTCTCTGCCCCATTTCATGCTCATCCTATGAGACCTCTATTACTGACAGAGCATACTATATTTCAAAATTTATGGTAATAGGATTTATTACTTTCAAGTATACTTTGGTACATATTGTTCTGTGTTCTTCATGGTGTTTTAGAAGAATAGTTATTTTAAACTGTCTAGAAAATATCTATTTACACTTTTTCTTGGTTCTCTCCAATCTTTAGTCATAAACATACAAATATCACATATAAAATGTTATATACATGCATAAAGAGTATACTATTACATATTTTTGAAAATGAGGAGGCACTACAATTTTATTTCCATGTATTTTTGCCTAAATTCAGGGTATATATATTTCACTTAGATTTAGACTCATTCCATTCATTATTTAAACTTACCTGCAATACATTACACAACATAGCTATTTAGAAGCCCACATCCCTGTTTCCTCTGTACTGAATTTAAAGACATAAAGTCTGGAGAGCCACTAAAATCTGAATATCAAATACCTTTCTCACTTAAGGTTCCTGCTCTCTCTCTGAGCAATGACCATATGGGTCCTAGTAGGACTTCACAGAAAAGTGCTAATTAGCCCTCTGACAAAGTTAGTAATGCTTCCATAATTAACATTAGTGTTCAAGGACAGATTAAGATAATGATAACATTACTCAATATTTAAATTTTATGAATATGCATTGGTATACATCACATTATTTAATAATATAAAAAGTATTGACGTGTAACTTTCTTTTTTGTACTAAAAACAAGTGTTATAAGCCATCGTTGTACTGTCACTGCTGCTGCTGCTGCTGCTGCTGCTAAGCCGCTTCAGCCATGTCCGACTCCATGGGACCCCATAGACGGCAGGCCACCAGGCTCCCCAGTCCCTGGGATTTTCCAGGCAAGAACACTGGAGTTGGTTGCCATTTCCTTCTCCAATGCATGAAAGTGAAAAGTGAAAGTGAAGTCGCTCAGTCGTGTCTGACTCTTAGCAACCCCATGGACTGCAGCCTACCAGGCTCCTCTGTCCATGTGATTTTCCAGGCAAGAGTACTGGAGTGGGGTGCCATTGCCTTCTCCGGTACTGTCACTAAGACTTACTAATTATACGTGAACTGGGGCATGAAAAATACCAGTTCTAAAACTATCCTATGAAAAAAATAAAGAATATTCCCATTTTCAGTGTTTGTCAGTCTTATGGGAGACTCTGGACCATATTTTATCCCTCTAATTTCAACAGATCAAGGTTTGTTTCAACAGCAGTATTTGGAGTTCACCGTATTGGCAGATGACCCCACTCAGGTGGTTGTGTTACCCAAGTGTAAAATCCTCAGTCTGTGGAAAATTAGAAAACACATTATGATATATTTTACTGCCCAGGATTAGTCTAAAGGTGCCAATGTATTATCAGCAGGAATGATGCAAGCCAACACCTACAAAAGTCCAATTGTCACGGCAAGCACTTGCATCTGTTCACTTGAAGCCATGATTCCTTCCTCTCCCATTAGTCACAGAAACTTGACCAAGTTCCATTTACACACTGAAAATTATCCCTGGCTCCATTTCTCCTCTCAAGCCAACACTTTCTGGAGCAGCACAGGTACCTTAGGTTTAACCCAAATTACATGAATTGCCTGCCATACATGATTTAAGCAGGTGAAGGACTATGAAGAGGAGGAAGCAAAGCCAGAAAATATCATTATCTTTCTGTAGAATCCTCCAGGCTTCAACTGACTCACAATTGGTTCTCAATTGTACAGAGGACAGATCATAAAATGAAACAATAGGATATAGAAGCATGACTACTCTTAATGGCTTGATCTTCTTACAGTTCACCTCCCTACATCTGCAAGGACATCTGTGAATTCTTTTAGGATTCAGTAGCCACCTTGGACATGATATGTACCACTTCTACTTTTTTAGTACAGAAAGAATACTTCCTGGCTAAGGCATTTGTGTCCACAGCTCCAGCCACCTGCATTTCACTGTATTTAGGAGAGGACTGCTTATAGAAACTCCCTGTTTAAAGAGAAGCTATGTGAGGAAAACTCTCTTGCCCTCAATTTATTTTTAAAAGCTTCCTAACAGACTTTCAATTAATTTGATCACCAAGAAACTCATTATATATACCTTCATTTAAAGATTAGAAAATTGTTATCCAGAGAAAAGCAATTTTGTTCATCTTATACAATTTGTTAGTAGCCAAGCCATCTCTCAAACTCACCTTTCTGACATCAGCCCACTCTCTTTTTAGTACAACACTCATCTTGCAAGTAAGAGAGTGTCTGTTTTATATGTGAAAGAGAGTGAGAGTGAAGTCGCTCAGTCGTGTCTGACTCTTTGCAACCCCATGGACTGTAGCCTAACAGGCTTCTCCGTCCGTGGGATTCTTCAGGCAAGAATACTGGAGTGGGTTACCATTTCCTTCTCCTTACATGTGTAAACAATCTTTAAATGCTTATTACCTATATTTTTTAATTAAAATTCTTTCTTTTATCTAAGGTAAAGTATACACATCTTACTGAAGGTGTTTTTGGACCGATTCATCAGTGTTATGTTTATATTCACACTACTTTATGAGCTATAGATTGAAAACTACTGCCAAATATAAGCACACTATGCATAATAAATATTACCACTACTAGTAAATGAAAAAATATTTCTAATACATCAAGGAACTATTTTTAAGCAAAAATAAAATAAATGGTAGTAAATGTTCCAGGAAAAGTTAACTGTTGCTTTCCAGTCAATTTGAAAGAAATGCCATAACCTTTTCCCCCCAAATAACTCCTCCTTTTAGCATTGGAAGTGATTTTTAAGGGAGGATTCATCCAACTTTCTATAGCAGCTGTCAATTATCTTGGAAATCAAAGAACAAAAGGGAGTGCTGCCTGCAGCTGATGATAACAGTCACCAACTGATTCTCTTTCAAATTGGGGAAAATATGTTTGCAGTAAAATCACTTAATACTCTGTTTAAAAACCTTGTTAAGTTTTCTTACTGAATGTAGATCAAATTGTTTACTTTAGAGAGATACAGGCTGTTTGAGAAAATTTCTCAGATAGGCTCAGAATTTTGTATCTCAAAATTTTCCCTAAAGTAGACAGAGACAATCCTCACAGATAATGAAATAATTGAATTCAAATTTCAGTTCTCAATAGACTCAGCTAGAGGAGATCAAAAGAAAGGAGACATTCTGAGCCATATAAGTGTTGCTCTGAAACTTTTTTCAGACTGGTTAGAAATAAGACAAAACAGAAAACATTGGGTTTTACACACTCAGTTACTGTATAATTCTTCTTACCAGTTTTCTTTTAATGTTTGTAGTTTATTATAAAATATATAATGTAGGAAAATAAAAAATATTATAAGAAAATTATTTTATGAGAGGGATTTTAAAAAGTCTCTCTTGGAAAAAAACCTGTTGTAATTGAAAAAACGCAATTTTTCTTTCTTGTCAATTTGTGCATAAAAACACACATCCAAGGAACAGATATGAGTCAGCTGTAGGGAGGTGGATGAAACTAGAGCCTCTTATGCAGAGTAAAGTAAATCAGAAAGAGAAAAGCAAGTATCATATATTAATGCACATTTATGGAATTTAGAACAATGGCACTGATGAACTGAGTAGGCAACAGACTTGTGGATACAGCAGGGGAAGGTGAGGCTGAAACAGACTGAGAAAGTGGCATTCACATATATGTACTATCATGTATAAAATAGATCGCTAGTGGGAAGCTGCTATATAATGGGGGGCCTAGCCTGGCACTCTGTGATGACCTAGAGGGGTGGGATTGGGAGAGCAGAGAGAGGAGAGGGACGGAAGTGATATATATATATATATATATATATATATATATATATATATATATATAATCAGTTCAGTTCAGTCGCTCAGTCGTGTCTGAGTCTTTGCGACCCCATGAATCGCAGCACGCCAGGCCTCCCTATCCATCACCATCTCCCGGAGTTCACTCAGACTCACGTCTATCAAGTCCGTGATACCATCCAATCATCTCATCCTCTGGCGTCCCCTTCTCCTCCTGCCCCCAATCCCTCCCAGCATCAGAGTCTTTTCCAATGAGTCAACTCTTCCCATGAGGTGGCCAAAGTACTGGAGTTTCAGCTTTAGCATCATTCCCTCCAAAGAACACCCAGGGCTGATCTCCTTTAGCATGGACTTGTATAGATATAGATATAATTATGACTGATTTCATTGTTGTGCAGCAGAAACCAACACACACTTTCCACCAATTAAAAAATAAATAATTTAAAAAATATGGAAAACCAAAAATAAATAAATAATAAAATAATAAAAAATAGACACACATCCAAAATTTAATGTTATAACAATGAGAATGTATTATCATAAATTTGTGTGCCATTCTTCTGGTATTGCCTGAGTTCATTGCTGCAACTGTATCATTACCTGGGAACTGGCTGATCTGGGGAAACTGAAGTAGCTTTCTCCCTTTCTCCCTCCTTTAAAAAAATATTTTCATTTTGCAACAGGTCCCCCAAATAATGTAGCCAAACTTAGAAGTTGGGGAGAAACAAAGATGCTCATCTAGGAATGAGGTGATTGTGGTCTGAACAGTACCGTAGCAGAATAGGTAGTACAAAGTAATTTGGAATCTGAATGTATTTTGGCTATATGTTTAAGAGAAAATTTAAATAAAGAATAAAATGTTTGTTGTATAAGAGAGAGGCTTCACTGTCAAATTTTAACACTATCCAGGTTTGCTTCTATCGTTAAGATTAATGCTCCAAAAAAAAAAAAAAATTAATGTTCCATATGCAGAAATTCAAAGCAATGTCTTCAGTGTCATAGCCTAAGTTCATTTCAGCTTTTGATAACTAATACAAATATACTAGTGTTATGACTAATAATAACTTAGTCTCCTCAATACCTCAGTTACCTCATCAATGAATTTATGTTATGATTCTTTGTTGTAAGATTTAAGGGAATTGTTTACTTGACACAGTACCAAAAATATAGAATTTATTTTCTTGACCTTATATGATTATAAAAATATATGTTTACCTAATACAAATGTGTGAGCAACATTAAGGCGATATTCCACTACGTGCGTGCATGTGTCATCGGTGCTAAGTTTCTTCATTTGTGTCCCATTCTCTGCGACCCTATGGACTGCAGCCCACCAAGCTCCTCTGTCCATGGAATTGTCCAGGCAAGAATATGGGAGTGGGTTGCCATTTGCTCCTCCAGGGATTCTTCCCAACCCAGGGATAGAACCATTATCTCTTATGTCTCCTGCAGTGGCAGGTGCGTTCTTTACCACCAGCACCAGCTGGGAAACCCTTTCTGCTTATAATAGTTACCTATTTGTGTGCCATATTGCAATCATAGGAACTGATTTTTTCCCCCAAATAATTACATGTGAAAATTTGTCTTTACCAACTCAGTTAGCCTTGTTTATTCCAGTGAGGACAAAAATCAACCAGTGTTCAATACACATTATTTATTCATTACTGGCCTAGTTTCTGTGGAGATATAGAGTTAGCCTCAAGTTTCCCAGTATAATAAGTACTAATTTCTTCCCTTCCAAATTCAGTGCCCTGAAGAGAATGGGCTGCTATGTCAAAATGCACACATTTTTTTTCTGATAACCTATGTTTCTTTTATTAGATATCTTGTTCCATCTTCACTGGATTTTGAATCTTTTATTTTTAAAATGCCCTCTGACTGACATTCTAATTCTGATGACCTATATAAGTAGACTGAAACTTACTTCACTTAAATCCTCAGACATAAAGATTATATTGAATAATGATTTTTCCCAGAAAAAGAAAAACATTTGGTTCATAGTATACTTTCTATTCAGAGAAAGCAATGGCACCCCACTCCAGTACTCTTGCCTGGAAAATCCCGTGGACAGAGGAGCCTGGTGGGCTGCAGTCCATGGGGTCGCTAGGAGTCGGACACAACTGAGCGACTTCACTTTCACTTTTCACTTTCATGCATTTGAGAAGGAAATGGCAACCCACTCCAGTGTTCTTGCCTGGAGAATGCCAGGGACAGGGGAGCCTGGTGGGCTGCCGTCTGTGGAGTCTCACAGAGTTGGACACAACTGAAGCGACTTAGCGGCAGCAGCAGCATATTTTCTGTTGTCAAATGTCATGCTACAGTGTAAAAGGAACATCACACTCAGTTTTTAATCAAGAAGTAGAATTAATGAGTAGTTAATAGTTCCTTCATAATTATTACTATCTGTGAGAAGATTATTTCAAATAGGAATAATCAAATGGTATCTCTTTTTTAAATTTATTTTTAATAGTTGATTTTAAATTATTTATTTAAAATTTCTTAATTTCTGCTACACAGCAAACTGAATCAATTATATATACATCAATTGGTATTGACTTTGACACGTTGATTTTTTTTTCTTTATTTAAAAATTTTAATCCTGATCTGAACATTCTCTAACTCTCAAAATCAGACAGAGGGTTACTGGGATTGAGGACAAAAGAGATGCTTAACCATTGGGAAGGGATGATTCTACAATCATAATATAAACCATTTTGGGATCTGGCTGAGATTGCCTTAAGGTTCCTCTTGGCTTGACTACATTTTGATGAATATTTTCCTGATTTTAGACCCCTGATCTTCAGTGCATTTACTTTAGAAAATTTTCAACTTTAAATATTTTCTCTGATGATCTGAGATGCAAATCTCCTCCCAGCCTCTGGCCAGTTTTATAACCCAGGAACGTCTTTCTCAAGAATCTAGCAGCAAAAGAGACATAGATGTATAGAACAGTCTTTTGGACTCTGTGGGAGAGGGAGAGGGGGATGATTTGGGAGAATGGCATTAAAACACGTATAATATCATATAAGAAATGAATCACCAGTCCAGGTTCGATGCAGGATACAGGAAGCTTGGGGCTGGTGCACTGGGATGACCCAGAGGGATGGTATGGGGAGGGAGGTGGGAGGGGGGTTCAGGATAGGGAACATGTGTACACCCGTGGCGGATGCATGTTGATGTATGGCAAAACCAATACAATATTGTAAAGTAAAAACATAATAATAATAATAATAATAAAAATCTAGCAGCCATCCTTTAGAAATACCATCATTAAAAAGATAGTATCTCAAAAAATTAAAAGGAAAACTATCATATGATTCAAAAATTCCACTCTGGGTATTTATATGAAAAAAACAGAGACTCTAATTTGAAGATATATGTGACCCAGTGTTCATAGCAGCATTTTACACACACACACACACACAGGAATAATATTCAGTCATAAAAATAATTAAATTTTCCCATTAGTGACAAGATGGATGAGCCTGAAGGTATTGTACTTAGTGAAGTAAGTCAGATAGAGAAAAACAAATACTATATATTTACTTATGTGTGAAATCTAAAAGCAAATGAACAAATACAGCAAAACAGAAGCAGACTCACAGATACAGAAAACAAACTTGTAATTAGCAGAAGTGAGGGAGTCGGAGAAGAAGCAAAATAGGTGCAGGGGATTAAGAGGAACAAACTACCAGTTATAAATAATTCATAGGGAATGCAGTCAGTATTTTATAATAGCTTTGTATGTTGCATAATCTATAAAAATACTGGATTACTATTTTGTACACTTGAAATTAAGGTACCATTGTACATCAAATATACTTCAATAAATTTTAAAAAGGAAAATAAATGAAAATAATAAAATGTTGTATTTCCCAGTCTCTTTGGTAGGCTGGATAACCACCAGTTAGCAAATATAAATGACCGGATTTTATTGATGAACTTCCCAGAAAACATCTTTGAATGTTTTTCTAGTAGCTAACTC
Source organism: Bos indicus (assembly GCF_029378745.1). Classification (NCBI taxonomy): domain Eukaryota; kingdom Metazoa; phylum Chordata; class Mammalia; order Artiodactyla; family Bovidae; genus Bos; species Bos indicus. The sequence goes on along the minus strand of NC_091776.1, from coordinate 23,461,153 downwards.
TAGAGTTAAAAACTCTCCTGTCTTCTGTTTCAGTGGAGTTATTTTAAACCTTATTGGCATTGTTCTGAATAATATCTTACTTACCTGTTTAACTTGTTTGGTGCAAGTTTTCCTTGACATATTGCAAGGACTTTAGTGAGATTAGAAACAAAATGAAAAAAAAAAAAATGAACACAGTCAGGAAGCCAGTGGGGCATCTCCAGGGAAATGGGCTGACTGGCCTAACAAAAAATGGCATGGTGGAAGGCATATTAGCATTTAAATTAATAAGGAAAAACCTTCAGTTCAGTTCAGTTCAGTCGCTCAGTCATTTCCATCCGACTCTTTGTGACCCTGTGAATTATAGCACGCCAGGCCTCCCAGTCCATCACCAACTCCCGGAGTTCACTCAAACTCACGTCCATCGAGTCAGTGATGCCATCCAGCCATCTCATCCTCTGTCGTCCCCTTCTCTTCCTGCCCCCAATACCTCCCAGCATCAGAGTATTTTCCAATGAGTCAACTCTTCGCATGAGGTGGCCAAAGTACTGGAGTTTCAGCTTTAGCAGCATTCCTTCCAAAGAAATCCCAGGGCTGATCTCCTTTAGAATGGACTGGTTGGAACTCCTTGCAGTCCAAGGGACTCTCAAGATGTCTTCTCCAACACCACAGCTCAAAAGCATCAATTCTTCAGCGCTCAGCCTTCTTTACAGTCCAACTCTCACATCCATACATGACCACGGGAAAAACCATAGCCTTGACTAGACGGAAAGGCTTAGATGGTTCAGAAATTTAAAAAAGAATAACAGTGCAAAGAAATCATGTTTATGATTTCATATTCACATTTGTCATGTTAAAATTCTGGAAAGATTTTAAAATCATCTGAAAATAATGTAGAAAATAATAATTCTTTATTAGCCAGTTTCCCAGAAAATAAAGTGCTTTAGTCTATTATCAGTAAAGAATTTTAAAAGTTATTTCCATAAGATTTAGACATGTCACAAAGATACCAGAATGTGGGCCTGCTTATTAGGACAAGACCACCTCAATGTTAATTGTCACTTGCTGCATGTATTTCCAATACTGGTGTATAGAAAATATTAAAAAAAATCATGAAGTGAATTGATGAAAATTAAAAGGAAAGTGTGTGCCAGACTCAGGATGGCTAGACAAGATAGCATACAATTACATTAGGGGGTAAATATGAGGATGACCTGGACAAGTTTGAAAAAATATCTTTATTATCTTATATCAAACGTTGACATTATTACTGTGAAATGAAACGCATGTCTGAAAGAGCACAACGCATGAATATAAAGTTTAATAAATCATTAAGAGCAAATGGCTGTTAGCCACCACTGAGGTATCGCCCATGTTTTTTTCAACGTTGCCCACTTGTTGTACTTCAGTTGCTAAGTTGTGTCCAGCTCTTTGTGACCCCATTGACTGCAGCACGCCAGGCTTCTCTGTCCTTCACTATCTCCCTGAGTTTGCTCAAACACATGTCCATTGAGTCAGTGATAACATCCAATCATCTCATCCTCTGTTGACCCCTTCTCCTCTTGCCCTCAATCTTTCCTAGTATAAAGGTTTTGTATTTAATATATTCTAGTTCACTTTCAGGAACATGGATAATTCTTAAGTACCTGTTAAACTGTAAGCATATATCAAATGTACCGAAAGATAAAATGGAACGATGGATTGACATTATAAAAGATCTAAGTCAGTTAAATGAATACATTTCTGTCAACTAATTTCACACATTTTTTACTGAAAAAACTCTCTGAAGTAGATTCCTTTTAAGGGAATAAACTTCATTAGGTAGCATTTTTATCAAAGATCACATATTTAATACTTTGTGATTTAACATTTTGAGTATATAAAAATTTCAAGTGATTATAAATAAACATTTACTTGAAATTACTCTCAATTTCAGATAGCTCAAGAAAAGTCTATTACCAATAAATAATAGAAAATTTGTAAATATTATCAGGAGACTTATGTTGAATGTACTGTCATTATGGATGGTGTATGGCATTCATATGATATTCCTGGATATAATCCTTATGGATTTCATTACATGTAAATGAAAGAAGAGAGAAAGTTAAAGAGCTAATGAGTTAAAATTCTTTAAAATAGCCAAAGTAAATTTTATTGTTAAATATTTGCACAAAATGTCATGTGCATAGTACAGCTTAAGGATATCAAAAGATACTGCGAATGCTTTATGGTACAGACGTTTATCTACAATTGTGAAAACAAATAAGAAAAAAAATAGGTAATTTGTACCTGTCAAATAAAGGACTTTTTTTCTGCTGTATCATTAAGATCAGTAAGTTGAACCAGATTTCTCTGCTTTCCTGACAGTGTCCTAATAATGTCTTGATGGTGTATTTAAAATCCTGAGATTCCCTTCCCCCAGAACACCATAGTTATAACAGAATAAAAATATCTTTGGTGCTTTTTAGAAGACTCTGCTGATGAAAAGTCATTTTGCCTAGGTTACATCTTGTTTTTCTATTTTCGTCTATACCTTTAAATGAGGCACACATTTCAAATAATTAATGAAGTATCTATTTTGCAACTCCCACAGCAACAATAGGAATGATATTTACACACCTATTTCTCATGAACCAGATGGAAATTATAACACAAATACCAAGAGATGGTAAATGTAATGAGGATGCACCTTCTATGGAGAAACTCCCTAATAAACTACAGTGTGGGAACTCCCTCTTCTTAGGGGAATTGTGAAATGGAAAGTGCTCTTAGCAACCTGAGGTAGGCATTCTGTGCAAGGGTTCCCTTTGACCCCTGGGGCTTCTGTTGAAAGCACTGGCTGGGGAAGACCAGAAGAAATCAGCAGCATACATCCAAAATGGAAAAACAGTTGAAATTCTAGCAGGAGTTCTCAAAGAAAAATGCTTACTTGTTTCCTATGTCTTCTTTGACCACATTTAAGGCCTCTAAATCATTGCTAATAGCTCATAATAATTCCCAAATCCAGCAGTCATACCGAATGCTCCCTGACTTTAGTTTGATGTATTTGGTAAAGTCAGCTTGAGAGTTTCTGCAAATATTAATGAGACAAGCGGTACCACTGCAAGCATATGAAGTGATTGTTTATATATTATATAAAGGATCACCTGTACACTGTGCATAGTTTAAGGAAACATTATGTAAGAGGCACAGTGTTATTATGTCCCATATATTTTATTTCTGCCCCTTTGAAAAGTGTCTCTCCCTGGAAAACCTGTTACTGTGTAATGTATAACTGTGAAGGCGAAGGAGCACTGAGATATATTTATTCCTACACCACTCAAGTGGAACCATCATAAGAAAGCTAAAGGTTCTAACCTCACATGCACCATAAATGATAAATGTACTATAATGCTTCCTTCTTGTGTTTTCATCATCCCATGGCTTTAAGATATATATATATATATATGTGTGTGTGTGTGTGTGTATACATATACACACACGTATACATACACTACTGGCTTATAGAACCTATATCTTAAGGTCACTAATGTCTGGTATGGTACTTTCATATTTTATGACTTATGGAACTATGATTTTAAATTTGTTCAGCACATTCACATTTTAAGTAAAGAGGCCAGAATTATTTTTCATTACATCTCACTGAGCTGTGCATCATTTCAGAACGGCTTCATGTACACAGGCATGAAGAGTTCTGACTTTAAATCTGCACTCATCAGACCTGAAAACAAAGCAATTAAAATTAAATTATTCCCCAAGTGCCTTAAAACTAAGGAGATGATTAAAAATAGCTGTTTGTGAGGCAAGTGAATATAGGGAAATCTGTTTACTGCACTAAGAGACTCTCAAAGGAATTATTGCATGTGTTGTGCCTGAGGTAAAGGGTTTGAGAGACTCATTTTTATTCTCTTTAGGTTAAATTAGCAAACAAAAGTTGTCCTAAAAAGAGTCTAAGCAAATATAGGCACTAAGGTGTATTTAGGGTTAGCACAGAGATCAAAAACACTTAGTTGACTTGTTGCCATTCATCTTGAATGTTTCTGTGCCTTACTGAATATACAGCCCATAAAAACACTGACTGCTAAGGACAAGAGTAGACAAGCCACACTTACTTTACTGTTTGACCTACTCTTACGCAGTTGAGGAGCTTCACGTGTATGGATGTACCTGTAGGACTCCTCTTGAGTCAGTATCCAAAACATGATATCTATATCCTTAGGCATACCATTCCTTGCAAAGAAGCTCACAGAATATCTAATTTTACATTTTTAATACAGAAAATATATAGCATAGCTGTGCAATCTTTACTCAGTATGTGTATATTAGAATTAACTTATTTACTCTTAACTGAATTAACTGTTATAATTTCTCCAGAGGTCTTAATAGGGCTCTGGAAAGTAAAATGCAAATCAAATATAACAAAAAACTGCAAAACACAAACACATGCACAATAAAGAAAACAATAGAACTGAATCTTTTACTACAAGGGTCCTGACCTAAAACCATGCAAGTCATATTCAGAAGTTACAACTATGATCAGTGACTCATGTCTGATAAGATACATGAAGCAGAGTTACATCTCCTCATATTTTCTGAGACCATTTTTACTACCAGAGACAACATGGTTTTATTTTATTCAAAGCTTTATTTATGTGCACATTTTACTATATAAAATGTTGCATCTTTCTTTTAAAACATTTAAGTAGAACTTGCTTAGATAAGAATCTATTACAGAAAAGCAATGCCTACTAAATATGTTAATAAGAAAGGAAGGCTTTTCAAGCCTAAGTTTTTATTTCTGTTATTTTGAAGTAGAGAAGTGATATCAAAGAATAGGCTCAGAGTATGTAACCAGATAGGCTCCTCTCACTACTGAAGGAAATTGTATAAATTTATAAATGTTTAAGATTTCATACTATTACTCTTTCTGTAAGATCTAAATAGATCTTACACATTGACTAAATTCTGTCCTTTGTGTGGTTTAGTAGCTCCATTCAAAATACATATCCTTTACTCTTCTAGAGAAATTCTTTTTTTTTTTTTCTTCTAGAGAAATTCTAAAATAATTTTATGGACAGTATTTCCCTGTCAGTTTCCTTCCTTCTAACTTAGTCTTTCTTCTTGCAACTCCATCCTCCCCAACCATGCACTACATTAAAAAATGAAGCTATTATTTGAATCTAAGACACATGAAATGGATATCTTTTCGTGGCTTAGAAGGAAAGGGCATTCCTTCTTATGAATTTTTAGCTATGATAGTTTCTACTACTGCAGTTTAATCGGTTGCATAGCAGCTAACAGTGAAATGGGAATATTAATGAGAAAGGAGATAGCAACAATTCCCACAGCATATTTATACTGCATTCCCTAGGCATTTAATTTAGCTACTAGAAACTTATTTCATTGCCAATGGGCGCTCCCTACTGGCAGGTCATAAATAGTATGTAACTCTAGTATTCACTGGGAGAAGGCACTGGCACCCCACTCCAGTACTCTTGCCCGGAAAATCCCATGGACAGAGGAGCCTAGTGGGCTGCAGTCCATGGGGTCGCTAAGAGTCGGACACAACTGAGCGACTTCACTTTCACTTTTCACTTTCATGCATTGGAGAAGGAAATGGCAACCCACTCCAGTGTTCTTGCCTGGAGAATCCCAGGGACGGGGGAGCCTGGTCTGTGGGGTCGCACAGAGTTGGACATGACTGAAGCAACTTAGCAGCAGCAGCTAGTATTCACTGGTAATTAATGTCTTTATATTATTTAGAATATTTAATATTATATTCAAACCCTCCCTGTTTTAGGACTGGATGTTCCAAAGATAGTTGTCCAAAAATTAGGTTAAAGTCCATTGGCCAAGTGGAGATCAGACTGGCAGAAATGGGATTAGTTTAAGGCATTAGACACAGAGTCAGAATTATTCTGTTTAATACTTATTTTAATTATTAAAAGGCTTTAGAAAAGCAAATTTTAGATAACATTCAGTAAGGAGTTTGTGACCGTCTTTGCATATTTTCCACAGCTAATTTGTATAGTTCTCATATTATATCTACTCTGATCACACTATTTAGTTTCTTACCATTTTCTTATCCTCTCCTTCTTTTTAATATTAGGTACCACCTTTGAAACTTCTAGGTTAGATTATATAATAAATTATTATATGTCTACTTCTCAGCTTGAATAGAAGGTCTGAAAGAACATAGATTTGTTCTGTCACAGATTTAAGCCAAGGGCCTAAAAGAGGGCCTTGCATTTATTATGAGGTACTCAACAAGTACTTATAGGTTGCATCTGATTTTTTTTTGAGTTAGTTTTTCTAGATAAGAGTGCTTATATAAGGTATACTTTATATCTGTTACTATGCTCATCTGTTTGGGCTAAGTTGCTTCAGTCGTGGCTGACTCTGTGTGACCCTATGAATTGTAGCCCGCCAGGCTCCTCTGTCCATGGAATTCTCCAGGAAACGATACTGGAGTGGGTTGCCATGACCTTCTCCAGGAAATTTTCCCAACTCAGGGATCAAACCCACCCTGTGCCTCTTATGTCTCCTTACACTGGTAGGTAACTTCTTTATCACCAGCACTACTTGGGAAGACTGTCACTATGCTATACTTTCAAAATGTCAATTTATGCTGTACAATGTATCTTTTACATTTTGACACTTCCATTATGATATATCTTGGTGTAGGTCTGCTTGGGATTATCTTGTTTGGAACCCTCTGTTCTTCCTGTACCTGGATATCTGTTTCCTTCTTCAGGTTTGGGAACTTCACAGTCATAATTTCATTGTACACATCTTGGACTGCTTCTTCTCTCTCTTCTTCTGGGACTCCTATGAGATGAATGTTGGTGTACTTTCTGTTTCTCAAAGGTCCCTGAAACTGTTCTCATGTGTTTAGTCCCCTTTTCTTTTTGTTGTTCTGATTGAGTGACTTCCAATATATTAATAGCTAGTCATTTATAACTTTAAATGAAGTATAATCGACAAAAACATTGAATTACTGTGTTCTACACCTGAAATGCATACCATATTATTAGTCAACTATCTTTTGATGAAAGTGAAAGTGGAGAGTGAAAAAGTTGGCTTAAAGCTCAACATTCAGAAAACGAAGATCATGGCATCTGGTCCCATCACTTCATGGGAAATAGATGCGGAAACAGTGGAAACAGTGTCAGATTTTATTTTTTGGGGCTCCTAAATCACTACAGATGGTGACTGCAGCCATGAAATTAAAAGATGCTTACTCTTTGGAAGAAAAGCTATGATCAACCTAGATAACATATTGAAAAGCAGAGACATTACTTTGCCAACAAAGGTCCGTCTAGTCAAGGCTATGGTTTTTCCAGTGGTCATGTATGGATGTGAGAGTTGAACTGTGAAGAAAGCTGAGTGCTGAAGAATTGATACTTTTGAACTGTGGTGTTGGAGAAGACTCTTGAGAGTCCCTTGGACTGCAAGGAGATCCAACCAGTCCATTCTGAAGGAGATCAACCCTGGGATTTCTTTGGAAGGAATGATGTTAAAGCTGAAACTCCAGTACTTTGGCCACCTCATGCGAAGAGTTAACTCATTGGAAAAGACTCTGATGCTGGGAGGGATTGGGGGTGGGAGGAGAAGGGGACGACAGAGGATGAGATGGCTGGAAGGCATCACTGACTCGATGGACCTGAGTTTGAGTGAGGTCCGGGAGTTGGTGATGGACAGGGAGGCCTGGCATGCTACAATTCATGGGATCTCAGAGTCGGACACGACTGAGCAACTGAACTGAACTGATACCTCAGTACAAAATCAATTTATGTAATTAAAGTTTTAAAATGTTGGAGGTTATTGATACAGTTATACAGTGATAAAATGATACAGCTATAATTATCACTTTAGAAATACAAAACCCAAAGTATATGTATGCTTCTAAATGTTTAACAACACGTATGTTACAGCCAGAGAAGGCAATGGCACCCCACTCCAGTACTCTTGCCTGGAAAATCCCATGGGTGGAAGAGCCTGGTAGGCTGAAGTCCTTGGGGTCGCTAAGAGTCGGACACGACTGAGTGACTTAACTTTCACTTTTCACTTTCATGCATTGGAGAAGGAAATGGAAGCCCACTCCAGTGTTCTTGCCTGAAGAATCCCAGGGGTGGGGGAGCCTGGTGGGCTGCCATCTATGGGGTCACACAGAGTCAGACACGACTGAAGTGACTTAGCTGTAGCCATATGTTGCAGCAGGGGAAGGCTCTATTTGTAGAGTTTGCCAATTTCTACAGTACAAAGCATTCCTACCACAGTTGATTTTCGGCTACAGATGTGATATCAACTGGCTCACAAAATTCCATATATTTTACAGTTAACTCACACAATCTGAAGCCAATCAAGGGCAGCACTCTGCTATACAAAGTACACTTAGATGACCTAGGATGGAGACTTCCCTGTTAATCTAGTGGTTAAGTCTTCACCTTCCAATGCAGAGGGTATGGGTTCGATCCAAGGTCAGGGAGCTAAGATTCCACATACCTTGTGGCCAAAAAACCAAAACAGAAAACAGAAACAATATTGAAACAAATTCAATAAAGATTTTTAAAATTGTCCATATTAAAAAAGTCTCAAGAAAAGGATTTAGATTTGTCTAGCTAAAAGTGGTGGGTCAAAGCTACAAAGTCAGACAAACTGTCCATGCTTGATGGGTCCAGATTCTGGTAATGGGTTTAAGTACCATTCTCAAGTTGTAACAATTAACAAAATACATATTTAATTATTGATTGTGGATATGTCCTTCTAACATACTCACTTTTCCTTTGTAACCAGTTGTCATCCCTGATTACTATAGTTACTAAAGTAGTTTTTTCAGTTTAATTATCATTTATTAGATTTCATTTATCTATAAATTAAAATAATTCTTGATTATCAAAGGCATTCAGTTACACATTTTCCTTTCCTTTGAGAAGTGTTGCTCTACTTAGCACTAGTATTTCAGGGTTGGGAGAACTATATCTTGAAGGATGTATTAGATTCATCTATTTCAAATCCCTTAGTACATATTGTAGCAGAGTAAAGTAGGCATTTAAAAAATTTAAATCAAAATATAAATAGCAGATAGTTGTATTGAATCTCAGGGGTGAGAAGATGGAGGACATTCAAATCATATTACCAGATGTTCAGCCTCTACTGTGAATTCAAAAACAACAAAAAAAATTGCTAATTGGAAAAATTGAGGTCAGCCTACATTGTGAAAATACAAGTCAGAACTTTTATCATATAAGCAAATGCAGCTCTGAAATTTTAAAATGTATTAAACATAAAACATTGTAAGGGAAAATTTAGAAATAACTTGATTTTTCTCAACTTACAGAAGAACTTCACCTGTATGAAATTGACTTTTTATTCTGTGTGATTTTACATGGCAGATTTCCATTGTTTAGTATTTCAACAGTAGCCACTATAACCAATCCAGGTGTCACAAATCCAATCATGCCATTTTAGTATGCTGTGGTCCCTACAATCCAATGCATTAATGGTTAGATGCAGAGAGAGCTCAATATTAAATCCTTCTTTTTGAATCAGTTTCAGATGGTTCTGTTTCCAAAACTGTTGAAGCAAAGGCATTAATTATGCATTTCCATTATGACAAAGCTGGTATCAGCATTCACTAAGGCATAATTTCTTTAGGAAGCAATGCAACCTGTTCTCTGATCAGGTTTTATTTCCCACAGGGAGGCATCAGTCTTAAATTACATAGCAAGCAGGCAAAAGAAGGAGGCGAACAATAAACACTTACTCTGAGGAAAGAGAATGAGGGTCTAACTTGGGGTATCCTATTAAATAAATAAAATTCTATACTTATGTCAGTTATTTCCTTTGCATACCCTTACAGAAAGAATATATTCAGGATATTTATGTATTTGATTTTATTCCCATTGATTATTTTACTTTAGACAATACATTTTTACTTGTCACTTCAGGCTCATAAGGATTTCTTTTTGTATCTCCTGAAAAAAAAAAAAAAGTGAAATAAGGTATTACCTGAAAAAGTGTATATTTTTTTTCTCATCAAATGAAAGTAAGTGAGATAACAGGTGGAGCTTGGTCATATGCCCAATTTTTCTGTATTCATTTCATTAATTAATAATTTAATGTCATAAAAAGTAGCTCTGTTTATTAATCAGACTAATGAAGAGAAATGTACATGATAAACTCCTAGAAATAACATAGGAGAAAATCTGGGTGACTTTGGATACGATAATGACATTCTAGATACAACAGCAAAGGCATGATTCATGAAAGAAATAATTAATTAGTTGAATTAAAGCTTCAGCTCTACAAAAGACACTGCTCAGAGAATGAAAAAACAGGCCGCAGATTGGGAGAAAATGTTCCCAAAAGACATAAATAGCTCTTATTCAAAACATGCAAAGAACACGCAACAAATATATACACAAAAACTCTCAAAAATGGGCAAAAGACTTGGATAGACACCTCACCAAAGGAGCTATGTAGACAGCAAAGAAGCATATGAAAAGATGTTCGACATAGATACCATGAGGGAAATACAAATTCAAACAACAATGAGATACCACTACACACCTATTAGAATGGCCAAAATGACAAGAACTATATGTTGGTAAAGATATGAAGCAACAGAAACTGTCATATTTTTCAGCAATCATGCTTCTTGGAATTTATCCAAATAAGTGGAAAATTTAGGTCTACCAAAAAAGCTTGCACACATATATTTATAGAAGCCTTATTCATAATTGCCAAAATTTGGATGCAGCAAAGATGTTCTTCAGTAGAGAAAAGGCTACATATTAATAACTGTCAGAAATCCAGATAATGGAATATTAAATTCAGTTCAGTCACTCAGTTGTGTCCAACTCTGCAACCCCATGGACTGCAGCATTCCAGACATCCCTATCCATCACTCAAACTCATACCCATTGAGTCCATGATGCCATCCAACCATCTCATCCTCTGTCTTTCCCTACTCCTCCCGCCTTCAATCTTTTCCAGCATCAGATTCTTTTCAAATGAGTCAGTTCTTAGCCTCAGGTGGCCAAAGGATTGGAGTTTCAGCTTCAGCATCAGTCCTTCCAATGAATATTCAGGACTGATTTCTTTTAGGATGGACTGGTTGGATCTCCGGGCTGTCCAGGAGACTCTCAACAGTTCTCCAACACCACAGTTCAAAAACATCAATTCTTCGGCACTCAGCTTTCTTCATAGTCCAACTCTCACATCCATACATGACTACTGGAAACACCATAGCTTTGACTAGATGGACATTTGTTGGCAAAGTAATGTCTCTGCTTTCTATTTTTTTTTGGGGGGGGGGGAGGAAGGAATCAGAAATTCATTTATTGCTATGTCTCAGCACAATGCCCAGCTTAATAAAAGTGTCTCTGCTTTTTAAAATGCTGTCTAGGTTGGTTCATAACTTTTCTTCCAAGGAGCAAGTGTCTTTTAATTTCATGGCTGCAGTCACCATCTGTAGTGATTTTGGAGCCCCCAAAAATAAAGTCTGTCACTGTTTCCTCATCTATTTGCTATGAAGTGATGGGACAAGATGCCATGATCTTAGTTTTCTGAATGTTGAGTTTTAAGCCAACTTTTTCACTCTCTTTTTTCACTTTCACCAAGAGGCTCTTTAATTCTTCTTCGCTTTCTTCCATAAGTGTGGTGTCATCTGCATATCAGAGGTTATTGATATTTCTCCTGACAATTTTGATTCCAGCTTTTGTTTCATCCAGCCCAGCATTTCTCATGATGTACTCCGCATATAAGTTAAATAAGCAGGGTGACAATATACAGCCTTGATGTATTCTTTCCCTATTTGGAACCAGTGTGTTGTTCCATGTCCAGTTCTAACTGTTGCTTCTTGACCTGCATATAGATTTCTCAGGATGCAGGTCAGGTGGTCTGGTATTCCCATCTCTTTAAGAATTTTCCACAGTTTGTTGTGATCCACACAAAGACTTTGGCCTAGTCAATAAAAGAGAAGTAGATATTTTTCTGGAACTCTTTTGCTTTTTTGATGATCCACTGGATGTTGGCAATTTGGTGTCTGGGTCCTCTGCCTTTTCTAAATCCAGCTTGAACTTCTGGAATTGCATGGTTCACATACCTTTGAAGCCTGGCTTGGAGAATTTGATCATTACTTTGCTAGCATGTGAGATAAGCGCAATTTTGTGGTAGTTTGAGCATTCATTGTCATTGTCTTTCTTTGGGATTGGATTGAAAACTGGCCTTTTCCAGTACTTTCCCTCATTATTAGAGAAATGCAAATCAAAACTACAATGAGGTATCACCTCACACCAGTCAGAATGTCCATCATCAAAAAATCTATAAACAGTATATGCTGGAGAGGATGTGGAGGATTATTTGTTGCTAAAAATGAACAAAACTATTAAATTTAAAAAGAAATGAGTTATCAAGGCATGAAAGATATGGAGTACCTTCAAAATATATTACTAAATGAAATAAGCCATCAGAAATGTCTATATACTATATGATGCTAATTCTATAGTATTCTAGAAAAGGCAAAATTGTAGATAGTAAAAAAAAAAAATTAGTGATTTTCAGGTGTTAGGAAGAAAAGAAGCATGAGGAGGCAGGATGCAGAAGATTTTTAGGATAGTGATTCTATTCTATAAGTGTGATAGCATGTCATTTTGTGAACCAAGAACTTCCAGATGTACAAGCCAGATGTAGAAAAGGCAGAGGAAGCAGAGATCAAATTAACAACATCTGTTGGATCATAGAAAAAGCAAGAGAATTCCAGAAGAACATCTGCTTCATTGACTATGCTAAAGCTTTTTACTGTGTGTATCACAACAAACTGTGGAAAATTATTCAAGAGATGGGAATACCAGACCATCTTACCTGCCTCCTGAGAAACCTGTATGCAGGTCAAGAAGCAACAGTTAGAACCGGACATGGAACAATAGACTGATTTAAAATTGGGAAAGGAGTACATCAAGGTTGTATATTGTCATCCTGCTTATTCAGCTTATATGCAGATTACATCATGCAAAATGACAGACTGGATGAAGCTGAAGCTGGAATCAAGACTGCAGGGAGAAATATCAATAACCTCAGATATACAGATGACACCACCTTAATGGCACAAAGCAATGAAGAATTAAAGGGCCTCCTTATGAAGGTGAAAGAAGAGAGTAAAAAAAGTTGGCTTGAAACTCAACATTCAGAAAACTAAGATCATGGTATCCAGTCCCATCACTTCATGGCAAATAGATGGGGAAACAATTAAAACAGTAACAGACTATTTTCTTGGACTCCAAAATCACTGCTGATGGTGACTTCTATCATGAAATTAAAAGACACTTGCCCCTTGGAAGAAAAGTTGTGACAAACCTAGACAGTATATTAAAAAGGAGAGATAACACTTTGCAAAAATGATCCATATAGTGAAAGCTATGGTTTTTCCAATAGTCATGTACTGATATGAGAATTGGACTATAAAGAATGTTTGAGCGTGGAATTGATGCTTTTGAACTGTGGTACTGGAGAAGACTCTTGAGAGTGCCTTAGACTGCAAGGAGATCAAGCCAGTCATTTGTAAAAGAAATTGGCCCTGAATATTCATTGGAAGGACCAATGCTGAAGCTGAAGATTCAATACTTTGGTCATCTGATGGGAAGAGCCAACTCATTAGAAAAGACCCTGATGATGGGAAAGGTTGAAGGCAAGAGGAGAAGGGGACGACAGAGGATGAAATGGTGGGATGGCGTCACTGATTCAATGGACATGAGTTTGAGCAATCTCTGGGAGACAGTGAAGAGGCATGCTGAAGTCCATGGGGTTGCCAAGGGTAGGACACAACTGAGTGACTGGACAACAACAACATCATGTGATTATACGTTTGTCTAAAAGCTAGAGAATGTATAACAGTAAGAGTGAGCCCTAGTGTAACCTATGGATTTGGGGTGTTTATGATATGCTGATGTAGGCTTATCAATACAACAAACTCACCACTCTGGTGGGGGATGCTGATGGTCATAGAGGCTCTGTGTGTGTGTGTGTGTGTGCACGTGTGTGCATTTAGGCATATATGTGCACACCCAAGTGCACACATTCATGCTTACACACAAACAGGGCATATAGAGTTTGGTCTATGTTAATGTCAGTTTTGTTGTGAACCTAAAACTACTGAAAAAATCTAATTAATAGAAGAAAAAGTGTAGGGTAGAATTTGCTCTAATAAGCCACAACACTGTCATAACTACTGAAAAAAAAAACAGCTAAATAGAAACCCTATCTGAAGCATCAACAAGATGAAAGCAGAAAAAGCATCTTAACACAATGAATATTTCACAAATACAACTAAATTAATATGGATACTTTACCTATATAAAAACATTAAGCCCACCACCCTAGTCCATTTACTCTGATATTCAGGTAACCAGTTGAAGATGTAGATTCCTGACCTCTAAGCCCAAAGTAGATGCTAACGTACTACTAACTTCCCTAAAAACAACAACAAAAAGAAAGAAAGTCTTACATTTATCTGATATGGAATTCTGCATGTTTTCCTTTTGTAAGACATCTCCATGTGCCACCTTTATAAACATGGCACTTTCAGCAGTAAAGCCTTCCTTGCGAGTGACTTTAGGTCAGGGAAGTTGAATAAATAATTCACTGCGAGCCTCATCCATTCAGGCCAATAACCAACAAATAGGGAAGATATAAAATTATAAAATATGAACAAAAAGATTCAAGTGGCAGGACATTTTAAGAGAGTATTTCAAGGCTGATTTGTGTGCTAGACCATGAATCTCACTATAAACTTACTTCACCTCACCTCTGTCTAAACCTACAGACCAGGAGAAACAGTAAATCTCTAGCGCCAGTATGAAACTATTCTAAAAATGAGGAAAAGGAGCACTCCCTTTCTATCCATGGCAACATTGCACCACCTGGTTAGTAGATTATACTGCAGAGCAAACCAAAGAAACGTCCAAAATGGCAATGACTTCAAACCAAAAGAGATTACTTTGAACCACATTTCATGTCCACGTCCAAAGCTATCGACAGGAAAGACTTTGATAATCCTAGTTATTTAAGTATCCATATTAGAGGATATATAGTGACTCATGGTTCCACATCTAACATTTTATTGCCTGAAGCAAATCATGTGGATATGCATAATATCCACAGGGTAGGTAACTGCAAATCTGCCAAGTACCCAGAAGGCAACAGAGTAAAATTATTTGATTAATGGTCCTAATGACTGCCAGGGAGACCCTCAATCTGAGAAGACTTTTGGAAACCGAAGCTGCCTAAACTCAGTTTTCCTGTTCTTCACACACTACTCACATTCAGGTCACCTCAATGACATTCTGTGTTTTCTCTGCCCTGGGTTTATACTCTCTCTTACCTTTTCTCTAACGCTCTCCCCCAAATTCCTCTCTGACACCCTGATTATATAATGTATACACTCTTCTACAACCTCTGCATATGGGCATTGTCGTAAAAGTTTCCTTCTTTCTTTCTTACCTTCCCTCTTGTCCTCACCTGAAACCCTACCTGAAACCTTGCTCTACTGTACAGACACTTTTCCCTGAAGGCCACAGAACAGGTAGCTAGGGGAGAGTTAGCTTGCAGTGGATTAGAGGTGGACATAAAGGGTTCACCATTTCCCATGGGGAAAGGTATAGTCAAAATTCCCTGCCTTTGATACTCATTTTGAGCGATACAATGTGACAGACACGATCTCTTGGAAATTTCAAGGCCAGGTGTTAAAGCAAACTGACGGTTTTTATTTCTTTTCTCTCCAGGGGAGGCAACCTTCATACTATAGAGAAGCAAAGATAACACTCATAAATGATTAGGCATCATGTGAAAATGGAAAGGCCATGAAGAGATTCCAAACGCCTGGTTATGTGAGTGAAAACTTGGACCAGTCTCTTCTGCCTGTGGAAGTCCACCAGTTGGGGGACCTCAGTCAACGACATCTAGAGCAGAACCACCCAGTAGAACTTCCTTGACTTCACAAAGAACTGGTAAGAAGTAATAAGTCATTGCTGTTTTAAGTCAATACAATTTGGAGAATTTTTTTTTTCCTTTAAGTAGTTTACCAGAAAAATAGTTCTCTACTCTGCCTGAACATTTGAAACAACTGATTGTTATAAAGGTTTTAGGCGATCGGAGGCCACACCAGGCAACTGAACATATCTAGGAGTGGACCCCAGCCTCACAGGTGATTCTAAAACACCATCTGTGTTGAGAATTATGGAGTTAGCTTTGCTTAGTCTGTAGTTCTCCTGCTAGCTCATTTCTCCATAATGGTGAAAAAGACTTAATAGTTTGGCCTTATCCATGTAGCTTGATTGCTTTCTGTCCTTTACTCTGAAAGCCTTATTCTTCAGGAACACTTACTTGCAAAGTGTTCTAAAATGACGTTTCTATGTGAAAAAGAATGCAGTTAATGGACCATTGATTCCATGAATTGATTTTGTGTTTATTTGCCTGCTTGCATTTTTTTCAACAATGCCTTTTGTGTGTCTGCATATATCTCAATAAGAAGGGCCTTGAGATAGAAATATTTAACTTCTTTCTGACATATGAGTCACTAGTCATATATGTGAATCCTCATGGGTCATCTTTTCCCAACCTTTTCAAGTCCTTTAGGACCTTACATTGCTAATGTGAGAAGCTGTCATTAAACCAGTGTTCCTATCAGCAGTTCTTTCTCTATATGCCTGACAGAGATCAAAATCTTACTCAGATTTTGATTAAAGATACAAATATGAACATTGATTTAATTAGTGGATGCATAAACTAGCTTGTCCATTTAGTAGAACTATAGTAAATGTCTGCTATTCTTTGCTGATATTTTGAATTTTTAATAAAAATATATATTCTTTGATATTTTAATCCATTTTTATTGAGAACTAATGTTATTGGGTTTCTTAAAATATGAAGAATGAAAGCATATCTTTCCAGGTCCAGCTTAGGATTAATTACTAAAGTGCTTACATTCAAGTACATTGGAAATGGACAAAGAATTGTTTGAATCCAGGTTCCACTGATCATTGCTTATGTGTACTTAATGAATCTACTTAAATCCTCTAAACTCCTTTATAGCTATATATTGTCTACATCTCAGAGCTGTTTTTAAGCTTAAAATAATAATGTTTCAATGACAGTTCTCAGAAGAAAGTAGATACCAAGTAAATATTATCAGTTTTTAGTATCATAATAATGAACTTGCTCAAATTAGCTAAGGAGTACCTCCTACACTCCTCTTAACCTCCACTGTATAAGGAAGTAAAAGAAGCAGGAAATATTTGAGAAGAGATTCAAGGATGGCAATCTAAATTGACAGTCCACCAATTAAAATGAACAACAAAATATGTAAAGATAAAAAAAGTGAGTATTTATTGAATGCCTGCTATATATCCTGTCAACTAAAAAACTAATGATATCCCTCAGAAAGAGATACTATTGTCAGATCTTACCAATTACAGAGAGGATTGCCTCAGGGTATTTTGGGGGCAACCCAAAACTCCTGCTGAATGCTTTGGACTAGTGGAGTCATTTTCATTGTGATCATCTCATTTACACTCACTTAGTATTTGAGAACCTAATTTAGTTTCTAACTCTTTAGGCACAGAACCATGTACAGAATCCAAGACTCCCAGGTCCCAGTGAGGTTCACTTTCTGTTACATCTTGCAGCTGTAGGAATAAAAGAGCACAGTAAATGCTACTTGAATTTCATGATTTCAAATATCCAGTAAAGATGAATTCACTTGCTGCACCTGCTTGTTGTTTCATCATTCCATTTCCTATCTCCCTTGTGAATTGGCCCACAGACACAACACCTATTTAAAGTGATTGGATCTTTAAAAAATGTAGATTGATATTTCATACCCCATAGGTTCTTCTGCAAAGGTAATATCTGTGGTATATGCACACTGCAAATTAAATCGTTTTTTTTTTTTAAGCTATCATAGGGTCTGTCTAATAAAAACCCTTATGAAATCCCACTGTGTCTGCTCAGTAGCATCTTTTTCCTATGAGGCATTTAAGCTTTTAAAAAGCAACAGAACAAATGTGATTGATTATCAGTTCAGTTGCCAGATTCTACATTGAAATTAAAGAAAGTAAAAGCTCTTTTATGAGAGTGATATAACCACCTGCAATATTAAACCAATAAAAATCTGTGTTCAGCTGTTTGTGAACTGTCTTGACCCAGATGTGTAAAGGAGCTTTCTAAAATGTAGAAGGCTTATATAGTAACTGATCAATCTTTCCTAACTGTGGCAAAGCAGTAAAAAGCATTCCAAATTGACTAAAAGGTCAAAACACTCTGAAAGAATCCCATCATTGAAGCAAATATGAAGTTAGCTACACTTGTGATAAGCAGAACAAATGAAAAAAATGCAGCCTATTAGTATGTACTTGGGAGACATTTTAAGAATTATTAACTCATTAAAAACAAGTTCCCAGTGCTTGACAATAATAAAACTAGATTTGACTGAGTGTTAATTTGTTTTTCTGCTTATCTAAATATTATCCAATGCCCTGATGAGTTTGAATGAGCTGATACACTTTTCTGCAAATAGCTGTGCTATATATAAATATCCCACTTTTAAAGTCGCCATAGAATCCATTTTAAATGGCTACAGATAATACTTGTGTCCCCTCTTTTGTTTAAGAAACATAAACACAATCAAATAAATGCAGGATTCTCTAATAAAAGTTACCTTGGGATTCAGTTTACAGAGAAGCAAGTCTGACCTTAGATGGGCCTGTTCAAGAGAACTGTTCTCTTTGGCAGGAGGGGTTTCAGCAGCAAGCAAATAAAAGGTAGTCTAGAACAGGAAGCTATTAACATCAGCCTTCTATCTATAGGTTACCATTTTGTTCTTGGATAATGAAAATATTAAAAACAGCATGTTGCTGTAGGTTACTTAAATCTGTATGAGTGAGTGACAGTTAAAGGACATGACTTCATTAAGAGTTGGGACCATGTTTTAAAAAAGACAACTTTGTCCTAGACAGAGTGATTAGATAGAGGGCAAGATGGACAAACTGAAGTGTGGGAAGAAGTAAAAAACAAGTTATTAAACCACAGGTGTATCTCAGACAGTTGGTTACAAGGATGAAATGCATTTCTTACTGTATGGGTCTTTTGGAGCAACTTTAAATCTGTGATAAGAACAGAAGACAAATAAATGATTTGATTCATTTTGTCCCTGGGCTAACTTAGGTTTGGACTTTTAATGTGGTTTATGCAGCCTCACTCATGTAGTATATAGAGGTTGTGTCAGGCATCAAGGTAAGCTTCTAGCACAGAGGGACTGTTTATTTCATTTATGGTAGAACTCTTTACCTTTGTATGTCTCTTAGAATTGCTTTATATAACTTCAATTCATTGATTAAATATCCTAGATTAGGACAAAACTTTATTTCATGTAAGTAAATTCAATTTTTGAAGCAAAAAGATTCCATTAACATTATGAATAATAAACTAAAGTAACTTTGATTGTGAGAAAATAAAAATATAAGAATATTAAAGAAACAGATGATATGACAGAGAAAGATAAATGAAAAATGTAAGCTTAATATTTGGGGAATATTCATGAACTGTTGCTTATTGAAATTCCAAAAGAAAAGTTCAAAAAAGTTACATAAATGACTACATGACCATAAAATATAGAAGCAGTTACCAAAATGGAAAATTTGCTTGACAACAAATTCTAGTAACTGATAAAACAATTCTATGCTGTGCAATCACACCATAAATATCCAGAATTGTACCTAAAATTTATAGCAAACAAGCTACAATGTTTTCTTTTACTTTCAAAGTTGGTATGATCACAATGTAAGCATTTCATTAAATACTACCGAGAAAAAAAAATATGGCAAAAATAAATTTGATAAATTAAAATTAGTCTTTCTTTAAGAATTATGTATTCATATATGGAATACATATCCAAGAATAAATGCAGAATAATGATTCTTCTGTTTGGCGTATTTTCAGTAATGGGTTCTGAATTTTTCTTCAAACATGTATTTCTCAGAATTGGTGCTTCTGGTGTGCCCTTCCCCCAGTCAGATGATGTTTGCGGAAGTCACAGTGGTACCCTATACATGAGCACCCCCTACTGACACATTCTAGTGACCTACTCCTCCTATTACTGTAAGATTTGATATATTCCCTACCGTATTTTTAGATCTATACTTGCATATATAATGTATACTAGCACAGTACACACATTTACAAACTGCAATAGCATCAGGAACTTAGCTCAAGGCACTTTATTGATATTCATCTCATTTTTTAAAATAGCAAGTAAAATGACAAAGCTAAGTATTTCCCTGTGTTTACTTTAAGTCAAGTAGATTAATTTATAACTGCCAGTTTTCTATTGCTACTATAACAAGTTTCTGAAAATTTAAAGGCTTCAGACACTTCAAATGTATTACCTTACAGATAATAAATTCAGGTCAGGTGTCTGACAAGGGTCATACTAGGCAAATGAAGGTCTTAACAGCTCTGCACTCCCTTCTGGTGGCTCTAGGAGAGCATCTGTTCCTTTGTTGTGTTTTGCTATTTCCAGCTTCTAGAGGATGCTCACATTCCTTGGGTTATAGCCTCCTGCTTCCATGGGCAAATCCAGCAAAGCTGCATCTTTCTGTACCTTTCTCTCATAGTAACCTCCTCCCCACCACTTCCTTCTCCCATTTTTAAGAACCCTTGTGATGATATTATTTCTATCCAGATAATCGAGAACAATCTTCCTATTTTAAGGTTAACTAGCTAGCAATCTTAATACTCCTTTGCCATGGACCCTAATATGCTCACAAATTCTGAGGATTATAATGTAGATTTTATTGGAGAGATCATTATTTTACTTACCACAATGTCAATAATTAACTTCATAAATATAAAAATGGCTTCTGCTTAGAAATGTAGAAAATACACAGCCTCACAGCAATCACTGAAAAATTTTTGCCAGTTTTACAGTATTTGTTCAAACAAATAAAATGATTCACACTTCTTAATATAAATGTTTTCTTCACCTTACAATATACAAAAATGAAAATGTGATGGAGAAGAGAGAGTGAAGCCTTAAAGGAAAGAAAAGTGGAACTACAAATCCTATCTTATTACAACTAAAATGTTCAGAATTTCTAAGTAAAAATGCAATTTGGAAATTTTACTTCACATGTAATACAAACTGAACATACTTTACACAATTACATAGGTGAAACAAACCTATTTCTTTAACTTTCATTGCATTTTGAAATTTTGTCGTAAGGGTAATATGGAAGTCTGGTAAAGAATGTGCTGCGACTCTCTGTGGCCCTAGCATACCAGGCTACTCTCTTCATGGGGATTCTCCAAGCCAGAATACTGGAGTGGGCTGTTATGCCCTCCTCCAGGGGATCATCCTAACCCAGGGATTGAACCCAGGTCTCCCACATTGCAGGTGGATTCTTTATTATCTGAGCCACCAGGGAAGCCCCTCATAAAGAATAAACACTTATTAATCAGAGAGTTTCTTTTTAATATCTAGTTTATAATATAGCAGAAGCATTGTCTTAGGCAAGTTCTTAACCTCTCTTGATGCTCATATATAACATTTGTAACATGGAGACAATGATAGTTGTCTGTTTCAGAGGATTGGTATGATTGTTAAATAAAATGATCCATCAAATGTAATCATTTTGGGAAGAAGCATCTAGTAAGAAATTAATCATCACAAAGATTAAAATTTTTTGGTACTGATGAACCTATTTGCACGGAAGGAATAGAGACACAGACATAGAGAACAGACTTAGGCACATAGTGAAGGAAGGAGAGGGTGAACCAAATGGAGAGACTAGCATTAACATATAGACACTACCCTGTGTAAAATAGATAGCTAGTGAGAGGTTGCTGTATAACACAGGGAGCCCAGCTGGGTGCTGTGATGACTGAGAGGGGGGTGGGATGGGGTGGATGGGAGGGAGCCTCTTGAGGGAGGTTATATATGTAGACATATAGCTGATTCACCTTGTTGTACAGCAGAAACCAACACATCATTGTAAAGCAATTATCCTCCAATTAAAAATACATTTTAAAAAGAAATATTATCAGTTGTAACCCCAAACAACCTCTAGATTAAAAATGTACTCATCTTTAATAATGTAAACTAATAAAATTTGTAAAGTTTAAAAATAAAATAAAATTAAAAAAATAAAATTAAATAAAATTAAAAATAAATAAATTACTGAAGAAAAAAAAATAATGTAAAGACCATGGATACTTCCAAATTTGTTTCAAAGTAAGAACATGTATTTTAAAGTTTTTTAACATATCAGTTATGTTGGTAACCATCTACCAATCAATTTCGTGAACTTCATAGCTGTTGGATTCTTTTCTTTCTTAAACCTTTAAAGTGAAAAAATAAAAATTCTTCATGGATCAAAGCCAATTAATTGTACTCTGGTATGCACACAGTTAAGGACAGTGTCGTTTTAGCTGAATAGTCACACTTAGAAAATTTAATGTGAATTCTTTCTGTCCCCAAAGAGACATATCTTATATGCAGAACCTTTTAGTAAACAACAGGAACGCTCTTACAAGATAATGATTGATTCATTTTCCTAAATGCTTTTACTCTCATTTTTATCTATTTGCGGGAAGTATGCACAAGATAACATAATTTTGATATTTTTAAGACTTAATTGTCTATAACAAGCACAGTAAAATACAATATACTTTTAATTTTAAAAAAGCAAACAACTAACAAGAAATACACTGACTCATCCTTAAAGTATTATTCTAAGAAAGTGGGAATATATTTACATAACAATAAATAAATTTCAAATAAATATAAACATCTATATTAAGTTTACTGGGAGCACATGGATGGAAGAGTCTCTGTAAAATGGAATCAGGGGACTTTTCAAGGGAGGGAACAGAATTCCAGGTCTTTAAGAATGCATGAATACTACAGTGAAGTGAAGTCCTCAGTCGTGCCCAACTCTTTGTGACCCCATGGATAGTAGCCTGCACCAAGCTCCTCCGTCCATGGGATTTTCAAGGCAAGAAGTACTGGAGTGGATTGCCATTTCCTTCTCCAGGGAATCTTCCCAATCCAGGGATCAAACCCGGTCTCTCACACTGTAGACAGATGCTTACCGTCTGAACCACCAGGAAAGTCCAAGGCAGTTACAAATCCAGCAGAAAGGGCAGCAAGTGCTAAGATAAGGGAGAGTGGAAAATTATGTTGTGTTTGAGAAAAGAAGAGTTAGAATTTTGATATGGACTGAATAGATATAGTGAGTGACATTGAGTAAGAATGGGACACGATTTGGGGCAAATTGATCTCAAGGACTTTGGTTTCTATTTCAGCATGTAAAGTGCTGAGGGGTCATAGCTCCAGGCTAATGACAAGTAGCATGCAGTGCTAAAAAACAAAAAAAACAAAACAAAAAAAAAAAAGAAAGAAAGAAAGAAAAAGAAAAACCAAGAATTCTTTTTATATCTGCTAGAGAAATGAGGTCCCAGGACAAACAAATTTAGATAGACAAAGAGGTAGATAGAGATAATTCAATTTACCAGAGCAGAATCCCACTTTGACTGGAACCAATGCTCTGGTAAGAAACCCTGAAATGTACTTGATCAATAGTTGGAGGCTCACTGTGAGCAAGTCTGAAGGACACAATCTTCAGGGAGATTCACTTTTATGATTTTCTCCTCCATGAACTCTACCAAGTTCTCATAGTGAACATCAGAGAAAAATCTCTTTGGTCTTCCAGCAGAGGGAGATGGAAAAATAACCATTTTGAAATTCACCAGAATATTATGCTTTTCTTAACAAAATCTCCTTTCAAGAGATATTATTTTAACAGACTCTAACTTACTGTAATTTTATCAAATCCTAACTGGCCTGATGGAAAAGAAGTAGCTAATTTTAGTCCACTCTAACTTATAGATGGGGAAACAGTGGAAACAGTGTCAGTTTATTTTTTGGGCTCCAAAATCACTGCAGATGGTGATTGCAGCCATGAAATTAAAAGATGCTTACTCCTTGGAAGGAAAGTTCTGACCAACCTAGATAACATATTCAAAAGCAGAGACCTTACTTTGCCAACAAAGGTCCGTCTAGTCAAGGCTATGGATTTTCCAGTGGTCATGTATGGATGTGAGAGTTGGACTGTGAAGAAAGCTGAGCACCGAAGAATTGATGCTTTTGAACTGTGGTGTTGGAGAAGACTCTTGAGAGTCCCTTGGACTGCAAGGAGATCCAACCAGTCCATTCTAAAGGAGATCAGCCCTGGGATTTCTTTGGAAGGAATGATGCTAAAGCTGAAACTCCAGTACTTTGACCACCTCATGTGAAGAGTTGACTCATTGGAAAAGACTCTGATGCTGGGAGGGATTGGGGGCAGGAGGAGAAGGGGACGACAGAGGATGAGATGGCTGGATGGCATCACCGACTCGATGGACGTGAGTTTGAGTGAACTCTGGGAGTTGGTGATGGAGTGGGAGGCCTGGCGTGCTGCAATTCATGGGGTCACAAAAAGTCAGACACAACCGAGCAACTGAACTGAACTGAACCTTCCAAGTTGGAGAAAGGAAATACTCAATTCTAGCCCCCTTTAGCAATCCTACATCAATACATGAAAATGAAAATAACAATACTAAAGTGTACCTGTGAAGTTCATAGCCCAGGAGCAGATTCACTGAAAGGCAGACTAGGAATATAGAATTCTTCCTCATTTTTACCCCACACCTTACTACCATATTACTAAAAGATTGTTTATAGCAGTTCCTTTTACCCAGAACATCTTGTCTACCTTTCAACAAAATAACATCAGGTGGTGTAAAAGGCAAAACACAGTTTGAAGAGAGAGAGTAATAATCAGAACCAGATCCAGATATGCCAGTGATGTTGAAATTGTCAGACCTTGAATTTGAAACAACTATGATCAATACGATAAGAACTTGTATTAATCAGAGTACTCCAGAGTAACAAAACTGATATGATATATATTTTTTCACAAGAAATATTAAAGAGGTTTACTGACCCATGGCAAGGTACAAAATGATTAATGATGATAATGGCCATATTCTATCAGCTAAGTGCCACCTGGTACTATGATGCAATCATGCAGCATATCTCTGAGTTTACATTTTCTAATGGGCTGCCTGAAGAAATTAATCCATTCATGTCAAGGCCCAAACAAAAAGGATTCAAGAAACCACTGGGTAGAAGAGTGTCTTAGAACACCCTCTCTTATCAATGTGCATGTGTGTGTGTATGGTGTGCATGAAAGGAAACTTACCATAATCTGAGCTTCCAAACTAAATAAGAAGAAAGCAAATGTGCAAGGAAGGGTCTCTTGGGTCTGGAGTAGGGTATGGGGAATACGAGAGGGAAATGGCAGTGGTAAGGACCAAAGTTTGGGCAAACTTTGGGAGACGGTGAGGGACAAGGAGGCCTGGCATGCTGCAGTCCATGGAGTCACAAAGAGTCAGACACGACTGGGCAACCGAACAACAACAGGAACCTGACAGGTTTTTTTCCTCCCACCTCTCTTCTTGAGGACCAGGTGGATGATGGCACCATTGGCCATGTTATTATTAATATAAGCTCCCAAGCTGGAATCCTTATATTTCAGATTTTGTTTCCCTGTAGTTGTACCTATGTCCTGCCTATCGTTCTATCTGTCTAGACAGAGGTTGATTTATTATAGAACTTGACTTGCAAAGTTATGGAGCCAAGAAGTCCCAAGATTGATCTTTGGCAACCTGGAGAACTGAGACCCAATGACGTTCATGTCCAAAGGCCTAAGAATCAGCAGACTCAATAGTGTAAGTCTCAGTTGGAGGCCAAAGGCCTGAGAATTAGGAGTCAATTGTGTGCTTTGTTCTGAATCCAGAGGCCTAAGAACCAGGATGTCTGAGAGCAGAAGAAGATGAATGTCCTCACTCAAGCACAAAACTTTCACCTCCATTCTCTTCTGTTCAAGCCCACAAACTGATTAGATAATATCAACTCATCTTGGTAAGATTGATCTTCTTCAGTGAGCCTACCAATTCAAATACCAATCTCTTCCCCAAACACACTCATAGACCACACCTATAAATAATGTTTTACCAGTGACCTGGGCATCCCCAGCCCAGACAATTTGAAAATTTAACATCACAGAGTTCTTATGGAAGCTGACAACATGAAAGAACATGTGGAATAATGTTAGTACAGAGATGGATTAATGTTAGAAAGAATAAAAAAGAAGCTCTAGAGGTTCAAAAGCACTGTAACAGAAATGAAGAATATCTTGAATTCTTTAGTAGACTGGATATGGATGAGAAAAGATTTTTCTGAGCTTGAGTATATGCAGATAGAAATTGGAAAACTGCAAAAGCTGTAACATATGCATAATAGGAATACTAGAATGAGAAGAAAGAAAGGAAGAAACAGAAGAAATATTGAAACAATAATGACTGAGAATTTTCCTAAATTAATGTCAGACATCAGTTTATGAACCTCAGAGGACACCAAGTAGGATAAATGCCAAAACATAAAACCACAAAAAGCAAAAAAGCAAATCCAGCAATACATAGACATAGCATAGTCAAACTCAGAAAAGAAAATGAATAAATAAATTGACAGAAGCCAGAGGAAGTACACCTTACCTATAGAGGAGCAAAGATAAAAACAACATCTAACTTCTCTACAGAACCAAATGAGAAGAGAATGGAGTGAAATATTCAAAGTGTTAAAGTAGAAGCACCAACCTGGAATTCTGTATCCTGCAAATTTTTCTCTCAAAAGTGAAGAAGTTGAAACCTTTTCAGACAAACAAGAATTGAGAAAAGGTGTTGCATGTAAATCTATCTTGCAATAAGTGTTAAAACAGATTATTCAGAGAGAATGAAAATAAGTCAGAAACTTTAATATTTGTACATAAAAACATTATGAAAGTAATAAAGTTTCTTATTCATAATTGAAATAATTGATGTTTTTTTAAAAATAACAAAACTGAAAATTCAATGATTACAGTTCAAGTGAAATGAATAATAGATTAAACATCTTGAGGAATTAGAAATATTATGTTATTATAAGTTATTTGCACCACCCATGAAGTAGTATGGTGCTATTTGAAAGTGAACTCAGACTGAATATAAATATGTACTGCAAACACCAAGGAAACTACTAAAAAAAAAAGGCAAAATAATAATAATAATTGAAATACTAAGAAAGGATATAAAATGGTATCAAAGAAAATATTCAATTAAAACCAAGAAAAATATAAATATAGAAAGATAAGATAAAAAATATATGCAAAAAAACAGTAGTAAATATGGTAGATAGCAATTCAACTGTATAAATAATATAAAGTTTTAGATTATGAAGATTGTCAATAAACAAGACCCTACTATATGTTTTCTTCAAAAAATTTCACTTTGAATATAAAGACATATGTAGATTACAAATAGAGGGGTGAAGCAATGCTGTGTGCTAAGTTGCTTTAGTCGTGTCTGATTCTTTGCAATCCTATGGACTGTAGCCCACCAGGCTCCTTTGTCTATGGGATTCTCCAGGCAAGAATACTGGACTGAGTTGTCATGCCCTCCTCCAGAGGATATTCCCTACCCAGAGATCAACCCTGTGTCTCTTATGTCTCCTGCATTGGTAGGGGTTTCTTTACCACTAGTGCCACCTGGGCAGCCTGAAGCAATGTTTTTCCTGATGGTTCAGACTGTTAAGAGTCTGCCTGTAATACAGGAGACCTGGGTTCAATCCCTGGGTCATGAAGATCACCTGGAGAAGGAAATGGCAACCCACTCCAATATTCTTTTCTGGAGAATCCCATGGATGGAAGGCCTGGCAGGGTGCAGTCCATGGGGTCACAAAGAGCTGAACATGACTGAGCCACTAACACTTTCTTTCATCACAGCCTTAGAGGTCTTCTGAGGAGTGAAGGGTCCAAGCACCATGCTGGGCTCCCCAGTCCTGGTGTCCTGAAGCTGAGCTACCAAAACATATGGCTTTGAAAACCAGTAGACTTACATTCCAGAGAGCCAGATGGCTGTAAGAAACTGGGACTCATCAAAGTTTCACATAAAATCTCACATGCTCCAAGTCACAGTAGACAGGCAGCTGGTTGAAAGAAGCCTGGGGCAGACTGGTGATCTCAAAGATTTTCCTACAGAAAAAAAAGAGGCAGCCTGGACTCGCCCTGGGGACTGAGATGCCGGCAGTAGCCACTTTTGTGATCCTCACTTTACTGAGCTGACACTGGTGCTGCCAGGTATCATTTTGAAATCCTCCCTCTATCTATAGCACCAGGGGCTGACTCTGCCCATAAATATACATGTAGCAGTCACAAGCCACCAGCTTTACAACCAGCCCCACTGGGGGCTTGCGTTACCCACCAGTGCACTCAAAACAACCTCATGAAGAAAGCCAGATCAGGGTGCAGGCCCACATACAAATGGGCCTACCGCAGTCAGCCCTGGCACAACAGAAGTATGCACACAACCCCAGTGGAGGACACCCTTGGAGCATCTAATACCAGTGGCCAGAAGGGAGCACTTTGCTGGGTCCTAGAGGACCCGTCCTACATAAGGTCACTCCTCCAAGATTGAAAGAGGTAATACCCAACCTAGTAATAGGAATAAACAACATGGAAGAGCAAATTAAATCCAAAGCAAGCAGAATAAAGGATATAATAAAAGAGTGGAGATCAATGAATTGAAAACAGTATTTACTCAACAGAGAAAATCAACAAATTCAAAATCTGTTTGAAAAGATAAAAAAATTGGTAAGTCTCTAGCCAGGCTAACCAAGAAAGAAAGAGAGATGATCTTAAGGACTTCAAAGGATTGATAAAAGAATAATCTGAACAACTCTATGCCCATAAATTCAATAATCTAGATGAAATGGACCAATTTCTTAAAAGATACTATCTGCCAAAACTTACACAAGAAGAAATAGACAGTTTAAATAGGCCTATGTGTACTAAAGAAATTGTATCACTTATAAATAACCTTTCAAACCAGAAAGCACCAAGCCCAGATTGCTTAACTGGTAAATTATGATAAATGTTTAAGAAAGAAATTATACAAATTCTCTACAGCTAATTTCCAGAAAATAAGAGACAAGGGAATATTTCCTAAATCTATGAGTCCATCGTTATCCTAAAGCCAAAACCAGACAAAGACATTACAAGAAAAGAAAGCTATAGATCAGTATATCTCAGGAAAATAAATGGAAAAATTCTCAACAAAATATTAGTGAATAAAAGCCAGAAAAGCATAAAAAGAATTAAACACCATGATCAAGTGGGATTTATCCCATATATTCAATGCTTAATCAACATGTAAAAATCATTTAATGTAATCATATCAATAGGTTAAATAAGAAAATAACATGATCCAATCAACGGAATCACAGATTAGGAGAAAATATTTACAGAAGATATATCTGATAAACAACACTTACCAAAATATACAAATAACTTACAATTCAATGATAAGAAAATAAACTGATTAAAAATTGGAAAAACCTGACTCAACACCTCACCAAAAAATATAAACAGATAGCAAACAGGCATAGGAAATCATGTTCAGATTCATATGTCATTAAGGAATTGCAAATCAAAATAACAAGATACCACTACACATCTATTAGAATGACCAAAATGTCACGTCACTTTCAAAGATAGTTTGGAAATTTCTTTAAAGACTAAATCTTCTTCCATCATAATATCCAGTAACTGTGCTCCTTGGTACTAACCCAAAGGAACTGAAAGTTTATACCCACAGCAAAACCTGCATGTGGATGTTTGTCGTTGTTGTTCAGTCACTAAGTTGTATCCCACTATTTGTGACCCCATGAACTGCAGCATGCTAGGCTTCCCTGTCCTTCACTATCTCCAGGAGTTTGCTCAAACTCATGTCCATTCAAGTGTTGCCATCTAACCATTTCATCCTCTGTTGCCTCCTTCTCCTCTTGCCCTCAATCTTTTCCAGCATCAGAGTTTTTTCCAATGAGTCAGTTCTTCTCATCATGTGGCCAAAGTATTGGAGCTTCAGCTTCAGCATCATTCCTTCCAATGAATATTCAGGGTTGATTTTCTATAGGATGGACTGGTTTGATCTCCTTGAAGTCCAAGGGACTCTAAAAAGTCTTCTCCAGCATCAGAGTTCGAAAGTATCAATTCTTTGGCACTCAGGCTTCTTTATAGTCCAACTCTCACATCCTTACATGACTACTGGAAAAACCACAGTTTTGGCTATATGGGCCTTTGTTGGCAAAGTGATGTCTATGCTTTTTAATACATTGTTTAAGTTTGGCATAACTATTCTTTCAAGGAGCAAGTGCCTTTTAATGTTGTAGCTGCAGTCACTATCCACAGTGAATTTGGAGCCCACTAAAATACAATCTGACACTGTTTCCACATTTTCCCCTTCTATTTGCCATGAAGTGATAGCACTGGATGCCATAATCTTCATTTTTTAATACTGAGTTGTAAGTTGTAAGTTTTTCAGTCTCATCTTTCACCTTCATCAAGAGGCTATTTAGTTCCTCTTCCTTTCTGCCATTAAAATGTTATCATCTGCATTTCTGAGGTTGTTGATACTTCTGGCAATCTTGACCCAGCTTGTGATTCATACAGCCCAGCACTTCTCATGATGTACTCTGCATATGAGTTAAATAAACAGGGTGACAATATGCAGTCTTGTTGTATGCCTTTCCCAATTTTGAACCAGTCAGTTGTTCCATGTCAGGTTCTACCTGTTGCTACTTGTCCTGAATACAGGTCTCTCAGGAGGCAGGTCAGGTAGTCTGGTGTTCCAATCTCATTAACAATATTACAGTTTGTTGTGATCTACACAGTCAAAGGCTTTAGCACAGTCAATGAAGCAGAAGTAGATTTTATTTTTTGGGATACCCTTGCTTTGTTCATGATCCAACAAATGTTGGCAATTTGATCTCTTGTTCCTCTACCTTTTCTAAATACAGCTTGAACACCTGGAAGTACTTAGTTCACATATTGCTGAAGCCTGGCTTGAAGGATTTTGAGCATAATCTTGCTGGCATGTGAAATGATTGCAGTTGTATGTATGGTAGTTTTAACATTCTTTGGCATTTCCCTTCTTTGGGATTGGAATGAAAACTGACCTTTTTCGGTCCTGTGGCCACTGCTGAGTTTTCCAAATTTGCTGGTATACTGGGTGCAACACTTTTAACAGCATCATCTTTTAGGTTTTGAAATGGCTTAGTTGGAATTCCATCACCTCCACTAGCTTTGTTCATAGTAATGCTTCCTGAGGCCCATTTGACTTCACACTTCAGCATGTCTGGTTCTAGGTGAGTGACCACACCATCATGGTTATCTGGGTCATTAGTATCTTTTTTGTATAGTTCTGTGTATTCTTGCCACCTCTTCTTAATCTCATCTGCCTCTCTTAGGTCCTTGTAATTTTTGTCCTTTATTGTGCCTATTTTTGCATGAAATGTTACTTTGGTATCTCCAATTTTCTTAAAGAAATCGGTAGTCTTTCCCATTCTATTGTTTTCCTCTATTTCTTTGCATTCACTTAGGAAGGCTTTCTTATCTCTCCTTGATATTCTTTGGAAATCTGCATTCAGTTGGGAATATCTGTCCCTTTCTCCTTTGCCTTTCACTTCTCTTCTTTTCTCAGCTATTTGTAAGGTCTTCTCAGACAACCACTTTGCCTTCTTGCATTTCTTTCTCTTTGGGATAGTTTTGGTCATCACCCCTTATACAGTGTTACGAATCTCCGTCCATACTCTTCAGGCACTGTCTACCAGATCTAGTGCCTTGAATATTCATCACTTCCCCTGTATAATCATAATGGATTTGATTTAGGTCCTACCTGAATAGCCTAGTGTTTTTCCCTACATTTTTCAATTTGAACCTGAATTTTGTAATAAGGAACTGATGATCTGAGCCACAGTCAGTCTCATGTCTTGATTTTGCTGTTTACAGCAGCTTTATTTTTAATTCCCCAAACTTGGAAGTAAGCACATTGGCCTTCAGTAGATGAACATGTAAATAAACTATGATACATGCAGATAAAGATATGTGATTCAGCCCTAAAAATAAATGAGCTATCAAGCTGTGAGGAAATATGGAGGAACTTTAAATGCATATTACTATGTGAGAGAGGCCAATAGGAAGAGGCTACATATGGTAAGATTCCAACTATATGGCATTTTGTAAAGTTAAAACTGGTAAGAGTAAAAAGTTTATTGTTTACGAAGGGGTAGGGGAGCAATAGATTAAAGAATATAGATAAACAGGAAGCAGAACAAGGATTATTAGGGTAGTGAAATTCATCCATATAATACTGTGAAGGTGGATTGCTGTTGTTGTGCAATCAGTAAGTCACATCTGCTCTGTGACCCCATGGACTACAGCACACCAGGCTCCTCTGTCCTCCACTATCACCTGGAGTTTGTTCAAATGTATGGCCATCAACTCAGTGATGCCATCCAACAATCTCATCCTCTGTCGCACTCTTCTCCTCCTGCCCTCAATCTTTCCCAGCATCAGGGTCTTTTGCAATGTGTCAGCTCTTCTCATTGGGTGGCCAAAGTATTGGAGCTTCAGCTTCAGCACCAGTCCTTCCAATGAATATTCAGGGTTGATTTTCTTTAGAATTGACTGGTTTGATCACCTTGCAGTCCAAGGGACTCAAGAGACTTCTCCAGCACCATGATTCAAAGGCATCTATTCTTCAGTTGTCTTTGCTTTTTAATATACTGCCCAGGTTTGTCATAGCTTTACTTCCAAGGAGCAAGCATCTTTTAATTTCATGGCTGTAGTCACCATCTACAGTGATTTGAGAGCCCTAGAAGATAAAATCTGTCACTGCTTCTACTTTTTCCCCATCTGTTGCCATGAGCCTGGATGCCATAATCTTAGTTTTGAATGTTGAATTTTAAGCCATATTTTTCACTCTCCTCTTTCACCCTATCAAGAGGTTTTTTAGTTCCTCTTTACTTTCTGCCATTAAAGTGGTATTATCTGCATATCTGAGATTATTGATATTTCTCTTGGCAATCTTGATTCTAGTTTGTGATTCATCCAGTTGGCATTTTGCATGATGTACTCTGCATATAAGTTAAATAAGCAGGGTGACAATATATAGCCTTGTATGCGTTTTCCAATTTTTTTTCTTTTCTTTTCTTTTTAAACTTTACAATATTGTGTTAGTTTTGTCAAATATCGAAATGAATCCGCCACAGGTATACATGTGTTCCCCATCCTGAACCCTCCTCCCTCCTCCCTCCCCATACCATCCCTCTGGGTCATCCCAGTGCACCAGCCCCAAGCATCCAGTATTGTGCATCGAACCTGGACTTGTGACTTGTTTCATACATGATATTATACATGCTTCAATGCCATTCTCCCAAATCTTCCCACCCTCTCCCTCTCCCACAGAGTCCATAAGACTGATCTATACATCAGTGTCTCTTTTGCTGTCTCGTATACAGGGTTATTGTTACCATCTTTCTAAATTCCATATATATGTGTTAGTATACTGTATTGGTGTTTTTCTATCTGGCTTACTTCACTCTGTATAATAGGCTCCAGTTTCATCCACCTCATTAGAACTGATTCAAATGTATTCTTTTTAATGGCTGAGTAATACTCCATTGTGTATATGTACCACAGCTTTTTTTTTTTAAAGTTTATTTTATTTTTAAACTTTACAATATTGTATTAGTTTTGCCAAATATTGAAATGAATCCGCCACAGGTATACCCGCGTTCCCCATCCTGAACCCTCCTCCCTCCACCCTCCCCTACCCTCCCTCTGGGTCGTCCCAGTGCACAAGCCCCAAGCATCCAGTACCATGCATTGAACCTGGACTGGCAACTCATTTCATACATGATATTATACATGTTTCAATGCTATTCTCCCAAATCTCCCTACCCTCTCCCTCTCCCACAGATTCCATAAGACTGATCTATACATCGGTGTCTCTTTTGCAGTCTCGTACACAGGGTTGTTGTTACCATCTTTCTAAATTCCATATATATGCGTTAGTATACTGTATTGGTGTTTTTCTTTCTGGCTTACTTCACTCTGTATAATAGGTTCCAGTTTCATCCATCTCATTAGAACTGATTCAAATGTTTTCTTTTTAATGGCTGAGTAATACTCCATTGTGTATATGTACCACTGCTTTCTTATCCATTCATCTGCTGATGGACATCTAGGTTGCTTCCATGTCCTGGCTATTATAAACAGTGCTGCGATGCACATTGGGGTACACGTGTCTCTTTCCCTTCTGGCTTCCTCAGTGTGTATGCCCAGCAGTGGGATTGCTGGATCATAAGGCAGTTCTATTTCCAGTTTTTTAAGGAATCTCCATACTGTTCTCCATAGTGGCTGTACTAGTTTGCATTCCCACCAACAGTGTAAGAGGGTTCCCTTTTCTCCACACCCTCTCCAGCATTTATTGCTTGTAGACTTTTGGATGGCAGCCATTCTGACTGGAGTGAAATGGTACCTCATAGTGGTTTTGATTTGCATTTCTCTGATAATGAGTGATGTTGAGCATCTTTTCATGTGTTTGTTAGCCATCTGTATGTCTTCTCTGGAGAAATGTCTATTTAGTTCTTTGGCCCATTTTTTGATTGGGTCATTTATTTTTCTGGAGTTAAGCTGTAGAAGTTGCTTGTATATTTTTGAGATTAGTTGTTTGTCAGTTGCTTCATTTGCTATTATTTTCTCCCATTCTGAAGGCTGTCTTTTCACCTTGCTTATAGTTTCCTTTGTTGTGTAGAAGCTTTTACATTTAATTAGGTCCCATTTGTTTATTTTTGCTTTTATTTCCAATATTCTGGGAGGTGGGTCATAGAGGATCCGTCGGAGAGTGTTTTGCCTATGTCCTTCTCTAGGAGTTTTATAGTTTCTGGTCTTATGTTTAGATCTTTAATCCATTTTGAGTCTATTTTTGTGTATGGTGTTAGAAAGTGTTCTAGTTTCATTCTTTTACAAGTGGTTGACCAGTTTTCCCAGCACCACTTGTTAAAGAGATTGTCTTTAATCCATTGTATATTCTTGCCTCCTTTGTCAAAGATAAGGTGTCCATATGTGCGTGGATTTATCTCTGGGCTTTCTATTTTGTTCCATTGATCTATATTTCTGTCTTTGTGCCCGTACCATACTGTCTTGATAACTGTGGCTTTGTAGTAGAGCCTGAAGTCAGGTAGGTTGATTCCTCCAGTTCCATTCTTCTTTCTCAAGATAGCTTTTCCAATTTTGAACCAATCAGTTGTTCCATGTCGGGTTCTAACTATTGCTACTTCACCTGCACACAGGAGATAGGTAAAGTGATCTGGTATTCTTATCTCTTTAAGAATTTTCCACAGTTTATTGTGATCCACACAGTCAAAGTCTTTAGCATAGTCAATGAAGCAGAAATAGATATTTTTCTGGAATTCCCTTGTTTTCTGCATGATCCAACAAATGTTGGAAATTTGATCTCTGGTTCCTCTGCCTTTTCAAAACTCAACTTTTACATCTGGATGTTCTCAGCTCACATACTGCTGAAGCCTAGCTTAGAGGATTTTGAGCATCATGTTGCTAGCATTTGAAATGAGCGCAGTTGTACATTAGTTTGAACATTCTGTGGCATTGCTCTTCTTTGAGATTGCAATGAAAACTGACCTTTTTCAGTCCTGTGGCCACTGATGAGTATTCCAATTTTGCTGACAGATAGAGTACAGCATTTAACAGCATCATCTTTTAAAATTTGAAATAACTCAACTGGAATTCAGTCACCTCCACTAGCTTTATTTGTCATAATGTTTCCTAAGGCCCACTTGACTTCACACTCCAGGATGTCCAGTTCTGGTTGAGTAACTACATCCTCATAGTTATCTGGGTCATTAAGACTTTTTCTGCATAATGGTGGATACATGTTATTATATATTTGTGGGAGCAGAGATAATATGTAATATCAAGAGTGAACCCTAATTTATTTTGTAATGGATATACTACTCTAGTGCAAGATGTCAATAGATGGGAAGATTGTGCATGCTTGGAAACAAGGGATATACGGGAACTCTCTGAATTTTCACTCAGTTTTTCTCTAAACCAAAAACTGCTTTAAAAATACCTTCTACTTTGAAAAAACCTCTATGGCAAGTTGCATGTTTAATGTGTATATTGAGCAATTGGAAATCATTATTAATTACTTGTATATGAAGAATCTGAATTTCTCCAAATCTACTGCAAAGAAAGCCCATGTATTTTTAAATTTTTAACACACCCGATGGTTGGTAGTCACCTACCAAGTAATCTCATAATCATTCTTGGTTGTCTGCATTTGTAACATCATAATAGTACAGTATTATATTACAAACATTCTTTGAAAAGAAAGAAAAGATCTGTGTCTTACTAGAAACATAATCTATCTATATTTTAGACCTATTAATCTCATTCTATTTCTTGTCCACAGATGGCCATGTAATCAAACACCATTTTAAAATTAGTAGATTATTTTTCAAAAGAGCTTATCAAAATAAGATTTCTCTGAAGAGAAAATATATTTGTCTTCCTTTGCTTAGTTTTGTCATTTTTAAAGCCAAAATATAGGTTTATTTCCCTGTTATTCATGATACTTTCTACTCTACTTTTGTTTGGCTAAGAGAAAGATCTGACAATGTAGTAACCTTATAATTCTCTATTTATTTTAAATCTTAGCTTTCAATGGAAAGAACAACCTAACATCAAATATATGAACTCTCCTCTTTGCCATATCTCCAGATAGAAAATCTGTTCATTCATTTAATTCTTAAACATTTTCTAGCTTTGATTATACGTATAGCACATTTCAAGTCCTATCAAAATGCCAAGACAAATATGATCTATATCAAAGCTGTGTAGTGTATTATGGGCACTTAGTAATTAAAACAAATATTCAACCAATCAAAGCAACTTTCAACTGGTATACCGTATAGTTCTTCCCAGGAATTTACTGTGAAATACAGGAAAAGAGATACATAAATGGCTATAATGCAAAATCTGGAAATTTTCAAATAATGGCATATACAAAAGTAAGTAGGCAGCAGAGAAGGTGGAAATTTTTAGAAAAAAAAAAGCAACAGTTGAGCTGAAAGCTAAAAAAAAGTAAAAATAAGAATACTATAAAAATATAACACAAATCTTAAACATGTCTAACTTTCTTATATTAAGGGCAAAAATAAACTTTTATACATAGCCTGAAATTTGCTGGTTATTGGATATATTAAAGAAAATATGTGTCGGAATATAACTGTTAGAAATGTGCAAAAAGAACCAAAGTAATTGCTCTATAACTATTCAGGGTCAATATATATTAAAATTAAATCTATTTTTTTCAAGTAAATAAGATTATTTATATACATACAGAATATATTCTAATAATAAACATATTAATCAGGATTGATTAGCTTATGCTACCATGTTTAACACTGACATTTTCTATTTCACTCACTTAAAATCTTCTCTGAAACTAATGGATCACCAGCACAATTCAGTGATCCAGTTGGCTTCTATCATGTGGTCCCATCATTTCAACAAATGGATTCCTGGAGTGGTGACAGGAAAGAGAGGTGGAAAGGCATACAGGGCTTGTATTTGCTATGATCCTGAGGCATTTCACTGCTACTCACAGTTCATTGGCCAGAGCCAGTTACCAAAATGTAACATAATTGACTGTGGCTTGGCTATAAGCAAGCCTTGGAAGGAAAGGAGAACCAGATATGGGTGATGACTAGTAATGTCCACCACAGAAATACATCCCTCACATCTACCTTGACAAGTACACATGGAGAGTGGGCATATCTATAATCAAATGTGTGAAAGAATGCAGAGTTCATGACTGAACAAATTTTTGACAGAAATGCACATATTCACCTTAAACTATATCTGTCAGATTATAAAAATGCCAGTTACACAGCAGTGGAATCCCTCAGGATATATAAACATAGGAGTCCTGGAAGCCCATTTGAAGCTTAGGGCTCTGGCATAAAAATGGAGTCATACAGAGGACATATATATTGTATTACAAGTGAGAAATTTGTGTTCATATTTCTGGCTCTGCCATTAAGTCTTTTTGTGATGTGATTCTGGGGAAAAAAAGGCATTTAATTTTTCTGGATCATAGGTTTTTTAGCCTGAAGAATTCTCAGTAAAAGGATTACCAGAGTTTTTCTATCTCAAACATACTAATTTTGCATGACATGATATATTTTATATTGTCTTACTTAATTTCTACTTAAGACACCATGCCAAATGAAAGTGGTGATTATAAGAATAAGTTAATTGTGACAAATACTAAAAATTATTCTTCAAATTTTCCTTCTAAACTTTTTTATGTGACTTTGTTCAAGACCGAAAGCACCTTTTAAAGACATCCTTCTTACTCTGAAAATTAGGTCGAATGAGAGGTGGAGCCTAGGTGAAGCAATTTTGTTTAAAATAAAGTTATTTTGTATGAAAAATATAATGTAGGTGTTTCTATAGTTATTCTTAGGTATTTATGTATATGAAGAAATCATTAATAATCTTTAGAAAGCAATTCTTTCAAATAACAGGCATGCTATGTTATTGTGGAGTTCTTAAAACACTTTAAAATCTTCAGATGAAAATTTTTTACATGTGCTAAATAGTATGTTGTTGTTAATGCATCACCTGCCAGTACATTTCCTTTCAAAACAGTATTTCAGAATTAGATAGCTCATTTAACATACATTTTTTATTTTTTCAAACTAAGGGTACAAAAGAAAATACATGTTAAAAGATCAACCTTTTTATGTTGGAAAGAGAAACATGCCTTCGAAGTTAAAATGATGCCTAAGAAAGAATATTATTTATAGAAGGTACAATATGAGAGGAAATGGCAGGAGATGTCAAGATTGATTGAAACACTCAACCTTGACAACTCTAAAATTTGCAGGTTGAATACCTGCCACAATTTGTGAATGATCCTCTATATTCTTACACTGCTTGGTTTAGCTAGCATTGTGATAGAAAAATGGATGAGAAAAGCCAAGAACTTATCAGCCACATACTTGGTTTATTTCATTCCTAAAACTTACCCTAATATATATTATTCTGCAGTAACCTGGAAAATTGCATATTGATATCGATCAGGTTTCTTACCCTTAGTGACTATTCTTTATTATTATACATGAAAAATTTCAGAATGTAAACACTTTCAAGAAATGTTTTTTTTCGACTGAGGTTTAGTGATCTGTACATTAATATATATTATTTTATTAAATGTATTTAAGGACCTGCTATTACACATATACTTGTATATTGTGTGTGTCTCCATGTGTTGGTATGCATAATAATTAAATATTCACAAAATGTATGAAAGTGAGGAATTTGTGGCAGTTTTATTAAATAAGGTTAACTGAGTAACGGAATGCTCTAAATAACCAAGAAAGAAAATAGTAAATGAATATTGCCAGAAGAAAATGCACAGAAGATAGGCTCTTGGCTAATAAAGGATAACAAGACTAATTGCATATTGCCAATGGGGATTTTGCTAGAGTCAGAATAAAATTAGAGAAAAATCAGATTATTTGATTTTGGTTAAATCATTTAAAAAAATGCTAAACCAGGGAGACTCTCCCAGTGATGAAGAGTGATTAGTTTTAGTCTAGCAAAATCCAAGTCCCTGTGTCACTACCCAATACTTAGATTCTTTAAACACAAGCACATATATGTACACACCACACACCACACATACATACTAAATTATACAAATATCTGTTATGATTGTTGGTTTGTGAAGGCTCAGTAGTGCCCAACTCTTTGCAACCTCATAGACTGTAGCCTGCCAGACTCCTCTGTCCATGGAATTTTCCCAGCAAAAACACTGGAATGAATTGCCATTTCTTCCTCCAGGGGATCTTCCTGACCTTGGGATCTAACCCATGTCTTCTGCCTCTTCTGCATTGGCAGGCTGATTCTTTACAACCAAACCCAACCCTATTATAGTTATTTTAGTTAAAATACTGCTCTAGAGTATACAAGTCCACTTATATCCAAGTTATTTAAATTTAATTTTTATTTTCTTGTAAAATAATGCTAAATATTATAGATTTCAAGGGATTGAATGTATCAAATGTGTTCTTAAGACCACAATGATGACTTTGTAAAAATCAGACATTTTGCTGAAAAAAAAAATTGATAAATTATAGGTCCCTAATCAATTCTTCCTAAAGAAACAATAACTCTAAAAAAAAAAAAAAAGATTTCAAATTTAACTGTGGATAATAGATAGCAGTATTTCTCCTCTTCCTTCACAGTTGTTTTCCAGAATAAGAAGAAAGTGAAATATTGACTTAAAAATATAATTTCATGAAAATACATTGATTTTCTTATAACATTGGGACCATAAAAAGTTGGTTCAAATATATATACTGAAATTTTTTCAATAAATGTTAGTAAGTGGATCAATGTCATGTAAACATACAATGTAACAATTATGAGAAGTAGGTCCTGATTATGCCACTACTATGTCCACCACGAAAAACATGCCCTTATCTAATCCAATGATATAATTCACCTATTCTATTAAATACTTTAATAAGACAGGGAGAGAAAAAATCTGATTAAACTGATGACTAAATATGTTTACCTTTCTTTATGGATAATATGCCTTTCCTATTTCCATGCACTGTACATCCTTTCTTTGGTTATCTGTTCACTCCATCTTCATGTAAGTGCTGCCACTGCAATCACTCCCAACCCGCTTACTTTAGTTTGGG
Source organism: Bos indicus (assembly GCF_029378745.1). Lineage (NCBI taxonomy): Eukaryota > Metazoa > Chordata > Mammalia > Artiodactyla > Bovidae > Bos > Bos indicus. Next base: position 23,420,403 of record NC_091776.1, on the reverse strand, counting down.
TAGCCTTCCTTGATTGTGATTTTGTCATTGTGCTGCTGCTCCTAAGTCACTTCAGTCATGTCCGACTCTGTGCGACCCCATAGACGGCAGCCCACCAGGCTCCCCCGTCCCTGGGATTCTCCAGGCAAGAACACTGGAGTGGGTTGCCATTTCCTTCTCCAATGCATGAAAGTGGAAAGTGAAAGTGAGGTCGCCCAGTTGTGTCCAACTCTTAGCAGCCCCATGGACTGCAGCCCACCAGGCTCCTCCGTCCATGGATTTTCCAGGCAAGAGTACTGGAGTGGGGTGCCATTGCCTTCTCCTTTGTCATTTTAGTCTATTCTTTATCACATTTCAATGTCAGCACTCTCCATGAACAGGGCAGCAAGAGCCTGTATACCTCAATTATTGCAGCTTTAGAGCCAATTACTATATTTGCCAAAAACCAAACTCTCAGATATTTGTCTTTTGAATAAATGGAAAAAGTGGTAATGTGGTTCCTGCAGATTGTACAGTATTTGTTGGAAACAATTTATGACTAAAGTAAACATCTATATAAAAATTGTATTTACATTTATCTGTGTAGTCTAAGAGATAGCCAAATTGTTGGTATAATCTGTCAGAGAAGTAAAAAAAGCACATGAGAGGAAGTTAGCTAAAAGTAAATATGCAGAAATATCTTTGTGATAGGAGATATATTAACCTTTTCTTTTACACGTATTGAAGCTAGTCTATTTTTTTAAATGACCTAAATGTGAAATATAATGGTATAGTAGAAAGTGCATGCTATTTATAGCTAGTTGACCTGGTTTCCTTTGCTATTTTGTTGTTATGTGATCATGGGGAAGTTACTCTGAGGCCCAATTACTTAGTAGGCAAACTGGTGTGTAATCAGTAATGTTTTAAATGAGAAAGTACCTTAACACAGTACTTACATTTGAAATGCTCTTGGCAAGATCTAGTCTCCCTGTTAAGTTGTCTAATCCTGCTTTCCCTCAGAAGATAATTCATTTATTTATTTAACTTCTAAAGTCAAATGTCCCTGGAAAAGGAAATGGCAACCCACTTCAGTATTCTTGCCTGGAGAATCCCCACGGACAGAGGAGCCTGGCAGGCTACACTCCACGGGTTCACAAGAGTTGGAACCGACTTAGCGACTATACCACCACCACCAGCAAAGTCAAATGTGAGATGAAATCACAATCCAACTGAGGACTAAGGAAGGGTGTGAGATTTAGTAGCACTTCTTTCACTTGATGTGTGAACACCACTCAGAAAATACTTTAAAGCTGTCGCCTTGATTTCTTTTAAATTAAGGACAGAAATATGCAGCCTATCTACCTCACAAGGATGCCCTGAGGATCAAGTTAGAAAAGAGATGTGAGTAACTTGTAAATTATATTAGTATTTCAATACAAATTAGACTCAAACTGAAGGTATAATGATATAAAACTAAATAAAGGTGAAAGAGAAGTGAAAAATAAGACTTTCCTGGGTGATTTTTCTGTTAAAATGTATCATACTACTCATTATATTAAACCAATGTTCATTTCAAATAAAAAGCATCTTTTAAAACCTACAAAAATCACATAGAATGCTTAATCAGGCAATTATAAATTGAATATGCAGATTATTGTGTATAACTAGAAGAGTGGAGATAAAAATATTATAGAAATTTGAGGCACAACAGTTGTGAAGATTTCTACATTAGCAAAGCACAGAGCTTTGAGCACCTCAAAATCAATTCAAAGACTTAAAGTAACAGGTAGAGACATAAGTTGGAGTGAGGTTTTGAAATGAGAAATCTCAGAAGAGCTGTTGACTTGTAAGTCCTTGTCAGAGGGGCCAGCTTTATATTCAACACAGAAGTGTTTTAAAAATCAGTGACCCTGGGTTTGGGCTGTAGGAGCAGAAATGCAAGAGGTGGAACAAAGCACCGATGATGGTAGATAAACTCTTGAGACAAGAATGAGTTGGTGAGCAATGCCACTCTGGGGGAGGTCCTTCATTAATGAAGAGGAATAGGAATAGAATATACGTACTGCTAGAAGGAATGAGGAACTGTTTGGTCACTTTCTCCAAAAATATTTATTTTGTGATGTCATTCTTTTATTGTCCTTTGAATAATCTTCTAGTTGCTTGAAAATTCTTAAAGGTTTGTGCAAGTTTTATATTCAGTGCAATTTTTCATATACTGCCAACAAAAAGATCTCAAATTATTTTTATTCACACATGCCCAACTAGAATACCTACAGTTATTTTTTTTCTGAAGGCGATTTTTAAAAAAATATTAATGATATTAAAAGTAAAATATAAATGCTTACATAAATAAATGCTCATCTGACCAAAATAAATTGATTTTGAGATGCTCAAAGCTCTGTGTTGTGCTAATCTAGAAATATTCGCAAATGTTGTGAAAAACAAAAATTGATAGTTTGTAGCTAAAGAAACAGATTTTTATCACTTATTTTTTTAAGGATAAACCAGAAAACAGGCAGCAAAAAACCTCTTCTTTACACAAAGTAATAATTGCTTCTCAATTATCTTCATTGTTCTTTATAAATGCCAAATTTCTCCACAGACTAGTAAAGCTGTATGGCAAATGACTGACATACTGAATATAGTGCTTATTTAAGTTATATATCTTGCAAAGATACATTTTATTGAGTTTTTCTAATCATACTAACCCAAAAAACTAAAGTTAAAAATCTATATTATACGTTTTCCTTGAGAGTCAAACCCAAATAAAAAAACAATTACTATGGAAATATAAGGGGCTTCCTTGGTGGCTCAGATGGAAAGAATCTGCCTGCAATGCAGGAGACCTGGGGGTCTGGAAGATCTCCTGGAGGAGGGCATGACTACCCACTCCAGTATTCTTGCCTGGAGAATTCCATGGACAGAGGAGCCTGCTGGGCTGCAGTCCATGGGGAAATATAAAGGACAAGTATTACAGTTTGCATCTTAATGCCTTCTGTATCCAGTGGCAAGTAGAAAATTCAGTTATCCTGTATGTATTCCTAAGATTTTACAAACATTCATTGAATGAGTCTGACTCCATTTTTTTTTTTTTTTTTTAAGTGTATTGGATTTCTTCTGGCCTGGAGAATCCCATGGGCAGAGAAGTGTGGCAGGCTACAGTTGATAGGGCTGCAAAGACACAGACATGACTGAAGTGACTTAGTACACACACTGTTGCTACTACTGCTAAGTCACTTCAGTTGGGTCCAACTCTGTGCGACCCCATAAATGGCAGCCCACCAGGCTCCCTTGTCACTGGGACTCTCCAGGCAAGAACACTGGAGTGGGTTGCCATTTCCTTCTCCAATGCATGAAAGTGGAAAGTGAAAGTGAAGTCACTCAGTCGTGTCTGACTGGTAGCAACCCCATGGACTGCAGTCCACCAGGCTCTTCCATCCATGGGATTTTCCAGGCAAGAGTACTGGAGTGGGGTGCCATTGCCTTCTCCACACACACACCTTAGCACAAATTTCTTTTATTGTGTTTTTTCCCCATGAAATGCATTTTACTCTATCATAATTTTATTTTTTAATTTGTTTTCAATTGGATGATAATTGCTTTACATTTTGTGTTGGTTTATGCCATACATCAACACGAAGCAGCCAAAAGCATACTTATGTCCCTCCCTCTTGAATCTCCCTCTCATTTCCCACCTCATTCCACCCCTCTATGTTGTCACAGAGCACGAGGTTGAGCTCTCTGTGTCATACAGTAAAATTCCCACTGCCTATTTATTTTACATATAGTAATGTATATTTTCAACACTACTGTCTCAATTTGTCCAACCCTCTCCTTCCCCTGCTGTGTGCACAAGTCTGTTCTCTATGTCTGTATTTCTTTTGCTGTTCTACAGATAGGTTCACTGGTATAATTTTTCTAGATTCCATATACATGCATTAATATATGATATTTATTTTTCTCTAACTTACTTTACTCTCTATAGCAGGCTCTAGTTTATCCACCTCACAAAAACTGATTCAAATTTGTTCCTTTTTATGGCTAATATTCCTTGTATATATGTATTATATCTTCTTTATCTATTAATCTGTCAATGGACATCAGGTTGCTTTCATGTCCTGGCTATTGTAAATATGGCTGCAATGAACACTGGGGTACATATGTCTTTTAGAATTGTGATTTTCTTAGGGTATATGCCCAGTAGTGGGACTGATGGATCATATGTTAGTTTTGGGCTTTCCAGGTGGCACTAATGGTAAAGAACCAATCTGCCATTGCTGGAGACATGAAACATGGGTTCCAACTCTGAGTCAAGAAGATTGCCTAGAGGAGGGCATGGCAACCCACTCCAGTAGTCTCTCTTGGAAAATCCCCATGGACAGAGAAACCTGGCAGGCTACAGTCCATAGGATTGAAAAGGGTTGGACAGGACTGAAGCAACTTAGCATGCTGCTGCTGCTGCTAAGTCGCTTCAGTCATGTCCGACTCTGTGCAACCCCATAGACAGCAGCCCACCAGGCTCCTCCATCCCTGGGATTCTCCAGGCAGGAACACTGGAGTGGGTTGCCATTTCCTTCTCCCAAACAAGAAAGTGAAAAGTGAAAGTGAAGTCGCTCAGTTGTGCCTGGCTCCTAGAGACCCCATGGACTGCAGCCCACCAGGCTCCCCCATCCATGGGATTCTCCAGGCAAGAACACTGGAGTGGGGTGCCATTGCCTTCTCCGAACTTAGCATGCACCATATGGTAATTTTATTCCTAGATTTTTAAAGGAGTCTCCACACTGTTCTCCACAATGGCCATATCATTTTACACTCCCCAACAGTGCAACAGGGTTTCCTTTCCTCTACATCCTCTCCAGCATATATTGTTTGTAGATTTTTTGATGATGGACATTCTGACTGGTGTGAGGTGATACCTCATTGTTGTTTTGATCTGCATTTCTCTAATAATGAGTGACAGGACTGGAAAAGGTCCCTTTTCATTCTAATCCCAAAGAAATGAAATGATAATGAATGCTCAAACTACCACACAATTGCACTCATCTCACATTCCAACAAAGTAATGCTCAAAATTCTCCAAGCCAGGCTTCAACAGTATGTGAACCGTGAACTTCCAGATGTTCAAGCTGGATTTAGAAGAGGCAAAGAAGCTAGAGATCAAATTACCAACATCCGCTGGATCATCAAAAAACCAAGAGAGTTCCAAAAAACATATACTTCTGCTTTATTGACTATGTCAAAGCCTTTGACTATGTGGATCACAACAAACTGTGGAAAATTCTGAAAGAGATGAATACCAGACCACCTGACCTGCCTCCTGAGAAACCTCTATGTAGGTTAAGAAGCAACAGTTAGAATTGGATATGGAACAACAGACTGGTTCCAAATAGGGAAAGAGTACGTCAAGACTGTATATTGTCACCGTGCTTATTTAACTTATATGCAGAGTACATTAAGAGAAACGCTGGGCCAGATGAAGCACAAGCTGGAATCAAGATATGCAGATGACACCACCCTTATGGCAGAAAGTGAAGAAGTACTAAAGAGTCTCTTGATGAAAGTGAAAGAGGAGAGTGCAAAAGTTCGCTTAAAGCTCAACATTCAGAAAACTAAGATCATGGCATCCGGTCCCATCACTTCAAGGCAAATAGATGGGGATACAGTGGAAACAGTGTCAGACTTTATTTTTTTGGGCTCAAAAATCACTGCAGATGGTGACTGCAGCTATGAAATTAAAAGATGCTTGCTCCTTGGAAGAAAAGTTATGACCAACCTAGACAGCATATTAAAAAGCAGAGACATTACTTTACCAACAAAGGTCTGTATAGTCAAAGGTATGGGGCTGGTGCATTGGGACGACCCAGAGGGATGGTACGGGGAGGGAGGAGGGAGGAGGGTTCAGGATGGGGAATACTTGTATACCTGTGGCGGATTCATGTTGATATATGGCAAAACCAATACAATATTGTAAAGTTAAAAAATAATAAGATAAAATAAAGAAAACTGAGCACTGAAGAATTGATGCTTTTGAACTGTGGTGTTGGAGAAGACTCTTGAGAGTCCCTTGGACAGAAAGGAGATCCAACTAGTCCATCCTACAGGAAATCAGTCCTGAATGGTCATTGGAAGAACTGATGCTGAAGCTGAAACTCCAGTATTTTGGCCACCTGATGCCATGAACTGCCTCATTGGGAAAGACCCTGATGCTCGGAAAGACTTAAGGTGGGAGGAGAAGGGCATGGCATAGGATGAGATGGTTGGATGGCATCACCAACTCAGTGGACATGAGTTTGAGTAAATTCTGGGAGTTGGTGATGGACAGGGAGGCCTTGCCTGCTGCAGTTCATGGGTTCACAAAGAGTCAGACATGACTGAGTGACTGAACTGAACTGAGCTGAACTGAATAATGAGCTCTGTTGAGTGTTTTTTTTCATGTGTTTGCAAGCTATCTGGATGTCTTCTTTGGAGAAATGTCAGTTTAGATCTTCTGCCCATTTTTTGACTGGGCTCTTTGTTTTTCTGCAGTTGAGCTACCTGAGCTGCTTGTGTATTTTGGAGATTAATCCTTTGTCAGTTACTTCATTTTCAATTGTTTTTTCCCATTATGCTGATTCTATTTTTTAATGTTTGACACTGTCATCTTTAAACCTTACCTTTAGCTCTTCTTCCTGTGTCCCACATATATAAAGCTGATGAAAGGGCCTGGGGGCTATTTCTCTAGCTTAAGTCGTATATTCAAATAATACAAGCAAGCCCCTTCCTTTATGAGTGCTTATCTTGGCCCCATCCTCTAAAACATAAAAAAAAAAAAAAAAAAAAAAAACAAAAACTAGGAGGCTCTCTTTTGCTTGCTTTTTAAAAAAATTTTGGACCTGCTTGAGAGACTTGTGTTTTGCAAGAGACCTCAATTATATTTTCCATATTAATTTGTTTTTAGGACATGAAATGTGGTAGAAATTGGAGCTTTAAACATTAGTTAAGAATGGTCTTATTTGCTAAATGTCAATGGTCTGTTGAAGTCTATTATCTTTGGTAGGTAATCATATAATTAAAATAGAGATCAAAATTTTATAGTAGAGGTAAGCACAAAGGAAGTTCCTAAGTGTGAGAAAAACTGAGCATTTGAAGTTAAAGAAGATTTCCCAGTGAATGACTTAAGTTTTGTTTCTTTAATTGATACTTTTATTATTTTTTTTTTCTTTTTGGCCCTACCACATGGCATGTGGGAACTTAATCCCTGACCAGGGATTAGACCCATGCCTCCTAAAAGGAAAGTGCAGGGTCTTAATTACTGGACTACCAGAGGATTCCCAATAACTTAAGTTTTAAAGGATACATAAGAGCCAGCCATACAAAGAATTATTGTAGTATTATTGCAGGAAAATGGAATAGTAAAGAAAAAAATTTTGGAGGCTTTTTTTGTAGAAGCAAATTCTCGAATCTATTAATTTCAAATAATTTATCACGGCTAGAAAGTCTATTTAAAGGTAAAGAGTGGTGATAGGTGAGACCATTTAATAGGGACCAGAATGAGTAATCTTGCAAGGTTTTCTTTAGAGTTCAGATATTAAGGTAGTTTTTTTTTTTCAATATTCCACAAACTACACAATAATGATTCTATCACTCTTTATAAGTTGTTTAGAGTACCCAAACAACATTTGGGTTATGCTTCTTAACCAAAACATTTTTAATAGTTATGCTTCTTATATGTCAGAACAAAAATGTTTAACTAGCTAATTTTTTACTCAATGTGTTACAACTAAAAATAACAATAATAATTATCAGGCACACAATTATGCAATTCCAATATGATTTATGGTTACCCATATTAAAATATGTTCTGTTACTATTTTAACTGCTATCTTAATATGTAAGATGGATCCAGCATTATTTTTTCCATTCCTTAGTCAGAAGAAAAAAAAAATTGTGAGCCAAACTTCATTTGCTTACCTGTGTCTGGTGTTCTTCTCCATTTAGCTCTATACCCGTTTGTATAGTTAGTCACAGCCATATCCCTTGCTATGTTTAATGATATAGGAGTAGATGTGATATGTGCCTTTTTTCAGTGTGTGTCTTTTCCTAATAAGCAAACCTAGGTGATTATAAATTCTCAGTAGTGTAGCTGAATGATGTAAACTAGATAATTGACCAGAAGATCCACAGAAGGCTTATCCACAATAAGATAGAAAAGCTCATTAAACCCCTGAGATTTCAGGGGTGTTAAGTCACTGAGGTTCCAGAGTTTGTTGTGTTAGCATAACTTGCAATGATTAATCAAAAATAACATGAAAAACACATAAATGAAATAAATAGCAAAAAGAAAAACAAGTGATAATGAAGATGATGATAATAGTGGTGATAACATCTGAAACTTATGATGCTCTGCTACTGCTGCTCCTAAGTCGCTTCAGTCGTGTCCCATTCTCTGCGACCCCATAGATGGCAGCTCACCACGCTCCCCTGTCCCTGGGATTCTCCAGGCAAGAACACTGGAGTGGGTTGCCATTTTCTTTCTCTGATGCATGAAAGTGAAAAGTGAAAGTGAAGTCTCTCAGTCGTGTCCAACTCTTAGCGATCCCATGGACTGCCGCCTACCAGGCTCCTCAGTCCATGGTATTTTCCAGGCAAGAGTACTGGAGTGGGGTGCCATTGCCTTCTCCTTTATGACGCTCACTCCTTCATTAATTTATTCATAATTTCAAGAAATATTACTTCATTTCTACTATCTGTAAGCACTGTATTCAGACTACATTTCATGTTGAAGTCTCTGGTAAATAATATAGAAAAATCTTTCCTGTTATGTTTAGATTCAATTTAACAAAGGACTCATAATAGAGATATTAAAAATTGCTGCAGAATTAAAAAAGAGGAAACATTTGTATTCACACTATCAAGTAAAAGATCATGAATGGAATGACATTTGGTCTGTGTCAGGTTCTGATATCATCTACATTTACCAAACTTCTGCACCTATCTCTTCAGATATGATTTATCATAGAAAACAGATCTAATTACTGGATCTCTCTCTCTCTCTGGTCATACTCCTAGTCATTCTTCTGTTTATGTATACCCTTTCAGAGAAAATTTTATTAAAATTAGATGATATTAAATAATATATAAAACTCTGTTATTCACTTTTCCTAAATATTTGCTTGCATAGATCTTTCATTTCAGATGCCAGCTTAAGTGGCACTTCTTTTTGAAAGACCCACTTTTAGCACCTTTATTTTCTTCTTCAAATTGATAACTGACATATCACATTAGATTTTTAAATGTATGTTCACTGTCTATCTCTTCCTCTTGAATATAATGACTATGAAGCTAGGTACTCTACATGGTACCCTATCTCCAGCTCTAGATCAGTCCTTGCTGTGTAGTATTTATTGAGTAAATGAATAAACAAAAAAATGATAAATATCTGTAATGAATATTTACAGCTTTTCACTTGAAGATTAAAAGTACACCATTCTCTATCTTTAGTGACTAACACTATATTTAAGGGTACATTTTTCTTTTCCCTTTCAAACATAAGAATAAATTAGAAGTGAAATATATAAAACATTTGATGGCTAACATATCTCAATAAATCACACAATGCTTCTTTTCAATATTCTTACTTATTTCAAGTGAGTAGCAAGATATAAATGGCAAACTGGCATCTGTTTTTTTTTTTCCACTTGAGAACTTTGCAACCTTAAATCAAATAAAAGCAGTGCATTTCTGTGTGGTTTTAAAACACAGCTGGAACTGTTTACTCTCCTGAGAAGTTTTGATTACAGATATAGACTTTGCTTCTCCTTTCCAATCTCCCAAATAAAGCAGAGGAATGAAATTTATGAAGCGAGTCAAGGAAGTGAATAGGAGCAGAGAAAAATAATAGCACTGTTGTTTCTTTGTTTAACTTGATATGTCTAAATATAAATTAATTGGATGAACTTGAATAAGATAAAAACTGAATATTTGATTATTCTGGTTCTTCAATTTTCTATTAGGTGCATGTACGCATAGGACTTAGGGGAAAAATTAATTCTCTATCTCCAAAGTCTTTTGGTTTGAATGCAATAGTACCATACTTAAGTTATCTAAGATCTAATATTTTCAACTTACAGATACTCAAGGAACTATATTCTCTCATCAGGCTTCATGGAGAATTAGGAAATCTAGACACAAGCAACTCTAGTAGATTAATAGTAGTTCTATTATAACATATGGAACAGATGGAGCACATACACGTGCACACACAACTTAATCAGGTATCCATCTTACCTAGAACTTCCTAACCTAATGAGTCATGATTACTATTTGTCTTGATACTTTATTCCTACTCTACTAATCATTAGTTATAATTTGCTTCTTGTATCAAAAATTGTTACTTTTTCGTGGCTTCTCATTTTATGCACTGATAACACCAAATGCTGGGGATGAGGAGAAACAGCAATTCTCATTCACTGCTGTGAAAAAGTAAAATGGTGAAGTCACTTTGTAAGACAGTTGGCAGTATTTTACAAAACTAAACATCCTCTTACTATATGATGTAGAAATCGCATTCCTTGACATTTGCCCAGAGGAGTTAAAACTTATTTCCCACACAAAACCCCACACATGCATGTTTATAATAGCTTTCTTCCTAACTACCAAAACTTGGAAGCAACCAAGATACTCTTCAGTAGGTGAATGGATAAATACATTATAGCATACCAAATAATGAAATAGTATTCAGCACTGAAAAAAAATGAGATAGCAAATCATGAAAAGACATGGAGGAAACACATGCATACTGATAAGTGAAAGAAATCAATCTGAATAGGCCTCCTACTGTATATTTCCAATTATTTGACATTCTGGAAAAGGTAAAAGTATTATTTTATAGATGACAGAAAAAGATTAATGATTATTAGGGATGGCTGGGAGTGAGGGATGAATAGGTGGAGCACAGAGGATATTTAGGGCAGTGAAAATACTCTATAACTGTACTGATAGATAAGTGTCATTGTATATTTGTCCAAACCCAGAGAATGTATCTTCACCTCTGGTAGCTCAGACAGTATGAAATCTGCTGGCAATGAGGGAGACCTGGGTTTGATCCCTGGATCAGGATGATTCCCTGGAGAAATGGCAACCCACTCCAATATTCTTTCCTGGAGAATCCCAACGACAGAGGAGCCTAGCATGTTACAATCCATGGGGTCACAAAGAGTCAGCCATGCCTGAGTGTCTAACACTAGAGAATGCATTTGGTTGGCCAAAAACTTTGCTCAGGTTTTTCCACATGCTGTAAGGCTTTGCTGTGCTTCGTTGCTCAGTCGTGTCCAACTCTTGGTAACCCGATGGGCTGCCAAGCTTCTCTGTCCATGGGAATTCTCCAGGCAAGAATACAGGAGTGGGTCGCCATGTCCTTCTCATGCTGTAAGACTAACCTGATACTATAACCAAAGTGAATTCAAAAGTAAACTATGGACTCTTAATGTTTTTTATCTGTCAGTATAGGTGTATCAATTATAAGAAATGTGCCCTTTGGTGAGGGATGTTGCTAATGAGGGAAACTATTCATGTGTTAGTGCATGGGATATATGGACAATCTCTGTAGTTTCCAATCAATTTTGCTGTGACTCTAGAACTGCTCTAAACATTAAAATTAAAAAAATAAATCATCTAGATAATGCAACTAAAGTAATTTTCTGGTAAATGTTTAAGTAATCAGAAGGTCAATATGCATAGATACAAACTTTATTTTGCAAAATTATAATAGTGCCCATTACATTTTCTCTTGAAAGTAGCAGTCTTACAGGTAAAGTGAGTCTCATGAAGGTATTTATTTTGGGTTAACTAGAATTTTCATAGGCTATGTATTATTGCGTTGGAAATATGTATTGTTAGTTGAGTGAATGAGAATTTTTTTTATAATGTAAAACAGTGAATTAATGACAATGAACTTCAAATATCATGATTTTGATTTTTAGGAAAGTGCTACACATTTTTACATAAATGGTTGATGTCATTAGAATGAAACTCTGTATGGAATGTAAAGTAGTTTTATTTTAAACTAGATATCATTAGCCCTAATTACTTTCTTCTCATTTTTTTCTACACATTACATACTTTCATTTAACTTTCTGTCAATGTGACAATAAGCAAGTGGAAAAACCTATCTCAACTATGAATTCCTAATCTATAAAATTGGGAATTAATGATTGCAAAGTTCTTAGAAGAGTACCCAACAAATGTTAATATCTTAAAGTTTTATTACTAATGGCATTATTATTATTATTGTCATGATCTTTGCTTCTGGATTATGGCAAAACTAGAATGTGTGTTTTTAAATTGCCTAAATCACATACATAAAATATTAAAAATTCCAATAATTAAAAGGATTATAAAATTTTAGAAAGTCTATTAGAATTACCACATGAAACTTAACATGCTTAGACTGGGTTATTTTAGAAGAGTTAATGGAGAGAATGTTAAAAGAGCAGAAGGCAGTATGTAGAGAAGCCCTGATAACTGATTTCTATATCTAGGCCTAAAGATTTAAATGAAAAAGCAGGTACCAGAGCTCAGGGATAGAGAGAGCTGTGCGGAGAGGCTGCTTGACAGTAACTGTGCTTTTACTCACACAGAAGTGTACATGAAGTCCGTAGTAAACCCAAAGGAGCAGAAGATCTGGAACAAATAATCACACTTACTAACACTGCTCCCTCTGATTTCCTGCTAGTTTGGATTCAGATTGATTGAATCCAAATTTTACCCAAAATATGATGGGATCCTCACTTTTCTAGAACCAGCAATGGAAGGAGGAAAGTGTTGAGCTGATCTTAAGAGAATAATGGATATTACCCACTACCTTTATTTTAAAGTAATTATCTGATTAACACAGTTCTGAAATATCCTTTTTTTTTTTTTTTTTTTGTAGAAAAATCTAGGTAAATACCAGTCTCTAAAATTGAGTATGTTTAATAGATTGGACAGAACTAGGTAAAGTTATTATATGTTGCTATTATATAAGAAAAAATACATGTTTTACATTGGGGGAAATGGTGTTTTAATGGTATCTATGCATAAATGTTCGGAGAAGGCAATGGCACCCCACTCCAGTACTCTTGCCTGGAAAATCCATGGACGGAGGAGCCTGGTGGGCTGCAGTCCATGGGGTCGCTAAGAGTCAGACACGACTGAGCGACTTCACTTTCACTTTTCACTTTCATGCACTGGAGAAGGAAATGGCAACCCACTCCAGTGTTCTTGCCTGGAGAATCCCAGGGATGGGGGAGCCTGGTGGGCTGCCATCTATGGGGTTGCACAGAGTCGGATACGACTGAAGCGACTTAGCAGCAGCAGCAGCAGCATGCATAAATGTTGGCGGATGTGTTTACTTGTATTAATGAAACTTCTAATTTTATGGCTTTGAGTTTCTATAGATTATTTCTCTTTTTAAAGTTTATCTTTTGGAGGGTGAATCAAATTGTTTTATCTAGAAAAGTAACTTTCAATATTCACTAGGTAACAATATTTATATATTGAAATCCATATTTCATTAGTTATTCATCAATATTATTTTACACTATTATTTAGGGTTCAAAGACTTATTTTTCTGTTTAAAAACAACTTTTGTTTTCTGCACATTTCTAATTATTATTAATTAAAATATCAAATGTAAAAATTCATGTTCATTATTCAAATAATACTTGAAATAAAAATGTTTTACATGAAAAAACATAAGCCTCAATATTAAATATTATTAATGAAGCTGACCAAACTAACAATGCAGGTAAATAGGGTACAGATAGCACAGTTGGTTAATATTAAATTTAATTATAAAATAATATTTAAAGTAAATCAATAGAATTATTTTCACTTCCTCAACCACTTTATTTCTACCACACCCACCATGTACAATCTCAACCACTGATTGTCTTAAAATGTATGTTTTTCCCTATTGAGAGTTGTGGCTAAACAGTGTTGAAGAAAAAAGTGAGATGGTTCTTCCACAAATCATTAGTTCCAAACTGAAATAAGCCAATTTATATGGTTCACAATATACTTATGTGTTTTTCTGTTTCTAACTTCCAGGAATCTGCATGCATATCAAACTTTCTTCCTGATATTCAAGCCTACCTCAAAATCCTTTTCTTCTCAATCTCAGTAGATGGCTTTAAGTATAATTTATTCATAGAGAATATAGATATAATCAGGTCTAAAAACCTTCCAAGTCCATTCCCTCTCCACTCACCATATAAAAATTAGTTTTCTACTGTCCCCCCCCAAATTCAAAATCTTTAGAAATAAAACTTCAGCATATTTAAATCAGTATTATAAGCTATTCAAAAATTACATCTATTGCAAACACACAGCAGAGAAGGCAATGGCAACCCACTCCAGTACTCTTGCCTGGAAAATCCCATGGACAGAGGAGCCTGGTAGGCTGCAGTCCATGGGGTCGCTACCAGGCAGACACGACTGAGTGACTTCACTTTCACTTTTCACTTTCATGAATTGGAGAAGGAAATGGCAACCCACTCCAGTGTTCTTGCCTGGAGAATGCCAGGACCGGGGAGCCTGGTGGGCTGCCGTCTGTGGGGTCACAAAGAGTTGGATACGACTGAGTGACTGAACTGAACTGAACTGACTGTGTAAGCTGCCTATCATTTCAACTGACTTTTAAAGTGTGGTTTCCAACTAACATGATAACAAGTTTTGGATTCTAATGAGTAAATTGTGAACAGGAGAAAAAGCCTTTAGGTAAATAAATTGGGTAATTAGAACTGAGATGCACATGTGAAGGCAAGGTATTAAAGGGCTATCTATTAAGATGGCTAGACAATCTCTTTAAAGAGGTCTCTTTAAAGATCTCTTTCCATCAGCAAGAGTGGGTGTTAATCATTCAGTTAATTCTGACTGTAGTCCTTTGGAGTGTAGCCCATCAGGCTTCTCTGTCGATGGGATTCTCCAATCAAGAATACTGGAGTGGGTACCACTGCCTTCTCCAGGAGATTTTCCCAACCCAGTGATCTAACCCAGGTCTCCTGCACTGAAGGTGGATTCTTTACCACCTGAGCTGCCAGAGACTTTCACTTTCACACACTTTCCATCAGCAAAGGGAAAGATTTAAAAATTTGCTTGTTTGGACCTAATGAAGAAATATCAAAGTTCCCTTTTAATTTTAATTTTGATAATTCAAATTTTATGTTCTGTCCTCTGCCAGATTGTAGTTTCAAATGGATACTAGTAACTGATCTAGAATACAGTATACTAACGCATATATATGGAATTTAGAAAGATGGTAACGATAACCCTGTATACGAGACAGCAAAAGAGACACTGATGTATCGAACAGTCTTATGGACTTTGTGGGAGAGGGAGCGGGTGGGAAGATTTGGGAGAATGGCATTGAAACATGTAAAATATCATGTATGAAACGAGATGCCAGTCCAGGTTCAACGCACGATACTGGATGCTTGGGGCTGGTGCAGTGGGACGACCCAGAGGGATGGTATGGGGAGGGAGGAGGGAGGAGGGTTCAGGATGGGGGAAAAAAAAAAAAAAAGAAAAGTAAAAAAAAAAAAAAAAGAAAACTCAAAGCTGAGAAATAAGTTTAATTGGTTTCAGATAGAGAGAAAATCAGTGCATCTAAAAGAAGTGAATATGATCGCCTTAGAGGAACATATTCTTAAACCAGGCCATCCAAAATGAGCACCATATAGACTCAGATGAACATGAGTATGCTTTAAAACATCATCACACTTGGGATCCTAGAAGCAAGAGAGTGGAAATAATACACAGCAGAATTCAAATTTGTAAGATACTTATATTAATATATTACAGTTTTCATACTGGATATAAAACTGTGATTAAAAATTTCAAGTTCAGTTCAGTCACTCAGCTATGTCTGACTCTTTGCAACCCCATGGACTGCAGCATGCCAGGCTTCTCTATCACCAACTCCCAGAGTTTCCTCAAACTCATATCCATTGAGTTGGTGATGCCATCCAACCATCTCATCCTCTGTTGTCCCCTTCTCCTCCTGCCTTCAATCTTTCCAAGCATCAGTGGCCAAGGTATTGGAAATTCAGCATCAGTCCTTCCAATGAATATTCAGGACTTATTTCCTTTGGGATTGACTAGTTTGATCTTCTTGCAGTCCAAGGGACTCTCAAGAATCTTCTCCAATACCACAGTTCCAAACCGTCAATTCTTTGGTGCTCAGCTTTGTTTATGGTGAAACTCTCATATCCATCAGATCAGATCAGATCAGTTGCTCAGTTGTGTCCGACTCTTTGCGACCTCATGAATCGCAGCACGCCAGGCCTCTCTGTCCATCACCAACTCCCAGAGTTCACTGAGACTCACGTCCATCGAGTCAGTGATACCATCCAGCCATCTCATCCTCTGTCGTCCCCTTCTCCTCCTGCCCCCAATCCCTCCCAGCATCAGAGTCTTTTCCAATGAGTCAACTCTTCGCATGAGGTGGCCAAAGTACTGGAGTTTCAGTTTTAGCATCATTCCTTCCAAAGAAATCCCAGGGCTGATCTCCTTCAGAATGGACTGGTTGGATCTCCTTGCAGTCCAAGGGACTCTCAAGAGTATTCTTCAACCCACAGTTCAAAAGCATCAATTCTTTGGCACTTAGCCTTCTTCACAGTCCAACTCTCACATCCATACATGACCACAGGAAAAACCATAGCCTTGACTAGACGAACCTTTGTTGGCAAAGTAATGTAAAAACCATAGCTAGACAAACCTTTGTTGGTAAAGTGATGTCTCTGTTTTTTAATATGCTGTCTAGGTTGGTCATAGCTTTTCTTCAAGGAGCAAGCATTTTTTAATTTCATGGCTGCAGTCAACATCTGCAGTGATTTTGGGGTTCTCTGGTGGCTCAGAGTTAAAGAATCTGCCTGCAATGCAGGCAACAAGTGTTCAATCCCTGGGTGGGGAAAATCCCCAGGAGGAGAGCATGCAACCCAATCCAGTATTCTTGCCTGCAGAATCTCATGGACACAGGAGCCTGGTGGGCTATGGACCATAGGGTTGCAAAGAGTCAGGTTTAACTGAAGTGACTGAGCACACATACAACTATAGTTTCAGAGAACTAAAAAATAGATGAAGATGTTAGGAAAGATAAAACTCCAAAGGCAAAGAGATGGAAAACATTTCTATGCTTTTGAATCACTTATGGAGAGGAGTAAGGTAATGAGATCTATCCCTAAGTATTATCAAAATTCTAAAAGAAGAAACCTTAGTAGGGGAAAATAAATTCATGATGACATACTGGATAAAGATTTTTTCAGAATTTATTGGTGATAGTAATCTCAAATTCAGTAAAGTACAAGTGTGTGCTGAGTGCTCAGTCCCTCAGTCATGTCCAACTCTTTTCCAGCCCACCAGAGTCCTCTGTCCATGGAATTTTCAGGCAAGAATTCTGAAGTGAGTTGCCATTTCCTACTCCAGGGGATCTTCCTGACCCAGAGATTGAACCTGTGTCTCTTGCACATCCTGCATTGGCTGGTGGACTCTGTACAACTGTGCCAACCGGAAAGCCCCCATACAACACTTTATCTTATCCAAAAGGCTGAGAAATGATTTCCTTCTCCAGGGCATCTTCCCCACCCATGGAGGGAACCCACATCTCCTGCATCACAAGGCAGATTATTTACCATTGATCCACCAGGAAAGTCATTGTATAAAGAAACCCAATAAATGTAGTTTAAAAGAACTCTTGTAGAAATACTATAGTGAAACTGTTGATCATGAAAGACATAGGAAGATTTCATAAACATTCAGAGTAAACAGGTTTCCAATCGACAAATCCTAATTAGAATGACTGCAAGCTGATCAAGAGCAAAAATGAAACAAAAAAACTAATCAATAAAACTTAGGATTGGTCTCTAAGTAGAGAAATATAATTTTACCTAAACTGACTTAAAATAGAAAATCTGAATATATATTTAAAACAATTAAACAAAATAAATAGTAAGTGCATATGTTTGCCAAAATATCTAAAAATTTTGAGGAGATAGGGTCTGTTTTTTTTTTTTTTCTTTTCCACATTTATCTACTGTGTAGATGTTCACTTTGTATAGGCAGGCAAAGCTCTTAAATGATAAGTAATACATAAAAAACAACAGTTAAGATGTGAATTCCATAATTTAAAACTATTAGGTGATCTTTGGTAGCAAATTATTTGTTGGAACCACACACGTGTGTGTGTGCATGCATGTGCAAGTGTCTACGTGAATGTGCACATTCACGTGCACATTATTAAATGCTGGTAGCCTATTAAATGCTGGTAGCCTATTAAATGCTGGTAGCCTAACCAAACGAAGGAGGATTTCATGCCATTTTGTGTATGTTGGTGAAATTCAAATATTTGAATTTTTGGGCAGTTTTACTTATAAGAATTTATTTATTGACTTGCTTATTTATAAAAGGGAAAATAATTCTCAGAGCATTGATTACTTTAAATGTATTGTTCATTTTGAAATATCAATTTTTAAAAGCATTTTTGACACCCTGTATTACACAGTTGGTTAAATTCCCTAAACAGGATGTTATTTTGTAAGTGCTATTCAATTCGTGTGATCATCATAAATTAGTGGGTAGAAATATAATAGTAGAAAAAGCACTGAGAAAAGAATCAAAACAAAGAATATTTCTACCATATTAGCTGGGGTAATAGACTTGTTTCTCTTCTTTTTCTATTTAAGTCAAATTTATTTGAAATCACTTGAGCCTGATGAAAGTGAGAATCCAAAGAAATATCTCACTTTCTGATATGTAAAATAGTAGGGATATTCTCAAAGACAAAGAGTGCATTTTTATAGAATGACTTCTTATGGTCACTGTTAACACCTGTTCTATAGAGGACAAATTCCTTTCTGTGATTATGATATTGACTTTAACAATTTTTTAATTGAAGCATAACTGATTTACAATGTTGTGACAATCTTTGTTATATAGCAAAGTAACTCAGTTATACACATATAGACATTCTCTTTGTTGAATATTCTTCTCCATTATGGTTTATCACAGGATATTGAATATAATTCCCTGTGCTGTATAGCAGGAACTTATTGTTTATCCACCCTATATATAATAGTGTGCATCTGCTAATCCCAAACTCCCAGTCCTTCCCTCCTCCACCCCTTCCCCCTAGACAACAGCAACTCTGTCTCTATGTCTCTGAGTCTGCTTCTATTTTGTAGATACTTCATTTGTGCCATGTTTTAGATTCTATATATATATATATATATATATATATATATATATACATAAAATATCATATGGTATTTATCTTTCTCTTTCTGACTTCACTTAGTATGATAATCTCTAGTTGCACACATCTAAGTCAGTTTCTTAATCATACTGAGTATACTTATCTATGTTTATGTTCAGTTGCTTCAGATGTGTCTCTTTGCAACTCCATGGGACCGCAGCCTGCCAGAGGCCAGCCATGCCAGTGCTTGCAGGCTCTGCCCATGGGATTCTCCAGGCAAGAAAACTGGAGTGGATTGCAGTTTCCTCCCCCAGGGAATCTTCCTGACCCAGGGATTAAACTCAGGTCTCCTGCATTGAAGGCAGATTCTTTACTATCTGAGCAACCAGAGAAGCCTATGGATATGATAAGGCATCTTAAGTAGTTCAGTGATAAAGAATACACTTGCCAATGCAGAGGTCCCAGGTTCCATCCCTAGGTGAGGAAAATCACCTGGAGAAGAAAATGGCAACCCACTCCAGTATACTTGCCTGGGAAATCCTATGGACAGAGGAGCCTGGTGGGTTACAGTCCAGGGGCTAGCAAAAGAGTCGAACATGATGTAGTGACTAAACAACAAGGGTTACATTGGAAAGATGTGCAAGAGTGACTCTAGGTTATTGTAGTTATCCAAACAAGCATTGGAAACAGTGAATTAAGGAGAAAACAGTAAGGGCCAGCGATGAAGAAGGTACTTTTGGATAGGTTACCAAAGCCAAGGAGAAGAACTGAACAATTTGATCATTTTATAAAAAGCTGGTTCTGAGGTTAGTCAATAGGTTGGTGATAAAAACCACATCTGTACATAACTTCAGAAAATTAGTAGAGGGTATCAGCGTCACAGTTCTGGAAAGAATATCACTCCACTCTTTCATTTCTACTTTGACTAAATTAGATGATTAAGGGTTAAATCAATTCTAATATATTTTAATATCAATAGAGTATTGTATTAGTGTCTGACAAAATAACTCTGGAATATTAATTAAACTGGCTTGCCTATGAATACTATTGCATAAAATATAGTTGTGGTGAAGAACCAGAGATTTAATATAACTGATAAGTCTTTACATACCTAACTCCCAATATTGTGTTAGTTTATTTTAAATGTCAGTTGAAAACAAGGAAATGATTCATCTTAATTAATCCTTAGAAATTTCCAAAATAATAATATTGTTTCCCAAAAGGTGATGAAGATAATGAAAAGACTAAAGCATACTTTGGAATAATGATAAAATATGTCCAATTTTTAAGTATCAAAACTTGCAAATGTATGAATTAAATATGTAAAATACAGCATTTCTCTTGTATCATACATATTTGTTAATACAGTAATCCTAGAACCCCATTTCTAAGAAAAATATCTGTTTTTATAGATTGTTCAAATAAGCACCACAAACAAATTTGTGAAAAACATTTCATACCTAAATACATCTGTAAATTCAAAAACTTGGAGGTTTTACATATGAAAAGAATTAGCTTAGCCTAGGAATGATTGGGACCAAAAGGCAAATGGTTGGAACACTGGATTCCCAAGTGTAAGGAAATCTCTGGTGACTGACATTGAACAAAATGCATAAAAAGTGCTAAGCACAGTTACAAAATGCATGTAACATCTTTATTGATTTTTTTTTTTTCTTTATGTGGTAGCTCAGAAAGCATGAAGCTAGATGAATAAGTCCAGGTATTTTGATATTTCAATGACCAATCCCAGAGGGTGCTAAGGTGAGAAGAACAGAAAAGAAGAAAAAGGGGGAAAAAAAAAAACTTTATGAGTTGATGGTTTCCATCCCTATACCAAATGATACAATCCAATTTTGAATCCAATTTAAAACTTCTGGCCTCAAGGTCTGGAAAGGTGAGACCCTCACCATCTCAGCAATCACATGACTACATTCACCCCCTGCCTTCTGATCCACTGACTCACAATGTTGTCTGTTTAAGGTTATTCTTAAAGGAATTGAGAAAAGGAAATTTCTTTATTGCAGTTAAAGGACAAAAATATAGACTTTATTCCCCATTTCCAAACATTCCTTTGAAATTCTCTTAAGTCCAGACCCAATTTTTTTTTGAGCAAAAGCATATTCACTGTTCATAGGCATTCAGTTAAGATATACAATGATTCAAGATTTCATTTCACTTTAGAAGTCTTCTCAACATCATCCTTATTTTCCTTAATTGACATTTATCTAAACTATAATTTGTTATCCAATTCAACAAGCCTTTTAAAAAATTCTTCTATAAATATCCAAGGCATAAAGACGTGTCTGAGGACAAAGAGATCAAAAAGAGTCAAGTCCTGCCTCTAATGGTAACAAAATATTTTAAATGAGAACCAATAAAAATTTGCAAATTACTCCTAAGTCATTCTTATTATTGCTTATTTGTATACTTTCTATTATTAATATTACTAAATATTCCCATTTGATCAACATACCAGGAATTGGTGGAATTACCCAGGATGGCTAGAGGTGGTGTAAGATCAACTATTCTCTGTGACAGAAATATTTTTAGAAATGTTGAGACGCATATGATCCATGATAGCCATTAGGATCTACCTCTCTAATCTCTGGTTGCTAGTGAGCAAAACTGAACAAAGGTTCCAGCCATACAGCCAAGAAATCCATCAGATTTCCTTGGAAATTGATCCCCAATAGCTGTTCCCAGACAGGGACTGAGCATGAAGGGATACTAAGGCACATCCATTCCTAGAAGGCACTGAAATCCCTTGATACTTGGGTGACTTTGGCTCACAGTCTCCTCAAAGATCAGGCTGAACTCTTAGAAATGCATTGCAATACAGTATTATTAACTGCAGTCACCATGCTGTATATTAGTATACTTGAAAGTTGCTAAGTATAGATATTAAACATTCTCACTGCAAACATACACACAAAACACACAGGAAGTTAACTGTGTGAAGTAATGGATGTGTTAACTAAGCCTTTTATGATAATTATCATTTCACAATGTGTATATATATATATATATATATATAATTATCACATTACACACCTGTTACTTATACAATGTTATATGACAATTAAGTCTCAGTAAAACTAGGGGGAAAAGAACTGTACTGCAGTCTAGGATACTTCTGCCCAACCTTCCTTCTCTCCCTTCATTGTCTTTGCTGTAACTTGATTTAAGTGTGTATCAAGTTTTAATGGCTCTTCTGCCTTTCCCTGATTCTTTTATTTCCTGTACAATCATTGTCCCTAATAAATCTCTTGCAGAGTGAACTGGGCTTTGGCTTTTGCTTTTCAGAAGACCCAGGCAAGCTCATAATGTGACTAAAACTTTTCAAAATGCTAGTTTTTTTCAGATTTCTAACCTACAAAACACTGTTTTGAATTACCATTTCAGAATAAAAACATGTGGAGGACCTGCTACTTAAGAATAGTGTCAGCTCTTTGACATTGTTACGAAGAAATTTGTTAACTTTGTGTCACTACTGACTGCTATTTTTGTGCTTTTCTGAGCACCGAAGAATTGATGCTTTTGAACTGCAGTGTTGGAGAAGACTCTTGAGAGTCCCTTGGACTGCAAGGAGATCCAACCAGTCCATTCAAAAGGAGATCAGTTCTGGGATTTCCTTGGAAGGAATGATGCTAAAGCTGAAACTCCAGTACTTTGGCCACCTCATGTGAAGAGTTGACTCATTGGAAAAGACTCTGATGCTGGGAGGGATTGGGGGCAGGAGGAGAAGGGGATGACAGAGGATGAGATGGCTGGATGGCATCGCTGACTTGATGGACGTGAGTCTCAGTGAACTCCAGGAGTTGGTGATGGACAGGGAGGCCTGGCGTGCTTCGATTCATGAGGTCGCAAAGAGTCGGACACAACTGAGCGACTGATCTGATCTGATGGTTCTTCATGTCTTTGTCTTTGGGTGCAGTTACAGAAAATGAAAGCTAAGAAAAACAGGTTATTACTTAGTTTGTAAATATTAAGAGGGGAAAAAAAAACAACAAGAAAACAGAGTCAAATAAAATAGTTTGAAAGGTCAGTACAGAGAATAAACCCTAAAGAAGGAAGAAAGGAGGGCTCCATGAGTACAGCAGCACCTGAGAAGGAGCCCCAGGCTGAGAGGTCCATGAAGATGCTGCCAGCAGTACTTGAAAAGCAAGAATATACAATGGATTAAAGACAATCTCTTTAACAAGTGGTGCTGGGAAATCTGGTCAACCACTTGTAAAAGAATGAAACTAGACCACTTTCTAACACCATACACAAAAATAAACTCAAAATGGATTAAAGATCTAAACGTAAGACCAGAAACTATAAAACTCCTAGAGGAGAACATAGGCAAAACACTCTCTGACATACATCACAGCAGGATCCTCTATGACCCACCTCCCAGAATATTGGAAATAAAAGCAAAAATAAACAAATGGGACCTAATTAACCTTAAAAGCTTCTGCACATCAAAGGAAACTATTAGCAAGGTGAAAAGACAGCCTTCAGAATGGGAGAAAATAATAGCAAATGAAGCAACCGACAAACAACTAATCTCAAAAATATACAAGCAACTCCTACAGCTCAACTCCAGAAAAATAAACGACCCAATCAAAAAAATGGGCCAAAGAACTAAATAGACATTTCTCCAAAGAAGACATACAGATGGCTAACAAACACATGAAAAGATGCTCAACATCACTCATTATCAGAGAAATGCAAATCAAAACCACTATGAGGTACCATTTCACACCAGTCAGAATGGCTGCGATCCAAAAGTCTACAAATAAATGCTGGAGAGGGTGTGGAGAAAAGGGAACCCTCTTACACTGTTGGTGGGAATGCAAACTAGTACAGCCACTATGGAGAACAGTGTGGAGATTCCTTAAAAAACTGGAAATAGAACTGCCTTATGATCCAGCAATCCCACTGCTGGGCATACACGCTGAGGAAACCAGAAGGGAAAGAGACACGTGTACCCCAATGTTCATCGCAGCACTGTTTATAATAGCCAGGACATGGAAGCAACCTAGATGCCCATCAGCAGATGAATGGATAAGAAAGCTGTGGTACATATACACAATGGAGTATTACTCAGCCATTAAAAAGAATACATTTGAATCAGTTCTAATGAGGTGGATGAAACTGGAGCCTATTATACAGAGTGAAGTAAGCCAGAAGGAAAAACATAAATACAGTATACTAATGCATATATATGGAATTAGAAAGATGGTAACAATAACCCGGTGTACGAGACAGCAAAAGAGACACTGATGTATAGAACAGTCTTATGGACTCTGTGGGAGAGGGAGAGGGTGGGAAGATTTGGGAGAATGGCATTGAAACATGTAAAATATCATGCAAGAAACGAGTTGCCAGTCCAGGTTCGATGCACGATACTGGATGCTTGGGGCTAGTGCACTGGGACGACCCAGAGGGATGGTATGGGGAGGGAGGAGGGAGGAGGGTTCAGGATGGGGAACACATGTATACCTGTGGAAGATTCATTTTGATATTTGGCAAAACTAATACAATTATGTAAAGTTTAAAAATAAAATAAAATTAGAAAAAGAAAAGAAAAGAAAAGCAGAATAGCGTATATACATTTTGGCAATACACTGTGTTCTGATTATCAAATACATATAACATGCATGTTTATGCAAATATTCTTACTAAGTATTAATCTCTGAAAGACAGTAAGAATGTTTCATATAAAACATTTGACTAGCAACATTTTCACAAATTCTTTCAAATTATTGTACAATAACATAAACTAAAATTTAAGCTTTATTGTTGAGACAAAAGTTGCTATGCATAATCTCCATAGTTCCTATGGAATGGTTTTAATATAATAATTATTATCAGTTCTATTTATTTATCAGTAACAAAGTATTGCATGCTTGCTTAGTCACTTAGTTGTGTCCAATTCTTTGTGATGCTATGGACTGTAGCCAACCTGGCTCCTCAGTCAATGGGATTCTCCAGGCAAGAATACTGGAGTGGGTTGCCCTGCCCTCCTCCAGAAGATCTTCCAGATCCAAGGATAGAAAATATCTGCATCTCCTGTGTTGCCTGCACTTCAGGTTGATTCTTTACCCACTGAGTCATTGGGAAACAATTACCTAAGTGATGTAAAAATAATTACTGAAGATAAACTAAAGATGTAGTTACTTATGAATTAACTCATTAAATGTAATAGATGAAAACAAGCAAAAGATTACTTTTATACAATAAAAAATTGAAACAGGAAAACTTAAAAAATACGAATAACTTTATATTTGCCAGCAAAGTACATCATGAGAAACGCTGGGCTGGAAGAAGCACAAGCTGGAATCAAGATTGCCAGGAGAAATATCAATAACCTCAGATATGCAGATGACACCACCCTTATGGCAGAAAGTGAAGAGGAACTCAAAAGCCTCTTGATGAAAGTGAAAGTGGAGAGTGAAAAAGTTGGCTTAAAGCTCAACATTCAGAAAATGAAGATCATGGCATCTGGTCCCATCACTTCATGGGAAATAGATGGGGAAACAGTGGAAACAGGGGCAGACTTTATTTTTGGGGGCTCCAAAATCACTGCAGATGGTGACTGCAGCCATGAAATTAAAAGACGCTTACTCCTTGGAAGGTAAGTTATGACCAACCTAGATAACATATTCAAAAGCAGAGACATTACCTTGCCAACAAAGGTCCATCCAGTCAAGGCTATGGTTTTTCCTGTGGTCATGTATGGATATGAGAGTTGGACTGTGAAGAAGGCTGAGCACTGAAGAATTGATGCTTTTGAACTGTGGTGTTGAAGAAGACTCTTGAGAGTCCCTTGGACTGCAAGGAGATCCAACCAGTCCATTCTGAAGGAGATCAGCCCTGAGTGTTCTCTGGAAGGAATGATGCTAAAGCTGAAACTCCAGTACTTTGACAACCTCATGCTAAGAGTTGACTCGTTGGAAAAGACTCTGATGCTGGGCGGGATTGGGGGCAGGAGGAGAAGGGGATGACAGAGGATGAGATGGCTGGATGGCATCACTGACTCGATGGACATGAGTTTGAGTGAACTCCAGGAATTGGTGATGGACAGGGAGGCCTGGCATGCTGCAATTCATGGGGTCGCAAAGAGTTGGACACAACTGAGTGACTGAACTGAACTGAACTGACTGAAAGATAAATAATTAACTTTACATTGATAACATAAAAATAGTGTGAGAAGGAAAGCTGAGAGGCTTCAGAGCAGATAGCCACATTCTGTTCCACTGAATATATTCCTGTGAATTTTTTCTTCAAAATATATTGTTCTTAGTCAAGCTTCCTTAACTAGCATTGAATTGTTTGTCCCTCCCAGAAATGTACACAATATACTGACAAACTAAAGGCCTTCAGCACAAGCGCACAAACATATACCTGGGCATATTTAAACCTGTAAAACTTTTTTTAACTCCTTGTGCCTAAATTTATTTGTGCAAGGAACATTTTTAATATGATATTTAATAATATACTATTAAATAGTGTTCTACTTTTCTACACTCATATTCATATATATCCTTTAATCAATTATAATGGTAAAGTATCATATATTTAATAATGAAGTGTTTAACATTTGTAAAATTTAAGCCCACTATTTAGTCATATCTTGGAATCTTTTGTGTTAGGTTGATAGTCTTAAAAATCTTACACTAAGAAATTATGCATATTAAAATGCCCTACATCTCATAGACATATACAAGGCAAAAAGAGGCAGGGAAAAGTTCATAGCATCCTAAAGTTCACAGCATAAAGGAAGGGAGGAATTGTTTTAAAAAATAGAAAAAACCCTAAATAATTCTGAAGTTAGAAGATGGAATATTTACATGCAGCAGGACTTGACAAGTATGTGAGTGCTTCTGAATGTATGGCAGGCAGTTGCTTCCTGGGAGCTGTTGCCCCTCCTCATGGCTAATGATGACAGGCCTCTGAGTGAGCACGTATTTAGGTGGGTTTCCCTTGGAACAAGGAGGCATTTGAGAACTGCATTAACTCATATTGTCCTTAGCCTTTGTCCTTTGAAATGTCTGTATACTGGCTTGATAGAAAGTCAAACACAAACAGCCTTGAACCTGGTCATCATTCTCATCAATCTTTTACTTGGGGCTTCTGTGTAATGGTATGGCCTGTGTGTGGTAGTTAGCAGGACTGAAAAGAAGGGTCCCTGGGTAAAGAGGGTCAAGCATGATTTTTTACCTCCTTTTTTATCTCCTGGGATTGACTGATGCGACCTTTGCGCATTTGGGTTCTATTTCCCAAAGGAAGGGAGACCAAATAGTCACCTGTGGGGAGAGGCTGGTATCCCTGCAACCAGACTTGAGTTCAGTACATGAGGTCTGAAGAGAACGTGTTTTAACAATAGCTAAACTTCTCATCTTGCTAGTATCAAAAAAACAAACAAAAAAACCCCCCTCGAATCTTGAGAAGTGGTACCCATTTTACATCTCTGTTGGAGGTTTTCCAGCAGACAAGTGGCCAGAATGTGAAATCCAGTGCTGACTGAAATTCTTTGAGGCACTAAGATGGCCACACGGGACTCACAGAGTCAGAGAAGGTGATTTAGCATTAGCTACAAGGCCTGGTAGGTGGATTCTACATGTAATATAACAACAGAGTGAAATACTTGTGGTATTCTATCATTCTAACGTAGTAGGCAGAATAATGCCACCCAAAGATGTCACATTCTAATCCACAGAACCTCAGAATATATTAGGTTACATCAGATCCAATCAGATCAATCGCTCAGTTGTGTCCGACCCTTTGTGACCCCATGAATCGCAGCACGCCAGGCCTCCCTGTCCATCACCAACTCCCAGAGTTCACTCAGACTCATGTCCATCGAGTCAGTGATGCCATCCAGCCATCTCATCCTCTGTCGTCCCCTTCTCCTCCTGCCCCCAATCCCTCCCAGCATCAGAGTCTTTTCCAATGAGTCAACTCTTCGCATGAGGTGGCCAAAGGACTGAAGTTTCAGCTTTAGCATCATTCCTTCCAAAGAAATCCCAGGGCTGATTTCCTTCAGAATGGACTGGTTGGATCTCCTTGCAGTCCAAGGGACTCTCAAGAGTCTTCTTCAACACCACAGTTCAAAAGCATCAATTCTTCGGTGCTCAGCCTTCTTCACAGTCCAACTCTCATATCCATACATGACCACAGGAAAAACCATAGCCTTGACTAGATGGACCTTTGTTGGCAAGGTAATGTCTCTGCTTTTGAATATGTTATGTAGGTTGGTCATAACTTACCTTCCAAGGAGTAAGCGTCTTTTAATTTCATGGCTGCAGTCACCATCTGCAGTGATTTTGGAGCCCCCCAAAATAAAGTGTGACACTGTTTCCACTGTTTCCCCATCTATTTCCCATGAAGTGGTGGGACCAGATGCCATGATCTTCATTTTCTGAATGTTGAGCTTTAAGCCAACTTTTTCACTCTCCACTTTCACTTTCATCAAGAGGCTTTTGAGTTCCTCTTCACTTTCTGACATAAGGGTGGTGTCATATGCATATCTGAGGTTATTGATATTTCTCCCGGCAATCTTGATTCCAGCTTGTGCTTCTTCCAGTCCAGCGTTTCTCATGATGTACTCTGCATATAAGTTAAATAAGCAGGATGACAATATACAGGCTTGACAAACTCCTTTTCCTATTTGGAACCAGTCTGTTGTTCCATGTCCAGTTCTAACTGTTGCTTCCTGACCTGCATACAAATTTCTCAAGAGGCAGATCAGGTGGTCTGGTATTCCCATCTCTTTCCAAATTTTCCACAGTTTATTGTGATCCACACAGTTAAAGGCTTTGGCATAGTCAATAAAGCAGAAATAGATGTTTTTCTGGAACTCTCTTGCTTTTTCCATGATCCAACAGATGTTGGCAATTTGATCTCTGGTTCCTCTGCCTTTTCTAAAATCAGCTTACACATCAGGAAGTTCACGGTTCATATAGCAAAGGGAATTAAGTTTGCAGATAGAATTAAGGTTGCTAATCAATTGACTTTAAGAGAGACATCAGCACCTTGGTTGTCCACGTAGGCCCAATGTAATTACAATTTCTCTAAATGAGGAAAAAAAATGGAAAAGGAGGCAGAGTGAAAGTAAGAGAGACACTGGTAGGGTCCAAAAGTGAGAGAATGTGGCCAGCCTTTGAAAAATGAATATAGGAAGAAAATAGATATTCCTGTAGAGCCACAAGCATGAAACACAGTCCTGCTAGACCTTGGTCTTTAACTATGAGACTCATTGGAATTTCTTAAGTACATAATTGCAAGCAAATAATTTTGTGAGGTTTCTTAAGCCTTTAGGTTTGTAGTAATTTGTTACATCTGTAGAAAACTAGCATATTCTTATACAACAGACCTGGGCAACGCTAAGGAAATGATTCATTTCTTATACACATAAAGAGAGTCTTTTGTAATTAACGGCACCTCCAATGACATCAAAATAAGAGCCTAGACTTCAAATATGCATAGTCTTTAAATGCTTATTATTTTTATTTTTAGTTCTAAACACTATAGTAAAGGGTCTATTGGGTCGCTTAGTCTTTACTGTCCTGTCTGCAGGGATGACTCTGAGTGAATGACAAGCACCCCTTAAATTCAAATTGCCTTAATCTTTTTTGAATGGTTTAAATAAATATAGTCATTTTCTAGTCTTGCTAGAAGAGAAAATTGGCAATAAAGAGAATGATGTAATTGGAATATGGGACAAGGACATGCAGAGCCTTTTAGGATTCTTCTAAGAAAAGAGCGGTAACTTTGAGTTTCTAGGCAACAGTTTATCGAGAGAAAACCCTCTGGTTGATTCAGAGTGCTTCATAGAATAAAATGCCTCTTGATAGAATATCACTCACCACAGCCCTAAACGTAGCACACACTAAAATCCATCATTAATTATATGTCCTAAACTAGAATGAAGAGTCGGAGAAGGCAATGGCACCCCACTCCAGTACTCTTGTTTGGAAAATCCCATGGATTCCAATGGATGGAGGAGCCTGGGAGGCTGCAGTCCATGAGTTCGCTAAGAGTCAGACACGACTGAGCGACTTCACTTTCACTTTTCACTTTCATGCATTGGAGAAGGAAATGGCAACCCACTCCAGTGTTCTTGCCTGGAGAATCCCAGGGATGGGGGAGCCTAGTGGGCTGCTGTCTATGGGGTCGCACAGAGTCGGACACGACTGAAGCGACTCAGCAGCAGCAGCAGCAAAATGAAGAGTGGAAAAACATTTAGCACCTACTACCTTCACTGTCCTCCCTGGATTATAACCTCTTCAAGGCTACTGACTATATTACTTTTTAAAAAAAAATAATAAATATATACCTAAGTACCTCTACACTGAAAATTTTCAGTAATGACTTCATGATCTGTGAGGTGCTTAGTATCCAGGAGGTCCTCTTAAATGGTGTGTTCTGAAGTCAAACTGTTTATTAAAATTTATAACATGGAAGGGTGTAATGTTGCCTGTTGTAGTATTTTTTTGTAACCTTATGCTGAATTTGTAGATGAGAATTGTTCTTCATACAGGAAAGACTTCTTGCATACACGTGGCAACATGACAGACAGGACTGACATCTGGGATTCTAATTTTGCAGAGACTAATAATAGATGACAGATTAAGATAATTGACAGTGTCATTGTGAAGGATTTATAATAACAGCAAAAGGGACTTCGATTGATATTTGGAGGAGAAGGCAAGGGACTATCACAGGGAAATTAATGATTTCACAGGTATTAGACTTCAAACATAGTTTAATAAGCCTCGAATTCATATGGTAAGTGAAAATAATCTGTGGTTTTCATACTAGACTTTTCTCTTCCCATTTTCTCATATCACAAAGTACATGATAGGTGTTAATAAAATTCAGAAGAGCAGGTAGTTTTTACATAGTATATAAATAAAATAAATCAGTAATCTATTTATAAGTTATATAGTTATCATTAGTTTATAGGTTATGCAATTATTAGATGTATATGTTACATTTGATTTAGGTCATACCTGAATGGTCTAGTGGCTTTCCCTATTTTGTTCAATTTAAATCTGAATTTGGCAATAAGGAGTTCATGATCTGAGCCACAGTTAGGGCCAGGTCTTGTTTTTGCTGACTGCATAGGGCTTCTCCATCTTTGGCTGCAAAGAATATAATCAATCTGATTTTGGTGTTGACCATCTGGTGATGTCCATGTATAGAGTCTTCTCTTGTGTTGTTGGAAGAGGGTGTTTTGTATGACCAGTGTGTTCTCTTGGCAAAACTCTATTAGTCTTTGCCCTGCTTCATTCTGTATTCCAAGGCCAGATTTGCCTGTTACCCCAGGTGTTTCTTGACTTCCTACTTTTGCATTCCAGTCCCCTCTAATGAAAAGGACATCTTTTTTGCGTGTTAGTTCTAAAAGGTCTTGTAGGTCTTCATAGAACCATTCAACTTCAGCTTCTTCAGCGTTACTGGTTGGGGCATAGACTTGGATTACTGTAATATTGAGTGGTTTGCTTTGGAAACGAACAGAGATCATTCTGTCGTTTTTGAGATTGCATCTAAGTTCTACATTTCGGACTGTTTTGTTGACCATGATGGTTACTCCATTTCTTCTAAGGGATTTCTGCCCTCAGTAGTAGATATAATGGTCATCTGAGTTAAATTCACCCATTCCAGTCCATTTTAGTTTGCTGAATCATAGAATGTCGATGTTCACTCTTGCCATCTCCTGTTTGACTGCCGGGAGCTGGCATATTGCATATTGAGTGCATATTGCATATTGCATATTGAGTGCAGCACTTTCCTCAGCATCATCTTTCAGGATCTGGAATAGCTCAACTGGAATTCTACCACTGCCGGGAGCCAGCGTGAGGAACTCCACCCATGACAAAGGTCATGAGGAAGGAAAGGCGGGATCGAGCCTCAGGAGTCCCCCATCTACCCCCAAAACCAGAGTCTGCCTACTTTCTGCTTTGTGCTTTCACCTACACCTCTGACTTTACGGGGGGCTGTCCCCCACTACCTCTCTCTGAAAAAAGAGTTAGCTTACAGCTCCAGTTAATAATTCCTGGGTGTGACAGTGTTTCAACCTACAAACTCCTTTGGAAATCCTCTAGCCTGCCTGAATAGGTTTTTCCAGCCACATGTGATTGTTCAGAGCCTCCCAACTGTGAGAGGCAGGAGATGTTCTAAACTGTCTAAACACAGATTCTTTTGAGTAGTTAAAAGATTGATTAGAAATTGTATTGGTGAAGGGATTTTCACTTGTTGGGCCAATGTTTGCTGCTAAGTTTCCATATCCCTTACCTGCTGTGTCCCTGGCAGTGTATTGATTAATATAATTGGTGTAAGTAGTAGCTTTAATGTTTGTAACCTGGGACCCTTGAGTTAATTCTTTTTCTTGTTATAGCCCACCACACCTTTGCTCTGTAGGAATGCAACTTTATCTAATGCTTTTGGAGGGTGGCTCCTGACCAATCACCTTTAGAGAAAAATAAGTTTTCTGAAGAAAGGGTCTTAAAATGTTAACAGGCCTCCAGGCCAGAAGATGATGCAAATCACCTAAGCTTTTGTATATGATAAGTTTGCAGGAAGAAAGCCTGGCTTGCTGCCTGACTCTACCCCTTCCCCCATTATCCTCTATGCATAACTTAAGGTATAAAAACTACTTTGGAAAATAAAGTGTGGGCCTTGTCCACCGAAACTTGGTCTCCCCATGTCGTTCTTTCTTTCACCTTCTAGCTGAACTTTTCCTCTGAGGCAGGGAAGCTCGTCAAGCCTACTAATTTTGCCTGGGCTTCTAAGATCTGACCGGGGAGGCCTTAGTGTCTCCTCTCCTTCAGGAGAACGGGAGGCTGCCTGCGGCCTTCGTAGGTGACGTAAATTCCCTGCTTTGGAATTTTATTCAGCCTCTTTTCTTTACTGAATTTCTTCGCTGAGCTATCCTTATTTCACCACTCTTTATATCCTTAATAAACGTTTAATTAAGCAGTTGTTTCCTGATCCTCGCCAACGCCGTCCCCGCTTCGAATTCCCTGGATCAGCCCGGGCTGGTCCCCAGCATTTGACTACTTCCAATTTGCCTTGATTCATGGACCTAACATTTGAGATTCCTAGGCAATATTGCTCTTTACAGCATTGGACCTTGCTTCTATCACAAGTCATTTCCACAACTGGGTGTTGTTTTTGCTTTGGCTCCATCCCTTCATTCTTTCTGGAGTTATTTCTCCACTGATCTCCAGTAGCATATTAGGCACCTACTGACCTGGGGAGTTCCTCTTTCAGTATCGTATCATTTTGCCTTTTCATACTGTTCATGGGGTTCTCAAGGCAAGAATACTGAAGTGGTTTGCCATTCCCTTCTGTAGTGGACCCCATTCTCTCCACCTTGACCTAACTGTCTTGGGTGGCCCCATATGGCATGGCTTAGTTTCATTGCGTTAGACAAGGCTGTGGTCTATGTGATTGGATTGACTATTTTTCTGTGATTATGGTTTGTGTGTCTTCCCTCTGATGCCTCTTGCAACACATCTTACTTTGGTTTCTCTTACCTTAGACGTGGGTTACTCTTCATGGCTGCTCCAGCAAAGTGCAGCTGCTGCTCCTTACCTTGGACACGGGGCATCTCCTCACAGCTGCCCCGCCTGACCTTGAACGTGGAGTAGCTCCTCTCAGCCCTCCTGTGCCCACGCAGCCACCACTTCTTGGACGCTCCTCTCGGCCGCCGCCCCTGACCTACGTCTGGGGTAGCTCCTCTCTGCTGCCGCCCTAGACCATTCAGGTATGACCCAAATCAAATTATGATTCTACAGTGGAAGTGAGAAATAGATTTAATGGACTAGATCTGATAATAGAGTGCCTGATGAACTATGGATGGAGGTTCATGACATTGTACAGGAAACAGGTATCAAGATCATCCCCATTGAAAAGAAATCCAAAAAAGCAAAATGGCTGTCTGAGTAGTCCTTACAAATAGCTATGAAAAGAAGGGAAGTGAAAAGCAAAGGAGAAAAGGAAAGATATAAGCATCTGAATGCAGAGTTCCAAAGAAAAGCAAGGAGAGATAAGAAAGCCTTCCTCAGCTATCAATGCAAAGAAATAGAGGAAAACAACAGAATGGGAAAGACTAGAGATCTCTTCAAGAAAATTGGAGATACCAAGGGAACATTTCATGCAAAGATGGGCTCAATAAAGGACAGAAATGGTATGGACCTAACAGAAGCAGAAGATATTAAGAAGAGGTGGCAAGAATACACAGAAGAACTGTACAAAAAAGATCTTCATGACACAGATAATCATGATGGTGTGATCACTCACCTAGAGCCAGACATCCTGGAATGTGAAGTCAAGTGGGCCTTAGAAAACATCACTACAAACAAAGCTAGCAGAGGTGATGGAATTCCAGTGAGCTATTTCAAATCCTGAAAGATGATGCTGTGAAGGTGCTACACTCTATATGCAAGCAAATTTGGAAAACTCAGCAGTGGCCACAGGACTGGAAAAGGTCAGTTTTCATTCCAGTCCCAAAGAAAGGCATTGCCAAAGAATGCTCAGAGTACCACACAATTTCACTCATCTCACATGCTAGTAAGGTAATGCTCAAAATTCTCCAAGCCAGCCTTTAGCAATATGTGAACCGTGAACTTCTAGATGTTCAAATTGGTTTTAGAAAAGGCAGAGGAACCGGAGATCAAATTGCCAACATCCACTGGATTATGGAAAAAATAAGAGTTCCAGAAAAACAGAAATTTCTACTTTATTGACTATGCCAAAGCCTTTGACTGTGTGGATCACAATAAACTGTGGAAAATTCTTCAAGAGATGGGAATACCATATCACCTGGCCTGCCTCTTGAGAAACCTCTATGCAGGTCAGGAAGCAACAGTTAGAACGGGACATGAAACAACCGACTGGTCCCAAATAGGAAAAGGAATATGTCAAGGCTGTATATTGTCACCCTGCTTATTTAACTTATATGCAGAGTACATCATGAGAAATGCTGGGCTGGAAGAAGCACAAGCTGGAATCAAGATTGCTGGGAGAAATATCAATACCCTCAGATATGTAGATGACACCACCCTTATGGCAGAAAGTGAAGAGGAACTAAAAAGCCTCTTTTTGAAAATGAAAGTGGAGAGTGGAGAGTTGGCTTAAAGCTCAACATTCACAAAACGAAGATCATGGCATCTGGTCCCATCACTTCATGGGAAATAGATAGGGAAACAGTGGTAACAGTGGCTGACTTTATTTTTCTGGGCTCCAAAATCACTGCAGATGGTGATTGCAGATATGAAATTAAAAGACGCTTACTCCTTGGAAGGAAAGTTATGACCAACCTAGATAGTATATTAAAAAGCAGAGACATGACTTTGTCAACAAAGGTCCATCTAGTCAAGGCTATTGTTTTTCCAGTGGTCATGTATGGATGTGAGAATTGGACTGTGAATAAAGCTGAGCGCTGAAGAATTGATGCTTTTGAACTGTGGTATTGGAGAAGACCCTTGAGAGTCTCTTGGACTGCAAGGAGATCCAACCAGCCAATTTTAAAGGAGATCAGTCCTGGGTGTACATTGGAAAAACTGATGCTAAAGCTGAAAGTCCAATACTTTGGCCACCTCATGCGAAGAGTTGACTCATTGGAGAAGACTCTGATGCTGGAGGGATTGGGGGCAGGAGGTGAAGGAGACGACAGAGGATGAGATGACTGGATGGCATCACTGACTCGATGGACATGGGTTTGTGTAAACTCCTGGAGTTGGTGATGGACAGGGAGGCCTGGCGTGCTGCAATTCATGGGGTTGCAAAGAGTCAACTAAGCGACTGAACTGATATGTTACATTTAGTCATAGACTGTTTAGGGTCAAATACTTTTAAAACCAGCTGCTTAAACTGTCCTTATTTTAGCCATTAGTATGAAACACACATTTTTACAAACGGCATTATTATAATTACCATTCCTCATAATGATTTTAAGGAGATGTTGATTAGTTTTATTCTGTTAGCTTTTAAAAAGAAAGCATTAATGGCAAAATATACATTAATAGGTATTTGGAATTTAACCATAAAATATTATAGTTTATGTCACTGGTAAACATGCCATGAAGAAAAATATAAAGGCATTCACAAGAATTTTATTAAGTTAAATATCTGTTATAGAAAGGAAACACTATATATTGTACATCAGAATGATGAAAGTTCAGTCCTAGGCCAACTCTGTACTAAATTTTTAACTCTCTAAATCAACTTCAGTCTTATTTTAAGCATCACATAATATATGTGAAACTATCTTATACAAAATAAAACACTATATAATGTGCCAGAAATGCTCAGCCATCCACAAAGATTCATATTTTCTCTTTCATAGAACAGAATGCCTGTATTGCATGTCTTTCTTCCTTGTGCATCTAGTGTCGAATTCTCAACACTGATGAATGAAGTTTATAATGTTTCTATCTCTTGGAGCTTATGAAACAAGAGTGTCTTTGTCATGATTTCTGTCCATCTGCTTAACTGAATACAGAGGTCTTGGAAAATCAGAAGAAGCTGTTAAGTTCCTGAGACATCACATGGCAGGCATTTTCTTGCCATGAATATGTTCTTCGGGCTGTAATGTGAGCAAGAAATAATTGTGTGAAAACAGTTGAAATTTGGGTTTTTGCTTGTTCTAGAATCTAGCATTATGATAGAATCATATACATTCATGCAAGTATTTTGAAATAGTCTTCAAGTGAGCAGCACAGTGAGAGTAGTATATTCATCTGTAGTAAGAATGTGAAGTGAAGTGAAGTCACTAAGTCATGTCTGACTCTTTGCAACTCTGTGGACTGTAAGGTACCAGGCTCCCACATCCATGGGGTTTTCCAGGCAAGAGTACTGGACTGGGTTGCCATTTCCTTCTCCAGAGGATATTCCTGATCCAGGGATCAAACCCAGGTCTCCTGCATTGTAGGCAGACGCTTTACCATCTGAGCCATCAGGGAAATACATTAGGTTGGGCAAAGATACATCAAAATCCATAAAAAAATAAATTGGTTAAAACTTATGAAAATTAAAAACTTTCCATTTTCAAAATTAAGAAAATGAAAAGACAAGTCACCCTTTGGTGATAATGACATGTCAATGTAGGCTCATCAGTTGTAATTAACATACCACTCTTGGAGGATGTTGACTGTGGGAGAGAGAGGCTGGGCATGTGTGGGCAGAGGGGGCCTAGGGGTCTCTCTGTACTTTCTGCTCAAATTTGCTATGAACCTAAAACTGCTCTAAAAAGTAAAATAGTGTGTAGCTCCTCCATAAGTTGCACACTAAAAGAAAATATTTGCAAATCATATATGACAAAGGATTTGTACCTAAAACATATAAAGAAAGTTTACAGTCAATCCAGTATTTAAAATATACCCCCAAAATGAGCAAAAGATTTAAATAGATATTTCACTGAAGAGGATATAGGAATGGTTAATTAAGCACATGAAAAGATGCTGAACATCACTAGTCACTAGGGAAATGGAAATTTAAATCACAATGAGACACTACTATACATCCACCAGAATAGCTATAATAAAAGAACTAGACAATAGCAAGCACTGCTTACAATGTGGTGGAAAGGGATCTCATACAATGCTACTGGGAAGGTTAAGTAGTACAGACACTTTGGAAAACTATTTAGTAGTTTCTTAAGTTAAACACAAACTTAACATATGACCTAGAAATTTCTCTCCTAAGAACACACCCAAGAGATGAAAACATATATACCCACAAAGATTTATATATGAATGTTCATAGCATTATTCATAATAGTCAATACTGGAAACAATCCAAATGTCTAACAACCAAGTACTGGATAAACAAATTTGTGTATGTACTCAATGGGATACCATTTAGCACTAAAAAGGAATAAATTTATTCATGTGCCAACATGGAGGGATCTCAAAAGCACTAAGCTAAATGAAATTAAGCAGACTCAAAAGACAGTACTGTATGATTCTATTTACATGCAATGTCTAGAACAGGCAAATTTGTAAAGGCAAAAGCTGATCAATGTGGAGGTCCAAAGGTGAGACTGAGGATTAATTTGCAAATGGCAAAAGGAAAACTTTGGGTGACAAAAATGTTCTAAAGTAGGATTGTGGTAATGGTTGCATAATTGTATAAGTTTACTAAAACCACTTAATTCACTTAGAATGGGCAAATTTTATAGTATGTAAATTATGCCTTAATAAAGCTGTGGGAAAAGTTTCAAGAAATTCAAACAGCCTATCTACCTTTTACTCTTGACAAACGAAATCCTTAAAAATGACTAAACAAATAATTGCAGAGAATTATACCTACTACTTCAGACTTCAACTTATAAAAGTATCAGATCACTGTTCCACTGAGTGACTAATAACCTCAACCCCGCCTCCTGCCACACACACAAACATACCACAGCTAAAGATCACAAATCAGGCCATTGTGCCAAGTTAAAATACTGGAGTATTTGAAATGGAAACGGAAAACACAGCCAAGTTCAAGTTTTGTTTCCCTGTCACTGACTACAATCTTTTTAAATGATATAAAAATTCTGCCTCAGAAAAAAGAGGTCTCATACAGTATAGCAATTTAAGTCATCTAATATTATACCAATATTATACACCTACACTTACATATAGTCAAAGTTATCTGGCTTCTGCCTTGCTTATTTTTGCTGAAGGAAGATGTACACTGGTTTTAGTCATCTAGAAAATGTCTTTAACATTTTATTTTGTAAGTATATTTAACAAAATATTTTTGCATATATCTATGAAACAGCCCTCAAATATGTGCTTTTACAGTTCAGAAACAAACTTCTAAAGTACTGAAAAGCCCTCTCTAATTGGCAAAGTAAATGCTTAAGAAAACATTTGGCTACTGAGATAAACACACATATGCACATTGTATATAAGCAAAAATACATACATTTTTTTCTCCTTCCTTAAAAGTTTACTTCAAATGCGTATGCTACCCAGAATGTATACTCTTCAAAATGCTTTTGTGATATAGAGATAACAAAATTCTGTATATCACACAAAGCATCATTTTAGAAGTTGTCTTACCTATTTCAATTTTATAATCATAAAATAAAGAAGTTTGAAAATATAAGGGAACATATTTCAGATGAATAAGAAGGCTCTATGCCAACACAGGAATAAATATTGTCACATTAATAGGACTCCCTAATTTTAGCTCTTGCCCTCTACATATTGACTTGATATTAAGCATGTATCAAGTTTTCATGTCCTTGTAGTGCTGGGTAAATCAATGAATAATTTATTCCTATCCATACTACTTTGGTGGATTCCTATACAACTCCTAGGCCTTCTATTTTCCAATACCATCCATCAGGCATGAATTTGCAGACATCCTTGGTAACTTAACTGGGACTCTCCAATGGCAGCCTTTAGAGTGCCAAGATCTGCCTCTGCAAACTGAATTGCATTTCAGGCAACAGACAAACTGAGTTTCA
The DNA here is from genome assembly GCF_029378745.1 of Bos indicus. NCBI lineage: Eukaryota > Metazoa > Chordata > Mammalia > Artiodactyla > Bovidae > Bos > Bos indicus. The sequence continues at coordinate 23,380,780 of NC_091776.1, read as the reverse complement.
GTATTCTGATGCCTTGCATAACAACACTCTTACAGAGTGACAACTGGTTTCCTTTCCATCTATGTTTTAAGCAGTAAAGTGATCAAAGAATGCTGTTTTCTAGTCTACTTAAGAGTTCATAGAAATTTAGCTTAGATCCTGCAAAAATACAGAAATAAAAATATTGCTGAAAATTGCATATCAACACTTTGTTGTTCTGCTGCTGCTTTTTAAAAGAACCATATGTATTTCCAGCCTGGTTGGGTCTCTAAAGAGCCAAGGAATAGCCAGATGGTAAACCCATGCAGAGTGCCCCCCTTTAGATTGTTTAGCAGTGTTGCTAGATACTAATACTGGCTTTCATTCCGTATTTTTCTTATTTAAGGGGCCTCATTGTCTGTTCATGAAAAACATTCAGTTCTTTATTTCAGATCTTCATGTGTCTGAATCTTATATGTGAAATAGAATTTACATGTCTTCCCTCCTCCCACCTACCAAGGAGCCTTTTTGGAAAACTACCTTCACAGATAGTTAGCCAAAGGATGCTGCCTCTCTTCACTTGATGGATGAATCCAGTCTGGCCCAATCTGTATAATGTGTTATAAACATGGACATTACTATCTGCATTTGTTTTCCTGTTTCTTCTGAAAATATTTTAATATTTCATTGTTGTTTTTTTTTTAAGAAAGCTTAGTTTTCAGCTAATTTTCTTGAAATAGCTCATCCATCCCTAATGTTAGCTCTAATTTCATGGAGGGTGAGGATGAAATATGCACATCTCATGTGGAAATAATCTTTTTTCAGGAGTGAAACAAAATTAAAAGAAAAAAAAATATTTAAGTAACTACCCATGAGTGATAATCCTTTAATGCATTAACTAGCTGACAGTCACTCATGAGACACTACATCCTGCAAATCTTAAAAAGAGAATTTTTCCTTGTTTCTGTATTTTCCTTTTATCTTTATCCTGAATTTCAGTCTTTAGAAATTGATTTTAAAAGATACAAAGTGATACCTGAAGTCTAGAAGTTCCACATTTGAAAGGTTACTTTCTAATTATTAATGAACTGTGGTGCTTCTAAATATACAGATATAGAATAAAAATAGCAAAGAAGCAGAAAAGAAAATGCATTCAATTCTCAGGATTATCATCATTTCAAATATATTGACATGCAAAAAAAATTCTCAGAGCATTCAGATAAAAAAACAACAACAATTTTTAAGTAGCAGTTCATTGAAAGGCCAGTTTTAGATACTCAGTTTCACATTTTAAAAAACTCTTGACATTTATATATTGCCATAGTGGCAGCACGGTAAGTATCTCCAAAGGGAGACAGTATCTCTTGTGATGCACTAAGTGTTATAAAGGACAGTCATTTCACAATTCCAGATTAAGTCAATAAGTATATTACCATGTAAGCAGTTTTCATGACAGAAACTCAATAATCACTTGCTAACCTGGAGTGCAGACTGTGGAATTGTCCAAGCCATATAACCTGTCTAGTAGGATGAGTAAGTTAAAATACATATCTAATATCCTTGTTTTTTATGGGAAATAATTCAGTTAGGAAATAATCCATATCTTGTATCTGTTCAAATGAGAAAATATCTAGTAACGTTTTATGAGAAACAATACAGATAATATTTATTCTGATTGTGTATACAGAAGTAGATATTAAGGAAATTGGTAATTTTGTCAAGGATTTGCTACAGAGAAATGCTCAAGAAGGAAGACTTTTGTCCTATTACCAATAAATTGAATCTCCGGGAAATAAACTTTCTATACAAGATATCCTTACCTTTTATAAATGTTTATTGTCTTTTAAGTACACATCTGTATCTATTACCTCATTTACTTCTCACAGAAACCCTGTGAATTATTTTTGAAACAGCTTTATGGGGTTAAATCAGCAAGTCAAATTGTGGAGAAGTGGAGTATTGTTTCTCAGGACTTGTTTTCCTCTGAAAGTGGATGTTTCTGTTGATAGGATGTTGTGCAGAAATGAGTACACACTCTAAATTTGGTCTGACAGATGAATTAAAGGAAAGTAAGGGTTTCTATCTTGCATGAGAATAAATTAAGACATTCTGTATCTTTTTGGGCTCCAAAATCCCTGCAGAAGGTGACTGCAGCCATGAAATTAAAAGACACTTAGTCCTTGGAAGAAAAGTTATGACCAACCTAGATAGCATATTGAAAAGCAGAGACATTACTTTGCCAACAAAGGTCCGTCTAGTCAAGGCTATGGTTTTTCCAGTGGTCATGTATGGATGCGAGAGTTGGACTGTGAAGAAAGCTGAGTGCTGAAGAATTGATACTTTTGAACTGTGGTGTTGGAGAAGACTCTTGAGAGTCCCTTGGACTGCAAGGAGATCCAACCAGTCCATTCTAAAGGAGATCAGCCCTGGGATTTCTTTGGAAGGAATGATGCTAAAGCTGAAACTCCAGTACTTTGGCCACCTCATGCGAAGAGTTGACTCATTGGAAAAGACTCTGATGCTGGGAGGGATTGGGGGCAGGAGGAGAAGGGGACGACAGAGGATGAGATGGCTGGATAGCATCACTGACTTGATGGATGTGAGTCTGAGTGAACTCCGGGAGATGCTGATGGACAGGGAGGCCTGGTGTGCTGCAGTTCATGGGGTTGCAAAGAGTCGGACAGGACTGAGCGATTGAACTGAACTGAACTGAACTGATGATTGCCCAACATATGTTGAGATGAAGTCTTTCAATGATAAATAGAGCATTTAAATGTAGACCAAATATCCTCTAATCACAAGTTATTTGGAATATTATCATGTTCCAAATTATCCAAAACATAACATTATTATATTCCAAATTATCAAAAAGAGGATATTTTCTCAAAAAAGCAATATGTTGGAAAATTTAACACATTATTTAATATTGGACATTTTTCCTAAGAGTTTTGAGGCTATTTTGATAAAAACAAACATTTTAAGAAGAACATTGTAAAAAATATTTTGAAACTGGGTATTAGAATCAATATCTAGTTTATTTCTACATTTTTTAAAATTTATTTTTTAATTGGAAGAAAATTGCTTTACAGTGTTGGGTTCTGCCATACAAATCTTGCCATAATCTATCTGTTTTACACATGATAGTATATATATATATCTCAATGCTACAAAAAGATGAGTCAAACTCTAATTTTTAGTATGGTTGTTTAGAACCAAGAAAACACTGGTTCTGGCACATAGTCATAGAAAATTATTGTTATTTTTCGTAACTCACTTAAAATGTATATAAAAATTTAAATACTAATTAAAATACCTGAAAGAATGCTAGAACATGTTTAATTTTAGAGAAGATATTAATCATATTCAATAACTACTTCCATCCCTTGCATAATCATTGAAGTAAGAAAGCAAATCAAACTATAGACAACTATGAAACTATATGTAATGTGATTTTACCATTATAGGAGTTGCTGACAATTCCTATAATGACAATTACTATGATGATATTAGGGAAAAAGAGTTATATAAACTATATTTATTTAATTTAATTACAAATGTATTGTACAATTTAATTCACCTGTTAAAGCTTGGGTCTAAAACAAAACACAACCATTAAGTTTTAGATCAATGATATTTATAAAATAATTTAAAATATATATAGAGAAAGGAGAAGCCATATTCTAAGAAATGTAACTATAGTAGATATTAATATATTTATGAAATTCAGTGCAATATCTATCTAATGGAATATAGGCCATGTTAGTGTGTGTATTATTCTCAATGGTGGTAAAAATTTTAAGTAGCTAAATGTACTTAGATGTTGAAATTTGAATCAAATAACCTATAACAAAAATATTAGCAAAACACCCTTTTAATGTGTGAGGCAAATTCAATAACTTTGTGGAAATCGGCATACTTCAAACTATTCGTTCATCAAAGTCACTTCTAAGATACAGCCTGAAAGAATTAAACACATCCCTAATCACATCATTTTTGACAAAAGAATGACTTAAGCACCAGGTAGAAAATGTCCACCATTAATTTTCTATTTCCTTCAAGCAAAGTGTGGATATTTAAATGACATAAGTGTTGGCGATATAATTTTGGTGTCTTATCCTGTAATAAAAATACAAAAATCAATACCTTTAAGATTGAGAGACCCCTATCTTAAAATTTTATTGCCCATTAACCACTAATGTTTGCTTGTCAGTACATTTTAACATCTTGCCCTTGAACTCCTCTTTCATTTCTATCTATTTCCTTTCCTATACACTCTGCTGCACCTAAATCCACCTCTAGTGTGACCTCATTGTTTTTCCCTGCTCTTGGTCACAGCATTATTGTCTTCCATGACTTTGCTCCCTTGAGAACATTTATTCACCCACTGTAATAACTCTCTTTTGGGTTAATATGGTTTACTAGTGATAAATAGATGAATGAATAACTTTCAACTATTTTAACATACAGGGAAAACATGTTAAACCCTAAGCCTTGTTATTATGCCTTATCATCACACTACAAAAGTTAATATTTGTGGCTATGCACCAAGAGTTTGTGAAACTAATTTTATCCTTATGGTGATTACTAGAGTTATTGATTGATTTTTAAGTAACTTATGACAAAATATATTAATGACTAGGGAAGCCAAAACATTTATAAATAAAACTGAAAATTACCTACAAGTAAAAAAGTAGACTCAGTCAAGAGACTGAGCCAGACATGCCTTGGAGTGTTTGAGTGTCTCCTGCGGAGGCACTGGGTCAGCAGTGATGTGCTGCAGGGACAGGGGCTCTGGCTGTTGCAAACCTCGGGGTGCAGCTTGTGGCATAAGTCCTCTTGGAGGAGGTCGCCTTTAGTACCACCATAGAGCCACTGTGAAGATGACCAACAAACTGAAGAACAGTTATACCAAAGAAGTTCTTGCATTGTTGCAAAAGTTCTAGGGCCAACAACAGATTTCCCAACCTGGGGATCCGGCAAAGGGACTGAGAACACCCAGGGAATTTGACTTTGGAGACCAGTGGGATTTGATTATAGAACTTCTGCAGGACTGGGAAAACGGACTCTTAGAGGGCACAAACAAAACCTTGTGTGCAACAGGACCCAGGAGAAAGGAGCAGTGACCTCTCAAAAGACTGAGCCAAACTTGCCTGTGAGTGTCCAGGAGTCTCTGGCAGAGGCATGGGTTGCAAGTGGTCTGCCACAGGGTTGGGGCACTGAATACAATAGTCCTGGAAGCTACAGGGTGTGCTGTCATAAGTCCTTTTGAAGGAGGCCAAACTACAAGGAGGGAACACAGCCTCACCCATCAGCAGAAAATTGGATTAAAGATTTATTGAGCATGGCCCTACCCATCAGAGCAAGACCAGGATATCCCCACAGTCAGTGCCTCCCATCAGGAAGCTTTCACAAACTTCTTATCCATCAGAGGGCTGTGGGTGTGCTTAGCCGCTTATTTGTGTCCAGCTATTTGCCACCCCATGGACTGTAGCCCACCAAGCTCCTCTGTCCATGGGGATTCTCCAGGAAAGAATACTGGAGTAGCTTGCAATATCCTTCTCCAGTGGATCTTCCCAACCTAGGGATTGAACCCAGGTCTGCTGCATTGATCCAGAGACCTTACCATCTGAGCCTCCATCCATGAGAGGGCAGACAGAATGAAAACCACAATCACAGAACATTAAATAAACTGATCACATGGATCACAGCCTTGTCTAACTCAATGAAACTATGAGCCTTGCCATATAGGGCTACCCAAAATGGACGGGCCATGGTGGACAAAATGTGGCCCACTGGAGAAGGGAATGAAAACCACTTCAGTATTCTTGCCTTGAGGACCTCATGAACATATTGAAGAGGCAAAAAGATATGACACTGAAAGATGAACTCCCCAGGTCAGTAGCTGCCCAATATGCCACTGCAGAAAAGTGGAGAAATAACTCCAGAAAGAATGAAGAGGCTGAGCCTAAGCGAAAACAATGCCCAGTTGTGGATACATCTGATGATGAAAGTAAAGTCTGATGGTGTTAAGAATAAAATTGCATAGGGACCTGGAACAAAATTGCATAAGAACCTATGAAAATTTCATGGGAACCATGAATCAAGGTAAGTTGGGAGTGGTCAAACAGGAGATGGCTAGACTGAATACTGACATTTTAACAATCAGTGAACTAAAATGTACAAGAATGAGCGAATTTAATTCATATGACCATTATATCTACTAGTGTGGGCAAGAATCCCTTAGAAGAAATGGAGTAGTCCTCATAGTCAATTCACAGCCCTCAATTCATAGCCCTCAGAGTCTGAAATGCAGTACTTGGGTGCAATCTCAAAAACAACAGAAAGATTTCTGTTCGTTTCCAATGAAACCATTCAGTATCACAGTAATCCAAGTCTATGCCTCAACCAATAATGCCAAAGAAGCTGAAGTTCAACAGCTCTATGAAGACATACAAGACATTCTAGAACTAACACCAAAAAAAAAAAAAAAGAGGTCTGTTTCATCATAGGGGACTGTAATGCAAAGGTAGCAAGTCATGAGGTAGCTGGAGTAAGAGGCAGGTGTGCTCTTGGTATACAAAATGAAGCAGGGCAAAGGCTAAAAGAGTTTTGCCAAGAAACACAATGGTCAGAGCAAATACCCTCTTCCAACAACACAAGAGATGATTCTACACATGGACATCCCCAGATCAAAATCAGATTGGTTATATTCTTTGCAGCCAAAGATGGAGAAGCTCTATACAGAGAGCAAAAAGAAGACTGGGATCTGACTGTGGCTCAGATCACGAAATCCTTGTTGTAAAATTCAGACTTAAGACAGAAGGGAAACCACTAGGCCATTCAGGGATGACCTAAATCAAATCCCTTATGATAATACAGTGGAAGTGACAAATAGATTCAAGGGAGAGATATGATAGAAAGAATGCCAGAAGAACTATGCATGGAGGTTTGTAACGTTGTACAGGAGGCTGTGATCAAAACCACCCCCAAGAAAATAAATGGAAAAAGCCAAAACTGCTGTCTGAGGAGGGCTTACAAATAGCTGTGCAAAGAAGAGAAGTGAAAAGCAAAGGAGAAAAGGCAAGATATAAGCATCTGAATCCAAAGAATAGCAAGAAGAGATAAGAAAGCCTTCCTCAGCAATCATTGCAAAGAAATAGAGGAGAACAATAGAGTGGGAAAGACTAGAGAGCTCTTCAAGAAAATTAGAGATACCAAGGGAACATCTCATTCAAAGATGGGCACAATAAAGGACAAAAATGGTATGCAACTAAAAGAAGCAGAAAATATTAAGAGGTGGCAAGAATACACAGAAGAACTATACAAAAGTGATCTTCATGATCCAGATAACCACGATGAGTGATCAATCACCTAGAGCCAGACATCCTGTAGTGCGAAGTCAAGTGGGTCTTAGGAAGCATCACTGTGACTAAAGCTAGTGGAGGTCTTGGAATTCCAGCTGAGCTATTTCAAATCCTAAAAGATGATGCTGTTAAAGTGATGCACTCAAAAATCAGCAATTTTAAATACTCAGCAGTGGCCACAGGACTGGAAAAGGTCAGTTTTCATTTCAATCTCAAAGAAAGGCAAAGTCAAAGAATGTTCAAACTGCCACACAATTGCACTCATCTCACACGCTAGCAAAGTAATGCTCAAAATTCTCCAAAGTAGGCTTCAACAGTACATGAACCATAAACTTGCAGATGCTCAAGCTGGATTTATAAAAGACAGAGGAATCATAAATCAAATTGCCAACATATGTTGGATCATAGAAAAAACAAGAGTTATAGAAAAGCATCTACTTCTGCTTCATTGATTATGCTAAAGCCCTTGTGCAGATCACAACAAACTGGAAAATTCTTAAAGAGATTGGAATACCAGACCACCTTACCTGCCTCCTGGGAAACCTGTATGCAGCTCAAGAAGCAATAGTTAGAACTGGACATGGAACAACAAACTGTTTCCAAATTGTAAAAGGAATATGTCAAGACTGTGTATTGTCACCCTGTTTATTTAACTTATATGCACAGTATATCATGCAAAATGCTGGGCTGGATGAAGCACAAGCTGGAATCAAGATTGCCAGGAGAAATATTAATAATCGCAGATATGCAGATGACACCACCCTTATGGCAGAAAGCAAACTAAACTAAAGCACCGCTTGAGGAAAGTGAAAGAGGAGAGTGAAAATGCTGGCTTAAAACTCAACATTCAAAAAACAAAGATCATTGCATCCGGTACATCAATTCATAACAAACAGATGGGGAAACAATGGAAACAGTGACAGATTTTATTTTCTTGGGCTCCAAAATCACTGTAGGTAGTGACTTCAGCAATGAAATTAAAAGACACTTAGTCCTTGGAAGAAAAACTATGACCAACCTAGATATATTAAATGACCAATCTCTGCATATTAAAAAGTAGAGACATTACTTTGGCAACAAAGGTCCATAAATAAAGTCTTTTGTTTTTCCCGTAGTCATGTATGGATGTGAGATCAACCATAAAGAAAACTGAGTGCAGAAGAATTGATGTTTTTGAACTGTGGTTTTGAAGAAGACTCTTGAGAGTCCTTTGGACTGCAAGGAGATCAAACCAGTGAATCCTAAAGGAAATCAGTTCTGACTACTCATTGGAAGGACTGATGCTGAGGGTGAAGTTCCAATACTTTGTGATGTGAACAGCTGACTCATTGGAAAAACCCTGGTGCTGGGAATGATTGAAGGTGGAATGAGAGGGGTCTGGCAGAGGATGAGATGGTCTGATGGTATCATCGAATGAATGGACGAAAGTTTGAGCAAGCTGCGGGGATTTGGTGGTGGACAGGGAAACATGGCATGCTGCAGTCCATGGAGTCACAAAGAGTTGGACATGACTTAGCAACAGAATTGAACAGAACTTTAAAAAGTGAAAATAGATTATAGAATTGACATTAACCCAAAGTTTATTTTAGAAAAAGTGCTCAAAAATTTCCATCAACTTTCAGATTTTTAGATACCTTTTAAAACCAGTTTGAATCAGAGTTATTATCTCATCTATCTTTCACAATTATATAATTTACTTTTTATAATTATATGCTTTTACTTCCTAGTAAGACAGATCAATTGAAACAAAAGAACCACCTTAGAATAGGTGATTCTAACCAACCTTAGAATAGGTTGAACACTACTCACTATGCTACTTAGAAAACACACAGTGTAACCCCTGTGGTGTTTTGAAGTATTTTCCTTCCTTTATAAATGTTCTTTGTAGTAATTTGTTCCTATTTCAGTTTCCATTTTCATCAACATATATCCTTAAATAATTCATTCTCAAATCTGTTCTTGTTCACTATGTATCAGTTAGTTCCAAATACTCATAAAGAGAAGGGAGATTTTTTCAAATACAGTTATTTTTTAAAAATGGAACTTCTAAAGATTGCAGCCAGTTATTTTGGGTTTATTGTGAGCCCTGTCTGATCTAGAAATTATTGCAGTAAAAAATCAATCTCAGTTTTTATGATGTTAAAATTAATCATGGTAGAAGCCAAAAAGTAAGTTTTTTTTTTCCTATAATGAACATTTATTCATTCAATTTTGACAATTACTAGTTATGTATTCTATATTTTTATTAAAATAATATCAATCAGCTTAACTAATGCTATCAACTTGTTTATTCTACAAAATATCTGTCCTACTTATAATAGGATGCTTTAAAGTCATGGGATTTGAATTCTTATATTTTAAATTATGGTTGTATGCACAGGTCAAGAAGCCTTATCACTGGAAATTTCTCTTGTTGTCACCAAAGTTCTGTTACATCCTAAGACTTTTATAAAGAAAATCTATACTGACAAGATAGAGAAATGCATGATGTTTTCTAGTTAGAGCCGCTATACAGAACTGTGATCTATTATCCACCTGAGAGCCATAAAAATGCTCAAACAACTTTACCCCGCCATGTCCGATAATTATGTAATAAAAAAGCCAGGTTATTTCAGCACATAAAATGGTTTAACGTGATTAATTTTCTGAAAGCTTAAATTGAAAGTGCATGAGAATCATTAAGACCATGCTTGGCCTGGATTGTGAAAATCCATTCCTGCCCTTCTCTGATACATCTCTTAAAATCTAGCACTTTTGTGCACTTTCTTTTTAATTATTAAGAACCATAGGTATGTCTATATATCCACATGGATATCCAACTCATCACATGAAATATATTTTTCTGTACAAATTTTTTTTCATAAATTCTGTTCTCTCTCTCAGAGCTACTCGTACCTTTCTATGTATTTCCTCATTAGAAAGTAAGAAAAATGTTTCTTCAATGGTAAATATAATGTTAAATCATCATGATTTATTTAACATTGCTGATATCACTAGACACTGTCTGAGATATTGTTAGAATATATCATCTGGGGTTTTTATTCTTCAACTTTTAGTTAGTTAAAAAGATTTATTGAGCCTGGAAGGTGGTGCTACTACCTGTTTCTCAACAGTAAACAGACTCTCAATCAATACACTGAGCTGTTGATGCCTGGGCTCTAGTCATACAGTTCTAAACGTTATCAGAACCTCCAGGTCTACATTCTCACGTTCTTCATTGCCCAAGGCAGCGTTACTGGAAAGTATTGCTGTCTATACAGGTCATTACCAAATTTTGACTATTAAAGAAAACAATTACAACACACACAGAAAAAAATTAAAAAAATCTTCAAACTAAAAGTCTCATTTCTAAAGTCTTGCTGATCACACCATGATGGAAAATGGAAGGAGACTCAAACGTCCACCAGGAGTGATCGTCCTTTGCTCTGACCTAACCCCACTTCCTGCCTGCCTTGCCTCACCTCAGCCTTCTCATCCTTACTTCTACTCTGTTTTCAAAGCATCAGCTGTCAAGCACCAATGTCCCACTTATATAATTTTACAGAGTAATTTAATTCTTATTTACCTATCTCCCATGTGCATGCCTGCTAGCTAATTTGCTTCAGTCGTGTCCAATTCTTTGTGACCCTATGGGCTGTAGCCCACCAGGTTTCTCTGTCCATGGGATTCTCCAGGCAGGAACACTGGAGTGGGTTGCCATGTACTCCTCCAGGGGGTCTTCCTGACCCTAGGGATTGAATCTGCATCTCCTGTGACTCCTGCACTGGAGGCAGATTCTTTACCACTGAGCCACCAGGGAAGCCCATCTCCCATGTAGATAATAGAAAAGGTGCCATGTGTCTCATCTTTGGTCACCAAAGAGGCCAATCAAGATTATTTTCCTCCAGTAAAGATTAGAATGATGCTGCCACCCTCTCAGAGTGAGTCATTTCAATCATTTCGACTGCAAGCAACTTTTTAAAATAACTTTTTTTTTCTTTTCACTAACCTAGTCAGAGAGGAGCATTCATTCAATACCTGATATACACATTCATTAATATTGCATTGTCATGACACTGTACACCCTTTTCATACAATGAAAAGAATGATCTCATTAAAATGTGTCATTAGTTTTCTCTCAAAGCCACCCTTAAATGCTGCCTTTTTCTATTTTGGTAGAGGTACAAAGTCAATCTAAATGAAGTATTTCCACTATTTTAATATTATATATTCAGGGATATCACCATTTATATTTATATTGACATGTTACTTTAACTAGATCTATCAGTGAATTATAACTGATTTTGTGTGTGTTTGGTTAATAATATGAACTAACATTAAAATGAGACTTAAAATACATATTTAATAACACCTTAATAACATTTATATATAAAGTATTTTTTCTATGAAACAGATACTATCAGTTCAGTTCAGTTGCTCAGTTGTGTCTGATTCTTTGCGACCCCATTAATTGCAGCATTCCAGGCCTCCCTGTCCAGCACCAACTCCCGGAGTTTACTCAAAACCATGTCCATCGAGTTGGTGATGCCATCCAGCCATCTCATCCTCTGTTGTCTCCTTCTCCTCCTATCCCTAATCCCTCCCAGCATCAGGGTCTTTTCCAATGAGTCAACTCTTCACATGAGGTGGCCAAAATATTGGATTTTCAGCTTCAGCATCAGTCCTTCCAAAGAACACTCAGGACTGAACTTCTTTAGAATGGACTGGTTGGATCTCCTTGCAGTCCAAGGGACTCTCAAGAGTCTTCTCCAACACTACAGTTCAAAAGCATTAATTCTTTGGCACTCAGCTTTCTTCACAGTCCAACTCTCACATCCATACTTGACCACTAGAAAAACCATAGCCTTGACTAGACGGACCTTTGTTGGCAAAGTAATGTCTCTGTTTTTAATAGTTGGTCACAACTTCCTTTCAAGGAGTAAGTGTCTTTTAATTTCATGGCTGCAGTCACCATCTGCAGTGATTTTGGAGCACAGAAAAATAATGTCTGCCACTGTTTCCAAGTTTCCCCATCTTTTTCCCAAGAAGTGATGGGACCAAACGCCATGATCTTAGTTTTCTGAATGTTGAGCTTTAAGCCAACTTTTTCACTCTCCTCTTTCACTTTCATCAAGAGGCTTTTTAGTTCCTCTTCACTTTCTGCCATCAGGGTGGTGTCATCTGCATATCTGAGGTTATTGATATTTCTCCCAGCAATCTTGATTCGAGCTTGTGCTTCTTCCAGCCCAGCATTTCTCATGATGTACTCTGCATATAAGTTAAATAAGCAAGGTGACAGTATACAGCCTTGACGTACTCCTTTTCCTATTTAGAACCAGTCTGTTCCATGTCCAGCTCTAACTGTTGCTTCCTGACCTGCATAGAGGTTTCTCAAGAGGCAGATCAGGTGGTCTGGCATTCCCATTTCTTTCAGAATTTTCCACAGTTTATTGTGATCCACACAGTCAAAGGCTTTGACATAGTCAATAAAGCAGAAATAGATGTTTTTTATGGAACTCTCTTCCTTTGTCCATGATCCAGCAGATGTTAGCAATTTGATCTCTGGTTCCTCTGCCTTTTCTAAAACCAACTTGAACATCTGAAAGTTCATGGTTTGCCTACTGCTGAAGCCTGACTTGAAGAATTTTGAGCATTACTTTACTAGTGTGTGAAACGAGTGCAATTGTGTGCTAGTTTGAGTATTCCTTGGCTTTGGCTTTCTTTGGGATTGGAATAAAAAGTGATCTTTTCCGGTCCTGTGGCCACTGCTGAGTTTTCCAAATTTGCTGATATATTGAGTGCAGCACTTTCACAGCATCATATTTTAGGATTTGAAATAGCTCACTGGAATTCCATCACTTCCACTAGCTTTGTTTATAGTCGTGCTCTAAGGCCCATTTGACTTCACATTCCAGGATGTCTGGCTATAGGTGAGTGATCACACCATTGTGATTATCTGGGTCGTGAAGATCTTTTTTGTACAGTTTTTCTGTGTATTCTTGCCACCTCTTCTTAATATCTTCTGCTTCTGTTAGATCCATACAATTTCTGTCCTTTATCGAGCCCATCTTTGCATGAAATGTTCCCTTGGTATCTCTAATTTTCTTGAAGAGATCTCTAGTCTTTCCCATTCTGTTGTTTTCCTCTATTTCTTTGCATTGATAGCTGAGGAAAGCTTTCTTATCTCTCCTTGCTGTTCTTTGGAACTTTGCATTCAGATGCTTATATCTTTCCTTTTCTCCTTTGCTTTTCGCTTCTCTTCTTTTCACAGCTATTTGTAAGGCCTCCTCAGACAGCCATTTTGCTTTTTTGCATTTCTTTTCCATGGCGATGGTCTTGATCCCTGTTTCCTGTAAAATGTCATGAACCTCCGTCCATAGTTTATCAGGCATTCTGTCTATCAGGTCTAGTCCCTTAAATCTATTTCTCACTTCCATTGTATAATCATAAGGGGTAAGAATTGATGCTTTTGATCTGTGATGTTGGAGAAGACTCTTGAGAGGTCCTTGGACTGCAGGGAGATCCATCCAGTTCATTCTAAAGGAGATCAGCCCTGGGTATTCTTTGGAAGGAATGATGCTAAAGCTGAAACTCCAGTACTTTGGCCACCTCATGCGAAGAGTTTACTCATTGGAAATGACTCTGATGCTGGGAGGGATTGGGGGCAGGAGGAGAAAGGGACGACAGAGGATGAGATGGCTGGATGGCATCACCGACTTGATGGACGTGTGTTTGAGTGAACTCCAGGAGATGGTGATGGACAGGGAGGCCTGGCGTGCTGCGATTCATGGGGTCGCAAAGAGTCAGACATGACTCAGTGACTGAACTGAACTGAACTGAATGGTCTAGTTATTTTCCCTACTTTCTTCAATTTCAGTCTGAATTTGGCAATAAGGAGTTCATGGTCTGAGCCACAGTCAGCTCCCAGTCTCATTTTTGCTGACTGTACAGAGCTTGTCCACCTTTGCCTGCAAAGAATATAATCAATCTGATTTTGGTGTTGACCATCTGGTTATGTCCATGTGTAGAGTCTTCTCTTTTGTTGTTGGAAGAGGGTGTGCTATGACCAGTGTGTTCTCTTGGCAAAACTCTCTTAGCCTGTGCCCTTCTTCAGCCTGTAATCCAAGGAAATTTGCCTGTTACCCCAGGTGTTTCTTGACTTCCTTCTTGCATTCCAGTCCCCTCTAATGAAAATGACATCTTTTTTGGATGTTAGTTCTATAAGGTCTTGTAGTGCTGGGAGCTGGCATATTGCATATTGAGTGCAGCACTTTCCACAGCATCATCTTTCAGGATCTGGAATAGCTCAACTGGAATTCTATCACTGCCGGGAGCCAGCGTGAGGAACTCCGACCATGACAAAGGTCATGAGGAAGGAGGCTCGGCATATGCAAAGGCGGGATCGAGCTTCAGGAGTCCCCCTGGAAATTCTGGAGAATCTACCCCCAAAACCAGAGTCTGCCTACTTTCTGCTTTGTGCTTTCACCTACACCTCTGACTTTACGGGGGGCTGTCCCCCACTACCTCTCTCTGAAAAAAGAGTTAGCTTACAGCTCCAGTTAATAATTCCTGGGTGTGACAGTGTTTCAACCTACAAACTCCTTTGGAAATCCTCTAGCCTGCCTGAATAGGTTTTTCCAGCCACATGTGATTGCTCAGAGCCTCCCAACTGTGAGAGGCAGGAGATGTTCTAAACTGTCTAAACACAGATTCCTTTGAGCAGTTAAAAGATTGATTAGAAATTGTATTGGTGAAGGATTTTCACTTTTTGGGCCAATGTTTGCTGCTAAGTTTCCATATCCCTTACCTGCTGTGTCCCTGGCAGTGTATTGATTAATATAATTGGTGTAAATAGTAGCTTTAATGTTTGTAACCTGGGACCCTTGAGTTAATTCTTTTTCTTGTTATAGCCCACCACACCTTTGCTCTGTAGGAATGCAACTTTATCTAATGCTTTTGGAGGGTGGCGCTTGACTTATCACCTTTAGAGAAAAATAAGTTTTCTGAAGAAAGGGTCTTAAAATGTTAACAGGCCTCCAGGCCAGAAGATGATGCAAATCACCTAAGCTTTTGTATATGGTAAGTTTGCAGGAAGAAAGCCTGGCTTGCTGCATGACTCTACCCCTTCCCCCATTATCCTCTATGCATAACTTAAGGTATAAAAACTACTTTGGAAAATAAAGTGCGGGCCTTGTTCACTGAAACTTGGTCTCCCCATGTCGTTCTTTCTCTTACCTTCTGGCTGAATTATTCAGCCTCTTTTCTTCACTGAATTTCCCTACTGAGCTATCCTTATTTCAGCCTCTTTTCTCCACTGAATTTCCTCACTGAGCTATCCTCATTCTATTACTCTTTATATCCTTAATTAAAGTTTAATTAAGCAGTTGTTTCCTGATCCTCGCTGACGCCGTCCCCGCTTCAAATTCCCTGGATCCACCGGGGCTGGACCCCGGCATTGTAGGTCTTCATAGAACCGTTCAACGTCAGATTCTTTAGCGTTATTGGTTAGTGCATAATGGGCTTGGATTACCATGATATTGAATGATTTGCCTTGGAAACGAACAGAGATCATTCTGTCGTTTTTGAGACTGCATCCAAGTACTGCATTTCTGACTTTTAATATTTATCATAAACTTCATATGGGGGTTTTATTTGTTTATTCAGTCACAAATGTCAAGCACATTCCTAGCTTTCTTTTCTTCAGCTGAACTATTTAAGTGTTTGCAGAATAGTAGGATACTGTTAATGAAAATTCAGATAGCTTCATCATAACTTTAGTCTCCCATCTCTGGTTGTTGATTTTTGTCAATTTGTAGTTCTTTTTTAGTCTAACACTTGTGTTACTGATTGGCATCATCATATTCCAGTCAAATTTGAATTAAAATAAAGAGAGAATTATTCATAACAAATATCACAGAGATCATTAATTAATCCTGTTTTTAATAAACAAGCCAGACAAACAAGCAAGTTCACAGAAGATTGTACTAGTGGAGAGGTGCTAATTGAAAGATAACTCAAGGGATGGCAAATTTTAAGCATCAAAACTGAAAGAAGCAAAAAGTAATAGAATTCATGAAGAGAGTCATTATAGTTGAAGAGAAAAAGTATTTCATATATCAGAATCAAGTCAAATAATTGGAAAGAACAAATAAGTAGAAATGAGTCTTGAGAAAACAGATGTTCACTAATTTGCTACATAAAACTTTCCACATGGTTAAAATGTTTGTTGGGCTTCCCGGGTGGCACTGCTCAGAGGCTCAGCGAGTCCGACGCTGTGAATCCATGGACTATAGCCTGCCATGCTCCTCTGTCTGTGAGATTTATCAGGCAAAAATCCTGGAGTGGGTTGCCTTGTCCTTCTTCAGGGAATCTTCCCAAATCAGGAAACAAACCTGGGTCCCCTGAATTGCAGACAGATACTCTACCAACTGAGCCACCAAGGAAAAATCCACCTGCCAATGCAGAAAATTCAAGATCTTTGGGTCAGGAAGATCCCTTGGTGTAGGAGATGGCAATCCACTCCAGTATTCTTGCTTGGAAAATTCCATGGACAGAGGAGCCTGGCAGGCTACAGTTCAGGGGCTGCACCGTTGGACATGACTGAGTGACTAAACATGCATACACAGAATGTTTGATTCGAAGGATTCCTGTAAACCCAACTTTTCATTCAGTGTTCAAAATTTATATTGACACCATAAGTCTACACTCACTAGCATAGGGTTTAGTCATAACTAATACTCGGAATGAGTAAATTACACTACTTCCCCCCCCCCCCCCCCCCCCGTTTTCCCAGATAATTATAATATACTAAAGAGTTACACTAATTCATTAAGACATCGTGGGCTTTCCCCTGATCTAAGAAAACTGTCATTGTCCAAGAATATCATCTAAACTTTTATTTTCAAGTACAACAAAAGGAATTTCTGGTACCAGTAAAGGCTCCATCCTTCATCTATTAATATAAATAACATCAAGCCTTCTAATTATTAAGTAAAATTAAAAGGGAGAATTGGACATGTATTATGTGGCAAAGTTCCATGACCATTGTTTAGTCTTTGATTTTCTTTTATAAGAAAAGCAGGAGAATTTTTTCTATCTTGGGGGGAAAAAATCACATTTGAAGCAATAACCATATCTGGGGCAAAAATCTAGCATACATTTTAAATTTAAAAAGAGTGAAACCACGTTTATTGATATCAGATTGAGTCCTAGCAAATATAAAATGTTGACACAGGTGGAATTATTTTACAAGTGAAAGTTTCAGTTTTCCCCCCTAAATGAGGGCAGTTAATTAACATTCTACGAAGCTGGTTTCAGTGATCTTCATTAGCTAAGTTTCAATTGTCTATATCAAGCCTGTCTTTCTGCTAAAGTTCTCTGTCAGCTGAGTAATCCACTTAAAATAATTAGTATTCTGTTGGTGTAGAGCAAAGTGTGTAAAACAGAGATATAACTAGAGACTCATCAGCTAGATTGGGACTCTTTAAAAGTGAGTTTACCTGGTGTTCTCTGTTCGATGTATTTTGCAGTTCAAACATTTCAGGTTAAATATAGTCACAGAGGCACAATATTATTTCTACATTCTCTATAAATGACTATATTTTTGTCTTGGTCATTCCACACCTTTAAAAAAGTACAGTCAAGTATCTATTTTTTTTTTTTTTTTTTAGCTTCATAAGCCTTAAAAGAAATTCCCCAATAATTATATTTAAAGGACAATTTCTCTCATTTCTGCTATTTAGGAAATAGAAGTTTATTGAATGCCCATAGTGGATAAGATGCTGCTTTGTACCTTCATGCATGATCTCCTTTAACTGTGACAACAAATCCATGAGGTAGATATTGTTTATCTTCTTATTTCAAATTTCAAACTGTGTATGCAGCATGTCTCATTTAGTAAGTGAAGCATTTGTGATTTTGAATGATATTGTCTATTCAACAATTCAGAGATCTAGAAACTGTCTTTCTTTCTTTCTATCATCTTTCTTTCTGTTATCTGATTTTAATGATTACTCAAAGTCCCACTGAAGAAAATGAAGGTATGCCTTCAGGGTTCTTTGTACTTATTCAGTATTACCTTGTAAGATCCCAGAGGACTGAATCAGAAAGAGGCAATTCAGCATGTATTAATTCAACAAACATTCAATTTCTATGTTATGCTCACTGTTACTGACTGACTCTTGGGGAAATTTGTAACAAGAGCAAAAATTCAGGCCCTCATGAGCCTTACAATTTAAAGGAGGAGCCATTTTCCCTGCCTTTACTTGATCAGTCACCATATAGATTCAGTTGTACACATATCAGACATTATTGGGAGTGCTAATGATCAAGTGGCAAAGGTTTCTTCTCTCAAATTATAATCTAGTGGGATGAGAAAATTAAAAAAAATAATCAAATTACTGGGGTAGGAAATCTGTTCATCTTGTTCATCATTGTATATTCAATGTCTAGATTAGGAAAAGAAAAGAACTAACCTACTGCAAATGATGTTTTAAAAATTAGAAATTCTTATTAGATATTTTTATTCTCAGGAGTTTCTCTTCATTGTCATATGT
Source organism: Bos indicus (assembly GCF_029378745.1). Classification (NCBI taxonomy): domain Eukaryota; kingdom Metazoa; phylum Chordata; class Mammalia; order Artiodactyla; family Bovidae; genus Bos; species Bos indicus. The sequence continues at coordinate 23,361,924 of NC_091776.1, read as the reverse complement.
CAAGTATTTCACCAAATAGATCTCTCACTCTTACTTTCTAATCATTTTTACTTCATATCACTAAGCTGGCATAATCATGTCTTAAAAAATAAACTGGTATAACACAGGTAAGAGAAGAGGCCACATGGGAATTTCAGCTTCCAAGATAAACACCTGACAATTGTATTCACAGTGAAACTCTTTTTTGGGGGTGAGTGCTAGATGAGAAGAGGTATCGTTGTGACTGAAAAATATTTTGGTTATTACAAAAAAAAGGAAAAATATAGAACACGTATCTGGCACCTAAATCTCTTTTGACTCAGAAACCAATCTATTGCAATCTCATATTGGTGTTCTCAAAATTTTTGACCTCCAGGTCCCCTTTACAGTTTTAAAAAATTGCTAAACCAAAAGTTTTTTTTTTTTTTAATTTGGTTATATTTATTGGCATTTATCAAATTAGAAATTAAAATTAAGAGACATTTAATACACAGTAATATGCAGACATTTCAAAACCTTCTGAGAAAATACATTATTTCATGTTGTGCAGAATCTAAAGTCAGTACTATGTACTTTTAAGATAAAAAGCTTAATTACTAAAATTAATCTAGAAATTTGATATTTCTTCCAGAATTAAATAGTCATCCAGCTTTGTAGTCCTTTCATATTTCTATGCCTATTATTGGTCCATTTTATTTCCATACACATTATTAAAACACATTGTTAATTTCTACAGAAAAAAAATCCTACTGGATTTAAAATTTAATATGTTCAATCTATAAATAAATTGATCCTTAACAATTCTGAATCTTCAAAGTCCTGAAGATTATTTAATCTATTTGTTTATGCTTAATTTAGTTTTTCCTACATATGCATTTTCAATGTAGAGCCATTATACATATTCCATTAGATTTATTCCTATAAATGTTTACTGCTATAGTAAAGAGTAAATTATTAGTATAATTTCTATGTTATCTATAATTGTTTAAAAATAACTGATTTGTATACATTGATCATGAGAAACGCTGGACTGGAGGAAGCACAAGCTGAAGTCAAGATTGCCAGGAGAAATATCAATAACCTCAGGTATGCAGATGACACCACCCTTATGGCAGAAAGTGAAGAGGAACTAAAAAGCCTCTTGATGAAAGTGAAAGTGGAGAGTGAAAAAGTTGGCTTAAAGCTCAACATTCAGAAAACGAAGATCATGGCATCTGGTCCCATCACTTCATGGGAAATAGATGGGGAAACAGTGGAAACAGTGGCAGACTTTATTTTTCTGGGCTCCAAAATCACTACAGATGTTGACTGCAGCCATGAAATTAAAAGATGCTTACTCCTTGGAAGGAAAGTTATGACCAACCTAGATAGCATATTCAAAAGCAGAGACGTTACTTTTCCAACAAAGGTTCGTCTAGTCAAGGCTATGGTTTTTCCTGTGGTTATGTATGGATGTGAGAGTTGAACTGTGAAAAAGGCTGAGCGCCGAAGAATTGATGCTTTTGAACTGTGGTGTTGGAGAAGACTCTTGAGAGTCCCTTGGACTGCAAGGAGATCCAACCAGTCCATTCTGAAGGAGATCAGCACTGGGATTTCTTTGGAAGGAATGATGCTAAAGCTGAAACTCCAGTACTTTGGCCACCTCATGCGAAGAGTTGACTCATTGGAAAAGACTCTGATGCTGGGAGGGATTGGGGGCAGGAGGAGAAGGGGACGACAGAGGATGAGATGGCTGGATGGCATCACTGACTCGATGGACGTGAGTCTGAGTGAACTCCAGGAGCTGGTGATGGACAGGGAGGCCTGGCGTGCTGTGATTCATGGGGTTGCAAAGAGTCGGACACAACTGAGCGACTGATCTGATCTGATCTCATCTGACACGTTGAAATTGTATCCAGAAACTTTGCTAAAGTCACTCATTAATTCTATTAGTTTGTGTGATATTTTTATGTCTTATAGTTATACAATCATGTTTTCAAGTAATAACTTTTTTTCTCTTTTGATTCTTTTCAATTTTCTCACTTTTTTAAAAAAATTGCCCTTGCTATTTTCATCAAGTTTGTTTGCTGTTCTTTTATAAACATCAATTTTCAACTTAAAAAAAAATGTATGCACTAATACTACAGATTACTTTCTAAGCACATCTTAGGTACATGTCAAATGTTTAATACATTCTATTTTCAACCATCCAATGCCATTGCAGTCTTTATTTTGAAACTAGTCTGCTCATACATTTAGCAATGTCAAATCTATGCAGATTTTCCATTGATTTAATTTTCTTCCAGTTTTTGACAATCTATCTTTAAGTATGAAATAGAGAATATTTATGCCTGTTTCAGTGCAAATATATTTGCATTACTTTTGCCATCTTACTGAAGTGTTATTTACTCGGCTCATATTGTGCTTCTTTTTCATCTTCGTCCTTCTTTGCAATCTGTTGAAGTATTAAGTTTCCCTTTGTTGGGACTGTCTATTCCCCTTAACAAAACTCTAACAGAAATCAATATATCTCTTTTCTTCCCCTAGAAATAATATTCCTAAAATTTTAAGTCATCTCACTTTCCCATCGTACTATCTTTGCTATCCACTATTTTTACTTCCTTGTTACTTTAAGCCCAATAATATGTTATTATTATTTCACACGGTTGTTTAGGGAAGCATATTTAATTTTTTTGTGATTATCCATTCTTCTTGCATCTTCTTTATCATCTTCCTGAAACACATTCCTCAAAAGGCCCTTTGATGGGTCTGTCAGTAGTAAAATCTTTCCATTTTCACATTTGAAATATATTTTCATTTATCCCTCATCCTTAAATCTTAGGCTATTGCACTTAAAATTATAAACTTTATCACTTACAAGCCATTATTCCATTGTGTATGGCTTAAATTGCTGCTGTTGGTAAATCAAAATAACTCACTTCTTTGGAAATAAACTCTTCATTCTCAATGTGTTTAGTGATTAAAAAGGTTGCTATGGTATTTCTTGATGTTGATTAATTTTTCTATAGCCACTGTGGGATTAATTGTACTTTCCAAGCCTGAAATTGTATGCTTTCATGTTGTCTTTAAATTCTCCAATGTTCTCAGCAAGTATCTTTGAAATATTGTCTCTCCCATACTCTCTATTCCTTCCTTTGGAAACTGGATTATTAACAGATATACATACAATGTCTTATCATGATTGTTTCCTACCTCTTGGATATCTCCTCAGACTCTGGCTTTCTCGTATCCTGGGATGTGACAAGCTACTTCCTGCTCAGTGATTCTATAGACTCTGTTTCTTATGTCTGATTTAACCTTTTTTTTTTTTAGTCTGGTAGACTCCTGCTTTCATTTTTATTCCTCTAAATATCACATAGTCTTCCTTGTTACACTCTATTTAGTTAGTCATTCCCTTTTTCCCATAATATTCATTGATTGAATCATAACTTTGACTTGTATTTCAATCATTATAGTGAATTTTGTATTTATTTGCTTAATGTTTGCCTGTCCTACAAAATTGTAAAGCTCCATGAAGAAAGAGTGATATTCATATATATCTATCTCTCTGCTTAAATCCCAGGTCTCAGCTAAATAACTCTTTTTTTTTTTTAATAAAACTAATCTTTATATTTTTGGACTTATAAATTTATATTGTCAATTATATGTTGAAGAATTGATGCTTAGAGACTCATAATCAACTATTTTAGTATGAGTTGGGAAACTAAAAGTAGCCTATTTCATGAGCAACTTAATCCTGTGAAAGATCAGTCTTCATTTTGTTTAACAAATTAATTTCAGCTATTCATTGTAAATTTTACCATATTTACAAATGGCTGTTTCAATATGCTCACATAAAGAAACATTAATATTTAGCAATTTTCATTCTTAAGGGGATAAGCTTGAATTGTATCCCTATTTGACAGTATTAGTATTTTTTGGATTTTCATGTTTGTTTGTTTGTTTGTTTTTTGCAGGGGGCAGGAGGTGGTGAGTGTTATTCATTAGTATTTTTCTCATGTTTTTAATTCTTTTTTTATAAATGACCATAAACTTGAGGGAGGTCAATCATAAAACTCAAGTGAAAGAAATCAAGTCTAATTCTAAAGTACTTCTTATAGTATTTCTTTGATTTTATTATATACAATAAGGAGATTTGGAATGTGTACAGCAGGTACAAGATCTAACTACAAGAAACAACTAGGGGAAAAAACATGCTTAAAGCAGTTATTAATACATTTACATGAATTTTCTCAAGAATGGCATGAAAATTTCTTCAATAAAATAAGCTTACTTAATTGTGTTTCCCATTTGTTGTTCAGTCACTTGGTCACTTGACACACTTGGTCGTGTCCAGCTCTTTGGGATGCCATGGATTGCAGCACACCAGGATCTTCTGTTCTTCACTATCTCCTGTATTTTGCTCAAATTTATGTCCATTGAGTCAGCAGTGTTATCTAACCATCTCTTCCTCTGCTGACCCCTTCTCCTCCTGCCATCAATCTTTCCAGCATGAAGGTCTTGTCTAGTAAGTTAGTTCTTTGTATCAGATGACCTAAGTATTGGAGCTTCAGCTTCAGCATCAATCCTTCCAATAAATATTCAGAGTTGATTTCCTTTAAGGTTAACTGGTTTGGTCACAATGCAGTCCAAGGGATCTCAGGAGTCTTTTCTAGCACCACAATTCAAAAGCACTAATTCTTCAGCCATCAGCCATAAAGAAGTTATGGTCCAACCGTTCTCACATCCATACATGACTACTGGAAAACCCATGGCTTTAACTATACAGACCTTTGTTGGTAAAGTGATATCTGTGCTTTTTAATCTGCTGTCCAGGTTTGTCATAGCTTTCCTTCCAAAGGAGCAAGCACCTTTCAATTTTATGGCTGCAGACACCAACGCAGTGATTTTGGAATCCAAGAAAATAAAATCTGTCACTCTCACCTGTTTCCTCTTATGTTTGACATGAAATGATGGGATCGGATGCCATGATCTTAGTTTCTTGAATGCTGAGTTTTAAGCCAGATTTTTCACTCTCCTCTTTCACCTTCATCAAGAGGCTCTTTAGTTTGTCTTTACTTTCTGCTATTAGAATGGTATCATCTGCACATCTGAGGTTGTTGTTATTTCTTCCAGCAATCTTGATTTCAGCTTGTGACTCATACAACCCAGCATTTTGCATGATGTATTCTGCATACAAGTTAAATCACAAGGGTGACAATATACAGCCTTTTCATACTCCTTTCCCAGTTTTGATCCAGTCAGTTGTTCCATGCCCAGTTCTAACTACTGCTTCTTGAGCTGCATACAGGTTTCTTAGGAGGCAGGTAAGGTATTCTGGTATTACAGTCTCTTTAAGAATTCTCCAGTTTGTTGTGATCCTTACAGTCAAAGGCTTTAGTATAATCAATGAAGCAGAAGTAGATTGTTTTTTTCTGGAATTTACTTGCTTTCTTCATGATTCAACGAATGTTGTCAATTTGATCTCTGGGTCTTCTGACTCTCTGAAACCTAGCTTGTACATCTGGAAGTTTTTAGTTCACATACATTTGAAGCTTGTCTTGAAGGATTTTGAGCATTACATGACAAGCACGTGAAATGAGTGCAACTGTGTGGTAGTTCAAACATTCTTTGTCATTGCCCTTCTTTGGAATTGAAAACTTTTCCAGTCCTGTGGCCACTGCTGAGTTTTCCAACTTTGCTGGCATATTGAGTGCAGCACTTTAACAGCATCATATTTGGGGATTTGAAAAAGCTCAGCTGGAATTCCATCACCTCCACTAGTTTTGTTCATAGAAATGCTTCCTAAGGCCCACTTGACTTCACACTCCAGGATATCTGGCTCTAGGTGATTGACCACACCATCATGGTTATCTGGGTCATTAAGATCTTTTTTGAATAGTTTTTCTGTGAATTCTTGATACCTACTCTTAATTTCCTCTGCTTCTGTCTGCTTCCTTACCATTTCTGTCCTTTATCTGCCATCTTTGCATGAAATATTCCATTGATATCTCTAATTTTCTTGAGGATATCTCTAGTCTTTCCCATCCAATTTTCTTTTTCCTCTATTTCTTTGCATTGTTCACTTAAGAAGGCTTTCTTATCTCTCCTTGCTATTCTTTGGAACTTTGCATTCAGTTGGGTATATCTTTCCCTTTCTCGCATGCCTTTTTTCCCTCAGCTATTTGTAAAACCTCCTCAGAAAACTACTGTGCCTTCTGGCACTTCTATTTTATGGGAAGATTTTGGTCACTGCCTCCTGTAGAGTGATACAAACCTCTGTCAGTCACTCTGTCCACCAGATCTAATCCCTTGAGTCTATTTGTCACCTCCACTGTATGGTCAGAATGGATTTGATTTAGAATATACCTGAATGGTCTAGTGATTTTCCCTACTTTCTCAATTTAACCTCAGTTTTGCTATAAGGAGCTCATGATTGGAGCCACTGTCAGCTCCAGGTCTTGCTTTTGCTGACTGCATAGAGTTTCTCCATCTTTGCTGCAAAAAAATATAATCAGCCTTATTTTGGTATTGACAATTTGATGATGTCTGGGTGTAGTGTAACCTCTTGTGTTATTGGAAGAGGGTGTTTGCTATTACCAGTGGGTTCTCTTGAAAAAAAAAAAAAAAACTCTGTTAGCCTTTGCCCTGCTTCATTCTGTATTCCAAGGTCAAACTTGCCTGTTACTCTGCCTGTTACTCTGTTACTCTTGACTTCCTACTTTTGCATTCCAATCCATTATTGATGAAAAGGGCATCTTTTTTGATGTTAGTTTTAGAAGTTCTTACAGGTCTTCACAGAACCATTCAACTTCAGCTTCTTTGGCATTAGTGATTGGGGCATAGACTTGGATTACTGTGGTGTTGAATGATTTGCCTTTTAAACAAACTAAAATCATTCTGCTGTTTTTGAGACTGCACCCAAGTACTATATTTGGACTGTTTTGTTGATGATAAGGGCTACTCCATTTCTTCTGAGAGATTCTTGTACATAGAGGTAGATCTGAATTAAGTTCTCCCTTTCCCATCCATTTTTGCTCACTGATTCCTAAGATGTAAATGTTTACTCTTGCCATCTCCTGCTTGACCACATCCAATTTACCTTGATTCATGTACCTAACATTCCAGATTCATATGCAATATTGTTCTTTACAGCATCAGACTTTACTTTCACCATGAGGCACTTCCACAACTAGGTAACATTTCTGCTTTGGCCCAGCCACTTCATTCTTTCTGGAGCTGTTAGTAATTGCCTTCCACTCTTTCCCAGTAGCATATTTCACACCTTCTAACCTATGGGGCTCATTTTTTGGTGCTATATCTTTCTCTCACTAACAGCTGCCAAATTTTAGGTTGAGTTTCCCAGGTACCCAAGTGATAAAGAATCTGCCTGCGAAGCAGGAAACAGGGGCCTGATGGGTTACAGTCCATGGGGTTGCAAAGAGTCAGAGACAACTTAGTCACAAAACAACAATATTAGGCTACAATATATTGGGTATATCTATGTCTGCTGCTGCTGCTGCTAAGTCGCTTCAGTCGTGTCCAACTCTGGGAGACCCCATAGATGGCAGCCCACCAGGCTTCCCCGTCCCTGGGATTCTCCAGGCAAGAACACTGGAATGGGTTGCCATTTCCTCCTCCAATGCATGAAAGTGAAAAGTGAAAGTGAAGTCGCTCAGTAGTGTCCGACTCTTCGCGACCCCATGGACTGCAGCCTACCAGGCTCCTCTGTGCATGGGATTTTCCAGGCAAGAGTACTGGAGTGGGGTGCCATTGCCTTTTCCATATCTATGTCTATATAATTTCATATTACTGGACATAGGTTTTATCATATTTATTAATTTTTTGGTTTTTAAGTGTGATGGCTTGTTAACTTAGGGTACCACTTCATAAAATTAAAAATTAAAAATTTCCAATACAGTATAAGAAAATGGAAATTATTATGATTTTTTCCAATAAGATATTTAATATTTTCAAGAAAGATGTTAACATTATAAAGCAAATGCTTACTCAAAACAATGAAAATTTGAAAAATAAACCAAAATAGCAATAGTAACTCTGGATATCAGTCGCAGAATAATGGAATGACAAATACATGCAGAGACATATGTGCTTAGTCACTAGGTGGTGCCTGACTCTTTGTGACCCCATGGACTGCAGTCCATCAGACTCCTGTTATCATGGCATTTTCTAGGCAAGAATGCTGTAGTGGGCTGCCATTTAAAAAAAAAAGAAAAAGATCATTTTAAAACATAAAATAACTTTGATATACATACATACTCTAAAGTAACAAACAATGAGCATAATAACATAGAATAATTTTATTAGTGCAAGCTATATGAGTGAAAAAATAAGTATACTTTACTAAACAGTGCCAACTGAGGAAATAGTTGGAATTATAATCTCAAATATGTTGTCAAAGGCTAAAATTTTTCATAAATTGCATTATATTCATTTAAATTATTTCAAGGAATATTTTTTTTCTTTTTGGGAGGAAAAAATTTTTGCCACTGCTTATTATAAAAACCACAGAATAATACAAGTATCCCAGTTACAAATGATTTGTGTCCAGGAATTTTGAGCTAAATTTATGTGAATATTTTATCAGAAAGTTAAGGAAGACTTAGTTACTTACAGAAAAAATATCAGTGAAACATTTTTCTTTCTTGTTTAGATAGCTAGTTGACTACTTTCTCTGCAAATATTTATCTAAATACTTTTACACTTTTATAAAGTTTACCATATTTATTTTCATGTGTCAGCACAATACAGTTTTTAATCATTTAACCATCCAAAGATTAATTAAAAATTTAGAAATGTAGAGTTAAGAAAGTATTTTAGGGAAGTATATTCTTCTTGCTACTTCTTTTATTAAAATTGTATCATAAGGATTTCTGAGCATTTCAAGCACATGTTGAAAATACCATTTAAGAGTTTGTAAACTTGTGGAAGCAAAGTGAAATAAATTTGGCCAGTGACAAATTACACAAATATATCCATTTCTAAATGATAATTATAATACTGCAAATATGTCCTACAATCTGCTGAAACTGTACTATATATTCATTTATAACTGCTAGGATGATTATTATTCATATGAATAGCTAAAAAGAAGTCATAAGAGGAACTCAAAAAGTATTTATATGTGGCTATTATCCTGAGGGTTTTTAAACTGTATCAGAAGGTGGTACTAAGGAGGGAAACTCATGGACTGACATACATTTCTTGTGCAAATAAAAGGAATTTTCAGCACCTCTCAAGTTCACTTTTCTTAGTAGGCTCATCCTCCCAGTTTCTTGCCAAAACCAGAGAGTTCATGGTCCCACTAAACCTTGGGATATAGTCCTCAATGTTTCACTATGGTTTGCTTAGCATTGTCTAGGCTTCTGATTTCCTTGAAGGAAAAAAATAGCCATACAAAACACTAGTAAATTAAAACTCCCCAAACAATCTGCTTACTTGTATTGGCTTCAAAACTCTCACAGCAAGTAGCTTTAGAACTGTTTGTTGAATTAATAGAAAACATTTATGTCTTATTTTCCACTTCATAGATCTGCAAAGTTTTAGAAGCAATCATTTTCAGGAACAATCATTTTACCTAATAATATCCTCTCAACACAATCTTTAGGGAGTAAGATATACGATGAAAATTTGGCATACTGTCATGGAGAGGCATACCTTAGAGGTATTGAGAGTTCAGTTTCAAACCACAGCAATGAAGGTAAAGTAGCAATGAAGTGAGTCAGCTGAATTTTTTGGTTTCCCAATTTATATAAAATTTATATCCACATTCTACTGCAACTTATTAAATGTGTGATGCCATTATGTCTAAAAAGAGAATGTACTCTTTAAAGGACTTTATTGCTAAATAACACTAGCCATCATGTAAGCCTTCTGCTTCTGCTGCTAAGTTGCTTCAGTCGTGTCCAACTCTGTGCGACTCCATAGACGGTAGCTCACCAGGCTCCCCCGTCCCTGGGATTCTCCAGGCAAGAACACTGGAGTGGGTTGCCATTTCCTTTTCCAATGCATGAAAGTGAAAAGTGAAAGTGAAGTCGCTCAGTCATGTCTGACTCCCAGCGACCCCATGGACTGCAGCCCACCAGGCTCCTCTGTCCAAGGGACCTTCCAGGCAAGAGTACTGGAGTGGGGTGCCATGTAAGCCTTCCGTGAGTCATAAACCTTTTGCAGGTTGTTGCTGTTGCTTAGTCAGTCAGTTGTGTCTGACTCTTTGCAACACGGTGGATTGCAGCCCACCCGATTCTTCATGGGGATTCTCCAGGCAACAATACTGGAGTGGGTGCCATGCCAGGCCACCTTTCCCCGGAGTCTAAAAACCTGGCCCACAGGTGGAGGGTCTTATTTTGATGTTGTTGACAGCTTACTAACTGGGCTGGTGGTTGCTGAAGGTGAGAGTGGCTGTGGCAATTTTTAAAAATAAGATAATAATGAAGTTGCCACATTGACTGATTCCTCATTTCACTAACAGTTTCTTTGTAGCATGTGACACTGTTTAATGCTGTTTTACCCACAGAGTTTCCAAATTGGAGCCAATTCTCTCAAACCCTGCCATTGCTTTATTAACTAAATTTATGTGATCTCTAAATCCTTTGTTGTCATTTCAAAAATATTCACAGCATCTTCACCAGGAGTAGATTCCATCTTAAAAAAATGCTTTCCCCATCCTGGCGGATTCATGCTGATATATGGCAAAACCAATGCAATATTGTAAAGTTAAAAAAAAAAAAAAACACATTATTTGACCATCCATATCTAAAATTCTAACATAAATTGGTATTCTGATTTATTCCCATGGTTTAAATTTCAGTACTAACCCTACATTTCAGATTGACAAATAGTACAGATAAATATTTTTTGAATTAAAAAAAAAATGTATTCAAATGTCAAAAGAAAATCTTAGATAGAGAACTTGAATTAATTATTTCAAACTGTCTTAAAAATTGGGCATATGTAGTTACACTATGTTATATAAAAAACAGACTAAGTTTGGGTGAAATTTAAAAAATTTTAAAATATCTTTATAATATATTTCATAAATAACATAAGAAACCAAAACAGTCTGTTGCAATAAAAAAATAGACAGCACTTTAATAGTGAAAGTAAATTTTGAATCTCAATTAGAAAATATTTTGATACATTTAAAATTATAATTTTGAAGATTTAAAGCAATTAAAATAGCAAATTTCCATACTTTAAACAATAATTTTCTTTTAAAATCTCTTATTTGACATTGTAGCAGGTATTATTCTTTTGTTCATTCAATAGTTATTTCAGTGACTAATAATAGAGTCTCTCTTATGTTTCAGGTAGTATTCTGGGGTCTGGAAAAAAAGGAGTGGGGATAAAATATCTCCTTAAGGTCTGGAACCTATATTTTTGTGATTCACTTAGATCAGTGACTCTTTAACATATTTATTTATCTGTATATATGTGCAAAAGACAGTATAAGTAATTTCCAAATAGTGATAAAATCTTGACCTTTTATGAATGAAGTGTTATTATGGTTTTATTCTCTCGTTTATATGCTCTATAATACTTTGCTTTCTACATATCTATTGGGTTGGTTAAAAAGTTCATTCAGGTTTTTCTGTAACATCTTTTGGAAAATCCAAACAAATTTTTTGGCAAACCCAATGCCTATTCAACTTGTATTTGGAGACATCATCTCAGACACAGAGTTGAGAGTAGTATTCTTGATGACAATATTAGAGCATTTGTCTGATGTGTGGAGATTGTCCCCAGAGCCTTGTAGTTGTAGGACTCACCTTTTTAACTTGTATGTTAGAGGATCAGCATTACCATCACCTTTTGCTCTCACTGTAGTTCATAGTTGATCTCACTACTCTAGTTATGACTCTACTCTTTAGTAGTTTATTCTCAACACAAAATCCAGGGATCCTTTAAAAATACAACTGTCTTGCCCAAACCTCCAAAACATACTCCATTTTATTCAGAGTTAATGTCTATATCCTTAGAAGAGTCTACAATGACCTACCTGGGTCAAATTACACTGTACCCTGTTATGCCCTCATACTTATCTCTGATTTGCTCTACTATCCTCCCTCTCTCCCTACATTCCAGTCACACTGACCTCTTCATTTTCCTTGATTACAGGCAATGTTGGTATTCTACCCTTTCCCATTTCTTGGAAGGTTTTCCAAGATACAATTAACTGAGTATTTACCTTCAAGTCTTTGCTGAAATCATCTACTTTCTCATAAAGGCTGCACTAACCAACTTATTGAATCTTGCAACCTTCCTTTCCAGTTCAAATGCCCACATTCTCTTTGTCCTGCTCTACATTTTTACTTTTCCATAGAATTGTTCAAAGTAATTTACTTATGCATGTGTCCTTGAATGCTCAATCGTTTCAATTTGTGTCCTCCTGTTTGCAACCCCATGGAATATAGCCTGCCAGGCTTCTCTGTCCACGGGATTTCCAGTCAGAGGAAATCTGTTTTTTCTAGCAATCTATTTTTTCTAGCAAAAATACTAGAGTGGATTGCCATGACATCCTCCAGGGGCTCTTCCCGACCCAGGGATTGAACTCAGATCTCCTGCAATGCAGGAGATCTGAGCCAGTCAGTCGGTTCAGTCACTCAGTTTTGTCCGACTGTTTGCAACCCCATGAAATGCAGCACACCAGGCTTTCCTGTCCATCAGCAACTCCTGGACCTTGCTCAAACTCATATCCAGAGAGTCAGCAATGCCATCCAACCATCTTATCCTCTATAAGTTTATTAGTTGAATGTTCACATCAAAATACTCTCTAGCTCAAATTTATGAAAAACATAGAATTTCATATGAAAAGGCAAAATAGAAATAGGTAGATAAATAGGTAATAAGTAGGTAGGTACCTAGATGATAGATATTACAGATAGATGTGTACAGAATAAGTATATTAAAATATCATACCTTTGATCTTTGGTAGCTTTTCTGAATATGCATCAGCAAAGATGTATAATTTATGTCAATCTACCTTGACCTTACTATACATATTTCAAATGAATCTTGAATACAGCCTTTGGTATAAATCAATCCAATAATTATCTCAGTCATGCTTTAATCTTATTGACTTTAAAATGAATCATATTGCTCTTGTTTCTAATCTGTTAATCCTATCCAGTCTATTTTTCATCAAAGTCAAAACAATACGTAGCTGTTATGTCTCCAAATAATCATTCCCAAATCCTTCAGTATATTCTTAAATGTCCTCAATAACCAGTTGTCCTTGTGAACAAGTTTGCTTCATCTTGCTTATCTTCAACGTTACTGTAGTTGCTCTCTACCTTGCACTCCTTTCACTTTCTTGCCCCACTCCTGCAGGTAAACCCTTTCTGAGTCTTTAGCTTTTTCAAAATATGTTTGTTTATGTGTTTTAGAATGCATATGTTTCTAAAAGAGTTTTTTTTTAAACTTTTGGAAATGATACATATTTTCTATATTTTGTTCACTCAACATTATATCACTAATAGGTGCATTTAGCTATCGTTCACTTGTAATATTTTATCATGTGGCTTTTCTACTGTTTGTCTCCATTTTCCATTGTGCAGAAATAAAGACTATTTCTATGGCATTTGAGTTAGCATTAAGTTTTTGGTATTATATATAGTACTACTATGAAATTTCGCAAACATATCTCATGGTGAATATGTCCAAGAGTTTCTTTCAGGTTTATTTATGAGTATGCTGAGTCGTATGGAATAGGCGTGATGAACTCTATACAATGCTGCCAAAGTATTTAATACAAATTTTACAAAGGTAAATTTAAAAAGGTTGTAAAGCATGAACAGAATGTTAATAGAAGAGACTCCAATGGAAAAGAAGATAGTTCAGAAGAGTGTCCATGTATGAAGTATACATATAATAAATCTGTTTCAGGCAGATGCCTCCCATATCTGTCCAACAGACAGTGTTTTATTTCTTAAATCTTGCTCTGTGTTTCCCAATGCTGAAAATTAGATCTTGCTCAACCATCCCATCATTGTATCAGAGATTTAGTAGAGATGTCATTAGCTTTACTATATATTAAAAAATGTATACACTTGTGTTATGTGTATATATATACACATATCAATAAATAAATAATTATATATATATGTATATATACACGTAAGTGTATATATACACGTAAATAAATATGTATATATATACATAAATAAATAATTGACTTATTTAATCCATCATGAGCAATACTAGTCTCATGCTAGTAAAATTAATAGATGAAATTATGGTTTAAAAATGTTATATCCCAAAGGCTGCAATTTTTACTATTCAAAAAGTAAATGTAGCAAAACTATAGTTTAAAGATAATGAAAAATATATTTTGTTAGAAAAGTTTGAGTAATATAAAACAATTTAAAAATATTATTAAGTCTGCTTCAATTAACTGACAAAATAATATTAATTTGACATAAAATCAGATTATAGGTCAAACAAAATTTAGGACAAGGCACCTTTTTTTGAATTTACTACAGGACTTTTTAATATATTTTGAGGCATTGATATATTATTAGGAGGCTTAACTAAGGTATATGTGCAATTATAATTGATAGTATGCAACTTAAATAGATGATTAATAACTTGTAAACTCATAACATTTTATTAACATTATTGCAAGAGTAACACATTTTAATAAATTACTATAGTTACTATTTTTACAACATGTATAGAACATTCTTATTATTTCAGTTGCTCAAATTCTGGCTACAATAGCATCTTCATTGATGTTACAAAAATCTTTGGATATGAAGCACACAGTAAATTGTATTTTAAGAACAATTTTCCAAGAGCCATTTTCCATTATGAGAGTCAAACAAACCATAAAGAACACACAAAAACCAAAAATAATCAGTACGTAAATCTAATTTAAACTGAAGAATTTAAGAATAAATTCTGACCTGTGAATCAAAAACTAATTGCAAGAACTGATGCAAATGTCATTGTGCAGGGAAAAAAATTCAGATTCTGGTCCAAAGGAACTATAAAAGTAACCTTTGACAATGATTTATTTCTGTATTTTAAATGGTCATGCTTTAAGGTTTTGAATTTAGTTTACAGTTACTGTATCAGCCAGGAAACTGAATACATGGTAAATATTTAAACAGAAGGCATTTCATTTGACAATAGGTTATGTGCCTATTACAGTACTGAGACCAGAACAAAAACAGAGTGAAGCCAGAGGTAGTTGCAGGGAGTAGCTATGAGCCCTTTTCCCCTTATGAGAGTCAAAACAAACAAAAACAATCAGCACATAAAGCTAATTTAAACTGAAGAATTTTGTGTTCATCAGATTTCATAGGGTGCAGCTCACCGTGCTGCTGGCCTTTCTAGGTGGTGCAGTAACGCTGCTTCTAGGAATGCCAAAAGAAGCCAGAAGCTGAGGCCACCAAACTGCTGAGGAGATTTGTTGTGGGAGCAACAGCAAGCAAATAAGAAAGAGAACGTGTCTTCTATTATCCTTCCACTTGGTAGTCATTCTCTAAATCCCTTGTGTAAGCACAATTTAACCAGAAGTCAGCTTTCAAAGGAGATGTGTAGTTTGTAGAATCTCAGCCTCCAGCATTCACACAGCAGATCACAGAGATGAAATTGTGATTTAGAAGCAATATTAATCTATAATTTCAAGTAGGTTTCCATTGTATTATATTCCCATAGTTTATTTTCATCCAAATAAGGAGAAATTTATTGCTTCTTAAGGTTTGGTCTCTGTAGGTATTTGAATATTTGACTCCTCCAGACAAGTGTATCTCTACATTCTCATGTCTTGCCAATATCTCTCTTCTTTCTTCCACCCAACCATGTCCTTCACTATTTTCCAGGTAGGTTAAGTTTCAGAACCTGTCCTTTTGTTTTTCACATTGGTGCATTTGCACATCCTGCTTTTTCTGTGTGGCATTCTCCTCCCTCTTCTGCAGCTGGTAAACTCCTATATGTCCTTCAGAACTCTGCTTAGCTATCAGTATAATTGGCTTTGAAACAGGAGCCCCTCTTGACTATGATGACACTGGTGCCTTTCCTGTACTGTAGAATGAGTACACATACTATAATGGACTCATTTCCTAATGCTCTTTTTCAATAAACCATAAGCTGCTTGAATGCTGTGACCTCCTTCTATTCATCCTGCTTCTGGAAAACACAATATATTTAATATATATTTATTTGTTTTGAATCAGGAAATCATATGCACACCATAAGGACTAATATGGCCTCTGTGTTTGAGCACTAAATTTGTTTATAAGTTTTATGGAAAGGAAGGAAGAAAAGGCACCAAAATAAATTGAAGCTGGACTTCTATGTTTATTGTGAAGGGTAAGAAGTGTACCAATAAATATAAAGGCTTGAAAAATGTATTAAATATCAATGAGCAAGCTTATCAGAGTGCACAGGAATGCAGGAGCAAAAACAGAATCATAACTAAAATATATTATTAATGTCTATTTTTTTCTGTTTAATAGAACAGCTGTCAATTAAAAGTAATAAGAACAAAACATAAAGGGGAATCAACCAAATGATCTCATAAGAAGAAATTACCAGCTGATTGTATAGCATACTTCTTTTAATATCTGAAACAAATGGCAATTAGTTTTGCATTTAGCTAAAAGAGAAATAAAAGATTGGGAAAATAAAAGAGCATGAGACAGAAAGATGTAAAGTCAAAAGGGATCCTAAACATTAGAAAAAATAATGAAATATTGAAAGAAAGGAAAGGATGACCTGGCCTGTTTCAGATGGACCATAGTTTGTACAAATGCCAACTTGTGTGCTAAGTCCTTTCAGATTCTGGAGCATCTGAACAAATATGTCGTATCTGATTTTTATAAGTTCAACTTTAGCCAAATTGCCTTTTAGCCAATATTAGCTGTTACAGTATAATCATTTCTTAAACCATTTCACTTATCTTTTGCAAATGTCATATAAAATTTTAACTGCTAATAGTCTTTCATCTTGATTTACAACCTTCATTCCTCATGCAAAACAATAGACTTTATATTTAAAGAAATGTGTGATACCATTTTATTGACATAGGTCATAAAAAGAGCTCGTTTTTTCTATTCTAACAAAGAGAAAGGGAAGTAAAATTCTGTATCTGAGGAAGACTTATAAAAATTAGGATGACAGGCAGGTCCTATTCCTTGGAGACTAAGTAAGGATTTTTAGAGATAAGAACATTCTCAGGAACCTTGACCCTCTTTTTCTCTCTCTCACCTCTAATCCCAAACTGGCTATTTCACTTTCAAATATCCTGAGGCTAATTATTTCCTGATTGATCTTCTTAAATGAGCTTTTCACTGCCTCATCTATTGAATGTATGCCCCTCCTTAAATCTTTTGTCAAACTTGCTTATAGAAAGATCTATCCCCCAGATGTGACTTCAGTTTTCTGTTATATAGGTCAGCCTGAAACAGAATTGAGACCAAAAATTCAAAACTTCTATAGAATTAAAATTTGATGTTATATCTCTGTTACTATGATGTGTGTTTCAGAGAACGTGAATGAATATGAATATGGATTCCAGGGAAAAAGCAATACCAAATTACCTTAGGAGTTACTCTTGACAACAAGCAGGTTACTCAGGAATATAAATTTTGTAAGCAACAACATTTGAAATGGAATTTCTATACTAGTCATTAAATTAATGCAATGACCTTCAGTTACATAATGTATATATGCCTTTCTGAGCTTCATCTATTGATATTCTATCATTCATATTTCAAGACTGAGTTCAGAGAAAAAGTTTATAATATCCCACTTTCTGCTGAATTCTATTATACATTTGCATAAAGTTTTAATTTTATTCTTGGTTAGATACGGAAACTTTATTTCTAATTGTTGTGTTAACCAATATGGAACACTGGACACGAGTACATGGTTTGCTAGACAAATACTACTTGAATTACATTGTGGAGATTCAATTCTCTCTCTTTTTGGCGGTGGTGGGGAGGGTGGATTTTTAGTGGAGTATAGTTGATGTACAATGTTTTGTTAGTTTCAGATGTGCAGCAAAGGGAATATATTTATTCACTGGTGGTTTTTTTAGACATTTTTTCCCCATATAGGTCATTACTCAGTATTGAGTAGAGTTCCATGTGCTATATAGTAGGTCCTTATTAGTAATCCATTTTTATATGTAACAATGTGTATATGTCAACCCCAATCTCCCAATTTATCCATCCCATACCCCCGGTAGCCATAAGTTTGTTGTCTACATCGATGACTCTTCAATTGTGTTTAGTAAATAAGTTGGTTTGTACCTTTTTTTTTAGATTCCACATATAAGAGATGTTATATGATAGTTGTCTTTCTGTGTCTGACTTCATTCAATATAGCAATCTCTAGATCCATTCATGTTGCTGCAAATGGCATTATTTTTTCTTTGTTGTGGCTGATTGATATTCCAAAACTAGATAAAGAGAAGTGTCAACCCCATACATGTAGAAATCAGGCTGGCTTTATAGGTATATGATCAATGCAGTTGCACAGGGTCCCATGCTCAAAAGGACTTCCATGTTTGGAATTAAATTCTCTGTTCACTATCTTAAAACTGTTAACAAATTTACCTATGAATTTGTTTTTCAAGTAAATTCCAATAGGATAATTAAATATGTGCTAGGAGTTTGGCCACTTGGTTCACCATAGTCTCACCCACCTTCCAGCTCCTCATGTTGTCTTCCCAGGATGTGTACTTGGTATATTTCTTTACATCCCTTGATGTCCCAAGCCCTGCTTCCCCTCCACCCCCATATTCTCTCTGTCCCATGATCGCCGTTACCCTGTACTCTTGACTTGTTTCTGCAAGGAAGAGGTAGAGGATTAGAATAATTCTGTGGTCTACAATTCCTCAAAGAGACTTGTTAGACATAGTTAAACTATGGGGTGGGGAGATATTGTACTTACATATTCCATAGAATCTCAGGGAGGAGGTAGTATTATCCTTCCCCCAGACTGACGGTGTTATAGTATGTTTGATGAACAATTTGAACTCTAGCCTACCCATGATTCAAGTGTTGACAGGGAAGTTCCTGCACGAAGGTTACAATCACTTGGAGGTTACCCTTGCACTAAGGATTAAGGTGGAAAGAGAAAATTGATTCTTTAGCCCTCAAATAGGGCGCTATTCTTCAGTCCAGAAGCTGGTAGGAAGAGGAGCCTAGCCACTGGTAGGTTACATGCATGCTTGGGTGAGTATTTCTGTAACTGAAGGACCAGAGCATTAAATATTGAATAAACACTGCAAATACTACAAATAGACATGTAACGCTTTATTGTTGATGATCAAATGCAGTAGAAATCTGAATTCAATGTGAAAGACATATGTTACAAATACAAACAGTATTACAGTACTATTAATGTCAGAGCAATACCATCTTATGGAAATTTCAAAGTAGGTGGCCAACAGTGTTAAGGTTTGAATAGAAAAGTGGAACCAGTATTATGAGCTATATATAATTTTTGAATGTATAAAATATGTATGAATTATATATATGTCATACATATTTTTTGAATTATTATAAAGATTAGACTTTATATAGTTGTGGAAGCTGGTAATGAAGTCTTTTTTTAATTTCACCTTTATTATTTTTAATTAATTAATTTGTTTTAATTGGAAGCTAATTATTTTACAGTATTGTAGTGGTTTTTGCCATAAATTGACATGGGTGTACATGAGTCCCCCATCCTGAACCCCCTTCCCACCTCCCTCCCCATTCCATCCGTCAAGGTCGTCCCAGTGCACTGATCCTGAGTACTCTGTCTCATGCATCAAACCCAGACCAGCAATCTATTTCACATATGGTAATATACATGTTTCAATGGTATTCTCTCAAATCATCCCATCCTCGCCTTCTCCCACAGAGTCCAAAAGACTGTTTTTTACATCTGTGTATCTTTTGCTGTCTTGCATATAGGGTCATTGTTACTATCTTTCTAAATTCCATATATATGCATTAATATACTATATTTGTGTTTTTCTTTCTGGCTTACTTCACTCTGTATAATAGGATCCAGTTTCATCTGCCTCAGTAGAACTGATTCAAATGCATTCTTTTTAATAGCTGAGTAATATTCCATTGTGTATATGTACCATAGCTTTCTTATCCATTTGTCTGCTGATGGACATCTAGGTTGCTTCCATGTCCCAGCTGTTGTAAACAGTGCTGTGATGAACAATGAGGGTACACATGTCTCTTTCAATTCTGGTTTCCTCAGTGTGTATGCCCAGCAGTGGGATTGCTAGGTCATATGGAAGTTCTATTTCCATCTTTTTAAGGAATCTCCACAGTGTTCTCCATAGTGGCTGTACTAGTTTGCATTCCCATAAACAGTGTAAGAGGGTTCCTTTTTCTCTGCACCCTCTCCAGCATTTATTGTTTATATACTTTTTGATAGCAGCCATTCTGAAATGTAAATTTGCTTTTGTCTAGAAACTTATTGTGGAAAGGCCTAACAAGAATGTCTCTAAAAATCTACGTGCATTATCCTAAATGTAAGCTAAGTTTGTGCTAAGAAGAGGACAGAGGCCTAGTTTAGTGGAGCTAGTTGAATTATTCCCTTCCTTCCATATTCTTCAACTTGAGAGATTATCAAGAAATATGGTTACCAAGTGAAAAATAAAAACTGTTAATATGATTTCTGGCTAGGAGTATTGATTATGTGTTCTGTAAACTTTACTTACTAAATTGAGAATATATGTGTAATTTAAATTGACTAGGACTCTGAACTGCTTACAGGTGACCAGAAAAGACATGAGCATGTCAAAGATTTTATGAATTGTGAGGGGAAGAACTACCAACTATGGTCCCCAGGAGTCTTATTTAGTTCACAATATTGACTGCATAAGTATGTCCCACAAATTAGAAATGAGTGACGACACTCCTGAAAATGAAAAGAAAAAGCATAAGATGTAAGTGCTTTTCTTAGTCAGAGTCTAAAATGGCACAGACTAAACCCTAGACAAGACGAAACCAAGAAATATTTGACCTCAGATTGCACCTAGACCTGATCTCAGTAGAATTACTAGGAAAAGTTAAGAAAGTTGGCATAAAGAACATTAAAATTAAATTTTTGTCAAGAGGGTTTAATTCTTGGTCCCATTTTAGGGAAAAGGTGATGCATAAGCCTTATATTTTTCTTGTAAATTCTCTTTTTTTCCTATAAAGAGAATAATATTTGACACATAACATATAAGATTTATAGCAGCTCCTTTTACCACTTATCCTACACACAATTTTCAGTCCATGACTTCTTTTGTTCTTTTATGTTTTCACAAGATACAGAGCTTTTAATTTGTTTTTATTTCTGTGAATAACATTCTGTATCCAAAGTACTTTGAGAAAAGCTGCTGTTTAGCAGAATTATAGCTTCAACATAAGAATTGATAAATAGACAACTCTTTTTTTTCCCCCACATTTGTGTCCAAATCTTCTTATATATTTTGATTCTCAGTTTTAAAATGCTTTTGTGTCCAACTTTTTGCGATGCCATGGACTATACAGTCCATGGAATTCTCCAGGCCAGAATATTGGGTGGGTAGCCTTTCCCTTCTTCAGAGGATCTTCCCAACCCAGGGATTGAACCCAGGTCTCCCACATTGCAGGAGGATTCTTTACCAGGTGAGCCATAAGGGAAGCCCCAAAATACTGGAGTGGGTAGCATATCCTTTCTCCAGCAGATCTTTTCCACCCAGGAACTGAACCAGGGTCTCCTGCATTGCAGGCAGATTCTTTACCAACTGAGCTATCAGGGAAGCCCCTATACTGCTTATAATGTTTTTTATTTTTAAACTTTACAATATTGTATTAGTTTTGCCCAACATCGAAATGAATCCACCACAGGTATACCCGTGCTCCCCATCCTGAACCCTCCTCCCTCCCCATACCCTCCCTCTGGGCCATCCCAGTGCACCAGCCCCAAGCATCCAGCATCGTGCATCGAACCTGGACTGGCGACTCATCTCATACATGATATTATACATGCTTCAATGCCATTCTCCCAAATCTCCCCACCCTCTCCCTCTCCCACAGAGTCCACAAGACTGATCTATACATCAGTGTCTCTTTTGCTGTCTCGTACACAGGGTTATTGTTACCATCTTTCTAAATTCCATATATATGCGTTAGTATACTGTATTGGTGTTTTTCTTTCTGGCTTACTTCACTCTGTATAATAGGCTCCAGTTTCATCCACCTCATTAGAACTGATTCAAATGTATTCTTTTAAATGGCTGAGTAATACTCCATTGTGTATATGTACCACAGCTTTCTTATCCATTCATCTGCTGATGGGCATCTAGGTTGCTTCCATGTCCTGGCTATTATAAACAGTGCTGCAATGAACATTGGGGTACATGTGTCTCTTTCCCTTCTGGTTTCCTCAGCGTGTATGCCCAGCAGTGGGATTGCTGGATCATAAGGCAGTTCTATTTCCAGTTTTTTAAGGAATCTCCACACTGTTCTCCATAGTGACTGTACTAGTTTGCATTCCCACCAACAGTGTAAGAGGGTTCCCTTTTCTCCACACCCTCTCCAGTATTTGTTGCTTGTAGACTTTTGGATCGCAGCCATTCTGACTGGCATGAAATGGTACCTCATAGTGGTTTTGATTTGCATTTCTCTGATAATGAGTGATGTTGAGCATCTTTTCATGTGTTTGTTAGCCATCTGTATGTAACCAGGCTTCTTTGCTAACTAAAACTTCTTGGGGGTCTGGACGGTCAACATCTGCCTGAGAAGGTGCGCCGGTGCTTATAATTTTTTAAAAATAGATTTTATGACTTAAAAGCAAAGCAGTGTTATAATATTTTTCAATTAGTATCAAATATTTCTCAAATCTTATTTTCACAAAGTGTGTGGTATGAGTAACCAAGACATGGCTGGTCACTTGACAGAAACACAGCTTAACTATAAACAAAGAGTCAGGACTGATCTGAAGGCCAGCTTCATAATCCTGGTCTGATAATAATGTCACCCAAGAAAACAAATTATTTGAATAGACATTTATTTCTTTAAGAACTACAGCTTATATTTTTGAGTTATCCAAGTTTAATACAGGGAATTATTCATGAAGATAAAGATAACATTTTTTTCAGGTTGAACGTGAGTATGATTATTATCCTTGATTATACTTTGGTCATATAGTTAAATTAATACATGTTTCTAGCAATTAATTTATAGTGTCATAAATTAACTTTTACATCACGAGTTTATGCCCTAAAGAGTAAGAAACCACATGAAAACTCTTCTGAAGGCTATTAATAATAAAAAGGCAAAAAACAAAAGTAAATATTTAATTATGTTTTTTGCCAAAGAATAAGACTCATGTCTATATATTCTATCTTCCATATTACCAACCACTTCCTATTATAAACTCCCACACAAATGTAGGTCTGACTTTGCTTTTGCTATGAGAGAGAAAGAGCATAAAATGATCCTATTATTTTTAATATTCAATAAAAAGTGACATCAATTAAAAATATCTGGTAATATTTATACATAAAGGAGAAGAAAAAAAGATCTTATACAGAGATATGTTTTTGTATTTGACACTGAGGTAATTTTTATTTTTAAAGTTTTATTTTTCAGAGCTGATTGTCAAAAATGTTTAAAGCTTTTTTCATTCTCTATGCAATCACTTATACTACCCTTGTTATACCTAAAATGAATATTTAATTTCTAATAATAATTAGTATATTTATAAATTCTGTTAAAATTTTTTCCTATTTATTCTGCCAGAAAATCCAGAATATAAAGATAAATAATCCACTGCTACATAATTTTGTGATCATGAATTTAAATATAGGAGAAATTATAATATGAGGAAACTGCAAATCACTTTGAAAATTATATCATTCTGTAGGATTTCAGAAGATAATCATTTTCCAAAGTGGAATTATGGGTGAATATTTGAATTTAAAGTTGCTCTATGAGTGATGCATAAAACAATGGACCAGATTTTACTAAACGGATACTGAGCATGCAGGGTAGAACAGATAGGATGTATAAAGCTGCAGAAACATTAACAAGTTAAAATTTATTGTGTCATGAAAATCAAAAAGTCCAACTCATTTAATCTTTATAATAAGTTTCAGGGAGTAGGGATGTAAGAGTCAGAAGATAGTTGGATAGGATTGTGAAGGTTTTAATTCATCAGGAAAAAGACTTATATATACTCATATACATAGATTAAAATTAATTATATATAATATATATTGATGGTATATATTTATATATATATAATCATCTAAGTAGGAGTATATAAAATGGATTTAGAGAAGAAGAGAAATCTACTGGGTAAGGAAACAAATTTGCCATTTATAGGCTACAGAAATATTTTTATATTAACCGGCTGTAGGGTAGGAGGAGGGGCGAATCCTACTAGAAAAGGAAGCATCTTTTTCTGCTCTGATTGCTGTGGCCAAAACTTCCAAAACTATGTTGAATAGTAATGGTGAAAGTGGGCACCCTTGTCTTGTTCCTGACTTTAGAGGAAATGCTTTCAATTTTTCACCATTGAGGATAATGTTTGCTGTGGGTTTGTCATATATAGCTTTTATTATGTTGAGGTATGTTCCTTCTATTCCTGCTTTCTGGAGAGTTTTTATCATAAATGGGTGTTGAATTTTGTCAAAGGCTTTCTCTGCATCTATTGAGATAATCATATGGTTTTTATTTTTCAATTTGTTAATGTGGTGTATTACATTGATTGACTTGGGGATATTGAAGAATCCTTGCATCCCTGGGATAAAGCCCACTTGGTCATGGTGTATGATCTTTTTAATGTGTTTTTGGATTCTGATTGCTAGAATTTTGTTAAGGATTTTTGCATCTATGTTCATCAGAGATATTGGCCTGTAGTTTTCTTTTTTTGTGGGATCTTTGTCAGGTTTTGGTATTAGGGTGATGGTGGCCTCATAGAATGAGTTTGGAAGTTTACCTTCCTCTGCAATTTTCTGGAAGAGTTTGAGCAGGATAGGTGTTAGCTCTTCTCTAAATTTTGGTAGAAATAAAAGGAATCCAAATTGGAAAAGAAGAAGTAAAACTCTCACTATTTGCAGATGACATGATCCTCTACATAGAAAACCCTAAAGACTCCACCAGAAAATTACTAGAACTAATCAATGACTATAGTAAAGTTGCAGGATATAAAATCAACACACAGAAATCCCTTGCATTCCTATACACTAATAATGAGAAAACAGAAAGAGAAATTAAGGAAACAATTCCATTCACCATTGCAATGGAAAGAAAAATACTTAGGAATATATCTACCTAAAGAAACTAAAGACCTATATATAGAAAACTATAAAACACTGGTGAAAGAAATCAAAGAGGACACTAATAGATGGAGAAATATACCATGTTCATGGATTGGAAGAATCAATATAGTGAAAATGAGTATACTACCCAAAGCAATTTATAGATTCAATGCAATTCCTATCAAGCTACCAAGAGTATTCTTCACAGAGCTAGAACAAATAATTTCACAATTTGTATGGAAATACAAAAAACCTCAAATAGCCAAAGTGATCCTGAGAAAGAAGAATGGAACTGGAAGAATCAACCTACCTGACTTCAGGCTCTACTACAAAGCCACAGTTATCAAGACAGTATGGTACTGGCACAAAGACAGAAATATAGATCAATGGAACAAAATAGAAAGCCCAGAGATAAATCCATGCACATATGGACACCTTATCTTTGACAAAGGAGGCAAAAATATACAATGGATTAAAGACAATCTCTTTAACAAGTGGTGCTGGGAAATCTGGTCAACCACTTGTAAAAGAATGAAACTAGAACACTTTCTAACACCATACACAAAAATAAACTCAAAATGGATTAAAGATCTAAACATAAGACCAGAAACTATAAAACTCCTAGAGGAGAACATAGGCAAAACACTCTCTAACATACGTCACAGCAGGATCCTCTATGACCCACCTCCCAGAATATTGGAAATAAAAGCAAAAATAAACAAATGGGACCTAATTAACCTTAAAAGTTTCTGCACATCAAAGGAAACTATTAGCAAGGTGAAAAGACAGCCTTCAGAATGGGAGAAAATAATAGCAAATGAAGCAACTGACAAACAACTAATCTCAAAAATATACAAGCAACTTCTACAGCTCAACTCCAGAAAAATAAATGACCCAATCAAAAAATGGGCCAAAGAACTAAATAGACATTTCTCCAAAGAAGTCATACAGATGGCTAACAAACACATGAAAAGATGCTCAACATCACTCATTATCAGAGAAATACAAATCAAAACCACTATGAGGTACCATTTCACACCAGTCAGAATGGCTGTGATCCAAAAGTCTACAAATAGTAAATGCTGGAGAGGGTGTGGAGAAAAGGGAACCCTCTTACACTGTTGGTGGGAATGCAAACTAGTACAGCCACTATGGAGAACAGTGTGAAGATTCCTTAAAAAACTGGAAATAGAACTGCCTTATGATCCAGCAATCCCACTGCTGGGCATACACACCGAGGAAACCAGAAGGGAAAGAGACACGTGTACCCCAATGTTCATTGCAGTACTGTTTACAATAGCTGGGATATGGAAGCAACCTAGATGTCCATCAGCGGACAAATGGATAAGAAAGCAGTGGTACATATACACAATGGAGTATTACTCAGCCATTAAAAAGAATACATTTGAATCAGTTCTAATGAGGTGGATGAAACTGGGGCCTATTGTACAGAGTGAAGTAAGCCAGAAGGAAAAAAACCAATATAGTATACTAACACATATATATGGAATTTAGAAAGATGGTAACAATAACCCTGTGTACGAGACAGCAAAAGAGACACTGATGTATAGAACAGTCTTATGGACTCTGTGGGAGAGGGAGAGGGTGGGAAGATGTGGGAGAATGGCATTGAAACATGTAAAATATCATGTATGAAACGAGATGCCAGTCCAGGTTCGATGCACGATACTGGATGCTTGGGGCTGGTGCACTGGGATGGCCCAGAGGGATGGTATGGGGAGGGAGGAGGGAGGAGGGTTCAGGATGGGGAATACATGTATACCTGTGGTGGATTCATTTTCATATTTGGCAAAACTAATACAATTGTGTAAAGTTTAAAAATATAATAAAATTAAAAAAAAAGAAGAGGAAGCATCTTATTTATGAAAATAGAAGATGATGATAAAGAGGTCATTTAATGTTGAAAGATCCGAGTTATGCTAGATTGAAAGCAAATGAGGATGGCTGAAAGATTGTTTTGCTGTAATCAAATTTCCCTTTTAATAATGACACAGTCTTTATAAGCATTTATGTGTATGGAAAGGTAGTTGCATGGGTCTTATGTTTGTTGTTTGTTGCTATTTCTGATGTTGCCGAAGATAAGTTGTAGAGAATGTACATTTAAAGACTATTGGGGGAAAATAAAAAAAGAAAGGAAGGAAAAAAAGGAAGAAAAGGAAAAAGACTATTGGGATTAGATAACTGGTCAAAGTGATAGGATTTCATGGAAGTTTTGTTGAGAATAATTAGTTCTTATATGAAAATAGGGGCTTCTCAGGTCGCATTAGTTATAAAGAACCTGCCTGCCAATGCAGGAGACAGGGACGGATTCATCTCTAGATTGGGAAGATCACTTCAGAAATGACTGAAGCAACTTAGCATGCACACATATGAAGATATATTAACATTTAGTTCCTAAATATTGCTTTTTGTTGGTCACTTTTTACATGATTTGATGGCTTAATAAATAAGTTGTTTCTTAGAAGTTCATAATATTAAAAACATATACTCTTTCTACTACTCTATGTTTTCTCTACTTTTCGTGTGTATGTGCCTACATGCTAAGTTGCTTCAGTCGTGTCCAACTCTTTGTGACCCTAGGCACTTTTTCTACCAGACTCCTCTCTCCATGGGATTTTCCAGGCAAAAATACTGGAGTGGGTTGCCATGCCTTCCTCCAGGGGATCTTCCCAACCTGGGGATTGAACCTGTGTCTCTTAAGACTGCATCGGCAGGCAGGTTCTTTAACCTAGCACCACCTGGGAAGTCTTTTTTAAGCCTCCATGAATCCTGCCTCTGCCAACTGAGATGTGACAAGAAATAGGTGGAAAGGAAGAAGTTCTATATTGTCCTGCCAACCCTCCCTTGTCAACCTGAGAACATCTGATTTCATATATTTCTGTAGTAAGTTTCTGTAAGTTTTCCTTGAACACAAGGATGTGTGAGCTAAAAAATAAACAGGCAAAACAAACTTTGAAAATTACTGCTTATATGGTTTCTTTATAGTAAAATTTTGAACCCTTCAAATATATTAGATAACAATCACCCTAGTAATATTGGGTACACATCATCCACATGAATGAGAGATGTTCAGAAAATAGGATAGTTTGAACCAAAAGAGGAGCAGAAAAACTGAAAATTACTGATTGTTGGAACTGTTAGTAGAATTATATCTGATCATTCTTTCATCCTAATCCAACAGTACTTTGGCACAAAGTTAGTACAAGGTTGAGGACTATACAGAGGCACCCTGCCCATCAAGATAACTTAGAATGGCCAACACAGGTCGCTGTCTTTGGTGGTCTGCTCTCAAACTGCCCCCCAGAGCCGATTACACAACGGAGCTGATTCATGTGCACATCACAAGGAGGCACTTGCTCATGATTACTCCTGGGCTCATAGTTTTATGCCACATTATAGAGTGAAAGCACAGCAGCTTCATAAAGAGATTTCTAAACTTGCTTCTACTGAGGCCTAATTAAAGATCACTGGCTGTACACAGGATATACCATAATTATATATATATATATATATATATATATATATATATATATATATGACTACTGCCATGCACCCATGCATGAAAACACTAAACTCACCACTCTAAATCTACATGTAAACTAATACCCCATGTCCAAGGGCAGTGAAGCCCCAGCAAGATGGTAGGCTCTGGAGGTGTGGCTGTGCAGCACTGGAGTGACTTTGAGGTGATACCCCACATCCAAGGGCAAAGGAGAAGCCCTGGCAAGATGGCAGGATGGGTGAAATCACATTTAGAATCAAACCCCATACCCTCCAGAGACGCTCAGAGGGCTCAAACAAACCTTGTGCATACCAGGACCCAGAGACCACACAGAGCCTGAGACAGAAGTGTGTTTGAGTGTCTCCTGTGGAAGTATGGGCCAGCAGTGGACTGCTGCAGGGACAGGGGCTCTGGGTGCAGCAGACCTGGGTATGGCATAAGTCCTCTTGGAGGAGGTCGCCATGAACCTCAGCATAGAGCTGCCGGAACTTACACAGGACGGGGGAAACAGACTTTTGGAGGGCATAAACAGAACCTTGTGCACACCAGGACCCATAATAAAGGAGCAGTGACCCCACAAGAGACTGACCCAGACTTGCCTGGGAGTGTCCAGGAGTCTCCAGCTGAGGAGCGGGTCAACAGTGGCCTGCTGCAGGGTTGGGGGCACTTAGTGTAGCAGTCCCTGCATGGGACCTTTTATCTGCATTACCTCTACCATAGTTTGGCCTCAGGTAAATAACAGGGAGGAAATAGAGCCCCACCCATCAACAGAAAATTGGATTAAAGATTTACTGAGCATGGTCCCACCAATCAGAACAATACCCAGTTTCCCCATCAGTCAGTCTCTCCCATCAGGAAGCTTCCATAAACCTCTTATCCTTCTACATCAGAGGGTAAACAGACTGAAAACCATAATCACAGAAAACTAACCAATTTAACCACATGGACCACTGCTGCTGCTAAGTCGCGTCAGTCGTGTCCAACTCTGTGCGACCCCATAGACGGCAGCCCACCAGGCTCTCCCGTCCCTGGAATTCTCCAGACAAGAACACTGGAGTGGGTTGCCATTTCCTTCTCCAGTGCATGAAAGTGAAAAGTGAAAGAGAAGTCACTCAGTCGTGCCTGACTCTTAGAGACCCCATGGACTGCAGCCTACCAGGCTCCTCCGTCCATGGGATTTTCCAGGCAAGAGTACCGGAGTGGGTTGCCATTGCCTTCTCCTTACAATATATAAATGTATCCAATTAGCACGTTACACACCTTAAATTTACACAATGTTGTTATGTCAAGTATTTTAATAAAAACAAAAGTAAGAGGACCAATACTGGCACTTGTCGGTGTGAAAACCCTCAGCCAAGTTCAGCCTGTCGAGAGCCTGTCTCTGTAAAGCTCTATGAACCACAGCCAGCCCTGCTCTTTCACAAGCTGCGCGGCCACTCTCACAGGGTGACAGCGGGGCAGAGGAGCTTCAACACGGAACACAACCCGCACAGCCCCAGCTATTTCCTATTTTATAGGAAAGCTTTGTACACGCCTGGCTCTGGCTACACAGCTACATCACCCTATTTCTTGAGAGTAATGAAAGGCAGTATTAGAGGCTAAAAAACAACTTCATCACTGCCACCCAAGAAAACGTATTAAGCTATGAAAGTCCTTCAGCTGTCTACACAGGGCCAATCCACGTTACAGCTATTTAACACAAATGACTATGCAAAATGTCTGAAGGGGTCTTGATCTCAAAAATTCAAATCTATACCAGGGTAACACGTAGTTAATTCCTCCGTATCTTTACTTCTCTTTGAAAAACTGGCAATGCATTTGGATTAGTGATAAAATGAGTTTTTGCTATGTTTCAATACATGCTCAAACTGTGAGACTAAGAAACATGAGGCAGGCTCACTTTAAACAGTTGGAACCCCAGTGGCACTGCTAACTGCTTTCTGGGCAGCCTCTTTTGCTTGGTGGGCTTGGAATACAACTATAGCTTCATCAACTTTAGAACGAAGAGACCTCAATGAAACTATGAGACATGCCAACCAAGACGGACAGGTCATGTTGGAGAGTTTTGACAAAATGTGGCTCACTGGAGAGGGGAATGGCAAACCACTTCAGTATTCTTGCCTTGAGAACCCCATGGAAAGTATGAAGAGGCAAAAAGATACGACACTGAAAGATGAACTCCCCAGGTCAGTAGGTGCCCAATATGCTACTGGAGATCAGTGGAGAAATAACTCCAGAAAGAATGAAGAGATGGAGACAAAGCAAAAATGTCACCCAGTTGTGGATGTGACTGGTGATGGAAGGAAAGTCTGAAGCTGTAAAGAGCAATATTGCATTGGAACCTGGAATGTTAGGTCCATGAATCAAGGCAAATTGGAAGTGGTCAAACAGGAGATGGCAAGAGTGAATGTCGACATTATAGGAATCAGCAAGTTAAAATGGACTGGAATGGGTGAATTTAACTCAGATGGTCATTATATCTATTACTGTGGGCAAGAATCCCTTAGAAAAAATGGGATTAGCCATCATAGTCAACAAAATAGTCTGAAATGCAGTACCTGGATACAATCTCAAAAACGACAGAATGATCTCTGTCATTCCCAAGGCAAACCATTCAATATCATAGTAATCCAGTATGCCCCAAAGAGTAATGCTGAAGAAGCTGAAGTTGAAAGATTCTATGAAGACTTACAAGACCTTCTAGAATTAAAACCCCCGAAGTATGTCCCTTTCATTATAGGGAACTGGAATGCAGAAGTAGGAAGTCAAGAAACACCTGGAGTAACAGGCTAATTTGGCCTTGGAGTACAGAATGAAGCAGGGCAAAGGCTAATAGAATTTTGCCAAGAGAACACACTAGTGATAGCAGACACCCTCTTCCAACAACACAAAAGAAGACTCTACACATGGACATTACCAGATGGTCAATACTGAAATCAGAGTGATTATATTCTTTGCAGTCAGAGATGGACAAGCTGTATACAGTCAGTCAAAAAAGACCAGCAGCTGACTGTGGCTCAGATCATGATCTCCTCATTGCCAAATTCAGACTTAAATTGAAGAAAGTAGGGAAAACCACTAGACCATTCAGGTATGACCTAAATCAAATCCCTTATGATTATACAGTGGAAGTGAGAAAGAGATTAAAGGGATGAGATCTGATAGACAGAGTGCCTGGAAAACTCTGGAAGTAGGTTCGTGACATCATAGGAGGCAGGGATCAAGACCATCCCCCCAAAAAAAAGAAATGCAAAAAGGCAAAATTGTTGTCTAGGGAGGCCTTACAAATAGCTGTGAAAAGAAGAGAAGTGAAAGGCAAAGGAGAAAAGGAAAGATATACACATTTGAATGCAGAGTACCGAAGCATAGCAAGGAAACATAAGAAAGCCTTCCTCAGTAATCAATGAAAAGAAATAGAGTAAACCAGTAGAATGGAAAAGACTAGGGATCTCTTCAAGAAAATTAGAGATACCGAGGGAATATTTCATGAAAAGATGGGCACAATAATGTACACAATAAAGAAAACTAAAGTACAGATATGGCATGGACCTACCTGAAGTAGAAGATATTAAGAAAAGGCTGCAAGAATACACAGAAGAGCTATACAAAAAAGATCTTTATGACCCAGATAATCACAATGGTGTGATCACTCACCTAGAGCCAGACATCCTGGAATGTGAAGTCAAATGGGCCTTAGGAAGCATCACTACGAACAAAGCTAGTGGAGGTGATGGAATTCCAGCTGAGCTATTTCAAATCCTAAAATATGATGCTGTGAAAGTGCTGCACTCAATATACTAGCAAATTTGGAAAACTCAGCAGTGGCCACAGGACTGGAAAGGGTGTTTTCATTCCAATCCCAAAGAAAGGCAATGCCAAGGAATGCTCAAACTACCTCACAATTGCACTCATCTCACACACTAGTAAAGTAATCCTCAAAATTCTCCAATCAGGCTTCAACAGTACATGAACCATGAAATTCCAGATGTTCAAGCTGGTTTTAGAAAAGGCAGAGGAACCAGAGATCAAATTGCCAATATCTGTTGGATCATCAAAAAAGCAAGAGAGTTCCAGAAAAACATCTATTTCTGCTTTATTGATTATGCCAAAGCCTTTGACTGTGTGGATCACAACATAATGTGGGAAATTCTTAAAAAGATGGGAACACCAGACCACCTCACCTGCCTCTTAAGAGATCTGTATTCAGGCTAGGAAGCAACAGTTAGAACTGGACATGGAACAACAGACTGGTTCCAAAGAGGGAAAGGAATAGGTCAAGGCTGTATATTGTCACCCTGCTTATTTAAGTTATATACAGAGTACATCATGAGAAATGCTGGGCTGAAAGAAGCACAAGCTGGAATCAAGATTGCCGGGAGAAATATCAATATCCTCAGATATGCAGATGACACCACCCATATGGCAGAAAGTGAAGAACTAAAGAGCCTCTTGGTGAAAGTGAAAGAGGAGAGTGAAAAAGTTGGCTTAAAACTCAACATTCAGAAAACTAAGATTATGGTATCTTGTCCCATCACTCCATGGCAAATAGATGGGGAAACAGTGGAAACAGTAACAGACTTTATTTTTAGGTCTCCAAAAGCACTGCAGATGGTGATTGCAGCCATGGAATTAAAAGATGCTTGCTCTTTGGAAGAAAAGTTTTGACCAACCTGCTGCTAAGTCACTTCAGTCGTGTCCCACTCTGCATGACCCCATAGAAGGCAGCCCACCAGGCTCCCCCGTCCCTGGGATTCTCCATGCAAGAACACTGGAGTGGGTTGCCATTTCCTTCTCCAATGCATGAAAGTGAAAAGTGAAAGTGAAGTTGCTCAGTCGTGTCCGACTCTGTGCGACCCCATAGACAGCAGCCCACCAGGCTCCTCCGTCCATGGGATTTTCCAGGCAAGAGTACTGGAGTGGGGTGCCAGTGCCTTCTCTGTTGACCATCCTAGACATCACTTTGCCATCAAAGGTCCGTCTAGTCAAACAAAGCTATGGTTTTTCCAGTAGTCATGTATGGATGTGAGAGTTGGATTATAAAGAAAGCCGAGCACTGAAGAATTGATGCTTTTGAATTGTGATGTTGGAGAAGACTCTTGAGAGTCCCTTGGACTGTAAGGATGTCCCACCAGTCCATCCTAAAGGAAATCAGTCCTGAATATTCATTGGAAGGACTGATGTTGATTCTGAAACCAATACTTTGGCCACCTGATGTGAAGAGCTGACTCATTTGAAAAGACCCTGATGCTGGGAAAGTTTGAAGGCAGGAGAAGGCGATGACAGAGGATGAGATGGTTGGATGGTATCACCGACTCAATGGATATGAGTTTGAGTAAACTCCTGCAGTTGGTGATGGACAGACAGGCCTGGCATACTGCAGCCCATCGGGTGGCAAAGAGTTGGACACAACTCAACAGTTGAACTTAACTGAGGGTTTTCTTATGAATCACCCCAAGGCTTTATGATTTTCAAAATAGATAAAAAATTATTTCTTCCTGTAACGTGTTCAAACATTTTTTGGCGTTAAAATTATTTTCACAAATATACCAACTGTTATTTCTTCTTCTTTTTTTAAATAAGCTACCTAATGATTTTGGAATATTTTATCCTTTCTGAATTACCAATTTGGAATATATATTAAATCAATAATATATCTGGGAATCCTATAATTATCAGCAAAACTAAAGAGAAAGAAATGTTTGCATTGGAAAATCTAGAGAGACAAAGGATATCAATGTTATTTTATTAATGATGACTAGAAATTGGAGATATATGATTTAAGAATATGTTGAATATGAGACATAAAATCAAATGTAAGGGTTAGTTGCTCAGTCGTGTCCTACTCTTTGTGACCCCATGGACTGCAGCCCACAAGACTCCTCTGTCCATGGGATTTTCCAGTCAAGAATGCTGGAGTGGGTTGCCATTTCCTTCTCCAGGGATCTTCCTGACCCAGTGATCAAATCTCGGTCTCCAGCACTGCCGGAAAATTCTTTACTAACTGAGCTACAAATGGGCTTTTTGAAATATCAATATTTGGATTTACAGTGATAAGCATATGTACACATTAGAAATTGATGTTCTGGTTTTGGTACTATTTTTTAAAGCTTATTTTGCTTAGAAGCAATACACCCCCCCACCTCCCCCACACACACACTAAGCATCATTTTTAAATATAGTTTTAGACTAAATACATCTGTTCTTATAATTCTCCCATTACTCATAATTTATATAATATTTAGCACCGTTTGTTTATTACACTAGTTTCAAATTTGAAAATATCCCTCTCCTTTCAAATATGTACTACTGAATGTTCTCTTATGAACATCTGCACTACCATCTACTGGAAAGGTAAGTATATATCAGGAAGCATGTTCTTATCAGCCATTCAAAACAGAATATAACTAATTTGAAAATATGTAAAACAATATTATTTTTGATAATCAAATTCTACCAGTTAATAATAATAATAATAGTAAAAATGGGGATTATGTAGCATACTGAAACATATATATGTACATTGTATTTATACTTTGTATTAGTTGCATGTGCATCCTGACAATACAATTTTTCGTTAAATTGAATGATTATTTAGTATTTATTGGTCACTAAATCTTTTTTATTAACTTCATAATTTCACTGTTATATTTTTATTTACTTTCTGATTTTACAAGTCAAATGAAGTTTCACCTGTCAACATTTATAGACTTTTCTTTCCTTAATGGCATTTTTTTTTTCAAAGAAATAATACTCAAATTGTCCATAAGTGTCACATAAAGCATCTAGGTGAAACTCAGAAGTGTAAAACAGAGCACTATATTTGCAAGTAAGGCTAGGCAGAGGAAAGGCTCATTTTCATGGCCATTTAAGCTGCATGAATTCATGTTTGTGCACTATGATGGCTGCATGTCCATATGGGGAGAATAAGAAATGATGTGAAAGTGTGACATGTGCACAGATGTTGTGTTGTAAGAAGTCTGGGCTCATATTCTGACTCCTCCACCTGAAAACTGTCAAAATGAGTCATTTAAGTAGCGTTTCTGGTACTCAGAATCATATATACCAGGACTCTTGAGAACTTTAGAGATAATCAATATATGGTTCCCATTATTTTCTTTTATAATACACAAAAATTAGTATAAATGCTGGATGATAACAGTACAAATATTTCTCAAATACCTTTGGATTTACTTTACACTTGTTATGCTACCCCTTGGCCAGTACTCATCAGTCAGCCAACATATGCCAATAATCATGATAAAGTTCATAGTAGTACCTAAGTCAGCAATGAATTGGTTCGTTTGTTTGAAATAGAAAAGAAATCCAAATTTATCTTTTGTTCTCAATAAATGCATTCAGTGAGACCACGTACGTGCATTTTGTATACTCTGATGGTTTTGACAATAGGTAGTTTGAATAACATATTTAAATACAGAATCCACAAAAAAACCAGAGTGGATTTTACATACTTGGGAATTAATTTTAATAATTAAGAATTATATCCAATTAAGTGACAGAGCCACCAAGTCATATATAATATCACTGTTATTATTGTTAGTGTTTGTCTTTACTGTTTATTGTTAAATAAGATTTAGTACAATTCAAACATGCATTTGAATTTAGAATCAGCTGGCAAGACATTATTTCTTCTGGGCAAGTAGAAATGGATAGTTATTAGAATTGGCAAAATGGTAAAAGCAGCTATTTAATGTCAGGAGTATTTAAGCAGCTCATTATTTCTACTCAAGTACTTGCTAAGTATAGTTGGAAATCAACATCTAATGATTTTGGTTAAACATCAGAGTAAAACAGTGCACTCTCAAACTATAGAATCTGTATTTTGTTTTGCCAAGAGTGAAAATATGGGTAATAGAAAACAAAAACTTATTTTGCTATAAGGTTTAGCTACTGAGGTTTGCAAGTAATAAAATAAATATGTTGATTTAGAATGATTTACTAAAATAATGACATCCATATATCTACAGTCAGTATAATTTAATGAGCTTTTCTGATTGGTAGTGAAGGCTTTAAATGTGTTCTAATAAATTAAACAATCATGTTTATGTGTTATTCACAGTTATTTTATTATAATTTATAATAAATAAATCTTGAGAATACAAACTCTAAAAGGCAATTTTTATGACATTCCAAGAATCAATCAAGTTTTCAATTCATGTAAAACATTAAAGCAGTGTGAGATACATTACAAAAGAAAACGTAGAAAAATAAAATAAATATAAAATAATTAAATTTACAACAGTGTTTTAAACCTTGAAATAATCCTCCAAAAACCAGGGTTTATATAAGTGAAAATAAGAAATTATGTTTTTGAGAAAATTTATACATTACCTCCTGGGGTGTATGTTATTATAATGAATGACAAAATTTAGTAAGTACACTTTTGTAAAGCATGAGTCACCCAATTTTTATAATATCATTTATTTAAGAAGTACTATTTTAAGGACTCATGTGCTTTGTAAATATCCTTCTATAAATCATTTAGTCATACATTTTGTGGTTGCCTGTAATCTTTTTTTTTTTTCTCTAATTCCTAATCATCTTTAACTTACATATCTAAAGGATGAAGAACAGCCATGATCAAGTGTGAGTAGCATGTCCATACAACATACTAATTGCCTTTCAATAATTCTAAACTTCACTTCCAAAGGGATACATGTGTGGGTTACATTTAGTTCTAAGCAGCTTTACAACTAAATAATATATCACATGCAAATAACCGAGCTGAGTTCCTATCTAACAGTAATTATGTTATTCATGTTACTTCTAGCCTGTCCATCCTAGCAGGAAATTATCTGTACATCTTGTTAAATTATTTAGGCAACTGTTATCTCCTCAAATTTGTCAGCACAACCCTGCCCCGCTTGTGGGTATACAAAAAGTATATTAAAAGAATGACAAATAGCCTGACATTTGGGAATCCTCTCAGGAAAATCAATGAAGAAATATGACAAACAGTAGGATTATAGTGAGACAGACATATACATACTTCCAGTGTTAAAATTATTCTTTCAGTTACAAAACCTCTTCATTTGGAAAATCAAAATCATATTGGTCCCAGTCGTCATTGTTCAGCCACTCGGTTGTGTCTGACTCTTTGCGACCCTGTGGACTGCAGCACGCCAAGCTTCCCTGTCCTTTACCATTCCTCCAAGCTTGCTCAACTCATGTCCATTGAGTAAGTGATGCCATCCAAACATCACGTCCTCTGTTGTCTCCATCTCCTATGACTTCAATCTTTTCCAACATCAGGGTCTTTTCTAGTGAGTCAACTCTTTGCATTAGTTGACCAAAGTATTGGAGCTACAGTTTCAGCATCAGCCCTTCCAATGAATATTTAAGATTGATTTCCTTTAAGATTGACTGGTTTGATCTCTTTGCACTACAAGGGACCCTCAAGAGCCTTCTCGGACACCACAGTCTGAAGGCATCAACTCTTTCGTGTTCAGCCTTCTTTATGTTCCAACTCTCACATCCATACATGCAACTGGAAAAACCATAGCTTTGTGGGCAAAGTAATGTCTTCTTTTCAATATGCTCGCTATGTAGACCATAGCTTTTCTTCCAAGGAGCAAGTATTCCCAGTTAAACTAAGATTATCCTTGAATTTATATATACATCCCCAAGTTCAGTTCAGTTCAGTCGCTCAATCGTGTCCGACTCTTTGTGACCCCATTAATCTCAGCACGCCAGGCCACCCTGTCCATCACCAACTCCTAGAATTCACTCAGACTCATGTTCATTGAGTCAGTGATGCATCCAGCCATCTCATCCTCTGTCATCCCCTTCTCCTCTTGCCCCCAATCCCTCCCAGCATCAGAAACTTTTCCAATGAGTCAACTCTTCGCATGAAGTGGCCAAAGTACTGGAGTTTCAGCTTTAGCATCAGTACCTCCAATGAACACCCAGGACTGACCTCCTTTAGAATGGACCAGTTAGATCTCCTTGCAGTCCAAGGGACTCTTAAGAGTCGCTCCAACACCACAGTTCAAAAGCATCAAGTCTTTGGCACTCAGCTTTCTTCACAGTCCAACTCTCACATCCATATATGACTACTGGAAAAACCATAGCCTTGACTAGACGGACTTTTGTTGACAATGTCTCTGCTTTTGAATATGCTGTCTATGTTGCTCATACTTTCCTTCCAAGGAGTAAGCATCTTTTAATTTCATGGCTGCAATCACCATCTGCAAATAACAAATAAAGTCTGTCACTGTTGCCACTGTTTCCCCATCTATTTCCCATGAAGTGATGGGACCAGATGCCATGATCTTAGTTTTCTGAATGTTGAGCTTTGAGCCAACTTTTCCACTCTCCTCTTTCACTTTCATCAAGAGGCTTTTTAGTTCCTCTTCACTTTCTGCCATAAGGGTGGTGTCATCTGAATATCTGATGTTATTGATATTTCTCCTGGCAATCTTGATTCCAGCTTGTGCTTCTTTAGCGTTTCTCATGATGTACTCTGCATATAAGTTAAATAAGCAGGGTGACAATATACAGCCTTAACGTACTCCTTTTCCTATTTGGAACCAGTCTGTTGTTCCATGTCCAGTTCTAACTGTTGCTTCCTGACCTGCATATAGGTTTCTTAAGAGGCAGGTCAGGTGGCCTGATATTCCCATCTCTTCCAGAATTTTCCACAGTTTATTGTGATCCACACAGTCAAAGGCTTTGGCATAGTCAATAAAGAAGAAATACAAGTTTTTCTGGAACTCTCTTGCTTTTTTCCATGATCCAGTGGATGTTGGCAATTTGATCTCTGGTTCCTCTGCCTTTTCTAAAACCAGCTTGGACATCTGGAAGTTCATAGTTCACGTATTGCTGAAGCCTGGCTTGGAGAATTTTGAGCATTACTTTACTAGCGTGTGAGATGAGTGCAATTGTGTGGTAGTTTGAGCATTGTTTGGCATTGCCTTTCTTTGGGATTGGAATGAAAACTGACCTTTTCCAGTCCTGTGGCGACTGCTGAGTTTTCCAAATTTGCTGGCATATTGAGTGCAGCACTTTCACAGCATCATCTTTCAGGATTTGAAATAGCTTTACTGGAATTCTATCATCTCCACTAGCTTTGTTCTTAGTGATGATTTCTTAAAGCCCACTTGACTTCACATTCCAGGATGTCTGGCTCTAGAGGAGTGATCACACCACTGTGATTATCTTGGTCATGAAGATTTTTTTGTACAGTTCTTCTCTGTATTCTTGCCACCTCTTCTTAATATCTTCTGCTTCTGTTAGGTCCATACCATTTCTGTCCTTTATCGAGCCCATCTTTGCATGAAATGTTCCCTTGATATCTCTTTTTTTCTTGAAGAGACCTCTAGTCTTTCCCATTCTGTTGTTTCCTCTATTTCTTTGCATTGATTACTGAGGAAGGCTTTCTTATCTCTCCTTGCTATTCTTTGGAATTCTGCATTCAGATGCTTATATCTTTCCTTTTCTCCTTTGCTTTTTGCCTCTCTTCTATGAAGACCTACAAGACCTTTTAGAACTAACACCCCAAAAAAGATGTCCTTTTCATTATAGGGGACTGGAATGCAAAAGTAGGAAGTCAAGAAACACCTGGGGTAACAGGCAAATTTGGCCTTGGAATATGGAATGAAGCAGGACAAAGGCTAATAGAGTTTTGCCAAGATAACGCACTGGTCATAGTAAAGAACCTCTTCCAACAACACAAGAGAAGACTCTACACATGAACATCACCAGATGTTCAACACCAAAATCAGATTGATTATATTCTTTGCAGCCAAAGATGGTGAAGCTCTATATAGTCAGCAAAACAAGATCAGGAGTTGACTGTAGCTCAGATCATGAACTCCTTACTGCCAAATTTAGACTTAAATTGAAGAAAGTAGGGAAAACCACTAGACCATTCAGGTATGACCTAAATCAAATCCCTTATGAATATACGGTGGAAGTGAGAAATAGATTTAAGGGACTAGATCTGATAGACAGAGTGCCTGATGAACTATGGACTGAGGTTTGTGACACTGTACAGGAATCAGGGATCAAAACCATCCCCATGGAAAAGAAATGCAGATAAATAAATAAAAAAATACATCCTCAAAATCAAGTAGGTTACAGAGTCTTGTCATATATTTATAGTCTTCTTTTTGGGGGGAACCCAAGAAGGACTGACTCCTCAACCCATATAATTTTAATATATGTTCCATATTTTTCTAACACTGAAATCAAAGTAAAACAATCATAATAGCACTAAATCTGGTGCTTGATCATCTGTTTAGAATGATTAGCATGTGTTAGTGAGGATATATAACTTTTGTTTTCTTTTTATATTTGAATATTATCTTTGTTTTTTTTCCAGTATATAAATGGTAGTTTTATAACCAAGCATCCTTAATAAAAACGATGTAAAGACAAAACAGCCACAAGTATTATCAAGTCCTTCTGCGAGCAAGTTATTTTCTGGTGATCACTTGTGAGAGGCAACCTCTTCTTCCAGAACACTAGGGTTCTCTATCAGTTACCTCCTATGATACAGTAAGAGATACTTAGATGTCTGATAGAGTTCATTTGTCTCTTGGGTACACCATAGTCA
This sequence comes from Bos indicus, assembly GCF_029378745.1. Lineage (NCBI taxonomy): Eukaryota > Metazoa > Chordata > Mammalia > Artiodactyla > Bovidae > Bos > Bos indicus. The sequence continues at coordinate 23,320,596 of NC_091776.1, read as the reverse complement.
ATGAAGCATCCTATAATATTATTAACCTGGGTTATAAATTCAGTAAAGCAGGACGCATCATCCCCAGTTCTATGTGACAAGTTCAGTTCAGTTCAGTTCAGTCGCTCAGTCATGTCCAACTCTTTGATGCCCCATGGACTGCAGCACACCAGGCCTCCCTGGTCATCACCAACTTCAGGAATTTCATGCCTATTGAGTTGGTGATGCCATCCAACCATCTCATCCTCTGTTGTCCCCTTCTCCTCCTGCCCTCAATCTTTCCCAGAATCAGGGTCTTTTCAAATGAGTACCCTCTTCACATCAGGTGGCCATAGTATTGAGTTTCAGCTTCAACATCAGTCCTTCCAATGAATATTCAGGGGTGGTTTCCTTTAGGATGGACTGGTTGGATCTTCTTGCTATTCAAGGGAATCCCAAGAGTCTTCTCCAACACCACAGTTCAAAAGCATCAATTCTTTGGTGCTCAGTTTTCTTTATAGTCCAACTCTCACATCCATACATGACTACTGGAAAAACCATAGCTTTGACTAGACAGAGCTTTGTTGGCAAAATACTGTCTCTGCTTTTTAGTATGCTCTCTAGCTTGGTCATAACTTTTCTTCCATGGAGTAAGGGTATTTTAATTTTAAGGTTGCAGTCACCATCTGAAGTGATTTTGGAGCCCCCCAAAATAAAGTCTACCACTGTTTCCAATGTTTCCCCATCTATTTGCTATGAAGTGATGGGACTGGATGCCATGATCTTAGTTTTCTGAATGTTGAGTTTTAAGTTAACTTTCTCACTCTACTATTTCACTTTCATCAAGAGGCTCTTTTGTTCTTTGCTTTTTGCCATAAAGGTGGTATCATCTACATATCTGAGGATATTGATATTTCTCCCAGGAAACTTGATTCCAGCTTGTGCTTCTTCAAGACCAGCATTTCTCATGATGTACTCTATATAAGTTAAATAAACAGGGTAACAGTATATAGCCTTGACCTATTCCTTTCCCTCTTTGGAACCAGTATGTTGTTCCATGTCCTGTTCTAACTTTTGCTTCCTGACCTGCATACAGATTTCTCAAGAGTCAGGTCAGGTGGTCTGGTATTCCCATCTCTTTCAGAATTTTCCACAGTTTATTGTGAGCCACACAGTCAAAGGCTTTGGCATAGTCAATAAAGCAGAAATAGATGTTTTCCTGGGACTCTCTTCCTTTTTCATTGATTCCGTGGATGTTGGCAATTTGATCTCTGGTTCCTCTGCCTTTTCTAAAACCAGCTTGAACATCTGGAAGTTCATGGTTCACATATTGTTGAAACCTGGCTTGGAGAATTTTGAGCATTACTTTACTAGCATGTGAGATGAGTGCAATTGTGCAGTAGTTTGAGCATTCTTTGGCATCGCCTTTCTTTGGGATTGAATGAACAGTGACTTTTTCCAAACCTGTAGCCACTGTTGAGTTTTCCAAATTTACTTTCATATTGAGTGCAGCCCTTTCACAGCATCATCTTTCAGGATTTGAAATAGCTCAACTGGAATTCCATCACCTCCACTAGCTGTGCTCCTAGTTATGATTCCTAAGGTCCACATGACTTCACTTTCCAGGATGTCTGGCTCTAGGTGAGTGATCACACCATCGTGATTATCTAGGTCATGAAGATCTTTTCTGTACATTTCTTTTCTGTATTCTTGCCACCTCTTCTTAATATCTTCTGCTTCTGTTAGGTCCATACCTTTTCTATCCTGTATCGAGCCCATCTTTGCATGATACGTTCCCTTGGTATCTCTAATTTTCTTGAAGAGCTCTCTAGTCTTTCCCATTCTATTGCTTTCCTCTATTTCTTTGCACTGATCAGTGAGAAATGCTTTCTTATCTCTCCTTTCTATTCTTTGGAACTCTGCATTCAAATGGCATATCTTTCCTTTTCTCCTTTACTTTTGTCTTCTCTTCTTTTTGCAGCTATTTTAAGGCCTCCTCAGACAGCCATTTTGCTCTTTTGCATTTCTTTTTCTATGCTATGCATACCACCTAATTCACCGTAAAAAACTGTGCTTTTTCTGAGAATATTGTCCAAAAATATAACTTTGCAAGAACAAAGAAAATTATGAGTAATAATATTCAAAATTAAGGAATATATTAAAGTTTAAAAAGATCAATTTTATGTTATTCATTATTCATTTTTCTAGAACTTAATTTTATATACTTAGTTATTATATTTCTTTCTGTAAGCATTTGTTGCTGCTTTTTCTTAACTTGATAGCTTTTTCTTCTTTTAAAAAAATATATATTGTTGTTTTTACACTCCCTATAGCTGATTTTGTTTCCAACTGTCATTCACTTTTAATTCTTAGTTACAAAACAGGTAGAAAAACAGAAGAAAAACATTTTTTGGACCTGAATGCAGAGGAATAAAAGGCAATTAAAAAATTTCACATGAAGTGATTTTATTCATCAATTTCAAAAATATGTAATAAGTGGTACTTCCAAAGTATTTCTATGTATTGCAAGTTATTGTGGGGTCTTATCATGGATATCTGCATTTCCAACAAGCTCCCAGGTGAAGTTGCCACCTGAGGAGTAAATGGTGATTAAGAATCATGGAAATGAAGAAGAAGAAATTAGGTATTTAGAGACAGAGAAGAAGGAAAGGAATAAAGGAAAAGACAGGAGGAAGAGGAAGGCATTTGGAACACGGTTGTCGCTAGTTTTCCTTTGAGGTATAATTCCCAGGTTGTCTTAACACTGGTGTCTTCCACAACTTCATCAATAATATTGATAGTTTATTTCAGCTTTCATAAATATCTATAAATAATAAATTATAGAACGAGTATGAACAAAAGGGAACTCTCTTACATTGTTGATGGGAATGCAAATTTGTGCAAACACTATGGAGAACAGTATAGCGTTTCCTTAAAAAGCTAAAAATAGAGCTAGCATTTGATCTAGCAATCCCAATCCTGGGCACATATATCAGGAGAAAACCATACTTCTAAATAATACATGTACCCCAACGTTCATAGCAGCACTATTTACAATAATCAAGATATGGAAGAAATCTAAATGTCATCAATAGATTAATAGATAAAGAAGATAATAAATAAATAAAAGCTCTTTTAAAAGATTAAAAAAAAAAAAAAAAAGAATTTAGGATTATACTAGAACACACTGTCCAGAGAAGCTGGAGGACTTAATGAACATGAAAGACACAGGAAGCCTGTTGGAAGCTGATCACAACAAGCAGTGTAATTCATGCTTCCATATGAGAACATTTGAAAAAGTGTTAATCAATACTTTATTGGAGAGGTAAGGAATCACCCATCATGCTACATCTTTTGTGTATCATATAGCAGTACACTGGACCACAAACACAGTTTAGATATTAACATGCTTTTGTTGAGCCCTAATTGGAGTTTTAAGGAAATAGATGAAACAATTAAATCTTTAGGCAGCAGTTTGTTAAAATTGATATCTATCTTTTGTTTGTGGATTATTGTGGGGTGGGATAAAGGGTGGGGTGTTTGGAGGGTACTCTTGCTTGGAGAATCCCATAGATGGAGGAGCCTAGATGGCAGCAGTCCATGGGGTCACTGAGGGTTGGATACGACTCAGCGACTTCACTTTCACTTTTCACTTTCATGCATTGGAGAAGGAAATGGCAACCCACTCCAGTGTTCTTGCCTGGAGAATCCCAGGGATGGGGGAGCCTGGTGGGCTGCCGTCTATGGGGTCACACAGTTGGACACAACTGAAGCGACTTAGCAGAAGCAGCATCAGCAGGGGAAGGAAATGAAAAAAGGAATATGGAATTTTCTAAACCTTCATTACCATTAAGGCGCTATTCTAGGCTCTCAAGGACAGATGGATGAGGGGTTTTGTTTTTGTTTTTTCTTTCACAAATCCATTGTGAAGTTTAGCACCATTGAATATTGACTCTCAAAATGTCATCAAAGCAACCTATTAGTAACGCAAAGCTAAGTTTATTGCTTAAATGGTAAGGGAATAAAGATATGTTCATATTTTATTTTATCCTGACAGTAAATACAAGGTTTCTGGATCAGAGGCAAATTGATTATTTCCTTAAAAAAAGATCCTAGTATTAGTTGTCCATGCTGCATGTTCCTCCATGGGGCAGTCTGGTGAGGGCCAGTTGAACCCTGCATGTGGAGGGAAGGAGTAGAAAGGAATCCATACTATAGGAGAGGAAATCAACATTATAAACTAGAAACTTAATGTATAAATGTTGGCATATTACCCACCACTCCCCTCTAGGCATAGAGTTATTACTTTTATTCTGGAATGTAAACAAACCTCCTTATGGGAGAGAAGATGAGTGTCACCTAGGTTTTCAGAACCATTTGGAATATAATAAATAATTCTGGGTTTTATTGTCAATTGAAATGAAAACACAGGGTTCCAAAACTATCATCTTAGAAAATGAGAGGTATATGATTTTAGAAAAAAAGGAGAGGCTGTTTATCACTAGAGCATTGCTATTGTCTTTCAGTTCAGTTCAGTTGCTCAGTCGTGTCCGCCTCTTTGCAACCCCATGGACCACAGCACTACAGGCATCCCTGACCATCACCAACTCCCAGAGTTTACTCAAACTCAAGCCCATTGACTCCATGATGCCACCCAACCATCTCATCCTCTGTCTTCCCCTTCTCCTCCCACCTTCAATCTTTCCCAGCATCATGGTCTTTTCAAATGAGTCAGCTCTTCACATCATGTGGCCCAAGTATTGGAGTTTCAGTTTCAATTTTCTTTATCAGAAGGTAAATCTTTGATTGTACAGAAAAATAAAAGTAGTCTTAATAAGAGAACACTACTTTGACAGACACTGTGTTTCTGTGAATGAAGGGCAAACTCAGAGTATTTATTTAGATTCTGAAGTCTTGTTAGGTTGGGTCTTTTGGTGGAGGGGTTCAGTTAGGTTAGGGTAAGAATCATGATGTAACAGTTTAGGACTGGTTAAGAATAGCAATGCAAGGATTGGAGGCAAGGGATTTAAAATGTTCTAAGGTGTAAACTATGGTTTGACACTTTTTATTGAAGTGTTCATGTACCTTTCAGGAAGTTCTTGGAATGAAATTATTTGTAACTTTTATCTTCCATGGCAAGAGTTTTCTAGCATTATAAAGTTACATCAATGAAGATAACAGATTAAAGTTATGTTAGTGTAAGTTGTAAGGTGTGTAACTGGCTTTGAATCTTATAGTGCTCTGTGTATTTTGGTGAGTGTGTGTGTGTGTGTTTGTGTGTTAGTAGCTCATATTGAACTTAGGTCTCCTGCATTGCAGGCATATTCTTACCATCTGAGCCACCAGAGAAGCCCAGAGTTAGCCAATTATACCTCAGGTCCCTCTTTCCCTTCACACTCAAGCATTATCTACCTCTTGACAGTATCTCTTAACTGGCTCTCTGCCTCTGGTAGAGCAGCTGATAGGTGGGATGGACAAGAAATCTGGATATGGAGGTTGGAACAGAAAATATAGGAGCTCAAGTATTCAGGAGACTTAACCGCACATGGGGAAGTTTCTTTTTTTTTTTCTTTTAAGTTTTATTTTATTTTTAAACTTTACATAATTGTATTAGTTTTGCCAAATATCAAAATGAATCCGCCACAGGCATACATGTGTTCCCCATCCTGAACCCTCCTCCCTCCTCCCTCCCCACACCATCCCTCTGGGTCATCCCAGTGCACCAGCCCCAAGCATCCAGTATCGTGCATCGAACCTGGACTGGCGACTCGTTTCTTACATGATATTCTACATGTTTCAATGCCATTCTCCCAAATCTTCCCACCCTCTCCCTCTCCCACAGAGTCCATAAGACTGTTCTATACATCAGTGTCTCTTTTGCTATCTCGTACACCAGGTTATTGTTACCATCTTTCTAAATTCCATATATATGCGTTAGTATACTGTATTTATGTTTTTCCTTCTGGCTTACTTCACTCTGTATAATAGGCTCCAGTTTCATCCACCTCATTAGAACTGATTCAAATGTATTATTTTTAATGGCTGAGTAATACTCCATTGTGTATATGTACCACTGCTTTCTTATCCATTCATCTGCTGATGGACATCTAGGTTGCTTCCATGTCCTGGCTATTATAAACAGTGCTGTGATGAACATTGGGGTACACGTGTCTCTTTCCCTTCTGGTTTCCTCAGTGTGTATGCCCAGCAGTGGGATTGCTGGATCATAAGGCAGTTCTATTTCCAGTTTTTTAAGGAATCTCCACACTGTTCTCCATAGTGGCTGTACTAGTTTGCATTCCAACCAACAGTGTAAGAGGGTTCCCTTTTCTGCACACCCTCTCCAGCATTTATTATTTGTAGACTTTTGGATCACAGCCATTCTGACTGGTGTGAAATGGTACCTCATAGTGGTTTTGATTTGCATTTCTCTGATAATGAGTGATGTTGAGCATCTTTTCATGTGTTTGTTAGCCATCTGTATGTCTTCTTTGGAGAAATGTCTATTTAGTTCTTTGGCCCATTTTTTGATTGGGTCATTTATTTTTCTGGAGTTGAGCTGTAGGAGTTGCTTGTATATTTTTGAGATTAGTTGTTTGTCAGTTGCTTCATTTGCTATTATTTTCTCCCATTCTGAAGGCTGTCTTTTCACCTTGCTAATAGTTTCCTTTGATGTGCAGAAGCTTTTAAGGTTAATTAGGTCCCATTTGTTTATTTTTGCTTTTATTTCCAATATTCTGGGAGGTGGGTCATAGAGGATCCTGCTGTGATGTATGTCAGAGAGTGTTTTGCCTATGTTCTCCTCTAGGAGTTTTATAGTTTCTGGTCTTTTTTTTTTTTTTTTAATTTTATTTTATTTTTAAACCTTACATAATTGTATTAGTTTTGCCAAATATCAAAATGAATCCACCACAGGTATACATGTGTTCCCCATCCTGAACCCTCCTCCCTCCTCCCTCCCCATACCATCCCTCTGGGTCGTCCCACATGGAAGTTTCTGGTCTTACGTTTAGATCTTTAATCCATTTTGAGTTTATTTTTGTGTATGGTGTTAGAAAGTGGTCTAGTTTGATTCTTTTACAAGTGGTTGGCCAGATTTCCCAGCACCACTTGTTAAAGAGATTGTCTTTAATCCATTGTATATTCTTGCCTCCTTTGTCAAAGATAAGGTGTCCATATGTGCGTGGATTTATCTCTGGGCTTTCTATTTTGTTCCATTGATCTATATTTCTGTCTTTGTGCCAGTACCATACTGTCTTGATAACTGTGGCTTTGTAGTAGAGCCTGAAGTCAGGTAGATTGATTCCTCCAGTTCCATTCTTCTTTCTCAAGATTGCTTTGGCTATTTGAGGTTTTTTGTTTTTCCATACAAATTGTGAAATTATTTGTTCTAGCTCTGTGAAGAATACTGTTGATAGCTTGATAGGGATTGCGTTGAATCTATAAATTGCTTTGGGTAGTATACTCATTTTCACTATATTGATTCTTCCAATCCATGAACATGGTATATTTCTCTGGGAAGTTTCAAAATATTTAAGGTCAGTGCTGTAGGGGATGTCAGGGAACATTCTGAAGTCCTACATGAGGTGGCAGAAACTAAAGCCTATCATGATTTGAGAATTAATGTAAAATGATCTTATGCTTACCTATGGGCTATTGAGTCCTGGCATGTTTGGGTTTCATCACTGGTTTCTGAAGAAGAAATTAATTGTATCAGAATTCATATCTATATAAAACTGATCTAATTATTAACAAAATTTACAAGTTATTTTTTCTGCCAGTGAAACCTCAGTGTAATTTTGTGGAAATAATATTTTCTTATATATTTCCCAAATATTAGTAAGTAGAAATATGTCAACAAACAATATGCTATGAAATTATGCAAACAAATAGTAAGAAAATGTGTGTGTAGAAATGCTGTAGAAGAGAAAAGAAATACTTGTCAAGTATTTTTAAGTATAAACAAAAGAATCATATGAACATGTACAACATAATCACTTCATAATTCAGAGCATGATTAATTAGTTTTTTGTAAAACCTATTTGATTTGTAAATAAATTAGAATCATCAAGTTGTGAATCAGATTAGGATAATGAAAACAAATTAGTTAAATAGATGTTTCAGTAAAATTTTAAGCTTTTAAAAAAGTAGAAAGGATTTTTTGAAGATAGTTCAACCTCTGTATTAGTACAGGATAGTGGGTTTTGCAAATCCCTAATCCTATAATATGCTCCTGAAAATAGGATTCAGGAAGACATAACTTTGAAAATCCTGCAATAAAGAAACCTCTCTCTAACCTTGTTTAACTCACTGTTTGCCAAACTTAATTAACCATTGAATGTTTTAGTTCATACATCTTTTAATACAGAAGAACTAAGGCAAATGCTTTACACAGTATGTCAAATTAATCTGTACTGTGAAAAAGCTCTATCATGAATATGAATAGCAGTTCCTTCCTGTGCAAAATGTGGACCAGCAGCATTAGAATCACCTGAGACATTGTTAGAAATACAAAGTTTATCACCTTGAAAAGCTGAATAAGAATTTGAATTTTATAAGGTCCCTAAGTGATCCACAAGCATATTCAAATGAGAAGCCATAAGTACAGAGCACTGGTACTCAAACATGGCTGAACATTAGTATAATGTGGAAATCTTTTTCTAATACCAAAGTCCTGGTGCCACACTAAAAAAAAAAAGCTTCATCTGTAAGTTTTCAGAAAAGAAATATAAGCATTTTGTGGAAAGCTCACTAGATGGTTCTAATTTGCAGCCAGATTTTAACTGTATGTAAAGAATAACCTTGCCTCTTAAGAAATTCTGTCTCAGTTATAGCAGCTACATATTTATAATACTTCAAGTCAAAAATTTGGAGTCTTTCATATATTTTTCACACACTGCATTCAATCCATTAGAAATCATAAGCAGTGGACTTCCACTTTTAGCCAAGGTAGAGTGTCAGGAACCAGGTTTAACCTCACACTCATAAAAACCAAATTACAACCCCCCAAAAAGAACCAAAACATGAAACAGATTTCAAGACACTAAACATCAAGTAATTAAGGACAATAATCCCTGAGAAATGGGAAACAAATGAAGTAAAACCTGCAATTACCCTGAATGACTTGTGGATGTTTCCAGGTGTCATCTCAGGGAGTCAAACTCTTTTGTTGCTGTTATTATTGATATATAATTAAAATATAACAATACAATTGGCCTTTGGACAGCATGGATTTGAACTCTACAAGTCCATTTATACAAGGATTTTTTTCAATAGTGACTATTACAATACTACATGATCCAAGATTGAATCCACAGATGTAGAAATGGGAATATGGAGGTCTGATTAGAAGCAATACTCAAATATTTTACGTCAAAGAGTGTAGGGGCTTCCACTCCTTTTTAAAATTTATTTATTTATTCTTGCTGTAGACTATTAGTTCCAAGATTATAATGTGAAGATTTGATATTTGTATGTACAGAGAAATGAGCATCAAAATTACTCCAGTTAATGTACATCACTACACAGTTACAACTTTTTTTTTCTTGTAAAAAGATTGTAACAAGGACTTTGAAGATTTAGTCCCTTAACATCTTTCAAATATGCAAAACAGTATTATTAACTAGTCATCATTCTCTACATTATATCCCCAGGGTTTACTTTATAACTGGAAGTTGGTACATTTCATCCACTTTCACCCATTTCACCTACCCATACCCACCCCCTGCTGGCAACCACCAATCTCTTCTCTGTATGTATGAGTTCTGTTTCATCTGTTTTTTAGATTTTATTATAAATTTATATGAAATCACATGGCATCTGTCTTTCTCTGACTGATTCATAATCTTGTATTGAGTTTTCTAAAATTTTGATCTGCTGCTGCTAAGTAGCTTCAGTCGTGTCCAACTCTGTGCGACCCCATAGACGGCAGCCCACCAGGCTGCCCCGTCCCTGGGATTCTCTAGGCAAGAACATTGGAGTGGGTTGCCATTTCTTTCTCCAATGCATGAAAGTGAAAAGTCAAAGTGAAGTCGCTCAGTTGTGTCCAACTCTTAGCAACCCCATGGACTGCAGCCTACCAGGCTCCTCCGTCCATGGGATTTTCCAGGCAAGAGTATTGGAATGGGGTGCCATTGCCTTCTCCAAAAATTTTGATCTAGACTTGCTTAATTTTCTTTCACATATCAACCTTTTGTAAAACAAGTTCTGGTTCTATTATAGAAATCTCATCTCACTTCCATGTATCCAAATCCATCAGAAATGCTTCCTCCTTGTACTTAACTCTGGACGCTTTCCACATTTCTGTATGCTTCCCTTTCTTTAATCTGTCTTCTCTCAGCTTTCTTGATATCAGAAACTTTGACAATTTTTTTCTCATGACTTCTCTTTGAAGGCTCAAATAAAATACTTAAAATCTCTATCCAACCATTCAACTAAACTGAACTGATCCAACCTTTCAAACTAGTGATCCTCACTTTTATTGATGACTTCAGTTCTACATATCCAGAGATGATTGTCTAATGTATATTTCCAGCCTAGTTCTGCCTTTTTTTAAAATTTCATACTAGATTTTAGATATTTCAAGCTTACCATGTTTATAAGCAAAAATAAAACTCTTTTCCAAACATGACGTTTTCATTGTTTTCATGAAGGGAACTCACATATATCCACTTAACTGTATAACTTATAAATCATGATTGATTTTTGTTGGCTTTACTTCTTAATTATTTTAAAAATTCATCTTCATGAAGAGATTCTTCAGAAAAGTAAGAAAAGTTAAACATTATTTTATTACATTTAGATGACACTACAAAAGTTCAAAGTGTTATCACTTACTGTCTATTTACCAGTTTGAAATTTTAACACTAACTAGTCTCAAATTCATATTTCTTCCATCCCTACAGAGTCCATGTTCTTAACTTCTAAATAAATATAGCTTTATTCTTGGGTAAATACTTACTTTTCAAAAAGAAGTATGATTCATATCTGCATTTCTCATACCACTTAACACACTGTATCATTCAGCAAGTGCTAAATATTTAAATTACTGCTTGAAATTAATATAAATAGCAAGATTAGGCCCCAAAATAGATTAAATATTGTTTAAGCCAGATACTACTTTTTAAAAACTGCTGTTATGCTTTTATTAAATTGCAATATGCTCTCTGTGTGCATGCGTGCTCAGCCACTCCAGTCCTGTCCAACTCTGTGACCCCATGGATCGTAGCCCACCAGGCTCCTCTGTCCATGGGATTTTCCAGATGAGAATACTGGAATGCATTGCCATGCCCTTCTCCAGGGGATCTTCCCAACCCTGGGATTGAACCCACATCTTCTGCATTGGCAGATGGGTTCTTAATCACTGAGCCACCAGGGAAGCCCAATATACTATCTACATCTATGTATTTATGAAGGAATCATTTCTATTAATATTTTTGTTAATGTTTTCAATGCTATTTTACAAAATGAGTACAAGAATTATCAGCCTTGCTGTGATTTAAAAACATTAGTTTTAAAACATATTTATCAGACATGTTTCTAGAAACTATTAATTTCAGAAAATGGACACATTCTAATGTTTTAAAATATTTTCCAACTTTAATATTATTTCTAAAATTTGTCTCTCTTCAAATTGACCAAACTTCTTCTGTTAACAAAACTGCATCTAGAATAAATAAAATCATTGAAACTTGTAAGTATTATATTTCTAAACCAGCGTAGGTGAGCACTTCCTCAATTAGATTAAGAATATAGTGCTAATTTTCTAGGGGGAAAATGCCACTTGTCAGTAATTGTCAAAACAAGATTAATGATCTCAAGTCAATCTGTCTGCAATAAATATGTAGATATTTATAACAACAAATTGGATCAGTCTTTTCATGTAAATAGTTCTTGTTCATTTCTTAATTAGAAATACTAGTCCATGTACCAGTTGTGGTAATCCTTGTGCTGTTGATACTAAAACAAAAACTTGAAGACTAATAGATTCCCTGTTTTTCATGTTACCTTGTTATAGGTCTTCTTTCCTGGACACTAGTATCCACCTGGTAATGTTGCTGCCAAAGTTAACTACATTGCAAGTCTCTCAGGGATGTGCTTTAGTTTGACTCTTCTTTTGCTCTGAAAAACTGACTTTAAAGAGTTTGAATGACAATGTGACCTCTCCAGCCTGTGGATATATCCCATGGTGATAACAAGGAGAAAAATGTTTGTTTGTATTTTAACAATAGTGTTTTTTTCAAAGGAAAACTTGAACTTTTTAGGTCCTATTGCTGTTCACAGAGACAGCAATATTGCTGTATCAGGGACACAATACCATAGATTTGCAGTGTCGGAACTCAGAACTTTTCCTGTGGCAGGAGTAAAAGTCCATGAGAGGCCAATCATTGCATTTTTGTTTAGACACAGACGATATAAAGCCATCTCTTTATATTGACTATTCTCAATTTATATCATACACAATGCATTCTTGCATCATTGCATATAACTTATACTGAATTTAATTTAAAGGAGAGAATTGCACGACATAATCTTAGAGTTATCCTTAAGGTCTTTGAAGAAGTTCTAAATTATGAAGTACCATAGCTCATGGGCTAATTTTCATTTTAACCAAGCATGACATGAAATAAACATGCAAATGGCAAACAGAAAGCTGCTAATTTGTGTGAGAAGTTAAAATGAAGAAAATCAGAGGATAAAAGCAGTTAGTTCGTGCTACTACTACATAGAATCTACAATTCACATCCTGGGGGAGTGACAAACCAGTCACTTAATGCTATGTCAACACATGTATCTTGTCTTTCATTAGTAAACTCTCCTGCTGGTTTGCACACTGTCAGAAGTAGACCTCCTACTGACATTCATAGAGGTGTGGAGACTGGGATGGTTTAATAATTCTGTTTTGTTTAGCTTTCTTCCTTATCCTATTTGAAACCAATTTTTCCCTTCACTTTTAGAACAAGTACATATTAGTTTCACTTATGAAGGAAATGTTTAAAATGTTTATGATTCAAATGACCTACTTTCCTCTTAATTCCTTCGAGCACTTTGAATATCCTAGCCAATTGAGGGTTACATCTGCTTGTAAATTACCCATGCTTTCTCTCTGCACACAGTCTGCCCGCATCATCTGTGAATAAATAACCATAAAAAATAAATGGAGAGGAAAGACGACAACATCCATCTCCCTTTCCTTCAGAAAACTGTTCTATAGAGATATTGGTTAATGATCTAAGCAGTACTATAGATTCTAAATATTTTCTATTCCTCCAGTCTATGTCTGTTTCCATAAACCTGTTCAATTTAACTCATCTGTTTTTAAATAATATTCTTCATTGACTGTGGATAAGCAAGTAAATGTTTAAATAGCTATCTATAAAATTCATGTAGAACAATCATATAAATCTAGGAAATGCAAAGATAACTAGATTAAGAGTTTTTAAATATAATCTCTTCAAATATTTCCCAAGCACAGTCAAGAGCCAGAGAGTTTCATTTTAACTAACAACACCATATTTAAGTAATGTTATTTATAAAATTAATTTCTGGGATAATTTTGCAATAACATAAATCATCATGACTTTTTTTTACACTAAGAAACAGAATGCTTAACTATTGTTGTAAGGCCATTTGTGTTGTAAATAATAATGTCCATCAGCTAAAAATTCAAATGACTACTTCACACAAATGTATTATACTTACTTAAATTGATAATCCATCTTTTAATCAGTGTTTATTTAAGCTACTGTGTTGCCTTCTTGGAATTACCTCAAAATTCTCTAATTTTTTACCTGCAACATTTAATACATGTGAGAATGTTCACTTCTAAAGCACCACTACTCTAGTTTTGTCATTAATTCTTATTAACACTGAATCTGTAAAAATGCATTTTAACAAATTTAGTCACGGTTTTTTTCACAATTTTATTTTACAGATTTTAAACATACACTTTTTGGGAGTTTTTTTTTTTTTTTGTATATTTGTTTTGTTTGTTTTTCTTCCTGCTTTTTTTTTTTTTTTTATCATGGGAAGTTTTGTCTTTTTTTGCAGAGATTATTTAAATTGATTTTTGACTTCCCATCAGAAACATATTGTATAAAGTCATGATGATAATAGTTTAGGGTGATCATGTTTCTTCAGCAAGAAGTAATACAACTATGTGACTGTGACTGTGTGTGTGTGCGTGTATTGATTTCAGCCCCTAAAAGACTAGGAAGTATCAAATACCTTTAAAAATTGCCATCAGAAGACCTGTCAAAATGCACCCAGGAACATTTCTTAGAAGACCACAACTCGATTTTTCACTTAATATATCTGGTTTTGGTTGACTAGAAGATGTCTATAACAGAGCATTAACAAACACTGTAATTTGCTGGGGTCAGCCAGGTCTGTAGCTTTGAGATTGAAAGTCATCTTAAATTATGCTATCAGCTTTCCAAACCTCATTAGGCTTAACCCATTTAGGCGCCACTGACTTCTCGGAATCACCAATAGAACCCTAATCAGAAAACCACAGAGCAGCCAGGCTTCTGCTATCAGAAACCTCAGTACAATTTTGTATATTAATATTTCAGAAAGTTTGTAGGAATACATGCTCCCTGCTGAGCACTACAAGCAGTGCGGACACTGCTACAGTCAGTCAAGCTGGCCAGAGTGCCTGGCAGCTCCCTGTCTGTCTGTGGACCTGACAACCAGAGAAAGAAAAGGCAGAGGAAAACGAAATGAACTAAATGCCTCCATTTGATTTACGATTAATAAATTCCTATTATTGGAGAGTCAGGTAGCCAGTAAATAGAATAATATATGGTTACAGGAAAATGCTGATCTTATTCTGTAATGAAGCCATAGAATTTTGAATACAATATTACTAATTTTTCCAGGAGAAGCAATCATTGAAAAGATTTTGAGAACATTAGTTTTATCTAATGTTCTTCAAAACATTTAATCTAATTTTCACAATGTATTGGTCAAAATAAAGTCTAAGAGATATCCAACAAAGAAGTGCAATTAAAAATGAAACATAGAAAAATCAATTTAGTAATGAAAACCCATGTGGAGTTTAAGACTTTTAGAAATGTATGCAACAGAGAGAAATATAATTTCTTTGATGACAAGCAGTGACAAAAGTTCAATATAATACAGTAAAGCTAAGTTTAAAAAACATAAACCTAACAGTAAATACAACTTTAAAGAATGCCAGAATAAAATAAAAATTACTACAAATAATGAGAATTATATACATAATTGATTTGTTTGTATATAAACAGGAAATATCTGATGATATTTAAATTTACTTTCTATACAAAGACACATATTTACAGGTGCCCCAGAGAGAAAATATTTACAGAAACTACTAACTGAACTGAACTGAACTGAACTAACATGTTAGGGTTTCTTAAGTTTAAATCAAACAAAAGGTTTAGAAATGAAATTACACTAAAACAAAAATGTATGCTTTTTAAACTAATATTTTAAAAAATATCTTATTATCTAAAGTGAATGACTAGGTCACTGAAATGGTGAGCAGGATATGTTCTTTTTTCATTTCATTTTTCTTTAACAAATTATTATGACAAATATATTTTCCACACTGCATGAACCTGAATATGGTACTTTCCTAAATTTATGTAATTAGAAGTAGAAAGATTTAAAACATCTGTCACATCATATGAAACAGTCCTTTGGTACTTGAATAATATGTATAATTTAGTTGTTTATAACAGCCTGGAAACACATAGTCCCTATTAAGGAGTGAAAGTCTGTAATAATGCCAGGTCTGCAATGAGCTATATATGGATAGTATATATATATATCCATATGTATATGGATATATGTATATATAAATATATATATGGACAGTATTGACAAGTAGTAAGCTTCTCACCTTTAGTGTGAACTTATATCTGTGATTCCTCACAATCCTAGTGTTGCATGACTACATCAAAATCTTACAAGTGCAGGCTCATACACATTGATATAATATTTTCTACTATCCAAATCTATGTGTATATAATTCATGTAAATCTTCAAAGGCATTTTATTTTAAATGCTATGGTTTCTATAAGAATATGATCACATGACAATCTTTGTCAGTTCTGATTTTATTTTATTTTTTTTTTTTTTTTTTGATTTTATTTTAGTATATTTTGTTTTATTTGTTTTACTGTATTGTGGTAAGAACAGTTATGGAGATCTATCCTCTTAGCAGATTTTAAGTGTGCATTATATTTTTACTATAGGTGAGCCTTCCCAGGTGGTGCTAGTAATAAAGAACACACTGGCCAATGCAGGAGGCATAAGAGATGCAGATTCAATCCCTGGGTTGAGAAGATCCCCTGGAGGAAAGCATGGCAACCCACTCCAGAATTCTTACCTAGAGAATTCCATG
This sequence comes from Bos indicus, assembly GCF_029378745.1. Lineage (NCBI taxonomy): Eukaryota > Metazoa > Chordata > Mammalia > Artiodactyla > Bovidae > Bos > Bos indicus. The sequence goes on along the minus strand of NC_091776.1, from coordinate 23,304,251 downwards.
GACAGAGGGGCCTGGCATGCTGCAGTCCATGGGGCACAAAGAGTCAGACACCACTGAAGCGACTTAGCATGCACACATACACAGTGCTGTACAGCAGATCTCTAGAGCTTATTCATTTCATTTAACTGAAATGTGCCTCTTGATTAATAACTCCCCATTTCCTACTACTCCCAAAACCCTGGTAACCACTATTCTAGTAATTGATTTTATGAATTTGACTACTTTAGGTAATTAGGTACCTCACTTAGGTGGAATTATTCAGTACTTTATTTGTCTGGTTTATTTCACTAGGTATAATATTCTCCAGGTCCATCCATGCTGTTATATGTTGCCCAATTTTTTTTTAAAGCTGAATAATATCCCATTGTATGTGCATGTTTGAGTGCTCAGTCGCTTCAGTTGTGTCCAACTCTTTGCAACCCCATGGACTGTAGCCCCACAGACTCCTCTGTCCATGGGATTCTCCAGGCAAGAATAGTGGCGTGGTTTGCCATTTCGTCCTTCAGGACATCTTCCCAACCCAGAGATTAAACCCATGTGTCCTGTGTCTCCTGCATTGGTAGGTGGATTCTTTACCCACTAAGCAATCTGGGAACCCCTTGGATGTGCATACATTTTCTTTATCCATTCACATGTTTTTAAGTTATTTGCATATCTTGGTTCTTGTGAATACTGCTTCAATGAATGGAGTGCTATTATCTTTGAGGTTCTGATTTTACTTCTTTTGAATGTATATACAAAAGTGAAATTGCTGGATCAATTTTTCTATTTTTAGTTTTATGAGGAAACTCAGTACTGTCTTTCAGAGTGCCTGCCTCATTTTTCATCCTTAACAGGAGTGTTCAAGGGTTTTAATTTCTTCACATCCTCACCAACAATTGTTGTCTATGTTGCTTTGATAAGAGCCATCCTGACAGATGCGAGGTGATATTTCTTTGTGGTTTTGATTTTCATTTCTCTGAAGATTAGTGATGATGAATATTTTTAAATATAGCTGTTGGTATTTTGTATGTCCTCTTTGGAAAAATGTCTATTTAAGTTCTTAGCTTATCTTTAATTAGGTTACTAGTTTTTCTCTTATTAAGCTGTATGAGTTTCTTATGTATTTTGGATATTAACCTTTTATCAAATAGATCGTTTACAACATTTCCTCCCATTCTGTAGATTGCATTTACACAGTGTTGAATGTTTCCTTCCATGTGCAAAAACATAAAGTTTGATACAATCCCAAGTGTTATTTATATTTTTGTTGCATTTGATTTTGGTGTCATACCATGAAATCACTGCCAAGACCACTGCTATGAAGCTATTCCCTATGTTGTCTTCTGAGAGTTTTACAGTTTCAGATCCTACATTTAAGTCTTTAATCCATCTTGGGTTGGTTTCTGTGTATGGTGTAAAATGAAAGCCCAATTTCATTCTTTTGCATGTGGATTTCCAGTTTCCCAAAATCATTTATTGAAGATCAGTTCACAATACATGCCTGAATTTATTACTCACCTCTTCATTCTGTTCAGCAGTTAATATGCCTACCTTTATGCCAGTCACATTGAGTTTCGATTACTGTAGTTTTATAATATATTTAGAAATCAGGAAGTGTAATGCCTCCTTCTTTATTTTTTCCTCTTAAAATTACATTAAGCTATTCATGAGCTTTTGTGATTTTTTAAATATATAAATTGTAGAATTATGTTTTCTATATCTGTAAAAATGTCTTCAGAATTTTGATAAAATTGCATCAAATCTCTAGATTACTAAAAGAAATAGGATGAAATAAATTATTTCTAATGCTTACTGATAATCTCCATCTCGCCATAAAAATATGTAGCAAATATGTTCTTCAGTAATAATGTACTTTCAATGTAACTCTGCAAAAATAGCTACATGTATAGACATAAGGTTATTTTTAGGTTATATAAGGTTATTTTTAGCTTTGGTACTTGCTATGTGAAAATGAAAGTGTTCGTCACTCAGTCAGGTTCGATTCTTCATGATCCCATGGACTGTAGCCTGCCAGGCTTCTCTGTCCATGAAATTCTCCAGGCAAGAATACTGTACTGGGTTTCCCTTCCCTTCTCCAATAGAAGGCACTACAGAATCTGCCTCAATATCAATTGTATGTGTAAAAGAACTGAGTACATGGGGCTAACTTGGGATATATTGAGAACATTTCACTGAATGAGAATGAAAATGATCACTAAGGAAAAAAGATGCTCTAAAAAAGGTGTACATGGAACTTCATATTGTAATTTCTCAGTGTTGAATTTTAAGTAAGAAAAGACTGAAATTTCTCAGAGAAACAAATATATGAATTCAGTCTACAAATTTTTCAGTCTAGTCTCTCAATTTTAGTTTTTTGAAATGAGCAGAAAAGAAGTATAAGACCTAAATACATTCTGTAGTATTTTGGAAAATATGACTCTTTTGAAAGTAAAAAGGAGAGTGAAAAAGTTGGCTTAAAACTCAATATTCAGAAAACGAAGATCATGGCATCTGGTCCCATCACTTCATGGCAAATAGATGGGGAAACAGTGCAAACAGTGGCTGATTTTATTTTTCTATATTCCAAAATTACTGCAGATGGTGATTTCAGCCATGAAATTAAAAGACGTTTACTCCTTGGAAGGAACGTTATGACCAACCTAGACAGCGTATTGAAAAGCAGAGACATTACTTTGTCAGCTAAGGTCTGTCTAGTCAAGGCTATGGTTTTTCCAGTGGTCATGAATGGATGAGAGAGTTGGACTTTAAAGAAAGCTGAGCTCTGAAGAATTGACGCTTTTGTACTGTGGTGTTGGAGAAGACTCTTTAGAGTCCCTTGGGCTGCAAGGAGATCCAACTGGTCCATCCTAAATGAGATCAGTCCTGGGTGTTCATTGGAAGGACTGATGTTGAAGCTCCAATACTTTGGCCACCTGATGTGAAGAGCTGACTCATTTGAAAAGACCCTGATGCTGGGAAGGATTGAGGGCAGGAGGAGAAGGGGACGACAGAGGATGAGATGGTTGGATGGCATCACTGACTCAATGGACATGGGTTTGGGTGCACTCCGGGAGTTGGTGATGGACAGGGAGGCCTGCGTGCTGCGGTTCTTGGGGCCTCACAGAGTCAGACATGACTGAGTGACTGAACTGAACTGAAAGAGTACCTGTTATAAATTCAAATACCAGATATTATAATGATAGACCACTAAATTATTGTTCCCTGAGTGCTTAAAGGTGTAATATTTTCATGGCAATAGCTTTTCTTTTTGATATATACTTATTATCTTTCTATATTTCTCAAACCAAGTTGTTTCTGTTTAAGACAGTTTTATTTCCTTTAGAAAATGCATCTGTAAAATGTTAACATTTGCCTAACTTTCCACAACAGATGTACCTCAGAGAAGTTGTGAAAAAAATGTTATCCTGTTTTGCCGTAAAATTGCATTATGATTATAGAAGCATGTTACCTTCATTTATGATATATCTTCAGTTAACAGCACTTCCTAACATTTTGTATGTATTTTCTGTTGCTATAGTAGGATAATCAAGTAGTTTATTATCTAAACTAGGCATTCTCAAATCTGTCTGAACTGTTACCAGGAGGTGCTTTTAAAAATTACTGATAACAAGTCTCCAAGAAAATTCACTTCTTTATAGTGAAATTCATGTATTTGTATATATGAAACACTTTCCAGTTCTTTCCAATCTTCAGATGAGATCTAAAAGAATTAAAGAAACACAGGTATAAATAAAATTATTTTTTTAATTCATAAATAGAAATTACTTGGAAACAGATGGTTAAATTTTTTGCATTAAGTATAGAGTTTTCATATTGACTCTCTTCCTCCTTCCCTTCCTTCCTTCCTTTCTTTCCTCTTTCCCTCTTTCTTTCTGAAATGGTTTTAGACTTACTGAAGTTGTAAAAAGTGATCCCACATTCCTTTTGCTTGTGTTTAGTCACGCAGTCATGTCCGACTCTGTGTAACCCCATAGACTGTAGCCCACTAGGCTCCTCTCTCCATGGGATTCTCCAGGCAAGAATACTGGAGTGGGTTGCCATGCCATGCCAAAACTGGAGTGAGTTTCCTCCTCCTACTTTTGTCTAGCTTCTAGTAATGTTAACATCTTGTACAACCACAGTACAATGATCAAAACTAAGAACTTAATACTGGTACAGTACTCTAAGCCAAAGTTCAGACTTTATGTTTTTCTGTTTATATCCTTTTTCTATTCCAGTATCCAATCCAATCCAATATCCCACATTTCAATTAGTCATTATATTTCCTTCAGTTTCTCCATTTGTGCCAACTCTCTAGTCTTTCCTTATTTTTTATGACCTTGAAATTTTAGGATAGTTCTGATTAGTTGTTGGTAGAATATTTCTCAATTTCAGTTTTGCCTAATGTTTCCTCATGACTATATGAAGGTTACATGTTTTTTTAGAAGGAAACACAGAAGTGATACTGTTCCTTGTCCTAAATCCAATGTAGAATATTGGTGGCAGGGAAAGGGGAACTGGTTCATGTGATGCTACTATGTCTTAGTATTACTGATATAAACTTGATTCTCTTTGTTAAGATGACATTGTTTAGGTTTCTCCAATTATTATTTTTTCCTTTTATAATTAATAAATACTTGATTGAGGGACTTTAAAATATCCAATTTGAAACTGTATGAAAATACCCAATTTCTTTGAAACTTTCACCACAAATTTTCATCCCCTGAAATGTTAGAGGAAATATAGTCTATAAGACTACTGTTACTTCTAATACCAATTGCAAGTTTGGGGGTCCCAAGATTATCCTTACATTTCATAATTTTCTATAAGGACTCACAGAACTTACTGGAAATAATATATATTACTCTTATAATGAACTTTGTTACAGCTGAAAAAATGTACAAATTAAATTCAGCCAGAAAAAAGTACATAGAGCAGAATTCAGGAAAGTTTCAAGTGCTGAGCTATTTGTCCAGTCATTGTACAGTCATGGACAGCTTTAGTTTCCTGCATTAATGTGTGACAATACACATGGAGCATTGCTCACCAGGGAAACTCGCCTACATGTTGTACCCAGAGTCATTACTGTGACTCCATCACGTAACCCCAGTCAGCCATCTGAATGGACTGCCTCACTCTCCAGCCTCTCCAGAGGTCAAACTATCAGGATGTGACCTCAAACTCCCCTCTAAGTTGTATTGTTAGATTCTGTGGCTGGCTTGACTAGCTCCCACTCTAAATCATTTTGTTAGAACTATCAGTTACGATAGAGTGAGGCACTCTCTGTCCCCCTTCTAATGTCTATGTCAGAAGCTTTCTCTGTCTTTTTTCCCTGCAATTCATCAAGATGGTGGAGTGGAAGGCCGTGTGCTCATCTTATACTGTAAGAATTCCAAAATTGCAACTCACTACTGAACAACCATCAACAGGAGGATGTTGGATTCAAACCAAAAAAGATACCCCATGTCCAAGGGCAAAGGAGAAGTTCCAATAAGATGGTAAGAGGGGCGAAACTGCATCTAGAAACAAACCCCATACCCACCAGAGATGCTCACAGGCCTCAAACAAATCCTTGTATGCACCAGGATGCAGAGACCCCACAAGAGACTGAGAAAAACCTACAGTTGAGTGTTTGAGTGTCCCCTGCAGAGGCACAGGTCAACAGAGGGGGGCAGGGGCTCTGGCTGCAACAGACCTAGGAAGAGTGGCTTGTTGCATAAATCCTCTTGGAAGACGTCTCCATTAGCCCCACCATACAGCTGCTGAGCAGACACCCCACAAACTGGAGAACAATTATATCAAAGAAGTTCTCACACTGTTCCAAAAGTTCTAGGGCCCACAACAGATTCCCCAACCTGGGGATCTGGCAAAGGGACTGAGAACCTCCAGGGAATTTAATTTTGAAGGCCAGTGGGATGTGATTACAGAACTTTCACAGGACTGGGGAAACAGACTCTTGCAGGGCAAAGTCAAAACCCTGTGTGCACCAGGACCCAGGAGAAAGAAACAGTGACACCAAAAGAGACTGATCCCAAATTGCCTGTGAGACTCTAGGAGTCTCCGGCAGAGGCATGTGTTGATAGTGGCCTGCTGTGGGGTCAGGGGCACTGACTACAACAGTCATGGGAACCCCGGGCATAAGTCCTTTTGAACGAGGTCACCATTACCACCATTACCCCTACCACAGTTTCAGTTCAGTTCAGTCGCTCAGTTGTGTCCAACTCTTTGCAACCCCATGGCTTCCCTGTCCACTATCAACTCCCAAAGCCTACTCAAACATATGTCCACCGAGTCAGTGATGCCATCCAACCATCTCATTCTCTGTCTTCCCCTTTTCCTCCTGCCTTCAATCTTTCCAAACATCTCCTTAAGAATTTTCCACGGTTTGTTGTGATCCGCACAGTCAAACACTTTGACGTAGTCAATAAAACAGAAGTAGATGTTCTTGTGGAACTCTCTTGCTTTTCTGATGATCCAGTAGAAGTTGACAGTTTGATCACTGGTTCCTCTGCCTTTTCTAAATCCAGTGTGAACATCTTGAAGTTCACGGTTCATGTACTGTTGAAGCTGTGCTTGGAGAATTTTGAGCATTACTTTACTAGTGTGTGTTCACTTCAGTTCATACCAGTGGTCTGGTATTCCCATCTCTTTCAGTCACTCTCATGTCCGACTCTGTGACCCCATGAACTGCAGCATGTCAAGCTTCCCTGTCCATCACCAAATCCTGGAGTTCACCCAATCCCATGTCCTTTGAGTCGGTGATGCCATCCAGCCATCTCATCCTCTATCATCCACTTCTCCTCCTGCCCTCAATCTTTCCCAGCATTAGGGTCTTTTCAAATGAGTCAGCTCTTCACATCAGGTGGCCAAAATATTGGAGTTTCAGTCTCAAAACCAGTCCAACCAGTGAACAGCCAGGACTGACCTCCTTAGGATGGTCTCCTTGCAGCCTAAGGGACTTTCAAGAGTCTTCTACAACACCACAGTTCAAAAGCATCAATTCTTCAGCACTCATCTTTCTTTATAATCCAAATCTCACATCCATACATGACCACAGGAAAAACCATAGCCTTGACTAGACAGACCTTTGTTGGCAAAGTAATGTCTCTGCTTTTCAATATGCTATCTAGGTTGATCATAACTTTCCTTCCAAGGAGTAAGTGTCTTTTAATTTTATGGCTGAAATCACCATCTGCAGTGATTTTGGAGCCCAGAAAAATAAAGTCAGCCACTGTTTTCACTGTTTCCCCATCTATTTCCCATGAAGTGATGGGACCAGATGCCATGATCTTAGTTTTCTGAATGTTGAGCTTTAAGCCAACTTTTCCACTCTCCTCTTTCACTTTCATCAAGAGGCTCTTTAGTTCCTTTTCACTTTCTGCCTTAAGGGTGGTGTCATCTGCATATCTGAGGTTATTGGTATTTCTCCCAGCAATCTTGATTCCAGCTTCCTGCTTCCTCCAGCCCAGTGTTTCTCATGATGTACTCTGCATAGAAGTTAAATAAGCAGGGTGACAATATACAACCTTGATGAACTCCTTTTCCTATTTGAAACCAGTCTGTTGTTCCATGTCTAGTTCTAACTGTTGCTTCCTGACCTGCATACAGATTTCTCAAGAGGCAGGTCAAGTGGTCTGGTATTCCCATCTCTTTCAGAGTTTTCCACATTTTATTGTGATCCACATGGTCAACAGCTTTGGCATAGTCAGTAAAGCAGAAATAGATGTTTTTCTGGAACTCTCTTGCTTTTTCTATGATCCAGCAGATGTTGGCAATTTGATATCTGGTTCCCCTGCCTTTTCTAAAACCAGCTTGAACATGTGGAAATTCATGGTTCAAGATGGGCTCAATAAAGGACAGAAATGGTACGGACCTAACAGAAGCAGAAGATATTAAGAAGAGGTGGCAAGAATACACAGAAGAACTGTACAAAAAAGATCTTCATGACCCAGATAATCACGATAGTGTGATCACTCACCTAGAGCCAGACATCCTGGAATGTGAAGTCAAGTGGGCCTTAGGAAATGGGCCTACTTCACACAGTAGTAAAGTAATGCTCAAAATTCTCCAAGCCAGGCTTCAGCAATACGTGAACTGTGAACTAGTGTGTGAGATGAGTGCAGTTGTGTGGTAGTTTGAACATTCTTTAGCATTGCCTTTCTTTGGGACTAGAATGAAAACTGACCTTTTTTCGTCCTGTGGCCACTGCTGAGTTTTCCAAATTTATTGGCATATTGAGTGGAACACTTTCACAGCATCGTCCTTTAGGATTTGAAATAGCTCAACTGGAATTCCATCATCTCCACTAGCTTTGTTCCTAGTGATGCTTCCTAAGGCCCATATGACTGCACAGTCCAGAATATCTGGCTTTACGTGAGTGGTCACACCATCATGGTTAACTGGGTCATGAAGATCTTTTTTGTATAGTTCTGTGTATTCTTGCCACCTCTTCTTAATATCTTCTTCTTCTGTTAAAACTACAGGGAGGGAAAGCAGCCCAATCCATCAGCAGGAAATTGGATTAATTTACTGATCATGGCCCTTCCCTTCAAAGCAAGACCCAGATTACCCCACAACCAGTCCCTCCCATCAGGAAGCTTCAACAAGCCTCTTCTCCTTATCCATCAGAGGACAGACAGAATGGAAACCACAATCACAGAAAACTAATCAAACTGATAACATGGACCACAGCCTTATCTAACTCAACGAAACTATGTGCCATGCTGCATAGGGCCACTCAAGATGGATGGGTCATGTTGGAGAGTTCTGACAAAACATGGTTACCTGGAGAAGGGAATGGCAAACCACTTCAGTATTCTTGCTTTGAGAACCCCGTGAACAGTATGAAAAGGCAAAAAGATAGGACAATGAAAGATGAACTTCCCAGGTCAGTAGATGCCCAATATGCTCCTTGAGAAAAGCAGGGAAATAGCTCCAGAGGGAATGAAGAGGCTCAGCCAAAGCAAAAACAATGCCCTGTTGTGGATGTGACTGGTGATGGAAGTAAATGCTATACTGTAAAGAACAATAAAGCATAGGAACCTGGAATGTTAGGTCCATGAATCAAGGTAAATTTGAAGTGGTTGAACAGGAGATGGCTAGAGTTAACACTGACAATATAGGAATCAGTGAAGTAAAATGGACCAGCATGGGTAAATTTAATTCAGATGACCATTATACCTACTACTGTGGGCAAGAATCCCTTGGGAGAAATACGGTAGCACTCATAGTCAACAAAAGAGTCCGGCATGTATTACTTGGGTGCAATCTCAAAAAGGACAAAAATATCTCTGTTTGTTTCCAAGGAAAACCACTCAGTATTGCAGTAATCCAAGTCTATGCCCTGACCAGTAATGCTGAAGAAGCGGAAGTTGAACAGTTCTATGAAGACCTACAAGAGCTTCTAGAACTAACATCAATAAAGATGTTCTTTTCATCATAGGGGACTGGAATGCAAAAGTAGGAAGTCAAGAGGTACCTGGTGTAATAGGCAAGTTTGCTCTTGGAGCACAAAATGAAACAGGGGAAAAGTCAACAGAATTTTGCTAAGAGAACTCACTAGTCATAGCAAACACCCTCTTCCAACAACACCAGAGATGACTCTACACATGGACATCACCAGTTGGTAAATACTGAAATCAGAGAGATTATATTCTTTGCAGCCAAAGATGCAGAAGCTCTGTACAGTCAGCAAAACAAGAGTGGGAGCTAACTGTAGCTCAGATCATGAGTTCTAATTGCCAAATTCAGACTTAAAGAAAGTAGGGAAAACCACTAGACCATTCAGGTATGACCTAAATCAAATTTCTTACGGGTATAAAGTGGAAGTGGCAATAGATTCAAGGGAGTGGATCTGCTAGACAGATTGCCTAAAGAACTATGGATGGGGGTTCATATCCTTGTACAGGAGGTGGTGATCAAAACTACCCCTAAGAAAAAGAAGTGCAAAAATGCAAAATGGTTGTCTGAGGAGACATTACAAGTAGCTGAAGAAATAAGAGAAGCAAAAGGTACAGGAGAGAAGGAAAAATATACCATCTGAATGCAGAGTTACAAAAAAATAGCAAGTAGAGATAAGACAGCCTTCCTAAGTGATCAATGTAAAGAAATAGAGAAAATAATAGGATGGGAAAGACTAGACATCTCTTCAAGTAAATTAGAGCTACCAAAGGAAAATTTCATGCAAATATGGGCACAATTAAGGACATAAATGGTGTGGACTTAACAGAAGCAACAGATATTAAGAAAATGTGGCAAGAATACACAGAAGAACTATACTAAAAAGATCTTCATGAACCACATAGCTATGATGGTGTGATCACTCACCAGAGCCACACACCCTGGAGTGCAAAGTCAAGTGGGTTTTAGGAAGTATCACTATGATCAAAGCTAGTGGAGGTGATGGAATTCCAGCTGAGCTACTTCAAATCCTAAAAGATGATGCTGTGAAAGTGCTGTACTCAATATCCCAGCAAATTTGGAAAACACAGTAGTGGCCACAGGATTGGAAAAGGTTGTTTTTCATTCCAATCCCAAAGAAAGGCATTGCCAAAGAATGATCAAACTACTGCACAATTGCACTCACTTCACACGCTAGTAAAGTAATGCTCAAAATTCTCCAAGCTGGGCTTCAACAGTACATGAACCGAGAACATCCAGATATTCAAGCTGGGTTTAAAAAAGCAGAGGAACCAGAGGTCAAATTGCCAACATCAGTAGGATCATTGAAAAAAAAAAAAAGAGAGAGTTCCAGAAAAAACATCTACTTCTGTTTCATTGATTGTGCTAAAGCCTTTGATTTTATGGATCACAACAAACTGAAAAATTATTAAAGAGATGGGAATACCAGACCACCTTACCTGTCTCTTGAGAAATCTATTTGCAGGTCAAGAAGCGAACAGTTAGAATGAGACATGGAACAACAGACTGGTTCCACGCTGGGGAAAGAGTATGTCAAGGCTGTATATTGTCACCCTCCTTATTTAACTTATATGCGGAGTATATCAAGTGAAATCAGGGCTGAGTGAAGCACAAGCTGGAATCAAGATTGCTGGGAGAAATCTCAATAACCTCAGATATGCAAATGACACCACCCTTATGCCAGAAATTGAAGAGGAACTAAAGAGCTTTTCGATGAAAATGAAAGAAGAGTGTGAAGAGATAGCCTAAAACTCAACAATCAGAAAACTAAGATCATGGCATACGTTTTCTTCACTTCATGGCAAATAGAAGGGGAGACAATGGAAACAGTGACACACTTTATTTTCTTGGGCTCCAAAATCACTTGCAGATTGTGACTGTTGTCATGAAATTAAAGGAGGCTCCTTGTAAGAAAATCTATGACCAACATAGACAGCATATGAAAAAGCAGAGGCATTATTTTGTTGACAAAGGTCCATGTAGTAAAAGCTAGGGTTTTACCAGTAGTTATGTATAGATATGAGATTGACCATAATGAAAGCTGAGTGCAGAAGAATTGATGCTTTTGAACTGTGGTGTTAGAGAAGACTCTTGAGAGTCCCTTGGACTGCAAGGAGATCCAGCCAGTCAATCCTAAAAGAAATCAGTCCTGAATATTCATTGAAAGGACTAATTCTGAAGCTGAAACTCCAATACTTTGGCCACCTGATGCAAAGAAGCTGACTCATTTGAAAAGACCCTGATGCTGAGAAAGACCGAAGGCAGGAGGAGAAGGGGACAACAAAGCATGAGACGGTTGGATGGCATCACCGACTTTATGTACATGAGTTTGAGCAAGCTCCAGGAGTTGGTGATGCACAGGGAAGTCTAGTGTGTTACAGTCTATGAGGTTTCGAGGAGTCAGACAAAACTCTCAACTGAACTGAAGTTATATATCTTGAATCTAGGCTCCTGGGCAAACATAGACATTCCTATCAGGGATGACATTTTAAAGGGTTAGAGATTTCCTTCCAGAAGCCAAGGGCAATGGCCAGACCTCTCTGGTTAAAATTAAGTTATTCACTACAAGTCCTTGTTTGAACCCAACTCCTGTAGTTAAACAATCTCTCTTTTCTCTTCCTATACTTTTTTCATGCAAATGGCCAGATACTATGTATCAGTATTTTCTTAAACCTAATATCTTTCATAATTGGTAGGATAGTGGGGTTTACAAAAGGGTTGCTTTTGAAGCTGAACAGCAGTAATGCAGGACAGAAAGCTCCAGCACACACTGTATTTCTGAAAATCATTCTGTATCATTTCATATATAGAAATCTTTCTCCTCTGGTTTTTACTGCTGCATAGTTCTTCATTGTATGAATGCCCTGCATCTTACCATTTATAGCTGGAAAATATGGAAAATAACCTATGTGATCATACAGGGAGGAGCAGCTGAATAAATTATGGTACATCATAACCTTGCGTGGATGCATACTAAGTCGCTTCAGTAGCATCTGACTCTTTTCAACCCTGTGGACTGTAGCCCACCAGGCTCCTCTGTCCACAGGATTCTCCAGGCAAGAATACTGGAATAGTTTGCCATTCCCTTTTCCAGGGGATTTCCCTGACCCAGGGATCGAACTCATGTCTCCTGAGGTTCCTATATTGCATGCAGATTCTTCACCACTGAGCTACCAGGAAAGCCCTTTAATAATAAACTTAAGTATCTGTATATTGCTACTTTTGGTGTTATATCTTCCAAGCTGATGCCTGGAATGGGATTTGAGGATAAATATATGTGTCTATGCAGGTTATGTTTTGCTCAGTATTGTGAAACTAGAGAATGAAAAACTACAGAAAACACCAGAAAATGCAAAATAATAATGTAGAATTTGTTACTTAATGCAAATATGAGGTTGCATTGAGTGTGAACATGATAGGAAAAGACATTTCAGGAGATGCTGAAAGCAATGACATGCAGTCTTTGTGATATGACAGAGAGGAAAATTAAGGTACCTGATAGAAAGGAATTAGATGCTGATTAAGAAGGCTGTGGGCCTTCTTTGGTGGCTCAGATAGTAAGAATCTACTCCAGTATCCTTGCCTGGAGAATTCCACGGACAGACAAGCCTGGTGGGCTACAGCCTGGGGGGTCACAAGGAGTCAGACAAAACATCTGAGCCACTAACACTTTCACTTTATTATGCTTTCCTGGTGGCTCAGATGGTGAAGAATCTGCCTGAAATGTGGGAAACCTGGGTTCAATCCTGGGGTCGGAAAGATCCCCTGAAGAAGGGAATGGCAACCCACTCCAGTATTCTTGCCTGGAGAATTCCATGGGCAGAGGAGCTTGGTGGGCTTAGTTCATGCGGTCACAAAGAGTGAGACCTGACTGAGCAACTAACATGCAAGAAGGCTATTAAGATCAGAGAGGAATGAGTTCTAAAAGCAAAGGATGAAGATCCAATCTCAAAGACCAGTGTGAAGAAATAGAATGTGCAACCCTAAAAAGACTATGTATGGATGTAAGGAGAGGCTCCTTCCTCAGAGAAAGTTAGGCCAAGAAGTAAGGATTTGAGACACAGATTTAAATGGAGAGAAAGCAAATGTCTAGTAGATTCTAAAACTGGAGTAGAAAATGAAATACTGGTTAGAAACAAGAAAAAATAAATGTCAAGTTTAAATAGAGTTAAAAATACATTGCAGAGACAGCAGCAACATAGATATCTAAATGTTGAATATATTCTTAGGAATTATCTAGTTTTTCATCTTCATTTTTCAAAGGTTAGATCCAGAAATGTGCTTGAACCTGAAAGTTGAAGTTTAACTTTCTCTAGTTTGCAGTTATGAAAAATAACAAGCCATGGCAGGCAAGGGACTAACGTTCATCTATATTAATACTGTGATTAAAATAATACTGATTATTAACGGAAACTTTTACTTAGATATATAAAACATACAACCTATTATTTTAGTATATCAATTACTATCACTCAAAGCTCTGTATTTATCTCTATTTACTGCACTGTTTTCCATTTTCAGTAAAACTAGACGTCTGTGGATATACCAACATCACAATTTCAGGAATTTATAGAATCCCTGTTGTTACTTATCATCTACTAATAACTGTAAAGCAAAAAAACCCACTGGAAGTTTTTAGTTTAAAATTTTCTCACTAGAAGCAAAAATATCTGGGAATCATTTTCTTCTAGAAATACTTTGCATACTGTATGATATTCTACACAAATTTGGGGTGTCAGAACAACTATAGTTCATTTATTTTTTTCTGCTAAGCCAAGGCTAGATTTCTTTTTTTTTTTAATATATATTTATTTTATTTTATTTTTAAATTTTATTTTATTTTTAAACTTTACAATATTGTATTAGTTTTGCCAAATATCAAAATGAATCCGCCACAGGTATACCTGTGTTCCCCATCCTGAACCCTCCTCCCTCCTCCCTCCCCATACCCTCCCTCTGGGTCATCCCAGTGCACCAGCCCCAAGCATCCAGTATCGCGCATTGAACCTGGACTGGCGACTCGTTTCATACATGATATTATACATGTTTCAATGCCATTCTCCCAAATCTCCCCACCCTCTCTCTCTTCCACAGAGTCCATAAGACTGATCTATACATCAATGTCTCTTTTGCTGTCTCGTACACAGGGTTATTGTTACCATCTTTCTAAATTCCATATATATGCGTTAGTATACTGTATTGGTGTTTTTCTTTCTGGCTTACTTCACTCTGTATAATAGGTTCCAGTTTCATCCATCTCATTAGAACTGATTCAAATGTATTATTTTTAATGGCTGAGTAATACTCCATTGTGTATATGTACCACTGCTTTCTTATCCATTCATCTGCGGATGGGCATCTAGGTTGCTTCCATGTCCTGGCTGCGATGAATATTGGGGTACACGTGTCTCTTTCCCTTCTGGTTTCCTCAGTGTGTATGCCCAGCAGTGGGATTGCTGGATCATGAGGCAGTTCTATTTCCAGTTTTTTAAGGAATCTCCACACTGTTCTCCATAGTGGCTGTACTAGTTTGCATTCCCACCAACAGTGTAAGAGACTTCCCTTTCCTCCACACCCTCTCCAGCATTTATTGCTTGTAGACTTTTGGATCACAGCCATTCTGACTGGCGTGAAATGGTACCTCATAGTGGTTTTGATTTGCATTTCTCTGATAATGAGTGATGTTGAGCATCTTTTCATGTGTTTGTTAGCCATCTGTATGTCTTCTTTGGAGAAATGTCTATAGTTCTTTGGCCCATTTTTTGATTGGGTCATTTATTTTTCTGGAGTTGAGCTGTAGGAGTTGCTTGTATATTTTTGAGATTAGTTGTTTGTCAGTTGCTTCATTTGCTATTATTTTCTCCCATTCTGAAGGCTGCCTTTTCACCTTGCTAATAGTTTCCTTTGTTGTGCAGAAGCTTTTAAATTTAATTAGGTCCCATTTGTTTATTTTTGCTTTTATTTCCAATATTCTGGGACGTGGTGGTGACAAGCCAGCCCAGTTCAGTTCAGTCGTGTCCAACTCAGTTGTGTCCAATTCTTTGCGACCCCATGGACTGCAGCAGGCCAGGCTTCCCTTTCCATCACGACTCCAGGAGTTTATTCAAACTCACGTCCATTGATTCGGTGAGGCCATCCAACCATCCTCTGTCGTCCCCTCTCCTCCTGCCTTCTATCTTCCCCAGCATCAGGGTTTTTTCAAATCAGTCAGTGCTTCGCATTGGGTGGCCAAAGTACTAGAGTTTCAGCTTCAGCATTGGTCCTTCCTTCCAATGAACACCCAGGACTGATCTCCTTTAGGATGGACTGGTTGGATCTCCTTGCAGTCCAAGGGACTCTCAAGAGTCTTCTCCAACACCACAGTTCAAAAGCATCGATTCTTTGGCACTCAGCTTTCTTTATAGTCCAACTCTCACATTCATACATGACTACTGGAAAAACCATAGCTTTGTTGGCAAAGACAGACCTTTGTTGGCAAAGTAATGCTTCTGCTTTTTAATATGCTGTCTAGGTTGGTCACAACTTTTCTTCCAAGGAGCAAGTGTCTTTTAATTTCACAGATGCAATCACCATCTGCAGTGATTTTGGAGCCCCCAAAAATAAAGTCTGTCCCTGTTTCTATTTGCCATGAAATGATGAGAACAGATGCCACATTCTTGGTTTTCTGACTGTTGAGCTTTAAATCAACTTTTCATTGTCCTCTTTTACTTTCATCAAGAGGCTCTTTAGTTCTTCTTTGCTTTCTACCATAAGGGTGGTGTCATCTGCATATCTGAGGTTATTGATATTTCTCCTGGCAATTTTGATTCCAGCTTGTGCTTCTTCCAGCCCAGAGTTTCTCATGATGTACTCTGCATAGAAGTTAAATGAGCAGGGTGACAATATACAGCCTTGACATACTCCTTTTCCTATTTGGAATCAGTCTGTTGTTCCATGTCCAGTTCTAACTGTTGCTTCCTGACCTGCATACAGATTTCTCAGGTGGTCTGGTATTCCCATCTCTTTCAGAATTTTCCACATTTTATTGTGATCCACACAGTCAAAGATTTTGGCATAGTCAATAAAGCAGAAATACATATATTTCTAGAATTCTCTTGCTTTTTCGATGAGCCAGCGAATGTTGGCAATTTGATCTCTGGTTCCTCTGCCTTTTCTAAATCCAGCTTGAACATCTGGAATTTCATGGTTCATGTATTGCTGAAGCCTGGGCTTGGAGAATTTTGAGCATTACTTTACTAGCGTGTGAGATGAGTGCAATTGTGCAGTAGTTTAAGCATTCTTTGGCATTGCCTTTCTTTGGGATTGCAATGAAAACTGACCTTTTCCAGTCCTGTGGCCACTGCTGAGTTTTCCAAATTTGCTGGGATATTGAGTGCAGCACTTTCACAGCATCATCTTTTAGGATTTGAAAGAGCGCATCTGGAATTCCATCACCTCTGTTAGCTTTGTTTGTAGTGATGCTTCCTAAGGCCCACTTGACGTCTCACTCCAGTATGTTTCCAGCATCTCCCTTTTCAGATTTCTGAAATTCAGGGTATAGCTCTATTTATGCCATATATATATATACACACACACACACACATATATATATATATATATGTATATATATATATATATGCTGCTGCTAAGTCGCTTCAGTCGTGTCCGACTCTGTGCAACCCCATAGACGGCAGCCCACCAGGCTTCCCCTTCCCTGGGATTCTCCAGGCAAGAACACTGGAGTGGGTTGCCATTTCCTTCTCCAATGCATGAAAGTGAAAAGTGAAAGTGAAGTCGCTCAGTCGTGTCCGACTCCCAGCGACCCCATGGACTGCAGCCCACCAGGCTCCTCCATCCATGGGATTTTCCAGGCAAGAGTACTGGAGTGGGGTGCCATTGCCTTCTCCATATATATGGCTTCCCTGGTGGCTCAGAGGTTAAAGCGTCTGCCTGCAATGCGGGAGACCTGGTTCGATCCCTGGGTCGGGAAGATCCCCTGAAGAAGGAAATGGCAACCCACTCCGGTATTGTTGCCTGGAGAATCCAATGGACGGAGGAGCCCGGTGGGTTACAGTCCACGGGGTCACAAAGAGTTGGACACGACTGAGCGACTTCACTTTCACTTTCTTTCATATATATATAGAAATATATATATATATTTTTTTTTTCTGTGAGTGGACACCTGAAGATAGAGTAACATTCTGAAATTCACCTCTTTCTTCTCCTTGTTCTCTTTCTTGCATTAAATATATATATTTCTCTTTGCATCTTCAAGTGTTGAAGAATCAGGTCTAGAGTTTGTGAAAAGCCGAATATGTCTGTTTAAATCAGGACTGCAATATAAAAAATTTGATTTAGTACTGGTGTGTCTATTAATACCAGATGAAGTAGATTATATTCAATGTATTTTAATTAGGTATTTTAATAGGAAGTAACGAGGGAAAACTCCTAATGATAAAATAGCAACTTTTATAGGAAATTCACCAGTTCTTTCATTCCTTCAACAAACTATTTGGTTTTATACATATGTGTATGGCTTTTGAGGACCAAGAAATGAAGAACTAGCCTTACCAGCCCTAGATGATGTAGCACAGGCCACCTGTGTCATTAGCAAGCACATTTAGAGATTATGAACGTTCTTTGGCTAATTGAGCCAGGTCCATTCTTTGGCTATTTGATCCAGATGTCTTCATGGAAAAGATGACGTCTTGGTTTTGCTGCCCACTGAATATTAGTGAAAATCTTGAATTAAATTTCTAGAACTAGGTGTGGTAGGAAAAAAAAATCACAATGCCAAATTTGTATTTTTTATCTCTTTTTTCCCTTAATTAGTGTATATAGAAGTTAATCAACTTTATTGATCTTATCAAATAAACAACTTTGTTTTTTTTTATCTATTGTTCCTAGGATTTTATTTTTAGATTTCTACTATTATTATTTATTATTGTAATAACTAGTAATATTATTAATTGCTATTTCCTTCCTTCTGACACTCCATGTTTAGTTATTTTCCTTTATTTGGCTTCTAAAGGTAAAACCTTTTATAATTGAGTTTAAATATGTCCCTCGACACAGTAATATAAAGCTATACTCTTTCACCTAAGGACTGTTTTACTGTATCTCATAGGTTTTGAAACATTTTTATTATCATTTTCTGATTTTCTTCATGGTTTCTTTCCTTGGGCTTTGGGTCTTTTAATTTTCTGAGTCATTTAGGAGTGTGTGGGTGTGATTAATTTCTGAATATTGAGGAGATTACAGAAAT
Organism: Bos indicus; assembly: GCF_029378745.1. Taxonomy (NCBI): domain Eukaryota; kingdom Metazoa; phylum Chordata; class Mammalia; order Artiodactyla; family Bovidae; genus Bos; species Bos indicus. The sequence goes on along the minus strand of NC_091776.1, from coordinate 23,285,605 downwards.
CTTGATGTCTCATATCTTTAAAACTCATTGGTATTTGTTTTTATATTCCAATATACGGTCTGCTTTATCAGTGTTTAATGTGCCATTGACAAAGAATGTGCATTCTTTAGTTCTTGGATGTAATATTCAATAAATATCAGGTCAAGGTGTTTTTTGTAGTTAAACTTCATACATTATTGACAGAGGGATATTAAAATATTCACTTATGACTTGAATATGTCTGTTTCTACTAAAGCTTTCATTAGTCTTGGCTATTTATAGTTTGAAACCATTATTAAGTATATTTATGTATTTAGACTGTTTTCATCTCCTGATAAATTCACAATTTAATCATTAGGAAATTACCTGTTTATACCCTATAATACTCTTTGTATCTGCTATTAATGCTCTTATGCTTTCTGTTTGTATAGTATATGTATTTCTATTTACTTTTAACTTATCTGTGTTTTTACATTTGAAATGTACCTCTTAAAGAGAACAAAAAGATGAGTATTTTTTTTAATCTAGTCTAAAAACCTGTGCACTATTAGTCCATTTAAACTTAAATTTATTTATATGGTATGTTTGAGTTTATCATTTTGCTAAAATTTTCACTTTTTCATTTACTTCCATCACTCCTTTTTTCCTTTCCCTGTATTCTACCTCTCTTTTAAAATGATTTCTATAATTAAAAAAAAAATATATATATATATGCATTGAGATAAATGTCATCATCCAGTAGATTTTAAAAGTTCTTACCACTCCCCACACCCAAGAAACTATTTGAGATGTTGGCTATATTAACTAACATTATTGTGGTAATCATTTTGGAATATATACATCTATCAAATCATTATACTGTACACCATAAATATGCACAATGTTATATGTTAATTATATTTCAGTATAGCTTGAAAGAGAAAGAAACCACAGAAACTGACCACGGAGAAATCCTCAATAAATCTCTAAAAGAAAACAGTACTGATGACATTGATTTCAATGTGATGAAACTAGAATTTAAAGACCGCATTGGAAAACAAACAAATAAGTAAAAAAAGAAATAAAAGTATTTAAATAGAATTTAGTGCATAAGGGAGGGAAGTGAGGGGAGACTTATTAAAATGGAACCTTTTTTTACTACTAGAAACATGTCATAAGAATATTTTTAGGCACACTTCTGCCTGACATTATCAAAAAAACCAGGGAAAAATATTATATTGATTTAAATTATTTGATAACGTCATTATGTTTCATAAAATGTGTTTGATTCACTAGAGTCCATTATATGTGTTCATGATGCAAAATCTAATTTTAAATTCTGTTATATTAAATCTCTATATCATTGTAGGATCCTGGAAACAGTGACAAATATGATCTCTTTATACAGCAGTCAACTTTAAGAGATAGTTCACATAAATGTGAAGACTAAAGACTGAATAACAGGTGCTGTAAATTACTCCAGAAAATTAGAAAAAAAAGAAAGAAAAAATAGGAATGGGTGTGTAGTTATGATTTCCATACATCAATGTATTCATTTATGTTCCAGCTGATAATTTAAAGGCTAGTTTCAGGCTTGATTTGAAAGAGTGAGAACTTTCCTAAGCAATTCATTAGTTTGTGAAATTATAATAAGATTTATTTAAAACCACATTCCTATCTGAACTAATACTCTGTATTACAGACAGAGAATATGGTAATATGTTATCTGCCATGAATTGCATTTACAATGTAGACCTCACTAAATGTGGCCATCTTTTTTTTTTCACCTCTCCCTGATTAATTCATTGCAAGTTGTGGAACCTAAATAAGAATCTTAGAAAACTGTAGTAAGTGGTTGGTTTGGTGTGAGATTAGTTAGTGACATTTTATGAAATATTTTCTTCTCTTGCTTGATGAAACTTTGACTCCAGTTTGAATTATAGCACAAAAAGGATTTCAAGACTCATACTTTAATGTAAAAGAAAATCACCTGGATTATTTGTCTTATTCAAATTTGACAGATAAATTCAAATGTTGACTTTCTTAATTCATATAAGTAAAGCAATTTATTTTCTTCTACTTTGGAGTAATTTACTCATTTCAGATGTTGAAACACTATAGAAATATACTATAATATATTGGTATGTAGCTTTTTTTTTTTTTTAACCTATGCTCTGATTTATAGCACAGACTATAAGTCTCCAAAAAGATTGCTTACTTGAGAGCTAGCACTTTTTCATTTTCTTTGCTGGTGTATATTCTTGTTTGATTTTTGGCTCCATGGAAAGGACATGGTACCCTCCACAAAGATCAGGCCCAATCAGTGATGCTGAAATTACAATAAAGCAGTGGTGTTGGCTTGATAAAGGAATGCTGTATTATGTCAGGTGCACACGCTTTATCCTTGCTATCACACGTCCTCTCTCCTCTTCCACCGTTTACTATGTAAGACTGAAATACAGTCAACTTATGGACTTCAGCAGGAAGACTGTGAGGCCGCCTTATTACTGGACATCCATACACACCATTATCCTATGTGGATCTACTCTTCATCTTACCCATAGCTCCTTGGTCCACCAATTACCTAAACTTGTGTGTAGCTTCAAAATATTTTATTGGTTCTTCCCTCAAACCCAGTCAATTGATTCTCCTCATATAAACTAAATGTTTTTCTTTTAAAAAACAAATCAGAGTATGTCTTTTACGCATAAAAGTTTCCACTATCTCTAATTATACTCAGAATAAAGTCCAAACTTCTCCAGGTGCCAGGCTCTATAGAAAAGGCTCCTGTCTAACTTTTACATCTTGTTTTGAACTCCACTCCTCCTTGCTAATTATTCCTGAGCCATTGTGGTCTTTGTTTTCACTCAGTATTCCAAATTTCTTCCCATATTAGGCTTTGAACTTGTTATCATTTCTGCCTGAAACATCCATCTTTGAGCATTGCATGCCTGGTTCTCTTTCTTTTCAGATCGGAGCACAATTACTCCACCCTCACCAAGTAACCTCAAATATTCTATTGTATCACCTTGTTTGTGTCTATTTTTAAAAAGCACTTAAAAATTCTTGGAAATATTTTATTTATTTTATAGGATTACATTCTTTATCAGCTTACTAGAATATAAATTACAATAGACATGAGACATAATTTTTCTTTTGTGCTATACTCCAAAACACTGCAGATGGTGACTGCAGCCATGAAATTAAAAGACACTTGCTCCTTGGAAGACAAGTTATGACCAACCTAGACAGCATATTAAAAAGCAGAGACACTCTTTTGCCAACAAAGGTCCATCTAGTCAAAGCTATGGTTTTTCCAGTAGTCATGTATGGATCTGAGAGTTGGACTATAAAGAAAGCTGAGTGCTGAAGAATTGATGCTTTTAAACTGTGGTGTTGGAGAAGACTCTTGAGAGTCCCTTGGACAGCAAGGAGATCCAACCAGTCCATCCTAAAGGAAACCAGTCCTGAATATTCATTGGAAGGAATGATGCTGAAGCTGAAACTCCAATACTTTAGCCACCTGATGCAGAGAACTGACTGATTTGAAAAGACCCTGATGCTGAGAAGGATTGAAGGTGGGAGGAGAAGGGGACGACAGGATGAGATGATTGGATGGAATCACTGACTCAATGGACATGAGTTTGAGTAAATTCTCTGAGTTTTTGATGCACAGGAAGGCCTGGCGTGCTGCAGTCCATGGGATCATAATGAGTCTGACATGACTGAGTGACTGAACTGAACTGATATTCTCTCCTTAGCCTACTAGATCAAAAAATATTGAATGAAAAGTTAAATTGAAAAATAGAGGTGCTCCTTTGTTTTATTCTTAATGATTTACTTTCATGTGGTAAGGGAACTAGTTACAAGGGTCCTTCTCTCAGTTGTGTTATTCTGTTTTTGCTGCTGCTGCTGCTAAGTCACATCAGTCGTGTCCGACTCTGTGCGACCCCACAGACGGGTGCCCACCAGGCTCCCCCATCCCTGGGATTCTCCAGGCAAGAACACTGGATTGGGTTACCATTTTATTCTCCAATGCATGAAAGTGAAAAGTCAAAGTGAAGTCGCTCAGTCGTGTCTGACTCTTAGTGACCCCATGGACTGCAGCCCACCAGGCTCCTCCATCCATGGGCATTTCCAGGCAAGAGTACTGGAGTGAGTTGCCAGTGCCTTCTCCGATTCTGTTCTTACCAACGGCTTAAACTATCTACTTGTGAATGTGGAGTAGATTCTCCACGTGAGTAAGTGACTTAATTAAAATGAGAAATACCTGAGTACAAAAGTGAGCCTTACCCTCTACCAATGTGGAAATAAAAACTGAATCATCTGAGAAACTTAGAGTTAAGAGAGTATATTTTCTCAGATTCAAGAATTAAACTGTCTGGGTTTACTTAAGCTATTTGCTAGTGCTGTTACTTTGAACACATTGTTACAGCATCTTCTCTGCATGCTTATGTTTTTGTACACTTGGGTGAACACAATGATAGCTACCTCATAGAGTGGTTATAATAAAATGAGATACCTTATGTCAGACTCCGAGAACAGGATTTGAAGAATTCATTAAGGTTTAGCTATTATTGCTTTGCTGCTCCATATACCCCTACAATCTGGGCTGTGAATAGCTAAATTGAAAGGGCCATGCAGAGCAGAAACAGTACAAGCTACCAGTTCAATTGCTCAATATGGAAATCCAGCTCTACAGTGGAGGAACTCCCCATTCTTAAATACTGATATACTTTGATAGAAGTGTATCTTGTATCCATTAAGAAGAGAAAGTAAACAGCTCTTCAGGATGTCAGTATGTGTTAGTTTGGTCTGTGCATAAAAAGATCAAGGATAAGGACATGATTACTGGTAGATTATTTGGAATGTGCAGGAATTGCCAGCAAGAGGTGGGGAAGTAAGGCAGGGAAGGGAAGGTGACCAATGGACACACTTGTAATTCAAACAAAATGGTAGACAAATGGAGCTCACTCTCACAGAGAAATTCTGAGACTTTGTGTAAAATATCTCAGAAATATATCCCTGAAGAGGATAGGGAGCTGGGGTATTTATACTCATTGACATAAGGATCCTGGAGTAGGAAATGGCAACCTACTCCAGTATTCTTTCCTGGAGAATTCCATGAACTTAGGAGCTTAGTGGGCTATGGTTCATGGGGTTGCAAAGAGTCAGACCTGACTGAGCACACCCACCCACTGAAGGGTACTCCTGGGGAAATGTTGATTTCCTGGCATTAAAGGTCTTATCATGTGGGAGTCAGAGTAGCTTTATATAGCTCCAGGGGAAAAAAATAAAATAAAAACAAGGGATGCAGATAAGAGAGGGAGTGATTAGCTGTAGGATACATAAAGGTCCAAGGAATACGGGCAGTCATTATGGGGAAAAAATGCTACAAAGATGTAGAAAAGCATATATTGTCAGAGCTGGGCTCTAGAGGACTGTCTTAATGGTTCCAAAGGACCTGAATGGGGAGGTGTTTCCAGCGATCCCTTGCCACAGTGTAAATGTTGGACTGGAATGAGGCTCTCCCATCTCAGCACTAGCAAACTAGTCTTAGGTACCGTGACAGGAATCTCTCTGACTACCCATTTGGAAATGAGTAGTTTATTAGTAGGTCCCATTCAAGCCAAGACAGAAACATTTATGCCTTTGGGAGCCAGCACTTGCCTCTGAAGCACCTGTATTAGTCGGCTCAGACTACTGTAACAAAACCCCACATATTGGTCTGCTTGAAAAATAGACACATTTTTCTCATGATTCTTGAGGCTGGGAAATCCTACATTGACTTTAGCTTTTTCAGTTGAGGTGAAGGCCCTTTTCCTGGCTTGCAGACAGCTAGCTACCCTCTTGCTGTGGCCTCACCTGGCAGAAAGAGATCAATCTCTCACTCTTCCTTTCTTATAAAGCCACTCATTCCATCATGAGGACCTTACCCTCATGCTTCCATCTCACCCTAATTACATCCCAAAGGCCCCATCTCCAAATATAGTCACACTGAGGGTTAAGGTTTCAATATATGAGTTTATGGGATTCAGTCTATAGCAGTCCCTGGAAAGGAATGTTCTCCCACGAGCTGTTCAATCATTAGTTGGTGAAAGGCTTACAGCCCTTTTGTATCTCTAGATAGCAAAGGTATTGATGCTGTTGAGGGTCTTATTGCATACAAGTGGCTCTTTGCTCATAATCAAGTATGCAAGGTCAGCTTAAAATAATCACCCATTCCATTGTGTACTAGAAATAAATCCATATGTACAGTTCAGTTCAGTTGCTCAATTGTCTCCAACTCTTTTCAACCCCACAACACTCCAGGCCTCCCTGTCCATCACCAACTCCTGGAGTCCGTCCAAACCATGTTCATCGAGTCGGTGATGCCATCCAACCATCTCATTCTCTGTCGTCTCCTTCTCCTCCTGACCTCAATCTTTCCCAGCATCAGGGTCTTTTCAAATGAGTCAGGTCTTCGCATCAGGTGGCCAAAGTATTGGAGTTTCAGCTTCAACATCAGTCCTTCCAATGAACACCCAGGACTGATCTCCTTTAGGATGAACTGCTTGGATTTCCTTGCAGTCCAAGGGACTCTCAAGAGTCTTCTCCAACACCACAGTTTAAAAGCATCAATTCTTCAGCACTCAGCTTTCTTTATAGTCCAACTCTCAATCAATACATGACCACTGGAAAAACTGTAGCCTTGACTAGATGAACTTTTGTTGGCAAAGTAATGTCTCTGCTTTTTAATATGCTGTCTAGGTTGATCATAACTTTTCTTCCAAGGAGCAAGAGTCTTTTAATTTCATGGCTACAATCACCATCTGCAGTGAGTTTGGAGCCCAGAAAAATAAAGTCAGCCACTATTTCCATTGTTTCCCCATATATTTGCCATGAAGTGATGGGACCAGATGCCATGATCTTAGTTTTCTGAACTTAGTTTTTTTTTCAACTTTTTCACTCTCCTCTGTCACTTTCATCAAGAGGCTTTTTAGTTCTTATTCACTTTCTGCCATAAGGGTGGTGTCATCTGCATATCTGAGGTTATTGACATTTCTCTCGGTAATCTTGATTCCAGATTGTGCTTCTTCCAGCCCAGAGTTTCTCATGATGTACTCTGCATATAAGTTAAATAAGCAGGGTGACAATATACAGCCTTGATGTACTCCTTTTCCTATTTGGAACCAGTCTGTTGTTTCATGTCCAGTTCTAACTGTTGCTTCCTGACTTGCATACAGTTTTCTCAAGAGGCAGGTCAGGTGGTCTGATATTCCCATTTCTTTCAGAATTTTCCACAGTTTGTTGTGATCCACACAGTCAAAGGCTTTGGCATAGTCAATAAAGCAGAAATAGATGTTTTTCTGGAACTCTTGATTTTTCGATGATCCAGCGGATATTGGCAATTTGATCTCTGGTTCCTCTGCCTTTTCTAAATCCAGCTTGAACATCTGGAATTTCATGGTTCACTTATTGCTGAAGCCTGGCTTGGAGAATTTTGAGCATTACTTTACTAGTGTGTGAGATGAGTGCAATTGTGTGGTAGTTTGAGCATTCTTTGGCATTGCCTTTCTTTGGGATTGGAATGAAAACTGACCTTTTCTAGTCCTGTGGCCACTGCTGAGTTTTCCAAATTTGCTGGCATATTGAGTGCAGCACTTTCACAGCATCATCCTTTAGGATTTGAAATAGTTCAACTGGAATTCCATCTCCTCCACTGGCTTTGTTCGTACTGATGCTTCCTAAGGCCCACTTGACTTCACATTCCAGGATGTCTGACTCTAGATGAGTGATCACACCATCGTGATTATCTGGTTCGTGAAGATCTTTTTTTTACAGTTCTGCTGTGTATTCTTGCTACCTCTTCTTAATATCTTCTGCTTCTGTTAGGTCCTTACCATTTCTATCCTTTATTGAGCCCATCTTTGCATAAACTGTTTCCTTGGTATCTCTAATTTTCTTGAGGAGATATCTAGTCTTTCCCATTCTATTGTTTTCCTCCATTTTTTTGCATTGATCGCTGAGGAAGGCTTTCTTATGTCTTGCTATTCTTTGGAACTCTGCATTCAGATGCTTATATCTTTCCTTTTCTCCTTTGCTTTTCACTTCCCTTCTTTTCACAGCTATTTATAAGGCCTCCTCAGCCAGCCATTTTGTTTATTTGCATTTCTTTTTCTTGGTGATGGTCTTGATTCTGACTCCTGTACTATGTCAGGAACCTCCATCCATAATTCATCAGGCACTCTTATCAGATCTAGTCCCTTAAATCTATTTCTCACTTCCACTGTATTATCATATGCACAGTGATTAGAATAAATAAATTCCTTTTATCACTTCAGTATTTTCCCTTTGTAATAATATTTCTGACTTTTCACAAAATTAATTGAGCTTTTATTACTATTTTACAGTATTTTATTTTATTAACTTTTTGGACATCTGTTTATTACTTCATTCAATAACTTTGTTTAGTTTCCAGTGGCTTTAAATCTATAAGCAGAATATTAATTAACAAATATGGTATGGAAAGAGTCCCATCACCATCACAAGCAATCAAAATCCATGTGTAGGTGTTTAAATTTGGCAGATTATTATGACTGAGATAATGTTTGTGCTCTATTATATGCTGAAACAACTGCAAAGAGTTGAACTTTAATTGGCTAAAAAGTCTTAAATCTTAAACATTTCTAACAGTATTGAAATTATTTGTCTATGTAAGTACATGTGAAGTTAATTCATCACAAAGTTATAAAGAGAATTTATTTTTATTCTAGCAGCACGAGTAACATTCTTAATATTTGTAACATAAATGTAATGGATTGATATGTCTTATGGTCTATATAAAGACATGGAATCATTCTTACTTAGGCATGTTAAGCTAGAGATGCATGTTAGTAAGACAGTGGGTTTTATATTTTATCTCCCTAAAACGTTTAGAAACCAGTTGAGCACTGAAAGTATTCTGATGGCCATGGGTTTATACTGAGAACATTTCACAAGGAATCTAAAGACTGAAGTAGAATCTACACATTAAAACTAATGGATTAGTTGACACCACTTTTCAGCCATACCAGTGCTCATATATTTCATGTGCTCAGTCACTGGCTGTGTTTGACTTTTGCAGCCCCATGAACTGCAGCCCACCATACTCCTCTGCCCATGGAATTCTTGGGGCAAGAATACTGGAGTGGGTTGCCATTTCCTTCTCCAGAGGATCTTCCAGACTCAGGGATCGAACCAGTGTTTCTTGCATCAGCAGGTGGATTCTTTACCAGTAGTGCCACCTAGGAAGTCCACACCTATGCTCTTGTGATTTTAAACATTCAAACCATGGGCACCTCAGATTTTCTAGTTTTTTGGTGAATAAGTGGTAGAAAATATCCAGATGCCTATAAATTTGAAACACAAGTTTTACAGTGAAAATTTTACTGCCAGAATGAGGTGTGAGGAGAGAAAGAGGAAATAGCTTTTTGACCAGGCCCCTTTCTTGTAACTTGTAATCAAACTTTGTTAAGTTCTAGATAAAGGTCTTCTTTTCTTTTTCTCTAAATTTTATGGTTATTGTGTTAAGAACACTTAACATGAGACCTACCCTCTTGACAAATTCTGAGGGTACAATCCAATATTGTTAACTATGGCCACAATGTTGTACAGCAGATCTCCTGAACTTATTCATCTTGCATGCTGAAACTTTTTCCCTGGTGATGAATAACTCCCCATTTTCACCTCCCCCAGCCCTTGGCAACTGCAACCACTCCACTCTCAGATTCTATGAGTTTGACTGTTTTGACTGTTTTAGATACCTCTTATATAAGGGGAAGCAGGCTGTATTTGTTTTTCTGTGAATGGATTATTTCATTTAGCCTCAAGGTTCATCAGTGTTAACACTTATTGCAGAATATCCTTCTTTTGAAAAGCTGAAGAATATGCCATTGTGTTCATATACCACAGACATACTTCAGACATTCATCTGTCTGTGGGTATTTGGGCTGTTCCACACCTTGGCTATTGTGAACAGTGCTGCAATAGAGAAAAGCAACCCAGCAGCTAAAGAGGACTGCTTTTCTCTTCTCCTTTTAACAGCTGTGATTTGATGTTTATTTGAGAGTGGAACTAGAGAATTCTTTCTCTTAGACTACTGATCTTAGATATAAGATTTTTTTTTTTTTTTAATTTCATAAGCAGTGTCAACCCTTCAGGAAATCCCACTTGTTTTCACTAAAAGATAAATTGTTTTAAATAAAGTCTTTTTCTACCAGAACTATTCTCTAAATAGCTAATTAGGAAAAAGTCATGAATCCATGTCACAGTAAAACTTTCATTTATTTAAAAATTCCAATTGTAAACAAAATGAGATTATGATCTGCTTTAGTGAGTCTTGAGCCATCATTTTTAAGGGAGCAGACACGTTTGTAAAATGTAAAACCTGAGTTCTGTTCACAGAGCCGAAGATTGACTTCTACAAACTCACAAACACTCGCATGGGCAGAATTTACTTTAGAGGATAGAGATACAAAACTCTCAGCATAGAAACTGAAAGGGGGTGAAGTTAGGGATTACAGCAGTCTTTACTAGTATTGATTTGTACATTTTTGGTTGGCTCATGACTTTAATATTGACCAATCAATTTGAATGTTGCAATTTACAGTTTGTTATTTTTAGGGCTTTCTTTTGGTTCCAAGTTTCTCAGTTTCCTCAGACATCATGACGCCATCCTTCAACTCTTTGTCAAGACCCTAGACCATTATTTAGGGACCAGGTGTATGTTTAAGAGTTAATGGTCCACTTGGAATTCCTCTCCTTGATAAACTGTACAGAAGTTAATGATTGTCCTGTCCTGGGACTGAATGTTTTATGACTTACCAGACCAGTAAGGGATTCCTCTGAATGCCTGTAAATTAGAACCAAGAGTTTAGCTTTAGGTTAAATAAGTGAGATGCTTATTTGACAAGAAAAAAAAAATTGAAATTAAAAAAAAAGGAATTGAGATCTCAGAGTCCTATACTATCTAAAAATTTCTGCCTCATTTGGATATAGATATTGAAGTGAGAAATTACTTCTTACTACAAAGTGATATTCTTAAATATAACCTCAATGCTCTAATAAGACATTTTTTCTTTTTGTCTCAGGGAAAAAAATTCAACAAGAAAAATCACATATGCCTATAGAAAAATCCTGAAATTCTTACTAGATGTCTGCTTTCCAGGAAGCTTTTATGGATTACTGTGTGGGAGGCTGACAGACACAAGTATGTTCATGTCAATCAGACACTCCCTTAGAAACTCTTGACATTTCTAGGATTGAACAGCTGCCTCACAGGCTGATCAACTGAGGGCAAGTGCAGGGTTCATGGCCATGCCCAGAGGCCTGCCTCCAAGTTCCCAGGGTTACCAAGCTATCCTTGTGATGTAAAGGGACCAAGCCATGCCTCACATGCTTCCTACTCTCTATATGCTCCAGAGAGAAAGTGTTGGAATGTGTATGCATGCAAAGGTGTATAGAGTGGGGATTGAAAAAAAAAAAAAGTAGAATATTTGTTTGAATTACTATACCTCCTCATGATTTAGTGTAAACTTCCTTAGGTTCAAAACACAGATATCTTAAATTTCAAATTTTAAATTCAGATGTTAGTATAAGATTTCAATGGGAATCCTAAACTCAATTGTCCATCATGTTTCATATGTAGTTCAATTTTAGACTTTGTTACTGACAAAGTTAGTTCTAAAAGGTCTTGTAGGTCTTCATAGACCGCTCCACTTCAGCTTCTTCCAGTTACTGGTTGGGGCATAGACTTGGATTATTGTGCTATTGAATGGTTTGCCTTGGAAATTAACAGAGATCATTCTGTCGTTTTTGAGATTGAATCTAAGTACTGCATTTTGGACTCTTTTGTTGACCATAATGGCTACTCCATTTCTTCTAAGGGATTCCTGCCTGCAGTAGTAGATATAATGGTCATCTGAGTTAAATTCACCCATTCTAGTCCATTTTAGTTAGCTGATTCCTAGAATGTCGATGTTCACTCTTGCCATCTCCTGTTTGACCACTTCCAATTTGCCTTGACTCATGGACCTAACAATCCAGGTTCCTATGCAATATTGCTCTTTACAGCATCGGATCTTGCTTCTATCACCAGTCACATCCACAACTGGGTATTGTTTTTGCTTTGGCGCCATCCCTTCATTCTTTCTGGAGTTATTTCTCCACTGTTCTCAAGTAGCATATTGGGCACCTACTGACCTGGGGAGTTCCTCTTTCAGTATCCTATCATTTTGCCTTTTCATACTGTTCATGGGGTTCTCGAGGCAAGAATACTGAAGTAGTTTGCCATTCCCTTCTCCAGTGGACCACATTCCGTCAGACCTCTCCATCATGACCCGCCTGTCTTGGGTGGCCCCACATGGCATGGCTTAGTTTCATTGAGTTAGACAAGTTAGCTGTGGTCTGTGTGATTAAATTGACTAGTTTTCTGTGATTATGGTTTCAGTGTGTCTGCCCTCTGATGCCCTCTCACAGCACCTACCGTCTTACTTGGGTTTCTATTACCTTGGACGTGGGACATCTCTTCATGGCTGCTCCAGCAAAGCGCAGCCACTGCTCCTTACCTTGGACGAGGGGTATCTCCTCACTACCGCCCCTCCTGACCTTGAATGTGGAGTAGCTCCTCTCAGCCCTCCTGCGCCCGTGCAGCTGCCACTCCTTGGATGTGGAGTTGCTCCTCTTGGCTGCTGCCCTTGGCCTCAGGTGTGGAGTAGCTCCTCCCTGCCGTCGCCCCTGACCTTGGACGTGGGGTAGCTCCTCTCCGCCACTGAAGTTGAACAGTTCTATGAAGACCTACAAGACCTTTTAGAATTAACACCCCCCAAAAATGTCCTTTTCATTATAGGGGACTGGAATGCAAAAGTAGGAAGTCAAGAAATACCTGGAGTAACAGGCAAATTTAGCCTTGGAATACAGAATGAAGCAGGTCAAAGGCTAATAGAGTTTTGCCAAGAGAATGCACTGTCATAGCAAACACCCTCTTCCAACAACACAAGAGAAGACTCTATACATGGACATCACCAGATGGTCAATACTGAAATCAGATTGATTGTATTCTTTGCAGCCAAAGATGGACAAGCTCTATACAGTCAGCAAAAACAAGACTGAGAGCTGTCTGTGGCTCAGATCATGAACTCCTATTGCCAAACTCAGACTTAAATTGAAGAAAGTAGGGAAAACCACTAGGCTATTCAGGTATGACCTAAATCAAGTCCCTTACAATTATACAGTGGAAGTGAGAAACAGATTTAAGGGACTAGATCTGGTAGATAGAGTGCCTGATGAACTATGGATGGAGGTTCGTGACATTGTAGAGGAGACAGGGCCCAAGACCATGTCCATGGAAAAGAAATGCAAAAAAGCAAAATGACCCTCTGGGGAGGCCTTAAAAATAGCTGTGAAAAGAAGAGAAATGAAAAGCAAAGGAGAAAAAGAAAGATATAAACATCTGAATGCAGAGTTCCAAAGAATAGCAGGAAGAGAGAAGAAAGCCTTCCTCAGCAATCAATGCAAAGAAATAGAGGAAAACAACAGAATGGGAAAGACTAGAGATCTCTTCAAGAAAATTAGAGATACCAAGGGAATATTTCACGCAAAGATGGGCTCGATAAAGGACAGAAATGATATGGATCTAACAGAAGCAGAAGATATTAAGAAGAGATAGCAAGAATACACAGAAGAACTGTACAAAAAAACATCTTCATGAACAAGATAATCATGATGGTGTTATCACTCACGTAGAGCCAGACATCCTGGAATGTGAAGTCAAGTGGGCCTTAGAAAGCATCACTATGAACAAAGCTAGTGGAGGTGATGGAGTTCCAGTTGAGCTATTTCAAATCCTGAAAGATGATGCTGTGAAAGTGCTGCACTCAATATGCCAGCAAATTTGGAAAACTCAGCAGTGGCCACAGGACTGGAAAAGGCCAGTTTTCATTCCAATCCCCAAAAAAGGCAATGCCAAAGAATGCTCACACTGCCGCACAATTGCATTCATCTCACATGCTAGGAAAGTAATGCTCAAAATTCTCCAAGCCAGGCCTCAGCAATACATGAACCGTGAACTTTCAGATGTTCAAGTTGGTTTTAGAAAAGGCAGAGGAACCAGAGATCAATTGCCAACATCCACTGGATCATCAAAAAAGCAAGAGAGTTCCAGAAAAGCATCTCTTTCTGCTTTATTGACTATGCCAAAGCGTTTGACCATGTGGATCACAATAAACTGGAAAATTCTGAAAGAGATGGGAATACCAGACAACCTGACCTGCCTCTTGAGAAACCTATATGCAGGTCAGGAAGCAACAGTTAGAACTGGACATGAAACAACAGACTGGTTCCAAATAGGACAAGGAGTACGTCAAGGCTCTATACCGTCACCCTGCTTATTTAACTTATATGCAGAGTACATCATGAGTAACCCTGGGCTGGAAGAAGCACAATCTGGAATCAAGATTGCTGGGAGAAATATCAATAACCTCAGATATGCAGATGACACCATCCTTATGACAGAAAGTGAAGAGGAACTAAAAAGCCTCTTGATGAAAATGAAAGAGGAGAATGAAAAAGTTGGCTTAAAGCTCAACATTCAGAAAACTAGGATCATGGCAGCTGGTCCCATCATTCCATAGGAAATAGATGGTGAAACAATGGAAACAGTGGCAGACTTTATTTTTTTGAGCTGCAAATTCACTGCAGATGGTGATTGCAACCATGAAATTAAAAGACACTTACTCCTTGGAAGGAAAGTTATGAGCAACCTAGTCGGCATATTGAAAAGCAGAGACATTACTTTGCCAACAAAGGTCCATGTAGTCAAGGCTATGGTTTTTCCAGTAGTCATGTATGGATGTGAGAGTTGGACTTGAAGAAAGCTGAGTGCTGAAGAATTGATGCTTTTGAACTGTGGTGTTGGAGAAGACTCTTGAGAGTCCCTTGGACTGCAAGGAGATCCAACCAGTCCATTCTAAAGGAGATCAGCCCTGGGTGTTCTTTGGAAGGAATGATGCTAAAGCTGAAACTCCAGTTCTTTGACCACCTCATGCAAAGTGTTGACTCAGTGAAAAAGACTCTGATGCTGGGGGGGATTAGAGGCAGGAGGAGAGAGGATGACAGAGGATGAGATGGCTGGATGGACGTGAGTTTGAGTGAACTCCGGGAGTTGTTGATGGACAGGGAGGCCTGGTGTGCTGCAATTCATGGAATGGGAAAGAGTCAGACACAACTGAGGGACTGAACTCAACTGAACTGATTAAGTAACTTTCCTATATATGAATGTTTTTATGTGTATGATAGTTTGCATTTTACAGCCTGACATGGCATAATTGATGCTTCTATTTTGATAGTACACCTATAAACACAGACAGTCATTATCTATATGTTAACTCTTTTTAATGAAAAATAATTTATATAGGAAAATAATTGTTTAGAACACAAATGAAAACCAGGGAACTGCAAAAATGTTTTCTGATTGGATGGCAAAGAAAGAGTGATTTGAATGATGGATTGATTGATGGATGTGAACAGATGTGATTGGTTTAACAAAAAAATATTACCTTTTATTTTCTAGCCATTATGTTGTGTATTGAGGTAGTTTCCCCTGTAACTGAAAGTACAAATAAATACATAATTAAGTATATTGTATATGATTAGAGCTATAATGAGTGTATGATTCACATATAAACATTTGAAACAAGTCTATTGTTTTCCAAACAGGTTATATACTATATAGGACTTTGAAAGACAGAGAAACATACTGAAATAATTAATTTTCTGAGGCTTTTGTTCAGTAATCACTATTTAAAAAATGATACAATCGTTTCCAAAAGGTGTTATTCCATACTTATCTCAAAAAAAAATATTTGAAATTAAATACCTGGTTCTTCAAGCTTGGGGTAGTAGATTGCCATTTCTATTCATAAAAATGTGTAAATATTTAAAATATAATTTTTTTAAGATATGGAGACACATATCTATTTTATAAAACTTGAAATAGGAAATGGCTATTTTCAACTTCTTTTTTAATGGCTCCTTTATTTGGAGAATAATAAGGCCCATAGATATATAATGACTAATAATTATACTCCTGAAGCAGTTCAAATATTTATAGTCACACAAACATCACTCAAGCCCATACTGTATATCATATAGTGTACCTCATCCTAAATATTTGGTGATGAACAGAAGTAAACAATACACTGGGATTTATGATGACAGAAAATCTTTAAGTGCGATGTACTTTATTGATGATGATGATGATGAGACTCATGTAGCTCTTGATACAAGATAGGTACTTTATGAGCGGTATGTAAATGAACTCTAATATTGTTGGTCAGATATTGTAAGTGCTATGGAGAAACATCTGACAGGGTAAAGGAAAAGGAAGTATCCACGTTAGAGGCATCTACTGTGGAAAGAGGATGGCCAGGGAGGTCCTCAATGAGATGGAGACTATTCTGATACCTGGGAATTTTCCAGATAAAACTTTCAAATACCTGCATAGTCAAGAGCCTGGTGTTTTCATGGAGCATCAGCAAACCCTTGGTTGGAGAAAAGAGAGAGGGCATAAATGGGAAAAAAGATGGAGTTGGTTCAGAGCATATATGAATTTATGTTGCATTAGCAGAACTATGGCATTTATGTACAACATAGTGGGGAATTATTGAAGGTCTTTTCAAGAAAGTGGTGTAGAAATTCTTTTCTGATCACTTCTTTTTTCTCAATGAAATAGGAAGAGAATTCATTAGACAAGAATGAGGGTGGAGATGTAGAAATTTTAAGGATGGAGAGGAAGGTACAAAGCAATTGTCTAAGTATGAGAAGTAAACAAACAGAAAATACAGTGGTGTTAATTGTAGGATAAGCATTTACTGCAGATGTTGCTAAATGACTAAAACTGAATGCAGTCAGCAGGAATAAAGTGAAAACCAATTAAGTGCAGAGTTGATGGTAGGATTTAACCAAATTGTTTTGTATTTGTTTTCATCTTTTTCCAGCAAAGAATGGTGGAGTTAAAAAGATCAAAGGAATTTAATAATTGATTATATTGAGGTGCTGGGATCTAATATGATTAAACAAGGAAATGAGGATATTAGGTTTTCCTACCTCATACTTTCACATACTGATGCTGTCTTCTAAACATAGCTGCATGGAATAAATCCTTCTTACAGTATCTTTCACCAAGACTCAAGATATTGTACAGAAGTTACACCATAATTTTAAGGAAATCCAAAAAGTATACTTTAAAATATACTGTACTTATACTTATTTTTAAGGGAACCATATAACCTAACCCCAGAAAAGTCATAAAAACCTGCAGTTTGTCAAACTGTAGAAAGCTCATTTGATATATCCAGCTGACATTAAAGAAACTTTTATTATTAAGTCTCTGGGTAAACAGATACATTTTTCTTGAGGATTCAGAGACATTTCATCAACATTTTTCCCAAAAAAAAGTTGATCTGTGACACTTACATCAAAAAGTTTTTCTGTTTTGACATTTATTTTATATTTCTGATATTCCCTTGTATATCTGTGCTTTACTTGTATACAGAGAACCTATTTTATTTAAGTATCTACTCAGATTCTCTCTTCGTTCCTTGCCTGTATGGAACTGAGTCAAGTTTGGAACATCTATTGGCATCAAAGCAAACAGTAATTGCCTAACTCAAAAACAGTCCTAAGTAGGAATCAGTAGATACTAACATTAAAGCAAAGAAGAAAAATGAACAGGGATTTAATAATTTTCCCACAGATTTCGAGGCATTGTTATGAATACTCAAGATATGCTTTATTATTAAGATAGTAAAGTACTCTGAAAGATTTGTACAGGATTACTCTTCATTATTGGGCTTCCCAGGTGGCACTAGTGGCAAAGAACCCACCTGCCAATTAAGGAGACACAAGAAACACAGATTGAATCCCTGGGTTGGGAAGATTCCCCTGAAGGAGGGCATGGCGACTCACTGCAGTATTCTTGCCTGGAGAATCCCAGGAACAGAGGAGCTGGCGGGCTACAGTCCATAGAGTTGCAAAGAGTCGGACACGACTGTCGTGACTTAGTGCACACACGTTCTTCATTATTAGCTATGTCCTATCACTACCACAGACGCTATGGAGATTCTTTTCTTTCTTTCTTTTTTTTTTTGGTTCACAAAAGTTTTATTTACAAATGTCATCATGCAGAATCCTCAAAATCCAATCAATTCAGTCCAGTTCAGTCACTCAGTCGTGTCTGACTCTTTGTGACCCATGAACTGCAGTACGCCAGGCCTCCCTGTCCATCACCAACTCCCGGAGTTCACCCAAACTCATGTCCATTGAGAAGGTGATCCCATCCAACCATCTTATCCTTTGTTGTCCCCTTCTCCTCCCGCCCCCAATCTTTCCCAGCATCAGGGTCTTTTCAAATGAGTCAGCTCTTCACATCAGGTACCCAAAGTATTGGAGTTCAGCTTTAGCATCAGTCCTTCCAATGAACACCCAGGAATAATTTCACAATTTGTATGGAAATACAAAAAACCTCGAATAGCCAAAGCGATCTTGAGAAAGAAGAATGGAACTGGAGGAATCAACCTACCTGACTTCAGGCTCTACTACAAAGCCACAGTTATCAAGACAGTATGGTACTGGCACAAAGACAGAAATATAGATCAATGGAACAAAATAGAAAGCCTAGAGATTCTTTTCTTTCCTTTAATTCTCTTCAGCACCCATCATTCATGGTATGTTATCAAACCGTATTCACACACAGAAGGTGATGAGAGATATGTTGATATAAATTCATAGTTTACTGATTCCTGGTTAAACTGATATTACCAAAATATTATGGGTTGTTTTTTCATACTATAGCCTGATCCATACTAAGTAATGGAATTTGCTTATCTCCAGATTCAGTTTTGTTTATTCAGTGTCAGTTTGCCAACACACGTGAGTATCTGCCTATTCAGTGTTTGTTAGTTTAATTTAACATTTTTTATGCCTCATTTCCTTAGCATGTTTTTGTTGCTGTTCTGATTGGAGAATTTCTCTTAAACAAGGTAACTGCATTCTTCTGTATTGTTGCTGTTGTTCAGTCCCTAAGTCCTGTCTGACTCTTTGTGACCCCATGGATTGGAGCCCTCTAGGTGCCTCTGTTCTTCACTGTCTCCCAGGGTTTGCTCAAATTCTTATCCGTTGAGTCTGTAATGTTATCTAATCATTTCACCCTCTGCTGCCCCGTTCTCCTTCAATCTTTCCCAGCATCATGGTCTTTTTCAATGAGTCAGTTCTTTGCATCAGGTGACCAAAGTACTGGAGCTTCAGCTTCAGCATCCGTTCTTCCATTAAATATTCAGGGTTGATATCCTTTAGGATTGACTTATTTGATCTCCATTCTATCCAAGGGACTATAATGAGTCTCCTCTAGCACCACAACTCAAAGGCATCAATTCTTTGGTGCTCAACCTTCTTCATGGTCCAACTCTCACTTCCATACATGACTACTTTGATTCTCTGGACCTTTATTGGCAAAGTGATGTCTCTACTTTTTAATATGCTGTCTAGGTTTGTCATAGCTTTTCTTCAAGGAGCAAGCATCTTTTAATTTTGTGCCTGCAGTCACTGTTTGCAGTGATTTTGGAGCCCCAAAATAAAACAAAAGGAAGAAACAAAAATCTGAAAACAAAATTAAAAAAGAAAAGAGACTCTGTCACCACATCGACTTTTCCTCCATTTTTTGCCATGAAGTGATGGGACTGGATACCATGATCTTAGTTTTTTGAATGTTGAATTTTAAGCCAGCTTTTTCACTCTCCTCTTTCACACTTATCAAGAGGCTCTTTAGTTCCTCTTCACTTTCTGCAATATACTTGAATAAGTTACAAGAAAGTAAATGATATTGTGCAGAATTTTCACACATAATTCAATTTTTCAACTTATCTTGTTTGCTCATATCTAATACAAATGCCATCATTCTCACTGTCTGTGATTAAACTTAATAGCACAATAAAAGTTCATGAGAGGAACATCTCAAACAAATATTTCACTGGATTTTAACACAACCCATCAATTGTGGGGGGAAAAAAAAGGCACACACTGACATTAGTGCAGCCCAGATGATCTTTTATAAGTAACGGTTATGAACCATCTTCTACCTATTACACCACATTTATTATACTGCATTAAAATATATTTGTTTTTGCTCATTAAACAGTACTAAAGTACACGATCATGTGCTTTGATTACCATTGCATTTTTTTTTATTTAAAAAAGAATCATGAAGTAATGGGGGAATATGGATTTGGAAAGAAATTTCCATTATTTCTATAGAAACTTGTACATTTTACTGAGTATTGTTCTTCTATTTCTTATATTCATGTTCCTAAAGCAATCTTTTGTGTGCTTGCTCAGTTGTTTCTGACTCTATGACTCCATGGACTGTAGCCCACCAGGCTCCTCTGTCCACGGGATTTTCCAGGTAAGAATACTGGAATGGGTTGCCATCCCCTTCTCCAAGGAATCTTCCTAATCCAGGAATCGAACCTGCATCTCCTGCATCTCCTGCTTTGGCAGACATATTCTTTCACTGAGCCAAATGTGAAGCCCTATTATTTCTAAAGAAACCTTTGTGAGGCAATAGGAAAGATATAAAATGACCCATACTGTTGGGCAGTAACTTTCCACTATGTATTAACTTCCTGTTGTGAGTATATAACAAACTAGCACAAACTTAGTGGCTTGAAAGAGCATAAATTTGCTATCAGGTTAGAAGTCTGACACAGGTCATGCTAGATAAAACTAAGGTGTCAATGGAGTTATGTTCTTTTCTGGAGAGACTGGAAACATTCTGTTTTCTTGCCTTTTCTAACATGTAGAGAGCACCTCCCTTCCGTAGCGCATAGCTCCCTTCTATCTTCAAGGTCAGCAAAGCTGCTTCTCTCTGACCATTCTTCCCTTGTCATATGTTTCTCTGACCACAGCCCCACATGTTGTTTTTAAGTACCCATGTGATTAGACTAAAATCATTTGATGAATGCAGGCTAATCTCAGTCCTCAAATTCTTTGATTTAGACACTTCTCTGACGTCACTTTGGCCATGTGCAGTAACATGCAGGTTTGGATGATGGAACTGTGAACATCTTTGCTGGGTAACTTTTCTGTACATCCCACTCTCTATTTAAGAAAGGCATGCAGATGTCAGCATCAGATTTACCAACAAATTGACAGAAATAAAAATGTCTAAATCATAACGTGTTCTTAAAGAAGTATAATTTAAAGGAACTCAATAGATAATGATTTTATAATCAAATAAGCCCTTTCATTTCTCAAGATGAATGGTAAACAGGGATGGGAATTACTAAAAAGGAAATGTTTTTCTTTCCCTTCCTTTCTCTTTCCCTCCTCCTCTTTCTTCCTCCTCCCTCCTCACTCCCTCTCTCCCTCCCTTTCTTTTTCCTTCCTCCCTCTTTTCTTATCCAGAAATAATACATTTGTGTTTGGAATATAAGCAAAAATATTTTGTTGTTTCATAATCAATTTATGACAATGTCTTACAACTTTTATTAGTTTAATATAAATTTAGCCAATTTCAACTTTTTATTTTCTGAATGTGTGTGATTCTATCGCTTCCTATTTGTCCAGCTGACACAATGTGAAGATTTGTGCCTTAAACACATATCTTGTAACAAAATGCCTTCAAACAATTTTTCATGTAGTATTTTTAGCATGTCACATTGAGGCCAGAAAAAAAGATTCATGCTATCATGAGTTAAACTTGCTTGAATAAAATAGGTATATTTTATTTTCTTAAATGTTACAAAATCATAATAATTATTGAGAAATCAAGGTCATAGGAGAAGGTCAACTGTAAGAATAGATAAAATGATATTTGAACATTGATTATTCAATTACGATTCACTAGTTAAATATTTTTTTTCCTTCCTTCTTTTACAATACCCTCTTTTCACCATTCAACCATTCAGCTAATGAGGCAATGCAGTAATTTTGATGTAAGATAAACCCTGATTTGCTGCTGTTGGTTTTAATAGTTTTAAACTCTGAGCAGTTTCACTGCACAGTGTTAAATACTTGATTGATATACTCTGATGTCATTCCCTATTTCCTTTAGCTGCCTTAATTCTCCTATCACTTGTCATCATTTCAGAAAAGTAGTTGTTCATTTCTGAGTGCCACATAAGGTACATGATGAAAGGCAATTTTTCTCTTTTGTTCACCACTTTGTCCCTAGTGCCTATAGGTACTGGTGTATGGTTCAGTTCAGTCGCTCAGTCATGTCCGACTCTTTGTGACCCCGTGAACCACAGCACAGGCCTCCCTGTCCATCACCAACTCCCGGAGTCCACCCAAACCCATGTCCATTGAGTCAGTGATGCCATCCAGCCATCTCATCCTCTGTCGTATCTTCTCCTCCCACCTTCAGTCCTTCCCAGCATCAGGGTCTTTTCAAATAAGTCAGCTCTTCACATCAGGTGGCCAAAGTATTGGAGTTTCAGCTTCAACATCATTTCTTCCAATGGACACCCAGGACTGGTCTCCTTTAGAATGGACTGGTTGGATCTCCTTGCAGTTCAAGGGACTCTCAAGAGTGGTCTCCAACACCACAGTTCAAAAGCATCAATTCTTTGGCACTCAGCTTTCTTCACAGTCCAACTCTCACATCCATACATGACTACTGGAAAAACCATAGCTTTACTAGATGGACCTATGTTGGCAAAGTAATGTTTCTGCTTTTGAATATGCTATCTAGGTTGGTCATAACTTTCCTTCCAAGGAGTAAGCTGTCTTTTAATTTCATGGCTGCAATCACCATCTGCAGTGATTGTGGAGCTCCAAAATCAGTCTGACACTGTTTCCCCTGTTTCCCCATCTATTTGCCATGAAGTGATGCAACTGGATACCATGATCTTAGTTTTCTGAATGTTGAGCTTTAAGTCAACTTTTCCCCTCTCCTCTTTCACTTTCATCAAGAGACTCTTTAGTTCTTCTTCACTTTCTGCCATAAGGGTGGTGTCATCTGCATATCTGAGGTTTTTGAGATTTCTCCCGGCAATCTTGATTCCAGCTTGTGCTTCTTCCAGACCAGCGTTTTTCATGATGTACTCTGCATATAAGTTAAATAAGCAGGGTGACAATATACAGCCTTGATGTACTCATATTAGGGGCTTAAAAATATTTCATTAATGATTACCCATATCCTTAAGCAAACATAGTCTGTTTCTACATCACAGAAGTTTTAAGAGAGTTTATTACAAGGACCACACCAATTTTATGTTTATATTGCCTGAAAAATATCTACCTTTTGCATTGTGTATTTAAAACCTACTTACAGAATAAACATGTCCATTAATATGTGGTTTTCACGTATTTTCTGTG
This sequence comes from Bos indicus, assembly GCF_029378745.1. Lineage (NCBI taxonomy): Eukaryota > Metazoa > Chordata > Mammalia > Artiodactyla > Bovidae > Bos > Bos indicus. The sequence continues at coordinate 23,262,256 of NC_091776.1, read as the reverse complement.
AAGTAATGACTTTGTTAACTGAATATCTTGCATGTCAATGCCATATTGAATTCACATTTCTATGCTTTCAAGCTGCATATTTATATGTGAATTCCAGTTTATTGCAATTATTCTTTGAAAAGTCCTTCATAGAAAACCAAATACTTTCTACTTGTTAGCAGATTATCTTGTGTTTTATTTAAGTAATCCCTAATGTTTCCCATAGATTTCCTACCACTTGCTAGTAAATTACAATCCTACAAAATTTCAATCTATATAATTATATTAGTATAAGTTGACCCATGATTACTATAAAATCAGGTATTGGACATTAGGCACCAGGCATAAGATTATGTTAAAATAATACAAAGCTTATGCACTTGAATTTTCATTTAAAAAGTAGCCATTCTGTATAATGTACTTTTGACAGTTAAGACCAGAAAAAATAGCAATGCAGATAAATTTATTTTAATGAAAATTAGATATGCATATTCAAAAATTCAACTTTCTGAAGTAAAAATCACACAATGAAAATGACTTGAAAATGTTAGCATCTTTTTGTGAAGGAAAACAATTTTATTATAGTTTAACTTTACTCAAACTTTTGGAAACTTATACATACATATGGTACATATCTATCTTAACAGTAAATACTTTGAAAACTTAAAATGATTCAGTCTTGCCACATACTTCTCTTAACTTTGCACATTGATAGTATGTAAAGATCAAATTTCTAAATTTATATTTATTTTGTAAAGCTATGACATGCCTTTAACAATAAACAATATTTGATACTGAAAGCACTTTCAGCTCCATCTTATTAAGCAGTTTCATAAAATTATTTTATAGGCAAGATATATATTTTGGGGTAGCATATATATTGCATTTTGATACGGGTTTGATCCCTAGGTCAGGAAGTTTCCCTGGAGAAATAAGTGGCAACCCTCTCTAGTATTCTTGCCTGGGAAACCCCATGGGCAGAGAAGCCTGGAGGACTACAATCTAAGATGTTGCAGAGTTAGACATAACTGAGCAACTAAACAACAACAACAGAATGCATTGTATGTACGTATATTATATTTGGCCATGTATTTGTATGTTACTGTGGGAGTTGCCAACTTTAAAAAAAAATGTCCTCAATATTTCCACTTTTGTTAGAACATTTTTGAGATTTCCTACCTGATTTTCAAAAGACAACCTTTTACTTTGCTTTCTTCCTGTCTCCTATCTTTCTCCAGAGCCTGCACCCACATATCCATCTCACTCATGTTACTTTATATGTCTTTGAGAAATGAAAATTCTTCATTTTTTTTTTTCATTTTTCTTTCATCAGATATAATGTACCTATAGAGACTCCTTCTTTCTTCTCTCAGAATGAAGGAAACCACTATCTTTGTAAAAATCCTTTCCACACCTGGGATTACCACTCTGGATGCCATCACTCTCTCTTTCCACAATCCTTGTTTCTCCCACATCATTAGTGCACACATTTTATGAAATCATTTCTAACAACATTAGTATTTTATTTAATATTGTCTCATAAGAAAATCTCTCATGAGCACAAATTGTTCTCCAAATACTTTACTACTTCTCTTCACAAAATTTTCAAAAGGTAAACTAGATATATTGACTCTGTATGCTTTGGTGGATTTATTTTTTCTACCCACTATGATTTTATGTCTTAAAACTCCACTGATGTGAATTTTGCCATATTTGTCAATAATTCAAGTGCCATATTTAATTTACACTTTCTTATACACTTACATGGTGATGGGCAAGTTGGAGAGATTTTTAGCTTGCTGACTTGTATGAGACAGACTAGATAGAATGTATCATTTGTTACTTTTGGACAAATGTGTGTGCTCAGCTGTGTCCAACTCTTTGTGACTCCATGGAGAGTAGCCTGCCAAGCTCCTCTATCCATGAGATTTTCCAGGCAAAGAATCCTGGAGTGGGTAGCCATTTCATACTCTAGGGGATCTTCCTTATCCAGGGATTGAAACTGTGTCTCCTGCATCTCCTGTGTCTCCTGCACTGGCAGGCAGATTCTTTATCACTGCACACCTGTTTTCTTGGATGGGTGATACAGATTATATTTTACCTAGAATTTTGTATTGACATTCATTAGTGAAATCAATCTATGATTTACTTTCTTTTTATCCTCTTATACTATTTTTTTCTTTAAGTTACAGCTGTGTTTACTTGAAAGAATGTATAGAGGAAATTTTGATCATTCCTTGTCATAAGGAAAAGTTTAAATAACTTTGGGACTGTCAGGGAAGTGTGTAATTTCCTCGGTTCTGTCTTGCCACAACATAAATTTGAAATGGCGGACCAGTGTTATAGCTCAGTTACAGCTCAGTTGAAATGGTGGACCAGTGTTACAGCTCTGTTACAGCTCAGTTTTATTTGCCATGCAAAAGAAAACATATCCTCGAGGGGTGAGGGTAGGCCAAAAGAAAGAGAGGGGCTCGATTTTGGCTCCTCTTTTTCTATGTTTTTTTCTCCTTCGCCTGAGCCTGCCTTGTGTAAATAGGATAGACAGGAGGGCTGTTTGTTTCATCTGAGGTTCTCATGCTAGTTCTCAGACCTTCCTTTGTTCCATTTTTATGGGCTTCTCCCTTCTTTGTCTTTTCGTCATCGTCATTTTGGACTCGTTTTTCCTATTCTATCTACCTAACAGAACTATCTGTTCTTTATAATTAGGTAGAAATTAGAAAAAAAAATATCTGTTCCTAGTACCAGTTTTAATAGAGCTCTTTCATCTTTTTAAAACTATACTTGTTTTTGTAATTTGTTTCAAGCACTCTCCTATTGGATAATTTGTGGTAATTTATATTTTGCTGGAAATCTTACATGTGAAAGCACATATATCTCATCTGTAGTGGTTCATGCTTGGTAAGAAAAGTTGTAATTATTTAATGATTTAACTTATTTAGTGTATTTTTATGATGTGATTTCTTCATTTAAATGTCTCCATTTATTAATTTAAATATATTTATAATATATATATTATTTGTGATATATTTAGCTAGGTTCTGAAGAAATAAATAAGAATGGGTGGGCCCTGCCTCTTAAGAGATTGCAGGAAAAATTCTAAAGACAGTTACTGAAGAAACAATTCATCTGTCTACATGATTCAAAGTGGAAAAAATAATATTATGTATAGTACAAACTTTAGATTACTGATGTTTAATTACAGGAAAAAAATTTTCCTTAAATTTAATTAATATTTATTGTTACATGCTCCAAAGATGTAAAGCAAAATAATTTTTAAAATAAGTAATAGAAGAACACTGAAATATGACTCAGTTAATACAGTAGTTCAAATGCTTGGAAAACTAATCATGTCAGTGATATCAACTTCTTCAACCTCTGATTTTCTATCAAAATCAAAATCAAATTTTTTTTTACAAAAGAAGTAGATGCTCATCATAGAAAAAATGTAAAAATCTATTTAAAGTTGTAAGTCATTTTTGATCCTACATCTTAGATATAATCATGGCTAACTTAGTTTATACTTTCTATTATTTGAGGATTTAACATAGGTAAACATGTCTATGTATATGTTTAAAAATGAACACATTTAATACATTCCTTTTTTAATATTTTCTTAAATTTATAAGAAAGGTATGCATTTACTTCTATAGATTAACTAAATAAAACTTTAAGGAAAGACTTCTATTCCTTCCTCACACCTCTAGAGAAGTATCTACAGTGGTCCTCACATTCCTACAAGACAGACTTTAAAGGCTAAGAACAGTTTACAGGTTTAAAAGACTTTGTTAATTAACAATATATCATTAAATCTTTTCATGGCAATATTATAAGCATCAATTTTAATCATTTGTTTTTCATTATTTTTAATATATTTCTCTATTCACTATTTTTGGACTTTCCTGGTGGCTTAAAGGATAAAGCCTCTGCCTACAATGCAGAAACCTGGGTTCAATTCCTGGGTCGGGAAGATCCCCTGGAGAAGGAAATTGCAACCCACTCCGGTACTCTCGCCTGGAGAATCCCATGGATGGAGGAGCCTGGTGGGCTACAGTCCACGGGGTCACAAAGAGTTGGACATGACTGAGTGACTTCACTTTCACTTTTCATTCACTATTTTACAAACTTAAATTACAAAAAATACCAAAAGTCACCCATAGTAAGAAAAATGCAAATTCATACTATGAAATACTAATTCTCAGTTATCAATTCAGTTCAGTTCAGTCGCTCAGTCGTGTCCAACTCTTTACGACTCCATGAACCTCAGCATGCCAGGCCTCCCTGTCCATCACCAACTCCTGGAGTCCACCCAAACCCATGTCGGTTGAGTTGGTGATGCCATCCAACCGTCTTATCTTCTGTCTTCCTCTTCTCCTCCTGCCCTCAGTCTTTCTGAGCATCAGGGTCTTTTCCAATGAGTCATCTCTTCGCATCAGGTGGCCAAAGTATTGGAGTTTCAGCTTCAACACCAGTCATTCCAATGAACACCCAGGACTGATCTCATTTAGGATGGACTGGTTGGATCTCCTTGCAGTCCAAGGGACTCTCAAGAGTCTTCTGCAACACCACAGTTCAAAAGCATCAATTCTTCAGCACTCAGCTTTCTTTATAGTCCAACTCTCACATCCATACATGACCACTGGAAAAACCATAGCCTTGACTAGATGAACCTTTGTTGGCAAAGTAATGTCTCTGCTTTTTAACATGCTGTCTATGTTGGTCATAACTTTCCTTCCAAGGAGCAAGCGTCTTTTAATTTCATGGCTGCAATTATCATCTTCAGTGATTTTTGGAGCCCAGAAAAATAAAGTCAGACATTGTTTCCACTGTTTCCCCATCTATTTGCCATGAGGTGATGGGACTGGATGCCATGATCTCAGTTATCAAATTATTACAAATCCAAAAATTGAACTGAACATTCTTGTGGGAGTCTGTGGGAATTCAAAATCATACAATTCCTGCAGAGATGAACTTGACATCTAACAGGATTATCTTTTAGTCTCTCTATATATCAATTTACAATTTGACCCAGCAATACTACTAATAATCTTCCTTGAATTTACACACCTGCAGATACAAAATTGTTTTGTATAGATAAATATTGTAAACAGATCAAAGTCCCATAATAAAGAAAATTTAAATAAAAGGTAGTGTATCTCTACAGAATGGAATACTGAGTGTAACATATGAGGTGAAATTAAATAGAACCTATGAACTGAAATAAAATGATTCCAAGGATTTTTCATTTAAAAATAGACACATCTGGGTACATATTTTAATATCTGAGTATAATATATCATTTTATATATATATATATATATTTGCTTATTTTTGCAAATAAATGCTGTAAGGAGTAAAGAAATATTATCACAAATTGTTATCAGTAAGAAATAGAAGGTAGTTAGGATACAGGATAAAAGAAAATTCCCAGAGCATACATTTTTGTGAAGAGCATATTTTATGTCTCATAAGTGTTTTATATATTTTTTAATAAAATTAAAAATGACACTTTATGTGTCAATTTAAAGTAAAATGGAGAAGAAAGATTTTTCAGTTTAGTGAGGCAAATAGAACAAATGCAACATTTTTTCTCCTCTTTAGTCCAATTAAAATATTGTGGGAGAAAACCTGAAGAAGATCCAGTCTGAGAAATATTCTAAGAGGGCATAAGCCAGCAGAGAGTAAACCTATCTGCATTTTTCCAAAAGATCCATTCTGGAAGAACGCATATGTTATATATAGAGAAAATGGAGACACAAAGTGGTGGGAGGGAATGCGGAGGCTTTGGGGAGTTTGTTGAATGTCTGCATTGTAGAACAGCTTAATCCCAAATCAGAAAAGAATGCAATGTCCTTTTGTTTACAAATTGACTCAGTTATCAAACTAGAACCAGGTCAGATCCTTTGAGTGTTGTTGTTCAGTCGCTCAATAGCAGTTCAGTTATTCAATTGTGTCCGACTCTTTGTGACCCTATGGACTGCACGCCCAACTTCCCTGTCAATAACCAACTCCCGGAGTTTACTCAAACTGATGTCCATCAAGTTGGTGATGCCATCCAACCATCTTATCCTCTGTTGTCCCCTTCTCCTCCTGCTTTCAATCTTTTCCAGAATCAGGGTCTTTTCCAATGACTCAGTTCTTCGCATCAACTGGCCAAAATATTAGACCTTGCAATGAATATTCAGGGTTGGTTTCCTTTAAGATTGGCTGGTTTGATCTCCTTGCTGTCCAAAAGACTCTTAAGAGTCTTCTCCAACATCACATTTCAAAAGCATCAATTCTTTGGTGCTCAGCTTTCTTTATGATCCAACTCTCACATCCATACATGACTACTGGAAAAACCATAGCTTTGACTAGATGGATCTTTGTTGGCAAAGTAAAGTCTCTGCTTTTTAATATGCTGTCTATGTTGGTTATAGCTTCTCTTGGAAGGAGCAAGCCCTCAGTCGTGTTCAACTCTTTGCAACCCCATGAAATGCAGCACATCAGTCTTCCCTGTCCTTCACCATCTCCTGGAGCTCGCTCAAACTCATGTCCATTGAGTTGGTGATGCCATCCAACCATCTCACCCTCTGTCATTTCCTTCTCCTCCTGCCTTCAATCTTTCCCAGCATCAGAGTCTTTTCTAAAGAGTCAGCTCTTTGCATCAGGTGGCCAAAGCCGTATCTTTGACTATATGGATCTTTGTTAGCAAAGTAACGTCTTTGCTTTTTAATACACTGTCCTCTTATCTTCATCAAGAGGCTCTTTAGTTTCTCTTCACTTTCTTCCATAAGGGTGGTGTAATTTGCATATTTGAGCTTGTTGATATTTCTCCCAGCAAACTTGATTCCAACTTGTGCTTCATCCAGCCTGGCATTTCACATGATGTACTCTGCATATAAGTAAAATAAGCAGAGTGATGCTATACAGCCTTGAGGTACTCCTTTCCCAATTTGTAACCAGTTCCTTTTTCCATGTCTGGTTCTAACTGTTGTCTCTTGGCTTGCATACAGGTTTCTCAGGAGACAGGTAAGGTGGTTTGATATTCCCATCTCTTTCAGAATTTTCCACAGTTTTTTGTGATCCACATCATCAAAGGCTTTAGCATAGTCAATGAAACAGAAGTACATGTCTTTCTGGAATTCTCTTGCTTTTTCTATGGTCCAATGGATGTTGGCAATTTGATCTCTGCCTTTTCTAAATCTAGCTTGAACATTTGGGAATTCTCAGTTCACATAATGTTGAAGCCTAGCTTGGAGAATTTTGAGTGTTTAGATACTAAAAAAAAAAAAGAGGAAAAGAAAGTTATGGTTTATATTTAAACAAACTAAATCACAGCATGCTTGTCAGTGATTAGAGGAGTATAAGGAAAAATAATCTATTCAATTTGACATTAGAAAGCTTTTCCTTGAGTAGATTAGTGAGTGGTTCAGAAATGGACCTTGAGAATGAAATTTTGTAATAAAACTTAGTGCGACAATAAATGATATTTGTATTATAAAATGATTTTATGTTGTTTATTAATTTTTAACTTTTGTAACTTTAAAGATATCAATAAATGACAGAATATTATCATAAAATGGTGTCAACTGACAGTATAAAAGTTTCTTCCTTCCCTTTCCTTCCTCCCTTCCTCTCTTTCTTTTGCTTTTTCTTTCTTTCCTTAAAGTAGAAAACTAGAATGCAAAAAGAGAGATGCAAGGAAAGGTAACCATACTTTCACTGTTATTCTAAAAAATAAGGAGGGAATCATATTTTTATGATTTCTAGCAGAAACAATGGAAATTCTTGTATGTGGTCTCACATTTGAGATGTGGTCATTGCAAACACAGTGACTTCATAAACATAGAGGTAATGTTAAAAAATAACATCTAACTCTGATAAATCAAAAAAATTTTACATATTATTTAAAGATGAAATGACAACCCAAGGTGTTAAGAACAGAAATATATAACTAAATGTGCTGCTTCCAAACATCAAGACTAAAGTAGAGTAAAGGGAAGAAACAGTTGTCTTACTGATTTAAATGTTTAAACTCTGTTTAAATATTACTTTTATAATTTGCTCAAAATTTTGATTATACAGCGTTCAATAATGTAAAAAACAATACAGTAGAGTAGTAAATTTGAATACAATATACAAGTTTAAATCTCATACCAAATATACAGTTTATTTTATTCAGGATAATTTCTAATCAGTATTATAAATGTTTAGACAGCTATCTGCCCAAACATGTATGTAATGATTATGAGGTTTAGGGAGAAATTCTATGTGGTTATCTACCAGCAGGATAAAAATTATCAAGAAGAAGTAATTGTCATTTGAGAAATAAATGGCAAGTTCTAGCATATGTCCGTTGACATTTTATCACCTTGTCTTACTGTTCTGTTTTGCCCTACATTGAATTCTAAAAGTGCTTGCATCTCCACATGCCTTTTCTCCACTTAGTCTTATTTTTCAATAACATGGAAAACAAGCTGCTAGCAGGGTGCATTTTTACTTTGAGAATGTCTAAGTCTTTAGTGCCCTTCTATTATTTATGTTTCCTGTGATGCCAATATATATCAATAAAGGGCATGAGAAGATGACTTCTGCAGAGACATTTATGTTTCCAGTATCGCCTGTGTGTTAAAAGCCCATGGTACTTAAAAAAAAAAAAAAAAAAAAGAATGTGAGTTGTTCTTTTGTAGTATCAGTTCAAAAAAGAAATAATCACTTGGGAAATTTTACTCTGTATATGATGCAAAGATATCCAGCAGAGAAGAAAGACTTGCAGAACCATAGAAGGCAGTAAATGTCAGAAAAGGTGGGTCATTCTTGCTTGTAACCATAAGGGCATTTCACTTATACTCAAGCTTATTGTTATTCTTAGTCAACTATAACCTTATGTCAAGCTGGTCTTTGCTCCCTGGAAGTCTGGAAGTAGCTACAGGTAACAAACTTTGAAATAATATACTGCCCCCAATTTAAACTAGAACTTTGCAGTAGTTTAACACTAAATAAACTTTAATTGCAGTTAAAGTATAACAATATTAATGACTTCTTAGAGTTCCTTGATTTATAAATTTTATTAACTGAATGTTTCACATGCTTTTTTGACTTTAATTAATATTTTGTTAAATTTTGCAAATTCAAGAGTTTATATATATTCTGGTATAGTAAACAAATCTATGTAACTCTTAAATCTAATACATTTTCAATTGCAAAGTATCAAAGTGTGTTTATCTACAATAGAGCATAGCAATGAAAATGAAAAACTGTGAAAATCTAATAGGAACAAGAAAATGTACTGTTTGTTTTGAAAAAATGTTTTCTTTAATTTTCTTAATTCCATGAAAAGGTCAGCATTTGATAAACTCAACAATTTAAGTGAAGTAACAAAAATATAAGGTGAAATATATAAAAGTTTTCATTTTGTTTTACTGAATCTGAATCAATAATTGTAAGGCAAACTAGATTTAGTTTAAATGTAAAAGTTGCTCAGAAAATACAGACATCAGGACCTCTCTAGAATGTGAAACTAAATCAACTGGATGACACTTATAATTTATATCACATTCTGTCAAGAAATTAAATTGTACAAATATTTATACATATATGTATATATAATGTGGGGAACAAACTTCACTCTACTGCTAAAAAGATGTTTTGGTTTGTTTTCAAAAACTTTTCAGAAATCAGTTGTGTAGAAGAAATTTTTCTGTTCTAGAGATAACTGAAAATAAAGCAATAATTACACAGTGAGAAAATTTGGTTGTTGGTTCACGTGTTTGTTCTGACATCTGCCTTATGTTCCGTGAGGTACATGTATATGTGTGTCATCCTGCAATTGATCTATACAGCAACTTAATTATGTACTTAATTTATACTATTGACCTCTAATATAGTTTAAGAAAATCTGAGTCTAAATTATACAGTTTCATTTTATAATATGTTCCATTCCTAATTTCTGGGAAAATTCTTTCTGCTGACACAAAAGAGACAAGATAGTCTTGACAAAATAAAAACATTAGTTAATGAGTATAAAAGTAAACCTAGGATAATATATCATTACATATATGTGCTTTCTTTTCAGTATAGCATTGTCCTAAATCCAAGTCATTCACTATTTTCATTCATTCCTTAAGCTAGAGATATTTATTGAGGATGTACTAGGTGTTACAAATGATTTCAAGTGCTGAGGGTACAAGAATAAACAAAACAGACAAAATCCTTTGTTCTTATGAAATTTACATTTTGTTTGAAAAACAAAAAAATTAATAAAAAGCGAAAGTAAACTTTAGTATTCAAGGATATGAAGGATGCAACAAAGAGATAAAAAGAAACGACTATTGAAGTAGAAAGAAAATAAAACTGAATATTGTTGGATATATCATCCGGTGACCTAACAATGAATTTGTAGAGTTATGTGAATCAAACAACAATTTGATTGAATTCAAGAAAGTCTTGGAGGAATGGAATGAGAACAAATGATGTGAACAGTTCTTTCAAGGAATTTTCCTTGAAGAGAATCAGAAAATAAGTGTGGTAGCTGAATGAAGAACAGAACTATCTGTACATATATCTATACACAGAAGAACTGTATCCTGTAAGTATGACAAAAATAATAAATCGTTTGAAATGATTCTACCATTTGCAACAACTTTAATATGCTAACTAATCTGCTGGCAATGCAGGAGACCCATGTTCAATCCCTGGGTCAAGAAGATCCCCTGGAGAAGGAAATGGCAACCCACTCCAGTATTCTTGCCTGGAGAATTCCATAGACAGAGTTGCCTGGTGGGCTATAATACATGGGGTCACAAAGAATTGGACACAACTAAGCGACTAACACACACACAGAAAAAATTTAAAATGGAGATTTTGAGTATAAGAAATCTATTTTATGCCTATTAATTAATGAAATTGGTGTGCATAATGAAGTTTGTATACAAAAGATTTATGGTATTATTTCTATTTGATTAATCTTCAAATTACTAATGAATTTTGAAAAGTAATTAATTTACTTCCACTAAAACTCAGATATGCAGAGGAAATGTTTAAGTTTTTATGTTATTTTCCATCGGACTTGGTTCATCCTTTTCAAAAACTGACACTAGGTAGAAAATTCAAAACAATTTGAATTTAGGTAGAATTCAAAACAATATGGCATTGGATCAGATGAGGGAACCCTTAATCCATTGTGGTTCCCATTCAAAAATTAAACAATCTACTTTCTATAAGAATCTTTAGTCTTTCTGGTATCTGATCTCCAGTACAATGTGACCTTTTCAAGATAGTTTCTGAGTGTGAGGTAGGAGTAGGTTTGCTGGTTTACTGTGACTTGTGAGTTTTCTACTGTTCTCTAGTTAAAACTCTCATAGATGATGTTCTTTAGAATAACATAAGGGTACTGTCTTTGCACTGTGAAAATAGTACTTGTTTTACTCAGTTGATAGTTGCTCACTGTACTGATGACAGTGGCTAAGTTCTATGGCTGATATGACCTTCATCTTGTCTGTCTTTCAACTTGGTCAGTTATTGGTGGGTACTGTGTGATTAACCTGAACTCATCTAGGTTATCACTGTAGATGTAAACACTAGGGTTTTGCTAGGTATGCTTCAGGAACCCTGGACTGGGAGAGCTATCCTAACCATCTGTGCTCTTGGGGCATCTCTCATCTTAGAAGAGAAGAGCAGTCCTCCTGGCACTCAGTCCAGTTGCCTCCAAAGTACCCCCTGTAATACTCTAATTCATCTCTTACACAAAGTAAAATATATGAACCTTGCTACCTTGTTATTTAAACTGTAGAAGCAGACTACCATTCTTGGCAATATCTGAGCTCTTTTTAGAAAAGCAGAAACTCAATCTCTCTCCACATAGCTACTGTTATAATGTCTGTATCATAATATGGTGTGTTGACACTAACCTAGAGCATTAACCTTATATCTTAGAGTACCAACTCTAGACTGTCTTTGACATGCTGAATAGAATTCAAAGAGACTATTGCACCCCTTAGGCAGACTGTGAAGAATATAGTTAAGCCTGGGTAAAATATCTCATGAATGAATCTAAATAAGAAGCCAGAATGAAACAATTTAGTGTGAACAATAGAATGCATTTGTTTAATATTTATTGAACATTTATAAAATATTAAAATCATTAAAGTTATTTCACAATATAGGAATGCTATAATGCAGTTTTCAGACAGTCAGCATCCTAATTCATTGCTCAATATCAGCATCATTTTTTGTTGATTATTCTAATGTACGTGACTCCTTATGTGGTGAAAGATGAACTCTACAATTTATCTGTAAAATATTTTAACCAAAAGTACATACCTTCAATGGTCAGAGTCTGTTGAACTAATTTCTCATTTATAGGAGATCAAGAGGATAGAAAATAACTAAAGAACACTATAAAGAAGCTACAAAAACAATCCAGAAGACAGTAACTGCCTGAAATTATTTGAAAAGTCAGTGAAGCAGAATAAAAATAAGAGGTGGCTGGGGGTCAGGGAGAGGGCTTTATAAGATTAAAAGAGACAAAAGCTCAGCTCAGTGATTTATAACTATTCTCCTTATTCACATTTAAGCTAAATAAAACCATTTCTAACAGACACAATTTTTAAAAAAGATGAAATACGTCTAATAAAGCAGGAAGAGAAAACATTACCAATCTCTGACTCACATATACTTCTTTGGAGATGGATGTGGTTCACAGAAAGTCTGGTGTTACCTTCTATCCTAAAGTTCAATTGATCTAATGGCCATGATTCTTAAATTTAAAAATATTTTTTACAAGTTTATTGACCCATACTAATCAAGTATGTTCTCTCTTGCTTTCTCTCACTAGATCCTATTTAGACACGATTAGCATTCTAATAAAACACAAATGGACGACAGGGTGATCAAAAGACACTTGGTATCATTTTACTTAAGAAGTAAATAGATTAGAGTTTTCTTCTAACTAGTACTTAACTAATGACTTCTGACTAGTGTTTCTAACTAGTATTGACTGATATGAAACTATCTTTATTTAACTCACTAAATATTTTTATTACTATAATAGTGTAATATAATTTGAAATAGGGCATGTGATGCCTCCAGCTTTGTTCTTTATTCTCAGAATTGCTTTGGCTATTCAAGGTATTTTGTGGTTTCATATAAACTTACTTTCTCCTTAGAAGAAAAGTTATGACAAACCTAGACAGAATGTTAAAAAGCAGAGATGTTACTCTTCCAACAAAGGTCTGTCTAGTCAAAGCTATGGTTTTCCCAGTAGTCATGTATGGATATGAGAATTGGACAATAAAGAAGGCTGAGTGCCAAAAAATTGATGCTTTCAAATTGTGGTGTTGGAGGAGACTCTTGAGATTCCCTTGGACTGCAAGATGATCAAACTAGTCAATCCTAAAGGAAATCAACCATGCATATTCACTGGAAGGATGGATGCTGAAGTTGAAGCTCCAATACTTTGGCCATCTGATGTGAAGAGCTGACTCATTGGCAAAGACCTTGATGCTGGGTAAGATAGAAGGCAGGAGGAGAAGGGGATGACAGAAGATAAGATGGTTGGGTAGCATCATTGACTCATGGACATGAGTTTGAACAAGCTCTCAGAGATGGTAAAGGACAGGGAAGCCTGACATGCTACAGTCCATGGGGTCATGAAAAGTTGGACATGACTGAGTGACTGAACAACAAAATAAACTGGAGAGATTATTCTATTTCTGTGAAAAATGTCATTGGGATTTTGATAGGGATTGCATTTCTAGATTTTAGAATAAATTTAGATTTGTAGAAAAGTTACAAAGATAGCTAAGAGATTTCTCATGCATGCCATGTCCACTTCCCCTACTTTTAACTTACTAATTTATAACATTCATCATAATTAAGTGTTAGTCGCTCAGTTGTGTCCAACTCTTTGTGACCCCATGTACTATAGTCCACCAGGCTCCTCTGTCCATGGGTTTCTCCAGGAAAGAATACTGGAGTGGGTTGCCATTTCCTTCTCCAGCATCACTGATATCTATACATTATTATTATCTAAAGTCTATATTCAGATTTCCTAAGATTTTTCTTTTTTTCTAAGATTTTTTTAAATCTTCTTTTTCTGTTCTATTTCCATCCAGGATAATGCTTTACATTTATTAGTCATGTCTCAGTAGACTTCCCCTTGTTTTTCAGTCTCTTCTTGTTTTTGAAGACTTTAATTGTTTTGAAGAGATAAGTCAGATATTTTATAGACTGTCTCTTAATTGGGTGTGCTCGATATTTTTCTCATGATTAGACTGGGTTTTGGAGTTTTGGAGAGGAGACAATAAAAGTAAACAGCCGTTTTCATCACATTATGTCAAGAGTACATGCTATCAACATGGCGTATCCCTGTTAATGATATCCCTAATCACCTGACTGAGAAAGTATTTGTCAGATTTCTCCACTGTAAAGATACTCTTTTCTCCTTATTCTATATTATACTCTTTGAAAAGAAGCCATTATGTATGGCTCACACTTAAGAATGAGGAATTATATCCCACTTCCTTGAGGGCAGTGTGTATACATAAAGTATTTTAAATTCTTCTGCATGAGATATTTGTCTATCCTTCTCACTGATTTATATATTTAGTCACCTAAAAGTTTTTCTTTTTCAAATTAAATATGAACATTTTTAGAAGAATTGTCCAATACTAATGGATTTAAGAAAGAGAATAATACACTTTTCAATAGAAAGAAGATGATTTATTTAACTAATGTCCCATTTTTAGATATTTGCTTTCATTTATACACAATTATATACAATTATCTAGGAAATTTCTCACACTTATTTTTATTCTCATAGAATTAATTATGGGAATAAATTCTTGCATTCAATTGCTGTTACAAAATTTAGGAAATGTTGCAAATTTTGTTTCACTGTAGAAATCTATAAGTTCAATTCCACTCTAGAAAGGACAAAGAAACTACTATCCTATAAGAAGTCATCTAAATATAAGTACCTGTTCTTATATACAATCTCTTTAACAGAAAGTATAGGTTGTCTACCTGTTAGCCATTTACTCTTTTTCCTCATTACAGTAATTCTTGAGTCTGTTCAAGTAAACTGTCCTCAACCACAGGTCAAGAACCCTAAACTGTCATTTTCAATCAGTTCAATAGTGATACCTCTGGCTACTGATTGGTCTGGGTCGAGCACACGACTCGGTTCTATTAAGACATAAGGGAAAGTTTGATGTGGCAGTTCTGGGAAAAGTCTTTTTCTCTTAAAAAAAAAAAAAAAGAGAGAGAGAGAGACTTTCTGGGAAAGAGGAGACTTTTATGATAAACATTCATTTGTTTTTGGTTTTTGTTGGTCTATTACTGATCTGTATTTTAAATACAGCTCATTGAAATGGCTACAACCATTTTACAGGAAAAAATAGGCCAAAACAATCAAAGAAGTTTAATGAAGTTTCCTGGAATCAAACTTCACAACCCAGCCCTTAGAACTGGCTAAATCCAGACACATGTTTTGTATGAAGTCATTAAATGAATTTATCTGTGTAGTTGCTATTATTTCAGTATTCTGTCACACTTAGCGCAAAACAGCAGAACCATTAAACATTAAATACTAACCAAGGATAGCTTGGTACATGTTTATGAGAGCAAGTTAATTAGAAAAATATAGTTGTTAGAAAATATGAGATATCGCTGGTATTTCTGACTATTTTATGCTATGTCACAGTGGCATACACTTTTGTAAACACACTCAATTCAGAAAGGATCTTCTGTGTACATATAATATGTATAGTCAAGATATTTGAATGATAGATTCAAAATATTTGGAGTTCCCTCTTCAATCATTGTTCAGCTGCAGGGTCAAGAGAACACCATATATTAGGTTCTCTCCCTTTACTGTCTTGGACATACACTTCCATTAGCTAGTGTATTAGGCCAGCATCTTGTGCTTGGTGTACCCATATGGTACTTTCAGAGACCCATCTCCAGGCCCTCCTGACTGCAATCTTCATGATACCACTGTCCCCATTACTCCTGTCCTTAATACATCTAATCAAATAATTTAAAGTTCTTGTCTTATGATTATTTTTTCTAGTAATTTTGCCAGGCATGGAAAATAAGATAATCTCATTATTATCATTAGGGAACCAGAAAGCTGCTGTTCTTAAAATATTTCTATGACATTTGCCATTGCTAAGGTAATGGCAAAGCTTGTAAACCATCATCTTAGAGACTTACTGTTTTTGCTGCTCTATGATTAAAATTCAAAAGTGTTTTCCAGTGGATGCTATTGCCTTGAGTTACTTAGGAAAAATAAGGAAGTTAGTTGTATTCCCCTCAAAATGATCAAATTGAAATAGTTGGCTGATATGGATGACTGAAATAATAAGCAATTAAAACTGATTTTTTATTCCTACAAAACTTAAGTATATCTGTTAAAAACCTAAATATCATAGAATACGGATAAAGACAGAGATATATTTGAATCCAGAAAATAGAATTTTTAAAAAACATTTAGAATAGAAAAATTTAAGGTAAGTTTAAGTGTTAATAATATTAGAGCTTTCTTAGTTCATAATATTTTTAGACAAAACTTGTCTAGATTAGGATAAGAAAAAAGCTGATTTATCTATAAATAACATCTTTGTTAAATTAATGTAAACAATATCTGGTTATATTTTAAACAAATAATGGTATGTTTACATAAAAACATGATTACTTTCTAAATAAAATTCTGGCTAAGTGTCACAGACCTTACCAGGGGAGAAAACAAGGACAAGATACAGTAATGTGTATTTCAAATGTGCAGCTTTCCTTAGTGCAAGAGTAGCTTGATGATATTGAACCTTCCTTAAAATAAAATGCTGACATGGTAGAAAATGCTCTTATCTCTTAGGATTAATTTGTGTCTTTTAAAGAAGAGCAGGATAAATCAAATTAATTTCAAGACTAAGCCTAAAAGCTTGAGTCTTTACTGCATACTGATGGGAAGGAACTGGCTCTCATCTAGCCTGTCATACAGACAAGTGCATTAAAACTCAGACTGATCCAGCATGGCAAATCTCTCACAATGTGTCTCCTTGCACTGATAGTAGCTTTCTCAGGTCTCCATATGTTAGCTTCCTTTACTTTTCTTTACATCCAGAACACCAAATTGACCATATAACATCTGTTGTTACCCTATTGTAGCTTTTTTTTTTTTTTTTACTTTCTTTCAGCTGTTAGCTATTTTTAATACACATTATGATTGTGTTTCTGATGGCATCAATTTGGTCTTGGACAGTTTGGGTTTGTTCAGTTAGATACTGTTAGGATTGCATCAACAAAGATAATCTGTAATTTTGAATGACCTCTACGTCCAGACATTTATTCTGTAGTTAATCAGGCAAGTTTATATTCAAAGAGACATAGCTTATTAGGGCAACATAATGGGATTAAAATAAACATTTAGAATTATGTTAATATTTTCACTTGTTCTTTTATGTTATAAAGAATCAAAAAGGCTTACTTTCATTATTATAATTTAAAAATTAATGATTCTCCAAAAAAAATGAATGATACTCCAAAGAAACTTGGTTAAGTCACTCTGACACTTAAGCCCGAGCTTTATCACTGGTAAACTGCATATGGCTGAGATAAAAATGTCTGTATTTTCCTTCTTATCTAGTTTCTAATATAAGTAAAGGGATTCTTGGCTAGTGAAAATAAACAAGATCTTCCAAGCATACTTTTTAGATTTTACATTAAATACCTTCTATCCTTAGAGATGAAAGACTTACAGATTTATTAAATTTCTATAGAAATAGAGGTCATGTACATGTGGGATAGCTCTCACTACTCTATTTTATAAACAACATTCCTAAAAGAATTTTTAGAATTAAGAAAAATAGCGAGTCATTGAATATAAACACAGAGAAGATATAACCAATATTTCAGGAACTCCTATTACTAGTATTCCTATGGGAGGCATACATATTTGCCTGATTTTCTTTATGACTTTATTCCCCAATGTCTAGCTGAATAGATGGCACATGGTGTTCATTTATCTATTATTTGTCACATAAATGTGTGATGTATACCAAGTAGATTGCTTGTGAAAAATATATGATGTAGCAGATGAAAAATCTGCTATCTGGAGGTTAAGGAAGTCTGAAAGTCTTTGTCCAGCATTCAAATCCATAGCTGACTTCAAGAATCTAACTCAGAACAATTATGTAAATAAAATTGTGAATTACTGGGAAGCTGTCTCACCCACTTCACTACCACTCTTAACTTTCCATGAGCATAAAAGGCTACTTTCTGCCAATTTCCATTTCAGTATGACCCACAGGAAGGGTAACTTGGTTCTAACATCTCTATATCTTTTCCGAAATTATCTCCAAATTCTCCATCTTCCCAGCACATACTCTCTTCTCCAGCATTCTGTCTACTTTGTGTATTTAAATATTGCATTATGTGTTAATGCTTGTTACTTATAGAGGGTAAATAATTTGGATAATATTAATGAAATAATGATTTTTAATGTACATCACATGTGATCTACAAAATGCCCAAGATATCTACATGTAATGATTTACTCTCATTAATACTACCAACTAAAACTTTATATTATTTGTCTTCTTCTAACAGGTCAGTAAAACCCTTTTGCTATCTTGTTCATAAAAACACATGCTTTGCTATAGATATCAAGGTCCAAGTGAAAGAATATCATATATAATAAGCAGAATTGAGAAACAAGTTTATTCCCTTTGTTTAAAATTTCAACAAGTCTGCCATAAACTAACAGAGCACTCAATCCTCCTGAGCTCAAACTCAGGGTACAGTAGATCACAGGATATGAAATTCCATCCTTACACACTAATGTAACCATTTCAGCATTACTGAAGCATTTCAGATTGGGCACCTTTCCTGTTAAATTCCATAGCTGTGTAAAGCAGATGTTGAAGGAGACTTAAAGTTGATGATCTGTTCTGTGTCTCTCAGCCCTATCCAACTCTGCAACCCCCTGGACCATAGCCTGCTAAGCTCCTCTGTCCATGGGGATTCTCCAGGCAAGAATACTCGAGTGAGCTGCCATGCCCTCCTCCAGGGGACCTTCCGACCTAGGGATTGAACCCAGGTCTCCCACATTGCAGGCAGATTCTTTACCATCTGAGCCACGAGGGATGCCCAAGAATATTGGAGTGGTTAGTCTATCCTTTCTCCATTGGATCTTCCTGACCCAGGGATCAAACCAGGGTCTCCTGAATTACGGGTGGATTCTTTACCAGCTGAGCTACCAGGGAAGGCTACTACAACTTTTTAATATAAATAAATAGATTATTTATTTAATTATTTGTTGCACTGGGTCTTCGTTGCTGCACACTGTCTTTCTGTAGTTGGGAGCGAGGGGCTACTCTGTTGTGGTGCAGGAGCTTCACATTTCAGTGGCTTCTGTTTTTGCAGAGCAAGGTCTCAAGATTCGTAGGCCTCGTAGTTACAGCACACAAGCTCAGTAGTTGCAGTGTGCAGCTCTACAATCAAAACCATGTCCCCTGCATTAGCAGGTGGATTCCTATCCACTGTGCCACCAGGGAAGTTCAGGCTACTAAAATTTCTAATGTGAAATCTTCAAATATGGGAGTTTTACCTTTAATATACTGTTTATATGAAACTAAAATTTTGTTAGATACAAGTTGAAGAACTAAAATCTTAATAATTCTGTGCAGTTTAACATTGAATGGTGACAAGCTGTGGAAGTTGTATGCTTCAGCACAATAGAAAAAAATTCAATAAAACCCTTTATATATTTTATCTTAGTTCATCATGGAATTTCAAGGGACACTTGGACAGAGATATCTACAAATATATTGCACTCAATATTTTCATTCTTATAAAACTAACCAACATATTCTCTGTTTCAAAATAGTATGTTTTACTAGAAAATTCTCAACTCAAAAGTTTAAATTATTTGTGCAGATTAAATATTCAATAGTGAGCATAGCATTCCTAACCAAGTTCCTCCTTTTAGAATTACACAAATCATATAAAGTACAGTAGAACTTCAACATTAATTGAAGAAATGTTTGAATGACCGTTTAGTAAATGAAGATAAAAATACTTATTTTACAAGCTCACTATTCCACTTTTAATAGGTAAAGAACAAGTTTTCGTAAAAAATTAAAATAAAATACATTTTAGTTCTGCAAAACAGCTTGAAATAGAACAGCAAAAACATAGTAAACTCATTTTATCTCTTCTGGAATTTAAATATCAAAATATTCTTAACAGTATGTATACAACTGTACTTTAATTTCCATTTCATTACTTTTCTGCTGCTATGAAATTTCAAACACCATATATTCCTGTTGCAAATATTGAATCTGAAATCCTTTGAGATAACGATTCTTTTTAGCTCTCTTGGTACTTTGAGAAACTGAATTTAAAAAATAATAATCTGGCGGTTTTAATCGTACTTTATAACATATGATGACTACAGTGCCTTCTAATGTTTGCTTGTATCAATAATTCTGAGGCAGATAAAAAACATTTTTATCCATCAGGAGCAATCTATATTTGATTTCATTTACTGTTACTGCATTTTCCATTTAATATTCAAAGAGATCATAATAATTTTGTGTAGTGTCTATTCAAACAGATGTTTAACAATTTAAGTTTAATTACAGGATAATCAGCAATTATAATTCAGCACTCAATATCTTCTTATGCATTCTTCTCTGTATTCCTTAAACTGAAGTATAGAATTATTTTTTTCTGTATACATAATGCATGAAGTATCTTCCTCAAATTAACACTAAATATCTTAGCCATAACTCTGGTGGAATCATATACTATTCATTCTTGATCTAGCTTTGCATGAGGTAGAAACATGTACATTCTCGAGGTCTCTAGAATGCCATTAGATTTCTAAATATTCATGCCAGCAATGCAGTTTTGACAGTAATTTTGAGTGTTTGTAATTTTTGTATCTCTTCTGTAGGGAGTCTTCAATGAGAGGTTGAGGTCACTTCATTAATTCACAGTAAGACACTGGGTTTTCTGAGGGTTAAATGCAGTTTGCTTCTCAAGGGTTTAATATGAGAAATGCAATATTAATTTACATTAGGAAATCAGAATTTTATTTGAACATTAATAAAAGACAGAAATGTGCCTTTACAAAGAGTAAAAAAAAAAAAAAAAGTGCTTAAGTTGCTAATGTTCTACACAGTTAATTTAAATTTAAACAAAGAAAATTTTCAGTTTGTTCAACTAACAAATATTTTCCAGTACAGTGCTTAAGTAAGCAGACAGAGAGAAGTATGAATCTCTTCTGTTTATTTATGAAGACTTATACTGATACAGACATGAAATTTTCAATAACTTGTGATGTTACTTATTTAAAATTCTTTCTTTGTTAACTGTATTGAAAATTCAGTCATTTCAGTGCAGTTACTCAGGCGTGTCTGACTCTTTGCGACCCCATGAACCACAGCACACCAGGCCTCCCTGTCCATCACCAACTCCTGGAGTTCACCCAAGCCCATGTCCATTAAGTTAGTGATGCCATCCAACCATCTCATCCTCTGTCATTCCCTTCTCCTCCTACCCTCAATCTTTCCCAGCATCAGGGTCTTTTCAAATGATTCAGCTTTTCCCATCAGGTGGCCAGAGTATTGGATTTTCAGCTTCAGCATCAGTCCTTCCAATGAATATACAGGACTGATTTCCTTTAGGATGGACTGGTTGGATCTCCTTGCGGTCCAAAGCACTCTCAAGAGTCTTCTCCAACACCACAGTTCAAAAGCATGATTTCTTTAGCACTCAGCTTGCTTTATAGTCCAACCCTCATATCTATACACGACCACTGGAAAAGCCATAGCCTTGACTAGTCAAACCTTTGTTGGCAAAGTAATGTCTCTGCTTTTGAATATGCTATCTAGGTTGGTCATAACTTTCCTTCCAAGAAGTAAGCATCTTTTAATTTCATGGCTGCAGTCACCATCCGCAGTGATTTTGGAGCCCAGAAAAATAAAGTCAGCCACTGTTTCCACTGTTTCCCCATCTATTTGCCATGAAGTGATGGGACTGGATGGAATGATCTTAGTTTTCTGAATGTTGAGCTCTAAGCCAACTTTTTCACTCTCCTCTTTCACCTTCCTCAAGAGGCTCTTTAGTTCTTCTTCACTTTCTGCCTTAAGGGTGGTGTCATCTGCATATCTGAGGTTACTGATATTTCTCCCAGCAACCTTGATTCCAGCCTGTGCTGCCTCCAGCGTATAAGTTAAATAAGCAGGGTGATACAGCCTTGATGTACTCCTTTTCCTATTTGGAACCAGTCTGTTGTCCCATGTCCAGTTCTAACTGTTGCTTCCTGACCTGCATAGAAGTTTCTCAAGAGGCAGGTGAGATGATCTGGTATTCCCATCATTTTTGAATTTTCCAGTGTATTATGATCCACACAGTCAAAGGCTTTGGCATAGTAAATAAAGCAGAAATAGATGTTTTTCTGGAACTCTTGCTTTTTTGATGATCCATCGAATGTTGATAATTTGATCTCTGGTTCCTCTGCCTTTTCTAAAACCAGCTTGAACATCTGGAAGTTCACGGTTCACAAATTGCTGAAGCCTGGCTTGGAGAATTTTGAGCATTACTTTACTAGTATGTGAGATGAGTGCAATTGTGCAGTAGTTTGAGCATTCTTTGGCACTGCCTTTCTTTGGGATTGGAATGAAAACTGACCTTTTCCAGTCCTGTGGCCACTGCTGAGTTTTCGAAATTTGCTGGCATATTGAGTGCATGTGTGAAGCACTTGCACATGATTATCTTTTAGGATTTGAAATAGCTTAACTGGAATTCCATCACGTCCACTAGTTTTGTTCATAGTGATGCTTCCTTAGGCCCATTTGACTTCACATTCCAGGTTATCTGGCTCTAGGTGAATGATCACACCATCATGATTATCTGGGTCATGAAGATATTTTTTGTACAGTTCTTCTGTGTATTTTTGCCACCTCTTCTTAATATCTTCTGCTTCTGTTAGGTTCATACCATTTCTGTCCTTTATCAAGCCCATCTTTGCATGAAATGTTCCCTTGGTATCTCTAATTTTCTTGAAGAGATGTCTAGTCTTTCCCATTCTGTTGTTTTCCTCTATTTCTTTGCCTTGATCACTGAGGAAGTCTTTCTTCTCTCTCCTTGCTGTTCTTTGGAACTCTGCATTCAGATGCTTATATCTTTCCTTTTCTCCTTTGCTTTTCACTTCTCTTCTTTTCACAGCTATTTGTACGGCCTCCTCAGACAGCCATTTTGCTTTTTTGCATTTCTTGGAGATGGTCTTGATTACTATTTCATATACAGTGTCACGAACCTCTGTCCATAGTTCATCAGGCAATCTGTCTATTATATCTAGGCCCTTAAATCTATTTCTCACTTCCACTGTATAGTCATAAGGGATTTGATTTAGGTCATAGCTTAATGGTCTAGTGGTTTTCTCCACTTTCTTCAATTTAAGTCTGAATTTGGCAATAAGGAGTTCATGATCTGAGCCACCGTCAGCTCCCAGTCTTGGTTTTGTTGACTGTATGGAGCTTCTCCATCTTTGGCTACAAAGAATATAATCGATCTGATTTTGGTGTCAACCATCTGGTGATTCCATGTGTAGAGTCTTCTCTTGTGTTGTTGGAAGAGGGTGTTTGCTCTGACCAGTGTGTTCTCTTGGCAGACCTCTATTAGCCTTTGCCCTGATTAGTTCTGTACTCCAAGGCCAAATTTGCCTGTTACTCCATATGTTTCTTAACATCCTCCTTTTGCATTCCAGTCCCATGTAATCTTTTATTAAAAAGACTGTAAGTCAAGAAACTAAATTTCACTGCCACAATTCTTATTTTATTTACTTTGCTTTTTAGGATATTGAATAACTAGTAATCACTTTGTCAGAAATACACACTGTTCTCAGTTGCTTCAATGATAGTGAAAATGTTTGTTTCACTTAACAAAACAAATGCATAAAATTGAGCCAGTTATTCAAATAAAATTTATGATATTGGATACTTTCTGCTCTTTTAAGCAATTACTCTGGATGAAATTTATGATTATGTCCATATTCACACATGCACACACTGAGGGTGTTTTCCATAAGTACTGCATTTCTGAAAATCCTCTCCTACAACTTCCTAGTATGGAACACCAATGACTACTGATCTCAAAAATTTGTCCTGATATGGGGCAAACTACATGCCTGCTTTATCATTCAAATGACCTGTTTTATAAATGCATTTATTTTGGTTTTTTTTTCAGCTTGAGATACAAACATGCACTCATAGATTCATAAGTACATGGATTCCATTGGGCTCCTGGAGATTGTTTACACCATTTTAATGGGTCATAAGGTATTGTTAGATAAGAAAGCTATTTGAGAATAAAATGTTCTCAATCTATTTTATGAAAATGACCTAATATCACCATTACTATTATTACATAATAGTAATACTATAATTTAACTCAGAATTAAGCTGAAATTCTCATCACATTATCTCATTTAAAGCATCTAACAGTATTAGTATGGAATATAGAACATTGATTGGAGAAGGCAATGGCAACCCACTCCAGTACTCTTGTCTGGAAAATCCCATGGATGGAGGAGCCTGGTGGGCTGTGGTCCATGGGGTCGCAAAGAGTCGGACACGACTGAGTGACTTCACTTTCACTTTTCACTTTCATGCATTGGAGAAGGAAATGGCAACCCACTCCAGTGTTCTTGCTTGGAGAACCCCAAGGATGGGGGAGCCTGGTGGGCTGCCGTCTATGGGGTCGCACAGAGTCGGACACGACTGAAGCGACTTAGCAGCAGCAGCAGCAGACAACATTGAACACCAAGCAGTGATTACAGACTCTCTTAACTGTGGCTTTTCTTCTTGATTGGAGAATAAGCAATTACAAGAATCTTCCCTTCCCTTTATTTATAATAGCATTCTGTTAAAATTGTGTCTGCAGCTAAATATATTTACATTGAATACATACCATTACGGCTGGGGAGTTTAAGCAATTTCTTTCTTACTTAAGATGACTGAAAAGCATTGTATCAAAAACAACTCTTGGTATCTTGGTATAGAATTTAAAACATGACTTTTCCTTTTTTTTTTTATAAGTTCTGGGTATACATTTTGGTCTTACAAATTATAAAGCTATTAATCCTGAGCATATTATTCAAATTTATATGTCTCAGTCATATTTATTTAATACAGCATACAAACTACATATTGGGAACTTATGGTGGTGATTTAATAAACATATTAGTATTTATCATATGCTATTGACCCCATAACTGGTATTTATTACTTTTCTTGATTTTCTAGAACATCTAAAAGCCAAGCTCAAAAAATCAAGGATGAAAGCAGGCAGAAAATAATCAGAAATTTAAAGAGCAGTCTCCAGGATATAAGAAGGTAGAGTAATCCAAGTAACAAATTATATATCTCCAAAATCTCAGCCCCAGTTGCCCACCCTGGCCTCAGCCACCTGTGCTTCTTCCTTGATGGCAGAGCCACCATGATGGCTTACTCTGTGTCCCGTGGCGGTAAAGTCTAGCTGCCACAAATGTTGCCTCATCTCTGAACATTGCCAATTGTTTAACGTTCCCTACCAAAATGTATGGCTTTGACGTAACATCTACTGGGCCATTCCCAATAGGAGAAGAGTAGCTTCCACCACAGATCTGATTTTCCTAGTAAAACAGAAACTCTGGCTTTGTTCAGACTCTGTTCATAAGGGCCTGTTAATGTCTTTCAGAATTGTTGGGAAATTAATTTCCCATGAGACAGACTTAGGAGCCAGGAGATTGGAGAAGAGCTGGGGAAAAATTTTCTCATTCCTGCTATTTTCATTAACTTTTCTAAAATGTTTTGGCGTCATAGGGCCTTTCAAAGGATGGTTTGTGTCACTGAAGCAGCTTTTTCTCCTTCCTCTGCCTCATTTTCCTTTTTTAATTGAATTTTGCTTCACTAGGGTTGCACTTCTACTCCAAGTAAGTAATGGTTCATAAACATTGCCTCTGGCAATTTTTTTTTTAATTGTTTTAGTTAACCTGAATTAAGAAAAGAAAAAAAAAAAAAGAAAAAGAAACCTTGGCTTAATTCAAAAATTAAAGTTAATGTTAATGTGTCACATTTTTTTAATATTTATTTTGTTTATTTTCAGCTGTGCTGGGTCTTCATTGCTGTACCGGCTTTCCCTAGTTTCTGAGAACGGGGACTACATTTCAGTTGTGCACAGGCTTCTCATTGTGGTAGCTTCTCTTGTTGTGGAGCACAGGCTCTATGGCATACAGGCTTCAGTAGTTGAAACTCACAGACTCCAGAGCACAGACTCAATAGTAGAGGTATACACACTTAATTGCCCCGGGGCATGTGGGATCTTCTCAGACCAGGGATCAAACCGGTGTCCACTGTATTGCAAGGCAGACTGTTAACCGCTGAACCACCAGGGAAGCCCAAGAGTACCACAATTATATGGCTAACTTTTCTAACAAGTTTATGGAAGTGGATTGAACAATCTTGATACATAAGAGATATGTTTATTTTAAAAGACAAATATCAGATTTAAAAGATATCAAGTTGCAAATATTTGTTTCTGATTCTAATACGTAATCTTCTGGATACATTTTCCCACAAAATAATACACATAATGATTAAGCCACAAGATGATCCAAGATAAAAGCAAATCTATTTTTGTGGGTAATTTTATTGGGGACATCAATAATTTGAGATGGAAAGGAAATCAACTCTTTACAAACACAATAAAAAAGCAGGACTTCTCTCTTTATGATCCATTTTAATTGCCAGCCAGTAGATCATGAATTTATCATGATCTCATAGATCATAATTTCCCCAAGGCTGTGATAGATTGAGCAATGATTTATAAAGAAATTATAAGCATCATAATCTACTAGACTTGCAAAAAATAAAACATATTAGAATATTTGTTTCAATTTCTTGGATATCTGTTTTACATACAGTTGTTAATATATATGTACATAAAAATATTTAATGTGCAAACATTGTTTAATAACATATAATAATGTGCATACTAGTATCATCTGTAGACTAAAATATATATATTACTATGTTGTGCAGCCTAATCTATTTTTTTTTGTTTTGTTTTGTTTGTACATAGCATATGGAATAAAAAAGACAAGAGTTTATATATTCATTATGTAGGAGATCTTGGGCCAAACATTTCCAAAGAAACTGCAGTCATAAAATTTCTAACAACTGGATTATTGATGCCAGTGGTTACCACTGGGTTGAAGCCAAAAATATTTAAGTGGGCTCTAGCTTCTTTAGTGAGACACAATTGACAATGACGTTAAGCCCTATTTTTTATTTGTTGTTTGTTCTGGCTTTCGTGGAAGGAAGGATTTTGTAGGAATATATAGTAGATGAATAGAACATACTGAAGGCAGGTTAGCAACGAGTATACCAGATAACAAGCTTTGGGTTTATAGGACAACATTCCACCCAATATCTGCTTTTTAAATATTTTATGCAAAGAAAGAACAGAAAAAAAGTTAATAGCATATTCACAACTATCTTCCTTCTGCAAAGCAAACTGATATTGTAGGTAGCCCCCAGAAAGCCATCTGAAAACCAGTCCCACAAGTAATATATGTATATAATCCTTGAAAAGCCTTTGTCAAACATATTGTCCTTGAGATTTCTATTCGAACAGAAGAAGAAGAAAAAAGCTCATTTGTATCAGTCCACTAGAGGCACGGATTGCATTCACTAGATTTATCTTGATAAGCTCCACCAGTTTTAGGTTGACAGATATTTAAAACTGCTTTGGGACCATTTATTGAAGAACATTTTAGGAGGAGATATCTTATGCAGCCCATATATTCAGTTTATGACTGTATAGTTACATATTCTGATTCTTTGAGCAAAGCGAATTAAAATATTTAAGCTGCTTTGCATTTCCATCTCATCTACCAGGTGTTTAGGCATCCTGCAGGGGTTTGAGGACTCTACTTGTATGTGTTATAAAGTTTAAGAATTATACAGCTGTGGATTCATTTGTTTTCTTCTTACTCATTCAAGTAGATTTCTATCCTTTTCTTAAATGCAGTAATTGCATCAGGCAGAAAGAATATAAGGACTAGAACTTTGAATGAAGCAATACTCTGTATATTTGTGAATGTAAAACAGATGTGCAGTAAATATTGTGAGCTTTGAACCAGAAGGACACTACATAAATACAATGGAATGAAAGAAGAGATATAATTTGTCAGAGATTTTTGCTAAGTATCTCATCAGTAATGGAAAAGCAGCAGCTTCCTTACAGGACTTAATAAATAGAGAATGTGAAAGTGGGAATGTTCTAGAAATTCAAAGGCTGGGTTATAAGAAGATTGTGGTTTAACCTTAGTCTCTTAGAGCATTCTCTGAGAGTCTTAATCCATGGTATAATAAGTCCAATTATCCCCAAGTTACTAAACCTGAAAGGACATGTGTAAGTGTTTTGCACAGGAGTTCCAGGTAGGCCAGCCAGCTGTGTTTTCCTGCCTAGAGACCAGACATTTGAATGAAACCATCTTGGACACACCAGAAGAGACCATAGGTCAGCTGAATAGCATTGAGTGACCTTTACTATTGATGCTACATGAAACAGAAGAATCATACTACTGAACCCTGACCGTATCCTAATTCATTAAATTGTGACACATAGGAACATTGCTAAAAACAAACATTTTTACATTGTTATAGAGCAATAGAAAACAGAAATGTATTTGGGTAGCAGAAGAAGAATGCTTTTTAATGAACTTTAAAAGTAATGTAAAATTGTCTCTGGGACCCAGTAGTAGGAAAAAGCTAAAACACTTTGAAGGAATTATAAGTAAAGATGAGTATGTCAAGAAGACTGATAGTGAAAGATGAAAAATTACCACAGACACTATTAGAAATGTTGATATAAAAAATTATTATTCATAGCCCTACCCTTCAAAAAAGTTGAATCTAAAGAGCTGGTGGATTTGGCAAAGGAGATATTCAAGCTGTAGGGTTTAATGTATTTTTAAGCTATGTGTGAAAATATATGAAAAAAGATGATATTAAAATTGGACAATTCAACTTTAAATCAGAATTTAGAAAATAAATGAAATAGGACTTAGTAGATTTAATGAAGAAAAGGCTTTCTTATTTTCAAATTATTGATATGGCCAAAAAAAACACAGAATAAGAACTAGATTTAAGCTAAAATCATGTCAAAAGTGTTGCTTCAAAAACTCTTTATTAAGACCTCAAAATATGTAAAAGACTATAGACACTATACATAAATGGAGAATAAAGTATTTTATGGTCATTCACTGTGCCATAATAATCTAATTCTTCATCTTACCTAGAAAAAGACCTATGTCAAAGAGATCTGTGGATGTTTCTTTGTCTAATTGAATGAAACCCTATAAGATTCAGAGTAATTCTCTATGTTTTTAAGAGAATTTCATTGGCAAAAGTACCATCAATTTTTACTGAGTCAGAAACACTTCAAAGTTAAAAGCGGCACTAAGGCCCCCAAACATCTAAAGACAGGAAGCAATCTAAGAGGTCTACTCAGCTACAAGCATGAGTTATTTCTTTTAGAGAAAAATAAGAATATCTTAGAAAACAGAACAAAGGACCCAAACAATGGAGTCAAAAAGCTTGAAGAATTATTCCCCGAGTGCCTTAGTAAAGTAACTGGCATCATGTGCTCAACAGACTTTCAAAATTGCTGTGTATCAGTAGCAGTTATATGACTACTATTTCCCCACTTCTGAGTCACATATCAGTGAAAGCCATCATCTCCTGTGTGATAATTCCATGTTATAGCCACGAATGCAGCTGGAGATAGGGTGCAGGTAATTGGTCTCTTTACTTAATAGGTCAGAGGAGTAAGAGGACTTGTACTTGAGAAAGTGTGGCCATGGATCATCTCATTTATATCTGGATCTGACCTGATTTAGATGCTTAGATACAGGACTTTGAGCAAATGCTCTAACAGAATGAAAGACTCTGTGCTTTGCAAAAGGTGAAATTTGCATGTGAAAGTGAAACTGTTTATCTCTCAGTCATGTCCATCTCTTTGCGACCCCATGGACTGTAGCCCACCAGGCTCCTCTGGCCATGGAATTCTCCAAGCAAGAATACTGGAGCCATTCCCTTCTCCAGAGGATCTTCCCAACCAAGGAACTTAACCAAGGAATTTAACTTAACCAAGATGTCCTGCACTGCAGAAGAATTCTTTACCATCTGAGCCACCAGGGAAGCCACAGAAGGTGAAGTTTATGTGTGAGAGAAATGTAAATATTTTATGTCAGGCTTAATATAGCTATAATATGGTTAATGGTAACTCAACATTTTGATGCTCTTCCCATTGAGAGGTCGAGTCTCATTCTCCCCTTGAATCTCACTTGGCTTAAGAAACTTGTTTTTACCAAGAACTGTTGCAGATATTATGTTTTGGAACTTCAAAGGCATATATCTCAAGAAGATTTTCATGTTCTAAATGGATTTCTTGACACTCTCAGCCTCAGATCAAAACAGATGTCCAACTACTCTGAGAGTGCCATGTGTGAATGGGCATGTTTAGACTTCCTTCTATATATACATGTACATCCTTCCTTAGGATTTCAGGTCAGACCATCAGCCAGATAGACTTCACCGTGTGACTTTCAAAGCTGTCACATGGAACAAAAGCCTCATGCAGGAGAGCTTTGCCCATATTCCTGACTCACAACTCCAAATACTGACAGATAATAGAATAGCTATTGCTTTCAAGTACTAAATTTTGGAGTAGCTGATTATCCAGATATAGTGAATCAGAAAAACTTAGAACAATGACAGCCTTATTTGTGATTTGTACATTTCTAACTGCTCCTACAGTACATATAATAGTACACACATTTATATTTAACTCAAGCTTCAAGTGGAGTCTCCTGCATCGCAGGCAGATTCTTTACCAGCTGAGCTACCAGGGAAGTCCTCTTTCTATACTAATTCACCCTAAAGAGCATCATGTGATTAACATTCTTGAGCACACACTGACCAATGTTCTTTGCTTAAACATATTTATTTGTTCTCTATTTCTATATGAGTAAGTAACGCCCTTGACCTGAATTAACACACATTCTCTAACCAACCATTCTGAAATGTTTCCAGTATCACAAGGTAACACATGAATTTGACATTCTGTGTAAAATGACATAGATATTATTCCCTGATTAAGTCTTTTCTTATTGCCTTTAAATTATTTCTGGATCAAATTTCTATATAGCTCTTCTACTGAATCATCACTACTTAATTTTCCTCTCTGCTTTTTCTGGCTTATTTTGTCAAATTATGTATTCTAAATTTATCAAGTTTTACTATAGTTTTAAAATGGGATAAAATATACCCATATTGACTTTAAGCTTGAGTTAAATATAAATGTGTGTACTATTATATGTACTGTAGGAGCAGTTAGAAATGTACAAATCACAAATAAGGCTGTCATTGTTCTAAGTTTTTCTGATTCACTATATCTGGATAATCAGCTACTCCAAAATTTAGTACTTGAAAGCAATAGCTATTCTATTATCTGTCAGTATTTGGAGTTGTGAGTCAGGAATATGGGCAAAGCTCTCCTGCATGAGGCTTTTGTTCCATGTGACAGCTTTGAAAGTCACACGGTGAAGTCTATCTGGCTGATGGTCTGACCTGAAATCCTAAGGAAGGATGTACATGTATATATAGAAGGAAGTCTAAACATGCCCATTCACACATGGCACTCTCAGAGTAGTTGGACATCTGTTTTGATCTGAGGCTGAGAGTGTCAAGAAATCCATTTAGAACATGAAAATCTTCTTGAGATATATGCCTTTGAAGTTCCAAAACATAATATCTGCAACAGTTCTTGGTAAAAACAAGTTTCTTAAGCCAAGTGAGATTCAAGGGGAGAATGAGACTCGACCTCTCAATGGGAAGAGCATCAAAATGTTGAGTTACCATTAACCATATTATAGCTATATTAAGCCTGACATAAAATATTTACATTTCTCTCACACATAAACTTCACCTTCTGTGGCTTCCCTGGTGGCTCAGATGGTAAAGAATTCTTCTGCAGTGCAGGACATCTTGGTTAAGTTAAATTCCTTGGTTAAGTTCCTTGGTTGGGAAGATCCTCTGGAGAAGGGAATGGCTCCAGTATTCTTGCTTGGAGAATTCCATGGCCAGAGGAGCCTGGTGGGCTACAGTCCATGGGGTCGCAAAGAGATGGACATGACTGAGAGATAAACAGTTTCACTTTCACATGCAAATTTCACCTTTTGCAAAGCACAGAGTCTTTCATTCTGTTAGAGCATTTGCTCAAAGTCCTGTATCTAAGCATCTAAATCAGGTCAGATCCAGATATAAATGAGATGATCCATGGCCACACTTTCTCAAGTACAAGTCCTCTTACTCCTCTGACCTATTAAGTAAAGAGACCAATTACCTGCACCCTATCTCCAGCTGCATTCGTGGCTATAACATGGAATTATCACACAGGAGATGATGGCTTTCACTGATATGTGACTCAAAAGTGGGGAAATAGTAGTCATATAACTGCTACTGATACACAGCAATTTTGAAAGTCTGTTGAGCACATGATGCCAGTTACTTTACTAAGGCACTCGGGGAATAATTCTTCAAGCTTTTTGACTCCATTGTTTGGGTTCTTTGTTCTGTTTTCTAAGATATTCTTATTTTTCTCCAAAAGAAATAACTCATGCTTGTAGCTGAGTAGACCTCTTAGATTGCTTCCTGTCTTTAGATGTTTGGGGGCCTTAGTGCCGCTTTTAACTTTGAAGTGTTTCTGACTCAGTAAAAATTGATGGTACTTTTGCCGATGAAATTCTCTTAAAAACATAGAGAATTACTCTGAATCTTATAGGGTTTCATTCAATTAGACAAAGAAACATCCACAGATCTCTTTGACATAGGTCTTTTTCTAGGTAAGATGAAGAATTAGATTATTATGGCACAGTGAATGATCATAAAATACTTTCTTCTTCATTTATGTATAGTGTCTATAGTCTTTTACATTTTTTGAGGTCTTAATAAAGAGTTTTTGAAGCAACACTTTTGACATGATTTTAGCTTAAATCTGTTTCTTATTCTGTTTTTTTTTTTTTTTGCCATATCAATAATTTGAAAATAAGAAAACCTTTTCTTCGTAAAATCTACTAAGTCCTATTTCATTTATTTTCTAAATTCTGATTTAAAGTTGAATTGTCCAATTTTAATATCATCTTTTTTCATATATTTTCACACATAGCTTAAAAATACATTAAACCCTACAGCTTGAATATCTCCTTTGCCAAATCCACCAGCTCTTTAGATTCAACTTTTTTGAAGGGTAGGGCTATGAATAATAATTTTTTTATATCAACATTTCTAATAGTGTCTGTGGTAATTTTTCATCTTTCACTATCAGTCTTCTTGACATACTCATCTTTACTTATAATTCCTTCAAAGTGTTTTAGCTTTTTCCTACTACTGGGTCCCAGAGACAATTTTACATTACTTTTAAAGTTCATTAAAAAGCATTCTTCTTCTGCTACCCAAATACATTTCTGTTTTCTGTTGCTCTATAACAATGTAAAAATGTTTGTTTTTAGCAATGTTCCTATGTGTCACAATTTAATGAATTAGGATACGGTCAGGGTTCAGTAGTATGATTCTTCTGTTTCATGTAGCATCAATAGTAAAGGTCACTCAATGCTATTCAGCTGACCTATGGTCTCTTCTGGTGTGTCCATGATGGTTTCATTCAAATGTCTGGTCTCTAGGCAGGAAAACACAGCTGGCTGGCCTACCTGGAACTCCTGTGCAAAACACTTACACATGTCCTTTCAGGTTTAGTAACTTGGGGATAATTGGACTTATTATACCATGGATTAAGACTCTCAGAGAATGCTCTAAGAGACTAAGGTTAAACCACAATCTTCTTATAACCCAGCCTTTGAATTTCTAGAACATTCCCACTTTCACATTCTCTTGTTCAAGCAAGTAATGAACTTTTGCCAGGAAGCAAGAGAATGGAATTACAATCTACCTCTCAATTAAGACAGGTCATAAAGATTTGCTGCTAACTTTAATCTACAATGTAAGCTATGGTTCAAATACTTGAAAACTTTTTATTGCTCTTCACATAGTCTCTCTGGTTGACATCCCCAAGAATCAGATTATGAGATGAAAATAGAACGAGTATTAGGGAGTTCTTTTGGAATAAAATTCCATGAAAGAAAAAGAAGGAAGCAAAAATTAGCAGCTAGAAAAGTTGAACTGTGATGTAACTTCATTTTACATCTCAGCTAGCTGACTCTATGGGATTTCAGAAAATGGGTTGAGTATATAGACTGTGTGAGTTGAGGAAACAAAGTCAAGGATTATCTTTCAGAAGCCCTTCTGGTAACAGTGGTAATAAGCTATTCATTCCTGAAGAATCACAATCTACCATATGTTCACATTCAGAACATGTCAACCACATAATTCTTCTACAGAGACAAAAGTGCTACCTTATAGAACAGTCGGCAACCATGAGTGAACAGGTAATAACAGACCAGGTATGCAGGTATTAAAAAAAGCACTGTCTTTTTTATTTTTCACCCCCTGTGGGCTTACCTTCGTAGTTCAACGATAAAGAATTCACCTGAGATGCAGGAGATGTGGGTTACATCCCTGGATCAGGAAGATCCCCTGAAAAAGGAAAAGGGTACCCACTTCAGTATATTCTTGCTGGGAAATCTCATGGACAGAGGAGCCTGGTGGGCTACAGTCTGTGGGATTGCAAAGAATAGGACACAAGTTAACGACTGTAACAACAATGATCTTTTTTCTAAATAAGTAAAATGAAAAATAAAAAGTTAAGATTTATAGATTCAAATGCCAAAATTTACTAACTGTAACCATGTGCTTGACTTGCTTCTCAATCTATCATACAAGTTGTAATCAGTTACCATAATGTACCTAATCCATCAGAACTCCTTTATTTATGAATTTTAAGTAAGGAATATTGGATTATTTCTCTTTGTTTTATAAAACTACATTAAGAATGACTCTATATTTATTTTGCTAATTCATTTTCTAGAATATAAAGATACTGACAAGAATATAAATAAAAAAACATTCTTAATACATTCCTTGTGCTCAGCCATGTCTTACTCTTTGCTACACTACTGAAGTGGGGTGCTATTTTCTCCTCCAGAGAATCTTCCCAACCCAGATGCCTAACCCATATCTCTTGCATCAGTGGCATTGGCAGACAGATTCTTTACCATTAACATCACATAGGAAGCCCCATCTTAATACATTATTTGCTTTATATATAATTTCTATTCATCAAGTTAGTGTTCTGCAGTGTGAAGTTGCTAGACAGTAAACAAATAACATGAAATGTGAAAGACAACAGTAGATGAACTGTCATATTGATCAATTTGTATGGTATCTGAGGAAAAAGAATAGGTTTAGTTGTTAAACTGCATATATGCATGCCACAAATTCCTGGAAAAATAAGGTTACAATATGGAAATTACATTATCATTTTTCATTTTAGAGAAATAGTTAATTTTTTAAAGAAAAGTACTAGCATAATATCATATTTAACTTTACTGCAGCCAAAGTCTCTTCATTACAAATTTATATAAAAGACTGAAATAAATTTTGGGCAAGGAAACTTTTTAAAAAATTCAATATGATATACTTCTTGCAAAGGAATAAAAAATAACTTGATTTATGCAATCAAATAGTAATTTCCTTTTTATGAATCTGTGTATGTGTGTGTTAAAATTAGAAGGCAAGGGTATTTTAAAATACTAGAAATGTTATAACTAATCAACTAGTTTTTCTTTACCATATCATTTTTTAATGTTTTCCATTTTCAAATGCAATCAATTTGTTAATGTCATTATACATGTTAATTTTCACTATGATAACTGATTTAATGTTAAAAATACACAAAAGTATGTTGTGGTTAGATCCAGAGAGAAATATACCTGAAACATCTGAGTCATTCTCTTCAAAAAGAGAGACAGAGACTGATGGATGGAATACTGGACTTTAATTTACATCCAACTAGAACCACTGGGCCCTTACTCTTCCCTCCACCCTACCCTCTCTAGGCAACTTGCTCTGCTTCATTGCAGAGTGGATCATTTCATTTGTGTAAAGATTCGGCCACCAATTCCACCACTGTTCTACAAATCTAGGAGAACATATTCCTAGAGCTAAGTAAAAAGAGAGACCGTGGTGTGCACCATGGTTGGTTGAGAACTCTTGGAGGACACTCTGACTTCCCTAAAGTTGCCAAAACGGGTCAGAACAAGAATCTTGAAATTCATGAAATTAGCAACTTGCAGAGACACCCACAGTGAGATTCTGCATTCATGAAGGAGTCAGAAGATGCTTTTCTTATCCTTCCTGCTGCTGCTGCTGCTAAGTCGCTTCAGTCGTGTCCGACTCTGTGCGACCCCATAGACGGTAGCCCACCAGGCTCCCCGGTCCCTGGGATTCTCCAGGCAAGAATACTGGAGTGGGTTGCCATTTCCTTCTCCAATGGATGAAAGTGAAAAGTGAAAGTGAAGTCGCTCAGTCGAGTCCGACTCTTAGCGACCCCATGGACTGCAGCCTACCAGGCTCCTCTGTCCATGGGATTTTCCAGGCAAGAGTACTGGAGTGGGGTGCCATTGCCTTCTCTACTTCCAACCAAATATTTGGAGATTCAGGGATATTACGTGGTCTAGATGGAGATATCATCTGACATGACCTAACACAGATGGTGTTTTGTGAAGTTGTGGCCAGTTCACTAGCTTGTCACCTTGTTTTTTAATTTTTCTCCTTCACTGGTTCAGTTCCATTTTTTCCCTGGTTCAGTCCCATGCTCACCTATTGTCTTGGGAACCCAGACTAACAGAGGAGAATAATCAGAATATTTATATATTAATGAAAATGACTCATTTAGGGTAAAATAGTCCTTAAAATTTTAAAATTTTGACTTTTTAAAAAATATTGACTTAAAAAATGTTGACATTTCCTTGCAGCAATACTTAATATATATGAAAATTTGTACTGTATTAAATAGCAAGTGCACATTTCAAGCTTTCTCAGTTTTCAAAACAAATTCCTAATAATAATTTTATAATAATTATTGTGAGATCTAAAATAAGAAATTATCTTCATTACATACAGGAAACTAAATATTTACAAGAATAACAAAAGTGTTAGTTGCTCAGTCATGTCCAAACCTTTGCTACCCCATGGGCCTCAGCCTGCCAGGCTCCTCTGTCCTTGGAATTCCCCAGGCAAGAATACTGGAGTGGGTTGCCATTTCCTTCTCCAGGGGATCTTCCTGATACAGGGATCAAACCTGGATCTCCTGCATTACAGGTGGATACTTTACTGTCTGAGCTCTTTAATTTGTGATTGAAACCAACATGTATGGATTTCTAACCCACATGAGGATAGAGAAACTGTTTATTTTAGTCACTCTCTTTAATGTTTAATGTGTTTGGCATTAGGAGAGACAATACATTAAATCAATAAACTGAGCATCTTAAAGATTTGATATCAAATCAATGAATTCAGTTCTCATTCCTATTAGTCAAAATTCTGTTCTGAAAAGTCAAAACAAATTATTTCTCTGTAATTCTCAGTTTTGTAGGTGGGTAATTTATATTAAGGTTAATAGAAATGTGAAATACATTGAATAGGCTAATCACAACACACTAATCACATACTTACAATACTGATTTTTAAAATAGTAGTATTACTAATTTCTATAAAATTAGTCCCTCTGTGCTAAGGAATGCCACACCCAGGCTAGTTACTTTCTTGGATTTTTGCTCCTATATTCCAATACTCCTACTCAATTCTGAATTTGTGACTTTTTATAAACAAGGTCACTAAAATACTTAACATGCATTTATCACCATGTTTAATGATACTTAGCTTTTTCTCAAATTAAAAGTGAATATAACTGATCTAAATTTAAGTATGTTTTATAAAATATGACTTTTTAACCTAGCTGTTTAATAAAGGATAGTGAAAAAAGAAGCATGTATTTTTATTTCCCCAAACAATGCACTGACACTTTTATGTTTAATATCTTAATATATTGTTATTTGATATGACTCAACTTCTGTATTGAATATATACCTGTAAAATAGAGAGCAAATTTAGGCAAAAAGTATAATTCATATATATTAAAAATTTTCAGTGTTAATGTTACTTCATAGTTTGGAAAACAATTGCTTTTTCATGAATGTTACTAAGAATCATTCTTTAAATTTGTATTCCATTAAATAAATGGAATTATATGTAGATAGCATACACAAAAAATCATCTTTAGTTGTAACACATAAAATATTTCATTTACGCTCAAGATTATTTATAAGGTATGTGAAATTATTACAAGGATTCACTTTTTAAGTGAAAATCACTGAGCAAAAGGAAATAATAAATGACAATCTCCATCTGAAGATATTATTTTCTTGAAACTTATTATGATCCTGTTTTTAATATTTTATTAAAGAAATTTATGAAATAGAGCAAATTATATATATTTGTGACTTATCCTGCCTACACCATTAAAACAAATGTAAAGGTTATTAACTTTTTAAGAAATAAAAGAGGGTATTGTAAAACCTACAAGAACAAAGGGAATGAGAAAATAGACCTGATCAGACAATGAATGTCAATAAATTTTATAGAAGACAAATATCAGCTAGAGGATGGTTAATTGGTAGCAGAGTTTAGGTACTTACAACTCAATACAAAGATTTGTTCTTGAGAAAGAATTATTTTAGCCTAAATGGAATACTGAAAGGCACAAATAGAACTTAAAGTAATGGGACCAGAGATATTTCGGAACCTGGTAGTGAAGTTTGAATTTGAGGAATTTAGTAAAAGTAATTTTGCAGAGTGTCTACAACAGCTGATCCTTCTGGTCCCAGAGACTAATGAACTGGTATTCTCTGCAAAACAAAGGGCTGGACTAACTCTTCTGTGTGTTAGTTTCACTCTTCTGTGAAACCACATGCACCGTTGTGTGGGTGAAGCATAGGGCTACAGAGAGGGATGACTGAAAATTGATATACTTCTCGGTGGGTTCACCTCTGTCAGTTGATCTTTCCTATTTCCAGAATATTGACAGCCAGAGACATTCCTTCCACAAAGAAGGTATTAAGCCTCAATTATAAAAAGATATTCAGATGCCTACTTACCTTTGAGGATGTGGGGCACACAGCAAAATGGCCTGCTTGCTATCTGATTATTATTACATTCAAAAAAGTTACACCAAAGGCAAGGATTGTGTAGAGATTATTCAACTTGCATATTAATCATTAAAATGTTTCTTTAGAAACTGTAGTACGTATTATATGATAATGCTCTCTTCCCATCATTGTTCAACTCTATATTATCCTGCTTTATTCTTTTAAGTTTGCACAAAAATCTGAAATTGTTTTTCTTATTCATTTGATCACTAGTTCATTGTCTCTACCTCAATGTGATAAAACGTCCATGAGGTAAGGGGCTCCGTCTGCCTTGTTCAATGCAATAGTATCAGATGGAGTTCACCTGGGGTGGAGAGGATATAGTTTATTATGGAGTTTCTAGGTTTTTTTAGTAGTCATGTATGGATGTGAGAGTTGGACCATAAAGAAAGCTGAGCACCAAAGAATTGATGCTTTTGAACTGTGGTATTAGTGAAGACTCTTGAGAGTTCCTTGAACAGCAAGGAGACCAAACCAGTCAATCCTAAAGGAAATCAAACTTGAATATTCATTGGAAGGACTGATGCTGAAGCTGAAGTTCCAATACTTTGGCCACCTGATGCATAGAGCCAATTCATTAGAAAAGACCCTGATGCTGGGAAAGACTGAAGGCAGGAGGAGAAGGGGATGACAGAGGACAAGATGGTTGTATGGCATCACCAACTCAATGGACATGGGTTTGAGCAAGCTCCAGGAGATGGTGAAGGACAGGGCAGCCTGGCGTGTTGCAGTCCATGGGGTCACAATGAGTCGGACACAACTGAGTGACTAAACAACAGCAGCAAGATGAAACATTCTAGATGTAATATGAATGAAGAAGAGGGTCTGGTCTTGTAGCAGAGGATTCAGGAATAAAAAGGAGAATATATGCAAATGTTCTGTTCTGGGGCATGATCTATCAGATAAAAGGATTGTGCAGCTGACATAAATTGAAGAAAGTAGAAAATAGTGGGAAGCAAGTAGAATAGAGGGAACCATAGCCCATGGAATCTGGGAAGAAATTTCATGACACCAGAAGTCTTCAAGATTGACCTCGTTTATTCCCATTTCCTTAAAAAATATTTCCTTAAAAATATTATTATTACAGGTATCATTATGTTTATTACAGCACTTGGCATGTCTTGATTATACATCTAAATAATCCAGAAAATCACCTTCCAGCTTCATTTAAGAAAGTAAGCATAGGATTTTCCCTATAGCCTTTGCTTTTGTTCCCCTCCAAGCTTGCAGTGTGTTCTACCCCCTCTTCTAACATCTCTCGGCATAAAATAAATTAGCAATAACAACATACTATCAAGAGGTTATTATCTCATTGAGGAAGCACCAATAACAAATGTGTCCCTCTCTAATTTTTAATAATATCAATAATTAGTCAGTTCAGTTCAGTCACTCATTCACATCGAACTCTTTGCAACTCAATGGACTGCAGCAAGCCAGGCTTCCCTATCCATCATCAACTCCCGGAGCTTGCTCAAACTCATGTCCATTGAGTCAGTGATGCCATCCAACCATCTAATCCTCTGCTGTCCCTTTCTCCTCCTGCTTTCAATCTTTTCACCATCAGGGTCTTTTCCAATGAGTCAGTTCTTTACATCATGTGGCCTAAGTATTGGAGTTTCAGCTTCAGCATCAGCCCTTCCAATGGTATTTCAGAGTTGATTTCCTTCAGGATTGACTGGTTTGATCTCCTTGCTGTCCAGGGGACTCTCAAGAGTCTTCTCCAACACCACAGTTCAAAAGCATCAATTCCTCAGCACTCAGCTTTCTTCACAGTCCAAGTCTCACATCCATACACGACCACTGGAAAAACCATAGCCTTGACTAGATGGACCTTTGTTAGCAAAGTAATGTCTCTGCTTTTCAAGGTATGCTATCTAGGTTGGTCATAACTTTTCTTCCATGGAGTAAGTATCTTTTAATTTCATGGCTGCAGTCACCATCTGCAGTTATTTTGAAGCCCAAAAAGATAAAGTCTGACACTGTTTCCACTGTTTGCCCATTTATTTCCCATGAAGTGATGGGACCACATGCCATGATCTTCTTTTTCTGAATGTTGAGCTTTAAGCCCACTTGTTCACTCTCCTCTGTCACTTTCATCAAGAGGCTTTTGAGTTCCTCTTCACTTTCTGCCGTAAGGGTGGTATCATCTGCACATCTGAGGTTATTGATATTTCTCCCGGCAATCTTGATTCCAGCTTGTGTTTCTTCCAGTCCAGCGTTTCTCATGATGTATTCTGCATAGAAGTTAAATAAGCAGGGTGACAATATACAGCCTTGATGTACTCCTTTTCCTATTTGGAACCAGTCTGTTGTTCCATGTCCAGTTCTAACTGTTATATCTCCTGGCAATTTTGTTCCAGCCTGTGCTTCATACAGGCCAGCATTTCACATGATGTACTCTACATATAAGCTTATTAAGCAGGGTGACAATATACAGCCTTGACATACTCCTTTTCCAATTTGGAACCAGTTTGTTGTTTCAGGTCCAGTTCTAACTGTTGTTTGTTTACCTGCATACAGATTTCTCAGGAGGCAGGTCAAGTGGTCTGGTATTTGCATCTCTTTAAGAATTTTCCATAGTTTGTTGTGATCCACACAGTCAGAGGCTTTGGCATAGTCAATGAAGCAGAAATAGATGTTTTTCTGGAACTCTCTTGCCTTTTCTATGATCCAACTGATGTTGGCAATTTGATCTCTGGTTCCTCTGCCTTTTCTAAATCCGGCTTGAACATCTGGAAGTTCTCAGTTCAGGCCCTGTTGGAGCCTGGCTTGGAGAATTTTCAGCATTACTTTGCTAGAATCTGAGATGAATGCAATTGTGCAGTAGTTTGAACATTCCAGAACATTCTAGCCAAAGAACATTGGCATTGTCTTTCTTAGTACTGGATTGAAAATTGACCTTTTCCAGTCTTGTGGTCACTGCTGAGTTTTCCAAATTTGCTGCCTTATTGAGTACAGCATTTTAACAGCATCATCTTCTTAATATCTTGGGCTTCATTTAGGTCCATACTGTTCCTGTTCTTTATTGTGCCCGTCTTTGCATGAAATATTCCCTTAGTATCTCTAATTTTCTTGAAGAGATCTCCAGTCTTTCCCATTCTGTTGTTTTCCTCTATTTCTTTGCATTGATCACATAGGAAGTCTTTCTTATCTCTCCTTGCTATTCTTTCAGTTCAGTTCAATTCAGTCGCTCAGTCATGTCCGACTCTTTGCGACCCCATGAATCGCAGCATACCAGGCCTCTCTGTCCATCACTAACTCCCAGAGTTTACTCAAAGTCATGTCCATCTAGTCGGTGATACCATCCAGCCATCTCATCCTCTGTCATCCCCTTCTCCTCCTGCCCCCAACCCCTCCCAGCATCAGTCTTTTCCAATGAGTCAACTCTTCACATGAGGTGGCCAAAGTATTGGAGTTTCAGCTTCAACATCAGTCCTTCCAATGAACACCCAGGACTGATCTCCTTTAGGATGGACTGGTTGGATCTCCTTGCAGTCCAAGGGACTCTCGAGAGTCTTCTCCAACATCACAGTTCAAAAGCATCAATTCTTCGGCCCTCAGCTTTATTCACTGCTATTCTTTAGAACTCTGCATATAGATGGATATATCTTTCCTTCTCTCCTTTGCCCTTTTCACTTCTCTTCTCAGCTATTTTCAAGGCCTCCTCAGACAGCCATTTTGCCTTTTTGCATTTCTTCATCTTGGGGATGGTTTTCGTCACCATCTCCTGTACAATGCTATTAACCTCTGTCCATAGTTCTTAGGCACTTTGTCTATCAGATCTAATCCCTTGAATCTATTTCTCACTTCCACTGTATAATCATAAGGGATTTTATTTAGGTCATACCTAAATAGTCTAGTGGTTTTCCCTACTTTCTTCAATTTAAGTGTGAATTTGGCAATATGGAGTTGATGATATGAGCCATAGTCAGCTCCTGGTCTTGTTTTTGCTGACTGTATAGAGTTTCTCCATCTTCAGCTGCAAAGAATATCTAATTTTGGTGTTGACCATCTGGTAATGTCCAAGAGTCATCTCTCGCACTGTTAAAAGAGAGTGTTTGCTATGTGCAGTGCATTCTCTTGGCAAAACCTGTTAGCGT
Source organism: Bos indicus (assembly GCF_029378745.1). Lineage (NCBI taxonomy): Eukaryota > Metazoa > Chordata > Mammalia > Artiodactyla > Bovidae > Bos > Bos indicus. Next base: position 23,218,924 of record NC_091776.1, on the reverse strand, counting down.
TTGTCCTGCTTCATTTTGTACTCCAAAGTCAAACATGCCTGTTACTCCTCCAGGTATCTCTGGACTTCCTACTTTTGCATGTTAGTCCCCTATGATAGGAAGGACATCTTTTTGTGTGTTAGTTCTAAAAGGTCTTGTAGGCTTTCATAGACCGAGTTCAACTTCACCTTCTTTCGCATTATTGTTTGGGGCATAGACTCTGATTTCTGTCATATTGAATAGCAAACACATACTTTTTGAACAAAATGTATTACTGTAATTTACCAAGATTGATAAGATTCTATTTGTTCCAACAACATAAAATTTATACTTAAAGGGATATGCACACACACAGTGCATATCTACATGGGACTTATGAACACTGGCAGTTTATATTTGCATTTGTTTTTCTAAAGAGGGAGAACATAATTAAACATATCAAGGCTCTGAAGTAGTCTACAAGTTCATAAAGCTAAATATAGCCAATGGCCATGTCGGCCAATAAATTGCCATTGTCTGCAGTGTGATAATTAGATATAGTTATCATGATAACATTTTGTGTATTGGACTAAACTACAGCTTGTAGATTCTTATTGTAGTAATAAAAGTTTTTAGTCTACAGAGTATGCTGTGAACTTTACCTGAAACTAGGAATCCAGAAATATCACTCGAGGACAGAACTTCTGTGTTCAGTGCTCACACCTAAAGTCCAATCATTACTCTGATATACAGCTTGTTGATCTCTAGAGCAGAATCTGCCCTGAAGGCAATAAGCGTAATAGTTTCATTTTGTTGCATCTCTCTGGAGCCAAATTTTAGCAATTCCTAATGTGTAATTCTACAGACTCAAGTACTGAAAAGGTTGACAAAGTGACAGGAAATAAAAGAGCTCACATCAAAGCCCTTATCTGATGATTTGAGCTTTACCCTGAGGACTTGCTTGCCTTCAAGGTAGAACACCAGAGCAGCTGGAAGATTTTTTTGAGGTGTACTGTAATGAAAATAAGAGACTGATCTACATCAGTGCAATGCTTGGGTTTTTTACTTGGTGAATCCTTTTTCTAACACTGCATACTAATGTACAACTTTGTCCAGATTACAATTTTCCCATTAAACATTTTTACACTAGTTGGAAATTTATAAAATGGATTTTGATTTGTGGAAGTAGCTCCCTTATGCAAATTTTGATTTTAGAAACTGAGCTAGAAGGAAAAAAAAGTGCTCCATGGCTGAGTTGTCCACTTTCAACAATAAAAATCTTAGTCTATCTATTCATTTCAGAATTTGAAATTTTTAGTTTCCTTACCTTAAATGAAATCTTTCAAAAATAGAATACTATGGAGGGCAACCCACAAGCGTTTCTAGGTTGAAAAGTCAAATCTCAATCAACTAAAACTGACCATTTATGATAGTACTATATTTATTCATTTAATAACTAAGAACTTCATAAAATGAATACTATGTTCTCAACTCTGGTTGTTGTTTAGTTGCTAAAGTCCTGTCTGACAGTTCTGTGACCCCAGGCTCCTCTGTCCATGGGATTTTCCAGGTAAGGGTACTGGAATGGGTTGCCATTTCCTTCTCCAGGTGATTGTCCCACCTCAGGAATTGAACCTGCATTTTGTGCTTTGGCAGGCATATTCTTTACCACTGAGCCACCAGGGAAGCCCCTTTCAACTCTTAAGGAACTGATAAATTAAATAAATAAAGAGTATTAGTATTTATCCAAATAATTGCAAAACATAATGGAAAAAGATAGCAGTAAGAGAAATACAATGCAGACCTATGACTTTCCAGTATTTTTACACATTATTTGACCTAGAGAATGAGAGACAGTTTATGAAATATGTAGACAATGAGTTAATCATTAAGCAAAGCCATTACTAACTTTAAAGCGCTACACACATAAGCAGATAAGCAATGAAGCTCATATGTGGCCAATGCAATTCAGTTGAGTATATTTCCCTATCTCTGTTGAAACTTGCATAGTAGTTAGCTTGTATGTTTACTTTGCAATAGTGTAAGGTATAGAATAGGTACTCAATATTTGTTTAGTGAATATGTATGTACACATCTTCCCCCACTCCTGTTCCTCTATTTTTTTTTTCTTTTGTTCTTGAATTTTCCACTTTTTAGTTTTGTCCATGCATAAAAGACCTTTTCTTTTCCACAATACAAGTTTTGGTAAGAGTATCAGTTGAAAATTCTTTTTAAACAATGAAACCTGAGAAGGCAAATAAACCAAATGTGAAGCTGATGAATGAGTTCTACACCTATCCCTGAACTGTGAAATGTTCACAACAGTACAAGAGAATGGTCTTTGCCATCAAGCATACTAGGTATGGATTTTACTTTTGTGTATGATTTGGAAAGTTGTACTCTTTGAAATTCTGTCTCACATATGAAAATTGAAAAGTGTATAATAACACCTTTACCAGCTGTGAGAATCAAATGAATTAACTTACATGAAAGGGTATATCAAAAAGCTTTTGACATATAGTTGATATTTAATAAATATTTCCTTCTTTCTTTCCCCTTTTGCCTTACTCCCTCAGGCTAATTAAAATTCAAAACTCAACTAGAGTCAGAATTCTAATTTGCATTAGGCCTATAGGGTGATGCTGAATAAGTCTGAAGGTAAACCATTTTGCCTTGGGCTTCCCAGGCAAGTATCACTTTAAATGATTGCCTTAGAAATCTTGGGAGTGTAAATACAACTGGTAGAGTGGATGTTCATTAAATTACTTTCTATATCTTAATTTAAGAAAGTTAATTGATTTGAGGACAGACAAGATACTCTTTGAATGTCTGGTTCTAGAAGATATAATGCAGGTATAAAATGCTTAAAGAAATTATCAATAACCTTGAACTTTCAAATTTATTTTACACAATAAAAAATATATTTTCAGAAATTCCCTGGTAGACCAGTGATTAGGAATCAGTGTTTACACTGCCAGGACCTGGGTAGACTAGGGTAGAGTCCCTAGTAGGGGAACAAAATGCTGCAGCCATATGTGGCCAAATGTGAGCTTGTAAGTATATATAAATATATATAATATATTATATAATTATATAATATTAATAATATTAATGAATAATATTATATCAATTAATAATTATAGTTATATATAATTATATATATTATATATAAATTATTTTATAGTTTTCCATATGTTTAAATATATTGCATTTTTATTTTAGTCTAGATTTTTCTTTTTCTTTCTTTTTTGTTAATCAGTTTTAAAAGACATTTATCCATTCTTCATATCAAAGGATGTACTTTAGGGTCTATTTATAATTCAAATTCAGTTATTTATTTTCTATTTCATTAATTTAAGCTTTTATTTCTATTGTTTTCCTTTCTTACTTTTAGTTTTCTCTACTTGTTATTTGTTTTTGTTGAATTTATTAAGATGCACAATAAGATCTTCCCTTTAACAATGTGTTGAAATAAAATTAAAAACCATGTCTCCTTACAACTTAGAAAGCATGTCCACAGAAGTAAAAGAGAAAGAAAATAACTTTGTTATTGAATATGCATTAAACCAGAATGTGCTGCACATCAAAAGCAATGTGCTAAGGGACTACCAAAATAAAGATCTTACACCAAGTCAGCAGATAGGACCCATGACATACCAGTTCTTAACAAAACTAGTCGTGCCCGACTCTTTGCAACCCCATAGGCTGCAGCCCACCAGGCTCCTCTGTCCATGAGATTTTCCAGGCAAAGATACTGGAGTGGGTTGCCATTTCCTTCTACAGGGGATCTTCCCAACTCAGGGATCAAACCCGGGTCTTCTGCACTGCAGGCAGATTCTTTATGGACTGAGCAACAAGGGAAGCCCCAAACATTAACTAGATGAACTCTCAGAACACAGTAGTATGGATTTACTGGACCTTCCATTTTCCCAGCATTATTAGAATGGACCCATGGGAAAGAGGAAATGTGATACAAATTACAATTGTGGAAAAGACCAGGAAAGATTTTATAGAGTTATCATTAAAACAAAAGACATATGGACATGCCCCATAATCTAATATACTGGGTAAGTGGAGAACTCAGTTCAGTTCAGTCGCTCAGTCGCTCAGTCGTATCCGATTCTTTGTGACCCCATGGACTGTAGCACACCAGGCTTCCCTGTCCATCACCAACTCCCGGAGCTTGCTCTAACTCATGTCCATCGAGTTGCTGATGCCATCCAATCATTTCATCCTCTGTCGTCCCCTTCTCCTACTGCCTTCGGTCTTTCTCAGCATCAGTGTCTGGGACCAAGAAGGTCAAGAACCAAGGAGTCAGTTCATCAGGTAGCCAAAGTATTGGAGTTTCAGCTTCAGCATTAGTCCTTCTAATGAGTATTCAGGACTGATTTCCTTTAGGATTGACTGGTTTGATCTCTTTGCAGTCCAAGGGACTCTCAAGAGGCTTCTCCAACACCACAGTTCAAAACATCAGTTCTTCAGCACTCAACTTTCTTTATATTCCAACTGTAACATCCATACCTGACTACTGGAAAAACCATAGCTTTGACTAGATGGACCTTTGTTAGCAAAGCAATGTCTGCTTTTTAAAATGCTGTCTAGGTTGTTCATAGCATTTCTTCCAAGAAGAAAGTGTCTTTTAATTTCATGGCTACAGTCATCATCTGCAGTGATTCAGGAGACGCCCCCAAAATAAAGTTTGTAACTGTTGCCATTGTTTCCCCATCTATTTCTCATGAAGTGATGAGACTGGATGCCATAATCTTCGTTTTTGAATCTTGAAGCTGGCTTGAATGAGTTTAAGCCAGATTTTTTACTCTCCTCTTTCAGTTTTATGAAGAGGCTCTTTAGTTCTTCTTCACTTTCTGCCATAAGGGTGGAGTCCTCTGCATATCTGAGATGATGTATTGTTGATATTTCTCCCAGGAATTTTGATTCCAGCTTGTGGTTCATCCAGCCTGGCATTTCACATGATGTACTCTACATATAAGTTAAATAAGCAGGGTGACAATATACAGCCTTTACATACTCCTTTCCCGATTTGGAACCAGTCTGTTGCTCCATGTCCAGTTCTAACTTGCTTCTTGAACTGAATATATATTTCTCAGGAGGCAGGTAAGGTGGTCTGGTATGTCCATCTCTTGAAGACTTTTCCACAGTTTGTTGTAATCTACATAGTCAAAGGCTTTGGCATAGTCAATAAAGCAGAAGTAGATGTTTTTCTGGAATTTTCTTGCTTTTCTGATGATCCAGCGGATGTTGGCAATTTGATCTCTGGTTCCTCTACCTTTTCTAAATCCAGCTTGAACTTCTGAAAGTTCACAGTTCCATGTACTGTTGACTCCTAGCTTGGAGAATTTTGTCCGTTACTTTACTAGCATGTGAGATGCAATTGTGTGATGGTGCAGTGCAATTGTACCAGGCAATTGTGTGGTAGTTTGAACATCCTTTGACATTGCCTTTCTTTGGGATTGGAATGAAAACTGACCTTTTCTATTCCTGTGGCCACTGCTGAATTTTCCAAATTTGCTGGCATATTGAGTGCAGCACTTTAACAGCATGATCTTTTAGCATTTGAAATAGCTCAACTGGAATTCCATCACCTCCACTAGCTGTGTTCCTAGTGATGCTTCCTAAGGGCCTCTTGACTTTGCATTCCAGGATGTCTGGCTCTAGGTGATTGATGACATTATCGTGGTTATCTGTGTTATGAAGATTTTTTTGGGGGGGAAGTATAGTTTTTTGTATTGTATAGGGGAGAGCTGGTATTTGAATTTTTACAAAATTGGTGGATTCTCATACAAGTGTTCTGAGGTACACACTTTGAGAAATACTCCATAAAAGCACTGAGAACCTGGGGAAAATTAAATGTGAAAAACTATCTCAGAGATATTAATCTGCTAGCTGAACACGCACGCAATACTGAAATGAAAAGGCAAATTTGATGCTAAAGCAAGAAAAATTTAGATTTAAAAGCTGGTAAAATATGCACAAGTCCATGGCCTAAAAGAATCAAAAATGTGATAAAATGACCCATATAAAAATTTAACCCTCTTTATCTCTGTAGCATTTGACAGGGCTTAATATAATTTCCCCAACTTTGAATTCTTTAATGATGTATTTACCTTTTCATAATTTTTCCAGTATATTTGGGCTTTTAAAATTACTTTGTTTTTAGTCCTTGTCCAGAAACATAGGGACCGATGATTGCCCCTCTCCCCCCACCAAGATTAACTGGCTTCTTCTATTCTCCTTCTAAATTTCATCCTAAGAATGATAATATCCAGTCATAAGTTAATTTCTCACCAATAACTTTTATGGTGCCTTTCACCAATGCCCTTGTCATTAGTGTCAGATGTCATCTGTTCTTTTAACTCCAGCTAATAATGCACAATGGCGATTCAAGAAGTAATGCTATTATACATTATAATATACATTATACATTAAAATAGCATTACTTCTTGAATCACCATTGTGCATTATTATCTGTATAATATCATATATGAAATGAGGCGCCAGTCCAGGTTTGATGCACGATACTGGATGCTTGGGGCTGGTGCACTGGGACGACCCAGAGGGATGGTATGGGGAGGGAGGAAGGAGGAGGGTTCAGGATGGGGAACATGTGTATGCCTGTGGCGGATTCATTTTGATATATGGCAGAACCAATACAATATTGTAAAGTTTAAAAATAAAATAAAATTTTAAAAAAATAAAAAAAAGAAACAACACCAGTAGATATAACACAAAAATAAATGTAAATGATAAAATAATACATTAAAAGAAAAGCCTTCAGCTATAAAAAAAAAAAAAAAAAGAAGAAGTAATGCTCAGGTAGGCAAATATATCAATGGTGTAGGACTGGGAGAGGATTGAATGAGAACACCCAAAACCTTGGTGAAGTGAAAACTAATGTGAGTTGATTTCAGAGGTGTTTTCAAGCACTGAGGAAGAAAATGTGTCCTAGACTAGGGATTCAAGAGAAAAGTCACAGAAGAGAGGATATTGCATGGGAGGGAAATATGAATAATGTAAGAAAGCAGGAGTCTGGAAGTTCAAATATCAAAGCTTTTCAGTGCCTAAACTGCAAGGAGGTGACCTGTAACTTGTCATTTGATAAGGCTTAGACCAGATATTTACAAAGTTTTATACAGCAGCAACAAATCCTATGAAATCAAAAAAATCTTACTAACAGAGACTTTTGTTTATTTCCTGAAGGCATGTAAATCTTAATATTAATATTTTAATTTACATTTACTATATTGTGTAGATTCTGAATTTGATTATGCCCACACAGTTGTAACTTGAAATGATTCTATATATATGGAAGAATGGTAATATTTTACCACCTACTTTCAACACCGATTCTCTGGGAGTCAGTGCCCCAGAATGAAGCGGAACAGTATTTTCCCATTACCCCAACATGGTTCTTACATAGCGGGAGCACAGAATAAAGCATTCAGGTGAACCAAGGTTCACGTTTTAACTTTTGTACTAACTTTAAAAAGTACATATTGCAAATGCCTATGGCTAGATCTGAAAAAGAGCTTATTCTATTTTTCTATTTTAATCACAATATGATCAATAAATGATTATAGTGTTGGCTCATCTGCCTGCTTGCTTTTACTTTGGTCTCTTTCTTCTTTTATTCTCTCTCCACTCCTTTATCTTCATGTGAAATTTACTTAGAAACTGATAAATTTCAGTTTCTACACTAATGAAATCTTCCATTTTTTAGTATGCCATTAGCACAACTCAGCACATGAATGCTTTCAATCTGTCCCAGAAAAAAGAAACCACTGGAAGAAAAATCATTTTGCAGTTTTCAAAATATATGATACTTTAGGATACTGTGCTATGTTGTGAGAAAAGATAGAGGAGGGCTTGGTTAAGGAAGAGAAAAAAAAACTGTGGTATCAGTACCTAGAATTTGTATTGTCCTTGAGGTAATTTGGGTGCTAATGTGATGATCAGGACCTAAACCACAATTACTGTAAATAAGGCAAGTGGGTATCTGTCTTAGTGATTGGTACTTGTATCAGAAGAGAATGACAATGTGAAAAAAATGTGTATTCAAATAAGCAAAGCAAATATAAAATTAAATCTGTACTTTGATTACAGAAAACTTTCTGTTAAATCAAAGGCAAGGAATATGAGGACTTGCAAACAATTGTTTTTGAATGGTTTTAGATTGCTGCTGCTGCTGCTAAGTCTCTTCAGTCGTGTCCAACTCTGTGCGACCGCATAGACAGCAGCCCACCAGGCTCCCCTGTCCCTGGGATTCTCCAGGCAAGAATACTGGAGTGGGTTGCCATTTCCCTCTCCGGTTTTAGATTGGGCCTCTCTATTTGCTGTTGCTGTTTATTCTCAGTACAAAAAGAAACTTATGGCACTTTATGAACCATGTCAGTATGAGCATTTGACTCTCTTTTTCTTTTGGTAACCTGAGTCACCATTTTTGAGGACTGTTAATATTCAGTCCTTTATTTCCCCCCTGCCTTGCCACTCTTTAATGTTACTCTGTGTTCCTATTTTCACACTTTAACTTTTCCTCTGTTCAACAGAAAGCACTTTAATCTTCCAATATGCCTTAAATTAGCATGAGTAATTCATTTATTATTTCATAAATATTTATTGAACTTTTTCTCTGCACCAGTTCTTGTGCTAAGTGGTGAGGATACAGATTGAGCAAGACTAACCTGATCTCTGCTCTCAGAAGCTTTGAGTTCTTTAGAAAATAGATAATATTAAGCTATAATAGTCATAAAGTGTGATGCATATCAGGATGAAGAAAGTACATGCATCTTTGTGAGACACAGCATGAAGGCCTCATCTTGTTAAGAAGTCAAGGAAAGCCTCCTGAAAAAAGTAAATGTTTAAGGTGAGATATTAAAGATACATTGGACAAAAGATGTGGAAAAGAGGGATAAGTGTAGAAAACCTACGAAAATGCCTTCCAATGAGGCATTTCAATTAGTTTAGTATATTTAATGATTTAAAATAAGAGTGATTGCACTTTATTCTAAAACAGATAAGAAGCTGTTAACTGTTAACAATTAAAATGCAGATAGAAACCAATATGTTGCAGATCCTCATGTAACATCTGCATACACATACCTCAAGTTCTTGCTCACACTGACTTTTAGATCACTGCTCTCCCAGCCTCTTGTGACTCTGAAACAATTTCTTAGAAACTTAAGGTATTGCCTATATGTCTTTACAACCCTTTTCATTCATATTGCCTACCCACTTTCAATCCCTTAATTTCAGTGAGACTTCACACGTGCCAGTCTTCTTCCCAGTTACAAATTCTGCCATTGTTCCACGTGACATCAACATCCACACAGGGATCCAAACGACACCCTAGTCACCAAGCATGTGGAGCTACACTTCCTCCAGGATGCTCCTCCATCCTCCTGAGACACTCCGATATTGTAGTAGGTTTTAAAATTGTTCCCAAACTACAAAATCTCACATCTTAACCACAATATTTCATAATTCTCTTGTAACCATGGAAGAAAAGACTAAGCAAGCTGTTGTGATGTCTTAATGAAGAAGGAGGACTTCCCCAGTGGTGCTAGTAGTAAAGAATCCACCTGCCGATAGAGGATGCACAAGAGACATGGGTTCAATCCCTGGGTTGGGAAGATCCCCTGGAGTAGAAGATGGCCACCTGCTCCAGTATAGTTGCCTGGAAAATTCCATGGACAGTGGAGCCTGGCAGACTATAGTCGGATATGAATGAGTGACTGAGTATACTCACAAAGTGGTAAAAATAAAGCAATTATATACTGAACAATGCAAGCATCATTACTTTTAATCCTGATGGAAAACAAATGTAATAAACATATTTTTACCTTCTTTTGACATATTTGAAAAATGGTTTAGGGTAGTTAAATAATATCCCTAAGGTCATATGAACAGATCATAACAAATTTGAGTTTTGAAGCCAAGTTGTTGTCCAGAATGCAGAGATCAAGACTTTAACCACTATTGTTTACCCAGAAGCTAGGTTATCTGCACAGAAAAATAAGTTCTATTCTTCCAATAAAGAGAAATATAATAATAAAACCTCAAATATATATTATAAATCAGTGAACTTATTGCTTATATGACATTTATTTTTATATGACTCCAATCTTCCAACACAATAAAATTAAAGGAAATATCTCAAGATAGAATTTAAAAGGAAACACATATAATGTATAACTTGGTAGTGACAGAGAATGGAGGTCAAAACTTAACAAATAAAGACATTTTGAATATATTTCTTAGTTTGATTTACCATCTCTTTATACCTCTACAGAAGATACAGGTTTTTGCTAACTGGAGTTGGTCATCTACAACCTCCTGGACTTGTCTGCAACAGTTATCAATATTAATCCTTTTCCTTCTTGAAAATCTCCTCCCATTGAATTCAATGTTAATGAATTCTGTGAGTTTGTTTACCTTTCTGATTATACTTTCTCCAATCTTTTTTTCTCACTCTATATTTGACACAACTTCTGTTTTCAAAACTTTCATTAATTTAACTTTGTGGGAAAGTACAGCATAATAATATCATTGAAAATGAAGTCACTCAGTCATGTCCAACTCTGCGACCCCGTGGACTGTAGCCCACCAGGCTCCTCCATCCATGAGATTCTCCAGGCAAGAATACTGGAGTGGGTTGCCATTTCCCTCTCCAGGGGATCTTCCCAACCCAGGGATTGAACCCAAGTCTCCCTCATTGCAGGCAGACGCTTTAACCTCTGAGCCACCAGAGAAGCCCCAATAGCATTAACTGACAAAAAAAAATATTGATCCCTTCATTAGAATAATGTACATCTGATTATTTGCATAAATGTTACGTATTGGTTCTGGAATCCGTGGATAGAATTGAGTCTATATATGAATGCCTATAAAGTCAGCCATCCTAGGTTAAAAACACCAAATTTATTATTTCCCTTGAGATTACTTTGGTTTCACCTAACATGATCCACACTGCATTGGGCACTGCAAGACAGGCTTTGTCTCTAGTCCATCTCTGGCATAGTGCCTACATTATATAGTACAAAAGGCAGTCATTAAAAGTTGTTAACTGAAAATAAATGATTTTTGTTTTAAAATAATGATTTTCCTAATTGCTCGTGTCTTCTTAGCTCTAGTTCTGTATCACAACTATATTTCTCTATCATGCTGAATTTGAAAATTAGTGTGTTTATAATTAATTATAGAAGAATAGATTCTAGAAAATTTTTTTTTAATTTTTGTTTTCTTAAAATAACCTAGACCTGATACTTCAGAATCACCTTCTCATCTTATTCTCTCTGCTATTCTCATTCCAGGCCTCCTTAATCTAATTCAAGAACATTTCATTACTTCTCTAACCTGTTTGCTTTGATTCTTCCCATAATATGGAATGTTGTAGTCCATATTTATTAATATATTACTAATTTAAAGAATTTTATGTTTCTCATGCTCAAAAAAAATCTTGATGTGTTAAAAGTTAGATACAGGATGAATAAAATATTTAAAGTATAATTGAAGATATATAATCTAACCATATCTATTCAGCAACATCCAAAAAATGTTTAGTACTTTTTTATGTTTTAAGATCTGAATATTTCTCCATGTTTTAGCTTTTACTTTCCCACTACTTGAAATTCTCTCCTTATTTCACCTCTGCATATCTAAATAGAGCTTAACTTTACACACAGCACTCAAATACTGCCTTATACCAGATTCTGAAAACCAGCATATGATATGATAAAATTAAATTAGTAAGAGAAAAATATAATTACATGCAGAGTATTTTGAAGAAGTTCTTCAAGAAATCACTGAAAAACAATATAGCTGTTAATAAGAGGAATATAACAAAAATAGAGAGAATACTATACATATATTTAATGTTTTCAGTAACTCTGTCCTTCACTCTGAGTTTTAGAGAATTGCTTCAGTAAATACGAAATAAAAATCAAATCAATGGATATACAAAATTAAAACATTCAGTCTGAATAGATGTTAGAATATTAGAAACATCTAGTTATTTTGCTTATTTGAATTGTAAAAGATCTTAAATAAGGAAAAAAATACAGAACTGGATTAAGTGCTTACATTTTTGAGACTAAAAATAAAGTGAGGGAACAGAGGAAATAAGAAGATGGTGTTTGGATTGTTAGGAAAACACAATGAGGAAATTCAAGGAAACTTTAAAAAGATGAAAAATCTAATACAAACCACACAGTCTAACCAAAATCATAGTTAATTCATTTTTGTAGGAAAAAACTGAGTGACTGTTGTCAGGTTTTGCATGTTAGTGAGGCCAGGATGCCTTAAAGTTGATCCTTAGCACAGTAAAACATTTATTTTGGCTGAGATGAAATGGTTTTCTGAATTTCTGCAACAGACATTAGTAGCTCTGGAAAACTGCTGAGACATATGTATGTGTGTGTGTGTGTGTGTATGTATATGTGTATATATATATATATATATATATATATATATATATATATAAAATAGATGTATCTACTCCAATCCCAAAGAAAGGCAATGCCAAAGAATGCTCAAACTGCCACACAATTGCACTGAACTCACACACTAGTAAAGTAATGCTCAAAATTCTCCAAGCCAGGCGTCAGCAATACATGAACCATGAACTTCCAGATGTTCAAGCTGGTTTTAGAAAAGGCAGAGGAACCAGAGATCAAATTGCCAACATTCGCTGGATCATGGAAAAAGCAAGAGAGTTCCAGAAAAACATCTATTTCTGCTTTATCGACTATGCCAAAGCCTTTGACTGTGTGGATCACAATAAACTGTGGAAAATTCTGAAGGACATGGGAATACCAGACCACCTGACCTGCCTCTTGAGAAACCTCTATACAAGTCAGGAAGCAACAGTTAGAACTGGACATGGAACAACAGACTGGTTTCAAATAGGAAAAGGAGTACATCAAGTCTGTATATTGTCACCCTGCTTATCTAACTTATATGCAGAGTACATCATGAGAAATGCTGGGTTGGAAGAAGCACAAGCTGGAATCAAGATTGCCGGGAGAAATATCAATAAACTCAGATATGCAGATGACACCAGCCTTATGGCAGAAAGTGAAGAGGAACTAAAAAGCCTCTTGATGAAAGTGAAAGAGGAGAGTGATAATTTAGCTTAAAGCTCAACATTCAGAAAACGAAGATCATGGCATCTGGTCCCATCACTACATGGGAAATAGATGGGGAAATAGTGGAAACAGTGTCAGACTTTGTTTTGGGGGGCTCCACAAATCACTGCAGATGGTGATTGAAGCCATGAAATTAAAAGAGGCTTACTCCTTGGAAGAAAAGTTATGACCAACCTAGACAGCATATTAAAAAGCAAAGATAGCTTGGGGCTAGTGCACTGGGACGACCCAGAGGGATGGTATGGGGAAGGAGGAGGGATGGGGAGCACATGTATACCTGTGATGGATTCATTTTGATATTTGGCAAAACTAATACAATTATGTAAAGTTTAAAAATAAAATAAAAAAAAAATTTGGTCCAAAAAAAAAAAAAAGGAAAAAAAAAAAAAAAGCAAAGATATTACTTTGCCAACAAAGGTCTGTCTAGTCAAGACGGTCATGTTTTTCTAGTGGTCATGTATGGATGTGAGAATTGGACCGTGAAGAAAGCTGAGTGCTGAAGAATTGATGCTTTTGAACTGTGGTGTTGGAGAAGACTCTTGAGAGTCCTTTGGAATGCAAGGAGATCCAACCAGTCCATCCTAAAGGAGATCAGGCCTGGGTGTTCGTTCAACTCATGCGAAGAGTTGACTCATTGGAAAAGACTCTGATGCTGGGAGGGATTGGGGGCAGGAGGAGAAGAGGAAGACAGAGGATGAGATGGCTGGATGGCATCACCAGCTCGATGGACATGAGTTTGATTAAGCTCTGGGAGTTGGTGATTGACAGGGGGCCTGGCGTGCTGCATTTCATGGGGTCACAAAGAGCTGGACATGACTGAGTGACTGAACTGAACTGAACTGATAATATATATAATTATACTAAAATAAAGCTATATATTATATATGCATGCACATTTTTAAGTCAAATTTTTAAAATATTTTTTACATGTGAATACATCTTAATTATGGCAAGGTAAACTAATATTGTTTTGTTTGTGACCAGGAAAAACTTGCTAAATAATTTTTAAAAAATAAATTGAAATTTTGAAAATAATAATAGTATAGTTATTTGAAAGACTCTTTAAAATATATTCTATAAGCCATTTAATATTTTATGTTGTTTTTAAGACTATCAGAGATGTTTAAAGATATTGCAACTTACTTTTTTGTATGAGGAAATGCTATAAAATAATAGACATTTCTAGAAGTTCTTTAGTAGTTAAGCATAATCAAATAATTCACTGTACTAGGATACATTTCAGAAAAAAAGTCTGGAGAAGCTTTCTATCTTATAAATTTATTCTAATGCCTTTTTTCGGAAGTGTTCGCTAATTTTGAAGGCTGTCGGCAGTTAAAACACTTGAAAAAATTTAAACATGAGAATTCACAATGTAATCATGGCTACTTAAAATCTTGTATAATCATGCTGTCAATCATCACAACAAATACTCATTTCAGGAGATTTTAATACCAGAGCCTTGAGGGAAGAATTAGTCTAATTTTCCTCTTTACCACCAGATATAAATAACAATCCACACAAATCTAGGAGAGAGAAGAAATCTCAAGTACTTCCTCTTGATAGTCTCTTGAGCTAGATTTCTCTTGGCAACCACTCAAGGTGACAAAAAGAGGAGTGGGGTTCTGTCTTTAAGAAAAATTCTCAATTGTCAGTCATATTATTAGTAGGTTTTGGTATGAAACATTGTAAATGGAAAACATTTCAAAATAAAGAAATGAAATAGAGACATACAGGTTGCATTAGAATGTTTGTGTGGGATGAACCATTCTATAAAGGTCATTTATTTGATTAAGCATATGTCTTAACATCACTTTCACAGAGCAGTGGTATTAATTGTTTAGATCCAAAGAGGTTATAAATGAAAAACTAAATTTACAATAAACGCAATGATAGACCAATTTGTTAGAGAAATCTATATGGTTCTGAATGTATCCCACACATATTTATTCAGCATCTGCTATCAGATTCTGTACTATATGCTGAGAAAAAAATTAAACAATTACAAACATGTGTATATAATATAAATTGCAATCAAGATTGCTGGGAGAAATCACAACCTCAGGTAGGCAGATAATACCTCTTTAATGGCAGACAGTGAAGAGGAATTAAAGAGCCTCTTGACGAAGGTGAAAGAGGAGAATGAAAAAACTGGCTTAAAACTCAGCATTCAAAAAACTAAGATCATGGCATTTGGTCCTATCACTTCATGGCAAATAGAAGGGTAAAATGTAGAAACAGTGTCAGATTTCATTTTCTTGGGCTCCAAAATCAAGGCAGACTGATGGTGACTGCAGCCATGAAATTAAGACACTTGCTCCTTGGAAGAATAGCTATGTTAAACCTAGACAATGTTTTAAAAAGCAGATATATTACTTTGCCAACAAAGGTCTGTATAGTCAAAGCTATGGTTTTTCCAGTAGTCATGTATGGACATGAGAGTTGGACCATAAAGTAGGCTGAGCACCAAAGAATTGATGCTTTCAAACTGTGGTGTTAAAGACCCCTGAGAGTCCCTTGGACAGCAAGGAGTTCAAAGCAGTCAATTATAAAGGAAATCAACCCTGAATATTCATTGGAAGGACTGATGCTGAAGCTGAAGCTCTAATATTTTGGTCACCTGATGCGAAGAGCTGACTCACTGGAAAAGACCCTGATGCTGGGAAAATTTGAGAGCAAGAGGAGATGGGGGAGACAGAGGATGAGATGCTTGTTTGGCATCACTGACTCAATGGACATGAGTTTGAACAAACTCAGGGAGATAGTGATAGACAGAGAAGCCTGGTGTGCTGTAGTTCATGGGGTCACAAAGAGTTAGACATGACTTAGTGACTGAACCACAAAAACAATATATTCATAGGTAAATTATATTTATATATATGTAAAATATCTAAGATATGTTTGTAAAAAGCCTCCAGAAGTTTCAATATTATGGTAATTTTCAATACCATAGTTATAACACTCATGTGCACACACACAAATTTGTGACCAAGGATAACACATGACCATTTACTTTCAAGTCAAAATGTGACTGGTGTACTTATTCGTATTAGTCCTTTATTATGATATAACCCATTTGTGATGGATCCTATAAGCAAACAATAAAAATAAAATTATTATTCTCAAATGGCTCACCCAGCACCTCTCTTCTACTGTATCTCCCTGTTAGTAAAATCTGGACAGGTAATACAAAACAGCAAAGCATACATAAATATATATGCTGCTGCTGCTAAGTCACTTCAGTTGTGTCCGACTCTGTGCGACCCCGAAGACGGCAGCCCACCAGACTCCCCTGTCCCTGGGATTCTCCAGGCAAGAACACTGGACTGAGTTGCCATTTCCTTCTCCAATGCACGAAAGTGAAAAGTGAAAGTGAAGTCGCTCAGTCGTGTCCGACTGTTTGCGACCCCACGGACTGCAGCCTACCAGGCTCCTCCATCCACGGGATTTTCCAGGCAAGAGTACTGGAGTGGGGTGCCATTGCCTTCTCCGATTTATATATATATATATATATATATATATATATATATATACACACTCATATATAAAATAGGGAAAGCTTGGGAAAAAAAGCTTTTTTTTTTTTTGTCAGATGCATGTGTAGCTAGGATTTTGGATGTAATTAGCCTTTTATATTGATGCACTTGTAGAAAATCCAGACAGAAAGTGAGGTCTTCTTCCTGCTCCTTCTGCTGGCACTGCTAGCAAAACTGTTACAGAGTCCTGACATGTTTGAAAGCAGTGTCCCCTCTTGAGCTTCCTGAATGACCAAGAGTTGTTTTGCTGAGGACAACAAGCAGTTTTCCCAATTTTAATTGTCTTCTTATCAAGAATTTGTGATAAGTCTAACAGAAACAGCTTCTTAATTCTTGAATCACAACTTCTGCAGTGTATCCTTGAAATCAGTTATACATGCTTCTCCCTTGGGCCCATTCTAAACAGCCATCTT
The DNA here is from genome assembly GCF_029378745.1 of Bos indicus. Taxonomy (NCBI): domain Eukaryota; kingdom Metazoa; phylum Chordata; class Mammalia; order Artiodactyla; family Bovidae; genus Bos; species Bos indicus. The sequence continues at coordinate 23,201,860 of NC_091776.1, read as the reverse complement.
TAAGCCCTTGTAATAAATTGTTATGTACAAAATTACCAATGTCAAATCAGTTGCTAATTAAGGTAGTTGAGATTGGTGCAGTTTTCTTTATCTTGCTTTACCTGATAAACCAACCATCCAATAAACATTCTTCAATGTGTGCAATAACTCAAATACTGACAAAATGTATCCCCAATCATGGTTTAACTAGTGATTTAAGAAGAGAATTAAAAATGAAAAGCTTGACTTAGATGTTCTGAATATAGAAATGTCAGATTACACAAATGAGCAATGGTTTAGCTTTTTATGTTCAGAGGGGAAAAAAGATTGCCAACTCAATAAATGCAAAAAAAAAGGAAAACCTTAAAAACAAAAACCTGTCTCATGAATTTACTCTTGACAACTTATCTTTGAAATTTAGTAAAATTAAGTATTCAAAGACAGCATGTTATTTTAATAGCATCCTAGGAACTCTATTGATATAGATATTGATATAAACATTTATATATATTCCAGTCCTATGGCTTAAAATTCCATCTGCATGCCAAATGTATAACTTAAGCTTCAAACTCTCCTCCAAGTGCCAGACTTGCTTATTCCAATGTCTGTTTGACATCTCCTTGGATGTTTGGTTCAGTTCAGTTTAGTTCAGTTCAGTTCAGTCCCTCAGTCATGTCCGACTCTTTGCAACCCCATGAGTTGCAGCACACCAGGCCTCCCTGTCCATCACCAACTCCCGGAGTTCACTCAAACTCATGTCTATCAAGTCGGTGATGCCATCCAGCCATCTCATCCTCTGTCTTCCCCTTCTCCTCCTGCCCCCAATTCCTCCCAGCATCAGAGTCTTTTCCAATGAGTCAACTCTTCGCATGAGGTGGCCAAAGTACTGGATGTTTGGTAGGCATCTCAAATTTATCTAAAGCAACTATGCATCCCTGATTCTTCTGCCTCCCACATGGTCTCTACTCCAGTAAATATCACTACCATTTGCCATCTGGAGTCATCCTCCTTTTTATTTTGCCTCTTTTATTCTCACCAGAAACATCCATCTTAGAAAAATATATGTTCATATATATTCTAAATTTATGCACATTTAGTCATATTCACTGTTATTACTCTTACCTAAGCATCATAATCTCTCTCTTGAATATTTCCCAAACCTCCTAAATAACCTCTCTACTTTTGCTCTTTACCTTGACAAATCTAACCTCCTTGCAGAAACTGGAACAATTTCTGCAAGGAGGTTATTTGCAGAATAACTAATAATCACAGAATAAATAATGTGATCTGAAATATAAACCACATCACATTATTTCTCTGATCAATAATCTCCAATCACTAGGAATGAAATAACACTTGGAATATAATTCGACAGCCTTCCTGTGACCTGCAGGATCCATCTGCTTTGCTAATGATAAATAAAGTTGAACATATTTTCATATCCTTAGTTATCATGTTACATACTCTTGGGTGAGCTCTTTGTTCAGATCTTTTGCCTATTTTTTATTTGGGTTGTTTATTTACTTAATGTTGAGTTTTAAGCATTCTTGTTTAAATTCTGGATCCAAGTCCTTTAGCAAAATTTTTGCGAATACTTCTTTTTTTGCCAGCCTGCATCTTGTCTTTTCATTCTTCTTTCACAGGGAAAAACACTTTAATTTTAATAAAGTTCAACATAGCAGGTTTTTATTTCATGGATATTTCTGATGTAACGGAAAAATCATTAATCCTAAGGACACAAAACATCTGTTCTATGTTGTCGTCTATATAGTCCAAAGTTTTGTATTGATATTTAGGTTTATGAACCATTTAGAGTTAATTTTGTAAAAATTGTAATTTCTATATTTAGATTTATTTCTTTTTGCAGCACCATTTGTTAAAAAGACTTTACCTCCATTAAATTACCTTTGTGTCTTTGACAAAATATGTTTGATTATATTTGTATGGATCTACTTCTGGGCGGTCTACCACATTCCATTGATCTATGTGCCTGTTTTTTTTAATACTTTGGTGTCATAATTACTTTATAGTAAATTCTGAAATTAGATGGATCGAGCCTTCCACCTTTTCTTCTTCCTTGTTTTAATGGCTATTCTAGGTCTTTTTTCTTTCCCAAAAAACTTTAGAATCAGTTTGTTGATTAGGTCTTTATTAATCAAACATGAGATATGTATGTAAATGTTCTTACAAGTTGTTATATGGATCAGTCATTTCACACACAAAGATTCATTTTCAGATTGCTAACTTAAAACTTTCAGTGTTTGTAATTACGGCATCTTGAGAAAAGGTATCTAGTTTATCACCATTAAGTAGGATGTTAACTGTATATTTTTGGAGATGTTGAAGCTGAAACTCCAATACTTTGGACACCTGATGAGAAGAGCTGACTCATTTGAAAAGAACCTGATGATGGGAAAGATTGAGGGCAGAAGGAAAAGGAGATGGCAGAGGATGAGATGGTTGGATGGCATCATCACCTCAATGGACATGGGTTTGAGTGAACTCCAGGAGTTGGTGATGGACAGGGAGGCCTGGCATGCTGCAGTTTATGGGGTTGCAAAGAGTCGGACATGGCTGAGTGAACTGAACTGAACTGAACTCTTTATCAAAAAGTTTTCTTAAACATGGCCAAACAACACAGATCACAAACTATATTGATAAAAGGGCTATTTTAAAGTCAAAAATATGTGTTAATTAAGAGATTAAAAACAAGTCCAGAGTATAGAAGATATTTGCAAAATATATCAAGCATATATAAAAATCCTATAAGTCAATAAGAGAAAGACAGATACTGTGATAGAAAATACGTGTGGCAGGGGCAGATATGAATAGCATGGGGAAGTTGTGAAATCTGCATTGATATTAGAACCACAGCCTACAGAAAGCCCATTGCAACTTCCAGCTGAACTGCTTCCTAATTAAAAAAAAAAAAAAGTTTTCAATAAGATTTAGATAAAACTAATAGACACAAAACAAATATGCAAAACGTGCTAAACACAAACATAACTGATGAACTGCCACAGAAACAAATGACTTTTTAGAAATGAGGGAGCTGTTGTATGGATTGTGAATAATTTAAGATGCATCTTGATTATTTCCTCGTAACATACAGCTCATCATGTCAAAACTCTAGATAAGATTGTTTGTATCATTGTTGTTTATAAAACTTTTAGATAATGTTTTGATAATGTTACACATCAGGTCATTTTTCCCTCCAAATGTTCCCTTTCTTTCTCATCTCTCCTTAGTTCATATTCTTCCAGGTTTTTTCAGATGAACCAAATTATTTCTCATATCTTCATTTTTGAGCATGGTATGATTCCTGATGGAATCATTATTTATGTTACCTCCCAGATCAATATTGCATAGGAACCTGGAATGTCAGGTCCATGAATCAAGGCAAATTGGAAGTGGTCAAATGAGATGGCAAGAGTGAATGTCGACATTCTAGGAATCAGCGAACTGAAATGGACTGGAATGGGTGAATTTAACTCAGATGACCATTATATCTACTACTGCGGGCAGGAATCCCTCAGAAGAAATGGAGTGGCCATCATGGTCAACAAAAGAGTCCGAAATGCAGTACTTGGATGCAATCTCAAAAACGACAGAATGATCTCTGTTCGTTTCCAAGGCAAACCATTCAGTATCACAGTAATCCAAGTCTATGCCCCAACCAGTAACGCTGAAGAAGCTGAAGTTGAACGGTTCTATGAAGACCTACCAGACCTTTTAGAACTAACACCCAAAAAAGATGTCCTTTTCATTATAGGGGACTGGAATGCAAAAGTAGGAAGTCAAGAAACACCTGGAGTAACAGGCAAATTTGGCCTTGGAATACGGAATGAAGCAGGGCAAAGACTAATAGAGTTCTGCCAAGAAAATGCACTGGTCATAGCAAACACCCTCTTCCAACAACACAAGAGAAGACTCTATACATGGACATCACCAGATGGTCAACACCGAAATCAGACTGATTATATTCTTTGCAGCCAAAGATGGAGAAGCTCTATACAATCAGCAAAAACAAGACCAGGAGCTGACTGTGGCTCAGACCATGAACTCCTTATTGCCAAGTTCAGACTTAAATTGAAGAAAGTAGGGAAAACCACTAGACCATTCAAGTATGACCTAAATCAAATCCCTTATGATTATACAGTGGAAATGAGAAATAGATTTAAGGGCCTAGATCTGATAGATAGAGTGCCTGATGCACTATGGAATGAGGTTCATGACACTGTACAGGAGACAGGGATCAAGACCATTCCCATAGAAAAGAAATGCACAAAAGCAAAATGGCTGTCTGGGGAGGCCTTACAAATAGCTGTGAAAGGAAGAGAAGGGAAAAGCAAAGGAGAAAACGAAAGATATAAACATCTGAATGCAGAGTTCCAAAGAATAGCAAGAAGAGATAAGAAAGCCTTCTTCAGTGATCAATGCAAAGAAATAGAGGAAAACAACAGAATGGGAAAGACTAGGGATCTGTTCAAGAAAATGAGAGATACCAAAGGAACATTTCATGCAAAGATGAGCTCAATAAAGGACAGAAATGGTATGGACCTAATAGAAGCAGAAGATATTAAGAAGAGATGGCAAGAATACACAGAAGAACTGTACAAAAAAGATCTTCACGACCCAGATGATCATGATGGTGTGATCACTGACCTAGAGCCAGACATCCTGGAATGCGAAGTCAAGTGGGCCTTAGAAAGCATCACTACGAAGAAAGCTAGTGGAGGTGATGGAATTCCAGTTGAGCTATTCCAAATTCTGAAAGATGATGCTGTGAAAGTGCTGCACTCAATATGCCAGTGAATTTGGAAAACTCAGCAGTGGCCACAGGACTGGAAATGGTCAGTTTTCATTCCAATCTCAAAGAAAGGCAATGCCAAAGAATGCTCAAACTACCGCACAATTGCACTCATCTCACACGCTAGTAAAGTAATGCTCAAAATTCTCCAAGCCAGGCTTTAGCAATATGTGAACCATGAAATTCCTGATGTTCAAGCTGGTTTTAGAAAAGGCAGAGGAACCAGAGATGAAATTACCAACATCCATTGGATCATAGAAAAAGCAAGAGAGTTCCAGAAAAATATCTATTTCTTCTTTATTTACTATGCCAAAGCCTTTGACTGTGTGGATCACAATAAACTGTGGAAAATTCTTCAAGAGATGGGAATACCAGACCACTTGATCTACCTCTTGAGAAATTTGTATGCAGGTCAGGAAGCAACAGTTAGAACTGGACATGGAACAATAGACTAGTTCCAAATAGGAAAAGGAGTTCATCAAGGCTGTATATTGTCATCCTGTTTATTTAACATATATGCAGAGTACATCATGAGAAATGCTGGACTGGAAGAAACAAAAGATGGAATAAAGATTGCCGGGAGAAATATCAAGAACCTCAGATATGCAGATGATACCACCCTTATGGCAGAAAGTGAGGAGGAACTCAAAAGCCTCTTGATGAAAGTGAAACTGGCGAGTGAAAAAGTTGGCTTAAAGGTCAACATTCAGAAAACGAAGATCATGGCATCCGGTCCCACCACTTCATGGGAAATAGATGGGGAAACAGTGGAACAGTGTCAGCCTTTATTTTTCTGGGCTCCAAAATCAGTACAGATGGTGACTGCAGCCATGAAATTAAAAGACGCTTACTCCTTGGAAGGAAAGTTATGACCAACCTAGATAACATATTCAAAAACAGAGACATTACTTTGCCAGCAAAGGTCCGTCTAGTCAAGGCTATGGTTTTTCCTGTGGTCATGTATGGATGTGAGAGTTGGACTGTGAAGAAAGCTGAGCACTGAAGAATTGATGCTTTTGAACTGTGGTGTTGGAGAAGACTCTTGAGAGTCCCTTGGACTGCAAGGAGATCCAACCAGTCCATTCTGAAGGAGATCAGCCTTGGAATTTCTTTGGAAGGAATGATGCTAAAGCTGAAACTCCAGTACTTTGGCCACCTCATGCGAAGAGTCGACTCATTGGAAAAGACTCTAATGCTGAGAGTGATTAGGGGCAGGTGGAGAAGGGGACGACAGAGGATGAGATGGCTGGATGGCATCACTGACTCGATGGACATGGATCTAAGTGAACTTCGGGAGCTGGTGATGGACAGGGAGGCCTAGCGTGCTGCAATTCATGGCGTCACAAAAAGTTGGACACGACTGAGCGACTGATCTGATCTGAAATCTTCTAGTAATTCCCCTCCTCCTCTCTTGTTTGTCCATCTACTTTCCTGTAATTCTTCTTAGACATCCTTCTTATAGACAATGTTTAGGGACCCATTCTAGACCAGTCTTAGCTACCACTTTCTGCACATTCACAGTGAATAACATGGACTTCCCTGGTGGCTCAGATGCCTGCAATGCAGGAAACCTGAGTTCAGTCTCTGGGTTGAAAGATACCCTGAAGATAGGAATGACTGCCCACACCAGTATTCTTGCCTCAAGAATTCCATTAACAGAGGAGCCTGGTGGGCTATACAGTCCATGGGGTTGCAAAGAGTCAGACACCACTGAGCAACTAACACATTAATGGATAATATACTTCCATTTTGGAGAAGGAAATGGCAGCCCACTCCAGTATTCTTGCCTAGAGAATCCTGTGGAGGGAGAAGCCTGGTGGGCTGCTGTCCATTGGGTCGCACAGAGTCGGACAAGACTGAAGCAACTTAGCATGCATGCATGCGTTGGAGAGGGAAATGGCAACCCACTCCAGTTTTCTTGCCTGGAGAATCCCAGGGGCAGAGGACCCTAGTGGGCTGCCATCTATGGGGTTGCACAGAGTTGGACACGACTGAAGCGACATAGCAGCAGCAGCAGACTTGCATTTCATCCTGATAGCATAGTGTTAGACACATAATAGCCATGTAATCAGTAAATAAATGATCAAGAAGCAGAAATAATAATCCCAATTGCCAACATTTAAACTATTTTAGAAGCAGATTTTATGATGTATAAATAGAAATAATAATGTGATGTATTACCCATTTTAATATGTTTTCTGAACATAGATATAACGACAGCCTGTTGCAGATGTTGGGAAAGCAGAGCAGAATTGTCTGCTCTGCTTCACTTAAAATTTATTTTAAAATTCAATTTTTATCATTGAAAGGTAAACACATTTGACCTTATATTCCAGAGATTTTAAAATGTCCATTGTCAGCTTTCAATACGAAACATTATTTCTCTTATTTTCTAAAGAATTCCAATGTTATTAAAACGTTAAAAGATATAGCATGTTTGTTTGTAAAATGCTATAGGCCAAGATTATTCATATTAAGAAAGGCTGTTTTAAAGAAATGATAAATTTTCACTTAGAGGAAGTGTCAAAAACTCAAAGATCAATACATAAACTTTTCCCCAAGAGTTAGCAATTCATATTGTGGCTTATAGAGTCTTCCTTATTTTTAAAACTAATGATAGAAATACTGAATCATACTTACAGAAAACGTCAAGTGAAAGAAAATGCAAGATAAATTTTGAATACTTGTGATGCTAAGAAATCAGTTATACTTATTAAGTAAAAACATTATGTAGATAAATGAACATATTTTTTCAAAAGGTTTTATATCCATAAGGTACCATTTGTACCTCATTTATTCTTAACTCTCCCAAATCTTAATTTGCTAATTTTTTCATCATTTCAGAGGTTAAATTTCTTTATGCTATTTTATTCTGCCTCTTTTCTCTGTTGCTTCATCAGATATAGCCTAGAAAATCATGTTCAAATATTTTATCTTTATCATCCAGTTAAAATTATTTACATAAATGCTACAGTATGTTGCTTTTGGTTTAAATATTCTTTTATTCTGTGATTTTACAATATGTTTCCTAATTTGCAAAACCTCACAAAACACATGTGCACACATGCAAATTAATAATAACAGAAAAATGACAAAATTATTTTTCTTTGCATTGGTGATTTACCCTTCTTTGCTGGCATAATTTTCACATAGCTGTAAGGGAGATTTACATAGCTATGATAAGTCAAAACTGTTACATTTGAGTTAATGGATAGAATCATGATAGGATGAAAAACAGTACTTATGAAAGCTAAGTTCAAAACACAGGATTTATAAACCAAGAGCCGCATATTTCATAGCCCCAAAGTACCATGGAAATCAGAGCATAATGAAGGGCAAAGATTCCCAGAAACTAGTATTACTTATGAGTCTCTCTTCATTCCTGATTTTTCCTTTTCACCATGTGGGAAGCTTCTTTCACCTTCACCAATTTTCTTCCCAGTTAATTAGCATCATCACTCTTTTGCATGCTTGTGTTTGCTCAGTCACTCTCATGTCTGACTCCTTGTGACCCTATGCGCTGTAGTCTACCAGGCTCCTCTGTCCATGAGATTTCCCAGGCAAGAATACTGGAGTGGGTTTCCATTTCTACTACAGGGGATCTTCCTGACCCAGGGATCCAACATATGGGTACTGCATCTCCTGCTTTGCAGGTGGAATCTTGACTGCTGAGACACTGGGGAAGCCATTTGCATGCTTAGCAAACAGAAATAGAGAGACACCTTGTTTGTTTGTTTGTTTTCCCAAAAAAACAATTTTAAAAGTGCAAGAGAAAGACTATAATTTCTTAGCTTTGATTTTTTTTTCACCTTTTAGCAGAATGAGAGTGAAGGTTTATCAACTTTCACTGTACTTCTAGTTGCAGGTACAGAGTTTGAACAAACAGAAGGAAGTAATAGGTTCTGGGAAGAGCAAAACAATAAACATCAATTTTTGAATTAAATAAAAGGATAAAGAGTGTTGACTGCTCATCTTCTAACATGTAGTTAAAATCGCAAATCCTCATATTAAGAAAAGTAATACAAAAAAAGATGTGTGTGTTTTGTTTAGAATATATATTTTTAATGTTAAATTTACCAGTAACTCCCCTGGTTTAGTCTGCCCTCTTTATCCATGAAAACTTGTGTAGCACATAATTGGCACTCTGCAATGGATGCTATTCTTATTGCTAAACTATTCATACATCTTTCTGAAATTTCTAAACTAGAAAACATCACAAAATTTAATCATCTTGAGATTATAGTCATTGTTATTATGCAAACTTTGATACAAAGAAACAGAAATTTTCAGTTGTATCATATTTCAAAATATAGAGCTAGCTATATTCTAGCTCCCTGGAGAGAAGGGAATGGTAACCCACTCCAGTGTTCTTGCCTAGAAAATCCCATGGATGGAGGAGCCTGGTGGGTCCCAATCCATGGGGTCACAAAGAGTCGGCCACAACTGAGGGACTAACAGACTCATACACATCTTCTAGCTATCGTCTAATTTTAGGCAGGTTTTTGCAATGTTAGCCCTTAAGGTGTGCCTTCTCTTCTTACAAAGCTTCTGAGAAAGGAAAATTGACAACTGTACATCTTGGAAAAGAGATTGGGCCCATATAGTGCCTTTTCCCTGCTTTGTTTCATAAAGATTTCTGATATGGTAAATACTGAAATCCTTGTTGACTGTGCAAAGTCTGTGACTCTACTATTTTATGTGTCTTTAGAATCATTCCTGTTTATTTAGTTGCTTCTTTACCATAAAGGTAACCTGAGATAGCTTTATGTTAAATGAAACTTTCAATGTTTTTTAAATATTTTGTAAATAAAAATGAATGTATTGAAATAACTATTGGGGAAAATATTACATTTAGAAATATAAAAAGAAAGATTAGGATTAGATTGACTGGCATAATAAAGATGTTTTTAATTAATGGAAGTCATGGCTTTACATTATAAGGTAAACAGGCAAAGTGGAATTTTTCAAAGGAGAGAGATGAGTCAAAGAAAAAGAAACTACAAAAATAAAGGTGAAGCTGTATAGAAACAGGAAAATATTTTTGTCACAAGAAATATAGTAATTCTAGTAGATTAAGTGAAGACACAGATTAAAAAAATAGAAAAGGACACATTGTTACTATATAACATCTTCTTGAGTACAATTTACTAAGTTCTACAAAAACTTTGCTGTTCATTGAAAATATATTATTTATTGACACTATATAAAATTGTTGATGAAAAAGAAAATGCCAAAAATAAAAAAGAAAGAAAGAAAAAGAAAATGCCATAGTTAAGCTACTTGCCAAAATAATCACTTTTTGATGGGATACAGAGTCGGACATGACTGAGCGACTTCACTTTCACTTTTCACTTTCATGCACTGGAGAAGGAAATGGAAACCCACTTCAGTGTTCTTGCCTGGAGAATCCCAGGGACAGGGGAGCCTGGTGGGCTGCCATCTATGGGGTCGCACAGAGTTGGACACGACTGAAGCAACTTAGCAGCAGCAGCAGCAGCAGAGATACCTAGAATATTCATTTATTTTTGTATTTATTTGTAAATGTTTGAGTTCATTTATTTATTCTTTCAACAAATATTCATACGATTCATACAATGTGCTTGGGATTATACTGAGATTAATACCAGGGTTATTGGAATAGCAGTAAAAATAATTTACACAAATTTCAGGCATTATAAAGTTTATAATCACTAAAAAAGGGACTCAATAAAATATACAGAATATGAAATATTAATAACTACTGTGGTAAAAGATAGATGAGCAGCAAGAAATAGCATTTGTGACAGTTTTGTAAATTAAATGGGGAGATCAGTGAAGACCTCATGGATAAGGTTGAAATATCAATAAGAACTGGAGATTGTAGGGGTAAAAACATCCAAGGCAGAGAGACTTCTTTCTGCAAAAGTCCTGAGGCAGAATTACCCAGGACGGCCAGAGTTACCCAGAGCAGCTTCAAGTTTTACTCTAGAAAAACTTGAAAAGGAAAGTTAAAAAACTTGAAAGGAAGTAGTTAAAGGATTTATAACAATGGAGTGGCATGATCTAAATTATATTTAAATGTAAAGAAAGAGTAAAAGCAAGGAGATCACTTAACAGGCTATTCACAACAATCCAGTTTAGTGTGATTTATGGTATTAAAAAAGGTTATGAAAAGTAGTCAAATTTTGGAGAAATTTTGAAGTTATATCAGCATAAGTCCCTGACCATTTGGATATACTGGCAATTGAGGAAGAGATTATTTTGAAAAGCAGAGAAGTGCTTTTATTTTGAAAAGCAACATGGATGCACACAATATTGTCTATTGAATGCTTGGTGATAAATAAAAAACATAAATATAGAAATTTATATAAAATTAAGAGACATGTTGCAGATAGGAAAAGTAAATACTTTAATGAAGCATAAAAGTGTTAAGTTCTAGAAGAAACAAGACAGCCTGATTCTAAAAGTTATATGGAAGGAAAGAAGAGAATGAAAGTCAACATATTTGAAAAGTTAGATAAATGGTGAAATACACTGAAAGATATCAAGACATAAGGTAAAATTATAGAAATTAATAGGAAGGGGTATTAATACATGAATATAACATATACTAACATAACAAATATATACGACTATTGGGAATTTTGAGATAGAACTGGTATCTAATCTAAGTAGGGAATTCAGTAACAACAGATAGATGGTCTGTGGGAATCATTTATAGAAAAACAAATTAAATTGTATTCCTCCTTTGTACCAGATGCAAAGCTCAATTAAAATTTAAATAAGAAAATCAAGCTAGGTCAATATATCTTTACTTAGGTTAGGAAATGTTTTATTTTAAATTTAGTTCCATTCAGTCGCTCAGTCGTGTCCTACTCTTTGCGACCCCATGAATAGCAGCACGCCAGGCCTCCCTGTCCATCACCAACTCCCGGAGTTCACTGATACTCACGTCCATAGAGTCAGTGATGCCATCCGGCCATTTCATCCTCTGTCGTCCCCTTCTCCTCCTGCCCCCAATGCTTCCCAGCATCAGAGTCTTTTCTAATGAGTCAACTTTTTGCATGAGGTGGCCCAAAGTACTGGAGTTTCAGCTTTAGCATCATTCCTTCCAGGGACAATCTCCTTCAGAATGGACTGGTTGGATCCCCTTACAGTCCAAGGAACTCTCAAAAGTCTTCTCCAACACCACAGTTCAAAAGCATCAATTCTTCAGCGCTCAGCCTTCTTCACAGTCCAACACTCACATCCATACATGACCACAGGAAAAACCATAGCCTTGACTAGACAGACCTTTGTTGGCAAAGTAACATCTCTGCTTTTCAATATACTATCTAGGTTGGTCATAACTTTCCTTCCAAGGAGTAAGCGTCTTTTAATGTCATGGCTGCAGTCACCATCTGCAGTGATTTTGGAGCCCCAAAAAATAAAGTCTGACACTGTTTCCACTGTTTCTCCATCTATTTCCCATGAAGTTATGGGACCGGATGCCATGATCTTCGTTTTCTGAATGTTGACCTTTAAGCCAACTTTTTCACTCTCCACTTTCACTTTCATCAAGAGGCTTTTTAGTTCCTCTTCACTTTCTGCCTTAAGGGTGGTGTCATCTGCATATCTGAGGTTATTGATATTTCTCCCAGCAATCTTGATTCCAGCTTGTGCTTGATTCCAGCTTATTTTAAATTAAGATCCAAAAAAAAAAAAATAGTAAAACCATAAAAGAAATGATGAATTCCACTACATTCGAATTTAAAATATATGCTTATCAAGAAAATATAATAAAATCATCAGACAAATCAAAAAATAAAGAAGATATCTGAAATAAAAATAATTCACACAGAATTAATATTCAATTTATATAAAGAACAACAACAAAAAAAGAGAAGACAACAACTTAATATAATGGAATCATGGTCAAGAGAAATGAACAGGTGATTGAGACATGACAGCATGACAGGCCAGTAGATATATTAAAAGATGTTTCATCTCATTCAGTTCAGTTCAGTTCAGTTGCTCAGTTGTGTCAAACTCTTTGAAACCCCATGCATGCCAGGCGTCCCTGTCCATCACCAACTAATAGAGTTGATTCAAACTCAAGTCTATTGAGACGGTGATGCCATCCAACCATCTTATCCTCTGTAGTCCCCTTCTTCTCCTGCCCTCAATATTTGCTAGTATCAGGGTCTTTTCAAATCAGGTGGCCAAAATATTGGAATTTCAGCTTCAACATCAGTCCTTCGAATGAATATTCAGGACTGATTTCCTTTATCTATACATGACTACTGGGAAAACCATAGCCTTGACTAGATGGACCTTTGTTGGCAAAGTAATGTCTCTGCTTTTTAATAAACTGTCTAGTTTGGTCATAACTTTCTGTCCAAGGAGTAAGCATCTTTTAATTTCATGGCTGCAGTCACCATCTGCAGTGATTTCAGAGCCCAGAAAAATAAAGTCAAGTACTGTTTCCTGATTTATTTGCCATGAAATGATGGGGCAGGATACCATGATCTTCATTTTCTGAATGTTGAGCTTTAAGCCAAATTTTTCACTCTCCTCTTTCACTTTCATCAAGAGGTTCTTTAGTTCTTCTTCACTTTCTGCCAAAGGATGGTGTCATATGCATATCTGAGGTTATTGATATTTCTCTAGGAGATCTTGATTCCAACTTGTGCTTCATCCAGCCCAGCGTTTCTCATGATGTACTCTGCATATAAGTTAAATAAACAGGGTGACGATATACAGCCTTGACATACTCCTTTTCCTATTTGGAACCAATCTGTTGTTCCATGTCCAGTTCTAACTGTTGCTTCCTGACTTGCATACAGATTTCTCAGGGGCAGGTCAGGTGGTCTAGTATTCCCATCTCTTTCAAAATTTTCCAGTTTGTTGTGATTCACACAGTTAAAGACTTTGCCATAGTCAATTAAGCAGAAATAGATGATTTTTTGGAACTCTCTTTTTTTTTTTCAATGATCCAAATGATGTTGGCAATTTGATCTCTGGTTCCTCTGCCTTTTCTGAATCCAGCTTGAGCATCTGGAATTTCATGGTTCACATACTGTTGAAGCCTGGCTTGGAGAATTTTGAGCATTACTCTACTAGTGTGTGAGATGAGTGCAATTGTGCGTTAGTCTGAGCATTCTTTGGCATTGCCTTTCTTTGGGATTGGAATGAAAACTGACCTTTTCTAGTCCTGTGGCCACTGCTGAGTTTTCCAAATTCACTGGCATATTGAGTGTAGCACTTTCATGTTAGGAAGCATTTAACAGGAGGCTTCCTGTGAGCTGTTTTGGATCTGTCAGGAATCCTCTGTTCCTTATTAATTCCTCAATATTCAGGAGCTAAGAGGAGAGGCAAGCCTCTCCTGGGGCTGAGGAATCCAGGCATTTCCTTCGTTAGTTTTTCAATACATTGATAAGTACCCTCTTCCTTCTTGTGAACCTTACGGTAAAAGTGACTGTTAACAACTCTCTCTCTCTTTAATATGGATCACCTATATTTGTAAGTCTGGAATTTTAATCTTTATTTTTGCTGAGAATAACTACCTTGTAAGACAGTATATATGCCCACACCATGTTGATTAAAACACCTGTGCTGCATCAGAGCTTTGGTTCCCATGTCTTCTCTCTCCCTCTCTTTCTCTCTGTCTCTCAGGCTATTTCTTTGGAGCTCAGAGAACCTCTGGGTTCACTTTCCTGCCCAGGCTTCTAAGACTCTCTCGAGAAGGTGCTCTGCGCCTTCACCCCATCAAGAGGGTGCCCGAGGCCTTTGTGAACAGATCAAGCCCCCTGTCAGGGACTTTATTGGTTTTCTGCGTAAACCAAGGAATATTAGCCTCTTTCTCTCTCCTTTACTTTCTTATCGTCAACTCCAGACCACCAGGTTCTGGTCCATTAAAGGACCTCAGCACTTTCACAGTATCATCTTTTAGGATTTGAAATAGCTCAACTGGAATTCCATCACATCCACTAGCTGTGTTCCTAGTAATGCTTCCTAAGGCCCACTTGAATTCACATTCCAGGATGTCTGGCTCTAGGTGAGTGATCACACCATCGTGGTTATCTGGGTCATTAAGATCTTTTTTGTATAGTCCTTATGTGTATTCTTGCCACCTCTTCATATAAATCTTCTGCTTCTGTTATGTCCATTTCATTTCTGTCCTTTATTCGGTCCATCTTTGCATGAAATACTCCCTTGGTATCTCTAATTTTCTTGAAGAGATCTTTAGTCTTTCCCATTCTATTATTTTTCTCTATTTCTCTTCACCGATAACCGAGGAAGGCTTTTTTATCTCTCCTTGCTATTCTTTGGAACTCTGTATTCAAATGGGCATATTTTTCCTTTTCTCCTTTGCTTTTCACTTCTCTTCTTCTCACAGCTATTTTTAAGGCCGCCTCAGACAGCCATTTTGCTTTTATGCATTTTTTTCTTGGGGATAGTCTTGATCCCTATCACCTGTACAATGTCATGAACCTCCATACATAGTTCATCAGGCACTCTGTCTATCATATCTAGTCCCTTAAATCTATTTCTCACTTCCATTGTATAATCATAAAGGATTTGATTTTGGTCACACCTGAATGATTTAGTCGTTTTCCCTACTTTCTTCAATTTAATCTGAATTTGGCAACAAGGAGTTCATGATCTGAGCCACAGTCATCTTCGGGTCTTGTTTTTGCTGACTGTATAGAGCTTCTCCATCCTTGTTGGTGAGGAGATATCCCAAGTTGAAGCTCAGAGAAACCCCAGTAAGATGGTAGGTGCTGGAAAGACTGTGAGGAGATACTCCATGCCAAAGGACAAAGGAGAAGCCCCAGTAAGATGGTGCGATGGGCAAATTCGTGTTTAGAATCAAACCCCATACCAGTCAGAGACACTCAGAGGGCTCAAACAAACCTTGTGCAAACCAGAACCCAGGACCCCACAGAGACTAAGACAAAACTGTTGTTGAGCATCTCCTGTGGAGGTACAGTTCATCAGTGGACTGTCACAGGGACAGGGGCTCTGGGTGTAGCAGACTTGGTTATAGCATAAGCTCTCTTGGAGGAGGTCGCCATTAAATCCACCAGAGAGCTGCCAGAACTTACACAGGACTGTGAAATAGACTCTTGGGAGGCACAAACCAAACCTTGTGTGCACCAAGATCCCAGAGAATGGAGCAATGACTCCACAAGAAACTGATCCAGACTTGACTGTGAGTCTTTAGGAGTCTCCAGTGGAGGCATGCATTGGTGGTGACCTGGTGCAGGGTTGGGGGCAATAAGTGTACCAGCACATGCATGGGATCTTTTGAAGGAGGTCACCATTATCTTCATTACCTCCACTATAGTTTGGCACAAGATAAACAGCAGTTAAAGTAATGCTCAAAATTCTCCAAGCCAGGCTTCAGCAATACATGAACCATGAACTTCCTGATGTTCAAGGTGGTTTTAGAAATGGCAGAGGAATCAGAGATCAAATTGCCAACATCTGCTGGATCATCAAAAAAGCAAGAGAGTTCCAGAAAAACATCTATTTCTGCTTTTTTGACTATGCCAAAGCCTTTGACTGTGTGGATCACAATAAACTGTGGAAAATTCTGAAAGAGATGGGAATACCAGACCACCTGACCTGACTCTTGAGAAATCTGTATGCAGATCAGGAAGCAACAGTTAGAACTGGACGTGGAACAACAGACTGGTTCCAAATAGGAAAAAGAGTACGTCAAGGCTGTATATTGTCACCCTGCTTATTTAACTTCTATGCAGAGTACATCATGAGAAACGCTGGACTGTAAGAAACACAAGTTGGAATCAAGATTGCCAGGAGAAATATCAATAACCTCAGATATTCAGATGACACCACCCTTATGGTAGAAAGTGATCAGATCAGATCAGTCACTCAGTCATGTCCGACTCTTTGCGACCCCATGAATCACAGCACGCCAGACCTGCCTGTCTATCACCAACTCCCGGAGTTCACTCAGACTCACGACCATCGAGTCAGTGATGCCATCCAGCCATCTCATCCTCTGTCGTCCCCTTCTCCTCCTGCCCCTAATCCCTCCCAGCATCAGAGTCTTTTCCAATGAGTCAACTCTTCACATGAGGTGCCCAAAGTACTGGAGCTTCAGCTTTAGCATCATTCCTTCCAAAGAATACCCAGGGCTGATCTCCTTCAAATGGACTCATTGGATCTCCTTGCAGTCCAAGGGACTCTCAGGAGTCTTCTCCAACACCACAGTTCAAAAGCATCAATTCTTCGGTGCTCAGCTTTCTTCACAGTCCAACTCTCGCATCCATACATAACCACTGGAAAAACCATAGCCTTGACTAGACGGACCTTTGCTGGCAAAGTAATGTCTCTGCTTTTGAATATGCTATCTAGGTTGGTCATAACTTTCCTTCCAAGGAGTAAGCGTCTTTTAATTTCATGGCTGCAGTCACCATCTGTACAGATTTTGGAGCCCAGAAAAATAAAGGCTGACACTGTTTCCACTGTTTTCCCATGTATTTCCCATTAAGTGGTGGGACTGGATGCCATGATCTTTGTTTTCTGAATGTTGAGCTTTAAGCCAACTTTTTCACTCTCCAGTTTCACTTTCATCAAGAGGCTTTTGAGTTCCTCTTCATTTCCTGCCATAAGAGTGGTATCATCTGCATATCTGAGGTTCTTGATATTTCTCCCGGCAATCTTGATTCCAGCTTGTGTTTCTTCCAGTCCAGCATTTCTCATGATGTACTCTGCATAGAAGTTAAATAAACAGGGTGACAATATACAGCCTTGACGAACTCCTTTTCCTATTTGGAAGCAGTCTGTTGTTCCATGTCCAGTTCTAACTGTTGCTTCCTGACCTGCATACAAATTTCTCAAGAGGCAGATCAGTTAGTCTGGTATTCCCATCTCTTTCAGAATTTTCCACAGTTTATTGTGATCCACACAGTCAAAGGCTTTGGCATAGTCAATAAAGCAGAAATAGATGTTTTTTTGGAACTCTCTTGCTTTTTCTATGATCCAGCGGATGTTGGCAATTTGATCTCTGGTTCCTCTGCCTTTTCTAAAACCAGCTTGAACATCAGGAAGTTCACGGTTCACATATTGCTAAAGCCTGGCTTGGAGAATTTTGAGCATTACTTTACTAGTGTGTGAGATGAGTGCAATTGTGCGGTAGTTTGAGCATTTTTGGCATTGCCTTTCTTTGAGACTGGAATGAAAACTGACCTTTTCCAGTCCTGTGGCCACTGCTCAGTTTTCCAAATTTGCTGGCATATTGAGTGCAGCACTTTCACAGCATCATCTTT
Source organism: Bos indicus (assembly GCF_029378745.1). Lineage (NCBI taxonomy): Eukaryota > Metazoa > Chordata > Mammalia > Artiodactyla > Bovidae > Bos > Bos indicus. The sequence goes on along the minus strand of NC_091776.1, from coordinate 23,183,812 downwards.
CAGAATTTGGAATAGCTCAACTGGAATTCCATCACCTCCACTATCTTTGTTCGTAGTTATGTTATCTAAGGCCCACTTGCCTTCATATTCCAGGATGTCTGGCTCTAGGTCAGCGATCACACCATCGTGATTATCTGGGTCCTGATGACCTTTTTTGTACAGTTCTTCTGTGTATTCTTGCCATCTCTTCTTAATATCTTCTGCTTCTGTTAGGTCCATACCATTTCTGTCCTTTATCGAGCTCATCTTTGCATGAAATGTTCTTTGGTATCTTTCATTTTCTTGAACAGATCCCTAGTCTTTCCCATTCTGTTGTTTTCCTCTATTTCTTTGCATTGATCACTGAAGAAGGCTTTCTTATCTCTTCTTGCTAGTCTTTGGATGTTTATATCTTTCCTTTTCTACTTTGCTTTTCGCTTCTCTTCTTTTCACAGCTATTTGTAAGGCCTCCCCAGACAGCCATTTTGCTTTTTTGCATTTCTTTTCTATGGGAATGGTCTTGATCCCTGTCTCCTGTACAGTGTCACAAACCTCATTCCATAGTGCATCAGGCACTCTATCTATCGGATCTAGGCTCTTAAATCTATTTCTCATTTCCACTGTATAATCATAAGGGATTTGATTTAGGTCATACCTGAATGGTCTAGTGGTTTTCCCTACTTTCTTCAATTTAAGTCTGAACTTGGCAATAAGGAGTTCATGGTCTGAGCCACAGTCAGCTCCTGGTCTTGTTTTTGCTAACTGTATAGAACTTCTCCATCTTTGGCTGCAAAGAATATAATCAATCTGATTTTGGTGTTGACCATCTGGTGATGTCCATGTATAGAGTCTTCTCTTGTGTTGTTGGAAGAGGGTGTTTGTTATGACCAGTGCATTTTCTTGGCAAAACTCTTTGCTCTGCTTCATTCCGTATTCCAAGGCCAAATTTGCCTGTTACCCCAGGTGTTTCTTTTGCATTCCAGTCCCCTATAATGAAAAGGACATCTTTTTGGGGTGTTAGTTCTAAAAGGTCTTGTAGGTCTTCATAGAACCGTTCAACTTCAGCTTCTTCAGCGTTACTGGTTGGGGCATAGACTTGGATTACTGTGATATTGAATAGTTTGCCTTGGAAACGAACAGAGATCATTCTGTTGTTTTTGAGATTCATCCAAGTACTGCATTTTGGACTCTTTTGTTGACCATGATGGCCACTCCATTTCTTCTGAGGGATTCCTGCCCACAGTAGTAGATATAATGGTCATCTGAGTTAAATTCACCCATTCCAGTCCATTTCAGTTCGCTGATTCCTAGAATGTCGACATTTACTCTTGCCATCTCTTGTTTGACCACTTCCAATTTGCCTTGATTCATGGACCTGACATTCCAAGTTCCTATGAAATACTTCTCTTTACAGTACTGGACCTTGCTTCTATCACCAGTCACATCCACAGCTGGGTATTGTTTTATTTTGGCTCCATCCCTTCATTCTTTCTGGTGTTATTTCTCCAGTGATCTCCAGTAGCATATTGGGCACATACTGACCTGGGGAGTTCCTCTTTCAGTATCCTATCATTTTGCCTTTTCATACTGTTCATGGGGTTCTCAAGGCAAGAATACTGAAGTGGTTTGCCATTCCCTTCTCCAGTGGACCACATTCTCTCAGACCTCTCCACCATGACCCACCAGTCCTGGTTGGCCCCAACTGGCATTGCTTAGTTTCATTGAGTTAGTCAAGGCTGTGGTCCTAGTGTGATTAGATTGACTAGTTTTCTGTGAGTATGGTTTTAGTGTGTTTGCCCTCTGATGCCCTCTTGCAACACCTACCATCTTATTTGGGTTTCTCTTACCTTGGGCGTGGGGTATCTCTTCACGGCTGCTCCAGCAAAGCGCAGCCATTGCTCCTTACCTTGGACGAGCAGTATCTCCTCACCGCCACCCTTCCTGACCTTCAATGTGGGATAGCTCCTCTAGGCCCTCCTGGCCCACGCAGCCACAGCTCCGGCTTAACTCTTTGTCGCCGCCCCCTGGCCTCAGGCGTGGGTTGCTCCTCCCGGCCCTCGCCCCTGGCCTTGGGCTAAGGGGCGTGGGGTATCTCCTCTCGGCTACCCCTCCTGACCTCGGATGCGGGGTAGCTCCTCTCAGCCGTTTCTGCACTGTCCCAGTCTGGTACTCTCAGCCACTGCCCCTGACCTCAGATGTGGGGTAACTCCTCTTGGCTGCCACCCATCAGGCATGGTGTTCTCCCGGCTTCTGCCCCTGACCTCAGACGCGGGGTGGCTCCTCTCGGCCTCTGCCTCTGCTATGACGCGCCCGTCGCAGCTGCCTGCGCTATGGCGGTAGAAAGTGAAGAGGAACTCAAAAGCCTCTTGATGAAAGTGAAACTGGAGAGTGAAAAAGTTGGCTTAAAGCTCAACATTCAGAAAACGAAGATTATGGCGTCTGGTCCCATCACTTCATGGGAAACAGATGGGGAAACAATGGCAGACTTTATTTTTTTGGGCTCCAAAATCACTGCAGATGGTGACTGCAGCCATGAAATTAAAAGACGCTACTCCTTGGAAGGAAAGTTATGACCAACCTAGATAGCATATTGAAAAGCAGAGACATTACTTTGCCAACAAAGGTCCGTCTAGTCAAGGCTATGGTTTTTCCAGTGGTCATGTATGGATGTGAGAGTTGGACTGTGAAGAAAGCTGAGTGCCGAAGAATTGATGCTTTTGAACTGTGGTGTTGGAGAAGACTCTTGAGAGTTCCTTGGACTGCAAGGAGATCCGACCAGTCCATTCTGAAGGAGATCGGCCCTGGAATTTCTTTGGAAGGAATGATGCTAAAGCTGAAACTCCAGTACTTTGGCCACCGCATGCGAAGAGTTGACTCATTGGAAAAGACTCTGATGCTGGGAGTGATTGGGGGCAGGAGGAGAAGGGGATGACAGAGGATGAGATGGCTGGATGGCATCACTGACTCGATGGACATGAGTCTGAGTGAACTACAGGAGCTGGTGATGGACAGGGAGGCCTGGCGTGCTGTGATTCATGGGGTCGCAAAGAGTCGGACACGACTGAGTGACTGAATCGAACTGAAACAGCATGGAGGTAACACAGCTCCTCCCATCAACAGAAAATTAGATTAAAGATTTACTGAGCATGGCCTCACTCATCAGAATAAACCTAGTTTTCCCCTCAATCAGTCTCCTATCAGGAGGCTTCCATAAGCATCTTATCTTTCTCCATCAGAGGGCAGACAGAATGAAAACCACAGTCACAGAAAACTAACCAATCTAATCACATGGACCACAACCTTGTCTAACTCAATGAAACTATGAGCCATGCCTTGTAGGGCCACCCAAGATGGATGTCAGAACCCAAGTGGAGAGTTCTGACAAAATGTGGTCCACTGGAGAATGGAATGCAAATCACTTCAGTATTGCCTTGAGAACACCATTAAGAGTATGAAAAGGCAAAAAGATAGAACAATGTAAGATGACCTAACATTCCTGGACCTAACATTCCAGGTTCCTTTGCAATATTTCTCTTTACAGCATCGAACCTTCCCTCCATCACCAGTCACATCCACAACTAGGTGATGATTTTGCTTCGGCTCTGTCTCCATTCTTTCTGGAGTTATATATCCACTGATCTCCAGTAGCATATGGGGCACCTACCGACCTGGGGACCGATTGGAATCTAGTAAAAATGAAAACACATGTTAAATAAATATACCATATTTTAAACTATCATTTGCATGTATATTAAAAATGTATTCGATGTGAAAATAGCAAAACAACAACAAAAGCGAAATTTGGAAAAATACTGTAAAGAATTAAATGCCCACAAATGTCATAAATTATAAAACGAATTCTTACACAACTATCAAAAATGAATAAACTAGAGCAGGTGTTAGCAAACTTTCTCTGTAAAGGGCCCAAAAGCAAGAATTTTAGTTTCGAGAACCTCATGTTTTCTGCTGCATATACTTTTTAAAATAAATCCTTTTGCACCACCTGTGAAGCCCTTAAAATATATTAAAAGACAAAAAGGTTTTTAGCTTATGGGCTTAAAAAAAAAAAAAAAACAGGTACCAGATTTATTCCATTGGCCATAGTTTTCTGAGTCCTGAACTAAAGATATAAAAGACAGGAAAGTGAATTCCAGAATCCCAGAAATGTATCTGAGAGACCAACAAAGCAAGTCAATGATATCAGAATAAATGTTGTAATATATTTGGTATATTGTATACAATGTATACTGTAAATATTGCATAGTATAAAAATAAATATAATAATATTTAAAGTTGAGAAATAAGTAATCCTAACTGAATTATTGCCTAGGATTCCATAGACATAGATCTCTTTTAAAAAGTCATATCAATGATAAACAAAATTTAAAACAAAGCATACCTCCGAAGAGAAAAATGCAGTTGTCTTTAGAGGTGGCACCCAGAACATTTTTAGCAGCACTAGAAATGTTCCTTTTGTAGGGGGATCTTTTCAGTACATAGGTATGCATCTTCAGTTCAGTTCAGTCGCTCAGTCGTGTCCGACTCTTGGCGACCCCATGAATCGCAGCACGCCAGGCCTCCCTATCCATCACCAACTCCTGGAGTTCACTCGGACTCATGTGATCGTGTCAGTGATGCCATTCAGCCATCTCATCCTCTGTCATCCCCTTCTCCTCCTGCCCCCAATCCCTCCCAGCATCAGAGTCTTTTCCAATGAGTCAACTCTTCGCATGAGGTGGCCAAAGTATGCATCTTACTTATATATTAAAAGCATTATATAGAAATTTTGTGGTTTTGTATGTGTTTAATATTTAGCTTAATAAAATGTTCATGTAAATTTGAATGGGAAATGGTTGATAAATATCAGAAATACTATAGCTTAGAAACAGATATTTACAAATGATTGGACTATTTGAGTCCCTCCTCTGCCCTTTGATCCTGGGCTTCCCTGGTAGCTGTTAGTAAAGAACCCACCTGCAATGCAGGAGACCCAGGTTTGATTCCTAGGTCTGGAAGATCCTCTGGAGAAGGGATAGGCTACCCACTCCAATATTCTTGGGCTTCCCTGGTGGCTCAGATGGTGAAGAATCTGCAGGCAAAATGGAGACCTGGGTTCGATCCCTGGGTTGGGAAGATCCTCTGGAGGATGGCATGGCAACCGGCTTCAGTATTCTTGCCCGGAGAATCCTCTGGCTGGTTACAGTGCTGCTGCTGCTGCTGCTTCTAAGTCACTTCAGTCGTGTCCGACTCTGTGCGACCCCAGAGACGGCAGCCCACCAGGTTCCCCCGTCCCTGGGGTTCTCCAGGCAAGAACACTGGAGTAGGTTGCCATTTCCTTCTCCAATGTATGAAAGTGAAAGGTGAAAGTGAAGTCGCTCAGTCGTGCCTGACTCTTAGCAACCCCATGGACTGCAGCCTACCAGGCTCCTCCGTCCATGGGATTTTCCAGGCAAGAGTACTGGAGTCGGGTGCCTTTGCCTTCTCTGGGTTACAGTGCATGGGGTCGCAAAGAGTCTGGACACGACTGAGCGACTAAGCACAGCACACCTTACCCACATATGAATGGAAACTAATATGCAAATATACTCAGATCGCCACATTCAAGAAAAGTGTGTAATAAAAATTACACAAATTTAGAAGAAACATACAATTAATGCTTCCAACTAGTCTGACATTTAGAATTGTGATCAAACAACCAAGGATCATGAGATATTTGAGAATAACAACATTAAAGAGATAATGCATTAAAGACAAAAACTAATGAGAAGAAAAATCTGACAGTGTAGAAACATTCTTTTGTTACATTGAGAGCATTTGAGAGGAAATTTCAGTTCTAAATACAGAATAGATTTGCTATGAGAATGAAATAATCAGAAAATTTACTATTTTTATTGAAATTTAAGCTATTATATTAATAAATGGATTTGACTATAGATTTAGGATTTTAGAGGAAGATAAAATTGATTACTTTTTTATTGTAGAGGCAAAATATCATTGAGATGAAAACCATTTGAGAAAAATTGGGTTCTAGCTAAGGAGGTGCTCATTTTCATTTTATTTTTTCATTTTTATTTTTTTCTCCTTTACTCAGTGAAGGTATTAAGCATGATATATTTATTCATTTTCATTTTATAGCAGTGTTAGTAGCAGAGGAAAAAGACAACGGATGGGGGGAATTATCTAGGATATAATTAAGAATAATCTCAATTCCCAATTCATATTTTTTTTGGTCATGGTGACCTGATTTCCCTTTGGAAGAGTCTACTGTAATTGTTAATCACGATGACAGGCCCCTCCAACTCAGGCTGGTGTTAGATATATGATTTAAAGAAAGCTAATTAAGTATTTCTCCTGTTTTTAAGTAGTTCAGTTTTTAAGCCTTCCTTTATACCCTGTGAGTTGCTAAGTATCCACTGTGCTGTGTATAGTCCCTCAGTTGTGTCTGACTGTTTGCAATCCCATGGACTATAGCCTACCAGCCTCCTCTGTCCATGGAATTTTCCAGGCAAGAATACTGGAGTGGGTAGCCGTTCCCTTCTCCAGGGGATCTTCCCAACCCAGGGATTGAACCCAGGTCCCCAGCATTGCAGGCATATTCTTTAATGTCTGAGCCACCAGGGAAGCCCATGGTTACTGTTTTGTTTTGGTTTTTTATTTTTTCCTTTTGAGTAAGTTCAGTACTTAACATTATTGAAGAATATCTTTAGGGAATTTTCTTCAAAAAATAATTATTTGAAATGGGACAATATGTATGTATTCTAACAAAGGCCAAAGAACCTCATCTTCATAGTAACACTGGTTTTCACAGTACTCTCTCAGATTGTATTTTAAGATCAGCTGTTTTAATATGGAAAGAAATTATTATTCAGGGGATTTAAGCTTTCCATTAATGTAAAAAGTGGCTCATTTACCTAGATTCATCCTGATTATCTTGCTGAAAGTGAAAGTAAAGTCACTCAGTCCTATCCGACTCTTTGCAACCCCATGGACTGTAGTCTACCAGGCTCCTCAGTCCATGGAATTTTCCAGGCAAGAGTACTGGAATGGGTTGCCATTTCCTTCTCCAAGGGATCTTCCCAACCTAGGGATCAAACCCGGGTCACTGCAGGCAGACGCTTTAGTGTCTGAGATTATCCTGCTAGCTCCACAATAATTCTCAGTCTCTGTATTTGTTGCAGTTACAAGTACATGGCTAGCATTATCCATCATTTCCTTGATCTCAAATGAGTGTTTGGTTGGATCTCTTTTTTTTAGTTCCATCAACTGTCCATATGATCTCATTTAGTCACATACTTTGAATAGCATATATGCATTTATGAAAACTAAATTCCATCCTCAGATTATACCTTTCCTCTGAACTTAGACTGAATCTCAGATGCAGACTTGAGACTCTACTTATGAAATATATAATGAGCATCCACACTCCATATGTCTAAAATCAAACTGCTGGTTTCTCTTCTTTCAAAGCTGAAATCAACCACTCTCTTATTTTTTAGTTGCTCTGCCCAAATCTTGGAGTTCCTCTTGACCTCAGTGTTTCTTCTCCATCTTCACATCTTACATACATCAAACCCTATACACACAGCCATAAGCCACCATTTTCACACTCCTAGGTACCATCATATCTTGCCAGAATTTTTAAAAAGCTGATCTTCCTGCTTATAACTCTGCCTTGCCAGTTACAATACAGCAGATAGGTGATATTTTAAAAATATAACAAGATCTTGTTATTCAAGAGCTTAAAACTCACCACTAGCTTCACATTAAAAAAAAAAAAAAAAAGTTTTTACAATGGCAATTAAACCCCAAAGGATTTGCCCAGTACTTCCATCACCTACCATTTTTGCCTACGCATACTCTGCTCTAGGCACAGGGTTCTTTATTCTTTTACTACTCTTGACCTAAGACTTTGAGTCTGCTTTATCTTCTAAATCTCTTTACTATGGCTACCTTTATGGATAACTCCGTCACTTTTGAAAATTCTATCCTCAAATACTTTGCTTTCAATGATCATTAGAAAATAGTAATAACTTCCACCTCCTTTTCCAGGAGGTCTCCAAACCCTTTACCTCCAAAACCCTTATTATTGTTTATTTAATGTATAATTACTCACTTTCTTTTTGATTATCTGTTTTCTCATTCTAAAGTTCAATTTTTAAATTGGGTTGAATTTTTGTCTGTTCTATTCATTGTTCTTTCTGGACATTTAATACAACCACTTCATTGTGGAATGAGTAGTGTAAGAACAGGTAGGTTGCTCTATCATTTTTTTTTCATTATCTGCATTTTAGTCTGTCAGAAATAATAAATAAAAGTTTAAATTTACAATACTATCTTTTCCATAAAAGAACTGAAAAATTGCATCATTGTAATAATAAATGTATATTTTAATGGTCAACTGTTTATAAGCATTAGTAGATTACTTAAAAACATAGGTGAAGTTTTTTATGCAAAATAAAAAAAAGACAAGGCAATTTTTTATAAATGAAAAATGCATGGAAATTCAATACAATCTCATAACAAAATTCATTACAAGCTGTGATTTTTATCTGAGTTACAGGACCTTAGTCAGTGCTATTTAATGATATAGATTTTCAGTTTGAAAATTAATTCATATTTTTATCTAATTACTGACTCCCTGAGAGATCCTGATCATTTTATTTAGCCTAGTCATTATCAGATTTATCATGCACAAAGACAGTTAATTTTTCTTCCAAAATGTAATATATAAATGATGATATTATATGTTCTTGAGATATATAGATTTTTTTTTTTGGTCTCTAAATAAATTTGAAGAAAGATGACTGGACATATGTTCTAGCAAAAAAAACAGGCTTGTCACAACTCCATACAGGAGGACAAGGTCCTGACTTTCCCAAGTCAGCACTCTTCCAAAACATCATTTTAGGTCCTGTCACCAGAGGCTTCCCTTGTGGCTCAGCTGGTAAAGAATCTGCCTGCAATGCAGGAGACCTGGGTTCAATCCCTGGGTTGGGAAGATCCCCTGGAGAAGGGAAGGGCTCTCCAGTCCAGTATTCTGGCCTGGAGAATTCCATGGACTATGTAGTCCATGGGGTTGCAAAGTGCCAGGCATGACAAGGCAACTTTCACTTTATTTCACTATTGTCACTGAGCAACCCCTAAATAAGTGACTGCAGTTGAGTAGTAAGATAAGAAATGCACACCCTTCTATGTCTCCTGTTTTCCCTGTGCAACTTGTTGCCTAGAATTCAACACACACAAATCCCACAATCAGTCTAAAAAGACAGAGATCCAGACTATTTTTTAAAAAGTCATAAGTGAAGAAGCAAATTTAGTTGCTATTTTTTTGTTGTCTCATTATTTAAAATTGGTGTGGAAAATAATAATTCATATTCAGTCCCATGAGCCTATAACACTTTCCCAAGTCATTATTACTAGAGAAATAAAATAATTTTATCTCTTTCATAAAAATGGCTATTTTAATACTACAAATAATGATAGTATTAATACTAAAATAAAATGAATTAAATAGTATGAATATAAAGAATAATATAACTATTTAAAGTGATCACAAGTCCATTACTACAAATAAATTTAGTAATAATTGGTCCTAGTCATAACATTTCTTAAACTAAACCTGATAACTGGCAATATTTTCCACAAGGAAAAATAAAATATTAAGAAAATAGGCCTCTAAATATAAACAGTTAAGTGAAAAATTCAGATGATTCTGGAATACTTCTAATGTGTTTTAAAGTCTATATTCTCTTTATTGTGGAGCCTTTTGCCATAATGGACTACATAACAGAGCATTTAAGTTTATTTTATGTGAAACTCACATTGTTTGAATAAATATATAAATGATAGCCTAACCATACTGATAGGCCAGAAATATTTTGATTATCTGGCTGAAGCTATAAAACTTCAACATTACAAAAATATCATTAAGTAGAGAAGCAAGAAAAATACTTTCATCTATGTTTTCTTCAACTATTCATGAGTTTCTTCAAGTGGATTCTGGAGGAAAGACCCATAATTTTACTTGAGGACACAAAGCCTCAGTCAGTATACTATACTTCTAGTTCAAAGAATGCAAGAAAACCAAACCAGCAAAGCAAAGTTATTTGATGTTGCTTTGTGTTAGGATCCAGGAAAAATAACTGCTTTGATCAATTTGGTGCCTTGAAAATATCCTCTAGTCGAACCACTGAAGAACAATCTTTGATTACAATTGCATAGTGTATGTGCCCATCCACAGCTGAATTTGGTGTATAGGTTTTCAAAAAGGAAAACAAGATGGAATTGTTCAATATGTATATATTAATTTCTATCTCATTAAATAAGGAAAAGTTTTTTCCCTTTTGTCTCATGACCCCAATTGAAAATAATTGTAATATTTACTCAGACTCATAAAAGAAATATGTGAAAGGAATATAAGTTTTTAAAAATGCAAAATATGGCCCAACTGATGAAAGAATGTGGCCTGAAGTTAAACAACTTCATTATGTATCATACACTGAGAAAGAAATGTTTATGTCAAACACTTCTTTGCAATTGTAATATAATACCTGTCTTATAATCATTAAAGAACAAGTATATGGATTCAAAAGCAATTTTTTTAATATATATTAACAGGGAAGGATGTGAAAATTATTCTCTTAAGATATTATTTATTGTGTGTCCATTCCATTTTAATACTCTTATTAAAAATACTTTTAATTAATCCTCAAGTAAGTTGAGAAGTAGATATTATTATTCTAGTTATACAAATGAGAGAAATGATTTTCAGAGATTCTAGAGAACAGTCAAAAGGCTAGCAAGTGACTGGTGAAATTTGAAACTATATCTTTAGCACAAAGGATATCACATAAAAATATAGCACCTTGTTATTCATGGGTGACCCTCTCCCCAAAATAGATTCTATGATGTAGAAAATAGAATGATAACTTGGAGGTAACACCAACAACTGCATCTTACTTACACTGAGTTTTAGATAATAAAATTATCCAAAGTCATCTCGCCCAATACTAGAGACACTTCTACAGTATAACAGTAGGAATCAGACTCAATCTTGAAGTTTTGAAAACAAAACACAGAGCAATGTGTATTACCAAACCAGTGCCCTGTAATTTGCTGAATGTATGTAAACACTGATGCCCAAATACACAATGTTGTTTTTTTTTGTTTTTGTTTTGCTTGTATAGATGTTATCTAACTTCCAGATAAGTATACATTCATGAAAAATAGACATTCAAAAGCCTTTTACAAAATGTACAACTAATTTTCATAACAATAAAGTTTTCAAACAATTCAGTGTGATTGTTAAGAAAAAATATCTCTTTTTCACCATTTGTATGAAATTGTACTTTTAGTATAGAAGGAAAATGCAATCTTTTAAACTCTCTCATGTTACTAAAATGCAAGTCAATTACTTTTATGCCTTCTTAAAATATCTTCTTATTTCATGCTAATAGTATTTCAGTATATTTGAAAAGATAAAGTGTATTTGAAAACTAAAAATGCAAATGTCTTCATTTCAAAACCTGTTCAAAATGGCACAGAGTAATGTTTTAGTTTATATCCATCAAGTACAATTTTACATCTTTGTTCAATATGGATTATTAACTATCTTTGACTTCTATAAGAGAGTTTTGTAGGATATTTAAAAAAACTAATGTGGAAAAGATGCCAAGCATATTTGCCAGAAATCTCCTATAATGTCAGCTGCAAAATATACAACTAATAATAATCACAATTTCTATTGACAGAGTTTTTTAAATTGGTGCATAAGTTAGTATTTATCCTAACTTCTCTTGAGATCATTAAAACCACCAGTACTATATAAATTCTATTTAAAAATTGGCTAAATGAAAAAAATTCTTTGAGTAAACTTTAAAGACCTTTGGAAAACTTTGTATGCTCAAAGTAATTACCTAAAGGTATTTATAAACAACATTCCATAAGATTGTCTCCAAAACTTTCACTTTAAAATGCAAATTACCCTATCCAATGTTCAATTGTATAGATTAAAAAAAAAAAAAAAGACACAACAGGCTTTCCTCACCCTTAACTAACATTGTCTCAAAATTTATATCACCCTTTCACTGATTTTGGTTCATGTTTTACACTTTATTGAAGTAGAATGAGGAAGTATATGAAAAAGTTTCAAAGAACATAGTGGGATAATCATGATTCTAAATAGACAGTAGGTTTTCCTATTGGAAAATATCAGGAAACTTTGGATGGAAAGAAAATTAGAAGAATCAAAGTTAGCTGATTCAGTATGTGACTGAAGTTGAGCAGCATTATAGAAGCAAAAAGAGAGTCATATTTTCATCAATATTTTATTTATTACATTTAACATGTTATTGATAATAAAGTGTATTTTTAGACTTAAATCATACCCAATATATGTATTTGGTTTATTTTATTGACTTTTTAATTCTAGGTAACTCTGAATATAGTGGGGAAATGTACAAAATTTAGCAGAGAATTATGGTATGTGTAAAAAGTAGTGAATTCCACTTAGTGGTCTAAAGAAGAAAATTTTGAGAGATCATGTTGCTTACACAAAGGTACATTGTCTGCAAGTACACTTTGAGTGAATTTGTAGTAATATTAAAGCATCATCAAATGTAAAGATTCAAGTAAAGTAATAATTTAATAAAATGCAATTATTATATTCAACAAGGTGAAATTTTATCCAATAAATATTAAAGTTTGGGGCACAGAAGCTCTAATTTCTCATTGTCTAGCTCTCTAAAAATGGGCACAAAGTTATTTCGCTCTCCTAGATCTCAGTTTACAAATATTTTAAAATCAAAGTTGTAGACTAAGATTTGCAAGCATGCCTCAGTGCCTACAGGTGCAGACAAGGGGTGTTTATAGTGAAGCCACCACGTTGTACCTGTGTTGTTAGTGGTACGGACTGTACAGAGTATGCCTTTTCCTGAGATAAAGGAGGAAGCTGGCACTCAGGCCCCTGTCAGTCACTCACTTATGGAAATGCATGTCCTATGTAGCCAGAATCTTTGATGTTAGGAGATAATCTAGAAATTGCCATTAAACATAATGCCCAAATTATTAAACATTGTATCGAAAAACAGAAGTTATTGTTCATCCAACTCTTTGTGACCCCATGTACTGCAGCATGCCAGGCTTCCCTGTCTTTCACCATCTGTTGGAGTCTGCTCAAATTCATGTATATTGTGTCAACGATGCTGTCAAAACATCAACATGGCCAACAAATAAGGGTCAAACAAATCACAGAAAAGGGACTATTGGGAAACAGATTAAAAACTTCTGCCCAAGAATGCCTTTTAAAAGAATATAAGAGGAGCATCTTCCTCCAGATCTGTCTTTATTAATGGTTTATAACAAAGGATAATTCAGGAAATATGTTTGGATAAGTGGGATGAGTTTATAGGGCTTGAAACTGAAATCTTCCCACTTATATGAAAGTATTCTTTTATTATTTCCACATACATAAATTCAAATCTTTCCTCAAATCTTCTTTTCTACTACAAAAGGTCAGGACTTGCAAGCTGGGATTTGAAACTTTGGAGAAAATAGTGAAAAAAAAAAAATCATGAGTGTGAAGATGCTTGCATGTAAGTGAGAAGCCATGAAAAATTACAGAAATCCAATATCCTGCTTAGAAACAAATCTAAAAACTTTGTCATTTTATTGCAATTTTACTATCCTTATAAAATTAATTTTAATCACAGTATTACTGCCATGCATTTCTTTTAATTGTATGTTTGGGGGCTTCCCTGATAGCTCAGTTGGTAAAGAATCCACCTGTACTGAAGCAGACCCGGGTGTGATTCCTGGGAAGATCCACTGGAGAAGGGATAGGCTACCCACTCCAGTATTCTTGGGCTTCCATTTTGGCTCAATTGGTAAAGAATCTGCTGGCAATGCAGGAGACCCTAGTTTGATTCCTGGATTGGGAAGATCCACTGGAGAAGGGATAGGCTACCCACTCCAGTATTCTTGGGCTTCCATTTTGGCTCAATTGGTAAAGAATCTGCCGGCAATGCAGGAGACCCTAGTTTGATTCCTGGATTGGGAAGATCCACTGGAGAAAGGAAAGGTTACCCAGTCCAGTATTTTGGCCTGGAGAATTCCATGGATTATAGAGCACGGGGTCATAAAGAGTCAAACATGACTGAGTGACTTTTGCTTTTGCTTCAAAAAATAAGCCACATTCTTAAATCTGAATTATTTGTTTTGGTAGCTATATTAACTTCCCAAAAGAACATTATGTTTATTTCATAAGAAATGTGTTTTCTTTAAATATCTTACAAAAAGTTATTTGAATATGTTTATATCGTTTCTCAGAATCTTTTCTTTTGAAACCCAAGGAAGGTCACCTAGAGACCTCGAAAGCATCATGGAACGCTGATGGAGGAGGCAAGTCTGAGAAAGAGAATACCAGATTCCTATCCCCATCAGAGCCAGGATACAGCTTGAAAAATGGTGGTTTGTAGTTATTTAACTTTTATTCATAATCTTCTTATTATTTCTCCATAGTTTGAACAAGATGATTTTTAAAGAAATATTCAGAGAATAAAAACAACTCCTGGGGGAAAATTGTATCAGATATTTATTAAAAGTTTACTAGAAATTTAAATTGAAAGATATAATTATTTATGCCACAGAAAGAAGCAAACTAAATAAAAAGGTAGTGGTAAAAACAGTGTCCACAGTTAAAAGTCAGTAAATAATACCTAAAATTGCAAAGCCAAAAAAGGAAGGATCTAAAACTGCCATTTAGTATCATTTAGGTAAGTGAGGATAAACAAGAAATATCATAAAATAATATTTGAAATAATATCCTCTGGGGAAGTGGAAATAGTCCAGACAGTAGTGTGTTTGTAATTAAGAAGTCACACAGAATTATTTAATGTGATTTAGAAACATTCTTAAAAACATAACCCCTAAAAATAAAAACAAATGCAAACCAAGTTAGATTTAGAACTATTAACATCAGAATGCTATTCATTCCTCTAGTTTATATCTTTATATTATTTATTGAGCATTTATTATATCCTAGACATATTCTGGAATTTGTGAAAACAACCAGCCCACAAATTTGCCTTCATGGGACTTATAATCCAATATAAGGATTAAAGAATATACATGTTAGTAAAATACATTGCATTTTAATGAAGGTAGGCGGGCCGAAAGAAGACAAAGCAGGACTGGAGAATAACAAGCAAGCAGAGGCTTCGGACATGAAGTTTATGATTTTCTGCAATAGTTTCTAATGTTAGCATTATTTCACCACTTCTCATATATAGCTTATCTCTGTCTGTGCACTTATTTTCTGACTACTAAAATGGCCACCCTTTGCTGTGTGTTTTCTTTACATAATTGCTTCTGCTTCTTGAAATCTGATTTAGTCAGTACTTTGGATATTACCTGTTCCTTATGGGTTTCTACTTCATGACTTTGGCAGTTTAATCTTCACTGAGAAATCTGCAATAGTACCCATTCAAATTTTTAAGAGTAATATTCAAAATGGCCCTGCTGCTCACTGTTCTTTCAAAGCTATTCAAACTAGATTTCTCTTTAGTGATGATTTCATGCTTTATGGACTGGCTGCCCTTGGATCAAGTGTCCTTCCATGAGCAAATCAAATGTGGCTGTGGCACATGTACAATTTATTATTAATAAGACTGTGCCTCAACAGGCTCACAGACAAATAGGATTACTACATGGCATGACTGTATGGCACGGATTACTGCAGGGTCTATATGGCAGTTTGATACTCAAATAGAGTCTTAAAAGAAAATGGATTGAAAGCAGAAAATCTTATGCTTGGAATATAAATCAGCATTAATATAGAGATAAATTTACATATTTATCTTACTCTGGTGCTAATTTTTGGTTTTTCGAAGTAAAATCAAACCAATTGTGAACATAACATCTGAAGATTTTCCTGCATAAACTCAATATAGATTGTTAAAACATTTCCACTTAGAAATTGTTTAAGCTGAAATTAATTTCACCTTTCTCTTAGCTTTTTCCCTCCCCCCGCCAATCTCTCCCTCCCTTTCTCTCTCTCTCTCTGATTGGTGTGAATTTATTACATATTCCTACTTCTTGATCAGTTTTATTTTAATTTCTTTTTTACTAAAAAGAGATAAGTTTACAAAATTACTTACTTACTTTTCATATGATTTAATGCCTCATTGCTCAAAATACTTAAAAGTTGTTTCACAAAATAACAGTTCATGATGCTTTTTGAAATGGATATTCTAGAAAATGGATAGATAGAGAAGTATTCATAAAAAGCAGCCTAACCCAATTACTTACACTGCTGATAAATCTTAATACTTCACCCTGTTTTCATGATAATAGTAATCTTTCCTTTAAAACAGGGTTCAATAACTATCATAAACTAGTAAGAGTGTGAATTTGGCCCTGCTGGGATAAATCATAGTGAATATATCAGAAATTCTATGCATTTTCCCCTCAAATAATTTTCCCAGAAAGTGTTTCAACTACTTTAAATATATTTTATAAAAACATACTTTTATAGCTACATTGTGTTAGAAATGAACCAATTTTATGTAAATGAACATTCTGCATTCTGCAGATAAAACATGCTAATTTTAACAATTTCAGACATCTGTGACAGAATTTCTAACCTACCCAACTGGATTAAGCTGACAAATATGAAAAAGTAATACATGGTTAGTCACCTTTTAATTCTTACATTTACATTAAACTACCACTTCAAAGGGCAAGGGTAATTTCACACTTTTAAAGTTTTAAATAGCTTTTATTTCAACTTAAACAAAATATGCCAATATTAAAACACAGTTATAATGACTGTTTTATTCTCTTTTATGACTTCTATTTAAAATATATTGAATAATATAACTTCCTCCTCCCAAATAACTAACATCCATACAGTTCTGTGAGCATTATTGTCTTATAATTCTTTATTTCCAAGATTTTCTATGTGGGAAATGTGTACATCTAGGAGCAGATTTTCAATGCTATACCTATAAGCTTTCCCTAAATTTATTGTTTTTGGTCTATAATGCCTAATTACATAAAATTTGCATATTTGAACATATAATTATACTGTGCACTCGAGTCATAGAATAATAAGAATACAGTAGTTACATGTTTATAACATTCTATTACGTGCTAGACCTTTTGGAAACAGTTTTTGCATATGTGAAATCATTTAGCCCTCACCACCACTCTATGAATTAGATCCTATTCACTTCACATTTAATTTACAGTAAATAAACAGATGGAGAAGGCAATGGCACCCCACTCCAGCACTCTTGCCTGGAAAAATCCCATGGACGGAGGAGCCTGGTGGGCTACAGTCCATGGGGTCGCTAAGAGTCGGACACGACTGAGCGACTTCACTTTGACTTTTCACTTTCATGCATTGGAGAAGGAAATGGCAACCCACTCCAGCGTTCTTGCCTGGAGAATCCCAGGGACGGGGGAGCCTGGTGGGCTGCCGTCTATGGGGTCGCACAGAGTCGGACATGACTGAAGCGAGGAATGGGCTTCTCTGGTGGCTCAGTGGTAAAGAATCCAACTGCAATGCAGGAGACTCAGGTTCATTGTCTGGGTCAGGAAGATCCCCTGGGGAAGGAAATGGCAACACACTCCAGTATTCTTGACTGGGAAATCCCATGGACAGAGGAGCCTGGTGAGCTACAGCCCACGGTGTCCCAAAAGAGGGGACACAACTTAACAACTAAACAACAAGAATAAACAGAGGAACGAAGCTTCTGTTATTTATTAAGTTCACCCAATTTATATGCTTTCAAAGGTTCAGGACAGGCAGTCTTCTGTCAAAATCTTATAATATAGATGCTTTAGGAACACTAAAGTAAGGCATTTTGTAATAACAAGTTTTACATTTCAGTTCAGGTCTTGCAGTTTGTGGTGTATTTGAATATTAATATTAAGAATGATTCAGGTAATATTAACTTTTTCTTTTACATGTGACATTTCAGCATCATTATGTCTATGCCTTAAGAGAAAATTACTTCCCTTTATAGACAGCTCTCAAGTATTATTATTGAAAGTCAATGCCAAAATAGATTTAAAATATTTACCTTCAGTATCCTACATAATGATTTGTATTATTTGGTACGATGAATCTTAAACAGAAAACGAGATCTATCGCAGAAGCTATTTTCCATTAAGTTCCAAAGACTTTCCTTTCCTTTATATATATATATAGTCAATGACGGATTTCATTTCACAAACTCCCGCACGTTTGTCCACTTGAATAACAAGCTTAATTTCCAGCTTTCTAGTTAGTGTTGGTAGTGTCAGCACTTGAAGGATACTGCTTTCTTGCCCCTAGTTACCATAGGGAAACTGTAGAACTGGCTGGGGTGCACGGATTTTAGGAAGTAAAAAAATTAGCCTGTGAGAACATCTTTTAGCCGTTCATACCAGCCAGAAAGAGCTGAGAGAGAAGCAAAACCTTACAACTAGACCCACTGTAATGAACTCTAAGAACAACAAATACAAGGAGTGCACTCCTTAAAATATTAATAATACAAAATAAAAGAGTAGACTAAACTCCCTAGAAACAAAAGTGTATCATTAAAAATTTTTAAGAATCAAATTTATATTAAGCTGTTCAACAGTATTGATAGATGCATACAAGACCACAATTTTTATTTAGTTATGTACCCCGTAAAGACATTGGTAAAAAAGATTGCTAGGTGTCTCCAGTAGAATACTATGAACTGATTCAAGGCCATCCTTTGTGATTAAGTGATTCTAGACTTTGATTGCCTTTAATTTACATCTTGTAATCTGTAGGTAACTGAAAGTTATGCAAAGTAGTTCTGATCTTTGAAAATGCAAATGAGTTTTGTTCAGTGGAGATTCAATTGATTTTCTCTACCTCCTTCCCTGCTACTCTTGAAAAAAGCCAGTTTTTAGTCCATTTGTAAATTCCTTTCAATATTATTTACTCAAAATAAAGTTATGTTTCTTTGAATTCTCTTTTTAACTGACTGCAAAAGCTCCCTGGCTGCTTCTTTAATACTGAGTTAAATAAATTTTTAATAAGAGTTTATCATCTATATCTGTATGAGAGTCATAATTTTATTTTATTTTTTTGGAAATATAGTTTTAAAAAATTTTAGAAGTCTGCCACTGAGATGCCCAGTGGATTAATTCACCTGCTAGAACTAGATTGCCTCCTATGGGCTACTAAGCTGAGACACTTTGACTCCTTGAGGTGAATCCAAATAGTGACAGAATTTTGTTGTTTCTCCAATTTCTGTTTTCTTTACCATGTATTTCTCTCTCTCTCTCTCTCTCTTATTTTTATGGTCAGTAAGTCACAAGCAGTGATTAGGAATCTGGGTCTATAGCTTTCTCATTTTATGATTTCTGTAAAAATGTGTTAGTGGTTTATAGACATCTATTACGTGCTTGATCGAAGTGGGAGAGAATTGGCTTATTAGCCCTTTTTGTTGGGCTAATAGACTCAAACATGTCCAGTTTGAGTTCAAATCTGTCAAAAATTTTGATTACTGTGGGCTATAGTCCATGGGGTTGCAAAAGAGTCAGACATAACTTAGCAACTAAACAACAACAAAAAATAAAAATGAACATTTTTTTCATATCTTAATTGGTGAACATCTGTGTTTTTGTGCTTGCTATTGTCTCAAGGCTGAAAATATAAAATTACAACTATATGTTTATCTTTGTGTCTGTAAGCATCTCTGTAATTCAGAAAGATTTTAGCATCTCATAGTGTAAATATGTAATACTTTCTTATGTCTGGAAAATATTAAGCAGCTAGCCTATATGTTCTCTTAAAGTAAAGGAGAGCTGTCCTAATGGACTTACCAAGAAAAATAAGCACTCATATAAGGATTACACTTCTAAATTTGCAGATAATGAAATTCTACTTCTACAGTATAAAAATATACTATAATTAAAAGATAAAGAAAGAATTTTTATATAAACTAACCCAGAAATCTTAAGGACTGCAAATTCATCTTCCCAACCCAGGACTCAAACCATGGTGTTCTACATTGCAGGCAGATTCTTTACTAGCTGAACTACCAGGGAGGCCCCAAATTGGGTAAAACTGACCAAAAAATGTACTAACTCCAGCTTAATAAAAATAACTATGCCTTCTATAATTAATTAGTTCAGGGTAAAAACACTTTTTATTCTACTTAATATGATTATTCTAGGTGGATGTGGTTTTACTAAATGTATACAGGTTTACTGATCAAATAAGTAACATTATTCTTATAAACTCCCTTTTACGAGAATGTGGGGGAATACCATTTCCCTGTACTTCTTGGTGCTCCTAAAAGTGCCCTAGACTCCTGAAACCTGAAATGTGTATGATATGAAGCTAGAGAATGCTTGCTTTCACTTCTCCCAGAAATATTTTCATGTTCATATACCATGAGAGATTAGATCTTTAGTCATTAATCTCTGATTTGTCTTTTATGCTCTGTCTATGATCTGTCATTTATGATCTGTCTATGCTCTGATAGGAAAGGATAATAAACTTCTGTTATATCCCCTAGACAGTCCTGTGATGACAACTTGTACTAGGTCTTAAGTTAAGGCCCAAGAAGACTGAAAAACATAGATACTTACCTCTCAGAAGGGATGAAGCTCAGAATTAGGAATCTGTAACTTGGAAAATCTTGTTATAGTCCTATTTACCTGGATCTTAGAAAGATTTATTTACATATCTTAAAAAGAATAGGGTGAAAATCCTTTCCTCCGAGCATCAAACAGTAGTAGCTCTGGGGATTTTTTTTTGTTGTTTGGTTTGGTTTTCTCCATCTCCTTTTGAAAGTAGTGCCTGTCCTAGTCCTGAGTTGTGTCTGGCTCTTTGCAACCTCATGGATTGTAGCCTGCCAGGTTCCTCTGCCCATGGGATTATCCCATCAAGAATACTGGAGTGGGTTGTCATTTTCCCCTCCAGGGTATCTTCCGCACCCAGAAATCCAATCCCTGTCCCCTGTGTCTCCTGCATTGGCAAGCAGACTCTTTATCACTGCTCTCTGGAGGAGCAGAAATCTCTCTTCTGTATAAAAATAGAGAGGAGGTTTTCAGTCCCTCATCTTCATCTTGTAATCCTCTCATACATGACCTTTGGAACTAAGGGGTGGGGGACTGAGGCCATTGTGTCACTAGGCTGCTGATCTGCTTGAATCAATAAATAACTTTTTTCTCCAGCTATAGCTGTGCAAGTAGGATAATATATCACACCCTTCACTATTACTAACAAAACACGGAAATTCTCAGAAACCATCAGTGTTCATAATCTTTCTGTTTAGTAGTCTTGGTGGTTAGTTGCTTGATTTTAAAGAATGAGTCAAATGCTACCAGACATAATATCAGTTGTTATTAAAAATGATATCTTGATCTCAACCTTATTTTTTAATTTAAATTTAGCCTTTTCTAAGCTAGTTCTTTCTCATTAGGAATGCAGGTCTAAATTGTCTATAATATTTTATAAAAATTCAGGTATTTGGGTTCTTATCCAGACTTACTGAATCACTTTTGATATTTTCTTGGTGTATTCTCTCTCTTTTTTTTTGTTGTGTTCTTGATATTTATATTTTTATTGCTTCAGGATTATTTTACATTATATGTCAACAATTTCCCTCTCCATTGAAATATTCATTGACTTTGAAAATACATTTAATCATTGCCCTTAATGATATCTTGTCAAATTTTGAGGAAGTCACTTATTTTATCTTATTTTGCATGCTACAGAAACACCCATTTCCTTGTCATTTGCATTATTTTTGTTTTGAAGATTTTTCATAGTGTTCACAAAAAAATTGTCAGTGATTAGCAATGACTGTTTAACATCTGCCATTTACACATGGATTTTATCTTACTCTGATGCTAACTAAAGGCCCTGCAATCAACTACAGACCAGAGTTTCTTTCTTCATCAAAGAAAGACCATGTCAAAGCCCTGTGAAAAGAACCCTATCAGGTACCTTAAACCAAGACATTTCAAAGAATAGATTCTGGATATACACTCCTGATGTTACTGCTTAGACAGCATTCAGATCATACCACTATGCTGTCAGGATTTCCAACTCTCTTTAGAGTTAGTGTTAACCCAAGATCCAAGAATCAGTCACATAGTCTAATGAACTGATGAATACAATTTGATTATGTAATTTATTTGGAATAGTTTTGGCATTGTTTTAATGTTCTTTTAGGTAAGTAGAATAGGGAAAAGGAGTCCAAAATGGCGGTGGCTAAAAGACAAGGAAGGTCCGAGGACCAGAGTGAAGACTTCAGGCAGAACAAACAGCACTCCTGGCTAAGCCCAATTTGCATAAGGCAGGCCCAGGTGGAGGAAAAAAACATATAAAAGGAGGAGCCAAAGCCCTTTCTCAGGGACTCTCTCTCCCACATGCATGCGCTCTCTCTCACTCTCTCGCTCTCTCGCACGCTCTCTCTCTCCTGCTATCTCCTAAATAAAATAGCAGGTGGGCTGCTATCTATGGGGTCCCCCAGAGTCAGACACGACTGAAGCGGCTTAGCAGCAGCAGCAGCAGCAGCAGCAGCAGACAAACCCTACAGCTAGCATCATGTTTAATGGTGAGAAACTTGAAGCTTTCCACTAAGATAGGTACAAGACAAGGATGTCTCCTTTTATTCCTATATGAACATCGTGCTGCTGCTGCTGCTGCTGCTAAGTCACTTCAGTCGTGTCCGACTCTGTGCGACCCCATAGATGGCAGCCCACTAGGCTCCCCCATCCCTGGGATTCTCCAGGCAAGAACACTGGAGTGGGTTGCCATTTCCTTCTCCAATGCATGAAAGTGAAAAGTGAAAGTGAAGTTGCTCAGTCACGTCCGACTTTCAGCGACCCCTTGGACTGCAGCCCACCAGGCTCCTCCATTCATGGGATTTTCCAGGCAAGAGTACTGGAGTGGGGTGCCATTGCCTTCTCTAGCACCAAAAAATAAAAGAATAAATAATTAGACATACATCTAACAAAATATGTTTAAAATCTGTAGTGGAAAAACTGCAGAATTCTGATGAACAAAATTTAAAAACAGGTACTCTATGTCCATGGACAGGAAGACTAAGTATTGTCAAAATGTTCATTTTCCCCAATTTTATCTATAAATTTAATGAAATCCTTAACAAGATCCCAGAAAGTTAATTTACCAATATTGATAAACTGATTCTAAATTTTATATAGAGAGAAGGAAGACCCAAAAAGACCAACACAATATTGAAGGAGGATAACAAAGTTGGGGGGACAGAAACTGCTTGACTTCAAGACTTACAATAAAGCTGAAGTAACCAAAATAGTTTGGCACTGATGAAAAGAAAGACAAATAGATATGGAACAGAAGAGAGAAAGCAAAAATATGCCAAAAATATTGTCTGCTGATCTTTGACAAAGGAGCAAAGGCAATATAATGGAACAAAATCTCTTGCACAAATGGTGCTAAAACAAATGGACATCAACAGGCCAAAAAAAAATAATAATAATAATAATAAATCTAGGCACAGACCTTGCATCCTTTCCCCAAATTAACTCAAGTTGGATCATAGACCTAAATGTAAATGCAAAACTACAAAACTCCTAGAAGTTAAGAGAAAACCTAGATAATCTGGGTATGGTGATCCTTTCTACCAAAAATGTAAATCATTAAGTAAGATAATTGATAAGCTGCTGCTGCTCAGTAGTATCTGATTTTTTGTGACCCCAGGGACTACAGCCCATCAGGCTGCTCTGTCCATGGGATTTCCAAGACAAGAATACTGGAGTGGGTTGCCATATTCTCCTCCAGCAGATTTCCCCAACCCAGGATTGACCCACTGAACCACCTGGGAAACCTGTTAAATAGGATGCATAAAGATTATGTATAGCAATAACTGGTACTCCCACATCCTAAAAAAAAGTATATAGAGAAGCCATCGGAGGTCATGTGGGATTTCAACAATATGTACAAATTAGGTACATTCATAGGTTGAGATCTTCATACAAGGACCTTGATAACAATGAAGGCAAACATGAAAGTTTATTCAATGGTCTGTTGGTTTTTCTTGTCTGTTGTTATTGTTTAATCACTAAGTTGTGTCTGACTCTTTTGTGACCCCGTGAACTATAGCCCACCCACCAGGCTCCTCT
This sequence comes from Bos indicus, assembly GCF_029378745.1. Taxonomy (NCBI): domain Eukaryota; kingdom Metazoa; phylum Chordata; class Mammalia; order Artiodactyla; family Bovidae; genus Bos; species Bos indicus. Next base: position 23,159,692 of record NC_091776.1, on the reverse strand, counting down.
GTCCATGAAATTTTTCAGGCAAGAATATGGGAGTGGGGGCCAATTTCCTCCACCAATTGATAAGATGGATATCATCAAAATTAATTTCTTTTTTTTTTTTGTCCTGCAAAGACATTGTCAAGAGCATAAGACAAGTCACACTGGGAGAAAATATTTGCAAAAGACATATCCAATAAAGGGCTTCCCTGGTAGCTCAGATGGTAAAGAATGTGGTTTCAATGCAGGAGACCTGGGTCAGGAAGATCCCCTGAAGAAGGGAATGGCAACCCACTCCAGTATTCCTGCCTGGAGAATCTCACAGACAGACCATGGGGTCGCAAAGAGTTGGATGGCTGAGCAGTTTTCACTATCCAATAAAAGACTGTTATTCAAAATAACTCTTAAAATCCAGCAATAATAAGACAAATAACTAAAAATAAATAAATAAAGAGCCAAAATTTTTAACATACAATTTATCAAATAGATACACAGATGGAAAATAAATAAGTGAAAAGGTGTTCCACATTATATATCATCAAGCATATGCAAACTAAAGATTCTCAGCCTTGTAGATGGTAAGAGAGATTACTTCCTGGCAAGTAAGGATCTTAAGAACATTTTTGAGGTTTCAAGAAAGGAGAGATTTACACAAATTATAAACCCTGCAGGTGAAATCTGAAGTCTATTGAGCTTGGCTTCCTAGTTTTGTGAAAGCAAATAGAGGTTTTTAAAAGTCAAACATGAGAGCCCTTATGAAAACATTCAGTATAGCAATTATAAGGCACACAGGTAAATTAATGCTCTTGCTGCATCTATTTAAATATGCAGTACATGCATAATAAAGCCTTATTTATTTTGCAATCAAGAATAATATTTGTTTGGAATTATTTTGGTTTTAAAAAAAGAGGAAATACTGTTAAGACAGAATAAACAAAAAAGTAGCAGGGGAGAGGGGAGGGGGTAGTTTGGAGCTATCTGATTACTCAGTTGCTTTTGAGCTATTTTACAATGGTGTGAATTGTAGATAACCAAAAGCAATACAAAATAATTCTCATTTATACACATGCGAATGACAGAGGAGCTTCAATTGACACTTCTCTTCACAAGAGGAAAGCCTCTCTTGCATCCACCTGTGAATTTATTTCAACACAACTGTTCTTCTCCTTTAAAATGTAATCATCTATGTCCATTTGTTACTTGTGTATCAGTTAGTGAGTTGGAGTGTTTTTCCTTTCCACTTTTTCCTTATATTTGTGTTAGTTGTTTTATTTGATACCGCAGAACATACGCAGTTTACTGTTATTATTACTTGTCCTAAACTTTGCTTTACTCTTACATTTTTAAGATTATGTATTCAAAGTTTATCACAAATTATTTACCAAAAATTCTTCAGTCAGCTCTTGCTTGGATAAAGTTTATTCTCTCATAGATTCCCCAGGAATTGCTCGTTTGTTACTCCTGAGTTGTTCCATGATTAAATAATGATTTTTGTATTTAGTATTGAATTTTGAAAATCTCCTTGACTGAATATAAAATCACAGCTCACACATTCTTCTCGTCACTCTCTTGAAAGTATTGTTCCATTGTTGTTACTATCTGTTCTTTATGAAAATGTTTATCTCAGATTAATATTGTTTAAATTATAAGTGAACTTCATTAATTTGCCTGGGTGTTTGGAAAAGGAAATACATATCTTTATATTGAAAAGAAAAAAAAATCTCTCAATATATGCTCTTATTAAGGGAGAGAAAAAAGATAGACAGTTTTCAAACATTATTTAGTTTTCATTTTAGGAATGCCAATTATATAATGATGAATATCTGCCTTCTCAATGATTTTCTCACAGATAATTTTTACCTATTTATTTTGTTTTTGTAAAACTCTCTACCTTTTGTATATTTGCTATGTGCTTAATGTGCTTAGCCACTCAGTAGTGTCTGACTCTTGCAACCCCATAGACTGTAGCCTGCCAGATTCCTCTGTCCATGGGATTCTCCAGGCAAGAATACTGGAATGGGCTTCCATTTACTACTCTAGGGGATCTTCCCGACCCAAGGATCAAGCCCAGGTCTCCTGCATTGCTGTCAGACTCTTTACCAACTGAGCTATGAGGGTATATTTGCAATTATATCTAATTATCTTTAACTTCTTGCATTAATTTTTTGAAATTTTTATTGGAGTATAGTTGCTTTATAATGTTGTGTCAGTTTTGCAGGAAAGTAAATTGGTTATATGTATGCATATATCTACTCTTTTTTAGATTTCCTTCCCATTTAGATCACCACAGGTCACTGATTAGGGTTCCCAGTGCTAAACTTAGGTTCTCACTAGGTATCTATTTTATGCATAAAAGTGTTAGTTGCTAAGTTGTGTCTGACTCTGCGACCCCATGGACTTTCGCCCACCAGGGTCCTTTGTCCATGGAATTCTCCAGGCAAGAATATTGGAATGGGTATCCATTTCTTTCTCAAGGGAATCTTCCTGACACAGGAATTGAACCTGTGTGTCCCACATTACAGATAGATCCTTTACCATCTGAGACCAGGGAAGCCCATTTTATGTATATGTATGTATATATGTCAGTCTCTTAATTCATCCTACCCTCCTGTTGTACTTAGTTTTAATTTCTGAGAGAACTTTTGTCTTTTTCTTCAGTTCTTTAAATTTAATAAATTTATTAATCAATTCCAAATTTTTGTTCATTTGTTTATAAATTTGAATTTCAAATTAGAATTAGTCTCTACCTACAAATGCTAATTTTAGTAGCATTTAATTCATGATCAATATTAGGTTTTTGAGGAGGATTACTTCATTAACTCAGACTTTATTTTTTTGGGCTCCAAAATCACTGTAGATGGTGACTGCAGCCATGAAATTAAAAGACACTTGCTCCTTGGAAGGAAAGTTATGACCAACCTAGATAGCATATTCAAAAGAAGAGACATTACTTTGCCAACAAAGGTCCGTCTAGTCAAGGCTATGGTTTTCCCAGTGGTCATGTATGGATGTGAGAGTTGGACTGTGAAGAAAGCTGAGCACCGAAGAATTGATGCTTTTGAACTGTGGTGTTGCAGAAGACTCTTGAGAGTCCCTTGGACTGCAAGGAGATCCAACCAGTCCATTCTAAAGGAGATCAGCCCTGGGATTTCTTTGGAAGGAATGATGCTAAAGCTGAAACTCCAGTACTCTGGCCACCTCATGCGAAGAGTTGACTCATTGGAGAAGAGTCTGATGCAGGGAGGGATTGGGGGCAGGAGGAGAAGAGGACGACAGAGGATAAGATGGCTTGATGGCATCACTGACTCAATGGATGTGAGTTTGAGTGAACTCCGGGAGATGGTGAAGGACAGGGAGGCCTGGCGTGCCGCGATTCAAGGGGTTGCAAAGAGTCGGACACGACTGAGCGACTGAACTGAACTGAACTGAACTGAACTTCATTAACTGAATTATTTTAATTTAAAATTTCTTTTAAGACTAGAATATATGGTTAATGCCTGATATTTTCTCCTGTTTATTTTGAAATATCGGAGTTTTCCTAGGTCATCAAAACACTTGTTTCTGTGTAAAAGGCTTGGGGGTTTGGGAGGATTTCTATATTTCAAAGTTTCAAAGTACTTTTTTTTTTTTTTAATTTATGGACAAGACATGTGCAAAATGTAAAGGCTTTGGGGGTACTTCTTGATTTTAAGATTCTCTTTTTGTTTCTTTTCATTCTTATTTTTTGGTGGTTAATGGACCTTTATTGTTCTAAATATGGTGGCCTCTTCTGGTTTACTTGGCAAAAGTCTGAGAAATTACTTTTCCATGACTAAATAATAGGTAAACTGTAACAAGCAGTTAGAGATGATAACCTTTAAGATCAAGAAAGGTAAATTGACTCAGCACTTAAGAAATGACAAATCCAGGGGCTTCCTAGGTGGCTCAGTAGTAAAGAATCTGCGTGCCAATGCAGGAGACATGGTTCAAGCCGTGATCAGAGAAGATCCCACATACCTTGGAGTAGCTAAGCCTATGTGCCACAACTATTGAGCCTGTGCTCTAGAGCCCAGGAGCCACAATTACTGAGCCCATGTGCTGCAACTGCTGAAGCCCACTTGCCTTACAGCATGTCATCTGCAACAAGAGAAACCACCACAATGAAAAGTCCACGCACCGCAGCTACAAAATAGCTCCCGCTCACGGCAACTAGAGAAGGTCCAAGCAGCAACGAAGTCTCAGCACAGCCAAAAATAAATAAATAAATGACAGATCTAAACATAACTGTAAGTAATGCCCAGGATTGTTTTTTTTGGACTTTAATAAACATTTGTGTTTATCTTTTACTTATACCAAGTTTTCAAAAGGTGCTCCTCAGAAAGAGGAGCCTCTCTCAAAGTAGAACTGTTTCAGTAAAAGAGGGTGTGAGAGGATGGTCCTGTTCCAGTTCTCGGATGTGTCCCTGGGACGGCCACCAAGTGAGGGTCCTGACTCTGCACAGGAAATAATTCACCAGCAGCCACAGTAAAGCAAAAGCAGGTTTATTTAAAGAGATACCCACTCAGAGAGTAGATCTTCTCAGAAAGCAAAAGGCCACGGGGTGCAGGGTTGTCAGTTTTTATGGACTGGGTACTTTCATAGGCTAACAACTGGAGGATTATTCCAACTATTTTGGTTAAGTGGCAGGGATTTTCACTTTCCACTTTTTGGCCTTTTATGATCATGGCATCTGTGGGTGCATCATTTAGCATATACTAATGTATTATAATAAATGCATAATAAGGCTCAAGGACTACTGGGAAGTGAATCTTCTGCCATTTTGAGCCTAGCGAGTTCTAAGCAGTTTTGTGTTCTGTTCTTCTTAAGGGGTGGGTGTTTCATTCTTCTACGGTTATACTCTGCCCTCTTTTTTCCTACCTCCAAAGCAGTGCCTTCCCAAGGCTCTTCCTCTGCTTCTGTACATTTTAAAACTCTTTCCAATTTAAATTTATTTATTTTAATTGGAGGCTAATGACTTTACAATATTGTATTGTGTGATACCTACATCAAAAATAAATAAATAAAATAAAAAAATAAAATTCTTTCCATTTGATTTCCATCATGACAGTGCTCAAATGAGACTTTCTTCAGTTAGGTGAGTGCCTTGCTTTCTGGCAATGATTTTGTGTTTCCTAACTTTGTACCCTATCCTGGTTTTCACTCAACTTTCACTGAACTTCCAACTGATGCTGCTGATTTCAGGTATTTACTTGCAAACTTTGTATGTAAATTGAGATTTTTAAGCGTGTTTTATTACTCTTTATGCTGTAGCCAGGGGTATGACATAGCCTTATTTGCTGTACTTATTTGCTTTTTCTTTTTGCTTATCTGCATAATTGTCAGAAAAGATGTGGAAAATAGACATGTAAGATGCTACAATTATTTTATAGAAATTTCCATGTTAAATGTTAATAATATTGATAAATTTGAGTATCAGTATAAGATTGCCCATAATTTTCAACTTTATCTTATGTAGAGGCATCTTATTGAGAAAATAATTATTTTAACATATATAAGTTTAGTCTTATGGCTATTTCAGGTAATGGGCCAATTATAATTACTTATTTGATAAAGAAAATAAACATCTTACTTATTCCTGAAAATAAAATGAAGCACATTTGTAAGAGAAAGATTTCGATATATAGCTTCTGTCTTCTTAGTCGGAGAAGGCAATGGCAAGCCACTCCAGTACTCTTGCCTAGAAAATCCCAAGGGTGGAGGAGTCTGGTGGGCTGCAGTCCATAGGGTCGCTACGAGTCGGTTGCAACTGAGCGACTCCACTTTCATTTTTCACTTTCACACAATGGAGAAGGAAATGGCAACCCACTCCAGTGTTCTTGCCCGGAGAATCCCAGGGACGGCAGAGCCTGGTGGGCTGCTGTCTATGGGGTCGCACAGAATGGGACATGACTGAAGCAACTTAGCAGCAGCAGTAGCAGCAGCAGTCTTCTTAGTAAGTATAGCTAATATCAGTTCAGTTCAGTCGCTCAGTCGTGTCCGATTCTTTGCAACCCCATGACCGCAACGCAGCACACCAGGGCTCCCTGTCCATCACCAACTCCCAGAGTTCACTAAGACTCACGTCCATCTAGTCAGTGATGCCATCCAGCCATCTCATCCTCTGTCGTCCCCTTCTCCTCCTGCCCCCAATCCCTCCCAGCATCAGAGTCTTTCCAATGAGTCAACTCTTCACATCAGGTGGCCAAAGTACTGGAGTTTCAGTTTCAGCATTATTCCTTCCAAAGAAATCCCAGGGCTGATCACCTTCAGAATGGACTGGTTGGATCTCCTTGCAGTCCAAGGGACTCTCAAGAGTCTTCTCCAAAACCATAGTTCAAAAGCATCAGTTCTTCAGTGCTCAGCTTTCTTCACAGCTCAACTCTCACACCATACACAACCACTGGAAAAACCATAGCCTTGACTAGACAGACCTTTGTTGGCAAAGTAATGTCTCTGCTTTTCAATATGTTTTCTAGGTTGGTCATAACTTTCCTTCCAAGGAGCAAGCGTCTTTTAATTTCATGGCTGCGGTCACCATCTGCAGTGATTTTGGAGCCCCAAAAAATAAAGTCTGCCACTGTTTCCACTGTTTCCCCATCTATTTCCCATTAAGTGATGGGACCAGATGCCATGATCTTAGTTTTTGGAATGTTGAGCTTTAAACCAACTTTTTCACTCTCCTCTTTCACTTTCATCAAGAGGCTTTTTAGTTCCTCTTCACTTTCTGCCATAAGGGTGGTGTCATCTGCATATCTGAGGTTATTGATATTTCTCCTGGCAATCTTGATTCCAGCTTGTGTTTCTTCCAGCCCAGCATTTCTCATGATGTACTCTGCATATAAATTAAATAAGCAGGGTGACAATATACAGCCTTGAAATATTCCTTTTCCTATTTGGAACCAGTCTGTTGTTCCATGTCCAGTTCTAACTATTGCTTCCTGACCACATAAAGGTTTCTCAAGAGGCAGGTCAGGTGGTCTGGTATTCCCATTTCTTGAAGAATTTTCCACAGTTTATTATAATCCACACAGTCAAAGGCTTTGGCATAGTCAGTAAAGCAGAAATGGATGTTTTTCTGGAACTCTCTTGCTTTTTCGACCATCCAGTGGATGTTGGCAGTTTGATCTCTGGTTCCTCTGACTTTTATAAAACCAGCTTGAACATCTGAAAGTTCACGGTTCATGTATTACTGAAGCCTGGTTTGGAGAATTTTGAGCATTACTTTACTAGCATGTGAGATGAGTGCAATTGTACGGTAGTTTGAGCATTCTTTGGCATTGCCTTTCTTTGGGATTGGAATGAAAACTGACCTTTTCCAGTCCTGTGGCCAGTGCTGAGTTTTCCAAATTTGCTAGCATATTGAGTGCAACACGTTCACATCATCATCTTTCAGGATTTGAAATAGCTCCACTGGAATTCCATTACCTCCACTAGCTTTGTTTGTAGTGATGCTTTCTAAGGCCCACTTGATTTCACATTCCAGGATGTCTGGCTCTAGGTGAGTGATCATACCATAGCAGCATATCAGTCAAGTCTATTTATTATTTCTACAGATGCATTTTAAAAATAAATTTTATTTATTTATTTGTTTATACTTGGCTGTGCTTGGTCCTCACTACTGTGTACAAGCTTTCTCTAGTTGCAGCAAGTGAGAGCTACTCTCTAGTTGCACTGTGCAGGCTTCTCATTGTGTTGGCTTCTCGTTGCAGAGGGAAGACTCTAGGGTGCACAGGCTTCAGTAGGTGTGGTGCACAGGCTCAGATGTTACTACTCTCAGGCTCTAGAACGTGGGGTTAGTAGATGTAGTGCACGGGCTTAGCTGCTGTGTGGTATATGGAATTTTCCTGGACCAGGGATCAATCTTGTGTCCCCTGCATTGGCCAGCAGATTCTTAGCCACTGGACCATCAGGGAAGTCCTCTGCAGACATATTAATCTTTATTGTAAACAAAAATTTTGAAAGTGACAAGAATATAAAAAAATTCCCCCTGAATTTCTATCTCTTCCCAAAGAGAAAAAAAAAACCAAATATATTTCTCTGACACATTCTTATTCATTCCAGAAAATAATTTAAGCTGTAATTAAATTAGTCTAATGTTATTACTCAATGCAGTCACAGTGAAAGTAGTGAAATTTGCTTCTTTTCTTCTCTCTGGCCCCACTTCTAAGGAAACTAGCCTTTCCCTTCTTGAAAACTCTGGAACACCTCTCCTAAGACTATTGCCTGCCAATGGCTCACCCATCTTCCCCAATATTCACTTCATCTCCTCATTGCCTCCAGGCTTGTAACCACAGTATTCTTGCCCGGAGAATCCCCTGGCTGGTTACAGTGCTGCTGCTGCTGCTGCTAAGTCGCTTCAGTCGTGTCTGACTCTGTGCGACCCCATAGACGGTGGCCCACCAGGCTCTGCCGTCTCTGGGATTCACCAGGCAAGAACACTGGAGTGGGTTGCCATTTCCTTCTCCAGTATATCAAAGTGAAAAGCGAAAGTGAAGTCGCTCAGTAGTGTCTGACTCTTGGCCACCCCATGGACTGCAGCCTACCAGGCTCCTCCATCCATGGATTTTCCAGGCAAGAGTACTGGAGTGGGGTGCCATTGCCTTCTCTGATGTCAACTGTTCTAGTCTGTTAAAATATGATGCATGAAGTTAGTGATTACCTAGACAAACTGTTAAACAATACTCCTGCCAATTTCATTAGTGATGTCATGATATTTTCACGTGGTAAGTAGTTGTAGAGGAAGTAAGTAAATGAGATATTTTAGAGAAACATGTAAATGCTAAGGGTCAAACTTAAAACCTCAAAATTTAGGGGTTTTTTACAATAGTGAATTCCATTTAATGGCTGAGTACAGTGCTTCTTAATCCCAAAGGTACATGCACACAACTCATATGAAGATTTTGTAAACAGGCATATTGTGACCCAATAGGTTTGCTGTCGGGCTTGAGATGGCTTTCCAGGTGGTTCAGTGGTAAAGAATCCACCTGCCATGAAGGAGACATAGGTTTTGATCCCTGGATGGGAAAGATGCCCTGGAGGAGGGAATGGCAACCCATACCAGTATTCTTGTCTGGAAAATCCCATGGACAGAGGAGCATGGCAGACTACAGTCCATGGGGTCCAAAAGCATCAGACATACTGAGTGACTAAACAACAAGCACCTGAAATATTGCATTATTCACAAACTTCTAGGTCATGCTGGTGCTGCATTTGGTGAACCATACTTTTCGGAGGAAGGGGCTACATTCTAAATTTGAAAATATTTGCCTGCATCTTGCACTAGTTACCAATTATAAGTACAAGGTTAGTTAAGGAAGCCTTTCAAGATTTTGAAAGCAAAATGTATCATATGTAGGTGGGCTTCTTCAAACAATTCACCCAGTAACTTGAGAGGTTCCTAGGATTGTCAAAAATCAAAGAAGCTGTGTACCAAATCCAGGCTGCAGTGCAAACTTCCTGTCATGTAGACCGTAAGTACAGCATAGCCAGTGGTACCCTGCATGTCTCTGGAGAGTACAAAGTAACAATCAACTCTTAAGAGGAGAATCAGAGCACACAACACACGAGTTTTTATGTAATTTGTTCCCTTGATGATAAGTAATCTCCTTTGGCATCATCCTGGGGCCTTATTAATGATTTTAAGATTTATTTGGGACTCCAAATGATATTTGATCAAAGCAGTCTCTAATGAGCTGCCTCCGTTTTCTTCTACAAACCTGGATATGAATGACAGCTTTACATTCTGAGATGCAGGTGAGGTTGTACACAAACAGGGTTTAAATAAATTTTGAGCAGATGACTCAGACTCTCACAACAACACCTGCTGGTGCAGAGCTGCCCTTGTCTTTTCCCACACTACTACTTCATGAACTGTTCACTATGAACAGTTGAGAGAAGTGACATATTTCATGCATCAGTATGAAACCCTGGAATTGGACATAAATGGGCTGTTTCCACTCTTCAGCCTCTCTCATGTCTGGCCCTGAAGGATAATAATAAGGGAAAATACTTCTGTAGGCATGATTTTAGCAGGCTATTCAGTTGTACGTTTCATGAGGAAGGAGAAACGATTAGAGCTTAAAATTTATACTAAATAATGTGCAATGCCTAGTGACTTGGCTAGTTTTACTGGTAAGGGACTAGAAAGAAAATCATTGTAAGCTTGGTAAGAGGATAAGGTGAAGGGCTCTGTGGTTGGGTCTTTTAGACTGAGCACCAAGTGTGAAGAGATTTGTGGCCCTTGTGAAAGTTCATATACATTTCTCCATTGCAGAGGGATCCATAAGTTTCTAGGTGGGCAACATGGTTGACTTATTTTGGATATTAGCCAGCTTTCATCATCAGCCTTCTTGGTGCTTATCCAGTGAATCCAGGTACAATGGTTGCAGAGTTTGAGGTTAGACATGAGTTTAACCAACAAGAGTTGCCCACATCAAGATCTGCTTTACTGCCCCGGCAGAATGCCAAACTTGCTAAAAGCAGAAGCCAGATCTATGTTCTACTATGGCACCATTTTTCTGAAGATCATTCATCCACCTGGTGGCAAGTTGATTATGCCGAACTCTTTCTATTGGGTGTTTTCCATCATGCAAGAAGCAATCACATTTCCTGTCTACAATAGGCATCTATTTTAGTAAGTATTTTCATGCCCTGATACCAATGATTCTGTCAGCATTTCCATATAAGCTTTATTGAATGTTTTGTACATTGTTGTGATTTTCTGTACATGTTTCCAAACAAAGAACAGATTTCAAAACACTATGCATCTTTTTCACAGCACCCTGTGAGTTTTGAACTAGGCTCCAGTTATAACATTCAGAATTCCTGAAATGACCTATGGTAAAACTAGTTATAAAAATTATGTTAATTCAAGGATCACACTGTTATCTTAAGCCCTATATAATATTGTAACTTCCTTACAGCTATCCCTGAGTTTGGGTTAAAATACTGGATGATTTTCCCACTGACAATGGAGAATGGTTTGTTCATTGTATAGTGTCTGATGAAGAACATTACTATGTTAATTTTGCAATATACTGTGTTTGCTGGTGCTATTTTTATACAGTGAAGCAACAGCCTTACAGGAAAATTGAGTTTAATAATAACATATTTAACTTTCTTATGTAAAAAAAAAATTCATAGCAAAAGAGGGGTAGCAGTGTACTCATGCCCATGGAATTCACTGCTCACAAAACACATTTCAATGGTTATTTACATCACACTGGAGCAAATGGAGATGAAAAAGCTTCATAAAGTTAAAGATACCATAAAAAGTTTGGAATAAGAAAACAAACAAAAGCTGAAGATCTGTTTCGTTTTCTTTTTTTTTGCATATATACCCTGAAGTTGTAATTGGTTCATTGACATTTTATTCTTGAATTACCAGTATTACAGAAAAGATCTTTCAGGAATACTAGTATTTATTTGGGTTACTTTTACATATCTAATTAATTTCATAAGAAAATTAGACCAGGCTAAGACTTTATTTTTGGGGGCTCCAAAATCACTGCAGATGGTGGTTGCAACCATGAAATTAAAAGACACTTACTCCTTGGAAGGAAAGTTATGACCAACCTAGATAGCAGATTAAAAAGCAGAGACATTACTTTGCCAACAAAGGTCGTCTAGTCAAGGCTATGGTTTTTCCAGTGGTCATGTATGGATGTGAGAGTTGGACTGTGAAGAAGGCTGAGCACTGAAGAATTGATGCTTTTGAACTGGGGTGTTGGAGAAGACTCTTGAGAGTCCCTTGGACTGCAAGGAGATCCAACCAGTCCATTCTGAAGGAGATCAGCCCTGGGTGTTCATTGGAAGGACTGATGCTGAAGCTGAAACTCCAGTACTTTGGCCACCTCATGCGAAGAATTGACTCATTGGAAAAGACCCTGATGCTGGGAGGGATTGGGGGCAGGAGGAGAAGGGGACAACAGAGGATGAGATGGCTGGATGGCTTCACCAACTCGATGGACATGAGTTTGGGTGAATTCTGGGAGTTGGTGATGGACAGGGAGGCCTGGCGTGCTGCGATTCATGGAGTCGCAAAAAGTCGGGCACAACTGAGTGACTGAACTGAACTGAACTGAACTGGAGAGGTAAGAGTAGTCATGTATGGATGTGACAGTTGGACTATAAAGAAAGCTAAGCACTGAAAAATTGATGCTTTTGAACTGTGGTGTTGGAGAAGACCCTTGAGAGTCCCTTGGACTGCAAGGAGATCCAACAAGTCAATCCTAAAGGAAATCAGTCCTGAATATTCATTGGAAGGACTGATGCTGCAGCTGAAACTCCAATTCTTTGGCCACCTGATGCGAAGAACTGACTCATTTGAAAAGACCCTGATTCTGGGAAAGATTGAAGGCAGGAGAAGGGGACAACAGAGAATGAGATGGATGGATGGCATCACCGACACAATGGACATGAGTCTGAGTAGGCTTCAGGAGTTGGTGATGAATAGGGAAGCCTGGAGTGCTGCAGTCCATGGGGTCGCAAACATTCAGACATGACTGAACAACTGAACTGAACTGAAGAGGTGGTGGTTAAGAGGTGAACCTTTGCAGTACAAAACATACAGATTAATGAACTCAAGTTCTTTTAATTACTGATAGCATGTAAGATGGGCTTCCTTCATGGCTTAGATGGTAAAGAATCTGCCTGCAATGCAGGAGACTCAGGTTCAGTCCCTGGGTCGAGAAGATCCCCTGGAGAAGGAAATGGAGTCCATTCCAGTATTCTTGCCTGGAGAACTCCATGGAGAGAGGAGCCTGGCAGGCTACAGCCCATGGAATTGCAAGTAGTCAGACATGACTGAGCAACAGCACATAAAAGCATAATGCAGTTCATTATGCATATTAATTTTTTATATCTATAAATGTCTCCTCAGGATTCAAATGTGGAAATAGTGACATAATTTATGCCATTCACTAAATCATTAAAAATATTTATTAATGTCCACATTGAGGCAGTATTTTGCTCAATGTTGGATATGCAAATTAACACAAATTATTAACCTCAAATTTATTACCTTGACTCTTATTTCCTAGTCAGCACTCTTCTCAAATGTAGTTCACTGACAGTACTGTCAATATTTCCTAGAATTGTAAATATCAATACCACAATAATCACAGACAGCCATAAAACACTGATCATTTTTTCTGGTCATCAATAACAAACTCAGAGACCAAATATACATAAGAATCTCATTATCATCATTCTTTTGTGATATTAAGATAGTTTCCTTTTAAAGATATTTGAAATGCATTGCTTTACATTATATTCACTATATCTTATCTATTAAAAAAAAAACAAAAACCTCTTTGCTGATCTATTCATGATTTGTTCACCAAAGCAGAGTCCTCACTTTATGAGGGTTCCTTAGTGTTTATCTTGTTTTCCCTACTTTTTTACTACATCCACGTGGCATTTGATCTGTTATCAAACTTTCCAGGTGATTTTTTTAAAGCACTAACAGTATTGTTTAACTTTCATTGTGAATTTATTTTGTTTGTTATGCTTTCTAATCAGGTCATAATTATTTGATGTCCTCAGTCATCATAGTTACCGCCAGAAAATGCAGAACTATTAAAATTTAAAAAATAAATTTAAAAGGTAAGAAAAAAGAGAGTTAAACCACTATGTCTTTTGTTGTCTCATTATAATCTCTTTTTGGACTATGTGGCTGTTAACCTTGCCAATTATACCACTTTTCTTTTTTTTTTTTCTTTTCTTTTCTCTTCATTATGATCATAAGCAATATAAAAAAGCACTCGCAATTTGTCAGCTAATAGTGGCAGAGCCTTTCCTGAGATGTTTCATTTGCTTTTCTCTCTAGTTTTCTTAGTCAGCAGGTATTTTCTTTGCATTGTTCCAGGTCTACTCTCCACCCTTGATCGATTAAATGATCTTTCTATGGCACAGTCTATGGCTAATGTGAGTCAGCTCTGGAGTCCTCCTGCCATTTTCCCCTTCATATCTGTAAACCCTCTTGTGTACCCTAACTGTTTGTAGTTCTTTGAAGCTTTCTCATTTTGTTGCTAACTAACTCAATTCATGGAGCTAACATGGTGGGGAAGGTAGAGGTTTCTACTTCAGTTTGAACCTTTCTTTGAGAATAAATTTTCGATCTTTTTCCTAGATCTGTGCTAATTGCAATCTAGAGGGGATCACAGAAAAGAATGTTAGTGTTTAAATTGTCTGCTATTGCCACTGAAATGGTTTTTACTTACCTAACTCATATTACATACTTGGGTGTTTTTGTGATGAAGAATTATATTTTTAAGTTTCCAATGCTAGTAGCCAGAAGATACTTTAAATTAGGGAAAAAAAATTCATTCTTTATATAAATATGTAACCTCTTTTAGGACTAATACTTTACATCAAAATAGTAATAAACAGATTAAGTGAAATACCATATCTATTTATTTCTATAAGATATTGATGTACAACCTCTCAATAGAAAACATAAGACTACATTTTAAATGATCTTAGTCTGTTTACTATGTATAAATATATAAACAGGTATTGATAATTCTACAAATTCAATTAAACTGTGTGCTTATGTAAAGAAATTTGAATGTTGGGAAAGTAACTAAACATGAAGATATTTTAAACTTCTGATTAAAATATGTATAATTACAATAATGATAAATTACCATATCTTCCTTAAATGTCTCCATGGTATTTTATATGTAGATATATACATGAAGTGAAGTGAAGTCCCTCAGTCATGTCCAACTTTTTGTGACCCCATGGACGGTAGTCTACCAGGCTCCTCCATCCATGGGATTTTCCAGGCAAGAGAACTGGAGTGGGTTGCCATTTCCTTCTCCAGGTGATCTTCATCACCTAGGGATCGAACCCAGGTCTCCCACATTTTAGGCAGATGCTTTACCACCTGCGCCACCAGGGAAGTCAGATATATATGTGTGTGTGTGTGTGTGTGTGTATGCATCTTTCAAATGATTTACAGCTGTTCTATTTATTGATGCCTCTTCATTTAAAAAAGATCAAATACAAATTTCTACCTTCTTATCCTTTGGAAATATTTCTTTGCAAAAACAGATTTCTCTCTAATCCCACATCAAAACGCAGTACTAAAAGATCTTCTCAGTTCAGTTCAGTCACTCATCATGTCCGACTCTTTGCGATCCTATGAATCACAGCACACCAGGACTCCCTGTCCAACACCAATTCCCGGAGTTTACCCAAACTCATGTACATTGAGTCAGTGATGCCATCCAGCCATCTTATCCTCTGACGTCCCCTTCCCTTCCTGCCTGCAATCCCTGCCAGCATCAGGGACTTTTCCAATGAGTCAACTCTTCTCATGAGGTGGCCAAATTATTGAAGTTTCAGCTTTACCATCAGTCCTTCAAATGAACACCCAGGCCTGATCCCTTTAGGATGGACTGATTGGATCTCCTTGCAGTCCAAAGGACTCTCAAGAGTCTTCTCCAACATCACAGTTCAAAAGCATCAATTCTTCGGTGCCCAGCTTTCTTCACAGTCCAACTCTAACATCCATACATGACCACAGGAAAAACCATAGCCTTAACTAGAAGGACCTTTGTTGGCAAAGTAATGTCTCTGCTTTTGAATATGCGGATTCATTTCAATATTTGGCAAAACTAATATAATATTGTAAAGTTTAAAAATAAAACAAAATAAAAAAAAATAAACAAAACAAAAAAAGATAAGTTGATCATAACTTTCCGGAGAAGTCAATGGCACCCCACTCCAGTACTCTTGCCAAGAAAATCACATGGACGGAGGAGCCTGGTCGGCTGCAGTCCGTGGGGTCGCTAAGGGTCGGACATGACTGAGAAACTTCACTTTCATGCTTTGGAGAAGGAAATGGCAACCCACTCCAGGGTTCTTGCCTGGAGAATCCCAGGGACGGTGAGGGGGGGGGGGCCCTGTGGGCTGCCATCTTTGGGGTCGTGCAGAGTCGGCTATGACTGAAGTGACTTAGCCGCAGTAGCAGCAGCAGCATAACTTTCCTTCCAACGAGTAAGCGTCTTTTAATTTCATGGCTCTAATCACCATTAGCAGTGATTTTGGAGTCCAAGAAAATAAAGTCTGACACTGTTTCCACTGTTTCCCCATCTATTTCCCATGAACTGATGGGACCAGATGCCATGATCTTTGTTTTCTGAATGTTGAGCTTTAAACCAATTTTTTCACTCTCCTCTTTCACTTTCATCAAGATGCTTTTTAGTTCCTCCTCACTTTCTGCCAGAAGGGTGGTGTCATCTGCATATTTGAGGTTATTGATATTTCTCTCAGCAGTCTTGATTCCAGCTTGTGCTTCTTCCAGTCCAGTGTTTCTCATAATATAGTCTGTACATAAGTTAAATAAGCAGGGTGACAATATACAGCCTTGATGTACTCCTTTTCCTATTTGGAACCAGTCTGTTGTTCCATGTCCAGTTCTAACTTGCTTCCTGACATGCATGTAGGTTTCTCAAGAGGCAGGACAGGTGGTCTGGTATTCCCATCTCTTTCAGAATTTTCCACAGTTTATTGTGATACACACAGTCAAAGGCTTTGGCATAGTCAATAAAGCAGAAAGATATGTTTTTCTGGAACTCTCTTCTTTTTTTGATGATCCAGCAGATATTGGTAATATGATCTCTGGTTCCTCTGCCTTTTCTAAAACCAGCTTGAGCATCTGGAAGTTCACAGTTCATGTACTGCTGAAGCCTGGCTTGGAGAATTTTGAGCATTACTTTACTAGTGTGTGAGATGAGTGCAATTTTGTGGCAGTTTGAGCATTCTTTTGGCATTGCCTTTCTTTGGGATTGGAATGAAAACTGACCTTTTCCAGTCCTCTGGCCACTGCTGAATTTTCCAAATTTGCTGGCTTATTGAATGCAGCAATTTCACAGCATCATCTTTCAGGATTTGAAATAGCTCGACTGGAATTCCATCACCTCCACTAGCTTTGTTCATAGTGATGCTTTCTAAGGTCCACTTGACTACACATTCCAGGATGTCTGGCTCTAGGTGAATGATCACACCATTGTAATTATCTGGGTCATGAAGCTCTTTTTTGTACAGTTCTTCTGTGTTTTCTTGCCACCTCTTCTTAATATCTTCTGCTTCTGTTAGGTACATACCATTTCTGTTCTTTATCGAGCCTGTATTTGCCTGAAATGTCCCCTTGGTATCTCTAATTTTCTTGAAGAGATCTCTAGTCTTTCCCATTCTGTTGTTTCCCTCTATTTCTTTGCATTGATCACTGAGGAAGGCTTTCTTATCTCTCCTTGCTATTCTTTGGAACTCTGCATTCAGGTACATATATCATTCCTTTTCTCCTTGGCTTTTCACTTCTCTTCTATTCACAGCTATTTGTAAGGCCTCCTCAGACAGCCATTTTGCTTTTTTGCATTTCTTTTCCATGGGGATGGTCTTGATCCCTGTCTCCTGTACAATGTCAAGAACCTCCGTCCATAGTTCATCAGGCACTCTATCAGATCTAGTCCCTTAAATCTATTTCTCACTTCCGCTGTATAATCATAAGGGATTTGATTTAGGTCATACCTGAATGGTCTAGTGGTTTTCATTACTTTCTTCAATTTCAGTCTCAATTTGGCAATAAGGAGTTCATGATCTGAGCTACAGTCAGCTGCCAGTCTTGTTTTTGCTGATTGTATAGAGCTTCTCCATCTTTGGCTGCAAAGAATATAATCAATCTGATTTTGGTGTTGACCATCTGATGATGTACATGTTTAGAGTCTTCTCTTGTGTTGTTGGAAGAGGGTGTTTGCTATGACCGATGTGTTCTCCTGGCAAAACTCTATTAGCCTTTGCCCTGCTTCATTCCATACTCCAAGGCCAAATTTGCCTGTTACTCCAAGTGTTTCTTGACTTCCCACTTTTGCATTCCAGTCTCCTATAATGAAAAGGACATCTTTTTTGGGTGTTAGTTCTAAAAGGTCTTGTAGGTCTTCATAGAACCGTTCAAGTTCAGCTTCTTCTGGGTTACTGGTTGGGGCATAGGCTTGGATTACCATGATATTGAATGGTTTGCCTTGGAAACAAACAGGGATTATTCTGTCGTTTTTGAGATTGCATCCAAGTACTGAATTTCGGACTCTTTTGTTGACCATGATGGCTACTCCATTTCTTCTAAGGGATTCCTGCCCACAGTAGTAGATATAATGGTCATCTGAGTTAAATTCACCCATTCCAGTCCATTTTAGTTCGCTAATTCCTAGAATGTCGATGTTCACTCTTGCCATCTCTTGTTTGACCACTTCCAATTTGCCTTGATTCATGGACCTAACATTCCAGGTTCCTATGCAATATTGCTCTTTACAGCATTGGACCTTGCTTCTATCACCAGTCACATCCACAACTGGGTATTGTTTTTGCTTTGGCTCCATCCCTTCATTCTTTCTGGAGTTATTTCTCCACTGAACTCCAGTAGCATATTGGGCACCTACTGTCCTGGGGAGTTCCTCTTTCAGTATCCTATCATTTTGCCTTTTCATACTGTTCATGGGGTTCTCAAGGCAAGAATACTGAAGTGGTTTGCCATTCCCTTCTCCAGTGGACGACATTCTCTCAGACCTCTCCACCATGACCCACCAGTCCTGGGTGGCCCCAGCTGGCATTGCTTAGTTTCATTGAGTTAGACAAGGCTGTGGTCCGTGTGATCAGATTGGCTAGTTTTCCATGATGATGGTTTCAGTGTGTCTGTCCTCTGATACCCTCTCACAACACCTACCGTCTTACTTGGGTTTCTCTTACCTTGGATGAGTGGTATCTCTTAACGGCTGCTTCAGCAAAGCACAGCCACTGCTCTTTACCTTGAGCGAGGTGTATTTCCTCATGGCAGCCCCTCCTGACCTTGAATGTGGAGTAGCTCCTCTCAGGGCCCTCCTGCACCCATGGACTTTCCTCACTTCAATTATTAGGAGAGATTTTAAGAGAGCTAATTCTTAGGTAGAAGGAAGGGGTCCAGGACCTTCAAGTAGAGATTTTCTAGCACTGTTTTATTCACTGAATTCTAAACTCATAAACTTAAATGAGCACTTAATATCTTTATCTAGACATTTAAAATACTTTTAAAACTTAATAGGACCAAAGATAACTCCTGGTTTCTCCTGACAAGGTTATTCCTTAGTTATCCCCATATGAGTAATTGAAACCATCATATACTAAATTGCTCACAATATCCTACATCTTCTGCCCTTAATTCATCTTCTCTACTTGTTGGTCTTGTTTCTAAAGACATGTCAAATGTGTGCATTGTTTATTTCCACTACTTGCTCAAATTATCTGCACAATTTACATTAACTATTATATCAGACTGACAGGTCTCTGTGCTTTCTTTCCTGCCCCCTATAGTTTACTCTTCTTAAGGTGGCCAGAATGCTTTTTAAAATATAAGTAACACATGCACTATTCTGCTTGAAACAAATCAGTGATTTTCCATGGTAAGTAGAAACATATAATTGTAATTTGGCCTGAAAAAAAAAAAAAAAAAACCATAAATGAATTGAAGTCAGCTCACCTCCATGACTTTATTTGGCTCCATACTCCTGTGTTCTCTATATCCACAGTGGCTTTTTTCTTCATTTAGAACATGTCAGTTTTTCTTTCCCTTCCACATTACTCTAGATTTGCACCCTGATTCAGACACCATGCTTTGTCTATTAAACATTTGAATGAGCAAATCTTGGAAAATTATCCAGATAATCAAGAACTTCCTTAAAATCAGATATTTAATTGTATTATTCTGTAATAGTTGAATTATCTAGGCTGTTGAAGAGAATAGTAATCTATCTGCAATGAGTATAAAATTCTATAAAATGCTCAAATATAGTTCAGTGTATAAATAAAGATGATGTTGGCCAACAAGTAAAGGCAGATATCAATATATTCTTAGAAAATTCTATGCACCAGTTAATCTGCTTGACACTCAAACAGCAACATTAGCACAATACTTATAAATATCATAAGTGTTAGTCGCTGAGTTGTGCCCGACTCTTTGCAACCCCATAGACTGCAGCCCACCAGGCTCCTCTGTCCATGAGATTTTCCAGGCAAGGATACTGAAGTGGGTTGCCATTTCCTTCCCAACCCAGGGATTGAACCCGGGTCTCCTGCACTACAGGCAGATTCTTTACCGAATGAGCTACAAGGGAAGCAATTCTTTAATTAAATACAATATCATATTCTGTTACATATTTCTTGATTTTTCTGATTGAATGTTTGAGTTATGAATATAATTTCTTACAAGTTCTTAGTATTACTACATATGCACCAATCATATATTTCATTCTCCACTCCTCTCACAGAAACTTGCCAGTCAGTGTGTACTTTGG
The DNA here is from genome assembly GCF_029378745.1 of Bos indicus. Lineage (NCBI taxonomy): Eukaryota > Metazoa > Chordata > Mammalia > Artiodactyla > Bovidae > Bos > Bos indicus. The sequence continues at coordinate 23,139,368 of NC_091776.1, read as the reverse complement.
TGGCTCACTTCCCTTTAGTTTCTGTCATGGTCCTGTGTTCTGTTGCCCTTTCACCAGTTTTTTAGAGCTGTTCATTTTAAAATATGCATTCCAAGCAGATAGCATAATCTGTTATCACCAGATCCCAGATCATCACCAAAATACTTCTAATTTTATCTTAAACGTGACTATTATAGTTCTATCTCTGTCTCTTGCATAAAATGGAAGGTCATTTAGAACCTTTAACTCAATCATATCCTTTGTCAACATTTCCTCTTTCTACAGTTCCCCTCTATGTCCTCTGTCCTTTTTTTTTTTTTTTTAAACACCATAAACATTTTGCATTGGGGGTCACAAAAAGTCAGATATAACTAACAGACACACATAGCTGCTTAACAATATTATGGTAGTTTCAGGTGAACACCAAAGGGATTCAGCCATACATATACATGTATCAATTCTCCCCCAAATGCTCTCCCATCCAGGCTGGCCCATTGCATTGAGCATAGGTCTATGTGCTATACAACAGGTCTTTGTTGGTTATCCATTTTAAACAGCACATATGACCTTCCCAATGTCCTCTGTCATTTTACAACCAATGTGTTATTCTGGTGTAGATAGAGAACAAGCCCCTTTTCTTTTAACTTTTTTATTTTCACATGCACTTTCTGAATTTCAAACAATCTTACAGCCCAGGATATTTTGTTTGATACATGCTCAGGCTAAAGTCTATACAGTTGCAAAGTCAGACATGAATGGAGTGACTTAGCATATGTATGCAAATAAATATTATTTGACCTAGACTTCAATACCTAGGAAATCTTACTTGTTAACTTTCTGTGTCTCTAATACCACAGACAGTTTTATTGCATCTTAGATTAATTCTCTAATAAATTGGAAAGAAGCTTGACCTTTACAGTCATTGCTAATCAAGCAAAACAAATTATCTGTATAGTTCCTTGTGTAAATTGCAGTTATGCTGCAGTTAATTCCCATGTTGCTCAAAGTTCCATCTCTCTCTCTCTCTGCCTCTTCAGAGTTAAAATTGTTTTGATTTCCAAATACCTGAAATCTCTGTCTTCTTATTAAGAAATGAATCTTCTATTAAATGAAAAGTATCAAAGTTAAATAAATAAATAATTAGGTTAAACATAGGCCTGGCACCTAGGAATTATGGCTTTGGATTATTTAATAATAAACTTCTACTTGTTTCTCTATTATATTTTATAACCATTTCCTGCCATACACTTTCATGATGGTGGTGAAATACTTTGCATTCTGTAGCACAACTGTTAGTATCTTAAACATATTTTTAATTTTTGTCAAATTTATTAGAATCTAGCAAGACTTTTACGTTTATATTTATTTTTACTTACTTTGAACATAGATGTATTTCTTGTAGTTTCAGTGACTATGAAGAAATATTTATTTAAATTTTATTTTATTTAGCCCAATCCTCTCACTGTCCTGAAGAGCAAAATAAATCTGAATTCTCTCAAATTTCTAGCTATAAAGCTGAAATGTAGCTTTTTATGAGTTGTAATGACATATGTGATTGTGGGGTCATCTTACTGTAGAAATAAATGAAACAAAGCCACTTAAATAACATATTTCTAAAATTACTACAAATTTATATAAGGTAGTTTAAAAATCCATTTCATTAATAAAAATGATATACCTTATATAACTAGTTCAGTTCAGTCACTCAGTCCTGTCCAACTCTTTGCGACCCCATGAATCGCAGCACGCCAGGCCTCCTTGTCCATCACCAACTTCCAGAGTTCACTTAGACTCATGTCCATCGAGTCAGTGATGCCATCTAGCCAGCTCATCCTCTGTCATCCCCTTCTCCTCCTGCCCCCAATCCCTCCCAGCATCAGAGTCTTTTCCAATGAGTCAACTCTTCGCATGAGGTGGCTAAAGTATTGGAGTTTCAGCTTTAGCATCATTCCTTCCAAAGAACACCCAGGGCTGATTTCCTTTAGAATGGTCTGGTTGGATCTCCTTGCAGTCCAAGGGACTCTTAAGAGTCTTCTCCAACACCACAGTTCAAAAGCATCAATTCTTCGTTGCTCAGCTTTCTTCACAGTCCAACTCTCACATACATACATGACCACTGGAAAAACCATAGCCTTGAGTAGACAGACCTTTGTTGGCAAAGTAATGTCTCTGCTTATATAACTAAGGGATGCACTAGTTTTAAGAATACTTAGCAATAAAATTTATAATTTCAGTTTCTATATTTCTATTAAGATTTAGGATCAACCTCTTTTTTCTAAGGGGAAATATTTCTACAAACCCTTTTAGAAAAAAAAGATCAACCTCTTTTTTCTAAGGGGAAATATTTCTACAAACCCTTTTAGAAAACATTGATATGGCATTATTTTACTGCTCACTGATCCTTTAGGATATATGAATGTTTGGTAGCATGCTAAATTTATGATCAAATATGTTTCTTCATGTAAATTTAAAATAAATCATAACCCAGATTTTGTATGATTTTATGCATCTAATATTACACTCCTGTGTACACACATATATGGGTAAGTTTCTATTTTGGTTTGCAAATTGCTTCAATTTTTAATATTTATGTATTGTGAATCATTTAACTATTATAAGCATTTACATTTTATGGGTGAAAATAAGCCTCAACTATTAGCTGGATGACTACTCGAACCACAGAAATGATTCTGCAGTTAGAAGCTCAGTTTCATAATTGTTTTAAAATCTATATTTTATGACTAAATCATAAATCATACAGTCAATAAAGAAGTGTAGGATAACTGCTTGCATTTCTTCCAACTATCATTACTTTGCTTGTTAAACAAATTTGACCATAATTTCCTTTATTTTATGATTAGCTACTAGTGAATAAAAATATACTCACATAAAATTTTGAATTGGTAAAATGATTTAGCAGAAGCTCCAATGATTAATCTTGAGTAAAATTTAGCCATTAAAATATTTTTGACATTTGTAATTCTTAATTTTGTAGAATAATATGAACATATTTAAAGAAAATGCCTTAATTTATCTCTGAATACAGAAAATACCATTATTTATCAGACTAAATTTTAAAATATAACACTAAAACTAATTTATTTTTAAATCATTTAAATGAGAAATATATTTCAAATTATGTTAAAAATAAAATTAGAATGATATGAGTACTGTATGTACAAAGTTAAAATTTTATTTTTTGACACCTATATTAATGTATCTTGACAGTTATAAATCTACTCATTATTTTCTGTAATTAGTATTATATAAAACTTATTAAGGAAAATTTTGATGAAGTCTTTATATTAAAGAAGCATCTTGCTATTGTATATAGGTAACCTTCTCCTACATATGGTGACTTATTTATGAATTAACAGAGCCTTCTGGAAAAAAATCCACATTTCATCAGCAAAGCTAAGAATATGGGTGTCATATATGGTTTGAATATTAAAAATAAATAAATAAATAATATGACTTTATCAAAAGAAACAGTACTTTTCATCAAAATAGTAATAGTAAGCTGAATAAGGCTTGCTCTCAAATTCAAATTGTATGCCCTTAAAATAATTATATTTTACATTTTATCCAGAAATGTGTCATAGTTTCTAATAACAATGTGTCTTGGGTATCAAATAATTCATTAATTTTAAGATGTCTATGAAATAGGACAATTCTTATTTTACTTCAGTGGAACATGAGGTTCAGAAAAGTTAAGTAAAATCTAAGACAAGTTTAGGAGTGGTAGAGTCAGGATCAGAATCCAGATGTGACTGGTTCCAAAGTCCGTGTGCTTTTTATTAGTTATTTCTTTGTCATTGACTGCTCTGAACTCTACCTCAGAATCACAAAATAAGCTTGCTTACATTTTAAGCAATATTTGAAAATATCAGCTTCTCTAACTCTACTCAACTGTTTCCATCATCTTCACTGGTGAGCAGCAGTACAGATGTCAGTTAAGTTCAGTTCAGTCTCAGTCCTGTCTGGCTCTTAGCAACCCCATGGACTGCAGCAGGCCAGGTTTCCCTGTCCATTACCACCTCCTGGATTTTACTCAAACTCATGTCCATTGAGTCAGCGGTGCCATCCAACCATCTCATCCTCTGTCATCCCCTTCTCATCCCACCTTCAATCTTTCCCAGCATCAGGGTCTTTTCAAATGAGTTAGTTCTTTGCATCAGGTGATCAAATTCTTGGAGTTTCAGCTTCAGCATCAGTCCTTCCAATGAATATCCGGGACTGATCTCCTTTAGGATGGACTGGTTGAATCTCCTTGCAGTCCAAGGGACTCTCAAGAGTCTTCTCCAACACCACAGTTCAAAAGCATCAGTTCTTTGATGCTCAGCTTTCTTTATAGTCCAACTCTCACATCTACACATGACTGCTGGACAAACCATAGCTTTGACTAGATGGAACATTGTTGGCAAAGTAATGTCTTTGCTTTTGAATATGCTGTCTAGGTTGGTCATAATTTTTCTTCAAGGAGCAGGTGTCTTTTAATTTCATGGCTGCAGCCACAATCTGAAGTGATTTTGGAGCCCCAAAAGTTAATGTCTATCATTGTTTTCACTGTTTCCCCATTTATTTGCCATGAAGTGATGGGACCGAATGCCATGATCTTAGTTTTCTGAATGTGGAGTTTTAAGCCAGCTTTTTCATTCTTCTCTTTCACATTTATCAAGAGGCTCTTTAGTTCTTTGTTGTCTGCCATAGGAGTGGTGTCATCTGCATATCTGAGGTTATTGATGTTTCTCCCAGCAAACTTGATTCCAGCTTGTCTTCAACCAGCCCAGCATTTCTCATGATGTACTCTGCATATAGGTTAAATAAGCAGGGTGACAATATACGGCCATATCTGTTGTTCCATGTCTGGTTCTAACTGTTGCTTCCTGACCTGCATACAGATTTTTCTGGAGCCTAGTCAGGTCATCTTGTATTCCCATCTCTTGACGAATTTTCCACAGTTTGTTGTGATCCACACTGTCAAGGCTTTTGCAGAGTCAATAAAGTAGGAGTAGATGTTTTTCTTTAACTCTCTTTCTTTTTTGATGAGCCAGCAGATGTTGGCAATTTGATCTCTGGTTCCTCTGCCTTTTCTAAATCCAGCTTGAACATCTGGAAATTCACAGTTCACATACTGTTGAAGCTTGGCTTGGAGAATTTTGAATATTACTTTTTTAGCGTTTGAGATGAGTGCAATTGTGAGGTAGTTTGAGCATTCTTTGGCATTGCATTTCTTTGGGATTGGAATGAAAACTGAGCTTTCCCAGTCTTGTGGCCACTGCCGAGTTTTCCAAATTTGCTCCCATATTGAGTGCAGCACTTTTACAGCCTCATCTTTTAGGATTTGAAATAGCTCTGCTGGAATTCCATCACCCACTACCTTTGACGGTAGTGATGCTTCCTAAGGCCCACTTGACTTCACATTCCAGGATGTCTGACTCTAGGTGAGTGACCACACCATTGTGGTTATCTGAGTCATGAGGACCTTTTTTGCATAATTCTTCTGTGTATTCTTGCCACCTCTTCTTAATATCTTCTGCTTTTGTTACGTCCATACAATTTCTGTCTTTTATTGACCCCATCTTTGCATGAAATGTTCCCTTGGTATCTCTAATTTTCTTGAAGATATTTCGTCTTTCCTATTTATTTTTTCCCTTTATTTCTTTGCATTGATCATTGAGGAAGGCTTTCTTATCTCTCCTTGTTATTCTTTGGATCTCTGCATTCAAATGGGTATGTTTTTCCTTTTCTCCTTTGCTTTTTGCTTCTCTTCTTTTCACAGCTATTTGTAAGGCCTCCTGAGACAACATTTTTTCCCTTTTGCATTTCTTTTTCTTGAGGATGGTCCTGATCACTGCCTCCTGTACAATGTCGTGAACCTCTGTCCATTGTTCTTCAGGCATTCTATCAGATCTAATCCACTGAATCTATTTCTCACTTCCACTGTATAATCATAAGGGATTTGATTTAGATCATACCAGAATAGTCTAGTGGTTTTTCCTACTTTCTTCAATTAAGTCTGTTTTTAGCAATAAAGAGTTCATGATCTGAGCCATAGTTCAGCTCCTGAACTTGTTTTTGCTGACTGTATAGAGCTTTCCATCTTTGACTGCAAAGAATATTGTCAATCTGATTTCAGTATTGACCATCTGGTGATGTCCATATGAGGAGATAACCCATGTCCAAGGGCAAAGGAGAAGCCCCAGCAAGACACTAGGAGTGGTGAAAGTGCGTTTAGAATCAAACCCCATACCCGCCAGAGAGGCTCAGATGGCTCAAACATACCTGTGTGCACCAGGACCCAGAGACCCCACAGTGACTGAGACAGGATTGTGTTTGAGTTCTCCTGTGGAGGTATGGGTCAGCAGTGGACTGCTTCAGGGGCATAGGATCTGGGTGCAGTGGACCTCTGTATGGCATAAGTCCTCTTGGAGGAGGTCACCATTAACCATCATAGAGCCACCAGAACTTACACAGGATTGGGAAACAGACTCCTGGAGGGCACAAACAAAACCCTGTGCGCACCTGAACCCAGGAGAAAGGAGCCAAAGCAAAAACAACACCCAGTTGTGGATGTGCCTGGTGATTGAAATAAAGTCCAATGCTGTAAAGAGCAATATTGCATAGGAACCTGGAATGTTAGGTCCATGAATCAAGGCAAATTGGAAGTGGTCAAACAGGAGATGGCAAGAGTGAGCATTGACATTTTAGGAATCAGCCAACTAAAATGGACTGGAATGGGTGAATTCAGATGATCATTATATCTACTATTGTGGGCAGGAATCCCTTAGAAGAAATGGAGTAGCCATCATAGTCAACAAAAGAATCTGAAATGCAGTATTTGGATGCAGTCTCAAAAATAACAAAATTATCTCTATTTGTTTCCAAGGCAAACCATTCAATATTACAGTCATCCAAGTCTATGCTCTGACCAGTAATGCTGAAGAAGCTGAAGTTGAATTGCTCTATGAAAACCTACAAGACCTTCTAGAACTAGCATCCAAAAAAGATGTCTTTTTCATTATAGGGGACTGGAATACAGAAGTAGGAAGTCAAGAAATACCTGGGGTAACAGGCAAATTTGGCCTTGGAGTACGGAATGAAGAAGGGAAAAGGCTAACAGAGTTTTGCCAAGAGAATGCACTGGTCATAACAAACACCCTCCTCCAACACAAGTACAGATGTCAGCAGCAACAAAAAACAACCAAATATAAAATCAGATATTTACCAAGTGATTACTATAGTCTACCACTGTTCTAATTCCAATGCATATGACTTTGATATTCTGAGGGAAATACTACTGTATCATTATTTTAGAAATTAAAAAAAAAATTTAGACACAGAATGTTAATATATCCCAAATTACACAATAAATTAAAAACAAATTTTAATGTCATAGGTGGCTTTGGAGTTCATCTAATTCAATGTAATTATGGAATAATAGCATAAATTGAGATGACAAAACTCACAGACTATAAAATAGATAATAACTGTATTAATTTTAAATTAGAGATAATAATACAAACATATATTTTTACATTGTTGGCAAATATGCATATTTAATTATGATATAAGAAATAAAATAATGATTTTAGATTATAAAAACATCCCATCCATTTCTTCATATGGAAATCAATTTCTCAAAGATTCAGTAAACAGCTTAAAGAAAAACATTGAGGTTGTACCAGAGTAGGTGTTAAAATTACTTTTTCAACTTCCAGTTGCTTTTTTTTTTTCCTTTCTATATAATACCTAATTTTAAAACACATAATTATTGATATTTTCTTATTGGTTTTTTCTTCTTCTTATCTAAAAAAAACACACTTATTGTGTACTGATTGCCATACTAAATGGTAAATTTTGTCATTTTCTTTTTACTGTAATGCAGTGCAAATGTTATTATCCTAATTATTAAAACAGAGAAATTAAAATCTTGCCCAAAGTCCATAGAATTAAAACTATAAAATCTGTGGTTTCAGTGTTAATGTTGTATTACTTCTTCCTGTATAAATTATTTTACTAACAAGGGAATTTTAAGTAGGTCATTGGTATCTTCTCAACTGGTTTCTGTTTGCCATTTGAATCAATATTTAAATACATATCATTTTAAAAATGACTGACTTTCATCAATCTTTGAAACTCTCCCCCTATTCCTCTTCTCTTTCTTTTCCTTGTTTACATTAGTTTTCTGTCTTGTTTTTCTTCTCCTCCTCTTCCTTCTCCTCTTTCTCTTTGCATTTAATTTCTTTAGTCTCCTCCAGCTTATTATTTTATCCTCCTTCTACCACTTTCTCTTCTTTTCTCTCTTGAGATTCTTTCCACCCATCTCTTGGAATTAGTAGCTGCAGGAGTTTCTGCACATTGCATTTTCTAAACACCATTCACATACAGAAATATTGAGAATTTTAAAAAAACATACCATAGAATGAACCTGTGTCATTGGGGACAGAAAAAATAACATTTTGGCTCTTTTATCTCATGAATGGACAACATGACAGCGTAAACAAATGAATTTTCTTCCCAGGTATACTCCAGAGAAAACTTCTTTTATCAGCTTCCAACATGCACCTGAGAAGTTTCCAAATTAAGTATGTATTCCAATATGTTTAGTAGAAAATATACAAACTAGTGTTCTAAGAGAAAATCATGACTTTAATTCAATTCAGAAATATTAATTGAACAACTTCAACTTATGAAAAAACTGTTACAGTTGGAATATATGATTTTAAGATTGATTTTAAACATTGTCACATTTAAATCAAATTGATTGAACTTACAAGCAATCTTAATTCCTTATTAAGAGAAGATGTAAGTTTTAGCTGAGTATTCAGCTTTGAAACTGAATGTTGCTGTCTTCTCTCTCACCATTTTGCTAAGTTATATTTTTCTGAAGATGAAAATGGAATTCTTTTTCTGAGTATCAGTTCATAAATACTTCTTCCCTTATAACAGACTTATAAATAAAAAGTACTTAGGATGAGAAACAGATGTTTATTCCAAAATGAATAAGAAATACATATTCTGGGTTTTTTTCAAATCATCCATACACGCACATATATGACATGAATATATCTACTCACTATCTGTTTATCATCTACCAATTTATCTATCTATCAAATTCAACCTTTAGCTATATAATGTGTAAATCTTTGTAACTTGTACTCATTTATAAAAGCACCATTTTACTATTTGATGGTATTCTAACATTGCTTTATATTTCATCATGTCAACATTGAAATCCACACTTTTAGATACATTTAAACACCCACATAGTGCAGAGATTTGTTTGTAAAAAGTGATAGCCATCATACATGATATACATGTTTATGAAGGAACGTCAGTGTGAAACCTTGTTATGTGTGGTGTTAGAGCAGTAGTGTAATATGCCAAGTACAGAAATTGATTTGAAAGTAAAAATAAAAATGTTAGACATTTGCTTGAATTTTTAGCACCTGCTTGTTGGCAGGCTCCAAATGGAGCCCCTTATTGTTTTCCTCTAATTCATTCTGGCGCTGACAGAGGTGCAAGTTACAAGTCCCAGCTTGCATATCATGCCTTAGAATGACAAAGCTCAATAAAAACAATTATCTCGAAACCCGTATCTCATCCATTATTAAATATATGAAAAGAGTTTTAATTTCCTGTGCAATTACATAGTGAAATGTCATACTCTGGATGAAGAAAGATTAATTGCTTTTGATAAAATACTGTGTATTTTTGTTTGACTTTTTGGACATCCATTTAATGTAGAAATATCATTTCAATCTAATGTGCTTCATATCACACAGAACTATTGTAATTTTGCAGAGGAAATATTGTTTAATTATTTTCTTTTCTCATAAAGGAGTAAGAATAAAATATTAATTCTTCTTGGCTCAAGAGCACCACAAGCCACATTTTATTTTTTATATCACATTGGAGACTCTTACAAATGAGCAATAGAAAAATATGATTAATGTGTTTCACAAGAGATTCATAAGATTACCTCAAGGAACATTTGTATGTCATGTGTAGGCACAAATTACAATTTCCATCATTTGTATTTGTTTTCTATTTACCAATGATTATTAAGTAATCCATAAAAATGACCAGTCACTTTCTTCCTGTCATATAATATAACATCAATTTATTCTCTCATCAAGACTCAACTAATAGCAAATGAATCTTCAGGAAAATAAACTTCCAAATACTGTTAGCCATACTTTACATAGTGACAGAACCAGGAAGCCTCTATGAGAGTGAAAATAGCATTTCATAAATACTGGACTAGCAGGTAGCCATGACATTTTGACCTGTTTCATCTAATACACTAAAGCCTTGGCTATTATAGAATTTAATTGTTTTTCTGAAAAAAAAAATACTGGAGCAGGCGTTTGATAGAAAATTAATATTTTAACAATTTCACCTTTGTACAGAGAAAATATAAGTTTATATTGGATAGTGTTCACTTTTCAAGTGCCTATTTATTCACTTATGTTAAATAGCTAGCAATAAATATAAAGCATAACATATAAGACAACACTCAAAATAATTATAATACAGGGAAGAGACAATGTTTTATTTGTAGCCATTTACTATGATTGACAGTCTGGGTCCTGGCAAAATGTGTTGTAGGTCAGGAATGAATTTGACGGGCACATATGTTTTGGAAAGCTTACAGAGGACCCCATCTATCAAAAACTAATATGGAAAATTGTAACCCTTAAAATTAGTTCATTAATTTTTTTCCAGAATTACAAGTCAACTACAGTCATTTCATATCCAATATTTTCTTTCCTTTGTTGATTTGTGGAAAAGTTGGAAAAAGGTAAACAGTAGAAGATTGCGTTTTCAGGACTGATAAGGGAAAAAATGTTTCAGAGAAAGCATATTGAGCATCAGAAATTAAATTTCCACATTTGCTTATAATTCTGAACTACCTGTTTAGGTAAAATGTGAAAAGGAAATTTTCGCATCACATTACTTTTCATATCAGTCATTATTTGTCAGTAATAAAATACTGGTCATCTCTCCATTGCTGCAATTTAAGGAAATGTCAGTAAACCTATATCTACCCTGAAATGTGAACTGGAAAACTACACATTCAATTTGATATTTATGAAAATTTAATCCTTCAACTCATAGTGTAAATATAAAAGATGTAAACTTAGGTAACTTCTAAATAATACATTCAAATCTTCATGTGATTAATAGACTCCTGCAACAAATATTATATACTTATTAATTGATAGGCTATAGTTCAGATATCTGAGTTCATTTTAATACAATATTGAAAAGCTTTTAACATGCAATTATTCATGAGTACAAAGAATGAAATATAAGTATTTTACTATCTTGTCTATCTCCAAGACATTTCTGTATAGACACATGCTAAATCTAATCTTACTTAAAACACTTCCATAAATCAATAGTTTCTTAATTTTAAGCATACAGAAATATGATAAATATATAAAGACATAACATACAATTGCTATTTAATTGTATACCTTATGACTGGCAATTTGCTTAGTCCTTAGGAGACGTCTCTGTAAATACTAAGAATGAAAGAATTAAAGAAAACATGATATTTCAACAAATGCACATTATTCTTAAAGTCAACCCCCACCCCTGCCTAATGGTCTACAAGACATTACATGATCAAATGATGCCATCTTTCCATTTTATTCCTACAATTGTCCCTCTTTCTCATTAGATACATCCACACTAAATTTTTTGATGTTCTTCATAAATTCAAAATTCATTTTTTAATTAAGAGCTTTATGTTAGCTGCTAAGTCTGCTGCTAAGTCGCTTCAGTCGTGTCCGACTCTGTGCGACCCCATAGACGGCAGCCCACCAGGCCCCGCCGTCCCTGGGATTCTCCAGGCAACAACACTGGAGTGGGTTGCCATTTCCTCCTCCAATGCATGAAAGTGAAAAGTGAAAGTGAAGTCGCTGAGTCGTGTCCGACTCTTAGCGACCCCATGGACTGCAGCCTACCAGGCTCCTCTGTCCATGGGATTTTCCAGGCAAGAGTGCTGGAGTGGGGTGCCATTGCCTTCTCCCTTATGTTAGCTGTTGACTGTCAAATATACTACCAATATGATCATTTTCAGCCTGAAAAATAGGCAGGTGAAACAGTATCAGTTCAGTTCAGTTCATTTCAGTTGCTCAGTTGTGTCCGACTCTGCGACCCCATGAATCGCAGCACACCAGGCCTCCCTGTCCATCACCAACTCCAGGAGTTCACTCAGACTCATGTCCATCGAGTCAGTGATGCCATCCAGCCATCTAATCCTCTGTCATCCCCTTCTCCTTCTGCCCCCAATCCCTCCTAGCATTAGAGTCTTTTCCAATAGTCAACTCTTCGCATGAGGTGGCCAAAGTACTGGAGTTTCAGCTTTAGCATCATTCCTTCCAAAGAAATCCCAGGGCTGATCTCCTTCAGAATGGACTGGTTGGATCTCCTTGCAGTTCAAGGGACTCTCAAGAGTCTTCTCCAACACCACAGTTCAAAAGCATCAGTTCTTTGGGGCTCAGCCTTCTTCACAGTCCAACTCTCACATCCATACATGACCACAGGAAAAACCATAGCCTTGACTAGCAGGACCTTGTTGGCAAAGTAATGTCTCTGCTTTTCAATATGCTATCTAGGTTGGACATAACTTTGTATACTGTGAAACAGTATAGATGAAATGAATTAAATTCACCGACCCTTCAGTTTGCAATTCTGAAAATTTATGGAGTATGTGTGAAATAAATGTATAGCTTAATCTAGGTATAGCTAGCATGGTTCATATGCTAATTCCATGAAAACTATCCTCTCAACAAGATCATTACTAAGAAATCCTAATTTTATATGTTTTTAAATCCTATTAGAGCATCTGCAACATTTAAAAATATGAACAACTCTTCCCTTCTTGTGTAGGCTTCTCTGTTTCTTCCTATTTCCAAAGTTAGCAAGTATTCCCAGACCACGACAGTATGTAGGTAAAAATGAAAGAACAGCAATAGTGAGACTCAATATCACTGACTTACAAACTATATTAATTGTTTAAGAGAATCTAGTTTAAGCTAGTTTATGCAAAGAGAAAAGGAATAAATTGGCTTATGTGAAAGAAAAGCCTGACTGTGACACCAGTAACAGATTTCAGTTGGATCTCAATAGCTGAATGCCATCAGGATATTGTCATTTAGACTCCATTCTTGTCCATCTTTTAGTTTTTCCTTTCTTGTGTGTTATCTTTATCCTCAGGGTATTCCTCTTGCTAGGAAGATGGTTACTAGTACTCCAAGCTTATGAGGTCCTATAATTTCTGGCACTTAATCAATTATTTTAAAAAATTGAGAAGAGAGAAAAAAAAAAGTAAAAATTAAAAAAAAAAAAATAAGATTGAGAGAGACCTCAGTAGATAGAAAGGGAAGAGAGTTGGAACTCTTACCAGTTAAGAGAATAGTTCTAAAATATATTCAGCTAAACATTTATCCATAGCTTTATTGTAATGCTTTAAAATTCTACTTAGCAAAGTATCATTATCCCAGATGAAACCAAATATGTTCTTTTATTATACCATGGGGGACAACTCAAAACCTGTCTAATCACTATACCAAGCTCCAATCACAGGATTTCTGAATGTTGTGCATTCCTATTTATGAGCTCTGGATATACTTCCTTGTTATTCTGCTACTTACTCAAAGTGGTAAATTATATGACATCAGCAACATCCTATAATTGTATAAGAGGTATAATTATTTGAAAATTACCCAAATCATTTTCACAGATGGAGAAATAAACCCCATTTTCAAAAAAAAAGAAGTCAGGAAATCCTAAGTGTGACAGTGCAATCAGTCAGTAAGGCAATCTGTCTGCTCTCAGCTTTGTTTCTGGAAGATTATTTTTGCTAATGCCAATTTGTATGATGACTCTTGAAGAGGATTTTCTTTAACCTGTGAATTGCCTCAAATACCTTCAAAGGTTGACCTTAATTCAACACTTTAGGTGTATAGCGGCTTCAAGTTAAGCTGTGGTCAACTAGCATTTCTTTGAGTTAGGAACACTAAACATATATTTTCATATCATGCCTCTTAAAATTAGGCCTTGTGCTTGAAGTCTGTGTCTGGGTAGTAGGCTTCAGGGCCAGAGGGAGATTTATGATGATGGTGTGGAGCATCCTACTGCCCCAGGCTAGTTCCCTGGGGGTTGATAATCAATTCTGACAGAGTTAAGTGTCTAAACTGGACCTGGAACAACAGACTGGTTCCAAATAGGAAAAGGAGTATGTCAAGGCTGTATATTGTCACCCTGCTTATTTAACTTATATGCAGAGTACATCATGAGAAACTGGGCTGGAGGAAGCACAAGCCAGAATCAAGATTGCTGGGGGAGAAATATCAATAACCCCAGATATGCAGATGATACCACCCTTATGGCAGAAAGTGAAGAGGAACTAAAAAGCCTCATGATGAAGGTGAAAGAGAAGAGTGAAAAAGTTGGCTTAAAGCTCAACATTCAGAAAATGGCATCTGGTCCCATCACTTCATGGCAAATAGATGGGGAAACAGTGGAAACAGTGTCAGACTTTATTTTTTTGGGCTCCAAAATCACTGCAGATGGTGATTGCAGCCATGAAATTAAAAGACTCTTACTCCTTGGAAGGAAAGTTATGACCAACGTAGATAGCATATTCAAAAGCAGAGACATTACTTTGCCAACAAAGGTCTGTCTAGTTAAGGCTATGGTTTTCCCAGTGGTCATGTATGGATGTGAGAGTTGGATTATAAAGAAAGCTGAGTGCTGAAGAATTGATGCTTTTGAACTGTGGCGTTGGAGAAGACCCTTGAGAGTCCCTTGGACTCCAAGGAGATCCAACCAGTCCATCCTAAAGGAGATCAGTCCTGGGTGTTCATTGGTAGGACTGATTTTGAAACTGAAACTCCAATACTTTGGCCACCTGATGTGAAGAGCTGACTCATTTGAAAAGACCCTGATGCTGGGAAAGTTTGAGGGCAGGAGGAGAAGGGGATGACAGGGAATGAGATGGCTGGATGGCATCACCGACTCGATGGACATGAGTTTGAGTGAACTCCAGGAATTGGTGATGGACAGGGAGGCCTGGCATGTTGCAGTTCATGGGGTCCCAAAGAGTCAGACATGACTGAGGGACTGAACAATTCCAAAGTGTCTAATGTCTTGTCCAGCTAGATCTCCTGCCTCCCTGCTTATGCTCAGATTGTATTTGAGCAGAGAATATGGCTTTTATATACTCTCAAAGTTCATGACTGTCTGATGACTCCTGCCATAGGTATACTATATATTTGCTGCTAATAATGGGCGTAGCCTAGGAAGGCTGCACTTTTTGGTTGAGACTTAATTAATACAACATATCTGTTGGATGGCCACAAGAGGGAGCCGACAAAATCCAACATCCTTAAAATTTGTATCAGTCTCAATGTGCTCATTGTTTTAGTCCCTAAATATAAAGTACCCCTCTTAACAAGGTGTGTGCCATCCCAAAATACAGATTGACAGATTCCAAGCTAAGGAATGGATTATAGTCCCTACATTGTTGTCCCACCTTGACTCAATCAGTCCTGTGTGTATGTGAAGTTGCTCAGTCATGTCAGACTCTTTGTGACCCCATGGCCTGTAGCCCACCAGGCTCCTCTGTCCATAGGAATCTCCAGGCAAGAATACTGGAATGGGTTGCCATTTCCTTCTCCAAGGGATTTTCCCAACCCAGTGATCGAAACCGGGTCTCCTGCATTGCAGGCAGATGCTTTATCTACTGAGCCACCAGGGAAGCCAAACAATACCTCCAGTGCTTCATAATTTTTCTACTGATTGTGATTTCTTCATGTGCAAAAGACAAAAACTCATGACCAACTTTCTTTAGCCCAAAATTGCAATTGTACTTTCATCCTGAATTAGACAGCATGAAGTTGAAGTGGTTCTGCTCTTTCCACTGTTTTTCTGGAAATCTCTCTCATTCATTCTGTCTCTCAGAACTCAGTTTTACAACAAATGTGTTGCCTTTATTTTCAGATAGCTTTTCTGTACCTGGTAACTAAGATGAGCAATCGTTCCATGCCATACACTTTCTGGAAGGAAATGTTGACCCTTGGGTAATGCAAATTGGCAGCTGATTAGGCACTGAAGATTAGGCAGAGAACAGAAAGGTACAAATTCATGACCAAAAGGAGCTGAAGTTCCCAGGGAAGTAAGACAAACACTAAATAAATGCTTGTGTATAATGTGTAGCATCTCATATGATGATAAATATGGCACATTATCAAATACTCTGTAGAGTAGGGAATGCTCATAGGGAGTATCAAGTGTAACATTAAAAAAAAAAAAAGAGCTTAAATTCTAGTAAGAGGAGACAACAGTCAATCGATAAATGGGGAAATCTTACGTATTGTTTCAGTTGTGATTAGTTCTATAGAAGAGAAGATTTAAAGCATGTTTGTATAGAAAGAAAGCTCTTAAGGAGTGCTGGTGGTAACACTAGAAGGAAATAAATTATCTTTCTCAAGACATAAATTAGTTCCAATATTTGTTCTGGACCAACAGTTGTCTCTCAGGAAAAGATTATTCTGTTTATCCCGCCACCATTTCTGATGGAAAACAGTGTTCCTTGAATACCTGTCATTCAAGGAAGGATGAGGGAGGGAGAAAAAGTCTGTTCCTAAAGGAAAAGATAACTTTTGTTTCTACACCGAATGGTCTAGGATTCTGGCCAGAAAAGACTAAAAGAAGTTCCATACCAACTATGTCCTTAGAATCATTTAAGAGTGGTACTTCTCAAGACCTTTTCATTCTATTGATATTAGGCAACACTGCATCTGTATTGAATTAGTTTCAAAATTCTCCTAATGCTGCAAACACTTATGATGACAAAATAATGCTGCAACTTCATTGAGCTCGTTAGTCTTTATTTCATCAAAAAGGCTATAAATCCTTATTGTCCAAGATCTCTGTTATACTTCCTCATTTGGAACTTGAAGGAGAGCATGTCTTTATTTTTGTTCTTGTTGTTCAGTCTCTAAATCATGGACTGAAGAGTGCCAGGGTCTTCTATCCTCCACTATCTCCTGCAGTTTGCTCAAATTCATGTCCACTGAGTCAGTGATGCTATCTAACCATCTTATTCTCTGCCATCCCCTTTGACTTTAGCCTTTAATCTTTCTCAGCATCAGGGTCTTTTCCAATGAGTCAATTCTTTACATCAGGTGGCCAAAGTATAGGAGCTTCAGCTTCAGCATCAGTCCTTCCAATGAATGTTCAAGGCTGATTTCCCTTAAGATTGTCCTGTTTGATCACCTTGCTGTCCAAGGGGCTCTGTTGAGTCTTCTCCAGCACCACAGTTTGAAAGCATCAATTCTTCAGTGCTCAGCCTTCATTATGATCCAACACTCACATCCATACATGACTGCTGAAAAAATCATAGTTTTGACTACATGGCTGTTTGTCAGCAAAGTGATGTCTCTGCTTTTTAATATGCTGTCTAGGTTTGTCATAGCTTTTCTTTCTTGGAGTAAATTGCTTTTAATTTCATGGCTACAACCACCATCTGAAGTAATTTTGGAGCCCATGAAAATAAAATCTGCCACTGTTTTCTACATTTTCCCCTTCTATTTGCATAAAGTGATGGAACTGGATACTATGATCTTAATTTTTTTATTTAATTATATATATATATATATATATATTTTTTTTTTGTAGCTCAAATAGGCAATATTTTATTAACCAGGCAGCAGGCTGCTTTTGTAATGAAACTAGTTACAGATCAAGCAGGAAGCAGGCAGTAGGCAGCAGGCAGCCGGCTCCCAAAATACAAGGACAGGCCGACCCTCAAAGTGGCCAATCATAGTTTTCTGAATATTGAATTTCAAGCCAACTTTTTCACTCTCATCATTCACCAACATCAAGAGGCTCTTTAGTTCCTCTTCACTTCTGCCATTAGAGTGGTATCATCTGCATATCTGAGATTGTTGGTATTTCTCCCTGTAATCTTGATTCCAGTTTGGAATTCATTCAGCCAGGATTTTGCATGATGTACTCTGCATAGAAGTTAAATAAACAAAGTGACAAAATACAGCCTTGCCATATTCCTTTACCAATTTTGAACCAGTCATTTGTTCCATGTCTGGTTTTAACTGTTGCTTCTTAACATGCAAAACAGGTTTCTCATGAGACAGGTTGGGTGGTCTGGTATTCCCATCTCTTTTGAGCTTTCCATAGTTTGTTGTGATCCACAAAGTCAAAGGCTTTAGTTTAGTCAGTGAGGCCTAAGTGGATATTTTTCTGGAACTCTCTTGCTTTTTCCATGATATTGCAAATGTTGACAATTTGATCTCTGGTTCCTCTGCCTCTTCAAAACTCAGCTTGTATGTCTGGAAGTTCTTGGTTCACATACTGCTAACACCTAGCTTGAAGGATTTTGAGTATAACCTTGCTAGCATATGAAATGAACACAATTGTATGGTAGTTTGAACATTTTTTGGTATTCTGGTATTTGGGATTGGAATAAAAACTGATCTTTTCCAGTTCTAAGGCTGCTTCTGAGTTTTCCAAATTTGTTACCATACTGAATGCAACACTTTCACAGCACCATCTCTTAAGATTTGAAATAGCTCAGCTGGAATTGCATCACCTCCACTAGCTTTGTTCATCTTCACGACCTGGGCCTTAGGAAACATTATTATGAACAAAGCTAGTGGAGGTGATGCAATTCCAGCTGAGCTATTTCAAATCCCAAGAGATGGGCTGGATGAAGCACAAGCTGGAATCAAGATTGCCAGGAGAAATATCATAACCTCAGATATGCAGATTACACCACCCTTATGGCAGAAAGTGAAGAGGAACTAAAAAGCCTCTTGATGAAAGTGAAAGAGGAGATTGAAAAAGTTGGCTTAAAGCTCAATATTCAGAAAATGAAGATCATGGCATCTGGTCCCATCACTTCATGGGAAATAGATGGGGAAACAGTGGAAATAGTGTCAGACTTTATTTTGGGGGGCTCCAAAATCACTGCAGATGGTGATTGCAGCCATGAAATTAAAAGACGCTTACTCCTTGGAAGAAAAGTTATGACCAACCTAGATAGCATATTGAAAAGCAGAGACTTTACTTTGCCAACAAAAGTCCATCTAGTCAAGGCTATGGTTTTTCCAGTGGTCATGTATGGATGTGAGAGTTGGACTGTGAAGAAAGCTGAGCGATGAAGACTTGATGCTTTTGAACTGTGGTGTTGGAGAAGACTCTTGAGAGTTCCTTGGACTGCAAGGAGATCCAACCAGTCCATTCTAAAGGAGATCAGCCCTGGGTGTTCTTTGGAAGGAATGATGCTAAAGCTGAAACTCCAGTACTTTGGCCACTTCATGGGAAGAGTTGACTCATTGGAAAAGACTCTGATGCTGGGAAGGATTGGGGGCAGGAGGAAAAGGGGACAACAGAGGATGAGATGGCTGGATGGCATCACCGGATGGATGTGAGTTTGAGTGAAAAACCGGGAGTTGGTGATGGACAGGGAGGCCTGGCGTGCTGCAATTCATGGGGTCACAAAGAGTCGGACACAACTGAGTGACTGAACTGAACTGAACTGAAGGCCCAGGTGACTTCATATTCCAGGATGTCTGACTCTAGATGACTGACCACACCATCATGGTTATCCCAGTCATTAAGACTTTTTTGTATAGTTCTGTGTATTCTTGCCACCTTTTTTTTTCTCTCCCCTACTTCTCTTAGGGCCTTATCATTTTTGTCTTTTATCATGCCCATCCTTGCATGAAATGTTCCCTTGACACTTCTGATTTCTTGAAGATGTCTCTTGTCTCTCCTGTTCTATTTTTTCCCCTCTATTTCTTTGCATTGTTTATTTAAGAAGGCCTTCTCATCTCTCCTTGCTTTTCTCTGAAACTCTATGTTCAGTTTGGTATATCTTCTCTCTTGCTTTTTGTTTCTCTTTTTTTCGCAGCTATTTGTAAAGTCTCTTCAGACAACCTCTTTGCCTTCTTGCATTGCTTTTTCTTTGCAATGATTTTGGTCACTGTTTCCTGTACAATGTTAGGAACTTCCATTCATTGTTCTTCAGACACTCTATCAGATCTCATCCCTTGCGTCTATTTGTCACCTCCAGTGTACGATCATGAGGGATTTGATTTAGGTCATACCAGAATGGCCTACTGGTTTTCCCTCCTTGCTTCAATTTAAGCCTGAATTTTGCAGTAAGGAATTCATGATCTGAGCCACAGTCAGCTCCAGTTCTTGTTTTTGCTGACTGCATAGTGCTTCTCCATCTTTGGCTGCAAAGAATATAAACAATCTGGTGATGTCCATGTGTAGAGTCATCTCTTTGGTTGTTGAAAAAGGATGTTTGCTATGACCAGGACAACACTCTGTTGGTCATTGCCCTGTTCCATTTTGTACTACTAGGCCAAACTTGCCTGTTATTCCAGGTTTCTCTTGACTTCCTAACTTTGCATTCCAGTCCCCTATGATGAAAGGGACATCTTTTTTGGCGTTAGTTCTAGAAGGTTTTTTTGGTCTTCATACAACCATTCTTCACAGAAGCAGTGATGCTTATTCAACATCAATGGTTGGGGCATAGACTAGGATTCTGTGATGTTGAGTGATTTGCCTTGGAATCAAACCAAGATAATTCTGTCATTTTTGAAACTGAACTCAAGTGTTGAATTTCAGACTCTTGTTGACTATGAGGGCTACTCCATTTATTCTAAGGGATTTTTGCCCAAAGTAGTAGATATAGCGGTCATCTGTATTAAATTTGCCCATTCTCATCTGTTTTAGTTTACTAATTCCTAAGATGTCAGTGTTCACTCTTGCCCTCTCCTACTTGACCACATCCAGTTTACCTTGATTCTGGACCTAAAACTTTATTTTCCTATGTAATATTGTTCTTTACAGCATTGGACTTTACTTTCATCACCCCACACATCCACAACTGAGCACCATTTCTGCTTTGACTCAGCCACTTTGCAGTGCTATTTGTAGCACTTCATTCTTTGTAGAGCTATTTGTAATTCCCCTCTGCTCTTCCCCAGTAGCAAATTGGATACCTTCCAATCTCAGGGGCTCATCTTCCGGTGTTGTATCACTGTAACCCATCCATTTTTGTTGGCCTTGTATGGTGTGAGGCCCATAGATTCATTGAGTTATGCAAGCCCCTTTGTCATGACAAAGCTGTGATCCATGAAGGGGAAGCTTATCTTACCCCATTACATAGATGATAGTCACTTTAGTTTCTATCTCTTTTTCTCCATAGGACTCACATTTATGAGTCATGTCAGAGAATAAATGCATGTTGTCCTCAAAACCCTAAAGTCATTTCCCTAAGACTGGCATTCATTTAAAGGGAAGTAAATTTTCATTTTAGGCTGTGTCCTCAACATGAACCAACTCAAGCCAAAATTGATTATGGGTTCTGGACACATGATTGCTACTGAATCAAACTTTAGGGCTTTCTCAGCCATTTCTGCCTCCCTAATTAAAATCTTCTTTTCATCTCTCTCATCATACTATTTCTAGATGATTTCAGAAACTTCCATGGCCTCAGTAAAAAAAAAATAATAATTTTCTGATTCTTAAAATAATTATTTTTCTTCATCATTTACGTAAATCTTATGGCTTTCCATTTCTATTGATGGTTGAAAACTAGTCAACTTTTGTCTAAACAGATCTGTTTCTGATTATACTTTATTTTATATGACTCATAATAAGAAATTATCACAATTATCTTACTCTTTCATTCCCTAAAAGTTCTCATGGAGCATTGTTGCTGAATATTTGACTATGAAATAAAGAGACTTTTCTATTTCTTTGCTATCTGCAATTAAGTGTTAACCCGGTCACTCTTGCTTCCTCTTTTCCTCTTTCTTTCCCAATTCTTTCTTTCTTCTTTCTTTTCTTCAATACCCTCTTTTCTTTCTTCTAGTTTTCTATGAGATAATTTCATTTACCATAGAATTTCTATATTATTCAGAATAGCATTAGGGCTGAAAAAATTTATTTTCATATCTTGAATAATATAATAACATAAAAGTTTTTTATTTGCTCATATTAAACTGGATGATTTACAAGCTGGAATCAAGATAGACAGGAGAAACATCAGCAACCTCATTTAGGCAGATGATACCACTCTAATGGCAGAAAGCAAAGAGGAACTAAAGAGACTCTTGATGAGGCTGAAGGAGGAGATTGAAAGAGCCAGCTTAAAACTAAATATTAAAAAAAAAAACAAGATCATGTCATCTGACCCCATTACTTCATGGCAAATAGAAGGGTAAAAGTGGATGTAGTGACAGATTTCCACTTCTAGGGCTCTAAAATCACTGCAGATGGTGACTGCAGCTGTAAAATCAGAAGACAATTGCTTCTTGGCAGGAAAACTATGACAAACCTAGAGAGTGTGTTGAAAAGCAGAGGTATCACTCTATCAACAAAGGTCCTTATAGTCAAGGCTATGGTCTTCTCAGTGGTCATATATGGTAGTGAGAGCTGGACTGTAAATAATGCAGTGCACCAAAGAATTGATGCCTTCGAACTGTGGCACAGGAGAAGACTTCTGAGAGTCCCTTGGACAGCAAGGAGATCAAACCAGTCAATCTTCAGGGAAATCAACACTGAATACTCATTGAAATGACTGATGCTGAAGCTCCAGTATTTTTGGTCATCTGATAGGAACAGCTGACTCATTGGAAAAGTCCCTAATGATGGGAACGATTGAGGGCAGAAGGAGAAGAGGGGATCAGAGGATGAGATTGCTGGATAGCATCACTGATGGAATTGACATGAACTTTGGCAAACTTTGGGAGATGGTGAGGGACAGAGAGGCCTGGTGTGCTGCAGTCCATGGGGTTGTAAAGAGTCAAACACTACTGGGCAACTGAACAACAATATTAAAGTATAGGTTAGCTGATGGTGTGGGGGAGGCTACTGCTTAATGCAATTATACAGAACCGAGGCTTCTTCTATCTTGTTCCTCCTTAGAATCCTCTCTACTAAGCTAATGTATGGAGAAGTGAGTCATAGTGATAGTTCTGGATTTACATTGTAAAATCCAATCTTGGAAGTAGTATGTCTACACCATTGACCAGAACTTAGCCACAAGTTCATACCTAACTGCAGGGGTAGTCTTGTTACCTATGGTTCACAACAAACTACCCCAAAATTAGTAATTAGAAGTAATTTTGTTTTACTCGCAATTTTGTGGATCAAAAATCTGGGCAGGGATTATGTGTCTCTCTATTCGTGTTCCACACAGTATCAGCTGATATAGGGGCTCACCCTCCCTAATAGCTCAATCAATAGCTGATAAATTGGTCCTGGCAGTCTCCTGGTAGGTCAGTAGCACAGTTGGATGGAGACCCCATTCCTTCTCCATTTGGTCCTTTCAATGGTGCCTCTTGGGATCCCTCTGAAGATGGTGGCTGACTTCCAGGAAAGCTGTTTCAAGATACTAATGTAGAAGTTACAAGGTCCTAATTAATACAGTCTCAGAATTACACAGATTCATTTCTGACACTATTTGTCAAGCACATCACTAAGACCAGTCCTTTTTTGACAGGATGGGGAGTAGTTTGAGAAGTAGCAAAACATGCTTATTTTAACCACAGAAGGGTAGAAATATAGTTTGGCAGTATTCTCAAGGATGAAATAAAAACGTGAATCTTGGTGAACACAGCTAGGATGAAGAAAAAAGAAGCTTACCTTCATCTAATTACACATATTCTACAATGCCTACTTGGTATATACACTTAAAAAATCAAAAGGAACTACTCAATATGTATAAATCTTGAATTTCCTTGGTGTGCCTTATTTCAAAGAAAGTCAATCACTGTATTGCGAAGCCAGAGAACTGAGAGCCATCCTTGACTACTCACTTTTCTTAATTCTCCACATCTAGTCCGGTTTCAAAAACTGATAATATTATTGCTTTGAGTCTTACATCTTTCATACTTTATGGCTCTCTTCTCTTGAGTCTATTTATGCTAAAGTTAAATTTTATACAAGTCAAAATAAAAGATTTATCCTGGATTATCAGAAAAACCTCCCAACTGATGTATAAATGTTCTGATTTCTCTTATTCTAATCGATTCCACAAACTAGAACTGCCTTCAGAATGATTTTTCTAAAATTTTTCTAAAATTCAGTTCAGTGTGTTGAAAGCCTATTTTAAAATATTCCAATAGCTCCTCTGGAGAAGGCAATGGCACCCCACTCCAGCACTCTTGCCTGGAAAATCCCATGAATGGAGGAGCCTGGTGGGCTGCCGTCTATGGGGTCGCACAGAGTCGGACACGACTGAAGTGACTTAGCAGCAGCAGCAGCAGCAATAGCTCCTCATTGCTATGAAAATAAAACAAAAACTACTAAACCTGGCCTAGGTCTTTCTTGATCTTGTCTCTTTACTCTCCCAGGCTCCATGATATAATACTCCCCCTAGGAACTCTGAACTTCCTCCATACTTACCTCCATCACTTTTTTTTTTTTTTTTTAAACTTTACATAATTGTATTAGTTTTGCCAAACATCACTTATATTAAGTGCTGTCATCTTTCTTGTTGCTGTCCTTTGCGCATTCTTCTTCTGCCTGGTTTATTCTCCCCATGTTTCCTATGATTTACTCCCATGCATGCTCAGCACTCAGTTGTGTCTGACTCTTTGTTACCCCATGAACTGTAGCACCCCCAGGCTCCTCTGTCCTTGGAATTGTCCAGGCAAGAATACTGGAATGTGTTGTCATTTCCTCCTCCAGGAGACCTTCCTGACCCAGAGATCAAACCCCTGTCTCCTGCATCTCCTACACCACTGAGCCACTTGGGAAGCCCATGATTCTGTTAAAGTATTTATACTGTTTTTACTGCTTCTAAAAGTTAACTCTAAGCTTTATGTGATCAAGAACATTACCATGTTTGCTGTAGTAATCTTCCATCTTCTGTATTCTGATTAACACATGGAAAAACCTCAATAAGTATTGGAAAATATGTGAATGAATGAGGAAATATAATCCTCCTAGTGAAACCATGTTTACCTGGCTTCAAGTCAATGGTAATTAATTTCAGATTTTCAGGGTTATTGTAAAATTCTTTATTTGAAAATAAGTCCTAACTAATAGGTGAGTTTCAAAAGTACAAATATTGCAGAATTGAGCATATATATGTTAAAATTTTGAGAAGATTGAGACACTGATTTATACAAGTGAAATTCCATTTCAAGGTCTGGTTTCCAGTAATACAATTTCCAGGACCTGTTTTCTTGCTTATTGCTTAAGAAAATATCCACTAGGCTTTCAAATAGTGTGATAAGACTGTATTATATTTATTACTATCTTACAACAACGTCTGCAGCTTAATCATATAATAACATTTGATTGTAAGTAAATAATTTTTTACCTAGTTTTATCTGCAATCCTATGTATACTGAAACAGTATACAAAAGTTCAACAGTCTTGAACTTTTAGTATTTTGTTGCTTAAAAAAAAAATAAACCTCCCATTATATTTCTTAATGATTGTTTCCAAATTTTAAGTGAGGAGATATCTTTTATTTCCTAAGATTTTTTTGTTGTTGTTGTTGTTTTAAATGATTCTGTAACTTGAAGTTCAGGCATTCCACAGATTCTTAACTGATTGTATCTTATTGACATTTAACTGTATAAGTATCAGTTCAGTTCAATTCAGTCGCTCTGTCGTGTCCGACTCTTTGCGACCCCATGAATTACAGCACGCCAGGCCCCCCTGTCCATCACCAACTCCTGGAGTTCAGTCAGACTCACGTCCATCGAGTCAGTGATGCCATCCAGCCATCTCATCCTCTGTCATCCCCTTCAGAATGGACTGGTTGGATCTCCTTGCAGTCCAAGGGACTCTCAAGAGTCTTCTCCAATACCACAGTTCAAAAGCATCAATTCTTCAACACTCAGCCTTCTTCACAGTCCAACTCTCACATCCATACATGACCACAGGAAAAACCATAGCCTTGACTAGACAGACCTTTGTTGGCAAAGTCATGTGTCTGCTTTTGAATATGCTATCTAGGTTGGTCATAACTTTCCTTCCAAGGAGTAAGCGTCTTTTAATTTCATGGCTGCAGTCACCATCTGCAGTGATTTTGTAGCCCAAACAAATAAAGTCTGACACTGTTTCCACTGTTTCCCCATCTATTTCCCATGAAGTAATGGGACCGGATGCCATGATCTTCGTTTTCTGAATGTTGAGCTTTAAGCCAACTTTTTTACTCTCTACTTTCACTTTCATCAAGAGGCTTTTGAGTTCCTCTTCACTTTCTGCCATAAGGGTGGTGTCATCTGCATATCTGAGGTTATTGATATTTCTCCCACCAATCTTGATTCCAGCTTGTGCTTCTTCCAGCCCAACGTTTCTCATACATAGAAGTTAAATAAGCAGGGTGACAATATACAGCCTTGACGTACTCCTTTTCCTATTTGGACCCAGTCTGTTGTTCCATGTCCAGTTCTAACTGTTGCTTCCTGACCTGCATACAGATTTCTCAAGAGGTAGGTCAGGTGGTCTGGTATTCCCATCTCTTTCATAATTTTCCACAGTTTATTGTGATCCACACAGTATAAGTATGGTTATATAGAAATTAACAAGAAAGAAGACAAGTACATTATATTTTTTCTTTATCCATTCATGGAGCAATTTTCAGTTAATATGTGCAGAATTAATAAATATGAGAACAAATGAATGTATGGATAGATGATTGAAGCAAACTCAAATTTCCAAAGAATAATTCATAGATATGGAACTTATCTCAGGAACAGCACAGAGAATATTCAAGATTTGCTTTTTTCCCTTAAACGTGAGGGCTTCCCTGGTGGCTCAGATAGTAAAGAATTTGCCTGCAATGCATGAGACCTGGTTTCGATACCTAGTTTGGGAAGATCCCCTCGAGAAGGGAATGGCACCCCACTCCAGTATTCTTGCCTGGATAATTCCATGGACAGAGGAGCCTGGTGGGCTACAGTCCATATGGTCACAAAGAGTTGGACACAACTGAGCAGCTAACACCTTTAAAGTGAAATTCAGCTCCATGGATTAATAACTTGATTTATGAAACACTAATCAATCCCTTTTTATGCTGCAAGGTTCTCTCTTTTGAAAACCAACAGATAACTTATAACTTATTTTTTCCATAGTATCATTAGATAGGGAATTTTATTTCCTGCAATATTCTTGCCAACATTATTTAGAATAATTTATAATAGTCTGGTATTACAAAATCTTTAACCAAAAATTTATCATTTTCTAGAAAAATTCTATGTATTCTTTAAACATACAGTCTTCTTCTGGTTATATTTTACTTAAGAGAAAAGTTGTGTGCTTAGAAATTTCAAGGAAACTCTTTGGCTTTCAATGTCACATGTGATTGACTTTCTTTTTCCCTTAACTTTTATTAAAAAGAATACATTTGAATCAGTTCTAATGAGGTGGATGAAACTGGAGCCTATTATACAGAGTGAAGTAAGCCAGAAAGAAAAACACCAATACAGTATACTAACGCATATATATGGAATTTAGAAAGATGGTAACAATAACCCTGTGTACGAGACAGCAAAAGAGACACTGATGTATAGATCAATCTTATGGACTCTGTGGGAGAGGGAGAGCGTGGGGAGATTTGGGAGAATGGCATTGAAACATGTATAATATCATGTATGAAACGAGTCGCCAGTCCAGGTTCGATACACGATACTGGATGCTTGGGGCTGGTGCACTGGGACGACCCAGAGGGAGGGTACGGGGAGGGAAGAAGGAGGAGGGTTCAGGATGGGGAGCACAGGTATACCTATGGCAGATTCATTTTGATGTTTGGCAAAACTAATACAATATTGTAAAGTTTAAAAATAAAATAAAATTAAAAAAAAAAAGTAGTCAGTTTAACACATACGCTTTCCAGTGGGTAACTTTATGCATCTTTTCAGGTTAAAAAAATTATGAAAATCAAATACTTGATGTTTAGTAAAAGTGGGACTTTAATTTACCCCACTAATTAGAATATATTTTTTTCTTTTATTTTTATAAAAAGTGTGAGCATCTTGCGCCAAGTTTTATGTAGTTGAGAAAAGGAAAATGTTTAGTGTTGGAGTATACTTGATTAGAGGAAAATATATTTCACATGGACAGTGGCTTAGTCATCAAAATGGCTCACCCAGACTCTACAGCAATTCACGTACTTATGAGTGTGTGTGCTAAGTCACTCCAGTCCCGTCAAACTCTTAACAACCCTATGGACTGTAGCCTACCAGGCTCTTTTGTCCATGGGATTCTCCAGGCAAGAATACTGGAATGGATTGTCATGCCCTTCTCCAGGGAATCTTCTTGATCCAGGGATCAAACCCATATTTCTTATATCTCCTGGTTTGGCAGGCAGGTTCTTTACCACTAGTGCCACCTGGGAAGCCTCACCTACTCATGAGGTCCAAATCCGATTCCTCATGTGGATACAGAGTAAGAACTGTAGATTATGAACATGACTGAAATACAACACAACAGTTGTTCAAGTTTCACAAATTATTCAGAGTCTTTGAGTCCATTTGACATTGATTAAATATTATTAGTGTTCTTGGATTTTTACAATTAGTAATTTTCTGTTTACCTTATTATTACCCAGATTTCTCAGATCCAAATTCCCTATCAAATAGGATAAACTGATGTGCTTCTGATTAACATTTCTAATGACCTGGAGGAAGGTAATATAGATAGAGTCCTCTGCTTGGAAAGGTGGTAAATCCTTGTTGCTTGTCTATTTTATGTATGCATGTGTGAGTACTCAATCACTCTGTAGTGTCGGACTCTGTGCCACCCCCATGGACTGTAGACCACCTGGCACATCTGTCCTTGGAATTTTCCAGACAAGAATACTGAAGTGGGTTGCCATTTCCTATTCTAGGGGATCTTCCCAACACAGGAATAGAACCTGCATCTCCTGAATTAGCAGATGGATTCTTTACCACTGAGTCACCTGGGAAGCCCCATTTTATGCATAATGGCTTATTAAGCTCATACTCCTCATTTACCCCTCCTCCTTCCCTTTCCCCTTTGGTAACTGTAAGTTTGGTTTCTATGTTTGTGATATGATTTTGGTTCTGTGTATAGATTCATTTGTATTATTTTTAGATTCCACATATGCGCAATATTATATACTGTTTGTCTTTCTCTGACTTCCTTCAGTGAGGGTGATAGTCTCTAAGTCCATCCGTACTGCTGCAAATGACAGTGTTTCCTTTTTTATGGCTGAGTAAATCCAAAATCACTGCAGATGGTGACTGCAGCCATGAAATTAAAAGACGCTACTCCTTGGAAGAAAAGTTATGAACAACCTAGATAGCAAATTGAAAAGCAGAGACATTACTTTGCCAACAAAGGTTCGTCTAGTCAAGGCTATGGTTTTTCCTGTGGTCATGTATGGATGTGAGAGTTGGACTGTGAAGAAAGCTGAGTGCTGAAGAATTGATGCTTTTGAACTGTGGTGTTGGAGAAGACTCTTGAGAGTCCCTTGGACTGCAAGGAGATCCAACCAGTCCATTCTGAAGGAGATCAGCCCTGGGATTTCTTTGGAAGGAATGATGCTAAAGCTGAAACTCCAATACTTTGGCCACCTCATGCGAAGAGTTGACTCATTGGAAAAGACTCTGATGCTCGGAGGGATTGGGGGCAGGAGAAAAAGGGGATGACAGAGGATGAGATGGCTGGATGGCATCACCAACTCGATGGATGTGAGTTTGAGTGAATTCCGGGAGTTTGTGATGGACAGGGAGGCCTGGCATGCTGCGATTCATGGGGTCGCAAAGAGTCGGACACGACTGAGCGACTGAACTGAACTGAACTGAAATTCCATTTTATACACACACACACACACACACACACCTAATATTGTTTCCTTTATTAAACTCA
Organism: Bos indicus; assembly: GCF_029378745.1. Classification (NCBI taxonomy): domain Eukaryota; kingdom Metazoa; phylum Chordata; class Mammalia; order Artiodactyla; family Bovidae; genus Bos; species Bos indicus. The sequence continues at coordinate 23,109,476 of NC_091776.1, read as the reverse complement.
AGTCATTTGATATTTGTTGAATATTTAAAATTCTGTTTTATTATCACATTTAACTTTCATCCCATTTCCATTCCATGTATAAAATTTATAAATATATTTAAAGTAAAAAAAATCTGAGACTTGACTCCCCAGATCTGCTGTCCAATTTGCTCCACACAATTTCCTTCTCCAAATAAGTTAGAAATTTAAATAATATCAGAGTTTTATACTTTTAAAAATTAAAAAAAAAACTCTTTAATAGCTTCTCTTTATACTTTAACATAAATTCTAAATAGTTTGTCAGATAGGCCTTTAGAAAAAATTCTAGATATTCAAAGCTCAGAGCTTTACACATGTGGTTTACTCTACTGGTAACTTTTCCCCTCTCTTTCCAAAACTATAAGTTTCCATTATTCAGATTTAAATTTAAAAAACACTTCCTCACAAAGTCTGTCATAGTACTTATGTTTATTCAACCACCATGTGCCCAGATTTCACATCATTGCCTGACACATAGACATTCATTAAATACTTTCAAGTTGTTACATTTACATGCAAGCATGAACCTCCCAAGAGTAGGGAAATGGGAACCATTTTCCTAAGTGCAGACAGTAAGTGGGAACAGAATCTGCATATGGCTTAAAAATAATAATAAAACTAACTTGTTATAACCATATTACATAAGTAACTCTAAGCAATTTTGATGATAGAATTCTCCTGCATGGGAAAGTTTTCTAATGATTAAAGTTGCAGGTAAATGCTGTAGTTACTGTTGAATTTTAATATTATTTTTATAACCTCAAATTAGTAATGTTTATTGTCCTTAAATAAACTTTGCATTCTAGAGTAGTTAATTTGTAGAATTCCAATTATATAGTCATCCTAATACACCAAGAGTCAGCTACAGACATTTAATTCAAGAGTAAGTTTGTAATGATTTAGAACATTCAAATTCATGTTGAGTACCTGTCATGTTTCCAGACTCTATGGTACTTTAGTAGTCTTGAAATAAATGCAGAGAATGTGTATATGTATATGATACTTCAATTCTCTTACTCTGTGTGACAATTAGAATTTGTACTAATGTTTAATATTTAAAATGGAAAAGATGAAGGAAAACACTTTTTCTTAAAAAAGTAAAAATTAAGTGATAGAAGATGTTATTTGATTCCTTTTTCCCTTTGTATCATCAATTTTGTTTTATTTTTACTTAAAAGTAGTGGCTGTTATACATACAAAGTTCAAGAAAAAGAATTTGCACCGTTTGCATTTATTTTCAGGCTGTTATTAATATTAATCATTTACTTTTATTACAACAAAAACTCTATCCATAGAGAAATTAGATGTTTAAAATGATGTGCTCTGAATTTTACTATTATTATACCTTGGGGATGGCGTTTAATGTTTGCTCCTCATATTATCATCTGTACAATGTGGCTACAGAATATTTTGCCTTCTTTCCAGAACTGTTGTGGAAATCAGTCAAATCAAAGAATTCTTCAAAGCTATGTAAATGCCATCCATTAAATGTATTTAATAAATTTAGGAACTCTTAGCCCTACCTACATCAATGGGCACACAAGCATTGTTAAATTGTATGTACTTCCGTCCTGATAATGGAGGATACAGCCATATCTATTGATTGTATGTGTAAATATTATTCTGCTTTATTTAAGGGAATTATTGGGTGAATTAAAATCTGGATGCAGAATTTCATGTTGTTTAAGATGTGTGTTTCTTATTTAAAAAAAAAAAAGCAAACCTGTTTTTGCTACTGTCTCTCTCTTTACCCACTAGCATTGAAACAGAGAGATTTTATCTAACACTTTTTGTCTCTATATCCCCATTTACCTAGGGAGATATAAATAATACTTACCTTGTATGGTTGCTTTGATGATTAGATAAGCCCAGGCATATAAAGTATTGATGTAAAATGACAAATCATAAATGATTCATATGATTTTTCATTTTCAACAATGGTTGTCATTATCAACATAATTTAAAAAAAAGAAAACTTGTTAAGGAAAGTTTGATACCAAAACCAGCATATATAAGAAAGTAAATTAGTCTGAATCATAGGCAACAAGAGTCCAACATGCAGTACTTGGGTGCAATCTCAAAAGCAACAGAATGATCTCTGTTCATTTCCAAGGCAAACCATTCAGTATCACAGTAATCCAAGTCTATGCTTCAACCACAAATGCTGAAGAAGCTGAAGTTGAATGGTTTTATGAAGACCTACAAGACCTTCTAGAACTAACACCAAAAAAAAAAAAAAGATGTCCTTTTGATCATAGGGGACTGGAATGCAAAAGTAGGAAGTCAAGAGATATCTGGAGTAACAGGAAAGTTTGGCCTTGGAATACAAAATGAAGCAGGACAAAGTCTAAAAGTGTTGTGCCAAGAAAATGCATTGGTCATAGCAAACACCCTCTTTCAACAACACAAATGACAACTCTATACACATGGACATCACCAGATGGGAAATACCAAAGTCAGATTGGTTATATTCTTTGCAGCCAGACATAAAAAAAAAAAGAAAAGAAAGTAGGGAAACCACTAAGCTATTCAGGTATGACCTAAATCAAATCCTTTATGATTAAACAACAGAAGTGACAAACAGATTCAAGGAATTAGATCTGATAAACAGAGTGCCTGAAGAACTGTAGACGGAGGTTCTTAACATTGTACAAGAGATGGTGATCAAAACCATCCTCAAGAAAAATAAATGGGAAAAGGAGAAATGGTTGACTGAGGAGGCCTTACAAATAGATGAGAAAAGAATAGAAGCAAAAGGCAAAGGAGAGAAGGAACGATATATACATATGAATACAAAATTGCAAAGAATAGCATGAGAGATAAGAAAGCTTTCTTAAGTGAACAATGCAGAAAAATAGAGGAAAACAATAGAATGGGAATGACTGGAGATCACTTCAAGAAAATTAGAGATACTGAGGGAATATTTCATGCAAAGATCAGCAACAGTATGGACCTAATAGAAGCAGAAGAGATTAAGAAGAGGTTGCAAGAATACCCAGAAGAACTATACACAAGGGTGACCTAGATAACCACGATGGTGTGTTCCCTCACCTAGAGCCAGACATCCTGGAAGGAGAAGTCAAGTGGGCCTTAGGAAGCATCACTATGAACAAAGCTAGTGCAGGTGATGGAATTCCAGTTGAGCTATTCCAAATCCTGAAAGATGATGCTGTGAAAGTGCTGCACTCAATATGCCAGCAAATTTGGAAAACTCAGCAGTGGCCACAGGACTGGAATAGGTCAGTTTTCATTCCAATCCCAAAGAAAGGCAATGCCAAAATATGTTCAAACTACCACAAAATTGCACTCATTTCACATGCTAGCAAAGTAATGCTCAAAATTCACCAAGCTATGTTTCAATAGTATGTGAACTGAGAACTTCCAGATGTTCAAGCTGGATTTCGAAAAGGCAGAGGAACCAGAGATCAAATTGCCAACATCTGTTGGATCATTGAAAAAGCAAGCAATTCCAGAAAAACACCTACTTCTGCTTCACTGACAATGCTGAAGCTGCTTTGACTGTTTAGACCACAACTACCTGTGGAAAATTCTTAATGAGGTGGGAATACTAGACCACCTTTCCTGCCTCCTGAGAAACCTGTATGTAGGCCAAGAAACAACAATTAGAACTGGACATGGAACAATGAGCTGGTTCCAAATTGGGAAAGGAGTATGTCAAGGCTTTATATTGTCACCTTGTTTATTTAACTTATATGCAAAGTACATCATGCAAAATGCCAGGCTGGATGAAGCAAAAACTGGAATCAAGGGAAATATCAATAACCTCAGATATGCAAATGACACCACCCTAATGGCAGAAAGTGAAGAACTAAAGAGCCTCTTGATGAAGGTGAAAGGGAACAGTGAAAAAGCTGGCTTAAAATTCAACATTCAAAAAACTAAGATCATGCCGTCTGGCCCCTACATCTCATGACAAATAGATGGGGAAACAATGGAAACAGTAACAGACTTTATTTTCTTCTGCTCCAGAATCGCTGTGAATGGTAACTGCAGCTATGAAATTAAAGGATGTGTTCTCCTTGGAAGGAAAGCTATGACAGCATATTAAAAAGTAGAGACGTCACTTTGCCAACAAAGGTCCAAATAGTCATCCAGTGATTTTTTTTTTTTTTCAATAGTTACGTACAGATGCGAGAGTTGGACCATGAAAAAGGCTGAGCAACAAAGAATTGATGCTTTCAAACTGTGGTGCTAGAGAAGACTTGAGAGTCCCTCAGACAGCAAGGACATCACACAGGTCAATCCTAAAGGAGATCAACCCTGAATATTTTTGGCAAGGACTGTTGCTGCAGCTGAAGTTCCAATACTTTGGGCACCTGATATAAAGAGTCGACTTATTGAAAAAGACCCCGATGCTGGGAAAGATTGAGGGCCAGAAGAGAAGGGAGAGACAGAGGACAAGATAGCTGGATGGCATCATCAACTCAATGGACATGAGTCTGAGCATTCTCTGGGAGATAGTGAAGGACAGGGAAGCCTGGTGTGCTGCAGTCCATGGGGTTGCAAAGAGTCAGACTTGACTGAGTGACTGAACAACAATTGGTGTTACTCTAAACCTGTAATGATTGCATTTCAACTAAAAGGAAACTTGAAGGAAAAAATGCATATAGTGAATCATAAATTTATTCTATTCTAGTATTTTTTTCTATTCGGAATTATTTTTAGATAGCTGTGAATGTAAGATTGTGCACAAATTTGGCTATTAAAAGGAATACATATGAATATATGTACATTTCACTTTCATTTATAGGTATGAAAAGAATATTTAAATTTAAAATATATATTATTGCACTAGCTTTTCAGGAATTATTAACATAGAATAATTTTATTTTATGAGTAACTAAGATGAACCAAATTGTAATACATAAGTTTAGAATTTTTGTTTCTAGAATGAGAGAAACCTATAGTTTATTCAGAGATCATATGACATTACTTTTTAGCTTAGTGTAATATTATTGAATGTAAAACACAGTGGTTCATGGAAGATAAGTCTGTAAAATTAGTTTTGGGTTTCTTGTAAAATTTGGAAGTATGTACAGAGAATATAATCAAAAAGGCTATGATTAACTTTTGAACTTAAACATATAAACTCTTGGGAAATCAGTGTTTGATTTTGTAAAATGGATATAACCATCTTTTCTAATTTCTTAGAAAGACTCGAAGCAAGTAAAATATTTTTAAACTATTTAGTGAGGTTAAAAGGGCAACCAAACCCTAGTGTTAATATTACTAGGCAAATAATAATAAGGAAATTTAAAAATCGCTGAATTTGCAAGCTAAGCATCACCTTTTTTTTTTTACTTCATTATTCACATTATCATGCTGTAAATACAAAGAGTAATAATAATAACCTGCAGATTTTTAAATTGCAAAATTAGCCCTTGCGTGTCATGCTTTTTCTAAGTGAGTAGGTGTCTTGGAGATGGGTATTGACATACGACAGGGCAAGTTATAAAACTTTAAGGTGTTTCATGCATTTGTTGATAACTGATTAATTTATCTCACTTGGCTCTTGATCCACTCCCTCTAATAAAGTCACATGTAATGCTTTGTAGTGTGGACAACCACATAAAGATGCTGTAGAACATCTCAGCAGCATCTGTTGTTATTATGAGTCAGAAAGCAGAAATAAAAGGTTCAGCAGCAGGCCTAATAGAAGCCAGCATTTTGTATTTAGCAATGATAGCTGATAATAAAAGTAGAAAATATGTTTTAAATCATCATAGGTTGTTGCTCAGAGACTTTCAGTCAGGGGTTTGTGTGTGGGTTTGGGTCATGGATTTCTGGTCCACTTTGCTGTACTTGGCAAGTGAATTATTTTAGCATCTGAATACTAAAAGCTCCACTAAATGCACAGAGGTGCCTACAAGAGGGAGGCAGTGTTTTAGGACAATGCATTTGTGATCATGTATAGATTATAAACAGAAATGAAAAACTTCACAATTTTAAACATTCTCTGAAGTGTATTCTAGATCTGGCTAAAGTATTTCATTATTCACATTAGTAATCCTGGACACATTAAACAATTTTGCTAAAATGATAATATATATTTGAGATGAAAAAGTGATTATATGGTAGGATAAACTTTATGGAATGAATTGTTTCAGGTATAATTTAGTAGCACTGTTTAGATACATTTAACCTAATGTTTAACAACTTTATACACCTTTGCATCTAGAATATCTAGTTAAGCATTTTTAAAAGCATAAGGATGATAGTTATGAAAATTCCTCTTCATTGTTGGAAATAAATTGCTTACTTTTCCACACAGGGTCATATGTCCTTATGCATGCATTCATTTTTATTCTCTGGGGACAGAAGATGAATCTTTCTTCTCGTGGATTTGACCTGTATTTTCTTTTCACTCCTTTTATGTCAGAAGTGCATGTACTGTGAAATCAAGCATTCAATGATTTCCTAACATATTCATTTAGTAATTGAACATAGAAAAAAGTGTTTGCTCACTAGTCAATAATAAAAAAAAAAATTGAGTTTAGTGGCAGCCAAGGAAATATATGATTTCCTAGGAATAATTTACTTAAAGAAAGTACATATTCACCCATAATATCCCTCAAATGTCAAGTCTGTGTATATGCAATGTATGGGAAAAAATATGTTTGCCCCATTATGTGGCAAAAATCAGTGTGATGTGCTTTTCTTTGGGATACTTATACTATTTCACTTTTCAAATAGCTGAGCCACATCTCCAAATGATTGCTCTTGAAAAATCCAAGCAGATTCAATAAAACATCTCAAAATGTTCCCTCTTCAGCTGCTAGCAAGAAACCCAAAGATATCTTTAGTCAGGATGCAAAATAAGTAATGATATGCCTTATTCTATGGAGGGTTCTCTGTACACCTATAGAAGGGCAAACTTATGGGAGAGAGGTCTCCCTGACTGTAAGAATTCTCTGCAGTGAGAAGTCGGTGGAATTCTATTAATATTTAACTCCACAGACGGACACACAGTGGATCTATAGGGGAGAGAGGCTCGCAGAGGTCTCATTGTGAGAATTTCCTAATAGGGCTACTTCAGTAATACACAACAAAACCTGGTCTCATGAACAGCAGGAAAGTATTATTTTATATTTCCAATGCCTAATTTTAAAGACAGATGTGTTTTATTCCATATTTCTTATGGAAATTGTCTCACTCAGTATTTTATAGTTTTGTCATATACCCCCCTCCCCCAATCTGGGAAGCTTATATGATAAGGTTAACTGTTGTCATCTTCTTGGGAAGCTGAAGGGAAGACTTGAAATTGGTGAAATTGGACTCTTACAAGAAATATTTTTTTAATCTCTTATGGATGATACTAATGTTCAAATTTCTTTAGAAAATAAAAGTATTTCATATATTAATATTAATTATTCCAGAAATGCTTTTCCTATCAGTCCTTTCCCCTGAGTCTGCCTGTTCTTCTTTCCCACTGTTAAATTGACTTGCATGTGTTTGGCAAAGATGCTTGCAAGTGAAAGATCATGATGATGCCTGACAAAGATGAGGAAATTGAAAGCTTTCAAAGCTCAGTGTTTATTAGCTCAATATATGTAGTTTTTCAATTAGTACTTTAGTGCTATTACTGATAGCAATGATATCACTTCACGAACACTCTAAAACAAATACTGTTAGAATTTTAAAATTATAGTTTCTTATTTTTTATACATGCTTTCTTTTCATGAACATAGTTCTTCCAAATAATTATTGTTTTCCAATCATACCAGTTATAGAGATATATCTTGAATATTAATCACAATCAAAATTATTTTTTCTACAAAAAATGTTATTTTTTCAAGTTTTAGAAATATGTGGCCTTTTCAGTTTATCTTATGTTTTTCACACATAAAGATATATGAGAAGCCATGTCCTGGTCTGATATTCAATTAAGAAAAAACTCTGAAATAAGTTATTGAAGCATGGCTAAAATTTTCTTTTTATAAATATAGGCATTTATAGGTATGGATGCCAGCTATAAATCCTAGTCCTACACCTGCAGCAGCCCATAGGTCTATCAAAGACAAGAAATCTAGGCTCTGTGTACCTCCAACCTAGTAGAATCTTCACTTTGCTAGATATTTTGAGGATTTACCATTTTTGACCTCTATGTCCTTTGTGACTCAAAGGTGGACTCAAAGCAGTGATATCCACCTACATTGTTATTCATAGTCACAAGAGATCAAACACCCATATTCTAATTTAGGCTTCTGTACAGAGCAAAGGCTGATAGAGTTTTGCCAAGAGAATGCGCTGGTCATCGCAAACACCCTCTTCCAACAACACAAGAGAAGACTCTACACAGGGACCTCAACAGATGGTCAACATTGAAATCAGATGGATTATATTCTTTGTGGTCAAAGGTGGAGAAGCTCTATACAGTCAGCAAAAACAAGACTGGTAGCTGACTGTGGCTCAGATCATGAGCTCCTTATTGCCAAATTGAGACTGAAATTGAAGAAAGTAGGGAAAGCCACTAGACTATTAAGGTATGACCCAAATCAAATCCATTACGATTATACAATGGAAGTGAGAAATAGATTCAAGGGACTAGATCTGATAGAGTGCCTAATGGCACTATGGGTGGAGGTTCATGACATTGTACAGGAGACAGGGATCAAGACCATCCCCAGGAAAAAGAAATACAAAAAGCAAAATGGCTGTCTGAGGAGGCCTTAAAAATAGCTGTGATAGAAGAGAAATGAGAAGCAAAGGAGAAAAGGAAAGATATACCCATTTGAATGCAGAGTTCCAAAGAATAGTAAGGAGAGATAAGAAAGCCTTCCTCAGTGATTAGTGCAAAGAAATAGAAGAAAACAATAGAATGGGAAAGGCTAGAGATCTCTTCAAGAAAATTAGAGATACCAAGGGAATATTTCATGCAAAGATGAATAGAGGACAGAAATGTTATGGACCTAACAGAAGCAGAAGATATTAAGAAGAGGTGGCAAGAATACAAAGAACTGTACAAAAGGGATCTTCCTCACCCAGATAATCACAAAGGTGTGATCACTCACCTAGAACCAGAGATCCTGCAATATGAAGTCAAGTGGGCCTTAGGAAGCATCACTACAAACAAAGCTAGTGGAGGTGATAGAATTCCAGTTAGCTCTTTCAAATCATAAAAGATGATGCTGTGAAAGTGCTGCACTCAATATGCCAGCAAATCTGGAAAACTCAGCAGTGGCCACAGGACTGGAAAAGGTCAGTTTTCATTCCAATCCCTAAGAAAGACAGTGCCAAAGAATGCTAAAACTACTGCACAATTGCACTCATCTCACATGCTAGTAAAGTAATGCCCAAAATTCTCCAAGTCAGGCTTCAACAATATGAAACCATGAAATTCTAGATGTTCAAGCTGGTTTTAGAAATGGCAGAGGAACCAAAGATCAATTGCCAACATCCACTGGATCATCAAAAAAGCAAGAGAGTCCCAGAAAAACATCTCTTTCTGCTCTATTGACTATGTCAAAGCCTTTGACCGTGTGGATCACAATAAACTGTGGAAAATTCTGAAAGAGATGGGAATACCAGACCACCTGACTTGCCTCTTGAGAAATCTGTACACAGGTCAGGAAGCACAGTTAGAACTGGACATGGAACAACAGACTGGTTCCAAGTGGGAAAAGGAGTACATCAAGGCTGTATATTGTCACCCTGCTTATTTAACTTATATGCAGAGTACATCATGAGAAACTCTGGGCTGGAAGAAGCACAAGCTGGAATCAAGATTACCGAGAGAAATGTCAATAACCTCAGATATGCAGATGACACCACCCTTATGGCAGAAAGTGAAGAACTAAAAAGCCTCTTGATACAGGTGAAAGAGGAGAGTGAAAAAGTTGGCTTAAAGCTCAACATTCAGAAAACTAAGATCATGGCATCTGGTCCCATCACTTCATGGCAAATAGATGGTGAAACAGTGGAAACAGTGGCAGACTGTTTTTGGGTGGCTCTAAAATCACTGCAGAATGTGACTGCAGTGATGAAATTAAAAGACTCTTAGTCTTTGGCAGGAAAGTTATGACCAACCTAGACAGTATATTAAAAAGCAGAGGCATTACTTTGCCAACAAAGGTCCATCTAGTCAAGGCTATGGTTTTTCCAGTAGTCATGTATCGATGTGAGAGTTGGACTATAAAGAAAGCTGAGAGCCAAACAATTGATGCTTTTGAAATGTGGTGTTGGAGAAGACTCTTGAGAGTCCCTTGGACTGCAAAGAGATCCAACCAGTCCATTCTAAAGGAGATCAGTTCTGAGTGTTCACTGGAAGGACTGATACTAGCTGAAACTCCAATACTTTGGCCACCTGATATGAACAAGTGACTCATTTGAAAAGACCCTGATTCTAGGAAATTTTGAACATGGGAGAAGAAGTGGACAACAGAGAATGAGATGGTTGAATGTCATCATTGACTCAGTGGACATGAGTTTGTTTAAACTCCGGGAGCTTGTGAGGGACAGGGAGGCCTGGCGTGCTGCAGTCCATGGGGTCGCCAAGAGTTGAACACGACTGAGTGACTGAACTGAACTGAAACTTAAACCATGTAGAATCTGCACTTTGCTAGGTATTTTGAATATGTGTCATTTTTGAAAAGATATTTCTATTGTGACCAATAGACTCAAAGCAATGATATCCACCTAACTTCTAATTTTTCTTAGTTGTAGGAAACTAATAGCTAGTGTAATTTAGGAGACATTAAGACTCTACGTTCCTAAGTTCTCTGTATATGATATGTGATAGAGCATACTACATTACTGATGAGTTAGGAACAAAAATGTTTGTCCCTCTAGTCTTGAGTATTATTTCAGTTCCAGCTACAATAAAATTGTAAGGATGGTGCTAGAACAAGAGAAGCATTTCATAAATCTCTTTTCATCTATAAATCTGTCTAATTTGATGGAAGCATCTCTAAATATTAATTTTAGTAACAGAAAAGGGAGTGGGCTTCCCTCATAGCTCAGTGGTAAAGAATTCACCTGAAATACGGGAGCAACAGGAGATGCAGGTTTGAGCCCTGGATCAGGAGGAGCTCTTGGATGAGGGCATGGCAACCCACTCCAGTATTCTTGCCTGGACAATTCCATGGACAGAGAAGCCTGGAGGACTATAGTACATAAGGTTGCAAAGAGCAGGACAGGACAGGACTGAAGCAGCTTAGCACACAGGCAGAAAAGAGGGCATTAAAGCACCACAATATGGTAGTTAGAGATAATGATAGTTTCTCAGTCATGCCTGACTCTTTGCAACCCCATGGACTGTAGCCTGCCTGGCTCCTCTGTCCATGGAATTCTCCCGGCAAGATTACTGGGGTAGGTTGCCGTTTCCTTCTCCAGGGGATCTTCCTGACCCAGAGATCCTGCATTGCAGGAGAGTCTTTATCATCTGAGCCACCAGGGAAGCCTACTATTAAGAGACATTTCTAAGTGTAAAGACAGGTCAACTTAAAAAGTATCAGCAGATACATACTTGACCTTATCTTATAATTTATAGACAATAAATTAGAATATGTAACGAGTCCATACACCTTTTCCAAAAGAAACCCAAGACAGAAATAGCAACAAAGTTATAAATGATAGTCATCAATCAAATAAAATAATTTAGATGAACCTTTTCTCTCTTGAAGAGATGGGGACTGGTCAAGTTGTCAGGAAGGAAACACAATGTGCTTTTAACTTTGTGTGAAAAATAATGTTCAGTTCCACATTGCTGAACATAGTTCTGTTTTTGCCAAATAACAATGGTAGTTAGGGATGGGGCAAATAATTTAGCTTAAGAAATCTGAAAGCCACATCTGGGCTATGTCTTAATCAGACTCCATGTTTAACCAGTGCTCCCTTTGGACTTCTAAAGAGGGAAGAGAGAACACTAGTTTTGGATGAGATAATGTCTTTATTTTTCTCTCCAGCTGCCAGTCTTATGAAATTGATTTTTATTTGGCAAATAGCAAAGAAAAGTTGATTTTTGTAATTCATCACTCAGAACAAATGACATGTCTGATTTTTTTTTATTAGAAACTGTTGTAATATATTAAGAATAAAGTTTTATACAATTGAGTATATGTTTCCAAGGAGAATATCAGGTAAGTTTAATTCTTTTTAAACAGTAAAATCTGGTTACTTTTTTCCTGTGACTGAAAGGGAACTGCTATAAAATGAAAATGAAACTACATGCTTCAGAAACTTGGATTTAACAAGGAGTGCTAAAATTCAACCTTGCATTAGTCATTATAATTTTTTGACACTGTCTTAATGTGTGAAGGAAGAATTGAACTCTAGAGTTAGAAAGGGCATCGTTAAAAGACAAGATTGCCTTTCTGTATGACAGATATTAATATTAGATCATTTGCTTGGCTAGGAGCAGATCTTACGAGGTGTATGGAGGCCAGACAAATTTGGTTGAGATTGAAAACCTTTCCTGCTATATTTCTTCCTCCTTCCTCTATACTTTAGCAATAAATTAAAAGAAATATGACCTGGGATTAATTGGTTTTGCTGCTGTATTTCACATATGTTACAGAAAAAGATATTCCATTGAAATGCTTGATTCAAATAGGAGCGTTCTGCCTTATCCTGAAGGCTTTGAAGACAAAATATTTTGTTTTATGCTTTAAGAAAACCCAACTTTTATAGAACCTGAGAAATTCCCTTATTTACAATGCCTCTTTTCCACAAATATATACACCAGCCAGACATAATTCAAACCAGCCAGTTATTTTCCTTCCAGGTAAAAGAAGACAGCTTCTGATTTTGTGTATTATTTTAACCATCAAAATATAAGTTTAATTAAATTGAGAATTGAAATGAGGCAGCTCAGAAAAATATACACATTTTCTTTTCCAAGTACAGTTAAGAAAAAAAATGAGGAAATAAATAAGGAGAGAGGAGTGATTTTAAGCAAATATGTGGTCACTAGCTCATCACAGTCCCTGTACATAGATAGAGGACAATTCCAGTTGAGACTAGGGAAGACAGAACCCAACTTCCTGGGTTCAAAACCTGGTTCTACTCCTTGTTAGACACGTGGCCTGGCACAAGTTATATATTAATACTATTTCTGTGCTTCATTTTGTTTTTCTGTTAGATGGAATAATAGTAGTTCCTCTCTTCTAGAGTTATATGAAGTTGAACTAACATTTCTATAGCACCCAATACTACACAACTTTTTAAGTATGAATAACTGTTCTCTGTTGTGTCACATACAGGTTGATTTATGGTTTTTTGTAACTTTCCTAGCTTCTAAGGTCATTTGAGTTTATGATTTCTAAAGTAAATGCTGACTTGAAATGGTATAGACCTTGATATCAAATAAAGACATTTTTCTTAATACTGCTGACTTTTATTGGGAGATAGTTCTTTATGGTCAATATCATTTTTTGAGTCAAAAGCCTGGAAGTAGGGGGTGGATGTTATATGTTTGAAGAAAGACAGAGATTTAAAACCAGCAATTTCTGATGTCAAATCTAGAAGCAACAGCTTATCAGAAGCACTGACTACAGTTAGCTATCTATAAGTTATGCAGAAAAATATCAAAGAATATGCAAATGTTTGATTTTATCTGTCTAATCAGTGCTATGAGGTACAAATACACCAAGTTCTCTCTACTGCTGCTAAGTCACTTCAGTTGTGTCCAACATTGTGCGACCCCATAGATGGCAGCCCACCAGGCTCCCCCGTCCCTGGGATTCTCCAGGCAAGAACACTGGAATGGGTTGCCATTTCCTTCTCCAATGCATGAAAGTGGAAGGTGAAAGTGAAGTCGCTCAGTCATGTCCGAGTCTTAGCGACCACATGGACTGCAGCCTACCAGGCACCTCTGTCCATGGGATTTTCCAGGTAAGAGTCCTGGAGTGGGGTGCCATTGCCTTCTCAGAAGTTCTCTCTACTTCTGGCCAAATATTCACTTTCCACACAGAATGATAGACACAAAGCAGAAGATTCTAAGGAGGTAATTGCCACCTGGTTTATCTGATCCTGATCTTCAAAAATTAAGCATCCAGGTGTTTAAATGATTTTAACAATTAATTGTCATTTAGGTAGATCCCAATACCATTGTTGAATGCATTTTTGAATTATCTATAACTAAGGCTCTATTGGGCTTCCATTTTGGCTCATCTGGTAAAGAATCTGCCTGTAATAAGGGAGACCTGGGTTCGATCCCTGGGTTGGGAAGATCCTCTGGAGAAGGAAAAGGCTACCCACTCCAGTATTCTGGTCTGGAGAATTCTGTGGACTGTATAGTCCATGGGGTCATTTCATACAATGATGGGCACAATGAAGGACAGAAATGGTATAGACCTAACAGAAGCAGAGGATATTAAGAGGAGGTGGTAAGAATACACAGAAGAACTATACAAAAAGATCTTCATGACCCAGATAACCATGATGGTGTGATCACTGACCTAGAGAAGGCATCCTGGAATGGGAAGTCAAGTGGGCCTTAGGAAGCATCACTACGAACAATGTTAGTGGAGGTGATAGAATTCCAGCAGAGCTATTTCAAATCCTAAAAGATGATGCTGTGAAAGTGCTACACTCAATATGCCAGCAAATTTGGAAAATTCTAATTTTACACATTGGAAAACTGTGGAAACTCAGCAGTACCCACAGGACTGGAAAAGGTCAGTTTTCATTTCAATCCCAAAGAAGAGCAATGCTAAAGAATGTTCAAACTACCACATAATTGCACTTATCTCACATGCTAGCAAAGTAATACTCAAAGTTCTCCAAGCCAGCCTTCAACAGTATGGGAATCATGAAATTCCAGATGTTCATTCTGGATTTAGAAAAAGCAGAGGAAACATAGATCGAATTGCCAACATCTGTTGGATCATCAAAAGAGAAAGAAAATTCCAGGAAAAAAACACAAAACAAAACAAAACAAAAAACATCTGTTTCATTGGCAATGCTAAAGTTACTTTGACTGTGTGGATCACAACAATCTGTGCAAAATTCTTAATGATATGGGAATGCCATACCACCTTACCTGCCTCTTGATAAATCTCTATGCAGGTCAGGAAGCAACAGTTAGAATCAGACATGAACAACAGACTGGTTCTAAATTGGGAAAGGAATTCTTCAAGGCTGTGTATTGTCACCTTGTTTATTTAACTTATATACAGAGTACATCATGCAAAATGCCAGGCTGCATGGGAGAAATATCAATAACCTCAGATATGCACTGGCACCACCCTTATCACAGAAAATGAAGAGGAACTGAAGAGCTTCTTGATGAAAGTGAAAGAGGAAAGTGAAAAAGCTGGCTTAAAACTCCATTCAGAAGACTAAGATCACGGCATGCAGTCCCATCACTTCATGGCAAATAGATGGAGAAACAGTAGAAACAGTGACAGAATTTATTTTCTTGGGTTCCAAAATCACTGCAGTTGGTGATCACAGACATGAAATTATAAGATACTCACTCCTTCGAAGAAAAGGTATGACCAACTTAGACAGCATATGAAAAAGTAGAAACATTACTTTGCCGACAAAGGTTTGTCTAGTCAAAACTATGGTTTTTCTAGTAGTCATGTATGGACGTGAGAGTTGGACTATAAAGAAAGCTAAGCGCCAAAGAATTCATGCTTTTGAATTGTGGTATTGGAAAAGATTCTTGAGAGTCCCTTGGACTGCAAGAAGATCCAACCAGTCCATCCTAAAGTAAATCAGTCCTGAATATTCATTGGCAGGACTGATGTTGCAGCTGAAACTCCAATACTTTGGCCACCTGATGCGAAGAACTGACTCATTTGAAAAGACCATGGTGCTAGGAAAGATTGAAGGCAGGAGAAGAAGGGGAGGACAGAGGATGAAATGGTTGGATGGCATCACCAATTCAATGGACATGAGTTTCAGCAGGCTCTGGAAGTTGGTGATGGACAGGGAAGCCTGTTGTGCTGCAGTCCATGGGGTTGCCAAGAGGGACATGACTGAGCATCTGGACTGAACTGAAGGCTCTAGTTCCTATCATCTGATTTCTTACAACTGAATCACTTTATTTCCCTTGTTGGGAGAAATGGCTAGAGATTTTCTGCAAAGAGGGAAAAAATTAAAATTATCTCAAATATGAAAGCCATTTTGATGTTTATTACTGATGATATGCCCTAAAGGAAATTTTTGTTGTTGTTGTTAAGTCGCTAATTCATGTCTGACTCTTTTTGCAACCCCATGGACTGTGGCCCGCCAGGCTGCTCTGTTCTTAGGATTCTCCAGGCAAGAATGCTGGAGTGGGTTGCCATTTCCTGCTCCAGGGGATCAAACCCATGTCTCCTGTTTGATAGGCAGATTCTTTACCACTAAGACACCAAGGAGGCCCAAGTGAAATTTAGCAGACACTGAAAATGCAGGAAGAAATATGACAAGCTGCTGTCAGATGGGAGGGGCACCATGAGCTCTCCTAAATGGTTCCCATGTGTTACCTGTTGGCTTGGCTCCAACTGGTCCTCTGTGAAGTGTTGATAATGATGCCTAACCCGCCATGTGATTGTTCAAGGGATTACATAAAATCATATGTATAAGGTGTCTGAAGTAGTGCCTAATTCCAGAATTTGCATATAATGTATTTAATGGTAATTATTTTATATGATGGAGTTTTCCCAGGCAGCTCAGAGGGTAAAGAATCCAAATCCAATCCAATGCAGGAGACTGAGGTTCAGTCCCTGGGTCGGGAAGATCCCTTGGGAAGACACTGGCTACTCACTCCAGTATCCTTGCCTGGAGAATTCTGATGACAGAGGATCCTGGTGGGTTAAAGTCCATGGGGTCACAAAAGATTTGGATATAACTAAGCGACTTCCTGCTCTGCCTCTAGTTTATATTATGAACTATTTATAATAATCCTATGAACACAGATAATATTATTTTCTTTCAATTTTCAAAGAACAAAATTTGAACTTACAGAGTAAGTAACTTGCCTAGAACTAAGCAGCTTGCACGTGGTGGAGCTGAGATTCAGAGTACAGTGGCTCAAAGTGACTGTAACATGTAATCCTGAAAAGTTTGCAAGTGCCTTGGGGTGTGAAGCTGAGATACTTTCTAATAATGCGTTGCTTGGCAATTACTCTGGCACCCAAAGTGTTTTCCACAATACATTCTTATTTACTTTACTGTTATATAAACACTATATGTTATATCAGTTTTGATATTTTCCTTTGGTATTTTTGGAAAATATAAGAAGCAAATTATAAGATAAGGTCGTTTTTCTCCATATTTATCTCTGCTATGGTATGATCATTATATCTTTTCTTAACAACTGTAGAAACTATATAATTAAATAGTAATTTGAAATTCCATGTGACTATAGTTCAGTTGTTATGACAAATCACAGTTCCCTAGTGTAAATCTGCTCAAGTTAAAATTTTACCACAGGAAATTATGACTAATCACTACTGATTTCCTTTAAAATCAATTGTAATGGCTTCTTATTAGATTCTGGATAACAAATACTGATCCTTAAGAAGGCATGGCAGTTATCTAAGTGATAGATGTTAAGACGCAAAATGCAGTTACTACTAATCTCTAAAGTTTTATTTAGAAGTAATGACTTTAAGCCACACATTTATGTATGCCTAATGCTTTTGAACTGTGGTGTTGGAGAAGACTCTTGAGAGTCCCTTGGACTGCAAGGAGATCCAACCAGTCCATTCTGAAGGAGATCAGCCCTGGGATTTCTTTGGAAGGAATGATTTTAAAGCTGAAACTCCAGTACTTTGGCTACCTCATGCGAAGAGTTGACTCATTGGAAAAGATTCTGATGCTGGGAGGGATTGGGGGCAGGAGGAGAAAGGGACGACAGAGGATGAGATGGCTGGATGGCATCACCGACTCGATGGACATAAATCTAGGTGAACTCTGGGAGTTGGTGATGGACAGGGAGGTCTGGCATGCTGCGATTCATGGGGTCGCAAAGAGTCGGACAGGACTGAGCGACTGAACTGAACTCAACTGAAAGGCTCACAATTTAAATAAATTCTATCCTTTACTTTCTTGTAACCATTGTACTTCCTGTTCTTTTCAATTTTTGAGCCAATTTTCACACATCTTCCAAAATCAACCCCCAAGTTGAATCACATCTTCTCTGTGCACAAATGTGGTAGCTTTCTAATATAACAACCAGTGGAAAAAATGAAAGAAAGAAAAGAGAAACAAAACACTGTAAATGAAGGAATGTTTCTTTGCTATTATGCTTTCAAAATATATTTTTAATTCCAAAGTGTCAGTATTGTATAGTCAGTATATGTAATAAGAATAAACTTAAATGTCATGTAAAATATCTACTAATTAGTCAACTAATCAAGTTTTGTCTTCAATATGCCATATATGTGTATATAAAGAAAGTGACACTAGTTATAAACAGTCTGCCTGCTAAAGTAGGAGACTTCAGAGACATGGGTGCAAATCCTGAGTCAGGAAGTTCCCCTGGAGGAGGACATGGCAACCCATGCCAATAGTCTTGCCTGGAAAATCCCATGGACAGAGAAGCCTGGTGGGCTACAGTCCATAGGGTCACACAGTGTTGGACATGACTGAAGTGACTCAGCATGAATGCTGAAAGAAAGTGAAGGTTTTATAGATAATTGAAAATTTTAAATAATTCCAAATTAAGTGAGATTTCATTTCGTAATGCCTTGGAGGATTTTGGTGTCTCTAATTATTTTTCCTGTTAGCTATGGTCTTTACTAGGCTCAGGAACCAAGGGGCTGATAACTTGTGGATAAGTTTTCCATTTGTGCCTGTCTGAATGGAAAACTGTTTACTAGATTTATTTGCATTGTTTCCTAATGATTTTATGTTTCAGTTATATCAAATCAGTTTTGAGTTTCTGAATATACTGGGAGATAGGGAAAGCCAAACCAGCAAAGTTGACTCAAAATATATGATATAGTCTCATTTTACTGATTTAAAAAACAACTGTTAATATTTAGTGGGCTATATAATACATACATTTTGAGTTATAAATGACTATGAAAAATTTATCATTGCTCTAACTGCACATATTATTCTTCAGTATTCTCCAGGACTTTATTCTTAAAATGATGAATGCTTTTTAATTGGTGTTAGTTCTGAATACAATTGCTAACAATAGTTGCACGATATATTATTTACTGTTGTACTATGTGTTCAGGCACCAAGCTAAATACCTTAAATATTCTCTCATTAAATTAAAATCTCACATTACATAGCATAGTAATCTTTATTCATCAAGCTACATGGTATCTATTCTGTAAAGAAAATTGGGGTTTGTGACTTTTTGACTCAGTTCCTGGAAGACAGCTGTGTAAACTATACTACCTAAAACAAATCTTAGGGTGTTTTTATATGTTTGAAGGCTAATAATTTCTTCAAATGTTTCCTCATTTATTTTCCTAATTAATTCATCATTTTTATCTTAATTTCCTTTTGATCCTAACTTCCTGGTAGAATTTGTTAGCAAAATATCCCAACTCATACAAAAGGCTGACAATGTCTGCTAAAATGTATGATTACCAACCTCTTGTGGTTCTTAAACACTGCCTGACTATCCAACTAAATTTTGCACTCTAGCTCCCTCCCATAGTTTTTGTGAACTTTTAAGCCCTTTCCTTCTGAAATATCCAGGCTCTTTTGCTTTTTCTCACACATGCTGACAATTGTGCCTCCTGCTTTGGAGAGAAAATTAAAACCAACTAATGACAATGTCTTCCAGAATTAAAGATACAAGCCTACCAGTATCTCCATTCATTTTTACCTCCGTCCTTACAGATATGGCAAGACGCTTCCTCCTCCTATCTATTTCCAGTTCACCCAAATCTTCAAATATTTCCTGAAATGTTGAAAAATGGATGGTTCTCTTTCTCTCATTTCATCTGTATTCGCTTTGAAGTACTGAAGTTGACTATTAAGTCAGTGGCCTCCAAGTGAATCTGTCTTCCCGTAGCACACCCTTGTACAGTCCTCATTCTCACCAACTTTGCATTGGGCTTGTGATTTGCTTTGGCCAGTGGTACACTGGCAAATAAGACACAAACAGAAGCTTGGTAAGCACTTTTACATTACAGCTTCTTCTTTTAGAAAGCTTCCTCTTGGAATCCACCTGCTAAGCTGTAAGAGAACCTGTTAAACCCTATGTTGAGACAGAGGTCATGAGGAGGAAAGCAGAGGTACCAGGCACGGGAGATAAAGCCTTCCTGGACCTTCCAGCTAGCTCTGTCACCCGTTGTGTGTAGTTGCGAATGACCCCACTCATATGTCATGTGGACCACATACATCATTCAGCCAAGTCCTGCCCAAATTAAGACCCACAGAAACATGAAAAATAAATTATTGTTGTCTTAAAGCTACTTCATTTTGAGGTGGCTGGTTATGCAGCAATAAATAACTAAAGCAAATATGCTCAAGAAGAATTGATGCTTTTGAACTGTGGTGTTGGAGAAGACTCTTGAGAGTCCCTTGGACTGCAAGGAGATCCAACCAGTCCATGCTAAAGGACATCAATCCTGGGTGTTCATTGGAAGGACTGATGCTGAAGCTGAAACTCCAATACTTTGGCCACCTCATGCAAAGAGTTGACTCATTGGAAAAGACCCTGATGCTGGGAGGGATTAGGGGCAGGAGGAGAAGGGGATGACAGAGGATGAGATGGCTGGATGGCATCACCAACTCGATGGACATGAGTTTGAGTGATCTCCGGGAGTTGTTGATGGACAGGGAGGCTTGGCGTACTGCAGTTCATGGGGTTGCAAAGAGTCGGACATGACTGAGCGACTGAACCGAACTGAACTGATCTCATCTTGAAAGAATAAACA
Organism: Bos indicus; assembly: GCF_029378745.1. Taxonomy (NCBI): domain Eukaryota; kingdom Metazoa; phylum Chordata; class Mammalia; order Artiodactyla; family Bovidae; genus Bos; species Bos indicus. Next base: position 23,088,660 of record NC_091776.1, on the reverse strand, counting down.
GAAAAATGTAATAGAAAAACAATTATGGAGCTGAGACCTGACAATCTCTTATATTTTTTCTAATTATCAAATGTAGTTTCTGTTACAAAGGAAAGTTCTCAAAACAGTTTTCATTACTCACTGAATCTCATAACTTAATCTTCAGTCTACATAGATATGTTTATTGTCCCTTCCCTCTAAAAACACAGCTCTACTGCTAGAGAATCAGTGGTTCTCGTCTATTGAACTTCCTATTTCTTTTCTGACTTTTATTTTTTATTTTATTTATTTTTGGCGAGGTTGGGTCTTTGATGCTTTGCATGAGCTTTCTCTGGTTACGGTGAGTGGAAGCTACTCCTTGTTGGTGTACAAGCTCTCACTGTAGTGTTTCTCTTGTTCTGGAGCATAGGCTCTAGGTATGTGGGCTTTAGTAGTCGCAGAATGTGAGTTCAATAGTTGCGACATGTGGGTTCAGTAGTCGCAGCTTGCAGGCTCTAGAATGTGCTCAGTAGTTGTGGTACATGGGCTTAGTTGCTCCGTGGAATGAAGAATCCTTCAGGACCAGGGATTGAGCCTATATCCCTGCATTGGCAGGTGGATTATTATCCACTGCACCACTAGCAAAGTCCCTTTTCTGAATTTTAAATGATCTCCTAAAAGCACTGAACTCTTACAAAATCCATCCCTCCTTGAGAAACTTCCTTCTTTGCCTTGCTTGATATTTCTTGATCTCCCTCTTCTCTGGCAGGTTTGGGAGTATCTTTTTAAAGTGTATCCTCTCTTATTCTAAAATTAAGTGTTAAATTTTCTACAAGAATCCATCCCGGGTCCTGCTATCTTTTCCTTCTTGAATCACTGTTTAGAATCTACTTCCTTGCCTGACATTTAGTTTACCACTTGTATTTAAATTGCTTTAAAGTGTCTTCCAGTGTTTACCATTTAAAAGAAAATAACCACCATTCACCCAGTTAGGCAGACTGAACTTGATCCTTCACACCTCTGTCTGAAACTTCATATCAAATAAGCCCAGATTTTTTTTTTTATTTTTCTCCTTAATATTTTTAAAGTTTTTTTTTTTTTTTTTTTTACTTCTTAAATATTTTAAAGCTATTCACTTTATCCACAACCACAACCCAGAGTGATATGTGTATATATATTCATGATTTTTAATTAATATTTGGTATGCTACCTTGGCTCACTCGTGCCAATTTTGCTAGGTCTAAGCAAAAATTAAATCTAATGTAAGATTAAGTTTAAGCATTCAAAATTTTAAAATGGTGAGGAAGAAATAAGTGATGAAATGTATACTTCTGATATTGAGCATGACGTTTGACCCCCACCCCCAAAGAAAATAAAGGTGAAGTTCTACTCTTAACAAATATTTTAGAATGGAGTATATATTTTAGCAGTCAAGTTATAGATTGCCTATTTTATGTCTCACTCTCTGGAATGTTAGGTGTCTATTACTTCTTAAACTTTTCCTTTATACCCATCCTGTGGTAAAGTTGCTAATATAGAATAGAAGCCCAGTAACTAATGGTTGTTTTCTGAATTAGGCAGAGGGATTTCTTCCAAAGCAAGAATTCAGAAAAAGGAGGAAGTATTCTTTCTGTTTCTATGTGTCCATGTGCATTATGAACCTGCATTATTGAAAACCTACCTTTTTACAAAGACAAAGCAAACAATGAAAAAAACAGCTTTCCCAAATTACTGATATTCTAATAGCCATGATATGAGTTTACACAATCATAACTTCTATTCTTCTCCTTGCCTAATTTCCTTTCTCAGAATTCTGTGTGTTTCTAGCATTGGAATAACTTTTTTAAACTATCTGATCATAAAGCAATTCATTGTCAACATAGAGTTGTTTGGCCTTCTATTTTTGCAAGTAGAGATACCGATTGCAAAATACAGTTTTAAAATTGCCCTTTCCTAAGATTGGCAGCTATGTGAATTCTCATTAAATTTGTTTGTAATATTTATGAGAGAATGCATGCATGAGAAAATCTTTTGTTAATGCCATGTATATAGTGAGGCCTACAAGAAAACCTGTCCCTTTGGATATAAATATAGTCAAGTATACTAACAAAAAAAGAGTACTCTGACAGTAAGACTCTGCTATGACTATAGAACTCTAAATACATAAAAACTGACGTGCTTACTCTTGACCTACTCTTCAAACCGTGATTCATGTATATTTCTCTTTTCATCAGGTGAGGGAAAGATGAGATTATGGTTGAGCCTCAGTTCCTGTTTTATATGTTTTCTGCAGCACAGAAATGAAGATAGAAAAAATTAGAGTTCTGATTAATGTGTTCAAGGTGAACCATAAGTTATACAGGTTTAATAGAAATTACTGTAAAACTAGAAAAATTAAAAGTCAAATGCCAAAAAAAATTTTCATAAATAATCTAATTTTTTTCAAAGAAAGACTCCTACTCTTATTATATATCAGACTACAGATGACAATGAATTTAGTTCTTCAAAGAATGCAATTGAATATTTATTCAGTAGAAAGAGGAACAATTGACTCCAGAAAGAGTTTTACTTTTGTGACTTTTATAGCCCAAGTTTATAAAGTTTTTTGCAAATGTTTATTTAATATCAGTAGCAATATTTTAAAAGACTTTTAAGAATGCTGACTCTAGTGTTCCACTCTTGGCTATTAAAAAATAGGTTTTTTTTTAGACTTCAACTGTTTTTCTATTATTCTTGAAACATTCTGATGCATAATCTTTGTGCATATTTACATACAGACATTTTAAAAAATGTACATATTGTATTTCCCTGTATGAATCTGTTAATGCCTGTTCAGTTCAGTTCAGTTCAGTCACTCAGTCATGTCCGACTCTTTGCGACCCCATGAACTGCAGTACACCAGGCCTCCCTGTCCATTACCAACTCCCGGAATCCACCCAAGCCCATGTCCATTGAGTTGGTGATGCCATCCAACCATCTCTTGGTTGGTCCCCTTCTCCTCCTGTCCTCAATCTTTCCCAGCATCAGGGTCTTTTCAAATGAGTCAGCTCTTTACATCAGGTAGCCGAAGTATTGGAGTTTCAGCTTCAAAATCAGTTCTTCCAATGAACACCCAGGACTGATCTCTTTTAGGATGGACTGGTTGGGTCTCCTTGCAGTCCAACGGACTCTCAGAGTCTTCTCCAACACCACAGTTCAAAAGCATCAATTCTTCTGTGCTCAGCTTTCCTTATAGTCCAACTCTCACATCCATACATGACCACTGGAAAAACCACAGCCCTGACTAGACACAGACCTTTGTTGACAAACTAATGTCTCTGCTTTTTAATATACTGTCTAAGTTGGTCAGAGCTTTCCTTCCAAGGAATAAGCATCTTTTAATTTCATGACTGCAGTCACCATCTGCAGTGATTTTAGAGTCCCCCAAAACAAAGTCAGCCACTGTTTCCCCATTTATTTCCCATGAAGTGATAAGACCAGATGCCATGATCTTAGTTTTCAGAATGTTGAGTTTTAAGCCAGCTTTTTCACTCTCCTCTTTCACTTTCATCAAGAGACTCTTTAGTTCTTCTTCACTTTCTGCCATAAGGGTGGTGTCATCAGCATATCTGAGGTTATTGATATTTATCCCAGCAATCTTGATTCTAGTTTGTGCTTCTTCCAGCGCAGCGTTTCTCATGATGTACTCTGCATAGAAGTTAAATAAGCAGGGTGACAATACATAGGATTGACATACTCTTTTTCCTATTTGAAACCAATCTGTTGTTCCATGTCCAGTTCTAACTGTTGCTTCTTGACCTGCATATCGATATCATAAGAGGCAAGTCAGGTGGTCTGGTATTCCCATCTCTTTCAGAATTTTCCACAGTTTATTGTGATCCACACAGTCAAAGGCTTTGGCACAGTCAATAAAGCAGAAATAAATGTTTTTCTGGAACTCTCTTTTTTTTTTTCTGATGATCCAGCGGATGTTGGCAATTTATCTCTTGTTCCTCTGCCTTTTCTAAAACCAGTTTGAACATCAGGAAATTCACGGTTCACATATTGCTGAAGCCTTGCTTGGAGAATTTTGAGCATTACTTTACTAGTGTGTGAGATAAGTGCAATTGTGTGGTAGTTTGAGTATTCTTTGGCATCGCCTTTCTTAGGGATTGGAATGAAAACTGACATTTTCCAGTCTTGTGACCACTGCTGGATTTTCCAAATTTGTTGCCATATTAAGTGCAGCACTTTCACAGCATCATCTTTTATAATTTGAAATAGCTCAACTGGAATTCCATCACCTCCAGAAGCTTTTTACAGTGCCATCATAACAAATTTGTGAACCAACTAAGGCAAAATATAAAGCAAAAATTTGATAGGTCAAATTTCTACAAATTAAGAAGTATGATAATGTATGGTATAGATTTTACATGGAAAATTATTTCACTGGATTCCTGCATGCATTCATACCTCTAAAATTTGAGTCTCATCTCAGAGTTTATCAGTAATGATAAGAAGGTGGAATTCAGTTTTTTTTTTTTAATTTTTTTAAAAATTTTATTTTATTTTTAAACTTTACAATATTGTATTAGTTTTGCCAAATATCAAAATGAATCCACCACAGGTATACCCGCGTTCCCCATCCTGAACCCTCCTCCCTCCTCCCTCCCCTACCCTCCCTCTGGGTCGTCCCAGTGCACCAGCCCCAAGCATCCAGTACCGTGCATCGAACCTGGACTGGCGACTCATTTCATACATGATATTATACATGTTTCAATGCTATTCTCCCAAATCTCCCCACCCTCTCCCTCTCCCACAGAGTCCATAAGACTGATCTATACATCAGTGTCTCTTTTGCTGTCTCGTACACAGGGTTATTGTTACCATCTTTCTAAATTCCATATATATGCGTTAGTATACTGTATTGGTGTTTTTTCTTTCTGGCTTACTTCATTCTGTATAATAGGTTCCAGTTTCATCCATCTCATTAGAACTGATTCAAATGTATTCTTTTTAATGGCTGAGTAATACTCCATTGTGTATATGTACCACTGCTTTCTTATCCATTCATCTGCTGATGGGCATCTAGATTGCTTCCATGTCCTGGCTATTATAAACAGTGCTGCGATGAACATTGGGGTACACGTGTCTCTTTCCCTTCTGGTTTCCTCAGTGTGTATGCCCAGCAGTGGGATTGCTGGATCATAAGGCAGTTCTATTTCCAGTTTTTTAAGGAATCTCCACACTGTTCTCCATAGTGGCTGTACTAGTTTGCATTCCCACCAACAGTGTAAGAGAGTTCCCTTTTCTCCACACCCTCTCCAGCATTTATTATTTGTAGACTTATGGATTGCAGCCATTCTGACTGGCGTGAAATGGTACCTCATTGTGGTTTTGATTTGCATTTCTCTGATAATGAGTGATGTTGAGCATCTTTTCATGTGTTTGTTAGCCATCTGTATGTCTTCTTTGGAGAAATGTCTATTTAGTTCTTTGGCCCATTTTTTGATTGGGTCATTTATTTTTCTGGAGTTGAGCTGTAGGAGTTGCTTGTATATTTTTGAGATTAGTTGTCCGTTGCTTCATTTGCTATTATTTTCTCCCATTCTGAAGGCTGCCTTTTCACCTTGCTAATAGTTTCCTTTGTTGTGCAGAAGCTTTTAAGTTTAATTAGGTCCCATTTGTTTATTTTTGCTTTTATTTCCAATATTCTGGGAGGTGGGTCATAGTTTTTGAGTTCACCAATACTATGAATGTCTCCAGTGTCAGAAATCTGGTTAGTCCAATCCACAAATGGTAAATCTTTCTTTTTGAAATAGAGACACATGATTAAGCCCCTAGATACTGATATGTGACACTTTATTATTTTAAATGTGTACTATAATGCTTTGTGCTCAGTTGCTACAGTTGTGTCCAACTCTTTGTGACTCATGGACTGTAGCCAACCAGAGTCCTCTGTCCATGGGATTTCCCAGGCAAGAATGGAGTGTGCTGCCATTTCCTTCCACAGAAATGGACTATAATGCTAAACAAATTTAAAGACAAATTCTCTAGAAGTGGATGATTTCTCTATAAGAAAATTATAAGAGGAATACAATTGTATTAAATTTATAAAAATAGGCTTGGGATATGGAAGTTTGACCTTTGCCACAGTTACTCTCGCCTGAAACCAAAGTCAATTTTTGAGAAGATTTTTGATTATGATTTAATCTGAGCGATTGACTTTCATAATTAATTTTTGGTTGATGGAATCATGTCTATAAATTCATGATTGGAGTAGAACCTCAGTGAAAGTCTAATAATCCTGTTCCTCGTTTTCTATACCTCAGACATAATTGGTATGTATTATATTTTGTATTAAGGGATTAAGTAGACAGTGGTTTTCTCATCTAAATATCTAATCTTCAGAAAACATTCTCCATGACATAGGTCACCACATTGTCTGATTACTAAAATGTAGCTATCCAAAGCTTTCTGCCTTAATTAAAATTTGATCCATATATTCATTTACCACCTGGACTCTTGTTTTCTTAGTATAAGGTATAGATACATATATGAATTTAATATCATCAGTCATGCAATGCTATGGAAGCATTCAGTTCCTTAAACATCAAGCACCAAAAGAGCCAAACTGGGTATTTCATACAATTGGATATTATAGTTAATTAAATACAAGTTGATTTGCAAATAAACACAAATAGAAAAGAGAAATAATATAATCAGAAATTACTCATAATTAAATGTAGACTTTCATTCAGAGTTAAGATTGTAAAAACTTTAATATCATATTCTTATATGAGTTAATTTTTATTTAATTTTTATTGTATAATATAATCATCACAGAAAATGTGTGGGATAAGTTTTCCTTTTATGTCAAGTTTTCAGATGTAGAAAATGATCAAGTCACTTGATCTCCATAATAGCAGAGAGAACTCATTGGAAGACATTTACAAAAGGCCAGGACCTCTCAGTTATTAACTTTAATGTATGAGAATATATTCAACAGATTGTAGAATCTACTCACTCTGTCTCTTCTTCTCTTTTACACAAATGCAAACACATAGGCAGGCACAGCACTACCCAAACTAAAGTACAAGTATATCCTCTCTCTCTCTCTCCCTCTCTTTTCCCCCTAAGATATTTATCTAACCATAACCATTTCTTTTACAAATATATGGAAAGGGCAGATGCTACCTGACCATTATAGGCAATATTCTGGTGCTCCTCACAGAAAGCCATAGTATACATAGCACATAACATTTCCTCTCATTTGTACTGTTCCACACACCACACAAGCAAACAGAAGACATGTTTGCTGTATTAAATGAGTAGCGGCTTAGCAGAAAGTTAACCTGAAGACAAGTTTAGTTATCTATGCAGTTTTTTTTTTTTTTTCAGTTTTCTCGCACCAACTTAATAAAAGATGTAAAACAAGATTTTTAATCATTAACACAGTAAAATCAGTGAGTTCCCTACCATAAAAGTATATCCATTTTTTTTAACAGTAGGTATGTTCGCCATAAAGTACACACAGGGCAGACTACAGAGTGCTGAGTCTTCATCCAGAAGATCAGTTCTTGGATATGTCATAAAGGTTCCTATAGAAACACACCTCCTTATATTTCTATCTTATTCACCTCTCAGACCACAGATGTATTTGTGAAGTAAACAGATTTCCTTATAATTTCATAAGACTGATTCTTTGTCAATTGTCATATTGAAAGAAGAGTGAAAAGTGTTAACATATCAAAGAATTTAACTGTTAAGTTTTTCAGTTAATTTAATGTCCTAAGACTTCATACAGGGATGTTGGCAGCGGTTTGGCATTAATATGTATTTCAAGTGCCTACGTAAGTTGCACCAACATGATTACCTTGAATTATAGTGCAAGGAGAACACTCTGTTGGGGACATTTTAATATCCTACATGAAGAAAATTCATGAATACTCTTCATAAAATTAGCTTTATTTCTCTATTCTAGAATAAATGATAGAACATTCTAAAGAATATGTCCTAAATCAATAGCAATCTGTCCGTCCTAAATCTCAATAACTGTCTAGGGTAATCTTCGACAGCTGGGTGCTATTAGGATTTGTTCTAATGGTGACAATGTGGAATTCGCTAACACAGGGCTTATTGCCACTTATCCAGCAGGGGCATGAAATGAGGTGACATGGTAATGAGTTGATACAAATGACTTTTGTAACTTTCACACTGTTACCAGGCTGAGGCAGGCAATCAGAGGGAAACTATTGTCTGCCTTTCGTGATGGTTTTAATGTGTTCCATTTGATTTAATGCTGCTAGTAGGCAAAATGTGAAAGCAAAGTAGGTCACTGCCTCTTTGCTTTGCTCAGATAACAGGGCACTACTTACCTGATTTATTCTAAGATTATATTTACTTTCACTGATGAGAAGGAGATATAGTTTGAGCTAGGACTTAAGCCATTCTGTGTAAATATAGTATCAAATACTATTGAGAGTAATTATGAAGCAATAAAAGAACAAAAATCTCATTTATAGATTATTCATATTTATTAAAATAAAATTTAGCTACTTCCATACTCATACAGAATCAAGGCTGTCATTTGAATAATCAGCATTTCAATTTAGGAATTTCTTAGGTTATGAGACATAATTTGTGAATATATGTAACAGTCATCCTTTTTACAAGTGCACCATTATCACAGATAACATCTAAATTAGAAAATTTGGTAAGTTTGGACATAGAGTTTGCTAAAAGTTTTACTACAAAATCTAAAAAGGACTTTTTTTTGATAATTTTCCGTTTTCTTTTAATTGTCCTTTTAATAAAGACAGTAAAGAATCGGCCTGCAATTGCAGGAGACCTGGGTTCAATCCCTGGGTCAGAAAGATCCCCTGGAGAAGGAAATGGCTACTTAGTCCAGTATTCTTACCTAGAGAATCCCATGGACTGAACAGCCTGGCAGGCTACAGTTCATAGGGTTGCACAGACTTGGACACGACTGAGCAACTAACACTTTCACTTTCACTTTAATGAAAACTTAGAAGCATTAAACAAGCAAATGTATAAAATGTTGACCATATTATTAAAATATGTTACATTTATTGGCCTAATTCTTTCTGTTTGCAGAGCTTTTATTTAATTTTATTATAAATGTCATTTTATATTAAAGTAAGTGAAGAATTAAAAATCAATATAGAGGTTTAGATGTTTCTATATGGGCAAATAATGTATGATGAAAAAGGAATGCTTATACTTTGCAACAGTGCCATAGTCTTTTCATAAGTTTTATTTATCATAGAAACTTGATGAATTTCAGGAAAATAGCTAAAAAGCAGCTTCCATAAGTAATTTTGATGTGTACAATCTTAATTTATATATGTGTCATTTAAATGATTTAACTTTTTTACACTTCCTTCCTACCTAGCACAGAAAGGCAAATCTTTGTGAAATTAGATAGAAGCTACATGGTCCTTCGTGGAGGAGAAACCACGTCTTGCCATATGCATTAGATGTTGTGGGGAGTGGCAAGCTTGCTTCTGAATTTGTGCCCTCCAAGAGAGGCGGCAAGTCAAAGGAAGCACAGCCTGGGACAAATTGGGGGCAGGAAGCACTGCCCCTGCCCAGCAACTTCTCTGACCCATTGCTCTCCTGGGGAGGAATTATTTTTTCTTTAAAAAGAGCTTTAGCTATTCACCTTCCATTGGCAGCTTCTCAGTCAGGGACAGCCAGGCTTTATGCAGTCACCATAACGAGAAAGACTTTTGTTTGATATAACAGCCTGGCTGGAGACTGAAGAGATGGGATAGAGGCAGGGGAGTTCAATCCTCTTCACTTTTGTGTGAAGGACAATTGAAGCACTTTTTTTAGGATGAAAAAGGTAATTTCCTATATAGTAAAATTCGGGAAAAGAATTTGTTTCTGAGAGTCTACAGAGCATGTAAGTGAAAAGCAATATATAAAATACTGAAGATGCTAGAATGAATGTTATGCAAACAAAAACTCTAAAGTCAAGCTTCAAAAGTCAAAAGAAAACTCTGTTCTAAAAAATCTCTGAAGAATTTCAAATTAACCTCATGCCTTTTGGGGACTTTAAGCATTGTTGGAGAGATTGTCTACAAGAATTGAAGGTATGGTAGTGATAATTTGATTTAAAAAACAGGCTAAAGGGTATACTCAACTTCCATTTGTACTCCGGGAGCTTTGAGTGACATCCTAGACTTCATATCATATGACGCCCTCTAGAGCAAAGTTTCACAAAACGCCAGGTGCATCTTGTTAGTGAATGATGAATTTTAATGATTCAGAGCCAACAATTGCAAAAATATAAAAAAGAAAATAATGTTATAGTAGATAAATGAGAGCTACTATATTTAAAAAAAAATAAAGTGTATCTGAGAGACAAAGTTAATTGTACTTACTGAACTTTTGGTTCAGTTGTGTGTGTGAGAGAGATGTTTGTCATGATTTTAATTGTGTATTTTAATACGTTATTTTCTTTTCTGTGGGTTATGGTGAAAAATTTTGAAAAATCTTTGCTCTAAAGTAGAAGTAGATGGAAGATAACAAGTAAAATGTTTGCTGATGACTAGGGTCTATATGTATGTATTATGATGCCAAGGATGGAGAATTTAAGCCAAATCCTGGCTTAGATTTGTACCCCAAAGTGAAAGTCACAGGTTTCTGAATAGGCAGGCTTTACTTCAACAGTAGATCCACTCAGTGAGCTGAGAGGTATGTAACTGCAGGGATCCACTCATTTTACCAGGGATAATAATTCCCCTGGGCAATATACTGGAAACTAGCGAGGATGAAATATAGTTTTACTTTTTTCCTCAATACAATGTATATTTATAAAACACTACTTTGGGCTCAGGGCTTCAGTTGGAGGCAGGGATAGAATAAATATTATATATTAATCATTTTCAGTACCTTATGAATGTATAATATGTAAGGGAGGATATTTATTGAACACTAAAATTTTAAAGCCATATATTAAGATAGTTTTACAGTTTCAAAGAGGTCATGATGTATAGATAAATATAAATCAACTATTAAATAAATAATGATGCAATTTTTAAGTATAAATATAGCATATCTGGAGAAGGAAATGGCAACCCACTCCAGTGTTCTTGCCTTGAGAATCCCAGGGACGGGGGAGCCTGGTGGGCTGCCATCTATGGGGTCTCACAGAGTCGGACACGACTGAAGCAACTTAGCAGCAGCAGCAGCATGATAGGGTATTATGTTTTAATCATCTGACTACGTTTTTAATCATCTGACTAACTTCTCATTTGTTCTCTAGAGTGGTTGCACTAGTTTATATTCCCTCCAATATAAAGTTTCCATTTTCTCTATTTTCTTGCCCAGAGTGGTTCTTGTCTTTCTTTAGGACTATAGCTGTCCTAGTAGGCTGCAGTCCATGGGGTCGCGAAGAGTTGCACAAGACTGAGCGACTTCACTTTCACTTTTCACTTTTGTTTATTGGAGAAGGAAATGGCAACCCACTCCAGTGTTCTTGCCTGGAGAATCCCAGGGACGGGGAAGCCTGGTGGGCTGCTGTCTATGGGGTCGCACAGAGTTGGACACGACTGAAGCGACTTAGCAGCAGCAGCAGCATAGCATATCTAAAAGAAAGTACAAAGAATAAATCAGAGAAGATTTATAAAGCATCGTTTGAAATCAGTATTATAGAATTATTAGAATATGAATCACAAAAGGGAATTGTAATAACTGGAAGTGGTAAAGGCACTGAAGTATAACTGTATCAGGGGAGCTTAGTAAGTTACCTAGTTCAAACAATAAATACACATGTGAATATATGAACATTATTTATACTAAGTCATGTCCGATTCTCCTCGGACATGTCCAGGCTCCTCGGTACATGGGGTTTCCCAGGCAAGAATACTGAAGTAGGTTGCCATTTCCTTCTCCAGAAGATCTTCCTAGACCAGGGATCAAACCTAGGTCTCCTGCATCTTCTGCATTGGAAGGTGGATTCTTTACCACTGAGCCACCAGGGAAGCCCATATTCATTATACTATGTATTATTATTTTTATAAATTATGGACTCTAAAATACTACAGTTAAATACCAATAAAGCATGTCCAAAATTATGATTTTCAATTAATTTACTGACCAATTTCTTATCATGTGCCAAGTATTTTCAGATAATAATCCTCCACAATATTATCCCCATTTCATCTGATAAAACTGGGACCAGAGAATGTAACTAACCTGCACAAAGCCACAGAGTTAATAAGCTGAAAGTCTAGCCTGGGGTAGGTAAGTTGAGTCAATTTACTATTTAGTCCTTGTTCGTGATCTGGTACATTTATCTTTATCAAATATTTTTTATCCTTTAATTTTGTGCCTAATACACTTGCAGTTTACTGTATACATTTAGGCAGTAGTAACATACATTTCCATTGACTTAAAAACAGGTATGTATCCAAATGTATCCAAGGAGCAATTCAAATCCATGAAATTCCGAATAAGCCTACTATTACAAAACTTCTTTCACAGTGAAAGGTTGGATGCAGACTAAATTTGATTTTGCATCAGGCTAGCAGACACATTTCAGATGATGAAACAATTTAATAACCAATACATATACTGAACTCTCTAAAAGGTAGTTTATTTTTATTCATAGCTGTCAACTACCAAAGTCCACAAACAAAATAACAAATTCAAAAGAATATTAAAAATTAGACCTTAATAGAGGACAAGACAAATATTTGCAAGATTAATAATAAATTATTAAATTCCTGTAGAATGTACATTATAGAAACAATTGTCCTAAATATAATAGCATTTTTTAAACTTACAAACAATTCTGTGAGCATACTGATACAAGTTACCAAGCTCATGATTATTTACCTAATGTTTCTGATTTCTTATTGTTGCTGTCGCTTTTCAATATTTGAACTTTTCTGATTTCTTCTTTTTACCCTATTGTACACTAAGTACTTTCTTTTTCTCCTCTTGATCTTTTCTATGAATCTATCACTACTTTTTTTTCCCCATGTAAAAATGAAGTTTAATCAAATTTGTACACTCTGTAAATGTATATTGTGCTATTTATAATGTGCTACAAGTCTTAGTTTTTCTCAGTTTCTACCTTCTTAGACACACAGTAAATATAAAACATTTCCCTTATGCTTATGTTTTTCCATTTAGATGCAGAAACCAACTCTACTATGGTAGAAATCACATATGCTTTTAATTGAGCAACTAAAATCCAAGTAAAATCAGTTCCTAAGGTGATAAAACTTTTTTAAAAATTTCTGTAGAAACTTTTCAGCTCCTTTCTGAAATTGACAGCAGATTCTAAAAATATCCAGAGTATTCCCAAAAAGTTTCATACATTTTGGAAGATTGTGTCACAACATGAAACTTTAATTTATAAGATTTAAGCCCAGGGTCTTGAACTTTCTATAATAAGTTCTGTTACTTTGCCAATAAAGGGGCCAGAATAGATGGGATACAGTTAAAGGTTAATGTTTACATGTCTCTCAGGTCACAAATAAATGTTTTATTTTGGGGGGAATCCTAACTTTCATTGCTATAAATAATTAATTGCAAGCACTAGATGATAGTTGTTAAAGGTCATATGGAGACAGGATTTTAATGTTCCTATTAGTACAGAATTGTTCAGAGGACTCAGAAATAGAGGTACTACTCAAGCATTGGTTCCATACCAACAATTAAACTGAAGAGTGGCTAGGAGAGAAAAGTCTTTTTTGAATTCTTTGTCGGCTTAAGTGTAATTCATAAAACACTACATTTCTTTGTAAATGTTCATGGCTTCATATGTGTAATTTTTTAAAAATTGGTACTGCATTTTTACTGTATTTTTTCCCCTGTGTTGCCTAGTTCAGTTTTCTTTACACCTACTTTTTTTTAATTTATTTTTTATTGAAGTACAGTTAATTTACAGCATTTTGTTAATTTCTGATATACAACAATGTAATTCAGTTATATACATACAGATACATACGTACATTTTCATATTCTTTTCCATTATGGTTTGTTGCAGGATATTGGATATAGTGTCCTGTGCTTTGCGGTAGGACCTTGTTGTTTATCCATTCTATATATAATTGTTTGCATCTGCTAACCCCAGACTTCCATTCCATCCCTGCCCCATTCCCATTTTGGCAACCACATCTGTCCTCTATGTCTGTGAGTCTGCTTCATAGATGAGTTCGTTTGTTTCATATTGTAGATTCCACATATAAGTGATATCATGTGGTATTTGTCTTTCTCTTTCTGACTTACTCCACTTGGTATGATGATCTCTAGGTCCAACCATGTTGCTGCAGGTGGAATTATTTCATTCTTTTTTATGGCTGAGTAGTATTCCATCATATATATGTATATTTATCCATTCATCTGTCAGTGGACATTTAGGTTGTCTGCATGTCTTGGCTATTGTAAATAGTGCTACTATAAACAGAGGGTGCATATATCTTTTTGAATTATAGTTTTGTGGATATATGTATATGTATACATATATGTATGGATATATATATATGTGAATTATAGTGTGGATATATGTCCAGAAGTAGGATTGCTGGATTGTGCTGTAACTCTATTTTTCGTTTTGTAAGGAGCTCCACACCGTTTTTTTAGTGACTACACCAATTTACATTCCCATCAAAACCCCTGTTGACTCTTTATTTTAAAATTTATTTTATTAAGGCATTTATTTATTTATTTTTAATTGGAGGATAATTGCTTTACCATGCTGTGTATTTACTTATTTTTATTGGAGTGTAGTTGACTTCCAAATTGTGTTAGTTTCTTCTGTACAGCAAAGTGATTCTGTTATATATATGTTTACATTATTCTTTATATTCTTTTCCATTATGGCTTACCACAGGATACTGAATATAGTTCCCTGTGGTATATAATAGGACTTTGTTTTTTTACACCTTACTTTTGAAGTACTCTTCCTACACCCATGGATCCTCTGTCTGCCTCCTAAGGCGTAACACTAAAACCTCATAGGCTACAAGAACTTCATTGCTCCTGTGTTTACCTAAACTCTACCCAGCCTCCAGAAGTTAATTTAATACTAAAATATTCACAGTAAGAGAGGATTATAAGGAAAAAAATGTGTTTTTTATTGTTTGCTCTTTGCAAATCAACCGTGGCTACTATGCAAATTATAATTGCTTTGTGGAATACAATTCTTTATTCTGGTTTTCAAATCCAGAGGAGTGATAGGAATTTATAATTTTAGGCTAGTTATGAAAGGCTTAACTGTTCAGGTGACCAACATCCTTGCTAAATCTCTTGGTTGATGAACATAATTAGGTTCTATTTCTTGGGGAGGAAAAAACCTTTCATTTCTCCAGGCTTATGTAGGGAGGTAGTTGTAATATTACTTCATAGAGAAAATAGCCCTCACAAGAGCAGTCAATTTCAGAGAAATTTAATACCAGTTTAAGAACTTTCACAACAGCTAATTATCACTATTTTAAAGAGATTTGGACAATTTCAATGAGTAGACTTTAGGATGTATTTTTATTTTGGGAGATGATGACTATGGTCAAGATTTTTAATGGCATTAAGGCAATAATTTTCTCCTAAGTTTAAAATCAAGAACTTCCAGCAGGCACAGTGTTTGCTTGATTTTTAATATTTACTTAACGTTTACCTAAGTCTTAATTAATGTTTATTTTCAATATAAATAATAATGTGTTAAATGTTTACATGGAGAAGGAAATGGCAACCCACTCCAGTATTCTTGCCTAGAGAATTCAATGGACAGAGGAGCTTGGCGGGCTACAGGCCATGGGGTTGCAAAGAGTAAGACGTGACTGAAGCAACTTAGCACAAATGTTTACATATATAAAGCCTAGATGTATCACTGATAGTTTACTTAAGTTAAACTATGAGCTATAACTCATAGAATTCTATATCTATAGAATCATAGATGTCAAGGGAACTAAACAATTTGAAGATTCTTAAATACTCTGACAAAATTAACATCCAGAAATATTGTTACTTAAATTATACATAAATCTGAATTTTTTAGGATTGTAATATTTTTTTACAGTTGATTGGGAGAAGGTAGTATTGAAATACTCTTTGTAGTTTTGAACTGAGGAGTAATAGAAAAAATTATATCCTCTAGATTCCAAAGTTTTGCATCTGTCTAAAATCATCTACTACTTGTGTGTGACCTTACAACAAATGACTCAATTTTCTAAGCCCCAGTTTATGAATCAAAAAAAAATCAGATAATATTTTATCTTATTCAGTTTGGCAACTATTAACTTTCAGAGTTTATATATAAGCAATCACATCATCTGCAAATAATTACACTTACATCTTTCTTCTAGCATTAATATCATTTGATATTTTTTCTGATTATTGCATTGATTCATCCAACCATTGACAATCTTGCTCTTTCTCTGTTCAAAATCCATTTGCCATTTTACTATCTCTCACCTGCATGTCAGCTACCATCTGCCAACCTTTTGCTCCGTCTTTCCTGGGGTATCATTGGTTCAGTTCAGTCACTCAGTCATTTCAGACACTTTGTGACCCCATGGACAGCAGCATGTCACGCTTTCCTGTCCATCACCAACTCCTGGAGCTTGCTCAGACTCATGGCCATCAAGTCAGTGATGCCATCCAACTATCTCATTCTCTGACGTACCCTTTTCCTCCTGCTTTCAATTTTTCCCAGCATCAGGGTCTTTTCCATTGAGTCAGTTCTTCACATCAGGTGACTAAGTATTGGAGCTTTAGCTTCAGTATCACTCCTTCCAATGAATATCCAGGATCACTTCATGGGAAATAGATGGGGAAACAGTGGAAACAGTGTCAGACTTTATTTTTTTGGGCTCCAAAATCACTGCAGATGGTGACTGCAGCCATGAAATTAAAAGATGCTACTCCTTGGAAGGAAAGTTATGACCAACCTAGATAGCATATTCAAAAGCAGAGACATTACTTTGCCAACAAAGGTTCGTCTAGTCAAGGCTATGGTTTTTCCTGTGGTCATGTATGGATGTGAGAGTTGGACTGTGAAGAAAGCTGAGTGCTGAAGAATTGATGCTTTGGACTGTGGTGTTGGAGAAGACTTTTGAGGGTCCCTTGGATTGCAAGGAGATCCAACCAATCCATCCTAAAGGAGATCAGTTCTGAGTGTTCACTGGAAGGACTGATGCTGAAGCTGAAACTCCAATACTTTGGCCACCTTATGTGAAGAGTTGACTCATTGGAAAAGACCCTCATGCTGGGAGGGATTGGGGGCAGGAGGAGAAGGGGATGACAGAGGATGAAATGGCTGGGTGTCATCACCGACTCAATGGACATGAGTTTGAGTGAACTCCGGGAGTTGGTGATGGACAGGGAGGCCTGACGTGCTGTGATTCATGGGGTCACAAAGGGTTGGACACGACTGAGCAACTGAACTGAACTGTTCAGTTCAGAGGATTGACTGGTTTGATCTCCTTGCTGTCCAAGGGACTCTCAAGAGTGTTCTATAACACCTCAGTTCAAAAGCATCAATTCTTCAGTGCTTAGCTTTCTTTATGGTCCAACTCTCACATCTATACATGACTACTGGGAAAATAGTGTATGCTTGTTAATATGCTGTCTAAATTTGTCATAGCTTTTCTTCCAAGGAGTAAGCATCTTTTAATTTCATATGTGCAGTCACCATCTACAATGATTTTTTAGCCCAAGAAATAAAGTCTATCACTGTTTTCATTCTTTTTCCATCTATTTTCCATGAAGTGATAGAACCTAGGTATCATAGTGATCAATTTACAGGTCACTACTACAGTTACTGCATTCTTAGATTCTACTTTTCCCACAAAGACCACAACTCTGGTTGTAATTTTCATATTAGTTGTTTTCTCAAATTTATGCAATAAATTTAAAATTCGTTAAATAATACTATGCCAGTTGTTTGCACTAAACATTTTAAAGTCTTCTCATTGCACTTGGGGCTGGTGCACTGGGACGACCCAGAGGGATGGTTTGGGGAGGGAGGAGGGAGGAGGGTTCAGGATGGGGAGCATGTGTATACCTGTGGTGGATTCATTTTGATATTTGGCAAAACTAATACAATTATGTAAAGTTTAAAAATAAAATAAAATTTAAAAAAATAAATAAATAAGTTTCAGTGTATATTAATTGGGATATAGGTCATTCACTGTCATGGAATTATCTTGCCAAGACATTTTTCTATCTACCCTTCCTCTTTCTCACTCTGCTCCACTCATACTGATATCCTTCTTTGTTCTTAAGTATTCTTTCTTCCCTTTGCCTGTAGTGTTTTATTCCAGATATTAAAGTGACTCGCTTCCTGCTTTTTTCCTTGTCTCTTCTGAAATGTCACACCTCAGAGATGATTCCTTTCAGCACTCTATCTAAAATTATATCACCCTGTCACATACTGTCTCTCTCTACTTACCTTTTCTTTTTCCTTCTAACACTCACAGCTGCTGAACATTATACCTTTTCTATCTCTGCTTCTGATATATACCTTCAATGGGGGAAGGAAAATTTTTTTCAGTATTCACTGATGTACTTCCTGCAGTGCCTCAAACTGCACCCAGCATTGGTAGCTAGGCAATACATATTTGTTGAATTAATAAACTAATGCATGAATGAACTGGGGGGAAAACTTACTGAACAATATTGAATGATGCCAGTGATACCTTTGTTTTTCAGTTATGCATTGCTGCATAACAAAACCTGTTGTCTCAAAATAACATCACACATTTAGAATTTCGGCAGGACCCAGCAAGGTTATCACTGCTTTTTACCTGGTATTGGCTGAGTGAGCTTGAAGCCTGAAATAATTCACTCACTCTCACATCTCTGGAGGTCGATGTTGATTGTCAGCTTGGACATCAGCTAGGATCTGGGACACAGCACCTACATCCCACAACTTCATGTGACTGCTTGGCTTCCTTATGCTGTGATGGGTTCCCAATAAAACTATCACAATGAAGAGAAGAGAAAGACAGGTTAAATGTATATTGCCTTTTATCATTTTGTCTGGGAAGACAAGCAATGACACTTCTGCCCCATTCTATTCATCAAAAAGCATGGCTAATAATGAGAAAACAGAAAGAGAAATTAAGGAAACAATTCCATTCACCATTGCAACGGAAAGAATAAAATACTTAGGAATATATCTACCTAAAGAAACTAAAGACCTATATATAGAAAACTATAAAACACTGATGAAACAAATCAAAGAGGACACTAATAGATGGAGAAATATACCATGTTCATGGATTGGAAGAATCAATGTAGTGAAAATGAGTATACTACCCAAAGCAATTTATAGATTCAACGCAATCCCTATCAAGCTACCAACAGTATTCTTCACAGAGCTAGAACAAATAATTTCACAATTTGTATGGAAATACAAAAAACCTCGAATAGCCAAAGCGATCTTGAGAAAGAAGAATGGAACTGGAGGAATCAACCTACCTGACTTCAGGCTCTACTACAAAGCCACAGTTATCAAGACAATATGGTACTGGCACAAAGACAGAAATATTGATCAATGGAATAAAATAGAAAGCCCAGAGATAAATCCACACACATATGGACACCTTATCTTTGACAAAGGAGGCAAGAATATACAATGGATTAAAGACAATCTCTTTAACAAGTGGTGCTGGGAAATCTGGTCAACCACTTGTAAAAGAATGAAACTAGACTACTTTCTAACACCATACACAAAAATAAACTCAAAATGGATTAAAGATCTAAATGTAAGACCAGAAACTATAAAACTCCTAGAGGAGAACATAGGCAAAACACTCTCCGAGATACATCACAGCAGGATCCTCTATGACCCACCTCCCAGAATATTGCAAATAAAAGCAAAAATAAACAAATGGGACCTAATTAACCTTAAAAGCTTCTGCACATCAAAGGAAACTATTAGCAAGGTGAAAAGACAGCCTTCAGAATGGGAGAAAATAATAGCAAATTAAGCAACCGACAAACAACTAATCTCAAAAATATACAAGCAACTCCTACAGCTCAACTCCAGAAAAATAAACGACCGAATCAAAAAATGGGCCAAAGAACTAAATAGACATTTCTCCAAAGAAGACATACAGATGGCTAACAAACACATGAAAAGATGCTCAACATCACTCATTATCAGAGAAATGCAAATCAAAACCACAATGAGGTACCATTTCACACCAGTCAGAATGGCTGCGACCCAAAAGTCTACAAATAATAAATGCTGGAGAGGGTGTGGAGAAAAGGGAATCCTCTTACACTGTTGGTGGGAATGCAAACTAGTACAGCCACTATGGAGAACAGTGTGGAGATTCCTTAAAAAACTGGAAATAGAACTGCCTTATGATCCAGCAATCCCACTGCTGGGCATACACACTGAGGAAACCAGAAGGGAAAGAGACACGTGTACCCCAATGTTCATCGCAGCACTGTTTATAATAGCCAGGACATGGAAGCAACCTAGATGTCCATCAGCAGATGAATGGATAAGAAAGCGGTGGTACATATACACAATGGAGTATTACTCAGCCATTAAAAAGAATACATTTGAATCAGTTCTAATGAGATGGATGAAACTGGAGCCTATTATACAGATTGAAGTAAGCCAGAAGGAAAAATATAAATACAGTATACTAATGCATATATATGGAATTTAGAAAGATGGTAACAATAACCCGGTGTACGAGACAGCAAAAGAGACACTGATGTATAGAACAGTCTTATGGACTCTGTGGGAGAGGGAGAGGGTGGGAAGATTTGGGAGAATGGCATTGAAACATGTAAAATATCATGTAAGAAACGAGTTGCCAGTCCAGGTTCGATGCACGATACTGGATGCTTGGGGCTAGTGCACTGGGACGACCCAGAGGGATGGTATGGGGAGAGAGGAGGGAGGAGGGTTCAGGATGGGGAACACATGTATACCTGTGGCGGATTCATTTTGATATTTGGCAAAACTAATACAATTATGTAAAGTTTAAAAATAAAATAAAATTAGAAAAAAAAAGCATGGCTAGAGCTGGCCCATATTCAAGGGAAAAGATATTAGTCTCTAGTTTCTGATGGAAGAAGTGTCAAATATTTTGCTGACATATTTTAAAGTTATTGTAGACCGTGTTGTTATTTTAGTTCCCATTTTAATGGAATTGCCTCTAGGGTTTTCCTATTATATATATATTTCCTGCTCAACAATAGCAAAAGCAAGATTGATAGGCCAGCTTATTACAAATGAATAAATGAGTACAATTTTATAATATATTTTCCTGCTTCTTCTAAGAAAAATTGCATCTAAATGGTTATCAATAAATATTAAATTGGTTAAAAAACTAGTAAGATATTTTTAATATTTTGAAATACAAGAGATTTATTTAGTAAAATATACTAAGTATAATCTGTTCTTACTGGCTTTCTGCATATATACATTTCCATCCCAGCTACACTGGCTTCTCTTCATCTGCCATTTTTACTGTAAACTTGACAGCATCCATGAATTTATTGAACATTATCAAGACTCAGAATGGTTTCAGTGTGATGGCAAAATTCATACCTGAAAATTTTTTTCAGGGTATTATTTGGTGCTTCTTTTCAAGAAGCCAACCTTCTCTCAGCAAAGTAAATCTGAACTAAGTTAAAACTATTCACATTTCAGAAGAAAAAATGCATAATATTTTCTACTGTCACTGAATATTGGGCTACTCACATTGACTGTTTAGTTACAATATTAATTTTTATGCAAAGTCTCTTCTTTCCTCTTCCAGTAGTGACTTCCATCTGACATCAGCTACTGTCTCTTTTTACTTAATTTAACAGTGCTGATATATATATAGGTTTTTTTACATAGAGAGGCTACCTATGTGATTGTACCTATATGTACTTTGTAAATGAAAAGAAAGCCTGAAATTATTTCTTCTCTTTAGGGATAAACAGTTTTATTAAATAAGAAATATTATTATATCCAGTAGTATATCTTTTCATTAAAGAATAAGAAAATATTCCCTGAAAAATAAAATATAATTACAAAGTTAGACTAGTTTTAATTAAAACACAATTAAAGAATCTTACCACAAGTCTGAGACAAATCTCAAAGTGTGGAGAAAATGCTATCATCAATGTTTTGATAATTTTAAATATATTTATCTTTTATAGTATACATAATAGATGGTCTCAAAGAATACTGTAATATCTTTTCATGCTATTTCTTATTACATTCTCAAAAACAGGATAAAAATTAGCATATTAAAAGAAGGATTTGATTCTCTCAGGTGATTGAAGAACACTTGTCTTTCTTTTGAGTGCATTCATGCTCAGTCACTCAGTTGTGTCTAACTCTTTGTGACCCCATGGATGGTAGCCTGCCAGGATCTTCTGTCCATGGGATTTTTCAGGCAAGAATACTGGAGTGGGTTGCCATTTCCTCCTCCAAGGGATCTTCCTGACTCAGAAATTGAACCTGTAACTTCTGCATTGGCAGGTGGTTCTTCAACATTGAGCCACCTGGGAAGCCCTTCTTTTAAGCAGTTAAATGTAAACTTTGATTATAAAAGAGAGGTCTTTATCATTAAATTTTTAGCATACAAAGGATGTGTACAGCTCCAAAAAGCCAACATGATTTTAGTTTCAAATTCTTTTTCCTCTTCAAATATTAAAGGTATTTGCAGATCCTTAGGCCTGTTTGTCTACTTAGCCAAGTTAAATTAAAATGCAAGATGATAATCTATTGTTAGGTTATTTTTCCAATATTGACAATCAGTTCCCTTTCATAATGAACTTTTCTCTGTGCTATCTACTTCAAATCTTTTTATCCTGTACCCATAGGATTGAACATGATTATGAAAGATAAACCTTAGTAATAAAAGATGAAAAGAGGTTATGACATTCTTATTAAACAGAAAAGGCAACTTCTTTTGATTCTAATCTTATAGTTACCAGCATTATTAGAACATTATTAGAAGTAAAGGAAACAGGCATATTTATTCATAAGTCCTGCTCTCATAAATTATACTTTGTAAAGAGTAGAACTTTTATAAAACTAGTTTATCATGACTCTCCTTTTTGTCTTATAAAATATGTAATGTAAATTTTATTTTTCTATAGAGGAAATGTTAAAAATATGAATATATGTTCATAAATAGACTAAAATATTATTGTAATTCACAAATATCTTTGAGGGTAATTAATAGAAAAGAAGAAAATTAATCATTCCAGATGATTTACTTTTATGTTTTTCTTTTATTATTTTGTCTTCCTGAGAATTTAAAGAAGAGGTCAAGTTACTTATTTGTAGGCAACAGATTTCAAGCTAGTTAATTTAAGTGGAAATGGATTTATTACATTGCAGAGAAAGTTCACCTAATTGTTGGGAGGAATAAAGAGACTCTAGGCTTAGCTTTTGTGATTACAGAACTGGGCCACCATAAAAGCCATTGTTAGGAATCTGAAACTCAGGAAGCTACTCACGCTGCAAATTCCAGAATGAATGCCTTTCTGTGAAAACCCAAAACACCAAACTGGAAAGTCTTCTGAAAAATTAAGAAGTTATCACTCTAATCACAGTCTAAAACTGTACTGCTCTGATTAAATTACTCAGTTCCTAAGGCCAGGGCTTCCCTGGTAGCTCAGCTGGTAAAGAATCCAGCTGCGATGCAGGAGACCCTAGTTCAATTCCTGGTTTGGGAAGATCCCCTGGAAAAGGGATAGGCTACCCACTCCACTATTCTTGGGGTTCACTGGTGGCTCAGCTGGTAAAGAATCTGCTTGCATTGCAGGATACCTGGGTTTGATCCCTGGGTTGGGAAGATTCCCTGGAGGAGGGCATGGCAACCCATTCCAGTATTC
Organism: Bos indicus; assembly: GCF_029378745.1. Lineage (NCBI taxonomy): Eukaryota > Metazoa > Chordata > Mammalia > Artiodactyla > Bovidae > Bos > Bos indicus. The sequence continues at coordinate 23,064,882 of NC_091776.1, read as the reverse complement.
TTGCCTGGAGAATCCCCATGGACAGAGGAGCCTGGCAGGCTACAGTCCAATGGGGTTGCAAAGGGTCAGACATGACTAAGCACACACACAGGTAAGCCCATCATGAATCTGATTACAGGAAACAAAATTACGCCTGATGCCTAGCTTCAAGATAATGCAGCGATTGTAAGTAGAGTCCAGACTCTGTATGCTTAAAGGCATTAGAGTGAATATTGTGAAATGTGTCAACTCTTCCCATGGAGGCCACCCTTCCACTTAGTTGCAGAGCACCAGTAAAGATCCTGTTCCGGTTATGATGGTAGAAAAACAGTGTATCTCACAGCTTAGCTTCATATACCATCTTATTTTTCTCACAGTTCTCTTTGGGTCTCTTTAGGGCTGCAGTCATCCGAATACTCTGCTGGGCTAAAAATCCATGATGGCCCCATTGCATGGCAGGGCATTTAGGACCCCCGTTGTAGAATAAACTCCATAAGGTGGCCTGGGCTTGCCCACAGTATAGGAATTCAGCACTCAAAGCATAAAAGATCTATTGTACAATGTAGATGCTCCATAACTTTTATGACAGTATCAAAAATCACACATCATCACTTCTGATTTTTTCTATTTGTCTCAACCATCTATAGACACATGCATATGTATTATACATACATATAGACATATATATAGTATATACTTAAGTCTTTATGGGCTTCTCTAGTAGTTTAGAAGGCAAAACATCTGTCTGCAATGCAGACAGATCCCTGGTTTGGGAAGATCCCCTGGAGAAGGAAATAGCAACCCATTCCAGTATTCTTGCCTGGAGAATTTCATGGACTTAGGAGCCTGGCAGGCTACAGTCCACAGGGATGCAAAGAGTTAGACATGACTGGTTGACTAACACACACAAAGCAAGAGAGAAAATGTATATATAATGACAAATATCCTCATTCTTTTAAGATTTTTCAAGACTTGATTGGCATTCTTAACATTCATTTTTATTTACCCAGTCCATGTTCATTTTATCCTTTCTGAGCCCCTCACCTTGTCAATATTCTTTATTTAAAGATGGAGAGGCAATTACTGAAATGTTTGTTTTTGATAATTCAGGTTTCTTGCTTATATGCCAGTTTGAATATTTCTAAATCTACCAAATGGCAGGACTAAGATGTGTTTAAGATGATTCACTGAATTTGAGAAGTACTATTACATCTCTTGAGTTTGTTGTGGCAAACATATAAACTTTGATTTTAAAAACCAAGCACCAAAACACCAGAATAATGCCATCTTCTTAGTTATTGTTCTGATGGCATGAGATTTCCAAAATTGCATGGTGCAAGTTTTAGTTTTCATTTTACTGATCTCATCCTTCAGTCCCTGTGGAAGCATGATATCCTTGGGTTCAAATTATTAAAATATGATACTAAAATTGAAGAGATAGGAAGTAAACTTTTCTATTTAATCATTTATTATTTTATATGGTTTTAAAATAATATAATTATACATGTGCTGTGCTAAGTCACCTCAGTTGTGTCTGAGACCCCATGTGTCTTTGAGACCCTGTGGACTGTAGCCCACCAGGCTCCTCTGTCCATGAGGATTCTCCATCAAGAATACTGGAGTGGGTTGCCATTTCCTTCTCCAGGGGATCTTCCCAACCCAGGGATCAAACCTATATCTGTTATGTCTCCTGCAGAGGCAGATGCATTCTTTACCCCTAGTACCACCTGGGAATGTAATTATAAAAATTATATAATTTTGAAAGCTGCTACCATGAAGTGTATCCCTTAGTACCTGAACATAAAGACTGGCCATAGAGATTATCACTCTGTAATACAAAGCCCCCAAAGTACCAGGATTTTCTCCCACTTATTTGAGACTAGTTAGTTCTTCAGTAGTTCTCCCGTTCTCAAAGAGCAGTGAATCTTGTACAACAGTAGATGCCTTATTTATCTTGTGGTAAAAATGAATTCCTTGATAAGAATAGGTATTGGATATGAAAACCTGATGGTAAATAAAGTATTTGTTAGATCAGTTAAAGATGTGTACAATAGGTTGGTGGACAGAAAAGACACAATTATTTTTAAGTAAAGATGTATTACAGTCAAGAAAAATGAACTTTCTCCCTGAAAAAAGGATATCTGATATATTCATTGAGTTACTAGATGGTTGGCTGACTCCCCCAGGATATAGCATCATGTTAATATTTCTAGGCAATTTGCAGATCAGGGACTTGGCACTGAGAGTATTAAGTATGTCTTATTGTAAGGAAATTCAAGCTATTGAGCCTATTCATAACCTCTATCCCTGACACTGTGACCACATTTTATATTCATTGAACAAGAGCTGGGACACATATGGAAAGAAAATGGTTGATGGCTTTTAGATAGGATATCTTGTTCATCCAATTATTGACAATCTTCTCTATGGAATATTCATGTCATCCACAAATATTCTCTCTTTCTAGGCCCATTTAGTGAAGTCTGTCCACATGCCTCCTCCATAGGCTGCTTTGTAATTAATCCTCCAGTTTTGTTCTTTCCAAATTCCTCATCCAAATTTAACAAACCATTAGATACCACCTAAGAATGACTACCTATTTGTATGTCTAGTAATTTCTCATAATTTCTAATTCCAGGACAAAAGGAAAACAATATATAACTCTTGAAGCTTTGCTTACTGCCAAGATTGTCTTTTCTCATTCTCCTCCCAACTGTATTATCTGACTGTAGCTTCCTCCTTTTGGGTCAAAATTGTTATCCTCAGTTAACTGCCATAGGGAAATCCTAATGAGACTGTAAATGTGGGTTCTGAAAGAAATGGCAGGAGCAAGCACACAGGGAAATTACAACCTCCTCAATCTGTCTTGAATACAACATGTTTCATTTTAGGAAAGTTCTTCTGAGTGTTATTGAATGCTTTTTGTTTTGGGAATCAAGCAACACCAAGTTTACAATGGGAAATTCAGGACTTACAGTCACTTGCTCCATCATCAGGTGTTCAGTAGCCACCATGGCACAAAAACAAACTAGAAATTACTGCTGGTCGTTTCAAAGAGAGCCTGGATTTGCTCCAAAATCTAACCACCCTCCACTCTGATTTGCCATCCAGGGTTATGATAGGCTTGGTAGGCTACCATAGGCTTGGTAGACTTCGTAAATAATCCTGACCAGACAGCCATTTTAAGTGCCAACGTATTCAGAAGCTGAGAAGGCTGAGGCAAAAGTCTGAGCCAGCTAAAGAGCCTTTTCTTGCTTTCAGTGCAACTCAGAATTGGGCCGCTTAGTAAATGTGTCACAAATATATAGACTGTCAATTCTTTCTAGAATCCAGGGAGGTCCATTAATGCCTATTACTCAGTGATAGAGAATGTAAATTGCATCAACTTTTCCTTTCTTCTGAAGAAAGTATCCTAACATGTCTAGATCTATAGGTTCCAGAAACTATCAGGTGCCTGTACTGTTATTTCATGCCCATATTATGGCATCCATCAAATGCCATAATACCTCCTGGTCAGTAGGTATTATCTTTAAGTAAGGTGTGGTAAGGTAGTTCATTAAGGTTTCTAAAGACTAAATTATGACTAAGTAGTGTTGCATAGCCTTAAGCAAACCAGAGAAGATTTGCTTTTGCACTTGTTGGAGAAAAGCATAATGTTTCGTCTGTTCTTTTAATTATTAGAATAGAGGGAAAAAAAGTCATAATATTTAACAAAGCAAAAGCTACATAATTGGTGTTAGCAGCCATGTTAATTTGTTGCAATAAATATAATAAAAATTAAAATAAATATAGATGATATTCACCTAATTAAGTTTGAAATACTCCTTTATTATTTTCTAAGATTATTATTTTTTTTGCACAAGTCAAGAAGGTAAGATAAATAAAGGTATGACAGAGGCCAATTCTACTCCTTCCTTGATGCTGTTGTTAATGACCCTACGTTTTATAAATCCTTCAGGAATTCATTAGCTTCCAATTAGCTTTTAACCAATAACCCTCACTCTACAGGGAAGTACTATGGGAATTTTACCAGTGTCTGAGTATTATATTCTAACCAAACATTCAAAAACTGAGAAATAAGCACAGTGTGAGTTTATCAACAGGGTCAATTCTATTTATCATCTGATCCTCATAAGCCCTCACTCTGATCAATGAATCACTAAGACATTCTAGAACCAAAAGAACAGAATTGGTTTAGAGCCAGTGTTGAATTACTCCAGAGAAGTATATATATATTTGCTTTTCTCCCCAGTGCAAGTTGCTCCAGGAAATCAAAATATATCTTTTAAGGGAGGACTGGGAAATAGATATGCTGTATGTATTTAAGATGTCTTTGTAAAGTCCTTTATCCAAATATATGGTTATCTCTTCTTTCAAAGGACTCTATTTTAAGAGAAATTAATATATGGCAATCTGATGAGATATAATAAAACTCCATTTGATGATTTAATTCAGAACTCTCTCTTCACCAGACAGAGAAGGTTTTTTTTGTTTGTTTGTTTGTTTTTTTTTGGTTAAGAACATAAAGTACAATCTTAATGGTCTGATGCATTTTCTTTGTGAACATATGATCTAATAATTACTGACAAAATCTCTGTCAGTCATATGATTCTGATTACAGTCCTTCCTCGATGTCTGTAGGGACATAGGTTCCAGGACTCCTGCATATTCCCAAATCCAAGGATGCCTGAGTCCTTTATATGAAATAGTGTTGTACAGTTGGCCTCTGTATCTAAGGGTTCTGCATCTACCATGGAAGAGGGGGGCTTACTCTATCTGCTGCCTGGTTAAATAATCCCTGCTTCTATGGTTAATTGGTGATAATGTTGTATTTGTCCCTTTTGCAATCTTGAGAATTCTATAATTACTCCTGGATAGAACATTAGTGTCAACAGAAACATCTCCCACTTGTATTCTCTACCCACAGAAGACATCATAGTGTATCTCAAAGGTGCTCATCCTCCCTTTACCAGTGACATTTTCTATGGTTTTGTAAAGAAGTTATCATCTTGAATAAGATCTGAGGATTTAATGTATAACATGATGAATGTAGTTAATAGTGCTATACTGTATAATTGAAATTTTCTAGGAGAGTATAACTTAAAAAGTCTCTCACAAACATCCAAAAAAAAAAAAACCCAAAAAACTCACAATTATGTAAAGTGATAGGTATTAGTGAAAGAATCTTTTCACAATGTATATGTCTAGCCAATAATCATATTTACATTTTAAATATCTTATAATTTTATTTGTCAATTATACCTCAGTAAAGCTGAGAAAAGAGAAGCTGTCCTCAGGGCTTACTTCATAAGCATACTCAGAATAAATATCATGTATATTGCCTTATTATATTCTTAATAGTAACTATGCAAGGACGGAGGAGCCTGATGGGCTGCAGTCCACAGGGTCGCTGGGAGTCGGACACGACTAAGCGACTTCACTTTCACTTTTCACTTTCATGCATTGGAGAAGGAAATGGCAACCCACTCCAGTGTTTTTGCCTGGAGAATCCCAGGGACGGAGGAACCTGGTGGGCTGGTGTCTATGGAGTTGCATAGAGTCGGACATGACTGAAGTGACTTAGCAGCAGCAGCAGCACATTTAAGTTTGATGAGTTTTTTTAACTGTTTGCAAGGAATTTTAAAAATTAATAGACAATGAAAAATGATATATTTATTTTAAATTTGATTCCAAGACACAACTTTGAAACTTTGTATTTAATATAAATATTCCAACCTACCCAATTATATGGGCCCAATATTCTAGATTTGAAATTAATCAATAGTCTTTTAACAAATTATAATAGTTATATATCAACTTTGAAATAATGTGATTTAAACTACTTGACAAGATAGCAACCCATTCCGGTATTCTTGCTTGGAGAATACCCATGGACAGAGGAGTCTGGTGGGCTACAGTCAATGGCTTGTACAGAGTTGGACACGGCTGAGCAACTAAGCACAGCACAGCACCTACAACAAGGTAATCTCATGGTTGCCTCTTCCCTCTCCTGAACTCCACTGCCCAAATAGCCTCATAGTAGTCTTAAAGAAATGTGTAGGTGATTTCATCTCTGGGAAACAATTTTATCTATTATCCAAAAAGACGCCATCACCAAGGTGAAAAAGAATGCTGTTAACTTTATTTTTTGAAAAAGTAATACAGTTAAAGGAAAAGGGAAGTGATTATCATCACTCTGTATGATTGGCTCTGTATGCAAGAATTTCTTTATCAAAAAAGGTAGCAAATAAGAGCATATAGCTGTAGAATGCTATGTTTCTCTCCATTAGATATTATCAGTCCACTGTTTACTTCATTGGGAAAACAATTTAGAAATAACTTTGTTCATAAACTTGTCTTGAGGTGTAAGTTTTCCTTATGGACATTAAGATCCTAATCATCATGAAATCCAGAGGCAGATCACTATTGAAAGACAAATGAAAACATGACTAAAGAAGAAATCAGATTATCTATGATTTATGCATTGAACATGCATTTTTTAACAGCTACAGTATCTATATTTAGAAACCTTGAATAAATGTAGAAGCTTGGTACAATACATTCTACTCCATGAAAACTGTTTTATGATTTCCAATTAATTTAACCATTCCCTTCCCATCAAGCATACATATATAATTTAGTCATTTCATTACAACTTACTTACAGCTCTTTTATTAGGTTTCACATTCTAAATTTTTTCAGTGTGAGATAAAAAGTAGCTTAAGGATCTATTACCTCTGTAACCTCATACCCTGATATCATGTTGTAGAGATTTTAACTTATTAAAAACTATTTCTATTATTCTTGTGCTTATTTTAGATTTTATTTTAAGAACTATATAAACAATAACTTAATTCCATCATAGTGAAAACCTCTATATGCAAGACTTTCCTTCATCAACTTACTGATCTTTACTCAAGGCTGATTCACTGATACCTGAATTTCAGAATGAGGATGATATCTGGTCCCTTCTGCAGCAGCCAACTAATCTTAGAATGGAGACTATGTCAGCTTTATTTGGATAGCAGGGGAAAAGATTCTTAGAGAAATTAAGGAAACAATTCCATTCACTATTGCAATTAAAAGAATTAAATACTTAGGAATATATCTACCTAAAGAAACAAAAGACCTATATGTAGAAAACTATAAAACACTGATGAAATAAATCAAAGAGAGCACAAATAGATGGAGAAATATGCCATATTCATGGATTGGAAGAATCAATAGAGTGAAAATTAGTATACTACCCAAAGCAATCTATAGATTCAATGCAATCCCTATCAAGCTACCAATAGTATTTTTCACAGAACTAGAACAAATAATTTCACAGTTTGTATGGCCAAAGCAATCTTGAGAAAGAAGAATGGAACTGGAGGAACCAACCTACCTGACTTCAGGCTTTACTACAAAACTACAGTCATCAAGACAGTATGGTACTGGCACAAAGAAAGAACTATAGATCAATAGAACAAAATAGAAAGCCCAGAGATAAATCCACACACCTATGGACACCTTATCTTTGACAAAGGAGGCAAAAATATACAATGGAGAGAAGACAATCTCTTTAATAAGTGATGCTGGGAAAACTGGCCAACCACTTGTAAAAGAATGAAACCAGAACACTTTCTAACACCATACACAAAAATAAACTCAAAATGGATTAAATATATAAATGTAAGACCAGAAACTATAAAACTCTTAGAGGAAAAGATAGGCAAAACAGTCTCCAATATAAATCACAGCAGGATCCTCTATGACCCACCTCCCAGAAGATTGGAAATAAAAGCAAAAATAAACAAATGGGACCTAATTAACCTTAAAAGCTTTTGCACAACAAAGGAAACTATAAGCAAGGTGAAAAGAGAGCCTTCAGAATGGAAAAAAATAATAGCAAATGAAACAACTGACAAAGAATTAATCTAAAAAATACACAAGCAGCTTCTGCAGCTCAATCCAGAAAAATAAATGCCCCAACCAAAAAATGGGCCAAAGAACTAAATAGACATTTCTCCAAAGAAGACATACAGATGGCTAACAAACACATGAAAAGATGCTCAACATCACTAATTATCAGAGAAATGCATATCAAAACCACAATGAGGTACTATTTCATTCCAGTCAGAATGGCTGCTATCCAAAAGTCTACAAGCAATAAATGCTGGAGAAGGTGTGGAGAAAAGGGAACCCTCTTACACTGTTGGTGGGAATGCAAACTGTTATAGCCACTATGGAGAACAGTGTGGAGATTCCTTAAAAAACTGGAAATAGAACTGCCTTATGACCCAGCAATCCCACTGCTGAGTATACACACCAAGGAAACCAGAACTGAAAGAGACACGTGTACCCCAATGCTCATCTCAGCATTGTTTATAATAGCCAGGACACGGAAGCAACCTAGATGTCCATCAGCAGACAAATGGATGAGAAAGCTGTGGTACATATACACAATGGAGTATTACTTAGCCATTAAAAAGAATACATTTGAATCAGTTCTAATGAGGTGGATGAAAATGGAGCCTATTATACAGAGTGAAGTAAGCCAGAAAGGAAAACACCAATACAGTATCTGTTCAGTTCAGTTCAGTCAATCAGTCGTGTCCGACTCTTTGTGACCCCATGAATCGCAGCATGCCAGGCCTCCCTGTCCATCACCAACCCCCGGAGTTCACTCAGACTCACGTCCATAGAATTAGTAATGCCATCCAGCAGTCTCATCCTCTGTCGTCCCCTTCTTCCCCTGCCCTCAACCCCTCCCAGCATCAGAGTCTTTTCCAATGAGTCAACTCTTCGCATGAGGTGCCCAAAGTACTGGAGTTTCAGCTTTAGCATCATTCCTTCCAAAGAAATCCCAGGGCTGATCTCCTTCAGAATGGACTTATTGGATCTCCTTGCAGTCCAAGGGACTCTCAAGAGTCTTCTCCAACACCACAGTTCAAAAGCATCAATTCTTCGGCACTCAGCCTTCTTCACAGTCCAACTCTCACATCCATACATGACCACTGGAAGAACCATAGCCTTGAATAGACGGACCTTTGTTGGCAAAGTAATGTCTCTGCTTTTGAATATGCTATCTAGGTTGGTCATAAGTTTTCTTCCAAAGAGTAAGCATCTTTTAATTTCATGGCTGTTGTCACCATCTGCAGTGATTTTGGAGCCCCCCAAAATAAAGTCTGACACTGTTTCCACTGTTTCCCCATCTATTTCCCATGAAGTAATGGGACTGGATGCCATGATCTTCGTTTTCTGAATGTCGAGTTTTAAGCCAACTTTTTCACTTTCCTCTTTCACCTTCATCAAGAGGCATTTTAGTTCCTCTTCACTTTCTGCCATCAGGGTGGTGTCATCTGCATATCTGAGGTTATTGATATTTCTCCCGGCAATCTTGATTTCATCTTGTGCTTCTTCTAGCCCAGCTTTTATCATGATGTACTCTGCATATAAGTTAAAAAAGCAGGTTGACAATATATAGCCTTGACATACTCTTTTTCCTATTTGGAACCAGTCTGTTGTTCCATGCCCAGTTCTAACTGTTGCTTCCTGACCTGCATACAAATTTCTCAAGAGGCAGGTCAGGTGGTCTGGTATTCTCATCTCTTTCAGAATTTTGCACAGTTTATTGTGATCCACACAGTCAAAGGCTTTGGCATAGTCAATAAAGCAGAAATAGATACTAACGCATATTTATGGAATTTAGAAAGATGGTAATGATAATCCTGTATGTGAGACAGCAAAAGAGACACAGATGTATATATAGAACAGTCTTTTGGGCTCTGTGAGAGAGGGCGAGGGTGGGATGATTTGAGAGTATGGCATTGAATCATGTATATTATCATATATGAAACAGATCGCCGGTCCAGGTTCGATGCATGAGACAGGGTGCTCAGGGCTGGTGCACTGGGATAACCCAGATGGATGGGATGGGGAGGGAGGTGGAAGAGGGGTTCAGGATGGGGAACACATGCACACCCATGGCAGATTCATGTCAATGTATGGCAAAACCAGTACAATATTGCAAAGTAATTAGCCTCCAATAAAAATAAATAAATTTATATTTAAAATAAATAAATAATAAAAAGTTCTCATTATTGGATTTAAGCAAATTACCAGAGGAAATATCCAGATGCCTTGGCTTGAGATAATTTGTGAATTATTCTTTATTATTTTTTGTCTTTTTCATCTTTTTTAAAAACATGAGATGTTACTCTTTTCTTCTATTTGAAATTACTTAGTAAACATGAGAAAGTAGCTACATGCCGGAGTCCAGCTCCAGCAGCCAGGGAATCAGCCTGAAGGGGTGAGCGGTGTCAGTGAATCAGCCTGAAGGGGTGAGCGGTGTCAGCGGATGATGATGTAGCCTCTGACTCATAGTACGGAACTACGTGTTTATTTCAAGCTTCAGGTTCTCTTTTATACTTTGACAAAAGCATTAGGTCAGAGGTTTGATGTTTTCAGATTCCCCCACCCAGGTTTATTGTACTTAACTTGTGATTACATTGTAACTCATGCTATATTCCTCAATTTATTTCTTATCTTTCTAAATCCTGTTTGCCCCTAGCATCTTAAGATCACTATCTCCTAAAAAGGCTTCTAGCTATTCTTAATTATTCCTAAACCCTAAACTCAGCAATCTTCTTTTGCCATAAATATTTCCCTCACAAACAGGTCTCAGATAACAATCCTTCCCATGGCCTCAAGCTGTGGCCTACATGCTCATCGTGGGACATTCTTTGTAAAGATCCTTGAACAAATGTCAATGGATAGTTTATAGATTATTTTCTGGGCACAACTGTAGAAGGCTTTGTGCTTTCTCATGCTTCTCTCAAGCACCTGAACATTCTTTCCAGCCAACTCAACCGAAGAAAGGAAATAACAAGTTAGAATCACAAGGCCTAACTCCTTCATCCCAGGACCGTGCCTGTGAGATGAGGAGAGGGGGTTGGGGCTGTGCCTCCATTTTGTCAGTAATGCATAACGCGGCTCCCAACAGCTACATATGTCAAAAAAGTTTTCTTCAAAGTTATGCTTGCTGTTTCTTTACATACCTATGCTGTTTGTCCTCATCCATAATTCATTTTCTAGAGAAAAAAAGAAGAGGAAACAAAGCAAAAAATGAATGGTGACATGATGTCAAAGATCCATTGAGAGTCTGACATAAGAGCTCAGTTCATTTTGCATCTTATGATCATCTTGTCATATAAACACATATTCTCAATGCTTCCTTATTCATTTAAAAAAATATAGAGTTATATTACTTTTTATTTTTTTAGGGGATAGTGAAAACATTATTTTCACTCTTGTAATAGAGAAACATATCCAAAACTCTCATACTATTACAGGTGGTAAAGCCATAACAGGAAATAGAGTTCACAGTTTCTTTGTTCTACAAGTATTCAGCATCCCTAATTTGGACCCACACAAGTGTCTCTAAATGGGGAAACATGTTAAAAAATATTTTCTGTTAATTTTCAGATGATAATTTATAAAATGATGATATGTCATAGGAATTATAAGTCAGCTAACATACCAATTATTTTCCATTCATACAAGACTCCTTGCCAGAAGACTTGACCCTGGGCAGGAAATAGATTGTTTAGATTTTCTTCTATTTTGTGGACCTGTTTTCAAAAATCCACAAACTTAAGCAAGTAGATGAGTAAAACATTAGTATTCACAGTTTAAATGGAGAGAAAGTCACGGAAAAAAAAATGGTAACTTTTCAAAGATCACAGTCTATGTAGACACAGAAGCTTCATCCACCATGAGAGTGTTTAGGATAAAGACTTGAAGTTTGGGGAAAAACTACCTAGTTTTTATTATAAAATTCCAATTTAATGACTGTGTAACTCTGTACAAGTTAAACTGCTCTGTGCCTCAGTTTCCTCATTTAAAGTGATCAAATGATCACATATACCTGCCTGTTAGGGTCATTAAGATTTAAGGAGTATGAAGTATTTGGTGCAAATTAAATACATACTATGGTTTTTGGTGTGTTGCTCAGTTGTGTCCAATTCTTTGCCACCCAATGGGCTGTAGCCTGCCAGGCTCCTATGTCCGTGGGCTTCTCCAGGCAAAAATACCAGAGTGGTTGCCATTCTCTTCTCCAGGGGTTTCCTGGCCGAGGAATTGAACCCAGATCTCCTGCATTGTAGATGGATTTTTTACCACCTGAATTATCAGAGAAGACCCCGTAAATCTTGGCTATTTATTTTTTTTAACTATCCTTCTAATGTACTATCTAATTATCCATAAAACATGATGATTTGAAAGCTGTTGACACTGTACCAAATATTTAACTGAAGACTCCACAAGAAAAACGGAAAAAAGAAAATGAGAAATCTGATAAACTTACATGTTGAATATATCCTAAGTAGGATAATGAAAAGATACTGGACGTTTCTAGATGTTTATGTAAAAATATCTCGCTTATGATTCAGACTTTGATGTTGTCTCATTCCTCTCCTTGTGATTTTTTTTTTCAGGAACCTAGAAACACAAACTTTAAATCCTCCCCTTCTCTTGGGACACAAAGGAGAACCTGCCATTGTTTCAACATTGTAGTCCAAAAAGCAAACTATGCAAATGACAAAAGAGAAAACCAAGCATGTTTCCTTTTGAAAAGAAAAAAAGAAATAAGTAAGCAATATCTAACTTAGTAAAATAAAAGACAAAAGTGATCATTTGAATATATTAAAAAAGTGGCTTCACAAATGATTGCTATAATAATTTAAATGATAAATAACTTGAGCTTTTATTTTTCTTAATATATGCCTAAATTATTTAAATTTTACAATGCTGATCTTTGTTAAACCTGCACTATTCAAAGTGGATTTATGTTTTTATTTGTTTAGATGTCTTCTTGAATTAGCTTTAAATTTTTATGATAACCCTTTAAGGTAAATTCCAGAGAAAAGAAGCTGAATCAGATATGTTGTAATCAATCCATTTTAAATCTTGAGTTAGTATGGTGGATTTTGTAAAACAGATACAGAAACACCAACATTAAATTGGTCTCCTAGACTAAATAACTCCTTCAGTTTGAGTTTAATCTGATCATTTTTATGTAAACTAGTTTAAGTATTCATAAGGTTAAATTCTTAGAAGGAGATATCTTTTTTCAATGGATAAAATGTCAGTAGTTTAGCATCATTTGACCCCAAGAAAACAAAACTGAACAGTTAGTTCAGCAAAATTAAATTAATTATTCAAAAATTACAGAAGTAAGTTTCTGAATTTAATATTTTAATCACTCTCTAGATGAAAAAGCAGAATGCAATTAAAAAAATCGTAGAATGTTTTGTATGGTCCAAAATATAAAAATAAATCAATATATTTATGAGGATAAATAGTTTTAATTCCTTTTGGTTAAGCACATACAACATACAATGATTTTATTAGGATTTGTGGATAATAGTGAAAAACTGGAGAATAATGTATTTAGAAAGATATGGAAATCATTCCATAATTATGCCAGAGTAAAATGCAATTTAATAATAACAAAAATATATTAATAACATTTATTATACATTGAGATAGACATAAAAAGATGAGGATTTAATTTCTCTATTACTGTCTTAACAGATTAATGAATAAGCAATGTAATACTAAATTAGTTTAAAAAGAAAGACTATCATGATTCAATTTTTCAAAATGACAAACTAGTAAAATTTCAGCTTTTAACTTAACTGTTAAATTTGTTCTTTTTGAATTTATTAAAAAATGTGAAGCATGCATAATTACTTAGAGATAACAATATTTGAAACCAAAAATTAGAGAGTGTCTTTTTTTCCAAATATGTTCTTATTTTATTTAAAAATAAGAACAAATAGAGCTCCCAGAAATTGTCTTGGAAATTTATACAAGAAATATGAGAAAATAGTAGCATAAAGACCTAATCAATTAAGAAAAGTAATAGTAAGGTAAAATCAGATTCAATGTTGAATTTAAACTCATGCATTATAATTTATTATCTGCTAAACACAATATTTAAGATAATTGTCAGCGGAAAAACTTTTAATTGAATAATTTTTCTATGTGTTTAAATTTAATGATAATTGAAAGTTTTTGAGAGAAGTGTAAAGTCATTACAAAGAAGATTAGTAGAGATTATATTTAGGTGACAGGACTAGTAACTGTTTGTATTATTTTGGAAGTTTTTGTGTTCATCACCTAAATTTTCTCCATGGCCATTGTTCTTTTCTCACTTATTTTAAAAATATAAGAAAATTAATTTTTAACATATTTTGATCATATTAAAATACTTCCATGCCTCTGGTCTCTAGTGGAAACTGATTGACTCATCATGAACCACTGAGTGACTGCAGCTGGAACTTAAATTAAATCCAATGAGGAAATGGTGTCAATCAGGTGTGTATAATAGTGTATTATAGTGTATAATAGTGTATAATAGATCCATAGAAAAAAGAATATAATACAAAATCTGGCTTGAGTAGATTAATAAAGCAATAAAATACGGCATTCTCCATAATATGGATCTCCAAAACGCACTTTACAGATGACTTTCCTTGTGTATATCACCTCTGTACTCTGTCACCAGTGTTTTCACAGTAAACTCCTGGATGGAGTCACCTTGATGGCTAGAATTGAGAGTATGCATGAGCCCAAAAGTATGTTCTCACTTTCACCAAGACTGAGCTATCTATGTTCACTCAGTTCAGTTCAGTTCAGTCACTCAGTTGAGTCTGACTCTTTGCAGCATGCCAGGCCTCCCTATCCATCACCAAATACAGGGGTCTACCCAAACCCATGTCCATTGAGTCAGTGATGCCATTCAACCATCTCATCCTCTGTCATCCCCTTCTCCTCCTTCCCTCAATCTTTCCAAACATCAGGGTCTTTTCAATTAAGTCAGCTCTTTGCGTTAGGAGGCCAAAGTATTGGAGTTTCAACTTCAGCATCAGTCCTTCCAATGAACATCCAGGGCTGATCTCCTTTAGGGTGGACTGGTTGGATCTCCTTGAGTTCCAAGGGACTCTCAAGAGTCTTCTCCAAAACCACAGTTCAAAAGCATCAATTCTTCAGCACTCAGCTTTCCTTATAGTTCAACTCTCACATCTATACATGACCACTGGAGAAACCATAGCCTTGACTAGACGGACCTTTGTTGGCAAATTAATGTCTCTGCTTTTTAATATGCTAGCTAGGTTGGTCATAACCTTCCTTCCAAGGAGTAAGCGTCTTTTAATTTCATGGCTGCAGTCACCATCTGCAATGATTTTGGAACCCCAAAAAATAAAGTCTGACACTGTTTCCACTGTTTCCCCATCTATTTCCCATGAAGTGATGGGACCAGATGCCATGATCTTCGTTTTCTGAATGTTGAGCTTTAAGCCAACTTTTTCACTTTCCTCTTTCACTTTAATCAAGAGGGTTTGTAGTTCCTCTTCACTTTCTGCCATAAGGGTGGTGTCATCTGCATATCTGAGGTTATTGATATTTCTCCTGGCAATCTTGATTCCAGCTTGTGCTTCCTCCACCCCAGCATTTCTCATGATGTACTCTGCATATAAGTTAAATAAGCAGGGTGGCAATATACAGCCTTAACGTACTCCTTTTCCTATTTGGAACCAGTCTGTTGTCTATGTTCACTGCAAACTATCAACCTGTCAAGAGCAGAGACGGAGACTGAGTTCTTAATATTGTTCCCACCCTCAAGGTGATGCATTAGGCCAGGTGCTGGCCGGTATATAATAGTTGACTACTATCTCCTATTGGATAGTGATTTAGGCTAACAATATTCCATACTTTTTGCACATATGGAATTACCTTCTCTCTCCACTCTGTCTTTGCCACATAATAGCTCAAGATTGCTCGATCTAATCCTTAAATATCCCACACCCTGTCTCCAGCCAAAAGATTCATTTTACCTTTGAGTGCATATGAAAACACAATGATGGAACCCAATTTTCTCCCCATGGACTCTGTGGCAAATTTCCAAGTATTTCCCTTTCAGGATTAAGTTTCATTATTCAGAGTTGATGAATAGATAACATACTCTCTTTTGTCTGTCTTCTTTTCTTTGACTCAATTCATTACTCCCATACCAATCTTTGCTTCATTTTTCAAATAGTACATTTATACTTGAAACTTATCTCAAGATAACTTGGACAGAATCCACAGAATATGGCATGTGTAAACCAAGGAAGAAATTATGGGCAGAGATCTTGGCTCCTAGCAGATAACTTCTCCCAGGAGAAATATTCAGGTACACAATTATCACCTGGTCACATCAGGTCCATTTTTGTTTTTTTTTTTCCCCCTCAGTGGAGCCATAAGAAGAAAGGACTATCCTGTTGAGGGTGAAAGGATGCATCATCCCTGAAAGGATGCACAATGGAGAACAGAGGAAATACAACTGGATCTCAGGTTATTTACTAAGAAATCCTTTTTTTTTTTTTTTTGGGGGTTCAGCACCTATTGATAATGGCAGATTGAAGCAACCACAAGTGACACAGGGACGAATCAATTAAAACCACATCTCTTTTGGTTCCAAAGGTCCTGGATACTCTACCATGTCAAAAATAAAGACATTAAAAGAAACTAAACAAACTCTGTCCCCAAACTAAAAAGAAATCATGAGTCACCAGTTCAAATAAAACTTGATCTTGGGTTTAAGAAAATATAAAATGAGTAGTAGAGGAAGAAAATGATGAACATCATTCACCATCTCCAATAGTGAAGACTGTTGTCAGCTATTTCTGATTAAAGTTGGGGAAAAAAGAACACTGTAAATAACCTAGGTAATTTTAAGAACTTAATGACTGGATAGATTTGAAAATATCTTCTCAATAAAACAGAGAGGCTTTTCTGTTTTCAGAGATATGGAGTTCCTGAAGTGCAATGTGAAATGGAGGATACCTGCAATGTGTGATGTGCATGTTCTTTCCTACCTTATATGCACCCTCTGCAATTCTCACCTCCCATCCTAATACTTTCTTTTTGAGGCTAACTCTGGAGCTACTACAGGTCTCACTTGTTATACATCCATAACTTAGAAATGCAGACAAATTAATTCATTGTAAGGGAAACTTTGACAAAGGGGAGATTCTCCCAACACAATTTGTCTTAAGATGCAGGACAGACAGCCTCTAAGAAAGTGGTGAAATAAAACAGAATCACCTGATATCAAATTGAGACAAACTTGTATTGTCTGACTGTTTGTGATCCAATGGACTGTACCCACAAGACTCCTTTGTCCAAGGGATTTCCCAGGCCACAATACTTCAGTTCAATTCAGTCACTCAGTCGTGTCTGAATCTTTGCGACCCCATGAATCACAGCATGCCAGGCCTCCCTGTTCATCATCAACTCCCACAGTTTACCCAACTCACGTCCATCGAGTCGGTGATGCCATCCAGCCATCTCATCCTCTGTCGGCCCCTTCTCCTCCTGCCTCCAATCCCTCCCAACATCAGAGTCTTTTCCAATGAGTCAACTCTTCGCATGAAGTGGCCAAAGTATTGGAGTTTCGGCTTCAGCATCAGTCCTTCCAAAGAACACCCAGAGCTGATCTCCTTTATGATGGACTAGTTGAATCTCTTTGCAGTCCAAGGGACTCTCAAGAGTCTTCTCCAACACCACAGTTCAAAAGCATCAATTCTTTGGTGCTCAGCTTTCTTCACAGTCCTACTCTCACATCCATACATGACCACTGGAAAAACCATAGCCTTGACTAGACAGACCTTTGTTGGCAAAGTAATATCTCTGCTTTTCAATATGCTATCTAGGTTGGTCATAACTTTCCTTCCAAGGAGTAAGTGTCTTTTAATTTCATGGCTGCAATCATCATCTGCAGTGATTTTGGAGCCCCCAAAAATAAAGTCAGCCACTGTTTCCACTGTTTCCCCATCTATTTCCCAGATGCCATGATCTTAGTCTTCTGAATGTTGAGCTTTAAGCCAACTTTTTCACTCTCCTCTTTCACTTTCATCAAGAAGCTTTTTAGTTCTTCTTCACTTTCTGCCATAAGGGTGGTGTCATCTGCATATCTGAGGTTATTGATACTTCTGGCAATCTTGATTCCAGCTTGTGCTCCCATTTCTTATGATGTACTCTGCATATAAGTTAAATAAGCAGGGTGACAATATACAGCCTTGACATACTTATTTTCCTATTTGGAACCAGTCTGTTGTTTCATGTCCAGTTCTAACTGTTGCTTCCTGATCTGCATATAGGTTTCTCAAGAGGCAGGTCAGGTGGTCTGTTATTCTCATCCCTTTCAGAATTTTCCACAGTTTATTGTGATCCACACAGAATACCTAGTGAGTTGCCATTTCCTTCTCTGATAATCTTCATGACCCAGGGATCGAACCCACATCTCCTGCATTGGCAGGCAGATTCTTTCCCCTGAGCCATCAGGGAAGCCCATATAATCCTGTAGTAGATGATATGTGATTCAGTAAACTGAAGAAGAGTAATCTATATATTATTAATAAGAATCTTTCTCATTCATTTTCTAAAATGAAATAGTGTGTATAACATAGAGGCTTAAAATGAGATAATTTAAGTCACAAAAAATTTATAATGCTAATTATTATATGTATTATAAATTATATGTTATATATTATTATTATTGTTACCATCTTTCTAAATTCCATATATATGTATTAGTATACTGTATTGGTGTTTTTCCTTCTGGCTTACTTCATTCTATATAATAGGCTCCAGTTTCATCCACCTCATCAGAACTGATTCAAATGTATTCTTTTTAATGGCTGAGTAATACTCCATTGTGTATATGTACCACTGCTTTCTTATCCATTCATCTGCTGATGGGCATCTAGGTTGCTTCCATGTCCTGGCTATTATAAACAGTGCTGCGATGAACATTGGGGTACACGTGTCTCTTTCCCTTCTGGTTTCCTCAGTGTGTATGCCCAGCAGTGGGATTGCTGGATCATAAGGCAGTTCTATTTCCAGTTTTTTAAGGAATCTCCATACTGTTCTCCATAGTGGCTGTACTAGTTTGCATTCCCACCAACAGTGTAAGAGGGTTCCCTTTTCTCCACACCCTCTCCAGCATTTATTATTTGTAGACTTTTGGGTCGCAGCCATTCTGACTGGTGTGAAATGGTACCTCATAGTGGTTTTGATTTGCATTTCTCTGATAATGAGTGATGTTGAGCATCTTTTCATGTGTTTGTTAGCCATCTGTGTGTCTTCTTTGGAGAAATGTCTATTTAGTTCTTTGGCCCATTTTTTGATTGGGTCATTTATTTTTCTGGAGTTGAGCTGTAGGAGTTGCTTGTATATTTTTGAGATTAGTTGTTTGTCGGTTGCTTCATTTGCTATTATTTTCTCCCATTCTGAAGGCTGTCTTTTCACCTTGCTAATAGTTTCCTTTGATGTGCAGAAGCTTTTAAGGTTAATTAGGTCCCATTTGTTTATTTTTGCTTTTATTTCCACTGGACTGGAGGAATCAACCTTCCTGACTTCAGGCTCTACTACAAAGCCACAGTTATCAAGACAGTATGGTACTGGCACAAAGGCAGAAATATTGATCAATGGAACAAAATAGAAAGCCCAGAGATAAATCCACGCACATATGGATACCTTATCTTTGACAAAGGAGGCAAGAATATTCAATGGATTAAAGACAATCTCTTTAACAAGTGGTGCTGGGAAATCTGGTCAACCACTTGTAAGAGAATGAAACTAGAACACTTTCTAACACCATACACAAAAATAAACTCAAAATGGATTAAAGATCTAAATGTAAGACCAGAAACTATAAAACTCCTAGAGGAGAACATAGGCAAAACACTCTCTGACATACATCACAGCAGGATCCTCTATGACCCACCTCCCAGAATATTGGAAATAAAAGCAAATATATATTATTATTATTAATGATGTCACTAATAATTAAATATGATTAATTTTTAAAAAGTTAAAGTGTCTCACTTTAAGTCAGTAATTCTTTTTTTTAAGTTTAATTATATTATGCTTATTTGTGACAGAAATCAGGGAAGTGAGTGATGACTGCCATTTTAAGAAATGAAAAAAAGCAGCAAGAAAAGGAATTGAAAGGAAACATGATTTTGAGAAAAGCTGATTGTCATCTTGGTAGATTTTTAATTACTTATAAGAATGTGATTTTTATATATTCACACTTGTAAGCTTACTTAAAAGAAAATGCCTAAATGTATTCTATTTCCATTTACACTTATACCTATACCTATGTCTTCTGTATCTTCAATTTCTTTATTTTATCAAAAATATATATATCAATGAGACTGTAATGAATTAAAATATATACTGTATTATTTTGATAATTTTATCACTTCAGTTGATGGGTTAAAAATGAGTTAAAATTTATTCATGAATGCCTAAATATTTCATAATATGCACATTACATTATTTAAATGTAATATTAATATAACACAACTAAAATATGAAATTAATGAAACTTAGGGCACAATACCAGACTTCATATGCTACTTACAAGCTAATCTTAAACATCATTCAAACTATGAGATTCATATTCTTCACTTTCAGAATGATAAGAACAATAGCCCAGTTATAAGGTCATGGTGATATTGAATATCATAACCTACATAAATCACGTGGCATAATGTTTGGTGCATATAGGGTAATCAACATTTGATCTTCTGCTGTTTTATCAGCCACCATTTTCTCAAGTGTTACCAACACTTTATCAATTCTCTTTTACTGCCACTACTATTAAAACCTTTATCTACCAAGTCAGTTTTGAGATGACTTTCTAAAATCATCTTTATATATATCCTGTCACTAAAAAATAATGACATTGTTAAGTTCCATTTTTTCCATGAGTTTGACATTATTAAAAATGGGTTTATGTCAAAGTGCACTTTGCTAATTGTTCTCACCTTGAATTTTTCTATAATTTCTTTAATGTTTTCTCATGTATCAGATCAGATCAGATCAGTCGCTCAGTCGTGTCCGACTCTTTGCGATCCCATGAATCGCAGCATGCCAGGCCTCCCTGTCCATCACCACCTCCCGGAGTTCACTGAGACTCACATCCATCGAGTCAGTAATGCCATCCAGCCATCTTATCCTCTGTCGTCCCCTTCTCCTCTTGCCCCCAATCCCTCCCAGCATCAGAGTCTTTTCCAATGAGTCAACTCTTCACATAAGGTGGCCAAAGTACTGGAGTTTCAGCTTTAGCATCATTCTTTCCAAAGAAATCCCAGGGTGGATGTCCTTCAGAATGGACTGGTTGGATCTCCTTGCAGTCCAGGGGACTCTCAAGAGTCTTCTCCAACACCACAGTTCAAAAGCTGGGGTAGGACCCTGTTGTTGTAAGTCATTTTCAGATTTCACTTTAATGCTAACTACTAATTTGTTTTTTCTTCCTTTATTTCCATATGTTTCAAAGCCTCTGTCATACTTAAAGCACAATCAAATAGTACAAAATATTTTACAGTATATATACAAATTCACAGTAAGAAAGGAAAATCTCCAGGGACCAGAGATGAAAAACAAACTGCTGCAGAGTATTTAGCAGTTATTAAATTCAAACAGTGCAGACAGGTATTAGAATCATTCCTAAAAACTGAGATTCTTACACCAATACTATGCTAGCCTTGGGTGAAAATGAGCTCCCTTCTAAAACAACCTGTGTTCCTATGGCTGGGGGACTTTTAGGTGGAACAAACAGAACTCCTTGGGCCACGGATAGGAAAAGAATCACTAGGAATAATTTGGAACCACAAGATTGTGCCTTGTACAATGAGTGATCTGAATTCACACCATTCAAATTGTGTGGGAACCTGTAGCTGGAAAATTATCAAAAATCTCAGACATCCCTGGAACTCAAGTAAATGTGAAATTTCCCCATAGGGAGACTCCACATATATGTGCCTCTTGGACTTTCACAGATTAAAAAATCTTTCTGGCCACTTAGCCCCTGGTTAATTTTTAAAATATCTGTGGAAGAAACCTCCCACAGAGACAACCAAAGCATAAAGATGTAAATTTTAAAACTAAGTTTTAGAAAATTATAAAGTTAACCAAAGAAAAAAACTAGAATAATAATATTTTTCAGACAAAATAGATTTTTAAACAGAAAATATTATTAAGCAAAAAAGTTATTCCTTAAAATGAAAAATTCCAAAAAAAAAATATCGATTCTCAATCTCTATGTACTTAGAAATACATTTTCAATATCCATAAAAAAGCTATAAACAGAATTATAAAACCAAGTCGATAAATTTGTAATTGTGGTTCAATTTTTTTAGTAACATTTCTGAAGAAACTGAAAGATGAAACATGGACACTAATGCAAAGAATATTTGATTCTTTGCATTATTTTACAGTTAAGAAAATGGATATGATGGCAATTTACAAATGTTAAAAATATATATGTATGTATAGGTGTAAGTTGACTCTCATGTTAGCTTTTATAAGTAAAGAAGCCCTTAAACCATGTATTAGTGAAAACATAAATAAGTTGTTCATTAATAATTGTTTAAAATTACAAAACACTATCCTTAAGTCAAGTAATAGGAAATAAATTACAATTTTTTGACACAATGAAAAACATACAGAATTTAAAATGAATTAGCTCCACATTTTAAGTTCTGATTATCAAAATCAGAATCTCAAAAACAAGTATTAAGATAAACATTTAGAAATATATTTAATTTAATGACACCTGGCGTGCTGCGATTCATGGGGTCGCAAAGATTTGGACAGGACTGAGCGACTGAACTGAACTGAAAATATAAAAAAGCTCAATTTAAGGTATTATACTACTTATAGCTAGAAGTATATTATAAAGTCATAAAAATATGGATAGGTTAGGAACTTGTCAATCTGAACATTGACTGTGGAAAGGAAAAGAGGTGAATGGGTTGTACAAGGACTTAAAATGTATAATATTATCACTATTATTTATAAATCTTCAGTAAGGCAGAGTTAAATTTAAATGGTTACTGAGAATTATATTTTCTATACATATCTGTAAGTTTTAAATATTTCAAAAAAATTTTAAATGTTTAAAAAAATTAAACTTTAGTGTCCATTTGTAATGTAATCTTTTTTGTGCTTTGCTGAATGTATCAGATATAGAATCATTAGTTTAAATCCTTCATTTACTCATTTAATGAGCATGTCCTCCAGTGCCAGGCACTGTACAAAGTGTTATTTTATAGAACAGTAATTAAAATCAAAGTGGTTCCCTTTTGCCATAAATTTATTCACCTAATAGAGAAGGCAGATACATAATTGTAGAAATACAGTGGTGTGAGATGACTGTTATAATGAAAAACTGGGTGCCATGAGAATACGGGACAGACAGATGTCCCTCCTAGGGGTAGAGGTAGGGGATTTTAATCTGGTCCTTAAAGAATGAGCCAGATTTAGAAAAAACTTGTTGAGAGCTTAGTTGACTGGTAGGAGACAAGGATATCTTCCAGCCACAAGGAGGATCCTAACAGAAATGAATCTAGCACTTTGCTGAGCTAGTCTAGCATGACTAATGCATATATGAATTTGAACAGCACAGTTAGATAAGCAGTTTTACAGATCTTGTAGGGTCTGAAAAGAGTGGTAAGGATCCAGCTTCTAAAGGAAAATGTTATATTAGAATTTCTTTTCTGAACGAGTAGAGTGAGGGTAGATAATATGGGAGAAGAATCTATTTGAATTAGGTGGATCGACTATTATCCAGAAAATAATGTTTATTAGATTCAGCTAAGACAGAGTCAGAAACAATGAGTGAATTTTCCACAAACACACAAATTAGTAATGACAGGACTTGGTAATTGAACAATAATGTGGTTTTGGAGAATGAGATATTAACGATGCCTACATTTATGAATCGAACAACTGGGTGATTTGTAGTGTCATAACAAGATAGAAAACAGGGCAAATAAACAGCATTTAAAACTCTTATTCAAGAAGACCATCCACTCCAGTGTCCATGAGGCACTATTTACAGTAGCCAAGACATGGAAACAATCCAAGTGTCCATCAGCAGATGATGGGTTTAAGAAGATATGGAGCACATTTATCATGCTCCTGCTCACTCAATTGTGTTACACTCTTTGCTACCCCATAGACTGTAGCTCCTCTGTCAATGGGATTTTCCAGGCAAGAATATGGGAGTGGGTTGCCATTTCCTTCTCCAGGGGATCTTCTTGATCCAGGGATTGAACCTGCATCCCCTGTGTCTCCTGCATTGGCAGGTGGATTCTTTACTGCTGAGTCATCCATATTTATATATATAATGGAATACTGCTCCAACATAAAGAAATGAAGTATTTCCATTTGCAGCATCATAGTTGGACCTAGAAATTATCATACTAAATGAAGTCAGAGAAAGACAAATATTGTATGATATCATTTATATGTGGAATCTAAAAAGTAACACAAATGAATCTATACCAAAAAAAAAAAAAGCCTAGAAAACAAATTTATGGTTACCAAAGGGGAAAGGGGGTAAATTAGGAGTGTGGAGCTAACAGATATTTACACACTACTATATGTAAAATGGCTTCCCTGGTAGCTCAGATGGTAAAGAATCTCCCTGCAATTCAGGAGACCTTGTTTTTATCCTGGGTCAGAAAGATCCCCAGAGTAGGGAATGACTACCCACTCCAGTATTCTTGCCTGGAGAATTCTATACACAAAGGAGAATTCTATAAACAAAGGCTACAGCCCATGGGGTCACAAAGAGTCGGACATGACTGAGCAACTAACACACACACACATATAAAATAGAACATGTCTCTACCATACAGCACAGAGAACTATATTCAATATCATATAATGGAGAATAATCTGAAAAAAATAAATATAATTGAATCAGTTTGCTGTTTGCCTGGGTCTAACACAATATTGTAAGTCAACTATATTTCAATAAGCAAAGAGTAGTACTCAATAAAGGAGATTCTGAGTTTTAGTTGCATATGAAACATTGAGGAAGTCATTAGTCTACTAGGAAATCATAAGGATGAATAGAATATGAGATTGATGAGAGAATCTGTACTGCTCAAATATCAGACTATGAAAGTCTTCACTGATGTTTTCATGTGTGAATGGGATTACCTAGGAAGTTGGTATAGTTGGGTAATAAATAAGAACATAGTAATGAATGCTGAGTATGAGTTTTTATGGAATTACTGGTAAGAAAGACTCATTGCATTGGGTTAATGAAAGTTAACGCCACAGTGCACAAGCGTGGCCGAGAGGAGCTACCCCACATCCGAGGTCAGGGGCAGCAGCTGAGAGGAGCAACCCCACATCCAAGGAGTGGCAGCTGCGCGGGTACAGGAGGCCTAGAGGAGCTACTCCACGTTCAAGGTCAGGAGGGGCTGCAGTGAGGTGATACCCCTAGTCCAAGGTAAGGAGCAGCGACTGCACTTTGCTGGAGCAGGCGTGAAGAGATACCCCACATCCAAGGTAAGAGAAACCCAAGTAAGACGGTAGGTGTTGCAAGAGGGCATCAGAGGGCAGACACACTGAAACCATAATCACAGAAAACTAGTCAATCTAATCAAACTAGGACCACAGCCTTGTCTAATTCAATGAAACTAAGCCATGCCCATGGGCCCACTGAAGAAAGGCAGGTCATGGTGGAGAGGTCTGACAGAATGTGGTCCACTGGAGAAGGGAATGGAAAACCACTTCAGTATTCTTGCCTTGAGAACCCCATGAACAGTATGAAAAGGCAAAGTGATAGGATACTGAAAGAGGAACTCCCCAGGTCAGTATGTGGCCAATATGCTACTGGAGATCAGTGGAGAAATAACTCCAGAAAGAATGAACAGATGGAGCCAAAGCAAAAACAGTACTCAGTTGTGGATGTGACTGGTGATAGAAGCAAGATCCAATGCTGTAAAGAGTAATATTGCATAGGAACCTGAAATGTTAGGTCCATGAATCAAGGCAAATTGAAAGTGATCAAACAGGAGATGGCAAGAGTGAATGTTGACATTCTAGGAATCAGCAAACTAAAATGGACTGGAATGGGTGAATTTAACTCAGATAACCATTATATCTACCACTGTGGGCAGGAATCCCTTAGAAGAAATGGAGTTGCCATCATGGTCAACAGAAGAATCTGAAATGCAGTACTTGGATGCAATCTCAGAAATGACAGAATGATCTCTGTTCGTTTCCAAGGCAAACCATTCAATATCATAGTAATCCAAGTCTATGCCCAAACCAGTAATGCTGAAGAAGCTGAAGTTAAACGGTTCTATGAAGACCTACAAGACCTTTTAGAACTAACACCCAAAAAAGATGTCCTTTTCATTATAGGGGACTGGAATGCAAAAGTAGGAAGTCAAGAAACACCTGGGGTAACAGGCAAATTTGGCCTTGGAATATGGAATGAAGCAGAGTGAAGACTAATAGAATTTTTCCAAGAAAATGCACTGATCATAGCAAACACCCTCTTCCAATAACACGAGAGAAGACTACACATGGACATCACCAGATGGTCAACAACAAAATCAGATTGATTATATTCTTTGCAACCAAAGATGGAGAAGCTCTATACAGCAAGCAAAAACAAGACCGGAAGCTGACTGTGGCTCAGATCATGAGCTCCTTATTGCCAAATTCAGACTTAAATTGAAGAAAGTAGGGAAAACCACTAGACCATTCAGGTATGACCTAAATCAAATCCCTTATGATTATACAGTGGAGGTGAGAAATAGATTTAAGGGACTAGATCTGATAGATAGTGCCTGATGAACTATGGATGGAGGTTCGTGACATTGTACTGGAGAAAGGGATAAAGACCATCCCCATGGAAAAGAAATGCAAAAAAGCAAAATGGCTGTCTGGGGAAGCCTTACAAATAGCTATGAAAAGAACAGAAGCAAAAAGCAAAGGAGAAAAGGAAAGATATAAGCATCTGAATGCAGAGTTCCAAAGAACAGCAAGAAGAGATAAGAAAGCAAAGAAATAGAGGAAAACAACAGAATGGGAAAGACTACAGATCTCTTCAAGAAAATTAGAGATACCAAGGGAACATTTCATGCAAAGATGGGCTCGATAAAGGACAGAAATGGTATGGACCTAACAGAAGCAGAAGATAGTAAGAAGAGGTGGCAAGAATACACAGAAGAACTGTACAAAAAAGACCTTCATGACCAAGATAATCACGATGGTGTGAATACTGACCTAGAGGCAGACATCCTGGAATGTGAAGTCAAGTGGGCCTTAGGAAGCATCACTATGAACAAAGTTAGTGGAGGTGATGGAATTCCAGCTAAGCTATTTCAAATCCTGAAAGATGACGCTGTGAAAGTGTTGCACTCAATATGCCAGCAAATTTGGAAAACTCAGCAGTGGCCACAGGACTGGAAAAGGTCAGTTTTCTTTCCAATCCCAAAGAAAGGTAATGCCAAAGAATGCTCAAACTACCGCACAATTGCACTCATCTCACACGCTAGTAAAGTAATGCTCAAAATTCTCCAAGCCAGGCTTCAGCAATATGTGAACTGTGAACTTCCAGATGTTCAAGCTGGTTTTAGAAAAGGCAGAGGAACCACAGATCAAATTGCCAACATCTTCTGGATCATGGAAAAAGCAAGAGAGTTCCAGAAAAACATCTATTTCTGCCTTATTGACTATGCCAAAGCCATTGACTGTGTGGATCACAATAAACTGTGGAAAATTCTGAAAGAGATGGGAATACCAGACCACCTGATCTGCCTCTTGCAAAACCTATATGCAGGTCAGGTAGCAACCATATAACTTATATGTATGAGAAATGCTGGGCTGGAAGAAGCACAAGCTGGAATGGAGATTGCCGGGAGAAATATCAATAACTTCAGATATGCAGATGGCACCACCCTGATGGCAGAAAGTGAAGAGGAACCAAAAAGCCTCTTGATGAAAGTGAAAGAGGAGAGTGAAGAAGTTGGCTTAAACTTCAACATTCAGAAAATGAAGATCATGGCATTTGGTCCCATCACTTCATGGTAAATAGATGGGGAAACAGTGGAAACAGTGTCAGACTTTATTTTTGGGGGCTCCAAAATCACTGCAGATGGTGACTGTAGCCATGAAATTAATAGACGCTTACTCCTTTGAAGGACAGTTATGACCAACCTAGATAGCATATTCAAAAGCAGAGACATTACTTTGCCAACAAAGGTCTGTCTAGTCAAGGCTATGGTTTTTCCAGTGGTCATGTATGGATGTGAGAGTTGGACTGTGAAGAAAGCTGAGAGCTGAAGAATTGATGCTTTTGAACTGTGGTTTTGGAGAAGACTCTTGAGAATCCCTTGGACTGCAAGGAGATCCAACTGGTCCATTCTAAAGGAGATCAGCCCTGGGTGTTCTTTGGAAGGAATGATGCTGAAGGTGAAACTCCAGTACTTTGGCCACCTCATGCGAAGAGTTGACTCATTGGAAAAGACTCTGATCTGGGAGGGATTGGGGGCAGGAGGAGAAGGGGCCGACAGAGGATGAGATGGCTGGATGGCATCACCGACTGGATGGACGTGAGTTTGAGTGAACTCCGGGAGTTGGTGATGGACAGAGAAGCCTGGCGTGCTGGGATTCATGGGGTCTCAAAGAGTCAGACACGACTGACAGACTGAACTGAACTGAACTGAATGAAAGAGATACAGAAGAGTAGGCTAGAATTCTTTAAGACGTTTGTGATAGTCTGAAGAAAATTAGGGTTATAACTAGAGTGTGCACCAAATAAAATAATTTTTAGTGATTTGTATCTCTAAATGCTGATGAACACACACACACACACACACACACAAAAACACTGATGGACTTTTCTATCTTCTTCAAATCATTGTGCAAGAACTGTGTTTTCTATACAGAATATTCTTCCACCAAATATCCCTTTGGTGGAGGCTTTTCCTTATTGCTATCTTACCTTAAATTTAACCCACCTCTTCAGCGAGGCTTTTTCTAAATTTCAAACAATACTCTGTTCTCTTGTGCTGAAGTTCTGATCACATCCCCCTATTTCATTCTAATCAACTGAATTATCACCACCTACTAATCTTGTTCAGTTATTGTTTTTTCTCTTCAAGTAGTGAGAGATTAAATGGTTGACTTTCAAATGACATTTAATCTTTGCTTTCTTAGAACAGATACAAAATTATCTGATTATAATATATTTATATATACACTGCTTAATTCATTGTGCTAATGTTTCGTGGATGATATGAATTTAGAAAGTTAAAGACACAGGAGACTAGACTAGACTTCTTTAAGAAGTTTGTGATAGTCTTAAAAAAAACAGACTACTATTTTTCTCAAGAATTTAGTCTTGAGAAAAATCTTTCTCCAGTTCCATTTATAAAATCTTTGTTAGGTTTATGTGGTGTTTATAAAAAGTTGAAAAATATTTAATATTATATCTAAGGATTGAATAGGATTGGTCATGTTGACTCCTTACATGTTTGGAAGCTATCATTGGAGAGCCCATCTGGTTTTTTCCATATGGATCATATATATACTGAATGAATATAATATATATATAGGACAAGGTAAATTTTTCAGGTTTTTTGTGTGTCATTTTGGTAAATGGTATTTATTAAGAAATTTATTTTTATATAAATTTAAAATTTTATTATCACAAGCTCTTCCTAAACCATTTATTTATTTTTTTATTTTTGCAGTATAGGGAGTAACATCACCTTTTAATTTCTGATATTTATTACTCTGCCTTTCTCAGTTTTGTGATCTTTCTCAGTTTTTCCAGGAGTATTTCAGTTTTATTAGACCTCTCAAATTCCAAATTTGCCTTTCAAAGCCCACATCTGTAGTACTTTTTATTCCATCCCTTATTAATGCTTTTATCTTTATTATTCTTGAATATAATCAGAGAATACTTTCTAATTTCTGTATTTGTACACTTTATTTTTATTTTCTTTTCTATTATATGAAATAAAGTTTTAATATTTATTTTTGAGAAAAACTTAGCAGCCCACAAGTTTAGGGTATGTCATGTTTCTATTATTATTTGGTTCAAAATATTTTCTACAAATTCATGAATTAATAAAATACACAGTATTCAGTTTTCTTTTGCATCTTTGGCTGCAAAGAATATAATCAATCTGATTTCAAACATTTGAAGATCTTCAGTTATCTTTGTATTGAATTCTACCCTAATTCCCCATGAAGTCAGAGAATACATTCTCTATGATTTTCATGATTTAATATTTGTTGATTTTTATGCTAACAATTTGTCCTAAATGCATCAAAATGTGTTTTCTTATACAGAGTTGGCTTTTTCTCCCTATGGTACAAAACAGTGGTGTTAGAACCAGGTTAAAATATCTATTTTATGTATGCAATAAAATTATATTATCTCTCCAGGGACTAGTGGCTTAGGCATAATAAGGTAATAGATATGTAGAAAAATACAGCGGAGGACTCTGACTCTCTATGTAATTGTTTTGTTCTCAGTAATTGCTATGAAGATGACCATTCCAGGCAGCACCAAGTCCCAAGTGTATTCATCTCTTTACCTATGTTATAATCCAGCCAAGAGCTAATTTCAACAATGCATAAACATTATTGCTCTTATCGCCAATCTTCTTTCTACTTATCTTCTATTTTTTTTTTTTTTAATTCAGAGAAGAATTCTCAAGGCCTGACTTAGTGAGAAGAATTAAGGTTTAGGGAGACAAAACACTTTCACTTCCAATTTTACCAAATGCACCATCATAGATCTGATCTTGAATTGAGTTGAATTGAATCAATGTTGGGTTTTTAAAAACGAAAATAAGGCTATGTATTTGAAAGCAGAAATGATCAAGTAAGTAAAGTCACCAAATAGTCATTCCCCTAATTTTGGTCCCAGTGAAGAATATGCTTAATTTTCTGATAACTTCTCTGTGGTGTATACGGCTGGTGACAGATACAATTAAAGTGATGCCTCTTAGAATGTGTGTGCTGCTGACACTGATCCTTCATTTGGCTTTTTAAAGTGGGAGAGCTGAGTCCATTGTCAAAGCTGGACCCTGCAGCAGGCCTTTCTAAGGTACATGCAATTACTACATGTACCCTCCTCCAAGTTTTAAGACATCCTGAAGTGGCCTCTGAATCACCGACATATGATCTCAAATTTTATTAATAAGAAGTGGAAACAATGTTTCCTATTGCCTTTTTTGCTTTAGGTTTTGAGTACTTCATATTGCTCAATGAAAACCAAGTTTTGTGGATTTTTTTTTTTTTTGGCTATGCCATGCGGCTGATGGGATCTTATCTCCCAGATTAGGTATTGAGCCCTAGCCCTCAGTTGTGAAAGCACCAAGTTCTAACCACTGGACCACCAAGGAATTCCCTTCAGGAAGCCAAGTTTAAATCACTGGGAATAAATTAACTCTAGTAATAGATTGTTACTGTCTAGTAAAGAGAGAAAACTTCCATTTTCTTATTAAATGACTTTTTATTGATTACCAGATTTTTTTCATTTTGCAAGCATGACAATCACAAAATATCATTCAAGACCCTTATGTAGGGCGAGTACAAGTAAATTATTTCCTATAGTAAGCTACTTTTAAGGACAAAATGGAGTAATTAACTAATTTCAAACATACAATATTTGAAATATTTATTGATCTATAAATTTGTTGACTTGTATTCATTGCCCTAAACTTTCTATGAATAAACTATTTCAAAATTAGAATTATCTCACATATATATATATATACACACATATTGCACATTAAATAGAAGCAGATTTTAAAACCTAGCTTATGGCAATTGTCTGAATATTATACAAAACAAACAAAATTATTATCTTTACATATAATCTTGTAGTTTAATTAATCTCATATTTGTCCATATTACATTATCATTGCCATTTTTGGAAGGCTACATTTTTATAAATAGTCTCTTCATTTAAAAAAATTTACCTGCAATATTTTTCAAAGTTATATTTTGTGGATAGTTTGAAATTATAGAATCTTCAGTTGACTCTTCCTTGTCTGACATAATATTTTTAATTGAGGAAAATTTTCATCAGAGTTCTTGAGATAAGGTCAGAGCAAATTCTACTGCATTTTGTTAGGTTGATGTTATCAATTTTACTTTTTTCAATATTGAAGTAAATATTTTAGCCCTATTATTTACACAGGTTGTCTTTTACTTTCATTCAGCAAAATTTCTAAGACAAATTTTTACACTGAAAAATTTACTGAAACTCCTGTCTATACTTAAGGTATCTTGAGCATTTCCCAAACTTAAACACTTCAAAATCATGAGTTTTCTCAATTTAATTCCATTTTGGCACAGACTATAAATATACCCAGTGAAATGGGGCTGCATCCAAATATTCTTCTCAAAAGCTATTATTAAAATATATATATATATACATAGTTTAAATAGGAAAGCTTATATATGATTGCAGATTTTATCATTTTGCTTTTCTGTAAATAGCTGTTAATCTCTTCTTGTTTGAAAGTTTTGTTTCCAACAATTGCAGTTCTCTAAGGGCTTCCCTGGTGGCTCAGACAGTAAAGAATCTGCCCACAGTGCAGGAGACCCAAGTTTGATCACTAGGTTAGAAAGATCTCCTCAAGAAGGGAGATCTCCACTCCAGTATTCTTGCCTGGAGAATTCCATGGACAGAGGAGCCTGGTCAATTCTAACAGTATTTTTTTTTTTTTTTTTTATGGTGCTGTATCCATTGACTGTTTTGTTATAATTTTCCAATTCATTTTGAGTAAAATTTCTATATTTTCAAGACATTAAAAAATCAGTATCTGATGACACCACCCTTATGGCAGAAAGTGAAGAAGAACTAAACAGCCTCTTGAAAGTGAAAGAGGAGAGTGAAAAAGTTGGCTTAAAGCTCAACATTCAGAAGACTAAGATCATGGCATCTGGCCCCATCACTTCATGGGAAATAGATGGGGAAACAGTGGAAACAGTGTCAGACTTTATTTTGGGGGGCTCCAAAATCACTGCAGATGGTGACTGCAGCCATGAAATTAAAAGACACTTACTCCTTGGAAGGAAAGTTATGACCAAACTAGACAGCATATTAAAAAGCAGAGACATTACTTTGCCAACAAAGGTCCATCTAGTCAAGGCTATGGTTTTTCCTGTGGTCATGTATGGATATGATAGTTGGACTATAAAGAAAGCTGAGCACCAAAGAATTGATGCTTTTGAACTGTGGTGCTGGAGAAGACTCTTGAGGGTCCCTTTGACAGCAAGGAGATCCAACCAGTCCATCCTAAAGG
Organism: Bos indicus; assembly: GCF_029378745.1. NCBI lineage: Eukaryota > Metazoa > Chordata > Mammalia > Artiodactyla > Bovidae > Bos > Bos indicus. The sequence continues at coordinate 23,031,718 of NC_091776.1, read as the reverse complement.
AGATCAGTCTTGGGTGTTCTTTGGAAGGAATGATGCTAAAGCTGAAACTCCAGTACTTTGGCCGCCTCGTGCGAAGAGTTGACTCATTGGAAAAGACTCTGATGCTGGGAGGGATTGGGGGCAGGAGGAGAAGGGGCCAACAGAGGATGAGATGGCTGGATGGCATCACCAACTCAATGGACATGCGTTTGAGTGAACTCCGGGAGTTGGTGATGGACAGGGAGGCCTGGCATGCTGTGGTTCAGGGATCACAAACAGTCAGACACGACTGAGCGAATGAACTGAACTGAACTGAATATGTACATAAGTTTACTAAACAAATAGCTATTCAAATGATCAAACATTTCTAAAGTCCAACTAATGTTGGCAGCAAAGAAAATATAATTTATATTAAGCTTCAGCTTCATCCAAAATTTTGTAGTATATTTATCCTGTCTACTTATAAATTATGTGTATATTTTGACTACTGTGGCTTCTAATTGATTGTTAGAATGTTGTATTTTATAGAGATGCACATTTGTTTATGACAACTCCAAGTATATATCTGTTCCATAAGTTTCTTAATTTAGTAACAACAGGGTTTTTTTTTTATCTTGATGCTGTGTTATACTAATATTTGTTCTCTAATTATCATCTCCAAGACAAGTAATTTTGTCTTCAATGTTAAACCTTTTAACTGAGATTACAATACTATTTACAATAATAACAAAACTTCACCTTTGAAGAATGAACTTCCAAATGCTATATGAGCATTCTATAACAATATAAACCGTTATTGAAATTCAGTTAACTGATTTTGTATTTGAAGCATCTGTCATATAATATGTTATAAAACTGGCAACATTTAGTTATTCTGCTAATGATGCCAAGATGTTAATAGCTATTGTTTCACCTTATGTGCATTTTTGTATCAGTAATGGAGATGTGCCATTTTGATTTGCCTTCAAAAATAAAAAGTGCATTTCTTTCTGAAAGGAATGTATCCATAGTTAGAAAACAGCCACCAGCTGTACCATTTGGGGACCTCCTGCAGCATTTGAGCTAAGGCCCTGCTCCTTTTCAGGGAGGCCACAGACAATGATTGAACACAGTGGCGATAATAGGGCCTGACAATTTCTGCACAACTAGAGACTCCTTGGGCAATCTTTATTCTGGACAATTGGTTTTACTGAGACTTCATCAGATTTTACATTACAATCTGTCTTGCTTTCTGCCAGTTCTCCTTCCCTGTTATGGAATTAATAATGTATTCCTCAAATCCATATATCAATGCCCAAACTCCCATACATCAGAGTGTGTCTGTAATTTAGAGACAGAATCTTTAAAGAAGTGATTAAGTTAAATGAGGCCATTACGGTGGGGTTTCAATTCAGTATGTTGTTGTTGTTGTTTAGTCGCTAAGTTGTGTCCAACTCTTTTGCAGCCCCATGGATTGAAGCTCACCAGGCTCTTCTGTCCATGGGATTCTCCAGGGAAGAATACTGGAGTGGGTTGCCATGCCCTCCTCCAGGGAATCTTTTCAACACAGGGATCGAACTCAGGCCTCTTATGTCTCCTGCACTGGCAGGTGAGTTCTTTACCATTAGCACCACCTGGGAAGGCCACAGCAAGAGAGTAAACATCTGCAAGCCAGGCAGAGGGACCTCCGAGGAAGCCAACCCAACCAGCACTTTGATCTTGGATTTATAATCTCCAGAACTGTGTGAAAAAATAATAATAATAATAATTTTTTTTCATTTAAGTCACCAAATCTGGGGTATTTTGCTATGATAGCCTGAGTAAACTAATACTACTTTTTTTCTCCACAGGTGTCATATCTGCCTTAAAATCTGAAGCCTTTCTCTACCAGATCCTACCTTCTCCCTGTTAGCTTTCACAGACTCCATTAGTGTCCTATTGCTTCTGTAACAAATCACCAAACTTAGTGGCTGAAGATAACATCAAATGATTATCTTACAGTTCTGGAAGTTAGAAATAGAAAATGGTTTTGACTAGCCTAAAAATCAGTGTTGACAGAACTGCATTCTTTCTGGAGCCTTGTCAGGAGAATCCATTTCCTTGCCTCCTCCATTTGCTACAGACTGCCTGCATTTGTTTGCTTGTGTCCTCTTCCTTTATCTTTAAACCATAAGCACAGCATTTTAAAGTCTCTCTAACTCTGACCACTGCCTCTGTCTTTCTACATATAGGGATCTAAAATGTTTAGTCATATCTGCAAAGTTCCATTTGCCAGATAAAGTAGTACATTTCAGAATATTCAAAATTTCCAAGGATTAGCATTAGCACGTGTCCATTTTTTTTTTTTTTTTTTTTGGCAGGGGCTAGTATTAGTATTGGGCTTCCCTTGTGGCTCAGCTGGTAAAGAGTCTGCCTGCAATGACGGAGACCTGGGTTTGATCCATGTGTTTGGAACATCCCCTGAAGAAGGGAAAGGCTAGTATTAGTATGCTTACTGTTCAGTCATTACATCTCCACTCCCCAAATAAACCATTTCTACCCCTAATTCTTTTTCTGTGTAAGGACAAAACAGACATATTAAAAACTGTATTTTATTTAAATAAAAAATTATGCTTTATAGAATCATATGTCAATGCAACTTCAGCAACTATCTATACTTTACAGTGATCTCTAGACAATCATTAAAATAGTAGGAACTTTTGAAGTAGATACTGATGCATCTTCAAACATTTATAGAATCAATATTATTGGAATCTCTGTGGTAGTTTACAAATGCCAATAAAATTATGTGCAAAATTATATGTTAAAATTAACTCTCTTAAGAAACAGAATTTTAGTAAATAAACATGCACTTCCCTATATTTTAATTTATTGCTGATCAAAGGTTTTTTTGCAAAATAATAGTACTACCCAACAATAAAATAAATTTAAAAATCTCAGTTTATCCATAGTACAAGATATTATGAACAACAGAAAATACTGTTACATGAGATATAGACTTTCTTAAGTTTCTCTACTGGTTTCCTGCTCTAATTTCACATTCACCCTAACCAATTATTTCTAACATTCTCACTCATTCCTCCTGTAGATTACCAGATAACCTAGAGGCTTCATGTCTCACAAACTACAGTGCAGGCCACAGAAATATTGGCCGCTACAACAAAGAGCTGGCAGGGGCCACAGCACTAACTACTCCTACCACCAGCTGTCCCTAGCAGATCATGTTTATTTTATCAGTGAATACCCTGAACAGAATGCTACTAGTTATATTACAACCAAAAAGCAAAGAATTATCACTTATTATTTTTTTTCAAATTAACTTCATGTTAAAGTGAGAAATCGGTTCACTACAAATGCTTCTCAGATATAATCTTGCAAGGATTGAAAGTCTACTAAATTCATGCTGACTTATTGTGATGTAATCACTAATAAAAATATCCAACTGAAAATTTTTAAAAATCTGGGACAGAATTAAGCTGAGTAGGCTTTACTGAATTTCCTTTGAGCGGGATCTCTAGGTGAAAATACTAGGAACAAATGCAGGAATCCAGCTCAACTTCCATGTGATCTATGTCACAGGAAGGAGATAACACTTTTAGAGTGCTACATTAAAGCTGCATGGAGGTATAATGGGATGATAATCTCTAAATGATGTTAAGGAATAACAGTGATAAAAAGCAGTATTGTAAACCTTCCTTATCTTTGACAGGGACTTGATATCACTGGCTTAAAGAAGCAGAAATTAATAGCCTATTTGATAGTTAAGAAGCTTCATTTTCTTTGTGATTCTTAGGACATCCAGAGGCAAAGGATAAAAACAACAACAACAATGAAACCACTAATTTAGTGTAAATCATGGCATAATCTCCTAACTCTTTGGGAAATTAAGTGACAGTTTCTGAGAAATAAGGTCAGGATTTTAAAAGACAAAACCCACATGAAGTTAATCTTGAAATATCTCACTTTTCAGAAATGTTTTATCAAGTAATGACAGAGAGCATGCCAAGATTTATCAAACCTGTCAACCCCTACCCTCTTTTGACTGGTGAAGGAACAAGTGATCTTGCTAAAATAAACCTGCAGTCTTATCTAGTGAGTTGAATTAATTTTCAGGGTGACACAGATGGTGTTTTTATCTCATTTTCCCATTGAATACTATGACTTTGAAAGTGAAAAGAGCCTGTGAAAAATGAAGTGTTGGCTTGGTGGATCATGCTGAAGAAATGAATTTGGTTTGGGAGACTTGGCAGAGATTGGGCATTTCTCACACAGCCCAGGCAGAATGGATCTGGCATGAGTATGGTGATCTGATTAAAAGCAATTTCATTAAAATGTAGAGAGAAAGGAGAATGTATGAAACTAATATGAAGGTGTTCTTGGTTAAGAATCATGTTCAAATGGCCCATGAATTAGTCAAAAAATTATTCAGAAATTATGAAATGATAACTGTGATTTCAGATGCTTATAAACAATGCAGAGTATTAAGAGTGATAAATAATACATAAAACTTTCTTAGTTAAGACTAATTTATTAGTCTTCATTACTGTGTTTGAGGTCAGGCCCCTGGATCTATTACTTCAAGATTTGCAGTCCTCTCCAGTCTAGTCCATGTCAAATTCATCCATCAACCGTATGCAAGAACATGATGCTCCCAGACTTCGTCTTGTTTTAGTTTGTCAGTTGGTTTGTTTTTAAACAACCAAGCATACAGTTAGACTTCTGATGATATCATCAATTGTGTTGGGAGAACCACTCATCTTCCTTCACTAAGTCCAGGTAGTTTGATGGGGCCATACTGCAGAACTAGGAACGAGGTTCTCATTTAAGCTAAGAGAAATCTACATATTTCATCCCACATCTCACATTGATTCATTCAGGAATATGCATGTGCCCCAAATAGATCTAAATAGAAATAATTCAAAAATGATCATGAAATAAATCACTTTCTTCTTGAATTTAAGGTATACAAATCTGTGTTTTCTAGTACCTTCCTGGATTTGCTAGTACCTTAAAGAGCAAGATTGCCTGAGAATGAAGCAGTGCAGAGAAAAGGTGTGCTGAACTCAAAGGTGGATGATCTGTCGTGAGGTCCTAGGACTTCGTTACCTAAGCCAATTTTTATGCCTGTGGATTTTGTAGACACAGTCTCTCATTAGTCATTCCCCTATATGTCTTTCTGCTATATCTCTGACATCAGATGTCCTCTGAATTCCTCACTTCACACACGCTCACAGGCACACACACATACAATCTTCAATAGCTTCTCCCTCTTCTGTTTCTTTTTCATGCTGTGTCTATCTTTTTATTATGATAGTGTGTACTAATTTGCAGATGTTTCTGTTTCCTGCATGTGTATTACTACTTAAAGGGTCAGGATACTACATTATTCATCTCATGATTTTACTCGACTTTACTGCCTACACAAGGTGTAGGTATCCATTAAATTCTTTTGAACTAATTTCTATAAATCATGTATCCATTGTAGGAAAATTTTAGGAACCTGTATCTCAAGTGCATTTTTACACATTGATAGAACTATATTTTAGTAATATTTCATTCTTTGACTTAATTTCACAAAATTAGGGGAAAAGAAGACATATTTACTTCATTATGATATGGTTCACATAAAGGAAAGCAACAGCTAATATTTGTTGAATATTTATTATGCAATAAGCCCTATGCTATATGCTTTTTCATCTAGTTCTTTAAACAAATTTATGATTTAGAAACTATTTCACAGTTATACAGATAAAAAGACAAATTTTTGTGTGCATGTGTACTCAGTCATGTCTGACCCTTTATTGACCCTAGGGATTGTAGCTGGCCAGGCTCCTCTGTCCATGGGATTTTCCAGGCAAGAATACTGCAGTGGGGTGCAATTTTCTCTTTCAGGGGATCTTCAGTAAATTAAGTGGAAATCACACAGTAAATTAGAAGCAGAGGCAATGGTGGAACTCAGACACTTGGACTGGAACACATATTTTTTAACAATTACGCTGAATACAAATACTACTGTTTTCTTCTCTTGAGACAGATTTTTCTATTTGTGAATAAATTTAACATAGTAGAGTTTTAATTGAACTCAATCTCACCAGAATTTCCAGTTGACTGCACTGTATGTTAAATCAGCTATCACATTTCTTCATGCCTACAAGGTAGGTCAGCAGTGGTAGTTTCCATTGACTCACGCTACCAGCACAGAGCTTTGATTCTCTATTTAGCTCTTTTCTAGCTAGAAAAGCTGTCTGATTTATTTTTCCATGTGTCAGTTACTTCATCTGTTACAATGGGATCTCACCACAAAGTTCTTTATCAAGTCAAATAAATTGGATTATGTATAAATAAGTCAAATTAGAGGCATTTAGTAAAGTTTACTTAAAAGAAAAATACTGAAAGTAACACAGATAATAGAACGCATTTGGGAAAAAACGATGCACCATCTTGAAGGCATGAGAAATTTGATAGTTTTCAAAATAATAATCATTGCTTCTGGGATTTCAGATTTGTGTCTTTGCTTAAAGGTGGTATATGGCCCCTCTTCTCTGGTCAAGTGTCCTAAGAATGAATCTTGTGAATCTAAACTTGGCTATGAAGCCTAGAGAAGCCAAACAATTACAATTTTTGGCCAGGTTCCTAACCATTAGTTTCTATTTCTCTTGCATACTAAGTCACTTCAGTCGTGTCCAACTCTTTGCGACCCTATGGACTGTGGCCCACCATGCTTCTCTGTCCAAGAAATTCTCCAGGCAAGAATACTGGAGTGGGTTACCATTTCCTTCTCCACTCTTTCTGTTAGCTAAAGTATAAAAAATAAGTCTATCTGAAACATTAACAATCGTAAAAACAGAAAACTTAGATTATGAGTGGAGAAGGCTGATAGAGAAAATAACACTGTTATGAGATTGAGAGAAATATAACATTTATAACTTAAAAAATTTAAATATAAGTTGGTATAGATTTAAAAACAAGCAGAAATAAGTAAATTGAATATGAGATAAATAAGAAAATTAGTAAAATGAAAACACACCAAAAATCTTTAAGAGAAGTAGAGATTTGGGTATGATGTTTTAAGAATCCTTTCAATGGAATTAAGGGTCTTTTGCATAAACCTCAAAAACACTGATCTTTTTATTCTCCTTCCTCTTCCCAGTGTTTTCTCATCTTCTTACACAGTCAGCCTTCATGTTTAACAAATGAAAGAGTGAGCCCTGTGCTTGTATAGAAACACAACAAAATTCAGTGGAATTAGACTAACTAGTTTCTCTAATAAAAAGTTATTCACATGTCTTTATTTGAATAATCATACTTTATAGTAAGTTGTTGATTTTAGAGTTTCTTTTAAAATTTCACTTGCCAGATGCAAAATTTGGCAAATGATTAAGACTCACTGTCTGTGCTGAGCACAGAAAGAAAACTACAACAATTAAAAGTTGAAACTAAAAAATGGAAATATTCATTCTGCTTCCTCATCACTATTTTCAGTATCTGAAATTGAAAAGTTATTCTCTTTACTCTTTAAACATATTGAAACACACTCATTTATTCATGTGCTTTTATTTATTCAGGACTTTTTTTCTAATACTTGTACAATACTTGACTGCTAGAGAGATTATAAATACAAATAGACATTATAGTATTTTTTCTTTTGTAATTCAGGAAGCTGAACAGTTTACTCAATTAATTATTCATTTCAATAAAAGTCAGCACGTATGTGAGGCTAAAAAGAAATATGAATAAAAACACATTGTTATCTAACTCATGAACAAAAGGTTCAGGTCCTACTAAATCATATTCTGTACAGTAAATTAACTCTCATTCAGTGAAACCTCCTCAGATGGAAAAGTAGTAATGAATGGTTTTAAGTATGTCCATAAGTGCAGGGACTTCAGATAAACCATCGTGACCCAATAATGTTCAAAAACCCTCTGACTGCCAAATTTAAAACTCATTCATAAGGTGATTTTTTATTTCTCTTATAGACTCATGATAGAAAAACTATTAGCTCTCACATTCATTAGAAGAAATACTTATTCTGTACAGTACAAAACATCTAAAAGCATCAGAAACACTTAGAAATGCTTAATTAAAGATCATATTTAACTGAGGTGGAGACTTGCTTTCTAAACCTATATGCTGCTGCTGCTGCTAAGTTGCTTCAGTCATGTCCGACTCTGTGCGACCCCATAGACGGCAGCCCACCAGGCTCCCCTTTCCCTGGGATTCTCCAGGCAAAAATACTGGAATGGGTTGCCTTCTCAAATGCATGAAAATGAAAGTGAAAGAAAGTCGCTCAGTCGTGTCCGACTCTTAGTGACCCCATAAACTGCACCCTACCAGGCTCCTCTGTCCATGGGATTTTCCAGGCAAGAGCACTGGAATGGGTTGCCATTGCCTTCTCCCTAAACCTATATGAGACTATAATAAATTGGAAGTACTAAACTATTTTTCCGGATTTATAAAATGGAAAAAGAGTACAGTGTAAAATTTGGACAGCTATATATAAGTAAGAATGAATTACATTTTATTATTAGAATTGAGTTTTAGCTCAATTAAATAAAACTGAATAGTCCAACAATATTTAATAAATAGCTCAATAGCAAAAAAAAAAACCTTGAATAAATTAAATCAATTATTCCAGTTTTCATAAAGTCCAAATAACTTGAAGCAAACATTAATATTTGAGGTGACTAGTCTTTTATAAGCCACATAGTACTAACCAGAAATACTACAGCACTTACAGTTTTTCAGCTAACTGAAACAAAACTCAGGTGAAGCTATGTGAATGAGCATTTACTAAATAAATTTGTTAATATTTGTTTTTATAGCTCAATAGTATATTACCTAAAGTCCTGTTTTTCATACAGGTTTATGATGCTTGCAGGCCTAAGTAGACTCAGAGCAATTAGGATTAGTTGACCAAATTGATGATTAGGCAGCTGTCCAAGTTAGATCATTTCAGTATTTGAAACAGCTCTCAAAAGCTTACCATCAAAGTAATCTCAAGTTGAAATACAAACATGACAGGCTCTTCTGCCTCCTTTGAATTCTTAAGCAAGTTCCTTTTTTGTTTGCTTGTTGAAGAGAAAGAAAATATGTACACCTGTATATTTTGTTTCCTGTGAAGACAGTGCCAGTCTTCACAGGCTGCTGGCTCCTTCCCTCAAAATCAATACTGAAGAGAATGTAGAGGCAAGAGGGAAAATAAATGAGAATCCCAGGAACTCCAGCAGCATCTCAAAACTTTAAAACTCTCTGGGGATATTAAAGACTGTTTTGAATTAATATATTTGTAGGAATGGAGTTCCCATAATACAGATAAGAGAGATTTCAAAGGTCCATGTAACAGAATAGTTTGGAGGAAAACATTAATATGGTTTTCTTGCCTCTCCCCATGTTCCCCTTGACAAGCTTTCTGGTTTCCTCCAGGTAATATCAATGTAACACAAAAATCTGTGCTTGGATGACAGGTTGAAGATGGCACTTAATGACCAGCTGCCCTCAGGCATTCACTGTCACTGCTCCTGAAATAAGGTGGCAGGACTATTGGAAGATACACTGTGGAGGCAGCCTCCTCTCATTGGGCAGGTTCTCCCTAAGTGCTTTGAAGTTAAACCAGCCCTAGGATGCCGCCCTCATCCACATGAACTATGATGCTTCCATCCTTAAACCCATTCCAAACAGCAGAATAGAAGAGAGAGAGGAAGAAGGCTTGTTTCCTCACTTGAAAAGGAATTACAGGTTTTATACCTAACAGAGGTTATGTCACATTCCACTGGAAATAACTCAATCACATCATGCACATAACCATGCACAACTGTAAGAGAAGCTGGGAAAAGTAATATTATTATTATCTTATTAATATATAAGGTAATATATCTTTTTCTGTGAACATGTGCCTTATAAAACATTTGAGGACTTACTTACCAAATAAAATGCAATGTGTATATTGGGTTACAGCTAGAAGCTTTTCTCAAAGTCCAATCCATTCCCTTCCCCAATATTTCTGCATATCCATCTCACCTTTTTTAAAGAATGTAAAACCTCTTACTCCAGATATATGCATGACTCCCACCTTCCCAATATTCATGATGAAACTCAAGGTAGTATCCTCAGAAAGGCCTTCCCTGCCTGCCTGAACAAAATCAGCCTTGTTCTAGTTTATTATTGCCTCTTATTTTCTCCATGTATTTACTAGCAACTACAATTATATAGTTGTATAATTATCATACACATTTATTTGTCACGTATAATTCTTATTATACATGTACATGAACAAATATATCTATAAAAATAAACATATATAGTTTTATTTACACATATTTGTATATACTTCTGGGCTTCCACAATGGCTCAGTGGTAAAGAATCTGCCTGCAATACAGGAGACACAGTGGATGTGGATTTCATCCCTGAGTCAGGAACATCCCCTGGAAGAGAAAACGGCAACCCTCTCTAGTATTCTTGCCTGGAAAATCCCATGGACAGAGGAGCCTGGTGGATTACAGTCCACAGGATTATGAGGAGTATGACATGACTTGGCAACAGGCACACATATACACATATTATCTTTTATATATGTGAACAAATATATTGACACAAACATTTATATATTACCATCCAAATATAATCCCCTCTGTCCATGGAATTCTCCAGGCAAGAATATTGGAGTGGGCTGTCATGCCTTCCTCCAGGGGATCTTCCCAACTCAGGGATTCAACCCATGTCTCTTACATCTCCTGCTTTGGCAGGTGGATTCTTTACCACTAGCGCTACCAAAGAAGCCCACATGTAATTTTGTCCCATATAATTTTTAAATTTACTTTTTCCCCTAGAGGGTAAGCTCACTTAAAGTTTAAACAGATTCATCTTAATTATTTGGTTCATTGTTGTATCTTCCAGTCCAAGACATAAAAGGCATGAGTAGGTATTCTGTTTAGAAGATCCAAGATTTCATTCTGAGTTAATACATGTTCAACTAATATATATGGTGTGTGTGTGTGAGTGTGTGTGTGTGTGTGTATATATATATATATATTTTCACTGCTGCTGCTGCTAAGTCACTTCAGTCATGTCCGACTCTGTGCGACTCCATAGATGGCAGCCCAACAGGCTTCCGCGTCCCTGGGATTCTCCAGGCAAGAACACTGGAGTAGGTTGCCATTTCCTTCTCCAATGCAGGAAAATGAAAAGTGAAAGTGAAGTCGCTCATTCGTGTCCGACTCTTCGCAACCCCATGGACTGCAGCCTACCAGGCTCCTCCGTCCATGGGGTTTTCCAGGCAAGAGTACTGGAGTGGGGTGCCATCGCCTTCTCCGCTAGCCTTCCTCAAATTCCCTTAGATCTGATGACTAAGATCTTGCCAAAGAAGTCCAAACTAAAGTGTTTGTGCAGCATCCAGGCCAGTTGCCCAAAGAGAGTTGATTCAAATAAGTAATATCAGGGCTTTTTCTTGTTGCCTGATGCTCTTTTTCTCCTTTGCTTCATTTCACAGAGTAGAATGTTTGCATAATTAAACATCTCAGTCATCTTGAACATAGCTGACTTTGATAAGAGGAACCATATGCTAGGTTGGTAAAGGAAGAGGAGGTCCCAAATGATGATCAGGTTCAGTTTATCACACAGGGCTACTCACTCCAGAAATTTTTTTCTTCCTAAGACAGGAATAAATTCCTATTTTAAGACACGGTTATTTTGTTTTTCTTTGCTGAATAAAATTCTTAAATACTATATTAAATTATTATTATTATAACAATAAAAATCTAAGAAGATAGAAAGCATAGTTCCAATAAATTTTTTAAATTAACAGATTTTATTTTTTAGAGCAATTTTGGATGTTAAAAAAGTCAGGGTGAGTTCCCAAATGTTCCCTCTCCTCTTCCTCCCTCCACAGTTTCTCTAATATTAACATCTTACCTTAGTATAGTATATTTGTTAAAGTTGATGAACCAATATTGACACGTTATTAACTAAAGTCCACTGTTTACATTCAGTTCAGTTCAGTTTAGTCGCTTAGTTGTGTCCGACTCTTTGTGACCCCATGAACCGCAGCACACCAGGCCTCCTTGTCCATCACCAACTCCCGGAGTCTACCCAGAACCATGTCCATCGAGTCGGTGATGCAATCCAACCATCTCATCATCTGTCATCCCCTTCTCCTCTTGTCCTCGATCTTTCCCAGCATTAGGGTCTTTTCAAATGAGTCAGCTCTTTTCATCAGGTGGCCAAAGTATTGGAGTTTCAGCTTCAGCATCTGTCCTTCCAATGAACACCCAGGACTGATCTCCTTTAGGATGGACTGGTTGGATCTCCTTGCAGTCCAAGGGACTCTCAAGAGTCTTCTCCAACACCACAGTTCAAAAGCATAAATTCTGCTGTGCTCAGCTTTCTTTATACTCCAACTCTCATATCCACACATGACCACTGGAAAAAACCTAGCCTTGACTAGATGGACCTTTGTTAGCAATGTCTCTGCTTTTTAATATGCTATCTAGGTTGGTCATAACTTTCCTTCCAAGGAGCAAGCATCTTTTAATTTCATGGCTGCAATCACCATCTGCAGTGATTTTGGAGCCCAGCAAAATAAAGTCAGCCACTGTTTCCACTGTTTCCCCATCTATTTCCCATGAAGTGATGGGACCAGATGCCATGATTTTCGTTTTCTGAATCTTGAGCTTTAAGCCAACTTTTTCACTCTCTTCTTTCACTTTCATCAAGAGGCTCTTTAGTTCTTTTTCACTTTCTGTCATAAGGGTTGTGTCATCTGCATATCTGAAGTTATTGATATTTCTCCTGGCTATCTTGATTCCAGCTTGTACTTCAACCAGCCAAGAGTTTCTCATGATGTACTCAGCATATACATTAAATAGGCAGGGTGACAATATACAACCTTGACGAACTCCTTTTCCTATTTGAAACCAGTCTGTTGTTCCATGTCCAGTTCTAACTGTTGCTTCCTGACCTGCATACAGGTTTCTCAAGAGGCAGGTCAGGTGGTCTGGTATTCCCATCTCTTTCAGAATTTTCCACAGTTTATTGTGATCCACACAGTCAAAGGCTTTGGCGTAGTCAATAAAGCAGAAATAGATGTTTTTCTGGAACTGTCTTGCTTTTTCTATGATCCAGCAGATGTTGGCAATTTGATCTCTGGTTCCTCTGCCTTTTCTAAAATCAGCTTGAATATCTGGAAATTCACGGTTCACGTATTGCTGAAGCCTGGCTTGGAGAATTTTGAGCATTACTTTAATAGCATGTGAGATCAGTCCAGTTGTGTGGTAGTTTGAGCATTCTTTGGCATTACCTTATTTGGGATTGGAATGAAAACTGACCTTTTCCAGTCCTGTGGCCACTGCTTAGTTTTACAAATTTGTTGGCATATTGAGTGCAGCACTTTCAGGATTTGAAATAGCTCAATTGGAATTCCATCACCTCCACTAGCTTTGTTCGTAGTGATGCTTTCTAAGGCCCACTTGACTTCACATTCCAGGATGTCTGCCTCTAGGTCAGTGATCACATCATCATGATTATCTGTGTTGTGAAGATCTTTTTTGTACAGTTCTTGTGTATTCTTGCCACCTCTTCTTACTATCTTCTGCTTCTGTTAGGTCCATACCATTTCTGTCCTTTATTGAGCCCATCTTTGCATGAAATGTTCCCTTGGTATCTCTAATTTTCTTGAAACGATCTCTAGTCTTTCCCATTCTGTTGTTTTCCTCTATTTCTTTGCATTGATCACTGAGGAAGGCTTTCTTATCTCTCCTTGCTATTTTTTGGAACTCTGCATTCAAATGGGTATATCTTTTCTTTTCTCCTTTGCTTTTTGCTTCCCTTCCTTTCACAGCTATTTGTAAGGCCTCCCCAGACAGCCTACAGTTTACCAACAGTTTACATTAGGGTTCACACTTTGTGTTGTGCATTCTGTGGGTTTTGAAAACTGTATATTGGCATGGTAAAAACATTTTACATTATAGACTTAAACAAAAATAGTAAAAGTATGAGTGAGAATGATTTTTATATTTATTTGGTTATGTGTTTGAAGGATGTTTCTCCCTGCTAGAATATAATCCCCTCAGGCATACATTTTTATATGTTTTTTCATTATGATATTTGTAATTTCCAGAGCAGATTCTTGCTTGGAGTAGATGCTCAGTAAAGATTTGTTGACTATACAAATGCAAATATGGATATATATGTTGAATGATCTTGAAACAGAGCTGATATTCTCTAATGCAAAACAAAATGAAAAACTAGAACAAAAAACTGAAAACCATATTTGAAAATCTCAGGAATTTTGAAATGGTTTGGAGGAAAAGGAGGAGATAAAATAATTTGAGGGGAATGAAAGAATTTACAAAGGTGTGGAACAGACCTATAAAAACAAAGCAAAGGTTAACTCAGTAACAAAGTAGTGTAACAATGTGGAGTTATTTCCAGCTATAATACTTAATGTACTAGGAAAGGAAAGCCAGAAAGAGGGAGAGAGAAAAGATGAGGGTGTATGTTTGTGTGAGACAGAGAGGCAGAGAGATGGAGAGAGCTAGCTAGCAAGAATCGGAGAAGGCAGTGGCACCCCACTCCAGTACTCTTGCTTGGAAAATCCCATGGATGGAGGAGCCTGGAAGGCTGCAGTCCATGACGTTGTTAAGAGTCGGACACGACTGAGTGACTTCACTTTCACTTTTCACTTTCCTACATTGGAGAAGGAAATGGCAAGCCACTCCAGTGTTCTTGCCTGCAGAATCCCAGGGACGGGGGAGCCTGGTGGGCTGCCGTCTATGGGATTGCACAGTCAGACACGACTGAAACGACTTAGCAGCAGCAGCAAGAATTCTCTCCCTTTGATAGTCACAACCAAAGAAAGAGATCTGACATGATATGAGTTAGAGAACCAATACCTCTAATTCTCTTTTCATTCTGTGGCTCTCCTATCAGCATTTCTTTTTGTTGAAACTAAATCATACACTGAGAAGTAAGGGAATCTATTGATGTGGCCAGTAAGAGACAGCTTCTAGTTACAGAATAGGATGCAGAGAGTAGAGAATGACTCTGGAGTAGCAAACAGAAGATACCCTTTTCCAGCCTGGTTTTCCGTCTGACAGAACACATTTTTGGGGTGAAAGCTTCTATATTCCTGACATAGAGGATACAAAAATTCTCCTAGCTTGTGGGGTGTTGCCAACTGAGTTGCATTCTCAACTGAAACCATAAATATTCAACCATGTAAAGCAATAAATAAAATGAGAAGAAATGAGTAAAGAAATAGAACAAAACTTCTATGGCTGGTTATACATATAAATTGATATTCATGGCCTCATTTTTAATTTTTTAATTAATGTATTATTTATTTATTCTTTTGGCTGTGCTGGGTCTTTATTTCTGTGCACAGGCTTTCTCTAGTTGCAGCTCGTGAACTCTAGAGTGCGCCCTTCAGTCCTGTGGTGCATGGGCTTAGTTACTCTGCAGGCATGTGGAACCTTCCTGGACCAAGGATGCAATCCATGTGCACTGCATTGGCAGGTGGATTCCTAACCACTGAACCACCAGAGAAGCCCTCATAGCTTCTTCTTCTAACACACGTAACACACATTCTGCTTTCTTTACCCTCAACCAGCACCTAGACAGACCTGGATCTTTTTTCTTTCTTTCATATTAATTTTATTAGTAATTATAAAATAAAACCAGTTTATGAAAATAGTTCCCTTTTCAAGATATAGGAACTACAGTTTTTGAAAAGACCTGTTTCTTTTATCTGGCTAAATGACTCAAACTCTACTAATATCTGGATCCTCTTCACTAGCCTGGTTTTTATGTAGTCTCAGCACTTTTCCACTGAAAAAGACTGCTGGGCAAGAGACTATTATGGGTGCCCTAGTGACTCCCCTGGGTTCCATTTATGGTCATCTTGGTACTAGTAGAGAGCAGAGTCACTAATTTTCTGCTTAGGAATTAGTTGCCACCCAGTTTAACAATCCTGTTCTTTGTGCATTTGTTCAGTGGCATGAGAAAGCTTTAATGGCCAAAATGTTGATTCAGCTTCCAGCTGACTGAGGTCACTGCTACATTCCATGGTGGAAGCAATTTTTCCTTATACAGTAGAACCTCAAAACCCATGGAGTCTGGAGGGTTATCCAACAGTGATAAGAAGGGCCATTTCCATCCTACATCCCTTGGTTTGTGGATCTATGTTTCTGGCTATGGAAGAGACAGCCATTGGTTATGTTATAAACTGAATTATTTAGGAAAGCCCTTCAGTCTTGTAGATGGTTGTCTGCCAGCTGGCATTAAAACTGAGCATTCTGTGGGTTATAACATAATTCTGTCAAACCAGCTGCTTCTGGATTCCCTAGCACACAGTAAAAATATTCAGTGAGTGTGACTCCTTGTCCGGACTCTCTTTGTCAAAGAGTCTATCCCTTCATCAGACATGATATTTAATGAGAAATCATGGCAATGGATAAGATCTTCTAGCAAAAGCCTTCTGAGCAGCGTCTTCACATATCTTTTTCCCAAGGAGGTGGAGAAATCATTGCATTCTTCATGGCAGAAAATGCCCTATGTAATAATAATAGTGTATGGTCAGGCCATTCAAGGTAACTATTCTATTCCTCTTTATACACCCCATCCTCTACCGGTCCCTGCTTCAAGCACATGACTGTCTGATCTATTAATTATAGGGCTTAATAGTAATTGCCTGGGTGCTTGCCCCCTGCCCCAGCTGCTGGTTTCCCTGGTAACTGATGAGCGGGCCTGAGGTCACTTCCCCTATAAATAGTAGCCTCCCTCTTCCCCAAGTAGTGAAGATTGTTACTATATCCTTCTTACTGGGTGCCTCACACAACAGGAGAACACTCCAGGACCTTTTTTTTTTTTCTGGACATGTAAGTTCCCCTACACAGTGAATCATTAGTGTCTCTGTAGCAATCTCTAGGCTCTTTCTTCAGTCTCCAGGCTGGGCAAATTACAAGGCTTGCAGGTCTGCAGGGTGCAGCCCAGCAGCCAGGTATCTCTTTCCCCTATTGAAGAGACACCAGGCAAATAGCCACAAGTTAGTCTAGAAAAATATAATATATGTAGTTATGGTTATATCCTAGACCTCTATTTCAGAGACATGGAATAGAAGTTGCTCAGTGGATTGCTTCTGTATTATGGACTACTTATGTCTGCATTTGTTACTGTGCTAATAAACAATAGTAAAACAACCACCTAAAAAGAAAGCTCTCTTTGAGTATATAATTTTCAGTAAATTGACTTAGGGCTGGGAAGTAACTTTGAGGTGTTAGGTTTCTGCAAAACAAATGTGGATGTTTTCCCCATGTAAGTTTAGCACCGCTTTACAAGGATATCCATCTGTTATGCTTTCAGGGACATCATGTCAATTAGTCATCAACATTGATAAAACCCAGGGCCAAAGATCAAAGAGCACAATTGTATTCAATGACAGTTTTTTTTGTATTTTTTGTTGTTGTCGTTGCTGTAGTAATGAAAAAAAAAAAAATTGAAGGAATCATGAGCTGTTTCTGTAAGGAAAGGGAATTCTAGAATTCCCTCCAAGGAGCTAATGGAGGCAGGGGAGGACAAATAATTATTTTAATAGGAGACACCAGGGCCAGGCCTAGTCTGGGTGTTTCCCAGGAAGGCAAACAAAGTGAAATTGAATTCCACAGGGTGTGCTATATGGCTTCAGGTGTGTGAGGTTATTAAATGCAGGTCCTGATGGAGGGACAGAGAAGGATGGGTTAGAATGCCTTTGAGTGTCAGCAGAAGTTCAGATATTAGCAAAATCCAATGAGGCTCCTCTCCCCATAGGAACCAGATCAGCAATTTCTCAAGAGTTCTGTGGGGGTGGACAGGGTAGTCCTGGGATGAGAACCACAAGGCTACGCAGGTGCTGGAGACACCTCAACTCTGACTTGCCCTAGGGAATCTAATTCAGGCCACCTATCAAGCAAACCCCAGTCCTCCTTGACCTCCTCTCCTAACTTGGAATCACAGGGCCATGGTGTCTCCCGCAAGGGGCCCAGCCAGGTTGGGTGGGAACCAGTCTCTGGACCAAAAACTATGTGGGAGCAAGACCTCCCAAGGCAAGAATGGGACAGTGAATTGCTTGCTCATGCCCAGGTGGCAAATCTGTATCCTTCCTAGAGGCCGCAAGCCCTGGGGCAGTGACATTGGCTTCTGGTAAGAAACACTGAGACTCCAAAATGATATCTTTCAAGGTCTGAGGCCACCTCACATATATGGTGAAAGTGAAAGTGAAGTCACTCAGTCGTGTCCGACTCTTTGTGATCCCCATGGACTGTAGCCTACCAGGCTCCTCCATCCATGGGATTTTCCAGGCAATAGTACTGGAATGGGTTGTCATTTCCTTCTCCAGGGGATCTTCCCCACCCAGGGATTGAACCTGGGTCTCCTGCATTGCAGACAGATGCTTTACCCTCTGAGCCATCAGGGAAGTCTCCCATAATATGGTAGATACTACATAAGATATGAGAAAAGCTATGTATTTATACCCAGTAGTAGTGTTTAGGAGTATGTGTGTGTATGAGAGAAAAAGAGAGGGAGCGTATTTATCTCCAGTGGAAGGAATGTAAGTAGAATACAATTATTTGGTATTTTGTTTGGGGTTTTTTTTTTTTATAGTGAGACCATTTATGATTTATTCTCTTAGCAATTTTCATGTATATAATACAATGTTGGTTATCACCATGCTGTACATTAGAGTCCTCAGAACCTATGTATCATACTACTGTATGTACCTTTGAACAACGTCTCCCCATTTCACCCATCCCCTCACCCTGGCAACCAGCATTGTCCTATTTCTATGATTTTAGCTTTTTTTTATATTCCACAAATAAGTGATATCAGAGTGTTTGTCTTTCTCTGACTTGTTTCACTTAACGTAAGGTTCTCAAGTTCCATGCCAGGCTTTGCAAATAGCAGGATTTCCTTTTCCCTTGTGGCTAAATAATGTTCTATATATATACATCACATCTTCTTTATACATTCATCCATAGTTTGGACAATATTATTTCCATCTCTTGGCTACTGTGAAAAATGCTGCAATGCATGTATGAATGCCAATATCTATAAGGGATTCTGTTTTCATTTCCCTTGGATATATACCCAGAAGTAGAAATGCTGGATCATTTGATAGTTCTAATTTTAATTTTTGAGTAACTGCCATACTGTTTTCCATAGTAGCTGCACTAATTCACACTTGTGCTAACAGTGAAGAGGAATTTCCTTTTATCCACACTCTAGTCAACATTTATTTCTTGTCTTTTTGATGACAGTCATTCTAAAAGGTGTGAGGTGATGTCTCATTGTAGTTTTTAAAAAATTTTTGAGTATTTTTTTTACAATGTTGTTAGTTTCTACTGTACAGCAAAGTAAGTCAGATATATATCCTGTTTTTTTTTTTTTTTTTAATTTTCTTCCCATTTAGGTCACCACAGAACACCAAGTAGGGCTCCCTGAGCTATGCATTAGCTTCTCATTAGTTTTCTATTTTATACATAGTATCAATAGTGTATATATGTTGACCCCAATCTACCAATTCATTCCACCCCTCATCCTTCCCCGCTTGGTATCCATACATTTGTTCTCTACACCTATGCCTCTATTTCTATTTTGCAAATAATATCATCTGTACTATTTTCTAGATTCCACTTATCAGCATTAATATATAATGTGTGTTTTTCTCTTTCTGACTTACTTCACTCTGTATGACATTCTCTATGTCCATCCGCATCAACGAATGACCCATTTTTTTTTTTCCTTTTTATGGCTAGCATTCTTTTGTATATATTTACCACATCATCTTTATCCTTTCCTCTGTTGATTCACATTGAAATTGATTCCATATCCTGGCTGTCGTAAACAGTGCTGCAGTGAACATTGGGGTGCATGTTTTTTGAGCTATGGTTTTCTCTGGATACATGCCCAGTAGTGGGGTTGCTGGGTCATATGGTAATTCTGGTAATTCTTAGTTTTTTAAGGAACTTCCATACTGCTCTCCATAGTGGTTGTATACTGTTCTCCATACTGTACATTCCCACCAACAGTGCATTAGGATTCCCTTTTCTCCACACTCTCTCCAGCATTTTGTACCCTTGTATCTGGCTATTTTCAAACATACTTGCAATGACTTTAGAATGGTCTTGTTTCAGTCTTGAAGTGTCCTCATCTGATGTTGATATTGTATGAAATTTTTCATGTCCAGTGTGAAACAGTGCACACTAATTATTTTCTAACTATTACCAACTGGATCCTCTGAGGGGCTTTTTGACCAGAAGGTTGTTCTTGTCTTTAGTAAAAAGAATTTGTTTTTGCTATTCTGTGGTACATTGTTTAATTATTTTGATAGAATAGTGCTGTCCCATTATTTTTGCTGCTTTGAACAGGATTCATTGGCCAGCTGCATTACATGCAGTTAAAATAATGTTTATTTGTACGTGTAAGAGGCTATGAAGCCAGGACCTCGACCACAAATCCCAATCATGGAAATATCTTCACACTTGCAGCTGAGTCTTTTATAGCATTATTTGATCTCCTGTTGTAGAAAAGTCACGTATTTACATCAGTGCAGTAAGAATATTATATAGCACACATTTTTCCTTGACAAGGAATAAAAGGACATGTGCTGGTTTATGACAACCCAGTTAATCAATGTAAACTAATTTGGGGGATTGGCAAAACAAATACCGTTATTGGTGACTTTTCCTATGGTCAGAGACAGAATTTGGACAATTTTTTCCAGCTGTATTATTAAAATCAGGGGATGCTCAAATCGCTTATATAAAATGGTGTAGTAGAGTTGACCCTCCCTTTGGGAGAGTTCTGCCTCTGGGGATTCCACCAACTGGAGATGCAGAAACCCTAGATCGGGGGCTGACTGTAGTTCTCTCTTTGGTTTTATGGGGTTATCTTTTTCAGGAAAACATACTACATAGGTTTTAGATGTCTGAAAGGCTCTAACAGTTACCAAATACACAGGATAGATGTGTATTCAGAAGATAAGCTATATGCCTGGTTTTCACATAAGATGTAGTATCCTGGTGGGCCCAGAAAGAATTGGGAATGTAAGTATTGTTTACTACCATGCAAAGAAGAAAGTGTTGGTAGCTCCTACCAACTCTTTAGGAACCTATGGACTGCAGCCTGCCAGTCTCCTTCATCTGTGGAATTCTCCAGGCAAGAATACTGGAGTGGGTTGCCACTTCCTTATCCAGGGGATCTTCCCAATCCAGAGACTGCACCCAGATCTCCTGCATGGCAGGTGGATTCTTTACCATCTGAGCCACAGGGAAACCTCTTACTATGAGAGTAAGTCAATTACTAGTATCTGAATGCAGGCTGACTTTCTGAGTGGATATAAATAGCATGTACAAATCAGGCTAAAACGTCTCTGAAGAGAACAAGTTAAATACAACAGCAAGGATAGCCCCAATGTTTGTTTCCTCTGAGTTTTTTTCAACTGACAATTCTAATATTATTTCAGTAAAAGCATTCTCTTGATTGGGAGAGGAGGTGAAAATCAATTTTTATAAGATTGAGGTGAATAGTGATAGGACAATTTATTTATCGCAAGGAACCTGTTAAAGAAAATATGCTTTATGAGTGGTAAAGGAAGAGCTGTTAAATTTGTGTCATCAGAATCATATGGAGAATGACAAATTGGGCACCAATAAAATTTAGAGCATGAATTATATTGTGAAAACACTGAGAAAGCTTTGTTTTTCTTTCTTTTTGCTTAGGTGACATAAGAAAGCCAGATGAGATGACGAATAATATGGTGAAGATATGGAAGAACAGAGGCCAAATGATCATAAAGAGGCACCAAAATACAATAATTATAATATGTAGTAAATCAAAGGAAAATAAGCAGGTTGACTCAGAAAACTGTTTTATAGTTTTGTGTGGAAGCTGTCTGCTTTGTCTAATTATGTGGTTGATCCAAGAATCTTTTCCTCTGGCTTTATTTGATACATAATTGACATATGACATTGTGTAAGTGTAAGATATACAGTGTGATGATTTTATGTGTTTATTGTGCAGTATTTACAATAAGGCTAATTAAACAGCCTTCACTTCATATAATTTCCATTTGTTGTTATAGTGAGAACATTTAAGATTTACTTTTACAACAACTGTGTTAACCATAGTCACCATGCTCTTCATTAGATCTCTAAAAGCTACCACTTACAAGTTTGTACCCTTTGACCAATATCTCCCCATTTCCCTCACCCTGCAAGTCCCAACAATGACTAATCTACTCTCTGTTTCTATGATTCACCTTTTGGATTCCACATGTATCATAAGCATTTCTCTTTCTTACTCTCCTTCTCATAATGCCCTCAAGGCTCGTTCATATTGTTGCAAATGGTAGGATTTCCTTCCTTTTTATGGATAAATACTACACGTGTGTGTGTGTGTGTGTTTGTGTGTGTATGTATATGTGTGTGGGTGAGATTTCTGTGTCCATTGATCTATCAACAGACATTTATGTTGTTTCCATATTTTTGTGGATAATTCTATAATGAACATGAAGATGTAGGTATCTTTAAAAGATAGTGACTTAATTTCTGTCAGATAAATGTCAGGAAGGAGGATTGCTGAATTATATTTTAGTTTTATTTTTAATTTTGGAGGCACCCCTATAGTGTTTTCCACAGTGGAAATGCATCAACAGTGTATAAGTGTTCCCCTTTTGCCACATCCTCACCAACATTTGTTATCTCTCATCTTTCTGATAAAGCCATGATGACAGATAATATCTCATTGTGGTTTTGATTTACATTTCCCTGATTAGTGATGTTGAGTGACTCTTCATGTAACTGAGTCCTTGGGAAACTGTCAATTCACTTTTTGCCCACTTTTAAATCAGATAATTTTATTTGCTAATAAACTGTATGAGCTTCTGACATATTTTGGATATTACCCCCTTATCAGAATATGATTTGTAAATATTTTCTCACATTCTGTAGATTGCCTTTTCATTTTGTTGAAAGTTTATTTTGCTATACAGAAGGTTTTTAATTTGAAGTTTAACTTTATTTTATGCTTTTGATGTCATGTCTAAAAAAAAAAAATCATTGCCAAGACCAATGTCAAGAAGCATTTTCCCTTTTTTTTTCCTTAGGTGTTTTATAGTTTCAGGTCTTAGCATTAAGCCCTTAATCCATTTCAAGTTAACTTTTGTAAAGGAAGTTCAAATTTTGCTATTTTGCCTGTGAATATCCAATTTTCTGAACATCCTTTACTGACTGGACTATCCTAGTCGTGTATTCCTGGATTCTTTGTCAAATATTCCTTGATCATATATGCATATGTTAATTTCTTAGCTTTCAACTCTGTTCCATTAGTCTGTATGTCTGTTTTCTGCCACTATCATATCATTTTTTTTTACTATCTGTTTGTAATATAATCTGAAATCAGCAAGTGTGATGCCTCCAGTTTTTTTGCTCTGTCTCAATTGTTTTGGTTATTCATGGTCTTTTGTGGTTCCATTCTAATTTTAAGACTTTTTTTTTTCCTATTTCTGTGCAAAAATGCTCTTGGTATTTTGGTAGGAATGGTGTTGAATTTATAGATGGTTTTGGTTAGTATGGACATTTTAACAATATTAACTATTCTGATCCACGAACATGACTATCCATTTGTGTCTTCATTTCTTTGTTAATATTTTATTGGTTTGAGTATATATATCTTTCACTTCCATGGTTAAATTTCTTCCTAAGTGCTTTGTTTTTGACAGCATTGTAAATGATTTCCTTTACTACTTTTTCAGATTGTTAACTTATAGAAGCTCAATGTATGTTGATTATATGTATGTTGTATGTTGATTATGTATCCTGAAACCTACTGAATTTGGTTAGATCTGTTTTGGTTTTTTTGCTGGAGTCTTTTTAGTATTTTCTAGAAATAAGATGAAGCAATTTGCAAACAGAGACAGTTCTGGTTTGGATGGCTTTTAGTACTTTTCCTAATTGCCCTAGCTAAGACTTCCATTACTGTGTTGATTAAGAGTGATGAAAGTGGTACCCTTTTCTTGTTCCTTATTTTAGAGGGAAAGCGTTCAGCATTTACCATTGAGTATAATGATATCTGTGGATTTGTTATATATGCGCTTTCTTATTTTGAGGTATGTTTCTTGTATCCCACTTTGAGAGATCTTTTAAATCATAAATTTATGTTGAATTTTCTTTTTTTTTTCTTTATCTATTGAAAGGATCATATGATTTTTATCATTCACCCTGTTAATGTGGTATATCATAATTTAAAATTCATATCTATTCATTTTTAACTGGAGAATAATTGCTTTACAATGTTTTTGGTTTCTGCCATACAACAATTTGAATCAGCCATAAGTATACACATATTCCCTCCCTCATGAGCCTTCCTACAACCCGTCCATCCCACTCCTCTAGGTCATCACAGAGCACCAGGTTCAGCTCCCTGTGCTATACTGCGACCTCCCTCTAGCTAGCTATTTCACACATAGTAATGTATATATTTCAATACTACAGTCACATTTATTGGGCTTCCCTGGTGGCTCAGACCTGTAGGAGATCCAGGTTCAGTCCCTGGGCATTTATTTGCATATGTTGAACCATCCTTGCATCTCAGGGATACATCTCATCTGATTGAAGTATAACATTGAATCACAATAATGTGCTGTTGAATTTGGTATATAATACAGATAATATGCTGTTAAATTTGGTTTGCTAGTATTTTGAGAATTAGCATTATATTCATCAGGGATATTGGCCTGTAGTTTTCTTGTAGTATCTTTGCATGGCCTTGGTATCAGGGTAATGATGATCTTGTAAAATTAATATGGAAGTGTGCCTTCTCCTTAAGCTTTTTGGAAGCATTTGAGAAGGATTGATATTACTTTTTTAAATGTCTGATAGAAATCACCTGTGAAGCCATTTGGCTCTGGGCTTTTCTTCGCTGAAAGGTGTTTGATTATTGGTGTTTGATTTCTGAAGGGTGTTTGATTACTGGTGTTTGATCACTGAAGGCTGTTTGATTTCTTTCCTCATTATTGGTGTGTTCAGATTTTCTGTTTCTTCATGACTCAGTCTTGGTAGATTGTTTCTAGGAATTTATCTTACTTTATGTCACCGATTTTTTCTATATGATCATAGTAGTCTGTTGCTGCTGCTGCTGCTAAGTCGATTCAGTTGTGTCCGACTCTGTGTGATCCCATAGACCGCAGCCCACCAGGCTCCCCTGTCCCTGGGATTCTCCAGGCAAGAACACTGGAGTGGGTTGCCATTTCCTTCTCCAATGCATGAAAGTGAAAGTGAAGTCGCTCAGTCGTGTCCGACTCTTCGAGACCCCATGGACTGCAGCTTACCAGGCTCCTCTGTCCATGGGATTTTCCAGGCAAGAGTACTGGAGTGGGGTGCCATTGCCTTCTCTGAGTAGTCTCTTAGATCCTTTTTATTTCTATGGTATCAGTTTTAATATTTCTTTCAATTATAATTTCAATTATTTGTGTCCTCTTTTTTTTTTTTTTTTCTTGGTAAGTCTTGGTAAAAGTTTGTCAATTTTGTTTCAAAAAAACTTATTCTTCGTTTATTCATCTTTTCTATTTTTCTATTCTCTATTTCTGCTTTGATCTTTGTAATTCTCCTTCTGCTAACTTCTTTGTTTTCCTTTTTCTAATTCCTTGAGTTGTAAAGTTATGTTTATGTAAAATTTTTATTTTTTTTTAGATACATATTTATCACTATAAGTGTTTCTTTTAGAACTACTTTTGTTACACCCTCCAAACTTTGGTATGTTTTAACTTTTGTCTCAAGATATTTTTTGACAATAGAATCTTGAGTCAGCTCTCCCATCTGATTTTAATCTACTTAAAGAAGGAAATGGTAACCCACTCCAGTATTCTTGCCTGGAGAATCCCATGGGTGGAGGAGCTGGGTGGGCTATAGTCCACAGGGTCGCAAAGACTCGGACACGACTGAGTGACTTCACTTTACTTCATAGAGGATTCCTAAGAATTCTCAACTTAGTGTTCCAAGGAAAAGAAGTACAATAGTTCAGACAAAGTAGCAGTTTAAAAAAATAAGAATAAATAAATTTAAGGATTAGAAAGTTGAAGTTGCATAGTTATGCTAGTTGATGACAGTGCAATTAAAAGGTGATGTCCACAGATGATAAAGGGAGGTTTTTCCTTCTTGTCTGTCTCTGAAAATAAGCCCATGTGTTTTAGGGCATGCAGAGACTTCTTAGGTGGATAATTTGGGAAAGCTGGTAATACTTGTTGGCGATGGGACTGAGCGTCTTTTGCAGTATATAGTCATATTATCTTGGTAATAGGTAAGAACATGTATCAGAGTTGAAGCTCTCAGATGAATAAGCTATCCTGTTAGTAACTAAAAACTAGTAAGCTTTTGGGTCTCAGAGGGAGGAACCAGTAATTATAAAGGTTAGTGATAAAATAGTCTTCCTGGGAAAACTGTTTTTTTGTTTTGTGTTAGTCACTCAGTCGTGTCTGATTCTTTGCAACTCCATGGACTGTAGCCTGTCAGGCTCCTCTGTCCATGGAATTCTCCAGGCAAGAATACTGGAGTGGGTTGCCATTCCTTTCTCCGGGGGATCTTCCCAACCCAGGTATCCACCCCATGTCTCCTTCATTGCAGGCAATTCTTTACTGTCTGAGCTACCAGGGAAGCTCTAATTTTTTTTTTTTTTTTTGCTCTAAATACTAAATAATTGCTATTGTTTGGTGTATATATATGTATATACATGCATACATACATTTATGACATAGTATATATACACATATTTATGTTTAAATAAAAATATAGATGAATATATACTAGCAAGCATGTATTTCTTAAATACATATGTATTATATGTGAAAAATTCAAATTAGTTCATATTAGTTTTTATCCATTAATCAAATTCTATTCTTCATGGAAGTTAATACACATAATTCCAACTATGGAGTACTAAATAGCCTACATTTACACAGTAGATTCAAAATGAGAATAATAGCGCATTTATTCATTTGTGGAAGTCACTCTTTTGAGGTACTTCTTCTTTTGTGACCTTTGTTTAACTTCACAAGGAAAAAAATCATCCTTTTTGGTTTTACCTAATCAATGAAAAATGCTGCAGCAAAACGTAAGAATATCTGAAAATATTTTGTCAAACTGGGGCTAATGCTCAGTATAAAGCTGTGTGCAAATAAAGGTATGTTTTGAATATTTCAGTGCTTAAAGTATCATCTGATCCATTTTGAAAGGCAGATGCAAGAGGATCAGCTTCAATTTTAGTTTCTGCATATATATTTGTTTGTTTCTAAGATATCTTTTTTTCTGGCATGAAATTTTAGATGATATTAACCAGCCACAAAACTATTTGTCAATAGCCAGACTTAATCTTGAATAATGCACTGTGAGACACAAGTTTTAAATGGTTTCTTGAGCACTGATGCACAGAAATCATCCAGAGTACCATTAGCTATACAAGGTAGCATATAAGGAAAAGAAAATTTGCTCAGATAAAAAACACAATCAAAAAGCATAGTTGCAAAAAAAGTTCATGTCAGTCTTTGGATGCTTTATTTATATCAAGCATGTATACTTGTTCTAAAGCAAATAATCAAAGGAATGCCAAAGTTCACTCTTATTCAGCCATTTTATCTTTTGCAGAATAAGAAAATCTTTAGAAGCTTTTAATCAGATAAATACAAATTCATTATACATTTTCTGCTGAATCTATTTTCATAGAAGTTTTTCAATTAAGATATTTGAAAACTGCTAGAAGTAACTTCTAGAAAGCATATGCATGGAAAATACTTCAATTTCATGAATTTATTGTCCAACAGAATTTTTAGAAACACCAAACTTAGTTCCATGTTTGAGACTTTTCCTCACCATCTGTGTATCTATTGTTTTATATGGAAATAAATCTTTTAGAAATAAAATTTATAAAACATACATTTCAATCAATCATGAGACAGCACAGAAAGACTATTCTGGCTATATTTTCTGTTGAACATGGATGTGCAAATAAAATTAGTTTTGAAAATGCCATTTACAAATTTGCAGAAATTAAGTTGTAAAAAAAATTTCTATGCATTATCACAACAGGCCAATTTATAGATATGTCTTCCACCTTTTGCAAAAAGAAATGTTAAGTTTTTCTTGTAACAGTAAGCTTCATGTTGTCCATGTTTCTTTTCATAAATTACTGGTTTTATTATGTATATAAACTTGTGCATAAGAAGACTATCACTGTCTACATTTCTGTGCACTATTATAATCACTCCATTATTATTGTTAAAGATTTTTTTTTAGGGTTTTTTATGCTTGTTTGTTTCCTTTTAGGAACAAAATATGTTACATATGCCAATGGTTGTAGGGCCTTCAGGAAACAAATCATCTTCTTGTTTTCCTAGAATTGAACTTCTTTAACAGAAAAATGATTGATTACACAAACAGGTTGTGATCTCAGAAAAGTTGGCACTCAAAAGCTGTAATTCTCAGCTAGTCTCAGGCATCTACAAAGTTAAAAAAAAAATTGATCATTGACCTAGGAAAATTTTGAATAGCTTTTGAATAATCTTTTAGGATTATATATTTCTTTGGAGGTTATATCAGTTCAGTTCAATTCAATTGCTCAGTCGTGTCCGACTCTTTGCAACCCCATGAACTGCAGCACACCAGGCCTCCCTGTCCATCACCAACTCCTGGAGTCCACCCAAACCCATGGGGGATATATATATATATATATATATATATATATATGTGTGTGTGTGTGTGTGTGTGTCTGTGTGTGTGTGTGTGTATATATATATATATATATATATACTATTTCAAATAATGAATTTTTTCTTGGCGGAATTTCAACTTCTCTTTTGAGTCTTTGCTTTTTTTCTAAAATAAAAGTATTTAACAAAAAGTTAGTAGTATAACCTGTTCATTTTTTGAGGTTAGCAATGGCTTGTTTAGTATACTATAGAGTCATAGGGCTTCCTAGGTGGTGCTAGTTGTAAAGAACCCACCTGACAATCAGGAGACCCAGGAGATGCAGTTCGATCCCTGAGTCGGGAAGATAGATGATCTGGAGGAGGCCATAGCAACCCACTCCAGCATCATGGCCTGGAAAATCCCATGGACAGAGGAGCCTGGAGGGCTACAGTCCATAGGATCACATAAAGTTGGACATGATTGAAGCAACTTAATACACAGACAAAGAGTCATAAGAGAATGTTAAATTCTTAGATCTTGATTAGGGACTTGATAGAATAAAAGCTGGTTTCAGTAAATGCTGGAGGCATTTCACTCCAAGAATATTGTTGATTCTCTTTGGAAGAGGCAAATACTGATCCAAGTGAGAACTAAGGAAAAGCAAAAGTCTTACCAGTCCACCAAAAGTGTGTGGGTATGAGAACCACTGAAGAGCGAGTTGTATTTGCTTCAGATCAGATCAGATCAGTCGCTCAGTTGTGTCCGACTCTTTGTGACCCCATGAATCGCAGCACGGCCATGCCTCCCTGTCCATCACCAACTCCTGGAGTTCACTCAGACTCACGTCCATCGAGTCAGTGATGCCATCCAGCCATCTCATCCTCTGTCGTCCCCTTCTCTTCCTGCCCCCAATCCCTCCCAGCATCAGAGTCTTTTCCAATGAGTCAACTCTTTGCATGAGGTGGCCAAAGTACTGGAGTTTCAGCTTTAGCATCATTCCTTCCAAAGAAATCTCAGGGCTGATCTCCTTCAGAATGGACTGTATTTTCTTAGGACCCACCAAAACATGAAAGATTTCAAGCTTGTTCATAGCTCAGAAACCTGTCTACTGTTTTGACAGGCCACATAGGTGTGTTGCTTTAATGGAAAGCATTATAAGCCCCATTTTTATGAAATCTTTCACAATAGGAGCAGTCCTTTCTGTTGGGGTTCAGTTGATGTACTAATAATTCATGTATGAAAGAGTCCTCGTGTATTTGTAGAAAGAATCTGTGATGACTGTTGATTTCACTGAGTCTATGGTTTCACGTTGATATCTCCATTGAAGTTTCTCCCTATCACATTTTCTAGAGAGGTATTACAGAGAAGAAACTTATGCTGGTGAGTTAGAGGGACAAGAGTTAAAGTTGCAGGTTTTTTTAGGGGAGAGTTTTAGGGGTATTTTAATCTTTACCATCTGAAGTATTCTTCTGACTCACAGGAAGTGGTACAAAGAATGATAAGAAAATTTGTTGTTGTAAGAGAATCAGTGGACTTGAGAACTACAGTCCTGCTTAGAATGCATTCATATTCCATCAGGATTAGGAGTTGTTACTACTTTTTTTTTTTTAATCTAGCTAGAAAGAGTCAATTTTCCTTTAGCTTTTTTTATTGATAGTGTCAGCAAGTTTTCCTATAAAAGCTTTGTTATGTGTTGTCCCTTAAGGGTAGGGTTCCAAAAGCTGATCTATTATGTTGCTTTATTTTTATGGCCATTATTTTATTTTGAGCTGTATTTTAAAAATTAATATAAAGTCTCTTGCTATTAGCCTATCATTTGTTTACATTCCAGAACTGTTCTGTTAGTAAGCTATTAACCAAAGAGTGGAAAGGGCCACTAAATATCATCACAGGCTATCCCTAAAGACTGTCTCAAGGTTATGATGAATTCTGTTGACTTGTCCTTTTGCCATTTGCAGGAATGAATTAATTTCCATTCTGTTTTTAACAACAACAACAACAAAATGCAGTAGAGTTCCTTAAAGTTGTTCTACTTAATATCCTCTGAGATGTCCTAATTCAGTAAAACTTACTTACCTTCAACTGTTGTCAGTTATTTACTATTGCTACGTTGAAAGGTCTCATTGGCTGTGTTAAGTATCCTGAATGAATTTTGTTGAAAACATTACCTGATAAAGCCCTGGGATCAAAGACCATTAAGGACATGCCTGTAATTTAACAAATGCGATTCATCAATTCACTGTAGCAAAGGAGAACACACCAGAGGAAATATGGAGTATCTTAGTAAGGATGACTTGAGGCCAGTACAGTTGATTTACTGGTTTATCTTATTAACTTTGTTTACCTAGGAAGTAGGAGGAACCAAAACAGAGTAAGAGTTTTTTACTGGAGAAGCAGTAACTAATCATGTTAAATAAAAAAGAGATGATTTGTTTTTCTGTGGCTATGTAATGTAGTTGCAATTGTCCATGTTTAGATAAGATTGTGGTATGATATTGTTTTTATCTTGCTTTGTCATGGTCATTGAGTAATCTTGTCTTATATTATTGAATGCTTAATTTTTTTCTGTTCATAGTGAGTACAACTGTTGGTTTAGCTGTCAACTGAATGGAAATTATTTTCCAGTCTCACCACAGATCCCTGCTGGTCAAATGCTGTGAATATAATTCCATCTTACTGAAGTTATATGGCCCATGTTGACTCTGATTATTATTACCAGCTGTGCTGTGCCACTTGGGGTTTGAAATATTCTCTTCTGAAATCACAGAAATGAGCCCATTTAGTCTCCCCCATGGTAATTGCTGTTGTTTTTCAGTTGCTCGGTTGTGTCCTACTTGTTGTGACCCCAAGGACTGCAGCACACCAGGCTTCCCTGTCCTTCATCATTGCCCTTAATTTGCTCAAACAATTGTCCAATGAGTCAATGTACCATCCAAACATCTCATCCTCTGTTGTCCCATTCTCCTCCTGCCTTGAATCTTTCCCAGCATCAGGATCTTTTCCAAATAGTTGGCTTTTTGACTCAGGTGGCCAAAATTTTGGAGCTTTAGTTTCAGCATCAGACCTTCCAGTGAATATACAGGGTTGATTTCCATTGGATTGACTGCTTTGATCTCCTTGCTGTCCAAAGGACTCTCAAGAATCTTCACCAGCACATCTTTCCTAAATTATAAGCTCCTGTCACAGCTTCCCAAAATGCAGATGTTTTATTCATTACCTCAATAAATATATTAATGACTTGGTAAAAGGAATGTTTTCCATGTCCTCCCAAGGGGTATAGTTGAGTTCAGTTCAGTCACTCAGTCGTGTCTGACTCTTTGCAACCCCATGAATCACAGCATGCCAGGCCTCCCTGTCCATCACCAACTCCTGGAGTTCACCCAAACTCCTGAGCATCGAGTCAGTGATACCATCCAGCCATCTTGCCTCTGTCGTGCCCTTCTCCTCCTGCCCCCAATCCCTTCCAGCATCAGGGTCTTTTCCAATGAGTCAGCTCTCTGCATGAGGTGGCCAAAATATTGGAGTTTCAGCCTCAGCATCAGTCCTTCCAATGAACAACGGCATCAATTCTTCGGCACTCAGCTTTCTTCACAGTTCAATTCTCACATCCATACATGACCACTGGAAAAACCATAGCCTTGACTAGACTGACCTTTGTTGGCAGAGTAATATCTTTGCTTTTTAATATGCTGTCTAGGTTGGTCATAATGTTCCTTCCAAGGAGTAAGTGTCTTTTAATTTCATGGCTGCAGTCACCATCTGCAGTGATTTTGGAGCCCAAAATTAAAGTCTGCCACTATTTCCCCATCTGTTTCCCATGAAGTGATGGGACCAGATGTCATGATCTTCGTTTTCTGAATGTTGAGCTTTAAGCCAACTTGTTCACTCTCCTCTTTCACTTTCATCAAGAGCCTTTTTAGTTCCTCTTCACTTTCTGCCATAAGAGTGGTGTCATCTGCATATCTGAGGTTATTGATATTTCTCCCAGCAATCTTGATTCCAGCTTGTGCTTCTTCCAGCACAGCATTTCTCATGATGTACTCTGCATAGAAGTTAAATAAGCAGGGTGAGGATATACAGCCTTGACGTATTCCTTTTCCCATTTGGACCCAGTCTGTTGTTCCATGTCCAGTTCTAACTGTTGCTTCCTGACCTGCATACAAATTTCTCAAGAGGCAGATCAGGTGGTCTGGTATTCCCATCTCTTTCAGAATTTTCCACAGTTTATTGTGATCCACAAAATCAAAGGCTTTGGTGTAGTCAATAAAGCAGAAATAGATGTTTTTCTGGAACTCTCTTATTTTTTCCATGATCCAGTGGATATTGGCAATTTGATCTCTGGTTCCTCTGCCTTTTCTAAAATCAACTTGAACATCTGGAAGTTCACAGTTCACATATTGCTAAAGGCTGGCTTGGAGAATTTTGAGCATTACCTTACTAGCATGTGAGATGAGTGCAATTGTGTGGTAGTTTAAGCATTCTTTGGCATTGCCTCTCTTTGGGATTGGAATGGAAACTGACCCCAAAAAAGATGTTCTTTTCATTATAGGGGACTGGAATGCAAAAGTAGGAAGTCTTTCAGGAAGAAAAGTTTCTTCTTCCCAGGAAGAAACACCTGGAGTAACATGCAAATTTGGCCTTGGAGTATGAAATGAAGCAGGGCAAAGGCTAATAGAGTTTTTTCAAGAGAACGCACTGGTCATAGCAAACACCCTCTTCCAACAACACAAGTGAAGACTCTACACATGGACATCACCAGATGGTCAACACTGAAATCAGATTGATTATATTCTTTGCAGCCAAAGATGGAGAAGCTCTATACAGTCAGCAAAAAAAGACCAGGAGCTGACTGTGGCTCAGATCATGAACTCCTTATTGCCAAATTCAGACTTAAATTAAAGAAAGTAGGAAAAATCACTAGACCATTCAACTATGACCTAAATCAAATCACTTATGATTATACAGTGGAAGTGAGAAATAGATTTAAGGGAATAGATCTGATAGACAGAATGCCTAATGAACTATGGACGGAGGTTCATGACATTGTACAGGAGACAGGGATCAAGACCATCCCCATGGAAAAGAAATGCAAAAAATCAAAATGGCTGACTGGGGATGCCTTGCAAACATCTGTGAAAAGAAGAGAAGTGAAAAGCAAAGGAGAAAAGCAAAGACATAAGCATCTGAATGCAGAGTTCCAAAGAATAGCAAGAAGAGATAAGAAAGCTTTCCTCAGTGATCAATGCAAAGAAATAGAGGAAAACAACAGAATGGGAAAGACTAGAGATCTCTTCAAGAAAATTAGAGATACCAAGGGAACATTTCATGCAAATATGGGCTCGACAAAGGACAGAAATGGTATGGACCTAACAGAAGCAGAAGATATTAAGAAGAGGTGGCAAGAATACACAAGAACTGTACAAAAAATATCTTCACAACCCAGATAATCACAATGATGTGATCACTGACCTAGAGGCAGACATCCTGGAATGTGAAGTCAAGTGGGCCTTAGAAAGCATCACTATGAACAAAGCTAGTGGAGGTGATGGAATTCCAGTTGAGCTATTTCAAATCCTGAAAGGGTATAGTTAGGAGTGGCTAATTAGTACAAATACAATAGCATAGTCAATGACTTCTTGTATTCTTGAGCCTTCAGAGTTTTTCACACAGCTTACACCAAAATATGACATTGATTCTTACCAACTTAAAGTCAGATTATAATTAGCCACCTAGCAGATTACTTAAGATGCTGTTAATGTATGAGCCCATATTCAGTTCTGTTCAGTTGCTCAGTCATGTCCGACTCTTTGCAACGCCATGAATCACAGCACACCAGGCCTCCCTGTCCATCACCAACTCCCAGAGTTCACTCAAACTCATGTCCATCAAGTTGGTGATGCCATCCAGCCATCTCATCCTCTGTCATCCCCTTCTCCTCCTGCCCCCAATCCCTCTCAGCATCAAGGTCTTTTCCAATGAGTCAACTCTTCATATGAGGTGGCCAAAATATTGGAGTTTCAGCTTCAGCATCAGTCCCTCCAATGAACACCCAGGACTGGTCTCCTTTAGGATGGACTGATTGGATCTCCTTTCAGTCCAAGGGACTCTCAAAAGTCTTCTCCAACACCACAGTTCAAAAGCATCAATTCTTCGGCACTCAGCTTTCTTCACAGTCCAACTCTCAGATCCATACATGACCATCCTAAATCCGAAGCCAAGTCAAAATTATATTTTTTCCTTTTGCTAATACTCTTAGAAATGACTGCAATACAAGCTCTTCAGACCCCTAATGACACATATTAATAAGTTCCATAAGCATTTCTATGTTGAGGCTATCTATTCCCCATTTTGAGCTTGTACTTCCCTATTTTAGGTTGAGATATTCTTTTGCATGCTGGGACTTTTGCTATGAGTCTAGAAATAGTATTAAGAGTAGATTTGGGTCTTTATGAGTATCTGAATCCCTTTGATAGGGAAATGAACTTGGTAAAGCTTAAGAAGATTTTTATATGGCAGAAAACTAACCTGTTCAAAATAGGTAATATGAACTGCTTCCACTGATAAGGCAGGTTGAAAGGGATTCAGAGTTCTTATGCTAATGCATGTAATTCCAAATACTCCCATAATAATTCTCCTTTATTACTAGGTCATTTACCTTAGAGCAAAAGATCTGGAGATGTTAACATTTTAACTTCACAGTAATTAACCCAGGCTCTCGATTTGATCTTTTAACTATAGGAGGCAAGAGACACCTTGAATATGTCATTCAAGGCTTCTTATTTTTCACTTTTATTTTGGAGTCAGAAATTCATAGTCTGAAATTTCTTCTCAATTTATCTTTTCTTCATGTGCGTTCATAGTTTTAATCAAAAGAACCATCTGACAGTTCAATTCATACAATCTGTTTCAGTTCAGCTCAGTCACTCAGTCATGTCTGACTCTGCCACCCCATGAACTGCAGCATGCCAAGCCTCCTTGTCCATCACCAACTTCCGGAGTCCAGCCAAACCCATGTCCATTGTGTCAGTGATGCCATCCAACCATCTCATCCTCTCTCATCCCCTTCTCCTCCTGCCCTCAATCTTTCCCAGCATCAGGGTCTTTTCAAATGAGTCAGTTCAGCTTCAACATCAGTCCCTCTAATGAACACACAGGACTGATCTTAAGGATGGACTGGTTGGATCTCCTTACAGTCCAAGGGACTCTCAAGAGTCTTCTCCAACACCACAGTTCAAAAGTATCAATTCTTCACTGCTCAGCCTTCTTTATAGTCCACCTCTCTCATCCGTATATGACCACTGGAAAAACTATAGCCTTGCCTAGATGGACCTTTGTTGGCAAAGTAATGTTTCTGCTTTTTAATATGCTGTCTAGGTTGGTCATAATTTTCCTTCCAAGGAGCAAGTGTCTTTTAATTTCATTGCAATCACCATCTGCAGTGATTTTGGAGCCCAGAAAAATAAAGTCAGCCACTGTTTCCCCATCTATTTACCATGAAGTGATGGGACCGGATGACATGATCTTCGTTTTCTGAATGTTGAGCTTTAAGCCAAATTTTTCACTCTCCTCTTTTACTTTCATCAAGAGGCTCTTTAGTTCTTCTTCACTCTCTGCCATAAGGGTGGTGTCATCTGCATATCTGAGGTTATTGATATTTCTCCCGGCAATCTTGATTCCAGCTTGTGCTTCCTCCAGCTCAGTGTTTCTCATGATGTACTCTGCATATAAGTTAAATAAGCAGAGTGACAATAATCTGTTTAACCCATAACAACTAAGAGCCACAGATCCTTGACCTCCAAAGGCTGTTTCCTCCATCTGTACTTTATTCCGTGACACTACTGTTGATAATTTGAATAATTCTTCTGCAATAGATGATTAATGCTAATTTCCTTCCCTGGAAATGAAACATCCTGAGGCTCTTCAAACATATAAGCTGAAATATATTTCAGCATTTATTTTGAGAAGGTAACCTTTATAGTCATTAAAAGAAAAGAATGAATAACAACAAGAAATTTAAATGTAAAGCATACATTAAAAGGTAATAAACTCTGTATATCAATTACTTCATTAAAAGTGCCTGTAGTTCTCCTCTGTATTCATCTCTCTAAAGAATGAGATCCTCAGATTGGTGTAAATGCAAATCAAGCTCTGTATCATTCATAAGAAGAAAAATAAAGGAAAAAAGAGAAAACAGTTATGTTAAAAACAAATGAAAAAACAGAAAATTCAACAAACAAAAGCACTGGAATCAAAAATACAATATAGATTTCATGGACAAAAATACTAGATAAAAACTAAGCAAGAAAAGATGTAGAGGTTGAAAAATTATTAAGGAAGAAGCTGGAACACACTTAGTATCTATGAACAAAGCAAAATGGCACCTAAATTTGTATAGCAAACTCCTAGAAATAGAGGATTTTAATTAACTTCATGCAACATAATGATAATCAGAAAATTATAATGGAAAAATATTTATACATCTTTCAGACTCTATGTTAAAACAGAATGAAAACAGACAAGAAATGTAGAGGCATGTATATGCATAACATTTAACTCTCTCAGAATAATTTTTTGTGTTCATGGATGGTTTATAAAAATTATATATTTGTCAAAAAGAAGTTGTTAATAAAGTACTCCAAATAGCAATTTATAGGCTATGTGTATATATATCCTGATTGTGATAGAATTATGCTATAATACAAATAATAGTAATACTACACACAAATTATTTTCATACAAAATTAGTTTTTCAAAAGTAACCACTTATCAGAAAAAAATTATACATTACTTTATGGAAATTAGGAAATATCACCAATGGGAAAATTAGAACTAAATTGTCAAATTGTCTAGAAAGTAATAAAATGGAAAACATTTCATAAGAAAACCTAATGGAAAATACTAAGTCTTTTTCTAGAGGAAATACAAATATTTATATGTCTTCAATAATTTTAATAAACAATAAATGAACTGCTACTATTAACAGTAAGTGATTAGCAACCACAAATTAAGGATTTTGGGGTGAAACTTAATGAACCAGAAAAATAATTATTCAACAAAATCATTCATTTACTCAGCAAATGTTTTTAGAGTGCTGACTATATGCTAGACATTCTTCTGGGCTTTGGAAAATAGCTTTGAAGAGAAAAAAGAAAAACTCAACCCTCATACAGTTTACACATTTTAGAGAGTAATGATTGGTTCATTAAACATCAATAATTATTTTGTAGAAGTTGAATAGGAAAAATAACTAGGAAGAATAAGGTTAGAATCGGAAAAAAGAAAAAAAAAAAGGTCAGTGAATGTCTCAAGAGGTGGGATACATTGGAGTAAAATCAAACTATTTGGAAAGAGCCATACAACTGTTTGGAGTAAGTCCACTCCATCAATCAACAGTGTTTTAAAGAATAGCTAATAGAAAGCTAATTCTTTAAAAATACCTTTAAATTTTCAAGTAATGTCTTTTTTTGTTTGTTTGTTTTTATCTCTCTCTTTTTTTTTTTACTTTACAATACTGTATTGATTTTGCCATACATCAACATGAATCCACCACGGGTGTACCCACCTCCCTCCCCATACCATCCCTCTGGGTCATCCCAGTGCACCAGCCCCAAGCTTCCTGTATCCTGCATCGAACCTGGTCTGGTGATTCGTTTCTTATATGATATTATACATGTTTCAATGCCATTATCAAAATTTTGAAATTAAAAACAAAACAGCACATAATCAGGTTTAGGAAAAATACTGTATAGTCATTCATAATGAAAGTATGAAAACATTTATAAAATGATGTACATATTCATGGCCATAAATTCAAAATAGGTGATTTTTTTTGGAAAACACAAATTACTTACATTGTTACTATAAGAATAGACAATGAGAAAACAATATACAGAAAGTATTATAAAGCTGAAGTACTACCAGTATTTTAGAAAGTGAAAATTGCTTATTCATTTGAAAATCCAAGAATAATCCACTTAAATATGATAATTTTATGAAAATCAATTTGAGTATAGATTATTCATACAAAATTATACAGGTTTTTCTATTTAAATTAGTATTTAAAATACTAATTTATAAATACTAATTTAAATAGTAAATTTATAAATACTAATTTAAATAGCCACCTTCCCTAGTGGCTCAGATGGTAAAAGAATATGCCTGCAATGCAGGAGACCCAGGTTTGATCCCTGGGTCAGGAAGATCCCCTGGGGAAGGGAATGGCTACCCACTCCAGTATTCTTACCTGGAAAATTGCATGGACAGAGCAGCCTGGCAGGCTACAGTTTCATGAGGACACATAGAGTCAGACATGACTGAGCGACTAGCACACATGTTTATAAATTAATACAAATGTTTAAAATTCAGAAAATTATACAAAATTTAAATAGAGCATAGCTTAGTGAAGGTAGAGAGTAAAATAATCTATAAGGCTTAATTTTTAGGTTTTTCTACTTGAATTTTTAAATGTTTTATATGAGAATTGTATAATTGAGAATGATAATAGTTTTAAAGGAAAAGCAAAGACCTATAAGCTAATGCAAATTCAAATTGCAGAAATGATCCAGAGAAGTTTGCTAAATATATCTAGCAAAAAATACCATGCAACCTTATGCTTTTAAGTATACATATGATAAAGAAATTGCTGTTTAATTGAAAACTACTGGCATAAATATTCCAACTTAAGGCTGGTTTGAAAGAAAGCTCATTTCTGTCCAAATGAGCAAGATGAGCAATTAAATGCTGGGCATGACTCAGGAATAACTGCTTAGCATATGCTGTGATCACATAAAAGTTTCATTTGTACAATAACAAATGAAAGCATTACTGTTGCCATTATGATAATATATCAGTTCAGAGCTTAGTGAAATATTTTGTCCTTCCTGTTTGTCTTTTATCAAATACTTTGCAAATTATTTTATTTAACGTTAAAGTTTTATAAACAGTAGTGGTCGACCACTGAAGAGAATTTTAAACAGTCTAAGTGATTGTGAATATATCAAGCTAATTATCAAATGAAAAACCAAACTTCACAAGCAGTGTTGTTTTTCAAATGACTTTGTTCCTATGAACATCAATGTACAAATTAGATCAAGATCAGAAAGTATCAAAATGCCACAGGACAATAGTAAAGTAACATTATTACATGGCTAATACTGAATAATATAATTTTTACAAGTAATATCTGAATCTAGCAATAGTCACGTAGTTTATCATTTGTTATTTAAGATTTATATTTGTTGCTATAACACAAAAATTATAAACAAAAATTGTAGAAGATAGAAATTTCATTTTCCTCACTTTCCTGTATAACAAAGTGAAAGTGAAAGTCGCTCAATCGCATCCGACTCTTTGCAACCCCGTGGACTATACAGTGAGTGAAATTCTCTAGGCCAGAATACTGGAGTGGGTAGCCTTTCCATTCTCCAGGGGATCTTCCCAACCCAGGGATTGAACCCACATGTGGGAGACCTGTATAACAAGAAGTAGAATAAATCCATTATGATAAGTGATTATTCATGATGCACTCCAAGTCTTCCAGTTTGTAGTTCTACCCATCCCTAAAGTGCTGCTCAGATTCACATAGTTAATCATGTCTTTAATAAAGGAAAAAAAGGGGGAATGTGGAGGAAGAGGAGTGTGTGCTTGTTCTTGTTAAAGGCACAACGGAAATTACATAAATCTTTTTTCCCCTCATCTCCTGCTAGTACAAGGTAGTTAAAGAGATTAGTTATAACACAGCTTCTGGAGAAACTGAGAATATAGCTAAAGGCTGTGGTTTTAGGTAGCTAACTACTTTCAGGGCTTTTATTACTAAAAAGTGGTAGAAGGGATATTAAAGATAATGTAGTCTTCCAAAAATTTTTGTAAAAAAAAAATAGTTTCACATCACAAAACAGAAAACAGTACTGCACTACTGGGATTATAACAAGTAAGTTAAATTAGCAGTCATACAAAAAAAAAAACACAATTAGAATAGCTGTCAGAATTTAATAATACAGATAAAATGTACATACAAATGAACTCTTTCTTTCTCCCTAGCTATTGCTTTGCCCTCATTTCCCAAGGATTTTAATCTAAATATTTTTAATTCAGTGTTCTGCTGAGATAAATAGGCAGATAATACTATATAAAAGATAGATTTGTTGCTTTACAATGGGGAAACTTTCATGCTTCCTTTCTCTTTTTAATCAAAAAAGATAACCTACCTTTATAGTTGAATACTTCAATTTAGAACATAACTCAATAAACTATTTATCCTGAAGAAAGGACTGTGTGTCTGTTGCATTCTATGTAGCCAATCTAGCTTTCTTTTGACAGGTATTTGTATGGTATACATTTTTGAAACCTTTTTCTTTGAACATGCTGTGTACTGTGCTTAGTTGCTCAGTGGTGTCCAATTCTTTACGACCCCATGGTCTGGAAAACATATCTGTAACCTTATATCTGGTTGATGATTCAGTTTTCACTCTTCTCTGTGCTTTCCTTGTTTTCTTTCTTCCTCCCCCTCCTTCTCTTCCTCCTCCTCCACAACCTAATCTTGATCTTTCTATGGTTCAGCCTGGCAATCTCTGCCATTTAACTGTACATGGACCTTTATATTTAATGTAGTTATTGATATGGTTGGCTTTAAGTCTGCCAATTTGTTATTTGCTTTCTGTATGTTCCCCATCTTTTTGTTCCTTCTCCATGTTGTGTCTCCATAGTTTCTTGAGATTTTTATTTAATATCATGTTTTCAGTGAGACTTACTCCATATTTAGATGCATATCTGATGTGTTTACAAGTGGAAGTGAATGAAGTGTCTTCTTACTCTGCCAGCTCAATCTCCCTCTACAGTGTTTCTTTAACATAGCAATATACCTTCCTTATATAAGTATTCTTTGGTTCTTCCCTCTCATCCTTTGTCTGTTTAGTAATTTTACCTCTGAAGGTGTCATCATTTTTGCTTTAAAGAATCAATTATTTTTTCGAGAAATATTTAGAGGGAAAAAGTTATATTTATTCACGTTTACTAACTCCATTCAGTTCAGTTCAGTTCAGTTCAGTCGCTCAGTCGTGTCCGATTATTTGTGACCCCATGAATCGCAGCATGCCAGGCCTCCCTGTCCATCACCAACTCCTGGAGTTCACTCAAACCCACGTCCATCGAGTCAGTGATGCCATCCAGCCATCTCATCCTCTGTCGTCCCCTTTACTCCTGCCCCCAGTCCCTTCCAGCATCAGAATCTTTTCCAATGAGTCAACTCTTCACATAAAGTGGCCAAAGTACTGGAGTTTCAGCTTTAGCATCAGTCCTTCCAAAGAACATCCAGGGCTGATCTCCTTCAGAATGGACTGGTTGGATCTCCTTGCAGTCCAAGGGACTCTCAGGAGTCTTCTCCAACACCACGGTTCAAAAGCATCAATTCTTCGGAGCTCAGCTTTCTTCACAGTCCAACTCTCACATCCATACATGACCACTGGAAAAACCATAGCCTTGACTAGACGGACCTTTGTTGGCAAAGTAATGTCTCTGCTTTTCAATATGCTATCTAGGTTGGTCATAACTTTCCTTCCAAGGAGTAAGCGTCTTTTAATTTCATGGCTGCAGTCACCATCTGCAGTGATTTTGGAGCCCAAAAAATAAAGTCTGACACTGTTTCCACTGTTTCCCCATCTATTTCCCATGAAGTGATGGGACTGGATGCCACAATCTTAGTTTTCTGAATGTTGAGCTTTAAGCCAACTTGATCACTCTCCTCTTTCACTTTCATTAAGAGGCTCTTTAGCTCCTCTTCACTTTCTGCCATAAGGGTGGTGTCATCTGCATATCTGAGGTTATTGATATTTGTCCCGGCAATCTTGATTCCAGCTTGTGCTTCTTCCAGCCCAGCGTTTCTCATGATGTACTCTTCATATAAGTTAAATAAGCTGGGTGACAATATACAGCCTTGATGTACTCCTTTTCCTATTTGGACCCAGTCTGTTGTTCCATGTCCAGTTCTGTTACTTTCTGACCTGCATATAGGTTTCTCAAGAAGCAGGTCAAGTGGTCTGGTATTCCCATCTCTTTCAGAATTTTCCACAGTTTATTGTGACCCACACAATCAAAGGCCTTGGCATAGACAATAAAGTCATCAGTCATACTATAATGAAGACTAACTTCATTACTCTTCATTATAGTATGATTGCTGAATTTTCACCTTGCCTCATTTTATTTCATTCTGAAAAACTTTGTTTAAAATCTTTTTAGTATGTAGATGATAAATTCTTTAATTTTGTTTTTGTTTTTGACTCTTCTGTTTGAAATAGTATTTTTATTTATTTTGTGCAAAATAATTTTACTGGCTATATAATTGGAAATTGAAGAACTGTCCCATCTCTCTTTCCTCAACACTTTAAATATTTTTGTTGCTGCTTAGTGTGGGGTGGGGGGAGGGACTCCTGTGTCTTAATTTCATTCCAACAAGAGTTTGATCATATCTATCTTTGTTTGCTAGTATTCACTGTGCCTTTTATTCCCCATCTGACTTTTTATAAGACATCTCTCTTTTCCATGTCTTTACTGTAGTATATATATATACTACAGAATATAATTTAGTATATAATTTAATTTGTTTTTCTCTTTATGTTACTTGAGATTTACTGATGATTTTAGGAAGTTTGGGTTTTCATCAAATTTGTACATGTATTCCAACATTTAAAATATATATATTAATATATTTAAACACAATTATATATTAGTGAAAGTGAAAGGCATTCAGTTGTGTCTGACTCTTTGCAACTCCATGGACTGTAGCCTGCCAGGCTCCTCTGTCATGGAATTCTACAGGCAAGAATACTGGAGTAGGTAGCCATTCCCTTTTCCAGGGGATCTTCCCAACCCAGGGATTGAACCCATGTCTCCTGCATTGCAGACAGATTTTTTACCATCTGAGCCACCAGGGAAGCCCAATTTATATATTAAATGTGTGTTTATATATATATATATATATATATATATATATATATATATATATAATATATATATATTATATATATAATGCTTTATACATATTTTATATAGATAAAGAATATACATATTATTTCATTTTCCC
The DNA here is from genome assembly GCF_029378745.1 of Bos indicus. Classification (NCBI taxonomy): domain Eukaryota; kingdom Metazoa; phylum Chordata; class Mammalia; order Artiodactyla; family Bovidae; genus Bos; species Bos indicus. The sequence continues at coordinate 22,987,977 of NC_091776.1, read as the reverse complement.
ATTTCAAAGGCTCAATTTTACTTATGTTAGATATTTGTTATTGATTATTGTCACTGAAGTTTTATTTTTTAGTTCATTTTAAACTGTCTCTGCTATGTCCTCAAATTCACTGATCTGATGTTAATCTAATTTAAATGAAGGTTTCATCTGTGACAGTGTAATTTTTGACTCTAAAAATTCATTTGGTTCTTTTGCATGTGTTTGATTTTTCTCCTCATTATGCTTATATTTTTCTTTACATCCTTGAGCATATTTGTTATAGCTGTTTTTAAAATCTAATTTGTCATTTTCTTGTTTCTTTGCATGTGTAGTAATACAAAATTAGATCCTGATATTGTGAATACTATATTTTTGTGTCCCTGGATTTTGTCTTTTGCTTAAAAGGGCTAAAGTTTACTTCTGCAGGCAGTTAAGCATTTTATAATTGAGCTTTACCCACTGTAGACTTGTTTTTTAAAGTTTGGTTAGTGTATATCCATGGCTGAGTTTTAACTGGGGACAATTTAGTCCAATTACTATGGCATGAATCTTCTGTGGTCTCTATTCCATCTTTCAGTGAAATTTCTAGTATATATGGTGAAAACCTGAGTATCTTCTAGCCCTGTGTAAACTCTTAAAATTGTTTAGCTTATTCCTTCCTGATAGTTCTTTTCCTCAGTGTGTTAGTTTTACCCTGTGCAAGCACAGATTAATGTTCTTCAGTATTCTTTTAGGGGATTCCCTGGTGGCTCAGACAGTAAAGAGTCTGTCTGCAATGTGGGAGACCCGAGTTCGATCCCTGGGTCAGTAAGATCCTCTGAAGAAGGAAATGGCAACCCACTCCAGTAATCTTGCCTGGAAAATGCCAAGGACAGAGAAGCCTGGCAGGCTACAGTCCATGGGGTCACAAAGAGTTGGACATGACTGAGCAACTTCATTTCACTTCACATTCTTTTAGATCTCTTCTTCATGTTAATTCCCTCTACTTAGGTACTCTGACCTGAAAAATGCCAGCTTTACTCTTTCAGTTGTACCCTCTGTTTTCTCAACTCAGAAACCCTTATATATTTTCTCTAAGACTCTTTCTCTATGCACTATAATCTGGAAAGTAACTTGAATTGGAAGGAAAGTGCCATTGTAAGGCTTATATTATTTAATTATAAATCAATTGTTTTCTATTTTTTGAGAGAACATTTTCTACAACTTGGAAATGAAGAAAATATGAGTCTAAGGTTATATTTTCTGAATTACAGACTAATTTTCTAATTTGAAAATAATTTACTATTGAAAATAATAAAGATACTTGTAGTAAATAGCCAAAAATGAAGAAAAGAAAAAAAAAAAAAAAAGAAGGGATAAATGTTAGCCAGGTAATACATTATTTTCTAGATTTTATATTGCCTTTTTTGAAATTTAATATTTGTGAGTTTATCTTTCACTTAGCTACATATTTTGCTTTTAATTTTGTAGCATAATATTGTATTAAGAATGTCATTAAATTATAATATTTAGTCCTGTTGTTCAGTTGCTTAGTTGTGTCCAACTCTTTACAACCCCATTGATTGCAGTATGTTAGGCTTCCCTACCCTTCACCATCTTCCAGTTTGCTCAAACTCTTGTGCATTGAATCATTGATAATATCCAACCATCTCATCTTCAGTCATTCCCTTCTCCTCCTGCCTTCAGTCTTTTCCAGCATCATTGGTCTTTTTCTGTGTGTCAGCTCTTCCCATCAAGTGGCCAAAGTATTGGAGTTTTAGCTTCAGCATCAGTCCTTCCAATGAATATTCAAAGTTGATTTCCTTTAGGATTGACTTGTTTGAACTCCTTGCTGTCCAGAAGACTCTCAAAAGTTTCCTCCAGCACCACAGTTCAAAGGCATCGGTTCTTTGGCACTCGGGCTTTTTTATTGACCAGCTCTCATATCTGTACATGCCTACGGAAAAATGATAGCTTTGGCTAAATGGACCTTTGTAGGTCTTCTACACTTTTAATGCACTGTCTAGATTTGTCATTGCTTTTCTTCCAAGGAGCAAGTGTTTTTCAATTTCATGATTGCAGTAACCATCCACAGTGATTTTGGAGCCCAAGAAAATAAAGTCTGTCATTATTTCTATTGTTGCCCCATCTATTTGCCATGAAGTGATGGGACTAGATGCCGTGATCTTAGTTTTTTGAATGTTGAACTTTAAGCTAGGTTTTTCACTTTCCTCTTTCACTTTTATCAAGAGGCTCTTTAATTTCTCTTCACTTTCTAACATAAGGGTGTGTCATCTGTGTATGTGAGATTATTTATATTTCTCCCTGCAGTCTTTATTCTAGCTTGTTCTACATCCAGCCCAGCATTTCACATGATGTACTCATTCTATATATAAGTTAAATAAGCACGGACAATACACAACCTCGTGGTACTCCTTTCCTAATTTGGAAAAAGTCCAATGTTTCTTGTCTGATTCTAACTGTTTTTTTCTTGATCTGCATACAGGTTTTGCAGGAGGCAGGTAAGATGATCTGACATTCCCATCTCTTATAATTTTCCACAGTTTGTTGTGACCTACACAGTCAAACTATGGACGGAGGTTCGTGACATTGTACAGGACGGGGATCAAGACCATCCCCATGGAAAAGAAAGGAAAAAAGCAAAATGGCTGTCTGGGGAGGCATTACAAATACCTGTGAAAATAAGAGAAGTGAAAAGAAAAGGAGAAAAGGAAAGATATAAACACCTGAATGCAGAGTTCCAAAGAATAGCAAGGAGATATAAGAAAGCCTTCCTCAGAGATCAATGCAAGGAAATAGATGAAAACAACAGAATGGGAAAAACTAGAGAAGAAGAGTCAAGAAAATTAGAGATACCAAGGAAACATGTCATGCAAAGATGGGCTTGATAAAGGACAGAAATGGTATGGACCTAACAGAAGCAGTAGGTATTAGGAAGAGGTGGCAAGAATACACAGAAGAACTGTACAAAAAAGATCTTCACGACCCAGACAATCATGATGGTGTGATCACTCACCTAGAGCCAGACATCCTGGAATGTGAAGTCAAGTGGGCTTTAGGAAGCATCACTACAAACAAAGTTAGTGGAGGTGATGGAATACCAGTTGAGCTATTTCAAATCCTGAAAGATGATGCTGTGAAAATGTCACACTCAATATGCCAACAAATTTGGAAAACTCAGCAGTGGCCACAGGACTGGAAAAAGTGTTTTCATTCCAATCCCAAAGAAAGGCAATGCCAAAGGATGCTCAAACTACAGCACAATTACACTCATCTCACATGCTAGTAAAGTAATGCTCAAAATTATGCAAGCCAGGCTTCAGCAATATGTGAACCATGAACTTCCAGATGTTCAAGCTGGTTTTAGAAAAGGCAGAGGAACCAGAGATCAAATTACCAACATCTGCTGGATCATGGAAAAAGCAAGAGAGTTCCAGAAAAACATCTATTTCTGCTTTATTGACTGTGCCAAAGCCTTTGACTGTGTGGACCACAATGAACTGTGGAAAATTCTTCAAGAAATGGGAATACCAGACCACCTGACCTGCCTCTTGAGGTCAGAAAGCAACCGTTAGAACTGCACATGGAACAACAGATTGGTTCCAAATACGAAAGGCAGTATGTCAAGGCTGTATATTGTCACCCTGTTTATTTAACTTATATGAAGAGTACATCATGAGAAACGCTGGGCTGGAAGAAACACAAGCTGGAATCAAGATTGCTGGGAGAAATATCAATAACCTCAGATATGCAGATGACACCACCCTTATGGCAGAAAGTGAAGAGGAACTAAAAAGCCTGTTGATGAAAGTGAAAGAGGAGAGTGATCAAGTTGGCTTAAAGCTCAACATTCAGAAAACTAAGATCATGGCATCTGGTCCCATCACTTCATGGGAAATAGATGGGGAAACAGTGGAGACAGTATCAGACTTTATTTTTGGACGCTCCAAAATCACTGCAGATGGTGATTGCAGCCATGAAATTAAAAGACGCTTGCTCCTTGGAATAAAAGTTATGAACCAACCTAGACAGCATATTAAAAAGCAGAGACATTACTTTGCCAACAATGGTCCATCTAGTCAAGGCTATGGTTTTTCCTGTGGTCATGTATGGATGTGCGTTGGACTGTGAAGAAAGCTGAGCACTGAAGAATTGATGCTTTTGAACTGTGGTGTTAGAGAAGACTCTTGAGAGTCCCTTGCACTGCAAGGAGATCCAACCAGTCCATTCTAAAGGAGATCAGCCCTGGGTGTTCTTTGGAAGGACTGATGCTAAATCTGAGACTCCAATACTTTGGCCACCTCATGCGAAGAGTTGACTCATTGGAGAAGACTCTGATGCTGGGAGGGATTGGGGGGTAGGAGAAGAAGGGGACGACAGAAGATGAGATGACTGGATGGCATCACCGACTCGATGGACATGAGTTTGGGTACACTCCAGGAGTTGGTGATGGACAGGAAGGCCTGGCGTGCTGCAATTCATGGGGTTGCAAAGAGTCAGACACGACTGAGCGACTGAACTGAACTGAACTGAATACAGTTGAAAGCTTTAGTATAGTCAATGACACAGAAGTAGATTTTTCTGTGGAATTTTCTAGCTTTTTTTATGATCCAGTGGATGTTGGCATGGTCCCGTGTATCATCCCGTAGAACCAGTCCTGTAAACCTGGACTTATATTTTCCTGGGATGCACATTCGTACCTGAGGCAGAAGTACCAGGGAATAACCTTACTGGCAATGAAGTCTAGGAAAAAAGACCAACAAATATCCTGAACACATATCACAATTTACTATAGTGTTAAATTTTAAGTAAATATATTTATAAAAATCTGGTTGAAATTTTTATCCTTTTTTAGTGAAACAGATTTTAATCATACTTCTAGACATTGTAGCATTTCTCACAATGACTATAATTTATATTTATAGATAAATGTATTATTTGGAGTAGCATAATTCTCTTTGTACATTTTTAAAACATGTTACAGTTCATGGTGGTAGTGGTTGTTGAGGCGTTAAGTCATGTCTGACTCTTGCGACCCCATGGACTGTAGCCTGCCAGGCTCCTCTATGAGATTCTCCAGGCAAGAATACTGGAATGGATTGCCATTTGCTTCCAGGGGATCTTCTTGACCCAGGAATTGGACTCGGGTCTCCTACATTGCAGGCAGATTCTTTACTGACTGAGCTACGAGGGAAGCCCATATTTGCCCTCAAAAGATCTCAACATTATTTTTTAAAAATTTTTTAATCTATGCCTTAATTGATGTCTCCTTTGTTTATCTAATTAAGTAAATATATTAATAAGATATATTTATTTCTTTTTACCCTTGCTCAAGGAATGTAATAAACTTTGATGAGAAATGTAAAAAAACACAGTAATCTTCACTGTCAGTAAGGTTAGTGGGGTGTGGTGAGGGCTATTGTGAACTGAGTCGTGAAGCTCCAAATTGGCTAGAGCTCTAGCCAGTTGTCACCACAAGAGAATAAGGGTTGGATTTCAAACCTTTTCTCATTAGAAGCCAAAAGACTAGATTTTTATGTTACATGTGCTAATTTTTATGAGGATTTTAAGTTTTTAATTATTTATGCTTATTGAAGTATAGTTCACTAAACAGTGTTTTCAGATGTACAGTAAAGTGATTCAGTTTATATATGTATATATATACATATATATATATACACACACACACTTTTTTTGAGATTCTTTTCTGTTATAGATCTTTACAAGATACTGAATATAGTTCCCTGTGCTATACAGTAGGTCTTTATTAGTTACTTGTATTATATATATAGTGATAATGAAGTTGCTCAGTCATGTCTGACTCTTTGCAATCCCATGGACTGTAGACTGCCAGGTTCCTCTGACCAAAGGATTTTCCAGGCAAGGATACTGGAGTGGGTTGTCATTTCCTTCTCCAGGGGATATTCCTGACCCAGGGATCAAACCCAGGTCTCCCACATTGCAGGCAGTCTCTTTACCATCTGAGCCACTAGGGAAGCCCATAGAATATATATGTTAATCTAAAGTTCCTGGTTCATCCCTCTCCCCTTGCTCTTTGGTAATGTTTGTTTTCTATGTGTATCAGTCTATTTCTTTTTGCAAATAAGTACATTTGTATCATGTGTGCTAATAGAAGTTTTTCTATTGAACATTATCTGCTATATAATCATTCTCAACAGTGATTTCATTTTAAGGCCTCCAGACTGACTTTGCTGTTCATATGTCAGTCTTTTTAGATATTTATCTTGTCATAGTTTTTTTTTTTTTTAATTGATAATGTTTAGTTTGAAGTGAAATATAATTGAAGAGGAAAGTTCTTCTGCTAAGTGATAAATATTTGTGCAACATAGTTCCAGAAACTTGCAAACTTTTACTTTCTCATTTCTCATTCAATGAATGATAGTTTAATCATTGCTATTCAAATAGCTGCTATGATTTAAGTACTGCTAAATAATTGTAAAAATCTAATGAACTCAATTGCTGTGTTGACAGGTTGAAATGATCAATAGTGTCTCATATTGGAACATAACTTCCTTTTGATGATTTCCTAATCTCAGAATGTTGTTATTATCAACTAGCAGCCAAGATATCCCATCAAGATATAAAAAGAAAGTTCTGTTAATTATGCAGCAAGTGTTGCTATACGTCACTGACCTTTTCAAAATTCCTTTTTTGTCAGTGTTTCATAAAGCATTTCTGTAAAGGCATTAAAAATAAACAACAAAAGGTCATTGTTTTAGGCTATTTTTTTATAAATGATTAAGGGAAAGAGACATATTTCAGCATTTTTGCAATATTTTACAAATGGTATTTTTCAGCTAAACTTTTGTGGAAATCTGTATTAAGTGTAAAGCTAATTAAATATATGGAATAACAATGGCTTAGTTCTAAAGCCCTTTGAATCAGCCACTAGGATAACATAAACCTTTGATGGGTTTACATGGTAAAAGAAATCTGCTTTTTATTTTAGATGTGAGGACTAGATTTTTTTCAGAACAGATTTTTGTACTTTCTCTTACTGATTAAGCAAACTTCAGGTGAATAATTTATATGAAAGTTTATAGAAAACCAAAATGCTTATTTTACAGTTTAATTATAAAATATGCATCATCTCATAGACATGTAGATATACATTGCTACGTAAAATTCTTGTTTCAATAAATTTTTATTGTATGTCTGCCAACCAACAGACACTGTTCTTGGCACTAGAAATATTGTCGTGAGCTGAGAAAAAGAGAATTATGCTACAATAAGGATCCATTCCAGGGTTGGAGACAGAAAATTTATGTATATGTAATTTAAAACTACATTAAAAACCCAGAGGAATTAAAAACTACATTTCAGAGTGAACAACAATTATAAATGCTCTGAGGTGAACGAGATCATACCTGGAATGGTTGAGAAACAAGACTGATCCAGTCGCAGAATGACAAATAATAAAGGCCAGATTATATAGGGTTTCTTAATTCATAGAGAGAACTTTGATTTCTGTTCTGACATTCTAATCTGATTTACATCTTAACTAAACCACTGGAATTGCTATTTGCAAATACATGAAAGTCAGGGGTAGAGGCAGTGTGCTAATTAGAGTACTGTATAACCCCAGTTCAGTTCAGTCACTCAGTCGTGTCCAACTCTTTGCGAACCCATGAATTGCAGCACGCCAGGCCTCCCTGTCCATCACTAACTCCTGAGTTCACCCAGACTCATATCCATCGAGTCAGTGATGCCATCCAGCCATCTCATCCTCTGTCGTCCCCTTCTCCTCCTGCCCCTAATCCCTCCCAGCATCAGAGTCTTTTCCAATGAGTCAGCTCTTCCCATGAGGTGGCCAAAGTACTGGAGTTTCAGCTTTAGCATCATTCCTTCCAAAGAAATCCCAGGGCTGATCTCCTTCACAATGGACTGGTTGGATCTCCTTGCAGTCCAAGGGACTCTCAAGAGTCTTCTCCAACACCACAGTTCAAAAGCATCACTTCTTCGGCGCTCAGTCCTCTTCACAGTCCAACTCTCACATCCATACATGACCACTGGAAAAACCATAGCCTTGACTAGACGAACCTTTGTTGGCAAAGTCATGTGTCTGCTTTTGAATATGCTATCTAGGTTGGTCATAACTTTCCTTCCAAGGAGTAAGCGTCTTTTAATCTCATGGCTGCAATCACCATCTGCAGTGATTTTGGAGCCCCCACAAATAAAGTCTGACACTGTTTCCACTGTTTCCCCATCTATTTCCCATGAAGAATGGGACTGGATGCCATGATCTTCGTTTTCTGAATTGAGCTTTAAGCCAACTTTTTCACTCTCCACTTTCACTTTCATCAAGAGGCTTTGTAGTTCCTCTTCACTTTCTGCCATAAGGGTGGTGTTATCTGCATATCTGAGGTTATTGATATTTCTCCTGGCAATCTTGATTCCAGCTTGTGTTTCTTCCAGTCCAGCGTTTCTCATGATATATTCTGCATATAAGTTAAATAAGCAGGGTGACAATATACACCCTTGACGTACTCCTTTTCCTATTTAGAACCAGTCTGTTGTTCCATGTCCAGTTCTAACTGTTGCTTCCTGACCTGCATACAAATTTCTCAAGAGGCAGATCAGGTGGTCTGGTATTCACATCTCTTTCAGAATTTTCCACAATCTACTGTGATCCACACAGTCAAAGGCTTTGGCACAGTCAATAAAGCAGAAATAGATGTTTTTCTGGAACTCTCTTGCTCTTTCCATGATCCAGCGGATGTTGGCAATTTGATCTCTGGTTCCTCTGCCTTTTCTAAAACCAGCTTGAACATCAGGAAGTATGATGTAAATGTGGCTTTGTCCAGGATAGTGACAGATGGTTGCTAAGTTCTGGATATATGTATAGGGATCACCTGAGAAATTAAGACAGAAGCAAAGTGAAAAAGCTTGCTGTGTAGATGTCTGAGGAAGGAGTATTTCAAGGAGATGGAATTTCAGTGGTCAATGCCTTGAGGAGGGAATGTGCATGGAGTACAGGAACAGGAGGAGCCTATGTGGTCAGAGCAGAGTGAATGAATGGCTGAGTGTTGGTAGTTTAGGAGGAGATGTGGTCAGAGAAATAACAGGGACCAAGTAAAGCAGGAGAGGGTTTGTGGCAGGAGAGAAAGAGAGGCAATAAGGTCTGAGGGCCTAAGTAACAAGAATGGAGTTAATAAAAACTGAAATGAGTAAGGCTAGATAGATGTGGCATTAGTTTGGAGGAGAATACCAGCCTAGCTGTTTTTGTTTAGTCACTAAGTAATGTCCAACTCTTTGTGATCCCATAGACTGCAGCATGGAGGCTTCCCGGTACTTCAGTATGTTGCACAGTTTGCTCAAACTCATGTCCTTGAATCATTGATGCCATCCAACCATCTTATCCTCTGTCACCTCCTTCTCCACATGACCTCAATCTTTCCCAGGGTCTTTTCCAATAAGTTGGCTCTTCACATTGGTTGGCCAAAGTATTGGAGCTTCAGCATCAGTCCTTCCAATGAATATTTAAGGTTGATTTCCTTTAGGATTGACTGGTTTTATCTTCTTGCTGTCTAAGGGACTCTCAACAGTCTTCCTGAGCATCACAATTTGAAAGCATTAATTTTTCAGTGCTCAGCCTTCCTTATGATCCAATTCTCACATCTGTACTGAACACTGGAAAAAAATAATGACAACTTTGACTATACAGAACTTCATTGGCAAGTGGTATCTCTGTTTTTTAAATATGCTGTCTAGGTTTCTCACTGCTTTTCTTCCATGAAGCAAGTGTCTTAATTTCATGGCTGTAGTCATGGTCCACAGTGATTTTGGAGCCCATGAAAATAAAAGCTGCCTCTGTTTCCACTTTTCTCCCATCTATTCACCATGAAGTGCTGGGACCAGATGCCATGACCTCCATTTTTTGAATGTTGAGTTTTAAGCCAGCTTTTTCACTTTCCTCTTTCACTTTCCTCAAGAGGCTCTTTGGTTCCTCTTTGCTTTCTGCCATAAGGGTGGTATCATCTGCATATCTTAGGTTGTTGATATTTCTCCTGACAATCTTAATTCCAGCATTTAGAGCCATGATTATATGCTTAATGTTAACAATAGCTGATCTTTTAAGGCTTGTTTTTCTGGTAGTGTTATACTAAAAATGAAGCCCAGTTCTATTCAAAAAAACGTTTATGAACTTAAGAGGCAATCTGCATAAAGTTGTGCAAATAGATTTCAAGTTTAAATGATTTCTCACATTTTTCCATACTGTATATTCAACATTTAAAGATTTATGAATTTAAAGATGGTTTAGCAAACTGTTTTCATTCTCTGTAAAGAAAGGCTCAGTTATCTTTTCTAGTCATGTATTTTCTACTGGTTTTGACTCCTTGCAAGGGTAGTAGAAACACATTTTAAATGCTTGGTCTTTTCTACGTGAGGTGTTTTTAAAGTTAACAGACTTTCCATTTCTATTTTGCATGCTTTTCACACTTATAAACTTACTGCTAACTATTTGTTGTTTAAATGAAAGACTGTACTGACAATTAAATGGAGGCTCATGCATGCTCCACTGCCATATCTTATTATCATCAACGTGAGAGGAAGCAGAATGCTGAAATTACTGGTTTTAGCCTGCATCTGCATGGCCTTATTATGCCTACCAAGGTGAAAATGTCGACTTGAAGAATGTAATTATATAACTTCAACTGCAGTGGTGGCAAGGTTAAATCCTTGCTTTACTGATCTTAAAAACAAGTTTAACTTCTAGGTTTGAAAGTGCATTTTGTTTATGAATATGACCTCTCACTTTTCCTTCCTCTGTTCCTCTTAGATAAGATCTTCCACACAGGTGTTAATTCAATATAGATTTTGGATGTTTTTTAATGGCAACCCACTCCAGTATTCTTGCCTGGAAAATCCCATGGATGGAGGAGCCTGGTAGGCTGCAGTCCATGGAGTCGCTAAGAGTCGGACACATCTGAGCAACTTCACTTTCACTTTTCACTTTCATGCACTGGAGAAGGAAATGGCAACCCACTCCAGTGTTCTTGGCTGGAGAATCCCAGGGACGGGGGAGCCTGGTGGGCTGCCGTCTATGGGGTAGCACAGAGTTGGACACGACTGAAGCGACTTAGCAGCAGCAGCAGTCTTGCTGTATAGGTCACTCAGGCTGTAGAGAATGGGAATAATAAAGATATAGAAAAGTCTATTAGAGGGTTGCTTGTTATATCTCTAGTTACACCCATAGGGCAGGAAGCATTTACAAGAAATATTTGACCAAAATACACTTTTAAAAACAAAATGTGTAGATAGTATACCCTCAGGATATATAAGTTATAATGAAATTTATGTACATAGCCAAAATATGGTCTAACATATGTGTGCATTGCAATAAAAATATGAATAATAATTTAATATTTTTTATTTACCTTGCAATATAACAAGCACATTTTAAAATCTATTTTAAAGAAAAATATTCAAAGATAAAAATCAACTTTTAATTTAATTTACTTTTAAATGATAGTATGTATATTTATTTAAAAGGTAAACTTTTTAAATATTTAGTGTGTATTTTACATATTTTATATTGTATCCCTATTCAATTAACAATGCTTCCTGTCTTAAGGAATATTGAAATGCAGAGATGGGGAACATGTGTATGCCTATGGCAGATTCATGTTGATGTATGGCAAAACCAAAATAATATTGTAAAGTAATTAGCCTCCAATTAAAATAAATAAATTTATATTAAAAAAAACTGTGTATGTTAAGTTCTTTATTTCAAAAATAAGAATGTGAAATGAAACCATTTGTGATTACATACTTATACCTAGAACTCTGGTTATGCCCATACCTGTGTCTGTGACAATGTGTGGATTTACATCACCTATACATCATTATTCTACAGGATATGATGTGTTATGGAATACGAACAAACTTAGAGAAAGCCAGAAATATTCTTCCAGCTGGTGGATGGAGGGAGTGATTTAGAGGGAAAAGAATCGAGGCAGATGCTCTCTGAGTTTCTCATTATGTGGCACATGTGTACTCATAAACTTAGATGTGAGTGTGTCTGGTGGTGGTGATGGGGCACCAGGAAAAAGACAAAAACTACAACCCCATTAGTTATAGGGAAGCTGCAAGCGGAAAGGGCTTCTGTTCTGTTTCCTATTATGCAGGGGGTACTGAGCCTGTTTGCTCTTAGGAATGAAAGGCTCACGGCCTTTCATTAGTAAAATTAAATGTATAATTCTTCTACATCCCCCATGAATCCCACCTGCACCACCAGCAGTAGGATACAAAGCTTTAGAAAGTAAAGGAAGGCACTTTTTTTTGCATTTCTAAATTGAAATATAAACACAGTATCTTTTCAGCAATGCTATTTCTATTCATCATATAGTTATTAATATAGAAAAATGTTGTTCAATCAGATACTCATTTTTAAAGGCAGCAGTAGGTCATTGACTATATATAACCTTTTCTTGTGGGTTAAAAAAAAAAAAATTCAAAGTATAAGCATGTAGTTCTATGTGGTGAATATTCATTGTGGACACATTATGGTTAGGAACATTCTCTCTTCCCCAGAAAAAAGTAATGCATTAAAGGAGGGTCATATCTCCTTTATGTGATTTTTTTCCTTTGACCATGACAATACCCTAGATAGACCTCTTTCCCATGTAGATCTAAAATCTGTAATTTAGCAACATAAGAGATGACAGTTGATGAAACTGACATTAATGGAAGGAATGATGCTAAAGCTGAAACTCCAGTACTTTGGCCACTTCATGCGAAGAGTTGACTTATTGGAAAAGACTCTGATGCTGGGAGGGATTGGGGGCAGGAGGAAAAGGGGAAGACAGAGTTGAGCTGGTTGGATGGCATCACCGACTCGATGGAAATGAGTTTGAGTGAACTCCGGGAGTTGGTGATGGACATGGAGGCCTGGTGTGCTGCGATTCATGGGGTCGCAAAGAGTCAGACACGACTGAGTGACTGAACTAAACTGAACTGAGAAAAAAAGTTGATTTATTTAATAAATACTTATTACTGTATTATGTACCTTCCAATGGAATTACAACTAGGTTTATATTGTTTTTAGGAAGAATATATGTTCTACACTTGTGTGTTTTACAATATAATGTTCATAAAATACTAAAAGCATGAGTTCAAGTTACAGTAAACGCTGAAGGATTTGGTTAAAGAACAATGACAAATAAGGAAAAAATATATCTACATTTTTCTATGATGCTTAAGGACTCTCTCTGGTGCCTGAAATACAAGCTCAATATGAAGTTTGAGAAAGAACCTCCACATAATATTCATTCTAGAGAGAGTGAGAAAACATATTCTGGTATATTAGGGAAAACAAATAGAAGTTTAGTGTATTTGATTTGGAAGGGAAAGGAAAGAAGATGGAATGAATTGAGGTTGGGAATTTAATTGGGAGCTAGATACTCTAATATTTTACCTTGGCACTATTGAAGTAATTGGTGATTTTGACAAATAGTTTCAATGGAGTGGTGGTGGTACAGGCCAGATTGTATTCAGTTATATGGTAATTGGAGATTTGAAAGTGGGTACATGTGCTGACAAAATATTGTTCTTAGTTTAAGTACGAAGAGAGCTAAAGAAATGGTTCAGGAAGTAGGAAGTCACATGGGGTCAAGAGAATATACTTTATGTTGTGAAGTACTAGAGAACATTTTTAACTTACAGCTCTTCAGTTCAGTTCAGTTTATCGCTCAGTCGTGTCCGACTCTTTGCAACTCCATGAATCGCAGCACACCAGACCTCCCTGCCATCACCAACTCCCAGAATTCAGCCAAACTCATGTCCATCGAGTTAGTGAAGCCATCCAGCCATCTCATCCTCTGTCGTCACCTTCTCCTCCTGCCCCCAATCCCTCCCAGCATCAGAGTCTTTTCCAATGACAGCTCTTAACTCTCCACAACTCCTCTTATTCTTTCCATTTCTACATCTTGATTCTTTGATTTGATGAGATATTATAAGTAAGAGACACATTTATTTGTCCTGCCAAGCATCTGTTTAGAAACTACCTATAGCTAGAACAGCAAAATATAACCCCACCTGAAATATCCCAAGCATACAATGAGTAAGCAAACATGTGATCATAGTGATAAAGTCAGGGATGAGTAAGAGACCTGGAGAAAGCAATGGTACCCCACTCCAGCACTCTTGCCTGGAAAATCCCATGGACAGAGGAGCCTGGTAGGCTGCAGTCCATGGGGTCGCTAAGACTCAGACATGACTGAGCAACTTCACTTTCACTTTTCACTTTCATGCATTGGAGAAGGAAATGGCAACCCACTCCAATGTTCTTGCCTGGAGAATCCCAGGGACAGGGGAGCCTGATGGGCTGCCATCTATGGGGTCATAGAGTCGGACACAACTGAAGTGACTTAGCAAGCAAGAGACCAAGCTACATTCACTAAGACCCTTTTCAAGCTTCACAAAAACATGACAGTAAAGAGAAGAGTCAAAGTAACTCACAAAGAAATTTGAACTGATTTTTTAAAATATTTTAAATTAGAGAATAATTGCTTTACACAATTGCACTGGCTTCTGCCATACAACATGAATCAGAAATAAGTGTGTATATATATATGTCCCCTCACTCTTGAACCTCTTGCTTACTCCAGTCACTGCTCTAGATTGGCACAGAGTACAACATTGTGCTCCCTGTTTTATACAGCAACTTCCCATTAGGTATCTATTTTGCTTATGGTATTGAGAGAGTCATTTCCTAGGCAGATTGATAAGAAGTCTAGGGGTGCCCAAGGAGAGAGGGGTCTGGAATTCTCAAGGAGGAAGAAAGGACATTTTTTTCCTCCACATTTCTTAGGATTATATAACAATAATGTATCCTGCCTGAGGACAATCTCTGGATTAAAATTTCTGGCTAATCCTGTTATCTCAGAATGTAAATTATGGGATTAAGTCTATATAACAATAATGTATCCTGCCTGAGGACAGTCTCTGGATTAAACCTTCTGGCTAACCCTATTATCTTAAAATGTAAATTATGGGAATAGGTCTGGTGAGGTCTTTACAATCTCCAGACATTCTTTTGATTCATTGGAGAGTATATAACTCCATAGCTAACACTAGCAAGTGGGTACTCTTTCTACCCGCTTCTGATGTCTATGTCAGAAGCTTTCTCTATCTTCTTTATACTTTAATAAAACTTTATTACACAAAAGCTCTGAACAATCAAGCCTTGTCTCTGACGCCAGATTGAATTCTTCTCCTCTGGAGGCCAAGAATCCTGGCGTCTTTTCATGGTCAGCAACAAACTTTGAGTATTATATATGTTTCAGAGCTAGTCCCTCAATTTGTCCCACCCTCTCCTTCCACTGCTGTGTGCAAAGTCTATTCTTTCTGTCTGCATATCAATTCTTTCCCTGTAAAACTGTTCACCAGTACCATTTTTTTAGATTCCATATATTTGCATTAATATACGATATTTGTTTTTCTCTTTCTGACTTACTTCAATCTGTATAACAGGCTGTAGGTTCATCCACCTCATTAGAATTGACTCAAATGCATTCCTTTATATATGTACTATATCTATATCCATTCATCTGTTGATGGACATTTAGGTTGCTTCCACATCTTAGCTGTTATCAGTTCAGTTCAGTTCCATCGTTCAGTTGTGTCCGACTCTTTGTGACCCCATGAATCACAGCACTCCAGGCCTCCCAGTCCATCACCAACTCCCGGAGTTCACTCAAACCCATGTCCATCGAGTTGGTGATGCCACCCAGCCATCTCATCCTCTGTCATCCCCCTTTCCTCCGCCCACAATCCCTCCAAGCATCAGAGTCTTTTCCAACTCTTCGCATGAGGTGGCCAAAGTATTGGAGTTTAAGCTTTAACATCATTCCTTCCAAAGAACACCCAGGGCTGATCTCCTTCAGAATGGACTGGTTGGATCCCCTTGCAGTCCAAGGGACTCTCAAGAGTCTTCTCCAACACCACAGTTCAAAAGCATCAACTCTTTGGCACTCAGCTTTCTTCACAGTCCAACTCTCACATCCATACATGACCACTGGAAAAACCATAGCCTTGACAAGACGGACCTTTGTTGGCAAAGTAATGTCTGTGCTTTACTATGTTTAGTAAAGTTTACTAAGTTGGTCATAACTTTCCTTCTAAGGAGTAAGTGTCTTTAAATTTAATGGCTTCAGTCACCATCTGCAGTGATTTTGGAGCCCCAAAAAATAGTCTGACACTGTTTCCACTGTTTCCTCATCTATTTGCCATCAAGTGATGGGACCAGATGCCATGATCTTAGTTTTCTGAATGTTGAGCTTTAAGCCAACTTGTTCACTCTCCTCTTTCACATTCATCAAGAGGCTTTTTAGTTCCTCTTCACTTTCTGCCATAAGCATAGTGTCATCTACATATCTGAGGTTACAGATATTTCTCCCAGCAGTTTTGATTCCAGCTTGTGCTTCTTCCAGCCCAGCGTTTCTCACGATGTACTCTGCATATAAGTTAAATAAGCAAGGTGACAATATTCAGCCTTGATGTACACCTTTTCCTATATGGAACCAGTCTGTTGTTCCATGTCAAGTTCTAACTGTTGCTTCCTGACATACATTTAGGTTTTCCAAGAGGCAGGTCAGGTGGTCTGGTATTCCCATCTCTTTCAGAATTTTCCACTGTTTGACTCTTGTGATCCACAGAGTCAGAGGCTTTGGCATAGTCAATAACGCAGAAATAGATGTTTTTCTGGAACTCTCTTGCTTTTTTGATGATCCAGTGGATGTTGGCAATTTGGCCTCTCGTTCCTCTGCCTTTTCTAAAACCAGCTTGAACATCTGGAAGTTCACGGTTCACATATTGCTGAAGCCTGGCTTGGAGAATTTTGAGCATTACTTTACTAGCATGTGAGATGAGTGCAACTGTGTGGTAGTTTGAGCATTCTTTGGCACTGCCTTTCTTTGGGATTGGAATGAAAACTCACCTTTTCCAGTCCTGTGGCCACTGCTGAGTTTTCCAAATTTGTTGGCATATTGAATGCAGCACTTTTACTGCATCATCTTTCAGGATTTGAAATAGTTCAACTGGAATTCCATCACCTCCACTAGCTTTGTTCATAGTGATGCTTCCTAAGGCCCACTTGACTTCACATTCCAGGATGCCTGGCTCTAGGTGAGTGATCACACCATCATGATTATCTGGGTCATGAAGATCTTTTTTGTACAGTTCTTCTGTGTATTCTTGCCATCTCTTCTTAATATCTTCTGCTTCTGTTAGGTCCATACCATTTCTGTCCTTTATCGAGCCCATCTTTGCATGAAATGTTCCCTTGGTATCTCTGATTTTCTTGAAGAGATCTCTAGTCTTTCCCATTCTGTTGTTTTCCTCTATTTCTTTGCATTGATTGCTGAGGAAGGCTTTCTTATCTCTCCTTGATATTCTTTGGAACTCTGCATTCAGATGCTTATATCTTTCCTTTTCTCCTTTGCTTTTCACTTCTCTTCTTTTCACAGCTATTTGTAAGGCCTCCCCAGACAGCCATTTTGCTTTTTTGCATTTCTTTTCCATGGGGATGATCTTGATCCCTATCTCCTGTACAATGTCACGAACCTCAGTCCATAGTTCATCAGGCACTCTATCTATCAGATCTAGTCCCTTAAATCAGTTTCTCACTTCCACTGTATAATCATAAGGGATTTGATTTAGGTCATACCTGAATGGTCTAGTGGTTTTCCCTACTTTCTTCTATTTAAGTCTGAATTTGGCAATAAGGAGCTCATGATGTGTGCCACAGTCAGCTCCCAGTCTTGTGTTTGCTGACTGTATAGAGCTTCTCCATCTTTGGCTGTTATAAATAGTGCCAATATGAACATTGAGATTCATGTGTCTTTTTCAATTATGGTTTTCTCAGGGAATATATATGTCCAGTAGTGGGATTGCTGGGTAATATGGTAGTTTTATTTCTAGTTGTTTAAGGAATTTCCACATTGTTCTCCAAAGTTGCTATTTAATTTACATTCTCAGCAACAGTACAAGAAGGTCTCCTTTACTTCACACTCTTTCCAGAATTTATAGTTTGAAGACTTTTGGTGATGGCTATTCTGACCAGTGTGAGGTGATACCTCATTATAGTTTTGATTTGCATTTCTCTAATAATGAGTGATGTTGCACATCTTTTTATGTGTCTGTTGGCCCTCTGTACCTCTTCTTTGGAGACATGTCTGTTTAGGTCTTCCACCCACTTTTTGATTGGATTGTTTGCTTTTCTGGTATTGAGCTGTGTGTGTTGCGTCTATATTTTGTACTTTAATCCCTTGACAGTTGTTTTCATTTGCAATTATTTTCTCCCATCCTGAGGGTTGCCTTTTCATCTTGTTTATAGTTTCCTTTGCTGTGCACAAGATTTTAAGTTTAATTATGTGCTTGGTTACCCAGTCATGTCTGGCTCTCTGCAACCCCCTGGACTGTAGCCCACAAGGCTTCTCTGTCCATGGAATTTTTCAGGCAAGAATACTGAAGCGGGTTGCCATTTCCTACTCCAGAGGATCTTCTTAACCCAGGGACCAAACCCGCATCTCTTGCATCTTCTACTTTGGCGGCAGATTCTTAACCACTAGCACCACTAATTAGGTTCTACTTGTTTATTTTTGTTTTTATTTCCATTACTCTAGAAGGTGAGTCATATATTGCTGTAATGTATGTCAAAGAGTGTTTTACTTATGTTTTCCACTAAGAGTTTTATAGTTTCTGGCTTACCTCTAGGTCTTTAATCCATTTTGAGTTTATTTTTGTGTATGATATTAGGAATATTCTAGTTTTATTCTTTTACATGTAGCTGTCTAACTTTCCCACACCCCTTATTGAAGAGGCTGTCTCTTCTCCTTTGTATATTCTTGCCTCTTTTGTTCAAGATTAAGTGCCCATAGGTGCCTAGGTTTATTCCTGGGCTTTCTATCTTGTTTAATTGATCTATATTTCTGTTTTTATGCCAGTACCATACTGTCCTGATTCTCTAGCTTTGTGAAATATGCTTTCAGTTTAAGTACTTTCAAAAGCCTTTAATGTTTGCATCTTGAACAGTTTAGTTCAAGTTTTGTTTACTAATCAAAAGTATGATTTTTCACTTTGGTCATAGGGAGGTTCTCTTTATTAGTTTACTCAGACCTATGTGTAACAAGTAACTTCATTGTCTCACAGTTCAAGAGGCTAGAAATCTACTATCAAGGTGTAGACAGTGCCACACTCCCTCTGAAGGTGATAGGAAAGGATCCTTCCTTGTTCTTCAGCTTCTGGCAGCCCCAGACATTACTTGGTTTGTGGTAGCATAACATGAATCTTTATGTGACATTATTTGTGTCTTTGCATAGTCTTCTCTCTGTGCATGTCTATGTCTAAAGTTTCCTGTTGTAAAAAGAACACAGTCATATTGGCTTAGGGACCACACTAATGACCAAAATTTAATTTGATTACCTCTGTAAAGATTATATCAATATAGGTTATATTTAGATGTACTAGGAATTAGGACTTCAACATATTTTGGTGGGTAGCGACACAGACCTCTAACATCCTCTTATTTCCACATGCAAAGATATCTCTAGTGTTAAGTGTCCGTGGCCTATGCCTATTCCTGAGTCATTTCCCCCACAAAAGGAAGAATAAGATACCTGCTTAGTGGCAGTAAACTCTGGTTCATGTTCTCCTTGGCCTGTGCTGTGTGCTTCATCACTCAGATATGTCCAACTCTGTGACCCTATGAATTGTATAGGGAGTCCATGGACTGCCAGGATCCTCTTTCCCTGGGGATTCTCAAGGCAAGAATACTAGAGTGGGTTGCCATGTCCTCCTCCAGGGGATCTTCCCAACCCAGGGACTGAACCCAGATCTCCTATATTACAGGAAGATTCTTCACCATCTGAGCCACCAGGGAAGCCCAGGAATGCTGGAGTGAGTAGCCTATCCCTTCTCCAGGGGATCTTCCCAACCCAGGAATTGAACCAGTGTCTCCTGCATTGCAGGCAGGTTCTTTGCCAGCTGAGCTGCCACTGTGGATGTTCTATTTAAAAGCATACATCATGTGATTTTATTTTATTTTTTTGATTTCTTCTCTTTATCATTGAGCAAGTAGAAAGAAGTGTAGATCCCAACTTCCCTGTAGATGGGATCTTGCAAACCAGCTCAGTGAGGAACTTCACAGGCAGGACACATTAACAACCCCATTAACCCCTCAGAAGCCATTGTCTTTAAATAATTTTACAATAATAATGATTTGTATTTGGCTCTCCTATGTCTGATGCTTGTCTATCTATCAATTAGGATTGTATTTATACAATGTCAGTTATTTCAGGCTCCTTTCCTTACTATATATTAGGGCATAACACCTAATGCGGATTCACACTCTGTGACTCTAGTGAGTATCACCATTTTAGGAGCCACATGATATATTTTTTGTGGTTGTTCAGTTGATAAGTCATATCTGACTTTTTGTGATGCCCCTGGATTGCAGCACTCCAGGCTCCTCTGTCCTCCACTATCTCTCAGAGTTTGATCAAACTCTTGTCAATTGAGTCAACAATGCTATTTAACCATCTCATCCTCTGCCACCACCTTTTCTTTTGCCTTCTGTCTTTACAATGAGTCAGCTTGTTGTATCAGGTGGCCAAAGTATTAGAGCATTAGAGCTTCAGCTTCAGCATCAGTCCTTCCAATGAATATTCAGGGTTGATTTCCTTAGGATTGACTGGTTTGATCTCCTTGCAGTCCTAGGGACTCTCAAAACTCTTCTCCAGCATCAATTCTTTGGTGCTCAGACTTCTTCATGGTCCAACTCACACATATGTACATTAGAAAAATGATATCTTTGACTACACAGACCTTTGTTGGCAAAGTAATGTCTCTGCTTTTTAATACATTGTCAAGTTTTGTCATAGCTTTGCTTCGGGAAGTGTATTTTAATTTCATGGCTGCAGTCACCTTCTGCAGTGATTTTGGAGCCAAAGAAAATAAAATCTGTCACTGTTTCCACTTTTCCCCTTTCTATTTGCCATGAAGTGATGGTACCAGATGTCATGGTCTTAGTTTTTGAATGTTGAGTTTTAAGCCAGCTTCTTTACTCTCTTCTTTTTCCCTCACCAAGAAGCTATTTAGTTCCTCTTCACTTTATGCTATTAGAGTTATATTATCTGTATATCTGAGGATATTTTTATTTCTCCCAGAAATCTTGATTCCAGCTTGAGACAAAATCCAGCATGGCATTTTGCATGATGTACTCTGCATATAAGTTAAATAAACAGGGTGGTAATACAGAGCCTTGTTGTACTCCTTTTCCAATTTTGAACTACTCAATTTTTCCATGCCCAGTTCTAACTCTTCTTCTTGACCCACATATAGGTTTTTTTAGGAGAGACAGGCAAAGGGGTCTGATAGTCCCATCTCTTGAAGAATTTCCCACAGTTTGTTGTTATCTACACAGTCAAAATCTTTAGCACGGTCAATGAAGAAGAAGTAGATGTATTTCTATAATTCCCTTTTTCCCCATGATCCAATGGATGTTGGCAATTTGATCTCTAGTTCCTCTGACTTTTCTAAACCTAACTTGTACATCTGGAAGTACTTGGTTTGCATACTACTGAAGACTAGCTTGAAGGATTTTGAGCAAACCTTGCTAGCGTGTGAAATGAGCTCAATTATACTATAGTTGGAACATTCTTTGACATTATCCTTCTTAGGGGTTGGAATAAAAACACCTTTTCCAATTCTGGGGCCACTACTGTTTTCCAAATTTGTGGACTATTGATTGCAACACTTTAACAGCATCATCTTTTATTATTTTTAATAGCTCAGCTTTAATTTCCGTCACCTCCAGTAACTTTTTTCGTAGTAATTCTTCCTAAGGCCCACTTGACTTCATACTCCAAGATGTCTGGTTCTGCGTGAATGACCACACTATTGTGATATATTAGTTCTTTAATAGTGAGAATGGCCAAAAACACCTGGAGCTGTTCTGGATGTGTGGTAAGGTATAATGAGATGTGCAAATTTTCTAAGGGAAACATGACATAATGTATTTTGTTTTTAGCTCAGTTCCTAAAACATAAATTAACATTCTTTTAGATGAAATATATTAATACCATTATCTTTGAAGAATGAAGGATATAAAAAATGTAGACCACAAAAAGAAAAGAGAGAGACATTTAGGTCACAGAGAATGTTGTTGTCCAATCAATCAGTTGTGCCTGACTCTTCATGAACCCATGGACTGCAGCACACCAGGCTTCCCTATCCTTCACTGTCTCCCAGAGTTTGCTCAAACTCATGTCCACTGAATCAGTAATGCCATCTAACCATCATATTCTCTGTCATCCCCTTCTCTTGCCCTCAATCTTTAGAGCATCAGGGTCTTTTCCAATGAGTCAGGACTTCACATCAGGTGGCCACAGTATTGACCTTCAGCTTCAGCATCAGTCCTTCCGATGAATATTCAGGGTTGATTTCCTTTAAGACTGATTGGTTTCATTTCCTTGCTGTCCAAGGGACTTTCAAGAGTCTTCTCCAACATCACAGTTTGAAAGCATCTGTTCTTCAGCACTCACCTTTCTTTATGGTCCAACTCTCACATATGTACATGACTACTGGCAAAACAATAGCTTTGACTATATGCAAATTTGTCAGCAAAGTATGTCTCTACTTTTTAGCACACTGTCTAGATTTTTAATTGCTTTTCTTTGAAGGACTAAGTGTCTTTTAATTTCATGGCTGCAGTTACCATCTTCAGTGATTTTGTGCTATGCTTAATTGCTCAGTCATTCCTGACTCTGTGACCCCCAAGGACTCTAGCCCACCGGGCTCCCCTGTCTTTGGGGAGTCTCCAGTCAATAACACTGGAGTGGGTTGCCATGCCCTCCTCAGTGATTTTGTAGCCCAAGAAAATAAAGTCTGTCATTGTTTCCATTTTTCTACAACGATTTGCCATGATGGAATAGAACCAGATGCAATGATCTTTATTTTTTTAATGTTATAAGCCAGCGTTTTCACTGTCCTCTTTCACCTTCATCAAAAGGCTCTTTAGTTCCTCTTCACTGTTCTGCTATAGGGGTGGTGTCATCTGCATATCTAAAGTTATTGATATTTCTCCCAGAAATCTTGATTCCAGTTGAGCTTCATCCAGCTCAGCATTTCACATGATGTATTCTTCATATAAGTTAAGTATGCAGTCACTGTTTCCACTGTTTCCCCATCTATTTCCCATAATGTGATGGGACCAGATGCCACGACCTTAGTTTTCTGAATGTTGAGCTTTAAGCCAACTTGTTCACTCTCTTCTTTCACTTTCATCAAGAGGCTTTTTAGTTCCTCTTCACTTTCTGCCATAAGGGTGGTGTCATCTGCATATCTAAGGTTATTGGTATTTCTCCCAGCAATCTTGATTCCAGTTGAGCTTCATCCAGCTCAGCATTTCACATGATGTATTCTTCAATAAATTAAGTATGTAGGGTGACAATATACAACCTTGACATTTTCCTTTCTCAATTTTGAACCAGTTTGTTGTTCTCTGTCTGGTTCAAACTTTTGCTTTTTGACCTGTGTACAAGTTTCTCAGGAGGCAGATAAGGTGGTCTGATACTCCTTCTCTTTAAGAATTTTCGACGTTTTTTTGTGATCCACACAGTCAAAGGCTTTAGTGTAGTCAATGAATCAGAAATAGATGTTTTCATAGAATCCCTTTGCCTTATCTATGATCCGGCAGATGTTGGCAATTTGATCTCTGGTTCCTTCGCCTTTTCTAAATCCAGCTTGTACATCAGGAAGTTCTTGGTTCAGATACTGTTGAAGCCTAGCTTGGAGGATTTAAGCATAATCTTGCTGGCATGTGAAATGAGTGAGTGCAATTGTGCAGTAGTTGGAACATTCTTTGCATTGCCTTTCTTTGGCATTGGAATGAAAACTGACCTTTTCCAGTCCTGTGGCCACTGCTGAGTTTTCCAAATTTGCTGGGATATTGAGTGCAGCACTTTAATACCATAATCTTTTAGGATTTGAAATAGCTCAGCTGAAATTCCATAACCTACACTAGCTTTATTCTTAGTAATACTTACTAAGACCCACTTGACTTCACACTCCAGGATGTCTTGCTCTAGGTAAATGATCACACCATTGTGGGTATCTAGGTGATTAAGACCTTTTTTGTACAGTTCTTCAATGTATTCTTGACACCTTTTCTTAATATCTTCTGGTTCTGTTAGGTTTATACCATTTCGGTCCTTTATTGTGCAGTTTATTTTCTTGGAGATGGTTTTGATCACCACTTGCTATACAATGTTACAAACCTCTACCCATAGTTCTTCTGGCACTCTATCAACTCTAATCCCTTGAATCTCTCTTCCACTATATGATCATAAAGGATTTGATTAAGGTCATAACTGATTGGCCTAGTGGTTTTCCCTACTTTCTTCAATTTAACTCTGAATTTTGCTATAAGGAGCTCATGATCTGAACCACAATCAGCTCCAGTCTTGTTTTTGCTGACTGTATAGAGCTTCTCCATCTTTGGCTGCAAGGAATATAATCATTCTGATTTTAACATTGACCATCCAGTAAAGTCCATGTGTAAAGTCTTCTCTTGTGTTGTTGGAAAAGGGGGTTTGCTATGACCCATGCAATCTCTTAGCAAAACTGTTAGCCTTTGCCCTGCTTCATTTTGTACTCCAAGGCCAAACTTGCCTGTTACTCCAGGTATCTCTTAACTTCCTACTTTTGCATTCCAGACTCCTATGATTAAAAGGACACCTTTATTGATGTTAGTTCTAGAAGGTCTTTAGGTCCTCATTGAACTGTTCAGCCTCTCAGGCATTAATGGTTCAGGGATAGACTTGGATTACTGTGATACTGAATAGTTTGTCTTTGAAACAAACTGAGATCATCCTGTCATTTTTGAGATTGCATCCAAGTACTGCATTTTGGACTTTTTTTTTTTTTTACTCTGAGGGCTCCTCCATTTCTTCTGAGGTATTCCTGCCCTTAGTAGTAGATACAATGGTTTTCTGAATTTAATTTTCTCATTCCTGTCTATTTTAGTTCACTGATTCCTAAAATGTCAATGTTCACACTTGCCATCTCCTGTTTGACCACTTCCAATTTACCTTGATTCATGGATTTAACCTTCCAGGTTTCTATGCAATATTTTTCTTTACATCACTGGACTTTGACCACCAGATACATCCATTATTGAGTGTCGTTTCTGCTTTGGCTCAGACTCTTCATTCCTTCTGGAACAATTTATCCTCTCTTCTCTTGTAAGGGACACCTACCAAACTGGGGGTTCATCTTTCAGTGTCTGTTTGCCTTTGCATACTGTTCATGGAATTCTCGTGTAAGAATACTGAAATGCTTTGCCATTCCCTTCTCCAGTGGCTCATGTTTTGTCAGAACTCTCCATCATGACCTGTCTATCTTGGGTGGCTCTATACTGCATGGCTCATAGTTTCATTAAGCTACACAAAGTGGTCATCCATGTGATCATTTTGGCTAATTTTCTGTGATTATGGTTTTCATTCTGTCTGCCCTCTGATAAGAGGCTTGTGGAAGCTTCCTGATGGGAGGGACTGCCTACGGGGAAAACTGGGTCTAGCTCTGGTGGGCAAGTCCATGTTCAGTAATCTTTAATCCAACTTTCTGTTGGTGGGTGGGGCTGTGTTCCCTCCCTGTAGTTTGGCCTGAGGCCTATGGTAGGGACTCACCTCCCAGGAGAGAATAGTTGGACAAATAAAATTCATTCTAACCTAAACCACTAGCTTTACAAAGACTATATTGCAAGAGAACCATACTGTGATTAATAGGCAAATGTGAACTTTTGTTAAGACTAAAGACTTTTCTGTTGGGAGCCGCGTTAGGCACTACTGACAAAATGGAGGCGCAGCCCCCAGCCCCCTCTCCTCATTCCACAGGCATGGACCCAGGATTAAAGAGTTAGGCCTTGTAATTCTGACTTGTCTTTTCCTCTCCTCGGCTGAGTTGACTGAAAAGGAATATTAAGGTGTTTATTGTTCTTGAGAGGAGCATGAGAAGGCACAAAGCCTTCTGCAGCCATGCTCAGAAAATAATTCATAAAGTTAATCATTGACATTTGTTCAAGGACTTTTACAAAAGAGTGTTTCAGGATGAGCAAGCTTGAGGCCATGGGAGGGATTGCTATCTGAAGCCTATTTGTGAGGAGAATGTTTATGGCAAAGGAGTTTACTGAATTTAGGGTTTAGAAATAATTAAAACAGTTAGAAGTTAAAGATTTAAGGAATGTTGTAAAGTTAGCATATTTTACTATAGCTTATAGAAGTTAGGAATCTTTAGAGATACTATAGCTAGAAGCCTTTTTAAGAGACAGTGAGCTCAGGATGTTAGGGGCAAACAGGATTTAGGAAGATAAGTAGTAAAATGATGAATGTAGCATGAGTTACAATGTAATCACAAGTTAACTATAGGACACATTAGAGGAGGTAGATAACAGATGATAAGGCTGATTCCCAGAGAATCACTAAAGTAGGAACTCTGTTTGAAGAGCAACAATGATTTATGGAGATAACAAATCTGGGAGAGGAGGAACTGAAAATGTCAAACCTCTGGCCTAATGTTTTCGTAAAAGTATAAAAAAGAATCTTAAACTTGGAATAAACAGGCAGTCCAAAAGAAAAATGAGAGGCTGTCTCATCACCGACACCGTTCACCCCTTCAGGTTGAATCCCTGGTTGCTGGAGTTGGACTCCGGCACTTTTCATGTCTATATCAAAGGATCTAAAATGGTGGAGTAGAAGGTTATGTGTGCATTTTCTCCTGCAAGAACTCCAAAATTACAACTTGCTGCTGAATAACCATTGACAGGAGAATGTTGGATCCCACCCAAAAAATATACTGAAAATCCAAGGGCAAAGGAGAAGCCCCAGAAAGATGGTAGGAGGGGCACAATCATGTTTAGAATCAAACCCAATACCTGCCAGAGATACTCAGAGGGCTAAAACAAACCTTGTGTGCACCAGAACCCAGAGACCCCATGGAGACTGACCCAGAATTGTGTTTGAGTGTCGTCTATGAAGGTATGTGTCAGCAGTTGCCTGCAGCAGGGGCTGGGGTTCTGGGTAGAGCAGACCTGGGTTTGGCATAAGGCCTCTTGGAGGAGGTCGCCATGAACCCTACCATAGAGCCACCAGAACTTACACAGGACTAGGTAAATAGACACTTGGAGGGCACAATCAAAACCTTGTGCACACCAGGACCCAGGAGAAAGGAGTAGTGACCCTTCAGGAGACTGACCCAGACTTGCCCGCGAGTGTCCAGGAGTCTCTGGCAGATGCGTGGGTCTGTGGTGGCCTGGTTCAGGGTCTAAGGCACTGAGTGCAGCAGTGCATGGGACCTTTTGAAGGAGGTCACCATTATCTTCATTACCTCCACCATAGTTGAGCCTCAGGTCAAACAACAGGGAGGGAATGCAGCCTTGTCAATCAACAGAAAAATGGATTAAAGATTTACTGAGCATGGCCCTGCCCATCCAAACAAGACCCAGTTTCCCCCTCAGTCAGTGTCTCCCATCAGGAAGCTACCATAAGCCTATTATCCTTATCCATCAGAGGACAGACAGAATGAAAATGACAATCACAGAAAATAACCAAACTGATCACATGGATCAGTCTTGTCTAACTCAATGAAATTATGAGCCATGCCATGTAGGGCCATCCAAGATGGACGGGTCATGGTGGAGAATTGTGACAAAATGTGGTCGGTCCACTGGAGAAGTGAATGACAAACCACTTCAGTATTCTTGCCGTGAGGACCCCATGAACAGAATGAAAAAGCAAAAAGATAGGTAACTGAAAGATGAACTCCCCAAGTCTGTAGGTGCCCAATATGCTACTGGGGATCCGTGGAGAAACAGCTACAGAAAGAATGAAGAGATGGAACCAAAGCAAAAAACAACACCCAGGTGTTGATGTGACTGGTGATGAAAGTAAAGTCCAATGATGTAAAGAGCAATATTGCCTAGGAATCTGCAATGTTAGGTCCATGAATCAAGGTAAGTGGAAATTGGTCAAATAGGAGATGCCAAGAGTAAGAATTGACATTTTAATAATCAGCAAACTAAAATGGACAGAAATGGGTGAATTTAACTCAGATGACCATTATATCTACTACTCTGGGCAAAAATCCCTTAGTAGAAATGTAGTAGCCATCATAGTCAACAAAAGAGTCCAAGATGCAGTAATTGGAGGCAATCTCAAAAATGACAGAATGATCTATGTTTATTTCCAAGGCAAACCATTCAATATCACAGTAATCCAAGTCTATGCCCCAACCAGTAATGATGAAGAAGCTGAAGTTGAATGGTTCTATAAAGACCTAAAAGATGTTCTAGAACTAGCACCTAAAAGAAGATGTTCTTTTCATTATAGGGGAGTAGAATGCAAAAGTAGGAAGTCAAGAGATAACCTGGAGTAACAGGCAAGTTTGACCTTGGAATACAAAATGAAATAGGGAAAAGGATAACAGAGTTTTGCAAAGAGAACCCACTGGTCATAGCAAACACCCTTTTCCAACAATACAAGAGAAGACTCTACACATGGACATCACCAGATTGTCAATGCCAAAATCAGATTGATTATATTCCTTGCATCCAAAGATGGAGAAGCTCTATACAGTCAGCAAAAACATGACCTCCTGATATGCCTCCTGAAAAATCTATATGCAGGTCAAGAAACTACAGTTAGAACTGGACATGGAACAACAGACTGGTTCCAAATCAGGAAAGGAGTATATCAAGGTTATATGTTGTCACCATGCTTATTTAACTTATATGTGGAGTACATCATGCTAAATTCTGGGCTGGATGAAACACAAGCTGGAATAAAGATTGCTGGGAGAAATATCAATATCCTCAGATACACAGATGACACTACCCTTATGGCAGAAAGTGAAGAACCAAAGAGCCTCTTGATGAAAGTGAAAGAGGAGAGTGAAAAAGTTGGCATAAAACTCAATATTCAGAAAACTAAGATCATGGTATCTGATCCAATCACTTCATGGCAAATAGATGTGGAAAATGTGGAAACAGAGATTTTATTTTGGGGGGCTCTAAAACCAGTGCTTATGATGACTACAGCCATGAAATTAAGACACTTGCTCCTTGGAAGGAAAGCTATGGTCAACCTAGACAGCATATTAAAAAGTAGAGACATTATTTGCCAACAAAGGTCCATCTAGTCAAAACTATGGTTTTTCCAGTAGTCATGTATGGATGTCAGAGTTGGACTATAATGAAAGCTGAGAGCCAAAGAATTGATGCTTTTGAACTGTGGTGTTGGAGAAGACTCCTGAGAGTCCCTCAGACTACAAGGAGATCCAATCAGATCCAATCTATCCTAAAGGAAATCAGTCCTGAATATTCATTGGAAGGACTGATGCTGCAGCTGAAACTCCAATACTTTGGCCACCTGATGCAAAGAACTGTCTCACTGGAAGAGACCCTGATGCTGGCAAAGATTGAAGGCGGGAAGAGAAGGGGACGACAGAAGATGAGATGGTTGGATAGCATCACTGACTCGATGGACTTGAGTTTGAGTAGTTGGGAGCTGGTTTTGGGCAGAGAAGCCTGGCTCCTGTACTCCGTGTGGTTGCAGAGAGTTAGACATGACTGAGCAACTTAACTGAACTGACTGATATCAGAGGATTCAAAAAGACATTGATATCTGAGAGAAAGATGGATAAAGTTACAGAAGATTTCATATAGCACAGAGAAGATGAAATTGAATTAGAAAGAACCAAAAGAAGAGAAATTTATATAGATCATTATAAACTGGCCATTATTATCTGATGTTTAATGCAAGAAACTAGATGTTTATTCAGTAATAAATTAGTTAATATATCACATCTTTGACTCTGTGGAGTACGTTTTGAGTTAATGTGTGATAACATCTATATATTTTTGCTACATTGTTTTAACAATTCTCAATAAATTATTTTATTTTAGAAAAGTGAGTTAAATTTCCTGATATATTCCCACATAATTATCGGAGAGTGAGCTATACTTTGTTATTAAAAAATAAAAGTTTTCCTCTTTAACAGGAAATGCTAACCCTTTCTTAATGTTTTTTAGAAAGTGACTATTCCTTTGTGGTATACTATGATATATTATGCTATAGATGTGTTCAGTGCAATAAATCTTACTGAAGTACTTAGATTTGGGTGTTAGGAACTCTGTTTTGAATTTTGTCTGTGCTATTTGCTACCAATCTGACCTTTGGAAATGACTTCAATTCCCTAAAACCCAATTTACTCATCTGTAAAATAATGATAATATTGCTATCTAATTATAATATTTGAGTAAGATGATTTTAAATCACTTAGAAAATATTCTGTTACCAGTGAACACTAATATGTTTTGAAAATAGCTCTACATACAATATTCTAAATTTAAAATATTGGAGAGACATATATTTATTTATGCTAAAGTTATTACTCACATTTTAGTTTGCAGCAATTATAGCAAAACATTCTGTGTGACATTAGTTATTTGGGAAGGAATTCTTCTGGGGCTTTGAAAGGAGTGTCTTGTTGCATTTCTTGTCTTGACCCACACTGACAGATGAATCAGGTATTCTTTATTCTCTCAAGGTCATTACTTCCAATTGTACATTCTACGTGGTATTCCAGTTTTCATGCCATCCTTTGAAGTTGTAGACTTGTCTTATTCCTTATAGATCTTAAGCTTCCTTTAAACTTGAGTGAAGTTTGGGTAACAGTTCTAATCACCAAAGAATTCCTTCCAAACAGTATCATTTTTCTCCCCTATATTCCATAGGCTTTATCTTATCTTATAAGGGAAGAATAGATGACTTTAAAATATATCACTGATACGAAACTAAATTTGCAGACTTTTGATCATTCTAGTCATTGTCATATGATGATTTTTGGAGGAAAAAATAAAACCCTAGGCCTTAGGATTTATTTGACATATATAAAGATGTTTTTAGAATATTTTGTTTCATATATCATTAAAGGAAATTAGTTTTTCTCTAATCTTTGTACTCTAAGAATACTGATGATGAGATCCTGTCTGTACTTTTGCTTAGTTATAGGTTGCATTTATATTAGCCAGGAAACTCCTCAAAACATTGTTATAGGGTGCAATTTTAAAGCACAAACAATTTTTTAATTATTTCAGCCACTTCAATTTATGGAAGAGAAGAACAGAAACTTAGTAAGGGTTATTTAAGAACTATGCTTAAGCTAGGATTTGGACCTGTTATAAGGCTGGGGACATAAGTGAGCATACAAGTGTCTGCCACTCTCACAAAAAGTAGTACAGTAACTATATTATGTCACATATTGATTTTATACTTAACAAATTATAAACATATATATCCTGATATTACTGCATATCCATCACAGATATATTCATTTTATGCTGTCATTATACTTCCTTTTAAATGTGTTCTTATTTATATTTATTCACAGGTCGCTTAAATTTATTTTTATTCAAGCCACCAATAGATGATTATTTAAGAGATTTCCAGTGGTTTTCTATTACAATTAATGCCACCATAGAAAAATCTGCTAATATATTATTTCACTTGTATGGCAATGATTCTTCAGATAGGTTACTAGGATTGAGATTTTAATTGGCTCCTCTGACAGACAAGCCCTGTACAGGGGAAAAATATCAAGGAGAATCAATTTTATGCTATAGAAGTTCCACCTGTACCTTCTACCAAATAAACTTGAGTGGTACATTGGAAACCCCTCCTTTGAAAATGGTTTCCAGTTCTACTTAAGGTAAGTACTGGAGGCTCAGTGGATAGTATCTGAAGCATCTGAATAAGAATTTACTGACCCTAACATCCTTATTTATCCATAAACTTGAAATCTGCATATGGAAAAGTTATTATTAACCAAACCATGAAAAAAATAAGTAAAAATGAAAATTTTATATATTCTGATAACAAGAGTATGTTTGCTTATTGACAAACTGATGATGAAGCAGGCCTTTTATATAAATAGTAATTCCTGTACAGTTCAATAAAAGCTAAACCTATCTATAATAAACATAATCCTCTTCAATTGCTTCATAATGGCTTCTGATATTGACATTCATGGTTTCATAACCTTTCATCTTGAAGATTCCAACAAGCCTTGTAATATTTTTTAAGCATGTTCTGAAAGACAAACCAAACAAAGGGATTACTGCAACACACTTAGAAATAAAAAGCTCAACACTATATGACCGTACACTACAGAAAGTAAAGAAGCATGTGACATCTGACTGAAACTGCATTAAAAATTTAGGCGAACAGGATTAACCAGCTTGGAATGCAGTCAGGAGAATTTAGAATTATCACAGAGGAATAATGTAGAAATCCCAACTACTAATCCAAAGCACCAATTTCTGCTATCGAAGTAACTTTCTGAAAGTGAAGGTAAATGTAATATATGTATATACAAATTATATACATACACATACGGGCTTTCCAGGCAGAGATAGTTGTAAGGAAACTGCCTGCCAATTCAGAAGACATAAGAGACGTGGGTTTGATTCCTGGATCAAGAAGATTCTCTGAGGAGGGCATGGCAACCCACTTCAGCATTGTTGCCTGGAGAATCTTATGGACAGAGGAGCCTGGCAGGCTATAGTCCATGGGGTCACAAAGAGTCAGACATAACGGAAGCAACTGACTACAGCACACAAGATACATTTGTTGTTGTTAATCACTAAGCTGTGTCCAACTTTTTGTGATCCCATGAACTGCAGCACATCAGGCTTCTCTGTCCATCACTATCTCCCTGAGTTTGCTCAAACTCATGTCCACTGAGATGGTGATGCCATCCAACCATCTCATCCTCTGTTGTCCCCTTCTCTTCTTTTTTTTTTTTTTTTTTTGAGGCTTATTTTTAAGAGTTTAATTCTATCATGCTATCTCCAGGAAAGAGAATACATCCACTAATATGCCACATAAGTATCATAGAATTCATATTTCTTAGGACTAAACAACTCTATGTTTTCGGTCACAAAATACATAATAAATAAACTAAATACTCTGTCAGAAAGCACATAGAAAAAGAATAAGTAAGTGTTCCCCAAATCTTTCCAATGAGTCAACTCTTCACATGAGGTAGCCAAAGTATTGGAATATTAGCTTCAGCGTCAGTCCTTCCAAGGGCCACCCAGGACTGATCTCCTTTAGAATGGAATGGTTGGATCTCCTTAAGTCCAAGGGACCTGCAAGAGTCTTCTCCAACATCACAGTTCAAAGCATCAATTCATCGGTGCTCAGCCTTCTTCACAGTCCAACTGTCACATCCATACATGACCAGTGGAAAAACCATAGCCTTGACTAGATGGACCTTTCTTGGTAATGTCTCTGCTTTTGAATAAGCAACAAAGGAACACAGCCCTGAGCTTCAAGATACAGGCTGCCCTTCTCTTCTTGCCCTCAATTTTTTCTAGCATCTGTCTTTTCCCAGTGAGTCAGCTCTTCACACCAGGTGGCCAAATACTGGAGCTTCAGCTTCATTATCAGTCCTTCCAATGAATATTCAAGGTTGATTTCCTTTAGGATTGACTGGTTTGATCTCCTTGCTGTCCAAGGGACTCTCAAGAGTCTTATCCAACATCACAGTTTGAAAGCATAAATTCTTCAGTGCTTAGACTTCTTTATGGTCCAACTCACATACATACATGACTACTGGCAAAACCATAGCTTTGACAATACAGACTTATGTCAGCAAACTGATGTCTCTGCTTTTTAATACATTGTCTAGGTTTGTCATAGCTATTCCTCCAAAGAGCAAACGTTTTTTTATTTTCGTGCATACAGGTTTCATTGGAAGAAGGTAAGCTGGTCTGTATTCCCATCTTTTTTTTTTTTTTTCTTACGTTTATTTGTTTATTTTAATTGGAGGCTGATTATAATATTTTGTGGGTTTTGTCATACATTGACATGAATCAGCCATGGGTGTACATGTGTCCCCTCCTGAACCCCTCTCTCACTTCCCTCCCCATCCCACCCCTCAGGGTTATCCCAGTGCACCAGCCCTGAGCACCCTGTTTCATGCATCAAACCTGGACTGGCAATCTGTTTCACATATGATAATATACATGTTTCAATGCTATTCTCTCAAATCATCCCACCCTTACCTTCTCCCACAGAGTCCAAAAGTCTGTTCTTTATTTCTGTGTCTTTTGGTGTCTTGCATATAGGATTATTGTTACCATCTTTCTAAATTCCGTATATATGTGTTAACATACTGTATTGGTGTTTTTCTTTCTGACTGACTTCACTCTATGTAATAGGCTCCAGTTTCATCCACCATATTAGAACTGATACAAATACATTATTTTTAATAGCTAAGAAATATTCCATTGTGTATATGTACCACAGCTTTCTTATCCATTCCTCTGCCAATGGATATCTATCTAGGTTGTTCCATTTCCTAGTTATTGTAAACAGTGCTGCAATGAACATTGGGGTACACGTGTCTCTTTCAATTCTGGTTTTATCGGTGTGTATGCTCAGCAGTGGGATTGCTGGGTGGTATGGCAGATGGTGACTGCAGCCATTAAATTAAAAGATACTTACTCCTTGGAAGAAAAGTTATGACCAACCTAGATAGCATATTGAAAAGCAGAGACATTACTTTGCCAACAGAGGTCCGTCTAGTCAAGGCTATGGTTTTTCCAATGGTCATGTATGGATGTGAGAGTTGGACTGTGAAGAAAGCTGAATGCTGAAGGATTGAAGCTTTTGAACTGTGGTGTTGGATAAGACTCTTGAGAGTCCCTTGGACTACAAGGAGATCCAACCAGTCTATTCTAAAGGAGATCAGCCCTGGGTGTTCTTTGGAAGGAATGATGCTAAAGCTGAAACTCCAGTACTTTGGCCACCTCATGCGAAGAGTTGAATCATTGGAAGAGATTCTGATGCTGGGAGGGATTGGAGGCAGGAGGAGAAGGGGACGACAGAGGATGAGATGGCTGGATGGCATCACCAACTCGATGGACATGAGTATGAGTGAAATTCGGGAGATGGTGACGGACAGGGAGGCCTGGCGTGCTGCGTTTCATGGGGTTGCAAAGAGTCAGACACGACTGAGTGACTGAACTGAACTGTACTGAACTGAATGGCAGTTCTATTTCCAGGTTTTTAAGGAATCTCCACACTGTTCTCCATAGTGGCTGTACTAGTTTGCATTCCCACCAACAGTGTAAGAGGATTCCCTTTTCTCTGAACCCTTTCCAACATTTATTGTTTGTAGACTTTTGGATAGCAGCCATTGTGACTGGAATGAGATGATACCTCATTGTGCTTTTGATTTGCATTTCTCTGATAATGAGTGATGTTGAGCATCTTTTCATGTGTTCGTTAGCCATCTGTATGTCTTCTTTGGAGAAATGTTTGTTTAGTTCTTTGGCCCATTTTTTGATTGAGTCTTTTATCTTTCTGATATTCAGTTGCATATGCTGCAACTCAATAGCTGCAAAATAATAGCAAATGAAGCAACTGACAAAGAATTTGCTATTATTGTCTCCCATTCTGAAGGCTGTCTTTTCATCTTGCTTATAGTTTCCTTCGTTGTGGAAAAACTTTTAAGTTTAATTAGGTCCCGTTTGTTTATTTTTGCTTTTATTTCCATTATTCTGGGAGGTGGGTCATAGAGGATCCTGCTGTGATTTATGTCAGAGACCATTTTGCCTGTGTTTCCCTCTAGGAGTTTTATAGTTTCTGGTCTTACATTTAGGTCTTTAATCCATTTTGAGTTTATTTTTGTGTATGGTGTTAGAAAGTGTTCTAGTTTCATTCCTTTACAAGTGGTTGACCAGTTTTCCCAGTACCACTTTTAAAGAGATAGTCTTTTCTCCATTGTATATTCTTGCCTCCTTTGTCAAAGATAAGGTGTCCATAGGTGCATGGATATATCTCTGGGCTTTCTATTTTGTTCTATTGATCTATATTTCTGTCTTTGTGCCAGTACCATACTGTCTTGATGACTGTAGCTTTGTAGTGTAGTCTGAAGTCAGGCAGGTTGATTCCTCCAGTTCCATTCTTCTTTCTCAAGATTGCTTTGACTATTCGAGGTTTTTTGTATTTCCATAAAAACTGCGAAATTATTTGTTCTAGTTCTGTGAAAAAGAGCATTGGTGACTTGATAGGAATTGTGCTAATCCTCTAGATTGCTTTGGGTAGTATACTCATTTTCACTATATTGAATCTTCTGATCAATGACCATAGTATATTTCTTCATCTATTTGTGTCATGTTTGATTTCTTTCATCAGTGTTTTATAGTTTTCTATATATAGGTCTTTTGTTTCTTTAGGTAGATTTATTCCTATGTATTTTATTCTTTTCATTGCAATAGTGAATGGA
This sequence comes from Bos indicus, assembly GCF_029378745.1. Classification (NCBI taxonomy): domain Eukaryota; kingdom Metazoa; phylum Chordata; class Mammalia; order Artiodactyla; family Bovidae; genus Bos; species Bos indicus. The sequence goes on along the minus strand of NC_091776.1, from coordinate 22,951,626 downwards.
ATTGTTTCCTTAATTTCTCTGTTTTCTCATTGTCAATGTATAGGAATGCAAGGGATTTCTGTGTTTTTTAAATATCCTGCAACTTTATTGTCTTCACTGATTAGCTCTAGTAATTTTCTGATGGTGTCTTTTCAGTTTTCTATATAGAAGATCATGTCATCTGCAGTGAGAGTTTTACTTCTTTTCCAATCTGGATTCCTTTTATTTCTTTTTCTTCTCTGATTGCTGTGGCTAAAACTTCCAAAACTATGTTGAATAGTAGTGATGAGAGTGGGCACCCTTGTTTTGTTCCTGACTTTAAGGGAAATGCTTTCAAATTTTCACCATTGAGGATAATGTTTGCTGTTGGTTTATCATATATGGCTTTTATTATATGGAGGTTTGTTCCTTCTATTGTTCCTGCCTTCTGGAGGGTTTTTATCATAAATGGATGTTGAATTTTGTCAAAGACTTTCTCTGCAACTATAGAGATAATCACATGGTTTTTATCTTTGAATTTGTTAATGTGGTATATCACATTGATTGATTTGCAAATATCGAAGAATCCTTGCATCCCTGTGATAAAACCCAATTGATCATGGTGTATGATCTTTTTAATAGGTTTTTTGATTCTGTTTGCTAGAATTTTGTTGAGGATTTTTGCATCTATGTTCATCAGTCATATTGGACAGTAGTTTTTGTGTGTGTGTGTGTGCAGCAAATTTGTCTGCTTTTGGTATTAGGGTGATGGTGGCCTCATAGAATGAGTTTGGCAGTTTACCTTCCTCTGCAATTTTCTGGAAGAGTTTGAATAGGATAGGTGTTAGCTCTTCTCTAAATTATTGGTAGAATTCAGCTATGAAGCTCTCTGGTCTTGGGCTTTTGTTTGATGGAAGATTTTTTATTACAGTTTCAAATTCTGTGCTTGCGATGGATCTGTTAAGATTTTCTATTTCTTCCTGGTGTTTTTGGAAGGTTTTACTTTTCTAAGAATTCATCCATTTCGTCCAAGTTGTCCATTTTATTGTCATATAGTTGCTGATAGTAGTCTCTTTTGATCCTTTGTATTTCTGTGTTGTCTGTTGAGATTTCTCCATTTCCATTTCTAAATTTGTTGATTTGATTTTTCTCCCTTTATTTTTTGATGGCTCTGGCTAATGGTTTGTCTATTTTATTTATCTTCACAAAGAACTAGCTTCTGTTTTATTGATTTTTGCTATAGTCTCCTTTGTTTCTTTTTCAAATATTTCTGCCCTAATTTTTATGATTTCTTTCCTTCTACTAACCCTGGGGTTCTTCATTTCTTCTTTTTCTAGTTGCTTTAGGTGTAAAGTGAGGCTATTTATTTGATTTTTCTCTTGTTTCTTGAGGTAAGCTTGTATTACTATGAGCCATCCCCTTAGCACTGCTTTTAATGAATCCCATAGGTTTTGGGCCATCGTGTTTTCATTTTCGTTTGTTTCTATGCATTTTTTTTTTAATTTCTTCTGTGATTTGTTGGTTATTCAGAAGCGTGGTGTTTAGCCTCCATATGTTTGTATTTTTAATAGTTTTTTGTTTTTTTTTTCCCTGTAGTTGACGTCTAATCTTCCCACATTGTGTTCAGAAAAGATGCTTGAAATGACTTCAGTTTTTTTTGAATTTACCAAGACTAGATTTATGGCCCAGGATTTGATCTATCCTGGATAATGTTCTGTGTGCACTTGAGAAAAAGGTGAAATTCATTCTTTTGGGTGAAATGTCCTATAGATATCAACTAGGTCTAACTGGTCCATTGTATCATTTAAAGTTTGTGTTTACTTTGCTAATTTTCTGTTTGATTGATCTATCCATAGGTGTGAGTGGGGTATTAAAGTCTCCCACTATTTTTGTGTTACTGTTAGCACATAGTTTTTAGCATTTCATACTTGTTAGCATTTGCCTTACATATTGCAGTGCTCCTATGTTGGGTGCATATATATTTATAATTGTTATATCTTCTTCTTGGATTGATCCTTTGTAATTATGTAGTGTCCTTCTTTGTCTCTTTTCACAGCCTTTATTTCAAAGTCTATTTTATCTGGTAAGAGTATAACTACTCCTGCTTTCCTTTGGTCCCAATTTTCATGAAATATCTTATTCCAGCCCTTCACTTTCAGTCTGTATGAGTCCCTTGTTATGAGGTGGATCTCTTGTAGACAGCATATATAGGGGTCTTGTTTTTGTATTTATTCATCCAGTCTTTGTCTTTTGGTTGGGGCATTCAACCCATTTACATTTAAGGTAGATATTGATAAGTATGATCCCATTCCCACTTACTTTGTTGTTTGGCATTTGAGTTTATAAACCTTTTCTTTGTTTCCTGTCTAGAGAAGATCCTTTAGTATTTGTTGAAGAGCTGGTTTGACAGTGCTGAATTCTCTCAGCTTTTGTTTGTCTGTAAAGCTTTTGATTTCTCCTTCATATTTGAATGAGATCCTTGCTGGGTATGGTAACCTGGGTTATAGGTTTTTCTCTTTCATCACTTTAAGAATGTCCTGTCATTCCCTTCTGGCCTGAAGAGTTTCTATTCTAAGATTAGCTGTTATCCTTATGGGAATCCCCTTGTGTGTTATTTGTTGCTTTTCCTTTGCTGCTTTTATAATATTTGCTCTTTGTATTTGATCTTCATTAATTTGATTAACATGTGTCTTTGGGTGTTTCATTTTGGGTTTATCCTCTTTGGGACTCTCTGGGTTTCTTGGACTTGGGTGGCTATTTCCTTTCCCATTTTAGGGAAGTTTTCAACTATTATCTCCTCAAGTATTTTCTTATGTCCTTTCTTTTTGTCTTCTGGGGCTCCTATGATTCAAATGTTGGGGCATTTAATAGTAATTAATTTAATAGAGGTCTCTGAGGTTGTTCTCATTTCTTTTAATTCTTTTTTCCTCTCTGCTTCATTTAGTTCCACCATTGTATCTTCCACCTCACTTATCCTATCTTCTTCAGTTATTCTACTGTTGGTTTCATCCAGAGTGCTTTTGATCTCAGTTATTGCATTATTCATTATTGATTGACTCTTTTTTATTTCTTCTAGGTCCTTGTTAAACATTTCTTGCATTTTCTCAGTCCTTATCTCTAATCTATTTATCTGTAACTCCATTTTGTTTTCAGGATTTTGGATATCTGGACTATCATTATTCTGAATTCTTTTTCAGGCAGATTCCCTATCTCCTCCTCTTTTGTTTGGTTTGGTGAGCATTTATCATGTTCCTTTACCTGCTGAATATTTCTATGCCTTTTCATTTTGTTTAGATTACTGTGTTTGGGGTGGCTTTTCTGTAGGCTGGAAGTTTGTGGTTCTTCTTTATTGTAGAGGTTGCTCCCTGTGGGTGGGGTTGGACTAGTATCTTGTCAAGATTTTCTGATTAAGGAGGCTTGTGTCTGTGTTCTGGTGGGTGGAGTTGGATCTCTTTTCTCTGGAGTGCAATGAAGTGTCCAGTAATGAGTTTTGGGGTGTCTGTGGGTTTGGTGTGACTTTGGGTTGCCTGTATTTTAATGCTCAGGACTGTGTTCCTGCATTGCTGGAGAATTAGGGTGGTATATCTTGTTCTGGAACTTGTTGGCTCTTGGGTGGAGCTTGGTTTCAGTGTATGTATGGAGGATTTTGGATGAGCTCTTGTCAATTAATGTTCCCTGTAGTCAGGAGTTTTCTGCTGTTCTCGAGTTTTGAATTTAAGCCGCCTGCCTCTGGCTTTCAGCCTTAGTCTTACAGTAGCCTCAAGACTTCTCCATCTATACAGCACAGAATATAAAACATCTAGGTTAATGGTGAAATGGTTTTCCATAGTGAGGGACACCCAGAGAGGTTCACAGAGTTACATGGAAAAGAGAAGAGGGAGGAGGGAGATAGAGATGACCAGGAGGAGAAGAGGGAGAAACAAAAGGGGAGAGACCAATCTAGTCAGTAATCGCACCCCTAAGTAAAAATGGGTACTGAAGATTAAAGGTACAAAATTGATAACAAATATCAAAAAGCAAAGATTTAAAATCTGGAGTAGAGGTTAGACTCTCAAAAATACAATTTAAAAACACAAAGCAGAATCAATCACAAAATTATAAAAATATATATGAAATTTGCTTTAAAAATAAGGTCTCTTTTTTTGCAAGGTAATAGTAGGTTGTAAAAATGAAAATTAAAGGAGTAATAAAGAACTTAAAAATTAAAAAAAATTAAAAATGATAATAGTAAAAATAGATCTAGGAATTTCTCTGGAGCTGTTGAGGGCAGTGTGGGGTCAGTTCAGTTTCAGACAGTTCCTTGTTCCAGCTTATACTTCTTCTCAAGGTCCATAGGCCCCTTCCAATGCTTAGTCAATGCTAACTATAGGGATTTAATCTATTGCACCTGTCATTTCCAGAGCGGTTCCCTCTTCTTTGTGTATTTTGGCTTCCTCTGTTTACAAGTCACTTCAGTGTCTCATTTCCGCCCTGACACAAGGGGGCGAAGGTGGTCACTTATTTAGGCTCACTTGTTCAGTTGTACTGTGGAAAGGGAGGAACACTGCAAACAAATATTACTGGCATGTGTGGGGAGTGCTTGCAGTGTATGGACCACACTGGGTTTGCCCCGGCTCACTGTGGTGTGTGCTTTCCCAGTCTACACTGCTCAGGCTCCAGCTTTCTCTGCAGGTGTACTGTCCAAAGCGGGCCCTGAATTTCGTGGACTTCACAGGTCTAAGCTGCTCAGGTTCAGGTTCTCAGTTCAGTTCAGTCGCTCAGTCGTGTCCGACTTTTTGCGACCCCATGATCGCAGCACGCCAGGCCTCCCTGTTCATCACCAACTCCCGGAGTTCACCCAGACTCACGTCCATCGAGTCAGTGATGCCATCCAGCCATCTCATCCTCTGTCGTCCCCTTCTCCTCCTGCCCCAGGTCCCTGCCAGCATCAGAGTCTTTTCCAATGAGTCAACTCTTTTCAAGAGGTGGCCAAAGTACTGGAGTTTCAGCTTTAGCATCAGTCCTTCCAAAGAACACCCAGGGCTGATCTCCTTCAGAATGGACTGGTTGGATCTCCTCGAGTCCAAGGGACTCTCAGGAGTCTTCTCCAATACCACAGTTCAAAAGCATCAATTTTTCGGCGCTCAGCCTTCTTCACAGTCCAACTCTCACATCTATACATGACCACAGGAAAAACTATAGCCTTGACTAGACGGACTTTTGTTGGCAAAGTAATGTCTCTGCTTTTGAATATGCTGTCTAGGTTAGTTATAACTTTCCTTCCAAGGAGTAAGAGTCTTTTAATTTCATGGCTGCAGTCACCATCTGCAGTGATTTTGGAGCCCAAAAAATAAAGTCTGACACTGTTTCCACTGTTTCCCCATCTATTTCCCATGAAGTGATGGGACTGGATGCCATGATCTTCATTTTCTGAATGTTGAGCTTTAAGCCAACTTTTTCACTCTCGTCTTTCACTTTCATCAAGAGGCTTTTTAGTTCCTCTTCACTTTCTGCCATAAGGGTGGTGTCATCTGCATATCTGAGGTTATTGATATTTCTCCTGGCAATCTTGATTCCAGCTTGTGTTTCTTCCAGTCCAGCGTTTCTCATGATGGACTCTGCATATAAGTTAAATAAGCAGGGTGACAATATACAGCCTTGATGTACTCCTTTTCCTATTTGGAACCAGTCTGTTGTTCCATGTCCAGTTCTAACTGTTGCTTCCTGACCTGCATATAGGTTTCTCAGGAGGCAGGTCAGGTGGTGTGTTCTTCCCATCTCTTTCAGAATTTTTCACAGTTTATTGTGATCCACAAAATCAAAGGCTTTGGCCTAGTCAGTAAAGCAGAAATAGATGTTTTTCTGAAACTCTCTTGCTTTTTCCATGATCCAGCGGATGTTGGCAATTTGATCTCTGGTTCTTCTGCCTTTTCTCACACCAGCTTGAACATCAGGAAGTTCACAGTTCACATATTGCTGAAGCCTGGCTTGGAGAATTTTGAGCATTACTTTACTAGCGTGTGAGATGAGTGCAATTGTGCAGTAGTTTGAGCATTCTTTGGCACTGCCTTTCTTTGGGATTGGAATGAAAACTGACCTTTTCCAGTCCTGTGGCCATTGCTGAGTTTTCCAAATTTGGTGATATATTGAATGCAGCCCTTTCACAGCATCATATTTCAGGATTTGGAATAGCTCAACTGGAATTCCATCACCTCAACCATTTTTGTTCGTAGTGATGCTTTCTAAGGCCCATTTGACTTCACATCCCAGGATGTCTGGCTCTAGGTCAGTGATTACACCATTGTGATTATCTGGGTCATGAAATCTTTTTTGTACAGTTCTTCTGTGTATTCTTGCCATCTCTTCTTAATATATTCTGCTTCTGTTAGGTCCATACCATTTCTGCCCTTTATCGAGCCCATCTTTGCACAAAATGTTCCCTTGGTATCTCTAATTTTCTCGAAGAGATCTCTACTCTTTCCCATTCTGTTGTTTTCCTGTATTTCTTTGCATTGATCGCTGAAGAAGGCTTTCTTATCTCTTCCTGTTATTCTTGGAACTCTGCATTTAGATGCTTATATCTTTCCTTTTCTCCTTTGCTTTTCACTTCTCTTCTTTTCACAGCTATTTGTAAGGCCTCCCCAGACAGCCATTTTGCTTTTTTGCATTTCTTTTCCGTGGGGATGGTCTTGATCCCTGTCTCGGTACTCCACAAAGGCACAGACTCAGTTGGGTGTGCTTTTTGTGCCCTTTCCAGGTCCAAGCAGCTCAGGCAATGAGGTGCTTGGTGAGCACACTGTCCCAGGTGGCCTGTGCATCTTAATCACTTCCCGCGTCCTGGCCATTCAGTCTCCTGAGAGCAGCTTCTCAGGTGTGCTCTATGTCTGCCCTGGGGAGCCAATTTCAAGGCTGTGACCCTCCTGGCAGATGTCAACTATCCAGGATCCCAGGAAGACTTGGTAAGCAACTGAAGCCTGCTCAGTTTGGTGAAGGATGCCATCTCTGGGGTCGAGATTGCCCCTTGCTTTTTGGCTCTTGCTTCGCCCACCTCCCTCTCTGCCTCCAGTGGGAGAAGGGGCCAGTCTGCAGCCAGCTACCTCTCCTTTGGTATTTGCTCAATTTTTTGTTCTGTGAGTGGGCCAGGCTGTGCCTTAGGTTAGAGCTTTTCGCAGGAAAGTTCTCTCTCTCTCTCTCTCTCTTATATTTTTTTTCTTTCTCTCTGGCTATTTCACAGTTTGGGTTGCTATCTCACGTTAGATCCCTCATAATCTCTTCAAGGCATTCAGAACTGGTCCTTACCCTAAGCATGAAACCTGTGCCTTCCTGTCCAGCCTCCTCTCGCTGGTGGTGGACGCGAGCATCTGGGCTACTTCTCCACTGGAAGTTGCAGTTAGGCGAGTGTTCTCTGTGTGTGTGTGTTTTCCCCCTCCTGGTTATGTTGCATTCTTTCAGAATTTTCCACAGTTTATTGTGATCCACACAGTTAAAGGCTTTGGCATAGTCAATAAAGCAGAAATAGATGCTTTTCTGGAACTCCCTTGCTTTTTCCATGATCCAGCAGATGTTGGCAATTTGATTTCTGATTCCTCTGCCTTTTCTAAATCAAGCTTGAACACCTGGAAGTTCACAGCTCACATATTGTTGAAGCCTGGATTGGAGAATTTTGAGCATTACTTTACTAGCATGTGATATGAGTGCAATTGTGTGGTAGTTTGAGCATTCTTTGACATTGCCTTTCTTAGGGATTTGAATGAAACTTGACCTTTTCCAGTCCTGTGCTGAATTTTTCAAATTTGCTGGCATATTGAGTTCAGCACTTTCACAGCATCATCTTTTAGCATTTGAAATGGCTCAGCTGGAATTCCATGACCTCCACTAGCTTTGTTCCTAGTGATGCTTCCTAAGGCCCACTTGAATTCACATTCCAGGATATCTGGCTCTAGGTACTTGATCACACCATTCTGATTATCTGGGTTGTGAAGATATTTTTTGTACAGTTCTTCTGTGTATTCTTGCTACCTCTTCTTAATATCTTCTGTTTCTGCTAGATCCCTACAATTTCTGTCTTTTATTGAGCCAATCTTTGCATGAAATGTTCCCTTTGTATTTGTAATTTTCTTGAAGAGATCTTTAGTCTTTCCCATTCCATTGTTTTCCTATATTTCTTTGCATTGATCACTGAGGAAAACTTTCTTATATCTCCTTGCTATTCCCTGGAACTCTGCATTGAAATGGGTATATCTTTCCTTTTCTCCTTTGCTTTTTGCTTCTCTTCTTTTCACAGCTATTTGTAAGGTCTCCACAGACAACCATTTTGCTTTTTTGCATTTCTTTTTCTTGGGGATGATTTTCATCACTGCCTCCTGTACAATGTCATGAACCTCCATCTCTATCAGATCTAGTCCCTTAAATCTATTTCTCACTTCCACTGTATAATCATAAGAGATTTGATTTAGGTCATACTTGAATGGTCTAGTGGTTTTCCCTACTTTCTTCACTTTAAGTCTGAATTTGGCAATAAGGAGTTCATGATCTGAGCCACAGCCAGCTTTTGGTCTTGTTTTTGCTGACTGTATAAAGCTTCTCCATCTTTGGCTGCAAAGAATATAAGTCCCTTGAGAAGACTCTTGAGAGTCCCTTGGACTGCAAGGAGATCCAACCAGTGAATACTAAAGGAAATCAGTCCTGAATATTCATTGGAAGGACTGATGTTGAAACTGAAACTCCAATACTTTGGCCACCTGATGTGAAGAGCTGACTCATTTGAAAATTCCCTGATGCTGGGAAAGATTGAAAGTGGGAGTAGAAGGGGACGACAGAGGATTAGATGGTTGAATGGCATCACTGAATCAATGGACATTATTTTGAGTAATGTCCGGGAGTTGGTGATGGACAGAGAGGCCTGGCATGCTACATCCGTGGGGTTGCAAAGAACTGGGCATGACTGAGCAACTGAACTGAACTATGTTGCCTTCTGAGATTCCAACCCCCACCACAGACCCACCAGTGAGAGGGTTTCCTGCTGTTTGGAAACTTCTCCTTCTTCACAACACCCTCCCCAGGATGGTCTCTGTCCCTAACTTGTTTGTCTCTCTTTTTGTCTTTTATATTTTACCCTACCTCCTTTCAAAGAGAATGGGCTGCCTTCATGGGTGCCTAGTGTCCTCTGCCAGCATTTAGAAGTTGTTTTGTGAAAGCTGTTCATCATTCAAATGATCTTTTGATGAATTTGTGGGGGAGAAAGTGGTCTCCCTGTCCTATTCCCCTGCCATCTTAGGACCCCTTTTAATAATATTTCACAATTTGTTTGTTGTGATGCACACATTCAAAGGCTTTAGCATAGTCAATGAAGCAGTAGTAGATATGTTTTGGAAACTTTTTTTTTGTTACATTATATATAATTTAGCATATAGGTCTGTCCAAATTATTCAAGACACTAGATACTATGAATAATTTACTTTTCATTATAGCTGTAACCACAGTTAAAATATATTACTTTTGGGAATTGCCTGGTTGTCCAGTGGTTAGGACTCTGCATTTCCACTGCAAGTGGCATGGGTTTGATCCTTTGTTGGGAAACTAAAACCCCACATGCCACAATGTGGCCAAAATAATTCAAAAATTAAAATTAAAAACCAAAAAGCATTACTTATGAAGAGAAACTACCTAAGGTTAACTTGTATTCTTCCTTCTAATTCAATTCATTTTGTCTCTTTGGTAATTGGTTTAAAAGTGGATAACAACAACAACAAAAAAAAAGTGGATAACACATTTTAGTATACAAATAAAAATGACATGAAAAATGACATACAGTAACATAATTTTTAAAAAGTGAACATTGATAATCTTAATACTCTAACAAATGATTTTCATTGCCTAGTTTCTTATATATTCAGGGTCATTTATATCATTTCCCATATTGTGAACTAAAGTTTTGAACCTATATTTATTTTTATTCCAATATTTTATGTAAAATTTATATAATAATATAAACTTTAATAGCGACTCTGGGTTCCTATTTTGTTCAAACCATTTAATTTGCTCAGATTTTGAAAGATTTTTTGGTATTACTTTTCATCATACTGAATAATGCAGAGCAACATATGATCTCTAATAAAGAAGGTATATCATGTTTATTTATCCAAATTCAAAGTGTTAAATTATAAATAAAGGTCTATCCTGACATAAATTGTTCAAGATCGACAACTGAGTCTCAAGGGAATTATGTGATTATCTTAGCGTTAGCTAATGGCAAAGTCAGGAGTTGAATCTGCAGCATACACTGGTTTCTATCCATTACAACACATTTCTGAAGAAATAAATATCTATTAAATAATAAATAATTTTGTTATCCATTGAATTACTCTAGTATAAAATTCAGTAAAGGAGAAATGTGTTGAACAAAGGCTTCATACTATTCATTGTACAGCAAAAGCCATACCAAGTAGGTGCTACATTCACAAATGAAAGTACTGTTTTTAGTGGAAGATGCTATTTATCTTTTCTTCAGTTAAATGTATCCATAAAGATAATATTTCTAGATTTATAAATGCTACCCTCAAAGATTAAACACCATGACTAATAAGGAAATATAAAAACTAGCTGCTTACCCAAATTATAAATGAGTGTCGGAAGCAGAGAGGGAGACTAGTATTTATGAAACAGGCCAACTGCATTGCAGTTCAATGTGGTTATTTAATGTAACATTACATAGGATTTTGTAGTTAAAGGGTTTCTTTGTATTAACCCAAATTTGTGGTTACTCTTAAAAGAGAGGAGTCAGAAGAATCACAGAGAGCAAGATAGCCCATTGTTAGAGCTCATAAAATTTAGTCTACCAACACTGAGAGCTGCAGGGAACAGGTGGAGTACAGACCTAAGATATTGTGGTCCACAGTATTTAACTGATAAATTCCAGCTGTGATAATTTCTTGCAGTAATTATAATACATCTGTGAGATGACATTAGGCCACCTACTTCATTAGAAAAAAGGATTATATCATGTGAACTCCTGTGGGTTTTGTATCAATGCATTATAATTCAAAAAGACATCCATGGTTATTGTAAAACAGTCAACATACAATGATTCAGTCAACAATGAATAGATTTAGAAGAGGACAGATAATACAAACAATCTAGCCATTTATTCACAAAGCTCTTCTCTTGGTGAATTGTATGTTTTGGATCTTACTCTTGTTCACTAACTTTTTGTAGTAATATTCTTGAAAATGCTAATGCCATCAGTAGGCATGTGAAGTGAAGTGAAAGTCACTCAGTCATGTCTGACTCTTTGTGACCCCATGGACTGTAGCCACCAGGTTCCTCTGTCCATGGAATTCTCCAGGCAAGAAAACTGACATGGGTAGCCGTTCCCTTCTTCAGGAGTTCTTCCCAATCCAGGGATCAAACTCAGGTCTCCCAAAGTGCAGGCAGATTCTTTACTGTCTGAAACGCTAGGGAAGCCCAAGAATACTGGAGTGGGTAGCCTATCCCTTCTCCAGGGGATCTTCCTGACCCAGGGATGGAACTGGGGTCCCCTACATCGCAGGCAGATTCTTTACCAGCTGACCTACCAGGAAAGTCCCTGTAGGCATACATACAATGTCAGACCCAATATAGAATGAGAACAACAGTTTTCTACTGGCCTGTAAACTGTGAAGAGGTTTTAATAGATTGTTAAAGAAAATATACCTTATTTTATAGGCCCACAATATCATAAAATCCTACATGTAATATCTAGCATCACTTGGTATGCGGTAGACACTAAGTCTTCCTTTCCCAGCATGTTAAATTATACGTACTATTCCAGATCTGTAGCCCTGACGTTTCTTATTCACCTTTTCTCTTATAAGGTTGCTTTATTAACATTGTTAATGAGATAAATCCTTGCCTACTTAAATGGAGTGACAGTAAAACTCAAAAATAATATTATCCATGATCATTTGTGAAATAGTTATTAAGAAAAATGGGTATCCACCACCCAGTTCAAATCATCTCTAAGGTTTAATTTTAAATGTATGCTTACTCTAGATATGTTCAATGAAGGAAAGGAAGCTATATAAATATGTTTCATTCAATTCACAAACATATTCAGCAAGTGTGGTAGTAAAAAAATCAAATCCAACTGTAGGAAGAATGAGGTCAACATAGAAGAACTGATAATTTAATGTTAAAAGTTAAATACCAGTATGTAAGAAATAGTGGAAATTAACAGAGTAAAACCTTTTCAGGTTGTACAATTTCGTGAAGGAATAAGAAAGAACCAAAAGAAATAGACTACCTTTATATTTCTTCACAGATCATAAATTATGACATAGAAGTTGGATTTTTCCCTAATAAAAATATTTTTTGAAAATGAATTCTAAGTTCCCTTTATCACCATCTGTTCCATGGCAAGCTGCTTGGATTACATAGAATTCTGTCTTTCATAGAGCATAAATCGTGCCATGACCCAATTAGCTTTTACAAATTGAGAAACAATAAGCTGCGTTCCTGTTTTGGTAAAAAAAAATGTTTTTGAAAGTCCTATGTTCTTGATGATTCTATTTGATGATCTAATCATATTTAAAAATCTCATGGTTTTATAGAGTCACCATTTGCACTGTCACAGAATGTTGTTAAAAGAAGAAAGTTGTGAGAAAGACTATTTTAGTAGATAGGTTTGGAACACATGACCAATAAAAACAAAGTTTTCTCACTACGTAAATAAAATTATATTGATTTTCACTATAGAATAATATTTCAGTTTTTGAAATAATTTCCTAAAATCAATAATGAAAAACCTATTTCTGAATAGTCTATAAAATAAGGTATATTTTCCAGTCCCGTCAACTCCAGAACATGCTTGGTAGAATGCAATATAAATTAGTGCATGACATATAGAATGCTTGTATGGCTTAATCTCTAGTAATAAATGCAATATTGTTCCTTGGATGTTCAAAACAAAACTTAAGAGTTCATGACCATGAACAGTGTACCAAAACAAAAACAATAACCCATGTCATGTGATAATAAGCAATACCAACATCAATACTGATTCTTTAGCAACATTAGCTGGGTAAAATGTTTCAGGAATTATACTATCATTATTTGTTCCCAAACACAGAAAGGAGTTTTCAACATAGTGTAGGTAAGTGTTTTCATAGAGATTAATTCCAGGTTCTGCCAAGGGGGACTGACACAGCCTTCTACTTTAAAACTACTCTGTGATTCATAACTGCCTTATCTAGCTTTATTGTCAACTTTTAGTCCTCTAAATTGAGGTAAAAGAAGACAATGGATGATGGACAGGTGTGATCTTGGAGGTAGAATAGAGATTTGGTCAGGCAAGTATCAAAGTGACCTGGAGATATGACCAATGAAATTTATAAAATGGAGTGATTTATCCATCATTTATTCCTCCATTTATCCATGTCTACACATTTTTGTTTGTCTTTAAAATTCCTTTCCTCTAAATAATGATTACACTAACTGCAAAATTATTAAATTACCAACTTAGTGATATTAAGCTATCCCAATATTGAGATTTTAATTAAGAAATAATTTGAGAAGAAAACTAAATGTTCAAAATTGCACTTTCTCTTATTCATTTTCATTATATACCATATAATATGGAAAAAATGTTTTGTAAAAGTATTACAAAATATCCTCATTTCTATTAATAATCTAGAAATTTAAAATACTGATATTTAGTAGTATTAAAATATTTGCATATTTAATTATTCTATCTTAATTTATGGTTGTCAAACACCTATTCTTAATCTGTAATCTATACTCTCCTACTCTTTTTAAAATGAATTTTTATTGGAGTATAGTTGTTTTACAATGTTGTGTTAGTCTCTACTGTACAGCAAGGTGAATCAGATCCATATATATACATATATACTCTCTTTTTTTGTATTTCCTTCTTGTTTAGGTTACCACAGAGAATTGAGTAGAATTCTCTGAGCTATGCAATAGGTTCTCATTAGTTATCTGTTTTATGTACAGTATAAATATTTATATTTCAGTATGTATATATAAAAATTATTTTATTTATATATTAAACATATAATATATAAAATACATGCATAAATATTAAGCATTCCTTATTAAATATTAATATATTAAATATATGTTATATTTCTTGTAAATATTTATATAATAATAGATATGCAATAATATTAATAAAATTCTATTATATTTAGTATATTAATAATATCAATAAATATATAATATTATTATATTTATTATATTAATGAAATATAATGATATTTGTATATTAAATATATATAATATAAATATATATAAAATATATTTATATTTCAATCCCAAGCCCCCCAACTCATCCTTTCCTCCCTAGGTGTCCATATATTTGTTCTGTACATCTCTGTCTCTACTTCTGCTTTTCAAATAAGATCCTCTATACCATTTTTCTAGATTTTATATATATATGTGTTAATGTATGATATTTCTTTTCCTCTTTCTGACTTATTTCATTTTGTATGACAGTCTCTAGGTCTATTTATGTCTCTACAAATGACCCAATTTTATTCGTTCATATGGCTGAGTAACATTCCATTTCAACATTCAGAAAACTAAGATCATCGCGTCCAGTCCCATCACTTCATGGCAAATAGATGGGGAAACAGTGGAAACAGTGGCTGACTTCATTTTTGGGGGCCTCCCTGTCCATCACCAACTCCTGGAGCCTACCCAAACCCACGTCTATTGAGTTGGTGATGCCATTTAACCATCTCATCCTCTGTTGTCCCCTTCTCCTCCTGCCCACAATCTTTCCTATCATTAGGGTCTTTTCAAATGAGTCAGTTCTCTGCATCAGGTGGTCAAAGTATTGGAGTTTCAGCTTCAACATCAGTCCTTCCAGTGAACACCCAGGACTGATCTCCTTTAGGAGGGACTGGTTGGACCTCCTTGCAGTCCAGGGGACTCTCAAGAGTCTTCTCCAACACCACGGTTCAAAATCATCAATTGTTTGGTGCTCAGCTTTCTTTATAGTCCAACTCTCACGTTCATACATGACTACTGGAAAAATCATAGCCTTGACTGGACGGACCTTTTTTGGCAAAGTAACATCTCTGCTCTTTAATATGCTCTCTAGGTTGGTCATAACTTTCCTTCCAAGGAGTAAGTGTCTTAATTTCACAGCTTCAATCACCATCCGCAGTGATTTTGGAGCCCTCAAAAATAAAGTCAGCCATTGTATGTGTTTTTATATTTTTTTTCCTGTAGTTGACATCTAGTCTTACCACATTGTGATCAGAAAGATGCTTGAAATCATTTCAATTTTTTTAACTTACCAAGTTTGGATTTATGACTCAGGATGTGATCTATCCTGGAGAATGTTCCATGGGCACTTGAGAAAAAGGTGAAATCCATTGTTTTTGAGTGAAATGTCCTGAAGATATCAGTTAGGTCTAACTGGCCCATTGTATCATTTAAAACTTGTGTTTCCTTGCTAATTTTCTGTTTGGTTGATCTATCCAGAGATATGAGTGGGGTATTAAAGTCCCCCATGATTTTTGTGTTATTGTTATTTTCCCCTTTTGCATGTGTTGGCAATTTCCTTATGTATTGAAGTGCTCCTATGTTGGGTTATATGTATTTATAATTGCTATATCTTCTTGGATTGATGCTTTGATCATTATGTAGTGTCCCTGTTTGTCCCTTATCACGGTCTTTATTTCAAAGTCTATTTTATCTGAGATGAGTATTGCTACTCTTGCTTTCTTTTGTTCTCCACTTGCATGAAATACCTTTTTCCAGTCCTCACTTTCAGTCTGTATGTGTCCCTAGGTTTGAGGTGGATCTCTTGTAGACTGCATATATAGGAGTTATGTTTTTGTATCCTTATGGCCAGTCTTTGTCTTTTGGTTAAAGCATTTAACCCATTTACATTTAAAGTAATTATTGATAAATATGATCCTGTTACTATTTATTTATTGATTTGAGACTATTTTCATAAACCTTTTCTTTGTTTCCTGTCTAGAGAAGGTCCTTTTGCATTTATTGAAGAGCTGGTTTAGTGGTGCTGAATTCTCTCTGCTTTTGTTTGTTTGTAAAGCCTTTGGTTTCTCCTTAATATCTGAATGAGACCCTTGCTGATTAGAGTTATCTTGGTTGAGGTTTTTCTCTTTCATCATTTTAAGTATGTCCTGCCATTCCCTTCTGGCCTGAAGAGTTTCTATTGAAAGATCAGCTGTTATCCTTATGGGGATCTACTTGTAGGTTATTTATTGCTTTTCCCTTGCCGCTTTTAATATTTGCTCTTTGTGTTGAATTTTTGTTAGTTTGATTAATCTGTATCTTGGGTTTTTTTGCTTTTGGGTTATCCTGCTTAGGCCTCTGGGTTTCTTGGACTTGGATAACTATTTCCTTCCCCTTTTTATGGAAGTTTTGGGCTATTAGCTCCTCAAGTATTTTTTCATGTCTTCTTTTTGTCTTTTTCTTCTGGGACACCTATCATTCGAATGTTGGGGCATTTAACATTGTCCCAGAGGTCTCTGAGGTTGTCCTCATTTCTTTTAATTCTTTTTTCCTCTCTGCTTCATTTATTTCCACCATTCTATCTTCCATCTCACTTATCCTCTCCTCTGCCTCAGTTATTCTACTGTTGGTTCCCTCCAGAGTGCTTTTAATTTCAGTTATTTCATTGTTCATTATTGATTGACTCTTCTTTATTTTTCTAGGTTCTTGTTAAAGATGTCTTGCATTTTCTCAATCCTTGTCTCTAGTCTATTTATCTGTAACTCCACTTTGTTTTCAAGATTTTTGATCATTTTTGATCATTATTCTGAATTCTTTTTCAGGTAGACTCCCTATCTCCTCTTTTGTTTGGTTTGGTGAGTTTTTATTATGTTCCTTCACCTGCTGAATATCTCTCTGCCTTTTCATTTTGTTTAGATTGCCATGTTTGGGGTGCCCTTTCTGCAGGCTTCAAGTTAATGGTTCTTATTTATTGCAGAGTCTGCTCCCTGGGGGTAGGATTGGACCAGTGACTTGTCAAGATTTCCTCGAGAGAACTTGCGTCTGTGTTCTAGAGGGTGGAACTGGATCTCTTCTCTCTGGAATGCAATGAAGTGTCCAATAGTAAGTTTGGAGGTGTCTATGGGTTTGGCATGGCTTTGGGAAGCCTGTTTTTTAATGTTCAGGGTTGTGTTCTTTTTTTGCTGGAGAATTAGCATGGTGTGTCTTGCACTGGAACTTGTTGGCTCTTGGATGGAGCTTGGTTTCAGTATAGGTATGGAGACTTTCAGGTGAGCTCTTGTCTATTAATGTTCCCTGGAGTCAGAAGTTCTCTGATGTTCTAAGATTCTGGAGTTAAGCCTCCTGCTTCTGGGTTTTGGTTCTTCTCTTACAGTAGCTTTAAGACTTCTCCCTCCATACATCACAGGAGATAAAACCCGTAGGTTAATAGTGAAACAACTCTCCACAGTCAGAAATACCCAGAGAGATTTGCAGAGTTATATAGAGAAGAGAAAAGGGAGGAGGGAGATAGAGGTGACCAGGAGTAGAAAAGGGAGAGTCAAAAAGGAAGAGAGCAATCAAGCCAGTAATCAAATCCCTATGTGAAAATGGATACTGAAGATTAAATTCTTAAAAATACAAAATTGATAACAAATATAAAAAAAGCAAATATTAAAATTCTAGAATTGAGGTTAGACTTTCAAAAATACAATATAAAAAATACAAAACAAAATCAATCACAAAAGTTTAAAAAATATATATGGAATTTGTTTTTAAAAGCAGGGTTTTTTGAAAGGTAATAATAGGCTATAAAAATGAAGTTAATGGAATAATAAAGAACTAAAATTTTTTAAAAAGTGATAATAGTAAATATATATCTAGGAATTTCTCTGGAGCTGTTGTGGGCAGTGTAGGGTCAGTTCAGTGTCTGACAGTCCCTTGTTCTGGCTTGTACTTGTTCTCAAGGTCTATGGTGGTTTAGTCTCTCAGTCGTGTCCAACTCTTGCAACCCCGTGGACTGTGGCCCTCCAGGCTCCTCTGTCCATGGGATTCTCCAGGCAAGAGTACTGGAGTGGGTTGCCATTTCCTTCTCCAGGGGATCTTCCTGACCCAGAAACCAAATCCGGGTCTCCTGCATTGCAGGCAGATTCTTTACCAAATGAGCTACGAGGGAATAGTTTCCCTTTAAATGCACAGTCTCCACATTAATGACAAGGTTTTAGTCTGTTGTACTTGTCACTTCTGGACTGGTTCCCCCTTCTTTGTTTATTTTGGTTTCCTCTGTTTGCAAGTCTCTTCAGTGTCTTAATTTCCAGCCTGATATGAGGAGGTAAAGGTGGCCACTTATTTAGGCTCACTTGTTAAGTTGTGCCCTGGAAAGGGAGGGACATTGCAAACAAATACTGCTGGCATGGATGGGGAGTGCTCGCAGTGGATGGACCACACTGGGTTTGCCACAGCCCAGGGCCGCATGTACTTCCCAGGTCCACACTGCTCAGGCTCCAGGGTGCTCTGCGAGGGCACTGTCCCAGTGAGCCCTGCATTTTGTGCACTTCCCTAGTCTAAGCCACTCAGGTTCTTGGGTGCTCTGCAAGGGCACAGACCTTTGGGCCTTTCCCAGGTTCAAGCCACTCAGGTGACCAGGTGCTTGGCCAGCTCACTGTCTCAGGTGGACCACGCATCTTATGCATCTTCCTGGTGCAGCCACTTGATTTCCCAGGTGTGCTGTGAGGGCACAGTCTAAGGTGTGCCGTGTGTCTCCTCTGGTGAGCTAATCTCAGGCTGTGACACTCCTGGCCATCCAGGATCCTAGGAAGACATGATTAGGAACTGGCAGCCTGCTCACAGTTTGGTGGAAGATGCAGTCTCTGGGACCTAGATTGCAGCAGTCTAGGGACTGCCTTCCGGCTCTGGCTGTCTCACACCTGCCTCTCTGTCTCTGGGGAGGGAGGGCCCTAAATGGCAGCCAGCTTGCTCTCCTTTGGTATTTGCTAGGGCACAATCCTTTGTTCTATGAGCTATGCCAGCAGTCACCATGTGGTGTTAGAATCTTCTGTGGGAAAGTTCCTTTTTTAAACATTTTTTGTCTCTCTGGTGATCCCATGGTTTGGGTTGCTATCTCATATTAGCCCCTTCAGATTGTCCTCAGGGCACTCAAGCCTGGTCTTTACCATAAGGATGATACAGCCCATACTTCCCTGCTCAGCCCCCACTCACTGGTGGCAGACACGAGCATCTGAGCCACTTCTCTGCTGGTAGGTAAGTTGTGGTTAGGTGTGTATTCTGTGGGCTTACTTGGTGGCTCAGCTGGTAAAGAATCTGCCTGCAATATGGGAGACCTGGGTTTGCTCCCTAGATTGGGAAGATCCTCTGGAGAAGGGAGCGGATACCCACTTCAGTTACCTACTTCAGTATTCTGGCCTGGAAAATCCATGGACTGTATAGTCCATGGGGTCGCAAAGAATCAGACATGACTGTATTCTCTCTTTCTGTGTGTGTGTGTGTGTGTGTGTTTTCCCCCCAGTTATATTGCCCTCTGAGATTCCAAAGCTCTGCACAGATATGCCTATGAGAGGGTTTCCTATTGTGTGG
Organism: Bos indicus; assembly: GCF_029378745.1. NCBI lineage: Eukaryota > Metazoa > Chordata > Mammalia > Artiodactyla > Bovidae > Bos > Bos indicus. The sequence goes on along the minus strand of NC_091776.1, from coordinate 22,932,132 downwards.
AAACTTCTCCTCCTTCACAACTCCCTCCTCGGGACAGGGCTCCATCCCTAGATATTGTCTCTGTTTACCTCTTTTGTATTTTGTCCTACATCCTTTTGAAGAGTTTGGCTGACTTTCTGGGTGCCTGGTGTCCTCCTCCAGTGTTAAGAAGTTGTTTTGTGAAAGTTGCTTAACATTCCAATGATCTTTTGATGAATTTGTCTGGGAGAAAGTGGTCCCTGTCCTATTCCTCTGCCATCTTGGGACCCCCCCTCTCCCCGTCCCAAATTATGGTTTTCATTTTGTCCGCCCTCTGATGGTAGAGAATAAGAGGTTTGTGGAAGCTTCCTGATGGAAGGGACTGGCTGTGGGGGAATCTGGGTCTTGCTCTGATGGGTCCAAGCTCAGTAAATCTTTAATCCAATTTTCTGCTGATGGGCAAGGCAATTTCCCTTCCCTGTAGCTTGGCCTCAGGCCAAACTATGGTATGAGTAATGGTGACCTCATTCAAAAGGACTTATGCCAGTTCCCAGGACCCTTGTATTTGTGACCTTGACCCCACAGCAAGCCATCTTTGACCCACGCCTCCACCGGAGATTTCTGGACATTAGTTAATATTATTTGCTACTTCCCCCCCCCCCCCCAAATGGAAGGAGAAATCTCCTTTCACAATAAAAGCCTGTCACCTTCTTACAGATTGAGGTCAGTATGAAGATGTTATTCCAATTTGTCTTCTAAAAACATCAGTTTAAAAGCCAGGTTTTTGAAAAACGTTATTTTCCTTTTAAAGTATCAATTAGGAATAGTACCTTCTCCTGATTGCTAGCTTAACAGTTTTACTCATCCTATCTCCATTATATTCTTAAGGACTAAGTTTTTAAACAACTTGACTAGTATACTTGCTGTGTAAAGCCTTTTCCTTCTTTTGAATTTAATTCTGAAAGCATATCCTGAGTTTCAACAATTAACAATGGATACTTAATGATAGGAGCAGATAATAGCGTCCTGGAATGATTTTAAGGAAATCTGATCATGTCTCCCAGAGTTGCCTTTAACCTAGCACCAGACAAGGTAAGATTCAGAGACAAAACAGAATAAAAGACAAAAGGGAAGGTTACATAATGAGTCACATATACATACAGAAAATTAGTGTAATGAATAAATCCACCTCTTCCATAGTTTGCCAAAGTTTCAACTTGTTAAAGCATTCTTATAAGTAGATTTTATTTTTCTTGGTATATATGTATGCTGTTCAGATAAACATGATTGGCGAATACTAGATTTATTGTGAATTTCTTTGTAATCATGGTTGAATTTAACCTTGATTATAAAGAAATTCTTACCTTTAATTAGGTTATGTTCAGATTTTACAAATTTGGAATATTACCCTTTTAGCTACATTGAAGCTATTAATGACATAATCAAATTTTCATTATAAAGGTTTGGGTAATAAGGAGGTTTACTGTAACTGACTTGGATACTTATTTTTCTAAGCCATACATTTTCCTGTCAATTTTATTAAGAACTTCATTTTCTAAGATAAAATGATCTTGTTTGTTTGCTTGGTTATTGTTTTAATGCAATTGAAAGTGGGCCATTGTCCAAGGACCAGGGAAAAACACACAGGAAAAAAACACACACAGAAAAAAGTCTTTTTTAAACAAAAAAAGTAAGGGTAAATAATTGGGCGATAAATTCTGCATAATTCTCTTGAGGAATATTTGCTGTCCTAAAGGTGAAATTTACTATTCCTTGGAATTTTTCATTTCCTTTGACAAGGCTCAGGATATACACTGAGGAATAAATCTGATAGTAAACATTGTAATGCAACTGCTTGCAAGTTACTGCAAAAATATTGTTGATTAATGGCAACTAAAAGTTGTATCTTTCTAATCTGTGAAAAGAAGAGAAGTGAAAAGCAAAGGAGAAAAGGAAAGATATAAACATCTGAATGCAGAGTTCCAAAGAATAGCAAGAAGAGATAAGAAAGCCTTCTTCAGCAATCAATGCAAAGAAATAGAGGAAAACAACAGAATAGGAAAGACTAGAGATCTCTTCAAGAAAATTGGAGATACCAAAGGAATATTTCATGCAAAGATGGGCTCGATAAAGGACAGAAATGGTATGGACCTAACAGAAGCAGAAGATATTAAGAAGAGATGGCACAAATACACAGAAGAACTGTACAAAAAAGATCTTCATGACCCAGATAATCATGATGTTGTGATCACTCACCTAGAGCCAGGCATCCTGGAATGTGAAGTCAAGTGGGCCTTAGAAAGCATCACTATGAACAAAGCTAGTGGAGGTGATGGAATTCCAGTTGAGCTATTCCAAATCCTGAAAGATGATGCTGTGAAAGTGCTGCACTCAATATGCCAGAAAATTTGGAAAACTCAGCAGTGGCCACAGGAGTGGAAAAGGTCAGTTTTCATTCCAATCCCAAAGAAAGGCAATGCCAAAGAATGCTCAAACTACTGCACAATTGCATTCATCTCACACTCTAGTAAAGAAATGCTCAAAATTCTCCAAGCCAGGCTTCAGCAATATGTGAACCGTGAACTTCCTGATGTTCAAGCTGGTTTTAGAAAAGGCAGAGGAACCAGAGATCACATTGCCAACATTCGCTGGATCATGAAAAAAGCAAGAGAGTTCCAGAAAAACATCTATTTATGCTTTATTGACTATGCCAAAGCCTTTGACTGTGTGGATCACAATAAACTGTGGAAAATTCTGAAAGAGATGGGAATACCAGACCACCTGACCTGCCTCTTGAGAAACCTGTATGCAGGTCAGGAAGCAACAGTTAGAACTGGACATGGAACAACAGACTGGTTCCAAATAGGAAAAGGAGTACATCAAGGCTGTATATTGTCACCCTGCTTATTTAACTTATATGCAGAGTTCATCATGAGAAACGCTGGACTGGAAGAAACACAGGCTGGAATCAAGATTGCTGGGAGAAATATCAATAACCTCAGATAGGCAGATGACACCACCATTATGGCAGAAGGTGAAGAGGAACTCAAAAGCCTCTTGATGAAAGTGAAAGAGGAGAGTGAAAAAGTTGGCTTAAAGCTCAACATTCAGAAAACGAAGATCATGGCATCTGGTCCCATCACTTCATGGGAAATAGATGGGGAAACAGTGGAAACAGTGTCAGACTTTATTTTTTGGGCTCCAAAATCACTGCAGATGGTGACTGCAGCCATGAAATTAAAAGACGCTTACTCCTTGGAAGGAAAGTTATGACCAACCTAGACAGCATATTCAAAAGCAGAGACATTACTTTGCCAACAAAGGTGCGTCTAGTCAAGGCTATGGTTTTTCCTGTGGTCATGTATGGATGTGAGAGTTGGACTGTGTAGAAGGCTGAGCGCTGAAGAATTGATGCTTTTGAACTGTGGTGTTGGAGAAGACTCTTGAGAGTCCCTTGGACTGCAAGGAGATCCAACCAGTCCATTCTGAAGGAGATCAGCCCTGGGATTTCTTTGGAAGGAATGATGCTAAAGCTGAAACTCCAGTACTTTGGCCACTTCATGGGAAGAGCTGACTCATTGGAAAAGACTCTGATGCTGGAAGGGATTGGGGGCAGGAGGAGAAGGGGACGACAGAGGATGAGATGGCTGGATGGCATCACTGACTCGATGGACGTGAGTCTGAGTGAAATCCAGCAGTTGGTGATGAACAGGGAGGCCTGGCGTGCTGCGTTTCATGGAGTCGCAGAGAGTCAGACATGACTGAGTGACTGATCTGATCTGATCTGAATCCCCTTTATGAATAACTTGGGAGTTGTAACCTGAATCATTGATTCAGAATATGAAAATATCCAAAACTTCTGATGTGCTTCTCTGTTCTTTGTACTTGAAGGTGTAAATTGATTATTCAGTAAAACCCTATATTGACAGCACAGTGAACTGACAATCATTCAACTAAATTAAGAAAATCCACTGCTCTCAACTCTGTAAATACACTGTACCCACCCTCACCACTACCAAATATCCTCTCTATGGTTACTAGAATTTATTTCCTCATTATAGGTTCTGAAATCCCTTGTTTAATAAAACTGAGATCTGAGGACCTTGTTAATCCATGAAGGGCAAAACAAAAATGAAATATTCTCCTAGCACTCTTAACACAAAATAAAAATCTGAAAACAGACTTGGCTAGATGTTTAGACTGCATCACAAAGTCTATAGGTTGTTATCAAATAAAAACAAAATGAGGCAGAAGAAAACAAACCTAGGCGTCAGGATTTGAAGTTGGGTCGGAGAAGGCAATTGCACCACACTCCAGTACTCTTGCCTGGAAAATCCATGGACAGAGGAGCCTGGTAGGCTGCAATCCATGGGGTTGCTAAGAGTCAGAAACAACTGAGCGACTTCACTTTCACTTTTCACTTTCATACATTGGGGAAGGAAATGGCAGCCCACTCCAGTGTTCTTGCCTGGAGAATCCCAGGGACGGGGAAGCCTGGTGGGCTGCCATCTCTGGGGTCGCACAGAGTCGGACACGACTGAAGCGACTTAGTAGCAGCAACAGCAAAGAAAATTCAGGATGATAAATACATTTCTCAGTCTGAGACAAAGGGCTGCTCTATGCTTTTTAAAAGCATTTGTTACTTTTTTTTTAGGCGTTTTAATGATTTCTGTGTGAAAAATCTCAGCTAATGTGTAGTCTGCAAAATGATTTGTTTTCTTTTTTTTTTTTGGTGTTCAAATTCTTTTTTTTTTTTTTTTTCCACTCTACAATATTTTATTGGTTTTTCCATACATCAACATGCATCTGCCACAGGTGTACACGCGTTCCCAATCCTGAACCCCTCACCCACCTCCTTCCGCATCCCATCCCTCTGGGTCATCCCAGTGCACCAGCCCCAAGCTTCCTGTATCCTGCATCGAACCTGGACTGGCGATTCGTTTCTTATATGATATTATACATGTTTTAATGCCATTCTCCCAAATCATCCCACTCTCTCCCTCTCCCACAGAGTCCAAAAGACTGTTCTATACACCTATGTCTCTTTTGCTGTCTCGCATACAGGGTTATCATTACCGTCTTTCTAAATTCCATATATATGCGTTAGTATACTGTATTGGTGTTTTTCTTTCTGGCTTACTTCACTCTGTATAATAGGCTCCAGTTTCCTCCACCTCATTAGAACTGATTCAAATGTATTCTTTTTAATGGCTGAGTAATACTCCATTGTGTATATGTACCACAGCTTTCTTATCCATTCATCTCCTGATGGACATCTAGGCTGCTTCCATGTCCTGGCTATTATAAACAGTGCTGCGATGAACATTGGGGTATACGTGTCTCTTTCATATCAAATACTTAAGGGTCATGTGTGACCCTTAAGTCACACATGACTTGGTGTGTGAGAGAAGAAAACAAAACTTGATTATTTGGTTATTGTATCCATAGATTACCGTATTACCATAATCACTTAACCAAGAGAAACAGATTGTCTTAATGATTAAACATTAACGATACAGACCCTAGTTCGTACATTCTTTTGTTCTTTGGCTGCACTGGGTCTTTGTTGCTGTGCACGGGCTTTCTGTAGTTGTAGTGAGTGGGGCTGCTTTCTAGTCGCAGTGCATGGGCTTCCCATTGCGCTGGCTTCTCTTGTTGCAGAGCACAGGCTTTAGGGCACTTGGGCTCAGCAGTTGTGGCAAATGGAATCTCTCCAGACCAAGGATAAAACCCATGTTCCCTGCATTGGTAGCTGAATTCTTAACCAATGGACCGCCAGGGAAGTCCTATACATTCTTTACTTATACCAATGATGGAGCCATTTCTTTTGGAGATGTGACTTTCCAAAATACCTGAGGATTAGTATAACCTATTACATCGTAGTTAGCTCAAACTATTATCATCATCAGGTTAAGTGTGTAAAATCATATGAAACCACTATAACCCCTGATTATTTTATGCAATGAAACATACAATTCCTTAAATTAAAAGGAAAAATTAAATTTTAAAGGGATAGAATTAAAGTGAAGTGTTCTTGAGTTTTTTTCAGAAATTTCCTACTACCTGAACAATGCTTAAAGCCTTGTTTTAAATATTTTCTAAAGAAAAAAAAATGTATACTACTTCAATTCCTATAAAATGAGTGTTAAACCAAAAATTTACCCATATTTTGGAAAATAATGCTCTATTGTCTCTGCACATTTTTAAAACATATGATTGTTAGAGAATCCAGATCACTCACCTATTCCTAAATGAAAATGGTACAGCTACTCTGGAAAATAATACAAAGGTTTCTTACAAAGCGAAATGTACATTTTCCATCTGACCCAGCAATTGCACTATTGAGTATTTATGCTAGAGGAACAAAAAATGATGCTAACATAAAATCTGTATAATTAATGTTACTAACAGGTTTATGATAGCTGATACTATAGAAAATATTGCCCTTTTATAGATGAATGGTTAAACAGACTGTGACATCATACCACAGAATACCATTCATCAATAAAAATTTATTGATACATATAACAGCTGGGATAGATATCACATAATTATTGTAAGTGAAAAAAGCCAGTCTCAAAGTCTGTATACTGTGTGAATCCATTTATATAAATTATTAAACAGATAAAATTATAGAAATGGAGAACCAGATAATAGTTGCCAGGAACTGGTGGGGAACAAGATGTCTGTGGCTATACAAGGATAGCACAAGAAATCCCTGTAATGGAATTATTATTCTGCATCTTGTTGTGATATGTACATATGAATCTACACATAAAATTGCATATATATATATATACACAGAGACATACATACACACAACTGCATATAAAACTGGCGAAATCTGAATAAGGTTGTTGAGTAATATCAATGTCATTTAATTGTAATATTACACTGAAATTTTGCAAGATGTAAATTACCTTTGGAAGAAAATGGATAAAGGTATGTGGAATCTTTTTGTATTGTCTCTTATAAATATCTTTATGTGAATATCTCAGAATTTTAAACAATATGTCTTTTAGAGAGCAAAAATGCATTCTCTGAAGTCTTATTTATGACTCATGAAAAATGTTACACAGTTTAGGCTGCCCAGATACTTATACTTTTCAACTTGTTGCAGTAATAGTTGGGAACCATAAGAACAGTATAATATAGGTTGTAAAATATATGAAATATTTGGAACAGGTCATTAGCCAGGCTGTTAGATTCTGTGGTAGATTAGATCATTGTTCCACAAATATTTTTTCCCTTCCTCTTACCTCTGTGGACTTGGCCATGTGACTTGCCCTGTGAAATGGATTGACAGAAGAAATGTGATAAGAAGCTTGAAGTACTTGTGTGATTGGGCTTGTCCTGTTCTACTTCTGTCTTTGCCATGAGAAGAGCATGCTGCAGCAAACCCACTGGTCCCAAAAGAATAAGAAAAACAAGGAATAGATTTCAATCAAGCCCTTGGTTAAGAATTAACCACAGCTTTAGATCAACTGAACTCCAGCCAAACCACATGTGCAAGAGTGAGAAATCAAAACTTGATTTGCATGCCATTTCTTTTAGAGTGGTTTCTTATACAGCTTCATTGTGGCTATAGTTGACTAATACAAAACAAATAATTAATGAGAATAGATTTCAAGACACTGTTACTGAGATTAAGGCTTAGGTAAAACAGAGTGTGGTGTGAAGTGCATATCATAACTGACAGTTCTCAAATATCTGTCTTTTCAGAGTTGAAACTGACAGTTAAGGTATAGATCTTGGTATTCTTTATTTTTTTCTCATACTTATTAATGCTTTATTTTCTCTCTGCCCCAAAGTATATAGGGTTAAAAAAGTCTTAATGGAATGAGGCTACACTTTGGTTTTTCATTGAAAGTGGAAAAGCAATAAGTACATTAACAGCCTCTGCACCTCAACATTTTAATCTTGATTTTTCTGCTAATATGTTAGGAGAATAGCTTTGTCAACTTTTGTTTACTACAGTGTCACTAGTACTTAAGTGTTTAATACATAAATAATTATTGAATTATTCAACTTTCTTAGTTTTCTGTTCCCCTAGAATTGTTTAGTAAATTGTTTTTAGTTGTTTTTACTAAGCTGTTTTCACTCCATGCTTTTATCGTCTGTATCAGTGACATGAAAACTGTTTGGTCTTTCTGGAAAACATTGTCAAAAATTTTTAATATTGTGCTAGTATGTATAATCACCAATATGGAAATTTCTATCAAATTGATCTGAAAAAAGATAAGCACTTCTTATTATGATGAATTGACATTATTTTATCCATGGATAAAAAAAACAAAAATCATAAAATTTCCCTAGTTTGTTTTGGCTTCCATAAATATGAATCCAATTTAAGGCTCAATCATAGTAAGTCTGCAGTGCCACTGAATACATAAGAAACCTCATTTTAATAATCTTCATTTCCTTTAACTAAATGAAATAAAATACTATTCTATCAACTATACTTACAAATAAATCAAAATCTAGTTATTGAAATTTATGACCTAGAATAAGTGATAACATAAACAGTAAATAAAACTATTAAATTGTATATTCTAATCCGTGAGCTTAAAGTTTTAAAATAGTTTATGGTGATTAATTCTAAGTATATATTTTAAACTCCAGCTAAGTTTAAAAAAATGATAATAATGCAAAAATCTACTTCAATAAAGTCTGAAACAATTATCAGGAAAATTTAATTGAGAGATTACAAGTTAATGAATATGACAATAAACAGCTGGTTAATATTGGAAAGTGATGGTAATCAACTGAATAATGTTGTTATAATGTAAGCTCTTGATTTTATCTGTATTGTACAATTCCAAATAAATCTTCAATTCATTCAAAAATTATTGGCAAAGCAAAATGAAAATAGATATAGTAACACTTATTATATATTTTAAAAGAAAATTACTGGTATGTTTTTAAAGCTTTCTTGAATTTATCTGATGAAGGAAATAAAGGGTAAAATTAATAACATCTAAGGAAACATTTATAATTCAGACCTTTAGGGATATTTTTGCCTCAGGATTTAGATATAAAGAGAAACACTGGTGGAAAGTAAATATGTTGAACTATAGATATTTAGTGAACAGAGAAATATTGTGGTAAATAATCAAGCCTTTTGGTTTAGTCAAATAGACTGATTAAAGTAGCTCCAAATTATAAAGCAAGTGTTGATATCTTCCATCAAGTGCTTACTCGTTTAGTTGTGTCCAACTTTTTTGTGACCCCATAAACTATAGCCCACCAGACTCCTGTGTCCATAGAATTCTCCAGGCAAGAATACTGGAATGGGTTGCCATTCCCTTCTCCAGGGGATCTCCTAACCCAGGGATCAAACCTGGGTCTTCCACATTGCAGGTAGATTCTTTACCATCTGAGCCACCAGGGAAGCCCCAATATTTTCCATTGCTGCTGCTGCTACTGGTAAGTCGCTTCAGTCATGTCCGACTCTGTGCGACCCCATAGATGGCAGCCCACCAGGCTCCCCCGTCCATGGGGTTTTCCATGCAAGAGTACTGGAGTGGGGTGCCATTGAGAGGTTCTAAAAGAGGGAACTCTTAAATAGGATTTCTACATGATTTATGCTTAAGATTCAGATTATTTCCTATAAGGAAGAAATTATTTAACCTGGTCTGTAACCTAAAACTCAATGCTTTATTTTTTCTAGTAAAGGAGAAAAGCTGGAGGATTTAGAATCATACCCTCAAGATGGAAAGAAAGTGCTTTAAAATGTATTCCTCATGCCACTACATGTAAGTGCTTTGATAATCACACTGAAAAAATTTATAATGAAGGGAATAAGTGAAGTATCATAAAAAACATAATTTACTTAGAACAAATTATCAATTTCGGCAACTAGATGAATACAGGATTGCTATATTTAAAACTATTGTGCCTAGTTTGAAGTTCACAATTACTTCTTCAAAGTATGTGTAATTTTAATTTTCTGAATATATTTGCTATTTGGAAAAAAATGTAAGACTTTTGAATATATATCAAAAGACTCAGAATGGCTTTTAATAGTAACTAGCTGTATCTTTATTTATAGAAATTTCCCTTCTGTAACTGAACTTAAGATTTTAACTTCTAGTCTAAATAATATTAAATACTGACTAGAAATTTTTTAGAGGTTTGTCAATTTATATTGCTACATAAAATGAAATATGGAATTGTTCAAAGAGGTGAAGAATATCTGGAGTAAACTGAAAATATTTGTAAAGAAGTTTCCTTATTACCTAGGCAAGAAAAGCAGTAGAATTATGTAATGGTTACTTTTATATGTTTTCTTAACTGTCTGTGTATACATGTGAATGTAGATAAAATATATATACAATGCATAGTATATAATGTGTATATATTTTATATGTATATATACTTTTATCATCTAATAAACTTTACTTTTAAAATAACAATTCATCTAGGAAATTAAGCCCTTTTAATTTTCATCTTGGGCTTGCCAGGTGGCTCAGACAGTAATGAAAATGAGACCCGGGTTCAATCCCTATAGAAAGGAATGGCTACTCACTCCAGTATTCTTGCCTGGAGAATTCCATGGACAGAGAAGCCTGGAGAGCTTCAGTCAAAGGGGTCTTCATGTGCTTCAGTTCACAGGGTCCATGGGATCTGCTGTAGTCCATGGAATTGTGAAGAGTCAGATATGACTGAGCGACTAACACTACCAATTTTCACTTACTGTCTATATAATGGTTATTGAATACAATATATTAACATGTTACAGTACATGTATACACTTTCAGGCTGTATATATCCACTGTAACTAACACACAAATGAGGGGAGAGGAAGCTATGAAACTGTATAGGGCTGTATTTATACTTGTTTCAGTTTCATGCAGGAAACTGTTCTAATTTCCAGCTGTTTGTCTAAACTGTTAAAAATAAATATTCACAGAGTTCAAATAAAGGATTTTTTTAAAGAGAACTTTTCTAAAGTATAGTTTTAAGTGTAGTGATTTTTTACCTTTCACAAAATTGGGTTACAAAATATTTTTGTTTTACGGTACATTCTTTCCTAGGAAGTCTTATTAAAACACACACATACACATGTATGTTTTTAATATATATATTTAAATTTTTAATGGATTATAGTTGATTTACAATGTTGTATTAGTTTCAGATGAATAGTAAAATGAATCAGTTATCATATATATATATATATATCAACTCTTTTTTTAGATTGTTTCCCAGTATAGGTTACTAGAGTATTAAAATTAAGTTCCCTGTGAATATAGTAGGTCCTTATCAGTTATCTATTAGTAAGTGTATATATGTTAATCCCAATCTCCTGATGTATCCATCTCTCCCCTCCTTACTACCTGGTGACCATAACTTTGTTTTCTATATCTGCAATTCTAATTCTCTTTTGTAGATAAGTTTATTTTTACTTTTTTAAAAGATACCCATATAAGCCATACTATAATTGTTTTTCTCTGACTTACTTCACTCAGTATGAGAATCTCTAGGTCCATCTGTGTTGCTGCAAGTGGCATTATTTCATTCTTTTTTATAACTGAGTAATATTTCTTTGTATTTATGTACCATATCTTGCAGTCATCTGTCAATGGACATTTATATTCCTTCCATGTTCTGGCTATTGTAAACAATGCTGCAATGAACACTGAGGTGCATGTATCTGTTTGAATTATGGTGTTCTCTGGATATATGTCCAGGAGTGGGTATGCTAGATCATATGATTGCTCTCTCTCTCTATATATATATAATATACTGGAGAAGGAAATGGCAACCCAATCCATTATTCTTGCCTGGAAAATCCCATGGACAGGGAAACCTGGCAGACTACAGTCCATGGGGTCACAAAGAATCTGACACAACTTAGTGACTAAACAACAACAACATAATATGTGTTTGTGTATAGTCTGTGTGTATGTGTATATATGTGTGTGTGTGTGTGTGTGTGTATGTATATAAAACCCTTTGTGACCCTATGTGCTGCAGCCCATCAGGTTTCTCTGTTCATGGGATTCTCCAGGCAAGAATACTGGAATGCGTTGCCCTTTCCTACTCCAGGGGATCTTCCTGACTCAGAGATTGAATTTACATCGCTTAGGTCTCCTGCATTGGCAGGCGGGTTCTTTACCACTAGCAGCGCCTGGGAAGCATGCACACACACACACATGCGCGCACACACACACACACACATTTTATGTGAGTATACACACTCATACACTATTGGTTCTTTTTCTCCAGAAAACTTTGATTAATACTAGTTCTCTTATTGTCTTGGAATCGGGAACCAATATTATGTGAAGTAATGTTAAAAATGGATAACAACTGATAAACAAAAAGTTGTTTATTGAAGTCTTGAACCCTGCTGTTTTGCTTTTTATTTTCTGACTAGTTTATTCAGTCCCTGATGTATCTGTGTTGATTCCTAGTAATTCTTGTAATTTCAAAAGAAAGTATTCCTAGTAATTCTTGTAATTTCAAAAGAAAGTATTTCAGATGAAATGAATTTTTATCTCCTATGAATTTATTCATGTGTCATTTTATTGTGTGGATGCTACATATTCACAGTATACCTTATGTGAAATATGGACACTTTGAAGTACACCCTGTTATACTCTATACAAACAACATCTCTTTAGAACTTTTAAAACTATAATAGTTTCTAAAATCTTCAGTATTTTATCTTATTCTCCTCATAATTTCAACTCTAAAGTTCAATTATAGTTTAAAATATTTGCTACGTTTAATTCAACCTAAAATGTGTACAACTTTCTTGGTGGTGTCCAGTTACCCTGATGAATACATCAATATACAAATGAGTGAGAACATTTATATTTTTATATACACATTACTCAACATTACCCATTTGGGTTTTTTTTGTTTTTCTTATTACTATTAATATATCTGGGGAAAAATCATTTTTTTTAATTGGAGTATATTTGGTTTATGATGTCATGTTTAGTTTCTGTATACAGCACAGTGAATTAGTTATACATGTATCAACTCATTTTTAGATTTTTTACCTAAACAGAGAAACATACATACCTATATGTTGTTATACATACATCCGCTCTTTTAGATTCTTTTCCCATATAGATCAATACATAATATTAAGTAGAGTTCCCTGTGCTATACCGTGGGTCCTTGTTAGTTATCTATTTTACATATAGTAGTGTATATATGGGAGAAGGCAATGGCAATCCACTCCAGTACTCTTGCCTGGAAAATCCCATGGGCAGAGGAGCCTGGCAGGCTGCAGTCCATGGGGTCGCAGAGTCAGACACACCTGAGCGGCTTCACTTTCACTTTTCACTTTCATGCATTGGAGAAGGAAATGGCAACCCACTCCAGTGTTCTTGCCTGGAGAATCCCAGGGACGGGGAAGCCCGGGGAGCTGCCATCTATGGGGTCACACAGAGTCGGACACGACTGAAGCGACTTAGCAGCAGCAGTGTATATATGTCAATCCCAATCTCATTATTTACTCCCCCACCTCCTTTCTCCCTTGGTAATTTGTTTTCTACAACTATGTTTCTATTTGTTTTGCAAATAATCTCTACGTTAATTTTTTCCCACATATAAGGGATATTATATGATATTTGACTTTCTCTGTCTGACACAACAATATTCCACTGTATGAAAGTACCACATCTTCTTATTCCATTCTTCTGTCAATGGATATTTAGAATAATTCCATTAACTAGCTATTGTAAATGGTGCTGCAGTGAACATTGAGGTGCATGTGTCATTTCAAAATATGGTTTTCTCAAGATATATGCCCATATATGTAATTACCGGATCACATGGTAGCTCTATTTTCAGTTTTCTAAGAGGTCTATTCAAGAAAAATAGAGATACCAAGGAAACATTTCATGCAAAGATTGACTCAATAAAGGACAGAAATGGTATGAACCTAACAGAAGCAGATGATATTAAGAAGTGGCAAGAATACACAGAACTGTACAGAAAAGATCTTCACCCAGATAATCACAATGGTATTACCACTCACCTAGAGCCAGACATCCTGGAATGTGAAGTCAAGTGGGCCTTAGGAAGTATCTCTATGAACAAAGCTAGTGGAGGTCATGGAATTCCAGTTGAGCTATTTCAAATCCTGAAAGATGATGCTGTGAAAGTGCTGCACTTAATATATCAGCAAATTTGGAAAACTCAGCAGTGGCCACAGGACGGGAAAAGGTCAGTTTTCATTCCAATCCCAAAGAAAGGCAAAACCAAAGAAAGCTTAAACTACCGCACAATTGCACTCATCTCACACACTAGTAAAGTAATGCTCAAAATTCTCCAAGCCAAGCTTCACCAATACATGAACTGTGAATTTCCAAATGTTCAAGCTGGTTTTAGAAAAGGCAGAGGACCCAGAGATCAAATTACCAACATCCGCTGGATCATCAAAAAAGCAAGAGAGTTCCAGAAATATATCTATTTCTGCATTATTGACTATGCCAAAGCCTTTGACTGTGTGGATCACAATAAACTGGAAAATTCTGAAAGAGATGGGAATACCAGACCACCTGACCTGCCTCTTGAGAAACCTGTATGCAGGTCAGGAAACAACAGTAGAACTGGACATGGAACAACAGACTGGTTCCAAATAGGAAAAGGAGTACGTCAAGGCTGTATATTGTCACCCTGCTTATTTAACTTCCATGCAGAGTACATCATGAGAAACACTGGGTGGGAAGAAACACAAGCTGGAATCAAGATTGCTGGGAGAAATATCAATAACCTCAGATATGCAGATGACATTACCCTTATGGCAGAAAGTGAAGAACTAAAGAGCTTCTTGATGAAAGTAAAAGAGGAGAGTGAAAAAGTTGGCTTAAAAGCTCAACATTCAGAAAACTAAGATCATGGCATCTGGTCCCATCACTTCATGGGAAATAGATGGGAAAACAGTGGAAACTGTCAGACTTTACTTTTTTTGGGCTTCAAAATCACTGCAGATGGTGATTGCAGCCAGGAAATTAAAAGACGCTTACTCCTTGGAAGGAAAGTTTTAACCAACCTAGATGGCATATTACAAAGCAGAAACATTACTTTGCCAACAAAGGTCTGTCTAGTCAAGGCTATGATTTTTCCAGTAGTCATATATGGATGTGAGAGTTGGACTAAAGGAAGCTGAGTGCTGAAGAATGGATGCTTTTAAACTGTGGTGTTGGAGAAGACTCTTGCAAGTCCCTTGGACTGCAAGGAGATCCAACCAGTCCATCCTAAAGGAGATCAGTCCTGGGTGTTCATTGGAAAGAATGATGCTGAAGCTGAAACTCCAATACTTTGGCCACCTGATGGAAAGAGCTGACTCATTTGAAAAGACCCTGATGCTGGGAAAGATTGAGGGCAAGAGGAGAAGCAGATGACAGAGGATGAAATAGTTGGATAGCATCACCAACTCTATGGACATTTGTTTTTGTAACCTCGGGAATTGGTGATGGACAGGGAGGCCTGGCGTGCTGTGCTCTCAAAGAGTCAGACATGACTGTGCAACTGAACTGAACTAAAGAAACCTTAATTCTGTTCTCCATAGTGGTTGTACCAATTTATATTTCTACCAGTGTAGGAAGGTTCCCTTACTCCACACTTTCTCTGTATCTATTGTTTGTAGTTTTTTAAAATAAATTTTATTGGTGTATAGTTGGTATACAATGTTGCATTAGTTTCTGCTATATAGCAAAGTGAATCAGTTACACATATACATAAACCAAATCCTTTTTAGATTAATTTCCCATATAGATCATTACAGAATATTGAGAGGAATCTCCTGTGGTATACAGTAGGTCCTTAATAAGTATCTATATTTTATATAGTACTGTATGTATATCAATACCAAGCTCCCAATTTAGTGTTGCCTGCTACTCCCCACCCCTGCTTTCACTCCTGGTAACTATAAGTTTGCTTTCTGCATCTGTTCCTCTATTTTGTATGTAAATTCATATGGACGATTTTTTTTCAGATTCCATGTACAAGCGATATCAGATTTTTTTTCAGGGTGGCCATTTGGAACCTGCAAGATAATAACTCAAAGTAGTTTTGATTTGCATTTCTCTAATAATTAGTGATATTGAGTATCTTTTCATGTGCCTTTCTGCCATTTCTATGTCTTCTTCATAGAAGTATCTATTTAGATTTTCTGCCCTAATTTTGATTGGGTGTTTTGTTTTTATATTGAACTGCATAAGTTACTTATGTATTTTGGAGACTAATTCTCTGTCTTCAATAGACAATATAGCATAGGTACTTGGAATATTAGGTCCATGAATCAAGGTAAATTAGAAATGGTCAAACGGGAGACAGCAAGAGTGAACATCAACATTTTAGGAATCAGTGAACTAAAATGGATTGGAATGGGTGAATTTAACTCAGATGACCATTGTACCTACTACTGTGGGCAAGAATCCCTTAGAAGAAATGGAGTACCCTCATAGTTAACAAAAGACTCTGAAATGCATTACTTGGGTTCAATCTCAAAAATGACAAAAAGATCTCTGTCAGTTTCCAAGGCAAACCATTCAATATCACAGTAATCCAAATCTATGCCCCAACAAATAATACTGAAGAACCTGAAGTTGAATGGTTCTGTGAAGACCTACAAGACTTCTAGAACTAATACCCCAAAAAGATGTCCTTTTCATTATAGGGGACTGGAATGCAAAAGTAGAAATTCAAGTGATACCTGGAGCAACAGACAAACTGGCATTGGAGTACAGAATGAAGCAGGGCAAAGGCTAATAGAGTTTGGCCAAGATAACACACTGGTCATAGCAAACATCCTCTTTGATGACAAAGGTCCATCTAGTCAAACCTATGGTTTTTCCAGTAACCATGTATGGATGTGAGAGTTGGACTATAGATACAACTGAGCATCCAAAGATGGAGAAGCTCTATACAGTAAGAAAAAACAAGACTGGGAGCTGACTGTGGCTCATATCATGAACTCCTTATTGCCAAATTCAGACATAAATTGAAGAAAGTAGGGAAAATCAGTAGACCATTCAGGTCTACTATAAATCAAATACCTTACAATTATACAATTGAAGTGAGAAATATGTTCAACAGATTAGAACTTATAGAGAGAGTGTATGAAGATGGAGGTCCTTGACATTGTACAGGAGGCAGTGATCAAGACCATGCTGAAAAAAAAATAAATGAAAAAGGCAAAATGGTTGTCTGAGGAGGCCTTACAAATAGCTGAGAAAAGAAGAGAAGTGAAAGGCAAAGGAGAAAAGGAAAGGTATACCTATTTGAATGCAGAGTTCCAAAGAAAAGCAAGGAGAGATAAGAAAGCCTTCCTCAGTGATCAGTGCAAAGAAATAGAAGAAAACAATAGAATGCAAAAGTCTAGAGATCTCTTCAAGAAAATTACAGATACCAAGGGAACATTACATGCAAAGATGGGCACAATGAAGGATAGAAATTATATGGGCCTATCAGAAGCAGAAGAGATTAAGAAATGGTGGCAAGATTACACAGAATAACTATACAAAAAAAGATCTTTATGACCCAGACAAACATGATGGTGTGTTCACTCATCTAGAGCCAGACCTCCTGGAATGTTAAGTTAGTGGGCCTTAGGAAGCATCACTACAAACAAAGGTAGTGGAGGTGATGGAATTCCTGAAAGATGATGCTGTGGAAGTGTTGCACTCAATATGCCAGCAAATTTGGAAAACTCAGCAGTGGCCACAGGACTGGAAAAGGTCAGTTTTCATTCCAATCCCAAAGAAAGGCAATGCCAAAGAATGCCTAAACTACTGCACAATTGAACTCATTTAACACGCTAGCAAAGTAATGCTCAAAATCCTCCAAGCCAGACTTCAACAATACATGAACCATGATCTTCCACATATTCAAGCTTGATTTAGAAAAGGCAGAGGAACCAGAGATCATATGCAAACATATATTCTATCATCAAAAAAACAAGAGAATTCCAGAAAAACATCTATTTCTGCTTTATTGACTATGCCAAAGCCTTTGACTTTGTGGATCACAACAAACTGTGGAAAATTCTGAAAGAAGTGAGAATGCCAGTCCACCTAATCTTTCCCCTGAGAAATCTGTATGCAGGTCAGGAAGCAACAGTTAAAACTGGACATGGAACAACAGATTGGTTCCAAATTGGGAACGTAGTACATGAAGGCTGTCTATTGTTACACTGCTTATTTAAACTTATATGCAGAGTACATCATGCAAAATGCAGGGCTGGATGACACACAATTTGAAATTAAGATTGCTGGGAGAAATATCAATAACCTCAGATATGTAGATGACACCACCCTTGTAACAGAAGCAAAGAAGAACTAAAGAGCATCTTGAGGAAAGTGAAAGAGGAGAGATAAAAAACTGGCTTAAAACCCAACATTCAGAAAACTAAGATCATGGCATCTGGTCACATCACTTCATAACATATAGGTGGGAAATCCATGGAAACAATGAGAGACTTTATTTTCTTGCCTCCAAAATCTCTGCAGATGGTGATTGCAGCCATGAAATTAAAAAAAAACAAAAAAACAAAAAAAAACTTGCTCTTTGGAAGAATGTTATGACCAACCTAGACAGCATATTAAAAAGCAGAGACATTACTTTGATGACAAACATCCATCTAGTCAAAGCTATGGTTTTTCCAGTAGTCATGTATGGATATGAGATTTGGACTATAAAGAAAGCTGAGCACAGAAGAATTGATGCTTTTGAACTGTGGTGTTGGAGAAGACTCTTGAGAGTCCCTTGGACTGCAAGGAGATCCAACCAGTCCATCCTAAAGGAAATCAGTCCTGAATGTTCATTGGAAGGACGGATGCTGATGCTGAAGCTCCAATACTTAGGCTACCTGTGAAGAGCCAACTCATTGGAAAAGACCCTGATCCTGTGAAAGACTGAAGGCAGGATTAGGAAGGGATGACAGAAGATGAGATGGTTGGATGGCATCACCGACTCGAAGGACATGGATTAGAGCAACTCTGAGAGTTGGTGATGGACTGGGAGCCTGGCGTGCTGCTGTCCATGGGATCACTGAGTCAGACACGACTGAATGACAAACTGAACTGAATTCTTTGTCAGTTGCTTTTCTTACAAATGTTTTCTCTCTTGCTATAAGTTTTCATTTTGTTTGTGATTTCCTTTGCTGTGCAAAAGCCTTTTATGTCCCATTTGTTTATTTTTATTTTTATTATCTTAGGAAGTAGATCTAAAAAGATATTACTGCATTGTGTGTCAAAGGGTGTTCTGCCTATGTTTTCCTCAGTTTTATAGTGTTGGGCCTTACATTTAGGCCTTTAAACTAGAGTTTTATTTTTGTGTATGGTGTTAGAGAGTTCTCTAATTTCATTCTTTTACATGTATCTGTCCAGTTTCCCCAGCACCACTTATTGGCACGATTGTATTTTCTTGCCTTCTTTGTCATAGATTAGTTGATCATAGCTGCATGAGTTCATCTCTGGATTTTCTGTCTTGTTCCATTCATCCATATTTCTGCTTTTGTGCCAGTATCACACTATCTTGATTACTGTAGCTTTATAGTATAGTGTGAATTCAAGGAGCCTGATTCCTCCAGCTCCATTTTTCTTAAGATTTCTTTGGCTGTTAAGAGTAATTTGTTTTTCCATACAAATTGTAAACATTTTTGTTCTTATTGTGTGAAAAATGCCATTGATAATTAGATAAGTATTGAATTGAATCTGTAGATTGCTTTGGGTAGTATAGTAATTTTCACAATACCGATTCTTCCAGCCCAAGAACATGATATATCTCTTCATCCACTTGTGTCATCTTTGATTTTTTTCATCAGCATCTAATAGTTTTCTGAGTACAGGTCTTTTGCTTCTTAATAGGTTTATTCCTAGATATTTTATTCTGCTTTGGTGTGATGATAAAATCATTGCTTTTTAAAATTATATTAACACTCCTTTGAAGTTTTTTTTTGTTTGTTTTTAATTGAAGTATAGTTGATATCTTGTGAGACTTAAGCATCAACCCTAAAGTAAATAAATTGGGTCATAAAGATGGTTTATTATCACCTGAGTGAGGTTTACAAATTTAAAATTCCTTTTCATTATAAATTAATTTTGATATTATTTTACTACTCTTATGTACATTTTTTAGAACCCAATTTTTCAACTCTGAGTGAACAATAGCCATATTAGCAATGATCTATATGCTACTTATTTTGCATCAATGCTGTTGAAATCTTTTATCATATGTTACCTGTAGATTGGTCTCTTGTTATTTGGACATTCACAGTTATTGAAAGTATAAATCAATAAATGAATGTGTATTCTTGGTTTTTCTCAATGACTGATTCATGAAGTAACTTGGAAACCTTTGGAACATCAAATTGAAGTAATGAATTTTTCATTAGATGTCCTATTAAAACCTTTTTTTATCTCTTGAGTAAATACCTAAGTTAAAATCTAGCATTCACCAAGCTAACCTTCTTATGTTAATGAAGAGACTAATTGTAAATTTCCCTGGGTAATCTCAGTGTCAATTATTCATGAATCACTGGCAACAGACATGACATTTCCAAATGACTCCTCTAAATCCTTTTACTTACAAGTTTTTAAATGCACAGGGTGATTTAAAAGATTTTAAACATAAAAGTTGCCAAAATGAAGTTGAAAGGGGAAAAAAAAAAAAACTTCTGAAATGTGAAAACCTGAGATGTTACTTTAGAATTTAGTTAAGGCTAACATTTTAGAATTTGAAAACCTTTAAGAAAAAAAGAAACATTATTTCTAACTTCTCTTTAATTATATGTTGGATTGATGTTCTGGAATAGAAAATATGCCATTCCAAAAGGATTTCATCTAATTGATGTATATAATTACAGCTTTCTTCTGAATCACTAGTAAAATTAAAAACATATAAAAGGATAACAAGACAAGATAGAAGTCCCCAAGGAAAAATGTAGTTTGGTACCAAGAAGTACAGTACATGTTAGATAATGAAGATTTTGGGGGTGAAATGACTTTTTCAAGTTTTTTCTATTGTAGTGTTAGTCTTTTTCTTTTTGATATTTTATTTTTAAAAATTCATATATCATGATAGTAAGCATTTTATTATTATAAATGTCAAATATTTTGTCATAAATACTGTAAATGTATTTCTGACCTCAATTTTGGCTTTTTCACTTATTATATTAAAGAAAATGTTAAACTTTTCTCTAAAATTTTTAGGTCATTACTGTGCAGTCCCTGATACATTTGCATTTTAAAAGAAGTTCTCCTTCCACTGTCATACAAATATTAATGTATAGTTTATCTTAGTTTTTCATGTTCCATTTAACCTTACGTATTGTCATTATAACATATAGATGTATTTAAATATGTAGTTTTGAATAAAATTCTAGTTGTTCTAAATACCTAACAAATTTAGATAGCACAATTTACTGAATAGTCTTTTCATTCCATAATGATTGCATGCATGCTAAGTCACTTCAGTCCTGTCCAACTCTTCCCTATGGTCTGTAGCCAAACAGACTCCTCTGTGCATGCGGTTCTCCAGGCAAGAATACTGGAGTGGGTTCCCATGCTCTCCTCCAGGGGATCTTCCCTAGATCAAACTGCATCTCTTACATTTCCTGCATTGGCAGGCAGGTTCTTTACCACTAGTGCCACCTGGGAAGCCCTCCATTATGATTAGAAATATAAAAAAGATTTTCTTCAAAGACATACTATAATGTGTTTTGAGTGTTTAAAATATTCTCCATTTATATGACTTAGAGATTTTTGTGAACACAAGTATAGAGAAATAGGATATCATTTTTCTCCCCTGCAATTAGATTTTTATTTTACTGTTTTTGTTTTTGTTGTTCAAGTATTGTAGTTACCTTTCTTTTTCCTAGAAGGAAATGTCTCTAATCGCATCACAAGTATCATGTATAATTATATTTAAATTTTCATCTACTTAATTAGATCATCTTTCTCATCTCATTTATGAGCTGTTGGTTTTTCCTGAAGGCTAAGGAGTCTAGATTTTTTTTGTTCAGATTTGTGTTTAGTGGCTGGTGTGAGTTTTCTCTTCAGTTGAACAGGTCTATTTCTCATGAAATAGTCAAAGTTATTGAGAACTTGTGTATATTTATAGGATTATGTATGTTGTATGTGGTTTGCAAGTATCACTTAACAGAGAAAAGGTTGTGGTAAGGCATTTAGATTGCCTCTGCATGCCATCATGTAAAAAATAAGAGGGGATTTACTCCAGGAAAATAATATCCATTGTAGACAGCCTAGTCGTCTAGAGAAGGAGAACACTCAGTGCTTCAGTGTGCATCCTTCTCCTTACTGTGAGGAAGAGTAAGCACTGACATTCTTTTTATAGAGGAAGGCAGGAGGAAAAGGAGAGACAAAAAGGGAGGGTACAACCAGAACAGCTGTCTCAGGGACATTCCATATATTTATTTCCATGATGCCTTCATTTTCTTACTTTTAGAACTGATGTGTTGTTGCTGTTCAGTTGCTCAGTTATGTCTGACTCTTTGTGATCCCATGGACTTCAGTATGCCAGGCTTACCTGTCCATCTCCTGGAGTTTGCTCAAACTCATGTCCATTGACTCGCTGATGCCATCCAACCATCTCATCTTTTGTTGTCCCCTTCTCCTGCCTTCAGTCTTTCCCAACATCGTGGTCTTTTCCAATGAGTCAGCTCTTCACATCAGGTAGCTGAAGTATTGCAGCTTCAGCATCAGTCCTTCCAATGAATATTCAGGACTGATTTCCTTTAGGATTGACTGGTTTGATCTCCTTGCAGTCCAAGGGACTCTCAAGAGTCTTCTCCAGCACCACAGTATGAAAACATCAATTCTTTGGTGCTCAGCCTTCTTTATGGTCAAATCCTCACATCCATTCATGACTACTGGAGAAACCATAGATTTAACTCTATATCCTTTGTTGGCAAAGTGGTATCTCTGCTTTTTAATACATCTAGGTTTGTCATAGCTTTTCTTCCAAGGAGATGTGCGTCTTTTAATTTCATAGCTGCAGTCACCATCTGCAGCGCTTTTGGAACCTCAGAAAAAAAAGTATGTCACTGTTTCCACTGTTTCCCCATCTATTGTCATTAAATGATGGGACTGGATGCCATGGTTTTAGTTTTTTAAATGTTGAGCTTTAGCCAGCTCTTTCACTCTCCTCTTTCATCAAAAGGCTCTTTAGTTCTTCTTCACTTCTGCCTTAAGGGTGGTGTCATCTGCATACTTGAGGTTATTGATATTTTTCCTGACAATTTTGATTCCAGCTTGTGCTTCATCCAGCCCAGAATTTTGCATGATGTACTCTGCATATAAGTTAACTAAACAGGGTCAAGCAGCCTTGACATTCTCCTTTCCCAGTTTTGAACCATTCCATTGTTCCATGTTCAGTTTTAACTGTTGCTTCTTGACCTGTTTATAGGTTTCTCAGGAGGCAGGTAAGGTGGTTTGGTATTCCTGTCTCTTTAAGAATTCTCCACAGTTTCTTGTGATCCACACAAAGGCTTTAGTGTAGACAATGCAGCAGAGGTAGATGTTTTTCTGGAATTATCTTGCTTTTTCTATGATGCAACCAATGTTGGCAATTTGATTTCTGGTTCCTCTGCCATTTCTAAATCCAGCTTGTATATCTGGAAATTCTTGGTTCATGTTCTTTTGAAACCTAGCTTGAAGGATTTTGAGCATTACCTTGCAAGCATCTGAAATGACTGCAATTGTGCAGTAGTTTGAACATTCTTTGTCATTGCCCTTCTTTGAGATCGGAATGAAAATTGACCTTTTCCAGTCCTGTGGCCACTGCTGAGTTTTTGAAATTTGCTGACATAGTAAGTTTGCAGCACTTTTCAGCATTATCTTTTGGGACTTCAAATAGCTCAGCTGGAATTCCATCACCTCCACTAGCTTTGTTTGTAGTGATGCTTCCTAAGACCCACCTGACTTCACACTCCAAGATGTCTGGCTCTAGGTGAGTGATCAGACCATTGTGGTCATCTGGGTCATTGAGATCTTTTTTTGTGTAGTTCTTCTGCATATTCTTGTCACCTCTTCTTAATATTTTCTGCTTGTGTTAGATCCATACTGTTTTTGTCCTTTATTGTGTCCATCTTTGCATGAAATATTTCCTTGGTATCTCTAAAAATTGATGTAGGAATTTCAAAACTGAAGCTTCAGTAGTCTCAGCCTGAAAGACCCACTTCTACATGTTTGTAGAGTTTTTTAGAATTGTTCTTGAATGCATATATAAACACATTCATATGCACATACACATCCATATATATCTTTAGTCCTGATTTGGACTACAGAGTCCTTTAGAGATCCTGAAGAGCTTCATTCACCTTGAGGCCTTTTAATATCTTGGCTATTATGAAAATACTCCCTTTGGAAATCTCAATTGCCATATCAAAGGGGTTTGGAGAAGGGAGTGGGGAGTGCTGAGGTGGCAGTTTTATTCTGTAATGGTTTCTATTCACTTCCAGAGGAGGAAGGCCATTTTCATGATTGTTCTCTTTATTCACTTTTTTTCCTTATCCAAAAGAATGAGTGTGGAAAATATTTACATTTATAAGCCTAAATTTTTTCTTTTGCTCTTCTTAACTAGATTTGGGTGGGAGGAGCTGATATAAGATGACTGAATTAATAGTAGACAAATGAGATGATTTACACAAGTCCAGGTAATCACTACAGGTACACACAAACACACACCTTTGCATTTTAAATATAGATTTTGGAAACAAATAAGAAATATGTTCGGGTGAGTATACCTATGTAAGTGTAACAGGGATGGGTAGTGATTGGAGAGACATAACATCACCCTGGATAAACTGTATCAAACTGCATTAAACACTGACCCACATCTAAAATGACTGCCAAATCCTCAATTAACTAATAAAATCCACCATTTGAATAGCTAATTTAATTAACCCAATCCACCATTTCAACACAATGCTTTTTTTACTCCAATTATACCAAGCTGTTTGTAACATCTCATTCATGTCATAAAGTTTCACATTTGAGTTTTTACACAAGAACCTCATATAGAAAGACCATTTGGCTCTCTAATATCTAATTGAACTCAGCCTTAAATGTCTGGGATGTCACCAAAAATAAACATACTCTCCACAAAATATACATAATTTTTTTTTAAGTGTATTGGCCAGTGTCCTAGAGTTGCCTGCATTTCCTGCCCCCTGGATTCACACATTCTTAGAAAGGCCCACATCTTGATTGATTTTGCAGCTCTAGTCCCCATATGGTATTTCATACATAGTAGTCTTCAATAAATTTGTGTTGAATAAATGTGTCAACTGTGCTGCTTTTCTTTATCATTCACCTCTATTTTTACTCCCTTTTGTAGGTTCTTTCAGTCTCTGTCACTGTCCCTGTTACCCCATGCACCTAACGCCTGCATTTGCCAACCACCTGATAAATCTCCCGATTAGAGTAATGCTGCAACATTAATCTGGCATTGTTCTGGTTCTCTTTGCCTCTTGTCTCAATGTTATACTCTCACTTTGCCTAACGACTCATTAATAATTCTCAAGGCTTTGGTGAATTTAACCTTTGGCCATAGAACCACAGCTTTAATTACCTCACTCTTCACATTAATGATTTTCCAGGGAGTGCTCTATGATCACAGAGCTCCAAGGTCTTGCACTTTCCAGTTTATATACTTATCTGGATTTATGAAACACCTTGACTATCCAGACCAGAAATCTAAATGGCTAGTGTGGTTACTATAGTCTCTATGATAGAAAAATACTGAGACAAGAAGTCTTCAAGTGAACACTTAAAGACAGTTTCTCATCCAATTCTCCCTAGCTTCTTTCTCCTTAGACATTGCAGCATATGCATACCCACACATGTAAGCACACTCTTTTTCCTATATTGCGCTTTGAATAAAGAATACAAATACGTGATGTGTGTTTGTAGATATGCATTTGTTATCATTTAATGACAAAAGGAAATGTGCCCTGAAGAAGTGTGATGGACTCATTCTGATTGCCACACCTTGCTTATCTCTGAAATTGGGTTCCCATTGTCCCACTCTTGTCACAAGCAAGGTGTGAAGTGTTATTAATTTAACTATTGATTAATAACAGTAGTACTAAGTGTCTTTTAACTCTTTAATGAATCTGTGTTAGAGTGGTATTATTAGTGTTGGGTGAGAATTAATAAATTTTAGTGGTTAAGTGCATGGTTTAGTGGTCAGATACACATTAATTCATATGTTGATTTGAATGTTCAA
Source organism: Bos indicus (assembly GCF_029378745.1). NCBI lineage: Eukaryota > Metazoa > Chordata > Mammalia > Artiodactyla > Bovidae > Bos > Bos indicus. The sequence continues at coordinate 22,905,960 of NC_091776.1, read as the reverse complement.
ATGTGTATCTTTGGGAAATTTTTCTAAGCTCTACCTGCTTCCTCCTCTGACAAATTGAAATTGATAATCATAGAAATCTACATACGGAGTAACCCTAGGGAGACACAAAGTCATTCCAAGGGAAACACAGCCAGGAATTCTTGCAAAGAAAGCAGTTTCTAAATGCTGATCCCCTGAAGTACTCTTTCCTAAAAGTGACCTGGCTAAGAAAATGCCTGTGATTAAAGCCCCCTATGGGTTCTTCCTTATCTCCTGTTTCACAATATCCTTTCTTACTCCTTAGAATAGAAATTCAAACTCCTCACCCACATGGAATCCTACCTCCATGCAGTGACCTGGGTACAGAAAATTCAGGTCATTAAGGCACCATATCTGTTGCCATTTATTCTCATTAAGAGATGTACTGAGAATAAAATGTGTACACCTTATATAAAAAATCATTTATACAAATTTGTAATATATGTATACATGTTTAAATGATTACATACTCACAGTTATTATAAAGTTAAGTCTGGTAGGAAAACTTTATTTTACTGAAAATTAGATATGAATTTTAACTTAGGTATGTTGAGTTTCAGAGAAGCATGCTGGTTGATAAGGCTTCCAATCAAATATAGCAGAGTAGAATAAAATTCTGTGAGGAAAAAATGAAAGTATGATTTAAGGAGAAAATTAAAACTTACTAAGTTTCCAATTATTTAATAAAAACTTTATTCTTAAATGCATGATGATTGGCATCAAATTGCTATGGTGTTTATATTTCCTTGGATACATTTTAAAAATTGATATCAAGATCTGTTTAATGTGCTCAAAATTTGCTATTATGGTTACATGATGCAATGCATATAAAGTGAATAGCACAGAACTTAGCACTTATTTATACCCATATAAAATTAACTATATAATTTTAGTCTATCAAAATATAACTATATTAAATTTAGAAGAAAACATGACATTTAAAGTGGCATACATATTTAAGCACCATCTAATAATATCAACAAATGCATAACAGCTTCTTTCCTTAATTAACTGGATGTGTTTTAGAAATTATGTGAATTGTATGTATTTAAGAATAATGTTCATCTTTAAAGTGACATTAATCATTTCTATTTAATAACTTTTGAACATAAAAATTATAGATGAATGCTGTAGCAAATAAGTATGTTTTGGTCTTACTCCATTTAACTTACAATTCTTAAATAAGTTCCCTTTCCTTGAATAACTGACCTACTCCACCCCTTCCAGAAGTTTGAGGTGTGGCTGTTTATTACAGCACCATCACAGTGGATCTGTGATGATGAGTGGGGATCTGTCCCTGCTTTACTAATCATTCTCTATAATATTTTTAGGACAAGGCTATAAAGATAATCGAAGTCATAATATGAATTCCTCCCTAAGATTTTTCAAGTGGGGCTGGTAAGAAAATATTATTTCCTTATTTTTTTTTTTTTTATTTTTTTATTTATTTTTTTTCCTAATTTTATTTTATTTTTAAACTTTACATAATTGTATTAGTTTTGCCAAATATCAAAATGAATCCACCACAGGTATACATGTGTTCCCCATCCTGAACCCTCCTCCCTCCTCCCTCCCCATACCATCCCTCTGGGTCGTCCCAGTGCACTAGCCCCAAGCATCCAGTATCCTTATTGATAGTACAGTTAAAGAACCAGTTCTAGAAGAACTGCAGCAGGGGAAAGTCAAAAAGCAAAGCTGGATGATGTTGAAAGATTTAAATGCAAACCAATAAACTGAGTGAGAGGAACAGACAGAAATCAGACTGGCCTTGGTAAACTAAGGAATTTCATGCAGATGGCATAATTATGAACAGAGAAAAAAGGTTAGTGACATTCTATCCCCATTATAACATTTTCTTTGTTGTGTGTAGTGTTTTGTGCTTTGCGTTGGCAGTCAAGAGGGTCAGTATCACTTCTAGTCAAAATTGACCTGACTTCTGACAGAGGGGACCTAGTCCCAAGAGGAGAACTGTGGCAGTAACCCAGTAATGAAATCAGTATTGGATATTTGAAACAGTTTGCAATTTACTCACCTTTGAAATGTGAACACAGCATACAAAGAATAATATTAAACAAAATGATTTGATAGATTAGCAGTCTGATCATTGGTATTCAAGTAATTCATTATATAATTTTATTTAAATTAATGTCTAAGTATCAGATCAGATCAGATCAGTCGCTCAGTCATGTCCGACTCTTTGTGACCCCTTGAATCACAGCACTCCAGGCCTCCCTGTCTACCACCAACTCCCGGAGTTCACTCAGACTCACGTCCATCGAGTCAGTGATACCATCCAGCCATCTCATCCTCTGTCGTCCCCTTCTCCTCCTGCCTCCAATCCCTCCCAGCATCAGAGTCTTTTCCAATGAGTCAACTCTCCACATGAGGTGATAGTATACTTAATAGCTAGGAATTGTCAACAGATTATAGGTAAACAATTATTTACTGAGTAATCAAGATAACTTTTTCTGTATTTCAGTTTATAATACAGATATTTTATAAGTAAAAAGCACAATAAAATATATGTGAAATATTGAAATTATTATAAGAATAATCATAGGTTGTACTCCATGCAATTTGAAAATTCTACTCATGAGTTGACAATAAATGATGCTTCTAAATCTCAACTTGAAATTCTAAAATATTTAGAAATTTTTGTCCATGTGGAAATAGGGAATAATTTCGTTAGGTCAGAATATTCTAATTTTAATAGAACAGTATTGTGAGGGCAAATGTATTCCTCAGTGAAAGTAGTTGATTGAAATATTTAGCCTTTATGCATTCAGAATATATTAAGGAACCTAAACCAGTGGCTAAGGATTCTTAAGTATGTGTAGGATACATAATGAAGTAGTGAGTAAAAGTATTATTGTTTACTTATCCATCAATGCCACTTAACAAGAAGGAGCCCATGAGGCTTAAATTGTGCTACATTCATATCTGTCAATTTCAGAGGCTACATAATAGGATTAGCAACTGAGGGAGTCTGAAAGAGATGAAAAATGTACCAACAGTTCAACCTGACTAGACTGTTTAATAATATCATCCATTTTCACTGCTAACTCACACAATAGATATGGTGAATTCACTTATTCAAGGTTGTTACTAAAAATATTGCCTTTTATACAATCTCTGTATCACAACTTAATTTTGTCTCATTTTAATTTTTTTTTTTTTTTTTTTAATGTGGCAGAGTCATGAAGCTTTTAAAATTTTGTTAGGTAGTTCTGTATAAGGATTTTTGGAACTACCTCCAAGTAATTAAATACAGTAAGAGACAGACATATGTTGGAAATTATTTAAAAGAAAGATTATTTGGTCACTAAATTATATTTGGATCCACATATTATGAATAATGAAGGTACTAAGTTTGAATCTGCTCAGTTATCATGTTTAAAGAACAGGACTTTTCATATTATACATTCAAAGAAAAAGTGTGGGTTTTTGGGGGGAGGGTTGGGGGGAAAAGTAAAATTGTAGGTGTGTAAATACTATTTTCATAAATAAAAATATTGTCCACACAGTAACAACATTACTGACATATCATGTAACTAATGTCACTGTTATAATCTTTTAAATTATCATATTTTGTTCTAAATTTTACTTTTTAATTTAAAAACAGTATTACTGGTTTAAAGTCATTTATGCTTTTTATAATATTTTCTTTTTGGCAATTTCTTAGAAACAAGTTTGAATTTATTACCCCATTTTTACTTACTAAACATTGCTACAAATACTCCTTATATAATTCTTTTAAACATAATATACTTATATAAGCAACACTACTTTACTCAACAAGGGAACGACACACATGATTTTAATTTTGTCCATAGAAGGAAGCTATGTTCTGACTTTCAGGGGAGTTTGTAATTTCCTTGGTTCTGTCCCATCACGACAAAAATTTGAAGCAACGGGAGGACCAGTGTTATAGCCCCGGGTAATTTCCTCAGATGAACCAGTGTTACAGTTCCATGTTACAGCTCAGTTTTATTTAGAAAGAAAAAGAAAATACATCCTTGAGGCAGGAGGGTGGGCCAACCCAAAAGAGTTTCTTTTCCTCCCCCTGAGCCTTCCCTATGTAAATTGGGCTAGCTAGGAGGGATGTTTGTTTTACCTGAGGTCCTTACTCTGGCCCTCCGACCTTCCTTTATTCTATTTTCCTGGACTTTCCCCTTCTTTGGCTTTTAGCCAGGGCCATTCTGGACTCTTTTTTCTTATTCTAACTACCTAACATGACTATCCTAACTGCCTAAAACAAAAGTTGTTCTAATTGTATTATATTTAAAAAATCTCTGCCTAATCTCACAATCAGTTGGAAATCATTATCTAGGTTGTCAGGAGTAAGCAACAGCAAATGTCTCTCTGTTGGGATGCAATCAAATGTGAAAAAACATTTCACAATTCGGATGTCAAATAACAGTCTTAAATTTGATGGTAACACATTCTTCAAACCTCTGTAATTATCTGGATATTGTTTGGGTGCACTTGACAAATAAGAAAAGTTGTTGCAAAAACCAAGGAAAGACATGGGAAAAAAAAAAAAAGACTTGGCAAATTATCATTTGAAATGAGAACACTCATCTGTCAATTAAATATAACCAAACAAAAAGAAATCATTGTTCAAATAAAAAGGTTAAACCTAAGAATGACCCTTGAAGGATTGTGAATGTCTAGAATGGTTGATTGTTCGGTCTATTTGAAAAATAAACAGCATAGAAATCCATCTACTTCTAAGATATTGGGCATCTTAGTCAGAGGACAAATAATTTAATAGCCAAATTTTAAAGTGCTTTTTATGCACTTCTAAAGTGTCTTTTTTGTTCTATGATTCAATTTACAGTATTTAAAACTGCATTAATCTACAGGATAATTTTTGTATTTACCACCATTGCAAATCCAGAAAAATAAAGTTGTTTTTCTGCACAGAATCAATTTCAACAAGGACAGGCAACTTACTACATAGATGAATACTACTAAAACTGTCAATCAAATAAGAAAATTTGCAGCCACAATTCCTATGCTGTTAGGAATAGACAGAAACGTGAAATAAAATGTGTTGAATTTTACTGATTAAGCAGAAGCAATAAATAAAAATACTGCACTTTCTTTACCCTTCTGAGTTTTTTTTTTTTTTTTCAAAACTCTGTAGAAGTCATAGAAGTTAGTACAAAACATTTTAAAGTCTCTACAAATTTTATTCTTAAATTTTAATACTAAAATAGGACAGTGTTTTTTTTAATAAGTAATTTGACATATATTTTACCTGAAGCAAATGTTAAGATCATGTATATTTGTTGGTAATAACAGGAAATATTTATAATCTGAATTATCTTTTTAAATACTGGCTATCTATAACTAAACATTTACCATATTTTTACTTTATCTCTTATAATGCAGTCAAGTATTCTTCATGTTTTATTGTGTTTGGCAATATTCTTTATCATTTTGCATAAAAATACAATATCATGGATATAATATCTGGATCAACAAAAAGGGTGATGCTCTTGTGAGATATTGAAAACAATCTTAATTAAAAAGGTATAAGATATTCACCATTCCTAAAGAAATATTTATCTTTAGTACTTGATCTGAGTAATAATCCCCCACTATATGGAAGAACTGCTTATGATGAGAATATAAGAAGGAATTCAAAAGAATCCTACATGTTAAAATTCTAGCAAGAGCCTCTTAGGGTTGAAAAATCTCAGAATTATAGCTACAAAATTACCATGAATTTCCACTTGTAGTTGCTATATTTAAAGGTAAAAATATATCTGTCAGAGTTTGTTAGATTGTCATAACAAAGTACTGCAGACTGAGTGGCTTAAACAAAAGAAATTTGTTTTCACCCAGTTCTAGAGAATAAAATCAAAAGGTCTAGGTGCGAGTTTTGGGCTCTTCTGAGCCCTCTCTTCTTGACTTGAAGATAAATGCCTTCTCTGTGTCCTCTGATAGCATCTCTTCTGTGTGAGGGTATCCCTGGAATCTCTATCTCAATGATCTCATTTCCTCTTATAAGGACACCAGTCAGACTGTAATAGGGCCAGCCTGATGACCTTATTTAACTTAATCACCTCTTTAAAGTCCTTGTATCTAAATACAATCACATTCTAAGGTAATGGAGGTTAGGGCTTCAATATATGAATTTTGGGGGACGCGATTCAGTGCATAACATCATGTTCTTTGTATTAAGGAAATGCAAATTACCTGAATTGTTTTCTTAGATATATTTTTACAACTTGAGAGAACAGGGAAAATAGGACAGTCAGAGAATATTTACAGGTATCTACAGAGAGTACTTACATTACTTTAAATTTTGTTTTAAAAGAATTGATCTCAGCCTAAGACTTTGAGAAGCTTGGAACTACCAGATGTCAGTCGTTAAGAAAAAACCTATAATACCTGAATTCTTCTCCACCAAATAGGAAACTAAAGGAAGTGTGCTCAGATTCCAGTGATCTTACATAAAGGTAGATGGGTAAATTTGTCAGAGTGCTGTAAGACAGGAAGAGGAAAGAAAGCCAGGTTTGACTCCATGATTCTTCTCCTAAATGGGCTTAGGAGTTTCATATGCTTCATTTCCTGGAGAAGGCAATGGCAACCCTCTCCAGTACTCTTTACACTGATAAATCCCATGGACAGGGGAGCCTGATAGGTTGCAGTCCATGGGGTCGTGAATAGTCTGACATGACTGAGTGACTTCACTTTCACTTTTCACATTCATGCATTAGAGAAGGAAATGGCAACCCACTCCAGTGTTCTTGCCTGGAGAATCCCAGGGACTGGGGAGCCTGGTGGGCTGCCATCTATGGGTCGTGCAGAGTCAGACACAACTGAAGCGACTTAGCAGCAGCAGCAGCATGTTTCATTTCCAGAACGTTTCTGCAGAAATTCATGGATCAAGCCTGAGCCTTTGGAGTGGGAGCACTGACTCTAAGACCCTAGGGAGTACCAAATGGTGAGAACTCACACAAAGGAAACCACTTGAATACAAGACCCAGCATCACCCAACCACCAGTAGTACCCTGTGCAGGACACCTCATCTAAAAACACAAACAAAACAAAAATACAAACAAAACAAAAATACAAACCCAATCACCAGGAGACAAGATTACCACCTCACTCAGCCTTGCCCATCAGAAGAAAAACAAATAAAAACAGCACAAATCTCACCCTATAAGCTTACACAAACCACTGGACCAAACTTAGGAGGACAGAAACTAAAAGGAAGAAAGAATTCAACCTTGAATCCTGGGAAAAGTAGACCCCAAACACAATAAGTTAAAAAAAAAATAATAATGAAAAGGCAGAGAAATACTACACAAATGAAGGAACAAACCAGAAACGCAGAAGTCCAAATAAATGAAGAGGAAATAGGCAAACTACTTGACAAAGAATTCAGAATATTGATAGTAAACATGATCACAATCTTAAAAACAGAGAGAATGCAAGAATAAATTAACAAAGACCTAGAAGAATTAAAGAATAAACATACAGGGACAAACAACACAATTACTGAAATTAAAAATACTCTAGAAGGAATCAATAGCAGAATTTCTGAAGTAGAAGAACAAATCAGTGAGATGGAAGATAAAATGGTGGAAATAAAGTCCAAAGAGCAGGATAAAGTAAAAAGAATGAAAAGAACTGAGGATAGTCTCAGAGACCTCTTGGACAATATCAAACACACCAACATTCAAATTATAGGGGTCCCAGAAGAAGAGAAAAAGGGTATGAGAAAATTTTTGAAGATTATTGTTGAAAATTTCCCCAACGTGGAAAAGGAAATAATCAAGTCCAAGAGACAGAGTCCCATAAGAATAAACCCAAGGAGAAACATGCCAAAATACATACTAACTAAACTAACAAAGACTAAACACAAAGAATATTAAAAGCAACAAGGGAGAATCAACAAGTAACATAGAAGGGAAACCCCATATGCGTAATAGCTGATCTTTCAGCAGAAACTCTGCAGGCCAGAAAAGAATGGCAGGATATATTTAAAGTCAGTCAGTTCAGCCGCTCAGTCATGTCTGACTTGTTGCAAACCCATGAACCACAGCACGCCAGGCCTCCCTGTCCATCACCAACTCCTGGAGCCTACCCAAACTCATGTCCATTGAATTGGTGATGCCATCCAACCATCTCGTCCTCTGTCGTCCCCTTCTCCTCCTGCCCTCAATCTTTCCCAGCATCAGGGTCTTTTCATATGAATCAGCTCTTCACATCAGGTAGCCAAAGTATTGGAGTTTCAGCTTCAACATCAGTCCTTCCAAAGAACACCCAGGACTTATCTCCTTTAGGATGAACCAGTTGGATCTCCTTGCAATCCAAGGGACTCTCCAACACCATAGTCCAAAAGCATCAATTCTTTGGTGTTTAGCTTTCTTTATAGTCCAACTCTCACATCCATACATGACCACTGGAAAAACCATATTTAGAGTACTGAAATGGAAAAATCTACAACCAAGATTACTGTCCCTGGCAAGGATCTCATTCAAAATGGATGGAGAAATAAAAGCTTTTCAGATAAGCAAAAGTTAAGAGAATTCAGTACCACCAAACCAGCTTTACAATAAATGTTAAAGGGACTTACATAGTCAAGAAATACAAGAGAAGGAAAAAGTTCTACAAAATCAACCCCAAACAATTAAGAAAATGCCAATAGGAACATCAGTTCAGTTCAGTTTCTCAGTCGTGTCCGACTCTTTGCAACCCCATGAACAGCAGCATGCCAGGCCACCCTGTCCATCACCAACTCCCGGAGTTCACTCAAACTCATGTCCATCGACTCGGTGATGCCATCCAGCCATCTCATCCTCTGTCATCCCCTTCTCCTCCTGCCCCCAATCCCTCCCAGCATCAGAGTCTTTCCCAACGAGTCAACTCTTTGCATGAGGTGACCAAAGTACTGGAGTTTCAGCTTCAGCATCATTCCTTCCAAAGAACACCCAGGGCTGATCTCCTCAGAATGGACTGGTTGGATTTCCTTGCAGTCCAAGGGACTTTCAAGAGTCTTCTCCAACACCACAGTTCAAAAGCATCAATTCTTCGACACTCAGCTTTCTTCACAGTCCAAATCTCACATCCATACATGACCACTGGAAAAACCATAACATTGACTAGACGGACCTTTGTTGGCAAAGTAATGTCTCTGCTTTTGAATATGCTATCTAGGTTGGTCATAACTTTCCTTCCAAGGAGTAAGCATCTTTTAATTTCATGGCTGCAATCACCATAATAGGAACATATATATCAATAATTATTTTAAATGTCAGTGGATTAAATGCTCCAACCAAAAGACACAGACCAGCTGAATGGATATAAAAGCAAGATCCATGTATATGCTGTCTAAAAGAAACCCACTTCAGATCTAAAGAAACATATAGACTGAAAGTGAGAGGATGGAAAAATATATTCCATGCAAATGTGAAGCAAAAGAAAGCTGGAGTAGCAATCCTCATATGAGACAAAATAGACCTTAAAATAAAGAAGATTACAAAATATAAGGAAGGATACTACCTGATGATCAAGGGATCAATCCAGGAGGAAGACATAACAATTGTAAATATCTATGCACCCAACATAGAAGCACCTCAATACATAAGACAAACACTAACAGACATAAAAGGAAAAAATGACAGTAACACAATAATAGTAGGAGACCTTAACACCCCACTCACACCAATGAACAGATCATCAAAACAGAAAACTAATAAGGAGGCACGAGTCTTAAATAATGCATTGGATGAGATTCATCTCATTGATATCTTCAGGACATTCTATCCAAATGCAGAAGGATACACATTCTTCTTAAGTGCACATGAAACATTCTCCAGGATAGACCACATCTTGGGTCACAAATCAAACCTCAGTAAATTTAAGAAAATTAAAATCATATCAAGCATCTTCTCCAACCACAACACTATGAGACTAGATAACAATTACAAGAAAAAAGAACTGTAAGAAACAAACACATGGAGACTAAACAACATATTTCTAAATAACCAATAGGTTACTGAAGAAATCAAAAGGGAAATAAAAATTTTCTAGAAACAAATGACAATGAAAACACGACAACTCAAAACCTATGTGATGCAGCAAAAACAGTTCTAAGATGAAAGTTTATAGCAATACAATCCTACCTTAAGAAACAAGAAAAATCTGAATAGATAACCTAATTTTAGACCTAATATAACTGGAAAAAGAGGAATTAAAAAAAAAAAAAACCCAAAGTTACTAGAAGGAAAGAAATCATAAAGATCCAAGCAGAAATAAATGAAAAAGAAATGAAAGAAACAATAGTAAAGATTAATAGAGGATCCTGCTGTGATGTATGTCAGAGAGTGTTTTGCCTATGTTCTCCTCTAGGAGTTTTATAGTTTCTGGTCTTATGTTTAGATCCTTAATCCATTTTGAGTTTATTTTTGTGTATGGTGTTAGAAAGTGGTCTAGTTTCATTCTTTTACAAGTGGTTGACCAGTTTTCCCAGCACCACTTGTTAAAGAGATTGTCTTTAATCCATTGTATATTCTTGCCCCCTTTGTCAAAGATAAGTGTCCATATGTGCATGGATTTATCTCTGGGCTTTCTATTTTGTTCCATTGATCTATATTTCTGTCTTTGTGCCAGTACCATACTGTCTTGATAACTGTGGCTTTGTAGTAGAGCCTGAAGTCAGGTAGGTTGAATCCTCCAGTTCCATTCTTCTTTCTCAAGATCGCTTTGCAGGGTCCTCTATGACCCACCTCCCAGAATATCAGAAATAAAAGCAAAAATAAACAAATGGGACCTAATTAACCTTAAAAGCTTCTGCACAACAAAGGAAACTATCAGCAAGGTGAAAAGACAGTCTTCAGAATGGGAGAAAATAATAGCAAATGAAGCAACTGACAAACAACTAATCTCAAAAATATACAAACAACTCCTACAGCTCAACTCCAGAAAAATAAATGACCCAATCAAAAAATGGGCCAAAGAACTAAATAGACATTTCTCCAAAGAAGACATACAGATGGCTAACAAACACATGAAAAGATGCTCAACATCACTCATTATCAGAGAAATGCAAATCAAGACCACTATGAGGTACCATTTCACACCAGTCAGAATGGCTGCGATCCAAAAGTCTACAAATAATAAATGCTGGAGAGGGTGTGGAGGAAAGGGAACCTCTTACACTGTTGGTGGGAATGCAAACTAGTACAGCCACTATGGAGAACAGTGTGGAGATTCCTTAAAAAACTGGAAATAGAACTGCCTTATGATCCAGCAATCCCACTGCTGGGCATACACACTGAGGAAACCAGAAGGGAAAGAGACACGTGTACCCCAATGTTCATCACAGCACTGTTTATAATAGCCAGGACATGGAAGCAACCTAGATGTCCATCAGCAGATGAATGGATAAGAAAGCGGTGGTACATATACACAATGGAGTATTACTCAGCCATTAAAAAGAATTCATTTGAATCAGTTCTAATGAGGTGGATGAAACTGGAGCCTATTATACAGAGTGAAGTAAGCCAGAAGGAGAAACACCAATACAGTATACTAACACATATATATGGAATTTAGAAAGATGATAACAATAACCCTGTGTACGAGACAGCAAAAGAGACGCTGATATATGGAACAGTCTTATGGACTCTGTGGGAGAGGGAGAAGGTGGGAAGATTTGGGAGAATGGCATTGAAACATGTAAAATATCATGTATGAAACGAGATGCCAGTCCAGGTTCGATGCACGATACTGGATGCTTGGGGCTAGTGCACTGGGACGACCCAGAGGGATGGTATGGGGAGGGAGGAGGGAGGAAGGTTCAGGATGGGGAGCACATGTATACCTGTGATGGATTCATTTTGATATTTGGCAAAACTAATACAATTATGTAAAGTTTAAAAATAAATTAAAAAAAAATAAGTTAAAAAAAAGATTAGTAAATCTAAAACCTTTTCTTTGAGAAAATAAACTAAATTGACAAGCCTTTAGCCAGACTCTCCAAGAAAAAAAGAGAGAAGAATCAAGTCAACAAAATTAGAAATGAAAAAGAAGAGGTTACCACAGACAATGGAGAAATACAAAGGATTATAAGCGACTATTATGAACAACTATATGGCAATAAAATGGATAACCTGGAAGAAATGGACAGGTTCTTAGAAAACATCAATCTTCCAAGACTGAACTAGGAAGCAATAGAAGTTTATGAATAACCCAATTACAAGCACTGAAATTGAAGCAGTGATCAAAACTCTCCCCAAAAACAAAAGCCCAGACCAGATAGCTTCACAGGAAAAAATTCTATCAAACATTTAAAGAAAAACTAATTCCTATCTTTCTAAAATTCTTTCAAAAAATTGCAGAGGATGGGACACTTCCAAACTCATTCTACAAGGCCACCATCACCCTGATACCAAAACCAAAAACAACACAAAAAAAGAAAACTGCAGGACAATATCACTGATGAACATAGATGCAGAAATCCTCAACAAAAATTTAGCAAAAAGAATTCAGCAACACATCAAAAAGCTCATACACCATGATCAAGTTGGGTTTATTCCAGGGATGCAAGCATTCTTCAATATAAGGAAATTAATCAATGTGATATACCATATTAACAAATTGAAAGGTAAAAACTATATGATAATCTCAGTAAATGCAGAAAAAGCCTTTGACAAAATTCAGCACCCATTTAGGATTAAAACTCTTCAAAAATGGGCATAGAAAGAACCTACCTCAATATAGTAAAGTGCACATATGATGAACCTACAGCCAAAATTATTCTCAATGGTAAAAAAATTGAAAGCATTCCCCCTATGATCAGGAACAAGTGTGCCCACTTTCACCACCATTTTTCAACATATTTCTGGAAGCACTAGCTACAGCAATCAGAGAAGAAAAAGAAATAAAAGGAATCCAGATAGGAAAAGAAGTAAAGCTCTCACTGTTTGCAGATGACATGATATTGTACATGGAAAACCCTAAAAATAGTATCAGAAAATTACTACAGCTAATCAGTGAATTTAGCAAAGTTGCAGGATACAAAATCAATACACAGAAATCACTTGCATTTCTATATACTAACAATGAAAATCAGAAAGAGAAATTAAGAAATCCTATTCATCATTGCAACAAAAATAATTAAATATCTAGGAATAAACTTACCTAAGGAGACAAAAGAACTGTACACAGAAAATTATAAGACACTAAGAAATCAAAGATGACATAAACAGGTTGAGAGATATTCCATGTTCCTGGGTAGGAAGAATCAATATTGTGAAATGACTATACTACCTAACACAATCTACAGATTCAATGTGGTCCCTATCAAATTACCAATGGCATTTGTCACAGAGATAGAACAAAAAAATTCACAATTCATATGTAAACATGAAAGACCCCGAATAGCCAAAGCAGTCCTGAGAAAGAAGAATGGAGTTGGAGGAATCAACCTTCCTGACTTCTGATTATACAACAAAGCTACAGTCATTAAGACAGTACAGTACTGGCCCCAAAACAAAAATATAGAGGAATGGAACAAGATAGAAAGCCCACAAATAAACCCATGCACCTATGGGTACCTTATTTTTGACAGACAAGGCAAGAATATACAATAGGGCAAAGACAGCCTCTTCAATAAATGGTTCTGGGAAAACTGGACAGCTACATATAAAAGAATGAAATTAGAACACTTTGCAATAGCATACACAAACATAAACTCAAAATGGATTAAAGACCTAAATGTAAGACCAGAAGGTATAAAACTCTTAGAGGAAAACATAGGCAGAACACTCAATGACATAAATCAAAGCAAGATCCTCTATGACCCACCTTCTAGAGTAATGGAAATAAAAACAAAAGTAAACAAGTGGAAACTGATTAAACTTAAAAGCTCTTGCACAGCAAAGGAAACTATAAGCAAGGTGAAAAGATAACCCTTAGAATGGTAGAGAATAATAGCTAATGAAACAACTGACAAAGGATTAATTTCAAAAATATACAAGCAGCACATACAACTCAATGCCAGAAAAATCAACCAACCAATCAAAAAGTGGGAAAAGAACTAAACAGACATTTCTCCAAAGAAGACATACAGATGGCTAACAAACACATTAAAAAATGCTCAACATCATTCATTATTAGAGAAATGAAAATCAAAACTAAAGTGAGATATCACCTCACATCAGTCAGAATGGCCATCATCAAAGTCTACAAACAATAAATGCTGGAGAAAGTGTGGAGAAAAGAGTATGCTTTTGCACTGTTGGTGGGAATGTAAATTGATACAGCAACTATGGAAGACAGTATAGAGATTACTTTAAAAGCTAGGAATAAATCCACCATATGTCCCAGTAATCCCACTCCCAGACATATACCCTGAGGAAACCAAAATTGAAAAAGACACACGTACCCAAATGTTCATTGCAGCAGTATTTACAATAGCTAGAACATGGAAGCAAACTAGATGTCCATCGACAGATGAATGGATAAAGAAGTTGTGGCATATATACACAATGGAGTATTACTCAGCCATAAAAAGGAATGCATTTGAGTCAGTTCTGATGAGGTATATGAACTTAGAACCTATTATACAGAGAGAATTGAGTCAGAAAGAGAAAGATAAACATCGTATTCTAATGCATATATATGGAATCTAGAAAAATGGTACTGAAGAGTTTATTTACAGGGAAGCAATGGAGAAACAGACATAGAGAATAGACTTACGGATGTGGAGAGAGGGGAGGAGAGGTTGAGATGTATGGAAAGAGTAACATGGAAACTTACATTACCATATGTAAAATAGATAGCCAACAGGAATTTGCTTTATGGCTCAGGAAACTCAAACAGGGGATCTGTATCAACCTAGAGGGATGGGATGGGGAGGGAGATGGGAGAGAGGTTCAAAAGGGTGGGGATATAGAGGAGCAACCACATGTCCAAGGAACAGCGGCTGCGCGGGCCCAGGAGGGCTGAGACGAGCTACTCCACCTTGAAGATCAGGAGGGGAAGCAATGAGGAGATACCCCTCATCCAAGGTAAGGAGCAGCAGCTGTGCCTTCTGGAGCAGCCATGAAGAGGTACCCCACATCCAAGGTAAGAGAAGCCCAAGAGAGACAGTAGGTGTGAGAGGGCATCAGAGGGCAGACACACTGAAACCATACCCAAAGAGGGCAGACACTGAAACCACAACCAAAGAAAACTAACCAATCTGATCACATGGACCACAGCCTTGTCTAACTCAATGAAACTAAGCCATGCCGTGTGGGGCCACTCAAGACAGGAGGGTCATGGTGGAGAGGTCTGACAGAATGTGATGCACTGGAGAAGGAAATGGCAAACCACTTCAGTATTCTTGCCTTGAGAACCCCATGAACAGTATGAAAAGGCAAAATGATAGGATACTGAAACGGGAACTCCCCAGGTCGGTAGGTGCCCGATATGCTACTGGAGAGCAGTGGAGAAATAACTCCAGAAAAAATGAAGGTATGGAGCCAAAGCAAAAACAATAACCAGTTGTGGATGTGACTGGATATAGAAGCAAGGTCCGATGCTGTAAAGAACAATATTGCATAGGAACCTGGAATGTCAGGTCCATGAATCAGGGTAAATTGGAAGTGATCAAACAGGAGATGGTAAGAATGAATGTTGACATTCTAGGAATCAGCGAACTAAAATGGACTGGAATGGGTGAATTTAACTCAGATGACCATTATATCTACTACTGTGGGCAGGAATCCCTCAGAAGAAATGGAGTAGCCATCATGGTCAGCAAAAGAGTCTGAAATGCAGTACTTGGATGCAATCTCAAAAACAACAGAATGATCTCTGTTCATTTCCAAGGCAAACCATTCAATATCACGGTAATCCAAGCCTATTCCCCAACCAGTAACATTGAAGAAGCTGAAGTTGAAAGGTTCTATGAAGACCTACAAGACCTTTTAGAACTAACACCCAAAAAAGATGTCCTTTTCATTATAGGGGACTGGAATGCAAAAGTAGGAAGTCAAGAAACACCTGGAGTAACAGGCAAATTCGGCCATGGAGTATGGAATGAAGCAGGGCAAAGGCTAATAGAGTTTTGCCAAGAGAATGCTCTGGTCATAACAAACACCCTCTTCCAACAACACAAGAGAAGAATCTACACATGGACATCACAAGATGGTCAACACTGAAATCAGATTGATTATATTCTCTGTAGCAAAAGATGGAGAAGCTCTATATAGTCAGCAAAAACAGACTGGGATCTGACTGTGGCTCAGATCATAAACTCCTTATTGCCAAGCAGACACTAACTGAAGAAAGTGGGGAAAACTACTAGACCATTCAGGTATGATCTAAATCAAATCCCTTATGATTATACAGTGGAGGTGAGAAATAGATTTAAGGGACTAGATCTGATAGATAGAGTGCCTGATGATCTATGGACAGAGGTTTGTGACATTGTACAGGAGACAGGGATCAAGACCATCTCCATGGAAAATAAATGCAAAAAACCAAAATGGCTGTCTGGGGAGGCCTTACAAATAGCTGTGAAAAGAAGAGAAGTGAAAAGCAAAGGAGAAAAGGAAAGATATAAGCATCTGAATGCAGAGTTCCAAAGAATAGCAAGGAGAGATAAGAAAGCCTTCCTCAGTGATCAATGCAAAGAAATAGAGGAAAACAACAGAATGGGAAAGACTATAGATTTCTTCAAGAAAATTAAAGATACCAAGGGAACATTTCATGCAAAGATGGGCTCGATAAAGGACAGAAATGGTATGGACCTAACAGAAGCAGAAGATATTAAGAAAAGGTGGTAAGAATACACAGAAGAACTGTACAAAAAAGGGCTTCAAGACCCAGATAATCACATCACTCACCTAGAGCCAGACATCCTGTAATGTGAAGTTAAGTGGGCCTTAGGAAGCATCACTACGAACAGAGCTAGTGGAGGTGATGGAATTCCAGTTGAGCTATTTCAAATCCTGAAAGATGATGCTGTGAAAGTGCTGCACTCAATATGCCAGCAAATTTGGAAAACTCAGCATGGCCAAAGCACTGGAAAAGGTCAGTTTTCATTCCAATCTCAAAGAAAGGCAATGCCAAAGAATGCTCAAACTACCGCAAAATTGCACTCATGTTACATGCTAATAAAGTAATGCTCAAAATTATCCAAGCCAGGCTTCAGCAATACGTGAACCGTGAACTTCCAGATGTTCAAGCTGGTATTAGAATAGGCAGAGGAACCAGACATCAAATTGCCAACATCCACTGGATTATGGAAAAAGCAAGAGAGTTCCAGAAAAACATCTATTTCTGCTTTATTGACTATACCAAGCCTTTGACTGTGTGGGTCACAATAAACCATGGAAAATTCTGAAAGAGATGGGACTACCAGACCACCTGACCTGCCTCTTGAGAAACATATATGCATGTCAGGGAGCAACAGTTAGAACTGGACATGGACAACAGACTGGTTCCAAATAGGAAAAGGAGTACGTCAAGGCTGTATATTGTCACCTTGCTTATTTAACTTCTATGCAGAGTACATCATGAGAAACGCTGGGCTGGAAGAAGCACAAGCTGGAATCAAGATTGCCAGGAGAAATATGAATAACATCAGATAGGCAGATGACACCACCCTTATGGCAGAAAGTTTAGAGGAACTAAAAAGCCTGTGATGAAAGTGAAAGATGAGAGTGAAAAAGCTGGCTTAAAACTCAACATTCAGAAAACTAAGATCATGGCATCTGGTCCTGTCATTTCATGGGAAATAGATGGGAAACAGTGGAAACAGGGTCAAACTTTATTTTGGGGGGCTCCAAAATCACTGCAGATGGTGATTGCAGTCATGAAATTAAAAGACGCTTACTCCTTGGAAGGAAAGTTATGACCAACCTAGATAGTATATTGAAAAGCAGAGTCATTTCTTTGCCAACAAAGGTCTGTCTAGTCAAAGCTATGGTTTTTCCATTGGTCATGTATGGATGTGAGAGTTGAACTATGAAGAAAGCTGAGCACTGAAGAATTGATGCTTTTGAACTGTGGTGTTGGAGAAGACTCTTGAGAGTCCCTTGGACTGCAAGGAGATCCAACCAGTCCATCCAAAGGAGATCAGTCCTGGGTGTTCATTCGAAGGACTGATGCTGAAGCTTAAACTCCAATACTTTGGCCACCTCATGCAAAAAGTTGACTCATTGGAAAAGGCCCTGATGCTCGGAGGGTCTAGGGCAAGAGGAGAAGGGGACGACAGAGGATGAGATGGCTGGATGGCATCACCGACTGGATGGACATGAGTTTGAGTGAACTCAGGGAGTCGGTGATGGACAGGGAAGCCTGGCGTGCTGTGATTCATGAGGTCGCAAAGCGTTGGACATGACTGAGCGACTGAACTGATCTGAACTGACTGATGGCTGATTCATGTTGAGGTTTGACAAAAAACAAAATTCTGTAAAGCAATTATCCTTCTATAAAAAATAAATTAATAAAAAATATGATCTCTTTCTTAAATATATTATTATAATAGAAGACAGAGTAAAAAGAACATCAGAAATAAGCTGGTAAAGCTTTGTGAAAAGAGACAATAGCAGAAAAACTCACCAGTCATTCCAAAAAGTTAAGTTTGGAATTCTCCTCTAAACATCAGATTTTAGAGCTATGTTGTATCTCCATGCATCATATACAGTATATATATAGTTGTTTTAATTGTGATTGAACAATGCAAAATACATAGTTCTAGTTCTGAAAATTAGCAAAATTGTACAAGTATTGGCACAGAAGACCCACTTAAACCAGCATCTTTCTCAGTGTGTTCCACAGTATTTGTAATTTCACTGCAATAGACAAGATCTTTTAAATTTTTTATTTTATTAAGTATAGTTGATTTACAATGTTGTATTAATTTGGACTAGACAGAAAAATTATTTGGTTATACATATAGTATATTGTTTCCTATTCCTTTCCATTATGGTTTATTACAGGATATTGAATGTAGTTCCCTGCGCTATATAGTAGTATCTTGTTTGGTGTGTCCCTGGTAGCTCGGGATCTTGTTGTTTATCTTTTCTATATATCATAGTTTGCATCTGTTAATGTCAAACTCCCAATTCATCACTCTGCAACTCTCCTACTCCTTTGCAACCACAATTCTCTTTTCAATGTCTGTGTGTCTGTTTCTGTTTTGCAGATATGTTAGTTTGTTTCATATTTTAGATTCTGCATATAAGGGATATGATATTTGTCTTTCTCTTTCTAACCTACTTCATTTAGTCTGATAATCTTTAGGTCCATCCATGTTGCTGCACATGGCACTATTTCATTCTTTTTTATACTGAATAATATTCCATTGTGTTTGTCTATATTGTGTGTATGTGTGTGTGTGTGTGTGTGTATGTACTTTATCCATTCATCTGTTGTTTCCATGTCTTGGTTATTTTGCATAGCTCTGATATAAACCTAGGGGTGTATGTATCATTTTGAATTATGACTTTTGTCTAGATACATGCACAGGAGTGGGATTGTTGGATCATAAGACAAATCTATTTTTAGTTTGCTAAAGAAATTTCTTACTGTTTTCCATAGTGTTGTTCCAATTTACATTCCCACCTACAATGCAGAAGGGTTCCCTTTTCTCTACACTCCTCCAAGCATTTGTTATTTGCAGACTTTAAAAAATAATTATTGGAGTATAGTTCATTTACAGTGTTGTGTTAGTTTCAAGTGTACAGCAAAATGAATCAATTATACATGTACATATACTCACTTTTTAAAAAATTATTTTCCCATGTAGGCTGTTACAGAATATTTAGCAGAGTTCTCTGTTCTATACAGCAAGCTATTAGTTATCTATTATATATATATATATATATATATATATATATATATATATATATGCTGCTAAGTCGCTTCAGTCGTGTCCGACTCTGTGCGACCCCATAGACGGCAGCCCACCAGGCTCCCCCATCCCTGGGATTCTCCAGGCAAGAACACTGGAGTGGGTTGCCATTTCCTTCTCCAATGCATGAAAGTGAAAAGTGAAAGTGAAGTCCCTCAGTCATGTCCGACTCTTCACGACCCCATGGACTGTGGCCCACCAGGCTCCTCCGTCCGTGGGATTTTCCAGGAAAGAGTACTGGAGTGGGGTGCCATTGCCTAGTAGTGTGTATATCTCAGTACCAATCTCCAAATTTATCCCTTCTACCCTTCTTATTCCCAGTAACTGTGTTTTCTTTCTACATCTGTGACACTACTTTTGTAAAGAAATTCACTTGTACCCTTGTTTTCCTTAGATTCCATATAAATATATTTGTCTTTCTGTGTGTGACTTATGTCACTCATTATGACAATCTTTAGGTCCATCCAATTTGTAGACCTTTTAATGATGGCTATTCTAACCAGTGTAAGGTGGTACCTCACTGTAATTTTGATTTGTATTTCTCTAATAATTAGTGATGTTGAACATCTTTTCATGTGCCTATTGACCATTTGTATGTTTTTTGGAGAAATTTCTATTTGGATCTTCTGCCCATTTTTTGATTGGGTTTTTACTATTGTATGAACTGTTCATATATTTTGGAAATTAAGCCCTTATTGGTTGCATCATTGCAAATATTTTCTTTGAGTCTGTAGGTTGTCTTTTCATTTTGTTAATGGTTTTCTTTGCTGTGCAAAAGTTTAATAAGTTTAAGTGTGTCTCATTTGTTTATTTTTGTT
This sequence comes from Bos indicus, assembly GCF_029378745.1. NCBI lineage: Eukaryota > Metazoa > Chordata > Mammalia > Artiodactyla > Bovidae > Bos > Bos indicus. The sequence continues at coordinate 22,885,251 of NC_091776.1, read as the reverse complement.
TTTAATTCTATTACCTTGGAAGACTGACCTAAGAAAACTTTGATACAATTTATGTCAGATAATGTTTTGCCTATGGTCAATGAGGATAACCTTTTGAGAGCCAAATATCTTAGGAGAGGGCAGCTGCACAGATCAGAGTGAATTCAGATGTTATGAAGACACTATGAACAGAAAAGTCTGGGCAAAAGAATCCAAGTCAAATTATTGTACTCTACAAGTGCATGTATTTCAGGGTGTTTATTACCATCTACTTAGAGTGCTAATTTAAATTCCTCTGTTTGTTTAAAAAAAAAAAAGTGTCTACATAGAAATCTAAGATGCAAAGTTGACATTTTTTGCAAAGTCAGTTGCTTTTCTGCATAAAAAGTAAATAAAAGAAGTTACAGAAATTCTTCATACACTTGTAGTTGAAAATTTAGGAGTCAGGGCTCTGAAGTAAGATAAAGACTACAAGTTTTGTTTGTTTTAAATTTTATTAAAATAATATATTTATATATTTACATATATTTAAGTTAGAGTCATCTCAAAAGTTATATAGAAATGGGTGTTACAGAGAGTCTTAGTGGTTCATTCAAAATAATATGAAATGCAATAAAAAGGTTATGTAATAAGCTCAGCTCTTGAAAACAGTGGTACATAATGGTTACAAATGAATGCTATTACAATCACTGTCATATGGATGAAAAAGTGATTTTTTTGCCTTCAATACAGAAAGTAAAGCATAAGAAGGTATTTGTTTCTAGAACAAAGCTAAAAGATAAAAAGTAAAAGCAATTTTTGACATAGGATTATGTAGGTTACTTAAAATTGATGAAATAATATTTATCTGGTATTATATGTATAATATGTATGTTTTAAACTTTTTATTTTGTACTGCAATACAGCTGATTAACAATGCTGTGATTATTTCAGGTGAATATTTATCATATTTAATAAATGCTACTACATACATTCAATATATTTATCATAGCAGCTTTTTAACCTAATTTTCACAAATTAGAATTGTATGATCATACTTTTGAGAGGATGTATTATTAAAATTAATATGTTATAAAAATATTTTCAGATAGAATGCTATGATTACTGCTTAGGGTAAATGTAGGTATTACATTCACAATAATCAAACTATAGCTGTTATAGTTAATATATAGAATACTTAAGAAAACCTCCAGAAGCAATAGAATGCCTTCTGCCATACTAAATCTTGCACATTTCAGAACTGGGTAGAACCTTGTTTATAGCATTATAAAATGAAAAGAACATAAAGCTTTCACTAAATGTATATATATGCTTTTACTTTCTTAGAGAAACTGAAGAATATCACTTCTATTTCTTTTTCAAGCATCTAAGTCTCCACATAAATTTTTTAAAGAGAAAGTGCAAGAAGAGTCAAGTTGCAGAGAAAGCTGATTGAAATTTTGCACTAGTTTCTTACATGTGAGAGAGGGTTAAAAAGGGTAGAAAATTAGGCAGACACATAAATAAATCTCGGATTGAAGAAAAATATGCATAACAATGAAAAATGGTCTTTTTAAAGCAGTGAGTTAATGTCAACTTATTACATACATGATGTCAGAGAAGATTTACAAGTTAATATGATTTTAAAACTTAAATGCATTTAGCACTTGTAATATCCTGTATTTATCAGATATCTGCTATCGCAATAAAGCTGCATTATAAAGGACTACAAAATCTCCGTGGTACATGGTACTAAACATTTATTAACTCCTGAGTCTCATTAGTCTGGGCTTAATTAATCAGGCTGGGCTCACTCATGTATGTCTGTGTGGTTCTCAGCTGTGTTTGACTCTTTGGGACCCCATGGACTGTAGCCTGCCAGACTCCTCTGTGTATGGGAATTTTCAGACAAGAATCCTGGAATGGGTTGTCATTTCCTTTTCCAGGCGATCTCCCGATCCAGGGATCAAACCTGTGTCTCCCGCATGTCTCCTTTTGCTGTCCTACAGCTTAGGAGGTACAAGTTTTCAAATAACTACAGAAAAATAAGAGTGGAAAAGTCAATCAGGAAGGTCCTTTTGAACATCCTCTGTATTACATGGGCCTAATATCTTATAAGCTAAAACATGTCTCAAGGATTAATTCAAAATTAAGGAGCAGGAAAATATATTTTGCTTTTTTGTTTGTTTTTGGTAAAAAATAGCATCGTCATAGGACAACTGGCATGGTTACAGTTTGGGGTGAAGAACTGGAGCCAGTAACATAATCAATCTACCACACCACATTATTCTAATAATTTGGAATTTCTTTGGAAAATCAAAAGACATAAAAATAGTATCTACTAGCTGATACATGGTCAACTCATTAGGTTTCTAAAAAAGGACATTTTTTTTAGTATAAGGGTATGAGTATTAAGTATGTTTACAATAGGAAGTAAATTATCTGATATTGAGTAGATATAATGTAGGTCCAAGTTTCCTGCTTTTTTTCCCCAGTCATTAAATATAATTTTTGAGTAGCTGCTGCTGCTGCTGCTACTAAGTCACTTTAGTCGTGTCTGCTTCTGAGCAACCCCCATAGATGGCAGCCCACCAGGCTCCACCGTCCCTGGGATTCTCCAGGCAAGAATACTGGAGTGGGTTGCCATTTCCTTCTCCAGTGCATGAAAATGAAAAGTGAAAGTGAAGTAGCTCAGTCGTTTCTGACTCTTAGCAACCCCATGGGCTGCAGCCCCCCAGGCTCCTCTGTCCATGGGATTTTCCAGGCAAGAGTACTGGAGTGGGGTGCCATTGCCTTCTCCTTTGAGTAGCTAAAGCTATGAAAAGGATAAAACAATACAAAACTTATTTTTTTTAACATTTCCTCAAGTTTAACCACCCTAAAATGATGGTATTTAACCTTTCATAAAAAAAATTGTAAATTTTTACTTATGCTTATTTGCTGCTAGAAGTTAGAAGGTGAATGGATAGATAAATAAATAAAAGTAAGGCCTAAATTTGAAATCACACCATAGCTAACACAGCTTTTAAAATCATTTCAGTGATGTTTACATTTAATAAAAAGAAAAATGAATTTATATCATGTACTAAATTATACTAAACTTTAGTATAATGTTTTCTTTACTATAATTTGCCATTAAAGATTACTTTAGATTAAATAAGAATAGATATATACATGAGTAAATAGAGATAGACACAGAGAAACATAGATGATAATTTGCTGTAAGACAATTTTTTAGAACAGTTTCAGGTTTACAACAGAATTGAGTACAGAGATTTCCCATATACTCTGCTCCCACATATGCAGTCTCCCGTATTATCAACATCACTCACCAGAGCAATGCAATTTTTTACCAAGAATTAAACTAAATAGTACATAGTTCACCTTGGGGACTATTCTTGGTGTTGTACATGCTTAGGTTTGGACAAATATAAATTCATCATCATAATATGCAGAATATTTTCATTGCCCTACAGATCCTCTGTATTCTACCTATTCATCTCTCAGTCTGACCCTAGGGAGCCACTTATCTTTTCATTAACTTTATAGTTTTGCCTTTTCTAGAATGCCATGTAGTTGAAATCATACAGTCTGTAGTCTTTTCAGATTGGTTTCTTTTACCTCCTTGTAACATGCTTTGAAGGTTTCTCCATGTTTTTCATGGCTAAATAGCTTATCTCCCTTATTGTTGAATAATATCCCATTGCCTGATGTCCGGTTTTTTAAATCCATTCATCTACTGAAGGAACTCTTGGTTTCTTCTAACTTTTGGTGGTTGTGAATAAAGCTGATATAAACATTCATGTGTAGGTGTCTTCACCTCCTTTGGGAAAATACCAAGAATCACAATTTCACGGTAAGAGTATGCAGAGTTTTGTAAGAAACTACCAAACTGTCTTCCAAAGTGGCTGTGCCATTTTGCATTTGACCAGCAATAAAGCAATAAATGATAATCCCTTTTGTCTACATCCTTGTCAGCATTTGGTGTTATCAGTGTGCTAGACTTTGACCATTTAAATAGGTGTATAGTGGTATTTCACTGTTGCTTTAATTTGCATTTCCCTGATGACATATGATTGAAACATCTTTTCATATGCTTATCCGCCATCTGTATCTCTTTGCTGAAATAACTTTTGAAAGTCTTTGGTCCATTTTTCAATGGGATAATTTGTTTTCTGGAAGTTGAGTTTTAATAGTTCTTTGTATATTTTGGAAAACAGTCCTCTATCTGATGTCTTTGGCAAACATTTTCTCACAGATTGTGGCTTTCCTTATTCTTTCAACACTATCTTTTGTAGAATGGCATATATTAATTTTATGAAGTCTACTCATCAATTATTTCATTTTTGGTTGTGTCTTTGATGTATTAAAAAGGTATCACTATATCTAAGTCACCTAGATTTTCTCTTACGTTATCTTCTAGGAGCTTCATAGATTTTGTTTCATAGCATCCATGGTTCATAGCATCTATGTTGAATCAATTTCTGAAAAAGGCATAGGTAAATATCTGTAATAAGTTTTTTTTTGCATGTGGATGTCACGTTGTTTCAGCAACATGTATTAAAGAGACTGCCTTTACTCTATTATACAACTTTTGCTCCTTTGTCACAGATCAGTTGACAGTGTTTATGGGAATCAGTTTCTGGGTTCTCTGTTCTGTTCCACCGATCTATTTGTCTGTTTCCGCCCCAACCCCCCCAGTACAAAATTGTCTTTAATACTGTAGTTTTCTAAGAAATCTTAAAGTTTGACACAGTCAGTCCTTCAATTTCATTCTTCTCCTTTAAACATTGTGTTGGCTATCTGTATCTTTTACCTCTTTATGTAAATTTTGGAATCTATGAATATATCCAGTAAAATAACTTTTTGGGATTTTTAATAGGATTGCATTGAATGATCAGATGGTGAGAATTGACATCTTGACAGTGTTGTCTTCCTATCCATGGATGTAGCATATGTCTCCATTTATTTAGTTGTTTTCTGATTTCATTCATCAGTGTTTTATACTTTTTCTCTGTAGATACTGTAATATTTTGTTAGATTTATATCAATTTCATTTTTGTGGGTGCTAATATAAATGCCATTGTGTTTTGTTCCACTTGTTTATTGTCACTATATTGGAAAGCATTTGACTTGTGTATACTTTGTATCCTGCAGCCTTGCTATAATTGCTTATTAGTTCCATAAGGATTATTTTTATTCTTTTGGATTTCTCCATAGATGAGCTGTCATTTGTAAACAAAGACATTTTTAAAAATGCATTTTATTAAATTATAGTTGATTTACAATGTTGTTAATTCCTGCTCTACAGCAAAGTGGTTCAGTTATACATATATATATATATATATATATATATATATATATATATATATAATTTTTCATCTTATTTTCCATTATAGTTTTTTACAGGATATTGAATATAGTTCCCTGTGCTATACAGTTGGACATTACTGTTTATCCATTCTATATATATAAGAGTTTGCATCTGCTAATCCCAAACTCCCAATCCATTCTCATCTGCCTCCCCTTCTTGGCAACTGCGAGTATATTTTCTCTATCTGTGAAGTGACTCTGTTTCATAGATAAGTTCATTTGTGTTATATTTTAGATTTCACACATAAGTTATATGGTATCAATCTAACTTCACTTAGTGTGATAATCTCTATTTCTATCCATGTTGCTGCATTATTTCAGTTTCTTTATGGACAAATAGTATTTCATTGTATATACAGACTATATCTGAACAACAAAAAAAATTATTTCTTCCTTCCCAGTCTATATACCTTTCATTTCATTTTCTTGCGTAATTGCTTAAGCAAAGACTTTCACTATGAAATTGAAAAAGATGAGGGAAGACATCACTGCCCTGTGCCAGATCTTTGTAGAAAAGTATCAAGTTTCTCACTATAAACTTGGCTATAGTTTGTTTTGTGGATAGTGTTCATCATCAAATGAGAAACCTCCCTCTATTCCAAGTTTACTGAGTGCTTTCATCATGAATAGGAGTTGAATTTTGTCAAATGATTTTTCTTCATCTATTGATATGATCATGTGATTTTTCTTTATCTTGATGTGATGTTTGCAATGCTGAAACAGCCTGGCACACCTGGGATAAATTCTACTTAATCAAGGTTTATAAGTCTTTTTATAATTTTTGGATTTGATTTTCTAATATTGTTGATGATTCTGGTGTCTATGTTCAAGAGAGACATTTGTCTGTAGTTTTTTTTTTTTTTTTTTATAATGCCTTTGTTTCTGGTTGCAGGTTAATGCTGACATCACCAAATAAGAAAGTTGTTCTCTCTGCTTCTATTCTCTTAAATGTACTGTAGAAAACTGATATAATACCTCCTTTAAATGTTTGATAGTATTCAAAAGAGAATCCATATGAACCTTGTGCTTTCTGTTTTGGAAGCTTATTAATTGCTGACTCAACTTTTAAATAGTTATAGTGCCCTCTAAACACTGCTTCATTGCATCCCACAAATTTTGATAAATTGTTTTGGTAAATTATTTTCATGTATTTCAAAATATTTTTTAAATTTCTCTTGAGATTTCTTATACCTAAGTGTCATTTTAAAGGTGTGTCATTTAATACCAAGATATTTTAGAGTCTCTCAATATCTTTCTGTTAATCGCTTTTGAGTTTAATCATTGTGGCCTGAGGACAAATGTTCTATGTTTCTGTTCTTCTCAATGTGTTAGATTATATTCAAGGCCATAAAACACACTATCTTGGTGAAGGTTTCATGTTAGCTTGAAAAATATGTGTTCTGCTATGGATGGTTGTAAGAGTTGGACTACAAAGAAAGCTGAGTGCAGAAGAATTCATGCTTTTGAACTGTGGTGTTGGAGAAGACTCTTGAGAGTCCCTCAGGCTGCAAGGAGATCCAACCAGTCCATTCTAAAGGAGATCAGTCCTAGGTGTTCATTGGAAGGACTGATGTTGAAGCTGAAACTCAAATACTTTGGCCACTTGATGGGAAGAGCTGACTCATTTGAAAAGACTCTGATGCTGGGAAAGATTGAGGGCAGGAGGAGAAGGGGATGACAGAGGATGAAATGGTTGGATGGCATCACCGACTCAATGGACATGGGTTTGGGTGGACTCTGGGAGTTGGTGATGGACAGGGAGGCCTGGTGTGCTGTGGTTCATGGGGTCGCAAAGAGTCAGACACCACTGAGTGACTGAACTGAACAGATGGTTGGATGAAGTAGTCTATAGATGTCAGTTACATCCAGTTGATTGATGGCATTGTTGAGTTAAACTGTATCCTGATTTTCTGCCTATTGGATATGTCCATTTCTGTTAGAGGGACATTGACATTCCTACTGTGGTAGTGGTTATCAGTTTCAGGTCTAGTCTATTTTTGCCTCATGTAGTATTGTTTTGTTTTAGGCATACACACATTAATAATTGTTAGGTCTTTTGAAGAAAAAAAAACAGAATGTTTGTTACCTCTGTGTGATTTGCATTATATAAGAATACACATCTGTTGAAAGTCATTAAATGGAAAATTTTAAATTTGTGTATGTTACTGTATGTAAATTCTCACCTAAAGATGATAAACTAGTTGGGAAAAAATTACCTGGTGGCTTGGTCAGTGGAGTATCTGCCTGCAAGGTAGGAGACATCAGAGAAGTGGGTTTGATCCCTGGGTCAGGGAGATCCCTTGAAGGAGGGTGTGGCAACCCACTCCAGTATTCTTGCCTGGAGAATCCCATGGACAGAGAAGCCTGGCAGGCTACAGTCCACAGGGTCTCAAAGATGCAGACACGACTGAAGTGACTGAGTACACTTGCATGTCTTCTTGGATAAATTACTGGTTTATTATTATAAAATGCTCTTCTTTATCCCTGTAATCTTCTTTATTTTGAAATTGTCTATGTTTGAAATTAATATAGCCATTCCTGCTTTATTTTTTATTAATGGTGGTATTTTTATTAATGGTATATTTTTCTGCACCATTTACTTTTAATCTTTAAACTGTATGTGTTTATTTTTAAAGTAGGTTTTCTGTAGAAAACATAGTTGGGGAGCAGTTTTTCTTTTTTTTCTCTCAATTTTTCAAGTTGTAAAATATACATAAAATTCACCATCTTGATTATGTTTAACTGCACAATCCATTACCATTAAGTACATTCAAACATTGTATAACTGTCACCATTTCCAGAAAACTTTCCTTTTCTGAAACAGAAACTTTGTATCCATTAGACAATAACTCCCCATTCCTCTCTCCTCTCAGTCACTGATACTCCAAACATTTTATTCCAAAAATATTTAAACATATACAGAGTGATCAAAAGACTTTTACAATAAACACCATATACTTACCATTAATATTCTACAGTTAATATTTTGCTGTATTTGTTTTAACACACTACCTATCTATCCCCCCATTCATCAATCCATCTTTTGTTAATACATTTCAAAGTTGCAGACAATAGTATGTTTCACACTGAAACACTTCAACATGCAAAATTAACTAGTCTATGCTTACTGTACTAATGTAAAATTTATATATAAGAAAATGCACAAGTCTTACACTTATTGTGCAAGTTTTGACAAATGCAGCCCAAACCCTTATCAGGATATAGAACAAATATAGGACATTTCCTTCACTGCACAAAGTTCTATGAATATTACCATCACAAAGAAAGTTTCGTCATGCTTCTTCCCAATCACACACAAGCCTCAGGCAACCTCTGATTATCTCTTTTAATTGGTACACTTAGATCATTGATATTTAATATGGTTATTGATTTAATTGGATTAATATCTACCATATCATTACTGTTTTTTATTTTTTGCTCTTGTTCTGATAATTGATTCAGGTATCTATTGATTTTATGCTCATGTTTTCAAGCTCTGAATCATTATTCCTAATTGTTATATCAATCCCTGATAGCTCAGTTGGTAAAGAATCTGCCTGCAATTCAGGAGATCCTGGTTCTATTCCTGAGTTGGAAAGATCTGCTAGAGAAGGGATAAGCTACTCACTCCAGTATACCTGGGCTTCCATTGTGGCTCAGTTGGTAAAGAATCTGCCTGCAATGCGGGAGACCTGGGTGTGATCCCTGGGTTGGGAAGATCCCTTGGAGAAGGGCAAGGCTACCCACTCCAGTATTCTGGCCTGGAGAATTCCATGGACTATAGTCCATGGGGTTGCAAAGAGTTGGACATGACTGAGTGACTTTCAAAAAAATAGTTACATTATCACAATTGCAAAATTACAGTATCTCGGAGAAAACTTCCTTTTCTGAAGATATTCTGGAAATTTACTAATTCTTGATATTTACTTAAAAAAATAAATGATCTATACAAATCTCTTTCAATTTTCAGATTTCTTATACAGTTTTTCTAATGTGTGCTTCAGGATGGTATATTTAAAATGCTTTAATGCCCCAACAACATATCTTTCACTCATCCTGAATTGTGTTGATATTTTTAAAGCTTACTTCTACATTTTATTTCATAGTATGACAATTCTTTAAAAACCTTACTAAAAACACACTTCAGTCAGATTATAATTATTTGCTTCACAGAGAAGAAAACAATCTCACTACACTCCTACTATGCATCATGTTGGTGCCAGCTTCCCACACATTACTGACACAACTTGCTGATAAGACAGTCTGTTATTTACCATAATAATGGACAACACCACTTCTCAGAGCTTTGACAGTGTTTCAGAGTGAGGAGGAAAGCTTGATATTTGTTTAAAATGTATTTAAAAATTGAATATTTAAATAAATGTAAAGCTTTATATTATAGAAAAATTCAGACATATGAAAAATAACTTGGCTGTGCTGTGCTTAGTTGCTCAGTTGTATCTGACTCTTTGTCACCCCATGACTGTGGCCCCCCAGGCTCCTCTGTCCATGAGGATTATCCAGGGAAGAACACTGGAGTGGGTTACCACTTCCTTCTCCAGGGATCTTCCCAACCCAGGAATTGAACCCAGGTCTCCCGCATTGCAGACGAATTCTTTAGCATCTGAGCCACCAGGGAAGCCCCCAAAATAACTAAATAAATACAATCGACCCACATATACCCATCTCTTAGCAACCTGTCAATTATCATTTGCCTTTCTTGTATCTCCTATAACTTCACCTTACTTCTTCTTGTTGCTGTTCAGTCACTAAGTTGTGTCCAACTCTTTTGTGACCCACAGACTGTAGCCTGCCAGGCTCCTGTGCTAATGGGATTTATCAGGCAAGAACACTGGAGTGGGGTGCCATTTTCCTTCTCCAGGGGAACTTCCTGACCCAGGGATCGAATCTCATCTCTTCACTGGCAGGTGGATTCTTTACCACCGTGCCACCGTGGAAGCCCCATCTTATTCCTACGCCTTCATAAATTATTTTTATGTTTTTCATTTATATATCTATATCTATAATGAAATATGCATATCATAACTGTTTAATTATACAAATGGACAGACCAATCTGGCTCCCACCCCTATTAAGGTATATGTCTCATGCTGAAAGAGAATAGTCCCTGTAACAAGTGAATTCAGTCACCGTGGCATGCCATTCCCTTACAGACCTCTTGCCTGTGAAACAGCTAAAAATTTTCTTTTCATTATTGATCAGCTTCACCTATATAAGTTCATGTAATAGAGTTATGCATTCTGAACTTCTTTGTGTCCAACCACTTTCCACCAGCATGTTTGTGAAATCTGTCCAAGTTTGTCGCGTGTGCCACTGATTTTTGTTTCCAATTTATTCCAGTAAAAATACAATTTAATGAACCAAATGGTAAAATTAATGTTAATTACTTCCAATTTTGCATGTGATTTGTTTTATTTTCTATTTAGTCATTGCATAGATTCATCATTTTCTAGATAGGACACTAGAATATCTGTAGGTATAATGAGAATAGTTTGATTATTTTGAAATCTTAAAAATTTGAATACTTTTATTTTGTGCACTCTAACTACCACATTATCTATATAATATGATTTAGACTGTCATAATTGTGTAAAGAACATAACTCCTTTGCTATCAGAGTAAGTGGAGATAAGTTAATGTGTTTTACTATGTGATGAATAATTGCTACTTCCTACCACAAAAGTTGTACTTTTGCATATACAATAATTTTGTTTTAAATATAGACTACTGGTTTATATTATGCATTTCAAAATACATTTTAAAATGTAAATATACCTTTAGTTCACTACTTGAAAACAACAAATATGTCTTGGTTACTCAGAAATGGTTAGAATAAAGCAATTGGTCCTCTCGGATCGTCACATTAATTAAACTCCTTTTGTTTTCTCAAATATTACGTTACTGGAATTGGGGAATGCTAAAGTATCTTCCTACTCAAGAAAATCTATTTAGTAGTACATACTGATTAAACTAGAAGTTTTACCTAACAGCATTTAAAATGATAAATGAAATTCTAATAGAACCACTCTTTCTTTAACCCTTTATTGAGCTTCTTGTTTGTAAAGAAGTTATAGACCAAGAAATGTTGATTTAAGTTGTCTAAAACTAGATTCCCATAAACTAAGGTATAGGTAGTGAGGAAAGTAGATGTATGTGTAAGATGGTGTTATACAGTCTAAAAATGCAGTGGAAAAACACTAGAGTACAAGTAACATAATCTAGTTTCTTATATGGTATTTGTTGGAAGTAGTGGGAATGGAAAAGTCAAGAAATTTGTAAGCGGTAATCCAAACATTTAACTTTTAAGGTAAATTTTACAGTAAAAATAGGGTTTGCCAGATAAGGACTCTATCTGTATATAGGTATATCTTTATGTGTATATTGTAGGGATATGGGTTTTGTGATCATTTTTAGTAAAGTCAAAATTATATTCAGATGAGAAAATATACTAATACATAATTACTGATAGTCTGAATAATCTAGAGGCTTAATCTTTGGGAACTTTGTCCATAATAACATGATAGACTTAAACCAAAGTATTGGTGATTAATCATTAATTAGTAAAACTGGAGAGGCAATGGTTCCAGGGTCACTATAAACTTAATACCAGGACATTCTCGATCCTGAAGTTTGGTATAAAAATATGGCACAAGGTAGGGTTGAGCATACCAGCAATATTAAGTCCTTTACCCTGAAGATTGCAATGATGCAGAGGGAAAGATTCAAGCAGGTTCACATTTAAAATTTGTAAGTAAACAGCATGTTTGCACTGAGTAAATATGAAATATTTGTTTTTATCCAGAAAATTGAGAAAGTATTAGTAGAAAGAGTAAAATTTAAATATTAATTTACAAACATGGTACCGAAAAAGTTTTTTCTTTATAATAGCAGGCCTTATGCACGCCAAGTAAGAATAAAATTATAGTCCATAATGTTTATAATTTCTTGAAAACTGAAATAAAAGCTATTGGAAATATCTAAGGACCATTGTCTAGAGCTGATATGTCAGATACTGAAATAGGCATTCTATGCATTTATATTAATTCATTTACAGAATAACTTAAAGGAGATATAGTTAATATTTATAGCATTGCAGATATGAGAACTGAATTGGAAAAGGTTGTTAATTCACCAATATCACACAGGTATTTTCCCAGCAATGGGAATCTATCCTTTAGATTTCAACCTTCAAATATAAAGTAAAAATGAAGATGTAATATTGCCACAATAAAAGCTAATTTATTGGGTACATTAAACATGGCCACAATTTCTTTGCAGATCTACCCAAAAATAAGTGAAATCTATTTCCAGGCTTCTTCAATCTGGCTTATCATTGTAACTTACTTTGGCCAATAATGACAGACAAGTGACACTGCATGAGTTTTAGAGACTAGGCCCCAGAAAGTTTCACCTTATATCTATTTGCAGCACTGCCCTACATCCATCTTGCCATGAAGAACCAAAGATAAAGAGACCCAGTTGCACAGCTCATCTAACAAGCTCCCAGTCTAACTGAAAACAAGATAAGACAGTACTCAAAAGTCCTCCCTCCGAATCATGAGAAATAGTAAATTATTATAGAGCTCAAAATTGGAGGATGGTTTGCTGGCAGTTATTGATAACTGAAACAGCCAATTTTTAAAGGAGTTAGGTATTTAAATAAAATAGTGAAGAAATTTAAATATGATCTCAATAGAGATAATCTTAGTTACATTTTGTAATTTTTTTCACTTTTTAACATTTATTTATTAGAAATAACTATTTCAGGGTGATTGGGGGAGTTAACAGTGAAGTTTAAAGTTTAAGTTTAACAGTGAAGTTTAAGTTAAAAGTGAAGTTTACCTACCTTCACTTTTTTTTAATGGTGTATAATGGCTTTATAATGTTATGTTAGTCTTTGCTGTGCACTGAAGTGAATCCGCTAGATGTATACATATATCTCCTCTCTCTTTGACCACCCCCCGCTCAATCCCACCCATCTGGGTCATCACAGAGCACTGAGCTGAGCTTCCTGTGCTTTACTGCAGGTTCCCACTAGATACATGGTAGTGTATACACGTCAATTCTAACCTCCAAATTCGGCCCACCCTCCCCTTCCTCCACTTCACATGTCTGTTCTCTACATCTTCGTCTCTATTCCTGCCCTTCAAATAGCTTCATCAGTACCATTTTTCTAGATTCCACATATATGGGTTAATATACGAAGAATATTGAGGAACCAAAAGTCATATCACATCATTGTAGACTGCTGTCTTATTTGTTCTTTACTCATCTGACATTTGTTAGAAAAATATTAAATACTTAAAATCACAAATGGGTTAAAATTATTTTATAACCAAAAGTAATTATTTAGAGTACGTATAAAAATATATTACTTACTAAGAACTTCAAATATCACTTGTGTGTTCTTTTTGGATACAAATCTGATATCCAAAATGCTGGCAAATGTTTTTTAAAGAACTGCTTACCAAAACTATGAAAATGAAGCTGTGTCAGAAGGTTAAAATTTGTACTTTTTTCAATGAGTTGACTAAAATATAGGATCTTTTAATTACTCAAATTATGAAAATGATGTCTATCATTGTGTTTGCAAATTAGTATACAAGATGAACATTTTAGTAATGACAAACATTTAAATATATTTAGTTAATTAAGTCATACTAATGAGCTAACATCTAATGTGCTTGCTGTGTAATCTTACTAAGCAGTGCATCTGTTTCATCTCCCTTTAAGAGAATTTATTGGTTTCCCTCTAGAAAAAAAAAGAGAAAATCATATTTTAACATGGTGTAGAATTTGTTTTATATATATGTGTGTGTGTGTATATAGATACATAATATGCAGGCACATATATATATATAATTGTATATACAAACACATAGGCTTCCCTGGTGGCTAAGCTGGCAAAGAATCTGCCTCCTATATGGGAGACCTGGGTTGGGAAGATCCCCTGGAGAAGGGAACAGCTACCCACTCCAGTAATTTAGCCTGGAGAATTCCATGGACTGTATAGTCCATGGGGTCACAAAGAGTAAGACACGATTGAGTGACTTTCACTCACACACACACACACACACACACACACACACACACACACACATATATATATATATATATATATATATATATAATCCTACATAGATACCTGTTATAAATTTACAGTTTTATATTATATGTGTTATCTAATATACATAATATATATATAATTACATATAATCATGTATAATTGATGTACAATTGGTTAATCTCATGCATCTTACTCAAACAATACTATATGGACATTTAATTTTAATTTGTGCATTTCTGATATATCATCCTCTAACTCTCAAATACATATGTTATATATATATATATGTATATGTATACATTATATAGTTACTGATACAAATGAATTGATATATACATCTGCTAGATAAATAATTCCATAACAATAAATAGAGCTAGTAAGAAATGAAATGTTTAAGGAAGCTATCCTGAAATATAAGCAACAAAATGTAAGTATATAGACTTTTGTATGATCTGATTATGAGGTAAAACAATATATTCAATCAGATAATACTTACTATAAGAAACTACCTTAAAGTTCAATTAGAATGATTTAGCATTCCAAGTAAATGTTGGTTTAAGTAAAAAGTAAATTTTGAATTATTAAAAAAATTGGACGATAGGTAAAATATTGAATTATTTAATAAACCACTAAAATTAAGTTAATGTTAGATATAATTGATTTGCTGACTGTTGCTATTAATAGCTATATATCGCAAAGACAGGGCTTATGTGTACTCAGTCTCAGTCATTTCTGACTCTTTGCAACCCCATGGACTGTAGCCCACCAGGCTCTTCTGTCCTTGGAATTCTCCAAGGCAAGAATAGTGGAGTGAGTTGCCATTTCCCACTCCAGGGGATCTTCCCAACCCAGGGATCGAACCTATGTATCCTCCATTGGCAAAAGGATTCTTTACCACTAGCACCACCCGGGAAGCCCAAAGACAGGGACAACCTGCTAATTAAAGGTAAATAAATTATAGGGCACAAGCTGGAAAAATGCAAGCAAATTATTGTAAGTTTGCTATTACTTGAAAACCTTGTTTTAAGATTTAAAGTCTCTTATTAGGAAGTACAGATGAAAGTAATGATAACATGTAAAAATTTACACTTGAATAAGATTAAGCTCAGCAATCATATTGAACTTCTAATGAGAACAAACGTGCTTTCTAACCAATAGAGGCTGCCTGCCTGCCGGTTAGTGATAAATGCTCTGATTTTGTGTGTCACTGCATCTCATTTCAAAAGTTGACAGGATGTAGTAATCTGATCACTGTCTGGTCATGTAATCTATGATAAAAGAGGCAAGAATATACAATGGAGAAGACAGCCTCCCCAATAAGTGGTGCTGGGAAAGCTAGACAGCTACATGTAAAAAAATAAAATTAGGACACTCCCTAACACGAAACACAAAAATAAACACCAAATGGATTAAAGAACTAAATGTAAGGCCAGACACTATAAAACACAGAGTAAAACAATGGCAGAACACTCTTTGACATAAATCACAGCATGATGCTTTTTGATCCACCTCATAGACAAATGAAAATAAAAACAAAAATTAAAAAATGGGACCAAATTAAAAGCTTTGGCACAGCAAAGGACACCATAAACAAAATGAAAAGACAACCCTCAGGACTGAGAAAATATTTGCAAATGAAGCAAATGTAGGGATTATTGTCCAACAAAGGATTAATGTCTACAATATACAGATAGCTCATGCAGTTCAATATCAAACAAAAAAGAACTCAATAAAAAAAAAATGGGTGGAAGATCTAAACAGACATTTATTCAAAAAAGATATGGCCAAAAAGCACTTGGAAAGATGCTCAACATCAATAACTATTACAGAAATGCACATCAACACTACAAAGAGGTTTCATTCCATACTGGTCAGAATGATCCTCATCAAAAAATCTACAAACAATAAATACTGGAGACAGAATGTGGAGAAAAGGGAACCCTGCCACAGTATTGGTGGAAATATAACTTGGTTCAGTACCATGGAGAACAGTATGGAGGTTCCTTAGAAAACTAAAAACAGAGCTACCGTGTGATCAGCAATCCCACTCCTGTTCATATATCCAGAGAAAACCATAATTCAAAAAGATGCAGTCACTTCACTTTCACAACAGCACTATTTACAGTAGCCAGTATGTGGTGTGTGTGTGTGCTCAGTCGTGTCCAACTCTTTGCAACCCCATGGACTGTAGCTTGCCAGGCTCAGCTATCCATGGAATCTTCCAGGCAAGAATACTAGGGTGGGTTGCCATTTCCTACTCCAGGGGATCTTCCTGACCCAGGGATCAAATCCACATCTCTTGCATCTCCTGTGTTGGCAGGCAGGCTATTTACCACTGGCGCCACCTGATAAACGCACACATGGAAGCAACCTAAATTCCCATCAAAAGAAGAATGGTTCAAGAAGACATGGTAATTAGGGAAGCAGTAATATAGCTACATTAATATAAATTAGAAGAATATTTGCTGCAAATGTATCTATTTTAGAGTTCCCTCAGCTTGCTAGGGGGAAGTGCTGTCTTTCATAAAGGCATTTCATATATATTGTTTATTCTTATATAGGAAAAATATTGCTATTTTTCTTCTAGTATCTTTATATGTAAAGATTCACAATATATGTTTTGCTATGTCTAATGTTTACTTAGTTGAAGTATCTGTATCTCATTATTCCAGAAGGAGTTTTAAGTTTCTTTACCCAATATACCAAATGTGGTTTTCTTGTATGAAAAGAAATTTAACTGGAAAAGTACTCAGTGAGTAACAAACTCCATAAATAATTTGTTACATATTACCCCATTATTTTGTTAGCAATGAGACAAAACTGATTATCACATATAAAGTATCCAACACATAAAAAGCCCACAGGTATATATTCAATGAATGAATAACTATATCTACTTTACAACTGAAGAAACTGAGATAAAAAGAAAGATTTTAACCATAAATACTTATAACTCAGGAAATTCTATGAAAATTTGATTCAAATATTCTTTTTATATATTTCCTTAAAAGATAAATGAAAGTCCTAATAATGAACATTTCCTCTTTGAAAAGGAAATCTGAGAGTAATGTTTTACAGATAAAAAGCCTCAGATTATAATAGCCAGGACATGGAAGCAATCTAGATGTCCATTGGCAGATGAATGGATAAGAAAGCTGTGATACATATGCACAATGGAATATTACTCAGCCATTAAAAATAATACATTATAAGCAGTTCTAATGAGGTGGATGAAACTAGAGCCTATTATACAAAGTGAGTGAAGTAAGTCAGAAAGAAAAACACCAATACAGTATACTCAGTCCTGGATGTTCATTGGAAGGACTGATGCTAAAGCTGAAACTCCAATACCATGGCCACCTCATGCAAAGAGTTGACTCATTGGAAAAGACCCTGATGCTGGGAGGGATTAGGGGCAGGAGGAGAAGGGGATGACAGAGGATGAGATGGCTGGATGGCATCACTGACTCGATGGACATGAGTTTGGGTAAACTCTGGGAGTTGGTGATGGACAGGGTGGCCTGGAGTGCTGTGATTCATGGGGTCACAAAAAGTCGGACACAACTGAGTGACTGAACTGAACTGAACACATATATATGGAATTTAGAAAGATGGTAATGATTACCCTATATGAGAGACAGCAAAAGAGACACAGATGTATAGAACAGTCTTTTGGATTCTGTGGGAGAAGGCAAGAGTGGGATGACTTGAGAGAATAGCACTGAAATATGTATATTATCATATGTGAAACAGGTTGCCAGTCCAGGTTCGATGCATGAGACAGGGTGCTCAGGGCTGGTGCACTGGGATGACCCTGAGGGATGGGATGGGGAGGGAGGTGGGAGGGGGGTTCAGAATAGGGAACAGATGTACACCCATGGCTGATTCATGTCAATGTATGGCAAAAACCACTACAATATTGTAAAGTACTTAGCTGAGGAGGGAGGAGGGTTCAGGATGGGGAACACGTGTACACCTATGGTGGATTCACGTTGATATATGGCAAAACCAATACAATATTGTAAAGTTAAATTTTAAAATTGAATTAAAAAAATAAATACTTTTTCAAAAAAGCCTCAGATTAAAATTTCAGAATAAAGAATAAGGAAGAAAATTATTTGATCTAAACACCACTTCTGTGTTTCTTTTGCTCTTAATTATAAAAGTCTGAAAAAAAAAAACAGTTTAAATACTATGAATTTACAGAGTCTTATCAATTATAACTTGAAATTGTGGATAAGAAAAAGCTGCAAATCTTAGTAAAGTTCTAACTCTTTAAAAATTGCGTATACCACCTTGTTTGTATTTTCCAAATGACTACTGCAAATAGGAAAGAAAACCAGAAATATATCCCTATCTCTACCTGCTACCAACACCAGAGTTCTAATCTGAAAAACTGTAATTTACAGCTGCTTTACTGTTTAGTTGCTTAGTCGTGTCTGACTCTTTTGTGACCCCATGGACGGTAGCCTGCCAAGCTCCTCTGTCCATGAGGTTTCCCAGATGAGAACACTGGAGTGGGTTGCCATTCTCCAGGGGAGCCCCCTGAGGCAGGGGCTGAACCTGCATCTCTTGCTTGTCAGGAGGGTTCTTTACCACTGTGCCACTCGGGAAGCCCACATTTTATGGCACTTAAGTCCAAAATTTATTTTCTCTGCCTTCCTTGTTATAGAACCTTGATAAATGTGCCCAATTTAAAAACAAAACAAGAAAGCAAAACCCCAGCCATATTGCAACTAGAGGTGTAGCCCATCAGATGCCACCAGTTGTTAGGTGGGGCTTCTAGGGCAGCCCTCTGTCCTCTCCTTCCTTCTCTTCTAAGTAAAACACAGTTCAGTTTCCTGGCATTCCAACCCCCACTTTGGACTCCTGAGGAAAACCTGAGAATAGAAGTCACACACTGGGATGACTAAAGAAGGAAAAGAGCCCAAGTCTCTAGGGTTGGTGGGGCTTCCATTCTAGCCTTAGACGGTCTACCTCCCATCTTCTTTATCACAAGAGAGAATGAAACTCTAACTGGTTTAAACCAACACACACACACACACACACAGAGGATGTGGTGTGTATGTATGTGGAATGGAATATTACTCAACTGTAAAAGAATAAAATAATGCTATTTGCAGTAACAAGGATGGGCCTAGAGATTGTCATATTGAATGAAGTAAGTCAGAAATTCAAATATCCTATGATACTGCTTATATGTGGAATCCAGAAAAATGGTACAAATTAAATTATTAGTGGGACAGGGAGGGAGGGATAAATTGGAAGACTAGGGTTGACATACACATACTACTATATATAAAATAGATAATTAATAAGGACCTACTGTATAGAACAGGAAACTCTATTCAATACTCTGTAATGACCTATATGGGAATAGAATATATAAAAGAATACATATATGTTTATGTATAACTGATTCACTTTGCTGTACAGCAGAAAATAATACAGCATAATAAATCAGTTATACTCCAGTAAAAGTTAATTTAAAAATATTAGAAGCCACTAATCAAGTGAGAATTTTGTTTAAATGTGTTTCTAAAAAATACATTATATTTAATACACTTTCTGTCAGTAAAATTGAGCAAAATCTACTGGAAATGTTAGATAAAAAGTGAATTTACCAAAATGTAAATCTGAGGCAAATGGTATCATGAATGACTTTTATTCAAAATACTCTTTGAAATATGCTTCTAGCTACATAAAATGAATGCACTAATATAGAAGATAGCAAACTATTCAACATTTCTCTAAGATACAAAACATTATGGAAATAGAATGTCATAAAACAAGGTACTTAATCAGTGTAAATTATGAATACCAAATATTAACTCTAATTACAGTTCCTATGTCCTGTTAGAGGTTATGTTCTGTCTTCCTGAAATTTACTGCTACTACTGCTCTTTTACTTGGAACCAGTTTGAATAAAAACACATTGTGCTTAATTGAGCAGCTAATTATATGAAAATGCCTGTCAATCAAGCAATAGCAAATGGCTATTTTAAAAATAAACAATGGGTTGGTGAATTTGACTACCTTCTTTTTCCACTACAGTTTGTATGTAGAGTTTCATACTTGCTGTTATTTATACATGTATGAAATACAATCTCTATAAGTCAGGAATTTGAAATAAAAGCTCAATTTTTCTATTTACTAAAGTATAGGACATGAAGAGTAAATACTTTATAAATACCATATTTAGCTCAGGAGAGATTTTTGTAACAGATACCGATTTGTAAAAATACTTGACATTGTCAATATTTATAATCTCCAATGATTTTATTTTCTTGGAGAGCTACAGATTTATTAAAATTCTAATATTCATTTTACCCCAACAAACAGAAACCACAAATATAGTAAAATATATATTCTTATAAATCTAGGATTTAGATAAATTGCATTGTTGAGAGAAATTTTCACAAAGTGTATTTCCTCTCTTCTAATCAATATATATTCCATGGGATTTCTCTTACTCTGTGTTGAAAAATCAGGTAATTTTTCTTTAGTATATCTGGCATCAAAATATGATTCTAAAATTTAAGAACCTTGAACAGTTTTACATGTAGCACATGAGGCTCTTCAAGATATACTCATGTCTGCTTCCAGCATCATGCCCCATCACTCTTTATATGTACTTTTAACAGAATGATTTAATGTAAGTAGAAAACTACTTTTACTTCCTTATATTACCTCTTGCCTTAATATTTTATATACACCTGCCCTTTGTCTAAAATTTCTCTCTGTGACATAGACATTGAAACAGACTTTCCTAATAACATGTTAATGGAGAGATTCTGGAGCAATGGAAGCCATAACATAGCAAATAACCACCAGACACATGAGTGGTTACCACGATGAAAAGCAGCCCAAAGAAGTAATCAGATTGGTGTGAAACAGATCTCTGGCAGTTACTAATTGTTCCTGAGAGTGAAATAAACTGACAAACTTCTCATATACAGCTCAATACAAACTTGAGTTGTGTATGAGGAAACAATTTCCCTCTATATTGGAAACATAAGTTTCATGAATCAAACCGTAATTTTTATATATGAGAGTGAACACAAAAAATTATCAAATAAAAATAGTACACACCAGATCAGTACTGAGAAGCTTCTGAAGACACATGTTACTTTTAGGAGAAATTTCCCACAATCTCATAACATCCCCAGCTACAATTGATGTTCTTTGTAACTCACATCTATAACCTTAATTTGAATTTCATAGGACTCATTGACTAAAGAAGAAAAAGTGAAGGCCTAGTTTATATATGAATCAAAACACTATGTTGTCGCGACCTGAATGTGCATAGTGTAACATTACAGCTTTGCTTAAGGATGGTTCAGAATGCCTTTAGCAAAAAAAAAATCCTACCAATGGGCAAGTCTTCTTGAAGTTCACTTAGTAGTTCCCTTTGCCTAAATAGAAAAGTGACCAGAAGCAAAGATCTATGTCTGACTCATGGATGTAGCCAAAAGTTTGTCTAGAGGTTTAAGGAAGAAATAAATTTGTAAATTGATGAAAAAACAGATCTGGGGATGGCATGGACATAGAACTCTTAAAATAAGCTGAGAGAGTGGGGATATTTGTGATTATGTGAATATGCACATAATGTTTTATCAAGGGCCACCACTCCAGAAGAGTCTGTCCTTAATGTATCAAAAAAGATAATCCATTCTGATTCTTTCAGTACAATCTCATTTACTATTTACCTTAGCCCTTACTCAATAAGCCTAAGAAGTAAAGAATGAAGTTAGTGAAAGACAAGGGCTTTTACTTACCGGTTAGAAAGACTAACACTAATTTCCTAATATTGCTTTCCTTGGGAATAAGCTACTCAGACGACAGATTAATTACATTGCATCCTATCCATCATGGAAGGAACAGCGATTGGCCTTGATTGGAATAAATAATTTTTATTTGGATTTCCATTCTTTGCCTAAAATTCTCTGCCAGAAATAGTATCTACAGTTTAAGGGACACTTTATTTACCTCCCTGGGATATTACATTCTCTGTACGTGTGTGTTAATCACTCAGTCATGTCTGACTCTGTGCAACCCCATGGACTGCAGACCTCCAGGCTATTCTGTCCATAGGATTCTCCGGGAAAGAACACTGGAGTGGGTACCGTGTCCTTCTCCAGGGGATCTTCCTGACCCAGGAAGTGAACCTAGGTCTCCTGCATTTCAGGCAGATTCTTTACCATCTGAGCTACCAGGGATGATTTTATATATATATAATTATCTTACTTCCTAGGGTAGAGTCATTTATGACCATTTTACAAATAAAAAATTATGTCAATATTCTCATGCCCAAGAAATTCAACTGTCTTACCCCACTCCAATCATTCTGAAGCAACTGTCTTCATACAACAATTGGAACAGCCAATAGAAGACTCAATTACGAAGTCAGCAATGCCTCTGACATTATCATATGAAGTTTATGTCCTCTGAGATATGTTTTATGCTCTAACACACACACACACATACACACACACATACACACATATATAGAATACACAACTTATACCATTTAGTTACAGATCTAGAAATTAAGGGGTAAAAGATAAAATGGTTCTTCTCATTATTACTCCTAATTTCCTGCTAGAAAATTGGTTCAGATGTCCTAATTCTCAAAGGAAGAATCATTCACCAGAGGACAAAACAGAGGGTTCATTGAGATGGAAATGGAAACTACCTCGGGGCCACTTTAAGTTACACATGTCAATGAACCCCAAAGAATGGCTCTGCTTTATTGACCTGATGATTGATCCTAATTATCACTGGAAATTGGGTACTCCTCCATAAAGAAGGTAAGTAAGTGTCAGTAAATAAAAAATCCAGGGGATTCCTGAGTTGCTTCTTAGCACCCCCAATTGTCAGCAGTTAAAGTTTTTGGAAAACTACAATTCAAAACAACCATTAATGCATAAGATACTTTGGGAATAAACATTTTATTTAATCTGATAAATTAAAGAGCTATAAATGGACTAGGGGCTGACTGAGTACAAAGGGAGTCTAGAAGTATGATGATCGAATAGAGAAATAATGCCAACTGCTGATAAGTGCATGAAAAGTAGAGAAATGAGAACTGCTTATTGTCTTCCTTCCCTTTCTTCGCTTGTTATGGGACTTCCCTTATGGCTCAGCTGGTAAAGAATCCGCCTGCAATGTGGGAGACCTGGGTTCGATCCCTGGACTTGGAAGATCCCCTGGAGAAGGGAAAGGCTACCCACTCCAGTATTGTGGCCTGGAGAATTCCATGGACTATACAGCCCATGAGGTCTCAAAGAGTCTGACATGACTGAATGACTTTCACTTTCACTTTTACTATTATCTTCTTAGCTTTGATACATATTGGGTTGGCCTAAAATTTCACTCAGGTTTTGTGTTACACTAATAAATATATACAAAACTAATATAGGAATGTGCATGCTATTCCTGAATTGTTATATCAATAGTATACTTAACTTGTATATAAATACTAAATGTAGATACTTATATACTTTATATGTAATGCCATTGTGTATATGATATATAATACTTCATTAGTATCCATATCATTGGTAACATATACAAATGCATTAATGATAATTATAGATTTGTGTGTTTGTATTTCCCAAAGATGTTATAAAAGATCATAGTAGCTGATTAGTGGAAGGCAGAAATAAAAATGGCAGGCACATAACTTTTAGGTACATAAATCCAATTTACTAAAATAACCTCACTGGGAAAATGATTTTTGTTAAGAAAATTACAATTTATTTGTGAAACTAGTATCAGTTTTCTATTTTTTCCTTTTTTGTTTCTAATAAAAATAACATTTATTGTTCTACTTTGAATTCTTTTACTGGATACACTATTTCTTAAATCTTGGCATCAAGATTCTACTGAAATTTCAGTATCAGTAACCTCTGAATGACAGATTTAATTACTTCCTGTGGATTTACATGTAAATGTTTTATTGAAGCACTAGTATAAAATTAGACATTTTTAAGGATAAAATCACTGACTAGCAAATAACAATTAGCTGGGAAATAATAGTTTGGATGGTATAGATGCTATTTCTTAGGTTTTTAAATGGACTTGATTTCCTTTAATTGACACAAGTGTTCTGTTTTAAATTTTTTTTCTTTACTATTATTTATCCTATGATTTTGGAGGGCTCCAAAATCACTGCAGATGGTAATTGCAGCCAGGAAATTAAAAGACCCTTACTCCTTGGAAGGAAAGTTATGACCAACCTAGATAGCATATTCAAAAGCAGAGACATTACTTTGCCAACAAAGGTCTGTCTAGTTAAGGCTATGGTTTTTCCAGTGGTCATGTACAGATGTGAGAGTTGGACTGTGAAGAAAACTGAGCACTGAATTGATGCTTTTGAACTGTGGTGCTGGAGAAGACTCTTGCGAGTCTCTTGGACTGCAAGGAGATCAAACCAGTCCATCCTAAAGGAGATCAGCCCTGGGTGTTCATTCGAAGGACTGATGCTGAGGCTGAAACTCCAGTACTTTGGCCACCTCATGCGAAGAGTTGATTCATTGGAAAAGACCCTGATGCTGCGAGGGATTGAGGGCAGGAGGAGAAGGAGACGACAGAGGATGAGATGGCTGGATGGCATCACCAACTTGATGCACATGAGTTTGGGTGAACTCCGGGAGTTGGTGATGGACAGCAGGCCTGGCGTGCTGCGATTCATGGGGTCGCAAAGAGTCGGACACGACTGCGTGACTGAACTGAACTGAATTGAACTGATCCTATGATTAATACACTAATTTTCTTTGCTTAAGTAATTAGACAAGCGACCTGCCTCAATACTTTTAATGCATTTCATATTTTGGAAGCTCAACTCAGCATACAGTTATTTAATTCTTTGTGTGTAATTGATCCTGGGCCAGATATTGAACTGAAGATCAGGTGACTAAAATGGGAAACAAGCCTCTTTTTATAGCATATGTTGGAAATAACTATAAGAATAACAAAGGAAAAGAACTGGTAGAATAAAAAAAGAACTGGTCTACAACAGCATTCTGTGGGAAACTAGTGGATATAGAAGCATATAAAATAATGCTATATTATTACATTGGGCTTCCCAGGTGCCTCAGGAGTAAGAACCTGCCTGCCAATACAGGAGATGCAGGAGCCACAGGTTCAACTCTGCGTTGGGAAGGTATCTTGGAGAAGGAAATGGCAACTCACTCAGGTATTTTTGTCTGGGAAACCCCATGGACAGAGGAGCCTGGTGGGCTATTATCTCTGGAGTCACAGAGTTGGACACAACTTAGTGACTGAGTTTGCATGCAGGCAGGCATGTTTTTTATTGACTTACTAGTCAATAATAGTGACCAAATAAGTATTCCTTCTGTCATAATGAGCTAAGAGAAAAAAATTGCCAGAATACCTGAACTGGCATTCATTTAAAAATATATATATTTCTTGAAGAATTTATTTCCTTAATACACTGAGGGAACAGACTGAGTACCAATCAGTGGTAATGAAAAAAAAAATGATGATATTAGAACCAGTGAAAAATTTTCTGAACCTTAAATTTATAAAGCAAGTAAAACACAGAGTCCAAGTGAAACCCTTGGACTGCATGGATACCCAACCTGTCCATCGTAAAGGAAATCAGTCCTGAATATTCATTGGAAGGACTGATGCTGAAGTTGAAATTCCAATACATTGGCCACCTGATGCATAGAACTGACTCATTGGAAAAGACCATGATGCTGGGAAAGATTGAAGGCAGGAGTATAAGGGGACACAGAGGATGAGATGGTTGGATGGCATCACCGACTCTTTGGACATGAGTTTGAGTAAACTCCAGAAGTTGGTGATGGACAGGGAAGCCTGATGAGCTGCAGTCCATGGGGATGGAAAGAGTCAGACACAACTAAGTGACTGAACAGAACTGAGCTGAAAACACAGAGATACCCACAGTGGGAAGAGAGATGAAATATAAAAAGTTTTGCCTGCAATGAAAAAAAAAAAAAAAGAAATTTATGATAGTTTTTTTCTAACACTGATTGCTAATACAGACATTCAGATATCCTAGGAAAAAGAATTGTGGCTCTAGATATACACTTCCAGGTGAAGATATATTACTAATTTAATACATATTGATTATATTAATAAATAAATCCATAGTATTTTTAAAATTTTCATAAAGGTAGATATAACATAAAAATGTTGCAATATGTTTCAACAATACATCAAGAATTTCAGTTCCAATCATGACTTTTTTTTGGATTTGTTTTGAATTGAGATATAGTTGATTCATAGTATTATATTAGTTTTGAGGTTTCACAATATCTTATAGATTATACACCACTTACAGTTATTTCTTAAAGGCTCCATTTCCCTATGCTGTACAATACATCCTTATTGCCTATCTATTTTATAAAATTTAATTTTGTCTCTTCCAGTTAAGCTATTTCAAATCCCAAAAGATGATGCTGTGAAAGTGCTGCACCCAATACGCCAGCAAATTTGGAAAACTCAGCAGTGGCCACTGGACTGAAAAAGGTCAGTTTTCATTCCAATCCCAAAGAAAGGCAATGCTAAAGAATGCTCAAACTATTGCATGATTGCACTCATCTCACACGCTAGCAAAGTAATGTTCAAAATTCTCTAAGCTAGGCTTCAACAATTACATAAACTGTGAACTTCCAGATGTTCAAGCTCATCTCAGAAAAGGCAGAGGAACCAGAGATCAAATTGCCAACATCCACTGGATCAGCGAAAAAGCAAGAGAGTTCCAGAAAAACATCTACTTCTGTTTTATTGACTATGTTAAAGTCTTTGACTGTGTGGATCACAATAAACTGTAGAAAATTCTTAAAGAGATGGGAAAATCAGACCACTTCACCTGCCTTTTGAGAAATCTGTATGGAGGTCAGGAAGCAAAAGTTAGAACTAGACGTGGAAGAACAGACTGGTTCCAAATTGGAAAAGGAGTACATCAAGACTGTATATTGTCACCCTGCTTATTTAACTTATATGCAGAGTACATCATGAAAAATGCTGGGCTGGATGAAGCATAAGCTGGAATCAAGATTGCCAGGAGAAATATCAATAACCTCAGATATGCAGATGATACCACCCTTATGGCAGAAAGTGAAGAAGAACTAAAAAGCCTCTTGATGAAAGTGAAAGAGGAAAGTGAAAAAGTTGGCTTAAAGCTCAACATTCAGAAAACGAAGATCATGGCATCTGATCTCGTCACTTCATGGCAAATAGATGGGGAAACCATGGAAACAGTGACAGACTATTTTCTTGGGCTCCAAAATCACTGCAGATGTTGACTGTAGCCATGAAATTAAAAGACGTTTACTCCTTGGAAGGAAAGTTATGACCAAACTAGACAGCATATTAAAAAACAGAGACATTACTTTGCCAACAAAGGTCCGTCTAGCCAAGGCTATGATTTTTCCAGTGGTCATGTATGGATGTGCAATTTGGACTATAAAGAGAGCTGAGTGCTGAAGAATTGATGCTTTTGTACTGTGGTGTTGAAGACTCTTGAGAATCCCTTGGACTGCAAGGAGATCTGACCAGTCCATCTAAAGTGTTCATTGGAAGGAATGATGTTGAAGCTGAAACTACAATACTTTGGCCACCTGTGTAGACCTGACTCATTTGAAAATACCCTGATGCTGGGAAAGATTGAAGGCAGTAGGATAAGGGGACAACAGAGGATTAGATGGGTGGATGGCATCACCGACTTGATGGACATGAGTTTGGGTAAACTCTGGGAGTTGGTGATGCACAGGGAGGCCTGGTGTGCTGCGGTCCATGGGGTCGCAAAGTGTCGGACACGACTGAAGTGAACTGAACTGAACTGAATCTCATATTCTGATTTGTTCCTCTCCTCCTTCTGCCCATTGGTAACAACTAGTCTGTTCTTTGTATCTCTGAGTTTGTTTCTCACTTGTTATGTATATTCATTTCTATTATATTTTGGATTTCTTATGTAAGTGATAACAGCATTTATCTTTCTCTATTTGACTTACTTCACTAAACATGATACTCTCTATGTCCATCCACATTGTTGCAAATGGTAGTATTTCACTCATTCTATGACTAGTATTCCATTGTATATATATTTGTATATATCACAATCTTATATATTTGTCTATTGATGGGCACTTAGATTGCTTCCATATATTGGCTTTTGTAAATAATGCTTTATGAATATTGCTATGCATGAATATTTTTAAATTAGTGTTTTCATATTTTCTGGATATGTACCCAGGAGGGGAATTAGTGGGTCATAACGTAGGTCTATTTTTAGTTTTTTGAGGAACCTCCATACTCTTTTCCTTAGTGGTTGTACTAATTGCATTCACACCTATGGTTCAGATTCCCTTTTCTTCACAATCTCATTAAATTTTTTATTTGTAGCCTTATGCTGATAGCCATTCTGACTGCTGTGAAATGATAACAATGAGGTTTTAATGTGCATTTCTCTGATGAAAAGCTACATGCAAAAGAATGAGATCAAAATATTTTCTTTCACCATATAATAAATTAAAATGGAGTAAAGACCTAAGTGTAAGACCTAAAATCATAAAACACCTGCAGAGAACAAAGGCATAACACTCTTTGACATAAATCATGGCAATATTTTTTGGATATGTCTCTTAAGGAAAGATAAAGCAAAAAATGAAATGGACCAAATTAAAATTAAAAGCTTTAGAGGTGATGGAATTCCAGCTGAGTTATTTAAAATCCTAAGGATGATGCTGTTAAAGTGCTTAACAAATTATGCAGGCAAGTTTGGAAAACTCAGCAATTTCCATAAGACTGGAAAAGGTCAGTTTTCATTCCAGTCCCAAAGAAGGGCAATGACAAAGAACACTCAAACACTCTACAATTTTGCTTATTTCACATGCTAGCAAGGTAATGCTCAAAATCCTTCAAACTAGATTTCAACAGTACATGAGCTGAGAACTTCCAGATGTAAAAGCTGGATTTACATCCAGAGACCAGAGATCAAAGCAGAGGAACCAGAGACCAAATTGCAAACATTCATTGCATCATAGAAAAAGCCAGGAAATTTCAGCAAAAGTATCTACTTCTACTTCATTGACTACACTAAAGCCTTTGACAGTGTGGATCACAGCAAACTGTGGAAAATACTTAAAAATATAGGAATACCAGACCACCTTACCTACCTCCTGCAAAACCTGCATTCAGGTCAAGAAGCAACAGTTAGAACTGGACATGGAACAACAGACTAGTTCAAAATTGGGAAAGAAGTCATAAGAGTTGAATATTGTCACCCCATTTATTTAACTTGCAGAGTACATCATGTGAAATGCTGGGCTGGATGAAGCTCAAGCTGGAATCAAGATTGCCAGGATAAATATCAATAACCTCAGGTATGCAGATGACACCACCCTAATGGCAGAAAACAAAGAGGAACTGAAGAGCCTCTTGCTGAAGATGAAAAAGAAGAGTGAAAAAGCTGGCTTAATAATCAACGCTCAAAAAGCTAATAAGATCATGGTATCCAGTTCCATCACTTCATGGCAAATATATGGGAAAAGAATGGAAATAGTGACAGACTTTGTTTTCCTGGTCTCTAAAATCACTGAAGATGGTTACTGCAACCATGAAATTAAAAGATGTCTGCCCGTTGGAAGAAAAGCTATGGACAAATCTAGACAGCATATTAAAAGGCAGAGACATTACTTTGCTGACAAAGGTCCATCTAGTCAAAGCCATGGTTTTGCCATTAGACATTTATGGATGTAAGAGTTGGACCATCAAGAAGGTTGAGGGCTAAAGAATGGATACTTTTGAATTGTGGTGCTAGAGAAGACTCTTGAGAGTACCTTCTACTGAAAGAAGATCAAGCCAGTCAATCCTAAGGGAAATCAACACTGAATAGTCATTGGAAGGACTGATGCTGAAGCTCCAATACTTTGACCATCTGATGTAGAGAGCTAATTCACTGGAAAATACCCTGATGCTGGGAAAGACTGAACCCAGGAGGAGAAGGAGATGACAGAGGATGAGATGGTTGGATGGCATCACCAACTCAATGAACATTAAGTTTGAGCAAACTCCGAGAGATGGTGAAGGACAGGGAAGCCCAGATTATTGCAGTCTATGAAGTCACAAAGCATCAGACATGATTTACCAATTGAACAACAACCACCACAGAATATAAACCATTGCCAAAAATTAAAAAGACAATTTTTTAAAATGGTATGACTAGTAAGGGTTAATATCCAAAATATATAAATATCTCATACAACTCAATACCAAAAAAAAAAAAAAAAAACTCATTTAAAAAATAGAAGAACCGAACAGACATTTTCCCAAAGAAGACATGATAACCTACAAGTGCATGAAAATATGTGCAAAAGGGACTTCCCTGGTGGTCCAGAGGCTGACTCTGAGTTCCTACTCCAGGGGGCCTGGGGTGGATCTCCGGTAGGGGAGTAAAATCCCACATGTTGCAACTAAGACCTGGCACAGTGAAATAAATCAATATTAATAAACATTAAGAAAAAGATTTTCAGCACTGTTAGACATCATCCAGTTTTCACTGAGAAATTTATAGGATTTTTTTTTTTTTTACATTAGCCACAATACTAGTGCCTGAACTCTCACAAAATAGCTCTGAACATTTACAATAAATGTAACTAAGGTAAATAAATGTATTTTGAAATCTTTAGTGCTTTACTTTCATAAAGGAACAGCAAAAATAGAAGCATATATTAAACAGCTTCAGTTCAGTTCAGTTCAGTCTCTCAGTCATGTCCGACTCTTTGCGACCCCATGAATTGCAGCACACCAGGCCACCCTGTCCATCACCAACTCCCAGAGTTCACTCAAACTCACGTCCATTGAGTCGGTGATGCCATCCAGCCATCTCATCCTCTGTCATCCCCTTCTCCTCCTGCCCCCAATCCCTCCCAGCATCTGAGTCTTTCCCAATGAGTCAACTCTTCACATGAGGTGGCCAAAGTACTGGAGTTTCAGCTTTAGCATCATTCCTTCCAAAGAACACCGAGGACTGATCTCCTTTAGAATGGACTGGTTGGATCTCCTTGCAGTCCAAGGGACTCTCAAGAGTCTTCTCCAACACCACAGTTCAAAAGCATCAATTCTTCGGCCCTCAGCTTTTTTCACAGTCCAACTCTCACATCCACACATGACCACTGGAAAAACCATAGCCTTGACTAGACAGACCTTTGTTGGCAATGTAATGTCTCTGTTTTTGAATATGCTGTCTAGATTGGTCATAACTTTCCTTCCAAGGAGTAAGGGTCTTTTAATTTCATGGCTGCAATCACCATCTTAAGTTAACTCAAAATATTACTTACATATATACTACATATACTTTCTTACATATATGCTACAGAAACATCTCCTTGAAGAAATATCAAGGGCAGGGGGTTTGATATTTTTCCAGGATCTAACATTCTACCTTACAGTCTCTGAGATGCAGCATTATCAATAGTTGACTAAAATTTCTGAAAACTAATTGTCCCATAATTCCTACCACTGCCTGTATTTATTTTAAATAATCTGCTTTACACAGGTTAACCTGCATAAACTTTTCATATGTAAAAACACCTAAAATTGAACATATCAGAAAAAGAAAATTCGATTCCTGAGAATATTTTTTAAATAATATTTCTCTTTCTTTCTTCCACAGGAATAAGCACAAGATCTTCAGAATATACAATCATCAAATACTGTTGGTGGAATACATTTATGAGTGAGGAAAATGCAGAATACATTAGCAGTATTTCAAAGGAATTAACTGAGAAGACAAAACAAACAAAGCATGCCATTATGTAATCTCCTAACCATTCAGAGCTGATCTGTATTGAGAAATGACATCAGATCCCTCCCTGGTAAGGAAATGAAGCACGAGAAAGAGGTGTGGATTAATAAAGTATTATCATATTGCAGTTCAGTTTTGTTTAATAATGGGCTCTCTCACTAACCCACATTTAAATTAAAATCAATGAGTAAATGTTGAACAGTACTGCATGCATGAATGATGGGGCTGCTGTAAAAGAAATTATCAGTTAGTTCATGTTATAATTGAGGAAGGAAGACTCTACAGTGTCATTTGGGATATTGTGTACAGTGAAAGTGGGAGATAATGTCCTTTGAATAGGGTAAAGTACAATTAAATGATGCCAAACCTTCAGTAAATCAGGTTTGTGGTAAACATGGTCACTGAAAAGAAATGAACACACCTCAGCAAAGTCAAGACTCCATCATTTTCTACATTGGCTACATATGCCTCTTCATCACAATCTGATTTTCACTATTTTAAAATTCTTTTTCTTAAAATTATACATTAAAAATAATTGGCAAAAGGAAATGATTGAAAATGTCATTCAAATTTAGCCTAAACTCATTTCATTGTAGAATTTTGTGTAAAATTTTCATTAATATTTATCAATCCACCTAGTATTGAAATCAATATTGTACCAGTTTACTTCTGAAATGACTTACTAACATTCTTCACCTCATAGTAAATTTTTGTACTTCTTTCTTATCAGCTTAATTGAACAGCACTGAAACTTAACCACTGCCTTACTATTAGAGCAGTTTTACTGAAACTTTTGACTCTATTATCAATTATGCTTAAGAATGTAGTTGAAATTCTCACTGTATATTTTCTGCAGTTAACAACCTATGTCCTTCAGAGCTTAAAGTTCACAGCTGAAAAGATTACATAGACTCTTCTAGGGTATACAAAAAAATATAAACGTGTAATGAATTTCACAGAAACTGAAATATAAAAAATTCAGAAAGACCTAATGTTTCCTTCTTAAACATTCATTGCCATTAACTATTCCTCTTTGCCTTAAAAATAATTCAATAGAATGCCAATATGATGTACTCAATATTTTATTACTCTTTCCTTTTCTCTGATTTCTTCTCCCTTTGAAGATAAAAGAGGTATTTTAATTAGGATGCAATGGGAATAAATTCAGAATTAGCATATGTTGGTGTTCAATAAATGCAGTTTTAATTATAACCTTTTCCTGTTTGTTTCAAAGATTCAGGGAAAGAAAAAACACATCAGAGAAGAAACAAATATTTCTTAACATTTTATATTAATGATATACTGCCTGGAACTTAATTCTGATATGTGTATGTGTATTTTTTTAATTTAAAACCTTGCTTATCCTTCTAGATAGGAAATTCAAAGAATATATGGAAGTCTCCTCATTGCTTTAAATGGAGAATGTTCCTCTACCTAAGCATTGGCAGAACTGGCCTGGAAAATACTCTGCTTCATGAAGAAGATCCAGAAATAATCACAATGCCAGGCATAGTCATAGCAAAAAACAACAACAAAAAAGAAATAACAAGGCTATCTATGAAACTAAAAAGACTATAATTGATTATATTTACCTAGTAATTTAGGGTTGTCTCTATAAGTTACCTGAAACCTACAGGATATAGAAAAGCCTTTGTTCAAACACTGCAAAGAGGGAAACAAAGTGAGTTCAAGCATTTCTAGAAATTTTACAATAACTCAAGGAAGAATTTTCTTCACTATTTTGAAAGGAAGAATTGAAGTTAACAAGTAGAGATGAATGGTCAAATATTAGGACAAACAATTCTATTAGGTAAAACTAAAATTTCATATACATTACCCAAGGATATTTTTATGTAGAAATCTATGCAATGTTGGATATATCTCCTCAGTTTCAAAATGCATGCAAGCACCTCATCTGGGAGACAAGGTGGCAGGGTAGAAAGACTTCTAGTTTGCCTCTTCCCACAAAAATAGCAACATCACAACTAACTGCTGAACAACCATGGACAAAAAGACTCAAAACTACCAAAAATGATATTCTACACATAAAGACAAAGAAGAAACAAGAAGACAGTAAGAGGGGCACCTTCACAAAATAGTCAAATCCCATATCCACTGGGTGGATGACAGACAAACTGGAAAATAATTATATGCAGAGGTTCTTCCACAGGAGCGAGAGTACTAAGCTTCATATCAGGCTCCCGAGACAGGGGGTAAGGCACTGGGAGGGGGAGCTACCAGAGCATTTGGCTTTGAAGGCCAGAGAGGTTTGAGTGCAGGAGCTCCACAAGGCTAGGGGAAACAGAAATCCACTCTTGGAAGTTCCACACAAGGTTTCAAGGGCACTGGAACCAGGGAAAAGCAGTGATTCCATAGAAATTAGGGCTAGATCTACCTGTGAGTCTTAGAGGGTCTCCAGAGGAAGCAGAGTTGGTTGTTACTCACAATGGGAGCAAACACGAATGATGACTGCCCCAGGGAATACTCACCAGTGTGAGCTCTCCTGGAGGTTGCCATTTTAGCACCCACCCAACGCAGACTCCAGTACTGGGATGCCTCGGGACAAAACCAACAGGGTGGAAACAGTCTCACCCATCAGCATACAAGTTCCCTAAAGTCCTCCTGACCCAACAGTCACCTATAAACATACCACTTGACATCCACCTGCTCATCAGAAGGACAAAATCCCACTCCACCTACCAATGGGAAGTAACCAGTCCCACCCACCAGGAAGCCTACACAAGCCCCTGGACCAACTTTACCCACCGGAAGAGAAATACCAGAACCAAGAAGAATTACGATGCTGCAGCCTGAGGACTGGGGGCCACAAACAATAGAAAGTCAAACAAATCAGATGGCAGAGAAATTTGTTCCAGATAAAAGAACTAGGAAAAAACATAGAAGACTAAGTGGAGGTAGGCAATATACCAGAAAAAGAATTCAGAGTAATGACAATAAAAATCATACAAGATCTCAGTAAAAGAATGGAGGCACAAACTGAGAGGATACAAGAAACATTTAATAAACAGCTAGAAGCTTTAAAGATAAAAATAAAGCATTGAAATGAAAAACACACTAGAAGGAATCATAACAGAATAAATGAGGCAGAAGAATGAATAACTGAGCTGGAAGACAAATTGGTGGAAATTACTGCTACAGAAGAGAATAAAGGAAAAAAAGGATGAAAATGAACATAATCTGGCAGAACACTGGGACAACATTAATGCACTAACATTTTCATTATAGGGGTTCTAGAAGAAGAAGAGAAAGAAAAGGGGCCTGAGAAAATTATTGAATAGATAACAGTCAAAAACTTTACTAACATGGGAAAGGAAACAGGCACTCAAGTCCAAGAAGCACATAAAGTCCCTTATAAGAGAAATACAAGAAGAGCACACTAAGACACAAACAAATCAAATTGGAAAAAATTAAAGAAAAACAATATTGAAAGCCACAAGGGGAAAGCAAAAAATAGCATATGAGGGATTTTTTCAGCAGAGACTATGAAGGCCAGAAAGGAGTGACACCATATATTTAAAGAGATGAAAGGAAAAACTTTCAACCAAGAATATAGTATCCAGCAAGGCTCTCTCTTCTGATTTGATGAAGAAATCAAATGCTTTACAGTCAAGAAACAGCTAAGAAAATTCAACACCAAACCCATTTTACAAGAAATGCTGAAGGAACTTGCCTAGATGAAAAAGAAAAGGCCACAGCTAGGAACAAGAGAATTATAAAATGGGGACACTCACTGGTTAAGGCAAAGAGACAGTAAAGGTAGGAAATCATCAACACACAAATATAATATCAAAAGCAGAAATTTTGAAAAGAGCAGAGTACAAATGCAAAATATTTGAAGCACATAACATATATATCAAAACCTAATGGCAACTGCAAACCAAAAATCAATAATGAAGCTTGTCACAAGATATAAAGAAGGACACTACCTCATGACCAAGGTATCAATCCAAAACAAAGATAAAAAGATTGTAAATATACATGCACCCAACATAGGATCACCTCAATATATAAAGCAAAAGCTAATAGCCATAAAGGAGAAATTCACAGTAACACAATAATAGCAGGAGGGGACTTTAGCACCCCATTTGCATTGTGAACAAATCATTCAGATAGAAAATCATTAAGGAAAAAATGGGGCCTTAAAATGACACATTAGGGCAGATGGACTTAATTGGTATTTATAGGGCCTGCCCCCACTCCAGTACTCTTGCCTGGAAAATCCCATGGAGGGAGGAGCCTGGTAGGCTGCAGTCCATGGTGTCGCTTAGGAGTCGGACACGACTGAGCGACTTCACTTTCACTTTTCACTTTCATGCATTGGAGAAAGAAATGGCAACCCACTCCAGTGTTCTTTCCTGGAGAATCCCAGGGACAGGGAAGCCTGGTGGGCTGCCGTCCATGGGGTCGCACAGAGTCGGACACGACTGAAGCAACTTAGCAGCAGCAGCAGCCATCAGAAAGCAACAGAAAACAAATTCTTCCCAAGTGCACAGGGAACATTTTCCAAGATAGGTCACATGCTGAACCACAAAGGAAACTTTTGTAAATTTCAGGAAATTGAAATCATATCAAACATCTTCTCAAACCACAACACTATGAGATTAGAAATCAATTAGAAGGGGGAAAAAACTGTAAAAAACACAAACAATGGAAGCTAAACAGTGTGATACTAAACAACCAATGGACCAATTAAGAAATCAAATATGAAATAAAAAATACCTAGAAACAAATGAAAATGAAAACATGATGATCCAAAACTTACAACATACAGCAAAAAACAGTCCTAAAGAAGTATATAGCAATATCATCTTAGGAAAAAAGAAAAAACTCAAGTAAACAACATAACCTTGCACTTAAGGCAACTAAAGAAAGAAGAACAAAATAAACCCAAAGTTAGTAGAAAAAAAATCACAAATATCAGAGCATAAATAAATGAAATACAGACAAAAACAGTAGAGAAGATCAGTGAAAATAAAATATGATTCTTTGAAATGATAAATTTAATAAGCCTTTAGCTAGAATCATCAAGTAAAAAAAGGAGACTCATCAATAAAATTAGAAATGAAAAAGAAGTTACCACTGACACTGTAAAAATACAAAGAACCATAAAAGACTACAATGGGCAACTATTTGCCAATAAAATGGACCATCTAGAAGAAATGGGCAAATTCTAAGAAAGATACAAGCTTCTAATACTAAACCAGAAAGAAATAGAAAATATAAATAAACCAATCACAAGTACTGATATTGAATCTGTGATTAAAAAACTTCCAACAAAAGTCTAAAACCAGATGGCTTCACAACTGAATTCTATCATTTAGAAAAGAGATAGCATCCACCCTTCTGAAACTATTCCAAAAAAACTTCAGAGTAAGGGACACTCTGAAACTCATCTTATGGGACCACCATCATCCTGATACCAAAACTATACAATGAAAAAAAGGAAAATTATAGGCCAATATCAATGATGAACATAGACACAAAAATCCACAACAAAATACTAGGAATCCAACAATACATTAAAAGGATCATACACCATGGTCGTGGAATTTATCCCAGGTATGCACAGATATTCAATATCTGCACATCATCATTATACATCATATAAACATATTAAAAAATAACAACTGTATGATCACCTTAATAGATGTAGAAAAAACTTTTGACAAAATTCAACACCCATTTATGATAAAAACTCTCCAGAAAGTTGGCGCAGAGGGAATAGACCTCAACATAATAAAGGCCCTATGTGACAAACTTATTAGAAAAGATCCTGATGGTGGGAAAGATTGAAGGCAGGAGGAGAAGAGAATGACAGAGGATGAGATGGTTGGATGGCATCACCTACTCAATGGACATGAGTTTGAGCAATCTGCAGGAGATGGTGAAGGACAGGGAAGCCTGGCATGCTGTAGTCCATGGGGTCAAAAAGAGTTGGACATGACTGAGCAACTGAACAGCAACAGATGACAAATTCACATCTAAAATCATATTCAGTGGTGAAAATCTGAGCATTATCTCTAAGATCTGGGAAAAGACAAGGATATCAATTCTCACCACATTTATTCAACAGTTTTAGAAATTCCAGCCATGGCAATTAGAGGAGAAATAAGAGGAATCCAATTTGAAAAAGAAGTAAAACTGATTGTTTAGAGATGACACAATAACAGGATTACATGATGACACAGGAAATCCTAAAGACACTACCAGAAAACCATCAGAGCTCATCAATGAATTTGGTAAAGTTGCAGGACAGAAAACACACAGTTACATTTCTATACACTAACATTGAAAGATCAGAAAGAGAAATGAAGTAAACAATTTCATTTACCATTGCATCAAAAAGAATAAAATACCTAGAATTAAACCTACCTAAGAAGGTGAAAAACTTGTACTCAGTAAATCATAAGACATTGATGAAAGAAATTGAAGATGACACAAAAAGATGGAAAGATACAACTTGTTCCTGGATTGGAAGAATCGATATGGTGAAAATGTCTGTACTGCCTAAAGCAAACTACAGATTCAATGCAATCTCTATCAAATTACCAATGGCATTTTTCACAGAACTAGAGTAAAAGGTTTTACAGTTTGCATGGAAACACAGAAGACCCTGAAGAGCCAAAGCATTACTGACAAAGAAATATGGAGTTAGAGAAATCAGACTCCCTGACTTCAGATTGTTCTACAGAGCTACAGTAATCAAGACAGTATGGAACTGGCACAAAAACAGAAATATAGATCAATGGAATAGGACAGAAAGCCCAGAAATAAACCCACACATGTGTGCTCAACTAACCTATGATGAGACAAGAATATACAATGAAGAAAAGACAGTGTCTTCAACAAGTCGTGCTGGGAATACTGGAAAATTACATGTCAAAGAATGAAATAGCAGAGTCACTAACCTTACACGAAAATAAACTCCAAATGGATTAGAGAACTAAATGTAAGACTCGATACTATAAAACTCTTAGAAGAAAACATAGGCAGGACACTGACATAAATTGCAGCTATATATTTTTGGATCCACTCCTGGGGTAATGAAAAAAAAAAAAATAACACATGGGATATATTTAAAACATTTGCACAGCAAAGAAAACTATAAACAAAACAGAAAATGCTCAGAATGGGAGAAAATATCTGCAAATAAAACAATCAACAAAGGATTAATCTCCACAATATACAAACAGCTCATGCAGCTCAGTATCACAAAAACCCAATCAAAATATGGGTGGAAGATCTAAACAGACATTTCTCCAAAGAAGATATACAGATGTCTAAAAGCACATTAAAAGATGTAAAACATCAGTACTTATTACAGAAATGCAAATCAAAACTACAATGAGGTAGCACTCCACTTGTCAGATTAGTTGTTACCAAAATTCTACAAATAATAGAGGGTATAGAGAAAAGGGAACTCTCCTACACTGTTGGTGGGAATCTAAATAGGTACAATCATTATGGAGAACAGTATGGAGATTCCTTCAGTTCAGTTCAGTTGCTCAGTCCTGTCTGACTCTGCGACCCTGTGGACCACAGCACGCCAGGCCTCCTTGTCCATCTCCAACTCCCAGAGTTTACCCAAAGTCAGGTCCATAGAGTCAGTGATGCCATCCAACATATCATCCTCTGTCATCTCCTTCTCCTCCTGTCCTCAATCTTTCCCAGCATCAGGGTCTTTTCAAATGAATCAGCTCTTCATATCAGGTGGCCAAAGTATTGGAGTTTCAGCTTCAACATTAGTCCTTCCAATGAACACTCAGGACTGATCCCCTTTAGGATGGACTGGTTGAACCTCCTTGCAATCCAAGGGACTCTCATGAGTCTTCAACAACACAGTTCAAAAGCGTCAATTCTTCAGCGCTCAGCTTTCTTTATAGTCCAACTCTCATGTCCATACATGACTACTGTAAAAACCATAGCCTTAACTAGATGGACATTTGTTGGCAGAGTAATGTCTCTGCTTTTTAGTATGCTGTCTATTTAATTTCCTTCCAAGGAGCATGTGTCTTATAATTTCATGGCTGCAATAAAGTCAGCCACTGTTTCCACTGTTTCCCCATCTATTTGCCATGAAGTGATGGGACCAGATGCCATCCATCTTAGTTTTCTCAATGTTGAGCTTTAAGCCAACTTTCTCACTCTCCTCTTTCACTTTCATCAAGAAGCTCTTTAATTCTTCTTCACTTTCTGCCATAAGAGTGGTGTCATCTGCGTATCTGAGGTTATTGATATTTCTCCCAGCAATCTTGATTCCAGCTTGTGCTTCATCCAGCCCAGCATTCCTCATGATGTACTCTGCATAGAACTACTGCAGGATCAAGCAATCTCACTCCTGGGTGTATATCCAGAAAAAAACATAATTCAAAAAGACACATGCATCCCAATGTTTGGGTGAACTCCAGGAGTTGGTGATGGACAGGGAGGCCTGGCATGCTGCAATTCATGGGGTTGCAAAGAGTCGGACACGACTGAGTGACTGAACTGAATTGAAGACATGGAAGCAACCTAAATATCCAATGACATATACATCAATAAAGAAGAAATGTATATACACACACACATGCAATACACACACACAATGGAATAGTATTCAGCCATATAAAAGAATCAAATACTGCCATTTGAAGCAACATGGATGGACGTGGAGATTATCATACCAAGTGAAGTAAGTCACAGACAGAAAATATTATATGATATCACTTATATGTGGAATCTGCTGCTACTGCTGCTAAGTCACTTCAGTCATGTCCGACTCTGTGCGACCCTATAGACCGCAGCCCACCAGGCTCCCCTGTCCCTGGGATTCTCCAGGCAAGAACACTGGAGTGGGTTGCCATTTCCTTCTCCAATGGATGAAAGTGAAAAGTGAAAGTGAAGTCCATCAGTCGTGTCTAACTCTTAGCGACCCCATGAACTGCAGCCTACCAGGCTCGTCCGTCCATGGAATTCTCCAGGCAAGAGTACTGGAGTGGGGTGCCATTGCCTTCTGTGATGTGGAATCTAAAAAGATACAAATGAACTTATTTACAATACAGAAACAGATTTACAGATTTCAAAAACGTATGGTTACCACGGGCAAACATGGGGGTGATAAATTAGGGGATTGGGATTAATATATACACTACTATATATAAAACAATCAACAAGGACCTACTGTATAGCATATAAAACTCTTGATATTCTGTAATAAC
This sequence comes from Bos indicus, assembly GCF_029378745.1. Lineage (NCBI taxonomy): Eukaryota > Metazoa > Chordata > Mammalia > Artiodactyla > Bovidae > Bos > Bos indicus. The sequence continues at coordinate 22,843,811 of NC_091776.1, read as the reverse complement.
CTCTATGGGAAACAATCTAAAAAGGAATGAATAATTGTAAATCTATAATTGAATAGTCGAATATGTAAATGTATGATTGATTGCCAGGAGAAATATTGATAACTTCAGATATGCAGATGACACCACCCTTATGACAGAAAATGAAGAACTGAAGGACCACTTGATGAAGGTGAAAGAGGAGAGTGAAAAGTTGGCTTAAAACTCAAAATTCAGAAAATTAAGATCATGGCATCTGGTCCCATAACTTCATGGCAAATAGATGGGGAAACCGTGGAAACATTGGATGACTTTATTTTGGGGGGCTCCAAAATCACTGCAGATTGTGACCGTAAGCCATGAAATTAAAAGATGCCCGCTCTTTGAAAGAAAAGCTATGGCCAACCTAGATAGCATATTAAAAAGCAGAGACATTATTTTGCCAACAAAGGTCCATCTAGTCAAGGCTATGATTTTTCCAGTAGTCATGTATGGATGTGAGAGTTGGACTGTGAAGAAAGATGAGGGCTGAAGAATTGATGCTTTTAAACTGTGGTGTTGACTGTTGAGAGTCATTGGATTGCAAGGAGATCCAACCAGTCCATTCATTTTTTAAAATTAATTTATTTATTTTAATTGGAGGCTAATTACTTTACAATATTGTGGTGGTTTTTGCCATACATGGACATGAATCAGCCATCCAACCAGTCCATTCTAAAGGAAATCAGTCCTGAATATTCATTGAAACGACTGATGCTGAAGTTGAAATTCCAATACGTTGGCCACCTGATGCGAAAAACTGACTCAACTGAAAAGACCCTGATGCTGGGAAAGATTGAAGGCAGGAGGAGAAGGGGACAACAGAGGATGAGATGGTTGGATGGCATCACCAACTTAATGGACATGAGTTTGAGTGAACTCTGGGAGTTGGCAATGGACAGGGAGGCCTGGAGTGCTGCAGCCCATCGGGTCACAAAGAGTCAGACACGACTGAGTGACTGAACTGACTGACTGATAATTGAATCACTTTTTATGTTTATCTGAAACTGTCAACATTGTAAAATAACTGTATTCTAATATAAAAATTTAAAAAGCAAAATGCATGCAAACATCTAGGTTTTGCTCTTCTATTTCCCCTTAATTATAACTGTTTTACTCTGAACAGTCTTCAAATATCTTTATGATAGTCATCTATGAGTTTGTTGATGATGAAGGGAAAGTGCAAGCCATTTAAAGAATACCATTAGCACACACTTTTAATAAGCTATGTTGGGTTGAGCAAAGTTTTGGTCTCAGCCAATTATGTTGTATCTAAAAATATAGGTTCAGATTCTCTATCTACATACATACTAAGACAAATAATTTCAGCTTAAATTATATAGTCATGAAGTAATAAAAATCTTGCCACATGATTAGCAAATAATTTGTTTCTAACTGTATTCAAGAATTAGGTGATTGGATCTCAAGATACATTTGACATAAAGATAAAATGATTTCTAGGTTTCCTAGTTTGATAATTTATCAAGAAGGTGGCTAAAATACCATATATTAATATTTGCAATTAAAATGAACAAAGAAAACAAATACAGTACAAATTAAAGAAAAAACATTGCAATCAAATTAAGAAAATAAAAGTTTACTGGATATAAATTAATGTTTTGAAGATTTTTAAGAGTATTTTATGTGTTTAAGAGCTTCAAAAATTGATGATACTTTGTGTAAAATTTAAGTGAACTTCAAAATCTCTAGCTTTTTTGTAGCTAAAATTAAGCTCTATCTCTAGAGCTATCCTAAATCTTATTTATAATAATCATTGTTTTTTTTTTTTTTACTTTATAAATGCACTTTCCTATTAAGAGGAGAAAACCAATTACAGAATATGTATTTTCACATATGATATCAGATTGCCTGAAAGATAATTAAAATATGTTCAATTTTGTGAAAAGGGAACTGTACAGCATCGTGTTTGCACCCTCCAAGGAGGAAATTGCATTTCTAAATAAGCTTTCTATTTACCATATGGTATCACTAACCAAGGACAATCTTATTTTTATAGACAAAAAACAAAGTAGAAAGTGTTTTGAGAGGCTGTTGGAATACTGTCTATGAAAGCTGATCTTGCTTTTCCAAAACGCAAAATTCCAAAGAGAATGTAACATCGCTCTGTTGATTCATTGTTACTTTTTTTTTTTTTTTAACATCAGAGACTATCCACTCCCCTAACTCTTTCTCAAACATTCACACATTAGGAAATGTAAATTTCCTAAATAAGAAAACACTGGAATCAAGATTGCCAGGAGAAATATCAATAACCTCAGATATGCAGATGACACCACCCTTATGGCAGAAAGTGAAGAGGAACTAAAAAGCCTCTTGATGAAAGTGAAAGTGGAGAGTGAAAAAGTTGGCTTAAAGCTCAACTTTCAGAAAACCAAGATCATGGCATGTGGTCCCATCACTTCATGGGAAATAGATGGGGAAACAGTGGAAATAGTGTCAGACTTTATTTCTGGGGGCTCCAAAATCACTGCAGATGGTGACTGCAGCCATGAAATTAAAAGACGCTTACTTCTTGGAAGGAAAGTTATGACCAACCTAGATAGCATATTGAAAAGCAGAGACATTACTTTGCCAACAAAGGTCTGTCTAGTCAAGGCTATCTTTTTTCCAGTGGTCATGTATGGATGTGAAAGTTGGACTGTGAAGAAAGCTGAGCACCAAAGAATTGATGCTTTTGAACTGTGGTGTTGGAGAAGACTCTTGAGAGTCCCTTGGACTGCAAGGAGATCAGCCCTGGGTGTTCTTTGGAAGGAATGATGCTGAAGCCGAAACTCCAGTACTTTGGCCACCTCATGCTAAGAGTTGACTCATTGGAAAAGACTCTGATGCTGGGAGGGATTAGGGGCAGGAGGAGAAGGGGATGACAGAGGATGAGATGGCTGGATGGCATCACTGACTCGATGGACATGAGTCTCAGTGAACTCCGGGAGTTGGTGATGGACAGGGAGGGCTGGTGTGCTGCAGTTCATGGGGTCGCAAAGAGTCGGACACGACTGAGCGACTGAACTGAACTGAAATGAAGAATAACATATTTTCCCCATGCATCAACTATTATTACTCTGACCCAGTGTCCTATGAAAGTTTTTTTTATCATCTTGCTTCCTGAATTAATCAGGAAAATTTAAGGTATGAGTGATAACATATTAAAAATGAAGTAAAAAAGACTCAATACCATGGAAGCTTATTTCTCAGACTGCAGTTTGTTTTGGTGCTTCTGGGCTGCTTTCCTTCAACCTTAGACCAGGGATGCTTCATCTTACTGTTACAGTTCTTGATCTATTTTGTTTTCAAGATAATCTCAGGAAGAAGATGAACAGACTGAAGCATTGTACAAGATATCTGGAGGGAGCAACCAAGCCATTTGCATAAATTTGTTCACATTTTATTGGTATAGGTCAACCAAAAAGCCCCTGACATAAATGCAAGGAGAAATTGAAAAGAAAATCTTTCAGAGTGTGAGTACAGGAAACAGAAATATCATAGTACAGATAGGATACTGTCACTGCCATTTCTCCAGAGAAATAAACTTATTTGAAGAATGGAGAGCAACTAAATTTTCAATGTCTGTATAGGCTATATGATGAGTTTCAGAATAATTTCAGAAAATCATAGATAGAATTGAGACAATTTTCCAGGTGCATCATGTGTTTCTGGTCATTTCAAACATGATTTAAAAAATAAGTAAAGATTGAGGGCAAGCTGCCACCTCTTCTTAATATCCTCTGCATCTGTTAGGTCCATACTATTTCTGTCCTTTATTGAGCCCATCTTCACATGAAATGTTCCCTTGGTATCCCTAATTTTCTTAAAGAGATCTCTAGTCTTTCCAATTCTATTGTTTCCCTCTATTTCTTTGCACTGATCACTGAGGAAATCTCTCTTATCTCTCTTTTCTATTCTTTGGAAGTCTGCATTCATATGGGTATATCTTTCTTTTTCTCCTTTGCCTTTCACTTCTCTTGTTTTCTCAGCTATTTGTAAGGTCTCCTCAGACAACCATTTTGCCATTTTGTATTTGTTTCTCTTTTGGATGGTCTTGATCACTGCCTCCTGTACAATGTCATGAACTCCCGTCCATAGTTCTTCAGGCACTTTGTCTGTCAGATCCAATCCCTCCAATCTATTTCTCACTTCTACTGTATAATCATAAGGGATTTGATATTGGTCTGGTCTAGTGGTATTTTCCACTTTATTCAATTTAAGTCTGAATTTTTCAATAAGGAGTTCATGATGTGAGCAACAGTCAGCTCCTAGTCTTGTTTTTGCTGACTATATAGAGCTTTTCCATCTTTGACTGCAAAGAATATAACCAATATGATTTCAGTATTGACCATCTTGTGATTATACAGATTGAATAATGTAGATTCAGTGGCAACACATAGCAGATTGAATAATGCAGAAGAACGAATACGTTTTCTAGAAGACAAAATATGGAAATCACACAATGAGAACAGCAGACAGAACACCAAATGACAAACAATAAAAGCAGTATGAGACCTATGGAATAATACTATATAAAGCATGGCAATCTATGCATAATATGGATCCTAGAAGAAAAAAGAGAAAAAGGGATTGAAAAATTTATGTCTAAAAACTTCCCAAATCTAAAGAAGGAAACTGATATCCATGTTCAGAAAGCACAGGGTCCCAAATTAGAAGAACCAAATAAACATACACCAAGACGTATTATAATTAAAATGGCAAAAGTTAAAGAGAAGAGTTTAAAGGCAGCAAGAGAGAAACAGTTAATTACAAGGGAAGCCCTATAAGGTTATTGGTTAATTTCTCTACAGAAAGGCTGTGTGTCTGTGGGAATGGTAAGACATATTTAATGTCCTGAAAGGAAAAAATCTGCAACCTAAAAGCAAAATGGCTGTCTGAGGGGGCCGTACAAATAGCTGTGAAAAGAAGAGAAGCAAAAAGCAAAGGAGAAAAGGAAAGATATACCAATTTGAATGCAGAGTTCCAAAGAATAGCAAGGAGAGATAAGAAAGCTTTCTTCAGCATTCAATGCAAAGAAATAGAGGAAAACAGTAAAATGGGAAAGACTAGAGATGTATTCAAGAAAATTAGAGATACCAAGGGAACATTTCATGCAAAGATGGGCTCGATAAAGGACAGAAGTGGTATGGCCCTAACAAAAGCAAAAGATATTAAGAAGAGGTGGCAAGAACACACAGAAGAACTGTACAAAAAAGATATTCATGACCCAGATATTCATGATGGTGTAATCACTCACGTTCACCTAGAGCCAGACATCCTGGAATGTAAAGTCAATGGGCCTTAGAAAGCATCACTATGAACAAAGCAGGTGGAGGTGATGGAATTCCAGTTGAGCTCTTTCAAATCCCAAAAGATGATGCTTTGAAAGTGCTGTACTAAATATGCCAGCAAATTTGGAAAACTCAGCGGTGGCCACTGGACTGGAAAAGGTCAGTTTTCATTCCAACCCCAAAACAATGCCAGGCACTCAAACTACCACACAATTGCAGTCATCTCACACACTAGTAAAGTAATGTTCAAAATTCTCCAAGCCAGGTTTCAGCAATATGTGAACTATGAACTTCCAGATGTTCAAGCTGGTTTTAGAAAAGTCAGAGGAACCATTTGATCAAATTGCCAACATCCACTGGATCATCCAAAAAGCAAGAGAGTTCCAGGAAAACATCTATTTCTCTTTTATTGACTATGCCAAAGCCTTTGACTGTGTAGACCACAATAAATGGTGGAAAATTCTGAACGAGATGGGAATACCAGACCACCTGACCTGCCTCTTGAGAAACCTGTATGCAGGTCAGGAAGCAAAAGTTAGAACTGAACATGGAACAACAGACTGGTTCCAAATAGGAAAAGGAGTACATCAAGACTATATATTGTCACACTGCTTATTTAACTTATATGCTGAGTACATCATGAGAAACGCTGGGCTGGAGGAAGCACAAGCTGGAATCAAGGTTGCTGGGAGAAATAACAATAACCTCAGATATTCAGATGATACCACCCTTATGGCAGAAAGTGAAGAAGAACTAAAGAGCCTCTTCATGAAAGTGAAAGAGGAGAGTGAAAAAGTTGGCTTAAAGCTCAACATTCAGAAAACGAAGATCATGGCATCTGGTCCCATCACTTCATGGGAAATAGATGGGGAAACAGTGGAAACAGTGGCTGCCTTTATTTTGGGAGGCTCCAAAATCATTGCAGATGGTGATTGCAGCCATGAAATTAAAAGACCCTTACTCCTTGGAAGGAAAGTTATGACCAACCTAAAAAGCATATTCAAAAGCAGAGACATTACTTTTCCAACAAAGGTCCATCTAGTCAAGGCTATGGTTTTTTCAGTAGTCATGTATGGATGTGAGAGTTGGATTATAAAGAAAGCTGAGTGCCAAAGAATTGATGCTTTTGAACTGTGGTGTTGGAGAAGACTCTTGAAAGTCCCTTGGACTGCAGGGAGATCCAACCACTGGACCCTAAAGGATATCAGTCTTGGGTGTTCATTGGAAGGACTGATTTTGAAGCTGAAACTCCAATACTTTGGCCACCTCATGCGAAGAGTTGACTCATATGAAAGGACCCTAATACTGGGAAAGATTGAGGGCAGGAGGAAAAGGGAATGACAGAGGATGAGATGGTTGGATGGCATCACCTACTCAATGGACATGGGTTTGGGTGGACTCCAGCAGTTGGTGATGGACAGGGAGGCCTGGCGTGCTGTGGTTCATGGGGTTGCAAAGAGGACACGACTGAGTGACTGAACTGAACTGAAGATACTCTAGCCAACAAGATTAGAAGGAGAGGTAAAAATTTGGAACAGAAGGAAAGGTAAAATTTTTCTCATAAAAGCAAAAACTACAAGAATACAGCAATACCAAACCTGTCCTAAAAAAAATATTCAAAGGTAAAAGAAGCAAGAATCTATAGGAAAGAAAAATCATATTTAGAAAGTAAATCAGGTAAATAATCCAGTAAAGAGATTATTCAAAAGTTCTGTGAGAGGGATAATAACCACAATGAACAACAAAAGGATAATCATTAAGATGTAAAAGAGGACATCAAAATTATAAAATATGAGGGATGAGAATAAGGAAATGTAGAATTTATTTTCAGAATGTGTTTTAGCCTATATGACTATCTGTCTAAAGCAAGTAGATATACTGGAAGGGGTTAACATACTTGGAAAACAGGGTACCCACAGATCAAAAACATACAATGGATTCACACACAAAAAAAAAAAAAAAAAAGAAAAAGAAAAAAAAAAAAAAACAAGGAAACATAAGCATAATACAAAAGACAATCACCAAACTACAAAAAGAAGAAGAACAAAGAAGTAATACAAAATCAATGGGAAAACAATATTTAAACTGGCAATAAATAGATAACTGTCAAGAATTACCTTAAATGTCAATGGATTAAATGCTCCAGTCAAAAGGCATAGGGTGGTAGATTGGATACAAAGAAGACCCTACAATATGTTGCCTCCAAGAGACCCACTTTAGGGCAAAGGACACACATAGTTTGAAAGTGAGGGTATGGAAAAAGTTATTTCATGCAAAAAGGAATGATAAGAAAGTGGGAGTCACAATACTCACATCAAACAAAACAGACTAATACAAGTCTATAAAGGACACTATATAATGACAAAGGTATTGGTACAAGAAGAGGATATTACACTTGTCAATATGTGTGCACCACTAATATATGTGCACCCAAATATAGAAAACAAATACTAACAGACTTAAACTGACAAATTGATGGGACTACAATAATTATTAGGAGACATCGATACACCACTCACATCAATGGACAAATCTTCCAGAGAGAAAATCAGTAAGAAATTTTTAGACTTAGTTGATATTTTCAGGATATTGTGTACAAAAGTATTAGTCACTCAGTTGTGTCTGACTTTTTGGGACTCCATGGACTGTAGCCCCCCATGCTCCTCTGTCCATGGAAATCTTCAGGTAAGAATATTGGAGTGGGTAGCCATTCCCTTCTCCTGGAGATCTTCCTGACCCAGGGATTGAACCTGGGTCTCCTGTATTGCAGGTGAATTCTCTAACATCTGAGTCCCTTTCAGGGCATTACCATCTGAGGCACAAGGGAAGCCCCTTTCGGACAAAAACCATGTGATGATCTCAACAGATGCAGAAAAAGCATTTGATAAATACAACATCCAGGCTCAGGCATGTTCATGATGATCCTGTCAGCAAGTGCTGCTGACTGGCAGGCACACTTTGGCCCCTGGTACTGGCCATGGTGCCTGCCACCTAGGAGTTGTCAGTGATGTCCATGAAGTGGTCCTGGTTATGCTGGGAGTCATTAAGTGGTCACACCATGGGCTGGCCTTTAGTTGCCTCCAGGGTCCTCAAAGTTTCTGCTTCTGTTTGTTATTCCCAAACAGGCACATAAGGTGCCTGATGTTTTCAAACGGGAGTAGCGAGGCTAGAAAAGGTTTCTCCTTAGACAACTGCAGCATTTACTGTGTGTGTGTTGTATATGCTGCCAAGAATGTTATCTCTCAATTTGTTTCTAGCATGAGTGCTCAGCTGATGTGTTGGCCATGTCAAACACTGATATCAAGTTACTTGATATTCCAGAGAATGAGAACAAGGCTCTCAAATGGAGAGGCAAACCCCTGTTTATGCCCAATAGAATCAGGAAGATAATTGACTTGTGTCCTTAATACTAATCATGCATAAATATTTAGGTCTGTCTATCCCTTTAGAACTGAGGTGGAGGGCTCAGATTTATTGGGCTTTCCTGGTGGTCCCAGTGGCTTCCCTCATAGCTCAGTTGGAAAGAATCTACCTGCAATGCAGGAATGCAGGTTTGATTCCTGGATTGGGAAGATCCCCTGGAGGAGGAAATTGCAACTCACTCCAGTATTCTTGCCTGGAGAATCCCACGGACAAAGGAGCTTGGCAGGCTGCACTCCATGGGATCACAAGAGTCGGACACAACTTAGAGACTAAACCACCTTGTGGTTCCACCCCTGGGTTGGGAAGATGCCTTGGAGAAGGAAATGGCAACACACTCCAGTATTCTTGCTTGGAGAATCCTATGAATAGAGGAGCCTGGTGGGCTACCACCCATGGAGTCACAAAGAGTCAGATGTGATGGAGTATGCACATGCATGAAATTGTAGTAAAATACATCTTCACTACAATTTAATTTTTCTTATTTTTTAAGCTAAAAGATGGTAAGTTTGATTTTTGACCCTTCTCTAATGAGGAAACTGAATCACAGGATGGTTAAGTTATTGTTCAGTGGCTCACTTGTGTCCAACAATTTGCAACCCCATGGACTGCATGACTCCAGGTTTCCCTGTCTTTCACCATCTCTGGAGCTTGCTCAAACCCATGCTCATTGAGTCAGTGATACCATCCAACCATCTCATCCTCTGTTGGCCCCTTCTCCTGCCTTCAATCTTTCCCATCATCAGGGGCTTTTCTAATAAGTCGGCTCTTTGTATCAGGTGGTCAAAGTATTAGAGATCCAGCCTCAGCATCAGTCCTTCCAATAACTTTTCAGGATTGATTTCCTTTAGAATTTACTGGTTTGATCTCCTTGCAGTCAAAGGGACCCTCAGGAGTCTTCTCCAACATCGTAATTCAAAAGCATCAATTCTTCAGCGTTCAGCCTTTTTTATGGTCCCACTCTCACATCCATACATGACTACTGGAAAAACCATAGCTTTGACTAGATGGACCTTTATCAGCAAAGTAATGTTTCTGCTTTTTAATATGCTGTCTAGGTTTGTCATAGCTTTTCTTCCAAGGAGCAAGTATCTTTTAATTTCATGGCTACAGGCACCATCTTCAGTGATTTTAGAGCCCACGAAAATAAAGTCTGTAACAGTTTCCATTGTTTTCCCATTTATTTGCCATAAAGTGATGAGACCGGACGCCATGATGTTCATTTTTTTCTTTCTTTTTTTTTTTTTTTGGATATTGAATTTTAAGCCAGCTTTTTCACTCTCCTCATTCATTTTCATCAAGAGGCTCTTCAGTTCCTCTTTGCTTTCTGCCGTAAGGATGGAGTCATCTGCATATCTGAGGTTATTGATATTTCTCCCAGAAATCTTGATTCCAGCTTGTGCTCATCAAGCCTGGATTTTGCATGATGTACTCTGCATATAAGTTAAATAAACAGGGTGACAATACATAGCCTTGACAGACTCCTTTCCTAATTTTGAACCAGTCCATTGTTCCATGTCTGATTCTAACTGTTGCTTCTTGACCTGCATACAGGTTTTGCAGAAGGCAGGTAAGGTAGTCTGGTATTCATATCTCTTTAATAATTGTCCAGTTTGTTTTCATCCACACAGTCAAAGGTTTTAGTGTAGTCAATGAAGTAGATTTTTTTCTGGAATTCTCTTGCTTTTTCTATGTTCCAGAGGATGTTGGAAATTTGATCTTTGGTTCCTTTGCCTTTTCAAAATCCAGCTTGAACAATGGAAGTTCTCAGTTCACTTACTGCTGAAGCCTGGCTTGGAGAATTTCAAGCATTACTTTGCTAGCATGTGAAATGAGTGCAATTGTTTGGTAGTTTGAGCATTCTTTGGCATTGACCTTCTTTGGGATCAGAATGAAAACTGACCTTTTCTAGTCCAGTGGCCACTGCTGAGTTTTCCAAATTTTCTGGCATATTGAGTGCAGCACTTTTGATCACCAGCTCGTGTACAGTGTCACGAATCTCCATCCATAGTTCTTCAGGCACTGGCTATCAGACCTGATCCCTTTAATCTATTTGTCACTTCCACTGTATAATCATAGGGTCTGATTTAGATCATCCCTAAATGGCCTATTGGTTTCCCCTGCTGCTGCTGCTGAGTCACTTCAGTCATATCCGACTCTGTGTGACCCCATAGATGGCAGCCCACCAGGCTCCCCTGCCCCTGGGATTTTCCAGGCAAGAACACTAAAGTGGGTTGCCATTTCCTTCTCCAATGCATGAAAGAGAAAAGTGAAAGTGAAGTTGCTCAGTCGTGTCCGATTCTTAGTGACCCCATGGACTGCAGCCTACCAGGCTCCTCCATCCATGGGATTTTCCAGGCAAGGGTACTGGAGTGGGGTGCCAGTGCCTTCTCTGATTGGTTTCCCCTACTCTCTTCAATGGATTAAATCTCTTCCATTTCAGTCTGAATTTGGCAATAAGGAATTCACGATCTGAGCCAGAGTTAGCTCCCAGTTTTGTTTTTGCTGACTGTATAGAACTTTTCCATCTTCAATTGAAAAGAGTATAATCAATCTGATTTCGGTATTGACCATCTGGTGATGTCCATGTGTACAGTTGTCTCTTGTGTTGTTGGAAGAGGGTATTTGCTATGACCACTGCATTCTCTTGGCAAAACTTTATTAGTTTTGCCCTGCTTCATTTTGTACTCCAAGGCCAAACGTGCCTGTTACTCCAGATATCTGTTGACTTCCTACTTTTAAGTATCTCCTCCAAAGTTACACAGCCAGTAGGAGGCCAGAATCTACATTCATATCATTATGTTATAGCACCAAACAAATGTTTTCCTAGTGTGAGCATTTTAGGAAGGTATGTGACTTAGTGGAGAGAAAACTAAGTGGTGATTTGGATAACTCATGATCTAACTCCAATACTTTGGCCACCTCATGCGAAGAGTTGATTCATTGGAAAAGACTCTGATGCTGGGAGGGATTGGGGACAGAAGGAGAAGGGGACGACAGAGGATGAGATGGCTGGATGGCATCACTGCCTCGATGGACATGAGTTTGAGTGAACTCCGGGAGTTGGTGATGGACAGGGAGGCCTGGCGTGCTGCAATTCATGAGATCACAAAAAGTCAGACACAACTGAGTGACTGAACTGAACTGAACTGAATCTTAACATTTTATTAAATAGCTTTGTGATTTTATAAAACCAAATCACTTGATCTAGTTAATTATTTGGATATCAATTCCTCTTATTATAGAATAAGGCATTTAGATTAGAGTACCTTAAAGGTCACTTTTAAATTTATGATTTTGTGAGTTTATGATATTAGGATCATTGAATATACAAGCACTGTCGACTCATATAATAGACTTAGGTAATAAGAAGACTGTCAGCTACAGCATTTATCAATATACAGTTTCTCCAGAGAGTAGATTTGATTGTTAACAGGATAATCTTATAGTAATAAACAGCAATAAAATGCCTCTATTTCCTTAGTATTGCTCAAAGTTATAATAACTTAAATGAATTAACCAGCTTTGGAAAGGTCACTTTTCCAATAAATGGCAAAATAAAAAAGGTTAATAAAATGATTCAGATTCATTTATTGTTACTTACAAGGGTGATTTTGTCTGACATCTTATATGTGCATAATAAGAGCCAAAGCTCTAAAATTGTATAAAAAACTTTTTTTCTTCCAGTCAGCAGAGCAAAGATTATATCTAACTGCTGCATTTTCCTGTGTCTGAAAGCAACCTCTCTCAAAATGTGCAACTGTTTTGGTTGGAAACAGTTGCTAGATGTTTTCTGCCTAGAAATACATAATAGGTAGAGAGAATAAAAAGTCTAGAGTGATTTCCACATTGGGAAGAAGAATCCAGCTTGGGGTTGAGAGTGGGATGCTGAAAAGAGAAACCTATCACAGTAGGTAAAAATAATCAAACACTGGCATAACTCATATCCAGACCAGGACACAGATACAAAATTTATAGAATCAGATTCAAAGAAAGAGAAGTTGGTGTTACCTATTACTTCTTTCTTTTTGCTTGCTACCACCTGGATATTTGCATTAGGGACTGACTCCACAACAAAATGTATATTAATACTATACTACTTTAAAGTATACTATTGGGGATGAAGTGAAGTTGCTCAGTTGTGTATGACGATTTGCAATCCCATTCATTGTAGCCTACTAGGATCCTCCGTCCATGGCATTTTCCAGGCAAGAGGTCTGAAGTGGGTTGCTATTTCCTTCTCCAGGGGATCTTCCCAACCCAGGGAGCAAACCCAGCTCTCCCGTGTTGCGGGCAGACGCTTTACCCTCTGAGCCACCAGGGAATCCCCACTATTGGGGATATGAATAGAAATATATACCAAGAAAACACAACAGAGTCCAGTTTGAACTGTAATTGATCAATTACGGCGGCTCAGTATGAACAAATCTAAGCACTTGAAATTCTAGGGGGACTCAGTCATAGGTGGCCTTCCAAAATTGTGTAGATTTACTTCCAGGAGCTTGACCAGTAAATATTACTATTAATATTTACTATTTATCTCATAGTAACTATCAGAGCGGAGAAGGCAATGGCACCCCACTCCAGTATTCTTGCCTGGAAAATCCCATTGACAGAGGAGCCTGGTAGACTGCAGTCCATGGGGTCGCTAAGAGTCGGACTTGACTGAACGACTTCACTTTCACTTTTCACTTTCATGCATTGGAGAAGGAAATGGCAACCCACTCCAGTGTTCTTGCCTGGAGAATCCCAGGGACGGGGGAGCCTGGTGGGCTGCCATACATGGGGTCGCACAGAGTTGGACACCACTGAAGTGACTTAGCAGCAGCAGTAACTATCAGAGAAAACACTTCCATACTTCTGGCACAGGAAGGGGAAAACAAACCATTTTAAAATATGCCAGAACAGTCTGTTATTAACAATTCCTGCCTCAGGAAAAACCTGTTGATCAGAGCCTAACCTCTTGGGGTATTATCAGAACCTAATATCCATACATGACTACTGGAAAAACCAAAGCTTTGACTAGACAGACCTTAGTTGGCAAAGTAATGTCTCTGCTTTTTAATATACTATCTAGGTTGGTCATAACTTTTCTTCCAAGGAGTAAGTGTCTTTTAATTTCATGGCTGCAATCACCACCTGCAGTGATTTTGGAGCCCAAAAAAAATAAAGACTGACACTGTTTCCACTGTTTCCCCATCTATTTGCCATGAAGTGATGGGACCAGATGCCATGATCTTCGTTTTCTGAATGTTGAGCTTTAAGCCAACTTGTTCACTCTCCTCTTTCACTTTCATCAAGAGGCTTTTTAGTTCCTCTTCACTTTCTGCCATACGGGTGGTGTCATCTGCATATCTGAGGTTATTGATATTTCTCCCAGCAATCTTGATTCCAGCTTGTGCTTCTTCCAGCCCAGTGTTTCTCATGGTGTACTACTCTGCATATAAGTTAAATAAGCAGGGTGACAATATACAGCCTTGACGTACTCCTTTTCCTATTTGGATCCAGTCTGTTGTTCCATGTCCAGTTCTAACTGTTGCTTCCTGAACTGCATATAAGTTTCTCAAGAGGCAGATCAGGTGGCAGTCAAAGGCTTTGGCATAGTCAATAAAGCAGAAACTGAGAGTTGGACTGTGAAGAAAGCTGAGCGCCAAAGAATTGATGATTTTGAACTGTGGTGTTGGAGAAGACTTTTGAGAGTCCCTTGGGCTGCAAGGAGATCCAACCAGTCCATTCTGAAGGAGATCAGTCCTCGGTGTTCTTTGGAAGGAATGAAGCTAAAGCTGAAACTCCAGTACTTTGGCCACCTCATGAAAAGAGTTGACTCATTGGAAAAGACTCTGATGCTGGGAGGTATTGGGGGCAGGAGGAGAAGGAGACAACAGAGGATGAGATGGCTGGATGGCATCACTGACTCGATGGACATGAGTCTGAGTGAACTCCGGGAGTTGGTGATGGACAGGGAGGCCTGGCGTGCTGCAATCATGGGGTCAGAAGGAGTTGGATGCGACTGAGCGACTGAACTGAACTGATCTAGAAGAAATACTAACCTTCCTTAGTCATCTGGTTCCACAAAGGAAAGGAAAAGAAAAAACAAAAACTCAGCAACACTTGCGTAGTTCACAGTTCAGAGCAACTTTACTTCCAGAAATTTATACTGAGGATATAGTTCTACATATGAGGCAGAATTGAGCGTTATTCAATGTTATACTGTTAGTAATAGCAAAATGAGAAATAATGAGAATGCTTATTTGGGAAAACAGTAGAACAAACTGTGATATAGCCACACAATTGTTTCATATTAAGCCATAAAAAAGAATGTCATGTCTTTGAACTGACATAAAGTGGTTTCCATAACTTTTAAGAAAAAGAATTTTTTTTCAGGGATAAAGTGGTATATAGAAATGGACACCATATATTTGCTTATTTTTGCAAAAAACAAAGAAAAAGCCAATAACATAGGAAAGGGAAACTCCTATAAATGGTTACCAGTTGGGTGTAAATGGGAATAGGTAAAAGGGGAAAGAATTCTTAACTATAATTTGTTATTTGAACTGTATAAATGTTACGTATACTAAAAGTAAGCTAAATTTTAAAAGATCAAAAAGAGCAAAGCATAAAGTTAAATACAAAAAGAAATGAGTGATTCTGTTTATTAAATTGATAACATAACACAGAACAGCACATAACAACACATAACAACAACACAGAAAGAGGAAAATTCAAACACCTTTGAAAACAGTGTTTAACTAAGAGGATCAATTCTAAGAAGAAAGAGGATGGGGGGAAAACGCTGAACTTTATCTAATGTTTACTGTTATGGTACTAATGGTACTTTAATTCTTAAATTGTAGAATTTATAAGATGACAAATAAATATATTATTTTAAGGGATTAAGATTTTCACCATGAGAGGAAAAAAAATAGAAATATGGTATTTAAAGAGCTAAGGAAAATGATCAAATATTAAATTTGAGTTGGAAACACCAACATGATTTTTTTCTAAATATTTCCAAATTCTATCCATTGGAATAGCCTGGTAGTACTTTGCCAAAATGGGGGGGGGGGGGGGGGGTAGAAGGTTGTGTGCTCATCTTCTCCTGTGAGAAAACCAAAATCACAACTATCTGCTGAGCAACCATCAACAGGAGAATGCTGGAATCTATCAAGAAAAGATAGTCCATGGCCACGGGTAAAGAAGCTGCAACAAAATGGTAGGAAGGGCACAATCACATTTAAAATCAAACCTCACATCCTGCAGAGAAGCTTGGAGAACACAAACCAAACCTGGTGGCACCAGGGTCCACCAGAGAAAGGAGAAGTGACCCCCACAAGACACTGAGCCAGACCTACCTGTGAGTGTTTCAGGGTCTCCTGCGGAGGCAAGGTCAACAGTGGCCTGCCACAGGGGCTGGGGCTTTGGCAACAACAGTCCTGACAAGCTCCGTGTGCTGGCATAAGTCATTTTTGAGGAGGTCATCATTAGTCCCACTACAGAATCACCTTGTGGGCAATCCACAAACTGGAGAACAATTATGCCAAAGAAATTCTCTCACTGTTGTGAAAGTTCTAGGCCCCACAGCAGACTACCCAACCTGGGGATCCAGCAAAGGGACTGAGAATCCCCAGGGAATTTGACTTTGAAGGTCAGCAGGATTTGATTACAGAACTTCCACAGGACTGGCAAAACAAATTCTTGGAGAGCACAAACAAAACCTTGTGTTCCCCAGAAGACAGGAGCAGTGACCCCACGTGAGACTGAGTCAGACTTGTCTGTGAGTGCTCAGGAGTTTGAGGCAGAGGCATGGGTTGACACTGGCCTACTGCAGGGTCAGGGGCACTTGTGCTTCCATAAGTCCTTTTGGAAGACCCTTAGGCCAAACTAGAAGCCAAACACAGCCCCACCCATCAACAGAAAATTGGATTAAAGATTTATTGAGCATGGCCTTGCACATCAGAGCAAAATCCAGTTTTCCCCACAGCTGGTCCCTCCCATCAGGAAGACTGCATAAGTATCCTCATCAATCAGAGGGCAGACAGAATGAAAACCACAGTCACAGAAAACTAACCAAAATGATCACATGGATCACAGCTTTGTGTAACTTAATGAAACTATGAGCCACGCCTGTAGGGCCATGCAAGACAGACAGTTCATGGTGGAGAATTCTGACAAAACATGGTTCACTGGAGAAGGGAATGGAAAACCACTTCAGCAATCTTGCCTTGAGAAACCCATGAACAATACAAAAAGGCAAAAAAGATATGACACTGAAAGATGACCCCCTCAGGTCAATAGGTGTCCAATAAGCTACTGGAGAAGAGCAGAGAAATAGCTCCAGAAGGAATGAAGAGGTTGAACCAAAGTGGAAATGATGCCCAGTGGTGAGTGTATCTGGTGGTAAAAGTAAAGTCTGATGCTGTAAAGAACAATATTGCATAGGAACCTGAAATGTTAGGTCCATGATTCAAGGTAAACTGGAAGTGGTCAAACCAAAGATAGCGAGAGTGAACATCAGCATTCTAGGAATTGGTGAACTAAAATGGATGGGAATGGGTGAATCTAACTCAAATGACCCTTATATCTACTGCTGTGGGAAAGAATCCCTTAGAAGAAATGGAGTAGCCCTCATAGTCAACAAAAGAGTCCAAAATGCATTACTTGGATGCAATATCAAAAACCACAGAATGATCTCTTCATTTCCAAGGCAAACCATTCAATATCACAATAATCAAAGTTTATGTCCCAACCATTAATGTCACTAATGCAAAGAAGCTGAAGTTCAAAGGTTCAATGAAGACCTATAAGACCTCCTAGAACTAACACCATAAAAAAGATGTCCTTTTCATCATAGGGTACTGGAAGGCAAAAGTAGGAAGTCAAGAGATACCTGGAGTAACAGGCATCTTTCCATCTTTCCAAAGATGGAAAATGAAGCAGGGCAAGGGCTAACAGTGTTTTGCCAAGAGAACACCCTGGCCATGGCAAAAGCCCACTTCCAACAACACAAGAGAGGACTCTACACATGGACATCACCATGTGGTCAATACTTCATCAGATTGATTACATTCTTTGAAACTGAAGATTGACAGCTTACAGTGAATGGTGTCAGATCTGGTGTTGGATTGCTGAAGAAGATTTAACTTCAGGATCAGGGACCAGGCTTGATTATTCGGAGCTTTTGTAGGGCAAAAGTTTTATGATTGTGAGAAAGGACAGAGAAAGCTTCTGACATAGACATGAGAAGGGGGACAGAGAGTGCCCCCCTTGCTAGTCTTATCAAGGCCTGATATACTTTTACCAGACCCACTCCTACAACATGCATCTTAAATTAACAAGATTAGAACTAACATAGAAAGATCTTACCAGACCCACTCCCACATAAGATAACAGGATTAGTCAGAAAGTTCCTGTTAAGAAGGAGAAACAGGTCCTCAGGTAGTACAGAGCTTAAGGAAAAACATACCCTTGAGCCATTAGCTCTGGGCTTAAAGAAAAAAACGTTTTATGTGATTAAGATGAAATGAAGGAACATAGAAAAGCAAGTTTGTCCTTTTCTCCTCCTTAAGAGCCCAAATCCCTTTCTCCTTGAGGGCCCCAGGCTCCTTATCATTCTATTTAACCTCAGAATTGGCTCTCTCAAGATTGAGAAGTTCTATACAGTCAGCAAAAAGAAAACTGGGAATTGATATTTGAAAAGAGCCTGATGCTGTGAATGAAGCAGGGCAAAGGCTAATAGAGTTTTGCCAAGAGAACGCACTGGTCATAGCAAACACAATCTTCCAAAAACACAAGAGAAGACTCTACATATGGACATCACCAGATGTCCGACACCGAAATCAGGTTGATTATATTCTTTGCAGCCAAAGATGGAGAAGCTCTATAAGTCAGCAAAAACAAGATCCGGAGCTGACTGTTGCTCAGATCATGAACTCCTTATTGCCAAATTCAGAGTTAAATTGACGAAAGTAGGGAAAACCACTAGACCATTAAGTTCAGTTCAGTTCAATTCAGTTCAGTCACTCAGTGGTGTCTGACTCCTTGTGACCCAATGAGTCGCAGCACGTCAGGCCTCCCTGTCCATCACCAACTCCCAGAGTTCACTCAAACTCACGTCCATCAAGTCGGTGACGCCACCCAGCCATCTCATCCTCTGTCATCCCCTTCTCGTCCTGCCCATAATCCCTCCCAGCATCAGTCTTTTCCAATGAGTCAATTCTTCACATGAGGTGGCCAAAGTACTGGAGTTTCAGCTTTAGCACCATTTCTTCCAAAGAACACCAAGGGCTGATCTCCTTCAGAATGGACTGGTTGGATCTCCTTGCAGTCCAAGGTACTCTCAAGAGTCTTCTCCAACACCACAGTTCAAAAGCATCAATTCTTTGGCGCTCAGCTTTCTTCACAGTCCAACTCTCACATCCATACATGACCACTGGAAAAACCATAGCCTTGACTAGACAGACCTTTGTAGGCAAAGTAATGTCTCTGCTTTTCAATATGCTATCTAGGTTGGTCATAACTTTTCTTCCAAGGAGTAAGCGTCTTTTAATTTCATGGCTGCAGTCACCATCTGTAGTGATTTTGGAGCCCAGAAAAATAAAGTCTGACAATGTTTCCACTGTTTCCCCATCTATTTCCCATGAAGTGATGGGACCAGATGCCATGATCTTCGTTTTCTGAATGTTGAGCTTTAAGCCAACTTTTTCACTCTTCTCTCTCACTTTCATCAGGAGGCTCTTTAGTTATTCTTCACTTTCTGCTATAAGGGTGCTGTCATCTGCATATCTGAGGTTGTTGATATTTCTCCCGGCAATCTTGATTCCAGCTTGTGCTTCTTCCAGCCCAGCGTTTCTCATGATGTGCTCTGCATATAAGTTAAATAAGCAGGGTGACAATATACAGACTTGACATACTTCTTTTCCTATTTGGAACCAGTCTGTTGTTCCATGTCCAGTTCTAACTGTTGCTTCCTGACCTGCATTTAGGTTTCTCAAGAGGTAAGTCAGGTGGTCTGGTATTCCCATCTCTTTCAGAATTTTCAACCATTATTGGGATTCACACGGTCAAAGGCTTTGGCATATTAATAAAGCAGAAATAGATATATTTCTGGAACTCTCTTGCTTTTCCAATGATCCAGGGGATGTTGGCAATTTGATCTCTGGTTCCTCTGACTTTTCTAAAACCAGCTTGAATATCTTGAAGTTCATGGTTCACATGTTGCTGAAGCCTGGCTTGGAGAATTTTGAGCATTAATTTACTAGCATGTGAGATGAGTGCAATTTCGTGGTAGTTTGAGCATTCTTTGGCATTGCCTTTGTTTGAGATTGGAACGAAAGCTGATCTTTTCCAGTCCTGTGGCCACTGCTGAGTTTTCTAAAGTTTAGCAAAGAGGTATTCAGTACTAATGGAGCTATATTAGAAGGACAGAGAAGCATACTTTAAGGGGCTTCTCTTGACCAAATTTGATATTACTAGAGCATTGAAAAGTTTAAAGATAGTAATAGATTATAAGACATTAAGTTTAAAAATAAGTCCTTTGTGATAATCAAAAGGAGCAGGAATAGGAGGGAGGAGTGGTTCTTCTTTTGAGAAAAATTCCAGTTGATGGATAGTATTAGACATTATGCCATCTCCAGTGTAATAAATGTCATCAGTGAATGCTACAATTAGCATATGGGATTGTAGGGAAAGATGACATTTACATAGTTGCAAAGTGTCACTCATAGTTTACTTACTGATTATAACTGGGAACTATGACTTTAGATAAAAAGCAATGGCAGTGCCTTAACCAAATAAATTAAATTTAGCATTGTTAGTAGTTGTTCAACCTGGCATTATATGTCCTCTGATATGATGCATTAATCACACAATATCTCCTATAAGTGAATCTTGCCAGAAATGTTTAACCTGAAGCAAAGCATAAGAACCCAATTAGATGAATTCAAAATGTCTAAAAGACAGCTGGCCTGGACTCTCTTTTTCTTAAGTCAGTATCATTAAAAATAAAAAAAAGCAGGAGGACTATTTTAAATTGAAAGAAATTTAAAAGGTAAAAACTCCTAAATATAATTTTCACACTGGGTTGAATCTTTGAAGAAACTAGATGTAAAATTTGAATTATGATTATTTTTTACAATGGCCTTAATTTTAACAAGGCCGTATTAAAATTTTAGGGATGAAAGGTTATGCAGTGTGCAAGGAACTTTCAAGCAGTTTGGAGAGAGACTGAGAAACAGAGGAGGGGTGAGAAAGAAAGAGACAGAGTACAAATGTGTCAGACTGTTATATCTAAACAAAGAGTATTTGAAAGCTCATTGCATGATTGGTCTGCCCACATTTTTGTAAGTTCGAATGCTTTCCAAATACAGAATTGGAGAAAAGTAAAACAAAGACAGAAACAAAAAACTATATTAATGGGTAATTTACACTATAATCCCTAGAATTGCCTTGAAGTTTACTTTGTGGAGACCCCTCAGTTTAATTTTTTCAGGAAAAAACATATAATATATATATATATATATAATCTATCTATCTATCTATATAGTTGAAGCCTAGCTTGAGAGTAACTGTATTTAAGATTTATGTATTTTTTATAAATCCCAAATTTAGCATCAAAGTTCTGTCTCAATACTTTCTGTTAGTTAGGAAATCTTGTTAGTTACATGGAAAAGTTCTGTCATCTATGGAAAACAAAAATATAAGGTACATGATTTATTTTTTTTATAAAGGCCTCAGAGCAGTGCAAAGAAATAGACTTGAGCACCACCACCATGGTGTCAGCCATCCTGCTGTTCCCATTATGGAAAGGTAGGAAAGTGGCAACAGGAAATTTCAGATGATGAAATGAGAGACAGAAAGAGAGGAGAGAAACTAACATAGTCTAAGTTATATAGTAGGCAATGGCAATCAAAGACTAGTAAGACCTAAGCCCTACAGTAGTCATAGCAAATACTGTGTAAAATAGATGGATGAACAGGAAATCACTGGTTGGCTGTATTTGGGGAAACTAAAAGGGCTATAGGATCCAGACTGATTGGAATCTGATGTAATTCCAGCATGACTTCTGAAAGATGGTCTAAAGTAATTCAGCTAAAATGTGAGAGATATTTGTGAATTAAAAGTTCCTGTAGGATTTTCTTCCTCTTCCCACAATAGCTAATTAATATCAACTATACAAGTCAATGGCACCCCACTCCAGTACTCTTGCCTGGAAAAACCCATGGACGGAGGAGCCTGGTAGGCTGCAGTCTATGGGGTCGCTAAGAGTCTGACCCGACTGAGCGACTTCACTTTCACTTTTCACTTTCATGCATTGGAGAAGGAAATGGCAACCCACTCTAGTGTTCTTGCCTGGAGAATCCCAGGGACTGGGGAGCCTGGTGGGCTGCCGTCTATGGGGTCGAGCAGAGTCGGACACGACTGAAGCGACTTAGCAACAGCAGCATACAAGAAAATGGAGATTATTCCAGTTGAATAAAACATGTAAGAGTAACATGTAAGAGCTGAGAACACAGAAGAGAGGAACAACTCTAGTCTACTTCCATACATCAGAGCCTATACTAATAAGTCAGCACAGTACTCAGAATTCTCATCTGTATGTCCAAAATGGTAAATCTAAAATCTAAGTAGTTACATGCATGTGTTTTCACAAAGGAAAAGTGAAAAAATAAAAAAAATTAAAAAAAAAAAAACAACCTCTAGGGAGAAATAGTGAAATTGAAAGAGAATGTGGACAATGGAGGTGATTCCAGAGTTACAGAATAAAATGATGAAATTATTTTAAGCCTAAGAGTATTCTCACAAAAAAATCATTCATCCATCCACAAAATAACTTCTGCAAATATGTGTACCTTTAAGAAAACTTTAATAAAATTTCAAACAGCAGAAATAAAGGACAGCACACTTCTCCCCTCAAATTTTCTCCTCTACCATTCCAAGAAAACTGGTAGAATAGGAATATATTGTTCTTAAATCATAACTTGTGGGTGGAATGAGGATGTTCTCAGATATTTAAGGGAAAAGTTAAACCTGAGCAAGATGAAAAGGAGGAGGAGAAAGAGAAGAGGGCACCAGAGGATGAGATGGCTGGATGGCATCACTGATTCAGTGGAGATGAACTTGGGCAAACTCTGGGAGATGGTTAAAGACAGGGAGGCCTGGAATGCTGTGGTCTATGGGGTCTCAAAGAGTCAGACACGACTGGGCAAATGAACAACAACAAGATGAAGATAAACAGCTTGGCAGTGTCACGTGCCTTCTACAGGAAGAAAGTAACCTACTCTGCCTGCAATAAATAATGAAAACTAGACAAAAACATCTCAATATAGAGAAGATAATCATACATCATTTCATGAAACAAAGAATAAAATCATCAGAACATTATCTTATTAATAATATGAAGAACAATTAGAGGAGATGATAAGAGAGCAGAATGAGATAAGAAAGGGGACTGCAAGCAGAACAGAGGGCCAAAATGGCATTGTGCATTTATTGAATAAACTGAAAATAGTAGTACAATTGAATCACATAGGAAAATATTAAGATGATAATAACATATACATGAAAAAGATATAAGGTTAAAGCATTTAGAGATACCATATAATATGAACATAATTAGTGCCCTGTGTTAGGGAGTCAACAAATAGCATACAGATCTATTCAAAAACATAGTGCAAGAGAACTTCTAGAATGTAAGGCAACAATGGATTCACAGAGAGCAGGAGGATCCTAATTCCACAGTAAACAGAGCTATGTATACTGATCAACTATTGATTTCTAAAGATCAAAGACTAATTTCTGTCAAATATATATACTAAAAAAGGAAATAAACAGAATGTGTGTTTGGAGTGGGGAATGGTATGATAGAACAATTTCAGCTTGACTTCAACTTTCTTAACCATATGTAATGAAATAATATGGAAGAAGACTTAAAAATTTTGGAGAAAAATGTGACTGGAAATTAGTAGTATACATGAGAGAATCTGTCAAAATTAGGCTGCCATCAATCTGTTCCTTGTGACAAACACTACTAGTTCCTCTAAGTGGATGCTGTCACTCCTTAAGTGATGCCGTGTCAGATTTAAACTTTGCCTACATCAGGACTAACATTGTCACCTCTTCTCTTTTGAGTGTTTGCTGAAATGTAAGGAGTCCAGGCTATCTTGGAGAGAGAAAAAATGTGAGGTGTCACTGAAGTACCAGAGATGTGAGTGAATAGCTGTCTTAGGTGTTCCAGCCTCAGCAGTTACTAGCAGTTACTCAGCAGTTACTAGCTTCATCTCTGTGAAGCCCCAGATACCCATCCTGCCAGACTCTACCCACATTCCTGGGCCACAAAAAGTGAGGGAAAAAATGAATATTTATTGCTCTAAATCACTAAGTTTTAAGGTTGTTTATACCATAATAGATCTTTAGGACAGTTTACTTAATCAAAATCTATTTAAAAATAAGTAATGAGCAGACTTTCTCAACTATTTTATTTTAAATGAAGGAACACAAAATCTATTAATCACTCTTGGTAAATGCCTATCCAATCAAGATTAAATTAAAGCACCTAGAGATGGAAAAACAGTGCTAAAAAGTGACTAACTTTGAGCATTAAATTCATTCAGAAATAATAATGCTACTGAAAATTCATTTCTTATATAAAACAGAATTTAAATGGTATGAACTTGGACCATGTTAAAGTAATAACACAAACAAACAAAAGGACAGTGAGACTGGAGGAGACTAGACAATTAGCCAATGACTATCATCATTACATTTCTCAGTAAGGAGTGATTAAAACACAGAGTTTACATGAACTTGACTAGAGTGCCTTAATGCCTTTCAAACATTAATAACCGTAGTGAGATCTGTCAGAAAATGGTATTCCTTATTTAGTAGACACATTTATTTGAATATCAACAATTCTCCCCCTTTTCATTTTAGCAAACATAAATTGTATGCTATAATATTTATGATAATATCTACAGCACTTTTGGGGAAATGTTTCTTTGTTTTTATATATGTATATACATTGAATAATATCTCTATAGCTAAATCTCTCCAAAGTAATAGACATAAGTCACATTTGGCTATTTAAATTAAAATTAATGAAATTAAATAAATTTAGAAATGCTATTTTTCAATTTCACTAGCCACAAATCAAGTGCTCAATAGTCATACAGAGCTGCTGCTGCTGCTGCTAAGTTGCTTCAATTGTGTCTGACTCTGTATGACCCCATAGACGGCAGCCCACCAGGCTCCCCTGTCCCTGGGATTCTCCAGGAAAGAACACTGGAGTGGGTTGCCATTTCCTTCTCCAATGCATGAAAGTGAAAAGTGAAAGTGAAGTCCCTCAGTCGTGTCTGACTCTTCGCTACTCCATGGACTGTAGTCTACCAGGCTCCTCCTTTCATGGGATTTCCCAGGCAAGAGTACTGGAGTGGGTTGCCATTGCCTTCTCCACATACAGGGCTAGTATCTAGTATACTGGAAGTAAAAGAAATGAAGCAAAGTTTACCTAATGTTAATAGTGGTTGTCACTTGTACAGCCATTTGGGGTGTTATTTTATGTTTATTTATGTTTTACTTTTGTGTATTTGTATTTTATGAATTGCTTGAATAATTGTCAATATCTTTCTACCGTATTTACAAAAAAAGCAGAAACTAGAATGACATTTCTTTTTAAAATGTCTAGAGGAAAATAACAAAGTTTCAATACAGGTTAATTCTGCGTGTTGCAGATTCAGAAGACTGTGATATTGATTTTTGTATTTTTAGCAGTTTAAACATTTTTTAAAATATCATGGAATAATGGAATATCGTAGAATAATAATATAATCAACTTTCTGTGCTCTCTGATTATTCTGTAAACTTAAAACAACTCTAAAAATAAAATATATTGAACAAAAAATATGAAAAAAGTTGAGAAAATGTTCTTAGTAAAAGTTACCATCTTTGAAAAACTTGGAGACAAAAAGATCATGGGGTATATGACAGATTACAAGTTATTCAGTATATTTGCCCTATTAAACATAGTTAGACAGAAGACTAAGAGCTAGGCAGAAATTCTTTTAGAGTCTGTGAATTCTAAATTATTTGGATTTTATAAATTTAAGTACAAGAAAGAAATGAGTAAAACATAATAATCAGAATTCCTTCTCTTGAGAAATTGAGTGTATGATGAAGCACACAATATTGTATGGATTTTCCTAAGGGTTCTAGAGAACTAAGTTCAGTTCAGTTCAGTTCAGTCAGTCACTCAATCATGTCTACTCTTTGCAACCCCATGAACTGCAGCACACCAGGCCTCCCTGTTCATCACCAACTCCTGGAATTCACTCAGACTCATGTCCATCAAGTCGGTGATGCGATCAAGCCATCTTATCCTCTGTCATCCCCTTTTCCTCCTGCCCCCAATCCGTCCCAGCATCAGAGTCTTTTCTGATGAGTCAACTCTTTGCATGAGGTGGCCAAAGTATTGGAGTTACAGCTCTAGCTTCAGTCCTTCCAATGAACACCCAGGACTGATCTCCTATCGGATGGACTGGTTGGATCTCCTTGCAGTCCAAGGGACTCTCAAGAGTCTTCTCCAACACCACAGTTCAAAAGCATCAATTCTTCGGTGCTCAGCTTTCTTCACAGTCTAACTCTCACATCCATACATGACCACTGGAAAAAAGATAGCCTTGACTAAATGGACCTTTGTTGGCAAAGTAATATCTCTGCTTTTAAATACGCTATCTAGGTTGGTCATAACTTTCATTCCAAGGAGTAAGGGTCTTTTAATTTCATGGCTGCAATCACCATCTGCAGTGATTTTGAAGCCCCCAAAAATAAAGTCTGACACTGTTTCCACTGTCCCCATCTATTTCCCATGAAGTGATGGGACCAGATGCTATGATCTTCGTTTTCTGAATGTTGAGCTTTAAGCCAACTTTTTCACTCTCCTCTTTCATTTCATCAAGAGGCTTTTTAGTTCCTCTTCACTTTCTGCCATAAGGGTGGTGTCATCTGCATATCTGAGGTTATTGATATTACTCCCAGCAATCTTGATTCCAGCGTGTGCTTCTTCCAGCCCAGCGTTTCTCATGATGTACTCTGCATATAAGTTAAATAAGCAGGGTGACAATATAGAGCCTTTACGTACTCCTTTTCCTGTTTGGAACCAGTCTGTTGTTCCATGTCCAGTTCTAACTGTTGCTTCATGACCTGCATACAGGTTTCTCAAGAGGCAGGTCAGGTGGTCTGGTATTCCCATCTCGTTCAGAATTTTCCACAGTTTATTGTGATTCACACAGTCAAAGGCTTTGGCATAGTCAATAAAGCAGAAATAGATGTTTTTCTGGAACTCTCTTACTTTTTCCATGATCCAGCAGATGTTGGCAATTTGATCTCTGGTTCCTCTGCCTTTTCTAAAACCAGCTTGAACATCTGGAAGTCACAGTTCACATATTGCTGAAGCCTGGCTTGGAGAATTTTGAGCATTACTTTACTAGCATGTGAGATAAGTGCAATTGTGCAGTAGTTTGAGCATTATTTGGCATTGCCTTTCTTTGGGATTGGAATAAAAATTGATCTTTTCCAGTCCTGTGGCCACTGCTGAGTTTTCCAAATTTGCTGGCATATTGAGTGTAGCTCTTTCACAGCATCATCTTTCAGGATTTGAAATAGCTCAAGTGGAATTCCATCACTTCCGCTAGTTTTGTTCATAGTGATGCTTCCTAAGGCCCACTTGACTTCACATTCCAGGATGTCTGGCTCTAGATGAGTGATCAAACCATTGTGATTATCTTGGTCATGAAGATCTTTTTTGTACAGTTCTTCTGTGTATTCTTGCCAGCTCTTCTTAATATCTTCTGCTTCTGTTAGGTCCATACCATTTCTGTCCTTTATCGAGCCCATCTTTGCATGATATCTTGGTATCTCTAATTTTCTTGAAGAGATCTCTAGTCTTTTCCATTCTGTTGTTTTCCTCTATTTCTTTGCATTGATCACTGAGGAAGGCTTTCTTATCTCTCCTTGCTATTCTTTGGAACTCTGCATTCAGATGCTTATATGTTTCCTTTTCTCCTTTGCTTTTCACTTCTCTTCTTTTCACAGCTAGTTGTAAGGCCTCCTCAGACAGCCATTTTGCTTTTTTGCATTTCTTTTCCATGGGGATGGTATTGATCCCTGTTTCCTGTACAATGTCACAAACCTCCGTCCATAGTTCATCAGGTACTCTATCAGATCTAGTCCCTTAAATCTATTTCTCACTTCCACTGTAGAATCATAAGGGATTTGATTTAGGTCATACCTGAATGATCTAGTGGTTTTCCCAACTTTCTTCAATTTAAATCTGAATTTGGCAATAAGGAGTTCATGATCTAAGCCACAGTCAGCTCCGGGTATTAGTTTTGCTGACTGTATAGAGCTTCTCCATCTTTGGCTTCCCTGGTGGCTCAGAGGATAAAGCGTCTGCCTGCAGTGCAGGAGATTTGGGTTAGATCCCTGGGTTGGGAAGATCCCCTGAAGAAGGAAATGGCAACACACTCCAGTATTCTTGCCTGGAGAATCCCATGGACAGAGGAGCCTGGTGGGCTACAGTCCATGGGGTCGCAAAGAGTCAGACACGGCTGAGCAACTTCACACACACATAGAACTTCTCCATCTTTGGCTGCAAAGAATATAATCAGTCTGATTTCGGTGTTGATCATCTGGTGATGTCCATGTGTAGAGTCTTCTCTCTTGTTGTTGGAAGAGGGTGTTTGCTATGACCAGTGCGTTCTCTTGGTAAAACTCTATTAGCCTTTGCCCTGCTTCATTCCGCACTCCAAGGCCAAATTTGCCTCTTACCCCAGGTTTTTCTTGACTTCCTACTTTTGCATACCAGTCCCCTATAATGAAAAGGACATCTTTTTGGGGTGTTAGTTCTAAAAGGTCTTCATAGAACCATTCAACTTCAGCTTCTTCAGCATTACTGGTTAGGGCATATACTTGGATTACTCTGATATTGAATGACTTGAGTTGGAAACAAGCAGAGATCATTCTGTCGTTTTTGAGACTGCATCCAAGTACTGCATGTCGGACTCTTTTGTTGACCCTGATGGCTACTCCATTTCTTCTAAGGGATTCCTGCCCACATCCAAGGTCAAAGGTGACAGCCAAGAGGAGCCCATGAACAGTAGGATTCAGTTCAGTTCCAGTTTAACAGTAACACAGGTTTGGAAATTGGTTTTACCAAATTAGCTCAACTTCAAGGCAGCATTTGTCTAGCACAGTCTCTCTTTACAGCAACAGCTTTCACAAAATGAGACTAACCTGCATCAGCACCATGGATGTTGACATTAGGTTCCCTCAAGCCACAAGAAAAGAGAAGAAAGTGAGTGATTATCATTTAGTAACTAAGAAGGCTGATTATGAATGCCATTACAACATCACTGAGTATACATTAGACATGGGGCTAGGAGTGTATTTTGAAGAATGGCTGCCACTCCTATAAGAATTAAAGATGACAAAGATAAAGCAGTACTTTCTATTTATATTCTACTATGCGCTAAGAGTTGGACACGACTGAGAGACTTCACTTTGACTTTTCACTTTCATGCATTGGAGAAGGAAATGGCAACCCACTCCAGTATTCTTGCCTAGAGAATCCCAGGGATCGGGGAGCCTGGTGGGCTGCCATCTGTGGGGTCGCACAGAGTCGGACACGGCTGAAGCGACTTAGCAGCAGCAGCAGTATGCACTCATAAAATTTACCCTCAGAGTTGTGCAATATAGAACAGCACAAGCTACATCAAATCATTCAAAAATGTGTGGGGACAATCAGTTCTTCATTTAAAATACTACAAAACACAAGAATTTGATTCTCTGGATTCTCCATTCTTTCAGCCCCATTCTGGTCCAATCAACATTCCTCAGTGGATTTCAAATCCTCTTGGACTAGAGTAAGGAAATAGGAGTCATTTAATCTTGAGATAACCTGCTTATTTCCCATTTCTGCCCCTGCCACTCACATACACAAGAGAATGATCTACAATTTCCCAGATGATGCTTCTGGCAATCAGTGATACAGGCCAGTTGATTATTCCTTATTCTTTGATACAGTTTCATCATTGAGTTTCTCTACACATGTCAAATTTCCTCTCTTAATATAGCCCCTCTGCTATTCAATACTGCCCACTCAATCATTTATTATTGATAGTGACTTCTTATATTTATTATTATTATTATTGTTATATCATTAGTATTATATGTTTTTGCTCATAAAGGACAGTGTTCTTTGGAAAGGAGAGTAGCTCATATGTTGCAATTTTACCCCTAATTGTTCTCATGTGAACATGTTAACATTATCAGCAGTATTATTTTTTAATACAAAATATGGGCTATATTGCTTTGAATGAGTTTGCATTTGTATTTCTTATTCTACTAGATTAAAAGTCTCTGGCCATTATGTGTGTGCTTGCATCAAGCACATTATTTCAGTGCATGAGTATAATGGTAATAACATGATAATAATGGTAATAACAATGATAACAGCAACAATATACAATATAACTTTAAAGACAGGAAAGGAAGTTCAAGGTGGAAACTCTCAAAGTTCCCTTTACTAGCAATTAAACTTACTTGGAGAAGGCAATGGCACCCCACTCCAGTACTCTTGCCTGGAAAATCCCATGGACAGAGAAGCCTGGAAGGCTGCAGTCTATGGGGTCACTGAGGGTCGGACATGACTGAGCGACTTCACTTTCACTTTTCACTTTCATGCATTGGAGAAGGAAATGGCAGCCTACTCGAGTGTTCTTGCCTGGAGAATCCCAGGGACGGGGGAGCCTGGTGGGCTGCCGTCTATGGGGTCACACAAAGTCGGACACAACTGAAGTGACTTAGCAGTAGTAGCAGGAAACTTACTTGGGAAAGAGAAAGAAGTCTAGTAAAGTTAGATTCAGAGTTCTGAGAAAGACTTGTTTAAAAAAAAAATTATTGATTTATAATCCTAATACTATGAAATAATTTTTATGATCTCCAATTAGCCTACATCATACTCTTGAAAGTGAAAGTGAAAGTTGCTCAGTTGTGTCTGACTCTTTGTGACCCCATGAACTATACAGTACGTGGAATTCTCCAGGCCAGAATACTGGAGTGGGTAGCCTTTCCCTTCTCTAGGCGAGCTTTCCAGCCCAGGGATCAAACCCAGGTCTACCACATTGCAGGCGGATTCTTTTACCAGCTGAGCCATAAGGGAAGCCTGTCATGTATTCTTAGTTTTTTGTAACTGGAACACAAAGAAACACAACCTCTATATTTGTGTTTCATTAAACATACATATGAGGCACTAGAAATGGATACCTTTATAAATTTAATCTAGTTATAGAAAATGGTTAAAAATACTTAGAATTAATATAAGTTCTTGGAACTCATCCAAGTCCTGAAAAGTATTGTTAAGAAAAAGTAAACTGAAAAATAAATATTCTCTTTAACCTAAAATCTACTCATAGAGTACTAAATGAAAGAACAATATTGAAGAGTGACTTCATGAAATTAGATGTTCTAGATTTCATTTATATTATATTCTCTTTAAATCTGCAGTAAATTTAACTTGCCCATTACTCTAAATAAAATTCAACCAGGGAAAGTCATAAAAGCCTGAACTTAAAAACCATAGATATTCTTCATGTTTATTAGAACACAGCAAATTTTCCATTTTGGCTTGAATATGCTATCTTTAGCCTGAACTATGGTGAATGTTGCCAAATTCACTCTCTACACATCTCTGGCATGAAGCAATATTGCTAAATGTAAAGAACAATCTAAGAGACATACTATAGAATCACTTTGGGTGTGTACTTGCTCTTCCACTCCTTCTCTAGTCAAAGCCTTAACAAGAAATAAATTTCGCATTCATACATAAGTCAAATAGAATTGAGTACAGTTTCTACCTTTGCTGTTACAGTGCTGCTTTTAGATGAGATCTGTGATCTTTGTCAGTGTGGTGTCCTTTATTCTGCTAAATAGAAAAATTTGCAAAAAATTCATTTAAATTCTCATTAAATTGCCATTAATCATTCAAATTCAAATATATATAATTAAATTTCTAAGACTCAATTAAGCAAAGATGAATTTACACAGCACTTAAAATTTTTTCAGCCTTCTTTGTGATAAACAAGACAGACTCCAAGCTCATCAACTCTGTTCCAATAAAAGTTATTGCTAACAGAATTGCAATGGGAAAAGTTGTGAGCACAGCTTCTTTCAAGTTCAGCAGGAGAGAATATGATGGGTAATTAATGTATAAGGGTTCAATAGGGTTGTGACTTTGTTATCCATATAAACTATCATTTAGGACAAATTACTTTCTTTTTTTTTTCACTTCAGTTTAGCTGCTCAGTCGTGTCCACCTTTTTTCAATCCCATGGACTGCAGCATGCCAAGCCTCCCTGTCCATCAGCAACTCCCAGAGTTTACTCAAACTTGTGTTCCACTGAGTCAGTGATGCAATCCAACCATCTCATCCTCTGGTGTCCCCTTCTCCTCTGGCCTTCAATCATTCCCAGCATCAGGGTCATTTCAAATGAGTCAGTTCTTCACATCAAGTGGCCAAAGTATTGGAGTTTCAGCTTCAGCATCAGTCCTTCCAGTGAATATTTAGGACTGATCTCCTTTAGGATGGACTGGTTAGATCTCCTTGCAGTCCAAGGGACTCTCAAGAGTCTTCTCCAACACCACAGTTCAAAAGCATCAATTCTTCAGCGTGAATATCTGGGTCGTGAAGATCTTTTTTTTTTATAATTCTTCTGTGTATCAGCACATGGTTGCCTGTGTATTACACAAGTTCAGTTTGGGGCAGCAAATATAATAGTAATAATAATTAATCTAAAACTACAAATACTAATTGATCTAATTCTTGTTGGTCCTTTTTAAATCTCTAAAATCACAAAAAAATACCTATTTATATTACTGTTATCAATTCAGTTCAGTCACTCAGTCATGTCAGACTCTTTACGACCCCATGAATCGCAGCATGCCAGGACATACTGTCCATCACCAACTCCCGGAGTCCACCTAAACTCACGTCAATTGTGTCGGTGATGCCATCCAAACATCTCACCCTCTGTCGTCCCCTTCTCCTCCTGCCCTCAATCCCTCCCAGCATCAGGGTCTTTTCAAGTGAGTCAGCTCTTCGCATGAGGTGGCCAAAGTACTGGAGTTTCAGCTTCAACATCAGTCCTTCCAAAGAACACCCAGGACTGATCTCCTTTAGGATGGACTGGTTGGATCTCCTTGCAGTCCAAGGGACTCTCAAGAGTCTTCTCTAAAACCACAGTTCAAAAGCATCAATTCTTCAGTGCTCAGCTTTCTTCACAGTCCAACCCTCACATCCATACCTGACCACTGGGAAAACCATAGCCTTGACTAGATGGACCTTTGTTGGCAAAGTAATATCTCTGCTTTCTAATATACTATCTAGGTTGGTCATAACTTTTCTTCCAAGGAGTAAGCGTCTTTTAATTTTCTGGCTGCAATCACCATCTGCAGTGATTTTGGAGGGCCCCCCCCCCAAAATAAAGTCTGACACTGTTTCCACTGTTTCCCTATCTATTTCCCATGAAATGATGGGACCAGATGCCATGATCTTCGTTTTCTGAATGTTGAGCTTTAAGCCAACTTTTTCACTCTCCTTTTTCACTTTCATCAAGAGGCTTTTTAGTTCCTCTTTACTTTCTGCCATAAGGGTGGTGTCATCTGCATATCTGAGGTTATTGATCTTTCCCCTGGCAATCTTGATTCCATCTTGTGCTTCTTCCAGCCCAGCGTTTCTCATGATGTACTCTGCATATAAGTTAAGTAAGCAGGGTGACAATATACAGCCTTGACCTACTCCTTTTCCTATTTGAAACCAATCTGTTGTTCCATGTCCAGTTCTAACTGTTGCTTCATGACCCGAATAGAGGTTTCTCAAGAGGCAGGTCAGATGGTCTGGTATTCCCATCTCGTTCAGAATTTTCCACAGTTTATTGTGACTCACACAGTCAAAGGCTTTGGCATAGTCAATAAAGCAGAAATAGATGTTTTTCTGGAACTCTCTTGCTTTTTCCATGATCCAGCAGATGTTGGCAATTTGATCTCTGGTTCCTCTGCCTTTTCTAAAACCAGCTTGAACATCTGGAAGTTCATGGTTCGTGTACTGCTGAAGCATGGCTTGGAGAATTTTGAGCATTACTTTACTAGTGTGTGAGATGAGTGCAATTGTGCGGTAGTTTGAGCATTCTTTGGCATTGCCTTTCTTTGGGATTGGAATGAAAACTGACCTTTTCCAGTCCTGTGGCCACTGCTGAGTTTTCCAAATTTATCTCATCCAAGGTAAGAAGCAGCGGCTGTGCTTTGCTGGAGAAGCTGTGAAGAGATACCCCACGTCCAAGGTAAGAGAAACCCAAGTAAGATGGTAGGTGTTGCAAGAGGGCATCAGAGGGCAGACACACTGAAACCATAATCACAAAAAACTAGCCAATCTGATCACACAGACCACAGCCTTGTTTAACTCAATGAAACTAAGCCATGCCGTGTGGGGCCACCCAAGATGGGCGGGTCATGGTGGAGAGGTCTGACAGAATGTGGTCCACGGAAGAAGGGAATGGCAAACCACTTCAGTATTCTTGCCTTGAGAACCCCATGAACAGTATGAAAAGGCAAAATGATAGGATACTGAAAGGGGGACTCCCCAGGTCTGTAGGTGCCTAGTATGCTACTGGAAATCAGTGGAGAAATAACTCCAGAAAGAATGAAGGAATGGAGCCAAAGCAAAAACAATACCCAGGTGTTGATGTGACTGGCGATAGAAGCAAGGTCCGATGCTGTAAAGAGCAATATTGCATAGGAACCTGGAATGTCAGGTCCATGAATCAAGGCAAATTGGAAGTGGTCAAACAGGAGATGGCAAGAGTGAACATTGACATTCTAGGAATCAGCGAACTAAAATGGACTGGAATGGGTGAATTTAACTTAGATGACCATTATATCTACTACTGTGGGCAGGAATCCCTTAGAAGAAATGGAGTAGCCTTCATGGTCAATAAAAGAGTCCAAAATGAAGTACTTGGAAGCAATCTCAAAAACGACAGAATGATCTCTGTTCGTTTCCAAGGCAAACCATTCAATATCACAGTAATTCAAGCCTATGCCCCAACCAGTAATGCTGAAGAAGCTGAAGTTGAACGGTTCTATGAAGACCTTTTAGAACTAACACCCAAAAAAGATGTCCTTTTCATTATAGAGGACTGGAATGCAAAAGTAGGAAGTCAAGAAACACCTGGAGTAACAGGCAAATATAATAATATAATATTTAGCATGAGATATAAATCTGAGTTGCATTTTTTTGCAATGATATATGTAGACTATTTTGATGAATTGCAGTCTTCCACTCTTTGAGATTACTTACTTCTCAAACCATTATAGCATTTTAGTAAAAATAATCCTCCTTAAAAATGAACAGGAAAAATAGTTATCTGGATCACGATTGTGATTACAATGAGCATAGTTACTATTAAAAGAATAAGTCAAACATTTATAAATCTTTCATTCATATTTGAATGCTATTTGTAAGGTAATTAATGTCTTTTTCCCCTTGGTTCTTTTTGATTGTATATCAAAAGTATTTCGTCTCCTTTTATTTTTAGATAATTGATTTTCAACTTCTTACTTCATGCCTAAAGGAATCAAATTTACTGTCTATGTGAAAATGTTTGTCCAATGTCCCAAAGTTCATATAACAAGAACACATTTTAATCCTTATTTAAAAATATGGGAAAATTGTACCAGTACTTAAATTTATACCTTAAAAAGGATGCCACACCTGAGTATCCTCTCTCATAATTATCCCCCCTTCCCAGCCCCCTGTACTGCATCACTTAAGATTGTTCTCTCTTTTGCCCTCTAAATACAACTCATTAACAAATAACAACTTATGCCTCCTAAATATCTCAACCTATTCATTTCTTCCCATATTTAGTACCTGTGACCCAGTACCCAAATAACCACCACCCCTTTCCTGGACTATTGCAATAACCTCCTAAAGGGGTTATCAATAATCCCTCCAGCCACTTTCCTAATCTATTTTCCACGGTGAAGTCAGATTAATCATTCCAATAAATCAAATCTTATCTTGGCACACCTCCCCCAAAATGGCATTTTTTGGCTCTTTCTTATTTCTGTAACCTCATGCAGCCCCACACTTTCCTTTGCTCTCTTCCCTTTAGCCTCTCTAGTCTTCCTATAGTTTCTCATCTATCTCCCTCTCATCACAGTTCAATTTCTTATGATCCCACCTCTCTATGGAATGTTAATCCTTTCCTCATCATAAAATGAAATCTCAGGTCATTCATATTTTCTCGGAGAAGCATTTTTGGAATTCAATTAACTCTCTCTTGCCTTAATATTAGCTTCATGGAACTATGTTCTCTTTTTCAACTGAAATAATGACATTGAAAGTGAAAGTGAAGTCGTGTCCGACTCTTATCGACCCCATGGACTGTAGCCTATCAGGCTACTCCATCCATGGGATTTTCCAGGCAAGAGTGCTGGAGTGGATTGCCATTGCCTTCCCCAGGGGATCTTCCCTATGTGCAAATATATTATTACTCTCTGTCCTAACGTTAGGGCATATAGTACACAAGAGCTGGATTTTTTTCAGGATACCCATACCCTAGAACAATCCAAGCCAAGTACAAAAAAGCTACTATGTTACCAAGTCCAAGCCCATGTGGAAGAGATTGGCCATTATATAAAATTTAAGTTTATAGGCAATATCCCTTTAGTGATTAAATTGTAATAGAACACAAAGTATTTTTTTTAATTGCAACTATGTGGCAGGCAGGTGATCTGCACTATAGAAGCATAATTTTATTTAACCCACATAATAATTTTAAACATTAAGTATTAGTATTATTATTTTTTTATGAGGAACTAGAAGCAAAAAGAAGGCAACTAAATTGTGGAGGCCACAGAGCTGGTAAATGAGAGATTTGGGCTTTGAGCCAAAAATCTGTAGGACTTAGCAGATGCCTGCTAAGAATCTATATGATACACTGCCTCACAGGATAGACAGTTCCTGAACATGAGTAAAATGAATAGTTGCCACACTCAGGACAACCATGATGACATAAATGGGTATTTCTACTCATGTATTCAAAAATTGGATTTGAATAATTTATTCAATATATAGTTTAAGTCAAGCAATATCAAATACAGCCTCCACATTTAGTGAAATTCATTTGGTGTCTTTTCTGTTACATAGCACAGACAAACAAAGAGAATATAATTGTGTTTACATAAATTAGGTTGAAACTTATGGAGCTTCTGTATGTAGGCTAAAAACTGAAAACAAATATTTGAGTGTTTTCTTACAAAGTGAACAGTACTCATATGTGTAGTGAAGTGTTTTGATGGTATTCTCTGAACATTGTTTATTCAGACAAAAATTAACTTAATAATCTAATAATTGATTAATGAAAGGCAGATCAAGATTTATTCTGCTTGGCGTTATTTTAGATCATGATATCTTTCTTCAAACAGAATGCATCTACCTTGTGATAAGCACTTAGGTGCTTTACATTTAAATATAAATAAAGCAAATGCTCTACTTTCTGCATGTTTGGTCTATTGGGAGAAACAAGAGATAACAGTGCAGACTGGTAAGTGTGTACATGGAAAGGAGTAATTTACCCATGAAAAAACTTCAGGATAAATTAGAGCCAACTGGACATTGAAAAGGATTGTTTCCTTCCTTTGGAAAATCAGAGTTGTAAACTTGCATTTTGGGGCTTAAGAGTGGCTTACTATGAGCAGCATAGGATGTGATTGATTAGATTTTGCAATGGTGGGCAAGATGGTTATGGAAATAGTGAAAAATGAAGCTAAACATGTTAGCATCATCCAGATCATGAAGAGTCTTGATTTGTTAAGGAATGTCAACATTTTCCTAAATGTTAATAGACATAAAACATGTAGCAGAAGACTAACAAATTCATAATGTCAGTTAAACAAAATCATCTTTGGGAAAAGTGTAAAGATATATAGGGATGATGAGGAAGTTTTCATCCAGTGGAAATAGTAGTTAGAAGGCTATTTTGTTAAACCAAAAATTATGAGCACCATACTAAGACTGTTGCATTAGGTCTGAAAAGAAATGGAAGAATCAACCTGATTGGTGACTTATTGAAAATGGTTGAAGAAGAAGAGAAGAAGCAAAGATTAATCTTAGATTTTGAACTTTCACAATTGATGGGATGGGAATGTCTTATTTTTCTGTCTTATTGTCCCAAGGAGACCATCTTGAATATAACAGGCTCCTCATTTAAGGAATATTTAGGCATGCTCTCTAGGGTAGATGATTTCATTTAAAATTTTAAAATAAATAAAACATTAATCATGACACAAGGTACAAGCTTAATTTTCAGGTAAGAACATCAGGAATAAAGTAATTTCTGAGTATTACATGGCTAATGAATGTGTAAACTAGGAGGTAAATCTAGATCATCACTCTCCATGGAAATTAATCACTATTGATTGTCTAGTGTGTGAAAGATGAAAAGCATCAAACAATTAAGGAGATAACTATTCAGGCTGTTACAATAGGAAGCACTCTTGATATTAAGTATCATTTCAAAGAAAAGGATGAAGGACTGGAGTCTATAGAGAAGCTAAAAAAGGGAGTTATCAGTGAGTCTTATGGGAGTGATAATGAATGATGAAGAGCAAAGCTTAATTGAAAGGTGAGGGCAGTTATTTTGCAGAATATGCCAGGGTAGGATGGTCCTTTTATTGGTTGTTTACAAGAACACAAAAGGGTAGGGCAATTCTTGACTATCACTGCTTTACACAAACACCAGACTCAGATGAAGTTCAACACTGCCACTTGTTTTTAAATTAAAATTCTTTGTTAAAGTAAAATAATTATGCAGTGGGGATAATTTGGCAGTTCATGTTTAATACAAGGTACTTTTTTTCGTCATGACAATTATTAGAGTTACTTTATGTGACACAACAGTTATGTACATAGTAGGTCATTTATTCTAAAATCACCACCTTTTTTGAGTTTCCCCTAAAAGGTGCTTACTCCTTGGAAGGAAAGTTATGGCCAACCTAGATAGTATATTCAAAAGCAGAGATATTACTTTGCCAACAAAGGTCCGTCTAGTCAAGGCTATGGTTTTTCCAGTGGTCATGTACGGATGTGAAAGTTGGACTGTGCAGAAAGCTGAGCAGCAAAGAATTGATGCTTTTGAACTGTGGTGTTGAAGAAGACTCTTAAGAGTCCATTGGACTGCAAGGAGATCCAACCAGTCCATTCTAAAGGAGATCAGTCCTGGGTGTTCATTGGAAGGACTGATGCTAAAGCTGAAACTCCAGTACTTTGGCCACCTCATGCAAAGAGTTGACTCATTGGAAAAGACTGATGCTGGGAGGAATTGGGGCCAGGAGGAGAAGGGGACGACAGAGGATGAGATGGCTGGATGGCATCACTGACTCAATGGACACAAGTTTGGGTGAAATCCAGGAGTTGGTGATGGACAGGGAGGCCTGGCGTGCTGCTGTTCATGGGGTCGCAAAGAGTTGGACACGACTGAGAGACTGAACTGAACTGAGGCCTCAAAACTCTTTCCCATTACTACTCAATGTTTCCATATTTATATTCTCTAGAAATTTAAGCTTCCAAAAGCTCAAAATATAACATTATTATTCCTTCTACAAATATCCATTCAAACATTTGTACTAGACAGAGGGCAAAAGAAGTAATTTGATAGGAGTCTAGGCCAGATCTACCTTCTGGTCTTGGAGACTCTCTAAAGAGGGAGCGGGAAGCAGCTATGGCTCACCCTGAAATGCAGACACATATTAGGGAGCTTCAGCGGCAGCTGACATTTTGGTTCATTAGCCCAAGACCAGGCCCCACCGAACAGCCTGCAAGTTATGGTACTGGGACACCTCAGGCCAAACAACTAACTAGGTAGGAACACAGTCTTACCCATCAGCGAACAGGCTGCCTAAAGATGGAAGAGCCCACCACTGGCTCTGGGCTCACTCCTAGACCATAGCCCAATCTACCAGAGGGCCAAGACCCAGACCCACCCACCATAGGACAGGCATGAGCCCCTCCCACCAAGAAGAGAGACCAAACCACTAGACCAGCCTCATCCACCAAGGGGCAAGACACCAGAAAGAAAGCTATGATCATGCAACACAGGCCAGACTCCACCCTAGGACCAGTGGGGCCTGGGGCCAGCCCACTAGCAGACCAATGCAACATTCAGAACACCCTGGATCCCACACCCAACTGTCTTGAACCTCACCTTACCACAAACTATCTGAAACAAACTCTGGGATCCCTGGCCCTGAAGCCGGACTCTAGGAACTATCTCTTCTGCCTGTGGGCCAGCTCTACAGCCAGATTTAGCTTCATCTGTCAGTGAATGGGCAACAGCTCCAGAAGCTTCCAGACCCTGGAACTCTACCCACCAGTTAGCCAACACTAGCCCTGAGGTCCCCCAAGGATTCTTCAACCAGAATCCTTATAGCCAGACTCCAATAAAGAGCAGCAAGCAGCATCCACACAGGGCAACAGACCAGACTAGAAGCCTAACAAACCACCCACATGGATAGCCCACCACCACATCAGGACCTACACAACCCTGTGAGAGGGAACACCTAGAATCTAGAGCTTGGGTGATGACAGGGGTGTGTGCTACTAGGACACATATGATGTCTCCTAAAGAAGTCCACTTCTCCAAGCTTTAAAATCATAACAAATTTACCATGTACATAAAAATACAAATAGAAACTAAGACAAAATGAAGTAACAGAGGGATATGTTTCAGATGAAGGAACAAGATAAAACCTCAGAAGAAGAACTAAGTGAAGTGGAGACAGGCAATCTACTTGAGAAAGAGTTAAGAGTAATTATCATAAAGATTATGAAACAACTCAGGAGGACAATGGGTGCACAGACAGAGGTTAGAAGTTTTCAACAAAGAGTTAGAAAATATAAAGAGCAACCAGAGATGAAGAATAACTAAGATAAGTGAACTATCAAGTGAAGTTTCAGTTCAGTTTAATCAGTGGCTCAGTCATATCCAACTCTTTGCAACTCCATGAACCAGAGCATGCCACGCCTCCCTGTCTGTCAACAACACCCAGAATTTAACAAAACTCATGTCCATTGAGTCGTTGATGCCATCCAACCATTTCATCCTCTGTCATCCCCTTCTCCTCCTGTCCTCAATCTTTCCCAGCATCAGGGTCTTTTCAAATGAGTCAGCTCTCCTCACCAGGTGGCCAAAATATTGGAGTTTCAGCTTCAACATCAGTCCTTCCAGTGAACACATAGGACTGATTTCCTTTACGATGGACTGGTTGGATCTCCTTACAGTCCAAGGGACTCTCAAGAGTCTTCTCCAACACCACAGTTCAAGCATCAATTATTCAGCACTCAGCTTTCTTCACAGTACAACTCTCACATAAATACATGACCACTGGAAAAACCATAGCCTTGACTAGACGGACATTTGTTGGCAAAGTAATGTCTGCTTTTGAATATGCTGTCTAGGTTGGTCATAACATTCCTTCCAAGGAGTAAGCGTCATTTAATTTCATGGCTGCAGTCACCATCTGCAGTGATTTTGGAGCCCCCAAAAATAAAGTCTGACACTGTTTCCACGGTTTCCCCATCTATTTCCAATGAAGTGATGGGACCGGATGCCATGATCTTTGTTTTCTGAATGTTGAGCTTTAAGCCAACTTTTTCACTCTCCTTTTTTACTTTCATCAAGCGACTCTCTTTGGTTCCTCTTCACTTTCTGCCATAAGGGTGGTGTCATCTGCATATCTGACGTTATTGATATTTCTCCTGGCAATCTTGATTCCAGCTTGTGCTTCTTCCAGCCCAGTGTTTCTCATGTGTACTCTGCATATAAGTTAAATAAGCAGAGTGACAATATACAGACTTGACATACTTCTTTTCCTATTTGCAACCATGTCCAGTTCTAACTGCTGCTTCCTGACCTGCACACAGGTTTCTCAAGAGGCAGGTCAGGTGGTCTGGTATTACCATCTCTTTCAGAATTTTCCACAATTTATTATGATCTACACAGTCAAAGGCTTTGGCATAGTCAATAAAGCAAAAGTAGTTTTTATGGAACTCTCTTGCTTTTTTGATAATCCAGTGGATATTAGCAATTTGATCTCTGGTTCCTCTGCCTTTTCTAAAAGCAGCTTGAACATCTGAAAGTTCATGGTTCACATACTGCTGAAGCCTGGCTTGGAGAATTTTGAACATTACTTTACTAGCATGTGAGATGAGTGCAATTGTGCAGTAGTTTGAGCATTCTTTGGCGTTTCCTTTCTTTGGGATTGGAATGAAAACTGACCTTTTCCAGTCCTGTGGCCACTGTTGAGTTTTCCAAATTTGCTGACATATTGAGTGCAGAACTTTCACAGCATCATCTTTTAAGATTTGAAATAGCTCAACTGGAATTCCATCACCTCCACTAGCTTTGTTCTCAGTGATGCTTCCTAAGGCCCACTTGACTTTACATTTCAGGATGTCTGGCTCTAGATGAGTGATCACACCATCGTGATTATCTGGGTCCTGAAGATCTTTTTTGCATAAATGAAGTTTAAATAACACCAAAAATTAATGTATCTAACTCATCACCTAAACTGCAATTATTAAAATTTTAGTTCACAATACAAAATTAAGATTATTGACTCTAATAGAGGCTATAATTATACATATACACTTATATGAGCCTAATTTATTAGATTAAATACATAGGTTGGATCAAACAAGAATTTAGGGTATATAGGGAATCAGATCAATTACAACCACTTAGTACATAGTAGGTCCAATAAGGTCCTTGTGATTATAGACCTAGGGTACTGGTCACTTGGTATGTGAAGCAGGTATCTTTTATGAAACACAAATCATCAAATTTGAGAAGTTACACTATTTCAGAAAATTGAATTAGGTTTTTCAAAAAGTAATTTTTTGGAAATGGTGTTTTGCCTGCTCTAAATCTGAAAATGTTTTAAATAGAATACAGTTTAATGATTTCATCTCTTCATTATAATAACGTTTATTATCCATTATAATTAACTGAATGCAATACTTTTAGCACAAATCATCTTTACAAATCCTACTGAAGCAAAGCTTCATAAAGGTAATTTTTCATTTTATGCTGCTGCTGCTGCTGCTGCTAAGTCACTTCAGTCCTGTACGACCCTGTGTGACCCCATAAACAACAGCCCACCAGGCTCCCCTGTCCCTGGGATTCTCCAGGCAAGAACACTGGAGTGGGTTGCCATTTCCTCCAATGCGTGAAAGTGAAAAATGAAAGTGAAGTCTCTCATTTATGATGGTATTTTAAATATATTTTTCATAGAATGATTTCTAAACTATATTCTTACTTTTAAATGCTATACCAGATTCCTCAATTTAGACATTTGTTCAGTTTAGTTCAGTTGCCCAGACATGTCTGACTCTTTGTCACCCAATAGACTGCAGCATGCCAGGCTTCCCTGTCCATCACTTTCCCAGAGCTTGTTCAAATTCACGTGCATTGAGCCTGTAATGCCATTCCAAGCATCTCATCCTCTGTAATCCCATTCTCTTCCTGCCCTCAATATTTCCCAGCATGAGGGTCTTTTCCAATGAGTCAACACTTCTCATCAAGTGTTGAAAATATTGGAGCTTCAGCTTCATCATCAGTCCTTCCAATGAACATTCAGGACTGATTTCCTTTATAATTGACTGATTTGATCTCCTTTCAGTCCAAGGGACTCTCAAGAGTCTTTACCAACCTCACAGTTCAAAAGCATGAATTTTTCAGTGCTCAGCTTTCTTTATGGTCCAATTTTCACATTCATACATGACTACTGGAAAAACCACAGCTTTGACTACACAAACCCTTGTTAGAAAAGTAATGTCTTTGCTTTTCAACATGCTGTCTAATTTGTCATAGCTTTTCTTCCAAGAAGCAAGGGACTTTTAATTTCATGGCTTCAGTCATCATCTTCAGTGACTTTGGGGCCCAGAAAAAAAGCTTTGTCACTGTTTCCATTGTTTTCCATCTATTTGCCATGAAGCAATGGGACTAGATGCCATTATCTTTGTTTTTTTAATATTGAGTTTTAAGCCAGCTTTCTCGCTCTCCTCTTTCACTTTCAGCAAGAGACTCTTTAGTTCCTCTTCACTTTCTGCCATAAGTGTCATCTACATATCTGAAATTATTGATATTTCTCCTAGCAATCTTGATTCCAGCTTGTGCTTCATCCTGCCCAGCATTTCACATGATGTACTCTGCATATAAGTTAAATAAGCAGAGTGACAATAGAAAGCCTTGACGTACTCCTTTTCCAATTTGGA
Source organism: Bos indicus (assembly GCF_029378745.1). NCBI lineage: Eukaryota > Metazoa > Chordata > Mammalia > Artiodactyla > Bovidae > Bos > Bos indicus. The sequence continues at coordinate 22,799,702 of NC_091776.1, read as the reverse complement.
ACCAGTCCATGTCCTGTTTGGATTGTTGCACCTGCATACATGTTCTTTGGAAGCAGGTAAGGTGGTCTGTATTCCCAACTTTTTAAGAATATTCCACAGTTTGTTTGTTGTGATGCACACAGTCAAAGGCCTTGGGATAGTCAGTTAAGCAGAAGTAGATGATTTTCTGGAACTCTCTTGGTTTTTCTATGATCCAACGGAGGTTGGCAATTTGATCTCTGGATCAAAGATTATATCTCTGCCTTTTCTAAATCCAGCTTGAACATCTGGAAGCTCTAGGTTCATATATTGTTTAAGCCTAGTTGGAGAATTTTCAGCATTACTTTACTTGCATGTGAGATGAGTGCAATTGTGTGGTAGTTTGAGCATTCTTTAGCATTGCCTTTTTTAGGGATTGGAATTAAAACTGACATTTTCCAGTCTTGTGGCCACTGCTGAGTTTCCCACATTTGCTGGCATATTGAGTGCAGCACTTTCAAAGCATCATCTTTTAGGATTTGAAATAGCTCGGCTGGAATTCCACCTTTGTTGGTTGTGATGTTTCCTAAGGCCCACTTGACTTCATATTCCAGGATATCTGGCTCTAGGTTAGTGATCACACCATCGTGGTTATCTGGGTCTTTTTTTTTTTTTTTTGGTATAGTTCTGTGTTTTTTGCCACCTCTTCTTAATATCTTCTGCTTCTGTTAGGTCCATACCATTTCTGTCCTAACTGTGCCCATCTTTGTATGAAACATTCCCTTGGTGCCTCTAATTTTCTTGAAGAGATCTTTAGTCTTTCCCTTTATATTGTTTTTCTTTATTTCTTTGCATTGTTCACTTAGTCAGCTCATTGAAAGAGACCCCAATGCTTGGAAAGATTGAAGGCAGGAGAAGGGGATGACAGAGCATGAGACTGTTGGATGGCATCTCTGACTCAATGGATATGAGTTTGAGCAAGTTCCAGGAGATGGTGAAGGACAAGAAGCCTGGCATGCTGCAGTCCAGAGCGTCACAGAGAGTTGGACCTCTGTCGTCCCCTTCTCCTGCCTTCAATCTTTCCAAGCATTGGAGTCTCTTTCAATGAGCTGGCTAAGTGAACAATGCAAAGAAATAAAGAAAAACAATATAAAGGGAAAGACTAGAGATCTCTTCAAGAAAATTAGAGGCACCAAGGGAATGTTTCATACAAAGATGGGCACAGTTAGGACAGAAATGGTATGGACCTAACAGAAGCAGAAGATATTAAGAAGAGGTGGCATCTTACTTATTGTTAAAATAAAGATAACTAGTTTGTATCTTTTCTGACAGAATGGATAGAAATTCTGGGCCATGAAATCTTAAATAATAAAATGATCATTTCACAGGACATCCATAAAGGTCTCCTATTATCTATACTGGCCAATTTGTGGCACTGGAATTCTTGACTAGTTGAGATGAAGAAAAATATTGGTCTGCCGAGATGAAGAAAAATATTGGTCTTTCCAGTACTTGGATTTCTTTTTCTTTAATTCATCCCTTCATTCAAGTGTTTTTTTTTTTTTTTCATTTATTCCATATATATTTTTGAATACATGTTATAGGTTAGGTAGTCTGTTTGAGGTACTCAGTGCTGAAAAGACTAACATGGCTTTTTGGCTCTAGGTGATCTTTATTTCATATCTTCATAGAAAGGAAACAGGTTATTTAAAATCGACAGGAATGGCATTTTTGAAATATGCAACTACTGTTGAATTGTTGCTGTGAGGAATAGTAATATTCAGCTTCTGTCCAAGTTTCTTTTCCTTCATGACCTCAGCTCTTGGTCTTTTCCTGCTGTTCTGTTGCATTTCCCACAATTTTAATGACTTCAGTGTTACTGAGCTACTATGCAAAATGAAAGAAGTGCCATTCCCTATATGAAGTGCTCAAAGTTTATATTTTAAGCTCAAGAATATATTTAAAAGATATATTTTTTAAATACATATCTACCTCTCTGCTCAATTTCAATTTTACCTGTTTTCAGGGATGGTTTCTCTCGAATCTGCATACTGTCTGCCCAGGATTTTGCTGTTTTAAGAACTTTCTGATACTTCGCCAAAAGAGAAGAGCTTCTCAATCATGAATTACAAGGAAAGTTTCTCATCCTAAAGGCTCTGTACAAATTCCTATACCTACTCTTACAGGAGTTAGGAATTTGTTATTGTTCAACTATCTTATTCCCATTGCATTTAGGTTATAACAGAACACAAATTTATGAAAAAGAAATACAAATATGTATTTATAGATGAAAATTATGTTGTTATTAAACCACAGGGGTCAAAATTTTCAGTGATTATTTTAGTGTCAGAAAATATTAATATTTTAAATATAAGAAGGAAATTTATAATCAGACATGAAAATGCTTTTTTTTAACCAACTTATAATTAAATGTTGTAAATTACCCTTGAAATTACAAAACACATGCACACACAGAAAAGAGCCCCACTATGCATGTTTAGGTGAGGTCACCTATCCCCATTTGAGTCCCCAGTCCCTCACTCTCCTCTAGAACACTTTCTTATGTGTTTAGACAATAAACCATATCCTGAACTACTGAGGCTCAAGCACTTCCAAATGATAGGGATACAATAGTGTATATAGCCCCTTTCCTCATGAAATTACTATTTTGGGAGGTCAGAACAGAAAGTGTATAAATATTAAAGATCATTTCAGACAGCAAAAAAGCATAATAAAGAAAATTAGAGGTGACAGAAATAAAATAAATAATAAATAAATAAATAAAAAATTTTAAAAATAAAAATAATGTATATATATGTGTGTAACTGAATTACTTTTCTGTACATTAGTAATTCACTCAACATTGTAAATCAATTATAACTCAATAAAACACTGAAAAAGAATCTCAAAAGAACTTAAGTTCTTAAAGACTATCTTTTCTCCAGTATATTTCAGGATGAAGGGAACTGTTCATTTTCCCAGTTACCCATCCCCACATCAACATACCCCTCTGCTAGTATACATAATGTAGCTATATGTGTACACATAATATGCATGTTGAAATTCCAGTGTGCATCTGGGATTACCCACAAAGGAGTTGTTCTTCTGAAAACTCCATGCAAACAAGCTGTGGTTAAAGAGCTAATGCCACTTACAATCACAGTCACTGAGCTATGTGATAGAGTGCCAGCCAAGTTTTTTCCACAAAGTACTGCCAGTGCCCAGGTTCTAGACCAAAATAGGAGAGGAGCTGGGTCACTGCTCCACTGTTCATGTTGCTTAAGTACTCACCCAACTCCTAAGCCTCCCTCTTCCAAAGTCTTAGTAGCCAGGCTCAACTAGACTTCTGTGTTCCCCCCTTTAGCATGCAGTGGGCAGAGAGAGCGCCTCATACCTGGGACCATTTATACCTCCCAGTGTTTCTTTCAAGGACCACAGTAGGCCTGGTGTGAGTCCTACTTAGCCATTATCCTTGCTTTCCCCATATGGATGCATTTACGAAATGGCTATCAAAACAGAATCATGGTGAGACACTGATGGAATTTTAACCTTCATAAACATGATTTACCTGTAGACTATTATTGATTTAGCAATCACTTTGACTATCACAGGCTAAATATACACTAAAGAATTTTTTTTTTAATCAAAGAATTTTTTTACCCCTCCAAAGGGAAAGTCTGTTAACTTCTAATAGTTGGAAGAATTAGAAAGAACCTCAAATTGCAGGCTATAAACAGGTGTTTTGGTCACTCAGGCCCTGAGCAACTTCAGAAAAGTGTTGAATTTTGCAACAGCTGGTAACTTTACAAAAAATGTATTTTGATTCTTCAGCTTGCCTGATTATGGTTGGAACTGAAGACAGTAAGTGCTTTGCTAAGCTTACAAAAAGATACATTGAGGAAAGAAGTCAGATTTCCTAATACCCAGGGTTTCTTTTTTTTTTTTCCTTCCAATCTTCAATAATCTTTCACAAAGTTCTTTCCTGTATCACACCCTTACAGCTAAAGTTAGATGTGTGAAATGCTTATGGTATTTTCAGCTATATAAACACTGAATTAACTTTTTAAGCAAATGAAATGTTTAGTTACAAAACTCTTTACATATTCTGCTACATAGATGAGTGTCAAATAAGTTACATAGACACAAATGTTTATTAATCTCATTTAAATTATAATCAAACTGCTTGCAAATGTGTCTATCTGGCTGGAAAACTCATGAAATTTCCTTGAAAATATTCATGCTGCCCTAAGTATTTGCCACCTTTCACTGTAATGTACAATCTGCATTGCTAATTTGTTCACATAATTTTCAGAAGATAATTATCCAAATCGCTATCTCTTTTCAAGTAAATTTTTGTGTGTATATATATATATAGTTTTATTTTTAATTATAATTTCTTTGTAATTATTCTTGAAAATAAATGACATCATTAACAGATTAATTGGATATTTCCATTAGATCTCTAAATTTGTAATTGGTTTATAACATCTCTGTATTTATTTAAAAATATTTCTTATGTATTAATCTTTCTTCTAACTCTCTTCTCAGTGCCTTGCACACAAAGACTTTTCCCGTGTTAAAAGAACATTGGGACATTTTTTTCCCCCAACAATTTCTGGGAGGTTTTAAAATTTTTTTCCTTGTATTTAAAAGTGTAATGAAGTGATGTTAATATAAGTATTCCAATGCTTCTTCCCTCAACAAATGAAATTATTAATTATTGGAGTTTTGCTATTTAAATATGCCATCCTCACTTAAGGACTTCCCTGATAGCTCAGTTGGTAAAGAATCCACCTGCAGTAAAGGAGACCCCATTCAGTTTCTGGGTTGGGAGGATCCACTGGAGAAGGGATAGGCTATCCACTCCAGTATTCTGGCTGGAGAATTCCATGCACTGTATAGTCCATGGGGTTGCAAAGAGTCGGACACGACTGAGCGACTTTCACTTCACTTCACTTCATCCTCACTTAATGTTTTTAAAAGGATATATTTACGATAAACTGAATTCTTACATATAATTAATTCCATTTCTTTTTTTTTCTTTCTTTCTTTATTTTTATTTTTTTACTTTACAATATTGTATTGGTTTGCCATACATCATCATGAATCCGCCACAGGTGTACACGTGTTCCCATTCTGAACCTCCCTCCCACCTCCCTCCCCATACCATCCCTTTGGGTCATCCCAGTGCACCAGCCCCAAGTTTCCTGTATCCTGCATAGAACCTGGACTGGCGATTCATGTCTTATATGATATTATACATGTTTTAATGCCATTCTCCCAAATCATTCCCCCCCCAACAGAGTCCAAAAGGCTGTTCTATACATCTGTGTCTCTTTTGCTGTCTCGCATACAGACGAATTAATTCCATTTCTTGATTTCTTTTTCTATTACACTTAGTTGTTATTTTACTTACCACATTACTTTAGCTATTTACTTCCCCTGTTTCACTTTCTAAGCTTCTCAAACTGAACCAAAGCAAACTCAGCACACTTCCTGCAAATTCCCAGCCCTCAGCAGAGCCTTCCACTCTGCTAGGTAGATGGTGTCTTCTAGAACAGATCACAGTATTTGATGCAAGAACAGGTTTTTTGTATGCTGCATTCTTCAAACACACATCTCTTGTTCACCTCCAAAATCCAGTGCACTGCCAAGTCAACTAAAAGTAGCTCTAACTTGTCTCCCTATCTCTTCATCTCCATTATGAAGTTAAACTTCATCATCAGTGATCTGCTACAATGGCCTTCTACCTGAGTCTCTGCACATATTGTGAACTTCTCCAAACTAGATCTCATTCAGTGATTCAGTAATCCCGTCAAGATGCAAATTTGAGCATCATTCATCCTTCTTCAAGTTCTTCATGGCCCTGAGGATAAAGGCAAAACTAATTTAATAAGAACTATGAGGCCTCACATGCTCTGTTTCTTGCTCACTTTGCTGCTTTATCTGATAACTGACTTTACTCCAGTCTTCCATCAGCTCCTCAGATTTGTTTGCTGGTCCTCAGATATATTTGTATGTTTGCTCCAGCCTGGGAGCTTATACCTGCACTTCTTTCTTTCTGACTATAAAGAGTCTTCATCTTTTCCCTTCAGTTACTATTCCTCTTTCAGATATAAATGAAAGCACTTCTGAGACTCTGTATTCTGAGTCAGGTGCTTTTGTTATCTGTTCTCGTTTAACTAGGTTCCATTCTTCTATGGCTCTTGTATCATTTTGAAAGTATACACTGTGATTTGTCACTTATTAATGATCATCGCCCCAGTTCAACAATGTGGTCCATGAAATACAATATTCACTGCATCATCCTGACACAGCACAGTACTGAACACACTGTAAAAGCTGAAAAGAAAAAAAAAATACAAAGTAAACAAATACGCACTTTATAGTGATACTATTTTTTATTTCTGAATCCATTAAACATTGAAGGAGGCAAATTAGAATCAAGTTTTATTTTAACTTGTTATTTCATTTAGTTTTTCTTTCATTTACACTTGAAAACTATTTATATAAATATTTGGTATGTAGCATATATTTGGGGCTCCCCGGGTGGTGCAGTGGTAAAGAATCTGCCTGTCAATGCAGGAGTTACAAGCATGATGCCTGGTCAGGAAGATCCCCTGGAGGAGGAAATGGCACCCCATTCCAGTATTCTTGACTGGGAATTCATGGACAGTAGAGCCCAGTGGGCTACTGTCAATGGGGTTGCAAAGAATTGGACACAACTGAGAATGCATGCATAGAGAATGTATTTGCCATATAATCAGAAAAACTTACATTCATGGTCTATCATATTTTCTATCATTATATAGTAACTCTCTTTGTCCTCATAAACTTTCCCTTCTCTTTGAATTCAAATATTTCTTATTTTAAAGCTTGATTTGTTTTTCTTGATTTTGCATTTCAATGTTGAACATTGTCCACTGTACAACTTCAACATTTTAAGGCACTTTGTTCCAAGCAGGGCTCTGAGTTAAATTTCTGTTTATCTTTCATCATATGAGTTTATTTTTTCTGTTAAAAGCAAACATGTTTAATTGGTTTAATTCACTTTGAGATATATTATCTGCATTATATTATTAAGATGGTAATGATAACCCTGTATGCGAGACAGCAAAAGAGACACAGATGTATAGAACAGTCATTTGCACTCTGTGGGAGAGGGCGAGGGTGGGATGATTTGGGAGAATAGCATTGAAACATGTATAATATCATATGTGAAATGAATCACCAGTCCAGGTTCAATGCATGATAGGATGCTCGGGGCTGATGCACTGGGATGATCCAGAGGGATGGTACTGGGAGGGAGGTGGGAGGGGGGTTCAGGATGGGGAACACGTGTACACCTGTTGCAGATTCATGTTGATGTATGGCAAAACCAATACAATATTGTAAAATAATTAGCCTCAAAATAAAATAAATAAATTTATATTAAAAATAAATATTGACAACAGATTTCTATTTTCTTTTGGTAAAAATATATTTTACTTCAATAGATTCCTATATTCTATATTAAACATAAGTTGGGGTTTTTTGTTTGTTTGTTTTTTACAATGCTGCCTGATTTACTGAAAACACTGTTTTCGTCAGTTCTAGAAATGCTAACACATTTAACATTATATAGTATGCTTAGACCTGTTTTCCACATGCAAGTGTCTAAATCCAATCTGTTGATCCCATGTGAATCAGAAAAATAGTACACCATCACTACATTTTTTCTTCCTTTCAAAACCCCTAAAATCTTTTTTCATTTTTTTTAATGATTTTTTTAATCTGGGTTTACTATTTAACAAGTGATATTATTACATAATATCATTATATTTAATTAGCAAGAGCAAATTTGTTAGTTAATAACTATATTAATTTCAATAATTTAGTTACACATTTAACTGGTGCCCCACCCATTGTTGGTATTTTATTTATTTCTAGTCTATTTTGTGAATTCCTTATTTTAATTCATCTTTAATTAGTTAGTAGGCATCTTCAAATGGATTTTTGCCAAAAGAGTAAATCAGAGAATTTGGAGTCTGTGTACTTGAAAATGTGTCTTGGTTTCCAATTTAGTTTCAGTTTATTATGAAATTCTTGTGTCATACTCTCTCTTTTACATGTGAAACTACAGATGTTGCTTCACTGTTTTCTGGTTTAAATTACAGCACTGAAGAAGATCAAGGCTTCCTCACAACCACCTTCTAAATTAATTGCTTAGTCTTCTGGAATGCTTGCATTGTTCTCTTTAATCATTGAAATCCAGGGTGGCTAAGAAGGCTAGGCTCTGCTCACATCTGTTTTCCTACCTCTTAGAAGCCCATCTAATGTATTTTTCTACTCACTTATAGTTTGGCTAAACCAGAAGACTGGGCTGTATCAAACAGAATGGACATGTAAATGATGCATACACTTTTTGGCTTAGAGAACATTTCCTTTCAGGGTTCTGCATTCCCTGATTTCATTCAGGAATGATTTTGCAGGTCTTGTAATTAAAGATGAGAGCAAAAAGATGGAAGGACCCTGGGTCCATGAATCCCTATGTGGAAATTGCCTGATGCATATTGGGCAAATTATTTTGTGTAACTATTACCTGCAATATTTGGAAAAACAGATCAAATGCTTATCAACCTGGTGTTCTATACAAAATGATAAGGACTGACAGAAGGCTAAGAAAGATTTATGGAATAAAGGATGTTCAAATACATTTAAAGAAATTTTCCAACTCAGCTTGAAAGTTTTTAATAAATAGGAAAAGAGTACATATAAAACTATGCAAGACACACACACACACCAATACACACACTTAATTGTAATATAAGCAAAAAGATTCACAAGAGAGAAAATGAAATCTTATAGCTCAGTTGGTAAAGAATCCGCTTGCAATGCAGGAGACCCAGGTTTGATTCCTGGGTTGGGAAGATCCCCTGGAGAAGGGAAAGGCTACCCACTCCAGTATTCTGACCTAGAGAATTCCATGGACTGGATTCACAAGGAGTCAGACACAACTGAACAACTTTCACTTTCACTCAGCAATAAGTAGAATTTGCATAATCATAATAATATAAGTATATTTGACAACACATTGAAATGTAACAATAATCATAATATGTGAGAGAAGTGCTAGGTAGGTAGAATAGGATAAAGGAGCCCAGAGTGGTGGTGGTTAAAAGACAAAGAAGGGAAAAGCCCATGAAAATAGAACAAAGGAAGGTCCAAAGATGAAGTGAGGACCTCAGGTAAAACAAACAGCACTCCTAGCTAGCCCAATTTACACAGGGCAGGCCCAGGGAGGAGAAAAAACATATAAAAAAAGGAGCCAAAATTGGGCTAGGGGCCTCTCTTCTCTGCATCTCTTGGGTCAGCATGCCCTCACATCTCGAGGGTGTATTTTCCTTTACTTTCTAAATAAAACTTAGCTGTAACATGGAGCTGTAACACTGGTCCATCTGAAGGCTGTAACGCTGGTTGATCCATTGCTTCAAATTTTTGTTGCAACAAGACAGAACCGAGGAAATTACAAACTCCCCAACAGAAGAACAGGATGTCTGAGAGTGAAAGTGAGAAAGAGAGAAGTCAACATAAAAAACCAAATTTTAGAAAAAGGTAAGAGCAAGATAGGAATATAGCATGCATTTTAGAAATATTAAAGTAGAATAAAGAAGTAACATAACTGCTAGTAGTTGCTATTAAGTAGTAGAGATAACCTGGTAAAGAGAATGAGAAAGTAGCTGTTGGTATGCCTATTTTTATCATTTTACTTTTTATAAATGAATAATGCATATGCATTGTTGTTGTTTTTTAGGCACTAAATCATGTTCCACTCTGATCCCACATGGACTGTAGCTCACCAGGTTCCTCTATCCATAGGGATTTCCCAAGCAAGAATAAGGATTGGGTTGTCATTTCCTTCTTCGGGGGATCTTCCCAATCCAGGGACCAAACCCATGACTTCTGCACTGGAAGGTGGATTCTTTACCACTGAGTCACTTGGGAAGCCCACATATGTATTATTGTTACAAAAATAAAATTAAATAAATCAATATTGAACATAGTAGTAAATTGAAGTCATGAATGCATAAATACCCTCTTAGATATTATGGAATTTGTGGCTCTTGAATTCATTATGTACACAACTTACTAAAAAAAAAAAATGAAAGAAACACTTCAGTTTGCAAAAGTGCTTTATAATGTCTGAGAATGTTGATATGCATATTGATATTAATTAGGGGTTTACTGTGTTCACACATATTTAGGAAGCTACTGTATTTTCCTTTTTAAGAATCACAACTCACTTCAATACATTTTAAATGACTATTGAGTCCACAAGGAAAAAACCATTTCAATTTTGTGTGATCCATTTTTTTTTTCACAAACACATACTGACTTTTTATACAATATTTTATGTAAAATCATTGTATCTGGAATGTAAAATATCAATCCTTAATATTCTATAAATCCATAACTTTATTTTATTCCTGTATTGCCTAGGGATAGACACAAGGACTTCTGGAAATACTACTTTCAAGCATTATTAATAAAGCAATAAGCATTATAAATAAAGCAATAACCATTATTTCAAAAGAATCTCAGTGGAGAACAGATTTGGGCTAACTAAGTACACAAATAAGAGCACTACAACACTTTATGGATAAGGACTCAAAGGTTCAGATCCAAACTGAAACAACCACAAAAAAAATCAGTGCCTTGGCATCAGGGCTACTGAAGAAAGAAGAGTCAATGTAGTCAAAGGATTAATATCCAATGAATACAAAATGGCTACTATGGAAATCAGATCTGCATTCCAATAGATAATCCATTCTACATCTTGAAGTTGGAATATGCATATTCATACCCATATAAATATTCATATATTTTTGTGATATGTGATAAAGTTCTCGAGGTCCTATTTAGGGATATTATCTTGCCTTTCTCTTTTTTAACAGTTTTATTGACATACATTTTTCATATGATATAGCACATTTATTCAAACTATGCAATACAATTTAAAAACATCCTATTCACAGAGATGTGCAACTACCACCCAGGTCTAATTTTAGAACACTGCCTCATTCCAAAATGAAACTCTATACACATTAATTTGAGAAGACACTTGAGAGTCCCTTGGCATCAAGGAGATCAAACCAGTCAATCCTAAAGTAAATCAGTCCTGAATATTCGTTGGAAGGACTTACGCTGTAGTTGAAACTCCAATATTTTGGCCACCTGATGTATTGAAGAACTGACTCATTAGAAAAGACCCTAATGCTAGAAAAGATTGAAGGCAGAAAGAGAATGGGCCAACAGAGGATGAAATGGTTGGATGGCATCACCGACTTAATGGACATGAGTTTGAGCAAGCTCCAGGAGCTGGTGATAGACAGAGAAGCCCAGTGTGTTGCAGTCCATGGGGTCACAAAGAGCCAGACACAACTGAGTGACTGAACTGAACTGATACACATTAGCAGACACCACACATTCTTATACCCACTACCAACCTGATTCCAGGAAACCAATAATATATTTTCTGTCTCAACATAGTTGCCTATTCTGAACATCTTATATAAATGGAAAGTGGTTTTATGAGGGGCTTTCTATCACTTTGCATAATACTTTCAAGGTTCACCTATGTTGCAGTATGTACTGGTGATTTATTATTTTCTTTATATTGTTCTGTCAATTCACAACTATCTGAAATGTTTAATTTTAATTGTTTTGCCAGTATTTCCTTTATTTTGTGAGAGAATGGATCACATCTCTAAAATAGATCCTAACTTCATCATTCTGGAAGTCAATTTCTTCATTTTGTTTTCTAAAAAAATACTTTTACAAGTTTAAGATGTCATCAATTTTTGGTATTATTTTAATATATTTTATCAATGCATAATGCTGCTTTTTTAATCTTTTTAATTATATAGAGGTACATATACAAAGTAGTCACAGAAAAGGAAACACAGAGTATGCAGCATATAAAACAGTATATATCCTAACAAAACAGTATGAATTCCAGGTACATAATGTTTTTGAAAATGCTTGTAGTCTTACAAATTGTTTGCAAAAGAAAACTGCTGCAGGTTTATAATAAAATGAGCAGTATTTTAGACAGGTTCCCTATGGTTTTCTCTCAAACTCAGGGAAGTTTTAAAGGTCAGCAACCAACTGGTTTGTCATTTGATACATAGGTGACTTGAAATAAATCAAAACAAGGACTGGAAAATATTTTTAAATGAGAATTGCATAGTGGACATCCAACAGAGAAGCCTTTATATACTTTAGATCCCTGAAAATATAGGGGAGGTTAAGTGTTTTGAAAAATATCCATAGGGTGCTCAAAGATAATAAAGTACAGAAATATAATTTGTAAAATATTACACAAAAGATTTATGTAGTGTTCATAATGTAGATCTTTATCTTACGATCAATTAGCCAATGCCTAGGGCACTGCTCAAAAAGGAATTTGTCCACATAATGGGACCTCCTACTGTGTTATTTGAGAGGGGAACTCTGCAAGGATCGTGAAATGAAAGAACAAAGCTACTTTAACTTGAAACCTTGAAACAACTAATTTACCTCCTGGATTAGATTTCACTCTTTTTCCTGGACATGTAGCCATGGGCATGAAGATTTGAAGAGACTTTAGTTCACTGCTTGAATAATAAATAACTTTACCAATGTTAAAAGTCAAAGGTATACCTCGAATGCAAGTCATTCATTTCTTCAATTAAAACAAAATAAAGGAAAAACATAATGATGTCATAATATTATTTTAAATGTTTGATTGACAAAGTTGAAATAATCAACTAATGTCACATTAGGTACTGTACTCAGAGAATACTCAATACATGTTTTCCAAATGATATTACTAAAAAGTATTGCAAATATAAAATTCTAGTACAATTTAAAATCAGAATCTAACTGTGATTCTAATTTGAAATCTAATTTGGAATTTATTCTGATTCTAAAATATAAAACCCAATCCAAGTCCAGAAAGAGATAGGACTTTAAGGTTAAACTTATTTGATTGGATATTGTGATATGAAATATCTCCTGCCATATTAGTTAGCAAGAAATGTCACAGCTATCTGAGATTCTGGCCCACCAAATGTGAATGAAGCCTCCCAAAAGGGAACACAATGCCTGCAATCCAGCAGACTCTGCCATCCACCATGGTGATTGCTGAGGAGCAGGGGGAGGGAGATGCAAGAAACAGCCACCCACCCCATCTGCCACCCCTTATGCTGAACATGGAATTAAGGACATAAACAATCAAGAAACAGGATTTGCACCCCTCCTCCCCCGGATAGCTGAGGTGTATATGAAAGCAGTGAATCAGTGAGCCCAGAAGCTTGCATCTTCCCTTACACAAAAGAACACTAAAATTCCTTAACCTGGTACCTGGTTTTCCTTACTTAACAATAATCTCTGATGTTCAGACTGCCCCATTTGTTGCAAACTTGTATTTAGCCTGACTCCCCTCTCCTGCCTCCTCAGAGCAGTCTCTCAGGGCTACTGAGATGGTCTCTCCTGGGTTCAGAGAGCTTAACATTCTCACCAAATAAAATATGCTACTTTCAGGTTGAGACTAATTTTTTAGTTGGCAATATATATATATATAAATTTATAAATATATATTATTACTTTGAATACAGGTTATTATTAAAGGCTTAATATAATTAAATGAACAAAGATGTATAATTATTATTACCTTTACTATATGTAGTAATGGGCTCCTTGAGATAATATGTAACAAAATTCCTTCCTTGAAAGTCAAGTCTCAGGAGAGGTGGTACTAAGTTGGCAGAGGAATAGGATGGGGAGACCACTTTCTCCCCCAACAAATTCATTGAAAGATCATTTGAACGTTGAGCAAATTCCACAAAACAACTTCTGAACATTGTCAGAGGACACCAGGCATCTAGAAAGGCAGCCCATTGTCTTCGAAAGGAGATTTTTATCATGGGTGCTGTATGGATAGAGAAGTCTTGAGGCTACTGTAAGAATAAGACTGAAAACCAGAGGCAGGAGGCTTAAATCCAAAACCTGAGAACACCAGAAAACTCCTGACTCCAGGGAATATTAATCAATAAGAGCTCATCCAAAAGCCTCTATACCTACACTGAAACCAAGCTCCACCCAAGAGCCAAAAGTTCCAGAGCAAGACATACACAGAAATTCTCCAGAAACACAGGAACATAGCCCTGAGCTTTAATATACAGGTTTCCCAAAGTCATACCAAACCCATAGACACCTCAGAACTCACTACTGGAGACTTCATCACACTCCAGGGATAAGAAATCCAGCTTCACCCACCAGAACACCAGTGTAAGCTTCCCTAACCAGGACACCTTGACAAGCCACTCATCCAACCCCACCCACAGGGAGGAACCTCCACAATATAGAGGAACCACAAACTTTCAGAATACAGAATGGCCACCCCAAACACAGCAATCTAAACAAGATGAAAAGGCAGAGAATTACTCAGAAGGTAAAGGAACATGATAAATGCCCACCAAACCAAACAAAAGAGGAGGAGATAGGGATGAATAATGCAATAACTGAGATCAAAAGCACTCTGGAGGGAACCAACAGTAGAATAACTGAGGCAGAAGATAGGATAAGTGAGGTAGAAGATAGAATGGTGGAAATCAATGAAGTAGAGGAAAAAAGAAAAAAGAATTAAAAGAAGAGAATGACCTCAGAGATCTCTGGGACAATGTCAAATGCCCCAACATTCGAATCATAGGAGTCCCAGAAGAAGAAGACAAAAAGAAAGGCCACGGGAAAATACTTGAGGAGATAATAGTTGAAAACTTCCCTAAAATGGGGAAGGAAATATCCACCCAAATCCAAAAAACCCAGAGAGTCCCAAACAGGATAAATCCAAGGCAAAACACCCCAAGACACATATTAATCAAATTAACAAACACCAAACACAAAGAACAAATATTAAAAGCAGCAAGGGAAAAATAACAAATAACACACAAGGGGATTCCCATAAGGATAACAGCTAATCTTTCAATAGAAACACTTCAGGCCAGAAGGGAATGGCAGGACATACTTAAAGTGATGAAAGAGAAAAACCTACAACCCAGATTACTGTACCCAGCAAGGATCTCATTCAAATATGAAGGAAAAATCAAAAGCATTACAGACAAGCAAAAGCTGACAGAATTCAGTACCACTAAACCAGCTCTTCAACAAATGCTAAAGGCTCTTCTCTAGACAGGAGACACAGAAAGGGTGTATAAACTCGAAACCAAAACAACAAAGTAAATGGCAATGGGTTCATACTTATCAGTAATTACATTATATGTAAATGGGTTGAATGCCCCAACCAAAAGACAAAGACTGGCTGAATGGATACAAAAACAAGACCCCTATATATGCTGTCTACAAGAGACTCACCTGGAAAAAAGGGACACATGCAGACTGAAACTGAAGGGCTGGCATAAGATATTTCATGCAAATGGAGACCAAAAGAAAGCAGGAGTAGCAATACTCATATCAGATAAAATAGACTTTGAAATAAAGGCCATGAAAAGAGACAAAGTATGACACTACATAATGACCAAAGGATCAATCCAAGAAGAAGTTATAACAATTATAAATATATATGCACCCAACAAAGGAGCACCACAATATGTAAGGCAAATGTTAACAAGTATGAAAGGGGAAATTAACACTAACATAATAATAGTGGGAGACTTTAATACCCCACTCACACCTATGGATAGATCAACTAAACAGAAAATTAGCAAGGAAACAAAAACTTTAAATGATACAATGTACCAGTTAGACCTAATTGATATCTATAGGACATTTCACCCCAAAACAATGAATATCACCTTTTTCTCAAGTGCATACGGAACCTTCTCCAAGATAGATCACATCCTGGGCCATAAATCTAGTCTTGGTAAATTCAAAAAAATTGAAATCATTCCAAGCATCTTTTCTTATCACAATGAAGTAAGATTAGATGTCAACTACAGCAAAAAAACTATTAAAAATACCAACATATGGAGGCTACACAACACGCTTCTAAATAACGAACAAATCACAGAAGATATCAAAATATGCATAGAAACAAATTAAAATGAAAACACAACAACCCAAAACCTATGGGACTCAGTAAAAGCAGTGCTAAGGGGAAGGTTTATAGCAATACAAGCTTACCTCAAGAAACAAGAGAAAAGTCAAATAAATAACCTAACTCTACACCTAAAGCAACTAGAAAAGGAAGAAATGAAGAACCCTAAGTTTAGTAGAAGGAAAGAAATCATAAAAAATTAGGGCAGAAATAAATGCAAAAGAAACAAAAGAGACCATAGCAAAAATCAACAAAGCTAAAACCTGGTTCTTTGAGAAGATAAATAAAATAGACAAGTTATTAGCCAAACTCATCAAGAAACAAAGGGAGAAGAATCAAATCAACAAAATTAGAAATGAAAATAGAGAAATCACAACAGACAACCCAGAAATACAAAGGATCTTAAGAGACTACTATCTTCAACTATATTTCAATAAAATGCACAAGTTGGAAAAAATGGACAAATTCTTAGATAAGTATAACCTTCCAAAACTGAATCACGAAGAAATAGAAAAATCATACAGACCCATCACAAGCATGGAAATAGAAACCATAATCAGAAATCTTCCAGCAAACAAAAGCCCAGGTCCAGACGGCTTCACGGCTGAATTCTACCAAAAATTTAGAGAAGAGCTAACACCTATCCTGCTCAAAGTCTTCCAGAAAATTGCAGAGGAAGGTAAACTTCCAAACTCATTCTATGAGGCCACCATCACCCTAATACCAAAACCAGACAAAGATGCCACAAAAAGAGAAAACTACAGGCCAATATCACTGATGAACATAGATGCAAAAATCCTTAACAAAATTCTAGCAA
Source organism: Bos indicus (assembly GCF_029378745.1). Classification (NCBI taxonomy): domain Eukaryota; kingdom Metazoa; phylum Chordata; class Mammalia; order Artiodactyla; family Bovidae; genus Bos; species Bos indicus. Next base: position 22,782,852 of record NC_091776.1, on the reverse strand, counting down.
TCAGAATCCAACAATATATTAAAAAGATCATACATCATGACCAAGTGGGCTTTATCCCATGGATGCAAGGATTCTTTAATATCCACAAATCAATCAATATGATATACCATGTTAACAAATTAAAAAATAAAAAACATATGATTATCTCAATTGATGCAGAGAAAGCCTTTGACAAAACTCAACATCCATTTATGATTAAAAAAAAAAAACCCTCCAGGAAGCATGAATAGAAGGAACATACCTCAGCATAATAAAAGCCACATATGACAAACCCACAGCAAACACTGAAAACTGAAAGAATTTCCCTTAAAGTCAGGAACAAGACAAGGGTGCCTACTCTCACCACTACTATTCAACATAGTTTTGGAAGTTTTAGCCACAGCAATCAGAGAAGAAAAAGAAATAAAAGGAATCCAGATTGGAAAAGAAGAAGTAAAACTTTCACTGTTTGCAGATGACATGAGCCTCTACATAGAAAACTCTAAAGACTCCACCAGAAAATTACTAGAGTTAATCAATGAATATAATAAAGTTGCAGGATATAAAATTAACACACAGAAATTCCTTGAATTCCTATACACTAACAATGAGAAAACAGAAAGAGAAATTAAGGAAACAATTCCATTCACTATTGCAACGAAAAGAATAAAATAGTTAGGAATAAGTCTACCTAAAGAAACAAAAGATCTAAATATAGAAAACTATAAGACACTGATGAAAAAAATCAAAGAGGACACAAGTAGATGGAGAAATATACCATGTTCATGGATCGGAAAAATCAATATAGTGAAAATGAGTATACTAACCAAAGCAATCTATAGTTTCAATGCAATCCCTATCAAACTACCAATGGTATTTTTCAGAGAACTAGAACAAATAATTTCACAATTTGTATGGAAATACAAAAACCTCGAATAGCCAAAGCAATCTTGAGAAAGAAGAACAGAACTGGAGGGATCAACCTGCCTGACTTTAGGCCCTACTACAAAGCTACAGTTATCAAGACAGTATGGTACTGGCACAAAACAGTGATATAGATCAATAGAAAGCCCAGAGATAAATCTACACACCTATGGGCACCTTATCTTTGACAAAGGAGGCAAGAATATACAGTAGAGAAAAGACAATCTCTTTAACAATTGGTGCTGGGAAAACTGGTCAACCACTTGTAAAAGAATGAAACTAGAACAATTTTACACAATACACAAAAATAAACTCAAAATGGGTTAAAGATCTAAATGTAAGATCAGAAACTATAAAACTCCTAGAGGAAAACATAGGCAAAACACTCTCTGACATAAATCATAGCACGATCCTCTATGACCCACCTCCCAGAGTAATGGAAATAAAAGCAAAAATAAATAAATGGGACCTAATTAAACTTAAAAGCTTTTGCACAACGAAGGAAACTATAAGCAACGTGAAAAGACAGCCTTCAGAATGGGAGAAAATAACAGCAAATGAAGCAACTAACAAAGGATTAATCTCAAAAATATACAAGCAGCTCCTGCAGCTCAATTCCAAAAAAAATAAACAACCCAATCAAAAAATAGTCCAAATAACCAAACAGACGTTTCTCCAAAGAAGACATACAGATGGCTAACAAACACATAAAAAGATGCTCAACAGCACTCATTATCAGAGTAATGCAAATCAAAACCACAAAGAGGTATCATCTTATGCCAGTCAGAATGGCTGCTATTAAAATGTCTATAAACAATACATGCTGGAGAGGGTGTGGAGAAAAGGGAACACATTACACTCTTGGTGGGAATGAAAACTAGTACAGCCACTATGGAGAACAGCGTGGACATTCCTTGAAAAACTGGAAATAGAACTGCCATATGACCCAGCAATCCCATTCCTGAGCATACACACCAAGGAAACAGGATTGAAAGAGACACATTTATCGCAGTGTTCATTGCAGCACTGTTTATAATAGCCAGGACATGGAGGCAACCTAGATGTCCATCGGCAGATGAATGGATAAGAAAGCTTTGGTACATATACACAATGGAATATTACTCAGCCATCAAAAAGAATCCATTTGAATCAGTTCTAACGAGGTTGATAAAACTGGAGCCTATTATACACAGTAAAGTAAGCCAGAAAGAAAAAAACCAATACAGTATACTAACACATATATATGGAATTTAGAAAGATGGTAATGATAATCCTGTATGGGAGACAACAAAAGAGACACAGATGTATAGAACAGTCTTTTGGACTCTCTGAGAGAAGGCAAGGGTGGGATGATTTGAGAGAATAGCATTGAAACATGTATATTATCATATGTGAAACAGATCGCCAGTCCAGGTCTGATGCATGAGACGGGGTGCTGAGGGCTGGTGCACTGGGATGACCCAGAGGGATGGGATGGGGAGGGAGATGGGAGGGGTGTTCATGATGTGGAACACATGTATACCCGTGGCTGATTCATGTCAGTGTATGGCAAAACAACTATAATATTGTAAAGTTATTGGCCTCCAATTAAAATAAATAATTAAAAAAAAAGAAAGTCAAGTGTCTCTGGCTAAACAAATACAGTGTTACTTTTTTAATGTAAGTCCTTAAGGGATGGCTATAAGTACTGTTAGGCAGTTAGAATAGGAAAAGGGGGTCCAGAATGGCTGTGGCTAAAAGACAAGGAAGGGAAAAGCCTGCAAAAACAGAACAAAGGAAGGTCCAAGGACCAGAGTTAGGACCTCAGGTAAAATAGCAGTCCTGCCTAGCCCAATTTACATAGGGCAGGCCCAGGGGGAGGAAAAAACATATAAAAAGAGGAGTCAAAGGCCCAGGGGTCTCTCTCCCGCACGCATGCTCTCTGTCTCTGTCTCTCTCTTTCTCTCTCTCTCTCTCTCTCTCCCCTCTTCAAGTCTTTTGGGTCAGCATGCCCTCATGCCTCAAGGATGTATTTCCCTTCATTTTCTAAATAAAACTGAGCTGTAAGATGGAGCTGTAACACTGAGAGCTGTGATGTGCTGAGGGCTTTAATGTCCATTGCTTCAAATTTTTGTTGTGACGAGAAGAACCGAGGAAATTACACACTCCCTTGACAGTACCATGGGTTAAGAGGTAAGCGTGGTTTTTTTTTGTTTTTTTGTTTTTTTCATGACCCAGATCACTGGCAAGTGCCAGAAAACTGGTAACTATCTCATAAATATTTGCAGAATTTAAGAATGAATGAATTACTGAATAAATGTTATTATAATATTAAGTGAAAAAAATCATAAATACTCTCTGAAACATCCAAGTTGCAGACAGAAAATATTACCAATGAGTTATTAGAGCTGAAAATATTACCAATGAATTATCAGTGATCAATTAATGATTTCTTGCTGCTGCTGCTGCTAAGTTGCTTCAGTCGTGTCTGAATTTGTGCGACCCCATAGACGGCAGCCCACCAGGCTCCCCCATCCCTGGGATTCTCCAGGCAAGAACACTAGAGTGGGTTGCCATTTCCTTCTCCAATGCATAAAAGTGAAAAGTCAAAGTGAAGTCGCTCAGTCGTGTTTGACTCTTAGCGACCCCATGGACTGCAGCCCACCGGCTCCTCCGTCCATGGGATTTTCCAGGCAAGAGTACTGGAGTGGGGTGCCATTGCCTTAATAGTCTCTAAAAGGAAAGATGCCTAAAAACATACATATTTACATGAAGTGAAGTGAAATATTTCCTGCCATATTGATAAATAAGATGTGGCTGCCATTAGGGATTCCTGCCTTCCAAACAATCAAGAAAGTAGGATTTGATCCCAGATAGCTGAGATGCATATGAAAGGAATAAGTTCAGTGAGCCCAGACATTTGTATCCTCCCATACATGAAAGTCAGAGAAGGCAATGGCACCCCATTCCAGTAACTTTTGCCTGGAAAATCCCATGGACGGAGGAGCCTGGTGGGCTGCAGTCCATGGGGTCGCTGAGGGTCGGACACGACTGAGTGACTTCACTTTCACTTTTCACTTTCATGCATTGGAGAAGGAAATGGCAACCCACTCCAGTGTTCTTGCCTGGAGAATCCCAGGGACAGGGGACCCTGGTGGGCTGCCATCTATTGGGTCACACAGAGTCGGACACGACTTAAGTGACTTAGCAACATACATGAAAGTGAAAGTTGCTCAGTCAGGTCTGACTTTTTGTGACCCCATGGTCTATAAATTCATGGAATTCTCCAGGTCAGAATACTGGAGTCGATAGCCTTTCCTTTCTCCAGGGGATCTTCCCATTCCAGGGATCAAACCCAGGTTTGCCACATTGCAGGTGGATTCTTTACCAGCTGAGTCACCAGAGAAGCCCCAGAATACTGGAGTGGGTAGCCTATTCCTTCTGCAGGGGAATTTCCTGACCCAGAAATCAAACCAGGGTCTCCTGCATTGCAGGTCAACTGAGCCACCAGGAAAGCCCAATAGAAGAGCACTAAATCCCTTAATGTGAGATAGCTGGTTTGCCTTAATTAATAATAACATTTTGATATTCAGATTACCTGCCCCTTGCTACCAAACTTCGATATAGCCTGAATCCTCCCCTTGCCTGCTTGGGAAAATTCTCTCAGGGTCACCTGGGATTCTATTTTCTGGGCCAGTTGTTGTTATTCAGTCCCTCAGTTATGTCCTATCTTTGTGAAACCATGGGCTGCAGCACACTACACTTCCCTGTCCTTCACTATCTCCCAGAGTTTGGTCAAACTCATGTCCGTTTAGTCAATGATGTCATCCAACCATCTCATCCTCTATTGCCCCCTTTTCTTCTTGCCCTCAATCTTTCCCAGAATCAGGGTCTTTACCAATGAGTCACCAAAGGATTGGAGTTTCAGCTTAAGGATCAGTGCTCCCAATGAGTATTCAGTGTTGATTTCCTTTAGAATTGACTGGTTTGATCTCCTGGATGTTCAAGACTCAAGAGCCTTGTCCAGCACCACAGTTGGAAACCATCAGTTCTTCGGTGCTCAGCCTTATTTATGGTCCAACTCTCACATCTGTACATGGCTGCTTGGAAGACCATACTTTTGACTATATGGACATTTGCTGTCAAAGTGATGTCTCTGATTTTTAATACGCTGTCTAGATTTGTCAAAGCTTTTCTTCCAAAGAGCAAGTGTTGTTTTTTTTTTTTTTAAATTTCATGACTGCAGTCACCATCTGCAGTGATTTTGGAGCCCAAGAAAATAAAGTCTGCCACTATTTCCAATTTTTCCCTATTTGCCATGAAGTAACAGGACTGGATGCCATAATCTTCCTTTGAATGTTGAGTTTTAAGCCAGCTTTTTCACTTTCCTCTTTTACCTTCATCAAGAGGCTCTTTAGTTCCTCTTCACTTTCTGCCATTAGGGTGATGTCATCTGGATATCTGACATTACTGATATTTATCCTGGAAATCTTGATTCCAGCTTTAGCTTCATCCAGTCTAGCATTTTGCATGATATACTCTGCACAGAAGTTAAATAAGCAGGGTGAGAATACAAAGCCTTGATGTACTCCTTTCCCAATTTGGAACCAGTCATTGTTCCATGTCTGGTTCTAACTGTTTCTTCTTGAGCTGCATGAAGGTTTTTCAAGAGGCAGGTAAGTTGCTCTGGTATTCCTATTGCTTTAAGAAGTTTCCACAGTTGTTGTGATCCACACAGTCAAAGGCTTTAGTGTAGTCAGTGAAGCAGAAGTATGTTTTTCTGGAATTCTCTTGTTTTTTCTGTGATCCAATGGATGTTGGAAATTTGGTTTCTGTTTCCTCTGCCTTTTCTGAATACAGCTTGTACAATCTGGAAGTTCTGGTTCACATACTGTTGAAGCTTGCTTGAAGGATTCTGAGCATTACCTTGCTAACATGAGAAATGAGTGCAATTGTGTGATAGTATGAACATTCTTTGGCATCGCCCTTCTTTTGGATTGGAATGAAAGTTGCCCTTTTTCAGTCTTGTAGCCACTGCTGAGATTTCCAAATTTGCTGGCATATTGAGTGCAGCACTTTAACAGCATCATATTTTAGGATTTGAAATATCTCAGCTGGAATTTCATCACCTCCACTAGCTTTGTTTGTAGTAATGCATCTTAAGGCCCACTTGACTTCACATTCCAGGATGTCTGGCTGTAGGTGAGTGATCACACCATCGTGGTTATGAAGGTCATTAAGATCTTTTCTGTGTATTCTTGCTACCTTTTCTTTACATCTTCTGCTTCTGTTAGGTCCATACCATTTCTGTCCTTTACTGTGCCCATCCTTGTATGAAATGTTCCCTTGGTATATCTAATTTTCTTGAAGAGATCTCTAGTCTTCCCCATTCTATTGTTTTCCTCTATTTCTTTGCATTATTCACTTAAGAAGGCATTTTCTTCCCCAGGCTTGAAGTCCTCATAATTCCCACTGAATAAAACACTCTCTACTTTGAGGTTGTGATTGTGTTTTTTTAGTCAACAATGACCACTTTCACTGTTTAGAATGTAAACATTGATTTTCATAATTTATCAGATGTTTTGATTACTTAGTATTGAAAACATTTTTAAAATGGAAGATTATATTCTATTTTTTTTAATTAGACTTCTCTCTCAGAGAATTCTCTCTTAGATGGGAAATGAAAGAGACATGGTATTATAACTAAGTACACTAAGAAAATACATAAAAATGATAATATAAACTTCATTATATAAAATCACCTGATTCATCTAAGAGTTACTAGAACATAGTAATGGGGAAAATATATAGAAAGTATATCCTAAGATGTAAACTAATTTCTATTATCTTTATATAGGCCTAATTAAAATTACTGACTCAATGGACGTGAGTTTGAGCAAGCTCCGTGAGTTGGTGATGGATAGGGAAGACTGGCCTGCTGCAGTCCATGGGGTCACAAAAAGTCGGTCACAATTGAGGGACTGAACTGAACTGAATTAAAATTAATTCCTGGGGGATTCCACTGTGATCCAGTGGTTAGGACTCTGCAATCTCACTACCAAGGACCCTTGTTGAAACTAAGATTCCACAAGCCACACTGTATGGGCTTAAAACAACAACAACAACTAATCCTAACAGACTGTCAAATTATGAGAAAAATAAACTCTTATAATGACAACAAAAACCATCAATGATTTGGAATTTTTAAATTGCCTTTTGAAATATTTAAATTAGCAGTCTTGTCTAAGCCAAATTTCTCATGCTTCTTGGTGCAGTTTACTCACCTATATGTTGGATTATTGGATTTCAGAAATGCTGATATTCTTTCCATGTCTAATATTTTAGGTGATTTTTCAGTCATTAAGGGTAATTATATTTTGAGTCTTTTTACATAAAATCATTGCAAAAATAATATTTTTATAAATTCTAAAAGTATTTTAATGACATCTATTTTATTATTTATTTAAATTACCATATACTTATTAAATAATTACAAAATTAATTTAAATATATATAAACATATATTCATTGAAGAAAATTTGAATATAATAAAAATTAAAATTTATATACTCAGAAAATGATCACTCGGGTACATAATTCTGCCTTTTTATTCTGTTTTTACTGTATAGGAGTATGTAAAAGAGGAGAGGCAGATCTATGAATAAGAAAATACACTGTGATATTATTTTGCAATCTACTTAAAATTGAACTTGGGATCAGCTTTTTTTTCTTAATTTGACTCCACATCACCTGGCCTAAGTCCTTCTCTCCAATCTTATCGTTAAGCTTCTCATATTTGTTACTTAAATGATTCCTCTAAGGGAAGTTGAGTATATTTTCTTAATTACTAAATTTAGTCACAAGACTTGCTTTGGCCAGTAAGGTGTTTGCAATGGTGACAGAAGCAGAAGCTTGAAAACTGTTCATCTATGTCCACTTCTTTGTGCTCATCTCTCTCTATTGTTAAAATGTGCTTGGACTAGCCTGCAGAAGGAACAAGAATGAAAATCTGAGGCCATTCTAGACAAGCAGAAAGTTAGTCCAACCTATACGTGTTGTCAAGTACACACCTGAATCTACCACAGAGCACCTAGCTGGCCCACAGCTGACCACGGATGCAGGAGTGAGCCAAGCTGAGACCAAAAGATCCACATAGTTGGCCTATAAACTCATGACTTAAACTTATGACCTAAATTATTGCTTTAAGCTAGTGTGTTTGAGGTGGTATTCTTGTGGCATATTAGCACATTCTTGTGGCAATGGATATTAAGTATTCAGAAGAAAAGATAACAGATTTTATTATCTGGAAAACATAAGTAACTCATTTATATGTGAGAGTCAGTAAGATTTACCACTAGTACGGGGTTTGCAGCTAAGAGCCAAGTCACAGGAAAAGGGGGCTTAATACTTTCAAAACAGTTCATCCAGATTCCACCCCGGGGCCTTCACCCTACATCTGTACCCATCACACTGCCAGTTGTCCAGCTGTTCTCCTAATGTCAGTCCCCAAAACAATAGCAAAAACCATTTTGTATTTAGTGTCTTAAAGAGAACAAAGTATATTTATTACATCAGAATGATTAATAATAATAATAATAATGAAATTGCTTTCTTACTGAACTACTTATTATCTTGTATCAAGGGAAAAATTTACTTATTAAAAACATGCTGAGGGAAGACTAGGGGGACAAATTTAGTTCAAGATTGTACCTCACGAGTAATCTTCTTCTGGCTAAAGCTGCGGTCTCAGATGGAGGCAAGCCCTGCCCACATCCATCCTATATATGGCCATGCTATGGAATCTAAAGTTAAGTAAACTCTAAAATAGATTTGAATTAGACTTTTAAGCTGCTGCTGCTAAGTCGCTTCAGTCATGTCTGACTCTGTGCGACCCCATAGATGGCAGCCTACCAGGCTCCCCTATCCCTGGGATTCTCCAGGCAAGAACACTGGAGTGGGTTGCCAGTTCCTCCTGCAACGCATGAAAGTGAAAAGTGAAAGTGAAGTCGTTCAGTCGTGTCCGACTCTTAGTGACCCCATGGACTGCAGCCCACCAGGCTCCTCCATCCATGGGATATTCCAGTCAAGCGTACTGGAGTGGGGTGCCATTGCCTTCTCCTGACTTTTAAGCTAGTCTGGATTAAATTTTAATAGCCAACATAACCAAAAAATAATGAAATTTAAGTATGAAGAAGACTACTTTTTGGTGCAAATGAAAGGTTCACTGTAGCACAAGAAAGGCATGGTTTATGGAAAGTGGCATTTTCATGACACTTCACTAAGTTGAAACTATCCAATGAACTGATTATACATTTTGAACTTTGAAATTCAAAGTGATTGAATAACACTTTAGTTAACATTTGAATAACAATTTGGTCTCTGGTTAACATTTTCCTTTAACGTCATGTATGTCTGTCTGTACTCAAAACAAAAATGAACATGAAAAATAAGTATCTTATATATGGAAGTAAATTCCCTGGTTGTTTTGAAGTCACACATTTCTTTTGACTTAAATGATGATATTGGGTTTAGCTGTTCAAATCTAATACTGTACTTCCTTAAATTGAAAAAAATTATAAAAGATTTATAACACTTCACATATTGTAAGATAATTCACTTCAACTTTTATTGTAATTTTTTACAGCTAAAATTTTAAGTAAATACTTTATTGTACTTTGCCAAGTTTTATGTCTCAAGCAGTGTTTTGTGAAGATTATTTCTAGTTTTAACTATTCAGTCTGATACAACTTGCTCCATCTTATTTGCAATCAATTTTATTGAATTACTAAACCATCTAGATATGTTATGTTTGATTGTAGCTAGACGTCTTTGTTGAAAAATATTATTTTTTGTAAGCATTACTTACTGTTTTCCCAAGAACAAGCAGTACCATTTATATGATATATATGAAATAATATAAGCCAAAGTTACACGCCTTAAGTTATCCTAGACATTTTACTACCCTCAAGACATCTTATTTTTGATTCACTGTTTTCATTAAGTTCCCTTTTCAACAATAGTGTTTAACTTTAATGCTATTTATTTTTACTTCTGTCTGCTCTGAAGGGATTCAATTCTAGTTGGTACCAAGCATACAGTCATCTGATGGCTGCTTTGTTTTTTAAAGAAGTTGAGGTTATTTTCTTTCAGTTCTATCTTGATGAAAAGTAAACATAAATATATTTTATCACTCAGAAAATTAAAAAAAAATATACTGCAATTATAAAACTGTGTGGCATACAGAAATGTCAATGCACAATTTCATTCTATATGAAATTATTAAAAGAAAATATTCAGCACACATACAAATTCTGTTTATTCATAATTAGGAGTCATGAACTAGACTGATAGAAAGTCTTAAGACCTCTGTTAAATGATAAATTGAAATTACTTTTGCTTAGAACATTTTATTTCTCCATATAAGGGAACATTTCCAAAATATATAAAATATATATTTCAAGTATATTTTCTATTAGAAGAAGGTAACCTTTTTTTTTTTTTTTAATTGTTGTTCAGTTGCTCAGTTCTGTCTGACTCTTTGCACCCCCATGGACTGCAGCACACCAGGCTTCCCTGTCCTTCACTATCTCCCAGAGTTTGCTCAAACTCACATCCGTTGAGTTGGTGATGCCATCCCATCATCGCATCCTGTTAACCCCTTCTCCTTCTGCCCTCAATATGTCTCAGAATCAGGGTCTTGTCCACTGAGTCAGCTCTTGTGTTAGGTGGCCAAAGTATTGGAGCTTCAGCATCAGACCTTCCAATGAATATTCAGAATTGATTTCCTCTAGAATTGACTGGTGTGATCTCCTTATATTAAAATGAATCTTTAGATGAAAATGTTTCAATTTGTAATAAAAGTGTAGTTGGAGAAAATGCTGTATTTTATGTAACAGAAAACTTGCATCCTTATATTCATGTTCATATTTTACAAAAGTTAAGTATAACTTACAATATGCAATTGACAAGACCAGATGATTATCTACTATGATAAAATAAACTCTATTCAAAAATTAGGATGACACTCTCAGGCTCTCAATAGCCACTTCTTATGTTCATTTCTTTAAAATCACTTGTGAGTAATTTGGAGGTATAGGAAACAAAAGAAAGGATCACCAATTTCATCAGACACCATTAAACTGTCATTGTTACAGATGGTAAGGTAGATTCTCCGAGTTGCTGACCCAACAGAGACCTTATAACTTCTTGCTAGCAGAACTGTAATTTTAGATGAGGAAGGGGAATCAATGTACTTAAAAGCAGGAAATGGCTCATGATTTCTAGTTACTACAAATTGTCTTTTTCCCCTTTGCTGGATCCTGGCAATTAGACTTAAGAGAAATTATACTGGAGGATCTGGCAAAGAATTTGCTTTCTCATAAAATAAGTGGGCACCCAGAGAGACAGGAGGCCATTGGAGTTCACCCTGGAGACACACACAGTTCTGGTACCTGTTTTGGGAAGTTTCTTATACCAGAACACTGGTCCTTGTAATTACCATTTTGGAATACTCCCTGTAGCTTATCTGCATTAGAATGGGCCCAGCCCACCTGCCTTCCAGCATCAGTAATGGGGTACCTCAGATCCTGCTGCTCCCTGAGCTGGGACACAGACCCTCCCACCAGCAAACCTGTTGCCTTAGGACCCCCTGAGTCCCCAGCCACTCTGAACCAGCCCAGTCTATTAGTGTCCCAGCACTTGCTGGGGTACCCTAAGGCCCTGCAAGCAGAGACCTCAGGTCCCAGCTCTGCCTGCACTAGCTCCAGGACCAGCAACCCCAGCCCCACCCACCAGGGAGCTGATGCCAGCTTCAGAATCAGCCTGTTACAGAAGCCAGAGGCTCAGGCATCTACCTAGATGGGCCACAGTCCCACCCATCAGTGGCTGATACCAGCTCTGTGACCCCATTCTTCCCACCCCTAATCCTTGCAGCCAGCAACCCCAGAACCAGTCTGTCCCTATTACCTAGTTGGTGCTAGCCCCAAACCCTGGGGCACTGGCCGTGCCCAACAGGGAGCTGATACCAGCTCCAGAATGACCACAGCCCAGAACCCTGCTGTGTTAGGAACTGTCCTCACCAACCAACAGGCCAACACCACACTGCAGGGCCCTGAAGCCAGAGATGCCCAAATGTGGCTCTGCCTACCAGCAGGCCAATGCTGGCTGCAAGACACCTTGGACCCCTCAGTCAGCCACCTCTGGTTCTGCCTTCACTCACCAGCAGGCTGACACCAACTTAGGAACAATTCTGATACCACAGCCAGTCATGTCAGGAACTAGGCCCTCCCACCAGCAGCCCAATGCTAGATTTGGGGCCCCTTGGACTGGGCTTCAACCACCAGTGGGCCAGCACTAGCCCTAGGATCTCCCAGAGCTCTGTAGCTGGTGGCCTCCCCACAAGGCAGGGCGTGGCAACCATTCTGATCAGAAGCCAGTCATCCTACTAGAACACTCACAGTAGTCAGACAAGTAAAACATATAAAAGAATCCAAAATAGAAAGGAAGGAAAAATGTCGCTATTTACAGATGACATGATACTGTACATAGGAAAGCCTAAAGATGCCACCATAAAACTACTAAAGCTCATCAATGAATTAAGTTGTGGGATACAGGCTTCTCATGTGGTGCTAGTGGTAATGAATATTACTCAGCCATAGAGAAAAGAATGAAATCTTCTCATTTGAATTATGACTGGACTTAGAAAGTACTATACTGAGTGAAATGTTTGACAGAGAAGGACAAATACCGTATGATTTCACTTACATGTTGAATCTAGAAAACAAAACAAGAAAATAAACACAACACAACAGAAAAGTAATCACAGATTTAGAGAACAAATAGCGGTTTCCAGGCGGAAGCAGGTGGAGGAAGGAGAGAAGTACATGAGAGAGATTAAGAGGTACAAACTTGTTTTGCACAATGAATGAGTCACAGGTATGAAATGTGCAGTGTGGCGAATACAGTTAATAAGTATGTAATATCTTCCTATGGTGACAGATGGTAACTAGACTTGCCATGGTGATTATTTTGAAATGTATAGAAGTGCTGAGACACTGGTTTATAATAAGAACTAACATAGTGTTTTCAGAGAAGGCAATGGCACCTCACTCCAGTACTCTTGCCTGGAAAATCCCATGGACAGGGGAGCCTGGTGGGCTGCAGTCCATGGCGTCGCTGAGAGTCGGACACAAATGAACGACTTCACTTTCACTTTTCACTTTCATGCATTGGAGAAGGAAACGGCAACCCACTCCAGTGTTCTTGTCTGGAGAGTCCCAGGGACAGGGGAGCCTGGTGGGCTGCTGTCTATGGGGTTACACAGAGTTGGACACGACTGAAGTGACTTAGTAGCAGCAGCAGCATGGGTGTAATGTATAACACAATAAACATAATTAACATGGTTATATGTTATATATGAAAGTTTAATAGAGTAAATCCTAAGAATTGTTATCACAAAGAAAACTTTCTTTTTCTATTTCTTTAATTTTGTATCTATATGAGATGATGAATATCCACTAAACTTATCATGGTAATCATTTCATGATGTTTGTAAATCAAATTCTGCTATACATCTTACACAATGTTGTATATCAATTATATCTCAATAAAACAAAAATTTTTAAGTGATTAGAAAATAGACAATTTGATACTCTCTTCCATAAAGCAGACATTTTGCCTGTAGTTACAAAAACCACAGAATGAATATGAAAAAAAGAAAGTGAAAAGCAAAAGTCTGTATAAGTGCCAAATGTTCAGAATGAGTCGGTATTTGGTTGCTTCATTAATATTTCAACAGAAAAAATATAATAAACTTGATTATAATTGCCATGAAATTTGGGTGCAATTGCAGTGGGATAGCTACTAAAAAAGATATTTGTTTGAGTTGAATTTTGTCCCCCAAATATGTTGGAGCTCAATTTTAGTCCATTCAGGCTTCTATAACATTATATAAACTGGGTGGAATATAGGAATAAAGAAAGGAAAACATTATCTTTTAATGTTCGGAAGGCTATAACTCCAAGGTCAAGGTGCCACCAGATTTGGTGTCCTGTGAGAGCCCATGTCATAATTCATAAGTGAACTTCTTTTTGCTATGTTCTTACATGGCGAAGGAGCAAGAGATCTCTGCAGGGTTCCCTGTAGAATTAATTCATTTCTTCAAAGCACCACCCTCATGGCCTCATCACTTCCCAAAGGCCCCATATCAAAATACAATCACAATGAGGTATAGGCTTCAACTTATGATTTTGGGGAAGATAGATTCAGTTATAGGAGGCACTAAACCCCAATATCTCAGAATGTGATTTTTTTGGGGGGATCAAGACTTAACAGGGGTGAGCAAATTAAAATTAGGTTATTAAGATGAGCCCTAATACAATCGCTCAACATTCAGAAAACTAAGATCATGGCATCTGGACCGATCACTTCATGGCAAATAGATGGGGAAACAGTGGAAATAGTGTCAGACTTTTATTTTGGGGGGCTCAAAAATCACTGCAGATGCTGATTGCAGCTGAAATTAAAAGACACTCACTCCTTGGAAGGAAACTTATGACCAACCTAGATAGCATATTAAAAAGCAGAAACATTACTTTGCCAACAAACGTCCGTCTAGTCAAGGCTATGGTTTTTCCAGTGGTCATGTATGGATGTGAGAGTTGGACTGTGAAGAAAGCTGAGCGCGGAAGAATTGATGCTTTTGAACTGTGGTGTTGGAGAAGTCTCTTGAGAGTTCCTTGAACTGCAAGGAGATCCAACCAATCCATTCTAAAGGAGATCAGTCCTGGGTGTTCACTGGAGGGACTGACATTGAAGCTGAAACTCCAGTACTTTGGCCACCTGATGCGGACAGCTGACTCATTTGAAAAGACCCTGATGCTGGGAAAGATTGAGGGCAGGAGGCGAAGGGGATGACAGAGGATGAGATGGTTGGATGGTATCACTGACACAATGGACGTGGGTTTGGGTGAACTCCGGGAGTTGGTGATGGACAGGGAGGCCTGGCGTACTGCGGTTCATGGCGTCACAAAGAGTCAGACACAATTGAGAGACTGAACTGAACTGAATATAATATGACTTATGTATTTATAAAAAGAGAAAAATTTGAACATAAACACTGATAAGCTCATGGAGAACTCTTGTGAGGACCGGAGTTATGCTGCCACAAGCCAAGGTACCACCAAAAGCTAAAACAGAGGCCTGGAAAATATCCTCTCTAGTGCCTTCACAGGGAGATAGTCCAGCTAATGTCTTGATTTTAGACCTCTATTCTCCAGAACAGTGAGATGATATATTTCTATTCCTCTGAGACACTGGCTTTTGGTACTTTGTTACTGCAACCCTAGGAAGCTAATGCAACATTTAAGTATTAAAAATGCAATAATTTAATCAAGTAATAAAGTGAGATTTTTAAAAACAAATCTAACTAGTAAAACTTACTTAGCTGAGCATATGAGTCCATATATAATGAGGGTTAATAAATACAGCAAAATTCCTAAAATAAGACTCACATTAATTTTCAATCTTCTGAAAGTCTATAATAGAAAATCAGTATTTTTTCCTTAGATTCCCTTAGATTTAGGTAGCAATATAATATCTTTGAATTTCAGTCCATTGACAGTGTACCCTTTAGATGAGTTTACTTTGATATTTTTATAATGCAATCACCTAATCCATGCTTTCTTAGTCATTCAGCATAACAATATCATATGATTTATCTTTTGAATAAGGTGATACTTTTCTCAGTTGTATATGAGTCACAGATTGCTTTCTGTTTTTCATGCTTTCTTTTTTTTCCCACAGCAGAGGGAAATGTGAGCTCATTTCCTGCCAAACAAAGTAACTGCATAAAAAAGGGAGGAAACATATTAAGATGGAAGATTTACTTTTTAAAGAAAAGGTTATGGCATTAAAGCCATTTTTTTTATGAAGGTTGAAAGGCAAAGGTCTAATGTTTATCTTTCCAAGGATGACAGGTCAACAGTTAAAACAAATAATGAAGACATCCTATTCTGTTCAACCTTGGCTAGAATAAATTCTGAGGGAGTTTAACAACAAATTGTCTGATTCTACATAAATCAAAATTTTGTAAAGAAATTATTTTAAGCTAGTTTTCTTAACAGTGAAAAATTCTACATTGTATTACTATATTAAGCATATTAAATTAATAAACATGGACTATTATGGCAAATTAAAGGTAAGTAATCAGAACAGATATATTCCCAAATTGGGATAATCAAAGTTACAATGATATTCATAATCATTTAAGAGTTTTATTCATTGGCTATATGCTATTTCAAACTGTACCAAAAGGGGGGGAAATGGCTGAACCCTCAAAAGTTTTTACTTCCCTTGTAACTTTTTTATGTCCAGTATAGCTGTTTCTCAGGCAGATTTCATAGAATACCACAGAACACAAAACAAGACTTTGTGTTCAATAAAGTCAGAAATGCTGTGCACAATAGCCTGCACTGAACACTCACAAAACATATAGGCATATCAAAACCAAGGAACATTCTACAGTGAAAACTTCTGAAATGTCATTAAGCCCTAAGTTTTCCTTATTCTATTAGGAGATACTAATTTCATGAAATACCTACCAGTATCACTAAGAACTGTTTGCTAAAATATAAGAATGTGATATATAATACTTCAAGAAACTAGAAGTCTATTAAAAAAAAAAAAGTCTAGAGTCTATATAGCTGAGTCTATTAAAAAATAAAAGTCCTTTTTTGAGTAATAACAAGTCATTCCCCATAAAATGTAATTACAGAAGAAACTTAAAATTATGTATGCCATTCAATAAGAAAAGAATATATATTACCATAATATATTGTAGGCTAAGGATCAGCAGTCTTTTTCTGTAAAGGGTCAAATGGCAAATATTTTAGACTGTAGTGGGAGCTATTCAATTGTCAGAAGTACTCAACTTTCTCATAGACAATATGTAAATAAATGAGTTTCCCATGTTCCATTAAAACCTTATTTGTGGACAAGGACATTTGAATTTTACATCATTTTAATGTCCCCTACATTTTATTCTGATTTCTTTTCAACCATTAAAAAATGTTTAGAGTAAAAAAAAAAAAAAAAAAAACACCTAAAAAACGAAAAGTGTAAATAAGCCAGATTTCACCTGTGGGCTGAAGTTTGTCAAAATCTTATCCTAGAATATTAATTCTATGGATTTTTTGTATTCCACTTATATATACCTTTTAGAAAGGAATGGAATGTTCTTACATTCAGCCTTAGATTATTTGGTCCAGATTCATATATATTGTGGTGTTGGAGAAGACTCTTGAGAGTCCCTTGGACTGCAAGGAGATCCAACCAGTCCATTCTGAAGGAGATCAGCCCTGGGATTTCTTTGGAAGGAATGATGCTAAAGCTGAAACTCCAGTACTTTGGCCACCTCATGCGAAGAGTTGACTCATTGGAAAAGACTCTGATGCTGGGAGGGTTTGGGGTCAGGAGGAGAAGGGGATGACAGAGGATGAGATGGCTGGATGGCATCACTGACTCAATGGATGTGAGTCTGAGTGAACTCCGGGAGTTGGTGATGAACAGGGAGGCCTGGCATGCTGCAATTTATGGGGTCGCAAAGAGACAGACACGACTGAGTGACTGATCTGATCTGATCTCTGATATATATATATTCAAATCTTTAAATTGCAGTGCCAGGCTATGGAAATTATAGTGTACTTTAATGAATTATATTTATGTCTGCCTATTCTTTAATAGGTATGTATTTAGACAAGTTCTCTTTTTTTTCATTTTCTTAACATATGTGCAGTCTCATGACCATGAAAAATAAAATAATACACTGTGATGCTATCTAACCATCTCATCCTCTGCCCTCTCCCTTCTCCTTTTGACTTCAGCCTTTCCTAGCATCAGAGTCTTTTCCAGTGAGTCAGCTCTTCGCATGGAAAACAAAAGAAAGGGAAGCATAATTTGTGACTTCACCATAATCACATTTAAAACTATGTAAATGAGCTTTTTATTATGCTTAAGAAAAAATGTGAAAAATATGCATCAATTATATGATGAATCCTGTACATTTTTCTGGAACTTGACACTTTAAAATCATCCTTATATCCTTATATCTTTAAAATAATCCAGGTCGACAACTCTTTTTAATAATGTGTTCTATTTCATTCCTCTGCAGTACCCTGATTTTAATATTTATTTATCCCTTTTCTATTATGACTTGTTTGGTTCTCATTTGGTGCCTTTATATACAATATTTCTATGAATATTTTCTTAATGGATTCTTATATATCTGTCCAAAATTCCTCAAAGCTATATATCTTTGTCACTGTTGTTCAGTCACTAAGTCATGTCCGACTCTTTGAGACCCCATGGACTGCAGCATAACCAGGCTCTTCTGTCCTCCACTATCTCCTGGAGTTTACACAGATTCATGTCCAGTAAGTCAGTGATGCTATCTAACCATCTCATCCCCTGCCCTCTTCCTTCTCCTTTTGCCTTCAATCTTTCCTAGCATCAGGGTCTTTTCCAGAGTCAGCTCTTTGCATCAGGTGGCCAAAGTATTTGAGCTTCCGCTTTAGCATCAATCCTTCCAATGACTATTCAGGGTTGACCTTTAGGATTGACTGGCTTGATCTCCTTGCAGTCCAAGGGACTCTTCAAGAGTCTTCTCCAACACCACAGTTCAAAAGCATCAATTCTTTGGTGCTTAGCCTTCCTTATTGTTCAACGCTCACATCCATACATGACTACTGGAAAAACCATAGCTTTGACTATATGGACTCTTGTCAACAAAGTGATGTCTCTGCTTTTTAATATGCTGTCTAGGTTTGTCATATCTTTCCTTTCAACATGTGTCTTTTAATTTCATGGCTGCAGTCACCGTCTGCAGTGATTTTGGAACCCCCCAAAATAAAAGCTGTCACTTCTACCACTTTTTAACCCTTCTATTTGCCATGAAGTGATGGGACCAGATACCATGATCATAGTTTTTTTACTATTGAGTTTGAAGCCAGCTTTTTTACTCTCTTCTTTCATCCTCATTGAGAGGCTCTGTAGTTCCTCTTCACTTTCTGCCATGAGACTAGTATCCTCTGCATATCTGTTGTTGTTCAGTTGCTAAGTTGCATCTGACTCTTTTCGACCCCATGAACTATAGCATGCCAGGCTTTCCTGTCCTTCACAATCTCCCTGAATTTGCTCAAACTCATGTCCACTGAGTTAGTGATGCCATCCAACTGCCTCATCCTCTGTTGCTCTCTTCTCTTCTTGCCCTCCGTCTTCCCCAGCATCAGGGTCTTTTCCCGTGAGTCAGCTCTTTGCATCAGGTGCCCAAAGTTTTGGAGCTTCAACTTCAGCATCAGTCCTTCAATGAATATTAATGGTTGATTTCCTTTAGGATTGACAGGTTTAATCTCCTTGAAGTCTAAGGGACTCTCAAGAGTATTCTGAGGTTGTTGATGTTTCTCCAGCAATCTTGATTCAGGCTTGTAATTCCTCCAGCCCAACATTTCACATGATGTACGCTGCTTGTAAGTTAAAGAAGCAGGGTGACAATATACAACTTTGCCGTACTCCTTTCCCTATTTGGAATTAGTTGTTCAATGTTATGGAGAAGGAAATGGCAACCCACTCCAGTATTCTTGCCTGGAGAATCCCATGGATGGAGGAGTTTGGTGGGCTACAGTCCATGGGTCGCAAAGAGTCAGACACGACTGAGCGACTTCACTTTCAATGTTAAGTTCAATATTAAGTTCTAACTGTTGATTCTTGACCCACATACAGGTTTCTCAGGAACCAGGTAAGATGGTTTAGTACTCCCAATCTTTTTAGGACTTTTCCAGTTTGTGGTGATCCACACAGGCAAAATCTGTAGCATAGTCAATGAAACAGAAGTAGATGTTTTTCTGGTGTTCCCTTGCTTTCTCCATGAAAGTTGACAATTTGATTTCTGGTTCCTCTGACTTTTCTAAACCCAGCTTGTACATCTGGAAATTCTCAGTTCACTTACTGCTGAAGCCTAGCTTAAAGGATTTTGAACATAACCTTGCTAACGTGAAATGAGCACAGTTACATAGTAGTTTGAACATTCTTTGGAATTGCCTTTCTTTGAGAATGGAATAAATGAGATGATAATATATGTATATAGTCCTAGGCTAAATTTTAAATAATTTAAAATCAAAGTTTCTCATATTTTCATGAAATTATACTTACAAGATTAGTAAATCCATCTCCCTATTTTCCCTGGATTCTCTAACAATCGATTTTTTCAGGATTCATATTTGTAAAAATCAGAGAGTCCATCTCTCACTGTATCTTAAATTTTTCCTTGCATTTAATATGTATATAGGCATTTCCAAGGTTCCAGGCACAGTTCTACCAAGAGATCTTACAAGCTTATTTCATCTCAGTAACATTATAGTGACATCTGAACTGTAATGTCCTTAACTATTTTTATAGACATAGTTAAGGAAAATAAAAATTTCATGGAAAGAGAGTGCTCAGCAATATCAGAGACTGTCTCTTGGCCTGGAAAAATGAAGTCTGAAAAGAATCCTTAGCTTTGGTGACAAAACTTTGATGATCTTTGTAAGAGCATTATGATTGTTACTGGGTAGGAGAGGGTCAAAGAGGACCCTCCCTTGTGGGCCTCAGTTCTTAGTAAGGACACAAGAAGAATCTGAGGTCTTACCTGCAGCAAAAACAAGTTTATTAAGGAAAGAGCAGAAAGAACACCTCAAAGAAGAGGTGGGCAAAGCCAAGAAAGGCACTGGTGCAGGAATGATGAGGTACGGGGTGTTTTCAAGACAGGGTTTTTGTACATGCATCTAGCCTGTCGTGGACTGACAATTTTGATTGACATTAGCAAGTTACATAACAACAGGCTCTACTGTGCAGGTCTTTCCCATAATTCAGTCTGCTATAACCAGATGTATAGAGTATTTATGCACCCTTCATGGGCTCCTGTCTGCCTAAGTTTACTTGAAGACATAGCTGGGCATCAAGGGTGCATGTGGTGGAGTTGGAGAAGCCCCTGTGGTTAGTTTGTATTCACTGTGTGCATAGTCACACAAGCTAGACTTGGAAAAGTCTCTGTGGTTATTTTATCTGTGAGTTCTCCTGAGCCACATTGGTGTAGGTCTGGCATGGGGTTTAGAGATGAGCTTGAACTCATTTTATTTAGGCCACCCTTCATTGCTTATGCCCAACTTCCTACCCCAAAATGATGAGAGCTGAAACCAGGTTGCAGGGGGCTGAAGAGGGAATGGAAAGGGAGGAACAGAGCATGAATATGATACTTTGAAGCCGGGTCACGGGGAAGAGGAAGAGAGTAAGAAGATGGACTTGGGGGGGAAAGGGTGGGTCTCTCTGTCTCTTAATTGAGCTATGATTCACATACACTGTTTTATGTTTGTAAGTAGCTGTTTAACCAATACCCAGATCAATAGACTATATCCGGGCAGCTAAGAAAGCTTCTACTGCCCCCTTGCAGTCCATACCACCTTCAAGAGTAACAATTATCCTAAACTTTACCACCATAGTTTTTTGCCTTATATTTTTTGAAACTTCATAAAAAATGAATCATAAAAATGGAAACATTTTGTCTGATTTCATTCCATATTATGTTTAAGTGATTTCTCTGTGTCTATGTACTTTTTGAATTAATAAGCTAGATTTTATTTTCAGAATGGTTTTAAAACAGAGAAGTAGAGCAGACAATACAGAGTGTTCTCTTATTAATCCCCTGCCTTCCCACACACACCCATGCGGAGTTTTCTCTCATTAACACCTCGTGTTAGTATGGTATACTTGTTACAATTAATGAGCCAATGCTATGCCTTATTATTAACTAGAATCCATCTTTTATTCAGAATTCCTTATCTTCAGTCCTTTTTCTTTTCCAGAATCCCAACCAGAAGACTGCATTACATTTAGTTGTCCTGTCTTCTTAGGATAATCTTGACTGCAACAAATTCTCAGATTTTCCTTGTTTTGGATGCTCTTGATAGTTTGAGTTATATTGATTAGTAATAGTGTAAGCTGCCCTTCTGTCGGAATATTATATGATTGGACTGGGCTTATGTTCTCTTGAGAGGAAGGCCACAGAGGGAAAGCGTCATTTTCATCGCATCACGTTAAGGATACATACTGTCAGTACCACATCACTATCACTTTGATCATCTGGCTGGCTTAATGTTTGTTAGGTATCTTCCCTGTAAAATTGCATTATTTTTCCTAATTTTGACAGTTTACTCTTTGAAAGGCAGTCACCTTGCACAGCTTAAGGAATGGGAAGTTACACTTCCTCTCCTTTAAAATGCATTCTCTACATCATTTATTTGGACTTCTTCTGAATGGGATGTGTTTTTCTCCTATTCCATTTACTAATTGATTCAATCTTTTATTTATATCAGGATGGACTCATGGTATAATTTTATACTTTGAGTTATAACCCAATACTACTTTGCTTATTTTGTTCCTATTGTTGCAGCTTTGGCCATTGGGAGTTCTCTTAGTTGGCTTGTATACCTTTTAATATACTTCATTATTGTGAGTTTTTGTTTGTTTGCTTGTTTGAAGACTTCCTTACTTACCTGTGTGAAAAGATGCTCTAGGATCATCTTGTATATTCCCTGTCTTAGTCCTGTAATTGGTCGTTTCTCCCAAATGTTCTGTTCCTTTTATTGGATAATGGTATTAAAAGCCAACTTCAAGGCAGTAGGCATGCCCATTGCTGTCAGGTGTCATTTTTTTAAGCCCTCTTAGCTGACAAAGCAAGGGTATATATGTGTGCACACTAATATGTATATGTATATATTTATAATTATGTAAAAGTAACCATATGTATCTATATTAAGTAAAACACAATTTCTTACTGGTCTCTTCAAATCTTATCTATTACCCTATGAATAACTCTAGCTTTATCCCATTGCTTTTCCCACACAACAGTGAGAAACTTTATTCTTACCACCTGCCATTCATTTATTTAATTGTTTAGTTTCAGCATGCATGTATATCAGTGTCCGAAATGTTAACCCACAATTAAAGTTGAGAACAACTTTATCCAGTAAAGTACGGTTCTAGGGTGCAGTTACTTTTGTCTTTAATCTTACTCCACTTATTTCTAGAGTTTACTAGGCCAGCACATTTCCCCAGCCCCTTCAGTAAGGTTGTTTCTTGTATTTATAACACAGTTAGATTCTGTCATCTTAATGTGCATTCTTTCCTGGGATCCTGTAGCTTTCTAAACAAATTTTTTTTAATTTCATATATCGAGTCACCCCTCATGTTATAAAGTTCTGTTGGTTTTTAGAAATTAATATTGTTATGAGTCCATAATTATAGTATCATACAGAAGAGTTACACCACCTTAAAAATCCCATGGGTTCCATCTTTTTATCTCTCCCTTCCTCCCTTCCCTGAATCCTTTCCAACCACTGCTTTTATAGTTCTGCTGATTATTTTCCTTTTACTGATTCTATAATTTTGCTTTTTTTTAGAATGTTATATAATGAGTCATACCTTAAGTATCATTTTAATACTGATGGCTTTTAATAGAATTATGCATTTGAGATTTATCCATTTTTTTTACCTGTCTTTATAGCTCATTTCTTTTATTGCTGAATGCAGTTTTGTTGTAGGAATGTAACATCATTCTTTTAAAACATTCATTTATGGAGGACATCTATATATGGAGGTTGCTTCTAGTTTGGAGTACCTATGGAAAAAGTGGCTGCAAGCATTTATTTTAGGGTTTTTTGTGTGTGTGGACATAAGTTTCCAGCTCAATTGGGTAAATACCTAGGATTGTGTTTGTTGGATCATATGATGATGCTATATATAGCTTTGTAACTGTCAAACTGTCTTCCAAACTATACAAGTTTGCATTCCTACTGGCAATGGATGAAAGTTCCTGTTGCTCTGCATCCTCACTAGCATTTGGATAGTCAGGGGATTTTTTGGATTTTAGCCATTCTGACAGTTGTGTAGTGTTATCTCTGGTTTAATATTCAATTTCCTAGTAACAAAAGATGAACATATTTTTATATATTTATTTAACGTATACATATATTTTAGGGGAATTTGGTTCATTTTTAAGTTTGGCTGTATGTTTTCTTACTGCTAAGTTTTTAGAGTTTTATGTAGATTTTGAATGCAAGTCCTTTATCTGATATGTGCCTTACAATTTTTTTTTGTCTTATTATCCCATGATAAAGGCTGCCTAGTAAAGCACAGCACCTCTCTCTAACTTTACTTAAGTAACAGGAAGCCTCGGTACATTTTTTTTTTTTTTCTTTCTAAACAAAATGGTCTAGTCCACATGACCTATGATGTCCATCACTCAACATAAAATAAGCAGCAACCATTTGATATAGAAACTAATAGAAGCGGAAGAAGAAAATGCTTAAAATGAATATTGGTGCAAATCTTTATATTGAATGCACCATTTGAGTTTTTATTAAGGGAAAAAAAGCATACCTATTTGGGGGAAAATATTACATGCTTCCCAGGTGGCACCAGTGCTAAAGAATACATCTACCACTGTAGGAGACACAGAAATCACAGGTTAGATACTTGGGTTGGGAATATCCCCTGGAGCAGGGCACAGCAACCCCTTCCAACATTCTTGCCTGGAGAATCCAATGGATAGAGGAGTGTGGCAGGCTACAGTCCACAGGGTCACAAAGAGTCAGACTTGCCTGAAGCGACTTAGCACACACTAAGGCTTAGTTTTTAAGAGGATGATAATAGATCTATGTGAATATATTTAGATGGCATTTAAATATAGAAATGAAGCTCACGTGATGATAATAGAAATGTACCTTAGGGTAATCATCTCTTTAAAGGTGAAATTTTTAAACTCTTCTTTTTAAATTTTTAAGCTCTTAGTCTACATCCTGTCTTAAATTTCTTTCTAAGATCTACTTAAAGAATCAACAATTAAAGCTTCTCAAATAGCTTTGTATCATTTAAATCTTAAACTATTTTCCATAGACTGCAAGTTAAAAATCACAAAAAAATGAGTTCATCTTTTCATAAAATCCTTTTGATAATTTTCTTATTATGAATCATAATAGCATTCTATTTTTAAATGTTTCTTTTTCACAAAATAATATTCATTTTATAAAGGCTTATATGTATACTGGCATATTCATTTGAGCCAAAAGGGAATTATGCCAATTTGTGCTTAGGTTAGGTAATTACTTCACTTACTTTATAATTGTTGTTTTGAGTATGGAATATTCATCTTTCAAGAAAAAGTTAAAGCCCATGAAATTCAATTATTATTTGAGCTTCAGATATGCTGCAGCTAGTGGATTGAAGCTGTTTTCTATTTCATGGGTGTGTGTGTGTCTAACTGAATTTTACAGAGAGGAAATACTAGCTTAGTATGTGTCGTTAATTCTCTTTGTCACATTTTCCTAATGATAACAAATTAATATCCTCAAGGAAAGTGTAAAGAAAAGTGCCAATATTTCAAAATACAAATAATAAATACAACAAATGTGAGACATATAAAACCACAGCAGTGTTTTTGAAAATGGGTGTTACCTGTGTTTACTGGACCAAATTAAATAACAAGGTAGTCTCTAATTTAAGAAAGAGAATTTTAATGCAGGAATTACAGAAAGAATCATAATCAACCCCCTTTTCACTTCATATAGGGGTTCACAGATGCCTTCAGTTATGTTTTGTTTGGCCAGGAAAGTAATGTTTTGATTCTGATTGTTATCACTATAAAATCATTAGCTATATGCATCAAGATTTCCAATGGCTTGAGCATTCTTCTTATCTATGTGGCTTCTTCAGGCATAAACTTTGCCTTTTTGACGCCTAGACACAACTGGGATAAATGTTACCTAATCCCACATGGGAATTTTTCATCTTCCATTACCACACTGTTTATCCCTCCTTTGCTCCCCAGGTGGTGCCGTTGGTAAAAATCTGCCTGCCAAAGCAAGGAATGTAAGAGACACAGGTTCAATTCCTGGGTCAGGAAGATCCCCTAGAGTAGGAAGTGGCAACCCATGCTGGTATTCTTGCCATGGGAAATCTCATGGACAGAGGAGCCTGGTAGGCTACAGTTCATGAGGTCACAAAGAGTCGGACACAACTGAACATGCATCCATATCTCCTTTACATTCTATTGGAGGCCACTTTTTTGTTTTAAAGGATGTCTTTGAGCAGAAAAGAAAATTACCTCTCCTAAAATTAAGATTTTATTCTTCAGTCTTCCACCATTGAAATGTTTTTCTTATTTTCTATTATTTCTGCATCCCTTCTTTCCTCTCAATTTCTTTTGTTGAAATGAACCACAGAACTCTTTTCTTACCAACTTCATACTCATCCTGTCCTCTGTATTCTATTTTTCCTTACTTAATGAAATTGCCAAACTTTTGGATAAATTGAAAATCTGCTCTCATTTTCTTTGCATTCCATGGGTTTTCGTGATCTACGGGTGCTTTCATAATACCAACACAAATATTTAAAACCTGAAACATTAGCAACTTTTGTTTTTCATATAACTTGAATTATAATGAATACTTTTACTTAAAATCAGTAAGGAAAAAAGGTAGGAAAGAACAGTTCATAACTTATCAGTTGACTATTTCACTGAGGTTGTTGGTATAGTATAAGCTTCTTGTGTTTACTATTGAATGATCTCTTGCCATCCATAATGTACAATGAATATAACATAGCACTTTTCCTCTCACTCATTATTAATATCAATCTATTAAATTAGAAAAAATGATCTCCTCTTACAACCATATCCTCCCCTTGCACATCCACATTTTTCTTCAGGGGGATCCTGCACTTGATTGTGCAGAGGGCAGGTAGGATCACACACGTGACAGCACTCCACACTCCTATTGTTTTGCTGCTGTTGTTCATAAGGAGAGGAGGGAGAGTGAGAGATGCCAGACTCAACCTGGGTGATTCCCTCTCACAGGAATATAAAGTCCACAGATGAAGAAAATGGGTTTGAAGGCTGTAGGTTCTACACAGACAAAAATCATGCAGACTTAGAGCCTAAAGTTATAATTTGGAGCATGCTTGGTAAATGTTTCCCCTCAAGTTGTCTATGAGACTTACTTGTCATTTCTTCCCTTATTTGGGTTGGATATTTATTAATTACCACAAATCCTCAGTAAGAGGGGTATCTAGCAAAACAAAATTGTCTGAAATGGATTATCACAATGCTCAGTTTAAAATTGAAACTGATAGGTGTAAAACTGGAAATGACTATTAAAATTTTGGAAAAAAATAATGTAGATGATACTTATGTTAGAATTTGTTCCCTAACTCTAGTCCTGAAATATGCCCTCCTTCTGAAAAAGTGGGCACTTTGCTTAAATCAGTTAGGAGATGTTCTATGTCACTCCTAGAGGCTGTAGGACTGAAACAGACATGATGAGGGATCACCAGCTGGAAAAACTCCCTTTGCCTTCAATCATCTCTGCCATCTATTTCTTTGTATATCTCCTAATACTCAGGAAATTTTGAGTTGTAACAAACCACAACACTTGCCTAAACTGTTCTTAGGAAAACTCCATTCTGATGCTTATTGAGATCCTAAGCAAATAGTAATAAAACAGGGCTAATCCTAAACTGTGGTTTAAAGTCAAAGATGGGTACTTAAAGTAAAACTGCAAGGACATACACTCAACTCTTCCTATCCTATGAAGACCTCACTAAATTCACTAATTGTTCACATTTTCATGTCTTTTACTTCATATGTACTTATGATTTCTAAGTAACGAATGTGTCATCCAAATATATATATATATATATATATATATATATATATAAATGTTTTAGTTCTTTCCCAAATTGATGTGAGGCATAAAGATAGACATTATAATGATGACAGAAAAGGAGTTAAATGGTTTAACAGTAAAAGGAACCTTTCTTAGTAGAAATATATAAAATATAATGATATTTTATAAAAAATATATACCGCTCTAGGAGACACATAAAATAATTCTTGGTGGTTTAATCACTAAGTTGTATCTGACTCTTTGAAACCCCATGGACTGTAGTCCACCAGGTTCCTTTGTCCATGGGATTTTCCAGGAAAGAGTACTGGAGTGGGTTGCCATTTCCTTCTCCAGGGGATCTTCCCCACCCAGGGGTTGAACCTGGGTCTCCTGCATTGCAGGCAGATTCTTCACCAACTGAGCCACCAGGAAAGCCTTTTATTGACTCTTTATTGTGTTTAACAACCAGTGATATGGTGGTGATATCTACGAGGAGAATTCCTAGATCTATGTGGTGGTGTTTATTACTTTAAAAAGCAAACAAAAAATCATGAAATAGTAACTTCATTCAAAGCTTTTAAACTAAAAACACTTGCAGAAGTTAAGGAATTTGAGAAATAGGAAATTGCAAATAGATCTATTTCCCATATTGGGTCAGAGGTAAAAACATTCTCTTATCTATGATTTTACCATAGATAAGTTTCAAAGGGATGACTTGTTAGATAATTCTGATAGTTTCTAAGTAGACCTAAAGTTATTCCTTTTTATGGTACCACATTTGGTGCTGGGAAATGCAATTAAACTGAGAAGCAACAGGGGATGATAAGAACACTCCAGAGTCAATGAGTGATGGACTCCCCCTCCCTCACCCCATGGTATTATATTGCCCTGTTGTGAACATATGAATTGTCTTTTCCCATGTTGTTCAGTTGCTCAGTCGTGTCTGACTCTCTGTGACCCCATGGATTGCAGCACGCCAGGCTTCCCTGTCCTTCACCATCTCCCAGAGATGTCTTTTCCCGTTGGAACTTTTTTTTTATATAGGATTTCTCTGTGAGAAAGAATGATTCTCTTCCCTACTGATGGCAGGCCTGGGCATGTTACATGCTTTAGGTAATAAAAAGTGATGACAAGTCAGCATGTAGTTCAGCCCGACTGTTCTCACATTGCCATGTCTCTTATATATGCTGCTCCCTTAACTCTAGGCCCAGCCGGAAGATGCTGTGAGGCAGAGCTAACACAGAACTAGAATAACCCTTCAGTGTAGAGAAGAAATACTTTTTTTATGGGTGCACCCGTAAGACTCTGAGTTTAAATTATAACAGGTAGAGTAAATAGACAGAGAGATGCCCACTTTAGTTAGTTAGCTTTGTCATAGCAGTGATTAGTTTATGAATCCACATCTGAGTCCATTCAGAACCACTGCTAGAAGCCACCTGTGGAAGATCCCCTTGTTTCAGGAGAAGACACTGAAGAGAAAGGAGACAGCTCTCTGTCCTTTTGGTGTTTTTGGTGTAGTGCCTCAAACGGCTCCGACTGTCTCACATTAAATGAGGATGGCAAAACCAGAACCAGAGCCCTAATTTGCTGGCCCTGAGGTCCATCTTATCTCTAGACATATTTAAACTAAAATAATCAATCCTTTTATTTTTTAAGAAAATTCAATTCAAGTTTGATGTTTCTTTCTTAGAGTACAATATGAGAGTTACATGTATTCTAAGTCTACTAATAGAAATTTTTATATATATGCAATAGAATACATCTTTAAAGCATCACCTTTAGGTCTATTGTTATATGTTATAATGTAAAAATAGCAACAACAATAACAAAAAAAAACACCTGTTTTTACAAAATACCACTTTACCTCAGTTCCTATGGTTGAGGGTCTCTTGTTTGCACTGTTGTTGGGCTCATAAAATCTAATAACTAAGACAAAGCAGCTTTCAGAGAAGTTTTGCGGCATTGCCAGACCATTTATTTCTGAAAATAGTGGGCAAAGTCACTATGTCTCTTTTTTTTTTTTTTTTTTATTCTTTTTTGAGGTAAAACACTTTAAAGGTGTTCCTATTTCATAATCAGAGCATTAAGGATTTTGTTGGTAGAACTGTTTGTGAGGGTTTTCAATTTTGTAGTGGCTTACAAGGGATTGGCAATGAGTCTTTCAGAGCCCTACAACTCTGAGAAGAACATACAGCCTTGCACTTGGCAGAGGTTGATGCCATACTTCAAATAAATTTCCTGAATTAAAAATGCAAATTAGCATAATAGTTTTCTGACTTCAAATTAGTTTAACAAGTTCTTGAATATTCAAAAAACAGATAAAATGAAGAACATAGTTTTTTCTTTAACTTTTAAGCAGACTTCATCTAAATTATGGCTTTGTATATACCATCTAATTTGTTTTATATTTGTATAACACATGGTTGCTGGTGAAGTTGGTGTTTGCATTTAATATACACATTCATGCACATTCCCTATGGGAGAGTGAAATATGAGTAATTTGGGCATTGCTAAGACCCTGGAGAAATAAGATGTAGTTCTTTGTGAAAGGATGCTTGTTCCACTGTATTTAGAAATGCGTTGCAAGGGATATTATGCTGGGAAATGCACCTTGGAGGCAATTAGCACCAGTCATCAGCAGGCTGGGGAACCATCAGAGGAAAGAAGCACGCTGCTAATGGAGAATAAACCATAGATTATGTCTGTCTTAGTCCATAACCATGGATCTTTAATGTCAGCTTCAAGGGCATGTGAGGTGTACTGTCACACAGGGCTCCACACTCAGAAGGCCCTGTACTTGACTTACTGCCCCATAGTTGCCACCTTGAAATTCTTTTTATCTTCTTAATTGTTGGCTACACTGGGCCTTCATTGCTGTGTGCAGGCTTTCTGTAGTTGCGGTGAGTGGGGCTGTTCTTCATTGCCGTGTCTAGGCTTCTCATTGCAGTGGCTTCTCTAGTTGAGCATAGGCTCTAGGCACTCAGGGTTCATTAGCTATACAGCTAGCCACTGCAAGGCATGTGGGATCTTCCCAGAATAGGGATAGAACCCACATCCCCTGCATCACAAGGTGAATTCCCACCCACTAGACCACTAGGAAAGTCCAATCTTGAAATTCTTGATGCTTTTTGTCCATGGAGCCCACATTCTCACTTGCACTGGGCCTCTAAAATTTTATAACTAGAGCAGCCTGACTTTGACACGCTTCAGAGTCTTAAAATGTAATGTTCAAGCAACGCAGTCCAAAGTAATACTTCAAAGTCTAAAGGATAAAAAGAGATTAATGTGTGTGGTGTTGTCCATTAGGTAAGACAAAGATTAAATGATGTTTGTATTATAATGAGTGACATGAACTTCTAAGAAAGCATATGTTCCAGGTTTTTAGATGCCATTCTAGTCAAGAGGAGTGATATATTTCCAAAAACTATCCTGATTTTGTTTTCCTATTACATACATTTCCAATAATGTTTATTTAGTTTTTTTGCTGTAGATATCCTCTCAAGTAAGGAATTTTAGTAACCATTTTATTAGCTAAATATTTATTAAATTATTTTTGAATTAATTTGCTAGAGCTGCCATAACAAAATACCACAGATTGAATACTTTAAACATCATAAATTATTTTCTCACAGATTTGGAGGCTGAATGTCCAAGGTGAAGGTGGGGGGAGGTTTGATTTCTCCTGAGACTGCTCTCCTTGGCTTACAGAGCGCTGCCTTTTAGCTACATTCTCACATTATCTTCCCTCTGTGTGTGAGAGCACCTTGTCTCGCTGCACGAGTCCAAATACTTTTTATTAAAAGGACACTAGTCAGATTGAATTGGAACCCACACTACTGGCCTTTTAACACCTCTTTAAAGGCCTGATTCCCCAAAACAGTCACATTCTAAGGTACAAAGATGATGGTTTCAATATATAAATTTTAGGGGAGGGGCACAGTCAGCTCATAACAACTTTTATGTGTAAAAAACTTTTGTATGCCCTAGAAATAGAGAATAATAGTGGAAATTGACCTATAAGATAATCATGACTACAGAAAGCTTAAATGCTCTGTAAATTGGGCATACAATGGAAGAAATAATTCTTTTTCTTGGTGAATCTAAACAAAATAGTTCCTGAAGATGGATGAATACAGATACATTGAATAGGAAAAGCATTCATGTGGTAGAATTTATAGGAGAAAAAGCAGTGTGTGAAAGCATTTGAGTTTTTAAATGAGTGATACTAGATTCTCTCTGATTAAAAAAAAAACAAACAACTGCAGAAATATAAATACAAATATGGTGAGATGAAAGCAAGGAAGGAATAACATATAGGTTAGTAATTTATTAAAAATTTGCTTGGAAATAGGAGATTACATACTGTAGAAATAAGAGCAAGTTTGTGCAGTCAGAGCTTCCTCTATTCAAAATGAATTGTTACTACTCAGTTGTGTAAAATTGTACAGATATTTGAATATCTATGAACTTTTGTTTCCTTACTTGAAGAGAACAAAAAGTACTTGTGGCAGAGGTGCCACTCCTTTCAAACATTCATTCTCCTACTTCTGTATCAAGAATTTTATTTTTTAGGTTAAAAAAAATCACTGCCCAAGTAAAATACTGCTTTCTCTAGGTTCTCTGGCAGCTAGTTTGATCCATGTTTAATTTTCAGCAGCTCCCATGTAAGGGAAAGTGCTTTTTGCAATTTTCTGGAAGAGCTCTTAAAGAAGGGCCTATGTTCTTCACCTATGCTTCCAATTTTATAAGACAGATGCAATGGCTGGCACTACAGCAGTCATATTGGACTATGAGGATAAAAGCTATATTTTCAAGATTATAGATTGGAAAATTGGAAGCATAGGTGATCCTTGAACTATAGAGTTTGAATTATGTAGGTCCATTTATATGCAGATATTTTTCTCATAGTAAATACTACACTACTGCTTGATCTACAGTTGGTTGAATTTGTGAATGTGGAACTGTAGATTTGGAAGAAAGTTGGATACAGAGGACCCACTATTAATTATGTGTGGATTTTTAACTGTGCAGAGGCCTGGTTCTCCTCAAGTTGTTCAAGAGTTAATCATAGTCTCAGTCCTGTAGAGTTTGTGGAGCCAAGCCAATATTCCACACTTGTCTACCTCTACATTTCTTTTTAGTGTAAGATGGAATATTTTATTTGTGTTAAGGCTGTTTTTTGCATTTTCTAACACTTCAGTAGTATTGACTCCTCTTTTGGGGTTCACAGTGTTGTTTTTAATACATGAGTGTATTAACAACAAAAATGGCTAGTACACAAAGTTTTTTTAGGGTCCTTACTGGTAAAAGGAGTCATCAAATTTTGGGTTTTATTTTGCATTTATATTTTTTAAAGTGGAATACCAGCATGATAGTAAATTAGTTAGAGAAAATAACTTTTGTAATTGTCAAATATATATCTAGATGGAAAAATAAGAGGCAGTGAGATATTTAAAATATCTTGGTCAAAGACATAAAAATATAGAATAACATATTTTTAGATGCATCACTCAAGAGATGAATTATTGCAACCACATGATATAAAAATAAATAGGAGAATACATTAAGCAAGCAACAACTAAACATATAGGGTAAGTGGATGAAGGAGGGAAGGAACCAGCAACACTCCAGTTCCTGTGGCAGCAGGGACAAGGACCTAGCTAGGTGAACCAACAGCATTAAGACTAGCTGCATCCATTTGGGATTCAGATTTTGTAACCATGTTTAGGTAAGTTAGGAGACTTGTTTTATTTAAGGAACAGTAAACATTTTTCTATTAACTCAAGAAAGTCTTTTGAAATATTTACAGGTTTAATTTTCTATCTGAATAATAGTTATTTTTGATAATCCAGTATTCTGGAAGCTGCCTAAGTATCATCCTTATTACCTCTGATTATTTAATATATGAGAAAAATAATACTCAATATTTGATTAGAAACTCATGATGAAATTTGTTGTACATTCATTTATTTAGATGCCTGGGTAATTTATTCCTAATCAAGAACCCTAAAATTGTCCTAGAAATTGAAATATTCCACAAATAACTTCATAAAATCAGTAATAGGATCAACAGAGATGGTCAGTGAAATTGCCTGGCAAACTGGAAAGTACAAAAGCAAATTAAAATATGTCTATATATTGTCTATCTCTCTGAAATGCAGTTTCCTCATTGTAACCACTGATTAGTCCAGTTTCCAATTGGAAATTCATGATTGTCAAATTATTCACTGCTTATGAAAGTGAGATAAAATACTATGAGATGTCATGCAAATACTTGGAATGCTTTTAGATATGTTGACTGTTATTCAATCTAGTAAAATGTATATTAATTATTTTGTTTTTCTTTACTGCTATATGCTATGCTTACTAAGCTTGAAAAGGGAGAGTGTCAGTTAACTTGTTCATTGGTAATCATTTACAAGATTTCAGTTCAGTTCAGATAAGTAGCTCAGTCATGTCCGACTCTTTGTGACCCCATGAATCGGAGCACGCCAGGCCTGCCTGTCCATCACAAACTGCTGGAGTTCACTCAGACTCACATCCATGGAGTCAGTGATGCCATCCAACCATCTCATTCTCTGTCGTCCCCTTCTCCTCCTCCCCCCAATCCCTCCCAGCATCAGAGTCTTTTCCAATGAGTCAACTCTTCGCATGAGGTGGCCAAAGTACTGGAGTTTCAGCTTTAGCATCATTCCTTCCAAAGAAATCCCAGGGCTGATCTCCTTCAGAATGGACTGGTTGGATCTCCTTGCAGTCCAAGGGACTCTCAAGAGTCTTCTCCAACACCACACTTCAAAAGCATCAATTCTTCGGCACTCAGCTTTTTTCACAGTCCAACTCTCACATCCATACATGACCACAGGAAAAACCATAGCCTTGACTAGATGGAACTTGTTGGCAAAGTAATGTCTCTGCTTTTGAATATGCTATCTAGGTTGGTCATAACTTTCCTTCCAAGGAATAAGCATCTTTTAATTTCATGGCTGCAGTCACCATCTGCAGTGATTTTGGAGCCCAAAAAAATAAAGTCTGACACTGTTTCCACTATTTCCCCATCTATTTCCCATGAAGTGATGGGACGGGACGCCATGATCTTCATTTTCTGAATGTTGAGTTTAAGCCAACTTTTTCACTGTCCACTTTCACTTTCATCAAGAGGCTTTTGAGTGCCTCTTCACTTTCTGCCATAAGGGTGGTGTCATCTGCATATCTGAGGTTACTGATATTTCTCCCGGCAATCTGGATTCCAGCTTGTGTTTCTTCCAGTCCAGCGTTTCTCATGATGTACTCTGCATAAAAGTTAAATAAGCAGGGTGACAATATATAGACTTGACCATACTCCTTTTCCTATTTGGAATCAGTCCGTTGTTCCATGTCCAGTTCTAACTGTTGCCTCCTGACCTGCATACAGATTTCTCAAGAGGCAGGTCAGGTGGTCTGGTATTCCCATCTCCTTCAGAATTTTCCACAGTTTATTGTGATCCACATAGTCAAAGGCTTTGGCATAGTCAGTAAAGCAGAAATAGATATTTTTCTGGAACTCTCTTGCTTTTTCCATGATCCAGCGGATGTTGGCAATTTGATCTCTGGTTCCTCTGCCTTTTCTAAAACCAGCTTGAACATCAGGAAGTTCACGGTTCACATATTGCTGAAGCCTGGCGTGGAGAATTTGAGCATTACTTTACTAGCATGTGAGATGAGTGCAATTGTGCGGTAGTTTGAGCATTCTTTGGCATTGCCTTTCTTTGGGATTGGAATGAAAACTGACCTTTTCCAGTCCTGTGGCCACTACTGAGTTTTCCAAATTTGCTGGCATATTGAGTGCAGCACTTTCACAGCATCATCTTTCAGGATTTGAAATAGCTCAACTGGAATTCCATCACCTCCACCTGCTTTGTTTGTAGTGATGCTTTCTAAGGCCCACTTGACTTCACATTCCAGGATGTCTGGCTGTAGGTCAGTCATCACACCATTTTGATTATCTGGGTTGTGAAGATCTCTTTTGTACAGTTCTTCTGTGTATTCTTGCCACCTCTTCTTAATATCTTCTGCTTCTGTTAGGTCCATACCATTTCTGTCCTTTATCGAGCCCATCTTTGCATGAAATCTTCCCTTGGTATCTCTAGTTTTCTTGAAGAGATCCCTAGTCTTTCCCATTCTGTTGTTTTCCTCTATTTCTTTGCATTGATCACTGAAGAAGGCTTTCTTATCTCTTCTTGCTATTCTTTGGAACTCTGCATTCAGATACTTATATCTTTCCTTTTCTCCTTTGCTTTTCACTTCTCTTCTTTTCACAGCTATTTGTAAGGCCTCCCCAGACAGCCATTTTCCTTTTTTGCATTTCTTTTCCATGGGGATGGTCTTGATCGCTGTCTCCTGTAAGATAAAAATATTAATACAATAGTACTTCTAGCCTTTGGTCTAAAAGAAAGACATTTTATCAACCAGCAAAAATAAAAGGAATTGTTCTATCATTTCTCAAAGGAAACTACTGATTAATTTTTCTGTATATACTGAGAGAAGAAAGAGTCACTGGG
Organism: Bos indicus; assembly: GCF_029378745.1. NCBI lineage: Eukaryota > Metazoa > Chordata > Mammalia > Artiodactyla > Bovidae > Bos > Bos indicus. The sequence goes on along the minus strand of NC_091776.1, from coordinate 22,746,683 downwards.
AATTATTTGTAAAGCAAATAGAAAGATTACACTTTGCCTGTTGGATCCACATTCAAGAACCCTTTAGAAAAACAACATGAAAAAAATCAAGACAGAATAGTATCAGTAAGCTTTGTAAATCTAAGATTCTGCACAACATATAATAAAATAAATTTCAAAAGTACTGAAAGAAACTTATCAGTTGTTCTTCAACAAAATCAAAGAGTCCTGTGCTTCAAAAACCATAAAGAAAGTAAAAGGGCAATCTATAGACTTAAAGAAAATTTGTTTGTCATATATCTGATAAGGACCTTACATCCAGATTGTAAAAAGGACTTTTGCAACTATTTTACAACTAAACACTAAAAAAAAAAAAACAAACAAACAAACAAAAAAAAAAACCTCGAATTTTTTAAATGGGTAAATGATCCAGATTTCTCCAAAGAGGATATACAGATGACCAATAAGCACATGAAAAGACACTCAATCAACATCAGAAGCCTCAGGAAAATGCAAGTCAGGAAACACCACACAATCTAGAATGACTGCAATCAAAAAGGCAGAAAATAACAAGTTCTACAAAGAATTTGGAGAGATAGGAATTCTGGTTGGATTTTTTTAAGTGGGTGAGATTAAAATTCTAAGCATTCAGTGAAAATAAACCAAGACAATATTATTTAAGTGTGAAAGCATGAATAGGAACACCAGTTTTAAATGACCCTAGGATTAATTGGCAGCTAGTTTGAATTACCAAAAAAAAAAAAAAAAGATTTTAATTTAGATAAATAGTGGAAATGATTTTTTGAAGAATATTCAAGCTAAAGATATAGCCTTCTCCCCCAAAAGTGCAGGATTGAAAAGAAAACATATTTAAGAATATAGAAATTGAAGGTAGAATCATCTCAGATTACTCCTATCTGTAGATGAAAGATTTGAAAATAATTAGTCAGGCAGCTGTTAAGAATTTTGTTTTCCTGAAACAAATTGTTGGTAACAGGGATCTATCTGCACATTTGGTGAGGTTCTATAAGGTAAACTTCAGGAACATGGTAGCAAAGTTAATGGGAGGGTACTGCTGTTCCACTTTATTAAGAGAATGTTTTAAATCAGAAATTTCAGCCCTCATTTTCCATAAACTTTCATTTTCAAGAAAGCATTGTCTTTCTAAAACTCTTCCTTGGCCAGGTTGGATTATCCAGTTTCTCTGCCTGGTTCTTGATTATATGTCAATGGCTCAGAGCCAAAAAATGGAATAATAACTAATGAATCATCTTGACAAGTAGAAATGCATACAGTGATTTATAATGGTATTTGTTTATGATAAATTCTTCCCAGATTTGTCCCTTACTCACTTGTTTTGATTGAGTGTCAAATTTCATGAAGAAAAACAGCACTGCTTAGAAACATTAAATTTCTTTGTAGAGAATATTGATGTCATCCTGTACTTCATTATAAGACTGAAAAAACTTGGAATTTATGTTACTTATAACTTGATTAAGATGCACAGTTCAAGAAACTATCTTCAAAGGAAGGGCAACTAACAATTTTTAGTTTATTAATATGTCAGAGTAATTAAGAAAAATGGAGCATTTGTCATTGTGCAACTCTTGTGTTATAATTAAATTTGAAGTATTTTGGACCTGAGTATTACTAGTACTAAATAAAGATGCTTTCTTCACACTTCCCAGGTGCCAAGTGAAATTAAAAATGAGATATACACATAAGGGAAATCATAAAAATGTATTTGTAGTAACTAGAAATATTTTTGCTTGAAAAATACATCTTGAACTAAATTAAGCAATAAAAAGGAAAATTGGGTGACTCAGCAAAACTAACCCATGAAAAGGCAGAGCTGACTAAGAGTCTGATTTAGTTGGTTGAGAGGCTATGAATAGTTACAGAATTTCCCCTTCATTTGTTTTAATTTAATTTTTTAATTAATTTGTTAATTGAAAGATAATTGCTTTACAGAATTTTGTTGGTTTCTGCCAAACATCAACATGAATCAGCCATAGGTGTACATATGTCTCCTCCCTCTTGAACCTCCTCTCATCTCCCTCAGTATCGCCCCTTCATTTCTTATCTCTGTTGTTCTGTTTTATCACCTTTCTCTTCTGTTATAGATTGATATTCCAGTGGTTTTTTATTAATAATGTATATAACAATGGAAAGTGGTAGCTCTGGATTTTATTAAAATAGCTTTTTATTGTTCAGTTGTTCAGTAGTGTCTGACTCTTTGCAACCCCATAGACTGCAGCACGCCCAGGCTAACTTCATCATCTCCCATGTTTGAATTGACATGCTCAAACTCATGTCAACTGAGTGGGTGATGCCATCCAACTATCTCGTCCTCTGTTGTCCCCTTCTCCTCCTGCCTTCAACCTTTCCCTTAAGGTCCTTTCCAATGAGTCAGCTCTTTGTATCAAGTGGGCAAGTATTGGAGCTTCAGCTTCAGCATCAGTCCTTCCAATGAATATTCAGGACTGACTTCTGTTAGGATGGACTGGTTGGATCTCCTTGCAGTCCAAGGGACTCTCAAGAGTCTTCTCCAACCCCGTGGTTTGAAAGCATCAATTCTTCAGCACTCAGCCTTCTTTGTGGTCCAATTCTCACATCCATACATGACTACTGAAAACACCATAGTCTTAATATATAAACCTTTGTTGGGAAAGTATTGTCTCTGCTTTTTAATGTTATCTAGGTTTGTCATAGCTTTTCTTCCAAAGAGAAAGTGTATTTTAGTTTCATGAGTGCAGTCACTGTCGACACTGATTTCTGAGCCCCCCAAAATAGTCTGTCACTGTTTCCATTGTTTCCCCATCTATTTGCCATGAAGTGATGGGACTGGATGTCACGATCTTTGTTTTCTGAATGTTGAGTTTTAAGACAGCTTTTTCACTCTTTTCTTTAACTTTCATCAAGGCACTTTTTAGTTCTTCTTTACTCTCTGCTATAAGAGTGGTATCATCTGCATATCTAAGGTTATTGATATTTCTCCCTGCAATCTTGATTCCAGATTGTGATTCATCCAGCCCAGCATTTTGTATGATGTACTCTGAATATAAGTTAAGTAAGCAGGGTGACCTGATTAAGTGTAGGAAAGAATCTTCCATTTTTGTTCTCCCATCTACTTCTCTATATATAGTTGCTATCTTAAAATTATTTGCACTTGTTATTTTTCTTTCATTTGCTCTGTGCTTAGCTATCTTTCGTTTCCAAGGCAAACCACTCAATATCACAGTAATCCAAGTCTATGCCCCAACCAGTAACGCTGAAGAAGCTGAAGTTGAACGGTTCTATGAAGACCTACAAGACCTTTTAGAACTAACACCCAAAAAAGATGTCCTTTTCATTATAGGGGACTGGAATGCAAAAGTAGGAAGTCAAGAAACACCTGGACTAACAGACAAATTTGGCCTTGGAAGAGGTATGAAGCAGGGCAAAGACTAATAGAGTTTTGACAAGAAAATGCACTGATCATAACAAACACCCTCTTCCAACAACACAAGGGAAGACTCTACACATGGACATCACCAGATGGTGAACACCGAAATCAGACTGATTATATTCTTTGCAGCCAAAGATGGAGAAGCTCTATACAGTCAAAAAAAAAAAAAAAAAAACAAGACCAGGAGCTGGCTGTGGCTCAGATCATGAACTCCTTATTGCCAAATTCAGACTTAAATTGAAGAGAGTAGGGAAAACCACTAGACCATTCAGGTATGACCTAAATCAAATCCCTTATGATTATACAGTGGAAGTGAGAAATAGATTTAAGGGCCTAGATTTGATAGATAGAGTGCCTGATGAACTATGGAATGAGGTTCATGACATTGTACAGGAGACAGGGATCAAGACCATCCCTGTGGAAAAGAAGTGCAAAAAAGCAAAAAGGCTGTCTGGGGAGGCCTTACAAATAGCTGTGAAAAGAAAAGAAGTGAAAAGCAAAGGAGAAAAGGAAAGATATAAGCGTCTGAATGAAGAGTTCCAAAGAGTAGCAAGAAGAGATAAGAAAGCCTTCTTCAGTGATCAGTGCAAAGAAATAGAGGAAAACAACAGAATGGGAAAGACTAGAGATCTCTTCAAGAAAACTAGAGATACCAAGGGAACATGTCATGCAAAGGTGGGCTCAATAAAGGACAGAAATGGTATGGACCTAACAGAAGCAGAAGATATTAAGAAGAAGTGGCAAGAATACACAGAAGAACTGTACAAAAGAGATCTTTATGACCCACATAATCACGATGGTGTAATCACTGACCTAGAGCCAGACATTCTGGAATGTGAAGTCAAGTGGGCCTTAGAAAGCATCACTACAAACAAAGCAGGTGGAGGTGATGGAATTCCAGTTGAGCTCTTTCAAATCCTGAAAGATGATGCTGTGAAAGTGCTGCACTCAATATGCCAGCAAATTTGGAAAACTCAGTAGTGGCCACAGGACTGGAAAAGGTCAGTTTTCATTCCAATCCCAAAGAAAGGCAATGCCAAAGAATGCTCAAACTACCGCACAATTGCACTCATCTCACATGCTAATAAAGTAATGCTCAAATTCTCCAAACCAGGCTTCAGCAATATGTGAACCATGAACTTCCTGATGTTCAAGCTGGTTTTAGAAAAGGCAGAGGAACCAGAGATCAAATTGCCAACATCCGCTGGATCATGGAAAAAGCAAGAGAGTTTCAGAAAAATATCTATTTCTGCTTTATTGACTATGCCAAAGCCTTTGATTGTGTGGCTCACAATAAACTGTGGAAAATTTTGAAAGAGATGGGAATACCAGACCACCTAATCTGTCTTTTGAGAAATCTATATGCAGGTCAGGAAGCAACAGTTAGAACTGGACATGGAACAACAGATTGGTTCCAAATAGGAAAAGGAGTACATCAAGGCTATATATTGTCACCCTGCTCATTTAAATTATATGCAGAGTACATCATGAGAAACACTGGACTGGAAGAAGCACAAGCTGGAATCAAGATTGCCGGGAGAAATATCAATAACCTCAGATATGCAGATGACACACCCTTATGGCAGAAAGTGAAGAGGAACTAAAAACCCTCTTGATGAAAGAACAGATCAGATCAGATCAGTCGCTCAGTCGTGTCCGACTCTTTGCTTTCACTTTCATCAAGAGGCTTTTTAGTTCCTCTTCACTAATCAGAGAGTGAAAAAGTTGGCTTAAAGCTCAACATTCAGAAAACGAAGATCATGGCATCTGGTCCCATCACTTCATGGGAAATAGATGGGGAAACAGTGGAAATAGTGTCAGACTTTATTTTTCTGGGCTCCAAAATCACTGCAGATGGTGACTGCAGCCATGAAATTAAAAGACGCTTACTCCTTGGAAGGAAAGTTATGACCAACCTAGATAGCATATTCAAAAGCAGAGACATTACTTTGCCAACAAAGGTTCGTCTAGTCAAGGCTATGGTTTTTCCTGTGGTCATGTATGGATGTGAGAGTTGGACTGTGAAGAAGGCTGAGCACCGAAGAATTGATGCTTTTGAAGTGTGGTGTTGGAGAAGACTCTTGAGAGTCCCTTGGACTGCAAGGAGATCCAACCAGTCCATTCTGAAGGAGATCAGCCCTGGGATTTCTTTGGAAGGAATGATGCTAAAGCTGAAACTCCAGTACTTTGGCCACCTCATGCGAAGAGTTGACTCATTGGAAAAGACTCTGATGCTGGGAGGGATTGGGGGGAGGAGGAGAAGGGGACGGCAGAGGATGAGATGGCTGGATGGCATCACTGACTCGATGGACGTTAGTCTGAGTGATCTCCGGGAGTTGGTGATGGACAGCGAGGCCTGGCGTGCTGTGATTCATGGGGTCTCAGAGAGTCAGACACGACTTAGCGACTGAACTGAACTGAACTGAACAGAACTAGCTATCTTTGTGGAGCTATTTGGTTTTCAAGCTTTTCAAATTCATATCTCAACTTACTTTTCAGTCTGAAAAATAGCCCAATAAAAGTTTGTTGAGAAAGAGAAAGCTGATTTAGGAGTCCCAGAGGGGAAAGTTTTAGATATAGAATACTGCTTGATTGTATTTCACATATTTTTGTTGAGGTGATAGGAATCTGTGAAGAAAAATCTGGTGTCTTGAAAGGTGCCAAACATAGAAAGATTTGTTAGTTACTGTTAGGGTTATAAAGATGATACTGTAAATAATAGTTTCCTTCTGATTCCTAGTGACATGCAAGAATTAAGGTGAGAGAGTTTCCAATACCTTTGGAAATTATATAAACCATATCATCTTACTTATTTGGCAGAGAGCATATTAGCTCCCATGTTAAGTATAAAGATTCAGGTGAACACTTAGGATGACTTTTTTGAGGCTTTTAGCAGATTTGTCAGTGAAGGTCATGGCACCCCACTCCAGTACTCTTGCCTGGAAAATCCCATGAACTGAGGAGCCTGGTGGGCTACAGTCCATGGGGTCGCTAAGAGTTGGACATGAATGATCGACTTCACTTTGACTTTTCACTTTCATGCATTGGAGAAGGAAATGGCAGCCCACTCCAGTGTTCTTGCCTGGAGAATCCCAGGGATGGGGGAGCCTGGTGGGCCCCCGCCTATGGGGTTGCACAGAGTCGGACACAACTGAAGCGACTTAGCAGCAGCAGCAGCAAGCAGGGTGACAATATACAGCCTTGACATACTCCTTTCCCAATTTTGAACCAGTCCATTGTTCCATGTCCAGTTAACTTTTGCTTCTTGACCTGCATACAGGTTTCTCAGCAGGCAGGTAAGGTGGTCTGGTATTCCCATCTCTTTAAGAATTTTCCAGACATCATTGTGATCCACACAGCTAAAGGCTTTAGCATAATCAATGAAGCAAAGTACATTTTTTTTGGAAGTATCTTGCTTTTTCTATGATCCAGCATATGTTGGCAATTTGATCACTGGTTCCCCTGCCTTTTCTAAGTCCAGTTTGTACATCTGGAAGTTCTCAATTCATGTATTATTGAAGCGTTGCTTGGAGGATTTTGAGCATGTGAAATGAGTGCAATTGTATGGTAGTTTGAACATTCTTTGGCATTGCCTTTCTTTGGGATTGGAATGAAAATTGACCTTTTCTAGTCTTGTGGCCACTGCTGAGATTTCCAAATTTGCTGGCATATGGAGTGAAGCACTTTAACAGCTTTAGGCTTTGAAATAGCTTAGCTAGAATTCTATCACCTCCACTTGCTTTGTTCATAGTGATGCTTCCTAAGGCCCACTTGACCTCACACTCTAGGATGTGTGGTCCTAGATAAATGTTCACACCATCTCGGCTATCTGGGTCATGAAGATCTTTTCTGTATAGTTCCTCTGTGTATTCTTGCCACCTCTTCTTAATCTCTTCTGCTTCTGTTAGGTCCATAACATTTCTTTTAGGTATGGACCATACCACCATTTTTATGCCTGTCTTTGCATGAAATATTCCGCTGGTATCTCTAATTTTATTGAAGAGATCTCTAGTTTTTCCCATTCTGTTGTTTTTATCTATTTCTTTGCACTGTTCACTTAGGAAGGCTTCTGTTTCTCTCCTTGTTCTTCTTTGAAACTCTGCATTTTCTTAGATATATCTTTCCTTTTCTGTTTGCCTTTTGTGTCTCTTCTTTTCTCAGATAGTTGTACTGCCTCCTAAGGTAACCATTTTGCCTCTTGGCACTTCTTTTTCTTGGGATGGTTTTGATAATCACTGCCTAATATACAGTGTTATAAACCTTCATCCATAGTTCTTCAAGCACTCTATCAGATCTAATCCCTTGAATTTATTTGTCACTTCCACTGTCTAATAGTAAGGGATTTTATTTAGGTCATACTTGAATGGCCTAGTGGTTTCCCCTACGTTCTTCAATTTAAGTTTGAATTTTGCAATAAGAAGTTCATGATGTGAGCCAGTCAGCTCTTGATCTGTTTTTGCTGACTGTGTAGAGCTTTTCCATCTTTGACTGCGAAGAATATTATCAATCTGATTTTGGTATTGGACATTCTGGTGATGTCCATGTGTAGAGTCCTCACTTGTATTGTTGGAAGAGGGTGACCAGTGTGTTCTCTTGGCAAAACTCTGCTAGCCTTTGTCTCTTGAAGCATTGTAATAACATCTAGGACTAGACTCTGATTAGTTTTGTAGGAGTTATGCTACTTAGCCTGTGCTGATCTCCATGGGTTGTATGTTTGGCTCAGACTAGACTAAATGGAATCCATCTGAAAAGGCAAGGAACTCAGAAAAAGAAAGAAAACCTAGAGGACTTATATTTCCTAGTTGCATCACTTACTACAAAGCTTCAGTAATAAAAGTAATATGGTTGTGGCACATGGACAGACATATGGTCAATGATACAGAATTGAGGGCTGAAAAAGAAACCCTTACAATTATAGTCAGATGACTTTCAACAAAGATGTTAACAGAATTCTGTGGAAAAGAATGTCTTTTCAACAAATTGTGCTAATACAGTTGGCTCTCCACAGGCAAAATAGAGATTGAAGCTGAACTTTATACTATACAAAAAAATTTAACTCAAAGTGGATGTCAGACCTAAAAATAAATGTTAAAATAATAAATCTCAGAAGAAAATATAGAAGTAAATATTTATGATCTTTGGTTTGGCAGTAGCTTCTTAAGTATGATGACAGTAGTGTAAACAATAACAGAAAAGAATGATAAAGTAGACTTCAGAAAAAAGAAATATGTTTTCCATTCTAAGCCACCATCCAGAAAGTGAAAAAATGACCCACAGGCTGGGAGAAAATAATTGTACCATAAATGTATGTGTATATATATATATTTTGTTTGTTTGTTTGTTTTTCCTGAGGAAAAAAGAAAGAACTCTAGTTTTTTATTCTCAGTGGGAATACACCAAAATCACAAATTGGAGCTGTGGAGGTGAAATACAGATAAAATGGAAAATATTTTGTTGTCATAATCTCCCCCTTTTGAATACCACTTTACTATGGAAGCTATTTTGCTTGGACAAACACAAGATTAAATACTATATCTGTAATTAATTTGGAGTCCCTAGCTTTTGTAAAATAGGGAGTACAAATTTTCTAATCAGTAAACTAACCAAAAAAAGCAGCAAAAATCCCCAGTAAATCTCTACATTACCAGAAAAAAAAAAAAAAATTTTAACTGTAAACAAAGTAAAGGGTGGCGCCTTTGGTGCTTTTATGAAACTTCTTTCATAAAATAATTTTTTCAGTATTTTTAGTATTTATAAAGACTACTATAAATTTGCCTTATATCCCTAATTCATCTCTACTTTTCCATTTCTCTTCACTTCTGAAAAACAAAAGGGAAGCATACTTATATCTGATATCTGTCATATAATATGTACATATATCACATATATATCAAGTATACAATTGAAGTCTATCTAGATTTAAAAACATCTTAAAATTTAATAATAGTCACCTTAATTAAAAATTAGACATAAATATAATTCATTAAAGTACACTATAATTTCCATAGCCTGGCACTCCTCTTTATCTTTTCCTCTGGTTTCTTTTACTCTATAACCCACTGTACTTTTTCTTCAGTGTCTTATTCCAAAAAAAGTTATAAAACATTTCTCACAAACTCAAAAGTTGACTTAAATTTTTTTATGCATTCCACATTCTCATTCCAAATTTTGGAAAAGCAATTTGCCTACATTCACTTCTTCATAAATTCACCTTGAAATTCACCATGAAAAATTCTTATGCAGAGAATTAAAGTGTGATTATCAGGAAGCACTAATCATCTTTATTACATATTTTTTCACCACCTAAAATTGGAAAATTTTAAATAAACCTATAAAACAATTGTATAATAATCTAATGTAAGTCAAAATTCAAGCACAAAAATAAGAATTAAGGCCTTTAGAGGTTACAACAACACTATTATCTTCTTCAATTATTGGTTTTAAATATTATATTCCAATAAGCCATAAATATTTACTAATTTCTGTGCATTATTTTAGAGATTTTGCTTTATATTTATAATGTTGTTGGGAAAACCTGATTTTAGTACCCCCAAAATAATACAATTTTAAATTTCCAAATGTTATATAAACCAACAAAACTTGTTAAAAATCCCTTCACATTGTGTTTATCCATTTCACTTTTAGTACTATCAGTAAACATAAAAGTATTGTCTAGCAACAAATCTGCTAAAAACAGACGATGTAATAAAATATATTTATATTGACTATCTGTCCATCGAATTTCACTGCTCTATAAATCTGTAAATAAAAATCTTTTGAGTATTAAAGCATCTTCCTTTATGACAGCTATTTTTTATCATGATTTTTATTAAATTTTACCAAGTACTTGATGCACATAAATATTAATATGAATTTTATGTACACTTTTTAGAGATTCTTATAGTGATTTATATTGATTTATAAGAACTCTTTAAGACATTCATTTTATAGTATTTAATATGGCTAGATTTTGAGGCTAAGATGTTCTCTTTGTAGAACAATTGTGGCTGAGAAGCATTATCAAATAAATAAACCAAAGTGGGTTTTTAAAGTATAACAGATACATTACATATAATATGGCACTGAACTAAAAAGAGATGGAGAGGGAATAATCAGAAGTGAGAAAATATCATAGTATCCATATATCTATACATTCTTGAATACAAGGATGCAACTGAGCAAGACCCTATGGGGCTCCTGGGTACAAAAGCCTGTATGTGTCCCTGTTTCTTGTTTGTAGGAAATAGGCTTCAGCCTCTATTGCCTTCCCAGAGTTCCAGAGATCAGGAGCAAACATTTCCTAATCAGGGAAGGGAGGGGATGCAGAGACAAGGGAGGAGCAGTAAAGAAACTATAGTGCAGCCTTGGGGTAGGGTCCTGGTTCTCCCTTTAGGGAAACACATAACAATATGATTGAACTCCTTTCAGTTCAGTTCAGTCACTCAGTCATGTCCAACTCTTTGCGACCCCATGGACTGCAGCACCCCAGGCTTCCCTGTCCATCACCAACTCCCGGAGCTTCCTCAAACTCAAGTCCATCAAGTCAGTGATTCCATCTGACCATCTCATCCTCTTTCGTCCCCTTCTCCCCATGCCTTCAATCATTCCCAGCATCAGGGTCTTTTTTAGAAAGTCAGTTCTTCGCATGAGGTGGCCAAAGCATTGGAGTTTCAGCTTCAGCATCAGTCCTTCCAATGAGTATTCAGGACTGATTCCTTTAGGATAAATTGGCTGAATTTCCTTCCAGTCCAAGGCACTCTCAAAAGACTCTGCTAACACTACAGTTCAAAAGCATCAATTCTTCAGTGTTAAGCTGTCTTTATAGTCCAACTTTCTTTTCATATCCATATGTGACTACTGGAAAAACCATAGCTTTGACTAGACAGACCTTTACTGACAAACTAATGTCTCTGCTTTTTAACATGCTATATATGCTGATCATAGCTTTTCTTCCCAGGAGAAATTGTCATTTAATTTCATGGCTGCAGTCACCATCTGCAGTGAATTTGGAGCCCAAGAAAATAGTCTCTCACCGTTTCCGTGTTTGCCCATCGATTTGCCATGAAGTGATGGGACCAGATGCCATGATCTTAGTTTTCTGAATGTTGAGCTTTAGGCCAACTTTTTCACTCTCCTCTTTTTCTTTCATCAATAGGCTATTTAGTTCTTCTTTTCTTTCTGCCATAAGGGTGGTGTCATTTGCATATCTGAGGTTACTGATATTTCTCCTGGCAATCTTGATTCCAGCTTGTGCTTCATCCAGACCAGCATTTTGCATGATGTACTCTGCATACAAGCTAAATAAGCAGGGTGACAATATAGAGCCTTGGCATACTCCTTTTTCTGATTTGGGGCCAGTCTGTTGTTCCATGTCCAGTTCTAACTGTTGTTTCTTGACCTGCATACAGATTTATCAGGAGGCAGGTCAGGTGGTCTGGTATTCCCATCTCTTTCAGAATTTTCCACAGTTTATTGTGATCCCCACAGTCAAAGGCCCTGGTGTAGTCAATAAAGCAGAAGTAGATGTTTTTCTGGAACTCTCTAGCTTTTTCAATGATCCAATGGATGTTGGCAATTTGATTTCTGGTTCCTCTGCCTTTTCTAAATCCAACTTGAACATCTGGAAGTTCACCGTTCACCGTTTACATATTGTTAAAGCCAGGTTTAGAGACTTTTGAGCATTACTTTGCTAGTGTGTGAGATGAGTGCAATTGTGCAGCAGTTTGAACATTCTTTGGCATTGTTTTCTTTGGGACTGGAATGAAAACTGACTTTTTCCAGTCCTGTGGAGTGGAACACTTTAACAGCATCATCTTTCAGGATTTGAAATAGCTCAACTGGAATTCCATCACCTCCACTAGCTTTGTTTTTAGTGACTTTTCTTAAGGCCCACTGACTTTCATTCCACGATATCTGGCTCTAGGTGAGTGGCTCTTCGCACAATTGCACTCATCTCATAAACTAGCAAAGTAATGCTCAAAATTCTCCAAGCCAGTTGTTAACAGTACGTAAACCGTAAAATTCCAGATGTTAAAGTTGGATTTAGAAAAGGCAGAGGAACCAGAGGTCAAATTGCCAACCTCTGTTGGATCATTGAAAAAGCTAGAGTTCCAGGAAAACATCTACTTCTGCTTTATTGACTACGCCAAAGTCTTTGACTGTGTGGATCACAGTTATCTGGGTTGTGAAGATCTTTTTCGTATAGTTTTTCTGTGTATTCTTGCCACCTCTTCTTAATATTTTCTGCTTCTGTTAAGTCCATACAATGTCTGTCCTTTATTGTGTCCATCTTTGCATGAAATGTTTCCTTCTATCTCTAATTTTCTGGAAGATCTCTACTTTTTCCCATTCTATTGTTTTCCTCTATGTTTTTGCATTGATCACTGAGGAAGGCTCTCTTATCTCTCCTTGCTATTCTTTGGAACTCTGCATTCAAATGGGTATATCTTTCCTTTTCTCATTTGCCTTTAGCTTCTCTTCTTTTCTCAGGTATTTTTAACACCTCCTTCGACAGCCACTTTGCCTTTTGCATTTCTTTTTCTTGGAGATGGTCTTGATCACTGCCTCCTGTACAATGTCACAAACCTCTGTCTATAATCCTTCAGGCACTCTGTCCTTGAATCTATTTGTCACTTTCACTGTATAATCATAAGGGACTTGATTTAGATCCTACCTTAATGGTCTGGTCATTTCCCTACTTTCTCCAATTTAAGTCTGAATTTGGCAATAAGGAGTTCATGATCTGAGCCACAGTCAGCTCCCAGTCTTGTTTTTGCTTTCTGTATAGAGCTTCTCCATCTTTGGCTGCAAAGAATATAATTAATCTAATTTAGGGATTGACCATCTGGTGATGTCCATGTGTAGAGTCTTCTCTTGTGTTGTTGGAAGAGAGTGTTTGCTATGATCAGTGTGTTCTCTTGGCAAAACTGTTTGCCTTTGCCCTGCTTCATTCTGTACTCCAAGGCCATATCTGCCTGTTACTCCAGGTATCTCTTGACTTCCTACTTTTTCATTCCAGTCCCTTCTAATGAAAAGGACATCTTTTTTGGGTGTTAGTTCTAGAAGGTCTTGTAGGTCTTCAAAGAACTGTTCAACTTCAGCTTCTTCAGCATTACTCGTAGGGGCATAGACTTGGATTAGTGTGATATTGAATGGTTTGCCTTGGAAATGAACAGAGATCATTCTGTCATTTTTGAGACTGCATCCACGTACTGCATTTCAGACTTTTTTGTTGACTATTATGGCTACTCCATTTCTTCAAAGGGTAGTAGTAGACTTAATGGGTATCTGAATTAAATTCACCCATTTCAGCCCATTGTAGTTCACTGATTCCTAAAATGTCGATATTCACTCTTTTCATCTCCTGTTTGACCACTTTTAATTTGCCTTGATTCAACCTAACATTCCAGGTTCCTAGGCAATATTGCTCTTTACAGCATCAGACTTTGCTTTCATCATCAATCACATCCATAACTTAAGGTTGTTTTTGCCTTGACTCCGTCTCTTCATTCTTCCTTGAGTTATTTCTCCACTGATCTCCAGTATCATATTGGGCACCTACCGACCTGGGGAATTCATCTTTAAGTGTCCTATCTTCTTGCCTTTTCATACTTTTCATTGGGTTCTCAAGGCAAGAATACTGCAGTGGTTTGCCATTCCCTTCTCCAGTGGACACGTTTTGTCAGAACTCTCCACCATGACCATCTGTCTTGGGTGGCCCTACATGGCATGGCTCATAGTTTCATTGAGTTAGACAAGGCTGTGGTCCATGTGATCAGTTTAGTTAGTTTTCTGTGATTGTGGTTTTCACTTTGTCTGCTCTCTGATGGATAAGGATAAGAGGCCTATGGACGTTTCCTGATGGGAGAGACTGACTGAGAGGGAAACCAGATCTGGTTCTGATGGGCTGGGCCATCTTTGCTGAACAAAAACCCTGAAGAAAGGAAGATGTTAACTATTTAATGTATCGTTCTTCATTCCAGAGAGAAGACCACAGTTTGATAACCTGGAGAACCATAGAAGCTACTTCACTCAAAACTGTGTCTCTCAGATTTGTGTTGGCATCAGTGCACAGAGGATTAGTTTTCAGCAATACGGAGAGGAAGAAGGAAATCTCATCTTAACTGGGATTTCTATTTGGAAATTACACTTACTATCTTGAAGGAAATATAAAAAGAGTTCAGAGTGAATGAATATCCCTCTTAGAGATCAGGGCCATGAACATGCAGAGTACATCAGCAGCAAGGTGGGGGGGTGGTGGGGGCGAACACTTTACTGAAACAATATAGCAAAATAACTGGGGGAGAGGAAGAAATATATTTTATAGAGTATGTTGCTGCTGCTGCTGTTAAGTCGCGTCAGTCATGTCCGACTCTGAGCGACCCCATAGACAGCAGCCCACCAGGCTCCAAACCTGTTTAAAAATAATTTTCATGAAGATATCCTGGTTGAAGTGTTCTATGGGGAATTTGAAACATCCTGAAAGAATTTTTCACTCATAACTATGAATGTCCTATTTCAAGGTAACATTTTTTACAAAAATCATTTGGCACCAGGAAGAAAAAGTGGGTAATATAGAAGAGGACTGACAAAAGTTGAGTAACACAAGATAAAGAAGAACCGTGGCCACACTAGAACAGAAAGATTCTCTCAGCCTCACTGGCCTCAGGCTTTTCATGATTTAAATGTGAGAAATATGTATCAAGACAATAATTCCTCTGTAGTTTGTAGTTGAATTTACACTATCATCTTAAGTTAAACAGATAAAAACATTTATAGATCTTCCTTCCCAAAACACTAAGATTAAATTGATCATGTACTATGTCCCTGTTCAGCTCTCCCAGTAACAAAAGGCCCTCTCTTGTCCCTCACTTCTTGTTTATAGAAAAAAGATTTCAGCCTCTTAATCTTTCTCTGAGTTCCAAAGGTCAGATTCAAACAGTTACCAATTAGAGGAGTGAGGAGATGCAGAAACAAAGGAAGGACTGTCAACAAAGAGTGGGGCAGCAACTTCCAGGTGATCCATCAGTTAAGAATCTGCCTTGCCAATGCTTGGGGCTAGTGCACTGGGACGACCCAGAGGGATGGTATGGGGAGGGAGGAGGGAGGAGGGTTCAGGATGGGGAACACCTGTATACCTGTGGTGGATTCATTTTGATATTTGGCAAAAGTAATACAATTATGTAAAGTTTAAAAATAAAGTAAAATTAAAAAAAAAAAAGAAAAAAAAACAGTCTCCGACATAAATCACAGCAGGATCCTCTATAACACACCTCCAAGAATATTGGAAATAAAAGCAAAAATAAACAAATGGGACCTGATTAAAATTAAAAGCTTCTGCACAACAAAGGAAACTATTAGCAAGGTGAAAAGACAGCCTTCAGAATGGGAGAAAATAATAGCAAATGAAGCAACTGACAAAGAACTAATCTCAAAAACATACAAGCAACTGCTGCAGCTCAATTCCAGAAAAATAAACGACCCAATCAAAAAATGGGCTAAAGAGCTAAATAGACAGTTCTCCAAAGAAGACATACAGATGGCTAACAAACACATGAAAAGATGCTCAACATCACTCATTATCAGAGAAATGCAAATCAAAACCACAATGAGGTACCATTTCACACCAGTCAGAATGGCTGCGATCCAAAAGTCTACAAGCAATAAATGCTGGAGAGGGTGTGGAGAAAAGGGAACCCTCTTACACTGTTGGTGGGAATGCAAACTAGTACAGCCACTATGGAGAACAGTGTGGAGATTCCTTAAAAAACTGGAAATAGAACTGCGTTATGACCCAGCAATCCTACTGCTGGGCATACACACCAAGGAAACCAGAATGGAAAGAGACACATGTACCCCAATGTTCATCAGAACACAGTTTATAATAGCCAGGACATGAAAGCAACCTACATGTCCATCAGCAGATGAATGGATAAGAAAGCGGTGGTACATATACACAATGGAATATTACTAAGCCATTAAAAAGAAGACATTTGAATCAGTTCTAATGAGGTGGATGAAACTGGAGCCTATTATACACTATTATATTAAAGTGAAGTAAGCCAGAAAGAAACACCAATACAGTATACTAACATATATATATGGAATTTAGAAAGATGGTAATGATAATCCTGTATGTGAGACAGCAAAAGAGACACAGATGTATAGAAGTCTTTTGGACTCTGTGGGACAGGGCGAGGATGGGATGATTTGGGAGAATGGCATTGAAACATGTATAATATATATGAAATGAATCGCCAGTCCAGGTTCGATGCATGACACAGGATGCTCAGGGCTGGTGTACTGGGATGACCCAGAGGGATGGTATGGGGAGGGAGGTGGGAGCGGAGTTCAGGATTGGGAACACGTATACACCCATGGCAGATTCATGTTGATGCATGGCAAAATCAATACAATATTGTAAAGTAATTAGCCTCCAATTAAAATAAATAAATGTATATATATAAAAGAAAGAATCTGCCTTGCAATGCAAGATTCAATCCTGGTCAGAAAACTAAGATCCCACATGCTGTGGGGGCAATGAAACCTATGTGCTTAGTTGTCACAACTACTGAAGCCTCTGTGCTCTGGAGCCCACAAGCCACAGCTACTAAGACTGTGTTCCACAGCTAAAGAGTCTGCACTACAGCCAAAGATCCTGCATGATGCAACAAAAAGCCTATGTGCTGTAACTAAGACCAGATGCAGCCAAGTAAATAAATAAATATTAAAAAACAAAACAAAAGACCTATGGTGCAGTAATGGGGCAGGGTTCTTGTTTCTTTTCCAGGGATGTGCATAAATATCTGATACATCTCTTCTACAGCAACAAAAGCCCTCACCCAGGTAGAAGATGGTAACTTCTGGCTGAGCATAAGCACATGGAACCCAAAAAGCTTGGAACCAGAAGGTTGATGATTGAGATTACTTGAACACCCTGCTGTTAGTTCACCACTAACCAATCAGAGGAAGGTCTACACCCTGCAGACCTCTGCCAAATTTTGCTTATAAAAATTCTTCCCACAAAGCCATCCAGGAGTTCATGTTTTTTGGACACAATCCATTCTTTCTCCTTGGTTGGACCTGCAATAAACATTACTCTGCTCTAAATTCCAAAGTTCTGGTTTGCTTGGCCTCACTGCATTAGACACACTAACTTCAGTTCAACAACAAACATTTAAATTCTATTCTCAGCAAATTTCAATTATACAACACAGTGGTATCAATTATAGTCGGTATATTATACATTAGCTCCTCAGACTTTATTCATCTCATAGCTGAAATTTGTACCCTTTTGCCAACATCTTCCTTTTTTCCTCAATGCCCAACCTCCCAGCCTAGTGCTGTCCAGTTTTACGTTCTGCAAATGTCAAGACTGCCTTTTTACAAGCTGAATTGTATTCCATTGTATGTATATACCACAATTTCTTTGTCCATTCATCTTTCCACAAACACTAAGGTTTTTTCCATATCTTGGCCATTGCAAATAATAATGCAAAAAAATACTTATGTTTCTTAATGTATTATTCTTTCTGAAGCCTAATTTCTTTGCAAATCTTTTACAAACCAATATGTTATTTTTATTGTCAGAATGTTTTGCTAAATTAGTTTTCAATTTCCTAATGATCTAGGCACCAATGAATTCAGAACTATCCCCCTGGTGTCATGTCACCATAGCATAATGTCCAGAGTGGCTTGAATATGTATTGAGCAAGGAGTATGGATCAGAGGAAAAGGATTTTAGGTCTTTATACAGCCCTAATACAGTGACTAACACAGCTTACTACTTATGGATCCCTTAAACTAAGAGAAATGTTATCACTTTGTCTTTTCATCTCTTATTAATAAATCTCATGATTAAAACTTCATAAAATGATGTACTCCAAATAGTTTTTGCTTTATGAGATAAAAACAGTGCATATTTTTCCTTTCACTATATTGGTGTGATAAGATTTTAAAGTTTTATATATCCATTCTTCATGGTATTTATTATTTTATAATATTCATACCTTTACATATCATCCTCCCAAGAGTATTTAAAGTTACTGATTCCAAATTCTTATTGAATATTTAATATTTAAGCAGGGATTATCATTTTTACATCTACTAGACTTGATTAGGAATAGTATTTTTCAAAAATAGTTTGTAATAAAGAGTTCTGAAATCAAGATACTGAATTGTGACCAATATTTAAAAAAATAATATAGAATGTGAAAGAACATACTAGATTAGAAACATGGGAACAAACAGTTCACCTGATATTTCAGTAGACAAAGAATGTTGCAGTCATAAAGCCATCAGTCACTGCAACATCTCCCAATAACACCCTTCCCCAAAGTGTGCGTCTGAGGGTAGTTCAGGCTGGAGAAAAACATGTTACTGGACCTACATAGTTCAGGTGTATATCAAAGAAGTAAATTCAATAAGCAGGCTCTTGCATCCTTACATCTTCCCACACAGAAAAACACTAAAATCACTAACTTGATGATGTCTATGTTTTATGATTAGCAATAATCTTTTGATGTTCAACTGTGTGTGTTTTATTTATTTATTTTTACAAAAACCCCTATATATTCTGGTTCCTCTCTTGCCTCAGAACTATATAAGAGGCTGTTTCCAGGCTACAGTCTTCATAGCACCCTCAGTAAAATGTAATTCTCAACTTTTAAGTTGTGCATTTTTTCACAGTAGTCAAAAGATCAGTTTAGGCTAAACTGAGGTCTGTTTGACTACAAAACAAAGAAGATAGTCTTTGGATGTAAAAGTAAATGCACATTCATTACTTTGCATTTCAGCTTACATATGTATACACACAAACTTATACACTATACAATACACTATACATACATACATTTGAATGTATGTTTGGGTGTGCTTGAATAAGCATTATGACAACATAAAATGCTTTCCTTACTATGGATTGCATTATATTTTTTTAAGTGTTTGAAAATCATTTATCAAAGCCAATAAAATTGTCTTTGACCACAGACAGAGAAAAAAATAATCTATGACATATTGACAGATAATTGTGTATTGACTTCAAAGATAATTTACAAGAGTTCAAAATGAGACAGTAATAACTACTATAAGTTAGAAAAAAGGAATAAAAAGGCAGGAAGACACAAAGCAGAAGACTAGGAAAACAAGAAGAAAACAACCTGAGATCTTGATTCTTTTGCCTGGGAAAGAGGTGTGGATTCAGGAAAAAATAAAAAAATAAAAAATAATAAAATAAAAATTAAAAAAAAAATGAATAGCATGTAAATATGTGTAGGTCTCTGTTAACATTCTCATACTCTGTAACAATATTCTGAAGGTATTTCTGCATGTCTCCACCATGCCCAAGTGACTGAGCAGATGATTAGAAAAGGGTTTCTGGCAGCTTCTGGCCAACACCTAGAAAATTTAATCTCCAAGAGACTTAGAGTAACAGAGAGACTAATGAGATTCAAGAGGAGGAAGGAACTTGGTTGAGGAAAAGGGGAGAGAATAAAGACATAAGGGGTGTTCATAATCAGAAAGGGTCTCAATCTGTGTGACACCCTCTTCAATAACTGCTGTCCCATCACTATGCAGCTATGCTGAAAGCTACCTGGCCCTTCAGTAAAGAACTCTGAATAATTCCCATTGTAGTTATGTAATATTCTCAGGGGAAACATGATAAGACAGAGAGGCCCAACAACAGACATTCATTGGAGATAAAGGTAAAGGAATTCTAGGAAGCAGGAAGCCCGAGTCACATGCACCCGTGTGGTTCATGAGCAGAGAAGAAACTCCAGACGAGAAAAATAGTAAAAACATTTTCCTGACTACTTTATGGTTTAGTGAGTTCCATCTTTCTAGAAAATGAAATTGTTTATCTGTGATTAAATACTATTCTTTATTATCTTTACATAATAAAAATTGTGAAAACAGTATTTCTCAAAGACTAGGAAAATGAGAAGCGGCTATATGAAATATCAATAACCTCAGATATGCAGATGACACCACCCTTATGGCAGAAAGTGAAGAGGAACTAAAAAGCCTCTTGATGAAAGTGAAAGTGGAGAGTGAAAAAGTTGGCTTAAACCTCAACATTCAGAAAACGAAGATCATGGCATCCGGTCCCATCACTTCATGGGAAATAGATGGGGAAAGGGTGGAAACAGTGTCAGACTTTATTTTTCTGGGCTCCAAAATCACTACAGATGGTGACTGCAGCCACAAAATTAAAAGACACTTACTCCTTGGAAGGAAACTTATGACCAACTTAGATAGCATATTCAAAAGCAGAGACATTACTTTGCCAACAAAGGTTCGTCTAGTCAAGGCTATGGTTTTTCCTGTGGTCATGTATGGATGTGAGAGTTGGACTATGAAGAAGGCTGAGCACCGAAGAATCGATGCTTTTGAACTGTGGTGTTGGAGAAGACTCTTGAGAGTCCCTTGGACTGCAAGAAGATCCAACCAGTCCATTCTGAAGGAGATCAGCCCTGGGATTTCTTTGGAGGGAATGATGCTAAAGCTGAAACTCCAGTACTTTGGCCACCTCATGCGAAGAATTGATTCATTGGAAAAGACTCTGATGCTGGGAGGGATTGGGGGCAGGAGGAGAAGGGGACGACAGAGGATGAGATGGCTGGATGGCATCACTGACTCGATGGACGTGAGTCTCAGTGAACTCCAGGAGTTGGTGATGGACAGGGAGGCCTGGCGTGCTACAATTCATGGGGTTGCAAAGAGTCGGACATGACTGAGTGACTGATCTGATCTCTGATGTAAAACAAAGTCTAGGATATTGAGATACTGTTTTACATTCAATAACTCTATTGGAAAACCATCTGCATACATCATTTAATACAGTTAGTGTAAATACCTATACTTGAATGAGTACTCCATTGCTTAGTAATATTCAACTCTTTGTGACCCCATGGACTATAACCTGCCAGGCTTCTCTGTCCATGGAAATTCTCCAAGCAAAAATACTGGAGTGGGTTGCCAT
Organism: Bos indicus; assembly: GCF_029378745.1. NCBI lineage: Eukaryota > Metazoa > Chordata > Mammalia > Artiodactyla > Bovidae > Bos > Bos indicus. The sequence goes on along the minus strand of NC_091776.1, from coordinate 22,725,276 downwards.
TTCCTTCTCCAGGGGATCTTCCCAAACCATGGGTTGAGCCTGTATCTCCTGCACTGCAGGCAGATTCTTTACAGCTGAGTCACCAGAGAAGCCCCAGAGGGAGGCAACCTCATAATAAAATGAATGCTCATTTAGCCTAATTAAAAACTCTAAGGTATATTAGAATCCCTCACCCCCATCCCCGGTGCTATGAAAATGATCACTCCCAACAGGTTTTCTCCAAATCAAATATTCTGTAGATTTATTTACCACTATAGGACTTTTATACTTAAGAATCTTATTGCAAGTTAATATATCATATGATAGAAACTGGCTGTAAGGTAGTGATTATAAATCTTTTGGATTTCTGTTCATAAATAAAGATATATGAGCAAGAGTTACATTTTTCTTTTCTTTCATGTATAAATTAGCCTCAGGATTTTATGAATAATTCAGTATGAAAAATACATCTTTCAAAGTTATGGTAAATAGTAAAGTTGTGTGTGATTTTGTGCAAGGGTTTCTATGTGTATACATCTAAATAAAACAAGGTATAACACATATAAAAATGAGCAAATCTTACTTTAATGCTTCCTGAATTTTTGAGTATTTTCTTAAAATATTATATGTCAAAATACATCTTCTGGTCTTAGAAAATTACCTATAGGGTAGGATGATTTGTGAAGTAAGTATTTTAAGATATTGAAATAGTCATTTATGTGGTATGTTTCTGTTTGGCATATTTTACAATCTAAAAACACTAAGCACAAACATCTTTAAAATAATATTTTTAGTTTCAGTTAAGACTGCATTTTTTGAGGTATTGATGTCAATTCACTTGAAACAGAAAGACTATTAAGGAAAACAAAGCAGAATTAGTCCAATCAATCAAATACTTTCTTTAAAATGTCTTTTGATTTGAAAGAAAACATTTATGAATCTAGGTCAGATCTGGAATACATTAAAACATTTATATAATAAATTCCTTATCGTTTGGTAAATGTGCATTAATACACTATACTAGGTTCTAAGTATACTTAATATTTTTTACCCACAAACTTAAGATATTTTAATAGAAGGTGAAAAATACTAAAGAACATTGTTAATTTCAGTTAATTCTCTACTCTAATTAACTCCAATAATTAATATTTCTAATTATTTTAGGAATTATTACTAAGTACTGTTGCAACTTAATTTCTGAGCCAGCATTGCATGCAGACTATGAGAGCACAGGATTTGAAATCCCTCAGGACTGTGTTGGGAGTCTCACTCTGGATATGGGCTTAGCATTTACAAGCTCAATTTCTTCATCTTTAAAATGAAGATAACAATAATGCTTATCTTGTTGGTGTTTATAGGAATTAAATGAATTAAACGAGTTAATGGAAGTAAATCGCTTTGCCTGGTGGCTGTTGGGCTGCATCCTACATGCCTGCGTGACCTGTGCTTTCTCAGTGTTAAGACAGACCAAAGTAATAGCCCAGAATCAGCAACAGAGGTATCAGTGGTTTAATGGATGGGGGAAGCTTACATGTCTGAAAAGGTCCTGGGGCGACACCCCACCATGTGCTGTTGCTAGCAGGCAGGACATTGTGTCAGTCTTCTCTTCCCAAGTCAGAAGAGGGGGAATTGACATCAGGTTGGTTCATGGGTTGCCAGGGAAACCAGCAGAGGCACTGGCCTCGTACCACCCCTTTGATAAGCTGGGGCAGAGGCAAGTATGTAGGAAGGTCAGCCCTGTGAGTGGGATGTAGGTGAAGCAGGCACTGGTCAAGGAGGGGCTGTATAGAGAGCAGGAGAACAGCAACCTTGAAAGACCTGAAAATACAGTGCACCATCATTACAAAATTATTAATTATTAAAATTAAATATTCATATTATATTTAGTCTGGAAACATGATTAAGTAAATTTTGTAACTATTGGCAATGATAGAAAAATAAATTATATCCTTTAATTTTGTTTGCTATTTTTTCCAGTTTTATTAAAATATAATTGTCATATAACATTGTATTAATTTAAGGTATTCAAATATTAATTAGAGAGAAAAATGCTTACCACAGTAAGTTTAATTACTCACATACTTACAATATATTTTGTGTGATAAGAAGCTTTAATATATACTCTGGTAGCAAATTATAAACATACAATTGTTTGCTTGCTATTAATAAATAATTAGAATAATAATAGTATTAATAATGATAATATTAACTTTTATTAAATAGCTACCTATCTCATTTCACTGAATCACTGCAATCCAACTTTGCAGATTATATTAATATTCCCATTTCACGGATAAGACTATAGCAATTTAGAGACAAATAGTAAAAGGGAAAGAAATTTGAATTAAAACCTTTAGAAAACCTTTCTTCAAGACTTGGTTTTAACAACTATACTATTCTTCCTCATCTCACCAGTTATATATGCCCACGCACATGCACACACACACACACACACACACACACACACACAGAGCAGTACTGAAACTAAATGATTATATGACAGATTGAGAAAAAGGAGACTTTTATTAAGAATGCCTACATGGCTCCCTCCATTCATTTAATATCCATCCCCGCCTAGTATATCTGATTCCAGTGGTAAATGTTTAACAGCATTTAGGGGTTTCCCTGGTGGCTCATTTGGTAAAGAATCTGCCTGCAATGCTGGCAATCTGGGTTTGATCCCTGGGTTGGGAAGATTCCCTAGAGGAGAACATGGCAACCACTCCAGTATTTTTGCCTGGAGAATTCCCATGCAGAGAAGCCTACTGGGCTACAGTCCATGGGGTCGCAAAGAGTCAGACACTACTGAGAGACTAAGCACACAACACACAGGGAACGCTAGAGGAAAGAGAAGTCCCTGATTTGTAGTTTTGCCAATTTCCAGATCTGCAAGGTGTAAAATAGTTTCACTATAACTGACTTTAAGCTACAGGTGGTTGAAATTGAAATACCTTGCAAAATTCCTGAAAACATAATAATTAATTAATAATCAATTCTAGAGAGCTGTCACAAACCACCTCCAGATTAGCACTATTCTGTTTTATTTTTCATTAAAATATTTCATATCATCTAACAGATTTCATATTTACTGGTTAATTTTAAAATATTTTATCTCCACACCTGCCCCTAAGTAAAATGTATGTTCCACAGAATAATGAGAATAGAGATGTAATCTATTTTGTTGACTGTTCAATCCTTAGCGATATCTAGAAAACTGTATAGCATATAATAGGCTTTCAAAAATATTTTTGAATGAATGAATAAATTTTCAGTTATTTTAAAATTTAATTATGTAAAAGTCATCACTTATCCTGATTTTCCTGCTCAAACTTCCAGATGTATTTAGATTGGCACCATAATTTTATTCCAGTTCTATGTGTTTCTAATGTAATTTATTAGAATTACTAACTAATTACACTAACATTAAGGCTAATTTATTTTCTGCACCTATTATATAGAATCCTAGGAATTAAAAATTTAATATGGGCAATTAATGTCAGATGACTATACTTACCTCTGAATATTTGTAATATTTACATGTGTCAAACTACAGGGAGGGAACATAGCCCCATTCATCAGCAAAAAATTGGATTAAAGATTTACTGAGCATGGCTAACCTGTGCAACCAGAGCAAGACCTAGTTTTCTCCACAGCCAGGCTCTCCCATCAGGAAGTTTCCACAAGCCTGTTATCTTCATCCATCACAGGGCAGACAAAATGAAAAACACAGTCACAGGAAACTAACCAAACTGATCACATGGATCACAGCCATGTCTAACTCAATGAAACTATGAGCCAGGTCATGTAGGGACACCCAAGATGGATGAGTCATGGTGGAGAATTCTGACAAAACGTGGCCCACTGGAGAAGGGAATGGCAAATCACTTCAGCATTCTTGATTGAGAACCTATGAACAGTATGAAAAAGGTAAAAAGATATGACACTGAAAGATGAATTCCCCAGGTCGGTAGGTGTCCAATATGCTACTGGAGAAGAGAGGAGAAATAGCTCCACAAAGAAGGAAGAGGCTGAGCAAAAGCAAAAACAACACCCAGTTGAGGATGTGTCTGGTGGTGAAAGTAAAGTCTGATGCTGAAAAGAACAATATTGCATAGGAGCCTGGAATGTTAGGTCCATGAATCAAGGTAAATTGGAAGGGTGAAACAGGAAATGGCAAGAGGGAACATCGACATTTTAGGAATTAGTGAACTAAAACGAACAGGAATAGGCAAATTTAATACAGATGACCATTATATCTACCACTGTGGGCAAGAATCCCTTAGAAGAAATGAAGTAGTCATCATAGTCAACAAAAGAGTCTGAAGCACAGTACATGGGTGCAATCTCAAAAATGACAGAATGATCTCTGTTTATTTCCAAGGTAAACCATTCAGTATCACAGTAATCCAAGTCTATGCCCCAATCACTAATGCCAAAGAAGTTGAAGCTAAATGGGTGCCATGAAGACCTACAAGATCTTCTAGAAGTAACACCAAAAAAGGATGTACTTTTCATCATAGGGGACTGGAATCCAAAGTAGGAAGTCAAGAGTTATCTGCAGTAACAGGCAAGTTTGGCCTTGGAGTACAAAATGAAGCAGAGCAAAGGCTAACAGAGTTTTGCCAAGAGAACACACTGGTCATAGCAAACACACTCTACCAACCACACAAATGATGACTTTATACACATGGACATCACCAGATGGTCAATATCAAAATCAGACTGATGAAATTCTTTGCCAAAGATGGAGATGTTCTATACACTCAGTAAAAACAAGACCTGCAGCTGACTGTAGCTCATGTCATGAGCTCCTTATTGCAAAATTCAGACTTAAATTGAAGAAAGTAGGGAAAACCACGATGCCATTCAGGTGTGACCTAAATCAAATCCCTTATAATTATACAATGGAAGTGACAAATAGATTCAAGGGATTAGATCTGGTAGAGTGCCTTGAAGAACAGAGGTTCGTAACACTGTTCAGGAGGCACTGATCAAATCATCCCCAATAAAAAGAAATGCAAAAAGGCAAAATGATTATCTGAGGAGGCCTTCTGTATAGCTGAGAAAAAGTGAAAGGCAAAGGAGAAAAGGAAAGATATATCCATCTGAATGTGGAGTTCCAAAGCATAGCAAGGAGACATAAGAAAGCCTTCCTAAGTGATCAAAGCAAAGAAATAGAGGAAAACAATAGAATGGGAAAGACTAGAGATCTCTTCAAGAAAATTAGAGATACCAAGGGAACATTTCATACAAAAATGGGCACAATTAAGGACAGAAATGGTATGCACCTAACAGAAGCAGAAGATCTTAAAAAGAGGTGGCAAGAACACACAGAAGAACTATACAAAAAAGATCTTCATGACTCAGATAACCACGATGGTGTACTCTCTCACCTAGAGCCAGACATCCTGGAATGTAGAGCCAAGTGGGCGTTAGGAAGCATCACTAAGGACAAAGCTAGTGGAGGCGATGGAATTCCAGCTGAGCTACTTCAAATCCTAAAAGATGATGCTGATAAAGTGCTGCACTCAATATGCCAGCAAATCTGGAAAACTCAGCAGTGACAACAGGACTGGAAAAGTCAGTTTTCTTTCCAATCCCAAAGGACAATGCCAAAAATGTTCAAACTGCTGCACACTTGCACTCACTTCACATGCTATCAAAGTAATGCTCAAAATTCTCCAAGCTAGCCTTTAACAGTATGTGAACAGAGAACATCCAGATGTTCAAGCTAGGTTTAAAAAATGCAGAGGAACTAAACACAAATTATCAACAACCGTTTGATCACAGAAAAAGCAAGGGAATTTCAAAATAAATTCTACTCTGCTTCCTTGACTATGCTAAAGTCTTTGACCTTGTGGATCACAACAAAGTGTGGGAAATTCTTAAAGAGATGGGAATACCAGACCACCTTACCTGCCTCCTGTGAAATCTGTATGCAGGTCAGGAAAGAACAGTTAGAACAAACATGGAACAACAGACTGGTTCTAAATTGGGAAAGGAGTACATCAAGGTTTATTTATATGTTACAAAAGAATTGTTCAAAGCAGAAAAATGGATTATACTACCATAAACTTTGGGGCTTCCATGGTGGCTCAGACAGTAGAAAATTTGCCTGCAATGCAAGAGACCTAGGTTTGATCCCCGGTTTGGGAAGATTCCCTGGAGAAGGAAATGGCACCCAGCATCATTTTTGTAGTACTGCATTAAGGAGAACATATTTATTACTGGAGACACTTATTTACAGTTTAAAAAGTTAATATTTGCTTATTTTGAGGGTACATTTGTATTACTTTTTTTGATTCCATAACATTTCACCTAAGAATTACTTCAGTTTCTTGTAACTGAATGGTGTGTTGATAAAGTCATTAGGTAAATGTTATATGTATTTGCATCTTGGTGATATAGATAATATTTATATAAATAATTTTACTTTCATCCTTGTATATTATTATGTAAATATATTCAAGTGAATTGAGTGGGGACCAAATAATGCATGGATCAGTACTTTAATGAGAAGATGATCTTTTTGAAATCATTTTTCTTGGTGAATTGCTATAGTACAATATGTATGTTTGGGTTTCTTTAATGAGGATTAATTGGATAACATATAAATGAATAAATGACTCAATGCCTGGCTCACTGTAAATTTTTAGTGAATGTTAGTTCATCCATATGCTTTTTATAGATTTTGCTATTCATGATTATGATAGAAAGTATTTCTCTCAATTTCTCAGTCTTTGCCATACATTTCTGGAATTTAAAATAGTGAAAGAATTTAAAATCTTACACTCTTTTGGCTGAAACAATAAATCAAATGAATAAAACAATAAGTAAATAATGAATCAAGATGAAATCAAATTGGTACTTACATGTGGCTTCTTGCTCAACATTTGCTAGGTATTACTCTAAGAATATAAAGGAAAACTGGCTATGTATGTTTGCAAATACTTTTTAGCTACTCATATGTTTGCACATAACTGTTTAATTTTATGTGCATATTAAATGAAATGAAGGTGAAGTTGGGACCTATAGAAGGATGAGAAATCTTGAAAACAGAAACATGCAGAGTGTAAGCTCCTACACCAAGCACCACTACAAAATGCAAGAAACTGACCCAAATGCTGTATTTGACTTTTCTTCATAGTGAGTGCTGATTTGCTGAAATTCCTAAGTACACCTTCACACAAATAGCATTTATAGGGGTAGTTTCAACAGGACTGGAAAAGGTCAGTTTTCATTCCAATCCCAAAGAAAGATAATGCCAAAGACCGTTCAAACTACTGCAGAAATGCACTCATCTCACACACTAGCAAAGTAATGCTCAAAATTCTCCAAGCTAGGCTTCAACAATACAGGAACCATGAACTTCCAGATGTTCAAGCTGGATTTACAGAGGAACCAGAAATCAAATTGCCAACATCTGTTGGATCATCAAAAAAGCAAGAGAGTTCCAGAAAAACATCTACTTCTGCTTTTTTGACTACATCAAAGCCTTGGACTGTGTGGATCACAACTAACTGTGGAAAATTCTTAAAGAGATGGGAATACCAGACCACCTGACCTGCTTCCTGAAAAATCTGTATGCAGGTCAAGCAGCAACAGTTAGAACTGGACATGGAACAACAGACTGGTTCCAATTCAGAAAAGGGGTACATCAAGGCTGTATATTGTCACCTTGCTTATTTAGCTTATATGCAGAGTACATCATATGAATCATTGGTCTTGATGAAGCACAAGCTAGAATCAAGATTGCCAGGAGAAATATCAATAAAATCAGATACGCAGATGACACCCCTCTCATGGCAGAAAGTGAAGAACTGAAGAGCCTCTTGATGAAAGTGAAAGAGGAGAGTGAAAAAGTTGGCTTAAAATTCAACATTCAGAAAACAAAGATCATGGCATCTGGTCCCATCACTTCATGGCAAATAGATGGGGAAACAATGGAAACAGGAAGATACTTTATTTTTGGGAGGCTCCAAAATCAGTGCAGATGGTGACTACAGCCATGAAATTAAAAGACACTTGCTCCTTGGAAGAAAAGCTATGACCAATCTAGACAGCATATTAAAAAGCAAAGACATTAGATTACCAACAAAGGTCCATCTAGTCAAAGTTATGATTTTTCCAGTAGTCATATATAGATGTGAGAGTTGGACTATACAGAAAGCTGAGCACCAAAGAATTGATGCTTTTGAATTGTGGTGTTGGGGAAGACTCTTGAGAGTCCCTTGGACTGCAAGGAGATCCAACCAGTCCATCCTAAAGGAAATCAGTCCTGAATATTCATTGGAAGGACTGATGCTAAAGCTGACACTCCAATACTTTGGCTACCCAATGCAAAGAACCAATCCACTGGAAAAAACTCTGATGCTGGGAAAGATTGAAGGCAGGGAGAGAAGGGGACAACAGAGGATGAGAAGGTTTGATGACATCACCGACGCAATGGACATGAGTTTGAGTAAGCTCCAGGAGATGGTGATGGACAGGGAAGCCTGGGGGAGCTGCAGTCTGTGGTGTCACAAAGAATCGGACGTGACTGAGCAACTGAGCTAAACTTAGGGGTGGTTTCATCATCAAGAAAAAATAAATGATAAAGAAAATCAAAGAGTTTTCTTCCTTTAGTGAATAATTTAACAATGATATGTTAAAATATTATCTTTGGTTACTCAAATCTGGAAATTATCAAAATTTAATTGTACTGCTATCTTAGCTGAGACAAAATGGTTAAATTATTGTATGCTATTACTCTATTATAGATGATATGGCAAAAAAAAAAAAAAATGTTGTTGGCAGTTGAACCAAACATGAAATCTGTAATATTCCTTATTATTCAGTAGAATACTTCTTCCCTTTCTCCAAAGTTGACAATAATACTAATTAATTCACCAGTTAAACTACTCCCCTGAAATGTCAAGTTTGTAGTGAGTTTCTGTAATACAAACATCTCATATTTAACAATTATATCACTATATGTTCTCAGAGGTGATATGCACAAGAAACAGGTCATTTAAGCTATGACTGTTTCATCTGGACTGGATTCACAAATGTATAATGATATAAACAAAATATTATAACATTTTAGCATCATTGGTGCAATGTAACCAACTAATTAAATAAATGAGTATTTTGAAAATCCCATTTAACTGACCATCTAAGCACTGAATTCGGACCTTATATCAGTGGATTTCAACCTGTCTTGAGCAAAACATTTATTTGGGCTGCTGGCTTAAAATGATTTCTGGGTTGGACCTTGACTCTTCTTAGTATGTGAAGTGAAGTCACTTCAAGAAACCTGCATTTTTAAGAAGACCACCTCCCCCCGCCCCCAGGAGATTATGGCACAGGAGATTATGTGCCCATAGCTCACACTTTGGAAAACACTGTCCTTCTCCATTGAAACTAGCCTTGTAGCAGAATAAAGATGACTGTCATGGGTGAGTGACCAAATCACATTATGAGAAATTTCCCTGGAGATTTTGTGTTTGTATCAGTGCGAAGACCATTGCGTGTGTCACCACAGACATAGAGAAGATAACAAAAATATGTGAAATCTCAATATAAATGAACATCGAGGCTTAGGAATTTGTTTTAATATATGCAAATTAGCACCTAAAAGTGGCTTGAAAGATGACCAATTCATTCACATTCTGCAGAGCTGGTAAAACAGGACTATAAATTTATCCAGAATCTTTTTGTAAGCTTATAAACTACATACAAGACAAATCATTTTGTAGCTTAAAATCACTAATTTATATAGGGTATAATAAGTCTTCATAATGCAAAAGAAAATGATAGATTGTTAATATAAATGCTTAAATGATATTTTGGATAATTTAAACCTTAAAATATAGACTTTTTTCTTTGCAAATCTATTTTTCTCTTAATTTGCCTCCCATTGTGTTAGTTTATCCTTAGGTAGCAATCAGGTATTCTTTTAAGAAACAGTATAGCCTTTTCCTGAGACTGGTTAAATATAGCTACTGTGGGGCAGTCTGATTCAAGGGCTTGAAGATTCTGCATGGGTGAATAGCATTGCTATGGTAGGAACATAATGACTGTTCCCACCAGCACAGCAAATTTTAGCTACTAGATAAAAGATGTAAATTCAGGTCAGTGCTTCAGAACACACACAAAAATGGTTATTAGCAAGCTACCAAGTTTTCCCTTCCCTACTTGAGATAATCATTTCTCTCTTTTGGTAAATTTATATTTTTAAAGGACAGAATTTATCAATTTTAATTAAACACAATTATACATTAAACTTTATATAAATCAACATAATGAAAACAAATGGAAAGCATATCCATGAATCAGAAAATTAAGATAATTCCTTTTGTATTTTTGAAAACAGAGCCCCATTAAATTAAGATCAATTACAATAATATTTGACATTATTTACAATATTTTAAAGCAGAATAGGCAAAGCTCTGGAATCAAAATCATTTAAAAGTCCCCAAAGATGGCATAATTCTACTTAAATATGCAGTTTTTTAAGTGAAGGAGATTCCCCAATGTAAATATATATCAGCCTCCACAATTTTACATCATGTCGAACATCTTATGACAGTTTACATTGTTTTATTCTAGACAGGAATATTCAGGGAATTTTAATGAGCCCTTCAAAAAAGTCCCCAGTCCTTCTACTATTAGACCTTCATACATTTACAGCCTAAAAAAACACAAAAAACAAAATGCAAGCAGAGAGGTATTTAAACATTCACAAAGTATTGATTTATTTAACTATTTTAAGGCTATTTTCTGCATATGAATTTTCTTGTTCATGGGTAGTAAATGTAGATGAGGATTTCTAGAAGATTACAGAATAAAAAATCTATCTAAAAGACTTTACCAAATGTAGTGGCTATGAGAATGTTCTTCTTTCATCTCTGAAGCCAGGTAAGTTAACTGATCAGAGGCCCTTCTGCTGCTTTCTGTGATCTATGTTGGCCCTGAAGGCTGGGGCCAAACTTCCCACAGTGTGTTCCCCACTGACGCCCAGCCAGCAGGGCTGCTGTGGCAGGACTGTGCCTGGAAGAAGCAGGAATCCTCTGATGGATGACTTTGTCTCATAGACTTCCTAATAGCTTTGCTAAATTACTTTCGAGCTGAGGGCAGTCTAAGATGCTTTCAATCAATCTTTCCTCTTACCTTCCTCCCTCTCTCTCTCCCTCCCTCCTTTTTCTCCTTTACTTGGTGACCAACTTGAATTGTGGCCTCATGGCTCCCCAGTATTCCCAGGCTCCCCTTCTATTCTCTCTTACAGATATTTCCCTTAAAAGTCTTTCTGCATATTTAATCCCAAAGTGATATCTGTTTTTAAGAGGGCTTGAAATAACACACCTAAAATAACAGTAGGTTTTGATAATATGGACAAATAACTGTCCATGCTTTCCCAGTGTTTCACCCTAAAGGAAGCCAAAATTAACCTGAGAAGTAACAAAGCAAGCTTATCCAGATAGGCACATAAAATATGCAGTAATACTGAACATGTAAATAACATTTTTTTCATCTTTTAGTAATTCTGCTCCCAGATTTGAAACATAGCACCCACGTTGTTTAAAACAGTGCTATGATATTTAGAGATATTTGCTGTAGTGATCTAGACATCAACAGTGTCTACCAGTTTTTACTCATCACTTTTATTGTGTGTCACACACTAATAGCCTAACAAAACACACAAAAATTCTGGTCTTGTTAATCTTGCCTTCTGTAGTGCAAACAGTAACAGGCAATAATAAGTAACAGTAAAGTACACAGAGTAAATGCTATGAAGAGAATTAAAGTATAGAGAACCCTGACAAGCGAGTGAGATGAGGTGGGATTTTTAATAGTCGGGGAAGATCTCACTGAAAAGGTGAAATTTGAGAAAAGAACTGGAAGAAGTGAAAGAGTAAGCCATGTGGATATTTCACAGAACATTCAGGGAAGAGAAAACAAGTACAAAGATTGAGACAGAAGCAAATATGCAGTGCTGTAGGAAAACAAAGAACTGACTGGAGGGGTGTGAGAAAGGGGAAGTGTGATTGTAGCTTAGAGATCTTCTAGAACTTCAGAAACAAGTCTTTTTGAGGTTTCTTACTTTTTCTAAATGGGATGGAAAGCCATTGGAATGTTTGAGTAGAGATTATAGATGTGTTCTAAAGATAAAATATTCATTCCTGTGTATTATATAAGCATTAAGTATTAGTCACTCAGTTGTGTTTGACTGTTTGTGACCCTATGGACTGTAGCTCACCAGGAATTCCATGGGCTACATGGAATTCTCCAGGTAAGAATACTGGAGAGGGTAGCCATTCCCTTCTCCAGGGGATCTTCCCGACCCGGGGATCAAACCTGGGTCTCTTGCACTGGCAGGCAGATTCTTTACCATCTGAACATTAGAGGGTAAGAAATGAAAGACGTACAGCATAGGAAGCTACTTTTAAACCAGAGGCGAGGAGATGGAAACTTGGAAATACATGAAAGTAGTGTTAATGATGAGAGGTTGTGTTGCTATATGTGTTTTGTTAGTAGAGATGACAGGATTTGTAGACCAGGAGGATATGGAATATGAAAGAAAGAGTAGAGTTAAGGATCACTCTGTTTCTGGCCTGCACAACTATAAGATGACGTGGCCATTTATTAGGGTGGGGTAGGAGTAGGCATGTGTGTATGGGGGATGAAGGGTTAAGATAAGCAGATAAGGATTTAGGACATTACGTTTCATTATATGAAACATCAAAATGAATTGTTTTAAACTAGGGAAACAAAATTTGGGGGTCATTCCTGGACAGACAACACTTAATCCTTAAGACAACCAAGCAAGTTAAGTGTGAACAAAAGATAGAAGTTCAAAGTATGAGAAGTAAAGGATCCCAATCTTTAAATATTGTAAATGGAAGAGAAACCTTTAAAAGACACTGCAAATGAGTGTATGCCGAGTTAAGCCAGGAAAGTGAGGCATCCTGAATTTCAAATAAATTAAGTGTTTTGAGAAAATGAACAACTGCAATAAACAATGATGGGTAAATTTAGATGAGAATTGCAGTGCATTTAGCTCTATGCAGAGTGGCATGGATTTTTTTTTTTTTTTTTAGGAAAAGAATTAGTTAGAAAACACATGAAACCACAGGGATTGACAGGTCTTTCAAACTTTTTTTTCCCTTTGAAAGGAAGAAGAGAAATGGGTGAAACTGGATTGCTAGGAAATAAAGAGAAGCTCTTTTTCTTTATGAATGAGGAACTAAAACTCAATTTATAGCATAATAAGGAAGATCTAATGGAAAGGAAGAAAGTGTCTAAGAAAGAGAATATGGGGAGGATTGGAGTGACTCCTTTAGATACAAAGTATAAGGAAGGGAGTGGGCTTGTGGCAGACTTTGTCAGGTCCCAACCCATATACCTCAGAATAAACCACCCCTATATTCAAAAGCAGAGACATTACTTTGCCAAAAAAGGTCAGTCTAGTCAAGGTTATGGTTTCTGTGGTGGTCATGTATGGATGTGAGAGTTGGACTGTGAAGAAAGCTGAGAGCTGAAGAATTGATGCTTTTAAACTGTGGTGTTGGAGAAGACTCTTGAGAGTCCCTTGGACTGCAAGAAGATCCAACCAGTCCATTCTGAAGGAGATCAGTTCTGGGTGTTCTTTGGAAGGAATGATGCTGAAGCTGAAACTCCAGTACTTGGGCCACCTCATGCGAAGAGTTGACTCATTGGAAAAGACTCCGATGCTGGGAGGGATTGGGGGCAGGAGAAGAAGGGGACGACAGAGGATGAGATGGCTGGATGGCATCACCAACTCGATGGACGTGAGTCTGAGTGAACTCCGGGAGTTGGTGATGGACAGGGAGACCTGGCGTGCTGCGATTCATGGGGTGGCAAAGAGTCAGACATGACTGAGCAACTGAACTCAACTGAACTGATGCCCCCACTGAACAACTTTCATCTCTCCTGATATTCATGTCTACACCTAAAGACTTTCTCCTATGGTTACATCCAGATACTTTAATTACCAATAATTTCCTTTCCACCTTAATCTCAACTCCAAAGTATCTCATTCTCAGACCAACATCCTTAATTCCCACTCCCATCTCACTCTAGTCAATATTCCTACTTCTGCAAGTTATTCAACACCAGAGACTATCAATCTTACCACTTTTTTTCTTTTACTATCCATCACACTTTGTCATTGTTCCTTTTCTATTTTTCTGAAATCCTATGATTCTTTACTATAATCAATTCTTTATTTGCAGCCTGAATTCTATTCTCTCTGGCAATTAGTCATGCTTAGCTTACAGGATTAGTCCAGGTAAAGAATAATAAAGAAATCCACAGATATTTTATGTGTAGGTTGATAAAGATAAAAATACAGAAAAATAGTTTTCTCTGTATTAACCTGTCTACCTATATTTTAAAGAATGATTGGGTGCATGTACTATCCTAAACACTGTGAAAAGTAATAAATACAAGACGTAAATCTTCCAAGGAGAAGCTTTCCTTTGGTTTGTGTGTAGGTATGGGTTATTGGCATTTTTAAAAAATTATTTTTATGAAAAACTACCTATTTACAAAATTATTCTTATGAAAATGTAAAATAAGAACATTTGTAATTTAGTCTGTGTATATAAGAAATGACTTTTTGAAAGTTTATAGTTGGAACAAGACTATGAATACAGAATATCACCAATATTAAAGAAGAAGCAGAGGATGAGGAATATTTTCAGTAGGCTGAGAAAGTTTCATCAGGGAAACAAGAGGAGAACAGTTGAAAAAGAATGGAAAGGGAGAAAAAGCAGGGGACAGTTTTAAGAGTAACAGAGTATTAGACATAGATGAAATGATGCACATAAGTAAAGAAGAATGTGTATAAAGTTTAATTTTGCAGTAGGAGATCATTGATGAGTTCTGTGGAAAAATTTCTGTTGAAAGCTAATGGTGGAAGTAATATTGTATTGAGTGATGAAAAAAATGGAAAGAAATGGGACTTGCAAACATAAACTATTTTATCAATATATTTGATCATGAGGAGGAGGATCATATTTATGGGCAGGTAAATAAGGATGAAGGACATTTTATGATTGACAGGAGTGTCGGCTCAGTATCACCAAGTAGGAGCCTTGGTGAAAAGCAAGAGATTAAAGTGTAAATGTTTTTTGCTTTGCTCATTCCCTGGAAGCCAAATGATGACACTTAGTCATTTAATGTTGCTAGGGACTGCACAGTTAGACAACAATTTTTTTTTTCATATGCAGACAATCCTCCTTAAATCCCAGTACTTTCACATTGCCAATGTTAGGGTCTTTAATCTTCTCCTGGGAAGACACGTGTTTGATAGGCTGTCACAGTATTTCTAGATCTTGCCACAACAAAATCCTTACAGTATTATCACAAGAGATGATTTATATAAGTTACCACAAGGGAAAATAGTAAGTAGAAACTTTATGCCTCAAAAATTTCTTGCCTTATTTTCTGCGTGGGAGGTGGGATACACATGCATGGTTATTTGTAACGGCTCTTTCAGTTAAAAGATAAAGTTGACCAATTGTATCCCAATGGGGAGAAAAGTTTCACTGATACGTCATAACTTCAATCATCTACATTATAAAGGAGAGTATCAGAGCATTCTTCAGTTTAGAAAGAATTACTAACCACATCCATATAATACGGAACTACTCATATAACACAAGCAAAATAAAGTTTTGCTTTCTTCCCCACTCCAGGTTGTATGACACAGAGTTTTTATTTTGAGATGAAAAAAAAAAATAAAGCTGTTTAGGTGATATCTGACTATCATTTAATATTACATTTGTTGTTATTGTTTAGTCGCTAAACCATTTCCAACTCTTGAAACCCCATGAACTATAGCCTGCCAGTCTCCTCTGCCCATGGGATTTCCCAGGGAAGAATTCTGGAGTGGGTTACCATTTCCTTCTCCAGGGGATCTTCCTGACCCACGGGTTGAACTCAGGTCTTCTGGATTGGCAGGTGAGCCACCACAGAAGTCCCAATATTATGTGTAGTAGAAAAATTAAAAAGGGATTTGTCAAATAAAATCTAATGGAAACTAAAATCTCTTTGAACTGGTCTCTGTTTCTTTTTGTTGTGGATGTCCACATCATGCTTTATATATCAACTTATTAAATAGGTCTTAGCAAAGTAAAGGGATTTATTCTGGTACTTGAGCGAAGTTTCTAAAAATAACATTTAGTGTGTATCAGAAGCAAACAAAAATAATGTAAGCGGTCTACCAAGTGAACTAACAGCATAACTTTTTAGACAATTCTTCAGCTGATGCCTTCTTTCTTTCTTAACTGTTTCATCAAGTACGTGACTTTAAAGAAGTAAAACTCTCAGAAGCGCAATTCTCTCATCTTAAAATGAGGACTATTACAATACCTATATCTTAGAGACACTATATATAACATCACCAGCTCATGGTAGGCATTTATAAATATTTGTTTCTATCATATTTCTTCCATCTTTTAAAATAAATTTATAGACCATCTTCATACATTATACATTACATTACACATTGACAAAAACCAAAATAAAATGTCCATTCAGCCAAGAAAAAGAGATGAAAGTACGATGTAGAGCAGCATGAGGAAGAATTAATAACAGCTTTCAGATCTAAGAGCTTACCCTAAGAGAACCTAAACTTATTTCTTTTTTTCAGGTTAATAGTGTTTGCATGGAGACAAAGAAGAATGCTCTAATTTAAATTCTTAGCATGCTATTCTGTATTAGATCACTAATGGTGAGGTTTGCCAATTTAGCATTTTTATTCCATAGCTTCCTTGAATAATTAAAAAGTGAGACATTGAGGACATAAACATTGTGTTAATACACATCCTAATAGCATCTGCTGATTCTAATTGCCAAGCAACATCTTTACATACCTACTACATTTCAGAGCCCATCATCTTCAGGAAGTTTTCTGCAATTATACTCACCCACAATTTCAGTCACCAGACACATAAATCTCCAAGTTGATTTAATAAACTAACATCATGCATATGCTCTTTCATTTCACACAAGTAAACAAAAAATTACTGGAAAAAAATGTAAAGAAGTAAATTAACACACTGGAAAAGAAAAAAAAAAAAAAAAGGTTACAAAGAAGATAGTCAAATTTTCCCTTGTCTTACCCCAGTGGATGTAGACAAGGAGCAGGTAAAAGGGGATGGAGAGGATGGACATTTATGTAACAACCACTAAATGCCAAGCTTTTTATGGAGGGCATTTCACTTTAGCATCGCCACTCGGCTGGAAGGTATCACTTCCCTCACTCCCCATTTTAAAGATGTCAAATGTAGTGTTAGTGAGATTAAGCAGATCTAAGTGTTAAGCTTTAAGTAGTGGAGCTGAGAGTCAAACCCCAAGCTATCTGACCTTGGTGAATCTAAAGTACAATCTATTTTAATAAACTGGAAAGTGGTTGTAGGAGCAGTAATATGTCACTAATGTAGGACTTACAGATAGTATACACTCCCCAGCTGTTACTGCTTTATTGTGAGGGGGAAAAGCATGAATAAGTGGTCAGGAATAAATATATTTTAGCAGCACATTACTGAGAGCAAATTATTGATCATATTTTAATGGATCTAATGTTCATTCTTCTTTTTTCCACAGGAAACTTTGCATCACTTAGAAAACCACTCTACATATCACCATTTTGTAATTATTTTTTCTATCTTATTTGTCTTAAGATAAGGGATGAATATTTGACCTCTTTATATAACTTAACACTTGGAAATTAATATACCTTAACTTATTTCAAGTTACACCTTAATTATGTTTAACCAGGTAAATTACTAACACTTTTTCTGTAAAACAGTATATAGTGATTTGTAATCTTATGCTCTTCAGGCAATAATATCATATGTGACAAGCATCCTAATAACTCTTTGAGTGCAGGCTTATTTTTTGTTTTAAAATATGTTTCATTCCAGCAATATAAGAGGACTAAGAAATTCCAAACCTGTAGTCAACAGAAAAGACTGAGAAAAAAGGACAATGAAGTGCTACTGTAGTAGGTCTTTCATTACCAAATTCAGAATACCCGAGAGTTAAATTCCACCTGAGATTCAATAGGTATGATTTAAATCAGATCCACATTTCAGTACAGACCAAACAACATTTTAAAATATTTTTAAAGCTTTCAGAATGGAAAAAAAAAGCAAGACAAAAAAAAGAAAAATTCAGCCGAACTTCATAGGAAAAATAGGCTGATTTTAGGCTTCTCATCTGCAACAGAATATCCTGAGATGTAAAGGAAAAGTAGCTTCAAATAAGAAGGAAGAAAATTACATATGAAGCCTAAAAGTTATATAAGTGTGAGACCCAAATAAAGCATATTGGCCTTTAAAGCATTTAGATATCGACATACATAGTTGGAAAAAAATTTTTTAATTATTTCAACAAAGTAAAAAGGTAAAATAGGATGATGCAGGAGATGAGAAACCACTTTATATGATTATTGTCCACATAAAGTAAAGCAATATTAATAAAGACTTGGTTTTCTGCAGATATAATTATACATGATAATATATGGCAAATATAGTACATAATAATCATATAATAATACATAAGTATTGCTTTTTATATTCAATATTTATAATCAAGCTATAGTAATAAATTACTATATTGTGCAGAACTAACACAGAGTAAATAAAGTTGACAAAGCAAGACAATAATACAGGTTATTATTTTGTTAACTAAGTTCGTTAACTTTGTTAGTAAGAATGGATGAATTCTGGAAGAAAAATCGCCATGTGTTTCATATTATGTCTATTAGAGAGCAAGATATTGACATAGTTTCCAATATAGGAAATGTCAAAAAAATTTAAACTCTTTTTTTTTTGCAAAATAAAATTGCATGGCTCAAATTTTAAAATTGAGAGCTCCTTAATATTCAGCAATCTTATTACCCATCAACCCCACTAAAGTACAGGAAATGTTATCATCACCTTTTCAGTTTAATCAGTTCAGTCACTCAGTAGTGTCCGACTCTTTGCGACTCCATAGACTGCAGCACGCCAAGCTTGCCTGTCCTTAACCAACTTCCAGAGCTTACTCAGATTCAAGTCCATCCAGTTGGTGATGCCATCCAACCTGTCATCCCCTTCTCTTCCTGCCTTCAATCTTTCCCAGCATCAGGGTCTTTTCTAATGAGTCAGTTCTTCGCATCAGGTGACCAAAGTATTGGAGCTTCAGCTTCAGCACCAGTCCTTCCAATGAATATTCAGGACTGATTTCCTTTAGGATGGACTGGTTGGATCTCCTTGCAGTCCAAGGGACTCTCAAGAGTTTTCTCCAACACCACAGTTCAGAAGCATCCCCTTTTACTTTTTAATAATAAAAGTTAACAGGAGTTGAGACCTTTCTATGGACCAGGTACTGTTCTCAGTACTGTACATGTATAAATTCATTTAGTCTTCACATCATACTAGAATAGTACCTGAAAGAGGTACTATTATCATTCCTATTTTGGAGATGAGGAAACTGAACCACAGACAGGTATATTAACTTTCTCAAAACTGCACAGATGCCATCTGAAACTCAATGTTTTGAACACAGGCAGTTTAGATTCCAAAGCTCATACCTCTAAGCAAGATGTCAATGTCTGCTATATATGGTAATTAAATTTATCTATTCAAGTAACTAGATAAAAATGGTAGAAACTGCACTAAAATTGTCTAGGAAGAATACCTAAATGAGAGAACCAATGTGAATCTCCACAAATGGTAAGTGGAATCAGCAAGTGCTGGCCAGTCTTGTAATGGGCTATAAATAGTCTTAGGATGTTTCACTAAGAATTTTATAGTTGGGCAAAGAACTGAAGGAAAGAAGGAGTTATTCACGTGATATATATGAGAAAACCTTTGTGGCCAGAAGGGAAAGCTGAAACGTGGGCCTTCAATTGGAGGATGGAACCTTCTTGACATGTTTATGAATATGGGTGTCAACCTTTGGTTAGAGTGAGTGGACGTGAGCTTTTATTATTATTATTTAAGAAAATAGTCCATTACAAGAATTTTGAAAGAGTTGCAACATGACTTACACATTTATTTTTAAAAAGACTGCTCTTGTCAAATGTTTTGAAAATAGACCATACAGAGGCAAAGATCTCAGTGAGGAACTAACACATTAATCCAAATGGGGAAGGATGGCAACTCAGAGCTAGGAGACAGAGGTGAAATGCTTGAATTCTAGGTAAATTTTAAAGATAGCTAACAGGAATTGCTGCTAGATTGGACGTCAAGTAAGACAAGAAGTGCCTCATCAATAAGATCGCAAGGATTTTGTTCTCGGGGACCAATAGGATGGAGATGCCACTTACTGAGATGTGGAACTGGGTAAAGCAGATTTGGAGAGGATGAATGCAAGGTTTTGTGTGCGCGTATATATATGTGTATATATATATGTGTGTGTGTGTGTATGAGAAGGAAATGGCAACCCACTCCAGTGTTCGGACGGGGGAGCCTGGTGGGCTGCCGTCTATGGGGTTGCAGAGTTGGACACGACTGAAGCGACTTAGCAGCAGCAGTATATGTATATATATATATATATATATATATATATATAAAGGAAATCAACCCTCAAAATTCCTTGGAAGGACTGATGCTGAAGCTGAAGCTCCAATACTTTGGCCACCTAATGTGAAGAACTGACTCATTGGAAAAGATCCTGATGCTGGGAAAGATTGAGGGCAGAAAGAGAAGGAGATGCAGAGGATGAGATCACCGACTCAATGGACATGAATTTGAGCAAACTCCGGGAAATTGGTGAAGGACAGGAAAGCTTGGCATGCTGCAGTCCATGGGCTCACAAAAAGTCAGACATAATTTAGCCACTGAACAACAACATGTGTGTGCGTATACATATATATCAATATATATATGTATAGGTGTGTGTGTGTGTATACTCACACATACTTACACAGACATTCATAGATGGTTATTGTATCTACACTGTAGTTGGCTGTAGATAAAAAATCTAGAATAGAGGTAGAAGTACTAATGTCATATCTTTATTTAGTACTATCTAATGTATTTGAAGATGATCTGGTCTAACTAAGATGGAGATGATAGGAATGGGGAGAAAGAGAAAGGAGAAAATATTTAGAAGATACAATTGATGAGTCCTTTGATACTAAGAGGAGGAGGAAGGGATGAAGAAGAAATGGAGAATCATAAGATGGATTAATTTAAGAAACATTTTTATGGCAGGTTTATACTGCTACTGCTACTGCTAAGTCGCTTCAGTCGTGTCTGACTCTGTGCGACCCCATAGACAGCAACCCACTAGGCTCCTCTGTCCCTGGGATTCTCCAGGCAAGAAAACTGGAGTGGGTTGCCATTTCCTTCTCCAATGCATGAAAGTGAAAAGTGAAAGTGAAGTTGCTCAGTTGTGCCCGACTCTTATAAATGACCACAAATTTTTAGGGTGAGGTCAAATTCTGTTGGTTTTATCATTTTGTTAATTTTAGTCCCAAAATACTTTGAAGAAGAGCATAAGTAGTTCTGAGACTTTGATTGCCTCAGAGAATAGCATCTCTCACTTATGAAGCCTTGACAGAAAATGTACACTGCTAACTTATTTTATAGTATTCTGAGTAAGAAAAGCATGTTCTTCTGTAATACAGATAGTTATTTTTAACAGAATACAATATAATTTATAAAATGTTAAGTTTTTTGATTTCAGCACAAGGAGTACTATCAAACTTTCTTGTTTTTAACACATGAAAAATAATAATTTAATCTGTGCCAGTTTATTAGTATGACATATTTTATAGTTATAAAATGCTATATTTAGATCACTCAGTATTTGTAGCCTATTGTACTCACTCTGACACTTGTTTTTATGCTTTGTTTTGTATTTGCTACTATTCTGTTGATTGCTTATTTTGAAACTTTTCATTACTTTAATATTTTTTTTCTCTGATGGATGTGTATTTCTGTTAAACACAGAATTTGGGATTGCTACTTTTCAAGTTAGTTAATGTTCTTTATGTTTACAAAGGTAATTTATGCTTGTTTACAACAGCTACTTTAGCTTTTGACTGAATTCAAATATATTTATAGTGATTCAAATAAAAAACAGTCAATATTTATATTCCACATCTGACACAGGAGATCACATGTGCTGTCAAGTTTTTAGCTTTTCTATGTTTGAAAGATTTATAAATATACACAACTTCCCCAGTAAGTGAAAAATATATATTGTAATACCGAGATGGTGGGGAAGGAAGATCATTAAAATCCAAGAGAGGGTATATATTTAACGTTATGCTGCTACAGAAGTAAATAATTTTTATATATTCAGGCATAAATGAATAGTAAGCTTAAGTTAATTTTTATATTAACTCATTTAATTCACCCAGTAGTCCTATGAGGAGGTGTGTGTGCTTAGTCACTCAGTCATGTCTGACTCTTTGCAACCCCATGGACTATAGCCCACCAGACTCCTCTGTCCATGGGGATTCTCCAGGAAAGAATACTGAATTGGGTTGCCATGCCCTCCTCCAGGGGATCTTCCCCACCCAGGGATAGAACCTAGGTCTCCCACATTGCACGTGGATTCTTTACTGTCTGCGCCACCAGGGAAGCCCATGAATACTATAGCGGGTAGCCTATCCCTTCTCTAGGGGATATTCCCAGTGCAGGAACCGAACTGGGGTGTCTTGCATTGAAGGTGGATTCTTTACCAGCTGAGCTACCAGGGAAACCAAACCCCCTATAAGGATAGTAGTATTAAACTTGCATTTAACGACCGAAGAAAGGAGAAACTAGGTGATAGCCAAGAGCACAAAACTGAAAGATGAAAGAGCCAGGATTCAGCCCACGGCCCATGTAGGACACCACTGAGCAATTCTGTCTCCAAGTAAAGGATGACAGTATATGACCCAAGAAATGTGATTTTTCCTCTGAAGTGGATGAACTTCTCCCATGGAAGTTTATGGCTGGTGTTTGAGCTTCTCAGAATCCTTAATTACTATGTCTATGTTCTTATTTTGTCTTACGGTTAAGACAGTCAAATATCTTATACCAGTATAGGTAAATTATATATATATATGTGTGTGTGTGTATATTATATATGTATGTATATTATATACATATATATGTATATATATTCACTTCTTATTTAAAAGATTTTTGTTTAGCACTTTGACTTTTAAATCATATTGCAAACTTCTGCTACTTCTTACATATATCAAACATTTCCATTTTAAAATAGTGAGTTAGGATTCCTGAGTCATTTGTTATTATACCATTAATATACTATGTGTTTGTTTGTTGATATGAAAATTATTTAACCTAATGATGCATTGGGTAAAACTTACCTTCTCAGGTACAATGTTCTTTTTATTTCTCCTGACATTAGTACTAACTTAGTACTTCATCATATTGAGCTTTTGTGTTGTAAATGGAGCAATACTTATTGTGGGTTTGGTAACCTTAAACACTTTGACATAAGCCAAATGATTATTGTTAGAATTGAAATGAGAGAGCAGGATAATTTGTATAAAACACTAATGATATACAATTATTCACTCACAACAGGCATGCTTTGTCTTTCTATAGATTCATTCATCATCAAGAATCATCTGTATCAGCACAACACTTCAGACTGTCAGTGTTCAAGTAATTTATGATGCTTAGAATTACATGCATTAGAAGACTATTTTTACAAGTTTTCTACAGATGGTTTTATAAAAAAAATTATAAAGACAGAGAACAGAAATAAGTTCTTTATAGCCAAATTGTGTTTTTCACTATATGAATTTCTGCATACTCAAGCATTTTATTACACTCTGAAATTTTATTTCACAACTTATAAATGTGTATATGTCAGTTTCAAAGACTGCAGTTGC
Source organism: Bos indicus (assembly GCF_029378745.1). Classification (NCBI taxonomy): domain Eukaryota; kingdom Metazoa; phylum Chordata; class Mammalia; order Artiodactyla; family Bovidae; genus Bos; species Bos indicus. The sequence continues at coordinate 22,701,440 of NC_091776.1, read as the reverse complement.
ATTGCACATTTTAGAAAGTTTATTTTTATGATAACCTTATTTGTTAAAATATATTGCATGAATTTTCAGGATAGTTACTCTGTTAAAAATAGGTTGCAAGAATTTTCCTTGCAGAGAATCAATGTGCAAGCCTTACTTTTCTGACTGAGTTGTAGGGTCTGACCAGAAAATGGGTTATACTAAACCTGTGTCTTCAGTTCTGATGCTGAATGAACAGCATCTAAATGTAACCTGTCCTGGGAAATCCTATCCTACAATGGGAAAACTGCATATCTACAGAGCATTATAATGTAATAACACACTAAATAAGTAAATCAGGAAAGCTAAGGTCAATCTACATTATAGTTAAACAAAAACCTTTACAAATCTACAATCTTACTCATCTCTAAAATATAAGAACTGAGCTCAAAATATTTTAAACTGTTATATCCCATGTAATATTTATCCAGCTTTAATATCCCATGATTCCTAAAGATTCCAGTAAATTATCCAGCTGTAATATCCCATGATTCTTAAAGAATTAATGTTTACAGAAAAGCTATCTGCTTCTTAGGAGCCACTCACCTTGCCTTATAAAATGCATCACCCCCCCAAAAAAAAAATTTAAGCAATTTTAGAATGTATCCAAAAATCATGCTTTGAAATATTGTTCTCATGGAAGCCTATTTGAAGCATAATGATAAAAGCCTTTCTGTCATAAAAAAAGGAGAGAGTTTATAAATAAATAAAAACTTCAAAGCTTTTAAGTCATATCTACATAAAAATGAGTCACAAATAACATACTGTATGGAAATGTCTTAGATTTCTATCACCTATTCAGTATCATAACCTTTTTATACATTAATCTGGTAAAAATATAAAGAAGCAAACATGAAAAATCATTTATGCAGGCTTTCCATATAACATTGATTTCTACTAATATGCATTTAGAGGCAAATATCTGTGTGGGTGTTTGTGTATATTTTTTCACTCTTAACAGGTGCATCATATCTTTTGAATTAGAATGATTTGTTCCATGAATTCTAAAGCCTGTCAAACAACTGGTAAATAGAAAGAAACTAAATTTGCTTCCCCATCTTAGGTAGCATTGGGGCAAAGAAGCTGAGATGGGTATGGCATTAAGTTCTAGGATAAGTTATTGTAACATGGAGGATGATGTTTTGTTAAAAGCATAAAGATGTTTATAGGAGAATCTCAGGAGATGCTTGACTGTGTGTATGAAAAAGCAATGGCAATATCAGGATCACAAGTAAATCTTCAGAATGAGACAGGGCTCTCCTAATTTGTGATTTTAATTTGGCACCAAGGATATTATTAATTAATCTAGTATACCTTATAGTTCTAAAATTAATTGTTCTATTTAACATCATATTTTCAGATATTGGCAATTGATGAAAACTTTTACTTTAAGAATTTAGATTTAATATACCAATTACTATTGTTCACAGTTTCCTTTTCCCTTTAAAAGTTCCCCCTTTTCGGTATTGTCCACATATGGCTGAATAAAACATGGGATATAAACTTACAGGTCCATGTACAAAATATGGCCCCAAACCATTTAGTAAGCATTTACTTTCATGAAGCTCTGTCAGGCAGTATATTAAACAAAGATTATATGAACCTTGCCATCTACATGTTTTTCCAGAAAAGTTCTCAAATGATTAAAATAATGAATTGTAATTTGTTTGCAGATAAACACTAAATATGTGTGGATTTTCAGAATTGTTCATTTGGAGAAGAAAGAATAAACGTGGGTGGTTTGAAATATTCACAATTAGAGTTCCCATGTATGGACATTTATTGGTGCTGCAACACATATGACATTTAAGTATGGTTACTATCTAAATATGTGGTATATTCTGAAGTAACTATTATTTTAAACAAAAGTACATCCCTGACTATGGCACATTCCTTAGTTTAAGAAACCCCTAATACCTAGGGATCGGAGAAGGCAATGACAACCCATTCCAGTACTCTTGTCTGGAAAATCCCATGGACGGAGGAGCCTGGTAGGACGCAGTCCATGGGGTCGCTAAGAGTTGGACACGACTGAGCGACTTCACTTTCACTTTCATGCATTGGAGAAGGAAATGGCAACCCACTCCAGTGTTCTTGCCTGGAGAATCCCAGGGACGGGGGAGACTGGTGGGCTGCCATCTATGGGGTCGCACAGAGTCGGACACGACTGAAGTGACTTAGCAGTTAGCAATACCTAGGGATATATTAATTTTGTATAAAATATTTGACATTATATATACAAATTACATGTTTAGAACATCTCACTTTACCTCATATAAGCACTATTTTTATAAAGTTGACAAATAAGTAAAACTTTGATGAGTACAAATGCCAAACTTGTATGTTAGAAAGGTGGCATAAAATTATTAAGAAAGCAAAGTCATGACACAGTAAACCAAGCAGGTAACAGTAAAGGTTTACAATCCATACTGAAATTCAGAAAAGCTGAGAATCACAGTATATAGTTTTCAAGAAATGGCACATCATACGGCCATTCTTTTAACTCTCCTCCACATTAAAAATTTTTTTAAATAATGTTGATTTCATCATTAGTGTCATAAATGAGGAAAATGTGGTTACTGTAGGAAATCGATGTAGATAAGTGAAAAAGTTCACTAGAAGCATTATAAATATATACATATTAAATAATAAAAGTTTGCAAAAAATTGAATTTATTTTCCTGAGGAGACTAGTGTACTAAACCATAATTTAGTGTACTAAGCCAGAATTTAGTGTACCAAATCAGAATTGTTGAATGACGTAGGTTTAAAACAGTATTAATAATCTTATAGGATAAACAAGGTAAAGATATTTGTGAAATGAAAGTCAGTATTTTATTGCTAATTGTTAATAACATAAGTGAAGGCATTAGTCCTTAGTCATGTCTGATTCTTTGAGACCTCATGGACTGTTCCCTGCCAGCCTCCTCTGTTCATGGAAGTCTTCAGGCAAGAATGCTGGATTGGGTGCTATTCCCTTCTCCAGGGGATCTTCCTGACCCAGGAATTGATCCAGGTCTCCTGCTTTGCAGGCAGGTTCTTTACCATCTGAACCATGAGGGAAGCCCCAATAACATAAGGTGAAGTTTATAAAATGTGTTGTGGGTAATATAATGGGATTTTGACAATCAACACATTTTGCTTAGACTTCTACTCAGGAAATTACATGAGTGTGATATCTCTATTGTTAGAGCAAATTAATTCCCAAATTTATATATATTGCATGACATGAAGAGGTTACAAGGAATAAAAACATCAATACAAAGATATTATTGGACATAAGCATTTGTAATATGAGATATCTTTCATGCCATTGTTTTTTTTTTTTTAATCAAGCCATGCAAGGAACTCTGAGAAGTAGGCCACCATCTAAGCACAAGGAGAATAGTATATAGTAGAACTTTAACCAGCACAGCATTTCATTCAAGAAGACCGCTTCAAGACTTCATTTAAAATTATCAGGGGCACATTATCTGGGTACACAACAAGAAGCAATTATTGGTTTAATTAACCGGCATTCACCACATCACCCTCTTTCTCTTTGTTCGATTGCCAGGCAATTTTCTACAATCATTAAGCAAGGGAACTATAATTCCACAATGACCTAATCTACATCTCCTTCTTGCCACGCTGGAATATTTTAAACTTATTTATGACTGTCCTCAATAAGAATTAAGCCCATTGGACAGAAAACACTTTAGGTTTAAAAATTCAATATTCACTGATACATTTTAAACTTGATTATATTTAATGAGTTACTATGTTTTATTTGGGATAAATATTTGCCATGAATTAGGTTAAGAATAATTGACTGAGAAGGAACATATACGATCTCTATTACAATTTGTTAAAATTCTGCAAGTAATTAATTTCCAAATATACATGTATAAAAATAAAAATGTGGAACTAAATTTTAAGAAGTTTTAACATAGTACTGTAAGCAATAAGATAAACAAATAGACATTCTAATATATTTCTACACATCAGACTCTTGCAGATGATCAAGTGAAATTATTTGTTCCCAATGTTAACCACTGATTCATGTGATTTTCTCTAAAATTTGAATCTTAATGAGAACTTTCTAGTCTGGTATTACAAAACAAGACTATGTTTCCTCTATTAGGCTGTAGTTAATACAGGTGTCTCTGGTGCAAGAATACCAAGTGGAGGATTTAGAATTAGTAAAATGAGGTTTTATATGACATCATTCTTAAAGCAGGGAATGGGCCAAGAACTGTATTGCCTGTAATAGGTGATGAAGGGTTTTGTCATCCATTTAGCCAGTGCTCTAATTCTTATCTCACTGTGCCTCATGATCCATAAACATTTTTTACAAGGTTCTCTAACACATACAGGCAATACTCAAAAGGTAACCACTATCTAGAACCCCATTGTTACAGAAGCACAAATTTTGCTACATTCATCAACCTACAAAGCTGAAATGTTCTAGTTTGAGGACTGATTCTGTATCCCAGTTTCTCCTCTCCTGCCACAAACTAAAGATAATGCCTCTTCCTCGTTCTCTCCCTATCCACACTTTACTTCTGTCTTGAGGATAACAGTTCTGATCCTGCGAATCCTCCTGGAAGCTCAAATCATAGCCTGTCTTGCTCACATGATGCTTTAGATGTCTACCATCTTTTACAGCAGTAATGAGCAACATATTTAGATCTGCTTCTCATTTGAATTTAAATAAAAATAGGAAAAGGGAGCAGTAAAGTGATAAGGTTGTAAAAATAAATATACTCCCCCCCCAAGTCAGGTTTTTGTTACAATAAATTATGTGATTTCCAAATATGAGTTGATGAGAACCATTTAGTAACACTGGTGTTGTCAGTCCCTACCCAGTAGCTGGAAATTACATATCTATGTGGGGCATGTGTGTGTGTGTGTGTGTTTTACCTTTTTAATTACTGAGTAATACACAAAGCAGTTTTGTTGTAAGAGATTAAAGTAATGTGGAAATACAGCAAAATGAATGTGAAAGTCCCCTTTCCAAGGACTTCTCTTCCACTGCCTTCTCTCTTCCCCAGGGATAACTATTATGAACTCTGGTAACTGTGCATTCTTCTAATTCTGCTTCAGTGTGCTTTTTTACTGATAAGCAGAAAATATATATCAATGTCGATTAATAAAAGCTTTACATAAAAAGCACTATACATATTTATCTGTGACATTTTTTAATATTTGCTTTGGAGATCTCTCTAAATCTGTTTGTTATGTCTAGCCAACTGTTTTAAATGGTAAAACCATATTCTATAAATTAGATTTTATATCTATAGTCTAAACGGGATATAATTTATTCCAGCTCTCTCATATGACAAACATTTGGGTTGTTTACACTGCTGCACTAAGCCTACTAAAACATAATTTTTAGACACAAGTGTAATAAATTATTTAAGGAATCTTACTTAATACTTAGAAACAGCCTCAAAGTTGCTCACCACTGCATATATATTTCAATATTTTTTCTGTTAAATCATAATTTACAGTAATATTAGAATATAAGTATTGTATTGAAACTATTTGGCATTAATTAAAGTTAATCAATTTTTAAATATTTGAAAAATGTGTCTTCAGTTTGCTGAGTAATACATAATATATGTGGTTGGGTTTGTTAATTATGAACACAGATTTTAAATTATTCACATAATTTAAGTTCTTATTCACTTTCAATCTACAAAATATATTTGAGGAAGATTCAAAGTAAACCCCAATGTGTTGGATTTATTAAATCTCGCCTACATTCTGAACAACAACTTATCAGTAAATTATCATTTATTAATTTATTGTTTTTTACTTTGAGGTGTGGCACTTTCAAATAATGTATAGCATTTTGTTTGTTTTACCCTTAAGAATTTTGGTTACTAGTGAGTTATGATATTTTTACACTCCTATAATAGTTTTTCATAGTTTCTATTTGCCACAGTTTCTTGTTTTTTCCCCCTCCCTCTTCATCCATTCATCCCTCCCTCTCTTTCTTCCTTTCTTCCTTCTTTGTTCTTTCACTCTTTTAAGATAGAATGGATTTCTTGTTTCTTGGTTGCCAGCTTCATTCATTCAGTAGTTGTGTATGTCACTTGTGATCTTCTAGTTGTCATCCTCAATTTTTATTATTTATATTTGGAAAAAATAGGTTGGTATCTAGTGTTAATAAGTATCCTTGAGAACTAAATAAGACATTTGAAAATAAATTTATAAATGTTCTTCTATTTTTAGAGTTACAAAGAAATCTTTACAGAACTTCTATTCCTTTGTTAATTTAATCTTGCCTGTGTTAATCACCAGAAACATGACAGATGGCTAAACAAGGACATTTCTCTTATCCCTATTTCTTTTTAAATCAATATATGTATTTTATGATTACAGAGTTATAAGTCATAATTGTTTTTTAATGGGGTATAGGATTATAATAACTGCATGATAAAGCTGAGTTTTACTGTTTAAATCCAATCATTTCACTCTCTGTTGTACAGGATTGCAAGGCCATGTAAAGAAAATAGGCTGATGATATACCATTAATCTTTCATAAGGATAACACCCAATTAAATGCATCAACCAAAAGGCACTGACTAAGCAGAAGAAAACATGTGCATGTATGTATTTCCACTTACCACATCACTCTGCTTGACTCCTCAAATTGTAGTTATTTTATATTATTTGGTTAATCCTGTTCCCATTATGGCTTGCAATTGAATTATCTTCTTTTTTTTTTGGTCTGGCTATTGATTGCAAAAACTGATAAACATCTTTTACTATTCTGACTATGTAACTATTACTCACTTAATACCATTGTATCATGATGCATCAACAGAAAAATTATAGAATTCCACATCAACAAAACTACTCTCTGACATACATCACAGCAGGATCCTCTATGACCCACCTCCCAGAATATTGGAAATAAAAGCAAAAATAAACAAATGAGACCTAATTAACCTTAAAAGCTTCTGCACAACAAAGGAAACTATAAACAAGGTGAAAAGACAGCCTTCAGAATGGGAGAAAATGATAGCAAATGAAGCAGCTGACAAAGAACTAATCTCAAAAATATACAAGCAACTCCTACAGCTCAATTCCAGAAAAATAAATGAGCCAATCAAAAAATGGGCCAAAGAACTAAATAGACATTTCTCCAAAGAAGACATACAGATGGCTAACAAACACATGAAAAGATGCTCAACATCACTCATTATCAGAGAAATGCAAATCAAAACCACAATGAGGTACCATTTCACACCAATCAGAATGGCTGCGATCCAAAAGTCTACAAGCAATAAATGCTGGAGAGGGTGTGGAGCAAAGGGAACCCTCTTACACTGTTGGTGGGAATGCAAACTAGTACAGCCACTATGGAGAACAGTGTAGAGATTCCTTAAAAAACTGGAAATAGAACTGCCTTATGATCCAGCAATCCCACTGCTGGGCATACACACTGAGGAAACCAGAAGGGAAAGAGACACGTGTACCCCAATGTTCACTGCAGCACTGTTTATAATAGCCAGGACATGGAAGCAACCTAGACGTCCATCAGCAGACAAATGGATAAGAAAGCTGTGATACATATACACAGTGGAGTATTCAGATCAGATAGATCAGATCAGTCGCTCAGTTGCATCTGACTCTTTGCGACCCCATGAATTGCAGCACGCCAGGCCAATGGCTGAGTAAATATAATGGAGTATTACTCAGCCATTAAAAAGAATACATTTGAATCAGTTCTTATGAGGTGGATGAAACTGGAGCCTATTATACAGAGTGAAGTAAGCCAGAAAGAAAAACACCAATACAGTATACTAATGCATATATATGTAATTTAGAAAGATGGTAACAATAACCCTGTATACCAGACAGCAAAAAAGACACTGATGTAGACTCTGTGGACTCTGTGGGAGAGGGAGAGGGTGGCATGATTTGGGAGAATGGCATTGAAACATGTATAATATCATATATGAAAAGAGTCGCCAGTCCAGGTTCGATGCACGATACTGGATGCTTGGGGCTGGTGCACTGGGACGACCCAGAGGGATGGTATGGGGAGGGAGGAGGGTTCAGGATGGGGAACACATGTATACCTGTGGCAGATTCATTTTGATATATGGCAAAACCAATACAATATTGTAAAGGTTAAAAATAAAATAAAGAAAAGAAAAACCTGCAATCATTTTTTAAAATCCAGATACATATCAAAATTATCTTGGAAGTTAAAAAAGAATACAGATGCCGGCTATTGCTTTTTTTTTTTTTCCTATAGAGCTCCTGATATGTTTCTAATGAGCAGTCATGTTTAAAAACAACTGGATTATATGATGATCTTTTACTTTTATCTAGTTTATTTCACTCTTTCTGTTTCATATTCAATGCTCCTATTTCATCTAGTTTGTTTTCCAAATTCTCCATCTCTTGTTTTTTTTTTCTTTTATTTTTGATGTTCTTTATTAAGCCTTTATCAAGTATAGTGGAAAAGCCTTTGTATACATATATATTAATCAGTTCAGTTCAGTCGCTCAATCGTGTCCGACTCTTTGCAACCCCATGAACTGCAGCACGGCAGGCCTCCCTGTCCATCACCAACTCCCGGAGTTCACTCAAACTCACGTCCATCAGGTCAGTGATGCCATCCAGCCATCTCATCCTCTGTCGTCCATTTTCCTCCTGCCCCCAATACCTCCCAGCATCAGAGTCTTTTCCAATGAGTCAACTCTTCGCATGAGGTGGCCAAAGTACTGGAGTTTCAGCTTCAGCATCATTCCCTCCAAAGAAATCCCAGGGCTGATCTCCTTCAGAATGGACTGGTTGGATCTCCTTGCAGTCCAAGTGACTCTCAAGAGTCTTCTCCAACACCACAGTTCAAAAGCATCAATTCTTCGGCACTCAGTTTTCTTCACAGTCCAACTCTCACATCCATACATGACTACTGGAAAAACCATAGCCTTGACTAGATGGACCTTTGTTGGCAAAGTAATGTCTCTGCTTTTGAATATGCTATCTAGGTAGGTCATAACTTTCCTTCCAACGAGTAAGCGTCTTTTAATTTCATGGCTGCAGTCACCATCTGCAGTGATTTTGGAGCCCCCAAAAATAAAGTCTGACAGTTTCCACTGTTTCCCAATCTATTTCCCATGAAGTGATGACTTCAGATGCCATGATCTTCGTTTTCTGAATGTTGAGCTTTAAGCCAACATTTTCACTCTCCACTTTCACTTTCATCAAGAGCCTTTTTAGTTCCTCTTCACTTTCTGCCATAAAGGTGGTGTCATCTGCATATCTGAGGTTAATGATATTTCTCCTGGCAATCTTGATTCCAGCTTGTGCTTCTTCCAGCCCAGTGTTTCTCATGATGTACTCTGCATATAAGTTAAATAAGCAGGGTGACAATATACAACCTTGACGAACTCCTTTTCCTATTTGGAACCAGTCTGTCTTTCCATGTCCAGTTCTAACTGTTGGTTCCTGACCTGCATATAGGTTTCTCAAAAGGCAGGTCAGGTGGTCTGGCATTCCATCTCTTGAAGAATTTTTTAACAGTTTATTGTGTTCCACACAGTCAAAGGCTTTGGCATAGTCAATAAAGCAGAAATAGATGCTTTTCTGGAACTCTCTTGCTTTTTCCATGATCCAGCGGATGTTGGCAATTTGATCTCTGGTTCCTCTGCCTTTTCTAAAACCAGCTTGAACATCAGGAAGTTCATGGTTCATGTACTGCTGAAGCCTGGGTTGGAGAATTTTGAGCATTACTTTACTAGCATGTGAGATGAGTACAACTGTGTGGTAGTTTGAGCATTCTTTGGCATTGCCTTTCTTTGGGATTGGAATGAAAACTGATCTTTTCCAGTCCTGTGGCCACTGCTGAGTTTTCCCAATTTGCTGGCATATTGAGTGCAGCACTTTCACAGCATCGTCTTTCAGGATTTAAAATAGCTCAACTGGAATTCCATCACCTCCACTAACTTTGTTCATAGTGATGCTTTCTAAGGCCCACTTAACTTCACATTCCAGGATGTCTGGCTCTAGGTGAGTGATCACACTATCGTGATTATCTGGGTCATGAAGATCTTTTTTGTACAGTTCTTCTGTGTATTCTTGCCACCTTTTTTTTTTTTTTGAAGACACAAAACTTAATTTAATAGAAATTTTGTTTGTAGATCTTACATTCTCAGCATGAGCTGAGATAGAACCTGCTGCCCCAACTCAGAAGTGGCCCAGTCCTGGGGGTAGGGAGAAAGGGGAAGGGATCAGAGCTAAGGCCTTAGGAGCCCCATTCTTCCTCAGTGCTGGGGGACTGGGGATGCCACCCTCTTCTCCTACCCCACCCTCTGGGATCCAGGAAGAATAGATGTAATTTTGGGCCTGGGGCTTCTCCACACCACATCCCACCCTGAGTCCCCAAGCTGGAAGTGAACTTAGGGATCTGGAGTGAAGGGGACAGAAGAAAGCAAAGATGTCAGTCAAGACAGATGAAGGCCAGGGGTGAGGGCTGAAGAGAATCAGAGACAAATGCCAGTAAAAAAAAAAAAAAAAAAAAAAAAAGTTTAAAAAGTGGGGGAGGGGTAGCCAAAAACAAAATCCACCCCAAATTGGAACCCGCCTGGAAAAGAAATGAAAGTTTTCCAGTCTCATAGAGACATAATTTGGCGTAGCCAGCTCTGCGGCACAGGCGCTCAGGCCTCAGTCCAGCCCTGGAAGCAGAGGTGGCCCCTACAGCTCATCCTTGGCCTGGCCAGTGGCAGCGTCTTCTTCCTCCTCCTCTTCCTTCTCATCTTCATCCTCCTCATCCTCATCCTTGTCATCACCTCTTCTTAATATCTTCTGCTTCTGTTAGGTCCATACCATCTCTGTCCTTTATCGAGCCCATCTTTGCATGAAATGTTCCCTTGGTATCTCTAATTTTCTTGAAGAGATGTCTAGTCTTTCCCATTCTGTTGTTTTCCTCTATTTCTTTGCATTGATCGCTGAGGAAGGCTTTCTTATCTCTCCTTGCTATTCTTTGGAACTCTGCATTCAGATGCTTATATCTTTCCTTTTCTCCTTTGCTTTTTGCTTCTCTTCTTTTCACAGCTATTTGTAAGGCCGCCCCAGACAGCCATTTTTCTTTTTTGAATTTCTTTTCCATGGGGATGGTCTTGATCCCTGTCTCCTGTACAATGTCATGGACCTCCGTCCATAGTTCATCAGGCACTCTATCTATCAGATCTAGTCCCTTAAATCTATTTCTCACTTCCATTGTATAATCACAAGGGATTTGATTTAGGTCATACCTGAATGATCTAGTGGTTTTCCCTACTTTCTTCAATTTAAGTCTGAATTTGGCAATAAGGAGTTCATGATCTGAATCACAGTCAGCTCCCGGTCTTGTTTTTGCTGACTGTATAGAAATTCTACATCTTTGGCTGCAAAGAATATAATCAATCTGATTTTGGTATTGCCCATCTTGTGATGTCCATGTGTAGAGTCTTCTCTTGTGTTGTTGGAAGAGGGTGTTTGCTATGATCAGTGCGTTCTCTTGGCAAAACTCTATTAGCCTTTGCCTTGCTTCATTCTGTATTCCAAGGCCAAATTTGCCTATTACTCCAGGCATTTCTTGACTTCCTACTTTTGCATTCCAGTCCCCTATAATGAAAAGGACATCTTTTTTTCTGGTGTTAGTTCTAAAAGGTATTGTAGGTCTTCATAGAACCATTCAACTTCAGCTTCTTCAGCATTACTGGTTGGGGCATAGACGTGGATTACTGTGATATTGAATGGTTTGCCTTGGGAATGAATAGAGATCATTCTATCGTTTTTGAGATGGCATCCAAGTACTGCATTTTGGACTCTTTTGTTGACCATGATGGCTACTCCGTTTCTTTTAAGGGATTCCTGCCCACAGTAGTAGATATAATGGTCATCTGAGTTAAGTTCACCCATTCCAATCCATTTTAGTTTGCTGATTCCTAGAATGTCAACGTTCACTCTTGCCATCTCCTGTTTGACCACTTCCAATTTGCCTTGATTCATGGACCTAACATTCCATGTTCCTATGCAATATTGGTCTTTATAGCATCGGACCTTGCTTCTATCACCAGTCACATCCACAACTGGTATTGTTTTTGCTTTGGTTCCATCCCTTCATTCTTTCTGGAGTTATTTCTCCACTGATCTCCAGTAGCATATTGGGCACCTACCAACCCGGGGAGTTCCTCTTTCAGTATCCTATCATTGTGCCTTTTCATACTGTTCATGGGGTTCTCAAGGCAAGAATACTGAAGTGGTTTGCCATTCCCTTCTCCAGAGGACCACATTCTGTCAGATCTCTCCCATGACCCGCTCCTCTTGGGTGGCCCCACGGGCATGGCTTAGTTTCATTGAGTTAGACAAAGCTGTGGTCCTACTGTGATTAGATTGACTAGTTTTCTGTGATTATGGTTTCAGTGTTTCTGCCCTCTGATGCCCTCTTGCAACACCTACTGTCTTACTTGGGTTTCTCTTACCTTGGACATGGGGTATCTCTTCATGGATGCTCCAGCAAAGCGCAGCCATTGCTCCTTACCTTGGACGAGGGGTATATAATATACATATATTAGAAAACATGAATTTTGGCTATCTAAACAATTTTTGTTTGATTCTACTTGTTTGACTCAGTATGAATAAAATGCTATATTTCTAATTTAAAAAAATAGATTTGCAACAATCAATAAAATTTACTATATAGCACAGGGAACTATAGTCAATATCTTGTGATAACCTATGATGGAAAATAATTTAAAAAATAACTTATGTGTATATGTATAACTGAATCACACACACAAAAAAGAATTCTATATTTTGAGATTTAGTAATGTTTATCTTTTTGCCCGTTTTTCTTAGCATCCTATGGACATCTAAAAACAATGTATGTGATATAAAATTTTAAATGTATTTGTGCAGAATATGATTAATATAAATCAGATATAAATATATTTAAGTTATTAGTGACATCATTCAAGATGCTCCTATTGTTATTTTTTTACACTTGATAAAATATTCTCAGAGAAATGTTAATATGTTCCAATATGATCATACATTTTTTCTTTACCTTATCTTTCTTCTGATTTTTGCTTTATGTATCTTAGTTTCTTTGTTGTTAAGGCATCTAATCGTTCATGATGTCTATCTTCTTTGTTAATTCTACCTTTTATCATTAAGGACATTCAGGTTTGCTTCCAAAAAATTAAATAAAATGTATTCTGAACATAAAAGAATAACACCAAATTATGGAGTTATTAAAAGATGATATCAGCTAGTTTGTGTATAAACACATAGTATACAGTATATACTTGAAATTATTAATAATATTATTTTATTATCATTTAATTATCTGAAATTTTGCCTTATCACATGCTTTGGTCTAATTTCTGAGATGTAGATATTACCAAACATAGGATAATAATTCTTCCTCCATGCTCTTACACTATAAAGTTTTGAAAATATATAATGGAAGAATTATGAAAAAAAATCAACACAAAAAGGCAGTCTATGTTCAAAATATGATCTTCTATTAAATAGTCAAGGAGAAAATAATATAAGAATGCGAGAAAAAAGAGACAGCCAAGTCCAGAAAAATATGGGATGAAAATAGCAAATACACTCCTTTCATCCAGACAACTGGATTTCCTTCATCTTATTTTCATGTTTGGTACATGACAAACTGATATCCTGGAGCAGAATTTTCCTGCTTAATGGAACTAGAGATGAAGGTGCCACATGGGGCCGGTATTCAAGGAGACATAAAATTTTGCTTGCACTGAAGAGAAATACATTTCCACTGAGCAGTATGAAGATATTAAAATAAAAAATCCCCCAAATGAGGAAATTTTCTTGAGAACAGGATATTCTAGTCAGCATTATATTTGGATACAAATAGGGTTAAAATGTAACATCTTAAATCAGTATGGCCTGGGGAACTTAATGTTATTATACATATGTGAGAATATTTAAAAATTATGTCTTCATTGAAAGTATCTTAATTACAATGTCTGTTTTTTAAAATGTCTCTTTTCCATTTTTCACTCATCCATGTGATTATTTTCTTATGCATTTATTTATTAACTAGATGCCAAGTACAGAATTATACACTGTGGGGAATCCTGTTATTTATTGCGTACTCTTAGATAACTGAAATTGAAAGCTTTTCTGAATCTCATTTTTTTTTTCTTTTAAATAGATAGAGTAAGGTCCTAAAGGTTATGGTGAAAATAAATGAAGTAATTTGTCCAGTAGCATGCCTGGCACATATTTCTCCCAGTCCACCTTTTCTCAGTTTCTCAGTCATGTATGACTCTTTGCCACCCCATGGACTGTAGCCTACCAGGCTTCTCTCTCCATGGGATTTCCCAAGCAAGAATACTGGAGTGGGTTGCCATTTCCTTCTCCAGGGAATCTTCCTGACCCAGGGTTCGAACCCATGTCTCCTGGTTGACAGGCAGATTCTTTTACCTCTGAGCCACCGGGGAAACACAAATTTGGTTCACTATAAACCATAGCTTCTGCATTTCCCACTTAGAACTAGAATCTAATTAGTCACAATAATATGCACAACAAGTATGATTAGGCAGTTACAATTAAAAATGTGCAAACTCAAAATTATTTTATTTTTATTGTTACATATGTCATTCTTGGCATTGGACCAACCTGCACTTTCCTGATGCAGTCATCTTATCCTTTGCTAGATCCTGTGCAAAATATGCTGGCAGCACCTCACCCACAGCCTCAGCACTCCAGTGCACACTAGCCTAATTTCCAAATGTCAGCAGTATTGTTTTGCATCTGTGCTCTCTTGCCTCTAGATCCCACCTTAACACCTATGCAGCAATGCATGTTACAGATTTAACATCTCCCCCACACACTCAGACGGAACCATTAGGGTTGGTGTGTGAAAACCCCAGCTTTTTAACCCATTGGATGAAATAATTCTATCTGTGTTTCTTCACTGTCTCCAGGAGTGTCTCCAGTGAGATTGGACTCCAGTGGTCCCCACTGGCAGCTGGCTGGATAAAGTAGCCTTCTCCCTTCCCTATTGCTTTTTCACCTCTCAGATAAATTCCTTCCACTGAATTTAGTCTTGGGGCCTGCTTCTGGAGAAAAACAGGCTTTCTCAGTCCAGGCCAGTGACTGCAAAGCCTAACCTTGTATTAAACTTACAGTTGCTGTCAAATGTTTTAGTTGCCCAATTATTTCAACATCAAGGTTTTTCTTCAAATATAGTTAGCTTCCTCTTAAACCGGTCACCTATCCTGCATCTTTTCAAAAGGGTGTGACTCTGCCTGGCAGTAGGTACCAAAACGAAGAGTCTGATTACATGATTTAGGTCTCCTTAAGATAATTAGGGCAGTGCCAGCCTGTGGTCTCAGCCTGATTTAGAAATAATCAGGTGGTGTTGACACGGAGGTCTGTGCGCAGTAACACACTTGGTGTTCTACAGTACCCTCCTGCAGCAGGTTCATTATTGCTGAAGATTTCAAGCGGCAGTCTTGTGTCCCTTTACATCTCACTTGTGTCATACCAACGCCCAACTGACCACTCCCCTGCTGCATATACTGCTGCTGTCTCTGTCCATCACTGACTACCAGGCTCCTTCGAAGAGTCTGAGGAAGGGAAGACTTTCCTTTGGTGGCTGTGGTTACCATTTGGCCTGTGTGGCTCAGATGGTAAAGCATCTGCCTACAATGCGGGATACCAGGGTTCGATCCCTGGGTTGGGAAGATCTCCTGCAGAAGGAAATGGAAACCCACTCCAGGACTCTTGCCTGGAAAATTCCATGGACAGAGGAGCCTGGTAGGCTATAGTCCATGGGGTCCCAAAGAATTGGACACGACTGAGCGACTTCAATGTCAATGTCAATGTGTTGGATATTGGACATTTCAGTAAGCCTTCGTCTACAAATATTTCTATTTGAGAAGAAATAGGCAGCAGTCTTTTCTTTCCCCCCTCTAGATAAAACTTTGAATTCTGAAGGACACATGTATCCTCCCTACTTTCAAAGCCAATTCCAAGAAAATGATGGGGCAGGTGGAAGGTAAGCGAGAGGTGCTCACTAATTCAGTTCTTTCCATAACTGACTTCTATCCACCTCTGAATCTTTGTTTTCTTACACAGACAGCTTTGTGTGGATTGCCATTTACAGTCCACTAATACACAGCCCCTCAGAAACTCAGGCAATGAAATATGTAAAACCACAGCCAGTGTTGCAATTCATTTAGTGAAGGGCATTATTTTTCTGAGATATGGAAAACCTTTTTTGTAAATCTCTTGAAATCAAATGATATATGTTCATACTTATCTACATGTTATATTTATATAGCATATATTATTTAGTACATATACATATGGTGTATACTTGTATGAAGTCAGTCACAAATAAAAGTCAAGATATAGTAATAAACAGAAAATATCAAAGTGATATATTGATTATGGAAGTGACACAGAGTGACATCAGGGACAAGAAGTTACTTGTTGCCCACAGATATCTTATTTAGACAGTGCTCACAATGGCAGCCCACTCCAGTACTCTTGCCTGGAAAATCCCATGGATGGAACAGCCTGGTAGGCTGCAGTCCATGGGGTCGCTAGGAGTTGGATACAACTGAGCGACTTCACTTTCACTTTTCACTTTCATGCATTGGAGAAGGAAATGGCAACCCACTCCAGTGTTCTTGCCTAGAGAATCCCAGGGATGGGGGAGCCTGGTGGGCTGCCGTGTATGGGGTCTCACAGAGTCAGACACGACTGAAATGACTTAGCAGCAGCATCATGCTTTAGGAGAGCTTGTCTCCACTCCTCTCTCCCACATCACTTACCATCCTCCTGCTTGAATTATCCTCTCCAACCTCACTGTTCTTTCTGTCCTTACAAAGAGCTGAATTCTTTCTTCCTTTGCCCTTTTTCCATGTGAAACATTTTGAATTTGCTATTGTCTATAATTGTAGTTCTCTTCCAAGATATCTAAATAGCCTTTCAATGGTCTTCTGATTCTCATCTATTAAATCTGCTTAATACTGAAGTGCAGCCAGTATCACTTCACTTGGTTTATTTCATACCACTCATAATGGCCAAATATCATTTGTTTATTATATTTATTTTCTTATGAGAGTATAAATCTACATGCTGAATTACTAGTGTCTAAGATAGTGTTTGACACATAATGGAGTTAAATAAATATTTGATAAATGGGAAAAAAAAGCATAAGTGAAGTAAACTTAAGCTACAAGTCTTGTTAGAATTATTTTTGTACATTAGAACCATGCAAAGTTATCCTCATTGCTTTAATATGTCACTCCCTGGTGGTTCAGATGGTAAAGCGTCTGTCTACAATGCGGGAGACCTGGGTTCCATCCCTGGATTGGGAAGATCTGCTGGAGAAGGAAATGGCAATCCACTCCAGTACTATTGCCAGGAAAATCCTATGGATGGAGGAGGCTGGTAGGTGACAGTCCATGGGGTCACAAAGAGTCAGGCACAACTGAGCGACTTCTCTTTCCTTTCCTTTCACTATAAGCAAGCAAGGGCTTCCCTTGTAGCTCAGTCAGTAAAGAATTTGCCTGCATTGCAGGAGACCCGAGTTCGATCCCTGGGTTGGAAAGATCCCCTGGGGAAGGAAATGGCAACCCACTCCAGTATCCTTGCCTGGAAAATCTCATGGACAGAGGAGCCTGGTGGGCTGCAGTCCAAGGGGTGGCAAAGAGTCGGGCATGACTGAATGACTAACACTTACTGACTAACACTTATAAGCAAGCACAAGAAGATTGAGCTTGAACAGACTTTCTTAACTATATAATAAAAATAACATAATTTATATATCCTAAATAAGAATTTACATAGGAATTTAAAATTTTCACTAGGCCTAGTATAAAAATAAAACAATTCAAAATCTAATTTAGTATTGATAAATGGTTAATGACAAAAATCATAGTATTTTTTAACGATTTTGAAATGAGATGCCTGTCAAAATACAAATCTTTATTTTCCCAAATCTCTAAATAACCAGGTATTATTAAAGTTAATAATTCCCATAAATATATAAATTCAGCTTCCAATTTTAAGCCTCAAGAAAAATGTTTGCTTAATTTTCTGGGTTATTAAAGTAAAACTAATATGTTGAAATTAAGCCAACTCTAGCATTATGCATTTCATGTTACTACTTAGAAAATAACTAAATGCAATGAATTTTATTTGAACAACATATTATGTGTGAAAAAATTTGGAGTGAGTCTCAATGTTCCAGGAATAGAAGCAAATTTTACTCTTTGACCTACAAATTTGCATAATGTTCAAGGTGGAGGCAAAACAGCACTGAATTGCTTTAGTATTTATTGATTTTTGTCTTGTACCAAGAGAAAACTTTTATCATACAAAGGGAAGGGTTGAATAAATACATCTTTGGATGTAAAAAGGTAAATAAAATAATTTCTTGGAAACTAGTATTCTTCTCATTCATTCATTCACCAGATTTTTTTTTTTATACATTTATAGCTGAAACTCTTCTAGAGACTAAGATGCAATAGTGAATAGAGCAGACAAAAATCTCTTATGAAACTCACAGGTTAGAGGGGAAATCAAAGAAATATGTAGTGTTAGGTCACAATAAACTGTGGAAAACTCTGAAAGAGATGGGAATACCAGATCACCTGACCTGCCTCTTGAGAAATCTGTATGCAGGTCAGAAGGCAACAGTTAGAACTGGACATTGAACAACAGACTGGTTCCAAACAGGAAAAGGAGTATGTCAAGGCTGTATATTGTCACCCTGCTTATTTAACTTACATGCAGAGTACATCATGAGAAACGCTGGGCTGGAAGAAGCACAAGATGGAATCAAGATTGCCAGGAGAAATATCAATAACTTCAGATATGCAGATAACATCACCCTTATGGCAGAAAGTGAAGAGGAACTAGAAAGTCTCTTGATGAAAGTGAAAAAGGATAGTGAAAATGTTGGCTTAAAGCTCAACATTCAGAAAACAAAGATCATGGCATCTGGTCCCATCACTACATGGGAAATAGATGGGGAAACAGTGGAAACAGTGTCAGACTTTATTTTTCTGGGCTCCAAAACCACTGCAGATGGTGATTGCAGACATGAAATTAAAAGACGCTTACTCCTTGGAGAAAAGTTATGACCAACCTAGATAGCATATTGAAAAGCAGAGACATTACTTTGTCAACAAAGGTCCTTCTCGTCAAAGCTATGGTTTTTCCAGTGGTCATGTATGGATGCGAGAGTTGGACTGTGAAGAAAGCTGAGCACCGAAGAATTGATGCTTTTGAACTGTGGTGTTGGAGAAGACTCTTGAGAGTCCCTTGGACTGCAAGGAGATCCAACCAATCCACTCTAAAGGAGATCAGTCCTGGGTGTTCTTTGGAAGCAATGATGTTAAAGCTGAAACTCCAGTACTTTGGCCACCTCATGCGAAGAGTTGACTCATTGGAAAAGACTCTGATGCTAGGAGGGATTGCAGGCAGGAGGAGAAGGGGACGACAGAGGATGAGATGGCTGAGTGGCATCACTGACTCAATGGACGTGAGTTTGAGGGAACTCCAGGAGTTGGTGATGGACAGGGAGACCTGGCGTGCTGCAATTCATGGGGTCTCAAAGAGTCAGACACGACTGAGTGACTGAACTGAACTGACGTAATGGTAAGCACTACAGAGAGAAATTATAAAGGAAGGATGAAATGTATAACTTGTTGCTGAGATGAAATTGTGGTAAGGGTAATTTGGCTGGTGCAGAACACATGAAATGATCAAACTTCCAGATTACACTGACCTAGGCTGTAGATAGGATTCTATTTATAATTTAACATCAGGAGTTAGGAATATGAGATTTTTATAAGAATGACTATCTCCCCAACCCACTGCAATCAACACAAGAGACATATTATGGAATGCCAATATCTCATGAGTCTACAGAGGCTTTGTGATTAAAACAGTCTAAGTAATAAATAATTATTTTTATAATCTACATATATGCTAGAAAAATAGTTTTAAATTTACATTTATTAAACATGAAAATATGTTTTTAAAATTTGGTACTAATAAATTGCTACTAACAACCAAGTAGCAATCATATCTAAGTGCTGTATTTATTAATCAGCTTGAAATATTATATAGAAATAAATCAATATATCTTATTAATATTACTCAATATGGGCCATACTAAAAATACTGGGTTGTATAAATTAAATTTTGATAATTCCCTGTACCAACTATAACAAATTTTTCTACTTGTCTTAAGTATTAGCTCTTATCTTGAAGGTCTTGTTAATGCAATATAATTTGAAAGAAACCAAACTTCACAAAAATAACGGGGCTCAAAAAGAAAGCTACTAAATATTAAGTGTAAAACTTGATTCTAGCCACTCATTTTTTGTAAGAAATATTTCTGTACTTTTAATTAGTATACACCAGGAAAACTGAAGATGTGAAGACTGGTTTAAAAAAGACTTTAACCATTGTGATTCAAATGAACACTGACTCCATTTTCCCCACTAATTTCTATCAACTAAACACGAAGTATGTGTTTACATTCTCTAGAGTTTCTTTCACTAGGCCTTATTTAGACAAGTTAAGGATTACTTTGAGTCACAAACTTATAGCTGACTAAACAAAGCACAAGACGCAAAAGAAGAAGATGCACCAGTTTCAGTTCAGTTCAGTCCTTCAGTCATGTCTGACTCTTTGTGATCCCATGAACTGCAGCACGCCAGGCCTCCCTGTACATCACCAACTCCAGGAGTCTACCTAAACTCATATCCATTGAGTCGGTGATGCCATCCAACCATCTCATCCTCTGTTGTCCCCTTCTCCTCCTGCCCTCAATCTTTCCAGCATCAGGGTCTTTTCAAATGAGTCAACTCTTCACATCAGGTGGCCAAAATATTGGAGTTTAGCTTCAACATCAGTCCTTCCAATGAACACCCAAGACTGATTTCCTTTAGGATGGACTGGTTGGATCTCCTTGCAGTCCAAGGGACCCTCGAGAGTCTTCTCCAACGCCACAGTTCAAAAGTATCAATTCTTCAGCACTCAGCTTTCTTTAGAGTCCAACTCTCACATCCATACATGACTACTGGAAAAACCATAGCCTTGACTAGACAGACTTTGGTTGGCAAGGTAATGTTTCTGCTTTTTAATATGCTGTCTGTGTTGGTCATAACTTTCCTTCCAAGGAGTAAGCATCTTTTAATTTCATGGCTGCAGTCACCATCTGCAGTGATTTTGGAGCCCCCCAAAATAAACTCAGCCGCTGTTTCCACAGTTTCCCCATCTATTTGCCATGAAGTGATAGGACTGGATGCCATGATCTTAATTTTCTGAATGTTGAGTTTTAAGCCAACTTTCTCAGTCTCCTCTTTCACTTTCATCAAGAGGCTCTTTAGTTCTTCTTCACTTTCTGCCATAAGGGTGGTGTCATCTGCATATCTGAGGTTATTGATATTTCTCCCAGCAATCATGATTCCAGCTTGTGCTTTATCCAGCCCAAGGCTGACTAAACAAAGCACAAGACACAAAGGTAGAAGATGCACCAGTTTATATACCTGCATATGGTCAAGAATATTAGAAGCCTAGGAGCATGTTTCTCTCTTGACCTCTACCACATTTTTTTTTTTTCTAGAAAAGGCCTTTTTCTTTCCCTGTAGTATTATAAGGACAAGAGCTGCAAAGGTGTATAAGTTGGTGTAGAAAATGTATCTATACATATTTCTAGAACTTTAGTAAATATAAATTCATGATAATAATTAAGAGTAAAAATGTTTAAATTTGTGCAAACCTTATAATTGGTGAAGTGGTTACATACAGAATGTCTTCTTTAATCTTCATAAAATCCTTTTCTGTAAGAAGCTTTTCTATAGGTTACAGAACTAATAAATGAAAAAGAGTGATGAATATTTGGTTCATTTCAAAATGCTTGCCTTGTCTTTCACCTATTGTTCCAATCAGTGTGCAAACTTCTGACCACAGTACCTGAAGTCCCAACCATGCCACTCAATAAGATGATCAAAATACAGTCTCATATAGTGGGTCATTCTTTTTTATGACTGTGTCTTTTGCACGGAAATCTCTATGATTAGAAAGGAATTACTTAATTAAAATTTTTGGTGATGTATCACATTTCCTTTTACATAAGAATAAATGAACGTTATTTAATCATAAATCATAAAATCTCAGTGTTTGATGGACATAAAGGTCAACTAATCCTATCAACCAGTAAGACTTAAGACATATGTGCAAGTAAATCCAAGTTATATTAACAAACCTGCCCTTTTGTTTAAGAAACAGCATGCTTTTATTTGACAAGAAACTGTTTAACCTTTACCAGAAGGAAGTAGATGGCTTAAATTTTTTTTCATAAATTAAATTAATATTGCTCCAGGAAGAAAGATTAGCATTTAAAAGTAATATACAAAATGAAATATTTATCATTTATTATATTTGAGAAACTGTCAGCAGTTGGACCCTCATATATGCATGCAAAATTCGCTTTTGCCTTTCCCCTGACATTTGCTCTTTAGTGATAGATGTCAGAGCAAGGTCTGAGCCTGCTATGGAACTCAGACATGGCATCAATAGACTGGCAAAGTATGTAAAACATGTACTAAGTCTCCCTTATCCAGTTTGTGTCCATTTTATTTCCCCATCGGCATACTTCAAGCTGTACAATGTTTTGAAACTTATTCTGCCTCGATCTAACTCACCTTGTTTCTACATCTTCCTTAAGATATTAACCATCACACCTTCTCTTAACTTTCAAAACCAGCAACTTTCTAATAAACCAATCTGAGGTGCTTTGTTAAATGGAATAAGATTAGTTCACTATTCTTTCCTTCTCCAACTTAACTTATAATTTTAAAGGTGAGTTTTGGTGGGTTTTTTTCCCGTTTAAAAAAGTTTTAAAAATGCTCAAAAATTTAGCTGGTGAGGAAGTGGGTAATGCTTTTGGTCCTCTTTAAATTATATTTTGTAGGTAACTTTCCTCTAGTTCTTTGTTGTCATAATTCCAACAGAGGTTTTGTCAGCACATATGGTATATGAAGTGGAAAAAAAAAAAAAACAAAACAGGTATATGTTTAGGACAGATGCTTAAATATTTATTTGTTCTGCTTTTCATGTATAATTTGCTTTTTAATAAAATATTCAAAACAACAAGTCCTATCCATTCCTAATCTGAGGATTTTTTTGTTATTATTAATGTGGTATGAAAACATAAACATTTAGGTTAATTGTGATATTTCACAGTGGCGTTAGTGGTAAAGAACCTGCCTGACAATGCAGGAGACATAGATAGCTGGGTTCAATCCCTGGGTTGGGAAGATCCCCTGGAGGAAGGCATGGCAACCCACTCCAGTATTCTTGTTTGAAGAGTCTCATGGAGAGAAGAGCCTGGCAGGTTCCAGTCCATAGAGTCACAAAGACTTGGACACAACTGAAGCAACTAGTACACACTCATAATTACCTGCTGCTTTCACTCTAATTGCTCAGTTGTGTTCAACTCTTTGTGACCCCATGGACTATAGCTCACCAGGCTCCTCTGTCAATAGAATTCTCTAGGTAAGAATACTTGAGTGGGTAGCCTTTCTCCAGGGGATCTTCCTGACCGAGGGATCTAACCCAGGTTTCCTGCATTGTGGGAAGATTCTTTATCATCTGAGCCACCAGGGAAGCCCCACCTAGGTGCTGTATCAAATATAATTTTGAAATTATTTTGAAAGTTTGTTTTGTCCTATGTCTTACCTATTTTAATGATGCTGTTAGCTCTGAAAGTTACTAGATTTTTATTGTGATCATTTGATTCATTTCAGAAGTTTATATATTTTTCAGTGTGATTTAAGTTTACATTAACATGATATAGATAATGTCATTTTTTAAAATTCAGTTTAATGTAAAATTTGCTGAATATACTGACTTGGATTTATTATATTTCTGGTTAGAAAGGTTACATGTGCAATGTATAATTTTGTATGAATTAGTGGATGGTGATTTAAGTTCTGTAGAGACTTTGTTAAATGTATTTTGTATAGGTCTTAATTCAATATTTGATATAGAAAGTAATAGAGATTTTGGTAGTTAACATACTCATGAGAGTAGATATTCATGAATGGATAACTGATGTATATATCTCAGTAATAGAAACTGCATTAAAACTGAAAACCACTTTTAGCAAAAATAATTGCTTTATGTAATACCTTGCTATATACAAATATATTTTGGTATCTTCACAATATTTATTATAGAACTCTGAATATGGTAGGGGCATCAGATATTTGGTTCAATCTGGAGAATTATATTATGTTTCTTACATATCAATTTAAAAAATTCTAAAAAGGGTACTTAATAGCAACTAAGAATTGTTCCAGAATAATATATATTAGGTAATCTGTCATTTTAGAAAAGACCAAGAATTATCTTTAAAAAGGAACTGATCTTAAAATAAGTAATAATCCAGCCATCAATGTTGAGCTTTCTAATTACATATACTCTGCTTTTGAAGTTCCTTGATACTGTCTTCTCTGCCCTAAATCAGATCAAAATGTTTACATGTACTATCTTCTGCCGGCTTCTCTAATAAAAGTTGGCACCTGTGCTACTTGTATTACTATAGACTCTGACTATTGTTAGATAAATAGAGGTATAGGTCTTTAAAATACTCAAGCCTTTTCACTTTTTCTCCAATTCTGGTTGCAGTCTGAGTTCTTGGTAGCATATCTAAATCCCAGAAAATACAGGCAAAATGAATAAATTCATTAATGAATTCAGAAATGTGTGAGGAAATAAAACACATGAGATACTCTTTGGAACTGCTGTTTTGACTATCATAGGAATCCTAATTCATTAAAAATACTTTCAAGTAAAATAAAATGGTAGTGCAGATGTCAGAAAAAGCTCTATGTCTGTATCAGTCTGTATCAGTCAGGGTTCAGAGTATTCGAGCCAGCAAAGTTTTATCTGAGGTTCTGCATCTGCATATTCAGCCCATTTGCAGATGTAGTACTCTAGTGTTTATTGAAAAAAAAAATCAGTGTGTAAGTGAACCCACACAGTTCAAATTCATGTTGTTCAAGGATCAACTGTATGGAGATTTATTGTAAGAAACTGACATGCGGTTGTGCAGCTGGCTAAGCAAGTCAACAGGTAAAGAATCCACCTGCAACATAGAGTACACAAGAGACATGGGTTCAATCCCTGGGTCAGAAAGATCCTCTGGAGGAGGAAAATGACAACTCTCCAGTTGTACTGTATTCTTGCCTAAAAAATCCCAAAGATGGAGGAACCTGGTGGGCTACAGTCCAAAGGGTTGCAAAGAGTTAGACATGTCTGAGTGACTATGCACACAAGCATAAGCAAGTCAGAAATTTACAGGGCAGAATATCATGAAGGGAAGACTGTTTGCATAGCTGATTATGTGTTCTACAGACAAAAGCAGTTTTACTTATTTCCAATCTGGCTGGCTTTATTTATTTCATTTTACTGCCTGATTGCAATGGGCAAAATCTCAGTACAATCTTGACTAGAACTCATGGAAATGGACATCTTTGTCTTGTTTCTGACCTTAGGGAGAAATAACTCATTTTTTAATTTTCAGTATGATGTTAGCTATGGGTAGTTTTTCTAACTGTTATTTTTAAGGCACTTTAATAAATGCCTTTCTATTTCTATCTTGATGAGAGTTTCTTTGTTTTTCAATCTGAAATGGATGCTGAATTTTGTTGAATGTCTTTCAACAAATGGGATCATCATCATTATATATATATATATATATATATATATATGTTTAGTTTGTTAATATAATTTATAATGAATAATTGTATAATTTGATTTTAAAACAGAAAGCTTCATTTTTGGAAAAATACACACTTGGTTAGTATCTTTTTTTTTTTTTTTCCCGAAGAAAACTTCCAGGAGTAAACATAAGAAACTATTTTTAAGAGCTTGGTGGGTTAGTCAAAGATTTATTATATAGAATACAAAAAAGCATCAAACACCTTGATATGTCAACAACACGGATAGACCTGGAGGTATGATGCTTAGTAAAAAAGCTAGACAAGAACAATTGCCATGTGTTTTCACTTATCTGTGCAGTCTCAAAAACAAAGCAGATGAATAACAAAACAGAAAAAGATGACACATACAGAAAACAAACTAGTGCTTACTAGAGGGTAAAAGGTTGGTAAGAAGAATGAAGGAGATGAAGGGAAATATGAGATATGAACTACCAGTTATAAAATTTGTACATTATAGGGATGTAATATACAGGACAAGGAATATATTCATTATTATAAGTTTGCATGATGTACAATCTACAAAAATATCAAGTCACAATGTTGTAGAGCTGAAATTAATGCAATAGTGTAAGTCAATTATACTTCAACCAATAAAAATTAAAATGCGAATCAATAGTTATAAGAAACTCAATTTTGAAATGACTAAAAAAATCTTGCTATTAAGAAATAGCAAGTGGCTAGTTTAAAAATTAAAATCCCGAGATATAAACTAGAAAACTAAAAGGTCTAATAATATCATGTATTGGCAAGAATGCCTAACATCTGTAAAATTATATGTCTTTGGTGAGAATAAGAATTGATTAAAAAAAAAAGAAAAAAAAACTCTTTGGAAAACTCTTTATAATTAATATCCACAGAAACTAAGCTTTTTCCTCTTTACTTCTCACTCTACTTATTTAACTTTTGTGCAGAGTATATCGTGAGAAATGCCAGACTGGATGAAGCACAAGCTGGAATCAAGACTGCCAGGAGAAATATCAATAATCTCAGATATGCAGATGACACCACCCTAATGGCAGAAAGTGAAGAACTAAGGAACTAAAGAATCTCTTGATGAATGTGAAAGACGAGAGTGAAAAACCAGGCTTAAAACTCAACCTTTAAAAAACTAAGATTGTGGCATCACTTCATGGCAAATAGATGGGGAAAAAGTGGAAACAGTGACAGACTTTATTTTCTTGGGCTCCAAAATCACTGCCAATGGTGACTGCAACCATGAAATTAAAAGATGCTTGCAACTTGGAAAAAAAGCTATAACAAACATAGAGAGCATATTAAAAAGCAGAGACATCACTTTGCCAACAAAGGCCTGTCTAGTCAGAGCTATGGTTTTTCCAGTAGTCATGTACGAGTGTAAGAGTTAGGTGATAAAGAAGGCTGAGAGCTGAAGAATTGAGGTTTTCAAATTGTAGCACTGGAGAAGATTCTTGAAAGTCCCTTGGCCAGCAAGGAGATCAAAAGAGTAAATTCTAAAGGAAATCAACCCTGAATATTCACTGAAAAGACTTCTGCTGAAGTTGAAGCTCCAATACTTAGGCCACCTGATGTGAAGAGCCAACTCATTGGAAAAGACCCTGATGCTGGAACAGAGAAGGCAATGGCACCCCCATTCAGTACTCTTGCCTGGAAAATCCCATGGACGGAGGAGCCTGGTAGGCTGTAGTCCATGGGGTCGTGAAGAGTCATACACGACTGTGTGACTTCACTTTCACTTTTCATTTTCATGCATTGGAGAAGGAAATGGCAACCCACTCCAGTGTTCTTGCCTGGAGAATCCCAGGGACGGGGGAGCCTGGTGGGCTGCCATCTATGGGGTTGCACAGAGTCGGACACGAAAGAAGCGACTTAGCAGCAGCAGCAGCAGCAGATGCTGGAAAAGATTGAGGGCAGGGGGAGAAGAGGGCAAGAAAGGATGAGATGGTTGGTTGGCATTACCAATTCAATGGACATGAGTTTGAGCAAACTTCGGGAGATAATGAAGGACAGAGAACCTGGTGTGCTGCAGTCCATGGAGTCACAAACAGTCGGACATTACTGAGAGACTGAACAACAATTCCTCACTAAAAAATTCCAAATATATATATATACATTCAGTTCAGTTCAGTTGCCCAGTCGTGTCTGACTCTTTGCGACCCCATGAATTGCAGCACGCCAGGTCTCCCTGTCCGTCACCAACTCCCAGAGTCCACCCAAACTCCTGTCCATCGAGTCGGTGATGCCATCCAGCCATCTCATCCTCTGTCGTCCCCTTCTCCTGCCTACAATCCCTCCCAGCATCAGAGTCTTTTCCAATGAGTCAACTCTTCATGAAGTGGCCAAAGTACTGGAGTTTCAGCTTTAGCATCAATCCTTCCAATGAACACCCAGGACTGATCTCCTTTAGAATGGACTGGTTGGATCTCCTTGCAGTCCAAGGGACTCTCAAGAGTCTTCTCCAAAAACCACAGTTCAAAAGCATCAATTCTTCAGCACTCAGCTTTCTTTTTATTCCAACTCTCACATCCATACATGACCACTGGAAAAACCATAGCCTTGACTAGATGGACCTTTGTTGGCAAAGTAATGTCTCAGCTTTTTAATATGCTATCTAGGTTGTTCATAACTTTCCTTCCAAGGAGTAAGCGTCCTTTAATTTCATGGCTCCAATCACCATCTGCAGTGATTTTGGAGCCCTCCCCCCAATATATATATGTATATATGTATATATATACACATATACATATACATATACATATATATATATGTACATGTATATGTATATATATAAAATTTAGTGTATGTGTTTATGATATCTCTATCTTCCTATCTATCCACTATCTACTGAAATGAGCACATATATTTAACAACAAAAAGAATATGTAGAAGACTGTTTAAAGCAATCATATTTAAAAGATTCCCCAGAACAACTTAATCATTCTTTAAAAGTAGAATCAATAATAGAACCATAATGTAGTTGTATAATCAAACATGACATATCAATAAAACAGAAACAACTATTGATACACTGAACAAGGTGAATGAAGGTTATATGCATGATGATAAGGAAAACAAGTCAAAACCAAAGAGAACCTATTGTTTAACCCTGCTTTACGAAGTTCAAAAGACAAAGCTATTATAAATGATAGAAGCGAGAATAGAGTTTATCAAAGTAATTACATTTCAAAAAATTCTATAGCTTCTCAAACTATAGATTCATATTTTTGAAACTACTTGCAGAATCAAGACTATATTTTTTCCTAAAAACGCAAAGCTCTAAAGAGATAAAACAGCATGAAATAAAAATTATGTCTCAACATTAAATATAAAATATGGAAAAAATACGAGTCAAAAAGGCACTTATTCATAAACTAGTAAAAGACAACATTAACTAATTCAAGTTACCTTAGGCAAAGGTGGAATTTACGTGGTATTTACCACAGAGTTCCAGATTGGTGTACAGGCTTGCGAAAATGTAAGAATTAAGAATGCTTCAAAATCTGGGCAGCAGGAATTGTATCAAAGGCCAGGCACAGACACATTTGCTTGGAGCCTTTAAGGTCCACCATACTTTCTTCACTAAGTCCCGACATATGTGGGGGCATGTGGGAGAGTGCAGTTCTGAGAAACATCAGATGGCTAACCCCAGTCATGTATCTGGTCCTCAGGTAGTGGCAGGTGGGCTGTGGGAATGGATCTGGTCCCTTATGCTTTAGACAGTAGATATATTCTCCCTCCAAAATAACATATATATATACACGTAGAAAATTTGAACCTTGGGGAGGGGATGGGGTGCTAGATGCTTGACTTTAACAAATGATTAAATTAGGAAACTGTATAAAATTTGAGGGAATAAGAGAAAAGGTTAAATGCATTTTCTGTGTTTCAATTTGCTTTATCTCTTAAAATGTTAAGTGGCTGAGAATAGCTTGCATGTTTCTGGGTAGAGCTAAATCAAACTATTTAGTAAGTTTACTTTGATGAGCACAATAGCCTTTGAAAAAATTGAAAAATTACCCAGGAGATCCAACCAATCTATTCTGAAGGAGATCAGCCCTGGGATTTCTTTGGAAGGAATGATGCTAAAGCTGAAACTCCAGTACTTTGGCCACCTCATGCAAAGAGTTGACTCATTGGAAAAGACTCTGATGCTGGGAGGGATTGGGGGCAGGAGGAGAAGGGGACGACAGAGGATGAGATGGCTGGAGGGCATCACTGACTCGATGGACGTGAGTCTGAGTGAACTCCGGGAGTGGGTGATGGACAGGAGGGCCTGGCGTGCTGTGATTCATGGGGTTGCAAAGAGTCGGACACAACTGAGCGACTGAACTGAACTGAACTGATATAAAGTGCTGGAATGATTATAAACCACTGAAGGAGAAATGATTCACCATTGAGTGAATTAACATTTGTCACCTTAGTTTGCCTTTATAAAACATCATTTAGTTTTATGTAGTGCTGTATTTCCTGAAATAAATAATTTCAGCTGACATTAAGATCAGATCAGATCAGTCGCTCAGTCGTGTTCGACTCTTTGCGACCCCATGAATCGCAGCACGCCAGGCCTGCCTGTCCATCACCGACTCCCAGAGTTCACTCAGACTCACATCCATTGAGTCAGTGATGCCTTCCAGCCATCTCATCCTCTGTCTTCCCCTTCTTCTCCTGCCCCCAATCCCTCCCAGCATCAGAGTCTTTTCCAATGAGTCAATTCTTTGCATGAGGTGGCCAAAGTACTGGAGTTTCAGCTTTAGCATCATTCCTTCCGAAGAAATCCCAGGGCTGATCTCCTTCAGAATGGACTGGTTGGATCTCCTTGCAGTCCAAGGGACTCTCAAGAGTCTTCTCCAACACCACAGTTCAAAAGCATCAATTCTTTGGCGCTCAGCCTTCTTCACAGTCCAACTCTCACATCCATACATGACCACAGGAAAAACCATAGCCTTGACTAGACGAACCTTTGTTGGCAAAGTAATGTCTCTGCTTTTGAATATACTATCTAGGTTGGTCATAACTTTCCTTCCAAGGAGTAAGTGTCTTTTAATTTCATGGCTGCAGTCACCATCTGTAGTGACTTTGGAGCCCAGAAAAATAAAGTCTGACACTGTTTCCACTGTTTCCCCATCTATTTACCATGAAGTTGTGGGACCGGATGCCATGATCTTCGTTTTCTGAATGTTGAGCTTTAAGACAACTTTTTCACTCTCCACTTTCACTTTCATCAAGAGGCTTTTGAGTTACTCTTCACTTTCTGCCATAAGGGTGTTGTTATCTGCATATCTGAGGTTATTGATATTTCTCCCAGCAATCTTGATTCCAGCTTGTGTTTCTTCCAGTCCAGCGTTTCTCATGATGT
Organism: Bos indicus; assembly: GCF_029378745.1. Classification (NCBI taxonomy): domain Eukaryota; kingdom Metazoa; phylum Chordata; class Mammalia; order Artiodactyla; family Bovidae; genus Bos; species Bos indicus. The sequence goes on along the minus strand of NC_091776.1, from coordinate 22,670,298 downwards.
ACTCTGCATATAAGTTAAATAAACAGGATGACAATATACAGCCTTGACGAACTCCTTTTCCTATTTGGAACCAGTCTGTTGTTCCATGTCCAGTTCTAACTGTTGCTTCCTGACCTGCATACAAATTTCTCAAGAGGCAGATCAGGTGGTCTGGTATTCCCATATCTTGAAGAATTTTCCACAGTTTATTGTGATCCACACAGTCAAAGGCTTTGGCATAGTCAATAAAGCAGAAATAGATATATAGTGTCTAATGCCACAGAACAAACATATTCATTATCTCATTTTTGAAGGATAAGTATGAAATACTTAGTAATTAAGGTAAAATATAAATAAACAATTTGGGTGAATTTATGAGTAATAACAATGTTTAAATAATTATAATTTTCTTTAATACAAATCAACTGCATTTTGTATAAAAATACATGCATCAGGCAGTAGGAAGAAAATATAAGGCATAAAATCTTTAAGAATTTCAAACATGGCATTAAAATGTAAAATTGTAGCAAATTTGTTTTATTACAAAAATATGTGGATATGGTTTACAAAAATCCTGAAAACATTCATACTATTGATAAAAAGCCACTACAATAGAATTGTGGTTACAAACAGGGTTGGGATATATGTTTTACTTCATTCAAATCTAATTTCAATTTTTTTTTTTTTTTGGTTAAAATATTGTGACCAATTCAGATGTTTTGAACATTTTCAAGTTATTAAACACTTAAGACCAAAATTTAAAATCTCACCTGTTTCTCTTCATAAGTAGGCAATTGAGATGTAAAAGTTAGCTTAATATATAAGACAAAATACTGGGTACTGGTGTAAACCTCCCTTAACCTTTCACTGTGCTGTGCTGTGCTTAGTCACTCAATTGTGTCCAACTCTTTGTGACCCCATGGAGCTCATCAGGCTCCTCTGTCCATGGGGATTCTCCAGGCAAGAATATTGGAGTGAGTTGCCATGACCTATCCTTCTATCATAAAAATAAATTAACAATGAAGTGATCCTTTTTTCATTTACAGAAAAAGGTCATTTGTTCTATGCTTCTTCTGTAGTTGAGTTCAACTTGGAAATTTGAGGGTAAAAAGGAAACATTTTTATCCCTTGCCTATTATTCAGTACAAATTAGAAATGAGGTGGTGACATGGGCAATACATTAGATATAGCCCTACTGTTCTCAAAAATTGATAAACTACTAAATGAATGAAAATATCTTAAAGCTGATCATAACCCACTATTAAGGCAAACTTAAAATAGACAGTACCCTGCTGATTCTCACAGGTAACAAAATTTTTCTAGTAATTCTGAGTGAGAGATTTAGTTAAATTGCTAATGGCATACATGAAACTAGGTCATATTATTTGCCACTGACTTAATTATATAAAGAAAAATAGATTATGTTACATTTTGTATTTCAGCAAGTTAGCATCTTGCTTATGAAAGTTTGAACTTTCAAAGATTATTTTATTTTTACTTAGAGGAAGATTTACCAAAAATTTCAAATAGTTAGTTTTCAGACCAAAATTTTAAAAGATGTCCTTTCACATACACAGTTTAATACCTCTTCATTTTCCTTTTTAAAAATAATACAAATTGTGATGTGAAGGGTAAAGTTAACTTTTAGTCAGTATTAGAGAAAAAAATGATATTATTATTATGACAGATGGAGAAGTGATGTGTTAAAAACCACTTTAAGATGTTTTTTTTTTTTAATTATTTTTTAAGATGGTTTTAAGGCCATAAGATATATCATTATTATAAATTGATTTTCTCTCTCAATTTGAGAAATAAATTTTATATATACATTTATATATCATAAGACAATTAACACTGATCAAAAATAAATAAATATAGAAGATTATTCAGGACTGTGGGAGAGTCTGTACTACGTGCTCTTTATGTCATACTCTATCAGTACCTGATCCACATGGATAAGGTCTGCTCAATTCGATCTTGACAAACCAATATCCTAACTTTGAATTTAAATGCTTTTTGAGTAATGCCATAGAATTTAAAAATAGAATATTATTCATACTTGAAACACATACATTTCAGTAATTTAATGCTCAAGTAGCTCACAAAGTTAAAAAATATTTTAATTCCAATGTGGAATTCCAATTCCCTATTTAGTTGTAGAAATATGTTTTATTTTTGCCAGAGTGCATTTTACATAAATTTTATTTTTTTCTATTTTCACATTTGAAGGGCACAAAAAGTATGCAAAACATAATGACTTAAGTTTCCATGGTTAGAGCACATATTATTTATTTTACAGATATAATCACAAAAAAATCAAAATATTAAAAAATAGAGATTAAGTGATGGATATTTAAACAAATATATAGAGATTCAGATTATTAATGATTTTAAAAATTGAAAATCAATTCCTCAGTAGATATTTGAAGACAAAGATGGAAGTAAGAAAGCAAAGAGTGTATATATGTATATGTATTTGTCCCATTAAATATGAATGGTCCTCAGAAGCAGTGATTGGTTTATTATTTTGAATAAGTAAATAAAGCTAGATATTTAGTGGTCAAAATATAGCTATATTTTAGAATATTAATATAAATTAAAATTACTTTTAGGTAGATCACTTTTTGTTACAATCCCAAAGAAAGACAATGCCAAAGAATGGGCAAACTACCACACATTGCACTCATCTCACATGCTTGCAAAGTAGTGCTCAAAATTCTTCAACTGAGGCTGCAACAGTATGTGAATTGAGAACTTCCAGATGGTCAAGCTGGATTTAGGAAAGGCAGAGGAACTAGAAATCAAATTACCAACATCTGTTGGATCATCAAAAAAGCAAGAGAATTCAAGAAAAATGTCTACTTCTGCTTCATTGACTATGCCAAAATGTTTGACTGTGTGGATCACAACAAACTGAAAAATTCTTCAAGAGATGGGAATACCAGATCACCTTACCTGCCTTCTGCGAAAGGTGTATGCAGGTCAAGAAGCAGCAGTAAGAAAGGAACATGGCACAATGGATTGGTTCCAAAGTGAGAAAGGAGTATGTTGGGGCTGTATATTGTCAACCTGCTTATTTAACTTATATGCAGAGTACATCATGCAAAATGCAGGGCTGGATGAAACACAAGCTGGAATCAATATTGCCAGGAGAAATATCGATAACCTCAGATATGCAGATGACACCACACTTATGGCAGAAAGTGAAGAGGAACTGAAAAGCCTCTTGATAAAAGTGAAAGAGTAGAGTGAAAAAGTAGACTTAAAACTCAACGTTCAAAAAACGAAGATCGTGGCATCCAGTCCCATCACTTAATGGCAAATCGATGAGGAAACAATAGAAATAGTGACAGACTTTATTTCCTTGGGCTCCAAAATCACTGCAGATGGTGACTGCAGTGATAAAATTAGAAGACACTTGCTCCTTGAAAGAAAAGCTATGACAAACCTAGATAGCATGTTAAAAAGCAGAGACATTACTTTGTTGATAAATGTCCATCTACTCAAAGCTTTGGTTTTTCCAGTAGTCATGTATGGATGTGAGAGTTGGACTGTGAAGAAAGCTGAGCACTGAAGAATTGATGCTTTTGAATTGTGGTGTTGGAGAAGACTCTTGAGAATCCCTTGGACTGCAAGGAGATCCAACCACTCCATCTTAAAGGAAATCAGTTCTGAATATTCATTGGAAGGACTGATGCTGAAGTTGAAACTCCAGTACTTTGGCCACCTGATGCAAAGAACCGACTCATTGGAAAAGACCCTGATGCTGGGAAAGATTAAAGTCAGGAGGAGAAGGGGATGGCAGAGGATGAGATGTTTGGATTTCATCACTGACTCAACAGGCATGAGTTTGAGCAAACTCCAGGAGTTGGCAATGGACAGGGAGGCCTGGCATGCTGCAGTCCATGGGGTCACAAAGAGTCGGACACGACTGAGCAATTGAACTGAACTGAACTGATGCTGAAGCTCCAACACTTTGGCCACCTGGTGTGAAGAACTGACTCAATGGAAAAAACCTTGGGAAAGATCGAAGGCAGGAGGAGAAGGGACGACAGAGGATGAGATAGTTGGATGGCATCACTGACTTGACAGACATGAGTCTGAGCAAATTCCTGGAGTTGGTGATTGACAGGGAAGCCTGGTGTGCTGCAATCCATGGAGTCGCAAATAGTCGGACATGACTGAGCGACTGAATTGAGCAATCTCCATACCTTATATGGACTGCAGCCCACCAGGCTCCTCCACCCATAGGATTTTCCAGGCAAGAGTACTGGAGTAGGGTGCCATTGCCTTCTCTGATACCTTATATAATTTGATATATATCTACATATATATGTATATGTTTATATATTACATTGTAATTTTCATATAAAACTGAAAAATTAGACATTCAAATTTTTAAGATTGAAAATAATTACAGGAAAGCTACTTCACTACGATTTTAGTTATTCAGCACTAGAACCTCACTTCAGGATTAATCCGTGCTATAATTTGAAATATGACAGATATTGGGGGCAAAATTAAAGAAAAAAGTATTATTATATAGATATAAAAGAACTGTCAAAGTCTATAAAATAAAAATTACATATGTAAAGGGAGTTGATAAAGCATTTTTTAAACTTATGCAAAATTTTATAAAGAAACCAAATCTCATCACATGGATGGCTCTTATTTGTGACTTAATAATACTGAGAGTTTAAGTTAGATTATATAACATCCACTGCAAAACAATTTCTACCATTAATTTACTCTATGATCCTGAACAAATCAACTAATTTCTATGAGTACATAGTGTCTCAAAAATTAACTGAAATATTATCAGATAATAAAGTAACACTTAATGCATTGATATACTGAATTTAATAAAGGCTCAGTGCAATAAGGATTATGGAAATACTTTCTTAACTTATTCTCCAATTTTAACAATAATAACAGGAAAATAAAATTGCTTATAACCATCTCTCTTTTGTGTTCTCTCTACTTAGCATTTAGCAATTTAAAAAACAAAATGGGCAAGATAATTCTGGTTATCACTTATTTTCCTTTAAAGAAAATCCTATGGAAAATTATTGTTTGGAATGATCTCCTTCCACATAAATAGCTCTGATTTAAAATTTAAAATTACTAAATCCTATTTTTAGGAGTCTTCAAAAATCTGATTTAGTAGATACTTTTATAAGAATCCTGTTTATTTAGCTGGATGAATAAAACACTCCTTTTCAAAACCTGCTGCTGACAGAAACACCATGGTCCAGATCTCAATGAATAGCAATAGTGATGATGACAAGGATGATGATATGGATGATGATAAATAGTTACCATTTTCTGGGTAGTTTAATATAAAACAGTATCTATACTGTTATCTTTACATTTGTTAGCTCTTTAAATCCTCTAAACCACACGTGTAGCTACAGATAATAAACTGAGGCTTTGAAAGGTTAGGGAATGTGGAAAATACATAGTTGCAAGTGATAGACATGGCTATCCTAACTCCAGAGTTCATGCTATTTCCAGTGTATGAAACATTCTTAATCTTCTTACGAATTAACAGGAAAAAAATAAAAATGAATGTAAAGACCACAGTATTAAGAAGATTGCTTTTAAGCTGCAGAAAAATTATTGCATCTGACGCTGGGAAGGATTGGGGGTAGGAGGAGAAGGGCACGACAGAGGATGAGATGGCTGGATGGCATCACCAACTTGAAGGACGTGAGTCTGGGTGAACTCTGGGAGTTGGTGATGGACAGGGAGGCCTAGCCTGCTGCGATTCATGGGGTCGTAGAGTCGGACACGACTGAGTGACTGAACTGAACTGAACTGAAGATAAACTTTGTTAACTTTGAGTACATTACTTGCTACCATATTTTAGTTTGGTAAATAATACCTGTAATTGAAATATATATATATATAGAAACACACACACTCACACACATACAAATATTTATTCCATTTCTAAAGTAAATTTACTGCTTGCTCCTTTCAAAGATTCTTAACAATTCCAAATCTGCACATAATCTACAGTAGCCTGATTAGCCAACTTCTTTCTCTTGAATGGCCACCTGGGCCTCTGAATTAGTCTCAATGTTTCTTCTCCTGCTACATATTCAGGTCTTTTTCTACATGTCCAGTTCCAGAGTATAAAATAAATGGATGAAACAGGGCCAGAGTGGTCTTTTAGAGGCTATATCAGCACACATCAACCTTCTACATAAACATTCATAGTTGTGTGTGTGTGTGTGTGTGTTTTTTAATCACCCTTAGGGTAAAATACAAATTCCATATCTTGTCTATAGTCAGTGCAACATTTTGACCTGGAAAACCTAGGACAGCTATGATTTATGCCTATTGTTCAAAATTGTCTCTGTATAGCTTTGAATTCTATGGACAGTTAACCCAAAAGCCCATATGATCTGACCCTTGCCTTCTTCTCCCTGCTTAGTATTCACCATTTTCTCCAGTGATCTCTCATGCCAACCACACGGCCAATGTCAAGACCTTTTGAACATATCAGGCAAATTCTGGTCTCATTTTTATATCTTTAAAACATTTCTTCCCCAGATTTCATAATGGATTTCTCCTTGACATCATCATGCCTCTGCTAAAATAACACTTCCCCAAAAGGCTTTCCTTGGTTTTAAAAATTGCTCTCATCCCTCTGGCTCACTGGCTGCTTACTCTGCTTATTCTCCCTAGCACTTACCACTGCATGAGTTTTATTTATATTTTTATTAGCTGATTTTCAGCTTTGTTCATTATAACATAGGCAAGCTTTATGAAGGAACATATTTTGTCTTTTTTACTTATTGCTGTATCTCAAGAATTAAATTAGGCATGTATAGTAGAAGGAGCAAACGAAAAACATTTTAAATGAGTAACGAGTGACCTTGTTAAAAAAAAAAAAAGTCACTAATCTTTTATTTTATTTTACAAGGTAAATATCCAAATAAAAATGTGAATTATGCACCTCTAAAATTACTTCTGAGTCTTTGATTTTAATAGTATCTTCCAATTTTTCTTTTCTTTTGATTTTGTTTTATAGAATCATTTCTTAATGCTGTGGTTATAATCAAATATCATTTAACTATTATTTCTTCTGAAATTATGAAAGCTTTTCATTTTTGAAGCTCAATATATGTAAAAATATAAACATTCATTAATAATTAGATCATTCAAAATGAAATAATATAACAATTATGCTATACTGTTAACAGATGTAAAACAAACATGGTGAAAGTTTCTTAAATAGCTTTAAAATACTTTTTCCTCATTTAATCTTTAAAATATTTTCAAAATGTTCTTTACAATTAAATTTATGAATCTTTAACATTACATTCCAGCTCTCTTTATAACAGTAGCAAAAATTAAATGTCTGAGAAAATCCTCCACAACAAAACACCTAAAGTTCTTACATAAACATTAACATTTTAATTCAATGTTTATAAGTAAAATCCTCAAGGCTGAAAAGGAGAAGGACATAAAATCTGGGATGAGTGAGCCAGCAAGGACCCTGTGGCTCTCCTGGTAGTATCTACTGACAGACAGACCCAGAGTCTAAAATTTTAAGCAGCTGAGGGACAGGAGTCTTTGTGTTAACACACAGAGTGGGATAGAGGAAATGGAACTGAGACCCTTGCACCTTGTAAGGCCCCTTGAGGAAATAGCCTCAGGAAAGAGTAGTACTCTGTAGAAAAAATCTATTGGTCAGAAAAAATAAGCCAAGGGAAAATATGCCAAGACTAGGTTTCAAAATGGGTTCTACACTGGGGAAAAAAAGTCTCCACTAAGAACTTATAATCAGTTTACTCATTAAATTCATTGGTGTATGGTTTCATACTATGCCATGGAAGATAACAGGAAAGACCTGAAAGATCCCATTTCCCAATAATACTTATGAGGGTAATATACCTGCTTATTAAAAATCAGATAAAAGTATTAAAGAAAAGCAGATTATCAGCTAGTGTTTTTATGACATGTAGTTACAACCGACATTTAAGTTCTTTTATACACACACATACAAGCACACATATGGACATACATACCCATTATTGTAAAGTTCACAGGACATAAACGAAAATGACTACTCAAGCCAGACATGCAGAAACATATTTTTGATAGCATTCAAAACTGCTGCTGCTGCTGCTGCTAAGTCACTTCAGTCGTGTCCGACTCTGTGCGACCCCATAGACGGCAGCCCACCAGGCTCCCCCGTCTCTTGGATTCTCCAGGCAAGAACACTGGAGTGGGTTGCCATTTCCTTCTCCAATGCAGGAAAGTGAAAAGTGAAAGTGAAGTCGCTCAGTCGTCTCCGACTCTTCGCGACCCCATGGACTGCAGCCCACCAGGCTCCTCCATGGTTAAAATAAATAGCTGGAATCCTTAGCAAACTAGAAACAAAGGATATTTTTCAACCTAATAAAAAGGCATTTCAGGAGGAGTAGCCTCACCAAGACAGCGATACAGGCTGTTCTTGACTTTGCTCCACTTCATAAGAACATGCCTTCACCTCATGAAAACAGCAACTAACAACTATTCAAGACCAAGACAGTGCTGAGAGGATTCTAAAACGTGGGGATGAGGCTGGAGCACTCCCTGCACTAAAGAAACCAAGACAGAACATATTAGAAGGTAAGTTAAGCAGCTACATATTGACTGCATTGCCCCTCTCCCCCGCCAGTGCAGCAGCCTGTGGTGAGGTCTCCCAAGCCTCCATAGTTCCAGTGAGAAAGAGAACCCAGAGGGGACAACCAGTCCTTCTCCAGTATTGTGCGTCACTTTGCAGGAGCACGTACTTTGATCCTGCACAACTGGAACTGCAGGGGAATTTGCAGGACCCAACTGAGCATCTGATTGCAATGGAGAAGGGGGAGGGGCATGTGGAAACCAGCAAGATTAAGTTCACATCTGCAGTACCCACTTAGTAATCCCAACCAGAGGCTTTGCTCATCTGCAGAACAAGTTGAGGGTACACTCTACCCAGAGAACTCAATGTGGTGTAGGTCTGTCTTATTAGAGTCTTCAAGTGAAGGCTTTTGCTAGCCCAGTTTGGCCATGTTCAAGCAAGAAGCTGAATCACAGCCCCACCCTCTGTGAAGTGTCTTCCAGTTGGGTTGACAACAGAAGGGTTGACAGAAGGGTTGACAACAACTCTAAAGCTGTGCTGTCCAGTGGTATTTGAGCCAAGAGCAGCCAAGCAGAGCTAAACATCCCCATAGCAAAGCCAGTACAAGAGTGTGGAGCATTCCTTTGCTACAAACAGGTAAGAGGATTCATTCATTCATAGCCAAGGCTGAGGGTGACTCCTTGTCCTGCTTAACTTGAGAACCTTTTGGGAAATTGAGAGCAGCCTAAAGTGACCACTTCCCCTCCTGCCCAACAAGAGAGCTGAGCACCACACACTGTAGAGAGATCTTCAGACCCATCTGACCAGGAAGGATGCGAAAAACTCCTGGAAACTGTGGACCAGCAACACTGAAAAATGAGGCAGGCACATCTGAAAGTCTACAGTGCAAAGCTAATGGGCCTGTTCAGTCAGGAAACTTGGGGTGCAGGTTAGTTTGAGTTAAGGTAACAAAAAAGCACTGTTTGAGCTGCTTTTCTTGTTGTGCCTGGGTAGGGAATCTAATTCACATCTTGTTCTTCTGAAAATTAATTGCCAATTTATAAAATAAATCTGATCGGAGAACCTAACCAGAGACACAGGAAGCTACAATTCCCAATCAACACCCCTAGGAACAGTGGCACTAACAGAGTATAGCCTGAGCCTTCCCCCATCTGTAGAGCAAAGCTGCTAACATCACCTGACCAGTGGACTCTCCTGAGTAACGTCAGTTCCCAAACAGTGAGCTTTGCAGGCCCTGAATCTCATCCTGGTACCCAGTCAAGGCAAGGAAACTAATTCATAGTCCCATCAGCTACTGACCATATACCTCACCCCAACCATCTAGGAAGCCTGACCAGAGATCTCAGGCAGCTATAGAGTCCATTCTACAGCCTGACCTGAGGATGTAACCAAGTCAGCAGCCCTATCTGAATGTTTTCAGCCAGTGGCACACCCTTCCCATACCCATCCTCAGAGCTTGAACAGTTAGTTGCTTCGCTCCAAAATAGACCATAATAGCAGGTCCCACCTTCCCAGGAACATTATCAGCAAACACACCCAGAAACCCAAACTAAGCTGACTGGTTAAGAATTCTCTCTGTCAACACAAACTTTTGAAGTTTGGAAGAGGATCTTGGTTCCTCCAGAGGAACCGAGAGCTACAGTAATACAGAGGATGTGGTGCTGCTTCACTAATAAACAGATCAGCAGAACAGAAGAGAGAACACACAAACCGAGACCTAATCAGCGCTTAATACACAAGTGAAGTAGCACTGGATAGAAATGGGTAAGGGATAACTAATCAACAACTTAGAAACATTTAATTATCCATGGTGGGGAAAAAAATCCCTACCTCACACTGTACAGAAAAATCAGTTTCTATTGGATATATGCCTTGATATAGAAAAGCATAACAAATTAAAAAAGTACAAATAAATTACGAGGGAACATCTTTATAAAAAGCATTACAGAAAGATATTTAAACTTTGGCAACATTAATTTATAAACCCTGAGTATCAAAAGACATCATAGAAGAGTAAAGATAGCTACGCTTAGGAAGAATATATCATCAACAATTGGTGCTAATAATAACGATTATCAGTTCAGTTCAGTTGCTCAGTTGTGTCCAGCTCTTTGCAACCCCATGGACTGCAGCATGCCAGGCTAGCCTGTCCATCACCAACACCCAGAGCTTACTCAAACTCATGTCCATTGCATCAGTGATGCCATCCAATAATCTCATCCTTTGTCTTCCCCTTCTCCTCCTGCATTCAATCCTTCCCAGCATCAGGGTCTTTTCTAGTGAGTCAGTTCTTTGCATCAGATGGCCAAAGTACTGGAGTTTCAGCTTCAGCATCAGTCCTTCCAATGAGTATTCAGGACTGATTTCCTTTAGGATGGACTGGTTGGATCTCCTTGCAGTCCAAGGGACTCTCAAGAGTCTTCTCCAACACCACAGTTTAAAAGCATCAATTCTTCACTGTTCAGCTTTCTTTATAGTCCAACTCTCACATCCATACATGACTACTGGGAAAAAAACAACTTTGACTAGATGGACCTTTGTTGGCAAAGTAATGTCTCTGCTTTTTAATATGCTGTCTAGGTTGGTCATAACTTTTCTTCCAAGGAGAAAGTGTCTCTTAATTCCATAGCCACAGTCACCATCTGCTGTGATTTTGGAGCCCCCCAAAATAAAGTCTGTCACTGTTTCCATTGTTTCCCCATTGATTTGCCATGAAGTGATGGGACCAGATGTCATGATCTTAGTTTTCTGAGTGTTGAGTTTTAAGCCAACTTTTTATTCTCCTCTCTTTCACTTTCATCAAGAGGGTCCTTAGTTCTTTGCGTTCTGCCATAAGGGTGGTGTCATTTGTATATCTGAAGTTATTGATATTTCTTTCAGCAATATTAATTCAAGCTTGTGTTTCATTTAGCCACCATTTCTCATGATATACTCTGCATATAATTTAAATAAACATATAAATTAAATGATTATACATACATATATTTTAATTCACTTAATAATACATAAAGAACTTATATAAATCAGCAAGTTAACTATGATAGAAAAACAAATAAAAGATATGGCAAAGCTACGCATAAAAAAACCCAAATAACCAATAAATAAGTGAAATGAATCACAATATCATATCAACAAAATAGAAACAGGCATTACAGAGATAAAATTTGTACCCAAGATATGGGTGGCTTTTAAAAATTCAAAATACCCTATGTGGCAGTGCTTGCACAATAACGGGAAAGCTCAGTAACTGCCAATGTAAATGTCGTTTAATATGGCCATCTCTGAAAACTCTTGGACAGGATGTATTGAATCTGAAAGCACCATTTATTTTATTACCACTGAATTCTTACTCCTAAAAGTAAACACTTGGAAATTTTCACAGGTGTGCAACAGCAGAGAAATGTACACAATAGAATTCAAAACAAGTGAAATAGAATCACACATATCTATATATATAAATATATGTAGCTCAAATCAGTTTTAAATGGGAAGGGGGGACACAATCTCCAGAAGGATTCACACATGGGGGATTTGAAGACTCAGCCAGTGACTATTTCCCTTCTTCACCAAAATATTTCAGTAATGTATCAATTGGCATAGCTGTGCCAAAGCCTACTGGCTAAATATAAACTCAATATAACAACAGCTAAGATTCTTGATCTCCAGTTTTCTTAGGCCTTCAATCTTTCAGCTAATATTTTATAGACTGCCAATTAATTTTCAGAAAGAAAATGCATACCTGTAGAGTTTGTGTGGAATAGGACACTTTAAATTACTATTCTAAGCTATATATGTGTGTGAGTGTATAGGTGAAAAGCATTTTTGTTGATTAAAGTATTTGGGTGTTATTTTAAATTTTAAACTGCTTATAAAATAAGTATGTGAGTTCAAAAAAATAGCTGCAAGTCTCAAATGCTATGAATGAAAAATATGCACCATATCTACTTAAATCTAATTTATATGATACTTGAGTAAGAACAAACTACTTATTAAAACTAGATTGAAATCTTCAGAGCCCTTGGGAAGAACACAACTAAGGATAATTAGCATTTGTGGGGGCTGTTCTTTATTATTTTCTAAAATGCAATTGAAGCTTCATTAAAATACATTCAATTATAAAATGTATTTTATTACCAAATACTGCATAAGTCTTACACCTTGGGGAAGAAGAAAAACCTTGAAGATGTCTCTAAAGACAACTCCAAATTCTTTAGAGAATGTGTATTATACCCAAAGGAGCATAAAGCTGCTACTTCCAACCTGATATTACTATTTTCCTACATGAGAAAAAAATCTATATTTTTGACATGTGATAGTCTTTCTGTCTTGGCAATGACTTTCCACATCACATATTTTAATTCCCTTGGCTACCATGTAGCCCATTTTATTATTCATGTTCACAACTGAGATACTTTGGCTTACTGTACAATTATTAAATGATTAGGGAAAATAATTCAATAAATTCAATAAAGGTTTATTAAAACACAGTTATAAACTAGTTACTGTCCTATGGACAAAGGACATACAACATGCAACAAGGTGACATGCAACAGGGTGATCTGAAATGAAATTAACATTGATTGGTTAACAAAATTAATCTTCTTTCTTCATAATCATGCTAGGAAGCCAGGGTAAAGATGCAGTTGAGACAACATTCAAGACTGTCCCAGAAAAAAAGCTTAAGGGTAGGAGGTGGAAGCTATTGGATTTAAAATTTGGGAAATTTTCTTCAACACTAGAAGGAGATGGTGGTTCGGCAAGATGTTATGAACACTATTTCCGCAGCAAGGCCTCTGGACATCTCTACAATAGACTCCACCTGTCTTATCACTGCTCAGGCTTCATGTGCCCCAAAAGAAGGCACGCTCAGAATTTTTATCAGCAAACTCCACAGAGGCTGCAGTGGCAATTCCTTCTCAGTTCCCATTCCATTTTCCGTTTTCACCATCCTAAGTCCAAACCTCTCAAGTGAGGGCTATCTATAATCATATGCTGTGCTTAGTCGTTCAGTCATGTCCAACTCTCTGCAACCCCATGGACTGTAACCAGCCAATCATATTATCCCACAAGTCTGCATGTGTCATCATCCAAGTTGTCAGCCCCAAATGTTTCATGTGTGCACTTTGTAATTTGCAGTTTGTCATTAACAAAATCACCTTCTACTTCTCTTACTGTTTCCTTTACTTTCTCAGTCTTAGGGAGGTTGCCTCTCCTGAGTATATGACTTGCCCTGAAATCCCCTTTGGAATTAACTCTTCTTATTTCCCTATAGATAAATTAAGGCCTGGGATAAAGATAGATATCCTCATTGCTCATAATAGCTGGTTCCATCTTTTCTTCCCTCCTCCATCCAAAAAAAAAAAAAAAAATCCAGTTCCACTGAAAGACATGCCACTGAACTATGCATGGGATTTAGCTACACTTATCAGCTATCTGGAGAAGGCAATGGCACCCCATTCCAGTACTCTTGCCTAGAAAATCCCACGGGCAGAGGAGCCTGGTAGGCTGCAGTCCATGGGGTCACAGAGAGTCGGACAGGACTGAGAGACTTCACTTTCACTTTTCACTTTCACGCATTGGAGAAGGAAATGGCAACCCACTCCAGTGTTCTTGCCTGGCCACTCCAGTGTTCTTGCCTGGAGAATCCCAGGGACTGGGGAGCCTGGTAGGCTGCCGTCTATGGGGTCACACAGAGTCAGACATGACTGAAGCGACTTAGCACCAGCACCAGCACCAGCTATCTACCAATCCCCAGGGCATTTGCCATTAGCTGCAAGTTTCTGCTCTTATTTGTTTGTCTTTCTTTCTACTTCTGCTGCCTGGTCCCAACTGCAATTCAAGCTTCTGCAACAAAATACCACAGACTGGGTGGTTTACAAACAACAGATATTTATTTCTCACAGTTCCAGAGACAGGAAATTCAGGATCTTGATGTTAACATGGTTCAGTCAGGCTCTCTTCCGCATGACAGGCTTCTCACTGTATCCTCTTTTGGAGGAATAGACTAAGGAGCTCAGTAAAATATTTTTTATAATGAGACTTAAAGCACTAATCCCATTCATGAGGGCTCTGCTGCTGCTGCTGCTGCTAAGTCGCTTCAGTCGTATCCGACTCTGCGCGACCCCATAGACGGCAGCCCACCAGGCTCCCCCGTCCCTGGGATTCTCCAGGCAAGAACACTGGAATGGGTTGCCATTTCCTTCTCCAATGCAGGAAAGTGAAAAGTGAAAGTGAAGTCGCTCAGTCGTGTCCGACTCTTAGCGACCCCATGGACTGCAGCCTACCAGGCTCCTCCGTCCATGGGATTTTCCAGGCAAGGGTACTGGAGTGGGGTGCCATTGCCTTCTCTGCATGAGGGCTCTACTCTCAGGATAAAATCATTTACCCAAAACCCCTGTTTTTGGATACTAATACCAGCACCTTTGGGACTTAGAATTTTAATGTATAAACTTTAGAGGACAAAATCATTCAAACTATAGCAACTACTATAGTAACTAAAATCAACATTTGCCAACATCCTAACAATAAAAGTGACTTTACTATCCTGCTCATGCAGAATCGTATTCAATATTTTGGCCTCCCAGTTCCCTGAACTATTTTCTTCTGTACTTCCTCAATAAAACTGGGTATTTTATACTCTAGACATGGTTGTTACTAATGGACCAGAAATCTTTTGATGTTACCATTTTTCTCTTTCCCTTGTCTCCCTATAACTCACTTCTCTCTGTACAACCAAGATATACTGTCTACCTCTATAACTATTCACTTGGAGCATTCTTGACTCCTTTTCCCTCCTTCCTTCACTCAGTGTTCTTAATAAATTTGAACATTACTTAGATTCAATTTTGTTCCTATTCTATTTTTGGCCTAACATGGTTAAATATGGGTGGAACACCAAGTATTAGTTGAAACTAAAGATCACAATACGAAGGTGGGCCATCTATACTGTCTAGGTTTCCTTGTTAACTTACTCTCCCATTCTGAAATGACTGTTCCACAACTTTCCTTCTCTTTTGAACCTGATATCACCAATTCCCACAGTTTTAATTTATTCATGTACCTTTAAAAACTTTAACTTAAAACAGATAACCATGACGGCGTGGTCCCTCACCTAGAGCCAGACATCTTTGAGTATGAAGTCAAGTGGGCCTTAAGAAGCATTATTATGAAAAAAGCTAGTGGAGGAGATGGAATTCCAACTGAGCTATTTCAAATCCTAAGTGATTATACCGTTAAAGTGCTGCACTCAATATGCCAGCAAATTTGGAAAATTCACCAATGGCCACAGGATTGGAAAAAGTGAGGTGTCATTCCAATTCCAAAGAAGAACAATGTCAAACAATGTTCAAACTACGTTATAGTTGCACTCATTTCACATACTAGCAAGGTAATACTAAAATTCCTTCAAGTCAGGCTTCAACAGTACAGGAACCAAGAACTTCCAGATGTACAAGCTAGATTTAGAAAAGGCAGAAGAACCAGAGATCAAATTGCCAACATCTGCTTTATCATACAAAAAGCAAAGAGAATTCCAAAAAACATCTGCTTCACTGACTATGTTAAAGCCTTTGCCTGTGTGGATAACAACAAACTGTGGAATATTATAAAAGAGATGGGAATACCAGATCATCTTACCTGCCTCCTGGGAAACCTGGACAAGAAGCAATAGTTAGAACCAGACATGGAACAATGGACTGGTTTAAAATTGGGAAAGGGGTACGTCAAGGCTGTATACTGCCACTCTGCTAACTGGCAGAGTACATCATGCAAAATGTGGGGCTAGATGAATCACAAGCTGGAATTAAGTTTGCCTGGGAAATATCAACAATCTCAGGTGTGCAGATGATACCACTCTAATGGAAGAAAGTGAAGAGATGAGGAAGTAAGGAGCCTCTTGATAAAGGTGAAAGAGGAGAGTGAAAAGGCTGGCTAAAACTCAACATTCAAAGAACTAAGATCATGACATCCAGTCCCATCATTTCATGGCAAATAAATGGGGGAGAAGTGGAAAAGTGACAGATTTTATTTTCTTGGGCTTCAAAATCACTGTGGACAGTATCTGCAGCCATTAAATTAAAAGACACTTGCTCCTTGGAGGGAAAGCTATGACTAACCTAGACAGTGTACTAAAAGGCAGAAACATCACTTTGCCGACAAACATCTGGATAGTCAAATCTATGGTTTCTCCAGCAGTCATGTAGAGATGTGAGAGCTGGACTATAAAGAAGGCTGAGTGCTGAAGAATTGATGCTTTCAGACTGTGGTGCTGGAGAAGACTCTTGAGAGTCAAATCAGTCAATCCTAAAGGAAATCATCTCTGAATATTCATTGGAATGACTGATGCTGAAGCTGAAGCTCCAATACTTTGGCCACCTGCTGTGAAGAGCCAACTCATTGGAAAAGACCCTGATGCTAGGAAAGACTGAAGCAGGAGGAAAAGGTCGGGAAGATAGAGGATGAGATGATTGGATGTCATCACTAACTCAATGGATATGAGTTTAAGCAAACTCCAGGAGATAGGGAAGCCCAGTGTGCTATAAATCATGGGGTTGCAGAGTCAGATATGACTTAGTGAATGACGAACAAATAAAAATACAATCTAAAATACATTAATTTTAATCTACCTATAACTTTATTCATATATTTTGCATTCCCTCTTATTATATAGGTGAATTTGCTGTTTTATCCTAAAACTAATGTCTCCAACTCTGTACTAGTTAATATTTATCCTCTCTCACTTATTCAAGTTTATATATTACTGCAATTATCTTATCCCTATCCTAAATAATTCAATGTTTATTCTCTATTGCCATTCCTCCCTGGAACTTTTGAAGTTCTTTTCCTACTCCTTCATAAATTCTTCTCCAAGGTCCTTGCTGCTTCACTCCCCCAGTATTCTACTCAAATGCCATATCTTCACAAAAGCAATCTCTGTAATACCACAAGGTCACATCATTCATTATCCCTTTGTCTTATTTTCCTTTATGGAATATATAACTGCATATATGTAAGTAAGTCTATGGGCACATGTACGTGTGTGGATGTGAGTGTGAATATGTGTGTGTGTGTGCTTCTTTCTTATCTATATCCAATACTGGATTATAGACTCCATGAAAGATTCTTTTCTCTGTTCAGAATTTTATCCCTGGAACTAGAATAGTACTCAGAACACAAGTGGGTGCTTAGTAAATATTTGCTGAATGAATAAACAAATCTCAATATCATTATTCTATATTCATTCTCAAGTAATAAAATAGGGTTGCAGAATAATCCAAACAAATTTGGCTAAACCTTTGAAGTTATTACTTCTTCTATCTGAAACTATAAATAGCTGTTATTTTTTTCTATGAATTTAAATGAGAATCTCGAAATGCTGGGATTTCAGTTTCTTAAATAATAGATTGTCTATTCTTTCTGTTTGCTACCTAACTACATAAAGAGTTCTAAGCAAGCAGAGAAAATGATTCAGCTAAGATATTTACACGGCATTAGTTATTTATGCATATGATGTATTATTAAAATAATGTTATGTGCTTTTGAAATCACCATCATCATGCTTACCTATATTAAAATACCTTTACAGAATTAGAATTAATAATTTATATGAAATAAATTCAGGAAAAATTGAAAGTAGGAGAACTGTATTTTTTCACATTTCTCTGATAAAAGGCTTAATATATTTTGCACATTTACTATTTTAACGACTTAAAAAGGTGAAATGATTATGCTCTTTTTACCTCCAAGCATGAATATACCCTTAATCAACTGAAACTGCAGGTGGTTTTATCAAGGGTACAAACTCCCTATCCATGGCTAAACTAGTGTAAAAACACCCACGTGAAAAAAAACCCAAGTTTTCACACTGGTGATCCTGCTGATTATTTGCTAATGAGGGAATGGCAACCCACTCCAGTACTCTTGCCTGGAAAATTGCATGGACAAAAGAGCCTGGCGGGCTACACTCCATGGGGTTGCAAAGAATGGGACATGACTGGGACACAGCTTTCTTTTATATTATCCCTTTGACTTTTCTAATATTTTCCCTGCTTTCTCTCCAACTATTTCCACGAGTTCCACTATCATTTCATTTTTCAGCCGAGAAATATTTTTTGTTTCTCAGTGTCCTTATCCACATTTGTTTGTCTGTCCTTCTGCTCTTATCATAAACATTCACTTTAGTTACGCTTGGCAATCTATACAGCTACCATAAATTTACTTATACCTATATAGCAGCCCACATATCAATAGTAAATCCCATCTTATCAAAATATGATCCAGCATGTTCACTAAATTGCCCTATAGTCTGTAGAAAAATCATTGAATCTAAAATTAAACCTATTCTCCTCTCTAAAACCATCTTCTCTTCCTTTCATTGCATTATCTGTAAATTCCATCAACAGG
Source organism: Bos indicus (assembly GCF_029378745.1). NCBI lineage: Eukaryota > Metazoa > Chordata > Mammalia > Artiodactyla > Bovidae > Bos > Bos indicus. The sequence continues at coordinate 22,651,298 of NC_091776.1, read as the reverse complement.
CATCCACTCCACCCTTTCTTTGTTTTTACTTCCCATACACAATAGTAATAATGTGAGCCTTATATCCCATAAGTGTATCATTAATTCAATCTGTTGTAAAGAATTTTAATGTGTCACATCAGTTCTGTTTTTCTTCCATTTAACTTTCTTTAATTTACCTAAAGGCTCTTACACTTAACTTTCCCAACCCCCATTAAAGATACTTCAGGGAGTCTTTCTAATAGTCTTAATATACATGCTTTGTTAATTGCATATCTGGAAAATATCATCTCCTAGTTTGTAGCTTATTTTTCATTTTTACATTTTACTTATTTTAAGTGATTTAGTAAACAGAATTTCTCATTCTCATGCAATCAGTTTATCTAATTTTCATTATTAGTGCTTCTGCTATGTATTTATAAAATATATTGTCACACCAAAGTATAAACTACTCACGAACATTTTTCAAATATATAACCTACAAATAATTCATATCAAGAATATCAGACTCTTTTCATACTAATAGAACAATGGACAAAAACATGAACTGTCATCACAAGAAAGAAAAAAAAGTATCAAGTATTCTACCCTCATATTTTCATAATAAGGACAATGGATCTACAACAATAAAACTTCTTATATCCACTACATTTGTCAAAATTCAATAATCTGAAAATACTCAGTGTTAGAATGTGAATCAATGAGATCTCTTTCTATAACCATTATGGAAGGCAATGTGTCATTGTCATCATACCATTGAAATATTTCCTGCCACATGACTCAACAGTTTCTACTTACAGATTACCTAGAGACATAACTGCACATGCATGCATTATGATCTTTGTGAATGTGCTTTTGTCAACAAAATTTGTAACTGAAAAAATGGAAACCAAACAAAGTATAACTGACATGAGAATAAACAAATATGTGGTAGTATATTCACCCAGCAAACCATGTATAGCAATGATGTTATAAGCTAACAGCGTGTAAAATATACAAATAGGTTGAGTAAGACAATAAGTTCTGGAAATCTGATGTATAATATTCTACTTATAGTCAATAATAATGTGTTGCATACTTAAAAACCTGTTAGGAGGGTAGATTTCAAGTATTCTTATCACAATAAAATAAAATTAGATAGATTTAACTTTGTAATATAAGGTTGAATACAAAAAGTAAATCACAAATGATTCCACAAAATATGAAATTATTTGAATACTGTCCAATTGCTAGCAAAACTAAATAATATAATCTTTAATCAGATGGAAAGTAAATAGATGATAGATACTCAAATATTACACATAAATAAGGGAAACAAATACTAAGATAATTCAGGACAGAAGTTAAATCCCATTAGGTAGGTGGAATTTAGGGGGAAAGCACAGGTTAACACAAGCGACTGGTAATAATAACAGCTTTTGTTTGAATCCTGAGTTCAGAGGTATTCATTACATTATTACAAATGAATGAATACATTAATCAGATTTAAAAGATAGGATATTACATGGCTATGCACAGAACTATGACAACGCTACATCATGAATCAAGGACTGACAAATTTGTTTGTTTCTGAGATAACTTTTGTAAAATAGTATATTCTGTGATATATTAGCACGTGCCACTACGGTAGCTCAGACGGTAAAGCATCTGCCCACAATGAGGAAGACCCGGGTTCGATCCCCAGGTCGGGAAGATCCCCTGGAGAAGGAAATGGCATCCCACTCCAGTACTCTTGCCTAGAAAATCCCATGGATGGAGGAGCCTGGTGGGCTACAGTCCATGGGGTCCCAAAAAGCCGGACACGACTGAGTGACTTCACTTCACTTTCACTATGAGGCATAGGATGCATTCTTGCCTTGTCAATCATGTCAATATTTACTTTCTTAAGGGCAATACATTTTTTCATATACTATTTCACTACCCCGTCCATACACACACACACACACACACACACACACACACACACAAGTTACTTATACCAACTTGCTTAAAAAATAAACAGACACAGTCTAATTCCATATATATGCTTATATATGCTTTCTTGATACCATCTTCCTTGAAAGAACTGTTTTAGTACTTAATTTTTCTTAAATATTTTAATTAATTGATCAAGTGTTTTCATGTTGTTAATACTATTCAAAAAGTTTAAAATATGAATGGCTAATTTTTGTAGTCAGTATTTATTTAAAATATTTAAGAAAATATCTCATTTTAACTAAGATGTTTTATTAAAAAACACTTCTAAGAAAAAACAAAATTAGCAAATATCCAGAAAGCTATGAATTTTCATGCTTACATGGAGTACCTCTTCAATAGGAAGCAATCATTTCATAGGTAGGAATTATGAATTAGTAATGTTATCACCATATTTTCTGATATATATGTGCTTAGATAATTAAAGCATGTTATTTAATAAGCTTGCAATTTAGTAATACATTTTAGCATGTATATAATATTGCTGATAAAATGATTGTACTATTTGTGATTTATTGAATAAGGATAAGTGAAAACAATTTTTTATTTTTTTAAATTATTGAATTTTTTAAAAAATACTGAATTCTATTTAATAAACTTCACAAAATCAAACTTATGTAAATCACGAATTGAATATAGATATGTTTTTTATATGAAATTTAGACTATAAGCCTTCCATTTGTATCAGAATAATTCAAGAGAAATCTCTTTTTAAGTTAGAATTCTATACTGAATAAGGAATATAGCAATAATTTTTATTTAAAAAGTCTTTTACTATCACAGGTGAGATCCAAATGAGTTGAAAATGGCTCAGTAATAAAATCTTGACTTCTTTTGTAAGCATTAAAGCCTCATTTGCTTGCAGAAGACTAAAAACATAATTATTGTAGATATTATTGTAAGGGATTTATGTTGAAATATCTGGTACTGCAGCGTGTTCACTCAAGACAAAGTTCTTAAAAGCCAATAGTCAAAGGAAGTTTGTCAGAGAAAATCTAAAAACAAAGAAAGCCTCTGAATTGCTGAGAGATCAAGGTGTCCAAAAACTTATTGTGTATTTTGTCTACATTTTATTACATTCAGAAGTTTAATCATGTAATTGGCATTTTTCAAAAATAAAGATTTTATAGAAATACGAGCTAACTGGCCAGAAATAACAATGCAACAATAGCTAAAATTTGACAGAGTTCAAATATCAGTCTGTGGTACTCTTTGTCTCTTTGAGACCTACATACTAATAGATTTTCTACTAGATGTCTAACTCAATCTCTACTATATCACATGGCAACATGATTGTTTTAATCTATACTATATACCATGATTTTAAATAATGCTTTTTAATACTTCATGTTGCCCAGAGAAAATCCTGTTCAGTTTGTGTGTGTGAGAGTTTGTTTGTATGTATGGATGGTGGAAAATGAATTAGTTCAGAAAATGTATTTGCAAGCAATAGACACAGACTAACCTGGTAGGAAAAAGAATGGCACATTTAGCTCAGAATCAACAGAAGAGAAAAACCAGCAATCTTTGGGAAAATCAAGAGTTAGGAAACCTCTTGGGAATCTTAAATACAAGAGGACTTTTGTTTGATTGTTAAGGTGTAACTCCTTTGGGTCCCTTTGCCTCTTCACACAAGACTCACATTATAGTACACATTATATAATAGCTTCAGCTTTTTACTTCGCTGCCCCTACTGTGCATGGGACAAGAGCAAGGCTAAGGCAGATCCCTAAGGAAGGGAGGACACACAATCTGGAACAAGATAACTACTAAAAACAAGGCAAAACTCAAGATATTTACCAACATTTTCATGTCCCTATGCCTGAATTTATACCTACCTTGAAATTGTTGTGAAATAATATTGTGAAACTGGCAGATGTTCTTACCTGCTCTTGGCTGAAAGACTCTCCACTGAGGATTCTGGATATTTTCTCTTTTATATTTCACTGGTTTCATCTACAGTAACTAATAACAACAATGATGATGATGATGTAAAGTGTGTTATCTCTTGAGAATCCAAATATTTTTTTTTAATGTACAACAATTAGTTTTTAAATAAATTTTGAAATTGATCAAAATGATAGCTATTCTTGTCATTTTCAGAATGATATGTTACTATTAACTTACAGATAAGGGCTAAAGCTTTGAGTAGGCTTTTTAGAAGTGTTTTCTGAGGACTGAGGCATCAAGGTCTCTTCCTCCAGACATATTTGCAATGGAATCACATGGCATAGCTAGCCAATGCCATAGTTACAGCCTGAAAGTTAATGAAAATAGTTCACTAAAATTCAGATATTTGGTCCCATATGTGATCATGATTTTCTAACCAGCATTCACTTAATTGTATTCAGAGCATGGCACACTTAAGGATTGTTTTTTTTTTTTTTTTTTTTAATTCGGAGGCTAAAAAGTGATTCTAAAATTAATAGTAATCCAAGTCCGACAGTTATGATGAATTACAGAGACAAGTAAATCATGATGCATATGATATTTTTTAAGCATGCTTATTTTAATGATCACATATAGTAACACATGCTCATTGCAAAGTTTGAAAAAATAAAATAAAGAAAAATTCCAACAAAACAAACAAACAAACAAAAATTGGTGAAAAAAATACTCTAAGGGCATACAAAAGGATAATGAAAATCATCCAGAAGTCCATCACATTAAGATATAATTAGTATGGAATGAAACAGAGATCAGAAGAAAGATGTTTTTGAATCTACAACATAAGCTGCTGCTCTTCTAACTATATACTTGTATGTATTATATTCCATTTATATAATTTAGTACTTTATATTTTATTGTGATAGCTCCCAGATTCTCTGATATCTTTGAAATACATTTGCATTTTTAAAGGTTTTTTACTTGTACATATAATCGTTTGTATCTTGGGTGACATGGAAAAGTTTCCAAGTCTCATGAAGTATCGGTTACTCTCTGTAAAATGTGTATAATAATTCCTTCCCCTCAGAGTTCTTATGATGATTTCAATTAACATCTAAGAAAAAATTTTATAGTAACTGACACATAGCATCAACTATTATAAAATATTAGTTGTTTATATTATATTCTATCCAGTTTTTTTTGTAAGCCCTCCCCAGACAGCCATTTTGCTTTTCTGCATTTCTTTTCCATGGGGATGATCTTGATCCCTGTCTCCTGTAAAATGTCACGAACCACCGTCCATAGTTCATCAGGCACTCCCTTAAATCTCCTTCACATTTCCACTGTATAATTATAAGGGATTTATTTAGGTCATACCTGAATGGTCTAGTGGTTTTCCCTACTTTCTTCAATTTAAGTCTGAATTTGGCAATAAGGAGCTCATGATCTGAGCCACAGTCAGCTCCTGCTCTTCTTTTTGTTGACTGTATAGAGCTTCTCCATCTTTGGCTGCAAAGAACATAATCAATCTGATTTCGGTGTTGCCCATCTAGTGATGTCCATGTGTAGAGTCTTCTCTTGTGTTGTTGGAAGAGGATGTTTGCTATGACCAGTGCGTTCTCTTGGCAAAACTCTATTAGCCTTTGCCCTGCTTCATTCCATACTCCAAGGCCAAATTTGCCTGTTACTCCAGCTGTTTCTTGACTTCCTACTTTTGCATTCCAGTCCTCTATAATGAAAAGGACATATTTTGGGGTGTTAGTTCTAAAAGGTCTTGTAGGTCTTCATAGAACCGTTCAACTTCAGCTTCTTCAGTGTTACTGGTTGGAACATAGACTTAGATTACTGTGATATTGAATGGTTTGCCTTGGAAACGAACAGAGATCATTCTGTCATTTTTGAGATCGCATCCAAGTACCGCATTTTGGACTCTTTTGTTGACCATGATAGCTACTCCGTTTCTTCTAAGGGATTCCTGTCCACAGTAGTAGATATAATGGTCATCTGAGTTAAATCAGTCCATTTTAGTTCGCTGATTCCTAGAATGTCCACGTTCACTCTTGCCATCTCCTGTTTGACCACTTCCAATTTGCCTTGATTCACGGACCTAACATTCCAGGTTCCTACACAATATTGCTCTTTACAGTATCAGACCTTGCTTCTATCACCAGTCATATCCACAACTGGGATATGAGTTTTGGCTCCATCCCTTCATTCTTTCTGGAGTTATTTCTCCACTGATCTCCAGTAGCATATTGGGTACCTACCAACCTGGGGAGTTCCTCTTTCAGTATCCTATCATTTTGCCTTTTCATACTGTTCATGGGGTTCTCAAGGCAAGAATACTGAAGTGGTTTGCCATTCCCTTCTCCGGTGGACCATATTCTGTCAGACTTCTCCACCATGACCTGCCCATCTTGGGTGGCCCCACAGGGCATGGCTTAGTTTCATTGAGTTAGACAAGGCTGTGGTCCTAGTGTGATTAGATTGACTAGTTTTCTGTGATTATGGTTTCAGTGTTTCTGCCCTCTGATGCCCTCTTGCAACACCTACTGTCTTACTTGGGTTTCTCTTACCTGGGACATGGGGTATCTCTTCACGGCTGCTTCAGCAAAGCACAGCCACTGCCCCTTACCTTGGATGAGGGGTATCTCCTCACTGCTGCCCCTCCTGACTTTGAATGTGGAGTAGCTCCTCTCGTCCCTCCTGCGCTCGGGCAGCCACCGCTCCTTGCACATGGGGTTGCTCCTCTCGGCCACTGCCCCTGACCTCGGGTGTGGGGTAGATCCTCCCGGCTGCCACCCCTTACAAATAGCTGTGAAAAGAAGAGAAGTGAAAAGCAAAGGAGAAAAGGAAAGTTATAAGCATCTGAATGCAGAGTTCCAAAAATAGCAAGGAGATATAAGAAAGCCTTCCTCAGTGATCAATGCAAAGAAATAGAGGAAAACAACAGAATGGGAAAGACTGGCGATCTCTTCAGGAAAATTAGAGATACCAAGGGAACATTTCATACAAAAATAGGCTCGATAAAGGACAGAAATGATATGGACCTAACAGAAGCAGAAGATATTAATAAGAGGTGGCAAGAATACACAGAATTGTACAAAAGAGATCTTCATGACCCACATAATCATGATGGTGTGATCACTCACCTAGAGCCAGACATCCTGGAATGTGAAGTCAAGTGGGCCTTAGAAAGCATCACTACGAAGAAAGCTAGTGGAGGTGATGGAATTCCAGTTGAGCTATTTCAAATCGTGGAAGATGATGCTGTGAAAGTGCTACACTCAATATGCCAGCAAATTTGGAAAATTCACCAGTGGCCACAGGACTGGAAAGGGTCAGTTTTCATTCCAATCCCAAAGAAAGGTAATGTCAAAGAATGCTCAAACTACTGCACAAATGCACTTATCTCACACGCTAGTAAAGAAATGCTCAAATTTCTCCAAACCAGGCTTCAGCAATACATGAACCATGAACTTCCGGATGTTCAAGCTGGTTTTAGAAAAGGCAAAAGCCAGAGATCAAATTGCCAACATCTGCTGGATCATCAAAAAAGAAAGAGAGTTCCAGAAAAACATCTATTTCTGCTTTATGACTACGCCAAAGCCTTTGACTATGTGGATCACAATAAACTGTGTAGAATTCTGAAAGAGATGGGAAGACCACACCACCTGACCCGCCTATTGAGAAATTTGTATGCAGGTGAGAAAGAAACAGTTAGAACTGGACATGGAACAACAGACTGGTTCCAAATAGGAAAAGGAGAGTTCAAGGCTGTATATTGTCACCCTGCTTATTTAACTTCTATGCAGAGTACATCATGAAAAACGCTGCGCTGGAAGAAGCACAAGCTGGAATCAAGATTGCCAGGAGAAATATCAATAACCTCCGATATGCAGATGACACCACCCTTATGGCAGAAAGTGCAGAGGAACTAAAAAGCCTCTTGATGAAAGTGAAAGAGGAGAGTGAAAAAGTTGGCTTAAAGCTCAACATTCAGAAGACGAAGATCATGGCATCCGGTCCCACCACTTCATGGGAAATAGATGGGGAAAGAGTGGAAACAATGTCAGACTTTATTTTTCTGGGCTCCAAAAACACTGTAGATGGTGACTGCAGCCATGAAATTAAAAGATGCTTACTCCTTGGAAGGAAAGTTATGACCAACCTAGATAGCATATTCAAAAGCAGAGACATTACTTTGGCAACAAAGGTTCGTCTAGTCAAGGCTATGGTTTTTCCTGTGGTCATGTATGGATGTGAGAGTTGGACTGTGAAGAAGGCTGAGCACCGAAGAATTGATGCTTTTGAACTGTGGTGTTGGAGAAGACTCTTGAGAGTCCCTTGGACTGCAAGGAGATCCAACCAGTCCATTCTGAAGGAGATCAGCCCTGGGATTTCTTCGGAAGGACTGATGCTAAAGCTGAAACTCCAGTACTTTGGCCACCTCGTGTGAAGAGCTGACTCATTGGAAAAGACTCTGATGCTGGGAGGGATTGGGGACAGGAGGAGAAGGGAACGACAGAGGATGAGATGGCTGGATGGCATCACTGACTCAATGGACATGCGTCTGAGTGAACTCTGGGTGTTGGTGATAGACAGGGAGGCCTGGTGTGCTGCGATTCATGGGGTTGCAAAGAATCGGACACGACTGAGCGACTGAACTAAACTGAACTGAAAATCACTGCAGATGGTGATTGCAGCCATGAAATTAAAAAGACACTCCTTCGAAGGAAAGTTATGACCAGCCTAGACAGCATATTCAAAAGCAGAGACATTACTTTGCCAACAAAGGTCTGTCTCGTCAAGGCTATGGTTTTTCCAGTGGTCATGTATGGATGTGAATGTTGGACTGTGAAGAAAGCTGAGAGCCGAAGAATTGATGCTTTTTAACTGTGATGTTGGTGAAGATTCTTGAGAGTCCCTTGGACTGCAAGGATATCCAACCAGTCCATTCTAAAGGAGATCAGTCCTGGATGTTCTTTGGAAGGACTGATGCTAAAGCTGAAACTCCAGTACTTTGGCCACCTCATGCGAAGAGTTGACTCATTAGAAAAGACTCTGATGCTGGGAGGGAGTGGGGCAGGAAGAGAAGGGGACAACAGAAGATGAGATAGCTGGATGGCATCACCAACTCGATGGATGTGAGTCTGAGTGAACTCCAGGTTTGGTGATGGACAGGAAGGCCTGGTGTGCTACAGTTCATGGGGTTGCAGAGTCCAACATGACTGAGTGACTGAACTGAACTGATCCAGTTTTACATACTATTTTTTTTAATAAATTGTATTGTTGAAGGATTTTTTTATTTTTGGATATGATAACACATCTCTTACAAAGTTTTGAATGTTTGATATTCTTAGATAAGTTTATGCTTCATGCATTATTAACCTTTAAAATAACTTAAGGTTGTATTACATTTGCAAAGGTAATTGAAAGTTAAGTTTTAAAATATGGAAAATGTTTTCAAAGTGCATACGTATTGAAATTTGAGCAGCATCATTCATCAATTTCTATTGTTTTTAAATATATCTTTTTCTTCATTAAAAATTATAATAAATGTTGTATTATTTGGGAAAGTATCTAAATAGTATACTTAAAACTACAATATGTGTTTTATCATGTAATAAAAACAGCATCATTAGTGGGAGATTTTAATACGCAAATATCTGTGACATAATGGGAACAGGACTCCTTTTTTATATCTGTGGTGGTTATTCTACATTGGTTATTGAGGATAGGCTCTATTGGGAACCATAAAATTTTATCTAAGTAATGTGAACAAAGTAAGTTATACTATATCCAAGGCCCTCTTTATACTTCTACAGAATCCTCCTGTGCTCTAGAGCCTATTTTATCTGATAACACACACATGCATTGGCCATCTTAAATCCAGAAAGGACTAGTTCTCCTTCTAAACATGGGCAGCCACGTCCATAACATCCTAATGTGAAGTGATTCAAAGTTGTACAAATTTAGGATGTGAGTCTTTTTGAAAATTATTTTTGGAACTGTTTTTGTGGTTGTTATCTGTACAAATTTGGAAACGTTAGTAGAAAATATTGTCCAAAATGCTACACAGATTTGTTAATATTACCAAAAGGGAGAAGGAAGGGAGGAGGGACAAATTAGAAGCATAGGATTAATAGATATAAACCACTACATATATGGTATACACAGGGAATTACAGCCATTATCTTGTAATTTTTCATAATGGAGTACAATCTGCAAAAATACTGAATTGTTACACTATATACCTAAATCTAATATAACTCAACCATATTTCAACTAACAAATAATTTTAAGAAAAGGAAAAAATGTTCCTTGAGATTTCCTACAAGAATGCATTTACCCTAAGGTACACATTTAAACTTAAAAAGATAATTTTTTTCATAGAATTTTAGACAAACAGAGTGAAGTGAAGTTGCTCAGTCGTGTCTGACTCTTTGAGACCCCATGGACTGTAGCCTACCAGGCTCCTCTGTCCATGGGATTTTCCAGGCAATAGCACTGGAGTGGAATGCCATTTCCTTCTCCAGGGGAATCTTCCTGACCCAGGGATCGAAACCCAGGTCTCCTGCATTGTAGACAGATGCTTAACCGTCTGAGCCACCAGGGAAGTCCTAGAAAAACAGAAGGGGAGCAGAATTACTATTTTAGAGGTAAAATTCAAAGGAATTGAATCCTTTGTTTGCCAGAGTTGGAGGCTGTGTCCCTGTTGTATCTTTTAAAGCTTAAATTAATTAAGCTTCAATCTTTAATTTGTATAACAGAATTTATGCTATCAGTGTAATCTGCTACTTTATGAAGTTTATATGATAATATGAGTAATTGCTTCTTGAACATATCATAGAGTACATATTAAAAATTGGTTTTAGTAAAGTTATAAGAAAATATGCTAGTAACAGACTATGCAGATTTATATTTTCCTAGCAGGTATACTGGAGAAGGCAATGGCACCCCACTCCAGAACTCCTGCCTGGAAAATCCCATGGATGGAGGAGCCTGGTAGGCTGCAGTCCATGGGGTCGCTAAGAGTCGGACACGACTGAGTGACTTCACTTTCACTTTTCACTTTCATGCATTGGAGAAGGAAATGGCAACCCACTCCACTGTTCTTGCCTGGAGAATCACAGGGACGAGTGGGCTGCCATCTCTGGGGTCGCACAGAGTCGGACACGACTGAAACGACTTAGCAGCAGCAGCAGGTATACTACCTTCTCTCTGATACAGGCTCAACTTCCAGTAACTACTGAAATCATTGAAGGTAATTTAACGTTCAGAAAAATATGATTATAAATCTCTTTTGAGGAATTTATACTTTTTAGAAAAACTGTAAGATTTATTTAACTAACGTAGTGAAATGAGTGAAATCACTGTCGTGTCCGACTCATTGCGACCCCATAGCCTACCAGGCTCCTCTGTCCATGGGATTTTCCAGGCAAGAGTACTGGAGTGGATTGCCGTTTCCTTCTCCAGGGGATCTTCCCAAGCCAGGGCTTGAACCCAGGTCTCCCGCATTGTAGACAGACGCTTTACCGTCTGAGCCACCAGGGAAGTCCTATTTAACTAATGTAACTTTTAGGTAATAAGACATTTGTAAACTTCTCTTTCATTTTGGATGCAATTTTTGTAATTATGATTCTTATTGTTTTTCTCTGTGATGCAGCTTTTTTTCTATCCTCCTTCAATATATATTATTAATTTAGATTTTAAGTACTTAATATATAGTAAGTGTCAACATATGTGTCTGTATGTGTTCTGTTGGTATTATCCAGTTTGGTTTTCTCTGACCTTTCTGAGTTTGTGTGGCTGATGTTGTGTTGTTTGGAAAACTCCAGCCATTATCTGCTCAATGTTTTCATCTGCCCATTCATTATCTCCTTTTCCTGGATTTTTCTGTCTTCCTGGGAATCCAAACACACAATTGTTAGGTTATTAAGATTCATTCTGCAGTCCATGAGCCCTCTAATTTTTGTGTTTTTCATTTATTTAACTCTTATTTCTCTTTTTCAGTTTTGGTAGTATATATTGACCTATCTTTATTTTTTTACTTTAGCCGCACTGTGCAGCTTGTGGGATCTTATTGATAGTTCCCCAACAAGGGGTTGAGAGCTCAGAGTCCTAACCACTGGACCACCAGGGAATTCCCCTATGGAGCTACCTTTAAATTCAGTGATTCTCTCCTTGGTTCTTTGAGGTCTACTGGTGAATACATCAAAGTTACTCTTCTCTATTAATGCATCACTTTTTTTCAACATTTCAATTTCACTCTTCCTTAAGGGTTCCATCTCTGCTTGAAATCCACCATCAGTTCACACAGAGCTTTTAACATATTAATCATAGTTTTAAATTTTCTCTCAGATATTTCCAAAATCTGGGTTACATGTGGCTTTGTCCTGTGAATTGTTTGATCTCTTTGGACAGCATTTTCCTCTTCTGGGTGTGTATGTACATTTTTGCTTCTTAATTTTTAGCTGAGAAGAAGACACCAGGTGGAGGATACTTGAAACAAAGGTAAACAGTGTTTTTCTTGAAAACTGTCATTACTTTTCTTCTGTTAAGCCATCAGTATGTGAGAGTCTAACTGCGTTTCTGTTTTATTGTGGTGTTGTTAGTTTCATTTCCATGCTTCCGATTAAAATATTTTCAGTGTTTCCTTATGCTCGGGCTGAAGACTTGTTTTCCAGTAAGTTTTACACCTTCCTATATATCTTTTCCTTAGAAGGGGTCTCTTTTCACTCTCTAGCCTCTCCCCCAGTGTTATTTTCTCACTCTTTACTCTATGCTTGCTAGCTTGGTAAGGTAATGGGAGGGGGGTGTCCTTTGTTATCTTGTAGAGTTTCAGTCTTAAACAGCCACTGGGTCTCAGCAGTGAGGAGCTTTTCATCAATCCTTTCCCTTCCCCAGTGATGGAATATCTCCTATATGCCTGGGCTCAGTATGGTTTCCTGTTCCTCCCTAAGTACTAGGGGTCCATTCCTTTTCTTTCCATGGTGAGTATTCCCTTGCTCTGCATGTGTCAGTTTGCTGCTCTCCAACACTTAAGTCTTTAGTTTCAAAGATGACAAGTATCAGGTAGGGCTTTGTGCCTTTTCTATGACTGCTGCTGCACACCTCTTGCATGACTATATAATTCAGAAATGGAAGCTTTTTCTTGTATCTTGTTTACCTTCAGTCTTTCTTATAAGCAAATTCTAAATGACTGTGGAAAAGAAGCTACAATTAGATGCATGCTCCTCTTGAGTCTGTGGCAACCAAGGCATCAAAACTCTTTCTAATGATACACTCTACTGCTGCTAAGTCACTTCAGTTGTGTCTGACTCTGTGGGACCCCGCAGACGGCAGCCCACCAGGCTCCCCCATCCCTGGGATTCTCCAGGCAAGAACACTGGTGTGGGTTGCCATTTCCTTCTCCAATGCATGAAAGTGAAAAGTGAAAGCGAAGTCGCTCAGTCGTGTCCAACTCTTAGCGACCCCATGGACTGAAGCCCACCAGGCTCCTCTGTCCATGGGATGATACACTCAGTTCAGTTCAGCTCAGTCCAGTCGCTCAGTCATGTCCCACTCTTTGCAACCCCATGAATCGCAGCACACCAGGCCTCCCTGTCCATCACCAACTCCCAGAGTTCACTCAGACTCACGTCCATCGAGTCAGTGATGCCATCCAGCCATCTCATCCTCTGTCGTCCCTTTCTCCTCCTGCCCCCAATCCCTCCCAGCATCAGAGTCTTTTCCAATGAGTCAACTCTTCGCATGAGGTAGCCAAAGTACTGGAGTTTCAACTTTAGCATCATTTCTTCCAAAGAAATCCCAGGGCAGATCTCCTTCAGAATGGACTGGTTGGATCTCCTTGCAGTCCAAGGGACTCTCAAGAGTCTTCTCCAACACCACAGTTCAAAAGCATCAATTCTTCAGCTCTCAGCCTTCTTCACAGTCCAACTCTCGAATCCATACATGACCACAGGAAAAACCATAGCCTTGACTAAACGAACCTTTGTTGGCAAAGTAATGTCTCTGCTTTTCAATATGCTATCTAGGTTGGTCATAACTTTTCTTCCAAGCAGTAAGCGTCTTTTAATTTCATGGCTGCAGTCACCATCTGCAGTGATCAGCCTTTAGCAATTTGTTGAAAAATTTAGTTGAATTTCACTATTTATATGGCAGTCCTATCTTCCTCTTGCTCTTTGTCTCATTTCCACTCTTGCTTTGAAAGCACTTGTCCTTTCTTAGATTTCAGGCTGACTGGCCTGTGACCTGAGGCCATTGATGGATTAAAGAAAAGTTATGATTTCACAGATATTTTTCTCTTATTGTCAGTGTGGGGTGATGCTCATTCCAACTTTTTCCTTACTAAATAGAAGTTGAAAGTCTTTTGTGTGTATGTAATAAAATTACTAGTATTGAGTATTGTTAACTATATGTAAATGAAAGATACAGTATAAATAAAAAATGTGCATAGCTAATTCTACTCAGGACAGTTTTATTATTATTCTAACATTAAAAGATAAAAAGAGTTGAAGAATTATTTAGCAAGTGCAAAATGGATTTTCAAAAATAACAGCCTTAATTAAAAGGAAGAATAAAACAAAATGTGAGTAAATTTGCCAAAAGTGTTAGTAAAATAAACTCACAGCTTTTTTGTTTTTCAATTCACAGGCCCTCTATATTATTTAGGAAAAAAATCAGTATGTATGATTTAATTGTTGTGAATCAAACAGCATATTTGCACATAATACAGTAGAAGTCAAGCAACAGCATCATGTAAGTAAAATAGATATGATGCTTGTCATTGGTATTGTTACTCCTCTTAGAATTATTACCATTTTATGTCTTTGTGATAATCATTTGTTGTTGCTGTTTTTCAGTCACTAAGTCTTGTCTGACTCTTTGTGACTCTGTGGACTGCAGCAATGCCAGGCTGCCCTGTCCTTTATATCTCCGAGTTTGCTAAAACTCATGTCCATTGAGTTGGTGATGCCATCCAACCATCTCATTTTCTCTTCCCCTTCTCCTGCCCTCAATCTTTTCCATCATCAGGATATTTTCCAATGAGTTGGCTTTTCACATCAGGTGGCCAAAGTATTGGAGCTTCAGCATCATTCCTTCCAATGAACACCCAGGACTGGTCTCCTTTAGGATGGACTGGTTGGATCTCTGTGCTGTCCAAGGGACTCTCAAGAGTCTTCTCCACCATCACGGTTCAAAAGCATCAATTCTTTGGTGCTCAGCATTCTTTAAGGTTCAACTCACATCTGTACATGACTACTGGAAAAACCATAGCTTTGACTATATGGATCTTTGTTGGCAAAGTGACGTCTCTGCTTTTTAATACACTTTCTAGGTTTGTCATAGATATCCTTCCAATAAGCAAGCACATATTATTTCTGGGTAAATGCTACAAACTTAGTGGCCTAAAGCAATCCCATTTATCATCTATAGTGTCTGTGAATCATGCATCTGGTTACATATAATATTGGTTGGTTTCTCTGTTCAGGGTCTCACAAAGGTGTAGTCAAAGTGATAATTGGTCTGCAGTCTCATTTGAGGCTCAGAGTCCTCTTCTAAGCATATTGGTTGTTGACAGAATTAAGTTCCTTGTGGTTATAGGACTGAGATCTTCCCTCTCTTTCCTGGCTATCAACCAAGGGCTGTTATCAGTTCGTATAGGATGCCTCGAACTCTGATGTGGCCTTCTGTATGACAAAGAACTTTGTTACTTCAGGGCTAGCGATAAAATTTCTCTCCCTTCATATATCTTTAATCTCTTTTAAGGGTTCTTGTTAGCACAGGCTCATTCTGGTTAATATTCTCTAATTCACCCAAAGTCAATTGAGCAATCATAGTCATCATATTTCATCATATCCACAAATTGTACAAATTGTACTCACATATCCAGATGTAGGTATTATGCAGGGTTCATACATGCAGTGGGTTGGAATTTTGAAGGCTATCTTAAAATGCTTTCCATCATAGCAATCTTATTTTTTAAATGGGATAACAATTATATAGAAGTCAAAGCATGATTTATAATGTATTACTTTTATTATGTAAGACTTTTGCTGGTATGATGTTTGTGATTGTTCAAACATTTGTTGCCTGTCTCTGGGAGAGGATAATGGAATATGAGCTGATGTGACATGTATCTGTTCTGAGCAGAATCTGTAAGAGCAGCATGTAGTTTCCTACGGTTCTTTTCCAGATTCAGCGTCACTAGAGAGATTACCTCTTCTCATTTTATAATCCAACCATATTTTCAGGGAACAAAAATGTGTCAAAATATCATTTCTCTATGTTTATTTAATTATATAAGAATATCATAGTTTGTTCAACAGTCTTTAATATTTGAATATTTATCCTTAGACTATAATACTACCTGAAATGTAATTTGAGTTAAATTGCATCATGTTCTAGACTTTTTGTCACATTGCCAGCGGTTCTTGCAGGGATTATCACACTAACTACTGCCTTAAACAATAATGCCACTGTCTGTATTAGTTGACCACTACCACGTCATGGGCCTTATGTAGCATAAGTACATTGGTACAATTTATTTTCTCCTATTCCAAATCCTTTGTCAGACTGAGTTTGCATTGTATTAATATTGCTAGATTTTAAATCTAGTTCAATAATTGTTAAGTATTTTAGTGAATTGCATTTTTAGGCTGTTTTATAATTATCTTTACAATTTATATTTCTTTGCATAAATGTTTGAAGTTCTCTGCATGTATTCTCTAATAACAGTATTATTTATTCTACATCTTAGAATATGTTAATTAATCAATCATTGTTGTATAGTCTTCATCTGAAATATTTGTTCAAGAATCACTATATAGATGCCTTTTCTTTCTGAGTGTTTGTTTATATGGTGATAACTTTCTATGCACTCACAAGTAAATATTTTCTGGGCATATTATTTGGTATATTGCTTAGTATAATGATTTGAACACAAAGTAGACAACATTCCTTTATATCTTGATTTTGGAACTGTCATGAAGTACTTTTTGATGTTGTTCCTTCTGTGGAAAGTAGTTCATATTTGTTTTCTGTTTGTAGGTAAGATTCTCTCCTTCATTTTCATACTATAAAAACAAAACACAATTTTCAGACAATATGTAACAGGCATTGTATTATACAGTCCCTTACTCATCTACCTACTTTCATGTTGTAACACCTATGTCATCTGTAGGGTTCTCTTAGTTTAAGAGAAGACTGAGATAAATCCAGACTGACCATGATAACCCTTGAGTTTAATTATTCATTGCAATATAGTCACTTGACTTATATAATTGGTTCAGTAATACACATGAGATCTTTTCAGAATTTTTTCCCTCCCCTCTTAGGACTTATTGATGAACTAACTGATACCAGTTTGTTTGTATTCCTGATTTTGATGTTTTGAAAAACAAATATCCTGGCCCCAAATTACTAAATATCAAGATAGCTTTAAAACCATATCTGAATCTTAAGAAATTAATACTATTGTCTAGAAACAAAAACCTTGGGGAAAAGTGTATGAATTTATACTGCATTTATAGTTTTGATCTTGAAATTACTCTTTAGAATTTTTAACTGTTAATCTAAAAATTGGGATTCAACATCCATATGACATACATGCATCTGAAATTCTTCAGCCAAAATGACATAAAATGGGGCCCCAGTCCAGTGGTATGCCTGGAACTCAACAGAAGCAAAAGCAACCTGGCTCTGGAGAGACAGAGACAGAGAGACAGAGACTAATTTTATCTTTCCACAGATCTCTGGAAAGATAAGATTAGTTCATAATCCTAAACTACAAAACATGCAAGAAAGTACATCTACAGTAAGAGAAAAACAGGAAACATAACAAGCAAGAATACTAGATCTTCTGATCTTCCCATAATACAAGTATCAAACAGAGATAAAGCAATAAATATATTTGGCTTGGTTAACACCTTGTTGACTATAGAGAACATGACTGGATTTTACAAGCACTCTACAGGACTACCAGGTTACAATTTTTGCTTTAGAAAATATTTCATTGTATGAAAATACCAATTTGTGAGACTTCCTTATTTAGCTATCAATTAAGAGCTTCATAACTAAGTTCTCAACTCTTACTTTCTTGCGCTGCATTTATAGATATACTAGGTGAAATATAGTTGCACCTGGATTACTGAATTCTAAGTATCAGTGAAAATAATTTATGTAATTATCACCACAACACACAACTCAAACTGGGTACCTTAAAGTGGTCAAACAACTCATTTTGAACTGGAAAGTCCAAGTTTAGGCAAACATTTAATAGTAGCGACACTAACACTTTTAAAACTTCCTCAATTTTGAGGGATATATCTTATGGCCTTCATTTTTTTTTTATTTTATTTTTAAACTTTACATAATTGTATTAGTTTTGCCAAATATCAAAATGAATCCATCACAGGTATACACGTGCCTTCATTTTTTAATTAAAACAGGAATACAGTCTCCCGTTCAGTTGAAAAAGCCTATAATGTGAGCCTCAGGGAGTGATATGCTAGAACCAGCTCTTATCATCTACTGAGAACCATGTGTTTTCATCTGTTTCCAACTCCATGTTCAGGACATCAAGTTGATACCTTAAAAGCAGCAGTGACAGTATTTACCCTTAGGACAAAGTCAAAAATTACAATTCAAGGCTCTTTACTTTCCCCACCCTGACTACTGGCTTTAGGAATGGTTCTATGTTTGTTGGCTGTTTTTGTTGTTGTTGTTCTGCAGGGTTTCTGTTTTTTTTTTTTTTTTCTTTTGTTCTCTTCAGTTCAGTTCAGTTCAGTCGCTCAGTCATGTCCAACTCTTTGTGACCCCATGAAACGCAGCACGCCAGGCCTCCTTGTCCATCACCAACTCCCGGAATTTACCAAAATTCATGTCTATCGTATCAGTGATGCCATCCAACCATCGCATCCTCTGTCGTCCCCTTCTCCTCCTGCCCTTAATCTTTCCCAGCATCAGAGTCTTTTCTGATGAGTCAACTCTTCACACGAGGTGGCCAAAGTACTGGAGTTTCAGCTTCAGCATCAGTCCTTCCAAAGAAATCCCAGGACTGATTTCCTTTAAGATGGACTGGTTGGATCTCCTTGAAGTCCAAGGGACTCTCAAGAGTCTTCTCCAACACCACAGTTCAAAAGCATCAATTCTTCGGCGCTCAGCCTTCTTCACAGTCCAACTCTCACATCCATACTGACCACAGGAAAAACCATAGCCTTGACTAGACGCACCTTTGTTGGCAAAGTAATGTCTCTGCTTTTGAATATGCTATCTAGTTGGTCATAACTTTTCTTCCAAGGAGTAAGTGTCTTTTAATTTCATGGCTGCAATCACCATCTGCAGTGATTTTGGAGCCCAGAAAAATAAAGTCTGACACTGTTTCTACTGTTTCCCCATCTATTTCCCATGAAGTGATGGGACCAGATGCCATGATCTTTGTTTTCTGAATGTTGAGCTTTAAGCCAACTTTTTCACTCTTCTCTTTCAATCCCATCAAGAGGCTTTTTAGTTCCTCTTCACTTTCTGCCATAAGGGTGATGTCATCTGGATAGATGTTTTCAAAGTTTTAGCTTCATTCTCATACTGTCCGTCTTCATGGTGCAAAATGGCTGCAGCTATTCCAGGCCCATGTTTCTTTTAATAAACTATCCAGAGCAGATTCAGGGGATTCTGACTGCATAACTGTCTGATACAAAAGAAGTGTTTTGAATCTTCCTATGCATATCTTGAGCATTTACAGCTTCTAATGGTGACCTTGCTCATTTGATATCTATATCATGCTGTTTATCTGCTAACAATACTTTTCTTTCCCTGATGCCTGTTTTTTGTCCTAAAATGTCTAATATGGTTTCTTTTGTATCCCTAAATAAGCATAGAGAAAACCCTCAACCAGCTATTGCTCACACAGATACCAGCTAAGGCTTGTCATGACAGTTTCTTCTTCCTGATGAAAACTTCCATCTTTACAATTGACTCTCTGAGTTTTTTCTTAATTTGTTATCTACAATAAGGCGTATGATGAAGAAGAGGGTCAAAAGCCTGAGGAGAGTCCCTACCTAATGAATGTGAGCCAGTGACCTATAATTCCTAGAACAGTCATCGTACTTCCTCAAATACACTGACTGAGCATCTTTGGACAAGATAATATGGCCAGATATGTCACCGTTTGGTAACATCTAGAATGCAAAAGTATTTAGCTTCCAAGATTTTTAGCTTTGGATCTTTGAAATTTTTAGACAATCAATTTTTAACAATAATACATCTTACCACAGGATAAAGTCCTGTCAAATTTTACAGATTCAATTACCCACAGATGGTAACTACCAAATGTTTTCTGTGTTTAACCCACATTCTTTTTACTTTTCTTGCCTTACCCCCAAAGTTTCCCTGATATAGCTTCATGTCCACATCTGTGGGTTTTGACAATACAAAAGCATCTCTCTACCATTGCATGCTGGTTTTAAAAGAAATCCCAGAGCCTTGCAAGAGTATAAATGTCTGATTTTTTTTTTTTTTTTTTTTTTAAGTCTGAATTATTCTCTTCAGGCATGGTTGTATTACCATTTCTGCTCCAATTGTTCCTATTGCTTCCTTGGGTAACTAATGTATTTAGCAATCTAAACTTGTAGGGATACACACTTGAAACAGTTTTATATTTCTCTAATGACTGCTTTCAAGCATGCTCTCCAGAATGTTAATTGCTGACCCTTAGGGCTATTTTAGTCAAATGGCATACATTTTGATTATGTTTAGAGGCAAAACTTCCACCTACTTTAAAATGCCAAATTTATGACCTATTCAAAATAATCCATCTTTCTCCTCCTCCCAAGCCCCAGCTCCACTTACAACCTTGGGGACTTGGAGTTATGGAGGGGTTTGTCTCCCCTTCTCGATCCTCCTTGCCATGCAATCCCTTTGAGTGTGGGATGGAGGTGTGTATAGACTGCCTCGGGAGTACCTGTAATTCCTCCTTTCTCAAGGTCTTAATTAAAAAAGCAAATGCTACTTCACTTAACTACTGGTTTTTGTTACATCCTTGATTGTTATGCTTGATTTTGTAGCTAAACATTCACTGTTAGTCAATGTCTTCTGAGTATCATGTATTCAAATTCTGCTTCTCTCATGTGCCACCACAGGGTCGCATAACAGCACAATTCCCTGAAAAAGAAAATCTAGGTCTAATTCCACCACTTATTCTCCCCTTTCACCAAGCAGGTCATCTTCTTGAATTAGGTAACCAGCAAGACAACTCAATTAGGCTACCTTCTGCACTATCTCTACATCCACAGGGCAACTGTACATCTTTGCTGTGATAATAAGTAAGCAGGACATTCCAATGCAAATAAGTCTATCATGTTACCAGCCTTCAATTATCCTTCCAAACTTTCAGATAGGTAAAGAGCAGCTAATCAATGCTGTTGGGTAAGTAGACTTCCAGCTGTGAAATGAAATTTCAGACTTTCATTCCTCAAGCCAACTTTAATCTCTTCAAATGGCTCTTTTAGAGAGTGGCCAGCTTCACCTGACTTGAAATTGTATCTGAAAAGTAAGCTCCTTTTACAGAAACCACAACTTCCCCAACTAGGCCAAAGAAACAATTTTGAATTGGCTCCCCCAACACCCGCCACTGCAGTGTCTTGTGTATAC
The DNA here is from genome assembly GCF_029378745.1 of Bos indicus. Classification (NCBI taxonomy): domain Eukaryota; kingdom Metazoa; phylum Chordata; class Mammalia; order Artiodactyla; family Bovidae; genus Bos; species Bos indicus. The sequence goes on along the minus strand of NC_091776.1, from coordinate 22,629,803 downwards.
AGAAGATGGTGGTGATGGCTTGGGAAGTCAATGGAAGAAACTGTGGTCCTCTAATACCTGATACTTAGCAGCTTCTTGGTGGCTTTCTCATAGATATGAGATAAGTAATGAATTTTCACCTTCAGTTTTGAATCTGCATTGTCAATTTCAACACAAAAGGAAAAATTTTATATAATTAGTTACAATTATGAATGTCCACACATTGTAGTTTATATTTCTAGTTTCTACCTTCAACGGTGGTTATTTTTCATCTTTTCCATCTCTTTGCCTTTTTTTTCAGATTTTTAAAATAATATAAAATTGTGTCTTTTGTGTCCCTCCTATAATATCTTACATTATTAATTTGTTCTGTAATGCTCTATTAAGGTGTCAATTCTTCTGTAACTATTTTTCTTTTCTTGACCCAGTTGTTTTACATAATTTTATTCTCCCTTATTTCAGCATATCATCTTCTCATCTTTGCATTTTTGAAGATAATTTTAATAAAAGCTCTGTGAGAATATATATATTGAATAGAGAAAATATTTACAAGTTCAAAAATTAGGAAGTACAGAAAAAGAGAGTGAAAAGACTCCCCCTACTATTGCTTGAAAGTTACTGAGTCTCTCTTTTTGGAGGTGACACATTTTATACACAAAGGGAAAGCTATATAAATATTTTCACAAAATAGCATATCATTACACTTCTTCACTGTCTCATTTAATAATGTATCTTGGAGATCCTTCCTTATCAATATATGAAATGTTTTTAAATTTCTTTTATGATTGCATTATATTCCATTATATAAAATAACAAATTGAATTAACTCCATTTTTACGGACAGGAAAAGGATATGTGCATTTGTTATCTTATTAGGCACTAATAACGTATCCTCATTTGAGGTTACTAATACATTGCTTGCAATTCTTATGTTTTATAATATTAATAATTTAGCAATGTGATAAAACAAAAGTGCTATCAGAACATATGAATTGAATAATATATATGCACACACTTGCACACACTCTATACACCAACAAACAGAATCATTTTTTTAACAACTGCAAAATCCATATGATACAGAAAAATAAGAAAATGAATTGCAAAAACTTTATATCAAATACATATTTTCCTATCATTGAAAGTCAGTTTTAAAAAATATTTTGATAAATAGAAATAAATAGAAATGTATCTTTAGGAAGAGTAATATTATTATATTAGTATTTTTTTCTCAATTTGATGAGTAAATCAATACAATTTCAAATAAAATCACAACTCTACGGAGCAAGATAAATGTATTATGAAAGTACAAAAGCCAAAATATCCCAAGGTGAAAAAAACAATATATTGGGGGCTTCTGGGGAGTGATGCTATAACCTTGGTCTGGATTCTATGTATGTTCATTTATTATTGTGCTTTAAAATCTTTCAGGTGTTTGTTATGGTCACCTTATATTTTAGTACTGATTAAAGGTGCTTTCCTCATCTGTAGCTGAAAGGAAACTTGTAGTGAATAATTTCCAGAGTAATTCCCACTATCTGGCAAAAAATTCATTCAGTAAGTTCCTTTAGGACTCATGTTCCAATTTTTTTCTATACCAAATGTTTTAATGACTGACCCTTTGAACTGGCCAAACACTTGTGAATCTATAACTCTAAGAACATTCCTCTGGGCTCAGGGCTTTTTGTCTTAAAATTTTATTCCTAGAAATTTCAAGTCCAAAGCTTATTTTTCCACAACATTTTAAGTCATTGCTGTCTCTGAATTCTGAATGGATATAAAAATAACAACACAGGTTAGGTATGCAGAGAGGGTGATATGCAATAATGCAGTCTAAACCGAAGCAGTGTCCACAGATTAGTAATATGACAGGCTACATTTTTGGCAGCCATATGGCCAACAATTAAAGCATTAACTTCGCATTGTATTGCCTATGGAAAAAAGTCATCAAACAGTAAAACAACGACCCATTGAATTCTCTTATGTGTTTATTTCAGATTGTGAGGACTATCTCTACATAGTCTAAAACATTAAAGATTTCTATGGATTGACATCATTTGCCTTCTTTTATGAATATTTTAGTGAAAAGCTGTGATAAAAACAATATTTGGTAATTAAACAAAGGATATTCTAAACCAGAGCCTTCATGAAAATTCTAAGGTTACATTTTCATGTTTCTGCCCCATCTTCTATAAGCCATATCATCTACATGGACATGTTTTAAATTAAACTTGAATCTCAATGTTAAATATTTTAATATCATGCATTTGTTAGATATACCCTATCTGTTGTTATACTGCAATCATTAATCCCTAATTACCTATATTTGATTCTGTCTTCTTTAAAAAACAATCTTATTTTTCTTATACATTATCCTTCTTGATCAATTCCCATTAGAGAAACATATTTAAATTTTAGAGATTTTAATATTTTACATTCGCATTAACCTAAACAGAGTGAGAGTTCTTATTTACATATGTATGTAGATATGTATGTATTTACAACCATGTGTTTCTTCTCCCTCCACTATCTTTTGATTCTTATTTGGTTACAAAAGTTCAAATTCAATATGAGACAATAAGGAAGTTTTCACATAAAAGAACCAAAGCCCAAGCACCATCCAAGTTGGGGGAGGGAGGGGAAGTGATTGATTTTTGCATTTTAAAGGGCACAGTTTGAAAGAGGAGCATTTGTCTGGATTTTTATAATTATTAAATTCAGTGGTTAAATCTACCTCATTCTCTGCACTACTTTATTAAACAGAGAAAAAATAATTAACAAAAAGTATGTGTGAGTGTACATTAGGTAGTTATCACTCTAATGTCTTTTTGAAGTAAAACTTAATTTTAAAACTATATGTATTTTGATCTTACTTGAGAAAAAATTCAAAGGAAGAACATATGGCTTTATAAATTAGAGTACTTGACTCTACTTGAAAGGTACTCTCACAATGCATAATGAATTCCAGCAATATCTTAAGCTTGTAGCTGTGAATAGGATTGGTAATTTTATGATAAAAAGGCTAGATGGCAAAATAAAATTAATTTGTTAGCTTTTTAAAAAATCACTTCAAGGTAATTTCAGTTGAAATTTACCTCTGAATAACTTCTGGTTGGAATTAAAATATCAGAAAGGAAAGAGTAAGAATTAATTGAGGTGGACAAATGAAACTGAAAACACCATTAATTACTTAACTTCTTCACCTCCTTCTAGTCCTACTTTAAATATAAAAATATGATTTTCACAAGGAAGCCTATTTGTACCTCCCTTTTAAGAAATGCAAACTGCTCTACAGTTTTCTATGTGTGTGCTTTTTTAGAATTTATTAGTTAGTTTTGAATACTATTGATATACACCCCCCCCTTTTTTTTTCCTGTGTCCACCCACTAGAATGTAAACTCCACACATTCAGAAATTTTAGACTATTTCTTTTGCTAGATTATTTCAGGCACTTAACATGTTGCTTAATTTATGGATGGAATTTGGTCAATATTTGCTGAATAAACAAAAGACTGAAAAGAAAGAAAATGAAGAAAGGGAAAGGAAGAGAGGGAAGGAAGAAGAGAGAGAGAAGAAAGGAAGGGATTAAGAGAAAAGAGGGAGAGAGATGAGGAAAAACAAAATAACATTAAAGGGGAAGAAGGTGGCGGGGAGGGAGGGAGGGAAGGACATCTCTTGTTCTACTGCAGAGTGAGTGAGTGAGTGAATGAAAGTTGCTCAGTTATGTCTGAGTCATTGTGACCCCATACAGTCCATGGAGTTCTCCAGGCCAGAATACTGGAGTGGGTAACCATTTCTTCTCCAGGGGATCTTCCCAACCCAGGGATCGAACCCAGGTCTCCCACATTGCAGGTGGATTCTTTACCAGCTGAGCCACAAGGGCAGAAAACAAACTCAATTTTGGCAGATTGCTTTTACAGCATAGGCAATATGTCAGTGTGACAGTCTGTCTCAGCATGGTTGTCCAACCTCCAGAGATATGTCCAACTTTAGTCTATTGACAGATTTGAGTTTTTTTTTTTTTTTTTTAAGAATTGGAGGAAGGCCCCTGAATGGTAAATAGTCTAGTTCTAAATGATCTTTTAGGAATCTCAGAGAAACACAAGTGCTAGCAGAGTCAACCAAGGTTAAGCTTCCTACTTTCTTTGGCTATCTTCTATTTGTCCTGTCTTCCAGATTCTAAGGGTATATCTTAGTATACCCTTAAGTATTTTCACAATCTGCTGAGATATCTAACATCAACAGTGCCTTCTGAGATTCCGCAATTATATGTTATCTGCAGGTAATTCATTGACAGGGACCTGATGATTTGAGAAAGTGCATGCTCCAATACCAGGTTAACAGTACATAATAGAGAATTTCTAGCAATCATGGGTAAGTTCTCCAACTATGTCTTGATGTCAGAATCACAGGAAATTCAAAGATTTAAGAAGGGCCCTACCGTCATCACTTAGTAATCTGAACTGTCCATCTTTGCAACTCATAGGTCCATCATGTCCAGGAACTCACCTATATCCTCAATTCTCAAGCCTGCTTAAAAGAGCACCCTTTGTGATCAGACTGCTTAGTCAGTTCTCTGAATCTCTCACTTGTTCAAAACTACTGGACATTTTGGGGGTGCATACAGTAATGATTGCACTAAGATCTTTGGTAAGTTTCCTAGTTTTTACCTACTGTGAGGATGAAGGATACAATGAACATGTGGCTTTAAAAAATGCTTCACAGGATAAAAGTGTTTATGAATTTTCAATACTGCTATTATCAAATTTGGAATATGTAATTCTTTGCTGAAAGAACTCTCAGTAGTCTAGCATCTGAATTTCCAAAGTGAAGCATGATTAATTTGCCAGGTAAAACACAAGACATCCAGATATATTTGAATTTTACTGAACAACAAATGATGTTGTATTATAAGGATGTCCCAGTATTGCCTGGGGCATTCTTATACTAAAGATATTATCTGCTGTTTATTTTGAATTCAAGTTTAATTCAAGTGTCTTGAATTAAAGAGTGTCTTGTATTTTACCTACTAAATACTGCATTGACCTTGGATCTCCTGCTACTTCCACATCACTGGGATTCACAGATCTTTCTTCCCTTCCTAAGATCCTGAAATGCTCCATGTGTGTCCAAGTCACTGTGAGATATACAAGAAATCATCCCTCCATTTGGACACTGGCTGTTACTCAATATATGAAAAGTTTTCACTTCAGATAATTGAAACTTTGTGCTTGTACAAATCTCCAAACAGTTAAATTTAGAAAGAGTGGCTAGAGTTTGAAATCACAGGCAGGGGAAAATATCAAATAGACAAAAAATTATTTTACTGCACAGTTTCTTTTTTCCCTGTATTCATGACTTTTTACTATCACTTTTTTAAAAAGCATTTTTACTGACTAAACATGAAAATTTTATACTTATTTTACAAATAATCTGGATAAAATTTAACAATTGTATTATTCAAATTAGAGAATTAGAAAGTTATCTTTACATAATAAGTTCTCATTAAAAGACAATAAACTACATGTTTTTGATAATTTAAAAAATGATCACAACATAACAAATAATAAGTTTATAGAGGATGAATCTTTATTTCATCTGTTTTATATTCTTTTAATATACTATAGTTTATGGCACATACTGATTATTTTATGTTAGCTAAATAAATAAATGAATGTTTACATTACTCAGTCATCCACTATGAAAATTACCATGATGTTTTTTCAAATCAATCATTAAATATTAATAATATCTTACTGACAGTTGAAATTAATTTGTATACAAATAAACAGTTACACTTGTTGAAAACTGGAAAAATAAAATGTGATAAATTCTGTTGTCATTCCTACTTAATGTAGATTAAGTGCAACACCACTTAACCCAGAATATGAGTAATTCTGTCCCTTTCCCCTTCATTCTGCCCCTAACAGCAAAGATCAGTAGTTGAGTTTATTACATTTATTATATTTTTCTTTGCATTTAATAAATTATGGCAATGTTCTTCATTCAAATTTCTTTATATAAAATACCTAACAGTGTCTTTAAAGTATCACAGAGCCTCTTTTCCTAATGTTTAAATGAAGAGGAACACGGGAACTTATATGGAGGTATGAACGTCTTACATAAATTCAAGAAAAAATTATCCATCATGTCATTAGGCCAGAATATGTTGGTCATTGATGATACAGTGTATGAGCCACAGTCCCTGAGATATAGTGGATGAGCTAAGTCTTTGGCTTCCTTGACAGCAGGCTTAATAGGAGAGACATTCTGCTGGGGCTGGTTCAGAGACACACAGGGAGACAGAGATGGAGAGTCACACAAGAGATCAGCATTTTGAGAACTTCTTATGCCATATCAAAATTGTGGAAACTTATCCTAAATATACTGGGAAGCTGTTGAATTTTTTACAACAGAAAGGCATCAGTCATTTATTCCCCAAAGTCCTTGCCTGGCTATAATTTGAGGACGGGGTTTGATGAGAGCAGTTCTGTAGGAATGAGAACCATTTAACAGTTGTTCTAGAAATCTAGGTCACAAACCAGTTTCATAGCAGTGAAAATGGAAATAACTTGGTGCATTTAAAATAAATATTGGATATAGAAATGATAGGACTTTTCTGTGAATACCTGGAGGCTCAAAACACTCTGGATTCAGCTATTAGGATTTATAATTCTTTTGCTGTTATCTAGGCAAGAACTTACAGGTTTCCTTTGATGAAAAAAGAAATCTCTTGTTGCCTTGAGAATTTTTAGTCTCATCCTCTAGGACTCAGCGTATAATAATTTCCTTTGTGAAACAGTCTCTGGTACCAGAAACTAAGTTAGGTTTCCCTGATGTGCAATTCATATATATCCTATAATTCTCATAAATCTTTTGGTGGGTACTAACTTGGTCCCTAAAGTTAAGGGTAAGTAGATTTTATTTATATAATGAATTGAATTTTTTAAGACTTCATTCCATGCAAATAGTAGAAACATAACCTAGTTTGGTATAGGGGCTTCCCTTCTCTTTCACTTAAGGCCATATCTTTATTTACAAGAGTACAGGAGGGAGCTAGGCATGTTTACCAATGGTTGTGTGTCCATGAATCATCTTCTGAGCTATCTATTTTACTGTGTTTGCCATCTTTAGCCACAAGGTTAATTATGGACCTAATAACAACTAATACTTACAGAATGTTTGCATGATATAAGTAATGGTACTAAGCTGGTTTGTTCCCTTAATTCCAAATATTAATCACTGAATCCTCATAACATCCCTATAAGGTTGTTGCTAAACAGACTCTTGATGAAAGTGAAAGAAAAGAATGAAAAGCCTGGCTTAAAACTCAACATTCAAAAAACTAAGATCATGGCATCCAGTCCTATCACTTCATGGCAAACAGATGGAGAAACAATAGAAACAGTGACAGACTTTCTCAGACAAGAGAAAAGCAATGCGGATAGTGACTGCAGCCTTGAAATTAGAAGATGCTTGCTCCTTGGAATAAAAGCTATGACAAACCCAGACAGTATATTAAAAAGCAGAGACATTACTTTGCCAACAAAGGTCTATGTAGTATAAGCTATGGTTCTTCTAGCAGTCATGTGGATTTGAGAGCTGGACCATGAAGAAGGCTAAGCACTGAAGAACTGATGTTTTCAAATTGTGGTGCTTAAGAAGACTCTTGAGAATCCCTTGGGCAGCAAGGAGATCAAACAGTCAATTCTAAAGGATATCAACCCTGAATATTCACTGGAAGACTGATGCTTAAGTTGAAGCACCTAATGTGAAGAGCCAACTCATTGGAAAAAACCCTGATGCAGAGAAAGACTGAAGGAAGGAGAAGGGAGTGACAGAGGATAAGATGGTTGGATGGCATTACCGACTCAATGGACATGAGTTTGAACAAGCTCTGGGAGATAGTGAAAGGGAAACTTCGCGTGCTGCAGTGCATGGCATCACAAATAGTCGGCTACAACTGAGCAACTGAACAACAGCAAGGTTAGTACTATTAGTGATTCCATTTTAAATTGAGAATACTAACATTAAAATCTAAAGAAACTTGCTGAAATCTCAATGCTTTTGAGCAGGACAACCAGCTTCGAATCACAGTCTAGAATCAGAATCTATGATCTCAGCCTCTCCAGTGCAATGTTTCAAATCCCCATTCATGTCTCTTTTCTGCTAATTTAATGCTACCTTAGGTAACCTAGATAGCATATTCAAAAGCAGAGACATTACTTTGCCAACAAAGGTCCGTCTAGTCAAGGCTATGGTTTTTCCTGTGGTCATGTATGGATGTGAGAGTTGGACTGTGAAGAAGGCTGAGTGCCGAAGAATTGATGCTTTTTTTTTTTTTTTTTATTCTTCCAATTTTATTTTATTTTTAAACTTTACATAATTGTATTAGTTTTGCCAAATATCAAAATGAATCCGCCACAGGTATACATGTGTTCCCCATCCCGAACCCTCCTCCCTCCTCCCTCCCCATACCATCCCTCTGGGCCGTCCCAGTGCACCAGCCCCAAGCATCCAGCATCATGCATCGAACCTGGACTGGCAACTCGTTTCCTACATGATATTTTACATGTTTCACTGCCATGGGAGAGGGAGAGGGTGGAATTGATGCTTTTGAACTATGGTGTTGGAGAAGGCTCTTGAGAGTCCCTTGGACTGAAAGGAGATTCAGCCAGTCCATTCTGAAGGAGATCAGCCCTGGGATTTCTTTGGAAGGAATGATGCTAAAGCTGAAACTCCAGTACTTTGGCCACCTCATGCAAAGAGTTGACTCATTGGAAAAGACTCTGATGCTGGGAGGGATTGGGGGCAGGAGGAGAAGGGGACGACAGAGGATGAGATGGCTGGATGGCATCACTGACTTGATGGACGTGAGTCCGAGTGAACTCCGGGAGTTGGTGAGGGACAGGGAGGCCTGGCGTGCTGTGATTCATGGGGTTGCAAAGAGTCGAACACGACTGAGCGACTGATCTGATCTGATCTAGGTACCTGGATGGAGAAGGCAATGGCACCCCACTCCAGTACTCTTGCCTGGAAAATCCCATGGAAGGAGGAGCCTGGTAGGCTGCAGCCCATGAGGTCGCGAAGACTCAGACACGACTGAGCGACTTCACTTTGACTTTTTACTTTCATGCATTGGAGAAAGAAATGGCAACCCACTCCAGTGTTCTTGGCTGGAGAATCCCAGGGATGGGGGAGCCTGGTGGGCTGCCATCTATGGGGTTGCACAGAGTTGGACACGACTGAAGCGACTTAGCAGCATCAGCAGCAGTAGGTACCTGGAAATTCTTACATTTCCAAGATAATCTGTGAGTTTTATAAAGCTTATTTTTGCTTCAACTTCTTTTCCTCTCTTTCGCTGCTATCAAACTGACAACTGGGCCTGTTTAGCAAAGTCTTTTCCTTGGAATCTGGAAAATTAGGCAAAGTCCAAGGTTTTGTTTCACTTGCATCTTCCCCCTGGTGGGCATATGTAGAAACTGCTGCTGTTTTTTGGCAGCCCTAAGCTTAGTAGTGACTTAGCAGCAGCAGCAGCAAGCTTAGTACTCTTGCTTGGAAAATCCAATGAACGGAGGAGCCTAGTAGGTTGCAGTCCATGGGGTTGTGAAGAGTCGGAGACGACTGAGCAACTTCACTTTCACTTTTCACTTTCATGTATTGGAGAAGGAAATGGCAACCCACTTCAGTGTTCTTGCCTGGAGAACCCCAGAGATGGCAGAGCCTGGTGGGCTGCTGTCTCTGGGATCGCAGAGTCTCTGGAATTGCAGAGTCAGACATGACTGAAGCGACTTAGCAGCAGCAAGCTTAGGAACACTTCATGAAAAGAACCTCCTAGCTGCCCATTATTTTCCAGGGTTCAAAGCATTCAGAGTGTTATAAAGTAATTATTATAAAATATGATTATATAAAAAAAAAACTTTGAAAGGCCAACAATTTCTTTTTGTGTATAGAGAAACTCTTCACATATCTAATGAAGGAAAAATAAACATGTATTATCCTTATTTGAGTTGGTTCTTATTCTAGCAGTGAACTATTTCTCGTCAGTTGTTAGCAATGAACTATTGTTCTTCAGTTGTTCAAAACATGATTTAGGACCCTTGAAGCTTTTATAACAACAAAATTTTGAACTTGACTTCCAACATAGGGTAGGGCAGGAACGAATGGGTATCCTCTTGAACTAGTCCTCTCAAATGCACATTCTGAAGAGAGGAATCACAGTGAACTGAATGCCTGCCATCACTGAGCTTTGATCACCATTTAGAACCTGACAACTGATCACCCTCAAAAAGGGACACAGTCCCAGGCACATTTCAACAGCAGGTGAAATGAGAAGTGGCACCGAACAGAAGATTGAGGGTCCTACTTTTAATACACATATGTACTGTCATTTAGAGAACCTCTGCTCTTGACAGATACCAGTGAGCTCTCTGTTTTACATACATATATTATCTTATGTAACTGTCGCAAAACAACCAACTGATGATAATTAAAACAATTGAAGGCTAATTAAAACAAATCCTGTCTCATTCAAACTGAGGCTCAGAAAGATTACATATAACATCCATCATCCATTGCTCTGAAGGAATTAGGAGCAGAACCAATATTCAAACTTGACACTATTTTATTTTTGCCTACATTTATTCCCAGGTATATATACTTTGACAGTTTAATGATAAGACAAAGATTTTCTGATATTTTCTGTAAAGTGAAGAAAAAAAAAGCGACAATTTGTTTACCTCTACCATTTAATTTGAAATTTGATTTTTCTTATTAAATGGCTATCTTCATCACTCTTTTTTGTTTTCATAAGTTGCAACTGGTAAATGTTTAGTAATGTTGTCAACTTTAGGAAAACTTAAGCTCCTTTTACATGCCTGGTTTAAGATTTCAGCTATTTCAAGTTTACTTACACAATCAGTTCAGTTCAGTTACTAAGTCGTGTTTGACTCTTTGTGACTGCATGAACTGCAGCACACCAGGCTTCCCTGTCCATCACCAACTCCCGAAGCTTGCTCAAACTCATATCCAATGAGTCGGTGACGCCATCCAACCATCTCATTCTCTATCATCCCCTTCTCCACCTGCCTTCAATCTTTCCCAGCATCAGGGGCTTTTCCAATGACTCAGTTCTTTGCATCAGGTGGCCCAAGTATTGGAGTTTCACCTTCAGCATCAGTCCTTCTAATGAATATTCAGGACTAATTTCCTTTAGGATGGACTTGTTAGATCTCCTTGAGTCGAAGGGACTTTCAAGTGTCTTCTCCAACACCACAATTCAAAAGCATCAATTCTTCAGTACTCAACTTGCTTTATAGTCCAACACTCACATCCATACATGACTACTGGAAAAACCATAGCTTTGACTAGACGGACCTCTTTTGGCCAAGTAATGTCTCTGCTTTTTAATATGCTGTCTAGGTTGGTCATAGCTGTTTTGCTGGGGAACAAGTGTCTTTTATTTCATGGCTGTAGTCATCATCTTCAGTGATTTTGGGGCCCGAGAAAAGAAAGTCTCTCACTGGTTCCATTATTTCCCCAATTACTTGCCATGAAGTGATGGGTCCAGATGCCATAATCCTAAGTTTTTTGAATGTTGAGTTTTAATCCAGCTTTTTCACTCTCCTCTTTCACTTCCATCAAGTGGCTCTTTAAGTTTCTCTTTGCTTTCTGCCATAAGGGTGGTGTCACTTACATATCTGAGGTTATTGATACTTCTCCTGGCAATCTTGATTCTAGCTTGTGCTTCATCCAGTCTGGCATTTTGCATGATGTACTCTGCATATAAGTTAATAAGCAGAGTGACAATATATAGTATTCCTTTCCCAATTTGGAACCAGTCCACTGTTTCATGTCTGGTTCTAACTGTTTCTTCTTTACCTGCATACAGGTTTCTCAGGAGGCAGGTCAGATGGTCTGGTATTCCCACCTATTGAAGAATTTTCCACAGTTTGTTGTGATCTACACAATCAAAGGTTCTGGCATAATCAATGAATGACAAGTTGATATTTTTCTGGAATTATATTGCTTTTTCTATGATCCAACGGATGTTGGCAATTTGATCTCTGGTTCCTCTGACTTTTCTAAATCCAGCTTGAACATCTTGAAGTTCACAGTTCACATACTGTTGAAGCCTGGTAGGATATTTTCATATATTCAGTTCAGTTCAGTTCAGTCGCTCAGTCATGTCCGACTCTTTGTGACCCCATGAATTGCAGCACACCAGGCCTTCCTGTCCATCACCAACTCCAGGAGTTCACTCAAATTCACGTCCATCGAGTCCGTGATGCCATCCAACCATCTAATCCTCTGTCGTCCCCTTCTCCTTCTGCCCCCAATGCCTCCCAGCATCAGAGTCTTCTCCAATGAGTCAACTCTTTGCACGAGGTGGCCAAAGTACTGGAGTTTCAGCTTTAGCATCATTCCTTCCAAAGAACACCCAGGGCTGATCTTCAGAATGGACTGGTTGGATCTCTTTGCAGTCCAAGGGACTCTCAAGAGTCTTCTCCAACACCACAGTTCAAAAGCATCAATTCTTCAGCATTCAGCTTTCTTCACAGCCCAACTCTCACATCCATACATGACTACTGGAAAAACCATAGCCTGGAGTAGATGGACCTTTGTTGGCAAAGTAATGTCTCTGCTTTTCAATATGCTATCTAGGTGGGTCATGACCCTCCTTCCAAAGAGTAAGCATCTTTTAATTTCATGGCTGCAGTCATCATCTGCAGTGATTTTGGAGCCCCAAAAAATAAAGTCTGACACTGTTTCCACTGTTTCCCCATGTATTTCCCATGAAGTGATACTGGATTCATATATATGAACATATGTATTCATATGTTGTAATATATGGAATGCATTTACATACATATAAATATATTTTATATTTATATATACTATATTATATATGAGTTCCCTACCTGCATCTCTTATCTTTAACTATGATATATATACAATACTAGTTGGCACAGTTTTATACATAAATAGTTTGTAGACTCGATATTTTTAAAAATATAAATAACTTATTTTGGATATTTGTCTGTGACAATTACTTTGATACCACCAGAACAACTATACTTGTTTATGTGACAACTATGAATAAACAGTAAAATGAAAGTTTAAGTTTCAGACTCTTCGAGTTTGTGTATGATGTCTATACTGCTGCACTTTGAAGTTTATTACTAAATCCAGTGATAAACTTTTATATCTTTGAGGAAACCTATACTAAAACCAAATTTATGTACTCTTTTTTAAAATTATTTGATCAATAAAATACTTAGGAGAAATGGGAAATACCGTTGGTCAGTTTACAACTTACCTCACGAATTTAAGAAGGACATTCCTAGCAAAAGTGTAGACAATTCATTTTGAAATCTGGGACTCTTTAAGTTGTATTTAACTAATCAAACTTGATAGTGAACCAATTACATACATCTTTTTTTCCCTAATGTGCCACACCACGATGATATAGCATTAAAATACAATTTAGAATGGCCGTGTATTTATTTCTCTACTTAAATGCTCAAAATAATGTTATCTAAGAAAAACATTATTAGTATTGATACTCAAACGCATAATTTCCCAAAAAATAATATTTAAAATTTTGAATTCTAGTACTCAAACTATAGTACAATGTATGGATACAAAGTAATGGACACTACTTTTTACTCAAATATTGCCCAATATGTGAAATTTTGTATTTTACATATAAGGAAATGGCACTGCTCTATTTACTCCTATCTAATTATATAGAAAATTAAGATATATGTTATATCATATTATAAAATATTTACTAATAACTTCAAGTAGTTATAAAAACCTGAATATTTTTGGAGCAGCATAAGTTTAACAATCCTACATTTAAAAATTATATTTTATATTCTTTTTACTAGAAAAAAGCATGACCAAGCATATTGTTTTAGATGTAGAAGCCTTAACCTCTATATTAGTAACCATGCTATTTTTTAAAAATCTGAACTAGTACTTGATGCTTATTTAGTCTGCCTTTTTTATTCAGAATAAAAAAAATTATTTCTTGATTCTTCACTATATTATTTAGTCTTTATTAGCTTTTGGATCTTTACAATTGAATGTATCTAATTTTAGTTGTGACATAATATTTTTCATTTCCAAAATAAAAATACCACAGATTACAGATGAAACATACTTTTAATACGCTGGACACAAAGCTTTGCAGATTTGAAGGTTTAATATTTTCTTTAACTTTATACCACTGGGGTGCACTTTTCCACAATAATACATTTGATACAGTTATAACAATCAAACTGTTTCACTAAACTAATAGATACAATGAAACTATATTTCTATCTAGAGATTTTTGAAATTGGAAAAAGGCTTTGACTTAATCCTTAGATCTCTAGCACACAGAGAAACTACAGCTATTTCTACACAAGTAAATTGAAGAGATGAAGCAATTACATGAATGATTTAGGCTAAAGAAATTACCTTGTCATTTTGCAATAGAGTTTTAAGCCTAAATTTAGATATTCCTATTATTTACTTTTATCAAATCTAACATCTTGCTAAACTAAAATCACTTCTGTTTAACCTTAAAACATTCTTAATGAAAAATATACATTGTCAAGCAAAATCTACTTAAAATTCAGTATGCTGCTGCTGCTAAGTCGTTTCAGTTGTGTCCGACTCTGTTCGACCCCATAGATGGCCTCCTACCAGGCTCCTCTGTCCCTGGGATTCTCCAGGCAAGAACACTGGAGTGGGTTGCCATTTCCTCCTCCAATGCATGAAAGTGAAAAGTCAAAGTGAAGTCGCTCAGTCGTGTCCGACTCTTAGCGACCCCAGAGACGGCAGCCCACCAGGCTTCTCTGTCCATGGGATTCTCCAGGCAAGAACACTGGAGTGGGTTTCCATTTCCTCCTCCAATGCATGAAAGTGAAAAGTCAAAGTGAAGTCGCTCAGTTGTGTCCGACTCTTAGCGACCCCATGGACTGCAGCCTACCAGGCTCCTCCATCCATGGGATTTTCCAGGCAAGAGTACTGGAGTGGGGTGCCATTACCTTCTCCGAAAATTCAGTATATATTTGGTAAATACACACTGTATTTTTAGTGTAAATAGGTGTGTGCACATTCTTGTGTGACTCTTTGTGAACCATAGACTCTGGCCAGCCAGGCTCCTCTGTCCAAGAAATTTCCCAGGCAAGAGTACTGAAGTGGGTTGCCATTTCCTTCTACAGGGAATCTTTCTGACCCAGGGATTGAATCTGCATCTCTTGTGTCTCCTGCATTGGCAAGTGGATTCTTTACCACTAGTGCCATCTGGGAAGCCCATAAAAAAGGTATAGTTATCTTATTAATAACTGTGGGACTATGTGCCTATCAGTACTAGCATAAAATTATAAGTTTGAATTCATACTTGAATGTCAACAATATAATCTCTTATTTTCGCAATTATGTTTTAAACAAACTGTATGGAAAACTCAAATATAAATATTGGTGTTTTATGAATTATATCCTGATTTCTGTTGTCTATTTTTCTCTATAGCACCCATACAGAAATATACCTACATCCCCAGGTGACCCTGCCAATGTAGGAGATGCAGATCTGGGTTTGATTCTTTGGTCAGGAAGATCCTCTGAAGCAGGAAATAGCAACCTACTCTGGTATTCTTGCCTGGAAAATTCCACAAACAGAGGGGCCTGGTGGGCTGTACAGTCCATGGGGTCACAAAAGTAGGATGTGACTGAGCACACACACACATCAATATGCTAGGGTGAAATATCTAAGCACCTCAATATAAACGGTCAAGACCTCAACACGAATGATCACAAAATCCTTCATCCCAGTATATACAAATCATACGTTGACATGCTCTTTAAATAGTCTTTCTTCTAAATTCTCTATCTCAATAAATGGCACCCATGAATTACACCCAATTGCTTAAACAAGAAATGAATGCATTATTCATAATCCCTCCCTTTTTCCCCCTTACATCCTTAGTCTGGTTCCTACTTATCTCTAGCATGTACTGCCCATACTTTCTGCTTCATCAAGGTAAAATGCTGAGTTTCCTTATAATTTCTGCTTTTGCTATAGTTTTTATTGCATTATGGTTGATATACAATAATATATGTTACAGGGGTATAAATCCAGTGATTCACCATTGTGAAAAGTTATAGTTCATTTATAGGTATTATGAAATATTAACCATATTCCCTGTGTTGTACAGTGTATCCTGGTAGCTTATTTTATACATGAGAATTTGTACATCTTAATCCCCTAACCCTATGGTGCCCCTCCCCACTGGTAATCACTAGTTTGTTTTCTGTATCTGTGAGTCTGCTTCTTTTTTGTTGCTGTTATATTCACTAGTTAGTCTTATATTTTAGATTCCACATACAAACAATATTGCTCTGACTCTTCTGGTAGAAATATTCTCATCGTCTCCTAACCTACCAGCTAATCCTACTCATCTTAGATTGATTTTATTTTAGACACCACTTCCTCTCAAATGTCATTATTAACCACCAAATGGGCTTCTTGGGAGCTATGAGCCCTAGCAGTGTCCTGTATTGTAATTGCCTTTTTACTTCAGAACTAGACGCAATTCCCCAAGTAGTTTCTAAGTTCCTTTATGCCGGCCACACATCTAGCGTGTTGAACATAGAAATTCCCAGTACACAGCGCACAGCTCACCAGAACAATTCCTTGCTGAATAAATGAAATCTAAATCTACGAAAGGTTCAGGATATAGAAGAACACTTCAAGCATGCATGGTATATGCATTGGAGATAAGATCTAATGATCTCATAAAATGTATTTGCAATAAATTCTTTATAAGAAAATTTTAGATATTTAACTTAAGATGACTAGATATAGAATAATCATCATAGATATCCTGTTCTTTTTCTAGCTATGTGTCTAAAAGCCCTGGTGATTTAAAGCATATGAATTTAAGTAGTGCGTGCTTAGTTACATCAGTTGTGTCTGACTGTCCAACCCCATGGACCACGGCCCGCCAGGCTCCTCTTTCCACAGGATTCTCCAGGCAAGAATACTGTAGTGGGTTGCCATTTCCTTCTCTGGTGATAAAGTATGAATTGAGTGAAGTGAAGTGGCTCAGTCGTGTCCGACTCTTTGCGACCCCATGGACTGTAGCCTACCAGGCTCCTCCATCCATGGGATTTTCCAGGTAAGAATACTGGAGAGGGTTGCCATTTCCTTCTCCAGAATTCAAGTAGTATGAAGATTTTTTTTTTAATATCTTAAAGATATTGTTGAAGGAATTAGATCATTTCCACAAAGTTACAGTAATATGTTATAGGTGATTTTTAATCTATTATAATGTAACCAACAAATCAGCAAATTGACATCTTGAATCTGCAATTGGATTTATAATTTATGGTTCACTAAAAATTGGTCTAAGGTTTTCTCTTATTTTCAGTTACACTGAGATTCTAGTCAAGTTGTCTAACTTCTGTTGAAGCCTTGTGCTTATTTGTTTCTCCCTTAAACCAAATATCTAAATCTTGTTTGATGCTACTACTTGATTAATAAGCTCTTCCCTGGACCCCTGACTTCAGAAATATAGGTCTTATAAACAACGTGTGCACCCTTTAAGGCCAACAGAGGCTTCCTCCATCTCAGCTGTTTCGGTAGTGAATTGGTAAGTTATCTATTTCCTCCTTTTCAGCTTCTTTTATATTTTTTCATATTTTATGACACAATCACAGCCTGCTGTTCAGCTTTATGATTTTCTTCCCCTCCAACACACACATACATATTTTAGCTTTTTTCCAGTAACCCTGCAGAGGAATGACTTGCAAACTCTGTCTACTGCAATGAAAATTCTCAAAGTTGTGAGATTGATTTATATAAATAAAAATTTCCATTGAAGAATATCACAAAGGTAAAATCATAATTGTGAAGGCAGAATGTTTTCCAACATGGAAATAGCATGTGGCTCATTTCATTTCTGACAATAGATACAGCATGATTTCCTCTCTTGAAGAAAATAAAATATAGTAATATAATAACATATTTATACTGTATCCCTTACACAGACTTTCATTATGCATGTACTGTAAGAAGGGGAGCTATTCATAAACTTGGGCTTGAAGAGCTTGACAGAACAGAATCTGTTCTCACCAAGAATGTTTAATATTTAGAGATAGAGAACAATGATACGATTTGCTTGAGGAAGCTCACAGGAGATAGAGCTAACATACAAAAAAGAAACTGAGGAAGAAGCAGGCAATAGAAAGAGAAGACTCTGCAGGAAGCTTTGCTTATAGACATGCTGTACTTTAGAAAAGACTTCCTTCCCTGACTCTATTATTTTAACAGGCTAACCTACCCTGAAATTATGTCCCTATATAAAAGTACACTGGGTATCTTTTCTGATCTGTCCAAGAAAAAAATAATCCAGCTCTCTATTATCTGTATTCTGCCTTTAATCATATGTATTTCTTGTATTTGTCTTTGGATTGTATTCATGTTTTGAAGGCCAGGATAAATTCTCTGGCTCATCAAATTCAGACAAATGGGATTCAGACCAGGTGAAAGATAAGTACATTGTTCTTATCATAGATGTACTAATAAGGTACAACCTTGATTATGTGTACTGAGCAGAATGGTAAGTGAAAAGCCATGCTGCTTCTACTGCTAAGTCACTTCAGTTGTGTCCGACTCTGTGCAACCCCATAGACGGCAGCCCACCAGGCTCTCCTGTCTCTGGGATTCTCCAGGCAAGAATATTGGAGTGGTTTGCCATTTCCTTCTCCAATGCATGAAAGTGAAAAGTAAAGTCAAGTCGCTCAGTCGTGTCCAACTCTTAGCAACCCCATGGACTGCAGCCCACCAGGCTCCTCCGTCCATGGGATTTTCCAGGCAAGAGTACTGGAGTGGGTTGCCATTGCCTTCTCCAAGTGAAAAGCCATATCAACCTTAAAAGTGAAAATACAATCTCCTTCTCTATATTCATATATTTCTCATGTTTCATATATATTAATATATATATGTGTATGTGTACCTATATATGCATATATGTATAAGCTTGAATTATATTATTTAATTTCATTTATTTACACAGATATTATACATTTTATGACTGTATAAAAACTATACTCACCAACACATACATACCCTAAGCAAATAGGTCAAAATTAATTTGTTGCAAATATTTTTAAAATGTATACTTAATTATACTGTTTATTTAATAGAAATAATTATAGCTTTAGTTTTGTAAAGGAATACTTTTTTGTAATGAAGTTATGATATCACTAAATTCTTTGTACATCTCCCCAAAGCTAAATTTCATTGCCTGAATGAAATGAATTATGCCCTAGTAAGCATCCTGTAAATCCTACAAGGATTTGTAAACATTTTAGGTTTTGTTTTGTGACAACACATAAGGAGAGCTTTTAAAAACTATTAATTCCTTTTAATCATAGGTGCCAAAAAAAAAAAAAAACAAACCCAAAAGTATCCAAAATGTTTGTTTAAAAAAGAGAGTATAACATTTCAGTAAGAGTTACAGTTGTAGAGAGCTATTCCACCAACATCCCCTTCACCTAAGTATTTGGGTTCTACACTGATCTACCAGTGTGCCAGGATCAGGTTCATAAAATCAGACCAAATGAATCAGAACAGATATACTGATATAAGCTTCTGAAACAACAGTCCCCATGGATACAGAGCACAGACACACTAAGCAAACAGCTTTATTCTTAGTACAGATCTGGTCAAGTGATCTCCCTTATTTATTTCACTGGTAAAATAAGGATGCTGCCCAGAACATAGACCACTACAGAGCCCTGAGTGCACTTTCTTCAAGCTGCTGACTTTAAAGTGGCATGTCCACCAAGGGATATGCAAGCTGTGTTTAAAATACAGGAGAAAACAATTTGTATTTCTGCTAATTTCTATATTAAAAATAAACTAAGTTTTTCAACTTTTATCACACAGATTTGCACTGATGTCCTCACATGACCTGTATTTCAGACAATCGTGTTTCAGGTAAGGTGCGCAAGGAAATTTGAAAGGAGAATGAGAGTTTTTCAAAGGCGATATTTACAATGGCATCTCTAGTACTAATATATATTATATTACCTATTTTAAATTTATGAAAGCAAACAGAAAAAAATGCAAAGATTCTTGTAAATAAACTCTGGCTGAAGATAATAATATTTAAGTAAACAAGGCAATGGTAGAGCTGACATGTCTAAACAGTGGGTTCGTAATCAGTCACTGGTGATCTACTGGGATCTGAAATGAAGGAATTAAGAAAATTTTTGATACACAGACATATCCACTATTGTTCCTGAATCTTATTCCAAGTGTATTTTGCCTTGATAATTAGTTTATAATGACTTTAAACGTCACAACCCCCAAGTCATTTAAACACATTTTTTTAAGAATTTCAACTTTATCTGTCTTTGAAAATGATTGGGTTTGCACTATAGTTTTAACACATATATAATTTATAATAAGCAAACACATTTTAGCTGGCTGTGCTCAAACTTTATTATACTGATAGGAAAAATCTTTGAAAAAGTTCAGTCCTCTTGGAGAACTATGTACTTTGACAGAAACCACGAGAGGACTTTGGGACAAAAACGAAATGTAATCTTACAAGGGAGCCTGAGTCATTGCCCAGAACTAGATAATTCATTTCACATATATAACATTAAGAAAAACAAACATATTTCACTCATTTTGATAATATTCATTGAACCTACAATATAAAGAATGCGAATGATTGTGCCGAGAATAAAAGTAGAATAACGCCAGGCAGAAGGAAAGACATTAAAAATTGGTGAAAAATCTGTTTCATGTGAGACCACTGAGAATTTGTGCCGTCTCAACCCGGTTCCCCTCTTTACTATTTCCTGGCTCTGGAGTACCGAGTTACTGAATTTACTTTATCTCAGCTGTAAAATAACAGTGATAGTAGCGTACAACTCAGAGGCTTGTTACATTGACGCCTGAATTACTGTATGCGAAGCACTTAACACAAAGCCTGCCATTTTCTAATTGCTGGCTAGAATTATTTTATCATAGACATTGCTTTTCAGTAGGAGTCTCTCTGTTTTTACTCAGTATTGCATTAACAGCAGCTAGCATCGTGTTTTAACATGCAGTGACTGCTGAGAGAATAGATAAAAAGTGAAACATTGAGTACACACAGTGTCAGCAGGAAATGGCTAGAAAGGCAAATCTAGGAGAACAGTCATAGCTTGGCTTACCTACTTATTAAGGGTAATCTCACAGTGGCATGAAGACAGTCAGGAAACAGCATGCCTGTGCCTGTGTGTGTGTGTGTGTGTGTGTGTGTATATATATATTTTTTAACTTAATTTGATGCTAAATATCCGTACATATACTCAGCTGTGGAGACAGAACTTCACTAGAAAACATATTACACAAATAGAAAATTAAAGATCAAATATTTTGCTCAGTGACTGAAATGTACAAATGTTTATATATTTAATATTATTTCTTCAGATATAGTACTCAAGTCTTTGTATACTTTGTTATCTATTTCTATAATTTGATAAATACTTTGTGGAAAAATTATGCATCAATTCATACATAAACATATTACCCTGCTGGCCATTTTCAATACAATCTGCATATGATACATAATAAGAAATTTGTGTGATAAAGTTAAGGATATCCTACAGGTGATGCAGTGGTAAAAAATCCACCTGCCAATGCAGGAGACACAGGCTCGATCCCTGGGTCGGGAAATTCCCCTGGAGAAGGAAATGGCAACCCACTCCAGTATTCTTGCCTGAAAAATCTCATGGACAGAGAAGTCTAGTAGACCACATCCCATGGGGTCAGAGAGATTTCAAGGTGGTAAAACTCAGTTTTAAGGAAACTTGATTTTACTTCCCTGGTGGTTCAGTGGCAAAGAATCCACCTGCCAATACAGGAGATTCAGGTTCAAACTCTGGGTCAGGAAGATCCTCTGGAGATGGAATTGGCAAATTGCCTGGAAAATCCTATGAACAGAGGAGCCTGGTGGGCTACAGTCCATGGGGTCAAAAAAGAGTCAGATATGATTTAGTGACTAAACAACAAATGACAATTCTACGGAAAGTTTATAATCTGATATTCTATATTTTGCTTTCTGACAACATATTTTTAAAGTTATAATAAACCTCATTTATTAAATCAGTTAATGATAAGTATCTTTACTATCATGCTTTATATCTTCAATTTCTTAGATATAAATTTGCTTAGTGTTATATATATTAAAGAATTAAAAAAAAACTTTAAAGTAAAAAAATCATTTAAAAATATCTTTCTTTTTAATATCTCCAAAAATATATATTAAAATGTGAATCTATTCCCTTACCATAATTAAATACATTATTATAAAGCTAAAACTTCAAATGCTTTATTCTGCAAGGTTAATTTTTAATTCCATCTTGTTAAAATATGTTACTGAACATTAAGAAACTAAGATGTGTTTAGTTTAATAATATGGCAGAATGTAGAGACTGAATAATAGAGTAAATGAAGAGATACCATATAAGATGAAAAATATACCATTTGCATAAAAACCTACAAATTACTGAAAATGACAGCCTTCTTGTTTAATAATGCATTTAGTCTATTTTTTTTTTTGTTTGCTTCACACTGAATATTCTTATAAGATTAAGACTGTAGTTCTCTGGAAGGATACTAGCAAAAGATAACAAAACGAGGCTGATTGATTTCATTACACATTCATTGCTATTCAATCCAGAGTTTTTATTCTTAACAAATGACAATGATCTCTAATTGGCTCCCACAGATATTTTTCAAATTTTACTTATAAACCATTCTCCTTGACCATTTCCGCCTTACTCCATGCAGACAAATTTGCTTTCCACTTGTGAAGATAGCAGTGAAACTCTGCGTTCTCTTCTTAGAGCTCATGATTGCATGGATCTCATACTCCCCTTTCTTATTTGTCCTCTTCTACAAAGCTAACTGCCCCACTCATACCCTTGATTCCATTTCCTACTCTACAGCCTAGAGTTTACTCAAATGTTCTAGATCTTCTATCTGTTTCTCCTTTGAATCATTTCTTTAGTCCACATGACCCAAAATCAAATTCCCCTTCACAAAAACAGACAAAATTAAAACCAAATTAATTTTGACCTGTAATTGGCATTTACATACTTTCAACTCCAATTAAGGAATCATTCTCCTTTATCGCAACTGACATTTTTCACCTTTCAATATAATCTGGCAATAAAACACTGATTCTATAGTTTGCATGTGGCACCAGCTCTGAGACCTTAGGGAGGCTCATGAATCATGCTGTACCTTTGTCTAAAACATGTCTAAAAACAAGTGATAGCAATAGTACCAACCTCCCAATTTTGTGTGAGGATTAAATATAGATAAATCAAGGGCTAAAGACTGCCATATATGAAGTGCTATAGAGACAATTACAATATTCTCACTATTGAAATAATCAGAGTACTGTTGCTGACACTATTATTTTACTTTCCACCTTTGTATCTAAAAATAAATCTAAAAATTTATTACTCAAATTTTTCCCTTCATCTCCTGGATCTTCAGCTTTCACATGTTTCGATCTCAAGAACATAAGTCACTGCTGACCACCTTCGTGAATCTCACTCCTTGCATCTCTAGCATCTGCTTCCTTCTGTTCCTCTACCACTCAGCTACTTCTCCTGCCTGCTCTGTGCCCCTTCCCACTTTCACTTTTGTATACATACTCAGTTTCCCTGAGCTTCTATACTATATCTTCCCTGTCAACAAATTCTTCTTTTGTTCCATTTATGACCTTCAAGTTGACATTAAATATAAAAATAGCTGTCCTTCTGAAAAACTAGAATATTACACATGGTATAAACTAATCACTACCATTAGTCCTAGTCTTCTTTTTTCTTTGGCCTTCCAGTTCAGTTCAGTTTAGTCACTCAGTCGTGTCTGACTCTTTGCGATCCCATGAACCACAGCACACAGGCCACTCTGTCCATCACCATCTCCTGGAGTTTAACCAAACTCATGTCCATTGAATCAGTGATGCCATTCAACCATTTCATCCTCTGTCATCTCCTTCTCCTCCTGACCTCAATCTTTCCCAGCATCAGGGTCTTTGCAAATGAGTCAGCTCTTTGCATCAGGTGGCCAAGGTATTGGAGTTTCAGGTGCAACATCAGTCCTTCCAGTGAACACCCAGGACTGATCTCCTTTAGGATGGACTGGTTGGATCTCTGTGCAGTCCAAGTGACTTGCAAGAGTCTTCTCCAACACCACTGTTCAAAATCATTAGTTCTTCGGTGCTCAGCTTTCTTTATAGTCCAATTCTCACATCCATACATGACCACTGGAAAAACCATAGCCTTGACTAGATGGACCTTTGTTGGCAAAGTAATGTCTCTGCTTTTGAATATGCTATCTAGGTTGGTCATAACTTTCCTTCCAAGGAGTAAGCATCTTTTAATATCATGGCTCAATCACCATCTGCAATGATTCTTACCTTGCTTTAAATTCAACAAATCATTTTGAAGATTATCTATTTTGATAAAAAGCATCTAGTACACTCCATTTTACATTTAGAAATACCCTACATGCCATCTATATCAACATTTTACTATACTTTTCCCCTACTAATGCAAGGAGATCAAAGCAGTCAATCCTAAAGGAAATCAGTCCTGAATATTCATTGGCAGGACTGATGCCGAAGCTCCAAAACTTTGGCCACCTGATATGAAGAGCCAACTCATTGGAAAAGACCCTAACGCTGGGAAAGATTGAAGGCAGGAGAAGAAGGGAACAACAGAGGATCAAATGGTTGGATGACATCACCAACTCGATGGACATGAGATTGAGCAAGCTCTGGAAGTTGTTGATGAACAAGGAAGACGAGTGCTGCAGTCCATGGGGTTGCAAAGAGTCAGACACAATTGAGTGACTGCACTGAACTCCCCTATTAATAGGTATTCTTTAGTATATTTCACTGCAATAATTACAGGTGTATAAATCTATTTCTCTATTATAAGAAATGACTGTGGCTCAGATCATAAACTCCTTATTGCCAAATTCATACTTAAATTGAAGAAAGTAGAAAAAACCACTAGCCCATTCAAGTATGAACCCACTCCAGTACTCTTGCCTGGAAAATCCCATGGACAGGGGAGCCTGGCGGGCTGCTGTCTATGGGGTCGCACAGAGTCGGACACAACTGAAGTGACTTAGCAGCAGCAGCAGCATTCAAGTATGACCTAAATCAAATCCCTTATGATTATAGAGGAAGTGACAAATAGCTTCAAGGGATTAGATCTGAAAGAGTGCCTGAAGAACTATACACGGAGGTTTGTGATATTGTACAGGAGGTAGTGATTAAAACCATCCCCAAGAATGCAAAAAGGCAAAATGATTGTCTGAGGTGGCCTTAATAACTGAGAAAAGAAGAAAAATGAAAAGCAAAGGAGAAAAGGAAAGATATCCCCATCTGAATGTAGAGGTACTAGAATAGAAAAGAGAGATAAGAAAGTCTTCCTCAGTGATCAATGCAAAGAAATAGGGAAAACAATAGAATGGGAAAGACTAGAGACCTTCAAGAAAATTAGAGATACCAAGGAAACATTTCATGCAAAGATGGGCATCATAAAGGAAACAAACAGTATGGACCTAACAGAGGAGAGGATATTAAGAAGAGGTGGCAAGAATACACAGAAGAACTATTCAAAATATATCTTTGTTGTGCAGTCGCTCAGTCGTGTCTGACTCTTTGCAACCCAGATAACCATGATGGTGTGAACACTCATCTAGAGCCTGACATCCTGGAGTGTGAAGTCAAGTGGGTCTTAGGAAACATCACTATAAACAAAGCTAGTAGAGGTGATGGAATCCCAGTTGAGCTATTTCAAATCCTAAAAGATGATGCTGTAAAAGTGCTACACTCAATATGCCAGCAAATTTGGAAAACTCAGAAGTGGCTATAGGACTGGAAAAGGTCAGTTTTCATTCCAATCCCAGAGAAAGGCAAAGCCAAATAATGTTCAAACTACTGCACAATTTCACTCATATCACACGCTAGCAAAGTAATGCTCAAAAATCTCCAAGCTTGAAATTGTACTTCCATTGTACTTGAACTGTGAACTTCCAGATGTTCAAGCTGGATTTAGAAAAGGCAGAGATCAAATTGCCAACATCTGTTGGATCATAGGAAAAGCAAGAGAATTCCAGAAAAGCTGCTTCATTGACTACACTAAAGCCTTTGACTATGTGGATCCCAACAAACTGTTGAAAATTCTTCAAGAGTTGTAATACCAGACCACCTTACTTGCCTCCTGAGAAACCTATATGCTGGTCAAGAAGCAACAATTAGAACTGGACATGGAAGGATGGACTGGTTCCAAATTGGGAAAGAGTACATTAAGGCTGTATAGCATCACCTTGCTTATTTAACTTATATGCAGAGTACATAATGCAATATGCAGGACTAGATGAAGCACAAGCTGGAATCAAGTTTGCCAGGAGAAATATCGGTAACCTCAGATATTCAGATGACACCACTCCTATGGCAGAAAGCTAAAGGAACTAAAGAGCTTCTTGATGAAGGTAAAATAGGAGAAGCAAAAGGCTGGCTTAAAAATGAACATTCAGAAAACGAAGACCACGGCATCTGGCCCCATTACTTCATAACAAATAGATGGGAAACAATAGAAACAGTGAGAGACTTTCTTTTCTTGGGCTCCAAAATCACTGCAGATGGTGATTGCAGCCATGAAATTAAAAGACGCTTGCTCCTTGGAAGAAAATCTATGACCAACCTAGAGAACACACTAAAAAGCAGAGACATTAGTTTGCCAACAAAGGTCCGTCTCGTCAAAGCTATTGTTTTTCCAGTAGTCATGGATGGATGTGAGAGTTGGACCATAAAGAAAGTTGAGCATCGAAGAATTGATGCTTTTAAACTGGTGTTGGAGAAGACACTTGAGAGTCCCTTGCACTGGAAGGAGATCAAACCAGTCAATCCTAAATGAAATCAGTCCTGAATATTCATTGGAAGGACTAATGTTGAAGCTGAAACTCTAATACTTTGGATACCTGATGTAAAAAGCCGACTCACTAGAAAAGACCCTGATTTGGGGAAAGATTGATAGCAGGAGGAGAAAGGCATGACAGAGGACAAGATGGTTGGATGGCATACTGATTCAACGGATATGAGTTTCAGCAAGCTCCAGGAGATGGTGAAGGACAGGGATGCCTGGCATGCTGCAGTCCATGGGTTCTTAAAGAGCTGGACACGACTGAGTGACTGAACAACAACAAGTATAAGAAAAACTAAAGTTATTTATATTTGTATTTATATGCTTTTCTTCTAGCACTTTTATGACACAATCACAAACTGGCAGAGAGTGCAGTGTTTTCAGCCTACAACTCTATCTTATTAGTCTACAAGGTATTTCTCTACTGTTTCAATTCAAAACTGAGTTTTCTTTTTCCTAGATTATGACTTTAGAAATGCTAAGATAAGACCTGTTCTAATAGTGGATTTCTGTGGTTACTCTTTGCTCAGCATATTTCCCTTTTTCGGATAAAAGTATAAAATCCTGAACATATCTCTTGATTGATAATGATATTTACCTTGTGAGTTATAAAAACCAATTAGTACCCGAGACCAAAGATGTAATGTAGAGGGAAAGCAATAGTTGAGTTTTCTGATTGGCAGACTTTTTTTTTCCTTTGTATAGTTGTTTTTCTCCTCCATTTCCTTTTCACTTTTTATTCATTTTGTGATTTTTAACAGCATATTTTTCAGGCATCACTGGCGGTCAGCATATGATTTAGTCTTCATAAGTATATGTATTATATTCATTGATCATAATTATTTGTTCAGAGATGGGCATATGACTTAATCCACATTAATGATACCCAACATGGAGAATTTTAATTAATTGGCAGAGAAGAAAATGCACATTTTTTAACTCGGGAAAACTTAAGCCTGAGTTAGAGAAGAGCTATCAAATTTAGAGCCTGCCTAGAGGGAAGTCAGACCAAGAGGAGAGATGGAGAAAGAGACAGAGAGAGAATACCAGTCTGCTGATGCTGTGATACTGTGTGATCACAGACATCATTATATTTTATGTGAGGCAACACATGCCTTTTCACCTAAAAGTGCACGTGTTAGTTGTTCAGTCATATTTGACTCTTTGTGAACCCATGGACTGTAGCCCGCCAGACTCCTCTGTCCACGGGATTTCCCAGGCAAGAATACTGGAGTGGGATGCCATTTCCTTCTAAGTCAGAGATCAAACCCAGGTCTCCTGCA
This sequence comes from Bos indicus, assembly GCF_029378745.1. Lineage (NCBI taxonomy): Eukaryota > Metazoa > Chordata > Mammalia > Artiodactyla > Bovidae > Bos > Bos indicus. The sequence goes on along the minus strand of NC_091776.1, from coordinate 22,601,535 downwards.
TTGTAGGCAGTTTCTTTACCATGTGAGCCACGAGGGAAGCCTACTTTTTCATCTAAGAAAGTCTGAACTGGGGTTCTTATCCCTTTCTAAGTAGAATAGTTTCAATGCAATGCCCATCTCAGTTCAGAGCAGCTATTTTCTAAGAGGCCATAAATAAACACAATAAGAGGAACAGAAATAAATCTCATGTTATATTCTGTTTCTTAATAACTGATTCCTACATAACCTCACGTTCTGGCTCCATCTTATGTTTTTATTGTTGCTCTAAATATTGTTAGAATAATTACAGTAATAAAGACATATAATACAGTAGATAAATAAGCTCTAAAATGTTATTTATCAAAAAAAATATTGATTCCTTAAAAAGGATCATATACATTCAAAAAGTATTTTGCTATTGGTTATTTCACACAAAATATAAAATTTTCATTTGAATGAATTGCATATCTCCCTTGTAATTGCAAGGGACTTTGACTCATTAACACTTAAACAGTAGTGTATGACAAACTGATTTCATAGTAATTAATTCTTGAACTGCTAATTGACATTAGATAAATGAGTTAATTGATATAAAAAGCATGCTAGCTTATATGTTAAATGTCAAATGTGTGTCACTAACAATTAAAATTTATTAATAATAAATTAATTACATATATAGGCCTTGTCATGTATGTTAATTACATTACATTTTTGTCTCAGAAACTTACATTCATGAATAGCTTTAATAAACTATTAAATATTAAAATGTGCAGGTTATTTATTTATGAATATTCAGGTTTACTTATAAGATAAAAAATTATATACTATTCCCTCTTATCAGGAGGTAACAGAATTAATTATTTTTCTATTTACCATGATGCCTGTGCTGACTGTACGTATATATCTCTTTGAATGAAAAGTAAACATAAATTACAAGGGTGAAAGTGCAGAGAACAGACTTAGGAACTCTCACCCAGCAATCATTCTTTATATGTGAATATAGTGTTAGAGCAGGAAATATATTCTAAATAACACAAAAGTATAGTTTGGTATGCTTGATAATATCCTATAGTTTCCTTGGGTCTGTTTGTTCTCATTCTTTTTTTTTTCCTGCTCCTCTTGTGTGCAATTTCAACTATCTTATATTTAATTTTGCTGATTTTTTCTTGTTCCTGCTTAAATTTGCTGCTGATTCTTCTGGTGACTTTTTCATGTCTGCTATTGTAATTTTCAACTCCAGAATTTCTTTTTTGCTTCCTTTTGTAATTTCTCTTTACTAATAATCCATATAGTTTTCCCTGTTTCTACCATTACCACACGTCTTTGAGTATATTTAATACAGTTAATTTTTTTTTATTAATAATTGGGTTTCCTCAAGGTTTGTTTCTGTTACGTAGTTAAAAATAAAAAAAGAGTGAAGAAACAAAAATAAAAATAAAATTGAAGTAAAACTAGTGACCTTACACAAATAGAAGGGATGACAAGAGAATATTTCATATTGTTAAGAACTTGTGACAATTTAGATAATTTAATTCCTAAAAACATAAAAAGTATAAGAACTGAATAAAAAATAAATAGAAAATCTCAATAAACATTTAACAAGAAATTAAATCAGTAATCAAAAACCTTCCCATAAATAAAAGCCAAGGATCAGTTGGCTTCACTTATGAAATCTGTCAAACACCTAAGAAGAGTTAAATCCTGCTTGAATTCTTTTCAAGAAATAGAGCATGAAGGAACAATTCCTCATACAGCATGAGGACAGCATTACCTTGATACCAAAGCCAGTGAAAGATTAGAAAGCTAAGATGACAGAACTACAGGCTAATATCTCTTATGGATATAGATGCAAAAGAGTAGCATGCCAAGTTTAATAACACACTAAAACAGTTAAACATCTAAAATATGCAGTTTATCACAAGTAGTCCAATAAAGGGAAATCAAAGTGATAAAGCACATTAACAGGATTAAGGAAGAAAACAATACATGATTATCTCAGTAGATACAGAAAAAGCATCTAACAAAATTCAAAACCCTTCACAATAAAAACACTCAGAAAACTAGGGATAGAAGGACTTTCCTTAAGGTAACTAATGGCACTTATTAAAAACCAACACCTAACATCATACTCAATAGTAAAAAGATTGATAGCTTTTCCCAGTAAGATTAAGAACAGGACAAAAATATCATTCCACCACTGCCTTTCAATATTATATTGGAAATTCTAGTCAGAGCAATTAGGCAAGAGAAAGAAATAATAGGCATCCAAATTGGAAAAGATTAAGTAAAATTATTTCTGGTTACAAATGACATGATTTTATAAAGAAAACTCCACAGAATGAACAAGAAAGCTACTAGAGCTAAAAAATTCAGCAGTGTTGCAGGGTAAAAAAAATCAACTCACAACAGTTGTGCTTCTATACACAAACAATGCACTAATGTAAAGAAAATTAAGAAAATAACTTTACTTCTTACAGTATCACAAAGAATAAAATTCCTAGTAATTAATCAATAATGTAAAACACCTGTATACGGAAAACTATAAGATATTTATAAAATAAAGAACACTTAAATGGAAAGACATGGACTTAGTATTTTTTAAGACCGCAATATGCCCCAAAGCAATCTACACATAAAATGCAATTACTGTGAACATTTCAATGACTTTTTGTGTGTGTTTGTTTGTTTTAAGAAATGTAAAAGCTGATCCTACATTCACATGGAATTACAAGGGGTTATGATTAGTCAAAACTACTGAAAAAATAAAAAGAATTAGGAAAATAGAGTTTGATTTTGAAACTTACCAGAGAGCTACAACCATCAAAAAAGTGTAATAGTGGCGTAAGAGCAAACATATAGAGCAACAGAATAGACTTAAGGATTCAGAACAAACCCTAGTTGTTTTTGGAGAAGGCAATGGCACCCCATTCCAGTACTCTTGCCTGGAAAATCCCATGGACGGAGGAGCCTGGTAGGCTGCAGTCCATGAGTCGCGAAGAGTCGGACAGGACTGAGCGACTTCACTTTCACTTTTCACTTTCATGCATTGGAGAAGGAAATGGCAACCCACTCCAGTTCTTGCTTGGAGAGTCCCAGGGACTGGGCAGCCTGGTGGGCTGCCATCTATGGGGTCGCACAGAGTCGGACATGACTGAAGTGACTTAGCAGTAGCAGCAGCAAGTATCTTTGGCCAATTGATTTTTGAAAAGAGTGTCAAGATTATTCAATGGGGGAAAAGAATCCTCTCTGCACAAACAGTGCTGGAACAGTAAGATAGGGATATGCTTAAAAAATCTTGTTGGACTCCCTGCCTCACTCCATATATAATAATTCACCCAAAATAGACTAATATCTTTAATATAAGGGCTAAAACTATAAAAGAATTCAAAAGAAAATATATGGGTAAGTCTTCATGACATCAGATTTGACAATGGATTCTTAGACATCAAAAGCACAAGAGAGAACAAAACATAAATATGTTGGACTTCATAAAATTGAAGGCTCATGCATCAAACAATATTATCTTATTCCATTTAGACCGCTGCAACAGAATATCATAGACTGCATGGCATATAAACACCAGAAACTTCTTACAGTTCTAGAGGTCAGGGAGTTTAAGATAAAAGCACAACAGATGAGGTGTTTGATGAGAAACTGCTTCCTAGTTCAGAGGTTCATCTTCTCACTGTGCCCACATACGGCAGAATGAACAAGGGAAACTCTCTGGAATATCTTTTATAAAAGTGCTAATCTTATTCCTTAACTTATATTTTGGTTTCTGGAAAATTTACATCCAGAATTATCATATAATCCAGTAACTCAATTCCTGGGTATATACCCAATAGAAATGAAAATAAATATTCAGACAACTACAAATGTTCATAGCAATACTATTCACAATAGCCAGATGGTGGAAGCAACAACAATATCCACAAAATAAAGGGATTAATAAATGGGTTTTCTTGGTGGCTCAGATGGTAAAGAATCTGCCTGCAATGCAGAAGACATGGGTTCGATTCTTGGGTCGGAAGATCTGCTGGAGAATGGAATGGCTACCCATTCCAGTATTTTTGCCTGGAGAATTCCATGGACAGAGGAACCTGGCAGGCTATACAGTTCAGGGGTTGCAAAGAGTCAAACATGACTAAGTGACTAACACTTTCACTTCAGACAGACAATGGGATATTATTCAGCCATAAAAATGAAGTACTGACACACAGTACAACTTGGCTGAACCTCACAAACAGTATGCGAAGTGAAAGAAGCCAGATTTCAAAGGTTCTTATATTGCATGGTTACTTCTATATGAAATATCAAGAATAGGTAAATCCACAGACGCACAAAGTAGACTGGTGATTGTCAGAGTACGGGGAGGGGGATGAAAAATAATTGTTAAACAGGGTGTTTATGTGAGGCAGTGAAAAGTTTTAAAACTAGAGAGGCAGTGGTTGTACAATGCTGCAAAAGCACTAAATGTCACTGTACATCAAATTATAATGTGAATTTTACCTAAATAAGAAAACTATTCAAAATTAGTATAGAAATCTCATATATGAAAGTGTGAAGTCATGTAATATGTAGCTACATTCTGGATCCAGATGTTCATATACTCATAACTACAGTAAATCTTATTGTCACTGTAAAAGAGATTCAAAAATATAGAGTATCTTTAATAAGGGCAATGTAAATATCCACAATACACAGGTTTCACCACTGAATTTTAAAAAGACATTTCATGAAGAAAATCCAAAGGATTAGAAAACTGATAAAAAATAATATCCTTTTCAAAGAGATCTGTACACAAGAATTTTATCAGGAACTCAAATAGCAATAAGAAAAGATACATTGAGTTTTTAAATAAATTTACATTATGAGGGCCACATCTGACTGATGTACTTTAGAAAGGAAAAATGCAACTTTTATGCATGGATGCTGCTGCTGCTAAGTCACTTCAATTGTATCTGACTCTTGGTGATCCCATGTACTGTAGCCCACCAGGCTTCTTTGTCCATGGGATTCTCCAGGCAGGAATACTGGAGTGGGTTTTCATGCCCTCCTCCAAGGGATCTTCCCAACCCAGGGATCAGACTGTGTCTCTTATGTCTCCTGCATTGGCAGGCGGGTTCTTTACCACTAGCACCATCTGGAATTTTCACACTAGGGATTTTTGAGGTTATTGTTTTATAATGATTTCTTATGTAATTCTAACTTGGAAATACGGTTAGGGAACTTCTGTGTTCTTTCTAGAGAAACTTTTTATGCATACATTTGTAATTTTGATTTAAAAGATTTAAATATGTTCACTATAAGAATCACTAAATAAAAACTAGTAATTAAGAATACTGAGGTTTTCAAAGTGCTGATTTTGATAATGTCATGTGGTCCATGCAAATTTAAGACAATAGAACATTCTTTGTCTTTTTCTTCATTTTCAAATACTATTAGGCTGTCTTCAAGAGAAAATTGTAAATAGCTGACTGTAAAGTCAGTTTGTTTTCACAATAATTTATGGCCTGACATCTGTATATTACATGCAGGAATAGAAGAAAATTTAGAAACAGAGACCACAAAACTGCTTTACTCTCACATGTTTACTTTTCTGAATGCTGTCAAAATGCATGGCAAGTTATTAAGAAATAAAGTATTAGATTTTATATAAAAACTGTTTCTCTAGTTTGTTGCCTGTGTGTGTGTGTATGTGTGTGTGTGTGTTCTGCTCAGTTGTGTCTGACTCTTTGTGACTCCATGAACTGTACTCTGGCAGGCTCCTCTGTCCATGGATTTCCCAGGCAAGAATATTGGATTGGGTTGCCACTTCCTTCTCCAGGGGATCTTTCCCACCCAGAGATCAAATCCACGTCTCCTGCATTGGCAGGCAGATTCTTTACCACTGCACCAGCTGGGAAGCCCTTGTTCCCTATAAATGATGCTAAATTGCACTAAATATAACTTAAATACAAAATACTACTATAATTTTTTTATTGAGCATAGTTTTGGGACTCCATATAAAGTTGTTGTAGAAAAAATTAAAGAACAAATATTTCCATAACTGCAAATAACAAGTTCTAACTCTTAAAGTCTAGAAAGTTTCAGAATAATATATCACGTTAAAAAACACCTGCACATTTCACCAATATGAGTCATATATGTATATGAATGCAAATGGTTTTACGAAACAAAATTGAACCTATCCCTGAAGAAAAATAAACTTACTTATATGTTGTCCCAAAACACGTTTCTTGATATCTTTACATAATGCCTGAATGAAACATTATTTTTTTAATATAACAAGCAAAATACAAGGGTTTTGATATAAAAAATGATTTGCATGTTTTATTCTAAATAAACAATTATAGCCTGAATTCAAGTGACATACCAAAACTGTAACTATATCAAAATAAATACATAATGGATAAAGGAGAGATCTGTAGCAATATGTACAATGTTATGAACAGCATTGGCAGACTTTTATCGTTTGAGTAATTTTCTAATTTACTTTAGCTTTTATTTGCATATAAAAATACTTTAGTATCTTGACAATATGTCAGGTTAAATATTCTTAAAACTCTCTTTTATAAACACTTATAAATGCTAATTATGATATAACAGATACACTTTCATATTTTTGATAGAAATCATAAATAAAGCAATAATAGTAAGTCAAAGAAAGTAAGAGAGGACTAAAATGGGTTCAGATAAAACACTTAAGCCAAAGCCAAAAGTTATCTTGCAAGTTTCTACTGATGCCAGTAATTTGAAACCTTGAGTTTTAATGATTTATTGGAGAGAAAATGTTTTAACTCTCATTATTGGGGGTGTTGTAGTAGCAAATATGACAACAAGCCAAGGATATTTATAGACTGAAACCCAAATGAAAAAATGAATTTTAAAAATGTATTTACAGAAAGAGAGATCCAAATATATTATTCAAAGTGCAACTTAGAAAAAAATTGATAAAATGGAGGAGTCTGGGAAATGTAGAGGACAGATTGAGACAATCAAATATGTATTTAATTGAAGCTTCAGGATGAGACAGAGACAAAAATACAAAGAGATACTGAGGACTTCAGCATTCATGAAAATCGATGAGAGCCTTGGATTCAGTAAGTAAATGGCCTCGTTACAGGATAAACCGACAAAGGGCATGGATGTGCTGGAGCGAGTTTATTTTGTCCCACCAGAGTCATTTGTTAAACGTTCAGGAGTTTGCCAGCTGCTGTTTGAAAGCCTGGTGACTTGAATGGGCCATGATGGAAATATTTACACAATGGAAATCAGCAAACATTACAAGTCACAGGTTTTTATCTGGAAAGCTAGTTCACCAGTATACCACTGAAAAAATCCATACCTTCACCCAACATGTGAAATTTGCTAAACACAAAAGAGGAAGAGCACTTTAAAAGCAGCCAGACAGAAAGGTCATATGATTTTCAAGTATCAGTTTAACTGACAGCAGTCAACAGAGAAGCAGCATTGAAACACATAGAACAGTAAAGTATCTTCACAATGATGCATGCAATAGAATGTTAATTCTGGCAAATCATCATTCAAAAATAGGTCAAAGTGCAGAAAATGTTTCAACAACAAAATCTCACTAAATCCTACCTCTAGAATATCTAAGAAGGATGTTCTGAGATGCATGAAGAAATGGTGACAAAATAAATAGTTCAAATAGTTGTTATAACTTTTAAATTACTGAATGATAAAAATAACAATAACCTGCATTTTTTATTTAAAATAACAACACTGCATAAAAATGATATAGTACTTAGGAAAGTATAATTGCATTAAAATATTTTATTTAGAAAAGACATATTAAGCGTATGGAAAAAGACCAAATATTGTAAATATATCAAATTTACTGCAATATATAAAATGGCAACAGAAATTTTCCTTGAGGTTGGAAACAGATTTTTAAATTTATGAAAATAAGTACAGTCAAAATACTCTTGAAGAAGAAAAGAAAGTGAAAGTCATTTAGTCGTGTCCAACTCTTTGAGACCCAATGGACTCTATAGTCCATGGAATTCTCCAGGCCAGAATACTGGCGTAGGTAGCCTTCCCCTTCTCCAGGGGATCTTCCCAATCCAGGGATGAACCCAGGTCCATTTGTGTTGCAGGTGGATTCTTTACCAGCTGAGCCACAAGGGAAGCCAGGTATAAATACATGCTGTACCAGATATTAATACATAGTAGAAAACTATTATAATTAAGAAAGTGCACTGATGTTGCAGAGATAGACAAGTAGAATAATGAACATGACTAGCACAGAGCTATGAAAAGTTAATACATGACAGTCAACTTTAGTGGAAAAAGAACTTAAAATTGTATATATGGTATTGAGACTAGTATTTATCCATATTCAGAAGCAATGGGAATCAGTTACTGCTTCACAAAAATCATCCGTATCCAGATATATGAATTCCTAACTGTGAAATAAATTTTAAGAAAATGTATTTACAAATATTTTTAAGATTTAAAATAATCTTTTGGCTGCAAAACACATGTGCCAGCCACTAGAGAAAATATAAATACATCTTATCAAGGTAAAATAAATATTAGTTTTCGCTGTTAATTAAATACTTCAGACTAAAAGTCAAACCACAAAAATGAAAAAGATAATAATATCTGAAAAAAGAAAAAAGGATTCTAACCTAGAATATTTGGAAGCACACAAAAATCGGTAAGAATAAGACCAGAAAGGGGGAAGAGAGGCATTAAACTGTGTATAGAGGCATTTCTCAGGAATACTTTCAACTTGAGTAGTAAAAGTATTCCTGAGATATTTTTCTCAATTCTCTGTCCCTATCTCTCTTATTTCAGCCAGAGATCGTTCTCAGTGTTTAAGGGTTCACAGAATTCATTTGGGCCCACTAATAATCCTGGTGATCTCTCTACTTTAAGGTCCATAAACTCCATTACATCTGTAGAGTCCATTTTACCATGAAACACAACATACTCACCAGTTCCAGAGACCTAGGCTATGGACTTCTTTGGGATGCCATTCTTCTTGTCACACAATCAAAGCTAATTTTGTGCATTATAATTGGCTTCACATAATTCCATTTATGTGCTTGTGTGCTTAGTCGCTCAGTTGTGTCCAGCTGTTCATGACCCCTTGGATTATAGCCTACCAGGTTCCTCTGTTGAAGAAGGAAATGGCAACCCACTCCAGTCTTCTTGCCTGGAGAATCCCATGGACGGGATTCTCTGGTAGGCTGGTAGGCTGCAGTCCATGGGGTCGCACAGAGTCGGACACGACTGAAGCGACTTAGCAGCAGCAGTAGGTTCCTCTGTCCATTGGATTTCTATGCCCCAAAACAGGGAAAGCTAAACAACTGTTATTTTAAATGGTTATATAAATATGTGCTAATACTGCAAAACAAAATAAGGCTATACATCTGTCTAAATTTGTTTAAAAATTTACTTTTTTAAGAAGAACATGTGATTAAGAAGGACAGAAAGGTATCTCCAAAGATTTTGGTAATGATAATCCATTTCTTTAACTGGGTGGTGGGAATCATGCTGCTTATTTTATTATTCTTCTTTTGAAAAAAAAAATCTATTTATTTATTTTGGACTGTGCTGGATCCTTGCTGATACAAGGGCTTTTCTCTCGTTGCAGAGAGAAGGGGCTACTCTCTAGCTGCCGTGTTTGTACTTCTCATCGCAGTAGCTTCTCTTGCTGTGGAGCATGGGTTCCGGGGCACTCAGGCTTCAGTGCTTGCTGCACCTGGGCTCACTAGTGGAGGCTCCCAGGCTAAAGAGCACAGGTTCAACAGTTGTGGCACATGAGCTTAGCAGTTCCACGGCGTGTGGGATTCTCCCCCATCAGGGATTGAACCTATGTCTCCCGCACTGGCAGGCAAATTCTGTTCCACCGAGTCACCAGGAAAACCCTATTATTTTTCTTTAGATGATTATTTGTTGCGAAGGTTTAACCACTGAACCACCAGGGAAGTCCCCTTAATGCACTCTTAATTCTTTCTGGTACCATTTTTCCTCACACACAATTTACTGATGAAGAAGCACACTGGACTCAGCCAAAGTTTTGTTTCACCTGACAAAAATTAAAATTATATTAAATATAAAGTGATGTTTGCCTGAAACAATAACAATCCAAAGAGATTCTAACACCCATAAGTGAAAATATTGAAGAATACAGAAAATGGAACCTAATACCATGGGAGATGATAGTTTGAAAAGCATATCTCGAGAGAAGAGGAGTTTTAGGAAGCCACTCCAGTAATGTTCTATCTGTCCTCAACATAGTCTCAGTGGCCAAAAATATTTTTGGACTTGGTAGTTGAAAAAGTAAGTTTTTGCTATTCCAGACTTAATTCCAAATTTGCTCACATTTGTTTATGAAAAAAATTAAATCTTTGTCCCTGAAACTTGAGCCATCTGTGTCTCAGAGAGATGGAGAATAGAAGTACAGATAACAAAGAAAGAGGTTTGGCTGCAAGTAGAAACTGAGCATGTAAATAATGTCACTTTTTAAGCTTATTCTTTAGGATAAAAATCACATAAATGTGCTGTGAAATTTTCTATTAATATAACTGCTGCATACAATATGTGTGTATATATATGCACACACATATATTATATATGTATATATATATATATAACAAAACTGATAAAATACATGCATAGTTTGAATACAAAACATAAAGGTAAGACATTAAGACAATCTTAGACTATTTGGGCTGTGGTTATTAAAGCATTTTTGCTGTGAGTATCTGACTACAGTGATGTAGCCAAGACTGCCATAAGGCCTTTCTTTTCTTAAACATGTACATCACTTCTCCATCAAGAAACAGCATCTATTCCTCTCTTTCTCTTTAATCAGAACTTAGGCAGGGATTTGCTTGGCCAGCTGAATGAGGTAGGTAAGATAATAGTGCTTCAGAACTTAGGGCATCAGAATCTTGCAGTTTCTCTCTGCCTTTCTTGGAAAGCTCACTCTTATATTCCTGACAGGCTGTTTCAGAGGCATGAGTGCTGTGGAGAGAATGCACCTAGAAGCCCCAAGATCACACTAAGAGGGACAGAGTTCCTACTGAGCCTAACTGTCCAGTCATTCCCATCAAGACACTGGGCAGGAGGGTTAATTTGTCTTTGACCTTTTAGACCACACCAGGCACTGGCTGAATACCACAAAGTGAAGTCAGCTTTTGCTGTTGGGAGCAGAATTGTCCAGCTGAACTCTGCTCAATTTCCTGATGCATAAAATTATGAAATATAGTAAAGTGATTGTTATTTTAATTCAAAGCTTGTGGATAGTCTGCCATGTAGCAATTAATAACCAAAACAGTTACAAAGCAAAAACTCATTTGATTTCTAGATATTACAATACCACATCCAAACAATAAAATTAATGGGACAATATAATGAATTGTCTTAGACTCTCAAACCTGCAACTCCAGCTAATCTGCGGAAGGACTGGGCTGGCCAAAAAGTTGGTTCAGGTTTTTCCATAGCATCTTACAGGAAAACTCAACTTTTTGGCCAACTCAATAGTTTAACACAATGCTCCTGCTGCTGCTGCTAAGTCACTTCAGTTGTGTCCGACTCTGTGCAACCCCATAGATGGCAGCCCACCAGGCTCCTCCATCCCTGGAATTCTCCAGGCAAGCATATTGGAGTGGGTTGCCATTTCCTTCTCCAATGCTTGCATGCAGGCTAAGTCGCCTCAGTAGTGTCCAACTCTGTGCGACCCTACGGACAACAGCCCACAAGCTCCTCTGTCCACAGGATTCTCCAGGAAAGAATACTGGAGTGGGGTGCCATTTCCTTCTCCAGTTTAACACAATATCTGAGTGATGTCTTTATTTTTAATTTTAATAGGTAATCATAGTCTGATATAAAATAGTTTCTAGTTCATCAAAATTAATTATATATATAAATACCTGACATGCCACAATAATTTTATGTTACAATTTAATTATAAAAAATGGGTTTCCAGTTATGTAAAGTTTAAAAATAAAATAAAATTTAAAAAAAAAGAAAAAAATGGGTTTCCAGTTAATGCATAAAATTTTGCATTTCTATATGCATTTATTTATTCATAATACAGTCATTTATTCTCTGTTGGGACCCTGACTCTTCAGAATTTCATAAAACTTGAGACATTCAGTATATAGACCTGTCAATTGCTTCAAGTAGTGTTATAAATGAGAATGTGTATTTCAGATGAAACTATTTTTGACCTTTGTTTGCTGGCTGAAGTCATGAAGCCCTAAAAATTTACTGGGGAAGGAACAGATCAATGTGATCATCATTAACAAGAGTAAGTCATCTTTGTTTGTTGCTCAGTCCCTAAGTCATGTCTAACTCTTTTCCAACCCCATGGACTACAGCCCACAAAGCTCCTCTGTCCATGTGACTTATCAGGCAAGAATACTGGAGTGGGTAGCCATTTCCTTTTCCAGGGATCTTCCCGACCCACGGATCAAAACTGTATCTCCTGCATTGGCAGGCGGATTCTTTACCACTGAGCCACCAAGTCCATAAGTCACCTTACAGGTTCAAAATAAAGTCACATCAGAATTAAGGTGAAAATAACAATGAAGTAAGGTAGATTATGAATTTGCCCAGTAAGAAATGTGTCAGAAGTGGGATTTCGCATATCCATTTTATATGGGTAGGTCCACTCAGCTTACTACTTCTGAATCTTTCACCTAAAGAGCTTTTGCTTTCACTGACTGAGATTATGATGTGACTAAAATATCAAAAGTACAGTAACTCTGGTTTCCCATCTCAACCCTGCCCCTTACTATCCAAGAGCAAGTGGGCAGGTTATCCAATCACTCAGGGTCAGGTTTGCTCATCTGTGAAAGGGAGATAATAAAAGCCTCATAAGTAGTGTTGCAGATGACTCAAGACTATCCATTTAAAGCAATTAGAACAGTGTCGGGGCCATAAGACACACTCAATAAATTTTAGGTAGTATAACAGACATTGCTTCTACTCTGTAGTCAGTTTTTTGGTTTTGCTTTTTTTTTTTTTTTTTGAAATTTTGCTTTTGTAGGCAGAAGTAAGACATGATCTAAAAGAATCAGTAGACCTGGAAATAAAGGGGACAGATAGGAAAGATGTTAAAGAAATAGAAACAATAAGTCAACAAGGATTAGTAAGTGATTGGAGTGTAGGTATTAAAGAAGCAATTTTATAATTAATTTTTATAGTGAGTTTCTTACTCAGGTAACCAATCCAATGGTGTTTTTATCAACCCAAATGGATAATATAAAATGAGGGAAAAGTTTGGGTAAATTTGAGGATATTATACACATGTTCCATATAACCTTAATTAAGTATGTGCTCAGTATCAAAGCAAGATTTTGCCTGTATTCATTTATGAGTTTTGTGATAGGGCTTGGTAGAAACTTTGCTTCTTTAAGTGAACTCACATGGATGAAATAAAAACAATTAAAATGAGTAAAAACAAAAATGGGAGACAAGAATGTTAAAAGATACCATATAAAGTTTGAGTAAAGGAAGAAATATAAAACACTAAAAAGGAGGATTTAAGGAGGGTGAAGTAGGAAACAATGTTGTCAGAGAAGATCAAGCAATAGGGGATTCAGAGCATTTCTTGATATGTTTCTGGAAAGTAATCAATATCAATAGTAAGGAAACTTAGGTTATTTAGTTTCACTATTTTCAGAAAACAGAATGTTAAAACCAGAAAGAAACCAGTGTTAATCTGCCAGCTCACTTTAGTTTAAATTACTCTCTTATCAGAAAGTGGAAACCTCAAAGTTTACTCATATATTTGAATAATTTTAAATTGACATCCAAAAACAGTAGGCATCCAATTTTTCACAGTGCAAGTCTGCTTAACATAAGAAATTATAGACAAAGGTATTTTCCAAATATTACATCATGGTAAATGTAACAGTTATAACTATATATTGGGCTTCCCTGGTGGCACAGAGGTTAAAGCATCTGCCTGCAATGTGGGAGACCTGGGTTCAATCCCTGGGTTGGGGAGATCCCCTGGAGAATGAAATGGCAACCCACTCCAGTATTTTTGCCTGAAGAATCTCATGAATGGAAGAGCTACATTTATTTAAAAAACTGTGATTTTTTTAATTTACAGATGTTCTGTTGTTATTTTTAAGACATAAAAAAGGGTAATCTAAAGCTGGAAATAACTGCTACCTTTATTTTATTTAAAGTTAATATTCTTAATTTTATATAGTTTTACAAAGAAAATGATCAACCTCTCCAAGTATAGATACTGTTATTTCGGGACCTGTGGGATATTAAAAAAGCAAGACACAGTTTTGAAACCAACTGTTAAAACCTAACTGGAGGAGACATTCCATTTTTGATGCAAAAATTTGGTTTATTGATATATACCTCTAATACAAAAAGAATTCTTTTCTCAATACAAATAATAGTTATGGCTATATTTTAATATTATTTTATATAGTTCTTTCCCTTCTAAAGTCACCTAAATTAATATCTGTAGTTTTATTTCCATTGGTATAACTGAATTATATTTTACTTTAGCTATAAAAAGGAATTAAGCTAGATTTTAATAATACAATTGTAGATATTATACAGAATTTATGCATGGTAATTTTGGTACTACATTAATCAGGAAATAAAATCTGCATATAAACTATGATTTATTGAGGAAAATGCTACTTTACATCTGGTGTGTGGTTAAGATTTAATCCTGTATGCAACACATTAAGAAACTCATACTAACCATGGATTAAAATTAAAATTAAACTAAATAATGAAGCGTGTACCTAAAAATGATCTTATTTGTGATATCACTGGAAAATATCATATCTAAACTGTGGTATAAACAGCTTTCACAAATATAAATCACTATCAAACTTTATGAAAAAAGCCTTAACTTTTTATTAGTCTGAAATAATTTAGTAATACATTTCATTTTAGTATTATCCATATATCTTAAGAGCTGCTATGATGAAAATGGCAATAATACTATATACAAGGTATTGAAACAAGAAATATTATAAGGCATCTGAAATTTCTGTTTTCCATTTAATTTCACTTTCTTTAAAAATAAATATTTCAAGTGATGCCTGCTTGGAGCATATTAATGGATTTGTTGGGGTTAATGGGTTTTTTATTTTTTTCTCAGAAATAATGACATGTTTCTTTGTTTTACTGTCAACAAATTTTAATGAATACAAGATTGTAAAACACCATGATAAAATAAGATCATCCATTCCATAGTAAAATGTCTCTTTCTCTCTTTGTGTGGTTTTTTTTTTTTTTTTTTTTTTGCTACTAATCTATTATGAAAGAAAGTAAACTAAACTCCATTTTCCTTTTAAGTTATGGCACAAACTATGTATTTGAAAGAGTACACTTTGTATTCTTCTAGGATTAATATCAAACAATTGCTTAATAAATGTGGTCTCTAATTTAGAATGAAGGCCATTACAAACATTTCTGAAATTGCAAAAGAAATTTAAGTGAAGCATCTTTTATTTACTCGTTGAATGAAAATGTACACAGTCTCATTCAGTAATTTTCAAAAGTACTTCAATGTTGCATTTAAATTAACAGCAACCTTTTGAAAAGGAAAAAAGGCAAAGAATCAGTTACCACTATTTATCTTAATTTTTTTCTATTAAAATATATGAGAGTATTTCTTATGTTTAAATATCCTTAGCCTTCAGAAATTTTAGAATATAAATTACTTTCAGAACACATATCTATACTATTTGTATGTATTTCATAATATACCAGGAGAAGGAAATGGCACCCCACTCCAGTATTCTTGCCTAGAGAATCCCAGGGACAGGGGAGCCCTGTGGGCTGCCATCTATGGGGTCACGCAGAGTTGGACACAACTGAAGTGACTTAGCAGCAGCAGCAGCAGCAGCATAAAATACTGATTGATTATTTACAGTTTAGAAACACAACGATTAGTTAATTGTATAATGAGTTTTCCCTGATAACCAATGTTAGCAATTTAGAGTTCAACCTAATGCACCAGGGGTACAATGGAAGAGGAATGAGTTACAAGTTATGAAAATGTAAATATAAAGAAATTATAGGAGGAAAAGAGATTTAGTATCCAATATAAAGCTATGCCAAATTACTGAATATATTGAATATCTTAAAACAGAAGACTAAATACTTTCATTTTGATAAGCTGAAACTTTTTTACATGTGTACTGCATAACATTTATATCTTGAACGTATCCTTCTATATTCTCTGACTGCATGAGACATGTATATGTGCAACAAAAACAGTCCTTTGGGTTAAGTAAGTCTCAAGTGATTTTTATCATCTTAGTTATACACTGAGTCACATCATAAATAAGGTCCCAATAAAGAAAGTTACCCAAATAACTTCCATTTACTCTCCATTTTAATGATCTAAAATAAATATATTTTTTCCTTTGTATGACATCTTTGCTGCTACTGCTAGCTGCTAAGTCACTTCAGTCGTGTCCAACTCTGTGCGACCCCATAGACAGCAGCCCACCAGGCTCCCCCGTCCCTGGGATTCTCCAGGCAAGAACGCTGAAGTGGGTTGCCATTTCCTTCTCCAATGCACGAAAGTGAAAAGTGAAAGTGAAGTCGCTCAGTCCTGTCCGACTCTTAGCAACCCCATGGACTGCAGCCTACCAGGCTCCTCCTTCCATGGGATTTTCCAGGCAGGAGTACTGGAGTGGGTTGCCATTGCCTTCTCCGTACATAGACTTAAAAAATGTTATTTACTTTCTTTTGATATTAATATTTTGAAAAAGTATGTACTTAAGAAACAGAAGTCAATTACAAAGCTAAAAGGTGTCAAACAGTAGTAGTAATGAAATATGCTCCTTCCTATTGCCCACTTTTTTTCTATCCTCTGAATAGTAATTATACAAAAAAAGGTTTTTTTTAATCACTGATTAAAGTAAAACAGATTGTAAGAGATTTATCTGATTTGAAAATAATTTTAGTGAAGAATTAAAACTACTTTAAAATATAGATTAATAGAGGATAACAATATGGAAGAGGAGTAGGTGGACATAGAGTACATCTCTCTCCACGAATACATCAGGAATACACCTTCAGGCACAGAAGCTCCTGCATAACACCAGCTGAGACTGGGCAAGAGTACCTGAACACCAGAAAAGAATACACAGAACCACACAAAACTCGTGCTGTTTACAATGGCCAAGACATGGAAGCAATATAAATGTCCATAGACAGATGAATGGATGAAGAAGATGTAGTACATACATACAATAGAATATTACTCAACTATTAAAAAGCAAGAAATAATGCCATTTGCGGCAACATGGATGAACCTAGAGATGATCATACTAAGTCAGTTAGACAGAGAAAGACAAATATCATATGATATTGCTTATATGTGGCATCTGAAAAAAAAAGATGGAAATGAATTTATTTATAAAGTGGAAATAGACTCACAGACTTACAGAAAAAAATCTTGTGGTTACCAGTGGGAGAAGGGTGAGTTGGGGAGGGATAGATTATGAGTTTGGGATTGACATAAACACACTGCTATATTTAAAAGGGATAACCAACAAGGACCTACTGTACAGCACAAGGAATACTGCTCAATATTAGGCAACAATCTAAATGTGAAAGAATTTGAAAAATAGATACATATATCCCTAAAACTGAATCACTCTGCTGTACACCTAAAACTAATGCAACACTGTTAATCAACTATACTGAAATATAAAATATAAATAATATCTACAAAACTATATAGATTAATACAATGACAGCAGTATATCATATGAATGTTTGTGTTAGCAGCAGCAGCAGCATATCCAACTCTTTGTGACCCCATGCATTGTAACCTCTGTTACAGGCTACATGGACAGGCTCCTCTGTCCATGGGGTTTTCCAAGAACACTGCAGTGGGTTGCCATCTCCTTCTCTAGGGCATTTTCCCAACCCAGGGACTGACCCTGGGTCTCCTGCATTGTAGGCAGATTCTTTACCATCTGAACCACCAGGGAAGCCCAGTGTATCATACATATGAACACAAAATACTTGACTTGTTTTTATTTATTATCACAGTTCATTAACTACAAGTATTTGTTTTAATAATATATTTACTTTGAAATTCCATGATAAAGCTAATTTGAAATGCTCTGGAACTACAGTTAACATTTCAAATATACTTTATTGAATAACCAATAAATTACTTGATTAAACCATATAACCAAATAATAACTATAATGTCTTAATGAAAGACATTTTCTAATTTCATCATTTTTCCACATGAAATAAACTTTCAGTCATCACTTTCTATCTAAAGAGAGCACCTGTGGTTTGAAATCTGAAATGATACATTGGATTTCAATTGCTATTTTAATTTATTGTTTCTTCTTTTCAAAGCATGAAATACAAAGCATCAATACAGCATTCATACTGAGCTAAGATCCAATCATTCCAGGCTCAAGTAAGGGTCTCATCACGTTATCACAAGATTTCACACAGCTTATTATGCACTAGAGCAGTATGGACACTTTTTTAAAAAAAGCTTTTAAATGGTAACCATGCTGAGCTCAAATGAGACAATTATGGATTTAAGCAGATCTTAGTAGGAATAAGAAAATTATGAATATGAAAAACAGTGAAACCAAAAGCCTTTCCAAGGAACGAATATGAGAAGTGTGTATTTTACTGCTAATACATTTATATACTTTAGTCTTTCTTTTATTAGATTTATAAATTATTTGATAGGCCATTTCTCAAATATGGATAAATAAATGTATAATGATATTTTAAAGAGAATGTGAGAAAACATGTCTTGTTGACTTACTGCTTATACTTCTTGGAATTTTAGTATTTTGCATTTAATGATAAAGTTTATATATCTATGATCTTATATGTATGAATGGATTTTTCATTACTTATTTTACTAGCATGGTGAAAATGTTCAAGCCTCCCTATAGAAAGCTAGTGTTTGGGTTTCTCAACAGAGGAAAATGAATTCCTTTGATTCACGAATTTTCCAGTTTTCCACTGTTTGGTCATGTTGCATAGAATTTTATTGCTGTTTTCTGAAACATGAACTTCAGAATGCTACACATTTTTAAAGTATGTTTTCTAATGAAGTTGACCCATTAGATATTCATTTCTTTTTAACTTAAAATGACTGAACAAGACTGGACTTATTCTGACTTTTCTTACTAGAGTAACTAACATAAAAATTAGTTACTCTATCAGAGGAAAAATAATTCAACTTTGAGCTATTCTTCCTAACTTTTATTTATTTCCTGTCTCTATTAAGTGTGTAACACAACAAACTATGGAAAATGCTTAAAGAGAGTGAAATACCAGAACACCTGACCTGCCTCCTGATAAATCTGTATGCAGGTCAGGAAGCAACAGTTAGAACTGGACTTGGAACAACAGACCGGTTCCAAATCAGGAAAGGAGTCCGTCAAGGCTGTATATTGTCACCTTGCTTATTTAACTTATATGTGGAGTACATCATGAGAAATGCTGGGCTGGATGAAGCACAAACTGGAATCAAGATTGCTGAGAGAAATAGCAATAACCTCAAATATACAGATGATACCACCCTTATGGCAGAAAGCAAAGAACTAAAGAGCCTCTTGATGAAAATGAAAGAGGAGAGTGAAAAACTTGGCTTAAAGCTCAACATTCAGAAAACTAAGATCATGGCATCTTAGTTTTCATCTTAGTGATCATCCCATCACTTCATGGCAAATAGATGTGGAAACAATGGAAACAGTAAGAGACTTTCTTTTCTTGGGCTCCAAAATCACTGCAGATGGTGACTGCAGCCATGAAATTAAAAGACGCTTGCTCCTTAGAAGAAAAGCTATGACCAACCTAGACAGCATATTAAAAAGTAGAGACATTACTTTGCCAACAAAGGTCCGTCTAGTCAAAGCTTTGGTTTTTCCAGTAGTCATGTATGGATGTGAGAATTGGACTATAAAGAAAGCTGAACATTGAAGAACTGATGCTTTTGAACTGTGGTGTTGGAGAAGACTCTTGAGAGTCCCATGGACTGCAAAGAGATCCAACTAGTCCATCCTAAAGGAAATCCTGAATATTCATTGGAAAGACTGATGCTGAAGCTGAAACTCCAATACTCTGGCCATCTGATGCGAAGAACTGACTCATTGGAAAAGACCCTGATGCTGGGAAAGATTGAAGGTGGGAGGAGAAGGGGATGGCAGAGGATGAGATGATTGGATGTCATCACCGACTCAATGGATATGAGTTTGAGTAAGCTCTGGGAGTTGGTGATAGACAGGGAGGTCTGGCATGCTGCAGTACGTGGGGTCGCAAAGAGTCAGACACCATTGAGTGCCTGGACTGAACTGAATTAAGTGCTTCCCTGGTGGCTCAGACAGTAAAGAATCTGCCTACAGTTTGGAGAACTGAGTTCAATCCCTGGGTCAGGAAAATCCCCTGGGGAAAGGGATGGAGATTTTCGTGGACTGAGGCACCTGGTGAGTGACAGTCCATGGGCTCACAGAGTCTTGGGCATGACTAACTGACTAACACTAAGTGCATGTGAAATGTCAGCGTTTCATAAAAGTCGCTGGGGAAATTCAATACTTACGAGCATATAAAATGCATTGGGGGAGATTTGGGAAAGGGGAAAAAAAAATATGCTGCTTAGGTGTTTCTTAGTAAAAGAGAAGAGGAGGTTCTGGAAAGGCTGAGGAGTTGTTGTCCCACTCCTGTCTTGGATCACTAGTAGATTTATGGGTAGATGGGTTTCAGGAAGCTATAGCATAGTTAATATGACCAGTAGAAAAGCAGTCTAATTTGTTTGTTTTGTTCGGCTTCAGGTCCTGTGTACCCCAGATTGTACATGGTGAGCCAATAGACCCCCTCTCCAGTGAAGAAAACAAGCAGAGCAAGAGCCTAAGCTTAATGTAAAAGGAGAAGGATATGCTATCTAAAAGTGTTTCAAGAACCACTGGCTCTCTGAGCATCAAATGAAATGCTAACTTCTGAAACAGAGGTTGTAGTGTGTATAAAATTGCAATGATGCCTCTTATGAATCATAATTTCTTAACTAAAACTTATAGTCATAGAGAATGACCCTGGAAGCCCCAATGTGCTGAATAGTCATTGCATTAATTAGTTAAGCAAGGAGAAATTTTGATTATGCTAGGAGTAGAACTGCCTAAGAATG
This sequence comes from Bos indicus, assembly GCF_029378745.1. Taxonomy (NCBI): domain Eukaryota; kingdom Metazoa; phylum Chordata; class Mammalia; order Artiodactyla; family Bovidae; genus Bos; species Bos indicus. The sequence goes on along the minus strand of NC_091776.1, from coordinate 22,580,405 downwards.
ACCCCGGGTGGTCTGGACAACATGACATTTTCCAGCTATGGCTTATTTATACAGGGATGCTAAGATGGACGGGCTGTGACATTCCCTGGGCAACACGGATCTAGTTCTTCAGATGTACTATAGCTGGTGTTCCCAAGCAACTCCTGTAAATAGCAAGAAATCCACACTAAACGGCACCAAGTGGCCACATAGGTCATTTTTTTTTTTCAAACTCTAAAAATTAGAATCACAGAGTGGCATGGGGTTTTTCCATGGCCAGCTGTAGCTGGGAATGTGGCCTTGGCACACTGCTCCCTTCTTCGTCTTGCTGATTCTGTACTTGTGATTTTCTCCTATTTCAAAAAGTTCTACTCCTTAATCTATGTTTTCTGATTTTGCACAAGTCTTTCTGACACCTGGTCCTAGCAGCAGCTCTTAACAGACATGCTGAGAACAACACATTTTAAATCCCAACTAATAAAAAAGTTTATCTAAGTAGATGAATTACTCTTTCAGTCACTGAATTTTATAAAAATCTATTTGAAGAACATTTTTTCGCAACTTTGCATCTGTTAAGGCTTATTAAAAAAGCAGAAGACTTTTAGAAAAGAGAAGAACTAGAAGAGAAGAATGTTTTAAAATTAGTTAATTCTACAGTTCATTTTATTCATTGTGTAGCAGTGTTTTCTAAAGAAAATACCCCAAGAGGTAATTACTGACTAGTGGAAAGGGATATGTCAAAATGAACTTCACATTTATAAAATATAGGCCAAACCTCACACTGAAAGAACACATGCATGATAACAGGCATAAAATAAACAATGTCCACCCAACTTTTCGCATCTTTTTAAATATAACTTTTCTCCATATGCATTTGTTTGAATTTACAGGTTCTGGACTTAAGAACAACATATCTTTTAGCAGTTGTTTTTACATAAGAAATAAGACATATTTTAGCTAGGGAAAAAAAAAAACACATTATGTCCACATATTAAACCTATGCTATCTCAGTTTTGAGCTACATACTTCTAACCATTATTATATCAGTTAAAAAGTTTAGGTCTGTAAATTACAAGGAGTAATGGAAAAAGCCTGAGGAATTAAAGTTTTATTCAGGATATTTTAAGTCTTTTAAGTTAGGCACATTTCTCTATTCCAGAAATGGCCTGAGCTTTTAGTGAAAGATGTGGTGTATTTAGATTTTTGTGACGAGAGTCAAAATAGAATAACATGATAACTACTCATAAGTATCTTATTTCAGTCCTTCTGGTATCTAATAATATTTTTTCACTTCAGTTCAGTTCAGTCGCTCAGTCGTGTCCGACTCTTTGCGACCCCATGAATCGCAGCATGCCAGGCCTCCCTGTCCATCACCAACCCCCGGAATTCACTCAGACTCACGTCCATCAAGTCAGTGATGCCATCCAGCCATCAAATCCTCTGTCGTCCCCTTCTCCTCCTGCCCCCAATCCCTCCCAGCATCAGAGTCTTTTCCAATGAGTCAACTCTTCGCATGAGGTGGCCAAAGTACTGGAGTTTCAGCTTTAGCATCATTCCCTCCAAAGATATCCCAGGGCTGATCTCCTTCAGAATGGACTGGTTGGATCTCCTTGCAGTCCAAGGGACTTGCAAGAGTCCTCTCCAACACCACAGTTCAAAAGCATCAATTCTTCGGCGCTCAGCCTTCTTCACAGTCCAACTCTCACAGCCATCCATGACCACAGGAAAAACCATAGCCTTGACCAGACGGACCTTTGTTGGCAAAGTAATGGCTCTGCTTTTCAATATGCTATCTAGGTTGGACATAACTTTCCTTCCAAGGAGTAAGCATCTTTTAGTTTCATGGATGCAGTCACCATCTGCAGTGATTTTGGAGCCCCCCAAAAAATAAACTCTGACACTGTTTTCACTGTTTCCCCATCTATTTCCCATGAAGTGATGGGACCGGATGCCATGATCTTCGTTTTCTTAACGTTGAGCTTTAAGCCAACTTTTTCACTCTCCACTTTCACTTTCATCAGAGGCTTTTTAGTTCCTCTTCACTTTCTGCCATAAGGGTGGTGTCATCTGCATATCTGAGGTTATTGATATTTCTCCCAGCAATCTTGATTCCGGCTTGTGTTTCTTCCAGTCCAGCGTTTCTCATGATGTACTCTGCATATAAGTTAAATAAGCAGGGTGACAATATACAGCCTTGACGTACTCCTTTTCCTATTTGGAACCAGTCTGTTGTTCCATGTCCAGTTCTAACTGTTGCTTCCTGACTTGCATACAGATTTCTCAAGAGGCAGATCAGGTGGTCTGGTATTCCCATCTCTTTCAGAATTTCCCAGTATTGTGATCCACACAGTCAAAGGCTTTGGCATAGTCAATAAAGCAGAAATAGATGTTTTTCTGGAACTCTCTTGCTTTTTCCATGATCCAGCGGATGTTGGCAATTTGATCTCTGGTTCCTCTGCCTTTTCTAAATACAGCTTGAACATCTAGAAGTTCACGGTTCACATGTTGAAGCGTGGCTTGGAGAATTTTGAGCATTACTTTACTAGTGTGTGAGATGAGTGCAATTGTGTGGTAGTTTGAGCATTCTTTGGCATTGCCTTTCTTTGAGATTGGAATGAAAACTGACATTTTCTAGTCCTGTGGCCACTGCTGAGTTTTCCAAATTTGCTGGCATATTGAGTGCAGCACTTTCACAGCATCATCTTTCAGGATTTGAAATAGCTCAACTGGAATTCCATCACCTCCACTAGCTTTGTTCATAGTGATGCTTTCTAAGGCCCACTTGACTTCACATTCCAGGATGTCTGGCTCTAGGTCAGTGATCACACCATCATGATTATCTGGGTCGGGAAGATCTTTTTTGTACAGTTCTTTGTGTATTCTTGCCACCTCTTCTTGATATCTTCTGCTTTAGGATCACAGAAAACATCTACAGAGCTCATATCATACACATAAAGATATTATCTATGTAAGTAACCATTACTAAAATATATAATCTGACTTGTTTAGGGAGAAACTGATAGTGAAAATTTGTGATGGAGAAGTCTTTCTTTATAGTTTGTTTTTGAAACATCAAAATAAAACAAGGTAAAATAGGGTTAGTCTTAAAAATAATGTTAAATCACTTTATTTCATTTCAATAACCCAATTTAAATTGCATTTCATGACTAATTTTTAAAATTTAATTATTTTCAGGTCATACTATTAGATTTCCTACTTTAATATGTGTAAGATTAAAAATCAAGATTATGCAGAGGAAAATAGCTTTTTGACTATGACATTTAGAAAATAAATAGTATTGTACAGTGACACAGAAAAGTGAGTATTTTTCAATAAACAATACAATGTTTTTAGAAAAAAAGCACAGGGTTGGTGCAAAAGTAATTGCAGTTCTTGTACTGTTGAAATTTGCCATTTGGTATTGAATACCGTCTAAATAAATGCTATGTTATACATCATTTTAATGCACATTTCTTGCTCTATGTTGTTTTGACAATGACATTATTTGCTGTATATTTTTTAGACTTATGAAAATGGTGTTAGACAAAAAGCAAATCTGAGCTATTTTTTTGAGTTCAAAATATGTCGTAAAGTAGAGCAGACAACTTATAACATCAACAACGCATTTGGACCAGGTTGCTAATGAACAGAACAGTACAGTGGTGGTTCAAGAAATTTTACAAAGAAGATGAGAGCCCTGAAGATGAGGAGTGCATCTGGAAGTTGACAACAACTGAGAGCCATCATCAAAGCTGATCCTCTTACAACTACCCTGAGAAGCTGACAAAAAACTCACCATCAACCATTCTATGGTCATTTGGCATTTGAAGCAAATTGGAAAGGCTCAGTAACTGGGTGCTTCATGAGTTGACTGGAAATCAAAAATACTGTCATTTTGAAGTAACATCTCTTATTCTATGCAACAACAATGAACCATTTCTCTATATGACTGTGATGTGCAATGAAAAGTAGGTTTTATACAATTGGTGACAACCAACTCAATGGTTGGACCCAGAAGAAGCTCGAAAGCACTTCCCAAAGCCAAACTTGCACCAAAAAATGGTCATGGTCACTGTCTGGTGGTCTGCTGCCCATCTATCCACTACAACTTTCTGAATCCCAGTGAAACCATCACATCTGAGAAGTATGTTTAGGAAATCAATGAGATGCTCTGAAAACTGCAATGCCTGCAGCCAGCATTGGTCAACAGAAAGGGCCCAAATATTTTCCAGGACAATGACCACACATTGCACACCAACACTGCAAAATGAACAAATTGGGCTACGAAGTTTTGCCTCAGCCATCATATTCACCTGACCTCTCGCCAAATGACAACCACTTCTTCAAGCATCTCTGCAACTTCTTGCAAGGAAAATGCTTCCATAACCAGCAGGAGGCAGAAAATGCTTTCCAAGAGTTCATCGAATCGTGAAGCACTGATTTTCATGCTACAGAAATAAACATACTTATTGTGGTTGGCCAAAATGTGTCATTTGTAATGGTTCCTATTTTGATTAATAAATATGTGTTTGAGCTTAGTTATAATGATTTAAAATTCACAGTCTGATACCATAATTACATTTGCACCAACCGATTCAAGTTAAAATTATTATATAATTATTGCTTGCTGCTGCTGCTAAGTCACTTCAGTCGTGTCCGACTCTGTGCGACCCCATAGACGGCAGCCCACCAGGCTCCCCCATCCCTGGGATTCTCCAGGCAAGAACACTGGAGTGGGTTGCCATTTCTTTCTCCAATGCATGAAAGTGAAAAGTGAAAGTGAAGTCACTCAGTCGTGTCCAACTCTTAGTAACCCCATGGAGTGCAGCCTACCAGGCTCCTCCTTCCATGGGATTTTCCAGACAAGAGTACTGGAGTGGGGTGCCATTGCCTTCTCCAATAATTATTGCTTAGTTCAAGCTTATTACAGGATTAAACAAACAGTAATGAAGCAAAATCTCATCGAACTGTATTTATTTGTTTATCTGCTTAATAAATAGTGTACTAATCAATACAGACAAGAGCATGTTTAGAGATAGTTATGGCATCAAAATTCAAAAAAAAATAAGTCTCAAAAAGAAAATGAAACTTTCTTGTTATACAAAGCATACATAATAAATTTGATTTAATTACTATAGATAATTCACTAGAATATCCAAATCAGGTAATAAATAAATTATACATTTTTCACAAAATTTTTGAATATTTATTTTCTGATGCATTCATACAAACAAGGCTTGGTGATGCCAAAATTATTTACTGATATTCTGCTGTGCAGAGCTTTCACTCCTTTACAGTGAGCTTCATTCAGTTGGAAAATGCCTGTCAGCACTGTGTTTTGTGACACACAGTAATTACAAAGTTAATTTTGCAAATCTCATAAGCTTAGCGCTTTAAAGATTCATTTGAGTTCTTTAAATGATATGCCTAATAATATTTTGAGCATTTTAAACAACTTTATGAAACTCAAGTAAAATATCATATTAAATAAAAATGACATTGAGGTTCTTTCAAATCAATTTCTCCTTCTGTCATGATTCAAATGACAAATCTTTAATTTTAAAGGGAAGGTTTTAAAGGGAGGGTAAAATCTTAAAAGATAAGTAAAAAGAAAAAAAAACTGCAACAGTCTAATTTCAAAAGTGTATTCTTAAATTTAGTGTCAGCCATCTTTCTTTAAAGATTGGATAATTTCCAGAGAGTTACAATAGCTAATGTACAAGAGATTAATTTTTAAAAAATTTTATCAGTATCACTAGTAGTCTTTTAAAACCCAGTTCACTATAGTAGTCATATACTCTCTAATATTATAATGTAATATCAATATTTGAGGAAATAAAATTACTTAAATGACTTTACAGGTAAGCAATTCCATTGATCATAGTTGTCACAATATTCTTGAGAGAAGTAAAAACATATTAATGAACTATTGATGAGTTAGAAAGTGTTTTAGGACAGATTTGTTGACAAAAGGAGTAAGGCTAACTTTGGAAATAAAAAAATATATAATATAGATATTATGTATAATATAGAAATATGTATTATGTCTATATAGACAAAAGTGTAACAAGCTATTGTTTTACAAGATAAGGTTAATAAGATAAAATAACCTTCAGTTCAGTTCAGTCACTCAGTTGGGTCTGTTTCTTTGCAACCCCAGGAACCGCAGCACAACAGACCTTCCTGTCTATCACCAACTCCTGGAGTCCACCTAAACCCATGTCCATCAAGTCAATGATGCCATCAAACCATCTCATCCTCTGTCATCCCCTTCTCCTCCTACCCTCAGTCTTTGCCAGTATCAGGGTCTTTTCAAATAAGTCAGTTCTTCTCATCAGGTGGCCAAAGTATTAGAGTTTCAGCTTCAACATCAGTCCTTTCAGTGAACACCCAGGACTGATCTCCTTAAGGATGGACTGGTTGGATCTCCTTGCCATCCAAGGGACTCTCAAGAGTCTTCACCAACACCACAGTTCAAAAGCATCAATTCTTCAATATTCAGCTTTCTTTATAGTCCAACTCTCATATCCATATTTGACCATTGGAAAACCCACAGCCTTGACTAGATGGACCTTTGTTGGCAAAGTAATGTCTCTGCTTTTTACTATGCTGTCTAGGTTGGTCATAACTTTTCTTCCAAAGAGTAAGTGTCTTTTAATTTCATGGCTGCAGTCACCATCTGCAGTGATTTTTGGAGCCCAGAAAAATAAAGTCAGCCACTGTTTCCGCTGTTTCCCCATTCATTTGCCATGACGTGGGGACCAGATGCCATGATCTTAGTTTTCTGAATGTTGAGCTTTAAGTCAACTTTCTCACTCTCCTCTTTCACTTTCATCAAAAGGCTCTCTAGTTCTTCTTCACTTTCTGCCATAAGGGTGGTGTCATCTGCATATTTGAGGTTATTGATATTTCTCCCAGCAATCTTGATTCCAGCTTGTGCTTCCTCCAGCCCAGCGTTTCTCATGATGTACTCTTCATATAAGTTAAATAAGCTGGGTGACAATATACAGCCTTGATGTACTCCTTTCCCAACTTGGAACCAGTCTGTTGTTCCATGTCCAGTTCTAACTACTGCTTCCTGACCTGCATACAGATTTCTCAGGTGGCAGGTCAGGTGGTCTGGTATTCCTGTCTCTTTCAGAATTTTCCAGTTTCTTGTGATCCACACAGTCAAAGGATTTGGCGTAGTCAAGAAAGCAAAAGAAGATGTTTTTCTGGCACTCTCTTGCTTTTTCAGTGATCCAATGGATGTTGGCAATTTGATCTCTGGTTCCTCTGCCTTTTCTAAATACAGCTTGAACATCTACAAGTTCACAGTTCACATATTGTTGAAGCCTGGCTTGGAGAATTTTGAGCATTACTTTGCTAGTGTGTGAGAGGAGTACAATTGTACAGTAGTTAGAACATTCTTTGGCATCACCTTTCTTGTGTTGTAATGAAAACTGACCTTTTCCAGTCCTGTGGCCACTGCTGAGTTTTCCAAGTTTGCTGGCATATTGAGTGTAGCACTTTCATAGCATCATCTTTCAGGATTTGAAATAGCTCAACTGGAATTCCATCACCTCCACTAGCTTTGTTCATAGTGATGCTTCCTAAGGCCCACTTGACTTGCCATTTTAGGATGTCTGGCTCTAGGTGAGTGATCACACCATAGTGGTTATCTGAGTTATGAAGATCTTTTTTATATGGTTCTTCTGTGTATTCTTGCCACCTCTTCTTAATATCTTTTGCTTCTGTTACGTCCGTAGCATTTCTTGTGCTACGTCCGTAGGTTTATTGTGCCCATCCTTGCATGAAATGTTCCCTTTGTATCTGTAATTTTCTTGCAGAGATCTCTAGTCTTTCCCATTCTATTGTTTTCCACTATTTTTCTGCATTGATCACTGAGGATGGCTTTCTTATCTCTCCTTGCTATTTTTTGGAACTCTGTATTCCAATGTGTATATCTTTCCTTTTCTCCTTTGTCTTTCGCTTCTCTTCTTTACTCAGATATTTGTAAGGCCTCCTTAGACAACCATTTTGCCTTTTTGCATTTCTTTTTCTTGGGGATGGTCTTGATCACTGCCTCATGTACAATGTCACAAACCTCTGTTAATAGTTCTTCAATCACTCTGTCTACCAGATCTAATCCTTTGAATCTATTTGCCACTTCCACTGTATAATCATAGGACATTTGATTTAGGTCATGCCTGAATGGTCTAGTGGTTCTCCCTACTTCCTTCAATTTAGGTCTGAATTTGGCAATAAGGAGTTCATGATTTGAACCACAGTCAGCTCCTGGTCTTGTTTTTGCTTACTGGAAAGAACTTTTTCATCTTTGGCTGCAAAGAACATAATCCATCTGATTTTGGTATTGACCATCTGGTGATGTTCATGTGTACAGTGTATAGATGATTATACATGAATTTAAATAATCATGGTAAACTAGTTACTCATTATATTTTATTAATTTTTCACATTTTATATATTAGTACCGACTCCAAAATTGAAAAGGTTATTCATCCATTATTATTACTAGTGTTTACCAAAGGACCTTGGTCTGACATTGAATATCTGGAACATCAATAACATCATAACCACCAGCATTTCCAATGATTATGTTTGTGAGCTAAAGGTCTCTAAAACTGCAAGTTTTAGCACTTTCTAAAAAAGTTATTTTTCTTAGCATAACACACTTTGCAATCATTTTGTTCTTGTGGTTACTTTTATTTTACATAGACTTTACTCTTTCAAGAAAAGCATTTAGTTCACAATAAAAGTGAGTGGAAGTAGTGATTTTCCACATGTTTCCTATCCCACACACATGTACAACCTCTCCCATTATCAACATCGCTCACCAGAATGGTAAACTTTTTACACAAATAAGCCAACATTGACAGATTAGAAACATCCAAAGTCCATAGTTCACAAGAGAGCTAACTCAATGTTTTATGGGTTTGGACAAATGTATAATGATATATCCATCACTGTAATATCATATGCAGTATTTTCAACTGCCCTTAAAGTCGACTGCTCTATGTATCCTAACCACCCTCTTCATCCTCTTGAACAACTGATCTTTTCACTGCCTTTTAGTTTTGCCTTTTCCATAATGTCATATAGTTGAAATCATACACTGTGCAGTTTTTTTCAGATGCTTCTTTCACATAGAACCATGTATTTACAGTTCCTCTATGTCTTTTCATTTGCGAGATAGCTAGTTTTTCTTTGTATTGAATAATATTCCATTGTCTGGTTGTACCAGTTTATACACTGACTGAATGACATCTTACTTCCAGACTTTGTCAACTATGAATATAACTGCTATCAATTCTGTGTGCAGTTTTTTGTGTGGATAGAAGTATTCAATTTCTGTGCATAAATGCAATGGAGTGTGGTTGCTGGATCTTTCAGTAAGAGTACGACTAGTTTTTAAGAAAAGAACAAACTGTCTTCCAAAGTAGATATACCATTTTGCCTTCCCAACAGCAGTTCTTATTGCTCTATATCCTTGCCAGTACTTGGGTGTTGTCTGCATTCTGGATTTTAGCCACTCTAATGTTTGTTTATCAGTATCTTAGTGTTAGTCGCTCAGTTGTGTCCAACTCTTTGTGACCCCATGGACTGTAGCCCAACAGACTCTTCTGTCCATGAGATTCTCCAGGCAAGAATACTGGAGTGAGCTCACATGCCCTTCACCAAGTGGTATCTTATTATTGTTTTAATTTGCATTCTAATGACACAGGATGTAGAACACCTTTACTTATGATTATTTGCCTTTATATATTCTTTTGTGAGGTATTTGTTAGTCTTTGGTCCATTTTTAAATGAGCTCTTTCTTATTTTGCAATTGAAGTATTCACTATTTTGAATAATGGTCTTTTATTAAATGTGTCTTTTGAAAATACATTCTCCCCAACTTGTGGCTTATATTCTCTCATTAATTTTTATTAAAGGGTGGAAGTTACCAATTTCAGTTAAATACAACTTATCAATTATTTATTTCATGGAGCATCCTTTGGTATTGTATGCATTAACCCCTTTTGAAATAGTTTGGGTTTAAAAAAATCTATTTTCCCAACAGCTAACAATATTAAATATGTTTTTGTGTGTTTATTTACCATCCTTGGATGGTCTTTGTTGAAATGTCTGTTCAAACCTTTTCCCCATTCTTTTATTTAGTTATCTGTATTTGAGTTAGGAGGGTTCTTTATATATTATGGAAATAATTGTTTTCCCAGATACACATTCTGTAAATAATCTCAGTCTGTGGCTTGTATTTACATTTTCTTACCAGTGTCATTTGAAGAGCAGCTTTGAATTTTGATTATGTCCAATATGTGTCATTTTTATGACTCATGCATTTGGTGTCATATCTAAGAAATTATAACCTAAAGTAACAAAAATTTTGACAGACATTTTGAAATATGTAAGTTCTATATTTAACATTTGGGTCTATTCTCAGTTTGGGGGTATGTATCAAGGTTTTTAATGTATTAATGTCAAATAATTATAGCATCACTTGTAGAAAAGATTATCCTTTCTGTATTGAATTGCCCTTACGATTTTGTTGAGAATCAATTTACCATATATGTATGGGTTCTATTTTTAAATGATGTAGCCACATTTTATTGGTCACAGAAACCTTTTAAAAACTCTGTAAATCAGGTGGTTAGAATCCTCTAACTTTGTTACTTTCCAAAAACTATGGATGTATTAGTTCCTTTAAATCTCTAATTTGTTTTGCTTTTTTAAAAAAAATTTTTGATGTAATTTTAGAACTTACTTGTCTACTTCTAAAAACAAAACCTGGGATGGCTATTGTAACTGCCTGCATCTACAGATCAATTTGAGAAGAATTAGCATCTTAACTCGGAGAAGGCAATGGCACCCCACTCCAGTACTCTTGCCTGGAAAATCCCATGGACAGAGGAGCCTGGTGGGCTGCTGTGTATGGGGTCGCACAGAGTCGGACACGACAGTGACTTCACTTTGACTTTTCACTTTCATGCATTGGAGAAGGAAATGGCAACCCGCTCCAGTGTTCTTGCCTGGAGAATCCCAGGGATGGGGGAGCCTGCTGGGCTACCGTCTATGGGGTCACAGAGTCAGACACGACTGAAGAGACTTAGCAGCAGCAGCAGCAGTAGTTGGTATCAGAGAATTGGTTGAATCGCCAGTCCAGGTTCGATGCATGATACTGGATGCTTGGGGCTGGTGCACTGAGACGACCCAGAGGGATGGTAAGGGGAGGGAGGAAGGAAGGGGGTTCAGGATGGGGAACACATGTATACCTGTGGTGGATTCATGTTGATGTGTGGCAAAACCAATACAATATTTTAAGGTAATTAGCCTCCAATTAAATAAATTTATATTAAAAATAAATAAACTTTAAAAAAAAGATAATTGTTCAGTGTGGGGGAAGAAAAAAAAAAACACACACATCTGTTGATTTAGCTGTTTAAGAAGGAGAATTGACCAACTTCTGGTCAGAGACTCAAAACTATATACCAGGATGTATAATATATAATATATATATATACACACACACACATATATATATAATGTTCTTTCTAAAAATATTCTTACATTGGAGGATTAGACTATTGATTTGACACCGTTATTCTCTTCTAATATGAATACAGAGTGCTATGTATTGATTGTTCAATTTTTGTAATTCAAACTATATTCTAATATCCCCTGTGATTTTCTCTTCATAAAATATTTAAAAGTATACTATTAGGTTTCCAAATATTTAAAGAATTTTCAGAATCTGATTATTATTAACATCTATTTCAATTCTTTTATAACTAGAGAACATTGTGTTATTTTTAAATAAACATTATTTTTGAAATAATTTTAGATTTATATAAAATGTGACTATAATAGAGTTTTCCTGTTTTGCACACTGATTTCTCCTATTATTAACATCTTACATGAGGAAAGATAATTTTTTACAATTGCTGAAATAATGTAGATACATTATGATTATTAACTGAAAGTGAGTTGCTCAGTCATGTCCAACTATTTGTGGCCCAAGAACATGATAAAACCTAATCTCCTTCAGGTAAATTGGGTACTTAAAGGATGTGTTCTAAGATACCATCTGCAATGACATATTACATTTAGTCATGAATTTTTAGGCAAGCAACTGTTGACTGTGATAGTTTCTCAGACTTTTCTTATTTTTGATGATATTGACAGTTTTGAAAAATACTGGTCAGGCATCTTTCAGGACGACCCTCCACTGGAATTTGTCTAAAGGTTTTCTCATGTTCAGACCTAGGTTATAAACTTTGGAGAGAAGGACTTCAGAAATAAATTTTTGTCTTTATCATGTAAAATCAAGGGTATGTACTATTCAGCATCACTTATTATTGTTAATGTTGACCTTAGTTATCTGGATGAAGTAGTGTTTTTCAGGTTTTCCACTGTAAAATTATTACTTTTATTCCCTTTTTCATAGTGAATCTTTTGAAGGGGATCACTAGACACAAGTCCACACTTAAGAACTGGTGAGTTAATGTTCCATTTCCTTGAAGGTAAATATCTCTATAAATTGTTTGGAATTTTTCAGACCAGGAAGATTGTCTCTTTTCCCCCCACTTGTTAATGTATTCAATAATTTATTTGTATTAGTATGAACTCATGATTATTCTACATTTAGGGGTTATGTTAAAGGGTCATAAAGCAGACAGCTGAGCAGAACTTCTAATGTCTACAGCCAGAAAAATATGAACAAAGAAATATTCATTCATAAGCCAATGATAAAATGAATATCCATGAGTCCACATTGACATAAATAAATGACTGAATAAATAAATACATCACAGAAGAGACAAAATCTCCCATGCAGAAGAATTCTAAGTAATTTATTTAATAACCTACCTTCAAGGAGTTGGAGCATGACTTCTCATTCCACAAATGCAGGCTACACATAGTAACTTTCTTTTAAAAAGTACACCATGGTAATGAGACATTTGACTTTCCAGTGGAAGATGCAGAGTTATTTGACTCCACCGTAACTTCACAGTGGAAAAATCTGTCAGTCCTCAGCCAGGTGTTCAAGTCAACATAAGTAGTAAAAATCATGTTGATAGTATTTATTTGTGATATGTTACAAAACTAAAGTTTTATCTTTGTGTTCTTTCTTCTAAAGACCAGTAATCCTAGTCTAAATAGAGAAAAACATCAGACAAATTCTAATATAGGGCTAAACTACAAAATATCTGACCAGTATTCCTCAATACTGTCAACATTATCAAAAGCAAGGGAAGTCTGAGAAAGTATCACTGCCAAGAATACTTAACATAAGGAGACATAATGACTACATGCAATGTGTATCCTCCATGGGATCTTGAAACAAAAGAAGGATATTAAGCAAAAATAAAGGAAATCTGAAAAAAAAATATGGGCTTTAATTAATAAAAATCTTTCAACATTGGTTTAGTAATTCAAACAAATATGCTATACTAATATGCTAATAATAGGGAAAACTGAGTGTGAGGTAGATGGAAACCCTCTGTACTACCTTTACATTTTTCTGTAAATCTAAAACAATGCTAAACAATAAAGTTTATTTTAAACAAAATGACTTTCAAAATACACAGTAGACATATTTCCTTAATAATAGTAAGTTACATACATGCTTATACATATATGTATTGATCTACCTCAGAGAACAAAACCAGTATTTAACAACTAATTAAAACAACATGAGTGGGGAGAATAGAGTGAGGCAGAAGATATGCATGCATCTCAAAGGCAGAGTGATGTATATGCTGTCTGACTGTAGCCTGAAGTTACAAATTCCTCAAGTTTCTGCAGATATGCTTAGTCTGGAACATATGGAAGCCCCAGGGTTTGGTGCCCTGCAGTCTGTCAGATTATAACTTTAAAATTGCAAGGGACTTCTACCTGCAGTAAGTGTTTCCCCATCTTTTTTTAATTACCTTTCCTTGGTAAATGTGCTTAATGATATTTGCCCTTAATAGTGGAACCTGCATTTCCATTGTGTTATATACATATATCTTCTTCCTCACAGAAAATGACTATGGGGCCAAACCTTTGTTAAAGATTCATATGTCATTCAATTACACCGAGTGAATCTGTCTTTGAAAATTTCTTTTGGGGTAGCAATTTGCCATAATTATGCTGGTTGGGCAACAACAGTTACATTAATTTTACATGAAATGAGAAATAAATACACTGCTAGCTGCTGCTGCTAAGTCGCTTCAGTCGTGTCCGACTCTGTGCGACCCCATAATCAGGCTCCACCGTCCCTGGGATTCTCCAGGCGAGAACACTGGAGTGGGTTGCCATTTCCTTCTCCAATGCATGAAAGTGAAAAGTGAAAGTGAAGTCGCTCAGTCCTGTCCGACTTAGCGACCCCACGGACTGCAGCCTACCAGGCTCCTCCGTCCATGGGATTCTCCAGGCAAGAGTACTGGAGTAGGGTGCCATTGCCCTCTCCGATAAATACACTATGTATGCACAATTACAGAATTGTTATGCATAAAACAGCATACTCTACAAAACAACTCAGGTTAACTACTTTAAAATTAATCCCATTTTTGGTAGCTCTGGCAAACTACTAGTATTATTTGAACTACTATTCTTATATATTACACAGATTCTGGTGTCTACAAAATAATCAAGTGTCAAAAAAGTGTTTTTCTTTTTCATTTTTCTTAAGCTTGCTTGTTTCTGTTTATCCTTAATGGCATTAAAAATAAAGATTTTAGAATTTAACATGAAACACATTTTTTCTAATGATGAACTTAAAATATATTATTTCCAAGACAAAATAGCCACTTAAAAAAAAACTTTTCTATTTCAAATGAAAACACATTGAAAGAATATTTGAACTAATACACAAAAGCACAGGAAGATACTAAAGAAAATTTTTTTAATTTATTTCTGTCTATAAATATATATACCTTTCAAATTTTTATATATAAATCTCTCTGAAACTACCTGAAAATAATATATTAGTGCAATCCTTGTTATGAAACTTGCATTTGACAAACAATGAATCATTATAGATGAATGTAACTTAGATTCATGCAGAGGTAGAGTACTGATTGGTTCCCACAAATATGTTCTAAGGAAGACTAGTGAGTAAATGGCATCTAACTGTAGTGCAGACAGAACTGGTGTCCAATTAAATGATAGTCTATGATGGTTTCATAACTTTACTGCTATCATTTCCCCATTTATTAATTTCACCAATAAATACTCAGCCTAAATGGAAAATTAATCAAATCAGTTGTTTGAAAACACGTAGATGCAAAAATAGGCTTCCCTGTGGGTCCAGTGGTGAAGAATTTGCCTGTAGGAAATGCAGGTTCAGTCCCTGGGTCAGGAGGATCCCCTGGAGAAGGAAATGGCAACCACTCCAGTATTCTGGCCTGGTAAATCCCATTGACAGAGGAGACTGGCAGGCTACAGTCCACAAGGTTGCAAAGAGTCAGACATGACTTAGTGATGAAAGAACAAGATGCAAAAATATCTCAAAGTTACTTCAGTAGTTTAAAATACTTATTTAATTCAATTGAATAGTATTGACTATGTAAAGTAGACAAAACCAAAATCTAGATTATTTTACATGAAAAAATTATCGGTATAAAAATTGAGAGTTGGTCTAAAAAACTAAATTTGTGTTTATATATTTATGCAATGGAATATTATGCCACCATAAAAAAAAATGAACTAACACCATTTGCAGCAACATGCATGGACCTAGAGATTATCATACTTAAGTGAAATAAGCCAGAAATAAACAAACAACATGATACTGCTTATACAAGGAATCTAAAAAAAATTTTAAATGCTACAAATGAACTTATATACAAAACAGCAACAGACCCACAGATATAGAAAACAAACTTATAGTTGCCTAAAGTGGAAAAGAGGGGCTAAATTAGGAGTTTGGGATTAACATATACACACTACTATATATAAAAATAGATATCCAACAAGGACATATTGTATAGCACAGGGAACTATACTTAATATTTTATAATAACCCATAAGGGAAAAGAATCTGAAAAAATAAATATGCACATATAACTGAATTATTTTGCAATACACCTGAAAAACAACTGTGCAAATTAACTGTACTTCAATTTAAAAAAAAAAAAAAAGAAAGCAAAAAAAAAAAAACTTGGTAATTCAAGGTAAACTCTTGTTTTGTCTTAGAATTTCTTATTTAATTTCTAAAGTGAAAAAGATTTCCATGCAGATGCATTATCTTCTATTGAAATTAGTCAGTATGAATCACTAAGGCACATTTTCCCTCAAGTTTCCAAATGATTCTAGCAGACTATTTTATTCACAAAAATATTTGGATGAAATATTTTGTAAAACTGAACCAATTTGTATGTTATGAAATAAACACCCACTTCCATATGTTCATGTTAATTAATTTCCAAAGTGTTAGCTTGCTGTCATGTAGACAAATCCATAAAAGAGCATAGACCACTCCACCCCCGAGACAATGAATGACAAGGCTCTGGCAGCACATGGTGACTAGGTCATTTCTTTTTCCATCTAAAATTATACCTGACTAGATTAGAAAACACCAAAATACCACAAAAAATGATCTATATTCTTTGTGCTTCAGGCTGACCAACTCAAAGCAATATGCAGAAATGTCTACAGAAAGGCACATATATGGCTAAAGAAGGTGACGGAAATCAATAGAATTACTATTCAACATTTTGAATTACTTCTATTGAAGCTACCATTGACTTCTGCACCACATTTTAGTTGGGCCAACTGCTAAAAATCAGATTTACTTCCTAATATTGAGGAGAAAAATAACTTGAAATCTTACAGCAAATTAGGTTAAAATATAAACAATTTCCCCACGTTTTAAAAGATAACTAATATAATGAATGAATAGGAAAGGCAGACTCCCAGAAATTATTAACTTCACAGAATAAATATGAGAGTTTCATACACATCTTGATGATCTAGATCAACAGTCAAAAATATTTATCTAAACATATAAAGTTAGTACAGCAGTGTTTGTTTATACCCAGTTCCACTAAAATAAAGGAACAAGTGAAAAGAGACATGGATATCATTCATAAAACTGCATATAACATATCATGCATATAACTGAAGACAAAATAATTTTATGCATCAATCTCATTAAAATGAAAAGGGAGACATTACAACTGATATCACAGAAATACAAAAGAACACTGATTGTTGTGAACAACTATGCACCGACAAATTATACAACCTACAAAAAATGAATAAATTTCTAGAAACAGATGATTTACAAAGAATTGATCATTAAGAATAGGAAGATCTGAAAACCAATTACCTATAAGGAGACTGAATCAGTAATCAGAAACTTCCCCAAAATTTAAAGTTCAGGATTATATGGCTTTGCTGATGAGTTCTACCAAATATTTAAAGAACAATCAACACCAAACATTCTCAAACACTTCTAAAAACAAAAGAGAAGGAAAGACTCCCAAGTTCATTTTATGAGGCTAGCATTACTCTGATACCAAAATGAGGCAAGGAAACCACAAGAAAAGAAAATTACAGGCTATTGTATCTGATAAATACAGATACAAAAATCCTCAACAAAATACTAGCATACCAAACTCAACAACACATTAAAAGAATCAAACACCATAATCAAGTGGGATTTATTCCAGCAATGCAAGGATGGTTCAACATCTGCAATTAATAAAAATGATATACCACACTAACAAAATAGAAGGATAAAAAGCCTATGAGTATCTCAACAGATGCAGAATAAGCATCTGACAAAATTCAACAGTCTTTCATGATAAAAACTCAACAAATTGGGAATTGCCGGAACATAACTCAGTATATGACCCAGGCACAGCTAATATACTCAACAGTGAAAAACTGAAAAGTTTTTTTCTCTAAGATCAGGAACCTGACAAGGATGTCTACTCTCTCCTTTTTTACTGAACATAGTATTTGTTAGTCAAGGCAATTAGATAAGAAAAAGACTTCCCCCCGCCAAAAAAAATAGCAATCTTCAAATTGAGATGAAAAATTAAAACTGTCTTCATTTGCTGATGGTATAATATTATATATAGAAATCCTAAAATCTCCACCAAAAGAGGGCTAGAACTAATAAATTTAGTAAATTTGCATGTTATAATATTATACAAAACCAGTTGAAGTCTATACACAAAAAATAATATATCAGAAAAAGAGATTAATTTATAATAGCATCAAATAGAATACAGTATCTAGGAATAAATGTAACCAGGAGATGAAGGATCTATGCACTGAAAACTATTAATATGACATTAATAAAAGAAACTGAAAAGACACAAATGAAAATACAATTGACCTGACCTTTGAACAACATGAGTTTGAAATGCAAAGATCCACTTAATGTGGATTCTTTTTCAATAAATACATACCCTAGTACTACCCAATCTGCAGTTGGTAGAATTTCCATAAGACTCCTAGAAGAAAAATAAGGGCTAAGCACCTTGACATTGGTCTTAACAATATTTTTGGACTTGAAACCAAAAGAAAAGTCAAGAAAAGCAAGGATGTCTACTCTCACCCCTTTTAAAAAATTTTATTATACTTAGAAAAGTTTTTTATCTACCAGCTAATAAAATAACATATATTAGTTTTTCTAATTTGAGCTGTAAAATAACCTGTTACAGACCTTTCCCCATTAACACAGATAAGGTTTTTCGAATGTCATGTAACCCAAGAATATGTGATTCAGCTTTTGTTAGATATAGTGGGGCTACATCAAACTAAAAAGATTCTGCACTATAAAGGAAATCATCAAAAGTGAAAAGACAACTTATAGAATAAGAAAAAATATTTACAAATCACATTTATGATAAAGGGTTAACTTCCAAAATAACTAAGGTACTCATACTATCAAAAGGAAGACAAACTGATTGAAAAATAGGTGGAGGAACTGAATAGACATTTACTGATGAAGACATACAAATGGCCAATAGGTACCTGAAAAGATGCTCAGTACCACTAATCATCAGAGAAATGGAAATCAGAACTACAGTGAGTTATTCCCTTATATTGTTTCAATGACTATCATGGAAAAGAAGAAGGATAACAAGTGTTGCGGGGGATGTGCAGGAAAAGAAGTTAACATGCACTCTTGCTTGGTATGTAAATTAGTGCAACCACTATGGAAAACAATATGGATATCCCTCAAAAATTTAAAAATAGAACATGTGATCCAGCAATTCTACTTCTGAGTATATACCCCCAAAAATGAAAATAAGGATATCAACAGACATCTATACACCCAAGTTCATATCAGATGATATGGAAACAACCTAAATATTCACCAACAAATGAATGAATAAGGAAAAAGTAAAATAATTTTGTATTTCTTGATAGTAACAAAAATTCGCAACCTAATTTGGCTATATTCTTTATCTTAGATATTCTTAAAAATTTGAAACAAAAGTGATCTAACTTCATAATTTTCAGTATCATTTTAAATGGACTACATTTGCTGGTGTCTAAGATTTAGACAGGTCGTCAAACTCAGTGAAATCATAAGAAATTTGTTCCATTTTCATGAAAAATTCCACCATTATAAACACGCATTGATTACATTTAGAAAAGTCTTATCTACCAGCTAATAAAATAGCATGTATTAGTCTTGTTACTTTGAAATGTAAAATAACTTACTACAGACCTTTCCCCATTAACACAGATAAGGATTTTTGAATTTTATGTAACCCAAGAATATGTGGTCAGCTTTTGTTTTTAAACAGTTTGGTTCTACTTTCCTGAATTCAAGAGAAAATCATTTTGTCTCTGAAAATCTCCTACCTCTCCTGTAATTATCTAAGAAGACTGCAATGATATTTTAATCAGTGGTTCTATACACAATACAGTGTAAAATCATGTGGAGTTTAATTTTTCTGTATCACTTAGTCAGGGCCATTAGGGTATAACATTGCTCTTTAATTGCTAATATATCATGATTTCAAATGATTTTTATACTCTGGCAATAATATAGATCATGTTCAAAATATAGCTGCAATTATTACAGGTTATTTTATGGTTTAATTCATATACCTACCTGACCTTCAAAACATACTACATATATATTATTTTAATAATGTTTTCCCATTACTATTTTTGGGGACAGAGTAAACTTAATAATAAAAATAAATAATGTGTTACAGCAATAATTTATTTACATAAATTTCTCTTAGATTAACTCTAAAGATCACCTAATGATAAAAGCACAATAGCAGTAAACTTGCTGATTTGGTGTTCTAACCTCAGAAAAGCAGCTTGAGAGATTATTATGCAAATCATAAACTCTGAATTCACTAAAATGAAAAACAAGATGGAAATTTTATGCTAACTTTTGGAATTACTTCAGTACTTTCATACTTTTCCCCTTCACATATGCATGATATTATTATGTATTTCTTTAAAAATATCTCACAGTTTTTCCTAAAGAGAAATAAATATCATAACTTTGTTGTTTATCATCACTTCACATTAAAAAGTAATACACTTCAAGAATTCTAAAGTTTTTCATTCACTTGATGGGAATCTTAGTCTTCAAAGTTACATTTCAAAGAATGTAACTAAAAATAATTTACATGACAAAATCTTTGGTGAATTCTGAAATATTCTCATGCAATTTTTATTTTTTAAAAATTTTCTTTGAATTTGCCATAACACAAGTCAGTCTTTCCACCAGAAAATCAAGTTTCCTTCAGTTATAGCTACCAATCAAATCAAGTATGTAGAGCAATGAAGTAGAGAGGAGCTTTCCACCCTGAAACCGCATGGTATCCATTCTGTTATACAACATATGAATTCCTCTAGATTATTTATAAATGCCTCTCAAATTAAGGTTTTGATTTGCATATGTACTTATTTGTTTAAGAAAGGATACAATGGCCTCTAGTGGTACAGAAAAAAATGCCAATGTTTAATTCTTCAAACAGTAACTAAAAATATTTTTAATGGAAATAAAATTTATGATGCATGCTACATTGCAATTTTTCAATTACCTTCTTTTAAATTATGCAAATAAACAGTAAAATACACTCGATTGTTACATACATAAAGTGCCTACTTAAGTATAGGTTATAAAGTTACTGAACATGTTTCACTGTAGAGGATATGAATTATTGTTGAAATAATTATAATAATTTGAATATTTATTCATATTTTAAAGTGTATATTGACTATAGATGTATTTGTGAACAGTCAAAATAATAACTGGTAATTTATTATGTGCAGAGAACAGTGCTGTTTTATTGGGTTGGCCAACAAAGTTCGTTTGGGTTTTTCTGCAAGATGTTCTAGGAAAACTCAAACGAACTTTGTTGGCCAACCATATATATATACTGGAGAAAGGAATGGCAACCAATTCTGGCATTCTTGCCTGGGAAATCCCATGGACAGAGGAGCCTGGCAGGCTACAGTCCATGGTGTCCCAAGAGTTGGACATGACTTGGCGGCTAAACCACCATACATATATTCAATAGCATTTTAACTCCGTGGCAACCAGATCAATTCACATTATTGTAACTCATAATGACCTCTACTACTAGAGCTTTTCCTTTCCTAAAATATGTAACTCGTATTTCATAACAAAGAAATCTAACTTCACACCAAGTTTTCTGTCTCCTGAACATAAAATCTCAATACCTATTTCATAATATATTAACACTCAATATAATGGCATGACATATAAATGTAGAATGTAAAAAACTAGCTCATCAATAAAAATGGTGAAGATGCTTTATGAGAATAAACAATATTGTGTATTATAATGGCATGAAATTTTAAAATAAAAGCTCATGTAATTTTTAAGGTTATATATAATATTAAAAATTCATTTGTTACTATATTTATAATTTAAGATTGTACATCAGTCAATTTCAAACTATTTTGATAAAATCAAGTCTTGTTAATTTTTATATTGGACTTAGTTGCTAACATACTTTAGGTTTCATCAAATACATAAAGTAAAAATGGAGATTTTGTTGCTATCTTCTTCAGAAGACTGAACTATTTTAACCACTGGATATTGCAAATGAAGCAAGCTGGTGCTCATTTTCTTAGAAATTTTCTAAGGAATAGCTAAAGATTTCCACAACTTTGTCAACTTAGCATGAAACTATTCCTTCCCATTTTCTCCTTTCTTCTTCATCTCTTTCCTTCTCTCCTCTGTTTATGTCCATTCCTTCCTTCCTTTTGTGTTATGACTAATATTAAAGTATAAGCATCAAAAATTCACTGACTTTGGTGTACAAGTCTATGAGTTTTAGTACATGTATAAGTTTGTCTAAAGACCACTATAAAAAGGATACAGAAGAGGTCCATCATCCCCAAAACTCATTTGCGCTCCCTTTGTAGTCAACACTCCCTCCAAACCTAACCTCTGACATCCACTGATCTCTGTTCATACAGTGCTTCCCTTCTCTAAAACATCATATAAAATAGCACCCTATAGTATATAAGGTTTAGGAAATAACTTCTTCACTCAGCAAAATGCCTTTGAGAGTCACTTCTAATACTGGGTTTACCAATAGTCTGTTACTTTTTCTTGCTTGGTATTATTCCATTGAACAGATGTACTATAGTTTGTCCATTCACCTGTTAAAAGACTTGTGTGAGTACTTTACAGTGATTTAAAGATATATTCCTGCCCAGTTTCATGTGAACAGAAGTTTTCATCTCTCTAAGTTAGATAGCCAGCTGGTTATAAAGTAATTCTGTTTCACTTGCTGTGTCACACTGATCTGTTTCTAACTTCCAGATACCCCTCTGAAAATAAATTCTTCAATCTGTATTATTTTTCATTTTCAGTTCATTTTCCCTATGCATCTCTACCAAAATTTTCAGCTTATATTTAGGAGATTGCTTACTTTAATGAAATTTCTAAACCTTCATCTTTTTCTCATCATGGCTTTGAGACAGTCTCTTTTTATGCTCTTAGTTTTCTGTGCTGAGCATAGGAAAATCTCTGTGCTGAGATTTTTCTGTTTTCCGTCCTCTAAGAAAACTCTCTGACACATAGGGAAAATGAATATATATGTGCTTTTTTGGAGAAGGAAATGGCAACCCACGCCAGTACTCTTGCCTGGAAAATTCCATGGATGGAGGAGCCTGGTAGGCTACAATCCATGGAGTCATAAGGAGTCAGATATGACTGAGCAACTTCACTTTTCATGTGGATACATACATACACACACACACACACACATACATATATAATGTAGTTTTTTCCAAATTGAATTTGGTTTTCATTAGTTTATTGGGTAGGGAACAGACATGGGACAATGCAGAGAAGAAACATAGATTATTTTGACATATTCATTGAATGGTTCTTTCGATTATTCTCACAGGTTATAAAAGGGGCCACTGTGGGGGCAGGGGAGACACATACTATTAAACTGACTAGAATGACAACATTCATTGGAGAAGCTGTCGTAAACAGCCTTGAGTATAGCAGTGATGATACAAACAATATGATGCCCTAATAACCATCTCCTTGGCTATTAAAATGTTGCATCACATACTTAAATTACTGTACTACTCGCTACTCTTTCAGATATACTCAAGAAATATGCAGTTCCTCAACAGTTTTCTGATGGTTAGTGGTAAACTGTGATTTTCATATCAGTTCTAATTTTTCAAAAATCCTGCCAAAAAAATTCTTCCCCATCTGCTGCTGCTGCTGCTGCTGCTAAGTCACCTCAGTCTTGTCCGACTCTGTGCAACCCCATAGATGGCAGACCACCAGGCTCCCCTATCCCTGGGATTCTCCAGGCAAGAACACTGGAGTGGGTTGCCATTTCCCTCTCCGATGCATGAAAGTGAAAAGTGAAAGTGAAGTCGCTCAGGCGTGTCCAACTCTTAGCGACCCCATGGACTGCAGCCCACCAGGCTCCTCCATCCATGGGATTTTCCAGGCAAGAGTACTGGAGTGGGGTGCCATTGCCTTCTCTGCTTCCCCATCTATCATTTATCTATTTCATTTGTCAATAATTATCAATAGACTATTTCTTATTATGGATCCTGTTAGAAAACCTGAAATATAATGAAACCAACAGCATAGTAGCACAGTAATCTGTGTTCACTATTCTGGAATTCAGATTAAGTTACACTAAGAAAATTGTTTTGCCCCTATAATGTGGTAAGTCATAGCCTATAGCTCTGAGCTTTAATAGCCTATACAAACTACCATGAATTTGTGGATGCTATTAGTCTATGATCAGCTCCTTAGCTTCTCCCTCATTCAAGTCTCTGATTCTCAAGGACAACAACATTTTGGAACTGGAATAATGCTTATTTTCACTAATGACTATTCAAATCTTTAAAATAATAAATATGAATATTATAGAGTCAGACATGACTGACTGACTGAACTGGACTGATTGACTGAACTGAACTGATTATACTGACGTAAATATACTGATTATACTGACATATGGGCTTTCCAGGTGGTGTTAGTGGTAAAGAATCCACCTACCAATGCAGGAGACACAAGAGACCCAAAAGACACAGGTTTGATCTTGGGTTGGGAAGATTCCTTAGAGTAGGAAATGGCACCCCACTCCACTATTCTTGCCTGAGGAATCCCATGGACAGAGGAGCCTGAAGACTGTATACTATGGGGCCACAAAGATTTGGACATAACTGAGTACAAAATACTATATAAGGTCAAGTAAATCCTCAGAGTCTGCAAAATTTATATAAAAAATTAAGTCATTGTTGCGAAAGCAAAATGAGTCACATATGAAAATCTTTAAAGTTCAAGGTTAAACTATGGATCAATTCAGTTTAGTCGCTCAATCGTGTCCAACTCTTTGTGACCCCATGGTCTGCAGCAGGCTAGGCCTCCCTGTCCATCACCAACTCCCCGGAGTTTACTCAAACTCATGTCCATTGAGACGGTGATGCCATCCAACCATCTCATCCTCTGCCATCCCCTTCTCTTCCTGCCTTCAATTTTTCCCAGCATCAGGGTCTTTTCAGTTGAGTCAGTTTTTCAAATCAGGTGGCCAAAGTATTGGAGTTTCAGGTTCAGCATAAGTCCTTCCAATGAACATTCAGGACTGATTTCCTTTAGGATGGACTGGTTGGATCTCCTTGCAGTCCAAGAGATTCTCAAGAGTCTTCTCCAACACCGCAGCTCAAAAGCATCAATTCTTCAGCACTCAGTTTTCTTTATGGTTCAACTCTCACATCTATACATGATCACTGGAAAAACCATAGCCTTGACTAGACGGACCTTTGTTGGCAAAGTAATGTCTCTGCTTTTTAACATGCTGTCTAGGTTGGTCACAACTTTTCTTCCAAGGAGTGTCTTTTAATTTCATGGCTACAGTCACCATCTGCAGTGATTTTGGAGCCCAAAAAAGTAAAGTCTGCCACTGTTTCCACTTTTCTCCATCTATTTGCCATGAAGTGATGGGACCAGATGGCATGATCTTCATTTTCTGAATGTTGAGCTTTAAGCCAACATTCTCAGTCTCCTCTTTCACTTTCATCAAGAGGCTCTTTAGTTCTTCTTCACTTTCTGCCATAAGGGTGGCGTCATCTGCATATCTGAGGTTATTGATATTTCTCCCAGCAATCTTGATTCCAGCTCCTCCAGCCCAGTGTTTCTCATGATATACTCTTCATAGCAGTTAAATAAGTACAGTGACAATATACAGCCTTGACATACTCATTTTCCTATTTGGAACCAGTCTGTTGTTCTATGGATAGACAGATTAAACTATGGATAGACAGATTAACACCTTTATATAATGTCTGAATTGTAATTATGAAAGGAAATTTGCATTAAAACTTTTAAGAGGTTTACTTTCACATAGAATTGATGCTCCACGTCAAAGAGTTAACAACATTGATTTTATATACAATCACACAAAATAGAACTAGGAAGGTATTATGAATTGTGTTCTCCCCAAATTCATACACTGAAGTCCTAACTCCCAGTGTGACTGTATTTAGAGATATAGATTTTTAGGAAATAATTTAGGTTAAATGAGGCCCTATGAGTGGAATTTATGAAGAAGACATACCTACGGTGTGCAAGCAGAGAAAAGGTTACATGAGGACACTTACAAGCCAAGGAGAGAGGCTTCAGAAGAAACCAAACCTTCTCTCACTTTGATCTTGGACTTCCAGCCTCCAGAACTATAAACAATTAATTTCTGTTGTTCAAGCCACCCAATCTTCTGGTATTTTATTATAACAACCCTGGACTAATACAGAACAAATATCAGTACAGTGGATTTTAAATCATATCATGAACAGACCACAGTGTTAGGGCATTTATGTTTGGGACTCTGAAAGGATTAAAGCTTCTTGTAAGGGTTTGGGAAAACAGGCTTCTGTCATTAACAAAGAACTAGTGTTGGTGTTCTAAGCAGACTATTTGTTCCTAATTTTTCTGCTGAAAGCTGTTTCTCAAGACTTCTGTTTAATTTATTCCTTTTGAATACTTTATTTTCCAACTTAAGAAAAATTTTGTTGAAAAAGAAATTCTGACTAGTGTAAAGAAAATTATTATAAATAATCTGTATATTGGAAAGTAAAGGTTGTTATCTTTGGAATGAGTTTTGGTTACTGCATCTCACACTTTAATCTGTATGTTTAAACACACAATATATGTTTAACATAGAGTATATGTTTAATAATTTATACTATTTCCTAATATTTACTTGTTTCTATTATTTCATGTGCCTTAACTGGTCATTAACAGTTTCTTAATTTACTCCATAATTATTTAGTAATTGCTTATAACAACTCAGGCACTGTGTCAGATTGTATAGTTCTGTTATGAATAAACTTAGAAAATCCTCATATACCCTGCAGCTCAGTATGAAATTTACACTTGACAATTCATTGCAAATAATACAAATGTATTTTTCCTGAGATATCTTTTAAAATATTTTTATTAGAATTATTATTGCATACCTAAATCTATAAACTATAATAATTATTTTTTATTAATCTCTAAAGATTTTCAACAACAAAAAAAACAAGTTGGGATAAAGGGTATGAATAATTTTTAGTTCTTGACAAATGCAAGAAAATTATTAATGAGAAAGTACAATCTGATAAATATTATGAGAATACCCATCTCACTGCATGATAGCCAGAAATAAAGTCAATAAATGAACTGTTTGTCAACAAAGTGTCTCTTGACCTTTTCATTATTTCTCTAATTATCTTTAATGCATTGAATTGGTTCCCCCATAATTAAAAGTCTGTTTCCTTTATTGTCTACTTAGAAATTTTTCCCTTTGTTTTCTTTGTTGTCTACTTAGAAATTTTACACACTTTAATTGTAGTTCTCATAATATTTACGTAGATTATTTAATAACAATGTTTTTACTTGGTTGTTACCCTTGTGGCAAACATAGTTCTTATTAATTTGTCATTTTCACAATTGTAGTGGCATTGCTTAACTCACTTGTAACAAATTTTAATCAGCATATGAAATAGGAAATTGCTTTCATTAGCATAATTAATCCCGTATTTCCCGGTCTAATCATTTCACCAGTAAAAGTCATACAATATAATATAGTTTTTGATTAACATATACGCTGGCATGCTGCAATTCATGGGGTCCCAAAGAGTCGGACACAACTGAGCGACTGAACTGAACTGAAGTCAGTGTCATCTAAGAAGCAGATGTCAAGACAGGATTAAAATGCACAAATTTTATGTTTGTAGAAAAGACTGTGAGACAAATTAGGTAAATAAACAGGTAAGACTGAGAGAGCCTCAGACAGTGACATAAGTGTGATTCCAGGTGAAGGAGAGAGGGACAGATGGTTGCAAAGAATCTTCCTAGACTGTTACACAATTTTAAGTTCTAGCAAAGCACTTTGGGAGTTCTAGAACCCAAAGAAAGGCATACCAGGCACTGTGTGTCTTTCTTTGTGATAAGGAATGCAAGATTTAGCCCTTTTCTTTCCATTTGGAGGGGATATCTTAGCATACTTCTGATCACTAGAACCTTAAAAGTTCATGGAAATGGCTTGCTTTTTTTTTTTTAATGTGCAAGGATTTTACTAGGGAAAATACCTGTGTGAGAGCCACTAGTAAGACTGCAAAGTCAATCCTGAGAAATCCTAAGTCACACCCTGAGAAAAGGAGAGGAAGAGAAGATGAAGTAGATGTGTGTGTCCTAGGCTGCTGTGCAGTCTAAAAGTCTAAAAAAGGTCCAACGAGGAAGGCAGTGGGGAATGTTCAAGTCAAGATCAGCCTTCAGAAAAGACCTGTGTCTCCTAGGAATGGATTCACCTTGGTATCCTTGCTGTACTCATTCTTAGACTGGCCTTAGTGTAAATGGTTTTCAGAGTGCAGTGACTGGGACCCTTGGTCAATATGCTCCTTGTAATTAAGGTCTGCCAGGCCCATTCTCTGGTGGCTCAGATGGTAAAGCGTCTGTCTACAATGTGGGAGACCTGGGTTCGATCCCTGGGTTGGGAAGATTCCCTGGAGAAGGAAATGGCAACCCACTCCAGTACTCTTGCCTAGAAAATCCCATGGACGGAGGAGCCTGGTGCAGGCTACTGTCCATGGGGTCGCAAAGAGTCAGACACGACTGAGCGACTTTACTTCAGGCTCATTCTCATGGACACCACAATCTACTTTACAGTAGTAGTAATGTGTTTAATATCAAAATATATATAACATGGACTATGATGTCAGACAGAAGTAAGATTAAATCCCATTTCTACTAATTTTAGGAGCAGGACCATAAGTTAGATAATTACCCTCTGAGACTGCCTCCTCAGCTGAAAAAATGGATATAACAACAAGGTGTAGATAAGAAATAAATAAATAACAAGTAAAGTACCTGGTCCTGAGTAGGCAAGCATAATAAATGTTATGTAATGTTAGGTCTAATATTTTCTCTATCTATAGAATAAGGCTAAGATAATGATCAATCACTAATTTCAGTGCAGTTCAAGTATTTAAGAAAATCACCAGGACATGGAAGCAACCACTGACAGATGAATGAATAAAGAAGATGTGGTACATATATACAGTGGAATATTACTCACTCATAAAAATAAATGCATTTGACTCAGATCTAATGAAGTGGATGAATCTAGAACCTATTATACAGAGTGAACAGACTTTTGAACACAGGAGGGGAAGGAAAGGGTGGGATGATTTGAGGCAGTAGCACTGAAACATACACATTACCATATGTAAAATAGATAGCCAGTGGGAATTTGCTGTATGACACAAGGAATCTAAATCCAGTGCTCTGTGACAATCTAGAAGTATACTATGGGGTGCAAGGAGAGAGGGAGGTTTAAGAGGGAGGGAACCTATGGCTGATTCCTGTTCATGTATGGCAGAAACCAATACAATATTATAAAAGAATTATTCTCCAATTAAAAATAAAACTAAGTTAAAAAGAAAAGAAAATAGCACCTTAGAAATCACATGCATAAACATTAAAAATAAGGGCTTTGATTTCTATAATTAGGTGTCTAGGCCTCAGGTACAGATGCATATTATTGTCTTTGTCTATGGATGTGAAGAATTCACTGATGACAGAGATTTTTGGCTTTGGGCAAAGCTATAAGATGATGAGTTAAATCACTCAGGGAATTAAGAGAAATGTCAAGGCATTCTGAGCCTATTCAGATATAAAAGCATTCTTAGAACAAAATGAAAAAGAAAAGCATTTCATATAAGCATATTTATCAATGATGTCTGAAAAGCTGTAGAGATTTGCTTCCACTTCAAGTTGCATGGCTTCCATTCCTGGTCAGGGAACTAAGATCCTATAAGCTCTGCAGAAAGGCCAAAAAAGAAAAAAAGACAAGCTCATAAATTATTTAGATATCTGTGATTTAAGTCTAAACTTTATTTTACAGTTAACTATGGACTTGTCAAACTTCTTCTACATACATTCTATTTCAGTATATGAAATAACAGAGGGAAATGTCTATTGCATATTCACTTATGCATCTACTTACATCTAGATCCACTCGGACTAAAAAGCAAAGAAAATAACTAACCTCATCCATTACACATAACAGTTACAATAAAGAAAAGATTAGATAAAATAAAAATTACAGTGCTGAAGTACCTGAAATATAGGAGGAATTTATCAAGAGGATTAATTCCCTCTGATGAAAAAACACTTTTCTTGAATAGCAGACTCTTACTGGTAACAAGTATGAATGGTTTAGAATGAAACATGTAGATATTCTGAGTAGAATATTTAGTAGCCTGCAGTGATTTGGTCAGTATAATTTTCAAATCCTTTACCATTTAAAATTGATACTCTTACTAAAACAATTTGTGTGGAGAAAATGCCTGTGCTTTAGCTACAATTGGATTTTCACAGCTATTATTAACTAATTTATATAGAACTGAATCAGAGTTAATTATATTCATCTAGTTGTTTACTAAATGTTCTTTAGTGTCTCTTGACTCTAGTAAGCTCTTATTACATGCAATAAATGAGTATTAGGAAAGCTGTTGGAACAGAGATTTTACAAAGGATGATAGAGTACTTCTCTGGTGGCTCAGTGGATAAGAATCTGTCTGCCAATGCAGGGGACATAGGTTCAATCCCTGGTCCAGAAAATTCCACATGCCGTGGAGCAAATAAGCCCATGTGCCATAACCACTGAGCCCACGCTCAAAGGTCCACCAGCTCATGTGTTGCAACTACTGAAGCCCTTGCACCCAGAGCCTGTGCTCTACAACAGGAAAAGCCACCACAATGAGAAGTCCATGCACTGCAGTTAAGAGTAGCCACCACTTGTCGCAACTAAGGAAAGCCTGCACAAAGCAATGAAGACCCAGTCTAGCCAAAAGTAAATACATAAAAATGTTTTTTGAAAAAGAATGATAGAATTGTTGTTACGAAGTTAAAAAGAGAAGGTAAAAATGTGCTACATTTCAACAGTTACTGAAGAAACAGGGAGAGGCACAGTCTTCTTTAGGCACGTACCTCTTTCCCTGTTTGGGGACACAGAACTGTTATATGCTCAATTACAAACCCATTCCTATTATGAGTTATAATGTTTATTATCTGTGTGTTATATTTTAGTTTTTCAATGTTTTATTTTTCCTCACAACTGAAAAAATTACTTCTGATTATAAGCTTTTATAAATGTCTGAATTTTGTTCTTAAATATTTAACTTTTTATACTTTTATTGATTGTGGTATTTATTTGCTGGTAAAGAATTTTTAGTATTTTTCAAAGTACACATATGGGGTCCTCTTTTAATGGACAAAACACAATAAATGATTTTTTATCTTCCATAGAAAAGGCAGTAAGTTTGAGGAGTAGGTTCTGATATCCCTACATCTATTGTCTGCTGCTGCTGCTGCTAAGTCGCTGCAGTCCTGTCCGACTCTGTGTGACGCTATAGATGGCAGCCCACCAGGCTCCACCGTCGCTGGGATTCTCCAGGCAAGAACACTGGAGTGGGTTGCCATTTCCTTCTCCAATGCATGAAAGTGAAAAGTGAAAATGAAGTCGCTCAGTCGTGTCCAACTCTTAGCGACCCCATGGACTGCAGCTTACCAGGCTCCTCTGTCCATGGGATTTTCCAGGCCAACCCACTAGAGTGGGTTGCCATTGCCTTCTCCATGTCCATTGTCAGATTCCCCTAATTCATTTTTTTTTTTTAATTATATGACATATAACATTGATTCAATATAAGGTTGTGCTATGTACATTGTGCTTTGTTGCTCAGTCATGTCTGATTCTTTGCAAACCCATGGACTGTAGCCGTCAGGCTCCTCTGTCCATGGGGATTCTCCAGGCAAGAATACTGGAGTGGATTGCCATGCCCTCCCTTCCAGGGTATCTTCCCAACCCAGGGATCAAAACCAGGTCTCCTGCATTGCAGGCAGATTCTTTACCATCTGAGCCACCAAGGAAGACCCCCACCAGCTGTATAAGGTTACAGCATGTTAAATTTATACATTAACACATTGTAATGTGATTACCACTGGAATGATAATTAGAATCTTTACTGAATTACACAAGTATCATATCTTTTTAGTGGTTGAAATCATTAACTTCCAGTTTCTTAGCACGTTTGGTGATTATAATACTGTTCTCTATATTCATGATACTATGCATTAGACCTCTAGGATATATTTACCACTCACTGCCAAGTTTGTACACTTAAAAAGCATCTGTCCTATACATCTATACTCAATCCCTGGAAATACCATTTCACTTTTCACTTTATGAGTCTGGCATTTTTGGATTCCACACATAAGTGATATTGTATAGTATGTGTGTTTCTTTGTCTGATGGATCTCACTTTCCATAATGTGTTCAAAGTCCATCCAGAATACTAGGAAAGGCAGTATATCTTTCCTTCTCATGGCTGAATACGATTCCAGTGTATACTATATACAGTGAACACTTGAAAAACATGGATTTGAAATGCCTGGGTCCACTTGTAAGTGTATTTCTTTCACTAAGTATATTCAAGTTTGGTTGAACCTGAGGACATAGAACCATGGAAATCTCTAAAGTTACACTCCATTTTTCCATTGTGGAGAGGGTTAGCACCTCTAACCCTTATTTTTTCAAGCATCAAATACACACATACACAAACATCTTTGATCCATTCATCTGTTGATGGGCATTTAGGTTGCTTGCTTATCTTTGGCATTGTAAAAATGCTACAATAAACACGGAAATGATTATATCTCTTAGATATCCTGCTTCCATTTTCTTTGAGTATATATCCAGAAGTGAACTTGCTAGACCACATGGCAGTTCTACTTTTAATTCTTGAGAAACCTCCATATTGTTTTCCATAGTAACTGTACCAATTTACATTCCCACCAACAGTATATAAAGAATTCTCTTTTTTTCCACATCCTCACCAACACTTGTTATCTCTTATCTTATTGATGATAATCATTCTAAGAGGTATGAGGTGATATCTTACTGATGCTTTGATATGCATTTGCCAATAATTAGTGATGTTGAGCATCTTTTCATGTACCCATTGGCCATCTGAATACATTCTTTGGAAATACATCTATTTAGTTTTCCTGCTTGGTTTTCAATTGGATTTTTTGTTGCCTTTGAGTTGTGTAAGTGCTTTATATATTTTGATTATCAATCCCTTAACTGAAATACGATTTGCCAAAGCTTTCTCCCATTCTGCAGGTTGTTTTTCATTTTGTTGTTTCTTTTGCTGTGCAGAAGTTTTTAAGTCTGACATAGTCACATTTGTTGATTTTTGCATTTGTTGTGTTTGCTTTCAGAGTCATATCCAAAAAATAATTGCCAAGATAATGTCAAGGAGCTTCTTCCCATTCCCTGTATTCTTGAAAACAAGTCAGCTCTATGACTTTTGCCAAGATTGATTACTCTTATGGGGACAGGAGAGATGATTAAAAAAAAAAAAATGGAGGAAAAGAGGGTCCAAAGAACAATGTAAGGCCCAAATATACATGACAAAAAACAATAAGACTTCCAACATTTCATACTCTTTCAGTAAGGACAGACACATGGTCCTTCACTTTCTTATTGAGAAAATGTAAGCTTGGTGAGAAGTTGAAAAGACTGAGTTTCTGTATAGTGTGTATTTGCCCAATCAATTTGATGAAATAAGCAAAACATGATAAATTGGACAGCTTTGTGCTTCAAAGTTCAGCCCAGTGAAAACAATCATAAACATCATGTGGAACAAAGCTGTCATTCTCTAGGATAGAACAGATAATTTTGTCAAAACCTCAACAGTCAATGCTCTGTTGTGATTGGGTCATAGAATGATCAGAGGGCAGCTATCCTTAGTCAGAAATTTAGCTTATTTAACAAACAGAAACAGTATCACTGAACACTAACTATATATGAGCAGCTCCTTTGTACTCTTTCAAGGTGTGATTTATTCCAAAGTAGAATCTACAGAGTGGAAGCCACATGTGAACACTCATGGCAGATCCACAGAGTATCAAACAAAGTAATAACTAAGATATATATAAGAATGGTCTCATGTTGGATTCCACAGCACACAAACTAAAAATTAGAATGATATAGAAAAGATGAGCATGGCCCCTGAGCAAGGATGATGTGCAAATTTGTGAACTGTCATATTTTTAGAGTTTGGGATTAACTTATACACACTAGTATACATAAAGTAGATAACAAACAAGGACCACTGTATACCACACAGAACTATATTCAATATTTTGTAATAACCTACAAGGAAAAAGAATACATACATATGTATGTGTGTACATACATATATATACATACACACAGGAATAACTGAATCACTTTGCTGTATCCCTGAAACTAACACAACATTGTAAACCAACTATACTTCAACTACAAAAATGGCCTCAATATTTATCTTTTAAGAACCAACTCATAATAAGCACTGACAATTAAATGGATAATCTGTTCACAAATAACAACATGTTTTATTGTAATTATTTAAGTTTACATCCAGGACAGTTGCAAGATAACCATTTAATTCAGAAAATACCCCCTTATGTGCTTAAATATATTCACTTTTCATTTGTTAGTTCTGGAACTAAATAGAAATAACAAAATTGTTTACTTCTCTTGATTTCATTCACATGGTCAGTTGCATTTGTAAAAGTGAAATTTACCAGATCAAAAAATCCTGCACTGACAAGCTGTGAGCAATGACAATAATTCCACTAATGTAGTTGCCAAGTACACTAATTATCCTAATGATGATTCAGTCTTCTGATAATCACATCCCCCAAGGACCTTATACAGTCAGTCTACACAGCTGCAGAGTCCTCTCCAGGCTCATTTTGCCTATTCCTGTCTCGGTTTAAAACTACATAATATTACTTGATTAGCATAAAATAATCATCATAGCTGAACATGAACTGAACACACAGACAGCTAGACTGCTGAAGGGTAATCGAGGAGACTCCTACATGAGGTGTTTAGTCCTATCATTCATTTCTCCAATGCCTGATAGAGGCATAATTTATACCAGAAATCTGCTTCCATCTAAAGCAATGGTGCAGATTTTGAAGGAATAAAAATACTTAAGTGATCTATTCACCTAAATCAATGGGCACACTGTTTGATAAAAATATTTTGAAATCCTAACTAAGTGATTTCTTTATAGGGTTTTGGGAACTTCTTTTTCCTTCCTGAATTCTCAAGTAGCAAATCAAAATGACTTTCACAAGTCTACAGAATTTTGAGGTCTAATTTTCAATAAAAGAGTATTTACCTTATGACAGAATTAAGATAGCAAAACCTGTGTTTGGGAAAAAAGACAACAGTTATTTACTCTGCATTCAATAATTTTGTAAAATATTGTTTTATATTTTAAATTTAAAATAGATTTCTTGAGTAGATTTTTACATTAGTTGCCTTTGTACCCTGTGTTTCATGAGCCAATGTGGAGCCACCAGGGTGGATGCCGTCCACACAGGTCATTTGCATCACAAGTGAGAAATACAAACTTTTAAAGAATCTACTAGTCTTTTAAACTCCAGTCTTTTAAAGAATCTACTAGAAACCTGTCAAATGTTTCCCCTGGAGGGACAGATTATTACCCTGGACAGCAATCAAACCTGTTATCTGCTGCCACAGGAAGAAACAATCCCTGTTTCTGCCTTGAAAAATGTAGTTCAGGAAACTGTAACAGTGTCAATTCCCTGCTTATAAGATATGTAGAAGCACAAGAGGCTAATGGAAATTACCTCCCAACAGGTCTTCCAAGTTATAATCTCATAAATAATTTCCAGAAACTGCCACTCTCCAGATATGCTTTATTTTGATATTACTTTCTTTTTTTATATATTACTTTTTTTTATATATAACTTTTTGTTTTCATTTGTTCGTTTGAGTGGAATGATAACATTCAACAAATGGAAAGAACAGAACAAGTAAGTTTGGTTCTCCAAAAATAGATGCCAAGACAGAATCACATACTCAAGATATTTGTTGGGAGTAAAGGCTTTTTAGATAAAAGGCAAAGAAAGCAGGGTTGGGTAGAAAAACCTTTCAGAAGACAATGCACCTCTGGCTCCTATAAAAGGGCCAAGGGAGGTATAAAGGGCTGGGTAGAAAGTGACTCAGACTGCAATGAAATTCTGGCAAACACCCATCCAATCCCAAGAGGAGTCCCAGAGGACTCAGGTGAGTTCAGCCACTGATGAAGAAAACATAGGCTTGGCTTGTATCTTGTGTCAGGTCTCGGATATTAGCAGGTATAATGTGTCAGCTAAATATACTCCTAGAAACAAGTTCTCTCTTGAGAGATCTCATCAGAGTGTTCACAGAACTGCTGTAACAAGGACAGTAAAACTTGCAAGTGTAGATAAAAGTCACAGTTTATTTTGTCTGGAATGTCCTCTGTATCCTACATATTTTAAAGGTTTCCATCCTGGAAATTATTAAAGATAAGTGATCTTATGTTTTGCAATTGGAGAATAAGATACAAATCCACAGCTTCTGTTGAGACAGCATAAAAAACTTACAGGCAGACACAAAATGAAGAACAAAAGAGATTTCAGAATTCTAGTGTAAAACAGAGATCAGCAAACTTTTTCTTTAAAAAACTAGATGTTTGGCTTTCGTGACACATAGTCTCTGTTACAATTACCCCATTCTGCCCTTGTAGTGTGAAAGCAGCCATAGACAATATATCAATATAATCAAATGGGACTGACTATATACTAATAAAAGTTTTCCCCAAAACAGTGGTAGGCCATATTTGGTCTATAGACCATAGTTCGCCAACTACTGATGTAGAATAATATATTTATGTAATCTGCATGTTTGTCACTTGTATACATGACCAATGGCAGAAACTGACCAACAGATGACAATCCCCATCTAAGAATTACAGAAACCAAAATTGGAAAACATATGTTTTCTTTGAAAAGTTATAATGCCCATTGAAGAAAGCATCTTTAGGACATAAACATGTCCACTGTGGTATGAAATTGTTTTATGCTTTAAGGACACACAAGAAGGTTCAGTCAGATGAAGGCCATATAGTCACTTACGCTTAAGTGGAACAAGTAAGCATATGAAGAGGTGGCAAAGAGGTGGAGAAATAAAGAGGTTATATATAAACATATCATGGTATTTTCTATTTTTAGCACATCATCTATTGAAATGAGGATAAGAGAACGGCAACCCACTCCAGTATTTTTGCCTGGAGAATCCCATGGACAGAGGAGCCTGGCTGGCTAAGGTCCATAGGCACACACAGGATTGGACATCATTGAAGAGACTCAGCATTATTGAAGAGAAGGCAATGGCAACCCACTCCAGTACTCTTGCCTGGGGAATCCCATGGACGGAGGAGACTGGTAGGCTGCAGTCCATGGGGTCGCTGAGTCAGACACGACTGAGCGACTTCACTTTCACGTTTCACTTTCATGCACTGGTGAAGGAAATGGCAATCCACCCCAGTGTTCTTGTCTGGAGAATCCCAGGGACGGGGGAGCCTCGTGGGCTGCCGTCTATGGGGTCACACAGAGTCAGACATGACTGAAGTGACTTAGCAGCAGCAGCAGCAGCACTACTGAAATGAAGATATTTAATAGAAAAAAGACTGCAATGTACATTTTGGTGTTCAGTTGCTAAGTCACGTCTGATTCTTTGCAACCCCAAGGACTGAAGCACAACAGGCTTCCCTGTCCTTCACTATCTCCCTGAGTTTGCTCAAACTCATGTCTATTGAGTCAATGTTACAAATCAAGCATCTCATTCTCTGTCAATGTACTTAATGATACACAAATTTTAGACAGAAACTAGAAAACAAAATCAGTGATAATAAGGTATAAAAGTTTTCTTTATGTTAAGTGAAAAATAAATTTATAAAAGATTCATTGGTTACTCAAGTAAATATACAATACTTTGATTTAATTTGTGTTCTCCTTAAACAGCACCTTATTTGGGAAATGATCCCAAGAAGCAGGAATAAACTGGTCCAAAAAGAAAATCTGCATACAAGGTTGTAGTTGTCAAAACTGCAATGGTAGATAACACAGATTCAATTCCTCTGTGACTATGGCAGGTCATTGCTTGACCCCAAAATTGTCTGACTGAAAAAAAAAATCTTATTTTCTAGGCATAGATACTGTTGATTGGCTCTTTTTTTTTTTTTTTTTCCCCTTCTAGTTCTTTTAACTAGGACTAGTAAAAATTCCATAAGCACTCTACCCTTTTCTAAAAAACAAAACTATTTTGACTTTTTTTTTCCTACCAGAAACCCTCTTAATTCAAAAGTGATCATGGGATACATCAGCTTCACCTCAAATCAATGACTAGACAGCAATGTTTTGTAAAATATGAGATTACTGATCCTACTGCCCTTATGCATAACCAAATTGACTCTTTCATTTACCACTCCACGTGCAGTTTGATAATAAAATCCCACCTGGAACAAGTCCAAATGCAGAGGACAAATGGGATTGACTGGAGTGAGTGGGCTAGTTACTAGTTAGACTAAAATGATAATTAACAGAATTATATCCTTTTAGAGCCAGATGATAAACATATTTCAAATTAAATACAAACTCCAATTAATTGGTAGTGTCTGCCTGGAGGTCTGGGTTGAGAAGATTTACACTTGAAGGCTAAATGAATAAGCACTCCTTGGCTAATTATTGATATATGCAAGATCACTAAGTAGAGTAATGGCTGTTCCTGAGCTAGATATTCACACATTGTGCCCTGGAGAAATTTTAATGAGGGCTATCACGGAACCCATGTGCACTATTAACTGGCTATGTAAACTTGGCCAATTAACACAGATGTGACTACTTATTTATACAGAGTATGGGGTTAAATATTAGTACCTACCTAAGGATTTGTGTTTGCTTTATATTTATTCAGGGAAGAGATGGTACATAAAATGAAACTAACTTAATAAGTTGCTTAGCAGAGTAGCTAACAAAAATTAAGGAATCAATAAACGCTAATTGTTGTAATTATAACCACCATGACCATGCAAGCCATCAGGCTCATTCACCTGTGTCAGACATTATGCTAAGAATTTTATATCTTTTCTTTCCTCACAACAATAAAATAAATAATTTTACTACTGTTACATAAATGAAGACAACTAAGTGTTGAGAACTTGGGGGGGTAGCTGAAATAATCCAGATTTGTGATTTATTGACTGTGGCAACCTCTATTATCCTAAGCATGCACATATTTTTACTTGTAATAATAACTTGGATTAGTAGTATAAATAAAATTGATATATTTTGTTTGAATAAGATATTTCTGAAAGTTCTATTTGTAATTATCCAAAAAAGAATATAGGTATTAGCCTATGACTTGAATTTTTCTTAGGAGAAAAATTTATAGGAAATTTCTTTTAGAAAAAAAGGAAACAAAGCCAATGTTGACCATTCAGAGAGATAGATATTTAGTATGCTCACATTAAAATTTGTAACTAGTCAGAAATATTTTGTATTGTTATTATTGGGCAACAATACAAATTGTGACACAATAATTAAGTAAAATTTTTTCTCCCAAAAAGCTGATAAATAAATAACTCTAATCTTCCTAAGAGCTTCCCTGGTGACTCGGCAGTAAAGAATTCACCTGCCAATGCAGAAGACGTAGGTTCAATCTCTTGGACAGAAAGATCCTAGAGGAGAGAATGGTAACCCCTTCAATGTTCTTGCCTGGGAAATTCCATGGACAGAGGAGCCTGGTGGGCTCCATCCCATGGGGTTGGTAAAGACTCAGATACGACTTAGTGACTATACAACAACAAATCTTCCTGAACAGTCTTGGGTGTAAATAAGCTAATCATGAGAGTTTCTCCTGAAATTTCAACCTTCAGGGAGACATAAAGACGAGTATCACAATAAAATGTATAGGCTATACACTGTTAAAAGAAACCCTTCAAATCCATATTCTATTTGAAGGTAGACTAAATAGTAATTCACCAAGGATGCCTTTGAACCACCGTGGAAGGAGTATTCTTTTTCACAATGTTATCTGACTTGGCCTTGTGATTGGCTTTCATCAACAACATGCAGCCAGAAGTAGCAGTGTGCATATTCTTGTGATTTAAGAAAAGAAACAAATTAGCTTTGGCAAAAGTAAGGTCATAATGGAGATCGTGGCCAGAGACGAGGTCACAGAGTTAGATCTCACAGACAATTCTTTACTATTTGAAATCACTACTAGTTACAATTCTCTTTAACTATAAATATTCTCTAGAATTGAAATTTCTTTTACACCTATTCTACAACCTCATTCCAGAATATCCTAACTGAAAGATTAAGAATATATAATGGGGAAACACCAATACCCTGGATTTTGAAAGTGAGCAGCTTCTTAATGAATCTTTACTCAAAATTATTCAGAACAGAAATGAAATATTTATTTTTCTGGAGTTGAGCTGTAGGAGTTGCTTGTATATTTTTGAGATTAGTTGTTTGTCGGTTGCTTCATTTGCTATTATTTTCTCCCATTCTGAAGGCTGTCTTTTCACCTTGCTAATAGTTTCCTTTGATGTGCAGAAGCTTTTAAGTTTAATTAGGTCCCATTTGTTTATTTTTGCTTTTATTTCCAATATTCTGGGAGGTGGGTCATAGAGGATCCTGCTGTGATGTATGTCAGAGTGTTTTGCCTATGTTCTCCTCTAGGAGTTTTATACTTTCTGGTCTTACGTTGAGATCTTTAATCCATTTTGAGTTTATTTTTGTATATGGTGTTAGAAAGTGTTCTAGTTTCATTCTTTTACAAGTGGTTAACCAGATTTCCCAGCACCACTTGTTAAAGAGATTGTCTTTAATCCATTGTATATTCTTGCCTCCTTTGTCAAAGATAAGGTGTCCATATGTGCGTGGATTTATCTCTGGGCTTTCTATTTTGTTCCATTGATCTATATTTCTGTCTTTGTGCCAGTACCATACTGTCTTGATAACTGTGGCTTTGTAGTAGAGCCTGAAGTCAGGTAGGTTGATTCCTCCAGTTCCATTTTTCTTTCTCAAGATCGCTTTGGCTATTCGAGGTTTTTTGTATTTCCATACAAATTGTGAAATTATTTGTTCTAGCTCTGTGAAGAATACTGTTGGTAGCTTGATAGGGATTGCATTGAATCGATAAATTGCTTTGGGTAGTATACTCATTTTCACTATATTGATTCTTCCAATCCATGAACATGGTATATTTCTCCATCTATTAGTGTCCTCTTTGATTTCTTTCACCAGTGTTTTATAGTATAGGTCTTTAGTTTCTTTAGGTAGATATATTCCTAAGTATTTTATTCTTTTCGTTGCAATGGTGAATGGAATTGTTTCCTTAATTTCTCTTTCTGTTTTCTCATTATTAGTGTATAGGAATGCAAGGGATTTCTGTGTGTTGATTTTATATCCTGCAACTTTACTATAATCATTGATTAGTTCTAGTAATTTTCTGGTGCAGTCTTTAGGGTTTTCTATGTAGAGGATCATGTCATCTGCAAATAGTGAGAGTTTTACTTCTTCTTTTCCAATTTGGATTCCTTTTATTTCTTTTTCTGCTCTGATTGCTGTGGCCAAAACTTCCAAAACTATGTTGAATAGTAATGGTGAAAGTGGGCACCCTTGTCTTGTTCCTGACTTTAGACGAAATGCTTTCAATTTTTCACCATTGAGGATAATGTTTGCTGTGGGTTTGTCATATATAGCTTTTATTATGTTGAGGTATGTTCCTTCTATTCCTGCTTTCTGGAGAGTTTTTATCATAAATGGGTGTTGAATTTTGTCAAAGGCTTTCTCTGCATCTATTGAGATAATCATATGGTTTTTGTTTTTCAATATGTTAATGTGGTGTATTACATTGATTGATTTGCGGATATTGAAGAATCCTTGCATCCCTGGGATAAAGCCCACTTGGTCATGGTGTATGATCTTTTTAATGTGTTGTTGGATTCTGATTGCTAGAATTTTGTTTAGGATTTTTGCATCTATATTCATCAGTGATATTGGCCTGTAGTTTTCTTTTTTTGTGGGATCTTTGTCAGGTTTTGGTATTAGGGTGATGGTGGCCTCATAGAATGAGTTTGGAAGTTTACCTTCCTCTGCAATTTTCTGGAAGAGTTTGAGCAGGATAGGTGTTAGCTCTTCTCTAAATTTTTGGTAGAATTCAGCTGTGAAGCCGTCTGGACCTGGGCTTTTGTTTGCTGGAAGATTTTTGATTACAGTTTCAATTTCCGTGCTTGTGATGGGTCTGTTAAGGTTTTCTATTTCTTCCTGGTCGAGTTTTGGAAAGTTGTACTTTTCTAAGAATTTGTCCATTTCTTCCTCGTTGTCCATTTTATTGGCATATAATTGTTGATAATAGTCTCTTATGATCCTTTGTATTTCTGTGTTGTCTGTTGTGATCTCTCCATTTTCGTTTCTAATTTTATTGATTTGATTTTTCTCCCTTTGTTTCTTGATGAGTCTGGCTAATGGTTTATCAACTAATCTCAAAAATATACAAGCAACTCCTACAGCTCAACTCCAGAAAAATAAATGACCCAATCAAAAAATGGGCCAAAGATCTAAATAGACATTTCTCCAAAGAAGACATACAGATGGCTAACAAACACATGAAAAGATGCTCAACATCACTCATTATCAGAGAAATGCAAATCAAAACCACTATGAGGTACCATTTCA
This sequence comes from Bos indicus, assembly GCF_029378745.1. Lineage (NCBI taxonomy): Eukaryota > Metazoa > Chordata > Mammalia > Artiodactyla > Bovidae > Bos > Bos indicus. The sequence continues at coordinate 22,537,813 of NC_091776.1, read as the reverse complement.
CACCAGTCAGAATGGCTGCGATCCAAAAGTCTACAAATAATAAATGCTGGAGAGGGTGTGGAGAAAAGGGAACCCTCTTACACTGTTGGTGGGAATGCAAACTAGTACAGCCACTATGGAGAACAGTGTGGAGATTCCTTAAAAAACTGGAAATAGAACTGCCTTATGATCCAGCAATTCCACTGCTGGGCATACACACTGAGGAAACCAGAAGGGAAAGAGACACGTGTACCCCAATGTTCATCGCAGCACTGTTTATAATAGCCAGGACATGGAAGCAACCTAGATGTCCATCAGCAGATGAATGGATAAGAAAGCAGTGGTACATATACACAATGGAGTATTACTCAGCCATTAAAAAGAATACATTTGAATCAGTTCTAATGAGGTGGATGAAACTGGAGCCTATTATACAGAGTGAAGTAAGCCACAAGGAAAAACACCAATACAGTATACTAACGCATATATATGGAATTTAGAAAGATGGTAACGATAACCCTGTATACGAGACAGCAAAAGAGACACTGATGTATAGAACAGGCTTATGGACTCTGTGGGAGAGGGAGAGGGTGGGAAGATTTGGGAGAATGGCATTGAAACATGTGAAATGTCATGTATGAAACGAGATGCCAGTCCAGGTTCAATGCACGATGCTGGATGCTTGGGGCTGGTGCACTGGGACGACCCAGAGGGATGGTATGGGGAGGGAGGAGGGAGGAGGGTTCAGGATGGGGAACACATGAGAAATAAAGGAATAAAAAATTTAAAAAAGAAAAAAAAAAAAAGAAATGAAATATTTATTTGTACTCAGGGCAGATTTAAAACTATAAGACAATATCACTTCTCTCATCACCATGAGACACGTTTTATTTTTAACGGAAGCCCTTTTTTTTTGCGGGGGGGGGATCCCTGGTAGCTCAGTTGGTAAAGAATCTGCTTGCAATGCAGGAGACCCCAGTTCAATTCCTGGGTCTGGAAAATCCACGCAAAGGGATATACCCACTCCAGTATCTTGGGCTTCCCTTGTGGCTGAGCTGGTAAAGAATCCACCTGCAATGCAGGAGACCTGGGTTTGATCCCTAGGTCCCAACCCAGGGGATCATCTTCTGGAGAAGAGAAAAGCTACCTACTTCTGGAGAAGAGAGAAGCCACTTACTCTCGCAACAAGTCAGACACGACTGAGCAACTTTCACTTCGCTTCATATTTTTCAGTATTTTAAAGGATATTCAAAGTATTTATTTTTCTCAGTCACCTCAACTTTAATTTTCTACCTCTAGTAAATACTGCACAGTTACTGTAGCTTACTTCCATACGTGCTCTTTGGTCAATTCTTTGTGCCAATGGAAACCACTCTGGATTCAGTCCTTAAAACAAAACTAAAGCTTATTCTCTGTGGGAAAATTTTGCTCAAGATTCAGGGCTGAATTCAAGGGTTATATTATAAAAACAGCTGATATAAAAAGTATAAAACTGAATAATATATATCCTTGTTCTTAAAAGTCTCATGCCCCTCCCAACTACAGGGTGTGTCTGATATGGAATTTCTTTTTGTTGTTCTTTCAATCTGTTTTGCTCGGGTTGTGTCCACAGTTGAAAGTTCCTCCCAGTTTTACTAATTTATTCTGGTCTCTCTTTGCTGTTAGTCACACGCAGGTCCAGATCTTCCTTTACATATCTCAAACACTACTAAAGAGCTTAACTATACTTTATTTTTTACTCATGATCATAGGCAGTTTATCTATTAGTAATACCAAAAACCTGGCAGAAACTTTGAAATAAATGTCTTTCTTTCAGTGAGAAGAGTGTGGCTTCTTTCCCATCCATGTTTATAAGCATAAGAGAACATGTCATAGATTTATTTGGCCTGGTACAAAGCTGTCCTCTTGTTTCTTTTCTGACAGCAGACACATACACAGAAAGGTTTTGTTTCCATATTAATATTGAAATTTGCATTTCCTTTTTTTGAATTTCAGGTTTGCAAGGGACCTTAGAGAGCTAATCTAAAATAATGTCTTTCTCTTCCAAAAGAACATTGCCAAATCTTGAAGACAATGATAAATTTCACAGCTCTAAGTTTTTCAGTTGCCTTACATTCTGGCTTAATGTTTATTTTAATAAATGTTTTAATTCTATTTTTGTATTTTAGTAATATGCATATGTGGCCTCTACTTATGTTTCCCAAGCAAAAATCAGGCGTAAACTAAACACATCTTTATTTCAGAAGTTATAAAATCTGATTCAAATCCTGTTTGATTTCTCAGTAGAATAGCAGCGGCTTTTCTACTTTCTCGGTAGCTCAGATAGTAAAGCGTTTACTTACAATGTGGGAGACCCAGGTTCAGTCTCTGGGTTGGGAAGATCTCCTGGAGCAGGAAATGGCAACCCACTCCAGTATTCTTGCCTGGAAAAAATCCCATGGACAGAGGAGTCTGGTAGGCTACAGTCCATGGAGGCGCAAAGAGTCGGACACAACTGAGCGACTTCACTTTCACTTTCACTTTTTCTATGTAGAGTAGGTGAAAAATAATTACAAAGGAGAAAAATGTGTGCATATAGTGTAAAATTACAGTGAAAACTGACAAAGATATAAATAAGCCATATTCAGAAATGATATGTGTTGATTGGCAAAGATGAATTACAGTAGGATTAGTCACAGATGCAAACAATTTAGAAGATAATTAGAATTACTCTTTGGCATATTGACTGACCATCAGAGACTAAATTCATTTTAATAAGTCTATAATTACAGTACAGTACTATGATGGATTTGTTTATGAGCCTCCCTCTTTTTCATCTCCACATCCATCCATACATGTCCTTCACAGATAGAAAAACACAAAGGTGCTTTTAATTTTAGGGACTTCTTGTTTTTGATAATGCTGTTGCTTGTTACTGTCAACGCTCTAATCATTACGAGAAAAACTGGGTCATGATATGTATTCACAAGAGCATTAACTAATATTTGAAGGGAATAAAACTGTCTAAAATGTTACAGGCCATTTAAAATTCATATCCATTTAAACATTTTCAGATAAGATCTATTTAAATGATATAAAATATGCAAAATTATTCAAAATAGCCAAATATGCATAGATTTTTAACATCTTAACCTTATAATTTATTTGCTGGTCTTTGTTATAGTTCACAATAATACTTTTGCTTTAAAATTTAGAGCTAAGTTTAGAATGTTCACCAGAAGACAGATTCTTCCATCTTTTGGTTACTACTATACTTGAAATTTAAAAGAATTAGTTGTTCAGTTGACTATGTGATGCATCTAATATGCTCAGCATAATATCCAATTACATTCAATTTCTATCTCTTCATGCCAACATGTGAATTTGTAGAATTGGCCTATCAGAAACATTTTGAAATTTCATTCATTTAAAAATATTTTGACACTGACTTTAGAGAGCAATATTAGTACATTTTTGAGGAATATTCAGATATGGGAACACATGTCAGAAAGCATTATGATAATTTAACATTTTTGTTTAACTAGAAATTCTAATTATTGTGTATGAATCTGTAGACTCTATATCGTCTGGATATAAAATATACCCTAATTTTTATTATACTATTACTGGTGTTCAGAAGTGTTTGTGTCCATTTAAGGACTTATTTGACATATTTGAAGGTAGAATTATATTTGAAGAAATACTGGGAAAATTATTGATTATTGATATAAAAATTCATTACATTTTCCAGGAAAGAGTTTCTTCCAGAAGAATCACATATTGATAATTTTAAAGTGCATAATGAGTAACTTTATTTTTAATGGAAAATTTTTATTTTGGAATATTGATAAGGATAAGAGTAGATGATGAAAACATGAACATTCATAATACAAGGGGTTATGACTCAGAAATACACACTGCTTTGTGTGTGCACACTGTTCTCATTTCTAAGTAATTTTATATCAGACAAGTTTTCAGATATTAAAACACTTATTGATGCCAAATGCTGCCCAGATTTAGTATTCAAAAATTTAGAGTACTCACTGTTATATTAAAGAAAAATACAAAAGAAATGGAAAAGATGACAATTTTGCTCAAAGCAATTGCACTAAATTATAAAACAGCAACTGTGCAAAAGAGCCTTTGAACTGGTTCAGAAATGTTTCAGAAAGATACATTAATAAACCATTTTTTCTACTAGTAAATTAAAGAAACCAGTATTCCATTGGAGGGACTCATATCCACTGAAACCATTTTATTACAGTGATCTTAATTGTAAACATCATATATTGGGTATTAAAATGTTTAATTATAAGCACTTGGTGGCTAAATGCAAAATATTAGAACTTTATAGCTAGAAGAAATCTTAGCAGTCTTTTAAAAAACATGTACATTCACATCAGTATTACTAAACAGAAGCTTCAAGTAGGGCACATCTATTCCAGAGTTTCCTTTCCCTCCCCCTCTCTTCATAGCAATCCAACTGTGTTAAATCATGCAAAGAGAAAAACGAACAAATAATTCACTCCAAGGCTGGAAATCAATGTTGCAGAATACCTGAGAGATAGAGGCCACTCATCAGCAAGCCCAACCAGGCATTAAGAAATTAATGCTGAATAACCGAGAGGATAGGAACCTGCTGTGGTTGTTTGGTTCAACGCTTCATGGGGCTTGGCTCACACAGAGCACATACACTTCAGAAATGTGAGGTAGATGATACTTTCTTACTTAGTCTTCGTTGGGTCTTTGAAGCAGTAATTGGTTGTTGAAATGAGTTGCTCACAATACACTTAGAATTTAATATCCCAAAGTGTAGGCTAGAGAAGCCTGGCTGTTATTTTTGCTTTAAAATTGAGGGCTTAGTTTATGTTGTTAACATTTAAAGCTCTTGGAAAAACAGAAAATTCTAGGACTGGAACAAAGAACTACAATTTCCCTAACATTTTGGGGCTGGGGGAGGAGAGATCTAAAACTTGCAACTTAAAAAGGGTTAAAGCAAACAGTGTATCTGAAAAAGCTCAGATGACTTCTTTTATTCTCTCTCCAAAACATCCCTTTCGTTTTGATTGAGCTAAGAGTCCCAGATGGGTAGGAGCTCGGCATCAATTCAAAAGAAACCACTGCTCTGTTTATTTTTCAATCACTACGCAGATGCTTTTGGATTTCTTCTGAGTATGGGCATCCTTCCACAGAATGTAGAAATATTTTTAATAAGATTCTTCACAATGTAATTATCTAGAAAGAAATCCAAAGGCACTAATATTTACAAATTGTGTGTTCTTACTTATTTCAGCATGCCTAAACTAAATTCACCACTGGAATGCAACTTCCTTGCACAGACCACAAGATGAATATTATTAATCTGCAGAAATTTTTTTCTCAAATAATAATATGTATATCAGGAATAATAATATGTATGCCAGTCAATACATAGTATTTATTCATCATCAGTATTTATTTTATCTAGCTAAATTTGGTTTCAAAAATGAAAATCTTCATGATGATAAGTGTTCAACTGTGACAACTTTGAGTTATATAATACAAAAAAAGTAAACTAAATTCCTCTTTAGTGTTTCGAACATTAGAAAAGTCAATTTAATCAATACATAATCAACATAATTGATTGGGGATGATATTAAATCACATTCAGATATTCATTGTGCATCTTTCAGACACACTGACTTCTTTGATAATTCACAAACATCTAAAAAACCCTTCTGTCTTAAACAAGACATCTGTGTCCTCTGCCTAGAATTCTCTTCTCGAGAAATCTGCATACGTTTCTCCCCTAACTCCTTCCAGTCTTTACCAGGGTACTATTGAGGGCCACATAGCTTGTGGCCAGCACAACTCAGGAGGCACCATTCATGTAGATTACAGTGAAGGATGCTCTGGAGTTGTGTGGTACTGCAACCCTTGTGTTTATATTGCATACAGCACGTTGTGAAAGAGGCCTTCCCTAAGCAATGCTTAAACCAATATTCCCCTCCCCAATATTCCTACCCCCTTCCCTTCCTTGAATTTATCTTTGTAGTACATGCAAACTATAGGCACATGCAACATAATGCTTTTACTTATTTCCCTTTCAGAACATAACCTGGCGGGCTACAATCCACAGGGTTGCAAAGAGTTGGACACGACTAAAAAGCGACTGAGCACAGCACTACTGGATGCTTGGGGCTAGTGCACTGGGACAACCCAGAGGGATGGTATGGGGAGGGAGGAGGGAGGAGGGTTCAGGATGGGGAACACATGTATACCTGTGGCGGATTCATTTTGATATTTGGCAAAACTAATACAATTATGTAAAGTTTAAAAATAAAATAAAATTTTAAAAAATAAAAAAAAAGAAGAATATATACTCCATGAAGTTATGGTTATTGTCTATTTACCTATGGATGCATTTCTAGCATCTAGAACAGTGGTAAGCAATCAATAAATGGCATTTGTTGGATAAACAGTCTGTGCCTTATCTTCTACTGATTAATTGAGAAAGAAGAAGCTGGGAGGCAGACAGAAGCTGAACAGAAAGAGACAGCAAGAGACTCTGAGGGAAAATTTAACATAAAAGATCTTATGGTTCAGGGGAAAAAAGATTTTTAAAAAATACATGATATAAATGTAGAAACTGTTATTGATGTACAAAAAAACCCAGCAACAGCTGGGTTAGTCAGCAATGGGCTAATTCAGAGTTCACAAATAGAGATGCAGTGCAGAAAAAAATGAGTATAAAAATTTAGGTCATTCACATCCTTCTTAACAGAGTCACTGCAAAAAGATTTTGTTAAAAATTATGGTAAAAGAAGAGGCTTGTATTTGGACAAGAATGGCAAGTTCCTTCCTCGGTTGGCTCAAGTATGTGCTAAAATTCCATCCAAGCGTAAGTATGTTTACCATAGTGGATTCTACAGTCATGCAATTATATAAGGGGTCCGTGGATAAGGACAAGTTTTAAAAAATTATTCAATTTTTTACTTCACTGATAAAAATTATTTTACATAAAATTCTTTGTCATGGATACCTTAATGTTTAAATAATAATGCAAATTTCTATTGATTTTCCTGGTTTCTACTCACAGGGCACAACAGGATAATAATATCTACATCCTTTATACCTCAAATAAAAATTATTCATATGTGGTAATTATTGTAGCTTTTATAACTTGGGGATAGTAGAATAAAATAATAATTTAAAAAATTTTGATCTCTAACATGATGCCTAAATGCTGAATTAGACAAAAGATAACAGAACTCTTACAGTAGCAGATTGTCTTTTAAAGCAATGAAAACAAAATAGACTCAAAATATAGTCTAATACCTCAGCAAAAATGCTTATTAGCTGTAAAAATGATCATTTTAGCATTTTAATTCTTGATCTCTTTCATGCACTGTTATAATAAAAATGGTCTTAGATGATTTCAATATGCCATTTTGACTATTATAATAGTTTTTAATATACCAAAACCAGTAAACTACTTTCATAAAACAAAGGATCAAAATACAATCTTATGAAAACTTGCTTATATAAAATGATCAGCAAGATTTTCTAATAGTTTTGTGTAGTAACTGCTCTATAATAAAAAGCTAACATGATCATAATCATTTGCTTGTATTCTAATGGTCATTATGGGAATTAAATACGGCACATAATCATGGTTACTACAAATTGCCCATAGTAATTCTCTAAGGGGCTCTAAAAATATAGAAGGAAATGTTGATATCACTTAAATGAGATTTTATGTTTAAAAAATTTCTGTCTTTACCTATATGTTTCTGCTTTAATTTTCTAATATTTTCTTTTTGATATCAAAAGAAATCTGTAACTCTCAACCACAACACATAATTTTGCCTAGAAAAATACTATCATTGTACCAAGATAATTTTAAGTAAATAATATCCTTGTGCATAATATAGATACAGCTATTAGGTATATCTTAATATAGATATAGCTTATGTATGCTTATTGATTCCACAATTAATATTTCTTTAATCACATCATTTCCCATTGTTTAATTTTTTGAGTTGCATTTCCATCAAAAACTTCTTTCAACATATGCATTCAACCATATCATATATTTGATTGTGGTTTAATACACTGAATCTATTTTAATTACTACAAGTCCTCCCTACCTATTGCCATTAGCTATTTACTTAATGATGCATGTCAGACAGCACACAAATGTATCCACTATTAAAATGGCTTTTAAAAGTTAGGGCACATCCAATTCTTGGAGAGATTTTATAAAATCAAAATATATGTGTGCTGTGCTTGAAGATGCTTGATTCACCAAGTCTACGATGAGTTCATTGATTTTGGGTTTGGTTATAGATAGGTATTCTTATGGGATTCAAAAGAAGTTATTAGAGTGTTATTTTGCACTTAATAAATATCTGTTGAACTATAGAACTTTGTAGGTCTTCAACTTTTAAAAGTGTTTAAATATAAAAGCACAGTGAGCTTGTTTGGAGGTTCTAGCAGGGGAGCGCAGCTACTCGTATACCCTTGACAGAGGACCGGTCCTCCTCTAGCGGGGATGGTCATCCTCTTCGACCGAGCACACAGCTTCGGGAGGGACGCACATGGAGCGGTGAGGGAGGAAGGGGACACCCGCCTAGCCAGCCAGATCAGCCGAATCAACCCTGGCGATCAATGGGGTGACAGATGTCGCAACCTAAAACACTGGTGAAAGAAATCAAAGAGGACACTAATAGATGGAGAAATATACCATGTTCATGGATTGGAAGAATCAATATAGTGAAAATGAGTATACTACCCAAAGCAATTTATAGATTCAACGCAATCCCTATCAAGCTACCAACAGTATTCTACACAGAGCTAGAACAAATAATTTCACAATTTGTATGGAAATACAAAAAACCTCGAATAGCCAAAGCAATCTTGAGAAAGAAGAATGGAACTGGAGGAATCAACCTACCTGACTTCAGGCTCTACTACAAAGCCACAGTTATCAAGACAGTATGGTACTGGCACAAAGACAGAAATATAGATCAATGGAATAAAATAGAAAGCCCAGAGATAAATCCACACACATATGGACACCTTGTCTTTGACAAAGGAGGCAAGAATATACAATGGATTAAAGACAATCTCTTTAACAAGTGGTGCTGGGAAATCTGGTCAACCACTTGTAAAAGAATGAAACTAGACCACTTTCTAACACCATACACAAAAATAAACTCAAAATGGATTAAAGATCTCAATGTAAGACCAGAAAGTATAAAACTCCTAGAGGAGAACATAGGCAAAACACTCTCTGACATACATCACAGCAGGATCCTCTATGACCCACCTCCCAGAATATTGGAAATAAAAGCAAAAATAAACAAATGGGACCTAATTAACCTTAAAAGCTTCTGCACATCAAAGGAAACTATTAGCAAGGTGAAAAGACAGCCTTCAGAATGGGAGAAAATAATAGCAAATGAAGCAACCGACAAACAACTAATCTCAAAAATATACAAGCAACTCCTACAGCTCAACTCCAGAAAAATAAACGACCCAATCAAAAAATGGGCCAAAGAACTAAATAGACATTTCTCCAAAGAAGACATACAGATGGTTAACAAACACATGAAAAGATGCTCAACATCACTCATTATCAGAGAAATGCAAATCAAAACCACTATGAGGTACCATTTCACACCAGTCAGAATGGCTGCGATCCAAAAGTCTACAAATAATAAATGCTGGAGAGGGTGTGGAGAAAAGGGAACCCTCTTACACTGTTGGTGGGAATGCAAACTAGTACAGCCACTATGGAGAACAGTGTGGAGATTCCTTAAAAAACTAAAAATAGAACTGCCTTATGATCCAGCAATCCCACTGCCGGGCATACACACTGAGGAAACCAGAAGGGAAAGAGACACGTGTACCCCAATGTTCATCGCAGCACTGTTTATAATAGCCAGGACATGGAAGCAACCTAGATGTCCATCAGCAGATGAATGGATAAGAAAGCAGTGGTACATATACACAAAGGAGTATTACTCAGCCATTAAAAAGAATACATTTGAATCAGTTCTAATGAGGTGGATGAAACTGGAGCCTATTATACAGAGTGAAGTAAGCCAGAAGGAAAAACATAAATACAGTATACTAACGCATATATATGGAATTTAGAAAGATGGTAACAATAACCCGGTGTACGAGACAGCAAAAGAGACACTGATGTACAGAACAGTCTTATGGACTCTGTGGGAGAGGGAGAAGGTGGGAAGATTTGGGAGAATGACATTGAAACATGTAAAATATCATGTAAGAAACGAGTTGCCAGTCCAGGTTCGATGCACAATACTGGATGCGTGGGGCTAGTGCACTGGGACGACCCAGAGGGATGGTATGGGGAGGGAGGACGGAGGAGGGTTCAGGCTGGGGAACACATGTATACCTGTGGCGGATTCATTTTGATATTTGGCAAAACTAATACAATTATGTAAAGTTTAAAAATAAAATAAAAATTAAAAAAAAAAAAAGCACAGTGAGATAAAGAACGAGAACAGAAATAAAATTGTCTAATAAAATACAAAAGAAATTTAAGGATGCAGTAAGCATTAACTGAAATTTATATTTTTCCAAAAAATTGAAACATATATAATAATTATTTGGTAAAGGTTTAAGGAAATATACAGTCAATAAACTTTTGGTGGGATTTAAATTTATATTTCCTGGGGGGCATCCAATATGAATTAAAGATCTTACAAATTCCAAATACTTTATCAAAGTTATTATATAACTTTCTGATAAAACTCAACATTCATTTATGATAAAAATTCTTCAACAAAGAGAGTATAGAGGGAACATAGCTCATCATAGTAAAAGTCATATATGACAGGTCCACAGCTAGTCATACTCAAAGGTGAAAAGCTGAAAGCACTTTACTCTAAGATCAGGAATAAGACAAGAACAGGAACAAGTGTCCATTTGTGCCCCTTTTATTCAGTACAGTATTAGAAGTCCTAGCCACTGCAATCACACAATAAAAAGAGGTAAAAGGAATCCAAACTGGAAAAGAAAGAAAGCTGTCATTGCTTGCAGATGTCATGATGCTATACATATAAAATCCTAAAGATACTAGGAAGCCACTAGAGTTCATCAATGGCTTTGGTAAGGTTGCAGAATACAGAATTAATGTAGAGTAATCCGTTGTGTTTCTATTCATTAACAATGAACTATCAGAAAGAGAATTTAAGAAAACAAATACAGGAGGGTTCGGGATGAGGAATACATGTATACCTGTGGGGGATTCATTTTGATATTTGGCAAAACTAATACAATTATGTAAAGTTTAAAAATAAAATAAAATTAGAAAAAAAAGAAAACAAATACATTTACCATCACATCAAAAATAATAAAATACCCAGGAATAAATCTAACTGAGGAGGTAAAATACCTGTGTTCAGAAAACTCTACGACATTGATGAAAGAAATTAAAGATGATACAAGCTGAAGATGGAAAGATACACTGTGCTCATGGATTTGAAGAATTAATATTGTCAAAATGAGCATACTATCCAGGGCAATCTACAGATTTAATGCAATCCTTTTCAAAACAGTAATGGCATTTTCTTACATAATTAGAATAAATAATTCTAAAATTTATTTTAGAACACAAATAATTTAAGGGAATACAAAAGATCCTAAGTTTTCCAAAAAAAATTTTTTTAAAGTAAAACAGAATATACTAAGCTCCTTGATTTCAAAATATACTACAAAGTTACAGTAATCAAAATAGCATGGCACTGGCAAGAAAACAAAGAGATAAATGAAACTAGATAGCCCAGAAATGAAACCATATCTATATGGGCAATTCATCTATGACAACATATACAAGAATATACAATGGGGAAAAGATAGTATTTTCAATAAATGGTGCTGGGAACACTGGGCATCTGCATAAACAGGAATTAAAGTGGATGACTTTCTTACACCATATACAAAATCAAACTCACAACAGATTAAAGACTTAAGTGTAAGACATGAAACTATAAAAATCCTAGAGGAAAATATTGGCACTATGATCTTTGACATTAGTTTTAGTGATATTTTGGGGGGACATATGTTCTAAGGCAAGGGAAATGAAAGCAAAAATAAACAAATGGACTACATCAAACTAAAACTTTTGCATAGCAAAGGACACTCAACATAAGTAAAATGTGCCTACTGAATGGGGAGAGATATTTACAAATAATATATCTGATAAAGGGTTATTATCCAAGATATATGAAGAATTCATATAACTCAAGGGCAAAAAACAAAGGACCTGATTAAAACATGGGCAGAGGACCTGTGTAGAAATTTGCTAAAGAAGACATATAGATGACCAACAGGCATGAAAAGATTTTCAGTGTCACCTATCATCATGGAAATGAAAATCAAAACCACAATGAAATGAGATCACTTCACATCTGCCCGAATGGCTGTTATCAAAAATATAAGAAATACATGTTGATTAGAATGTAGGAAAAAGGGACCCTTTGTACACTGGGGATATAAATTGTTATAAGCACTATGGAAAACAATATAGAGATTTCACAAAAAATTAAAAATAGAACTACCATACAGTCCAACAATTCTACCCCTGGGTATTTAAAGGAAATAAAAGCACTAATTTGAAAAGATATATGCACCCCTATATTAATTACAGCATTACGTACAATAGCGAAGATATGGAAGCAATTTAACTGCCCATCAATAGATGAATGGGTAAAGAAGATATGAGATATATACAAACACAGACACACACAAATATATACCATTTATATACACACAATGGGCTTCCCTGGTGGTTTAGTCATAAAGAATACATCTGTCAATGCAAGAGACATGAGTTTGATCCCTGGGTTGGGAAGATCCCCTGGAGAAGGAATGGTAGGCAACCTACTCCAGTTTTCCTGCTTGGAAAATTCCACAGACAGAGGAGCCTGCAGGCTACAGTCCATGGGGCCGCAAAAGAGTTGGACATGACTTAGCAACTAAAGAACAACAAATGTCAATTATATCTCTATAAAACTAGAGAAAAAAACAAAGAAATAAGTTTGAATAGTAAAGTTAGTACATAATCCTTTAGTATCATTGACATCAGTGGAATTTCCTCAAAATCATACTTACACTGCACAAAAGGTATTTCCAATCAATGTGTCTCTAAAAAATGAACAGTTAAAATGATCTTAAAGACTTACCATGCTCTATGAGACTAAATCAACTTTGAGGACATGAGATGTTTTCAAATAGAATACAAAAGTCAGTTAGGTGACTTTATTAAATTCTTTACATTAGTATTGTGAGAAAGAAGTGTTCAGAATGCAGTAAAAGTTGACAATGATCATAAAATAAGAAATAACACAGAAATTCATAAGTCCTGTTTGGACAATACCACAAGAAAAAAATAGCATTTTAGAGGTGCATCAATATATTCAACTTTTGAAATACAATGATAGGTCTAGGATAAAATAACATAATACTAGAAGTGGCCATGTAGAAGTCCAAACATTATTAAATTAGAATGCAACAAATTACTTGTAAGATTGTAAATGTAGAATTTGATTGAAAAAATTTTCTAGAGTGAGAAGTACAATTGTTTCTTTGCACATATAAATAGCAAATGTCTGACTCAGTTGTGAGTTGATCCTTCCCTTTGATTATTCCTCAGTGTAAATGGTAAATATCAGTAACTTTTTGTTAGAAACTTGCAGGAATATTATTTTTTAAGTTGAAGATATTGCAGTCATTGTATAAGAAATTGCTTTATCTTAACCTTAAAGAACCATGTTGTGACTTTTGGCTTCTACTGCTCAACCTAGACAGCATATTAAAAAGCAGAGTCATTACTTTGCCAACAAAGGTCCATCTAGTCAAAGCTATGGCTTTTCCAGTAGTCATGTATGGATGTGAGAGTTGGACTCTAAAGAAGGCTGAGCGCCGAAGAATTGATAGTTTTGAACTGTGGTTTTGAAGAAGACTCTTGAGAGTCCCTTGGACTGCAAGGAAATCCATCCAGTCCATCCTAAAGCAAATCAGTCTTGAACATTCATTGAAAGGACTGATGTTGAAGCTGAAACTCCAATACTTTGGCCACCTGATGCAAAGGACTATCTCATTGGAAAAGATCCTGATGCTTGGAAGTATGGAACACAGTAGGAGAAGAGGATGACAGAGGATGAGATGGTTGGATGGCATCACCAACGCAATAGACATGAGTTTGTGTAGGCTCCGGAAGTTGGTGATGGACAGGGAAGCCTGGTGTGCTGCAGTCGATGGTGTTGCAAAGTGCTGGACACAACTGAGCGACTGAACAGAACTGAACAATTTACTTAAATTTAGAAGCAAGACTATAAGTTTACTTCAAACATTGTGTTTTCTCTTTTACCTTTTAAATGTATTTAAAAAAATAAATACATTTGTAGAGCAATACACATTATTTCTTCTATTTTAGATACAAATTTTCCTAGTATGTTAAATGAGTATGTAAGTTTTTAAAACTCTCACTCTCACTTGAAGAAACACTTGTACTTCTTTAGACCTCTCAAAAGACTTTAATCATGATATTTGGTTAAATTACTCTTCAGTGTTTACATAGCACAATTATGCAGATACTCATATTTGTCCATAGACACACAAGTTTTCCACGAAGAAATACTCTTGACCCTGTTCCATTCTAAATTTCCTTATTGGAATCACATAAGTTCTTTTTTCTTATTTCTTTCAATAAAATTTATTTCTTCTTTCTTTCTTTTTTCTTATTTATTTTACTAAAACCCTTCAAGAATTTTCAATGAACAGAAGTATGAAGCATTTTCTATGGCTGAGAATATCTTCAATCTTATCCTCCTATTTGCAAGTAGCTTTCTGTTATTATTGTGATTTTTCAAAAGTATTAATATCACAAGTAGTTTTCAAGCAGTATTTATTTCATGAAATTTCTCTTTCCTTTTTATAGATTGTTGTTTTTATTCATGGTTACAGTATCAACCCATAACTAATATGAATTATAGTTTTTTTGGAAGTTTAACTCTGCATTTGGAATTTTATTTTTGTTTCACTCTGTTAATTCATGTTAAAGTCCTCCTGTTTTCTCATTATTTTTTTTTTTTTTTAATTTTCAGTTGAGAGCCTTAAAAATTGTTTCAAAGCATGAGAAGGACACAGTGGCTAGAGGGTGCAATCTTGTTTTTCAAAATGTAGTGACTGTTTCATTGGAATTCACTATAGAAGTGTGTCCTCTTAATTGGCCAATTTGAATGGCTGCCCATTTCTGGGGCCAGTGGAAAGAAAGGGAATAAGTATGTAGACTTAAATTTACTAAATAATACCCTACAGGTGTTTAAAATGTTACTTTGATCTAACTTCTCCTTTTTCTTAGTATTCTTAAATCTAAAATATTTTAACTTTTTATGGGTTAGTATCTCCAGAAATGTCTTACCTTAAACTAGAATTGACACAAAAGAAAATCTAAAGATCTAAGTGCTCCTTGTCATTTCAACTCTGCTGCTAACTCCATAGATCATTCACTTTTAAAGCTACACTGTACCTTCATATTCTAAGCCTTCTTGGCATTTTTGACTCCAGTTTAAGTCTTCTTGGTTTATTTCTGTAGTAGATAAAGTCACTTTTTTTTCATTCTGCAAAATTACTACTTGTTCCTCTGAATTGTTTCTAACAATTATTGATGTTATTCATCTCCTATAATTTTCTCATCAATTTTCTTAATATTTGTGGTCTTCATGTATTTTCATTCTTGATGTATTATCAGGTATTATATTGTTGTATAATCATTTGATTATACAAATGTATTATCAGTTGATTAATCAGGTAACTGGAGATAATCAATTCTATTCTACATGCTAAATGACTTTTCCATATTTCACTGAATTGTACAGAAGAAATAGAGATAAGCAAATGTGTTCACCATACCACATAAGTTTTTAAACATTTCTTTGGATTCTTTTTTGCAATATGATCTTTCCTTTAACTTTATGCTGCTGCTGCTGCTGCTAAGTCGCTGCAGTCGTGTCCGACTCTGTGCGACCCCATAGACGGCAGCCCACCAGGCTCCCCCGTCCCTTGGATTCTCCAGGCAAGAACACTGGAGTGGGTTGCCATTTCCTTCTCCAATGCATGAAAGTGAGAAGTGAAAGTGAAGTCACTCAGTCGTGTCTGACTCTTAGCGACCCCGTGGACTGCAGCCCACCAGGCTCCTCTGTCCTTGGGATTTTCCAGGCAAGGGTACTGGAGTGGGGTGCCATCGCCTTCTCCGCTTTAACTTTATGCATTTGTGTATTTGTGTACTATGTGTGCCTGGATATGTTTCTCTTTTGAAACCTACAAGTTTGGTTTTCAAGATAATCTAGTGCTTGATTTTTTGCCTTTAGATTGATATCTTAAATCTCATGTTTTATTTATAAGTTTCATATAGTATCTATTGATTTCCTATAGTGAAAACCTGAGGCAATCAGCTTGTCTCCATTTCTTTCACCTCTTTCCCCAAACATGCCTTTTGTTAATTTTATTCTTTTAATTAAAGGTTCAGACAATCCTTATCTTTACTCCTCTTGCTCTTTCTATATTGGCTGACTATTATCTATTTTTTTTAATTGAAAGTGAAAGTTGCTCAATCATGTCCAACTCTTTGGGACCCCATAAACTATACAGTCCATGGAATTCTCTAGGCCAGAATACTGGAGTGGCTAACATTCCCTTCTCCAGGGGATCTTCCCAACCCAGGGATTGAAACCAGGGTCTCCTGCATTGCAGCGGGACTCTTTACCAACTGAGCTATCAGGGAAGCCCCTTTTTTTTTTTTTTAATGTGGATTATTTGTCTGCTTCTTCAGACTTTTCAATGTGATACATGCAAGACAGTCTCATATCTCCAAATGAATAAATAAGAAATTGTGAGAAAGTGCTGAATTCTTGTCATTGACATAATTTAATAGTCATTCATACAGTTTTGTAACTGGCCTGATCTAAGTTACTTTCCCATTTATTTGACAAGAACAATGTTAGAGAAGGTTGTGATTGATAAACCTGTACGTATCCTAAGGACAAGGAGGTCTCAACTCTCAAAAAGAATGTGATGTAGTCTCACAAATATGATTTGTGCTCACTGTTTTTAATATTGCACTTTTCTTTTACATTTTCAAGATTAGCATTAGCAATCTATTAGATAAACTATAGTGTGCCTGGGGTCCTGAAAATCAACTGTAGGTTTGATGATTCACTAGAAGGATTCAGAGGACTCAGCATATAGTTCTCCTCACGGCTAAGATTCATTACAGTGAAATGATATTAATATAAAGCCAAATCAGCAAAGACATGTGGGACAAAGTCCACAGGAAATCAGTGCCAGCTTCCTCCAGCTGAGTCATGAAGGAAATGCTTAATTCTGCCAGCTAGAAGTGGTGACAACACAAGAAGCATCTGAAAGTCCAAGGTTTTTCTTGAGATCTGATCACATAGGCAATCTGCCTAGCAAGAACCAAGACTCCCAGAAGGAAAGCAGGTGTTCACTATAAAACCATATTGCTTATGAACAGGTTAGACAGAGTTCAAGTATATTCCTCTGTTTGGAGAATAGTTGGAATCCTTCTGAAATGCAAGTTTCCATTTGCTAGCCAAGGGTCAAACTGGCAAGCAGGCTTTTCTAAGACTAGTAGTCTTAAGCCTGCTATAGTAACTTCTTTCTACACAATCGTTTTCAGCTATTAGTCTTAGCTCTATATGTAAACATATTTAATACTATTGGTCATTTCAAATCTCTCCAATCTTGAGCTATTTTAATTCACTTTTTTATTGGATGAATTTTATCAAGTTGTTTCATCAGAAAAAAACTGGATGAATCTCTCCAGAACAGTGCTTCAGAGCACTGGCTATGGATTTTCAACTTCATAAGATAAAATCCATCCTTTTTGTGCAATATTGGTTACCTTTCCTGGATTGTTTCCTTACTTATGGAATGAGGTTAACTAGTGATTTTTCTTTCATTTCTTTTTTGACTGCACCATGTCCATGAGCTAACAAATCACAATATTTCCTTGAGAATACCAAGGATTTTTGTCTGAAAACTTTTCTGCATTTTTAAGATCTCCCTTTGTGTGTGTGTGTGTGTGTTAACCAGCATTGTTTGCTATATTCTTTTATAACTTTCATTTCCTTTTTATGATCTATGCATGTGGCTCTTGCTTTTTCTTCCCTATCCTTCACCTTGCCTGAGGTCGAGTCTTCCTGGTCCTCTGGTTTGCTCATCATGAAGTGAAGTGCAGGACGGGGTTGGGTGGGGGAAGCAGTCTCCACAGACACTTTTAGATATTTTCTAAATTTCCCTACCACAGCTGCTGAGACGTCTCTTTCAAAGGCATTATTTCTGCTCTTCTCAGTGTTTCTCCTGCTAATAATTATTAAACCTGCATCCCACCTCTCCACCACTGACCAAGCCAGCCTTAAGGTTTTCCTCAGCTTGACCAAATTTTACACAATTTTGTTCCAGACTAGAGGCTCTAACTTCCCTTTTCTTTTGAGCATAGAAAAACTTCATTTGTAAATTCTTTCTCTGCTCATTTGAGATATAAGTTTTAACCCAGACTCTCCCTAGTTTCACAGCCCAGAAATATCTTTCTCAAGGACCTGGGAGCCATCACTTTGAAAAGTGATGATCAAGAAACATAGTGCCTCTATCTTCCAGTCCCGGTGGGAGAGTAGGAGCCTGACTTCAATCAGTGCCAATTAGCAAACACAGATGGCTTAATCACTGTGACCAACTTCCCCCCTAGTATCCTCCAGCACTTTTCCACTAGCTCATCTCAGCTCTTAAAAACTCATGCTTTTTGATGCAAACTATTACATACAGAATGGATAAACTACAAGGTCCTACTGCATAGCACAAAGAACCATATTCAGCATCCTGTGATAAACCATAAATTGGGAACAAATATGAGGAAGAACATATACGTGTAACTGAATCACTTTGATGTACAGTAGAAATTAACAACACTGTTAATTAACTATACTTCAACTACAAAAAGGAAACCCTCTCTGACTTTGTATTTCAGCACAGTTCAGTTAGATCTCCCATCACTATGAGGGATATAATGCACAGAAATAGTTTTGAATAAAGTCTTCCTTGACCATTTTACCCCAGCAGGTACAATTTCTCTTTGACACAGTTAGGAATTCCCCATCCAATTTTACCCAGCTCTATTTTCTCTCTGTTTCACATCATTAATCATTTTATATTTTAATTTGCATCCAGTCCCATCACTTCATGGGAAATAGATGGGGAAACAGTGGAAACAGTGTCAGACTTTATTTTTTGGGGCTCCAAAATCACTGCAGATGGTGACTGCACCCATGAAATTAAAAGATGCTTACTCCTTGGAAGGAAAGTTATGACCAACCTAGATAGCATATTGAAAAGCAGAGACATTACTTTGCCAACAAAGGTTCGTCTAGTCAAGGCTATCGTTTTTCCTGTGGTCATGTATGGATGTGAGAGTTGGACTGTGAAGAAGGCTGAGCGCCGAAGAATTGATGCTTTTGAACTGTGGTGCTGGAGAAGACTCTTGAGAGTCCCTTGGACTGCAAAGAGATCCAACCAGTCCATTCTGAAGGAGATCAGCCCTGGGATTTCTTTGGAAGGAATGATGCTAAAGCTGAAACTCCAGTACTTTGGCCACCTCATGCGAAGAGTTGACTCATTGGAAAAGACTTTAATGCTGGGAGGGATTGGGGACAAGAGGAGAAGGGGACGACAGAGGATGAGATGGCTGGATGGCATCACTGACTCGATGGACGTGAGTCTCAGTGAACTCCGGGAGTTGGTGATGGACATGGAGGCCTGGCGTGCTGCAATTCATGGGGTCGAAAAGAGTCGGACATGACTGAGCGACTGATCTGATCTGATCTGATCTGATAATTTACTTATGCATATGTTTACTTGCATTGTTTGTCTAGCTTCAATTGAAATGCAAACTTTGCAAGCATAGGAATCAATCTACTTTTCTGCCCCACCCCCCACCATGCTAGAAAAGTATCTCAAAGTAAGTACTGCATTATTATATAGAAAGTATTGTATTTAAAGTATTCTAATTTGGAATCTGAGATGCTTTCTAGTTTCACTGAAGCTAGCTTTAGCCTTTACTTTTCTATGACATTCTTGTCTTCAATTGGTTTCAGAGAAGAGATTGAATAACAAATATTTTTAATATTACATTCTCAACCCAAAGGCTGTTATACATTTTAAAATAATTTTATTAAACATGTTTAAGGGAAATGCATCTAATTTACTTATGATTCATTTATTACTTACTCCTACATAATAGTACTCACTCTAAATGAACACATTTTTTCATTGTTCCTTTAAAGTTTGCATAAAATGCATATGAGGTAAGAATCTTATTTATTATTCTTCATAGTCTGACTCCAAGCAACTGAATATTCAAAATAATCAACAGAATTTTTCACATTTACTTAAGGTGATGCTCTTTCATCCCTACCTTACAACCCCCATCAACGAATCAATGTCCAGGTTTAAAAGTGTCCAAGAAATCCCACCAGCTGAGATCAGCTAAAACTACCACTCCAGACCAGTATCACCACAGGAATGCATTCAACTCCAGAGGTGGTTATGCTTTACCTCTACATGAAAAGTATTACTCTTGGTCATACAGATGGAGTATATTCCAGTCTTTACACCATTAAAGTCTGTTTATCAGCTGGAGAAATATATATGTCATCATAAAACTTTATTAAGAGCTACTAAAGTGATACAACTAGGAAGACTCTTGTATGTCTTGTGTTCTGAGAGTCATATAATTCCAGAAGGAAAGCATGAGGTACCATGATAAGTTTGAAATTTTCCCTTCAAAGCACAAATATAAGAATGACACATACAATGGAACTACTGGAGAAGGCAATGGCACCCCACTCCAGTGCTCTTGCCTGGAAAATCCCATGGACGGAGGAGCCTGGTAGGCTGTAGTCCGTGGGGTTGCTAAGAGTCGGACACGACTGTGCAACTTCACTTTCACTTTTCACTTTCATGCACTGGAGAAGGAAATGGCAACCCACTCCAGTGTTCTTGCCTGGAGAATCCCAGGGATGGCGGAGCCTGATAGGCTGCCGTCTATGGGGTCGCACCCAGTCGGACACGACTGAAATGACTTAGCAGCATGGAACTATAGTGCCTCCCATCACCTGTAGAAAAAAATTATTTAAATGTATATATCTGATCTGATCTGATCTGATCTACCTATCCATCCGTCCCTTTATAAACAAGGTATTGCTTCTTTTTTTATTTTTTCTTAATTTTATCTCTCCATAGCAATGGTTAGGCCAAAGGATCTTTGCATAAAAGATGACAAAGTTAGGGTTGGGAGAGTGTTGTATCCCTTTTCTTTATTGGCCTAGAGCTAAGTATAAGTCCACAGCCCCTTACCCAACATCCCTAGGGCCAAATGTGTTTTGGAATTCAGAACTTTTCAGATTTTAGAAAGGTAATACAGTACAAGGTACATACACTGAATATTATTACAGCAGAGATTAGGAGAGCACACTTTAATTAAACAAATAAATATTTCTGCCATAAAACATGTATATACATACTGAATGAATCTGTACTAAATTTGAAGAGAAAATATGTCTTTTTTTTTTTTGCTTTCAGGTTTGGGAATTAAAAATAATGGCTTATAAATATGTATCTGCCAAAACATGGTCACTACTTTTATTAAGGAAATTATATGTACTGTTTTACTCCTAAATGAAGCCTAAATTAAAAATAAGTACCTTCCCTTTTTATTCCTTCTGTGGGAGGGAGGTGGTGCAGGATTCATCTTTTGATTATAATTAAAATGATCTGTATCATTCTTTATACTGATATTTTGAAAGATCATTAACCTGTTCCAAAAGAACCAAAGAAGGATACAAAAGCTCAATTTGGCTTTATTTTTCTTTAGCCAATTAAAAGGATAACAATTAAACTTACAAGAAAGGAGATACTAAAAATGAAGAATAGGAGAATCCATAAATCTAAATTCATAAATCCATAAATCAAGTGGTTCAAGGGCTCCTAGATTATAACAGTACCAGTGCTCTGGCTTAGTGTTAGATGTCACAGACATAACCCATGGTTTATTATTTTCTTTTTCAAAATAACACAGACCATCATTAAGAGAAATATTTAAGAATCCAAGGCCAATATAACAAAAGCAGGTTTTTGCAACCTACCATTTTGTTAACTATGCAAAATACCCATATATATTACCTAAGTGGAATCATACAATATTTGCCCTTTTGTGTCTGGCTTGAGTAGATACAAAATATTGTAGGTTTTCAATGTTTATCCATGTTGTCACATATATCAGAAGTTCACTTTTCATGGCTGAGTAGTATTCCATTCATTCTATGTATATACCATACTCTGTTTATACATTCATCTGTTGATGGATACTTGGGGTGTTTCCACCTTTCTGCTATTATAAATAATGCTTCTGATAACATGGCTGTGTAAGTATTCATTTCCCCTGTCTTCATTTGGAGTATATGCTTAGGAGTTGAGCTGTTAAGTCATATGGTACTTCTATGTTTGCCTTTTTCAAGAAATGCCAAACTATTCGAATCGGGGGGTGGGGGGGCTTCTTAAAGAAAAATTTAAAATAATTTTTGTTCCAGAGCTACAATTTTAAACAATAAAAATTTCTATATCATCAGCTCCACAGAAGCTGAGGAATCATCACACCTGAGGCCCATGAATAGCAGCCTTTGGCCTTTTCTCACACAGAGATTCAAACACAGCTGCAAGTCATTGGGCCTGCACATATTCTTCAGTGAGATTCTGGCTTTTTCAGGACACTTGTAGCTTTAGTATTCTTGCCTTGAGAACCCCATGAACAGTATGAAAAGGCAAAAAGAATTCCCCAGGACAGTAAGTGCCCAATATCATACTGGAGATCAGTGGAGAAAGAACTCCATAAAAAATGAAGAGATGGAGCCAAAGCAAAAACATCACCCAGTTGTGGATGTGACTGGTGATGGAAGTAAAGTTTAATGCTGTAAAGAGCAATATTGCATAGGAACCTGGAATGTTAGGTCCAGGAATCAAGGCAAATTGGAAGTGGTCAAACAGGAGATGACAAGAGTGAACACTGACATTCTAGGAATCAGTGAACTAAAATGGACTGGAATGGGTGAATTTAACTCAGATGACCATTATATCTACTACTGTGGGCAGGAATCCCTTAGAAGAATTGGAGTAGCCATCATAGTCAACAAAAGAGTGTGAAATGCAGTAGTAGGATGCAATCTCAAAAACAACAGAATGATCTCTGTTCGTTTCTAAGGCAAATCATTCAATATCACAGTAATTCAAGTCTATGCCCTGACCAGTTATGCTGAAGAAGCTGAACAGTTTTATGAAGACCTATAAGACCTTCTAGAACAAACACCCGAAAAAGATGTCCTTTTCATTATAGGGGACTGGAATGCAAAAGTAAGATGTCAAGAGATACCTGGCCAATTTGGCCTTGAGTACAAAATGAAGCAGGTATAAAGCTAACAGAGTTTTGCCAAGAGAATGCACTGGTCATAGCATACACCCTATTCCAACAACACAAGAGAATACTGTATACATGGACATCACCAGATGGTCAATACCAAAATCAGATTGATTATATTCTTTGCAGCCAAAGATGGAGAAGCTCTACACAGTCAGCAAAAACAAGACTGGGAGCTGACTGTGTATGAGGACATGAACTCCTTCTAGCCAAATTCAGACTTAAATTGAAGAAAGTAGGGAAAACCATGAGACCATTCAGGTATGACCTAAATCAAATCCCTTATGATTATACAATGGAAGTGACAAATAGATTCAAGGGATTATATCTGATAGACAGAGTGCCTGAAGAACTATGGACTGAGGTTTGTGACACGGTACAGGAGGCAGTGATCAAGACCGTTCCCAAGAAAAAGAAATGCAAAAAGGCAAAATGGTTGTCTGAGGACAGACCTTAAAATAGCTGAGAAAAGAAGAGAAGTGAAAGGCTAAGGAAAAAAGGAAAGGTATATCCATCTGAATGCAGAGTTCCAAAGAATAGCATGGAGAGATAACAAAGCCTTCCTCAGTGATCAATGCAAAGAAATAGAGGAAAACAAGAGATGGGAAAGACTAGAGAGCTCTTCAAGAAAATTAGAGATACCAAGGGAAAATTTCATGCAAATATGGGCACAATAAAAAAAAAAAAAAAGAAATGGTATGGACCTAACAGAAGCAGAAGACATTAAGAAGAGGTGGCAAGAATACAGAACTATACAAAAAAGATCTTCATGACCCAGATAACCACAGTGGTGTGAACACTCATCTACAGCCAGACATCCTGGAATGTGAAGTCAAGTGGGCCTTAGGAAGCATCACTACAAAGTTAGTGGCGGTGATGGAATTCCAGTTGAGCTATTTCAAATCCTAAGAGATGATGCTATGAAAGTACTGCACTCAATATGCCAGCAAACCTAGAAAACTCAGCAGTGGCCACAGGACTGGAAAAAGTCAGTTTTCATTTCAATCCCAAAGAAAGACAATGCCAAAGAATGTTCAAACTAGTGTGCAGTAGTTCTCCACACTTGGAGAATTTTGAGCATTACTTTGCTAGCAAAGTGTGGTTACAATGGTACGTCAACTATGAACTTCCAGATGTTCAAGCTCGATTTAGAAAAAGCAAAAAAACCAGAGATCAAATTGCCAACATCTGTTGGATCATTAAAAAAACAAGAGAGTTTCAGAAAAACATCTACTTCTGCTTTATTGACTATGCTAAAGCCTTTCATTGTGTAGATCACAACAAACTGTGGAAAATTCTTAGAGATGGGAATACCAGACCATCTGACCTGCCTCCTGAGAAATCTTTATGCAGGTCAATAAGTAACAGGACTGGACATGGAACAACAGACTGGTTGCAAATCGGGAAAGGAGTAAGTCAAGGATGTATATTGTCACCCTGCCTATTTAACTTATATGCAGAGTACATCATGAAAAATGCTGGGTTAATGAAGCCCAAGCTGGAATGAAGACTGCTGGGAGAAATATCAATAACCTAAGATATGTAGATGATGCCATCCTTATAGCAGGAAGCAAAAAAGAACTAAAGAGCCTCCTCATGAAAGTGAAAGAGGAGAGTGGAAAAGTTGGCTTAAAACTCAACATTCGAAAAACTAAGATCATGGCTTCCGGTCCTATCATTTCATGGCAAACAGATGCGGATACTTTGGTAACAGTGACAGACTTTATTTTGATGGGCTCCAAAATCACTGCAGATAGTGACTGCAGCCATGAATTTAAAAGAGACTTGCTCCTTGGAAGAAAAGCTATGACCAACCTAGATAGCATATTAAAAAGCAGAGTCATGACTTTGCCAAAAAGGTCTGTCTAGTCAAAGCTGTGGTTTTTCCAGTAGTCATGTATGGATGTGAGAGTTGGACTATAAAGAAAGCTGAGCGCCAAAGAATTGATGCTTTTGAAATGTGGTGTTGAAGTCTACTCTTGAGAGTCCCATGGACTGCAAGGAGATCCACCAGTCCATCCTAAAAGGAAATCAGTCCTGGGTGTTCATTGGAAGGACTGATGTTGAAGCTGAAACTCCAATACTTTGGCCACCTGATGTGAAGAACTTACTTATTGGAAAAGATCCTGAAGCTTGGGAAAGATTGAAGGCAGGAGGAGAAGGGGATAACAGAGGATAGATGGTTGGATGGCATCACCGACTGGATGGACATGAATTTGAGTAAGCTTTGGGAGTTGGTGATAGACAGGGAATCCTGGCATGCTACAGTCCATGGAGTCGCAGAGAGTCCGATAAGACTGAGCTACTGAACTGAACTGTAGCTCACAGTCTTAAGCTCTCAGGAACTGCCACACTGGTTTGTATTCCAGAAAGGACATGGGTTTTTTCAGGTTTACCTTGTAATAGCTAAAGTACTGACTTTCCAAAAGTTTCAGAAGTCTCGGGGAAACCGTCTAATCATTCAATCTATTAATGGTTTCAACAACACAGATACAATTGTCCATGTAACCACTTACCTGGCAGAGGCACCTCTGTGCCGCTGTCTCTGAGTGCTGGTGCCTGCCTTGATGCAAGTCCAACAGACCCTTGGCGCCCAGGATGCCGGTCTGGAAGCCTGAGAAACCCACCTCCACTCTGGCCCCATTCCAGCGCTTCAGAGGCTCCAGAACCAAGAAGAACGGCTGCGCAGGCGTGGCCAAATATGAAGCGGGAAGAGCCGCCCCTGGCCACGCCCCACCTTCCAGGGCGTCGCTGACCTGCTCTCCCGCTCTTCTGCATTTCTGCTGATTTCTCCACCTCGCACAGCTTGTTGACATGCAGGGCACCTGCCATCTGCCTGGGGCCTGTGTCTTTCTTTGCCACATACGAGCTGCTTCTCTTTCCTATTCTTCATGGTTTATAAAGTGAAACTGAAGTGAAAATTAGTTGCTCAGTCATCAGACTCTTTGAAACCCCATGGACTGTAGCCTGCCAGGCTCCTCTGTCCATGAAATTCTCCAGGCAAGAATACTGGAGTGGGTAACCATTCCCTTTTCCAGGGGAATCTTCCCAACCCAGGAATGGAACCTGAGTCTCCCGTCTGGCAGGCAGAGCCTGAGCCAATAGGGAACCTAGTTTCTTTCTTTACCGCCTGAGCCAATAGGGAGCCTAGTTTCTAAAGACCCACTTCAAATGAAACTTCCTTTACTGCAGCTACATCCAGCTCTTTTACATCCCCCAAACATGGTGGGCTTCCCTGGTGGCTCACCGGTTAAAGAATCTGTCTGCAATACAGGAAACGTGGGATCCATCCCAGGGTCTAAAAGATCCCCTGGAGAAGGGACTGGCCACAGACTCTTTTCTTGCCTGGAGATTTCCATGGACAGAGTAGCCTGGCAGGCTACAGTCCATGGGGTTGCAAAGGATACAACTAAGTGACTAATACATTCAAACGTGATGAATTCTATCAGTACCCTGTGGGACCCTCCAGGGCCCCAAAGACTTCTCAGGGCCCCCATTTCTTTCTTGTAACGTAAAATTTTCAGCTTCCCAGACCGTCCCTGAGGACCAAAGCAAGGATGCAAACAGTTAGTAGTCAGGGACTTAAAAGAATGCAGAAACAAAGGCAGGGCCAGTCAAGGAACAGCAGGGCAAAATTTAAAGCAGGATTCTAGTTCTTGTTCAAAGGATATAAATAACATTATATTTTAATTATTTTGCAGGAACTAAGCCCCACTCTACTTTCATTACCCCAAGTGGAGGATGGTAACTTCAGGCTAAGCACAAAATTCCTGGAACACAGCCCTATTAACCTCACTACCAACCAAATGGAAGAAAGTCATACTTCCTGCAGCCCTCATTCCAAATTTTTCCTTAAAACCCCCCCTGAAAACCATCTAGGAATTCAGTTTTGTTTTTGTTTTTGTTTTTTGTTTTTTGAGCATAAGCCACACATTCTCCTTGCTTGACCCTACACTAAAACCTTTCTCTGCTCCAGACTCTGGTGTTTCAGTTTGTTGGCTTTACTGTGAGTTGGGGACATGAACTTGTGTTCCATAACTATTTAATGCTGAGTAACTTCTTTATACCTCTGGAAACCAAGTTTGTCTGCCTGCTAACACCTACTACTCTGTAAAGATAAAAATTCAAATATCAACTTATCAGTAAATTATTTTCTAACTCAAAAGACTATATAAGTTCTGCTCTATTTTCCAAATTTCTCTGAAAATACATTTTACCACCTGATACATTTGAATATAATTAAATGTTCATGTATGCTCAGTTGTGTCCAACTCTTTGCAACACCATGTAATGTAGCCTCCTAATCTCTTCTCTCCTTGGGATTTTCCAGGCAAGAATACTGGAGTGGGTTGCCATTTCTTCTTCCAGGAGATCCTCCCGACCCAAGAATCAAACCCACGTCTCCAGGATTGGCAGGCAGATTATTTACCACTGAGCCAGCCGGGAAGCCCATAGAAATAAGTAGAACTGAGTAAACCTGGCTTATGGCCGAGCTTCTTTTTTAAAAAGTTGAAGGACTGAGTTGAACTACAACTACTTGGTACTATTGTAGAGTCTGTCACAAGTTCTAAGTCTAAGACATTGTGTAATACTTGGCAAGGAGGGGATATAATAATTTTAAAATGAGAACACCATGTTCTGTCAGATTTCTGTAAGTGTCCATTCTATGCCCTGTTTGAAGCATGGTTTTATTTGTAATTAATATTGGGATATTTTATTCTGATAGCTAAAGTCAGAAGACAACTATAACTCAGAGAACTGAGAGAAGTAAAATATGGGATTGTTGATGTGCATCATGGAACTCAACTCTGATTTTGCTCAAAGCACCAGTTTTCTAAGTGATGTACATGTCAACTATTTGAGGGTAGGTAATATGACTATTATTTTATAATTCTCTGAGAACAGAAAGATTTATTTTCAGCATATAAAATAGTGCCTCGCTCACAGAAAACACTTTTCTGAAAGTATGTTTTGGATGAAAAAATAAAGTGAACTATATCTGTTCCTTATTTGTTTTATAGTAGGTAATTATAAATAATTATGTATTACTTATTGAGATTGTACTGGGTTGGATCAATGGGTTGGGAAGATAGCCTGGAGAAGAAAATGGCAACCCACTCCAGTTTTCCTGCCTGGAAAATCCCATGGACAGAGGAGCCTTGTAGGCTGCAGTCCATGGGATCGCAAAGAGTTGGCCACAAGTGAGCAACTTCACTTTTACTTTATTGAGATTTATTTTTGTAAACGTAGTACATAATTTGTACTTTGAACTGTTAGTGTAGCTGCACATACAGTTACCCAAATTCAGAAAAAATCAGGAACAATATCAGTTTATCACAATCCCATTTTTTGGCTCTTAAATAAGTGTAGATGCCATTTTTTTCTTTTATACCCACTTTTGTATTGCTAAATAACTCCAATTTGTAAATGCAAAAAACACTTGAATAATTAATATTACTCCTTTCTATATGAGAAAGCATTAATTGGATATTCATTATGAGATTTGGCAGTATTTTTTAAAGTGTGCTATAGACTGAATGTCTGTGCACCCCCAAAATTCATATTTGAAAATTCACAACGTGAGGATATAAAAGAGGTCATTAGGTCATATGAATGTAGCCCACTTGAATGATTAGTGCCCTTATAAAAGAGGCCCCACAGAACTCCCTTTTCCCGTTCACCATGTGAGAACAAAATGACTGTTTATGAACCAGGAAACGGAACTTCATCAAACACTGACTATACCACCACCGTGATATTGGACTTCCAGCCTACAGAACAGTGGAAAATGCATATCTGTTGTTTATAAGCTATCCAGTTTGTAGTATTCTATTATAGCAGCCTGGATGGACTAATTATAATGTGTAAATATGTTAAAAAAAAAAAAGGACTCTGGATAAGAATATATATAAATACAAGGCACTTTTATGATATTTGGAACAAACATATACTTTAAAAAACTCTTTCATCATTTATAGGAAATTCAAATTAATCAACATTCTGTAATTTTTATTTGCTAAATCTGACAACCCTAATTCTGGAGCTAAAAAGCTTAATTCATATCTTCACAATTGGTAGTATATATGAATTTGAGTATGTTACTTAAGCTCTGTACCTCAGATTTCTCATTTGTAAAACTTAGCTCATAATAGTAGCTACCTCACTAGCAAGTTGAAAATCTGTGCATATATTTATACACACACATATATATACATGAGTGTTTTATATATATATGAGTTATGTATATGTGTGTATGTTGTAGATATATAATATACATATATATGTTAAATATGTGATGGACTATAAACAGTACCTGCTTTATAGGAAGCATTATATGTATGAATTATGGTATTTTTCAGCCTTTGACACAGTAATGCGATGAAATAACCAACCCCAAAGTCACTGACTTATAACAACAAATATTTACTTCTTGTTCATTGTCCTATGAATCAGTTAAAACCTCTTTCAGATTGGGCTAGCCAACCATCTATTCACATTCTTTTGGCCAAAGCAAATCATGTAACTAAACCCTGGTCCAGGAAGTAAGGAAGTATAATTTCCCTACAAAGGATGTGCTGTGGGAAAAGTGAATGATCTACCACAGTTATTATTTTTATTGTTGAGCATACACTATTTTTAGGCATTAAGAACCCAGCAGGAAACAAAACAAAGCCCCCTGATTTACAGAGCTTAGTACTTAGACACATAGAAAAAGACACCATCCACAAGGAAAATCCCACTATGGGCCATATCACATTTATCTCAACAATGAACATATTCATAATTCCATCTAATGTAACTACTGTCTACTCAACTCTATTTACTGTGACTTTGAAATTTCCATTCTATAATTATTTTTAAAAACATACAGGTGCTCAAAATTTAGCCAATTTTGATGAAACAAAGCTAATGGAGGTGATGGAATTCCAGTTGAGCTATTTCAAATCCTAAAAGATGATGCTGTGAAAATGCTGCACTCAATATACCAGCAAATTTGGAAGACTCAGCAGTGGCCACAGGACTGGAAAAGGTCAGTTTTCATTCCAATCCCAAAGAAAGGCAATCCCAAAGAATGCTCAAACTACAGCACAATTGCACTCATCTCAGACTCTAGTAAAGTAATGCTCAAAATTCTCCAAGCCAGGCTTCAGCAACACATGAACCGTGAACTTCCAGATGTTGAAGCTGGTTTTAGAAAAGGCAGAGGAACCAGAGATCAAATTGCCAACATTCGCTGGATCATAGAAAAAGCAAGAGAGTTCCAGAAAAACATCTATTTCTGCTTTATTGACTATGCCAAAGCCTTTGACTGTGTGGATCACAATAAACTGTGGAAAATTCTGAAAGACTTGGGAACACCAGACCATCTGACCTGCCTCTTGAGAAACCTGTATGCAGGTCAGGAAGCAACAGTTAGAACTGGACATGGAACAACAGACTGGTTTCCAATAGGAAAAGGAGTACATCAAGGCTATATATTGTCACCCTGCTCATTTAACTTATATGTAGAGTACATCATGAGAAATGCTGGACTGGAGGAAGCACAAGCTAGAATCAAGATTGCCAGGAGAAATATCAATAACCTCAGATATGCAGATGACACCACCCTTATGGCAGAAACTGAAGAAGACTAAAGAGTCTCTTGATGAAAATGAAAGAGGAGAGTGAAAAAGCTGGCTTAAAGCTCAACATTCAGAAAACGAAGATCATGGCATCCGGTCCCATCACTTCATGGCAAATAGATGAGGAAGCAGTGGAAACAGTGGCTGACTTTATTTATTTTTTGGCTCCAAATTAACTGAAGATTGTGATTGCAGCCATGAAATTAAAAGATCCTTACTCCTTGGAAGGAAAGTTATGACCAACCTAGATAGCATATTAAAAAGCAGAGACATTACTTTGTCAACAAAGGTCCATTTAATCAAGGCTATGGTTTTGCCAGTGGTCATGTATAGATGTGAGGGTTGGACTGTAAACAAAGCTGAGCACTGAGTAATTGATGCTTTTGAAATGTGGTGTTGGAGAAGACTCTTGAGAATCTCTTGGACTGCAAGGAGATCCAACCAGTCCATCCTAAAGGAGACAAGTCCTGGGTGTTCATTGGAAGGACCGATGTTGAAGGTGAAACTCCAATACTTTGGCCACCTGATGCGAAGAGTTGACTTATTTGCAAAGACCTTGATGCTGGGAAAGATTGAAGGCAGGAGGAGAAAGGGCTGACAGAGGCTGAGATGATTGGATGGCATCACTGACTCAATGGCACAGGTTTGAGTGAACTCCGGGAGTTGGTGATGGACAGGGAGGCCTGGCATGCTGTGGTTCATGGGGTCGCAAAGAGTTGGACATGACTGAGCGACTGAACTGAACTGAACTGAAAATATCAAATATACAGCCAGCAAAAGCAATTGATACTTACATATTTTGTAAAGAAGCACATTTTCCCCATGAAATGCTATAAATTTTCATGTAAATAAAATGAAGAAAGCTTTATTTAGTGAGAGTGTTACTAAAAAATATATACATTTACTGAATAACTTTCACTGAGTTAACTTGCAATGAATTGTATTTTGGCAAGTTGGCTATAAGCCAGATGATTGATAGACAACCTACCATTCTTCTCCCAATGGCACAAGTATATAGGCACACACACACACACACACACACACACACACTCACTCACACACACAGTATACAGTTAAAACTGCACAGAACATACTAAGGCAGGAAATGGGGAGAGATGTTGATAAAAAAGCATGCAGTTTTGAAGGTACAAACATATAGAGTTCAATTGCATGTGTGCATGCTAAGTCACTTCAGTTGTGTACGACTGTTTGCAACCCTATGGATTATGGCCTGCCAGGCTCCTCTGTCCATGGGATTCTCCAGGCAAGAACACTGGAGTGGGTTGTCATGTCCTCTTCCAGGGGATCTTCCGAACCCAGGGATACAACCTGCATCTCTAATGTCTCCTGCATTGGCAGATGGGATCTTTACTGCTAGCGCCATCTGGGAAGCCCATTTATTTTGTTCATTTTGTTCAGTTAGGAAGATTGTGACAAAAAGTCTCTGATAGGATACATGTCAAGAGTATGGAGCATATCAAATCATCTATCTATTCTGAATCTCCACAAAAACAGGGAACTATGGCAGGGCAGGACCCACATTCAATACAGCAGAACCAGACCAGATAGATGCCCCAACTCCCAAATTATAGCAGAACTTACAATACAACCCTGGAAAGAAAACTCAACTAGTATACACTGGTCAATGAATACAGCCAGAAAAAAAACTCTTCATACATTCTTGACACATTTGTCTCAGGGCAAATATTACTGAAGAAAAATAAGGTATGAATTAACAATTGAAAATGACTAGTGGGCCAGTGGAAGTGGAGATTACATTCCAAAGACTTATA
This sequence comes from Bos indicus, assembly GCF_029378745.1. Taxonomy (NCBI): domain Eukaryota; kingdom Metazoa; phylum Chordata; class Mammalia; order Artiodactyla; family Bovidae; genus Bos; species Bos indicus. Next base: position 22,504,880 of record NC_091776.1, on the reverse strand, counting down.
GAAAGACAAAGAAATATCTTTAACCTAATTTGCTGTAAGAAACAAAACAAAAAGGTAATGGTTGAGATTCTAAAAAAAAATAAAAACAATTCCTTAATAGAAATTAACAATTCCACTTTGTAGAGAAAAAAGGGAAATGAGGAAGAAGCAGCAAGAAATGCAAAGACAAAACTAACAAATTAAACAGAGCAGAAGTTGAACAGGAAGCATAGAAATGTATCTAAATTAACTAAATTAATATTCAGTTCAGTTCAGTCGCTCAGTCGTGACCGACTCTTTGCGACCCCATGAATCGCAGCATGCCAGGCATCCCTGTCCATCGCCAACTCCCGGAGTTCACTGAGACTCACATCCATCGAGTCAGTGATGCCATCCAGCCATCTCATCCTCTGTCGTCCCCTTCTCCTCCTGCCCCCAATCCCTCCCAACACCAGAGTCTTTTCCAATGAGTCAACTCTTCGCATGAGGTGGCCAGAGTACTGGAGTTTCAGCTTCAGTATCATTCCTTCCAAAGAAATCCCAGGGCTCATCTCCTTCAGAATGGACTGGTTGGATCTCCTTGCAGTCCAGGGGACTCACAAGAGTCTTCTCCAGCACCACAGTTCAAAAGCATCAACTCTTCGGCACTCAGCCTTCTTCACAGTCCAACTCTCACATCCATACATGACTACAGGAAAAACCATAGCCTTGACTAGACAGACCTTTGTTGGCAAAGTGATATCTTTGCTTTTGAATATGCTATCTAGGTTGGTCATAACTTTTCCTTCCAAGGAGTAAGCGTTTTTTAATTTCATGCCTGTAGTCACCATCTGCAGTGATTTTGGAGTGCAAAAAAATAAAGTCTGATACTGTTTCCACTGTTTCCCCATCGATTTCCCATGAAGTGACAGGACCGGATGCCATGATCTTAGTTTTCTGAATGTTGAGCTTTAAGCCAACTTTTTCACTCTCCACTTTCACTTTCATCAAGAGGCTTTTTAATTCCTCTTTACTTTCTGCCATAAGGGTGGTGTCATCTGCATATCTGAGGTTATTGATATTTCTCCTGGCAATCTTGATTCCAGCTTGTGTTTTTTCAGTCCAGCATTTCTCATGATGTACTCTACATATAAGTTAAATAAGCAGGGTGACAATATACAGCCTTGACATACTCCTTTTCCTATTTGGAACCAGTCTGTTGTTCCATGTCCAGTTCTAACTGTTGCTTCCTGACCTACTACAGATTTCTCAAGAGGCAGGTCAGGTGGTCTGGTGTTCCCAAGTCTTTCAGAATTTTCCACAGTTTATTGTGATCCACACAGTCAAAGGCTTTGGCATAGTCAATAAAGCAGAAATATATATTTTTCTGGAACTTTCTTGCTTTTTCCATGATCCAGCGGATATTGGCAATTTGATCTCTGGTTCCTCTGCCTTTTCTAAAACCAGCTTGAACATCAGGAAGTTCACGGTTTACATAGGGCTGAAGCCTGGCTTGGAGAATTTTGAGCATTGCTTTACTAGCGTGTGAGATGAGTGCAATTGTGCAGTAGTTAGCATTCTTTGGCATTGCCTTTCCTTGGGATTGGAATGAAAACTGACCCTTTCCAGTCCTGTGGCCACTGCTGAGTTTTCCAATTTTGCTGGCATATTGAGTGCAGCACTTTCACAGCATCATCTTTCAGGATTTGAAATAGCTCAGCTGGAATTCCATCACCTCCACTAGCTTTGTTCGTAGTGATGCTTTCTAAGGCCCACTTGACTTCATATTCCAGGATGACTGGCTCTAGGTCAGTGATCACACCGTCACACCATCGTGATTATCTGGGTCTTGAAGCTCTTTTTTGTACAGTTCTTCTGTGTATTCTTGCCATCTCTTCTTAATATCTTCTGTTTCTGTTAGGTCCATACCATTTCTGTCCTTTATTGAGCCCATCTTTTCGTGAAATGCTCCGTCGGTATCTCTAATTTTCTTGAAGAGATCTCTAGTCTTTCCTACTCTGTTGTTTTCCTCTATTTCTTTGCATTGATCACTGAAGAAGGCTTTCTTATCTCTTCTTGCTATTCTTTGGAACTCTGCATTCAGATGCTTATATCTTTCCTTTTCTCCTTTGCTTTTCACTTCTTTTCTTTTCACAGCTATTTGTAAGGCCGCTGTAGACAGCCATTTTGCTTTTTTGCATTTCTTTTCCATGGGGATGGTCTTGATCCCTATCTCCTGTACAATGTCACGACCTCATTCCATAGTTCATCAGGCACTCTATCTATCACATCTAGGCCCTTAAATCTATTTCTCATTTCCACTGTATAATCATAAGGGATTTGATTTAGGTCATACCCGAATGATCTAGTGGTTTTTCCTACTTTCTTCAATTTAAGTCTGAATTTGGCAATAAGGAGTTCATGGTCTGAGCCACAGTCAGCTCCTGGTCTTTTTTTTTTTTCCTGACTGTATAGAGCTTCTCCATCTTTGGCTGCAAAGAATATAATCAATCTGATTTATGTGTAGAGTCTTCTCTTGTGTTGTTGGAAGAGGGTGTTTGTTATGACCAGTGCATTTTCTTGGCAAAACTCTATTAGTCTTTGCCCTGCTTCATTTCGTATTCCAAGGCCAAATTTGTCTGTTACTCCAGGTGTTTCTTGACTTCCTACTTTTGCATCCAGTCCTCTATAATGAAAAGGACATCTTTTTTGGGTGTTAGTTCTAAAAGTTCTTGTAGGTCATAGAAGCGTTCAACTTCAGCTTCTTCAGCATTACTGGTTGGGGCGTAGACTTGGATTACTGTGATATTGAATGGTTTTCCTTGGAAATGAACAGAGATCATTCTGTTGTGGTTTTGTTGTTGTTGTTGTTGTTGTTTTTTGCTTGGAGATTCATTTTATTTTTTTTTTGCCTTTATTTTTTTATTTTTTTTAATTTTATTTTATTTTTAAACTTTACATAATTGTATTCGTTTTGCCAAATATCATAAAGAATCCACCACAGGTCTACATGTGTTCCCCATCCTGAACCCTCCTCCCTCCTCCTTCCCCAAACCATCCCTCTGGGTCTTCCCAGTGCACCAGCCCCAAGCATCCAGTATCATGCATCGAACCTGGACTGGCAACTCGTTTCATACATGATATTTTACATGTTTCAATGCCGTTCTCCCAAATCTTCCCACCCTCTCCTTCTCCCACAGAGTCCATAAGACTGTTCTATACATCAGTGTCTCTTTTGCTTTCTCGTACACAGGGTTATTGTTACCATGGAGCCTATTATACAGAGTGAAGTAAGCCAGAAGGAAAAACATCAATACAGTATACTAATGCATTCTGTCGTTTTTGAGATTGCATCCAAGTACTGCATTTTGGACTATTTTGTTGACTATGATGGCTACTCCATTTCTTCTGAGGGATTCCTGCCTGCAGTAGTAGATATAATGGTCATCTGAGTTAAATTCACCCATTCCAGTCCATTTTAGTTTGCTGATTCCTAGAATGTCGACATTCACTCTTGCCATCTCCTGTTTGACCACTTCCAATTTGCCTTGATTCATGGACCTGACATTCCAGGTTCCTATGCAATATTGCTCTTTACAGCATCAGACCTTGCTTCTATCACCAGTCACATCCACAACTGGGTATTGTTTTTGCTTTGGCCCCATCCCTTCATTCTTTCTGGAGTTATTTCTCCAATGATCTCCAGTAGCATATTGGGCACCTACTGACCTGGGGAGTTCCTCTTTCAGTATCTTTCATTTTGCCTTTTCATACTGTTCATGGGGTTCTCGAGGCAAGAACACCAAAGTGGTTTGCCATTCTCTTCTCCGGTGGACCACATTCTGTCAGATCTCTCCACCATGGCCTGCCCATCTTGGGTTTCCCCATGGGGATGACTTAGTTTCATTGAGTTAGACAAGGCTGTGGTCCTAGTGTGATTAGATTGACTAGTTTTCTGTGAGTATGGTTTCAGTGTGTCTGCCCTCTGATGCCCTCTTGCAATACCTACCATCTTACTTGGGTTTCTCTTACCTTGGGCGTGGGGTATCTCTTCACGGCTGCTCCACCAAAGCGCAGCTGCTGCTCCTTACCTTGGACGAGGGGTATCTCCTCACCGCCACCCTTCCTGACCTTCAATGTGGGATAGCTCCTCTAGGCCCTCCTGCGAGATGCTCAATATATATTTGTTATTTGAGGAAAAACTAAAGAACAAAAGGAGGCAAATTTTGAAAGATTGCTCAAAGAACAAGGGTAAGGATAAAGATATTAAAATGAATAATATAATGCTAAAAACTGATAGCATTTTTAACACATATACACACATGACCCAGACTCTAGACTTCAGAAGACCTGTCCCTGGCTCCTGTGCTTGTAGGGATATACTGGGCCAGAGATGGGGTTTTGGAGGGGAAGGCACACAGTTCTCTAAAGGTCCAGCCTTCTGTCAGTCAGAATTTGTTCCCCTGCATCCAGACCACTCCTTACCCCTGCCGACCAAGGCAATGCCAACAAATCCATTGATTAGAGATACTTGGGAAAACTGACTCCTAAGGAGACCTTGTGTGTCTTTCCCGCAGAAGGCCTTAAATGATGTGGCTCAAAGAACCTACAAATCTCTGCATCTGTTCAGAATCCACATTCTCAAAAAATGACCTTAGGGCTGGGGTGATTTCCTGTGCACAAAGGCTGCAAGGGCCTGGATACCAGAGGGCAGATGCACTGCTACTGAACTGAGCTTGCACATGCCCCACCCCCACCTCAACCTGACAGCCAGGATCCCTGGGGTCTCTGGGTCTGGGCAAGCATGGCCTGACCACACATAGGCACTTCCATGGAGCATAAAATTTTAAAGACAATAAAAGATTTATAGATAACTTTAAGGAAAGAAGACATTGAAGTGGAAATGGTCTTCAAACTGGAAGATTACTTCCTCACAATGAAATAATAACGTGCTATTCATATCAGAGTAAAATCTCTCTTATCCCAGGTTTCAGTGCTCTTTAGCTAGAGATCCCCATGAACACACACTGCAAAATTTTAAAAAGTTGACTGTCGACTCTTTGCAAAGAAAGAAATCAAACATTGTGAAGCATTGTAAGGCTCCTTGATAAGAGGTATTATTAGATTTATAGGCTTAGAGAAAGTGATGCTTTGCTCTGAAATAGGTGTTGTCTGCAAATGGTTTTAATTCTATGATTGGGTATCTTTAAAAAGTGTTATTTAGAAAATGATAGGAATGACTGTAGGTAACTGTGTACAGGGAGCTGTAGACAGATGGATCTTTAATTGGTAAAGAAATAGTGGCCATTTATATTAGGATAGGTGAATGTTTGGTCGTTGTTGTAGTGTATTTTTATACGATTCCAGTTGTTTTATATAAGTTCACTTCATGACTGTGGAGCAATCTTATGTTTGTCTTAATATATCAAGATCAAAGAGTGGTCTTAACTACTGTTTGTATTCTGAAAATTTTTATATTCAATAAAACACAAAGACTAGCTGTAATTACATAGCTTTGACTGACAGGTTAGCTCCTAGCAACAACAGGACAGTTCCTGACTGTCAGAACTGTATTTTTGTATATCCTCCCCCTCCTTTTTCTACCCAGACAAATAAAGTCGGGCTGCAGGACATTAATCTATGATATAAAGAGCTCCATCATTGCTAAAATTTTGCTGATCAGGAGACTGTTCAGAAAATATTGCCTGTGGTTGTATTGATATTTGTCTCTCCTGCTTCTTTTGTGACAGGATGAGTTGATGAATGCTCCGACTTGACAATGAATGTGTGGTAGCATTTAATATTCTGAGCAGAACGTATCAGCCAACTTCAATACAGGCAATTATCAGAAACAGCAGTGCTGGCTTCAGGTAAGCAGATCTTGGTTGCTCTATCTCTCTGGGTATGCTTCATCTCTCCAAATATTGGGATGGCAGTTGGCCAGACAACCTCAATCCTTGGATGAATCCAAGAAAAATCATTGAGTCTGAGTTTGTCCAACATTTGCTAATGTCAACTTCCAGACTTTTTACATCTTGGGGCTGAAATTGAACGCCCATTTAACTAATTTTTAACCTTAGGTATCTTCAGTGTTTCCTAGCTTACAAGGAAATCTTAGAACTATAGAAGGAACCAAACAATTAATTTAATTTAACCTAATTGTGTAGCAAGACAATTACCAAAAAATGACACTAATTTTACAAATATGTAAAGTACACCCCAATTTGTCCCTGGTACAAATAGTCATAATATCATGATTTGAGTACATCTTTATCTACTGTGTCGATTTCTGTAACTCATTCACTTCCTTCTCCATTATATTGTTTTTTTCATTTTGATTCCCTGTAGCTCTATCCTTATTTATTTATTTATTTATTTTTACCTTTTAGGTTCTTTGAAAGTTTATTGATAATATGTGTGAAAGTCCTTTCAAAAGGTGAAATATTTTAAAGTATTAGATTGGTACAAAAGTAATTGTGGTTTCAGACCATGAATTTTAAATCATTATAACAAAGCTCAAATGCATCTTTATTAATCAAAATAGGAACCATTACAATCAACATATTTTTGCCAACAAGAAATAAGTTTGTTTATTCCTGTAGCATAAAAATCCATACTTTGGGATTCCACAAACTCCTGGAAAGCATTTTTTGCCTCCTGCTGGTAGTGAGAGCATTTTCCCTGCCAAAAATTACCTACATGCATGAAGAAGTGGGCCCTTTCTACCGATCAATGCCAGCTGTAGGCATTGAAGTTTTCATTGCATCTCATCAATTTGCTGAGCAGACTTCTCAGATGTAATGATTTGACCAGAATTCAGAAAGCTATGGGAGAAGGCAATGGCACCCCACTCCAGTACTCTTGCCTGGAAAATTCCATGGACAGAGGAGCCTGGTGCGCTGCAGTCCATGGGGTCGCTAGGAGTCAGACACGACTGAGCGACTTCACTTTCAATTTTCACTTTCATGCATTGGAGAAGTAAATGGCAACCCACTCCAGTGTTCTTGCCTGGATAATCCCAGGGACAGGGGAGACTGGTGGGCTGCCGTCTATGGGGTCGCACAGAGTTGGACACGACTGACGTGACTTAGCAGCAGCAGCAGCAGAAAGCTATAGTGGATTAAATTGGTAGCAGACCACCAAACAGTGACCACGACCTTTCTCTGGCATAAGTCTGGCTTTGCGGAATGTGTTTTGTTGCTTTGATTTTTCTAGTTCTATGTGAGTATCTCTCTCTTTTTCTTAATTTCCCTTAAATGTATTTGAATTCTAATAAAACATTGAAATATATATTAAAAACTTATTTTACATTTTTGGCTCTGAATTAAGAGTTCTGATTAAGATACATGATTTAATGATGTTCCTAACTTCAAGATTTCATGTTATGTGATCTCATATAAAGACCACAAGAAATAAAATTAGCAAATGTTAATTTATTATCTTGAAGAATAACTCATATATCATTTTGTTTCCAAATATTTTATTAATTCTTGAAGGATCAGTAATGATGTTTTCTTTTTGCTTCTTGCAAGGATAGGGATTAAAAAAAAAAATACACATGTTTAAGTAAACTGATACGTCCTTTCACAAACTGGTGTCTCACACAGAGGATAAAGAGAGACTGACAAAAGAGGTAACATTCCAGATTGGCATGCAGCAGTGTTAATAAGCTGGGAAATTTACCTACTAGGTTTGTCTTGAGAGTCCACAACATGAGTATCTCCACACTCACCTGCCAGAATCTTAAAAGTTTTTATAGAGACTTCAATTAGCTATCAATCACCTATTCCATTCAGATGTTATCAACATCACCTTCCTATGTCCTTGGAATAGCTCCTGATGTGGGAACAGTAGACAGAATATATATTCCAAGGACAGAGGAGGGAGCTTTCCATTGCCTGGGTCCAGCTGGAGGGCCAAGCGGAGGTCACATCCTTTTGATCACCTCTTCTAACACCATGTAACACACAGCAGGAGAAAAAGAAGATGATGACTAAAGTTCACAAAACAAAACAGCAATAAGAAATATTAAGAGGCCATTTATTTGGATGGTCTTTTAAGCTCTGCCAGAGAAGATATACATATTTGTATTTTTTTCCAAACAGTGACAGAGGTCACAAAATATAATTTGGATATGTAATAAGGATGGTTTAACATCTTAATTTTATTCCCTTCTCCAGAGAAATAATATTCAAACTATATTTAATGTAAAATTTTTGTATGAATTATAATTTAAAGACAGAGGGAAAAATTATTCTTTGGACTTTTTTCAAATCAATAAAAGTTAATGAAACAAAAAAAAAAAAAGTCATTTAAAAGACCATATTTTACCACAAAAGACTAAAATATAATTAACACATTTTAAAACATCTTGGCTAGAATTATAAATTAATGAAAGTATTTACATTATTATGTTCCACAAATATTATGCAGATGGACATAACCTTTCTAAGTCATGCAGAGTCATTTTAATGTTTATCTTTAATCAACAGTGGAGTAGACTGTTTTAACATCTGAAGTTTGAAACATAAGACATATTATTTAATTTTATCAGAAAATCTTGAAATCTTTAGTTTATAACTGAAAGTTGGTTTGCACAGATGAAAATGCCAGAAACTGACATGACTAGATAATTAGCTAAGTTACATTATCAAGTGAAAATTTTGCAGTTAGCTGGTTTGATCCCCTTGCTTCTTAGTACACACTTAAATACCAATTTAGGATACATTGATAAAAATTATTATTCAAAGACTTTTTAATTAGAAACTTTCTATAAATAGGTGTGACATATATCACACAAGTGCACACATGTGTGCGGTGTTGGAACGGCGAGAACTAAAGAGCCTCTTGATGAAAGTGAAAGAGGAGAGTGAAAAAGCTGGCTTAAAACTCAACATTCAGAAAACTAAGATCATGGCATCTGGTCCCATTACTTCATGGCAAATAGATGGGGAAACAATGGAAACAATGACAGACTTTATCTTTGGGGGCTCCAAAATCACTGAAGATGATGACTGCAGCCATGAAATTAAAAGATGCCTGCACCTTGAAGAAAAGTTATGACCAACCCAGACAGCATATTAAAAAGCAGAGATTACTTTTCCAACAAAGGTCCATCTAGTCAAAGCTATGGTTTTTCCAGTAGTCATATATGGATGTGAGAGTTGGACTATAAAGAAATCTGAGTGCCAAATAATCGATGCTTTTGAAATGTGGAGGTGGCACAGTGGTAAAGAATCCACCTGCCAATGCAGGAGATGCAGGAGACTCAGGTTCAGTCCCTGGGTCGGGAAGATCCCCTGGAGTAGGAAATGTCAACACACTCCAGTATTCTTGCCTGGAGAGTCCCACGGACAGAGAAGCCTGGAGGGATATAGTCCATGGGGTTGCGAAGAGTTGGGCAGGACAGCATGCACACAGGTATCATATATAGAATTCACAAGTAGAGAGCAATACTTTAGTGTTTAATACAGATTCTACAGGAAGAGGGAAGATTTGGAGAAGGTAGGTGATGATGTTTGACAAACAGTACACAGGGTATCAGAAGGGAGACTAAAAATATCCAAGATAGAATGTTAGAAGGAAATTTGCTCATCCATAGGTGAACACAAGTTATTTTTGTCCCACCCAAAGCCACTAAAATCAACAAAACCCTTACACCATGAATCTAGACTGCTTTGGGGGAGGTGAGCATATACCAGTAGTTTTTCTTTCTTAGTTTTGGCAAATCTTTTATATTCTAGTACTAAAACACATTAAAGCAGAACAAAAAAATCTTACATAAATAAACAGCTAATAAAACTCCATTGAGGTACTTATATATAAAGAACTTTTAATTATTTATCTTTAAGTTACTTATAATACTTGAGATAAGAATAAATGAAAAACATGATTTGGGGTACTGATATGCCAAAGAGTAACACAACATTAGAAAACCAAAAAAAGGAGAGGAGAATTTGGATTTGAGTCAGGATGCAACTTAAATTATTTGCTAAATATCATTGCCCCTGAATACTGGAGAAATAATAACTAAGAATTAAGTTAAAAGCCCATTTATAGTTATATTTTTACATTGATTTGCACAATTGTACTATTGGTGGTTTACTGAATTGTTTAGAGTGCAGTCTCTGAGATGTGCTCATTAATCATTTATTCAACAAATATTTGCCAGGTGCCTATTATGTGCCAGATATTATTTTGTGTGGTAAGCCACAGTTAAAATTAAGTCAGTTGACCTCAGGATCAGAGAAGGCAATGGCACCCCACTCCAGTACTCTTGCCTGGAAAATCCCATGGACAGAAGAGCCTGATAGTCTGCAGACCATGAGGTCTCGAAGAGTCGGACACGACTGAGCGACTTCACTTTCACTTTTCCCTTTCATGCATTGGAGAAGGAAATGGCAACCCACTCCAGTGTTCTTGCCTGGAGAATCCCAGGGACGGCGGGGCCTGGTGGGCTGCCGTCTATGGGATCGCACAGAGTCGGACACGACTGAAGCGACTTAGCAGCAGTAGCAGCAGCAGACCTCAGGATGCATACATCCTAGGAGGCAGAAACAGGCAAGCAAGATTGGAAATAAGTAAATTGTGTATTGAGAAGATACAATTATATAGTGAGGCAAGCATATAATATATATATATAATGAAAAAGGCCATGCTGCTGTTGCTGCTGCTGCTAAGTCACTTCAGTCGTGTCCGACTCTATGCGATCCCATAGACGGCAGCCCACCAGGCCCCGCCGTCCCTGGGATTCTCCAGGAAAGAACACTGGAGTGGGTTGCCATTTCCTCCTCCAATGCATGAAAGTGAAAAGTGAAAGTGAAGTCGCTCAGTCGTGTCCGACTCTTAGCGACCCCATGGACTGCAACCTTCCAGGCTCCTCCGTCCATGGGATTTTCCAGGCAAGAGTACTGGAGTGGGATGCCATAGGGTAAAGCAAATTGGGATCCCTGGCATGGGTGATGAGCAGGTTGCAGTATTTTACAGGGAATCAATGTGAAGATGAGATATGAGCAAACACTTGGAGGCAGAGTAAAATTAAACCAACAGATATATGGGGGGAAGAGTATTCCAGGCATGGAAATAGACAATGTAAAGTCATAGAGTATGCATGGCATGTTGGAGAAATAGGAAGGAGTTGAGTGTGGCTGGCATGGAGTAAGCAAGGTAGGTAATTAAGGCACTAACACCTGGTCTGGCCTTGATTCATGATTCCAGTATTCTTAACTCCTTCTCAGCTGAGTTACCTTCAGGGGTCAAAGAAGGGCCCTGGAACTGCCACTTCTCCCTGTTAAAACTGGTGTGCAGAAGCTTTGTTATGATCCATCCAGTGCAGTTTCCGTGGTGCTATCCAGATTCAGGAGCCCCTTCTCCCTCCATAGGAATCTCTTCACAATTTTTAAAACGGTTGCTTCCTCTATACCAAAATTTAAGGTATGAAAATTGGACTTACTATTGTAAAGAGGTATTTACACATTGAGCATGCTTCTTTGTTCAAATAAACATAGTGTTTCCAACTACAGGGGCTTCCCAGGTGGTGCAGTGGTAAAGAATCCACCTGCCAATGCAGGAGATTCAAGAGGTTCAATCCCTAGGTGGGAAAGATCCCCTGGAGTAGGAAATGGCAACCTAATCCAGTATTCTTGCCTGGGAGATCCCATAGACAGAGAAGCCTTGAGGGCTACAGTTCATGGGGTCATAAAGAGTTGAACATGACTGAGCTTGCATTTTTTCCCCCAATGATGTCTTTATTACATGTTACTTGAATTAGTCTTATCAGTTCATGTATATTTTTAAATAAGGTTTTCATTCCAAATTTTCTATATGTTAAAAACATGTTTTTAAAGATCCAGGTAATAGGGTTTATATTTATTTTTCTTGCTAGGGTCCTAGTGGTCTCTCTGTGAGAACCTGATAAATACAATGAATTTTTAAAGGTTTCAAAAATTAAATCCTATATAAAAAACATAACTTTTGCTTGTCCTTCACTATTGTGTTTCTTTTTTTTGTTGTTGTTGTTGTTATGTAAAATATCAGCATTCAACCAGCATGTAGGAAGAACATATTCTGAATTGTCTTCAAACATTACCTTATGGTTTCCTCAGCATCATTGGCTGTGTGCTTCTGACAGTGGGGAATATTTTGGCAATGTAGAAGCATGGTTTCCTACTTGCTCTTACACATGAGCCAAATGGGTAAACAGCTGGGAGCCCCTAGACCTGGAGAAGTCTATTCAGAAGAGATCAAATCACTGACATAGAACATAATCTTAGTATCTCCTTAACTTTTGCTGTGTAACACAGATTAAGAGAAAAATAAATAAAATATTTTAAAATTAAGAAAATAAAAATTAATGTTTTTCACAATTGCATAAAATAATTTATATGTCTCTTTGTAAACCCTAAATATACAATGAATAGACAAAATAACTGAAAATGCAGGTATTTGACATAGGCCAAATATCTGACTATCTTTGTGTTTTACTAAGGCTTATATTGATTTGTGGGGGTGAAAACAAAAATCATAAATACATTTGGTTGTCTTAAGTAGTAGTGAAATTATTAAAAAATCATCCACGAGGCATGACTTTTCTGCCTACTACATATTTCAAAACAACTTATGGAAGTCTCCCATATTGATTATGGTTCTAATTCATTTATAAATAGTTTTGATTTTCACATTTAAATATTCCATTGTGGACACAAAATCTTTATAAAAGGCCTTTTTGTAGCTATAATTTTATTCATATAAATACTTTATATTTCATAGTTCTTGTTGCTTTAAACTTTTAAAATATTGCCTCCAAGTCAATCAGTGTGATACACCACATAAACAAATTGAAAGATAAAAACCATATAGTTATCTCAATAGATGCAGAGAAAGCCTTTGACAAAATTCAACATCCATTTATGATTAAAAAAAAAAAAAAAAAACCTCCAGAAAGCAGGCATAGAAGGAACATACCTCAAAATAATCAAAGCCATATACAATAACCCCACAGCAAACATTATTTTCAATGGTGAAAAATCAAAAGCATTTCTCCTAAAGTCAGGAATAAGACAAGGGTGCCCACTTTCACCACTACTATTCAACATAGTTATGGAAGTTTTTAGCCACAGCAATCAGAGAAGAAAATGAAATAAAAGGAATCCAAATGGGAAAAGAAGAAGTAAAACTCTCACTGCTTGCAGATGACATGATCCTCTACATAGAAATCTCTAAAGACACCACCAGAAAATTACTAGAGCTAATCAATGAATACAGTAAAGTTGCAGGATATAAAATTAACACACAGAAATCCCCTGCATTCCTATACACTAACAATGAGAAAACAGAAAGAGAAATTAAGGAAACAATTCCATTCACCATTGCAATGAAAAGAATAAAATACTTAGGAATAAATCTACCTAAAGAAACAAAAGACCTATATATAGAAAACTATAAAACACTGATGACAGAAATCAAAGATGACATAAATAGAGGGAGAAATATACCATGTTCATGGATCAGAAGAATCAATATAGTGAAAATGAGTATACTACCAAAAGCAATCTATAGATTAAATGCAACCCCTATCAAGCTACCAATGGTATTTTTCAGAGAATTAGAACAAATAATTTCACAATTTCTATAGAAATACAAAAAAAAAAAAACCTCGAATAGCCAAAGCAATCTTGAGAAAGAATGGAACTGGAGGAGTCAACCTGCTTGACTTCAGAGTATACTACAAAGCTACAGTCATCAAGACAGTATGGTACTGGCACAAAGACAGAAATATAGATCAATGGAACAAAATAGAAAGCCCAGAGATAAATCCACATGCCTCTGGGCACCTTATCTTTGACAAAGGAGGTAAGAATATACAGTGGAGAAAATACAATCTCTTTAACAAGTGGTGCTGGGAAAACTGGTCAATAACCTTTAAAAGAATGAAACTAGAACACTTTCTAACACCATACACAAGAATAAACTCAAAATAGATTAAAGCTCTAAATGTAAGACCAGAAACTATAAAACTCCTAGAGGACAACATCGGCAAAACACTCTCTGACATAAATCATAGCAGGATCCTCTGTGACCCATGTCCCAGAGTAATGGAAATAAAAGCAAAAATAAACAAATGGGACCTAATTAAACTTAAAAGCTTTTTCACAATGAAGCAAACTATAAGCAAAGTGAAAATACAGCCTTCAGAATGCAAGAAAATAATAGCAAACAAAGCAACTGACAAATAATTTATCTCAAAAATATACAAGCAGCTCCTGCAGCTCAATTCAGGAAAAATAAATGACTCAATCAAAAAAATGGGCCAAAGAACTAAACAGACATTTCTCCAAAGAAGACACACAGATGGCTAACAAACACGTGAAAAGATGCTCAATGTCACTCACTACCAGAGAAATGCAAATCAAAACCACAATGAGGTACCATCTCACACCAGTCAGAAAGACTGCTATCGAAAAGTCTACAAACAATAAATGATGGAGAGGGTGTGGCGAAAAGGGAACCTTCTTACACTGTTGGTGGGAATGTAAACTAGTACAGCCACTATGCAGAACAGGTTCCAGACATGAGACAGGGTGTTCAGGGCTGCTGCACTGGGATGACCCTGAGGGATGTGATTGGGAGGGATGTGGGAGGGGGGTTCAGGATGGGGAACACATGTACACCCATGGTTGATTCATGTCAATGTATGGCAAAAACCACTGCAATATCGTAAAATAATTAACCTCTAATTAAAATAAATAAATTAATTGAAATAAATAAATATTGCTTCCATTGGTCATTTCTGTTTTTGTTATACATTCCTGGCTTTGTATTTCTCATGTATTTCTTATTTTGTGCAATTACATGTATTGAAGAGAGTTAAAGATTTTTATAGTATAGAAATATATATTACTTTCTTTCCTTATATTTTCACTTCTCTACTGTGCTTTAATGAAACCTATTTCACTATTATCTCCAAAATTTTCAATAAAATTATACCCTACTTGATAGGCCTGTGTAAGCAATGTTTAGTACATAAATCAAAGAAATGGGATATATCTTACATTGCAATTCATTGTAGAAAGATAATAGAATGTGTGAGTAACATCAAGCATTTAGGAACAACATATATGCAAGCAAAATGGGGAAAAATTTTAGAGAAAAATATCAAGTATTTCACAGAATAGGATTTGTGATGCTGATATATAAATCCCTAAGACAAGCAGTAATCTGTATTACTTTTGTGTCTTATTTATCTAGCCATTCTCAAATGGATAGTCTAGAAATTATTTTTGTAATTCATCTCTTGTTAGAGCTTGTCTTTACAAATTATTTTATGAGATGCTCTAAGTCCTTGTATGTTGTAGAATATCTGTGTGTTCTCCTTAAACTTTAATAATGAACTGAAGAATATGAGACTCTTTCATTAAACATAGGGGCTTCCTTGGTGGCTCAGAGAAGCTAAAATAATTTTACATTTACTCTGTTGTCTTCTACCAGTTTAGTTTCAAATAAGTGTTTTGTAGATAGCCTATTTGTTCTGCATTGATGCTTATAAAGATATTTTCCTAAAATACCACTTTTACAATTGAAAAGTAATGTATAGGTGAGCTTCTGAAATATCTGTGTAGGGAGGTTGAAAAATTCTTTCTAGTGTAAAGCAACAATAAAAGTGAATAAAATAATCAAAAACAATCATTTAAAAATCTCTGAAAATTGACTAGAGAGAATACAAGTTGAAAAAAAATTTTTTTCAAGAAAATGCACTGATTCTCAGTAAAAGCATTTGGTGTCTTTGACATGTAAACCAGGGGCTGCTTCTTTCTAGCCTCCAGTAACTAGTTGGGAGTTTATGTTCTGGGTGGTATTGCCAGTTTTCCATCATCGCCCTGTAACTCTGACTCTATGATGCAGCGGATCCACTCTAAGCAAGAAGAAAAGGACATGAAAAATAGCTACACCTTCCTGCACCCAGTTGTAACTCCAGTGCAATGAGATCCTATTCTGTGGCTGTGAAGGTCAGAATTTCACATTATACTCAACACCAGGACTATACCCAACAAACTGTATTTATGGATCCACCTGACATATTTGGCATTATGTAGAGCAGAGCATGGAAAAATCCATTTCAAAGGCAGGTTGTAGAAATAACTGTGGTAAATACTTTGGGAGGGCTAATAGCACTGTGATACAAGGGTGGGGGCAAGAGAAATTGCAGACTGTCTAAAATATAATGAGGACAACTGGGAATAGATTCAGTCATCCAGGGTTTTTCTAATGTCAAACTTCAACCCTCTTGTCCAGAAGTCTGTGCACATGTGCACGGCTATGCCTGTTCAGGAGACACCAGAGAAATTTGTAAGCAACTGGCTTTGGCTGTATATGGGACTGACTTCTAATATCCTCTACAGTGAAAGTAATTTTTACAATGAAAGTACAAATCCTGAAATATGATGCTGTGAAAGTGCTGCACTCAATATGCCAGCAAATTTGGAAAACTCAGCAGTGGCCACAGGACTAGAAAAGGTCAGTTTTCATTCCAATCCCAAAGAAAGGCAATGCCAAAGAATGCTCAAACTACCACACAATTGCACTCATCTCACACACTAGTAAAGTAATGCTCAAAATTCTCCAAGCCAGGCTTCAGCAATATGTGAACCGTGAATTTCCAGATGTTCAAGCTGGTTTTAGAAAAGGCAGAGGAACCAGAGATCAAATTGCCAACATCCGCTGGATCATGGAAAAAGCAAGAGAGTTCCAGAAAAACATCTATTTCTGCTTTATTGACTATGCCAAAGCCTTTGACTGTGTGGATGACAATAAACTGTGGAAAATTCTGAAAGAGATGGGAATACCAGACCACCTGACCTGCCTCTTGAGAAATCTGTATGCAGGTCAGGAAGCAACAGTTAGAACTGGACATGGAACAACAGACTGGTTCCAAATAGGAAAAGGAGTATGTCAAGGCTGTATATTGTCACCCTGCTTATTCAACTTCTATGCAGAGTACATCATGAGAAACGCTGGACTGGAAGAAACACAAGCTTGAATCATGATTATATGCAGATGACACCACCCTGATGGCAGAAAGTGAAGAGGAACTCAAAAGCCTCTTGATGAAAGTGAAAGTGGAGAGTGAAAAAGTTGGCTTAAAGCTCAACATTCAGAAAACAAAGATCATCGCATCTGGTCCCATCACTTCATGGGAAATAGATGGGGAAATAGTGGAAACAGTGTCAGACTTTATTTTTTGGGGCTCCAAAATCACTGCAGATGGTGACTTCAGCCATGAAATTAAAAGACACTTATTCCTTGGAAGGAAAGTTATGACCAACCCAGATAGCATATTGAAAAGCAGAGACATTACTTTGCCAACAAAGGTCCGTCTAATCAAGGCTATGGTTTTTCCAGTGGCCATGTATGGATGTGAGAGTTGGACTGTAAAGAAGGCTGAGCGCCGAAGAATTGATGCTTTTGAACTGTGGTGTTGGAGAAGACTCTTGAGAGTCCCTTGGACTGCAAGGAGATCCAACCAGTCCATTCTAAAGGAGATCAGCCCTGGGATTTCTTTGGAAGGAATGATGCTAAAGCTGAAACTCCAGTACTCTGGCCACCTCATGCAAAGAGTTGACTTATTGGAAAAGACTCTGATGCTAGGAGGGATTGGGGGCAGGAGGAGAAGGGGATGACAGAGGATGAGATGGCTGGATGGCATCACTGACTCGATATACATGAGTCTGAGTGAATTCCGGGAGCTGGTGATGGACAGGGAGGCCTGGGGAGCTGTGATTCATGGGGTCGCAGAGTCAGACACGACTGAGCAACTGAACTGAACTGAACAATGAAAGTATTCCAAAGCTACAGGCAGATCTAATCCAAAGGCTTAGAGTCTTATGCCTTAAGTTTTAAGCACTGCCTCTGACTAATCACACACTGACCACCAAGTTTAGCACACCTCTGACAATCCTGGTGAAAGACTAAGTGCTTTTCTCTTAAGATCTTCAGCAATATTCTTTCTGCCCACTTAGCACAACACTTCTAGTCAACATCTTACTAGAGATTTAGCTGGGGTTTAGACAAGAGAGAGAAAAAAAGAGAGAGAAAGAAGATCTAGATAGATTGAAAAGGAAGCATTAAACTTGACTTTTCTCACAGACAACATAAGCTTGTATGCTGAAAAGAGTAGGGAATATATACTTATGTACGTGGACACACATGCATACAACTATGAGTTCCACCAGTTTCAAGTTAAAGGGTTAAATACACACTTTTAATAGAAAGAAAACCCTGCAAAATTTACACTCATGTTAAAAATAAAATACTTAGGAATAAATTTAAGTAGCATGCAATTCTATGCTGAAAAACAGCAAAACAATTTTAAGGAAAATATAGTCAGAATTGGTAAAAAGAAATGTGAAAACTTCTATGAACAAGGCTGGGAAGACATAAGGGAAAACATAACGGATTTGTGAAACAGAACTGAGAATTCTGAAATTAATTATTTCATATATGGTCCGTTGATTTTCAGTAAAAATGCAAAAATGCTAAAAATACTCAATGAGAAGCAGATAGTCTTTTAAACAAATCATCAGAAGACAATGGTATATCTAATTGAAAACAATGAATTTAGATTCTTACCTCACACTGTACAAAAGGTTTAACTCAGAATAAAGCATATACCTAAATATAAGTGATAAAACTATAAACTCTTCCTTAGAGTCTTGAAGATTAGGATTAAGTCTTCCTGAATTAGACTTAGTGTGTGAGCTTCCCTGGTGGCTCAGAATGTAAAGAATCTGGCTGCCATGCAGGAAACCCAGATATGATCTCTGGGTCAGGAAGATCCATGGAGAAGGGAATGGCTATCCACTCCAGTATTTTTGCCCGGAGAATTCCATGGACAGAGGAGCCTGGCAGGCTACAGTCCATGGGTCACAAGGAATTGGACATGCCTGAGTGACTAACACTTTCAAATATTTCTTAGGTATTGCATAAACATGGTAAGAAATAAAATTTTAAAATGGAAATATGGACTTCGTCAAAATTAAAAGTTTTGTTTTTCAAAAAACTCCTTAAATAAAGTGAAAGGGTAAGCTATATACTAGAAGAAACTATTTGCAAACATATATTCTATAAAGAACTTATATGCAGAATATATAAGGAAATTTTAGAACTCAAAAATATAAATAGCACAAAAAAAAAATCAGCACAAAAATCTGAATAAGACTTTCACTAAAGTTGACATTCAGTTGGCCAAAAAACACATGAAAAAGTTCAGGAATCAATAATCTTTAGGAAAAAGCAAATTCAAACCAAAGGAAATACTACTTCATATCTATTCGAATATTTGTAGTTAAAAAGTCAGACAAGTCACTAGGGACATGGAAATTACAACAACAGGACATGCCCCTACACACCATTTGAGTGGCCAAATCCAAAATATTGACAACACCAAATGTGGGCAAGAGAACTATCATTCATTGCTGATGATATTGCAAAAGGGTACAGCAACCTTAGAAGAGAGTTTGGTGGTTTCTTATACGGTAAAACATGCTATTACCACACAATCAGCAGTCCTTCTTCTATGTATTTACCCAAATGAATTAAAAATTTATGTCCACATAAAAACTTGCACACGTATATTTGTAAGAGCTATATTACTAATTGCCCAAACTTGGAAGCAACTAAAATGTCCTTCAGTAGGTGAAAAAACTGCGGTGTAGCCAGACAATTGAATATTATTCAGTGATAAGAAATGAGCTATCAAGTCATGAAAAGACATAAAAGAAACTTAAAAGCAATTACAAAGTGAAAGAAGTCTATCTAAAAAGGCTACAAACTAGGATTTCAATATCCTGGAAGAGGCAAACCAGTGGAGACAGTAGAAAG
The DNA here is from genome assembly GCF_029378745.1 of Bos indicus. Taxonomy (NCBI): domain Eukaryota; kingdom Metazoa; phylum Chordata; class Mammalia; order Artiodactyla; family Bovidae; genus Bos; species Bos indicus. The sequence continues at coordinate 22,485,047 of NC_091776.1, read as the reverse complement.
GATCTTTGGTTGCCAGGGGTGTGGGTTGCAGAGTGGGAAAGGATAAATAGGCAGAGAACAGAAAATACTTAGAGCATTCAAAATAGTCTGTATGATACTATAATGATGGATACACATCATTATACATTGTCCAAACATATAGAATGCACAACATCAAGAGAGAACCTTATGTAGACTGTGGAGTCTAGGTGATAACGATCTGTCAGTGTAAGTTCGCCTATTGTAGAGATATTTCACTCTGCTGTGGAATGTTGATAATGAGAGAGGATGTGCATGCCTAGGGGAAAGGGTATATGAGAAATCTCTGTTATCTTCTCAATTTGCTGTGAACTTAAATCTGTATTTAAAAAATGAGAATTATTTGTAAAAGTAAGACAATGACAATGTAGGTAAGTATACGGAGAAACTAGAATATTCATATATCGTTAGTATATAAAATGATGTAGCCTATTTGGAAAATAGTTTGACAATTTCTAAAAATCTTAAACATAGATTTACCTTATCAGCAAGCAATTGTACTTCTAAGTATATATTCAAGGTAAATAAAGATATTTGTAAACCCAAAGACTTGTATATGAATGTTCATTGCCACATTATTTGTAATAACTCAAAAACCCAAAGAAAAACAGTGAATAGAATCATGTATTTGGGTACTTTTGTTTAAAATAATCATACATTTTGTAAAGTTATTTAGTGAGAAATAAAATGAGAGGAGTATGGAGTTTTCCTTAATATACCAGTTCTAGAACTGAACTGTCTCTTAATTTATTAGGCAATAAAGTGTGACTTAAGGGAAAAATCAGAGAGGGAGAGATAATAAACAGCTGCTCTTCAGAAAAATTAATTCATAACCACATCCTTAGTTCCTTTTCAAAAATATAGCAATGTGTCCAAAATAGCCAGACAATGCAAAGACCCAGCTTTTTATTTCTTTGTAATTCTCTTTTCCTGAACACAATAGGGCAAGGACTTGAACTGAGCAATGGAGAAAAATCTCTATTGTTTTAGTTGGCAAAATTAAGGAGAACCTCTGACTTACTTTGAATGTCAGTGGTCACAGTGCTAAGGACTTTCTCCACCTATTTTTACAACAAAACCACTGTTTGCAGACTCCAAATATATATTAGAATATTGACATATTTATGTATCTAGTTTGGCTGTAGCTTTTATTCTGGATCTATAAAAAAAAAACAGACTGCAAAATAAATCTGATATCAAGTGTTTATACTTCATGCATATAATAATAATAGAGGCTATTTGGAGAAGAGGACATTACTAGAATTTATCAGGACTTCATTTACTGGAAAAAATTACACTAACCTGTGTTTACTGTAGCTTGTGAGTGCCATAAGATTATGTACAGTAATTGGGCTGTGGCATATTTTCAAATCATTACAAAGCCCAGGGTCTTCATAAATCACTAGTTAAGAAGCACTCATCCAACACTATTCTTTAGTAGCAAATATATATAATAAAAGTTTTATTTTAAATTACTTCTAAGAGTAAAGTTTTCCAATTTTTTTTAATACCCAATTTACTTAGCTGAATCCCAGGTTAGCTTTAAAATACTGCCCAAAGAGAAGAGTTGAACAATACCCATATTCACCTTAACAGGACAATAAGAAGAACAATAAAAAAGAAAGAAAAGGAAAAAAATGTGCATGTAGTTTGATGAATGCCTAACTATAACTCTAGTTTATTGATATGCAACTACTGATAAAATATGCAGAGTTAAAGCAAAACCAAAGTTAGAATTTATGATATTCTTAAGCAAGGGAAGCAATTAGAGAAGTCATAAAATAATACTTGAAATATTTTATTAGATTCAAAAATTACTGTTGGGCAAAAAGCAACATAAATGTAAAAGCTAAAAAAAGAGTCAAGGAAAATACTTCAGCTGTTATGAGTCAGATATTATAGTTCTGATGGTAATTTTATGTGTCAAATTCTCTGGGTCACTGAGTGCCCAGATATTTGATTAAAACTTATGTCTCAGTGTGTCTGTCATGGTATTTCTGGAGGAAATTAATATTTGAATAGTCCTTCTGCATTAACATTTATATAATTATTATTTGATTTAATAATTACCACCTAAATAAGTAATTTCTAAAAGGTCTTGTAGATCTTCATAGAACCATTCAACTTCAGCTTCTTCAGTGTTATTGGTTGGGGCTTGGATTACCGTGATATTGACTGGTTTGCCTTGGAAATGAACAGAGATTATTCTGTCGTTTTTGAGATTGCATCCAAGTACTGCATTTCAGACTCTTTTGTTGACCATGATGGCTACTCTATTTCTTCTAAGGGATTCCTGCCCACAGTAGTAGATATAATGGCCATCTGAGTTAAATTTCACCCATTCCAGTCCACTTTAGTTCGCTGATTCCTAGAATGTCGACGTTCACTCTTGCCATCTCCTGTTTGACCACTTCCAATTTGCCTTGATTCATGGACCTAACATCCCAGGTTTCTATGCAATATTGCTCTTTACAACATCGGACCTTGCTTCTATCACCAGTCACATCCACAACTGGGTTTTGTTTTTGCTTTGGCTCCATACCTTCATTCTTTCTGGAGTTATTTCTCCACTGATCTCCAGTAACATATTGGGCACCTACTGACCTGGGGAGTTCCTCTTTCAGTATCCTATCATTTTGCCTTTTCATACTGCTCATGGGGTTCTCAAGGCAAGAATACTGAAGTGGTTTTCCATTCCCTTCTCCAGTGGACCACATTCTGTCAGACCTCTCCACCATGACCCATGCGTCTTGGGTTGCCCCACACAGCATGGCTTAGTTTCATTGAGTTAGACAAGGCTGCGGTCCATGTGATCAGATTGGCTAGTTTTCTGTGATTATGGTTTCAGTGTAGTCGTGTATGGATGTGAGAGTTGGACTGTGAAGAAGGCTGAGTGCTGAAGAATTGATGCTTTTGAACTGTGGTGTTGGAGAAGACTTTTGAGAGTCTCTTGGACTGCAAGGAGATCAGTCCTGGGTGTTCATTGGAAGGAATGATGCTAAAGCTGAAACTCCAGTACTTTGGCCACTTCATGCGAAGAGTTGACTCATTGGAAAATACCCTGATGCTGGGAGGGATTGGGGGCAGGAGGAGAAGGGGACAACAGAGGATGAGATGGCTGGATGGCATCACGGACTTGATGGACATGAGCTTGGGTAAACTCCGGGAGTTGGTGATGGACAGGGAGGCCTGGTATGCTGTGATTCATGGGGTCACAAAGAGTTGGACACGACTGAGCAACTGAACTGAACTGGACTGAAATAAGTAATTTGAATATGTAAAGCAAATTGTCCTCCCCAGTGTAGGTGAGCCTCGGTCAATCTGTTGAAGGCCTGAAAATAATAAAAGTTTGAATAAGAAACAATTATTCCTCTCTGCCTGATTGTCTTCTAACTGGAACATCCATCTTCTGCCTTCAGGTTTAGACTCTGAACTATACCATTGGCTTTCCTGGGTCTCCAGCTTGCCAACTGCAGATCTTGTACTTCTTAGCCTTCATACCTCCATAAGGCAATTCCTTATAGTAGTTATATGTGTGTATATATAACAGACAGACACACCGAGACATAAGTTTTAATCAAACTTATGCGTGTGTGTGTATGTGTTAGTCACTCAGTTGTGCCCAACTCTTTGCGACCCCATGGACTGTAGCCCTCAGGCTCCTCTGTCCAAGGGATTTTCCAGGCAAGAATACTGGAATGGAATGGGTTGCCATGCCCTTCTCCAGGGAACCTTCCTGACCCTGGGATGGGACACAGGTCTCCTGCACTGCAGGCAGAATCTTTACCAGCTGAGCCACCAGAGAAGTCCTAATTATATATACACGTATACATATATATGGAGAAGGCAATGACAACCCACTCCAGTACTCTTGCCTGGCAAATCCCATGGACGGAGGAGCCTGGTAGGCTGTAGTCCATGGGGTTGCTAGGAGTCGGACACGACTGAGCAACTTCACTTTCAATTTTCACTTTTACACATTGGAGAAGGAAATGGCAACCCACTCCAGTGTTCTTGCCTGGAGAATCCCAGGGACGGGGGAGCCTGATGGGCTGCCATCTCTGGGGTCACACAGAGTAGGACATGATTGAAGTGACTTAGCAGCAGCAGCAGCAGACATATATACATAAATATGTATATGTAATTATATACATACATATATATATATATATATATATATATATATATATATATATATATAGCTTCCCTGGTGGCTCAGCTGGTAAAGAATCTGCTTGCAATGTGGGAAACCTGGGTTCGATCCCTAGGTTGGGAAGATTCCCTGGAGAAGGGAACAGCTACCCACTCCAGTATTCTGGCCTGGAGAATTCCATGGACTGTATAGTTCATGGGTCGCAAAGAGTCAGTCAGACTAAGCCGCTTTCATTTTCACTTTCACTTTCATATATATATGTATATATTTTAATTTACAAGTAATTATGTATACACATATACACATATTTCTATTTCTTTGGAGAACCTAAAGCAAAACAATAACAGACATATGAAAGAACTGACCCCCAAAATGTAAGAAAACAATAAATCTAATTCAATAGAAAAGTAGGTAGAGTTATAGGTGAACGGTAAAGCAGTAAAGTGTCTGCCTACAATGCAGGAGACCTGGGTTCTATCCCTGGGTCAGGAAGATCTCCTGGAGAGGGCAATGGCAAACCATGCCAGTACTCTTGCCTGGAAAATCCCATGGACAGAGGAGCCTGTGCACAGACGATAAGTGGAAAGTATATAATCAAAGTTGGATTACTTACCTTTATAGAGGAAAGACATCATTCAGTTATTTTTACATTTGAGATAGACTTTGCTGAGTAGGTTGTATATCTGATTTGCAATAGATAAGTCTGAAGGAAGATTAGAGATAGAAACATAAATCAGTGAGAGATCTTTGAGTCTGTTTCCGTGTAGAGGAGATCCCTTCAAACACATTAACTCAGCTGGAAAGAGTCTAGAAAAAAAAAATTGCTTTTACCAGTATGCACTCAGAGGCTGTGCCATTTCACGTTAACCTCTGGACAGTCGTGGAAGAAGGTTGTGGTGGGCCTAATAGAAAAGGTTAAAATTAAGGTATAGGAATGGCCAGAAGGCAAACTTCTTTATGAAAACTTTCCTTTTAGTGAGTTACTAAGATTTCAAATAACACTAATGTTGCAATATAATCCATTGTAAATACATATGTAATAAAGAGCTCAAATATATTCAACATGGAAGCACACAGTGTTTTAAAGATAAAATTTGGTATCATTTAAAACTTTAAAATATAGGTGCATAGTTATTGCTTTGTTGTTTAGTTGCTCAGTCATGTCTGACTCTTTGGACCCAAAGGACTGTAGCCTGCCAGGCTCCTCTGTCCATGGGATTTCCCAGGCAAGAATACTGGAGTGGGTCGCCATTTCCTTCTCCAGGGATCCTCCCCACCCAGGGATTGAACCCGCGTCTCCTGCACTGGCAGACAGATTTCTTACCACGGGCAGGTTTACCACAGCCATCAGAGAAGTTCCCCTATATTGTCTTACGTACCTCCTAGTGAAGGACTTTGCTACAGCTAGAATTATAGGTGGCCAATTACCTTTATTTTTACTGGAGGAATTTCAGTAAAACCTGCTTCTTAGACAAAGCTGGAAAGGAAAAGGAAAAGAAACTAAAATGTCTGTTGTTGTTACATGTATTACAAATGTACTATGCATGTGAAAATTATCTGAACAGTTTAAAAGAAAATCAAACAAAAAAACTGTAGCCACAGCACAATTTAAAACATTAAGAAAAGTTTATATTTAGAAGTCCCTCTGCGGAGAAGGCAATGGCAACCCACTCCAGTACTCTTGCCTGGAAAATCCCATGGACTGAGGGGCCTGGTGGGCTGTAGTCCATGGGGTCGCTAGGATTTGGACACAACTGAGCAACTTCACTTTATTTTTTCACTTTCATGCATTGGAGAGGGAAATGGCAACCCACTCCAGTGTTCTTGCCTGGAGAATCCCAGGGACGGGGGAGCCTGGTGGGCTGCCGTCTATGGGGTTGCACAGAGTCGGACACGACTGAAGCAACTTAGCAGCAGCAGCAGCGTACACTCAAGAGTTTCTTTAGGTTCTCTTCCTAAGGGGATAATAACAACTATTATATCATATTGTAAATAAACAAATATATTATTTAGATACACTTAACTGCTCTAGTTAATACTGTTAAGAACCAAACTCTGCACACTGAATAAAACAAAGCAGAAAGATGAGTTTATGGCAAGAGTTTTGATCAGCACACTGGGAAATGCAAGGCTAAAAGAGCAGTGAGTTTCAAGGTGCTCACAGAGTAAGGGATTTTTATGGAGGAAACACAGAAGTCATTTGGTTTTTTCAGCTGGTTGGTTGCCTAGTGGAAGGGTAGCTGAGTCAGTGGAACAAGGAAGTCCAGAGACATCATGAGCGGCCTTGTAGTTTGGAGGGTAGCTGGTATCTTCTGCTGATTTCTGAGAAGAGCTGTAAATTCCTGTAAAGTTATGTTGTTTTCTTTATGCACCTCATTGATCTGCTCCATTTTGTCCCTGACCTAAGTGACTCCATTTTAGTTTGGTTTTACAATTTAAAAATGAATTTTAAAATGGTTTCTCCCTGTAACAGTGGTTGAGAAACTCTGGTGTTGCATATCAGTCACAATACATTGTTTTAACTTAATTTTTAACCTTTTCAGTCTGTTATATATAAAATGCACTCATATTGTGATTTAAATTTTCATTTCCCTGATAATTAATCAAGTTAAGCAAATGGAAAAAAAGTGATTCTTGGTTAAAAGTTTTAAAATATAGCTTCAAATAAATGGTTAAAATTTAAGACAATAAATTCTATTTATCCTGTACAGAAAGGTTTTTGATTTCCAAATTAAAATAAAAAAATTTAAAGTTTCTTTAGAAATTTAAAACTTCTTCATTAACTGAAACCTATGCTTTTCATTGTTTTTTTAGGAAAGTCTGTAGAACTTTTCAGAAGAAAATTTACTTAAGAATAGCAATCAAGACACTTTGTAGGACAATAAAGACATTAATAATACTTTGTTATTACTCATGATATTATTCTCTCTCAAGTTTAATAGCTTACAATGTATTTTTTTTTTTTTTTTGGCAGTATAAGGAAATTAGCTCTGCTTCCTGGCACAATTAGTTATAAGTCCTTCATTTTCATTCTGTTGTAGACTGAAGGACAAATCAGTGATAACAGAATCAAGCACTTGGGGAGTCAGCTAAGATTCTTGTCTCACAGTAATTTATCATGTAAATGGTGCCTGCTTTTTTTTTTTAATGGAAATTTGAAAACAGCTTTCTGCATGATTGAAGATTTTGTTGTAGCACATCCCAGCATATAAGAAATGTGACTTTTCTCTGCAAGATAGTAGGATGATCAGTGTGATAACTTTTGAAATGTCATAATTAGTTGATTATATGTATATTTTCCCAAAACATCTATTGCTCTTTCAGAATTTTCTGTGTATGTAGTATTTGCCCTCTAAATAAAGCTTAAAATATTATAAAAATCTGTGAAAAATAATATTTTGGAAAGTCAAGTTTATATAGTATATATGTGTATATTTCTCTTCCTTTTAACCTATCTTAATTCAAGGTTTTACTGCTGCTGTTTATTTGCTAAGTCGTGTCCGACTCTTTGGATCCTGTGCACTGTAGCAGGTCTGGCTCATCTGTCCATGGGATTTCCCAGGCGAGAATACTGGAGCGGGTTACCACTTCCTATTCCAGGGGATCTTCCGGACCTAAGAATGGAACCTGTGTCTCCTGCTTGGCAGGCAGATTCTTTACCATTGAGCCACCTGGAAAGTCCTCTTAAGGTATTAAAGCAATATTGATATATTAAGACATTAACAAATGTTGTCATCTACATTAACAAATGTTGTCTATTGCATATACAATAACATAAAAAAATCTAGGTGATTATTGGTTTGAATCAGATAAATAAATGTTTACAAATGTATAGAACACAGCATTTATTTTTCTTGGGGCTTTCAGCACCATATAAAGAACCTAAAGTTGTTTTCATCTAAATATATAATATATGAAGTTGATATTGCAGCCAATAGCTAAAAATATGGGTATGCTCAAATATTTGAAGCTTATCCTTAAGGAAAGAATATGCCAATGGATCCATGTCTATGAAAGTACAATGATAACTTTCAAAGTAGTTTTTAACCCATCCTGAGGGAAACTGATTTTTTTAATTAAAGTAATCATTCTTAACTAAAAATCATTCAACTACTATATTGAGTCGACTATATGGGGAATTTTACTGTGGGATTATAATTTTATGGATTGCTTCATATTTTGTTGTCAAATTATTTCAATTGATCTAAATATACAGTCAATTATATTATCTAAATCTAAGGTCAATTTTACTATCCAATTTTTTATTTCTTGTTTGAATATGTTTATACTTTCAATTGGGACTTCCCTGGTGGCTCAGACAGTAAAGTATCTGCCTATAATGCAGGAGACCTGGGTTCAATCCCTGGGTCGGGAAAATCTCCTGGAGAAGGAAATGGCAACCCACTCCAGTATTCTTTCCTGGAAAATCCCATTGGTGGAGGAGCCTGGTAGGCTACAGTCCATGGGGTTGCAAAGAGTTGGACACGACTGAGCGACTTCACTTTCATACTTTCAGTTCTAAGATACTTTGTCAATAATTTTAAAAATACTAAAATATTATTTTAATTACACTTTTTAAAAAATATACACACACACATATATTAACATATATATATGCAAACAATGTTTTCTTCAGATTTAGTATCCACAGTCCATGGGATCACAAGAGTTGGACATGATTTAGTGACTAAACCACCAGCACCTCATTATTCTCCTTGGCCATTACAATTGACCACATAAGTCTTTTTTTAGTATATCTCTCTTTTTTTTGATGTCTCCTCTGTATCTAGGATTTCTGTTGATTCATTTGCATAGTTAATAATTTCAGGATGCCATCGTTTACAACCATGTTTCTCTGAAGTTATTGTTTCCATGTCACTGCAATGGCAACCTTTTGGAATTGATTGACCAAGAAGCCCCATAACTGTCACAAACATTTCCTTTGAGAGAATTAAATGCACAATGGCAGTAGTGAGTACTATTGTGGGATCTAACAAATCCCTAGCTATAAGATTCAATGAGACATCTGTACATTGCTGTAAAGTGTTGGGAATTACACACAGAGTGAAAAATGTTTTTTGTTATGTGTCTGTCCAAAACTTTAAGGCATTTTATAATTATAATATATTAAGTTATTCCCCATTAACATATAGGTAGAGCTAAGTTTCTCTATTAATTCACTAGACAGGAAAAATTTGCATTGTTTCGCAGAAAACTTATTGTATAATCCAATCTACTTTCTCTTGAAATTTTTAATCATGTTATTGCTTCCATAATTATTATGTCTCTTCTGTCCAAGATTGTCTGCTTCCCATTGCTGACATGGATATTACAGATATCCTTCAGTACAGAGTAATGTATGTGACTTTATGAAAGTATGGTTTGACCCAGTACAGCCAAAAATAAATAAATCTTTAAACAAAGAGTGGTTCATACATTTGCTATACAGTCATGGATTGGACATGTAAATTATCCATACTGGGCATTGTGATTTCATTGATATTATGGGTATGTTTAAAGACTATGGGAGGTCTGTAATTGTAACTTAAGAAGATAAACCTAGTCATTCCTGAAAAAAATCATCAGTGTAGGGAAGTTTGTCTATCTTCTGTACACAGAGGTGTACAAGATGGACAGGATATTGAAAAAGTCCCTTTGGTCTGGAGTCAATAATAGATGTAATATTTTGCATTTTGAATAAAACTCATTTCATAAACATTACTGAAAAGGTAAGTTGAAGACGAAAACCCTTGGGGCAGGAAAGGTTTTTTGTAGATCTTTCCTAATTAAGACAGTCATTAATTAGCTTATCTATGGAAATCTCAGAATGTATTTTACTTCATAATATGAAGTAAAATAAAACTGATTCCATAGTTCAACTGCTGAGCTTCAGCAACTGTTGTTTTCCACATTTTTTTTTTTTTTCCAGGAGAGACTGATAAGCAGCAAAACTGACTACTGTGGACATTTTAATATTCAGTTCACCTCTTTCACCCTTTGCCTTGGGGGCAGCTGGCACATTTTGCACAACCTGAATGTTAGCAGGATTTGGAAAAATTCACCTCAGGGAAATTAAAACTGCAGATACAGTCAAGGGACCTCTGATTACGAATAATCCATAAACAGCATTATTTGGCAATACTGAGTACAAACTCAGAGGTTTGATTCTTTGGTGTTTCTTGTGTACCCACATGCATTGTAAATTATTTTTATGTTTGTCATCTCTTCAGCTTAAATCAAATTGCATATGACAACAAAAACAGTATTTTTTTGTGTAACAGACAGATTCCAATAGATTATTAGAAATATTTGTACAATTCCTTCCCAAACACACAAACACATATACATATACTCTCTCTCTCTCACACACACACACATCTGCTAGTACTTCATTGTTGTGGGTATTTAGGTGGGAGCCATGAAGATCCCTCTCAGAAATCATTTTCTTGGATGCTGGAGTGCTGTCTGTTGATAGCTCACAGCTGAGACTCTCTCTAAGGCTATCCTCTGTGAGAGAGAAGCTGCCTTGTTCAAGATGACCTTTCCCTCCTCTTCTCCTTTGTGGCCTTCATCCAGTGATTGATCCCTTCAAGTCAAAGGCCCATGGGCCAAGTTTCTGTTTTAGACATCTCTGAAAGGGCATCCCAGCTTACTTTAAACTTTTCCATCAGTAAATCCTTCTTTTCTTGCACCCTCAAAAAAAAAAAAAAAAAGTGTTTTTTCCCCAAATTTCTCTCCAAGAAAAATACTTAGTGCCAATACTAGTCTGTGTCCGAGGAAACCCAATCTTTGTTTGGTGATCAAATAAATAAGACTAGTCCTTCACAGAGGGAGGGGCAAAAGACAAATCCAAGTTCTACACCTCTGCTCAGCTTGCTTTATGGATGCTGAGTCACTTCAATGTAATCACTGCTCCATTTCCTAGAAGAGGAAAATTTTAAAGACTTTCTTCAAGATTGGTCTTAGAAAGCTTGGAATGGATTTCAGCTTTTTTAGCTCCTATTTTATCGTAGTTGGGAAAGGATTTCAGGACTCCAGATTTTACCTGACAATAACATAGTAATAAAACTATAAATAACATACTTGATTTTTTTTTTCAGAACATTAGCTTTTGCATTTTTTTTTTCTATTAAGAAATTTAACACTTTTCAGAATGTGTTATAGAAAAGCATTACCTCTGGTAATGACTTGGATTTCCTCTCTAGGAAACAGTCCCTGTCTCTTCAAATACATGTGTGCCTGTGCGATCAGTCATGTCTGACTCTGCGATCCCATGGACTATGCCCACCAGGCTCCTCTGTCCATGGGATTTCCCAGGTAGGAATACTGAAATGGGTGCTATTTCCTCCTCCAGGGGATATTCCCAACCCAAGTATTGAACCCACATCTCCTGCATCTTCTGCATTACAAGTGGGTTTTTTACCACTGAGCCACTGGGGAAGCCCTTCAAATATATATGTAGAACACCAGAATCGAAGAGCTTCATTCCCAGGAGTCCAGTGCAGGACTGTGCACATTTGGCTTCTAGAAGTCTAAAAGCTCATATGTGGTTTGAGCTTTACTAAAGGATCAGTATGCTCGTGATACTTTATGTTGCTGAGAAGAATATTTAGTGACCCTCATCTTTTCACTTTTGTTACTCAATAAAGGTCATGTGGGCTTCCCAAGAGGCGGCTACTGGTGAAGAACCTACCTATGCAGGAACCCACCTGATGCAGCAAATGCATGAGACGGGGTTCAATCCATGGATCAGGAAGATCGCCTGGAGTAGGAAATGGCTGCCCACCCACCCCAGTATTCTTGCCTGGAAAATTCCATGGGCAGAGGAGCCTGGTGGGATACAATCCATGGGGCCTGAAAGAACTGTACACAGCTGAGCAACAAGAACAGCACAAAGGTCATGTAAAGATTTTACATTGTCCCTCTTTATAACGTTTTCTAAATTTTCTTTGTAAATGTCTTATATAAAAACTTCTCTTAAAAAAGTACTATTTATATAGTAAAGACTATAAACTTTGAAATCAACCATATCTATTTTGCATTGCTGCTATGCCATTTAAAATAATAATCTAACATTTTCTGAGGACTTGAAGGCCAGTATGTTTACCTATATAGTAAAAATAGTAATAAGACTTATTGCTAGGAATGACATAAAGATTTAATTACATAATTTATTCAAAACACAAAGCATAGTCCTGGCATGTAGTCAGCATTAAAAACTACAACAATAGTAATAAAGAATGATTATTAGCTTTATCAATTCATTGAAAGATTTTAAATCCTTTTTATTATTTCTCTAAACCTTATTTACATTATTTCTTCTACCAAAGATAACATTTTAAAATTGGTGTATCTTAATGAATTTAACTCCTTTAAAAGTTATGCTCTTGTTTTCATGGATCTCCTTTATTCTGTCCTTCAGGTATTGCAGCCTCTCATACTCTTTCTTTCTCGCCCTTCTCCACTCCCTCTACTCTGAAAATGTGTTCTTACACCCATTTGATACACTATTTACACCTAGTTATGCATTTTCAATGTATTATCTGTTACAAAGTTATTTAGATTAGAAAACATCTTTATAGAAATTTAAGGCAGTTTTATTTTGCTAAAAGAATTTTAAGCACCCAAAAGCAGATAGGGTGTAGTGTAAGTGCCTGACATTAAACTTTTGATTGCCAAGGTATCCATTTCAAAGCCGTCCGTTTTATATAAACACATTACAAGTTACACAACTATTAATAGGTACAGAGCCTGGGCACCCAACTTATGAAGTTCCTTTTATAGAAATCCCTAGGTGACCTCTGTAGTGACCCTTCATTTCTCTCCCCATGCTTTCATACTTACTCATATTTTTAAGTCATCAATAGATAATAAATCCTCAAAACCTAGACATCTCACCCTCTACCCCATAAAAGGCCAGTCCATACTCTCTTTCTCTCTCCCTGTGTGGCCCCAGGTGTGTTGTGTACCCTCCAGGACTTATAAATAAATCTTATTTTTCCAAGTTGCATAAATGGTTGTTGCTAAGGTCCATCTTGTAGTCACAATAAGAGCCACAGGGCTGGTCCAGCCACAACACTAGCTCCAGGGAAGGAAATGTCTGTGGGAGATTGGGAACTCGTGACAAGCACTAAAGGACCCTGTTAAGTGCCCAGTCACTCTTTAATCAATAGCATCCTATTAATAGGCTGTGACCAACATAAAACATATAAGGTATAACTTTATTTAAGACCTTCAGATCACAGTGGGAAACAATTCAGCCTTCGCATATATCACAGATACCACGGAAAGTGAAATGCTTAAGAAAGCACATCCACCCTTTAGAAGAGTGCACTCATTTGGTGTTATTATTATACTGCACTAAATAGTACTCTAGTGACCTCAGAGATGCCTCCCCAAGCACTAATTTCCAAAACATAACACTCCTTCTCAGAAGCATCTGCTTCATTATGTATGGTTACGACTATTATTCATAAAACTCCTGGAAAACAAGGACCACTTCATTTGCACTGGTCTAAATTTGCATTGGTTCAGAGTGAGAGCAATTGTAAAACAAGGAAAGTTAATAATTTACTTCTCAACAGACCCAGCCTGAATGGCATATTTTAATACATGAAGTCATTTGGGAGAAAAAGATCAAAAGGCAAAAGGAGTAGTTCAAAAGAACTAATTCAATGGCTATTCTTTGTATCACTTACTTATATCGGCTTTATTGTAAATATATTCTATTGATATATTATCTAATTTGAGGTGTATAAATCAAGATTTCAGCAAACCGTTTTGCTTTGATAGCTGTTCATCAAATAAATGGGTATAAATCAATTTTAGGAATGTCATAGGCACGATAAAGGTAATCATAAAAATTGACAGTTATAAAAGTAGAGGAAGAATGAAAAAAATCACTTAGAATTTTAGAGCATGTAAAAGGCAGTAGAGTTATTGCAACCAATAGTTATTTTTCAGATGCTCCCCATAAAAATGTTTTTCAATTTTTTTCCAACCATCATTATGCTAGGTGTCTGTCACTTATTTAGTTACATTAGGTAACTTTTGGAGAAGGCAATGGCACCCCACTCCAGTACTCTTGCCTGGAAAATCCCATGGACGGAGGAGCCTAGTAGGCTGCAGTCCATGGGGTTGCGAAGAGTCGGACACGACTGAGTGACTTCACTTTCACTTTTCACTTTCATGCATTGGAGAAGGAAATGGCAACCCACTCCAGGGTTCTTGCCTGGAGAATCCAGGGACAGGGGAGCCTGGTGGGCTGCCGTCTCTGGGGTCGCACATATTCGGACACAACTGAAGCGACTTAGCAGCAGCAGCAGGTAACTTTAGGATGGGAGAAGGATCAGAGATATGTTTGCTGTCATTAAAATGCCTCCTCAATATTTGCAGACAGATAGAATAAGAACATGAAAGAAAAGGAAAGTTTTAAAAGCTGAATGTATTTAACCTGTAATATGAGCTACTGTGTTATAGGAATTAACAGAACAGTGAGTCCAACAGGGCTGAAACAGACCAAGACCTTAAGGAGATAAAAATGAGCTGCCTCCAAAAGGTTCTGATAGAGGGCTGACAAAAAATGACTTTGATCAAGAATATGAAATGAAGTTGAGACCCAACTTAAAATTGAAGTGTAACAGAAACATTTAGATCATAAATAAGTAGCTGTAATAAGACATTAAAAAATGGTCTTAGTGGGTGGATTCATTTTGATATATGGCAAAACCAATACAATATTGTAAAGTTAAAAAATAAAATAAAATAAATTAAAAAATATAAATAAAAAATTTTAAAAAATAAATAAAAAAAATGGTCTTAGTGAGAGTTTCTATGTCATTTGCATGAGAAATACCTTTCAAATTTTGCCTAACTTTGTAACTGGCATTTTATTTCACTACTGAGATTATTAAAAATTTTAATAACCATTATAAATGAAGAGAAGATTGGATGATAGGGTTGTGAGTCAGTGATGGCAGGATTTTTTCTTGAACTGAAAATAATGGTGAACAAAAACTTCGGAGATAATTTAATGTTTGTGCCCAAAGACTTGCTCTGATCTTCCTTTAATTTTAAAGCATCTCTAGCTACAGATTCTTAGTAAAACATTTTCATAATCTTCGATCTTGTAGACTCTGAAGCGACATTTGAATGAATGAAATCTTTTCCCTTAGCATCATTGCTCTTTAACAGAGAAGGCAATGGCAACCCACTCTAGTACTCTTGCCTGGAAAATCCTGTGGACGGAGGCTCCTGGTAGGCTGCAGTCCATGGTGTCCCTAAGAGTCGGACACGACTGAGTGACTTCACTTTCACTTTTCACTTTCATGCATTGGAGAAGGAAATGGCAACCCACTCCAGGGTTCTTGCCTGGAGAATCCCAGGGACAGGGGAGCCTGGTGGGCTGCTGTCTCTGGGGTCACACAGAGTCGGACACAACTGAAGCAACTTAGCAGCGGCAGCAGCAGCATTGTTCTTTAAAAAGTATCTAACATATCAGACACTACACAAGTTGTAGAAGAAGTTAATGTTAACATATTCCTTAAAAGATATATGCAAATATGCTTTATAAAACAACTTTTATCTAGAAACACATAGAAGAAAGTAATAACTAGCTTCATGGTTTCTCGGCCTTAATTGGATTTTAAAGCCGAAAAATATTAATTTTATGTGATGTATATATAAATAAAATTTCCAAGTACAAACAAAAAAAAAAACTCAAAGTTTATTGTTTCATTTAATCTTTTTTCTGGTTTTATCTCAGATATTATTTATATAATATGTGCTTTAGGGGAAAATAAAGATATATGTGGTTGAAGTCTTGAGTATACACTGTGGCAACATTTCTTATTCAAATTCATTTTTCAGCATGAGCAAATAAACCAATAGAAGATGCCTGGAGGAAAATATAAAATCACATTAAAATATTCCCAGTTTTAAGACATAAAAACTGAACACCAAAGCCTGATTATTCAAACATCACATGAGCTTTGCAACATTGTTATCAATCAATGCACATTCAAATATGCCATTTTTTTTTAAAGTTTTTACATACAAGTTATTCCATTTTTGGCTTTGTTGAGTTATCTCTAAAGTCCGTATGCTTATATACAGTTGATATACATTTTTTGGTGTATCATATAAAAATATATAGATTTAATTCATTATTATTACTTGTTAAGAGTAAAAACTCTAGTCTATGAGATGAAAAAAGAACATTTCAGTAGAAAAACTGAAAGACATTTCCTAACTAGGGAAGCCCTGAAATTGATGAGGGATGGAACAAAGGAGGAAGTTTGGGAGGGGTTTACTCATCAGACTGTAGAAGGACCATGTTAAGAAGTTTAGTGCTCAAACACAGCAAATATTAATCAGAGAATCGTGTTTGCATTTTAGAAATAATATGCTAAAGTGGCATGAAAGAAAAAACTCAATATTGAATAAAGAAAAATATCATATTCCTTGATCTATACAAGAGACACATTGGGCTTCAACAGTACATGAACCATGAACTTCCTGATGTTCAAGCTGGATTTAGAAAAGGCAGAGGAACCAGAGATCAAATTGCCAACAACTGCTGGATCATTGAAAAAGCATGAGAGTTCCAGAAAAACATCTACTTCTGCTTTATTGACTATGCCAAAGCATCTGACGGTGTGGATCCCAACACATTGTGGAAAATTATTAAAAAGATGGGAATACCAGACCACCTGACCTGCCTCTTGAGAAATCTGTATGCAGGTCAGAAAGCAACAGTTAGAACTGGACATGGAAAAACAGACTGGTTCCAAATAGGGAAAGGAGTAAGTCAAAGCTGTATAGTATCACCCTGCTTATTTAACTTATATGCAGAGTACATCATGAGAAATGCTGGGCTGGATGAAACACAAGCTGGAATCAAGACTGTTGGGAGAAATATCAATAACCTCAGATATGCAGATGACAACACCCTTATGGCAGAAAGTGAAGAACTAAAGAGCCTCTTGATGAAAGTGAAAGAGGAGAGTGAAAAACTTGACTTAAAACCCAACATTCAGAAAAATAAGATCATGGCATCTTGTCCCATCCCATCACTTCATGGCAAATAGATGGGGAGGCAGTGGAAATAGTGAGAGACTTTATTTTTCTGGGCTCCAAAATCACTGCAGATGGTGACTGCAGCCATGAAATTAAAGGACACTTGCTCCTTGGAAGAAAAGTTATGAACAACCTAGATAGCATATTAAAAAGCAGAGGCATTAGTTTGTCAACAAGGTCTGTCTAGTCAAAGCTATGGTTTTTCCAGTGGTTATGTATGGATGTGAGAGTTGGACTGTAAAGAAAACTGAGCACTGAAGAATTGATGCTTTTGAACTGTGGTGTTGGAGAAGACTCTTGAGAGTCCCTTGGACTGCAAGGAGATCCAATCAGTCCATCGTAAAGTAAATCAGTCCTGAATATTCATTGGAAGGACTGATGCTGAAGCTGAAACTCCAATACTTGGGCTACCTGATGTGAAGAACTGACTCATTTGAAAAGACCCTGATGCTGGGAAAGATTGAGGGCAGGAGAAGAAGTGGACGGCAGAGGATGAGATGGTTGGATGGCATCACCAACTGGATGGACATGAGTTTGAGGACCCTCCAGGAGTTGGTGATCGTCAGGGAGGCCTGGCATGCTGCAGTCCATGGAGTCGCAAAGAGTTGGAAATGACTGAGTGACTGAACTGAACTTAACTGATTAACAAAGGTATCAGATTTATAAATATGAGATTATCCATTTAGAATTTTATGTTGAAAAGAATCACTATAATTCATATTAATATTTCTGTGAATTAGAGAAATAGTCATGTATATGGACTATCAGTTAAAATGCATTTTGAATTAAAATGGAGAAATTTATTTATTGTCAAGTATCATTCCTTTGGACATTTTAATCACTATTACCTGTGGAGCCTAAAAAAATATTACTGGGCTTAAACTCAGATATTATAATTTAGTAGTTGTCAGAGTACCTAACAATTTTTATTGAATCAATGAACATACATCTTCAATTCTGACAACAGACTTTTATCTGGAAGTCTTAGTAATATAAGACATTATTTCCTAATTCATCCTTTCTTCAATCTGAGAAACTTCATAAGAGTAATAGGATATGACTTCAAGGTAGCTCTCCCAAATAGTACACAGAGCTGTTGAGTGGTGGAGGCAGACAGGGGAAAGAGATTGTATATATAAATGCGAAAAATAGTTGTTCAAGCAAAGCTAAAGCATTTTCTATTCAAAAGATTTATTTCCTATAGCATTTATTGCACTATTGCCTATTATACATCTCAGAGAAGTCATAATGCACAACATTTCTCAAACTAATTTCCCAGAAATATATTTTATATAGAACATTTCCATAAGGTTAGGGTTGAGCTGAACATACTTTGGGAAATACCACTCTAAAACAGAGTGAATTACAATTTAAAGAAAAAATGGCATGCTCAACAGCTTTTAGATTCTGATGTTAGAAAAATTAATTAAAGTGTCAGATGGTTAGAGTAGTGACAAAGATAATTATGCTGAGAAAGAAGAGAGGAAGAGAATGGAAATGCAATGAGATATACCAGAATGAATATGAGAATGAGGCAGTAGGCCAAACTTTCAGTCCTCATCCGGAATAAATAAGCTAATGATATTGTGCAAACTATTTAACAACTTTGTCCAATATTTAAAATGAAGAAGCTTAGCTGAAAGATCCCCAAGATCTCTCCTATTATCTAAAGTTAACTTGAATACTTTCAATTATTGGAACAAGCTCCTATAGAGTGATAAGAATGTCTAGATTAATATTCTTCTCATCATAGGACACAGATGTATGCAAAGTTAATTCTTTTTATGAATTATGAAGTTATATTCAAGAGGATTCCATCTGTGTAAGCATAATCAAGCCAAAGATAATGAAAGGGAAAGAAGCAGGAGTCAGAATGTGATACACTCAATTTTATTGGGTGGCAGAGAAGCAGTTTGATGAGTACTGGTGAGAACTCTTCTCCCATTTTCTTCTCTTTCCACACTATTGAATAAAATCACTGGTTGACTGGATGGCATCCCTAGTCTTGGGACTCATGGAATTCTATAGCAGGACAATAATTTCATAATACTAACTTGTTTGTCCTTTGTCTCTTCAGCTTTTTCTTCCCACTACTATCCCTCTCATTCTAAAAGCTAGGTCATGGATTTAGACTAAAAGGGGTCACAGGGATATCATAAGGAAACAAAGCATATAAAACAGGAGTCTGATTTTGGGTCTTGATGGGAAATACCAAGGATGGGTTCCATAGAAAAGTATTTGTGATAATTATCATCTGGAGAGAATGTGGTTTCCTCAGAGACTAGGAAACATTCATTTTGAGCCTGGGAAAAAGAGAAGAAAGAGGGAATATGATGATGAAATTAGAAAAAACACTAGTGAATTTGCCAGTGGAGCTACTAGCTTTCCACCCAAATCAGTTTTCTTTCTTTCATCACCATTATGGTCAGACACAGTTCTGCCAAATCAGGCAGTTCATATCAGCTTCCTTTGTATAATAGTTAATTTGAGCAATTAGCTATCTACCAACAAAATTTGTGCAGAAGTGATATTTGCCATTTCTGGTCTGGAAATGAAGACCTCAGGACTAAATTCTCCACCCACTCTTCTTTCAGCTCTGATGAAACAGAGGAAATGAAGAATCAATTGAGCAGAAGATGGCAATTCTCTCAAATTAGGCAGAACAATGCCTTAGAAGGATGCTGAATTTTTGAAAGACTGTGAAGATCAAAAATATTCCTGAGATGGGGAACACTCATACTGTGACTGTTACATAAGAGAGAAAAAAAAAAAAAAAAAAAACTCATTTTATTTGTACAACTATAATTTGAGGTCTCTGTTAGAGTAACTTAGATTTTCCCCAAGGTGTACAGAGAGGTTCTAATCGGAATAGACAACAGGTCAAGAAATTTTGAATTCTTATTTCCAAAGATAGAAATCAGGGACCTGAAGCAAAGACAAAACACAGATGGCAGTGTTCTGGAGCTAAGTGTGGCATCATTAACAACAGACCACTCGGCTTCCACTCCAGTGAGGATGCTTCCTTTATCAACTTCTAGAAGTTGAGAAATGTTTCCTGTAGAATTTCGAACACCATCTTGAAAGATGATCATTACATAACCTGCTCCCAGGGAACTACATAAACTTTATTTCCCATAATGAGATGATGAAACATTTTTCTTTGATAGCATCCAGCACATTTTATCAGAAATGCTGAGAAATAGTGACATCTCTCTGTGCCCTAAGACATTACATGAATTCTACTGGATTTGCAGATGTGATTAAAAAACAAAACAAAAAAACAACACAAACAAACAAAAAAAACTTTTGTCATTCAATAGGTCACAAAAAATCCATGTGTATCTTGTTATGCATATAGACTTCATTTTCTAAGTTACTCTCTTGGGTTGTCTTCAGCCTAAGAGAGCCAGCTGTCTCTCCAAAGGTCATGTTCCCCTCTTTGGGGGCAACCCATAGAAAATGAATAGTAGATTACAAAATCCCGGAGAATCCATTTCCCAATTGGGATCACTCTGTAGAACTCTCCCAACTGATCCAAAGCTCCTTTTTGTTGTTACTGAATGGCTTAGTTGTGTCCAACTCTTTGCAACACCATGGAATGCAGCACCCCAGGCTTCCCTGTCCCTCACCATCTCCCGGAGTTTGCTCAAATTCATATCTATTGAGTGGGTGATGCCATCCAACATCTCATCCTCTTTCCTCCCCTTATCCTCTTGCCTTCAATCTTTCCCAGCATCAGGGAATTTTCTAATGAATTGGCTCTTCACATCAGGTGGCAAAACTATTGGAGCTTCAGCTTCAGCATTAGTCCTTCTAATGATTATTCAGGATTGATTTCCTTTAGGATTGACTGGTTTGATCTCTTTTCAGTCCAAGGGACTCTCAAAAGTCTTCTCCAACACCACAGCTCAACAGCATTAATACTTCAGCTTTCAGGCTTCTATATGATCCAAGTCTCACATCCATACATGACTACTGGATAAACCAGTAGCTTTGACGAGACAGAACTTTGTTTGCAAAGTAATGTCTCTGCTTTTCAATATGCTGTCTAGGTTGGTCATAACTTTTCTTCCAAGGAGCAAGTGTCCTTTAATTTCATGGCTTCAGTCACCATCTGTAGTGATTTTGGAGCCCAAGAAAATAAAGTCTGTCACGGTTTCCACTGTTTCCTGATCTATTTGCCATGAAGTGATGGAACTGGATGCCATGGACTTAATTTTTTTGAATGCTGAGTTTTAAGCCAGTTTTTTCACTCTCCTCTTTCACCTTATTCAGAAGCTCTTTAGTTCCTCTTCACTTTCTGCCATATGGGTGGTGTCATCTGCATATTTGAGATTATTGATATTTCTTCTGGCAATCTTCATTCCAGCTTGGGCTTCATGTAGCCCAATATTTAATATGATGTACTCTGCATATAAGTTAAATAAGCAGGGTGACAATATATAGCCCTGACATACTTCTTTCCCAATTTGGAACCAGTCAGTTGCTCCACATTTGGTTCTAACTATTGCTTCTTGATCGGCATACATATTTCACAGGAGACAGGTGTTTTGGTATTCTCATCTCTTTAAGAATTTTCCACAGTTTGTTGTGACCCACAAAGTCAAAGGCTTTAATGTAGTCAATGAAGCAGAAGATGTTTTTCTGGAATTCTCTTGCTTTATCTATGATCCAGTGGATGTTGACAATTTGTTCTCTGGTTCATCTGCCTTTTCTAAAACCAGCCCGAACATCTGAAAGTTCTTGGTTCATATACTGTTGACACCTGGCTTGGAGAATTTTGAGTGTTACTTTGCCAGCATGTGAGATGAGTGCAATTGGGTGGTATTTTGAATATTCTTTTGGCATTGCCCTTCTTTGAGATTGGAATAAAACTGATCTTTTTTCTGTGCTCTGGCCACTGGTGTATTTTCCAAATTGGCTGGCATATTGAGTGCAACACTTTAACAGCATCATATTTTAGGATTGAACTAGCTCAACTGGAATTCCATCACCTCCACTAGCTTCCTAGTAGTGGAGGTTCCTAGTAGTAAGGTTTCCTAAGGCCCACTTGACTTTGCACTCCAGGATGTCTGGCTCTAGGTAAGTGATCACATTTTGCGGTTATCTGGGTCATTAAGATATTTTTTTGTATAGTTCTGTGTATTCTTGCCACCTCTCTTAATATCTTCTACATCTGTTATGCCCATACCGTTTCTGTCCTCTGATGTGGCCATCTTTGCATGACATATTCCCTTGGTATCTATAATTTTCTTGAAGAGTTGTCTAGTTTTTCCCATTCAATTGCTCTCCTCTATTTATTCTATTTCCTCTATTACTGGGCAGGCTCAGTAAATCTTTAATACAATTTTTCTGATGGGTGGGGCTGTGTTCTTTCCCTGTAGTTTGGTTGGGATAATAGTGGTAACGGCTGCTGCTGCTGCTGCGTCGCTTCAATCGTCTCCGACTCTGCGTGACCCCATAGACGGCAGCCCACCAGGCTCCCCCGTCCCTGGGATTCTCCAGGCAAGAACACTGGAGTGGGTTGCCATTTCCTTCTCCAATGCATGAAAGTGAAAAGTCAAAGTGAAGTCGCTCAGTCGTGTCCGACTCTTAGCGACCCCATGGACTGCAGCCTACCAGGCTCCTCTGTCTATGGGATTTTCCAGGCAAGAGTACTGGAGTGGGGTGCTATCACAATCTCCTTCAAGAGAACATATGCCAGCATGCTGCAGCTCCCAGGACTGTTGTAATCAGTGCCCTTGACCCCATGGAAGGCCACTGTCAACCCACACCTCTTCTGGAGACTCCCAAACACTCATAGGCAAATCTGGCTCCATCTCTTGTAGGGTCACTGCTCATTTCTCCTGGGCTCTGTGCACACAAGATTTTATTGTGCCCTCCAAGAGTCTGTTTCCCTGGAGATTCTCAGTCCTTTTGCAAGATCTCCAGCTCGGGAAATCTGTTGTGGACTTTTGCAACTGTGCAAGAACTTCTTTGTTATAATTGTTCTCCAGTTTCTGGATCGTCTGCTCGGCAGCTCTACAGTGGCACTAATGGCAACCCCCTCCAAAAGGACTTATGCCACAAACTGCACCTCCCAAGTCTGCTGCAGCCAGAGCCCCTGTATCCACAGCAGGTCACTGCTGACCCATGTCTCTGCAGAAGACCCTAAAACACTCCACGGCAGGTCTGGCTCAGTCTCTTGTGGGGGTCACTGTTCCTTTCCCTGGACCCTGGTGCACACAAAGTTTTGTTTGTGCCCTCTGAGCATCTCTGGTGGGTCTGAGGTTTGATTCTAAACATGATTTCACTCCTCCTACCATCTTGCTGGGGCTTCTCCTTTGACCTAAGATGCGGGATATGTTTTTTTGGTGGGATCCAACATTCTCCTGTCAATGGTTGTTCAGCAGCTAGTTGCAATGTTGGTGTTCTCACAGGAGAAGATGAGTGCACATCCTTCTACTTCACCTTTTTTTTTTAACATTCCTTTTAGGTGCAACTGTATTACAGTTTAACTTCCACCTCTTTCTTCAACCTTCACAGAGAGTTCTCCTTAGAGAACATTCCAATTAACCTTCAGAACAAAAATCTCAGAATCCCAAAATTTGTTCCTTGGAAAGCTAACTGACAACACCAAGAAAAAGGGAATGATGGCATGTACACTTTGGAGACAGAGGTATTAAGTTAAGCTGGCAGCTGTAATCTTATAAGGGAGTGGGGATAAACAGTATCAACTTGTTGTTTCACTGATCAAAATAGTGAAAACTATCCACTCCCATTACATGTGTAACAGTTTGATTTCATCTCATGCACATACAATTTTGACTTTCAGTAATTATCAGAATGAGCATAAACCTGGGTTTATATTTTCATTCATTCATTCATTCAATCCATTCATTCAATATATAAATATTTTTAGATATCCTACATGTGGAATACACTATGAAAGTTTCTAGGAAAATATACAAACAGACCTTATGTCCTTCTTCATAGTTTAAAGCCTTAGATGAAACTTAATTTTCAATAAACACTTTTTAAGAAGTATTCTGCAAATCAGTGGCTGGATTAATGACGGCTCACTGGGAAATAAAGCAACAAATATAAATTATTGCAAAGCTAACTGAACAAAATTTTTGAAATTCTTAGTGAGTAAATATCTTGATTTTCCATTAGGTGGAAAAGATCTGAAATTTCTATGAACTAGGTTTATAGAAGATAATCAGTTGAATAAATACCTTCAATTCTATTAAACTACCTCTTGAATGGTGTATAAATTTTTACAAGGATCTGATGATACTGCATCACAACTAGGGCTAGGCTTTTATATCTACCAACACAATTCTAAGTATCTGTTTTAGTATCTTAGAAATATATCTACTTCTACAAATGTAAAACTATAGATGGAGTAGGTATAATGACATACCTAACAAAGAATGGCTTGTGTGAAAGATGTTTGTCTTGTCATATTATCAATTTTAAAAGATTCTATTGCTATGTATTAAAAGGAGTTTTCAGGAGCCTAGACACAAATGGATAGTTGGTTTATTTCCTCCAAACTCTCAGGCTATTTGAATTAATTTTGTTACTCCTGTAAATGTCATCCAATCAATTGAAATATTTATAGGATTTTATGTTGCACAAAAAAAAAAAAAAAAAAAAAAACACTCAAATTGACAAAATATGTGGGTAAGATATTTGTGTTTGAGAGTATGTTCAGAATTTTATGGATGGTAACTGTTATTTATCATGTGAAGCAATGCCTTATACACTCCCTAATTCTAAGAACTGCCTGTCTTATCATGAGTATATCTAGGAGGTGATACTCTTCTTCTCTGGCTAATAAATCTTTATTTTCAACTATTAAAATGCAAACTAATTAGTGTATTGGCTCAGACTGACTTTTCCTGTTTAATTCAATGCAAGGGCATATGCCAATGAAATGTCACTAAACTAGACTACCTACAATGTTAAAATCACTCCATGGCTATAAAGTCAGTACAAAGGAAGAAATATTAACTTGGTTTACTGGCAGCTATCATCTGAGGCACCACAGGTTCTGGTAGACTAATGATCATCCCCATGCCTGTCTAAGGCTTATTTTTGGTATTTGGAATCTGTCTTTATCAATATAGCAAATATGTGCTTACTGCTTTTACCACCACTACTACTGTTGTTACCTATGGACATTGAGTGCTAGGATTTCCTAGGTAAGTAGATAACTGTACATGTGCATTAACTCATTTATCTCTAAACAAAGGCTCTGTTCTTTATCTTCACCTTACTGAATTCAGAGTAGCATTGAAACTCTGTTTATCCTAAGAGAGGCTATATATGAGTTTACATCTGACTTAATACTAACTCAAAGAAACAAAAACAATGGACTATGTATCTCTGTGTGTTGACAAACAGAATTTAATTGTTAAAGTTAACTCAGGAAAATCATAGATCTTAACCTACTTCAAGCTTTACTACTAATTCTAAAGTTGCAGGCATGTACTATGAACAGATAGACATGTTTTTTCTGGAGAAATCCCAAGAGTATGCTGAAGCTCCTTTAAAGAGCTGTCTTCTTGTACATTAGTTTTCTTTGAGAAAAAAGCAGAGAAGGTTTAAAATTATGTACGTAGATCCACTGCTACAGAAGGGAGATGCTTTGGCCTTGCGATATTCTCATTTTAATCTCCATTAATTATTCCTATGTGACAACCCCCATTCTACATACTCCATAAATAAGTTTCATGTTTTTTTTATGTAAATGATCTAAATAGATACTTGCATAAGCTGTTAAAAACATTTTATATACATGGCCATCCATTTTGTAACTACCATTACTGTGTTAAAGGATGGATGGCATTCATTTCCCAAACACTCCTGGCTATGGAGGGAATGTATATAGACCTGCTTGGGACCTTTCCCTTCCTACTCTGTACCCAAGAGAGTAGACATTGAAGGGAACAAAAATAAGTTGACCCTCCATTATTATCTGAGTACCAAAAGACATCAAGCATTGTTCAACTTGAACTTCTTTAGATGTTAAGCTATACATATCGAGCAACTGAGACTCAAAGTTCTTGTGTGCATGCTTAGTCATGTCTGACTCTTTGGATCCCATGGACTATAGCCTGCCAGGCTCCTCTGTCCATAGGATTTCCCAGGCAAGCATACTGGAATGGGTTGCCATTTCCTCCTTAGGAGATCTTCCCCAGCCAGAGACTGAACCCATGTCTCCTGCATCTCTTACATTGGCAGGCAAATTCTTTACCACTCCTCCACCTGGGAGACTGTAAGATAGGGAAATAATCCTGAGATGAGCTCAGTTTTTATCTAGGTGTGAAATGTCATGATTAATAGCAGTGAAATTTAAATCAAGATTCACCCAGAGAGGATACACAACTAAGGTTAAGAGAGCTAAATTAGGAAACGTTGACTCCCATAAAACATTTAATTTCTTAGGTACTTTTTCCTTGGATTGTGTAGATAATTTGGCATAGATTATGTTAAAAATACATTACCATTTTTTTCTGTATAGTATAATGTGCATCATCAATTAACCCTTTAGTAAAGTATTATACACTGAAACATTATCGTGCACTAATTTTGTGGGACTAAAGAGTCTGAGGGCTTCCCTTGTAGCTCAGCTGGTAAAAAGCTACCTGTAATGCAGGAGATGCTGGTTCACTTCCTGGGCCAGGGAAGATACCCAGGAGAAGGGATAGGCTATCCATTCCAGTATTCACTGGCTTCCCTGGTGGCTCAGATGGTAACAAATCTGCTTGCAATGTGGAAGACCTGGGTTCAGTTCCTGGGTTGGGAAGATCCCCTGGAGGAGGGCATGGCAACCCACTCCAGTATTCTTGTTTGGAGAATCCCCATGGACAGAGGAGCCTGGCTGACTACATTCCATGGGGTTGCAAAGAGAGGGACAGGACTGAGTAACTAAATACAGTGCATCAAAGAGTCTGAACAATACTGCAACTAGCAACTCAGGGCACTCACATATTCAGTTATCTGCTCCTTTACTGTGAATGGAGTTACGACATTCTATGCAGAAGATTTTGTTCCAGAACTCAAGATGGTATCACCACCGATGTAATGAGTGGAGCAGGCAGAGACAGGGGGAGCCATTTCCATTGGGAAAATCAGGAGAACAACTTACCCTGGTTTGTTCAAAAAATAAATCTGTGAAGCGTGATCTGTGAAGGGGAGAGAAGTGACTAAAACATGGGTTATGTATACTGTCAATCTCCTCGATTTATCTGTAATAAATTAAAAATGAGTTTACTATTTTTATGTCATCTACTTTATAGGACCATTTGATTAGAGAAAGCAGTTGATGCTAGTGAAAGAGGGGAGTTTGTATATATTATTGAGATATTTAAGACTTATTCTCAGGTTTTCAATTAATTCATGGTTCCTTTCTTCTATATCTTCATTCACACTTCCATTTTCAACATAAATTTTCATGTGCAGATATATCTGTCCTATTATGTGAGATAAATCAGAAAGAGCTAACTTATTGAAAACAGTCAAAAAGAAAAAAGAATTTCTACTAACACATGCAATGAATTAGGTATAAGCTCTAGATGTGATGTCCAGATCCAGATTTTTAGAACTGTATGTTTCTAGGCTGAAAAAGAATCTTGTAGGATAAGCAGTGAATATACAAAAAAAAAAAAAATTATATATGAAAAATCTAAATTAAGAAAACAATTCTAACAGCATCCAAAACACAATATTTAGGAACATGTTTAACAAAAGAATTCTAAAATTTACACTGAAAACTGGAAGCCATTACTGAAAGAAATTAAAGAAGACCTAAAGAAATAGAAAGACATTCTATGCTTATGGTTCATAAGACAATGTTGGTGATGGCAATACACCCCAAATTATTTACATATTCAATCTGCCAATTTTTCAAAAATTATCTAACTGGTCCTAAAATTAATATGGAAATGCAAGGGAACCAGAATAGTAAAAACAATCCTAAAAAAGTAAAAAAAAAAAAAAAAAAAGTTTGGGGAGGGGGCTCACACTTCTGAATTCAGAGCTAACTACACAGCTGCAGTATTTAAAGTTGTGTGGCCTGAGAACAGACCTATAGATTAATGCAATAGAATTGAAATTTCAGAAATAAATCTTTACTTTCATGGCCAATTGATTTCTGATAAGGTGTCAAAACTTTTCAAAGGAGGGAAATAGCCTTTCTCCACAAATGATTCTGGTACAACTGGATATCTACATGTGAAAGAATAGATTTGCACCTTTAGCTTATACTCTACACACACACACACAAAAACTTACAATGGATCAGAGGCTAAATGTAAGGGCTAAGTTTATAAAAGCTTTAGAACAAAACATAGGAGTAAACATTTTTGACTTAGGCAAAGGTGTCTTGAAGAAAACACTAGAAGCAAAAGAATTATAGTAAAAATGTATATATACAGTGAACTTTATAAAAAGTAAAGGCAAATGTTGCAAATGGAAATTCTATGGACAGAGGAGCCTGGTGGGCTACAGTCCATGTGGTCACAAACAGGTGGACATGACTGAGTGACTACACTACTTTCATTTTCATGCTGCAAATGGTACCATCAAAATGTGAAGGACAACTCACAGAATGGAAGAAAATATTTGCAAATCATACTATCTGCTAAGGAACTGTTGTCCAGTATCTATAAAGAACACTTACAACCCAATAATAAAAAGATAAATACCTTAATAAAATATGGAAAATGAAATGAATAAATGTTTCAACAAGGAGGTGTATAATATGAACATACAAAGAGGCTCATCATCATTGGTCATTAGGACAATGCAAATTGAAATCACAATGAAATATCACTTCTCTCTAGCAGGAAAGCAGTAGTTAAAATGTCAGTGTTGACAAGGATGTATAGATTAGAACCTTATAGATTGTTAGTGAGGATGCAAAATCATGCACTTACTTTTGAAAACAGAAGTTTAGCCCAAGAAAAATGAAATTATATGCCTTCAAAATATATGTGCATAGATGTTCATATTAGCATTATTCACAGTAGCCAAAAATTATATACTACTCAAATGATCATCAACTGATGAACTGGTAAACTGTGGCATAGCCATACAATGAATATCACTTGGCAATGAATGAAATACTGATATATTCTTCAATATGGATGAACCCAGAAGATATTATGCTAAATAAAAGAAGCCAATCAAAGAAGATCTCATATTTTATTATTCCTTTTACATAAAATGTCCAGAAAAGGCAAATCTGTAGAGTCAGAAAATAGATATGTGTTACCTAGGACTACTGGAATGGGTAGTGGGGAAGGTCTATTATTTGATAAAAGGTGTCTTGTCTTGAGATGTAAATATTCAAAAATTAGATTGGTACAATGGTTCAGGACTCTGTGAATATACTACACAAATTGCATCGTGCACTTTAAATATGTGAGCTGGATGTTAGAGAAATCATACCTTAGTAAAGCTATTGCTTTTCCTTTTCAAAGACCATTAGAGTGTAAAAATACAAACTACATCTTGGAGAAGATATTTTAAATATAAATAACTATACAAGAATTTGGGCACAAAATATAACCTGACCTCTCTGAAAATACCTATAAATCAGTAAAGGAAAATTCAACAGGAAAAAAAAAAAAATGAACAAAAGACGGGAGCAAATGGTTTATAAAAGAGGATATAAAGATGGTCACTAAAGATATTATAATAGTGCTCAACCTCATTTTTCATCAGGGGAAAGCAAAATAATTACAATGAGATACAACTTCATGTCCACTAGAATATCCCCTGCAAAAAGTTTGGAAAATACCAAAAGTAAACAAGCAAAGATAACTTTCATATAAAGGTAGTAAGAGCATAGATTGATATAAGTATTTTGTGGAACTTTCTGCTGCTATTTACTATACTAATTTTTACATATGTATACTTGAGGACTGGAGAAGGGCACGGCAACCCACTCCAGTATTCTTGCTTGTAAAATCCCATGGACAGAGGAGCCTGGTGGGCGACAGTCCATGGGGTCACAGAGTTGGACACAACTGAAGTGACTTATGGAAGCCAGGTGGCACTAGTGGTAAAGAACCTATCCACCAATGCAGATGACACAAGAGATGAGGGTTTGATCCCTGGGTCAAGAAGATCCCCTAGAGGAGGGCATGGCAATCCACTCCAGTATTCTTGCCTGGATAATCCTATGGACAGAGGAGTTTGGTGGGCTACAGTCCATGGGATCCCAATGAGGCGACTTAGCATGCATACTTGAGGAACCAGCAATTTCTTAAACAAACAAACAAACAAACAAAAAGCGAAACTGGAATGATTATAACAAATGTCCCAGTTTGAAAACAGCATTGTCTCATCACCAAAACAAGGTATAGATGATTTGTCATACATTCACAATGTGCTGTGGTCTGAGTATTTGTCACAAAAATTCATACGTTTAAACCCTAATGTCCAATGTGATAGTATTACAAGGTAAGGCATTTAGATGGTGTTAAGGTCATCAGGGTAGAGCCCTCATGAATAGAATGAGTGTCCTTAGAAAAGTGGCTCAGAAAGCTTGCTAACCTCGTTTCACCATGTGGGGACACTGCAAAAAGGTGCTAATTATGAACAAGGAAGAGTGCCTTCACCAGAATGTGACCATGTTGGAGACTTGATTTGGAATTTTTATCCTCCAGAATTGTGAGAAATAAATTTATGTTTATAATTTATCTGCTTGTGGTATTTTGTTTTAGCAGCCCAAACAGACTGACAGAAAATTGGTACTGAAAAGTGGACCTAAAAATGTGGAACTTTGGAACTTGGTAATGGGCAGAGAATAAGAGAGTTTCGACATCTTTGCTAGGAAAAGCCTACAGTGTCATAAATAAATGGGAAAAAAAAGTTATTCTCATGAGAGGTAACAAGGAGGGAAAGAGCTGCATAGAAAACCTCAGGCTTCTTAAGTGGACATGAACAGAAGACTGGTAGAAATACAGGTGGTAAAAGACATTCTGATGAGGTCTAAATTGGAAATGAAATACTATGCAGGAGTGAAAAGAAATACATCCCTGCTGTAACCCCAATCAGATCATCACTAACTGATATGGTTCACCTGATTACTTTCAGTTCAGTTGCTCAGTCGTGTCTGACTCTTTGCGACGCCATGTATCACAGCACACCAGGTCTTAATTACTTTAGATCTAACTTAATCTAGACTTTTATACTTTTCCTGATCCCAACTTTACAATGTTAACAATGTGCAAAGTCATTTTATTCATTTATGACAAATTTTTCTCTGTTTTTACTTGAATATTTCACAAAATTAAATTTCTATTAGCATCTATAAGAAATCATTTCTAGGAAGAACAAGATGGTGGAGGAGTAGGTGGATGTGGAGTACATCTCTATCCACAGTTACATTAGGAATACACCTATCAGCCGAGAGCAGACAGGAGTACCTGACCAGTGGAAAAGAATATATAGAACCATGCAAAACTCAGTAGGATGAAGGAATTGGGGGAAAAACAAGAGTGTTATTAGGACTGGACCTGCCTTCATTGGGTGGGGGAACTGAAGCAGAGGTCTAATCCCCACAGCAGGGCAAGTGTCTGAGTCAGAGGAGAAACATTTAAGGCTGAGAGTGAAACAGCTGATCTGTGGCAGCCTAAATAGATTGAGAATCAGACAGTCCTTGCCACAGTCATACATACCCTGGTAGGAATGCTGGTCTATTGGAAGGTACAGCAGCTGGCAGCTGGAGTTTAGGGATTATGGAGTAATCCCAGGACGAGGTCTGCTGTTGATGGCAGAGAGATGGATTGAGGGGATGTGACAGAGGAGATCGTGGTGGGAAATGCCTGTAGAGGAAAGCCAAGCAGCCATGGAAGCAAGGCGATACTGCTGAGTCATCCGTAGCAGGTGGAGCCATCACCATAGCCTCTCTTTCCCCACACGCCAGCATCAGCAGCTGAATAATAAAAAGGCTGGCGTGTCAATTGCCTGATGCACTGAACTACAGAATAGGACCCCATCCAGGGTGCCCCTTTAAGTGCTTGACGCACAGATCTACAGAGTAGGACCGCAGCCAGGGGGACCCTTCTATGTGCTTGACACGCCGAACAACAGAGAAGGACCCCAGGCAAGGGAGCCCTCTAAGTGCTGAACAGGAGAAGATATGGAGAAAGAGGCCAAAGAGGCCTTCTGATTGCAGGCTACAAGAGGCTCCTGCAGGGAACAAGAGGCTTGAAAAAAGATGCTGATAGGGCCATAACTCCTGCAGTGGAGGCAGTCTGTATCCCTGCACACTTGCCAGGGTCCCCACAAGCCAGGCAGCTACACCACCTTCATTCTCAACTCTCACCAGGGCAGAGTTGCCACAGGCAAAAAAAGTCTTGCATCTATGAGCGCAGGGTTGCTTCAGTTGTGTCTGACTCTTTGCGACTCTGTAGAATGTAGCCTGCCAGGCTTCTCTGTCAGAGAGGCGGTTCTCTAGGCAAGAATACTGGAGCATACTGGCCAATACTGGTTGCCATACCCTTCTAGAGCACTATATTTCCTGCTGCCCTAGCCACCAACCCCACTGAGTACCAGGTGCTGCCAGAACCCCTGCAACACAAGCAGCTGCACCACCTCCACACCTGGCCTTCATAGGGGCAAACCCAAGCCCTCCAGGGCAGCCTCAGGAGCAAAATCCCAGTGGACAATCCACATGTAGAGGTGGAAATAAAACCACAATTGAAAACCCAGGGGCAGCGTGGCTAAGGAAGACCCAAAACCTTCCCACCAGCTGTACATGCTGCAGATTAAATCAACATAATCAACTAAGCAGACTCTGTGTCTACGGAATATATAAAAGGCCATTGTGAGCTCCCACGAAAGAAAACACACTAGTTCTGATAGCTGTGGACCTTGGAAGAAGGAACACATGGGAGTAGGACCAGATTAGAATCTGAGCTGCCTCCACAGCAGGTTCAGAGATCAGCACAGGGTTGGAAGGTATCCTAGGGAGGTAAGGTGGACTGTGACTCCCACGGAAGGAAAGGACTCTGACAGTAGTGACTCAAGAAAAACATTTATTATTTTTATTTTTTTGACTTGTCCTGTAGATCCTTTTGGATTTTTTTTTTCTTTTTTCATTTTTTTTTTCCTTTTTACCCCCACTGTGTTGTAGTTGTCAATTTTATTGGCACTAAGAAATGCAATTAAGATTTTAAGCATTTTTTTTCCCCTCAGATACATTTTTTATTGTTGTCATAAACCTCTGCCTCTATATTTGGCTTTTGCAGTTTTGTGGAGTTTTCCTTTTTTTCTCTCTCTCCTTTTTTAATTTTAATTTTTTAGACCTATTACAATTTTTTCTATGTTTATTTCTTTGCTTGCCTTTCCTACTGTTCTTTTCCCTTTGCAATTAATCTTTAATGTATATAAATCCTCTTTATCTACCTCTATTTAACTTTGCATATATGTTCTTTCTTTTCTTTCTCTCCTTTCCTTTCAACATATTTGTTAGTTTTATTTTCATTGCTTTATTCCACAATTGGCACCTTGCTTTAGTTTTGTTTTCCAATTTGTGCTTTAATTAGTTTTGTTCTGGTAGATATAATTTTTGGTTTTCTTTGTTTGCCAGATCAACCTATTGTACTTTATTTTTGTTGGGCTATTTTGATTCTGCTTATGGGTGTATATGTATATGTGTATATTCAGTCACACTTCCTATTGTTATAAACCTCTGCCTCTATGTTGGGCTTTTGCAGTTCTGTGGGGTTTTCCTCCCTCCCCCCTCTTTTCCTCTCTTCTTCTGTTTTTTTCTTTTCTCTTTTTTATAATTTTAATTTTTAATTTTTTAAAGCCTATTATATTTTTTCTACATTTATTTCTTTGTTTGCCTTTCCTATGTTCTTTTCCCCTGCAGTTAGTCTTTGATGTATATAAATCTTCATCTACCTCTGTTTAACTTTGAATGTCTATTCATTATTTCTTTTCTATTTTTCCTTTCCTCTCCACATATTTGTTAGTTTTGTTTTCATTGCTTTATTCACCACTTGGCACCTTGCTTTAGTTTTGTTTTCCAGTTTGTGCTTAAGTTAGTTTTGTTCATAAATGGTGAATATAATTTTTGATTTCCTTTGTTCACCAGGTCAATCTACTGCACTTCATTTTTGTTGGACTGTTTTCACTTTGCTCATGGGTGTATATGTATATTCCATTATTTTAATTATTATTTGCCTGATTTCGTAACTGCCATTTGTCTGGAGTTCATCTTTTGTTTCTCATTTTTGGATATTTGTTTTAATCTCACTTAATGCCATACAAAAAAAAAACAAACAAACAAACTTGTGGACTCTTCGTTCCTGACAATAGATCAAGCCCTGAGCCTTTCAAGTGGGAGCACTGACTCCAAGACCCTAGACTACCAGAGAACTAACTCTAGGGAGTATCAAATAGTGAGAACTCACAAAAAGGAAACCACTTGAATACAAGATCTGGCATCACACAACCACCAGTAAGACCCTGTGCAGGACACCTCATCTAAACAACAAACAAAATAAAAATACAAACCCAATCATCAGCAGACAGGATTACCACCTCATTCAATCTTGCCTATCAGAGGAAAAACAAACAAACAACAACAACAACAACAAAAAAACTCAGCACAAATCTCACCCTATAGGAAGCTCAGGCAACCCACTGGACCAACCTTAGAAGCACAGAAACCAAAAGGAAGAAAGAATTCAACCTTCTTCAAGGAAAGAATTCAATTTTCCTTCATTTGTGCATTATGTCTCTGCCTTTTCATTATTATTATTTTTTAGTTATTATGTTTGTGGTCTCCTTTTCCCAGGCTTCAAGAAAAGTTGAATTATTTCCTTGAAGAAGGTGAGCTTGAAGATAAATGGTATAAATAACTTCTGAGGAGAAGAATAAATAAAAAGAATGAAAAGAGCTGAGGACAGGCTCAAAACCCCTGGGATCATATCAAACACACCAACATTTGAATTATAAGGGTCCCAGAAGAAGAAGAGAAAAAGAAAGGGTATGAGAAAATTTCTGATGAGATTATAGTTGAAAATTTCCCCAACATGGAAAAGGAAATAGTCACTCAAGTCTAAAGGCACAAAAAGTCTCTTTATACAGCACAAACCCAAGATGAAACATACAAAGATACATACTAATCAAACTAACAAAGACTAAACACAAATAATATTAAAAGCAGTAAGAGAGAAGCAACAAGTAACATACAAGGGAAACCCCATGTGCTTAACAGCTGATCTTTCAGTAGAAACTCTGCAGGCCAGAAGGAAATGGCAGGATAAATTTAAAGTACTGAAAGGAAAAAATCTACAACCAAGATTACTATACTTGGCAAGGATTTCATTCAAAATTGATGGAGAAATCAAAAGCTTTTCAGACAAACAAAAGTTAAAGAGAATTCAGTACCACAAGACCAGCTTTACAACAAATGTTGAAGGGACTTATATAGTCAAGAAATACAAGAGGAGATAAAAGATCTACAAAATCAACCCGAAACAATTAAGAAAATACCAATAGGAACATATATATCAGTAATTATTTTAAATGTAAATGGATTACATGCTTCAAACAAAAGACACAGACTGGCTGAATGGATACAAAAACAGGACTCATATATATTCTGTCTACAAGAAACCCACTTCAGACCTCAAGACACACATAGACTGAAAGTGAGAGGATGGAAAAATATGTTCCATGCAAATGGGAAGCAAAAGAGAGCTGGAATAGCAATCCTTATATTAGACAAAATAGACCTTAAAATAAAGAAGGTTACAAGAGATAAGGAAGGACACTACATAATGATCAAGGGATCAATCAAAGAGGAAGACATAACAATTGTAAATATCTGCTTACAATGCAGGAGACCGCGGTTCAATTGCTGGGTCAGGAAGATCTACTGGAGAAGGGATAGGCTACTCACTCCAGTATTCTTGGGCTTCCTTCAATGGCTTAGCTGGTAAAGAACCCGCCTGCAATGTGGAAGACCCAGGTTTGCTAAGTGGGTTGGGAAGATCCCCTGGAGAAGGGAAAGGAGCTACCCACTCTATTATTCTGGCCTGGAGAATCCCCCGGACTGTGTAGTCCATGGGTTGCAAAGAGTCGGACATGACTGAATGACTTTCACTTTCACACACCCAACATAGGATCACCACAATACATAAGACAAACAGTAACAGATGTAAAAGGAGAAATTGACAGTAACACAATAATAGTAGGAGACTTTAACACCCCATTCACATCAATGGACGGATCATCAAAATGGAAAGTTAGTAAGGAAACACAAGTCTTAAATGATACGTTAGATGAGATGGGTCTCATTGATATTTTCAGGACATCCCATCCAAATGCAGAAGAATACACCTTCTCAAGTGCATATCGAACATTCTCCAGGATAGACCACATCTTGAGTCACAAATCAAACCTCAGCAAATTTAAGAAAATTGAAATTGTATCAAGTATCTTCTTCAACCACAATGCTATGACTAGATATTATTTCCAAGAGAAAAGGTGTAAGAAACACAAATACATGGAGATTATACACCATGTTTCTAAATAATGAACAGGTTACTGAATAAATCAAAAGAGAAATAAAAAAGTTTCTAGAAACAAATAACAATGAAAACACGACAACTCAAAACTTATGGAATGCAGCAAAAATAGTTCTAAGAGGGAAGTTCATAGCAATACAATCCTACCTCAAGAAAAAAGAAAAACATCCAATAGACAACCTAACTTTACACCTAAAACAACTGGAAAAAGAAGAACAACCCTCCCCCCCAAATTAGTAGAAGGAAAAAAAATCATAAAGCTCCGAACAGAAATAAATGAAAAAGAAATGAAAGAAACAATAGTAAAGATTATTAAAACTAAAAGCTCATTCTTTGAGAAGATAAACAAAATTGACAGAACTTTAGCCAGATTCATCAAGAGAAAAAGAGAGAAGAATCAAATCAACAAAATTAGAAATTACAAAGGAGTGGTTACAAGAGACAATGCAGAAATACAAAGGATTATAAGAGACTATTATGAACAACTATATGGCAATAAAATGGGTAACCTGGAAGAAGTGGACAGATTCTTAGAAAAGTTCAATTTTCCAAGATTGAACCAGGAAGAAATAGAAATTATGAACAACCCAATTACAAGCACTGAAATTGAAGCTGTGATCAAAAATCTCCCAAAAAACAAAAGCCCAGGACCAGATGGTTTCACAGGAGAATTCTATCAAACATTTAGAGAAGAGTTAATGTCTATCCTTCTAAAACTCTTTCAAAAAATTGCAGAGGAAGGAACATTTCCAAACTCATTCTACAAGGCCACCATCACCCTGACACCAAAACCAGACAAAGACAACACAAAAAAAGAAAAGTATAGGCCAGAATCACTGATGAACATAGATGCAAAAATTCTCAACAAAATTTTAGCAAACAGAATTCAGCAACACATTAAAAATCTCATGTACAGTGATCAAGTTGTGTTTATTACAGGGATGCAAGGATTCTTCAATATATGCAAATCAATCAATGTGATATACCATATTAACAAATTGAAAGATAAAAATCATATGATCATCTAAATAGATGCTGAATAAGCCTTTGACAAAATTCAGCACCCATTTATGATTAAAACTCTTCAAAAAATGGGCATGAAAGGAACTTACCTCAATATAGTAAAGACCATATATGATAAGCCAACAGCAAATGCTATTCTCAATGGTGAAAAACTGAAAGCATTCACCCTAAGATCAAGCAGAAGACAAGGGTGTCCATTTTCACTACTCTTATTCAATACAGTTCTGGAAGTCCTAGCTACAGCAATAAGAGAAGAAAAAGAAATAAAAGGAATCCAGATTGGAAAAGAAGTAAACTTTCACTGTTTGCAGATGACATGATACTGTGCATGACATGATAGTGTACATAGAAAACCCTAAAGATAGTCTCAGAAAATTACTACAGCTAATCAGTGAATTTAGCAAAGTTGCAGGGTACAAAATTTATATACAGAAATATCTTGCATTTCCATATACTAACAATGAAAAATCAGAAAGAGAAATTAAGGAATCAATCCTATTCACCATTGCAACAAAAATAATTAAATATATAGGAATAAATTTACCTAATGAGACAAAAGAACTGTACACAGAAAATTATAAGATGCTAATGAAAGAAATCAAAGATGACATAAACAGATGGAGAGATATTCCATGTTCCTGGGTAGGACGAATCAATATTGTGTAAATGACTATACTACCAAATACAATCTACAGACTCAATGCGATCCCTATCAAATTACTAGTGGCATTTTTCACAGAACTAGACAAAAAATTTCACAATTCATACATGGAAACACAAAAGACCCTGAATAGACAAAGCATTTTTGAGAAAGAAGAATGGAGCTGGAGGAATCAACCTTCTTGACTTTAGATTATACTACAAAGCTACAGTCATCAAGACAGTATGATACTGGCACAAAAACAGAAGTATAAGCCAATGGAACAAGATAGAAAGCCCAGAAATAAACTCAGGCACCTATGGGTACCTTATTTTTGACAAAGGAGGCAAGAATATACATACAATGAGGCAAAGACAGCCTCTTCAATAAATGGTGCTGGAAAAACTGGACAGCTACGTGCAAAAAAGTGAAATTAGAACACTTCCTAACACCATACACAAAGATAAACTCAAAATAGATTAAAGATCTAAATGTAAGACCAGAAACTATAAAACTCGTAGAGTAAAACAACAGGTAGAACACTAGATGACATAAATCAAAGCAAGATCCTCTATGACCCACATCCTAGAGTAACAGAAATAAAAACAAAAGTAAACGAGTGGAATCTGATTAAACTTAAAAGTTTTTGCATAGCAAAGGAAACTATAAGCAAGGTGAAAAGACAACCCTTAGAATGAGAGAAAATAATAGCAAATGCAACAACTGACAAAGGATTAATTTCCAAAATATACAAGCAGCTCATATAGCTCAATACCATAGAAACAAACAACCCAATCAAAAAGTGGGAAAAAAATACACAGACATTTCTCCAAAGAAGACATACAGATGGCTAACAAACATGTGAAAAGATGCTCAACATCACTCATTGTTAGAGAAATGCAAATCAAGACCACAATGTGATATCACCTTACATAGGTCAGAATGTGTAAGTCTGACTGGTAACCCTCATCAAAAAGTCTACAAACAATAACATGCTGGAGAGGGTGTGGAGAAAAAATGCTCTTGCACTGTTGGTAGAAATGTAAATTGATGCATCCACTGTGGAAGATGGTATGGAAATTCCTTTAAAAAACTAGGAATAAAACCACAATATGACCCAGCAATCCCACTCCTAGGCATAAAACCAAAATTGAAAGAGACACATATATCCTGTTGCTCATTTCAGCACTATTTACGATAGCTAGAACATTGAAGCAATCTAGACGTCCATCAACAGATGAATGGATAAAGAAGTTGTGGTACATATACACAGTGGAATATTACTCAGCCCTAAAAAGGACCACATTTAAGTCAGTTCTAATGAGGTGGATGAACCTAGAACCTATTACACGTAGTGAAGTGAGTCAGGAAGAGAAAAAGAAATACCATATTCTACTACATGTATACGGATCTAGAAAAATGGTACTGAAGAATTTATTTATAAGGCAACAATGGAGAAACAGAAGTAGAGAATAGACTTATAGACAAGGGAAGAGGGGAGGAGAGGGTGAGTAGTATGGAAAGAGTAACATGGAAACTTGCATAACCATATGTA
Source organism: Bos indicus (assembly GCF_029378745.1). Taxonomy (NCBI): domain Eukaryota; kingdom Metazoa; phylum Chordata; class Mammalia; order Artiodactyla; family Bovidae; genus Bos; species Bos indicus. Next base: position 22,445,034 of record NC_091776.1, on the reverse strand, counting down.
AACTAGATAGCCAATGGGAATTTGTTGTATGGCTCAGGAAATTCAAACAGGGGCTCTGTATCAACTTAGAGGGGTGGGATGGGGAGGGAGATGGGAGGGAGTTTCAAAAGGGAAAGTACATATGTATACCAATGGCTGATTCATGTTGAGGTTTGACAGAAAACAGCAAAATTCTGTAAAGCAATTATCCTTCAATTAAAAAAAAATAAATTAATTAAAAAAAAGAAATCATTTCTAATACCAGTAAGTAGGTTTCTTTAGAGGACAGAAATGATAGCCCCTGATAGTAGCTCATAAGATACTCATGCTAATTTTCTTTGTTGATTATTGAATTATTTAAAAAGATGTTATGGGAACTATTATTTCCAAATATATTAGAAATTTTTGGACCTTTCTCTGTAATTTTCTTTTTGTCTATTTCTCTGTCTCTGCAATACATGAAAATTTATAGAGGTAATCATGCTACCATAAATGAAAAATGTTTCCTTCCTCCTCTTATGATTTGGCAATGTTAAAATTTGACTCCAGGATTCATTTATACATTAAAAATATTGAACACTTTATCCTTGAAACATTAAAATCACTGGCATTTTTACTTTTTTGAGGAGAGATTAGCCCATTGATTGTTTCTAATTTTCCTACAGTTTTCTTTCTTATTTTAGGTTTGTGATCTCTTAGAGAAACTTTAGTCTTTTAGAAACAGTTGTAGGATTTGTTTTATTTTACTATTTGACTATAATCATACTACTACTATCTATTATCATTTATATTTTTGTTCTGATTACTGAAAGGTTGTTGCTGAACAATAAAAAGACGCTGGGATTCTTGGCCTCCGGAGGAGAGGAATTCAATCCAGGGCCAGAGACGAGCCTTGACCACTCAGAGCTTTGGTGTAATAAAGTTTTATTAAAGTATAAAGGAAATAAAGAATGCTTCTGACATAGGCATCAGAAAGAGACAGAAAGAGTACCCCCTTGCTAGTGTTAGCAGTGGAGTTATATACTCTCCAATGAATCAAAAAAATGTCTGGAGGTGTAAAGACCTCACCAGACCTACTCCCTTAATTTACATTTTAAGATAATAGGATTAGCCAGAAGGTTTAATCCAGAGACTGTCTTTAGGCAGGATACATTATTGTTATATAATCCTTGTAACTGAACTGAACTGAAAGACCTCACCAGACCTACTCCCATAATTTACATTTTAAGATAATAGGATTAGCCAGAAGGTTTAATCCAGAGACTGTCCTCAGGCAGGATACATTATTGTTATATAATCCTAAGGAATGTAGAGGGGAAAAAAAGTTTGTCCTTTCTTCCTCCTTGAGAATTCCAGACCCCTGTCTCCTTGGGGGTGGACTTCCCTGGTGGCTCAGATGGTAAAGTGTCTGCCTACAATGCAGGAGACCCGGGTTCAATCCCTGGGTCTAGAAGATCCCCTGGAGAAAGAAATGGCAACCCACTCCAGTATTCTTGCCTAGAAAATCCCATGGACGGAAGAGCCTGGTAGGCTACAGTCCATGTGGTCGCAAAGAGTCGGACACGACAGAGTGACTTTCCTCTCCTTGGGGACCCCTAGACTTCTTATCAACCTGCCTAGGAAATGACTCTCTCATTACTTTATTGCTTAAAAAAATAGCTTCTCCAGTTTCAGTTTCATTCTTACTCTCCTCTTTCAGTTCAGTTCAGTCGCTCAGTTGTGTCCCACTCTTTGCGACCCCATGAATCACAGCACACCAGGCCTCCCTGTCCATCACCAACTCCCGGAGTTCACTCAGACTTACGTCCATCAAGTCAGTGATGCCATCCAGCCATCTCATCCTCTGTCATCCCCTTCTCCTCCTGCACCCAATCCCTCCCAGTATCAGAGTCTTTAACAATGAGTCAACTCTTCGCATGAGGTGGCCAAAGTACTGGAGTTTCAGCTTTAGCATCATTCCTTCCAAAGAAATCCCAGGGCTGATCTCCTTCAGAATGGACTGGTTGGATCTCCTTGCAGTCCAAGGGACTCTCAAGAGTTTTCTCCAACACCACAGTTCAAAAGCATCAATTCTTCGGCTCTCAGCCTTCTTCACAGTCCAACCCTCACATCCATACATGACCACAAGAAAAACCATAGCCTTGACTATTAAAGACTTTTTTAAATAATTTGAGTAAAACTTTGGTTTTACACAATAAAGTATTTTTCCCCAAAGAATAATGAATTAATTGCTTTTTATAAATGATAAGTGCTTAAGATAAAAACTATAAGTAAAACAATAATGATAATAATAAATAATTGAAATTAAAAAGAATATAAATAAATTCATTTTATCTGCTTGAGACTGTATTCATGAATATTGCCAACAATGATTATTCTTGAGTATGGTGTGTGTGTGTGTGTGTGTGTGTGTGTGTATGTACATATATATATAAAGTATCATTTTCAATGATTGAATGGCAAAGAAAAATAAAGTGAAACTGAGTGGCTATTAAAATACAAAGAAAGATGTAGATATAAGTAGATTATTAAAAATACAATAAGATTTTTAAAACACTCTTATGGAAATATTTGAATACTGGAGTCATTGTATATTATTTTCAATTTTATATACAAATTTGACTTCTTTAACATGAGATACAAGTCATTGTATGCATATTTTAGCCTTATGGACTTTCTTTATTCTTAAAATTAAAAATAAATTGCCAGCAAATTCTAGCATTGCCTGTGTATGTGTAAGTGGTAGTGAGGAGGGTGTACTGGAAAGGGTTTGATTTTTCCCATTAATTATCTCTTGCAACACCTACCCAAAAAGGATGTCCTTTTCATTATAGGGGACTGGAATGCAAAAGTAGGAAGTTAAGAAACACCTGGAGTAACAGGCAAATCTGGCCTTGGAATACGGAATGAAGCAGGGCAAAGACTAATAGAGTTTTGCCAAGAAAATGCACTGGTCATAGCAAACACTCTCTTCCAACAACACAAGAGAAGACTCTACACACGGACATCACCAGATGGTCAACACCTAAATCAGATTGATTATATTTTTGCAGCCAAAGATGGAGAAGCTGTATACAGTCAACAAAAACAAAACAAGGAGCTGACTGTGGCTCAGATCATGAACTCCTTATTGCCAAATTCAGACTGAAATTGAAGACAATAGGAAAAACCACTGGACCATACAGGTATGACCTAAATCGAATCCCCTATGATTATATAGTGAAAGTGAGAAATAGATTTAAGGGCATAGATGTGATAGATAGAGGGCCTGATGAACTATGGACTGAGGTTCGTGACATTGTACAGGAGACAGGGATCAAGACCATCCCCATAGAAAAGAAATGCAAAAAAGCAAAATGGCTGTCTGGGGAGGCCTTACAAAAGCTGTGAAAAGAAGAGAAGTGTAAAGTAAAGGAGAAAAGGATAGATATAAGCATCTGCATGCAGAGTTCCAAAGAATAGCAAGAAAAGATAAGAAAGCCTTCCTCAGCGATCAATGCAAAGAAATAGAGGGAAACAACAGAATGGGAAAGACTAGAGATCTCTTCAAGAAAATTAGAGATATCAAGGGAACATTTCATGCAAAGATGGGCTCGATATAGGACAGAAATGGTATGGACCTGACAGAAGCAGAAGATATTAAGAAGAGGTGGCAAGAATACACAGAAGAACTGTACAAAAAAGATCTTCATGACCCAGACGATCACGATGGTGTGATCACTGACCTAGAACCAGACATCCTGGAATGTGAAATCAAGTGGGCCTTAGGAAGCATCACCACAAACAAAGCTAATGGAGGTGATGGAATTCCAGTTGAGCTAGTTCAAATCCTGAAAGATGATGCTGTGGAAGTGCTGCACTCAATATGCCAGCAATTTTGGAAAACTCAGCAGTGGCCACAAAACTGGAAAAGGTCAGTTTTCATTCCAGTCCCAAAGAAAGGCAATGCCAAAGAATGCTCAAACTACTGCACAATAGCACTCATCTCAGACGCCAGTAAAGTAATGCTCAAAATTCTCCAAGCCAGGCTTTAGCAATACGTAAACCGTGAACTTCCTGATGTTAAAGCTGGTTTTAGAAAAGGCAGAGGAACCAGAGATCAAATTGCCAACAACCGCTGGATCATGGAAAAGGCAAGAGAATTCCAGAAAAACATCTATTTCTGCTTTGTTGACTATGCCAAAACCTTTGACTGTGTGGATCACAATAAACTGTGGAAAATTCTGAAAGAGATGGGAATACCAGACCACCTGACCTGCCTCTTGAGAAATCTGTATGCAGGTCAGGAAGCAACAGTTAGAACTGAACATGGAACAACAGACTGGTTCCAAATAGGAAAAGGAGTACGTCAAGGCTGTATATTGTCACCCTGCTTATTTAACTTATATGCAGAGTACATCATGAGAAATGCTGGGCTGGAAGAAACACAAGCTTGAATCAAGATTGCTGGGAGAAATATCAATAACCTCAGATATGCAGATGACACCACCCTGATGGCAGAAAGTGAAGAGGAACTAAAAGGCCTCTTGATAAAAGTGAAAGTGGAGAGGGAAATAATTGGCTTAAAGCTCAACATTCAGAAAACGAAGACCATGGCATCTGGTCCCATCACTTCATGGGAAATAGATGGGAAACAGTGGAAACAGTATCAGACTTTATTTTTTTGCACTCCAAAATCACTGCAGATGGTGACTGCAGCCATGAAATTAAAAGACACTTACTCCTTGAAAGGAAAGTTATGACCAACCTAGATAGCATATTCAAAAGCAGAGACACTACTTTGCCAACAAAGGTCCATCTAGTCAAGGCTATGGTTTTTCCTGGGGTCATGTATGGATGTGAGAGTTGGACTGTGAAGAAGGCTGAGTGCCGAAGAATTGATGCTTTTGAACTGTGGTGTTGGAGAAGACTCCTTTGGACTGCAAGGAGATCCAACCAGTCCATTCTGAAGGAGATCAGCCCTGGGATTTCTTTGGAAGGAATGATGCTAAAGCTGAAACTCCAGTACTTTGGCCACCTCATGCGAAGAATTTACTCATTGGAAAAGACTCTGATGCTGGGAGGGATTGGGGGCAGGAGGAGAAGGGGACGACAGAGAATGAGATGGCTGGATGGCATCACTGACTCGATGGAAGTGAGTCTGAGTGAACTCTGGGAGTTGGTGCTGGACAGGGAGGCCTGACATGCTGCAATTCATGGGGTCTAAAAGAGTCGGACACTATTGAGCAACTGAACTGAACTGAACTGATTAATTATCTCATAATTGGTAGATTTTCATTTTGTTAATTTATAGAGATTTTCAGATCATTAATTTTTTAAGATTTTAATTTGAGGACTACTTTCTTTCATCTACACTGTGATTTCTTTATAGAAATTATATAGTTATTGAATCTTCTGGTTGTACTCTTTGCTTTTTATCATCTTTATCCCACTAATATCCTTTTTATTTATATAAGTGAATTTATCATCTGTGCATTTAATAAATTCATTCAGTTTCCAGCTGTATCAAATCTGCAAAGTCACTATTCCATTTGATAATCCTGCTTTATGTATTAAACTGATTTTTCCCTGTACTCTTCACTTGAGCATTACCGTCACAAGTGCACTCATTAGTCTCCTATGGAGGCAATAGCATACACTTCACAGCTTGCTGTCCCTTCCCAACTTAGATTGAGTTCCCTATCACCTCTTGCTTTCTACATTAGCATCACCATGCCTCCCCAAACTGTCTTCACATTTACTATTTGCCCTGAAATAGCTGTGGTGTTGTCCACTTTACTTCAAGCTCAAACCTGAGCTGGTATTAGTCAGTGCTCTCCAGAGAAACAGAACCAACAGGATGAGTTTTCATAGAAAGGCTATTTTAAGGAATTGGCTTGTGCAATTTATGGAGGCAAAGTCTGAGATTCATAGGATAGGCTGTCAGGCTGAACTTTAGGGAAGAGACAGTTGCAGTTCATTCTGAAGGCTCTCCATTGGCAGAATTTTCTCTTGTTTGGAAAAGGTCAATCTTTTGTTCTATGCTGGCTTTGAATGATTGGGTGAGATCTACCCACATTCTGGAGGGTTATCTGCTTTTTTCAAAGTCTCATGCAAATACCACCTTACAAAAACACTCAGAATAACATTTGACTAAAAATCTAAGTTCCATGTCTCAGCCAAATTGATACATAGAATTAACTATCACAGAGCATTGGGGCATTTTATAGTTTCTGTAAAAAAAATGTGTGTACTTTCTAATTCTTAGGAATGTCTCTCTTGGTAAACTTAAATTGTATATACTCATATTTACTTGTTTAAACCATATTACTTACAAATTATTCATATTTAATTAAACTATTCAATTCTGAATGCTTTAAACCTGTATACACTTAATTAGCCAGAATCTTCCTTTCTTTGGATGCTGATGTCTAGTTTTTCCCTCTGAAAATCTCTGGTTCTTATAATCATGGAGTGGAAATGTCTTACAAATGTTCATGGTAATCGCAATTCTCCCAGGTGGCATTAGTGGTAAAGAACCTGCCTTCCAACGCAGGAGAGATGAGAGATGCAGGTTCAGTTCCTGGGTCAGGAAGGTCCTCTGGAGAAGGCCACAGCAATCCACTCCAGTATTCTTGCCTGTAGAATCCCATAGACAGAAAAGCCTGGTGGGGTACAGTCCATAGAGTTGGACACAAATGAGGTGACTTAGCACAGCATGCACAATTGCAATTCAGATCTGAGAGCCACTCTTATCACAAACCCTTCTAAGATCACAGTAGTTCTGTTAATCACAGGTTGCCAATGGGCTTGCTGTACTAGCCTCTTCCATCCTTTTCTTACAGACTTCTTTGCCTATGGAATTATCCAGGTAAGAATATTGGAGTGTGTAACCATTCCCTTCTCCAGGGGATCTTCCCAATCCAGAGATAGAATCAAGGTCTCCCATATGTGAACAGCTTCTTCATCACAAGAGCCACAAGGGAAGCCCTTCTTAACCTCCACTCAGAAGTAAACTTTTTCCTCTACCTCAAATACAGAAAAATCTTATGTGACCAGACTTTCCACAAGGAATTTCCACATACAATTACTGGAATGATGGTGACAGATTTCTAAGGTTCAGTTCAGTCGGTTCAGTTCAGTCGCTCAGTCATGTCTGACTCTTTGCAACCCCATGAATCACAGCATGCCAGGCCTCCCTGTCTATGACCAACTCCCAGAGTTCACTCAGACTCACATCCATCAAGTCAGTGATGCCATCCAGCCATCTCAACCTCTGTCGTCCCCTTCTCCTCCTGCCCCCAATGTCTCTCAGCATCAGAGTCTTTTCCAATGAGTCAACTCTTCACATGAGGTGGCCAAAGTACTGGAGTTTCAGCTTTAGCATCATTCCTTCCAAAGAAATCCCAGGGCTGATCTCCTTCAAAATGGACTGGTTGGATCTCCTTGCAGTCCAAGGGACTCTCACAAGTCTTCTTCAACACCACAGTTCAAAAGCATCAACTCTTTGGCACTCAGTCTTCTTCACAGTCCAACTCTCACATCCATACATGACCACAGGAAAAACCATAGCCTTGATTAGATGGACCTTTGTTGGCAAAGTAATGTCTCTGCTTTTCAATATGCTATCTAGGTTGGTCATAACTTTCCTTCCAAGGAGTAAGCGTCTTTTAATTTCATGGCTGCAGTCACCATCTGCAGTGATTTTGGAGCCCAGAAAAATAAAGTCTGACACTGTTTCCACTGTTTCCCATCTATTTCCCATGAAGTGATGGGACCGGATGCCATGATCTTCGTTTTCTGAATGTTGAGCTTTAAGCCAACTTTTTCACTCTCCTCTTTCACTTTTATCAAGAGGCTTTTTAGTTCTTCTTCACTTTCTGCCATCAGGGTGGTGTCATCTGCATATCTGAGGTTATTGATATTTCTCCCGGCAATCTTGATATTATGCTATGCAAAATAAGCTGGACACAAAAAGACAAGATATGGTATGATTCCAGTTATATGACATAACTGGAATAGGCCAAAATCACAGGCATCGAGAGTAAAATAGTTATTACCACAGGCTGAAGAGAGGAAAAATAGAGCATTATAGTTTAATTGACACAGAGTTTCTATGAAGATGAAAATGTTCTGATAAAAAATATTCTGGAGATAGATACTGGTGATGGTTATACAAAATGTGAATATACTTAATGCCACTGAACTGCACCCTTAAAACAGGTTAAAATGGGATTTCCCTGGTCATCCAGTGGTTAATAATCTGCCTGCCAATGCAGGGGACACAGGTTTGATCCCCGTTCTTAGAGGATTCTACATGCTGTGGGGCAACTAAGCCTATGTACCACAACTACTGAGCATCTCTAGAGCCCAGAAGCCAAAACACTGAGCCTGCTTGCCACAACTACAAAAGCCCACGCACCCTAGAACCTGTGCTCTGCAACAGGAGAAGCCACTGCAATGAGAATCCCATGTACCACAATGAAGAGCGGCCCCCACTTCCTGCAACTAGAGAAAGCCTGCTTACAGCAATGAAGACTCAGCAGGCCAAAAATAATATTAATTAATTAGAAAGGGAATTGGGGGATTTACATTATACATCTTACCAGTGACATAAGTAAATAAGATTATGCCTTTCTCTACTCTTTCTTTGCTTCGTAAATTAGATTACTATCAAAATAAGGGATAAGAAAGAATAACCTAATAGTTCATTGATTGCTAGTTTTCCATTCTATAAATTAGAATAATGTGTTTCTTATGTTCAGATTACATTCTTCCCACCCCTACCCTTCCCTCTCATTCTTGATCCCCCTTATCCAGCTCTATTCACTTCCAGGTCTTCTATCACCTTCTAAATTCTCTACAATGTATTTATTCATTGTATTGTATATTTCTCCTCACTAAGCTCCACAAAAACTAGAATTTTTTTTGTTGTTCAAAATTTTATTATTAGATTTTGCAATAGTGGCAGCTATACCACCAACATTTAGACCGGTACCCAGTATATAGTAAGCACTTAATAAACATTTAATTAGTTAATGGATTTATCTGAGATCTTAAAGACTGCATATTGTACTATTTAGAAATAATAATTTGATATGAATCTATTAAGTCTTTGCCAATGACTAGTTGAATGTCCTTACCCAAAGCTCTTTTCCTTAATCTGACAGAGCTTTAAAGAGATTGAACTGTGATACACATTTTACACACTTTGCCCTCTACCTAATGGACACTGTATTTTCTTTAAGAGGTAGCTGTCCTTACTGTTAGCTATATATTTTAAATACACTACTGTATTAGAAAGCAATATTTAGTTTATATTTTTAAGTGTGTAGGGCTCCAGCAAGTGTAACAAGTGTGTGCACATGCAGTTAACCCCTGAACAACACAGGTTTGAATTGCACAGGTCCACTTTCATGCGTTTTTTAAAAATGCATATTATAGTACTGCCTAGTTCCAGGTTGGCCGAATTTGTGGATGTGAAATCCTGCATAGAAAGAGTCCATGTAAAATTATATGCAGATTTCCCAATGAGTTGAGAGTCAACATGCCCCAAACCCTTGTGTTGTTCAAGAATCATTAAAAAAAAAAAAAATGTATGAGAGAGGAAGACACTTTATCTCCATTTCCCAGAGTTTGCATTCCAATGAAGATAACAACTTTCATGAAATGTAAAGTGAGTTGTCAGATTTTGGTATTTGGAATATCTACACAAGTTTGATAACATTTATCTGCTAATGTATATGTGACCATTCAAAATGAAGAATGCAGTGTACATATTATCTCTTTTATAGAGTTCTTTTTTGTTTGCATCTCATAAAACTGATGTTAAATTGAATATCATAACAAACAAAATGCTGTTTAAAAAATAACAAAGTGAACACTACAATCATTTTCAACATTTTTGCTAACTATAAAAAAGCAGTGTTTAAAAGTAACACTAACAAAATATTAAGTTAGTATTGTGATGATATTGACTAAAATTTTAAAGCAATCATCCATGGTATCTACAGCACATATTACAAACAATTCTCTGTTTTTTTAGATCATCAGGATACATCATTAAATATTGATGGGTTATTTGTAGCATTAATTGCCTAGTGAAAGAAATAACCTACTTTAAGAAAAACTTTGGATTTCCTATCTAATCCAGATTTAAAAGTACAATTATTTTAGCTGTCAGAATGAATTCCAAATCTTTATCTTCTTTGGCCAAACCAGAAATTACAACACTTGGTAAAAACAATAGCTTTCTTCTTTCAATCCCCACAATAAGAAAATTAGCATAATATATATGATGCTGGCCTTCCAGGCTCTGCTATATTAAAAAAGAATCAGGAGTAAATGTATAAGGACAGGGGGGAAGAAAAATACCATTTTTTCATAAAATCTGTACCTTTAAATTTTATATTTATTTTTCTAATAATCAAATTTTTAATTAATTTTTTTCTACTAGGCTATTTAGAGGCTCCACATTTAGATAGAATTTTGAGGGCTTTTAAGATTTAAAATGCAGAAGCAGTTGCCAACATGGAATAAAGTAATGTCTACAGTGCCTCCACAGTTATATATCATTTTTGATATTAGACTTTCATACAAAGATGCCTTTGCTGTTTAAAGTTAGCTAAGATCTACAGGGAATGCTTTCAACCACAGCAAACAATTAAAAAGACAGCAATCATTTTTAAGTTTGAATTTGAAACTTCAAAACTATGGAAAATATTTTAAATAATGTATATTTATGTGATTTATAATTAATTTTCTTCTTGGCATGGGTCTAATGCTGTGTTTTAAGTTCTCAAGTTCTTATATAAAGTGTAACCTCAGATTTTTATTGCCAAACTTTGATCAAAATCCTCCTTAAGAGAAATTTATGGACAGTATATGAAGGATATCATCAGTCATTCTTCTAATCTATTTATTGTGCAAGAATCAAACTGTAATTGTATAACTGTAATTTAGATCACATTGTTTTACATGCCATTCCCTCATGCCTTACCATAAAAAGGTGGCTTTTCCTGAGTTATACTTGGAAATTACATCTTGAACTACACTTATAAACCCTTAAACAGTTCTACAAACCCAACTATTGTATCATTTAGGTACATTGTAAGATATTGACTAACATTGTATTCCTCCTTATGAAAAAGGGAGTGTTAGTCACTCAGTTGTGTCCGACTCTTTGTGACCCATAGACTATAGTCTGCCAGGCTTCTCTGTCTGTGAGATTTTCCAGGCAAGGAATCTGGAGTGGGTTACCATTCCCTTCTCCAGGGGATCTTCCCCACCCAGGGATCAAACCCAGTCTCCTACATTGCAGGCAGATTCTTTACCATCTGGGCCACTATGGAAGCCCCGTTTCCCATTATGAAAGCCCTTTAATAAATTCCTCTGTGATGGAAAAAAATAAACTATATTATTGTGTGAATTATTAAATCTTTCATTTATTGACTAAAGCTTTATTGACTTCCCAATTGATGTGTTAGATACTATGTTATATAGTAGTCCCTTCAGAGTAAACAAAAACAGCTCCTTAGCTTATAGGGCTTAGTTCCACTGAGGAGACATAAAATCAGAAAATACACAATAATGGATAACATTAAATGCTGTATAGAAAAATTAAGTAGGGTAACTTTGTCAACAAAGGTCCTTCTATTTTTGGAATAGCAAGTGTCCAGTCCTTGATTTAAGAGCTTCTGTGAGTGTTCTGGAATGGTAGAAAAGTTCAGTGTAACTATAATGGAGGAAAAAAAAAAACTGCTAAATGAGCCACAGTGACATTCAACAGCCAAATGACACATAGACGCACTAGATAGTTGAAGAAGTTCAGATTTTACTCTAACCGTTTAGAAGCCACTGGAGCTTTGCTGGGAAGAAATGACAATATATGCTCATTTTTAAAGAGTCAGACTTCTGTGTGCAGAATATACTATGTGTATGTGCAAGAGTAATGCAAGGTGAAAGGAAAAGGTAGACTTGGAAGCTATTTTACTAGTCCAAATTCAAGATGCTCGTGACTCCTGTTAGCGTGAGACAGAGAAAGACAACAAAACTGATTAGACATTGGCTTTGAAGGCCCCTCTCTGGAGTTGGCATGATTTTCATTTTATTTAGCTTTAATCCTGTATTTTACTGGGATTCCTGTGTTGCTTTCAAAGCTTATAGGAAGAGAAAAAAACATTGCCACTCAAATTTTACATTGAACAGGACTCAGAACTAAATTTACTTTTTGTTCTATATCTTCAATTTTGTGTCTATATTTCTTTTTCAGTTATATATATATATAAACATATATATATATATATGTAACATATATATATATATATACACTTATATATGTATTTTTATGGATTCAGTGAACTCTAAATGAATACCCCAAAATAGTTCTTATTTTTAACTTTCATATTTGAAAGAAAAATGATGAAATTTTGAGGAAAATTATGTCTTGGCAGACTTATGCTCCAATGGAAATGCTAAAGAAAATGTACTTAAATAAGCAGAATCTATTTGAGACAGATTATATGACATTGAGATACCATGTTTTTGTTACTATATTTTATACATGGCTTTATGAATGACTAAAACAGAAATGAATGTTAATGATAATCTATATCAAAATAAATATTCAATTTCCAAACAAATGGCAACACTACTTTCAACTGAACTAACTGTTCTGATGCTTCAAATGATTCTTTTCTTCACTAAATAAATAGAAATATCTAAAATTCTGACACTCTTATTAAAATGGCAAAAGCATTCATTACTGTAGATACGCCTCAGTTTTTTTTTTTTTTAGATTGCATTTTGTATCTTTATAGTCCTGGAATAAGAATGGTAGAAATGAGTTGTAACTTTAGGACTTCCATATTTGTAAAAGCATGAAATCATCATAATGATATGTTGATATATCAAATATCATTACTTAAACATTTTTTGGAGAAGGAAATGGCAACCTACTCCAATATTCTTGCCTGGGCAATCCCATGGACATAGGAGCCTGGTGGGCTTCGGTCTATGGGGTCACAAAACTTGGACACAACTTAGTGACTAAACAACAGCAACAAAGGCACAATTATACTAACTCATCACTGCCATGGAAATGGTCATTATTCATTTAGTTCATTTCACCCATTTTGCTTTCTTATTTTTGTATCACTGCTATATGAAAGATTATCCTGTTATTTTTTACACTATTTAAAGGGAGCTAGTACAGGGGAAGGAGAGATGAAGAGGTAGGGCATAGATGGTTTTTGTTGTTGTTGTTCCATCACTAAGTCATGTCTGACTCTTTGCAACCCCATGAACTGCAGCACACCAGTCTTTCCTGTCCTTCACTATCTCCTGGAGTTTAATCAAACTCATGTCCATTGAATTGGTAATGCCTTCCAACCATCTTATCCTCTGTTTCCCCCCTCTCCTCCTTCCCTCAATCTTTCCCAGTATCAGGGTCTTTTCCAATGAGTTTGCTCTTTGAATCAGGTGGCCAAAGTATTGGAGCTTCAAATTCAGCATCAGTCCTTCCAATGAATATTCAGTGTTGATTTCCTTTATAATTGACTTCTTTGATATCTTGCTGTCCAAGGGACTCTCAAGAGTCTTCTCCAGCACAGCAATTTGAAAGCATAAATTCTTTAGTGTTCTGCCTCCTTTATAATCCAGCCCTCACATCTGTATATGACTACTGGAAAAATCATAGCTTTGACTATATGGACCTTTATCAGCCAAGTGATGTCTCTGATTTTTAAAATGTTGTTTAAGTTTGTCATAGTTTCTCTTCCAAGGAGCAATTTTAAGTCAGTGAAAGTATTCTGTAAGTTACTATAATGATGCATGCTGCTGCTAAGTTGCTTCAGTCGTGTCCGACTCTGTGCGACCCCAGAGACAGCAGCCCACCAGGCTCCCCCGTCCCTGGGATTCTCCAGGCAAGAACACTGGAGTGGGTTGCCATTTCCTTCTCCAATGCATGAAAGTGAAAAGTGAAAGTGAAGTTGCTCAGTCGTGTCTGACTCTTAGCGACCCCATGGACTGCAGCCCACCAGGCTCCTCTGTCCATGGGATTTTCCAGGCAAGAGTACTGGAGTGGGGTGCCAGTGCCTTCTCCGATAATGATGCATACATGTCATTGTACATTGGTCAAAGCTATGAAATGTACAAGATCAAGAGTGTGCCCTATGGAACATGTTCTGTGAGTGCTAATGATGTGTCAGTGCAGTTGCACAACTTGTTCCAGTCTGGTGGGAAATATGGATAGTGGGAGAGGGTATGCATGTAGAGGGTACATGGAAATCTTGGTACATTCAGCTCAGTTTTCTTGTGAACCTAAAACTGCTCTGTAAAATAAAGTCCTTTAAAAACAGAGCTGGTGTGTGCAAGTAAGAGTGAACCATAACTATGACTTCATACATGTGTTGACAGACATCCATCAATTGATAATGTATTTTGTCTACAGAAGTAAGCTTTGGGGAACTTATTGAATCATGCATTCATTTACAAATACCCAAAATAAAGCAGGCTATAAGTCACTGAATTCTGCTGTTTGGAAGCTCGACGTCAAAGACACACCAAGTAACAGAGGATCATTAAAGTACATTTTTTCTTCAACTGGTTTAATCTGATAGCAGATTAAAACTGCTTATCTCCCCATATAAATCTTGCTATGCAATCATCAATATACTGTTAAGATATCATTAAATACATAATGTTACCTCATTTGCCAGCAAAAACAGCTTGGCACTACTAATGTTAATATAAACTTCATGAAATAGTGTCAATAAAACAACAATCAGTGAAAGTTATTCCAACCTTTTTAAGATGATTGTGGTATCTTCATATTTACACTTTGCTAATGCAGATTGCTAGGAATTGCTGATAAGCATACATACATTATGAAATGTTAGGAAAACATTTTTGATACTTTTAAAGCATATCACTCTTTTATCGGCTTCTACTGTAACGAGTTATAATGATTCAAAGTTTCATCCTTTCCATCCAACTATAATCCTTTCTATCTTTGTCCATGTTTTACTCCTCATCTCTACTAGAAAACCTATCAAAATATGTTATTAAAGAGATTTTTATAGAATTATTGTTAATAATGTGCTGATTTTTCTCATTTCCTAATGCCAATTTATGTAGGCTAATATATATACTATTGAGTTTTTCTCTACTTGTCCCATTGATCTCTCATTCTAGAACACAGTCTGCCTGAGGTCTACATCAGTTCCTGAGGTATCAGCCTCTGCTTCCTCACCTCCATTCTTTCCTTCTCTGTCTCATAGGAACTGACTATAGTTTAATACATTGACTTTCTCTTTCCACTGTCTCATCTCACAAATTCTATACTCATTCGCACTGAACTACTTTTTATGGATATGAACTCCATTTCCACAATCTAGTACCTTTACCTGAGTTATAGTATGTTAGCAATTTGAAATATCATATCTAGAAAACCAAGTGGACTGAGATTTTAGAGGGAACACAAGCAAATCTTCAATTTCAATGGAAAGTGATAAATAGTGTGCAAACACAATTCAACATTTATTGATACTTAATATGTATCAGAATCTGTGTTAAGTGAATTGTATGCACCATTTAAAAATTATCATGATGGAATGTCTATTACTAACCCACACATTATAGATGGAAAAATGAACCTTAGATAGTTTTAAGACTTACTGAAGGCCATACATTTTACATCTAGGCTGTTTCACTCCAGAGCCTAGAGTCTAAGTATATAGGCACAGGGTTCTATGACAGCAGAGCAGAAGTATTGAGAGCAAAGCGGCAATGGAGGGGAGATTTCAGAATTTTGAAAAGAGGAAACACTGTGGATGCAAAGAAATGACATGGAATAAAAATGAGGAGGGGCTTTAGAATGTGCTTTAGAATCAAAGAGAAAAGAGAATCTGAGATGAATACATGGTGGTCAGTGGTATAAAATGGTGATATAAAATTAAGTAAGAGTAGATAATTGGAAACTCTGGAAAGGTAGTTCTCAATAGCAAGATGTTTCGGAATTTCCTGAAAACAAAATGACAATGATACTAAATTAGAGGAGAAGCACCAAGCACCCCAGAATGATAACACAACTTGCCACAAAAGTATTTTTCATGAGCAATCTCCCCCGACTCCCAACCTTGT
Source organism: Bos indicus (assembly GCF_029378745.1). Classification (NCBI taxonomy): domain Eukaryota; kingdom Metazoa; phylum Chordata; class Mammalia; order Artiodactyla; family Bovidae; genus Bos; species Bos indicus. The sequence goes on along the minus strand of NC_091776.1, from coordinate 22,428,936 downwards.
ATAACCCCTAAGGCAGTGGTTTTCATCACGGGCTGTTTTGTTTCCTGGAGGCCTTTGGCAATGTCTGAAGACATTTTCAGTTGCAATAACTAGGCATGAAAGTAGGGTGCTGGGTGCTATTGTTATATAGACAGTAGGGGTCAGGGAGTTTCTGGAACATTCGAAATTTCCAGAACTACTCTTCATAGCAAAAAATTACCTGGCCTCAAATGTCAATACTACAAGAGTTGACCCTGCTCCAAAGTAAGAAATTCAATGCTCAGAGAATTGAGAGTCTTTCACAAGGAAGTCAATCACAGGGCCACAAATGCACGGAGCATTTTTCCCCAGTGTGGTGTAGCAGAAATCAACATGAAACACCAGAGTAGAGGCAAGCCCCAGGTGGAGATCTTTATCAAGGGAGTTCCCACAGATGCAGAGATGGTTGTGACAATAGAGATGTTGGACAGGGCCCAGTTTCAGACTTTGGTCCTATTCCCAGACTGGATGTGTCTTTGACTGTCAGTCTAGTACTTTGGCATGCCCGGGAGGCAAAGTGCCTGTAATCAGATTCAGCATCGAGATAAAATCATGCTGACAGAGATTCTGATTTGGACTGAGAAATCAGACTCAAGTTTCCAAATATGATCAAGCTAGGTCCTTTTAAAATGATGGTGGACAATTATTTGAGGAAAATCAACTGTTTGAAAGTATTGAAGTCAAGAAAATTAATCATTGATAATTAGTCACTTTTTTATATTAACTACAATAGTTAATATAATCAAGTTAAAATTCTAAACTAAAAAGGATTAATATTAAGGGAAGGAATGAAAAGTATTATGCTCACTATAATAAAACACAGTGCTATATAAATCTGGTAGTTTAATCATAAGATGCAAATTTTTAAAATTTATCACCACTCATAACTGGATTGAGTAACAGAACAGACACAGGGTAAAGATTAAAGTTATTCACTGGAAAAGTAAAATATCAAGTGACACTATTACATATCCAGGGAAATCAATATCTTTCCACAGACATTCATAAAGGAGAGAAGAGAAAAAACAAAGACTATTTATTATCAAGTATATTTAAATAGTGCTTCCCTGGTGGCTCACTGATAAAGAAACCATCTGCCAATCTAGGAGATGTGGGTTTGATCCCTGGGTTGAGAAAATCCCCATGAAGAAGGAAATAGCAACCCAAACCAGTATCTTGCATGAAAATTCCTAAGGACAGAGGAGCGTGGCAGACTTCAGTCCATGGGGGTCACAAAAGAGTAGGATACAACTTAGTGACTAAACAACACAACAACATAGTTAAATAGTCTAGTGATACAAATCACTGTCCATTTTATTTAAATTTCTTTAGTTCTATATGTGGCATTTTGCCATAATTATTATTATTAGGCATAATATCCTCACTAATCTATAGACATAATCTGTGCAGAGATTGTCAGTTACTCCAAAATATGCATTCATTCTCTCCCTCCTATTCAGCAGTAAAACCCTCAGGTTTAGCTGCTCACATATTTATAAAAGATAAAGACTATGTTTTCTAGAATCACTTGCCATAGCACTGTCTCCTGAACAATGGAAACCAACAGACTTTGGCAGATCTTTATTTAAAAAGCATTAGTGCTTTTCACAACCTGTTTTCCCATCTTCCTACTACCTGGAAAATAAATATGATGGTGAACCAATTTGGAGCATGACAAGAATTCAAACTGAATATAGTTATCCTTTATCCAATCTATCAATTATCTATTTATCTATCTCTATACATATGTCGGAGAAGGCAATGGCACCCCACTCCAGTACTCTTGCCTGGAAAACCCCATGGACGGAGGAGCCTGGTGAGCTACACTCCATTGGGTCACAAAGAGTCGGACATGACTGAGCAACTTCACTTTCACTTTTCACTTTCATGCACTGGAGAAGGAAATGGTAACCCTCTCCAGTGTTCTTGCCTGGAGAATCCCAGGGACGCGGGAGCCTGATGGGCTGCTATCTATGGGGTCACACAGAGTCGGACACGACTGAAGCAACTTAGCAGCAGCAGCAGCATACATATATCTGTCTAAAGATCTGACCATGTAGGTATACAAATCAGATGAGAGCCTATGGTGACATATGCAAAGCATTTGTAACCAACCAAATTCAATACAACTGATACAGATAAAAAGGAGAAGACCTATTTCCAGTAGCTACATTAGCAAAGATGTTTTCAGTTAGAGAAAAGAATATATCATTTGATACAAAGTTTACAACTCAGAATATGAGATTCAATTATTAAATATTTTATTCATAGTTTTATCCAAATTAGCATATTAAATTTAGGTTTGGGGGAAAATGCTTTTGCTCACGACAAACACAAAGTCAAGTAAGACTTGATAAGTATTTCTAAGTTTTAATCCTGGATCTCCAGATTTATGATGCTATGTTAATTCCAAGATAATCAGGTCAAACTCCTCATTTCACATTGAGACAAAAAATCATATGGCAGGACATTAGATGTTACCCACAAAGCTACTCAACTCAGCACTCTCAGCACCCCAGTTCAGTTCAGTTCAATCATTCAGTCGTGTCTGACTCTTTGCGACCCCATGAATTGCAGCACGCCAGACCTCCCTGTCGGAGAAGGCAATGGCACCCCACTCTAGTACTCTTGCTTGGAAAATCCCATGGACGGAGGAGCCTGGTAGGCTGTAGTCCATGGGGTCGCTAAGAGTTGGACACGACTGAGCGACTTCACTTTCACTTTTCACTTTCATGTATTGGAAAAGGAAATGGCAGCCCACTCCAGTGTTCTTGCCTGGAGAATCTCAGGGACGGGGGAGCCTGGTGGGCTGCCGTCTATGGGGTCACACAGAGTCAGACATGACTGAAGTGACTTAGCATAGCATAGACCTCCCTGTCCATCACCAACTCCCGGAGTTCACTCAGACTCAATGTCCATCGAGCCAGTGATGCCATCCAGCCATCTCATCCTCTGTCGTCCCCTTCTCCTTCTGCCCCCAATCCCTCCCAGAATCAGAGTCTTTTCCAATGAGTCAACTCTTCACATGAGGTGGCCAAAGTACTGGAGTTTCAGCTTTAGCATCATTCCTTCCAAAGAAATCCCAGGACTGATCTCCTTCAGAATGGACTGGTTGGATCTCCTTGCAGTCCAAGGGATTCTCAAGAGTCTTCTCCAACACCACAGTTCAAAAGCATAAATTCTTTGGCGCTCAGCCTTCTTCACAGTCCAACTCTCACATCCATACATGACCACAGGAAAAACCATAGCCTTGACTAGATGGACCTTTGTTGGCAAAGTAATGTCTCTGCTTTTGAATATGCTATCTAGGTTGGTCATAACTTTCCTTCCAAGGAGTAAGCGTCTTTTAATTTCATGGCTGCAGTCACCATCTGCAGTGATTTCGGAGCCCCCCAAAATAAAGTCTGACACTGTTTTCCCATCTATTTCCCATGAAGTGATGGGACCGGATGCCATGATCTTCATTTTCTGAATGTTGAGCTTTAAGCCAACTTTTTCACTCTCCTCTTTCAGCACCCCAAAGTGACCTCAAATGCTCTATTTCCCCTTCTCATAATATCTGTATCATACTTTTTTTCTGGATAAATCTATAGACATTATCATCTAGACACATAATGCTGCTTAGCACTTTGCAGCTTTAAATTACACACGTTTCTGAAAGGGAATGCAAGTTATATGGGTCACAACGATTTATTTCAAGACTCTGTAATAAAGTAAGTTCAGCTATGCTTGCTCCTTGTGGACAATGGCAATGTCTCTGAAGAAATAAATTCCATAATGGTTTTCAATGCCTTAGAAAATACACCAGATTTTAAAGTTTTCTTCCAAATTTCATCATGGAAATTCTTTGTAGATGAAGCCAAACCATAATGACAGCAATTTTTCATCTCAGTAAACTGCTCTCCTAAATCTGATCTAAAATGGGTCTAATTCATATCTTTTACTTTATGATTAACAATATTAGAATCAGCTTTCAACATTTATATTTTCAACATAGTGTGCTTAAAAGTACATTTGATTTTAACTTAGTGTTTTCTCTAACACATTAAGTACTCAGTTTGAAACAAATGTGTGCTTAACTTTTACACTATAAAGAGATGTATAATTAATTATAGGTAATGTAAACAAATAATTATGTATCTGCTGATGTAGAATTATCTACAAACATTCTGTAGATAGTGGGAAGCCCTGGTGTAAACAAATAATTATGTATCAGCTGATTCAGAATTATCTATAAGTATTTTATAGATACTTATAAGTATTTATAATATATCTGTAACTGTAAGTACCTATTGAATTACATACATATATAATATAGACTGATGATTGTGGCCTACTTGGAATTATAGTAATTTCAATAAACTACAGTAATAAACATATACTTCAATGGATATAACAACTTATATAAATGGATTTATTTTATTATAATTGGTCATATCCCAGGGAAGGCAAAAGACATTGTAAAATTATTTGTGAAGCAAAATGACTAAAATCGTGAATGATAATGTGTAACATTTTAAAGGGTTCCATTTTATATGGAAATTACCAGGTATGTTCCTAAAGATTTTAAATAGAATAGTAGTTTAGGATTTAGAAAAATCATTCTCTCTGTTGTTCAGAAGAATGAATGAATGACAGGAATACAAAATAGATACTTGTTCAATAATAATCTACCCAAAAATTGTTGTTGATCTGCACTAAGTAACTTGGAATGTATATGTAGATAGCTCTCATTCGTATTCAGTAGTCAGAATAATTAGAGAAATGTTGAGAGTCAAATCAATACTCAGTCATGAAAATTATTCTTAACTCCAAGATACTGCTATTGGGCTAATCCCTTTTAAAAGGAAAAAAAAAGAAAAGAAAAAAAAAACCTTCCTTGAGGCTTGCTTTGGAATTTTACTTTGGTATTTCTTAAAATTCAACCTAGAAATATAAAATTTAACATGGTACTATAAAAATAAAAGATTCATGTATATTTTCCTCTTATATCTTTTGTGTGAAAAGTTTAAACCCAAGTTGCAATGATTTTCTCCACAAATTTTTTACCAAAATATGACGACAATATAGACCAGCACATTCCCTGGACAATTGTTGTGTTGCCCATCTGATCTCCCTGCTTCTGCCTTTTGCCTATATTGTGTTTCCAACAGAGCACCCAAAGGGATCCTTTAAAAATGAAATTGGATCATATCACCATTTGATGAAAATCTTCCAATGACTTCGTATTTCATTTAGAATTAAAGCTAAATTCTTTACCATGGCATACAAGTCCCTGACTAATCCTCTGTTACCCACTTTATCCCTGTTCACACTCTGTTGTAACCACAAGGGTCCTCCAAACTCTTTTCAAGTCCATTAGACATGCTTCAGCTTTAGAGTCTTGGACTTCTTGTTCTCTGATTAGAAGCCTCTCCCTGACAAATCTTGAGCATTCATTTTCTCATCACCTTTAAGTCTTCTCCCAATTATTCTTCTCTCAGAGAGGACTTATCTGAAACCAAATTCAGCAGAATAATCCTCATCTCACCATGATACCATTTTCTCTTTTCTTCCTACTTTATTATCTTTTTTTTCCATATACTATCCAACTTCACATTATATACATGGAATTTTTTACTTTATTGTCTGCTTCTTCTTGAAGCACTGAGAAAAATGCTGTATTTTTGGCCAAAGTTTTATATTCATGTACTAGAACAGTACCTGGTTCACAGGAGTCTTTCATTATACATGGGAAGTATACTGAGAGACAGAGAGACTTGCCTATAGCAAGTTGAGGGTTTACCCAACTGATGTATTCTTGTTTTTCTTTTTCTGGGAAGTAGAAAACAATGTCACCTACAGATGGTGTAGGTTGTGAGAGGTTGTGGGGGAAAGGAATCTGTTTTCACTTTAAGTCTTAAATCAGAAGTGACCATCCATGTCAAAATGCAAGTAAAACTCCTAATTGATCTGGAAGAAAAAAAGCCAACAGAGAAGAAACACAAGTAAAATAACTCTTTATTTTGTGGAGAGAATACTGGGAAACCAATGAAACAGAACACAACTGTTGCCAGAATTTCCAAAAGTCCCACCAGCCTGCTCTTTTTAGTGCACACCAGAGAAATAACTGTTATGAAAAAATGCATATGTAAAAATATAAATGGTCATTAGACATTTGAATAAATATTGTAAACTCAAAAATGAAAAGTTAAAGCAAACAGATAACATTGTAAAGAAGGAATGATGTGGATCAAGAACAATGTAAGACCACAGAACAGTAGCAGATATTAGGGCATCCCTAGAATGAATAAATAAGTAAGATTGGAAGAAGCATAAATTCTGCTCTCAGAGGTCTAAATCACACCTCATAGTCTACAAAAATTGGTTTTCTTTAGCCCACAAAAATCATCTTTGAGAATTATGGTAGGCAGAATTCTAAAATAGCATCCCTCCTCCCAAATTTTTCCACTTAATCCTTAAGACTGAAATATGATGGATATCACAGCCATGATTATATGTTACCTTAAATGGCAAATATTTTTCTCATGTGAGGAGTTTTTCAGATGTAATTAAGGTTTCCAATCAGTTAACTTCTAGTTAATCAATAGGGAGGTTATTTGGTTGGATACTACCTAGTCATATGAACTCTTTAAAAAGGAATGTTAAATATTCCAGTTTTTTCTGTCTGGCAACAGAAGTCAGGAAGATTCCATTTTGCAAAGGATTTGACCTACTATTACTCACTTAGAGACAGAAGTGGTCTTATTGTGAGGAACGCATATTCATGCTGAACACAACCCAGATCTGAGTCAGCAAAGAAATGGAAACCGGGTACTATAACCACAAGGAAAGGAATTCTATTAAAAACTTATATATTTGAAGCAGATTCTTCCTCAGACCCTCTAGATAAGACCCCAGTCTGATCTGCATCTTGATTTCAGCCTCATGAGATTATAAGCCGAGGACTTTTGATGAGCCAACTTATTTCTGACCTATAGAACTGAGAACTAATGAATAAGTACTGTTTAAAGCACTAGGTAGTGTGGTAATTTCTTATATGTCAATAGCAAACTAATGCATTTAGTTATTTAACTTTAAAATAAGAATGTTGATACTTGTAGAACAAGAAAAATCTGGAAAATCTGGACACTTTTCTGCATGGCACAATAGGAAGCCCCTTGTCAATGAAACATGATCATGGCAATTTACACAGTTCCAACATGGACATTTCATTCATTTAGGTTAAATAGGTAAATACTTGGGTTTTAATGTATTCTCTAAACTGTACCGACCAGGGGTTCATACCTTTTCTTTCATATATTGTTGTTGTTATTCAGTTGCTCAGTTGTGTCTGAATCTTTGTGACGCCATGAACAGCAGCAAACTAGACTTCCCTGTCCTTCACTATCTCCCAGAGTTTGCTCAAACTTATGTCCATTGAATTGGTGATGCCATCCAACCATCACATCCTCTATCATTCGTTTCTGCTCCTGCCCTCAATCTATCCCAGCATTAGGGTCTTTTCCAATGAGTTGGTTCTTCAAGTCAGATGGCCAAAGTATTGGAGCTTTAGCTTCAGCATCAATCTTTCCAATGAATATTCAGCATTGATTTCCTTTAGGATGGACTGCTTTGATTTCCTTGTTATCCAAGGGGCTCTCAAGAGTCTTCTCCAGCATCACAGTTCGAAAGCATCAATGTTTTGGCACTCAGCCTTATATATGATCCAACTCTCATATCCGTACATTATTACTAGAAAAACCAGAGCTCTGATTATGTGGACTTTTGTCAGCAAAGTGATATGTCTGTTTTTAGAAAAATGTCTAAGTTTGTCATCAAATCCTGCTGACCTTCAAAGTCAGATTCCCTGGGGATTCTCAGTCCCTCTGCCAGATCCTCAGGTTGGGAAGTCTTTTGTGGGGTCTAGAACTTTTGCAACAGCGCAAGAACTTCTTTGGCATAATTGCTCTCCAGTTTGTGCATTGCCCACCTGGTGGCTCTGTAGCAGGCCTATCAGTGACCTCCTCCACAAGGACTCATGCGACACATCATGCCTCCCAGGCCTGCTGCTGTCAGAGCCCCTGTCCTCATGGTAGGCCACTGCAGATACATGCCTCTGCAGGAGACCCTCAAACAGTCACCGGATGGTCTGCTTCAGTTTCTTGTGGTGGTAAATGTTCCTTTCCCTGGGTCCTGATGTGCACAAGATTTTTTTGTGCTCTCCAAGCATCTCGGTGGGGAGGGGGCGGTATGAGGTTTCATTTTAAATGGGGTTGCACTCTTCCTACTGTCTTGCTTTGGCTTCCTCTTTGCCGTTGGATGTGGGGTATCTTTTACTGGTGGGTTCCAACATTCTCCTGTCCATGGCTGTTCAGCAACTAGTTGCAAATTTGGTGTTTTCACAAGAGAAGATAAGTGCATGTCCTTTCTTGGGCTCCAAAATCACAGCAGATGGTGACTGCAGCCATCAAATTAAAAGATGCTTGCTCCTTAGAAGAAAAGCTATGACCAACCTAGACAGCATATTAAAAAGCAGAGACATTACTTTACCAATAAAGATCCATCTAGTCAAAGCTATGATTTTTCCAGTAGTCATGTATGGATGTGAGAGCTGGACCATAAAGAAGGCTGAGCACCAAAGAATTGATGCGTTTGGACTGTGGTTCTGGAGAAGACTCTTGAGAGTGTCTTGGACAGCAAGGAGATCAAACCCATCAATCATAAAAGAAATCAACCCTGAATGTTCATTGGAAAGACTGATGTTGAGGTTGAAACTCCAATACTCTGGCCACCTGATGTGAAGAACTGACTCACTGAGAATGACTCTGATGCTGAGAAAGATTGAGGGCAGGTGGAGAAGTGGATGCCAGAGGATGAGATGGTAGGATGGCATCACCAACTCAATGGACATGAGTTTGAGCAAACTCAGGGAGACAGTTAAAGACAGGGAAGCCTAGCATGCTGCAGTCCATGGGGTCCAAAAGAGTTGGATATGACTGGGTGACTGAACAACAAGGTTTGTCATAGCTTTTCTTCAAGGAGCAGGCATCTTTTAATTTAATGCCTGTAGTCACCATCTCCAGTGATTTTGGAGCTCAAGAAACTATAGTTTATAATTGTTTTCATTTTTTCCCCATCTATTTGCCATGAATGATGGGACCAGATGCCATGATATTTATTTTTTGAATGTTGAGTTTAAAGTCAGCATTTTCATTCTCCTCTTTCTCTTTGATCAAGAGGCTTTTTAGTACCTCTTAGCTTAGCCATTAGGGTAGTGGCATTTGCATATCTGAGGTTACTGATATTTCTCCCGGAAATCTTGATTCCAGCTTGTGATTCATCTGGCTTGGCATTTCTTATGATGTACTTTGCATATAAGTTAAATACACAGGGTGACAATATACAGCCTTGATGTACTCTATCCCAATTTGGAACCATTCCTTTGTTCTATGCCTGGTTCTAACTGTTCCTTCTTGAGTTGCATGTAGGTTTCACAGGAGGCAGGTAAGATGGTCTGGTATTCCCATATCTTTAAGAATTTTCCACAGTTTGTTGTGACCCACACAGTCAAAGGCTTTAGCATCGTCAATGAAACATAAGTAGATATTTTTCTGGATTCTATTGCTTTTTGTATGATCCAGTGGATATTAGTGATTTGACCTCTGGTTCCTCTGCCATTTCTAAATCCAGCTTGATTTAAATCCAGCTTGAACATCTGGAAGTTCTTGGGTCATGTACTGTTGAAGCCTAGCTTGAAGGATTTTGAGCACTACCTTGCTATCATGTGAAATGAGTGAAATTGTGTGGTAGTTTCAACATTCTTTGGCATTGCCCTTCTTTGGGATTTGAATGAAACTGCCTTTCCCAGTCCTGTGGCCTCTGCCAAGTTTTCCAAATTTGCTAGAATATTGAGTCCAGTACTTTAACAGGGTCATCTTTTAGGATACGAAATAGTTCAGCTGGAATTCCATTACTCCACCAGCTTTCTTTGCAGTGATGCTTCCCAAGGCCGACCTGATTTCACACTCCAGGATGTCTGGCTCTAGGTGAAGGACCAGTCCATCCTGTTTATCTGGGTTATTTAGGTCTTTTTTTGTATAGTTCTTCTGTGTATTCTTTACATCTCTTTTTAATCTCTTTTGCTTCTGTTAGGTCCATATCACTTCTGTCCTTTATTATGCCCATGTTTGCATGTAATGTCCCTTTGGTATCTCTCATTTTCTTGAAGAGATCTCTAGTTTTTCCCATTCAATTTCTCTCTATATCTTTGCATTGTTCACGCTTTCTTATCTCTCCTTGCTACTCTTTGGAACTCTGCATTAAGATGAGTATATCTTTCCCTTTCTCCTTTGTCTTTCACTTCTCTGCTTTTCTCAGCTATTTGTAAGGCCTCCTCAGACAACCATTTTGTCTTTTTGCATTTCTTTTTCTTGGGGAAGGTTTTGGTCACTGACTCCTTTACTCTGTTATGAACCTCCATCCATAGTTCTTCAGGCACTCTGTCTATTAGATTGAATCCCTTGAATCTATTTGTCACTTCTACTGTATAATCATAAGGGATTTGATTTAGGTCATAGCTGAATGGCCGGGTGGTTTTTCCTACTTTCTTCAATTTATGTCTGACTTTAGCAATAAGATGACTGTGACTCATGATCTGAGTCACAGTCATCTTTCAGTCTTGGTTTTGCTCACTGTATAGGATTCCCTGCCTTTGGCTGCAAAGAATACAATCATTTTGATTTTGGTATTGACCAGCTGGTGATGTTCATATGTACAGTTATCTCTTGTGTTGTTGGAAGAGGGTGTTTGCTGTGACCAGTGCATTCTCTTTCTTCCATATATTTAAAAAATTCATTGTAGTACTCTACTATATATCCTTTTAATGTTAACAGATGCATATATGTATGCTTAATAATAAATATTTAAATCTCTGTGATCTATAAAATTTTATTTCCAGAGCATGAGGTACAGGTTTTCATCATATGCTTAAGTAATCAAAAAGACTCAAGTTCTGTTGTACTTAAACTGATTGACTCCTCTTTTGTTATAAGTGAAAAAGTGTCTGTCTACAAAACCAGGTAAATGATACTCCTTATAACAGCTTTTTCTATGTTAAGTTTTAAAACACTAGACATTTTGGAAGATAATATTACCTGTAATGATGAAAGGCTTAAGCTTTATAACATACCAATTTGAATTCTAAAGATTGATATTCTGGAACAATATTTTGTAATGCTGTATATATTTATAGGGGTGTATAAAAGATTAGCTTCAGATCAATGAAATCTTACTCCACAAGTTTACAGGGAAAGTGAAGGTTCACATGCAAGAGTTCAACAGTCTGCAAGCTTGAATTAAATGGTGTACTTTGGTCAGTAGTAATGAGATGTTATTAAACAGGGGAATGTCCAAGTTGTTCAGATTACATGATAAGAAGGGTGCCAGGAACATTTAAAATTTGGGGAGGGTGCTTTAACCTATATAAAGTGTTCAGTGCTGAGCTATTTATCTTGGTAAGGAGAAAAATATCTATGAATTTTAAACAGGCTTGACCATACCATCTTCAGGGCAAAATGCTTGTCAATGTGTGATCTGAAAATAGTATAATCAAACACATTGAAAATTCAGCAGTTTTTCTCATAGGAATGGATGTCTTCCTGACAAGTGAACACTGGGTTTTATTTTGGCCTGGGGATTTGTTTTGATAGAAAATTTTATGTATTCTAAATACATCTTATAAACTATTAAAATGAAGCAGAACTTCAAACAAGGTTAATTTCTACGCAAAATATACCAGCAGCCTGATTGTTTTTTATGATTTCTCTCTTTGAACAAAAACATGATCATTTATCAGTCAAACTGGTTTGAGACTCCTATGTGCTTAATTCCTTAGTTAGCACAAAGTTCATAACTACACATGATGCCATGCTAGGACAGCAAAACATTACTGAGTGCCATATGAGTATTTACTAATAAGAAAATCCTTTTCCTCTTTTATTTTTTTAAAACTCTCCATATTTGCAAATTTTATTTATTTTGTAACATTCCTACAAATTTTACTTATTTTTTCACTATACTGTATATTTTATTTTTTTTAATTTATCCATTTTAATTGGAGGCTAATTACTTTATAATATTGTTGTGGTTTTTGCCATACATTGACATGAATCAGCCATGGGTGTACATGTGTCCATCCTTTTATTTTTTATTTTGTTAAAATAGTGATCAAATCATTAATATGCAAAATTTTGATCACTTTATGAAATCAAAGAAAATTTAGATAATTTTAGTGTTGGGTATTAACTAATGACAAATACATATATTGAGAGAGTTTCACCTCAGATATAGAGGTGAGCTGATATTAAGATGGTATTAAAATCCTTATAATCTGTGTATTGAAATGGCTGTACCATATGGAATTTGAAGATAGAGTACCAATGAACTTATCTGTAAAACAAAAGTAGAGTTACGGATGTAGAAAACAAACTTATGGTTTAGTGGGGAAGGGATAAATTGGAAGATTATATTGAAATATACACACTGCATGGGTTCATGATAAGTTGCCTCAGTTGTATCTGATTCTTTGAGACCCTATGGACTGTAGCCCGCCAAGTTCCTCTGTCCATGGGATTCTCCAGGCAAAAATGCTAGAGTGGGTTACCATGACTTTCTCCAGGGGATCTTCCTGACCCAGGGATTGCACCCATGTCTTCTGTGTCCCCTGTATTGGCAAGAGGTTCCTTACCACTAGCGCCACCTGGAAAACCTCATATACACATTACTATATACACAATAGATAACTATTAAGGATATACTGTATAGCACAGGGAACTCTACTCAATACTCTGTAAAGACCTATATGGGAAAAGCAACTAAAAAAAGAGTAGATATATGTATATGTATAACTGATTCACTGTGCTGTACACCTGAAACGAACACAACATTGTAAATCAACTATACGCCAATAAAAATTTATAAAAAATGACAGTACCAAAATAGCATACTTTGGTTGCAAGTGATTAGAAGTGATATTAGTTCAAGTGATAAGTATCAGCTTGTGAAACAAGACTAAATAGCCCACAAAGTAAAAATAAGCACAAATAACAACTGAAAAAAAATAAGAGGGGAAACCCAAAAATGGCTGTTCTACAGAAATGTTTTTCAGAGTGAACTGGGTCGTGTGGGTAGCACACATTATTGCATCTATACTGTTCTAGATCTGACACGATGGAGAGAACAACTTCACCTTCAGTGATTACCTGATGCCATTCTTTGCTCAAATAGTCCATAATAAGTGAATCTCATTCAGCATCATTACTAAAGCCCTACAATGTCCACAGGCACTGCCTCCTGCACCTCTGACTTAATCTGCTACCTCTTCTTTCTTGCTCCCTCCAGTTGAGGCCATGGCCTCCCTGCAGTCCCACCAAACCCAGTGCCTCTCACCAAGGGTTCTTTGAACTGTAACTTCCTGGCTGGAATGCCTTCCTCCCAGAGCAGCAGGGCTGACTAACTCATTGCCATTGGAGATGGATTCAAATGTCACCTCCTGAGGGAGAAATTTCCTTTGCACTCCTTTTAAAACAGGAATTCACCTGATCTCACCCACCACCATCTCACCATTACTATTATATACTTTCTTTTCCTCTGTTGCATTTATACACACACACACACACACACAGGAGTGCTTATTTAATAAAAGCCACCCATTAAATATTAACTGAGTAAATCACTAACTCAATGAATGGATATATATGGCTCTCCTGGAAGCATACTTGTTACTCCAAGAAATGTAGAAGCTTCACCATAAAAAGCTAATTTAGAGCAAGATGTAGTATATGAACATGGTAGTCATGACAATTAAGGGTTTAAACAAGACTTTACACCAGAATGTGTTAAACTCATATATATAAACTCATATATATATAAGTGTTTCATTATGCCCAGATTGTCAGGAAGAGGTAATAGGCTTAGACTATCAAAAGTCAGAACACATTCTTACTCATGGTTCACCAAGAAAACACCTCAGATTTGAAGGATAGAGCAAGTAGTAACTCACAGTTCTTGGTGCATGTCCTTCCAATTGGTGCCATGTGTCTTACACAGCCATGCAGAAATTCTCTCCTAGGTCTCCTTGCCTTTTCCCTTTCCAATCAGCTTTATCCAACGTTTTAGTTTAATTACTCTGAAGTTACCTGTTTTCCAGTATATATTGTTTTCAAGCTCACCTCCCAAGTCCATGTACTAGCAAGTCTGTTTTAGATTTTCATATTCTTCAATCTGGGAAAATCACAAGACAAGCAATCTTTTATCCTGTTAATGTTAATTGCTCCCACCTAAATTATTCCTTCTCTGTCATCAGTTTTAGCTGGGGTTTATTAGCTCTTATCTGTTTAAGTATTATTGACAATTGCCAAAATGCTTAACTTCCTGACACTTTGAAATATGTCCTTGAAATACTTCCATAGCAACAAAGCCTCAAAATATCTCCCTTGTCAGAATGGACATGAGAACTGGGTTCCAAAATCTGAAGTTTTACCCATAGACCCATGCCCTCTGGATAGTCTTTCTGATATATGATAAAATTTGCCTATCAAAGTCAACAAAAGGCTCAGTCCATCAAATGTGTTACCTAGATTTTGATTATTGGTTTGTATACAAAAAAAGTTATACATACGTTATCAGAGGAAAAATTGCTTCTAATCAGTCTGACTAAAACTGTCTTCATTGATAGTCTTCTGCATCCTGAATATATCAGATGGAAAAATCATATAGTTCTGCCATGGTTCTGTATCTATAGTCTGTATCAAGATGCAGCTGCTGTGACAAATTATCACAAACTGGGTGGCTTAAAAACAACAGAAACACCGTATCTCACAGTTCTGAATGCAAAAGTCCAAAATCAGTGTTAATGGGCCAAAATCAAGGTGTTGGCAGGACTGCCAACTCAAGTTGGAGGCTCTAGAGGAGAGACCGTCCCTACCTCTTCCAACTTCTGCTGACAGTCGTTGCCTTATGGCTGCATCACTCCAGCCTCTGCCTCCATCTTCACATCAACTTCTTCTCTGTGTGTGTATCTATATCTATACTCTAGAACATTATACTGTTTTACATAATACTTAATGAATTGGGCATAGTGTCTGCTTTTTCTAGAGTAGGATTTTTCTCTGTTTACAGAGTAGGGTAAACTGCATGATTTTTGCTACTGTGTTATTCCTTCTTCTGTCAGTACCTCTAAAACAATCTCTTGAGTTGAAACATTTATCTTCATAGACCAGCTAGTTTAGAGTTCTGGTAATCTTAAAATACTTGGGTTGTGGCCTAAATAGTTGATGCTAGACTGTTGTCCATACTTTTCACTTTGAAGGAAGTGGCCTATTACCTGCAGTGCCTTCTTTTACTACAAATGATGTCAGGAGAGTTATACCTACAGGATGTAACATTTATATCTCTTTTGCTTAACCAAGATTTGTATTTCACATACAAATGACATGTATGGCCCAATGACATAGCAATTCCATGTTATCTTATAGTCTCCATCTTGTGATTTATTGAATTATTACCTTCCATCTATCAAAGGATTTGCCGTATCCTTAAAGATTTATTTATACTAGCTTATTTCAATGCTGAATCTATGACCTCAATATTATTAAGGAAATAATAGAATTAGATAGAGTTATATTGGCAAATGCTATAACACTTTTTCTATAGTAGTCTTCCTGATATATTACTAGGGCCTGGTAGGCATAAAGGACTTCAAAGATACTTTTTGTGTTCTATTTCTTCAGCTGAGTGATGAGTAACTTGGTATTTATTTTATTTTTATTCATCCCCTGTACATAGGCAGTGTATCTCATTTCATATGAATAATATGTCACAATTTAGTAAAATAAATTTAATAAACGGTTTTAAAAGGTACATTAACTAGTCTTATTGTCATAGGAAAAAGCCCAACAATCTTGATGGACCCAACAGTATCACCTTTATTAAACATTCCTGAGGATCCAGGACTCTGTGGGGATTCTCAACACTGTCAGCTCTGACAGCTTAGACACTTTTTAACGGTAGTTCCTGTCAGATTTTTCTCCGTGCCTTTTTCATCTTTTCCTAAGCTGATTCTTTGTTTAAACTGTTTCTTTTATGCCTATTCTCTCATTTCTTTAAAAAAATAAATGAAAATCAAGCTGAAGGAAAAGAGTAAACAATCACTATTAGAAATGTGTGAAAAACTTCTATGTGTATCCCAGGTAGGGCAGAGGAACAGCTTTCATGGGCTCTTTTTTTTATTTAATAATTTCTCAATAATGTGGATTTCTATTCATTTTACTGGACAAGTAGCTATGAATAGAAAATAAAATATTGCTGAGGTCTAAATGTTCATTTTTGATGTGTTAATATTTCTAAACAAATATATAGGAAATTTTGAAAAGTTGATAAAATTTATTGAAATTCATTTAAAAACTAAAAGATTTAAAATCATATCTCTCTTTTTCATAATGTTCAGGGACATTTATTTAGAATTTTATTCTTGATAACATTTTGAGGTTAAGAAACAGAGTAAATACTATTCAAGAACTAATGTCTCGATTAGCAAAGAGAGGTAAACTCTTTTGAGAAGGATACATCAATGACAGAAAAAGGGCTAGAGAAAATTTTATCAAAAAATTTCCCTTCTAAAGAAGAAAAGAAACTGAGATACTATATAGCATTTTGAATAATTTAAAAATAATTTGATATGAAAGCCAATAAAAACTTTGCTTCTCTTTCAGCTTTTTGCTATATTTCTTACTCTTAATCTTTATAAAGATGAAGTATATGATATATGCAGAGAAGGCAATGGCACCCCACTCCAGTACTCTTGCCTGGAAAATTCCATGGATGGAGGAGCCTGGTGGGCTACAGTCCATGGGGTCGCTGAGAGTTGGACATGACTGAGCGACTTCGCTTTCACTTTTCACTCTTATGCATTGGAGAAGGAAATGGCAACCCACTCCAATGTTCTTGCCTGGAGAATCCTAGGGACGGGGGAGCCTGGTGGGCTGCCATCTATGGGGTTGCACAGAGTCGGACATGACTGAAGCGACTTAGCAGCAGCAGAAGCAGCATATGATATATGAATAAAGGTACGTTTATGTTTGTTGGAAGCTGTATCAGATTGAGATTTAGCATGGTATCATGAATTTTAATTAAGAGATTATATTTGGGTGATCAGTTATGCTATTGAGGAATTATGGAATATGGACCAGCCTTTCTGGGTTAGGTCCTACTATCTCTACTTGCCAACTTACGAGTGGTAAGGAAATAAAAAATATGAAAATCGTTTGTCCTCATTTTCTTCATTTGTTAAATAATGATGATAATTGTTAATACTCTGTAACTGGAACAGGAGTTACAGAGTCAATGAAATAATATATTTTCTTTTTACCTTTATAGAAATTCCTCATGAAGTTAAAAAAAAAAATGTTAGGTTAAGGATTAGAATTTATGTAGAATTGAAAAGAAATTTCCTAAAGTGTTAATCATTAAGTTTTTAATTAGTAATTTTTACTACTGCAACACATGCGCTCTTAAGAGTTAATATCACCTACAAAGAAGTGAAAATTCGATCTCCAGGTGTAAAAAGTCTTCTATTTATGTAGAAAGCCTATATATATATATATATATATACACACACACACACACACACATACACACACATATAATGTAATACATAAACGGATGCACAGAATGCTCTTGGCATTAAAATTTGATGAGATTATGTTAGTAAGAAATGTCTAAAGAGGCACCTTGTAGGGAGAGTGATATTGAAAAAAGGTTGAGAACCACTAGTGTAACACAAGGCAAAGTAAAGAAATAGTAAACTTTTAGAACTGGATATATGAAAGGTAAAACTTCTATTAATTATTCAACACAAACAATACACTAGTGAGTAAGATGGTCTTCAGAGTTCTGCACATTTTGCAAACAGAAGAGGACTGTTTTTTTTATATCTGTTCAATAATGTATATATAGTGAACAGCCTTAGAATGGAGAGTCTCCCTTCCAAACAAAGGACCAACACCCTTGTTTCAAGCCCCTCCCCTGTACTGCAGCCTACTGTGTGTGCATGTGTCACCTGGTAATTTTGGTTTCATTCTGTGAGTATTCAGGCACAGAAAAGTGGTACCATTTAAGAAATTGCTGATTCTATAGCTACTGTTGTTACTCTGAGTAATAAAACCCTTTTTTCTTTGACACAGATGTCTCATGTCTTCTGCCAGCATCCATAATTTTGGGACAACCTCATTAGCTTATATGTATAGTAAAATCTCAAACTTTTTAATTCTTAACAAGTTTAAGACTTTAATTCTAGAAATTTGCTTTCAAATTGCCTGTGGGGTGAAAAATTAAGTATATTTTCTTTCTTAAATGTATGTTTCTTTCTTAAATGTATTTTGTTAATATAGGTCTTAGCATCATGTTGTTTTCCACTGTTAGGTACAAGAAGAATTGATAGTTTTAACATTGCAGTCTTAGTATCACAGACCAATATTTTTAATAATTTAATTGTCTCATATTTGAATAAAAATTTTAAACTAGTCTATAACTTCCATGTAGGTTATTTGTGACATTAGGATTGCTTTAAGTTATTGTAAGGAATTGTTTTATTGTTTTACAATACATTATCCAGATATAACATCATACTTTTAAATGTATTGGTGATTATTCCAGCTCATTGTGTATTTTATCACATACATGATTATTCTAGCAAACTGAAATAAAGATTTTAAGTAGTCTAATAATAATTTCTTATATATATATGACTCAGTTCAGTCTCTCAGTCATGTCAGATTCTTTGCAACCCCATGAACCGCAGCATGCCAAGCCTCTCTGTCCATCACCAACTCCCAAAGTCCACCCAAACTCATGTCCATTGAGTCGGTAATGCCATCCAACCATCTCATCCTCTGTCATCCCCTTCTCCTCCTGCCTTCAATCTTTCCCAGCATCAGGATCTTTTCAAAAGAGTCAGCTCTTCGCATCAGGTGGCCAAAGTATTGGAGTTTCAGCTCCAACATCAGTCCTTCTAATGAACACCCAGGACTGATTTCCTTCAGAATGGACTGGTTGGATCTCCTCGCAGTCTAAGGGAGTCTCAAGAGTCTTCTCCAACACCACAGTTCAAAAGCATCAAATCTTTGGCACTCAGCTTTCTTTTCAACTCTCACATCCATACATGACTACTGGAAAAACTATAGCCTTGACTAGACGGACCTTTGTTGGCAAAGTAATGTCTCTGTTTTTTAATGTGCTGTCTAGATTGGTCATAACTTTTCTTCCAAGGAGTAAGCGTCTTTTAATTTCATGGCTGCAATCACCATCTGCAGTGATTTTGGAGCGCAGAAAAATAAAGTCAGCACTGTTTCCATTGTTTCCCCATCTATTTGCCATGAAGTGATGGGACCTGATGCCATGATCTTAGTTTTCTTAATGTTGAGCTTTATATATGACTCAAATTGTTGAAAATGTTTTCACATTTCCCTCACCCTAGAAAGAATTATACTTCAGGTTTACTGTCCCATCAGCTTTCTCTAGCTGCCTAATTGATAATCACCAAACTTAGATTTCTTCTGTCAAGAAAAATTTGGTTTATTGCTATAGGATTTTCTGCTGCAGTGATCCCGCTTGTCTACACTTTTGTCAAATTCTGTAATAGTTATTCCCATGACAGGGTTCATAGGGGCTTTTCTATTAAGTTGAATTCAGAAGTCAAGTTTCCCCTAAGGATTACTGAATGCCAACCTGACAAAATACCAGAGAGATTTTCTGTTTTTTTGTCAGAGTCTTCTTTTCACTCTGCTTCTTGTTTGCCCTTTTTTAAAACTCAGCAGAAAAAATAAATGTGATTTGAAATTGATATACAACTTCTAGCTGCATAAGCTTATATATAAAAAAAAAAAAGTAATAAGACTTAGATTAAATTGGGGACTCAAAAAGACAATGTGTAGAAGAGGTAATAATGGGTGAATAACACATTTCTATTAGTTACCTTTTTTTTCTATTGTGTTATTCTGATGTAAAACATAACATTAAAATCCCTGCTTTCAAATAAGCATGTAGTTAACATTTAAAATTAATCATTTCACTTATTTATATCTGTCTATAGAATGTTTCAAGGGTTTGACTATCAAAGACAGAGAGATATGCATCCAATTCAGCTCATATATGGTAAATTGCTGCATTTTCTTGGAAAAATGCCATTGAACTTTCATCGCGGTCAGGACTGCACTTTTCCACTTCAATCTCTTGCTAAGTTTCACCTCGTATTTCATGCCCTACCAAACCCTTACCTTTCCCTCTTTTCTCTCACAACTGCTCCTTCGGGGTTATGGGGTGGGGTAGATGGAAAATTTTATACCGTAACTCTTTATTTGTCTAGAAACAATGGATGCATATAAAGTGTGAAAGGGGATGCTTTAAACAAAATTTCCTAGTGTGCTTAATTATGGGGATTTCTTAAGAAAATCAACACAGGGGATGTCTTCAAGTGGATCCCTTGAAACGTTGCTTAATGAGTGTAGTACATAATCTCTTCCATTTTCTCAAAAGAAAAAAAAAAAAAAAAATGCAAAGCAAGTTGAGATCCAGAATAGAAAGTTAGATTTGTATTCTCTGGCTCAGCAGTAGAAGGGATCAAGGCATATGTTTGTGTTTCTTTCCACCTTGGAAGCCAGGTCGCACTGTCTGAAAGAAAATAGAGAGCATTGCAGTTTGTACCTAATCTTATAGTGACTGATTCAGGAATTTTGCAGAGAAGATTAGAGTAGGTGAAAGAATGAGGGAATTTAACTGAAAATTGATCACAAATGTTTTAGAGAAGAAGAAAGGCAGGCAAAGTTTTCAGATTCAAGATTAGTGATTTTCAAACATTTTATAAATTATATTAATAAGAAAGATTTTAAACCTCAGCCCAAAATATAGACACACACACATAAAAATATCAAAGGAAACAAATTAAAAATGATAACTAATCTGAGTTGCATTATTGAAAGTTCTTTTCTATTCACTTTAAATTTATAGAGTGATGAACTAAAGTAATCTCACCTCCTGTGGATGGCAAATATGGAAAACCTTCTTCAGTGAAAAATGAGGGGCTCAGAATTAAGATGCCTGAAGACAGTGCTATTTCAAAGATATTGTAGAAGATACTTTTTTAATACTTAATAATGTTTATAAAATTTAATTTCTTTATTTACACACAAATCAGAATATTCTAAAACTATTATACTTGTAGTTATATTTAATATATCAAATTCTATTTGCTTTCTACATATTATAAAACACCTTGAATTTCTTATAGCTAAAATCATAATAATCATCTTGTTTTATACATCTAATTTTTACAGACAATATAAAGTCATTATTTTATGAAGATATTTTAGCTCATATCAAGGAATAATTTAATATATTTTAATAAGCTTGTATTTTTGAAAAATTTCCTCATGATTGAGATACAATTAGAGATAAAATCCCTACACCTTTATATATGAAGAGTTTTATTATCTTTGAAAAATGATTGGCTTAAGTTACTTTTGCTATTATTTGGTTTTTCTGTTTTGTTTTCCAAGAATACCAATTTAATGTATGCTGTCAATTGAAATTAAACAAACAAAAATATCCTGCTTACTCCCAGGATTTTATCCCCAAAAGAAACTTCTAATTTTTGATAAATATTTTCAAAAAGTAACCATCTGAATGGAACATTAACATTGTCTAATCTTTCTCTACAAAATCAAGTCATAAATACAACATTATTCTTATAGATCATAAAAAGACATTGCAAAAGTTTATGGAGGGCAATAAAGGAAATTGGAAATTATAGGGAAATTAAACAAATTTAGAGGTAAAAACTAAATTTTGGACATATTTAATAGACTTTGTTGGAGAAAGACCCACTTCTGTTTACTAATAGTGTCTACAATAATGCCTTAAATAAATAACTATTTAATAAATATATCAATTAAATTGTGAGATAAATAATGCTTAGTTACAATTTTTCAAACCTCATCTTACTCATTAATGAAATTTCTATTTGGAATACACAATTAATTTGGGATAACAATTTGTGTTCTGAGCTATTGCAGTACTAGAAATACCAGCAGATACCAAAGAGATTAGCAGGAAAAGGGGGAAAGGATGGAAAGAAAAACTAAAAATGAAACAATTTTACAACACACAGTATGAAAGAAAAAATATTTCTTCTCAGAATACGTACTTTATTGCATTTCCTAATATTATCTACTTTTACATTAAGATTATTTTTATCTTTTTAATGCTTTATCATCTTAGAATTTATGCTTCTTTAAGAGCATTTGGACTTGTTCAGAATGTTTTCCTCCCACCTGCCCATTAGATGGTATCACAACATTAAGTTTAATACCAGCTAACACTTAGTAGCTGTGAGCCTTGGCCCTCAGTTTTCTCATTTGCACGTAGGGTTTTTGTGAGATGGAAATCACAAATGTCAGTGATTTAGTGCACTGTCCAGTTTGTTATAAAGTGGGCACCATCTAAACACTAGCTGCTTTTATAAAACTTAAAATCAAAGTAGTTTTTTAAAGGACCATGGGATACTGCAATTCAAAAAGACACATGTACCCCAATGTTCATTGCAGCACTATTTACAATAGCCAGGGTATGGAAGCAACTGAAATGTCCATTGACAAATGAGTGAATAAAGAAATGTGAAATATATACACAATAGAATATTATTCAGTCATCAAAAGAACAAGCTGGGTCATTTGTTGAGATGTGGATGGACCTAGAGTCTGTTATATACAGCAAAGTAAGTTAGAATGAGAAAAACAAATATTGTATATTACTGCATATATGTGTAATCTAAAAAAAAAAGGCAGAGTAACCCTATTTGCAGTGCAGGAAAGAGATGCAGACATAGAGAATGTACATGTGGACACAGTGGGGAGGAGAGGGTGGGTGAATCGGGAGATTAGGACTGACATATATACACTGACATATGTAAAACAGGTAGCTAGTGGGAAACAGCTGTACAGCAAAAGGAGCTCAGCTTGGTGCTCTGTGATGACCTAGACTGGGGGGATGGGGGGTGGGAAGAAGGTCCAATAGGGAGGGGATATATACATATACATAATATAATATACACACACACACACACACTATATATAGCTGATTCACTACATTGTATAGACTAACACAACATTGTAAAGCAATTTTACTCCAATTAAAAACAAAGATCATAGGATAAACACTGGGCTTAGCACTACATTTCCTGGTCCTGTGACTTTCACCAAGGTATTTAAACTTCTCTCTTTCTCTCTCTCTTTGTTTTCTTTTACTTCATTCTCAGTAAAATAGGGCTCCTTGAACATGCTCAGCCGGTCTCTCATTCATCTGATGAAAATTCAAGTAAACCTTTGTAACAGTGTTAATTTTACTACATCCTCATAGAATGTAGAGAAACACAAAACTGTTTTTTGAAGTCTTGTGGAGCAAAGACAAAATGCATTTTTTTAGGGACATGATTGGAAGTACATACCAGACTGAGAAGCAGTTAACTTTATTAACAGATTCTGTTCAGTTGCATCTTCCTGATAACTGATCTCAATTTTTCCATCAGTTTTTTTTTTCTTTCTTTCTTCTGAGTGGAATTATGTCTCTTTGCCTCTTGGAATTTGATTCAAATGTATTCTTTTTAATGGCTGAGTAATACTCCATTGTGTATATGTACCACTGCTTTCTTATCCATTCATCTGCTGATGGGCATCTAGGTTGCTTCCATGTCCTGGCTATTATAAACAGTGCTGCAATGAACATTGGGGTACACGTGTCTCTTTAAATTCTGGTTTCCTCAGTGTGTATGCCCAGCAGTGGGATTGCTGGATCATAAGGCAGTTCTATTTCCAGTTTTTTAAGGAATCTCCACACTGTTCTCCATAGTGGCTGTACTAGTTTGCATTCCCACCAACAGTGTAAGAGGGTTCCTTTTTCTCCACACCCTCTCCAGCATTTATTGCTTGTAGACTTTTGGATCGCAGCCATTCTGACTGGCGTGAAATGGTACCTCATAGTGGTTTTGATTTGCATTTCTCTGGAACCTATTATACAGAGTGAAGTAAGCCAGAAAGAAAAACACCAATACAGTATACTAACGCATATATATGGAATTTAGAAAGATGGTAACAATAACCCTGTATACGAGACTGCAAAAGAGACACCGATGTATAGATCAGTTTTATGGACTCTGTGGGAGACGGAGACGGTGCGGAGATTTGGGAGAATAGCATTGAAACATGTATAATATCATGTATGAAACGAGTCGCCAGTCCAGGTTCGATGCACGGTACTGGATGCTTGGGGCTGGTGCACTGGGACGACCCAGAGGGAGGGTAGGGGAGGGAGGAGGGAGGAGGGTTCAGGAAGGGGAATGCGGATATACCTGTGGTGGATTCATTTCGATATTTGGCAAAACTAATACAATATTGTAAAGTTTAAAAATAAAATAAACAAAAAAAAAAAAAAAGAAATTTTATTCAGCGTTAGCAATGCTTTCATTCCCTTATGCAATCCATATTTCAAAGAAAGGTAATAGAGTCTTTGGTATATTCAACAATATCATTTTTGATTCAGTGAAAAGGAACTGAAGTCCTATGTCATAGATAGGTTTTCTTATAATTTTTCACATTATTTTTATTATAAGGTGGAAACTGTTCTATTCAAAGACAAAAATTGTTATCTATTGACTTTGTGTTGGATATATGTTCTTATTTACATAATTTAGTATTTACGAATAAAGAATATCAGTAAGTTTATGATATCTGAATTTTCTTAGGCTGATTTTGTTAAACATATAATTACCTGTGGCAATATTCTTGAGATATTAACAAACTCGAGGAAATTTCAATTAAGATAGTTTTTTTACTAAAGTAAATAGAAATCTCAATGAAAAGAGAAAAAGATTATTTTTATTATCACCAAAACCATTGTTTTATTACATTTATCCATTTGAAAGTATTATTTTTTATAGATGTTTTAGGTTTGCAACAAGATTTAGAGGAAGGTACAGATATTCCTGTGGGCTTTCCAAGTGGCATTAGTGATAAAGTACCCACCTGCCAAAGCAGGAAACATAAGAGATGCAAGTTCATTCCCTGGGTCAAGAAGATCACCTGGAAACTTGCCTGGAGAATCCCATGGACTGAGGAACTTGATCGGCTACCGTCCATGGAGTCGCAAAGATTTGGACATGACTGAAACGATTTAGCATGAGTGCATTCACAGTTATTCCCATATACACACTGTCCCAATACATGCATTCTTTATCCCTTTATCAATGTCTGGAATAACATATTTATGACAACTGATGAACCTACAGTGAGACATCATAATTATTCAAAGTCCACAGTTTACTGTAGAGTTCACTCAAGGTTGTATATTGCTTACCAATTTTTGAAACCACACTGCTTCAAAAATTCGATTGAGCTTTTGTTGTTGTATTTCATATACTTCATAGTTCTAATTCTGACATAATTTTTAATATATTTTATTTATTAATATTGATTTATGTGTTTATTTATTTCTGGCTGTACTGATTTTTCATTGCTGCACAGACTTGTTCCTAGTTGCAGTGAGCAGGGGCTGCTCTCTAGTTTCAGTGCACAGGATTCTCCTTGCAGTGCTTTCTCTTGTTGTGGAGCATGAGCCCTAGGGTGTGGTGGGCTTCAGTAGTTGCAGCACGTGGGCTCAGTAGTTATGGTTCCTGAGCTCTAGAGTGTAGGCTTAATATTGACATATGGGCTTATTTGCTCCATGCAATGTGAAATCTTCCCAGATCAGGAATCAAAATGGTGTCTCCTGTGTTGCCAAGTGGATTCTTTACACTGAGATACCAGGAAAGCCCTTGACTTATAATTTGAGAATGAAGAAGCAGAAATGCTCACAACAGTCCTTAATATTATTAAATTCTGTTGATGTCTATGACACAGACACATTGTAAGTAATTTTGATTTCCAGTGTAAGTTTTACTTGATTTTAGGTTCAGCTGACAACTTGAAGTCTGCCAGAGAGATGACATACACTTACAAGTTCTGAAACTTACTGAAAATAAATTTCTAAACGCTAGGAATAAAAGGTGTACAAATTTCTCATCTCTCACTACTTCCTATTGCAAAAGTCATTTACAACATAATTGGCTATGTTTATTATACTTAATGTCTCAAATTATAAATTTAGGAAGCCTCAGTGCTGTAATATAAATGAGATTCCTTTTAAAATACATATATTTAAAACATTTATGATGTTTAATACATATTTTGGTATTTTTGAGTTTCTTGGTTGTGAGAGGCAAGAAAGTGAGTGAATGGTTGTGAAAGATAAAATCAGTAAAATTATCTTAGCAAGTCAGGTAAGTGAGTCCTTATAATTTCAGTAGTAGGAATTGGGATATGAGTGGTACTAATGTTATCCAAAGATAAGAACCATCCTAACTTTCACGTGTAAAAGTATGCAGTGGCCACAGGACTGGAAAAGTTCAGTTTTCATTCCAATCCCAAAGAAAGACAATGCCAAAAAATGTTCAACTACTGCACAATTGCACTCATCTCACAAGCTAGTAAAGCAATGCTCAAAATTCTCCAAGCCAGGCTTCAACAGTACATGAACCATGAACTTCCAGATGTTCAAGCTGGACTTAGAAAAGGCAGAGAAACCAGAGGTCAAATTGCCAACATCTGATGGATCATCGAAAAAGCAAAAGAGTTCCAGAACAACATCTGCTTTTGCCTTACTGAATATGCCAAAGTCTTTGACTGTGTAGATCAAAATAAACTGTGGAAAATTCTGAAAGAGATGGGAGTACCAGACCACCTGACCTGCCTCTTAAGAAAACTGTATGGAGGTCAGGAAGCAACAGTTAGAACTGGACATGGAACAACATATTGGGTCCAAACAGGAAAAGGAGTAAGTCAAGGCTGTATATTGTCACCCTGCTTATTTAACTTCTATGCAGAGTACATCATGAGAAATGCTGGGCTGGATGAAGCAAAAGCTGGAATCAAGATTTCCAGGAGAAATATCAATAACCTCAGATATACAGATGACACCAACCTTATGGCAGAAAGAGAAGGGGAACTAAAGAGCCTCTTGATGAAAGTGAAAAAGGAGAGTGAAAAAGCTGGATTAAAACTCAATATTCAGAAAATGAAGATCGTGGCATCCAGTCCCATCACTTCATGGCAAATAGATGAGGAAACCGTCACAGACTTCATTTTTGGGGGCTCCAAAATCACTGCAAATGGTGACTGAAGCCATGAAATTAAAAGACACTTGCTCCTTGGAAGAAAAGTTATGACCAACCTCAGTTCAGTTCAGTTCAGTAGCTCAGTCGTGTCCGACTCTTTGCGACCCCATCAATTGCAGCATGCCAGGCCTCACTGTCCATCCCCAACTTCCAGAGTTCACTCAAACTCATGTCCATCGAGTTAGTGATGCCATCCAGCCATTTCATCCTCTGTCGTCCCCTCCTCCTCCTGCCCCCAATCCCTCCCAGCATCAGTGTCTTTTCCAATGAATCAACTCTTCACACGAGGTGGCCAAAGTATTGGAGTTTCAGCTTTAGTATCAGTCCTTCCAATGTACACCCAAGACTGATCTCCTTTAGAATGGACTGGTTGGATCTCCTTGCAGTCCAAGGGATTCTCAAGAGTCTTCTTCAACACCACAGTTCAAAAGCATCAATTCTTTGGTGCTCAGCTTTCTTGACAATCCAATTCTCACATCCATACATGACCACTGGAAAAACCATAGGTTGACTAGACAGACCTTTGTTGGCAAAGTAATGTCTCTGCTTTTGAATATGCTATCTAGGTTGGTCATAACTTTCCTTCCAAGGAGTAAGTGTCCTTTAATTTCATGGCTGCAATCACCATCTGCAGTGATTTTAGACAGCATATTAAAAAGCAGAGACATTACTTTGCCAACAAAGGTAGTGAAAGCTATGGTTTTACCAGTAGTCATATATGGATGTGAGAGTTGGACTATAAAGAAAGCTGAGAGCCAAAGAATTGATGCTTTTGAACTGTGGTGTTGGAAAAGACTCTTGAGTGTCCCTTGGACTTCAAGGGCATCCAACCAGTCCATCCTAAAGGAAATCAGTCCTGAATATTCATTGGAAACACTGATGTTGAAGCTGAAACTCCAATAGTTTTGCCACCTGATGTGAAGAACTGACTCATTGGAAAAGACCCTGATTCTGGGAAAGATTGAAGGCAGGAAAAGAAGGGGACAACAGAGGATGAGATGGTTGGATGGCATCGCCAATGTGATGAACATGAGTTTGAGTAAACTCTGGGAGTTGGTGATGGACAGGGAAGCCTGTCGTTATGCAGTCCATGAGGTCGCAAAGAGTCAAATATGACTGAGGTACTGAACTGAGCTGATTTCATTTAATAGTAATTATCTTATTGATAATAAAAATAATAGCTCCTTTTATATTAATAAAATTAATATAGTATTTCTGACAATTAGCTATGTTTTCCCAAATATTTTCAGTGAGCAATGAGATATCATTGTGCCTTTTTCAGATACCTGTAATGTCTCAGTTATTAAGAGACAACTACATCCTTACCTCTGGTTCTGCATTCAAACTATTGTGATATACATATCATATACCAATCAGTTTTCTCAGGATACATTTCTGGAATATGGTGGAAGTTATAATAATGATCTTCTTAAAATGTTATATAATATTTAAAATAAATTCAAATTGTATTTAGAAATTTTAAAAATGGTATATAGTTTCTAGAAAGCTCTACTCACATTCATGATAAAACTTGAGTGAAAAAAGCATATGTGTGTGCATATTTTTGTGTGGGTGTTTATCTTGCTGTTTTAATAGTTTTGATCTTGATGACACCCTCAAAGGGCCTCAAGAACCCATAAGATGTCATCCAGACAGGACTTTGATAACCATAGCATAGTTATAATCATGTTTTAGAGTATTAATAATTTTACTAATCACAAATATCAATGTTTTATCAATCACATAAATTGATCAAATTACAATTTAAAACTCTTGGAAAACTCAAAATAAATGCTAATATTGAATTTTTGGAGGAATCATTTTGAGTTGAACATGAAAAAGAATTGGTATGATTATGGTGAGTATGTGGCTTAGCCATAAAGAATGCCTGCAATGTAGGAGACACGAATTTGATCCTCAGATCAGGAAGATCCCTTGGAGAAGGATATAGCAACCCACTCTAGTATTCTTGCCTGGAAAATTCCATGGACAGAGAAGCCTGGCCGGCTACAGTCCATGGGGTTCCAAAAGAATTGGACATGACTTAAGGACTAAGCAATAACAACTGCTTTATAGAAATTGACCTACACTTCCTTCTCTATCAAAAATTCCATTTCTATAATATGTAGAATCTGACCAAAGAATAGATCATTTCATTATGATATACTGACTTTAAAAATATTATTGGTGGCTTCACTTCATAGCATTTTAAATTTGTGTTGTTTAAATAGTAACTCTTTCTTTAGTCAAATAAAAATAGAATGGCATGTATCACCTTTGAAATAGTATAGACCTCAGTGCTCATTGTGGGTGACATAGCAGACCTCAAAATACACATTTTATGTATGTTAAAATTATAATTTCTATTGGCAAAGAAATTTCATTCTTCCAACAATCTTTCTTTGCATAATTTGAATGATTTGAAAATATTTTCATGATTTGAAAATAATGAAGAAATTATTGGGAAATATACATAAGGAGGAGTTTTTATTTCCTACTAAGCTATCATATTTTTTCCTTTTGTTATATTCATAACTGATTAAGGCATGATTCATGAATAAAATAATACCCCTAATAGAACTTTGAGCTTTTTTCAAGGTCAAACTATTCCTTTGGAATTTACAAACAGGAGATATTATAATATCAAACATGAAAGATACATAACTCTAAAATATGGTATATTCATACTCATTGTTTATTCAGAAAAATAGCAAAATATTTTAAGCAATTAAATTTTTAATTTACCATTTAAAATTAAATGCCAGAGACAGCTAACATGGCCAATGTCTTCAAATCCTTGTTTTTCATATAGTATTAAATATTGACTTCTTAATGCAAATTTTCCTGAGACTTCTGGTATTTTAAATTTCTCCTCTATCCATGAACTGTATCTTCTTGTTTTATAGTCAGGTACAGAACTGCCCTGAAATAGATTTTTAAGAATTTTCATGATACAATACAAGGAGCCAATGAAATGTTATCAGTGCTGAATACCTGCTCATTGGGAGATATGACAGTTCATTGGGAACTGTTCATGATGCCTTAACTTGCCAATGTTAGCATTCTTTTGGAGTAGCAAAGATGTCATGAATGAGGTCTGACATGATTTCTCACTGAAACATTATTAAGAAACCAGGCTGGTATCTTCTGATTTTGAAATTTTAAGAAAAAGAGAAGTTTTAATATGCTGAAGACTGTTGAATACAGCCATCACTGAGTTCTAGTCTATGAACCACAGCTATCAGTGAAACTGAAGAAAAACAAAATGTTTTTATCTTTAGGAGACAACTTATTTTAGCTGTGCTGTGTCCCAATCTTTGCGACCCCATGGACTGCAGCCCTCTAGGCTCCTCTGACCATGGAGATTCTCCAGGCAAGTATACTGGAGTGGGTTGCCATGCCCTTCTCCAGGGGATCTTTCCAACTTAGGGCTTGAACCCAAGTCTCCCGCATTGCTGGCCGATTCTTTACCATCTGAGCTACCAAGATCAGATCAGATCAGATCAGTTGCCTAGTCGTGTCCGACTCTTTGCGACCCCATGAATTGCAGCACACCAGGCCTCCCTGTCCATCACCAACTCCCGGAGTTCATTCAGACTCACATCTATCGAGTCAGTGATGCCATCCAGCCATCTCATCCTCTGTCATCCCCTTCTCCTCCTGCCCCCAATCCCTTCCAGCATCAGAGACTTTTCCAATGAGTCAACTCTTCACATGAGGTGGCCTAAGTACTGGAGTTTCAGCTTTAGCATCATTCCTTCCAAAGAAATCCCAGGGCTGATCTCCTTCAGAATGGACTGGTTAGATCTCCTTGCAGTCCAAGGGACTCTCAAGAGTCTTCTCCAACACCACAGTTCAAAAGCATCAATTCTTCAGTGCTCAGCCTTCTTCACAGTCCAACTCTACCAAGTAAGCCCTTATTTTAGCTAATTTAAGGAAATTAGATTAATTTTCTGGGGGTAAGAAACAATAGTAAAATGTTCCATAGCTTTAAATCAATCTAATTAATACATTTGAAGTAAATTTAAATGTTTTATTGGAAAGGAATATTGAGATTGTTTCCCCTTCTAAATTTTAAGGTTTGAATTAAAATGCATAATTTTATTTTTTGACATAATTTCCAATATGCCAAATACTATATTGAATTGCCAGGATTATAATAATAATATTGTATTATAGCAAAGGATTTGGGAAATAATTTGTAATGGAGTATTTGTTTACCTAAGGAAAATCAGTGGTTCTGTAATTAGAACCATAGACTAAGTCTATTTTCCCTTGTCTTTCATTACAGTTGCCTTTGATACTTATTTTCAGTTAATGAATATAAAGGAGAAAATTATTTCCATTTTAAATTACAGCAATTATATTTTTATGAAATCCAGTTCCTGCCTCTAAACTTGAATTTACTCATATGTAAAATGAAGGTGAAATGTTTTCCAATGTATTTTCAGAGTTTAGATTCAAAGTCAGTTTAATGAACATTGCCTAGTATGTTTTCAGTATATTATGAAAATAGCAATATAATATTTTATTTAAATGAATGTAAATGAAATAAACAATATAGCATATATATGTGCAAGCATGTATATTTGAATTACTAAATTTCATCCATAAAAAATCAGTAAATAGAAACAACACTTACACAGTGTTGGGAGGCCAGAAGGGGAGTTCTCCTGTCCAAAAACAAGAGTAGAGCTCAACAGGAAAAAGAAAGATTCCCCTTCTTTCCTGGTAAGAACTCAGTCAATGAAAAGTTGTGGACCTATTGTTTGCTGTACCTCCCAACTTCCTTTTCTGCTCTTGTGTTTCTCTCCCTGACACGCTTGGGACTTGCACGTGGTTTGCCATGGTCACAGACTTAAAATTGCAATTCTTTGCTCATCCAAAATAAAGCCATATTTGTTGGGGAAATAAATAGCTGGCAGTATATTTGTTTCAAGTTTAGAATTCCTAAAAGAATTAATAAAATAACTGAGGTGTAGTTGAAGTTTTTGGTTTATCTTTGAACTTTGGGTATTTCCTGGACCTAATGCATTCAGTGCTGTGTGGAAGTTTCTGAAATCTCTGTTCTTCAGCTTTTTCATTGACATAATGACAGTAGAATTTTCTTCATAACTTGCTTTGAGAATTAGGAAAGATGAAACTGCCAGGCGAGTGTATGCTTCTCGGTTCTTGTCGCGTCAAAACAATGCTTTGGAGCAACAGACATTAAAGCCCTCGGTGCATCACAGCTCTTGGGTCTTGAACAAACCGTGTCATAGCTCTTAGGCAAATCAGTGTTACAGCTCTATTTTATTTAGAAGATAGAAGGAAAATCCATCCTCGAAGAAGAGAAAAGAGTGGAGGAGCGTGCCAATGCACGTGCGGTGGCCAGGGTTGGGCGGGTAGGGTGTGTAGAGAGAGAGAAAGAGACTATGCACGTAGGAGAGAGATAGAAAGAGAGTGCTTGGCTTCTCCTTTTATATGTTTTCTTCCCCCTGGGCCTGCCCTATGCAAACTGGGCTCAGCCAGTAGTGCTGTTCTACCTGAAGTCCTCACTCTGGTCCTCGGACCTTTGTTTGACCTTCCTTTGTTCTATTTTCATGGGCTTTTCCCTTCCTTGTCTTTTGCTGCTGCTGCTAAGTCACTTCAGTTGTGTACAACTCTGTGCAACCCCATAGACAGTAGCCCACCAGGCTTCCCCGTTCCTGGGATTTTCCAGGCAAGAACACTGGAATGGGTTGCCATTTCCTTCCCCAATGCATGAAAGTGAAAAATGAAAGTGAAGTCACTCAGTCGTGTCTGACTCTTATCAACTCCATGGACTGCAACCTACCAGGCTCCTCCGTCCACAGGATTTTCCAGGTAAGAGCACTGGAGTAGGTTCTCATTGCCTTCTCCGTCCTTGTCTTTTAGCCACCACAATTTTGGACTCCTTTTCCCTATTCTAACTACCTAACAAAACCATTGCACAGGGCAATGGGTGGTAGATGTTAAACATTCAATAAGTCTTAATAATAATAACAATATTGGCTGTTAATGGTGCTATTAGGCTCTTTTTCAACAAAAATATGCTCTGGATTGGACATGACTGAATTCAATATTACTAGTGTTGTGATTATGTCACAATTTCTTTGGGTCCCTGTTTCTCTGTGATAAAACTGACAAACATCTTCCTCAAAAGAATATTTCAAAAACTGCTTGATATTATAACTTGGAATGCCATGTCACACACCAAAAAACAAACGTATATCAAATGTCTACTTTTTAAATATGCTTTGGGAAACTAGTGTTACAAGATTAGAAGCTAAAACTCCCATCATGAAAGTTTCCTATTTTTATGAATATTGTAACATTCTAACAGGTGAATACAATAGTTTGTTACTTTCATTAGCAAAATGAACAAATGCTAAGGAAGCACAGAATTTGGATTAGGCCTGCTCTGGTGCATGAGGGACAATTCCGTTAAGGAAGTGCCATTGTATCTGGAAATCAGAGAATGAAGAAGAGTTTAGCAGAAGAGGAGTGGGCTACATAAACAAATGGGACTATAAACAATCACCTCACCATGAGAAATTGAGTATTTGAATGAAATTGAATGACTAACCTCCAAAGGCATGTTGGGGTCAGAAATTTTACACACACACACATATACAGCACAAACACAAAGACACACATGTACATTCATACAAATGCAATGCAAAATAACTAATGCATATTGCCTTAATGCATGCTGTCACATATTTAGAAGTGTTTTTCTTCTTTTGGCATGAGGAGTTTCCTAAGAGTCCACTGACTCTCATACTGCACTTGTCTTTGCATCCTAATTTCATGTGAGGGTAGGTATAGACACAAGCTGCAGTTAACTGATTGCCAAGCACAGCCTGCTCTAGTTAAGGAAATAATGAGTTTGATTTCATACATATCCATAAAAGCTTGAAATGAGGTAAGAATCTCCTAACTTTTTTTTATTAAAAACACACTTTCAAGTCCCCGTACTCTTCAGATTTCTGGTAAACTTAGCTTCAATCTTTTTTTTTTTTTTTTAATTTTATTTTATTTTTAAACTTTACAATATTGTATTAGTTTTGCCAAATATCGAAATGAATCTGCCACAGGTATACCTGTGTTCCCCATCCTGAACCCTCAACTTCAATCTTTCTTGACATAACTTCCTCTCCACAAGTTACTGTGAGAAGGTGAAGGTCTAACGTAACCCTGGAGTTCAAGTGTATGTACATGTACACCCCATGTGAGTGCAAGCATATATGAGGGAAGGTTGGAAGTGGGGTGAGGAGAGCCCCACCGCTCATGGGTGTTTGGTCTATGGGTGTTTGGTAAGAGTTGGTTGGTTTAGTCATGAAGTCGTGTCTGACTCTTGCAACCCCGTGGACTACAGTCTGCCTGGCCCCTCTGTCATTGGGATTCTCCAACCGATAATACTGGAGTGGGTTGTTATTTCCTTCTCTAGGGAATCTTCCTGACTCAGGAATCAAACTCACATCTCCTACATCAGGTCTCAAAGAATTGCAGGCAGATTCTTTATCAACTGAACTACAAGGGAAGCTCTGGTTGGTAAGAGTGAGAGTATACAAATAGTGATCTTGCCTCTAGAAGTTTCTGCCTATCACATTTAGGATGCAGAAGTCTCTTTTGAATTTGCCAGTGTTCAATTTGGTTTTGACCTTTTAGTTCCTGCTGCCTCCCCAAAATGGTTTAGAAATCCAGACCAGAACCAAGGTGAACAGATTTAAAAACAACAACAACAACAACAAAAATGTATTTTTAAAAGCATATTTAGGTTGCCACAAAACTCAGTAAATTAAGCATAATGTATAAAGTTCTCATATACTTCATCCTCTCCCCTCTCCCGATTCTTCTGTTATTAACATCTTGCATTAATCAGTACATTTGTTATAACTGATGAGCCAGTATTGATATAATATTAATAACTAAAGTTCATACATTGAGGTTTGTTCTTATGTTGTATATTCTTGTAAGTTTTTTAAAACCTATAATGACCTGTGTCCACCATTACAGTATCATCCAAGATAGTTGCATGCCCTAAATGTTCTCTGTGTCTCATTTACTCACCCCTCCCTTCTTTGCTTGAAACCCTGGCAACCACTGATCTTTTTTACTGTCTCCATTATTTTGCCCATTATAGAGTTGGAAAAAATAGTATGTAACCTTTTCTAATTAGCTTCTTTCACTTAGCAATAGTCATTAAACCTTTTTTATGTCCTTTCAACATTTAATTACTCATTCTTTATCAGAAAATAAATCCCATAGTATGGATGAACATTTATGTTTATCCACTTACCTACTGAAAGAAATCTTGGCTGATTCCAAGTCTTGGAAATTATGAATAAAGCTGATATAAATATCAGTATGCCATGTTTCATGTGAACATGTTTTCCGTTCACTTGGGTAGATACTAAGAAGTACGATTGGCCTGCCATTTACCAAATCTTCTAAACGCTTGAAATATTTTGATAGTGCACTGATAAGCATTCTCATTATTGGCTTGGGAAAATTAAGGGAGATTATTATGCCATGTAGCATACTTAGTATATATTCTTACATAGCCTGATGTCCCATCCTTTTCTGGTATACCAAAACTTTGTGAATTACATATGCATAAAATAACATTACTAATATACAGCATTTTTACTAAGACTTATCATTTTAACTTTACGCATGCACAATTACTGTATAGCAATCCAAAACTTGAATTTCTTCTGGTAAACCAGGAATTGGAGAATGTATATTAATATTTCAGACTTTTTAATATAATCTTCATTTTCTGATTCCTACAACTTACTTTCAGAACATAATCTGCTTTTGTTATCTTCAATTCTCACATTGCTTTTTTCTCTTTTTTTCAATTCACATGCCCTTTGGTTTAAAATTAAAAGGTCCTATGTTGTCCAAAGAGCTCCTCTATTTTCCCTTTACCCAATATTTGTATGAATCTCATAAACCAGCAAAACTCTCTCAAGCTGCTGTCAAATAAGTTCTTCAGTACCTTCTCTGATACAATCAGAGACATGATTGCTTGTGTTCTAATTGGCACCAATGGTGTCCCAAAGAGGAAAAGTATATTTCTCTCTCAATACTGAATTTCTTTCCATATGCTAGAAACTATTTCTTGAACTTCTTCAAGATTTTGTATATTTAATTCATACCAGGTCCCCAACACAGTGGGCCTCTAGTAGGAGTCTGGAAAATGGGGTAGGTCTTGCAATATTTCTAGCATTGTAGAGATAGAAGATCAGATAGAAGATATACAGTGATGGGGGGAGAGAGAGGATAGAACACTTTGGAACTTGCCACTCTCTGAAAGGCAACTTCTATATATTTTCCCAAACCAAAGAAACACTGAAAGGGTGGGAAAGTTCTTGTTAGAGAGATTGAGATTATTATTGCTCTCAAAGTTTAGTTAATTTCTCCCTTGCACCACTTAAATCAAATTTCAGTGCAAGGACACTGAAACTGTAGGCTATGAATACACACTAAAGATTGCTCCTCTTACAATCTTGGGGCTAAATTTTATGCACAAAGAATAATTATCAAGGTTCAATCTCAGGTTATGTAAAATTTTATGTTCCAATAGTCTTTTCAATCAAAAAGATCAGTTGTTCCCCAACTACCACCTATTTTGCTTTGCAGTATTACCTCAAACTATCCTATTTTTTTCCTAAAAATATTCACACTTTCTGTATCATTTGTGAGATATTTTCTTACAATTTTCACAGGTCTTATTTTTTTAAATGCCTTGCAATCTTTATATATTTAAGAGTGTTTAAAAGACCTTGTAGAATTAACACCCCAAAAAGATGTCCTTCTCATTATTTAGGACTGGAATGCAAAAATAGGAAGTCAAGAAACACCTGGAGTAACAGGCAAATTTAGCCTTGGAGTACAAAATGAAGCATAGAAAAGGCTGACAGAGTTTTGCCAAGAGAACACACTGGTCATAGCTAACACCCTCTTCCAACAACACAAGAGAAGACTCTACACATGGAGATCACCAGATGGCCAACACTGAAATCAGAATGATTATATTCTTTGCAGCCAAAGATGGAGAAGCCTATGCAGTCAGCAAAAACAAGACTGGGAGCGGATTGTGGCTCAGATCATGAATTCCTTATTGCCAAATTCAGGCTTAAATTGAAGAAAGTGGGGAAAACCATTAAACCATTCAGGTATGACCTAAATCAAATCCCTTATTATTATACAGTGGAAGTGAGAAATAGATTTAAGGGATTCGATCTGATAGACAGAGTGCCTGATGAACTATGGACAGAGAGAGGTTCGTGACATTCTCAAGATCATCTCCAAGAAAAATGCAAAAAGGCAAAATGGCTGTCTGAGGAGGCCATAAAAGTAGCTGAGAAAAGAAGAAAAGCAAAAAAAAGGAGAAAAGGAAAGATATACCCATTTGGATGCAGAGTTCCAAAGAAGAGCAAGGA
Source organism: Bos indicus (assembly GCF_029378745.1). NCBI lineage: Eukaryota > Metazoa > Chordata > Mammalia > Artiodactyla > Bovidae > Bos > Bos indicus. Next base: position 22,391,169 of record NC_091776.1, on the reverse strand, counting down.
GAGATAAGAAAGCATTCCTCAGCGATAAGTGCAAAGAAATAGAGGAAAACAATAGAATGGGAAAGACTAGAGATCTCTTCAAAAAAATTAGAGATTCCAAGGGAACATTTCATGCAAAGATGGGCTCAATAAAGGACACAAATGGTATGGACCTGAGAGAAGCAGAAGATATTAAGAAGAGGTGGCAAGAATACACAGAAGAACTGTACAAGAAGATCTTCATGACGCAGTTAATCTCGATGGTGTGATCACTCACCCAGACCAGAGACCCTGGAATGTGAAGTCAAGTGAGCTTAGGAAGCATCACTATAAACAAAGATAGTGGAGATGACGGAATCCCAGTTGAGCTATTTCAAATCCTAAAAGATGATGCTGTGAAAGTGCTGCACTCAATATGTCAGCACATTTGGAAAACTCAGCAGTGGCCATAGGACTGGAAAAGGTCAGTTTTCATTCCATTCTCAAAGAAAGGCAATGTCAAAGAATACTCAAACTACTGCCCAATTGCAACCATCTCACAGGCTAGTAAAGTAATTCTCAAAATTCTCCAAGCCAGGCTTCAACAGTACGTGAACCATGAACTTCCAGATGTTCAAGCTGATTTTAGAAAACGCAGAGGAACGAGAGATCAAATTGCCAACATCCACATCATCAAAAAAGCAAGAGAGTTCCAGAAAAATATCTACTTTTGCCTTACTGACTATGCCAAAGCCTTGACTGTGTGGATCACAATAAACTGTGGAAAATTCTTCAAGAGATGGGAATACCAGACCACCTGACCTGCCTCTTAAGAAACCTATATACAGGTCAGGAAGCAACAGTTAGAACTGGACACGGAACAACAGATTGGTTCCAAATAGGAAAAGGAGTTCGTCAAGGCTGTAAATTGTCACCCTGCTTATTTAACTTATATGCAGGGTACCTCATGCGAAGTGCCATGCTGGATGAAGCACAAGCTGGAATCAAGATTGCCAGGAGAAATATCAGTAACCTCAGATATGCAGATGACACCACCCTTATGGCAGAAAGCAAAGACAACTAAGAGCCTCTTGATGAAAGTGAAAGAGAGTGAAAAAGTTGGCTTAAAGCTCAACATTCAGAAAACTAAGATCATGGCATCCAGTCCCATCACTTCACAGCAAATACATAGGGAAACAGTGGAAACAGTGGCTGACTTTATTTTTCTGGGCTCCAAAATCACTGAAGATGGTGATTGCAGCCATGAAATTAAAAACAGTTACTCTTTGGAAGGAAACTTATGACCAACCTATACAACATATTGAAAAGCAGAGACATTACTTTGCCAACAAAGGTCCATCTAGTCAAGGCTATGGTTTTTCCAGTGGTCATGTATGGATGTGAGAGTTGGATTATAAAGAAAGCTGAGCACTAAAGGTTTGATGCTTTTGAACTGTGGTGTTCGAGAAGACTCCTGAGAGTCCCTTGGACTACAAGAAGATCCAACCAGTCCATTCAAAAGGAGATTAGTCCTGGGTGTTCACTGGAAGGACTGATGCTGAAGCTGAAACTCCAATATTTTGGCCACCTGATGCAAAGAGCTGACTCATTGGAAAAGACCCTGATGCTGGGAAAGATTGAGGGCAGGAGGAGAAGGGGTCAACAGAGGATGAGATGGTTGGATGGCATCACAGACTCAATGGACATGAGTTTGGATAAACTCTGGAAGTGTGTGATGGACAGGGAGGCCTGGCATGGTGCAGTTCATGGGGTCACAAAGATTTGGACACGACTGACTTACTGAACTGAACTGAAATATATTTATTGTCATAGTATTTTGGGTTTAATATAAATCATCTTAAATTGTTCTTATTGTACATTAGTCTCTTTTGTTTTGATTTCTTTGTTTCATTAGGCCCATGATTAAGAATTTTGAAATTTATATTGTCATTTCTATGCCTGAAACAAAATAATGCATAAGATTTAAGATAACCTGTTTGTATACAGTCATCCTGTCTTACAATTTTTTTTCCTTTGAGTGACTAAATATCACTTAAGTAAGAGACACATTCTGCCTGTTTCAATGAAATGAATAACTGGATCACTGCTTTTCGTTCAGTGTAATCAGTTCAACTTAAGACTAGGGACAGAAAACTTGTCTAGTTTCATTTGTCTCTTTCATCCTTGGGCCTTTCTGAAATTTTTTTAAGGGTGTAACTTGACTTACATAGTCCACATTTTGAGTGAACATTTTACAGTGGATTTTCCTTCTCTACACATCTGGTATGGTTGTAAATATTTTAATAGAAACTGCACTGTTTAATAGCCAGGACATGGAAGCAACCTAGATGTCCATCAGCAGACGAATGGATAAGAAAGCTGTGGTACATATACACAATGGAGTATTACTCAGCCATTAAAAAGAATACATTTGAATCAGTTCTAATGAGGTGGATGAAACTGGAGCCTATTATACAGAGTGAAGTAAGCCAGAAAGAAAAACACCAATACAGTATACTAATGTATATATATGGAATTTAGAAAGATGGTAACAATAACTCTGTGTACGAGACAGCAAAAGAGACACTGATGTATAGAACAGTCTTTTGGACTCTGTGGGAGAGGGAGAGGGTGGGATGATTTGGGAGAATGGCATTGAAACATGTATAATATCATATATGAAATGAGTCACCAGTCCAAGTTCGATACACGATATTGTATGCTTGGGGCTGGTGCACTGGGATGACCCAGAGGGATGGGAGGAGGGAGGAGGGTTCAGGATGGGGAACACGTGTATACCTGTGGTGGATGCATGTTAATATATGGCAAAACCAATACAATATTGTAAAGTTAAAAAATAAAATAAAATATAAAAAAAAAGGAAAAAAAAAAGAAGCCAAAAAAAAAAAAAAAAGAAACTTAGGAAGAAGAATGTCAGGAACATCAATTCTGGTAACTCCATAGTGCAATGACCTGATCCACTCCCTCATTTTTATCTTCATTACACACATGTTAAATATTTCTTTAGAAATAAATAGCTATAAAAATAATTTTATCTTTCTAAAAATTTTGTTTTTACATTCTCATGAGAACAAAACCTATACTACATTTTAATATCACTTTTGTACTGAAGACTTAATGAGATATTTTCTTTTCATAGATCAAAATCTTTCATGACATAAATCTGAGAGTGGTGCTTCTAAGTCTCCATCTACTCATATGATACATACTTATTTCAAATGAAAAAAGAGAGCATAGAATGTAAGGGCTGGGTGAAAAGGAGAAAAATGAACAAAAATAGATACTTTAAGGGAGAGACAATTTTGAATTCTACTAAAAGTCTATTTTGCAATTTTTAATCGCCAGTAAAATGATTTATGATTAATTGAATGATCTTAAAACATACTTCTTTGGAATCAATATGCAATAAACTATTGCACAATTTTTCCAAAATTCCAAAGATATATTATTTATAAGTAATTTTAAAATTCAGCAATGTTTTAAACATCTTAGCTTGAGAAATGTAAGCAATAATTTATATTCTTATTACCTGAATCTGATCAAAATTCTGTATGTTTTAAAATAAATAGCATGGATAAAAGAACACATGCAAAGTGAAACTTTAGAGTTACAAGTGGTGCAGTACAATGGAAAAGGACACAGCCATAGTATTGGGGTTTATAGTTATCATCTGTCACTTACTACCTGTGAGACTTTGTTACTTCATGCTGTATTCCTCAGTTTCCTCATCTTCAGCATGATTAACAGTACCTACCACATAGGGGAAATTCTATGAAGATTCAGTGTGTCAATCCATGTAAAACCCTTAAAACTATCTCTATCACAATGTAAGAACTAGACCAATTTTCATTCTTTTCAATGGACACACATTTTTTAAAATGGCCAACATGTGTCTGGACCAATTGCATTTTATATTTGTTCTATGTAATGTGAAATTGGTTTATGACATATCTGTATAGCCAGTGCAGATTCATATTCAGACTGTGTAACCTCTAAAATCAAATGGAGAAAACAAAAAACAAAAAAACAAACCTCCACACATATTTATTCCAAAATCTTATTACCTGAGCTGCCATCCATACAAGATAAACTTAAATTTTACTTTGTATATTATTTTATCTTATTTTACCTTTTGTTTAAAGGAACAAGGTACTTTATAATTCTGTAATAAGTTGAGTACGGGGAGTAAAATGGGAGGTGGATATATTAAAGGAAATGTGGATGTCTGAAGTATCTGGTTTCCAATGAGTCTCATTAGCTCATGTAGAAAAAAAAGGTGCCATTTGAACTAGTAGTTTGAAAAAGCAGTTGTAAGAACATTATTATAAAGCAATTTTATTTCTGCCTTTGAGTACCTTTTAAAATGTAATCAGTGGTTATCAGATTTACCCTGGTGCTGGATCAAATCTTGGTTGCACTTGCCTTTTTAATCTTTACACACACACACACACACACAAACACACACACACACATAATGTCAAAAGGAAAATATTAGGCACTCAGTTGTATCCAACTCTTTGCAATTCCATGGACTGTAGCCCAGGCTCCTCTGTTGATGGAATTCTCCAGGCAAGAATAATGGAGTGGGTTGCCATTCCCTTCTCCAGGGAATCTTCCTAACCCAGGGATTGAATCTGGGTGTCCTGCATTGTCGGCAGATTCTTTACCACTTGAGCCACCAGGGAAGCCCATATATATAATCTCTCTCTCCCTCTCTCTTTCTCTATATAGCATATATATATAAATACTGCTGCTGCTGCTGCTAAGTCGCTTCAGTCGTGTCCGACTCTGTGGGACCCCATAGACGGCAGCCCACCAGGCTCCCCCATCCCTGGGATTCTCCAGGCAAGAACACTGGAATGGGTTGCCATTTCCTTCTCCAATGCATGAAAGTGAAAAGTGAAAGTGAAGTCGCTCAGTCGTGTCCGACTCTTCGCGACCCCATGGACTGCAGCCTACCAGGCTCCTCCGCCCATGGGATTTTCCAGGCAAGAGTACTGGAGTGGGTTGCCATTGCCTTCACCATATATAAATACATATATATATATAAATACATGTATATTATATATACATGTATTTTATTATTTATATATTATATATAAATTATATAATTATATAATATAAATATTATTTATATATTATATAATATATTGTTTACATATTATATATAAATAATAATTATATATATTTATATATTATATATAAATTATATAATAATCATATATATTATTTATACATTTAATATATATTTAATTTACATATTTATATTATATATAAATATATAATATATATTATATATGCTATATAAATATATAATATATATTATATATGCTATATAAATATATAATATATATTATATATGCTATATAAATATATAATATATATTATATATGCTATATAAATATAGCATATATATAAATACACATATATAAATATATATATAGAGAGAGAGATTTTATATATATATATATATATATATATATATATATATATATATATATATATATGGGCTTCCCTGGTGGCTCAAGTGGTAAAGAATTTGCCTGCAATGCGGGACACCCAGATTCAATCCCTGGGTTGGGAAGATTCCCTGGAGAAGGCAATGGCACCCCACTCCAGTAATCTTGTCTGGAAAATCCCATGGGCGGAGGAGCCTGGTAGGTTGCAGTCCATGGGGTCGCCAAGGGTTGGACACGACTGAGCTACTTCACTTTCACTTTTCACTTTCATGCATTGGAGAAGGAAATGGCAACCCACTCCAGTGTTCTTGCTTGGAGAATCCCAGGGACAGGGGAGGCTGGTGGGCTGCTGTCTATGAGGTAGCACAGAGTCGGACACGACTGAAATGACTTAGCATAACATATATATATATATATATACACATATATATATTTATATATATAAATGTATATATACATATATATAATATTTTGAGATGTGATGCAATATAGCAATCTTCATGGCTAGTTCTTTTTAGATTTAAGAATTTTTAATCAAAAATCAGGTTAACACTCTCCTGTATAATCTTCTAATGAAATTTTTTATTTACCACTTTTGAATATAAAATCATCTTAAAATGTGTTAGAAGTCATTAGTCTTTTCCCACATATATACTCAAACTCCATAGACACATGCCCTGGTCCTTCAGGATTTCTTTCACCAGCTGTTCTTAGCAGTGAAAGTTAGTGGAGGGCAGTCCTGAGGATTCTGCAGTTCAGCAAGTGTCCAGTAGGGGGATGAGATTACACTACCCTCTATTCCCCGTGCACTACGCTTTTTTTTTTTTTTTTTTTTTTAACGTTTATTTAATTTTTGGCTGACAGGTCTTAGCTGTGGCATGCAGAATGTTCTATCTGTGTTGTGGCATACATGATCCTAGTTCCATGACCAGGAATCAAACCTGGAGTGTGGAGTCTTAGCCACTGGACCACCAGGGAAGTTCCTGTCATTGCTTTTTTTTGTGGTGGGAATAATTAATATCCAGCTCTCAGAAATCTTGACGATTTTGATAAGACATTGCTGTCTGTGTTCACTACACTGTGCATTAGCTCTCCAGAACTTTTTAGCTGCACGTTTGTACCCTGAAACACCTCATCCATTCCCCACCTCCCAGTACCATCCTGGCAACCAGCACTCCCCTTTCTGGTTTGGCTTCCCTAGACTCACATGAGAGCTACAATCATACAATGTCTTTCCTTTGGATTATCTCACTTACCTGATGACCTCCTGGGAAAAGCACGCTGTCAGAAATGAAGGACACTCCTTCTCACGACTGAGCACTTGATTGTACATATGTATCTGTAATCTTTATCCATTTGATCTGTCACAGGCAGGTAGGTTTCTGTACCTTGACTATTGTGAATAATGCTGCAACAAACCTGGGAGGGAAGACATCCCTTTGATATTTTCATTACTTTTGGATAAATACTCAGAAGTGGAATTGTGTGATCATATGGTAACTCCATTTTTTTTTTTTTTTTTTTTTGAGGCCCCCTTACCTGTGTGCTTGGGAGTCGCCTTTCCAAGTTCATCCCCTCAAAGGCTTACAACGATGACATCAGTGACTCCCAGTTCTGTCACTTTTTCTCCTTCCCCATGAAGTTTGGTGGTGAGAACTGGAAAGCTAGAGTTGTGGAGGAAGTAAAGGCTGTAGCAGAGATAAATTCTACTGTCTCTTGACTAGTTCCTAAGGATCTTTTTAGAACTGGGATCACATCATCTCTTCCTGTCAGCTGTTGGTCTTAATTTCTATGTCAGAAGCTCTGCTCAGTCTGTGGTTATTTGAGTGAAAATGCAGTTACATTAATAAAGAAGATTCTTTCTCTTTCCTATAAACTTATTTACCTTTTGAATATGAAACCTCAATATTATTGATGGGACATATTGAATTCTGAAATATTATTTTATAATATTTCTATCAAAGAATGAAAAAGCAAAAATCATATTTGCAGAAATACAATGCATTGAAATTTTAAAGAAATGTGATCCAAACCATAAAATAAACTGACTTTATATTGAATAGAATTATCGACTAAATTGAATAAATTGTAGTATAGAACTAATCTTCCAAGTGTGTGAACAAATTTTTAAGAAGAATAGGAAGGAATAGCTCTTACTAGTATAACTATTATTAATGTTTCAGCCTTATACACCAATTTGAGAATTTGTTCTTTATTATGTAGCATCTTCTATTCAAAATTATTCAATGAATCTTTCAGTTATTAATTGCACATGGGATTTGTTTTTGTGCTATGATAGCTCTTCTAGAGATGAAGTTATAACACAGGCTATGTGAAAATTTACAAGGTGCTAATGAGCTTTCTTCAAACACCACAAATTATTTAAGTAACTTAATGCTGTTGCTATTTTTACAGTGTCAGAGGAGTTTTCACACTAATGTGAGGCAGCCACATAATTTATTTCTCTGTTTTCAAACTTTAAAGTATAAATGGAAAACATAAGCATAAAGTCAAAGAGAATGACAAAATTTATTTCTTTCAAATGTTTATGTTAAAACTATTTTTAATCCAGGGAAATATAATATTACTGATTATAATCTTTAATCAGAAAACTTTTATTACACATTTGAGATAGGCATATGTAAAGTGATATTACACATTTAAATCTAATATTTAATTTCTACTGATTTTGGTTTTATACACTATATTGAGATTTGATCCATGTATATATTTATACAAAAAACCTCTCTCTGTTGGCTGTTCTCATTCATTCACACTTGAAGGTCAATTTTTGTCTTGGATGGAGATGTAAGCATTGGGTTACTATTAGTTTTCTATTTTCTTAAGGAACCCTGGAACTTGAGAGCTAAGTTTAATTTTCAGTCACAAGCAGAGCTAAAGGCCAAAAGAGAAAGGCAATTTCACAGGATAAGTGGAGGCTGAGTTCTTAGTCTAGCACTAACATTGGGCTCTTGAGATTATGGGAGATTTACCCATACTGTTCTTAACCTAACCATTGGGAGAATGGGACATGCAGGGGCAGACAACACTTCTATTAATAATATCTATCTCATTGAGTGAAGAAGGTAACCAGTACAAAATTTCAAACCTACACACAATTAAATTCTCAAAAAGGAAATAACTGATATCAGTTTAACACTGATCTTCCCATGACTGAGTTTCTAAAGGCATATTCTACTTGCATGGCAGTTTATTTAATACTTCTTGAGAACAAGCCCTGGGGCTTGCCAGACGCAAGACTTAATTCCAGCTTCAGTGCTTAATAACTGCAGGTTCTTGAGCAATTTCCTCATACTCTCTAAACCTCAGTTTCCTCATTTCTGAGATGTGAATGCTAGTAATGCATATTTCCTAAGATGGCTTCTAGGCTTAAATTAGTTAATAAAATAAAGTATTTAGCTGAGTGCCTGGCACAGATTTCAATTTCTGTAAATGTATATACTTTATTGCTTTTGATAAATAATATGATGTATGACCTAAATCAGATGAGTAATAGCATCAACACTACAAAATAATAGTGATCTTTTATTGTTTGAGTTGGAATATAAAGAAAGCTGAGCACTGAAGAATTGATCTGTGGTGTTGGAGAAGACTCTTGAGAGACCCTTGGACCTCAAGGAAATCCAATCAGTCCATCCTAAAGGAGATCAGTCCTGGGTGTTCATTGGAAGGACTGATGTTGAAGCTGAAACTCCAATACTTTGGCTACCTGATGTGAAGAGCTGACTCATTTGAAAAGACCCTGATGCTGGGAAATATTGAGGGTAGGAGGAGTAGGGGATAACGGAGGATTAGATGGTTGAATGACATCACCGACTCAATGGACATGAGTTTAGGTAAACTCCAGGAGTTGGTGATGGGACAGGGAGGCCTGGCATGCTATGGTTCATGGGGTCGCAAAGAGTCAGACACGACTGAGCGACTGAACTGAACTGAACTGAATATGATTTGAGAAAATCTCAGTACTTTATATAAGTTAAATTCTTTTAACAACTCTAGATAGAGATGAATAAAGTGGTGCTTACAGAGCCTAAATAACTGAAGTCTTCAAACCAGCAAAAAAACCTAACTCACGGCTGATGCTTAAAACACATCTGAGCCTTAATAATTGTAGATGGCAATTAATGTGCTTATATTAGCAAGAACAAGTGCTAGGTTCTACCTTAAATTATCATTTTTAAGTCTTTGAAACTGCAGCTGCTTTATTTGTAAGTAAAGCAAATCCAGATCAGGTTTGGAGACACTGAGCACACTAATTTGCTTCTGATTTTAAAGCCACAATTGCAAACACATGTACCTTGTATATTTCTGTTAAGAGTTTTGGACATGTACCGTAGGCTAGCACTTTGCTTTGACATTGCTCCTCTGCAAACAGATGGCAAATTTCTTGCTAACTTTCAATTAAGTCTTTTTTTTTTTTCCTAGAAGCATTTAAATTATTAAGCATCCAGAAATTTTGGATGAGTGCAATATTATGGAGACAGGAGAATAAATTTTTGATAGTCTGAAGTAACTGCATAATTCCTGGACTGACAACATATTTCCTCTAAGGCTTCACATTCACTTTCTCATTGTTTCTTTCACTTAGGCTGGATTCTCATAAAGACAGCTCTAATCCAAAGTGTAGATTTTGTCTGCTAACCTAACTCTGGTTTCATAGCTGCAAATGGCTAATGAAAAACTTATTTAAATATTGTATTTCATACTTCAAAAGGAACATTTGTGTTTCCTTCAACAGATTATTATTATACAACATAAAAAGACACACACTGTTAACTTTGAAGATTGAGTTTGGAAGTTAACACTTTATTTGATTTTAACCAAAAATTCTCTCCTTGTATATAAGGTGCATGAATTTCAATTCAGTAACTATATAAGTAGGAATAACGGAAAATTAAGGATGTTACCTCAATATCACATACTCAGAAAATCTTTATATCTTCTACCAGCTTATTATTTTTCTTTGCAGTTATTTTTACTGATAAGACCTGGCCATAAAAATGTTCATATCATAAGAGGGCTTCAAGGTTATTGAGTTTAGTATCTTTGTATCACAGGTTCAAAAAATAAAGACCGAGAACATCAATAGAAGTTTCCAAAATGACACAGATAATGGAAGAACTTAAACCTTTATCTGATTAAGGTTAAGTTCTATTTCCATCCCACATGAATTGTCCTTACTAATTGCCAATTATGTAAACAACATTATAGTATATTATAATATTAAGGCCACCTCATAATCTATCTTCGACATGACTTGTATGATCATTTATAGTGTTTTTTTGACTTCTTGAACCTTTGCATATGAATCAAATGTTTTTCTCTCATAGGCATGATCCTGTATGAGTTTTAGAAATCAATCCAATTGTTGGGTTTATGACCAATACCTGTGTGTAGCAGTTCTGGGTTACCTGGTGAATTTCTCCATTCCAAAGCTGATTGGCTGGCCCTGAGGATATTTACTTTGAAGGAAAAATTATAGTCATGTTCAGATCACTATTTATATTACTAGATGGATTCCTCTCACCTGACCAATTAACTCTGACCCTGGCCATAGATTTAAATTTTCTTTTAGTGTCACTCACACTCAATCAAAAACTGTAACCTCATCTGTTGAAAGGAAAACTCCCACAGTTATAGGATGGCTCTCTATGGTTAATACTATGCTATGGTCATTTAAGTTTAAAACCTCCGCTATGTTGAAAACAAATCATACTAAGCATAATCAGTCTAGTAACACTAGGAAACTGGGCTGTGTGCTTTATGGACAATGCCAATATATAATTTCCTGGAAAGACAAGGATTGGTGCAGAACAGACTAAGTCAGATGACCTGAGATATTACAGGGCTGCACCTAAGGGAAGTTTTTGGTTTAATTCTTACTTATGACTTTACTAATACTGCTAGCTATGTTATTTGTATTTCACATCTTTTATAAAACTTGTTTCTTACATTATTAAATATGTGACTGAACCGCTGATAAAATAACATATAGTTCCATACGAGAACAATGGTTGTTAATAGTGTAACTCTAGATATGAGAAGTAGCAACAAGAGGGAACATTTTCCTGGACTATAAAAGGCTAATATAGACAGGTGGTCCAGAGACTTTTGGATGCTGTTTTATGGCCTAGTCCAGTAACATCACATTGAATGACCTCCCAGCAAAATCTTTGTCAGACCTGGGAATGAGCTTTCTCAGCACCATGGGGTAAAATGGTCATGAAATGCACCCCTCAAACCATGGTCAGATTTATTACCATTAAGGGGCCCTGCCAACTGGAAACTGGCACTTGCCTCTATCTCTACACATATTAAATCATGGCCACTGCAGCTGCTAACCTCCAACACCCCTGAAAGGAGTTCTCGGTAGAGAACAGGTATGAGGCACTCTATGCTCTGGAAAAAACTGGAAGAACAGGGCTTCAGAGAGTTAGATATTTTCAGGTTTTATGAGTCTCAATTCCTGCATCTTCTTATACCTAGAGAAACACTAACATCATTAATGGCGACATCTACTTTGGCTATTAAGGAGAATATTACAATTAAAAGTCAAAATAGAGTAGCTATCTTTGAGTACTTTTGCAGGACTGGGGCCCCACCCAGGTGAAGGATGGTAATTTCAGGCTGAGCACAAGATTCCTAGAGCACTGCCTTATTGTCTCACCACCAGTCAATAAGAAGAAAGTAACACACCTTGCAGCCCTCACCCCAAATTTTGCCTTCCTTTTCTGGGCCCATTGATGACCACCCTTTTGGCCCCTGTCTGTTTCATCTCTGACAGGCTCCAATAGTTTCAGGCTAAATTGCTATTACTAGGAGGGTGAAGGCTGGTTTCTGTCCCTGGGTTGGGAAGATCTCCTGGAGGAGGCCATGGCAACCCACTCCAGTATTCTTGTCTGAAGAATCCCCATGGAAAGAGGAGCCTAATGGGCTGCATTCCATGTGAACGAAAAGAGTCGGACACAACTGAAGGGGCTTAGCACACAGCACACATCTTCTATTGCCTTCTACAGACTGTAAAACATAGTAACATTCTATTTTGGGCCTCTGTTTACTAGAAATAATTGGGTAAAAAAAAAATGACAGCAGATAATTCAGGAGAAGATATAAATCAAACCTATGCAGAACTGAATGAGGAAGTATGTATGTTCACACACACCCACACCCACACACAGTCACTCAATAAACATTTTTATATATATTTGTACAGGTCTGTACAAATACACAACTGCACCTGAAAAATTATGTGGACTGTGATAGAAGATTTAGTGTAAAAATTACTAAGATATATACAATATTAATATTTATTTAAGATCCATTATTGTTGACCCTTCTCAGTAGAAGAATGTTTCATTGTGGAAAGATTTTGCTTCTGACCAAGATGGACGCTAAAAAAAAAAATACTCCACAGGGCAGAGTTGTAATGCACGCATGCTTCAGCACCCTCAGCTCTAATATCAGATCCTTCTCAAATTCTACTTTATGGTATTCCTACTTCATTTCTATCCTCAAGTAACTACAATATGTACCATGACCATTAATCTATTAGCTGTGTTGTCAAACATTTTGGAGAGAGTTTTAATTTATTTTGAAATCTTTCAGATATATAAAATGCATAAAAAATATAAAAATACTTATCTCCACTACAAGCAAATAAAAGTGAAAGTGTTAGTTGCTCAGTTGTGTCTGAATCTTTGTAACCTCACAGAGCCTGCCAGGCTCCTCTGTCCATGGAATTCTCCAGGCAAGAGTACTAAAGTGGGAGGCCATTCTCTTTACCAAGGGATCTTCCCAATCCAGGGATTGGAACCTGTATCTCCTGCATTGCAGGCAGATTCCTTATCATCTGAGCCACCAGGGAAGTCCCTATTAGCAAATAAAACTTAAGAGTTAAATATTTACCAATTGTATTCCTCTTCCACACAGAGGTGCTTAAAATTCTGAATTTATGTTTATTATCCTCTTGAATTTATGTATATTTTACTAAATGTATCTGCATCCTGAACCATTATGAACAAACTAGAACTATTCATATCAACATAAATGAGTCCTAAAAGCATATTTTTATGTAAAAAAAGAAGGTAGTTGGTAAAAAAAGTACAGTATATAAATAATAATCATATAAAACTTTGCTCAATTTTGCATCTATGTATAAACATTGTATATCTCCCTATGTCTGAAACTCTACTACTTTGGCCACCTCATGCGAAGAGTTGACTCATTGGAAAAGACTCTGACGCTGGGAGGGATTGGGGGCAGGAGGAGCAGGGGACGATAGAGAATGAGATGGCTGGATGGCATCACTGACTCAATGGACGTGAGTCTCAGTGAACTCCGGGAGTTGGTGATGGACAGGGAGGTCTAGTGTGCTGCGATTCATGGGGTCATAAAGAGTCGGACACGACTGAGCGACTGAACTGAACTGAACTGATGTCTTTCCTAGTTTAGATCTACTTCATGTGCCTGACTAAACAATACATCATATTTTATTTGATAAAAACTCTCCTCCCTGTTTGCACTCACTTATAGAGTCATGTGAACTTGTTTCTATTGACCTAGCAAGAGTGAGCAATGTACCCAACTACTGTCTTTATTATTCAAAATCCCTTAGATGGGACTATTACTGTTTCCTCCTGTCTCCTGACATCGAATATTGTGCCATAGCATCTAAGAGCTTTATTTACCAAGATACACATTACTTCTCAGAGTTTGGATTTGTGTGTGTGTGTGTGTGTGTGTACAAGTGTTTGCATACTAATGTCATTCACACCAGTGGTTCACTCTCTCTTCTTGCTGCTGACATTTTATCACTACTTGGCAGGAATATGTGTATGTCTTTTAAATCTATCATTCCTCTGTTGTACAATGCTATATGTTGAATATCTGCTCACCAATAGCTTTTCTCTCTGGATATATTTTACCGAAGAATCACAACTTCTGATATATATGAAATAAATATATTTCTCTGTTCAATGAACCACTTAAAGCTTTAACATAAAGATCTTCATAAGATATGGGAGACTGTTTGAATATAACCTTATTAAGCTGGGTTGCTCCTGTTTCTCTTCCTGTGATTTTGTCACAAAAAGCAATTGTTTTGCATTCCTGTGTTATAAAAACAGAACTAGCACACAGAATAAAACTAACAATGGAATTAATTATTTTGTGCAAAAATAGGAAACAACAATAATCCAAAGAAGAAGAAAGAGTACCACTGAATAGTTATTTATAAAAACTCTAAGAAGATTTCCCATTAGAATTAAATAATATAATATCCAAAGTTACCTCTAACCCTTATCAAAAGTCCCGTTCTCTTCTGAGAGCAAAAGCAATCACATCAGACACATATATTGAGGAAATGTAATGAAGAGCTATGAAACTTAATTGAAGTGCTCTTGGCCATTAGGGTCAGGCCTTCTGTGGATTAGAGGTACAAGCTATTAGGCCTCACTCTTAATGTCAGTTTATTATAGGTGAGTGCATGTTCTCCTGCTCCATTTAAATTAGTCAAAATCACATTTTGAAATGTGTAAATACAGATTCAACCCTGTGGAAATTTGCTAACAATATTAAAGAATCAAATTTATAAGTAAGAAAATTTTCACTTTACTGGTACTGATGGACACAATCTTAACATTTTTCATTACTATCTATATTTACATTTAAATAAGAAATACAAAGACTAAATCATTTACTAATTTATTTTGAAAATGTATATTTTAATAAATGCTTTAGTTAGAACATAATTTCATTGTTAATAATCAATTATCTCACTAGAATAAATTCTATTTGCCTTCAGCCTGTCTATATTTAAAATACTTCAAAGTCTCATAGGGGTAGGGGTTTGAGGAGTACAAACTGTTATGTACAAAACAAGCTACAAGGATATGTTGTTCAATGAAGGAAATGTGGCCAGTATTTTATAATAACTATAAGTGGAGCATAGCCTTTAAAATTGTGATTCACTGTACTATATATCTGTAATGTATATAATGTTGTATATTAACTATATTTCAATAGAAAAGATTTCAAAGCCTCATCATTTATCTTAAAGTTACACACATACAAACATACAACAGACAGTACCTGTTTGGGCCTATATAATAGAATTTGTTCTTTTTGTTTTAGTTGAATCATTTTTTTTCCTCTTCTTTGACCTGAAGTAATAGTTTTCCTTTTGATAATTCATCCAGTCATTCTAGTTGCAGGAGTTTCACAGATGCCTATATGAACATGTAGGGAGGTCAGAACTTCACACCAGCAGAGCAGGTAGACAATGCATCTTTCACTGAATCTCTCCACTGAGATAAGACCTTGACCTTGCTAGGCAGTACTCACTAGATATATATGAAGAAATGCAAAATAAAATACATAATAATTGAGTACAGAAGAAACGATAAAATGAATGAGGTACATGCAAAGAAATATGATAGTCATTTATGAAGGTTACTATCTTTCAAACGTAAAAGGACTAGATGAAATTAAAAAGTTATGAATTATTGACATTTCTTGTAATATATAATTGTCCAAAAACAAAATGGGTGCTTAATAGTTCCAATGGTTTTCAAGTAACAAGTCTGGATGCTTATTAACACTTGCCCCCATTCCACAAACACACACTTACTTATGCCATCACACTGACTTTTTCTTTGGAAAACAATATTTTGGTATCAGCTCTGAATATTTTTGAGGCAACTTATAAAGAGAAACTTGAGTTATGTGTAATGTTAATGATATGACTGACCATACATAAAAAAATAAGATCAAAGAATCAATGTTATTCCACAGAAATATTTATTATTGCCTTAGGCCTTTCCTTTGCTTTTATGTAATTTTTATCAGTAATTTAAACATTTTAATCAATGTAAAGATAACAAATACTTAATATTCTGGATGAAAGAATCTTAATCCAAAATGATCCTGACATATTTGAACACATAACTAATATGACATGTTTATATTCAAAGGAAATAATTATATTGCCTTGTTAGTAAAGGCTAATAGATGAAGTCATAAAACAACTGAGAGAGCAATAATTTAAATAAAATATATAATTAATTAAATAAAATCTATAATAAAGTCACAAAATTCAACATTTCACAAGGACTATTAGATATAAAAAGACAAACTGAAGCTAAGAACAGAGTCTCTCTGTAAGTAAAAGGTATTTTTATTGTACTTGAAATTTTTATTACCAGAAAATGGGTTAGTATACTGATGTATTTGTAGACACTGAAAATAATGTAGCCAAGGAAAACAAAAAACTGTAGGTGATAGTACAAATGAGGTACCATTTCATGCCAGTCAGAATGGCTGGGATCCAAAAGTCTATAAGCAATAAATGCTGGAGAGGAAGTGGAGAAAAGGGAACCCTCTTACACTGTTGGTGGGAATGCAAACTAGTACAGCCACTATGGAGAACAGTGTGGAAATTCCTTAAAAAACTGGAGATAGAACTGCCTTATGACCCAGCAATCCCACTGCTGGGCATACACACTGAGGAAACCAGAACTGAAAGAGACACGTGTACCCCAATGTTCATTGCAGTACTGTTTATAATAGCCAGGCATGGAAGCAACCTAGATGTCCATCAGCAGATCAATGGATAAGAAAGCTGTGGTACATATACACAATGGAGTATTACTCAGTCATTAAAAGAATACATTTGAACCAGTTCTAATGAGGTGGATGAAACTGGAGCCTATTATACAGAGTGAAGCAAGCCAGAAAGAAAAACACCAATACAGTACACTAACACATATATATGGAATTTAGAAAGATGATAACGATAACCCTGTATGCAAGACAGCAAAAAAGACACTGATGTATAGAACAGTCTTTTGGACTCTGTGGGAGAGGGAGAGGGTGGGATGATTTGGGAGAATGGCATTGAAACATGTATAATATTATATAAGAAATGAATCGTCAGTCCAGGTTCGATACAGGATACAGGATGCTTGAGGCTGGTGCACTGGGATGACCCAAAGGGATGGTACAGGGAGGGAGGTGGGAGGGGGGTTCAGGATGGGGAACACGTGTACACCTGTGGTGGATTCATGTTGATGTATGGCAAAACCAATACAATATTGTAAAGTAATTAGCCTCCAATTAAAATAAAGAAATTTAAATAAAAAAAAAACAAAGAAATAAAATGAATAAATGCATCGTTTGTTCTTTGAAAAAAATAAAATAAGGCAAAAATCTTTAGCTAGACTGAGCAAGAAACAAAGAAAAAGAGACACACACAAAAGATATCAGTGATTAGACATCACAGATAGCTGCATGTGTAAACAACTATTATATTAACTTTTGATTCTATTAAAATGTAAGTTGCATGCAAATCACAAAAAAATCTAGATTCCTCTATAAATTCTAAATAAATTAGAATATTCATAATGAAAGTAACAAGGAAAACACAAGGCCCAGGTGAAAATTAAAATGAAGTGTTACAAGATATTCCTAAAACATATCATTTCAACGGTAATCAAAGTTTTCAAGATCATGTATAAGAGAGGATACTCTCCAGTTCATTCAGTGGTAGTAGATTATTTTTATACCAAAAAGAGATAGAAACTATATCAAGGAGTATAACAGTCTCTTTATTCCTTTATAAAGAGGGTAACTTCTTTAACATACTACTAATGCTGCATTCCAGCAGTATAAGTAATAGTTAATTCAACATGAAAAGTTGATTTTATCCTTGGAATGGACAAGGGTAAATAAACAAATGAAATCTATTGTTGCTGTTCAGTCACTCAGTTGTGTCTGACTCTGTGATCCCATGGACTGCAGCACACCTGGTTTCCCTGTCCTTCACCGTCTCCTGGAGTTTGCTCAAACTCTTGTCCTTTGACTCGGTGTTACCATCCAACCATCTCATCCTCTGTCATCTGCTTCTCCTCCTGCCTTCAATCTTTCCCAGCAGCAGGGTCTTCTCCAATGACTCAGCTCTTTGCATTAGGAGGCCAAAGTATTGGAGCTTCAGCATCAGTCATTCTGATGAATATTCAGGGATAATTTCCTTTAAGATTGACTGGTTTAATCTCCTCACTGTCCAAGGGACTCTCAAGAGTCTTCCCCAACACCACAGTTTGAAAGCATCAATTCTCTGGCACTCAGCCTTATTTATGGTCCAACTCTCACATCTGTACATGACTACTCATAAAAACATATCTTTGACTATACAGACATTTATTGGCAAAGTGATGTCTGCTTTTGAATATGCTGTCTAGGTTTGCCATAGCTTTTCTTCTAAGGAGCAAGAGTCTTTTAATTGCATGGCTGTAGTCACCAGCCACAGTGATTTTCAAGCCCAAGAAAGTAAAATCTGTCACTGTTTCCATTGTTTTCTAATGTATTTGCCATGAAGTGATGGGGCTGGATGTCATGGTTTTAGTTTTTTGAATGTTGAGTTTTAAGCCAGCTTTTTCACTCTCCTCTTTCACCTTATTCAGTTGAGTTCAGTTCAGTAGCTCAGTCGCGTCCAGCACTTTGTGACCCCATGGACCACAGAATGCCAGGCTTCCCTGTCTATCACCAACTTCCGGAGATTACTCAAACTCATGTCCATTGAGTCAGCGATGCCATCCACTCATCCTCTGTCATCCCCTTCTCCTCCTGCCTTCAATCTTTCCCAGCATCAGGGTCTTTTCAAACGAGTCATTTCTTCACATCAGCTGGCCAAAGTATTGGAGTTTTGGCTTCAGCATCAGTCCTTCCAATGAATATTCAGGATTGATTTCCTTTAGGATTGACCGGTTGGATCTCCTTGCAGTCCAAGGGACTCTCAAGAATCTTCTCCAACACCATAGTTCAAAAGCATCAATTCTTCTGTGCTCAGCTTTCTTTATAGTCCAACTCTCACATCCATACATGACTACTGGGAAAATCATAGCTTTGACTAGACCTAGATAGCATAATCAAAAGCAGAGACATTAATTTGCCAACAAAGGTCCATCTAGTCAAGGCTATGTTTTGGAAGGAATGATGCTAAAGCTGAAACTCCAGTACTTTGGCCACCTCATGTGAAGAGTTGACTCACTGGAAAAGACTCTGATGCTGGGAGGGATTTGGGACAGGAGGAGAAGGGGACGACAGAGGATGAGATGGCTGGGTGGCATCACCAACTCGATGGATGTCAGTTTGAGTGAACTCCGAGAGTTGGTGATAGACAGGGAGGCCTGGTGTGCTGCTATTCATAGGGTCGCAAAGAGTCGGACATGACTGAGCAACTGAACCAAACTGACTAGACGGACCTTTGTTGGCAAAGTAACATATCTACTCTTTAATATGCTGTCTAGGTTGGTCATAACTTTTCTCCCAAGGACTAAGCATCTTTTAGTTTCATGGCAGCAGTCACCATCTGCAGTGATGTTGGAGCCCCCAAAAAATAAAGTCTGCCAATGTTTCCACTGTTTCTTCACTATTTGCCATGAAGTGATGAGACTGGATGCCACGATTTTTGTTTTCTGAATGTTGAGCTTTAAGCCAACTTTTTCACTTTCCTCTTTCACTTTCATTGAGAGGCTCTTTAGTTCTCACCGCTCCAATGCCATGCAGCCACCTTCACCTTATTCAAGAGGTTCTTTATTTAGTTCCTCTTCACTTTCTGTCATTAGGGTAGTGTCATCTGCATATGTGAAGTAATGGATATTTCTCCCAGCTTGAGAATCTTGATTCTCAATCTTGATTCCAGCTTGAGTTTCATTCAGCCTGGCATTTTGCATGATGTATTCTGCATAAGTTAAATAAGCAGGGTGACAATATGTAGCCTTGATGTACTCCTTTCCCAATTTGGAATCAGTCCATTGTCCCAAGTATGATTCTAGCTGTTGCTTATTGAGTCGCACACAGGTTTCTTAGGAAGCAGGTATTGTGCCTCCTAAGGTGGTCTGGTATTCCCATCTCTTAAAGAATTTTCCACAGTTTGTTGTGATCCACACTCTCAAAGGCTTCAGCATAGTCAATGAAGCAGAAATACATATTTTTCTGGAATTTCTTTTATTTTTTAATTAATTAATTAATTTTAATTAGAGGCTAATTACTTTACAATATTGTATTGGTTTTTCCATACATCAACATGAATCCGCCACAGGTGTACACGTGTTTCCCATCCTGAACCCCTTCCCACCTCCCTCCCCATATCACCCCTCTGGGTCATCGCAGTGTACCAACCCCAAGCATCCTGTATCCTGCATCAAACCTGGACTGGTGATTCATTTCTTTTATGATATTATACATGTTTCAATGTCATTCTCCCAAATCATCCCCCCCTCCCTCTCCCACAGAGTCCAAAAGACTGTTCTATACATCCGTGTCTCTTTTGCTGTCTCGCATACATGGTTATCATTACAATCTTTCTAAATTCCATATATATGCGTTAATATACTGTATTGGTGTTTTTCTTTCTGGCTTACTTCACTCTGTATAATAGGCACCAGTTTTATCCACCTCATTAGAACTGATTCAAATGTATTCTTTTTAATGATTGAGTGACCTGCCTCTTGAGAAATTTGTATGCAGGTCAGGAAGCAACTGTTAGAACTGGACATGGAACAACAGACTGGTTCCAATAGGAAAAGGAGTACATCAAGGCTGTATATTGTCACCCTGCTTATTTAACTTCTATGCATCATGAGAAACACTGGACTGGAAGAAGCACAAGCTGGAATCAAGATTGCCAGGAGAAATATCAATAACCTCAGATATGCAGATGACACCACCCTTATGGCAGAAAGTGAAGAGGAACTCAAAAGCCTCTTGATGAAGGTCAAAGAGGAGAGTGAAAAAGCTGGCTTAAAACTCAACATTCAGAAAACGAAGATCATTGCATCCGGTCCCATCACTTCATGGGAAATAGATGGGGAAACAGTGGAAACAGTGTCAGACTTTATTTTTTGGGCTCCAAAATCACTGCAGATAGTGACTGCAGCCATGAAATTAAAAGACGCTTACTCCTTGGAAGAAAAGTTATGACCAACCTAGATAACATATTGAAAAGCAGAGACATTACTTTGCCAACAAAGGTGCATCTAGTCAAGGCTATGGTTTTTCCAGTGGCCATGTATGGATGTGAGTTGGACTGTGAAGAAAGCTGAGCACCGAAGAAGTGATGCTTTTGAACTGTGGTGTTGGAGAAGACTCTTGGGAGTCCCTTGGACTGCAAGGACATCCAACCAGTTCATTCTGAAGGAGATCAGCCCTGGGATTTCTTTCCAAGGAATGATGCTAAAGATGAAACTCTAGTAGTTTGGCCACCTCATGCAAAGAGTTGACTCATTGGAAAAAACTCTGTGCTGGGAGGGATTGGGGGCAGGAGGAGAAGGGGACGACAGAGGATGAGATGGCTGGATGGCATCACTGACTCGATTGACATGAGTCTGAGTGAACTCCGGGAGTTGGTGATGGACAGGGAGGCCTGGCATGCTGTGATTCACGGGGTCACAAAGAGTCAGACACGACTAAGCGACTGAACTGATTGAACTCCCATTCTGAAGACTGTCTTTTCACCTTGCTTATAGTTTCTTTTGTTGTGCAGAAACTTTTAATTTTAATTAGATCCTATTTGTTTATTTTTGCTTTTATTTCCAATATTCTGGGAGGTGGGTCATAGAGGATCCTGTTGTGATTTATGTCAGAGAGTGTTTTGCCTATGTTCTCCTCTAAGAGTTTTGTACTTTCTGGTCTTATGTTTAGATCTTTAATCCATTTTGAGTTCATTTATGTGTATGGTGTTAGAAAGTGTTCCTGTTTCATTCTTTTACAAGTGGTTTACCAGTTTTCCCAGCACCACTTATTAAATAGATTGTCTTTTCTCCATTGAATAGAAGGAACATACCTCAACATAATAAAAGCTATATATGACAAACCCACAGTAAACATTATCCTCAATGGTGAAAAATTGAAAGCATTTCCCCTAATGTCAGGAACAAGATAAGGGTGCTCACTTTCACCACTACTATTCAACATAGTTTTGGAAGTTTTGGCCACAGCAATCAGAGCAGAAAAAGAAATAAAAGGAATCCAAATTGGAAAAGAAGAAGTAAAACTCTCACTGTTTGCAGATGACATGATCCTCTACATAGAAAACCCTAAAGACTCCACCAGAAAATTACTAGAGCTAATCAATGAATATAGTAAAGTTGCAGGATATAAAATCAGTACACAAAAATCCCTTGCATTCCTATACACTAATAATGAGAAATTAGAAAGATAAATTAAGGAAACAATCCCATTCACCATTGCAACGAAAAGAAGAAAATACTTAGGAATATATCTATCTAAAGAAACTAAAGACCTATATATAGAAAACTATAAAACACTGGTGAAAGAAATCAAACAGGACACTAATAGATGGAGAAATATACCATGTTCATGGATTGGGAGAATCCATACACTGAAAATGACTATATTACCCAAAGCAAACTATAGATTCAATGCAATCCCTATCAAGCTACCAAAGGTATTTTTCACAGAGCTAGAACAAATAATTTCACAGTTTATATGGAAATACAAAAAACCTCGAATAGCCAAAGCAATCTTGAGACAGAAGAACGGAACTGGAGGATCAACTTGCCTTACTTCAGGCTCTACTACAAAGCCACAGTCATCAAGACAGTATGGTACTGGCACAAAGACAGAAATATAGATCAATGGAACAAAACAGAAAGCCCAGAGATAAACCCACTCACCAATGGACACCTTATTTTTGACAAAGGAGGCAAGAATATACAATGGATTTTCTTTTCTTTTTCTCTTATCAAACAGATGTTGGCAATTTGATCATAGAAAAATCCAGGGAATGGAATCTATAAATACCATTTAATGCATCAACAGAGTAAACAGAATAAAGAGCATACATGGCAGATTCAGAATGCTTCTGCTAAGTTGATTCAGTCATGTCCAACTCTGTGCAGCCCCGTAGATGACAGCCCATCAGGCTCCACCATCCCTGGGATTCTCCAGGCAAGAACACTGGAATGGGTTGCCATTTCCTTCTCCAATGCACGAAAGTGAAATGTGAAAGTGAAGTCGCTCAGTTGTGTCTGACCTTCACGACCCCATGGACTGCAGCCTACCAGGCTCCTCTGTCCATGGAATTTTCCAGGCAAGAGTACTAGAGTGGGTTGCCATTGCCTTCTCCAAGATTCAGAATAAGTATTGTTAAAGTCTGATGTGTCTTCCTAGTATTAAGAAAATCTTAAAAAATCTGAAAAACAAAGAAAACTGCTGTAACATGATGAAGATTATCTACAAAACTCATATGGCACAACATCAGTCTTGAAAAATTGGGATATCATGTGAAAATACTTTTAAAATACTAAGTTATATAAGGTTTTCCACCAACAGCCTGTCATAAAGACTGTACTCATATTCCCAATTAGCATAATGAAAAAACAAAATATATTAATGACATAAAAATTTGAAAAAGACAAAAATCATAATTTTTCCAAGGTAATATAAGGTGTTATTGTAGAAAACTCAAAAGAATCTGTAGGTACACTAATAGAAAATGGGTCAATAATCTGAATAGACATTTTTTTTCAAAGAAGAAATGTAAATGGACAATAGGCACATTTTAGGAAATGCTTACCAAACTAAACATTAGAGCAATTCAAATTAAAATGACCGTGACATATCACCCCACACCTGTCAAAATGGCTAGCATCTAAATGTCTATGAATAACAAATATTACTTAGGATATATGGGAAAGAGAACCTTAGTACATTGTTGGTGGGACTGTGAATTGGCGCTGCCACAATGGAAAAGCTGTATGGATGTTCCTCAATTAATTATAATAGAAGTACCACATGATACAGGAATTAAGCTGCTGGGTATATATCCAAAGAAATGAAAACAGTAATTTGAAAAGGCACATGCACTCCAATGTTCATAGCAGCATTATTTACATTAGCCAATATATGGAAGCAACATAATTTCCCATCAACAGATAAGTGGATAAAGATGATAAGGTATATATACACAATGGAGTTTATTCAGTCATAAATGATGAAATTCTGCCATTTGCAAATATGGGTTTACCTACAGAATATTATGCTAAGTAAAATAAGTTAGACAGAGAATGACAAATACTGTGTATTAGGACTTATATGTAGAATCTAAAAAAAATAAAGCAAATGAATGTATGTAACAAGATGGAAAGATTCACAGATAACAAAGAACAAACTAGTGGTTACCAGTCAGGAGAGGAAAGGAAGGAGGAGTAAGATAGGGTTATGGACTAAAGAGACACAAGCTACTAACTATAAAATAAATAAGCAAGAAGAATATATTGTACATCAAGCACAAGGAAGTATATTGCACAAGTTTTCAGTTATTATTTCTTCAAATAAGTTCTTTATCATCTGTCTCTTCTTTTTCTCCATAGTGTGGATATTGTTCCACAAATCTTTTAAATTATCCTCATTTTTATAATTCTTTTCCCTTTTTTCTGTTCAACTTAACTGATTTCCTGTTTACTATAAAGACTATATGTCTAAAGACTATATGTCTTTCAAGTTGCTGATCTGTTTCTCTATCTAATCTATTGTTGACTCCTTTAGTGTATTTCTTTTTTCACTTTTGTATTCTTCATCTTTGGCTCTTTATATTTTAATTCTGTTAAAATCCTCATTGTGTTCATTCGTTCTTGACCCAAGTTCATTGAGCATCTTTATGATCATTACCATGAACATTTTATCAGATGAATTGCTTATGTCTACTGTGTTTAGTTCATCTGGGTTTTGTCTTGTTCCTTTGTTTGGAACATACTTCTGTCTCCTTATTTTGTCTCATTCTTTGTGTTAATTTCTGTGTATTAGATAAGTCTGTTATCTTTTCTGATCTTGGAGAAATGACTTTATGTAAGAGACATCCAATGGGACCCAACAATAAGCTCACCATTGGTCACTACAGGTTCTCCATATATGAGCTATATGGATCTTTCTATTGTATCAGAGTTCACCATTGTGGGCACACTGGTTAGGCATTTGGCTATTGGGCCATGCCCCATGCAGTGACTATCAGTTCACATATGGTCAGGTTCAGTTCTTGGTACAAGTGGCTGCAGAGCCCTGGGGGCAGGTGGTAAGAGCAGGGCTGGTTCTGGCCCATTGTTGAGTGGGTGAGCCTCTGGAGTAAACAAGCTAGAGAGGGGACTCCAAAATGATGCTCACCAGAACCAGAATCCTCAGTGTAGAATGAGCTCTCCAAAATGGCTGTTTCCAGCAACTCCATCCCAAGGGGATTGCCATTGCTTCCTGACTCTCCAGGAGTTTCTGCAAGGTCAGAAAGTCAGACTCACCCAGGTTTCTTTCAAATTTCTGCCTCTGTGCTGGGCCTCAGAGTGTGGGAGATTTTGTGCATCCTTTAAGAGTGGAGTTTCTGTTTCCAACAGCCCTCTGGTTTGGCCATACACAAGCCCCACCTGCCTTGAAAGCTATAGATTCTGATGGCTCGTTTTTCCAGTGCAGAACCTCTGCGTTAGGAGCCTGATGTGGCACTTGCACCCTTCACTCTTTGCAACTGTGTTTAATCCTCCTATTTTAATCCTGAGGCTCCTCCACTGGCCTCAGCCCCACCAGAAAACACAGGGTTTCCCTGGCCCCCCAACCCCCAGTTCACCCTCAGGTCACATTTGAGGCGAGGGACACTGCCCTGAAACAGGCAAGGCCCTCCAGCCAGAGGGCCTGGCGGCGAGGGGGCAGTGCCACTCCGTCCACACCCCAGGGCAGGTGTTTGTGGTGTCTGATTCTGCGAGCGTGCATCTGGGTGTGGCCTGTGTGTGTGTGTGTGTGTGTGTGTGTGTGTGTGTGTGTCTGTGAGTGTGTTTGGCCAGAGGTGGGGGCCGAGGCTGGGGGAGGCACTTCTGGGATTCAGGGCACATTGACTTTGAAGGGGCTTCCGGGGACACTTTCGTAGCCCCACTTGACGATGAGGATGTAGTCCCCTTTTTCCTTGATGGTGTAGGTGACGTTGTACACCCGGTTCCCCATGTGCTTCACGTACACCTCCTCACAGGGGGTCTTGGGCCCGTGCACGCCCACCATCATCATATTGGTGCCTGCTTTGCTGCAGTCCACAGTGAAGGAGTTCTTCTGGCCCACAAAGGCCTGGGACAGCCCGGGGCCCCGTGTCACCACCTTGCTGGCATCTGAGGAGAACTTGCCTACCCAGGAGGTAAGTCTTGAATATATTGCATTTCCACCCCTCCTACCCATCTCCTTGTGATTCCTTCTTTATATGTGTATTTGTGGAAAATTTTTTCTGTTAGTCTTTGGGTCATTCTCACAGACTGTTTCTTTATAAATAGTTAGCATTTGGCATTCTGTGGGTGGAGGTGACTTCAGGGCCTTCCTATTCTGCCATCTTGGCCATGTTTGAGACAGATTAGCTTTGAGTATATGTATATTTCATACCAATCATAGCCATAAATGATGGATTCAAACACTTGTGAGAGTAAATATTTAGTTTGGTAAATTAACACATTGTATAATGACTGCCACAATATCTATTCAATTTTTAGAGACATCTATGATAGGAAGTCAGGGAAGGCAATGGTACCCCACTCCAGTACTGTTGCCTGGAAAATCCCATGGATGGAGGAGCCTGGTAGGCTGCAGTCCATGGGGTCGCACAGTTAGACACAACTGAAGCAACTTAGCAGCAGCAGCAGCAGCAGCAGCATGATAGGAAGTCAAGCAAAGCAATAAGACATCTCAAAGAGTTAACAGCATGTTACAATGGGGATTCTGGGCCATACAATATATGAGTGTTATCCTGACCAAGCATATAGTATAAACAAGATAGTCCATAAGTCATCAGTTTCTGGGACAGCACTGCAGTCTTTTTGAAGACAGTGTACTATTCCCATCTTGTTTTACCCATCAGGGTCAGATGATCGAGCAATAAATTAATTTTGGTTGCAAAAAATGTGAGGCTGAAGCTCACTTCTTTTGGTCATTATATAAACTAGGGACAATATATATCCACCATTGCTGAGTTAAGTTACTCAGGCTATGGAAATAAAGAGACTAGAAGGGCTAGGGGAGAAGGCAATGGCACCCCACTCCAGTACTCTTGCCTGGAAAATCCCATGGACAGAGGAACCTGGTGGGCTGCAGTCTATGGGGTCACTAAGAGTCGGACACGACTGAGCAACTTCACTTTCACTTTTCACTTTCATGCATTGGAGGAGAAAATGGCAACCCACTCCAGTATTTTTGCCTGGAGAATCCCAGGGATGGGGGAGCCTGGTGGGCTGCCGTCTATGGGGTCGCACAGAGTTGGACACGACTGAAGCAACTTAGCAGCAGCAGCAGCAAAAGGGCTAGACTAATGATTAAAGTTATTTTCTTATTTATTAATAAACTTCCCCATTTGCAAGCCTATAAGAAGCAGTTAGTCCCATTCACTAAAGATGTTAAGTAGTAAATAAAAGAATATAATCATAATTCAGAAAAACAAGGCAGAGTTAAATACTTCTTTAACAAACAGCCACTCAATGTTAAACAAAATCTTTTTAAAGCTTTTAAGATATTGATGCTTTTGAACTGTGGTGTTGGAGAAGACTCTTGAGAGTCCCTTGGACTGCAAGGAGATCTAACCAGTCCATTCTAAAGGAGATCAGTCCTGGGTGTTCTTTGGAAGGACTGTTGCTAAAGCTGAAACTCCAATACTTTGGCCACCTCATGTGAAGAGTTGACTCATTGGAAAAGACTCTGATGCTGGGAGGGATTGGGGGCAGGAGGAGAAGGGGACGACAGAGGATGAGATGGCTGGATGGCATCACCGACTGGATGGATGTGAGTTTGAGTGAACTCTGGGAGTTGGTGATGGACAGGGAGGCCTGGCGTGCTGCAACTCATGGGGTCACAAAGAGTTGGACACGACTGAGCTACTGAACTGAACTGAACTGAAGATATTGAATCGTCCTTAACATTGTATCTAGTTCTGCATTAGTCTATGCTATGAACTCTTTGGAGAAAAAGGCTATTGGAAAACAAATAAGCACTTAAACAAATCTAAACCCATAATTAGATTTTGAAACTTCCTAAAGACCTTTTATTTTTACCAACATAGAAGGAATACAAGAGAGAGTAGCACTTTTAAATACCATAAATCACTTTGGGGTTTTTAATAATGTCTGTGAGAAAATAATTCAATTTAAGGTGCTAACATCTGAAAAAAATCATTTCGAGTTCATTTATATTTGAAGTGAGTAACAACATTCGCATTTATAAACTGTCACTATTTACTGCACTTTCCATGCTTTATGACACTCCACAACTCTTAAATTTATTTTACCAGCTATTACATTCATAAAATAAATATTTACAATTTAGACAAGACAATCTCTGTAATAATACTAGTCAACAACAGTTCTTATTCATTTCTATTGACTGAAAAGTAAACACAGGAATTGAAATAGAAAAATATATCTGTTATGATAAAGAAAAGAGTTTAATAAAACTTAATCTCATTGAGAATTTTTCTTAAACTGATTAGTTACTCCAAGTTCTTCATTCAGTGATAAATGCCTTTTTCAGCTCACAGAAGAAGTCAAATAATTTACCTGAGTAAAGAAAGTCCTTTTGAGTTCAAAAATAGTGCTTCAAAATAGTTTTCCTTACTTGAATTATTGTGCCTTCTAAAAAGGAGACAAATTTCTGATACATTTTTCTTTCTTAAACAGGGATTTATAATAATTATTATTTACAGAATCATGCCAATTACCACAAACATTTCTCCATAACCCCAAATGCATATATTGTTTCATAGCCTTCATATCCTCAATAACACATAAATAGCATAGTATTTTATTAAAGTGAAGTCGCTCAGTCATGTCCGACTCTTTGCAACCCCATAGACTGTAACCTACCAGGCTCCTCTGTCCATGGGATTTTCCAAGCAAGAATACTGGAGTGGGCTGCCATATCCTTCTCCAAGGTATCTTCCCAACCCAGGTATCAAACCCAGGTCTCCCACATTGTAGGCAGACGCTTTTACTGTCTGAGCCACCAGGGAAGTCCCATGTTTCATTAATCATGTATTTTGTCCTGTGGGTTTGATAGTCTGTTCAATAGTTTGATTAAATCAGCTATAATTTCCGTGAGTAGAGGAACCTATATTTTGCTTTCCCAGTATTTATTTCAATTATGGAAGACATAACTACATAGTTAATTGTTTTAAATAATTGAATAAAGAGTAAAGTAGTCAGCATCCAATTAAATAAATTAAAAAAAAAACAAGTATGCATATATAAGTAAATTTAAAGACAGAAGGTGGTAAATCATACCTTCTAACATAAGTCATATATTATTGAAATGCATATATTTTGTTTTCCTATATTGTTGCAAAAAGACAGAAATAAAACCTATCTTAAATGAAAGCTTTTAATGAATTTCTCCACTTTTTAAAGGAAATTATTTTCATTTTTTGATTTCTTTAAAAATATTTATATTCCTAACATACATGTTGCTTAAATAAAATAGATTTTCTAAATATATGCTTTGTAATTAAAAGTGTTTGTCTTTGTATATGTATGATTGAGTTTCTTCACTATTCACCTAAAACTATTATAACATTATTAATTGGCCATACCCCAATACAAAATAAAAAAAAAATTTTTTTAAAGAAAATCAATGTGTAGTTAGGAAATATTCTTTCATTAGAAGTTATATTTTTTAATTTACAGAACTTTGTCATTTGCAACATAAAATTTAAAATACAGTGAAGTGATGAGTTTAATTATAGATTAATCAGATTTAAACTCTTTTTATGTTCAACAACTGTACAGTCATTCATTCCATAAGTGATTCATGCAAATAAATATAATATATATTAAAATATATATTAAATGTAACTCTATAGATTTTCCTACTGGTGCACATAACTTATCCAGTTTGAATAAAAGGCATCATTTTATTTTTAAATAATTTAAACATGATTTTCATATTTCCATTAATTTCAAAATACAACAATACCATATTTAAAAGTTCATTGAAACTTGTAAAAAAGTGAATTGTAAGTCACCTTTTAATTACTTTCCTCAAAGACAATAAACTCTTCGTTAGCTATGAGGTTATGGTGTATGTAAAGCACTATAGATTCATTTAAATTTTTATGAAACGTTAAATAGGCTTCCATAAAACTTTTATGATAATTCAGCCAGAGTCAATATTTGCTTCTTTATCTCCCCCACATAATGCAGCTCTATGGTAAATTAGTTTGTTCAGTAATACCTGAAGATAAACAGGGACTACACTAGAAATATTCATTGAGCTACTGGTTTTGATCATCCATCTTTTCATCTATTGGTTTGTCTT
Organism: Bos indicus; assembly: GCF_029378745.1. Taxonomy (NCBI): domain Eukaryota; kingdom Metazoa; phylum Chordata; class Mammalia; order Artiodactyla; family Bovidae; genus Bos; species Bos indicus. The sequence continues at coordinate 22,360,381 of NC_091776.1, read as the reverse complement.
TAAACAAGCAGTGTTTATAGTGAATTTATAATGTATTTAGTGAGTTTCTAGCATGTACCAGCAATTATCCACCCAAGGTACTGAAGAAGGTTGGGGAATAAAAGTGATAAACTTTGTCATATTGAATGCTAGATTTTGAGGAAGGAAAAAACACATACCCATATCCATACACTCATACGGAGAAGGCAACGGCACCCACTCCAGTACTTTTGCCTGGAAAATCCCATGGATGGAGGAGCCTGGGAGGCTGCAGTCCATGGGGTCGCTAGAGTCGGACACGACTGAGTGACTTCACTTTCACTTTTCACTTTCATGCATTGGAGAAGAAAATGGCAACCCACTCCAGTGTTCTTGCCTGGAGAATCCCAGGGATGGGGAAGCCTAGTGGGCTGCCGTCTATGGGGTTGCACAGAGTCAGACATGACTTAAGCAACTTAGCAGCATACACTCATAAACACATAACTAAAAAACAAAATCAGTAAAGAAGTGATATTTCTATAATGATAAGCACAACAATAGGGTTGAGGAAGTCAAGTAGTAGGTGATCTCTATTAAACAGAGCAAAGAAAGGTCTCGGATATGAAGACATTTGCATTCACACAGGAAAAATGAGAAGATGATAGTCATGCAAAGAGGAAAGGAAGGAAAGAAGAACTTTAAAGCGGGAAAAGGCAGTGCAGGAGTTCTAAAGCAGAAATGAGCAGGGCATATATAAGGAACAGAAAGAAGACAAGAGTGGCTGAAGCATAAGGAGGAACAAGAGCTAAGTTCAGAGAAGCTAGGTAACATAAGCTAAACCAAACTACTACAAGTGTAAGCACAAACTTAAAGACTGTCTTGCAATTATATAGAAATATAAAGAGGTAAAATGCATCTGAAATAGAAGCAAGATCTCATGTGCAAGACCACATTAATAGACTTGAACAGACTAATGTTTGTAATAAGTATACCCCCTACATGTGTAATGTGTCCACACAATAGACTTCTATCCCTTATTCATGTATCTGGATCAAGACAGAGGCAGGCTGATGGAACTGCTCTGGTCCTAATAGTAATTCAGCTGTAAAATATCAGAGACATGAGTCCTCCAAGATTGCCCTTGGCAATAACATTCAGCTAGCAGAGGGCACAAAGAGTCATGAGTGGAAGACATTTTTTCTTTTACAGGCCAAGGGTAGGAGAGGCATGAGTTACTTACATTCACCTTAGTAGAATAGAACACAATCACATGGCCACACGTAACAAGAAGGGAGGACAGGAACTATGATCTAGGAAGATGTAGAAATGATGTTTAATAGACCCTGCTACAATGCTATATTTCTATATTTTGGACATAGTACTCATCTATATAAGAGGTAAGTTGTCTTCACCATTATTTTAGGACTAGGCAGGACATAAGATACTCTTTAAAATTAGATATAAGATGTTCTTTAGTGGATACTTGTAGTTTATACAGCCTTTTAAACCTTTTTATATAGCTAATATAATTATATAGTTTATATAGCTATTTTAGACCTACTGTATAGCCCATGGAAGGCTTCCCAGGTGGCACAGTGGGAAAGAATCCACCCACCAATGCAGGAGACAAAATAGACATAGATTGGATCCCTGGGTTGGGAAGGATCCCCTGGAGAAGGAAATGGAAATCTACTCCAGTATTTTTGCCTGGAAAATTTCATGGACAGAGGAGCTAGACAGGCTATAGTCCGTGGGGTCACAGAGTCAGACACAAATGAGTGACTTGAGCACAAAGCACATGGAACTCTGCTCAATGATATGTGGCAGCCTGGATGAAAGGGGAGTTTGAATGAGAATGGATACATGTATATGTATAGCTGAGTCTCTTTGCTACTCATCTGAAAATATCACAGTATCGTTAATTAGCTATACCCCAATATAAAAATCTTTTTTTTTCTAAAGCACTATTTTAAATATTTCTTATCTATAAATACTTAACTACTATACTTTTGGTAATAGAGAAATACAAACTTGGTAGAAAGACATGGTTATTTTTGTTCAGAAATTATAACAACATTTATCTTGAAATCTGATTTATCAAGAGGAAATACTCTGAAATGACTTCCCTGGAGTTTTGAGGCTAACTTGATTAAATCTGCATGTACAAAAGAAATATGTACTTAAAGCTTGACATGATCTTCAGCAACTACTTTGTACCACCTATGAGTATACATTGAACCAGCCATCAATTCTTAAGCAGTTCTTGATTATATTTATTCATTGTCTGATTTTAATGCATATGAATGAACCTCCTATCAACATTTCAGAAAGTCGGTACCCTAGGCTATCATTTGAGAAAACATTATTCTGTATTGTTCTTTAGTCCCAATAGATATACTGGATTAGAGAAATAATCTTGGTCAAATGGTTTGGATGATATCCAATCTAGCCACTCCTCTAGGTATTTTATGTTTATCCCTAAAAGCCAGACCACACAGACATGAGTTTACTGAGCTTTAATATTAAGTCCTTGGCCCCTGTCTAAAGAAATTGCAGTATCTAGCCATTTGAAATCTGTGACTGTATTATCTGTATGAAAACTACAGAAAAAGCTATCATTCTGGGCTCCTTAGATAGAGTCCCTGATGAAGTTTGCGGAGAAGGCAATGGCACCCCACTCCAGTACTCTTGCATGGAGAATCCCATGGACGGAGGAGCCTGGTGGGCTGCAGTCCATGGGGTCGCTGGGAGTCGGACACGACTGAGCGACTTCACTTTCACTTTTCACTTTCATGCATTGGAGAAGGAAATGGCAACCCACTCCAGTATTCTTGCCTGGAGAATCCCAGGGATGGGGAGCCTGGTGGGCTGCCGTCTATGGGGTCGCACAGAGTTGGACACGACTAAAGTTACTTAGCAGTAGCAGCAGATGAAGTTTGAAGCTTGTTTTGTTTTTGGTGGAAGTATGCAAGTTATAATTAACTTCTCCTAAGGAATTAATGTTCTTTTCCTTTCATGTGATGATAGCTCTACAAGTGAGCATGTTTCATCCTATCAACTGGACTACTATAAAGATGAGTAAACAATCAGATGCTCAATTATGGAGTATTAGTGTGGTTTTGGAGAAGGCAATGGCACCCCACTCCAGTACTCCTGCCTGGAAAATCCCATGCATGGAGGAGCCTGGAAGGCTGCAGTCCATGGGGTCGCTAGAGTCAGACACGACTGAGCGACTTCACTTTCACTTTTCACTTTCATGCATTGGAGAAGGAAATGGCAAACCACTTCAGTGTTCTTGCCTGGAGAATGCCAGGGACGGAGGAGCCTAGTGGGCTGCCATCTATGGGGTCACACAGAGTCAGACACGAATAAAGTGACTTAGCATCAGTATGGTTTTACTTTCCTTCTCTCCTTAGGATATAGGTAGATATATCTATGACATAAAAAGTGAAAATGTTAGCTGCTCAGTCATGTCCAGCTCTTTGTATCCCATGGACTGTAGTTTGCCAAGCTCCTCTGTATATGGAGTTCTCCAGGTAAGCATACTCAAGTGGGTAGCCATTCCCTTTTCCAGGGGATCTTCCTGACCTAGGGATCGAACCCTGACCTCCTGCCTTGCAGGCAGATTCTTTACTGTCTGAGTCACCATGAAAGCCCATACATACGTACATGCCTCTCTCTATCTATTTATCTATCCATGGGTGTGTGCTCAGTTGCTTCAGTCCTGTCCAACTCTTTGTGACCCTATAAACTGTAGCTTCCCAGGCTCATTTGTCCATGAAATTCTACAGGCAAGATTACTGGAGTGGTTTGCCAATTCCTCCCCCATGGGATATTCCCAGGGATCAAACCTGCATCTCTTATGTCTCCTGCATTAGCAGGCAGGTTTTTTACCACTAGTGCCACCTGGGAAGCCCATATATATATATTTTAATGTATATTTTATATATATATATTTTTTTATTACATATATTACATATAGTATATACCAGTTCTAATGAGGTGGATGAAACTGGAGCCTATTATACAGAGTGAGTAAGCCAGAAAGAAAAACACCAATACAGTATACTAACACATATATATGGAATTTAGAAAGATGGTAATGATAACCCTGTATGTGAGAGAGCAAAAGAGACACAGGTGTATAGAACAGTCTTTTGGACTCTGTGGGAGAGGGAGGTGGGGGGATGATTTGGGAGAATGGCATTAAAACATGTAAAATATCATATAAGAAATGAATCACCAGTCCAGGGTTGATGCAGGATACAAAAGGCTTGGGGCTGGTGCGCTGGGATGACTCAGAGGGATGGTATGGGGAGGAAGTTGGGAGGGGGCTTCAGGATGGGGAACACGTGTACACCCCTGGCGGATTCATGTTGATGTATGGCAAAGCCAATACAATATTGTAAAGTAAAAAATAGTAATAATAATAATAAAAAGAGAAAAAAAAAGAGAACAGAAAAAAATAAAAAATAAATAAAAAATATAATGTATCTATATATAAAGATATTTTTCTACTGATACTTTGATTTCTATTTTACCCTTTTTTTCAGTATTGTTTTACATATATATATATATATATATACACACACATGTGTGTATATATATATATATACTATATATGTATGTCTTTTTAGGGAAGCCCATATACATCTACATGCATAAATTTATTCATAAGTAATACATGTGTACATATACATATACATTTTTTTCTACTGATACTTTGTTTTGGTTTCTATTTCATTCTTTTTCAGTATTGTTACCTGTCTCAATGCTTTAGGGAAAGATGAACATCTGCACAAATAAAAATGATACATCTGAGGGATCAGGATGGGGAACACATGTATACCTGTTGCGGATTCATTTTGATATTTGGCAAAACTAATACAATTATGTAAAGTTTACAAATAAAATAAAATTTAAAAAAAATGATACATCTAAAGATTCACTAAAGCAATTGTTACAGGTGATTTTTCAACAAGACTGCTCACAATTTTCTCCTCATTCCTCACGGCTGTGGTCAACACCACTGCCTACATGATTGGGCACGTCAGGACTTACTTTATGTGGTATATACAAGTTTTATTTCCTTATGACTCTGTATGTTTACAAAAGACTTAAGCAATTTTCTGGAATGGCTCAGAAGGCTGTCTCTTATTGCAATTGTACTGCAATGCCTAGGACATCCTCTCGCATTAATATATAAATGCATGCACATAAGCATGATCTTTGATTTAAACAGAAAGCACTTCCGAGGTCCAAGGATCTTAAAACATAAGACAGAGCAGACAACTTAGGGAAGCTGAGAAAAACATTTGATTGTAGAGCCATAAATAGGGAACTCAAACTATTTTTTCAGCAAGTTCTTTTAACAGTAACAAAATGCAGACTATTCTGCCTTTCTCTTTCTTGGGTTAGTCTCCTGTCAAACTCTTAGAGGCAATAAAGTTCTGAAAGCAGTCTAAAACTAACGAACAATGGAAATCTCAAGTACCTGCTAAGGAAACAGTGGATGGGTGTTATCATTAAGTACCAATTAGCTTGAATAGGAGGCAAATATGAGTCACAGTATCTGTATAGCACTTGACATTTTACAAGTTGCTTTCTCATACAGTATTTCATTTGATATTCAGAGAAAAGAAAACAATAATAAAAACAAATGAAGGAATAAGCAAAGAAACATTGTAGTAAAGAAAGAAAAGCACTGTTATCCTCTGATTTCACAATTGCAGAATTTGAAGTTCAGAAAGGTTAAATGACTGCTCAGAGTTTCATGATTAGTTAACAACACTGTTCTAGGTTAGAGTTAATAGATAGATCACCTTATTCAAGACCTGTGCATTGTTTCATAAGTAACTTATTAATTATTTTACCAATTCTCCATGCCAGAACACATAAGAAAGATGGAATCTATTCAGACGTACTCTGAAAATTTTAATAAATAGTGTCAGAGTTGTGTGGCATGCTGATTTCAGGTCAGATAAAAGAAGCAATTTTCTTAGAAGCCTCTATATTTTTTTTCACTAAAAGTTTATAAATATCAATATTGGTAACCGTTACAGTACAAAGTGAACTTTGATCGTGGTCTTGAAAATTGCATTATCTAGCTTCATAGATTCCATATTTGGAAATAGCTATAATTTCAAATATTCACTATATAATTCTATCTGGCTGCAGTAAAGCTGTACATAACACTCTGTATACCTAACTCATTGTGAAGCATGTCAAATTCAATGAGCAGTAGAGCATAGCTGGGTTGTGGAAACCTCTCCCTTTTTCTCTGCTTCAGTGCTCCTTGTCTTGACCCAGGAAAGATATACCAGCATTTTATCATCGCAGTTAAACTATCAAACAATACAAGTTATATCACTAAGAAGTTGAGGGAGAAAGGAATCTACTGTTGTATTGTTTTATAAGTATAATTCATTTTTTTAAGAAATGAAAATATTTAGCAACATTAAATGAGCAAGAGTGAATTTTCCCTTTTGACAAGTTGACCTCTGTTGGGAAGATATAATTAAAACAAAACCTACTCCCAAATCAGAAAACCTCTCCACAAAGATAGAAGAGAAAGAACACAGTTTTATTATTAAATAAGCATTCAAGCAGAATGTTATGTGCATTACATACAACCCAATAAAAGACTGCAGTGATAGAAGTCTCACCCTTTGTATAGCCAAGCAGATATGACCCATTACATATGCATTCTCAAGATAAAAAATAACTAGTCCTCAAGCAAGAGGACTTGTTGGAACTATTTACCACAGGAAATTCATTATAGATTCATTTGGTCTTTGGTGGACCACCTGTGTTTATTAATTGTTTTAATCCAAAGGGAAATGAACTTCTACCATCTTTTCAATAAGAGGAAAATTTGCATCTTGAAGCAAGGCACCCACTGAAGTTAGGCTCCTACTTTTCAAAAACACCTGGGAGATAGAGGTCCTTTCTTCTTTAATGATTATAATTTCAAAGAGATGATTTCTAGGCCCTTGAGAAAGACATTTCAGGGCACTAAATTTGGCAAGAGGCTTATTTAGCTTTTAAAAAGATATTCACATACTTCAAAGGGACAGAAAGAACTGGAACTTCCCTCGCAGTCCACTGGTTGACTCCATGATTCCATTGCAGGGAGCAAGGGTTTGATTCCTGGTTGGGGATGATCCAGCAGGCTGTGGCATGACCCCCTCCAAAAAAAAGAGAGAGAGAGAGAAAGGGAGCAAAGTCTCTTCCCTTATTTTCAACAGGGAAAATTAAGCCTTTAAAATTTTTTTTTTGTATTTGCCTTGATATCCTATGTAGATTATGAACCTATATAGAGAGATTGAGTTTTCAACATACTCCTTACTAAATAATGCAATGTGGTGAAAAAGTCATTTTTAGGGCACTTTTCTGAAAGGCTACATTTTATTCTTGGAAATACATTATTTATATTAACTATTAATTACTATTTCTATTAGTAACAACTAGTAACTAATAACTATTCAAAATCTGACGAGGGTAGGGCAAAGGAGGTGACATCCACAGAATGAGTGATCTTTCTTTCAGGCAAACAGAAGCATTGTACTGAATCTGCTCTTTTATTTCTAAATAATATGCTTTTCTCTGAGCTCTGAGACTCTTCCTTAAAGATCATATTTTAGCCTATTATGCTGTCTAGAAGATCTGATTTCCCTATTATCCTTTGTCACCTCACAATTTGTTTACATATGTATGCATATCATTTAGCAATCATGAAAAGAATTCTATGCTTCTTCATTCATTTCCAAGAAAGGAGGAGGGAGACTTTCACTGAGCTTAAAGTTTATGCACAAACATTATAGATATTCACATTATTTTTAAATTGAATACTTTTTTTTGCTTTAAATTTCTAATTTGGATATGTTTGAAAAATTAAAAGTACTGTAGTATAAATTGGCTATATCATAACCAAGTTAAATTCACTATGTACCAAAATGTTTAGATTTTAATAAAACCTGTGGGAGCAAGATAATAGCTTAAGAAGATCCATATTAGTTAGACTTTAAAGATATCTCAGATTCTTCACGTGTTTCTGTGAAATTAATATCTGTATATATACCTATGTGTGTGAAGCTCATGTATGTGAACATATGTGTGTATGTGTTATACATATACGATTGTGTTTGTGATACCCTCAGTTATTTCAGTGTAGCATTTTACTGCTTTACAAAAGACAATGTATTTGAGACTTTGCTTTTCATGATTGTTGCTATGTCCTCAAACTTTGAATCAGTTACTGATGCTGACAATTTTTTTTTTAATTTCTAATTTTTTTATTACATATAGCATTGCAATAAAAATCAGATAATTTTTAGGCACACTACTTTAGTTTGGGTCTTGACTACAATAATTATTGGCTGCATGACTTTGAACAAGACAAGCTCTGTGTCTCGGCTTCCGCATGCCTGAAATAAAAGTACTTTCCTCATCAGTAGTTGTAAGGGCTTAATGAGTCAATATACATAGAAAGACACTGTTTGGTGCCATGAGTTGGAAATTTGTGGATTCCTATTTTCGTTTCTACTTTGCAGGTAACCACTAAAGTGGTTTTGGGTGTGTGGTCCTTATCTTGACCTCTAAAGCTTTCTCCTCTCCTTTAAACAACAAAACAGAATGAAACAAAAAACCAAAACTGGTTTTTAATTAGCTATGATTTAAAATCCTATCTCCTTTTGTCCAAAAACAATAAGAAACAAATATATTTTATTATATAATATAACTGAACTATTTCATAAATTGTAGATATCTGCTCTGCATACAGAGAAAGAAACGGAAGATATATTAAGATATCTGAATATCATTTAATGTGTTCTTAATTTAAAATGAGATGTCTCCTTAAAGAAAAACACACAACATGAGAGTTGTGAGTTCACATTTTATACAGGGTCTTACTGAGGACTAAAGCTAAGGAGACAGCCACTCAGTAACTCTGAGTAAACTACTGTGAAGACGTAGGAAGGAGCCAGTATATATTTGATTTTGAGTGGCTGGGAAATACATGTAGTCAAGCATATATCTTGATGAAATATTACCACTAATCACAAAGAACAGATATCTCGAATTAATGACTTGAATATTTTTCTCTATATGGGAAGATACAAGAATTCACTGAAATTCTTCCTGAGACACACATCTAACTATCTAGGGTCTCACTTATCCAAACCACAAAGTGTCTTATCCTGTTTTTTTCATCCAGGATTCCTTTCAGGATGCAATCTTTTTGCAGGCGACTGTAGTAGGTTGCAACTTAATCTTTGTATAACTGGTTGATGAGTGATGCTCTTTTTTATTTTTCCACAGATAGTTTTAAAACAGTTTTGACTATAGAACATTTTAATCATATCAATTCTTATGCAGACACCTCAAATTTAGGAGGGACAGGACAAGCCCATTTTTCTAGTATGCCTCATATACAAATACACAGAGACCAACTTTTCATGAAATGCTAGGGTATCCATTGTTCTAACAAGATACAGTTAAAAATTTGTGCTTTGGATAAACTGTTGTTGTTGTTCAGACACTAAGTCATGTCTTACTCCTTGTGATCCCATGGCCTGCAGCATGACAGTATCCTCTCTTCTCCACTATCTCCCAGAATTTGCTCAAACTCATGTCCATTGGGTCAATCATATTATCTAGCCATCTCATCCTCTTCCACTCCCTTCTCCTTTTGCCTTCAATCTTTCCCAGCATCAGAGTCTTTTCCAATAAGTTGGCTCTTTGCACTGGTGGCCAAAGTATTGGACCTTCAACTTCAGCATCAACCCTTCCAATGAATATTCAGAGTTGATTTCCTTTAGGGTTGATTGGTTTGATCTCCTTACAACCCAAGGAACTCTCAAGAGTCTTCTCCAGCACCACAATTCAAAAGCATCAATTCTTCGGTGCTCAGCCTAAGTTAAGGTCCAACTCTCACATTCCTATGTGACTACTGGAAAAAGCATAGCTTTAACTATATGAACCTTTGTCAGGAAAGTGATGTCTCTGCTTCTTGATACTCTGTCTAGGTTTGTCATAGTTTTTCTTTCAAGGAGCAAGTTTCTTCTATTTTCGTGGCTGCAGTCACCACAGTGATCAACTGAAAGGATTACTAATCATTCACCCATATAATCTCTTTCTTAAAATAATCTCTTGATTTTTGTAGCCACAAAAAAATGACCATAGCTTTAACAGTTATTTTAAGAGTAACATCAGTATCATAAGATAGTGAAAATTACATACTCAGGAAAATAACCCCTGCAAGGGAGTCAAACATCAGTGTGTCATGTTTTGTTGAAATGGTGCCAAACAGAGGGAGTGTACCATAAAATATCAGAAGTATAAAATAAGGATTCTACCAGCACTTTGTTTTGGTTTGTTAGAAGATGTAAACTCCATCGATTAAGTAACATTTGTTTTAAGCCAGAGTCTCTGCTCCTTAATACAGATTTGCAACACACATGGAATACTCTAATGGGAAATTCTGGCAGATGAGAGTTATTGATTCCTCTAATTCTTTCTGATCCCAGGTTTTCATCTTTTAATATGGCCTATGTCCTCAAATACTCATTAGGCTTCTCAGAAGTCTCAGTTTTGATATAATATTATCTAACTTAAGAGTTTATTATGAATATATCTAGAATCATTCTGTAAATATAAAATGGTATGTGAAAAAAGTTAGTTTGATTTAATATTAAATTTATAAAAATAACAAATGTAAAGAGACTCTACAGCTGAGGACAAATATGAAGACTATATGTTTTTCTTATAAACCTAAATCAGTGAAAGTCATTGGACAATTTTGTAGCAGCAACAGTCAGATAAAATATTCTTGAAACAGCCAGAGATGTCATATTTATTTTAAATTCAAGTGACATTACCTTTCTGGCAGAAGATAGCATCTCTGATTAACTTCAGGGTCTTAACATAATGGCTAGCCACTAGATAGATTAAGCTTATATAGAGGATGACAGATGATGACTGAGTCTCACACATTGGATGTTTTCAGTCACACTACACACATGAGTGATTTTGTGTTACACCATATATATAGATAGTAACTGTAGATTTTTAATATAAAAGATATAAATATATGCTAAGTTCTACTTTTTTCTTGTATCATAGGTGGAGATATAAAATTCCTTAATGTTAATTTTAATAATGCCTCACATTGTGAAATGACATATCACATAATAGTACAGAAAAGGGCTGAGACAGAAGATAAATTGGTTTTGATTTTAAAATTGTCTTTCAGGCCAACCTAAACTTCCCTTAAGCCATTGCTCAGTGATCAGTGAACTGATTTAATAAATGTTCATCACCTTATCCTTCAAATCTTGAAGCATCTGCTACAAACAATATCTTCAAGCATGGATAGAGTTTAATAAATTTTAAACTGTCCCCAAATTTAAGAAAAAACAGAGTTTTCAATGGGTTTTGCATGTTCTAATTTTAAGCTATTATGAAACATATCAAGTGGTTTGTGTGTGTGTGTTTCTGTTGAGATGGGAATAGATACAATATGAAATAATTTGATGGGGCAAAATGATCAATCTATTGGCCTACTTCATTTTGCAGTGTATATCTTATTGTCTTGGTTTGATAAAAAAATGTCTTGGTTTGATAAAAAATATCTATATAGATTTAAGATATATGTTAAATCTTATAATACAATCAAATTAAGCAACATGATGTAAAATATAAGTCAATAAACTTAAGTTTGTTAACATTCATTGACTATTCAATTTAGACTATCATGTGAATCTTATGTGAAGGATCTTTTCAAAATATTAGTATTTATTCTCTTTGTTCTTTTTGCTTTAACTAGTTCAGTATTTTAAGATCCAATGATCTGAAAATAAGATTCTTAAAATTTCTGAACAAATAAGACTTGGAGGGTGAATTGCAATGTCAGAGGCATAAAATGTTGAATGTTGAACTATCTTGAAATTTTTGGCCAAATGTTCATTCAGTGTACGTAATCAATCAGCAACATAAACATGGAATGGAATAGAGAAAGCTAAGGAGAAATTGTATCCCCTCTTGCTCTAAGCCTAAGGTCAACACTCACCACCAAAGGATTTTTCATTCTTCAATGAACACTGTACAGAAACTTTTGCCTTGGAATTTCCAGAAGTGCATTAGATACAAGACCCTGAGAAAGAAAGTGAAAAACCAAGTTAAGAATTTTGAAAAACACATTTGAATCAGTTCTAATAAGGTGGATGAAACTGGAGCCTATTATACACAGTGAAGTAAGCCAGAAAGAAAAACACCAATACAGTATACTAACGCATATATATGGAATTTAGAAAGATGGTAACAATAACCCTGTATACGAGACAGCAAAAGAGACACTGATGTATAGAATAGTCTTGTGGACTCTGTGGGAGAGGGAGAGGGTGGGATGATATGGGAGAATGGCATTGAAACACGTATAATATCATATATGAAATGAGTCGCCAGTCCAGGTTCAATGCACGATACTGGATGCTTGGGGCTGATGCACTGGGATGACCCAGAGGGGTGGTATGGGGAGGGAGGAGGGAGGAGGGTTCAGGATGGGGAACACATGTATACCTGTGGTGGATTCATGTTGATATATGGCAAAACCAATACAATATTGTAAAGTTAAAAAATAAAATTAAAAAAAAAAAAGAATTTTGAAAAATACAAAGCACAACATAACTTGGGGATAATTAATACTCAAACCACTATTTAGCTTTCAGAAGAGTGCTAAGCATATTGCAGATTCATACAAATATATATTGATTCATGAAATATGTTGGTGACCAAAAAACTAAATATTAAGTAGTTGGCATACTAAAACTAATTATTTATTTTCTCACTGGTTTTCTGTGTAATCATAGACAAATAATTTATTAGGGTGTCAATAATCCCAATGGCAACCCACTCCAGTGTTCTTGCCTGGAGAATCCCAGGGACAGGGGAGCCTGGTGGGCTGCCGTCTATGTGGTCGCACAGAGTCGGACACGACTGAAGTGACTTAGCTGCATGCCATACTTATATTTTAAAACTTAAAAACAAAAAATGAAATGTAATCTTACACCTAAAATATTTTTAAGAACAACTTAAATAACAGCTTTATTAAGTAAATAATACCACAAGATTAAAAGTCAAGATAATTCAGTCAAATAAAAAAATTTAACTACGTATTGCTAAACAATAATGAAAAAAGCTAACATTTTAGAATGCTTTTTAAAAATCATATCTTCAGATCAGATCAGTTGCTCAGTCGTGTCCGAGTCTTTGCGACCCCATGAATCGCAGCACTCCAGGCCTCCCTGTCCATCACCAACTCCCAGAGTTCACTCAGACTCACGTCGACCGAGTCAGTGATGCCATCCAGCCATCTCATCCTCTGTCATCCCTTTCTCCTCCTGCCCCCAATCCCTCACAGCATCAGAGTCTTTTCCAATGAGTCAACTCTTCGCATAAGGTGGCCAAAGAACTGGAGTTTCAGCTTTAGCATCATTCCTTCCAAAGAAATCCCAGGGCTGATCTCCTTCAGAATGGACTGGTTGGATCATATCTTACCCAGCTTTAAAATTAAACACATAAATAGCCATAGGATCAGTTACAAAAATGCAATCAACTTTTCTTGCATATCATTCAAATAATATTTTACTACTTAAAACTCAATCTTGGTCAAAATCTAAGAAGAAATATTGGGCTCAAGATAAAGTGCCAGAGCACACACAACAGTTGAGAAAAAATAAACAATGAGCATTGCTTCTAACAACCTATTTTTAACAGCTGGAAATACTGAAATTAGGAAGTCAATTTTTGCTTTCCGAAATATGAAATCCACAGTTTAAAAATTAAATTTGAACTATTATTATTATTAATTTCTAACAAATGGGAAATCCTTTATTTGGATAACATCTAGTGTATTTTACTTGGAGCCTCATATATCAAGAGTTCATACAGTCATTTTACAGAAGTGTGTGTATATTAAATTAAGTATTTTTAACAAGTAGCACAGTACTATTATTGTGTAAAGTACAAAAATATAAACATGCATATGAGAATTCTGAGGGAAAAATGTGTAACATAGTTTAGGAAAAGGAGCAATCAATGTTATATTTAATAAACTTAAAAGATAATATAGAAGAATGGATTGGCTGAGAGTAAAAAGACAGGTAAAAGGTGACATCACATGGACAAAAGTATAAGTTAGCTTAATTATGATGTGTATTTCAGATAATGAGAGAATTGTTTAGATGGTTTTTCATGAAGAACCTCTGAAAGAATATAGCTGGAAATTACATCAGTCAAGTATTTAGATTTCTAGGGCTGCCTTAAAAAATTACCACAAACCAGAAATCAACCCTGAATAATCACTAGAAGGACCAATGCTGAAGCTCCAATACTTTGGCCACCTAATGCAAAGAGCTGACTCACTGGAAAAGACCCTGATGCTGGGAAACATTGAAGGCAGGAGGAGAAGGGGATAACAGAGGATGAGATGTTTGGAGGTATCACTGACTCAATGGACATGAGTTTGAGTAAGCTCTGGGAGATGGTTTAGGACACGGAAGACTGGTGTACTGCAGAACATGGGTTCGCAAAGAGCTGGACATGAGTGAGCGACTGAACAACAAGGTGGCTTAAATGAACCACACTGACTCTCACAGTTGGCATCTAGAAATCAAGGTGCTGCAATGTAGAGTCCTTTTGATGCACTCAGAAAGAGATTATGTTCCAAGTTTTTCTCCTAAATTCTGACAATTACCCAAAATTCTTGGCATTCCTGGGCTTGTAGATCAGTCATTTTGGTCTAGTCGCTCAGTCATGTCCGATGCTTTGTGACCCCATGGACTATAACACGCTAGGCCTCCCTGTCCATCACCAACTCATAGAGTTTATTCAAATTCACATACATTGAGTCAGTGATGCCATCCAATCATCTCATCCTCTGTCATTACCTTTCTCCTCCTACCTTCAATCTTTCCCAGCATCAGGGTTTTGTCCAATGAGTCAGTTCTTCACATCAGATGGCCAAAGTACTATAGTTTCAGCTTCAGCATTAGTCCTTCCAATGAATATTTAGAACTGATTTCCTTTAGGATAGACTGGTTGGATCTCCTTGCAGTCCAAGTGACTCCCAAGAGTCTTCTCCAACACCACAGTTCAAAAGCATCAGTTCTTTGGTGCTTACCTCTCTTTATAGTCCAACTCTCACATCCATACATGACTACTGGAAAAACCATAGCTTTGACTAGATAGACTTTTGTTGGCAGAGTAATTTCTCTGCTTTTTAATATGCTATCTAGGTTGGTCATAACTTTTCTCCCAAGGAGCAAGCGTCTTTTAGTGTCATGGCTGAAGTCACCATCTGCAGTGATTTTGGAACCCTAAAAAATAAAGTCTCTCACCGTTGCCATTGTTTCCCCATCTGTTTGCCATGAAGTGATGGAACCAGATGTCATGACCTTAGATTTCTGAATATTGAGTTTTAAGCCAACGTTTTCACTCTTTTTCACTTTCATTGAGAGGCTCTTTAGTTCTTCTTTGGTTTCTGCCATAAGGGTGGTGTCATCTGCATATCTGAAAGTGAAAGTGAAAGTGAAGCCATATCTGACTCTTTGCGACCACATGGACTGAAGCCTTCTCCATCCATGGGATTTTCCAGGCAAGGGTACTGGAGTGGGTTGCCATTTCTTTCTCCAGTGGATCTTCCTGCCCCAGGGATTCAACCTGGGTCTCCTACATTGTAGGAAGGCGCTTTACCCTCTGAGCCAACAGGGAAGATTCTCCCGGGAATCTTGATTCCATATTCTGCTTTATCCAGCCCAGCGTTTCTCTTGATGTACTCTGCATATAAGGTAAATAAGCAGGGTGACAATATACAGCCTTGATGTACTCCTTTTCCTATTTGGAACCAGTCTGTTGTCCCATGTCCAGTTCTAACTGTTGCTTTTTGACCTGCACACAGATTTCTCAGGAGGCAGGTAAGCTGGTTTGGTATTCCATCTCTTTAATAATTTTCCACAGTTTGTTGTGATCCATACAGTCAAAGGCTTTGGCGTAGTCAATAAAGCAAAAATAGATGTTTTTTCTCGAACTCTCTTCCTTTTTCAATGATCCAACAGATGTTGGCAATTTGATCTCTGGTTCCTCTGCTGTTTCTAAATTCAGCTCAAACATCTGGAAGTTCACAGTTCATGTATTGCTGAAGTCTTGCTTGGAGAATTTTGAGCATTACTTTCCTAGTATTTGAGATGAGTGCAATTGTGCAGTAGTTTGAGCATTCTTTGGCATTGCGTTTCTTTGGGATTGGAATGAAAACTGACCTTTTCCAGTCCTGTGGCCACTGCTCAGTTTTCCAAATTTGCTGCCATATTGAGTGCAGCACTTTCACAGCATCATCATTTAGGATTTGAAATAGCTTAACTGGGATTACATCATCTCCACTAACTTTGTTTGTAGTGATGCTTTCTTAGTCTGTGTGACTCTGGAGCAGCAGCTGCACCATGCTGGAGTGGCTCTTAGGAGATACCGCTCGTCCAGGGGCAAAGGAGAAGCCCTAGCAAGATGGTAGGAGGGGCAAAATCAAGTTTAGAATCAAATGCCATTCTGCCAAAGACACTCAAAGGAGTCAAACAAACCTTGTGTGCACCAGGATCCAGAAGAAAGGAGCAGTGACCCCACAAGAGACTTACCCAGACTTTTCATGAGTGTCCAAGAGTCTCCAGTGGAGCCCTGGTTCAGCAGTGGCCTGCTGTAAAGTTGAGGGCACTGAAAGAGGTTGCCATTATCTTCCTTTCTGCTGCTGCTGCTACTGCTAAGTCGTTTCAGTTGTGTCCGACTCTGTGCGACCCCACAGATGGAGGCCCATCAGGCTCCTCCGTCATGGGATTTTCCAGGCAAGAGTACTGGAGTGAGCTGCCGTTGCCTTCTCCGATTATCTTCCTTACTTCCACCATATTTTGCCCCAGGTAAATAAGAGGGAGGGAACACAGCTGCACCCATCAACAGAAAATTGGGTTAAAGATTTACTGAGCATGGCCCAACCCATGAGAACAAGACCCAGTTTCCCTCTCAGTCAGTCTCTCCCATCAGAAAGCTTTCATAAGCCTCTTATTCTTCTCTATCAGGGGGCAGACAGACTGAAAACCACAATCACAGAAATAACCAATCTGCTCACATGGATCACAGCTTTGTCTAACTCAATGAAACTTGAGCCAATCCATGTAGGGCCACCAAAGACAGACGGATCATGGTGGAGAGTTCTAACAAAATGCAGTCCACTGGAAAAGGGAATGGCAAAGCACTTCAGTATTCTTGCTTTGAGAACCCCATGAATAGTATGAAAAGGTAAAAAGATAAGACAGTGAAAGGTGAACTCCCCAGGTCGGTAGATGCCCATTACGCTACTGGAATCAGTGGAGAATTAACTCCAGAAAGAATGAAGAAAGGGAGCCAAAGCAAAACAACACCCAGTTGTGGATGCGACAGGTGATGGGAGTAAAGTCTGATGCTGTAAAGAGCAATACTGCACAGGAACCTGGAGTGTTAGGTCCATGAATCAAGGCAAATTGGACATGGTCAAACAGGAGACAGCAAGAGAGAACATTGACATTTTGGAATCAGTGAACTAAGATGGACTGGAATTGGTTAATTTAACTCAGATGACAATTATATCTACTACTGTGGGCAAGAATCCCTTAGAAGAAATGGAGTAGCCATCATAGTCAACAAAAGAGTCCAAAACGCAGTCCTTGGATGCAATCTCAAAAACGACAGAATGATCCCAGTTCATTTCCAAGGCAAACCATTCAATATCACAGCAATCCAAGTCTATGCCCTGACCAATAAATCTGAAGAAGCTGATGTTGAACGGTTCTATGAAGACCCACAAGACCTTCTAGAACTAACACCCTCAAAATTGTTCTTTTCATTATAGGGGACTGGAACGCAATAGTAGAAAGTCAAGAAATACCTGGAGTAACAGGCAAATTTTGCCTCAGAGTACAGAATGAAGCAAGGCAAAGACTAACAGGGTTTTTCCAAGAGAACGCACTGGTCATAGCAAACACCCTCTTCCAACAACACAAGAGAAGACTCTACACATGGACATCACCAGACGGTCAATACCAAAATCAGATTTATTATATTCTTTGAAGCCAAAGATGGAGAAGCTCATACAGTCAGCAAAAACAACACCAGGAGCTGACTGTGGCTCAGATTATGAACTCCTTATTGCCGAATTCAGACTTAAATTGAAGAAAGTAGGGAAAACCACTAGACCATTCAAGTATGATCTAAATAAAATCCCTTACGATTATACAGTGGAAGTGACAAATAGATTCAGGGGGTTAGATCTGATAGACAGAGTGTCAGAAGAACCATTTTCTGAGATTCATAACATTGTAGAGGAGGTCATTATCAAAAACTTCCCCAAGAAAAAGTAATGCAAAAAGGCAGAATGATTGTCTGAGTAGGCCTTACAAATAGCTGAGAAAAGAAGAGACATGAATGGCCAAGGACCAAAGGAAAGATATATCCATCTGAATGCAGAGTTCCAAAGAATAGCAAGCAGAGATAAGAAAGCCTCCCTCAGTGATCAATGCAAAGAGATAGAGGAAAACAGAATGAGAAAGACTAGATATCTCTCCAATAAAATTAGAGATACCAAGTGAATATTTCATGCAAAGATGGGCTCAATAAAGGACAGAAATGGTATGGACCTAACAGAAGCAGAAGATATTAAGAAGAGTTGGCAAGAATACATAGAAGAACTATACAAAAAGATCTTCATGATCCAGATAATCATGATAATGTGATCACTCACCTAGGATACACTATTCCAATCTCTGCCTCCCACAGTTATCCTGCAGTCTTCTCCCTGTGTGTATCCATGTCTTTTATAAAGATACCAGGCATATTAGCAATCCTGTCTATTCCAGTAAGATCTTCTCTTAATTAATTACATCAAATTATACTTAACAAATAGTGATAATGGAAAGGAAGATTGATCAACATTATTGTTAATAATGATAAGCTTATCTATATAAAAATACATTTTAAATGCCAGGAAACCATATAAGTATAAAATCATCTCTTGAAATAGATAAATGAAATGGAAAATAGATTCATAAAAATTTATTTAGAGACCAGAAGCAAAGTGAAAGAACTCCAGAGAGCCAAGCGGGGTCATTCACTAAATCCTCTTAATGTGACCTTCAATTTATGCTAGCATGCTGCAAAAGACAAAGTGAAGAAGTGTCTGATTTTGTGGGAAACATGATAGAAGCCTCAACAAATAAAGCTGAGTGACCTAATGGCTATTCTCTTAGAATTTGTGTAAACTAAATAACCCACCTTACAAAAAAGGATGTCAAGAAAACATGCTTGTTTCAAACTTTACCTTTATGCCATGGTAAAACTTCTTCTTTAGGAATTCAGAATCAAAAACATTTACATGCACATGATATCTAAATTCATATTTTATATGTGCTTATTAAGAACTCTAAGGAATATTTTTTATATAAAGTGGTTATAGGCATTTAATGTCACCAAGGAATACGGAACACAAAAATAAATTATTTGGGGGGGAATAGAGATACTACTTTGCCAACAAAGGTCCATCTAGTCAAGGCTATAGTTTTTCCAGTAGTCATGTATGGATGTGAGAGTTGGACTATAAGGAAGGTGAGCACCAAAGAATTTATGCTTTTGAACTGTGGTGTCAGAGAAGACTCTTGAGAGTCCCTTGGACTGCAAGGAGGTCCAATCAGTCCATTTTAAGGAGATCAGTCCTGGGTGTTCATTGGAAGGACTGATGCTGAAGCTAAAACTCCAATACTTTGTCCACCTCGTGGGAAGAGTTGACTCATTGGAAAAGACCGTAATGCTAGGAGGGATTGGGGGCAGGAGGAGAAGAGGACGACAGAGGATGAGATGGCAGGATGGCATCACTGACTCGATGGATGTGAATTTGAGTGAACTCTGGGAGTTGGTGATGGATAGGGAGGCCTGGCGTGCTGTGATTCATGGGGTCACAAAGAGTCAGACATGACTGCCCAACTGAACTGAACTGAACTGAACAGCCTTTAAGAGCTCACTTCCCTGGTGGCTCAGAAAGTAAAGCATCTGCCTGTAATGCGGGAGACAAAGGTTCAGTCCCTGGGTTGGGAGGATCTCCTGGAGAAGGAAATGGCAACCCACTCCAGTATTCTTGCCTGGAAAACCTGGTAGATGGAGGAGCATGATAGGCTACAGTCCATGAGGTCACAAAGAGTCAGACAAGACTGAGCAAATTCACTTCACTTCACTTCACTTCACAGCCTTTAAGGTGATTCCCTAGTGGCTCACTGTTAAAGAATCTGCCTACCAATGCAGGAGACCCAGGTTTGATCCCTGGGTTGGGAGAATCCTCTGGAGTAGGAAATGGCAACCCACTCCAGTGTTCTTGCCTGGAGAATCCCAGGGATGGGGGAGCCTAGTGGGCTGCCATCCATGGGGTCACACAGAGTCAGACACGACTGAAGTGACTTAACAACAGGTCAGTATATCAGTATATATACACATATAATTTTATCTATCTATATGTATAGATATAGATAGGTAGATATAGATATAATGAAAGGTTGTTGCTGAACCATGAAAGACGCCAGGATTCTTGGCCTCTGGAAGAGAAGAATTCAATCCAGGGCCAGAGACAAGGCTTGATTGCTCAGAGCTTTTGTGTAATAAAGTTTTATTAAAGTATAAAGAGACAGAGAAGGCTTCTGACATAGACATCAGGAGGGGGCAGAAAGAGTGCCCCCTCACTAGTGTTAACAATGGAGTTATATACTTTTATTTAGTTATTCAGTTCAGTTCAGTCACTCAGTTGTGTCCGACTCTTTGTGACCCCATGAATCACAGCACGCCAGGCTTCCCTGTCCATCACCAACTCCCAGAGTTCACTCAGACTCACACCCATCAAGTCAGTGATGCCATCCAACCATCTCATCCTCTGTCGTCCCCTTCTCCTCCTGCCCCCAATCCCTCCCAGCATCATTAAGGTAAATCAAAAGAATGTCTGGAGGTTGTAAAGACCTTACTAGGCCCACTCCCATAAATTGCATTTTAAGATAACAAGATTAGCCAGAAGGTTTTTTTCCAGAAACTGTCCTCAAGCAGGATATATTATTGGTATATAATCCCAAGGAACATAGATGAAAAAAAAATTTGTCCTTTCCTCCTTCTCTCTCTCTCTCTCTCTCTCTCTCTTTCTATATATATATATATATATTGAGTCTTCCCTGGTGGCTCAGACGGTAAAGCGTCTGCCTACAATGCAGGAGACCCGGGTTCGATCCCTGGGTTGGGAAGATCCCCTGGAGAAGGAAATGGCAACCCACTCCAGTATTCTTGCCTGGAAAATCCCATGGACAGAGGAGCCTGGTAGGCTACAGTCCACGGGGCTGCAGAGTTGAACACAACTGAGCGACTTCACTTCACTTTGCTTAATTGTGTCGACTCTTCGTGACCCCATGGACTGTAGCCTGCCAGGCTCCTCTGTTCATAAGGATTCCTTGGTTGCTCAGCTGGTAAAGAAAATATAACTTTACAATTCAACAAATGAGAACAGCTTTTGTTCAACTGTTCTCACGGTTCACTTTTTAACTGAAATACATACCACACCTGTCATGTTGTGACCCACACCTTCCACTTTTAGGTCACCATGTAAGCCCTAAAAATCTAGTTTTTATCTTATGTGTGATGCCTAATCCCAGAGTAAACTAATCCGTTTTTGCCCTACACCTGCTTTGCATCCCTATACCCTAGTGGCTCAGATGGTAAAAAAATCTGCCTGCAATTCAGGAGACTTGGGTTCTATCCTTGGGTTGGGAAGATCCCCTGGAGGAGAGCATGGCAACCCATTCCAGTATTCCTTCCTGGAGAATTCCATGTACAGAGGAAAACTGGCAGGCCACAGTGCATGGGCTCACAGAGTCGCACACAACTGAGCACAGTTAACACTTTCACTATTTTTTCATCGTTTACACAGTTGTCACTTGTAAAGTGTTCACCATTCATTTATCCACCTACTCTTTCTATCACTCTCCCCACTACTTTGTCAAGCAACAGGATGTTTGTTTGTTTTTTTAATAAATACATTTAAAAAGCTTTATTTATTTTTGGCTGCGCTGGGTCTTTTTTGCTGAGTGGGCTTTTCCCTAGTTGTGGAGCGCGGGAGCTCCTCTCTGGTTGTGGCCTTTCATTGCTGTGGCTTCTCTAGCTGCAGAGCACACGCACTATGGTGCATGGGCTCAGAAGTTGGGGCTCCTGGGCTCTAGAGCACAGGCTCAGTAGTTATGGTGCACAGGCTTAGGTGCTCCAAGGCATGTGAGATCTTCCCAGATCAGGAATGGAACCTGTGTCTCATGGCATTGGCAAGCAGATTCTTTACCACTGAACTCCAGGGAGGCCATATATATAATTTTTTTTTTTCATTATGGCCACCACATAACCCAACAGCTGTAATAGTTAGCACTCAGCAAATGTTTGTGTTGTGCATCCATTCATGGGAGAAAAAATAATAACTACACATCTTTGGGGGGAAATGTCTTCATTTATGGGGGGGGGATAGGAAATTTGCATCCATATTCTTACTCTTTATCTTATCTTTTCCATATCAACTTATCTTCTCAAGTTAAAAACAACCTTCTTGAATTAATTTATTCAGATTATATTCAATTCTATACTATCTTTGACACCACCCTTATGGCAGAAAGTGAAGAACTAAAGAGCCTCTTGAAAGTGAAAAAGGAGAGTGAAAAAGTTGGCTTAAAGCTCAACATCCAGAAAACTAAGATCATGGCATCCAGTCCCATCACTTCATGGCAAATAGAGGGGGAAACAGTGGAAACAGTGGCTGACTTTATTTTGGGGGGGTTCCAAAATCACCGCAGATGGTGATTGCAGCCATGAAATTAAAAGACGTGTACTCCTTGGAAGGAAAGTTATGACCAACCTAGACAGCATATTAAAAAGCAGAGACATTAGTTTGTCAACAAAGGTCTGTCTAATCAAGGCTATGGTTTTTCCAGTGGTCATGTATGGATGTGAGGGTTGGACTGTAAAAAAAAACTGAGCACAGAAGAATTAATGCTTTTGAACTATGGTGCTGGAGAAGACTCTTGTGAGTCCCTTGGACTGAAAGGAGATCCAACCAGTCCATCTTAAAGGAGATCAGTCCTGGGTGTTCATTGGCAGGACTGATGTTGAAGCTGAAACTCCAATACTTTGGCCACCTGATGCGAAGAGCTGACTCATTTGAGAAGTCCCTGATGCTGGGAAAGATTGAGGGCAGGAGGAGAAGGGGATGACAGAGGATGAAATGGTTGGATGGTATCACCGACTCAATGGACATGAGTTTGGGTAAACTCTGGGAGCTGGTGATGGACAGAGAGGCTTGGCATGGTGCAGTTCATGGGGTCGCAAAGAGTTGGACACGACTGAGTAATGGAACTGAACTGATACTGTTTCCTTTTTGTTTTCTTTTTAGTAAGTGATTTGATTTCCTGGAATAAAACTCTACTTCTCTACTTCTCCTTTATAGCATATTTTCTTCCTTTTTGAAGTTGATTTCTATCAACTTGTCTTTGGACAACTCTCAGTCCAAGTACCTAATTTTATTCAGGTGTAATTATAGCACTGGCATTCTTGTTTCTCAGAGAATACTTTTTACTGAATTTGCTGCTGAAAACAAATAACAAAGCTTCAGAAATTATGGAGTTGTATAACAATTCTTGAGTATCTCACAATTGATTTTGCTTCCACGGTACATGTCTCTGTAGGAATTATGGAAAGGTACCGTATTACATTCTCAGTTAATAACTTTTTGTTCCCAGTGTTGTTAGCTAGGTATTTTTTCCCTCATGTTAAAATGAGAAAAGATAGCTTGAGGATGGAAGTAAAGATATTGTTAAAAACAATAAAAATTTAATAGAATATTGTATAGGCAAAGGGACAAGATTACATAACTGCTCTAGTTCTTGCCACTCCATTATGTATCTGAAACAATAGGATTTTCTCTATCCCACACTAAAAGAAATCTTGGGTAAAAGCAAACTTGATCATATCTTTTAACATATTTTAATTAAGTTGCCAGTTTTGGAAAGCAGAAAGTAGCATATTTGTTATAGTCATAAAGAACTGTTTCATATTCCTATTATGCATAGGTAGATAGACATGGATATTAGTTCTTCAAAATATTTTATATCCCATCTTATATTCAAGACTGTGTCTAAAGAATCAAAACTCAAATTCAGGAAAATTAGTTCAATGAGCACTAATGCAATACATATGTGGTGAAATGCTGGTTAAGGAACCATCACAGATTAACCTCAGCTTTACAACTGAACACACACATACACACACATTTTCAACAAGGTGTTCAAGATAGGTGTTCATTTGACAATAATTCATTTTGATAAACATCAGAAAATGTAAGGTTATTGTTTTTGTTTAGTCGTTAAATCATGTCCAGTTCTTTTGTGACCCCGTGGGCTGTAGCCCACTAGGCTCCTCTGTCCATGGGATTTCCCAAGCAAGGATTCTGGAATGGGTTGCCATTTCCTACCCTAGGGGATCTTCTAGACCCAGGGATCGAATTCATGTTTCCTGAATTGACAGGTGGATTCTTTACCACTGAGCTACTAGGGAAGCCCTATAAGGTTATTAATGAGGTTGATTGTTTTTCATCTGTTATGCTGAGTATCCAGTAATTTCTGTAGAATATATAATAAAATGTAAAGAGTAAATAAAATTGGTTAAATAGTGCTGCATACAAAAAATCCTCCATGTTAAAGTGAGTATAAATTTTGGCATAAGTAAATATATTATACATAGTAAGACAGTAACTACAATGAAATTAAACATATAATAATGAAAGTGCAGGCATACAGGTATGCACAAGTGTCACTAATAATACAAAATTTAAAAAACTTTGGTCCATACAATTACAGGCTTCAATTATATCTAATTCTTTAGAATACTGAATTTCACTACACACACACATACCCCTAAAGTTATAGCTTTAAATATATAACCAAATCTGGTTATAATTTGCTTCAGTGACTTGACACAAATAACACACAGTGACCAAAGCTATACAATCACAGTTTCTATTTTCATAGGATATAATTATTTTCTAAAGTTAAATTCATGTGATATTACTGGTATTAGGAATTATATTTTATATACTGTTAAATCACATATTCATTCAACAACAAAAAATGTTATTCAGATACTAAGTGCCAGGGTCTCTTATAGAAATTGGTATAGTGAAGTGAACTAAAAAAGACTAAGACATCATTCTCATCGAGTTTATCATTTAATGGGTAGAGATGGACACTAGACAAGAAAAGTAAGTAAAATATATAATATGTTAGATGGTGATCACTGTTATACAGAAAAAGTATATTATGAATGGAAGTTAGGAAATGCAGATGTTGAGGAGTCACTCTACAGGCCAGGGCACTAGACAGGGTCTCATCAAAAAGGTTTGAAAAAAGTGAGAAGGGAACTTCAAAGTATCTGGGATAAGAATGTTCCAATAAGAAAGACAACAATATTAATTTTCCAATAAAAGAAGAGCTCCTGGAAATGGCAGAGAGACCAGGACAGCTCTTGTTGGGAGGAATGAAGAGAGATGTCAAGGAGAGAAAGTAAGGCAAGTGCTTGGGGGCAGCGAGTGGGTACACAATTCCAGGACAGCTGGTGCTCTTTTTGTAGATACTTCCTCTCTGCTGTAGGTCTACCATCACTTATATGCTTTGGTCCTATCTTCTATTTCCATTAGTGCAGGTGTGTGTGATCCCTCGGTTTCTTTCCTACCAATATGGGAACTGACCTATATGTTTTCAGCTACTGCGGGCTTTAAGAAATACCCTTTTGGGAGATTTGGAGTCTGGAAGTAAAGCCACAGTCACTCCATAGTTCACATAGGTTGTTGTTTACCTGCTGTTTCACCTTGTTGGTGTTAGGCTGTGGTCAGCCCAACAACTCCCCTATTCTCCCTTAGATTCTCTTTCAAATCTGACTCCTGAGTCCAGTGAATGTATCTACGTGTCTGTGTGCATGAGCATGTGTTTGTGTGTGTGTGTGTGTGTGTGTGTGTGTATGTGCCTATGCAGCTTGTGACAAAGAGCAAACTGCTTCTGCAGGACACATTTCAAAAACATAAGAGGTGACAAGCTTAGGTTTCAGTCCATTTTCTGGGACACAAGCTTGCGTTTTCAGGTTAAAGATTTTTCTTGCTCTACCCACTTTACATTCATTTTCTCTTCTTGACTGCCTGCCCTTTGGACTTCTAGCTCTATCATCAGACACAAATATGACAGCATCATCAACTCCCACAATTGCTTACAGTCCAAATCTAATTTTAAAAAAACACTGGATGGATAATCAATTTTTTACTTATCTAAATGCTTCTTCAGTAAATATGTATACATAAGAGTTATTAATATAATGAATTATAAATATATATACAGATACCATGTATTTTTATATATATATATATAAGGTATAATGAATATACTTACATTCATATGTATATTTTATTAATACATAAACATCTGCATATATGTGCTTGTCAAAGTAATCAATGAGCATTATAAAACTATAAAAATACACATGTAAAAACCAAAATTGTAATGAATATTCCTGCCCACAGAATAACAGTTAAATACTTAACAGGTATAGTCGTCTGAAAATCTGTTTCTCTGTCTGTTTATATCCATCTGTTCACCCGTCCATCATTATATCAATTTTTCTATCTCTATCTGTCACTCTATCCTTCTATACATTCTTCTACCAACTTAGATGCTTTTCTGCATTATACTGTAATTACTTAAAAGTCACAATGGACAAGAAATTTTCACTCACTGCCTTTTCCTCTTGTTATGTATTTGTATAGTATAAATTATTTCACAAACCAGAGAAAGATTTTTTTAAATGGGGCTAGACTAGGAAGCAAATATTTTATTGCTTTTAAAAAATTTGTGACAAATGATATATTCATAATAATTATTTAGTATCTAGAAAATGTACCTAAAATATATATATTTCTCATATTTATGGCTATTATTTAGCAAAATATTTTAATCAGAATCATTTAAGTAAATTTCTAAAAGCATTCTAATTTTTTTCATACACAAGCACTAAAGAGAAATGTTATTTTTCAGCTGAGTAAGACTACAATAATTCTTATAGGCGATATACAATGTTTTTCTTGAACCAGATACAATAGAAGTTCCACACTGGCATTTTTCCTAATTTGCCATTGATATAAATTAAATTTCAGCCCTTCCACCACTCAATACTATGAATTTGTCTATAACAAAGCATATCTTATAATGTTACAAGTCTTTGACACAATAGGCATTAAACATGCGCTTATGATTCATACATGTGATAATATAGACAAGCACACTGTCTAGAATAGCACTTAATGTAGACATGATGCCCATTCTGATAATAGCCTGTGCAGTCATTGATAACTATCAGCTATTTGGTCAGTTACGAACCCTGCTTTGAACCCACATAAAGGACAAATAAAGTATATACATGTTTTAGAGCAGGTAAAAGTGAATTAACCTAAGATTTGAATTTAATTCAGTGGTTAATATAAATCAAAATATATCACATCTCTCTCAGACATATTAAATTTTGTATGTGATATTTTAACAAAATTTTGCATTCTTATTAGTAAAGAATGAAACAATGCCTGTTCTTTAAATACACTGTGAAACAAAATTATGTGTAATCTTTATTATGTATACAAAATATCTTTGCCTTTTTTTTTAATAACTCTGAAAAATTAGTCAAAATGGTACATAAACTTATTAGATCATCAGTATAAATTAGCATAAAATTTTCCATAAATTATATAAGGAAAATAATAATAACATTCCTCTAGTAGATTGCCTGGAAAATCCCATGGATGGAGGAGCCTGGTAGGCTACAGTCCAGGGGGTCGCTAAGAGTCGGACATGACTGAGTGACTTCACTTTCACTTTCATGCATTGGAGAAGGAAATGGCAACCCACTCCAGTGTTCTTGCCTGGAGAATCCCAGGGGCGGTGGAGCCTGGTGGGCTGCCGTCTATGGGGTCACACAGAGTCGGACACGACTGAAGCGACTTTGCGGCAGCAGCAGCAGCAGCAGCAACAAAATAGAAGAGAATATGAAAAGTATTTTTAAATTTAGGATTGGGACTTCCCTGGCTTAATGGACATCATGGCATATACTAAATCCATTAAACTCTTATGAGTTACTATACTTTGCTTATACACTGGAACATTTAAAGAAAATTTATTTCCAAAGAAAATAGTATTTAGGTGACAATTAATTACACATTTTATGCTGTGCATTATATTTTTGACTAGAGATGTCATCTCTGATTATATGTATTTGAGGTCCCTGTGGCAGGGTCCCTGTGGCATTTCCTGAATGC
This sequence comes from Bos indicus, assembly GCF_029378745.1. Taxonomy (NCBI): domain Eukaryota; kingdom Metazoa; phylum Chordata; class Mammalia; order Artiodactyla; family Bovidae; genus Bos; species Bos indicus. Next base: position 22,331,946 of record NC_091776.1, on the reverse strand, counting down.
TCTTTGTCAGCCCAGTTAATTCATTAAATCAGATTATTTCCTTTTTTTTTTTAACAACAGCAAAAAATGAATTTTAAAAAATATAAATGTATAACATCATGGAAACATATTTAGAAAACATATTTGAAATATCAATATTGCTTCTTAGAGATTAATGTACTTGTCATTGCGACAGCCCACAATTTTTTGATTCATTTTTCAGTGCTCTTAAAAGATATTATGGAGATATTTTCTTTGTAGCTTGTCTGCTGTTTAGAACAGTTATTGGATTACTTTAGAACACTATTTGTTAGTGCTATGAGAAGGGAAGCATTTTGATTAGATATGCTGAAGCTTGCTTTGAAAGACAAGTGATAAGGCAATACCTTCATTTTGTTTTCACTTTTATTCCTTTGAAATGTTGTAAATTTATTAAAGCATAACAAAATAACAGATTTTTTTTCATGAAATCAAGTGTCTTTACTCCAATCCCAGTGAGTTTGAGAAATAGCAGATTTATTCCTTTCTTTCTAAAAAATTATCAGCATATATTATGTCAAACAATGGTAGATTGACAGAATTTCATCAATAGATAAATAAAAGATAGATGAGGTTAGTCTCTCCATATATTACCATATATGTCCAAAAATTAGAATTTGTGAAACACATCACACATTCAACCACCAAATAGATTATTTTGAGAAAGTTTACATTTTTAACCTCATGCAATAACTACGATTAATATAATTTGCATAGATTTTCTCTGTTGTGTGCCTCTGAGTATATGTATATATATCACATTTTAAAATTTGTAACTAAATTATGAAAATAAAAGAATGCTGGAGTCCAGCTCCAGCAGTCAGGGATTCAATCTGAAGAGATGGACGGTGTTGGCGATGATGTAGTCTCTGACTCATAGTACGGAACTACATGTTTATTTGAAGCTTCAGGTTCTCTTTTATACTTGGACAAAAGCATTAGGTCAGAGGTTTGACAGTTTTTAGTTTCCCCCCCCCCCAGATTTACTGTACTTAACTTGTGATTACATTGTAACTCATGCTACATTCCTCAGTTTATTTCTTATCTTTCTAAATCCTGTTTGCCCCTAGCATCTTAAGATCACTATCTCCTAAAAAGTTTTCTAGCTATTCTTAATTAATCCTAAACCTTAAACTCAGCAAACTTCTTTTGCCATCAACATTCTCCTCACAAACAGGTCTCAGATAACAATCCTTCCCATGGCCTCAAGCTGCAGCCTATGTGCTTATCCTGGGACATTCTTTGTAAAGATCCTTGAACAAATGTCAATGGTTATTTTATAGATTATTTTCTGGCCACAACTGTAGAAGGCTTTGTGCTTTCTCATGCTTCTCTCAAGCACCTTAACATTCTTTCCAGCCAACTCAACTGAAGAAAGGAAAGAACAAGTCAGAATCACAAGGCCTAACTCCTTCATCCCAGGGCCGTGCCTGTGAGATGAGGAGAGGGGGTTGGGGCCGTGCCTCCATTTTGTCAGTAATGACTAACACGGCTCCCATGAGTTCTGTGATTTAACATCAAGGAGCTTATATTCTATTCAGTAAAAAAGCAAACACAAAGAATTCTCATTAATCAAGGTAAGTTCTAAAAAGTCACTAGGAACACTGAACTAGTGAATACTTAACTACTGCTCTTAGAGAAAATACAAAGTTAGTTTCCTCTGAGCCTCTGTCACATTTCTGACAATTGATCAAAACATAACCTCTTTTGTAAGTGTTTCTGTTTAAAGACATCTTATTTACTATATATTATTCATTCATTTACACTAAACCTATGGCCAACAGCACTATCATTCTAGCCTGAAAATTAACATTATAGATAATTTGTATTATCTATAATAACACATTTTATGTTGTCTAATTTGTGTTATACACAAATCTTCTCCATAAGGCACATCACTGCATACTAACAATTAAGGACACTAGAAGGCACATCTTCACTATGTTTGAAAGCAATGTAAAGCAGGAAAATCATCAACAGAAAAGCACACAAAAATGTGGCACTAGTAATAACATAGACAGGACATTTGTTTACAGTTTGAAAGCCAAAATCAAGCAGTAGCCAAAGTGTGAAGCTAGGAGTATGCATGAACAATTTTCTGAAGAGCAAGGAGGGAATAACAGCTGGAGGATGCTTGAGAGAGAGGGAGTAGCAGAGGAGGTCAGGAAAGTAATGCAAAACCAATCCTCCTTGGTCTTCAGAGTCCTTGAAAAGATTTGTGGTTTGACTCTGACATTAAATAAGTCACTGCAGAACTGACATTTCAAATCAAATTCTCTAATAGGTTATTTGTGAAGAGACAAAAGTAAGAGGGAAGGATGATGGTCAAAAAACAAACAAACAAAACAACAAAAAAAGAAGAGTCCAGAAATGAAATGGTTCAGACTTTAACGACAGTAATGGAAGTGGTGAGAACTGGTAACTCTAGATATGTTTTAAAGATATTGGATGTGGAACATGAGAGGAGAAAAGGTAACCAGTTGTCTAAATATTTTTAGCAAAAGCAACTAGAAGCATAATCAGGAGAACCCTACCCTTTATTACTAAGATGGGAAAAAGGCAGGAGGAGCAGATATTTTGGAGGGGGTGCATTAGTTCTGACATGCTAGATTTGAGATGTCAGCGAGATATGGGGATGTTACAAAGGCAAATACATATATGGGCCTGGAATTCAGAAAAAAAGATCTGAGCAGGAAATTAAAATGCAGCAGTTGTCAGCAAAAACATGGTATTCAAAACCAGTATAGAGGAAAGTGGACCAAGCACAGAGCTTTGGGTTGCACTCATGTTAAGAGGGCAGGGCAAGAGTGGAAACTTCAAAGGTGACTGAGAAGGAGCTACTAGTGAGGGACGGAAAAAAATAGGAGAGAGAGCTGTCCTGACATCCAAGGGAAGTAGTGCATCAGAGTTGAGTATGTTCAGTTCAGTTCAGTTCAGTCACTCAGTCATGTCCGACTCTTTGTGACCCCATGAATTGCAGCACGCCAGGCCTCCCTGTCCATCACCAACTCCCGGAGTTCACTCAGACTCACGTCCATCGAGTCAGTGATGCCATCCAGCCATCTCATCCTCTGTCGTCCCCTTCTCCTCCTGCCCCCAATCCCTCGCAGCATCAGAGTCTTTTCCAATGAGTCAACTCTTCGCATGAGGTGGCCAAAGTACTGGAGTTTCAGCTTTAGCATTCCTTCCAAAGAAATCCCAGGGCTGATCTCCTCTCAAGAGTCTTCTACACCACAGTTCAAAAGCGTCAATTCTTCAGTGCTCAGCCTTCTTCACAGTCCAACTCTCACATCCATACATGACCACAGGAAAAACCATAGCTTTGACTTAGACAGACCTTTGTTGTTGGCAAAATAATGTCTCTGCTTTTGAATATGCTATCTAGGTTGGTCATAACTTTTCTCCCAAGGAGTAAGCATCTTTTTTTTTTTCAATTTTTTAAATTTATTTATTTTAATTAGAGGCTAATTACTTTACAATATTTCATGGCTGCAGTTGCCATCTGCGGTGATTTTGGAGCCCCAAAAAATAAAGTCTGACACTGTTTCCACTGTTTCCCCATCTATTTCCCATGAAGTGATGGGACCAGATGCCATGATCTTCATTTTCTGAATGTTGAGCTTTAAGCCAACTTTTTCACTCTCCACTTTCACTTTCATCAAGAGGCTTTTGAGTTCCTCTTCACTTTCTGCCCTAAGGGTGGTGTCATCTGCACATCTGAGGTTATTGATATTTCTCCTGGCAATCTTGATTCCAGCTTGTGTTTCTTCCAGTCCAGCGTTTCTCATGATGTACTCTGCATGTAAGTTAAATGAGCAGGGTGATAATATACAGCCTTGACATACTCCTTTTCCTATTTTGAACCAGTCTGTTGTTCCATGTCCAGTTCTAACTGTTGCTTCCTGACCTGCATACAGATTTCTCAAGAGGCAGGTCAGGTGGTCTGGGATTCCCATCTGTTGATGTTGAACTTGAGTATGTTAAATTGTCTCAAATATTAATAAATCAATTAAATTAAGAAGGAAAACTTACATGAAATTGACAGTGCAGAAATAATTGTGGATACTTTTGTGGAACTCTAAGAGCAAAACCTTAGTTGGATTGGATTTAAGAGAAGAAAATGTGAGAATTTGGAGATGCTTACCAGACAGTTTATGACCAACCTAGATGACATATTAAAAAGCAGAGACATTGCTTTTCCAACAAAGGTCCATCTAGGCAAGGCTATGGTTTTTCCAGTGGTCATGTATGGATGTGAGAGTTGAACTATAAAGAAAGCTGAGCACTGAAGAATTGATCCTTTTGAACTGTGGTGTTGGAGAAGACTCTTGAGAGTCTCTTGGACTGCAAGGAGATCCAAGCAGTCCATCCTAAAGGAGATCAGTCCTGGGTGTTCACCGGTAGGGCTGATGTTGAGGCTGAAACTCCAATACTTTAGCCATCTGATGCAAAGAGCTGACTCATTGGAAAAGAGCCTGATGCTGGGAGGGACTGAGGGCAGAAGGAGAAGGGGATGACAGGGGATGAGATCGTTGGATGGCATCATCGACTCGATGGACATGGGTTTGGGTGGACTCCGGGAGTTGGAGATGGACAGGGAGGCCTGATGTACTGCGGTTAATGGGGTCGCAAAGAGTCAGACACCACTGAGTGACTGAACTGAACTGAACAGACAGTTATTTCTTAGATTTTTACAATAAATGGAAACAGCAATGGCAGCTACCAGTTCAAAAACAGTAATGTTTAAAAAAGATGTGACAGTAACTTTATGTTTTTATAATGTTGGAAACTGCTCATAGACAGAAAATAGATGCTGATGTGGAAGAAAGCCCAAAAGTATTCCTGGGGTTATATATTGAAATACAAAGGGGAAAGGGAAGGAAGTGTGTCCAAAACAGAAATTATTGAATTTAGGCAGAATCACTGTGGATATTTTAAGTATTCTACTATGCAAGAATACAATATGATCAGATATCTGTAAGTAGGAATATGAGGCTGTGGGACGGTGTATATTCCTTTGTCATTGCTTTTATTTTGACACTGAAAGAAAAAGTGTGTACACTGACTGAGTTGAGTTGGTGTGAATAAATACAAGATTTGATGATAAAGAAACAGATATAAAAGAGTCCCATAGTTGGGGGGCGGGGGGGTGATGCTGGTGATTGAACAAGTAAAAACTGTATCTCTGTCTGATATTTTTATGGGTTTTTTTTTGTTGAACACTATTATTATGAATTAAATTGATATCTATATATATATATTATATATATATACATCTTTCAGTCACTTTTAATCACACATTTGCATGTGCAAAAGGGGTGAATAAGTGTGTTTAATCAGGGTTTTATGTAAGCAATATGTAAGCAAAGTAAACGAGAGCCAGTATTGTGTATTTATTCACCATCAAAACTTCACAACTGTGTGGTGATTTTCTTCAGGTATAATTTATTAAATGTGACATCCAAAAAAAGCCTTCCTACATAACCAGGGCTTTTTCCATTTCACTGAAAGATACAGGGATACAAATATCTTCCAAATGATGGTCTAGTTCTGGTATCTCACATTGCCCCTAGTTGATGCTAATTTATCCTAGCAAATTAATCCCTTTAATGCACAATTTTACAAATAATATTATTTACCAATTGAAAAATCATACATGTCTTTACGTGAAAGAGAAAATTATAAGAAGCTTTGCTTTAAATCCTGTTAGCAGAGAGTTTTGAACCTCCTTTGTTCATGTTACTTTCCACATAGTATTGTGGAAATATATAATTTCAATGACAGAAATTAATACTGTTTATGTAGTGATACATGCTTAAGAAAATCATTAAAATATTTATTAATTTTGCATGCTTTAAAAATCTGAATTAATGATTTGTTAATAAATTATTAATTTATTGATAACAATAAATAATTCTGTTTAATAATTCTGTTTTCTAAAATAACTATTTTTCCAAAGTCCTTCACTAATTTCTACCCTTATCTTCATTCATAGATAAGCTGATGATGACAAATGCATTTATTTCTCTAGTAATGACTCTCTTTTGAGTTTGAAATTCATATATTCTACTTGCTCTTACCTCTTTCTTGATTTTTATTTGGATATTTAATAGGACATTCAAATACAATGTCTTCAAATGTCTTGTTTCAATTGTACCATGTTTCAGTGTCAGCTTGCTCCTTCCTTTCTTTTGTATCGTAGTAAATTGCACCATTATTCATCCAGGGGCTCATTCCCAAACATGAGAATCTTTGATTTTCCTCCTTCTAAAGCTCCAGTCCATCATCAAATACTGTCAGTTCTACCTTCAAAATACACCCTCAATCACACAATCTCTCATTTCAGGGAGTTCTATACAACTCCTTATCTGGAGTGATCCTTTTATAGTACAAAACTCTCCTAGAGCTCTTCATCAAAGTTAGAATAAGGTCTAAATTCCTACAGTACCCTGCATGTACCTTACATAGGAACTTTGCTCTTGAGATTACTTTCGCCAGAGAAACTCTTCCCAAAGATCTTCTCACTGTCTCACATAAGTAGTTTTCAAATGGTGTTTTCTCAGAGATGTCTTTCGAAACTTTCCCATGTAAAATAGTCACCAGCCTTATCTGTCTCTCACCTCAACCTTCTTTCATATTTTTTTCTTCTAGTTCCGATTTTACCCTCAGATCCTACTCTCCTACCCAAATGCTCAGATTTGCTATTTTAACTTTGATTTAACACACACACAACCTTGGAGTTACTTGTATTCATTTCCAGCTTCCCCATCCAAAAAAGCTTTATGACAAGGAGTTTGATTTACTTGTTCACTGTTCTATCACCAGGATACTGTTTTACACCTATATCTAGTAAATGCATTATAAATATTTATTCAAAGCAAGGGGAAAAACAACTAAAGGAGACAAAAATAGGGAGAGAGAAAAAGAAGGAATGCATGGCAAAATTGGAATTCTGTGGTAGGATGTTTCCAAATGTCGAGCTTTATTTTAACATGGCTCTAACTGAGGAAATTCAAACAATAAAAAGAGTCCTCTTTGCTAAACTATCATGGTAGCAGTTAATCAAAAAGGACTAAATTAACCAAAAGAGGAAACTTGTATCCAATGAGGCATTTGGAAATTTGTGGGATCTTTTTGGTGTCTTATGAGGATGAGGAATCACTGGTATTTAATGTATATGTGCTAGGCCCTCCTGCATATTGTCATGCATATAGTAAAATGATCTGGTATGCATCTGGTCCCATCACTCATGGGAAATAGATGGGGAAACAGTGGAAACAGTGTCAGACTTTATTTTGAGGGACTCCAAAATCACTGCAGATGGTGATTGCAGCCATGAAATTAAAAGATGCTTACTCCTTGGAAGGAAAGTTATGACCAACCTAGATAGCATATTCAAAAGCAGAGACATTACTTTGCCAACAAAGGTCCGTCTAGTCAAGTCTATGGTTTTTCCAGTAGTCATGTATGGATGTGAGAATTGGACTGTGAAGAAAGCTGAGGGCTGAAGAATTGATGCTTTTGAACTGTGGTGTTGGAGAAGACTCTTGAGAGTCCCTTGGACTGCAAGAAGATCCAACCAGTACATCCTGAAGGAGATCAGCCCTAGGTGTTCTTTGGAAGGAATGATGATAAAGCTGAAACTCCAGTACTCTGGCCACCTCATGCAAAGAGTTGACTCATTGGAAAAGACTGATGCTGGGAGGGATTGGAGGCAGGAAGAGAAGGTGACGACAGAGGATCAGATGGCTGGGTGACATCACTGACTCAATGGACGTGACTTTGAGTGAACTCCAGGAGTTTGTGATGGACAGGGAAGCCTGGTATGCTGCAATTCATGGGGTCGCAAAGAGTCGGCCATGACTGAGCGACTGAAATGAACTGAACTGAACTGAACTGATGCATACTAACGTATTTACTTAAGATAAAACTTATAAATATGTCAACCTATAACTAAACTTTTTGCATAAACAACGTTTTTGGAAGTACTTTTTATTGATGTAATTTTCCAATAATATGACAACTGTGAAAATAAATAAAAGTAATATTTTAGCATAATAAATAATCATTGTTAAATACTTCCTAAAACCTACATCACTGATGACATTGTCATTCTTGTTATTGAACTACATGTATAAGTTTAAATTGCCTATTCAATATAATGCAAGGGTCTTGGGTTTTTCCATTCTGTCTTTTATCAAAGATATGGCCAAGAATATGATTATTGATGTACACACAGGTAATTATATTATTTTTGTAGCTGTGAAGTTAGGTTATAATTTCTCTGGTTATCATTGCACAATAAGAGTTTCACTGCATGTGGGAGTGGGTCTGATAGGATTGAAAAGAAATGGTCCATCATTGAACTTGTGCCCGATTCATGTTGATATATGGCAAAACCAATACAATATTGTAAAGTTAAAAAATAAAATAAAAGGGAAAAACAAAAAAAACAAACAAAACAGATATCTCTATTTATTGTTTCTCCTCATGAGACATATTTCATCCCCTCACTATCTTGTAAAGTGAATGTGATAGTAACAATGAAATGCCATGTTTCTTAATGTGTTCTGCCAGTCATGTTCACCATTCCTAATCCGGCCAACATGTGTAAAAAACACTTAGGGTACTGAAGATGTAGGACATACCTTATCCAAAGGCCACAAGGTGAATAATCATGACACAGGTTTCAGATTCTTGTCTGAATCCCTCTTTGCAGACACAAACCCTGTATTTGGATGCTCCATAGCATTTCAAAGTGCTTTACATTTATTCCACAAAACATCACTTGAGGCTCTTCATGGGGAAAAAAATGGGGGTGAAGATTATGTTAATACTCACTCTGGCTAAAATGACAACTCTGCCCTATGGCAAGTGGAAGCTGGTGCATGCTCCATCGCAGGGAATTCTGGTCTGGATCACCTGTGTTATCTTAATATGTGCCTTCATTATGTGCCATCAGTACCTTTACTTCAGCATTTTCTTTCAGCAGATGCTGGGCACTGAGATACATGCTTCATAAATTGGTGCCAACAATACCTGTAATATTTTTTTATCATAATGGATCTTAGTCAAGAAAGAAAATTCAATTAAGCAAAATCATCCAATCTGAGTATAAAATTCAAAAAATTCAGTAAATTAGGTAATTTTTGAATTAATCAATCTATTAAGATATTTTATCAGTTCTACTCAAAGTAATGTTATAATTTCAACTATGTATGTTACATATTGATAGGACTATATTTAATTTCTTTAAAGATAAAATGATTGATTCATTCACAGCTGAATTTGGAATTCAATTCTCAAAACTGATTCAAAAGTTAATTATTATTAGCTGTTTTTTAGCTGGTACATTTTAAATTGTTTGGACTATTACTTTTAAAAGCCAGAAGGAAAAACACCAATACAGTATACTAACGCATATATATGGAATTTAGAAAGATGGTAACGATAACACTGTATACGAGACAGCAAAAGAGACACTGATGTATAGAACAGGCTTATGGACTCTGTGGGAGAGGGAGAGAGTGGGAAGATTTGGGAGAATGGCATTGAAACATGTGAAATGTCATGTATGAAACGAGATGCCAGTCCAGGTTCAATGCACGATGCTGGATGCTTGGGGCTGGTGCACTGGGACGACCCAGAGGGATGGTATGGGGAGGGAGGAGGGAGGAGGGTTCAGGATGGGGAACACATGAGAAATTAAAAAATAAAATAAAATAAAATAAAATAATTAAACTGGAAAAAAAAAATCAGACTTTTTATGTGTAAGTTGTGTGTGTTAATCCCTCAGTTGTGTCCAACTCTTTGTGACCCATGTAATGTAGTCTGCCAGCCTCTGTCCATGGAATTCTCAGGGCAAGAATACTGGAGTGGGTTGCCATTCCTTTCTCCAGGGGATTTTTCTGACTCAGGGATCAAATCTGGGGCTCCCATATTGCAGGCATTCTTTACCATCTGAGCCACTAGGGAAGCCCCATATGTAAATTAGGCACTTAAAATTATTATTTTCAAATAAATCAATGGAAAGAAATTATCTCTGTATTGATTAGACAAATGATAACATTTAAAGGTATACAGCTGTATTGTTGGTGAAACAAGAAAATATAATCCTTTAATTTTTTTCAGTCTTTCAGTTTGAAAATGTGACAGTAATTTGAAATCTTGTTGACATGATTTCCCCATCCCCTGGCAAACTTATAAACTAGTATTTAAACAGCCTAGTATTTAAACAGGCTGTTTAAATTGGCTCTAGTTTACTCTAGTTTCCTTTGTGCCTTAGAGAATACATCTATTTTTATTTCAGTCACTCTAACTAATGAGTTCATATAACCAAGTATGAAGAAGATGACAGCGCTGATTATATTTATTAAAGGGATATACATATACACAATTTTATACATATATGTTGTGAGTACATACATACACATAGATCAGATCAGTAGCTCAGTTGTGTCCGACTCTTTGCGACCCCATGAATCGCAGCACACCAGGCCTCCCTGTCCATCACCAACTCCCGGAGTTCACTCAGACTCACATCCATCAAGTCAGTGATGCCATACAGCCATCTCATCCTCTGGCGTCCCCTTCTCCTCTTGCCCCCAATCCCTCCCAGCATCAGAGTCTTTCCCAATGAGTCAACTCTTCGCATGAGGTGGCCAAAGTACTGGAGTTTCAGCTTTAGCATCATTCCTTCCAAAGAAATCCCAGAGCTGATCTCCTTCAGAATGGACTGGTTGGATCTCCTTGCAGTCCAAGGGACTCTCAAGAGTCTTCTCCAACACCACAGTTCAAAAGCATCAATTCTTTGGCGCTCAGCCTTCTTCACAGTCCAACTCTCACATCCATACATGACCACTGGAAAAACCATAGCCTTGACTAGACAAACCTTTGTTGGCAAAGTAATGTCTCTGCTTTTGAATATGCTATCTAGGTTGGTCATAATTTTCCTTCCAAGGAGTAAGCGTCTTTTAATTTCATGGCTGCAGTCACCATCTGCAGTGATTTTGGAGCCCAGAAAAATAAAGTCTGACACTGTTTCCACTGTTTCCCCATCTATTTCCCATGAAGTGATGGGACCGGATGCCATGATCTTCGTTTTCTGAATGTTGAGCTTTAAGCCAACTTTTTCACTCTCCACTTTCACTTTCATCAAGAGGCTTTTGAGTTCCTCTTCACTTTCTGCCATAAGGATGGTGTCATCTGCATATCTGATATGTTATTGATATTTCTCCCAGCAATCTTGATTCCAGCTTGTGTTTCTTCCAGTCCAGCGTTTCTCATGATGTACTCTGCATATAAGTTAAATAAACAGGGTGACAATACACAGCCTGGACATACTCTTTTTCCTATTTTGAACCAGTCTGTTGTTCCATGTCCAGTTCTAACTGTTGCTTCCTGACCTGCGTACAAATTTCTCAAGAGGCAGATCAGGTGGTCTGGTATTCCCATCTCTTTCAGAATTTTCCACAGTTTATTGTGATCCACACAGTCAAAGGCTTTGGCATAGTCAATAAAGCAGAAATAGATGCTTTTCTGGAACTCTCTTGCTTTTTCGATGATCCAGTGGATGTTGGCAATTTGATCTCTGGTTCCTCTGCCTTTTGTAAAACCAGCTTGAACATCAGGAAGTTCATGGTTCACATATTGCTGAAGCCTGACTTGGTGAATTTTGAGCATTACTTTTCTAGCATGTGAGATGAGTGCAATTGCATGGTAGTTTGAGCATTCTTTGGCATTGCCTTTCTTTGGCATTGGAATGAAAACTGACCTTTTCCAGTATATAAGTATATAGTCTTTGAAAAGAGCAATTCTTCAAGATAAGAATTCTTAAATATTCTAGGATCACTAGTAACATGGATAGTTTTTTCTGACATGATTTAGGCTGAGTAAAGTTATCTTTCTCTGGTCTTTGAAGAGATTAGTTTTGGGAATAGCAAGAGGGTACAGGCTATCTAACAGATCTTCACTACCTAAGAAGCTGCATGGACTCCAGCCTTATAACATCAATGATTTCATGTTAAATTATTAAGAGTCTTCAGATATATGTTAGCTCAGGTAATAATATTTGTCCTGAAATTCAGGGAACAAGTCTAAAAAAAATTTATTTTTGATAACTCTACTTATTTTGTGTTGAATCTATTCACTATAATGCTTTCAAATGAAAGAAGAGAGTAGGATTGAGGGAACAAAAAATACATGAAAGATTCTATATCTTCCGGACCAGGTGTGGCTGCCGATGACCTCTTGTTCCTTCTCTGATTTCCCATTGTTCCACAAGAGCTTGTGCAGATCAGAATTCTCTAGTACCTAGTATCTGTCAAGTAACATTAATATTACCTCTTATCTCTTATGACACTGACCTACAAATAAATGGCAGCTAAAAACTACACAGCTCAAGCTCAAATGGTATTTTGAATAATCACAGTTTGAACATCAGATACTTTAAAATATTGAATCCATAGAAATCTTAGATCAGCGAACATTTTCTGGTATGGGATATTAATAGATACTCTGAATATGTGAGTGATAGTTATTGATAAGACTCAATTAAAAAATAGTCTTGAGAGGTTTTCTTTTTAACCTAATATTAAATGTCCCTCCTTATTTCTTGTAATATGGTTTGCCTTGAATTTTATCTTATTAATGTAGATATATTAGCTTTCTTTGTTTAATGTTTGCATAAAATTTATCTTTATATCATTTTATTTTCAAACCATTTGTGTCTTTATATTTAAAGTACATACCTGTTAGTGAAAGAAGTAACTATGTCTGGCTTAAATTATTATTATTACTTTAATATTGGAATTGACAATACGTACATTTTAATTAAATTGCTAATTATATCTGATGTAATTAAAATGTAGTTGCACTTCTATTTACCATCGTCTTACTGCCTATCTATCATCATTTATCTATCTATATGAATTCACTTATTTTTCTGTTTCTGTTTATTTCCTTTTCTTCTCTTAGATTGATCAACTACTTTTTAAAATTTTCACTTAAATTCCTTTCTGCTATACCACTCTATGTATATTTTGTTACTGCTCTTATGATTATTCTAGTATCCTTAATTTATCAGAGTATAGAGCTGATATTTTAATGCTTTATATAAAATATAAGAACCTTGTAACAATAGGACTCCATTTACTTCAAATTTGTTGTGCTATGGCCATAATTTTTACATCTATATGTGCTATAAACCTAACCATAAAATGTTATATTTTGCATTAAACTATCAGCTGAATATTAAAGTAATAAGAGAAAAACACCAAGTTAGCCTTTCTCACTTATCTAACATATTTACCTCTTTAGTGTCTTGATTCTGTCCTTTGACCAGTTCAAGCTTAAGTCATATGCCTCTGAACACTTCCCACAGCAACTTTTTGGTACAGGTCTTCCAGTGACAAATTGTTTCATCTTTAATTTTCTAAAAATATTTTCAGTTTACATTTATTTTTGAAGGCACTTTGACTGGATATAGCATTTTTTGGTTTTGTTTGCATGTTTGTTTCTCCTATAAACGCCTTAAAGACATTGGTCATTCTGAGCCAGCATATGAAAATTCCCCACTAGTGGCTCAGTAGTAAAGAATCCACTCACAATGCCAGAGATGCAGGAGACTGCGTTCGATCCCTGGATCAAGATCCCCTGGAGGAGGAAATGGCAACCCACTCCAGTATTCTTGCCTGGAGAATCCCATGGAGAGAGGAGGCTGGAGGATTGCAGTCCATGGGGTCGCAAAGAGACACTACTGAAGCAACTTAGCACACACACATATGCCAACATTTGTTTTTTTCTGATTCTTGAGATTTCCACTGTTATTTTTACCATTATTCTCCTATATTTAATGTGTCACTTTTTCTTTGGCAGTTTTCAATATATTTGTTTTTCTCTTTCCCTTTAAGCAATTTAATTATAATTATATAATGATAATTATATAATATTATAATATATCTACACGCTTTAGATTTCTGAGCTACATAAATCTGTATTTTGTTTTCCTTCATGTTTTGGGCATCTTTGTCATTAATTCTTCAAATATATATATAGAGATATATATATACACACATATTTTCCCTTTCCTCTACTGGTGGAGAGGAAATACACACATATAATAGACCTATTGTTTCCTGACATCCTATTTATTCATTTTTTTCAATCTGTTTTTCTCTCTGTATTTTATATTGGATATTTCTATTGATCTATCTCCAAGGTTACTGTAACTTCCTTCTGTCATCTTTAATATCTTATTAGTCATAGTATATAAATTTTAATTCCTTAAAGTTTCAATTTTGTTGTTTTAAATACTTCTATTTTATTATTTGTTAAGATATTCCTTTATTTAGGTATATGAACATATAAAATCTTTAAAACCCTGCAGACTTTAGAATCCTACCTGTTAATTTCTATCTCTAGTTTATCTTGAGACTTGTATTTATTTATTTTCTACTGTCCATGACACATATTTTCCTATTCCATCATATATATAGTCATTTTTTATGGCTTACTGGGCATTTTGGATGGTATATTGTTGACTCTTGATTCTTCTATCTTTCACTGAAGAGAACTGATTTCTGGTCAAGTAGACAGCAAGATGTTGGCTGCTTGCCTTTAACTTGAATTTAGAGCTCTTGAGTTTAGAGCTTTTGAGTAGTCTGTTTCAGTTTTGCCCTGCTTTTCCATTGAATCTATAGATTTATAATTCAGTCTTGTTAGGCAAAGGTCTTCAATTATTTCACTGGGAAGATTGATGTGTTTTCCAAGACCTTCCATGTTGAAGATAATTGACCGTCCATGTTTAAGATATTTGAACTACCCTTGCATTAAGTAGCTGCTAAATTTCTATTCAGTTTGTTCATGCTTTGAGATATGGTTTTCCACTGAGATCCATGGCATCTCATTTAGGAATGAGCCAGAGATTTGATAGGAGATTATAAATAGGTTTGGATCTTTCATTAATTTTTTGTGAACTATTCAAAACAAAGTTGACTATACTTAAAATTCTGATTTTTAAGGATTTTTCTTATGAAAATTTTAGGGAATGTTTCCCCCTTATATGTAGAAAAGTATATATGAATATATAATATATTGTGTATATTTTTCCCTATACATTTATATCATTGTCTGAAATACTCACCATATTTGAAGAAAATCCTGTGAAAGTTAAATTTCTTCTTTTTTATAAAAATGACCATTAATAGATAAGGAAAATAATTTCAGAGGTATATGGATATTTTATATACATATATTTTCATAAATTAACTATATTTAAAATACCAGTAAATTCTTTAAAAATATATCTATATCTATATCTATCTATATATATATATAATATCTATAAGAGTAAGCTTTATTACTTTTCAAGTTATTATTTGGATATTGTACAGTTTCAACCAGTAGTCTTGGACCATTTAGTAGATAAAAAGAAAACTAATACAATATTGTAAAGTTTAAAAATAAAATAAAATAAAAAAAGAAAGTTGATACTGATTGACTCCCAAAATCCAAACTTGGGCTGTACCCTAAACATCCTTTCTTAATTGGTCTTTGGATCTCAGATGTCTTTTCATATTAAAAACACACAGAATGATTATTATTCTTATAGTCCTAGACAAAACCATAATTTTTTTCCATCTGTAACTGAATATTAGTTCTAATAGTGCTATAAAAACAGGTAAGCTTCCTGTGAAAGTCCCTTTTAATATTTAAACTCCAACCCCTTGAATGATTTCTGCAACCCTGATATAGAAAAGGGATCCCCACAATCATGATGCTCATGAGCGTCCCCATGATCTGGGTTAAACATCTTTAAGAAGGGAGAAAAAATGTTACAGACTTTCATTGGTAATAAATGCTATTAATTTCCTGCATGAATCAGACTCCCTATTTTTTCAGATTCCATTAAATAATGTATCCCTTTTCCTTTCTGCTATATCAATCTAAACTTTTATAAAAGTTAACCTACTTTCTCATAGATTATTTTTTTGCCTTTTTGTCTCTA
The DNA here is from genome assembly GCF_029378745.1 of Bos indicus. Lineage (NCBI taxonomy): Eukaryota > Metazoa > Chordata > Mammalia > Artiodactyla > Bovidae > Bos > Bos indicus. The sequence goes on along the minus strand of NC_091776.1, from coordinate 22,315,922 downwards.
TAGTGTGAAACTTGAATTTGCTAAAGGTTATTATTTGTTATATGATACAGTTAGGAAAAAGAAAGAAGAGATGAAAGAAGATAATGAATCATTTGCTATAGAAGTAATGGTATGCAAAATCCAAACTCCAGAAGTATTTATGAGAGAAATCTTTGATCACCTGCTCTGTGGCTACTATTGTGTAAGAAAGTCCTCTAGTGGTACCCACCACTATCCCTGAAAACAAAAGCAAAGACGGATCCACTTGTATTTAAGTTCTCTTACAACGTCCACTTTGGTTATGTTCTGGCTTAAGTTCCTACAGTAAATACTATTACACAAAATGCAAAAAGCTACTAATTTTTTGAAGCATTCAAATAAGATATATTTTATTTGAAAAATTAACAAAGCAAGATACGGTGGAAATAAGAAAATAAAGAGAGCTATGTAATAGTAACAAAGTGATATCAGGAAACATAAAAAATTAGTAATAATAGTAGAATAATGATAAAGATAATTAGCAGAGCCAATGTAAATAGGTACATTGTCAGAGAACCTTCCCTTCAAACTGTGTCAATAGAAAATAAAAAGCTGAAAAGTTAGGCAAATCACCAATGTCTAAAGGACATTTACCAGCTCATGAAATTACAACAAACTAACCAACCAAAGCCAATTAATAAAGTCTATTAAGAATTGTTTCAGGCAAATGATTTTAATGATTTTTATAAACTGATGATACATATGTAATATGTTCTCACTCCCTAAATATGGAACAACTTCTAATGCTCTGATTCTTACATTCAAACATCATTTCTACTTGTATGAAGTTTTATAAACTGTTTATAAAACAGTTTGTAACTGTTTAGTAATAAATATTTAGTTTATAAACTGTTCTCTGTTTAGTCATAATATTTAGTCATAAACATTTTTTATTATTTTTCTTAAAATTTACTTAATATCTGTGGCATCAGACTATATTCTATATAGACTTGAGCCAATGAGAAATTATATAGTGTTAAAATTATATTATAGTATGTATTTACTTATCATCTTGGTTCTTTAAAGCACAAAATAATGAAATACTTTTTATATATAATTTTCTAATGTATGCAACAATTTTTATTATTTTTCCTTGGATTTCTGAATAGTTACATTAATTAATCAATATCTATAAAAGGATAACTCAAGTTATAGAAAGAAAAAGATTCCCTGAAGTATTAAATAACTATATTTTCAATATTCTCTATAAAGTTGCTATGAATTTTTCCACTTTGGCTGCAAGTCATCTCCACATTCATTTCTGGAAATCCTTCACATATACTGCTTTTCCCTCTTGTGTGTTGATTAGAACACAAAGGAGAGCATACTTGAATTTCATTAGAAGAAGATTGATCAATAATTGTCTCTTTCTAAAGTATAATCTATTTAAAAACAGATACATGAATTTGGTTTATGGTGTGTGCAATTCTTTATATTAAATAAATACCTAAACTTTAATTAAGTGCAGTGCTCCTCCCTGGTTAACCAAATGCTGAAAATAAGTATTTTGAATCAAAACTACGGATACAATTAGAATAGTGAAGGCAATAGTTACCATATAAAATGGAATTTTATGGCACAGTGGTAAAGAATCTGCCTGCCAATGCAGGAGACACAAGAGCCCCAAGTTCCATCCCTGGGTCAAGAAGATACCGTGCTTTAGGAAATGGCAATCCATTCCACTATTCTTGCCTGGAAAATTCTATGGACAGAGGAGCCTGGTGGGCTACAGTCCATGGGATCGCAAAGAGCTGGACACAGCTGCACTACGGAGCACACAAACATAATATAAAGTATGCACAGTAATAAATATAACTTCCAGATATTCAGTATACGCTTATTTTTCTCACGCCAGCATACCTCACTATCTCTTCAGTTCAATCACTTAGTCATGTCTGACTCCTTGTGACCAGATGGACTGCAGCACACTAGGCTTCCCTGTTCATCACCAACTCCCAGAGCTTGTGCAAACTCATGTTCATCAAATCGGTGATGCCATCCAACCATCTCATTCTCTGTTATCCCCTTCTCCTTCTGCCTTTAATCTTTCTCAGCATCAGCGTCTTTTCCAATGAGTCAGTTCTTCACAGCAGGTGGCCAAAGTATTGGAGCTTCAGCTTCAGCATCAGTCCTTACAGTGAATATTCAGGACTGATTTCCTTTAGTATTGACTGGTTTAATCTTGTTGTCCAAGGGACTCTCAAGAGTTTTATCCAACACCACAGTTCAAAAGCATCAACTCTTTGGTGTTCAGCTTTCTTCATGGTCCAATTCTCACATCCATACATGACTACTGGAAAAACCACAGCTTTGACTATAAGGACTTTTGTCAGGAAAGTAATGTCTCTGCTTTTTAACATGCTATCTAGGATTATCATAGTTTTTCTCCCAAGGAGCAAGCGTCTTTTAATCTCATAGCTGCAGTCATCAGCTGCAGTGAATTTGGTGCCTAAGAAAATAAAGTCTGTCACTGTTTCCATTGTTTCCCCATCTATTTCTTAGAGTATTTTAAGTTCATAATCTATAAAACATAATCACCTAGATTCTCTTCATGAGAGGTTTTGTGAAAATCACAATTGTAGAATCCACACTGAGTTTTTTAGCCAACCTTTTCATATTATATACAACTCTTTTTTTTTTTTTTTTTTTTTTTACTGTATTTCTGCCTAAATTATCTTATATTTTTAGATTGTGGGATTTTTCTATTTACATAATTGCATTACACTCACACTTTTTAATTGATTTTAAATCTAATTATAATGTCCTCTTTTAAAAACACAAGAAAACAAATTTTTCCTCAAAATTATTGACGTGAAACCAATTGTAATCAAATAATGGATGTAATGACACCATGCCGATGACTTTAAAATAATCACTTGAAATACGCATTCAATGTTTAAAAACTGTGACTAGAAAGTTAAGTTGACTAGCACCTAAATGCTAATTTAGCAATGAGCAAATTAAAAAAGCTTTTACACAGGGAATGAAACTGTCAGTAAAACAAAAAGTCAGCCTACTGAATGAGAGAAGATAGTTGCAGATGATATATCCAATAACAGTTAATATCCAATATATAAAGAACTCACAAAACAAACAGTTTTTTATTTTTAAAAAAACTGATTAAAAAGTGAGCAGAGAACCTGAATAGACGTGTTTCTAAGGAAGACACACAGATGGCCAACAAACACATGTAAAGATGCTCAATATCACTGATCACCAGGGAAATACAAGTTAACATCACAAAGAGACATTGCCTCACATCTGTTAGAATGGCTATTATCAAAAAGACAACAAATAACAAATATTGCCCAGGATGTGGAGAAAAGGGGACCCTTATGCACTGTTGGTGGGGAAGTAAATTGGCACAGCTGCTATGGAAAACAGTTTGGAGGTTCCTCAAAAAATTGAAAGTGTAGTCATTGATTATTTCTAGTAATTTTCTGGTGGACTCTTTAGGGTTTTCTACGTAGAGGATCATGTCATCTGCAAATAGTGAGAGTTTTACTTCTTCTTTTCCAATTTGGATTCCTTTTATTTCTTTTTCTGCTCTGATTGCTGTGGCCAAAACTTCCAAAACTATGTTGAATAGTAATGGTGAAAGTGGGCACCCTTGTCTTGTTCCTGACTTTAGAGGAAATGCTTTCAATTTTTCACCATTGAGGATAATGTTTGCAGTGGGTTTGTCATATATAGCTTTTATTATGTTGAGGTATGTTCCTTCTATTCCTGCTTTCTGGAGAGTTTTTATCATAAATGGATGTTGAATTTTGTCAAAGGCTTTCTCTGCATCTATTGAGATAATCATATGGTTTTTATTTTTCAATTTGTTAATGTGGTGTATTACATTGATTGATTTGCGGATATTGAAGAATCCTTGCATCCCTGGGATAAAGCCCACTTGATCATGGTGTATGATCTTTTTAATGTGTTGTTGGATTCTGATTGCTAGAATTTTGTTAAGGATTTTTGCATCTATGTTCATCAGTGATATTGGCCTGTAGTTTTCTTTTTTTGTGGGATCTTTGTCAGGTTTTGGTACTAGGGTGATGGTGGCCTCATAGAATGAGTTTGGAAGTTTACCTTCCTCTGCAATTTTCTGGAAGAGTTTGAGCAGGATAGGTGTTAGCTCTTCTCTAAATTTTTGGTAGAATTCAGCTGTGAAGCCGTCTGGGCCGGGGCTTTTGTTTGCTGGAAGATTTTTGATTACAGTTTCAATTTCCATGCTTGTGATGGGTCTGTTAAGATTTTCTATTTCTTCCTGGTCCAGTTTTGGAAAGTTGTACTTTTCTAAGAATTTGTCCATTTCTTCCACGTTGTCCATTTTCTTGGCATATAATTGTTGATAGTAGTCGCTTATGATCCTTTGTATTTCTGTGTTGTCTGTTGTGATCTCTCCATTTTCGTTTCTAATTTTGTTGATTTGATTTTTCTCCCTTTGTTTCTTGATGAGTCTGGCTAATGGTTTGTCAATTTTATTTATCCTTTCAAAGAACCAGCTTTTGGTTTTGTTGATTTTTGCTATGGTCTCTTTTGTTTCTTTTGCATTTATTTCTGCTCTAATTTTTAAGATTTCTTTCCTTCTACTAACCCTGGGGTTCTTCATTTCTTCCTTTTCTAGTTGCTTTAGGTGTAGAGTTAGGTTATTTATTTGACTTTTTTCTTGTTTCTTGAGGTGTGCCTGTATTGCTATGAACTTTCCCCTTAGGACTGCTTTTACCGTGTCCCACAGGTTTTGGGTTGTTGTGTTTTCATTTTCATTCGTTTCTATGCAAATTTTGATTTCTTTTTTGATTTCTTCTGTGATTTGTTGGTTATTCAGCAGCGTGTTGTTCAGCCTCCACATGTTGGAATTTTTAATAGTTTTTCTCCTGTAATTGAGATCTAATCTTACTGCATTGTGGTCAGAAAAAAATGCTTGGAATGATTTCTATTTTTTTGAATTTACCAAGGCTAGCTTTATGGCCCAGGATGTGATCTATCCTGGAGAAGGTTCCATGTGCACTTGAGAAAAAGGTGAAATTCATTGTTTTGGGATGAAATGACCTATAGATATCAATTAGGTCTAACTGGTCTATTGTATCGTTTAAAGTTTGTGTTTCCTTGTTAATTTTCTGTTTAGTTGATCTATCCATAGGTGTAAGTGGGGTATTAAAGTCTCCCACTATTATTGTGTTATTGTTAATTTCTCCTTTCATACTTGTTAGCATTTGTCTTACGTACTGTGGCGCTCCCGTGTTGGGTGCATATATATTTATAATTGTTATATCTTCTTCTTGGATTGATCCTTTGATCATTATGTAGTGACCTTCTTTGTCTCTTTTCACAGCCTTTGTTTTAAAGTCTATTTTATCTGATATGAGTATTGCTACTCCTGCTTTCTTTTGGTCCCTATTTGCATGGAAAATCTTTTTCCAGCCCTTCACTTTCAGTCTGTATGTGTCCCCTGTTTTGAGGTGGGTCTCTTGTAGACAACATATGTAGGGGTCTTGTTTTTGTATCCATTCAGCCAGTCTTTGTCTTTTGGTTGGGGCATTCAACCCATTTACATTTAAGGTAATTACTGATAAGTATGTTCCCGTTGCCATTTACTTTATTGTTTTGGGTTCAAGTTTATACACCGTTTTTGTGTTTCCTGTCTAGAGAATATCCTTTAGTATTTGTTGGAGAGCTGGTTTGGTGGTGCAGAATTCTCTCAGCTTTTGCTTGTCTGAAAAGCTTTTGATTTCTCCTTCATACTTGAATGAGATCCTTGCTGGGTACAATAATCTGGGCTGTAGGTTATTTTCTTTCATCATTTTAAGTATGTCTTGCCATTCCCTCCGGGCTTGAAGAGTTTCTATTGAAAGATCAGCTGTTATCCTTATGGGAATTCCCTTGTGTGTTATTTGTTGTTTTTCCCTTGCTGCTTTTAATATTTGTTCTTTGTGTTTGATCTTTGTTAATTTGATTAATATGTGTCTTGGGGTGTTTCTCCTTGGGTTTATCCTGTTTGGTACTCTCTGGGTTTCTTGCAGGATATAAAATCAACACACAGAAATCCCTGGCATTCCTATACACTAATAATGAGAAAACAGAAAGAGAAATTAAGGAAACAATTCCATTCACCATTGCAACGGAAAGAATAAAATACTTAGGAATATATCTACCTAAAGAAACTAAAGACCTATATATAGAAAACTATAAAACACTGGTGAAAGAAATCAAAGAGGACACTAATAGATGGAGAAATATACCATGTTCATGGATTGGAAGAATCAATATAGTGAAAATGAGTATACTACCCAAAGCAATTTATAGATTCAACGCAATCCCTATCAAGCTACCAACAGTATTCTTCACAGAGCTAGAACAAATAATTTCACAATTTGTATGGAAATACAAAAAACCTCGAATAGCCAAAGCGATCTTGAGAAAGAAGAATGGAACTGGAGGAATCAACCTACCTGACTTCAGGCTCTACTACAAAGCCACAGTCATCAAGACAGTATGGTACTGGCACAAAGACAGAAATATTGATCAATGGAATAAAATAGAAAGCCCAGACATAAATCCACGCACATATGGACACCTTATCTTCGACAAAGGAGGCAAGAATATACAATGGATTAAAGACAATCTCTTTAACAAGTGGTGCTGGGAAATCTGGTCAACCACTTGTAAAAGAATGAAACTGGACCACTTTCTAACACCATACACAAAAATAAACTCAAAATGGGTTAAAGATCTAAATGTAAGACCAGAAACTATAAAACTCCTAGAGGAGAACATAGGCAAAACACTCTCCGACATACATCACAGCAGGATCCTCTATGACCCACCTCCCAGAATATTGGAAATAAAAGCAAAAATAAACAAATGGGACCTAATTAACCTTAAAAGCTTCTGCACATCAAAGGAAACTATTAGCAAGGTGAAAAGACAGCCTTCAGAATGGGAGAAAATAATAGCAAATGAAGCAACCGACAAACAACTAATCTCAAAAATATACAAGCAACTCCTACAGCTCAACTCCAGAAAAATAAACGACCCAATCAAAAAATGGGCCAAAGAACTAAATAGACATTTCTCCAAAAAAGACATACAGATGGCTAACAAGCACATGAAAAGATGCTCAACATCACTCATTATCAGAGAAATGCAAATCAAAACCACTATGAGGTACCATTTCACACCAGTCAGAATGGCTGTGATCCAAAAGTCTACAAATAATAAATGCTGGAGAGGGTGTGGAGAAAAGGGAACCCTCTTACACTGTTGGTGGGAATGCAAACTAGTACAGCCACTATGGAGAACAGTGTGGAGATTCCTTAAAAAACTGGAAATAGAACTGCCTTATGATCCAGCAATCCCACTGCTGGGCATACACACCGAGGAAACCAGAAGGGAAAGAGACACGTGTACCCCAGTGTTCATCGCAGCACTGTTTATAATAGCCAAGACATGGAAGCAACCTAGATGTCCATCAGCAGATGAATGGATAAGAAAGCTGTGGTACATATACACAATGGAGTATAACTCAGCCATTAAAAAGAATACATTTGAATCAGTTCTAATGAGGTGGATGAAACTGGAGCCTATTATACAGAGTGAAGTAAGCCAGAAGGAAAAACATAAATACAGTATACTAACGCATATATATGGAATTTAGAAAGATGGTAACAATAACCTGGTGTACGAGACAGCAAAAGAGACACTGATGTATAGAACAGTCTTATGGACAATGTGGGAGAGGGAGAGGGTGGGAAGATTTGGGAGAATGGCATTGAAACATGTAAAATATCATGTAGGAAACGAGTTGCCAGTCCAGGTTCGATGCATGATGCTGGATGCTTGGGGCTGGTGCACTGGGACAGCCCAGAGGGATGGTATGGGGAGGGAGGAGGGAGGAGGGTTTGGGATGGGGAACACATGTATACCTGTGGCGGATTCATTTTGATATTTGGCAAAACTAATACAATTATGTAAAGTTTAAAAATAAAATAAAATTAGAGAAAAAAAAAAAATTGAAAGTGGAACTACGATATGATCCAGCAACTTTACTTCTGGATGTTTTTCTGAAGAAAATAAAAGCACTAACTGAAAAAGATATGTGTACTCTTGTGCTGACTTTAGCATTATTTATAATAGCTAATATGTGGACACAACCTAAGTGTTCCTTAGATGAATGGATAAAGAAGATATGGTATAAATATACAATGGACTACTACTCAGCCTTAAAAATAGAAATCTTGTTATCTGCAACAAGGAGAGGCCCAGAGGGTATTATGCTAAGTGAAATAAGTCAGACAAAGACAAATATCATACAGTTTCACTTATATGTGGAATCTATAAAACAAAACAAGTTAACAACAAAACAAAATATAAATAGACACACAGACACAATGAATGAATTGGTGGTTGACAGAGAGGATGGGGATGGAGTGTTGGGTAAAAGAGATGGAGAAGATGAGAGGTACAAGCTTCCTATCATAAAATAAATGTCATGAGGATGCAATGTACATTGTAGGGAATATAGTTGATAATATTGCAATAACGTGTATGATAACAGATGGTTACTAGACTTGTGATCAGTTAGTAATGGATATGAGTGTTGAATCACTACTGTATACCTGATACTAATATATTGCTATGTTCACTATTCTTCCATTTTAAAAGAGTCTAATGCTTTACAGTCATTTTCTTTTTTGGTTATCCAAACTGAGGCATCTGTACCTAATATAGTATCAACCAGAGAAAATATGAGAACACCTTTTGTGCTTTTTAAGTGATAGCTTTATGAATTCTACAATGTAGGTATAGGTAAGCATGACTGTCTCTGTCTTAAATCAAACCACTAATATCTATGGCTACACCTACAGGATAACAAATATAACCAGCACTAACTGGAGCACATGCAATAATGACCTCCTAACCCACTCCAGTACTCTTGCCTGGCAAATCCCATGGATGGAGGAACCTGGTAGGCTGCAGTCCATGGGGTCACTGGGAGTCAGACAGGACTGAGCGACTTCACTTTCACTTTTCACTTTCATGCATAGGAGAAGGAAATGGCAACCCACTCCAGTGTTCTCGCCTGGAGAATCCCATGGACGGGGGAGCCTGGTGGGCTGCCGTCTATGGGGTTGCACAGAGTCGGACACGACTGAAGCGACTTAGTAGCAGCAGCATACGAAGATTAATTACAGTGGTTCTCTGTAAGGCATTGTTCAGAATTCCTGTTTCTTGAGTACTGAGTGACAATCAGTGTAAATGCACATTATGTATGATACACAGTGTGGATTATATATAGTATTTCTTACGCACACACACTGTGTGTGTACCTAGGGAAATATATGAAACTTTCCATGAAAGATTTCACATAGGCGCCCACACTCCAACCCAGATAGTTGAAACTTGAATTTGTCTTAAATTTATTTGTCATTTAAGTATACCTGTAGATTGACTTTTTCTGTTTCCCAAAATTCATAAGTTGAAAACTATCCCCATTGGGATGTTATTTGAAGATGGGTTCTTGGGAAGATGATTAGATCATGAGAGCAATGCCCTCATGAATGGGATCAGTGTCTCTATAAAAGAGCCTGCAGAGAGTTGTTTTGCTTTTTCTGCCACTAAAGACACAGCCAAAAGACAGACATTAACCGAAATTAGGCTTCATTTGACACCAAACCTGCTAGTGTCTTGATCTTGGACTTGCCAGTCTTCACAACTTGAGTAATAAATTTCTGCTCTTTATAAGCCACTAAATCTATGGTATTTATTTAAAGCAGTCCTAATGGACTAAAACAGCTAACATTAAGATCTAAATGAAAACAGGCAGCTGAACTTTTCCATTTGATGTCATCCTTATTTACATATGCTTTGCTTTTACCCCCAAATAAATTTCAAATTCAGCTGCAATGAGAAAATTATTCTTACCTGGTTGTTCATCAATGTTTATTGCAGCAAATATATCATTGACTATATTCCTTGAGTACAAATGACAAATCCTCAATCCCATTTTTTGCTGTATAATTAATAACCCCACCCTTCCTTCATTTTTCCATTCTGTCAGTGCTGGAGTCTGCACTGATATTTTGGTTCCACTACACCTCACTCATACTGTTCATACAGTGCCCAATATGCTACTGGAGAAGAGTGGAGAAATAGCTCTAAAAGGAACAAAGAGGCTGAGCCAAAGCAAAAAGAACACACAGTTGTGGATGTGACTGGTGACGGAAGTAAAAGCTGACGCAGTAAAGAACAATATTGCATAGAAACCTGGAATGTTAGGTCCAAGAATCAAGGTAAATTTGAAGTGGTCAAATAGGAAATGGCAAGAGTGAACACTGACATTTGAGGAATCAGTGAACTAAAATGGACCAGAATGGGCAAATTTAATTCAGATGACCATTACATCTACTACAGTGAGCAGGAAACCCTTAGAAGAAATGAAGTACCCCATCATAATCAACAAAAGAGTCCAAAATGCAGCATTTGGGTACAGTCTTGAAAATGACAGAATGATTTCTGTTCATTTCTAAGGCAAACCATTCACTATCACAGTAATCCAAGTCTATGTACCAACTACTAATGCCAAATAAGCTGAAGTTGAACGGTTCCAGGAAGACCTACAAGACTTTCTAGACTAAGACCGAAGAAAGGTGTCCTTTTCATCATAGAAGACTATAATGCAAAAGTAAGAAGTCAAAAGATACCCGGAGTAACAGGCAAGTTTGGCGTTGGAGTACAAAATGAAGCAGGGCAAAGGCTAATAGAGTTTTGCCAAAAGAATGCACTGGTCATAGCAAACACTCTCTTCCAACAGCATGAGAAACAACTCTACACAAGGACATCATCAGATGGTCAATACCAAAATCAGGTTGATTATATTCTTTGCACCGAAGATGGAGAGGCTCTTCACAGTCAGCAAAAACAAGACCAGGAGCTGCCTGTGGCTCAGATCATGGACTCCTTACTGCCGAATTCATACTTAAATTGAAGAAAGTAGGCAAAACCACTAGAACTAAATGGAAATGACAAATAGATTCAAGCAATTAGAACTGATAGACAGGTGCCTGAAGAACTATGGATGGAGCTTTGTAACATTGTACAGGAGACCATAATCAAAACCATCTACCAGAAAAAGAAGTGCAAAAAGGAAAAATGGTTGTCTAATGAGGCCATACAAATAGCTGAGAAAAGAAGAAAAGGGAAAGACCAAGGAGAAAAGGAAAGATATACCCATCTGAATGCAGAGTTCCAACGAATAGCAAGGAGAGGTGCAATAGCCTAAGTGATCATTGCAAAGAAATAGAGGAAAAAATAGAATGGTAAAGACTAGAGATCTCTTCAAGAAAATTAGAGATGCCAAGGGAACATTTCATACAGGACGGTGCAATAAAAAAGATGGGTGCAATAAAGGACAGAATGGTATGGACCTAACAGAAGCAGAAGATATTAAAAAGAGGTGGCAAAAATACACAGAAGAACCATACACAAAAAGATCGTAATGACTCAGATAACCAGGATGGTATGATCACTCACCTAGAGCCAGACATCCTGAGTCTGAAGTCAAGCATCACTATGAACAAGCTAGTGGAGGTGATGGAATTCCAGCAGAGCTATTTCAAATCCTAAAAGATGATGCTGTGAAAGTGCTGCACTCAATATGCCAGCAAATCTGGAAAACTCAGCAGCCACAGGACTGGAAAAGGTCAATTTTCACTTCAATCCTAAAGAAAGGCAATGCCAAAGAATGTTCAAACAACAATTGGACGCATCTCACACGCTAGTAAAGTAATGCACAAAATTCTCCAAGCCAGGTTTCAACAGTACATAAATTTAGAACTTCCAAATGTTCAAGTTGAATTTAGAAAAGGCAGAGGAATCAGATATCAAATTGTCAACATCCGCTGGATCATCAAAAAACAAGAGCGTTCCAGAAAAACATCTACTTCTGCTTTATTGACTATGCCAAAGCCTTTGACTGTGTGGATCAGAACAAATTGTAGAAAATTCTTCAAGAGATGGGAATACCAGAACATGTGACCTGCCTCTTGAGAAATCTGTGTGCAGGTCAAGACACAACAGTTAGAACTGGACATGGAACAACAGTCTGTTTCCAAATTGGGAAAGGAGTATGTCAAGGCTGTATGTTGTCACCCTGCTTATGTAACTTATATTCAGAGTATATAATGTGAAACACCGGACTGGATGAAGCACAAACTGGAATTAAGATTGCCAGGAGAAATGTCAGTAACCTCAGATATGCAGATGGCACCACACTTATGGCAGAAAGCAAAGAAGAACTAAAGAGCCTCTTGATCAAAGTGAAAGAGGACAGCGAAAATGTTGGCTTAAAACTCAGCATTCAGAAAACTAAGATCATGGCATCTGGTGCCATCAGTTCATTGCAAACAGATGGGCAAAGAATGGAAACAGTGACAGACTGTATCATTTTGGGCTCCAAAATCACTGCAGATAGTAACTACAGCCATGAAATTAAAAGATGCTTGTTCCTTGGATTAAAAGCTATGACCAACCTAAACAGCATATTAAAAAGCAAAGACATTACTTTTACAACAAATTACTTTGTCCATCAAGTCAAAGCTGAGCTTTTTCCAGTAGTCATGTATGGATGTGAGTTGGACTATAAAGAAAGCTGAACATTGAAGAATTGTGAACTGTGGTGTTGGAGAAGACTCTTGAGCGTCCCTTGGACTACAAAGAGATCCAACCAGTCCATCCTAAAGGAAATCAGTCCTAAAGTTTCATTGGAACAACTGATGCTGAAGCTGAAACTCCAATACTTTGGCCACCTGATGCAAAGAACTGACTCATTTGAAAAGACCCTGATGCTGGGAAAGATTGAAGGGGGGAGGAAAAGGGGATGACAGAGAATGAGACGTTTGGATGGCATCACTGATTCAATGGACATGAGTCTGAGCATACTATGGAAGTTGGTGATGGACAGGGAGGCCTGGTATGCTGCAGTCCATGAGGTCACAAAGAGTTGGATACGACCGAGTGACTGAACTTATCTGAACTGAACTGAGGAACCAGAGATCAAATTGCCAACATCCATTGGATAGTAGAAAAAGCAAGACCATTTAAAAAAAAAAATTAGTTCTGCTTCACTGACTGTGCTAAAACCTTTGACTGTGTGGGTCACAAGAAACTGTGGAAAATTCTTAAAGAGATGGGAATACCAGACCACCTTACCTTCCTGCTAAGTAATTGGTATGAAGGTCAAGGAGCCACAGTCAGAACCAGACATGGAACAACAGACTTGTTCCAAATCAGGAAGGGAGTGCGTCAAGGCTGTATACTGTCACCCCGCTTGTTTAATTTGTATGAAGTGTACATCATGTGAAATGGAGGACTGGATAAGCTCAAGCTGGAATCAAGATTGCACAGAGGAATATCAATAACCTCAGATATGCAGGTGACACTACCCTTATGGCAGAAAGCAAAGATGAACTAAGGAGCTTCCTGATGAAGGTTTAAGAGGACAGTGAAAAAAAGTGGCTTAAAGCTTAACATTAAAAAAAGTGAAGATCATGGAATCTGGTCCCATCACTTTATTGCAAATAGATTGGGAAATGATGGAAACCAAGGCAAACTTTATTTTCTTTGGCTCCAAAATCAGTCTAGTTCATGACTGCAGGCATCAAATTAAAAGATGCTTGCTCCTTGGAAGAAAAGCTATAACCAACCTAGACAGAGTATTAAAAAGCAGAGACAGTATTATGCCAACAAAGTTCCATGTAGTTAAAGCTATGGTTTTGTCAGTAGTCATGTACGGATGTGAGGGTTGGACCAAAAAGACAGCTGAGCTACAAAGAATTGATGCTTTTGAACTTTAGTGTTGGAAAAGACTCTTGAGAGTCCCTTGGACTGCAAGGAGATCCAACCAGTCAATCCTAAAGGAAATCAGTCCTTAATATTCATTGGCAGGACTGAAGCTGGAGCTCCAATACTTTGGCCACCACACGTGAAGAACCTGCTCTTTGGAAAAGACCCTGATGCTGGGAAAGATGAAAGGCAAGAGGAGAAGGGGACAACAGAGGATGATATGTTTGCATGGCATCACTGACTCAACGGACATGAGTCTGAGCAAGCCCTGGGAGTTGGTGATGGACAGGGAAGCCTGGCATTTCCTTGGGAATGCCTGCAGGAAGCCTGCAGTCCTTAGGGTCTCAAAGAGTTGGACACAACTAAGCGACTAAATGGAACTGAACTGAACACCTCACTGACACCTTTATAATGTATCTCTATATAAATATGACTTCTTCAGATTATCTTACTTTGCATATGTCATCTGTCTCTGGCTGTGAACTTGACTGATACATTTTCAGAGTCTTATTTCACATCTTTTACATATCATGTCCTTGAAGGTATATCAATGCTTAAAATCTAAAATAGTTTCAATAGACATCTAGCGATTTTTCTGAGACACCACCTGATAATGTGTTAGCATTTATGAAGAGACTGAATAATTCCAGTTCTCAGGAGAAGCCACAGGACAAAGTATAGAATGCTGAAAAAATAATTTGGATTTATCACTTATAAACAAAGAATTTTTCAAGATATAATTTCAAAAATAATTTGATTTATGCCACAGGAATATCTTATTGTATGTTAGAAGATGGTCAAGTATTCTAACTTCACATAAACACACCACCTAAAGCTACATAATCGTATTTAAAAGAAGTTTAAACAGTCAAAATAACTTTTTATTAATTACTATGTTACTATGATTCCTGTATTCAGACAAATAAGATGTTGCACTATTTCTAAATTTCTGTCTCTCTCTTTTTTTTTTTTTTTTTTGGTTTCTCTTTTTTTCTTTTTTAATTTTATTTTTTAACTTTACAATATTGTATTGGTTTTGCCATATATCAACATGAATCCACAACAGGTATACACACGTTCCCCATCCTGAACCCTCCTCGCTCCTCCCTCCCCATACCATCCCTCTGGGTCATCCCAGTGCACCAGCCCCAAGCATCCAGTATCGTACATCCAACCTGGACTGGCGACTCATTTCATATATGATATTATACATGTTTCAATGCCATTCTCCCAAATCATCCCACCCTCTCCCTCTCCCACAGAGTCCAAAAGACTGGTTTATACATCAGTGACTCTTTTGCTGTCTCGTATACAGGGTTATTGTTGCCATCTTTCTAAATTCCATATATATGCGTTAGTATACTGTATTGGTGTTTTTCTTTCTGGCTTACTTCACTCTGTATAATAGGCTCCAGTTTCATCCACCTCATTAGAACTGATTCAAATGCATTCTTTTTAATGGCTGAGTAATACTCCATTGTGTATAGACATTTCTCCAAAGAAGACATACAGAAGGCTAACAAACACATGAAAAGATGCTCAACATCACTCATTATCAGAGAAATGCAAATCAAAACCACAATGAGGTACCATTTCACTCCAGTGAGAATGGCTGCGATCCAAAAGTCTACAAGCAATAAATGCTGGAGAGGGTGTGAAGAAAAGGAAACCCTCTTACACTGTTGGTGGGAATGTAAACTAGTACAGCCACTATGGAAAACAATGTGGAGATTCCTTAAAAAACTGGAAATAGAACTGCCTTACGACCTGGCAATCCCACTGCTGGGCATACGCACCAAGGAAACCAGAATTGAAAGAGACACATGTACCCCAATGTTCAATGCAGCACTGTTTATAATAGCCAGGACATGGGAGCAACCTAGATGTCTCATTGCTTCTTATATAGTAAGATTAAATTTAGATGTCCTCAAAAACAGACTGCAGAGAAAAGAAAGCAGAAAAAACATGTTTAAAATACATTTTGTTGAGTAAACCCAGACAGGCGCTGGCCGCCTTTCATCTGTATTCGCGTTCTGCGGTGCCCGCTGGAGCCCGCTAAAAAAAAAAAAAAAAAAAAAATACATTTTGTTTCATTTTTATGATATGTCACAGTCATTATGGTATTGAATGATTAAAACCTAGATGGAAAACTGAATTAATTAGAAAAGCATATTAGTTTTTTAATCCATTCCAGGGTTCTTGCCTGGAGAATCCCAGGGACAGGGGAACCTGGTGGGCTGCCGTCTATGGGGTCGCACAGAGTCGGACACAACTGACGCGACTTAGCAGCAGAAGCAGCAGCAGCTGAAACTTGAGTTATATTATATTATTTACTTTATTTTCACTGGGTTATTTTTTCCAAACTGGGGTCTATTTTATTAATTTATCAACTTCCCTTTCCCAGTTCCACACTGTTAATCACTCAGTTTGTGGAGTGTAGGCTGACTGGGTCTGGGCATTTGACTCTATCAGTTGATACGTTTCCCTAATGAGGCCAAGGATCTGTGCCCAGTTCCAGTAGGAGCCACTTAGTTTCACACAGAAACAATAACTACATAATTCAGCTTTAATTTTAATACTAACAGGAAAAAATCAGCTTATACATATGTAGGCTTATCTTCTTCTTTGCTTGAAAAACAGTCTCCATTCCAATAACAATAATAATAATAAAATAATTTTAGTTTGCTGTTTTACTGAATACAATACTTCATCTTAAGCTTTCTCAACTGGAGTTTGCTCATTTTCCACACTCCACAAAACTAAAAGTCAGGAAGAAATGTAAGCATCCCTTTGACCCCTGCTGCCATGATATTCTTTCTAAGTCATGACTTTTTCACACCTACGTAAATAAATTTGAATTTGATGCTCATGCCAGCATACCATGTGTCATGTTCTTTTTTGATTTTTTTTAACCTCTTTGTTTTAAATATCTTAAACTTATATTACTTTTGAAAAAAAAATTAAAAATAAAATCCTTTCAAATTTATTCTTATTCTACATATGTATTTTACAAAACTTGTGTGCATGTATACATACAGATACACGCACATATATGTAAGAGTAAGATGTAAATGAGTTACTTCTTCATGTCCAAATCATTGTGTATATAATTGTGCACTTTTTTAAAAGGGCATTCTCTTAAATAGTCACAGTTCTATAATATATATCACAAAATTAACCTTGATAAAATATTATTTATGTAATATATAGATTTTATTTAACTTTTATTAGTTGTCCCATTAATTTTCTTTTTATCCATTCAAAGTCACAATGTCATTCTTTGTCATCTTTAAACTTGTTTAAAAAGATAAAGTCTGTCAATCTTTTTTTTCCATGACTTTCATACTTTTACTGAGATCATCTTATGCTTTCTCATTCATTAAATCTGTGAGTACTGGGCTTGTATCTGCTTTTTCCATACTAGCATCAAACTGGGTAACTTGAAAATGACTGGACATCATCTCGAGTGCTCTTCACTTTCCTTAATTCATTCTAATTATCATGGCTATAGCATGGATCTAGCCATTACCCAGAATGTTCCCATTTGTAAAATATTAATGCTGTTATTCCATTCCTGAACAGTATCATTTTTGCTGTTATACTTATTGTATATTGTATATTGTTCCCAAATATTGTTCCCATATATTGTATAACAGTTCCCAAAGAACTCAACTATCTCTTATATTTCTGCTTGTCAGATTCCTCCTGTTTTCATTTTCTTCCACATTTGATGAATATTTCACAGTATATCAATCTACCTAATTTTGTCAGTACATTTAAGTTCCTTTGACCCATTCATTTCCATGATTTCACTTGACAAAAACACTCATTTAATATTAATCAAATAATTTTCAGTGTTTTGCCTCTATTAGAAAAGTAGTCAGAATGTGACACTGTAAATTTATGATCTTCAGATAAATCAGGTGATTAAGGCTTCCAGCTAACCTTTCTTTGTCTTCTTCCTTTGAAGAAATCGAAACGCACTGTGGGCAGCCCAGCATGAACATTGACCTGGTACAGCCACAATCACTAGAAGACTCTCCCCTTCCAATGTATATCACCCTCATTTTCAACTGATCCCTGCTACTTTATCAACAGCAAACCTTGCCAGCCTTTAATATCTTGCCTTTGGATAAAGATTATTGAGGTACCTAATCATCAAATTAACATTGCTTCAAATTCAGCAATGGTTCCCTCTTTTTAAATTTTCCTTAAGCCCTTCCCAGGGCTTCCCTGGTTGCTCAGAGGGTAAAGCGTCTGCCCACAATGCTGGAGACCCGGGTTTGATCCCTGGGTGGGGAAGATCCCCTGGAGAAGTAAATGGCAACCCACTCCAGTATTTTTGCCTGGAGAATCCCATGGACGGAGGCGGTTGGTAGGCTACAGTCCACGGGGTCGCAAAGAGTCGGACAGGACTGAGAGACTTCACTTTCTTTCTTTCTTTCTTTAAGCCCCTCCCAACTTCTCTTTTTTTTTTTTTTTTTATTATTTATTTATTTATTTATTTTTTATTTTTTTCTCTCTAATTTTATTTTATTTTTAAACTTTACATAATTGTATTAGTTTTGCCAAATATCAAAATGAATCCCTTTATTTTACCCTGGGGTATGCTTCATCTTGCTATAAGGAACTGAGTAAACCTAGATTTGTTTCAATGCAAATGTGTTCTGGATGAGTTTCAGTTAGGGTGTGCTTGATATGTCCTTTACTCATTTCTACTCCCTCCAGTTCTTTCAACTTCCTGTGACCATTTTAAACCTTGATCCTTTGCATTCTCCGCCCAGCCACTTTCCCTTTCCTTGTTGTGAATGACATTGAGAAATGTCCCATATAATCCTAGTTTTACAGATTTATTTTATTATTAAATAAAACCCTCTGTTTAGTATGTAATAGTCTATGAATTCAGCCAATACACCAAATTTATTCAAAGAAACACAATAAAGTTTATTCCCCTAATGAGCAGAGAACTAAATCTCATGAATGCTTTTCAGCAAGTATTTAGGATTAATCCCATCAGGTTAGGCTCAAAGGACTACATATACACAAAATAAAAATCAATTTGTTTGCAGCATTAGTCACAAACCCATTGTCTTTTTTTTTTTCACTTTAATTCACAATTGATCATTTCTTTCTTTCATAATTTCATTATATTTCCAATTCTTCTCATCAGTAAAAGTTATCTGTCAATAAGTAAAACCTGTGTTCTATGTTCCTATACTTTATTGAGAAATTTAACTCATTTGAATATTTCTCTGTCAATCCTGAGCATAATCCCAAAGATTATTTTTCCTAGTAAATCTTTTACTTATTCAAAGTGCATAATTTAAAAAAATAAAAATCACTTAGCTTCAATGTGTATTTTGTATAGAATTAAAAATATCTCTTAACAAACAGATAGAAAAATCGAATTTTTCAGCAATTCATACATATCCTCTGTACCAATAAGGCACATATCCTCTCTTGAAAACTAACAAAGTAAAAGAAGGAAGGAAGAGGAGAAACAAGGGTTATATTTCTGGGTAAATGAAGACACAATCTGATGAAAAGTTAATTGGAAAATATGACTGCCCACAGACAGTATGTTTATATTAGAATTTTAAGATTTGTGGACTATATTAGAAAATAAAAACATGGACAAAGAGTTGCATACTTGAATTTGTCATCTACTATGTACTCAAAAATTCAGTACTAAGAAATAAAGATGTAGGGAATGAGGAAAATCCAAAATATTTCTCAATTCTCATTTTTATTTATATAGCCCTCAGTGAATAAAAATGAGATGACATACAAAATCCCTAAAAAAATATTTCTAGCTCTATCTCCTTCCATCCTGCCAACTTTGGCAAATAAACAAATATATCCTATTATTTTGAAATAGTTCAATGTGTCCCTTAAGAAACATGCTTTTGTTATAGTTTTTTTTGCATTATTTGAAGCAGTTTTCTTTGCAATTTGGGGAGAAATCAAAGAAATTTGACATAGTACCTAAATGACTATTTGTTGAACAAATGGGCAACAAGGTTCTCAGAGAAGTTTGTCTAATTTGAATAATGAATAGTCAACTACATAGAGGAAGACTGAGGTAAAACATTCAAAGCAGAGAAAAATCATCCCCAGTTGAGCTAAAAACTCTCTTCTTTGAATGATTTAGGCACTGTCTTATTTTGGAGATTTTGGACATGCTGTACCTACTAACTGGAGTGGTAAAAACTAGCATTTTCTCTTGGCTAATTTCATATATATATGAAATTATATATGCTGCTAAGTCACTTCAGTCGTGTCCAACTCTGTGCAAACCCATGGACAGCAGCCCACCAGGCTCCTCTGTCCATGGAATTCTCCAGGCAAGAATACTGGAGTGGGTTGCCATTGCCTTCTCCATATATATATAAATATATATCAGTTCAGTTAAGTTCAGTTCAGTCGCTCAGTCGTGTCTGACTCTTTGCGACCCCATGAATCGCAGCATGACAGGCCTCCCTGTCCATCACCATCTCCCGGAGTTCACTCAAACTCACGTCCATTGAGTCCGTGATGCTTTGGCTCCATCCCTTCATTCTTTCTGGAGTTATCTGTCCACTGATTCCCAGTAGCATATTGGGCACCTACTGATCTGGGGAGTTCCTCTTTCAGTATCCTATCATTTTGCCTTTTCATACTGTTCATGGAGTTCTCAAGGCAAGAATACTGAAGTGGTTTGCCATTCCCTTCTCTGGTGGATCACATTCTGTCAGACCTCTCCACCATGACCCACCCATCTTGGGTGGCCCCACAGGGCATGGCTTAGTTTCACTGAGTTAGACAAGGCTGTGGTCCTAGTGTGATTAGATTGACTAGTTTTCTGTGATTATGGTTTCAGTGTGTCTGCCCTCTGATGCCCTCTCGCCAACACCTACCGTCTTACTTGGGTTTCTCTTACCTTGGACATATAAATATATATAATTAGAATATAATTGCTTTACAATGTTGTATTATTTTCTCCTGACAATGAACTGAATCAGCCATATATATATATATATATATATATATACACACATATATCCCCTCTTTCTTGGACTTCTCTCCCACTCACCCCCATCCCACCCTTCTAGGTCATCACAGAGCATCAGGCTGAGTTCCCTGTGCTTTATAGCAGGTTTCTACTAGCTATCTGTTTTACCAATGGTAGTATATATGTCAATTCTAATCTCCCAACTCATCCCACCCTCCCCTTCCCTCACTGTGTCCACATGTACATTCTCTATACCTGAGTCTCTGTTCCTGCCTTGAAAATAAATCCATCTGTACCATTTTTCCTTTTTTCCATGGACATGTGGGATCTTCCCAGATCAGGAATTGAACTCATCTCCTGCATTGGCAGGCAGATTCTTTATCATTAGGCCACCAGGGAAGTCCTATACTATTTTTATAGATTCCACATATATGTGTAAAATAATTCAGAAAAAGAATAACAAATATCATATATTAACTCATATATGTGGAATCTCTTGGCTAATTTCAAGTCTTTCTCATATTATTCTGTGAGGTCATCTAACACTGTAACATTCTATTGCAATATTCATTATTTTGCTTGGTTGCTTTACTTTCCTCCTCTGCTTTTATCGCCATTTAAAACCATGTATAATTTCACTCTTTTTTTCATTCGCTTTGATATTTGTCTTCCATCTCTGGAATGCAAATATTTCTGCTTCTGTCTCCGTCACTGTCTCTATCTCTTGCTGTCTTTTTTTTTTTTTTTTTTAACTACTCCAAACACAGTCCCCTAAAAGAGAACCTAAGCTATGGATAAAAATTCAGCAGATGAATGAACACATTCATTTTAGTAAAATATAAAACAGAGAAAGTTCTCAATGTAACTATTGCACTTATATCACTCAGGATATACCACATTTTGCTTCAAAATATTATTTAATTATCATAGTGAAAGTTTATCTTTTATCTATGTCAAATATTCAATACAGGTCTTTGAGAAGTTCTGTCAGGGTCTTAGACTAAAACAGGAGTTATCTTAATACATGAGCACATTGAGGTGTTTGCTCCAAAATTAAAAACCAATTGCTATACTATGTACATTGTAATATAGGGGAAAAAGAGGTACAGTTGTTGATTGGTCCCTCTCAGTAGTAGAAGTGTCTTATTTCTTCTGAAATAGATATGTGGTATTTCTTCTGCCTGGGATGTCCTTCCCCAGATTTAACTGATTTACCAAGTGAACTGTTAGGTTTTCAGTATTGAATGAGATGCAGGGGGAAAAAAAGAGAGATTTTTTTTATCAGTTTCAAAATGCAGTGTGAGTCATTCTGCTTCTTTGACCAAATAATCAAGTGTATCCAATCTTATTTCAAGTTTCTTGAGCAGATAGGAAAGTTTCATGAAACCTCTGCCAATTACTGAAAGGAGTATCATGGCACAGACCTTGAGGGCTTTAGAGATGATTCGTGCTCTTTTCTTGAGTAAAATATTCCCCTTTTTAAAAACGGAAATCACTTTACCACTGAGCTCCTATGGCCACTGAATGCTGTACAGACCCATGAACCTGAGCTACCTATCATAGTATGAATATAATCCCAAAATTACACTAAATTTATGGCAGGTAGCAGGACTATCTTTGATAGAAGATTGGCTTCTCAATGGTCCTAAAGAAACAAGTAGTTGCTTAGATGAATGGTTAAGATTCCTATGAACCCTGTTTTAATGCTCCTTTTCCCCCAATATTTCCTATGACCTCATAGAAAGTTCCCTGTATGCAGCTTAACAAAAAACCAAATAAAACAAAAACAAGTATATATTTGTATGAACTGATTCCCTTTTCATCCTATCCTTTTATTTAAAATTTGTCTGTAATATTTAACTTAGTGTTTTAGTATCTAGACAAATTATCAAAGAGATATTGAGACTGAGTTCAGTAACTGAGAGACTGAGTTCTCTATGTCCAGACATAGAGACTTATGAAACTATGTGCCCATAATTTTAAAGAGACAGAAAGCATATTGTCAAACGTATAAAGAATGAGCTGATAGTATTAAGAAAAGGAATGACAGGGTTGTTGATGTTTAATAGCATTGATATAGATAGACATTTGCATGGGTTGACAAAGGGTACAGTTATGCTACATAAATTGTTGGCAATTCAACATTATTTCTGTCACCTTTGCCTTCTTTCCTATATCATCTGAGAGAAGCCTGAAAATGCATTTCCCAAAATCCCTTTCCAGTATGTCCCCCAAATAGGAGCTGACTGAAAAATGTAAAAGATGGAAGAGAAGGAAATCTCATTCTCTGGCAATAGCTATACACAAGCAGTTGAAATCTTATGCTGTGGCTTCCAGAAGTTCTGAAATTAATCAGTTTTGGTGCTGCAAACATATGGAGTCATTTTGGCAGTTTCTTTGAAATTCTTGTGAAATATCTTTTGCCAAAGAAGAATTAAGATGAGAGCTTATTTATATAGCATTAGTTGGATTATTGGAAATGAAGATATGAATAGTTAATTTCTACATTCAGGTAAGTGAAAATAAATAATTTTTCATTGTTACTAAAACTAACTAAAAACGACGAATATTTTACTCCTGCATACACATCTGTATAGTCAGATTAAAACCAGAATTTCATCTAATGTTTGTAAACATATAAATACCTTAACAAAAGTGTTAATTAGGCTGAAATCTATGGTACTATCATTCAAGATTATTGTCTGCAAGTAATTAAAATCCCATAGATTAACCAGAACAGGCAAAAGCAACCTAAGAGTGATTTGGCTCTGGGTATATCCAAGGTAGGGAATATATGAAATGTGCTACACTGACATATTTATGAAGTTTATAAACATTGTCACTTGACAGAAAAAGATTCTGATAATTTAAAAAAAATTCCAAGAACACTATGCAATAATTTACAATAGATAGTTAAAATATAACACAAAATAATGCAATTAAAAAGCTTATCCTTTTTATTGACTTATGACTTAGCTACTGGCATATTTTTATACAGAATACAAAATATATTTTATATATTATATATATATAAAAATGATATATAAAAGTAAATAAATTTATTATAAATTTATATAATAAATTTATATTTAAATTTATTAAATATAATAAAATATTTATTTTTATAAAATAAAAATATATAAAATATTTGTATAAATATAATAATTTATATACCATTATATAAAAATAATAATTTAAATAAATTTAAATATATATTTAAATATAAAAATAACATTTTATAAAATATTTAAAATATATTTTTATATATATATAGATAATAATAATTACTATTATTATATACAGATATTATAATTATAATATCTGTATAAAAATAATAATGTATATACCATTTCATATGCATGCATATATCTGGGTCTCTATTTATATTCATTATATACATTCATCAAGAAAAAGAGTATCTATCATTTATTTTAGAATATTTGGACTCTTTCTATTTTTTCCCTTAATTTAAAGCAAGACATTTAAAATTTTAATATGTGAAATATTTAGAACAGAAAATTATACAACATGGCAGATTATTAAATGTATTTACTTAGAAAAACAACTAAATAAAATTGGTGAAAATACATAAAAAAGATGCCATTGTAAGCTTTAAATACATTGGTCCACTGGATGGATTGGCAAGGAGTCTTGGCTTACCGGGAGGAGACACTTTTGAACAGAAGCAATCATGGAGCCAGTGCCAGAGTAGGAAAACCTGAACTATAATTGACAAATTGCTGGAGGCTCAGTGTGGATAGTCTAAGAGATAAAAAATTCATGGAGGCCCAGTAATGGTTAAGGAGCCCACAATACTGTGAAATTTACCTCTGCCAGCTCAATCAGATTACCACAATAAACACTGGAGATGAATCTCCCAGAGATTTCAGCAAGGAAAAAGAAAGGAACCATTTTTAAATACTGTAGAGCACTGTGTTCTTAACAAGGCCTGCCCTCATGTAAAACTAGTTACTCAAGAGCCCAACCTGCTCATTCTGTATTATCAGAATCTAAATGACCTGGGGAAGGGAAATACCCAACTCCAGCTCACTCAAGTCATCTTGTCCCAGCTAAGGGGAAGAGAACAATCTGAGAAACCTGTGAAGTTTACAGTCCAGAGGCAGCTCACTAAAGACTGAGGTCTAATAATAGGACAAAAGAATGCTTCCCCGCCCCACCACACCTCCTCACCACATATCTAAAGGCCTATTTATAGCTGTTCATTTTACCTGGTATGTCAGATTAAGTTATTAAGAAAAAAAATTATAAAGCATACCAAAAGGCAAAAACCACAGTTTGGAAAGACAGAACAAGCATCAGAACAAGACATGGCAGAATTGTTGGAATTATCAGACTAAGAATTTTAAAACATCTATGATTAGTATACTAACAGTTCTAATGGATAAAATGGACAATGTGCAAGAACAGATGGACAATGAAAGCACAGTGATGGAAATTATACAGAAAAAAACAAAAAGAAATGCTAGAAATAAAAAACACTGGCAAAAATAAAAAGTGCCATTGATGGGTTTTATTAGTAGACTGAACACTACTGGGAATAATTTCTGAGCTAGAGAAAATATATCAATAGAATACCTAAAAATCAAAAAGCAATGAGAAGAGATCAGAAATTAAACATCTCTAATATGATACATAACTATTATAAAGTAGATATCCTCATTGAAATACTAGATTTGGCAGGAGTGTAGGGGATAGAAAGAATTCTTAAAAATTAACCATGAAAAGCAGAAACAGAAAGAATAGTCTTAGAAGAAATTATAAATATTTTCAATATTTTCCTATAAAAAAGCAATGGTCCTTTCATAAATAAATTCTTTCAATTATCTAAGGTATAAAAATTTCAGTGTCACTAAATTATTTCAGAATTTTTTGACTTTCAATTGATCTTATGAAGCCAATGTAGAATAAACAAGGACAAAGTTAATATGTGGTTACATTTACTCTCAATATAATTCAATAAATCAATGAATAAATACTAAATAAAATATTAAAACAAATACTAAATAAAAATAGAAATTCCAAAAATAGAATCCAGTAGATTAAAAAAAAAAAAAACTTTATTATTAATGAGAATTTATTCCAGTCATGCCAAGAATTTTCATTAGTAAAAATACAATGAATATCCTTGTCTATGTAAATATTTGAATGTGGAAAACTATATATCAACAGACATTTATAAGATATTTTGGCAACTTTTAGTACTAAATTCTAATTTCTAAATTACCGTAACATACAGTGAATAAGAGTAATCTTTCTTGGAATAATCTATTCATCTACCATCTTTCTATAAATTTTATAATGGCTTAGGTATTGATTTCAACATTGATTTCAATAAGAGGTCTGAATCTTAGGAACAAAACTTAGGTGCCTATTTAAAATTATTATTTAATATTTTTAGAAAACATTGAAATACCCTCTGGAAATTACTGGAATCAATAAAGCTTAAGAAAGTGCTGATTAACATCTAATTATTTAATTAACCACTGATATAATTACTGGTTTAATATGTAACTGAAAAAAACATGTTCACTATATGTATCAAAATTATTTTAAAAATCTGTAAATAATGCATCACATCTTTGAAGAGTAACAGAAAGAACTTTTCCTGAGGTGTATAAAAATGTTTTGAGGGTAAAGGCAGCATCTTGCCCTATCATGGGCTTCCCTGATAGCTCAGCTGATAAAGAATCTGCCTGCAATGCAGGAGACCCCCTTTTGATTCCTGGGTGAGGAAGATCCACTGGATAAGGGATAGGCTACCCACTCCAGTTTTCTTGGGCTTCCCTGGTGGCTCAGCTGGTAAAGAATTCACCTGCAATGACATAGACCTGAGTTTGATCCCTGGGTTGGGAAGATCTCCTAGAGAAGGGAAAGGCTACCCACTCCAATATTTTGACCTGGAAAATTCCATGGGCTCTATAGCCCTTGGGGGTCATACAGCGTCAGACGTGACAGAGCAACTTGCACTTTCACTTTGCCCAATCAAGGGGAGCATGCATGTGCGTTCAGCTGCTCAGTCAGTCTGACTCTTTATGACCCCATGGACTGCAGCCCACCAGGCTCTCCTGTCCTTGGAATTCTCCAGGCAAGAATACTGGAGTGGGTTGTTATTTCCTATTCCAAGGGATCTTCCTGACCCATGGGCTGAACCCATATCTCCTGAGTCTCCTGCACTGGCAGGCAGATTCTTTACCACTACACCACCAGGGATAGGAGCACTGGTGATTGAAGGACTTGCAAGAGGCAAAGTGTGCACTAGCTTTAAAATAAAAAAAAAACTTGATCCCAGTTTCAGGATTGCCTCAACACTTTCTTTAATTTTACCTCAAAGAATTCCACCCAGTTCTCATGTTGAAGTTCTCCCCTCACATTTTCAGTAAGGGGAGGGTGAGAGAGTCATTTCCTAGGCAGGCTGATAAGGAGTCTAGGGGTCGCCAAGGAGAGAGGGGTCTGGAATTCTCAAGAAGGAAGAAAGGACAAATTTTTTTTTTCTTTCTCCACATTCCTTAGGATTATATAACAATAATGTATCCTGCCTGAGGACAGTCTTTGGATTAAACCTTCTGGCTAATTCTGTTATCTTAAAATGTAAATTATGGGAGTAGGTCTGATGAGGTCTTTACAACCTCCAGACATTCTTTGGATTATATAACTTCGTTGCTAACACTAGCAAGCGGGTACCCTTTCTGCCCCCTTCTGATGCCCATGTCAGAAGCTTTCTCTATCTCCTTTATACTTTAATAAAACTTTATTACACAAAAGCTCTGAGCGATCAAGCCTCGTCTCTGGCCCCGGATTGAATTCTTCTCTTCCGGGGGCCAAGAATCCCGGTGTATTCGCGTGATTCAACAACAACCTTTCAAGGGCAAAACTAATCATTTTGAAACACTCCCAGAACATTCTCCATAACAAATGCCAACAGTCCTAGGCAATTACTTCATCAGAACAATATCCAATATATTGAATATCTGAATTAGTAGAAGGACAGTTAGCCAATTCCCATCCCTTCTAGCATTACTGTCTCAACTGAGAGGTGGGAAATCAGTTAAGAAAAACCTTTCTGGTGGTTTGCAGTCCACCATGCAAAGAACTCAAAGGCCATGATTCCCATTCACACAGGAGAAAAGTTAAAAAACTGAAAATCAATATTTCTATGATTCATCAGGGAATAAAGGTCACAGAGTAATCCTTCCTCCACTTTCCCACCCCAATATACAGATACAGGGGATGACAGTTTATAAGAGCAGAATTTCAGGAACAGAAATCTCCTTGAAAACCAGTTTGGGGCAGGAATACCTAATCTGCAATTGATAAACTTTTGGAGGTCCAGTGTGAATACATTGGAGAGGTAGAATCACCAAGGGGCATTCAGTCTTAGAGATGTTCTTCAGATGTTTGTGAGTTGTACTTCCTGGAGCCCTACCAGGTTTTTAAAGTAAAGATCAGAGAAGAATTACTCTGGCTTCCAGCTTAGGGAGCAGGAAAGTAGCCATTTTGAAATAAGTCTAGAGCATTTTGCTCTTTTTCTTAAGAAGACTTGCCCTCTAAAGAAATTATTTTATCAAAACCCAAGCAACTGGGTTTTTTTCCAAAGCGTAAACAAACTGGAGGCCTACCTGGTGGCTCAGCAGTAATGAGACTTCCCACCAGTACAGGAGACAGGGGTTCTATCCCTGGGTTGGGAAGATCCGGAAACAGAAATACCAACCCACTCCGGCATTCCTGCCTGGGAAAACCCATGGACAGAGGAGCTTGGTGGACTACGGTCCATGGGGTCATAAAGAGTCAGGGAGTCAGACACTACTTCGTGACTAAGCAACAACAACAATACAACCTGGAAGAAGAGCAGCACACAACTCCAGCCACATCTCGCCTACCTGGCTCACACTAGAAGGGGCACAATGGAGCTGAGAAGTGCTTCTGAAGGCCACAGCCCTAGGGGAAAGGTTCACTAAAAGGAGAGACCTAATCATAGGATTTGAAATAGCTCAACTGGAATTCCATCACCTTCACTAGCTTTGTTCATAGTGATGCTTTCTAAGGCCCACTTGACTTCACATTCCAGGATGTCTGGCTCTAGGTCAGTGATCACACCATCATGATTATCTGGGTCGTGAAGATCTTTTTTGTACAGTTCTTCTGTGTATTCTTGCCACCTCTTCTTAATATCTTCTGCTTCTGTTAGGTCCATACCATTTCTGTCCTTTATCGAGCCCATCTTTGCATGAAATGTTCCCTTGGTATCTCTAATTTTCTTGAAGAGATCTCTAGTCTTTCCCATTCTGTTGTTTTCCTCTATTTCTTTGTATTGATCGCTGAAGAAGGCTTTCTTATCTCTTCTTGCTATTCTTTGGAACTCTGTATTCAGATGCTTATATCTTTCCTTTTCTCCTTTGCTTTTCTCTTCTCTTCTTTTCACAGCTATTTGTAAGGCCTCCCCAGACAGCCATTTTGCTTTTTGCATTTCTTTTCCATGGGGATGGTCTTGATCCCTGTCTCCTGTACAATGTCACGAACCTCATTCCATAGTTCATCAGGCACTCTATCTATCAGATCTAGTCCCTTAAATCTATTTCTCACTTCCATTGTATAATCATAAGGGATTTGATTAAGGTCATACCTGAATGGTCTAATGGTTTTTCCTATTTTCTTCAATTTAAGTCTGAATTTGGCAATAAGGAGCTCATGGTCTGAGCCACAGTCAGCTCCTGGTCTTGTTTTTGCTGACTGTATAGAGCTTCGCCATCTTTGGTTGCAAAGAATATAATCAATCTGATTTCAATGTTGACAATCTGGTGATGTCCATGTGTAGAGTCTTCTCTTGTGTTGTTGGAAGAGGGTATTTGTTATGACCAGTTCATTTTCTTGGCAAAACTCTATTAGTCTTTATTGGAAAACTCAGCAGTGGCCACAGGACTGGAAAAGGTCCCTTTTCATTCCAATCCCAAAGAAAGACAATGCCAAAGAATGCTCAAACTACCGCACAGTTGCACTCATCTCACACGCAAGTAAAGTAGTGCTCAAAATTCTCCAAGCCAGGCTTCAGCATTATGTGAACCGTGAACTTCCTGATGTTCAAGCTGGTTTTACAAAAGGCAGAGGAACCAGAGATCAAATTGCCAACATCCACTGGATCATCGAAAAAGCAAGAGAGTTCCAGAAAAGCATCTATTTCTGCTTTATTGACTATGCCAAAGCCTTTGACTGTGTGGATCACAATATACTGTGGAAAATTCTGAAAGAGATGGGAATACCAGACCACCTGACCTACCTCTTGAGAAATCTGTATGCAGGTCAGGAAGCAACAGTTAGAACGGGACATGGAACAACAAACTGGTTCCAAATAGGAAAAGGAGTATGTCAAGGCTGTATATTATCACCCTGCTCATTTAACTTATATGCAGAGTACATCATGAGAAACGCTGGACTGGAAGAAACACAAACTAGAATCAAGGTTGCAGGGAGAAACATCAATAACCTCAGATATGCAGATGACACCACCCTTATGGTAGAAAGTGAAGAGGAACTAAAAAACCTCTTGATGAAAGTAAAAGTGGAGAGTGAAAAACTTGGCTTAAAGCTCAACATTCAGAAAACGAAGATCATGGCATCCGGTCCCATGACTTCATGGGAAATAGATGGGGAAACAGTGTGAGACTTTTATTTTTTGGGGCTCCAAAATCACTACAGATGGTGACTGCAGCCATGAAATTAAAAGACGCTTACTCCTTGGAAGGAAAGTTATGACCAACCTAGATAGCGTATTCAAAAGCAGAGACATTACTTTGCCAACAAAGGTTCATCTAGTCAAGGCTATGGTTTTTCCTGTGATCTTGAATGGATGTGAGAGTTGGACTGTGAAGAAGGCTGAGTGCCGAAGAATTGATCCTTTTGAACTGTGGTGTTGGAGAAGACTCTTGAGAGTCCCTTGGACTACAAGGAGATCCAACCAGTCCATTCTGATGATCAGCCCTGGAATTCTTTGGAAAGAATGGTGCTAAAGCTGAAACTCCAGTACTTTGGCCACCTCATGCAAAGAGTTGACTCATTGGAAAAGACTCTGATGC
Source organism: Bos indicus (assembly GCF_029378745.1). Taxonomy (NCBI): domain Eukaryota; kingdom Metazoa; phylum Chordata; class Mammalia; order Artiodactyla; family Bovidae; genus Bos; species Bos indicus. The sequence continues at coordinate 22,284,992 of NC_091776.1, read as the reverse complement.
TGGGAGGGATTGGGGGCAGGAGGAGAAGGGGACGACAGAGGATAAGATGGCTGGATGGCATCACTGACTCGATGGACATGAGTCTGGATGAATTCCGGGAATTGGTGATGGACAGGGAGGCCTGGTGTGCTGCGATTCATGGGGTCACAAAGAGTCTGACACAACTGAGTGACTGAACTGAACTGAAACATAGGATTACAGTATGCTTTCCTTCCCCCACAGCTCATCACCACATCAACAGTGCTCCTGTATAACAATGGGAGGATACAGCTGAAAGAGCCACACATTTCAGACTTTATTGGAGAAAAACTCTAAGGAAACCTAAATACCTCAGGGAGACCAAAAAAAAAAAATGGACACGTGGAAATTTTAGCCTCTGACAGCTGCACTATAGCAAATAACAAAGACAGCCCATTTCTAGCCCGATAAACACAAATCTCATGCTAAAGTCCTCTGTACCTTCATTTCTTTTACCCAATATGTCACACTTAGCTATCAACAAAAATTTATAAGACAAACTAAGAGACCAAAAAAGTACATTTTGAAGAGGCAGAGCAAGCATCAGAACCAGATACAGATATGCCAGAAATGTTAGAAATATCAGACCAGGGATTTTAAGTAACTTTGAAATATCTAAGTGTTCTAATGATAAAAATGGACACCATGTAGGAAGAACAACAAAGAGACATTAAGAAAAAATCCAAAGGAAATGTTCTGGGTCAAAGACACTGCAACAGAATGAAAAATTGTAATTATCACTTCAGTTACTTAACTAGTAGGCTTTGTTTACAGTTTTTGTATAAAAGTTTGTCTGATCTGAGAACTTAATTTTTATTCTACATATCACTTTTATTTTGGAATAAAATTAAAATTGAGTTGTAGGGATTTTAATTTTCTTTTACTTTGTTTACAAGTCTTAGGGTTACTGGATAACATTCTAACATAAAATAACATAAAACTAACATAAAATTTAGAACTTCCTTCATCCATATATACATTTTCTATGTCAAATGTTAACAGTTGCTTTGGCTCTAATTTTGAACTAGAGACTATCTGGCTCTGTAACTACAAGAAAAAAGTCTCCATGCCTAAGTTGTGATCAACTTGTAGATGCAGGGGAATTATGGAAATGCATCATGCAAAATGCCTACTTGCCAAAATTATTCCATGACCTTGTGCTTAGGCTGAGTTTTAAATAATTCAGTGATGCATCAAATGAATAAATTTGTATTGCTTGTTACTCTAAACAGTCATGCATTCACTTTTCCTTGCCATTTTTAATAAAGCCTAGTTTTCTAATATTCATGAAATATTGCATTTCAATTAAATTACATAGGTTTTGAGAAAATAGTTTGCCCTAAGCTGTTTAGTGTTGACACCAACTGTCATTTGCTTTTTCTTTGGTGTAATGCCCAAGGAGGCTTTGAGTACAACTAATGCAAAGCACTGTCATTCTTTAATGAGATACGTTTTGATCATGTATAACAACACTGTCTGAGGAATACAATAATAAACTGAAACAATACTTTGTTTATGAGAGATATGATATATCATAATATGCAGAGACATTGAAAATAAACTTTAGCTATGTTAGTGGAAATTATAAGTTTGTACTGTCCTTAATATCCTCAATTCCATACATATGTATGCAAACATACAATATTTTCTCAGACTGTTCCTTTGTCTCTTACACTACCTGTCTCATGATATATAAATAAATGGACAAGGAGAACAAGTGGATTTCTGGATTATTAGATTAATTTAGTTTTTAAAATCTAAAGCTCTCATTCAGCTTTTACCTTTTACCACCTGTTGAATCTGCTCTGTGTTTCATGACAGTAATGCCTCAAATAGTTTTAGAATTCTCTGGTCATTTTTTAATGAATCAGGACATTAGTTCTGAAAAAAGACATTCTATAACTAGAAATAGCAGATTTTGGTTATTCATTAATAATTATTCAAAAATCATTCTGGTTACTAGGTTGATGTTTTAAACCTATCATCCTACTTTAATCATATTATACATTTTTAATAACTGGGCTTATTTTGATAGTGGCATTTTTAGTCAGTTTTTGTCATAAGGAAACTGTAATTCCCTTCCCCTTAAAAACAGCAGTGCAAAATTGAAATATGTGATGCTTTACACTTGGAATAGCATGAATTAACAGTATCTACATATTAATAAGCTCTTTATAGTTCTCTTTAAAAATTTTTTCATATGTTCTATATGATATAATTGGGTTGATAGCTTTGGTAAAATTATTGGCATTTTCATAACAAAACATTCCTTTCAGGTAGCCTCTTATTCACCTAAGCTCTCTTCTTCTAAAAGGCAGGTGGTTTCAGGCAGCTGGGATTTGATGACACAAAAGAATTTAAAATCTGCTCCATTACAGAAGGCTTAGAAAAAGACACAGTCAGAATCTGCCACAGAAATGTTGGAAAGCATTTTCATTTTTACAAAAAGCAAGGGAAAATAACCCTATTCATCTCTTCTCTTGAATTCACTTGATCTGTGCTATAGAATCCATGAAAAATAGAGTAGCTTCAAGGAGCCCAAACTACCAACTATCAGTCATTTTCTTTGGTGTAGATGATTTATAGACTAATGTACAATAATACAGCCAAATACAGTACTAAATAATATCTGTAAAATGGCTTGATTTTTTTTCAGGGAGTTTATTTTTTTTTTTTTTTAATTATCTCAATAACTTAACCATTTTCCTCAGCTTCTATGCAAAAGGACATCTCCAGCTATACAAATACGCAGACTTCTAAGGTAGCCTCTGGGATTCCTCTTCTCTGGAGCACACGCCCTGCATAATTTCCTCTTTTAGAGTATGAAGGTCACATATGACTATAATGATATAGAAGATCCTTTGATTATTACCATTTATGGAAAAAATGATGGTATAGTCAGCCCCATTATTATATCACAAAGAGTTCTGTCCATTGTATAAGACCGGAGAGAGATTATTCTGTTTTTAAAGAAGATGCCACACGGTGAGAAGAAAGTCAAGTAGTTAAGATCTAGTTCTCAGCAGGCTGTTAGGAAAAAATAATGTAGACTTCATTCTTACAACTGCAGAGAAATGATTTTGCCAAAAATTAAATGAGCTTGAGAAAGACAAACATTACATGAGCTCACAGCCCAAGCCAATACTTTGATGTATTTCTGGAAAGACTTTGAGCAAATGACCCAACTAGCCCATGCCCCATTTCCTTACCTTCAGAAGTAGTGATATAAATGTGTGTTGTTGTAAGTGCTGTGTTTATAGTGATTTTTTTATTCTGTAATAGAAAATTAATACAGCTTACAAGGATTTTAAATTTAAACAGATAAATATCATTACAAATATCTTTGAAAGTTTTTTTTTTTTTCAATTTAGGCATGTAGATACACACATACATATATACTTATATCAATGTACATATGTATGTGCTTATCCTTACACACATGTACATGCACAATTCACAAATATATGTCTCTAAATGATATGGGTAAATACGTGGCTCTAAATGAAGTGAAAGTTTAAAACTGATCTATATTAGTATATTATGTATCTTGGTCAGAATTAAGGTGGAATGCAAAAAAAAAAAAAAAGGAAGAATTATGTACATAAGGAGTTCATTACCAACTTTTCATGCAGAAAAATCAACGTTGATTGTATGTCTTTAAATTTCCACTATAACAAAGAGATGAGATACTTAAAATATAATTGTATTAGAATAACAAAAATTTTAAATTTAAATTGTAAAATATTTGTGAAAAGACAAATAATGAAATTCTAAAATGTAAAATAATACATTTAAATAAAAACTATCATTTTGGAATTTTAATAAATAGGAATAAACATTTTAGTGCATCAAAATTAGTACCTAAAAATCTAACTTTATTGTCTTTATTTTACCTTTTCATGGTAATTTTTTACATAATTAATGTAAGTGTTTAAGTTAGTTCTCAGTCATGTCTGACTCTTTGTGACACCATGTACTGTAGACTGCCATGCTCCTCTGTCCATGGGATTTTCCAGGCAAGAATACTAGAGTGGGTTGCCATTTCCTTCTTCAGGGAATCTTCCTGACCCAGGGATCCAACTCTGGTCTCTTGAATTGCAGGCAGATTCTCTACTCTCTGAGCCACCATGGAAGCTCATCATGTAATATACATGAATAAGTTGTAATATAAACAAATCCATTAAAACATAATGATCTATTTAAATTTATACATATTATCCCAAGTCCCCTAAATCGTGAGATAAGATTTAGAAGAAGGAAAAAAATTAACTTTAACTAGAGTTTCTTTTGTGATACGGGTGATATTTTAAGTGAACATGAAAATCATTCAGTCATGTCCAACTCTTTGTGACCCCATGGACTATACAGTCCATGGAATTCTCTAGGCCAGAATACTGGAATGGGACACCATTCCATTCTCCAGGGGATCTTCCCAACCCAGGTATCAAACCCAGGTCTTCTTCACTGCAGACGGATTCTTTACCAGCTGAGCCAGACGGATTCTTTACCAGCTAGCTGAGCCACAAGAAGGAGAAGACAAAAAAAAATAAACCATTGAAACAGAGACCAAAGGTGTCTAAAATAATACATGTTATTATAATAGATAGTCAGCTGAAAAAAAAAAAAAAAAAAGGTAGTTTAAATATGCAAAACTTCTAAACAGTATTTTTCTCCAGGAAAAGTTTTCTGTGAGATTATAGGGTAGAATTAGCTAAACATTTTTCAGTATGATTTACCTAAGCTATTATGCTGTTTCCTTCTCAGAGCCCTCAAAATTGTAGATGAAGACCAACAGAGATTGGTCATTCCACTATCATCAGAAAAATGTAAATATTCTGATGAAAATGTATTAAGTTCACCTAATAAAATCATGAAAACATACCTTATTAATGGAGTAACTTACTTTTTCACAATAATGCTGAATTCCAAAATGAATTTCTAATGAAATGCATTTTATATGTATCACCATTATCATTGATTCTTGTATAGTCACTTAAAAATAATAGTATTCTCTTCCGTTAGTATCAGGTTAAATTATATAGTTTTCCCTATTTAACAAAAAATAAAAATAAGGTATAAAAATAATCTAATAAAAAATAATCCAAGGTATTGCTTACCATGCATTTGGAGAGAAAATGCAAACTTAGATTTAGTTTGTCAAAAGTGGGCCTTAGAAAGCATCACTACAAACAAAGCTAGTGGAGGTGATGGAATTCCAGTTGAGCTATTTCAAATCCTGAAAGATGATGCTGTGAAAGTGTGGCACTCAATATGCCAGTAAATTTGGAAAACTCAGCAGTGACCACAGGACTGGAAAAGGTCAGTTTTCATTCCAATCCCAAAGAAAGGCAATGCCAAAGAACGCTCAAACTACCACGCAATTGCACTCATCTCACACGCTAGTAAAGTAATGCTCAAAATTCTCCAAGCCAGGCTTCAGCAGTACGTGAATCATGACCTTCTGATGTTCAAGCTGGTTTTAGAAAAGGCAGAGGAACCAAAGATCAAATGGCCAACATCCGCTGGATCATCGAAAAAGTAAGAGAGTTCCAGAAAAACATCTATTTCTGCTTTATTGACTATGCCAAAGCCTTTGACTGTGTGGATCACAATAAACTGTGGAAAATTCTGAAAGAGATGACAATACCAGACCACCTAACCTGCCTCTTGAGAAATTTGTATGCAGGTCAGGAAGCAACAGTTAGAACTGGACATGGAACAACAGACTGGTTCCAAATAGGAAAAAGAGTACATCAAGGCTGTATATTGTCACCCTGCTTATTTAACATATGCAGAGTACATCATGAGAAACTGGGCTGGAAGAAGCACAAACTAGAATCAAGATTGCCAGGACAAATATCATTGGAGCTTCAGCTTCAGCATCAGTCTTTCCAATGAATAATCAGGACTGATTTCCTTTAGGATGGACTGGTTGGATCTCCTTGCAGTCCAAGGGACTCTCAAGAGTCTTCTCCAAGACCACAGTTCAAAAGCATCAATTCTTCAGCGCTTAGCTTTCTTTATGGTCCAACTCTCACATTCATACAAAACACTGGAAAACATAGAACTTTGACTAGCCATACCTTGTTGGCAAAGTAATGTCTCTGCTTTTTAATACTCTGTCCAGGTTTGTCATAGCTTTTCTTCCAAGGAGCAAGTGTCTTTTAATTTGATGGCTGCAGTTACCATCTGCAATGATTTTGGAGCCCAAGAAAATAAAGTCTGTCACTGTTTCCATCGTTTCCCCATCTATTTCCCATGAAGTGATGGGACTGGCTGCTTTTTCACTGTCCTCTTTCACCTTCATCAAAACGCTCTTTAGTTCCTCTTTGCTTTCTGCTCCAAGGGTGGTTTCATCTTCATATCTGAGGTTTTTGATGTTTCTCCTGGCAATCTTGATTCCAGCTTGTGCTTCATCCACCCTGGCATTTCATATGATGTACTCTGCATATAGTTAAATAAGCAGGGTAACAATAAACAGCCTTGACATACTGCCTTCCCAATTTGAAACCAGTCCATTGTTTCATGTCTAACTATTGCTTCTTGACTTGCATACATGTTTCACAGGAGGCAGGTAAGATGGTCTGATATTCTCATCTTTTTAAGAATTTTCCAGTTTGTTGTGATCCACACCGTCAACATGTAGACAACAATAATTATATTACAATAAGCTGCAAACCTCAGTTCAGTCCAGTTCAGTCGCTCAGTCGTGTCTGACTTTGCGACCCCATGAATCGCAGCACGCCAGGCCTCCCTGTCCATCACCAACTCCCGGAGTTCATTCAGACTCACGTCCATCAAGTCAGTGATGCAAACCTCAGTAGTTGGGTAAATTACAACAATATAATATTTTCCTTTTTCACAGTGGAGACATTGTTTATTAGCATATGCAAGGGATAAAATCAGAACTTCAAAAATTACAGACAACTGTTTAATGTTGAAAAATAAAATTGCCCCAGTTAAAAAAAAAAATCTTTTCCATTAATGCAAAAAAAAAAAAAATCAAACATATATATGCTACTTTTTTCCCTGTGGTATATAATAGTAGCATAGTATTAATAGTATTAGTTATTAATGGCAATAGAATTAGTTAATTATGTATTAATAAAAATAAAAATAATTATTAAATAACAGTTCTAGAAAGTACACAAAAATGACATTCCTCAAGTTAGATATGAATAGATAGTTTGGAATGCTACTTTCTCCTGAACTAGCCTTACTAACATATACTCGTATTTTCCAATTCTGCTTTGTGTTTACACCCACAATGTCAAATCTACAATAATGACAGCAGCAGCTTGAAGGATATGTGCTCATCTTCTCCTATGGGAACACCAAATCACAAGTAGCTGCTGAACAATCATCAGCAGGCGAATGTTGGAGCCCACCAAAAAAACATATCCCACATCCAAGGACAAAAGAGAAGCCACAAGAAGACAAGAGGAGGGGCACAATAACAATAAAATCAAATTCCATACATGCTGGTGTGCAACCCACAAACTGGAAAATGATAATATCAAAGAAATTCTCCAATTGTTGCAAAGGTTCTAGGCCTGACATCAGACTTCTCAGTCTGGAGATCTGGCAAAGGGACTGGGAATCCACAGGGAATCTGACTTTGAAGGACAGTGGAATTTGATCACAGAACTTCCACAGGACTGAGAGAAACAGACTGTTGGAGGACACAAACAAAATCTTGTGTGCACCAGGACCCAGGGGAAAGGAGCAGTGACCTCAGTGACTGAGCCAGAACTGCCTGTGAGTCTTTTAAAGTCTCCTGCAGAGGCTTGGATCAGCAGTGGCCTACCACAGGGACCAGGGCACTGGCAGCAGCAGTCCTGGGAGGCACGTGTTGGAGTAAGTCTTTTTGGAGGTCGATCTTAACCTTACTATGTAGCCTAGGGACTCCAGGAGTGGGTGGACTCAGGCCAAACAACTAACACAAGGAGCATAGCCCCACCCATTACAAAATAATTGGATTAAAGATTTATTGAGCATGGCCTTGCCCACCAGAGCAAGACCCAGTTTTCCCCACAGCAAAACCTCCCATCAGGAAGCCTTCACAATGCTCTTATTTTCATCCATCAGAGGGCAGACAGAAAAAACAAGAACAATAATCACAGAAAGTTAACCAAAATGAACACATGGATCACGGCCTTATGTAACTCAGTGAAGCTATAAGCTATCCTGTTCAGGGTCACCCAAGACAAATGGGTCATGGTGGAAAGTAATGACAAAACATGTTCCACTGGAGAAGAGAATAGCAAACCACTCCAGTATTCTTGCCTCAAGAAACACCATGAATAGTATGAAAAGACAAAAAGATATGACACTGGAAGATAAACCTCCCGGTAGACAGCTGTCCAATATGCTACTTGGGAAAAATAGGGAAATATCTCAGGAAGAATGAAGAAGTTGGTTCAAATCAAAAATAATGCCCAGTTGTAGATGCAGCTGATAGTGAAAGTAAAGTCTGATGCTGTAAAGGAGAATATTACATAAAAACCTAGAATGTTAGGTTCTTGATGTGAAGTGAAGTGTTAGTCACTCAGTTGTATACAACTTTTTGCAAGCCCAGGGAACTAAACTTTCTCAAGCAGGAGATGACAAGTGTGAATACAGACATTTTAGAAATCAATGAACTAACATGGACAGAAATGGGTGAATTGAATTTAGATGACCACTGTATCTACTACTGTGTTCAAGAATCCTTTGGAAGAAATGGAGTAGCCCTTATAGTCAACAAAAGAGTCCAAAATGCAGTACTTGGGTGCAATCTCAAAAACTTAAAAAATCTCAAAAATGATCTTGGTTCATTTCCAAGGCAAACCATTCAATTTTACAGTAACCCAAGTCTATGCCCCAAACACTGATGCCAAAGAAGGTGAAGTTGAATGGTTCTATGGAGATCTATAAGACATCCTAGAACTCACACCAAAACCAAGATGTCCTTTTCAATATAGGGGACTAGAATGCAAAAGTAGAAAGTCAAGAGATACCTGGAGTAACAGGGAAGATTGGCCTTGGAGTACAAAATGAAGCATGGCAAAGGCTAAGACAGTTTTGCTAAAGAATACACTAGTCATAGCAAACACCCTTTTCCAACAACACAAAAGATGACTCTACATATAGACATCACCAGATGGTCAATACCGAAATCAGGTTGATTATATTATTTACAGTCGAAGATGGAGAAGTTCTATACAGTCAACAAAAACAAGTCCTGGAGACGACTATGGCTCAGATCATCAGCTCCTTATTGCAAAATTCAGGCTTAAATTGAAAAGAAGCAAGGAAACCACTAGACCATTTAGTTAAGACCTAAACCAAATCCCTTATGATTATACAAAGAATAGACTCAAGGGTAGATCTGGTAGACAGAGTGCCTTAAGAACTATGGGCAGAGGTTTGTGACATTGTACAGAAGACAGGAACCAAGACCATCCACCAGAAAAAGAAATCAAAGAAGGCAACGTGGTTGTCTGAAGAGACCTTACAAATAGCTGAGTAAAGATGAGAAGTGAAAGGCAAAATAGAAAGGGAAAGATATTGAATTGAATGCAGAGTTTCAAAGAATAGCAAGGAAAGATAAGAAAGCCTTCTTAAGCGAAAAATGCAAAGAAAGAGAGGAAAACGATAGAATGGAAAGACTAGAGATTTCTTCAAGAAAACTGGAGGTATCAAAGGACTATTTCATGCAAAGATGGGCACAATACAGCACAGAAATAGCAAGAACCTAATAGAAGTGGAAGAGATTAAGAAGAGATGGCAAAAATACACAGAAGAACTATACAAAAAAGATCTTAATGACCTATAACCACGATGGTGTGGTCACTCACTTAGAGCCAGACTTCCTAGAAGGTGAAGCCAAACCCGACTTAGGAAACATTACTATGAATAAAGCTAGTGGAGCTGATGAAATTCCAGCTGAGCTATTTTAAATCCTAAAAGGTGATGTTGTTAAAGTGCTGCATTCAATATATCAGCAAATTTGGAAAACTCAGCATTGGCCACAGGACTGGAAAAGGTCAGTTTTCATTCCAGTTTCCTCAAAAAGCAATGCCAAAGAACGTTCAACTGCTGCTGCTGCTAAGTCGACTCAGTCATGTCTGACTCTGTGCGACCCCATAGACGGCAGCCCACCAGGCTCTGCTGTCTCTGGGATTCTCCAGGCAAGAACACTGGAGTGGGTTGCCATTGCCTTCTCCATTGTGTGAAAGTGAAAAGTGAAAGTGAAGTCACTCAGTCGCGTCCGACTCGTAGCGACCCCATGGACTGCAGCCTACCAGGCTCCTCCATCCATGGGATTTTCTAGGCAAGAGTACTGGAGTGGCTTGCCATTGCCTTCTTCAAAGAATGTTCAAACTACCACACAATTGCAGTCATTTTACATGTTAGCAAAGTAATGCTAAAAATCCTTCAAGCTAGGCTTCAACAGTATGTAAATTGAGGACTTCCAGATGTACAAGCTGGTTTTTGAAGAGACAGAGGAACCAGACAGCAAATTACCAACATCTGTTGGAGCATAGAATAAGCAAGGAAATGCCAACAAAGCATATACTTCTGCTTCATTGGGCTTCCCTTGTTGCTCAGATTGTAAAGAATCTGCTTGCCATGCGGGAAATCTGGGTTGGATCCCTGGGTCAGGAAGAGCCCCTGGAGAAGGGAATGACTACCCGTTCCAGTATTCTTGACTGGAGAATCTCATGGAAAGAGGAATCTGGTGGTCTACAGTTCATGGGCTTGCAAAGAGTTGGACATGACTGCTTCATTGACTATGTGAAAGCCTTTGACTGTTTTTATCACAACAAATTGTGGAAAATTCTTAAAAAAGATAGGAACACAAGACAACCTTACCTGTCTCTTAAGCAACCTGTATGCAGGACAAGAAACAACAGTTAGAATTGGACGTGGAACAACTGACTCGTTCAAATTTGGGATGGAGTACATCAAGGCTTTATATTGTCACCTTGGTTATTTAACTTCAAAGCAGAGTACATCATGCCAAATGCTTGGCTGAATGAATCTCAAGCTGGAATCAATAGTGCCTGGAGATAAGATAAGAAGATACTAAGATAAGAATTTGATACCACTCTAATGGCAGAAAGTGAAGAGGAACTAAAGAGCTTCTTGATTAGGGTTAAAGAGGAGACTGAAAGGTGTCTTGAAACTCAATATTCAAAAAATTAAGGTCATGGCATCTCATTCCATCACTTCATGGCAAATAGGGGAAAATTGGAAGCAGTGACAGATTTTATTTTTTTGACCTTCAAAATCACTGCAGATGGTGACTGCAGCCACAAAATTAAAAGATTCTTGCTCCTTGGAAGGAAAGCTATGGCAAACCTAGGCAGCCTATTAAAAAGCAGAGACAGCACTTTGCCAACAAAGATCCAGATGGTCAAAGCTATGGTTTTTTCAGGTAGTCAAGTATGGATATGAGAACTGGATCGTAAAGAAGGCTGAGCAACTAAGAATTGGTGCTTTCAAAATGTGGCACTGGAGAGACTCTTTAGAGTCCCTTGGAGAGCACGGACATCAAACCAGTTAATCCTAAAGGAAATCAACCCTGAATATTCATTGGAAGGACTGATGCTGATGCTCCAATACTTTGACCACCTAACAGAAGAGCCGATCATTGGAGAAAACCCTGTTGCTGGGAAAGATTGGGGGCAAGAAGAGAAGGGGGCAACAGAGGATGAGATGGTTGGATGATATCGTCGATTCAATGAGCATGAGTTTGAGAAAGATCCAGGAGATAGTGAAGGACAAAGAAGCCTGGTGTGCTATAGTGCATGGGGTCGCAAAGAGTGGGACACGTCTTAGTGACTAAACAACAACAACAACCTTGAAAACTAGAGGATATTACTCTAAAACCAGAGTAAGATACCAAGTAAAAGTAAAACGAGGGCTTTTCTGGTGGCTCAGTTTAAAAAATCCATTTGCCAACACATAAGACCCAGCTTCTGTCTCTGGGTCAGGAAGATCGCTTGGAAAAGTAAATGGCAACTCACTCCAATATTCTTGCTTGAGAAATCCCAAGGACAGAGAACCTTGCTGGACTATAGTCCATGGGGCACAAATAGGGTTGTACACAACTTAGCAACTAAACCACAGAAAAAGCACAAAAGAGAAACTAAATGGAAGTAATGCTAAATCTTCAGTTCATATCTTTCCCCAAAAGATCTGTGAATCTCTCTTTTGAGTCATTCTGCTTTAAATGTACTTCCTTGGAATCTGAATAAAGAAAAGTATTATTTAGTTCAGTTCAGTTCAGTTGCTCAGTCGTGTCCGACTCTTTGCAACCCCATGAATTGCAGCACGCCAGGCCTCCCTGTCCATCACCAACTCCCAGAGTTCACTCAAATTCACGTCTATCGAGTCAGTGATGCCATCCAGCCATCTCATTCTGTGTTGTCCCCTTCTCCTTCTGCCCCCAATCCCTCCCAGCATCAGTCTTTTCCAATGAGTCAACTCTTTGTGTGAGGTGGCCAAAGTACTGGAGTTTCAGCTTTAGCATCATTCTCTCCAAAGAAATCCCAGGGCTGATCTTCAGAATGGACTGGTTGGATTTTTTGAGAATTGTGGAAAAAACGGAAAGTTATTCATTGAAATGTGATCAGTTTATTTACTTCATTATATTTTGATTGGTTTGTAATATTATTTTTTAACTTTAGGACTTCATTTTATTACTTATAATAGTTCTTTCATTTCAATTGTTTCACTGACTGTATAATACTTACAGTGATATATGTGAAACCATCTAAGAAATGTATAGTTGAATTGGCTCTATAGTTGGCTTAAGTAAAATCTTGCTAAAAATAAGTATTTTAAAGGAAGTTTAAAGTTCTCTGTAAATTTGGTGAACCCTAGATGCTCTGGGAGTTGATGATGGACAGGGAAGGCTGGCATGCTGTAGTCCATGGAGTCATATACTTGGGTCCTCCAGGCTCCTCTGCCTTACACTATCTCCCAGTTTGTTCAAATTCATGTCCATTAAATCCATCATGCTATCTAACCATTTCATCCTCTGCTGCCCCTTCTTTTATCTTCGATCTTTCCCAGCATCTGGGTCTTTTCCAAGTCGACTCTCTGCATCAGGTGGCCAAAGTATTAGAGCTTCAGTTTCAGCATCAGTCCTTCCAATGAATATTCAGGGTTTATTTCCTTTAGGACTGGTTTGATCTCCTTGCAGTCCAAGGGACTCTCAAGAGTCTTCTCCAATACCACAGTTCAAAAGTATCAATTCTTTGGTGCTCAGCCTTGCCTTCTTTATGGTCCAACTCTCTCACATTCATACGTGACTACCAGACTAACCATAGCTTTGACTAGATGGACCTTTGTTGGTAATGTCTCTGCTTTTTAATACTCTGTCTAGGTTTGTTATAGCTTTCCATCCAAGGAGCAAGCACCTTTTAATTTCAAAGCTGCAGTCACCATCCACAGTGATTTTGGAGTCCAAGAAAAGAAAATCTGTCGCTGCTTCCATTTTTTTCCCCTTCCATTTGTCATAAAGTGATGGGACCAGATGCCATGATCTTAGTTTTTTGAATGTTGAGTTTCAAGATTTCTCTTTCACTCTCCTCTTTCACCCTCATCAACAGGATCTTTCATTTCTCTTCACTTTCTGCCATTAAAGTGGTATCATCTGCATATTTGAAGTTGTTGATATTTTTCCCACCAATCTTTTTAATTTTTTTAATTTATTTATTTTAGTTGAAAGCTAATTACTTTACAATATTGTAGTGGTTTTTGCCATACATTGATATGAATCAGCCATGGGTTTACATGTGTTCCCTATCCTGAACCTCCCTCCTACCTCCCTTCCCATCCCATTCCTCTAGGTCATCCCAGTGCACACCAATCTTGACCTCAGATTGTGAGTCATCTAGCACAGAATTTCACATGATTCACTCTGCACTGAAGTTAAATAAGTAGGGTGATAATACACTTTTTGTACTCCTTTCCCAATTTTGAACCAGTCCATTGTTCCATGTCTAGTTCTAACTGTTGCTTCTTGACTTACATATAGGTTTCTCATGAAATAGGTAAGGTCATCTTGTTTTCCCTTCTCTGTAAAATTTTTAATAGCTTGTTATGATCTACACAATCAATGGCTTTCAAAGTAGAATTTTTTCTAGGACTCCCTTGCTTTCTCCATCATCTAGTGAATGTTGGCAATTTGATCTCTAGTTCTTCTGCCTTTTTTAAACCCAACTGGTACATCTGAAATCTGGATTCACATACCTCTGAAGGCTAACTTGAACAATTTTGAGGATAACTTTGCTAGCATGTGGAATCAGTGCAATAGTACCATAGTTAGAATATTCTTTGGCATTGCCCTTTTTTGGAATTGGAATGAAAATTGACCTTTTTCAGTACTGTGACCACTGCTGCATAACTATTTCATTACCATCCAACCAAATAAATATTTAGGTATAACTTAACAAAATAAATACAGTGTCTACATAAGATACTATATAACTTTGATAAAATAAATCAAAACTAAATAAAATGGAGAGACAGTTCATGTTTATTGATCAGAATACTCAATGCTGTTAAACTCGCATTTCTTCCAAACTCTATCAATTGTCCAATGAAATCCCAATCAAAATTCCAGCAAGTTGTTTTGTATCAACAAACTAATTTTAAAACATATGTTGAGATGCAAAAGGCCCAGTGCTAAAAGAGTTAATGCAATATTGAAGGAGAAGAAAAACTTGAAGATCTACACCTCTAGACTTTAAGACTTACTATAAGGCTATAAACAATGGTAACAGTGAGAGATGATTTTTTTGAAATCCAAAATCACTGCAGATGGTGGCTGCAGCCATCAAATTAAAAGATGCTTGCTCCTTGGAAGAAAAGCTATGACAAATCTAGACAGCTTATTAAAAAGCAGAGACATTACTTTGCCAACAAAGGTTCATCTAGTCCAAGCTATGGTTTTTCTGGTAGTCATGTATGGATGTAAGAGTTGGACTATAAAGAAAGCTGAGTGCTGAAGAATTGATGCTTTTGAACTGTAGTGTTGGAGAAGACTCTTGAGAGTCCCTTGGACTGTAAGGAGATCCAACCTGTCCATCCTAAAGGAAATCAGCCCTGAATATTCATTGGAAGGACTGATGCTGAAGCTGAAATTCCAGTACTGTGGCCACCTGATGCGAAGGACCAACTCATTGAAAAAGACCTTGATGCTGGGAAAGATTGAAGGCATGAAGAGAAGGGGACAACAGAGGATGAGACAGTTGGATGGCATCACCAACTCAATGGGCTTGAGTTTGAGCAAGCTTGGGGTATTGGTGATGGACAGGGAAGACTAGTGTGCTGCAGTCCCTGAGGTTGCAAAGAGTTGGATATGACTGAGCGATTGAAATGAATTGATAAGGCTATAGCAATCCAAACGGTGTGGTATAACTGAAAGAATAGACAAATAGAGCCATAGAATAGAATACAGAACCCAGACGCTGACTCACATAAATAGAATCAACAAAGGAAAAAAGCAGTACTATGGAATAAGGATAATCTTTTCCACAATGCTGCTGAAACAACTTTCATATTCAAAACAGTAAGTCTACACACAGACATTATACTAACATTAACTTGAAGTGGATCATAGACCTCATTGTAAAACACAAAACTATAAAAATTCCAGAAGAAAGCATAGATGACCTTGGGTATGGCAATGACTTTTGAGATGCAACATCATGAAAGAAATAATTGATAAACTAGACTCCATTAAAATTAAAAATATTTGTTATGAAAGATGCTCTCAACAAAATTAGAAAGCAATCCACATCTGGGTGAAAATATCTGCAAAAGATATATCTGACAAAGGATCATTATCCAAAATGTTCAAGAAATGCTTTAAACTCAATGGTAAGAAAACAACCTAATTAAAAATGGGCCAAAGATCTTAATAGACACCTCACCAAAGAAGACATTAAGACGACAAATAAGCATATGAAATGATGCTCCATATCATATTTCATTAGAGAATTGCAAATTAAAGTCACACTTGCATATCACTACACATGTATTAGTGAAGTGAAGTCACTCAGTCATGTCAGACTCTTTGTGATCCCATGAACTGTAGCCTACCTGACTCCTCCCTCCATGGGATTCTCCAGGCAAGAGTACTGGAGTGGGTTGCCATTTCCTTCTCCAGGGGATCTTCCCGACCCAGGGATTGAACCCAGGTCTCCTGCATTCCAGGCAGACGCTTTAACCTCTGAGCCACCAGGGAAGCCCAAAACCTGTAATACTCATAACACCAAGTGCTGCAGAGGATGTGAAGCAACAGGAACTCTCATACATTGCTGGTGGGAATGAAAAGTATCATAACTATTTTGGAACCCAGTTTAGCAGTTGATCACAAGCCTCAACATATTTTTTTTTTTTTTTTCTAATTTTATTTTATTTTTAAACTTTACATAATTGTATTAGTTTTGTCAACATACTCTTACCATACAATCCAGCAACTGCACTCTTTAGGATTTACACATATGAATCGAAACTTACAACCACCAAAAAAATTGCTCATGGATATTTATAGCAGCATTATTCATAATGGCCTAAATTTGAAAGTAACCAAGATATTCTTCAGTAGGTGAATGAATAAATAGCATTCTAATGATGGATTATTATTCAGTACTAAAGAGAAATAAGTTATGAATTTGTGAAAAGACACAGTGGACACTTGAATGTATATTTCCCAGTTAAATATATCAATTTGAAAAGGCTACATATACTATGATTCCAATTATGTGGCATACTAGAAAAATCAAAACTGTGAGAACAAAAAATTAGTGGTTGCCAGGGTTCGCAGTAGGGAAATGAATAAGTGGAGCTTAGAAAATTCTTAGGTCAGCAAAAATATTCTGCATCATACCACAATGATAGGAACATGTCATTATATATTTTTCCAAATCTACTGAATATTAAACACCAAGAGTGAACCTCAATATAAACTATGGACTTTGGGTGATTATAATGAGCCAATGTAGATGTTCTGGTGGGTAAATTACAGTAATGGGGGAGACTATGCATGTGTGGAGGCATAAAGTATATGGGAAATCTCTGTAACTTCTACTTAACTTTGCTGTGAACCTAAAACTGCTTTAAAGATAAAGTGTTAAATTTTTTAAAAATGATGTTTTCACTGTATTTAACTCTATTTGACAGTAGATCATTGTTCTAGATAGAGCAGAGTACTTTCAAAATGCACATATGATTATTGTAGCATAGGTTGCAGTTTACATTCCCTAGAAAGGGCTATTGATGCTTATTTGATTTTGAGATAGTTATTAAATAGTCTTTTGTACACTCAGAAACACACAAAGAAACACATGTGCACACATACACTCTGGACACTCTTATCAGGTAAATTTATTAATCACACTCATAAACAGCAGATGATTAATATGTTAATAGTACTGTCTCTGGGTTAAACAAAAAGGAGAAATCATGGCAAATGAATTTGTGTTGCTTAAATATATTTAGTTAAATATACTTACTTCCTTGGAACACAGATTTCTTCACTTGTTATGCAGACCAGTAATATCCAAGAGAAATTAGATATATACAATATTACAACTGATGCTCAAATTTAGTACTCATTTCATTTCACAGAAATTATTATATGTTTGGCCATTACAAACTGAAAGGTAGAGATATAGATATTGAACACAGAATATCTTAAAATATTTTACTATTTTAAATTAGTAATGAGGGTAATTATGTTTTATACTTTTATTATTCTATGATTTGCACTGAATGTTAGAAGTATTAACAAAACTTTTATATATCATGTTAAATTTCACTTTATATAAATAACACCAAGCAATAATTAAGTGGTGTTGGGTGATGAAAAAATTTTAAATGACAGAAGAGTTTTCTTATCCATGCATATTTTACTATCAATTTTACTTATCCTTTGCACTTTCCTGCAATTTACACTGCACTTGACTTTAAAATTTTCAGGTCTAAAAGTAAAACCTATTTACTTTTAAATATCTAGGGTATAATTGTATGAAATGTAAATTATGCCATAATTTTCTTTCTTTAAACATTATTAGATGACCTGGGGCTAAATTAGAATAGCAAAGTGGTGGACCATTTTAACATTTAATATACAAGGGGGAAATTTAACCTAAAGTAAAAGATAAAAGATAGTCTAATAAAATTGTCCTTAATGGGCTTTGGATTGCTAATCTGTCTAAAAAACACTTTTTATTAATGCAAAGATAGAATAATATAAACTGTGTTGCAAAGAATAAATGATGCTTCTGACAATGTTAATGCTCTATCTTGCCTTTATTTGAGGTAGCCTAGTGTATTTTTCATCACATTAAAAATACCAAGCATTATTGAGATTTCTAGAGTTTGGAAAGTGCCTGGCTAAGCTTATATTCTTTCTGAGGTAAGCTTATCTTACAGAATTAATGATGGAAAAGGAAATCAACGCATTTTAGAAGTGCTAAAATTGAAGGCCAGGAGGCTTTGATTACAGTACTTCCAAAGGACTGGGGAAACAGACTCTTGGAGGGCACAAACAAACCTTGTGCACATTAGGACCCAAGAGAATGGAGCAGTGTATCCACAAGGCATTGAGCCAGACTTGCCTGTGAGTATCCAGGAGTCTCCAGAGGCATGGGTCAACAGTGGCCTGGTTCAGGGTCAGGGGATCTGAATACAACAATCCTGGGAGCCCCAGGGCATGCTGGCACAAGTCCTTTTGAAGGAGGTCACAATTACTCCTATCATAGTTTAGCCTCAGGCCAAACTACAGGGAGGGAATACAGCCCCAACTATCAGGAGAAAATTTTGTATTAAAGATTTACTGAGCATGGCCCCACCCATTAGAGCAAGACCCAGATTTCCCCCACAGCCAGTCCCTCCCATCAGGAAGCTACCACAAGCCTCTTATTCTTATCCAACAGAGGGCAGGCAGGAAACAGGGGTCAAGTTGCCAACATCCACTGGATCATAAAAAAGCAAGAGAGTTCCAGAAAAATATCAACTTCAGCTTCACTGACTATGCTAAGTCCTTTGACTGTATGGATCACAGCAAATTATGGAAAACTCTTTAAGAAATGGGGATACTAGACCACCTTACCTGTCTCCTGAGTAATCTGTATGCAGGTCAAGAAGCAAGTTAGAACCAGACATGGAACAAAGGACTGGCTTCAAATTGGGAAATGAGTACATCAAGGCTGTATATTGTCACCCTGCTTATTTAATTTATATTCAGAGTACATCATAGGAAATGCTGGGCTGGATGAAGCACAAGCTGGAATCAAGATTGCCGGGAAAAATATCAATAACCTCCGATATGCAGATGGCACTACCCTTAAGGCAGAAAGCAAAGAGGAACTAAAGAGCCTCTTGAGAAAAGTGAAAGAGGACAGTGAAAATGTTGACTTAAAACTCAACATTCAAAAAACTAAGATCATGGCATCCAGTCCCATCACTTCATGGCAAAAAGATGGGGAAACAGTGGAAACAGTGGCTGACTTTATTTTTGTGGGCTCCATAATCACTGCAGTGGTGACTGGAGCCATCAAATTAAAAGACACTTGATCCTTGGGAAAAAATTTATTACCAACCTAGACAGCATATTAAAGAGCAGAGACATTACTTTGTTGACAAAGCTATGGTTTTTCCAGTAGTCACGTATAGATGTGATATTTGGAAAATCAGAAGATGAGTGCCAAAGAATTGATGGTTTTGAACTGTGGTGTTGGAGAAGACTCTTGAGAGTCCCTTGGACTGCAAGGAGATCAAACCAGTCAATCCTAAAGGACATCAGTCCTGAATATTCATTGGAAGGACTGATGCTGAATCTCCAATACTCTGACCACCTGATGTGAAGAACTGACTCACTGGAAAAGACCCTGATGCTGTGTAAGATTGAAGGCAGGAGGAGAAGGGGACAATAGAGGATGAGATGGTTGGATGGCATCACTGATTCAATGCACATGAGTTTGAGCAATCTCTGGGATTTGGTGACGAACAGGGAAGCCTAGAGAGCTGCATTCCATGGGGTCACAAAGAGTCACACAGGACTGAGCGACTGAAATGAACTGAAGATTTAATCTTTTGTGTAATAATTTCAGAAAAGATTAATTGCCAAAATTCAAATGCACAAACAGAACTCAGAAATTAAAAAATACTCAAAACTCAATTTATCCCCAAAATACTTTGTTTGAAGAAATTAAGTGTATAATTTGCATTTATGGTTCCTAAAACTACATATATTACAAACCACCAATTCTGCAGCATAAAAATGAATACAAATGACAAGGAAGAAAAGTCATAAAATACTGCTTTATTTTTACAATTAAATTCAACCTATAAAATAAACTGTATCCCCATTTTAAAATTGAAATTTTAATATCTAATGAAAAAAATCAGTTTCAATATTCACTTATGACAAAAATCACTATGTGAAATCTGACTTTAAATACAAACTTTAATACATTTATAATTCAAAGTCAAATAGAATACAGTTTATCTATGTAAAAATGGACTTCACTCTTGGTGCTAAAAAGGCATGGTTCAAAGTTCATTATCTAATTACACAGTATCTGAGCTCTGGTAAGGGAATTTTAAGTTCACTGGGTACAGTAAGTAATATTTAGTAATTTAGGATGACTTGCACTCTTGAGTCTCGTTGGGTAAATATTATTTCTAGCTGAGTTTTTGGATTTTCTTCTTAAACAATAGACCCAATTACTTCATAAAATAGCCTTAGGCTTTTTTCTACCTGAAGCCCTTCACAAAAACACCAGGCCATTATGGGACTCTATTATCCCACTTGTTCTTTATAAGTCAGTATCAAGATTTGCCCAAGTATCTATTTGTAATGCCCCAGATTCAGCTAGGCTTCTATATTATACACTCTCCAAACAACATGTGGTTATCCTAGGTGGCACTTATAAAATTATTTTAATAATTTCTATTAAAATAGACTATTTGTAATTTTTCCAATGTAACTCTAAGTCCCACGACAGCAGGGACTTCTTTTTTCTAGCTCTGCATCTATCACTAATGCAAACATTTACTACCTACCACCAACTTTGGACAGAACTATTTGACTTGTTTCAACATAGCTCTGATTTTAATCAGTTATGAATAACTTTATATATGACTATATACATCTACAACCATTTTCAACTATTTTTAGCTTAATTGAATGAGATTTTATTGCAAAACAATTCAAAAGTTGTTATAAATCTTATTTGGATTTCTTGGTTTATAACTTGACTTCTCTTACATGATGAAGTTCTTAAGCCATCAGAATTCAGTGTGAGTAAAAATATATAGAAACTGAGATTAGCATTCAGTACTGATGAAAACTACCAAATTATTTAAAATTCTGAAATAGCTTTTGACAGCCAAGTAGTATAGAGTCCCAAATTCAGATTCTTTGCTGTTTCTAAGCAGTGTAGTCAATCTCCCTTGACTATGCTTAGACTTATACTACAAAACTTATCTTAAATGTCTCCATTAAATAACATTTTCTGCAAATATCACTGCCCAAGACCTGCCCCA
Organism: Bos indicus; assembly: GCF_029378745.1. Classification (NCBI taxonomy): domain Eukaryota; kingdom Metazoa; phylum Chordata; class Mammalia; order Artiodactyla; family Bovidae; genus Bos; species Bos indicus. The sequence continues at coordinate 22,263,419 of NC_091776.1, read as the reverse complement.
GAACTGATCACTCCCACTAGTTCATCACTTTTTATCTAATTTATAGCCATGCTATCCTCTTATAAAAGTTATTACAAAGAATTCTATCTTTTTGAGTATATCTGCTTTTTGTGTTACACATTGCTGTATTAAGAACTGGGATAGGGTTTTATGCAATTCTGTATCTCTGGTAAACCTCTTAACTTGCTAAGTAGAGACTTTACTATTCTGTGTTTTGAGGAAATAAAGAAGAGGTTATATAGATCAATTTAGGGGATAAACATGAATATTATTACCATTTTATTTATCAGAATGCTTTTGGATTTCATGATTTACTGTTAATGGTGGTATCTTGTCCTACTCTAATTCAATTAGAGTGAAATGCAGTATGTTTTCAATGATGTATTAATTCTCCTGTTTGACAATGATATAAACCTTATTCAAGCATTTTAATTTAATTTTAACTGCCATATCTCAGTAGTTCTAACAGTAAACAATTAAATGGATGAGGCTTTGTAGAGTAACATAATGAAGAACCCAATCTAGACTACCATAAACAGTTTTCTTGGCAGGGATTGGAGAGATGCAATTTCATCTCCTACAATATCTCAGATAGGAAACTTACTTTCTATTTACCAAGTTCTTACTCATCCTGCAAACAATAGGGCTGTGTCAATTGGAAGTTAGCGCATAATGAATGGCACTAAAACTGCTTTTATCAGCAGGCTTCTCCCCATTAAATGTTAAGTTGACAACTCCCCATTTTGTTATACATGACAACTTGCTCACCCGGTTTTATTACTCCTTTTTTTAGCTTATGAGCAGGTCTTTGGGATCTTCTCCACTATCCTTTAAATCACAGTGCTTTACAGAAGCCTCTTTCTAGGTTAAAATTAAAATAATATACTGATTTATCTAATATTATATTTTAGTGCTTTTGATTTGTATAATAACTTTCTTTGAAAATCTTCACAATTTTATTTTCAGTTAATGACAAATGTAGTTCAACTATTTAAGTGAAATAATTTTATAACATTAACTTACAATTTAAGTATATATTAACATCAATTCTTATTTTTAAAAGTGAATTTCACCATTTTCTTTTTATTTTACACTACTAAATTTAATAAAAGGTTATTGTCTGTTCATGTTTCATATTTCTATTAATGATATATATTTAGTAAGGTAAGAAAATATTTGAATTCATTTCAAATATTTCTTCACATTTAGTTGTGGTTTTAAGAAAAATGAAATAGCTTGCTTTAAATTTTTTTCTCAAAAACTATTTTTTAAACAATGCAATGAGGTAACTTTCTAATGTGACTGCATATAGCTTATTTGAGAGACTTGGAAAACGAATAACAGAAAGTCTACATCAACTTTTTATTCATGACATTATCCAATATGCTGACTGCCATTCACTGATAATGTCACAAATAACTCTGTTACCTACCGCTGGCTTCCATTCAGGTCTGTTATTACTTACTCTCACATTCTGCAACCACTTATTATATAATTCAGTGGAGGGTAACCAACACATTTGAAAGCTTTCCCTTTCACCCCACCCTTTGATTGACAGAATTTCTGGTTTCTGTTAGGAGTGGACTCATTTGTATGTAAAGTATTCTGTAACATCCAACTGCTTGCATAAAAATTTAGAACAAACAAGAATCAATGCAATTTTGTCCTAGTTTCAACTGACAAGTACTGGATGCTATACACATTGAGAAAATTCTCAGAGGACTTTACAAGTGTGACTGTTTTTAAAGTATTTAGAAATTTGTATCTGAAGTAAAAACCAAAGAAATATTTTAAAAGAGGAAATATCAATAATAGTGGCATCTTGGATTATTTGATTTTGAGGCTTGAAGGTAAACACAATTCAAATGACAGACAGATGAATTTATGCCTCCAGCTGTACCTCTGCACATTAAACTGCAGTTTTTTGAATAACATGGCAGCAAAGGGTTAGATGCCTACTGGTTATATAGTTAAATAACACAATCTATATTCACAGCTTGCAGATAGCAGAGCTAGATCACAGAAACCATTCACTTCTAGTATTTAATGTTTCCTTTTTGCAGTCTTTTTACATTGTTGCAGCTTAGGAAGTGTGCTGCACTTTTCTTTTTTTTTTTTTTTCTTTTTCTTTTTTAATTAAAAAAATTTCAGGTATACACGTGCTCCCCATCCTGAACCCTCCTCCCTCCCCCCTCCCCATACTATCCCCCTGGGCTGTCCCAGCGCACCAGCCCCAAGCATCCAGCATCGTGCACTGAACCTGGACTGGCATCTCGTTTCATACATGACATTTCACATGTTTCAATGCCATTCTCCCAAATCTTCCCACCCTCTCCCTCTCCCACAGAGTCCATAAGACTGTTCTATACATCAGTGTCTCTTTTGCTGTCTCCTACTTTTCATTCTAGCAAACAAGGGGCTCTTTGAAAATAACCGCAAACCATGCTATATTACTAAAACAACAGAAGGAAAAGCTTAAATATTAAAACAATGTGCATCTTGACAGTTTTTGTATGGTTGTAGAAGTAACTAAAAATTGTTATAGTTCCTTTTGTCAAAATTATTTTAACTAAAAAAGGTTAGAATTGGACGTATAATAGCAGTAGATAATATGGTCTTTAAAGTTCTGAAATGCAATGACTATGAGAATAAGCTGAAACTTTCTTTGGTGTGGGAAGGACACATTCGACAAAGTAGCATTAATATAATTATTTGTGCTGTGCTTGAAAATAGAATTTATTACACATTTAGCTGTTTGGACAGTCTTCAAAAATGTGGTGATGCATTGTGGGAAGCAGCAGTGACTGACTTTAATAACTAATTAATTGAACTGCAGAAACTGAGCAAGGCTTAACTTCCAATATAGATTCTCAAATGGGGTATGAGGTAATACAAAGATCAATTGGATATATTGTAAAAATATTATTAAAGACAATATACTCAGAGTGCTTTAAGTATTTCAGCTGGTGCCTTCTAAACAATAATTTGGGAAACTCCTTGGCAGTCCAGTGGTTAGGAGTCTATGCCCACTGACAAGGGCCTGGGTTCAAACCCTGGTTGGGGAACTAAGATTCTACAAGCTGCAGAGTGCAGCCAAGAATAAAAAATAAATAAATACATAAACCAGAATGTGCCTGATTTCAGATTTATTGAATAGGTTATTTTCATGTCAGTTAAACCACAGACCACTCTCTAGCCATGTGTTTGTGAGTATGAAACACTGAGGAGCAACTGTGATGAAGTTATCATGACTTTTGACTAGTAATCAATGCTCTGAAGAAGGAACTAAAACTGAGTTTTTTCATCCATGGAAGTAGGAAGGTGGTTTCCCAGTGGTTCAGTGGTAAAGGATCCACCTGCCAATGCAGGAGACATAGGTTCAAACCTTTGGTCAGAAGGATGCCCTGGAGGAGGAAATGCCTATCCACTTCAGTATTCTTGCTTGTTAACCTCCATGAACAGAGGAGCCTAGCGGGCTACAGTCCATGGGGTCTCAAAGAGGTGGACTCAACTGGGTATACACACACACACACACACACATTACCATCTAGGTATTTATGAGTTGCCTGAGTTCATTATGTTGTCCAGAAATAATTGTGACATTCTTCTCACTGTGCTGTTTGTTTTGAAAGCTCTCTAATTATCATGATCACCATGGAAAAACAGTTCAGGGTTTATAATTCTATCAAATCCACTGATTAGGTGGAGCTAGGTTGTCAAGTGCCAAATCCTTCATGCTTAGATATCAAATCATAATTTTTGAGCAGTTTATTTTATTTTCAAACCTTGAAATCTTAATTAGTCAAAAGATATAAATGTAAAATATGTGGAAAACAGAACTGAGAGCTCATAATTTTGTTTATTTTTTTTACCATTTTGGAAGGATATCCTCCTTAACAATGAGGTTTTCTCTGCCTGGCACAGAATAATTGGAGAATGCATGCATGCTAAGTCGCTTCAGTCATGTCTGACTCTTTGTGACCCTATGGTCTGTAGCCTAACAGGCTCCTCTGTCCTGGGATTCTCCAGGCAAGAATACTGGAGTGGGTTGCCATGCCCTCCTCCAGGGGATCTTCCCAACCCAGGGATAGAACCTGCATCTCTTACACCTCGTGCAGTGACAAGTGGGTTCTTTACCACTAGCAGCACCTGGGAAGCCCTATTGGAGATTAACTTTTGCCATTTGTTTATTCATCCTGAATTAAAAAAAAAAAATCCAAAATCACCTAAAATATGTTGATATTGTGCTCAAGTAATATTCCAATTGTGAAGCAAGGTGATTATATAACAGATACAGTTAGAGGAAAGAAATAGTAGTGATATGTAACTTTTAATTTATACATAACTTATTTAAATATTTAAATTATTTAAAGTAAGACTGGATAAGCAAATAGTCACTATCATAAAATATTTTAGTTAAAAATTTAAAAAATACAATTAATTGTTTCTAAGTGCCCTTAAGAACTTAGAGAAAGAAAATTATAAGCTCAGTGCTTCAAACTTCAAGATTAAAGGCTTGAGTAAAGAACAAGAAAGCATCTATGATTCTGCTAAATAACCATTATTTCCTGTGGCTCCAAGGCTGCTAGTTCCGCAAACCCAGAATCTAATCCTGTGAGTGGCTGAATTACAACATAAATAAAATTCATAACTTCATAGAGTCTATTATTATAAAGATAGGACATTTATTGAGAAATAATGAGACCTCGAAAATCGGAATGGGGGAATATGGGTAGAATCTCTTAAAGCTGAAGACACTGAACACCCAAATTCTTTTTGATTCTTTGAGGAATGTAGTTCCTCTTTGTTTGAAAAAAATATTTAATTGCTTTCCCTGAGGCAATTGTCTGTAGGAGACCTCTGATCATCTGCAGGATCCATTCCTATAGCTTCTTACTGCCTCCAGACAAAGAACAGAATCAAATACCGCCATGTCCCAGAGGAAATGGTAAAGTGTGACCCATGAAAGTGCTCAACACACTCCAAAAATAACGAGATTATGTTAAGTGACAGCAAAAGAAATGTGGAACAAATGATTTGGGATGGATCCTAAGAGTGTTGTGTTAGGACGAAAGAAATACAGTGTTCTATCAAGCTGCAGTTACTGACAGATAGACAAGGCATTTTAGGTTTACTATGTTAGCTAGTTGAATAGGAACGACTTTAACACTCTGGAATTTTGAGTGAAACCTAGACTCAAAAGAAACCTATATTAAATGAAATTAAAGTTTTGGAAATTCCTTGGTATACAATATCCAGAGGAGTAGAGACTTTGAATGTTAGATTTATCATACAACACCTCCAAACTATGTCTTGGAAAAATCCAGACTCTACTGCTTCATCAATACTTTGGTAAATATATTTGTCAGGTGAGTCCTTACATTCTTAAAACTCTGTATCAGTTCTTGCCTGTTGGCCAGAAATCATAGTGAAAAACTCTGTCATTGAATTATCTTACTTCTTGAATTTAATTCAGGATCAGCACCAGGATGGCAAGGGCCAAGAAGCAGTACTTAATTGTTTAAGATTAAGTCATTGTGATTTCTTTAATGGTAAGTATGTGCAAGCAGTAGCCATAAATAATTTGACCTGCAGAAGTGGGTATTAGCCAACAGATCATGATGTCCCTAGAACTGAAACAGATGGGCATCTTACTGAGCTTTTCTTGATTTATATAAGTGGAAAAGCTCTAGATCTGTTGAACAGAAGTATAGCTAAATCAATGCAACACAATTCACAGTCTCTCAAAATAGTCCCAGATTTAAGGCAATTCTCAGCACAGAGATTCTTGAATGAAGAGGAAGCCTAGTCCTCTTGAGGAAGTACCCTGCTAACTGACAAAAATTCATAAATCCTTTCTCAACCGTTCCCTGAGAGATCTGACATAAATTTCCAGGGGAGTTGTGTGCTGGGAAAGGGAAAATAATCAGAATATTTGTGGATACCTGATGCTTGGCTCTAAACTGAGAGCCCAAATGCCACTGTAGTCTACCAGTTACAGTAGAGACTTATAGAAGTCAGGCGGTCAAAAAGTTTGATTTGGGTCTAGCTTACTTGAGCCCCTGAATGCAACCTGTGGTTATTTCTCAGCTTTGTAAGGCATAGTTAAAATAAATATACCGAGAAACTGACAGAGTTCCCTAATCCACTGAGTGGAAATGATTTGCAGTAAGACCAGTTAGAAACTATCATACCTGCCTCTGTTCATTAAAAGAGGCAATCAAAGTGTTAGGTAGTTAGAATAGGAAAAAGGAGTCCAGAATGGCAGTGTCTAACGGACAAAAAAGGGAAAAGCCCGGGAAAATAGAACAAAGGAAGATCCAAGGACCAGAGTGAGAACCTCAGGTAAAACAAACAGCCCTCCTGGCTTTCCCAACTTACACAGGGCAGGCTCAGGGGGAGGAGAAAAAACATATAAAAAGAGGAGCCAAATTGAGCCGGGGTGCGGGCTTCTCTTCTCTTCTCTTCTTTTGGGTTGGCCGGCCCTCACACCTTGAGGATGTATTTTCCTTTGCTTGCCAAATAAAACTGAGTTGTAACACAGAGCTGTAACACCTGTCCATCTGTTACTTCAAATTTTTGTTGTGGTGAGACAGAATTGGGGAAGTTACACACTCCCCTGACAAAACGTAATATACTGTGCTACTGTAGGGATTACAAAGATTGTGTCACAATCAAGATGGAGAGGAAGTGAATCTTTTCATAAGTTCATTTAACTACTCTCCATGACCTGTGCAGACGTCAGACAGATTTTGGAGAATGAGAGTTTCAATATTGGACCAAATTATGCTTTATGAGTCAGGTTCTTATTCTCTTGCTTCCTAGTTCTGTGAAGCTGTTTGGTTTCTAACAAACTTCCAAGTTGGGCTTCATTTTTCCATAGATGTGAACTCACTATATGATTTTGCTGAAAATGACTGAGGTTTGAAATGTTGCTTGCAATTAAAAGAACCGCATTTAGAGAACATTCTAACAGAAACTGTTTGTTTGCTCCATTATGAACCTTGTTAGCATTCTCAAGTGATGGAATCAAATTATAACACCTTTGCTTAATGATGTGAATACCTTCTCTATTTGTGTGTTGGATGGTATTGCCTCTGGGATTTAACTTCTATCCTCTAGAAATGTGTACATTTTATATAGATGCACAGATACACATATGCGCAAAAACAAATGCAAGATTATGGTTGTGGGTTCTCTCAAGGAGAGACTAGAATGTGTTGGGAAGGACAAGGGAGCATACCTCGTCTCAAACTGATAGAAAATTCTCCAAGGTGACAAGAAGCACTGTGTCACATGTTGGAGGGGACTACTGCAACTCAACTCTCTATGATCCCAAAGGTGATATTCTTATTTGTGTATTTAAATTGGCTAAAAACATTTGGCTCACAGTTGTTAAGAGATAAAGGAAAATAGGTTAAAAAGCAATCTCTCCTGAGAGAAAAAGAAAGAAAGAGTAAAGAACATCTTGGCAAAGTGTAATGAGGAAGTAGGAGCCCAGAGGAAAAACTAGCTTCCCTAAACGAGACAGCAAGAAAACCTGCCAGAGACACACAGGGGAAATATGCCAAGATAACATATTTTCTCTGAAGGAAACAGAGTCTGTGAGGAAAAACAAATTGAAATTGGGGAAATAACTAAAAATAAAATCTGAGAAAGTAAGGATACAAAAGGTAATGAGCACAAGACAGAGGGGAGAAAAAAAAGTGAGATTTCACTTATATACAGATAGTTGCCTTTATTTGAATATATGTGATAAGAAGTTTTCTTCTAAAATAATATTGGTAACAAAAATATTTTAGCTATTTGTGTATATGATTGTTACTATTCTCTTGCTATATAATGAGTTATTGATGAGGAGGATAACAAAATGTTTATTATGAATCACAAATTGGTATTAGATTTAAGATTCAGATAGTAGCAGTGTAAAGTCCCAATAGTGACTAGCCTGTAAACAATGTACTTTTTGTGTGGGGAATATGGTCTTAACATTATGAGATCAGCTTTTTCTGTTTATTCAACAAGATCACCTTGTTACTTTAAAGTAAAGTATATAAACAAATGAGTAATTTGACAAAAAAGAAACCTTCCAAATTATGACAGGATAAAATATAGTGTGAAAACTTTAATATCCAGCATTTTTTAAAAATGCAAAGTTGTATGAATAGTTGCACTTCCAAAATGACTAACCTAAATTCCTCTAAAATACTGGAAAATTTTCTTACAACATATTAGAACAATCAACTAAGACAGTGGAGATGACAGTTGTTTTCCCCAAAAGAATTCTCATTCTTGTGGATTATTTATAATGAGTACATAGTTTCATCAAAATATATTTTATTAATATGGGAAAATAGTAATTTTTCACTTCACTTTTATGAGAACTGGTGAAGTCCTATAAGCTCCATTAAAATGTTTAGGGGATAGGTTTTTATAAAGATAATCTTACTATGACTTTCTTACAGAATCTAATGATTAGTGCAGCATTTAAAAATGATAACCTAATAAACATTTAGAAAGATATGGAGAAGTGATTTTACTGAAATTTAAGTTATAGGCTAATAAATATATAATATAATCTGGAATTATACATTTTTCTATTTAATAAAATTATACTGATTTTAAAATATTCAATGGTAACATCATATTTTCATATTTATCAGAAAATGAGCAACTATTTTTCAACTAAAATTCAAAAAATGTTTCTATATTTTATGTTTATTAATAACCACAACACTGGGAGAAACATGAAGCATTCAAGTATGAACTCATTTTAATAATGTTCAGGCCATTGATTAAAGAAATACAGGATTACTGCTGAAACATATCAAAAGCCGACCTTCCTTAAAATGATCCTTCTTTTCTAATATATTATCTGAAATGACAAAGTGCTTTTGAAATACTAACATCCTTATGCATTATGATCCAGGTTAGGTCAAGCAATGTAACAGGCAACAAATGTATCACAGCAATGCCATATGAAAAATGTGTGAAAAGAAATATGATAAAAGTTATTCAGTGACTTCTTTTTTCCAGTTTCTGGGTCATTTATTTGTTCTCTGACAATATCAGGGGTAAGAAAAATATTCATCAGTTCCTTTCTTTGTTTGTTTGAAAAAATACAATGTTGAAATGCTTTCTGGCTTAACAGTTTAATTTATATCACAAGTAGTGGTGGAAATTCCAAAGCCCTTATCATTTTCTACAGCCTTTCCATTTCTGCCACTGAGCTGAATATAATTAATGATACACCAGTATTTTCAAGTTAAAAGTTTTAGAAAATGGGTCAATGTTACAAGCTTTTTATATCTGGATTGTCTTTCTTGTTTCTATACACACCTGATGGTTTTTAAAAAATAACTTAAAAAAATAAAACATATTTAAAATGACCTGGCTAAATTAGATAACATTGTACCTTTTATTTTTACTATCCAAGATATATATTTTCTCATACATATAAAGACAGTCTTACTGTTGGCTATGAACTGAATTGTGTTTCCAAAATGCATGTGTTGGAACCCTAAGCTCCAGTAACTTAGAATGTGGCTGTATATGAAGACAGGACTTTTAAAAAAGTAATTAAGTTAAAATGAGACTCTTCAGTTCAGTTCAGTCACTCAGTCGTGTCCGACTCTTTGCGACCCCATGAACTGCAGCACGCCAGGCCTCCCTGTCCATCACCAACTCCCGGAGTTGACTCAGACTCACGTCCATCGAGTCAGTGATGCCATCCAGCCATTTCATCCTCTGTCGTCCCCTTCTCCTCCTGCCCCCAATCCCTCCCAGCATCAGAGTCTTTTCCAATGAGTCAACTCTTTGTATGAGGTGGCCAAAGTTAAGGTGGGTCTTATTCAATATGACTTCAGTCCCTATAGACACACACAAATACATACCAGGGAATAAGGCCACATGAGGACACAGCAAGAGGAATGCCATCTACAAGCCAAGGAGAGGGTGTCTCAGGGAAAATCAAAGGTGCTGACACCTTGATATCAGCTTTTTAGAAGCCAGAACTGTGAGAAAATAAATGTCTATTTTTTAAGCCATTCAGACTGTGGTATTTTGTTATGGCAGCACTGTCAAGCTAATATACCTGTGATTGCAATTTATTTTTATTTTTCCATTTTTATTTATTCTCAGACCTCAGAAGAAGTTTTCCTACAATGAATCAGTTTAAGGTAAACTTACTCATCGCATTTGACACACTGATATTTAGTTATTTAGTTAGTTTCAGCTTCCCTGGTAGCTCAGCTAGTAAAGAATCTGCCTGCAGTGCAGGAGCCTCTAGTTCAATTCCTGGGTTGGGAAGATACGCTGGAGAATGAATACTCCACTCCAGTATTCTTGGGCTTCCTTGGTGGCTCATATTGTAAAGAATCCACCTGCAATGTGGAATACCTGGGTTCAATTCCTGGGTTGGGAAAATTCCCTGGAGAAGGGAATAAGCTACCCACTCCAGTATTCTGGCCTGGATACTTCCATGGACAGAGGAGCCTGGCAGGTTACAGTCCATGGGATTGTAAAGGGTCAGACACGAATGAGCAACTTTGACTTTTAGCTAGCTGGTTAGTTAGTTGAAGCTCTAGGCTATAATATTGGATTACACTGGGAAAAATAATAGCCTTACTTAGGTTCAAAATGGGAAAAGCAGATACGGTACAATGGTTTATGTAATAAAAAATACTCAGTTCCTTGCTAAATTATACTGAACTTTAGAACTTTCTATCTCTTGGTAAAAAAGTGATAGAATGACATAGGAACAAATATAACACAACTAAAGTGCATGCAATCACACTGTATTTAATGGACACCCAGTATCGGCTTCCCTGATAGCTCAGCTGGTAAAGAATCCACCTGCAATGTGGGAAACCTGGGTTCGATCCTGGGTTGGGAAGATCCCCTGGAGAAAGGAAAAGCTACCCACTCCAGTATTCTGGCCTGGAGAATTCCACAGGCTGTACAGTCCATGGGTCGCAAAGAGTTGGACCCAACTGAGTGACTTTCACTTTCAGTATCGACTCTATTGTAATTTTTATACAGTGCAACATAATTTGTTGCACAAATTCAGTTTATTTATGAGAAGTTAGAAATCTTTGGGTGCAATTCAATTATAGAAAATGAAATGAGAACAATGCATTACTTGGAGCTACAAAAAAAGATTTAATGTTAAAAGATTATTCATCAAAGAGCCAAGAGATGTGGGTCAAAGATTACCTTCTAATGAGTTATGTGACCTCGAGGAATTCACATAATCTTATTGGCTTTGTATCTATACAAATGAGGCAATTAGTAAAAATTATCCTAAAATCCATACTGCTTTAAGATTCTATGATTGTCAGATGTGGAATATTAAAGTTAGATGAATTATTTTTATGTATAGATATAAAATTCTAAGAGATTGTTTTTTAATTTGAATTTAAAAATCCACATGTTAATGTTGTTTACATTTTTCAATTTTTAAATATATTCACTGGGTTTTTAGGACACATTTAAAAAAAAAAGCCTGTGAAGATTTTGTCTTCTAGTACTAGAGGAGACCACTGGGAGAGCAACAGCAGTAACTGCTGCTAAGCTCACTCCAGACTGTAGCTGAAGCAGAGAATGATGCTAATAACTATTAATGTCCTAGGGATGTGTGCTGAATAAGAGCATATTTTATGACAATACTGGCATATCTGCCAGTTTAATGCCATAACTTTTTTAATGTGCTGGGCACCTACTCAGATCAGATCAGATCAGATCAGTCCCTCAGTCATGTCCGACTCTTTGCGACCCCATGAATTGCAGCACGCCAGGCCTCCCTGTCCATCACCAACTCCCGGAGTTCACTGAGACTCACATCCATCGAGTCAGTGATGCCATCCAGCCATCTCATCCTCTGTCGTCCCCTTCTCCTCTTGCCCCCAATCCCTCCAAGCATCAGAGTCTTTTCCAATGAGTCAACTCTTCGCATGAGGTGGCCAAAGTACTGGAGTTTCAGCTTTAGCATCATTCCTTCCAAAGAAATCCCAGGACTGATCTCCTTCACAATGGACTGGTTGTTATCTCCTTGCAGTCCAAGGGACTCTCAAGAGTCTTCTCCAACATCACAGTTCAAAAGCATCAATTCTTCGGCACTCAGCTTTCTTCACAGCCCAACTCTCATCCATACATGACCACTGGAAAAACCATAGCCTTGACTAGACAAACCTTTGTTGGCAAAGTAATGTCTCTGCTTTTGAATATGCTATCTAGGTTGGTCATAACTTTCCTTCCAAGGAGTAAGTGTCTTTTAATTTCATGGCTGCAGTCACCATCTGCAGTGATCTTGGAGCCCAGAAAAACAAAGTCTAACACTGTTTCCACTGTTTCCCCATCTATTTCCCATGAAGTGGTGGGACTGGATGCCATGATCTTCGTCTTCTGAATGTTGAGATTTAAGCCAACTTTTTCACGCTCCACTTTCACCTTCATCAAGAGGCTTTTGAGTTCCTCTTCACTTTCTGCCATAAGGGTGGTGTCATCTGCATATCTGAGGTTATTGATATTTCTCCCAGCAATCTTGATTCCAGCTTGTGTTTCTTCCAGTCCAGCATTTCTCATGATGTACTCTGCATATAACGTAAATAAACAGGGTGACAATATACAGCCTTGACGAACTCCTTTTCCTACTTGGAACCAGTCTGTTGTTCCATGTCCAGTTCTAACTGTTGCTTCCTGACCTGCATACAAATTTCTCAAGAGGCAGATCAGGTGGTCTGGTATTCCCATCTCCTGAAGAATTTTCCACAGTTTATTGTGATCCACACAGTCAAAGGCTTTGACATAGTCAATAAAGCAGAAATAGATGTTTTTCTGGAACTCTCTTCCTTTTTCCATGATCCAGCGGATGTTGGCAATTTGATCTCTAGTTCCTCTGCCCTTTCTAAAACCAGCTTGAACATCAGAAAGTTCACAGTTCACTTATTGCTCAAGCCTGGCTTAGAGAATTTTGAGCATTACTTTACTAGTGTGTGAGATGAGTGCAATTGTGCGGTAGTTTGAGCATTCTTTGGCATTGCCTTTCTTTGGGACTGGAATGAAAACTGACCTTTTCCACTCCTGTGGCCACTGATGAGTTTTCCAAATTTGCTGGCATATTCAGTACAGCACTTTCACAGCATCATCTTTCAGGATTTGGAATAGCTCAACTGGAATTCTATCACCTCCACCACATTTGTTCGTAGTGATGCTTTCTAAGGCCCACTTGACTTCACATTCCAGGATGTCTGGCTCTAGGTCAGTGATCACACCATCATGATTATCTGGGTCATGAAGATCTTTTTTGGTACAGTTCTTCTGTGTATTCTTGCCATCTCTTCTTAATATCTTCTGCTTCTGTTAGGTCCATACCACTTCTGTCCTTTATCGAGCCCATCTTTGCATGAAATGTTCCTTTGGTGTCTCTGATTTTCTTGAAGAGATCTCTAGTCTTTCCCATTCTGTTGTTTTCCTCTATTTCTTTGTTTGATCGCTAAAGAAGGCTTTCTTATCTCTTCTTGCTATTCTTTGGAACTCTGCATTGAGATGTTTATATCTTTCCTTTTCTCCTTTGCTTTTCTCTTCCCTTCTTTTCACAGCTATTTGTAAGACCTCCCCAGACAGTCATTTTGCTATTTTGAATTTCTTTTCCACGGGGATGGTCTTGATCCCTGTCTCCTGTACAGTGTCACGAACCTCAGTCCATAGTTCATCAGGCACTCTATCTATCAGATCTAGGCCCTTAAATCTATTTCTCACTTCCACTGTATAATCATAAGGGATTTGATTTAGGTCATACCTGAATGGTCTAGTGGTTTTCCCTACTATGTACCATGATTTGTATCACATTCTATATATGCAGAAATAAGTTTATGTTCAAATTGTTGAGAATTTAGCAGTGTGTTTATACATATGATAAATGTACACTTATATATGTTGCATATATATATATATATATAGTTGGCATATATGTTGTATATGTGTGTGCATGCTCAGTCATGTTCAACTCTGCAACCCCATGGACTGTAGCCTGTCAGGCTCCTTTGTCCATGATTTCCAGCAAACACACTGGAGTGGGTTGCCATTTCCTACTCCAGGGCATCTTCCCAACCCAGGGATCGAACCTGCATCTCTTGTGTCCTATATTGGCAGGTGGATTCTTTACTACCTGTAGAAAGACTTTATTTTGTAGGGCAGTTTTATATTCACACTGAAATTGAGAGGAAAGTACAGAGAGTTTCCATGTACTCCTTCTCCCCCAAATATACACATTCTCCCCTACTGTCAACATCCTGTACCACAGTGAAACATTTTTATAATTGGTGAGACTACATTATCAGTTCAGTTCAGTTCAGTTCAGTTGCTCAGTCATGTCCGACTCTTTGCGACCCTATGAATCACAGGACACCAGGCCTCCCTGTCCATCACCAACTCCCAGAGTTCACTCAAACCCATGTCCATCGAGTCGGTGATGCCATCCAGCCATCTCATCCGCTGTCATCCCCTTCTCCTCCTGCCCCCCCTGCCAATCCCTCCCAGCATCAAGGTCTTTTCCAATGAGTCAACTCTTCGAACAAGGTGGCTGAAGTATTGAAGTTTCAGCTTTAGCATCATTCCTTCCAAAGAAATCCCAGGGCTGATCTCCTTCACAATGGACTGGTTGGATCTCCTTGCAGTCCAAGGGACTCTCAAGAGTCTTCAACACCACAGTTCAAAAGCATCAATTCTTCGGCGCTCAGCTTTCTTCACAGTCCAACTCTCACATCCATACATGACCACTGGAAAAAAAATAGCCTTGACTAGATGAACCTCTGTTGGCAAAGTAATATCTCTGCTTTTGAATATGCTATCTAGGTTGGTCATAACTTTTCTTCCAAGTAGTAAGCATCTTTTAATTTCATGGCTACATTAACACACTGCTATCAATGAAGTCCACAGTTTGCATTGATGTAGCGCTTCCCATGTGGCTCAGTGGTAAAGAATCTGCCTGCCAATGCAGGAGATCCAGGAGACATGGGTTCCATCCCTGGGTCAGGAAGATCCCATGGAGGAGGAAATGGCAATACACTCCAGTTTCTTTCTCATTTTGCTGATAGCATCTACACAGAACAGACATTTACAACTTTAATGAAGTTGCGCTTATCAATTATTTCTTTCATGAATTGTGCCTTTGGTATTGTATCAAGAAAACATATTACCATACCAAAAGTCATCTAAGTTTTCCCTTATGTTATTTTCTAAGAGCTATACAGTTTTGTGTTTTACATTTAGATCTATTATCTACTTTAAGCTAACTTTTTGTGAAGGTTTTAAAGTTTGTTTTATTAGTGTGGTCGTGCAATTGTTCCAGCACTTTTTGCTGAAGAGGTGATCTTGGCTCCATTGTATTGCCTTTTCTCTTTTGTCAAAGATCAATTCATTATAGTTATGAGGGTCTATTTTGGTCTCTCTATTCTCTTTAATATCTATCCATTCTTTGCCCTGGAGTAGGGAATGGCAGGAGAAGGCAATGGCACCCAACTCCAGTACTCTTGCCTGGAAAATCCCATGGACGGAGGAGGCTGGTAGACTGTAGTCCATGGGGTCGCTAGGAGTTGGACACAATTGAGCAACTTCACTTTCATTTTTCACTTTCATGCACTGGAGAAGGAAATAGCAACCCACTCCAGTGTTCTTACCTGGAGAATCCCAGGGACGGGGGAGTCTGGTGGGCTGCCGTCTATGGAGTCGCACAGCGTCGGACACGACTGACACAACTTAGCAGCAGCAGCAGCGGGGAATGGCAACCCACTCCAATATTTTTGCCAGGAAAACTCCATGGACAGGGGAGCCTGGGAGGCTACAGTCTATAGGGTTACAAAGAGTTGAACATGATTGAGCGCACACACACATTCATTATTTGTCAATATCATAGTGTTTTGATTCAGTTCAGTTCAGTTCAGTCGCTCAGTCGTATCTGACTCTTTGAGACTCCATGAATCGCAGCACGCCAGGCCTCCCTGTCCATCACCAACTCCCGGAGTTCACTGAGACTCACGTCCATCGAGTCAGTGATGCCATCCAGCCATCTCATCCTCTGTCATCCCCTTCTCCTACTGCCCCCAATCCCTCCCAGCATCAGAGTCTTTTCCAATGAGTCAATTCTTCGCATGAGGTGGCCAAAGTACTGGAGTTTCAGCTTTAGCATCATTCCTTCCAAAGAAATCCCAGGGCTGATCTCCTTCAGAATGGACTGGTTGGATCTCCTTGCAGTCCAAGGGACTCTCAAGAGTCTTCTCCAACACCACAGTTCAAAAGCATCAATTCTTCAGTGTTCAGCTTTCTTCACAGTCCAACTCTCACATCCATACATGACCACTGGAAAAACCATAGCCTTGACTAGATGGGTCTTTGTTGGCAAAGTAATGTCTCTGCTTTTGAATATGCTATTTAGGTTGGTCATAACTTTCCTTCCAAGGAGTAAGCGTCTTTTAATTTCATGGCCGCAGTCACCATCTGCAGTGATTTTAGAGCCCCCAAAAATAAAGTCTGACACTGTTTCCACTGTTTCCCATCTATTTCCCATGAAGTGATGGGACCAGATGCCATGGTCTTCTTTTTTTGAATGTTGAGCTTTAAGCCAACTTTTTCACTGTCCACTTTCACTTTCATCAAGAGGCTTTTTAGTTCCTCTTCACTTTCTGCCATAAGGGTGGTGTCATCTGCATATCTGAGGTTATTGACATTTCTCCCAGCAATCTTGATTCCAGCTTGTGCTTCTTCCAGCCCAGCGTTTCTTATGATGTCTGCATATAAGTTAAATAAGCAGGGTGACAATATACAGCCTTGACGATTCTTCTTTAGGAGATATTCCCAACCTAGGGATTGAACTTGGGTCTCCTGCATTGCAGGCAGATCATTTACCATCTGAGCCACTGCGATAGAGGTGTTTTGATTGTTGTGGCTCATATTAAGTCTTGAAATCAGTTAATTTTGGTCATCCTAATTTACTTTTCTCTTTCAAAATCACATTGGTTATCTTGGGTCTTTTGGTACTCTGCGTAAAATTTAGAATTAGTTTGTTACTATCAATTAAATAATTTTGTGGGATTTTGATTAAGATTGCATTGAATACATAGATCAAGTCAGAAAGAACTGATACTTTGACATATTGAGTCTTGTGATCCTTGAACAGGGAATATCTCTTTTATTTAGTTCTTTGAGCCATTTAATCAGAGTTTTGTACTTTTCCTTATATACAACTTGTACATATACTGTTATATTTACATTCAATTTTTTATGCTAATGTAAGTCATAATATGCTATTAATTTCAAATTTCACTTGTTCACTGCTGTATATAGAAAAGCAATTAACACTCATAACCTTTGCATAATCTTTTATCATGCAATTTTAATCACTTTTCAGTTCCAGGAAGTTTTTTTTTGTTTTTGTCTTTTTTCCTGATTTTCCATATAGATGATCATATTATCTGTGAACAAAGACAGTTTTATTTCTTTTTTCCATATCTGTGTACTTTCTTCTTTCTTATTTGCTAGGTTTTCTACTTTGTTTAGCTGCTAAGTCATGTCTGACACTTTTGTTACCTTATTGACTATAGCCCATGAAGCTCCTGTCTATTTTTCCAGGCAAGAATACTGTACTGAGTTGTCATTTCCTTCTCCAGGGGATCTCCCATATCCAAGGATTGAACCCACATCTCCTGCACTGCAGGTAGTTTCTTTACCACTGAGCCACCAGGGAAGCCCAGGTCTTCTACTACTTTGTTGAAAAGAGTGGTCAGAAGAAACAGCTTTAGCTTTTTACTTATTTTTGTGTTCTTTTAATTTTGAAGAATGACATAAACATACTCCTGAAAAAAGTCTGATATCCATATAAAATCCCAATTTTACACAGAACTTCACAATGTCTATGAATGTGCTATCCAGAGGAAGATCTTTATCTAGAATTTATAATCAAAATACTTCAAAATATTGTAAGAGTGACTAATCTGTGGATTTTTGAAGAGTATTTTTACCTCCAAAAATGAATTAACTGAAACTTATGAATACCAGAATAAATGTAATTGATAATTACAACCACAGTATTAAAATATAGAAACATGTTCTGATATATTTTATGAATTTAGAACAACAATCAACTTTGAGAGTGTGTAATAATGCTCCAGAGTTACTCTGTGCATGATGTTATATTTCTAAAGGTGAGTTATTAGAACTAGTAGAACAGTATCTTTGTGTGTGTCTGTGTGTGTGCACGAGCACACTCAGTTGTTTAGTTGTGTCTGACTTAAGAAAAAGCTTCATTATAATTATCCCATTTTGGTGGAAATTACTTGTATTCATATTTTAATTTGCACAGTTAACTTCATCATTATACTGCTCAGCTAAAGAAAATAAAAGGTTAATAATCTATGGAAAAATTTCACACTTAAAGTACAATTTTAAAAAGCTGAGATGGCAAAATCCTAGTTAATACAGATAAAAAAGTTATCAGAGAATACCTGAGAAATACTCTTCTGCCACTTGCTACTGCCTATCTCTACAGAGAGTGTCATATCAATTTAGAATTTCAGAACGTGAGTAATCTTTTAAAAACCTTAGTCAACAGCTAGGTGTGACCACTGTAAACATATTGGGTTGGCAATTCTTACTATCATCATCATGATTATTGTATCTTATTTTAACCACTGTAAGTTCATAAACACACATAATAAAGGGAAATTAAAATCAATAACAATGGTACTTCTGAAAATACATTTTGCATATAATCTTCCAGATTTTGAATAAATCATTTTGGGGAAACATTTTTATTTTCATTTTATTTTGTAATAATTTATTCATTATGTATAATGTTGGTATTTTATGCTAATAAATATTCTTATACAAAATGAATTAAGGTAATGTTAACCAAAGTCTACATTGCATCATGTAGGTGTGCTAAAATTAATATATGATCATTTCCTACTGTATGTTGTATCTGTTTCCAAATATTACTTCTGTAAATGATACTATGAAGTATCTTAGACTTGTACTTTTTATGCATATTCTTATTTACTTTGGGATTAGACTATGCTAGTTTCCATGACTTTTGACAAAAGTTTTGTAATTGCCCTCTGGGGTTTGTAATGTTTTAATTTACTAGAATAATCAGGTTCAACATATGGCTTTGTGTTCACAGATGTACAATAAATGGCATTTGTAAGTTCTATTATATCTAAGAAGTCTTAAAGTATATGAAAGTTGTCATTCCAAAGTTAGTATTTCTATTTTTCATATAACAATGATTCTCTATAAATAAACATTTTCTTTCGTCCACAAAAAGCTTTTTGTATAAAAAATTATAAATTGGTATTGTTATCTACATCTAATATTTTATTCAAGATTATGAAATTGCAATGTATTTTCATTGCCACGTATTTTCATTCAAACCTGAAAACATTCATTTCAGGTTTAAGAATGTAATCAGGAGTTTAGAAAGCCAGATGCTCTTTCTGTTCAGTAAGAACATAATTGACAGTTAGCTCGGAATCTGGTACTTCTATTAGATTGTTTTTCAAAATCTACAGTGATAATGAGGACAAGAGCAACAATGCCAATTAATTGCTGTTTGCAATATCACTAACAGGGAAAATGTAGCAAGAATTTGAAAACTTGAAAAAAAAAAAACAGAGATATGAACTTACTGGAGGAAATCTTTGTTAAATGGCCTTCACTTAAAAAAAGATCAATGAGAATCATAAGTGAGAGTGTGTGAAGAAGATTCTTGAACCATATCTTTAGGTCAGAATTAACATTATTTCTCTCTGTGCTGACACAGATAATTGGAGAAAATATTTCAACCAACAGACCCCTGAAGTCATGTCATTTTCATTTTCTTTAGAAGACACTTATAAGACAGGTGCATTCACTGAAAACATCTACACATGCTAGAAGGGAGAAATGATTTACCAAAATGATAACTATCTGTCATATTGACAGAACCTTATTTTCAGGAAGGCATCAGGTGAACTTCCAAGAAATTTTAAAATCCTTATTTCAAAGGAGATGGAAATAATTTCATAGGGACATCTTCAAAAGATATTATAATAATTATCTAGACTCTGCTTTTCCCCCATCTTTCTGACATGTGTAATTATTCATTTGCACATACATGAATATTGTAATTACCTCAAAATATTATTTTACACTTTTTGCAAATGAAAAATAAAATAATACAGATAAGTTTTATCAGATAAGTTATTCAGATTAGTAGGTGTCTGTTAGTAGTTTTGAAGATTAGTTACCAAGAAAACAACAAAACAAAAATAAAATGAAACTCTTTAAAAATAACAAATGTACTTTACCAAGCAATACAAAACACATGCATTTCATACATAAACTAAATAGGAGTGCATTTTATACACTCCTTTGCTGCTGCTGCTACTAAGTCACTTCAGTCGTGTCCAACTCTGTGCGACCCCATAGACGGCAGCCCACCAGGCCCCCACCAGTCCCTGGGATTCTCCAGGCAAGAACACTGGAGTGTGTTGCCATTTCCTTCTCCAACGCATGAAAGTGGAAAGTGAAAGTGAAGTCGCTCATCGTGTCCGACTCTCAGCGACCCCATGGACTGCAGCCCACCAGGCTCCTCCATCCATGGGATTTTCCAAGCAAGAGTACTGGAGTGGGGTGCCATAGTCTTCTCCATAGGAGGGACTAATAGACAAATCAATCTGCACAAGTCAATTAGACCACACATCCTTAAGTGCTTTGACTATTCATGAACCCAAACTAGTTTAAAATAAATAGGAAATTTGAGCTTATTAACAAATATTCAGAAAAAATAGGACACACATTGCTTTCACAATTGGCATGCTCTACTTCATTGAAAGGGCTTTGTTGGTGGCTCAGATAGTAAAGAATCTGCCTGCTAATGCAGGAGAACCGGGTTTGATCCCTGGGTCAGGAAAATTCCCCTGAAGGGCATGGCAATTCACTTCAATATTCTTGCCTGGAATATCCCATGGACAGAGGAGCCTGAAGGGTTATGGTCCATGGAATTGCAAAGAGTTGGACTCAAATGAGTGACTAACACACAAACACACACACTTCATTTAAAATATATGTATTACAAAGTTTTAATAGTCTTAACATATTGAAAAGGTCCATTCTCACTATTTTATATCATTGTCACAATGAATGAAAACGCATACAAAATCAACTTATTCACAGAAAAATATTTTGTTTTATAATGTGGAAAGGATATTTTAAAGATAAGATCACTAAGGTTTTAAAAAATTTACATGATTCCTGTCAATACTCTCAAACAAAAAAGGCTTAGATGTTAAAACTGTTTAGGTGACCAAAATAACTGCCAGTTTAAAGTGTGAAATGACCATTACAAAAATAATGATGCAAAGAAAATATCAAAAGTTTTTTAGACTGTTAACGTCAGTGATAAGAGACCTATTAGCATGTATCTGAATATCAAACATTTGAAAATATATAGATACCATAGGATGAGATATTAAAAGTATTAAGATGACTCCTGATTGTGTCCAGACTATTCTGTACTCATACTTCATAGCATTTTTCATTTATGTGACAATATTTATGGTTGTTCCATTTGTCCATATTTTGCTATCTTTTGATATGCAACATGCTCTGCCTAAACTTCAACTTAATCCTCACAGACTCCATGAAACCTTAATTCTCATTACCTGTTTGCCAATCTTCATAACATGGGTAATCCACCAGCAATATTTTGACTTAATGCTATACTTTCATTCTGCATAATGCATCATATGCATTTGTATAATTGATATGCTTACTGAATGTTACATTAAGGAAGTTCAAAGTATATGTAGAAATCACACCATGTTGGGTTCTGCAGAAGCAAATACAAGGCTAGTGTTTGGGGTACAAATTATTTATTAGGACTCAACACTATCCCAAAGCTGAGCAGCAGTTCTTTTCTTGACTGGCAGCTGCATCTACAGGTATAATGTAGAAATGAATACAAATTATATGTATACTGCTGAACTGCTTCAAAATAAGCATGTCATTCCTGTATTTTTATCCAACTTTTCTAGTTGGTCATTGATTAAGCATTAGTCAGCTTCAAGGGGTTTCAATTCAGAGATCCCAATTATATATATATGTATGTATGTTGGACATGAGATAGCTGGACATAGATCCCACATTTCCCAAGAAAAATCTCCATTTCGCATAGGTTGCAGCTTTAAGATTATGTAAATAAACTGCTGAGGAATAAGAGGTGTTCTCACCTAGCTGGAAAAGTTAATTAAATCAATATAGGCAATACCAGTTGATTTATATATATTCTACCCTATGTTTTCATCTTGTATCTACTAATTAAACCTAACTGCCAGGGCCAAAAAAGTCATATCAGATGCTGAGGTGCAATTAATTAGTTGATACTACTTTAAAATGCCTAAACAGCACAACAAGATCTCCAGATAGCCCTCAAGGAAGCTAACAACTGTTTTATTACACATGGTAAACAAGTCAGTAACGAGAACTGTAAGATCCAAAATAATATTAAAGCACTGAAATAATTAAACAATCAGGACAAAAAATGATGCCTAGTTTTAAATCTATTTTCCTTTAGTAACAAAAAACATATATAACATTGAAAAATATATTGTTGCTTTCATAAATGTATAGTAGGTGTAGAAAAGTGCATTAATGTTGGGAGAAATCACTGAGAGGAGAGGACGCTGGTAGACCCTCAAGTTAAATCAGGGAAACTGGAGGCATCTCTCACCCTCTCCCATCCTTGGAATTGTGCACTCCACTTTACCTTCCCTTCCCTAGAAGATGCTCAAGGACACAGCCTTAAGATAAAGGCTAAAGACATTGAGACCATCTGGATGGTGCGTGCCAGTGGCCTCTGTATAAACATTTCAGATTCTTAAGGGCGAATGTAAAGCTCTAGCTTGTCTAGCAGCCACTCAAGACAAACTTTGTAAATTCCCTTGTTTATGAAACCCGCCACCTACCAACCTGGAGTGTTTGTCTCTTTAGTCTCTCTCTGCCCTCTGCTCAGCTGGTGAAGAATCCGCCTGCCAATTCAGGAGACAGAAGAAACTCAGGTTAGATCCATGGGTCTAGAAGATCCCCTGGAGAAGGAAATGGTAACCTACTTCAGTATTCTTGCCTGGAAAACTCCATGGATAGAGGAGCCTGGTGGGTTATACAGTCCATGATGTTGCCAAAGAGTCGGATACGACTGAGCACACACACGCATGCACGCACACCCTCTGTGTACCCTGAGAGGGCTTCAGCTTATACCTGGGAAGCTCCTGAGGTTGTGCCCCAACAACTGTCAGCAGCAAAGCCCGTTAACAATTCTTGGGAAATAAAAATAGAACCTAAGTAATAAAATAAAATCTAACTTTTCTTTTCCTTTGTGCTAGCCTAGTTTCACTTGCTAATAGGGTGCTGCATGCAGTGGCCTCTCATGCCAGCGCTTCAGAGAAGAGCTCTGAGTGCAAGATGGCTACACTGACACCTCAGTTCAGTGGGCGGGTCACGTGCAGAGTTGCGTAAGCAGCTCAGCTGCGGTCTCACAGGAACTCCGCCCCTTCCCAGGGGGAAGAGCCTATGTGCTAGAACATGAGTTTACACCTCTTCTTTCTTTCATTAAAGAATAAAGCTGTGGGAATCTTGAAGAAACTTAACTGAGGAATTTTTCCTTCGAGAGCATCTGTGCTTGTTTTTCATTTTGCGATAGAAGACCACCATCTCAGAGCCTCTCATATATTAACTTGTGAATTCCTGGATGGCCAAGAGCATGAAATTTCTGTCAGAATGTGAGTATATGACAATGGTTATACGTTTTCAGAGAAGTTTTCCCCATCTGATGTTGAGTTGAAGCAGAGAAGTGCTCTCCTTGTTTCCCTTGCTGGTAAGTTAAGTTTTTTTGTTTGTTTTTTCCGAAACTCAGGCTTCCCCTTAAGACGTATCATTTTGGGAGTCCTGGTTTTATTCAGGGTTCTCATTTCCAGTTGTCCATCTTTAATAGGTCAAGGTCTTGTCAGTTGTTTTCCTCTGGCTATGTAAGTCCCAAATTAAATCCTACACAGCACTCTGACTCTATTTACTCTTTATAACTTGCTCATGTGGTTTTCCTCAACATTTTTTTTTTTAGCTTTAACATATATTTAATATCATATATGTTTCAGTTTCTAAGAATCATAGATGTTCTGTAGCAGGACACGTTTCACACCACACACAGATTTTTTTGGCTCTTAGGCATTTCTTGTTAAATGCAGTCTTATCTTCAAAAAAAAAAAAAAAAAAACAAACAGGAAGAAGAAAAAGGAAAGGAAAAAAGTCTAAGTCTACCTTTTAGCTTAATGCTCCCTCTAAACCATTTGTTCAGAAAGTCACGGGCTGCTGTTCACTAAACATGTCCATGTCTCTACTTTTGTTTTTGAATTTCGTAGTAACAGCACAAGATTTAAGCTGAGCTACAGCAAGTCCTCTTATTATGAGAATGTCACCAGTTATTCAAATCTATTTAATGGACTTGAAACCTCCCTTTTTATAAAAGGAAGCATAAAATCAAAATGAGACACATGTTTCTTCATCTTCTAAAATAAATATTTGCCACACAGAACAAAAGTCATTTAGGTCACAGAAATGAAAATATAAGAATTTTCAAAGATAAATTATATTTCATTAACCAAGACACTCAGAAAGATATTACAAAAATAACACATGAATATAAATTATTCTCTCTGTCTCACTAGCAAAAATGATGCCTGCAGGATATTCTCAATTAATTTCCATATTTGATATTCTATAAATGTAAGATGAATTGCTATAAAAATTGCAAGGCATGTGGGTGAGCTTTTATATAAATTTATCAATGATGGATTAAGCAAATCTAGTATGAAAATAAGACAACCCCTCCAGGCTTAGGGTGTGCTGATTTGGATTATCCAGGGCACTGCTATAAATGTATATTAAAAATAAGAAAAATATGTCAAAAAAACTAAATTGGAAGGTATTTTGTTTGAAAAGAATTACTATACAAAAGTGAAAGAGATTATCAATACACAGAGCTTTTAAGAGTGAGCTTCCAAGAGAAATGACTCATTGGAAAAAAAGAAAACAGCACTCAGGCTTCCTTCACTTGAAACATCATAATTCAAAATGCCAAGGATATATATTCTTCTCCCGCTAATTTCTTGTATGTATAAATGGTCTTCCAAGGTGGTTGAATAGTAAAGAACCTGCCTGCCAATGCAGGAGACAGGAGGTTGATCCCTGGGTAGGGAAGATCCTCTGGAAGTGGAAATGGCAACCTACTCCAATATTCTTGCCTGGGAAATCCCATGGACAGAGGAGCCTGGTGGGCTACAGTCCATGGGGTGGCAAAGAGTCAGACATGACTGAGTGACTAAGCACACATGTATAATACATACTTTTTTGACTATGTATCTACAAATATATGTGTTTAAATACATATGTCTGCACATATACACCATGTATATTTCTAAATTTAAAAATACTTCATAAATATGCTGATTTTCTTTAAGTACAGACATAATTGTAAACCATAAATGTAATGTACTTGAGTGGTTATATTGATAGCTATAAAAGCTATTTTTAATGCAAAAGTTTAGTTTTAAGAGACCAACATAGAAGAAAAATAGAATGGAGAGGTACAAGAGAAATATGCGGGAACAGTTTTATTTCTCTCAGTGGAGGAATCCTTCTTCTGAAATTCATGTGTTTGTTATCTGTCTCTGACTCATATCCTTCAGAAGTTCTCACCACTGTTTGCAATATTCTCCCTCAAATGGTAGAACATCACCAGTAGTTTCTGAAGTTAGATTGTTATGATTCCTCTTCCTGCTTCCTGCAGCATCATCTCAGGTCTAAGGAGGTTAAACATACTGACAGCATCAGTGGAAGCAGTAGTAGAAGCTACCTCCCTAACCTCTGCTTGGGTCATGAGTTTTTCATGCTAGGTTTTGGGGTGCTGTGTTGCCTCATCCACTGCAGAGGTCAATAAGCCTTGCCTTGATCTACTGCTGTGAAATGCACATCTACTCTCTCCTCACTCCAACCCTAGGTATTTCTTAAAAACATAGTACATTTTTAATTAAATCATAGATTTTCTGTTGTAATTACTGTGCTTTTGTTTGTTTATATTCTCTGTTCCATTTATTCTATTTTCTAGTACAGGGTGTAAATTATTTGCAGGTGGAAACATTATTGCTCCTCTTGATTTCTGTCTTCCCTCAGCTTCCATTTGTTCATAATTTCTCATAAATTCTGCCTGAAATTCTGAAATCTGACCTCTAAATCTTAAACTGGATTTTTTTGTATTATTTATACCTTTCTGTATCTATTTTCAATGATCAAACTTCTGCTTCATTGATATATTTGCACTGATCTCTAGTTTGGACTTTGGCAACTTTGTATTTTACCATAGTATCTTCTTGTCCCAATATGAGTAGGTGAGTTTTCTATTTCTAAATAGATATATATGATAATGTTTGTTATATGTATATATATATATATATATATACACATGTGTTTTCATAATACATAAACTTACATAATATATATGTATTAGTTATTATATATATTCCTTTATATTTGCACAGAATTTATAGCTTTATATAAATATAGAAAAACCAATGCATTAAAATAACACACTTTTGATAGAATATGAATTGTCAATTTATTTTATTTCTAAATGTGTAAGTACATGTTGCAAAGTTATGTTCTTCAAATCTAGAGTCTAGAAAGCTTTAGTTTGGGACAATTGTGGGAGGTAATGCAGAGAAGATAAACTTGAACAGATTTTGTTGATTTTTACTAAGTCTTTGAAAAAACTGCAACAAGTGGGACTTTGACATTTTATAAAGTGTATGAAAAGCAGCATAACTCCAGGCTGGTGTATTTTGTTATAGCCTAAAGTTGTTTTTCTATTTGTATTTTATTATCTACTTCTATTATTGGAATGGGTGTCCCTTTGGTGTTTAAAAAGCAATGTTAAATGAAGCTTCCTTCAAGAAAAGTATTTCTTTTGTTCTATGGGAGTTCTCTGAAATTCTCATTTGGTTGGAAAAAAGAATTTGTCCAGGTTGCTTTTATTTGTTCAAAAAAGATGTACTATAATTTCAATTTATAAGCCTCTAATAAGTCAGGTGGCCCCACAGGGGTCAGTTTTCATTCCAATCCCAAAGAAAGGCAATGCCAAAGAATGCTCAAACTACCACACAATTG
Source organism: Bos indicus (assembly GCF_029378745.1). Classification (NCBI taxonomy): domain Eukaryota; kingdom Metazoa; phylum Chordata; class Mammalia; order Artiodactyla; family Bovidae; genus Bos; species Bos indicus. Next base: position 22,236,173 of record NC_091776.1, on the reverse strand, counting down.
CACTCATCTCACACACTAGTAAAGTAATGCTCAAAATTCTCCAAGCCAGGCTTCAGCAATATGTGAACAATGAACTTCCTGATGTTCAAGCTGGTTTTAGAAGAGGCAGAGGAACCAGAGACCAAATTGCCAACATCCACTGGATCATGGAAAAAGCAAGAGAGTTCCAGAAAAACATCTATTTGTGCTTTATTGACTATGCCAAAGCCTTTGACTATGTGGATCACAATAAACTGTGGAAAATTCTGAAAGAAAATTCTGAAAGAGATGGGAATACCAGACCACCTGACCTGCCTCTTGAGAAATCTGTATGCAGGTCAGGAAGCAACAGTTAGAACGGGACATGGAACAACAAACTGGTTCCAAATAGGAAAAGGAGTACATCAAGGCTGTATACTGTCACCATGCTTATTTAACTTACATGCAGAGTACATCATGAGAAACGCTGGGCTGGAAGAAACACAAGCTGGAATCAAGATTGCTGGGAGAAATATCAATAACCTCAGATATGCAGATGACATCATCCTTATGGCAGAAAGTGAAGAGGAACTAAAAAGCCTCTTGATGAAGGTGAAAGAGGAGAGTGAAAAAGGTGGCTTAAAACTCAGCGTTCAGAAAATGCAGATCATGGCATCTGGTCCCATCACTTCATGGGAAATAGATGGGGAAACAGTGGAAACAGTGTCAGACTTTATTTCTGTGGGCTCCAGAATCACTGCAGATGGTGACTGCAGCCATGAAATTAAAAGATGCTTACTCCTTGGAAGAAAAGTTATGACCAACCTAGATAGCATGTTCAAAAGCAGAGACATTACTTTGCCAACAAAGGTCTGTCTGGTCAAGGCTGTGGTTTTTCCGGTGGCCATGTATGGATGTGACTGTGGACTGGACTGTGGATTGGACTGTGAAGAAAGCTGAGCACCGAAGAATTGATGCTTGTGAACTGTGGTGTTGGAGAAGACTCTTGAGAGTCCCTTGGACTGTAAGGAGATCCAACCAGTCCATTCTGAAGGAGATGAGCCCTGGGATTTCTTTGGAAGGACTGATGCTAAAGCTGAAACTCCAGTACTTTGGCCACCTCATGGGAAGAGTGACTCATTGGAAAAGACTCTGATGCTGGGAGAGGTTGGTGGCAGGAGAAGAGGATGACAGAGGATGAGACAGCTGGATGGCATCACTGACTCAATGGATGTGAGTCTGAGTGAACTCCGGGAGTTGGTGATGGACAGGGAGGCCTGGCATGCTGCGATTCATGGGGTCTCAAAGAGTCGGACACGACTGAGCGACTGAACTGAACTGAATAAATCAGGTTGGCTATGGTCAGGGTATGGAAATACATTTGAAAATTACATTAGAAAAAGAAACAAAAGGATTTAAAATCTTACAAAGATATTTTGATTTGGTCAGTAAAGTGTTTAAGTGAATGAAGTATTTCAGTAATTTCATTTTCATAAAAGGATTAATATGCTTTTAAAAACTTTAATCTTTTTTAAAATTTATTTATTAATTTCTATTTTTTAACTGTGAAAGTATGATAATGCATTTACAGGAGACTTGGAAAATACAGAATGTGGTTACATATAGTTTCACTGTATATTGCAATTACTTTTTAAGTAGATAAATTAAGACTTTAAGTTGGAGTTTCAATATCAAACTCTCAAAAATTAATAGAATGAATATGCAGAGAAGTAGAAGGATATAGTAGACCGGAAAAGTACTGTGAACCACTTCAGCATAATTAGAATTTATACTATTTTCACATAACAGTATAATACAAATTCTATTTAAGTTCCCATAGACTGTAAACTCGGATTTAGTATATATACACTAGGACTTACTATGAATAGAATGCTAGATTTCTCATTTATAGTTATTCAAAACTTTGATACACTTTCATGTGTTTTGGCAACTAGTATTGCTGTTAAAAGACTGCTGCTGCTGCTGCTAAGTCACTTCAGTCATGTCCGACTCTGTGCGACCCCATAGACGGCAGCCCACCAGGCTCCCCCGTCCCTGGGATTCTCCAGGCAAGAACACTGGATTGGGTTGCCATTTCTTTCTCGAGTGCATGAAAGTGAAAAGGGAAAGTGAAGTCGCTCAGTCATGTCCGACTGTTCACAACCCCATGGACTGCAGCCTACCAGGCTTCTCTGTCCATGGGATTTTCCAGGTAAGAGTACTGGAGTGGGTTGTCATTGCCTTCTCTGTTAAAAGACTAGAAAATTTATTAATGATTTAAAAAAAAAATTTGAATGAGGCTTGAAGAATTTGAGAATAACTATCAAACAGTAAAATTATAATTATAAACAGTACCAAAGAAGTTAATAATCAAATACCTTATCAAGAAATTTTCCAAAATTTTTGCTTACAGATTATGTCTAAAACTTATTATATCACTGCTGCTAAGTCACGTCAGTCGTGTCCAACTCTGTGTGACCCCATAAACGGTACCCAACAGGCTGCTCTGTCCCTGGGATTCTCCAGGCAAGAATACTAGAGTGGGTTGCCATTTCCTTCTCTAATGTGTGACAGTGAAGTTGCTCAGTCATGTCCAACTCTTAGCGACCCCATGGACTGCAGCCTACCATGCTCCTCCATCCATGGGATTCTCCAGGCAAGAGTACTGGAGTGGGTTGCCATTGCCTTCTCTCTATTACCTAGTAAATCAAGCATACACTGAATATCAGTTCAGTTCAGTTCAGTCACTTAGTCGTGTCCGACTCTTTGCAACCCCATGGACTGCAGCAAGCCAAGCTTCCCTGTGCAGCAAGAACTCCCGGAGCTTGCTTAAATTCATGTCCATAGAGTGGGTGATGCCATCTAACCATCTCAACCTTTGTCATTCCCTTCTCCTCCCGCCTTCAGTCTTTTCCAGCATCAGGGTCTCTTCCAGTGAGTCAGTTCTTTGCATCAGTGGCCAAAGTATTGGAGCTTCAGCTTTAGCATCAGTCATTCTAATGAATATTCAGGACTGATTGCCTTTAGGATGGACTGGTTTGATATCCTGGTAGTCCAAGTGACTCTCAAGAGTCTTCTCCAACACCACAGTTCAAAAGGATCAATTCTTCAGCATTCAGTTTTCTTTATAATCCAAATCTCACATCCATATATCACTAGTGGAAAAAATATAGCTTTCACTAGATGGACCTTTGCTGGCAAAGTAATGTCTCTGCTTTTTAATATGCTCTCTAGTTTGGTCATAGTTTTTCTTCCAAGGAGCAAGAGTCTTTTAATTTCATGGCTGCAGTCACCATCTGCAGTGATTCTGGAGCCCAAAAAATAAACTCTCACTGTTTCCATTGTTTCCCCATCTATTTGCCATGAAGTGATGGGACCGGAAGCCATGATCATAGTTTTCTGAGTGTTGAGTTTTAAGCCAACATTTTCACTCTCCTCTTTCACTTTCATTAAGAGCCTCTTTAGTTCTTCTTTGCTTTCTGCCATAAGGGTGGTGTCATCTGCGTATCTGAGGTTCTTGATATTTTTCCCGGCAATCTTGTTTTCAGCTTGTGCTTCATCCAGCTAGGCATTTCTCATGGTGTACTCTGCATATAAATTAAATAAGCAGGGTGACAATATACAGCTTTGACACACTCCTTTTCCTATTTGGAACCAGTCTGTTCCATGTCCAGTTCTAACTGTTGCTTCTTGATCTGCATACAGATTTCTCAGGAGGCAGGTAATATACATATATAATTTATTCAGTGCTCACTAATTATTTTTAAATTCTGACTCTCAAAAATGTTCTTTGCAAGAAGTACATTTTACTTGGTGACTTTTACACCAAAGGCAACTTAATTATTGAATATTGTAATTATTTTCCATTACTGATCTGCTGCTGCTGCTGCTAAGTCACTTCAGTCGTGTCCAACTCTGTGCGACCCCATAGATGGCAGCCCACCAGGCTCCGCCGTCCCTGGGATTCTCCAGGCAAGAACACTGGAGTGGGTTGCCATTTCCTTCTCCAGTGCATGAAAGTGAAAAGGGAAAGTGAAGTCGTTCAGTCATGCCCAACTCTTAGCGACCCCATGGACTGCAGCCCACCAGGCTCCTCAGTCATGGGATTTTCCAGGCAAGAGTACTGGAGTGGGGTGCCATTGCCTTCTCTGATTACTGATCTAGAGAACTATTAATGATACAACTAAATATCTCATCTGGAGATATCTTGCAATAGTAGATATACATTTTATCTTGTGGAATTGTGAAATATGTATATATATATGTATGATATTAAAACAATTAAAATTTGTTTTTCATCATCAAGAATTTGTTCAAGAATAATGAGAGGAACTGACAAAATTCTGGAGGAAGTAAGAATCTGCAAATGAATTAGCAAGAGCTTTTCTTAAGCCAGATTGACATGAACATGCTAATGACTCTGTTCTGACTACTAGCGATTTCATTATAATTTACATCCTCAATTTGAGTGCTTGCAAGCCAAGAGAGCTATAACACTTCGGTTTAATAGTGTAAGCTCTGTAAGCAGTCTTCCCAGGTTTGTATCCCACATCTGTCACGTATAAAATGTGCACATATGTACAAGTTACCTAAGTTTTCTTTGCCTCAATAAAATGGATCAATAAAATTGGTCCTAATGCATTCAATAATTTAAGATAAAAACAGATCAAATACATTTCATTTAAATAATGTTTTTTGTAATTTATTCTATAGGAGATTTCTTTTGCAAATTATAAAGGATAATATGTTCTTAGTGATAAATGTTGACAGATTGGAAACAATAAAAGTAAAGAAAACTAATCTTTTTTAAGAAAACATAAGGTATTCTTGATAGGTGTTAATAATAATTGAAATATTAAAATGATATATCTCAGTTACTATTTATTGAACTCTTACTGTATTTAACTTTACCAAGTATGTATGTGTTAGTATAAGAAGTCCTTACAACACAACTCTTGGGTAGGTATTATTATTCACATTTTAAGGATAAAAACTGTATGACAGAAGGTTTGTTTTGTTTGTTGAAACTAATTGAGCTCATAAGATTTCAAACCTTTCTTTTTGGATCCAAAACACTCCACCCTAAAAACTATGTGCTTTTGAAGAAAATTGGGTTAATTGTCTTGTTCAAAAATGAACAGCTTGACAGTTACAGAGTTAGAGCTAATATTCTTGGCTTATACATATGGTGATTAAGTAAAATTTCATAGGAAAAAGAAAACAACCAATTATAGTATGTAAACCAAAACTAGGTAATAAAATACTGAAAGGAAACATGTAAATACTGTTTAAATTTAAGAAAATAATTTTTGTTTCAGCTCTTCTGTTTTGGATAATCTCATCAATCATCTCTGAATTTAAGACAAATAGTGTATTTTTTACATGTGTTTCTCCAGAGGATTTAGGACAGGAAGTCTCTTTCCCTACACGTGTTTCTCTGAGCTTTAGGTGGACTGATGGTACTTCCTTGATTTTCATAATTAATAGATATCCACCTCCCCTTTTCCATAGTTGACTGTGGTTGCAAAGGAAGTTACTTTCCACCATGATAATGTGGTTGGCAGTGAAGTCCAATCTTTTGCTAAATCCCCGTGCTTAAAAGAGGGTAAGCTAGTGTGCTTATCTTCTGATGTGTAGTAGGGAAAGTAATGTGTTGAGAAGGGTAGACTGAAAGGCCTTTTGAGATATTTTCAACTCATCATCAAGTGTTCTTAACTTTGAGTACTCAATGTTGGATGTATAGTGAGATGGCCACAAGGAAGAGGTAGTAAATCATTCGGTATTCTAACAGCACAACTTAGGTCAGTCATCAACCCTGAGTTCTCAGGCTCTGCTTACTCCATCTCCATAATAATCTCCACATAATGCATGTATTCTGACAAAATGTGATCCACTGGAGAACGGAATGACACACCATTTCAGTATTCTTGCCTTGAGAAACCCATGAACAGTATGAAAAGGCAAAAAGATAGGACACTGAAAGGTGAAATCCCCAGGTCGGTAGGCGCCGAAGATGCTACTGGAAAACAGTGGAGAAATAACTCCAGAGAGAATGAAGAGACGGAGTCAAAGCAAAAACAACACCCAGTTGTGAATGTGACTGGTGATGGACGTAAAGTCTGATGCTGTAAAAAACAGTGTTGCATAGGAACCTGGAGTGTTAGGTCCATGAATCAAGGTAAACTAGAAGTGGTCAAAGAAGAGATGGCAAGAGTGAACATCGACATTTTAGGAATCAGTGACCTAAAATGGACCAGAATGGGTGAATTTAACTCAGATGACCATTATATCTACTACTGTGGGCAAAAATTCCTTAGAAGAAATGGGGTGAACTTCATAATCAACAAAAGAGTCTGAAAAGCAGTACTTGGATGCAATCTCAAAAATCAGATAGTGATCTCTGTTCATTTCCAAGGCAAAGCATTCATTATCACAGTAATCCAAGTCTATGCCCTGACCAGTAATACTGAAAAAGCTGAGGTTGAACAGTTCCATGAGGACCTACAAGACCTTCTAGAACTAACACCCAAAAAATATATCTTTTTCATTATAGGGGACTGGAATGCAAAAGTAGGAAGTCAAGAGATACCTGGAGTAACAGGCAAATTTGGCTTAGAAATACAAATGAAGCAGGGCAAAGGATAACAGAGCTTTGCAAAGGGAACTCACTGGTCATAGCAAACACCCTATTCCACCAACACAAGAGAAGACTCTACACATGGCCATTACCACATGGTCAATACTGAAATCAGATTGATTATATTCTTTGCAGCCAAATATGGAGAAGCTCTATACAGTCAGCAAAAACAAGACTGGGAGCTGACTGTGGCTCAGATCATGAACTCCTTATTGCCATATTCAGACTGAAATTGAAGAAAGTAGGGAAATCCACTAGTGAAAGTGAAGTCGCTCAGTCGTGTCTGACTCTTTGTGACCCAGTGGACTGTAGCCCACCAGGCTCCTCCATCCATGGGATTCTCCAGGCAAGAATATTGGAGTGGGTTGCCATTTCCTTCTCCAGGGGAATCTTCCCGACCCAGGGGTCGAACCCTGGTCTCCTGCATTGCAGGCAGACGCTTTAACCTCTGAACCACCTGTAAGGTGCATAGGGAAAACCACTAAACCATTCAAGTATGACCTAAATAAAATTCTTTATGACTATACAGTGGAAGTGACAAACAGATTCAAGGGATTACATCTGATAGAGTGCCTGAAGAACTATGGATGGAAGTTTGTGACATTGTACAGGAGGAAGTGATCAGAACCATTCCCAAGAAAAGGAAATGCAAAAGAAAAAAAAAAAAAAAAAAAGCAAAATGGGTGTCTGAGGAGGCCTTACAAATAGCTGGGAAAAGAAGAGAACCTAGAGACAAAGGAGAAAAGGAAAGATATACACATTTGAATGCAGAGTTCCAAAGAATAGCAAGGAGAGATAAGAAAGCCTCCCTCAGTGATCAATGCAAAGGAATACAGGAATGGGAAAGACTAGAGATCTCTTCAAGAACATTAGAGATACCAACGGAACATTTCATGCAAAGATGGGCACAATAAAGGACAGAAATGGTATGGACTAACAGAAGCAGAAGATATTCAGAAAAGAAGACCATACAGAAAAGATCTTCACGACCCAGATAATCACGATGGTGTGATCACTCACCTAGAGCCAGACATCCTGGTATACGAAGTCAAGTGGGCTTTAGGAAGCATCACTGCAAACAAACCTAGTGGGGGGTATGGAATTTCTGTTGAGCTATTTCAAATCCTAAAAGATTGAACTACTGTGAAAGTGTTGCACTCAATATGCCAGCAGGCTTGGAAAACTCTGCAGTGGCCACAGGACTGGAAAAGGTCAGTTTTCATTTCAGTCCCAAAGATAGGCAATGCCAAAGAATGCTCATACTACTGCACAATTGCACTCATTTAAAATGCTAGCAGAGTAATGCTCAAAATTCTCCAAGCCAGGCTTCAACAGAATTTGAACCTTGAAGTTTCAGATGTTCAAGCTGGATTTCAAAAAGTCAAAGGAACCAGAGATCAAATTGCCAACATCCGTTGAATCATGAAAAAAGCAAAAGAGTTCCAGAGAAACATCTACTTCTGCTTTATTGACTATGTCAAAGCCTTTGGTGGTATAGATCACAGAAAACGGTGGAAAATTCTTCAAGAAATGGGAATATCAGAGCACCTTACCTGCCTCCTGAGAAATCTATATGCAGATCAAGAAGCAACAGTTAGAACTGGACATGGAACAACAGACTGGTTCCAAATTGGTAAAGGAGTACATCATGGCTGTATATTGTCACCCTGCTTATTTAACTTATATACAGAGTGCATCCTGTGAAATGCCAGGCTGGATGAAGCACAAGCTGGAATCAAGATTGCCAGGAAAAATATCAATTACCTCAGATACACAAACGACACCACCCTTATGGCAGAAAGTCAAGAAAAACTAAAGAACCTCTTGATGAAAGTGGAAGAGGAGAGTCAAAATGTTGGCTTAAAACTCAATATTCAGAAAACTAAGATTGCGACATCTGGTCCTATCATCTCATGGCAAATAGTTGGGGAAACAATGGAAAGAGTGACAGACTTTATTTTCTTGGGCTCCAAAATTTGCAGATGATGACTGCGGCCATGAAATTAAAAGACTCTTGCTCCTTGGAAGAAAAACTAAGACCAACGTAGACAGCATATTAAAATCCAGAGACATTACTTTGCCAGCAAGGATCCATCTACTCAAAGATATGGTTTTTCCAGTAGTCATGTATGGATGTGAGAGTTGGACCATAAAGAAAGCTGAATGTTGAAGAACTGATGCTTTTGAACTGTGGTGTTGGAGAAGACTCTTGAGAGTCCCTCTGACTTCAAGGAAATCCAAACAGTCCATCCTAAAGGAAATCAGTTCTGAATATTCATTGGAAGGACTCATGCTGAAGCTGAAACTCCAATACATTGGCCACCTGATGCAAAGAACTGACTCACTGGGAAAAAAAAAAATCCTGATGCTGAGAGAGATTGAAGGAGGGAGGAGAAGGGGACGACACAGCTTGAAATGGTTGGATGGCATCACTGACTCAATGGACATGAGTTTGAGTAAGTTCTGGGCATTGGTGATGGACAGATAAGCCTGGCGTGACACAGTCCTTTGGGACATAAAGAGTTGGACATGCCTGAGTGACTGCATTGAATCCATGTGTTCAATACCAAAAAGACTGAAGACGAATTTTTTTAGTCTCTCTCTCTTTCATTCTTTTACCCTTGAAATAACTTTAGTAGACAAAAGACTTGTATGAAAACTTTGCTGAATTTATTACAGTATTAAAATAAATGGTTTGATTTCTTCATAATTACAGTGTCTTGTTTTCCTGAAGGTACTTGGGCACAGACTGTACTTAAGACAAAAATGATCAGACAGTTCATGAGCGATTATGCCAAGGAACTTTGGACAATCTTGTGATAGAAATCTAGGAAAACTTTCGGCCACATTTCATGTTACAGTGCTTCCTAAATCTATTAATATATGGCCTGCTGAACTCTCAGTAACAGAGCAGGACAAAATAAAGCTAATATTGTTCCATTCTCACGGGATCACTTATATAAGTTATAACAAGGAAAGTGAACAACCCATGAAATCTGTGGTCTTAAATCTCACATTGTGTCATGAGAAACTCCTCAGGTTTTCTAAAAATAAGAAAAGGAAAGCCTTTTTATCTTATAAAAATAAGAAAAGGAGAGCCTTCCATTTCCAATATTATGAGACTCGGGAGATTTGAAATAACTTTCCTCTTGACAGCTAGACGTTTTAAATGAAATGTATTTTAAATGATAGCATGGCAAAATATTAAGTAATTTTCAGAAAAAAAAAAGTAAAACAGTGAATAAAAATAGGCAAAAATAAAATAGGCAAAACAGTGAAGTCAAGAACTAAGACGATAAGCAGCTGACTTTGTTCTCAGAGCATTTGAAAACTAAACGAAATTGAAATTTGGTGGTTAAGTCTCACAAGACATAAAGAGATACAATTCTGAGCCTAGATAATAAGTCTAATAATATTACTAACACTGGCAAATCTGTGATCCTAAACAACCTTTCTGTCAATGTATGATAAAACATAACTGCTCAATGCTTAAAATGGACGGCAAGAAAAATGATCTTAAACTTAGTAATGAGTAGAGTACTTTGCTGAAATTTGGGGATTACAAACATGCCCAAATCACAAAACTAAGGTTGTCTGACAAGCTTGAAGCTGATAATTCTGTTTTACTTGGCAAATTAAAATACAAACTTCCTTTTAAGCAAATCCTTTTTGTATTTGAAGCAAACTCAAAACCTCTTTGAAGGATGGACCTCAAAAACATCTATAAACCAGGCAAATACTAAATTTACAGATAGAACTATATTCACCATATTGAATGAGGCAGTCTGCCATGGGCTTAAGCATCCGTATACATAATTTTGAGTGTGGCAGATTACATGACATAACATCTCTTCTACTGAGCAATTTCTGTAGGTGCATAGGCAGCAAGGTAGGTGAAGGCAACCACAGTAGATCTTCCCTGCAGTTTTTTTCTTCCTGGAGGCAGGAATGGAGAAAAGGAACTGGGCTGGCTTGTCTCTTATTTGCAGGATGTTTGCTATTTGCTCAAAAACTGCTAGCCTTGGATATTAGATCCATAATACAAACCACAGCATGTGCAAACATTGTCTTATCGTAAGTCATGTGACCCTGAAGAAGTTAGGGATTTTTTTTTTTTTAATTTAAATTATGATACCCTGAGTTAATGTGGTTTGGTATGAGAATTAAATTGTCCTTTGTTTCTTTAGTTAAGTTCAGTTCAGTCACTCAGTCATGTCCGACTCTTTGCGACCCCATGAATTGCAGCACGCCAGGCCTCCCTGTCCATCACCAACTCACGGACTTCATCCAAACTCATGTGCATCGAGTTGGTGATGCCACCCAGCCATCTCATCCTCTGTCGTCCCCTTCTCCTTCTGCCCCCAATCCCTCCCAGCATCAGGGTCTTTTCCAATGTGTCAACTCTTCGCATGAGGTGGCCAAAGTATTGGAGTTTCAGCTTCAGCATCAGTCCTTTGAAAGAACACCCAGGACTGATTTCCTTTAGGATGGACTGGTTGGATCTCCTTGCAGTCCAAGGGACTTTCAAGAGTCTTCTCCAACACCACAGTTCAAAAACATCAGTTCTTCGGCACTCAGCTTTAGATTATTGAAAAAAAAATAAACTTATACTTTCTAGTAAGCAATTCATGTATTATATAATACCTATAAGAGTTTTTAATAGAAGTTGTTCATGCTTGAGCAACTAATATAATGAATATTAATGGCTACCCACAGAAAATAGTCTATTGGTAGAATGAAACTATTAATTACTTTATTATTAAATGATAACCTTTTAAAATAAAAACATAGTTTACCTCCAAAAATATGAAAATAATTTTGTTTAGAAGGAAAATTCATTCCTTAAATAGTATCTATCTTTGAATTTTTTCTTTATTACATGTCCCTACTGTCAGTATCTTTTATACCAATAAATTAGGATTTATAATTTCAATATAAAAATAAGTATAGTAAATAGCCTTTTTTCATTTGCACTCATTAAGGCAATTGTAATAGTATACTGATGCTGCTAGATAGCAATTTAATGCTACTAATAATGAAATGCCAAAATTAAGTAGCAGATAGAAAATTAAGACAGAAGAATTAAAAAAAAAAAAAAAGAAGAATTTTAATTCATGATTGGAAGGTAAATGAGCAAAACTTTGCAAATCTTCAAAGTTTTTAATTTCTTTTTAAATTTGTCTCAGTTTTAGTCTTTTAGATTTCACTGAGTTTCAATTTAATGTGATATCTATTGAAATAATGAGATTTATAGAGGAGATGTATTGTCACTTTTAATAGTTACACTGAAATATATTCCAGTATGAGACTGAATCCAGCTAAGCATTAAAACTGTGAACCAAATGAACTATTTGCTTCTCAGAATAAATGACAGTTCATAGATCATTCATTACAATTTCAGAGTGGCAAATAGAAATTAAAATGATTTCAAACTAAGAAATAATTTGAAAGACTTGGGAAAAGTTATTAGCACTATATATTGGAAGAGGAGCAGAAAAAAGAATGGTGAATTCAATACAGTTTTACAAGTATAATTTCCATAAACTAGTACAGTAAAGTTTTATGAAAAGGAAGCATTTACTGATTTTCCTATTTATTATTCAATATAATATTTAACATTATATTGTGAATTTGGATGAGACCAACCGAAATATGACAAATGGCAATTTCCTCCCATTTCAAAATATACCTGTATTTTTTCCTTTATTAAAAACTTGAAACCAGTAAAAATAATAGCTTGCTCATGAGTCATCCAGTGAGTACTCTGCAAAATTTAGTTTCCTTTTTATAATATTCCTGGGAATATATTCTTTTTTTTCCTGTTCCCTATCTACATTTCATGGGCTTTCCATGTGGCTCAGCTGATAAAGAATTCACCTGAAATGAAGAAGACCTGGGTTCAATCCCTGGGCTGGGAAGATTCCCTGGAGAAGTGAAAGGTTACCCACTCCAGTATTCTGGCCTGGAGAATTCCATGGACTTTATAATCCATGGGGTCACAAAGAGTCGGACATGACTGAGCGACTTTCACTTTCACCTACATTTCATGAATCATTCTGTCATTTATGTTCAACATTTGCATACAGCAATTGCTACTTTACCCTGGAAAATCCCATGGATGGAGGAGCCTGGTAGGCTGCAGTCCATGGGGTCGCTAAGAGTCAGGCATAACTGAGCGACTTCACTTTCACTTTTCACTTTCATGCATTGGAAAAGGAAATGGCAACCCACTCCAGTATTCTTGCCTGGAGAATCCCAGGGACGGAAGAGCCTGGTAGGCTGCAGTCCATGGGGTCGCACAGAGTCGGACACGACTGAAGCGACTTAGCAGCAGCAGCAGCAGCAGCAGCAATTGCTACTTTACAAAAACAGTGTTGAATATATGAAAGAATTTATGCTGTAAGCTCTGTCTTAGATGATTAATGGGGAAAATAAATGCAAACTACACAATATAAATATGTGGATTTAGAACTCAAGTTTAAGAACTTTAAGTCTTGTGATCTCCAGACATCCTTCCCACCCATCTCTCATTTCCCCTGAGCCATTAGGCAACTGGTAAAGTTTTTATATTGGAAATCTGTAATACTTCTCAGGCCTGGATTATTGCAAGTGACTTTTTTCTGGTCTGCCTACAACATTTTCTTTTTGATGTGCAGACTGCATCATATATTTTCAAAAAATATGTTGAATAATAAATATTTATACTTCCTGATAAAAATACACCAGTATTTTCAAAAGATGCATCTATTATTTCTCTTGAGTATAGATGGTTCATTATGAATTCTCCACAATTCAGTCCTTGCAAATGCTCAATTTAATCTTGACTGAAGTGCAAGTTCCTTCTGTTTTGTATATTCGTTCTTCCATGTTTCCTTTTCCTTAAATTTTAATAACGTAGTTTATGTAAGTTCCATACTACTACTTTGGTTCTAAAGTAGCTAACTAAGGAAAAAGTCCTTTGGTAGTTAATTTCTACAGAATACCAAAACATTTCCTTTCACTAGCCTGTTTTACAGTAACATATACATTTGTATTCCAATTTAACTTTATGCAAGATTCAAAAAACTTCTTTCCTGCAATATAATCATTTTATAATTTGTTTCTTTATGAATTGTCAGCAATTCTATGAAAAGACATTATAACCTTAATTTATTTGAAATTAAGTTTATTTTCATATTTCTATTATATATTGATTACCTTAGGATTTCAGTTCACTTCTCAGGTAGTTAAAGTAAAGAACCTGCCTGCCAATGCAGAAGACATAAGAGAATGGGGTTCAGTCCCTGGGTTCAGAAGATCCCCTGAAGGAGGGTACGGCAGCGGCAGCCCACTTCAGTGTTCTTTCCTGGAGAATCCCATGGACAGTGGAGCCTGCCAGGCTACAGTCCATAGGGTCACAAAGAGTCAGACCAGACTGAAGTGACTTAGTATGGACACACTCTCTTTAAATTTCTAAGTGCACATGTTGTAATTTTCAGTATCTATTAATATGTGGATTAATCTTTGCTTAATTCCATTTGCTTGTTCCAACTTTACATCAGTTTTCAGGACCAGTAAATTAGTAATTTTGTGGTAATATTAATCAATTTCCTTAACCCAAACTTTTTAGTACAATATATATATAAATAATATTTCTAAAGCATCTCTTTCTTTAAATCATTCTGTCAATTAAATAAATCCATGTTCCTAACTAGTCAATACTATTGTGTACATGCTTTATACATACTCACCTCTCTGTAATGCTCCTCAACCTAAGTAAATTTATCTTAAACCTTCAAATTCAAATTACATCCATCTCACCTATTAATTATATATTTCATGACATGATGGTAAATTGTTCCTAGAATAAGAAAAATGAAGGGTAATCATATTCGTATATCAATATTTCGACTTCTTTTTTACTTTATAGGCATTTTTATCTTGCCTTTGTGTATTCTACTTGGCATATTCTTTGCCCATTCCTTCACAAGCCTAAATCTTGCTCATCTTTCCAGACAGAGCTTATGTGTTACCTTCCATTCTGATTAGATTGGATAGCTTCAATTTACACTTCGAAACCATTCTGTGATATTTCCCTCTTTGTTTTTATAGCGTTTCATAATGATCTGTTTCTGCGTTATCTTTCCTGCTAGAATGAATTTCCTAACTACTGAGTACATGGCTTTGTTTGTTGTTGTATTGAGCCTGCTACTCCATATGCATCAAACAAATGTGTATTGAATAAAGTAACCTCTGAAAATTTCTTAGAGCTTCCATTGCATTTTAAGATCTCAAAAGGAAAAAAAAAAAAAAATCTCTGATCAACTAAGATAGTATAAATATGCAAGCTCTGTAGTAAACAGCTTGTGGTAGAAACCTGGCTCTGTACTTAAAAGTATGTTACCTTTGGCAAGTAGTAGCATAATTTGTTACCTTCAGTATCCTCAGCTTCAATGACAATTATTCTATTTACCCAAATTGCTATAAATATGAGAAATAATACAAGTAAAATGTGTAATACAGTGAATAAGTTTTATACTATTATTAGCGACAATGGCTGTGGTAGCAATAATTATACATTTTTGTTCCCTACATATTGCTTTAGAAAGTAAAAAGTAGTGTAAGGATTAGTAAATAGCTAGAAGTTTGAAGTCAGTCTGGGCTAAATGAATAAACAAATTCTACATATTAAGATCAATCTAACATGAAATAATATAGATAGGACAGAGACTCATAAGAGAAGCATGTAGAATTTTTCAACATAGAGATGGATAAAACTTAAGACTATTAATTCATGAAGTGAAAATTAAAGTGAAAGTGTTAGTTGCTCAGTTGTATCTGGAGAATTCGATGAACAGAGGAGCCTGGCGGACTACAGTCTATAGGGTCACAAAGAGTCAGACACCACTGAGCAGCTAATGCTTTCACTTTACTCTCCTGCATTTCAGGCAGATTTTTTTTTTTTTTTTTTTTTTAACCATCTGAGCCAACAGAGAAGCCCTTGTATTGGAAAAGTGATAACTTATGGTGAATGGTGTTGGATTCACGATCTCCGAAGAAGAAGATTTAGCTTCAGGACCAGGGACCAGACTTGATCACTCAAGAGCTTTTGTGTAGCAGAGTTTTATTAAAGTATAAAAAGGGACAGAGAAAGCTTCTGACACAGACATCAAAAGGGGGAGAGAGAGTGCCCCCACGCTAGTCTAAGCAAGGGAATTATATACTTTTTAAATTAGTTATTGTGATAAATCAAAAGAGTGTCTCAAGGTTTTAAGTTTTTACCAGACCCACTCCCACAATTTACATTTTAAGATAACAGGATTAGAATTTAACAATAGAAAGATCTTACCAGACCCATTCCCATAATACACATACTAAAATATCAAGACTAGTCAGAAGGTTTTCAAGAAGGAGAAACTGTCCTCAAGCAGGATATATTGTTATATAATCCCTAGTACAGAGTTTAATCTGAGTTGTTTGTTGTACAATCATTGTTCCCTATTTAAAGAAAAAAAAAAAAAACATTTTATGTGACCAAGACTAAGGAATGTGGGGGGGGGGGGAGGGGAAGGCATTTATCCTTTCCTCCTCCTTGAGAATTCCAGACCCCTACCTCCTCCTTGAGGGCCCCAGACCCATTTCTTCTCCATGGGGACCCCAGACTTCTTATCAACATGCCTAAGAATTGACTCTCGCAAAGGGTCCAATAAAAAATATTTTATTTGTCTGAGCAAATTCTAGGGATAGACCTGTGTGTTGGTCTGGAGGCAGGAGGTTGTTTAATGTATTGGAGGAACTTGCAAAAGGGCAAGATGGTTGAGGAGGCCTTACAAACAGCTATGAAAAAAAGAGAAGCAAAAGGCAAAGGGAGAAAACAGAAGATATACCCATTTGAATGCAGAGTTCTAAAGAATGGCAAGGAGAGATAAGGAAGCCTTCCTCATTGATCAATGCAAAGAAATACAGGAAGGGACGACCCAGAGGGAGGGTATGGGGAGGAAGGAGGGAGGAGGGTTCAGAATGGGGAACACAGGTATACCTGTGGTGGATTCATTTTGATATTTGGCAAAACTAATACAATATTGTAAAGTTTAAAAATAAAATAAAATTTAAAAAAAGAAATACAGGAAAACAGTAGAATGGGAAAAACTAGAGATTTCAAGAACATTAGAGATACCAAGGGAACATTTCATGCAAAGATGGGCACAGTAAAGGACAGACATGGCATGGACCTAATAGAAGAAGAAGATATTCAGAAGAGGTAGCAAAAATACACAGAAGAACTATGCAGAAAAGATCTTCGTGACCCAGTTAATCATGATGGTGTGATCACTCACCTAGAGTCAGACATCCTGGTATGTGAAGTCAAGTGGGCCTTAGGAAGCATCACTACAAACAAAGCTAGTGGAGGTGATGGAATTCCAGTTGAGCTATTTCAAATTGTAAAAGATGATGCTGTGAAAGTGCAGCTCTCAATATGCCTGAAAATTTGGAAAACTCAGCAGTGGCCACAGGACTGGAAAAGACCAATTTTCATCGCAATCCCAAAGAAAGGAAATGCCAAAGAAAGTTCAAACTACCACACAATTGTGCTCATTTAAAATGCTAGCAAAATAATGCTCAAAATTCTCCAAGCCAGGCTTCAACAGTATATAAACCATGAACTTCCAGATATTCAAGCTGGATTTTGAAAAGCAGAGGAACCATGGATCAAATTGCCAACATCTGCTGGATCATCAAAAAAGCAAGAGAGTTACAGAAAAACATCTACTTTTGCTTTATTGACTCCCCCAAAGTCTTTGACTGTGTGGATCATAACAAACTTAGAAAATTCTGAAAGAGATGGGAATACCAGACCACCTGACCTGCCTCCTGCGAAATCTGTATGCAGGTCAAGAAGCAACAGTTAGAACTGGACATGGAACAGACTGGTTCCAAATCAGGAAAGGAGTGTGTCAAGGTATATTGTCATCCTGCTTATTTAACTTATATGCAGAGTATATCATGTGAAATGCTGGACTGGATGAAGCGCAAGCTGGAATCAAGATTACTGGGAGAAATATCAATAACCTCAGATATGCAGATGACACCACCTTTATGGCAGAAAGCGAAGAAAAACTAAAGAACCTCTTGATGAAAGTGAAAGAGGAGAGTGAAAAAGTTGGCTTTAAACTCAACATTCAGAAAACTAAGATCATGGCATCTGGTCCCATCACTTCATGGCAAATAGATGGAGAAACAGTGGAAACAGTGAGAGACTATCTTTTTGGGCTCCAAAGTCACTGCAGGTGGTGACTGCTGCCATGAAATCAAAAGACTCCTGCTCCTTGGAAGAAAAGCTGTGACAAACCTAGACAGCTTATTGAAAAGCAGAGACATTACTTTTCCAACAAAGATCTGTCTAGTCAAAGCTATGGCTTTTCCAGTAGTCATGCATGGATGGGAAACTTGGACTATAAAGAAAGCTGAGTGCTGAAGAATTGATCCTTTTGAACTGTGGTGCTGGAGAAGACTCTTGAGAGTCCCTTGGACAGCAAGGAAATCCAAGCAGTCCATCCTAAAAGAAATTAGTCTTGAATATTCATTAGAAGGACTGACGTTGAAGCTGAAACTCCAATACTTTGGCCACCTGATGTGAAGACTGAGTCATTGGAAAAGACCCTGATTCTGGGAAACATTGAAGACAGGAGGAGAAGGGGAGGACAGACAGAAGATGAGACGGTTGGATGGCATTACCGACTCAATGGACATGAGTTTGAGCAAACTCCGGGAGTTGGTGATGGACAGTGAGGCCTGGCATGCTGCAGTCCCTGAGGTCAGCAAAGAGCCAGACACAACTGAGCGACTAAACTGAATTGAAAGTCAGTGTGGCTGGAACATGGCATTAAAAAAAAGTCAATAATGCATAAGTGAATTAGGGTTTGAAAAATGTTTAAATTTATTTATTTTATTTATTTATTTGGTGGAATAGTAAGTTAGACTAAGTGCTCTTTAATTGGTTCAGGGCTTATAGGATTCTCACTAGCTTCCCTGGTGGCTCAGATAGTACAGAGTCTGCCTGCAGTGTGGGAGATCCGAGTTTGATTCCTGGATTGGGAATATCTCCTGGAGAAGGAAATGCAAACTGCTCTAGTATTCTTGCCTAGAAAATCCCATGGACATGACTGAGCAACTTCATGTTCACTTCAAGTGCCTTTTAATTGGTTCAGGGCTTAAAGGAGTCTCACTAAAAGTTAAACATCAAAGTTTACATCTATAGATTGTAAACTAGATGCTGAAATGCCCACATTATTTTTTCACAGTGCAAAATACATGTATATATATACATATATATGTATATATAAAAATTTTAATAACTTTATGAAAAATATACTTAGTTAATTGTAATTAAATGAAAAGATGTTTGTTTAAAAACTTTGTTTAAAAGAGTTTGATATGACCAAGAAGACCTTAACAGTACCCTGAGCTTGACTACACTTTAAGTAAGCTTCTTCCTTACTCTGTCTCTGACAGCCCTTTCTTAGACAATTAACACAAACTGTAAATTGCTCCAAATTTCTACTTTCTGTAGAAGGCTAGAGACCTAACATTAGCACCGTACCTTACTTCAAGTCATAAAAATACTGCCTATCAGGAAGATAGAGAATGTTGTTTTCTACTGTGTAAAGCCAATTAGCAAATATCGATAGCCTATGATTTTTCTTCTCACTCCAGCCTCACTATAGAACGATCCTCAAAAATTTTAAATTAGAGGTACCAGATGATACAGCAATTCTTACCAGCTGTTGTTTCAGCAGGGTTGATCCTGAGTTCTGGCCTTCCTCTATTTTGAATAAAATCTTCCTTACCACTTTAATATTTCTGGGACAACTTGTGCATTGAAAGGAGGAATGGTTATTTTCTGAAATGTTTTTCAAGAGTTTTCTATTATTCAAAGATCAAACTGAGTAATTTCCATCTCCAATGACTATGTGGTGGTACTTAGTTCAGTTTAAACTTTTCTAAGAAACTTAATTACCTATTTTTAAAAAATAATTCAAAGATAACATTTTAATTTTATATTCTATTTATCTTGTATAGTTTCTAAAATAGAGATCAATAAAAAAAAAAGAGGTAGAGAAATAGAAAGAGAGGGATGGAAAGAGGAAGGGAGAGAAATAGAGAAGCAATCAATGCATTCTGTCATTTCTATAAATGTGCAGAATCAAAGTGTCTTTGACATAGAGTCCTTTACAGCATTAAAAGTGACATCTTTCCCAATTAAAAAATGTGAACGTGTTTGCAATAAATATAAGCCATTTTCCATCTTTTTTATGGTAACAATTGAGCCTTCCAACCATGCTACCCTTTTATAAATTCATGATGTGTTATTTACTACTTCTAATTTTAAATTTTGACAGAAATTGTTGTAAGTTGAGCATGCATATATTTGAAATCAGGATGTGAACAGTCAGTTGCCAGTTATAAGTTAACCTCATTTAGGAGGCACACTATTTTTAACTTTAAAATTTCAGTGGTGTATGATAGATCACTTACATGTATAATTTTATCCATAAGGCTTGATATCAATTATAATAAGACTTGAACATCAATCAGATTTTTTTGTGTGTGTGATAACTTATGGTATATGATATGAAGGTTTGGGGATTTTCCCCTCATATTTTTTATTTTTTAATTGTTCATTTAACCCAAAACTTAAAAAATCAACAATGAAAATAACTCATTCTTATCACTTTTTTCTTCTGTAAATTAATTTGCCTATTATTCCCCTTATCTTTCTTCTTTAGCAAGCATTCTAAGGACAAAGGAGAATTTGGAGTTTTTCCATGTGCATAAATGTTAAAATGAGTTTCCAAATACATATCAAATCTTATTTACACGTTAAATAAAACATAACAAGTAGCAATGTTAGTAACTATGTCAATTATGTAAGTAAACACATGTTTAACCTACTGAAGGCATTGATTTGCTTTTTTAAAAACAGTATCTAGTATCTGAGAGTGGGCTTCCCTGATGGTTCAGCTGGTAAAGAATCTGCCTGCAATGTGGGACACCTGGGTTTGATCCTTGGGTTCAGAAGATACCCTAGAGAAGGGAAGGGCTACCCACTTCAGTACTCTGGCCTAGAGAATTCCATGGGCTGTATAGTCCATGAGGTCACAAAGAGTTGGACACAATTGAGCAACTCTCAGAAAAGTATCTGAGAGGATAATTCAGTTCAGTTCAGTTCAGTTCAGTCACTCAGTCGTGTCTGACTCTGTGACCCCATGGACTACAGCACGCCAGGCCTCCCTGTTCATCCCCAACTCCTGGAGTTTACTCAAACTCGGTCCATTGAGCCAGTAATGCTATCCAACCATCTCATCCTCTGTTGTCCCCCTTCTCCTCCTGCCTTCAATCTTTCCCAGCATCAGGGATAATTAACTTAGTCCTTTAATACAGTTTTTAATTTTTTTATTTTAATTTCTCAAATGGTGTTAGTTTATCACAAAATGTGTGACTTGGCAAACATAAATTATTTTGATAGTAATTATAGGCAAATCTCTAAACTTTAAAGTATATGCTGTAGTATTTTTAAACATTTAAAAGGCACAATACATGTTTGAGTTTAATTGGATATATTTTCATTTGAATATTAAAAAATTGACCCTATCAGGTTTCTTATTATATTGAATTAAACTTGGATATAATGACTACTCACATGAATTCATATATGCCTGGGTAAATGCTGCCAGGATTCACGCTGCTCTAGTCAGGATTGCACTGCTGGGGCCAGCTGTTCTCAAAACTTTAAAGAAAAATTCATTGAAAGAACCCTGCCATACATTCCAAAGAAAGCAGTAAAAATATTTTCATTTGGCTCTAGAGTAAACTTTATTGCCCATAACTAAAGCAATGCCAGATTATTGCAATGTCTCTGGCTTCAGGTAGTAGGTTCTCTGGTGATTCCTTATTGCTAGCTTCCATTACTTTACACCAAGTCATTCTGCCTTCTTCAGAGTATTTCCAACTTGGAAAGCCAAAATATAAGAGAAACCACCTGTGAACTGTCACTTTCTAAAGTAAAGGAAAATAATTAACATAATTTTAGTATTTAAGAGTATAAAATGTAGAACTATGAGAACTGACTTAAAATAACTTGAAAATGTTAAGAATATGCACATGGCATTAAGTAAGTACATTACATTCCCTTGCACTCTGATCATATTTCATTCAGTCTCTGTGAATGTGTCATCATTTTGAATATAATTATATGGGTTATTTTCCATCTTTGCAAAAATTGACATATTTTCTTGATTATTTTAACCTAATAACTTATACAAGCTGTTACACAAAAAATTACAGGTATAGTCATGTTACCTTTTCAAGTAAAGGTACATTCATGCTATTAGTCATGCAGCATTATCAGTAGAAGGACAAATAATCCACCACATTGATAAAACCCATAATGATACAATAATAAGAGATGTAAGAAAAAGGAGGAGTGGAAAACCTGTTAAACTAGAGGAATTTGGCAGCTGTAGTTGCCGTGACAAGTGCTTGCTTTCTCTGCCACTCAGGTCACAATTTGTTTTGGCTTAGAACCAGATTAAAGGTCAGATGTTATCTGAGATGATTTTAATTTCATTCCTTAGGATAGTCAAGCATTTGTTTTTAAAGGTTGTTAAATTTGAAATGTTTCAGATGGCAAATCTTTATATTATATGTTTCTATAACTTTTGTTCAAATCTGTTTGAGGACTGACTTTATATTTTTACCTATTCCATCAACTCACATACTCAGAAAAAAAAATGCACAGTATTTCAGTTTTCTATTGAATTTTTGAAGTGAATTTTATTGATATTTTAGAAATTAAAGACTAGAATTATACATATTTCAAAGTCTTTTAAAAATGTGACAAGCTTACATTTAAAAGAGAAACAAACTTAAATTTCCCATTGAGCTTGACTCTTGCATTCACTTTACTTTTCTTGAAAATCAGAGCCACATATTTACATAAAGCCAATCAGCAAGTGAAATTTAACCATTGGAAAGCATCATAGTATGTTTTATAAAATTCTATAGCAGTTGTTTAACTGTTTACTTTGTACATTTAAAAAATAAGTTATGAACTAATGGACTTCCCTGGTAGCTCAGAAGGTAAAGAATCTGCCTGTAATTCGAGAGACCTGGGTTCAATCTCTGAGTCAGGAATATCCATCCCCTGTTGAAGTGAATGGCAACCCATTCTGGTATTCTTGCCTGAAGAATCCCATGGACAGAGGAGCCATGGGGTTGCAAAGAGTTGGACGTGACTGAATGACTAAGACTTTCACTTTCATATTTTCAAGTAGTGTCATTGGTATTACATGCTGCTGAACATTGAAACATAGGTCATACATAATAAATAGTTTATTGGTATATATGTTTTAAGAGTTCAAAGTTATCCTAAGACTAAAAGAATTGAGTACCTTTATTCTTAGTAAATCATACATCAGTTCATTAGCAAACATAAGAGAAACATTTTGACTAAATGATCATCTATTCTTTTATCAGATAATACATAGTAGGCCAGGGTATCTAACAGAAAGCAAAACAGACAAAAGTTCGTGTGCTACTATCATTTCATTCCATTTGGAGGAGATGGTAATAAGTTTACAACATAAGTAAGTGAATAGTGTGTAACGAATAGAGGTAAGGAATGCCAAGGGAAATGCAAAGTTATATGATGCTTAGGTAACTGATGGTGCTTTGGGGGAAAAAAATGCATTCAAAGAAGAAGGGAGTGTGAGCTCTATGGCTGTCTGAAGGAGGTGACCTGTCAGAAGGAGAAACAGCCACAACAATGGTTCTGGGGGTAGGAAGGTGCTGCCGTGTATGTTCTAGGAAACTAAAAGAGGCCATTGTGATTTGGCAGAGTGAAGAGTGATAAAAGTAGTAGACGAAATGAAAGGGATAACAAATAGCAATCCATTAATCCTTTAAGGGCTTGGATTTTACTCTAACTTAGATAGAAATTAATGAATAATATTGAATGTAGACATGACATGATACTACTTGTATTTTAACAAAATTACTCTAGTTACTAATATGATAGTAGATGCTGCTGCTGCTAAGTCGCTTCAGTCGTGTCCGACTCTGTGAGACCCCATAGACAGCAGCCCACCAGGCTCTGACGTCCCTGGGATTCTCCAGGCAAGAACACTGGAGTGGGTTGCCATTTCCTTCTCCATTGCGTGAAAGTGAAAAGTGAAAGTGAAGTCGCTCAGTCTCGAGCAACTTGTAGCTACCCCATAGAATGCAGCCTACCAGGCTCCTCCATCCATGGGATTTTCTAGGCAAGAGTACTGGAGTGGCTTGCCATGGCCTTCTCCGGATAGTAGATGATACAGGTTCAAAATTTGAGGCAGGATGACTAAGTAAAGAGATAGTCAACAAACTTGTCAAGAATGTTTGCCAGTTGAAATCAGGTATAGTAGTGATTATAATGTGACAAGAACATGGATAGTGTCTGGCTATATACAAAAAAAATAAAAAAGAAAGTCAAGAACAGCTCCATGGTTTTTTCAGCTGATTTACAGGATTGTATCAGCTGAAATGGTGAAGGGTCCAGAAGAAGATGTGAGTTAGGGGGCACAGGGAGTCCAGTTTGGCACATACTAAGTGTGAGATACCTGTTAAATATTTAGTGGATATAACATATGCACAGGTGTATTTCATGGAAAAGCTTAGCGGAGATAAATATTTTGGAGTGGTCAACAAACAGTTGATATTTGAAGCCATAGATTTCAATTTGATCACCTACCAAGAGTGAATAAAAATAAAAGAAGAATTCCATAGACTGAACTGTTATGAACTGGCAATACTAGGAAACTAGTGGAATGAAGAAGCACCAATCCATAAGATATGCAGAGTGGCCAGTGATAGCCAAGAGAAAGTGGTAACTGAAAGCTAAGTGGTGACAGTTTTCTGAACAAGAAGTAGTGAACAACATTCTTTGTTGCTTTGCTGCTGCTGCTTCTAAGTCACTTCAGTTGTGTCCAACTCTGTGTGACCCCATAGAGGGCAGCCACCTGGCTCCCCCGTCCCTGGAGTTCTCCAGGCAAGAACACTGGAGTGGGTTGCCATTTCCTTCTCCAATGCATGAAAGTGAAAAGTGAAAGTGAAGTCGCTCAGTCGTGTCCGACTCTTAGCGACTCCATGGACTTCAGCCTACCAGGCTCCTCCATCCATGGGATTTTCCAGACAAGAGTACTGGAGTGGGGTGCCATTGCCTTCTCCGTTTGTTGCTTTAGAAAGCAACAAATCACACCACCTAAGAAAAGTTGATGAATTCTGTTCAGGGCCTTGTTTTAAAGCAGTAGACGTTTCAAGAATTTTTTAGGTTACCCAAGCCACTATGTTATTCTTCAAGACATAAATAATAAAGGAGAAGAGCTTTATTTATTTATAATAATGCCTTTATAATAATTTTAAGACATGGAAATGTTATTTTTGGTTTAATATCGCATTATAAGTCCATGGACATTTTAAAACAAAATTAACTGTCCATATGGATAATTATAAGAAAGTCATTGCAATTTTGAAAAATACACAGGACAAAACACAAAATACAATATTAAAACACAAAATACAATATTAAAACTAAAAAAACAAGGACAATACAAATACTGTGCTTTTTTAAACTAAAGTTAATTGTCTACCAAAATTACTGTTTTAAGAACAAATTTTTAAAAATAACCTCTCAGGCCTGGAGAATTCCATGGACTGTATAGTCCATGGGGTTACAAAGAGTTGGATACGACTGAATGACTTTCACTTTCTTAGGCTATTACTATTATTACTACTTATTTCTTACCCACTTTGATTCATTAGCTTATGTAAACATTAGTATATTAATTTAATAAAATACCCTTAACATATGGTTTTGCCTCTGAGTAAATGTTTCATATTAAAATATCTACTTTAGAGGGCAACCTGTTAATACAAATTAAAGTAAATATACAAATTCTATCATTTGGAATATACTCTGGGTAGGTACACTTATGTAAACATAGAAGTGTGTACACTGACATTCACTTAATTCCATTCACACTATCAAAAAGGTGGAACCACCATAAATGTCTAAAGACTGAAAATGAACAATGAAAATTGTGGTTGAAAATGAAAGTGTTAGTCGCTCAATCATCTCTGACTCTTTGCAATTCCATGAACTGTGGCCCACTATTCTCTGTCCCTGGAGTTCTCCAGGCAAGAATACTGGAGTGGGTAGCCATTCCCTTCTCCAGGGGATCTTCTTAATCCAGAAATCAAACCCACGTCTCCTACACTGCAGGCAGATTCTTTACTATCTAAGTCACCAGGGAAGCCCATACCCATACATGGGGTCACAAAGAGTTGGGCATGACTAACTAACACACTGTAGAGTAGTGAATAATAAAAGAATAAGCTAGGTAGATAAATTAGTAGATCACTAAGATACCAATTCGGAGAAGGCAATGGCACCCCACTCCAGTACTCTTGCCTGGAAAATCCTATGGGCGGAGGAGCCTGGAAGGCTGCAGTCCATGGGGTCGCTGAGGGTCTGACACGACTGAGCGACTTCACTTTCACTTTTCACTTTCATGCATTGGAGAAGGAAATGGCAACCCACTCCAGTGTTCTTGCCTGGAAAATCCCAGGGACGGCGAAGCCTGGTAGGCGGCCTTCTATGGGGTCACAGAGTCGGACATGACTGAAGCGACTTAGCAGTAGCAGCAGCAAGATACCAATTAGTGGAGAAAATGTCTTATAAAATTATCAGTACACTATGTTACAATTTATGTTAAATGTTTTTCTTTCAGGTTCATATAACTCTGCATTTTTATAAAGATAGGCAGATTATTGATAAATTCATTGACCTTTGAAAAGAAGACTGGGATGTTAGTAGTCCATTTTGAGTGAGATTTTGAATGATTTTGACTGAATATATGTTCATGAGTTGCTAGTATGGTCAAACATTTAAAATAATAACGTGCACTATCGTATTTTGTATATTAAGGAATGAACAAAATAGTATAATTTCCTATATAAATATATTATAGGTTTAGCTCTAAAATTGAACAATTAACTTATGATTTGGTCTTTATGAACATGTTACATAGAGGAGTTTATTATTTCTCTACCAGCTGATCACTTAATCAGATCTCACTTCCTTACCATTATGAAAGATTCTATTGATTGTTTACTGTAAATATAATTATATATATAATAGTTTGGTTAATCTATTAAACTCAGTTATTGTCTTTCTTTTACAGTCTAGAAAAAGTTAATTTTATTTACTCAATAGCCAAAAATCTACTAAGAGTACTTAAGTATTAGAAAATTTGTATTAAAAATAATACTTGTAATAGATATATATATGAATTCTTTACCGATGACTATGGAGGTAAAAGTTTAAAGCTTAACTACTTCTTTTTAATAAGTAATTATTTATTTACTTTCAAAATACATAGAATAAGGTGGAATTAATGAATGAATGATAAGTCAAAGTCAGATTTTTCACATCTTCACAGTTCTTTTACTATGACTAAAGAAATACTATGACAGAATGACACACTATTGTGTTCTGTGGAGAGAGTAAAGAAAGAAAAGTGAAAAGACAGTAGACTTTTAAACAAAAATAGCCTATCACAGTGATTCCAAATACAAAATTCAAATAGCGAATCCACTGAGTTTATTACACAAACTAGCCTTTCACCATTGAGTTTGCTATCTAAACTAACTATCTCTGTTATGTGTAGTTTTGTGATTATGAATTGCACTGTAAAATCAAATCATTGAATTTGAGCTAGCTCAAAGAGACAATTAATAATGTCAACTTTTAAAAATAACAATTATCTTTAAAAATATGTTGAAATATTATCAAAATAGCTACAAAATTTGAAGGTATGTATAGCCTTATATATAAGCACAAATTTGCAGTACAATATGTAGAATATGTTCACTTTAGGCAAGAATATTTGACTTTGGGCCAAGGGAGAAACATGCAGCTTTTCAACATAAAGTATTTTTGCATAAAGATATTTTTATTTAATTTTATATTTCCAGGAAGAATGTTGGTGATGTTCATAAACATTTATTCTCAATTATTTTTTTCTAGAATACCAGTTTTCATAGAATGCTTCTTCTATTCTGTTTCCTGAGCCATATACTGCTGACTGCTCCTGCTGCTAAGTCGCTTCAGTTGTATCTGACTCTGTTCGACCCCATAGATGGCAGCCCACCATGCTCTGCCATCCCTGGGATTCTCCAGGCAAGAACACTGGAGTGGGTGGCCTTTTCTTTCTCCAATGCATGAAAGTAAAAAGTGAAAGTGAAGTTGCTCAGTCGTGTCTGACTCTTTGAGACCCATGGACTGCAGCCTACCAGGCTCTTCCATTCATGGGATTTTCCAGGCAAGAGTACTGGAGTGGGGTGCCATTGCCTTCTCCAATATACTGCTGAAAATGTATGGAAAAGGTAAAGTAGAGGCAGAGGACAAAGCATGGCTAATGATGCACATACAGAAGTAAAGAATCTTATTTTCTACATGACAAATATGTTTTATATCTAACAGCATCTAAAAAAGACAAAAAATAATGCCATTTTCTCATTTGCTAAGTAGCAGGGAAAATTAGGAAAATTATATAGAATATGCAAATTTAAACTGACCTTCCAAATATATATTGATGTACATAAACAAACAAACCAAAATTGATAATGTATTTCACATTTCACAGTCATGAATATAAGTATTCTGTGTATATCCTGAATAATATGAAAATGTGTCATATTTATTAAAAGTAATCTTGGCAATGTTTGCCAGACTTTATTTAAATATCAAGGTAGGCTTCAGAACTCAGGGTTCTAAAGTCTATTCTTTCTGAGGATGATAGAGAGCTAGGTCAGAATCTTCTAAAGGGAAAAATCTTCTGACTCCTAATGTTTTTAAGAAACAGGAACTGTTAGGGTGTGAATCTGCTTTCAGCAAACTGCTGGGCATCCTTTTAAGATACTTGCAAGATTTTTAACTTGAATTTTGTAGAAGGTGACAGAATTGGGCAGAATATTTTTAGAGCAAAACTGGATGTTACCCATTGTTTCAGAATCCTCCTTGAGAATAAGAACACAGCAGAGATAACCTGAGTCTACTAAAATGTCAGGCAAATCGTAACCTAGTCTAGCTCAATTCTTGATAGAATTAAAGTAAATAGCCCTTTATGGGAAAAGAAACAATAGTCTGTAGCTTCTATTATTGTTATATACACAGTTTTCAATTAAAGAAATTTTTAAAATACCAGACATTCAAATATGGGTTTCACTCGCAGCTCGGACGGTAAGGAATCTGCCTTTATTGCAGGAGACCCCAGTTTGATCCCTGGGTTTGGAAGACCCCTGGAAAAGTGAACAGCAACCCAATCCAATATTCTTGCCTTGGAATTCCTATGGGCAGAGGAGCCTGGTGGGCTACATAGTCCATGGGGTCACAAAGAGTCAGACACAACTTAGTGACTAACATACTGAGACATTCAAATATGCAAAAAATATGTCTTACAGCTAGCAGAAAAACAAAACAAAACATAAAAAGTATTAGGAATGATCCAGAAGGCTATGAGAACCAAGTAACTGATACAGAATTTGTATAACTCTTATTATTAGGTGATGCTATTTGGAGTTTCACAAAAGAATTTAGATATGTTAAAAGGCATTTAAAATATATTGATTTTTTAGAACTAAATGGATAAGTTTAATAATATGTTGGAAATAGAACATCAAATCAAGAAACATGAATGTAAGAAATCAGAAAATAGAAGTACAGAGAGAAATAAATGAGGAAAAAGAGAGAGAGGTGTGGGGCATGCTCATGCTCACTTGTTCTAATATTAGTGGAATTATAGAAGAAAAGATAATAGGAAAAAAGCAATATTCAACAAAATAGTGATCAAGAATTTTCTAAACTTGATGAATGTCACACCACATATTCAGAATGCTAAGCAAACTATAAAACCAAACCTAGTCATATTATAGTGAAACTGATCAAAACCAAAGATAAGAGAGAATGTTAAAAAATATCCAAAGGGGAAAAAATTGCACATTGCCTTTAAAAAACAGCAGCAACAATAAGACTTAACAGCTGGTTTTCATAAAAACATAAAAGCCAGATGTCAATGGGCTGATGTTTTTAAAGTTTTAAAAGAAGTTTATACTCAAGAAAAATGTATCTAAAAAGTGAAAGCAAAATAAAGAAATTTGGATAACCAAAAAAGAAGACTCGTGGCAAGTAGATTTTCATTAAAAGAAATAATAAAGGAAATAAGTTGAGCATAATAAACACAATCTCCAAGCGAAACAGGAAACTGTAAAACAAAATGAAAAACTATAGAAAGAATAATTATTGCCTTTCTGGTGAATTAATTGTCTTTTCTAGAAAACAGAACAAGAGGGTTTATCTTTTGTGCCACTTTTTCTTTATAATGTTTAATTTGCATCCTTACCTAAAGGAGAAAACCTGAATATCAAGAATATTCCTATCAAGAATAGGACCTGACTAGGTACCATAAACAGGGTAACTGGATCTTTCTGGAAATAGACATCTGTACTAAATAGGGTTTTACCTTTATGCCAGACTATGTATTCCTAAATTTTAAGAGCCAGTCTTTTAGCAGATATATGAAACTTAAAATACTGTGGATTTGAAGTTTGTATTTAACTTGTTGGTAGTAAAAATACTTTTCAATTTTGTTCAGTTTGGTTCACTCAGTTGTGTCCAACTCTTTGCAACCCCATGGACTTGCAGCACGCCAGGCCTCCTGTCCATCGCCAAGTCCTGGAGTTTACTCACACTCATGTCCATTGAGTTGGTGATGCCATCCAACCATCTCATCATCTGTTGTCCCCTTCTTTTATGAAGATTATAATCCAAGACTAGGTGGAACATGTCATTTTAAAACACAGAGGCAGAAGCCACAGGTAAAAAATAATAAGAATGTGCTGGCATTAGCCTGGTAAGGTGAGAAATGTGTCCATTAATGGCTTGAAAGTCAAGTTTCATGGAAGGAAAGAACTAAAGACAAGCCTGAAGGGGACTTGAATGGAGAGATTAGAAATGTCACCTCCCTCCATCTAGCTATTGGAAGCACTAATGAATTCAGGTTTTTTGCAAAATCACTGGGAGGACTAGAAAATGGATTTGGGAAATTCTATTTAGAAATGAAGATGACAGTGATGATGAAAGACCCAGTATGTGTAAGTTTCACTCCAGTGATAAATATTCAGACTCTATCATTTTTAATAAATATAATTTTCTAAGACCCAAGTCTAAATATTCTGATTTCATCAGGTTTCAAGCACTGCTGAGAATATTTTATGTTTGTTTAGCAATGACTGCTTTATTTATCCTAGACTGGCAATATCCTTAGAGATTGTTTAAGAGAATTACAATGCTGTAAGAAAATGTCATCAAATTGGCATTTTTCACTCAGCTAAGATTTGAGTACTATTTTCCACTGCATTCTCGTCTGTGGTTTAAGTATAAAAAAGTGAATAAGAGGAGGAAAATAAATTTCCCTGAGGTAGTTCACATTTTGTTATGGACTGAATTTTTGTGTCCCCTCCTAAATTCCCATGTTTAAACTCTACTCAATATGATGGTATTAGGAGATGAAGTGTTTGGTGGGTAATTAAGGTTAGATATCCACTCCAGTATTCTTGCCTGGAGAACCCCAGGGATGGGGGAGCCTGGTGGGCTGCCGTCTATGGGGTCGACTGAAGCGACTTAGCAGTAGCAGCAGCAGAGGTCATGAGATTGAAGTCATCATATATACAGTGTTGGTATCCTTATAAGAACTAAGATAGAACTGCTTCCTATCTCACTGTCTACCGTTTGAGGATACAAGGAGTAGTAAGCCATCTGTAACATGGAAGAGGCTTGTCACCAGAACCTGATGGTGCTGACAACCGCATTTCAAACTTTCAGCCTCCAGAACTGTGAAAAATAAATTTTACAGAGAAAATTGTAATACACATCTGAGACCTTTTAAACACAGAATAGGATAATGTTGAAGCCATGACAATGCAAGGCAGGATTGGATAGAAGTAGATGGAATAGAGGAGGCACAAAAAGCTCTTTGATGAAATTCTGGGAGAGGCATTCACTGCACTTGTTGCTTGTCATATCTACTTATCATCTAGCTTTTATTACTTAAAACCTGTGTTGGAACCATCAGGATTTATTTTCCGGAAACTGAAAACTACTCCAGCTATTTGAAACACAAATGAATTTAGGTTTTTACAAAATCATTGGAAGGGATGGGGAATGGTTCTTGGCAGGTCTCAACAATTGCTCACATGACAGCACTGCAAATCTGGCCTTTGGTAGGAGCTGGCCTGATATCGAAGGTGGGAGTCCAGAGTGACCTCTGGCACTGCAGACTTAAGGAGCGCAGTCCAGTAGATGTGATCCAAAGATCTGGAGGCTGCTGCCTCCCCAACTCCTCTCAGTGGTCATAAAACTCATAATAATTGGACACCAAAAACGGCTGCAGAAAACCCCAGTGACTCCAGAACCTTCCTTGCCAGTAGGAAACAAGCAAAATCAAAGGAGAATACCTCTGCCTCACTTCCACTTTCCAAATCTTTAGCAAATGCATCTAATTGGCAAAACCTAATGTGTATCCAGAACCTGCAAATCCCCAGTGTCTACAATAAAGAAATGCTCAGTATCCCAAATTTTGAAATGGATGCTTAGTCCAATTTATAGTGTCCTTAATAATCTGAGTGTGGAAGCAAACTTGGAGAAAGTCTCTGTTGATTGGAAATTGTTTAATAAAAATGGTAAAGGGAATCTTTCTGGGGATTATTTACTCTACCTCTTAATGATTAACAGACCTCACTGGGTAGAACTTTTGCTGCTAGCAGATAAGCATTTTAAATTTTTTAATTAAATGCATTTACATTACCATTTGAATAATTGATAGACAGTATCCCTTCCAATTTCATTCAGTTGTTTTAAAATGTCTTTCTTAGCATAAATTAATCTTCAATTAGCAAACTGATGTGAGGAAAAAAATATATATGGGTCTTAATTTCTACAAGCCTTGCTTGTCAGAATTAGACTAAAAGCTTGGCAACTTACTTCAAATATAAGACAGCTGCTTTATAAAAACCACAGAAGCTCCAAGTCATGTTCCATGATTATAAATTTCCTGAATGAAACAAATTAAAATGGCATTCCTAAAATACAATTTATCCAAGACTTAACTATCTTCTTTAGCAGGGTTATGCTAATGGGTACACATTAAGATTATAATTTTCTTAAACTACAGTGTGAAGTCCCTGTTCATAGTAACAATGTCTCTGTTCATAGTAAAAGTGATTATTAGATTCTCATTACCAAAATGAAAGCTGCAGTTCAGTTCAGTCGCTCAGTTGTGTCCTACTCTTTGGGACCCCATGGACCCCAGCACGCTAGGTTTCCCTGTCCAGCACCAACTCCCAGAGCTTGCTCAAGCTCATGTCCCATCTAGTCGGTAATGCCATCCAACCATCTCAGCCTCTGTCATGCCCTTCTCCTCCTGCCTTCAATCTTTCCCAGCATCAGGGTCTTTTCCAGTGAGTCAGTACTTTGCATCAGGTGGTCAAATATTGGAGTTTCAGCTTTAGCATTGGTCCTTCCAATGAATATTCAGGATTGATTTCCTTTAGGATTGATTGGTTTGATTTCCTTGCAGTCCAAGGAACTCTTAAGAGTCTTCCCCAACACCACAGTTCAAAAGCATCAATTCTTTGATGCTCAGGTTTCTTTTTTTTTTTTTTTTTTGACAGAAATGTCTTTGTTTATTTGAAATTTTTCTTTTCTTTTTTTTTAAACACTGATGAGGGCCCGAACTTAGACTACTGCATGTTAGACATTTTTTCCAACTTAATGAGGAACTAACAATTGTGCTGTCACTGTTTTCCAAGTTGTCACTAAGATCTCAAGGCTTTTAGTGATTTCTGTGATGTACTTTTAGTCAGATGTTTACCATCACTACCTTTTATCCTTACATGGGCTTTGGAGAAAGACAGACCTGAGTTTGAATCCTATGCTGCTGCTGCTAAGTCGCTTCAGTCATGTCCAATTCAGTGCAATCCCATAGACGGCAGCCCACCAGGCTCCACCATCCCTGAGATTCTCCAGGCAAGAACACTGGAGTGGGTTGCCATTTCCTTCTCCAAAGAATGAAAGGAAAATGAAAGTGAAGTCACTCAGTCGTGTTCGACTCTTAGCTACCCCATGGACTGCAGCCTTGCAGGCGAGAGTACTGGAGTGGGTTGCCATTGCCTTCTCCTAATGCTCAGGTTTCTTTATTGTCCAGCTCTCACATCCATACATGACTACTGGAAAAACCATAGCTTTGACTAGACAGATGTTTGTTGGAAAAGTAATGTCACTGCTTTTTAATAAGCTGTCTAGGTTTGTCATAGCTTTTCTTCCAAGGAGCAAGCATCTATTTTTTTTTTTTTTTTTAATTGGAGGCTAATTACTATTGTAGAGGTTTTTGCCATACATTGACACTAATCAGCCTTGGGTGTACATGTGTTCCCCATCCTGAAACCCCCTCTCACCTCCCTCCCCATCCCATCCCTCAGGGTCATCCCAGTGCACAAGCCCTGAGCACCCTGTCTCATGCTTCGAACCTGGACTGGCGATCTGTTTCACATATGATAATATACATGTTTCAGTGCTATTCTCTCAAATCATCCCATAACTGCAGTCACCATCTGCAGTGATTTTGGAGCCCCCAAAATAAAAGCTTAGCTATATCTTTTTTATTGGTTCAAGCTACAGAGATTTTTGTGTATCTTAACATTTATACACACTGATGTCTCCATGCTGTATTTGTCATTATCTATCAATGATAAAATTAAACACTGAGATGCTTTAAAATATACTTTATATTAAAAATTTGAAAAAAAAAGAATTTAATTAATACTAAAGAAAGGCAATGCCAAAGAATGCTCAAACTACTGCAGAATTGCACTCATCTCACACGCTAGTAAAGTAATGCTCAAAATTCTCCAAGCCAGGCTTCAGCAATACGTGAACCGTGAACTTCCTGATGTTCAAGCTGGTTTTAGAAGAGGCAGAGGAACCAGAGACCAAATTGCCAACATCCACTGGATCATGGAAAAAGCAAGAGAGTTCCAGAAAACCATCTATTTCTGCTTTATTGACTACGCCAAAGCCTTTGACTGTGTGGGTCACAATAAACTGTGGAAAATTCTTCAAGAGATGGGAATACCAGATGACCTGACCTGCCTCTTGAGAAATCTGTATGCAGGTCTGGAAGCAACAGTTAGAACTGGACAAGGAACAACAGACTGGTTCCAAATAGGACGGAGTACATCAAGGCTGTATATTGTCACCCTGCTTATTTAACTTCTATGCAGAGTACATTGTGAGAAAAGCTGGGCTGGAAGAAGCACAAGCTGGAATCAAGATTGCCAGGAGAAATATCAATAACCTCACATATGCAATGACACCACCTTTATGGCAAAAAGTGAAGAGGAACTAAAAAGCCTCTTGATGAAGGTGAAAGAGGAGAGTAAAAAAGTTGGCTTAAAATTCAACATTCAGAAAATGCAGATCATGGCATCTGGTCCCATCACTTCATGGCAAATAGATGGAGAAACAGTGGAAACAGTGTCAGACTGTATTTTTCTGGGCTCCAAAATCACTGCAGATGGTGACTGCAGCCATGAAATTAAAAGACACTTACTCCTTGGAAGGAAAGTTATGACCAACCTAGATAGCATATTCAAAAGCAGAGACATTACTTTGCCAACAAAGGTCCATCTAGTCAAGGCTATGGTTTTTCCAGTGGTCATGTATGGATGTGAGAGTTGGACTGTGAAGAAAGCTGGACGCCGAAGAATTGATGCTTTTGAACTGTGGTGTTGGAGAAGACTCTTGAGAGTCCCTTGGACTGCAAGGAGATCCAACCAGTCCATTCTAAAGTAGATCAGCCCTGGAATTTCTTTGGAAGGAATGATGCTAAAACTGAAACTCAAATACTTTGGCCACCTCATGTGAAGAGTTGACTCACTGGAAAAGACTCTGATGCTGGGAGGGATTGGGGTCAGGAGCAGAAGAGGACGACAGAGGATGAGATGGCTGGATGGCATCACTGACTTGTTGGACGTGAGTACGAGTGAACTCCGGGAGTTGGTGATGGACAGGGAGGCCTGGCATGCTGCGATTCATGTGGTCACAAAGAGTCGGAGACCACTGAGCCACTAAACTGAACTGAACTAGGCTTATAAAATGTGATTTTTCTTTTTGAAAAAATAGTTTCATTTTACTTAATTTTAGCTTTATTTTTATATATTTAATTTACTTTATTTTCATTTAATTCCTTAACATTCATTTAGTGTGATGATATTAGATTTAACACATGCATAAAGTATTTATATCAGTATTTTTATTATTTATTTTTATGTTTTCTATAGAATGTGGTATTCATACACTGGCATTTTCAAAAGACATGGGAAATGAAAACAATATATTTCAATTTTTTAAACAGTTACTAGCATCATAAAGAATTTTTGTTTGTAATGTGCATAGTATTTTTGGGTGCATATTGGAAACACAACTTTAAAAAATGTAAGCTATTCAATTGTTTTATAGTCAAATATCTTTCTATATAATTATATGAAGAAATAGATAATCACAAAAGGTTAAAAGGCTCTCCTGATTTGTGTGTAGATGGAGGAGGAGTTCCTTGTGAGTGTAGGAGAGGTTTGCTACACATATGTAAACCCAGTATGTGTGTGTGTGTGTGTGTGTGCGCCCAGTGGCTCAGTTGAGTCCAAATCTTTGCAACCCTGTGGACTGTAGCTTGTCAGGCTCTGCTCCCCATGGGATTTTCCAAGAAAGAATACTGGAGTGGATTGCCATTTCATCCTGCAGGGGATCTTCCCAAGCCAGGGATTGAACCAGTGTCTCCTACATTGTCAGGCAGATTCTTTACCACTGAGCCACCTGGGAAGCCCATATATACTCAGTAGGATTTACTTTTTATAAATTAGGAGACTATGATCAGATAGATGCAAAAATTTTTACTGTATTTATGGTTTTGTTGAAAGCACATTATATATGACAAGTGAGCAGCTTTTCTGTTTAGATTTTGGATGTTTCAAATCTGTATTGACACTCAGAGGTTTAAGTTCACATTGTGCTCATCCTGAATCTTATTATTTGTTCCTAACTCATTCCTAGTATCTTTAAACATATTATACTTCTGCCTGTTTTGACAAACGTGCATTTTTTTCCCCTATATGTGAAATACTGCTTAGGTGATGGAGATACTGAAGTGAGAAAAGGTTATCCTTTCCTTCAGGGAGTTTGAAGTGAGAGGAAGAGTCATGTTTTAACAACAGGTTCAGAACCTGGAATTGAGAGTCTGAGTGTAAAGACAGGAAAAACCTTGATTGCCTTCTTTAGGTATTTCAAGGACTTGCTTTCACAAAACCTTGCTCTATTTTTTAAGTATTGTACTAACAAACATCATGTCATAATATTTCCATGTTTGCAGATATACTCAGAAGCAAACAACCTTCATACAATGTTAAAACACATGTTTTTGCTGTGTCTATTTTCCCAGGGTTGGCAAGTACTCATTGAAAAGGTAGTATTGGAGGAGGGATGGTTTTCAATTTACTTCCCCCAACCTTTATATAGTTCTCTGAGTTCTGCCACAGGAGATAATTACATTATGTGGTTCCTGGTTCTGATTTTGGTGAAATATTTATGTAGCTAAAATTTTATACTTATAGAAAATTCTATGCTAACTTACAAGAAGCATTTTTATTACTAGAACTCTCTGGGAGTATTGGCCCCTAACAAGGTAGCCACTGGGAACAACAGAGATTGCTGATCACTTCTTTCCTTGTTTTCCTAAGACTACCTGGTTTCCTGATTTTTTATTTATAAATTTTACATCTTTTCCTTCATTGTGTCCATGGATAAGTTTTTTTAATCTTGGTTAAAAACAACATATAAAAGTCATTTGTTGTTCTGAATCTGTCAATGTCTTTCTTTATGTTTCTTATAATTTTATAATGTCAACAGTGATTGCCAAGGTGTAATATTTTTATAAGATCATTTTGAAAAATGGGGTAAGAAGTACAATATTGCAACATATTTATTATAATAGAATTAGGCTTGTTAAAACAATTATTGGTTCCATGAATATCTAAATAGAGAAAAGTGGTTGAAGTTTAGATATTGTAAATGTCCCTAGTGTGTCTATTATTTTTGTGGCTAATCATTTAATTCCAAAATAAATTTAATATGGTAATATAATTTAAAATTTTATGGAATCTACATTGGGAGCTGAGATAATTTGATTTTGTAATAGTATTCAATGTATGTTTGAGATTTAATGATGTGAATAATGTCAAAAAATTTGATGTTGCTACCTACTCTTGAATTAGATATAAAGTAATGGTCAAGAATATGTGTTTTCTAAAGAATGTATGTTATCCTATCCTTGCAACCCTCCCCGTCCTTCTACTCAGGCATTTATTTCAACTCTTCTACATTCATAGTCAAGGCGTTTTGTGTTTATTTTTTGCTCAAGCTAACCATCTAAGAACCACTGTACACAATCAATCAGACACCAAACTACTGTGATTATACCTTCTAAAAATCTGTGATACATAGTATGATGGTCTGCATTCTTATTCACATATTCTGTGCAACATGTCTCCAAGGCATTTGATGTTAAAACTGTATTTTTCTAAGTACATCTCAGGTTTTATATTCTGAGAAACATATTTTAATCACTGCTGGTCTGAACTTTACAATTAGCTTCATGTACACAGTATGTAGTTTTCCTACTTTTAGTTCTGCAGTACTTCTTGAGTCTATGTTTATTATAAAGATATTTTAAAATATATTTATGTCATTACATTAACAGAAAAGCATGCTGCTTATGTGTGTGTGTTTGTGTGTATGTATATATTGCAGCAATTAAATTTTTAAGATATGAGATTTTTATATTAAAAATAAAATATAAATTGACTATGAATACCTTAAACCATGCTTTTGTAATTCACCGGATAAAAAGTAAGAGACATAGTCTCTTACCTATGTCATGAAATACAAAAAGCTGATATTTGCTACAAGTTAATATAATTTAGTTAATCTATATTGCATAATTGACTCATATACATAAACATACATACATGGGAGAAGGCAATGGCACCCCACTCCAGTACTCTTGCCTGGAAAATCCCATGGACGGAGGAGCCTGGTAGGTTGCAGTCCATGGGTTCACTAGGAGTTGGACACAACTGAGCGACTTCACTTTCAGTTTTCACTTTCATGCTTTGGAGAAGGAAAAGAACCCACTCCAGTGTTCTTGCCTGGAGAATCCCAGGGAAGGGAGAGCCTGGTGGGCTGCCATCTATGGGGTCGCACAGAGTCGGACACGACTGAAGCGACTTAGCAGCAGCAGCAGCAGTAGCAGCAGCATACAGTTCTGGTTGGGAAAGCTTTTATAAAATTTTGTGCCACATATTGAACATAAGTAAATCTCAATTTAGTTATTGTCCTTGCTGTTTTTTATAACAATTAGATTGACAGATTAAACTAGAATTCATCCTGCAAAATAATTCTTAATGGTGTAATTAAAATTCCACTAGTTTCTTAAAGTTATTATTTAATTGTATTCTATTCCTTCCTATCATGTTTTTAAAAATTGTATTGTGGTTTGGGAAAAGTAACATATTTTGTTCATAGAATACTGAATTAAATATTATACATTCTCATTACACACAAACTATGGCATATACCTTATGATAAGTAGACTGAAAAATTGCAGAACCATTAAAAGAAGACAACATTAAAAATGTATCTATATAGCATAAATGTTAGCAAAGGCAAACCTTTACTGGATCATACAACAATTAAACACAATTTTTTAGCCTCAAAAAGAAGTAAGAAACTTGTATTTTTACTTTATCCTTAAGTCTTATAATGTAGAATATTATTGATAGTCTAGTGGTCCTTTGTAGAGGCATCACATTAAGCAGTCAGATCAACAACATTTATCCTTCACTTTTGCATAAAGCATTGCTTTAGATTTTTCAGAATATATTTCACAGACACAGGGCAAATAAGGAAGACCCAATGAAAATGAATAATTTTCTTGGAAGCAGTAATTTTATGTCTCTTCAGATGAACACAGAGTGGGAAAAAAATATCAACAGACACACAAGTGTTTGTATAAAAACCAAGTTCAGAGAATATATACTGCTAATATTACACTTTCATTTTCATAAATACTTCTTGAATAATTTTGAATTACTTAGAGTAGTAATTTAATTAATAAAAATATATCTCCACACAATTGTTGCCCTCACATCAGAGAAAGGGATCATGAGTCTGTAGAGCAATTAAATATTCTATGTATATACACTGTAGGGCTTCCCTTATGGCTCAGATGGTAAAGCATCTGCCTACAATGTGGGAGACCCAGGTTCAATCCCTAGGTCAGGAAGTCCCCTGGAGAAGGAAATGGCAACCCACTCCAGTATTCTTGCCTGGAAAATCCCATGGACGGAGGAGCCCAGTAGGCTATAGTCCATGGGGTCACAAAGAATCAGACATGACTGAGCCACTTCACTTCATATACACTGTATTTATGAAAAATGTAAAGAGTCATAAAATGTCTCATTCCACACTTTCAAAAATATTTGAAAAAAAATTTTTCAAAAAGTTGGTCAATATTTTACATAAACAATAATATGGTTTATAAATATTGTTTTATAATAGTACAATACTCTTTCCATTCCAAAATTACCTATTATAACTTTCACTGTACTAAACTTTCCAATAGTGCTGAAGATCTTTAAAAAAATATATAGAAGAAATATCTTTAAAAGATATTTGAGTGTAAATTTACTAATTAAATGTCAATATAGATACATAGATTTTGAAAGCTACATATTTTTCTCTTTAAAAGAAAAACAATTTTTTTCATTGTATGTTTTAAAATACTATTTTTCAGTTGTAACAGGAGTATATATACATACAATAGACAATATTTTTAAATGTTGCTATATACATAAAGTATTAAAAGTATGTATTTCCAACACAAGATATAAATATTATAAATACTGTATATACTTATTCAGGAGGTAAAATAAATGGCATACACATTTTCAATTACATGAAATCATTTGCCATTGTTCAGTTGGCTCTTCCACTGTATCATTTATTATAGAAAGTTTCTGTCACTAATCTTGTATGTTATTATTTTAAATGACTGCTTATTATCTCCTCATAAAAATGTACTATGACATATTTAAAAAGTTCACTTTTATTCTACAATAAAATTGCTTCTATTTTAGGAAAGCTGTACTGACATACAAGCTTTGCCAACATACATCTTTGTTTATAATTCTGATTGTATTTTT
Source organism: Bos indicus (assembly GCF_029378745.1). Lineage (NCBI taxonomy): Eukaryota > Metazoa > Chordata > Mammalia > Artiodactyla > Bovidae > Bos > Bos indicus. Next base: position 22,195,135 of record NC_091776.1, on the reverse strand, counting down.
TCATAGATACAGTGAGGTGAAATTAGAGATACATGGAGTTTGAAAGGATGAAAATGCACCATTTACTATATACTACAAAATAAGCACAGATATAGCCATATACATACATAATATATAATGGTATTTGCATAAAAAATACATGATGCTACTATTAAAATGAATTAAGTAATTAGGTTGTTCCTTAAATATTTTATATGAAAGAAGCAATGTCTTATCTTTCACATTATTAAATCTTCCGTGTATGTAAAAACCCCTGGAGTATACTAGGGAATTTTTATATAGTAAGTTTAATCTTCTATAGTCAGAGAGTACCTCTTATAATATTTTTGTTTGCCAAGTATATTGTAATCTTGTAATCTTGATAAAAAGTAATATTCAGTAATGATTGTTATCCTATTTATAGTATAGTAAGCATTAATTTGGGAGGATCCCCTGGAGAAGGAAATGGCAAGCCACTCCAGTATTCTTGCATGGAGAACCCATGGATAGAGGAGCCTGGCAGGCTATAGTACATGGGGTCGTAATAGTCAGACACAACTTAGTGACTAAAGAGAGAAGCATTAATTTTGACCTAACTCTTAATCTTGTCCCAAAATAAAGAAATATTTTCTTTGTAGTTGAGAACTACAATTGAGATTGCAGTTCCTCCAATCTCAAAATTTTAGGGTCCAATTTTTTATTGTTTATATAGTTTGAATAAAAGACAGGATACTAAATACACCATGTGGCTTTAACAATAGCAATGGTACAGTCAACACCAACAGCAATGGGTACTGTTCCTGGGCGGGGAACCAGAGATCAAATTGCCAACATACACTGGATCATAGAAAAAGCTAGCGAATTCCAAAGCAACATCTATGTCTGCTTCACTGACTTCACTAAAGCCTTTGACTGTGTGGATCACAACAACTGTGGAAAATACTTAAAGAGATGTGAATACCAGACCACGTTACCTGCCTCCTGAGAAATCTGTATGCAGGTCAAGAAGCAACAGTTAGAACCAGACATGGACCAATGAACTGGTTCAAAATTGGGAAAGGACTGTATTGTCACCGTGCTTATTTACCTTATATGCAGAGTACATTATGTGAAATGACAGGTTGGATGACTCACAAGCTGGGATCAGGATTGCTGGGAAAAATATTAACAACCTCAGATATGCACATAATACCACTGTAATGGCAAGAAGGGAAGAGGAAGTAAACAGCTTTTTGATGAAGGTAAAAGAGGAGAGTGAAAGCTGGCTTAAAATTTGACATTCAGAAAATGAAAATCATTGCATCTGGTCCCATCACTTCATAGCAAATAGATGGGGGAAAAGTGGAAACACTGACAGAGTTTATTTTCTGGGCTCCAAAATCACTGCAGATGGTGAGTGCAGCCATGAAATTAAAAGATGCTTGTTCCTTGGAAGAAAAGCTATGATAAACCTAGACAGTGTATTAAAGAGCAGAGACATCACATTGCCAACAAAGGTCCATATAGTAAAAGGTATGGTATTTCCAGTAATCAGGCAATGTGAGTTGGACCATAAAGAAGGCTGAGCATGGAAGAATTGATGCTTTCAAATTGTGGTGTTGAGAAGACTCTTAAGAGTCCTTTGGAAGCAAGGAGATCAAGCAAGTCAATCCTAAAGGAAATCAACCCTGAGTACTCATTGGAAGGACTGGTTCTGGAGCTGAAGCTCCAATCTTCTGGCTACCTGATGTGAATAGTAGACTCATTGGAAAAGACCTTGATGCTGGGAAAGACTGAAGACAAAGGGAGAAGGTGGTGAGGGAGGATGAGATGGTTAGATAGTATCACTGACTCAGTGGACATGAATTTTAGCAAATTCCAGGAGATAGTATAGAACAGGGAAGCCTGGTTTCCTGGAGTCCATGGGGTTGCAAAGAGTCAGACACAACAACGATTGCAAGTAGACTTCCTGCCACTTTCAACTATTCTTCTGCTTGGAAAGACACACTTGAGGACTTGGTTCTGTGAAATAGTCTTATTTAGCAACATTCACTACCTCAAACCACAGTTTGCTTGTTAGTTTTTTGTTTTTTTTTTTAAACCAATGTCCTTGTCTTTAAATCAAGAAAGATATTTTCCAATTCACATCTGTCTTCATTGGAACCCTGTGATACTACATTCCATTTTTTAATGCATGAAAAACTCAACAGATACTTTGAATTCTCTGGACACTTAAAGATATTCTAAGTCTTGTCTTAATATGTTCCATCTGTATGTTGATAACAGAAACATTACTGCTTCCAGAGAAACTGTTCTTTTGAACTCTAGACCTATAGACCTTGGACATTTCTGTTTGAGTTTCAGACAGAAACATAAGCTTAACATTTTCAAAAATTGAATTTATAAGTGATGTGTGAGCGCATGTGCTCAATCACTCAGTTTGTGTTGGACTCTTTGCAACCCCATGGACTGTAACCCACCAGGTTCCTCTGTCCACAGAATTTTCCAGGAAAGAATACTTGAGGGAGTTTCCATTTCCTCTTTGGGGGATCTTCCTAACCCAGGGATCGAACCTACATCTCTTGTGTCTTCTCCACTGGCTTGCGGATTCTTTACTGACTGTACCACCTGGGAAATTCCTTGTAAATCTGGCCTTCTTGTATTTCCCATGCAAGTAAAATACACCATCCATAAGCAAATACATTGAGAATATTTCCATATTCTACCTTTTCCTCTGTTCCTCAATTTCAATAACTCAATAGGTAGAGACAGTCCCTATTTTGCACAATTTTAATACATATGAATTTTACTTACCATAGTATAATCAAATAACATCAGTTCTCCAAAAACACAGTTCAAATACCAAATACCACATTATGTTAATCATCAAAGTTACATAAATCACTATACAGACAAGCATATCATGGTTAGTGACCAATCATGTCATTTCTCTCACGTTTGTTCATGCCCGTTCACTGCATATGTTATCTGTTCACACTCAGACAAGACAGTACTGGTGTTGCTTCTTTGACTCCCAACGATAATTCTGTATGCTATTTTATAAAAATTGATAATCAAAAGGGAGAATTGGTCAACAAATACGAACATTCAACAGGACTGTTCTTAAATGCCAGAAGTGACATTCAACTTGAATGCAAATGAAATTATTCGAAGAAATAGTTAACAGTGGGAATATTGACTCTATCCCTGTCAGACTCTATCTATGTAGCCACAAGATCTTAGGAAATACACATAAATGAGAAAGCCACTTTAGACTGAAAGGATGAAGATATCCCAGAGATAGCATTGCCTATAAAATAGAGGCATTTCAAGACATTGAATGTACAAAAGACAAAATGGTGACTTCTTGTCACATTTTTTTTTTTTTTTTTTCTTCTCACTTTGTCTCCAAGACCTTAAACCGAGAGCCTCCAGGCAGTCAGTCACGTGGTGCTGGAGCTGCTATGGCACCGGAATGGAACCCGCCAGCCACAGGCAGACCAGCAGGTCACGAACAGTGCTCTCTTGTCACATTTTGACTCAAATTTAGAATAGAGGATGAGAATTCTCCAACAGACAGTCAAAATGCGTATTCAGTTCAGTTCAGTTCAGTTGCTCAGTCGTGTCCGACTCTTTGCGACCCCATGAATTGCAGCACGCCAGGCCTCCCTGTCCATCACAAACTCCCAGAGCTCACTCAGACTCACGTCCATCGAGTCAGTGATGCCATCCAGCCATCTCATCCTCTGTCATCCCTTTCTCCTCCCGCCCCCAATCCCTCCCAGCATCAGAGTCTTTTCCAATGAGTCAACTCTTCACATGAGGTGGCCAAAGTACTGGAGTTTCAGCTTTAACATCATTCCTTCCAAAGAAATCCCAGGGCTGATCTCCTTCAGAATGGACTGGTTGGATCTCCTTGCAGTCCAAGGGACTCTCAAGAGTCTTCTCCAACACCACAGTTCAAAAGCATCAATTCTTTGGCGTTCAGCCTTCTTCACAGTCCAACTCTCACATCCATATATGACCACAGGAAAAACCATAGCCTTGACTAGGTGGACCTTTGTTGGCAAAGTAATGTCTCTGCTTTTGAGTATGCTATCTAGGTTGGTCATAACTTTCCTTCCAAGGAGTAAGCGTCTTTTAATTTCATGGCTGCAGTCACCATCTGCAGTGATTTTGGATAATGTAAATTATAAATTAAGAAGAAAGCAAGAACTGCTCAAACCACTCATAAGTTTTTATGAAAATATGATGTACTTAACCAACACAACATTGTGAAGTAATTGTCCTCCAATTAAAAAATAAAAGAGGAAAAAAGATATAATGCACTTCAACTCTCAATGTTTCTAATGTTGTGTTATAACATACTATGTAAATAGTACCAATGCAATGAACATGAACTTGGACAAACTTTGGGAATGGTAAGGGACAGGGAGGCCTGGCATGCTGCAGTCCATGGGGTTGCAAAAAGTCAGACATGACTGGGTGACTGACCAAAAGCAACAGTGTAAATAGTAGTTTTATTATTTTTGCATTTCCTATAAATTTTAACTAATTGAAGAGACTTTTAAATATTTTAACAAATATGTTATTTTAACAAATATATCAAGAATTACTATAAAATTTCCCATTGAATATTGGACTACTACACATGGTTTCAGCTTTCACAAGTGTTTTTACAATGCTGCACTTCTATATGAATTGACAATTGTCTATATACTGGATCCTTCTTTCTCAGTATTCTTCCAGTCTAGCTTCTATAGTCCATCCCATTTCTGCTATCATTATCAGGACATAAGCATCTATTATCTGAAATATTATTAATATAATCATTTATTAAGTTGTTTTTTCCCCTACAATTTAGATTGAGATTTCTAGAAAGCTGTTCTTTCTAGCAAGTTCCTATATTTAAATTTTCTCTGTAATTTTCCACTGCTATCAGGATGAAGTCCACATTTCCTAACATGACTAAAAGGATCATTATTTTCTAGTGCCTAGAGTACTCCAGTGACATTTCTAAATGTCTCAAAATATGTACTCTAGTCCTATTTCAATATTTTCAGTTTTCCAACTACTTTAGAATTATTTTGCCTCAAAATGTGGATTTATTCATTTATTTCAGTAATTTTAGAGGATCTAGTATGTTCCAGGTATGTAAAATTAAAGTAAGCATATATGTGTGTATGTATAATTTTTGGTAAAATTTAGAGAATGACTCCTAATCCTTCCAGAGCCATTTGAAAGTGATTATTAAGTAAATAAGTAATAATTAATATGCAATTTTATACTTACATAAAAATAGATGCAGCTTTAAGAGAGTATAATTGGAAAAGTTTAGGGTGAGATCAGGTAAAACATCTCTGAACTAGTGTCGGTATTGAATTTGTAAAGATTTTTACAATGGCAATGGGTGCTGGGAAAAATAAAAGTGGAAGTTATAGCATTCTATCGGAGAAGGCAATGGCACCCCACTCCAGTACTCTTGCCTGGAAAACCCCATGGTTGGAGGAGCCTGGTAGGCTGCAGTCCATGGGGTCGCTAAGTCAGACACGACTGAGCAACTTCACTTTCACTTTTCACTTTCAGTTTTGACTTTCATGCATTGGAGACGGAAATGGCAACCCACTCCAGTGTTCTTGCCTGGAGAATCCCAGGGACGGGGGAGCCTGGTGGGCTGCTGTCTATGGGGTTACACAGAGTTGGACACGACTGAAGTGACTTAGCAGCATAGCATTCCATGCAGATAAATAGTACAAGCAAGATCTTACATATGGTGTCTTATTCAGGATTATTTATTCCTAGAAAATGGAGAGATTAAGAAGCAGGTTAGGGAAAGAGGGAAGAGAATGCAAATTTTAAAGTGGTAGATCACATAGGTCTAAAGATCATTCTAAATGCACATGTATGTAAACATGATAGCATGTAATTCAGTGATACAGAAAACTGGAAAAGAGCCGATATTGGCTGGGGATAGCGTGATAAAGAAGAAACTTATGAAAAACTCTAGTAGAGTGACTAGAAGACAGGTTTATACAAAACTCAGACACTAAGTCTAGACTAGAGATTTAAAAAAGTATTTTTTATTATATTAGCAATTTGAAATCAGTAAGTAGTGAAGTTCTATTATATTTTATATTTTCTTTAGGGAGCATATGGGAAAGTAGAGAAAAGTTTCTTTTTTTTTTTTTTTTTTTAATTTGTTTGTTTGTTTTTTATTTTTGTTGTTAGGTCACTAAGTTGTGCCCAACTCTTTGTGGCCCTGTGGGTTGTAGCCTGCCGGTTTCCTCTGTCCATGGAATTTTTTTTTTTTTTTTTTTTTTTTAGGCAAGCATACTAGAGTGGATTGCCATTTTCTTCTCCAGGGGATCTCCCAGATCAGGGATTGAATCTGTGTCTCCTACATTGGCAGGCAGATTCTTTACCTCTGAGCCACCAGGGAAGCCCCAAAGAAAAGTACCTAGACCCAGTCAAGGAAATACTCCAATATTTAATGGCCAGGGAAGGAGGGGAGAGAACACAGAGTAAACTGGGAAGGTAAGAGGTAAAGCAGTATAGTATGCTAACACATAATTAAAAAACAGATGGTCTTAAAAAAATATATATATAGTGCTAAATGCACTTGTGAGCTAAAACAAACAAACAAAGAAATAGGAATGGTAAACATATCTTGGCTTTAGTGATGTTGAGGCTATTGGCCTCATGATTTAGTTTGCATGATCTGTGTAGAAGAGTAGATGTGGATAGAGTTAGGTGTGTTATAAATGAAGGAGAGAAAAAGGTAAGAGTATATTTGTGTGTGTGCATGTGTGTGTGTGTGTTAGACTTTGTAGAGCAGGTATAGTGCATAAGAAAATTGTGTCTTTGTCTTATGACAGCAGCAATTCCTCTTTTTCTAACTGAAGGGAAGAAGAGCATGATGGGTGTATATGGCATAGATCTCATTATTTAGTTTTTGAAATTTGGAGAGCATTCTATGCGATGGTTTCTGTTTTCTCTTTTATACAAATAGTATAGTTAACTTACTGAGAATAGGAAGTTGTTTTAGGAATTTAGCCACAGGAGCAGATGGATAAGGGGACATGGAGAAGAGGAATTCAACAAAGGGGCCATAGTTTGCCATTTTATATATGCATCGCACACATTGCTGCCACATTGTGAAATGGACAGGAAGACTTTAGACCAATTATTGAAGTATTTGTTTCCATTCAGGATAATAAAGAGAAGTTCAGCAGGTGACAGCATTAAAATGAGGAGATGATGACATACATATCCAAATGGCATGAATCATAAAAGAGAAGTCTTAGTATCATGAAGATGGAAGGGTGAAGTACTAGAAGTGGCAATGGTGACAGTTGCTGTGTTTGGGAGACTCAACCTGATTTTAAACATCCCTTAGAGGTGTTGTTTCCTAGAGTATTCCTCAAAAATCCTACATGCAAATATCATAGCCTTGGAGTTTGTTAACTAGGGAATACAATATATGGCATCTATGAAAATATTAAATGCCCTATTAAAATTGAGGCAGTCAGTAAATCTTTTCAATTGAAAATAGACTTAGGCAAAGTGGTAAGTTATGTGGCTCTTCCATGAAATCTTACATGCTTAAGTTGAGAGAGCGCCGAGTTGCAATTAAAAAATATATAAGCAAAAGCAAGAATTAAGTCTATAAAGAATATATAGATGTGACATATAATTAGAATATTGGGATAATTCTAATAAATTTTACTAAGAAGCTGACTACATTTTTGTGACAATTGCATTGCCAAAATATCTACAGGTTGGAGAAAATAGACTATGAATATTTGAGACTTAAAATTACCCTTGTACTGAGTCAGCAATAGACAAGAAGTCAGCTGGAAAAACCACTCAGGTACCAAGATGGTCATATTCCCTAGTATCTTCATTACAGTTTTCAAAGATCAGGTATGTATGTATGTATGTATATATATATATATATATATATATATATATTCATATATCTATCTATATATATAATCAAAATATATATCTATGTCTCTAAGAAGCAGGAGACATGGAGAATAAATAAGAGAACCACATTTCTGGTGACTGAATTGAGCAGATTTTAAAGAGTTTAATTGGCAAGGATTTGTCTTGTATATCAAACATACTCTAAGTTGTTCTTTACTTGCAGTCTTTCTACAAATGAGAGACCTGATTAAAGAGAATATAAAAACACCTTCCAAATAAAAAAAAAATCAAGAAAATGGGGGGATTGAATGCAGAAGTGAGAAGCTTGGCGGTGTTGTCCTGAACTCAGTCTCTCTGTGGTTAGAAGATAGTCTACATTGAGTATCTGATTACCTTCCTTTCGGTTCTAATTACCACCACCTGGTGGATTCTTTTCCTGCTCCTACCTGATGCTTCTCTGAATTAGTTAGAGCAGGTGCTGTTTCCCTTAATAGCAGAGTCAGAGCAATCACCCTGATGTGCCCATATCTATAGTAATGATTCTCATAATTTAACTAAAGTTACACTTTGATTATAGTTGAATCTAGGCAGAATTAAATCAGATTGCATATATATATGCATATACATATATAGACACATGATTTTTCAAAAATGATGCAACTAAAATACTCTTTATTTCACTATGTCTGGGTATATTAAAAAATTTGAATTGACAGGAATGAAGAAGCACTTGTGATAGTAGGGACATTAATAATAGGCTAGTTTACTTCAAAATTCTTTAAAAGTATAATCCAGGTCTTGGGTATACATGTGCATGAGTGCATGCTAAGTTGCTTCAGTCATGTCCGACTCTTTGCAACCCCATGGACTGTAGCCCTCCAGGTTCCTCTGCCATGGGATTTTCCAGGTGAGAATCCCAATGTGTGTCACCTTGCCCTCCTCCAGGGGATCTTCCCAAACCAGGGATCAAACCAGTGTCTCTTACTTCTCATGCATTGTCAGGCTAGTCCTTTACCACTAGCATCATCTGGGAAGCCCCTGAGTATATATAGATGATAAGAAACAGTCTGTGTCCTCAAGGAGACTCTGATTTGAATGGGCATTTAGGCAAAGAGATACCATGTCTGGGTTTTCCAGGTGGTGTACACAACCTGCCTTCCCATGCAGAAGACATAAGAGACAAGGGTTTGATCCCTGGGTCTGGGATACTGCAGTATTATTGCCTGGAGAATTCCGCAGACTGAGGAGCCTGGAGGGCTACAGTCCATGGGGTAGCAAATAGTCAGACATGACTGAAATGACTTAGCACGCATGTACATATCCCATGTCCAGCAGCTTGAGGCCGCCCTGGGATGTTTCTTCCATCCAGTTAGGTGTTTATTTGCCTGAGGAAATAACTTCCTCCTGGAAAGTGTATATAAATTATCCTGTTGATAAAAAGACAATGTAAAAAATGTAGTCAAAGAACAATCCCCTAATTAATAAGATATGGGGGAATTCTGAGTTTAATGTGATACTTACCTTTGGGGTTTGACTTCTGACTTCATTCAAATGTTTATCTTTTAAGAGAAACATTTTAAATTTGAAAGTGTTTTTGTATCTTTTTGTGTTTGTGTGTGTGTAGGCACACCCTTGATTATGGTGAGTTCTCAGCACACATTCAAGATTGCCTCAGTATATGTCCTAGGTTGATGGTTTTACCTATTTCCTCTAACCACTTTAAGAATATATTTATATTATGGTCCAGAATTCACTAAACCGTACTTACTTTGTTGATGCTGTCTAATAATTCATTTTGCATTTTAGTCTATTCTTACTTTAGTTAAAATTTCATTCTGCTACATAGGTTCCACAATCATTAGTAAATTGCAATGTGTACTTTAGAAGAACTCTACAAAGAAGGACCTTGGTAACTCATTAACCTGACTTAAAATAATGATTTGTTCTATACCATGTGAAGATACAAGATGCCACGTAATAAGCAAGTGTCTCCTTAAATCTATATTCCTCTGTGTAAAATCTCAGACAGTAACTGACACACAAAGAGAAGTAATGGAACCTGAACTTCATAGATCAGCATTAGGATTGTGACTATTCTCAAACTCTTTTTTTAATATCTTAAGACTCCTAAGACATTTGTTTCAAAAAAACTTGATTAGACTTCCTTGGTGGTACAGTGGATGGGAATCTGCCTCCTAATGCATGGGCTCAGTCCCTGGTTCACAGCAATTCCACATGCTGCAGAGCAACTAAAGCCCGTGTGCCACAAATACTGACCTTGTGTTCTAGAGCCTGTGAGTCACAACTCCTGAGCCTGAGTGGAACACTGCTGAAGCCTGCATGCCTCGAGCCTGTGCTCTGCAACAAGAGAAGTCACCACAATGAGAAGCCCATGCATCACAACTAGAGAAAGGCCACATGCAGCAACAAAGACCCAGTGCAACCAAAGAGAAATAAATAACTTGAAAAGCTCAATCAAGATCTTGAGCAACAGTAGATAGTGCATTCGAAAAGATGAAAGAGCCAGTGTATTATTGGAGTGTGATATACATTGTTCCTAAGCAATCTGCTGTTAGGAATTGTTCATTATAGACTATTCACATAATTCACTCTCATTTTAGAGATAGTAAAATAAGAGTCTTTTTGAAATGTGTACGATACTGCAGGCATCCTTGAGGCAAACTCCAGAATTTATTTTTAACATTTGATTGTCATACAATTGAAAATGTGAAGTAAATTTTTAATCACTTGAAGGATAATGGTTTTATGCTAAGTCACTTGCAGTCATTTCTGACTCTGTGCGATCCCATAGACGGCAGCCCACCAGGCTCCCCCGTCCCTGGGATTCTCCAGGCAAGAACACTGGAGTGGGTTGCCATTTCCTGCTCCAGTGCATGAAAGTGAAAGGTGAAAGTGAAGTTGCTCTGTTGTGCCCGACTCTTATTGACCCCATGGACTGCAGCCTACCAGGCTCCTCCATCCATGGGATTTTCCAGGCAAGAGTACTGGAGTGGGGTGCCATTGCCTTCTCTGAATGGTTTTATATTTAACACTAAATACATGATCTATGTAACCATAGCCCCAAAGGAAGCAGGCATGCTTAACAAACTAATTGTGATCAAACATAACCTGAAAATTGGACACTGATTGCACCAAGAATCTGCTCTCTTTCATCTTCTGTATGAATCCTTTGTGACTTTCTTTGACCTCAGCTATTGTCTTAATTAAAAAGCATATACTGATAATTTCAATGTTTATCTGACACTAGTTTTTAAATTAAGGTCTTAGCAAAATTTTAAATTGAAATACATATGTGAAGCCTTTGGAAATAACATCTGTTTAAAGACAATAGCCTCTGGACAAAGAAAAATAACCCTTTGCCTGCTTGCCAAATCATATTACTGTCAAAACTTGAATGAAGTAAGAGGCTCAATTACTCACTTTTGTCTGCTGACAGATGCATGAAGAAACTTACTTACTTTTTGCCTTAATTCATTTGAAGATAAAGAAGATAAAGAAGCCTGACTCCTTTTGTCTACCTGCTATGTGAACCTGCTTTCAAACACCAGGATAATTTACTTCACTAGTTAATGAGGTTTCACTCGATTATTCATTGTTAAAATTTGTATTCTTAGTTGTTAAAACTATATAGTACCCTTAGACTTTTAATAATAGTCACCCCATTTTAATACTAAGAACATAGTTCACATATAATAAAGGAAAATATTCAGAAAGTTCTGTTTTAAAGGAAAATATCTAACATGTTTTTCAAGTTACAAAATCAAGGCACCAATTATTTCCTCATCATAAAGTGTCATTATAAAATCTATCTTTAGTGAGCAAAGTAATGTTAAAATAATAACCATAATGATAAGAGAAATTTAAAATTTCATCTTTTCACCCTGGCTAAGCCTCAGGTGATGTCCCTTTTAGTAGAGCAGGTGGTCTCACCCAAAATTTCTGAGCAAGCCTCTTTTTTTTTTTTCCCCAATAAAAACACCTTGCAAAGAAATAGCTACAGATATGCGGAGCATATTGTCCTATTTATTTCTGTATTGTTTTCTAATTATTAAGATATAATTTTATACTATTAATTTACTTTTGATGGGTACATTTCAACTTTTAGCTAAAGTATTTTAGGAAGGATTAATAATGTGATTAATGTATAGATTTGTGAATTTGCATGTGAATCACATATTGCAGAATCGGATCCTTGGTTTGTAAACCCTTCCTGCCCTCCTTCCACCCTGAAACTGATTGATTCAGCTCAAATTCTATCAAATAATATCTTGTATTTTTCTGAATCTGTTATTAGTATTGTAGAGGAAAAGGATGGTTTTATTTTCTTTATATTAATTTTAAAATATGGCTGTTCCCACACATTGGAATGTTTATCTTTCATTTTGAGTTTCCTTAAATAATTTTCTTATTCCATTCACCTTCTGGCTTATCTCTCCTACTTCCACTGTAACTGCTTCCCTATTTCATCAGTACTAGATTTTTAAGCACGTTTTTTAGGATAACCAGATTATTGTTTTATAAAATGTATAGTTATAAGTGGAGAAGGCGATGGCACCCCACTCCAGTACTTTTGCCTGGAAAATCCCATGGATGGAGGAGCCTGGTGGGCTGCAGTACATGGGGTCGCTAAGAGTCGGATACGACTGAGTGACTTCACTTGCACTTTTCACTTTCATGCATTGGAGAAGGAAATGGCAACCCACTCCAGTATTCTTGCCTGGAGAATCCCAGGGACGGGGGAGCCTGGTGGGCTGCTGTCTATGGGGTTGCACAGAGTTGGACACGACTGAAGTGACTTAGCAGTAGCATAGTTATAAGAGCAACAAAATGCCAGCTACTCCTTCTTTTAAGGTTATTATTCTATAATTTGAACTTAATTGTAATGGCATTTGATAATAATTCAAAGTCTAAAACTGGGTACAGTAGGGCACATCAGTTCAGTTCAGTTACACAGTCATGTCTGACTCTGCGAGCCCAGGGACTGCAGCGTGCCAGGCTTCCCTCTCCATCACCAACTTCTGGAGCTTGCTCAAACTTGTGTCCTTTGAGTCGATGGTGCCATCCAACCATCTCATCCTCTGTCATCCCACAGACTTCTTATTTGAGGATATAATTACAGAAGGAAAAAGGCAGTGGAACTCTCAATCAATAATAGAGGACAATCTCAAAGATTTATGATGACCTTTACTTTAAATATGGCCAAATGTAGGTAAGATGTCATGTCAAAGGGAGGGTAGTTTCTTACATGGAAAAAAGAGACCTTTGAAGTTATGGCAGTGGAAACTTAGATTCAGTTAAAGGTGAATACAAAAAGAAATACAGATATTTTAAATTTTAACCTCTTAATACTAAAGCTAGTAACTCTTTCCAAGTAGGGTGGCCACACACCTTTGACAACTGTGTGACATATCTTCTCTTTGGGAGAAATGAGAAATACTGGATGCTTGGGGCTGGTGCACTGAGACCACCCAGAGGGATGGTATGGGGAGGGAGGAGGGAGGGGGTTTCAGGATGGGGAACATGTGTATACCTGTGGCGGATTCATGTTAATGTATGGCAAAACCAATACAATATTGTGAAATAATTAACCTCCAATTAAAATAAATAAATTTATTTTTTTTAAAAGATAAAATAGAAGGCCCTCTCTAAATCTCAGATTTTGGAATTAAGGATTCTTGGTGAAATTTTTAAATTGACACACTTTAATATGAAAGTTAAAGTGTTAGTTGCTCAATCCTGTCTGACTCTGTGAGTCCATGAACTTTAGCCCATTATGCTTCTCTGTCCATGGAATTCTCCAAGCAAGAATACTACAGTCAGTTGCCATTCCCTTCTCCCAGGGATCTTCTTGATTCAGGGATCAAACCCAAGTCTCCCACATTGCTGCTGCTGCTAAGTCACTTCAGTCGTGTCCGACTCTGTTTGACCCCATGGACGGCAGCCCACCAGGCTCCCCTGTCCCTGGGATTCTCCAGGCAAGAATACTGGAGTGGGTTGCCATTTCCTCCTCCAATGCATGAAAGTGAAAAGTGAAAGTGAAATGACTCAGTCATGTCCGACTCTTAGTGACCTCACGGACTGCCGCCTACCAGGCTCCTCTGTCAGGGAAGCCCCTTTAAAGGAAAAGAAGGAGTCAAAATACAAGATGCAACTTGTGGTATGAAAATATAGAAAGCAAATGATCTTTATAAGGATTTGCATTCATGTTTACAGAATTTAGGACCATGGTACTGGTTTATTCTTTTTTATAATATATCACATACTTATTGTCTATTTGGTAATCAATAAACTAAAGAAAGCTATTACCAGGTGTTATATTTTAAGTGGGAACACACTACTACTATTTTGGGAAATCTCCTATTTCCATGTTACAACCCATAGGCATACCGTGGTATGTGAGGATGCACAAAGTAACACAAATCATCTTGGAATAAGCTGATAATTCTGCAGTGGTCAATAATCCGTTCATATTTGCAATATCTGTCTTTCACATTCTTTTAAGTCTCTACATTTAAAAATCATCTTCAATGATAGTATTTTTTTTTACAATATTTCATACCTGAATAACGTTTGACATACTTTACCTTACATACAGCACATGTAAATATAAGAATAATATTTTCCTTTCTCTTTTCTTCCCTCACTTTGAAATACTTTGCTACCAAATAAACCAAAGGAGTTAATACATCATATCCTGAGAGGTCTTCCATATCTGTAGCAAGGCTGTTGTCTCTTGAGTGCCACATCAGACTGGAGACCCTCAAGTGTACTGTAACAGATAGCTTATCACTTCTGCAAGAGTTATTGAAACATGCAACGAAATCCTTGCTTGTACAATTTGACCTTGATGTGTCCCTGAATTCTAGCAGACTGAAAACAGAGTCTACTGTAAAGAGTGTTATAAACTGAGTATTAGGTCTGAAAAACAGAAAATGGAAAGAAAACAGTGAATTATATTCCTGGAAGAAGCATATGGTTTCATATTTATAGCTAGTATTTCTTTGACTTACAAAACCCAGAAAAATACATATTAATAATGTATGTTAAAGGAGAAGTTTAAGGTTGAAGGGGCTTTCCAGGTGGCTCAGTGGTAAAGAACCCGCTTGCCAATGCAGGAGATGCAGGAGACACTGGTTCAATCCTTGGGTCAGGAAGATCCCCTGGAGGAGGAAATTGTGACCCATGCCAGTATTCTTGCCTGGAGAATCCCATGGACAGAGGAGGCTGGTGGATTACAGTCCATGGGATCATAAAGAGTCAGACATGACTGAGTGACTGAGCACACACACACATTGCACAAATTTAGTTCTCTCAACATATGATTCAAAGCTGACATTGCTTAATTGGTAGAAACTTAAGGGTGAACAAGATGTGACATGTCTCAGTTTTTATGAATTTCAGTTCATAAAATCCAAGTGTTTAATGAAACATAGAATAGTATATTATTTCTTTTTAATAATGACTGTTTCTTTTAATGGCTTCTTTAATAGGATTGTGGTCTTTAATGTGTTTTCCTACATTAAAACATCAAATATATGTATGACTTCCATGAAAAGGGTTCAATACCCGTTTGTACCTCTTAGCTGTGTACTTCTCCAATGTCAAAGCAGACAATTGCAAATATAGCTAGTAAATTAAAATCAAAGTAATGTTTCTAGTAGCGAACACATATTTTACATGCAAGAGAGAAATTTTCCATGCAAACCTGCCAAAACTTTAAAAATGAACTGGCCCCCATATACCCAGCTCTTGAAAACATCATAGCACATCTCAACATGAACATATGTTGGATAAATTATAACCATGATTTTACTAAAGCTTTCTTGCCCTTATAGAATGAAATATAAGAAAAACATGACATTATTCATTTATCCATTCATTCATCTCTGTATCTGTATTTACTTATTTAGTTGTTTATTCATACTACTATTTTTTCCCCACAACATTAAGGTAAATGTTGAACTACAATCCAAACAGTAAGAAGAATCCACACAAACACTGAAATTTGAGTATTACTTCGACTTGGTTTAAATAAAAGAATTCTGAGTCCTCATCCTGTCTATTATAAGATGGTTTTTACCCCTAATTGAAGGTTTTCCTCTCACTGTACCTCCAGGAACACAGGGAACACACAGAGACCAGGAAGTCACCTTAATAATACTTAGTGTTTTTGCTTTCAGTTCTCAAAGCAACCACACTTCTTGCTCTCCTGGAAACCCCACAGAACACAGTTGTCTTTTTTTATTATTATTATTTTATTTCCCTGGAATCCTGCAAGAGGAAACTGATTTTAATGTTACATTGTCAATATTCTCTCAATACAGGAGAATTTGAATGAAGAAATCCACTCTATGTGAGGACAGATATTCAAAAAGCTCCTTTGAAAGTACTGCTCTAATTTGATTGTACCCACTGGCTGGCCATCTGTAGTCACCATATGCAGTAAGGGTGGATGTTCTTTAAAATAGCTTTCTGTCTTGTTAGTTATCTAAATTCATTACTAAAATAAGAACAAACAAAACCACTTCTATTATAATAATTCTCACTTTTAATATACATAAAATTTGAGTGTCTAACTCCTTTTAGAAAAAAATAACATTCTCTTAATGCACACATATTATGTAGCACCATTTATAATGGTAAAAGAACCTATACAGTAGACAATTGCTACCAAATATATTACCTTATTGTTCAAAGTATTGCTATATTGTATCAAATTTCTAACCAAATCAATCAGGAAGGGGTTGTAATACTGTTTAGGAACCAAAATAATCTGTTTTCTGACAGGTTTTTCAGGCAGGAGGAATATGATACTAAATGGAAATTTGGATCTACATTAAAGGCATTAAAAGTTCTCAGAAATGGTCAAAATTGAGTAAATATAACATGAATTGCTCTCACTCAATCCCTTTTTCCAAATTTTTTTCTAAAACAAAATTTATAATGAATGACATATTGGTTACAACACTAATAATGCATGTTGGGCATATAGCAGACATGGAAGTAAAATGTGTGATATTTTTATTCAGGTGATTTATTTGCAGAAACATAATAGTCTACATCAGTGGTTCTCAACTTCCCTCCTAGTATATTTGGCAAAACTGGAGACATTGTTGGTTGAGTTTTGTTATCACAATAGGTGGGTGTTTCCTGATATCTAGTAGGCACAGGCCAGTGGTGCTGCTGAACATCCTGTAATACACAGGACAGTTCCTCCCAACAAAGAGTTATCCCACTCAGAATTTCAGTAGTGCCACTAGGAGAAATTTGTGTCTAGATAGAAAGTCCTTAGGAATTGATCAAAAGCCATTAAAGCTACTAAGCAATTTTTGCAAGTTTCAGGTCAGGATATAAGTAGGTTTATTTCTATTACTTTTTAATATTTTAAATTTATTGGAGTATAGTTGATTTACAATGTCTTAGTTTCAAAAGCACAGAAAAATTATTCAGTTATACATTATATATGTATATATATTATATATACTCATTTATTCTTTTTTCTATTTTTTTTTTTCAGTTGGGAGTTAAGTTTTATTTGGGGCAAAATGAGGACTGCAGCCCAGGAGGCAGCACCTCAGATAGCTCTGAGAGACCGCTCCATAGAGGTAGTGGGGGAAGTTCAATGTATAAGGGTTTTTTTTTTTTTAAATTAAATTTTTTTTTTTATTTTTTAAATTTTATTTAATTTAACTTTACAATATTGTATTGGTTTTTCCATATATCAAAATGAATCTGCCACAGGTATACATGTGTTCCCCATCCTGAACCCTCCTCCCTCCTCCCTCCCCATACCCTCCCTCTGGGTCGTCCCAGTGCACCAGCCCCAAGCATCCAGTATCCTGCATCGAACCTGGACTGGCGACTCGTTTCATAGATGATATTATACATATTTCAATGGCATTCTCCCAAATCATCCCACCCTCTCCCTCTCCCACAGAGTCCAAAAGACTGTTCTATACATCAGTGTCTCTTTTGCTGTCTCGTATACAGGGTTATTGTTACCATCTTTCTAAATTCCATATGTATGCGTTAGTGTACTGTTTTGGTGTTTTTCTTTCTGGCTTACTTTTCTCGTATAGGTTATCATAGAATATTGAGTAGTGTGCCTTCCACTACACAGTAGATCCTTGTTGGTTATCTGTCTTATATATAGTAGTGTGCATGTGTTCATCCCATGCTCCTAATTAATGCCCCCCCCCCCCACAATATTATTACCATTTTGTAAACATAAACTTGTTTTCTATATTTGTAAGGCTGTTTCTGTTTTGTATCTTTCTCAAATTGGATTTCACATATGAGTGATATTATATGATCTTTGTCTGACTGACTTAGTATGATATTCTCTAGGTCCATCCATGTCCATTGCAAATGGCATTATTTCATCTGTTTGTACACAATCTTCTTTACCCATTTCATTGTCAGGTTGCTTCCAGTTCTTGGCTATTATAAATTATAAATAGTGCTACAATGAACAGTGTGGTGCATATATCCTTCTGGATTATGGTTTTCTCTGGTTATATGCCCAAGAGTGAAATTGCTAGATGATATGATAGTTTTAAGTTTTTAAGGAACCACAATACTGTTCTGCACAGTGGTTGTACCAATTTACATTCTCACCAGGAATGTAGGAGGGTTCCTGTTCCTCCACACCCTCTCCAGCATTTACTGTTTGTAGACTTTTTGATGATGACCATTCTGACCTCATTGTTAGGTTTTGACTTGAACTTCTCTGATAATTAATGATGTTGAGCATCTTTTTACATCCTCTTTAGCCATCTGTATGTCTTCTCTGGAGAAAAGTCTACTTAGACAATCTGCCCATTTTTTGATTGGGTTGTCTTTTTTTAACATAGAGCTGCATAAGCTGTATATTTTGGAGCTGAATCCCTTCCAGTCACATCTTTTGCAAATATATTTTCTCCCATCCTGTGGGTTTTGAAAGTGAAGTGAAGTCACTCAGTTGTGTCCAACTCTTTGCAATCCCATAGACTGTAGTCTACCAGGCTTCTCTGTCCATGTAATTTTCCAGGCAAGAGTACTGGAGTGGGTTGCCATTTCCTTCTCCAGGGGATCTTCCCAACCCAGGGATCAAACCCAGGTCTCCAGCATTGCAGGCAGATGCTTTACCCTCTGAGCCACTAGGGAAGCCCCCTGTGGGTATAAGTAGGTTTAATATACAAAATCAAATATGTATCTACACACTGAACAAGCAGCTGTTAACAGAAAATGAATAAGGACCATTAAAAGTAGTATCAAAACATAAAGTGGCTAGAAATAAATTTATCAAGATGTCTTGAGTTCTGTTTATTCACTCAGTTATGTCTGACTCTTTGAGAACCCATAGACTGAAGCATGCCAGCCTTCCCTATCCATCACCAACAGCTGGAGCTTGCTCAAACTTATATCCATAGAGTCGGTGATGCCATGCAACCATCTCATCCTCTGTTGTCCGCTTCTCCTTCTGCCTTCAATCTTTCCCAGCATCAGGGTCTTTTCCAGTGAGTCAGTTCTTCACATCAGGTGGCCAAAGTATTGGAGCTTCAGCTTCAGCATCAGTCCTTCCAATGAATATTCAGGACTGGTTTCCTTTAGGATGGAGTGGTTGGATCTCCTTGCAGTCCAAGGGACTCTCAAGAGTCTTCCCCAATACCACAGTTCAAAAGCATCAATTCTTTGGTGCTCAGCTTTCTTTATAGTCCAATTCTCACATCCATACATGACTACTAGAAAAACCATGGCTTTGACAGAATGGACGTTTGTTGGCAAAGTAATGTCTCTTCCTTTTAATATGCTGTCTAGGTTGGTCATAACTTTTCTTCCAAGGAGCAAGTGTCTTTTAATTTGATGGCTGCAGTCACCATCTGCAGTGATTTTGGAACCCCCCAAAATAAAGTCTCACATTGTTTCCACTGTTTCCCCATCTATTTGCCATGAAGTGATGGGACCAGATGCCATGTTCTTAGTTTTCTGAATGTTAAGTTTTAAGCCAACTTTTTCACTCTCCTCTTTCACTTTCATCAAGAAGCTCTTTAGTTCTTCTTCGCTTTCTGCCATAAGGGTGGTGTCATCTGTGTATCTGAGGTTATTGTTATTTCTCCCAGCAATCTTGATTCCAGCTTGTACTTCATCCAGCCTGACATTTTGCATGATATGCTCTGCACGTAAGTTAAACAAGCAGGGTGACAATATAAAACCTTGACGTACTCCTTTCAAGACCTGTGCAATCAAACCTACTAATCATTCCTGCTTAAATTGAAGGAATATCTAAATCATGATTTTTTAAATGTATTAAATTATAATTGAAGAATAATTGCTTTACAGAATTTTGTTGTTTTCTGTCAAACCTCAACATGAGTCAGCCATAGGTATACATATTTCCCTTCCCTCTTGAAACTTCCTCCCCTCTCCCTCCCCATCCCACCCATCTAGTTTGATACAGATCCCGTTTGTGTTCCCTGAAACATACAGCAGATTCCTATTGGCTATCTATTTTACATATGGTAATGTAAGTTTCCATGTTACTCTCTCCATACATCTCACCATATCCTCTCCTCTTCCTATGTCCACAGGTCTGTTTTCTATGTTTCTCCATTGCTGCCCTGCAAATAAATTCTTTAGCACCATCCTTCTAGATTCCATATATATGTTTTAGTGTATGGTATTTATCTTTCTCTTTCTGTATAATAGACTCTAAGTTCATCTACCTCATTAGAACTGACTCAAATGCATTCCTTTTTATGGCTGAGTAATATTTCATTGTACATATGTACCAGATATTCTTTATGCATTCATCTGTCAGTGGACATCTAAGTTGCTTCCATACTCTAGCTATTGTAAATAGTGCTGCAAAGAACACTGGGGTACATGTGTCATTTTCAATTTTTGTTTCCTCAGGGTATATGCCTATGAGTGGTATTGCTGGGTCATATTGTGGTTTTATTCTTAGTTTTTTTAAGGAATCTCCATACCATCTTCAATAGTGGCTGTATCAATTTACATTCCCACCAAAAGTGCAAACGGGTTCCTGTTTCTCCACACCCTCTCCAGACTTTATTGTTTGTAAACTTTTGACGATGGCCATTCTGACTTGTGTGAGGTGATATCTCATGGTAGTTTTGATTTGCATTTCTCTAATAAAAATCTATATTGAGCATCCCTTCATGCATTTGTTAGCCATCTGTATGTCTTCTTTGGAGAAATATTTGTTTAGATCTTTTTCCCACATTTTTTTTCTGGTACTTTTCTTGTTTTTTCTGGTACTGAGTTGTATGAGCTGCTTGTGTATTTTGGATATTAATCCTTTGTCAGTTGTTTTCTTTACTATTATTTTATCCCAGTGTGAGGGTTGTATTTTTACCTTGCTTATAGTTCCCTTTGCTGTGCAAAAGCTTTTAAGTTTAATAAGGTACCACTTGTTTACTTTTGCTTTTATTTCCAATACTATAGGATGTGGGTCGTACAGGATCTTGCTTTGATTTATGTCATTGAGTGTTCTGCCTATGTTTTCCTCTAAGATTTTTATAGTTTCTGGTCTTACAGTCAGGTCTTTAATCAATTTTGAGTTTATATTTATGTATGGTGTTAGAAAGTTATCTAATTTCATTCTTCTAAATGTAGCTGTCCAGGTTTCCCAGGACCACTAATTGAAGAGGCTGTCTTTGCTCCATTTTACATTATTGCCTCCTTTGTCAAAAATAAGGTACACATAGGTGCATGGTTTTATTTCTGGGCTTTCTACCTTGTTCCACTGATCTATATTTCTGTTTTTATGCCAGTATCATACTGTCTTGATGACGGTAGCTTTGTAGTATAATCTGAAGTCAGGAAGGTTGATCCCTCCAGCTCCATTCTTCTTTTTCAAGACTGCTTTGGTTATTTGGGGTCTTTTGTGTTTCCATATGAATTGTGAATTTTTTTTTTTTTCTGGTTTCATGAAAAAACACCATTGCTAATTTGATAGGGATCACACTGAATCTGTAGATTGCATTTGGTAGTATATTCATTTTCACAATGTTGATTCTTCCTCCCCAGGAACATGGAATGTCTCTCCATCTCTTTCTGTTGTCTTTGATTTCTTTCATCAGTGTCTCATAATTTTCTGTATACAGTTATTTTGTATCTTCAAGTAGGTTAGCTGAAAGAAGCACAAACTGGAATCAAGATTGCTGGGAGAAATACCAGTAACCTCAGATATGCAGATAATACCACCCTTATGGCAGAAAGTGAAGAGGAACTAAAAAGCCACCTGATGAAAGTGAAAGAGGAGAGTGAAAAAGTTGGCTTAAAGCTCAACATTCAGAAAACGAAGATCATGGCATCCAGTCCCATCACTTCATGGGAAATAGATGGGGAAACAGTGGAAACAGTGTCAGACTTTATTTTTGGGGGCTCCAAAATCACTGTAGATGGTGATTGCAACCATGAAATTAACAGACATTTACTCCTTGGAAGGAGGGTTATGACCAACCTAGATATCATATTAAAAAACAGAGACATTACTTTGGCAACAAAGGTCCATCTAGTCAAGGCTATGGTTTTTCCAGTAGTCATGTATGGATGTGAGAGTTGGACTGTGAAGAAAGCTGAATGCCAAAGAATTGATGCTTTTGAACTGTGGTGTTGGAGAAGACTCCTGAGAGTCCTTTGGACAGCAAGGAGATCCAACCAGGCCATTCTAAAGGAGATCAGTCCTGGGTGTTCTTTGGGAGGAATGATGCTAAAGCTGAAATTCCAGTACTTTGGCCACCTCATGCAAAGAGCTGATTCATTGGAAAAGCCTCTGATGCTGGGAGGGATTGGGGGCAGGAGGAGAAGTGGATGACAGAGGATGAGACGGCTGGATGGCATCACCGACTCGATGGACGTGAGTTTGAGTTAACTTCGGGAGTTGGTGATGCACAGGGAGGCCTGGCGTACTGCAATTCATGGGGTTGCAAAGAGTTGGAGACGACTGAGCGACTGAACTGAACTAAACTGAACTGATTCCTAGATATTTTATTTTTTTGTTGTTGTAATGCTGAATGGGATTGATTCCTTAATTTCTCTTTCTGATTTTTCATTGTTAGTATATAGGAATGAGAGTGTTTTCTGTGTATTTATTTTATATCATGCAGCTTTGCTAAATTCATTGATTAGCCCTAGTAATTTTCTGATAGTATCTTTTGGGTTTTCTATGTAAAGTGTCATGTCAAATGCAAACAATGAGAGCTTTATTTCTTCTTTTCTGATCTAGATTCCTTTTATTTATTTTTCTTCTCTGATTATTGTAGCTAGAACTTCCAAAACTATGTTAAATAATAGTGGTGAGAGTGGACAGCCTTGTCTTGTTCCTGATCTTAGGGGGATTCTTTCAGTTTTTCACCATTGAAAATAACGTTTGCTGTGGGCTTATCATATATGGCCTTAACTATGTTGAAGTATGTTCTTTCTATGCCCATTTTTATGAAGAGTTTTAATGATAAACGGATGTTTAATTTTGTCAAAGGCTTTTTCAGCATCTATTCAGATTATCATATGGTTTTTATATTTCAATTTGTTAATATTGTGTATCACATTGATTGATTTGTGTATATTGAAGAATCCTTGCCTCACTGGAATAAACTCAACTTGATTATGGTGTATTAGCTTTTTAATATGTTGTTGAATTCTGTTTGCTAGAATTTTGTTGGGGATTTTTGCATGTATGTTCATCAGTGAGGCCTGTGGTTTTCATTTTTAGCATTGTCTGTCTGATTTTGGTATCAGGGTGATGGTGGCCTTGTAGAATGAGTTTGGAAGTACTCCTTCCTCTTCAATTTATTGAAAGAGGTTTTGAAGGATCGGCATTAGCTCTTCTCTAAATGTTTGATGGAATTCACCTGTGAATCCATGTGGTCCTGGGCTTTTGTTTTGGGGGAGTTTTTTGATCACAGTTTTTATTTCAGTGCTTGTAATTAGGTTGTTCAGAATTTCTATTTCTTCCTGATTCAGTCTTGGAAGATTGAACTTTTCTAAGAGTCTATGCATGTCTTCCAGGTTATCCAGTTTATTTCCATATAGTTGCTCATAATAGTCTCTTATAATCCTTTGTATTGCTGTATGGTATGTTGTAAACTCTCCTTTTTAATTTCTAATTTTGTTGATTTTATTCTTCTCACTCCCTTTTTTTTTTTTTTTTGATGAGTCTGGATACAAAAACAAGACCCATATATATGCTGTCTACAAGAAACCCACTTCAGACCTAAAGGCACATATAGACTGAAAGTGAGAGGTTGGAAAAATACTCCATGCAAATGAAAAGCAAAAAAAGTGGGAGTAGCAATCCTCATATCAGACAAAATAGACTTTAAAGTAAAGAATATTACAAGAGATAAGGAAGAACACTACATAATGATCAAGAGATCGATCCAAGATGAAGACATAACAATTGTAAATATCTATACTGTGTGTGGAAAACTTCCTGGGTACCAAAACTTGTGTCAAGAACTGTACAAATCTTTGTCTCTCTTGAGCCCCTTCTTGGCCCAGTGAGGTTGATGCCATTAAGCCCCATTTAGTAGAGAAGGAAGTGGCAACCCACTCCAGTATTCTTTCCTGGAGAATCCCGTGGACAGAGGAGCCTGGCAGGCTATAGTCCGTGGGATTACAAGAGTCGGACACGACTTAGTGACTAAACCACTACCAACTATGCACACAACAAAGGAACACCTCAATATTTAAGAAAAACACTAACAGACATAAAAGGAGAAATTGACAGAAACACAATAATAGTAAGAGACCTGAACACCCCCCTTACACCAATGGATAAATCATCAAAATAGAAAATTAGGAAACACAAGTCTTAAATGATGCATTAGACGAGATGGATCTCATTGATATCTTCAGGACATGCCATCCAAATGCAGAAGAATACACCTTGTTCTCAAGTGTGCATGGAACATTCTCCAGGATAGAACACATCTTGGGTCACAAATCAAACCTCAATAAATTTAAGAAAGTCAAAATCGTAGCAAGCATCTTTTCTGACCACAACACTATGAGTTCAGTTCAGTTCAGTTGCTCAGTCATATCTGACTCTTTGCGACCCCATGAACCACAGCACGCCAGGCCTCCCTGTCCATCACCAACTCCCAGAGTCCACCCAAACCGATGTCCATCGAGTTGATGATGCTGTCCAGCTATCTCAATCCTCTGTCGTCCCCTTCTCCTCCTGCCCCTAATCCCTCCCAGTATCAGGGTCTTTTCCAATGAGTCAGCTCTTCGAATCAGGTGGCCAAAGTATTGGAGTTTCAGCTTCAACATCAGTCTTTCTGATGAACACCCAGGACTGATCTCCTTTAGGATAGTCTGGTTGGATCTCCTTTCAGTCCAAGGGACTCTCAAGAGTCTTTTCCAACACCACAGTTCAAAAGCACCGATTCTTCAGTGCTCAGCTTTCTTTATAGTCCAACTCTCACATCTGTACTTGACCACTGGAAAAACCATAGCCTTAACTAGACGGACCTTTGTTAGCAAAGTAACATCTCTGCTTTTGAATATGCTATCTAGGTTGGTCATAACTTTCCTTCCAAGGAATAAGCGTCTTTTAATTTCATGGCTGCAATCACCATGTGCAGTGATTTTGGAGCCCCCCAAAATAAAGTCAGCCACTGTTTCCCCATCTGAGACAAGATATCAATTACAAGAAAGAAAATGTAAGAAACACAAACACATGGAGATTAAACAACACATTTCTAAATAACCAGCAGTTTATTGAAGAAAACAAAAGGAACATCAAAATGTTTCTAGAAACAAATTACAGTGGAAACACAACTCAAAACCTATGGGATGCAACACAAGTAGTCTTAAAAAGGAAGTTTATAGCTATAGAATCCTACCTCAAGAAACAAGAAAAACATTGAATAGACAACCTAACTTTACACAAAAACAACTGGAAAATGAAAAACTAAAAAACCCCAAAATTAACAGAAGGAAAGAAATCAAAAAGATCGGGACAGAAATAAAAAAGAAATGAATGAAGCAAGAGTAAAGATTAATCAAACTAAAAATTGGTTCTTTGAGAAGATAAACAAAATTAACAAACCTTTAAATCATGATTTTTAATACTTTTAAAATATTAGTGATATTGTTTAAATGTTAATTCTTGCCAAATTTTTGGGTAAATTCAATGTAACAGCAACAAAAATCTCAGACTTTTGTAGAAAATTAAAAGCTGATTCTAAAATTTATATATATTACAAAGAACTTGAATAGCCAAATAATGTTGACTAAGAAGGACAAGGTTGAAAGTTACAATACCTGACTTCAAAATTAATTAATTCCACAGAAAACAGCAAATCATTACTTTGGTGTAAAATGGTTCATATACATCAATGGAATAGAAGTGAGATTCAAGAAATAATATCTATTAACTTCTCAATGATTATGATATTTTAATATATAGGCTTAAGTTACTTTGATTATTCATCTGATCTATGATGCTGGAAGTGATAGAGAGACTTAGTGATTCAGTTAAAGCCAACTTGTCCAGGGAGAGGTTATAGATTATCAGCTTAAAAGGTACTGACAGTAATTTTTTTTTTTTAGTAATTTTTTAATAAATAGATAGCTATGTATTAGGGACAAAGAAAACTGTGACAGATTAAGTATTTGCTAATAAATGCCTCCAATTTCTATGATCTTATAGGAAAATAAAAATGCAAACATTCAGATAAGAGTTAAAGAAAACACAAAATATTTCTATTTTAATAAATACAAACCAGAATGTACACTTTTCAGCCCAATGGAAGACATCCATTGCTTCACTCCTGCTTAATACAACATCAGTACATTCTAAAATTCCTCCAGTCCTTTCAGTTTAATCTCTTAAAAATATATAACTATAAAATTCTTGAAATAAGACTAGGATTTTTACAATAAAACAGAAAATTATATAATTGATTTTTCGGCTGGATACACAATTCTTTATGACAAAGAAGTAACTTACAGGATTTTATATATTCTTTTTCCCCACAGCCAATATTACTGTTTGATTTGGGAAAGTTTCCATGCCATAGTGCAAATTCTGTAGGTAAATAAGAAAGATTCAGTGATTTGGTTGCTGCTGCTAAGTCACTTCAGTCATATCCGACTCTGTGCGACCCCATAGACGGCAGCCCACCAGGCTCTCCGTCCCTGGGATTCTCCAGGCAAGAAGTGATTTGGTTAGGTGTCATCAAATACACCGAAGAAGGCAATGGCACCCCACTCCAGTGCTCTTGCCTGGAAAATCCCACGGACGGAGGAGCCTGGTAGGCTGCAGTCCATGGGGTCGCGAAGAGTCGGATAGGACTGAGCGACTTCACTTTCAGTTTTCACTTTCCTGCAATGGAGAAGGAAATGGCAACCCACTCCAGGGTTCTTGCCTGGAGAATCCCAGGGACGGGGGAGCCTCATAGGCTGCCGTCTATGGGATCGCACAGAGTCAGACACGACTGAAGCGACTTAGCAGCAGGAGCAGCATCAAATATACAAAATGATCAATAGTTTTTGAAATAAAATTGGAAATTTCTACCTACTATGAACCCTATCTCCTTGTCTCCCAGTCACTTTCTCCCATCTCCTAAACAGAACTGATACAAATAAAAGCCTTCAGTCAACCTCATAGGATCCCACCTTTGTAAGTATATTAACTATTACATACAAATGTAGTCCATAGTACTTTTTAATAATCCAAAATGTTAAAAATGTGAGAGAAATCTAAACTGAACTGAGCAAATGGTAATTGCTAAATCATAAGAAAAATTTGCTAGGGTGGCCATTTTGTTCACAGAAGAATATAACTCTTAAAACATGCTTAATATATTTGAAAAATTCATTAACTTCTTGAAGATACTAGGTACTAAGCAAATAACTCTACTTGTTTAAAGAATAACTATAATCACTATAAGAGCTATTATCACTTTAAAAGGTATTTAATTATTGTAAGAATGAGTTCACACACTGCTGGAAGCCACATCAAAAAGCCATTCTACATCTTAAGATGAGCTTTCACTGTCATCAAACAAATGATTATAATATACAATTTTCATTAGACCCCAGAGGCAATGCAATATTTATTGAACAAGACATAAGAAACTGATCTTTTTTTTTTTTCTCTTAAATACTTTACAAAATTAATTTTTAAGCTACCTAGTTTAGGAACTTCAGAAAAATCATAGATTATTAAAACCAACCCATCTGAATTCTTCATATTTTAAAACATTTCTTATGTTTTCTAGGACCTTATAATAGAGAACTTATTTTGTCACATTGTAATTATTTGTTTAGGTACTAATCTTTATGAAATACTTTGAAACAAGGCAAATGCTCTAATTATTTTTAACATGCAAACTAATTCCTGAAATGAGGGGGAAATGCTAGAGAAAGAATGTGTGCTGACTAAATGCCTACTATGTTTATGTCAGTGTACTGAGTGGAGAAGATACGAACACATTCTATTTTTGCAAGAGTACTATGTTAGATATTTTATCACCACAATACAGAAATATTAAGATATGATTTTTCCAATAATACTGCAAGAGTATACTTTGCACACGACTGGGTTCTTTTCAATTCTGGGTGCTACATTTAAAGTACAAAACTCACCATTTTAGACAGAACTCTGGAAATATTACCAGGATATTAAGTAGTCTGACAGTGAGAATGAATGGAATATGTTTTCCCAGGGAATAGTAGGATTAATATTATTTGCTGTGTAAAAAGTTAAATCACTGGAAAGACTGGCATAAAGAGCCTGTGTGTTTGTTCTCTAATATCTGTGAAGGCTAGACTATAAATCAGTAATGTTTGCAAGTATCAGAGGTGACTCAAAACATGTTTATTCCAACTAATAGTGTCCATCCATATAATATGTTACTCCAAGAGGTACTCTAATTTTCTTCAGTAGGATTATTTAAGCAATGTCTAAATAAGCATCTGCAGAAATGGAATAAAGGACATTTTTTCATTGAGTGGGAGTAGAATTAAATGTCCTATATAGCCTTTCCAACCATAACAGTTTGTGATTTTATGATAATAATGAAAATCCAAAGCAATTACTCTGACTACAATGTATTTCAAGCACTTTTGGGGAAGGCTGAAATTAAGCACAATTATTTATATAATATTTTTGAGTTAGATCAGGAGTCGACAAACTTTTTTCTGTAAAGGACTATTAGTAACTATTTTAGGATTTCCAGGTGATACAGCATTTGTCATAACTACTCAAGCTGTCATTGGAATGAACCTTAGAGGGATGATTTGAGAGAATAGCATTGAAACATAGATATTACCATAAGTAAAATAGATAGTCAATGGGAGTTTGATGCATGACACTGGGAACCCAAACCTGGTGTTCTGTGACAACCTGGAGGGATGGTTTTGGAAGTGAGCGGACTTCAGAAAGAAGGGGACACATGTATGCCTATGACTGACTCATGTTGATGTATGGCAGAGGCCATCACAATATTGTAATTATCCTCCAATTAAAATAAATATTTTAAAAATGGATATAAATAGGCATGATTGTGTGCTAATAAAATTGTATATACAAATACAGGCCAATGAGTTGGTTTGGTCCACGGGCCATAGTTTGTTAACCCCGAAGGCCCCCTATATTGTGGGATGGTGCAAATTCTCCCAGACTGCCACTTAAGCAACCTTGGTTTAATCTTGTCTCAACTATCTAACAATTTGGCTAATCTGGTAGGAGCTACTTCTCTATGTTTAAATGAGAAGACTTCCACTAGAGTGTCTCTAAATTTTCTCCAGCACAAGCATCTTATGATTGTGGACTAATATATATTTCCTACAATTTATTCCTATGCTCTGTCCCTCTCGTCTCCTCAGGCTGCCTTTTATTCATGAATAAAGCTTGGACACTATTTAAAACAATGAATTAAGTGTCTGAAATTCAAATAAACTAATAACTTACAGTTATTAGTATAAAATGATCCAGAGTTTTGAGACCCACACTGTGCATGATGGACACAAGCAGCAAAATGGAACATCTGGAGCAGCAATAAAATGTCTGCCAGAAACAGCAGGCTATGAGAGCAGTGACACATCTGGTTAAACCTACTAGGAGCTTGAAGCCAGAGAAATTCAGTCATCTGAAATAGAGCATGAAGATACACAACTTTTATTGGTCTTATTTTGTCGGTGCTGAGTAAGTCAGATTTCTCTTACACTCATGCAGTTTCCTCTTTGAAACTACAAAATAAAATGGCTACCCTCCAGGCATTCACTGGCATTATTACTTTTGATGGATTTGTGTTGCCTTGGAGATTTTTAGGAGATATAAGTGTTGAAAGGATTGATTTATACTTGACATAAAGCTAAGGTTTCTAATATTCTTCTGACAGCATTTATGAGCACTATTTTCTTTAATAATGTCTTCATTTATTTGGAAAGAGACCGGTATAGTTGTCTAAAATGGTTTCCAACAATTGAAAGTCGTGAGAATTATAATTATACAGTCTCAATGAGATAACAAATAGACTAGCTCTCTTCCCAACTCCCGAATCTGTGGCTGCGATCTATTCATTCTGTACTTCTCAGCTTAAATACTACTTCCAAGTGTCTTTTCTTGAGTTCCAAAGTGTATTCCATCTAAATTCATTTGTATATACACATCTAAGTGTATTTGTGTATGTGTTGCATATTTTGTTTAATATGCATGCTCTTTCTCTGTGTATATACATATGTGTGTGTTTTTCCATTAGATTATAAAAAAAATTATGTCTATTTTTTTGTCATTCAAGCACAGCACTTAGCACACACTTCTTGGCACATGTGTCTGTGTGTGTGTTAGTCCCTCAGTCATGTCTGACTCTTTGTGACCCTATGGACTGTAGCCTGACAAGTTCCTCTACCATGAAATTCTTCAGGCAAGAATACTAGAATGGGTTTCCATTTCCTTCTCCATCTTGGTACATAGTATGCTCTCAATCTATAAATGTTTAACATGCAAATTTATGACTGAATAAATGATAACTGAATAAATAAAATGTGTGACCAGAAATAACCTCATTTTAATATCATTTAGTAATCACTAGAAAAATTACTTCTACAATTTTTCAGTAATTCTGAAATAATTACCAAGAGGGTGAGTGAAGTCTCTCAGTCGTGTCTGACTCTTTGGGACCCCATCGACTGTAGCCCAAGAGGCTCTTCCCTCCATGGGATTCTCCAGGCAAGACTACTGGAGTGGGTTGCCATTTCCTTCTCCAGGGGATCTTCCCAACCCAGGGATCAACCCGGGTCTCCCACATTCCAAGCAGACGCTTTAACCTCTGAGCAACCAAGAGGGTAAATTCTATGAATAGCAAAACAGACATTTAAGATACATTGTTTTATGTTCATAAAATTAAGATGTAATTTTGTTTATGTGTATCATTACATGGTTTAAAATAAATAGAAATTTGAGTTAATATCATGCTTTCAATACTGGTTTTCTATTTTAAATTCTAATGGAAATAGCTCCTGAAATCATGTCCTTATCCACAACAGTTCTAAACTTGCCAGGTATGTGTGTGTGTGCAATTGTATATACTAAGAGATTCAGTTAAGTTCAGTTCAGTTGCTCAGTCATGTCCAATTCTTTGTGACCCCATGAATCACAGCACCCCAGGCCTCCCTGTCCATCACCAACTCCTGGAGTTTACTCAAACTCATGTCCATCGAGTCGGTGATGCCATCAAGCCATCTCATCCTCTGTCATCACCTTCTCCTCCTGCCCCCAACCCCTCCCAACATCAGGGTCTTTTCAAATGAGTCAACTCTTCACATGAGGTGGCCAAAGTATTGGAGTTTCAGCTTCAGCATCAGTCCTTCCAATGAACACCCAGGACTGATCTCCTTTAGGATGGCCTGGTTGGATCTCCTTGCAGTCCAAGGGACTCTCGGGAGTCTTCTCCAAAACCACAGTTCAAAAGCATCAATTCTTCGGCGCTCAGCTTTCTTCACAGTCCAACTTTCACATCCATATATGACCACTGGAAAAACCATAGCCTTGACTAGACGGACCTTTGTTGACAAAGTAATATCTCTGCTTTTCAATATGCTACCTAGGATGGTCTTAACTTTCCTTCAAAGGAGTAAGCATCTTTTAATTTCATGGCTGCAATCACCATCTGCAGTGATTTTGAAGCCCCCAAAAATAAAATCTGACACTGTTTCCACTGTTTCCCCATCTAATTCCCATGAAGTGATGGTACCAGATGCCATGATCTTCGTTTTCTGAATGTTGAGCTTTAAGCCAACTTTTTCCCTCTCCTCTTTCACTTTCAACAAGAGGCTTTTTAGTTCCTCTTCACTTTCTGCCATAAGATGGTGTCATCTGATATCTGAGGTTATTGATATTTTGCCTGGCAATCTTGACTCCAGATTGTACTTCTTCCAGCCCAGTGTTTCCATGATGTACTCTGCATAGAAGTTAAATAAGCAGGGTGACAATATACAGCCTTGACATATCCTTTTCCTATTTAGAACCAGTCTGTTGTTCCATGTCCAGTTCTAACTGTTGCTTCCTGACCTGCATATAGGTTTCTCAAGAGGCATGTCAGGTGGTCTGGTATTCCCATCTTTTCAGAATTTTCCACAGTTTATTGTGATCCACACAGTCAAAAGCTTTGGCCTAGTCAATACAGCAGAAATAGATGGAAGTCTATTTTTCTGGAACTCTCTTGCTTTTTCAATGATCCAGCGGATTTTGGCAATTTGATCTCTGGTTCCTCTGCCTTTTCTAAATACAGCTTGAACATCTGGAAGTTCGCAGTTCAACTATTGCTGAAGCCTGGCATGGAGAATTTTGAGCATTACTTTACTAGCATGTGAGATGAGTGCAATTGTGCAGTAGTTTGAGCATTCTTTAGCATTGCATTTCTTTGGGATTGGAATGAAAACTGACCTTTTCCAGTCCTGTGGCCACTGCTGAGTTTTCCAAATTTGCTGACATATTGAGTGCAGCACTTTCACAGCATCATCTTTAGGATTTGAAATAGCTCAACTGGAATTCCATCACCTCCACTAGCTTTGTTCATAGTGATGCTTTCTAAGGCCCACTTGACTTCACATTCCAGGATGTCTGGCTCTAGGTCAGTGATCACACCATCGTGATTATCTGGGTCGTGAAGATCTTTTTTGTACAGTTCTTCTGTGTATTCTTGCCACCTCTTTTTAATATCTTCTGCTTCTGTTAGGTCCATACCATTTCTGTCCTTTATCGAGCCCATCTTTGCATGAAATGTTCCCTTGGTATCTCTAATTTTCTTGAAGAGATCTCTAGTCATTCTCATTCTGTTGTTTTCCTCTATTTTTGCATTGATCACTGAGGAAGGCTTTCTTATCTCTCCTTGCTTTCTTTGGAACTCTGCATTCAAATGCTTCTGTCTTTCCTTTTCTCCTTTGCTTTTCACTTTTCTTCTCACAACTATTTGTAAGGCCTCCTCAGACAGCCATTTTGCCTTTTTTTTGCATTTCTTTTCCATGGGGATGGTCTTGATCCCTGTCTCCTGTACAATGTCATGAACCTCCATCCGTAGTTCATCAGGCATTCTGTCTACCAGATCTAGTCCCTTAAATCTATTTCTCACTTCCACTGTGTAATCATAAGGGATTTGATTTAGGTCATACCTGAATGATCTAGTGGTTTTCCCCACTTTCTTCAATTTAAGTCTGAATTTGGCAAGGAGTTCATGATCTGAGCCACAGTCAGCTCCTGGTCTTGTTTTTGTAGAGCTTCTCCATCTTTGGCTACAAAGAATATAATCAATCTGATTTCGGTGTTGACCACTTGGTGATGTCCATGTGTAGAGTCTTCTCTTGTGTTGTTGGAAGAGGGTGTTTGCTATGACCAGTGCATTTTCTTGGCAAAACTCTATTAGCTTTGCCCTGCTTCATTCCATACTCCAAGGCCTAATTTGCCTGTTACTCCAGGTGCTTCTTGACTTCCTACTTTTGCATTCCAGTGCTCTATAATGAAAAGGACATTTTTGGGAGTGTTAGTTCTAAAAGGCCTTGTAGGTCTTCATAGAACCGTTCAACTTCAGCTTCTTCAGCATTACTGGTTGGGGCATAGGCTTGGAC
This sequence comes from Bos indicus, assembly GCF_029378745.1. Lineage (NCBI taxonomy): Eukaryota > Metazoa > Chordata > Mammalia > Artiodactyla > Bovidae > Bos > Bos indicus. The sequence continues at coordinate 22,161,142 of NC_091776.1, read as the reverse complement.
TACCGTGATATTGAATGGTTTGCCTTGGAAACAAACAGAGATCATTCTGTCATTTTTGAGATTGTATCCAAGTACTGCATTTCGGACTCTTTTGTTGACTATGATTGCTACTCCATTTCTTCTAAGGATTTTTGCCCACAGTAGTAGATATAATGGTCATCTGAGTTAAATTCACCACTTCCAGTCCATTTTAGTTCGTTGATTCCTAGAATGTCAACCTTCACTTTTGCCATCTCCTGTTTGACCACTTCCAATTTGTGTTGATTCATGGACCTAACATTCCAGGTTCCTATGCAATATGGCTCTTTACAGCATTGGACCTTGCTTCTATCACCAGTCACACCCACAACTGGATATTGTTTTTGCTTTGGCTCCATCCCTTCATTCTTTTTGGAGTTATTTCTCCACTGATTTCCAGTAGCATATTGGGTACCTACTGACTCGGGGAGTTCCCCTTTCAGTATCCTATCATTTTGCATTTTCATACTGTTCATGGAGTTCTCAAGGCAAGAATACTAAAGTGGTTTGCCATTCCCTTCTCCAGTGGACCACATTCTGTCAGACCTCTCCACCATTACCCACCCGTCTTGGGTGGCCCCACAAGACATGGCTTAATTTCATTGAGTTAGACAAGGCTGTGGTCCGTGTGTCAAATTGGCTAGTTTTCTGTGATTATGGTTTCAGTGTGTCTGCCCTCTGATGCCCTCTCCCAACACCTACCAAATTACTTGGGTTTCTCTTACCTTGGACGTGGGATATCTCTTCACGGCTGCTCCAGCAAAGCGCAGCTGCTGCTCCTTATGTTGGATGAAGGGTATTTCCTCATGGTCACCCCTCCTGACCTTGAACGTGGAGTAGCTCCTCTTGGCCCTCCAGCACCCGTGCATCCACGGCTCCTTGGACTAACAGATTACTTTGGCTCTTTCACAAATTTGATCCATATTAGTTTCTCATTTTTCATTATAGTAAGATCCATTATTAGTGCCACTTCTAAAGTTTGGAGACACCCTGTGGAGGAAGAAATAGCAAGACATTGTGAGAAAAGGAAATATTTGGCATCAAGATTTTTCTGCAGGACTCCAAAAGGCCCTTGTATCATAATGGAGACACTATACCTATGAGAAGTGAATTAATTCAGAATGAAAAGTGATTATTACACTCAAAGATACATCAATGAAAAATTTGAACATGATGCTTGTTAAACATTAAACAAAATCTTAAACAAAATATTGTTTATATCTAACACACATCTCAAAACAAGTGGATAATTAACTATCTGAAGTTAGGTAGGTAATGACTAATTTGATTGGGTTTATTAATATCTCAAATGGTAGGTAAGCATTGAGAGATGGTGGAGCAAATGTTGCACTAGAACAGTCCACCTGCCAGTATAAAGGGAAAAGAGGTGAGTTGTACTATCTGCATTTTAAAATATTTTACTCCTTTACTATGGCATTCTCCAATAATTTACTAGCTGTTCAGTTCACTTGCACAGTATGTCCGACTCTGTGTGACCCCATGGACTGCAGCATGCAAGGCCTCCCTGTCCATCACCAACTCCCAGACTTTACTCAAACTCTATATCCATTGAGTTGGTGATGCCAACCAACCATCTCATCCTCTGTCATCCCCTTCCCCTCAGCCTTCAAACATTCCTGTCAACAAGGTCTTTTCCAGTGAGTCAGTTCTTCGGATCAAGTGGCCAAAGTATTGGAGTTTCAGCTTCAGCATCAGTCCTTGCAATGAATATTCAAGACAGATTTCCATTAAGACTGACTGGATGGATTTCCTTGATGTCCAAGGGACTCTCGAGTCTTTTCCAACACCATAGTTCAAAAGCATCAGTACTTCAGTGCTCAGCTTTCGTTATCATCCAATTCTCACATCCATACATGACTACTGGAAAAACCATAGCTTCGACTAGATGGAACTTTTTTGGCAAAGCAATGTCTCTGCTTTTTAATAAACTGTCTAGTTTTGTCATAACCTTTCTTCTCAAGAGCAAGCGTCTTTTAATTTCATGGCTGCAATCACCATCTGCAGTGATCTTGGAGCCCAAGAAAATAAAATCTATCATTCTTTCCATTGTTTCCCAACTATTTGACATGAGGTGATGGGACCAGATGTCATGATCTTAGTTTTCTGAATGTTGACTTTTAAACCAACTTTTTGACTCTCTTCTTAAACTTTCATCAAGAGGCTCTTTAGTTCTTCTTTGCTTTCTGCCATAAGAGTGGTGCTATATGCATATATGAGGTTATTGATATTTCTCCCAGCAATCTTGATTCCAGCTTGTGCTTCACCAGTCTAGTGTTTCTCATGATGTACTCTGCACATAAGTTAAATAAGCAGGGTGACAAAATACAGCTTTGATGTACCCCTTTCCCTATTTGGAACCAGTCTGTTGTTCCATGTCCAGTTCTAACTGTTGCTTCCTGACCTGCATACAGATTTCTCAAGAGGCAGGTCAGGTGGTCTGGTATTCCCATCTCTTTCAGAATTTTCCACAGTTTGTTGTGGTCCACACAGTCAAAGGCTTTGGCATAGTCAATAAAGCAGAAGTAGATGTATTTCTAGAACACTTTCACTTTTTCAATGATCCAGCGGATGTTGGCAGTTTAATCTCTGGTTCCTCTGCCTTTTCTAAATCCAGCTTGAACATCTGGAAGTTCACACTTCATGTACTGTTGAAGCCTGACTTGAAGAATTTTGACCATTACTTGGCTAGCTTGTGAGATGGGTGCAATTGTGCAGTAGTTTGAGCATTATTTGGCATTACCTTTCTTTAGGATTGGAATGAAAAATGACCTTTTCCAGTCCTGTGGCCACTGCTGAGTTTTCCAAATTTGCTGGCATGTTGAGTGCAGCACTTTCACAGAATCATTTATTAGGATTTGAAATAGTTCAACTAGAATTCCACCACCTCCACTAGCTTTGTTCATAGTCATGGGCTTCCTAAGGCCCACTTAACTTTACATTCCAGGATGTCTGGCTCTAGGTGTTTGATCACACCATCGTGGTTATCTGGGTCATGAAGATCTTTTCTGTATAGTTCTGTGTATTCTTGCCACCTCTTCTTAATATCTTCTGCTTTTGTTAGGTCCTTACCACTTCTGTCCTTTATTGTGCACATCTTTGCATGAAATGTTCCCTTGATATCTCTAATTTTCTTGAAGAGATCTCTAATCTTTCCCATTCTATTGTTTTCCTCTGGTTTTTTTTTTTGCATTGATCACTGAGGAGACTTTCTTATCTCTCCTTGCTATTCTTTGGAACTCTACATATATCTTTCCTTTTCTGCTTTGCCTTTCACTTCTTTTCTCAGCTATTTGTGAGGCCTCATCAGACAACCAGTTTGCCTTTTGCATTGCTTTTTCTTGGTGTGGTCTTGATCATTTCCTCCTGTACAACGTCATGAACCTCCATCCATAGTCATCAGGCACTCTGTCTATCAGATCCAGTCCTTTAAATCTATTTGTCACTTCCACTGTATAATCTTAAGGTATTTGATTTAGGCCATACCTGAATGCTCTAGTGGTTTTCCCCACTTTCTTTAAGTCTGAATTTGACAATAACGAGTTCATGATCTGAGCCACAGTTACTCCCAGTCTTATTTTTGTTGACTGTATAGAGCTTCTCCATCTTTGGCTGCAAAGAATATAATCAATCTGATTTTGGTGTTGACCATCTGGTGATGTCCATGTGTAGAGTCTTCTCTTGTGTTGTTGAAAGTGTGTGTTTGCTATATCCAGTGCCTTCTCTTGGAAAAACTCTATCAACTTTTGCCCTGCTTCATTCTGTACTCCAAGGCCAAATTTGCCTGTTACTCCAGGTATCTATCGCTTGATTTCTTACTTTTGCAGTCCAGTGCCCTATAATGAAAAAGACATCTATTTTAGGTGTTAATTCTAGAAGGTTTGTAGGTCTTCATAGAACCATTCACTTCAGCTTCTTCAGCATTACTGGTCAGGGCATAGACTTGATTACTGTGATATTGAATGGTTTGCCTTGGAAATGTACAAAGATCATTGTGTCAGCTTTGAGATTGCATCTGAGTACTGCATTTCAGACTCTTTTGTTGACTATGATGGCTACTCCATTTTTTATAAGGGATTCTTGCCCACAGTAATTTCCAATATGGTTGTATTAAAAGTAATCTTGTTAAATTTATATTTCAAAAGTATAAAATGTAATAAAAGAAGGGTTCCATTGATAATTATTTAATTATTTCAATCAATGATATTTGAAAAATAAGAATAGTATAAATAGGAAACTTGTTTTATATACTTTGTAATAATTTTAAAAGTTTATTATACTTATGCTTTGTAATAATTATTTCCATTAGGACAATAAGAAAGAGAATGACACTTTGTTTCAGTGTTGATTTTAATCATCCTGTGGCGTTGAGGGGCATTTTTGATTGGAGTCTACAGGTTTTAGATTTATCCTTTTCCTTGCTGTCCTCATGAATGCAATTTCAATTCTTTACATTAAATAAATCAGTAATGTAGCTATTTGAATACAGTTAATCATAAGCTTAAAGTGCAACCTGAGACAAATGTAGAAATAAAAGTCATGTTAAGCATCAAAGATATCAGGTATCTGTATTATTTGCATTATTATTATTATATATGAGCTCTGGAGCATTAAAAAGAGTCAAGTAAAATGCAACTTAAAAGAAAATTTATGGCAGATTGTAATCATTTAAGGTATATATTACAACTAGGAGGCAGTAAGGAGATAATATCTTTTGTCACATTTACACTATCTCTGAAATTTCTTTTAATAATTTTTAATATTGGGAAAAAGTCTTTTTATAGTGGAAGCAAAAATATGGATCATCTAAGCACATAAAAGTAAACATTAAAAGGTATAAACAAAGCAACTACAGAAATTTTTGTACTACCCTTATTGCTTTTTACAGTAGTCTCCAAATTTTAAAATATTTTACACATCTATCAACTTGTCACTCTATAAGTAAATAGCTGGAATCAAGATTGCTGGGGGAAATATCAATAACTTCAGATATGCAGATGACACTACCCTTATGGCAGAAAGGGAAGAAGAACTAAAGAGCCTCTTGATGAAAGTGAAAGAGGAGACTGAGAAAGTTGGCTTAAAGCTCAACATTCAGAAAGCTAAAATCATGGCAGCCGGTCCCATCACTTCGTGGCAAGTAGAAGAGAAGATGATGGAAGCAGTGAGAGGCTTTATTTTCTTGGGCTCCAAAGTCACTGCTGATGGTGACTTCAGCTATAAAATTAAAAGACAGTTGCTCCTTGGAAGAAAAGCTGTGACAAACCTAGACAGGATATTAAAACGCAGAGATATTACTTTGCCAACAAAGGTCTGTCTAGTCAAAGCTATGGTTTTTCTGGTAGTCATGTATGGATGTGAGAGTTGGACAGTAAAGAAAATGGAACACCAAAGAATTGATGCTTTTGAACTATGGTGTTGGAGAAGACTCTTGGGAGTCCCTTGGACTGCATGAAGATCAACCTGTCAATCATAAAGGATATCAGTCTTGAATATTCATTGGAAGGACTGATGCTGAAGCTGTAACTCCAATACTTTGGCCACCTGATGTGAAGAACTGACTCATTGGAAAAGACCCTGATGCTGCGAAAGATTGAGGGTGGGAGAATGGGTCAACAGAATGAGATTGTTCGATGGCATAACCGATGCAGTGGAGATGAGTTTGAGTATGCTGCAGGAGTTGGTGGTGGACAGGGAAGCCTGGCGTGCTGCAGTCCATGGGGTCACAAAGAGTTGGACATAACTGAAAAACTGGACTGAACTGAACTGAAGTAAATCATGTGTTTATTAAACATCTCAGTAGGAGAGTTTCATACATACATCATAAGATGTGAGCATATACTTATTAATACATTTGAAATACTAATTTCTTCTTTGTGGTACAATATGTTCTGAATAGAAGACATTGCAAATGTGTCATTATTTTTTAAAATTTGCCAAAGAATGCTCAAAAAAAAAATAAAATAAAATTTGATATTCATTACCTTCAAGTTTTCCACTTTTTAAAACTTTCTTATTGTGATTTAAGATCACTGGTCTTCAAATCACTGGTCTTCTCATTTTTTATATAAGAATATACACGCCAACTCTTGTGACCTGTTTCAAATTTTATTAGTTCTATCAACATGTATTGAGTTCATAATTTAAGCTAGATTTTGTGCTAGACTGTGGAAATTAAGATAAAATTAGACTTATTTCTTGATCTTGAGGAGTTCATAGCCTCTGGGAGAAAACACAGGTATTTTTCTTTTTTTAAATGTTATTTATTTATGTGTTTTTGCCTATTCTGGGTCTTTGTTGCCTGCATGGGCTTTTTTCCTCTAGTTCTGGCAGGCAGGGGCTACTCTCTCGTTGTGGTGTGCAGGCTTCTCGTTGCAGTGGCTTCTTTTATTTGCAGAACACAGGCTCTAGGGTGCATGGGCTTCAGTAGTTGTGGGCTGTGGTTTCAGTGGTTGTGGCTCCCAGGCTCTAGGGCACAGGCTCAACAGTGTGGCACATGGACTTAGTTGCTCTGAAGCTTGTGGAATCTTCCTGGATCATGGATCTAACTTGTGTCTCTTGCATTGGCAGGCAGATTCTTTACCACTGAACCACCACAGAAATCCATGTATTTTTCAACAAGAAATATATATACTTATATATGTAAATAAATACATATGAATAACATTTATATATTTTGTATTTTATCATATATATTTTATAAATATATATGTATACATTTTGTTTATATACATATATAATATTTTCTTATGCATATTTATGTCCTATATGTTATATATATAAAAAGACAAAATGCATATTTATAAGTAACATACATAACATTTATATTTACATATTTGACAGCAATATGATAGACATACGATTTAAGTGTGTATATATACTTTAAGTGAGTATTATGTACATAAACTCTAATTTATTCCAGATTTTAAGTAAAATATAACATAAAACTTGGACTATATAGACAAACTTATGAATAATTATAAACTACATTTTCTAACATACTGGTTATATAACTTTGAAAGTAAAGTCAAGTCACTGTCAAAAATGAATACTTTCTAAAAGGTTAAGTAAATTGTAATGCCTCTAAATTAAAACTGTTGCAAGCACGTAAAGGTCATCTTTTCATATGGTTTTACTTGTTTACTAACCATATTGCTTAAGCGAGAGCTATAAGATATGTTTCACAGATTGGTAAAAACATTAAGATCTATAGGGAAAAAACAATACATGTTACTTAACTAAGATTATTATTTAACATGACTTTTAATTTGTATATCAATAAATTATCAAGTGAACTACCATCAACAACATTTAAATTTACAAAATATGTATTTTATGTTAGAGTTGAATAACTTTCTCACCCTCACATATACATACAAAGAAGCACACAGGATAGCCTGAAAAAGGAAGGGCTGCTCACAGGCCAAATGGCAAGTTGGTCCAAGTCTACCTGTGGGACCAACAGCCTCCCTTTTAATCCTATTAATCTGTTGATAATATTTTTGCCTTTAGTCTTACATGAATAGTGCATTACATGACTTAATGTGTACTTTGTATTTTATTTTTTGAAGGATTTACAGTACTTAAGTAACCACTCCTAAAAACTGGACTTATGGTGGCTTAGTCACTAATATCATCTGACTCTTGCAACCTCATGGACTATAGCCCACCAAGTTCCTCTGTCCACGGGATTTTCCAGACAAGAATACCAGAATGGGTGCCCATTTCCTTCTCCAGGGCATCTTCCAACCCAAGAGTTGAGCCAAGATGTCTCCTGGAAATCTCCTGCATTGCAGGCAGATTCAAAGGATTAAAACTTAATGCAATGCAGGACATCTAAGTAAAACTCTGGTATTAGGAAAAATTCCATGGCCCCTCATCAACCATACCATTTTTGAAACTCATTCTTTTACTGCTTATTATTCAGAATAATTATTCATTATTCATTAGAGCAGTTCTAAAAATTTATTTAAGTAGTTAATGAATGAAAATGTTACCTATTATCATCCCACATATCACTGGGATGACATTTTCAAAAGCTAAACAAAACACTTAATACTTCAAATAACCTTTAATTTGTAAATTAAATGAATTTTATAAACCTTGGGCTAAGCTCTAAGGTTAAAGTAGGAAAAAAGAATGACCTGTGAAATCATATTACTAAAAGAAATATATATCAGAATAGATATATTGGCAGCATGATTTATTTCATCCTGAATATATTTCTATCCTAAAAATGCTTTATGAAGAGTGTTTATGTGACCACATTGCATGTTTCCTTTTTTTTTTTTTTTTTTTTGAGTTAGAAAAATATAGAGACACTCATATACAAAAGTAGAGCTTCTTGTTGATTTTAAAAAATATATACTCCATATGGACGCTCTCAGTTCTTCTTTTCCTCCTCTTACAAATATGTATATACACTCATAAAAATACTCAGTGGTGACTGTTATTTTGTAGGAGGGAAATAAAAAATATCATAAGTAAGGTGGCAAAGCAACTCACTTTTAGTCCTCTAAAATGATATACAATGACAACAAAATATACTTAAAATTCAATATAGATCACTTAAGTATTCATAATCTGGATTTCTAAGAAATAGTGTGAATGACTTGACTGATATCCAGTTCCACTGCTAGCATTTCTCAAAATAAAGCCGTTTAAAATTATTGAGTAAATCTCCAGAGTCAAGTAATTCTACTACTGACTTTTAAAATATCAATAATTTCAATTGATTATTATCATTTTATTTCCTTCTTTGTGACTAAATTTATTTTCTGTCATAAACTGTTCATATAGCTTGGTAATCTCAATACTCATTTCATCTCTTCAAAGATACTACAAATTCATATTATATTGAGTGAACGTTATAAAAGACAGAAACTACTAAAGATGGAAGATGAATGCTAAATTGTTCTATTTATGGCTAAATATGACTAAATATATGAAGACTTTGAATCCATAATGGCCTACAATTTCTTAAGAATTACACAAAAACCTAATTCATACTCACTCATAACATTAAAAAAAAAGCTATGTGCATGAAATATGGGATAACTGAAAATGAGACTTAACTAATTCATTAATTTAGCCACTATATTCACAATGAATGCTGACATAAAATGGACCACTTTAAATGATTATATTTCATGTTATTCATGCTGTTCATAAGGAAACCTAGTTATAGACTATTTAATTATATAGAGAATTTTTACCATCCACACACATGCCATTTTCAGTTGAACCCAATAAATATTTATCAGTTTCCTATTACTTTTATCAAATATTTTAATTTCTTTTAGAGTCTTGGGTTGAGTTTCCTCTAAAACAGACTCTGAGACAAGGATTTGTGTAAAAGGAACTTTAGGATATTTCTCAGAAACAATCAAAGGAAAAATGGGAAAGTAAGTACGTGAACCATGAAATTCCAGATGTTCAAGCTGGTTTTAGAAAAGGTAGAGGAACCAGAGATCAAATTGCCAACATCGCTGGATCATCAACAAAGCAAGAGAGTTCCAGAAAATACCATCTATTTCTGCTGTATTGACTATGCCAAAGCCTTTGACTGTGTGGATCACAATAAACTGTGGAAAATTCTGAAAGAGATGGGAATACCAGACCACCTCACTTGTCTCTTGAGAAACCTATATGCAGGTCAGGAAGCAACAGTTAAAACTGGACATGGAACAACAGACTGGTTCCAAATAGGAAAAGGAGTACGTCAAGGCTGTATATTGTCACCCTGCTTATTTAACTTCTATGCAGAGTACATCATGAGAAACGCTGGGCTGGAAGAAGCACAAGCTGAAATCAAGATTGCCGGGAGAAATATCAGTAACCTCAAATATGCAGATGACACCACCCTTATGGCAGAAAGTGAAGAGGAACTAAAAAGCCTCTTGATGAAAGTGAAAGAAGAGAGTGAAAAAGTTGGCTTAAAGCTCAACATTCAGAAAGTGAAGATCATGGTATCTGGTCCCATCACTTCCTGGCAGATAGATGGGGAAACAGTGGAAACAGTGACAGACTTTATTTTGGGGGGCTCCGAAATCACTGCAGATGGTGATTGCAGCCATGAAATTAAAAGACTCTTACTCCTTGGAAGGAAAGCTATGACCAACCTAGGTAGCATATTGAAAAGCAGAGATATTACTTTGCCAACAAAGGTTCGTCTAGTCAAGGCTATGGTTTTTCCAGTGGTCATGTATGGATGTGAGATTTGGACTGTGAAGAAAGCTGAGCGCCAAAGAATTGATGCTTTTGAACTGTGGTGTTGGAGAAGACTCTTGAGAGTCCTTTGGACAGCAAGGAGATCCAACCAGGCCATTCTAAAGGAGATCAGTCCTGGGTGTTCTTTGGAAGGAATGATGCTAAAGCTGAAACTCCAGTACTTTGGCAACCTCATGCAAAGAGCTGACTCATTGGAAAAGCCTCTGATGCTGGGAGGGATTGGGTGCAGGAGGAGAAGGGGACGACAGAGGATGAGATGGCTGGATGGCATCACCGACTCAATGGACATGAGTTTGAGTGAAGTTGGTGAAGTTCAGTCATTGTTGAAGTTCTACCTATGGAAGAGAGGTATATTCCTGGGAACTGTTGAACATACTTGGAAAGAGCTCCAAGAGTATATGCATGGACCATTGACATGGTTTGATATACAGGTTAAGATGAGAGTATTATCATTTTAGCATTCAAAGGGGTTAATGGATACTGGAAAAAGTACATAAGACTTCAGATATTTGTAACAAATATTTCTCTACAACATTAAATGAAACCTGCCTTGAGATCCATCACATCTAGTTAAAATGAAAGTCAATTTCAGGAAGTAGTGTTAATCCCTTCCTACCCCATTGCCTTGTGTTGATTCTAAGGAATTAACATATTCCTAAATTTCTAAGAATGGACTTGATGTTTAGTCTACAGTGGTTATTAGTACATGTTTATTGTGCAGACAGGCTACCTACATAATTTGCTGGATCCAGTAAAATGTAAGTTTTAAAGTGCTAAAATATAAAGCTTTTTTTTTTTTCTTTTTTCCATCATCTCTCTCTTGACTTGTCATGGTGGCTTTTTCCTATTTAATGTTTTAAGAAGATAAAATTTTGTTTAAAATTTTCATCATAACTTTTTTCATCTTTACACAATGAAATGCAAATATAAGAGCATTTAAGTCATATATGGAATCACTGAAATTACATAATTTGTATTTTGTAGCTAGTGAATGCATATTTGGGGCTTCCCTGGTTGCTCAGATGGTAAAGAATCTGCTTGCAATGCGGGAGACCTGGTTTTGATCCCTGGGTTGGGAAGATCCTCTGGAGAAGGGAATGGCTACCCACTCCAGTGTCCTTGAACTGAGGAGCTTGGTGGGCTACAGTCCATGGGGTCACAAAGAGTCAGACATGACTGCGTGATTAACACTTTCAACACATGCATATTTCTTTTGTTCCTAGCAGAAGAGTAGAAACACTGTGCAAAGTAAACTGAAATGTTTACATTTCACTTCTTCATCCACGCATATTCTACCTATACTCTACATGCTGGTACTTAAGTAAAAGGAATGATGAAAGAAAAAGAAATTATGAGTAGACCTATCTTTTTGGCTCACTTCATTTTCAACTTAAGAAGTTAGTTAATAGAGGAAATTACACAGCTAAAAAATAATATAAGATTTATCAGTTGTTTCATAGAACACCACTGACTTCTTTCTGTGTTCAAAGATATTTCTAGTTCAAATGAAAAGTGTGTTCTCTAGGGGCTGCCAATGCCCCATTTACTCAGTCATGGACATAACTTGTTTACCTTAAACTTGCTCTGAGACTTGCTTGAACTCCCTCACACTATGGGTTCACTGGAGTCTGTGCTCATGAGGCATTGCTAAGGCTGTTTGTGAATAGAATAGCAAGGAACATGCTTCATTGTCTCATCAAACTTCAATTACACATAAGCTCAAAAATAAATTAAGCACTCAAAATGATTCTCATTCCTTTGTTATCCTGCCATTCCCTGACACTGAGGCCCCACCAAGCTTTGTGCCATTCCCCAACCAGGCCCCACACTCTGTACCTTTTCTCCTTTGCTCACCCTATTCCTGACACCTAGAATATTCTGACTCTTAAAAAGAAAAAAAAAATTTTTACTTTATATTGCTGATTAACAATGTTGTGATAGTTTTAGGTGTTGTAATCAAAGTGATCCAGCCATATATGTGTGTGTATATATATATATATATACACACTCACATATATCCATTTTCCCCCAAAGTCCCCTCCCATCCAGTCTGCCACATAATGTTGAGCAGAGTGCTCTGTGCTATAAAGTAGGTCTTTGTTGGTTTTTATCCATTTTAAATGTAGCACTGTGTACATGTTAATCACATACCCCTATCCCTTCTCTCCATCCTTTCCTCCCTGGTAACCATAAGTTCATCCTCTAAGTCTGTGAGTTTGTTTCTGTTTTATAAACAAATTCATTTCTATCATTTCTTTTTAGATTCCATGTATAAGCAATATCATGCGGTATTTTTCTTTCTCTGGCTGACTCACTTCACTCAGTATTAGAATCCCTAGGTCCATCCACGTGCTACAAATGGCATTATTTCATACTTTTTAATGGTTGAGTTATATTCCATTGCACATAAGTACCATATCTTCTTTACCCATTCCTTTGTTGATGGACATTTAGGTTGCTTCCATGTCTTGGTTCGGAGAGGGTGATGGAACCCCACTCCAATACTCTTGCCTGGAAAATCCCATGGACGGAGGAGCCTGGTAGGCTGCAGTCCATGGGGTCGCGAAGAGTCGGACATGACTGAGCAACTTCACTTTCACTTTCATGCATTGGAGAAGGAAATGGCAACCCACTCCAGTGTTCTTGCATGGAGAATCCCAGGGATGGGGGAGCCTGGTGGGCTGCCGTCTATGGGGTCTCAGAGAGTCGGACACGATTGAAGCGACTTAGCAGTAGCAGCAGCAGCATGTCTTGGTTATACAATGTTACATTGAGGTGCATGTATCCTTTTGGACCAATTTCAATACATGGAAGGAGTGGGACTGCAGGATCATATGGCAGCTCTATTCTTAGTTTTGTAAGGAACTTTCATACTGTTCTCCATAGTGGTTTTACCAATTAACATTCCCACCAACACTAGAGGAGGGTTCTCTTCTTTCCACACCCTCTCCAGCATTTGTTTGTAGACTTGTTGATGATGGCTGTTCTGACTGGTGTCAGGTGATAGTTTTGATTTGCATTTCCCTAATATTTAGCAATATTGAACATCTTTTCAGATGCCTCTTGGCCATCTGTATGTCTTCCTTCGAGAAGTGTCTAATATTCTGCCTTTAATCTTTACCCACTGACTCCTATCTAGCTTTAAAAATTACTTGAAGGAACCCTTTCTTGACCTTGCCCAAACCTAGAACAGAATCTTTGTCCCAAACTTTCATAAAGCTTTGCTTATTCCCTTTTATATGGACTTTTCCCTTACATGATCTGCAAAATCTTATTCACTCTGCAGTCATATAGTAAGTTCTCTAAACTTTTTCCTCTTCAGATTAATTCTCCTCCTCACATCTAAACAGCATCATAAATCTGCTACCATCTCCACATCCTAGTCCATAATACATCTTAAATCACGTCAGCTTTCCCCTAGCAAAAATAAGACTTAATTGGAGAACTGGCATCGTATTTCTAGGAAATTCGTTCTCTGGCTCTACAAACAAATGTTCCTATGGAAAAAGAAACAAAATATCAGTTATAAATTTGGGCTCAAGAGTATGAAACAAAGTTATATTAGAGAAAATAGCACAACATTTAATTTCTTAGTGAATGATCTAAACATGCATTACCAGATAAATAAAACATTACAAGAACTTGTAGACAAGGGAGGAAGAAACAGTGATTAGATGACTGTTATGCAAGATTATAAAATAGCTCTAGGTTTCAAAGAATAAAGTGATTGAAAAGAGTTCATTTTAGGATTAGACACTTTCAGAAACCTGCTCTTGGTGGGGAGGGAAGTGGGACAGGGTTCAGGCTGGGTGGACACCTGTACACCTGTGGCTGATTCATGTCGATATATAGTGAAAACCACCACAATATTGTAAAGTAATTAGCCTCCAGTTAAAATAAATAATTCATTAAAAAAAACAATAGAGAAAAACAATATATACTCAACACCAGAATTTAACTATATGGGCTTTCATTTTTATGCTGAAGAACAGCAGGTTTGCTTGCTACTGCTAAGTAACTTCAGTCGTGCCTGACTCCGTGCGACCCCATAGACGGCAGCCCACCAGGCTCCACCACCCCTGGGATTCGCCAGGCAAGAACACTTGGAGTGGATTGCCATTTCCTTCTCCAATGCATGAAAGTGAAAAGTGAAAGTGAAGTCACTTAGTCGTGTCGTCTTTTCGCGACCCCGTGGACTGCAGCCTACCAGGCTCCTCCATCCATTGGATTTTCCAGGCAAGAGTACTGGAGTGGGGTGTCATTGCCTTCTCCAGCAGGTTTGCTTAGGTAATCATAATTATCATATTGATGATGGTAAATCATTTCCTTGTAACATAACTTACATCTAAATAAGTACAATACATAAATTATCATTCTTTCCTACAGTAGTCAAATCTTATAAACCTGTCCAAAGACATGCTATATGAAACTTTAATTTTTTTTTGAAATAAAAATTGCATTTCATAAAGGCATGCATAAGAATGCATTAAAAGAATTTGATAATAGATAAGTCATTATCTCTTTACATTTAATGGAAGAATTACAATATTTTTCTCATTTTTGATAAAGAACTGAATATTGTTATAGCTAAATTATGTGTGATCATCTCCAAAACCTGATTAACTGTATAATCTAAGTTATTTTTTTATAAATTATTTTTGGAAAAGAAGTACCAGAGTCACTGCAGAATAACACATTTACACTGGTTTGGGGATTTATGTGATTTTTTTTTCTTTCCATATATGTTTCCTGAAAAGAAATCTGATTCTCTATTAAAAGCAAACTCTAATTTTTAATCTCATATTTCATTCAGTTAAAAGGGGATCCCATTATTCTATTTCTACAAGAGAGTCTACATACTCTCAAGATAATAGTATTTACTTATGGGAGATGTCTGGCAATGCAAAGAGTGAAATACATTTGCAAAAGTTGTCCAAACAAATTGAGAATAAGAAAGCATTTGACTTTGGAGATCAGGAATAAGAGTCAAAGCCAGAAGAAGTGAATAACAACTTTAAATATCTTTCAAAAATAGATAATGTTATTTTGTATACATCTATAAAAAATCTATTTGAAAATAATGTAAAAACATACAGAAAAATTACCTCATGTAATTTATCAGTATATTGGACTTAAAAAATCACTGTTAAATTAGTATTTATGATAAGAGGGAAATAAAGTATATGTACCATACCTCTGTAATAAGTAAGGCACCATGCATATTTTTATGTAATCATCACAGAAATTTAACAGTACAGGCCTTGATATCCTTCTTTTACAAGTGAAGAATTTAGCATCATAAAGTTTAAGTGTTTTCTCCAGAGCACACTTATAAGAAGTTGTGAATTTGAAATTTGAATACAAGTTTATGTACAAAATACGTTCTCTGAAGCCCAAATTAACCCCAAAAGATTAATTTTACCACCTTCATATTAATAGACCATAGTGATTATATTTCTTTATACAACTTTTTCTGATTTAAGGGTACCTTTTTTATAAAGTTAAAAATAAAATCTACTTTGATTAAAAGGAATATGAAATAATTCAATTATGTAAAAACACAACCACACCTTCCTTCAAAGATTATTTAAATTCTATATAAAGTAATAGTTATATGTTTTAGGAAGAGTATTGTTTAGAGTTGGGAAGTATCATGAGGTGTTTGGCCCAGACAATCTAATATAACTCTTGTCACCACAGCTGAATTACTAATACTGCCATTTTTTCCTCCTCAAAATGTACTGGTTTGAATGGTCAATCATCAAGTGTGTGAAACAAAAAATTTTCAAAAATTAAGTGCTTGCAACAGAGTATAAATTTTAAAATATCCAACTGCAATGACAAATATAACTCTTTAATAAAATGAGTAATAGATATGAAAAATGACATTAATAAAACTGTAATAATAACAAAGCTTAGATTTAGTTTTTATTTGACCCCAAAGGATGAAAGAAAGGAAAAAAAAGAATGTAACTTTCAGAATAATTGTTCTACTGTTGCACTGATGCCAAAGCAACAAAACACAATGCAAACTTTGGAAATACTTTGCTAAACAAAACAAGGAACATAATACTCTGGCATGTTAATGATGGAAATCAAAAGAGAAAATGTCTATAAGCCATCAATAAAGGTTAAGAGAAAATCTGTAGATAATTAATAACTTACTTGTATAAGCAGTGTGCTTTCTAATTTTAGACAAAACTGCTATTAGTTTGTCTTCACTAAAAATATTCTTTATAAAGGTTTTCTAAAAGCTATTGCTTCTCAAATCCTCAGCAGCCTTCACCTGACTACTTATTCTTGAGTGTTTAACAGAGCTGCTGTTCCGAATTTCCAGCCCATAATCTTTTTATTTTTTCTTATAATTTCCCTCCTCACAGCTTTCACCTCATTCCCATAAAACTGACCATTTACTTATTTTCTGCCTTTACTAAACTACAAGCCCCTCAACTGAGGAGACTATGCTTAGCATGGAAGAAACATGTGATTAATGCATAATAAATGGACACACAGAGAGACAGCATTTAAAGTAGCTGATAACAAAGAATAAACTTTTTTCCATTAACTCACATATTTACTACATAATATTATTCATTTATAGATATGATATATCCTACAGTATATCTGAATAGATATAAAACTTAGTTAACCAGGTATAAGTTAATAGCATTTTGGTTCCTTTTAATTGTCAGAGATGCATACAAACAAAAACTTGGATTAAATGGTAGTTCAATTAATCATAAGTCCAGATCAATTCATATTTATCATATTTTAAGGACTGAGGGTATTTTTTTTCTTTCTTATCTTATTATAAGGTAAGCTCAGTACAGTTCAGTCACTCAGTCTGTCCGACTCTTTGCAACGCCATGGAATACAGCACACCAGGCTTCTCTGTCCATCACCAATTCCTGGAGCATACTCAAACTCATGTCCATCAAGTCGGTGATGCCATCCAACCATCTTGTCCTCTGTCGACCACTTCTCCTCCCACCTTCAATCATACCCAATAGCAGGGTCTTTTCCAACGAGTCACTTCTTTCCATCAGGTGGCCAAGCTTTGGAATTTCAACTTCAGCATCAGTCTTTGGATGAACATTCAGCACTGAATTCCTTTTGGATTGACAAGCTGGATCTCCTTGTACTCCAAGGGACTCTCAAAAGTCTTTTCCAACACCACAGTTCAAAATCATCAATTCTTCAGTGCTTAGCTTTCTTTATTGTCCAACTCTCACATCCATAAATGGCTACTGGAAAAACCATAGCTTTGATTAGACAGACTTTTGTTGGCAAAGTACTGTCTCTGCTTTAAAATATGCTGCCTGGGTTGGTCATAGCTTTTCTTCATGGAGAAAGTGTCTTTTAATTTCATGGCTGCAGTCACCATCTGCAGTGATTTTGGGGCCCCCCAAAATAAAGTCTGTCATTGTTTCCATTGTTTCCCAATCTCTTTGCTATGAAGTGATGGGACCAGATGCCATAATCTTAGCTTTCTGAATGTTGAGTTTTAAGCCAACTTTTTCACTCTCCTCTTTCACTTTCATCAAAAGGCTCTTTTAGTTCTTCTTCACTTTCTGCTATAAGGGTGGTGTCATCAGCATATGTGAGTTACTGATGTTTCTCCTGGCAATCTTGATTCCAGCTTGTGCTTCATCAGCCCAGCATTTCGCACAATGAACTCTGCATATAAGTTAAATAAGAAGGATGACAATATACAGCCTTGATGTACTCCTTTCCTCATTAGGAACCAGTCTGTTGTTCCATGTCCAGTTCTAACTGTTGCTTCTTGACCTGAATACAGATTTCTCAGAAGTAGGTCAGATGGTCTGGTATTCCAATCTCTTTCCAAATTTTCCACAGTTTGTTGTGATCCACACGTTCAAAGGCTTTGGGGTAGTCAGTAAAGCAAAAGTAAATATTTTTTCTGGACCTCTTGGTTTTTTGATGATCCAACAGATTTTGGCAATTTGATCTCTGGTTCTTCTGCCTTTTCTAAATCCAGTTAGAACAGCTGAAAGTTCATGGTTCATGTACTGTTGAAGCCTGGTTTGGATAATTTTGAGCATTACTTTGATAGTGTGTGAGATGAGTTCAGTAGTAGGTAGTTTGAGCATTCTTTGGCATTGCCTTTCTTTGGGATTGGAATTAAAACTGACCTTTTCCAGTCCTGTGGCCACTGCTGAGTTTTCCAGGTTTGCTGGCATATTGAGAGCACCACTTTCACAGCATCATCTGTTAGGATTTGAAAGAGCTCAACTGGAATTCCATCACCTCCACTAGTTTTGTTCCTAGTGTTGCTTCCTAAGGCCCACCTGATTTCACATTCCAGGATGTCTGGCTCTAGGTGAATGATCACACCATCGTGATTAGCTGGGTCACGAAGACCTTTTTGTACAGTTCTTCTGTGTACTATTGCCTCCTCTTTTTAATAGCTTCTACTTCTGTTAGGTCCATACTGGTTCTGTCCTTTATTGTGCTATCATTGAATGAAATGTTCCCTTGGTATCTCTAATTTACTTGAACAGATCTCTAGTCTCTGCCATTCTATTGCTTTCCTTTATTTCTTTGCACTGATCACTGACAAAGGCTTTCTTATCTCCCTTGCTATTCTTTCAGTTCAGTTCAGTCCCTCAGTAGTGTCTGACTTTTTGTAACCCCACAGACTGCAGCATGCCAGGTCACCCTGTCCATTGCCAACTCCAGGAATTTACTCAAACTCGTGTCCACTGAGTCAGTGATGGCATCTAACCATCTCGTACTCTGTCGTCACCTTCTCCTCCTGCCTTCAATCTTTCCCAGCATCAAGGTCTTTTCCAATAAATCCATTCTTCTCATAAGATGCCCAAAGTACTGGAATTTCAACT
This sequence comes from Bos indicus, assembly GCF_029378745.1. Classification (NCBI taxonomy): domain Eukaryota; kingdom Metazoa; phylum Chordata; class Mammalia; order Artiodactyla; family Bovidae; genus Bos; species Bos indicus. The sequence continues at coordinate 22,142,015 of NC_091776.1, read as the reverse complement.
TCAGCGTCAGTCTTTCCAATGAACACCCAGGACTGATTTCCTTTAGGATGGACTGGTTGGATCTCCTTGCAGTTGAAGGGACTGTCAAGAGTTTTCTCCAACACCACAATTCAAAAGCAAAAGATCTTCATGACCCTGATAATCACGATGGTGTGATCACTCATCTAGAGCCAGACATCCTTGAATGTGAAGTGAAGTGGGCCTTAGGAAGCATCACTATGAACAAAACTAGTGGAGGTGATGGAATTCCACTTAAGCTTTTTCAGATCCTAAAAGATGATACTGAGAAAGTGCTGCATTCGATATGCCAGCAAATCTGGAAAACTCACCAGTGGCCACAGGACTGGAAAAGGTCAATTTTCATTCCAATCCCCAAAAAAGGCAATGCCAAAGAATGCTCAAACTACCACACAGCTGCAATCATCTAACACACTAGTAAAGTAATCCTAAAAATTCTTCAAGTCAGGCTTCAACAGTATGTGAACAGTGAACTTCCAGATGTTCAAGCTAGATTTATAAAAGGCAGAGGAAGCAGAGATCAAATTTCCAACATCTGTTGGATCATCAAAAAAGCAAGAGAGTTCCAGAAAAACATCTACTTCTGCTTTATGGACTATGCTAAAGCCTTTGACTGTGTGGATCACAACAAACTGTTGGAAATTCTGAAAGAGATGGGAATACCAGACCACCAGACCTGCCTTTTTTGACATCAGTATGCAGGTCAGGAAACAAAAGTTAGATCTGTACATGGAACACCAGACTGGTTTCAAATAGGGAAAGGAATATGTCAAGGCTGTATATTGTCACCCTGCTTGTTTAACTTATATTCAGAGCACATCACGAGAAATGCTGGGCTGGATGAAGCACAAGCTGGAATCAAGATTGCTAGGAGAAATATCAATAATTTCAGATATAATTCTCTACTGATATCCAGTAGCATATTGGGCACCTACCAACCTGGGGAGTTCATCTTTCAGTGTCATACCTTTTTGACTTTTCATACTGTTCATGGTAAGATACCAATCCAATAAACAAGGATGGGTGGGAAAAAAATCCACTACTTTTTTTTTTTTTTTTAAGTGTAAGATTCCTGAGAAATATCTAACTCCATTTGAAAAATTCAAAACAAATAGATACAATGCCAGTAACTTTTTTAAAATATTAATTTGACCATATTTAGAATTCCTAGAGACTTTTAGCCCAAAACTTGAATTAACTCCCTGCATGGCACCTTTCATTGAAGTTTATAATAAAACAAGAGTTATCCGTGGCCAAAGGACCCAAAAGACTCTAGTTGTCTCCAGAATCAACTCTCATGTATTTTTATATGTGGCATAAGACTCGGTGGTCATATGTTACACATTACCTAAGCTTGCCTGAAGGTAGACAACATCAACATATAAATTATAAGGGAAACAAAAATATCTGCATCTCTAACTGGACATGGAACAACAGACTGGTTCCAAGTAGGAAAAGGAGAACATCAAGACTATATATTGTCACCCTTCTTATTTAACTTCTATGCAGAGTACATCATGAGAAACGCTGGGCTGGAAGAAGCACAAGCTGAAATCAAGATTGCTGGGAGAAATATCAATAACCTCAGATATGCAGATGACACCACCTGTATGGCAGAAAGTGAAGAGGAACTCAAAAGCCTCTTGATGAAAGTGAAAGAGGAGAGTGAAAAAGTTGGCTTAAAGCTCAACATTCAGAAAACGAAGATCATGGCATCTGGTCCCATCACTTCATGGGAAATAGATGGGCAAACAGTGGAAACAGTGTCAGACTTTGTTTTTTGGGGCTCCAAAATCACTGCAGATGGTGACTGCAGCCATGAAATTAAAAGATGCTTACTCCTTGGAAGGAAAGTTATGACCAACCTAGATACCTATTAAAAAGCAGAGACATTACTTTGCCAACAAAGGTCCGTCTAGTCAAGGCTATGGTTTTTCCAGTGGTCATGTATGGATGTGAGAGTTGGACTTTGAAGAAAGCTGAGTGCCAGAGAATTGATGCTTTTGAACTGTGGTGTTGGAGAAGACTCTTGAGGGTCCCTTGGACTGCAAGGAGATCCAACCAGTCCATTCTAAAGGAGATCAGTCCTGGGTGTTCATTGGAAGGACTGATGCTGAAGCTGAAACTCCAATATTTTGGCTACCTCATGAGAAGAGTTGACTCATTGGAAAAGACCCTGATGCTGGGAGGGATTGGGAGCAGGAGGAGAAGCGGACGACAGAGGATGAGATGGCTGGATGGCATCACCAACTCGGTGGACATGAGTTTGCATGAACTCCAGGAGTTGGTGATGGACAGAGACGCCTGGCGTGCTGAGATTCATGGGGTCGCAAAGAGTCGGACACGACTGAGCGACTGAACTGAACTGAACTGAAGACCTATAAGAAAATAACTTGTACAATTGTCAAAAGTTAGTTATTAGTTATCCCAAAAATAGGTCCTGATGATTTCTGCTGAAATATAAGGCTTAACAGATTAGTAAGAAAATGTTGGATAATATGAATGTAGTACTTTACAAAATGTTTCTTTTTTGTAAATCTTTGACAAAATATTTCAAATTTAATTTTAAATGTTTTTTATAATTTAGATTTGAATGGATTGTTCAAACATTTACAAAACCTTTTTATAAATGCTTTCTATAGAAACATAGATATCAAAATGTGTAGTAACATGCAAAAAATATTCAGATACAATAATACATCATATTCACCTTGTTTGTAACTTCCCTATACTTTTCATTTTCTCTTGTCTCCTTCATAAGTTAGTTAACATTGGATATCTACTTTATATGTGAATCTTTTCATGTTGTTTTAATTTCTAACAACATTCCAACTATCCACACTTTATCTGTGCATAAATCCCAAAACACTGAGATGAGACTTCACCCTCAGCTTCATTGCATACTAATATGTAGCTTTGAGCAATATGGAAATGTTCTTTTCCCTGTCCTGGCAAAAGTTCACTGCTTCTAATTTAATTTTCAACAGGTACTTTTTTTTTTTTCTTTCATTCCAAACTGTACTATTTGCTGTTGGTTTCTGAGTCTTTAGATTGTTTCTCTACAGTGTGTTGGATTTGTATCTCTACTTTAACATCTTCTTCCAAATCTCTATCACCAATTACCGTAAAACATCTTAGTAAACAAGTTCACTGATTGAATCAAATTCAGAGACATTCAGTAACACATTCACATTTGTTTAATAACCTCATCCTCATTCCTAATCCATGAGTTTAATTAAACTCTGTGCTTTTATTTCTAGGCTTACATCTTCAATGTAATCTTCCTGAATTCAGACTGAGTGTCTGCCCAAGTCAAATGATACTTATAAGAATTGTTAAGCAAAAGTAATAAATCAGTGCAACCATGGAGTACAGTGTTCAGAGCCTCATATGAGATATTATTCCACAAAGAGAAATTTATGGAACATGTTCTCATTTATGCCATTTAATTGAAAGTATCATGGAAAAGAAATTGGTGTGAGGAGGTCTCTGACAAGAATATTGTGATTCAAGTATCATATACTTAACATTCGATAAGAGGATAGATCTTATGTTAAATGTTGTTACACTAATAATAATAATAGGATCAGGAGAAGCCTTAGGAGGTGATGGATATGTTTATAGACTTCTTGGTGGTAATGTTTCCATGGATGTATATTTATCTCCACACTCATCAAGTTATACATATTAAATATATACAGCTTTGGAGCAGATGTAAATTTAGCCATCTCTGTGCATATTTACATTTTCTTCCACATACCACATTTGCCTATGTGTATTTTTGTTAATTGAATACAGGTAAAGTAAATCAAAAGGTCCTACATATTTAATACATTGCTTTCAAATACTAAAAAGAAACTTAAACTGGATAAATATATATATATAGATAAACAAAACCACAAGTATAACAAAAGAATACAAAATTCCTTCAAGTATCCCTATTACTTTAGTGGCTTCCCAGGTGGCTCAGTGGTAAAGAATCCACCTGCCAATGCAGGAAACATAGGAGACTAGGGCTCAATCCCTGGGCTGAGAAGGTGCCTTGGAGGAAGAAATGGCAACCCACTCCAGTATTCTTGCCTGGAGAATCCCATGGACAGACGAGCCTGTCAGGCTACAGTCTATATGGTCACAAAGAGTCAGACCACACAAACACACACATTACTTTAGTGACAGCCTTGAAAATTCAATATGGCTAGCTCTCAAGAAGATTCAGGGCTCCTAGGCCCTTATATTTCTCAACAAACACCAATGTGCTTCAGCTTCCAATAAGGTCATGCATTATCTCTGATAAATTTGTGAGTATTTATTCATTCTCTAAACATCAAACTAACTACTAACTTATTTTCATGGGTGTTTATCACAAATTTTGATATCTATTATGGTTGTAATGGATTCTTTTAGCAAATTTGGTCTTCTCCTGAGATCTGGAATTTGATCTCTGCTTCTAGTTACTAAAGGACCTAGGAAATTGATATTATGCCAGTTTTGGTCAAATTCAGTTGGAAATAAAACATTAAAAAAAAAAAACCCAATAGAGGTAAGGTAAGAAAACTTCTGTAGATTTTTACATATATGTCCAATCTATGTGCACTTCAAATATAGTCTTTAATTGGGGTCCTCTTACCTTGCTTTTTCTTATTTCCTGAAGTTCTTTTCCAGTTCAATAAGGTCATTGGCTCCCCATTCATGGATTTTCTTTTCCCACTTCTGCTAGAATGTGTGTGTGTATGATCAGTCATGTCTGACTATTTGAGACCACATGGACTGTAGATAGAGTTTCCAATTTAACAGGGAAGGCGGGGCCTTAGCCCTTCAGAATTTTCAGTAAACTGGTGGATTGAAAGTTATTCTGAAATTTTCTGCCCTACATTTCAAATTTTCATTTCTTTTACCCCTTGTGCCTACCGTACCAACAAGCTATCCCTTTCTTTCCCAGGAGAATATTTTCCCAATGTTTTCTTTTACTTTTTAGTAATAGCTGCCTTTGAGTTAAAGTTGCAATTTATGTTTTAATCCATCTGCAGTATATGAATGAACCAAATATAATAGACTTTTAAAGACACATTGATGTAAAATAAAAATAAACCTACTAGACTTAGAGGGAAACTAGTTGCTGGAAAGCTCATGTACTTATACAGTATCTATTTTCATCATATTACTGAAGAGATATGAAATTTGGGGAATGTCAATCAGGATTCAGTACAACAAATGCAAACCTAGAATGATTTTAAGTAGAGAGTAAATTAATGTTTACCAAACCATTAGAGGAGCTAGAGAAACTACTTGAGCTGGGCATTCACAAGTTACTAACTACCCATTAAAGAACTCAGTGAAGAATCACAGGCTGCTAATGGAATACAAGAATCAGTACACAACCTTAGTTGAGATGTAGTGCTCCGGAAGTCAGGAAAACGCCACCGCGGTAACTGCCTAGTATCACGGTGTCTTTGCTGTTGCAACTACCTCTCTCTCAAATGGGAAAAAAAAAAAAAAAACAGAAACAAGACACTGGGTGTCAACTTCAGAAAAAATAAGAACACAAAAAGGCCAAAGCAATGTCTCCACAGATAATTCTGGTGCATACGTTTGAGCCTGACCTTTATCCACAGTACCAGCTATAAGGGCTTCCCTGATGACTAAGATGGTAAAGTATCCACCTGCGGTGGAGGAGACCCCGGTTCAGTCCCTGAGTGAGGAAGATCCCCTGGAGAAAGGAATGGTGACCCACTCCAGTATTCTTGCCTGGGAAATCACATGGACAGAGGAGCCTGGTGGACTACAGCCCATGGGGTAATAAAGAGTCAGAGGCGACTAACACTTTTACTTTTCAGCTATAAAGGAGTTTCGAAATTGTTGATCCTTTTGATTTTTGCATTGTAGACTCACAACAAGGGGATATGACAGAATGTCAAACGCTTAATTACCCTGTCGTAGACAATATATAAGATGAAGATTACTAAAATGATTGGGCAGACATAAAGTATAATGACTGTCTTAAGTAATGTGGGAATACTGAATAAAATACGGAATTTTTATTTTAGAAATATGGAATTCCTAAATAAAAGTTAACAGGACATCTAAGAGAAGGGAAAATAAATCTACACAACATGCTACTTTTTAATATGTTGACTTCATGACAGCATTTATAAACTAGTGTGTCCATAACCTAGGTGGTTCTGGAAACTACAAAAGAATCCTAGGTATAGGGTCAAGATAGGATTTCAGTTCTCAGGGGAAACTCATTGCAATATAGATTTTTTGAAATAGTGTTTTTGTTTATGCAAAGATTGAGGAGCAACTATCCGGAACATTGAGGAAATATGAAGGAAAAATTCAAACCCTCTTCTTCAAAAGAGGGCCAGTTACAAAAGAAAGCAAAACTGGTAGCTACCTATGATCCCAGTGACTTTTAGCAGGCAATTAATGCTTCAGATCCATCCTTTTAGCCCCAGTCCTTTGCAGATTTTGAATTAGTGGAAATTTAATAAATGTTTGATGAATAAAAATGAATAGCATTTAAAATGATTGATTGAATCAACAAGAAACAACTAAATTGTATTCACTCTACTATAAAATGAGTCAGAAAAGTGTGTCATAAGTTATTGAAAGATTTCTAACAGAACAGTAATAATGAAAGCTTCTGTTAGTAACTGGCAGAATTTCATTTGGATAATTCATGTTTGTGAAATAGCTTATTCACCATGATGCCAGGTAAATGAAGCAAAATTATTATATTAATTTCAGATAAACATTCTGAACTTAATAAAAGAAAGTTTATAGTTGTTCTGTTTCTTCTGTTTCAGTATCGAAGCTTTACATTTTGCTCACACTTTCTCATAAACAGAAGCTGAAATGAGGTAACAATATGGAACTTGTTACCTTATTTATGATTAAATGAGTAAAAGAAACACTAAACCTCACATTATTTAAAATACTTCATCCCAGAGATGTTAACTTTCAAATAAATATTTATTATTTTTATAGTCCTAAAATGTGCTGCACCCTGAACATTGTATGTTACTGCTAGGACTTAAGCTAGGAATGATAATGACAACTTTAGTTTTCTTCTCACACAATAGAACTCTAAATGGATTTGTGAAGTCATTAAAAAATTTTAAGCTACTATCCTCTAGAAGTGAAATAAAATTTACAGTAATTATAATCTATATGATTTGCAATTTTCAGTATATTTCTGAAAAAGGGTAATTGATTTTTATATACTCTTTTGACATTCATAAGGATATAGTTTAGGTGAAACCTAGAAGCTAGGTTTGGCCATTATGTGTATGTGCTTGTGCGTGTGCATGTGCGTGTGTGTGTGTTTGTGTGTTATTCAGTCATGTCCAACTCTTTGCAACCCCATGGACTGTAGCCCAAAAGTCTCCTCTGTCCATGGAATTTTCCAGGGGACAATACTGGAGTGAGTTGCCTTTACCTCTTCTAGGGTATCTTCCCAGCCCAGGTATCAAACCTGGGGCTCCTGCACTGCAGGCATATTCTTTACTATCTGAGCCAACAGGGATGCCCTTGGCCATTAAATCTGCTTTATATTATATACACTATATATGATATTCAAGTTAATCAAATCCTTTCTTATTAGTTAGTTGATTGAATACTTAACTGGTATATATTTTATATATGTGCTTATATACATATATATATATTTATATATATATAAGCTATGTGCTTAGTTGCTCAGTCATGTCTGATTTCTTGTGACCTTGTGTTCTGTAGCTCTCCAGGCTCGTCTGTCCATGGGATTCTCCAGGCAAGAATACTGGAGTGGGTTGCCATGTCCTCCTCCGGGGGTTCTTCCCAACCCAGGGATCAAACCCAGGTCTCCTACATTGCAAGTGGATTCATTACTGTCTGAGCCAACAGGGAAGGCCATATTATGTATCTGTGTGTGTGTATATATATATTCTTATATGTTATGAAGCATATGTTATAACCTGAAGGAAACTAAGCATATATTAGAGAACAAGAAACAAAAAAACAAGCCTACACAACCCAATGTGTTCTCACAGATATGATAGTGAAATGTGTGGTATCAAATTAAGAAAAAAATAATGCTAGATCACAGGGTTTACAGCTCTGAAACTCAAAATGTTGAACATCATATTTGTGGTTAGATATTATCAGAAATTTCAGTAAACATTAAAATTTCTTTGAAATAAACATACAGATATAGTTATTTAACATAGAAGACATAGTTTTCACATTCCTCATAGCTATTCATTTTTTTGTGTGTATTTAGTTTTTCTTTATTTTTTATTTTTTTTAATTTATTTATTTTAAATTAGAGGCTAATTACAAAAGATGATTTTCTTGTCACCAAATATACAATGCATGAGAAACGCTTAATAGTAGACTAGCTGTGCTACTTTTAAGTAGGAAAAATATTTTGAAAAAAATTACACTTAGATGAGTAGGTATATTGACTAACTAATATGTGCATTACATGTACTAACCTTTCCTTTCATGATTTTCATTTGGCAAAAGAGCTTTTCCTTATAATACACAGTGTTTATGAAACTTTTTAATCAATAAGTAGTCCTACTCTCTTTCCCACTAAGGAGCATCAGTTCTGTCAGAGGCACTCAAAGTAGGAATCTGCTACGCTCTTGACACTTAGGTGAATGCTGCTGCTGCTGCTGCTGCTAAGTCGCTTCAGTCGTGTCTGACTCTGTGCAACCCCACTGGTGAGTCTCCCCCGTACCTGGGATTCTCCAGGCAAGAACACTGGAGTGGGTTGCCATTTCCTTCTCCAGTGCATGAAAGTGGAAAGTGAAAAGTGAAAGTGAAGTCACTCAGTTGTGTCTGACTCTTCGTGACCCCATGGACTGCAGCCTACCAGGCTCCTCTGTCCATGAGATTTTCCAGGCAAGAGTACTGGAGTGGGGTGCCATTGCCTTCTCCGACTTAGGTGAATGGTCCTCTATTAAAACCAGTTAATTTCTTAAGATACATCTGATATATTTCTAGCCAATCTCTTTTGGCTTCAGTTTGACAAAACTGGTTTCTGTGGCTTACAAGCAAATTAACTGATGCAACTAAAGATCTAGAAAAATGATCGAGTACAATAGTCTACATAAATTTTACTTGGTCGCTTACTTCTGTAGTTTACTGTTGATAGGTTGACTTGGAACTTAAGAAAGTACATTAAAAAGTGATCATGTTCTGTGCTGATACTATGATTATCCTAATACAATATTTCAAATTGAATTAGGTTATTCCTACTATTGACATTGTTTTAGTGACTATTGTATGTATAAAAGTTCATTTCAGACAATACAAATAATTACATTCCTACTTTGGGGAGTTATTACCAACATTACTCTCAAACTGTATAAAAAAAAAGTTGGTTATATACATAATATTTAACTGACCCTCTTAAATATATGTTTACATATTTTTGAACATTACATTTGTTGTTCTGCTTATCCTTTAATTGCATGATATTTAAAAAGTGAACTATTTCAAGTAGAAATAAAACTTACCCAAAGAAGTACAGTGAATCTTATTTTTTCCTTTTGGTAACTTTCCTATTTATTTCTTTACTACTCTCTTTTCTGTTGGACTTTTCACTTTAAGTTTACATTCATATCAATATAATACTGTCTGTTAAAGATTTCATGTCTTTTCCTACCACATAGTTGTCATGTCATTTTTGGCAAGTTACTTCACCTCACTCTCAGTTGTTTTATATATAAAATCAAATTATTTATAATATGTATTTCTAAATCTTGATGAATAATTAGACAATTTACCTGAAGAGTTTGTTTCAGCTGACTGATGCAAATTAAGAATTAAATGAGATTTAGTTATTCCTCCTATGTGGATTTTTTTATTATAATAATAATATGATAAATGATGTTTTTAAATGAATGAAAATGTAGATATATGAGAGTGGATTGGAATAATTCTCTGGTTGTCTGGTCTCCAAATAAAATATATTTTGAGTGCCCCAAACTTTTAAATCTAACTGTAAGATGATTAAAAACATAGTAAAGATTATACACTATATTGGAAAAGCTGCCTAAGAAAAGAAATTTTTTTCTGACCACATATGTGACTTATTTACAGAAAATTGTATGCAAATGACGTTAAAGAGAAATGAAAGCTGGATTTAATTTAATGGCATATATTTCAATAGCATATATAGTCATGATGGTACACATCTACATAATCTCTTTCCCAATTCCTTAAATAAATGGGCTGGTTTTAGATAAACTTTAGGAATATAATAGCATCTTCCACTATCAGGGCATTATAGAATGGAATATACCTAATTCTTATACCTATGTGCCAAATGTTTACAAGACTCACAAATAGAAAATATTGGGATTGGTTATATTTGTACTTTAAAACACAGCTTTATTAATTCTTTGACATGTACTAAACTGTAAAAGAAAAAAAATTTTAATTTCATATAGTTCCTATTGTCACCTTTGAATAAAACCAAGCAAACAAAATTAGATTCAATAGCCCCTCAGAAAAATCCATGAGTAAGAGAAGTACATTTTTAAACCTGTTTTTCTTTTTTGGTTACCATTGTCATGCACTAGACTAACCGCTTAATTTGGAGAAAAGAAAAACATGCATGGCCTTCATTTGTTTACTGCTAAATCAGTTCATACAGATGTTTCTAGTTCAGTTTAGTCATTTCAGCTTAGAGTTCATCACACACAAAACACACTAAACTAGACTCAAATCATGAAGTGATTATAACTCTACAATTTTATGTCTGTTTGTTCTCTCATAATACTTCACTTGGAAAATGTGACCTTTCCTATTTTCACTTCATTCCTTGAATTATCCAAAATACATGTGTGACTGAACCAGGAGAAAATCTCTTTTTTATTTATAGTTCCAAAATAAAAGTGGAATTAGTATTTGGGTAACTAGGAATGCTGAAGTGCACTTTAGGAGTTAATCATTCATTTAAACATATTAATTTTGTTATCTGTAAGAAGAAATGCTAATACATCCAGTGTACAAAGAGCTGTACATAATAAAAAGCTAACAACCTTCAGGGTATCCATCCACCATAAAACTAATTTCACACCTAGTCTATTATGTAATGTGCTATGAAAATAGTCTTTGCTTCAAGATATTACAACTAGCTTGCATGTACAAATCTGGTTATTTTCTTTGGAGTAAAGGTTGCACACACAGTAATAATCAAATTCTTAGATTGATCCATAAATTCATTCTTAGTTTATGCATCTAGAAAATCTGTTTCTTTAATAATCCGATCATAAGTAAATAAATAAAGGCAGGAAGATAAACATTTGTTATAATTAATGTGTGACAATGTTACTGTACCAACATTCTATCCTTTTAGCAATATTTCCTTCTAGCAATTTCTAGATGGAATGCCTTACAAAATTATTTGCAGTAGAAATGTCATTTTATATGGACTGTATGCAGAGTGACACTAAAGGATACTCAAGTAACCTAGAACATCATTTTTCAAAATACATATTTTATTTTTTAATTTATGGGATGACCCAGAGGGATGGTATGGGGAGGGAGGAGGGAGGGGGGTTCAGGATGGGGAACATGTGTATACCTGTGGCGGATTCATGTTGATGTATGGCAAAACCAATATAATATTGTAAAGTAATTAACCTCCAATTAAAATAAATATGGCAAAACCAATACAATATTGTAAAGTTAAAAAAAAAACCCACCACAAAAAAATAATAATAAAATAAAAACAAAAAAAAATATAGCTTAGTTACCATGTTTCAGGTATGCAACAAAGTGATTCAGTTATGTATTTCTGATGCTTTTTCATGATAGGTTATTGCAAGGTACTGAACATAGTTTCCTGTGCTATACAGTAGGTCCTGTTGTTTACTTTTTATACAGTAGTGTGCATCTGTTAATCCTAAACTTCTAATTTATCTCCCCCTTTCCCCTTTGGTAGCCATAAGTTTGCTTTCAATATCTGTGAGTCTATTTCTGTTTGTAAATAAGTTATTTTGTATCTTTTTTTTTTTTGATTCCACATGTCCAAAGTGATATCATATATTTACCTTTCACTGTGTGACTTACTTCACTTAGTATAATAATCTCTTGGTCTATCCATGTTGCTGCAAATGGCATCATTTCATTCCATTTTATGGCTGAGTAATAATCCATTTTATGTATATGTCACATCTTCTTTATCCATTCTTCTGTCAGTGGATTCAGGTTGCTTCCATGTCTAGGTTATTGCAAATAATGCTGCTATGAACATTGGGGTGCATATATCTTTTTGAATTAGAGTTTTAATGTTTTCCAGAGATATGCCCACTCTATCTTTAGATTTTTAAGGAACCTCCACACTGTTTCCATAGTTGCTGTACCAATTTACATCCCACCCACTATGTGGGATGTTTCCCTTTTCACCATACCCTCTGTAGTAGTTAATGTTTGTAGACTTTTTGATGATGGCCATTCTGACCAGTGTGAAGTATCCCAAGGCAGTCTACAGATTCAATGCAACCTCTATCAAATTGTCATAGACATTTTTCTCAGAAGTGGAGCCAAAAAAAATTTTTTTTTTTTACAGAAACACAAAAGACACTGAATAGCTGAAACAATTATGAGAAAGCAGAACAGAGCTGGAGAAAAAAGCTTCCTGACTCCAAACTTTACTACAAAGCTACAATAATCAAAAGAGTATGATACTGCACCAAAAAAGACATATAAATCAATAGAACAAGATAGAAAGCCTAGAAATAAACTGCTGCTCTTATGGTCAATTAAGAATCTACCTGCAGTGTAGGAGACCTGGGCTTGATGCCTACATTGGGAAGATCCCCTGTAGGACAGCATGGCAACCCACTCCAGTATTCTTGCCTGGAGAATCCTCATGGACAGAGGAGCCTGGTGGACTACATACAGTCCATGGGGTCACAAAGAGTTGGACACAACTGAGTGACTAAGCACAGCACAGCAATCTATGACAAAGGAGGCAAAAATATACACAGATAAAAAACAGACTCTTCAAGTGGTGCTGGGAAAACTGGACAGCTATACATAATATAAAATTTGAACATTCTCTAACACCATATATGAAAATAAATTCAAAATGGATTAAATACCTAAATGTAAGCCTAGTTACTATAAAACTCCCAGAGGAAAACATAGGCAGAACACTCTTTGACATAAATTGCAAAAATACTTTTTTGGAACTGTTTGCTAGAGTAATGGAAATAAAAACAAAAATAAGCAAATGGGACCTAATTAAACTTAAGAGCTATTGCATAGTGAAGGAAACCATAAATAAAATGAAATGACAACCTAGGGACTGGGAGAAAATACTTGCAAACAATGCTACCAAAAAGGGATTTATTTCTAAAATATGCAAACAACTTGTAAAGCTAAATGTAAAAAAGAAAAACAGAACAAAAACAAACCACCACCACCACCAAATGAACAGAAGACCTATATAGACATTTCTCCAGAGAAGACATACAGATGGCCAATAGGCATATGAAAAGATGCTTGACATCACTAACTGTTGTTGTTCAGTCGCTCAGTCACGTCCAACTCTTTGAGACCCCATGGACTGCAACATGCCAGGCTTCCATGCTATTCTCTATCTCCTGGAGTTTTCAAATTCATGTCCATTGAGTTGATGATGCCATTCAGCCATCTCATCCTCTGTCACCCCCTTCTCCTCCTGCCTTTAATCTTTCCAAGCATCAGAGTCTTTTCCAATGATCTGGCTCTTTGCACCAGGGGGCCAAAGCAATGAAGCTTCAGCATCAGTCTTTTCAATGAATATTCATGGTTGATTTCCTTTAGGATTGACTGGTTTGAACTCCTTGTTGTCTAAGGGACTCTCAAGAGTCTTCATCAGTAACACAGCTTGAAATCCTCAATTTCCTGTGCTCAGCCTTCTTTATGGTTGGACTCACATCTATCTATATATGACTACTGGGAAAACTATAGCTCTAACTATATGAACCTTGTAGACAAAGTAATGTCTCTGCCTTTTGATACACTGTCTAGTTTTGTCATAGCTTTTATTCCAAGTAGCAAGAATCTTTTAATCTCATGGCTGCAGTGATTTTGGAGCCAAAGAAAATAAAGTCTATCTCTGTTTCCATTTTTTCCCCATCCACTTACTTACCATGAAGTGATTGGATCAGATGCCATGATCTTCATTTTTTGAATGTTTAGTTTTAAATCAGTTTTTTCACTCTCATCTTTCACCTTCATCAAGAGGCTCTTTAGTTCCTGTTCACTTTCTGCCATTAGGATGGTGGCATAGGTATATCTGAGGTTATTGATATTTCTCCTTGCAATCTTGAATCCAGTTTGTGAGTCATCCAACCAGACATTTTACATGGTGTATTCTGTATAGCAATTAAATAAGCAGGATGACAATATACAACCTTGATGTACACCTTTCCTTCCCCAATTTTTGAAACAGATAGTTCCATGTTCAGTTGTAACTGTTGCTTCTTGACCTGAATACAGGTTTCTCAGGAGGCAGTTAAGGTGGTCTAGTATTCCCATCTCTATGAATTTTCCACAGTTTGTTGTGATCCACACAGTCAAAGGTTTTGCATACTCAATGAAACAGAAGTAGATGCTTTTCTGGAATTCTCTTTCTTTATCTATAATCCAACAGATGTTGGCTATTTGACATATGGTTCCTCTGCCTTTTCTAAATCCAGTTTATATGCTTGGAAGTCCTTGATTCATGTACTGTTGAAGCCTAGCTTGAAGGATTCTGAGCATTACCTCCCTGATGTGAGAAATGAGCAAAATTGTGTGATAGTTTTAACAGTCTTTGACTTTGCCTTTATTTGGATTGGTATGAAAATTAAACTTTTCCAGTCCTGTGGCCACTGCTGAGCTTTCCAAATTTGTTGACATACTGAGTGAAACACTTTAACAGCATCATCTTTTAAGATTTGAAATAGCTCAGCTGGAATTCCATCACATCCACTAGCTTTGTTCATAGTAATGCTTCCTAAGGCCCACTTGACTCCAGAATGTCTGACTGTAGATGAGGGACCATACCATCATGGATACCTGGGTCATTAATATCTTTTTTTGTACACTTCTTCTGTGTATTCTTGCCACCTATTTTTAATCTCTTCTGCTTCCCTTAGGTTCTTACCATTTCTGTCCTTTTTTGTGCCCATCTTTTCATGAAATTTTTGATTTTCATGAAAATCTCTGATTTTCTTGAAGATATCTCTAGTCAATATTCAAAATAAACTAAAATCATTACTTCTGGTCCCATCACTTCATGGCAAATAGATATGGAAACAATGCAAACAGTGAAAGACTTTATTTTCTTGGGCTCCAAAATCACTGCAGATATGACTACAGCCATGAAATTAAAAGACACTTGCTCCTTGAAAGAAAAGCTATGACAAACCTAGAAGTGCATGTTGCTCGCTCAGTCATGTCTGACTCTTTGTGACCCCATGGACCATAGCCCACCAGGCCTCTCTGCCCATGAAATTCTCCAGGCAAGAATACTGAGGTGGGTTGCCATTTCCTTCTCAGGGGATCTTCCCAAACCTAGACAGCATATTAAAAAGTAGAGACATTATTTTACCAACAAAGGTCCATCTAGTCAAAGCTATGGTCTTTCCAGTAGTCATATATGGATGTGAAAGTTGGACCATAAAGAAAGCTGAGCTATGAAGAATTGATGCTTTTGAACTGTGGGGTTGGAGAAGACTCTCTTGAGAGTCCCTTGGACTGCAAGGAGATGAAATCAGTCAACCCTAAAGGAAATCAAGCTTGAAAATTCACTGGAAGGACTGATGCTGAAGCTGAAACTCCAATACTTTGGCCACTAATTCGAAGAACTGACTCATTAGAAAAGACACTGATGATGGAGAAAGATTGAAGGCAAGAGGAGAGGCAATGACAGAGGATTAGATGGTTGGATGGCATCACCAACTCAATTGACATGAGTTTAAACAAGCTCTGGGAGTTGGTCATGGACAAGGAAGCCTGGTGGGCTGAAGTTAATGGGGTCTCATAGTCAGACATGACTGAGTGACTGAACTGAACTGAGGCTTTCCCATTCTATTTTTTTTCCCTCTATTTCTTTGCACTGTTGCCTTTATTTTTATTTTTTAATATAAATTTATTTATTTTAATTGGAGGTTAATTACTTTACAATATTGAATTGGTTTTGCCATACATCAACATGAATCCACCACAGGTGTACTCGTGTTCCCCATCCCGAACCCCACTCCATCCTTCCTCCCTGTACCATCCTTCTGGGTCATCCCAGTGCACCAGCCTCAAGCAACCAGTATCACGCATCAAACTTGGACTGGCGATTCATTTCATGTATGATATTATACATGTTTCAATGACATTCTCCCAAATCATCCCCCCCTCTCCCTGTCCCACAGAGTCCAAAAGACTGTTCTATACATCTGTGTCTCTTTTGCTGTCTTGCATACAGGGTTATCATTACCATCTTTCTAAATTCCATAAATATGCATTAATATACTGTATAGGTGTTTTTCTCTCTGGCTTACTTCACTCTGTATAATAGGCTCCAGTTTCATCCACCTCATTAAAACTGATTCAAAGGTATTATTTTTAATGGCTGAGTCATACTCCATTGTGCATATGTACCACAGCTTTCTTATCCATTCATCTGCTGATGGACATCTAGGTTGCTTCCATGTCCTAGCTATTATAAACAGTGCTGCAATGAACATTGGGGTACACATGTCTCTTTCAATTCTGGTTTCCTTGGTGTGTATGTCCAGCAGTGGGATTGCTGGATCATAAGGCAGTTCTATTTCCAGTTTTTTAAGGAATCTCCACACTGTTCTCCATAGTGGCTGTACTAGTTTGCATTCCCACCAACAGTATAAGAGGGTTCCCTTTTCTCCACAACCTCTCCAGCATTTATTGCTTGTAGACTTTTGGATTGCAGCCATTCTGACTGGCGTGAAATGGTACCTCACTGTAGTTTTGATTTGCATTTCTCTGAAATGAGTGATGTTGAGCATCTTTTCATGTGTTTGTTAGCCATCTGTATGTCTTCTTTGGAGAAATATCTATTTAGTTCTTTGGCCCATTTTTTGATTGGGTCATTTATTTTTCTGAAATTGAGCTGCAGGAGTTGCTTGTATATTTTTGAGATTAGTTGTTTGTCAGTTGCTTCATTTGCTATTATTTTCTCCCATTCTGAAGGCTGTCTTTTCACCTTGCTTAGAATTTCCTTTGTTATGCAGAAGCTTTTAAGTCTAATTAGGTCCTATTTGTTTATTTTTGCTTTTATTTCTAATATTCTGGGAGGTGGGTCTTAGAGGATCCTGCTGTGATTTATGTCAGAGAGTGTTTTGCCTATGTTCTCCTCTAGGAGTTTTATAGTTTCTGGTCTTACGTTGAGATCTTTAATCAATTTTGAGTTTATTTTTGTGTAAGATGTTAGAAAGTGTTCTAGTTTCATTCTTTTACAAGTGGTTGACCAGTTTTCCCAGCACCACTTGTTAAAGAGATTGTCTTTAATCCATTGTATATTCTTGCCTCCTTTGTCAAAGATAAGGTGTCCATAGGTGCGTGGATTTATCTCTGGGCTTTCTATTTTGTTCCATTGATCTATATTTCTGTCTTTGTGCAGTACCAAACTGTCTTGATGACTGTGGCTTTGTAGTAGAGCCTGAAGTCAGGCAGGTTGATTCCTCCAGTTCCATTCTTCTTTCTCAAGATTGCTTTGGCTATTAGAGGTTTTTTGTGTTTCAGTATAAATTGTGAAATTATTTGTTCTAGCTCTGTGAAGAATACCATTGGTAGCTTGATAGGGATTGCATTGAATCTATAAATTGCTTGGGTAGTATACTCATTTTCACTATATTGATTCTTCCAATCCATGAACATGGTATATTTCTCCATCTATTAGTGTCCTCTTTGATTTCTTTCACCAGTGTTTTATAGTTTTCTATATATAGGTCTTTAGTTTCTTTAGGTAGATATATTCCTAAGTATTTTATTCTTTTTGTTGCAATGGTGAATGGAATTGTTTCCTTAATTTCTCTTTCTATTTTCTCATTATTAGTGTATAGGAATGCAAGGGATTTCTGTGTGTTGATTTTATATCCTGCAACTTTACTATAATCATTGATTAGTTCTAGGAATTTTCTGGTGGAGTCTTTAGGGTTTTCTATGTAGAGGATCATGTCACCTGTAAACTGAGTTTTATTTCTTCTTTTCCAATTTGGATTTCTTTTATTTATTTTTCTGCTCTTATTGCTGTGGCCAAAACTTCCAAAACTATGTTGAATAGTAGTGGTGAGAGTGGGCACCCTTGTCTTGTTCCTGACTTTAGGGGAAATGCTTTCAATTTTTCACCATTGAGGATAATGTTTGCTGTGGGTTTGTCATATATAGCTTTTATTATATTGAGGTATGTTCCTTCTATTCCTGCTTTCTGGAGAGTTTTTATCATAAATGGATGTTGAATTTTGTCCAAGGCTTTCTCTGCATCTATTGAGATAATCATATGGCTTTTATTTTTCAATTTGTTAATGTGGTGTATTGCATTGATTGAATTGTGGATATTGAAGAATCCTAGCATCCCTGGGATAAAGCCCACTTGGTCATGGTGTATGATCTTTTTAATGTGTTATTGGATTCTGATTGCTGGAATTTTGTTAAGGATTTTTGCATCTATGTTCATCAGTGATATTGGCCTGTAGTTTTCTTTTTTTGTGGGATGTTTGTCAGGTTTTGGTATTAGGGTGATGGTGGCCTCATAGAATGAGTCTGGAAGTTTACCTTCCTCTGCAATTTTCTGGAAGAGTTTGAGTAGTATAAGTGTTAGCTCTTCTCTAAATTTTTGGTAGAATTCAGCTGTGAAGCCATCTGGACCTGGGCTTTTGTTCGCTGGAAGATTTCTGATTACAGTTTCAATTTCCATGCTTGTGATGAGTCTGTTAACAAAGGATCATAAGAGACTACTATCAGCAATTATATGCCAATAAAATGGACAATTTGGAAGAAATGAACAAATTCTTAGAAAAGTACAACTTTCCAAAACTGAACCAGAAAGAAATAGAAAATCTTAACAGACCAGTCACATGCATTGTTCCCTTTAGAAGGCCTTCTTATCTCTCCTTGGTCTTCCTTGAAACTTGACATTCAGTTGGATATATGTTTCTCTTTCTCCTCTGCCTTTTGCTTCTCTTTTTTTCAAATATTTGTAAGGCCTCCTTAGACAACCATTTTGCCTTCTTGCATCTCTTGTCAATGGTTTTGATGACCACTTCCTGTAGAAAATTATGAACCTTCATCTATAGTTGTTCTGACACTGTATATCAGATCTAATCCTTTGAATCTATATTTTTATTTCCAATATGTAATCATAAGCAAAAATCATGTACAAAAAAGGTCTTCATGACCCAGATAATCACAATGGTGTGATCACTCAACAAGAGCCAGACATCCTGGAATGTGAAGTCAAGTGGGCCTTAGGAAGCATCACTATGAACAAAGCTAGTGGAGGTGATGGAATTCCAGTTGAGCTCTTTCAAATCCTAATAGACAATGCTGTGAAAGTGCTGCACTCAATATGTCAGCAAATTTGGAAAACCCAACAGTGGCCATGAGACTGGAAAAGGTCAGTTTTCATTCCAATCCTAAGGAAAGGCAATGCCAAACAATGCTCAAACTACCGCACAATTGCACTCATTTCACATGCTAGCAAAGTAATGCTCAAAATTCTCCAAGCCAGGCTTAGCAATACATGAACTGTGAACTTCCTGATGTTCAAGCTGGTTTTAGAAAAGGCAGAAGAACAAGATTTCAAATTGCCAACATCCACTGTGTCATGGAGAAAGAAAGAGAGTTTCAAAAAACATCTACTTCTGCTTTATGGACTATGCCAAAGACTTTGACTGTGTGGATCACCATAAACTGTGGAAAATTCTGAAAGAGATGGGAATACCAGACCACCTCACCTGCCTCTTGAGAAACCTGTATGCAGGTCGAGAAGCAATAGTTAGAACTGGACATGGAACAACAGACTGTTTCCAAATAGGAAAAGGAGTACGTCAAGTCTGTATATTGTCTCCCTACTTATTTAACTTATATGCAGAGTATATAATGAGAAACGCTGGGCTGGATGAAGCACGAGCTGAAATCAAGATTGCTGGGAGAAATATCAATAACCTCAGATATGCAGATGACACCACCCTTATGGCAGAAAGTGAAGAACTAAAGAGCCTCTTGATGAAAGTGAAAGAAGAGAGTGAAAAAGTTGGCTTAAAGCTCAACATTCAAAAAACTAAGATCATGGCATCTGGTCCCATCACTTCATGGCAAATAGATGGGGAAACAGTGGAAATAGTAGCTGACTCTATTTTTTTGGGCTCCAAAGTCACTGCAGATGGTGACTGCAGCCATGAAATTAAAACATGCTTATTCCTTGGAAAGAAAGTTATGACCAACCTAGACAGCATATTTTAAAGCAAATTTTAAAGCTAACAAAGGTCGTCTAGTCAAGGCTATGGTTTTTCCGGTAGTCATGTATGGATGTGAGAGTTGGACTTTAAAGAAAGCTGAGTGCTGAAGAATTGATGCTTTTGAACTGTGGTGTTGGAGAAGACTCTTGAGAGTCCCTTGGACTGCATGAAGATCCAACCAATCCATCCTTAAGGAGATCAGTCCTGAGTGTTCACTGGAAGGGCTGATGTCGAAGCTGAAACTCCAATACTTCGGCCACCTGATGTGAAAAACACTCATTTGAAAAGACCCTGATGCTGGGAAAAATTGAGGGCAGGAGGAGAAGGGGACAACAGAGGATAAAATTGTTAGATGGCATCACTGACTCAATGGATATGAGTTTGAATAAATCCCACAAGTTAGTTACGGACAGGGAGGACTGGTGTGCTACAGTCCATTGGGTCACAAAGAGTCAGACATGACTGAGACTGAACTGAACTGAACTGAATCATAAGGGATTTGATTTACAT
Organism: Bos indicus; assembly: GCF_029378745.1. Lineage (NCBI taxonomy): Eukaryota > Metazoa > Chordata > Mammalia > Artiodactyla > Bovidae > Bos > Bos indicus. Next base: position 22,121,028 of record NC_091776.1, on the reverse strand, counting down.
CATACCTGAATGGCCTAGTGGTTTTTCCTACTTTCTTCAATTTAAGTTTGAATTTTGCCATATGGAGCCTATGATCTGAGCCACAGTCAGACCCACGTCTTGTTTTTGCTATCTGTATAGAGTTTCTCCATCTTCAGCTGCAAAGAATATAATCAGTCTGATTTCAGTGCTGACCATCTTGTGATGGTTATGTGTTGAGTCATCACTTATGTTGTTGGAACAAGGTGTTTACCTTGACCAGTATGTTGTCCTGGCAAATCTCACTAATTGTTAGAGAAACGCAAATCAAAATATATTTTTAGAAGAGATGAAAGTTAAATACAAATAACAGAAACATCATATCATACTTAAGATGTTTTTTCTTGCATATCATTATTCATTATTAGAATTTTATCCACCCAAGTGCCCCAGTGATAAAGAATTTGCCTGCCAATGAAGGAGACAAAGGTTTGATCCCTGGGTTGGGAAGATCCCCTGCAGAAGGAAATAGCAACCCACTCCAGTATTCTTGCCTGAGAAAGAGAAGGCTGACAGGTTACAGTACATCAGATCACAAAGAGTCAGACACAAGTTAGCAACTGAGCATGAGCGATGTTATTATGCAACAGCATTCACTGATTCTGTCTTTTAAGAGATACATTAAAGAAGAAAACATCTTTTGACCAAAAGAACTTTATTTTCCTTTTTTGTAAATTAGTATTACATTTGCATTGGATTTGGTTAGTTAGCAATAATAAAGAATTTGGTGTGTAATGTCGCTACACAATTAGGCAACAAGTTTTGTTTTTACTTATCTACAGTTTACTGTGACAACAGAAAAAATAGAAAAAAATATAATGTCCTGTGAAATGGTATTGATAAATAAATATACTTCAATACGTATGTGAATTTGTGAACACAATATTTTTCTGGTATAAATGTTTTATTATTCTTTCATAATTAGATTTGCAGCCACAATCTATGAAAGAATAGTAGGTATTAAGTAACATAGAGGGTTTTTTTATCCATCAATAAGACATTATATTAATTTTTTGTTGATTGATAGTTGAATTTGGAAAAGGGGTGAATAACATACTAATTAATAACAGGTTCATAAGATGAAGAATATGTTTTAAACTTGATGATTTTATAGTATATTAGCATAAAATGTTTCATCGTTTTATGCTACAGTATTGTTGCAAATTGTCAGTGATAAATACTCAGATATTTGTGGTCTCCTTTAAAAGTCATTCAAATAAATAATTGGGTTAAATCATAATGTATTTTAAAAATACAAACCTGAATCTAAACCTCCAGAATCTAATACTTTCCAATTTATATTTCTAATTAGATTTTTCAAATGAGGGAAAAAATCATTTACGTCTGGGAAGGCCTTACAAATAGCTGTGAAAAGAAGAAGCAAAAAGCAAAGGAGAAAAGGAAAAATATAAACATCTGAATGCAGAGTTCCAAAGAACAGCAAGAAGAGATAAGAAAGCCTTCTTCAGAGATCAATGTAAAGAAATAGAGGAAAACAACAGAATGGGAAAGACTAGAGATCTCTTCAAGAAAATCAGAGATACCAAAGGAACATTTCATGCAAAGATGGGCTCGATAAAAGACAAAAATGGTATGGACCTAACAGAAGCAGAAGATATTAAGAAGAGATGGCAAGAATACACAGAAGAACTGTACAAAAAAGATCTTCACGACCCAGATAATCACGATGGTGTGATCACTGACCTAGAGCCAGACGTCCTGGAATGTGAAGTCAAGTGGGCCTTAGAAAGCATCACTATGAACAAAGCTAGTGGAGGTGATGGAATTCCAGTTGAGCTATTCCAAATCCTGAAAGATGATGCTGTGAAAGTGCTGTACTCAATATGCCAGCAAATTTGGAAAACTCAGCAGTGGCCACAGGACTGGAAAAGGTCAGTTTTCATTCCAATCCCAAAGAAAGGCAATGGCAAAGAGTGCTCAAACTACTACACAATTGCACTCATCTCACACACTAGTAAAGTAATGCTCAAAATTCTCCAAGCCAGGCTTCAGCAATATGTGAACTGTGAACTTCCTGATGTTCAAGGTGGTTTTAGAAAGGGCAGAGGAACCAGAGATCAAATTGCCAAAATCCGCTGGATCATGGAAAAAGCAATAGAGTTCCAGAAAAAATCTCTTTCTGCTTTATTGACTATGCCAAATACTTTGACTGTGTGGATCACAAGAAATTGTGGAAAATTCTGAAAGAGATGGGAAAGCAGGCCACCTGATCTACCTCTTGAGAAACCTATATGCAGGTCAGGAAGCAACAGTTAGAACTGGACATGGAACAACAGACTGGTTCCAAATAGGAAAAGGAGTATGTCAAGGCTGTATATTGTCACCCTGCTTATTTAACTTATATGCAGAGTACATCATGAGAAACGGTGGACTGGAAGAAACACAAGCTGGAATCAAGATTGCCGGGAGAAATATCAATAACCTCAGATATGCAGATGACACCACCCTGATGGCAGAAAGTGAAGAGGAACTAAAAAGCCTCTTGATGAAAGTGAAAGTGGAGAGTGAAAAAGTTGGCTCAAAGCTCAACATTCAGAAAACGAAGATCATGGCATCTGGTCCCATCACTTCATGGGAAATAGATGGGGAAACAGTGGAAACAGTGTCAGACTTTATTTTTCTGGGCTCCAAAATCACTACAGATGGTGACTGCAGCCATGAAATTAAAAGACGCTTACTCCTTGGAAGGAAAGTTATGACCAACCTGGATAGCATTTTCAAAAGCAGAGACATTACTTTGCCAACAAAGGTTCGTCTAGTCAAGGCTATTGTTTTTCCTGTGGTCATGTATGGATGTGAAAGTTGGACTGTAAAGAAGGCTGAGTGCCGAAGAATTGGTGCTTTTGAACTGTGGTGTTGGAGAAGACTCTTGAGTGTCCCTTGGACTGCAAGGAGATCCAACCAGTCCATTCTGAAGGAGATCAGCCCTGGGATTTCTTTGGAAGGAATGATGCTAAAGCTGAAACTCCAGTACTTTGGCCACCTCATGTGAAGAGTTGACTCATTGGGAAAGACTCTGATCCTTGGAGGGATTGGGGGCAGGAAGAGAAGGTGATGATAGAGGATGAGATCGCTGGATGGCATCACTGACTCGATTGAAATGAGTCTGAGTGAACTCCAGGTGTTGGTGATGGACAGGGTGGCCTGGCGTGGTGCGATTCTTGGGGTCACAAAGAGTCAGACATGACTGAGTGACTGATCTGATCTGATCTGATCTGAGCATATATATTAAATAGGAAGAGGTAAGCACATTTATTTAAAAGAAAATTTGTTAGTAATTTCAAACATTTTATATGAACCATCTAATTATTTCTTTAGTAAAATATGATAGAATAATATTGAGGTAGGTAATTCTGACAACCACCCTCTAAGGCCAAAGAAAAGCTGAAAGAAATAAATATATACATATATATCTATCTATGTCTCTCTATGTATATATATTTACATCTACATACTATCTAGTACTCAATAAATTAGCAAAAATAAATACAAGGCAAAGACTCACAAGAAGATGAAATTCTATACATTAGGCAAGCATTTTGAAACTGCTTCTCTCAATAGATCTGTCAGTTCTCAAAAAGATGTCTATTAGAATAATAAGGGGTAAGGTGCTTTTGAGACATTCATAGACCCAAAACTTTTTAAAAATTCTAAGAGAATATGTCAAAGAAATAGGCTATCTTAATTTCACTTATTTTAGGCTTGGACCCTGAGGTCTACACTTAAGAGATGAACTATTGCTGGAAGTAGACAACCTGTGAAGGTAATTAATCTTCTTGATTTCTGTTATTCAAATAAAGATACCAAGGAACAAATATAAATGCTTTCTTGAGAAAAATTATATCATCCTATGTCTCTTATAGGATGGAGAAGTCAATGCACCCCACTCCAGTACTCTTGCCTGGAAAATCCCATGGACGGAGGAGCCTGATAGACTGCAGTCCATGGGGTCGCTAAGAGTCAGACACGACTGAAAGACTTCCCTTTCACTTTTCACTTTCATGCATTGGAGAAGGAAATGGCAACCCACTCCAGTGTTCTTGCCTGGAGAATCCCAGGGACGGGGGAGCCTGGTGGGCTGCCATCTATGGGGTCGCACAGAGTTGGATACCACTGAAGTGACTTAGCAGTAGCAGTATGTCTCATTATTTCTACACTTTTTTGTGTAGAGTTTTAGTCACTCAACCATTTTGAACTAGCCAAATGAACAGTGGTTCAAATCAGGAGATAAAAGAGGCAATAGATACAAATAGACAATCACAAGAGTTTCTGAAAATGTACTCTTCAGGCCCAGACTTCAAAGGAAGACCCATCATAAAGTAATAAAAACACCATTACAAGGCACAGCGAATAAAACTGCTGAAAAATGAAAACACTGAAAATCTCATGAATAACCAGGAAAAAAAAAAAAACAATTATTTTCTTAGGAGCAATAATTAGACTTCCAGCTGCCACACAAATAATAGAAATGTTAAAAAATGAAAGTCAGAACATAATGGAGTGATTCACTCAAAATTTAAAGAAATGAAATAGCCAAATTTTAAATATAAACAGTACAAAATATTTTATGATAATGTAAGTGGAAAACTTTTAGAGAAGAGAAGTTCAGAGAATTTCCCACAAACAGGCACAGACAAATAAACATTAAATGGTATAACGTGTGAAAAAAGAGTAATCTCCAGATGGTAGCACAGAGATGCAGACAGAAATGATGTATTTGAAAAAAGTAAGTACACTAATCTAAGACAACATTAACTGGATAAAATAAGAAATGTATATGTTAGAATTAAAACACCAAAATAATTGCATGCAATTTAAAAAGTGTAGTAAATGTAATTTAAAAAAATCTTTTAAAGACTTTGTATTATTTAGGAAAAGGATAAAAGAACAAAGTACAACTATAAATTGCTTAGCCAAGGAAGCATAATTTTTGTTGTTTGTTGTTTGTTTTTTTGTTTTGACCACGCTGCATGGCATGTGAAATCTTAATTCCCTGACCAGGAACTGAACCTGCAGCCTCTGAATTGGAAGTGCAGAGTCTTAACCATGGGACCACTAGGGAAGCCCCAGCATGATGTTGTTTTTTTCACAACATTAAAGAAAAGAAAAATTGAACACACATACCATAAAATTGTCAAGCTAGTACAGGAGTAATTTAGAATAATAAAACATATCAAACCAAAAGAAAGACAGATAAAAATTATTTTTAAAGTAAGACAAATAAATCACCCCTAGTAAGTCAGTAGAATTTTGCTAATGTAATATGTGTGTGTGTGTGTGTGTGTGTGTGTGTGTGTGTTTATAATTGGCTAACTTATGCTGACATTTAAAAAAGTATTTGACTGTTAGGGTAAAAATTATGTGGTACTTAAACTTCTATAAAATCTAAGGACATATAAAGTTTGGAAGAGCATCCCAGGTAGCTCAGTGGTAAAGATTCTGCCTGCCAGTGCAAGAGATGCAGGAGATGTGGGTTCGATCCCTGGTTCAGCAAGATCCCCTGGAGGAGGAAATGACAACCTGCACCAATATTCTTGGCTGGAAAATTCCATGGACAGGAGAGCCTGCTGAACTTCAGTTCATGGGGCCTCAAAGAGTCAGACATGACTGAGTGAGCACCAAAGTATGGAAGTACAATACTGGAACAAGATAGTGTAGTAGATAACCTGTGTGACTCCCCTAACAGTTCTCATCTCCTCTTATTCACAGAATTGTGTTGTATTTTACCATACTGAATACAGCTGCTCTGTATATCTGTAGAATTCTGAGGCATTGTCAATGTGTCAGAGACTAGATTTTGAAATACACTGAAATTTTTATATTGCTCTCTCTGGAGGAAGGCAGCCTTAATGCCATGAGCATATTTAATCAACCTGAAGAAAGACAAACTTGAGCAGAAATTAGTCCCCCACCCCCAACAACAATCAAGTCAACATTCCAACTACATTAAATAATTACTTTTGAAAAAGAATCTCCAGCAACAGTCAAAACTTCAGATAATTATAGTCTCAGCTGCCATCTCAATTATACCTTTTTGAGAGACACTCAAGTAAGAAATAACCAGTTAAAGTTCTCCCTTGCAGAAACTGTAAGAAATAGTAACTGATTATTATTGTTTATAAGCCACTAACTTCTGGGATAAATTTCTGTACAGGGTAAAAAAAAAACTGGCATATCAACTAAACCCAGAACAACATAAGAACTACAACAAAAAAATTAGTATGGCTATATTAGTAACTCACAAGAAAGGCTTTTCGCCAAAGAGCATTACTGGAGATAAATAGGGAAATGCCATAATGATAATAAAATCTATTTACCAAAAATAGCTTAGATGGGAAGGGGGCTTTGGGAGAGAATGGATACATATATATATATATGTGGCAAAGTCCCATTGCTGCTCACCTGAAACTACCACAACATTGTTGATTGGCTATACCCCAATGCAAAATAAAAAGTTTAAAGTTTGAGAAAAAAAAGAATATATAAAAATTCTCAATATTTATGCTTTTGGTAATACAGTTCTGAAGTGAAAGTGAAAGTCGTTCACTCGTGTCAGACTCTTTGCGACACCATGGACTATACAGTCCATGGAGTTCTCCAGGCCAGAATACTAGAGTGGGTAGCCTATCCCTTCTCCAGCAAATCTTCCTGACCCAGGAATCAAACCAGGTTCTCCTGCATTGCAGGTGGATTCTTTACACGTTGAGTCACTAGTTCTGGAATAAAGCAAAAACAACTGACACAGTAAAATAAAGATAGAAATCCATACCTAAAACATATCTGTAAAGCTCCCATATGTTTATAAACTAAAACAGAATACATATTTTAGTGTATAATATAAAGAATACTTAATATAAATCATCATAGGCCAGTGAAGAAAAACTGTGGAAATTAGAACATAGCTTGGATGTAGTAATAAGGAAAACGTTTTTGGTTTTGTTGTTTTTCATTCACTAAGTCATGATCAACTCTTCACAACCCCATGGACAGCAGTAGGCCAGGCTTCCCTTTCCATCACCCAACTCTGGGAGCTTGCTCAAACTCATGTCCATAGAATCGGTGATGCCAGCCAACAATCTCATCCTCAGTTGTCCCCTTCTCCTCATGCCTTCAGTCTTTCCCAGCATCAGGATTCTTTCTAATGAATCAGTTATTTACATCAGGTGGCCAAAATATTAGCGTTTCAGATTCAGCATCCGTCCTGCCAGTGAATATTCAGAACTGATTTCCTTTAGGATTGACTGGTTTGATCTCCTTGGAGTCCAAGGGACTCTCAAGAGTCTACTCCAGTACCACAATTTGAAAGTGTCAATTCTTTGGCACACAGCTTTCTTTATCATCCAGTTCTCATCTGTACATGACTACTGGAAAAACCATAGCTTTGACTATATGGACTTTTGTCAAATAAGGGAAATACTACAAACCAAAACTGTGTTAAGCAAATTAAGCCATTTAAGAGAGAAATTTATATTCATGAATATATTATAATAGAAGTTACAATACCAAAATTACAATACCAAAAACCTAAGGGTATGTTCTAGAAAAAAGTAGTATACCACAGAAGGTAGAAGAATCTAAAGATAAAAAGAAAAATTAATGAAATAAGAAACAAACCTAAAATTGACATAATAATCAAAAACAAAATTATTTTTCTATAAGACTATTGAAATTTTAACTCTTTGGTAATATTAATAAAATGTTTAAAATGAAGAGGCAATAAGCATTGTCAGGAAAAGAGAACATCATTATAATCTTGTAGGCAATAAAGTGGCAATAAATTAATATTATGAATAGCATACCATCAAAAATGAACCTTTAAATTTCATAGACAAATCACTAGAAAAATACAACTTAAAAAAACTGAAACAAAATTAAATAGAAAATCTGTATATTCATTTACCTACTCAATAATTTGAATGCTTCAAGAAAAACCTTTGCACAATGAAAACTACAGGCACTTATTGCTTCTACAGAGAATTCTGACAAAAATTTACAAAATTCAAAATCACAAAAATTCTTCCAGAACATGGAAAATAGTGACAACATCATTAATCCACTTAGTTGTCAGCCAAATCATACCAAAAGCTGAAATGGATATTGGAAGAAAGAAAACTGCAAGCCAACATAAAATAACTAAAAAAGATCTTAATGAACTAAAATTTTTCATAAAATGGGCAATGAATTTTGTTGAACAATTTTATTTCTGCAAGTAACTGATACTTTCACATGGCCATTCTCCTTTGTTCAATTTTTAAAATAAATTGTGAAAGTTAAACACTTTCATCCCAGTCAACTCCACATCCAGAAAATAACCAAAGTCCTTTTCAAGATATGCCTCTATCTTTCTTTAGTTACGGCCACTATGATGATAAAATTTTATGTGTCAACTTGATTAGACGATAATGTATGTTTGGTCTAAGCATTTGATTAAACATTAGACTGCTGCTGCTGCTAAGTCACTTCAGTCGTGTCTGACTCTGTGCGACCCCATAGATGGCAGCCCACCAGTCTCCCCTGTCCATGGGATTCTCCAGGCAAGAATACTGGAGTGGGTTGCCTTCTTTGAAACATTAGACTAGGTTTTGCTAACTTTAATAAATGTGATTTATAGTCCATTGCTTTGAAGTAAGAGACTACCCTGATTACCCTCCATAATGTACATTGGTCTCATCAAATCAGCTGAAGAACTTATGAGTAAAAACACGTTTTGGGGTGGAAAAAGTTCTGCCTTATGTTTTTACCTAGGAAACTCCCCTCAGTTTGCAATCTGCTATATTATCAGTAATTGACATAAAGCATTTATCCTATGAGATGGTCCTTTCTAACTCTTTTTAATCCAAAGAAGTACATATTATAGTCCTAAAATCTGTATAAGCCACTGCTTGTCACAATACTACTGTTTAAAAAGTCTCCTCAAATCTCAGTAACTTACACTATGAAAACTTAGCCCATGCAAGTTCTGCAGGGTGGGTAATGGCAATTCAGCCAATTTAGTGGGTACATGGCTATGCTTCAGACAGCAGCTTGGTTTTGCTTTCTTTAAAACTGGATACTGAGTTCACATCTGTCCCATTTTGTATGCCAGGCTTAAAGGGAGTTGAGCTCCTGGGGCATGCCAGTCTCATGGCAGATCACCCAAGTTCCAGAAACAAACACAACTGTGCAAACAACTTTAAGATTTCTGCTTAAATTACACCCAGTTTTGACTAATGAAATCACTTTGCCAAGCAGAATATCAGAAAAATACACCCTGCCCATCATGTGAGGGAAAAGAAAGTGGGCCAGACACAACCCAAGACTTCAAAAAATTTTTTGTTAGAATTCTGCTATCCATCTGGAGTAAGACCAGCTATTCATTATTTCTAATGACTCCAAAGAATCAAACAAGTACTTTCTTTGTCTATATTCACCATATAAACTGCTCTAGCTGTTACTGTGCTGGAATATTATCTCCCAAGCTCTATCTACTCTCCCAATTCAGCACTCTATATTTCACTCTCTTAGTGTGTGAAGTATAGACCAAATCCAAAATGGAAAATAACTAAATTTCCACAGTAAATATGCCAACATTTTCCATAATTTTGTATTTTTAATCCTTACCTTTTTAAAAATTCAGCATGCCTTATCACTTGCTATCAGTGAAATTTTGATGTAAATATTTAGGTTGATAATGAACTGTTAATACAATTACAAGATGTGGGTCACGCTTTAAACTTTTTTCATTTCATTCTACTTGATTTGATGAATACAAAATTTTATATTTACCATCGCATCTCTCACATATATAAGGCCAATATCACCATAAAACTTCATTTAGAATGAAGATTTATTTTAATTTTATTTTAGTTTTTTCTTTTCCTTTTTCTTTTAATTGAAGTATAGTTGATTTACAATGTTTCAGGTCTACAACACAATGATCCAGTTACACGCATATATATTTTAAATTATACATTATTACAAGATATTGAATATAGTCCCCTGTGCTGTACAATAGGTTCTTTTTTTTTTTTTTTAATCTGTTTTATATGGAGTAGTATTTATCTGTTAATCCCACCTCCTAGGGCTTCCCCTCTCTTTCCTCTTTGGTAACAGTATGTTTGTTCTCTGTGTCTATGAGTCTATCTCTGTTTTGTAAATTAGTTCATTTGTATTTTTGTAGATTCCACATGTAAGTGTTATCAATATGATATTTGAGTCTTTGTCTGGAGAAGGGCATGGCAACCCACTCCAGCATTCTTCCCTGGAGAATCCCATGGACAAAGAAGCCTGCTGGGCTACAGTCCATAGAGTTGCAGAGAGTCAGACACAACTGAAGTGACTTAAAACGCACACACTAACATACTTCACTTAGTAGTGTTGTTGTTCAGTCACTGAGTCATATCCAACTCTTTGCAACCCCATGGACTGCAGCACGACAGGCTTCCCTGTCCTTCATTATCTCCTGGAGCTTGCTCAAACTCATGTCGATTGAGTCAGTGATGCCATCCAACCATCTCATCCTCTATAGTCCCTTTCTCCTGCCTTCAATCTTTCCCAGCATCAGAGTCTTTTCCAATGGCTTGGTTCTTTGCATGAATGGCCAAAGTATTGTTGGGGTTTCAGCTTCAGCATCAGCCCTTCCGATGAATATTTAGGGTTGATTTCCTTAAGGATTGACTGATTTGATCTCCTTGTTTTCCAAGGGACTCTCAAGAGACTTCACCAGCAATACAGTTCGAAGGCATCAATTCTTTGGCATTCAGCCTTTTTATTGTCCACTTCTCACATCTGTACATGACTATTGGAAAAATCAGAGCTTTGACTACATGGACCTTTGTAGGAAAAGTAATGTCTCTGCTTTTGAATATGCTGTCTAGGTTTGTCATTGCTTTTCTTCCAAGGAGCAAACATATTTTAATTTTATGGCTGCAGCCACCATCCACAGTGATTTTGGAGCCCAAGAAAATGAATCCTGTCACTGTTTTCATTTTTCCTCCATCTATTTGCATTAATGATGGGACTGGATGCCATGACCTTCATTTTTTGAATGATGAGTTTTAAGTCAGTTTTTTCACTCTCCTCTTTCACCTTCATCTAGAAGCTCTTTAGTTCCTCTTTACTTTCTGCCATAGATGGTGTCATCTGCATATTTGAGGTTGTTGATATTTTTCCTGGTAGTCTTGATTCCACCTTGTGATTCATCCAGCCTTGTATTTTGCATGATGTACTCTGCATATAAGTTAAATAAGCAGAGTGACAATATACAGCCTTAAGGTACTCCTTTCCCAATTTTGAACCAGTCAGTTGTTCCATGTCCAGTTCTAACTATTGCTTCTTGACCTGTATACAGGCTTATCAAGAGGCAGGTAAGGTAGTCTGGTGTTCCCATCTCTAAGAATTTTCCAATTTGTTGCAATCTGCACAGTCAAAGGCTTTAGTGTAATCAATGAAACAGAAATACACATTTTTATGGAATTCTTTAACTTTTTCTATGATCCAATGGATGTTGGCAATTTGATCCCTGATTCCTCTGCCTTTTCTAAATCCAGCATGTACATTTGGAAGTTCTTGGTTCACATACAGTTGAAGCCTAGCTTGAGGGAGTTTAGCCTTATTTTGCTAGCATGTGAAATGAGTGCAATTGTGTGGTAGTTTGAACAGTCTTTCTCATTTTCCTTTTTTGAGATTGGAATGAAAACTGACCTTTTCCAGTCCTGTTGCCACTGCTGAGTTTCACAAATTTGTTGGCATATTGAATGCAGCACTTAAACAACATTATCTTTTAGGATTTGAAGTAGCTAAGCTGAAATTCCATCACTTTCACTAGCTTGGTTCATAATGATGCTTCCTAAGGCCCACTTGACTTCATGCTTCAGGATGTCTGCTCATAGGTGAATGATCACACCATCGTGTGTGATCTATAGTCTTAATGACCATCCAGGTCATTAAGATCTTTTTCCTACAGTTCTTCTGTGTATTCTTGCCAACTTTTTAAAATATCTTCTGCTTCTGTTAGATCCATACCATTTTTGTCCTTTATTATGCCTATCTTTGCCTGAAATGTTCCCTTTACACCTCTAATTTTCTTGAAGAGCTCTCTAGTCTTTCTCATTCTGTTGTTTTCCTCTATTTCTTTGCATTGTTCACTTAAAAAGGCTTTCTTATTTCTCCTTGCTATTTTCTGGAACTCTGCAACCAGATTGGTCTATCTGATAAGTATATCACTTAGTATGATAATCTGTAGGTCCACCATGTTGCTACAAATTGCATTATTTCATTTGTTATGGTCGAGTAATATTCCTTTGTATATATACAACCACATTTTCTCTTTCCATCCATCAATGGAAGTTTAGATTGTTTCCATGCCTTGGCTGCTCTAAGTAGTGCTTCTTTGAACATTGGGGTACATGTATCTTTTCAAATTAGAATTTTCCAACTATATGTCCAGAAGTGGGATTGATGGATCATATGGTAACTCTATTTTAGTTAAGACATGTCCATGCTGTTTTCCATAGTGGCTGCACCAATTTATATCCCCACTAACAGTGTAAGAGGGTTCTGTTTCAGAATGAAGGCTTAGAACTCATTCACCTTCAGATATGATATATAGAAAACTAAGAATTTCTATTTGAAGCAAAACATTAGGTTCTGAAAAATGTTTAATGGCTCAAGATAGCAAGAATATTACTTTATAAGCATTGTTGGTGGCCCTGTTTTATATCTGTTTTTAAAATATGTTTTAATTGTGAATGATTAATTTATGAGATTTAGTTCTGATTATGTTTATAAGAGTTAATAAAAACAGTATTTCTATGAATTTCCAACTAATTTCTTCTGCGGTTTTTATAAGAAAATTCACTTCAGATACTCTCTTAAATAAGGAAAGAAATTATGAAATATGGATAGTGTGTTGAATTTGTTTTATTATTTAAATTACAACAGACTTTTATAAAGAAAGGAGAAATGATTTACTATACTGATTTGTCCATGTAGTTAACATATAGTCTGAACATTCTTAATTGAAATTTTAATATTTTCTGGAATATTCATTTCACTATAAAGAATTTATTTTTAAGTAAAGAACTTCAGTTTTACAAGATGAAAAGAGCTATGGGGATGAAAAGAGTTAAGAGTTTCATAACAATGTGAATTTCACTGTACCCTTAAAAATGATTAAGTTGGTAAATTCCTTGTTATATGTATTTTGCCACAACAAAATAAGAAAATAAAATCTCTAGCTCTCTATTGTTAGTCGCTTAGTCATGTCTGATTCTTTGAGACCTAATGGTCGTTATTAACCCACCAGGCTCCTCTGTCCATGGAAGTCTCCAGGCAAGAATACTGGAGTGAGTTGCCATTCCCTTCTCCAGGGGATCCTGACCCGGGGATTGAACCCTCGTCTTCTGCATTGCATGCAGATTCTTTACCAACTGAGCCACCAGGGAAGCCCTGTTACATATAAATATATATTAGGATTAATTTGATTGTAAAGTTTAGAAACTTTACTTAACTTGGCTAAAACTCAAGAGCAATTGACTTGTTTATATGATTATAAATTTACCTAACTGAAAAGATACACTCTTTCCTTTGGCAGGGACAGACCCACCTGAAGGATGACATTAGAAAACTTTCCTTTTTAATCTGCCAAAGTTCAGCCCTGTTTTCCTTTAAAGTGGTTTCATGTTGAAATAAGTCTTATTTACATTGTAATATGAGCTCCAGCTTAGCTGCTGCTGCTGCTAAGTCGCTTCAGTTGTGTCCGACTCTGGGCAACCCCATAGACGGCAGCCCACAAGGCTCCACAGTCCCTGGGGTTCTCCAGGCAAGAACATTGGAGTGGGATGCCATTTCCTTCTCCAATGCATGAAACTGAAAAGTGAAAGTGAAGTCGCTCAGTCGTGTCCAACTCTTTGCGACCTCATGGACTGTAGCCTACCAGGCTCCTCCATCCATGGGATTTCCCAGGCAAGAGTACTGGAATGGGGTGCCATTGCCAGTTTAGCTATGCCAGGTGAATAAGAATATACCTTCTTTCTCCAACTACGGCCAGTCATAGCCTTGGATATGGCTCTGTTTGGGGTTTCCCAGGTGGTGCTACTGATAAAGAACCCACTTGCCAATGCAGGAGACATGGGTGTGATGGGTTTGATCCCTGGGTAGGGATCTTTAGGGTAGTCTACAGTCCATAGGGTCACAAAGAGAAGGACACAATTGAAGTGACTTAGCACACACATGCATGACTCTGTTTAGCAGTTTTGTAACATGTTCAGCTATGAAAAATCACTGTGACTAAGGATATATTGTCTAATTGGCCTGACTAAAATTCATACCTAATAGTGGAGCACAGAGTCACATCATCCCACATCCATGTACTTGATTGTGGAAGAAGATGCTGTTCCTCAAAGGAAACTGAGAGGCCAAGAGAAAGTGCAGATTGGGCAAGAAAAAAACAGGATTACCTTTGATGCATTAACATTTGTGTCACCTAAGGGCAAATTTCTACAATAAATGTTTTGTACACACATTTAATGCACCTAGAACAACTAATTATGTCCCAGTGGTTTCAGGTTTCAAAATGTGTTCTAAATTACAGTTAAAAAATGAACACAGAAATGATTTTTTGTTAGTTTTAGCAAAATATTCTCAAAACTACCATAAACACCCCATGTGTTGTATTGAAATTCTTTTCTTAATTACCTCTGCAAGCAAACATAATAAATATCAAAATATAATATGAAAGAAAGCAAAACAAAACAAAGAAATTACATCAACCCATAAAATTCAATGTTTTAAGAATGAGCTATTAAAAATGAATTGAGTTATATAAGCCCACAGTAGTTGCTGCTTCCTTGAGAGAGGACTGCTTAATACTATGTGAATCTGAAAATACAAACCATTTCCTGCATTTATATATTTGAGTACTTTTAAAATTTTTCTCTTTAACAAGTGGTGCTGGGAAAACTGGTCAAGCATTTGTAAAAGAATGAAACTAGAACACTTTCTAACACCTTACACAAAAATAAACTCAAAATGGGTTAAAGATCTCAATGTAAGACCAGAAACTATAAAACTCCTAGAGGAGAACATAGGCAAAACACTCTCCGACATACATCACAGAAGGATCCTCAATGACCCACCTCCCAGAATATTGGAAATAAAAGCAAAAATAAACAAATGGGACCTAATTAAACTTAAAAGCTTCTGCACAACAAAGGAAACTATTAGCAAGGTGAAAAGGCAGCCTTCAGAATGGGAGAAAATAATAGCAAATGAAGCAACTGACAAACAACTAATCTCAAAAATATACAAGCAACTCCTGCAGCTCAACTCCAGAAAAATAAATGACCCAATCAAAAAATGGGCCAAAGAACTAAATAGACATTTCTCCAAAGAAGGCATACAGATGGCTAACAAACACATGAAAAGATGCTCAACATCACTCATTATCAGAGAAATGCAAATCAAAACCACTGTGAGGTACCATTTCACGCCAGTCAGAATGGCTGCAATCCAAAAGTCTACAAGCAATAAATGCTGGAGAGGGTGTGGAGAAAAGGGAACCCTCTTACACTGTTGGTGGGAATGCAAACTAGTACAGCCACTATAGAGAACAGTGTGGAGATTCCTTAAAAAACTGGAAATAGAACTGCCTTATGATCCAGCAATCCCACTGCTGGGCATATACACTGAGGAAACCAGAATTTAAAGAGACACATGTACCCCAATGTTCATCACAGCACTGTTTATAATAGCCAGGACATGGAAGCAACCTAGATGTCCATCAGCAGATGAATGGATAAGAAAGCTGTGGTACATATACACAATGGAGTATTACTCAGCCATTAAAAAGAATACATTTGAATCAGTTCTAATGAGGTGGATGAAACTGGAGCCTATTATACAGAGTGAAGTAAGCCAGAAAGAAAAACACCAATACAGTATACTAACGCATATATATGGAATTTAGAAAGATGGTAACAATAACCCTGTGTACGAGACAGCAAAAGAGACACTGATGTATAGATCTGTCTTATGGACTCTGTGGGAGAGGGAGAGGGTGGGGAGATTTGGGAGAATGGCATTGAAACATGTATAATATCATGTATGAAACGAGTTGCCAGTCCAGGTTCGATGCACGATACTGGATGCTTGGGGCTGGTGCACTGGGACGACCCAGAGGGAGGGTATGGGGAGCGAGGAGGGAGGAGGGTTCAGGATGGGGAACACAGGTATATCTGTGGCGGATTCATTTCGATATTGGGCAAAACTAATACAATATTTTAAAGTTTAAAAATAAAATAAATTTTAAAAAATTTTCTCTTTAGAACTCAAAATAGTTTAATTTCTTAATGGCTGCAAAAGTTCATAATGTTGATTCACATTTGATTTGATATACATTTTGTTCTTACTATTGCCATTCAGACTTCTGAGCTTAAGTTCTTCAAAATTTACAGTCATCCCAAGGCTAAATATCAGCTCAGTGATAGGTTTTAGAAAGGGTTCAAATGAGGATCTTTATTTAAAACCGTGTACTTAAGCAAAATGGAATTGCACAAAATTGTGTTCTTTATTGATTTAACTTTGCATTGACCAATAAGTATTCTTTTAAAGTGTTTATATATTGCCATATTTACTATTTTATTAATTTGACTAGTTATTTCTTCAATTAATTTTGAATAGCATTCATTAGATTAAGTGTTTGAAAAGATTTGAACATGTGCTAAATATTTTTGAATAATTTCCCTGAAGTAAAGCTCTGCATAATTAATACTGAGTAGATACAGGGAAATCATGATTTGTATATCCGAAAACTCTAATAATTTTGATCAGCTTTTCACTGCTCAATCTGAATCTAATATATATTAGACACTTATTATTAATAAATATCTTTAACTTATGCATATATGACCATTACACAGAGACTATTTGGATAATTAGAATGTAGATACAGCATTCCAGAAGTTGTACTGACTTTCACTAGAGCTAAAGCGTTTAGTATTTGCCAGGCTCAGTTCTAAATACTTCACATATCATCAAGTGCTCAATATTCACAACAACTCTGTGAATTATATACTGTTTTATCCAATGTAACACTTGAAAACTGAGACAGTGGGAGTTTGAGTCTCTAATTCAAGGTCACCAGCTGGTAAGAACTGTGACTCATTGCAAGGCAGCCTAAGTCCACACCTTCACCATGAAGCTGTAAGAAGTGAGTTAAATATAAGAAACTTTTTTTTTTTACTTCAAACACTAAAAATAAATATGTTAACTAAATACAACAGAATATCAAGTATTTCTATCTACAAAAGGTAAGTTTACTAGATCAATGAGCAAGTTGCATATCTGTAATGGTTTTATTACTTATTTTATTTCTAGTGACTGTAGTTTTCCTATAAACATTCTAAACTTTTAAAATCATATTCTGTATTTCTAGTGGCATCTCTACTGCTATCTCTGCCACTACTTATGGTGGCATCTCTACTACTATCACTCATGGATTGTAATTGCTTGGATTTTAAAATATTTCCCTATTTCTAGGGGTCATAGTAAAATAGAATTAACCCTCATACAGGAGCCTCATACTGGATATATCCATCTCTGCAGAAACTAGTTCAACCAACTGACATATATGTGTGTGTGTGTTACAAAAATGTTAATAATCATGCATAGGCCATTTTGATTCTAGATCTCACAGACCTTGAGGCACCCTTCAGCATTCATTTGATTTTTTTTTTTAAACAAAAATAGAAAAGTAGCTTAGAAACATGTCTATGGAAGTCCCACAGGCTGAACCAACTGTGCCATCTGTGTGCAATAAGCATCTTCATTCAGTTCCAGTAACATCCCTGGTTACATTATTAATGTAATGACATCCAAATATTAATGACATCAAACTGTGACATGTCCCTTGTTGGGTCTGATTTTACAGCATTTCCTATTTGAACACATATCATAAGGGTATGT
Source organism: Bos indicus (assembly GCF_029378745.1). NCBI lineage: Eukaryota > Metazoa > Chordata > Mammalia > Artiodactyla > Bovidae > Bos > Bos indicus. Next base: position 22,103,046 of record NC_091776.1, on the reverse strand, counting down.
TCTAACCATCTTTTCATAATTCATGGGACATTTAACAGTGCAGTGAAGTATAACTATTTTCCTATTTTGCTCATATGAAAAACACTAAAATTTTGTTAATAAGCAAGATACATGTCACCTAAAAATTAGGTAGAAGGAGCATATCAGATTTCTAGTGACATTATGTGAAGCATAAAATTTTTATAAAAAAAGACATTAAACCAACAGTTATTGTCCATTCTACCCCAGTACCAAGTGAAAGAAAATGAAGTCGCTCAGTCATGTCCGACTCATTGTGACCCCATGGACTGTAGCCTACCAGGCTCCTCCATCCATGGGATTTTCCAGGCAAGAGTATTGGAGTGGGTTGCCATTTCCTTCTCCAGATTAGGAATCATTCTTTATTCATTTCTATTTTCAAAGGTTAAGTAATTACTTCAGGTAAAGTACTTTTCCTTTATCGAAGTCACTAACAGCTGAGATTAAAAAATGTGTTATGCATTGATTACAATATTTGAATTTCTGCAAGATACAATTCAGGTCAGCCTGGCCACAGGGCAATGCATCATTTTTTATATAATTATTTGTAAATAGTTACAAACAAAGATTAAAAAATTAATTCATCATGATAGACATTTAAATAAATTTGAGTTCCTGTAGGTGTGTAAAAGGCAAATTTATATAAGTAACAAACTTTTCCATAAGGAAGATATATAGAAGCTTGTTTTATGTTCTTAAATGTTCTCAGAATCTTATAGTTAAATGAATAATCACTGACAATATTAGATCTAATAAAAAAGTAAGATAAAATATTGGAATCACATCACTTTTCCTCAGGCACTCCTCAATTAAATCTTTAAAGAAATTTCAAAAATTTCCGAGTACCTTGTGTTTTAAAAAACACATAGACACACCTAAAACAAAATCATCTCTCTCCAATTCACATTCCCTGTTAGCACTCACCTTAGATTCGACCTTTTTTTCCATAGTGAAATTTCTCCACAAGTTAACTTCATATCTTCCATTAACTCCTCTTTCCCTCCTGCCTCAAGCAACTTCAACCTACTTTGCAACCCCATTATCTGTTAGATCAGCTAAATTTATGAATGATATTTACATAACTAAATGAGGATTTTTCATCAACCTCAATCTTTACTTTCTTAATAATTTGCAAAACTATTAAGCATGTATCTTTAAATATGTTTTGGCTTTTGTGATGCTACAAGTGTTTGTTCTTTTTTTTTTTTAGTTATTTTTTCCACTGAATGAAAGATTCTTTAAATTCTGTAATGTTTAGCAGTTTCAAAAGTTTCACACACATGATTTTATGTAATTTCATAATAACCCTTTTTTAAAAACCATACCACTATTTTGGGTTTCCCTTGGGGTTCAGCAGTAAAGAACCCACCTGACAATGCAGGAGACATGAGTTTGATCTCTGGGTCAGGAAAATGCCCTGGAACAGAAAATGGCAACCCACTGCAGTACTCTTGCTGGAAAATCCTATGGACAGAAGAGCCTAGTGGGCTACAGTCCACAGGGTCGCAAAGAGTCAGATGTGACTCAGCAACTAAACAACAGTGACCACTGTATTGGTCTTCCCCACTTCTCTGTCTACACTGTTTTGTTTCCTATATCTGTGAGTCTGTTTCTTTTTTGTTATATTCACTAGTTGTGTTTTTTAGATTCCACATATAAGTGATATGTAGAGAAGAGTCATTAGTAGATGCACATCGTGTGGAGATAGATATCACAAGTGTTAAAGACAAGTCATTTTTGGAATGGCTTTCCAAACTTGACTATATCCCAATCCCTGGTACCTATGAAAAACAAAGGAGATGTTACATATGAGATTAATTTAAGGACCTTGAGATAGGGAGATTACATTGATTATGTGGATGGCCTTCTATAATCAGAAGAATCTTTCCTAAAAAAAGGAAGGAGAGTCAAAGTTAGAGAAGGAGGTGTAAAAATGAAAGTAGAGATGAGAGAAAGAGAGAGACTGAAGGTGCTGAGCAGCTAGCCTTGAAGATAGGGGGAGGGGCCAAAACCCAAGGAGTGCAGGTAACCTCTAGGAGCTGAAAGGCAAGTAAACAGGTACACTTCTGAGCCTCCAGAGGTGCTGACACCTTGATTTTAGGAATTCTGACACCTTACTGTTCTTCAGTTGCTCAGTCATGTCCAGCTGTTTGCAACCCCATGGACAGCAGCATGCCACCCTTCCCTGTCCTTCTTTATCTCCCACAGTTTGCTCAAACTCATGTCCATGGAGTCAGTAATGCCATCGAACCATCTCATCCTCTGTCACTCTTTTCTCCTGCCCTCAATCTTTCCTAGCATTAGGGTCTTTTCCAATGAGTCAGCTCTTCGCATCAGGTGGCCAAAGGGCAGGAGCTTTAGCTTCAGCATCGGTCCTTTTAATGAACATTCAGGGTTTCAGTGAATATTCAATGAATAATCACCATCCACATTAATTTTGGAACCCAAGAAAAGAAAATCTGTCACTGTTTCCAAATTTTCCCCATCTATTTGCTATGAAGTGATGGGATTGGATGCCACAATCTTAGTTTTCTGAGTATTGAGTTTTAAACCAGCTTTTTCTCTCTCCTTTTTTCACCCTCATCAAGAAGCTCTTTAGTTTTTATTCGCTTTCTGCTATTAAGGTAGTATCATCTGCATGTCTCAGGTTGTTGATATTTCTCCTAGCAATCTTTATTCCAGCTTGTGATTTATCCATCCTGGCATTTCTCATAGACTTCTTGAGCTATATTGTTTCAAGCCACTAAGTTATCGTCATTTGTTACATAGTAATAGGAGACTCAGGCAGATTTTAGAACCTGGATTTGGGTTGCCAGTGTAACAAATACTGATTCAACATAAATTAAACAAAAGGAAAATTAATAAAATTATGCCAGTACATTAGATAACTTAGATTGGGATACCTTTCTAAAAAGGTATGAATTACCAAACTGACTAAAGACAGGAATATACACACATATAAATGTATGTGTGCTGTGTGCTAAGTTGCTTCAGTCCTATATCACACCTATAATACTATATTGAACAAGGGAATTTATTTAGTATTTATCCCATTATTTAATACCTGTCCTATGCTCGAAACCTCTTTTAGAATATTAAATGTAAAACTGATTTATCAAGCAATATAAATTCAATAGGAAAACCATTCTAAATAATGTCCTTTATCAAAAATTACCTTGGTTATTCTATAATATATCGCTTTCAAAACCCTTAATGAGATCTTTGGCAGATTCCACCAACTTCTATTCACTTAGTTATTAAGCCTCAAGTTATTAAGACAAGGAGGGAGAAGGAATAAAACAGGAGAAGACAAAAATGTAACTTTTCCAAGATTGTCATTGTAACATGGCTGGATAGATAATTATCTTTTCTAGTGAAGTTCTAGTTTCTGCAGAACTTCTGTGTCAGTTTAATAGTCTTGCTTTTAACTTCTGTAGTGTAGATGATAACCATTCTTTCCAAATCTGTGCTATTAAATCTGTTTTCTACATCCTTGCAAAAATAAAAGGCATATATCCATTCTTGGAGCATATGTGGGAAAATGCGCACAATTATATAAAGAAAAGAATGTAATCCAATCTTTCAAAAACATGTTACACTATATTAAATTTGTGTCCATTATTTTTTAAGTTTTACATAATTGAAATAATAATATATATAACATTTTATGTAAGTAAATAAGTATTTTTACCTAATTTAAAATGTTATATTCATTCTAATCACTATAGAATATTATTGTAATAGTACATTTCACAATGTATGTTTAATGATCGTTAATTTTTAAAATTTATTTTTTCATTGTTATAATGCTACAATGAATGCCTGTATTATACTATGTCTTCCAAAAATGTTATTAAAATGATCACAATGAAGATAATTACTGGATTTAAAGATGAAAACCTATCAAAGAATTCTAATACACATTACTATATTATTTTCAAAGAAGTTTAATTTCTAATGCTCCAAATATTTTATAGGCATAGTTATTTTATTCCTCTTAGTGAGCTAGTTGTATTACAAATATATGTAGACCATTTTCTTATCCTTTTGTACATTTTTCAGCTTACTGTATTTATTTAAAGTCTGAGTATGGTCAAATATATGTAGGCTTTATACAGCTACTTAGTGATTATGTCAGCTTAGGCAACTTACTTAAACCTCATCTATAGGGCCATGAGGGAGAATGATTTGTAATATTGTAGTTACAGAGTTATTTGTACAAAACCAACTCTCCTTCTCAGCTTCTTGTCACCAGAAGAGTTAGATGTAAAAGTGGAAAGACAAGGAGATATTCTGAACCAAACTGCCTCCTTGTACTTTGCCTCAAATTGTTAGCAGAGAAGAGTGAAAGAGGAGTCCAGTCACTATTCTCACTTCAGGTATACAAGGCTAGGACTTAAATTTTGTCTTGGAGAGGGGACATTATAAGATGCAAATCACTGAGTGTGAGATTTTATGTTTAAACTTTACCATTTGACATTACTTTGCCAACAAAGGTCCATCTAGTTAAGGCTATGGTTTTTCCAGTGGTCATGTATGGATATGAGAGTTGGACTGTAAAGAGAGCTTAGCGCTGAAGAATTGATGCTTTTGAACTGTGGTGTTGGAGAAGACTCTTGAGAGTCCCTTGGACTAGAAGGAGATCCAACCAGTCCATTCTAAAGGAGATCAGTCCTGGGTGTTCATTGGAAGGACTGATGCTGAGGCTGAAACTCCAATACTTTGGCCACCTCATGCGAAGAGTTGACTCATTCGAAAAGACCCTGATGCTGGGAGGAATTGGGGGCAGGAGGAGAAGGGGACGGCAGAGGATGAGATGGCCGGATGACATCACTGACTCGATGGTCGTGAGTTTGGGTGAACTCTGGGAGTTGGTGATGAACAGGGAGGCCTGGCGTGCTGCAATTCATGGGGTTGCAAAGAGTTGGACATGACTGAGAGACTGAACTGAACTAAACTGAATATTACTTTTAACAATGTCATGTTACTATCTATTTATATTGGTACTTATCAAACATTTTTTCAGTAATAAATACTGACCACTTTATGTTTCAATTAGATACAACTAGTGATGAGCGTGAATAAGTTTGTCCTTTGGGGATACATTATAAGGTGAGGGAAGAGTAGTAGAGAAACAAGGTGAAAACAGTTATTCAAATTAATTAAGATAAATTTTACTTTGTTTAGTGTGCATTTAATAAAACAAAGCTTGATGCATTATAAAGTTACTGGCAATCATCCTATTTTTGATATGATAGTTGTCTGGTCATCTTGTTATTGTAGACTTCAAGTTTGCTTGGATTTGCTTTCTCTTCTCACAGTTTTTCTACATTTTAATGACCTCCAGGTAGAATGTCCTGGTCTTCTTAACTTTGGGGGTCTTCCCATTGAAGGACTTGCACGGTGGAGGCATTACTCTACCATTCTATTAATAAGTCCCACATTCATTGCTTCTGCCTAAACAAAGGGTCATGGTTGACTACTTCCTGGAACAACTAAATTTCTCCCAAGTTAAATCATCACCACTTTTTGAAAGCAGTTTAAGTTCAGTCTATGTTTTTTGTTGTTGTTGTTGTTGTTAATCAAATTATTTCTGCCTTCCTTCTTTCAGGAATGTCTAGTAATTTCTGATTCAATAATAGACCTTTTTACAGCAAAATTGTGAATTTTTTAAAGTACACATGACCTTCATTTCTATGCATTTGAAGTCAGAAAGGAACACTAAAGAGTATGCAATCATTAAGCTTAAAATTCTATCGTGACATAATGCCCTTGCATGACATACTTTATTTTATGTGACTTTGCTCATGTAAGTTTCAGCGAGTTTATAATACACTAGTCAAAAACAATACAAGTAACTACTGTGTCAAAACTCACATTCTCCTTCCTGGCAGACACTACATTACAGAAAGTAAGCTGAGCTAGGATATCCAATTGTAAAATTAATCCTCTGCACATTCAAATATGTCCTAAGATATTAGGTACTGATCTTATCTCCTTATTAGAACTATATATCGATGTTCTGATTATCTTGTTATTGGAAACCCCATTTTTTCCCTCTTAACATTGAGCTGAATTTATGTGGAATACAGAGTAGACTACTAGACTTGCCACATTCCTCAGGCTGCTATGCAGATATGTCTTTCCTGTGTGATCCATCAAACATATACACTTTTTTTTTATAGGATGATAAACTTATTGATATCAGGGAGTATGCATTTCTGGTCCAAATTATGTATTCCTAGTGCCTAGCACAGAACTGTGGAGAATCTGAGATTGTATCTTGATTGCATGCTTGTAAGTTAGCCTTCCATATTTCAGAGATGTAGGCAGAAAATATGAGAATTCTGAATCAGACCAAGAACCTTCATATTTGTGGCACTACCAACTGAATGAGCTTCATGTTTGCCCTGGTTCCTCAGGGAACTCCCCTGAGGATGATACAGGTGAATGTAGAAGGATACTATTCAAGCTGTCATTTTATTTCCCAGCTGAGGAACTTTAATCTTAGAAAACCAATTTTTCCTAATGGATCGCAACCACACCTTCCCAATATTTGTCTAAAAGAGAGATGTTTTCTTCATTATACAGCACACAAACAAGACTGTACTCTGTTCTTTATGGAAATACTGTCTCTATCTTCCAAGGATGTTTACTATACAAATACCCTTGAAATGATAATCCAGAACAAAAAGTTGTCAGTATTTTATTGTAAGATGTTTATAAAAGACAGAAATGATAAGAGAATTGCCTCCCAACATTAAAATCCATGTATGAAGGAGTAAATAATTTCATTAATGGTTATACTTAATGATATTCATAAAAATTCATTTAAACATGTGCAGTTTAGCTTCTTTGGAGAATTCTCATAAATAAGCTATTTAAATTCAAAGAAGAATTTCACACTTTATATATCTTATTGGTTAGTATATCTACAGTCATTTTTGGACATGTTGCAAAAGGGATTTCTTATAGCAAAATGTCTAACATGATTTTGTATCAATGATATAAACATGGTACATCATTTTTTATGCAATTAGACACAAGCTGCAAGATCAATGCTCCATCCATATGTGAAAATTATATATGAAGTGTATTTTTCAATAAGCAATTAAATAATTGCTGTTTACTGAAAATATACATGAGTAAACTCTAATGATGACATGCATGAAATGTAAAAGCTGAATGAATTATGATGAAAAGGATCAATTTCTATAGTGCATTTGGGTGATCTGTGCTTATATGGATGTTTGTTTGTTTGTTTACTTAATATTATCTTCCTATTGAGTCTAACTCGTTTTGCTGATTGGGCAGCAACCTCTTCCCTCATTGACTCTGTTACTAAAAGTCTGAGGCTAGTGTCACTCCTGTTTAGTTGTTTTAGCACTACCAAGCCCTGGGGATCTCCTCAATCTGATATGACCCAATGGAGTATTCTCCTGAAGTTAATAGAATCACTGCTTCACTCGCTCAATTTCAGTCACATCCTCCACATATCCCAGGTCTAGACTATGTCTAGTGTGCTGTGGGATCATCCTCTTATTACCACAGAAACCTCGTGGCAGGTTCATCGATTTTTACATCTCAGTGATATTCTGTATCTATCACTGGAAAGCAAGTGGGAAAACCTGGAACCTTTTGTATTTTACTGCAATTGAGCTACTTGGAAATGAGGTGTTTTAACTGATCAAAATACCAACTTTACTCTGCTTCTCCTAGATAAAGTTAGTCAATCAAATACTGTAAGCTATGTCCCAAAGTCTTAAAAGGTGGTGACAGAGCATGATTTTTATTTTTCTTTGACTTTCATTGATTTCATCTAGGATTTCTCTCTCTCCCTTCCTACTATGATTCAATCCACTAAGCACAAAGAATCGGAAGATTTATACCTCCACCGTCTAGAGTCCACTCTCTTAACTCTTCTAGCAGAAAGGTTTTAAGTTTCTTTCAGGATGATAGAGGTAATAAGTAAAGTGAAAGCATTAGTCATTCAGTCGTGTCTGACTCTTTGCAACCCCATGGACTGTAGCCTAACAGGCTCTTCTGTCCTTGTAATTCTCCAGGCAATTCTCCAAAGAATGGGTAGCCATTCTTTTCTCCAAGGGATCTTTCCCACCCAGGGATCCAACCTGGGTCTTCCGTATTGCAGGCAGATTCTTTATGGTCTGAACCAACAGGGAAGCCCTACGACAGAAGAGGTGTGTAAGGAATAATTCCTTGTTGACTCATTTGAACAGATGCTGATGATGGGAAAGAATGAAGGTAGGAGGAAAAGGAGACGACAGAGGAGGAGATGGTTGGATGGCATCACCAACTCGATGGACATGACTTTGGGTAAACTCCGGGAGCTGGTGATGGACATGGAGGCCTGGTGTGCTGTGATCCATGGGGTCGCAAAGAGTCGGATACAACTGAGGGACTGAACTGAACTGAACTGAAAGCCCAAACCTTCAAACTTTGTTCTTGATAGGTAATCAAATCTAGTTTTTAAGGTCCTTGACTCTCTAGGTACTCAGACAAATAAACTTTGAGACTCAAATGTGTTTAAGTAGTTGTATCACCGACTCGATGGACATGAGTTTGTGTGAACTCTGGGAGCTGGTGATGGACAGGGAGGCCTGGCGTGCTGCAATTCATGGGTTTGCAAAGAGTTGGACAAGACTGAGTGACTGAACTGAACTGAACTAAAGTAGTTACTTTTTACTTGATGGGATTAATACCATTTCTCCAACAGTACTGAACAAAGAGATTGCAAAGTATTTTAAAAGCATTTAAAATATTCCCAGTTATATTAATGTAACATTTAAAGTTTTAAGTACTTCATTATATCATTTGAGACTTAGCAATGGTGATTTCTTTTGTGAGTCATATATTTGCATTTCACTATAAATTGACATTATCTAAGAGAATAGCACAGACAAACAAGATGATTTGTTTTAACTTGCTGAAGTTTAAAGTCAAAGTTATTATTCACTCACTTAGGAACTTATAAATCCTATGTGAAATAGATAGAGGTTATTAAAACTTTATGAAATATCTTTGTTGTGTAATGATTTAATTAATATGGTTATAGAGAATTAAAGTAATACATTTTTCTAATCGAAAAAGGATGTTGCTAAATTTTTTGCAATTACCCTCACCTCATTAAGAGGCTAATATGCTGAATTAGTGCAATGTGTTTTAATAAATACTTCTAAAATCTCAATGTGCTGGACCAGGTGATTCAGTGGAAATGGTAAATACGAAGGGCATTATTCCATTATTAGAAAGGTTTCCAATTTTTCCATTAAAAGTAAAATAATTTTGCTCATTTATTATAGTCAACAGGATCACCTTTAGTTAATATTTTATTGGAAATATGAAAAAATAGTAAGATAATGAGAATGAACTGAAAACAATTAATATTTCTATATAAACTCAGCTTTGTTCTGCTAAAATTTGGGGCAAAGAAATTTAAAAAGGGAAATTCTTACAAATAGTCATTTTGAAAACTGTTGTACTTGAATTTAGAAAGTTGTGAAAGTTTAAAAACTCCTTTGGTCATAAGCTGAAATGTCTTGCTGCTTGTATTTCACTTTGAAAGAAAAAATGTTTTAAGAAATTATATTCGTTTTTTTCAGTGTATATGTACCTCATCCTCTTGTGTTCTTTCTAAGGCATCAAATGCAATTTAAGTAGCAAAATCCTGCTACAACAAATTGTTTCTCACCATGTCAAAAATCCACCTATAGTGACTGATACCTGATATCACCTAAACTGAAAAATTTTAGACATGTAATTCTCTTAGATATAACTTTGGTTAATTAACAACTTCCACTGGTAAATTATATTTATAATTTTTCATGTATTCCACACATTCAAAAAGAGTTAGAATCACAATTGGACATTTAAATAAATTATATAAAGGTGAACACGGAGAGTGAAAAAGTTGGCTTAAAGCTCAACATTCAGAAAACGAAGATCATGGCATCTGGTCCCATAACTTCATAGGAAATAGATGGGGAAACAGTGGAAACAGTGTCAGACTTTATTTTGGGGGGCTCCAAAATCACTGCAGATGGTGACTGCAGCCATGAAATTAAAAGATGCTTACTCCTTGGAAGGAGGGTTATGACCAACCTAGATAGTATATTGAAAAGCAGAGACATTACTTTGCCAACAAAGGTCCGTCTAGTCAAGGCTATGGTTTTTCCAGTGGTCATGTATGGATGTGAGAGTTGGACTGTGAAGAAAGCTGAGCACTGAAGAATTGATACTTTTGAACTATGGTGTTGGAGAAGACTCTTGAGAGTCCCTTGGACTGCAAGGAGATCCAACCAGTCCATTCTGAAGGAGATCAGCCCTGGGATTTCTTTGGAAGGAATGATGCTAAAGCTGAAACTCCAGTACTGGCCACCTCATGCGAAGAGTTGACTCATTGGAAAAGACTCTGATGCTGGGAGGGATTGGGGGCAGGAGGAGAAGGGGATGGCAGAGGATGAGATGGCAGGATAGCATCACCGACTCGATGGACGTGAGTTTGAGTGAACTCCGGGAGATGATGTTGGACAGGGAGGCCTGGCGTGCTGCAATTCATGGGGTCGCAAAGAGTCGGACACAACTGAGCGACTGAACTGAACACCCATATAATTAATGGACACATTTAAAAAGATGGGGAGCATTGCCAGTATGACAGAAGTTCCCTTCTTGCCAATGCTGTTGGGATTAGGTGGGCAAAGTTAGTATCTTTGCCCTCCACAAAGGGGAATATTGGCAAATTTTATACATTTGTGGTTTAGGCACTAAGTTGTGTCCGACTCTTTTTTTTTTTTTTTTTAACTCTACAATATTGTATTGGTTTTGCCATGTATCAACATGAATCCACCATAGGTATACACGTGTTCCCCATCCTGAACCCTCCTCCCACCTCCCTCCCTGTACCATCCCTCTGGGTCATCCCAGTGCACCAGCCCCAAGCATCCGGTATCGTACATCAAACCTTGACTGGCGACTCGTTTCATATATGATATTATACATGTTTCAATGCCATTCTCCCAAATGTGTCCAACTCTTGTGACCCCGTGGACTATGGCCTACCAGCTTCTCTCCATGGAATTTCTCAGGCGTGAATACTGGAGTGGGTTGCCATCTTCTTCTCTTGGGGATCTTTCCAACCCAGGAATCAAACCCAGGTCTCCTGCATTGCAGGCAGATTATTGACTGAGCTATGAGGGGATCCCCAAATTTTATATACTGGGGGCCCCAAAATCCTCACCAAAGACTCAAGGGTACACTGGAAGTATCAGTTCAGTTCAGTTCAGTTCAGTCACTCAGTCGTGTTCGACTTTTTGCGACCCCGTGAATCGCAGCATGCCAGGCCTCCCTGTCCATCACCAACTCCTGGAGTTCACTCAGACTCATGTCCATTGAGTCAGTGATGCCATCCAGCCATCTCATCCTCTGTCGTCCCCTTCTCCTCCTGCCCCCAATCCCTCCCAGCATTAGAGTCTTTTCCAATGAGTCAACTCTTCGCATGAGGTGGCCAAAGTACTGGAGTTTCAGCTTTAGCATCATTCCTTCCAAAGAAATCCCAGGGCTGATCTCCTTCAGAACGGACTGGTTGGATCTCCTTGCAGTCCAAGGGACTCTCAAGAGTCTTCTCCAACACCACAGTTCAAAAGCATCAATTCTTTGGCGCTCAGCTTTCTTCACAGTCCAACTCTCACATCCATACATGACCACTGGAAAGACCATAGCCTTGACTAGATGGACCTTTGTTGGCAAAGTAATGTCTCTGCTTTTTAATATGCTATCTAGGTTGGTCGTAACTTTCCTTCCAAGGAGTAAGCGTCTTTTAATTTCATGGCTGCAATCACCCTCTGCAGTGATTTTGGAGCCCCCGAAAATAAAGTCTGACACTGTTTCCACTGTTTCCCCATCTATTTCCCATGAAGTGAAGTATACTAAGAAGTGTACTAGGGGTTAAAGCCTAGTTTCCAGTTACTTCAATCACTAAAATGGAATAAAGGTATATAAATGCTATTTAAAAAATAATTTCTAGTTACTTAAAATACATGCTTTTCCAAGTTGCCTGTCTAGTGATTTAAATCCAGATAAATCTTTTCAAAATAAATACTATTTTACAATTAAAACTGACATTTCATCCTTGTCTGTATCTGTAATAGCAAAACAACAAAAAAGTCACAAATGCCCATCGTAAAAATGTTAAATAAATCATGCATAAACCTTTTAATACTAAGCAAATAATTTCTGAAATCTACATTTAACAGGATAGAGGACTTGCCATAATGTATTAAGTAAGAGAAACCAGTTGGAGAGTAGTACAGTCATCCCTAGGTATCTTCCAGGGGATTAGTTTCAGAAAACCACCTCTAGTTCCTCCACTCTTCCAAATTCCAAAATCCAATGACATTTAAGTCCCTCATGTAAGGTGGGGTAATATTTGCTCATAACCTAACACATCCTTCCACATATTTCAAACATTTCTATTTTATTTATAATACCTAATACAATGTAAATACTATGCAAATAGTTATAAATGCAACATAAGTGCTATATAAATATTTGACTATGCAAATTCAAGCTTTGCCTTTTGGAACTTTCAAATTATTTTTTACCTGAAAAATTTTCATCACAGTTGGTTGAATCCACAGATGCAGAACCTACATACATAAAGAGCTGACTATATGTCTGTAGGTTCACAGTGTCTTTCTTGCATTTCAGGACCTCTCCCATAAATGTTCTGAAAATTGAATTTTTCCAACCATATAATTTGTTGTTAACTCATTTGGTGATGAAACATAACTTGAACTGACATGTTTCTTCCCAATATTGTTTTACTTGGTGTGGATTTCCATATGCTTTACTGCAGACATGTTGATGTATTTAAGGAATGCCGCACAAATCCTAATCAGTTGTGCATTATACAATCCTTCTAAATCTGAAAAAATATCTTAATCATGAAATACATCTAGTCCTAAGGTTTCCACATACACAATTTTAGACCTGAAATATGATACCTTTGTGCTTTACAAAATAACCAATGGTGAAAAAAATATGTGTTTTCAAATATGGTGTGCATATATGTAGAAAAATGGAAAATTATGTAAATTGACATATACTGTGTTAACATCACTTACTGTTAACATTATTTTCTTTAGAAATGTTGGAAAGGAGATTGGTAGGGTTAGACTTTTACATTCCAATTTATAAATATCGTGTTATTTCATTAGTTACAATATCTGTTGTATAAATTGTATAACTTCGGTGTTTTAAATAATAACTTACATGACAACTATTTTCCTGACTATATATTTGACTTAACAAACAATGTTTGCTTCCACAAGCCATAAAAGTTCTGATAAAAAGTCTTATTCTTGTGCCTTCCTTGAAAATTTCTTGGACTTTTTCCTTTGTCAGTGAAATCTCCCTCACTCCCTTTCTTTCTAGGCTCCCTTGACCATATTTTGAGGTCAATTCCTTCCCAACCAGAAATCTATTCTCTTATTTCATCTTCTAGAACAATCAGTTGTTTGTTTCAAAATCCCAATTTCTTATATAAAGTAATTTTAAGTTTTCTTAGTTGAATCCCCACCCACCCATATATACCTGAGGAGTCATACTTTTTATATTGAAACTGAAGCTTAGATATGTTCTTCTCATCTACTTCTACTGAGATATTTTTATAACTGTATCAAGCTGACAGAAAAAAAAATCAGCATGCATATGTATTGATATATAAGTTGGGTAAGAAATAAAGAATGTAATAGACCATGAGAAGTGTTTCTCAAAATCATCACACCATGGCAAGTATTATAATAAACCTTAGTAATAGAAGGAGCATAGTAACAGAATGCAATTGAAGTTCACATGACACTACTCATACTATTTAAATGTATTTTAAATATGTGTAATTTTTATACTTATTCATATACTTATTTATTCACATACATCATTTAAATGTATGTAGGTTTCATAAATTACATACATATATATACCTGAAAGATTCAAACAGTACTTATTTAGTTTTATCATATTTCTTCTTAATTAAACTAGGAAGTTAGAAAAGTCAGGTTTACAATGCATATTTACTATTCTAAATAATGAGATTGAAAAGTGAAAGTGTTAGTCACTTAGTCATGTCCACGTCTTTGTGACCCCATGGAATGTGGACTGTAGCTTGCCACGCTCCTCCATGGGAGGGGAATCTCCAGGCAACAATACTGGAGTGGCTTGCCTTTCCTTTCTCCAGGGGATCTTCCCAACATGGGGATTGAACCCAGGTCTCCTGCATTGCAAGCAGATTCTTTACTGTCTGAGCCACCAGGAAAATAATGAGATTAGTCATATTTGTATATTGCTTCATGATTATTTTATATATGTTTTATTACATAAAAAATTATTTCTTAATATTCAGGTTACTGAAATCTATTGGATGTGTCCATTTAATCCCCAGCATTTGTGAGAGAAGATTTTAAAAGCCAGATCAAGCCACTGGACTGTCTATGTTTGTGATAATAACTATAATGTGCTTATTGGGAGAGAAAAACACAGCTGATCAATTGATACAAAGGCATTTTCTTCATCAGCTTTGACTTCAATCTATGGTAATGTACTCAATTCCTAGAATTCAAGTAATATTTATTTAAATTAAGTGACTAAATCAAATTTTAAAGCCAAACACATTTTTTTGATTACTTAAATTTCTGGTTTTCAGTTCAATTCAGTCTCTCAGTAATGTCCGACTCTTTGCGACCCCATGAATCGCAGCACGCCAGGCCTCCCTGTCCATCACAAACTCCCGGAGTTCACCCAAACTCGTGTCCATAGTCAGTGATGCCATCCAGCCATCTCATCCTCTGTCGTCCCCTTCTCCTCTTGCCCCCAATCCCTCCCAGCATCAGGATCTTTTCCAATGAGTCAACTCTTCCCATGAGGTGGCCAAAGTACTGGAGTTTCAGCTTTAGCATCATTCCTTCCAATGAACACCCAGGACTGATCTCCTTTAGAATGGACTGGTTGGATCTCCTTACAGTCCAAGGGACTCTCAAGAGTCTTCTCCAACACCACAGTTCAAAAGCATTAATTCTTCAGCACTCAGCTTTCTTCACAGTCCAACTCTCACATCCATACATGACCACTGGAAAAACTATAGCCTTGACTAGACGGACCTTTGTTGGCAAAGTAATATCTCTGCTTTTGAATATGCTATCTAGGTTGGTCATAACTTTTCTTCCAAGGAGTAAGCATCTTTTAATTTCAAAACTGCAATCACCATCTGCAGTGATTTTTGGAGCCCCCCAAGATTCAGTTGTTATTCCCTTGTATTAAAGTAGAAAACATATTATTCTATGATTTCTTATTTGAATATTGAATGTGGTATCAAATAGCCAGATAAAATCTTTGCAATACATTTTGGGAAACCTTTTCCTTTTGAAAGCAGGTTAACTGTAATTTGAATCTGTTATAAAAGTGCCATTAGGGAAACTGTATATTGTCATAAAAATATACGGACATTTAATTTTTAGCTTTTGCATTAAACACCTAAACAACCTTTAGGCTTGATCCACAAAGATATCTCATGGAATATTTAGTATATTATAAATGGAAATCAAGTTAAATAATTTACTTTAGGTCGTGAAACTCAGATTAAAGTTACTGTTGGCAGCTTTACACAAGCCATAGTAGATTCATGCTCTCTGATGGGTAAACAATCCTACCAATAGCAGCAAAAGGTGAATCACCTGTTGCCTAAAAAATAGAATCCACCAGGAGGCATGCTCAACTGGAGCTTTCCAGAATACCTTAATACAAAAATGTATTAAGTAGTGTTTTAATTCCTGCAACTATGGACATGAATTTATTTTAATTGAGTAACTGGCTGGACCAGAATTATTCATATATTTTTTTGACTTGTGATAGCCTCTTAAAGAAGCATTAATATACAGCTTTTATGACGAGTTTAGAAACGTTATGATTCTGAAGTAAATGACAGTATCAATTGTCACACACAGTGGCCATATATCAAGGAATTGCACTAGCATTAGGTAGAACAGCAGGTCCATTTGTTCAAATGCTCACTGAACATATGAGTGATTTTCTCTAACAAGGTCCCCAGGGAACCAACTTGCATCCATCACTGCCTGCATTCTAACTGGAAGATAACTATTTTAAACTCCTGCTAAAATATGTGATGTTTTAGGATTGAAATTAAGTACATGTAGGGAGCCAGAGAGAAATATACTGTTAGAATGAATACCGGATAAAATCTGATAGAAACCAGTAACTGCTGATCTAATCAGATCTTCATTTTTATTCCTATGTTTTATATATTATAAACACATAGTGATTAAAAAAACAACAAAACTCTATAGCATTATTGTCTCAGAAAATCAGGCACTTGGATTTTCCTCAAATGTCTATATGCAATTACAATCTTTTAAAGTTCAAATGGATATGAAATGCACACAAGATACCATATGTAAGACTGTTAGAATTTTGCTGAATTATTTTATTTCTTCAACAATGTTCTTTCTTCCGTGGGGCTTATACTGTAGATAAGAGGAAAAATTCAACTGATCAATATCATGGGGCTTCCCAGGTGGTGCTAGTGGTAAACCGCCTGCATGTCAATGCAGGAGACAAAAGGGACTCATGTTCAATTTCTGGGTCAGAAATATCCCTGGTGAGGATCATGGCAACCCTCTCCAATAGTCTTGCCTGGAGAATCCCACAGACAGAGGAACGTGGTGAGCTACAAGTCCATAAGATTTCAAAGAGTCGGACATGACTGAAGTGACAGCATGATCATTATTACGGCAGCCCCACCCCATAGTGACCCCTAGTGATTCAGTTTTATAAAATCCTCTTCTTTGAATATGGGAGGCAATTGTGACTTGTGTCTAAATAAAATATAACAAAGGTAACAAGAAGTCACCTTTGATTGTGTGTGTGTGTGTGTGTGTGTGTGTGTGTGTGTGTGTGTTAGTCACTCAGTCGTTTCTGACTCTCTGCAACCCCATGGACTGTAGTCTGACAGGCTCCTCTGTCCATGGAATTCTCCAGGCAAGAATACTGGAGTGGCTTGCCATTTCCTTCTCCAGGGGATATTCCCCACCAGGGATCAAACCCAGGTCGCCTGCATCCAGGCAGATTCTTTACTGACTGAGCCACAGAGAAGCCCCAAGTTTCTGTTGTATGAAAATTCATGTTAACATACTGAAACACGAGATTTTTCTTGCTAGTTTTAAAGAAGACTGTCGTGTTAGGAACTAACCATGGAGAAGCTGGATGGGACTGGTATGACTTCTGTTTGCCTCTAGAATCTTAGCAGCCTCTAGTCATAACCTTAAGAACCTGGGAACCCAGAGGATCCATGGAAAACATGAGATAGCAAATACATGATCTTTAAGCCATTGAGTAGTAGTTTGTCTTACAGTATGTATTTATTCATTCAGAATTAATATTAGTATATTAGCTTGGCCCCCTTGTAGTGGCAGAAATATTCTGCCAGTTTGGCTATAAAACTTGGACTGAATACTCGATGTTAGTCAATGAGAATGAATTGTCAGGACTATTCTGAACAATTAAAGGAAGAAGTCCAAAGTTTTAGGGAGATGGGCATGTAGTATGTTCAAATTGCTTAGCCATTTCTTCACCATAAAATCCAAGAGGGACAGCTGGACACTTCTTTCATCAGAGTATTGATAGATGTGTAGTTGAGCATCCTTGGAAATCTCTAGGATGGCTACCTGCAGAGAATGTTGCCAGGGAAATTGGGAACTCTTGCTTCAATGAGATTACTGGGATTCAGGTAGTACAGAGATTGAACCTGTCTCTCTGTCTCCTGAGTCTCCTGCATTGGCAGATGGATTCTTTACCACACTGAGCCACCTGGGAAGCCCCAAGAGGTTGGTCATGGTAGTTAACTCACAGATAATGTGGACTCACTACCACAATAAATCAAAGAGAAATGAGTAAATATCCTGATGGATGGGCAATTTATTAAGAAATCTCTTGGCATATACTGATGGATCAATTCTAGGTGTGATTAGCAGATATGTAATTTAACTTGACATAGAAGGGATTTATGGCTTCTTAATTGTTTCAGATACAAGTCTATTTACAATCTCAGAATCCCTCAATACAAGGGAAAACTTAGTATCTCCTGCAGTGAATCCAATATTCTATACTCTGACTCTTGTTAAATTTCCTTAAGTGTACTTATATCCATTTTACATTAGAGAAAATGGAATTGGATTTTTTATTGAAATTATTAGATACTGGCTTTGAAGTGATACTAATCTCTGGTGACTAGCATGTCACCACAATCCAGCAGTAAAACCAGTGGGTTATGATATGATAAAGATATTTGGGGGGAAAAAAGTGTTTAATGATCCATTGTCATATAACTCCAAAATGTAGTGGCTTGCAACAACAACAATCATCAATTTACTTTGTTCAAAAATCTTCAATCTGGGCAAGATCTGGCATTATGTCTTGTCTCTGCTTCATGTAGCATCAGTGTGATAAGTTATGTAGCTCTACTGGAGCTAGGACAGCCTCTTCCCAGAGTAGTCACTCATAAGGCTGGTAAATTGTTGCTGTCTATCAACTAGGAGTTCAGGTTGGGCAATCTTTCGTGGGTCTCCATCCTTCTCTGTGTGAGTCTCTTGAGCTTCCTCACAATATGATGGCTGGGTGCAGTGACACTGGAGTATTATAAAATTACCCAAGAGAAGAAGGCAGAGATCAACTTATCAACAGTGGATACTGAGGGATTGCAGACTCATCCTTAATTGCTTTCCCAAGTGTCAGAATTATATAAGAATAATAATGAGTAACAACTGATTGTTCTTATTTAGTCACTAAGTTTTGTCCAACTCTTTTGTGACCCCACAGATTGTAGCCCACCACGCTCCTCTGTCAGTGGGATTTCCCAGACAATAATAGTGGAGTGAGTTCCCATTTCCTTCTCCAGGGGATCTGCCCAATCCATACATCAAATCAAGGTCTCCTGCATTGGCAAGCAGATTGTTTACTGAGCCACCAGGGAAGCTCAACAACAGATAGAATCCCTAAGTTACTCTTTTGAACAGTTGATTTGGGATGATGAATTCAGTGGAAACAATCTCAATTTCTGCTTCTTCTACCTCCAAGCAAAAATGATAAGCAAGAAAGAAGTATAGCATCAAAATAAAAATTATAGAAATTATTCCTGATTGTTCAAGCAGTTAAGAATCTGCCTGCAATGCAGGAGACACAGGAGATGCAGGTTTGAACCCTGGGTCAGGAAAACGCCCTGGAGGAGGAAATGGCAATCCATCCCAGTATTCTGGCAACCCACTCCAGTAGTCTTGCCTGGAAAATCGAATGGACAGGGGAGCCTGGCAGGCTACAGTCCATAGGGTCACCAGGAATCAGATATAACTGAGCACACATACACTTTTGTCACAATGTAAGACTCTTTGCAGAGACTATTACTTACATCTTCATTTAAAAATTCATTGCTTTGGATAGTGAAAAAGAAAAGTGTCCTATAGAAAATAATATGTGTAGTATTTATAGGTAAAAGCAACTGAATGCAGACTTCCAAAGAATAACAAAGAGAGATAAGAAGGCTTTCTTCAATGAACAATGCAAAGAAATAGAGAAAAAAATAGAATGGGAAAGACTAGACATCTTTTCAAGAAAATTCAACATATCAAGGGAATATTTCATGCAAGTAGGCATGAAAAAGGACAGAAATGGAAAGGATCTAACAGAAGCAGAACAGATTGGAAGAGGTGGCAAAAATACACAGAAGAACTAGAGAAAAAAGATCTTAATGACCAGGATAACCATGACGGTGTGATCATTCAACTAGGGCCAGATCCTGGAGTGTGTAAAGTCAAGTGGGCCTTAGGAAGGATCACTATGAACAAAGCCAATGGAGGTGATAGAATTCCAGCTGAACTATTTAAAATTCTAGAAGATGATGCTGTTAATGCACTGCACTCAATATGTCAACAAATTCAGAAAACTCAGTAATGACGATAAGACTGGAAAAGTTTGGTTTTCATTTCAATCCCAAAGAAAGGGCAAAGAGTGTTCTAAGTACTGTATGATTGTTTTCATTTCACATGTCAGTAAGGTTATGCTCACAATCCTTCAAACTAGGCTGCAGCCATATGTGAACCGAGAACATCGAGATGTACAAGCTGGGTTTAGAAAAGGCAGAGTGAACAGAGATCAAGTTGCCAATATTTGTTGGATCATGGAAAAAGCAAGGGAGTTCCAAAATAAAAAATAAAAACATCTAATTCTTCTTTATTGACTACACAAAAGCCTTTGACTCTGTGGGTCACAACAAACTGGAAAATTCTTAAAAAGAGATGGGAGTACCAGACCACCTTAACTGTCTCCTGAGAAACTTTTAGGCAGGACAAGAAGCAACAGTTAGAACTGGATATGGAACAACTGACTGGTTCAGAGTTGGGAAAGAAGTACAACAAGGCAGTATGTTGTCACCCTGTTCATTTAACTTATGTGCACAGTACATGATGTGAAATGCCAGACAGTATGAATCACAAGCTAGAATCAGGATTGCCAGGAGAAACATCAACAATCTCAGATATACAGATGATAATACTCTAATGGCAGAAAGTGAAGAGGAACTGAAGAGCCTCTTGATGAAGGTGACAGATCAGAGTGAAAAAGCTGGCTTAAAACTCAACTAAGTTCCATCACTTCATGGCAAATAGAAGGGGAAAGTGGAAGCAATGACTTATTTTCTTTTCTTGGCCTCCAAAATCACTGCCCACAGTGCGTGCAGCCATGAAATTAAAAGATGTTTACTCCTTGGAAGAAAAGCTACAACAAATTTACACAGCATATTAAAAAGCAGAGACATCACTTTGCTGACAAAGGTCTATATAGTCAAAGCTATCATTTTTCCGGTAATCATGTATAGATGTTGGAGTTGGACCATAAAATAGGCTCAGCACTGAAGAATTGATTCTTTTGAATAGTGTTGCTGGAGAAGATTCTTATGAATCCCTTGGACAGCAAGGAGATTAGACCAGTCAATTCTAAAGAAAATCAACCCTGAATATTCATTGAATGGGCTGATACTGAGCTGAAGTTTCATAACTTTGGCCACCGGAAGCAAAGCCAATTCATTGGAAAAGACCCTGATGCTGGGACAGATGGAAGGCAAAAAGAGAAGGAGGTGCCAGAGGATGAGATGATTAGACAGCATCAGTGACTCAATGAACATGAATTTGAGCAAACTCTAGGAGATAGTGGAGGATGGCAGTGCTTGGCATGCTGCCATCCATGGGGATGTAAAGAGCTGGACATGACTTAGCAAATAAACAATAATGACATGTAGTACTTGTATCGCAAATAAATACTGGAAATTTAAAAATAGTTTGCATTCACATATGGTAATATACATGTTTCAATGCTATTCTCTAAAATCATCCCACCCTCGCCTTCATATGTGAAATAGATCACCAGTCCAAGTTTGATGCATGAAACAGGGCACTCAAAGGCAGTGCACTGGGACAACCCTGAGGGATGGGATTGGGAGAGAGTTGGGAGGGGGTTCAAGATGGGGGACACATGTTCACCCATGGCTGATTCATGTCAATATATGACAAAAACAACTACAATATTGTAAAGTAATTAGCCTCCAATTAAAATAAATGAATTACTTTTTCTTTTTTTTTAAATTATTATTATTTTTTTTTTACTTTACAATATTGTATTGGTTTTTGTCATACATCAACATGCATCTGCCATGGGTGTACACGTGAAACCCCCTCCCACCTACCTCCCCATACCATACCTCTGGGTCATCCCAGTGCACCAGCCCCAAGCTTCCTGTATCCTGCATTGAACCTGGACTGGCGATTTGTTTCTTATATGATATTATACATGTTTTAATGACATTCTCCCAAATCATCCCACCCTGTCCCTCTCCCACAGAGTCCAAAAGACTGTTCTATACATCTGTGTCTCTTTTGCTGTCTCACATACAGGGTTGTCATTACCATCTTTCTAAATTCCATATATATGCATTAGTATACTGTATTGGTGTTTTGTCTTTCTGGCTTACTTCACTCTGTATAATAGGCTCCAGTTTCATCCACCTCATTAGAACTGATTCAAATGTATTCTTTTTAATGACTGAGTAATACTCCATTGTGTATATATACCACAGCTTTCTTATCCATTCATCTGCTGATGGACATCTAGGTTGCTTCCATGTCCTGGCTATTATAAACAGTGCTGCGATGAACATTGGGGTACACATGTCTCTTTCCCTTCTGGTTTCCTCAGTGTGTATGCCCAGCAGTGGGATTGCTGGATCATAAGGCAGTTCTATTTCCAGTTTTTTAAGGAATCTCCACACTGTTCTCCATAGTGGCTGTACTAGTTTGCATTCCCACCAACAGTGTAAGAGGGTTCCCTTTTCTCCACACCCTCTCCAGCATTTATTGCTTGTAGACTTTTGGATCACAGCCATTCTGACTGGTGTGAAATGGTACCTCATAGTGGTTTTGATTTGCATTTCTCTGATAATGAGTGATGTCGAGCATCTTTTCATGTGTTTGTTAGCCATCTTTGGAGAAAAGTTACTCCAAACTCATTGACATCTCATAACTCATTACTAGACACTTCACTGCACTCCAGAGAGAAGAAATACAGCTCCACCCACCAGAACACCGACACAAGCTTCCCTAACCAAGAAACCTTGACAAGCCACCGATACAACCCCACCCACAGTGAGGAAACTCCATAATAAAGAGAACTCCACAAAGTGCCAGAATACAGAAAGGCCACCCCAAACTCAGCAATAAAATAAGTGAATTACTTTTTTAAAAAGAGTTTGCATTCAGTAGTTGGGATCTAGAAAATATACAAATGGAAAATACTTTGTCTTAGTTCCTTCAGGCTGCTATAACAAAATATCACAGACTAGATAGCTTAATAAACAACACAAATTTATTTATCACAGTTCTCTATGTTAAAAAGTTCAAGATTAAGGTGACAACAAGGCCACACCTTATCTCTGTGTCCTCACATATAGATGAGACTAGGATCTCTTAGAGGCACTAAACCCATTTATGAGGGCTCAACCATCATGACCCAAATGCTACCAAAAGGGCCCACCTTCTAATGCCACCACATTGGATATTAGGATTTCAACATATGAGTTTGCGGGGGATACAATTACTCAGACCATAGCACTTGCTAAAAAAATTTAAGGTTTATAGGATAAGGGTTTGTGTAAAACTGTCATATGCATATAAGAGGCACATATTAGCAATTAATTATTTAATTCAGAAATAGTTATTGTTTGCATGCATTGTGTTAGAAATACTGCAGAGAGCAAGAGAGAAAATATTTTTGCCCTCAGGAATTTTTATTGTAATTCGGAAGGAGAAATATTAATTACTAAAGGTTGTAATTCGACCTGGAGTCATATTTTAAAAACAAAATCTTCCAGTTAAGAAGCTTATATTCCTTTAGGTATTTCAAAATGGGAGGTAATGAAATAACATAAGAATGTTCCTCAAACTATTTTAACACAAATTAAATGCCTGTTCTGCATGTAATTGGCCCAGAAATAACATTTTAAGGCTTACTGATATTCAGAGTTTTTATTAAAACACAGGATCATGCATTATATACAGTTTTCCTTGATGATATGTATTTTCTTTTACTTGAATAGTAGGTACAGTGCAATGGGCCAGAGGGCACCAGGCTTGTATTTTAGAAGGCTAGAGACAGAAAAAATAAAGAAACTGATCAAAGATATCCCTTGGCTATATCGCAGCTGACCCCACTGATTCAAAGCATGCAAAAAAAAAAAAAAATTTCTGAGCATATGAATATAATTTAATGATGCAGAATAGCACTATTCTGTTCATCAGAGTTCTTCTGAGCAGAGGTTTTCAGATTGGTCAGTTCTGTGATTAGTAGAGACTTTCAAATTCAGATTCCCAAAGACTTCTGTCTTTAAAAATGTATTAAAAAATACTTGTTGTTCAGTAGCCCGGTTGTGTATGATTCTTTGCAACCCCATGGACTGCAGCATACCAGGCCTCCCTGTCCCTTGCCATCTCCAAAGTTTGCCCAAGTTCATGTCCATTGCATCGGTGATGCCATCCAGCCATCTCATACCCTCTTCCTCTGCCCTCAATCTTTCCCAGCATCAGGCACTTCTCCAATGAGTTGGCTATTTGCATCAGATGACTAAAATACTGGAGTTTCAGCTTCAGCATCACTCCTTCCAACAAGTATTCAGGGTTGATTTCCCTTAAGATTGACTGGTTTGATCTCCTTGCTGTCCAAGGGAATTTCAGGAATATTCTCCAACAGCACAGTTCAAAGGCATCAATTCTTCAGCCCTCTGTCCTGAAGGCAGAGGGTCGTTCAGGTAGTTTATACATTATGAACAGCACACCTATAAAAATAATGTTTTAAATAGGTCTAATTCTTATTGTTTTAGTTTATATCAACTAGTATACAGTTAAAAGTGCTTCCCATGTGGTGCAGTGGTAAAGAATCTGCCTGTCAATGCATGAAACAGAAGACAAATGGTAGCTAATGGAGGTGATGGAATTCCAGCTGAGCTCTTTCAAACCATAAAAGATGATGCTGTGAAAGTGCTGCACTAAATATGCCAGCAAATTTGGAAAACTCAGCAGTGGCCGCAGAAATGGAAAAGGTCAGGATTCATTTCAATCACAAAGAAAGGCAATGCCAAAGAATGTTCAAACTAGCGCACAATTGCACTCATCTCACATGCTAGCAAAGTAATACTCAAAATTCTCCAAGCCAGGCTTCAATAGTAGGTGAGCTGTGAATTTCCAGATGTTCAAGCTGGATTTAGAAAAGGCAGAGGAACCAGAGGTCAAATTGTACACATCTGTTGGATTATCAAAAAAGCAAGAGAGTTCAAGAAAAAGATCTACTTCTGATTTAGTGACTATGCCAAAGCCTTTGACTGTGTGGATCACCACAAACTGTGGAAAATTCTGAAAGAGATGGGAATATCAGACCACCCGACCTGCCTCTTGAGAAATCTGTATGCAGGTCAGGAATAAATAGGTAGAACTGGACATTGAGCAACAGGTTCCAAATAGGGAAAAGAATCCATCAAGGCTGTACATTGTTACTCTGCTTATTTAACTTGTATGCAGAGTACATCATGAGAAATGCTGGGCTGGATGAAGCACAAGCTGGAATCAAGATGGCCAGGAGAAATACCAATAACCTCAGATATGCAGATGACACCACCCTTGTGGCAGAAAGTGAAGAAGAACTAAAGAGTCTCTTGGTGAAAGCGAAATAGGAGAGTGAAAAAGTTGGCTTAAAACTCAACATTCAGAAAACTAAGATCATGGCATCAGATCCCATCACTTCATGGCAAATAGATGGGAAAACAATGGAAACAGTGGCCGACTTTTATTTTGGGGGACTCCAAAATCACTGCAGATGGTGACTGCAGCCATGAAATTAAAGGATGCTTACTCCTTGGAAAAAGAGTTATGACCAACCTAGACAGCTTATTAAAAAGCAGAGACATTACTTTTCCATTTAGTCAAAGCTTTTTCCAGTAGTGATGTATGGACGTGAGTTGGATTATAAAGAAAGCTGAATGCCAAAGAATTGATGTTTTTGAACTATGGTGTCGGAGAAGACTCTTGAGTGTCCCTTGGACTGCAAGGAGATCTAACTAGTCCATCCTAAAGGAAATAAGTCCTGAATATTCATTGGAAGGACTGATGCTGAAGGTGAAACTCAAATACTTTGGCCACCTGATGCAAAGAGCTGACTCATTGGAAAAGACCCTGATGCTGGGCAAGATTGAGGGCAGGAGGAGAAGGGGATGACAGAGGATGAGATGGTCGGATGGCCTCACCGACTCAATGGGCATGAGTTTGAGTAAACTCTGGGAATTGGTGATGGACAGGGAGGCCTGGTGTGCTGCAGTCCATGGTGTCACAGAGTCGGACATGATGAGTGACTGAACTGATCTGATTCTTGCCCAGAGAATCCCGTGGACAGAGGAGAATGGCGGGCTGCAGTCCATGGGGTCACAAAGAGTCAGACACGACTGAGCAACTGAACTGAACTGAAAATTGTTTTTTTCTTTAAACATTTAAATATACAAAAAAGGTTTTTTATAATATAAGTGGATAATTTTGAAACAATTTTAGTATGTTGCTGCTAAGTCGCTTCAGTCTTATCCAACTCTGGGCAACCAGAGACAGAGCAGCAGCCCACCAGGCTCCCCCGTCCCTGGGATTCTCCAGACAAAAACACTGGAGTGGGTTGCCATTGCCTTCTCCAATGCATGAAAGTGAAAAGTAAAAGTGAAGTCGCTCAGTCGTGTCCAACTGCTAGCGACCCCATGGACTGCAGCCTACCAGGCTCCTCCATCCATGGGATTTGCCAGGCAAGAGGACTGGAGTGGGTTGCCATTGCCTTCTCCATTTTGGTATGTAGGAAAGCAAAATATATAATGGCACATATACTACTTAGTCGTTCAGTGGATTGTTTTGCCATATATATTTAAATTAACGTAGTTTTTCAATATCTGTTCTTTAAACATTCATGATAACCATAAAAATGTTATTGAATGAGCAAAACTATAAATTTAAACAGTTTTTATTCATATAGGAAAAATTTTAAATATATTCATACTTATCACTGAGTGAATATAAATCTTCCAACACATTTTGCATCCTTCTTTGCTTTGAGAAAAAGAAAAGTGAATTACAATTATTATAGTAACTACTTTGTTTAAACTTAAATGCAGCATTCTGAATCAGTGACAAGGCCTCAGCTAGGTTAGTTTATATAATGTGCAGAAGTATAGAATGAAAAATCTGCAGCATAATTACTGGCAGTTGAATAATGAATAATTTGTGCATGTTCAAACAAGTCCATTAATGTGACACATAAATTCATGAACATTTATGAGCAATTAATATTCTGAAAGTTAGTGGAACTGGATATATTTTCTTGCCTAAGGTAGAGCTATTTACATACTCTGACCAAGTTAACTACTCCTGTCTTCATGCCTTTTATTTTTCTAATAAATATAACTTTCTGTTTTTAAATCACAGAGGAACTTTGTGTCTATAAACAATTCAGATATTATATCATTGTTTGAAACCATAGGCAGTTCATCTATATTTAGTGTATCTCTGTTACTCATTAGATCAAATTAAACTGTAAATTTCCCTATCAATGATCCTAAATATCTCCAAGGAAAAATAATCTGATTCTCAATATAATATTTTTGTTTAAAAAAAGGCCATCTCAAGAAATTTATACACTGAGTTTGAGCAATATCAAAGTAAAATATGAAAAACTTTTCATTACTTCAATTCACTGTGTTATTTCTTTGAGACAGATTTAAACAAAAATATTATTATTAAGCTTCAGAATCCAATAACACCTTATTTGACAATCCTTAATTTTCATGGTTGTTTCTATAAAACATCATAAGCGTTTTTTTTTTTTTTTAAGTAGAGATTTGGAATCAGGGAAAACATTCTTGGAATTGCTCTAATTCAATTTCAAATAGAGTTCAACAACATTTTGTACAATGTCCTCATATGTAAATTTAGGTGAATAGCCTTCCAGAGTACAATTTTCTTGATTTTTATTATTTCTAATAAACTTCATAAAATTCTTCTACATTGTAGACTTTATAGGATTTTAAATAAGGGTTTTAAAGACATTGGTTCCACTTTTCGATTAAACATGACTATCTCTATATAATATGATGTTTTATTTCTTTAAAACCATGGTTAATCTCACTTCAAGCCATGAGTTTCACTGCCAAAACTATAAATTTGTTGGAAAAGCTTTTATTTATTTATGTTTAATTGAAGGATAATTGCTTTACAGAATTTTGTTGGTTTCTGTCAAACATCAACATGAATAAACCATAGGTATATATATATGTCCCCTCTCTCTTGAGACTTTATCCCATCTCCCTCCCCAGCCCATCCATCTAGGTTGTTACAGAGCCCTTGTTTGAGTTCCCTGAGATATAGAGCACATTCCCATTGGCTGTCTATTTTACATATGCTAACATAAGTTTCCATGTTACTCTCTACAAACATCTCACCCTCTCCTTCCTCCCCTTATTGTGTGTCCATAAGTCTGTTCTCTATGTCTGTGTCTCCATTTCCACCCTGCAAGTAATTTCACCAATATCATCTTTCTAGATCCTATTATATATGTGTTAGTATATGATATTTATCTTTCTCTTTCTGACTTACTTCTTTCTGTATAATAGGCTCTAGGATCATCCACCTCATCAGAACTGACTTAAATGTGTTCCTTTATATGGCCAAGTAATATTCCATTGTATATATATACCAGGGCTTCTTTATCCATTCATCTGTTGATGGACTTCTAGGTTGATTCCATGTTTTAGCTATTGTTAATAGTGCTGCAGTGAACATTTGGGTACATGTGTCATTTTTAATTTTGGTTTCTTTAGGATGTATGCCTAATAGTAAGATTGCTAGTCATACGGTGCTTTTATTCCTAGTTTTTAAGGGAATCTCCATACTGTCTTCTACGGTGGCTGGATCACTTTATATTCATATGAACAGTTCAAGAGGGTTCCCTTTTCTCCATACCCTCTCCAAAAGTTATTGTTTGTAGACTTTTTTTATGATGGCCATTCTGACTGGTATGAGGTGATATCTCATTGTAGTTTTGGCTTTCAATTCTCTAAAAATGAGCAATGTTGAGCATTTTTTTCCTGTGTTTGTTAGCCATCTGTATGTCTTCTTTGGAGAAATGTCTGTTTAGATCTTTTTGATTGGGTTGTTTGCTTCCCTGGTATTGAGTTGTATCAGCTGCTTGTATTTTGAAAATTAATCCTTTGTCAGTTGTTTCATTTGCTATTATTTTCTCCCCTTCTGAGGGTTGTCTTTTTACCTTGTTTATAAGGTACTAGATCTTATAGACAGAGTGCCTGATGAACTATGGAATGAGGTTCGTGACACTGTACAGGAGACAGAGATCAAGACCATCCCCATGGGAAAGAAATGCAAAAAAGTAAAATGGCTGTCTGGGGAGGCCTTACAAATAGCTGTGAAAAGAAGAGAAGCAAAAAGCAAAGGAGAAAAGGAAAGATATAAGGATCTGACTGCAGAGTTCCAAAGAATAGCAAGAAGAGATAAGAAAGCCTTCTTCAGCGATCAATGCAAACATAGAGGAAAATAAAGAATGGGAAAGAATAGAGATCTCTTCAAGAAAATATGCGATACCAAGGGAACATTTCATGCAAAGATGGGCTCTATAAAGGACAGAAATGGTATGGACCTAACAGAAGCAGAAGATATTAAGAAGAGATGGCAAGAATACACAGAAGAACTGTACAAAAAAGATCTTCACGACACAGATAATCATGATGGTGTGATCACTGACCTAGAGCCAGACATCCTGGAATATGAAGTCAAGTGGGCCTTAGGAAGCATCACTACGAACAAAGCTAGTGGAGATGATGGAATTCCAGTTGAGCTATTTCAAATCCTGAAATATGATGCTGTGAAAGTGCTGCACTCAATATGCCAGCAAATTTGGAAAACTCAGCAGTGGCCACAGGACTGGAAAAGGTCAGTTTTCATTCCTATCCCAAAGAAAGGCAATGCCAAAGAATGTTCAAACTACTGCACAATTGCACTCATCTCACAGGCTAGTAAAGTAATGCTCAAAATTCTCCAAGCCAGGCTTCAGCAATACGTGAACCGTGAACTTCCTGATGTTCAAGCTGTTTGTAGAAAAGGCAGAGGAACCAGAGATCAAATTGCCAACATCTGCTGGATCATGGAAAAAGCAAGATAGTTCCAGAAAAACATCTATTTCTGCTTTATTGACTATTCCAATGCCTTTGACTGTGTGGATCACAATAAACTGTGGAAAATTCTGAAAGAGATGGGAATACCAGACCACCTTATCTGCCTCTTGAGAAATTTGTATGCAGGTCAGGAAGCAACAGTTAGAACTGGACATGGAACAACAGACTGGTTCCAAATAGGAAAAGGAGTAGGTCAAGGCTGTATATTGTCACCCTGCTTATTTAACTTATATGCAGAGTACATCATGAGAAACACTGGACTGGAAGAAACACAAGCTGGAATCAAGATTGCCGGGAGAAATATCAATAACCTCAGATATGCAGATGACACCACCATGATGGCAGAAAGTGAAGAGGAACTAAAAAGCCTCTAGATGAAAGTGAAAGTAGAGAGTGAAAAAGTTGGCTTAAAGCTCAACATTCAGAAAACAAAGATCATGGCATCTGGTCCCATCACTTCATAGGAAATAGATGGGAAACATTGGAAACAGTGTCAGATTTTATTTTTCTGGGCTCCAAAATCACTACAGATGGTGACTTCAGCCATGAAATTAAAAGACCCTTACTCCTTGGAAGGAAAGTTATGACCAATCGAGATAGCATATTCAAAAGCAGAGACATTACTTTGCCAACAAAGGTTCGTCTAGTCAAGGCTATGGTTTTTCCAGTGGTCATGTATGGATGTGAGAGTTGGACTGTGAATAAGGCTGAGCGCTGAAGAATGGATACTTTTGAACCGTGGTGGAGAAGACTCTTGAGGGTCCCTTGGACTGCAAGGAGATCCAACCAGTCCATTCTGAAGGAGATCAGCCCTGGGATTTCTTTGGAAGGAATGATGCTAAAGCTGAAACTCCAGTACTTTGGCCACTTCATGCGAAGAGTTGACTCATTGGAAAGACTCTGATGCTGGGAGGGATTGGGGGCAAGAGGAGAAGGGGACGACAGAGGATGAGATGGCTGGATGGCATCACTGACTTGATGAACGTGAGTCTGAGTGAACTCCAGGAGTTGGTGACCGACAGGGAGGCCTGGTGTGCTGCGATTCATGGGATCCCAAAGAGTCGGACACAACTGAGCGACTGAACTGAACTGATAGTTTCTTTTGCTGTGCAAAAGTTTTAATTTTAATTAAGTCCCACTTGTTTAGTTTTGTTTTTATTTCCATTACTCTAGGAAATGAGTGGTAGGGGATCTTTGATTTATATAATCAAATGTTCTGCCTATGTTTTCCTCTAAGAGTTTTATAGTTTCCGGTCTTACATTTAGGTCTTTAATCCATTTTGAGTTTATCTTTGTGTATGGTGTTACGAAGTGCTCTAATTTCATTTTCTACATGTAGCTGTCTAGATTTCCCACCACCACTTATTGAAGAGGCTATCTTTTTCCCATTGTATATTCTTGCCTTCTTTATCGAAAATAAGGTACTCATAGGGGAAATACTTTTTTATTATAAATTTTTTCCATTATCACCTAGTTGTAACACAGTTTCTTCTGCTATGGAATAAGAGGCATTGGACACACCATGAGACTTTTCTCTAAATTTCATATTAAAAATTCCGAAACATCTCAATTGAAAAAATTAGAAAGACCATATATCATTAATAAAGTCAGGCTTTATATAGAAGATAGATTTAATATTTATTTCAGAATATATGATATTCCTTTGCATTGTTCTGGGCTTCCCTGGTGGCTCAGAGGTTAAAGCGTCTGCTTGCAATGCAGGAGACCTGGGTTCGGTCCCTGGGTCAGAAAGATCCCCTGGAGAAGAAAATGGCAACCCACTCCAGTATTCTTGCCTGGAGAATCCCACGGACAGAAGAGGTTGGTGGGTTACAGTCCATGGGGTCGCAAAGAGTCGGACATGACTGAGGGACTTCACTTTCACTTGCTTTGTTCTGGTAAAAAAAAGCAGACAAACACACTCAACATAGATGGTTTTTCTGAGTTCACATTTGCTGCTGATGGTTTTCATAAGCTCACATTTGCTGATGAGGTAGAGGGAAGGGGGTAGTAAAATGGGATAAAATCTGTAACATGAAATAACTATATAACACATTAAGTAGTAGTAGTAATAATATAAATAACTATATTATTTATATAATATAATATAAATAACTATATAATACATCAAGTTATTATATAATATAAATAACTATATAATACATCAAGTAGTAGTACTAAAATGGGATAAATCTGTAACATGAAATAACTATATAATACATCAAGGCCACAAATGTTTTAGACAGCAAAACATAATATGTTGTAAATGAATTTTGGAAATGAATAAGACAGGAGACATTTGGGTGCAAAAATTAACACAGAACAATTCCAAAAGATATGTAATATTATTTATGATGCTTATTTTTGCTGACTCCCCACTGGGTGTACTGGTAAATTTTATTGAACAAAAGGACAGAGAGCCTCCAGATGAAGAGCCAGTAATAATAGGAACCAAGGCAACAGCAAAGAAATTTGATCGGTATAAGAGGTGGCTAAAGTGGACTGACTAGAAGAAAATATTGTTCTTCAAGAATTTAAAAAAAAAGAAATGAGGGCAAATAATTAATAGATAACTCTGAATGTTTAATGATGATGATGACGATGAAAAGAGCAGGCTCCTGCTCTGTATTGATGCCATACAGAGCAAAGATTTTGAACCAATATTCAAGACATAGATGATGAACAAGACAAACAGCATTTGAGAACTTGGAAAATATGAGATAATCTGCTTCACTGACTACACAAAAGCCTTCAACTGTATGGGTCACAACAAACTGTGGAAAATTCTTAAAGAGATGGGAATACCAGACCACTGTACCTAACTCCTGACAAATCTGCATGCATGTCAAGAAGCAACAATTAGAACCAGACATGGAACAAAAGACTGATTCCAAATTGGAAAGGGAGTGCATCAGGGCTGTATATTGTCATCCTGCTTATTTAACTTCTATACAGGGTTCAGTCCAGTTCAGTTCGGTTCAGTCACTTAGTCATGTCCAACTCTTTGTGATCCCAAGAATTACAGCACGCCAGGCCTCCCTGTCCATCACCAACTCTCGGAGTTCACTCAGACTCACGTCCATTGAGTCGGTGATTAATAATTGCAAAATTATTAGCAATCATTAGTGATGCTAAAGCTGAAACTCCAGTACTTTGGCCACCTCACACAAAGAGCTGACATTGGAAAAGACTCTGATGCTAGGAGGGATTGGGGGCAGGAGGAGAAGGGGATGACAGGATGAGATGGCTGGATGGCATCACTGACTTGATGGACGTGAGTCTGAGTGAATTCCGGGAGTTGGTGATGGACAGGGATGCCTGGTGTGCTGTGATTCATGGGGTCTCAAAGAGTCGGACACAATTGAGCGACTGAACTGAACTGAACTGAACTTCCAAAGAATACTCAGGATCCATCTCCTTTAGAATGGACTGGTTGGATCTCCTTGCAGTCCAAGGGACTCTCAAGAGTCTTCTCCAACACCACAGTTCAAAAGCATCAATTCTTTGGTGCTCAGCTTTCTTCACAGTCCAACTCTCACATCCTTACATGACCACTGGAAAAACTATAGCCTGGACTAGACAGACCTTTGTTGGCAAAGTAATGTCACTGCTTTTCAATATGCTGTCTAGGTTGGTCATAACTTTCCTTCCAAGGAGTAAGTGTCTTTTAATTTTGTGGCTGTAATCACCATCTGTAGTGATCTTGGAGCCCAAAAAAATAAAGCCTGACACTGTTTCCACTGTTTTCCCATCTATTTCCCATGAAGTGATGGGACCAGATGCCATAATCTTAGTTTTCTTTAAGCTAAATTTTTCACTCTCCTCTTTCACTTTCATCTAGAGGCTTTTTAGTTCCTCTTCACTTTCTGACATAAGGGTGGTGTCATCTGCATATCTGAGGTTATTGATATTTCTCCTGGCAATCTTGATTCCAGCTTGTGCTTCTTCCAGCCCAGCGTTTCTCATGATGTACTCTGCATATAAGTTAAATAAGCATGGTGACAGTATACAGCCTTGATGTACTCCTTTTCCTATTTGGAACCAGTCTGTTGTTCCATATCCAGTTCTAACTGTTGTTTCCTGACCTACATATAGATTTCTCAAGAGGCAGGTCAGGTGGCCTGGTACTCCCAACTCTTTCAGAATTTTCCACAGTTTATTGTGAACCACACAGTCAAAGGCTTTGACATAGTCAATAAAGCACAAATAGATGTTTTTCTGGAACTCTCTTGCTGTTTCCATGATCCAGTGGATGTTGGCAATTTGATCTCTGGTTCCTCTGCCTTTTCTAAAACCAGCTTGAACATCTGGAATTTCACGGTTCACATATTGCTGAAGCCTGGCTTGGAGAATTTTGAGCATTACTTTACTAGCGTGTGAGATGAGTGCAATTGCGTGGTAGTTTGAGCATTCTTTCGCATTGCCTTTCTTTGGGATTGGAATGAAAACTGACCTTTTCCAGTCCTGTGGCCACTGCTGAACATGGTACCTCATAGAAATTCTGGGCTGGATGAAGCACAAGCTGGAATCAAGACTACCGAGAGAAATATCAATAACTTCAGATATGGAGATGACATCACTCTTATGGGCAAATGGGAAAATAGAGCCTCCTGATGAAAGTGAAAGAGGAGAGTCAAAAAGGTGGCTTAAAACTTAACATTCAAAAAACTAAGATCATGGCATCCTGTCCCAGCATTCATGGCAAATAGATTGGGAAACAATGGAAACAGTGAGAGACTTCATTTTCTTGGACTCCAAAATCACTGTGGACAGTGACTAAGGCCAATAAAATAAGAGATGCTTGCTCCTTGGAAGAAAAGCTATGACAAACCTAGATAGCATATTCAAAACCAGTCATTACTTTGCCTACAAACTCCAAGCTATGGGGTTTTTCCAGTAGTCATGTACAGATGTGAGATTTGAATCATAAATAGGTCTGAGCGCCAAAGAACTGATGCTCTAGAACTCTGGTAGTGTTAAAGACTTTGAGAATCCTTTGGACTGCAAGAAGATCAAAGAAGTCTATCCTGAAGGAAATCAATCCTGAATATTCATTGGAAGGACTGATGCTGAAGCTCCAATACTGTGGCCACCTGATGGGAAGAGCCAACTCATTGGAAATGACCTGGTGCTGGGAAAGATAGAAGACAGGAGGACAAGGGGACGACAAAAGATGAGATGGTTTGATGGCATCACTGACTCAATGGACATGAGTGAGCAAACTCTGTGATATAGTAAAGGACAGAGAAGCCTGGTGTGCTGCAGTCCATGGCGTTCCAAAGAGTCAGACATGATTAAGCAACTGAACAACAAATCAGGATATAAACTAAATTTGTTTCATCGTTAGGACATTGAGCAAAGAAAGGAAGAGAAAAGGGTAAGATCCTACTCAGAAAATTAGATAACAGAAAAGAGTAAAAGAAACCTAAATAAATGAGAACATGAAGGTTTTTTAACACTATACATGGCAGTCTAATATTTCAGACTATTTCAGGAAATTTCAAGTCTACTGCTACCACTTCAATATCGATATCAAGTTAAGGGTTTTGGAGGTGAAAGAGTAATATGATTATAATTGTCATAAACTATAATACATATATATGGAAATATTAATTGAAATAATTATCAATAATTACATAATAAATAGGACTCACAAAATGAATCAAAGCACTTTAGATTTAGGTTGATCTTAAACATACTAAGTAAAAGAAAAGGGGGGAAGAGTTATTAAAAGTCCACCTCAGTGCTTGAAATCTGAAATCCAAAATCATAAGAAATTCTCTGCTGCTGCTGCTGTTGCTGCTAAGTTGCTTCAGTCGTGTCTGACTCTGTGCGACCCCATAGATGGCCCACCAGGCTTCCCCATCCCTGGCATTCTCCAGGCAAGAATACTGGAGAAGAAATTCTCTGAAGCTTGTCAAATCAGCCTTCATAAAAGAACATGGCCTCTTGGAGAGGATGATGACTTTTATAGTTATTAAAACATGTACTGAGTTAATAGACTGGGTAGACTTGTCCTTCCCATTTAACGTATAACCTAAAAGCTTCCAAAAAATCCTGAATAATACTGTCATCAATCTTGTGGGTATGAGCCACTGAATGCCAATATATATCATATCAACAGAAACAGCAGAATAGGTGGCTGTCAGGCTAGCAGTATTTAGTGAGGGACAGGAACATAAATTCTCAATAGGAAATTATAGACAGAAAAGTTGAGAAAGTTAATTAAAGGCATATTTTTTTCATTTAATTTATATACATACATGGGCTTCCCTGATGGCTTAGCAGTAAATAATCTTTCAGCAATGCAGGAGCCACAGGAGATGCGGGTTTGATCCCTGATTCAGAAAGATCCCCTGGAGGAAGACAACCCACTCCAGTATTCTTTCCTGGAGAATCCCGTGGACAGAGGAACCTGGTGGGCTACATTCCATGAGGTCACAAAGACTTGGAGACAACTGAAGCGACAGAGCATACATGCATACATATATATATATATATATATATATATATATATATATATATATACACACACATATATTTATACTCACATGCTGGAGAAGGAAGTGGCAACCCACTCCAATATTCTTGCCTGAGAAATCACATGTACAGAGGAGCCTATCAGGGCTACAGTCCATGGGGTCCCAGAATCGGACACAACTAAATAACTAAACAACAACATACTAACATAAACAGATATATCCCTTTATGAGTTTATCTTATATGGCATATAATACTAAATATTTTAAATTTTCTTAAAATTTTCATCCAGATTATTCTTTAAGTGCACATAGTCTAAATTGTATATAAAAGTGCCACATTTGTAAAAAAAAATATTTGTCGTATCTCTTTCATAATAGCTTGATACAGATATAATCATCAGTTATTTTTTGTTTTGTGGATTTTTTTACTGGGTCTTCTTGGAGTACAGATTAAGCATCATAAACATTTATGAGCTATAATATTACAACTGTATGCTATAAATGACAGAATCTTCTACACAGATAACAAGTTGTAATCAAGTGTTACAAGAATGTAACAATCAAGTGGCTTCAAAATATCTTATTTTTCACAAGATACTAATGAATTTATTTACTTATTTATTTTTCCTCCAATATAAGGTACCACAGCATTTTTCTAACACAATTACTGGAATATAATTTATTTTTGAATATAATAATGCATTTATTTTTGCTATGGATTGGGAGTGTTGGAGATTTCCACAGTATACCCAGCTTTCCAGTTTTTTTAATATCTATAATATGCTTATTTTTAATAAAAATATTAGCTTATGGCTTTGGGGAACTTCTAAAAACATTATTCTTGTTGTGATTTTGTCACTAAGTCATGTCTGACTCTTCTGCGACATTTGTAATTATGTTGCCTCCCATACACTCTCCCAGTTCTAGATCCTCAGCATGTTCAGACAGTTCATCTTTGCCTTTGTTTCTCCACCGAGAACTCCCCAGTTGGGCGTCTACTGATGCAATTGATTTTTATAAGCACAGAACATAATTGACGTTTGAAACAAAATCAATGACAAAAATTTTAGAAAATCCGTAATAATTTAGAAAAGACAAAACACATAAAACTGACACTTTTAAGAGTTAGGGAGATTTACTAGCCTATTTATTATATATTCTAATTATAATAATCAAATTTGAAGAGGACATATTTAGAATAGAGCACATATTTAAAAGATTTTTAATATTTTAAATAAAGCATATTTACATATTTTCACAACCATTAAAAGCCTTTTGAGACTGACTATATTATTCTAATCTTTTTTATTTACATTAAGAATAATTTCTATAATCAATATCACATGTTTAAAAGAAATTTAATGTGTGTCGCATTAAAAAATGATTTTAGTATGACAATTTTGAAGTAAATTATTTCCTAAAAACTACTAGACATTCTCCATTTACAAATATGATCTATAATTATTGACCCTGTATTATTACTTCATTCTTCCATCCTAGACATAGCCCTTAAATAATTTGAAATCTGTTCTGAAACAAAGCTTTAAACATGTGATAATTTTATTTATTTTTTATGAATCAAAGCTAGAAAAATGGTTATCTTGCTCTTCAAAATTGTATCTTAGTGAAAAGTAACATGAACATGGCAGAATCCAGAATCATCAGAACACTGAACAGAGCAGATAAATGATATTAAGTAACAGTGAATAATAATTTGAAAGGAAAAGAAGGTTATCTTTCTTCTCATAAGGATGGCCTGGGGAGGTACAATCCTCCTATTATTTTCAACAGAATATTGCAAGGACCAGCCATTCAAAATCTGAAAGAAATGAATCAACACATTGCAAAATAATTTCAATTCAAAAGCAAAAGTTTTCAGTGTCTATTTTATTCAGGCCTCTATACCCATTACTCTGATATTCAAGGAACTGTTTCCATTTACAGCTTCACACATACACCCAGAGGAATAACATTTCCCTAAAGATTCTCATTGTCCCCACTGGAGCATCTGTTAATGCATGAAAATTACAATGTGCTCTATTCAGTAAACTCCTTGATTTACAATTATTTGACTTTAAATGAAACATGAAGTACCCTAGTTAGTAGGGTTTATACTTATATTTATTTTAATGAAGTATAAAAATAAAAGTAACCACAGCATATGGTATACGATCTTCCTTACTTAATCTTGACAAATACCAAAACCTCTTAGGAAAATAAGTCTATAGTATTTGCAGCTGTGAATCAGTTTTTCAAATGCAGTATATCTTGAGTACAAGCCATCTTGTTTTCAAGGAAATTTAGACTAGATACTATAAGATTATCTTCTACCAATTTTAAAGGTCTTTATTAATAAAAGTCGTGAGAAAGTATTTTATATCTGATGGTAACAAAATCATCATACACAAAAGTGTGTCTTTGTGGTGGATTTAGAATATGTATGAGTTTGTAATGGTATGTGTCATAATTAAGTCCAAGATTTTAAATTTTTAACTCATAACTAAAAAATTTCAACTGATAAAATGTTAATAAAGGAATACCATTCACCCTTTT
The DNA here is from genome assembly GCF_029378745.1 of Bos indicus. Lineage (NCBI taxonomy): Eukaryota > Metazoa > Chordata > Mammalia > Artiodactyla > Bovidae > Bos > Bos indicus. Next base: position 22,064,109 of record NC_091776.1, on the reverse strand, counting down.
CAGGAAGCTGTTATAAGCAAATGACACATCTTTTTATCAGAGCGTCTATTAACTCTCCTACATTTTCAAGAAATTTTTTTAGAATGCTGTTTTTGGTACCCAGAAGTAAAATAGGCTATCTGAATATTTAAACTGTGTTCTCTCTTAATAGGAAGTGAGTACTACAAGTTTACTATCATCATGCAAATTTGCATACCTACCACTGAGAGATATTTGCCCTGGGTTTGTGGATAATAGAATCCACATTTTACTATGTGAAGTGATTGCATAGCAAAACAAAGAATTGCTGCACACATGAAATTTAAATACTAAAACAGAAAAAACATCATTACTTTCATATTCCTGGTCAATAACAGGAACTACTTTACAGATAAGATTCAGTCAAAAAGTTTCTCTCCCATACACTGGAAATGCTCATAATTTTACTCTGTAATTCAGCATGAGGAAAGCCCAGAAGCAGAAAGGAGACATATAGCCAAGCAGATCCTCCAAAAAGTAATAAAATCTGAAACTCAAATAATAAGAGCTTAAATCGTGTACTATCAGAAAAAAAGAACTTCTGGTGAAGCCCTTAATAATTGTTCTACTTCTAGAAATTACTTTCTTTTTTAAGCAAGTAAAACAATTTTTCTGTCTTACGGAAACAAAGATTCAAAATAAACTGATATAAATGAAAGTAGTAAGGGTTACCTAGGAAGAAAACTGCCAAGTGTGGGCAAGGAAAGACAAATTCTGCCTGCACCAGAGCAGAACCAACCTAACAGTCTCTTTCTGGCAAGGCATTGGAAATCAATATCAGAAATGCATTGTATATTATTTACAGTCACTTGGTATAACTATGCTTAATTAACTGCTTGATGGAATATATATATATACAATTTTACCTCTGTCTTGTGCCCCAGAAGCCTACATTTAAAAGTCAAATTAACATCTCTGCCTCTCACACACAATAATTTCAAACAGGACTTGTGCTCATTTTCTTATTTATAAAGCACCATTTGCACTATCTAAAGTAGCAATGTCATAATGCATGTCTATGATAGCAAGCACCTCCCCAATCTCTTCTTACTCCTACTTTTACTTGTGGTTGATTTTGATGCCACCAACTTGCTAAAATTTTTCTGGGTTCCATCATTGCCTGAAAATATTTTATTTCTTTAAACATTGGTTGTATAATATTCTTCCCTTCTGAATTGTATGTTCTGTATTATATCCTGCTTCCTTTGCTGCAGCTTCTTTTTCCGCGTTTTGGTGAAGTTTCAACTTAAAATGATGACAGAAGTTATTATGTGAAAGTGCTGACAATGAAATAACAGATAAAGCAAAATTCTACTGCTGCAAGATAAAATGCAATGTGTACTGAGGCTTTCCATGCTTTCAAGGATATGTTAAAGAAACAGGATAAAAATTAACAGTTTTTCAAGGACTGGTAAATTTGTTGTAAAACATGAAAATCACAGTAAAAACCTAGTCAACAAGTATAAGAAGGGCACAGGAGAACTGGCTAGAGAAGTCAAGAGATTTGAAGAGAAAGGAGAGATATTTATCAATAGGGGATTCTAGAAACACAGCTGTATCAATCACATAGGAGTAAGAAATCACACCAATTATTTGAATGAAGAAAATAGAGGAAAGCAGTGCATTGTTAACTAGGAAGGAAGTTATGACTGTAAGACAAAAATGCAAACACCAAGGCATCATGGAAGTCACATGATGGCAGAAAGAGCCATCCCTAGGGCTGAGGAAAGAAGAGGATAGGCTGAAACTATTGAAACTCAGAAAGTTAGAGGAAGGGCCTATGGAGGTTGGCTTCACGTCTCAGACCATGAAGGAAATGGAGAAGGGACTGCTCATCTGAAGTTGATGTCTCTGAGCAGGGAGGAGGGACTCAGTAGGGCTAAGACCTCCTCTCTGAAGAAAGGTAGAGTGAAGCTGTCTCTGTAAGTGTTGGAAAAATTAACAACCATATTCTCTTGCTGCTTTGGAGAGGAATTGCATATTCTGGAGTGAAGACATGTGTTTGGGTGGCAATAATAGGAATTGCAAGCAGAAATAAACGGAGAGGAATCCACTGGAAAGGAGCAGGTCTACTGTTACTCCTCCATCCTTGTAGTCTCCCTCTAGCACTCCCTATTGGCAAAGTCTAACCTAGAACCATGGGCAGAAGAGAAAAGCAGATTGCAGGACATCAACCCCAGCATCAGGAAGCTGAGTACAGAAGGATGGGTTTAAATGATAAGGTCAATAACTTAAGACCAGTACAGCTGTGTTGATGGAACTCATAATACGCTAACTCACTTAAGGCTCTCATTTTCAAAATCTCATATATGTATGTCACCATGCAAATAACTTCCTGGTTGTTTTCTATGTCCTGGATCATATTCATATTACATGAATTTATTTACTCTGTAGAGACTGAAAGGAGTCAAAAATAAATAATGTGTCTTGTGGCCTTGGAAAATAGAGTGGAATGTGAAGGATTGAAGAAACACTTAAAGACTCTTCGTTTTTTTCTCTTCCTTATAAATAAAGATATTTTTTCAGGGCTTTCTTTCTTTTTCTCCAGATGATACAGCTGGCTTTTTGTGTGTGTGTGTGTGTTATGTATTTTCCAGATTTTCTACACTAAAAATTACATATTACTTTTACATTCTGGAAAAAAACACACTTGTACAAGTGGAAAAAAAAAGTAGCTGAAAGATAAAATGACAGTGGAAAATATTTGTGATATATATACATATATATATAAGACAAACAGTATTTATATTGATATTTTGATTTCACATAAATAAAAAATAAAATGTGCAGGACTTCCCTGGTGGTTCTGTGGTTAAAAATCTTCCTGCCAAGGCAGGGGACACTGGCTGAGTCCCTGCTCAGGGAAGACCTCACGTGTCGCAGGCAACTAAGCCCAGGCACCACAACTACCAAGCTTGCACTCTAGAGCCTGTGGGCCACAACTGCTGAAGCCTGTGAGCCCTAGGGCCTGTGATCTGCAGCAAGAGGAGCCACCACAATGAAAGCCCAAGCACTGCAACCAGAGAGTAGCCCTGCTCTCCACAACTAGGGAAAGCCTACACACGGCAGTGAAGATCCAGCACAGTCAAAAATAAATAAATGAATAAATAAAATGTAAAAAAATTAAATAGTAAAATAGGCCAAAGATATAAATATGCAAGCTACAGAACATAAATAGTTAATCAAACATTAAAAAAACCTGATTTAGTTTCGTGAATAATCAAGGAAATTAAAACTTAAGAAGATACTGATTTTCATCCTTCCTTTATTTTATTACTGGGTCCAAAGTTTATGAAATTATATGAATAATACTGGGTGTCCTACTAATGTGTGTGTGTGTGTGTTTCCGTGTAATCAAACAGATATTTGTGCAGTCTTAATGTTAGAGACAATATGTTAGAATGAGTTTCTTCAATTTTCTCTAAAGGTTATTGTGTCCCTAGCTACTCAGTTTTACAGCTCAGGAAAACTATTGACATGTGAAGTACATACCACATTTCTTCACGAGCCAGTGCTGAACAAACAGATCAGCTTTACCTTTAAATTTTTTAGTCCCATATAGAGAAGAGAGTACCTATGTATATATGCGGACAGTCATCAATATAAAATGAGTATGAAATAAGAGAGTAATTATACATCTTCCAGGTTTCTAAGACCATGGGAATAAGGCACACAAATAATGAGAGAGAGCCATAAGAAGAAACCAGTGAATTATACTTTGATTAAAATGATGTAAATATGATTATCACAATTAGACTACCATATTACATAGTGCTGTATACTAATACTATATTATAATGTTGTACTATAGCATTCTTAGTCCAATTTTGCTCCTAAGTTGAAAGTAACAAAAATTATCGGATAATTATCTTAGCCAAGGAAAGATAATCTTGAGGAAGAATGTTAAATGAACTGTTAAGTAAATTAAATGGCAATAAAGGACATATTTATTTAGCATAAAGATGCCCAAGAGGTTTCATACCTTTAGCCATCAACTTTCTTAGATTTTAACTAGATTTTGAAGGGCAATTATGTCCATAATAAAATAAGTACAATAGAATCTTTCTTGTCCATCCGTTTATATAAAATAAATAACCCAACATTATTTTTTTTTTTACTATTTTCATTTTATTTTATTTTTAAACTTTACAATATTGTATTGGTTCTGCCACATACTGAAATGAATCCACCACAGGCATACATGTGTTCCCCATCCTGAACCCTCCTCCCTCCTCCCTCCCCATACCATCCCTTTGGGTCGTCCCAGTGCACCAGCCCCAAGCATCCAGTATCGTGCATCGAATCTGGACTGGCCAGTTTCATATATGATATTATACATATTTCAATGCAATTCTCCCAAATCATCCCACCCTCTCCCTCTGCCACAGAGTCCAAAAGACTGTTCTGTACATCAGTGTCTCTTTTGCTGTCTCGTATGCAGGGTCATTGTTACCATCTTTCTAAATTCCATATATATGCATTAGTATACTGTATTGGTGTTTTTCTCTCTGGCTTACTTCACGCTCTATAATAGGCTCCAGTTTCATTCACCTCATTAGAATTGATTCAAATGTATTCTTTTTAATGGCTGAGTAATACTCCATTGTGTATATGTACCACTGCTTTCTTATCCATTCATCTGCTGATGGACATCTAGGTTGCTTCCATGTTCTGTCTATTATAAACAGTGCTGCGATGAACATTGGGGTACACGTGTCTCTTTCCCTTCTGGTTTCCTCAGTGTGTATGCCCAGAAGTGGGATTGCTGGGTCATAAGGCAGTTCTATTTCCAGTTTTTTAAGGAATCTTCACACTGTTCTCCATAGTGGCTGTACTAGTTTGCATTCCCACCAACAGTGTAAGAGGGTTCCCTTTTCTCCACATCCTCTCCAACATTTATTGCTTGTAGACTTTTGGATCGCAGCCATTCTGACTGGCGTGAAATGGTACCTCATAGTGGTTTTGTTTTCATTTCTCTGATAATGAGTGATGTTGAGCATCTTTTCATGTGTTTGTTAGCCATCTGCATGTCTTCTTTGGAGAAATGTCTGTTTAGTTCTTTGGCCGATTTTTTGATTGGGTCATTTATTTTTCTGGAATTGAGCTGTAGGAGTTGCTTGTATATTTTTGAGATTAGTTGTTTGTCAGTTGCTTCATTTGCTATTATTTTCTCCCATTCTGAAGGCTGTCTTAACTAATCAATGATTATAGTAAAGTTGCAGGATATAAAATCAACACACAGAAATCCCTTGCATTCCTATACACTAATAATGAGAAAACAGAAACAGAAATTAAGGAAACAATTCCATTCACCATTGCAATGAAAAGAATAAAATACTTAGGAATATATCAACCTAAAGAAACTAAAGACCTATATATAGAAAACTATAAAACACTGGTGAAAGAAATCAAAGAGGACACTAATAGATGGAGAAATATACCATGTTCATGGATTGGAAGAATCAATATAGTGAAAATGAGTATACTACCCAAAGCAATTTATAGATTCAATGCTATCCCTATCAAGCTACCAACGGTATTCTTCACAGAGCTAGAACAAATAATTTCACAATTTGTATGGAAATACAAAAAACCTCGAATAGCCAAAGCTACCTTGAGAAAGAAGAATGGAACTGGAGGAATCAACCTACCTGACTTCAGGCTCTACTACAAAGCCACAGTTATCAAGACAGTATGGTACTGGCACTAAGACAGAAATATTGATCAATGGAACAAAATAGAAAGCCCAGAGATAAATCCACACACATATGGATACCTTATCTTTGACAAAGGAGGCAAGAATATACAATGGATTAAAGACAATCTCTTTAACAAGTGGTGCTGGGAAAACTGGTCAACCACTTGTAAAAGAATGAAACTAGACCACTTTCTAACACCATACACAAAAATAAACTCAAAATTGATTAAAGATCTCAACATAAGACCAGAAACTATAAAACTCCTAGAGGAGAACATAGGCAAAACACTCTGAGATATATTTCAAATCACTAACCTATTTAACTAGCTTACTAAGCCATCCTTTAAAATCTTAGTTTCTTTCTTACATTTGAATTTTAAAATCTCCATTTATTTTTACAATTTATAGTTTTGTATAGAAATTTTAATCCTGAATTTCATATTAAGCATAGTAAGCTTAGTTATTTTGCAATCTGTGCTTGATATGCCATAACCTGGGTATCCTGTGGGCCTGTCTATATTGTCTGTTGTTTCTTGTTTTGTGATTCTGTAATTTTATTTTTATGTATGACTATTAGTTTTTTGAATTCTGGATTTAGTATGACAAATGGAGTGTGAAACTAGAGGCCTAAAATTGTGTTGCTTCACTCCCAAGACAGTATATATTTGCTTCTGTTCCTTAATGTGTCCCCTTGGTCATTCTACTATTCTTTTTGCCCCCACTTTCCTTTTTAACATGTATAATTCTTGGCAATCCAGTTTCTTCCAGCAGATAATTTTCACATTTTTGTCAAATTTTTGCAATTTCTATTCAGTAGGATATTTCATCCAAATACATTTTAATATTAATGATGACTTGATTCATAAAAATATATATTTTATGCATTTCATGGCATTTTCAAAATTAGCATATGTAATATGACCACAGAATTAAATTATCAACTAATTTACTGTGTTTACATCATAACTAGAGTTTTGTTCATAATAGTTCCAGAGTTATAATGGAAAGAGCAAGAAACAATACAAAAAAATAAAGTTGTATGTATAGTTTAGGCCATTTGAAGTTAAAAAACTACTAATGGTGTTAACTTCTTACTCTTGGTTTCTATTCTGCTTGATTAAGGATAATAGTGAACTTACATATTTGTGAAAATATGTCAAAGGTATATTATGACTAATGCTGCTAAATCAAAGATCAAAACTGTGTCTAATGAAATAGTGTATTGTTTCTTGAGAGACTTAATGAAGAGAAGAGAAATAAATACTGAAAATGAAAAAAATCTCTAAAATATAAATGCATAGATTAACTTAAATTCCTTGTTGATCCTAACAATTAGAAACATCTACCTAATTAATATTATTTATTTCACATGTTATAAAATATAAATGACAGTTAAATTAATATTCATTCCCAGAATGAAAAGGCTATTTTATCTTTAGGGTGTTTATACCTAAAAAAGTGTGGCTTTGATTGTGAGATTTTTGCCCATGTAGATTTATAGCACTGCCAACTTGTGGGCATAAATAAATTGGAATCAGTCATGAAAAAATATGATAATGAATTCTGACATATAGACTGAGATGAGACTTAGTAATCATATCACATATGGAACCCGGGTCTCCCTCATTGTAGGCAGAGGCTTTACTGTCTGAGCCACCAGGGAAGTCAAGCTTATCACTTAGCAATGGCTAATGAGGAGGCCATCATGCCAATTTATCTCCGAAATTATAGCATTCTGCTGAAGTATCATAGGCAAATTAAAAGCTTTCATGATTATTCAAAGAATAACACAGCAATGTAAAACTTCCCAGTTCATCTTAGAATTGTGGTTTGGTAAAGAAAAGTGACCCTAAAATTGTAAATGATGGTCACAAAATAACATCATGAAAAACCAGTTTAAGACCTTAGAATCAGGAGTAATGTGAATTTAATTTCTCTTTTTTGCTGGTTCCTTAATCATGAATTCCCATAGGTGACCATTTTATTTCTGGTATATATTTTAAAAATTATCTATTATCTATAATATTATCCTTGTTAAAATGTGACTATACAATGCAATTTAGTAGTAGTTTCTGCTAAAATCCTGTCAAACTTAGTAGTTTTTGAGGAATTCTTAAATATTTTAAGTGGAAAGATTATGTATTCTCCCCTTCACCTGTTACAGAAAGGTAAAAGGCAAGCTAGCATATGTGTGTCTTTAAAGATACTAAAACTCAGACAGTAAACCAAAGACATACTTAAAGAAAAAAATTTCATACATATGACTGACTGAAATAAAATTTATATCTAGCTATTAAGTGCTAATGATGAAGAAACTGGCACTGCAACACACACTTGGAATTAAAGTAAGCATAGAAATAATTTTTAAAAAGAGCCATGGGAGTAAATTTACATTTTCTTTTAATTATGTCCATGAAATTCATATTTACACTTCTGTGAAATAAATAAGAAGTGGCAGTAAACAAATTAAGCTTCTTTGCCTTTAGAATATTCAATGCAAATACTGTGCCTCTATTTTAGAAATAATGATCTGCACAAATTGTAAGTAAATTTACATGTATTGATTTACTTAAAATAAGATTAAGATGCCAAGTAATACCTAACTGATATTAAATTATATTTTAATGTAAATATTTGTATGGAATCAACATTTGAACCTATGTGTATTGATAGACTAGATGAATTTTGAATTTCTAAGAAAAAAATGGAGGGCCACCTAAAGCCTATTAATTGAACAATAATTCCAAGTATTTTTAAAATGTATTTAATGATATTATGTTTACATTGGAAAATGATTATTTTTTAAAGTCATATAGAAGTTTTAAGCATAAGATTCTCATCAAATTTATGCTATGCAATATTTTGGTTCATAATAAAATATTGGGAATTCTGCAGTAGTTTTATAGAAAATAAATATCATATTTATATTTAGTCACATATTCTGTATTTACACTTTGGAACTTTTTAGTCATATTTTAAGAAAAAATAAGGGACATGTGTGCATTTTAAATTTTATTTTTCCATTAAAATTTCCTTATAGAAATATGGTTACAAACCAAAAGGAAAGGATGAATAGAATAAATCAATATGATAGTATACTGGACTTTGAAAAAATGTATTAGCATGAAAATAGGAGGAATATGAGAGAGAGAAGTAGATTGTATATAATACAGCTGCTACTGCTGCGTCGCTTCAGTCGTGTCCGACTCTGTGCGACCCCATAGACGGCAGCCAACCAGGCTTCCGGTCCCTGGGATTCTCCAGGCAAGAACACTGGAGTGGGTTGCCATTTCCTTCTCCAATGCATGAAAGTGAAAAGTGAAAGTGAAGTCGCTCAGTCGTGTCCGACTCTAGCGACCCCATGGACTGCAGCCTACCAGGCTCCTCCGTCCATGGGATTTTCCAGGCAAGAGTACTGGAGTGGGGTTGCCATTGCCTTCTAAGAATATTTAAATAGAGTCAAATTGCTGCTACTGCTAAGTCACTTCAGTCGTGTCCGACTCTGTGCGACCCCATAGACGGCAGCCCACCAGGCTCCCCAGTCCCTGGGATTCTCCAGGCAAGAACAGTGGAGTGGGTTGCCATTTCCTTCTCCAGTGCATGAAAGTGAAAAGTGAAAGTGAAGTCGCTCAGTCGTGTCCGATTCCTCGCGACCCCATGGACTGCGGCCTACCAGGCTCCTCCGTCCATGGGATTTTCCAGGCAAGAGTACTGGAATGGGGGTGCCATTGCCTTCTCTGATATATGTATCATATACGTGTGTATATGTTTACATACATATATGTGTGTCTATGTGTTATATATGAATGAGTAGATATAGAAACTACATATTCTTTATGTAGAATGTGCATATCATAAGAAGGAATATGTGAGCGAGTGAGAGTTAATAACTCTTATCTCAATATACTAAACTAGAGAGAAGAGAAAGCTAATGTTTAAAATCCACTTCATAAGAGTACTTTCCCTATTTACATGAGTTCTTCTGCAAATTTCACTAGCAAGTTCTTCCCTGAAACACTATACTAAAAAGGGCCACTATAGAATTCTGAGTAAAGTTCAGTTGTTGTTTTTTTTTTTTTTTCTTGATTCAGAATCCATTAATTTCCTTTTCACTCTGTGGGTTCTGCTGACCTTTATAATAATGTGAAAAGTATACCAATAATGAAGGGTAAAGATAAAATGAGGTTCTAACCTAGGAAAAAAATTTGATCATTAGTTTTCTCAAATGAAATCAAAGCACAGTGATTTAGATGCCAACTAAAGGCTTTTTAAGTGTAATTCACATGAATGAGAAATTTTTGCAACAAGCATTTTTATCATTTTGCCATTGCTTTCATTAACTTCAAATAAAAATAGACATTTATATATTATTTATGTATTTACTTTCCTATTCTATTCACATTAATGTATATGAGCATGGTAATCATATGAAAATTATTAGGAACATTAGATAAGTGAGGAAATTAAAAATGAAAAATTTACATTATGTTCTAAGATTTCAACACAATATGACAACCAGTCCTTTAATCAATATCATTTGACCCCACCTAATCATTTTTCCCAAGGACACTGATTCTTAAGTTCTCCATGTTATTACTATACTTTGTGTTTCATTGTGATTTATTGCAGTCTGAATATGTCTCATTGATCTGAAGATAACTTTCATGAAAATTGAGGGGAATGAATTGGATGAATTCAAAGATCCTAATCAAAGGGGAACTTACTATTGTAGGCTAACATTTGAGGATGTACTTCTATGCATTAGGCCTGAGTATATCCTAAGTCACCTCAGGCATGTCTGACTCTGTGACCCTGTGGATTGTAGCCCTCCAAGGCTCCTCCGTCCATGGGATTCTCCAGGCAAGATTAAGGGAGTGGGTTGCCATTCTCTCTTCCAGGGAATCTTCCCAACCCAGGGATCGAACCCATGTCTCCTGTGGCTCCTCCATTGCAGGTGGATTCTTTACCACTAGCCACAAGGGAAGCCCATGTATTAGGAGTATTTATACCTTATTTGTCTTTTAATAATATAAATTATAAAATTAAGTATTTTATTATTTTCCAAAAGATGAGCTGGAGATTATGAAAGAAGAAATAATTTGCCTAAATTCACATGAAGAGTAAGTTGTGGAAAGAGTTAGAGGAATATGTAATCGACCTCAAAATCCTTATCCTTTCAACTAAAGCACAATATTGACTTAAAAATCATAGCCCAGCATCCCCTCAGACTTCTAGGAAAACTTCTTTTTATTTAAAAGAAGTTAAATGGAAAATTTTAACATATAATGTTCACTTTCAGTCAAATCTAAATAATGAAAATCACTTTTCTTATTTGTGCTTAAGCCACTCGGAAACAACTGCCTGCAAATAAATGCTTCCTAGATGGAAATATTATTTTTAAAAAAAGTGTAAAGAACATCTGTGTGTGTGTATGTGTGTGTGTACTCAGTGTACTTGGTCTCTCAGTCTTATTCAACTTTTTGTTGCCATGTAGGCTGTAGCCCCGGAGAGGGCAATGGCACCCCACTCCAGTACTCTTGCCTGGAAAATCCCATGGACGGAGGAGCCTGGTGGGCTGCAGTCCATGGGGTCTTGAGGAATCAGACACGACTGAGCGACTTCACTTTCACTTTTCACTTTCATGCACTGGAGAAGGAAATGGCAACCCACTCCACTGTTCTTGCCTGGAGAATCCCAGGGATGGGGGAGCCTGGTGGGCTGCCATCTGTGGGGTCGCACAGAGTCAGACACGACTGAAGCGACTTAGCAGCAGCAGCAGCAGGCTGTAGCCCATCAGACTTCTCTGTCGTTGGGGTTCTCCTTGGCAAGAATACTGGAATGAATTACCATTTCCTCCTCCAGGGGATCTTCCAAACCCTGGAATCGAACCCAGGTCTCCTGCATTACTGGCAGATTCTTTACCTTCTGAGCCTACATTTAACTAATAATACAAGTACAAATAACTATTTTCTCAAAAATAAGAATTTCCTTAAATTTTTCTAACCTTAAAAACAAGTATAATTTGTCATTCGTGGTCTGTGAAATTCAGTATTACAAATGAGTTAGTATTCCAACTTTATCCTTCAATATGCTATTCATTGGTTTTAATAAATAAATCTTACTATACAAGTAGAAGCTAATCACTGATGAAAATTAGTGATAGTGAAAGTCACTTAGCTTTGTCTGACTCTTTGCAACCCTATGGACCATACAATCTACGGAATTCTCCAGGCCAGAATACTGGAGTGGGTAGCTGTTCCCTTTTCCAGGGGAAATTCCCAACCTCTCCTACATTAACATTTAGAAATTAATTTCAAATTCTACTCTATGATTTAGCTGATTTTAGAATAATTTGAATTACTTTAGTAAGGAATGTGAGTTTGGCCATAACTAGATTTGACTTTTTACAAAAATGACTGAGTCTCTTCAAATGTGTTGCTTCATGGGAGTCTGCTTTGTTGTCCTTTTGGATGAACTTACAGGACTTACTGCTGAGAATCAAAGTAGACAACATGTGGACTTGTAAGTTGTACCTGCAACATTGTGCTACTTACCTTGAAGTTATTTTGAATCAGGGAAATTAATTTACATTGTATACTGAGGCTTTGAAATTGAAAGTGTTAGTTGCTCAGTTGTGTCCAACTCTTTGGGACCCCATGGACTGTGGTCCACCAGGTTCTTCTATTTATGGAATTCTCTAGGCAAGAACACTGAACTGGGTTGCCATTCCCTTCTCAGGGGATCTTTCTGAACCATGGATCAAAGCAGGGTCTCTTGCATTTTCCATCCTCATTCTTTTATCTAAGAGGTAATTGCATGTTTTACTATAGAAGTTCTTGAAGACACATTTGGTAAATATAATCTGGTTCATCTAAAAATTTATTAATATTTTGGTAAGCCAATGAAACAAACCTCCATAGATTTTTATGCATTGCTACAAACAATCTTAAGCTATATCTTGAGTTAAGAATTTCGGATCTACTAATTAATAAGAAACCCAGATGTCATACAGAGACTGAGGCTGGCAGAGGATGAGGAAATGTGAAGCTTTGGTTATTAATACTATTTAGTTCTTTTCTTATTTTACAAATAAATAGAATGTATCAGGGACATGAGGCAATTTCACTAAAGTGATATATCTAGTTAATGGCTAAGACAGCATGATTCCAAACAAATGTTTTAATGCTAACGTTAATGATAAATGGCCTAATTTATCTGAATTTTCAACACAATAGAAATATAATACAGCTTCTGAATTGTAGAGGATGAACTTGAGGCTCAGAATTCTCCCAGGATCTTGGGGTGGGGAGTAAGAAAAATCTGAGTTTTATTCTCTATGGCATTCAATGAGATCAATTGAAAAAAACCTTTGTCAACTTGCATCCTGGAATTAAAACAAGTTTTCTTAGATTTCTAATGGGACTTGTCAAGGAGACTTACATAGGGTTCTTAAAGAGGGGCTGCCCTTTCTATAGGTGGGTGAACTTTGGAGAACTTCTTGATTCTGATAAACCCAGAAGACGAGAGGGACAAAACTTATGCACTGAATTGTTCCTAGTTTGTATGTTTGAAATAGTACTGTTTCTCTTTGGCTTGTGTCCAGTGAGGTCTATGGAAATATAGATGGCTAAAAGGTCAGAGTTTGCAAAGTTAATCTATGCAGAATCACAAAAGTAAAAATGATATATTATCTAGAATCTGCTTGTTAACCACTGCCCCAGAAAGTCCAATAGCCTGATTTGTTTAAATAAGTGGCTTTTTTTTTTTAATAATTGTAGTTACAATGAAAATTAAATAGTGACACTGAAGAATTCAAAGCCAATACACTAACTCAGAAAAAGATATGAGGTTTCAAACTATTAACTGTGGGGAAACTTTAATGATCAATTGAGTAAAGTTGCCTTGGTTCTTTAGTAACTATTAAAAGGAAAAGTAAATAAAGAAGTTATTTTCTTTTATAAGGAAACAATTATACAGACAGCATCAAACTTCTCCTTCTCTCAGGTCTACAGAATCATTCCCATATTCATCCCATTCACTCTGAAACATCCAGCCTGAACAGAGGACCATCTTTTGATTCTGAGTGAAGTGTTTGTTGCTATAGTTTACTAGTTGAAAAAGATAGATTTTTTTTCTTTTGATAAAATATCAGATTTTTCAAAGGACTGACAAAGAAAATCTGATGATAGGGCTTAAAATATGTTGCTGCATAGAAACTGGTGGAAAATCATGTTCTGAATTCCAAAGAGAAGAGAGTTTCCCTGTGGCATTTTGTTCTTCTAAAATTTCTTTTTCTTCTGTACATATTAAAGAATGAGAAAAATTATTTTTCATTTTATATCCATATATTCTTATATCCATATAAGTTTAATAGCTTTCATTTCAAAATATAGAAAAGGAAGTTAAAATACATAATTTTTTAAAGTGAGAATATTAATAATGACCAATGAAAGGACCTCCAGCATCCATGTTTGAAAGATTGATCTTTGCAAACAGTTCCGAGGTGGGGAAGAAGAGCAGGTAAAATATTAAGAGAAGTAAACATGTGAATGTCTCAATGCCTTATGTGCCAATTTCACAGTGCTTTACCACTCTCAGGAGGGAACCCACATGTTCCCATGTGTATCTGGTGCTTAATGTTCCACATCCATGGCTGATCTTTACTTTTGTACAGTTGTGAAGGCAGATCATACAGCACATATCATACAGTATCTATCTAGGAAGGATGATTCCTTTGTGGAGGCAACCGACAATAGGTTTGGGGGTGAATTTAACCATATCACTGGACATAGATCAATGCATTAGCATTAAAGAGTCAGGAAGAAGATAAGAGGCCCATGATCTTCAGGTTTTTATTAGCATGGTAACCCATGTGCAATCTATTGGACATATGGAAGGTTTTACATATCTATGGATGAATATTGTTTTTCTTGTTATTCTCCCTTCATATAGGGCAGGCATGAGAGCAACCCCAGGAGGATAAAAAAATAAATTAGGCTTCTTGGGTACAAGGCATTTGGAGTTTAAGTACCAGTTGTATACAAAAGGTATCTGAAAACCAGGTTCCCATCTTTCTGGATAAAAGGGCATAATGTCTTCAGTCTTTTAAATATATAGGTGCATTCTCTTCCTAAGGAGAAGGAATAGACCTCTGACTCCTTGGCAAACCAGAATATGCTCAAAATCATTTTTGGAAAATTCTGTCTTTGGCTGCTGTACTCTTTAAATTAGCATCAATGAACCTCATGGAATTTTTCTGGAAAATGTAATACTAAATTCAACATGTTTGAAAATTTGTTATAGGGCAGGAAAATGGCAGGCATTTTAAGTTTACATGGCTAGCTCTTAGAAGCCCACACTTGTCTTCCCTCTACAATTTTTATTTTTTACAAATTTTATATTGGCTTATAGAAGCTGATGTCAACATGTAGCAACATGGAAAAGGGGAGGTGACCAAATTCTGAAATATCACCTGAACACCCTGAGGATTCTTGTCTGTGTTAATGTTGCACAATTGTATGGTGCTCTTGCCCTAGATGCATATCAATAATATTTATTACAAAACTAATTTCATAAAATCTCTATCTTACAATACTGAAGAATCTAACTTATGACAATTTAATGTATTCCTTTGATATGCACTACAATCAAATATAGAGAGGATATTCTACAGGTTTTAGCCTTGGCTTGAAGGCAAAAATCAGTCACCTAGATATTATTCCTTTTTTGATCATTAATTTTCTCATCTCTAAAACTACAGACAGAACTAGATCAATTGTTCCCCGTGTGACTGACCAAAAGTAATCAAGAGAGCTTTTCTAAAAATTACAGTTTTCTAGCTCCAAATTCAGACTTACTAAGCCATGATGTCTAGGAAGAGGACCTAGAATATCTGTCTGTTTATGAAGATTTTTCACTGAGTTCAATGACTGGTTATGAGTGGCAATGAGTGAATGAGATCACTAAAAATTCTTCCATATCTAAACCTGTATGAAATAGTCTATTTTCTTTTTTTTCTGCAAACCATAGCACCACATAACTGGATTTTTCCTGAAAACATTAAAGACCTTTCTTCAAAAGAAATAACACAGAATCTCATGTTATTAAAAATACATGAGAATATTTTTCTAGTTTAAAGGAGACAGCAGAGGCCTTGCCCCACTATAAATTTGTGTTTCTCATGCACGTAGAGAAAATGGCATACTGCTAGAATATCCAGGGCAAAGCCTAATTTTAAATTTGTTTTCTAAGATCTATCCTGATTTTATATATATGTAAACAAAGGTGGTTAGTGGTGGTCTCAGAATTGTGTGATTTCTGTTTCTAAACTCTTTCTGCTGAACCAAATAAAAAGACTAGTATCCTAGCGTATTAAGGTTAATCATTAATATTAACCCTATTTGGGCATCCCTGGTGTCTCAGATGATAAGGCATCTGCCTGCAATGTGGGAGACTTGGGTTTGAGCCCTGGGTTGGGAAGATCCCCTGAAGAAGGAAATGGAAACTCACTTCAGTATTCTTGCCTGGAAAATTCCATGGATGGAGTTCAGAAAATGAAAAAACACACTGAATATATAATGAGTTCTTCTTCGAAACTAAGAGACATAGACAGATAAGACTAATGAGAGAAAGTTTTTTTCCAAGGAAAAGTACAGAGTGTCCACTCACTCTTTATTCTTTCAATGAAATTGTATTATTTTTATGTCCATATATCCCTTTAATTGAGACTTTAAGTATCTAAGCTTTTTAATAAGTTACAGTGTATTGTATATTTATTTTTTTTAAATAAAGTAACTTGTACTTTGGTGTCTTGCATTACAATTCTACATTAATTACAAATAAAATTTACAGCACATGTTAGTCCACTCTTTTTTTTCATTTTCAATATTTATTTTCTTAATCTTACATAACCTCTCAACAAGATATGTGAAGTACTAAGAGTAGGCATAATATGATTATACATTTATATTACAATTACATGTAAAGATATAATTCTTTTAGATGTAGTAGCAATGTGTTAGTATAGAAATCCTCCATATTTCCTGGATATAGGATGAGAAATCGTTTTATTCTTACCAGAGTATATTCTAGTAGTAGTAGAAGCAGCAAAAACAGGATTCCTACATTTTAAAAAATTCTTCTTTATTTGGAGCAGAATGAAATACTCAAAGAATAGAAAGATAAGCCCCAAATTATCTGGGAACTATTAAATTACTAAGTGAAAAGCTATTAGTATTGAAAAGCTACATATTAAAAGAATGTTTCATTTAGTTAAAAGTCCCAAATTTGGTACTGGAAAGTTTCCAAAGACCAGAAAGTGACTGATGATCTTCAATCTGGTGATAAAGTTTATCCACATTCATGTAAAACTTGAAGTCTAATAACTTCTAATCTGAAAATGTAATGAAATGTTCCTTTACATTAAATTAGAAAATAAGCAGTGGAATATTTTTATTATAAGGAAGAAGTCTTTATTTTACTTTCAAATATTTTATGTTTGATACAGGTAGTATTCTGTTTTAACCATTTAATCAAAAGCTCTCCAAAAGTTCACATATTGTGTGAAAACAAAAGGTAAATGAGTATTTCCCCCGTATCTGTGGCAGCGTCATATTGAAAGGAACCCGCATAACCTTGAATTACAGGAGATATATCTCGAAATTATTCTTATATCAACTTTAGTAAAATCATTTTGAATTCTGTGTTAAGATGTCTTTTCTTGGTTAATAATAAATACCTAGGTCAATGCTTATTATAATACTCTTCAAAAACATACCGTGTTTGTTCTGGTAATCATTTTTATGACAAAAATAGTGAAAGTTTGAAGACCATTATAATTGCATGTTTTTGTTTTTTGCCTATTTAGCCTAGAAAAACTTAAGATAGAATCCCATGGGCTTTCTACTACTTGACTAATGCTGCTCTTCTATTTGGGGTGATGACCAACCTCATCTAATAGATTCTTTCCTGTGCCATAACCACAAATTAGCAGAAAACACTCTAGTGTTACCTTCAGTTTGACTTGCTCAAGAAGTATATACGTAACTGTTCAGGTGTCTCTCTACTGAAATAACTGTCAATTCCAGTTAAGCTTATACTGGAACTTTTTAATCTTGTGAATCATTCAGTGTATTTGGCTCCTTTTGTCGCTCACAGTGCCTTGCCATTCATAGGAGGTCTGGTTCTAGTTCCCAGAGGCTGAGTTGTGAAGTTCTTATCGGCTACGGGTCTGTGCCTCATGCTGTCCCTTACAGAACACTCTGGCCAAATGCCTTCTTTCCTTTCCATTGTCTTCCTAGGTAACTCTGTGATAAGTTGCCCAACTCCTCCTTCAAGGACGTACATGCTTCAAGTGTGTGTGTGGTGTTATGTCCGACTCTTTGCAACCCCATGGACTGTAGCCCACCAAGCTCTTCTGTCCATGGGATTTCCCAGGCAAGAATAGTGAAGTGGGTTACCATATCCTTCTCCAGGGATCTTCTTGACCCAGGGTTCCAACTGGCTCTTCCTGCAATTAGCAAACATTGGCAGGCAGATTCTGTAGACGAACTACTTGTTTTCACGTCCTGGATTCTCACAGAGTAATTACATGTACATGAAAAAAAAGCCACTCAATTGTTCCAGACTTTGCTTTTCTAATTTACAAAATAATTATAATAGAACCTACCACATAAGTTATTGTGAGAATTAAATAAAAATGCATTGTCAAAATTCTTAGGTGAACTCTAACCTTGATCAAACTTTGTTGTATTACTATATTTAAAAAATATTTATTCCTATAGAAAATTATCCTTATCTTCCTACTGATTTCTCCAAAAGACTTGGTGAGGAATAACCAGGTAAATGGAGCAGTGTTCTTTTCAGAAACATTTATGCATCTAGTTGAAAACCCAGTACCTGTTCTCCTGCCTTCTCTACTTCTGACAAAGAGTTCCTATCATGTTTGAAGTTTCTTTGACTAATTTCTAATTTAAATTAGTCAAGATCCCCTTGAGAATGATAGGGAGTGGTTCGGATATTTTAAATTCTTAATATATTTTCCCCATTAGGCAAGCTAAAAAAATGTTCCCTTAATAGGACTAGATCCCAAAAGACAATCTATAAAAAGACTGTAATATTCCCCACATCATCTTTCCTACAAGGGAGGTTTCAGATTCAATTGACACATGCCTGGGTTCAGTGAAATGAATAGTTTGAATCATAGGTAGGTTTCAAAGGTTCTGTTATTTTAAACCTAGAGGCTGTGAATAAATAAATTCAAGCTAGGTAGGTATTAGTTTTTATGGATGTAAATATTTTCTATTGTACATTCTCATGAGCAGTGTTTGCTACTATAGACTTTAGACTCAAATATCAAGTTTGTTTGCTTTTATCTATTGTGCATTAATATCTTTAGCCAGAAGAATCACCCCTAGTTGGTCCTAATATTTGTTTCTCCTACTATGTCCATATTTATCATATAGTTTATATGGAACTATGGGTTGGTGTTTCTAAAGCATTACTATTATACAAGCTGTTCATGGGGCAGTGTACCCAAATCAATACTCTAATAATAACTGGTGATTTGTGTCATTCTTGGAGGGGTAATGATAAAATTAGCTCACTTAATCAGTGCATGCGTGTGACTCACCTCAGTCATATCTGACTCTTTGCAACCCCATGGACTGTAGCCTGCCAGTCTCCTCTATCCATGGGGATTTTCCAGGCAAGAATACTAGAGTGGGTTGCTCTGCCCTTCTCCAGGTGATCTTCCTGACCCAGGGATTGGACCCAGGTCTCTTTTGTCCCCTGAATTGGCAGGTGGATTCTTCACTAGCACCACCTAGGAAGTCCCACTTTAGCCATAAATATAGTCATAATGTTATCCCCCATTTCACATGCTTTTTCATTTTTAATGTGATCTTCCACCTTCTATATCAAATGTTGAAATACAGTCCCCTCCCCTTGGCAGGGCTTGTGACTTCTTTGATCAACAGAGTATGACCGAAGTGACGGTATGACACTATGAAGGGTCAGAGAAGGCCAATGCTCTTCCATCTGGTTCTCTAAGGATTTTGACTCTAGGGGAAGGTAGCTGCCCTGTACAAAATCTGACTCTTCTGAGACTAACATGATGAATATACTGCACTTTGCAGAGAGTAGCCATGATCAATGTTCAGCCATGAGAGTGAGTCAAGTGGGATAATCATTTCATCTTGAGCCTGTGGATGACTAGAGGCCCTTCTGAGACCTTTCCAAATTCCTGTGCATGCGTGCTAAGTTTGCTTCAGTCATGCCTGGGTCTGTGTGACCTTATGAACTGCAGCCTGCCAGGCTCCTCTCTCCATAGGATTCTCCAGGCAAAAATACTAGAGTGGGTTGCCATGCCGTCCTCCAGTGGATCTTCCTGACTCTGGGATCAAACCCACGTGTATTACGTCTACCTGCACTTGCAGGTGGGTTCTTTACCACTAACACTACTTGGGAAGTGCATTCCAAATTTCTGGCCCCCCAAATCATCAGCGATACAAAATGATTGTTTGTTAGTTTGGGGGACAGTTACTTATTCAGCAGTAGTAACCACAGCAGTCTCACAATCAGATAGATAGCCTTATAATAGTGAATTATATGGTTTATTTTCTTGGATGCTTCCTAAATATAACAATATCTAATATAATAATTTCACTACCTTGCAAAGTCTGCTGTATGTGAATTTGAAAGATTAACATTGTCAGATCACCAATATTCTTAAAGTATACACACAGGCTTGACACCACCATTCCTGAGCAAATGAACAAGCCAGGATCCTTGAACCACAGCTGGCACTATAAGCTGTGGTGATGAGCTTGGTGGTGAGAGTTTTAGAGCTGCCCTTGAGTAGGAATGCAGAGAGGCTTGAAAATACTAGACTGGTCATTGACAAATTACCTGCAATATACTCTAAAGCACCAGATATATTTAGTTCCTTAAATTTTGTAGGATAAATGCAAGTGAAGGAAGGCAGGAATCCAGACTGGGCTCAATCTCTGCTATGAAATCACTGCCCCGTCTAATTTACTGAAGTGCCACAAAACTGACATCTTTCAAGTGACAATTTCAACCTCAGTACCTTAGGGCACTCTGGCAACCTAAGGAATAACCTGTCATACTTTCAATATCTACCCTCAACAGAGTTTGACTGCTTAAATAAACCAGAATTTCCAAATAGCTCAGTCTTAGTCACTGTCTTCTCTAGCTAAGAGATATACTCTATAATGTATAGCTATAGTATTTTTAAGAATACTTTTGTACTGTCATAACCATGGAATACAGTAATTCTAGGTCTTAAGGTGATTAATTAATCTTTAATAAATTTCGTTTAATATTGATTCCAAACATGACAATTTTGATAGAATTTCACTTGAATGTATGATTTAGAAATTTTTCTCAGCGAGTTTTCCTTTTAAAAACCCAACTGCAAAACAATAATTTGATACTAGTAATGCATAGATTTCCTTTTAATAGTATTTTATTTGATTCATAATAGAAGAAAAATTCATAAAATAACTTAATAAAGAGGGTGGCCCACAGATGTTTCTCAGACATTCATTTTTTAAAAGCCCCCTTTAAAAAAATGTATTTATCTATTTTAATTGGAGGTTGATTGCTTTACAATATTGTGGTGGTTTTTGCCATACATTGACATGAATCAGCCATGGGTGTAAATGTGTTCACCCATCCCAAAACCCCCTTCCACCTCCCTCCCCATCCCATCCCTCTGGGTTGTCTCAGTGCACAAAAAATGATTACAGCTCCATCTTTAGCTTGGGTCAAGAATTTTAAAAATTTAATGCCCAACAGTAAAAGAAAAGCTATATAATTTATTTATAATTGTGCTCCATGTAATATTTAAGCTACAGAAATAAATGAATTAAAATCATCAAGAATTAATTACAAGTATAACTTGGAGGATATCCATAATATATTTTGTATGTGGAAAGTATAATACAGAAGATCAATTCCATTACTGTAAATCAAAAACTAACAAAAACTTCATTTGTTTTCTAAGCTTGCACAACTGAATTTTTTGTTTTCTGTTTGTATTTGCATTATCTAGAATAGCATTACTTATGCAATCATAATAAGGTTATTTTATTATCTAAACCATTGAGACTCTTGCTTATAGTGGAAATAGAGTAACAGGTACCAGGTTTACTTTTCTGTCTGAAAAAAAAAAAAAAAATCCCTACAGCTCTTTAAAAAAAAAAAGGAAAATTCATTAAAGAATGATTTTCAACATATTGGTCATCAGGTAATGGAAGACAATGCTTTCTAAGAGATGAGAAAAATATGTGAGATATACAATTGTCCCAGCTTCCTGATTTGACAGTCCCTAGGATGAAGTGAGCTACTGCTAAAGAATCTGCCTGTCGAAACAGGAGATGCTGGAGACACAGGTTTGTTTTCTGGGTAAGGAGATCCCCTGGAGAAGGAAATGGCAACCCACTTCAGCATTCTTGTCTGACAAATTCCATAGACAGAAGACCCTGGCAGGCTACCATCCATGGGGTTGCAAACAGTCGGACACAACTGAGAGACAGAGTAGGCAGGATGCAACAGAGAGTGTCCCCAGCAGAGTCTAGTGGATATAATGAAGCTTAAAGTCTAGGAAGACTAAGATAGTGAAGGTTCTCAGGAAGGAATTCTGGAGAGGAGAAAGCTGCAGACACAGAAGCTGAGATATCAAGATGGTCCTCCTTGAATTTTCAATGTGGTACTGCTCAGCCTATACCTCTGAAGAAACTACAAGAGACTGGGGAAATAATCATGCAAGAGGATTAGAAGTAGCAACAACCAGTGCTCACACATAATCGAGAGCATTGTCTATTTTTACAAGCAAGGCAGGAAAATGAACCTCTATGGGATGAATTTTCCACATTTTATTGTGATCCACACAGTCAAAGGCTTTGGCATAGTCAAAGCAGAAATAGATGTTTTTCTGGAACTCTCTTGCTTTTTCCATGATCCAGCGGGTGTTGGCAATTTGATCTCTGCTTCCTCTGCCTTTTCTAAAACCAGCTTGAACATCTGGAAGTTCACGGTTCACGTATTGCTGAAGCCTGGCTTGGAGAATTTTGAGCATTACTTTACTAGTGTGGGAGATGAGTGCAATTGTGCGGTAGTTTGAGCATTCTTTGGCATTGCCTTTCTTTGGGATTGGAATGAAAACTGACCTTTTCCAGTCCTGTGGCCAATGCTGAGTTTTCCAAATTTGCTGGTATATTGAGTGCAGAACTTTCACACCATCATCTTTCAGGATTTGAAATAGTTCAACTGGAATTCCATCACCTCCACTAGCTTTGTTCATAGTGATGCTTTCTAAGGCCCACTTGACTTCACATTCCAGGATGTCTGGCTCTAGGTCAGTGATCACACCATCATGATTATCTGGGTGGTGAAGGTCTTTTTTGTACAGTTCTGTGTATTCTTGAAACCTCTTCTTAATATCTTCTGCTTCTGTTAGGTCCATACAATTTCTGTCCTTTATCGAGCCCATCTTTGCATGAAATGTTCCTTTGTATCTCTGATTTTCTTGAAGGGATCTCTAGTCTTTCCCATTCTGGTGTTTTCCTTTATTTCTTTGCATTGATTGCTGAGGAAGGCTTTCTTAACTCTCCTTGCTATTCTTTGGAACTCTGCATTCAGATGCTTATATCTTTCCTTTTCTCCTTTGCTTTTCGCTTCTCTTCTTTTCACAGTTCTTGGTAAGGCCTCCTCAGACAGCCATTTTGCTTTTTTGTATTTCTTTTCCATGGTGATGGTTTTGATCCCTGTCTCCTGTACAATGTCACTAACCTCAGTCCATAGTTCATCAGGCACTCTATCAGATCTAGGCCCTTAATATCTATTTCTCACTTCCACTGTATAATCATAAAGGATTTGATTTAGGTCTTACCTGAATGATATAGTGGTTTTCTGTACTTTCCTCAATTTAAGTCTGAATTTGGTAATAAGGAGTTCATGATCTGAGCCACAGTCAGCTCCTGGTCTTGATTTTGTTGACTGTATAGAGCTTCTCCATTTTTGGCTGCAAAGAATATAATCACTCTGATTTCAGTGTTGACCATCTGGTGATGTCCATGTTTAGAGTCTTCTCTTGTGTACCTGACCTGCCTCTTGAGAAACCTATATGCAGGTCAGGAAGCAACAGATAGAACTGGACATGGAACAATGGACTGGTTCCAAATAGGAAAAGGAGTACGTCAAGGCTGTATGTTGTCACCCTGTTTATTTAACTTATATGCAGAGTACATCATGAGAAATGCTGGGCTGGAAGAATCACAAGCTGGAATCAAGATTGCCTGGAGAAATATCAATAACCTCAGATATGCAGATGACACCACCCTTATGGCAGAAAGTGAAGAGGAACCAAAAAGCCTCTTGATGAAAGTGAAAGTGGAGAGTGAAAAAGTTGGCTTAAAGCTCAACATTCAGAAAACAAAGATCATGGCATCCGGTCCCATGACTTCATGGGAAATAGATGGGGAAACTGGAAACAGTGTCAGACTTTATTTTTTTGGGCTCCAAAATCACTGCAGATGGTGACTGCAGCCATGAAATTAAAAGACGCTTACTCCTTGGAAGAAAAGTTATGACCAACCTAGATAGCATATTCAAAAGTAGAGACATTACTTTGCCAACAAAGGTCCATCTAGCCAAGGCTATGGTTTTTCCAGTGGTCATGTATGGATGTGACAGTTGGACTGTGAAGAAGGCTGAGCGCCAAAGAATTGATGCTTTTGAACTGTGGTGTTGGAGAAGACTCTTGAGAGTCCCTTGGACTGCAAGGAGATCCAACCAGTCCATTTTGAAGGAGATCAGCCCTGGGATTTCTTTGGAAGGAATGATGCTAAAGCTGAAACTCCAGTACTTTGGCCATCTGATGCGAAGAGTTGACTCATTGGAAAAGACTCTGATGCTGGGAGGGATTTGGGGCAGGAGGAGAAGGGGATGACAGGATGAGATGGCTGGATGGCATCACTGACTCGATGGACGTGAGTCTGAGTGAACTCCAGGAGTTGGTGATGGACAGGGAGGCCTGGCGTGCTGCGATTCATGGGGTTGCAAAGAGTTGGACACGACTGAGCGACTGAATTGAACTCAACTGAACTGATGGGATGAATATTTGTGTTTCCCAAATATTCATATACTGATGCCATAACTCCCATTTTGATAGTACTTGGAAGTGAGGCCTTTGGGAATTAATTATAGTTAGATGAGTTCATGAGGGTAGGACTCTAGTCTGATTGAATTAATGACTTCATAATAAGAGACACCAGAGAGCTTCCCCTCTTTCTTTCTCTGCCAGGTAAGGACACAAAAAGAAGGTGACAAACTGCAAGACAGAAAAAGGGTCCTCACCATCTCCTGATCAAACTAGCACCTAGATCACCATCTTTCAGCCTCCAAGATTATGAGAAAATACATTTCTGTTTTTTTTTAATATCCAGTCAATGGTATTTGGTTATGGTAACATGAACAGACTAAGATATTTCCTAATGACTAAAGTATTAGCAAGGATACTCAGAAAGACCTTTCCTCAGAAGTCAGAAATAATTAACACTGGAATGAGTAACGCTTTTGTTCCATGTAAAAAAAAAATCTTAAATACAAGGTACAGAAAGACCAAACAAAATTGAATAGTTTAATTGCATACCAGAAGAAAGTTAAGAATATCTGTAGGAATACAAAAAAATATCCAGTAGGCCACAGGGTAAAGTTTACAGTGCCTGGAACCACATCAACAATTATCAAGCTTGCAAAGAAGCAAGGATATATAATCCAAAATTAAGACAAAAATTCAGTCAACCACAACCAACTCTAATATTTATCAAGATAAACCACACTCTGGCATAAAAAGATGTCTCAAAATTTGGGAGGAATTAAGTGATACAAAATACATTTTCTGACAACAGTGAAATTAAATTAGAAGTCTTTAATAGAAATATCAACTATTTTAAAACTAACACAGTTAAAAAATAACCTGGGGAGCAAAGAAAAATTCAAATGAGAACTGAATGTTCAACACATATTTGTAGGATGCCTCTGAAGCAGTACTTAGTGGGAGGTATCCAGCTCTGTGTGTGTATGTTTGAAAAGAGGAAAGGTCTCAAATCAAGAAATCAAATAAAGAAGAGCATGTTAAATACAAAGCAGTCAGAAGAAAGGAACTGACAAAGTTCAGAAATCAATGCAAAACAAAACAGAATAGTGAATTTCATGAAATCAAGTTAGTTCTTTGAGAAAAAATAGTACTGATAAACCTTTAGCAATAAGTATAAGAAAAGAATAGAGGAAGACTCAAATCACCAATATTTAAGAATGAGAGATGTGCCAACACCTCAAGTTATGTAGATAATAAAGCAATATAATAAGTAAATATTATGAAAAGCATTGTCAATAAATTCAAGAACATAGATTAAAAATCTATGAATTCCTTAAAAAGATGCAAATTGCCAAAATTCAGTCAAGAAAAAAAAAGAGATAACCTGAATATTATAGTAAGTATGAAAAAAGAAAACATTAATTTATAGGTAAAACTATTTTTGTGAAGAAATCTCAAGGGATGGATGGATTCATTGGTGAAGTCTAACACAAATTTAAAGAAGTAGTACCAATTCTACAAAAAATAATCTGGAAAATCAAAGAGAATGAAATATTTCCCAATTCACTTTAAGAAACCATCATTGCCATAAAGTCCAAAGCAAACAAAGACATCACCAGAAAAGAAAACAATAGGCACATCATCCTTATGATTGCAGATTTTAAAATAGTAATAATATAATATAGTATATATATAATCATTATACTGTATATATCAGATAACATATACTAATTATTTAAATGTTAATAGTATGTTCTTATTTATTTTTAGCATTTTGCATCAATTGAAATGTGAACTATAATATATAATATAGATTAAAGGCAAAGAAGTAGGGTGAGGAATAGGAAAGATACTGTATGTGATGGTTGTTTTAAGTATCAACCTGGCTAGGCTATGGTACCCATTGTTTGGTCAAACTCTAATCTGTATGTTGCTATTAAATTATTGTTGAGGTATGATTAACTTTTGCAATCTGTAGATTTTAAGTAAAGCAGATTACCTTTCATAATGTGGATGAACAGCTTCCAATGAGTTGAAGGTCCTAAGAGCAACAACTCTTACCTGGTTTTCTAGCTGGTAGACCTGCTCTACAGAATTTAGACTTGACAGCTTCCATAACAGTTAGACATTACCCTTTAATAATCTCTCTATATCTATCTGTCTACATACTTATTTCTGTTTCTCTGGAGAATCCTAACACAGTTTCTTTCTTTATCTGCAACTAAAATGAATTAGATTCTAGAAATTTTTTCATCTTTCATATTATTTCATTCAAACAATCCCTATAATCCATTGCATAGATTAGGAAAGGTGAAGATAAATTATTCTTACCTTTGTAGACAAGGGAAAGAGATGATGTTACTGACCATGGCAATAGATTACATGAACCAGCATCTCAACAGTTTGCAGTTTACCAAGTCCAGTTCCCATTTAGGAATGAAGGATTGGCCGTTCTGTTACTACAGAAGACACGGCAACACTATTCCTTTGGTATCTATGTGAGGGAAGGTATGTGTGTGTGTGTGTGTATGTATATATATATATATAATATATAATTATATTATATATAAATAATAAATAAATATATAAATATATTTATATCAGTTAAGTTTAGTTCAGTTGTTCAGTCATGTCTGACTCTTTGCAACCGTATGGACTGAAGCATGCCAGGCCTCCCTGTCCATCACCAACTCCTGGAGTCCACCCAAACCCATGTCCATCGAGTTGATGATGTCATCCAACCATCCTCATCTTCTATTGTCCCCTTCTCCTCCCGCCTTCAATCTTTCCTAGCATCAAGGTCTTTTCCAATGAGTAAGTTCTTCGCATCAGGTGGCCAAAGTATTGGAGTTTCAGCTTCAGTATCACTCCTTCCAATGAATATTCAGGATTGATTTCCTTTAGGATGGACTGGTTGGATCTCCTTGCAGTCCAAGGGACTCTCAAGAGTCTTCTCCAACACCACAGTTCAAACGCATCAATTCTTCAGAGCTCAGCTTTCTTTATAGTCCAACTATATGGACTATATGGTCACATGCATACATGACCAATGGAAAAACCATATCTTTGACTAGTTGGACCTTTGTCAGCAAAGCAATGTCTCTGCTTTTTAATATGCTGTCTAGATTGGTCACAGCTTTTCTTCCAAGAAGCAAGCATCTTTTGATTTCAGGGCTGTAGTCACCATCTGCAGTGATTTTGGAGCCCAAAAAAATAAAGCCTGTCACTCTTTCCATTGTTTTCCCATCTATTTGCCATGAAGTGATGAGACCAGATGCCACGATCTTAGTTTTCTGAATGTTGAGTTTTAAGCCAGCTTTTTCACTCTCCTTTTTCACTTTCATCAAGAGGCTCTTCATTTCTTCTTCACTTTCTGCTGTAAGAGTGGTGTCATCTGTATCTGACGTTATTGATATTTCTCCCAGAAATCTTGATTCCAGCTTGTGCTTCATCCAGCCAGGCATTTCACGTGATTTACTCTTCATAGAAATTAAATAAGCAGGGTGACAATATACAGCCTTGACATACTCCTTTTCCTATTTGGAACCAGTCTGTTGTTCCATGTCCAGTTCTAACTGTTGCTTCTTGACCTGCATACAGTTTTCCCAGGAGGCAGGTAAGGTGGTCTGGTATTCCCATCTCTTTAAGAATTTTCCAGAATTTTCTGTGATCCACTCAAAGGCTTTAGCATAGTCAATAAAGCAGAAGTAGATGTTTTTCTCAAATTCTCTTGCTTTTTCTATGATCCAATGGATGTTGGCAATTTGATCTCTGGTTCCTCTGCCTTTTCTGAATCCAGCTTGAACATCTTGAAGTTCTCAGTTCACGTACTGTTGAAACCTGGCTTGGAGAATCCTAAGCATAATTACATCATTAGATGCTATAATAAGCAAGCATATTATATATCTTGATATCGACCTAAATAAATTATACTGGATTTGTGTATGTTATAACTGAATTAATTGCTTATATCATGTAATATCTCTTAAACTTGTTTTGGTTTAAATATAAAAGAATTATATACAATGTAACTAGCAATTGCATTATCTACTAGTACAAATAATAAATGATACAAATTACCATTCTTTATCTCTAAAAAACCAAACCACTACATTAGATTCACTAATTTCTTATAGTTATACAATTCACCTTTTCATTAAACATAAAGTAGGAAATAACAACTTTGTTATCCTACACT
The DNA here is from genome assembly GCF_029378745.1 of Bos indicus. Lineage (NCBI taxonomy): Eukaryota > Metazoa > Chordata > Mammalia > Artiodactyla > Bovidae > Bos > Bos indicus. The sequence goes on along the minus strand of NC_091776.1, from coordinate 22,035,072 downwards.
ACATTTATGTGGAAAAAATGTGTTATTATTTAGTATGCTATTTTTTCTGGATAAATTTCATGTCAAGGAATTTCCAGGGCAAGGATAATGATTTTCTGACATCTTGCTCAATAGGAGTACAGCTTCTACTAATAAACAAATACCACCTACACACAAGAAAAACACCTTGTTAAATGGAAAATACAATAAGATCTGATAACATTTCTTTCAATGTACACATTTTGTACTTAAAAATGTATATTGCCTAATTATTCCTAAGTAATTGCTCCTAATTGAAAACTTTTAGTTTAAGTTTAATAGTGCATATATTACTTCTTTTGTCCTTGTGACAAACCAAAATTGATACTATCAAACTAAGTTTGGGTACCTGGTTCTTGTCCCATTACAAACCATGAGTGTGGCCTTGGAAGAAATGCTATAATATGTGCTCCTATGAAAAGAATCTCATAAAAAGTATATATAAATTTAAGATGGAAAAAGGCAACTGAGTATGAGCTTGCAAAGTATTATGATTGCTGTTAATTTAAATCCTGCCATTGAGTAAATTTGATCACCTCTTCAGTGAAGCATTTTCTAACTTCCTAAGGAAGAGGTAATTACTCTCCCTCTGTGCTTTATTAAAACACTTGCTCTAAATTGTAATTAAGCCACACACACACACACACACACTGTCTTCAAGGGTTGGGACTATATGCCTTACACATTGTCTGGAAAAGCATATGAGGAGGAGAGGAAAGGTGAGAAAAGAGGAAAGATATTCAGTCTTAGAAATCACTTTTTAGGCAGTTCTATTTCCAGTTTTTAAGGAATCTCCAAACTGTTCTCCATAGTGGTTGTACTAGTTTGCATTCCCACCAACAGTGTAAGAGGGTTCTGTTTTCTCCACACCCTCTCCAGCATTTATTATTTGTAGACTTTTGAATTGCAGCCATTCTGACTGGCATGAAATGGTACCTCATTGTGGTTTTGATTTGCATTTCTCTGATAATGAGTGATGTTCACCATCTTTTCATGTGTTTGTTAGCCATCTGTATGTCTTCTTTGGAGAAATGTCTATTTAGTTCTTTGGCCCATTTTTTGATTGGGTCATTTATTTTTCTGGAATTGAGCTGTAGGAGTTGCCTGTATATTTTTGAGATTAGTTGTTTGTCAGTTGCTTCATTTGCTATTATTTTCTCCCATTCTGAATGCTGTCTTTTCACCTTGCTTATAGTTTCCTTTGTTTTGCAGAAACTTTTAATTTTAATTAGGTCCCATTTGTTTATTTTTGCTTTTATTTCCAGTATTCTGGGAGGTGGGTCATAGAGGATCCTGCTGTGATTTATGTCAGAGACTGTTTTGCTTGTGTTCTCCTCTAGGAGTTTTATAGTTTCTGGTCTTACATTTAGATCTTTAATCCATTTTGAGTTTATTTTTGTGTATGGTGTTAGAAAGTGTTCTAGAAATTGTTAGAAAGTGTTCTGGAATTGTTAGTGTTGGAAAGTGTTCTGGAAATAGAACTACCTTTTGACCCAGCAGTCCCACTGCTGGGCATACACACCGAGGAAACCAGAATTGAAAGAGACACGTGTACCCCAATGTGCATCGCAGCACTGTTTATAATAGCCAGGACATGGAAGCAACCTAAATGTTGATCAGCAGATGAATGGATAAGAAAGCTGTGGTACATATACACAATGGAGTATTACTCAGCTATTAAAAAGAATATATTTGAATCAGTTCTAATGAGGTGGATGAAACTGGAGCCTATTATACAGAGTGAAGTAAGCCAGAAAGAAAAACACCAATACAGTATACTAACACATATACACGGAATTTAGAAAGACGGTAACGATAACCCTGTATGTGAGACAGCAAAAGAAACACAGATGTATAGAACAGTCTTTTGGACTCTGTGGGGGGGGGGATGATTTGGAAGAATGGCATTGAAACATGTATAATATCATATAAGAAACAAATTGCCAGTCCAGGTTCGATGTAGGATACAGGATGCTCGGGGCTGGTGCACTGGGATAACCCAGAGGGATGGTACGGGGAGGGAAGTGGGAGGGGGTCCAGGATGGGGAATATGTGTACACCCGTGGTGGATTCATGTTAATGTATGGCAAAAACCAATACAATATTGTAAAGTAAAATAATAATAATAAAGTAATTAATTAATTAAAAATTAAAACACAGTGAGGATCATTAAAAAAAAAAAAAAAAGAAGTCACTTTTTATTTGCTGTCGGCAGGGTCCACAATTCCATAAAGGAGCTTCATAATGGGATCTGGACTCCACAAAATCTGACACTGACTTTGTTAACATTCAGTCCATTAATTACATATTAGCTGTGTTTCCTTTCCCAGACATGCATGTACATCTTTAATCCATACCCATGATTTACCTTATTCTATTTTCAAGCTTTTTCCCATTTTGATATCTTACAGTATTTTCCTATTTTTATATTTTATAAAATTATTTCTTTAGAAATACCACTTCTATTAAGAATGTTCAATAACACATCACCAAAGAAATATTAGCTCACAAAACAAGAAAAAATTAATCCTTCTATCGAAATGTAGTTCTAACTTCAAAAGGTTTTTATTTATATTTGACCAATATTTGTATTGCGGTTACCCCAAATAAATCACTTCAACATTTATTGATCAATAGATTAAAATGAAAGTTCTAAACATATTAATTTAAAAGCAACTAATAAAGTATTAATAATATAAATCATTTGGTTGGATTCCCATACAAATTCTTGCAAATTTCTTTCTAAAATCTCACTTTTCTCAAACTTGAAACTCACTGATTTCACCAAAAATGTATTTCATATTCAATCAGTTCTCCTGTGTGTGTTGGTTCTGGGGATGGTGTTAAGACACAATTTTTAATGTAGATCCAAAACTTAAGTTCACTTTTATTTCTTTTCTCCAGACTCCAGTGGATTTCAAAAGATGCATATGTGAAAGGGAATGGGATGGAGTGTAAAGAGCATTTGAGACTCATTTGAATAGATTTTTTCCACATGTTCCCTTTCTCAAAGTAATAAGCTTCATTTTCCATATGTGTATGTAAGTGATCCAGAATCTCAAATTAGAATGGCTCAGTTGTCTGCTGAGATTATTTTGATATATTCACTCCATCTTAATGCCCTTTGCCACCAAACATCAGTGGACCAGTCGGTAAATTTTATTTTCTCTAGGGCTTCATTCATCCCAAATGAATGGGAGATATGTAAGCTTATTTGTTGCAAGTGAATGGGGGATATTTAAGTGCAATGGCATATGTTGCTTTCTAAATCAGTCATAAATTTATAGAATAAAATTATCTAGATGCAGAATGGATACAAAAGTAGGGATGTTGAACCTAAACGTGGAAGGGATAAAGACATCATTCAGCATAATTTCCAACCCTCAAATATCTATTAATTCTTAAATTGGATCATTTCTGTAATTTTGAAAATTTGACATTTAATTTGGTCTTAGAACAATTATTAGCGCTAGTAGATATTTACAGGTTGTTTATCCTATACCTTTAATTTCTTTGAATAACACAATGTTTTCTGCCTTCTAATTCAAAAGCAGAGATTTTACCTTTCAAAACCTTCCATAAAATTGATATTGCTATTAATCTTTAAAATGGTTGGATCTTTTAATAGTTATCTAAAAGTAACAAGTTTTACTAAAAGGAATAAAGGGCTTAGATATAGATGGATTATGTTTGAATTGTGGATTCTGGCTCTGTCACTTACTAATTCTGGGACACAAGCAAAGCAATTTAAAACTCTCGGTATCGCTTTCCTTCTTGTATTATGGCAATAATGCCTAATTACATAATTCAAAAGGGACAGATAAAAATATTAGCACTAACATTTTGGGGCTTCCCTGGTGGCTCAGACAGTAAAGAATCTACCTGCAATGCAGGAGACCAGGGCTTGATCCCTGGGACAGGAAGATCCCCTGGAGAAAATAATGGCAACCCACTCTAGTATTCTTGCCTGGGAAATTCCATGGACAGAGAAGCCTGGTGGAGTACAGTCCATGGAGTCACAGAGAGTAATACATGACTGAGTGACTAACACATACACTAACATTTTTAAAGTAAGTAAACACTGCACATATGTTAGTGACAATCATCTGGCATATTTTGAACTGAATGTTGTTGAAGAATTATATTCTCAGTGTTTTTTAATCTCACTAGTCTGTTTGGGCTTAACACATCCAAGCCAGTTGAAAGAAAGTGAAAGTGTTAATCATTCAGTAACGTCCAACTCTTTGGGACACCATGGACTGTAACCCACCAGGTTCCTCTGTCCATGGAATTCTCTAAGCCAGTTATTATATTGCTGTATATCAACTATATACTCAATGTTAAATTTCTAAATTTCTTGCCTATAAAATGGTGGTTTCATGCCAAAAGTCAAAACACGAGAAGGTCTAAGACAAGTTCCCTCCCATTTAGCACCCTACTCCTTAAAGGGGAGTTCCACTTAGATTAAATCATGTCATTGTACCCCTGCCTCTAGCTCCAGAGCTGTGGCTCAGTTTGCCTGGGGAAAGCAGCAGGCCTTCAAACAAAAAGCGTTTAAACTTTTCATAAAAGAAATGACTTCATTTACCTTAGAATGTGTTGTAGTTCAAAATGAAGGCTTGTGGAGATTGTGGTTAAAGGCAATTGAGGTGAAATTGATAGATGTATTGATGATATACGCTAAACCATCAGATCAGATCAGTCGCTCAGTTGTGTCCGACTCTTTGCGACTAAATGAATCGCAGCACGCCAGGCCTCCCTGTCCCTCACCAACTCCTGGAGTTCACTCAGACTCACGTCCATCGAGTCAGTCATGCCATCCACCCATCTCATCCTTGGTCATCCCCTTCTCCTCTTGCCCCCAATCCCTCCCAGCATCAGAGTCTTTTCCAATGAGTCAACTCTTCGCATGAGGTGGCCAAAATACTGGAGTTTCAGCTTTAGCATCATTCCTTCCAAAGAAATCCCAGGGCTGATCTCCTTCAGAATGGACTGGTTGGATCTCCTTGCAGTCCAAGGGACTCTCAAGAGTCTTCTCCAACACCACAGTTCAAAAGCATCAATTCTTCGGCACTCACAGTCCAAATCTCACATCCATACGTGACCACAGGAAAAACCATAGCCTTGACTAGACGACCTTTGTTGGCAAAGTAATGTCTCTGCTTTTGAATATGCTGTCTAGGTTGGTCATAATTTTCCTTCCAAGGAGTAAGCGTCTTTTAATTTCATGGCTTCAGTCACCATCTGCAGTGATTTTTGGAGCCAAAAAAATAAAGTCTGACACTGTTTCCACTGTTTCCCCATCTATTTCCCATGAAGTGATGGGACCGGATGCCATGATCTTCGTTTTCTGAATGTTGAGCTTTGAGCCAACTTTTTCACTCTCCACTTTCTATTTCATCAAGGGGCTTTTAAGTTCCTCTTCACTTTCTGACATAAGGGTGGTGTCATCTGCATATCTGAGGTTATTGATATTCTCCCGGCAATCTTGATTCCAGCTTGTGTTTCTTCCAGTCCAGCGTTTCTCATGATGTACTCTGCATATAAGTTAAATAAGCAGGGTGACAATATACAGCCCTGATGTACTCCTTTTCCTATTTGGAACCAGTATGTTGTTCCATGTCCAGTTCTAACTGTTGCTTCCTGACCTGCATACAAATTTCTCAAGAGGCAGATCAGGTGATCTGGTATTCCCATCTCTTTCAGTTTTTCCATCTCTTTCAGTATTTCCCATCTATTTCCACAGTTTATTGTGATCCACACAGTGAAAGGCTTTGGCATAGTCAATAAAGCAGAAATGGATGCTTTTCTGGAACTCTCTTGCTTTTTCCATGATCCAGCGGATGTTGGCAATCTGATCTCTGCTTCCTCCGCCTTTTCTAAAACCAGCTTGAACATCTGGAAGTTCGAGTTCACATATTGTTGAAGCCTGGTTTGGAGAATTTTGAGCATTACTTTACTAGTGTGGGAGATGAGTGCAATTGTGCGGTAGTTTGAGCATTCTTTGGCATTGCCTTTCTTTGGGATTGGAATGAAAACTGACCTTTTCCAGTCCTGTGGCCAATGCTGAGTTTTCCAAATTGGCTGGCATATTGAGTGCAGCACTTTCACACCATCATCTTTCAGGATTTGGAATAGTTCAACTGGAATTCCATCACCTCCACTAGCTTTGTTCGTAGTGATGCTTTCTAAGGCCCACTTGACTTCACATTCCAGGATGTCTGGCTCTAGGTGAGTGATCACACCATCGTGATTATCTGGGTCGTGAAAATCTTTTTTGTACAGTTCTTCTGTGTATTCTTGCCGTCTCTTCTTAATATCTTCTGCTTCTGTTAGGTCCATACCATTTCTGTCCTTTATCGAGCCCATCTTTGCATGAAATGTTCCTTTGGGTCTCTGATTTTCTTGAAGACATCCCTAGTCTTTCCCATTCTGTTGTTTTCTCTATTTCTTTGCATTGATCATTGAGGAAGGCTCTCTTATCTCTTCTTGCTATTCTTTGGAACTCTGCATTCAGATGCTTATATCTTTCCTTTTCTCCCTTGCTTTTCACTTCTCTTCTTTTCACAGCTATTTGTAAGGCCTCCCCAGACAGCCATTTTGCTTTTTTGCATTTTTTTTTCTATTGGAATGGTCTTGATCCCTGTCTCCTGTACAGTGTCACGAACCTCATTCCATAGTTCACCAGGCACTCTATCTATCAGATCTAGGCCCTTAAATCTATTTCTCACTTCCACTGTATAATCATAAGGGATTTGATTTAGGTCATACCTGAATGCTCTAGTGGTTTTCCCTACTTTCTTCAATTTAAGTGTGAATTTGGTAATAAGGAGTTCATGGTCTGAGCCACAGTCAGCTCCTGGTCTTGTTTTTGCTGACTGTATAGAGCTTCTCCATCTTTGGCTGCAAAGAATATAATCAATCTGATTTTGGTGTTGACCATCTGGTGATGTCTTGTGTTTTTGGAAGAGGGTGTTTGTTATGACCAGTGCATTTTCTTGGCAAAACTCTACTAGTCTTTGCTCTGCTTCATTCCGTATTCCATGGCCAGATTTATCTGTTACTTCAGGTGTTTCTTGACTTCCTACTTTTGCATTCTAGTCCCCTATAATGAAAAGGACATCATTTTTGGATGTTAGTTCTAAAAGGTCTTGTAGGTCTTCATAGAACCGTTCAACTTCAGCTTGTTCAGTGTTACTGGTTGGGGCATAGACTTTGATTACTGTCATATTGAAGGGTTTGCCTTGGAAACGAACAGAGAACATTCTATCATTTTTGAGATTGCATCCAAATACTGCATTTTGGACTCTTTTGTTGACCATGATGGCTACTCCATTTCTTCTGAGGGATTCCTGCCTGCAGTAGTAGATATAATGGTCATCTGAGTTAAATTCACCCATTCCAGTCCATTTTAGTTCACTGATTCCTAAAATGTCAACATTCACTCTTGCCATCTCTTGTTTGACCACTTCCAATTTGCCTTGATTCAAGGACCTGACATTCCAGGTTCCTATACAATATTGCTCTTTAGAGCATCGGACCTTGCTTCTATTACCAGTCACATCCACAGCTGGGTATTCTTTTTGCTTTGGCTCCATCCCTTCATTCTTTCTGGAGTTATTTCTCCACTGATCTCCAGTAGCATATTGGGCACCTACTGACCTGGGGAGTTTCTCTTTCAGTATCCTATCATTTTGCCTTTTCATACTGTTCATGGGGTTCTCAATGAAAGAATACTGAAGTGGTTTGTCATTCCCTTCTCCAGTGGACCACATTCTGTCAGACCTCTCCACCATGACTAGCCCCTCTTTGTGGCCCCACGGGCATGGCTTAGTTTCACTGAGTTAGACAAGGCTGTGATCCTAACGTGATTAGATTGACTAGTTTTCTGTGAGTATGGTTTCAGTGTATTTGCCCTCTGATACCCTCTTGCAACACCTACCGTCTTGCTTGGGTTTCTCTTACCTTGGGTGTGGGGTATCTCTTCATGGCTGCTCCAGCAAAGCACAGCCATTGCTCCTTACCTTGGATGAGGGGTATCTCCTCACCACCGCCCTTCCTCACCTTCAACGTGGGATAGCTCCTCTAGGCCCTCCTGCTCCCGTGAAGCCACAGCTCCTTGGATGTGGGGTTGCTCCTCCCAGCCGCCACCCCTGGCCTCTGGCTTAGGTCAGCTAATTTGCAGTAGAGACCCTGCCAAGAGTGAGCTGAGAGGAGATTCACTAGGATTGAGAACAAGTCTCAAGCACTGACTTTAGGAACTAGTTTTTCACAAAAGTCTGAGTTTGATTGGATTTGTTTGTAGAGCAATCTGTGGCCCCTCAGTTATTGTTGAAAGCAGTAAAACAATAAGCCACAAGTCTAAGTTAAATTGTGGAATGTAAGTGTTATTTGTGGTCAGGAAAGAAATGCTAAGGCCTGCAAAAGCCAATGTCCTTCCAGAATGACTGTGGACATGCCCAAGGCTGCAGATTTTGCGAAGCAAGATCAGAGGTTTCATGCTCCAGGGGATGGTGGAATAGATAGATTCCACTGATAATTCAAGCAGTTACTAAAAAAACAAATGAACAAATAACAATAACAAGTCTAAGAGGATGGCATTGCCAAGAATTGTTAACAATGTATTATCTAAAATATCCATCAAAAATTCTGAAACATTTAACAAGCAGGAGAGAATGACCCATACACAAGGGGAAAAGCAGGCAATAGACACTGCTTGTGACAGTGACCAGATATCAGAGTTAACACATAAAGGCTTCAAAGAAGCCATTATAAATATGTTCAAATAGCTAAAGTGAAGTGAAGTTGCTCAGTCAAGTCCAACTCTTTGCAATCCCATTGACAGTAGTCCACCAGGTTCCTCAATTCATGGAATTTTCCAGGCAAGAGTATTGGAGTGGGTTGCCATTCCTTCTCCAGGGGATCTTCCCAACCCAGGAATCAAACCTGGATCTCCCACATTTCAGGCAGACACTTTACCATCTGAGCCACCAGGGAAGCCTGGATAATAAGCATATTATTTTCAATTTTTCTCTGATGCTATTAAGATTTTATAAATAATAAATATTAACACAGTATTATGTAAGATGATGAGCTTTCTTCTATCTCCTTCTGTAAATACAAGCATCCAACACTGCTGTATTCAACTACTCTATACTACTCTTGCACTTTTCCTTTGCTTCCCCAATATTTCATTTTTCTCTAGTGTATTTTCCAGGCAGTCACAATTTTTAGTATTAATTTATTTGTGACTATGAATTTAGCTGAAATGTCATATTTCCCAAATGAGAGTTGTGTTCTGCTAGGAATGGTAATTAGGAGAAGGCAATGGTACCCCACTCCAGTACTCTTGCCTGGAAAATCCCATGGATGGAGGAGCCTGGAAGGCTGCAGTCCATGGGGTCACTGAGGGTTGGACACGACTGAGCGACTTCATTTTCACTTTTTACTTTCATGCGTTGGAGAAGGAGACGGCAACCCACTCCAGTGTTCTTGCCTGGAGAATCCCTGCTGTCTATGGGGTCACACAGAGTCAGACACGACTGAAGTGACTTAGCAGCAGCATGCATATGTCAAATAGAGAGTTTACCATTGTGGACATACAAATGAGCCTAAACCTGACTTTTTTTTTTTTTTTTTTCCTTCAATTTTGCTGGGGGAAAAAAATCAGGATTAGTTGCATGAAAAAAAGTTTCCTGCAATGATACTTATTAATAAATTAGGCAAATTTTTGAAGAGAAAACATGAGGACCTTTTTTTCCTTTTTCTTTTGTTTTTTTTTTTTTGGAGAAGGAGATGACAACCTTCCCCAGAATTCTTGCCTGGAGGATCCCCATGGACAGAAGCGCCTGGCAGGCTACAGTCCATGGAGTTGTGAAGAGACACGATCGAGTGGCTTCAAGTTTAGTTTTTACATTTTTTTCAATTTAAGAGAAAAGTTGGGAATACGGGAGACACAAGTTCAATCCCTGTGTTGGGAAGATCTGGAGAAGGAAATGGCAGCCCACTCCAGTATTCCTGCCTGGGAAATTCCATGGATAGATGAGCCTGGCAGGCTACCATCCCTGCGGTCACAAAGAGTCGGACATGACTGAGCAACTTCACTTTCTTTCACTTTCAGTTGTTTTCAAGTGAAATCATTTTACCATTTTTCCATTTTCAGAAGGAAATCATTTTACCATGTGAGCCACCATGGAGACCTCAAATACCTAAAGGAAACCATGACTAAAGAGATAAAGGAGGGTATGAAGGCAGTGACTCATTGACAAAAAATGTGAATAAATAAGTAGGAGTTACAAAAACACAAGTGAAAATTCTGAAATTTAAAAGTACAATAACTGAAAAGGAAAGTTCATTAGAAGTAGTACAGTAGATTTGGACTGGTAAAAGAAAGACCTAGTAAGCTTGAAATTTGATTAATAGAGATTGTATGATATGAAGACCAGTGAGACAAAAGTATTTTTTTAAAAATGAACAGAGTCTCAGAGAAACAGGGATAGCATTAAATGCACAAACAGTCATAAAAGTACCATAGGAGGAGAGGAAAAGTTAAAGAAAACTTTTAAAATTTCATGATGACCATTAATTTGCAATGGTCTCCAAGTAGGATAAAGACAAAGACATGCATGAAGAGACACATCATAGTAAAATTGCTGAAAGCTAAAGATAAGGAAAAATCTTCATAGCAAAAAAAAAAAAAAAATCAAAAGAAGAAACTACTATCATTGAAAGAAATCTCAAAAATATTATAATAGTTATAGCAATATATATTACTATATTATATATATATATTATATTATATATTATATTACTATAAATGTTATACTAAGATCATGGCGTCTGGTCCCATCACTTCATGGCAAATAGATGGGGACACAGTGATGGACTTTATTTTGGGCTCCAAAATCACTGCAGATGGTGGCTACAGCCATGAAATTAAAAGACTCTTGCTCCTTGGAAGAAAAGTTATGACCAACCTAATCAACATATTAAAAGGCAGAGATATTAATTTGGTGATAAATGTCCATCTAGTCAAAGCTATATTTTTTTCCAGTAGTCATGCATGGATGTGAGAGCTGGACTATAAAGAAAGCTGAGTGCCGAAGAACTGATGCTTTTGAACTGTGGCATTGGATCAGGCTCTTGAGAGTCCCTTGGACTGCAAGGAGATCCAACCAGTCCATCCTAAAGGAAATCAGTCCTGAATATTCACTCAAAAGAGTGATGCTGAAGCTGAAACTCCAATACTTTGGCCACCTGATGTGAAGAACTGACTTGTTTGAAAAGACCCTGATGCTGGGAAAGACTGAAGGCAGGAGGACAAGGGGACAACAGAGGATGAAGTGGTTGGATTGTATCACTGACTCAATGGACATGAATTTGAGTAAACTCCAGGAGTTGGTGATAGACAGGGAGGCCTAGTGTGCTGTGGTCCATGGGGTCAGGAAGAGTCAGACACGACTGAGTGACTGAACTGAACTGATAACTGTTATAGTTAACTTCTCATCAGAAACAATGGAGGAGAGAGCAGTGGGTAAATACATATGAAGTAAAAAACAAAACAAAGCAAAACTATCAACCTAGAATCCAAATCCAGCTTGACTATCTTTCAAAAAATTAAGACAAAATAATCTCCTAGAAGGGGACGACAGAGGATGAGATGGCTGGATGGCATCACTGACTCGATGGACATGAGTTTGAGTGAACTCCAGCAGTTGGTGATGGACAGGGAGGCCTGGCATGCTGCGATTCATGGGGTTGCAAAGAGTCAGACACAACTGAGCAACTGAACTGAACTGAATATCCCAGATAAACAAAAATTAAGTGAATTTTTTGCTAGCACACTAACTACCAGAAATATGAAATTTAGTCGCATTAGTAGTAGCTCCAAACAGCACATACAAATCCACACACAAAGCAAAGAGCATCAGAATGGTGATTAGGTAATTTGTTATTGTTTTTGTTTTTAGTTGCTAGGTTGTGTCCTACGCTTTGTGACCCCATGGACTGCAGCAGGGCAGGCTTCCCTGTCCTTCATGATCTCCCAGAGTTTGTTGAAATTCATGTTCTTTGAGTTGGTGATGCTATCTAACCATCTCATCCCCCCCCACCCCCCATCTCCTTTTGCCTTCGGCCTTTTCTAGCATCAGGGTCTTTTCCCTTGAGTTGGCTCTTCATATCAGGTGGTCAAAGGATTGGAGCTTCAGCTTCAGCATTAGTCCTTCCAGTGAATATTCAGGGTTGATTTCTTTTAGGATTAATTTGTTTGATCCCCTTACAGTGCAAGGGACTTTCAAGCTGGACTTCTCCAGCTCCACAATTCAAAAGCATCAGTTCTTGGGGGTTCAGCCATCTTTATGTCCAACTCTCACATCCATACATGACTACTGGAAAAACCGTAGCTTTGACTCTATGGACCTTTGTCAGCAAAGCGATGTCTTTGCTTTTTAATACGCTCTCTAGGTTTGTTATAGTTTTCCTTTAAGGAGCAAGCATCTTTTAATTTCATGACTGCTGTCACCATCCACAGTGATTTTGGAGCCCAAGAAAATAAAAGCTGTCACTGCTTCCACTTTTTCCCCTTCTATTTGCTATGAAGTGATGGGACTGGATGTCATGATCTTAGTTTTTATAATGTTGATCTTTAAATCAGCTTTTTCACTCTCCTCTTTCACCCTTATCAGGAGGCTCTTTGGTTTCTCTTCACTTGCATATCTGAGATTGTTGATATTTCTCCAAGCAGTCTTCATTCCACCTTGTCATTCATCCAGCGTGACATTTCAAATCTTGTCCTCTACATATAAGTTCAATAAGCAAGACAATATACGATATACAGCCTTGTCTTGTATACAAGACAATATACAGCTTTGATATATTATTTTCCCAATTTGGAACTAGCTTGTTGCTCCTTGGCTGGTTCTAACTGTTGCTTCTTGACCTGCATACAGGTTTCTCAGGAGGCATGTAAGATGATATTCTGATATTCTCATCTCTAAGAATTTTCCAATTTGTTGTGACCCACACGGTCAAAGGCTTTAGTGTAGTCAATGCAGCAGAATTAGATGCTTTCCTGTAATTCCCTTGCTTTCTCTATGATCCAGCGAATGTCGGCAATTTGATCTCTGGTTCCTCAGCCTCTTCAAAACCCAGCTTGTACATCTGGAAGTTCTCAGTTCACATACCACTGAAGCCCAGCTTTAAGGACTTTGAGAATAACCCTTCTAACATGTGAAATGTGCACTATGTAAGGTAGTTTGAACCTTCTTTGTTTGGCATTGCTCTTCTTTGGAATTGGAATGAAAACTCACCTTTTCCAATCTTGTGGTCACTGCTGAATGTTCCAAATTTGCTAGCATACTGAATGCAGCACTTTAACAGCATCATCTTCTAGAATTTGAAATAGCTCAGCTGGAATTCCATCACTTCCACTAGTTTTGTTCATAATTATGTAATTAACACTGGCAAGTAAAAATATGTTTCCTCTCTCAACTAATTTAGAAAGCAACCACATAAAACAATATGTACATAATATATTTTGGGATCTATAACATATAGAATATTTGCCAATAACAACACAAAGGAGATGAGGGGGAGTAAGGCTATATTGGCCTAAAGAAATTAGTGGAGATGGTGACTTGAATTCTCAGAAACAAATTAAAGAAAACCAGAAATGATAAATAGAGTGGTTAATACAACAAAAGTTATCAATATTATTTGCTCTCCTTTGTTTCCTCATCTTCTTTAAACATCATTAAATTATGTAAGTAAATAATAATTGTAACAATGTATCATTGGTTTGTAACATTATAGGATATACTATATATGGAAATAATGTAAAAAGAAGGAGGAAGAAGAAATGGGAATAGAGGTATAAAGGAGGTGTGCTTTTATATATCTTATTTGAATTAAGTTATTGTAAACCTGAAGCTGATTCTGATATAAGTTAAGATATATACAATAATCTCTACAGCAATCACTAAAATAAAAATTAAAAATACAGTATAAGTCAAAATTCTGCATTAGAAAATACACATTCAATGCAAAAATAGCAGTAAAGAATGAATTAAAAATATATGACTATACAGAAAACAAAAATAAAACAGCAAATATTTTATCTTCAACTATATAAATAATAACATTATTGTTGTTGCTAAGTCACTTCAGTCGTGTCCAACTCTGTGTGACCCCATAGACGGCAGCCCACCAGACTCCCCCGTCCCTGGGATTCTCCAGACAAGAACACTGGAGTGGGTTGCCATTTCCTTCTCCAATGAGTGAAAATGAAAAGTGAAAGTGAAGTCGCTCAGTCATGTCCGACTCTTAGCGACCCCATGGACTGCAGCCTACCAGGCTCCTCCGTCCGTGGGATTTTCCAGGCAAGAGTACTGGATTGGGGTGCCATTGCCTTATTATACTTGAATGTATTTAACAACATAATCAAAAGGCAGAGATTATCAGACTGAATACAATACATGACTCAACTGTGTATTGTGTATAGGATTGAAAGTGTGAGTATAGAAAATGATATATAGTGCAAACAGAAAGCACAAGAAAGCTGGAGTGGCTATGATAATATTTAACAAGATAGTCTTACATAAATATATATAGAAATAAAGAATGGCATTTTAATGTTTTCTTTTTTAATTTTTATTATTTTAATTAATTTTTGAATTGAAGTGTAGTTGTTTACAATGTCATGTTAGTTTCTACTGCACAGCAAAATGAGTCAGTTATACATGTTTTAAAATAGTTTTTGTCCGTCCCTCTGAGAGATAAAACAATTAGAAAAGTATATACATTTGACAAGACTATCAAAATCCAGAGAGCAAAACTAACAAATTAAGGGAGAAATAGAAAACTCAACAATAATATTTGGAGAATTCAATACCCTATTTTCAATACTGGATAGAACAACTAGGCAGAAGTTCAACAGGGAGTTTAAAGATTTGAACATTATAACCCAGTTGGACCTAATAGATATCTATAAAACACCCTTCCCAATGACAGTGTATATACAGTCTTCTCAAATCCACGTGGAGCATTGTCTAGGGTAGACAATATACTATGACATATATAGACCTTAATAAATTTAAAAGGACAGAAATAATAAAAAGAATGTTCTCTGACCATGCAGAATGAAACCAGAAATTAATAATAGAAATACATATGGGAAACTCAAAAATAAGTATAAATTATGTAACAACATATTTCTAAATAAATGTTATGTCAAAGAAGAAATAAAAAGAGCAATGATAAAAATGCTTTGAGAGTAGGGAAAATGATGAGACAATATACCCAGTTGTATGAGATGAAGTTAAATGATCCATAAATTGTTTCAAAAATAAGAGAGAAGGACTTACAAACTCATTCTATAAGACCAGGGTTATCCCTGATGCAAAACAAAGCCAAGGCATCAAATCAAAAAAACTCCAGAATCTAGCAATATATAATGAATTATGCACTGATTAACTGAGATTTATTCCAAGAATGCAAAGTTGCTTTTACATCTGAAAACCAGTTAATGCAGTACACTATACACTGTGTCTATACATAGAAAACAATCAATATAATATTTTCAGTAGATTCAGAAAAATCAATTGACAAAACCCAATATTTTATATTTTTCATTATAAAAATACACATAAAATGAAGAATAGAAGAGCATTTCCTCAACCTGTTATGACACATTTAATAAAAACCTACATTTGGTATCATACTTAGTGGTGAGAGACTGGAAGCTTTGCCCATAACCTCAGAAACAAAACAAGTATGCCCACTCCTGCCACTTTTATTCAACATTGCACTGAAAATTAGAAAAGTACCAAAAAAAATTCAAATAGGAGAAAGAAAACAATCTGTATTCACAGATGACATGTTTTATACATAGAAAATTCTAAAGAATCCACTAAAAAATTTAGAATTAATAAATTGGACCCATCAGCATGATACAAAGTTATTTCAGATTTTCTACATAGATGATGAATTCGTCTGTGAATAAGCAGAGTTGAATGTCTTTCTTCCCAATAGGTATACGTATTATCTCTTGTCCATGTCTTATTCGATTAACAAGAACTTCTGGTACATGTACAGTGTTGAAAATGAGTGGTCAAATGAGTAACTTTGCCTTTTACCTGATCCTAGTGAGAAAGCTTCGAGTTTCCCATCATTAAGTATGATGTTACCTGTAGATATTTTGTAAATAATCTTTATCAAATGGAGAAGGTTCCCTTGTCTCCCTAATATACTTAGAACTTTTATTGTGTTGGATTTTGTCAAATGCTTTTTCTGAAGCTCTTGATATGATCATGTGACTTTTCTTTTTTATTCTGATGTTGTGATGCATTATATTAATAGATTTTTTAATGTTCTACTAGCTTTGCACATGTGTAAAACCCACTTGCCTGTGGTGTATAATTCTTTGCATACATTGTTAAATTCAATTTTCTAGTATTTCATTGAAGATTATTGTGTTTATGTTCATGTGCATGCATGCTAAGTCACTTCAATTGTGTGTGACTCTTTTGTGATCCTATGGACTGTAGTCTGCCAGGCTCCTCTGTCTGTGGGATTCTCCAGGCAAGAATCCTGGAGTCAGTTGTCAGGATCTCTTCCAAGGGATCTTCCTGACCCAGGGATCAAACCTACATCTTTACATCTCCTTCATTCACAGGTGGGTTCTTTACCACTAGCACCACCTGAGAAGCCCATTTATGTTCATAGGATATATTAATCTGTAGTTTTCTTGGAATATCTCTGTCTGGCTTTGGTTTTAGGGTAATTCTGTCCTCCTAGAATGAGTCAGTAAGTATTTCCCCTGCTTCTATCATTTGAAAGAGATTATAGAGCATTGGTACATTTTTTTTTTTTTTTTCCTTAAATGTTTGGTAGAATTCACCGGTGAGTCCATCTGAGCCTGGTGCTTCCTGTTTTGGAAGATTACAAATTGTTAATTCAAATTTTAAACAGACATAGGCCTATTTGGGGAGAAGGCAATGGCACCCCACTCCAGTACTCTTGCCTGGAAAATCCCATGGACAGAGGAGCCTGGTGGGCTGCAGTCCATGGGGTCACTGAGGGTTGGACATGACTGAGCGACTTCACTTTCACTTTTCCCTTTCATGCATTGGAGAAAGAAATGGCAACCCACTCCAGTGTTCTTGCCTGGAGAATCCCAGGGATGGGAAGCCGGGTGGGCTGCCATCTATGGGGTCGCACAGAGTCGGACACGACTGAAGCGACGCAGCAGCAGCAGCAGCAGGCCTATTTGGATCATCTATTTCTTTATGAATTATGGCTAATTATATCTTTTGAGCAACTAGTTCATTTCATCTAGATTATCAAATTAGTGGATGTAGTGTAGTTTATAGGGCTTCCCTGGTGGCTCAGCAGTAAAGAATCTGCCTGCAATGCAGGAGACCCAGGTTTGTTCCCTGGGTTGGAAAGATCCTCTGGAGAAGGGAATTGCTGCTCACTCCAATATTCTTGCCTGTAGAATTCCATGGACAGAAGAGCCTAGCGGGCTATAGTCCATGGAGTCTCAAAGACTCAAACACGAGCAATGCTAACACTAAGGTAGTTTATAGTATTTATTACCTAACTTCCACAAGATCTATAGTAATGTTCCCCCCTTTCATTTATGATATTTGTAATTTGTGCCCTCTCTTTTTACCTTAGCTTGGCTAGACACTTATCTTACTGAGTTTTTTCAAAGAATCAGCTTTTGGTTTTGTTGAGTTTCTCTATTGAGCTCTTACTTTCAATTTCATTGATTTTTGAAATTATTTCCTTTATTCAGTTCACTTCAGATTTGACTTGTGCCTGCATTTTTAAAATGATAGAGGTCAGAAATAACAAGAGTCAAGAACTAGAAGAGACAAAACTAGTTTTAGATTGCTTATTCAAGATGTCAACCATGCTTTGAAAAATTATAAGCATGAGAATAATATTAAACTAGAATAGTAAAATTGACTTGGCATTGAAAACTAGTTTGAGAACAAAGTAAGAAAATAATTGCTAGGATAAATGTTTTGAACTCCCTTTAATACTTTGGGTCCCTCGTCATTCAAGTAACATATGAATTGGGTTTTATTACAAACGTTTTTAGTATTGTTTCTGTCTTGAAAACCTTTGCACCAGGATCCTTCATCATAGACATTTTTTTGTTGCCCCAAAAGACACCTATGATCTTTCTCTAAAAAATCACTGATCTCAGGGATTTGTATTTGGCTGTATTATACTTCTAAGCTCATCTAGGTATAAGAGATCAGATTTAAGAAATACATATATGCATAAAATATGATATAAGATATGATACAAATGAATGGGATCATCATTTTTAAATCAGTTTATCTTATGAATTTTAGTAGTATATTATTATGCATTATCATATACATCATCCTATTTTTCATGTGTTTATTGCCATGGATTATAATTTCTCCCTTCTTGCCCTATTATAAACCATTATTTTATCTCATATAGTATACGTGGTCTTTGAATCCTAGCTACTATGTAAGATTTACTTCATTTTCATTAAAAAATGAAAAATTTTAGTTCTTAATATCTAACCAATGTTTTTGTCTTATAAATAGGCAGTTATTTATTGCTTTTCTAATATCATCTGCATTATACTGACAAGTAAATTTTTAATGTTCTTATCTTTCCTACAAGAGTTTAAGTATACAAACAGAAAAATACCTCCATATTCTAGAGGACATTTCTTTATTTATAGTAGGTCCTGAATGTACATTTGAAGTTATTTTTAAAACACTCAAGAATATGTATCTTATTACTTTTTTCCTATAATGAAATTCTCAAAGGTAAAATTTGCTACTATTTAGAATTTTTACTCTTTAAATAAATTTATTAGTAAAATCCCGATATATGTGAACATCACTCTAACATAAATAAATTGATGTGGTTGGATTCCTAGCCCAGTATAAGCTGAAAATAAAAATTCTGGTTTTTATTTAGCTTAGTTTATCAGTCTCAGAAATTGGTGAACCTTTTTATTTTTACTCATTTTGTACTTTTTAAATTATTTTAATTATCTCTAAGCATCCAGGTGCAATATGGTAGTCATTTATAAATAAATAAATAAAATTAAATCAAATACAAGATCATTACCATTATGTTTAATGCACTAATTACACAAAGCTCTATTCAGGCCAAATTTGATTACTGTGATTCTTCATTGCTATTTTCCTAGATTTAAAAGCCAAGCATTATTACAACCAATTTCTTTTAATTTTATGACTGGCTCTTTTTATTTATCTCTTTCTCACTGCTGCATGGGAAAAAGCAAAATTGTATTATGAATAAAACTACATTTTTCTTCTATTTTGAGATAATTACGAGGTGTCCTTGTTTTCCTTTAAATTCAGCATGTGTATACCAAGGTGCTTATATGAAAACGAATGGCTGGTATTACGGTATCGAATATCACATACTAAAAAGCAGGTTGTTTGGGAAAAGTATTGCTTTACATATGTAGCCCTTTTAACTGTAAAATATAGAATGATGAGAACATTAAAATTTTAAAAGGAGAAAAAAATGCTAGAGATTTAAAGATGGAGGTAACTAATTAGATGGAGTATCAGAGCCCAGAGTGAACAATCCACAGAGATTTAAAATGGCTTTGCATGGGTCTGTTTTGAAAGATCCAACATGGATTAATAGTGGAAACTTAGTTAAGTCCTCAGGGAGGATTTAATACTGACCTTATATAACCTATATGATAGTCTGAAAATGTTGTTACTTGAAAATAAGATACAAATAACTGATCCATTTACTCTTACTGTATGATACTTTTACATTCAGTTCAGTTCAGTTCAGTTGCTCAGTCGTGTCCAGCTCTTTGTGACCCCATGAATCGCAGCACTCCCGGCCTCCCTGTCCAACACCATCTCCCGGAGTTCACTCAGACTCAGGTCCATCGAGTCGGTGATGCCATCCAGCCATCTCATCCTCTGTCGTCCCCTTCTCCTCCTGCTCCCAATCCCTCCCAGCATCAGGGTCTTTTCCAATGAGTCAACTCTTCGCATGAGGTGGCCAAAGTACTGGAGTTTCAGCCTCAGCATCATTCCTTCCAAAGAACACCCGGGGCTGATCTCCTTTAGAATAGACTGGTTGGATCTCCTTGCAGTCCAAGGGACTCTGGAGAGTCTTCTCCTGCACCACAGTTCAAAAGCATCAATTCTTCGGCACTCAGCTTTCTTCACAGTGCAACTCTCACACCCATACATGACCACTGGAAAAACCATAGTTTTACATTAGTTATGTATACATACAATCATCGAGATCTCACAACAGCATGCTGGACAGACATTAGTATCCCTGCTAGAGAAGAGGAAGCAGAAATACACATAGTTTAAAGCAGTTTTCCAAGGTAACACTGAACATGCCAAAGCTTGGGCTTGAGCTACAACCACCTGACTATAAAGCCTATTTTCTCTCTATGAATTTCCATAGATAGAGGGAAAGAGATTGTGGACTAAAAGGTAGGATACAAGATGAGTTCTGTTTTACAGATGTCTGGCAGGAATCAGTGAGAAAAGAACAGGGACAGAGGATAGAATTTTAGAGTATAAGATTAATGAGTTATAACCACTTTAAGAAACACATAGCTAAGTCCTGTAATATAGACTACATGATACCAGAGACAAAATAGATCTCACTTTCTAATAATAAACAAAGAGTAACATCATTTTCCAATATGTTTAGAACCTTTTTGAGGACACAAAATAATACTCCAAACAGCTATCAAATTGATTTTTCCTGAAGCTAAATAGAGGGATAGTTTTTATCCATAGAAAATAATTTAATACTGTCATTGAGAAGCACTGATAATTTAAAAAGGCAACTGTTCCAATACTTTTTTCTTGTTTTTAGAGATTTCATTCAGGTATTTTGTCAGCAGTCCAATTCTACCTACTCTTTATATTACTACTTTAACTAGCTTTAAAAATATGTCCTTTTAAAAAGATTTTTATTTTTAATCTTATAGAAAAGGATGATTTGCATTTAAAGTTAAAATCTTTAAAATCTTTCCTTTTAAATAAAAGGTTAGGTGATCTTACTTGATGAATGAAATGTGAGAAGTAAATTAATCACTCTTATTGTTTAAGTATAATTGATTTACACTGTGTTAATGTCTGGTGCTCAGCAAAATGATACAGTTATATTTATTCTTTTTCATGTCTTTTCCATTATGGTCAGTGTGACTTATTAAAATATATTTACTATAGTTCCCTATCTTATACAGTAGGAGCTTGCTGTTTATTTTATATATGGTATTTTGTATCTGCTAACCCCCTGCTTTCTTTCCCCTTTGTTTGTTTTGTAAGTTTGTTTTCTATGTCTGTGAATTAACCACTGCTGCTGCTGCTGCTAAGTCGCTTCAGTCGTGTCCGACCCTGTGCGACCCCACAGACGGCAGCCTACCAGGCTCCACCGTCCCTGGGATTCTCCAGGCAAGAACACTGGAGTGGGTTGCCATTTCCTTCTCCAATGCATGAAAGTGAAAAGTGAAAGTGAAGTGTCTGACTCTTAGCGACCCCATGGACTGCAGCCTACCAGGCTCCTCTGTCCATGGGATTTTCCAGGCAAGAGTACTGGAGTGGGATGCCATTGCCTTCTCCGGAATTAATCACTATTATTTATTTATTTTTAATTAAAGGATAATTGCTTTACAATTTTGTGTTGGTTTCTGCCATACATCAACACGAATCAGCCATAGATATACACATGTCCCCTCCCTCTTGAACTTCCCTTCCATCTCCTACCCCTTCCCACCACTCCAGACTGTCAAAGGCACTGGGCTGTGTTCCCTGCACTATACAGCAAATCCCCTTAGCTATCTATTTTACACATGGTAATGTATATATTTTAATACCACTCTCACAATTTGTCCCACCCTCTCCTTCCCCTGCTGTGACCATAAGTCTCTTCTCTAAGTCTGGGTCTTTATGAAAATAAGCTCATCAGTACCATTTTTCTAGATTCCATATATATCTGTGTTAATATACAATATTTGTTTTTCTCTTTCTGACTTAATTCATTCTGTATAACAGGCTCTAGATTTATTCATATCACTAGAACTGACACCTTCGTTCCTTTCTATGGTAAGTAATATTCTGTTGAATATATGTACCACACTTCTTTATCCATTCATCTTTTGATGGACATCTAGATAGTTTCCTAGCTAGTGTAAATAGTGCAGCAATGAACATTGGGGTACATGATTCTTTTCAATTATGGTTTTCGCAGGGTTTATGCCCAGTAGTGGGGTTGTGATGTTGAGCATGTTTTCATGTGTTTATTAGCCATCTGCATGTCTTCCTAGAGAAATGTCTGTTTAGGTCTTCTACCATTTTTTGATTGGATTGTTTCTTTTTCTGATGTTGAGCCACATGAGCCACTTCTATATTCTGGAGATTAATCCTTTGTCAGTTGCTTCATTTGTAATTGTTTTCTCCCTTTTGGAGGGTTGTCTTTTCATCCTGTTTATGGTTTCTTTTGCTGTGTAAAAGTTTTTAAGTTTAATTAGGTCCCATTTGTTTATTTTTGGTTTTATTTCTGTTAATCTAGAAGGTGGATCATAGAGGATCTTGCTGTGATTTGTGTCAAGAAGTGTTCTCCTTGTTTTCCTCTATGAGTTTTATGGTTTCTGGTCTTGTGTTTAGGTTTTTAATCCATTTTGAGTTTATTTTTATGTACAGTATTAGGAGGTATTTCAATTTCATTTTTTTATACATAGCTGTCCAGTTTTCACTTATTGAAGAGACAATCTTTTCTCCACTGTATACTCTTAACTCCTTGTCAAATATAAGGTGTCCATAGGTGTGTTAATCACTGTTCTTAAGTACAGATGTTGTCCTCTGTCAAAGGCGAGAAAAATTAGAGTTCGTTAGAAACTGTTAATTGCAAATACATATGTGTGTGTGTGTGTGTGTGTGTGTGTTAGTTGCTCGGCAATGTCCAACTCTTTGTGACCCCATGAACTGTAGCCTGCCAGGTTCCTCTGTCCACGGAATTCTCCAGGCAAGAATACTGGAGTGGGTTGCCATTCCCTTCTCCAGGGCATGTGCCCAACCCAGGAAATATGTATATTTATCCCTATGTTGCTATAGATCATTTTGGTGAAGGTGTCAAAACTAGATATGACAATGAGAAATAGCTTTCAACAGACATAAAATTCTTGATATGAACTGGTTCTGAACAAGCTTGGGCCAAAACTTTAACTGGATTAGCTTTCAACCAGGAACCCAGGGTGGTCAGACTGCAGTTCACAGTGAGGGCTGCCAGAGTCACACATTTTAATTGCTTAGAATTATGATTGAAAATAATTTCTTTGGAACTGGCTTCAGTGGCAGTGAGGGTGGAATGGGAAATTTTAGCATCAGTTTGAACTTCCTCAAACTATTGACAAATGTTTCTTAAAAATAGATTTATATTCTTTAACCAAATTTGTAGAGAACTTTCATTTTGCTAGAGCTTTGCTGGCAATAGAGATTAAGAACTGTTTATTCACTAAGGCCATTCAACAGTGTTTACTGAGCACCTGCTATGTGTTGATTTCTGGGTATATAGATGTCAAAAAGATAGACAAGTGCATTCCCTTGGTACCATTTACAGTATAGTTGTGGAGACATGCAAAGAAGTTACATGGGAGGATTGCACATTCTGAAATGGATATGCAGGAAATATGTGAAGAAAATGGACAATATGAGATAGAACAGCAAGAAATGTTTGTTTTTCATTTGTCATATAATTTTTAAAGGTTAAACACCATTTATATGTTATGGACCTAACAGAAGCAGAAGATATTAAGAAGAGGTGGCAAGAATACACAGAAGAACTGTACAAAAAAAAAATCTTCATGACTCAAATAACCAAGAGGGTGTGATCACTTACCTAGAGCCAGACATCTTGGACTGCGAAGTCAAGTGGAGCTTAGGAAGCATCACTATGAACAAAGCTAGTGGAGGTGATGGAATTCCAGTTCAGCTTTTTCACATCCTAAAAGATGATGCTGCTCTCAATATGCCAGCAAACCTGGGAAACTCAGCAGTGCCACAGGACTGGAAAAGGTAAGTTTTCATTCCAATCACTAAGAAAGGCAATGTCAAAGAATGTTCAAACTACTTCACAATTGCACTCATCTCACACACTAGTAAAGTAATGCTCAAAATTCTCCAAGCCAGGCTTCAACAGTAAGTGAACTGTGAACTTCCAGATGTTCAAATTGGATTTAGAACAGGCAGAGAAACCAGAGAGTAAATTGTCAACATCCGTTGGATCATCAAAAAAGCAAGAGAATTCCAGAAAAACATATATTCTGCTTTTTTGACTATGCCAAAGCCTTTGACTGTGTGGATCACAACAAATTGTGGAAAATTCTGAAAGAGATGGGAATACAAGAACACCTGATCTGCCTCTTGAGAAACCTGTATGCAGGTCAAGAAGCAACAGTTACAACTGGACATGGAACAACCGACTGGTTCCAAATTTGGAAAGAAGGACGTCAAGGCTGTATATTGTCACACTGCTTATTTAACTTATATGCAGAGTACATGTTTAGAAATGCTGGGCTGGATGAAGCACAAGCTGGGATCAAGATTGCCAAGAGCAATATAAATAACCTCAGATATGCAGGTGATACCACCCTTATGGCAAAGAACTAAAGACCCTCTTGAAAGTGAAAGAGGAGAGTGAAAAAGTTGGCTTAAAACTCAACATTCAGAAAACTAAGATCATGGCATCTTGTCCCATCCCATCACTTCATGGCAAATAGATGGGGAAACAATGGAAACAGTGGCAGACTTTGTTTCTTGGTTTTCCAAAATCATTCAGATAGTGACTGCCGCCATGAAATTAAAGATGCTTGTTCCTTGGAAGAAAAGCTATGATCAAACTAGACAGCATATTAAAAATCAGAGACATTATTTTGCCAACAAAGGTCCATCTAGTCAAAGATATGATTTTTTTCCAGTAGTCATGTATGGATGGGAGAGTTGGACTATAAAGAAAGCTGAGCACCAAAGAATTGATGCTTTTAAACTGTGGTGTTGGAGAAGACTGTTGAGAGTCCCTTGGACAGCAAAGAGATCCAACCAGTCCATCCTAAAGGAAATCAGTCCTGAGTATTCATTGGAAGGACTGATGCTGAAGCTGAAACTCAAATACTCTGGCCACCTGATGTGAAGAATTGACTCTTTGGAAAAGACCCTGTTGCTGGGAAAGACTGAAGGAGACAACAGAGGATGAGATTGTTGGACAACATCACTGACTCTATGGACATGAGTTTGAGTAAGCTCCTGAAGTTGGTGATGGACAGGGAAGCCTGGCGTACTGCAGTCCATTGGGTCACAAAGAGTCAGACATGACTGAGTGATTGAACTGATCTGAAACACCATTTATAGTTATTACAAAATATTAGTTATATTCCTCATTTTGTACACTACATCCTCATGACCTATCTTACTTCAATTCTTTGTACTTCCCTCTTCCCTACCCTTAAGTTTGGAGAAAGAAATGGCAACCCACTCCAATATTCTTGCCTAGAGAATCCCATGGTCAGAGAAGCCTGGCAGGCTACAGTCCATAGGGTCACATGATTTGGACACAACTTAGCAACTACATCACCACCACCACCCTTAAGTTGCCCCTCTCCTCTCCCTACTGGTTAACCACTAGTTTTTCCTCGATATCTGTAAGTCTGCTCCTCTTTTGCTCACTATTTCATTGTGTTTTTTGCATTACAAGTGTAAGTGATACCATACAGTATGTGGCTTTCTTTGCCTGACTTATTCCACCAAGCATAATGCCCTGCAAGTCTATCCACATTGCTGCAAATGGCAACATTTCATTTGTTTTTATGGCTAAGTAACATTCCATTGTATGTTTATACCACATCTTCTTTATCAACTTATCTTTATCCTAAGTGCTAATAGAAATTTTGGTTGCTTCAGTACCTTGGCAATTGTAATTAATGCTGCTATAGCACTGAGATGCATGAAACTTTTCCAAGTAATGTTTTGGGTTTTTTTGGATATATGCCCAGGAGTTGAATTGCTAGGTCATATGGTTGTTCTATTTTTAGCTTTTTGAGAACCCTTCATACTGTTTTCCATAGTGGCTTCACCAACTTACATTCCCATCAACAGTGTACAAGGATTTCCTTTTCTCCATATTCTCTCTAACGTTTGTTATTCATGTTCTTTTCATTGACAGTCATTCTAATAGGTGTGAGGTGATACCTCATTGTGGTTTTGATTTGGATTTCCTTAATGATCAGCACGTTGAGTATCTGCCTGTGCCTGTTGGCCATCTACATTTTCTCATGTCTATTCAGTTCTTCTGCCCATGTTTTAAATTGGGTTGCTTGTTTTCCCCATATTTATGTAGGTTGTATATTAACCCTTATTGGTCATATCATTTGCAAATATTTCCTCCTGTGCTGTAGGTTGTCTTTCCACTTTGTTGGTGGTTTCCTTTGCTATGCAAAATCTTTTAAGGTCAACTAGGTCCAATTTATTTATTTTTGCTTTTATTTATTTTAGGAGACATCAGGAATGATTTTGAAGCAGGGATGTGTGATAAGACCAGATTTACATTTCTGCAAGACTATTATGGTTGCTGACTATATGGGATTGCAGAGGGGCAGGAGTAACAATGAGGGACCAACAGTAAAGCTAATGTGGGAATGTAGGTAACAGGTGGATATCACTGGAATTAGTGTGATGACAGGAAATGGAAATAGAAGTGGATGAATAAGCTAACACCGATGTTGTAAAAAGGAGGCCAACATATGAATTTAGCCACAGGGAATGAATATTAATATATGGGGAAAAGTGAAATATAACACTGTAAAGAGTCCAGATTGAACAATAGTAAGTGATCACTAAGGACCTTGTGCACCTAGAGTCACTTAGAATTCTGTGAGTGCTCTGTGTCATTACAGAGACCTAGTAGTATTCTATCTTGAACCCTTATTAAAATATTTTGTTTAAATTAAAGATGTATCCTCAGAGTTAGTTATAAATTCTTACTAATATATTTCTTATGTATCACTCATGACTCTCCACAATGAGTATATTTTAAAATCTACTCTTTCCATTTAATAGTATTCAACAAATATTTACTAAGCACCCACAATTTTTCAGGTACTATGCTCAATGATGAAAAAATTAAAATACACATTACTTTCATATTTCTCTCTGTTTAATGGTGAAACCAGATAAACAAGCAATAACAAAAAAATGTAGTGTGTGTTTTTATTACTTATTCAATAATGATACTTGGTAGAGTAAAATCTATTAAGATGATACAGAGAGAATTGAGATAATAAGCATGGCAGACATGGAAAGTATGTAAACTTGAAAGGAAGCATGAAAACAAAAAGATGTGATAATTTTCCACGGAGAGATAACACAATTGACAAAGATTCTAAGTTGACAGATAAATAAGAAATGTTAGAAGCACTGAAATAGATTCAGTAATGTCTGCAGCATCTTATGGCTATGGGGTGGTAGGTAGCTGGGAGTGGGAAGATTTTAAGTAGTGAAAGGTGTTATTTTGGTAGATTTCAGTTTATTAAAAGTCATAGAAGCCACAATAAAGACTTTGAACTTGACTCAAAATGAAAAAGAATACTACTGAAATCTTTCAGGGAGAAATATCAGTCCTTGCATTTTATGATAATAACTGAGGCTCTAATGATGGTAATGAGTATTAGAGAATCAAAGAAGGAAACAGTGAAACTAGTTAAGAAGCTGTTTAAAAGTCACTTTGCAACCCCATGGACTGTAACCCACCAGGCTCCTCTGTCCATGAAATTCTCCAGGCAAGAATACTGGACTGGGTAGCCATTCTCTTCTCCATAGGATTTTCCTGACTCAGGGATTGAATGTGGGTCTCCTGCTTTGCAGTCAGATTCTTTACCTTCTGAACCACCAGGGAAACCCAGAAAAGAAAGTAACCTCCAGTCAAATGTCCTCCACGATTCTGCTGTTCACCTTGTGATGAACACATGGGTATGGTAAGTGGACTTGATTTGCTGGGGAGAAATAACATGAAGAAAATCAACACATATTAAACACTTGAAGTGTACCCCCAGCAGATGAAGAACGCAATTTATGCAGAATCAGACCTAATGAACTAAAAAACATTACTCTTTTCAGCATACCAAACATTGGCCAACACTCACAAATATCATCTGGCTCTTTCTTAATGTTCCTGTCAGAAAATGGTTTTCCATCATGTTGAAGAAGTTGATTAGCAAAACATATGTTATTTATAGGAAGTTCACAAAAGGAAGGAAAACTATCAAGGAATTGAGAGTCAAATTGACTACTGATAAAAACTGAAAATGAATGCTGAAAACATAGTTCTTAGTACTCTGGCAATTATGCAAATCATAAGCACTTTTCAAAAGCTGATTACATTTAACTGCAAAATAAATTAAAGAGTGCTTAATAGGTCAGCATTATTAATCTATCATCTTTTCCAGTTCATGAAGTAAAGAAGGTGAAAAGTCAAGGCTAAATTATTAAATTCTAAATCTTAAAAGAGGAATTAATTAACAATGTTAAGATTATTGTTTCCGAGTACAATGAAAGCATTAAAAGGCCATTTTTTTTCTTTTACCCATTAATTCTCTAAAACATACTACAAGATAAGCATACAAAATCTGTAAAATATAGAATAAGAAACAAGTAAAACTAAATTTAGTTTCTAATTTCTTCTCTTGGATGTTTGTGTGATTAGTTCTCTGTGGTAAGAAGCCAAGAGAATATAGAAACCAGAACTTGCCAAGTGGTGGCACAAAAATCAAAGGAAAGAAATTATGTAGGAAATAGAGAAAAGTTTTTAGAAAGAAAAAAAAAATAATCTTGAGGGCAAGCAGAAGAATTTGCCTAAAATTTATACTTTTAAGTGGAGCCAACAAAATCAAGCCTTACTCCAGAGAGGTGACATGTTTTAACTTCAAGATGCGGCAAACAGGCTACCAAAACAACTTTTTAAAAGCTTTTTTCAGTTCAAGTAGGTGCTTGAATAACAAAAAAAGATGGTACAATATATTCATTGTCCTTAGAAAGCTTTGGGACAAGATACATGTTTAGAGGAAGGTATTTAGATGTGTTTTTCGTAAAAGAGTGAGTAGCATTGATGGATGGGGTGTGGAAAGGTTTAGTCTCATCTTTAGTCCTCCTAAGAGCTCACAGCTATTCTGGAGGGGTTACTTATCACCCTTTGTCTAAACTTTACTCTTCTCTCCACACATGTCACTTAGGCTATCTGAAAAATCTGAAAAAGAATATGTATATACTCACACACACATATATACACCTTGCTACACCTGAAACTAAGACAGCATTGCAAATCAATTCTATGTCAATAAAAATTTTAAAAGTATGGCCAAAAATTTTTAAAGTTATGTGTGTGAACTTGAAGCCACTGATAGCCTAGTTGATATGTGTGGTATCAGCAACAATGTAGGAGGAACGAAAAGGAAAACAACTGTTCATAATGCCTATACTTACAGCAGAACACAAAATTTGGACTTGCATTGGGTCAATCTAAATATGGAATCTACTCTATTAGAACCAAATATGGCATCTTTTGTACTAGAACATTTCATGGGAGGATGGGCAAGATAAAGGACAGAAATGGTAAGGACCTAACAGAAGCAGAACAGATTAAAAATAGGTGTCAAGAATACACAGAAGAACTGTACAAGAAATGTCTTAATGACTCAGATAACCATGATGGTGTGGTCCCTCACCTAGAGCCAGATATCCTGGAGAATGAAATCAAGTGGGCCTTATGAGGCATTAACAAACAAAGCTTTTTGAGGTGATGGAATTCCCATTGAGCTACTTAAAATCCTAAGAGATGATGTCATGAAAGTGCTACACTCAATATGTCAGCAAATTTGGAAAACTCAGCAGTGGCCACAGGACTGTAAAAGGTCAGTTCTCATTCCAATCCCAAAGAAGGGCAGTGCCAAAGAATGTTCAGACTATCATACAATTGTACTCATTTCACATATGAGTAACATTATGCTCAAAACCCTTCAAGTTATGTTTCAGTTAGAAGTTCCATACATAGAAGTTGGGTTTCGAAAAGGCAGAGGAACCAAAGATCAACTTACCAACATTCATTGGATCACAGAAAAAGTAAGGGAATTCCAGAAAAACATCTGCTTCTCTGTCATTGACTATGCTAAAGCCTTTGACTTGTGGATCACAATAAACTGGAACGTTCTTAAAGAGATGGGAATACCAGACCACCATACCTGTCTCCTGAGAAACCATATGGGACTCAAGAAGCAACAGTTAGAACTTTGTATGGAACAATTGACTGGTTCAAAATTGGGAAAGGAGTATGTCAAGGCTATATATTGTCACCTTGCTTATTTAACTTATATGCAGAGTACATCATGAGAAATGTCTTACTGGATAAACTAGAAGGGGAAATCAAGACTGCCAGGAGAAATGTCATCAACCTCAGATATGCAGATGATACCACTCTAATGACAGAAAGCAGAGAGAAACTAAAGAGCCTCTTTATGAGGGTGAAAGAGGAGGGTGAAAAAGCTGTCTTAAAACTCAACATTGAAAAAACTAAGATCATGGCATCTGGTCCCATTACTTTAAGGCAAATAGAAGGGGGAAAAGTGGAAGAAGTGATAGATTTTATTTTCTTGGGCTCCAAAAACACTGCTGATAGTAACTGCAGCCATAAAATTCAAAGATGCTTGCTCCTTAGAATGAAAGACATGACAAATCTAGACATTGTATTAAAAAGCAGACATTACTTTGCTAAAAGTTTCATATAGTTAAAGCTAGGGTTTTTCCAGTAGTCATGTACAGTTGGGAGAGTAGGACCCTAAAGAAGACTGAGCACTGAAGAATTGTTGCTTTCAAATTGTGGTTCTGGAGAAGACTCTTGAGAGTCTCTTGGACAGCAAGGAGATCAAACCAATCTAAAGGAAATAAACCTGGAATAGTCATTGGAAAGACTGATGCTGAAGCTGAAGCTCCAACACTTTGGTCACCTGATGTGAAGAACCAACTCATTGGAAAAGACTGTTATGCTGAGAAAGTTTGAAGGCAAACAGAGAAGGGAGTGGCAGAGGATGAAATGGTTAGATAGCATTATCAACTCAATGGACATGAATTTGAGCAAACTCCAGGAGATAGTGAAGGACAGAGAAGACTGGCGTGCTGCAGTCCATGGGATCACAAAGAGTTGAACATGACTTAGCAACTGAAAATCAACTATTAGGACTTAACTTTCAAGTCAGTGCAAGAGGACAATGATGTAATATCATCTACATGGAGTTTTGGAGCCCTCCATACACACAAACATTAACAAACTTAGACTCCCTTTCATATAGTACTCAACACTCACAAGGAAATGTTGGGAGAAAAATTCAAATTATTTAAGAGAGTTATAATAAAAGGAAGGGAAGAGAATGTTCAGATAAAAGCAAGAGAAAGAAATATAGAAGGGAGTTAGAATGTATGAATTTTTTTTTTTTCCAGTTACCTTCTAAACCCATAAGTTAGAGAAAGCTCTCAAAGCCTGATTTCTATAAACGCCTGTTTTGGCCCAGACTCTCTTCTAAAATTATAGGGTAACTCACACTTATGAAAAATTTAGCAACTTAAAAAGATTACAGTCAAATCCGCTACAAACTCTTTAGAGGATTAAAGATAATACCAAAAATTTAACTCTACTAACAATGAGAGTATTCAAGAAGACAAGCCTAAAGAATAGACAAAAAGTAAAATCTCATATTTTTGAAATAAAGATACTAAGAAATTTAGTACAGTTTTGAAAGAACAAAGTAAATTAAAATTTTTAAACATAAAAATTAGGAGACTGGAGAAAAGGAAGATTGAAAATAAATGTTGAAAATTTAAGAAATGAGTAGAAATGAAACAAAATTACTTAAGAAATTAAGACTAAATCTGTATAGGATCCAAGAACAAATAAAAACAGTGGACATTTGGATCAGTTCTAATGAGGTGGATGAAACTGATTATTTCAGGATGATTATTACTCCAGGATGAAACTGGAGCCTATTATACAGAGTGAAGTAAGCCAGAAAGAAAAACACCAATACAGTACGCTAATGCATATATATGGAATTTAGAAAGATGGTAATGACAACCCTGTATGTGAGACAGCAAAAGGGACACAGATGTATAAAACAGTCTTTTGGACTCTGTGGGAGAGGGAAGGGGGGGATGATTTGGGAGAATGGCATTAAAACATGTATAATATCATATAAGAAACGAATCACCAGTCCAGGTTCAATGCAGGATACAGGATGCTTGGGGCTGGTGCACTGGGATGACCCAGAGGGATGGTATAGGGAGGGAGATGGAAGGGGGGTTCAGGATGGGGAATACGTGTACACCCGTGGCGGATTCATGTTGATGTATGGCAAAACCAATACAATATTGTAAAGTAATTAGCCTCTAATTAAAATAAATAAATTTAAGTTTAAAAAAATAAATAAATAAAAGTTACACTAGCATTGCAAAAAAAAAAAAACAACAGTGGAAAAGGTCATAAAACACATAACAAAAATCATGGATACAATGTGACTAAATTAAAGGCAAAAAAGTGTAGCAACAGGTGAATTCAATAAGGTTACAGTCACCCAGGTCATTTTAAACTCATGACAATTATTTACTGTCATGAGTTTCCTGTGTATCAAACCATTATGCATTTCTTTTTTTTTTTTTTTTTGCTAAGTCGCTTCAGTCGTGTTCGATTCTGTGCGACCCCATAGACGGCAGCCCACCAGGCTCCGCCGTCCCTGGGATTCTCCAGGCAAGAACACTGGAGTGGGTTGCCATTTCCTTCTCCAATGCATGAAAGTGAAAAGTGAAAGTGAAGTCGCTCAGTCGTGTCCGACTCTTCACGACCCCGTGGACTGCAGCCTACCAGGCTCCTCTGTCCATGGGATTTTCCAGGCAAGGGTACTGGAATGGGGCAACCCCAAATGGAATGTCTAAAAATTACAATATAAAAGCATACATAGTAATAAAATGACTTAAAGGATAAGAAAAATAGTTATGATTCTCTGTGCTCACTGCTCTCAAGTTAGCATATATTCAATATTCAAGTTAGCATATATTCAATATTCAAGTTAAGATTTTGAATATGCTGCTATATATTTCATATTTCAGGAGAATGCTTCATGTTGGAAACATAATCTGGGGACCCACCAACATAGATGCTTTTCTAAACTGTGAGCCAGATAAAGATTATGTAAAGAGAACAAATATATAGAAAATAGGAGAGATTAAAGAGGGCTTTCCCAGTGACTCAGCGGTAAAGAATTCTCTTGCAATACAGTAGACGCAGGAGGTTCGATCCCTGGATGAGAAAGAACCCCTGGAGGAGGAAATGGCAACCCACTCCAGTATTCTTGCCAGGAAAATCTCATGGACAGAAGAGCCTGGTGGACTATATAGTCCATGGGGTCAAAAAGAGACAGACATGACTGAAGAGACTGAGCACAAAGAGGGCTGTTCCCTGCCACTGCCATCCCTAGCCATATTGGAGTTTAAGACAAAAATAAGTGTTAGTCATGTTGATTCTGTTTTTATTTATAATTACATGTTTTGTTTGCCATTGGACAATTGCATTCATCTCCCATGCTAGTAAGGTCAAGCTTAAAATCTCAACATGCTAGGTCTCAGCATAATGTGAACCAAGAACTTCCATATGTCCAAGCTGTATTTAGAAGAGGAAGAGGAACCAGAGATCAAATTGACAGTATTTGCTGGATCACAGAGAAAGCTAGGGAATTCAAAAAAAAAAAAAATCTACCTCTGCTTCATTGATTATGCCAAAGCCTTTTACTGTGTGGATCACAATAAACTGTGGAAAATTCTGAAAGAGATGGGAATTCTAGACTATCTTATCTGTCTCATGAGAAACCTGTATGTGGGTCAAGAAGCAACAGTTAGAGCTCTGTATGGAACAACTGATTGGTTCAAGATTGAGAAAGGAGTTTGACAGGGCTGTCTGTTGTCACCCTGTTTGTTTAATTTATATGCTGAGCACATCATGAGAAATGCTAAGCTGGATGAGTTGCAAATTGGAATCAAGGTAGGTGGGAGAAACATCAACAACCTCAGATATGCAGATGATACCAAATGGCAGAAAGCAAAGAGAAACTAAAGAGCCTCTTGATGAGGGTGAAGGAGGAGTGTGACAACTAAATATTAAAACTAAATGTTAAAAAAACTAAGATCATGGCATCTGGCCCCATTACTTCATGGCAAATAGAGGGGGGAAAGGTGGAAGTAGTGACATATTTCCTCTTCTTGGGTTCTAAAATCACAGCAAATGGTGACTGCAGCCATGAAATCAGAAGATGTTTGCTTCTTGGAAGGAAAGTTATGACAAACCTAAACAGTGTGTTGAAAAGCCAAGACATTACTCTGCCAACAAAGGTCCATATAGTCAAAGCTTTGAAACTCCAGTGCTTTGGCCACCTCATGCGAAGAGTTGATTCATTGGAAAAGACTCTGATGCTGGAAGGGATTGGGGGCAAGAGGAGAAGGGGACGACAGAGGATGAGATGGCTGGATGGCATCACTGACTCAATGGACGTGAGTCTCAGTGAAGTCCGGGGGTTGGTGATGGACAGGGAGGCCTGGCATGCTGCGATTCATGGGATCACAAAGAGTCGGACACAACTGAGCGACTGATCTGATCTGATCTGATGGCTTTCCCAGTGGTCATGTAGAGTTTTGAGAGCTGGACTGTAAAAAAGACAGAGTGCCAAAGAACTGATGCCTTCAAATTGTGGCACTGGAGGAGACTCCTGAGAGTCCCTTGACAACAAGGAGATCAAACAAGTTAATCTTAAGGGAAATCAACCCTGAATACTCATTGGAAGGACTAATGCTGAAGTTGGGATTCCAGTATTTTGCTCATCTTATGCAAACAGCTGACTCATTGGAGAAGTCCCTGATGCTGGGAAAGATTGAGGGCAGAAGAAGAGGGCATGAGAGGATGAGATGGATGGATGGCATCACCAATGCAATGGACATGAACTTGGGGAAAATTCAGGAGATGGTGAGGGACAGGGAGGCCTGGCATGCCACAGATCTTGGGGTCACAAAGAGTCAGACATGACTGGGTGACTGAACAACAATAACATACTTTGTTTG
Organism: Bos indicus; assembly: GCF_029378745.1. Taxonomy (NCBI): domain Eukaryota; kingdom Metazoa; phylum Chordata; class Mammalia; order Artiodactyla; family Bovidae; genus Bos; species Bos indicus. The sequence continues at coordinate 21,999,850 of NC_091776.1, read as the reverse complement.
CTATGGATTTTTGCATGAATTTTTTTAACACTAATAATTTTAATTTTGTTACTAAGCTTTTGGCACTCCTTTTAATTTTTGCCTGTAAATAAATGTGATAATAAGATGTGTTCACTTTTAATAAGGTAAGAGAAAAATAAGACATTTATTCATAATATAGTCAAATGATACATGTGCCTATTAAGGTGCTTCAGTCATGTCCGACTTTGCAACTCCATGGACTGCAGCCCGCCAGGCTCCTCTATCCATGGGATTCTCCAGGCAAGAATACTGGAATGGGTTTTTCATGCCCTCCTCCAGGGTATCTTTCCAACCCAGGAATCTAACCCACATCTCTTATGTCTATGCATTGGCTGGTGGGTTCTTTACCACTAGCGCCACCTGGAAAGCCAGGTCAAATGATATCTGTATTTTAAAAGAAATGATACAGTAAAGAAAGAAATTATGATGTAAGACAAGGAGACAGGCAATGCATCTTGAGAAATATCCTTGAGCAATTAGTAGGAAAGTAACCTTGTGAATAGCTGTTAGGATTGGCTATAGCTGAAAACATGCATGGCAATATATTTGGAACAGGGAAAAAGGGTGGAGTGTATGTGAACAGAAGTGGGAGTGATTTGATGTAGCTGTATAAATTAATCTGTTATCCTCTGTTTGCTCCTATTTTATGAAATAGAAAGTGAACTTGGTAATGTGAATTGTGGAAGAAGTGTCAAATAAAAGGAGAAATGGTAGAGAACAAAAAATATGAAATAATTATCTTGGTTATGATGGAAATGAAAGAAATAATGGATCAGAGAAGTCTATGATGTTATGTTTAGGAGCATAGGGGTAGCCATAGAGCTAGGGTCCAAGGAATGTCCCATTAAAAATCAAACCTCTGTATTTCAGAGAGTAGGATGGATTCCTCCATGACATTACTGTTAAATGGAAATGAAACAAGATTATACATATATTGCTACTTTTGGAAAATCTCCCTTTTCCCAGTAAGTGATAACCTCTGCCAAGATTCAGCTAACATATTTATGAAACTTTCTCCAATTCCCAGGTAGAATTAAATTTCCTTAAGTTTCTTTCTAAAGGAGTTTCACATTGTAGTATTTCAAAATTGGCATTTATCATATTCAATAAAAATATTTTTAAATTACTTATCAACTCTATCATTTTCTCTGACTCAATGGACAAAAGAAACTTGCAATAGGGATGCATTTTATTTGTTAATGATACTGAATAAACTAATGAAGAATGCAACATGTTCATTTTTGTTTAGAATATGTGAAAGCTGGAGTGTTAGATGACCTTCGGAAGTTCCTGGCAGCCATATGATTTTGCATTTATATTTTGTAGAAAAGTATTCAGAGTGGATTTCAAACTGTTTTTGAAATAGGTTGATAGCTCATTTTGTGGACAGTGTTGAATGTTGCTCCAGCAGGCAGAATACATTAGCATTCAGCATAGAAAGGAAGTGGCAGCATATCTATTTCTGTAATTCCAAGCAAGTTATCAGTTCATTGGGGGGAATAACAGGCTAAGACTTCAAACAAAGTTAACTTGAACTCTCTAGCCTCACTCTTAGTTGAAAAATTCCCTAACAATGGTGTGTTGCTTCCTGCTGAGAGATTTGCTCTGAAAAATAAATGTTTTCCTAATTCTTGCATTGAGTGCTGTTGCATAACCTCTCTCAAGGCCAAATTTAGAGGCAAGTCTGCTTTATAGAAAGAAAAAGGAGGAACATTTTATTTCCCTTGTACAACTACAGTCTTCTCCATTTGTGAAAGAAAGCTACCTGACTGCCAGTCACCTGTTGTTTATACATTGTGGATGATCCCCAGTGGGATCCAAAATTTTTCACCCACATACATTTTATTCATTTTTTTCCAGGAATCACTATAACTTTTTTTATCCAGACACCTAGACCACAATCAGTTTCCTTAAAAGCCTATTTATATTGCTCTCTTGCTCAGATACAGGTATAAAACACTGTAATATATCTTTTTTTTCCCTAAGAGCAAAGATTTCTCAGCATGTGTAGTTTAATACCACATTCTGACTGAGGAATCTATTGAATAGAACATCACATAATCAGATCTCTCTTACTTAAATTTTCAGTAAACATTTTCATATTATTTTCAGTATGATTCTGAAAATTTTGATGTTTTTCATGCTCAAAGGACCATGTTCCTAATTAGGAAATGTGTAAATCCCTTTCTGATTATTGCTTAGTTCACTGCAGATAGTATAAACAGGAGGCTTACCAAAAAAAAAATCTGATATAATTATTATATGAAAGATAATATATTAAATTATTTTAGTATTTATTCATGGGCATAAATTCAATTTAAATGTATTATTGCCAAAACTTAATTACTTTTGTAATAAAAGTACAGCGCAAGGGAAAAATGTATGCTTATTCATAGATATGTTTATTTATTTTCTTAGTCACTATCATAATTATAGGAAGTGAATATCCACTCAACCTTTTTATCTCCCAAATATTAATAGAGTTAAGGTTTGCTATAGCTAATTTTTATGAGGTTATCATTAGTTCCTTCTAATTTTCAAATGAAATATAGATATATAGAATTTTAAAATTTGTTGAAAATAATAAAAAAAATTACTGCTGCTGCTAAGTCACTTCAGTCGTGTCCGACTCTGTGCGACCCCAGAGATGGCAGCCCACCAGGGTCCCCCATCCCTGGGATTCTCCAGGCAAGAACACTGGAGTGGGTTGCTGCCAGGGACCAGCCCCGGCTGATCCAGGGTATTCGAAGCGGGGACAGCGTCGGTGATCTATTTATTTAAATATTTATCAAAGATATAAAGAGTAATAGAATGAGGATAGCTCAGTAGGAAAATTCAGTGGAGAAAAGAGGCTGAGTAGCTTGGTTTACGCGGGAGACCAATAAAACTTCAAGACAAGAAGTTTGCACCACTTACGTCGGCCACAGGCGTCCTTCCATCCTCCGGAAGGATAGAAGACACTGAGGCCTCCCCGGTTGGATCTTATAAGCCCAGGCATAATTAGCAAGCATGGCGGTTTCCGCGCTCCAGATGGAGACGCAGCCAGAGTTAGAGAGAGAGAATGACATGGGGAGACCAAGTTTCAGTGAACAAGGCCTACACTTTATTTTCCGAAGTAGTTTTTATACCTTAAGTTGTGCATAGAGGATAATGCGGGAAGGGGTGGAGCAGTTCCTGGTCCTAATCGAAGCCAGGCTTTCAAACTTATCATATGCAAAAGTTCAGGTGAATTACATCATCTTCTGGCCAGGAGGCCTGTTAACATTTTAAGAAACTTATCTTTCTCTAAAGGTGATTATTCCAAAGCCAGGCACCAGCCTCCAAAAAAGCATTGGACAAAGCTGCATTCCTATAGAGCAAAGGTGAGGTGGGCTCAATCAAGAAAAGAATTAACTCAAGGGTCCAAGGTTACAAACATTGAGGCTACTACTTACATTTCTATACACCCATTATATCAATCAATACACTGCCAAGGACACAGTAGGTAAGGAGTATGGAGACTTAACAGCAAACATTGGCCCAATAAGTGAAAAACCCTTCACCAATACAATTTCTAATCAATCTTTTAACTACTCAAAGGAATCTGTGTTTAGACAGTTTAGAACATCTCCTGCCTCTCACAGTTGGGAGGCTCTGAACAATCACATGTGGCCGGAAAAACCTATTCAGGCAGGCTAGAGGATTTCCAAAGGAGTTTGTAGGTTGAAACACTGTCACACCCAGGAATTATTAACTGGAGCTGTAAGCTAACTCTTTTTTCAGAGAGAGGTAGTGGGGGACAGCCCCCCGTAAAGTCAGAGGTGTAGGTGAAAGCACAAAGCAGAAAGTAGGCAGACTCTGGTTTTGGGGGTAGATGCTCAAGAATTTCCAGGGGGACTCCTGAGGCTCGATCCCGCCTTTGCGTATGCCGAGCCTCCTTCCTCATGACCTTTGTCATGGGCGGAGTTCCTCACGCTGGCTCCCGGCAGTGATAGAATTCCAGTTGAGCTATTCCAGATCCTGAAAGATGATGCTGTGGAAAGTGTTGCACTCAATATGCAATATGCCGGCTCCCGGCAGGTTGCCATTTCCTTCTCCAATGCATGAAAGTGAAAAGTGAAAGTGAAGTCGCTCAGTCGTGTCCGACCCTCAGCCACCCCATGGACTGCAGCCTTCCAGGCTCCTCCATCCATGGGATTTTCCAGGCAAGAGTACTGGAGTGGGGTACCATTGCCTTCTCCAAAAAAATTACTAGTATAACAATAAAAGCATTTTAGTTTTGGGGAAGAGCAAATAATTGATGGAAAGTGTGTCGGGGGAGCATGGGCTACAGAACTCTTAATTTGAAAATTTTGAATCTCTCATTTTAGCAATAATGTTTAAATACTGATTATACCGGGCATGCATTTTTGCAAAAAAATAATACATCTGATTTTTGAGAAATATGAAAAAGATATCAGTAATAATTCATCCTCCACATCCTCCAAAGACATTCAGTACACACCAATAATTGTTCCACTCTATTTATTGAAATTCTGAACTACAGGCATATGCTATTTGTTTATCCTACACTGAGATGAAACTAAAAAAATCAATAAAATGATAAACAGACAAATGAAAAAAACAGACAGAAGAAGGAGCAAAGGAACTGTAAAATCTACAGCATGGAGAATCAACTCCTGAGTAACCAAGATTTGTTTGTACCATACTATTAGGAATGCATCTTAGTGCTTATCAAAGTCAAATAAGAACTTTTACTTTTTGTCTGATAATTTTGAAAATTCAAGCATCAATTTCTTGATATTACTACTGATATGTATAACATCTAACTTTTTAACTCACAAAACTAATATATAATATAATAGAGAGGGGGAAGTCAGTACAATGATACAAAATAAATGAAAAAAAGTTTACAAAGAAATGCATTCCAAGTGTCTTTTGAATGCTCAGGTATCTGTGCTTAATCAAAATACATTGCTCCAGAATGTTATAAGTAATTTACTTTAAACCTGAGATAGTAAGTTGAGTAAAAATTGTGTGTGTGTGAACTTTCCAATAATGGATCTCATCATTAGACATTCATATGCCTTTTGCTCAAACTGTTCATTTATATTAACAATGCTAAAGATATTTCATGAATGAAATGCACTTATACTACTCAAAGTTTGGCTTGTTTGTAAATACAGTTCACTCTTGACCCTCCCCATACTCAAAAATCCTAATATAGTTTATATTCAGTCTTGCATATCTGCGGTTCCTCTGCATCTGCAATTCATCAACTGAGGATACAACCAACTCTGGATCATGTAGTATTACAGCATTTACTACTGAAAATATAAGTGGACCTGGGCAGTTCAAACCAATGTTGTTCATGCAATGAATTTCCCAGTGAACCCTCAAACTCCCTGATAAAAGAAAAAGCCTCAATATATTTTTATCAACATGTATGTACATACATTCACACACATAATTGTTTGTATCCACCTAATCTAAAATAGATCTAACTTACTGACTTCTCTATCAAATTGCATAATGTTTTATTGCTAGCATATAAGCTTTCTTTTATTTTTATTTCATATTATTTTATTTTATAATCTATTAGTAATTTTTCATTGTAGTTATGTCCTATGCTGTATTTAGATCAAAGCCTAAACCACCAACTAATTATTTTAGTCTGTGATTTCCTGTTGCTGAAAAAAATTGCAGAAAAAGTACACCTCTAAATAATGTAAGATGAATTTTATCAGTAGACTCCATATTGAATATTTTTCTGACTTGGACAGCAAACTTATTCTAAAGTCTTTTGAATATTATGTAATTAAATTTTAACTAAAGTAGTTGATAGAATATTAGATAGTACTAAGAGTAATTATGTACTTAAATTTCTAAAGCATTTTATTTATTGAAAACCATTTGCTTGGAGAATGTTGAGTTTATAAATATTGTGTTTTTTTAATGATGGGAGTATAATATTCCAGTTTAAGCATATCCCAGGCTTTGTCAGGTGGACAAAAATACACATATGATTGTTAAGTCATATAACTTTCCAATTTTGGCAAACAACTAAATGGAAAGTGATGTAAAAGTCATCTAACCCATGGATTGTACCCCACCAGGTTCCTATGTCCATGTAATTCTCCAGGCAAGAATACTGGAGTGGGTAGCCATTTCCTTCTTCAGGGCATTTTCCTAACCCAGGGATCAAACCCTGGGTTCTTGCATTTCAAGGAGATTCTTTACCATCTAACCCATCAGGGAAGCCCCAAAACCATCTAAAGTAAATATTTATCTGACTAGATAAACTATAGAAAAAAAGAAAGAGGACTTCATTTTATAGAAGCTTTCACAAATCTGAGACAGACTTCTCAAAGGCTTACCCCTCCATTGTCCATAATTTAAATTTTAGAAACATGTATAATTTGAAATAAAATGTTCAGATAAGAATGCACACCCCTTTGGATAATCTCTTCACCAACTAAATCACAAGCATCTCTAGCATCTCAAAATTTATGCCTAAATTCCAAAATGTAAATATGTACATGTGAGTGTATATGTATATGCACTTATGTGTATCTATACAAGTATGCAATATATATATTTAATATGGATGCAAATATAAAACCTCAAAATAACTTTCATGTATGTATTAAATGCTCTTGGTTAAAAACTTCATATGTCACTCAGCAACTGTCTCTTTATACACAATCAGAATATCAAGTAATTTAACCAATTAATACACATCTTATAGTTTTATAGCTCAGGTGGTAAAGAATCTGCCTTGAATGCAGGAGACCCGGATTCAGTCTCTGGGTCGGGAAGATCCTCTGGAGAAGGGAATGGCAATCTACTCCAGTATTCTTGCCTGGAGAATCCCATGGACAGAGGAGCCTGGCAGGCTACCGTCTGTGGGGTTGCAAAGAGTCAGATATGACTGAGTGACTGATACTACACTATTAGTTTTAAGAACTGGAACTCTGTAAGATAATACTTCACTAATCATGGAAATACATCCACTTTTCATCTTAACATCAACTGGTAAGGTACTAACAGATTTACAATATTTATTCCCATTAAGAATAGAACATAAAACTTTCAAAGCAATACAAAATTAATTAACAAAGAAAGGATTTGTTCTGTCACTTAGTCGTGTCCAAACTTTTGCGACCCAATGGACTGCAGCTTGCCAGGCTTCCCTGTCCTTCATCATCTCCCAGAGCTTGCTCAAACTCATGTCCGTTGAGTCGGTGCTGCCATCCAAATATCTCATCCTCTATTGTCCCCTTCTCCTCCTGCCTTCAATCTTTCCCAGCATCAGCGTCTTTTCCATTGAGTCAGTTCTTTGCATCAGGTGGTCAAAGCATTGAAGCTTCAGCTTCAGTATCAGTCCTTCCAATGAATATTCAGGATTGATTTCCATTAGAATTGACCAGTTTGGTCTCCTTGCAGTCCAAGGGACTCTCAAATCTTCTCCAACACCTCAGTTCAAAAGTATCAATTCTTTGGTGCTCAGCCTTCTTCATGGTTCAACTCTCACATTCATAGATGACTTCTGTAAAAACCATAGCTTTGACTAGACAGACCTTGGTTGGTAAAGTGATGTCTCTGCTTTTTAAATATATCTTTGTCATAACTTTTCTTCCAAGGAGCAAGCGTCTTTTAATTTCATTTAATTTCATTTTAATCTCAATTAATTTCAAAGAAGGCTTTAAGAGGAAGTAATGAAATTAGAAATTTTCATCTCTCTTCTTTCCATTTATAGTTACTTTAGTAGTAGCAGTTAGTCATTCAGTCGTGTCTGACTCTTTGTGACCCCATGACCTATAGCCCACCAGGCTCTTCTGTCCATGGGATTCTCCAGGCAAGATACTGGAGGGGATTGCCCTTCCCTTCTCCAAAGGATCGTCCCAACCCAGGGATCAAATACAGGTCTCCTGAACTGCAGGCAGATTCTTTACCATCTGAGCTATAAGGAAGTCCCATAGTTACCTTAACTAATACCAACTCTAACTTTCCTGCTCCCAAGACATAAGCACATGGATATCTATTTGTCTATCTGTTTATCTACCTGTCTATTTATCTAACACAATTACTCTATCTTCAGTAGAATACTATGAAATGTACCAAAATTGGACAAGTAGTCGAATACTATAATTGCTATGTTCCTCAAGCTGTTCAGAAAGAGGTGTATACTGGTAATACAAAACTATCACCTTCTCTGTAAAGGTAAATTATTAAAATACCCCCAGGCAGTGAGAGTTAGCATGAGTTAAGAGCAAAGAAAAATCTGTTTGAAGAGATACATTTTAACATCTGGAATAAAGGACTAAATATATATGATAATATTCATAATTCAGTTTATATTTTGCTTCTATCAATATTGGGTTTTATATTTGAATATAATTTATCTCAAACAATGATTTGAAAATAGAATGTTCAGAAATATTAGTCAGTTATCCACTACATAATTTATCTAAATACCTGCTCTTTGTTGCCAAATTAAAGAAAAATCAAAAGCTCCTATGTATAAGTTATCTTCCATTTTCTTGCTTGATTTAAGACATACACAAAGCTAGCCTGAGTATCTCCTGATTTTTAGTGACACCAAAAGTTCTTGAAGGAACAAAGAAGTGTACTCTATTCTTAGGGTACTCAGGGTTATTATTCACTGTTCTGTTTATACAATATATTCTTGCTTTTATGGTTTTCTTTATATTAGCTCCTTCTGTGCTTTGGAGCTCTTTTCACATGTATTTCACTATTTGTTTTCTGTCCCAGAACAGCCTGTAGTTGTTCTGTATGAACTAAGAAAGGAATATTTTTAAACCTCCTTTGACTACTAGGGAAAGCAGAAAGAAAGCAATTTTAAAGGAAAAATATCTGTATGTACTTGTTGCTTTAAACACATATGAAAGACAGTTTAAGAGACTGTACCCTCAAGGAAGAGTAGACGATTATTTATTTAGTATCACTCATCAGGAATACTAAGTGTTCAATTATTTGTCCAGTCTTTCTGAGAATCAAATGGGTATTTACAAAAGCAACCAATGAGGGATTATTTTAAGCTAAGAATTTAGAAATATTTCAACTTACTTGAGGTGAAGAAATAGGCATAAATAATAAAAAATAATATGTACCTATTATTAAGCATAATGTACCTTGAACTAGACTTTGTGGGTCTTGTGTAAACTATGATTTTTTAAAGTTTCAGCTAATACTGAAATATTCAAAAGCTTGGTTCTGCATAACTTAATGTGCTTAACTACACTCTAGATGTTGCTTCTTATACTATCGTGGAAGCCAGAATTGAATTTTGACTGTCTATAACAAGGTAGCACTATGTCTAATCTTCATTAAGTCATACTGTACTTCCACCACATTCCAGCCTAAAAGCTAATCTAAATTCTAAATTTTTGGTTGAGAATTATGTTTCCTTTTTGGGACTGGATAAGGAATGGTGAATAATATTACCAAAAAATGTATATGGTGTGGAATACCAAAAGATCCATAAACTCAGAAAATCTCTCTGAGGTATTTTTCTCTGTCCTTCTGTCAACCAATTGCCATTATGAACTACTGCAAACTGGGTGTTGGGCATGGATTTGGACTGTAGTCCATTCTCTGTTCTCCAAAATTCACATTTATTCTACATGCAAAACACATTCATTTTGTCCCAGCATTCTGAAGTCTCAATTCATTTCAGCAAAAACTCTCTAAAAGCAAAATCTCATCTAAATATTCTTAACTAAAAATGTTCCAAATCACATCATCTAAATCAAGTATAAGTGACTCTGAGTATTATGTGTTTACAATGTTTCTGCTGACTGGACATTCTGAAGAACCTTGTCCATTGCCCATGTATGTCAAGGGGAATCCATGGCTTTAGACAAAAGGGGTCTCCACACATCCTTCCTGGGCAACTTCACCTCTATTTCTGGCTTATGCTAATGATTTATTGGATCCATAAGTCACATACCTAATATTGCCAGCAATAAGATCATCCTCCTCATTCTTGGCATTCTCTCCAGAGCATGATTATTTTTGACAAAAAGATAGGCTGATAATTTTCCAAAATATCAAATTCTGGTTCTGTTTTGCTTAAGAGTTTCTTATTTGAGCCATCTTTTTTTTTCTCATGTTTTATGATAAACGCAAAGAGAAGCCAGACTACACCTTCAACACTTTGCTTGCAAATGTTCTCAAATAAATATGCAAGTTTATTGCTAACAATAAACAATTTCTACTTTCTGCCCAACAATAATACACAATTCAGCCAATATATATTTTTTGCTCCTTTATAACACAAATTTCTATCACGAGCTTCAATATTTGTAGTCTCCACCCATTATACAATTTCTTTTTTTTTTTAATTTTATTTTATTTTTAAACTTTACATAATTGTATTAGTTTTGCCAAATATCAAAATGAATCCGCCACAGGTATACATGTGTTCCCCATCCTGAACCCTCCTCCCTCCTCCCTCCTCCCTCCCTATACCATCCCTCTGGGTAGTGCCAGTGCACTAGCCCCAAGCATCCAGTATCGTGCATCGAACCTGGACTGGCATCTTGTTTCATACATGATATTTTACATGTTTCAATGCCATTCTCCCAAATCTTCCCACCCTCTCCCTCTCCCATGAGTCCATAAAACTGTCTTATGGACCCATTACACAATTTCAAAGAAACTTCTACATGTCAAAACATTTGATAAAGAAGTACTCCACTTCCTGGTGGTTCAGATGGTAAAGAATCTCCCTTCAAAGTGGGAGACCTGAGTTCAATCCAGGGATCAGGAAGATCCCCTGGAGAAGAGAATGGCAACCTACACCAGTATCGTTGCCTGGAGAATTCATTGGACAGAGGAGCCTGGCGGGATACAGTCATGGGATCATAAAGAGTAGGATACAACTGAACAACTAACACTTTGTCTTCTAAGTGCCAAAATCTGTACTAGGCTTCTTAAGCTTCCATACTGCATATCACAAGCTGGGTGGTCTAAAACAGCAAAACTTTATTCTCTCATAGCCCTGTAAGATAAAGTCTGAAATCCAGGAGTCAGAAATACAGTGGTCCTTTAGAAGATTCTAGGGAACAATCTTTCCTTGCCTCTTCGCATTCTGGTGGCCCCAAGTGTTATTTGGCTTCCCCGTACTCTTGCCTGGAAAATTTCATGGATGGAGGAGCCTGAGGTCACTAAGAGTCGGACGCGACTGAGCGACTTCACTTTCATTTTCACTTTCCACTTTCATGCACTGGAGAAGGAAATGGCAATCCACTCCAGTGTTCTTGCCTGGAGAATCCCAGGGACAGAGGAGCCTGGTAGGAGGCCATCTATGGGGTCGCACAGAGTCGGACACGACTGAAGCAACGCAGCAGCAGCAGCATAATTCCAGTCTCTGTTTACCTCCACCTTAAAATATTCTTCTTCTCAGGATGTTTGTGTCCTCTTCTATTTTATAAGGACACCACTCATTCTGATTTAGGGTTCACCCTAAATTTAGTATGATATCATCTCAAGAACCTTAACTAATTATATCTGCAAAATTCTTCTTCCAAATAAAGTTACATTTCAAAGTCACAGCTGAGGTTCCAGCTGGATGAGGAGGATGGGAGAGAGAAAATAGTTAAAACATTATGCTTTCTTTCCATAAGGTAAGCAATAGCAACTAGAGTCAAAAGCTGTTGAATCTGCCATAAAAATGCAATCTTCTTATGCTTTTTTTTTTTCTACTTTGATTCCATGCAGAGTACTGTTTTCAACACACCTGTATGGACAGACAACCACCAAGTATATCTAGTGGGGAAGACTAGAAAATCTCTAGGAATCCTGGCTTCTTTGGATTGGTCTTTTCCCAGAAGAGTTATTTTGAAGTTTTACAAGGTTCATAAATATAAGACACACTCAAGTTTAAGTATATATCTCCACCTCAATTCAACCTCCTTTTTCTTATTCAATTCAGTTCAGTTTAGTTCAGTTCAGTCGCTCAGTTGTGTCTGACTCTTTGCGACCCCATAGACTGCAGCATGCCAGTCTCCTCTGTCCATCACCAACTCACGGAGCCTACTCAAACTCATGTCCATCACATTGGTGATGCCATCCAACCATCTCATCCTCTGCCATCCCCTTCTCCTCCTGCTTTCAGTCTTCCCCAGCATCAGGGTCTTTTCCATTAAGTCGTTTCTTTGCATCAGGTGGCCAAATTATTTGAGTTTCAGCTTCAGCATCATTAAATCTAATGAATATTCAGGACTGATTTCCTTTAGGAGGGACTGGTTTGATCTCCTTGCAGTCCAAGGGACTCTCAAGAGTCTTCTCCAACAACACAGTTCAAAAGCATCAATTCTTCAGTGCTCAGCTTTCTTTATAGTCCAACTCTCACTTCCATACATGACTACTGGAAAAACCATAGTTCTGACTAGATGGACCTTTGTTGGTAAAGTAATGTCTCTGCTTTATAATATGCTGTCTAGGTTGGTCATAGCTTTTCTTCCAAAAAGCAAGTGTCTTTTAATTTCATTAATTAGTTAATATTTTTCTTGTTAGATATATACTTTTGTCTCTTGCTCTAAAGATTTTACTTAAAATTATTGTTAAAAAATTTGAGAATATTTTCATTCAGTCCAGGAAAGCTGAGGTTTATTTCAAACCAGAAAATAGACTTAAAATTTTCAACTTATAACATAAGCTTTCATCAGTTATTTCATAACACTGGAAATGATGCTAGATAAGTTTGATTCCAGTCATGTAGTTTACAGCTGAAGACAATGAGGGCAAAGATATTTAATTTCCCAAAATCATATAGCTAATTAGTGACAAGGCAGGAATTGTAAGTTCTTGGTTTTACAGACTAAGTCTGCCGATTTCTCTCACTTGCAGACCAAGCCCTTTGCTTTTTGTTGATCAGTTCAGTTCAGTCTCTCAGTCGTGTCTGACTCTTTGTGACCCCATGAACCAAAGCATGCCAGGCCTCCCTGTCCATCACCAACTCCCAGAGTTCACTCAGACTCACATCCATAGAGTCAGTGATACATCCAACCATCTCATCCACTGCTGTCCCCTTCTCCTCCTGCCTTCAATCTTTCCCAGCATCAGAGTCTTTGCAAATGAGTCAGTTCTTTGCATCAGGTGGCCCAAGTATTGGAGTTTCAGCTTCAGCATCAGTCCTTCCAATGAATATTCAGGACTGATTTCTTTAGGACGGACTGGTTGGATCTCCTTGCAGTCCAAGGCACTCTCAATAGTCTTCTCCAACACCTCAGTTCAAAAGCATCAATTCTTTGGGGCTCAGCTTTCTTTATAGTCCAACTCTCACATCCATACATGACTACTGGAAAAACCATAGCCTTGAGTAAACAGACCTTTGTTGGCAAAGTAATGTCTCTGCTTTTTAATATGCTGTCTAGGTTGGTCATAACTCTTTTTCCAAGGAGTAAGCATCTTTTGATTTCATGGCTGCAGTCATCATCTGCATGGATTTTGGAGCCCCCAAAAATAAAGTCTGACACTGTTTCCACTGTTTCCCCATCTATTTCCCATGAAGTGATGGGACTGGATGCCATGATCTTAGTTTTCTGAATGTTGAGCTTTAAGCCAACATTTTCACTCTCCTCTTTCACTTTCATCAAGAGGCTCTTTAGTTCTTCTTCACTTTGTGCCATAAGGGTAGTGTCATCTGCATATCTGAAGTTATTGATATTTCTCCCAGCAATCTTGATTCCAGCGTGTGCTTCATCCAGCTCAGCGTTTCTCATAGTGTGCTCTGTATATAAGTTAAATAAGCAGGATGATATACAGCCTTGATGTATTCCTTTTCCTATTTGGAACCAGTCTGTTGTTCCATGTCCAGTTCTAACTGTTGCTTCCTGACCTGCACACAGATTTCTCAATATGGGGCAGGTGGTATGGTCTCCCACCCTTAAGAATTTTCCACAGTTTGTGGTGATCCACACAAAGTCTTTGGCATAGTCAATAAAGTAGAAATAAGTGTTTTTCTGGAACTCTCTTGCTTTTTGATGATCCAATGGATGTTTGCAATTTGATCTCTTATTCCTCTGCCTTTTCTAAATCCAGCTTGAATATCTGGAAGTTCACGGTTCACGTTATTTTTACTGATGGTGTATCATAAAAATGACAAGGACTTTAGTTTTCTCTGCTTCTCTGAAATGTTCCTGCTGAGTCCTGGGACTCATATGCTGATCTACCTTTCTCCCTGAAAATTTCAGCAGCAAGTAGGGGCCCTGCATAGTGTGAGTTGATGCTCAAACTGTTTAACTGGACTCATCTATTAAAAGATATATAGATAAAAATAATCAACTCATTTCTCTATGAAGGAAAATCAAACCATTATACCTAAGTCCGATATTATGGGACTATCTAATTATATACACGATGGGTAGTGGTGTTAATAATGCCTATTTTTTTTAAACTTTTCATTTTTTATTGAGGTGTAATTGATTAACAATGCTGTATTAGTTTTGGGCATACAACAAAATGATTCAATTATACATATACATGTGGCTATTCTTCTTTACATTCTTTTCCCAATTCGGTTGTTATATTGAGCAGATTTCCCTGTCCTATACAGTAGGTTCCTGTTGGTTGTGTTCAGATAGTCATGTCTGACTCTTCATGACCCCATGGAATATAGTCCCCCAGATTCCTCTGCCCACAGGATTCTCCCAGAAATAATACAGGAGTGGAGTGCCATTTCCTCTTTCAGGAGATCTTCCTGATGCAGGGATCAAATCCATCTTTTATGTCTCCTGCATTGGCAGACGGATTCTTTGACACTAGTACCACCAGGAAGCCCTATTTTAAATATAGTAGTGCATACATTTGGAGAAGGAGATGGCAACCCACTCCAATGTACTTTCCTGGAGAATCCCAGGGATGGAGGAGCCTGGTGAGCTGCCGTCTATGGAGTGGTACAGAGTTGGACACGACTGAAGTGACTTAGCAGCAGCAGCAGCAGCAGTGTGTACATGCCAACCCCAAACTCCCTAACTACCCCTTCATTCCCTACTCTTACCCTTCTGGTAATCATAAGTTTGTTCTTTATGTCTGTGTGTCTATTTCTGTTTTATAAATAAGTTCATTTGTATTTTTTTTTCATGGAGGCAGCCTAAATAATGTCTGTTTTAATACACTGTTTTAAGGATCAAATGAGTCAGCATAGTGAAAATACCTGACATATAGGAGGACATAAGTGAATCTTCATGTCCTTTTTACTACTTAGCAGATGATATAGCCCCCCCAAATTGAAATAACACAAACACTGAGTCAAAGAGATATCACGGTAGACATAAACTAAGAGGTCAGAACTTTTGACAGTATTTAGACAAAAGAGAAATTCAAGATTTTTAACACTGACACTTTCTCAAATGTGTCCTGTTTGCTGCATCAGGTGCTTTAGTAGTTTGAGAGTCATTGAATTTTAGAGCTGGAATGAACCTTACATACATGCATGCTAAATCACTTTATTCGTGTCTGACTCTTTGCAACACTATGGACTGTAGCGTGCTAGATTCCTCTGTTCATGGGATTCTCCAGGCTAGATTACTGGAGTGGGTTGCTGTACCCTCCTCCATGGGATCTTCCCAACCCAGGGATCAAACCAGCATCTCTTCTGTCTCCTGCATTGTCAGGGTCTTCTTTACCACTGAGCCACCTGGGAAGCCTGGAATGAACCTTCAGTTCAGTTCAGTCACTCAGTTGTGTCTGACTCTTTGAGACCCCATGAATCACAGCACGTCAGGCCTCCCTGTCCATCACCAGCTCCCAGAGTTCACCCAAACTCATGTCCATTGAGTTGGTGATATCATCCAACCATCTCATCCTGTGTCATCCCCTTCTCCTCCTGCCCCCAATCCCTCCCAGCATCAGGGTCTTTTCCAACGAGACAACTCTTCATGTGAGGTGGCCAAAGTATTGGAGTTTCAGCTTTAGCATCAGTCCTTCTCGTGAACACCCAGGACTGATCTACTTTAGGATGGACTGGTTGGATCTCCTTGCAGTCCAAGGGACTCTCAAGAGTTTTCTCCAACACCACAGTTCAAAACCATCAATTCTTCGGTGCTCAGCTTTCTTCATAGTCCAACTCTCACATCCATACATGACCACTGGAAAAACCGTAGCCTTGACTAGACGGACATTTGTTGGCAAAGTAATGTCTCTGCTTTTCAATATGCTATCTAGGTTGGTCATAACTTTCCTCCCCAGGAGTAAGTGTCTTTTAATTTCATGGCTGCAATCACCATCTGCAGTGATTTTGGAGCCCACAGAAATAAAGTCTGACACTGTTTCCACTATTTCCCCATCTATTTCCCATGAAGTGATGGGACCGGATGCCATGATCTTTGTTTCCTGAATGTTGAGCTTTAAGCCAACTTTTTCACTCTCTTCTTTCACTTTCATCAAGAGGCTTTTTAGTTCCTCTTCACTTTCTGCCATAAAGGTGGTGTCATCTGCATATCTGAGGTTATTGATATTTCTCCCGGCAATCTTGATTCCAGCTTGTGCTTCTTCCAGCCCAGTGTTCTTATGATGTACTCTTCATATAGAGTGTACTTAATTTGAACTAGCTCTTCTCAAACTTGTCGCCACTAACATTTTGGTTCAGATCTTTTTCATTCCTGGGAGTGGCTATGGGGGAGGGGGGGTGTAACCCACACACTGTAGGTTTTTAGTAACATTCCTGATCTATACTCATTGATTTCAGTAGCACTCCCAAGCCCAAAGTTGTGATAACCGAAGCACAAGGTCAAATGTGTGCCCTTGGGGACAAAACTACCCCTAATTGAGAACCACATGTCTAAACTATCATTTTATTTATGGGGATCAGGACTATCAAGATTTGACTAGTGTCCCCTAAATAGGCTATGAACTTCAGTGAAGTGCAGAAGAAACTACAATAACTCTAGGAATCATGTAGATTAACTTAGGTTTCTCCTCTGCCTCTTACTTACTTCTCTTCTACTTGGAATATGTCACCTATCTGCAAAAATAATTCACTTGAATTTATCACTGGATTCTGGGCAGATTAATTAGGATAGTCTTTTTAATGTTTGGAAGTAATGCAACTTCACACACACAAATGTTTACGCACACAGATACACTTGTGTATTGTTATCATCAATAATCTCAGTTAAGAGCCAGATTTCAAATCCATTTCCCTTTTCCTTTATACATAATGCGATCCACTGAAGCAACACTGAGAGCTGCCTATAATACCAAGTTTCAGCCACCACCTGGATAAGAGTAACCTGGCAATGCTTGCTAAAATGCAGATACTCAGTCTTATTTTCAGTTAATTAAAAAAAATTCTGGAATAGACTTCTGAGTTGGTATGGTTAAAGGATAACCTTAAATGATGCTGCTGTTCCCTGTTGTTTCTAATCATTGACATCTTAATCATTTTCAGATATTTCTAAAATAATTTCTGTGATTTTCAAGTGTTATACTCCTCAGCTCATTATTTTCTCAAGCATCTTTTATTTGCCAAAAAAATCTTATTGATATACAATCTTGACTGTCACTCCACTGCTAAATTTCTTTAATGAGCCTTCTCCTCTGCAGTATAAAGTGCAAAAACTCTGTCATGTAGCAATATTCTTATATGTGAACGTTCCTTTTTCTACTTATAAACCCCATCGCCTGTATCTTTTTTCTTCTTCATGTCGCTCTCCCTTCATGATGTCATTTTGCCTGTCATAAATCACCCTTCCTGAAATGCATACCCCAGAACTCAAACTTGAGGCTTTAAAGTAATAAACTTTCTGAAACTCCCAAACATAGGTGATTCTCACAAATTGTGTGCTTTACAAATGATTTTCCTCTACTGTCCACAACATAAAATTGAATCCATCATTCAAATCTCATATGAAGATCTCTATAACTAGATACCCTTATCTGACTTCCAGAATGATCTCTGCGCACATTCCCCAACACTTTTGCTCTTTTTAAGTCCATTAATTATTGTTAGTATTGTTGTATAGTGAGTGTATGTGTGTGTGTGTACATGGGCTGTAAGATCAGAGTGTTCAGTGATACTGGAAATGGTGCATCTCCATTTGATTATTTTGTGTAGAGTCCCACAGTTGACATAGTGAAAATTTAATAAATATTTGTTGGAAGAATGAATGGTGCAATTAGTACAAGTAAAACTGTAATTGTAATATCTCATTATTCCATGGATAGCTTCTTTCTGAGGAGAACATGGTACAAATCAACTGTCATTAAAATATATTTTTAAAATACTGACATCAGGGTTATCTCAGTCACAGAATTGGCTATTTCCAAAAAGAATTATCTTTTCCTTCTTCTTTCACCACTAATATTTACTTTATATTATAATAATATTATGTTTCCTTGATGTAATGATCTGCATTACTCTTATTCCAAATGTTAGCCTCTCCTACCTGACTACCACATAATCACACCAGAACTAATCTCACATTTCCCCTAAAGGAGAAGCACTGTATACATATGATTTTCTTCTGAGGCCCATGCAGCTTTTAATTAACAGGATTTACTTACCACCTACTCTCTGTTGAACAAGAAGTGGATATAAAAGTAATTAAAGAAACAACTTTTGAACAATTTGAGTATATAACCATACATGTGTTTCAAAAGGAATAAAAGTACCTCCAGAGTGATGTGGTTAATTTACTAACCCTTTCCAATTTGGATATGTCTTCAATTCATATAGAAATTTCCTTTTTCTTTTCTTTACTCAACCAAACTACCAGTTTCAGTGCAATCCTTATGTCAACTCTTAATCTCATATCAAATAACTGTCATGTTCTAACATCAAGTTGAATGCTCACAGAAATAACTGTGTGTTCATATTTGCTCAGCATAAATAAATGGGAAACATTAATTTATTTAAATAAGCTATATTATAATTTCATTTTATATATTCACCTAGCAGACTTTTATTTTCCTTAATTGGGTGATATGCTTTGTTAAACATGAATCATTTGAAGAATAAATCATTCGTTTATCAGAAAGTTACACATGACTCTTGTCAAGTATTCCCAAGCAAGATAAATATATCAAAAATCTAAAGTAAGAACATAGTAGACATTTTCTTTTTGGTTCATATATAAAAAGAAAAAAAATCCATCATATTAAATTTAATGTACTTATTGAGAAACAACAAGAAACATTTGATTTTACAGAAAGTATCTTCAAGTATTTGCTTAGAACTTTCTCTTTTTTTATCAAAGGTACTGGTCAATACTTTATAGCTTTCTGAGCTTATGTATTCTGATCAAACTTTGCAATATAAAAGATTAAACTTCTCAGCTAATTACATGCCTGAAGGCACATTAACAATGCAAGTGTCAATGCTCTGTTAAAAATTCATTTTGCATTTTTAACACAGGCCTGATAGCAAAACTTTGAAGGCAACAAAGTGGAAAGAGTTACATTCTTATTTTAAAAGATAGTCTAGGAACCTTGAAAAATTGGAACTTCATTATTTCATATTATAGAGGTAGTATGAAATCAAAATGAATTTTTACATACTTAAAAATTTCACGGATCATTGAACTTTAGTGAGTGGACCATAAGAATCTTTTGGACCCACCTTTTCATTTTTCTGTTGAGATTATTAAAGAATAGAAAGATTTTGTCTTGTAGAGGAGTAGACAGAAAGATAGGTCTAATCCTCAGAAATATTAACTCTTAAACCAGGATACTTTCTGTAGTATCGTCACCTCTTAACACAGAAGAACTTATTTTAAGATGTTTAAAATATGCACTGCCGGTATACCTGTGGCGGATTCATTTCGATATTTGGCAAAACTAATACAATATTGTAAAGTTTAAAAATAAAATAAAATTTTTAAAAAAAGAAAAAAGAAAAAAAAATGCACTGCCTATTATGGACTGAATTGGTTCCCCTCCAAAAGTACATTGAAGCCCTAACCCTGTGTACCACAAAATGTGACTGGATTTGGAGACAAAGCATTTAAATGGGTGATTACATTAAAAGGACGCCTTTAGGATGGGTATGTGCATGCCAAGCTGCTTCAGTTGTTTCCGACTCTTTGCAATCCTACAAACTGTAGCCTGCCAGGCTCCTCTGTCCATGGGAATTCTCCAGGCAAGAATACTGGAATGGGTTGCCATGACCTCCAAGGAATCTTCCCGACCCAGGGATAGGACCCACTTCTCTAATGTCTCCTGCATTGGCAGATGGATTCTTTACCACTAGTGCTACCTGGGAAGCACCTTAGGAAGGGACCTAATCCAAACTCACTGGTGTCCTTATTTAAAAAAAGGGGAAATTTGGACACACAAAGAGATGCTTGAGGTGCACACACACAGACCAAAGATCTTATGAAGGCACAGGAGAAGGTGGCCATCTGCACGATGAGGAAAGCAGCCTCAGAAGAAACCAAGCCTGCTGACCCCTTGATCTTGGACTTCCAGCCTCTAGAACTGTGAGGAAATACATTTCTGTGGTTTAAGCCACTGAGCCTGTAGTACTTTTCTGGGGCAGCCTTAGCAAACTAATTCACTGCTTAACTTGTATAAAATATAATGTACATTTTGAGACAGAATTCTAGATGCTAATTGTTTTTTTAAGTTTAATCTCTTAACAGAACCCTGAATATGCATCAGAACATTCAATCTCATGTAAAAAGACTTTAATGTCTTAGATAAGGAGAAGTAATTTCCAGTTTACACTGAATAATGTTTTACATGAAACCAGCAAATTAAAACCAAGTTGGGTATGTGGAGCAGACCAGATAAAACTTGAAAATTACAAAGA
Source organism: Bos indicus (assembly GCF_029378745.1). NCBI lineage: Eukaryota > Metazoa > Chordata > Mammalia > Artiodactyla > Bovidae > Bos > Bos indicus. Next base: position 21,979,071 of record NC_091776.1, on the reverse strand, counting down.
GAGTTGAATATACATCATAATTGACTGCATAACAAAAGTGCACATTATTACAGAGATTAAAATAATAAACTGAATTCTACCTATTTTATAGATTTGAGAATATCAAAAATATGTTGTTTATCCAACTTTTTAAGTTAGAAACAGTAATGTGGATTTCTAATTTTCATATTGGCATGGTATGGACACAATATTAACTAATCTTCAAATTTTTTCAAATAAAAATTCTTAAGGAATGTGGAATTTTTGTTTTTATAAAATTATGGAAGGACCTAATATTGTCCTAAAGGCAGAAACCTAGAATTATGTTAGCTCTTAATTAGTAGTATGATCATAAGTACATGGCTTCCTTTTTCTGAGACTCAATTGCCATATATCTAAAAAAAAAAAAATTATTCTAAATGACCTCGATATTTTTTTTTTGTTCTAAAATTCATTCTGTGCTGAATGAATTATTTCTTTATTAGAAAAGCTGATATTTCTGACTAGTTGAATATAAATATATCCTTATTATACCTTAGGTGGGAAAAAAAGAGTCTTAAGAGAAAAAAAGAAACTCTTTAAATTCTATAATCTTCTTATGACTCAGAAAGAGAAAAAGTAAAAAATTGGCAGATGATTAATTCTTTAAGACATTTGCACCAATAATTCTCTCAAGGCATTTCCCAGGTTTTGCTGTGACAGCTAAAGTGCACCTCAATGCTGTCTAATCAGACTGCAGTGCAGTAAACTGAGAAACGGGTTTTGCACCTTTTCCCCCTACAGTTCCCTACAGATGGGACAGAGCAAGTGAGGGCAGACTTATAAACAGTTGCTGTAGAAAATCACTAAGAGATAAACAAAAAGCAAATGTTTTCTTAAGCAGTTGTTCTTTATGCACTTAACTTCTCTCAGCTGAAGTCTTGGGTCAAAATACTCCTAGTCATAAAGAGCTGTTGGTATAGCACAGAGAGGGTGAAGGAGAACATAACTGATTCTGAGTGGACATAATTTGAAATGACAAGAAATTTGACCTAAAGTGTAGGAGCTATGTCTTGACTTTGCAAGTAATTTAATAACATTGAGCCCTCAAATCAATAGAAGCAACAATTTAATATGTGTAAGATAAGTAGTTCATTCAATTATTCAATAAACATTTGTTGAGGACACAGATGTGCTACACACTTGTGCTATTTTTCTGAGATTAGAAAAGTGAAAGAAAGCTGCAACTGAATAATGGAGACTGAGAAGTAAAATGATAATTACAACCCTGGGAAGGACTGTCATGACAGAGGTATGCATGCGATTCTGTGGGGGTAAGTGAGGAGCATCTAATCCACCCTGGAAGAAAGTTATATTAGGAGCTTCCAGTGCCACTGACTTTTGTGCTGAGTCTAAAAGTATCTGCATGGCCTATCTATGCAGAAGTATTAAGAGAAAGCAGATTAGTGTGCACAAAAGGATTGCAATAACAATAACTGCCAGGAAAGATTGAATGTGATGCTGGTGTTAATATCTGTGTCCTCTAAGTTTCCATTTAAATCTTAAAACAAAGAAACACAAAATGCAGAAATGTGTAGTCCAAACAAACCTGGGCAAAAGAAAGGAGTGAAGGTATTATAGAAAGGTCTTCCTCACCCACTTGTCTAGAAAAAAATCATTTTCTTGCCCTGGGCGCTTCTGAGGGAAAGTACCTAGACTGTGCCAAATCTGATTTTATGTTCTCTGTTTCCTCCAAACACCATACATTGTATTTTAAATGTTGTGGTGAGATAAATGTAAATCAGTATACAATTCTCCCAGTGTCCACTGACATTCTAGCAACCCTCTGCCTGCCCCATGCAATAGATGCCATGATGTTCTCAAATTTGCTTGCTTCAATTTTCCCATTTTAGTACTAGATGTGACCAGTTCACCTTCTGGGTAAGAGCACAAAGACCATACAGCTCTCTAGGCTGCAGAGGGTATTATTTTGGCTGTGAAGTGAGTGAAGCATTCAATTTAAGTCACTATATTTACTTTAAGAAATAAATAGCAACAGCTCAAGGAAAAAACTTCCTCGAAAGCAATGCAAATTCCAACAGAGTACATGTAGGAAAGGCTTCCCTGGTGGCTCAGATGATAAAGAATCTTCCTGCAATGCAGGAGACGTGGGCTCAATTCGAGGGTCAGAAAGATCATCTGGAGAAGGGAATGGCTACCCCCTCCAGTATTCTTGCCTGGAGAATTCCATGGACAAAGGAGCCTGGAGGACCACAATCCACGCATGGGGTCTCATAGAGTCAGACACAACTGAACTAACACTTTCACATGTGGGAAATGAAACTGGTGGTGCTTCAACCCTGTTAGTTTTGGCCATCACTTATGACTTTAGAAGATTCTGCGCTTGGAGAATATACCTACCCTGACTAGTATAGAGTAAACACTGTTTGTTTAAAAATGAAGAAAAGCATTACTGGACAGTTTTCCAGCTGAGGCAACATATTTTAACAAGGAATCTAAATTGGGATGACTAGAGAGCAGTTGTTTTGTTCAGAGTCTCAGCAGGGGGACTGAACAGATAGATGAGGGAGATTTTTCTTGCCTGCGTTTGTGCATTAGGTCATCTAAACAAATGCTTATTTCACACGAAAGAGAAAGATCAATGGCAAATCTAATAGATGTGGGAAAAGAGTACCCTCTCTTTCTGTGTGTGTGTGTGTGTGTGTGTGTAGGAAGGAGGGACAGTTGGACAAATTATTAGCCAGTGGTCTTCCTCCACAATGTGTTATATATCCAAGTAATCTTATAAAAGATTTCTCTGATCTAAGCCCTAAGTTAGAGTTCAATTCAAATTCCTCTAAAAGTATTCATGCTTAATTTTATAATAAGCATTTTAAACAGCTTCCATATAATGCTATTATTTTTTCCTTTGTATAGTATAAAATACTAAAATTATCTTTTATCCTTAATTTTATGCACATATTTAACCACATTGATTATAATATGATGATCAGCTAGTAAGTATCTAATTTTGATGTCACAAGTAAGCTAATACTATTTTTCCTTAAAAATCAAAGTTTTACTGACTCAATATTAATATTTACACATGCAATAAGAAATAAGGGTTATTTTAAGCAAGGAAAAATATATTTTATGGGTTTGAATATATATAATGGACCCATTGTGACTATAGCAAGTATGTTTTCTTAAGCTCAGAATTATATTCCTCTTCTGAGGTTAATTTTGTCTCCTTAAACAGAAAAATAATGTATCATAGTAAGCTTTTGATGTCCTTGGAATAAGCCTGTTTTCTCAAATACTAACTCCCTTGCTTTACAAGAAATTACTTAGTATGTACATTTGAGAGTAGCATTGGCTTTTTCACAGCAGCACTATACTACCACATCTTATTTAAATCATTACAACCCTTTGCCTTTCTCTGATTCTTATATCTTAAAAGAACTCCATCCTCTAATTTGAAGCTATGTCTTTTTTTTTAAGAAATTGTCTGAAGCAGTCATCCACATGAACTTTTCAGTAGGTTTGTGACTTTCAGTCTTTAAACTGTCTGTGTTTCTGCTACTTGAAAAAACAAAAAAAACAGAGTAATACATTTGACTGGAAATAATTTCCAATGTGAGCATAATTTCCTGAAATTTCAAGAGATCAGAACAAATTGTTTCACATAGTATCCAGAAATGTAATTTAGTAAATGCTTATATGGTTCATTATTTAGTGAGATACCATTTTGTGGTCACAAAAAGATCATATAAGAAGTGGCATAAATGTAGCAGAATTTTATTTGTCTCTTATGGAAAACACCGTGGTGGCATTTGGTATCATGGTAGATGCTTCTATACCACCGGTCACACAAGAACCCTGTTTCCTTCCACTTGCTCTCCTGTCCCTGGAGATACTGTCCCCAGGTGCACAGGTGATTCTGCTGCCACTATCATGTCACATCCCAAGCTGTAGGAAACGGAGGAAGCAGAAGGCAAACAATATCCTTATAAATATACACTCGAGGAGTATATATATCATGTCATTTTAATTCTGTTTGCAATTAGTAGCATGCTCACACCTAACTACAGAGACTCAGAAATATAGTCTCTAATGTTATATTTGTGACCTCATGTTAACTCAATAACATGCAAGACCCTATTTCCGAATAAGATCACATTCATAGGCACTAAAGTTTAGAGCTTGGTATTATCTTTTCAGGAGACACTATTCAATCCACTACAAAGAAGAAATTCCTCAATTTTTTTCCTCCGTTTTTTCCTCCCATCCTTGTAAACCTATCTGCAGCACATCTATCCTTAATATTTTTATTAATTTAATAAAGATATAAATTTCCCCCACCAAGTTTCATTAAATAACCTAGATCTAGGTTTACATCCTGTCTAAAGCCAGATTTAACCATCCTCACCCTCTCCCCCCAGTGACCATCTCTTTCCCCTCAGGCTTTGCCTTTAATTCCATCTCATCTTAGTGAAAGTGAAGTCGCTCAGTAGTGTCCAACTCTTTGCGACCCCATGGACTGTAGCCTACCAGGTTCCTCTGTCCATGGGATTTTCCAGGCAATCGTACTGGGGTGGATTGCCATTTCCTTCTCCAGGGGATCTTCCCAACCCAGGGATCGAACCCGGGTTTCCCACATTGCAGACAGATGGTTTACTGTCTGAGCCACATAAACAAATAAATGAAAACTCTGGTCTCAAAATACACTTTGGCTAAGAATTGTTTTTCTTTCTCCTTTCATTATTTTCCTTCCAAGGATTCCACATGTAGTTTCCACTTTCCCAAATTCCCATTTATCACTTCGTCTAATCCACTGGGACTTTTATCTTGCCATTTCACTGAAGCAAAATGAGCAAGGTCCTTCAATTGCCCGATCCATGTATTACTTTAAGTTCTAATTTTACTTGACATACCTGTGGTATTATATTCTTCTTGTGACTTCTTTAATCTCTTTTTTTGGCTTCTAGGATGCTACTCTTACTTCATCATTCCTTGCTTCTCAATCTTTTCATAGGTTTCTCTCGCTCTTTTTCCTTCTGAAATGTTAGTATATACTAAAAGTTTTTGCTTTCACCTTTTCTCAAGCTCCATTTATAGTGTTGGCTACCTGACCTGCCTCTTAAGAAATCTGTATGCAGGCCAGGAAGCAACAGTAAGAACTGGACATGGAACAACGGACTGGTTCCAAATAGGAACAGGAGTACGTCAAGGCTGTATATTGTCACCCTGCTTATTTAACTTCTATGCAGAGTACATCATGAGAAACGCTGGACTGGAAGAAACACAAGCTGGAATCAAGATTGCTGGGAGAAATATCAATAACCTCAGATATGCAGATGACACCACCTTTATGGCAGAAAGTGAAGAGGAACTAAAAAGCCTCTTGATGAAAGTGAAAGTGGAGAGTGAAAAAGTTGGCTTAAAGCTCAACATTCAGAAAACGAAGATCATGGCATCCAGTCCCATCACTTCATGGGAAATAGATGGGGAAACAGTGGAAACAGTGTCAGACTTTAATTTTGGGGGCTCCAAAATCACTGCAGATGGTGACTGCAGCCATGAAATTAAAAGACACTTACTCCTTGGAAGGAAAGTTATGACCAACCTAGATAGCATATTGAAAAGCAGAGACATTACTTTGCCAACAACGGTTTGTCTAGTCAAGGCTATGGTTTTTCCTGTGGTCATGAATGGATGTGAGAGTTGGACTGTGAAGAAGGCTGAGCACCGAAAAATTGATGCTTTTGAACTGTGGTGTTGGAGAAGACTCTTGAGAGTCCCTTGGACTGCAAGGAGATCCAACCAGTCCATTCTGAAGGAGATCAGCCCTGGGATTGCTTTGGAGGGAATGATGCTGAAGCTGAAACTCTAGTACTTTGGCCACCTCATGCGAAGAGTTGACTCATTGGTAAAGACTGTGATGCTGGGAGGGATTGGGGGCAGGAGGAGAAGGGGACGACAGAGGATGAGATGGCTGGATGGCATCACTGACTCGATGGATGTGAGTCTGGGTGAACTCCGGGAGATGGTGATGGACAGGGAGGCCTGGCGTGCTGCGATTCATGGGGTCACAAAGAGTCGGACATGACTGAGCGACTGAACTGAACTGAACTGAACCACTACCTCTAAATTGCTGTTCACTTCCAAATCTTTAGCTCCAGGTATTCCCTGGTGACTCAGATGGCAAATAATCTGCCTGCAATGCAGGAGACCTGGGTTCTCTCCCTGGATTAGGAAGATGCCCTGGAGATACAACTAGAAAAGGAAGAAATGAAGAACCCCAGGGTTAGTAGAAGGAAAGAAATCTTAAAAATTTTTAAAAATTTTAAAAATTGCAGAAATAAATGCAAAAGAAACAAAGGAGACCATAGCAAAAGTCAACAAAGCCAAAAGCTGGTTCTTTGAAAGGATAAATAAAATTGACAAACCATTAGCCAGACTTATCAAGAAACAAAGGGAGAAAAATCAAATCAATAAAATTAGAAATGAAAATGGAGAGATCACAACAGACAACACAGAAATACAAAGGATCATAAGAGACTACTATCAGCAATTATATGCCAATAAAATGGACAACGTGGAAGCAATGGACAAATTCTTAGAAAAGTACAACTTTCCAAAACTCGACCAGGAAGAAATAGAAAATCTTAACAGACCCATCACAAGCACGGAAATTGAAACTGCAATCAAAAATCCTCCAGCAAACAAAAGGCCAGGTCCAGACGGCTTCACAGCTGAATTCTACCAAAAATTTAGAGAAGAGCTAACACCTATCCTTCTCAAACTCTTCCAGAAAATTGCAAAGGAAGGTAAACTTCCAAACTCATTCTATAAGGCCACCATCACCCTAATACCAAAACCTGACAAAGATCCCACAAAAAAAGAAAACTACAGGCCAATATCACTGATGAACATAGATGCAAAAATCCTTAACAAAATTCTAGCAATCAGAATCCAACAACACATTAAAAAGATCATACACCATGACCAAGTGGGCTTTATCCCAGGGATGCAAGGATTCTTCAATATCCGCAAATCAATCAATGTAATACACCACATTAACAAATTGAAAGATAAAAACCGTGTGATTATCTCAATAGATGCAGAGAAAGCCTGTGACAAAATTCAACATCCATTCATGTTATTGTTATAAAAGAAAGACTTTCTTTGGTCTTTTTAACAAAGACTTTATTATCTTACAAATGCATCCTCCACAGATTAATCTTTCATAAAAAGTTCTATAGTATTTAAATAAGCTTCCACCTGTCCATAACATAGTGTCACAAAGGATAAATTCTAAAGCAGATGATACTGCTTCTCCCATATTATAATCTTTGTCCACCCACCCAATACTCTGCCTTCCAGCCATACCAATCATCATGAGATTTAAATATGGTCATCATTTTATGGTCATTATATTTTTACTGTATTTGTCATTTGAGATATGGATTGAGTAGTTAGTTGTTAACACTGAAAATCAGTGTCAAAGGCTGATCACACATTAAAAAGATGGGATAAAATATAAAGAAGTTCTTTAAATCTGATCACTCATTTTGATTATGCTTGAAGTCAAACTACTGAAGTCATACTTCTTAAAAAGTTATATAAAATTGACAGTTAAAGAGAAGATCTGCAATATTGCTTTGGAGACAACTCTAAAGTCTTTGAAAATGATTATTGACTGAAATATTTAGTCTCAACAAGATCAAGGGAAGTACCATGCTACAAAGGAGAGAAGATGGTTTGAAAGAGAGCAAATAAGGAGAAATATGGAGTTAGCATTCCTTCTAGAATCCAGACTTAACAAATAATATTAATACCTTAGTCTACTGTGTTTTGCCTGTTTTATATCTCCATTAATGTTTGTTTGCTTTAATTATTATTTTCAATGTTGTATAACATATTTAATAATGTTAATTACATATACATTTAATATACCTAGTGAATGTATATGTAATTTATATAATATTAAAAGTATATAATTATTAAACATATATTAAATATATGTTATGTCTATATAAAATAAGTTTAACTTGCAAGAGAAAATGGCCTGGGATTAATTTTTTCTGGCTTATCTATAACCAAATTGTTATAGCCAGACTATCAGGTCCTTTATTTTCCAGGAATCTTTGACAGCTGTGATTTGTAATCAAAATCCTAGGGAAAAAAAAGGTAAATATGGCCACTGTGGGAAATAGTTTGTATTAATGACTTCTACCAATCCTGTTAGCTATGCACTCAAGTAGTTTCTCCCACAATGACTGAGCTTGACTTTAGCCAATTGAATCAGCCCATAAGATATTCACAGAGAATTTTAAAATATTTATATATTGAGGTTTCTCTTCTTGGAGACTAAGAGAAACTAAGGAAGCCCAAGCTAGCCTATAGGAAGGCCTTGTGTAGGAAAATTGAGGCAATGCGACTGACAGATTCCAGAAACTGACAATCAGGTCACTGGTCATCCAGGACCAACTAGTCCCCAACCAAAGTGTCAACAGACAACAAAAGTATGAGGTAGAATGGCTGACACCACATAAAGCAGAACAGTTTCAGTGCCTAAGTTGGTAACTTATATAGAGTAACAAGCATATAAATGGTTGCTTTTTCAAGCCACAGAATTCTTTTGGGCAGCAGTATATGATAAATACAGAAATTGGCTCTGGACTTGAGGTCTTACTGAAACAAAAATATAAAACATGAGATAATGTCTTCAAGATTAGGGGCAGGCACTAACCAAAAATGTTTTAGAAGGCAGTTTGTAATTTCTAGGTAAAACCAGAAAGAAGGTATGAAACTAGTTTTAGAGGCTGATATAAAGAAGACTCATATAGTACAAAAAAAAAAAAATGGTAAGCAGTATCACCTGAGAGCAACCAGGAAGACTAAAATAATAATAACAATAACCCAAATATTGTGGGTCTGGCTAAGTAAATTTCTAGGCAAAATGTTGAATATTTTAGTTATGAATTTCTGGCTGTACACAATACAGTAAATGACTTAAGAATTCTTTTTAAAAAGTAAGTATTCACTGCATAAAGAAAATTTAAAGAAAATCTAACTCAGTACATAGTATAAAACTGGAGTATAAAATTGTGTGAATCTCTTCCCCAGCTTCTCCATTAGGCAGGGTATTCCTTAATAAGAAATGACCTGAGGAAAACACACAGGACTGTGAAATAGACCCTCGGAGGCACAAACAGAACCTTGTGCGCCAGGACCCAGGGGAAAGGAGCAGTGATCTCACAAGAGACTGACCCAGACTTGCTTGTGCATGTCCAGGAGTCTCCAGCATAGGTGTGGGTTGGTGGTGGCCTGCTTCAGGGTTGGGGGCACTGAGTGGAGCAGTACATGCATGGGATCTTTTGAAGGAGGTCACCATTATCTTCATTACCTCCACCATAGTTAGGCCCCAGGTAAATAACAGGGAGGGAACACAGATCCACCCATCAACAAAAACCTGGATTAAAGATTTTCTAAGCATTGCCCCGCTCATCAGAACAAGAGCCAGGTCCCCCTCAGTCAGTCTCTCCTATCAGGAAGCTTCCATAAGCCTCTTATCCTTCTCCATCAGAGGGCAGACAGACTGAAAACCAAAATCACAGACAACTAACCAATCTAATCATATGGACCATGGCCTTGTCTAACTCAGTGAAACTGTGAGCCATGCTGTGTAGGGCCACCCAAGATGGATGGGTCATGCTGGAGAGTTCTGAAAAAATGTGGTCCACTGGAGAAGGGACTAGCAAACCACTTCAGTATTCTTGCCTTGAGAACCCCATGAACAGTATGAAAGGCAAAAAGATAGGACACTGAAAGATGAACTCCCCAGGTCTGTAGGTGCCAAATATGCTACTGGAGAACAGTGGAAAGAATGAAGAAAGAATGAAGAGATGAAGCCAAAGCAAAAACATCATCCAGCTGTGGATGTGACTGGTAAAGAAGCAAGGTCCTGTATACGAGACAGCAAAAGAGACACTGATGTATAGAACAGTCTTTTGGACTCTGTGGGAGAGGGAGAGGGTGGGATGATTTGGGAGAATGGCATTGAAACATGTATAATATCATATATGAAATGAGTCGCCAGTCCAGGTTCGATGCACAATACTGGATGCTTGGGGCTGGTGCACTGGGACGACTCAGAGGGATGGTATGGGGAGGGAGGAGGGATGAGGGTTCAGGATGGGGAACACATGTATACCTGGGGCAGATTCATTTTGATATATGGCAAAACCAACACAATATTGTAAATTTAAAAAAATAAATAAAATAAAATGTAAAAAAAAAAAAAAAAATCTAGTAACTGAAAAAAAAAAAAAAAGAAGCAAGGTCCGATTCGGTAAACATTAATACTGCATAGGAACCTGGAATGTTAGGTCCATGAATCAAGGCAAATTGGAAGTGGTCAAACAGGAGATGGCAAGAGTGAACATTAACATTTTAGAAATCAGCAAACAAATGGGCTGAAATGGGTGAATTTAACTCAGATGACCATTATATCTACTACTGTGGGTAAGAATCCCTTTGAAGAAATGAAGTAGCCATCATAGTAAACAAAAGAGTCCAAAATGCAGTACTTGGATGCAATCTCAAAAACGACAGAATGATCTCCATTCGTTTTCAAGGAAAACCATTCACTATCATGATAATCCAAATCTATGTCCCAACCAGTAATGCTGAAGAAGGTGAAGTTGAATGGTTCTATGAAGGCCTACAAGACTTTCTAAAACTAACACCCATAAAAGATGTCCTTTTCATTATAGGGGACCAGAATGCAAAAGTAGGAAGTCAAGAAACACCTGGAGTAACAGACAAACTTGTCTTTGGAGTATAGAATGAAGCAGGGCAAAGCATAATAGAGTTTTGCAAAGAGAATGCATTGGTCATAGCAAACACCGTCTTCCAACAACACAAGAGAAGACTCTGCACATGGACATTAGCAGATGGTCAACAGTGAAATCAAATTGATTATATTCTTTGCAACCAAAGATGGAGAAACTCTATACAGTCAGCAAAAACAAGACTGGGAGCTGACTGTGTCAGATCATGAACTCCTTATTGCCAAATTCAAACTGAAATTGAAGAAAGTAGGGAAAACCACTAGACCATTCAGATATGACCTAAATCAAATCCCTTATGATTATACAGTGAAGTGACAAATATATTTAAGGGACTGGATCTAATAGACAAGAGTGTATGAAGAACTGTGGATGGAGGTTTGTGACATTGTACAGGAGAAGGAATCAAGACTGTCCCCAAGAAAAAGAAATGCAAAAAGGCAAAATGGCTGTCTGAGGAGGCCTTACAAATAGCTGTGAAAGAAGAGAAGCAAAAAGCAAAGGAGAAAAGGAAAGATATACTTATTTGTATGCAAAGTTCCAACACATAGCAAGGAAAGATAAGAAAGCCTTTCTCTGTGATCAGTGCAAAGAAATAGAGAAAACAATAGAATGAGAAAGACTAGAGATATCTTCAAGAAAATTAGAGATACCAGGGGAACATTTCATGCAAAGATGGACACAATAAAGGAGAGAAATAGTATGGATCTAACAGAAGCAGAAGATATTAAGAAGAGATGCCAAGAATACACAGAAAGGTACAAAAAACATCTTCACAACCCAGATAATCACTATGGTGTGATCACTCACCTAGAGCCAGAAATCCTGGAATGTGAATTTAAGTGGGCCTTAAGAAGCATCACTATGAACAAAGTTAGTGGAGTTGATGAAATTCCAGTTGAGCTATTTCGAATCCTAAAAGATGATGATGTGAAATTGCTGCACTCAATATGCCAGCAAATTTGGAAAGCTTAAAAATGGGCACAGAGCTGGAAAAGGTTAGTTTTCAATCCAATCCAAAAGAGAGGCATGCCAAGGAATGCTCAAACTACCGCACAATTGTACTCATCTCAATGGGGTCGCTAAGGGTTGGACATGACTGAACAACTTCACTTTAACTTTTCACTTTCATGCACTGGAGAAGAAAATGGCAACCCACTCCAGTATTCTTGCCTGGAAAATCCCAGGGACGGGGGAGCCTGGTGGGCTGCCATCTATGGGGTCGCACAGAGTTGGACACGACTGAAGCGACTTAGCAGCAGCAACAGCAGCAGCACATGCTAATAAACTAATGCTCAAAATTCTCCAAGCCAGGCTTCAAAAATACGTGAACCATGAACTTCCACATCTTCTAGCTGGTTTTAGAAAAGACAGAGGAACCAGAGATCAAATTGCCAACATTTGCTGGATCATCGAAAAAGCAAGAGAGTTCCAGAAAACACATCTATTTCTGTTTTATTGACTGTACCAAACCCTTTGACTGTGTGGATCACAATAAACTGTGGAAAATTCTGAAAGAGATGGGAATACCAGACCACCTGACCCGCCTCTTGAGAAATCCATATGCAACTCAGGAAGTAACAGTTAGAGCTGTATAACTAACAACAGACTGGTTCAAAATAGGAAAAAGAGTCCCTCAAGGCTGTATATTGTCACCCTGTTCATTTAACTTATATGCAAAGTACATCATGAGAAGCCTTGGGCTAGAAGAAGTACAAGCTGGAATCAAGACTGCAGGGAGAAATAACAATAACCTTAGATATGCAGATGACACCACCACCCTTATGGCAGATAGAGAAGAAGAACTAAAGCACCTCGATGAAAGTGAATGAGGAGAGTGAAAAAGTTGGCTTAAAGCTCAACATTCAGATAACTAAGATCATGGCATCCAGTCCCATCACTTCCTGGCAAATAGATCAGGAAACAGTGGAAACAGTGGCAGACTTTATCTTTGGGGGCTCCAAAATCACTGCAGATCTTGACTGCAGCTATGAAATTAAAAGGTGCTTGCTCCTTGGAAAAAGAGTTATGACCAACTTACACAGCATATTAAAAATCTCATCTATTTCTGCTTTATTGACTGTACCAAAGCCTTTGACTGTGTGGATCACAATAAACTGTGGAAAATTCTGAAAGAGATGTGAATACCAGACCACCTGACCTGCCTCTTGAGAAATCCGTATTTCTTCAAACATTACTTTGCCAATGAAGGTCCATCTAGTCAAGGCTATGGTTTTTCCAGTAGCCATGTATGGATATGAGAGTTGGACTTTAAAGAAATCTGAGCATCAAAGAATTGATGCTTTTGAACTGTGGTGTTGGAGAAGACTCTTGAGAGTCCCTTGGACTGCAAGGAGATCCAACCAGTCCATCCTAAAGGAAATCAGCCCCAAATATCCATTGGAAGGACTGATGTTAAAGCAGAAACTCCAATACTTTGGCCACCTGATGCGAAGAGCTGACTCATTGAAAAAGACCCTGATGCTGGGAAAGACTGAAAGCGGGAGGAGAGGGGGAAACAGAGGATGAGATGGGTGGATGGCATCACTGACTCAATGGACATGAGTTTGAGTAAACTCTGGGAGTTGGTGATGGACAGGGAGGCCTGGCATGCTGTAGTCTATGGGGTCGCAAAGAGTGGGACACAAGTGAGCAATGAACTGAACTGAACTTGTCACTGTAAATACTTTCATAGGAACAGGGAAATTTTTGAGTTAGTGTTTGAAGATCCTCTTGTTTATATAAAAGTGTTCATAAGAATCTAAATATCAGTCCCTCAGCAGCCTGACAAACCCAAACTAGATAAAGGATTGCCTTAAAAATAAGCATGGCCTTGGCTTTGAATCATGGTGTATGTACCGATGAAATCCATATGTAACAGCACAAAGTTTAACATAACTGTATTTTAAAAGAATACCTAAAGACTGAACTGTAAAAAAACTGTGTTGATGCAACGTGAAAAAGTCCTCTACTTTTACAACTTTCTATGATTAGGAAACATTGTGAAAGTTTTTCATCTGCAAACACAGGCCATTATTTATGGAAAAAAGAATAATCTCTCAAAAGGCAGAACCAACAGCTCAGATGACAAATCCAAGCACCATGGAGAATAAATGAATAGGGAGTTTCACCAAAGAACTGGAGTTGGGCCCTAATCAAAAACATTTTTTCTGTTCCTAGAGTTGTTATTTGGTTGCTGAGTTGTGTCTGACTCTTTGCAACTGCAGGAACTGCAGCACGCCGGGCTTCCCTGTCCTTCCCTATCTCCCAGAGTTTGCTCAAACACATGTCCATTGAGTCAGTGATGCCATTCAGCCATCCTACCCTCTGTTGCTCCCTTCTCCTCTTCCCTCAATTTTTTCCAGCATCAGAGTCTTTTCCAGTGAGTCAACTCTTCTCATCAGGTAGCCAAAGGATTGGAGCTTCAGTTTCGGCATCATTCTATTCAGTGTTGATTTCCTTTAGAATTGATTAGTTTGATCCCCTTGATATTCAAGGGACTCTTAAGACTCTTATCCAACACCACAATTCAAAACCATCATGTCTTCAGCACTCAGCCTTACTAGAATGGGGCGGCTAAAATATGTGTCCAGCTGAATTTTTTTCTGTTAAACTTATTACTTTATTGAAGAATAATTGCTTTACAGAATTCTGTTATTTTTTGTCAAATCTCAACAGGAATCAGCCATAGTTTATATATATATATATATATATATATACATATATATATATATATATACACACACACACACACCTCCCCTTTTGAACCTCCCTCCTAGTTCCCTCCCCATTCCACCCCTCTAAGTTGATACAGAGCCCCTGTTTAAGTTCCCTGAGCCATACAGCAAATTCCCCTTGGCTATCTATTTTGCATATGATAATATAAGTTTCCATGTTGCTCTTTTCATACATCTCACCCTTTCCTCCCCTCTCCCCATGTCCATAAGTCTATTCTCTATGTCTCTTTCTCCATTGCTGCCCTGTAAATAAATTCTTCAGCAGCATTTTTCTAGATTGTGTATATGTGCATTAGAATATGATATTTATCTTTCTCTTTCTGACTCACTTCACTCTGTATAATAGAACTGACTGAAGTGTGTTCCTTTTTATGCCTGAGTAATATTCCACTGTGTATGTGTATCACAACTTCTTTATCCATTCATCTGTCAATGGACATCTAGGTTACTTCCCTGTTCTAGCTATTGTAAATAGTGCTGCAGTGAAAAACGGAATACATGTGTCTCTTTCAATTTTGGTTTCCTCAGGGCATATGCCTAGGAGTGGGATTGCTGGGTTATGTGGTAGTTTTACTCCCAGATTTTTTTTAGGAATGTCCATACCTTCTTCCATAGTGGCTGTATCAATTTACATTCCCACCAACAGTACAAGAGTGTTCCCTTTTCTCTACACCCTCCCCAGAGTTTATTATTTGTAGACTTTTTGCTGGCCATTCTGACCAGTGTGAGGTGATGTCTTATTGAGGTTTTGGTTTGCCTTTCTCTAATAATGAGTGATGTTGAGCATATTTTCATGTGTTTGTTAGCCATCTGTATGTCTTCTTTGGAGAAATGTCTGTTTACTTCTTTTACCCATTTTTTGATTGGGTTGTTTGTTTTTCTGGTATTGAGTTGTATGAGCTGCTTGTATATTTTGGAAATTAATCCTTTGTCAGTTGTTTCATTTGCCATTATTTTCTCCCATTCTGAGGGCTATAATTTCACTTTGCTTGTAGTTTCTTTTGCTCTACAAAAGCTTTTAGGTCCCATTTGTTTACTTTTGTTTTTATTTACATTACTCTAGGAGGTGGGTCATAGGACATCTTGCTTTGATTTAAGTCGTCGAGTGATCTGTCTATGTTTTGCTGTATGAGTTTTGTAGTTTCTGGTCTTACATTTAGGTCTTTAATGTATTTTGAGTTTATCTTTGTGTATGGTGTTAGGAAATGTTCTAATTTCATTCTTTTACACGTAGCTGTTCAGTTTTCCCAGCACCATTTATTGAAGAAGCTGTCTTTATCCCATTGTATATTCTCACCTCCTTTGTCAAGAGATACCCACAGGTGCATGGGTTTATTTCTGGGCTATCTATCTTGTTCCCTTGATCTGTATTTCTGGTTTTATTGCCAGTATCATACTGTCTTGATAACTGTAGCTTTGTAGTAAAATCTGAAGTCAGGAAGATTGATTCCTCCAGCTCCATTCTTCTTTCTCAAGACTACTTTGACCATTCAGGGTCTTTTGTATTTCCATATGAATTATGAAATTTTTTGTTCCAGTTCTGTGAAAAATGCCATTGGTAATTTGATAGGGATCACATTGAATCTGTAGATTTGCATTTGGGAGTATAGTCATTTTCACATATTTATTCTTCTTACTAAGGAGCATGGAATCTATCTGCTCATGTCATCTTTAATTTCTTTCATCAGTGTCTTATAATTTTCTGTGTACAGTTCTTTTGTCTCCTTAGGTAAGTTTATTCCTAGATATTTAATTCTATTTGTTGCAATGGTGAATAGTAATTTCTCTTTCTGAGTTTGCATTGTTAATATATAGAAATGCAAGTGATTTCTGTGTATTGATTTTGTTCCCTGCAACTTTGCTAAATTCACTGATTAGCTCTAGTAACTTTCTGATACTATCTTTAGGGTTTTCTATGTATAGTATCATGTCATCTGCAAACAGTGAGAGCTTTACTCCTTCTTTTCCAATCTTCATTCCTTTTCTTTTTCTTCTCTGATTGCTGAAGCTAAGACTTCCAGAACTATGTTGAATAATAGTGGTGAAAGTGGACACCCTTGTCTTGTTCCTGATCTCAGGGAGAATGCTTTCAGTTTTTCACCATTCAGAATAAAGTTTGCTGTAGGCTTATCATATATGTCCTTTACTATATTGAGGTAGGTTCCTTCTATGCCCATTTTTTGAAGAATTTTCATCATAAATCGGTGCTGAATTTTGTCAGTCTTTTTCAGCATCTATTGAGGCTTTTTCAGCATCTATTGAGATTATCATATTGTTTTTATCTTTCAATTTGTTAATATGGTGTATCACATTGATTGATTTGTGTATACTGAAGAATCCTTGCATTCCTGGAATAAACCCAACTTGGTGTGCTGCTGAATTCTGTCTGCTAAAATTGTGTTGAGGATTTTTGCATCTATGTTCATCAGTGATATTGGTCTGTATTTTTCTTTCTTTGTGTTGTCTTTGTCTGGTTTTGGTATCAGGGTGATGGTGACCTTGTAGAATGAGTTTGGAAGCGTTCCTTCCTCTGCAATTTTTTGAAAGAGTTTTAAAAGGATAGGCATTAGCTCTTCTCTAAATCTTTGATAGAATTCTCCTGTGAAGCCATCTGGTCTTGGGCTTTTGTTTTTGGGGAGATTTTTGATCAAAGCTTCAATTTCAGTGCTTGTAAATGGGTTGTTCATAATTTCTATTTCTTCCTGGTTCAGTCTTGGAGATTGAACTTTTCTAAGAATCTATGCATTTCTTCCAGATTATCCATTTTTTTGCCATATAATTGTTCATAATAGTCTCACAATCCTTTGTATTTCTGCAATGTCTATTGTAACCTCTCCTTTGTCATTTGTAATTTTGTTAGTTTGATTCTTCTCTCTCTCTCTTTTTTTTTTTTTTTTGATGAATCTGGCTAAAGGTTTGTCAATTTTATCTTCTCAAAGAACCAGTTTTTAGTTTTATTAATCTTTACTATTTTTTCTTTCATTTCTTTTTCATCATTTCTGCTCAGATCTTTATGATTTCTTTCCTTCTACTAATTTTGGGGTTTTTTTTGTTCCCCTTTTTCCAGTTGTTTTAGGTGTAAAGTTAGTCTGTTTGATGTTTTCTTGTTTCTTGAGGTAGGATTGTATTGCTATAAATTTCCCTCTTAGAACTTCTTTTGCTGCATCCCATAGGTTTTGAGTTGTCATGTTTTCATTGTCATTTGTTTCTATAAATTTTTTTAATTTTTCTTTTGATTTCTTCAGTAACGTGTTGGTTATTTAGAAATGTGTTGCTTAATCTACATGTGACCATGTTTCTTACCGTTTTTTTCTTGTAACTGTTATCTAGTCTCTAGCACTGTGGTCAGAGAAGAGGCTTGTACAATTTCAACTTTTTAAAATTGTTTTCAAGGTTTTTGATCATCTTTACTATCATTATTCTGAATTTTTTTCAGGTAGATTGCCTATTTCCTCTTCTTTCACATAGACTTCTGTGTTTCTAGTTTGTTCTTTCATTTGTTCAGCATTTCTCTGTCTTTTCATTATTATTTTTTTTAAGTCATTGTGTTTGAGGTCTCTTTTTCCCAGGCTTCAAGCAAAGTTGAATTCTTTCTTCCCTTTGGTTTCTGCCCTCCTAAAGTTGGTCCAGTGGTTTGGGTGAGCTTTGTATAGAGTGAGACTTGTGCTGAGTTTTTGTTTGTTTGTTTTTCCTCTGATGGGCAAGGCTGAGTGATGTGGTAATCCTGTCTGCTGATACTTGGATTTGGGTTTTTTTTTTTGTTGTTTGTTGTTTAGATGAGGCGTCCTGCACAGAGTGCTACTGGAGGTTGGGTGATGCCAGATCTTATATTCAAGTGGTTTCGTTTGTGTGAGTTCTCACTATTTCATACTCCCTAGGGTTAGTTCTCTGGTAGCCGAGGCTCTTGGAGTCAGTGCTCCAACTCCAGAGCCTTGGGGCTTGATCTCAAGTTTTGCATGGGTCTATATATTCTTTCGAGAATCCCTTGGACTGCAAGGCGATCCAACCAGTCTATTCTAAAGGAGATCAGCCCTGGGTGTTCTTTGCAAGGAATGATGCTGAAGCTGAAATTCCAGTATTTTGGCCACCTCATGCAAACAGTTGACTCATTGGAAAAGACTCTGATGCTGGGAGGGATTAGGGGCAGGAGGAAAAGGGAATGACAGAGGATGAGATGGCTGGAAGGCATCACCGACTCAATGGACGTGAGTTTGAGTGAACTCTGGGAGATGTTGATGTACAGGGAGGCCTGGCATGCTGCGATTCATGGGGTCACAAAGAGTCGGACACAACTGAGCAACTGAACTGACTGACTGACTACTGATATATTCTTTTTCACTGGTTATGTACCCCTGTCCACTCTCAGCTCGTGTTCTGCATGCACTTCTGTGTCTGAAGGTGCGTTCCTGATGTATCCATGGAGAGAGATGCACTCCACATCCACCTACTCCTTTGCCATATTGTTCTCTCCTGGATGAATTTTTAAATTGCTATGATTGTGTTCCTATGTGCTTTCCATAACTTCCATTTTTAAAATAGTAAAGTAAAAATCCTTTATCTTGTCCTCATTTTAACTTTGTCTGAAACAGACATCTTTTTGTTTTAATTCTAAAGACTGTGTATAAAGAGGAGAAATACTCAAGGAGTTATATTAAGAAATTTTATTTGTAACCTGATATAGTCCAAGTCCCAAGATCATGGAATTTAGACTATATGCCTTATTATTTGAGGTTTACGATATTTTAGAAGGGGCTAGTGAATTATGAATATGAATCATTAGAGTCATATTGTATTGTAGGTTATTACATTAATATCCAGCCATGAAAATGGCTTCTCTCATAGCTCAGTGAGTAAAGAATATGCCTGAAAGGCAGGAGACCCACATTTGATTCCTGGGTTGGGAAGATCCCCTGGAGAAGGAAATGGCAACCCACTTCACTATTCTTTCCTGGAGAATACCATGGACAGAGGAGTTTGGCAGGCTGCAGTCCATGGGGTCATAAGAGTCAGACATGACTTAGTGACTAAACCACCACCATGAAAATTATATCTCATGGTTATCCAGACCATTATGCAGACTCTTCCCATAACAAATCTAAGCTTGGTCATTCAGCTTGTTTTGAATTATATGAGAACAATTAATTTCCATAATGTGTATCTAGTATGTTTGACTTATTCTAATGTATTATACCATCATTATACCAAAGGGACATTGAAAAATGTGACAGACGTAGAGGCTTGATTACCTCATGCACTGACACTTGTCCTTTTGTAACTCAGTGACTATATAAGGAACCCTAAGTTAGTTGCTGGAGAAGCCATGTGCAGAATATTTTGAACAATTTATTTTGATAATGTATATCTGTTTGTTATAATGATGATCAATACATTAGAATAAGTGTATATTTCTCATCCTAAGAAATTTAAGTGTTTTTATAAGGAAAAATGAGACTATCTATCATCTATCACCAAAATGTACAGTGTTGGTATGTATTATTAGTGAAAAAGGACACAAATAGCTTTTAAGTAAATTTTAAAAAGCTAATCAAATTCAGATCTATTTTGTCTTATCACAGTGCCTATAACATTCAGTATGCTTTCAATATTTTAGTTATCATTATTATTAAGAATATTTTTATACTAGCAAAATCTCCACAAGCACTATGAAGTATAAGTCAATTTTGTCTGTATTTAACTGCAATTCTATTCCAAAGGTAATTGACTCTACAATTTGTTTTACTTATTCTCGGGCAATCAGAATATATGTCTGGTGATGATGCTTAAAAACATAAAAATTTCTGTAAAAACCATGCTGCAAAGCATATAAAATTCACTGAAAATAACAACTTCATAGGGGTGCTTTCATTATAATTAATTTGCAACTCAGAAATGCTTTAAAGACGGCTTTCTAGAGATAAATCTTGAAGCATGGCAAGCTTACAATACAGTTTTCTATGCTCATCAAATATGAATTGAGCAGATTATTATGATGTTAGTTTTGAAATATAGCACACCTGTGTGAAGCACTATTATACTTGTCTAGATCTAATTTGCATAATGTCAATCATTTAGCATTCAATGGAATGCCTTTATTTTAAATTAAAATAATGTTTTTTAACTTCAAAATAAGTAAGATTATGATTAAACTTGTATTTCCTGATCTGTAAATCATTTTTATTCTTTATAAAAGTCACTTATGTGCATAATTATTTCACACATTTAAGGTTAGGGATGTGATTATAAAAGGAGACTTTTAATTGAAATGTAGGTAACACAATGCTGTGTTTTGTATAAAGAGGTTAAATTCTGACAGGGTAAAAATGAATATAATAGAAGTTCCTCCTCCCAATTTAATATCCACAAACTTTAAAATATCAAGCTTATACTGTCATGCAATCATCACCTCTTAGTGGAGAGCCCCCATGTCCCTTTATATTGATTTTGTTTCTATTCAGATTATGTTAAACTTTTGCCATATTGTCCATGAGTCATGCCAATTGTGGGCACAGGATAGCAAGATAAGTTAATAGTCACAGAAGATAAAATGAGTGAAATATAGCTCATATCATAAAAGCATTGTTGCTAAATTCAAAGAAATGCTTGGATATTCATACAATGTATGTCCTGTTTGAAGATACTGGTCACAAAGCAAATTCATGAAGTAGGCCCTAATTTTTTAAAAACTGATAACCCAAACTACTAAGAAGCATTTGAATTATTAGCAAATTTTAGAAAAGACAAGACAAAGAAAATATATGGTCACTGTTTATAGAATCTCCTCTCTTGGTGATGCCTAACAAACTGTTCCCATTGGTTCATTCCTTCAGTCCTCAATTGTGTTTTCATCTACCCGATGGTTTGCTTCATGCTGAAAATGGATGAATAAGACATAGTGCCCATCTGCAAAGCTATTGCAGGCAACTCTATTATAATAACAGTCCAAAATAAGTAGAGCTCATGAACGGGTGCTATGGATACACAGAGGAAGGGATTCTTTCTCTGATTTTGAGATCAGGTGAGCTTTCTAGAGAAGACATTGCTTGGACTTAGGTTTTGAATAATTAGTAAAGCATATGTGAATGGAAATAAAGTAGCCTAGGCAGGTGTCGGAGTAATGTCTGTGTATTCATGAAGTTATCCAGTTGACCCTGATGAGGGCTTCCTCTACGTGAAGCTAAAGGTGTGTACGGAGATGAAACAAGCTTTTAATAGTGATGTTACTCTTGCATATCTTTTGCAGTTTTGACTTTGATGTAGAAAATACTCATATTATTTTGTTAACTGATCACATAAAATGAATAAGCAATGCTGGCAAAAGAAAGAAATTATGCAAATTGATATGAGATAGAGCAAAGTATTTGATAATAGGGTGTATGGATGAATCTAAAGGTTAAGTGGGAAATGAAGATATCATGGGGGTTACACTTTGTCTGAAGGTGTGAATCTACTCTTGTTCAGGTGTATTATCACAGAGATATTAATGGCTTTAATACTCTGTCTTTCTTGATCAAACCAAAATTCAGATTAAAAGCATTCATACTGACTACTATTTTATTTTTAACAGTCTTTCACTTTTCACTCAAGTGCCCTTTTGCCATTTAGTTGGTATTCATGATTATTTCCCATAAGCAGTAGTATCTTTCCATAAAGTAGGCTGCCATACCTAAAGAGATACATTTATCTTCCTTGGTATAAAAACATATCTGTCTCAGTCTTCTCTAACTGATTCAGGCACTTTATTGACATTCAGGGAGTGACAAATCCAGCTAAGGAATATCAGTTACAGAGAGCTTCTTTAATAAGCTTTTTTCTTTATATATTTCATGTTCTATATAATAGGGGTAACATATCTGGTCTCATGTAAATATTTGGAGTAGTTTGATAAATTTTATAAGGTTCAAAAGCATGCAAAACTAAACAATAAGTAGATGAATCATTTATACATGATAAATGCTTTTTAAGAGAGAGTTAGGAAAATTCAGAATAATGATGACCTTTTTCATGAAAGGAGGTGATAATTTCAATATTATTGAGCATATTCTTTTTCTAAAATTTTGTGGTGAGTTATTGGTATTCATTTTCATTTTAATTATGATGATTCAAAAACTACATTTATGTTATATACTTTCTCCTGATTCTTTCCATTTAAAATCATTTTAAAGCTTTGGATTGCAGATAAAGAGTACTAACTCTAGTCTCAATTGGACCATTGACAAATTCTGTGATATTTGACATGGAGCTGAATAGTCTCTGGCTATAGCATCATGTATAAACTAGGCATCTAAGCTGTATACATTCAATTGTCTTTTCCACATACTATGACTTTTAACATATAATAGAAAAATCACTGTATTAATAAAGAGAACTACAAAAAAAGAGGCACAGTATTTAACAATGAGGATTCTGAAGTCAGAGAGACAAGATTTAAGCCATATTATCTTTTATCTTTGTGACAATACACAACACAATTATGCAAGACCTGGCTTCCTATCGGATACTAATGAATAATGAACATTTATTATTATGCATATCTGGTATGTGCTGAGGTCTCAATAAATATATATTATGCTCTATGTATATATTCTTTTTCCATTTAAATTTCATCACAAGGCAATGAAATATGTGCTGCTATAATCTCCCTATGAAAATAAAAACTTAGAATGTTAAGCTTCCATCAGGAGGAGCATTCAAACACAAGTCTTTCTTTCTGCAGAGATCTTAATTAATATAAAAATTTTCCCCAATAATAAAGTGTATAGAAACATGTGTGAAAACAGCTCTCAATAAATAGTAGATGTTATATTTACCAGTTATCTTGATTATAATTGACATCAGAGAAGCATTGTCAGCAGTGCAGCCCCAGTACTGGTTTTCTTCAAAGGAGTAATCATAGGAGTATGATATCATCCTGTTTGTTTCACCCACTCACATGATTTTGGCCGATTAAACAATACTGCTGCTGCTGCTACTAAGTCGCTTCAGTCATGTCCGACTCTGTGCGACCCCATAGATGGTAGCCCACCAGGCCCCCACGTCCTTGGGATTCTCCAGACAAAAATACTGGAGTGGGTTGCCATTAAACAATACTACTCTGAGATAAATTTAAGAAATTAGGAAGAAGGTGAGCAGAAAAGGAAACTACAAATTAAAGTTGCTTTAGATGTAATTGTTTTGTCTCCCCAGAATGAACTTACCCCATTTTGGAGTTCAGATTGTTCCTATGTTTGGATGGGGTTTTCCCTACTGACCCCTGTTTTTGGCTCTGTGTGCTCCTGACTGAGGTGGGGCTTTTCAGACTGGAGCACAGGTTTTCAGAGTCCCTGGACAGTTGAATCAATCTGTATCATCATCAGAGTACTCATAAGTTTCACTTTGGAAGATAAGTAGGTCAATCAGTTCAGTCGCTCAGTCGTATCCGACTCTTTGCGACCCCAAAAATTGCAGCACTCCAGGCCTCCCTGTCCATCACCAGTTCCCGGAATCCACCCAAATCCATGTCCACTGAGTTGGTGATGCCATCCAACCATCTCATCCTCTGTCGTCCCCTTCTCCTCCTGCCCTCAATCTTTCCCAGGATCAAGGTCTTTTCCAAAGGGTCAGCTCTTCACATCAGGTGGCCAAAGTATTAGAGCTTCAGCTTCAACATCAGTCCTTCCAGTGAACACCCAGGACTGGTCTCCTTTAGGATGGACTGGCTGGATCTCCTTGCAGTCCAAGGGACTCTCAAGAGTCTTCTCCAACACCACAGTTCAAAAGCATCAATTCTTTGGAGCTCAGCTTTCTTTGTAGTCCAATTCTCACATCCATACATGACCACAGGAAAAACCATAGCCTTGACTAGATGGACCTTTGTTGGCAAAGTAATGTCTCTGTTTTTTAATATGCTGTCTAGGTTGGTCATAACTTTCCTTCCAAGGAGTAAGCATCTTTTAATTTCATGGCTGTAATCACCATCTGCAGTGATTTTGGAGACCAGAAAAACAAAGTCAGCCACTGTTTCCACTGTTTCCCCATCTATATGCCATGAAGTGATGGGACTGGATGCCATGATCTTAGTTTTCTGAATGTTGAGTTTTAAGCCAACTTTTTCACTTTCTCAGGTGTCCACCATTTTATTGTGCTTCACTTTATTGAACTTTGCTGATATTCTGTTTTTCAAAAATTGAAGATTTGTGGCAACTCTATGTAAAACAAGTCTATGGATATTTTTACAACAGCATTTGCTTGTTTTGTGTCTGTTTATCATAGTTTGGTAATTCCTTCAATATTTCAAACACTTTCATTTTATATATATATATATATATATATATTTGTTATAGTGATCTGTGATCAGTGATATCTGACATTACTATTGAAATTGGTTTGGGACAAGCCACACCCATATAAGATGGTGAACTTCATAAATGTTGTGCATATTCTGAGTGTTCCACTGACTAGCTTTTCCCCAGTTTTTCTCCCTCTCTTCAATTCAGTTCAGTCGTTCAGTCATGTCCAACTCTTTGCAACCCCATGAATTGTAGCATGCCAGGCCTCCCTGTCCATCACCAATTCCCGGAGTTCACTCAGACTCACGTCCATTGAGTCAGTGATGCCATCCAACCATCTCATCCTCTGTTGTCCCCTTCTCCTCCTGTCCCCAATCCCTCCCAGCTTCAGAGTCTTTTCTAATGAGTCAACTCTTCACATGAGGTGGCCAAAGTACTGGAGTTTCAGCCTTAGCATCATTCCTTCCAAAGAAATCCCAGGGCTGATCTCCTTCAGAATGGACTGGTTGGATCTCCTTGCAGTCCAAGGGACTCTCAAGAGTCTTCTCCAACACCACAGTTCAAAAGCATCAATTCTTCGATGCTCAGCCTTCTTCACAGTCCAACTCTCACATCCATACATGACCACAGGAAAAACCATAGCCTTGATTAGATGGACTTTTGTTGGCAAAGTAATGTCTCTGCTTTTGAACATGCTATTTAGGTTGGTCATAACTTTTCTTCCAAGGAGTAAGCGTCTTTTAATTTCATGGCTGCAGTCACCATCTGCAGTAATTTTGGAACTCCCAAAAATAAAGTCTGACACTGTTTCCACTGTTTCCCCATCTATTTCCCATGAAGTGGTGGGACAGATGCCATGATCTTTGTTTTCTGAATGTTGAGCTTTAAGCCAACTTTTTCACTCTCCTCTTTCACCTTCATCAAGAAGCTTTTTAATTCCTCTTCACTTTCTGCCATAAGGGTGGTGTCATCTCCATATCTGAGGTTATTGATATTTCTCCCGGCAATCTTGATTCTAGCTTGTGCTTCTTCCCTCTCCTCAGGTTTCCTATTTCCTGAGACACAACAATATTGAAATTAGGTCAGTTAATAACCCTGCAATGGACTCTAAGTGTTCAGGTAAGAATAGTTACCTGTCTATCTCTTTAAATGAAATGCTAGAAATGATTAAGCATAGGAAGTCTTGTTGAAAGCTGAGGTAGGCTGAAAGCTTGGCCTTTTGTGTAAACAGTTAGCCAAGTTGTGAATCCAGAGGAAAAATTCTTGAAGGAAACTTGAAATGCTATTCCTGTAAACATACAAATGGTAAGAAAGCTAAATTGTGGGCTTGGAGAAAGTTTTAGTGACCTGGATAGAAGATCAGACCAATTACAACATCCCCTTAAGTCAAAACTTAATCCAGAGCAAGACCCTAACTCTCTTCAGTTCTGTGAAGGCTGAGAGAGGTGAAGAACCTACAAAAGAAAAGTTTAAAACTAGCAGAGGTTGATTCATAAGATTTAAGGACAGAAGACATCTTTATAAAAGTGCAAGGGGAAGCAGCAAGTGGGTATGTTGAAGCTTCAGCAAGTAAAAGATCTAACCGAGATAATTAACTTCATTAAACAACAGATTTTTTAATGTAGAAAAACCAACCTTCTATTGGAAGAAGACACCACTAGAAATTTCATAGGTAGAAAGGAGAAGTCAGTGACTGGCTTCAAAGCTTCAAAAGACAGGCTGACTCTCTTGTTAGAGGCTAATGCAGCTGATGAAGCCAGCGTTCACTTGCCAATTCAAAATTCTAGGACTCTTAAGAATTATGCTAAATCTCTGCTGCTGCCCTATCACTTGAACAACAAAGCCTGGATGAGAGCACATCTGTTTATAATATGGTTTACTGAATATTTTAAGCCCAGTGTTTAGGCCTGATGTTCAGGAAGAAAATTTATTCCTTTCAAAATATAACTGCTGGTTGACAGTGCACCTGGTCACCAAAGAATCCTGATGGAGACGTTCAAAGGGATTAATGCTGTTTTTGTCACTGCTACTACCACAACATCCATTTTGCAGCCCATGAATCAAGGAGTCATTTCAATTTTCAACTCTTAGTACTTAACAAATATATTTCATAAAGCTATACCTGCCATAGACAGTGGTTCCTCTCATGGATCTGGGCAGTCATTTGAAAATCTTCCAAAACGGATTAACCATTCTAGATGTCATTAAGGACATTTGTGATTCATGGAAAGAGGTCAAAATATCAACATTAACAAAAAAGTTTGGAAGAAGATGAGTCCAGTCCTTCTGGATAACACTTAGGGCTTCAAGATTCAGTGGAGGAAGTAACTGCAGATATGGTGGAAATAGCAAGAGAATTTAAATTTTAACCGGAGCCTGAAGATGTGACTGAATTGCTTCACTCTCATGATTAAACTTTAAAGGATGAGGAGTTGCTTCTTACTGATGAGCAAAGAAAATAATTTCTTTGAGATGGAATCTAATGAAGATGCTGTAAAGATTGTTGAAATGACACAAAAAGATTTAATATATTACATAAAGTTAGTTGGTAAAGCAGCAGGAGAGTTTAAGAATCTTGTAAAACAGTCTACCATGGGTAAAATACTACCAAACAACATCGCATGATACAGAAGAATCATTTGTGAAAGGAAAAGTCAATCAATGTGGCAAATTTCATTACTATCTTTTTTTTTTTAAAGGAACTTCCAAAGCCACCCCTACTTTCAGCAACAACCACCCGGATCAGTCAGCAGCTATACATGAGGCAAGATCCTCCACTAAAAAGAAATGCAAATGATGTTTAGCATTTTGTAACAATAAAGTATTTTTAAAATTAAGGTATGTATATTGTTTTTTTTAGACATAAAGCTATTGTACACCTAACAGATTTCAGTGTAGTATAAACATAAATTTTACATGTATTGGGAAACCAAAAAATCTGTGTGACACACTTTATTACAATATTTGCTTTATTCTGTTCCAGGTTCTGGAACAGAACCTGTAATGTCTCTGAGGTATGCCTATATAGATAATTGATAGATGAGAGATGGATATATTATAGATAGATAGTTCTTAGGAATTGCTGATTCTTTTGATTTATGTTAGTGTCTCTAAGATTGTCCATACAGTCAGAAGACCTAAATAAACATTTCTCCAAAGAAGGCATACAGATGGCCAACATGAAAATATACTCAGCATCACTAATTATTCAAGAAATTCAAATCAAAGCTACAATGAGGTAGCACCTCACACCAGTCAGAATGGCATTCATCAAAAAAAATTCACAAACAATGAATCCTGGAGAGGTAATGGAGAAAAGAAAATCTTTCTACACTGTTGGTGGGAATGTACATTGATATAGCCAATTCTTAGGAGAGGGGAATGGCTACCCACTCCAGTATTCTGGCCTGGACAATCCCATGGACTGTATAGTACATGAGGTTGCAAAAAGTCAGACACAACTGAGCAACTTTCACACACACATAGCCAATTCTATGGAGAACAGTATGGAGGTTCCTTAAAAATAATAAAATAAAACTACCATATGATCCAGCAACCCTACCCCTGGGCATATACTCAGAGAAAACCATAAGTCCAAAAGATACATGTACACCAGTGTTTATTGAAGCACTATTTACAATTGCCAGGATATGGAAGCAACCTAAATGTCCATCAGTAGAAGATTGGACAAAGAAGATATGGAATATATGGTGTAATATTAGTCATAAAAAGGAATGAAATTGGATCATTTGCAGAAACATGAATAGACCTAGAGACATACAAGTGAAGAAAGTCAAAAAGATAAAAACAATTATAGTATAATATTGCTTATATGTGGAATCTAGGAAAACACTACACTTGCAAAGCAGAAATAAAGACACAGAGGCAGAGAACAGATGTATGGATACTGGTGGGTAATGGGGGTGAGATGAGTTGGGAGAATAGGATTGAGGTATATACAGTACTGTGTATGAAATAGATAACTCATGAGAGCCTACCGTATAGCACAAGGAACTCTACTCAATGCTCTGTGGTGACCTCAATGGGAAGGAAATTAAAAAAAAAAAAAATAGGGGTTGGAGATATACAGGCTTTAAGAATTTTATATATATATATATATATATATATATATATATATATATATATAAATGTATTAAATAGGCCTCCCTGGTGGCTCAGCAGTAAAGATCCACCTGCAACACAGGAGACGTGGGTTCAATCCCTGGGTCGGGAAGACCCCCTGGAGGAGGA
Organism: Bos indicus; assembly: GCF_029378745.1. Taxonomy (NCBI): domain Eukaryota; kingdom Metazoa; phylum Chordata; class Mammalia; order Artiodactyla; family Bovidae; genus Bos; species Bos indicus. The sequence continues at coordinate 21,950,004 of NC_091776.1, read as the reverse complement.
CATGACAACCCACTCCAGTATTCCTGCCTGGAGAAACCCATGGACCAAGGAGCCTAGTGGGCTGTAGTCCATGGGGTCACAAAGAGTCAGACATGACTGAAGTGACTGAGGACACACACACACAACACACACACACACACACACACAGATCTATACACCTATATAGCTGGTTCACTTTGCTATACAGCAGAAACTAACACAACATTGTAAGACAACTATATTTCAATAAAAAATTTAAAAAGTAAAAGTCCATACAATTAAAAGACTGAATCAAAGAACTGGGCTTTAAGAATAATTATATTTAACTACAAATTATGATAATAAAGATAAATAGCCATCAAACGGACCACACCTCTCAGGAATACTACAGAACTTAACTCCTACCACCAAGACTGGTCAAATTTATTTAATAATCAGAGTTTAGGGTATACAATACCAGCTTTAGAAATGTGAACTCACAAAGCTGCTCATATTTATGAAGAATGAAAATTGTAATTAAAAATAACATATAATATCTCATATATGAAACATAATAAATTTGTTGTTTTGCCAACCTTAAATGATCTTGTGGAAATCCCTATCTTCACTTGCTTTCTTTTATCCATATATACATTCAAAAATAAAAGGTAGCTTTAAAATAAACCTACAATAAATAAGCTGGATAAAACTACTTTTTATACAGTTATTTGGGGGCCAATCTCTATCTTTTCTTTAATTCAGTAGTGATATATGGAAATTTGGGAAACGAAATGTTAATTTTTTCACTAATTGATTCCGTTCAGGAGAGATTTCTCAGAGATATAAAATATCAAACTCTGTTACTTGAATACAAAGGTACAATAAAAATAAACAGTAAGTGTCATGTTTTGCCTGAGAGGTAGAGATGGTGTGCTGAGCAGTGTGGGCACAGGCCTGTATTTACTTTTTAACTGTGTGAACCTTTGCTATAAGTGCCCACAGTGAAGGGCACCCTTGACTCCTGCTAACTTTCCTTCATTCATGGTTGGCTTATTATATTTCTTTTATACATGGCTATTGGCAGCAGCAGACATAACATTTTAACATGCATTGAGCCTGCTTCAAGCATTTTAATTGGTTTAAAACTGTTGGTAGCATCTTTTACTGTATTAATTTATTGCTTTAGCTTCAGTCAACTGAAACCTTTGCCAGATGGTAGTGCAACCACTGCATACAGAACAGGAGACTGAAGGTATTTATAGGATGCAAATGCCTCTTTTTCATTAAGTATTCATGAACTTTCTCTTAATGATTATATTGAAAAAGTACCATGAAGGTTGAGATTCATCCCTTGTGAAAATTAATAATCTAATTTTGCAAAATGACAGTTTTGTTTGAATATGATGGAAGACATAGCTTTTGAGCGATACTAACAATTATGAAGAAAGGGTATCTGTTCAATGATTTTGTTTTGTTAAGATTCAATGAAATTCAAAAATAGCAGACTTAAGAGTAAATGCCCCTCATGGCATGAAATAAGAGAGCCTAGTGTTTGTTTATGCCATAGGTTTAAAGCATTACATATTCATTCATTTAGTTACAGAAAACACACTTTACAGGAGTTATGTCCTAGCCAATGTTTCTCACAATAGCATTAACTTAAAATTGTTTCAATAAAAATAGTGTTATTCTCAGGTAAAATAGGACACTCTAAAGTGTCACACACATACACACATAGCATCAAAATAATGTTAAAAATTATTTTTTATTTCAATCAATCAAAATGTTGCAGCTTTTAGAATCTGTTGCTCAGGACTGCATGTAAGCAACTTAAATGCAAATTATATTGCTAGCGCTTAAGGGAAACAGATTGTGTACATTTGAATACCTTTCCTCTGAAAGCAAATCTAGTTATCAAAAAGGCAAAATAAGTTTACAAATGTGGTCTATATACATATTTCTAAGTTGTACCCAGATGGCCAGAATCCAAATACTCATGGCTGAAATTCTACATAAATACTGCAAACATTTGTGCATCCATCAGTTTTTACTGTGTAGAAATATGGGTCTTCATGATACTGCTTACTTATTGTATACAGGGCAGTGCTGCTGAGATCTCTGCCCAGAGGCAGGAACTTATCTCAAGATACACGCTTTTAGGTCCTTGCACCTATAGGACCTGCCATATCAGGGAGAAAATTAAGACAAAATCTTTACAACAAAATTAATTTCCAAGGGCCATTCTTTGCAGCCTAAATGGAGAAGCTCAGTAGAGTCCACAAAAACAAGACCAGGAGCTGATTGTGGCTCTGATCATGAACTCGGTATTGTCAAATTCAGACTTAAATTGAAGAAAGTAGGGAAAACCACTAGGCCATTCAGGTATGACATAAATCAAACCCCTTATGATTACACAGTGGAGGAGACAAAGAGATTCAGGGGATTAGATCTGATAGAGTGCCTGAAGAACTGCTGATGGAACTTTGTAACATTGTATAGGAGGTGGTATTCAAAATCATCCCCAAGAAAAAGAAATGCAAAAAGGCAAAACGGTTGTTTGAGGAGGCCTTACAAATAGCTACGAAAAGAAAAGAAACAAAAGGCAAAGAAAAGAAGGAAAGATATATCCATCTAAATGAAGTTCCAAGGAGCACTGAGAGATAAGAAAGCCTCCCTAAGTGAACAATGCAAAGAAATAGAGGAAAACAAAAGAATGGGAAAGACTAGATATCTCATCAAGATAACTGGAGATACCAAGGGAACATTTCATGCAAAGATGGTCACAATAAAGGATATAAATAGTATGGATTTAACACAAGCAGAAGATATTAGAGGTGGCAAGGATACGCAGAAGAAGTATACAAAAAAGATTTTAACAATCCCTATAACCACAATGGTGAGATCATTCACCTAGAGCCAGACATCTTGAAGAGTGAGATCAAGTAGGCTTTAGGAAATATTACTACTAACAAAGCTAGTGGAGGTGATGGAATTCCAGCTGAACTATTTCCAATTCTAAAATATGATGCTGTTAAAGTGCTGCACTCAATGTGCCAACAAATTTGGAAAACACAGCAGTGGCCACAGGAATGAAAAATGTCAGTTTTCATTCCGATCTCAAAGAAGAGCAATATAAAAGAATATTCAAAGTACCACACAATTGCATTCATTTCATGTAATGCACAAAATTCTCCAAGCTAGACTTCAACTCTACGTGAACTGAGAATTCCAGATGTTCAAGCTGGATTTAGAAAAGGCAGAGGAACCAGAGGTCACATTTCCAACACTCGTTGGATCATAGTAAAAACAAAAGAATTCCAGAAAAATATCTGCTTCATTGACTACACTAAAGTCTTTGACTGTGTGGATCCCAGCCAACTGTGGAAAATTCTTGCAAGAGATGGGAATAGCATATTAAAAAGCAGAGACATTACTTTGGCAACAAAGGTTTGTCTAGTCAAGGCTATGGTTTTTCCTGTGGTCATGTATGGATGTGAGAGCTGGACTGTGAAGAAGGCTGAGTGCGGAAGAATTGATGCTTTTGAACTGTGGTGTTGGAGAAGACTCTTGAGAGTCCCTTGGATTGAAAGGAGATCCAACCAGTCCATTCTGAAGGAGATCAGCCCTGGGATTTCTTTGGAAGGAATGATGCTAAAGCTGAAACTCCAGTACTTTGGCCACCTCATGCGAAGAGTTGACTCATTGGAAGACTCTGATGTTGGGAGGGATTGGGGGCAGGAGGAGAAGGGGACAACAGAGGATGAGATGGCTGGATGGCATCACTGACTCGATGGACGTGAGTCTGACTGAACTCCAGGAGTTGGTGAGGGACAGGGAGGCCTGGTGTGCTGCCATTCATGGGGTCGCAAAGAGTCGGACATGACTGAGCGACTGATCTGATCTGATCTGATCTGATACCTGCCTCCTGAGGAACCTGTTTGCAGGTCAAGAAGCAACAGGTAGAATTGGACATGGAACAATGGACTGGTTCCAAATAGGGAAAGGAGTATGTCAAGGCTGTATAATGTCACCCTGTTCATTTAACTTATATGCAGAGTACATCATGCAAAATGCCAGGGTGGATGAAAAACAAGCTAGAATCAAGATCGCTGGGAGAAATATCAATACCTTCAGATAGGCAGATGACACCATCTTTATGGCAGATATCAAAGAGGAACTAAAGGTCCTCTTGATGAAAGTGAAAAAGGAGAGTGAAAAAGCTGGCTTAACACTCAACATTCAAAAAACGAAGATCACGGCATCCGGTCCCAACACTTTATGGCAAATAGATGGGGAAACAAGGGAAACGGTGAGAGACTTTATTTTCTCAGGCTCCAAAATCACTGCATATGGTGACTGCAGCCATGAAATTAAAAGAGGCTTGCTCCTTGGAAGAAAATCTATGGCAAATCTACACAGCATATTAAAAAGCAGAGACATTAATTTGCCTACAAAAGTCTGTCTAGTTAAAGCTATGGTTTTTCCATTACTCATGTATGGATGTGAGTGTTGGACCATAATGAAGGCTGAGCACCAAAGAATTGATGCTTTGAATTATGGTGTTGGAGAAGCCTCTTCAGAGTCCCTTGGACTGCAAGGAGATCAAACTAGTTGATTCCAAAGAAAATTAATCCTCACTATTCATTGGAAGGACTGATGCTGAAGCTGAAGCTCTAATACTTTGGCCACCTGATGTGAAGAGCTGACTCTTGAGAAAAGACCCTGATGCTGGGAAACATTGAAGGAAGGAGGAGAAGGGGACAACAGAGGATGAGATGGTGGATGGCATCACTGACTCAATGGACATGAGTTTGAGCAAGCTCTGGGAGATGGTGAAGGACAGGGAAGCCTGGCATGCTGCACTCCGTGGGGTCACAAAGAGGTGGACACGATTAAGTGACTGAACAACAACAGAGGAAACAACAAAATGTTTCTATAACCATGTTTCTATAACTCTATAACCATGGATGGTATTTCACTTAAAAATAATACCAAGTATTATACATAAATTGCATTAAAACTGGAACACAGATTTATGGATTAGAATTTATGTCATTAAAAAAAGAGGAAGAGGGAAAGAGAGAGAGTAGAAGATGGAGAAAGAAGTATCTATCTGACAGAAGATTTTTTACAGAATTTTTAATTGTTACAGGGTTATAATTTCAAGCTAAACTTGATCTTTTACCTAGAGAGTTCACTTATCATTGGTCAAGCATGACATGTTTTAAAGAAAAAAAAAATTTGTCTGGCTTTATCTTAATACTCAAAAGACCTAGTCATTCTTCTTATTAGTATTACTTGTATGTCTTCAAATCCCAAATTATTTATAAAGCAAAGAAAAAAATACACCTATTTATTCATGCATTTCCCTTTTATCTTCTATTTCTACTTATCTGCCAACAATGACATCTGATAAGTTTCTGAAACTCTTTCATTAAATAAACATTTCATTAATAAAACATTTGAAATATTTTTTAAGTGCTTATAATGTATGTAAAACCTTTTGCTTTCCTTCTAACTCTCATTGTTTTAAAGCTTCCCAATTTGTTTCAGTTTTGTAAGATCCTGTTGGGCTACTATAGAATTACAGTCCTATAATTCACAAAGTCTAAGTTTCACAAAATCATTTTGTCTTGTAATCAATTCATTGAGTTATGGTTTTCATAAAATAAAGTCCATAGATTTTAAGTGTACAGATCCATATGTATTGACAAATATATGCCTTTATTTAACTACCACCTCAATCCAGATACAGAAACTTTCTGTTATCTTCAAAAATTTTTTATTGAAGTCTCTCTCTCTGTGCCTCAGCCCATTTGATATTTTTCATCAAATCTTATCTCTGTCTGTTCAGAACTTAGTGTTACCTGGAAAACCTGAAGGGCACATTTTATTGTGTCTCAAGCTTCTTTCACTCAACCAAATTATGTTCTTTGATAAATAAATGCTTTTAGAAAAGCAGTATTTTGCTCCTTTGAGTTGCTTGGTGGTATTCATTGTATAAATACATCTGTTTGCCTGAAGATAATCTTTTGTCAATTTTTAATGATTATGCTTAAAGTTGCTATGAACATTTTTGAACATATATTTTCATTCCTTTGGGGTAAATGCTTAGGAATGGAATTACTGGGACAGTTTTTTAGGTATATACTTAACATTATGAGAAAATGTCAAACTCTTTTTCCAAATTTTTATAATTTTATGCTCTTACCCCATATACTGTAGCACGCCATGCTCTTCTGTCCATGGGTTTTTCAGGCAGGAATACTGGAGTGAGTTGCCATCTTGTCCTCCAAGGGATCTTCCCGACTCAGAGATCGAACTCACATCTCCTGCAACTCCTCATTAGTAGACAGATTCTCTACTACTGAGCCACCTGAGAAACCCTTTACACTCTTACATCTTCTAAAATCCTTTGCATTGTTTTAGACTTTCTTGTAATCTGAAGTTGTAACTCTTTGTGGCCTTAATTTTCGTTTTCATTTCCCTAGAAACTATGTCAAGTGTCTTTTCATTGACCATTTATACATTTTATTTAAAAAAAATTTTTTTCCCCAAGCAATTCTGTATTTTTACTGGATCATCATTTTATTAGTGATCTTCAAGATACATATCTTTATATATCTTAATATATTATTCTGGGTATAGGTTTTTTATCAGATATTTATATGGCAAATATTATACTATATTGCCATAGTGCATGGCTTTTCTTTACTTTTTATTAACAGTATATTTTGAAAAACAGAGTTGTTAGTTTTGATGAGACCCAGTACATTATACCTGTTTCTTTTAATGTTAGTGTTTCTTGTACCCTAAGACTGGTGAGTGTGCACTCAGTCATGTCCGACTTTTTTTGCAGTCCCATTGACTGTAGCCTGCTGGTCTCCTCTGTCCATGGAATTTCCCATGCAAGAATATTGGAGTTGTCTCCACTTCCTCCTCCAGGGATCTTCCTGACCCAGGAATCAAATCCAAGTCTCTTGAGTCTCCTACATTGGCAGGTGAATTCTGTACCACTGGCACCGCCTGGGAAGACCTGTGTCCTAATATATTGTCTTATTTTTTTTTCTGAAATTTCCATAATATATATTTAGCAATATAATAAATTTGAACTTAACTTTTTAAGTGATATGATATACTGGTCCATCTTTCCTCTTTTTTTTTTTTTTTTAACTTATGTTGGATATTCAGGTTGCCTATTACCACTTGATGGGAAGTCTAATCTCTCCCTGTTGAATTAGCTTAGAACATTTGTTTTAAAAAATTAACAACATATGTGAGTTTATTCTGGATCCCCTTCTATTCCATTAGTTGATTTGTCAGTCCTTTCACCTCTATGCTAATGCTATGCTAAGTCACTTCAGTTGTGTCCGACTCTGTGAGACCCCATAGACGGCAGCCCACCAGGCTTCCCCGTCCCTGGGATTCTCCAGGCAAGAACACTGGAGTGGGTTGCCATTTCCTTCCCCAATGCATGAAAGTGAAAAGTGAAAGTGAAGTCACTCAGTCGTGTCCAACTCCTAGCGACCCCATGGACTGCAGCCTACCAGGCTCCTCCATCCATGGGATTTTCCAGGCAAGAGTACTGGAGTGGGGTGCCATCGCCTTCTCCCCTTTCACCACTAGTGTGTGCTAAGTCCCTTCAGTCATGTCTGACTCTTTGCAACCCTGTGGACTATAGCCCTCTAGGCTCTGTCCATGGGATTCTCCAGGCAAGAATAGTACATTGTACCTTTATAGAAAGTCTTCAAACCCAGTAGAAAAATTCAACTCTATTTTTTTCAAAAACTTTCAGCTATCCTGTTCATACATGTTTTAGAACCAGTTTATCAACTTCTAGAAAAGAAAAGCCTTGCTGAGAACTTTGGGACATGGAAGGAAATAAATCTGCTCCTGGGGCAGGCTAACTAAAAAATTTAAAGAGGTTCAATTGCACAGGTTCAGTTCATTAAAATATATATATACACACACACACAAACACATATACATATATGTAATCAAACAGATGTCACTACTGTCACTGTGCCTTTTCACTGAAACCTGTCAAAAATAAATTGTGTCTCTGGAATTTCTCTAAGTCAAATGTCTCTTTAACCTTTTGGTTGCTCTGATCTCTTTTGTGCCTTCTGAATTTTCTCCCTCTTGGGATCCCACACATTCATTCTTATTTCATCTTTATTCCAAAAAATGAATACCTTATTTTTGGATTTACCACCTAAACCCCATTTTACATTATGACCCCAATCCCTTGTCTTTTTAAATGTTAAATTTGATTCTTAAACCCTGCTCTAGCTCCATGATATTTTCTAATATGATTGATTATTTACATATTTTATAATAAGCATTACAAAGCCATTTTTGTTTCTGTATCTATTCCAAAATCTATACCCTTTTTTTTTATTGCAAATTGTTTTTAGCTAAATATCTTAGTGAAAGAATATTTGGAGTCAGGAAGGAATATGATATCTTATTGAAATTCGTGTGCTTATTTTTGAAGCCCTGATGCACTGAACATTTCTTTTTCACTTTATGCTAGGTTCACTCTTCATCTGTTCTAAGAGACTCAATGTACTATTTCATATGAAATATCAAATATTCATAAACAAAAGTAACATGCTCTTCACAAAATCCTGACAGCACCAGCAACTGAGATGCACAGTATTTTCAATCATATCATTTTCTTTTCTCTTTTTGACCTTTATCTTCCCAGCGCTCAGAGAGAAAACCCCATTATCCAAGCAGATGTTCAAGAATTAGTGATATAACATTGTAACCAAATTACACCAATAATCAGTCCCAACTTTATGCCTCACTTTGTCTCTCTGTTTGAGAAACAGATACAGAATATCCAGCAAAGACCATTACAACATTCACTCCTAAACTCTGTCCTTATAAAAACAACATGCAGTTAGTTAGGCATAATTAATTACACATTCACTTTTAAGAATGATGTGGGGTTCTGATTACTCAGGATTTGACAATTTCAGATTTTTAAAGCAACCAGAACCAATCTAATTGCTACATATCATTTTACAGATAACCGCACTGAATGAATAGTGGGTCAATAAGCACGAGCTTTGGAATTTGCTCCGTTGTAGTGAGGGTAAAGGCTCTCTTCAGACATCTCCAGCTATGAGGATCCAAACTGAACATGAACCCAATATCCACATGGGGGCAGATACATGAGAATCAGATTCCAGATCAAACCATGTCTGTCTGAACTACACTAGCGCTTTCAACTGAACAACTCAATGAATTATCTTGTTTAAGATTACCTACTTGGGTTTTCTGTTAGTTGTAACTAAAAGCAATCTAATTGACAATAAATGGGAAGTCAAAACACACATGGTATTGCTTAGTCCTCTCTATCTCCTGTAGGACAAAACGGAACCAGCTTACAAGTAAGACTGAATGTAGCCTCAAGTAAAAGGAACATTTCATGTATGGAAGGGCAAGGAATAGCTGAAAACACATTCAATAAATTGGAGAAAGTTTTTGGAAAGACAGTAGAAGATCCCAAATATCCAATAATAATGAACCTAAGTATGTACATCTGCTTGTTCATTGGTCAATAAATACTAATCGTGTGCCAACCACATACAGAATTTGTAGTAGGGCCTGGATATTGGGTTGCAAAGAGGCCCTATCTTTCAGAATTCAACATCTAATTTAATTTCTTTTAAGAAGCAACATCTTGAAACCTCCCTGGTAGTTCAGTTGTTAAGACTTCATGCTCCCAATGCAGGGAGTCTGGGTTTGAACCCTGATCAGGGAACTAGATCCCACATACTGCAACTAAAGGTCCCATGTGCAGCAACTAAAATCCAGCAGAACCAAAAATAAATAAATATTTTTTAAAAAAGGAAGCAGAATCTTTGTGTACAGAGTGACAAATGAAAGGTATAATTTAATTGTAAATTGACATTTTTAAAAGCTCATTTATGGGCATTTCCTTGAGAATTCAAAAGTTTTAATGATCACGTTGTAATGTCCATTTCCATGTTGAAATTCATATTAATTAAAATTCTGAATATTATTAGCAATATTATGTTAATTTAGAATATATTTTCAATATTTTAAAGTTTCCAAGTTTGTTGTTTTAATAGTTTCTTTTGAAAAAGGAAATGATACTACAAACAGAAAAATGTTGCTATGCATAGGAACCTAATATTTTGATGCTTTATGTAATTTCCATATTGCTATGTTAAACTGTATCATTTAACATTGTGCAATGGCAATGATATCATGGTGTAATTATATAAACTAGTGGGAAACATGCTAGAGTATGTTTAGAATTCAAAAGAACAGTTGGAAAAATATGTATCTTAGACTGAAAATATATTTTTTAAAATTTTTAATTGGAGGCGAACTACTTTACAATATTGTGATGGTTTTTGCTATACATCAACATGAATCAGCCATAGGTATACATAGGTGCCTCCCTCTTAAACCTCCCCCCAACCTCCCTCACCATCCTACCCTTCTAGGTTTTCACAGAGAACTGGCTTTGCGTTCCCTGTGTTGTACAGCAAATTACCACTGGCTATCTACTTTACATATGGTAATGTATATGTTTCCATGCTACTTTCTCAAATCATCCCACCTTCTCTCTCCTCCACTGTGACCAAATGTCTGCTCTTGTGTCTGCATGTCCATTGCTGCCCTGTAGATAGGATCATCAGTAGATGAACCTATCAGTAGATACCCATCTTTCTAGATTCCATATATATGAGTTAATACACAATACTTGTCTTTCTCCCAGCTTATTCACTTTGTATACTAGGCTCCAGGTTTGTCCAATTCATTAGAATGGACTCAAATTCATTCCTTTTCATAGCTGAGTAATATTCCATTGTGGTGGACATCTAGGTTACTTCCATGCCCTAGCTATTATAAATCATGCTGCAGTGAACATTGGGGTACATGTGTCTTTTGCAATTATGGCTTCCTCAGGGTATACGCCCAGTAGTGGAATTTTTATCTAGCATTATCACTAACACATTGAAAAAAATAGTTTTTTTTATTAAACATTTTTGTTAACCTTAAAAATGAAGGGAAATTATATTAAAAACATTTTTTTTCAACATTTGAGAAGACCAGACATATGATAATATATGTAGTAGGTACTCTGATTTTTACTTCTATAATTTTAATCTCCATCTATTTTTAATTCCTTTTGCATGGAATTGAAATTAGACTCAAATGCAGTTGTAGGAAAGTGTTATTGTTCTGTCACTAAGTCATGTCCAACTCTTTGTGACCCTATGGACTGTATGTAGTGTGCCAGTCTCTTCTGTCCTCCAATATCTCCTTGAGTTTTCTGAAATTCATGTTCATTGAGTTGGTGATGCTATCTAACCATCTCATCCTCTGACTCCACTTTCTCCTCCTGCCCTCAATCTTTCCCAGCATCAGGGTCTTTTCCAATGAGAAGCTGGCTCTTTGCACCAGGTAGCCAAAGTATTGAGCTTCAGCATCAGTGCTTCCAGTGAACATTCAGGGTTGATTTCCTTTAGGACTGACAGGTTTGATCTCCTTGCAGACCAAGGGACTCTCAAGAGTCTTCTCCAATGCTATAATTTGAAAACCTCAATTCTTTGGCGCTCAGCCTTCTTTATGGACCAACTCTCACATTCGTACATGACTACTGGTAAAACCATAGCTTTGACTCTACAGACATTTGTCAGCAAAGTGGTGTCTCTGCTTTGTGATATGCTGTCTAGGTTTGTCATAGCTTTCCTTCCGAGGAGCAAGCATCTTTTAATTTCGTGGCTGAAGTCACCATCCACAGTGATTTTCAAGCCCCCCAAAATAAAATCTGTCACTGCTGCCATGATGTTAGTTTTTTTTAATATTGAGTTTCAAGTCAACTTTATCATTCTCCTCTTTCTCCCTCATCAAGAGGCACTTTAGTTCGTCTTCACTTTCTGCCATTAGAGTGGTATCATCTGCATATCTGCATATAGGAAATAACAGAGATCAAATACTCCCTCCATTCAGTTTCCCCTAGTGACGGCCTCTTACATTATTACATTATAATTTTACAACTAATAAACTGACATATAATTCATAGACCTCATTTTGATTTCACTAATTTAAGCTACACTCCCTCCTGTGTGTGTGTGAGGGTGTTGACGTGTGTGTGTTTAGTTTCATGAGGTCTCATCATATATGTCCATTCTCATGATTACCACCAAAGTCAGGATGCAAAAGTGTTCCAACACAAGAATTCTTTGTGCTATATTATAGTCAGAGCCAGAACCCTCCCCCTCTCCACCAGCCACCTTACTCTGTTCTCCATCATATACTTTTGTCATTTCAAGAATGTTCTTAAATGGAATCATTTAGTATGTAATATTTTGAAACTTCCCTTCAAAATATTGCCTGGTGGCTCAGATGGTAAAGAATCCACCTGCATTGTGGGAGGCCCAGGTTCCATCCCTGGCTCGGGAAGATCCCCTGGAGAATTAAATGGCTACCCACTCCAGTATTCTGTCCTGGAGAATCCCATGGATAGAGGAGCCTGGTGGGCTATAATCCATGGGGTCACAAAGAGTCATGCACAACTGAGCGACTACCACTTTCACTTACACTTTTTCATTTGAAACTGGCTTTTTTCACTTGAGTTAATTCTGAGTCATCCAAGCTCTTACATGTATAAATAGTTCTTTTTTTTACAAATTATTACTGAGTAGCATTTCATGATTTGATTATGTAGTTCAACATTCACTAATTAAAGGACATTTAAGTTGTTTCCAGGTATGGAGTGGATATATTTTTTTATTTCTCTGGGATAAAATGTACAAGGGTACAATTTCTCAGTTGTTTTGGAGGCACATGACTACTTTTCTAAAAATCTGTCCTACATGTCTCCATAGTGGCTGCACATCATTTAACACTCCCGCCCACAATGTGTGACTTAATCCAGTCTTTCTGCATCCTCACCACCATTTTGTACTATCATTTTTTTTCTTTGCCTTTGTGAAAGGTATGTAATCATACCATTCACTGAGGTTCTAACTGGCATTTTTCAAGTGGTTAATGATGTTGAACCTTTTTTTCCTTTCCATCTGCATATTTTCTACATTGAAATATATCTTCATGTCTTTTGCCATTTTTAATTGTATCCTTTTTTACTGTTCAATTTTTAGAGCTCTTTATATATTCTAGATATAAGACCATTGTCAGTTATGTGGCTTATGAATATTTTCTCCCAGGCTCTAGTTTTTTCCAATCTCTTCAAATGGTCTTTTATAAGGCAAAATTTTCTATTTTGATAGGTCCAATTCATCTTTTTTTATTATTTATCATTTTCTTTATTGACTGCTAAATTCTAATGTGGTTGTTCTTGATGTTTCCTGTTTGTTTTGTCTTTTTTCCTTGTATGTGTCATGTTTTGATGCCAATTCTAAGAACTAGTCATTTAGCCCCAGGTAGAAGTTTTTCTATATTTTTTCCAAAAGTTTCAGTGTTGTCCTTTACATTTAAGTCAATGATTCATTTTGAGTCAATATTTGTATAAGGCGTGATATTTAGGTCAAAAGTTTTGATTTGTTTCATGTTGCTTTGTCTAGCGGAGAAGGCAATGGCACCTCACTCCAGTACTCCTGCCTGGAAAATCCCATGGATGGAGGAGCCTGGTAGGCTGCAGTCCATGGGGTCGCTAGGAGTTGGACACGACTGAGTGACTTCACTTTCACTTTTCACTTTCATGCATTGGAGAAGGAAATGGAAACCCACTCCAGTATTCGTGCCTGGAGAATCCCAGGGACAGAGGAGCCTAGTGGGCTGCCGTCTATGGGGTCGCACAGAGTCGGACAGGACTGAAGCGACTTAGCAGCAGCAGCAGCAGCAGCAGCAGTAGGGTGATATCAAAACCAGGAAATTAACATTGGTACAGTGTATAAATAGTTCCAAGTCACTGTATAGTTTCTGTAGATTTATGTTACCACCACTGCAATCAAGATGCAGAATTATTTCATCATCACAAAGCTCTTTCTCAGACTATAGTTCATAGTCACATCTGTCCTCTTACTGCACCATCCCTAAATCCTGGTCATGACTGATTTGTTCTCCATCTCTATAAATTGTCTTTTAGAAAATGTTAAAACAATGGAATCTCATGGTACTTAAAGTTTTGAGTTTGGTTGCTTATACTTGGCGTATTTCTCTTGAGATCCATTCAATCGATTATGTGTGTCAATACTTCAGTTTTCATTATGCCTAGAGTAGGACATTTTGATTATTTTCAGTTTTTGGCTGTTACAAATAAAATTATATGAATAATCATTTATAAGTTTTTGTGTGGCTATAACTTCATTTTTCTAGGATAAAAGTCCCAAAGAGAGATGGCCAGGGCATTGGTATATGTATGTGTTTTGTTTGTTTGTTAAGAAACTACAAAGATTTTTTAGAATTTCTATATATTATTTTACATTCCCAAAACCAATGTATGAGAGATTCAATTTCTCCATTTTTGCCAGAACTTGGTACTGCCATTGTTTTCTATCTGTTTATCTGTTGAAATAGGTATGTATGATGTCTCCCTCTGGTTGTGCTTTACATTTCCAAAATGGATAGTGATGTCAAGCATCTTTTCATGTGCTAATTTGCCATCCTCCTCAATAAAATGTCTCTTTGCATCCTTTGTTCATTTTTTGACTTGGATTTTTTTGTCTGTTTGATTTTGACTTTTGACTTCTGAGAGTTCTTTATGTATTCGAGATATGAGCCCCTCATCAGATATGTGCTTTATAAATAATTTCTCCAAATCTATAGCTTCTCTTATCAGGATATTTTGCAGAACAAAGTTTTGTTAGATTTTTAATAAGGCCCAATGTACTGAGTTATTTAAAGGATCTTCCTTTTGGTACCAAGTCTAAAAACTGTTCTCCAAGCCCCACTGGAGACAGCACCCCTCCATGCCTGGGCCCTTTAAGGGACAGTACAATCATTGATTAAATATGCCTTTTTAAATATGGTGACCCTAATTAAGTGAATCATTGTTTTAAATTGTGTCTGGAAACTTAAGAAGGCATATTGATTTAATGGGAGTCAGGAAACCAAAGATGTTTGGTTAGTTTAATGAACATCAGAGGTTTAAGAAGGACAATTAATTTAAACAGGTTAAGGATATTTAAGGGCCCTGATTTAATCAAAGGGCGTCGTGTAATTTATGGGACTGATTTCTTTTTAAGGAACCAATAAACTGTTCTTCCAGAGAAGGCAATGGCACCCCACTCCAGTACTGTTGCCTGGAAAATCCCATGGGTGGAGAAGCCTGGTAGGTTGCAGTCCACGGGGTCTCAAAGAGTCAGACATGACTGAGCAACTTGACTTTCACTTTTCACTTTCATGCATTGGAGAAGGAAATGGCAATTGACTCCAGTGTTCTTGCCTGGAGAATCCCAGGGACGGGGGGAGCCTGGTTGGCTGCCATCTATAGGGTCGCACAGAGTCAGACACTACTGAAGTGACTTAGCAGCAGCAAACTGTTCTTCATTGTGGGTGTATTAATTTACATTCCAACTGATATTGTAGAAAGGTTCCTTTTTTTCCATACCTTCTCAAACATTTGTTATTTGTAGACTTTTTTCATCAAGGTCATTCTGACCTATGTGAAGTGATGCTTTATTGTAGTTTTGTTTGTAACTGGATAATAAAAATACTCTAGTGATGATTTCTATAGCAGTTATGGCACACTTCATTACAGCTGCTTTACCAGACTATGATCTCCCCAATAACATTATCCATGTTTTATTTGTCATTTTATATCTAGTGCCTGCATGCATGCATGCTAAGTTGCTTCTGTCGTGTCCGACTCTGCGACCCTATGGACTGTAGCCCTCTAGGCTCCTCCATTCAGGGAATTCTCTAGTCAAGAATACTGGAATGAGTTGCCATTTCCTCCTCCAGGGAATCTTCCCATCCCTTATGTCTCCTGCACTATCAGGTGGGTTCTTTCTTTTGTTTGTTTCTTAGTTTATTTTTAATTGAAGGATAATTACAATATTGTGTTGATTTCTGCCATACATCAACATGAATCAGCCATAGGTGTACATATTTCCCCTCCCTCTTGAGCTTCCTTCCCACCCCTGCCATGGACTTATTTTTTTAATTCATTAATTTAATTGGAGGATCATTATTTTATAATATGATGGTGGTTTTTGCCACACATTGACATGAAACAGCCACGGGTGCACATGTGTCCCCCCATCCACTAGCACCACCTGGGGAGCCCCTAGTGCCTATTTCTGAACAAACATATGATAACAGTTTATTAAATGAAAGAAGAAAGAGAAAAAAAGAATGATCTGATTTATTAACTACATTATTGACTCTTAAAGTCACTTCTTCTTTGGATTTGTTAATTTTATTAGTTTTTCCCAGAGTCCTGATAGTAAATTAATATTTATTAATTTACATACTATATATGTATATAAGTTAACATCATAAGAAATGCTTCAAATAATGTTTTAAAGGTTCTAATTTCTGTGCAACTTATGAATAAGTTGCCCGATTTGGTCCTCCCAAGTCTAAACCATAATATATACTAGTCCTTGATTGACCTCTTTTGAGTTCATGAATAATTGTTTTGGTTCTTATGTGTAATTACATGATGCTTTGCCAATTCTACTAGGCATATGGATGTACAAGGCATAATGGCTTTTGAAGGTGCCTTAATCATTACCAGCTGCTAGCACTGTGAATACCAAGAGAATATTTTTACTGGTCCTAGGCCATTGGTAAATTATGCTACAATCTCTGGTCTTATCAATGCCCTGAAATATGATGGATTGCCTTTCTCACATGGGTCATACTTAGGTACCTGGCCACTGACCAATCACAGTACATCATTTTGATAACAAGTACATTTTCATACATCCCACCTTTAGTTCCATTTAGAAGAAAAAATAAGAATAAACATATAATTTGGGGCCATATAAATACACTCTGAAACAAGTTTGCCACACACCTTTGCCTCTTTTCTGTTTTTTGTTTTTAATAAGCATTGTTGCCCTGGTGTATTTGGCATAAACGCTGTTTATGCCAAGGAAACTGGGTTACACTGCAAAAATAATGTGGTACTGCTATACTTTATCTTAGGATCTTTGTCAGAGATGGATTAGGAACATCTAGCAGAAAGATTCATGATTTAATATCAAGATGATTTGAGAAGTTAGCTAAAACTTCGTTATTAGTAAATACTGCAGGCTTTCCTGCTTGTACTCTGTATTCTGATTCCAGCAACAGTACTTTAAATGGGATTTTATAACTAAAACCAAGAGTGTGCCTTAAATCATCCTTTTATTGTGGTACGTAATAATAATGCTCATTTTCTTGTTATGGCGAAAAGCTTTTCTAGGTTGAAGCAAAATGCATATGGTTTATTATATTCATAATATGTGGTTTTTTTTAAGGATACCAGTGAGAAGTCAAACATTTCCAGGTGCTTTTACCAATAATAAAATAGTAAAAAACAAACAAAAATAAAACAAGATATTTCAAACCTACTTTTAAAATGACTGCAGTTGTAAAAAGGTGAGAAGCCTCTTCTATACAGACACATCCCCCAAATCACTGTTATGAATTATAACCATTATAGGTCTCTGAAAGAAGAAAGGGAATTGAAATCAATAATTTTTCTCCTAAACATTGTTAAAACAATGTTTGGAAAACCACTAGCCACCTACAGAAATGAAATATATTTGTTTATTTGGACTCATTCATGATATTTAACTTTTACAATGAATGCCTCAAAATATGAAATAAATTTAGGTTTTTGAAGTGGTTTAATTTCACCTGAAGTTAAAATTTTTCCAGTGTAATGACACTATGAGCTGCATTTTGCTTGGTGTTCCTTCTCTTCTGTAAATGCCCTTCTTTTTAAAGTTCTTTTTTTTTTTTTTTTCATATAGTGGAGCAAGCACTTCCCACAACAGAAATCACACATAACGGGTTCAGAGGAAACGATGTAGTTATATAAGGAAACAAGCTCAATAGGGCTGAAGGCATGTTTCAATTTACTCAGAATCAAAGAAAAAAGACAAATAATTCCCTCATCTTGTTTTCTGAACACATTTTTTCCCCATTACTTTTTGTTAACTGGAAGAAATAATTAGATTGTCATATTAGCAGTGCTTTGTTAAGAAAACTATTTACATATATATATATATAAAAAAATGTATTATATTTTACATAATTTTAGGAAACCAATTCCATATTTAATCTGTATTTAGTTTAATTTTACAATATTGCTATGATATGTCATTCTGACTTTCTAGATGATTGAAAATAGTAAATGTAAATGATATAATGAATTTCTTGTATTCATGCAACTTAAATTTCCATTGCTTATGTTCATTCAGAATATCAAGGGAATGAGTTTTCTAATCACAATATATGATTGTTAAATTTTACTTGTTTACCAGAGACCAAATTGCCAATGTCCGCTGGATCATCAAAAAAGCAAGAGAGTTCCAGAAAAACATCTATTTCTTCTTTATTGACTATGCCAAAGCCTTTGACTGTGTGGATCACAAGAAACTGTGGAAAATTCTGAAAGAGATGGGAATACCAAACCACCTGACCTGCCTCTTGAGAAATCTGTATGCAGGTCAGGAAGCAACAGTTAGAACTGGACATGGAACAACAGACTGGTTCCAAATAGGAAGAGGAGTTCGTCAAGGCTGTATATTGTCACCCTGCTTATTTAACTTATATGCAGAGTGCATCCTGAGAAATGCTGGGCTGGAAAAAGCACAAGCTGGAATCAAGATTGCTGGGAGAAATATCAATAACCTCAGATATGCAGATGACACCACTCTTATGGCAGAAAGTGAAGAGGAACTAAAAAGCCTCTTGAGAAAGGTGAAAGAGGAGAGTGAAATAGTTGGCTTAAAGCTCAACATTCAGAAAACGAAGATCATGGCATCTGGTCACATCACTTCATGGGAAATAGATGGGGAAACAGTGGAAACAGTGTCAGACTTTATTTTTGTGGGCTCCAAAATCACTGCAGATGGTGACTGCAGCCATGAAATTAAAAGATGCTTACTCCTTGGAAGGAAAGTTATGACCAACCTAGATAGCATATTCAAAAGCAGAGACATTACTTTGCCAACAAATGTCCATCTAGTCAAGGCTATGGTTTTTCCTGTGGTCATGTATGGATGTGAGAGTTGGGCTGTGAAGAAGGCTGAGCACTGAAGAATCGATGTTTTTGAACTGTGGTGTTGGAGAAGACTCTTGAGAGTCCCTTGGACTGCAAGGAGATCCAACCAGTCCATTCTGAAGGAGATCAGCCCTGGGATTTCTTTGGAAGGAATGATGCTAAAGCTGAAACTCCAGTACTTTGGCCACTTTATGCGAAGAGTTGACTCATTGGAAAAGACTCTGATGCTGGGAGGGATTGGGGGCAAGAGGAGAAGGGTACAACAGAGGATGAGATGGCTGGTGGCATCACCGACTCGATGGACATGAGTCTGAGTGCACTCCGGGAGTTGGTGATGGACAGGGAGGCCTGGCGTGCTGCGATTCTTGGGGTTGCAAAGAGTCGGACACGGCTGAGTGACTGAACTGAACTGAACTGATGCTTCCTGAGGTTATTAAATGGAAAGAGACGGAGACAGTTTCAAGTGGTCTTAAAGGCTTAAAAACTGAGCATACTTGAAGACATAGCAAAGAAACTCTCCAAAATAAACACAGGGAGAAAAAAGACACCTCCTCAAAAAAAGAATTTTAACAGAGCTTCAGTGAACCGTGAAATACTCAAGCAGCCATATGTGTACATACACATGTATATATGTATATGTACATATATATATCCATGCATGTGTTAGTCACTCAGTTGTGTTCGACTCTTTGTGACCCATGGACTATAGCCCACCAGGATCCTCTGTCCTAAGATTCTCCAGGCAAGAATACTAGAGTGGGTTGTCATTTCTTTCTACAAGGTATCTTCCCCACCTAGGGGCAGATCCTTTACCACCTGAGCCACTATGGAATCTCATATATGTTCCAAACCCAGGGATCGAATCCATGTCTCCTGCATTGCAGGTGATTCTTTACTGCTAGTGCCATCTGGGAAGCCCCAAATCAAGCCATATCATGTCATAATCAAATCTCCCCAAATTAGGGATAAATGGAAAGTCTTAAGAGCAGCTAGAGAATAATAGAAGTCCTATATTCAGGAACAAATGCAAAATAGCAGTGTATTTCTAATCAGAAATAATGAAAGTGAGAAAACAGAGGTACAATATCTGTAAAATACTGAAAGAAAAATAATCAGACTTGAATTCTACACCCAGCAAAAAAAGCTTTCAAAAATGACAAAATAAAAAAATCCATTCATAAATCTATTTCTAACAAACAAACATTAAGGAAACATGAAAAATATTAAATATTTTACTCTGACACAATGCTATATGTATTGACTTATCTAAAGAGGCTCTGATTTTCCACGGTTATGTTCCAAAGAAGTTCAGTTTTGATTGACTTTATAAAAGTATATCTTATTTACAGTAAAATCCACAAATCTTCAGTGTGTCAATTGGTGAACTTTACATGCATATAGGTTAATGTGACAGATCAAGGTGTAGAATAATCCCACTCTTCACCTGGAGGGCTCCTTGACATATGTTAGTATTAGCTCTAAAGTAACCACTCTTTTGACTGTTAACTCCACAGATTAATGATTACCAATGCCTATTTTTAGTTCTGCATGGATAGAATCATACAGAATACTTTATTGTGTTGGATTTCTCCAAAGAAAATACTATGGATGCTATTTTCCTATTTACTTTTATGTGTGTGAGTATTGCTGCGTAGTATTCCTCTGTGAAAAAATAAAAGTACCCAGTCTAATGTTGAGGCATATTGATAGTTTCTAAGTTTTGCCCATTAAACTAATCATCTATGAACATTTTCTACATTTTTTCTTAGACATTAGTTTCCTTATTTAAGTCACATTCATTTTATGTTATATATATATATAAAAGCAAATTAGTTAGCTAGTTCATTTAAAGTATCTTTAATTTTTGAAAGTATATATTTCCAAAGGGTTGTTCCAAAGCTGTTATTTCAAATTATGATATCACCAACAGTGTAACAAAGTCCCAGTTGTTCCACATCCTTAAAGTTACTTTAAACTTTTCCAGAGGGAAACGTTGAAAGAGAGAAAACGATGAAGAGAGGGAGGGAGAGAAAAAGAACATGAGAGAGACAGAAAAATTATAACACCAAATTACAATGAAAAACACAAGACACAGATTTCTGTAAAACCTGGACTGATATAAGAGAACATGGTTTGGAGCTTACACATACTGTTTAAGTTATGCTGAAGAATACATATTTCCTATGAAGCAAAGCAAAAGAATTCCACAAACCAACCTCATAAATCCCTTTACAATCATTTTGACTTCAAGCCATCATTCTTGAACCCAGATTCTTGCATTTGTCTTTTTCTCACTCTTTTAGCTTGTCCCAAGTACAATTGGATGGGAAATTAACTTTAATACACTCCCCATCATTTTTATTCCCTATGCAAATGCTTTCCTTAGAGTCAGTGACAAATAATTTTAGTAATGAAAGACAGTTTTAAACTATCAAAAACATCAGGTTCCTTACAGAAGTCAGTGTGACAAAAGGAAATATACATAAGAAAAAACTTTTTAAGAAAAGTAATTTCTAAAATAATACTTTGAAGAAAATGGGACTGGAAAGGTGCATACATTGGTACAGATTATAGTTGAGTGTTGAAGAATCTGTATTAAAATATTAAAGACTGAATAAATCAGATTATTTTTCTAAATCCTTTTAATGAAATATTTCAAGATAGTGTTGCTAAATTTCACTTAACTTACCCATTCTATGCTTAAACTACATAGCAAAAATAAATAAGCAATTACCACTAGTACTACAGGCAAAAAATTGAAACTAAAGTTAGAAAAACCTCATCAATTCTTTTCTTATCTAAATATCAATTCTTATCTAAACAAATGAATAATAACCATATTCTATTTTTATTTCTATATTTGTACTACTAAAATATTAAAAAGTATTTTATTATTTGTCATTTCAAAGCAAATATATTTTCTTAATTCCCAGGGATAATCAAGATGCAGTTCTCTCAACTTCTAATAATTTCAAGGTTTATAGATAGGACACTGGAAGGAAGATAATAAAATTTAATTTTAAATAAATATTTTTAATATATAGCTTAATAACAAGGGATATTTAAGAAAGATAAACTGATGGCTAAAATATGCCAAATTCAGGGATTTACTTTTTAAACAATAAATTATATATTTACATCATTCATAGCTTATAATATAATGTCTTTATTTACTATCTTTCCATTAAAATATGTACAATTTATTACCTAATCAGATCAGTTGCTCAGTCGTGTCCGACCCCATGAATCACATCAGGCCAGGTCTCCCTGTTCATCACCAACTCCCGGAGTTCACTGAGACTCACGTTCATTGAGTCAGTGATGCCATCCAGCCATCTCATCCTCTGGCGTCCCCTTCTCTTCCTGCCCCCAATCCTCCCAGCATCAGAGTCTTTTCCAATGAGTCAACTCTTCTCATGAGGTGGCCAGAGTACTGGAGTTTCAGCTTCAGCATCATTCCTTCCAAAGAAATCCCAGGGCTGATCTCCTTCAGAATGGACTGGTTGGATCTCCTTGCAGTTATGTGCACACTATTAAGATAAAAATCAACAACAACAAAAGCCTGCTTCTTGCTTTTTGCCATCAAAATAAAGACAAAGCATCTCTTCCTAGTTGAAAATGGGATAATGGGCAATGAATGAAAATATTAGTCTTATTTATTGAGAATTATAATTTGTAGTATGCATTGAATTAACAATTGCTGCCTATTGATACCATACAGTGTGCAGAACTTTGTATTATCTATAACTGTAGTGATGGCTAGCACAATAATAATTTGTTTTTTATCAAATTATTTTAAGGTTTAAATTATCAATATTCTCTTTTATTTTTAAAACTATAAGATTTACTTTGATTTACTACCCATCTAGTAAATACTAAGATGATATTAAAAATCCTATTCAGAAACCTCATAAATGAAAAATTATTCCCAATTAAAAAGTCAACTATGAATCTTCAATTTTATTATCACAGTCTTATTTTATTATCACAAAGAGCTACAACAAATATGAGATTGGTTACCAGAAAGAATAAATTTCAAATAAAGTAAAATAAAATTATGTAGATTTCAGTATTTCTTGTTAAAGTGACTATTAATTTTAATACTAAGCACAAAGAGATACTCTAAGATAATATTTCACAATATTTGTATATAAATTCATCTTCCTGCCATTATACATGTGGCCCATGAGGGCAGGGGCTAAACCAGAACAATACTTTAAAAAAAATTATGCAAGCATTTTAATTTATGAATGTATTAATAAGTCACTAATTATTGCACTTTGAAAATTATACAGTTTTCCATTCATTTTTAAAATGTGTTTCCAACATTATCTGTTAATGTTAACTGTTCTATCATTTCACTGGATTTTCAGGATTCCATCCTTTAAGAACATCTAAGTAAGCTCAGTCTTTGGCTGTCTGTTGATATTTCTTTATAATAAGGCCTTCAGAGAGTCTGTGCACTCTGACTATATATCTATCAAGAGACAGTTCCAAAAGCTGCCTGTAGCCCAACTATCATCCTGTCACAATTTTATATTCAGTTCCATGACTTATCCAAAAACTAAACTGGGTATTTTTTTTTTTTAACTTTACAATATTGTATTAGTTTTGCCAAACATCAAAATGAATCCACCACAGGTACACCCTTGCTCCCCATCCTGAACCCTCCTTCCTCCTCTCTCCCCATACCCTCCCTCTGGGTCGTCCCAGTGAACCAGCCCCAAGCATCCAGTATTGTGCATCGAACCTGGACTGGCAACTCGTTTCATACATGATATTATACATGTTTCAATGCCATTCTCCCAAATCTCCCCAACCTCTCCCTCTCCCTCTCCCTCTCCCACAGAGTCCATAAGACTGATCTATACATCAGTGTCTCTTTTGCTGTCTCATACACAGGGTTATTGTTACCATCTTTCTAAATTCCATATATATGTGTTAGTATATTGTATTGGTGTTTTTCTTTCTGGCTTACTTCACTCTGTATAATAGGTTCCAGTTTCATCTGCCTCATTAGAACTGATTCAAATGTATTCTTTTTAATGGCTGAGTAATACTCCATTGTGTATATGTACCACTGCTTTCTTATCCATTCATCTGCTGATGGACATCTAGGTTGCTTCCATGTCCTGGCTATTATAAACAGTGCTGCGATGAACACTGGGGTACACGTGTCTCTTTCCCTTCTGGTTTCCTCAGTGTGTATGCCCAGCAGTGGGATTGCTGGATCATAAGGCAGTTCTATTTCCAGTTTTTTAAGGAATCTCCACACTGTTCTCCATAGTGGCTGTACTAGTTTGCATTCCCACCAACAGTGTAAGAGGGTTCCCTTTCCTCCACACCCTCTCCAGCATTTATTGCTTGTAGACTTTTGGATCACAGCCATTCTGACTGGTGTGAAATGGTACCTCATAGTGGTTTTGATTTGCATTTCTCTGATAATGAGCGATGTTGAGCATCTTTTCATGTGTTTGTTAGCCGTCTGTATGTCTTCTTTGGAGAAATGTCTATTTAGTTCTTTGGCCCATTTTTTAATTGGGTCATTTATTTTTCTGGAGTTGAGCTGTAGGAGTTGCTTGTATATTAACTGCAAAATATTTCTTTTTTTCTCTTTTGTCATCTACCACATTAATACTTCAAATATGCCAAGTACGTTTGTCCTCTATAATTTCTTCTAGATTTACTTTCCACTTCTTAGGCATTATCCTCCACAGTCAGTAATCTTCTCATGCTTGGACAATAACATTAGATTAAATTTTAGTATGTCTGCTGCTCATGTTTCTAATACAGCCCATACCAATCATAATCCCTCAAATATGATTTATACAACTAAATATTCTATTTTACAACACATAAAACATATAATTTAGATTATATATTTAAGCTCTTCTTTAATTATCTTTCATTGTCTGGATTCTCCTCACATAGTTTTTTCCATATTCATATTTTGGTTTTGTTTAATAGACCAGTCATTTCATGCAACTATATTTGATATTCTTTCAAGAAATCTTGTTCATTAAGTTTTCCCATATAGAAATGTCTCCCAAATTTTGCACTTTTGCCTATTATTTCCTTTACAACCTGTGCTGTTATTTGCCCTTCAGAGTCATTCTGTGACTATCTCTTCTGATAATACCACTCCCTCTGGTAGCACATAGAGCTGGGGAAATGATTCTTACTACTACTAGTTCCTGGGACCTTCCTTATTGCCATCTATTTCCTGAGGAATCGTGATCTAAATCAAAAGTTACCTTCCTCTTATATCTCTTTATTCCTTTTTATAATAATCATTTCCTTTTCCCCAGTCTGTTCATGTATTTTGTAACAACTAAGAGTTTTATCATTTAAAATTGACCCAATCTCACACCACACACTGAAATCAATATCAGGGGAACAATAGAACTAAATGAAGTTAACATAGGAGAATGTGATATTCCCAATGGTTTACAAATCTTTGTTATGTACTTTTCTACTTTTGTTTATGTTTCAATTGAAAGTGAAAGTGAAGTCGTGTCCGACTCTTTGCGACCCCATGGACTGTAACGGGTCAGGCTCCTCCATCCATGGGATTTTCCAGGCAAGAGTGCTGGAGTGGATTGCCATTTCTTTCTCAAGGGGATCTTCCTGACCCAGGAATCAAACCCGGGTCTCCCACATTGCAGGTAGATGCTTTACCGTCTGAGCCACCAGGTAAGCCAGAGTTTAAAGATCTATTTATTTATTTATTTTTTATAATTACTAACAGGACAGAGGAGATAATCAAACCAGGTCTCTGAGAATGCAAAGCAGTATGCAATCAGAGCAAGGATAAGAGAAGAAAGAAAAAGTAACATTGGCTGTGAAGGCAGGTAGGTGTAATTTTGCAGGCAGAAGGAGCAAGATCTTCAGAGTTCCCATGTTATAATTTCATTTTTCTCTAAATCAGGCATAAGTTGAAAGTTGATAAAAGGTACTGACATTTGAAAAAATGGAAACATTCTGATCACTATGGGGAATAGAAAACCAAGCAGATAGTGGCAAGCATTAGTAGTAGATGTGACAGGAGTCTGATCTGCCAGTGACATTAAACTACCAACAGCTTTTAAACCACAACCCTACCTCTTGCTTTTCTGCCCTCATCTGCCAAGTTCATAAGGTATCCTGTGTACCTCATCCTTTGACTTTGTGAGGAAGTTTATTCGCATAGTTCAGTTCAGTTGAGTTGCTCAGTCGTGTCTGACTCTTTGCGACCCCATGAACTGCAGCACGCCAGGCCTCCCTGTCCATCACCAACTCCCGGAGTGCACTCAGACTCATGTCCATCGAGTCGGTGATGCCATCCAGCCATCTCATCCTCTGTTGTACCCTTCTCCTCCTGCCCCCAATCCCTCCCAGCATCAGAGTCTTTTCCAATGAGTCAACTCTTCGCATGAGGTAGCCAAAGTACTGGAGTTTCAGCTTTAGCATCATTCCTTCCAAAGAAATCCCAGGGCTGAGCTCCTTCAGAATGGATTGGTTGGATCTCCTTGCAGTCCAAGGGACTCGCAACAGTCTTCTCCAGCACAACAGTTCAAAAGCATCAATTCTTCAGTGTTCAGCTTTCTTCACAGTCCAACTCTCACATCCATACATGACCACTGGAAAAACCATAGCCTTGACTAGACAAACCTTTGTTGGCAAAGTAACGTCTCTGCTTTTCAATATGCTATCTAGGTTGGTCATAACTTTCCTTCCAAGGAGTAAGCGTCTTTTAATTTCATGGCTGCAGTCACCAGTTTTTGGAGCCCCACAAACTAAAGTCTGACACTGTTTCCACTGTTTCCCCATCTATTTCCCATGAAGTGATGGGACCAGATGCCATAATCTTAGTTTTCTTTAAGCTAACTTTTTCACTCTCCTCTTTCACTTTCATCAAGAGGCTTTTTAGTTCCTCTTCACTTTCTGCCATAAAGGTGGTGTCATCTGCATATCTGAGGTTATTGATATTTCTCCCAGCAATCTTGATTCCAGCTTGTGCTTCTTCCAGCCCAGTGTTTCTCATGATGTACTCTGCATAGAAGTTAAATAAGCAAGGTGACAATATACAGCCTTGATGTACTCCTTTTCCTATTTGGAACCAGTCTGTTGTTCCATATCCAATTCTAACTGTTGCTTCCTGACCTCCCTACAGTTTTCTTAAGAGGCAGGTCAGGTGGTCTGGTATTCCCATCTCTTTCAGAGTTTTCCACAGTTTATTGTGATCCACACAGTCAAAGGCTTTATCATAGTCAATAAAGCAGAAATAGATGTTTTTCTGGATCTCTCTTCCTTTTTCCATGATCCAGTGGATGCTGGCAATTTGATCTCTAATCACATAAGCACCACCCAAAGTACATGCTGAATCATCACCCTGTACTCACCCTCTAACCAGTATAAAACCTCAAATCAGTTTTCTTTTTCTTTTTTTTTTTTTTTTGGTGGTGTTGCACAGCTTGTGGGATCTTAGTTCCTTGACTAGAGATTGAACTTGTGCACCCAGCAGTGGAAACAGGGAGTCCTAACCACTGAACCACCAAGGAATTCCCTCAAATCAGTTTTCTTTCCTGACTTGTTGGGCAATTTTTGGACCAGCTTCAGAGGCTTACTCTGCTGTCTCCAGAAAGGGCCATTTTTTTTTTTTTTAGTAATAAATGCTTTTGGTGCTCATGTAGTGTTATTAGCCTCAATATCCAAACCAAATTTTAGATTGGGTGATGGAAAATTAATCCCTTCCTGGTGGAGTGATTGTTACGGTATGATTGATAGGTAGCACTAAAGTCCTATATGAAAATGGTGAACTAAAATGCCCATACAATTGCAGTGGTCGAAGACAATAGCACCCCACTCCAGTACTCTTGCCTGGAAAATCCCATGGACGGAGGAGCCTGGTAGGCTGCAGTCTGTGGGGTCGCTAAGAGTTGGACACGACTGAGCGACTTCACTTTCACTTTTTACTTTCATGCATTGGAGAAGGAAATGGCAACCCACTCCAATATTCTTGCCTGGAGAATCCCAGGGATGGGGGAGCCTGGTGGGCTGCCATCTATGGCGTTGCACAGAGTTGGACATGACTGAAGCGACTTAGCAGCAGCAGTAGCAGCAATGGTCCCAATCTACTGTGAGGAATAAAGGTCATCTGTCTAAGTAGGTAGGAAGACAGTTGAATTCACCAGAAGCTAAGATTTTACAAGACAGATATGCAAAAAGGACAAAGCAGTCAGAGGGTGGAAGGTTAACCCAAGCTTCCATTTAATAACATTTAAACATTAAGTAAAGTGAGTATAGGAATTGAAATTGACTAATGAATACAGAGAAAGAAAAGTATAATTGACTGGAGAAGGAACTGGCAACCCATTCCAGTATTCTTGCCTGGAAAATATCATGGACAGAGGATCCTGGTGGGCTACAGTCCATGGGATCACAAAAAATCAGACCCAACTTAGGGACTAAACAACAACAACAAAATGGTCATTGGAGTGAAGGCCTCATGAGGGAGAAGGTAGAGCATTGGAGTGTGTGTTAGAGCAAACAGCTGCAAATTATGCTATCAACCTGAAATATTTGGCCTCTAAAATATTAAATGTAGATGTTTGAAGGTGTTCTAGGAAGACAGGATGATTAATATTTTACAGATGGAATATTTTTAAATATAAATTTATTTATTTTAATTGGAGGTTAAGGAATATTTCTAGATAGTGGGAACTAAAGTGAAATAAATGTGGTCACAGGATAAGAAACCTAGAGAGACCAAATCTAAAAAGGAACTGAGAGGTGAGACTCTTGGTGGATCATTTCTTTGTACTTTGACTCATGTGGTGTTATAATATATCTAGGATAGAAAGCTGATCCTCAAGTCTTGTTTTTGAAATAAGTGTCAAAGGTTTGGTACATGAGAGTGGCCCAGGTGAAAAACAAAGGTCTCAAAGCTGTAGGTTTTATTAAAATGGTGAAGAGAAAATGTGCTAAGGTGGGGATGCGGGAGGAAGGGACTCTAAATTGAACTGATACATGTGGAGCATTGGGGATGAAGGTTTCCATTCTTTGTGTACACAGAAAAATGTACACAAGCAGCAGAAATTTGGCCAACTAACCCTTGGTTAACATAGGACGAGTTCAATTGGAACAAATGGGACCACCCTGTTTATTTCACATATTTTCACATTTTGAAAGGTAGTTCATATGTGTTACCATGGAAAAGATAGCATGAGTGAAAGCAAATCCAAGCACAGAAGTATCAATACTTTTTAAGTCTTATGTATGTAAAATTTTGCTAGTGTCCTATTGTGTGTTAATCATGTCCCCATGGTCTGTAGCCCACCAGGCTTCTCTGTGCATAGAATTCTCCAGGTAAGAATACTGGAGTGGGTAGCTGTTCCCTTCTCCAGGGGATCTTCCCCTGGAAGATGAACCCAGGTCTCATGCATTGCAGGCAGATTCTTTACCATCTGAGCCACTAGGGAATCCCAGCATTCTATTAACCAGAGGAAATTTCCTTTGTAATGTAAACATTACAAAACTATACTGTAAATGATATGAATAAGGTGAACTATTGGAACCATTTCTGAACTCCATCACACCATCTATGTTACATAGATGTATATTCTCAATTATCTGTATTTTAAACTAACTACATATGTATTTGGGCTTCACTATGTTCATTCAGTCAATGAGCATTCATTGAGCTACTAGCATGTACTAACATCTTACTGCTGCTGCTGCTAAGTCGCTATGCGACCCCATAGACAGCAGTCCACCAGGCTCCCCCGTCCCTGGGATTCTCTAGGCAAGAACACTGGAGTGGGTTCCCACTTCCTTCTCCAATGCATGAAAGTGAAAAGTGAAAGTGAAGTCACTCAGTCATGTTCAACTCTTAGCGACCCCATGGACTGCGGCCCGGCAGGCTCCTCTGTCCATGGGATTTTCCAGGCAAGAGTGCTGGAGTGGGTGCCATTGCCTTCATATATATATATATATATACATATATATATAGCAACAAAAAATATTAACAAGTATCATCATAGTACATAAATTTTATTAGCATTATCACAGACAGTAAACAGGTAAAGTGTTAGCATATATGAAGTTAGCAAATGTGCTATGAGAAAAATAAATTAGAATGAGAAATTTGTGCAGGAGAACTATAATTTAAATAATGTCAGTATTTTCTCTTTCCAGTTTTAGTGAGATAGAGATATAACTGACATTCAGCACTGCGTAAGTCTAAGGTGTACATAGCATAATGGTTTGAGTTACAAACATCATGAAATGATTATTACAACAAATTTAGTGAACATCCATGATTTCATATTGATAAAAAATTTAGGAAAAAAATTTCCCTTGTGATGAAAACTCACAATTTACTCTAACAACTTTCATATATAATTTACAGCCATGTTAATTATATCCTGTAAATTATATCCATAGTACTTATTTATCTTTTAAATGGTAGATTATAACTTTTTTTTTTCCCTTTGGAAAATAAATTTAATAGGGAAAAATACTTCCAACATACTGAAAGTCTCTTTCTGTGTGTGTATAAACTAACAACTTAATATTAGATATTGCTTTTTAATGCATAGATAGGCTATTCAAAAGGTACAATTACATAAACTTGACATAGAATCCTCAAGGTAGAATAAACCCAAAATTTGATTTTAAAAAAATCTAGTAGACATGATTAGCCCAAAGTGCTTATTTAGTTACATTGTGGGTCTGTGTGTGTGTCAAATGTTCTATTTGATCCTCTCTAGGCAACTGGGACATTCTGTGAGAATAAGTTGACTAAGATTATAACTTTTGACTACCTTCATCCAAGTCCTTCTCCTTTCATGTTTTCATCTAAAGTAATCACACATCTAATATTTTTTATTGAGTTTGTTGGTTGGTTGGTTGCTTGGTTGGTTTTGAAATGTAATTGATCTACAACACTGTATTCTTTCCTGTTACAAAACATAGTGATTCTATGTTTCTAAACATTTCAAAATGATCACCAACCATAAGTCTAGTTACAATGTTGTTGTTTGGTCACCAAGCCACAGCCGACTCTTTGCAACCCCATGAACTGCAGCACGCCAGGCTTCCCTGTCCTTCACTATCTCCCAAAGTTTGCTCAAATTCATGTCCATTGAGTGATGGCATCCAAACATCTCATCCTCTGTTACCGCCCTCTCCTCTTGCCTTCAATCTTTCCCAGCATTTGGGTCTTTTCCAATGAGTCAGCTCACACTAGGTGGCCGAGCTTTTTTCTGTTTTCTGTTTATTTGCTATGTTTTCTTAGACTCCACATACAAATGAATTTATATGGTATTTGTCTTTCTCTTTTTGACTTATTTCACTCAGCATAATACTCTCTAGGTCCATCCATGTTGCTGCAAATGGCAGGATTTCATTCATTCTATGATTTATATTGGTATATGTTCATATGCATGTTTGGGGAAAGTGAGTGTAGAAGTACATACATGGGGTCATTTGAAGGAGGTCACCTTTATCTTCATTAACTCCACCATAGTTTGGCCCCAGGTAAATAACAGGGAGGGAACACAGCCCCACCCATCACCAAAAAATTGGATTAAGATATACTGAGCATGGCCCTCTCCATTAGAACAAGACCCAATTTCCCCCTCAGTCAGTCTTTCCCATCAGGAAGCTTCCATAAGCCTCTTATCCTTCTCCATCAGAGGGCAGACAGACTGAAAACTAAAATCACAGAAAACTAACCAATCTAATCACATGGACCACAAACTTGTCTAACTCAATGAAACTATGAGCCAGGCTGTGTAGAGCCACCTGAGACGGATGGGTCATACGGGAGTGTTCTGAAAAAAATGTGGTCCACTGAAGAAGGGACTGGCAAACCACTTCAGTATTCTTGCCTTGAGAACCCCATGAACAGTATGAAAAGGCAAAAAGATAGGACAATGAAAGATGAACTCCTCAGGTCGGTAGGTGCCCAATATGCTACTGGAGATCAGTGGAGATATAACTCCAGAAAGAATGAAGAGATGGTCTTATGTTTAGATCTTTAATCCATTTTGAGTTTATTTTTGTGTATGGTGTTAGAAAGTGTTCTAGTTTCATTCTTTTACAAGTGGTTGACCAGATTTCCCAGCACCACTTGTTAAAGAGATTGTCTTTAATCCATTGTATATTCTTGCCTCCTTTGTCAAAGATAAGGTGTCCATATGTGCATGGATTTATCTCTGGGCTTTCTAAGACCAGAAACTATAAAACTCCTAGAGGAGAACATAGGCAAAACACTCTCTGACATACATCACACCAGGATCCTCTATGACCCACCTCCCAGAATACTGGAAATAAAAGCAAAAATAAACAAATGGGACCTAATTAACCTTAAAAGCTTCTGCACATCAAAGGAAACTATTAGCAAGGTGAAAAGACAGCCTTCAGAATGGGAGAAAATAATAGCAAATGAAGCAACTGACAAACAACTAATCTCAAAAATATACAAGCAACTCCTACAGCTCAACTCCAGAAAAATAAATGACCCAATCAAAAAATGGGCCAAAGAACTAAATAGACATTTCTCCAAAGAAGACATACAGATGGCTAACAAACACATGAAAAGATGCTCAACATCACTCATTATCAGAGAAATGCAAATCAAAACCACTATGAGGTACCATTTCACGCCAGTCAGAATGGCTGCGATCCAAAAGTCTACAAATAATAAATGCTGGAGAGGGTGTGGAGAAAAGGGAACCCTCTTACACTGTTGGTAGGAATGCAAACTAGTACAGCCACTATGGAGAACAGTGTGGAGATTCCTTAAAAAACTGGAAATAGAACTGCCTTATGATCCAGCAATCCCACTGCTGGGCATACACACTGAGGAAACCAGAAGGGAAAGAGACACGTGTATCCCAATGTTCATCACAGCACTGTTTATAATAGCCAGGACATGGAAGCCACCTAGATGCCCATCAGCAGATGAATGGATAAGAAAGCAGTGGTACATATACACAATGGAGTATTACTCAGCCATTAAAAAGAATACATTTGAATCAGTTCTAATGAGGTGGATGAAACTGGAGCCTATTATACAGAGTGAAGTAAGCTAGAAGGAAAAACACCAATACAGTATACTAACACATATATATGGAACTTAGAAAGATGGTAACAATAACCCGGTGTACGAGACAGCAAAAGAGACACTGATGTATAGAACAGTCTTATGGACTCTGGGAGAGGGAGAGGGTGGAAAGATTTGGGAGAATGGCATTGAAACATGTAAAATATCATGTAAGAAACGAGTTGCCAGTCCAGGTTTGATGCACGATACTGGATGCTTGGGGCTAGTGCACTGGGACGACCCAGAGGGAGGGTATGGGGAGGGAGGAGGGAGGAGGGTTCAGGATGGGGAACACATGTATACCTGTGGTGGATTCATTTTGATATTTGGCAAAACTAATACAATTATGTAAAGTTTAAAAAAAAAAAAAAGTAATAGATATTAAAAAAAAAAAAAAAAAAGAATGAAGAGATGGAGCCAAAGCAAAAACAACACCCAGCTGCGGATTTGACTGGTGATGGAAGCAATGTCTGATGCTGTAAGGAGCAATATTGCATAGGAACCTGGAATGTTAGGTCCATAAATCAAGGCAAATTGGAAGTGGTCAAGCGGGAGATGGCAAGAATAAAAGTCAACATTAGGAATCAGCAAACTAAAATGCACCCGAATGGGACAATTTAACTCAGATGACCATTATATCTACTACTATGAGCAAGAATCCCTTCCAAGAAGTGGAGTAGCCATCATAGCCAAAAAAAAAAAAAGAGTCCAAAATGCAGTACTTCAATGCAATCTGAAAAATGACAGAATGATCTCTATTGATTTCCAAGCAAACCATTCAACATCACGGTAATCCAAGTCTATGCCCCAACCAGTAATGCTGAAGAAGCTGAAGTTTAATGGTTCAATGAAGACCTATAAGTCCTTTTAGAAAAAGCACCCATAAAAGATGTCCTTTTCATTGTAGGGGACTGGAATGCAAAAGTAGGAAGTCAAGAAACACCTAGAATAACAGGCAAATTTGGCCTAGGAGTACAGAATGAAGCAGGGCAAAGGCTAATAGAGTTTTACCAAGAGAACGTACTGGTCATAAAAAACACCCTCTTCCAACTACACAAGAGAAGACTCTACACATGGACATCACCAGATGGTCAACACCAAAATCAGAATAATTATATTATTTTCACCAAAGATGGAGAAGCTCTTTACAGTCAGCAAAAGCAATACTAGGACCTGAGTTTGGCTCAGTTCATGAGTCCTTATTGACAAATTCAGACTTAAATTGAAAAAAGTAGGGAAAACCACTATACCATTCAGGTATCACCCAAATGAAATCCCTTATGATTATACAATGGAAGTGAGAAATAGATTTAAGGAACTAGATCTGATAGACAGAGTACCTGATGAACTATGGTTGGAGGTTCATGACACTTTACAGGAGACAGGGATCAAGATCATCCACAAGAGAAGAAATGCAAAAGAGCAAAATGGCTGCTGAGGAGGCCTTACCAATAACTGTGAAAAGAAGTCAAGCGAAAAGCAAAGGAGAACAGGGAAGATATACCCATTTGAATGCAGAGATCCAAAGAATAGCAAGGAGAGTTAAGAAAGCCTTCCTCAGTGATCAGTGCAAAGAAATATAGGAAAACAATAGAATCGCAAAGACTAGAGATCTCTTCAAGAAAACTAGAGATACCAAGGGAACATTTCATGCAAAGATGGGCTTGATAAAGGACAGAAATAGTATGGACCTAACAGAAGCAGAAGATTTTAAGAAGAGGTGGCAAGAATACACACAGACACTATACAAAAAAGATCTTCATGACCCAGATAATCACGGTGGTGTGATCACTCACCTAGAGCCAGACATCCTGGAATATGAAGTCAAGTAGGCTTTAGGAAGCATCACCATGAACAAAGCTAGTGGAGGTGATGGAATTCCAGTTGAGCTATTCCAAAGAATAAAAGATGATGCTGTGAAAGTGCTGCACTCAATATGCCAGCAAATTTGGAAAACTCAGCCATGGCCACAGTTTTGGAAAACTGGAAAAGGTCAGTTTTCATTCCAATCCTTAAAAAAGGCAATGGCAAAAATACTCAAACTACCACACAATTGTACTCATCTCACATGCTAGTAAAGTAATGCTCAAAATCCTCCAAGCCAGGCTTCAACAGTACATGAACCATGAAATTCCAGATGTTCAAGCTGTTTCAGAAAAGGCAGAGGAACCAGGAATCAAATCGCCAACATCCACTGGATATGGAAAAAGCAAGAAGAGTTCCAGAAAACACATCTATTTCTGCTTTATTGACTATGCCAAAGCCTTTGACTCTGTGGATCACAATAAACTGTGGAAAATTCTGAGAGATATGGGAATACGAGACCACCTGACTGGCCTCTTGAGAAACCTGTAAGCAGGTCAGGAAGCAACAGTTACAACTGGACATGGAACAACAGACTGGTTCCAAATAGGAAAAGGAGTACATCAAGGCTGTATATTGTCACCCTGTTTATTTAACTTATATGCAGAGTACATCATGAGAAATGCTGGGCCAGAAGAAGCACAAGCTGCAATCAAGATTGTTGGGAGAAATAACAATAACCTCAGATATACAGATGACACCACCCTTATGGCAGAAAGTGAAGAGGAACTAAAAAGCCTCTTGATGAAAATGAAAGTGGAGAGTGAAAAAGTTGGCTTAAAGCTCATCATTCAGAAAACGAAGATCATGGCATCTGGTCCCATCACTTCATGGGAAATAGATGGGGAAAAAGTGGAAACAGTGTCAGACTTTATTTTTCTGGGCTCCAAAATCACTGCAGATGGTGCCTGCAGCCATGAAATTAAAAGACTCTTACTCCTTGGAAGAAAAGTTATGACCAACCTAGATAGCATATTCAAAAGTAGAGACTTTGAATACTTTGCCAACAAAGGTCCGTCTAGTCAAGGCTATGGTTTTTCCAGTGGTCATCTATGGATATGAGAGTTGGACTGTGAAGAAAGCTGAGCGCCAAAGTATTGATGCTTTGGAACTGTGGTGTTGGAGAAGACTCTTGAGAGTCCCTTGGACTGAAAGGAGATCCAACCAGTCCATTCTGAAGGAGATCAGCCTTGGGATTTCTTTGGAAGGACTGATGGGGAAGCTGAAACTCCAGTACTTTGGCCACCTCATGCGAAGAGTTGACT
This sequence comes from Bos indicus, assembly GCF_029378745.1. NCBI lineage: Eukaryota > Metazoa > Chordata > Mammalia > Artiodactyla > Bovidae > Bos > Bos indicus. The sequence continues at coordinate 21,913,655 of NC_091776.1, read as the reverse complement.
CATTGGAAAAGACCCTGATGCTGGGAGGGATTGGGGGCAGGAGGAAAAGGGGATGACAGAGGATGAGATGGCTGGATGGCATCACTGACTCGATGGATGTGAGTTTGAGTGAACTCTGAGTGTTGGTGATGGACAGGGAGGCCTGGCGTACTGCGATTCATGGGGTCACAGAGTCGGACACGACTGAGCGACTGAACTGAACTGAAAATCACTGCCAATGGTGACTGGAGCCATGAAATTAAAAGCCACTTCCCCCTTGGAAGTAAAGTTATCACCAGCCTAGACAGCATATTAAAAAGCAGAGACATTACTTTGCCAACAATGGTCCGTCTGTTCAAGGCTATGGTTTTTCCAGTAGTCATGTATGGATGTGAGAGTTGGACTATCAAGAAACCTGAGCGCAGAATTGATGCTTTTGAACTGTGGTGTTGGAGAAGACTCTTGAGAGTTCCTGGGACTGCAAGGAGATCCAACCAGTTCATCCTAAAGATCAGTCCTGAGTCTTCATTGGAAGCACTGATGTTGAAGCTGAAAATCCAATACTTCAGCCACCTGATGTGAAAAGCTGACTCAGTCCAAAAGACCCTGATGCTGGGAAAGATTGAATGAAGGCAGGAGGCGAAGGGGATGACAGAGGATGAGATGGTTGGATGACATCACTGACTCAGTGGACATGAGTTTGGGTAAACTCTCGGAGTTGGTAATGGACAGGGAGGCTTGGCATGCTGCGGTCCATGGGGGTCACAAACAGTCAGGTACAACTGAGCAACTGAACTGAACTGATTAGTATGTATACTAATAGACACACATACACCACTAATATATATACCACATACCACATGTTTACCTATTTATTTTTCAGTGGGCAGTTAATTTGCCTCCACATCTTGGCTATTGTAAATAATGCTGCATTAAACATAGATGTGGTGCATATATATTTTTGATTGTTGCTTTTGTTTTCCTTTGATAAATACTCAAGTGGCAAATTGCTTGGTCATATGGTAATTCTATTTTTCATTTAAAGGAAACTCCACTTTGTTTTCCATAGTGCTGAATTTATTTAACTAAGGAAAATACTATTGGAAATGATGCAGCAAATATTTTAATTAGAAGAGTAAAAATATAATTTACAGAAATTATATTTCTCTCAAGAAAGACTTGAAAAGAAAGTCTTTCTTTCAAGAAAGACTTGAAACAGATTGACCATTCTTCTAGCTGGCCACAACTTTTTTTTTTTTTAAACTTTACAATATTGTATTAGTTTTGCCAAATATCGAAACGGATCCGCCACAGGTATACATGTGTTCCCCATCCTGAACCCTCCTTCCTCCTCCCTCCCCATACCATCCCTCTGGGTCGTCCCAGTGCACCAGCCCCAAGCATCCAGCATCGTGCATCGAACCTGGACTGGCAACTCATTTCATACATGATATTATACATGTTTCAATGCCATTCTCCCAAATCTTCCCACCCTCTCCCTCTCCAACAGAGTCCATAAGACTGTTCTATACATCAGTGTCTCTTTTGCTGTCTCGTACACAGGATTATTATTACCATCTTTCTAAATACTTTGAAGATATTTACATTTTTTTTACTTCCCAATCACCAATCATAGATATGAGTGACTTGCATCACCATCAGGAAAACATAACAGTACTAAGTGACTATTATATCCAATGGAGGCCTCAATCTTTGGTCAGTGTTAAGAGATCCCAGATTTGGTTCCATCAGAAGGCTTTCTTATTTCAAACTCTGATAGCACAAAGGGTTAGCACAGAAAATCTTATATATTTCATTTGTTGTTGTTTAGTCACTAAATCGTATCCAATTCTTTGCAACCTCCTAGACTGTAACCCATCAGACTCCTTTGTCCCTGAGATTCTCCAGGCAAGAATACTGAGTGGGTTGCCATGCCTTTATCCAGGGGGTCTTCCCAATCCCAGGACTGAACCTGTCTCTCATGTCTCCTGCATGTTCTTTACCACTAGCATCACCTGGGAAGCCCCATATATTGCATATAGGCATGTATATTTTTATTATCGCTTTGAAAATATTTTAACATTATCTAACTAAGTCAGAGTTGTTCAACCACCTAAATTCATTTATAGATTAATGAAATGTTTTGTATATCTGTTCCGGTAACAGGGCCAGCATCATGGGTGTACAACCTGTACAGAAACATTGTGCTCTGTGCTTATAGGGGCTCAACATTTTGTTTTATTGTCAAAAGCATCTGTCATCCTTGTGTAATTCTTAATGTATTTTGGACACGGGGCTCTGCACTTTATTTTGCACTGGGCCCCCTAAATTTGGCAGATAGTCCTAGGAGATATACACAAAATTCAAAAAAAATATTGTATATTATAGTAAAATTCTCTGAACAACCAAGATGTCTATCACTGTAAAGTGAATTTTTGTACTCTGTGTCTGTCGTTTTTACATATGAGAGAAGGACAGAAACTGAGACAAAGACACAGCACACCACACATGTGCATAAATATGTATACACACACACACACAACTTGATTTTAGCCAGTGGATTGTGATATCACTTAGTGATGTGATATTAGGCACTCATAATTGCTTGAAAGGTGTTTGTGTGGTAGAGTTTTCTTTCTTGAATTTCAGACTTCTCCATAGAAGCACATATATTTAAAAGCTCACTAGTATTAGAAAAAAGAATCAGAGTTGCCTCAGCCAAAATTCAGTCCAGCTGACTGTGATATGGATATCCAGATGACTTGTAGAGAAAAGGAAATAAATGGAAAAAGGGGACCTTCAGCCAAAGCAGAAAAGTAGAGCATCACATAGAACCAACTTCTATGCACCTTTTATCCAATTTGCCTGTCTGCCTCATTCTTGTCTACTGGCTCCCACCTCACCTGTTGGGGCAAGATCCATCACCACTTAACTATATCCTAAATTTTATACTAAAGTGGTTTGCCATTCCATTCTCCAGTGGACCACATTGTGTCGGACCTCTCCACCATGCCCGCCCATCTTGGGTGGCCCCACAGGGCATGGATTAGTTTCATTGAGTTAGACAAGGCTGTGGTCCTAGTGTGATTAGATTGACCCATGAACAGTATGAAAAGGCAAAATGATAGGATACTGAAAGAGGAATTCCCCAGGTCAGTAGGTGCCCAATATACTACTGGAAATCAGTGGAGAAATAACTCCTGAAAGAATGAAGGGATGGAGCCAAAGCAAAAACAATACCCAGCTGTGGATGTGACTGGTGATAGAAGGAAGGTCCAATGCTGTAAAGAGCAATATTGCATAGGAACCTGGAATGTCAGGTCCATGAATCAAGGCAAATTGGAAGTGGTCAAACAGAAGATGGCAAGAGTGAACGTCGATATTCTAGGAATCAGAAAACAAAAATGGACTGGAATGGGTGAATTTAACTCAGATGACCATTATATCTACTACTGCAGGCAGAATCCCTTAGAAGAAATGGAGTAGCCATCATGGTCAACAAAAGAGTCTGAAATGCAGTACTTGGATGCAATCTCAAAAATGACAGAATGATCTCTATTCATTTCCAAGGTAAACCATTCAATATCACAGTAATCCAAGTCTATGCCCCAACGAGTAATGCTGAAGAAGCTGAAGTTGAATGGATCTATGAAGACCCACAAGACCTTTAAGAACTAACACCCAAAAAAGATGTCCTTTTCATTATAGGGGACTGGAATGCAAAAGTAGGACGTCAAGAAACACCTGGAGTAACAGGCAAACTTGGCCTTGGAATACGGAATGAAGCAGGGCAAAGGCTAATAGAGTTTTGCCAAGAAAATGCACTGGTCATAGCAAACACCCTATTCCAACAACACAAGAGAAGACTCTACACATGGACATCACCAGATGGTCAACACCGAACTCAGATTGATTATATTCTTTGTAGCAAAAGATGGAGAAGTTCTATACAGTCAACAAAAACAAGACCAGGAGCTGACTGTGGCTCAGATCATGAACTCCTTATTGCCAAAATCAGACTGAAATTGTAGAAAGTAGGGGAAACCACTAGACCATTTAGGTACGACCTAAATCAAATCCCTTATGATTATACAGTGGAAGTGAGAAAGAGATTTAAGGGCCTCGATCTGATAGAGTGCCTGATGAACTATGGAATGAGGTTCGTGACATTGTACAGGAGACAGGGATCAAGACCATCACCACGGAAAAGAAATGCAAAAAAGCAAAATGGCTGTCTGAGGAGGCCTTACCAATAACTGTGAAAAGAAGAGAAGTGAAAACAAAGGAGAAAAGGAAAGATATAAGCATCTGAATGCAGAGTTCCAAAGAATAGCAAGGAGAGTTAAAAAAGCCTTCCTTAGCAATCAATGCAAAGAAATAGAGGAAAACAACAGAATGGGAAAGACTAGAGATCTCTTCAAGAAAATCAGAGATACCAAAGGAACATTTCTTGCAAGGATGAGCTCGATAAAGGACAGAAATGGTATGGACCTAACAGAAGCAGAAGATATTAAGAAGAGGTGGCAAGAATACACAGAAAAACTGTACAAAAATATCTTCATGTCCCAGATAATCACAATGGTGTGATCACTCACCTAGAGCCAGATATCCTGGAATGTGAAGTCAAGTGGGCCTTAGAAAACAACACTATGAACAAAGCTAGTGGAGGTGATGGAATTCCAGTTGAACTATTCCAAATCCTGAAAGATGATGCTGTGAAAGTGCTGCACTCAATATGCCAGCAAATTTGGAAAACTCAGCAGTGGCCACAGGGCTGGAAAAGGTCAGTTTTCATTCCAACCCCAAAGAAAGTCAATGCCAAAGAATGCTAAAACTACCACACAATTGCACTCATCTCACACGCTAGTAAAGTAATGCTCAAAATTCCCCAAGCCATGCTTCAGCAATATGTGATCCATGAACTTCCAGATGTTCAAGCTGGTTTTAGAAAAGACAGAGGAACAAGAGATCAAATTGCCAACATCTGTTGGATCATGGAAAAAGCAAGAGAGTTCCAGAAAAACATCTATTTCTGCTTTATTGACTATGCCAAAGCCTTTGACTCTGTGGAACACAATAAACTGTGGAAAATTCTGAAAGAGATGGGAATACCAGACCACCTGACCTGCCTCTTGATAAACCTATATGCAGGTCAGGAAGCAAGAGTTAGAACTGAACATGGAACAACAGACTGGTTCCAAATAGGTAAAGGAGTATGTCAAGGCTGTATATTGTCGCCCTACTTATTTAACTTCTATGCAGATTACATCATGAGAAATGCTGGGCTGGAAGAAGCACAAGCTGGAATCAAGATTGCCTGGAGAAATATCAATAACCTCAGATATGCAGATGACACCACCCTTATGGCAGAAAGTGAAGAGGAACTGAAAAGCCTCTTGATGAAAGTGAAAGTGGAGAGTGAAAAAGTTGGCTTAAAGCTCAACATTCAGAAAATGAAGATCATAGCATCTGGTCCCATCACTTCATGGGAAATAGATGGGGAAACAGTGAAAACAGTGCCGGACTTTATTGTTTGGGCTCCAAAATCACTGCAGATGGTGACTGCAGCCATGAAATTAAAAGACGCTTACTCCTTGGAAGAAAAGTTATGACCAACCTAGATAGCATATTGAAAAGCAGAGACATTACTTTGCCAACAAAGGTCCATGTAGTCAAGGCTATGGTTTTTCCTGTGGTCATGTATGGATGTGAGGGTTGGACTGTGAAGAAAGCTGAGTGCTGAAGAATTGATGCTCTTGAACTGTGGTGTTGGAGAAGACTCTTGAGAGTCCCTGGACTGCACGGAGATCCAACCAGTCCATTCTGAAGATCAGCCCTGGGATCTTTGGAAGGACTGATGCTGAAGCTGAAACTCCAGTACTTTGGCCACCTCATGTGAAGAGTTGACTCATTGGAAAAGACTCTGATGCTGGGAGGGATTGGGGGCAGGAGGAGAAGGGGACGACAGAGGATGAGATGGCTGGACTGATGGACATGAGTCTGAGTGAACTCCGGGAGTTGGTGATGGACAGGGAGGCCTGGCGTGCTGCGATTTATGGGGTCACAAAGAGTCAGATATGACTGAGCAACTAAACTGAACTGAACTGAACATTTTATACTGATATACTGGTATCCCAACAGTAAAATCAATAAAACACTTTCTCTCCTAAGTAATTTATAACATGATTTTGAAGGGCAAACTTTTGTGTCCAAAGCTTTTGTGAGTAAGAGTGAACGATGGAGACTCCAATATTTCTAGTTGATTTAGAAATCAGAGCTCTGCTATTTAACATAAACATTAATTCTGCAATTTTCATCTTCAGTAAAATACAGTTTCCATATCTCTGAACTGAGTACAGTAAAACTCTCTTCATAATTTTGTTCTAAGAGGTAAACAAGATGAGGGTTTATTTCCTTAAACTCTAAAGAAATACATATACAAATACATTGAGGATCTGCATGGATTTTCTGGCTATGGACATACATGTAGATTTTATGTGAGTAATGCAAGCATATGGAATACAAGTGTATGATATGGGATGAGGATTTCATCACAGATTTACTTACTTAGATATTATAGGTTTGGGTTGTATGAACATAAAGACTTTGTCTTAAGAAAATATCTCATGGAGAATCAGATCCTCTTTTTAACCAGTTGTCAATTCTAAAATCAATGAGTAGAATTTTTGCCATCCCCACCTACACCTTAGCAGAACAACTGCTATTTAGTTCTTTCTTTGCTTTTCTTATAAACTAGTACTTCAAGTACCTGAGGAAGAGTTCTGTTTTAGAGAATTCAGTCACCTTACAAATTAGTGTTATTTTGAGGGAAAAATCAGTAATGTGGCAGCCATTCAACACTAAAAATGTAATTAATACTCCTAAAGAAAAGGCCAAAGCCAAACAAGGAAACAAGAATAAAGAAGCAAGTAAAAATTACTCTAACTTTTTGTGCTAAGTACCAATATTATTAATTTGTACATAACACTGTTATTTTTCCAACTTAATTTTGTGATTACTCCAACTTAAACATAGTCTAGTCTATTTTACTGATATTGGCCTTCAGCAGAAAAATTTTGCCAATACATTCCCATCTGCATGTACATATGCTTTAAGACTTCTTTCTTTCAGGTGACAGACAGTTAATATATGCTACTTTTAAAAATGCCTTAATTTTCTTTCATTTTTACTGAAGACAGGCAGATAAACACCTATAGGCAAATCTCTACCTGCAGGCATGAGTAAGCTTTAAGAGAAATTCTCTTAAGTTATGCAAGATGCTTTTAGGAGGAATTATTTAGAGAGTTAGCTAATTACAACCCTGCTCTGAAAAAAATGTTTACTTTGAATATTCTTGGAGCTTTTCCAGTATTACAGTCTGTATTGCAGTCTGTTTGCTCACACTTTCAGGAGATAAAAGAAATAAATACAACATTGAAAAAAAAAAAAACTTATTCTAAGATTTTTATTAAAACAGTATCCTTACTGTTGGTTTAAAATCTCAATTGATGGTCTGTGTAAATATGAGGCATTAATTCTCAACACAATCTGTTCAAACTAATGATTGAATAAAAAGTAACTACATGCCATTTATTTCAGAAACTAAAAAAAAAAAAAAACATTGTCACTGCAGTTGTAAGTATTTATACTAAAAATGGAATAGCTTATTTTGATTCTTCTATGGAAAATCACAGAAATCACAAGAAGATACTCTCTCATCATTAGATCAATACAATTGTTTTTATCAAAACTCTAATTATTAAATAATTCAAACTGATATAAAATAGTAGAAAATCTAAAGGTAGGCCAAAACATGTATTTACATTTATGATTGTAATTGTGTTTGACTCCTCAATTAAAGAGAAATCTAAGAAATTTAGTTTATAAGTATTTCATTGTCAATAAATATGATTCCATTCAGCATTAGAACATAACTCTGATCCACATTCTCTGAATCCTACTCTCAGTCTGATTTACAATGGATAAAAATGGATGGATTTATTTATGATGGATTAAAATATACAAATATTTTACTTATTTTTTCACTCAACCATCACTCCCATTTTTGACAATTTCATTTGGCTCAATGTATCAATGTATCAATGTATCGATGTAATGCAACATTCTTGATACAAAAAAGCTATTTGCATCAAGAGTCAGAATATTCTAGTACTCTCTAAATGCATTATTTTTGACTTAGAATGTTATTGCAATCTTCAAAAGTAATGCTTTCAAATATTTTATAACTAATTAACATATTTAGTAGTGTTGTCAGCCTCAGTCAGGAAACTTAGCTAGCTCAGAAAGAACATCCCATCACTAGTGTATGCCCTCAGGAAAATTATTTCATCTTATTGAGGCAAACCATTAATAGATGTTGAATTTTTATTCATCTATAATACCCGAATAACATTAGGAGCATTTAACTATGGCTGGGAAACACAAAGTGTGATGTCTTATTACATTTGGGCTACTATAGCAAAATACTGTAGCTGGGTCCTTTGCAAACTAAAAATAATTTATTGCTCACAGTTCTGAAAGCTGGAAATCTAAGATAGGATATTAGCATTGTTCAGTGCAGGTCACAGATTTCTGAGTCACAGACTTCTCATTGTATGTTCACATGGCAGAAGAGGTTAGGAATCTCTCTGGAGCATCTTTTATAAGGCACTAATGCCATTCATCCACCCCACTCCAGTACTCTTGCCTAGAAAATCCCATGGACGGAGGAGCCTGGTAGGCTGCAGTCTATGGGATTGCTAAGAGTCAGACACGACTGAGAGACTTCACTTTCATTTTTCACTTTCATGCACTGGAGAAGGAAATGGCAACCCACTCCAGTGTTCTTGCCTGGAGAATCCCAGGGACGGGGGAGCCTGGTGGGCTGTTGTCTATGGGGTCACACAGAATTGGACACAACTGAAGCGATGCAGCAGCAGCAGCAGCAGCAATGCAATTCATCAGTGACTTAAGTGCCTCCTGAAAGCCCCATATTCTAACGACCCCACCTTAGAAGGTTAGGATTTCAATATATGACTTTTGGGGATACACAAACATTCAGACCATAGCAATGATATAAATTGCAGGTGTAAGAGGTTACAAAAGCCTAATGGTTGAAAGAATCCCTACAATCTCTAACCAATTTGTACTAAGTGACCTTAAAGTCAGAGAAGGCAATGGCAACCTACTCCAGTACTCTTGCCTGGAAAATCCCATGGACAGAGGAGCCCAATGGGCTGCAGTCCATGGGGTCGTGAAGAGTCAGACATGATTGAGCGACTTCACTTTCACTTTTCACTTTCACGAATTGGAGAAGGAAACGGCAACCCACTCGAGTGTTCTTGCCTGGAGAATCCCAGGGACAGGGGACCTTGGTGGGCTGCCGTCTATGGAGTCACACAGAGTCGGACACAACTGAAGTGACTTAGCAGCAGCAGCAACAGCAGACCTTAAAGTAAAATACCCCTCAATAAGTCTTTCAGAATACTAATGCTAAATTCCAAGCATTTTTTAAGGGGAGATTAGGTGAGATGTGCTGGGTAGTATCATAAGTACTCAGCCATTTATGAATGGAAATAGGAGACCCCAGATAAGGATACCCTGATCATCTGCTACCTGGATAGAGAAATGAGGATGTCCCCATCACCCCAGTGATGGAGATATTTGAAAGGGAGAAAATGACAATAGTTTGAGATTTGTCCATTATCACTTCCACTTACGTCCTCTGGTCAGAAAATTGTTTTATCTGTTTTCCATTACGCTGGCTTTTCTGGATAAACATTCTTTCTTGTTCTACCTCAGGACAACTCCCACATTCACTGAACTCCCAAATGCCAAGTTCCTAGATGTTTTACTGGACAAGAAAGCTGCTGCTGCTAAGTCACTTCAGTCGTGTCCGAATCTGTGCGACCCCATAGACAACAGCCCACCAGGCTCCCCCGTCCCTGGGATTCTCCAGGCAAGAATACTGGAGTGGGTTGCCATTTCCTTCTCCAGTGCATGAAAGTGAAAAGTGAAAGTGAAGTCGCTCAGTCGTGTCCGACTCTTAGCGACCCCATGGACTGCAGCCTACCAGGCTCCTCAGTCCATGGGGTTTTCCAGGCAAGCAGAAGGCAAAAAATCAAAGACAAAGAGAATTTTTTTTTTTTTTTTTTTTTTGCTATGGTAGCCAAAGTCTTTCAAAGAAGTGCCACTAGGGAAATGCCTGTCCACCCTCCACCCCAGAAATAGACTGGGTGATGAAGGTCTGTTGTCAGCAGAAGAGTCTGGGGATCCTTCCTCCTGTCGGCCTTGGTTCTTGGTAAGGAGGCAAAGAAGAATTTGAGGTCTTACCCACTGCAGGAGAATTAATTGAAGATAAGAGAACAGAGAGGATAGCTTAAGAGAGAAGTGAGCCAGGCCAAGGAAGGCAAGGACTCCAGAGGGCTGGGGTGTAGAGTTTTAAAGGCAAAGTTTTTGAGTAATTCAGAAGATCATTGACTGACAGTCTTACTTGACAGCAGCAGGTTCTCTAACAAGAGGCTCTACTGCACATGCCCCTTCCATAATTCCTTCTGTGATAATTAGATATATGCATTCATGGAATATTTATGAATATTTAATAAGCCAGATGGATGCCACAGGTTATATGAGTGCATGAGGTGTGCTTGGAGTGTGCACAGAATGTGTGCCTGGGCTGTGCGTGAGGTGTGAGCAGATCTGCCAGAGTAAGGTAAAACCTGCTAGTGGGCCAGTGCGGGATTTTTCCTCACTTGACTGTTTTGGAGTACAGATGGCACCTGTTAGGGGTATGATTACTAAATAGCTTGAAGGGATGAGGCGGTTATTGGACTTTCAGTCTTCGGGGTACCTCTCTGTAGCTCAAGGCTAATTTCCTGACTAACAGATCGGAAGTCGTCAGCCGCAGGTACACGTCGGACCGCTGCTGTTGGCTCCTAGCGAGGGAAGCTCTTGAGGAACAGCTGGAAGAACTTGCTTTCCTGTGTGACACGCTCCAAGCATTACTTTTCAAGGTACTCAGGGTTAAAAATCCCGTCTCGAAGTCATTTTCACCTCAGGTGCCCCCGCCTTTCCCAGAAAGAGCTGCTTGACCATCTCGGAAGCGTCTGTGTCCTCAAAGGTGCAGTAGTTCTCAAAGGCGCAGTAGTTCTGAAGGACTTGAGCTTGAAGCGGGCCAGCTCGGGTATCCAGCTCTGGAACCATTTACTAGACCTGCACTGAACTTGCGATCACATCCATGGAAGCCGGTTCCCTTGGCGCCAGGGCCTTGTAGATGGTGCTCTGACCCCACTTCCTGGTCTGCCCCACTCAGGAGGCCCAAACCAGGGCCTGCTCTTCAGGCACAGCCAGGCAACCCCGGCCCAAAGTAAAAATCTTAAGAGGATAAAATACCTTTCCTATAGAGGAAAATGATAAGAATTTCATCAGACTTCAGAAAACATGCAAGCAACAAATGAACACGATGAAATATTTAAGTAATTTTTAAAAAAGAAATAAAACTTTAGCAACTTAGGACTCTTTATCCAGCAACATTATCATTCAAAACTGAAGAAGTAAAGAGTATTTTAGTCGAACAAAAATGGAGGGTACTTGTTACCAGGAGACCTGCTTTGCAAGACATCTTTAAAGTTCTACAGAGAGAAGAAAAATGATAAAGGTCTGAAAATCAGGTCTGCATTAAGAAAGGAAAAGCTTTAGACTGTAATAAATAAAGGTAAAATGAAGTATCTTATTTTTCTGATAATTAATATGAGATAAAACTGATCAAAAATAATAATAGCAATTATATATGTAGTGATTATAACATAATCAGTGATATAAGTGATATAAATGACAGTGATAAGTGATAAATGACAAGTTTGTTAGGGGTGGAAAGAATAAATTTGAAATATTCTTATAAAGCACTTGACCTACTTGTGAAGTAGTACAATGTTATTTGAAAAGTGGACTTGGATTAATCAAAATGTTTATTGTAGATGTTAGAGCAATCATGAAAAAATTTTTTTTAAAAAAGTAGAAAAGGTAAGAGGGAAAATGGAACCATATGAAATGCTCAGTTAAAACCAAATAAGAAAAAAATAGAATGGATGAAATAATAATAATAATAGAGGCAATGAATAGATTAAAAAAGTGTTCTTTTTTTCTTACCTTTTCTGAGAGAGTAAAATTCTCAGGAGTTGTTGGGGAGGGAAAAAGTCCATTAGAGTAGCACTTCATTCTGTTTATTAAATATATGGTCATGACTATTTTGTAACTATTATAAGGAAGATTTCTGATTCAATTTGAAGTTACCCTAATTATCGTATAGGAGAGTATTTTGCGGATAATATGTAAATTTAGGTAACACTCATGAATTCTGTGCTGGCAGCTCTGAGAAGCTGGGTAATAGGTAAATACATTGCCAAGTTAGGAAGAAAATTCACCTGTAAATTTTATGAAAGAGATTGCACATGTAAAAGTACACAGAATAAGGATATATCTCTATAATTTTTTTTTAATCTCTCAATTTCTCTTGCTAAAAGAAAATTCATAAACTATCACAAACTAACACTTACTTTTATTATCTTGAAATTTTTCTATTTTGGATCAGTTTACATGAAAGAAAAAGTTGTTCTTCACCATTGTTCTGTTTAACTGCATAAAAGTTATTATGTTATTTTGAAATATAATTACTGGCATATTTATCTGTGGGCATATTTATCTATATATAATTAATATAAACAAGCAAAATAAGCCACCAGATACAATAATTTAAATCACATTAGTCAAGTGTACAGATTCATCATGATTTAAAATTTTTTCTCAAGTAACTATGGTTTAATTCTACTTACATCTTCAAAACAGACAAAATTGGTTCTTAGTTACTCCCTTATCTTTAATAACTTTAACTAAAATTGTAATAATTAACCATAAAAGTAAAATAAATATGTCATTTTTCATGCTTTAGTGATAAATTTTCAAATCAAATTCTAGCCTTTGGCAATTGTATAATTTTACTTCTTGCTATTTTGGAGACTGGAAAACCCAGGATCAAGGCATTGGCAGATTGAGTGTCTAGTAAGAGCCTCCCTGCTGGTTCAGAGGTGGCCATTTTTCACTGTGTCTTCAAAGATGCAAAGGGTGAGAGAGCTCCACCGGCTATCTTTTATTGTTGTTCAGTCACTAAGTCATGTCCAACTCTTTCCAAACTCATGGGCTGTAGCACACCCGACTCCTCTGTTCTGCACTATTTCCCAGAGTAGGCTCAAACTCAAGTCCATTCAGTTAGTTGGTAATGCTCCCTAACCATTTCATCCTTTGCTGTCCCCTTTTCCTTTTGCCTTTAATCTTTCCCTTTTCCAGTGTGTCAGCTCTTTGCATAGGGTGGCCAAAGTATTGGAGTTTCAGCTGCAGTCTTTCCAATGAATATTCAGGATTGATTTTCCTTTAGAATTGACTGGTTTGATCTTCTTGCTGTCCAAGGGACTTTTAGGAGTCTTCTCCAGTGCCACAATTGAAAAGCATCAATTCTTTGGTGCTTAGAATTCTTTGTGGGCCAATTCTCACGTCCATACATGAATACTAAGAAAACCATAGCTTTAAGTATGAAGACCTTTGTTGGCAAAGTGATGTCTATACTTTTTTATACACTATCTAGGTTTGTCATAGCTTTTCTTCCAAGGAGCAAGGGTCTTTTAAATTCATGGCTGAAGTCACTGTCCACAGTGATTTTGGAGCCCAAGAAAAGAAAATCTGTCACTGCTTTCACTTTTCCCTTCCTATTTGCCATAAGGTAATGTAGGAGACCTGGGTTTGATCCCTGGGTCAGGAAGATCACCTGGAGAAGGAAATGGGAACCCACTCCAATACTCTTGCCTGGAAAATTCCATGGACAGAGGAGCATGGTAGGCTACAGTCCATGGGGTTGCAGAGAGTTGGACATGACTGAGCGACTTCATTTGGCTTGACCAATGGGATCAGATACCATGATCTTAGTTTTTATTAGGCTGAGTTTCAAGCCAGCCTTTTCGCTCTCCTCTTTCACCCCCATCAAGAGACTTCCTAAGGCCCATTTGACTTCATGCTCTAAGATGTCTAGCTCTAGGTGAGTGACCGCAATATCATGGTTATCTAGGTCATTAAGACTTTTTCTGTATAGATTTTTGGTGTATTTTTGCCACCTCTTCTTAATCTCTTCTGTTTCTATTAGGTCCTTACATTTTCTGTTCTTTATTGTGCCCATGCTTGCATGAAATGTTTCCTTGGGATCTCCAATTTCCTTGAAGAGATCCCTAGCCTTTTCCATTCTATTGTTTTTATCGTTTTCCTCTCTTTCTTTGTGTTGTTCATTTAAGAAGGCCTTCTTATCTCTCCTTGCTAGTCTCTGGAACTCTGCATTTAGTTAGGTATATGTTTCCCTTTCTCCCTTGCTTTTTGTGTCTTTTCTTTCCTCAGAAAGCCTCCTCAGACCACCTCTTTGCCTTCTTGCATTTCTTTTTCTTTGGAATGGTTTTGGTCACTGCCTCCTGTACAGTGTTATGGACATCCATCCATAGGTCTTCAGGTACTCTGTCTCCTAGATCCAGTCCCTTGAATCTATTAATTGCCTCCACTGTATACTCGTAAGGGATTTTATTTAAGTCACACCTGAATGGCCTAGTGGTTTTCCCTACCTTTTTCAATTTAAGCCTGAGTTTTGCAATAAGAAGCTCATGAGCTGAGCCATTGTCAGCTGCAGGTCTTGTTTTTACTGAATGTTTAGAGCTTCTCCATCTTTGGTTGCAAAGAACATAATCAATCTCATTTTTTGGATTGACATCTGGTGATGTCCATGTGTAAAGTTGTCTCTTGTGTTGTTGGAAAAGGGTATTTGCTATGATCAGTGTGTTCTCTTCACAAAACTCTGTTAGCATTTGCCCTGCTTCATTTTGTATTCCAAGGCCTAGCTTGCCTGTTATTCTGCATATCACTTGATTTTGTACTTTTACATTCCAATTGCCTATGATGAAAAGGCATCTTTTTTGTGGTGTTCTAGAAGTTTTTTTAAGTGTTATAGAACTGATCAACTTCAGCTTGTTTGGCATCAGTTGTTTGGGCATAGACTTGAACTACTGTAAGGTTTGATGGTTGCCTTGGCAATGAACCAAGACCATTCTGTCGTTTTTGAGATCACACTCAAGTATTGCATTTCAGACTCTTCTGTTGACTATGAGGACTATTCTATTTCATATAAGAGTTTCTTGCCCACTTTAGTAGATATGATGGTCATCTGAGTTAACTTCTGTTCCTGTCCATTTTAGTTCACTGATTTCTAAGATGCCAATATTCGATCTTGCCATCTCCTGCTTGACCACGTCCAATTTACCTTGATTCATGGACCTAACATTCCAGGTTCCTATGCATTATTGTTCTTTACATCACTGGACTTTACTTTCACCACCAGCCACACCCACAGCCAAGTATTGTTTCTACTTTGGTCCAGATGATTTATTCTTTCTATTAGTCATTACCCTTCAGTCTTGCCCAATACCGTATTGAATACCTTCTGACCTGGGGGACTTATCATCTGAAGTCATATCTTCTTGCCTTTTCATACTATCCATGGTATTCTCAAGGGAAGAATACTGGAGTGGTTTGCCTTATCCTCCTCCAGTGGACCATGTTTGGTCTGAACTCTTCACTATGACCCATCTGTCTTGGGTGTTCCTGCATGGCATGGCTCATAGCTTCATTGAGTTATAAAAGCCTTTTCACCACAAGGCTGTGATACATGAAGGGAGGTTGTCTTTAATAAGGGCAGTAATCCCATTCCTGAGGGCTAGCAACTCAATTTAGTGACTTCATATCTTTTAATACCATGACATTAGAGGTTAGAAATCAACCTATGAATTTGGGGGTCACACAAACACTCAGTTCATAACAGTGTCATAAATGTTTATGAAATGATTTTACAACTTTATGAATGAAAAGAGGAATATACCATTTTTTCCCCCTGGACTAATTATATCTTCCCTAGTCTGAGAAATACCTACAGGCACATAAGGATTGAAAGACATGTTCCACCTAAGGATGGGTTATTATTTCCACTCAGATGACCATTATATCTACTACTGCAGACAGGAATCCCTCAGAAGAAATGGAGTAGCCATCATGGTCAACAAAAGAGTCCAAAATGCAGTACTTGGATGCAATCTCAAAAATGACAGAATGATCTGTGTTCATTTCCAAGGCAAACCATTCAATATCACAGTAATCCAAGTCTATGCCCCAACCAGTAACGTTGAAGAAGCTGAAGTTGAATGGCTCTATGAAGACCTACAAGACATTTTAGAACTAACACCCAAAAAAGATGTCCTTTTCATTATAGGGGACTGGAATGCAAAAGTAGGAAGTCAAGAGACACCTGGAGTAACAGGCAAATTTGGCCTTGGAATACGGAATGAAGCAGGGCAAAGACTAATAGAGTTTTGCCAAGAAAATGCACTGGTCATAACAAACACCCTCTTCCAACAACACAAGAGAAGACTATACATGGACATCACCAGATGGTCAACACCGAATCAGATTGATTATATTCTTCGCAGGCAAAGATGGAGAAGCTCTATACAGTCAGCAAAAACAAGACCAGGAGCTACTGTGGCTCAGACCATGAACTCCTTATTGCCAAATTCAGATTTAAATTGAAGAAAGTAGGGAAAACCACTAGACCATTCAGGTATGACCTAAATCAAATCCCTTATGATTATACAGTGGAAGTGAGAAATAGATTTAAGGGCCTAGATCTGATAGATAGATTGCCTGATGAACTATGGACTGAGGTTCCTGACATTGTACAGGAGACAGGGATCAAGACCATTCCAATAGAAAAAAAAATGCAAAAAAAGCAAAATGGCTGTCTGGGGAGGCCTTACAAATAGCTGTGAAAAGAAGAGAAGCAAAAAGCAAAGGAGACAAGGAAAGATATAAGCATCTGAATGCAGAGTTCCAAAGAATAGCAAGAAGAGATAAGAGAGCCTTCCTCAGCGATCAATGCAAAGAAATAGAGGAAAACAACAGAATGGGAAAGACTAGAGATCTCTTCAAGAAAATTAGAGATACCAAGGGAAATTTTCATGCAAAGATGGGCTCGATAAAGGACAGAAATGGTATGGACCTAACAGAAGCAGAAGATATTAAGAAGAGATGGCAAGAATACACAGAAGAACTGTACAAAAAAGATCTTCACGACCCAGATAATCACAATGGTGTGATCACTGACCTAGAGCCAGACATCCTGGAATGTGAAGTCAAGTGGGCCTTAGAAAGCATCACTACGAACAAAGCTAGTGGAGGTGATGGAATTCCAGTTGAGCTATTCCAAATCCTGAAAGATGATGGTGTGAAAGTGCTGCACTCAATATGCCAGCCAATTTGGAAAACTCAGCAGTGGCCACAGGACTGGAAAAGGTCAGTTTTCATTCCAATCCCAAAGAAAGGCAATGCCAAAGAATGCTAAAACTACCACACAATTGCACTCATCTCACACGCTAGTAAAATAATGCTCAAAATTCTCCAAGCCAGGCTTCAATATACATGAACCGTAAACTTCCAGATGTTCAAGCTGGTTTTAGAAAAGGCAGAGGAACCAGAGATCAAATTGCCAACATCCACTGGATCATAGAAAAAGCAAGAGAGTTCCAGAAAAACATCTCTTTTTGCTTTATTGACTATGCCAAAGCCTTTGACTGTGTGGATCACAATAAACTGTGGAAAATTCTGAAAGAGATGGGAATACCAGACCACCTGATCTGCCTCTTGAGAAATTTGTTTGCAGGCCAGGAAGCAAGAGTTAGAACTGGACATGGAACAACAGACTGTTTCCAAATAGGAAAAGGAGTACGTCAAGGCTGTATATTGTCATCCTGTTTATTTAACTTATATGCAGAGTACATCATGAAAAATGCTGGACTGGAAGAAACACAAACTGGAATCAAGATTGCCAGGACAACTATCAATAACCTCAGATATGCAGATGACACCACCCTGATGGCAGAAAGTAAAGAGGAACTAAAAAGCCTCTTGATGAAAGTGAAAGTGGAGAGTGAAAAAGTTGGCTTAAAGCTCAACATTCAGAAAATGAAGATCATGGCATCCGGTCCCACCACTTTATGGGAAATAGATGGGGAAACAGTGGAAACAGTGTCAGACTTTATTTTTCTGGGCTCCAAAATCACTACAGATGGTTTCTGCAGCCATGAAATTAAAAGACGCTTAGTCCTTGGAAGAAAAGCTATGACCAACCTAGACAGCATATTGAAAAGCAGAGACATTACATTGCCAACAAAGCTTTGTCTAGTCAAGGCTATGGTTTTTCCTGTGGTCATATATGGATGTGAGAGTTGGACTGTGAAGAAGGCTGAGCACTGAAGAATTGATGCTTTTGAACTGTGGTGTTGGAGAAGACTCTTGAGAGTCCCTTGGACTGCAAGGAGATCCAACCAGTCCATTCTGAAGGAGATCAGCCCTGGGATTTCTTTGGAAGGAATGATGCTAAAGCTCAAACTCCAGTACTTTGGCCACCTCATGCGAAGTGTTGACTCATTGGAAAAGACTCCGATGCTGAGAGGGATTGGAGGCAGGAGGAGAAGGGGATGACAGAGGATGAGATGGCTGGATGATATCACTGACTCGATGGATGTCAGTCTCAGTGAACTCCGGCAGTTGGTGATGGACAGGGAGGCCTGGCGTGCTGCGATTCATCGGGTCGCAAAGAGTCGGACACTACTGAGCGACTGATCTGATCTGATCTGATCTGACCATCTGATACATTTGCCAGCAGCTTTTCCAGTAACTCTAAGCTCCCTCTCAAAAGAAATGAGAAATTGTAGATACTAAAGATGGACAGGGAGGCCTGGCATGCTGCAGTCCATGGGGTCACAAAGAGTCGGACATGACTGAGTGAGTGAACTGAACTGAACTGAAAGAGTTTGGAAGAAAGGTCACATAAACATCTAAAGACTGTAACAAGGGTGCAGTCAGCAGAGACAAATTATCTAGGAGTAATATAGTTGTGTAGAATTAGAAATGGCTAATTTTAACTATGATTAAACATAGTTAATATTGATTAATATGACAGATTCCTAATTGACAAGGTAGATTATACTTATTCTACATATTCTATTGTGTGTCAGTCTTTACTCTTACCCCATCTTTTCAACACTGCTGCTGCTGCTGCTGCTAAGTCGCTTCAGTTGTGTCTGACACTCTACGACCCCATAGATGGCAGCCTGCCAGGCTCCTCTGTCCCTGGGATTCTCCAGGCAAGAACACTGGAGTGGGTTGCCATTTCCTTCTCCAATGCATGAAAGTGAAAAATGAAAGTGAAGTCGCTCAGTCGTGGCCGACACTTCTCGACCCCATAGACTGCAGTCCCAGGCTCCTCCGTCTATGGGATTTTCCAGACAAGAGTATCGCAGTGGGGTGCCATTGCCTTTCAACACTACTTTTTCTCAATTGTTTTCTTAAACTATGCATAATAACATCCTGTGACACTCCCATGGTGAGGCCCTGATTTTTAGTATCACTCATATGGGCAAAGAGATATTTTCTAAAATTTAACTTTTAATATTTTTCTTTAATGAGCAAACATTCATATAAACAGAGATGCTTACATTATTTTTCTTGTTTGAGAATCAGAACTTTATTAATGTTGCAACAATATTGTACTTAAAAGATATTCAATGGGACATGTACAAAGAATGAGTTTTTTTAAATCTCATAAATAAATTATTCCACAATTATATTCATTCATTATTTAACCAGTAGACCATTCTTTTGTGTCAAGCTCTGTTCTGGTCCTGGTGATACACCATTGAACAAAACAGACAAAATACTCCTTGCCCCTGTGAAGCTCACATTCTAGTGTAGAATGTCAAACAGAGAAACATAAACAAAGTAAATTAACAAATTATGTGCTAAAGTGATCATGCCAGGAAAACTAGATTTATGGATGTGGTAAGTTCTAAAAATACTGCAACTGGAAAAGAGTTAGACAGAAAAGGCCTCATGGAGAAGTTGACATTTAGGAAAAGGTTTGACGGACTAGTGGGAGCGATCAATCCGAGTGTCTGATGGAAGAGCACTTCATGAAGAGGAACAAGCCAGGGCAAAGCTGCAGAATGAGGAGCTTGCCTGCCATGTCACAACAGCAACAAAAAAGGAGATGACTGTGGCTGGAGGAGAGTGAGCTGGAGAAATAGAAGAAGGAAATAATATCCAAAGGAAAATGCGGGTCAGGTGCCCTTGGACCATGTGTGTCACAGTAAGAAGTTCATTCTTTGTTTGAAGAAAAATGAGGAATTGTGGGTTTTAAGCAGAGGAGTGACAAGACAGCTTTGTTGTAACAGGATTGCTCTGGCTGCACTTTTTTTTCTTCTCATTTTTATTGAATTATAGTCAATTTACAGTGCTATGTTATTTTCAGGTGTACAGCAAAGCGACTCATACATATACAGCGTTCAGTCGCTCAGTTGTGTCCGACTCTTTTGCAACCCCAAGGACTGTAGCCCACCAGGATCCTCTGTCCATGGAATTCTCCAGGCAAGAATATTAGAGTAGGTTGCCATTTCCTTCTCCAGGGGATCTTCCCAACCCAGGGATTGAGCTCTTGTCTCTTTTAGATGTTTCCATTATAGCTTACTACAAGATATTGAGTATAATTTCCCTATACAGTAAGTCTTTGTTGCTTATCTATTGATACATAATAGTGTGTATATTTTAATCCCAAACTTCTAATTTATCCCCTCCTCTTCCCTTTCCCCTTTGGTAACCATAAGTTTGGTTTCCATGAGTCTGTTTCTATTTTGTAAATAAGTTCATTTTTAGATTCCACATGTGAATGATATCATACGATATTTGTCTTTGACTTATTTCACTTAATATAATAATCTCTAGGTCCATCCATGTTGCTGTAAATGGCATTATTTCCTTCTTTTTAATGGCTGAGTGATATTCCATTGTGTAATGTACCCCATCTGCACTTCTAAGAGAAGACTGGGTGAAGGCATGTGTTTTGGATAAAAGTTGTAAGTATAGTTATAACTACACTAGTTATAGTAGTCATGTATACTTCTGTACCAAACAATCCCATCACCATAGTAAATTACCACGGCAAATTTTACTTCTCGTACCTACATGTTCAACCCAGGTTTACAAGGGTTCTCAGCTCATCATGGTCATTAAGGAGCTCAAACAGCCAGAAGCTCTGTCTTGTTGCCATCAGCAATGTATAAAGGAGGACAGGGGGTGTGACAAAGCGTATATCAGCTCTTAAAACTTCTAGTGCCACAGCCATTTACAGTTTATTAGCCAAAGCATTTCACACAGTCATGTCTAATCTCAAAGAAAAGAGAAAGTAACAAACCTATCATGAGCCTAGGAGAGAAAAATATTATAGGGAATTTTACAAAAACACAAAGAGGTGATGGTGTCTTGGACATGGAGGAGAGTGGTGGAGGTGGTGAGAAGTCACTGGATTTGGATATTTTTGTAATATGTAGCCAGCAATATTTCCTGAGAAATGGGTATTATAAGAAAGAGAAGAGATGACTGATGGCTTTGGGGGATAGACAACTAGAAAGAAGGAATTTCCGTATTTGAGATCAAGGAGATTGAAGATTGAGCAGAATTTGGAGGGGACTTAGAATTACATTTACTAAGTTTTAGACATTCAGGTGGAGAGCTCAAATAAACCACTGAACATACAAGCTGGGGACTGCAGGGAAGATGCCTGCAGTGGAGATGCAAATAGGAAAATCAGCAGCAGATAGGTGACATTTAAAGCCATGAGATTAGATGAGATGACTGAGGGAGTTGACAGAGGTCTAAGGACAGAAATATTTCACCAGATGCTGCAGAATTGCAGGCTTTAGTATCTGAATTCAGAGTTAATAGTTTTTCTCTAGATCCATATGATACAAATAAGTCTAGGCCTATTTACTTGCACCATGTTTATCATACCTAGTGTGCACAGAGTCGGACACAACTGAAGCGACTTAGCAGCAGCAGCAGCATACATTTCCTATAATGAGGCAATATATTTGACATATGCAACCACCAGAACCACACAGATACTGATCAAGCACAAAGGACATTTGCTACTATGTGGTCACCCCATCTGTAACACTAACGCCTGACTACCTTCAAGACTCCCACTATCTAATAGGTGAAACTCATCTTCACTTCCATAGGCAGCATTTAATTATTATTTGCCTTCTTATGTTATATAACATTAACCAAAATGTATTATAGAATATGATACTTTATGCAAATATTATAAATTTATTTTTCTTCATAAAATATGAATTCAGTGCATCTTTCTAATATTTTGGTAACACCATGAAGCAGAGGTCTTGGGACAGAGAAGAACCTTGAATAAGAACATTGAAAAAAGATTAAAAATAATCATAATTATACTAACCAAATATGTTACAACTATTGGCAATTATCCTAATCCTATTTGACCTCATAATTCACTATGTACCAAGTAAAGCTTTAAAAGTTTTAAAGTAAAAATCAACACAACTTAACAATGCTTTGCTAACCTAAAATTTTAAGTACGATGAAAAGAGAAAACTGTACGATTAATTGTTTCAACACCAGGATACCCTGCCATGTGTTAACTCCTCAGGCACCAGATTTCATTCACTTATAGCATAAACATATAGCATAATGCATATGACATAGGAAGCATGTGACTCAGCAAATATTTTGAGACTCTATTTAGTGACAGGTGTTATCCAAAAATAGAGGAAGAAAGATAAAAGGTCAGATTTCTATCCTCCTGTTTACATTCTAGTGAAAGATACAGGAAATAAATACACACCTAAGTCCAAGTTATAGTTTTGGGAAAGGACATAAAAAATTAAAGCAGAATGTAGAAATAAAAAGTGAGAGGAAGAAGGAGGTTAATAGCTGGGGAGAAGATGTCACCTTTCTGAGATGATAACAAAGTAGATGACAAAAGAATAACAAAGAAAACAGCCAAATAGAGATCTGGGGAAAGATATTTCTGATGGAAAAGATAATAAAAGAGAGGCCTGTGGACAGAAATGACCTAGTGTGTTCAAGGGTAGCAAGGCCAGAGGGGCTGAACAGAAGAGTAGGGGAACAAAAGGTAGGAGACAGGGCCAGAGACCTGGGCAGGGGTCATAGTAAGTAGAGCCTTGTAAACCAGAGAATTTGAAATTTACTCAGTGATAGAAAGCCACGAGAAGGTTTTGAGCAAGTTATTGATATGATTTGATTTATGTTTCCAAAAGATTACTTCGGATTCTGTGTAGAATATAGGTAGTGAATCAGGTAAAATCCTAGAGACCACTTTGTTAATAGGTCTTTTAAGTAATTTGGAAAAGAGATGATGATGGTTTGGACTTCTAGCAGTGTAAGTAATTAGAAGTCAAATTTGAAAGCTTATGCTTCAGCTGGCTGAACAGCCAGCCTGCATGTACACTCTGCAGGAATGAGAAAGCAAGGATAAATGCTGTGGTTTTGGTATCACCCACTGATAAAAGGAATATTGGAGGAGCAGGATTTTGAGCTAGGAAATCCATTTTGACTATGTTAAGTTTTATACACCAAATTATCATTTAAATGAAGATATTTAGAAGCAGAAATACCAAGTTATGAACTCAGGATACACATTTTAGGATTATCAGTGTGTAAAACGAATGCAAATCCACAGGAATGTGTGTAATCAACTCAACAGAAAGAAGAAAAGATCTTTGAATGAGCAAATAGACTTTAGGAATTGGAGGAGAGGTCATTAATTAGACTAAATAGGATACATTAAGAAGAAAGAAATTTGGTAGAGATTTTTGTTTGAGAATCCACAAAGAAAAGTTTTCCTGAAAGAAGGAATGTATTTTGTATAAAGTGGTCCTTAATTTCCAGTATGATTGTGGTTAAAACTGATCATTGGGGTTGGCCAAGGAAGGTTTTGGTTAACATCAGCAATAGTAATTTCTTAGTATTATTAAACCACTTAGTCAAAATTAGTATTTTACTGTGGTGACAAAGGGCAGATAGATATGAATGCGGTAACAACTAGGTATGCTCAGGAAATCAAAGAGGCTTTTGTTTGTTTTTAATTTGGAAACATTTTTCCGATTTGAGTTTGAAACACATTTTGAAACACAAGGGCTTCCTTGGTGGCTCAGTGGTAAAGAATCTGCCTGCCAATACAGGAGACACGGGTTAAATTCCTGGATCAGGAAGAATCCTTTGAGAATGGAATGGTATCCCAGAATTTTTGGTATTCCAGAATTCTTGCCTGGGAAATCCCATGGATAGAGGAGCCTGAAGGGCTACAGTTCATGGGGTCACAAAAGGAGTCAGACATGACTTAGCAATTAAACAGCAATACATGGGAAATCAGGATATTGAATATAGATAGACTGATAGATTTGTCAATGGAAAGAATAGGTCAATTTTTATTTCTCCTGTTTTCTCAGTGAAAGAAGAAATCAGTCATCAGCATTGAGAGAGTACAGAGAGGTGTGATGCGAAGTAAATGGTATAGTTTTTTTTGAAAAATAATGAGTAATGTGACTATAGAATTGTGAATTTCTACAGAAATCAATCTGGGTAGTTAAGGAATAGAATCTGTAAAATAGTGACAGTGACAATTGTATTAGATTTGAGAAGTATCCAAACAAACATGATAATAATCCTTAAAAAAAAAACTAATTTTTTAAAGAACTGATTTTCTTCCAAATAAATCCGAGAAAGCCAACGAACATGCTCAGTCATGTCCGACTCTTTGTGACCCCATGGACTATATAACCCACCAGGCTCCTCTGTCCATGGGATTTTCCAGGCAAGAAAACTGGAATGGGTTTCCATTTCTTCCTTCAGGGGATCTTCCTGACCCAGAGATCGAACCCACATCTCCTGCATCTTCTGCATTGCAGGCAGATTCTTTACTCACTGAGCCATCAGGAAAGCCCAATAAATCCGGAGTGTGAAGTAAATAATCTAGCGCAGTCCCTCCCACCCCAAATGCTCAGAATACTATTTTTATTTGATGAAATAGGTTTTCATAAAAAAGGTGTTACATAAGTTTGAGTTTCACTGACTTAAACAAACTGAAACAGAGTTTGGTTGAGGGTCAGTTTTATTTTATATTTTTACACTGTAGGACATATCAGAGCCTTTAATAAGCCACTGGACACTGTGAATCTCCAAAAGGGTGAATGTGAATGTTCCTTTTTTTGTGAAAGGAGAGGATCCCCAAAGAATCTGATTCTTTTCCTTTCTCCAGTGCACAATCACCCTGGTAAGTGTCTACTGGTCCATTTGGGGGAAAGCTATGAAAAAGAGTCAAGTATAAATTTTAGTGTGATTTTGAGAATACAGTTTGGGGAGATCTGATACTTTTGAATTTCAAAAATTTTAAGCCACTCACTTTTAATTTTATTTATATTCCATGACTGCTTTACATAATAACTTCCACCCTCCTTTGTTTTGCTTATATTAATAAAGTAACTGTTATGAGATTTATTTTGTGAGATATGGCAGCCAACATATCCCTTTTCCTATGGTAATCTGGCAAGAGCCTGTTGTTTTATTGATTGTAACATTATATGTAACTGTGGAAGAAGTAGAAACGGCTTGTCTATTTGAACATGATCTTAGATTTCAAAGAATGCTTTCCTCTGAAGATTGTTACCTTTTAAGTAAACACAATAAAAAAGCAAAACAACCAAAATTTTAGGTTGTTTCAAGGTGGTACTAGTGACAAGGAACTTGAGTAAAATGTGCCACATTGTTCATGGTAGCTGAAAAGATAATGTGTGAAACTGGGAATGCTATTTTTGTAACTCAGAGGCAGGCAGTGATAAAAAAAATCTAATTTCATCATTTTGTGAGAAACAAAAATGCTCCTGTGCTTTCATAAGATTTTTCTCCTATTTTAGTCCATACACTGAGGTTTCTGAAAGTTTGTTAATAACTTAATCAGCAATTCAGCGTAGTTGGCCCTGCAACCTAATGCTATTGTTGGAATCAACTTTAAGAATGAAGGCAGCTTAATTTGCTGAGTGATCCCATCTCTACTAACTGGCTTGTGAAATCGAGAAGCATCACCTGGGCTTCCCCTTGTTAACTGAAAGTATATCACAAGGCTCAGATTGACGTCTAGGGCCCTTGAGTTCTCTGCTTGCTGCCCACACAATGGCTGTAATCACATTCTGAGCATAGGGAGTTTAGTTTTATCTTAGTGCTCCAAATCCACTGTCTCAAAAAGGGACAGGACAGGACAGAAGTGCCTTTTATTGAAAGATGCTGAAAGCATTTACATCCATGAGAAAAGCTGTGGTTTCCCAAGGATACTCAGAAATGACTAATTGTGTCTGGTGCCAGGTGCATAAAGCAAATCATTTGGTTTGGCTTTCACAGTTCTTAAGGAAAAAAAGGTACATTGTATACAAAGAATCAGCACACTGCTTTTCAAGATGTATTTATTGTTTCTGGGGATGATACCTGCTTTCTTTCTATTTATTATTCCAGTTCAATTTCCTCATATTCTTTTTTCTCTTTTATTTCCATATTGAATTGTGATCAGAAGAGCAAATGGAACTGCATTTTGCAGAATCCTCTGTTGATTCATATATAAATTTCAGAAAATGTAGAAACTGTCAGGAGATTAGCATTCCTTTCTCGAGATGTTCTTGGTTTGATATCCTTCACACTGAGTGAGATTAATGGCATCAATAGATGGGGCACGTGAGCATGCATATTTTAGCCCAGCAGTTCTTTTGTGAAGGCAACTATCATAGATATTCACAACATTGTTTGTGTTATTCTTCTTTTCGGTTCTAATTTTTATTCTCTGGCTATCTTTTTTTTAACCTCAGAAGTGGTATTATATAATTATCACTTTTACTGTTGTGTGTGCCAGATTTAAGAGGTTCATTTTGTCCAACTACTGAAGATTGACCATCACTTCACTTCCATGGATCTTTTCCAAATATTCCTCAGTTGCCATAATTTGATAACATGAGACACCTTCCTTGCGGAGAAGGCAACAGCAACCCACTCCAGTACTCTTGCCTGGACAATCCCATGGATGGAGGAGCCTGGTAGGTTCCAGTCCATGGAGTCGCTAAGAGTTGGACACAACTGAGTGTCTTCACTTTCACTTTTCACTTTCATGCATTGGAGAAGGAAATGTCAACCCACTCCAGTGCTCTTGCCTGGAGAATCCCAAGGACAGGGGAGCCTGCTGGACTGCCGTCTATGGGGTCGCACAGAGTCGGACACGACTGAAGTGACTTAGCAGCAGCAGCAGCAGACACCTTCCTAGAAAGCTTTTTTTTAAGCAACTTCATTATGTCAAGTTTATTTCATTTTGTTTTGATCTATGGATTGGTGTTTTATTTTCTAGTATAAAATAGTTGCAAAATGAGCTTAAATGAGCAGACCTACAGAAAATCTGCTTCCCAGGTGGTCCAAGTGGTAGAGAATCCACGTGCAATGCAAGAGACGCAGGCAGGAGAGTAGGTTCAATCGCTGAGTCAGGAAGATCCCCCTGGAGAAGGAAATGGCAAGCCACTCCAATATTCCTGCCTGGGAAATCCCATGGACAGAGGAGCCTGGTGGGCTACAGTACATGGGGTCACAAAAAGTGGGACATGACTAAGCGACTGAGCACACACACAAAAAATCTGTCCATAAACTCAGTCTGATATTTAGTCTATGAAATATTATTTTGGCTAATTTCTCTGTTATTAATTTTAATAGACTTTTTATAATTTTTACTTTATGCTTGACTGTGTTGGGTCTTTGTTACTGCTCAGGCTTTTCTCTAGTTGTGGTAAGTGGACTTCTCATTATGGTGGTTTCCTTGTTGTGGAGCACAGGCTTTCGGGCAAGCGGGCTTCCGTAGTCGCAGCATGTGGGCTCAGCAGTTGTGGCTCTCAGGTCCTACAGCACAGGCTCAGTAGTTGTGGTCCATGGGCTAGTTGCTCTGCTATATGTGGGATCTTCCCAGATCAGGGATTGAACAGGTGTCCCCTGCATTGGCAGGTGGATTCTTTAACACTGAGCCACCAAGGAAGGAAGCCCTGTTATTATTTTAGCCCTGGATGTACCATCAAATATTTAAGAAACTTTTTAGCTAAGATTCAATCAGAGAAACAGAATCTGTAGTAAATATATATGAAAAAGGTTTAATTTACATGGTTGTGAGGAATTAGTTTACATGTTTGTGAGGGCTGCCTTGGCAAGTCCAGAATCTTTAGGGTAGGATATCAAGAAGGGGTAAGTGGAACTCTCAGGCAAAGTTACAAACACAGTGTGTGTGTGTGTGTGTGTGTGTGTGTGTGTGTGTGTGCTAAGTTGCTTCACTCAGGTAGCCCTTTAGCATCCTCTGTTTATGGAATTCTCCAGGCAAGAATACGGGAGTGGGTTGCCATGACCTTCTCCAGGGACAAACACAGGACTCAGAATTTCTTCCAGAAAACCTCAGTTCTGTTCTAAGGGTTTTCAACTGATTAATTTAGGTCCACTCGTATTATCTAAAATAATCTCCTTTGCTTAAAATCAACTGATTATAAATGTTAACCACACCACAAATATCTTCACAGCAAATATCTTGATTAGTTTGACTGGTTACTATAGCTTAGGCAAATTAAAACATAAAACTGACCACTAAAATCTCTTTAAAGTATATTTATGCTCCAAATAAAAACAATAACAAAGTTCTATTTTCCCAAGTAACATGATACAGTTCTCTTCAAAAATGCACTAACCATTTCCCTGGAGGAGGATGCACAATGTATAATGTTTACTCTTCTCTTTGATACACTGTATCTTAAATACTATGATGTATAGTTAACTATTACTGATACATCTTATGTTAGATGATAAAAAGAATAGGAAAAAAGAAAAAAATGCTTAATGTATCTATCACTTTATCTACAAGCATATCCATAACAAAATAAGGAATAATTGATTAAAGATATTACAGTCCTCGTTTCTGCAACTCATCATGTTTCAACTAATATTTAAAATCACATTTCCATTATCATTCCAGCACCTCAGCTTGCCATGCTTCTTTGCCCGTTGAAGTGACCTAAGTATTAATTTCTGAAGTATCTGGGCCATGAGCAGTCCTACCTTAGTTGGCTTATTGTAATTTTCAATTAATTTAATCACATGGAGGGCAATACTAGAAAATAAGTTAGTGATCTCCTGTATTCCAGCCATATTCTTTCTTACCTCCATTGTATGAAAGTGAAGAAAAGTGAAAGTATTAGTCCCTTAGTAGTGTCTCTTTGCAGCTCCATGAACTGTAACCCTCCAGGCTCCTCTGTCCATAGGATTTTCTAGGCAAGAATACTGGAGTGGGTAGCCATTCTCTTCTCCAGGAGATCTTCCCAACCCAGGGATTAAATTCTGGTCTCCTGCACTGCAGGGAGATTCTTAACTGTTTGAGCCACCAGGAAAACCCCACCTCTGTTGAATAGTGGAAATTAAAAATTGTGTGAAACAATTTCCCCTTGGTGTTCAGGATCATTCACCGTATTCAGTATAAAACTCCTTTCTTTGCCTTTTGATTCAGAGTTATGAGGAGACCAAAATGGACAGTAACATTTAACTTCTAGTTCAATGGAGTCATTCTTGTGCCTCCTGGTGGAAGCATTTCTCCCTTTGGTTTAAGACAGCTAAACCAGCAGTGCATAAAGTCACAGGGGCAGAAAGTAAAAATTTTGCTAGTAGCAGTAGTGAGTGGTGCCACTCATTTCCATACCTTGAATCTTAGACATGAATACTGGCTGCAGAAAAAAATAGCATTATATATTGATCATTAATTTAGAGCATATACAGCCTCATGGAGGAGATTGCCATGACCCCACGAGGTATTACCACCTGTCTGTCACTGTAAGTGAATCTTCGAAAGGCTGTAGTTCTGTTTTGTCAAGTCAGTTGATACTAGGTGATGGGGAACATGGTACAGTTGGCACATTCATGAATATGAACCCATTGCTAAACTTAATTTGCTGTTTAAGAAGTGATCATTACTTCATTGATCAGAAACAATGCTATTTGGAATACTACTGTGGTGAATAAGCATTTGATGTCAGTCCACAAATAGTTTCGATAGAAGTATTGTGTGCAAGACAGGTAAATCCATCTTCAGAATAAGTGTCACACAGAACACAGTGCTGCCCCATCCATGAGAGAAATGGTTCAATGTAATCAGTCAGCCAAAAGGTAACTGACTTAAAACTTTGGGAAACGGGACCATATTAAGGAATTACTATTGGTCCATACTTCTGGCACTGGGCACCCAGAGGTAGCTACAGCTAGTTCTCTTTGGTGAGTTGAAGTCCGTGTTGCTGAACCCGTGAATTACTGCCACCATCCCCACTTTGTTCATGAATTCAATGAGCAATAGCAGGAGTTGCTAAAGAGGCTAACTGGTATCCATTGATATGTCATCCTATCCACTTGATTATTAAAATCATCCTCTACTGCTAAGTCACTTCATTCATGTCTGACTCTGTGAGACCCCATAGATGGCAGCTCACCAGGCTCCCCCATCCTGGAATTCTCCAGGCACAGAGATCACTTTTTCATGAGCATTCACATGGGACACAAATATGTTCACAGTCTTTGCCCTTTCAGCAAGTCCATCCAAATATCTCTTCCCAGCCCCTTACTGTCACCAGTTTTCCTGTTACATTCCTTTGTAGTCTTTGACCATTTAGCCAGATCTTTGGCCACTGCCCATCAGTCAGTATATACTTGTACCTCTGGCACTTGTTCCTTCCAAGCAAAATGCACAACAGGTGGTCTACTGGAAGTTCTGCCAACTGGGAAGATTTCCCTTCACCACTGTCCTTCAGCAATGTCTCAGGAAGGGTCATGCAGAAGCCTCTATAAAACATTCCTGAGTTTTGTCTTGCTCAATCAACTAATTGTATGAAACTACCCAGGCCATAGGTATGGACTAAGAAAGAGAGGTAATGAAGCAGGAGTGGGACACATGGATTGTATTCCCTCTTGTAACTTGCTTTGTTCAATATTATGGATGTCACTTTTATTTGAAACTAATCACTGCAGATGGTGACTGCAGCCATGAAATTAAAAGACTCTTACTCCTTGGAAGGAAAGTTATGACCAACCTAGATAGCATATTCAAAAGCAGAGACATTACTTTGCCAACTAAGGTCCATCTAGTCAAGGCTATGGTTTTTCCAGTGGTCATGTATGGATGTGAAAGTTGGACTGTGAAGAAAGCTGAGCGCCTAAGAATTGATGCTTTTGGACTGTGGTGTTGGAGAAGACTCTTGAGAGTCCCTTGGACTGCAAGGAGATCCAACCAGTCCATCCTAAAGGAGACCAGTCCTGGGTGTTCATTGGAAGGAATGATGCTAAGGCTGAAACTCCAATACTTTGGCCACCTCATGTGAAGAGTTGACTCATTGGAAAAGACCCTGATGCTGGGAGGGATTGAGGGCAGGAGGAAAAGGGGACGACAGAGGATGAGATGGCTGGATGGCATCACTGACTGGATGGATGTGAGTTTCAGGCTCCGGGAGTTGGTGATGGACATAGAGGCCTGGTGTGCTGCGATTCATGGGGTTGCAAAGAGTCGGACACAACTGAGCGACTGAACTGACTTAAAGTGCTGCTAAGAATGCCCAACTTCCTACCTTGATGGCTTAGAAAATACTCAGTTCGTGATGGGCAACTCAGGTTGCATTGTAACTTGGTGACTAAACCTTAAGCACTCAGTCTCTAAGGCCCAACAGCAGGCCAAGAACTGTTTCTCAAAAGGAGAGTAGTTACCTGCAGAGGGTGACAGCAGTATTCTGCAAAACCCTAAGATATTCTTTGTGATCCATCTGTAGGTACCTGTCAAAGGCTCAATTCAGCATCTCCATCTGCCACTCACACCCTTGCCATCTGCTGGATCATACGACCCAAGTGACAGATCCATGGAAGCTGGCCACTGTCATAGAGTCTTCCTTTCTTCTGAACTCTGAAGTAGAAGTGGTTCAGGCCACTTGGTAATGGGCTGGCGTAACATACTTAAAGGAGGAATATGTTGCCTCCCAAATCCTAAGAAGCACACTAAGCACTCTTTCTTTGGTTGGGCCAAATGCCACAACTTATCTTTTGCCTTAGAACGGATATCTAACATGCTCACACTGCTCAACTTATAAAAATTTAACAAAGGTGGAAGGGTCCTGTGTTTATTTCCTACCCATTGCATGCAAAGTGATTTATTGGGGGGAATTGATTTCTGTGGTTATGAAAGCAAGCCCAAAATCCACAGAGTAGGCCATCAGGACAGGCAAGATGAAATTCTCAGCATGAATTGAGGCCACTGTTCTGTTCTTAAGGACTTTCAATTGATTGGACAAGAGCCAGTCATATTATCTAGGATAATCTCCTTTACTTAAAGTCAACTGATTATGAACTTCAATAAAATCTAGAACAATATCTTCACAACAGCACGTGGATTAGTGTTTAATTGAATACTGGAAAACTCTGGCCTATTCAAGTTGACACACACAGCTGATAGTGTAAACTTTGCACAATAACAGGTATCTCTGTAGATTTTTTTCCTAATTTATAAGATAAGGCACTGTGTATGTGATCTTTACACCTTACCTAGCTCTGTATCACTTCAGAACTTACACATGACATGTAACAGCATACAAAAGAGCAAGTGTAATCACCAACCATCTGAGGTAACTTTTATAAGTCCAGTTTATCCTACATTTTCATCTCTTTTTTACAGGCTAAATTTAACTCCCATCCTGGTCTCACCATATTTACAGTTTATTATTTATAAAATGTTTATTTTGATACACCAATGAATATGTATTACATAAAGACACTAGGAGGAGAAAGAATTTAAGCTTGTCAAGAATAGTGACATAAAATTCTATACAGTTTTCTAGTAGAAAAAATATAATAGAAAACTGGGTTATTGGAAGTAGGAGGAAAAAAGCAGAGTGGCAGTTATAAGTATAGTCAAAAAATAAAAGAAAATTATAAAAGGAGAGAAAACGCATGCTTTAGCCATTTTACATTTTTTATATTGATAGGAGATTCTTTTTAAGCTTGTGGGAATGTTGGTATAATTGCAAATTGGATCGTTTGCACATAATTGGACATGAAATAGCACAGAAGTGAAGGGCGTTGCTGTTAACCCAGAGGTTATCTATGTCCTATGCTAGTAGTATGAGATTCGGTATGTCAAATTAATATGGAGTCATAAAACAAGAGACTTTTCTCCAAATTATGTTTCTTAGTCACCTGTGGTATAAATATAAATGATTTCTTCTTAACACTGTTTTTTGACACAAGAAGAAATGGGACTCTCAGTGGAAGTCAGTGTACCTTAATCTAACCCAAATTACCCCCAAAGGGCTAAACATTTCCACTTGTCAGTAGTAAATCTTTTTGATGTCACCTAAAATAGCTGTATTCTTGGAAAATAAAAAGAGAAAAGAGTTTCCTTTGAGTTTTGTGTTGAAGGGAGATTTGCTCTGTTAAGCCTAGCAAATGCTTTTCCTACCTTCCGTAATAATTTTCTCCCCATGAGATGATACAATGTGCGGTTCTCTACATTTTGTAAAAAGAACTGACTCTCAGAAATACCAATCTAGATTTTAGTTGAAAGTGTACCAGAAAGGGGGTTTATAAGACAGAGTAGTGAAAAAATTAAAATTAGATCATTGCTACTCAATATCAAAGCATGAATATGGCTTTAAAAATGTAGAAAAATATTTCTTTCAATGTTTATAGAAATCACATGATCTATATGGGGCTTAAATATGACATAAAATTTTGCTGTTTAATTTTTGATAGTTTAAATTTATTCTTTTTAAGTGATGAAAAGTACTAAGGAATGTCTTATATCATTTTATTCCCATAATAGTTATTACCTAAGCAAATAGACTTCCCTGGTGGCTCAGACAGTGAAGAATCTGCCTGCAATGTAGGAGACCTGGGTTCAATCCCTGGGTTGGGAAAATCCCCTGGAGTAGGAAATGGCAACCCACTCCAGTATTTTGGCCTGGAGAATTCCATGGACAGAAGAGCCTGGTGGGTTATAGTCCATGTAGTTGCAAAACTACTGAGTGACTAACACTTTCATTTCACTTTTCAAGCAAATGAAACAAAATAATCCTCTTCGTGTATCTTACTCCTAAAGATTTTTTAAAACAGGAGTTTTCAAGCATGGTCATTTTTTTTTTCTCCAAAGAACATTGGCAGTCTCAAGAGATATGTTTGGTTGTCACAACTGTGGTGAAATTTGGCAAAAATTACTGTTGATGTTTAGTGGGTAGAGGCTATGGAAGGCACATACACAGGGCACAAGAAAGTCCCTGCCAACAAAGAATTATCCACCCAAAATATCAATATTTCTTGGATAATTTCTTTAAATGGCTGAAACAAAGACGCTGCTGCTGCTAAGTCACTTCCGTCATGTCCGACTCTGTGCGACCCCATAGATGGCAGCCCACCAGGCTCCTCTGTCCCTTGGATTCTCCAGGCAAGAATGCTGGAGTGGGTTGCCATTTCCTTCTCCAATGCATGCATGCATGCAAAGTCGCTTCCGACTCTGTGCGACCCTATGGACAGAAGCCCACCAGGCTCTTCTGTCCACGGGATTCTCTAGGCAAGAATACTGTAGTGGGTTGCCATTTCCTTCTTCTAATAATTGATATAAATTCCAATACCTGAGAATTACTAACTATTAATGACAGAATGCTATATTCAGTTTTGCCTTGTAAGGCCTAAATGGCAGTCATGTGCATTATAAAAATTTCCTCCCCAAATATTCTGCTGTTATTTTTAATTTATTTTTATTTTACCCTTTAATTTATTTTCCTTTCTGATCTACTCAAAAGTATTTCATAGGCCATTGCTTCCTAAGTAAATATTGCTGTGAAACTAAAGCATCTCTACACACCCTCCCTTTGCTTACATATTAGGATCAGGAATGTCAGCTTGGATGAATAAATATTTTTTGCAAAAGCATATGGAAAGATAAGTTTACTAATGATGGCCACATTAAAAAAGGTCTTGATTGTCAATCTAAGGAGATGGAGTTTTGTTTTTATTTTTGTTTTTCAAACAAACAAAAAAATTTAGAAATTTTTTGATGTAGAGAGGTACCATGAGCAAAGAAATTTTCTAAAATAACTAATCTGTTTGTAGTATGTCAAATAGAGTTTGCATGGGGGAAGGGGTCAGGATCAAATTCAGTATTAGAGAATGAATTTTAAAAGTTGTAGCAACTCTGGAGATAAATATGGAAAATCAAGACGTTAGATTTTAACACCCTGGAGAAAATATAGATCAACCTAGGAAAAAACTCTAATGATTGAATATTGATATATACTATACTTGAAAAGTAGGAGGAAAGATAGAATAGAATTGACCCAAGTGGCTAAGAAAGATACAGAAAAAAGAAAATGCAGTGTTGAATCAGTAACTAAATCTAAAATCTTACTATATTAATTATTGCATGTCCTCAGTTCAGTTCAGTCACTCAGTCATGTCCAACTGTTTGTGACCCCATGGACTGCAGCATACCAGGCTTCCCTGTCCAGAACCAACTCCCAGAGCTTGCTCAGACTCATGTCCCTCAAGTTGGTGATGCCATCCAACCATCTCATCCTCTGTCATCCCCTTCTCCTCCTGCCTTATTCGTATTTATTTTGTTTAGAATTATTGTTTCCATACTGATAAGCAAGATTGGTTCAAGATTTGCATTGCATATAAACTATCTCTTTATATAATACTAAGATAAAATGGACTTGGAAGTTTTATAACTTTTATTTCTGCTTTGGAAATTCTTGGAGGCAAAGAAATAATTTTTTGCTTAACTTTACTTCAGTTTTTATAAAAAATCTTTGTTCAGATACCTCTGTGGATTAAAAGACTTTGTGGGTGGGCTTGGGCATTTTAGTTTTCTTGTTTGTTTAGGTTTTGTTTTTTTTTTTCTATTTTACATGTATTGGTAAATTTAGCCTTTCTATGATAATTTTATGTATATTTGCACAATTCATTTATTTCCTCAAAACTCTATTCCATCTAGATTTCAAAATTAATAAGTATGTAATTGAACATAATATCCTTCAAACTGAGTCAGATTAATGAGGATTAATATATTGGAGTTCATTGGCATGCATGTTACAGTCTGTCAATTCCTTTATTAACACAAGTACTATAAACAAAACAATAGTTCCATTAATATAGCTATTTTCTTTGTAATTCTTGTTATGGTCATATTGCCAAAAGGACATATTTGGTGATCTTATTTTTATGTATCTGTCTCTTTTTTTCCCCTTGTTCTTTAATATTCTTGCTTGACACATTTTGACGCAAGTAAAATTCTCTTCAGCTCACAGAAATTGCCCTCGTTTCTTTGATGGCTCTTTTTTCTTGTTTACATGTTAAATCTTTCTAAAATTCCTATTAAATACTTTCTCAGTTCTATCTTATGACTTAGATCTTTATGTTTGCTCAGTGGAACAAAGAACAGCAAGAACCTACCTGAGATTGCCAGTGCATTCCAGGGCGGGCTCCCTTCTGTCTGCAGGATTTGCCTAACTATAGTCTGTTAACCTCAAACTGACTAGGGTCAGTAGGGCATAGACTGATAGAGTGAGAATAGCATTTAGTTGAGAAATTAAAACATTAATGTAATCCTGATAGAAGAATTTAGGAAATTTTCTACTCTACCCAGCATATCTAGAATCTGTTTTTCTACCTCTGTCTACTGTGATGAGATGGAGTTGCCTGAGATCTTTTCTGACCTTTGTTATCACCAAAATGTCTTGTTAGGCACTTATATGGCAGATACTGATGTGCAGAGGCAATGGCACTTAACAGTATGGAGTAAAATCATACGTGTTTTCTGAGTACAAGTAAACCCTGGGTAGTTCTTTACCCACTTAAATCACTCCAGTAAGTACTCTGTAACTTGCTGGGAGTTTACTTTGTTTGGGGTTTTCTTTTCATTTATTTTTGGTGTTCTTAAGGGAAAATCAATCAACAACCACCTCAAATAGCTTACCTCTCTTCTCTTTTGTATATTTGCTCTATTTTTTTTATCTTGTTCTGCTTTAAAACTTGTAAATTTGCTTAACATTTTTAATATTTTTGACATGATTACTTTTTTCTAGTGATTGTATGGGTTAATTTATATTTTCATTTTTTTTCAATTGTCTCTGATTATATTGGTGGGGAGGATAATATATAAATTCAAAACTCACTTTTTGACATGAAGTGTTAATCATTTATCTCCAATAACCTTTTAACTTACATTAAAATGTTATACATTCAGATACTTTTTTTTTTTAACTTTACATAATTGTATTAGTTTTGCCAAATATCAAAATGAATCCGCACAGGTATACATGTGTTCCCCATCCTGAACCCTCCTCCCTCATCCCTCCCCATACCATCCCTCTGGGTCGTCCCAGTGCACTAGCCCCAAGCATCCAGTATCGTGCATCGAACCTGGACTGGCAACTCGTTTCATACATGGTATTTTACATGTTTCAATGCCATTCTCCCAAATCTTCCCACCCTCTCCCTCTCCCATAGAGTCCATAAGACTGTTCTATACATCAGTGTCTCTTTTGCTGTCTTGTACACAAGGTTATTGTTACCATCTTTCTAAATTCCATATATATGTGTTATTATACTATATTGGTGTTTTTCCTTCTGGCTTACTTCACTCTGTATAATAGGCTCCAGTTTCATCCACCTCATTAGAAATGATTCAAATGTTTTCTTTTTAATGGCTGAGTAATACTCCATTGTGTATATGTACCACTGCTTTCTTATCCATTCATCTGCTGATGGGCATCTAGATTGCTTCCATGTCTTGGCTATTATAAACAGTGCTGCGATGAACACTGGGGTACACGTGTCTCTTTCCCTTCTGGTTTCCTCAGTGTGTATGCCCAGCAGTGGGATTGCTGGATCATAAGGCAGTTCTATTTCCAGTTTTTTAAGGAATCTCCACACTGTTCTCCATAGTGGCTGTATTAGTTTGCATTCCCACCAACAGTGTAAGAGGGTTCCCTTTTCTCCACACCCGCTCCAGCATTTATTATTTGTAGACTTTTGGATCGCAGCCATTCTGACTGGTGTGAAATGGTACCTCATAGTGGTTTTGATTTGCATTTCTCTGATAATGAGTGATGTTGAGCATCTTTTCATGTGTTTGTTAGCCATCTGTATGTTTTCTTTGGAGAAATGTCTATTTATTTCTTTGGCCCATTTTTTGATTGGGTCATTTATTTTTCTGGAGTTGAGCTGTAGGAGTTGCTTATATATTTTTGAGATTAGTTGTTTGTCAGTTGCTTCATTTGCTATTATTTTCTTCCATTCTGAAGGCTGTCTCTTCACCTTGCTAATAGTTTCCTTTGATGTGCAGAAGCTTTTAAGGTTAATTAGGTCCCATTTGTTTATTTTTGCTTTTATTTCCAATATTCTGGGAGGTGGGTCATAGAGGATCCTGCTGTGATGTATGTCAGAGAGTGTTTTGCCTATGTTCTCCTCTAGGAGTTTTATAGTTTCTGGTCTTACACTTAGATCTTTAATCCATTTTGAGTTTATTTTTGTGTATGGTGTTAGAAAGTGTTCTAGTTTCATTCTTTTACAAGTGGTTGACCAGATTTCCCAGCACCACTTGTTAAAGAGATTGTCTTAAATCCATTGTATATTCTTGTCTCCTTTGTAAAAGATAAGGTGTCCATATGTGATACTTTTTAAACTATCTAGACTGTTAACTAAGGTCCCTAATAAACTGGATATTTTAACAATTATCTGAGGGTATATATAAATGCCCTAATATTCTAATGCCTATAAAGCCTTGTTTTCTATTATTTGGCATTAAATCAACTGGCTCAGAGTGTTGTTCCTTTAACTTGAGTATTGACCGGGAAAATATTCTCACATTTAAGTCAGACCCTCAGTGTAGGTCTTTCAAGTTTTAGGATACAACTCACAGGAATGAATATATTCTCTTAGACCAGCAGATTTTCCATGAGTACATCATCCAGAAATCTCCACAGCAGTCTGAAATTTTATTTTCAGTTTAGTTTAGTTCAGTTCGGTCACTTGGTCATGTCCAAACTCTTTGTGACCCCATGAATCGCAGCACACCAGGCCTCCCTGTCCATCACCAACTCCCGGAGTTCACTGAGACTCACGTTCATCGAGTCAGTAATGCCATCCAGCCATCTCATCCTCTGTCGTCCCCTTCTCCTCCTGCCCTCAATCCCTCCCTGAATCAGGGTCTTTTCCAATGAGTCAACTCTTCACATGAGGTGGCTAAAGTACTGGAGTTTCAGCTTTAGCATCATTCCTTCCAAAGAAATCCCAGGGCTGATCTCCTTCAGAATGGACTGGTTGGATCTTCTTGCAGTCCAAGGGACTCTCAAGAGTCTTCTCCAACACCACAGTTCAAAAGCATCAATTCTTTGGCACTCAGCTTTCTTCACAGTCCAACTCTCACATCCATACATGACCACAGGAAAAACCATAGCCTTGACTAGATGGACATTTGTTGGCAAAGTAATGTCTCTGCTGTTGAATATGCTATCTAGGTTGGTCATAACTTTCCTTCCAAGGAGTAAGCATCTTTTAATTTCATGGCTGTACTTACCATCTGCAGTGATTTTGGAGCCCCCAAAATTAAAGTCTGACACTGTTTCCACTGTTTGCCCATCTATTTCCCATGAAGTGATGGGACCAGATGCCATGATCTTCATTTTCTGAATGTTGAGCTTTAAGCCAACTTTTTCACTCTCCTCTTTCACTTTCATCAAAAGGCTTTTTAGTTCCTCTTCACTTTCTGCCATAAGGGTGGTATCATCTGCATATCTGAGGTTATTGATATTTCTCCCAGCGATCTTGCTTCCAGCTTGTGCTTCTTCCAGTCCAGCATTTCTCATGATGTACTCTGCATATAAGTTAAATAAGCAGGGTGACAGTATACAGCCTTGTCGTACTCCTTTTCCTATTTGGAAACAGTCTGTTGTTCCGTGTCCAGTTCTAACTGTTGCTTCCTGACCTGCATACAGATTTCTCAAGAGGCAGGTCAGGTGGTCTGGTATTCCCATCTCTTTCAGAATTTTCCACAGTTTATTGTGATCCACACAGTCAAAGGCTTTGGCATAGTCAATAAAGCAGAAATAGATGTTTTTCTGGAACTCTCTTGATTTTTCTATGATCCAGCAGATGTTGGCAATTTGATCTCTGGTTCATCTGCCTTTTCTAAAACCAGCTTGAACATCTGGAATTTCACAGTTCAAGTATTGCTGAAGCCTGGCTTGGAGAATTTTGAGCATTACTTTACTAGCATGTAAGATGAGTTCAATTGTGTGGTAGTTTGAGCATTCTTTGGCATTGTCTTTCTTTGGGTTGGAGTAAAAACTGACCTTTTCCAGTCCTGTGGCCCCTGCTGAATTTTCCAAAATTGCTGGCATATTGAGTGCAGCACTTTCACAGCATCATCTTCCAGGATTTGGAATAGCTCAACTGGAACTCCATCACCTCCACTAGCTTTGTTCATAGTGATGCTTTCTAAGGCCCACTTGACTTCACATTCCAGGATGTCTGGCTCTAGGTGAGTGATCACACCATCATGATTATCTGGGTCGTGAAGATCTTTTTTGTACAGTTCTTCTATGTATTCTTACCATCTCTTCTTAATATCTTCTGCTTCTGTTAGGTCCATACCATTTCTGTCCTTTATCGAGCCCATCTTTGCATGAAAATTTCCCTTGGTATCTCTAATTTTCTTGAAGAGATCTCTAGTCTTTCCCATTCTGTTGTTTTCCTCTATTTCTTTGTATTGATCGCTGAGGAAGGCTCTCTTATCTCTTCTTGCTATTCTTTGGAACTCTGCATTCACATGCTTATCTCTTCCCTTTTCTCCTTTGCTTTTCACTTTTCTTCTTTTCACAGCTATTTGTAAGGCCTCCCCAGACAGCCATTTTGCTTTTCTGCATTTCTTTTCCATGGTGATGGTCTTGATCCCTGTCTCCTGTACAATGTCACGAACCTCATTCCATAGTTCATCAGGCACTCTATCAGATCTAGGCCCTTAAATCTATTTCTCATTTCCACTGTATAATCATAAGGGATTTAATTTAGGTCATACCTGAATGGTCTAGTGGTTTTCTCTACTTTCTTCAATTTCAGTCCGAATTTGGCAATAAGGAGTTCATGATCTGAGCCACAGTCAGCTCCTGGTCTTGTTTTTGTTGACTGTATACAGCTTCTCCATCTTTGGCTGCAAAGAATATAATCA
The DNA here is from genome assembly GCF_029378745.1 of Bos indicus. Taxonomy (NCBI): domain Eukaryota; kingdom Metazoa; phylum Chordata; class Mammalia; order Artiodactyla; family Bovidae; genus Bos; species Bos indicus. The sequence goes on along the minus strand of NC_091776.1, from coordinate 21,872,356 downwards.
ATTTGAATTCGGTGTTGACCATCTGGTGATGTCCATGTGTAGAGTCTTCTCTTGTGTTGTTGGAATAGGGTGTTTGCTATGACCAGTGCATTTTCTTGGCAAAACTCTATTAGTGTTTGCCCTGCTTCATTCCATATTCCAAGGCCAAATTTGCCTGTTATTCCAGGTTTTTTTTTTTTTTAACTTTCAATGTCAGCTTTATTTGTAAACTGTTTTTTAAATCTTGAGTTTCAAATTTACTACATTTAATTTTTTTTAATTTTATTTTATTTTTAAACTTTACATAATTATATTAGTTTTGCCAAATATCAAAATGAATCTGCCACAGGTATACAGGTTTATCTTGACTTCCTACTTTTGCATTCCAGTCCCTTGTAATAAAAAGGACATCTTTTTTGGGTGTTAATTCTAAAAGGTCTTGTAGGTCGTCACAGAACCATTCAACTTCAGCTTCTTCAGTGTTATTGATTGGGGCATAGACTTGGATTACTGTGATATTGAATGGTTTGCCTTGGAAATGAACAGAGATCATTCTGTTGTTTTTGAGATTGCATCCAAGTACTGCATTTCAGACTCTTTTATTGACCATGATGGCTACTCCATTTCTTCTGACGGATTCCTGCCCTCAGTTGTAGATATAATGGTCATCTGAGTTAAATTCACCCATTCCAGTCCATTTTAGTTCGCTGATTCCTAGATTGTCGATGTTCACTCTTGCCATCTCTTGTTTGACCACTTCCAATTTGCCTTGATTCATGGACCTAAAATTCCAGGTTCCTATGCAATATTGTTCTTTACAGCATCAGACCTTGCTTCTATCACCAGTCACATCCACAGCTGGGTATTGTTTTTGCTTTGGCTCCATCCCTTCATTCTTTCTGGAGTTATTTCTCCACTGATCTCCAGTAGCATATTGGGCACCTACTGACCTGGGGAGTTCCTCTTTCAGTATCCTATCATTTTGCCTTTTCATACTGCTCATGGGGTTCTCAAGACAAGAATACTGAAGTGGTTTGGCATTCCCTTCTCCAGTGGACCACATTCTGTCAGACCTCTCCACCATGACTAGCCCCTCTTTGTGGCCCCACGGGCATGGCTTAGTTTCATTGAGTTAGACAAGGCTGTGGTCCTAGTGTGATTAGATTGACTAGTTTTCTGTGAGTATGATTTCAGTGTGTCTGCCCTCCGATGCCCTCTTGTAACACCTACCATCTTACTTGGTTTTCTCTTACCTTACTACTACTACTACTACTACTAAGTCGCTTCAGTCGTGTCCAACTCTGTGCGACCCAATAGATGGCAGCCCACCAGGCTCCACCGCCCCTGGGATTCTCCAGACAAGAACACTGGAGTGGGTTGCCATTTCCTTCTCCAATGCATGAAAGTGAAAAGTGAAAGTGAAGTCCCTCAGTTCTGTCCGACTCTTAGCGACCCCATGGACTGCAGCCTACCAGACTCCTCCGTCCTTGGGATTTTCCAGGAAAGAGTACTGGAGTGGGGTGATGTGGGATATCTCTTCACGGATGCTCCAGCAAAGCGCAGCCTCTCCTCCTTACCTTGGACAATGGGTACCTCCTCACCGCTGCCCCTTCTGACTTTGAACATGGAATAGCTCCTCTAGGCTCTCCTGTGCCCTGGTGGAGAGATCCTGTAGAGGTGAGCAGAAAGCTGCCTCAAGTGGAAGGTTAGAAGAGCTTGTCCTCTTCGTGTTTCTTCTGAGTTTGGTTTCACTTTTCTTTCTCACTGGTAATTTAACCTGTATTTAAAATATCACTTTTGAAAATTAGTAAAACTTTGGGGTTTTACTTTTTGCTATTGTAAAGCATCTGCTAGTAACTGAAATTAACAGAAGTCACATACCAGTTAATTCATCCTGAGTTGTAGCTACAGCTCTGCTAGTTAATAAATGATGGCTTTGGGGAAGTAGCTCAATCTCTCAAAGCTTCAGCTTCTTATACAATATAATAAATGTAGTGGTGTACTTCTTGCATAAGATAACTAAGAAGCTCAAAGGAAAAAAAATTACATAAATCAGGTTTAAATATGTCAAGATATTGTGCAAAAGTTTATATGACTTTATTAAATGAATATTTTTTAGCTGACTAAATTTCTGATTCTGATCTACTCTTGCATTGCAGTGTGCCTAACAAGAGGGTCTGAAGCAATAACAATGTAGATACTTAAGGGAATAAGAAATATTACCTGGTGTCTGAGAGGTGGAATCAGACATAGGTTCCCACATTAATAATTCCAAGCCCATGAACATGGACAAACACTTTCATTTCCACTGTCAATAAGTGGAAACACACTTCTGATATGTGCATGCCCAGACAGTAACTGTGCTATGTACAAGCTCCTCACATTTCTTTATGATATAGGAGAGTAAAGAGAATGACATCAAGGTACTTGTATCTTAGAACTTACCTTTCTGTCAATATTAGCAGATGCCATTTGGGAGAGTATGGACAAAATATTGAGAGATGCTTGTCTGCTTAGTTCTAAAAAGACAAATTCTTCTCCCAAAACCATCTGCCATGTAATCAAATTCTCTGGTCATCACACACAGACAAACTCAGTCAAATCAAAGTACAGATGGTCGTTTATTACAAAACAACACAGGAGGCTCAGAATAGATGATACATTTGGTCATTTTTGCACATAAAGTCTCTGATTAAGTATGAAAAATGTGAACATTTGTTTATCTTGGAAAAACTGCTATTACTTGTCAGGCATGACCAATTAGTTATTTCTAAACTGTTATTCATATAATTAAGAAAAACAGCCATCTGTAAAGTCAGAAGTTTGTATCTCTTTTCTGATCCACATGTAAATGTAATTTCCATAATCTGATTTACTTAAAAGAGAATTACCAGGCACAATACCAGACAGATGATAGAAACGGATGTATTTTATAATTTCTTTCTCTGTTTATTCTTTCACTTATGGGAGAATATATAGCTACTGTGGCTGGAATGAGGAAAACCAAAAGAGCCTTACAAGAAAGTTTATCAGTATACTTATTTTTTCAAATATAAGACATGAGTGCTAGAAAGAAAAGTGAAATATTGATAGTTAAATAAGACAGTTTATGTTATTTTTATCACATTTAAGTATTTTACATAGTTAAGACAGGAAAAAAATGAAACATGATTGAGTCTTTAAGGTTAACCACACTGGAATTCAATTTTAATGTGCATCTATATATAGATGCACATTAAAAAGTAGGTGCATGTATGTGCTTTATCTTGATAAATATTACTTTGTGATATGTTAAACATAACCTTTTTACTTAGCTAATTACTAAATATTTACAAAATGCTTATTTATATTTCATTTGTATCAGTTAGCATTCTTTATCTCAAACAAAACTCATACATTATAGGATTCAATATCAAACTGTAAGCAGATGAACTAGCCACATAAAATGCAATTTTTGTTGCTTTTTCAAAATTTTTCCAGTAGTATTCAACATTTCCCTGAATTCCCAGAGTGGCAGTGGAGGATGTCACAAAAAAAATTCATCCATCACTTACAAATTCCAGATGTCCCCTATACCTACTCTTCTCAATATTTAATCATATACCTAGCTGTCTTTTCTTTGTTCACATAGGATTTTTTTTAGCATTAAACATTTTAAAAGACCATATACTGTTTTAATTGAAATTATTAATGCATAAAGCAAAAATATACTATATCTCTCATAAGCAGTTACTCTTGAATTACTTACTATTAGAATCTGAAGGGGCCAGTAAGAGATAAAATTTCAGAGGAGGTTGTCAGCAGAATAAATTGCTTATTTAATGACTTTATAATACTTTTAATTAGAAAAAAAGGAAAATTCAAGAACCAGGGAATATGCCATTTATACTATATATGTGAGTAGCAAGTATTTCTGCTATGTATGAATAATCAATAGGGAATATTTCACATTTTAAACTTGTAAAATATAATCCAGAATATTTAATCAAGTTCCTGTCTGCATTTAATGCCAGATAGTATATTGGAAGTCTGGCTATTAAATAGAAGCACTTTTTAAAATTTAAAGTGGTCTCTTGTTTTGTTTTTTTAAGAGCTCTTGTTTTTTAATTCTTAATACTATTTAAATTTCTGGGGTGATGACTCATGGCCTTCTGAGTCCTTAAATACACAGTTGTTTAGTCACTAAGTTGTATCTGGCTCTTTTTGGACCTCATGGACTGTAGTCCACCAGGTTCCTCTGTCCATGGGGATTTCCTAGGCAAGAATACCATTTCCTTTTCATGGTTCTTACCCTTGAAGAAGAAAGTATTTAATAATGGGAATATTGGTATTACAGAAAAGACTGAATTCTCATGTTCAGGATAGAAACAGATGCTATGGAAACTAGACTTACTTTTTGCAACACTTGTCAAATGCCTTCCAGAGAAGAATTCAAGGCCACGAGGCCACAATCCATGTTCTTCCTATCTGAGTCAGTGTTGAAATAAGGAAGAAAAAAAAATTGTAAACTGCAATTAAATAATATGCAAAAGTTGCAAAATAAGTATTTCTCACGGTAGTTATTGTAAAAGAAAAATTTAATGAGATGAAGAAAATAAGTGTTTGAATAAATTAAACATAAAGATCTGGTGTTTTTGTATGGTTAGTATTAGTACTAGTAGGGCTTCCCTGGTGGCTCAGTGATAAAGAATCTGCCTGCCAATGCAGGAGACACAGGTTTGATCCCTGGGTCTGAAAGATCTGCTATAGAAGGATATGGCAACCCCCTCCAATATTCTTGCCTCAGAAATCCCATAGACAGAAGAACCTGGAGGGCTGCAGTCCATGGGATTTCAAAGAGTCAGACACAACCGAGTATTCATGCACATTAGTTTTATAATAGTATTTTATGTATTGAAAGAAAATTGAAACATAAAAAAATCAGTTTCCATGGTTGTCTTCTAGATCAGCTTTTCAGTCTTAAAAGGTCTTTTCTCTATTAGAATTGAGGGTACCAAGGAGCTTTTCCTTATGTGGCTAATATTTACTACACTAGAAATTAAAACCAATAAATTTAAAACCATTTATTTATTAATCTATTGAAAGCTACAAGAATAAACCTCTTGCAAATTGATGAAAAAAATAACTATAAAGCCCTAGAGAATTAAAAGGATGAGAAAAGTGATATGGTTTCATATTTTTGCTAATCTTCTTTGATGTCTGACCTAAGAGAAATCAGCTGAATTCTTATCTCTACTTTTACATTCAAATCATTGTCATATCACATATGATGTGGCATCTGGAAATGGATAGTTGTAAGAGAACGAGAGTGAAAAAAGGCAAATAATATCGTGATATTATAAAGAGATGAACTAAGACACAAAAGGGTTTCAAAATCCAATAGAACCTCAGAAAACACTGTGAGAACCACTATTATAAAGCATGAGTAACACACAAATGACTTCAAACCTATGGAAAGCACTTGACAACCCAGTTCAATCTGTATATTACATGTGGTATGTTTGTACCTAATGTTCAAGTATGAGATTAAAAAGTATAGTCATGAGTGTACTATATCTGTTACATCCATTAGATATATAACCATGTATAACTGCTTACACAAAGATTTAACACTGAAATATTTTAAAGTGAACAATGATGAAAAATACAGTGAATGTTTTAATTAGTGATATGACTTTTATTTAAACCAGAATGATATTTAACTGAATATAAGATTTACCTAAATTAGAAAACAATGCATTGTTTTCTTGGCTTTGCAAATTAATATAGTAGTTGAAATGATGTCATCTAGATTATAAAACAAACTCTCTAGTTAACTGCCTTACCATAAAACACTAATCCCTGTTTTTGTAACACCATGCAATATTGGTGCACTTTATACTTATTCCTTGGCATAACATTAAAGATGAGTTTGTAAAACTGTCAGATGTAATGAGCTATGATAAAGCAGCAACATAGAGCATTTAGAGACATACACCTCATGGTGTTAAATTTCAGTGAATCAGACGCACTACATATAATGCTGACTCACATTATTTTCACTGCCTGCTAGCCTGCCAAAAAACAAAAGAAATTTATCATTAGGCTTTAAAAGCGATGGATTAATTTTTCAGTGAGGAATGCAACTGGAAAATAGCATGCATTATTCAATGATTTGCATGGAAATCCCATAGGATAATCCTTATATTAAAATTGCATGATAATGCCACACTCATCAGGTCAGAGCAATGGTGTTTCATAGAGTAAATAATTAGTGAATAAAGTGGTGAACAGATGAAAAACAGATGAAAGACAAACATGGATTTGCTGACTAGATCTAGAACAGGTTGATAAGTAAGTGAGAAATGGAAAATAGTGTCAAGGAAAAATATAAAGCAGCACCAGATTTGTGATAGCATCTGGAAGAGACTAAATGTGCTAAACTAAGAAAGACTGAGAACTAGTCTAGCCAGCCAAGGCAAGCAAAAGCTTTCCAGATGGAAGGTCCACTTAATAAATGAGAGCTTGTTCTCTATCTGATCCAAAACTCACAGTTGGCACCAGTTAATTTTTAGATACTAAATTTCTTTTCCACTCTTTAACTATAGAATGCTTTCCCCTGTGATGAATATCACAGGTCATTATTGCAAAATATCAAAACAATAAGTGAATTTTTCCCACATAAAAACTGATTTGACTGATCAATGCACTCATTCCATTTATATTTCAAAAGTTAAGTTTTAGAATAGACAATTAAAGTGACTGAATTATCTTTAAAAGATGCAGGTTCAATCTCTGGGTCTGGAAGATTCTCTGGAGAAAGGAATGGCAACCCAGTCCATTATTCTTGCCTGAAGAATCTCATGGACAGAAGAGCCTGGCGGGCTACAGTCCATAGGGTCACAAAGAGTCAGACATGTCTTAGCAACTGAACAAGTATCTGACTGCATTGATTTCTAGGTTTAATCACAGTAAGAGTCAGACTTGGATATTCCAGAAAATGTGTGATTATAAAGGGATCTAATTTCAGATAAGCTTACTGACAATAGAATTTCCTTATGACTTCTTACCAAAATTCCAGTCAACACTTTTCCTTTGTTACATTTGCATTGAGGAAGAGAGAAATTAGGTTATTTGCTGCACTCTGTTAGGAATGAGGGCATCAGAACAATTAAAACTGTAGAACTCTGTGTACATAACAGCTCTGCCCAAACTTTCCCCCTGAGACACTTGACCAAACTCTAGCACAGCTTTTGGCAGCAGAAGGCTACGTCTTTAGAATGACACTGCAGCCCGACCCCTCACTCCACTCCCAACCCCACACCCCACTTCCCATCATTAAAATGCCTGCCTGAGAAAGCCCAACATTCCCAGGAAAATATTTTACTATTTGTTCTAGCCAATGCTTATGACCTCCCTTTCTTAGATTGTTTACTAAGAAGGACTTGAAAATTTGAATATGTGCTGCTTGTAACAGAAGCATCTCTCTCCAGGGTCTGGGAACTATTCCTCTGCCATGAAATCATTAAGAAGAAAGTCTCAGCCTCCCAGTCTCTGTGGGAAGATAAAACTCTGAATGGATAACTGCCAGCCTGCAAACCTAACTGGCCTATTACATTTACACTGACCACCCTTTGAACATTTTCACCTCTCTAATTCCACTGAGCCCAAAACTTTCCCTCTCTCCTTCTTCCTTAAAGTTCCCAGTCAGCTTTGCAGAATTGAAATGGAGCTCAGCTCTTTCTCTTACTGTCAGGGCTTACTGAATAAAATCTGTTTTTCACCCTTTAAACAAATGCCCCACTGTGTTTATCATTAACAGTATCACAGGCAATGTGTCAGCATAGGTAGAAATAGATAGATAGGTAGATAGATAGAAAGGAGGAAGGAGAAAGCACCCCTGAATCACTTTGGAAAGAGATGAAACCTAGTGTCCATTTCCTCTCTATCGCATAGAGACAGACTTTGGTGTTGAAAGTGAACCTGAAAGTCGCTCAGTCATGTCCTACTTTTTGCGACCCCATGGACTCTAGCCCGCCAAACTCCTCTGTCCATGGAATTCTCCAGTCCAGAATACTGGAGTGGGTAGCTGTTCCCTTCTCCTGAGGATCTTCCCAACCTATGGATCGGACCCAGGTCTCCCGCATTACAGGTGGATTCTTCACCGTCTGAACCACCAGGGAAGCCCGACCTTGGCATTAAAATCAGTTAAATATCCAGGAGGTGTTTGTGTCATTTGCTGTCTCTCAGATCTTCTCATCACCTAACTAACCTGGGACCCACCAACCCTCTTTCTTTTAATTTCAAAATCACAATGAAGTATGATGTGGGAGCATTCCATTATCTTGACCTAAGCCTCCCAGCAGCACACAGTGGTCATTCCTGCTGACTTCCTGTTATGAGGTAGCAGAACTCCCTGTATTAGAACAATAAGACCTCTTACTGATATGGATTTGTAAGTTGGAAACATTGATTTGTGGTCATATCTGAGATGTGAAAATTCATAATTGTCAGAGAAAAAGGGCATGATTGATTGCTCTAAAATTACATTTGTTAAAAGATTTATGCCCTTGGGTGAAGTCTTACAGAGACATTTAAGTCCGGAAGGAAGATAGAAATCGTCAAATTTCCCAAAATAGTAGTGAAATAATAGAAGTAACTAGGCTGAAATATCTTCAAATTTTTATTTTGCATTACTCCATATAAGTTGGAAAGTATAAAGTGGTCACATAGAATAGGTTTTTACTTAATAAATATTCATATTAGCTAACAAGTTAACTAAAAGAAGTGAGAAATGGATCAAATGGAAATATTTTCTCAATTTTCATAAGATAAATTAATTTACCCCTTATGATAGTAACTGATAATATTAGCAAGATAATTTTTATTGCATTGCTTCATGCACTTATTGGTTATTAGACTAGTTATGCAGCTGGATGCTACAAATATCAATATCTATAGAAAGCATAAATTTATTAACATTTAAGCATTTATTTCTTTTTTGATTCTTACATATGACACAAATACCATCAGAAAATTCATTTTTGCAAAAAAAGGAAATACAAATATTAGAAATATGGTTACCTAGAGAATATTATAGTGACATAAAAGACAAATATTAATATGGAGGGTATTTCTCAATGCCAATTCCATTAGGAGAGCAATTGTTCCATTTCCAGACACTGTCAATACTATGAATAGATAACTACATACATACTGTTATTTCAGAAGCCCCCAAAATACCCCTATCTGCAATCTACAAAAAAACACCATAAATCTATTCACCCTGTTCATCAACGCCTCATGTTCTAAGAATAATTTTTGGATAGAATTTTGGGCTCATTTAATGTAGTTACTTTGGTTAACAGTAAAAATTTAGACTGATCAGTCATTCATATCTTAATGTCAGTGAATTTATAAACTCTTTGGGAAGAGCAGATTTGCATTTAGATACTGTGAAGACTGAAAGTAATAATAGTCTTTATTGGTTTCAGGGTTCTTTGTTCTCCAATTTATGTGCTTTCCTTGGGTGAAACCTCTGGAAATTATAAATGTTAATCTCCTAAATCATGAGTGGATATCACTTTCAAAGGAGATTGAGTTTTTCCTTCACAAAGTAATCTTGTCTGTCACATTCGTAATATTCTGTTGAAGTTGTAAATTATGTTGATTAATATTTTAAGCACACCTGCAAAGAAGAAAGGCACATGTGTGAGAGGGGGAAAACTGTGGGAGATATATTTATATTAACATTTATAGATATGTGTTTTCCCATAATGAAAAGCTATAAAACAATCAAAAAAAAAAAAAAATGAAGGGGACAGGGAGAAAGAAAGCGAAACTAGAATACTTCATACCATGAAATAGTGACTTAGGCAATTGTTTTCCATGAAAATGATGGAGGATCCATGCCTGTCTTATGTCCTTATCTCAACCCTTATCAAATGGCATGTTGGGAATGCAGTCTACTGCATGGAGGCGGATTGAGGGCATGTCAGGATGATGCTAAAGTTCTTATGCCTAGAGAAGATAGGTAATACTGAAGGTCTCTCATCCTTCCAATTTAAAATGTTCAAGTCCTTCCATAAAAAGCACACTAGTCTCAATATTTAAAATAAATATTAGTTTACCATTTTAGTAAACAATGAAAATTATATTCTTTCACTGATTTGTATTTTGGGCATTGCAAAATACACAATTTTTTTTTGCATATGATTTTGAAAAATATGGCCACCAGCACAGAATCATTTAGAGCTTTAATTAGAAATAGAGCAATCATGTTTCTTGCACCTATCATAATGATAGATTTTTAAATATTTCTGAATCATAAACCTAGTAATTTGAGATACTTTTTCAAATGCATCAGTTCTTAGGAAAGGAGAGTATACTACTTATTATGTTATATCTACATATAATAAGGTATCCTAAAGGTAATTTGCTATTTTAGAATTAATTGATTTATAACTGTTTTGTCTTTGGCTCTGGCAAGCATCAATAACATATATGATCTGTCCTTTATTGTGTTGTTTGCCTCCGTGTTTTTTCCACAGTACAAACATTTAATAATATATTTACTTACAGGTTGATTATTTATATCCTACTACAAGGACATGAGCTATATGAAAGCAATGTATGTTTCATTATACATTCCCATCATTTGAGACAAAGGCTATCTGTAACATTGACAGAGATTGCAAATAAGGTAGGTATCATAGACTTTTAGGAACCAGCACACTTGATAGGAGCAAAATTGTAACATTAGTATGATAATGGTACCTAGCTCAGTTTTCATGAAAATTAAGTGATATTCACATATGACACATATGTCATATGGCTTAGCTTTCTAAGCCAAATGTTTCCGCTGATGGATATAGGTCTGAGCATATCACATAACTTAGTAGACAACAAATCTGGGTATACTTTTCTGCAATGCTTGTAGTTTTAGAGACTAGAAGTCCAAGACTGGGGTACAAGCATGACTGAGTTCTGCTGAGATCCTACTCCCTGGCTTTTAGATAGCTACCTTCTAGCTGTGGAACACAGCTGTACCTGACATGGAGGAGAGAGCAAAAGGAATCAAGGTCTTCTGTGTTTCCTCTTTGATAGGATACTATCTATACTATACTATACTCTAGATAAGGATACTAACCCTTTCATGAGGACTCCGCCCTCATGACCTAATTACCTTTCAAATGCCCATTTCCTATTATCATTATCACACCAAGGGATAGGATTTCAAAATGTGAATCGCGAGGAGACAAAAACAGTTGAGTCCATAACATGGGTGGAGTCTCTGATCACCTCCCTTTGGATTTATGTGGACTCCCTAATTGCTTTCACCAATAGACTGAATTCAGAGACCAGCAGCTCCCACTTCTTGTTTCCTGAATCCATTGCTCTAAAAGCTTTTAGCTGCAATGTGAGAAAAACAATGACCTGCTGGGGAGACCATATGAAGAGAACTTGAAGAAACGGGACAGGGAAAAGGGGAATGTCCTAGCTAACCCCAGTCTTCCAGTCATCCTTGCCAATATATTGTAAGAGAAGACGTGTGTGTGTGTGTGTGTGTGTGTGTGTGTGTGAGTCAGTTCAGTCACTCAGTCATGTCCGACTCTTGGCAACCCCATGAATCGCAGCACACCAGGCCTCCCTGTCCATCACCAACTCCCGGAGTTCACTCAGACTCACGTCCATCGAGTCAGTGATGCCATCCAGCCATCTCATCCTCTGTCATCCCCTTGTCTTCCTGCCCGCAATCCCTCCCAGCATCAGGGTCTTTTCCAATGAGACAACTCTTCACATGAGGTGGCCAAAGTATTGGAATTTCAGCTTTAGCATCAGTCCTTCCAAAGAACACCCAGGACTGATCTCTTTTAGAATGGACTGGTTGGATCTCCCTGCAATCCAAGGGACTCTCAAGAGTCTTCTCCAAAACCACAGTTCAAAAGCATCAATTCTTCAGAGCTCAGCTTTCTTTATAGTCCAACTCTCACATCCATACATTATCACTGGAAAAACCATAGCCTTGACTACATGGACCTTTGTTGGCAAACTAATGTCTCTGCTTTTCTTTTTTTTATTATTATTATTTTTTTTTTACTTTACAATATTGTATTGGTTTTGCCATACATCAACATGCATCTGCCATGGGTGTACATGTGTTCCCCATCCTGAACCCCCCTCCCACCTCCCTCCCCATACCATCCCTCTGGGTCATCCCAGTGCACCAGCCCCAAGCTTTCTGTACCCTGCATCAAACCTGGACTGGCGATTCGTTTCTTATATGATATTATACATGTTTTAATGCCATTCTCCTAGGTTGGTCATAACTTTCCTTCCAAGGAGTAAGCGTCTTTTAATTTCATGGCTGCAATCACCATCTGCAATGATTTTGGAGCCCCAATAAATAAAGTCTGACACTGTTTCCACTGTTTCCCCATCTATTTGCCATGAAGTGATGGGACCAGATGCCATGATCTTCATTATCTGAATGTTGAGCTTTAAGCCAACTTTTTCACTCTCCTCTTTCACTTTCATCAAAAGGCTTTTTAGTTCCTCTTCACTTTCTGCCATAAGGGTGGTGTCATCTGCATATCTGAGGTTATTGATATTTCTCCCGGCAATCTTGATTCCAGCTTGTGCTTCTTCCGGCCCAGCATTTCTCATGATGTACTCTGCATATAAGTTAAATAAGCAAGGTGACAATATACAGCCTTGACGTACTCCTTTTCCTATTTGGAACCAGTCTGTTGTTCCATGTCCAGTTCTAACTGTTGCTTCCTGACCTGCATATAGGTTTCTCAAGAGGCAGGTCAGGTGGTCTGGTATTCCCATCTCTTCTCAGAATTTTCCAGTTTATTGTGATCCACACAGTCAAAGGCTTTGGCATAGTCAATAAAGCAGAAATAGATGTTTTTATGGAACTCTCTTCCTTTTTCCATGTGTGTGTGTGTGTAGCAGAGTTTTATTAAAGTGAAAAAGGGTAGAGAAAGCTTTTGACATAGACATAAAAAGGGGGAGGGAGAGTGACCCAATATCTAGTCTTATCAAGGCTTTATATATTTTTCCCAGACCTACTCCCACAACATACATCTTAAATTAGCAAGATTAGAACTAACAATAGAAAACTCAGACGGTAAAGTGTCTGCCTGCAATGCGGGAGACTGGGGTTCGATCCCTGGGTTGGAAAGACCCCCTGAAAAGGAAATGGCAACCCACTCCAGCACTCTTGCCTGGAAAATTCCATGGACTGAGGAGCCTGGTAGGCTACAGTCCATGGGGTCGCAAAGAGTTGGACAGGACTAAGTGACTTCACTTCACTTACCAGACCCACTCCCACAACATATGTCTTCAAATAACAAGATTTGTCAGAAGGTTCTTGTTAAGGAGAAACATTTTCTCAAGCAAGATTCATTGTTATATTGACTAAGACAAAGCAATGTGGGGAAAAAAAAAAAGTCCCTTTCTCTTCCTTGGGGACCCTGGACTTCTTATCAACCTCCCTAAGAATTGACTCTCTCATTTCCCCCTTTTCTTTAAGGAGAATTATGTTGCCAAGGGAGGAGGACATTGTTTTTGTTCTATAACTGCTTCCTGCTGTTGAAGGGTGCCATCCCTAAATTGTTGAGACAACATATTCACCTAATCTTCATATTGAGGGTCTCTGATCCAGGGGTCTCAAGTAATAGTTGTAGGAGGCTGTGGCACTCATAGGAGTCTGGACAATCATTTGTAACTTAAGAGCTTTTAGACAGAAACAAATCCAGTTTACACAGTCACAGATGAAGGGAGCAAACAGTAACAACAGAACAATTAGAATTATTATGATTAAAATAGTTTTCCACGATGGGGAGCTAGTTAATGTTTCCCACAATGAGGTGACTGAGGCTTTAGGAGTACCCATAGCCTGAATCATCTTGTTCATGTGTTTAGTAAAGTGAGTAACGTTGATGCTCATATCTGGTATATATATACAACACTGGGTATGAATAATGGCACAAATTCCTCCTTGTGCAGCCATTAGAATGTCTAAGGGCAATCTGTTTGGTAAAACCATCTTTCTAATTTGTATCTAATTTGTATCTATTCAGCATTAAGGGCTGAAATAGCTTTTTGAGAATGTAAAGTCTATTGAGTAAAGTTAGAGCATCAATTCATAGCATAACATCTGTAGTTCCCAGAGAGAACGAATAATTCCTACAACAAATATTGTAGCCAGATAATCATACCAGTAAAAAACAGACCTTGCCCAACAAGTTTTAAGATGTGGCAGATTAGCAGGCTTCTCTAGAAGCTCTGAAAATATGAATCCATGAGTAAAAGTTAGACCTAGGGTGCATCTCCCTATCCAGCCAGAGGAAGCTACATCTATAGGTAAGAGCCGCATATCCAGTAGGTCTGGTTTGGAGCAAGCCAGTGTGACTGAGGGATCCAGTCCCAATCAGTGCCTGGCCAGGCAAAAGGAGGACCTGGACTGGGATTGGAAAACACAGGAAGTATTACATTGTATATTTCTTGAGGCAAAAATCCCAATTGTTTCCAATCATTACAAATAAATTGTCAGCTAACTTCTGAGGCAATGGCACCCCACTCCAGTACTCTTGCCTGGAAAATCCCATGGATGGAGGAGCCTGGTAGGCTGCAGTCCATGGGGTCGCTGAGGGTCGGACACGACTGAGCGACTTCACTTTCACTTTTCACTTTCCTGCATTGGAGAAGGAAATGGCAACCCATTCCAGTGTTCTTGCCTGGAGAATCCCAGGGACGGGGAAGCCTGGTCGGCTGCCGTCTATGGGGTCGCACAGAGTCAGACACAACTGAAGTGACTTAGCAGCAGCAACTTCTGGAGATGGCTCTATTTGTTCCCAGCATGTGGGAGCATTAGATAGCAGGCATCCCCTTACAGGAGTTAGCCATATGACCTCATCCCGTATTTGATAAACATTAGGTACAAAATGACCAGATCTACACCCATTTACCTTCTTATGTGCACAAAATAGTCATTAAACCACATTAAAACATAATCAAAATGAAAAGTCACATTATTTCCATAGTTAAGGTACAATATGTTATACCAGTCCATTTTAGGATTGTTAGATGTCATCAGATTTGCAGGGTTGAAGAAAGTCCTCTTCCTGAAGTGGAGAAACCCACCATGGAAAGCCTTCTATTGATGAGGAGGGGGAGCACTCCGCAGACCCAGCAATTAGATTTTTTGTGGAATTTGGTATAGGAATGAGCTCAGGACAGGAAGGCATTGTCTTATGGTCAAAGAGCAGACTCAGGACTTTTGGAGTCAGCAGAAGCAAGCCCATATAGCTTGTCAAACTTATCTGGTAAGGGCATTCCCAGAGGGGCTCTAGAGATTGTCCTCCAGACTCTAACATCTTTATTAGGACTTCTGTTCCTGTCTTGAACAGCGGCTTGTCTGAGTCAGAAGCTGGGTCAGGAGTTACCTCCCGGAGTTTTCATAATGTCTGTTGAAAAACTGAAAGCTGAGTCAGATAGTTAATTCTAAGGTTTCAGGATCTATAACAATATTTGTGCACAAAAACAGTCTGCCATAGAGACATAATCCCTTTTTTTTGGGGGGGGGGGGCGGGGGCAGAGAGGGGAGGGGAAGGAAGTTCAAGCCCTCATTAAAGACCAGGCCTTCAAGCCATTCATCTCCAAAAGTAGTAGCTTCTTTCAAAACTCAAGTTGTCAAGTCAAGCAGGAGTCAGCATCTTTCCCAAGACATACATTACATCTCTCCAAGTTAAGCTCATAAAATAAAGTTAGTCCCATAAAGACTTTGATGTACTTTTAGGATCTTCTAAATAGTCTTAACCACAACTGGGACTGTTTGAATTTCTACTGAGAGATGTCCCTTCTGAGTTTCACCACACCAGTATATGTGATAGCAAAAGAGGTGGTGGAGGGTCGGCCAGTGAGGAAAAAGTGATTTTTGTCCTTAAGCTACTAGGGCCAATCCTTCCAGCTCATATTCACAGATTCCACAAAAGGAATGCCTAGGGAGTTGAGACAGAAGCCACTGAATAACCTTCTAAGGATTTGAGACAGAAGCCACTGGAGAGCTTTCTCTGGTCTGCTAAGAGCTAGCACTACCAAAGGAAGAAACCCACTGTACTTTCAATCTGTGATTCCCAACTTATGTTCTTGGAAACCTCATGCTTGATAACAGGGCTTCCATCCATGTAGTTTGGAGGCACAGCTATGACAAGGACTTCTGGCCTCATATGGAAGCAGCCAAGAGAGAGATGCTACTGAAGCTAAAGTTCCATCTAGTTCCTGAACATGCTGCTGGAGCTGGAATTCCACCTCATTCCCGAACATACTCCTAGCAAGGCAGGGTGTCTCATGACTACCAAGCTTGGGGTCTAAATAAAAGTACACAGTACTAGCATGGATCACAAGTCCCTTGAAAGTCTATGATCTGACAAGTTAGGTTAGTATTTCTAACTCCTCACACAATTACAAAATGGTCAAAGAGACCAGGAAAATTTGACCAAGAAAGGAAAGTTCAGTCTACAGGCTTTGCCCATTTCTGGCCACTCTCCTTGCAGGGATGTTGGATGTCTTTTGGCATTGGCAGGTCAGTATACATCCCTGACAAGGCTCCCCTTTTGGGGGCTGCTTTCAGTCATTACCAGGCATGGCAAAACTGCAGAGCAAGGCTCAACGCTCACTTCTTACTTATTTCTGTACATCTGTTTCATTCTACATTCACACAGACAGGCACACCACATAGAGTTAGTAAAGTAAAGCAGAAAACATGTATACTGAGAAAGCAGAGAGCTTAGCATTCTGAGCGTTCTTACCTTGTCTCTAAGATCCCAGATGAGGGACCAAGATGATAGCTTATGGGAAAAGATGTCAGATTCGTGATCTCCAAAGAAGAAAATTTAGCTTTGGGACAAGGGACCAGGTCTGATCACTCAGGAGCTTTTGTGTAGCAGAGTTTTATTAAAGTATAAAAGGGACAGAGAAAGCTTCTCACAGAGACATCAGAAGGGGGATGGACAGTGCCCCCGAGAAAGGCTTTTTGATCCTTCCAGACCAAACCAGTAATGAGCTAAATACCACCACAAAATATGGATCTAAAGGATCACCCTTTTGAGCCTTGCCAGAATTCCTGACTCACAGATAATAAACATAATAAAATTATTGTTGTCTTAAGCCACAAAATCTGGGGTGATTGGTTTTGCAGCAATAAATTCAACATAGAACTAGAACAATGTGCATTAGATAACTTTCAAACTATCTGTGCTAGTTCTATATTGCTGTGTAAGAAGATATATTCTACATACATTTATTATACCACAGTTTCTGTGGGTCAGGAGTCTGTGCACAGCATAGCTGGGTCCTCGGTTTCCAGGTCTCATAAAGCTGCGACCAATCTGTGGGGCAGGATTGTAGTCTCCTAGAACCTTGATGGACAGGATCTGCTTTCAAGCTCATACTGTTTTTGGAGGAATTAAGTTCCTTTGGGGCTATCAGCATGAGGGCCTCTTACTGGCTATTAGCTGGAGGCCATCTGTATATCCTTGGTACACTGGCATTACCTACATGACCACTTGCCTCCTCAAAGCCATCAAGGAGACAAGCTTCTACCTATATGACTTACAGTCTGATGTCATATAATCATGTGCAGATAGTTACATGCATCTATCACCTTTGCCTTATTTTATTGATTAGAAATAAGTCATAGTTTCTTTTCATAGTCAGGGGCAGGGTTAATACTGGGTATAAAACTAGGTGGCAGGGACCATGGAGGCCACTGCAGAGTCTGGCTGCCATGCTGTCTTACACCAGAACTGGTTTTTTTTTTTTTCATCTGTGATGAAGTAAATTCTTGGAGAATCTTTGTTTTTAAATTGAAGTCTAGTTGCTGTTCAATATTCTATAAGTTACAGGCATACTGTATAGTGATTCACAATTTGTGAAGTTTATAGCCCATTTAGAGTTATTAGAAAATTGGGTATATCCCCCATGTTGTACAGTATATCCTTGTAGCTTATTTTATACCTAGCAGTTTGTACCTCTCGTTCCCCTACCCCATATTGCTCCTCTCCTTTTCCTCTTCCTGACTAGTAACCACTAGTTTATTCTCTATATCTGTGAGTCTCCTTTTTGTTATATTCACTAGTTGTTTTTTTTTTTTAGATTCCACATTTAAGTGATATCATACAGTGTTTGTCTTCCTTTGACTTATTTCACATAGAAAACTTTTTCATTTGGATTTACTGTTATTTGTTGTATCTAGGAGTATCCTAAGTGACACAGCAACCAGAACTGAAAGAGATTAACAGAAGACTGGTTAGGAAGCTCTGGCATTTAAAAATGTAGTTATAGATTTTGATATAGCATTTGACTAAGAAGTTTGCAATTATTAAATTATAATTTTGTCCCCATCAAAATAGGAATTAATATATTCTAATGCATGCACAAAAGACTGCCCTTATTTCCATTCTTCTAACTAATCTGTAAAATTTCAGTAAAAAAGAAAGGCATGGAAGAAAACGGCTGCTTCCTCAATACAATGAGGAGAGTTATGAAAAAACAGGTCATTTAGGCATCAGGTTAGGCCATAGTGGCAAGAGAGCCCATAGTGGGTTCCAGTAGACCATGGATATCCCAGTGTGCCATTTGTAGGCTTTTGAAAATCAAGGTGTCAGAACTGCTTTTATGGCCCTGCCACTGCAGGCTACCCTAAAGGTCTCCTATGTCCACCCCAAATTAAGGTCTCTCCTTGACATACTATTGATGGAGTATCCTCAAGCACACCCAGTAAATGAACTTTGGAGAAAGGCACCAGAAAAGCAGGCGAGTGTACTGAGACTCTCAAGGAGAGATTACAGAAGTAGTGCTGCCTCTTTTTAGTTTCTCTTAAGAAAAGTCAGCATTTTAGAAAGAAGGTCAACATGAACAGCCTCAGACACTAAGCTAAGGTAGTCTAAGTGGAGACCTGAAAGTGGTGTTAGGAAACCAGAGAAGCTTCAGCTAGTGAGTAACCTGGACTCTATGGCCTCCCATTTTGTCATCTCACCAGGCAGACAGGATCCTAGAGTGAGGCAGGGTCCTTTGAGCTTACTTCTCAGCTAAGCCCCGGTCTTCACCCCCATCCTGCCTTTGGCTTGCCTGGTCCAATTTTAGCAATAATTATCCTGTTACCTTCAGAGAGAATCCCACCTTTGATGTCTGATCATCCTTGATAACTCATCAAAGTCTTCATCTCCTACTTGATATACAAGTCCTTAGTTAAGTTGGTTTAGTAAAAGTCCTCCCTATCTTTGATGTCCAGTGTTCCATGCCCTTGATCTTCTCACTGGCTCATTGGTTCTAAATCCTACTTGGCTCTAAATCCTACTTGTCTTTGTTCTACTCAAAGTAGAGCCTAATCTCTCTTCCTACTGTGAGAGTTTTGGTACATTTCACAACAGTTTTAGTGAGAGTTGGACCATAAAGAAGGTTGAGGGCTGAAGAAAAGATGCTTTCAAACTGTGGTGCTGGGTAAGACTCTTGAGAGTCCCTTGGACTGCAAGGAGGTCAAACCAGTCAATCCTAAAGGAAGTCAACCCTGAATCTTCATTGGAAGAACTAACGCTGAAGCTGAAGCTCCAAAGGGCCACCTGATATGGAGAGCTGACTCATTGGAAAAGACACTGATGCTGGGAAACATTGAGGGCAGGAGTAGAAGGTGGCAACAGAGGGTGAGATGGTTGTATGGCATCACCACCTCAATGGAGATGCATTTGAGCAGATGCCCCAGGGATGGGGGAGCCTGGTGGGCTGCTGTCTCTGGGGTCGCACAGAGTCGGACACGACTGAAGCAATGCAGCAGCAGCAGCAGCGGGAGATAATGGAGGACAGGGGAACCTGGTGTGCTGCAGTTCATGGTGTCACAAAGAGCACAAAGACACAGCTTAGTGGCTGAACAAAATTTATTTAACTGGCTGTGCTGGGTCTTAGTTGCAAAAAGAAAACTGTTAGTTGGGGCACGTGGGATCTAGTTCCCTGACCAGGGATCAAATCCAGGCCCTCTGCACTGGGAGCATGGAGTCTTAGCCACTGGATCACCAGGGAAGTCCCTCACAACAGTTCTGAATAAAGTCTTCCCCTACTGTTTTAATTAACAAATGTTGGAATATTTTTTTCTTTAATATTGCTGGCCCTGAGAATATGCGCAGGGCCAGAAACACACCCCCTCCCCCCCCCGCCTCCGGTGAGAGCCTGAGATAGGAGAAATCCTAACTTGAGGCACCAAGGGACTATGGAACTGGGTTGGAAAGCCAGCTGATATCGCTCACCCACATGGACCTTCCACAAGACTCATTACCCTCAGGCTCATTTCACAGTTTTTAAGTGCATATAACATCTTCATAAACCCAGAGAGATGTCTGTCCAATGTTTAGAACCTTGGATGGCTGAGCTTATTTCTGGTGGAAAAATACATTCTAAGAAAGCTAGTCTCTCAAAATTAAAAAAGTGTCCACTTTTTCCTTCTTGGAGAGCATGAAGAAAGTATTGCCCTGAAAACTTTGTATGAGATACCTGTAGAAAAGTTTGGATGTTTCTGAGATGGAAAGAGTATGCTAAAATAACTAATAACTAATTTTTGAAGCATAATATTTATTGACTAATAAGTACGTTTTATTTCATTGATGACCTGTTGAATAGCTTTATTTAAATTATTTTTACAAATAAAATTATTCATCAATATACAAAATACAAATGAAAACATTTTTTACATTTAAAATAACTTATTAGGAAATTTTTCCTGATATATACTCCTATAGTGGAAATTACTTCTTCACCATATCTACATTTAATATCAGTGTTTATACTTTTCCCTAGAACTTATATTTTTGTATAGTTTTATTTTTTTAAATTTTGCCAAAGTTACCTATTTCTCTAATTTATATTTAATGAATGATAAATTCAACTTCCTTGACTATTTAATAAACCCATTCTATGCCATAATACTATTTTAACTGGAAAATCACTCTACAGAAGCTGAAATATCTAGTAAGATTAGAGAAAATTCTGAAAATAAAAGATATTTTCAATTTCATTTCTACTGAAATTTATGTATATTTCAAATTACTGAAATTTATGTATATTTCAAATTACTTGCACATATAAATTTATTTTTCCCACATGTCATAGTAGCTTTCTTGGACAAATAGTATTACAATAAAACTAATAATATTACATGTCTATGAATCTTTAGAATATTTTATCAAAGTTTGATGGTATAACCAAAAACTTTCTAAATTTTATTTTATTCTATTATACAATAAAAATATTAATTAAATATAGAAAGCCCATCAAAAATAACTTTGGTACAAGTTATATACCAAGGCGAATTTATAAATTTTTTAAAAAAGCACATATTTTTATCTCAAATTATTTGTTTCCTTGCTCCTTTAGACTTTCAGGTGTGTATTTTAATATGAATATGTTCCCTTATCAGTGTTTTTAATATTGCACATTAAAAAATCCTTCAAAATTGAAATTATTTTAGTTATTCCATTATTTGAATATTATATTAAAGGTTTCAAAACAGTTTTGAAGAAAATAAAGCCAAAATTTATTGGAATTGTTTTTAAAATGCAAATGCAAAAGAGTGGTAAGACTAATTATTTATTTATTATAAATACTCAAACCCCTCAAAATTAATGATTAGCCACAAAAACAGCAAGCATTTATTATCATGCTGAACATACATTTTACATTTGATACCATATTTTACACAAAAATTGTAGTTAAGCTATTCTGTTTACACATTTTACATATACATTTGATAATAATAGCTCTTATTATTATTACTGTATAAAGATATTATTTACTAAGGTATTATTATTGTACATAACTAATTTATTGACTATGCCAAAGCCTTTGACTGTGTGGATCACAGTAAACTGTGGGAAATTCTGAAAGAGATGGGAATATCAGACCACCTGACCTGCCTCTTGAGAAACCTATATGCAGGTTAGGAAGCAACAGTTAGAACTGGACATGAAACAACAGACTGGTTCCAAATAGGAAAAGGAGTACATCAAGGATATATACTGTCACCCTGCTTATTTAACTTCTATGCAGAGTACATCATGAGAAACCCTGGGCTGGAAGAAGCACAAGCTGGAATCAAGATTGCCGGGAGAAATATCAATAACCTCAGGTATGCAGATGACACCACCCTTATGGCAGAAAGTGAAGAAGAACTAAAGAGCCTCTTAATAAAAGTGAAAGAGGAGAGTGAATAAGTTGGCTTAAAGCTCAACATTCAGAAAACAAAGATCATGGCATCCAATCCCATCACTTTAGGGCAAATAGATGGAGAAAAGTGGAAACAGTGGCAGACTATTTTTCTGGGCTCCAAAATCACTGCAGATGGTGACTGCAGCCATGAAATTAAAAGACACTTACTCCTTGGAAGGAAAGTTATGACCAACCTAGATAGCATATTCAAAAGCAGAGACATTACTTTGCCAACAAATGTCCATCTAGTCTGTGGTTTTTCCAATAGGCATGTATGGATGTGAGAGTTGGACTGTAAAGAAAGCTGAGCATCAAAGAATTGATGCTTTTGAACTGTGGTGTTGAAGAAGACTCTTGAGAGTCCCTTGGACTGCAAGGAGATGCAACCAGTCCATTCTAAACGAGATCAGCCCTGGGTGTTCTTTGGAAGAAATGATGCTGAGGCTGAAACTCCAATACTTTGGCCACCTCATGTGAAGAGTTGACTCATTGGAAAAGACTGATGCTGGGAGGTATTGGGGGCAGGAGGAGAAGGGGATGACAGAGGATGAGATGGCTGAATGGCATCACCAACTCAATGGACGTGAGTTTGAGTGAGCTCCGGGAGTTGGTGATAGACAGGGAGGCCTGGCATGCTGTAGTTCATGGGGTCGCAGAGTCGGACACAACTGAGCGACTGAACTGAACTGAACTGAATGCTTATTTAGAACTGATATGAACTTTTGAATTCCCTGGCAGTCCAGTGGTTGGGACTGTTTTCACTGCTGAGGGCCTGGGTTTGATCCCTGATTGGGGTACCAAATTCCACAAAGATCTTCTTTTCCACAGGAGAAAAAACAAGTTGATCCAAATATTTAGAAATAATATGAATTTTGTATACACCACCACAAATTCCAAGTACAGTTTTGCTCCATGTATATTTTACCATAAATATATTATTTATATTACAGTGCAAAAGTAAATCATTTCATCTTCTAACTAGAATGTCTTAACAAAATTTGCAATCACATTTGAATAATTTTTTTACAGTACATATCTACAGAATGTACCACTGTATAGTTTACCTTGGTTCTGTGAGATAGGTGAATAACTAAAATGATAGAAACTAACCCATCTTGTATCTGCAGCATCTGATGACTCTGGCATAAATTGAACTTCATTCAACTTTTGCCTATTTTGTCTTCTCCTGACATAATGAAGATATTGCTTCACGTTTAGTATTTGCAGGAGAAAACTTGGACTTGAAAATGAGTAACATTACTTTGGAGAAATAATTTGACCTAAAATAAATGCCAAGTTTTATCGAGTAATAAGTAAATGCAAGTTCTGCAGTCAAACACTTTAAATTATCTTCATTAGGTACAGGATCCCAAAAATAAAGATTACTTTCAAAGTAATGGTGGCTGCATCTTCTAAGATTTGTTTCTTCTGGTTTTCCCATGGTCAATGATGAAGGCTTGCTTTCCATTCATTTTGCAGATTACACACATACATCATCAAACATTAATATTCCTAAGAAATGGAAATTCAGTACTTATTAAACACTTATTCTTTTAAGATTAGTATTTTAAAATGAGTATATTTAAAAATTTTAATGAGTTATGAAGCAAAAAAAGTATCAAAAGTTGAGACTATACCAATAAAATTAAAAACACTGTAGGAAGAGTACTCAGGCTATTCTCTGTATTCTGATTAGCCTCGATTTTCTGTGTGTAATTTACAAATTATTTTATTATTTTATTATTTTGCTGTGTTTTCCATTGACACCATTGGCCACCATTGGCTAATAGCCTGTCTGCATCTTGCATGTTAAAAATCTCGTCCTAAACCATGGCACACTGAGCTGTTTTAACAAATTGCAGATTGGGGCAATCCTATCTAGTATTACTCCTTCCATTGTTGTTGTTGTTTCGTCACTAAGTCGTGTCCAACTCTTGCGACCCCATGGACTGTAGCCCGCCAGGCTCCTCTGTCCATGGGATTATCCAGGCAAGAATACTGGAGTGGGTTGCCATTTCCTTCTCTAGACTCCTGCCATAACCAGAAATAATTCATTAACCCTACTCACATGTGCCCCTTGTAATTAATTTTATCAGCTAGTCCTTGCCATGCTGACCTTGAAGAGAAAGGCTAGATAATTCTGCAAAGAGTTGGAGGAAAAGAGGGCATATTGCTGGTAGTTATTCATAATTGGCAACATACTAAAATGAGAACTTGGCACAGTGTATAATCATTTCACATGTTACCAGCTGAGACCGTGAAAGAACTTGGATGGACAAAGCAACAATCTACCAAATTTATCCTGCTGCTGCTGCTGCTTCTAAGTCACTTCAGTCGTGTCCGACTCTGTGCGACCCCATAGACGGCAGCCCACCAGGCTCCTCCATCCCTGGGACTCTCCAGGAAAGAACACTAGAGTGGGTTGCCATTTCCTTCTCCAATGCATGAAAGTGAAAGTGAAATCACTCAGTTGTGTCCGACTCTAGCGACCCCATGGACTGCAGCCTACCAGGCTTCTCCATCCATGGGATTTTTCAGGCAAGAGTACTGGAGTGGGTTGCCATTGCCTTCTCCCAAATTTATCCTATATTATTAAACATTAATGATT
This sequence comes from Bos indicus, assembly GCF_029378745.1. Classification (NCBI taxonomy): domain Eukaryota; kingdom Metazoa; phylum Chordata; class Mammalia; order Artiodactyla; family Bovidae; genus Bos; species Bos indicus. The sequence goes on along the minus strand of NC_091776.1, from coordinate 21,847,527 downwards.
AAAATTTAAAAGTTTAAAATAGTAACATAAAATTAATCCATACAGATTTGATGTAGCAAAGGATAAAAACGAAGATCAATATAGGCAAAGCAGAATACCTGGTCACCTTATTCTAGCAAGCCTGACCAACAACAGAAGACTGAGACACAATGACTTCATGTCATGTGTGTAAGGCAAGTGCAGAGAAAAAGAGAGTAAGCCAGGCAGTTAGGCAAAAGGGAAATTTATTAGAGGGAAATGAGAGGGTGACTGGCCCTTAAGGAGAACCAGTGTCCTCCCTTTCTGATGGGGTCTTTCTTATATGCCACCAGTGAAAAATTCTCTGAAGGAATGGTTAATTTTTAGCCTGTAGTTAAGTCCTGCAGTCATGTAACCAGAGGTCTGGAATCTGGTGGTCTTGTAGCTTTGAAAAGGTAGGCACCAGTGAGAAAACAGAATGTCATTTGGGCAATTTGGTCAGTCTCAAGGTCAGTCTCTTTGTTTGCAAGTTCAACATAATGAGCCATTTTAACAATGAGCCCCCATGTAGACCCTATCAACATGATGGCATATTGTAAAAGACCTTCAGTCACATCCAACTCTTTGAGACCCCATGGACTGTAGTTAGGCTCCTCTGTCTATGAAATTCTCCAGGCCAGGATAATGGAGTGAGTAGCTGTTGCCTTCTCCAGGGGAACTTCCCAACCCAGGGATTGAGCCCAGGTGTCCCATATTGCAGGGGGATTCTTTACCATCTGAGCCATCAGGGAAGCCAGTGGCATACTGGGGAAAAATAAAACATCAGAATGGAAGGACGGGAATTTTCTTTCCTACATGCAAATTAGTTCCAGGAGAATAGCAGTCCAGCATAACTGTTGAGATACTAATACGGTTCCTTTTCTTATAGATATTCTCTTCCTCTCCCTTTTCCGAAACATTGGTGTGATTCACAACTCTATCTCTTGGTAATTCTGGCATGTTTAAGATCAGAAGCTGTGATAATCATTTGGGGGGCATTTTTGAAAATTGATATTCTTTATAGAAATTGTATTGATCATCCCAGAGCATTGTTGGAGATATGGGCATGGGACTGTGAAATAAATATGAGGAGAGGATTATTATTTAATGTTGGAAAGAGGATAGAAAGTGCAGATTTCTTTTTTTTTTTTAATTTGGCCACACCTGGAAAGCTCAGAGTCCTAACCACTGCACTGAAAGTCCCACAAAGTGCAAATCTTATAGACAAAGATTTCTTAGGCCACAGAAAGAAATGACCATACAATTAAAGCAAGACAAAATACAATTTATCAAAATGAAAAATAAGTTTTGTTTGTCAAGACATATCATTAATAAACTTGCTAGGCAAGTCAATCTGGGGAAACTGTCAGCAAATCCTGTTTGGTAAAGCATATTAAGAATACATGAAAAGCTCTTATAAACCAATAATAACAAAAACATTTTCAATTATTTAAAAAAGTATACAAAGACTTGAACAGACACTTCTCAAAAGATGATCTATAAATGTTCGATAATGATATGAAAAGTTGTTTCATCCAGTCGTTCATTAGGAAAATGTAAATTGAAACCACATTGAGATACCATTAGGTACCACTGGTATGCCCACTAGAATTACTGAAATTTTTTAAAAAGTTCTGAACAGCATCAAATTTTTATAAGAATGTGGCACACCTGGAACATTCATACAATACCGATAGACTATAAGATGATACTACCATTTGGAACAAATTCTGGTATTTTTTTTTTTTTAATAAAGTTAAAGAGTATCTATAATTTGACTCAGAAATTTCACCTCTAGGTATTTTTCAATAGAAGTAAAGAATATTCATCCACAAAACATTTGTACAAGAATGTCTTCAGCAATTTATTCACAGAGGTGAAGAGAAAACAATACAGATGAGAATAGGAAAATGAATGCAATAAGTAACTCAGCAACTAAAGGAACAAACTACAAAGACATGCAAAACATGGATGAATACACAAGAGGATGCCCAACAGTCCCAGTCTGCCTGGGACTGAGGTTCTAAAACAAGCACAGTCCCAGGAAAACAAGGATAGTTGTACTTTAAAAGAATTATGTTTATGATAAGAGGCAGACACAAAACAGAACACTTGCATACTGTTGGTGGGAATGTAAGTTGATGCAGCCAGGTGAGAAACAGTATGGGGGGTTCTTCAAAAAACTAAAAATACTGTATTGGTGTTTTTCTTTCTGGCTTACTTCACTCTGTATAATAGGCTCCAGTTTAAGGAAAACACCAATACAGTATACTAATGCATGTATATGGAATTTAGAAAGATGGTAACAATAACCCTGTATGCAAGAGAGCAAAAGAGACACAGATACATAGAACAGTCTTTTGGACTCTGTGGCAGAGGGAGAGGGGGGATGATTTGGGAGAATGGCATTAAAACATGTATAATATCATATAAGAAATGAATCGCCAGTTCAGGTTCGATACAGGATACAAGAAGCTTGGGGCTGGTGCACTGGGATGACCCAGAGGTATGGTATGGGGAGGAAGGTGGGAGGGGCGTTCAGGATTGGGAACACGTGTACACCCGTGGTGGATGCATGTTGATGTATGGCAAACCAAATACAATATTGTAAAGTAAAAAATTAAAAAAAAAAAAAAACTAAAAATAGAACTGTAACATGACCTAGCTATTCTATTCCTGGATTTCTCCAAAGAACACAAAAATACTAATTCTAGATGAATGATTTTTTTTTCCATGGTAATTGAAAGATATAGGCCTGGAAAAAGTTATCCTGGTCAAATATGTGAGTAATATTCAGTAATAGTTGAAACTGCAAAGTATTCTCTGAGATAAATATCAACTTTTCATTACATTATTTATTTATCTGCCCATATTTTAAGAAAAATACTTGTATATTTTGGCGTATATTAAAAATTAAATCAGTTCAGTTCTGTTCAGTCCCTCAGTTGTCTCCTACTCTTTGTGACCCCATGGATTACAGCATTCCAGGCTTCCCTGTCCATCACCAACTCTCAGACCTTGCTCAAACTCATGTCCATCGAGTCAGAGATGCCATCCAACCATCTTATCCTCTGTCATCCCCTTCTCCTCCTGCCTTCAATCTTTCCCAGCATAAGGGTCTTTTCCAATGAGTCAATTCTTCACATTAGGTGGCCAAAGTATTGGAGTTTCAACTTCAGTATTAGTCCTTCCAAAGAATATTCAGGACTGATTTCCTTTAGGATTGACTGGATTGATTAATTAAAAATTAAATAATTCCTTTTAAACATCAGAACCCCATCAAAAATGAGATGACCGTATATCTACTACTGTGGGCAGGAATCCCTCAGAAGACATGGAGTGGCCATCATGGTCAACAAAAGAGTCTGAAATGCAGTACTTGGATGCAATCTCAAAAATGACAGAATGATCTCTGTTCGTTTCCAAGGCAAATCATTCAATATCACAGTAATCCAAGTCTATGCCCCAACCAGTAATGCTGAAGAAGCTGAAGTTGAATGGCTGTATGAAAACCTACAAGACCTTTTAGAACTAACACCCAAAAAAGATGTCCTTTTCATTATAGGGGACTGGAATGCAAAAGTAGGAAGTCAAGAAACACATGGAGTAACAGGCAAACTTGGCCTTGGAATACGGAATGAAGCAGGGCAAGACTAATAGAGTTTTGCCAAGAAAATGCACTGGTCATAACAAACACCCTCTTCCAACAACACAAGAGAAGACGCTATACATAGACATCACCAGATGGTCAACACCGAATCAGACTGATTATATTCTTCGCAGGCAAAGATGGAGAAGCTCTATACAGTCAGCAAAAACAAGACCAGGAGCTGACTGTGGCTCAGACCATGAACTCCTTATTGCCAAATGCAGACTTAAATTGAAGAAAGTAGGGAAACCACTAGACCATTCAGGTATGACCTAAATCATATGATTTAGGTCTTATGATTATACAGTGGAAGTGAGAAATAGATTTAAGGGCCTAGATCTGATAGATAGAGTGCCTGATGAACTATGGAATGAGGTTCGTGACATTGGACAGGAGACAGGGATCAAGACCATCCCCATGGAAAAGAAATGCAAAAAAGCAAAATGGCTGTCTGGGGAGGCCTTACAAATAGCTGTGAAAAGAAGAGAAGGGAAAAGCAAAGGAGAAAAGGAAAGATATAAACATCTGAATGCAGAGTTCCAAAGAATAGCAAGAAGAGATAAGAGAGCCTTCCTCAGCGATCAATGCAAAGAAATAGAGGAAAACAACAGAATGGGAAAGACTAGAGATCTCTTCAAGAAAATCAGAGATACCAAAGGAACATTTCATGCAAAGATGAGCTCGATAAAGGACAGAAATGGTATGGACCTAACAGAAGCAGAAGATATTAAGAAGAGATGGCAAGAATACACAGAAGAACTGTACAAAAAAGGTCTTCACAACCCAGATAATCACGATGGTGTGATCCCTAACCTAGAGCCAGACATCCTGGAATGTGAAGTCAAGTGGGCCTTAGAAAGCATCACTACGAACAAAGCTAGTGGAGGTGATGGAATTCCAGTTGAGCTATTCCAAATCCTGAAAGATGATGCTGTGAAAGTGCTGCACTCAATATGCCAGCAAATTTGGAAAACTCAGCAGTGGCCACAGGACTGAAAAAGGTCAGTTTTCATTCCAATCCCAAAGAAAGGCAATGCCAAAGAATGCTCAAACTACCACACAATTGCACTCATCTCACATGCTAGTAAAGTAATGCTCAAAATTCTCCAAGCCAGGCTTCAGCAATATGTGAACCATGAACTTCCTGATGTTCAAGCTGGTTTTAGAAAAGGTAGAGGAATGAGAGATCAAATCGCCAACATCCGCTGGATCATGGAAAAAGCAAGAGAGTTCCAGAAAAACATCTATTTCTGCTTTATTGACTATGCCAAAGCCTTTGACTGTGTGGATCACAATAAACTGTGGAATATTCTGAAAGAGATGGGAATACCAGAAAACCTGATCTGCCTCTTGAGAAATTTATATGCAGGTCAGGAAGCAACAGTTAGAACTGGACATGGAACAACAGACTGGTTCCAAATAGGAAAAGGGGTTCGTCAAGGCTGTATATTGTCACCCTGTTTATTTAACTTATATGCAGAGTACATCATGAGAAACACTGGACTGGAAGAAACACAAGCTGGAATAAAGATTGCCAGGAGAAATATTAATAACCTCAGATATGCAGATGACACCACCCTTATGGCAGAAAGTGAAGAGGAACTAAAAAGCCTCTTGATGAAAGTGAAAGTGGAGAGTGAAAAAGTTGGCTTAAAGCTCAACATTCAGAAAACGAGGATCATGGCATCCGGTCCCATCACTTCTTGGGAAATAGATGGGGAAACAGTGGAAACAGTCTCAGACTTTATTTTTCTGGGCTCCAAAATCACTACAGATGGTGACTGCAGCCATGAAATTAAAAGACGCTTCCTCCTTGGAAGGAAAGTTATGACCAACTGAGATAGCACATTCAAAAGCAGAGACATTACTTTGCCAACAAAGGTCCGTCTAGTCAAGGCTATGGTTTTTCCTGTGGTCATGTATGGATGTGAGAGTTGGACTGTGAAGAAGGCTGAGCACTGAAGAATTGATGCTTTTGAACTGTGGTGTTGGAGAAGACTCTTGAGAGTCCCTTGGACTGCAAGGAGATCCAACCAGTCCATTCTGAAGGAGATCAGCCCTGGGATTTCTTCGGAAGGAATGATGGTAAAGCTGAAACTCCAGTACTTTGGCCACCTCATGCGAAGAGTTGACTCATTGGAAAAGACTCTGATGCTGGGAGGGATTGGGGGCAAGAGGAGAAGGGGATGACAGAGGATGAGATGGCTGGATGGCATCACTGACTCGATGGACGTGAGTCTGAGTGAACTCCGGGAGTTGGTGATGGACAGGGAGGCCTGGCGTGCTGCGATTCATGGGGTCGCAAAGAGTCAGACACAACTGAGCGACTGATCTGATCTGATGCTACACTGTCCTTTATAATTAAAACATGCAGCTAAAAAAACATGATATATAGAAGAGCAGAAAATACCGGAAAATACATAAAAGATTGTAAATATGAATGCCAATCACAGATATACTTAGTATGCAGCTTTTTAAATAAACTGATATTTTAATCTCTGTGCAAGGTTGGTGTTAGAGCTTGGCTCCACCTCACTGTAATAAATGTAGGGGAGCCACTGTAAGGTCAAAGTTGAATCACTAAGCCCCAGCCCAGGGTTTTATCAGGATTATAGTTTGCTGCTGATAAGTCACTTCAGTAGTGTCCGACTCTGTGCGACCCCAGAGACGGCAGCCTACCAGGCTCCTCCAGATTATAGTTTACTGCTTATTAAAAGCAGTTCATTAAACAATTTCGAGTGACGGTTTGGAGTTTTGTTGGTGCTATTAATATTACTGTGAAGCATCTGCTTGATTTAGTTCGAAAACACTTGTTCTTTTCTTTTACAAGCACGATTAGCACCTACTCTCTTGCCAATAAATTAGTCACTGTACCTATTCTTAAATGAAAACAGCTAACTACTGATTGTAATTAGAGCAGATAACCTATCACACCTGCCTAGGGCCTCTCATTCCAATGTTTTCCCCCACCTTAGAAATACAAGGAACTGATGCATCTTTGATATCAAAGTTCCTGTGTAAATATTATGCATTTTTTATTAAACATCTGAAGTAATGCACCAAATAACTTCATTGTGTATATTGAAGGGAGTTCCACTGTGTGTCAGAGTGTAGAGAGGTGATATAATTTATTGGACATTTACTACAGAATTGGTTTTGTAAATACATGAGGCACAATGTTATTCACATGGCTGCCTTAAAACCCATGAGAACACAACTTTAATAGTGTACTTAAATATTCTTAAAAATCAAAACAAAATAGCTGTGTTTTTTTTAGTATCAAGTTAGTAGATTTAAGTTTTTGAAATTTCTCACTAGTTGTCTTGCTAACCCTCTCTCCTCTTCTCACAACCCTCCACTCCTCACACACATCTGACAAAAATTTAACCTGAGGTATATACCAAGAATATGATCACATTTAGAAGAAATTTTCTAAGTGCACTGTAGTACATTACCAAATTTTTCTCAGTCTGTCTACAATCTACTAGCTAGGCTGGCCAATATGATTTAGATTAGATATCTCTATATAGGAATCCCTGGACTGATTCTTTAAAGATATTAATAAATGAAGATGACAAAGGTTTTGCTGAGAATCCAGACTCTGTAATAAGTGCAAAAAGACATAACTCAAATAGATATTCAGCTGTCTAAACTACTTCTACAACTGAAATTTAAATAATTACAGTGAATTTCTGATTATAGTATATTTGTCAATATTCAGTTTTTTCTCATCAAATACAGCCTATACCCAGGACCTGGCTTTGACCTGTCAGACCATGAAGTGAGAAGCAGATGAATTTGAGTCAATCTAAGTGGATACTGAGCTGGATTTGGTTTTTAGTTTTACCTAGGTCACCTATAGTATGCTTGTCCTGATGGCTTAGTGGGTAAAGAGTCTGCCTGCATTGCAGGAGAACGGTGTTCTATCCCTGACTTGGGAAGAGTCCCTAGAGCAGGCAATGGCAGCCCACTCCAGTATTCTTGCCTGGAGAATTGCATGGACAGAGGAGTCTAGTGGGCTACATACAGTCCATGGGGTCACAAAGAGTGGGATACGACTGAATGACTAATGCTTTCACTTTCAGGTCACCTACTGTAGGCTTGTAATGTTGTCCTAGGATCCTGGGTCCAGGACTGTTTGCTGCCCCAGCTGCAAAGATGGAGTTGTTTGTTTGGTTTCTTCCCTTGTCCTGTGAGGAGGTATCCAGGTTGGGCCAAGGCCATGTGCCTTTCCTGATACTGCAGCCAGTCACCCCCGTATACATGCCCTACTGGGGCAGGCTCTCTGATTACCTGCTCTTCCTCTGACTTCCTCCTGAATACCACAAGGCATCTGCGAAGACAGTCCTTTTGTGTGGAGTTCTCTGAGGTCCCTTCATGTCAACTTGTCCCACAGTTGGCCTTTAGCATTTTGTTTAAACTGATTTCTCCTCGCCTGCCTAGATGGTGGCTTTCACCACTGTCTACCATGTTCTGGATAGGTGAACGGTCTCCACTTGCAAGGTTCTTCCTTCTTGGAATTCAGGAAGCTGTTTGTCCTGGCACCCCAGCATTCTGATGATTTCAAGAAAAGTACTAATTTTATGTTACCCTGCTCTTTTTTGTTTCAAAATGGGGAGTTGTATTCTTTCCAATTTTCTGTATCCTAGTCAGAAACTGCCTTCTGTATTTTAATCTCCTGCCTCATCCTCTTGAAAGGCTTTTGAGCTAAATCAGGATTTCATTTGGAATTCTTGCTAAAGTGACTCTAGGTCTGTTTATAAATCAATAAATTACTAAATAATCCATGGCAATTTTAATACTTATAACAATTTGACACTAGTTTTATTTTCCAATAGAGAATTTTTTAAATATATAAGAATTAATGTGATTAACTTTTATAGCATGTTATTTTGCATGGAAACATAAATCAGAAGAATCACAAACATCAAGTTCCATTCAGTTGGAGAACTAAAGGAGAAAATATTCTTACAGTCAATGTTGCAATGTTTACTTCATAAGATTTTTACAAAACTTTTTCATTTGAAATGATATGGCTTAGCTGAAATACCGGATTTCTCTTCTGATGTGTTATAAAATGACCAAGTTTTTACAATGAAGGCTAGTATTTTGCACATTTGATGTAAAGAATCCACCATAGCACTTCTGATACAGTATTTTCATTAAACCTATTGCTGTCCTTTTTAGCAATAATTATGATTTATCATTTTTGCTTTCCATACTAGAAACTAATTCTTTTGTTGTTTTTTAAATTTTATTTTTAATTGGAGGTTAATTACAATATTGTGATGGTTTCTGCCATTCATCAATATAAATAATCCATTGGTGTATATATATATATATATATATATATATATATATATAGCTAAGTTGCTTCAGTCGTGTCCGACTCTGTGCGACCCCATAGACGGCAGCCCACCAGGCGCCCCTGTCCCTGGGATTCTCTAAACAAGAACACTAAAGTGGGTTGCCATTTCCTTCTCCAATGCATGAAAATGAAAAATGAAAGTGAAGTCGCTCAGTCGTGCCCGACTTTTAGTGACCCCATAGACTGCAGCCTACCAGGCTCCTCCATCCATGGGATTTTCCAGGCAAGAATACTGGAGTGGGGTGCCATTGCTTTCTCCGATATGTTCCTCCCTCTAGAACCTCCTTCCCATCCCACCTCTCTACACTGTCACAAAGCACTGGCTTTGGGTTCCCCGAGTCATACAGCCAATTCCCACTGGTTACCTATTTTACATACGTTAATGTATATGTTTCAATACTACTCTCTCAAATCATCCCACCCTCTACTTCTCCCACTGTGTCCAAAAGTCTTTTCTCTATGTCTGTGTCTCTGTTGCTGTTCTGCAAATACGATCATCTGTACCATCTTTCTAGATTCCATATGTATACATATATATGCATCGATATATGATATTTGTCTTTTTCTTACTTACTTCACTCTGTATAATAAAGCCTGTTGCTCTTATCAACAACTTTATTTGCTGAATCAATTCAAAACTATTAGATGGCCTCATACTATCTAATGGTTCTTGTTTCTCACAGTTGTTCTCTCTATATTCATTCAGTTCAGTTCAGTCACTCAGTCGTGTCCGACTCTTTGCGACCGCATGAATCGCAGCACGCCAGGCCTCCCTGTCCATCACCAACTCCCAGAGCCTATTCAAACTCATGTCCATCGAGTTGGTGATGCCATCCAGCCATCTCATCCTCTGTCGTCCCCTTCTCCTCCTGCCCCCAATCCCTCCCAGCATCAGAGTTTTTTCCAATGAGTCAACTCTTCGCATGAGGTGGCCAAAGTGTTGGAGTTTCAGCTTTAGCATCAGTCCTTTCAATCTATATTCATTACTTTACTCAAAATATGTTTTTCCTAATACAAAGACATTCTTATTATTTTTCTACCTTTGTTACTTATACTACATTCTCTTGCCTCTCGTTATGCTTTCCCTCTTATTTTTTATAATATTTTCTTTCATGATTTTTCTAAACTATTAGCTGTTCTATGAATCTTTCCTCAGTTATCCTATGCGACATATGTCCCTGCTCCCTTGCTAGAGTACCAGCTCATTCTGTAGTTCATAGTTTCTAATGAGTGATCTAATTTAGCATATTCTCCAGTCGTCGAGATGTTAGTCTCTTCTCCTGCAGAAGAATGTGACTTCTAGAGAGCAAGAAATGCATAGTTTTCATTAAATATCATACTTTCCTAAAATATAACTGGTATAGTGCTCAGCACCATTTATTAGCCAATAATTAATTGATAATTGTTGGTTAATTATGTAGTGAAATTATATAAATATTTATTTCATGAAAAAAATCTGTGCCTGTATACATCATTCAGTTTCACTGTAAAAATCAAAGTCAGTTCAGCAAAAAGGAAATCTAACTTGGAAGAGTGTACTTATAAGATTCATACCATGTTCTAAATCATTACATGTTTATTATTTTCAATCGCTTATTTAGAGACATCCATAGAACCATCATTTGTGAATAGGAAAAAAGTCATGATTACTGTCACTAGATATTTCCATTCTTTTAGCTCACTGAACTTTGTATATTAGAACTAAAATTTAAATATCAAATGCTCTAGAGACCAGTGGAAAGTTACAACAAAGCATTAAATAATCTAAAGAAATTCAGTTTCTTTCAAACAGTGAGTCATTATTTTTTGAATTGATTTAAGAAATTGCATTTAAGACACTTTGATATGTACTCAAATACTAAGTCAGAAATTTTCTACCAAATTTTGTTATAATTTTATAAAACCCTTTTGTATATAAGTACTTGCATATTTATTTTCTTTTTATCTTCTAATAAAGTTTTTAAAATTTAGTACAGTTTTAGACTTCAGATGGTTTTGGAAAGAGTTTCCGTATGTCCCAAACCCATTTTCCCTTATTTTAACCTCCTCACATAGTATAAGTGAGAAAGAAATGGCAGCCAGCCCACTCCAGTATTCTTGCCTGGAAAATTTCAGGGAGGGGGAGCTTGGTGGCTGTAGTCCATGGGGTCAAAAAGACATAGACACTACTGAAGTGACTTAGCAGGCACATAGTATTAACTTTTTATCCCCAAATAACATTTATTATACCACAAAACTAGATCCTAAGTATCTGTGAAAGGAAATGTTTGAGATCTTTAAGCTATGAATTTGTCTTTATATGAATACAGTACTTGTGCAAACATATACAAAATTGAGACCAGCGGCTGATTAATATGAGACTTAAAGTTCATTTAATCATAGACTTAAATATATTTAGGAGAAGGCAATGGCACCCCACTCCAGTACTCTTGCCTGGAAAATCCCGTGGATGGAGGAGCCTGGTAGGCTGCAGTCCATGGGGTCGCTAGGAGTTGGACACGACTGAGCGAATTCACTTTCACTTTTCACTTTCATGCATTGGAGAAGGAAATGGCAACCCACTCCAGTGTTCTTGCCTGGAGAATCCCAGGGACATGGGAGCCTGGTGGGCTGCCGTCTCTGGGGTCGCACAGAGCTGGACATAACTGAAGTGACTTAGCAGCAGTAGCAGCAAATACATTTATCAAAAATATCAACCATGTAGGCTTTAACATTTTTTCCAAGATTTAATTTGTTGTCTTCACTTTTCACTTTCATGCGTTGGAGAAGGAAATGGCAACCCACTCTAGTGTTCTTGCTTGGAGAATCCCAGGGATGGGGGAGCCTGGTGAGCTGCCATCTATGGGGTCGCACAGAGTCGGACACGACTGAAGTGACTTAGCAGCAGCAGCAGCAGCAGCAGCAGCAGTTTTATATTTTATGAAGTTAAATTGTAATTGCATTGTGTCTATGTGTGCTCCCTCACCTCAGTCGAGTCCAACTCTTTGCGACCCTATGGACTGTAGCTCACCAGGCTCCTCTGTCCATGGGGTTCTTCAGGCAAGAATACTGAAATGGGTTGCCATTCCCTTCTCCAGATGATCTTCCTGGCCCAGGGATCAAACCAGGGTCTCCTGCACTGCAGGCGGGTTCTTCACCACTGAGCCATCAAGGAAGCCATAATTGCATTGTAGTAATCTCAGAAGTGGAAATTTGCACACTGGTGTGTGTGTGTGTGTGTGTTGGGGGAGGGAGGTGAACTGTGGAGGAAGGGTAAAGGAGGCAATATTGCTGGTTTGAAAGATGGAAGAGAAGTCATGAACCAAGGAATGCAGTAGAACTCTAGAGGCTAGAACATGCTGAGAAACAAATTCTCCCAAAAAGAAACATGATCCTTACATAAAGAAATACACTCCTGACAACACTTTAATTTTAGCTCAGTGAGATACAAATCAGCCTTCTGACCTGAAAACAGTAAGATAATAAGTTTGTGTCATTTTAAGCTTCTAAATTTGTGGTAACTTGTTGCAGCAGCATTAGAAAACTAATGTACTATCTCATGTAACAGATCATCTAAAATTGATGTGGGAAAGAGTGAAATAAAGTTCAGGAAAAATCCTACTGGATTGCTGTGGTCAGCTTGACTTGCCATTGGAGTGCTGTTGGGATCCATTTCATGGATTTGTGAGAAAATAACCTGCCCATCCCAGGAGAACTCACTCACTGTCCCATCCATATTATGCTTGAATGCTTTTCACTTGCTTAGTCACTGAGTTTTTTAGGTATGCAGCATTGCTCTCACATCTTTTATCTCCTGAGTTTTCTTTTTTTTAAATTAATTTATTTATTTTAGTTGGAGACTACTTTACAATATTGTAGTGGTTTTTGCCATACATTGATATGAATCAGCCATGGGTTTACATCTGTTCCCCATCCTGAAAGCCCCCTCCCACCTCCCTCTCCATCCCATCCCTCTGGGTCATCCCAGTGCACCAGCCCTGAGCACCTTGTCTCATGCATTGAACCTGGACTGGTGATCTGTTTCATATATGATAATATACATGTTTCAGTGCTATTTTCTCAGATCATCCCACCCTCGCCCTCTCCCACAGAGTCCAAAAGACTGTTCTATACATCTGTGTCTCTTTTGCTGTCTCGCATATAGGGTTATCGTTACCATCTTTCTAAATTCCATATATATGTGTTAGTATACTGTATGAGTTTTCATCATTGTTTTAGGAAACCTTGAACCTGATGAGTGGTAACTGTAGGCCACCTCTTAATCACATAGCACACAGATAATCAGTAGGAACAGTTCCTATATTCTTGCTTATGAGAGAATGTGGAACTCACAGAAACTTGATAGCTTGATCAAAAATTGTTTGACCTCCTATTTGACCATTGTGTATCCTCCACATATCCTGCAGTGCCAGTCCTGCAGAATGACCCATTTGGATTATGGATAAAATTTTTATCTATTGTTGAGAAGTCAAATATTGGAATATACCAGTTAGGAATTATTTGAGTTACAAATTGGCAGAGTACTTATCATTGTAGTTAGTACATGCATTTAATTGTTTTACATAATTAGAGATCAGAGGTAGAAAATCTTAATACTTGGCACAATGCCACAGTGATGCTAAAAACCTAATTTTCTTAATTTCACTCACCTGTCTATATTGCCTTTATCTTTTGGGTTTTCCATCTCAAGAAAAAGCAACATATTTTCAGAAAATAATAAGGAAGAATAGGTGAAAAGACTTGGAAATAGAATATTTTTATGTATCTGGCTCTGTTACCAGGAAACTGAATATACCTCAGAAACCACTTAATTTCCATAAAACTTCCTCCTGGGGACTCGCTAACAATAACTGAGCTACATAACCACTTTGTCAGAAAAATGAATGAATATTTTAAATTTTGAGAAAGAGCTAAAGTTTTTGCCTTTATAGTGGTTAATTTTATAGTGAATATAAAGAATAAAAAATGAAGAATTTTGAATGATTAGCTCTCATCAGTAAATTATTTAAAAGGTACAAATATAATATTTTAAAGCATGTGATATATGGAGCAGGTAAACCATATACTCCATAAGGAAAAGTCCCCAAATAAGATCAGGAGAAAGAAATTAAATGTTTCTATTTTTAGGAGACCATAAAAAGCTAAGACCCAATCATTATTCATACATTTTTACATATTCAAAACACTGTCATTATTATTTTGTGATGAATAGACTAAACAGTTATACCATCAAGGACACATAGACAATGCCTTTTCTCCAAATTAGCTTTTATCAAGTTGACTATAGCTCCAAGACATACATTAGTTTAGGAGGAGATGATTTATATAGATTCCAATAATAGTCTGGCTGTCCTGGATACCAATCAATAGAGAATTTTTCTTACATTATTCACTTGACTTTGTCATTTATGCTGACAGACAAAGATCATTGTACAAGTTTATAAAGAGAGAGTTTTGGTATGTTAAAATAATGCTTTTGAAAAGAACTTTTGACTTGAGTAAAGTATATTTTAATGACCTGATAGAACCAACTAACAATGTTTTAAATAACAGCAAGACATCTCTCGCCTTTACCTCCTTATTTAAATATTCTTCTTCAAAGAAACTTTATTCTTTGCCACTTTGAAATGCTACCTACTGAATTCAATTGAGTGCAGATTTCTTCTAGATTTTAGTAGTAATGGTAATGAAAAGATGCACTGTATATTTAACATCAAAACAATAAGATTATGCTTTAAATTAGTTCAGGATATTTTAAAGTGAAGTGAGTAGTACAGTGGGGGATAAAGAAAGAGACAAATTGAATAGATTGGGAAATTAAACTCCTAGTTACTAAAATAGATCATGTTTTCTTGTACTCCTATGCTCAAACTCTTAACAAATAATGTTTATTGAAACAAATCTCTTAAAAGAGATTTTTGGTTCCTGTTGATTTCTTGAAATACATTCTTAATATAAAAATTAAATATTAGAAATCAATATAAGCTTATTCTGTATGGAGGTAAAATAAGAAAGGGTGTGAAGAAGAATATATATATGTACATTATAATATATAGTGATTTGTTACTGCCATTATATTATATAAAATAAATTGTTTTAGTATTTTTCATCTGAGATCCAAAATATTGCTGGCTCCTTTATATAACTTTAGGTTTACTTATGAAAAAAAATCTCTAAAATAATGGCTATTTCAAAGATACTATTTGTATGGAATATTGGAAAATTATTTCATAAAGTAACTTCCATAGTACAAGTTAGAAAAAAAATTATATACATCCTGTCACCATAAAATCATGCCTTAAGCTAAAAATAGCTACAAAAAGATAGTATAAGGAGATTTTCAACTCCAGATGAACAAGTGACTGAGCACTGTTACTATAGATTTGACTTCATCCCATTGCTGTTAAAAAATCTTAAAATAATTTGACAGCACAATTTGTATCTCAGGAAGGGAAATGGGTATGATTTCATTTTGCTGCTACAAAAGAATACACAGAAACATTGAGAAATCTCTGTCTCTCACCCATTTTTATTATAAAGTGCTTCTTATTTTCAAATATTGAAGGAATCCAGAAGTAGATAAAGAGGAAAGGAATGCTTACTTCTAAATCCCACCACTCAAGGGTATCTTATAATTCAAAATGCCTCAAGATTATTATCTGTACTTTCTCTCTCCCTTCCCCTTTCACACATAACCAATGTTTTCATGGTTTCATGAATTGCTTATAAATATTTTTGATGCATCTCCAGAAACTTGTTTGTTTCTGAAGTTGATGGCACTGATATATCCCATTTTAAAACATGGAATATGAGATATCCATTCACTAATCTAAAATATATTCTTGGCAAAACTATTTAACTTCCTAGTGTATTCACTTCCCACTTTCTCACTGCCCAAGTGACTGTTATACACCTCTGTCTTCAACACTCCAACACAACCTTGAACTCGGCTTACTCTTACCTGATGCTTTTGTCTCATAATTAACTGAGACTATGTAAGCAAACATTTAATAATCATCTATCTTTCCACCAAATCTGCCTGCAATGCAGAAGACCCAGGTTCAATCCCTGGGTTGGGAAGATCCCCTGGAGAAGGGAATGGCAACCCACTCCAGTATACTTACTTGCCAGGAGAATTCCGTGGACAGAAGAGCCTGGCAGACTACAGTCCTTGGGGTCACAAAGAATCGGACACGACTGAGAGGCTACACTTTCACTTTTCTTCCACCACCAAATCTGTCAACAAACCATCATCCATATGTGGCGGCCACCTGTGTATGGGAAATCTTTGTACTTTCTTCTTAATGTATTTTCCTGTGTATGAACCTAAAACTACTCCTAGTGTTCCCACAAAAAGTGTGTATAAAGATAATATTTTGGTATGGGGAGGGAGGAGGGAGGAGGGTTCAGGATGGGGGACACACGTATACCTGTGGCAGATTCATTTTGATATTTGGCAAAACTAATACAATTATGTAAAGTTTAAAAAATAAAAAAAATAAAAATATTAAAAAAATAAGATAATATTTTGGCTAAATATTAAGTGACTATGGTTTTTTCATCTTTTCTCCCCTGTTTTTTATACTTTTAAGAACTCATCAATAACATTTGCAGTCTCTGTAATCTTAGAGAAGAGGCATGTAGAATGTGTGTGCTGAGAATTTTATAAATACAAAGGCAAACCTCACCTTCTGTTTCACCTTGGCCACTAGACACAACCAATAAGATGCTCTCAAGATAACATTTACTCAATAATATGAACTTTTGCATTCATTCTCTTTTAGCAGTATTCTCATTATATTTCTTTATCAGGCCTATCTTTCCCAAATTCCTAAGATGCTCATATTAATCCAAATCTTATTGAAGCTACCACTTTTTAATTTCACCCCACACCATGTTCTGAATATCGTCTTGCCTCTACACTGTATATAATTTCCTTTCCTATAAATCCTTCAAATGAAGGTGCATATAATGAAGAGCTGGCTTAAAACTAAATATTTAAAGAACTAAAATCGTGGCATCTGGCCCATTATTTCATGGCAAATAGAGGGGAAAGGTGGAAGTGGTAACAGATTTCCGCTTAGGTTCTAAAATCACTGTTGAAGCCATGAAATCAGAAGATATTTGCTTCTTGGCAGGAAAGCTATGACAAACCTAGACAGTGTGTTGAAAAGCAGAACTATTACTCTGCCAACAAAGATCTATATAGTCAAGCTATGTTCTTCCCAGTGGTCATGTACAGTTGCGAGAACTGGACCATAAAGAAGATGGAGCACCGAAGAATTGATGCCTTCGAACTGTGATGCTGGAGAAGACTCCTGAGAGTCCCTTGGACAGCAAGGAGATCAAACTAGTCAATCTTAAGGGAAATCAGCCCTGAATACTCATTGGAAGGACTGCTGCTGAAGCTGAAACTCCGGTATTTTGGTCATCTGACACGAACAGCTGACTCATTGGAAAAGTCCCTGATGCTGATCTGGGAAAGACTGAGGGCAGAAGGAGAAGAGGACGTCAGAGGATGAGATGGCTGGACAGCATCACCAATGCAATGAACATGAACTTGGGCAAACTTTGGGAGATGGTGAGGGACAGAGAGGCCTGGCGTGCTGCAGTCCATGGGTTGCAAAGAGTCAGACACGACTGGGTGACTGAACAACAATAACAATGAAGAGCATGTGAGCAAGCCCTCACACCTGTGTCTACATGTCTGTTTCCATTCCCTTTTTCTGGGGATATAAACTCCAGCCTCCAAGGTTTGAAAACTGAAAACCAGGACCAATACCAGGGAGAAGGAGATTGCGTCCTATTCCAGGCTCTGCAACTTTATAAACTAATCAGATGTTGCCATTTCGAGCTCAGTTTTCCTCATCCACAAAATAGAAATGAAATTATTGTCTTAAAAAAAGCAGGGGACTCTTAAAAAGTGAATGAGTCTTTCATTAATCAGATTGAAACAAGAGCTGGTTGTCAGGGAGGGAATGAAAACTCCAATGCTGTAGTATTTCCTGCAGTGGATTCGAATGAACCACATATTGAAAGGGAAGCACTGACTTCTACAGAAGCTCTAGAACCTGAATGGCATGAAAGTAATATTTAAGGACTGTGTATACCTGACTAATCTAAGAACTCAAATAGATAACTACATGCTCAGGTTAGCAAATTATCTTATACAGCATGCTTTGAGAACAGGAGGGCTTATATGGAAGGTATGTTTGTTTCCAACAACTACAGAGCAGACTGTGTTGAAAATCAGACACAAAATGTCAAGAGAGTGGCAGAGTTGCAAATTAAACTGGATTTTCCAAGAGTTGGACACTTAGAATGAGAGATTATCTGAGTGTTGAAATATAAATACTAATATCAATATTTAAATTTGTAGATTAACACTAGATAAAAGTACAGTTGGGTAGGGACCTATTTGTAATATTATGGCATTTGATTATGATGACTGATGGAGAAAGGCTAACTTTTACTGAGAAACTGATGTGCCAAAATTGTTTCAGTCTTTATGCGATAGCAGCATGGTAATACCTATTTCATGTGGAAACTTGAAGAGCTATTAAATTCTTTACCCAAACCAAAAATTTAGAAATCTTGGAGCCAAAATTTCAACCTAGGTACATTGGCTCCACTTCACCATATTAAAAAAAAAAAAAATGCTTTGTGTAATGTAAATGGGTTTGGCCTTTGCCTTAAGAATTGTTGAAGCTGTCAAATATTTGTATGAGCTTTGATTTAGGAGTTTGGAATTTATTTTAGTGTTCATAGAGAGGATATTGTCCTGCTTTAGAATATTTACATGAATCTTCATGTGAAGATGGAGAGAAATTGATATATTGCAAAAAGCCTTATGAGGTGGAAATTATAAGTCTTGGAGACTGATTAGATGTGGTGTGAAATGTAATCAGGTATAATATTCATAGTATTCAAGGAATAAATATGACATAAGTAACAGATTGAATGTCAAATCAATAAGAATAGATAGGAGCAACTTTACAATACTACTGGCCCTGGCTCATTATCATTATGAATACGTGGGAGAGGCTGAAAATGTGTAGTCCATTTTTTTTTTTTTTTTTTTTTGACTTAAGTGAATTGGTAGATAGTAATGCTGATCTTTCTGACTGGGACATACTTTTGTACTGAAAGATAACGTGCTTATTCCCTTCACAAAACAATTTTGTATTAGCTTTTTATAGATGTATTGTGAAGACTAAAATAAAATATTTTTGTTGTCAGTTGCCTCAAAATCGAAAAAAAAAAAGCATCAGAAATATTATTTAATTAGATATGACTTTGTGAAGGAACTATATATTTAAAATACTAATGGTTATTACAATTTTAGAGGTATTGACAGTCAATATTAAGTTAGTTTCAGATATACAACATAATGATCATATATTTGTATATATCAAAAAATAATCAGAATAAGTCTAGTTGACATCCATCACCATACCTAACTACAGAATTTTTTTGTGGTAAGAACTTTTAAGATTTACTCCCTAGGCAACTTTCAAATATGTAATACAGTATTAACTATAGTGGCCATGCTGTGCATTACATCCCCACGACTTATTTATACTAACTGAAAGTTTGTGCCTTGACTACCTTCACCCATTTTGCCTACCATTTAACCCCACCCCCTCTATCAGCTATCAGTCTGTTATCTGTGTCTATGAGCTTATGTGTAGTTTTTTGGTTTGGGGAGGGTGTTGCTTTGTTTTAGTTTTATTTTTAGATTTCATATTAACTGAAATCAATCATATGGTATTTGTCTATCTGATTTATTTCACTTAGCATACTACCCTCAAAGTCCACTCATGTTATCACAAATGACAAGATTTCATTCTATTTTTATGCTGAATATTATTCTTGAAGTGTTCTAAAATACTTGCACCACAGCATAGACACATAATGACACCTTTGTTCCAAACATATTTCTCTTAATATTGATATACATGAAATTAGATGTAACTTCAATACCCAGATTTTGTAGGATATTTTAACAGCTTATGGTAAACTAACGTAATGCTATATACAGACACTTACTGGTGGAATTATAAACTGTATGCATCCACAACAAAAAAAGGTACACATTTATTTTGTAGATTTTAATGGGTATGTTAGTTATATTACAGGTGGTTTTGCTCTAATCACCTTTCCTCAGTAAATGACCCAAGGTAGCTTTTGACAGAAGGCCATGGAAGGGTAATAAAAGTAGAAGGAAAATTAATATTGGTACAACTTTCCAAGTCTTTGTTAGGATAACAAGTTGATACAACTTATTTCAATGTAATTTAGATGTCAATAAAAATTTAAATGTTCATACACATATACTCATATATGTTCAAGTGAACACATCAACAGATGCTCATATTTTGATTTTTAATAGTACAATATACGTGTATGCGTGCCAAGTAGCTTCAGTCATGTCTGATTCTTTGTGACCCTTTGTACCGTAGCTCGCCAGGCTCCTCTATCCATGGGATTATCTAGGCGAGAATACTGGAGTGGATTGACTCCACTTCCAGTGACCCACTTCCAGTGGGTTCCCCTTCCAGGAAAAGTACCATATATAACATTAAAATCAACTTATGTATATGCAGGCAGACAACAGAAAGTATATTTTGTATACCCTGTGCCAATACACAGTTAAATCCAAAGCAGATTTTGAAATGAACAAGTTGAATTTAATTGCTGACCCTCAGAGACAATGCATTGTTAAGTGACAAAAGTGATTTCTTAGCTTTATAGAGTATGAATGATACCTTTGGAAAATCCTCATTTGGTAAAATGAATTCTATTCTTAGGACTCCAAAGCTTCTCTGTGTTCCTCTATGCTCTGATGCCTTCCAGCCATATTAACAAAAATTAGCATAAATATAGCCCTTGTGCCTTAGATTCCCCTGATAAAAGAACCTCTGATTAATTTTAGATTGGGGCATGGGTGCCTGGCAATATAGATCATCCTTAATTTGATTTAAGTCTCTGCTCGATTCACAGGAGTGTAAAATAAACCCATGAACTTATTTGTTTACACTGGAAAATGCATTCATAATCACTTATAAGGAAATACTTATAAGGCAATTAAGAAAGAACTCTAATTACAGGAAAACAGCATCATTAAACCTTATACCTATTGTGGAATAATGTGATAATCTTTTAAATAGTCAGATATGTGGAAAATATTAGAGTAGGAAGGAGAGGAGGGGGAATGAATGGAGAAAGGAGATAAGGAGTGGAGTTTTATTTTGCAAAGTATTCAACATATGATTCTTTATACTTTTACTAATCCATGCCCCACACACATTCTTAAATTTGTCATAAAGGGAGTAACTGAATGGCTCTACTTTTCTCTGTATATGCTCTGAAGTTTCTGTTTCGTGACTTCGCTCCTGCTATACCCTCCACCTAAATGTCCTTTCTCAAATCTGTGTATGTCTAAATCTTACTTGATGTTAAAGGGCAGTGACCACCCTCTTCACAAAGCCTTTCTTGGTTAATCACCATGCCAGCCAAACCCTCAGTGAAATAAATCTAAATATACACAACCGTATTTTATCTGGAACTTTTAACAACATGTAATCTTTCCTAGAAGTGTTGGTATAAATGTCAGTATTTTGGTTTTCTAGTTCGCCTCTAAATAATATTCCTCATTTTTCACCATGGAGATATTGATGTTCTTTTTTTGTGTTGCGCTTTTTGCTTTTTTTTTTTTTGAAAAAACAAACCTTGGTTTATTCTGAAGTATGCTTGCCTTTTTGGAGTTTTAATGAATCATCTGCAATTTTGTTTTCCTCTGAAGTTTTTACAAAGCTATAACCAAGTTTGAAAGTGAAAGTGAAGTTGGTCAGTTGTGTCCGACTCTTTGTGACCCCATGGACTGTAGCCTATCAGGCTCCTCCATCCATGGAATTTTCCAGGCAAGAGTACTAGAGTGGGTTGCCATTTCCTTCTTCAGGGGATCTTCCCGACCCAGGAATCAAACCTGGGTCTCCTGCATTACAGGCAGATGCTTTACCATCTGAGCCACCAGGGAAGCCCATAACTTTGTTGCTTATTGAAACAAGGACATATAGATTATTAATAGTACTATCATATACATATTGATTAAAACAAATCCTATTTTGTCATCAGTACTGCTTAAAATATGTTTCCACACAATATCATAACTTGATTTCATTTATTATTTAAGTATCAATCTGTGCAAGCTGCTCACTGAATCTGCCTTAAGAAATCCTAAAGGCTTACTGCTACTGCTAAGTCACTTCAGTCGTGCCCGACTCTGTGCGACCCCATAGACGGCAGCCCACCAGGCTCCCCGTCCCTGGGATTCTCCAGGCAAGAACACTGGAGTGGGTTGCCATTTCCTTATCCAATGCATGAAAGTGAAAAGTGAAAATGAAGTTGCTCAGTCATGTCCGACCCTCAGCGACCCCATGGACTGTAGCCCTCCAGGCTCCTCCATCCATGGGATTTTCCAGGCAAGAGTACTGGAGTGGGGTGCCATTGCCTTCTCCCCTAAAGGCTTAAAGTAGGCACAAATCAAAGTTACTCTGTACATCATTACAGGAAATGGGTTCTAAAGCTGCTCTTGGATATTAAAGAATTTGGCCTAATAAATATTTTATATAATACTAGTATATTGTATTATAAAACAGTATCATAAATATAGTATCAGTTCAGTTCAGTCGCTCAGTTGTGTCTGACTCTTAATGTATATATTAATGAAAAATATATTGATATATTAATGTGTATATGATTACTTAGAAAATAATAAGCTGGGGTTAGTAATAATCTCATTTCATGTAAAGCTGACCCTTGAACAATGTGGGGGCTGGTTAATCTACATATAACTTAAATTGGCCCTCAATATGCCCAGTTCCTCTACATCTGTGGATTCAACCAACCATGGACTCTGTAGTTCCGTAGCATTCACTGTTGAAAAATACTTACTGTAAGGAGCTGTAAGTAGAACACTTGGACAAGTCTACCTGATGCAGTGAAGTTTTCACAATATTAAGGCTTTCGCCTGTTTATTCCACCAGATAGTAATATGCCCAGGCTTTGAATTTAAATATTCATAAATGTATTATAGATTGTATTTGGTATTGATAGAGAAGATTTGCTCTTTTTTAAATCCTGAATTACTTTATTATAAAAACAGCAAAAAATAGTTTTAGATTGTTATACATATAAACACTTAGATCAAGGCCAAACAGTATGATCATTTCAATAAAGAATGATATGTGGAGTCGGAAAAAAAAGATACAAATGAACTTGTTTACAAACAGAAACAGACTAACAAACATAAAGAATGAATTTATGGTTATGGGTGGGAAGAGTTGTGGGGGGATAGATTGAGAATTTGGGGTTACATACACACTGCTATAGTTAAAATAGATAACCAACAAGGACCTACTTTTATAACACAAAGAACTCTGCTCATATTCTCAAATACCTAAAAGAGAAAATTTTTTGCAAAAGGATATAAGTATATATATAACTGAATCACTCTGCTCACACCTGAAACTAACACAGCATTGTTAATCAGTTATATTTCAATATACAAAAAAAATATTGACTACACAAAGAAAGAAATGTTGCTACATTCTCTGTGCATGGAGAATTGGCCACTGTAGATTGCACAGTTTTGCATGCATGATAAAGTGAAGGACACCAATCCCACAGACAAAAAGAAGCAGTTCCTGCTCGGTAATGATGGAGCAGCTGCTGTGGAAGACCAATTGTTGCTAGTTGTTTCAGCTTTTCCAACTTGAATAGACTAGGAAAGAGAGAGAGAGCAAGAGAGAAAAAGATGAATTACTTGTAATAAATTTTAAGCCCCAAATATATTTCCTAACAGGAATGGGGGGTGGAGCATGGGGAGATAAAGAAAACACAGACATTATGTAGAAACAGATGAATATTTACTAGCAGAGGGGAATATGTGTGTTTGTGTATTCTTTACCAGAGGTGTGAAACTCAACTCAAAAAAGAAATTTAACTCAAAAATCACGTCTCCTTTTCGTCATAGCACAAAGAGCAGAGGAGGGAAAGATAGCTCCTGCAAAGAAAATGAAGTGCTATTACTACCAGCTGTCTTGGATGGTTTGCCCAGGTTTTGAGTGATTAAAAGAAAAGTTACAAACCACAACACTTCACCTGCTTATTCATATTGATCTTTGATGTTAGAACACAGTACTTGTTTTGGCATGGATGAATATATGAGTTTATCTCATTAAGACCATCAGGGAAGTTAAGCTACTAAAGATGTTATTTTGATTTTAATTACATGATTTTTTTTTAAATAAGGCATGCAAAATATATTGATAAATATATTTAACTTATAATAAAAATTTCTTTACAGAAACCACTCCTGAACATCTGTAATTGCAATATGGATTGTTGTTTACTTGTAAAGTCGTGTCTGACTTTGTGACTCCACAGGGTACAGCATGCCAGGCTTCCCTGTCCATCACTATCTCCCAGAGTTTGCCCAAACTCATGTACATTAAGTCAGTGATGCCATCCAACTCTCTCATCCTCTTGCTGCATTCTCTTTCTGCTTTCAGTCTTTCCCAGCATCAAGACCTTGGCCAGTGAGTTGGCTCTTCGCATCAGGTGGCCAAAATGTTGGAGCTTCAGCATCAGTCCTTCCAGTGAATATTCAGCGTTGATTTCCTTTAGGGTTGACTGATTTGATCTCCCTGCAGTCTAAGGGACTCGAGTCTCCTCCAGTACCACAGTTCGAAAGCAACAATTCTTTGGAGCTCAGCCTTCTTTATGGTCTAACTCTAACATCCATCCATACATGACTACTGGAAAAACCATAGCTTTGACTATATGGACCTTTGTTGGCAAAGTGATGTCTCTGGTTTTTAATACACTAAGTTTTTCATAGCTTTTCTTCCAAGGAGCAAGCATTTTTAAATTTCATGGCTGTAGTCACTGTCTGCAGTGATTTTGGAGCCCAAGAAAGTAAAATCTTTTACTGTTTCCACTTTTTCCTCAGTCTATTTGCCATGAAGTGATGGGCCCAGATGCTATGATCTTAGTTTTTTTTAATGTTAAGTTTTAAGTCAACATTTTCACTCTACTTTTTCACCCTCATCAAGAGGCTCTTTAGTTCCTCTTCACTTTCTGCAGTTTGAGTGGTAACATCTGTGTATCTGAGGTTGTTGATATTTCTCCTGGTAGTATGGAAACAAAAAGATAAAAATATTGGTCTACGTATTCATTAAGATAACCTACCAAGATATAACTAGATGGGACATTTTGTTAATCACTGCAACTCTGTGGCTAGATATATATAATATCAATTTAAATAAGATTATTTTGAGTGTTTTTATGAACTTTTGATTCCTTTAACACTATTATGGATAAAGTGTTTGTTCATGTGCTACTCTAATAGGTCCCTTTATTAGTTGGACACATCTAGGAAACTAAAAACACTAATCAAGACTGGTATGTTTCTCCTTAGCAAATATTAACTGAATTATTAAAACTGTACATTATCAGCAAATTTCAACTATCAAAGTCCAACATTTATAAGAAAAAAATGCATATATTTCTCTTCAATTTTGAGGTATTTCCTGTATTTTTTTCCACAATGACTAAAATTTTTCTAAATGGACCATTGTATTCCAGGCTTCTAGACTTCAAATTGCGTTTGTTCTAAAGGGAAACGCTGCACTTCTGTGTAGCATCAAAGTTAATTTTGTCAGTGTGTTAGACTAGTTCAAGAGGGAAGGAGTAGCTATTAAGTTAGTTTTAAAAACGTCCCTCTGTGGGAAAGGGAGAGGGTGGGATGATTTGGGAGAATGGCATTGAAACATGTATAATATCATATATGAAACAAGTCACCAGTCCAGGTTCGATGCACGATACTGGATGCTTGGGGCTGGTGCACTGGGACGACCCAGAGGGATGGTATGGGGAGGGAGGAGGGAGGAGGGTTCAGGATGTGGAACACATGTATACCTGTGGCAGATTCATTTTTATAGATGGCAAAACCAATACAATATTGTAAAGTTGAAAAATTAAATTAAATTAAATTAAAAAAAAAGAAAGGGAAAAACAAATATCAGTTAATATCTCTTATATGTGGAATCTAGAGAAATGGTACTGCTGTGTGCTGTGCTTAGTCATTCACTCATGTCCAACTCTGCAATCCCATGGACTGTAGCCCACCAGGCTCCTCTGTCCATGGGGATTCTCCAGGCAGGGATACTGGAGTGGGTTGCCATGCCCTCCTCCAGGGCATCTTATCAACCCAGGGATTGAACCCAGGTCTTTCACATTGCAGGCGGATTCTTTACTGTCTGAGCCACCAGTACAGATGAACTTATCTGCAAAGCAGAAATAGAGACATGGATGTAAGAACAAACTTATGGATACCAAGGGGGGAAAGTAGAGTGGGATGAACTAGGAAATGGGGATTGACATACACACACTGCTGCTGCTGCTGCTGCTAACTCGCTTGAGTTGTGTCCGACTCTGTGAGACCCCATAGACGGCAGCCCACCAGGCTCCCCCATCCCTGGGATTCTCCAGGCAAGAACACTGCAGTGGGTTGCCATTTCCTTCTCCAATCCATGAAAGTGAAAAGTGAAAGTGAAGTCACTCAGTCGTGTCCAACTCCTAGCGACCCCATGGACTGCAGCCCACCAGGCTCCTCCATCCATGGGATTTTCCAGGCAAGAGTACTGGAGTGGGGTGCCATTGCCTTCTCCAATACACACACTACTATGTATAAACAAGATAACTAATGAGAACCTACTGTATAACACAGGGAACTCTACTCAATACTCTGTAATGACCTGTATAACAAAGAATCTAAATAAGAGTGGATATTTGTACATGAATAACTGATTCACTTTGCTTCACAGGAGAAACTAACACAACATTGTAAAGAAACTATACTCCAATAAAATTTATTTTTTTAATATATCAAGGGACAGGAGGGGCCCCGGGAGTTGGATCTGGGGAGTGGGTACATGCGGGTTTGCTTTTCTGTTCATGCTACTTTGTATGTTTTTTTTAGTTTTGTACAATAAAAAGTTAAAAATAAAGTTACAATAAACATCAATAAATAAATAAATAAAAACGTCAATTCAAAGGGTTTTCTCTGAATTTTGTCAATCTCACCCAAAAGTTAATACACATTAAAAAGCAAGAGATAATCTTGAAATCTATTTATTCATCTACTTCATGCAATCAATTAGATCTTGTAGATTATATGTCAGACATACTAAATACTTTGGCATTCCTTTTTCTGCTACTGTAGGTCTTATGAAAGCTTACATTAGCTTTCTAATATGTGTTTCTCCTTTCACCTGTTTGCCAAGAATATCAGCCTTATAGAAATAAAAACTATTCTAGGGAGTATTTTCCCACAAGTTTGAACTTACCTATTTGTTTCTAATTTGGTAGAAAATCCTGTAAAACATTTATGTATTCAATGTTTTATTGGTTGTTTCCATTTTTTAAAGTTTATTAGATGAAGTTCACAAGGCATAAAATTAACAAGTGGCATTAATACATTCACATTGTTGGACAGCCACCAACTCTATATAGATCAAAGCTGTTTCAAGCACTGCAAAGTAAAATTTCTTACCTATGGAAAAGTTTCTCTCCATTTTTCCTTCCCCCTAACACAAGTAACTGTCTCTATGGATTTAATCTATTCAGTGTACTTCATATAAATGGAATCATAGAATGTAGGACTAGAAAAGGTCAGTTTTCATTCCAATCCCAAAGAAAGGCAATGCCAAAGAATGCTCAAACTACCACACAATTGCACTCATCTCACACGCTACTAAAGTAATGCTCAAAATTCTCCAAGCCAGGCTTCAGCAATATGTGAACCATGAACTTCCTGATGTTCAAGCTGGTTTTAGAAAAGGCAGAGGAACCAGAGATCAAATTGCCAACATCCGCTGGATCATGGAAAAAGCAAGAGAGTTCCAGAAAAACATCTATTTGTGCTTTATTGACTATGCCAAAGCCTTTGACTGTGTGGGTCACAAGAAACTGTGGAAAATTCTGAAAGAGATGGGAATACCAGACCACCTGATCTGCCTCTTGAGAAATCTGTATGCAGGTCAGGAAGCAACAGTTAGAACTGGACATGGAACATTTTCCAAATAGGAAAAGGAGTACGTCAAGGCTGTATATTGTCACCTTGTTTATTTAACTTATGTGCAGAGTACATCATGAGAAACGCTGGACTGGAAAAAACACAAGCTGGAATAAAGATTGCCGGGAGAAATATTAATAACCTCAGATATGCAGATGACACCATCCTGATGGCAGAAAGTGAAGAGGAACTCAAAAGCCTCTTGATGAAAGTGAAAGTGGAGAGTGAAAAAGTTGGCTTAAAGCTCAACATTCAGAAAATGAAGATCATGGCATCCGGTCCCATCACTTCATGGGAAATAAATGGGGAAACAGTGGAAACAGTATCAGACTTTATTTTTCTGGGCTCCAAAATCACTGCAGATGGTGACTGCAGCCATGAAATTAATAGACACTTACTCCTTGGAAGGAAAGTTATGACCAACCTAGATAGCATATTCAAAAGCAGAGACATTACTTTGCCAACAAAGGTCCGTCTAGTCAAGGCTATGGTTTTTCCTGTGGTCATGTATGGATGTGAGAGTTGGACTGTGAAGAAGGCTGAGTGCCGAAGAACTGATGCTTTTGAACTGTGGTGTTGGAGAAGACTCTTGAGAGTCCCTTGGACTGCACAGAGATCCAACCAGTCCATTCTGAAGGAGATCAGCCCTGGGATTTCTTTGGAAGGAATGATGCTAAAGCTGAAACTCCAGTACTTTGGCCACCTCATGTGAAGAGTTGACTCATTGGAAAAGACTCTGATGCTGGGAGGGATTGGGGGCAGGAGGAGAAGGGGACGACAGAGGATGAGATGGCTGGATGGCATCACTGACTGGATGGACGTGAGTCTGAGTGAACTCCGGGAGTTGGTGATGGACAGGGAGGCCTGGCATGCTGCGATTCATGGGGTCACAAAGAGTCGGACACGACTGAGCAACTGATCTGATCTGATCTGATGACCTCTTGTGTCTGACTTATTTCACTTGGCATAATATTTGGAGGTTTATGCATGTGGTAGCATGTATCATACCATTTCTGCACTTAGTATGGCTGAATGTTCTATTGAATGTATATATCACAGTTTGTTTATCCATTCATCCACTGATGCACATTTGGGCACTTTCCATGTCTTAGATATTATGAATAATTCTGGCATAATGAATTTGTATGTACATATATTTACTTGAGTGCATATTTTCAATTATTTTTGATATACTCCTTTGCCTCTAATAATACATATTTAATTAGAGTATTATTTGTATAATATCGATATAATGGTTCTTAAAGATTTTCTTGATGTAAAATTTCCACCATTTTTTATACTAATTTTCTTCTTTTTTGGTCATGCTGTGTTGCATGCAAAACTTCTCCAATCAGGGATTGAACCTATGCCCCCTGCATTGGAAGCATGGAGACCACCAGACCATGATGGAAGTCCAGTCTTAATCATTTTTAAGTGTGCAGTTCAGTAGTGTTAATTATATTCACATTGTTGTTAGAAAAAATCCCTAGAAATTTTTCATCTTAAAAATACAAAAAACTATGTATATTATGTGATTACTCTCTTTTCCTCTTTCCTGACAGTTCCTGGTAACCATAATTCTATTTTCTGTTTATATGAACTTGGCTACTTTAGATACCTTATCAAAGTAGAATATAGTACTTTTATGACTGGCTTATTTCAGTTATCATACTGTCTTGAGGCTTATCCAAGTTGTAGCATATGAACAAGAATGTTATTCCACTGCTTGCATATACCACATTTTAGTCATTCTTCCATCAAGGGACATTTTGATTCCATCTCTTAGCTATTGTGAATAGTGCTGCTCTGAACATGAATGTACAAATATGTCTCCCAAACTCTGCTTTCAAATCTTTTTTAAAATTTTATTGCAGTGTATTTGCTTTACAGTGTTGTGTTAGTTTCAGGTGTACCGCAAGGTGATCCAGTTATAAATATATTCATTCTTTTTAAGATTCTTTTCCTATACAGGCTATTATAGAATATTGTGTAGAGTTCCCTGTGCTATACAGTACTATTTTACATATAGTAGTATGTGTATTTTTAGTATATGTGCTGCCGAAGCGAGCACTATGACACACAAATTCGTGACGCGTTCCATATTTTTTGCTGCTGCTGCTGCTGCTAAGTCACTTCAGTCATGTCCGACTCTGTGCGACCCCATAGACAGCAGCCCACCAGGCTTCCCTGTCCCTGGGATTCTCCAAGCAATAACACTGGAGTGGGTTGCCATTTCCTTCTCCAATGCATGATAGTGAAAAGTGAAAGTGAAGTTGCTCAGTCGTGTCCGACTCTTAGCGACCCTATGGACTGCAGCCTACCAGGCTCCTCCGTCCATGGGATTTTCCAGGCAAGAGTACTGGAGTGGGGTGCCATTGCCTTCTCCATCCACATTTTTAGGGAGAAGGAAATGGCAACCCACTACAGTATTCTTGCCTAGAGAATCCTGTGGACAGAGGAGCTTGGTGGGCTGCTGTCCATGGGGCCGCACAGAGTCGGACACAACTGAAGTGACTTAGCATGCATGCATGCATTGGAGAAGGAAATGGCAACCCACTCCAGTATTCTTGCCAGGAGAATCCCAGGGATGGAGGAACCTGGTAGGCTGCCGTCCATGGGGTCACACACAGTCAGACACGACTGAAGCGACTTAGCGGCAGTAGCAGCAGCAGTGTGTGTATGTTGGGGGTTTCCAAGGTGGCACTAGTGGTAAAGAACCTGATTGTCAATGCAGGAGTTGTAAGAGATGCAGGTTCAATCTCTGGGTTGGGAAGATCCCCTGGAGTAGGGCATGGTAACTCACTCCACTATTCTTGCCTGGAGAATCCCATGGACAGAGGAGCCTGGAGGGCTACAGTCCATAGAGTCACAAGGAGTTGAACATGACCGAGGTGACATAGTGTGCATGCAGGCAGTGTGTGTATGTTCATCTCAACCTCCTAAATTATCCCCTCACTGTTTCCAATTTAGTAACCATAAGCTTGTTTTCTGAATCTGTTTCTGTTTTGGAAATGTTTGTTTATATCATTTTAAAAAAATTAGATTCCATATATGAGTAATATCATGGTATTTGTTTTTCTGTGGTTTATTTCACTTAGTAACTGTAAAATAATCTCTACGTCCATCCATGTTGCTGCAAATGCTAATATTTCATTCTTTTTATAGGTGAGTAATATTCCATTGTGTATGTGCACCACATCCTTATCCATTACTCTGTCAATGAATGTGTAGGTTGCTTTCATGTCTTGGCTATTGAAAAAAGTGCTGAAATGAAATGAACATTTGCTGGATAATATGGTAATACTATTTTTAGGTTTTTGAGAGAGCTCTGTTATTTTTCATAGTGGTTACATAATTTGACATTATTACCAAAGATGCATAAGGGTTCCAATTTCTCCATATCCTGACCAACACTTATTTTTTTTTTTTTATAGTAGTCATCCTAATGGGTATCAGGTAATATCTCTTTGTGGTTTGAATATGCATTTTTCAGATAATAAGTGATGTTGGGCATCTTTCCATATGCTTCACTGGCAATTTGTATATCATCTTTAGAGGAATATCCAAGTCTTTTGCTCATTTTTAGATAGGTCTATTTAATTTCCTGCTGGGTTTCAAGAGTTCTTTATGGATTCTAGATATTAGTCCTTTACCAGATATATTTTGCAGATATTTTCTCACATTCTCTAAGTAGCCATTCAATCTGATTGTGTCATTTGAACAAAAGTGTTTTAAGTTTGATATAGTTCCATCATCTATATCTGCTTTTGTTGCATGTGCTTTTGGTGTCGGATATATCCAAGAAATCATTGCCAAAACCATGGTTATGAAATTTCCCTCAATATCCTTCTAGGAATTTCATAGTTTTAGGTCATGCATTTATGTCTTTATATCGAGTTCAGTTTTGGATATAGTGTACTATAAGAGTCTAACTTCATTTTTTGTATGTGAATATCCAGTTTTCCCAGCACCATTTGTTGAAGAGACTGTGCTTTCCGCATTAGATGGTGTTGGCATCCTTATTGAATATCATTTGCCAATATACACAAAACTGTGTTTCTGGACTCTATTTCATTGCACTGTTTTAATGATCTGTCTTCATGGCAACACCAAATTGTTTTGATTTCTGTAGCTTTGTAATGTTTTTAAATCATGAAGTGAGTCCTCCCAATTTGTTCTTTTACAGTTTTTTAACTGTAAAAGGTCTTTCAAAGTTCCACATAAATTCTGAGATGAATTTTTCTATTGTGAAAAATGATAGTGGAGTTTTGATTGGGATTCTGTTAAATCAGTAGGTTGTTTTGGATAGCACAGGTATCTTAATGTTAAATCTTTAACTGTACACTGGATATCTTCCATTTACTTGTACTTTCTTAAATTTCTTTCAGCAGTGATTTACAGTTTTCAGTGTACAAGTCTTTCACTTTCTTGGTTACATTTATAATTTTATAAATGGAATTGTTTTTAGTTTCCTTTTTTGGATTGTGAATTGTTATTTTATAAATGCCTCTAATTTTGATACATTAATTTGGTATCCTGCAATTTAATTGGTTTACTAGTTCTAGCAAGTGTTTTGTTTGTGTGCATGTGCACGTTGCAAGCATAACTTTCCTTCTTCCTTTTCTGCTTGGCTAGCTGGGTGCCTTTTATTTTTTTCCCTTTTATTTTATTGCCCTGGCTAGGACTTCCAATAATATGTTGAATAGAAATTGTGAAAGCAGGCATCCTTGCTTTGTTACTCATATTAGAGGAAAAGATAGGCAAGCACAGGGGAGGAGCTAGAGACAGAGGGAGATATGACATTGCTTGTATTTAACTGGAACTAGATACATTAAATTTATTGTGATTATTTATAGATCGAGTTTTACTTCTCCTGTTGTGTTTTTGCTTTTTTTCTCATGTTCTTTGGCCTTCACTTTTTCTCAACAACTTTTAGGTTTATTGAGAGTTTCTGTTTACATCCCTTCTGTTTTTTACATTTCTCCTTCTGTTTTTGAAAACCTGATTTCTCTACTTTATTTCTCTACTTTAATCATTACTTGTAAATTTACCATGTGTATTTAGTTTTATAATCAGTATCTTTAGTATATTTATCTCTGTGAAAGGCATATAATACAGAATTGAGGCAAACATTGACGAGCTTACAATGAAGAACCTGAGGTTGCAGTCCTGATAGTAGATAAAATCAAATTCAGGACCACAGCAATAAATTAGACAAAGAAGAATAACTTATAATGCTAAAAATTACATTTCAAGATGAAGATACGTCATTTGTGAATGACTGTGAACCAAATGACACAGAATCCTCCAATATAAAATAGAATCTACTGAAAATTAAAGCTTTAATATGAGGTTGAGGTGAATTCACATATTGAAAGATATTTCAAATTACAACATAATGCAAAACTAATTTTATGCTCTATACAAAGAATAGTTATTTAAAAAGTTAATAAAATGACTAAGAATTAAAATGCAGACCACACAAAACAGAAAGCTGGACAGAAAAAACTTAGTCACTTGGTGAGGTTTGGGGAAACAATCTCATATATTGGTAATATAAAATGAATGTACCTAACAGATTTGGGGCAATGTTTAACAAAAATATGAATCTATCCTTCAAGAAACCAATCTCACTATTAGGAAGATATCCTAAATATACACCTCCAATAATACAAAAACACATATGTACAGATTAATTGCAACAGTGAGAATTACTTGTATGTCAAACATAAATAGTAAACCATGATACATAAACATACTAGAGTGGTTATACAACTGTAAAAAAGAATAAGAAAGATAGCAGTGAACTGAAACAGAACAATTTCTCAGAGTTATTTTTATATGAAGAAGCAATTGAAAAATAGAATATATATTATGCCACATTTGCTATAGGAAAGGAGAAACAGTAAATAATAAGCATAAATTTCTTGTCTCTGAAAAGAAATGAAAAAGAATAAAACATGCAAAATGATGTCACCAAGAGCTGGGGTTGCAAAAGTGGATAAGAGCAAGTGATATATCTATAAATAATATTTGTAAAATGCTGATTTCTGCAACCATGTGAATACTATTTATATTTTTTATGGTTGCAGTAAAATGGGAAGAAGGATAAACTAAAAATGAAAACAGAAGCAAATTAACCCAACTGTATTCAAATGAATAAGATACCCAAGTTGAAATAATTAATTAAATATGAATACACTATTTTTATTTAGAAAATGAGTGAATATTTTGATGTATTGGAAGCCAGAAACCTCACTTTGGAAGGAAAAATAGCAAATATTCAAAGGAGTAAAGAAAAAAGATTATTGGCCAGGTTGAATTGAAGGTGTTCATATGGACTGATCATTTCTAAAATAATGTATGTGCATGTCCTTGGAGAAATAGCTAATTGTATGGCTGGTTCAGGAAAGTACAAGATGAGACTAGAACATATTGCCATGCCAGAAAGTAAAGAAGCCTTAAAAAACAAAGAGTACATGTGATAAGGACACAGATACCTGCCTCCCTCTTCCTTCCCCATCCCATCCCTCTGGGCCATAGTGGATTCATGTCAATGTATGGCAAAACCAATACAATATTGTAAAGTAAAATAAATAAATAAAACTAAAAAAAAAGAAAGAATAAACGGTACACAAGTTGAAAATAATTTACTGAAAATAAAAACTTTTTTATTAAAGCAAAAAAAAAAAGACACAGATACCACTTGAATGGGCTTCCCTGGTGGTACAGTGGTTAAGAATCCGCCTGACAATGCAGGAGACACAAGAGATTTGGGTTCAGTTCCTAGACTGGGAAGATCCCCTGGAGAAGGAAATGGCAACCCACTCCAGTTTTGTTGCCTGGAAAATTCCGTGGACAAAGGAGCCTGGCAGGCAGGCTATAGTTCCATGGAATCGCAAAGATTCAGACACAACTGAACACGGACGTGTATAGGCAAGCTCACCACCTGAATAGGCTTCCACTGGCCAAATCTGGGACAATTTGATCTACAAAATAATTAAGGAGGGTGATGAATTATAAATTTTGAAATAAGATGTAATTCATGAGACCACACCTATAACAAATGCTGGTTAGTTGAATGGTTAAGAAGGAAAAAGTAGACTCATTCAATAAAAAGGCCAAATGTGGACCAGTAATTTTGGAGGAAATGACAGAGATAGAAATAATGATGTTGTAATCATCACTGATAAATGTCGGTGAGGGTCTTAAAGTGTTTCATCATGGATTAAATATTGAAGATAGAATGAGTATCTTAGTGTCTCAGCATAATTTGCCTTTTAATTACAATGGAAAATAATAGTAACTATACAGCAGAGAATCTTACAACCCTTAGTACCATAGCTGAGTAATTTTTAAAATATTTCAACTGATCCAAAATAAATACCAACAGCTCTATTTAATAAGGAAATTCAAGCAATTTAATAATAGTTATATATGAAGGCTTAATAACCATTTAAAATATGCAAAATGTGAAAAGAAACATAAAACCATTTCCTTTCTTTCCTAAATAAATTCCTAATGGGATGTGTGGACATTTTGGACATGGAACAAATTCTCAGATTTGAAGTCAGATTAGACACAGAGCATTTACATTGTTTTTCTGTGTTCTTTTCATCACAGTGAAGATTGAATACCTAGGTTTGCAATATTATGACATCTTGAGAAGAACACAGGATGATCTAACTGAACTGACCTCAAGCTGATAGTTTAACTAATACTTTATGCAGTTACCGGCAGATAACAAGTGTTACTGTGGCTCCTTCAAAAATTAAAATTACCCTTGGTCACCCTATGTGTTCATCATGGGACCCTAGGGTGAGAATCCTGTTTATAATGAACATATCGGATAACACTTTGACATTATGATAAAAATTAACATTATTAACAAGGGGCAGGTAGACATTGGGTGCCTCAGATATGATACCTATACACTGAAAAGGACAAAATACAGAATATTCAAGCTAGGAATATAAAACTTGAATCTAATCATAAGAAAACAAGACAAACTCAAAAAGTTTTGTTTTTAAATAAAAATTAAAGGAACATTCAGAGGGATGATAATTTTCAGTAATGCCAATTTATAAAATGCTAAATAAAAGCTGAAAATTTTTTCTAGACCCAAGGAGACTAAAGAGAAATGACAACTCAATAATACCTGATCCTAGACTGAATTTCTCTTTTAATTTTTTTCTATAAAATTTTGGGGGTTTTTTTGAAGTATAATTGATAGCATGTCAGCTTCAGGTGTACATGATGATTATTTGATATTTATATATATTGTAAAATGATTATCATAATGAGTATAGATAACATCTGGCACCATACATAGTTACAAACTGTTTTTTTTTTTAATTGAAGTATAGTTGATTTATGATATCATTAGTTTCCAGTATATAGCACAGTGGTTCAGTTACATATTTTTTAAGATCCTTTTCCCTTATAGGTTATTAAAAATTATTGAATATAGTTCTTGTGCCATATAGTGGGTCCTTTCTCTTTTGGAAATAAGTTCATTTGTACTTTTTTTTTAATTCCACACATAAGCAATTTATAATATTTATATCTGTTTGGCTTAAGTAGTATGATAATTTCTATGTCCATCCATGTTGCTGCAAATGGCATTATTTCATTCTTCTTATGGCTGAGTAATATTCCATTTTTTAGATATACCACTTCTTTATCCATTCCTTTGTCCATGGACATTTAGGTTGCTTCCATGTCTTGGCTATTGTAAATAGCGCTACAGTGAACATTGGAGTGTGTGTGTATTTTTGAATTATGGTTTTCTCTGGGTACATGTCCAGGAGTAGGATTGCAGTATCATATAGTATCTCTGATCTTATTTTTTTAAGGAACTGCCATGCTGTTCTCCATAATGACTATAGTAATTTACATTCCCACCAACAATGTAGAAGGGTTCCTTTTTTTCTATACTCTCTCCAGAATTTATTATTTGTAGACATTTTGATGATGGCCATTCTGACTGGTGTGAGGTGATACCTCATTGTAGTTATGATTTGCATTTGTCTAAAAATTAATGGGTGTTGAACATCTTTTCGTGTGCCTTTTGGCCATATCTTCTTTGGAGAAATGTCTTTATAGAGCTTTTGCCTGTTTTTTTATTGGGTTGTCGTTTTTTGTTTAATATTGAGGTATGAACTGTTTGTATATTTCAGAGGTTAATCTTGTCATTTGCTTCATTTGCAAATATTTTCTTCTGTACTGTAGGTTGTCTTTCATTTTATTTAGGTTTCTTTTGCTATGCAAAAGTTTTTAGTTTCAAGTCCCATTTATTTTAGTTTTTATTTCCATTACCTAGGGAGATGGATCCAAAAGGATTTTGCTGTAATATATATCAAAGAACATTCTGCCTCTGTTTTCCTGTAAAAGTTTTACAGTATACAGTCTTATATTTAGGTCTTTAATCTATTTTGACTTTATTTTTGTGTATGGTATTAGAGGATGTTCTAATTTCATTCTTTCAAATGAAGCTGTCCAGTTTTCCCAGCAATGTTTATTGAAGAGACTGTCTTTACTGTATATTCTTGCCTTCTTTGCCATAGATTAATAAACCATAAATGCATGGTCAAGCTTTATTTTTGAGTTTTCTCTCCTATTCCACTGATCGATATTTCTGTTTTTGTGCTAATACCCTACTGTTTGAATTGGGCTTCCCTGGTGGCTGAGTGGTAAAAAAAAATCTGCCTACCAATGCAGGACACATGAATTTGATCTCTGGGTTGGGAAGATCCCCTGGAAGAGGGCATGGCAACCCACTCCAGTATTCTTGCCTGGAGAATTCCATGGACAGGTGCCTGGCGGGCTATAATCCATGGGGTTTCAAAGATCTGGACATGACTAAGTGACTAAAAACCAGTACCATCATACTGTTTATATTACTGTAGCTTTAGTCTGAGGTTAGGGAGCCTGATTCCTCCAGCTTGTTTTCTTTTTCAGGATTGTGTTGGCTATTTGGGGTCTTTAATGTTTCTATACAAATTAGAAAATTAGTTTTTAACTTTGTGAAAAATGCCATTAGTAGTTTAATAGTGATTGCATTGAATTTGTAGATTTCCCTGAGTAGTGTGGTCATTTTGACAATATCAGCCCAAGAACATGGTATGTTTTTCCATCTCTTTGTGTCACCTTTAAATTCTTTCATAAGCTAGACTGGTTTCTTTACTAGAGAAAAAAAAAATGCTATACAATACAGTGGATTCTTTTAGCAATCAACAAACTGGAATATGGAGAGCAATTTAGATAAAAGTCACTATTACATGTTCATAAATTCACTGTGGTTATATAAAAGAATATCCTTATTTTTAGAAAATACATACTGAAATGTTAGGGATAAAGGGAGATGACATATACAGCTTACTTTGTTCAGAGTGAAAGAAAAATATAGGAAGAGAAAGAGCATGTGTAAAAGATAAATGAAGTAAGGATATAAAAATTGTTACTTATCTACTTTGCAAGTGTTTTGCAATGAAAGGTGTCTTTTTAGGAATTCTGGAGAAAGTAAAATATTTTCATGTTTCATTCTGTATTTATTCAATAGGATACTTTTCAGAAAATAAGAGTATGGAAGAATTGTTTTAAAGATGTCAGGAAATTCCTCTTACTTTGAATACAAGTTTTTTTTAGATACTTTTTTCTGTTATTAATTCCATAATCTCCCTTTCAAGTTTGTCATAGTCAAAGCAGATTAATTATGCATTTATATTACTCATCCAATTTTGAGCTAATTAGATTGTAAATAGCTTGATCTCTTTCATATTTTAATCCCTATTTTAAAAACCTGTGCATTTTAATTAATGTAGAAACACTCACAGATAAATTAAAATTACAACCTCATACAGATTTTTCAGATACATAAGATACTGTTTTATGTCTTCTGAAATTAACATAAATTGAAGGATCATAATGTTAAAACAGATACATTTATTTTACTTACTTCACCTTCTAACACAATGTTAATGCTTTCATGATGAACAGTATTTATGCAAATACCAAGTGTTTCGAACTGATGTGTTTGAAAATACAATGATGGGCAGCCTCCAGTAATGAGAAATAATCATGAATATGCACATATCATTCCATCTGTGTTTTAACTTGCTCCAGTCTTACAGTACCCAAGCATATTATCTGATATATTCATAAAATAATCAACAATTTTTGAAATAATGAAAGAGGAATTATATTTGCAGGCAGTGGATACGGATTGCTACCATGTTGATCAATTATCCTCACCTCTGTTAGTTTTAAGAAAGAAAACCAAAAACAAAAGAAAAAAAAAAACCTGATCATTATACTTGATATTTTGTCAAAGTTAAGGGAGTAGGTAGGAGTTAAGGGAGTAGTAGGGACAATGAGCCTATTGTCCCTATATGATTTTGAACCACAGAATGGAATGTAAAAAGATAGTAACCTCTTATTTAAATTTTATGCACACTACCAAAAGAGTCTGCACTGAAAATCATAGTGTCCTGTCTTCCTCATTCAAAATCCCATACCCTCCCCATATTTTATCCTTATAATCTATCATCTACTGCAGCTTCCTTCTTCTCAGTAAGATTTAGTGACCCACTTCAGTATTCTTCCTTGGAGAATCCCGTGGACAGAGGAGCCTGGTGGGCTACAGTCCATGGGGTCACACATATGTTATATGCTGTCCATTCTACCTTTTAGAACTACATGCGTTAAGCAATATCTATGTGTTCTTAAGTGTTTCATGCCTTAAAGGAAGCATATCTCCTTCCTTGAGAGTTACTGTATCTGTAACCCTACCGGTAGTGACTATTTACTCACCCCTTATGCACTTTGTTTGCTGTGCTTGATGTTGTTTGTACCTTGTTATAAGGTCCAGATCTATACTCACTAATCTGGTAGATATTCTACACTTTGAGGCATGTGTCTTTACCTTATATTATCCAACATTTCCTCTTCTTGTTATGATCTATAACATGTAGGCATCTCACTTAAGTATTCCTCTCCATCCTATTTATTGACAATATTCTGGGTGACAACACTTTCCATATAGATGACTATCTCAACAGTCAGTCTCTCTGTTCTTTAATATCTTTATCTCCAATGATTTTTTTCCTTCTCCTTCCTCAGCCACATAATCCTACATCATAAGTTAGATCTTATTTCACCCATTAGTGTTCCTACCACCCACCTTTGCTCTTTGCCTTCTCAGCTCACTTGTGAATTACTTCCATTCATACATTCTTTTGGAGAAGGCAATGGCACCCCACTCCAGTGCTTTTGCCTGGAAAATCCCATGGTCAGAGAAGCGTGGTAGGCTGCCGTCCATGGGTTCGCTAAGAGTCAGACACGACTGAGCAACTTCACTTTCACTTTTCACTTTCATGCACTGGAGACCGAAATGGTAACCCACTCCAGTGTTCTTGCCTGGAGAATCCCAGGGATGGTGGAGCCCGGTGGGCTGCTGTCTATGGGGTTGCACAGCATCTGACATGACTGAAGTGACTTAGCAGCAGCAGCATACATTCTTTTGATCCCAGGTGAATCTCCACTTTCCTATATTTCCATTTCTTGCCCTCATCATTTACCCTTCCATATTCAGTCTTTGCTATTTCATTATTTTAATAACTCTCATGCCAACATCCTAATCCTCATTCATTTTTTTTTTTAATTCTCATTGAACACACAGGGAAAATTCTAAATCATAATCATCTTTTTTTTTCTACATTCCAAACAAGGTCATATGTACTACTGGAGAAACAGTACTCAACATATTTGTGCATTAGCACTCTACATACTTTTCAGAACCTCAACAATGTCATCTCCACCCTCCTTCTAAGGAATCCTACATAACCTATTTTGTCAACTACTAACTTTATAATAAAACCTTTCAATGGTCAATGAAGCATGCTTATCAAATTATTTTTAAAATTGTCTATTAGACCATAGTGTGCTTAGTCGTGTCCCACTCTTTGCAACCCCATGGACTGTAGCCCACCAGGATCCTCTGTCCATGGGGATTCTCTGGGCAAGATTACTGGAATAGGTTGCCATGCCTTCTTCCAGGGCATCTTTCCAACCCAGGGATTGAACCCAGGTCTCCTGCATTGCAGCAGATTCTTTACCATCTGAGCCACCAGTGAAGCCCCTTCACAATGATGTTTCTTTAGAGTTGTTGACATGTGCTGCATCTACTTCCTCACTTCTTTTTTTCCTCCTCAGACCCATTAAGTTGTCTTGTGTTCCAATCAGTCCATCAAAACAACAGTTACTATAATTACTCAGGACCTTCTGGAGGTTAATTTGGAAGTGTTTTTTAGGTTTCTTAATTGACCGGTGAATTACTTCCTTTTAAAAACATTTCCCTTGGCTTTTGCCACTCAAGCTTTATTTATCTCATTCTGCTATACCTGGCCCTTGTTTCTCAATCTTTTTTTCTAGATCGCCACCTCTCTCCCTTACAACACTAGAGTTCCTCAAGACTTAGTGGTGTATCTTTTCTCTTCTTACCCTCACTTTATTTGTGTTAAAACTTCCATTGTCATCTATGCATCATCTATATGCCAGGTTTTTTGCAAATTTATATTTAAACTTCTTCGTTGAGCTCCAGAGTCATATCTCTAATTGTCCACATAATACCTAAAGAACTAAAGCTTTTCTTGGCACAAAGTAGAGTAATAAAAATATGTTAAATAAAGGCCAAAAGTTGCCTTGAATTAAACATTTTCCAAAAAAGTTTATAATCTCTTCCCCTTTTCTTCCCTAGCAAGAAAATTGAATGTATCTCTTAAAGTGTTGGTATCTCAGTGACCGATACCACTATTCATGTTTATGAATATGACTGATACTGAAAAGTCACATGTACTTACCCTCACATATTATATTCTTTTACCAATAAGTCCTGACTATCTCCAAAATTCCACTAAAAAACTTTATTTTCTTTCCACTGACATCATGCTAGTTCAAGTAGCCATCTCACCCTCCTGCTATTCTAACTATTGACTTGTAACTCAGTGGCCCCAACCTTTTTGGTAGCAGGGACTGGTTTCATGGAAGACAGTTTTTCCATGGACTAGGATTGGAGCTTCCCTGATGGCTCAGTGGTAAAGAATCTGCCTGTCAGTGCAGGAGGCCCCAGTTTGATCCCTGATTCGGGAAGATCCCCTGGAGAAGGAAATAGCAACCCACTTCAGTATTCTTGCCTGGGAAATTCCATGGACAGAGGAGCCTGGCATGCTACAGTCCATGGGGTAACAAAGAGTTGCACATGACTGAGCATACATGCAGAAAATGATTAGATATTTTCTTTAATAGAAGTTTGTAGATTGAAGATATAAGATATATTCAACTGAGTAAATAAAAAGTATTTCTTTTTACTACATTGCAGACAGATTCTTTACCAGGTGAGCTACCAGGGAAGCCCCCCAAAAGTATTTCTACAGAGAACTAAAATGACTTTTGTTGTTGTTCTTAAAATCTTAATATAGTAACAAATTAGAACACGAGTTACAAATGCTAGAATGTCAGTCATCTGAAGTAGAACAAATTAAATCTCCCAGGATTAAGGAAGGGATTTGTTTCAGAATCTTGGATGTAGCTGAGCCTGTAAAATATGCTAACTTGTTCTAGGTATGTGGATTGGAAGATATCAAGAATAAGTAGCCAGGTAAATGGTTACAGATTCTTTGTCTAAGTGAGGTTTACAAAAGTCTTAATTATAATTAACTCATAATTAAATGCTTTGCATGTCTGAAATGCAAATGTCTTAGTTATTTATTTAAAATAATCCATATGGTTTAGATACCAGATGTTCTGGTGACACAATAGGTAATTCTGTTCTAAATTTTAAAAATGCATCTATTCCTTTCTAGTTTGAAAGATAACCTCAAGAGAGTAGGCCAGAGTAGTCTGTGACCTAAGATTATTATATTTATGAAGGATGTAGAAGTATGCCTGACACATAGCAGCTGATTTATAATGGTAAAATTATTATTATACTCTTAAAAAGAAACTATTCCTATATGAAATGTACATTCATTTATTTATCACATCCCCATTAAAAATCCAGAATTTAGTTTTGAAAGTATGTATCTGGACAAATTAGTATACCATGAACAGATTTATTTTGAAATTGAAAAAAATTCATGGAATAATTATGTAGTATTCTACAATTTACTTGTGCTAATAAAAGGTTAATCCCAGTTACTGAAAACATAATAATTAAACTGTGAATGAAGTTTGACAGTTATTTACATATAAGAAGTTAAGCTTTCAAACAACATTTTCATTACTTCAGGGTTGGATTATCTTAATGAATTTAATTCAAGAAAATGTTTTAAGTTTCTCTTATATTCAGTATGTAACAAGAATAGTTGAGGAATGGGAAAAAAAATTATCCAATTTGATCTTTATTCCTCAAGAAAATTTAGTCTATTTAGAAGAGATAGGCACCTATACAAGAATAGTAACATGAGAAATGCCACAAATATTGGTACTTTGAGGTGTTAACACATAAAATTAAAAATGAAATTGGCTTTATTCAATGATTCATGAATCGCACAGCATCCCATCTAGCAGATAGAAAGCAGCTCTAAGGAGCTATACAAAGTGGAAGCTTTTATAATCAGAAAGAGGGGAAAAGGAAGTTCCTAACAAAGAGTGGATTGTTTCAGACAAAACCATCTTCCTAGGGGGACAACTGGGGTATATCCAATGGATTACCTTGCTAGTTTTGACCAGATAATCCCAGACTAACTGGTTAAAAGTCACATTCCTGGGAGAGACCAAAACTGCCATTAAGTCTTGGCTTGCTGACATGGGGCTTTGCACAAATGACTCATTTGGAGGACTTTTATTTTTTAACAGAGCAAACACCTACTTCTGTCCAGAGTAAGTGACACAATTTTTTATGTAAGGTACTTAATGTATCACTTAAGGATGTTCTTTGTGGGATTTTGCTGATCCTTTTGCTCTAGGGACCATTAAACAATTTACTGATTGTTCAGGTTAATGAGGGAGGTAATATCTCTGCAATGATTAACTGAAATTTAAATTATTCAAAGTTGTTTTCAAGAGATGGCTTAGTTTTCTCACCTCTGAATCGCCTGTTTGCCTATTATGTGTATACACCCTTTTGTAATGAGGTGAGGTACTTCCACACAAGCAGTGGATTGGTAAACATTTACTGAAAACTTTTAAGTAATCTGTTTAAGCATTAGTAATTGTCATGTCTACCTTAAAAAAAAATTCTGTGTGATATATAATGAGTTGAATTCTTTCAGAATAATACCATGGAAGACAATTTATGTGCATTTTGCATTAAGAATGGAATTCTTTTTTCCTGAATAATAATCAATTTTTCTTTTTCTGACTATCCTATATTCTAAAATATTTTTGATGGGCATATGTCTAGATGAAAAAAGAAATGAGTTAGGTGCCCTCAGAACGTGCTTGATTCAGGGGGGAGAAATAAACAACTATCCCTTTTTTGGTGTTAAGTCTTGTGAATAAAACACCAGTGGGAGACACAGTATGGTGAAGCTGAAGTTATTTATTCAGTGTTTCCCTGATGAT
Organism: Bos indicus; assembly: GCF_029378745.1. Lineage (NCBI taxonomy): Eukaryota > Metazoa > Chordata > Mammalia > Artiodactyla > Bovidae > Bos > Bos indicus. The sequence goes on along the minus strand of NC_091776.1, from coordinate 21,802,809 downwards.
TCTGTTGGTTTCTGACTGTACCTTCACAAAATGTAAGATCTAGCTAGTATGCTGGTGGTGTTAGAACTGTGTTTTCTGTAGAATTTTCACTTACTCTCTTCATCCAGTTATAAGGCAAGGGAGCAGATGTATAGAATAAAGGTGAAGTTGTATTCCCTGCATATAGGGGACCATTATTGCCTTGAAAGAAAAATAAATCAAGTTAAAATTAGTAATAGTTTAACATTTTTAATATTTGGTTGTACTTTTCTCAAGAACTTTATGGTATAGTTTCATTATAAATGTACCCTGTGACTTAGTAACTTTCTGGAAATCTGTTCTTCCTTTCAAAGCTACAGAATACAGGCTCTTCAGAGTACAAATGGGAAGTCTTATTCACCTTGGTCATGTCCCCTGGTGTTATTCTCTAAATGGAATTTGAAATGACTGTCAAGAAATCTAGTTTAGCTAAAGGAATGAAAATTACTAAAAAGCTAAATCATAATGTAATGAATAAAAGGATTTCACCAGAATTGTGGTCATCTGTAGCAAGAGATAAATTTTATTTAAATTTTATCAACAGTATTTCACAAATAGCTGCCTCTAACAATTGCTATAAATGAGGACAAATGACTTTACATGCATGTATAAATGAACAAAACCTCACCTGTTTCATTGGGAAAAGGGAACAAAGACATTCAATTAGAATGTTCCTGTTGCTGGCACCAGCAGCTTCAAGGTGTCCAGTTTGGCCTTATCTTAAAAGGCAGTCAGGTTCCAGCAATGAAACATTTCAAGACAAATGTACAGCTTAGAAAGGTGCCATTTTACAGAAACCTAGGTGAGTCCAAATATGGAGGTGAAGGGCTTTTGATATCTAACAATCCAATTATCCAGTATTCTCAGAACCCTTTGGGTATAACCTTTATATTGCTCATTTATATTATAAGCTCATGGTGAGAAGTGAGATATATATGTTGAGAATTATTTAGACCTTAGATTTTAATGAAGGCATATGGAAAACTGATAAATTTGTGTTCTGTATCATGCACTAGCCACTTCCATTTTTAATAAGTGAGTTATCATTAACATGTCCTTATTTTAAAAAGTAAACATCTTTTCATATTTCAGGAAACTGAAATTGTTGAATATGTTTTCCCTTAGAACAAAACAGATTGCTAGAGATATGAACATTTATATCCTTAGTCTCTGGACATAACATATCTCCAAAGCCAGATTATGAAACAGTGAATGAAATTTAGTGATTTGCTTATGGAATATGATTAATATAATTATTTAAATTTTATATAGTAATTTAGTATAATTAAGTAACATTCTGGAATTCAGGCTTTTCATACCCAGCTTGTCTAAAATTCCCTTCAGTTCAGTCGCTCAGTTGTGTCTGACTCTTTGCAACCCCATGGACTGCAGCATACCAGGCCTCCCTGTCCATCACCAACTCCCAGAATTTACTCAAACTCATATCACTGAATCGGTGATGCCATCCAGCCATCTCATCTTCTGTCATCCCTTTCTCCTCCTGCCTTCAATCTTTCCCAGAATTAGGGTCTTTTCCAATGAGTGAATTCTTTGCATCAGATGGCCAAAGTATTGGAGTTTCAGCTTTAGCATCAGTTCTTCCAATGAACATTCAGGACTGATTTCCTTTAGGATGGACTGGTTGCATCTCCTTACGGTCCAAAGCGCTCTCAAGAGTCTTCTCCAACACCACAGTTCAAAAGCATCAATTCTTTGGCGCTCAGATTTCTTTCTAGTCCAGCTCTTTTGTCCATACATGACTACCGGAAAAACCATAGCTTTGACTAAACGGACCTTTGTTGGCAAAGTAACATCTCTGCTTTTCAATATGCTGTCTAGGTTGGTCATAACTTTTCTTCCAAGGAGCAAGCGTCTTTTAATTTCATGCAGTGACCATCTGCAGTGATGTTGGAACCCAAAAGTATAAAGTCTGTCACTGTTTCCACTGTTTCCCCATCAATTTGCTTTGAAATGATGGACCAGATGCCATGATCTTAATTTTCACATGGGCTTCCCTTGTGGCTCAGCAGGTAAGTAATGTGCCTGCAGTGTGGGAGACCTAGGTTTGATCCCTGGGTTGGGAAGATCCCCTGGAGAAGGAAAAAGCTACCCACTCCAGTATTCTGGCCTAGAGATTTTCTACAGACTGTATAGTCCATGGGGTCGAAAAGATTCAGACATGAGTGAGCGACTTTCACTTCACTTCACTTAATTTTCTTACTATTGAGCTTTAAGCCAACTTTTTCACTCTCCTTTTTCACTTTCAACAAGAGGCTATTTAGCTCTTCTTTGCTTTCTGCCATAAGGGTGGTGTCATCTACATATCTGAGGTTATTGATATTATTCCTGGCAATCTTGATTCCAGCTTGTGCTTTATCCAGCCCAGCATATCTCATGATGTACTCTGCATAGAAGTTTAAATAACCGGGATGACAATATACAGCCTTGATGCACTCCTTTCCCTATTTGGAACCAGTCGGTTGTTTCATGTCCAGTTCTAACTGTTGCTTCCTGACCTGCATACATATTTCTCAAGAGGCAGGTCAGGTGGTCTGGTATTTCCATCTCTTTAAGAATTGCCAACAAAGGTCTGTCTAGTCAAGGCTATGGTTTTTCCAGTGGTCATGTATGGATGTGAGAGTTGGACTGTGAAGAAAGCTGAGTGCCGAAGAATTGATGCTTTTGGAATGTGGTGTTGGAGAAGACTCTTGAGAGTCCCTTAGACTGCAAGGAGATCCAACCAGTCCATCCTAAAGGAGATCAATTCTGGCTGTTCATTGGAAGGACTGATGCTGAAGCTGAAACTCCAATACTTTGGCCACCTCATGGGAAGAGTTGACTCATTGGAAAAGACTCTGATGCTGGGAGGGATTGGGGGCAGGAGGAGAAGGGGATGACAGACGATGACATGGCTGGATGGCATCACTGACTCGATGGACATGAGTCTGAGTGAACTCCGGGAGTTGGTGATGGACAGGGAGGCCTGGAGTGCTGTGATTCATGGGGTCGCAAAGAGTCAGACACAACTGAACGACTGCACTGAAGAATTTTCCGAAGTTTGTTGTGATCCACACAGTCAAAGGCTTTGGCGTAATCAGGAAAGCAGAAGTAGATGTCTTTCTGGAACTCTCTTGCTTTTTCGATGATCCAATGGATGTTGGCAATTTGATCTCTGGTTCCTCTGCCTTTTCTCATTCCAGGTTGCACATCTGGAAGTTCACGGTTCACGAATTGTTGAAGCCTGGCTTGGAGAATTTTGAGCATTACTTTACTTGAGTGTGAGATGAGTGCAATTGTGTGGTAGTTTGAGCATTCTTTGGCATTGCCCTTCTTTGAGACTGAAATGAAAACTGACTTTTTCCAGTCCTGTGGCCACTGCTGAGTTTTCCAGATTTGCTGGCATATTGAGTGCAGCACTTTCATAGCATCATCTTTTAGGATTTGAAATAGCTCAACTGGAATTCCATCACCTCCACTATCTCTGTCCGTTGTGATGCTTCCTAAGGCTCATTTGACTTTGCATTCCAGGATGTCTGGCTCTAGGTTGGTGATCGTGATTATCTGGATTATGTTGAGCTTTGTTGTACAGTTCTTCTGTGTGTTCTTGCCACCTCATCTTAATATCTTCTGCTTCTGTTTGTCCATACCATTTCTGTCCTTTATTGTGCCCATCTTTGCATGAAATATTCCCTTGGCATCTCTCATTTTCTTGAAGACATCTCTAGACTTTCCCATTCTATTTTTTCCCTCTATTTCTTTGCACTGATCACTGTGGAAGGCTTTCTTATCTCTCCTTGCTATTCTTTGAAACTCTGAATTCAAATGGGTATTATCTTTCCTTTTCTCCTTTGCCTTTTGCTTCTCTTCTATTCACTGCTATTTGTAAGACCTCCTCAGACAGCCATTTTACCTTTCTTTTCCTTGGGGATAGTCTTGATCCCTGCCTCTTGTACTATATCATGAACCTCTGTCCATAGTTCATCAGGCACTCTGTCTATCAGATCTGGTCCCTTGAATCTATTTCTCACTTCCACTGTATAATCGTGAGGGATTTGATTTAAGTCATACCTGAATTGGTCTAGTGGTTTTCCCTACTTTCTTCAATTTAAGTCTGAATTTGGCAATAAGGAGTTCATGGTCTGTGCCATAGTCAGTTCCTGGTCTTGTTTTTGTTGACTGTATAGAGCTTCTCCATCTTTAGCTGCAAGGAATATAATCATTCTGATTTCGGTATTCCCTTAGTCTTAAAATAAATATATGTAAGAATCACCTTGAGAGCTTGCCCTGTCCTAAAATATTCTTATTTAGTAGTTCCACAGTTGGAGATAAAGTTTGTGAGTTATTTTTATCAAGTAACTCAGGTGATACCACCAGAAATCTGCAGAATTGGAAAAAGAGTGCTCTAGGTTCTGTGGCAGTGGGTTGAGTAGATTCTCAGGAAAGAAAGTTAAATGTCAGTGTCTTCTCAGGACATTCAGTATCATTCTGGATATAAAAGCAAATGTCATAAAGATCAAAAGAATTTCTAAATAAGTAATGGCTCTTCTTTTCCTAATTCTTTTTTCTCTTGGGTCACATAGTCCTCAAATGCAGTTCACATTAGATAGCAAAGTAGAGATTGCTCATTGACCCCAGTATCCACTGTCCATTTATTCCTTAGAAAACTCACCCAGGATTTTATATCAATTTGGGTTGCTTAGCATAAAGGCTCTGTGTCCCAACATACATGAAAGGGTTGAAGACTTGTAAATAAATATTGTCCAAATTTTGCCTTAAAATTCAAGTGGCCAGTCATAGTCTTTGAGTGGAGTTGCATGTAACAAATACATTAGATATCAGGCTTCTTGGACATGGACATTCTGAAAGTGTTTACTTCCTTATTACTTATCCTTCAAGACTGTAACAGGCATGAAACACAGCAGACTAAAATATTCAAGTGAATGCCTTTTTTCAAATCTATTTTCAATTAAATATTACTTTTTAAATTTAAAAATTAAATCAGAACCCAATGTTTACATTTGTCACTGAAAGAATGAGAGTGAATTGCCACCACTGAAATTCTCTTAGAAATAATTCATGTAGTGAAGTTCTTTGCTAGTTATGGCTATCACCAATGCAATTAAATTAGATTAAAGTTGCAAACATAATTATACAGTAGTTTTCTAGCATGTTAACTGGCAATTCTTTGGTAGATAGGGGTTATTATTTGGGAATAACCTTATAACTACTAAAATGGGAATTTAAATTGTAGCTTCACTCTAGTTTATAGGTAATTCATATCTATATGCAAGCCAAAGGCAGGGGTGGGAAGAGAAGAAATTCATTTAATATTATATTGTGCCATTAATAATTGACATAGCAGATAAAATTAAAATAAGCATTTTATTCTTGGCGATAAAAGTTCAGGCCTCTTCTGAGGCTCCATTTCCCCAGATCATAAATACAGGGACTTTTTCCAAATTCTGACAGCAAGTTCTTTAATTAGATAAAAAATCTTGTAAGATAGTGACACAATTCTTAACTATTTATTTTCATATTTAATTATATTCTTTGCTGTGTAAAAACTACTGGTTATTCAAATGCAGTAGTGAACATTACATAAATCTTGATTATTTAATTTGCAAAAACATAGTTAATATACTTTGCAGTGTTTCAGAAAACAGGATGTACAAACAAAAGTATGAATATATTTGTTCTCTCCCTTTTTACCTTACATATATAAATGATATCTACTTCAGAAATTTTCTAAGCAATTGGCATTTTTTCAGATGAAAATCAATAATCTAGTTGCAGTTTGGTGAATTTGTAACTATTTGCCACAACGTTCATGAGACCCTTTCCTTCTAGGTTTTCCCAGCAGCACATTATCCTGGTTCTCCACCATCTCAGCTTGTTCTCTGTTTTCTTCAAGAACTCCTTATTTTTCCCATTCCCTAATTATGAGAGGTACATCATCCTCAATGTCTGTTCTGGTCTTGTAGACTGCTGACTTCATCTTTGTCTTTAAGATTAACTCACATGTTTAAATCACAAAATATCACATCACCTTCAATTTTCAGTATGGATTTCTTTCTGCCTTGTTCATTTGCACCAGAATTGAAGCCAGAATCATTCAACATGGAATACATCCAAGCTGGGAACTAATTTTCCTTCCCTCTTCCACATTCTAAATCAGCTTGCTCTTCAGAGTGCCAATTTCATTTCATTCCACTATTTTTTTTTTAAGTGTCCTGATAAAACACAGGAGAAATGGACTTAATCCCTAAATCAGGAAAATCCTCTGGAAGAAGAAATGACTACCCATTCCAGTATTCTTGCCTGAGTAATCCCATGGACAGAGGCCTGACAGCCTACAGTCCATTGGGTCACAGAGTCGGACCCGAAAGGGCAACTGAGTATGCATGCACATCTTGCTAAAAACATTTCATGGCCATTTATGTGTACTTAAACATTTATCACTGCCATCATCTAATCATTACCAGTTCTGTTTATTCAAAAATTTCGACCTCAAATTAAGTTAGCAATGAAAAGTTATTATGGTCCTTCTCTCATCTCATATTTAATTATTTTAAAACATTTTCATTTTGTTTTGAAGATTGCACTTTTAAATATCACATTACTTGCTTAAAGGCTTCCCTGGTGGCTCAGTCAGTAAAGAATCTGCCTACATTGCAGGAGACCATCTGTAGTACAGAAGACCTGAGTTCAATCCCTGGGTCTGGAAGATCCCCTGAAGAAGGAAATGGCAACCCACTCTAGTATTCTTGCCTGGAAAATTCCATGGACAGAGGAGCCTGGTGGGCTACAGTCCATGGGTTGCAAGAGTTGGACATGACTTAGCAACTAAACCACCAACCACCACCATTACTTGCTTGAAGCATAAATCATTGCAATCAACCTTAAGCTGAAATGTTAAATTTGCTGATTTATCTCTGTAATTTATAAGAAAAGATACCAGAATACCAAATTCATTTTATTTGAAAATAATCATTTGGAAAATAGGAAGAAAATGTAATTAATCTATACATTTTGATTTAGATTGATCAGCATTCCTTATAGCATTAGCATTCCTTGTATCATTCAAATTGAATGGATTTGTATACATTAATTTAGCTAATATAGTTTTTAATAATGTAAATGCATTATTATGACAGCACAATTATTTTCCATTTTATTTTCAACTCAAACTATACCACCTAAGCAAAATTGCATAGACTATATATTTTTAGGGAGAGATTGTCATGGAATAGAATACTATTTAAATATGTGTTTCAGCTTTCACTTCATCCCTTCTCCAATATTCCTCACTATTTCTACTATTTCTACGTTTTCTACCATTCCCTGAAAAGCTGCTGGTTGAAAAGGCATAAGGAAACTGGGCTAATGCCATTACACTTTATAGTAGAGTTGAAAGCCTGGAAAGCAAACTGAAAGTTACCAAAAGCTACTAGAGTTTCAGATCAACACAAAAACCCTAACTTCATCTTAACATATTCTTTAAAATCCATCAAAATAGCTTTGTCTTGATTTCAGAAATAAGTTTTTAACTCATAGTGAAGTTCATTTTCTGAAATATTGCCAACTATTTTAACTCAGACAGTGGCAATCAAAGTACATTATTCTGATCATTAATGATAATATATGAATACAGTTGACCCATCAATGGGTTCTTGAAACTGCACAGAAAGGCTCAGAATTTGCTGGTAAGGTTGTTTTGAATAGTAATTTTTGAACTGGAACAGTTACCCACTCTGATCGAACGTGACCTGTTCAGATGGGCCTTCCCTAACTGTGTGCATGCACACATGTTCAGTCATGTCTGACTCTTTGCAACCCCATGGACAGTAACCTGCCAGCCTCCTCTGATTATGGGATTCTCCAGGCAAGAATACTGGAGCGAGTAGCTATTTCCCCCTGCAAGGGATTTTCCTGACCCAGGAACCTTCATCTCTGGCATCTCCTGCACTGACAAGCAGATTCTTTACCACTGAGCCATCTGTGGAACCAAGGAGGCCTTCAGGTTGTCATGGTTTAAAGTCTTTGTAGCCTTCACAAGCAAAACCTAAGCCAGTAAATGCCTCAAGGTTAAGAACTCAAAACCTAAGGACAAATAGTAACAAATAGTCAACTTGACTCTCCAGAAAACTACAAGAGCTTAAGCCATAGCCAACCAAATAATTTTCTTGCTATGCTTTGACCATTTCTCTATAAATGGTTTTCCCTGAACTCTGGCCTGGTGGAATTCTCCTACCATTTCTGGTTTGGGACTACTCAATTTTAATCTGTTTTTACTAAAAAGCAAAACCAAAAATCCCTCAACTCTTTAAAATTTTTAATATGCTCCAGTATCTTTTAACATATCTAAGTGTGCCTGTCACCTTTTATGCTACTTAAATTTTTTCACAGCACTTATTATAACCTAAAATATTTATGTACTTGTTTATTGTCTATCATCATATCAACAATGAAAAGTGGATGTGGGAACATGTCTCATCTATCTCTGCAGTAGAGCTAAGTGTTCTAAAATGGTTTTGAATGAAGTAAGGAATATTTCCCAAGTTTTATTTTTTTCATAAAATTGAATTACTGCTGTTAATGTCATCTAATTTAAACATTTTTGAAAGACCAAGGACATACATATATCATCAGCATCATATCATCACATTTAAAGTAGGGTGATATCTCAAAATTCCCATCATGAAAATAGATAACTACTACATATAAAACTCATTGTAATGTAACAAAGTTTGCAGAAAAGTAAGCATACAAGATAATAAGATTTATATAATAAAATGCACCTTAGATAAAGTAAATCGATTTTGCGATATCATTACAAGTTGTTGAATACTGTATGATCTAGATTAAAAAGTGAGTCTGAACACAGTTAACATCATAATCCTTCTGGGAATATTTACAGTATTCTATTACTGAGGCCACACTTAAGGAATCCTTGTTAAAATAGTTTTGTATATAAACTGAGGCTCAGTATTTTTGCAAAGCTCCCCACAATGATTCTAATTCAATATCCTCATCGCTATTATATTTCTATCTTTTTTCTAAAATAACATTTTGAATTCTAGTTTTCCAAAATTTCCTTCACTTTGTATTTCACATTGCATATGCTACTCTTTCTTTAAAATTAATTTTTATTGGAGTATAATTGCTTCACAATGTTGTGTTAGTTTCTACTGTACAGCAAAAGGAATCAACTCTACATGCATGTATTTCCCCTCCCTTTTGGATTTCCTTCCCATTCAGGTTACCACAATGCAATAAGTAGAGTTCCCTCTGCTATATAGTGTGTTCTCATTAGTTATCTATGTTATACATAGTAGCAGTAGTATAAATGTGTCAATCTGAATCTCTCAGTTCCTTTCACCACCTCTCTTCACCCTAGGTATCCATTATCTGATTTGTATCCATTTTTCTAGATTCCACATATATACATTAATATACAATACATGCTTTTCTCTTTGTGACTTACTTCACTCTGTGTGACACTCTCTAGATCCACCCATGTCTCTGCAAATGACCCAATTTTGTTCCTTTTAATGACTGAATAATATTCTGTTGTATACACATGTGTCACATCTTCATACATTCCACTGTTATTGGACTTTTAGGTCTGGCTATTGTGGCATCCAGTCCCACCACTTCATGGGAAATAGATGGGGAAACAGTGGAAACAGTGTCAGACTTTATTTTTCTGGGCCCCAACATCACTACAGATGGTGACTGCAGTCATGAAATTAAAAGACACTTACTCCTTGGAAGGGAAGTTATGACCAACCTAGATAGCATATTCAAAAGCAGAGACATTACTTTGCCAACAAATGTCCATCTAGTGAAGGCTATGGTTTTCCTGTGGTCATGTATGGATGTGACAGTTGGACTGTGAAGAAGGCTGAGCGCTGAAGAATCGATGCTTTCGAACTGTGGTGTTGGAAAAGACTCTTGAGAGTCCCTTGGACTGCAAGGAGATCCAACCAGTCCATTCTGAAGGAGATCAGCCCTGGGATTTCTTTGGAAGGAATGATGCTAAAGCTGAAACTCCGGTACTTTGGCCACCTCATGCGAAGAGTTGACTCATTGTTAAAGACTCTGATACTGGGAGGGATTGGGGGCAGGAGGAGAAGGGGACGACAGAGGATGAGATGCCTGGATGGCATCATTGACTCAATGGACGTGAGTCTGAGTGAACTCCGGGAGTTGGTGATGGACAGGGAGGCCTGGAGTGCTGCGATTCATGGGGCCGCAAAGAGTCGGACACGACTGAGCGACTGATTTGATCTGATTGTAAATAGTGATGCTATGAACCTTGGGGTGCATGCATCTTTTTGAATTGTGCTTTTCTCTGGGTATATGCCCAGTAGTGGGATTACTGGGTCATTTGTTAGTTCTATTTTTAGATTTTTAAGGAACGTCAATACTGTTCTCCATAGTCCCTGTATCAATTTACATTCCCACCAAAAGTACATGACGGTTCCCTTTTCTCCACACCCTCTCCAGCATTTATTGTTTGTAGATTTTTTTTGATTATAAAGCATTCTGACCAGTGTGAGGTGATATCTCATTGTAGTTTTGATTTGCATGTCTCTGCAAGAAGATCCTGGTGGGCTGCCGTCTATGGGGTTGCACAGTCGGACACGACTGAAGTGACTTAGCAACAGCAGCAGCGAGAAGATCCAACCAGTCCATTCTAAAGGAGATCAGTCCTGGGTGTTCATTGGAAGGACTGATGCTGAAGCTGAAACCCCAATACTTTGGCCACCTCATGGGAAGAGTTTACTATTGGAAAAGACTCTGATGCTGGGAGGGATCGGAGGTAGGAGGAGAAGGGGACGACAGAGGATGAGATGGCTGGATGGCATCACTGACTCTATGGACTGAGTCTGAGTGAACTCCGGGAGTTGGTGATGGACAGGGAGGCCTGGCGTGTTGCGATTCATGGGGTTGGAAAGAGTCGGACAGGACTGAGCAACTGATCTGAACTGAATAATTATGAATGTGAAAGTGAAAGTGAAGTCACTCAGTTGTGTCCGACTCTTTGCGACCCGTGGACTATAGCCCACCAAGCTCCTCCGTTCATGGGATTCTCCAGGCAAGAATACTGGAGTGGGTTGCCATTTCCCAAAGAGACATGCAAATAAGTTCATATGCTATTATTTTCTATCACATGTTCTAAAATTGAATTCCTTTGTTTTCACTCATATGAAAGAAAAATAACAATTGAAAAAATAATTAAGAAATTCCCTGGAGGTCCCATTGTTACCACTCCATGCTTCCAGTGTAGGAGGCACAGTTTTGATCCCTGGTCACTGAAATAAGATCCCACAGGCTATGAGGTATGGCCAAAAAAATTTTTTTAATCATTTTTTTCATAAAATGAAATATGATTTACCATTATATGTGAGACTGGTGGTTTCAACTTTCACAAAATACTTTAAAAAAAAAAAACTAGGTTATTTTTACTTAAAATATTTCTGTTGAAAATTTGGAACATTTTATATGTTATGTGTAAGCTCTAGCTGACTTATCTTTGGGTTGTTTGACAAAACATTATTGAAATAATCTTACTACAATTCAATACTTACCTATGACAGCGTGGTCTACTGATTATTTTCACTAAATTGATGAGGTAACAATTTGTTATTTCAGATGAAAACTATGAGAAAAGCATAAATGTCTTGGTAATAAAAGAAGAAACACACTGAGTATACTGTCTCTATACTCCTGAAATTTTACACAGCATAGACACCAACCTAAAATGAGTGTTACTGTTTATGGTGCAACCTCTGAATACTTTAGCTATTAGTAAAATATGTGAGAAACGTGGCTGTATAAGACAAAATTGGATAATGGTGCTTGCTTTCTTCAATTTTCTTGAGTTTTGACACCACAATTTAAGAGTTTACCTGGTCCCGGGGAGTATGTAACACTATCTTTAGACTACTTCTCTAAATTAGTGCTTTATTAAAGTATCAAAGGAATTTCCTTCCAAAACAATATATATTGCCTTTATGAGTGTGCATGCACACATTGTGTGTGTGTGTATAGTACAGCCCTTAATCCATGCAATTTAAGATCATAGTAACAAGCCAGCCTAAATACTCCTTTCAGAATCTCATTTTGTTTTTATCCCAAATATGTTTGGAGCTTTGATCATAGATGGTTGCTCTGTTTCAGGCCAATAAAATAGACCAATTAATGCTGTTCACGCTCTCTCACCTTAGTCTCTGGATGGCTGCTTTCTCTAACAATGCCAGGACTCTGATTACATTGTAGTGGTAAGAGTGATTTAAATCCAAGTAGAGAAGAAGCTTTCCAACTGTTCACACATCATAGGAACCTTGACATTTCCTATGAAATGCCATTAAGTGGACCCCTGCAGCAGTGACTTATTGTGCTAAAAGACGGGGCCTATCTGGCTGTTATAGTCACAAAACTTTATACATTCACTTACTTTGTACAGTAGTAAGGATTAAAGTTAATTTTTTTTTCAGTTTTTACAATATCTAAATGGCCTAACTGAATTCTATTAAATGTTTAATTAGTCAAGTTATTTAAATCTTCTAATACTGAACCTTGATTTTTTTTTTTTAAATGAGTCTTTTAACTTTTAAAAAGTGATATTTTAGACAGTTTCATTTAGGTACAATTTACATACAGTGAAATGGCTTTCCTGGTGGCTCAGTGATAAAGAATTCATTTGCCAATGCAGAAGACATTCGTTTGATCCCTGGGTTGGGAAGATCCCCTTGAGGAGGAAATGGCAACCCACTCCAGCATTCTTGCCTGGGAAATCTCATGGACAAAAGGGCCTGGTGGGCTACAGTCCATAGAGTTGCAAAGAGTCAGACACAACTGAGCAACTAAACAACAACAATCAATCAAATTCACTGTTTTATGTGTATAAGTCAATGATTTTAAATAAATGTAGTGTTGTGCAACCAGTACAGCAGTCCAATTTTAAATCCATCATTTAAAAAATATCATTTGTGTCTGTTCGCAGTTAACTGTTTGTCTCTACCTTGGCTGCAGGCAATTACTAACCTATTCATATTTTATATATCTAGAGATTTGCTTTTTCATATAAATGCAATCATACAATATATGGTGTTTTGGGTAAGATTTCTTTCATAAATATTATGTTTGTAAGATCTGTATTATAGATGTGCTTTTTTGATCTTTATTGTTGAATAGTATATTTCATTGCTTGGAAATACTACACTGGTTTATCTGTTCACTAGATGGACATCTGAATTATTCCTGGTTTTTTGGATTTTATGAGTAATTCTGCTAAAAACATTCCCGTAATAATACTTGTGTGGACATATGTTTTGATTTTTTCTAGGTGGATCCTAAAGATGGAATTGCTTTGTTGTATAGTAAATGTATGTGTGTTTTTTTTTTTAAAGAAACTGTCAAATTTTCTTTTTCAAAGTGTCTGCTTCATTTTTCTGTTTTTACCTGCAAAATATGAAGGTTCCAGGGTTATCTAGTGGTAGAAACCACATGGAGAACAAGTCCCCATCAACTGACGTAGTTAACTGCCAGGCATGCGCATGATGCAAGCAAGTTGAGCATAAACCTTCCAAGCTGAGCTCAGTCCAATTTAGAGTATCATGAGTAAATATATGCATATAAATCTGGTTTTAAATATCATTATGTCCCATAAAATCTTACTTGTTGCTAATTCATATAAAGAATATTCTTCCCTAGTGGCTCAGCAGTAGAGAATCTACCTGCCAATGCAGGAGACATGGGTTTGATCCCTGGGTCAGGAAGATTCCCTGGAGAAGGAAGTAGCAACCTACTCCAGTATTCTTGCCTGGGGAAATTCCATGGACAGAGGAGCCTGGCTGGCTACAGTCCATGGAGGTGGTAAAGAGTCAGATGCAACTGAGCAACTAAACAACAACATAAAGAATATTGGATCATGTGACAGTTTTGTGGTACGTAGCAGTTGCTGTTCCTAAAGAACATTTCTGCTTTTGGGCTATTGGCGTTTCCCCTGGAAATTGTTGGTTATCAGTACTGCTGCTGACTTAAATATCAAGGGCATGGAAAAGAATATGATCTTTTGCAAGCAGTAGTATCCTTTTGACTCTGCCAATGAGAGCCACCAGCACAGTGTTGGAGGCTGGGACAAGACAACCCCATTCTACTTCTAACTCCTTCACTGAGTGCAGTGTTAAGTTCTGACACTGCATTGATTCACTTCTTCAGTGACAACAACAAAAAAAAAACCATGATGCTCTTGCAAATGCCAAGAGCACCTTTGATACAGATGGCTATGGCCTCCTGAAACAGTAGAAGGACCTTCTTTCTTGTATTTTCTGATCTTTAAATAAGATTGCCCAGGCCGTTTTTTAACCCTTCCCTCTAACTTTTCTGATAATTTTGCCACCCAACTCATTGCATTAAATTTCTGTGCATGAAATGTCAAGAGTAGGTTCATAGTGTTCTGACCAGTCCCTGACTGATACTTAGTGAAATGCCCCCTGAAAATCAATTTGAAGAAGCTTCCCTGTCCAACCCCAAAGATAGAGACATATTTTACTGACACAGCTGTTTTAATACATATTTTGACAGATTTGTCATAATCTGACAAATTTGTTTTCTGTTAAACAGGAACTTACCTGGGAACAATAACACGTTAGGTTGTATTGAAGGAAGAAATGCTCCCCGGGTTTCAACTGCCACCTGCTTATCCTGTTTCTAGAACAACATGAGTTCTTTTTAACTCAAATAATGGCAGAGTGGGACAAAACAGTTACACGTTCTCTAAGTTCTTCAAATTTTGTTCCTAAATTGAAAACTTTAAACATCAAATCTCCTCCACCCCACCTCTTGCCTATTTTACTTGTTCCATCAAAGCTTACTCACCCTTTCCTTATGGAAATCTTCTTCCCTGACCTTTCTGATTAGGTATATACCTCCACCCAAACATTTCACAGAACCATGGGTCTTTTTTCCTGCTATAGTGATGTAATTTTATAGTTATTTGTATGATTATTGAATTTGAGGTTGTCCCTACTACTTACCTGTAAATTTCAGGACTATGAAACCATTCATTTGATCATTTTTGTTATTCTCACCATGAAATCTCCCTGTTAATTGACAATTTGAATTCTAGCTTGATATTCTGTTGTCTTTCTCCACCTTGTGAAAGTCATTCCATCTCTATACTTCAGTATCCTAATTCACTTAAGAGCTATGTTACTTTAAGCATATATGTAATTTGCTAAGCTTCAGTTTAGTCATTTATTAGCAGTATAAGTTAGGGAGAATTTAAAATCCTCCTTAGTCACCATTGTCATAGGAATAGGATACAGTGTTATTTGGAGGCTAAAAATTAATATGATATGATTACCATAGTGCTTTGTACTTGATAAGTGCTCTAGAAAGGTTATATTTTTCTCTTTTTCTTTTTAATGGAGATAATAACCTAACAGTTGCTGTGATAATTACATTTTAAATAATAAAATCTATGAAATGTATAGATTGCATAGATTTACCTTTAATAGTTGAATCACAATACATTAAAATTATAGTAGTTTGATATGATAGGAGCAGTCTTCATTGTAGGGAACTGTCTTTACTGTTAGGTGAAAGTGTAGTCACATGAGATGATATCACATTGAAGGTTCTATTTTGGGTTTTGCCATTCAGTTCAGTTCAGTCACTCAGTCATGTCCAACTCTTTGCGACCCCATGAATTGCAGCATGCCAGGCCTCCCGCTTCATCACCAACTCCCGGAGTTCACTCAGACTCACGTCCATTGAGTCAGTGATGCCATCCAGCCATCTCATCCTCTGTTGTCCCCTTCTCTTCCTGCCCCCAATCTCTCTCAACATCAGGGTCTTTTCCAATGAGAACTCTTCGCATGAGGTGGCCAAAGTACTGGAGTTTCAGCTTTAGCATCATTCCTTCCAAAGAAATCCCAGGGCTGATCTCCTTCAGAATGGACTGGTTGGATCTCCTTGCAGTCCAAGGAACTCTCAAGAGTCTTCTCCAACACCACAGTTCAAAAGCATCAATTCTTCGGCTCTCAGCTTTCTTTACAGTCCAACTCTCACATCCATATATGACTGCTATTAAGTATCACTAATTAACAATGGGGTAATAGTGATAAGAGGATTAATTATAACAATAGAACTACTATTTATAAGGAAGGTCTACCATGTGCCAAAAGCTATCAAAAGTAATCCTAAGTGGTTAGTCAGACAAGATCTTGAGCTCATTGTTATCGTTCAGTCACTCAGTTGTGTTCTTTGTGACCCCATGGACTGCAGCACGCCAGGCTTCCCTGTCCTTCACTATCTCCTGGGCTCAAATTCATCTCTATTGAGTTGATGAGTTCCATCTAACTATCTCATCCTCTGCTGCCACCTCCTCCTTTGTCTTCCATCTTTCCTAGCATTAGGGTCTTTTCTAATGAATTGATTCCTCACATCAGGTGGCCAAAGTATTGGAACTTCAGCATCAGTCCTTCCAGTGAATATCCATAGTTGGTTTCCTTTAGGATTGACTGGTTTGATCTCCTTGCTGTCCAAAGGACACTCAAGAGTCTTCTCTAGCACCACATTTCAAGAACATAAATTCTTTTTTATGGTCCAGTTCTGGAGTAACAAGCAAATTTGGCCTTGGAATACAGAATGAAGCAGGGCAAAGACTAATAGAGTTTTGCCAAGAAAATGCACTGGTCATAACAAACACCCTCTTCCAACAACATAAGAGAAGACTCTATACATGGACATCACCAGATGGTCAACACTGAAATCAGATTGATTATATTCTTTGCAGCCAAAGATGGAGAAGCTCTATACAGTCAGCAAAATAAGACCAGGAGCTGACTATGGCTCAGACTATGAACTTTTTATTGCCAAATTCAGACTTAAATTGAAGAAAGTAGGGAAAACCACTAGACCATTCAGGTATGACATAAATCAAATCCCTTATGATTAAACAGTGGAAGTGAGAAATAGATTTAAGGGCCTAGATATAATAGATAGAGTGCCTGATGAGCTATGGAATGAGGTTCGTGACATTGTACAGGAGACAGGTCAAGACCATCCCCATGGAAAAGAAATGCAAAAAACAAAATGGCTGTCTGGGGAGGCCTTACAAATAGCTGTGAAAAGAAGAGAAGGGAAAAGCAAAGGAGAAAAGGAAAGATATAAGCATGTGAATGCAGAGTTCCAAAGAATAGCAAGAAGAGAGAAGAAAGCCTTCTTCAGTGATCAATGCAAAGAAATAGAGGAAAACAACAGAATGGGAAAGACTAGGGATCTCTTCAAGAAAATCAGAGATACCAAAGGAACATTTCATGCAAAGATGGGCTCGATAAAGGACAGAAATTGTATGGACCTAACAGAAGCAGAAGATATTAAGAAGAGGTGGCAAGAATACACAGAAGAACTGTACAAAAAAGATCTTCATGACCCAGATAATCACGATGGTGTGATCACTGACCTAGAGCCAGACATCCTGGAATGTGAAGTCAAGTGGGCCTTAGAAAGCATCACTACGAACAAAGCTAGTGGAGGTGATAGAATTCCAGTTCAGCTATTCCAAATCCTGAAAGATGATGCTGTGAAAGTGCTACACTCAATATGCCAGCAAATTTGGAAAACTCAGCAGTGGCCACAGGACTGGAAAACGTCAGTTTTCATTCCAATCCCAAAGAAAGGCAATGCCAAAGAATGCTCAAACTACCGCACAATTGCACTCATCTCACACGCTAGTAAAGTAATGCTCAGAATTCTCCAAGCCAGGCTTCAGCAATATGCGAACTAGGAACTTCTGATGTTCAAGCTGGTTTTAGAAAAGGCAGAGGAACCAGAGATCAAATTGCTAACATGTGCTGGATCATGGAAAAAGCAAGAGAGTTCCAGAAAAACATCTATTTCTGCTTTATTGACTATGCCAAAGCCTTTGACTATGTGGACCACAATAAACTGTGGAAAATTCTGAAAGAGATGGGAATACCAGACCACCTGATCTGCCTCTTGAGAAATCTGTATGCAGGTCAGGAAGCAACAGTTAGAACTGGTCACAGAACAACAGACTGGTTCCAAATAGGAAAAGGAGTACATCAAGGCTGTATATTGTCACCCTGTTTATTTAATTTATATGCAGAGTACATCATGAGAAACTCTGGACTGGAAGAAACACAAGCTAGAATCAAGGTTGCTGGGAGAAATATCAATAACCTCAGATATGCAGATGACACCACCCTTATGGCAGAAAGTGAAGAGGAACTCAAAAGCCTCTTGATGAAAGTGAAGGTGGAGAGTGAAAAAGTTGGCTTAAAGCTCAACATTCAGAAAACGAAGATCATGGCATCCAGTCCCTTCACTTCTTGTGAAATAGATGGGGAAACAGTGGAAACAGTGTCAGACTTTATTTTTGTGGGCCCCAACATCACTGCAGATGGTGACTGCAGCCATGAAATTAAACGATGCTTACTCTTGGAAGGAAAGTTATGACCAACTTAGATAGCATATTCAAAAGCAGAGACATTACTTTGCCAACAAAGGTCCGTCTAGTCAAGGCTATGGTTTTTCCTGTGGTTGTGTATGGATGTGAGAGTTGGACTGTGAAGAAGGCTGAGCGCCTAAGAACTGATGCTTTTGAACTATGGTGTTAGAGAAGACTCTTGAGAGTCCCTTGGACTGCAAGAAGATCCAACCAGTCCATTCTGAAGGAGATCAGCCCTGGGATATCTTTGGAAGGAATGATGCTAAAGCTGAAACTCCAGTACTTTGGCCACCTCATGCGAAGAGTTGACTCATTGGAAAAGACTCTGATGCTGGGAGGGATTGAGGGCAGGACGAGAAGGGGGCGACAGAGGATGACACGGCTGGATAGCATCACTGACTCGATGGACGTGAGTCTGAGTGAACTCCAGGTGTTGGTGATGAACAGGGAGGCCTTGGATGCTGAGATTCATGGGGTACAAAGACGCAGACACAACTGAGCGACTGATCTGATCTGATCTGATGGTCGAGTCCTTACATCCAAATATGACTACTGGAAAAACTACAGCTTTGACTTTGCGAATCTTTGTCAGCAAAGTGATATCTCTGCTTTTTAATATGCTGTCTAGGTTTGTCGTAGCTTCTTCCAAGGGGCAAGCATCTTTTAATTTCATGGCCGCCGTCACCATCTGCAGTGATTTTGGAGCCCAGAAAAATAAAATCTGTCACTGATTCTACTTTTTCCCCTTCTATTTGCCATGAAGTAATGGGGCTGGATATCATGATTTTAGTTGTTTGAATGTTGAGTTTCAAGGCAGATTTTTCACCCTCATCAAGAGGCTCTTTAGTTCCTCTTCACTTTCTGTCATTAGAGGGGATATCTGAGGTTGTTGATTTTTCTCCCAGTGTTTGATTCCAACTTGTGATTCATCCAGCCTGGCATTTCTCATGATACATTCTGAATATAAGTTAAATAAGCCGGGTGACAGTATTCAGCCTTATTGTGCTCCTTTCCCAATTTTGAACCAGTTTTTCCATGTCCCGTTATAACTGTTGCTTCTTGTCCTGCATTCAGGTTTTTTGGGAAATGGGTGAAGTGGTCTGGTATTCCTGTCTCTTTAAGAATTTTCCAGTTTGTTGTGATCCACATAGTCAATGAAGCAGAACTAGACGTTTTTCTGGAATTCCTTTGCTTTCTCTATGATTCAGTGAGTGTTGGCAATTTGATATCTGGTTCTTCTGCCTTTTCAAAATCCAGCTTGTACATATAGATGTTCTTGGTTCACGTACTCCTGAAGCCTAGCTTGAAGGATTTTGACAATAACCTTTCTAGCATATGAAATGAGCACAGTATTGCCGTTGTTTGAACATTTTTTGACATTTCCCTTCTTTGGGATTGGAATAAAACTGGGCTTTTCTAATCCTGTGGCCACTGCTGAGTTTACCAAATTAGCTGACATATTGAATGCAGCACTTTAAAATCCTAAAGATGGTTCTGTTAAATACCTTAACTGGAATTTCATCACCTCCTCTTGAGGTCATACTGACCATATATTAACATTTTATCCTTGGAGAATATTTAACCACCTCCAGACTCTTTTTCTTCACTAATAAAATGAGATTATAACAATTCTTATTCTCTTATGTGGTGGGGAATAAAACGATATAATTTATATTCAATCTCAGTATAGTGTTGACTGGAGCAGGCAGTGGTAACCCACTCCAGTATTCTTGCCTGGAGAATCCTACGGACAGAGGAGCCTGGTGGGCTATAGTCCATAGGGTTGAAAAGAGTTGGACATGACTGAAGGAATTGAGCCACACACATACTATTGGATCCACTGTAGAGCCTCAGTATGTGTTGACATTGATGTTGGTGCTGGTATTCATACTTCTGTATCATACCTGACTTCAGAGCCTCCTGAAGTTTTTCTCCCACTTGATCTATTTAACCAGTTTCTATACTTTCCTAAAGTGAAAGTGAAAGTCACTCAGTCATGTCTTACTCTGCAACCCCATGAGCTATACAGTCCATGGAATTCTCCAGGCCAGAATACTGAAGTGGGTAGCCTTTCCCAACCCAGGGATAAAACTCAGGTCTCATGCATTGCAGGGAGATTCTTTACCAGCTGAGCCACAAGGGAAGCCCAGTAGTCATGTATGGATGTGAGAGTTGGACTATAAAGAAAGCTGAGAGCTGAAGAATTGATGCTTTTGAACTGTGGTGTTGGAGAAGACTCTTGAGGGCCCTATGGGCTGCAAGTAGATCCAACCAGTCCATCCTAAAGGAAATTAAGTCTGGAACATTCACGGTAAGAACTGATGCTGAAGCTGAAACTCCAATACTTTGGCCACCTGATGCGAAGAACTGACTCATTTGAAAAGCCCCTGATGCTGGGAAAAATTTAAGGCAAGAAAGAGAAGGAGACAACAGAAGATGAGATGGTTGGATGGCATCACCGACTCAATGGACTTGAGTTTGAGTAAACTCTGGGAGTTGGTGATGGACAAGGAGGACTGGCATGCTGCAGTCCATGGGGTTGCAAAGAATTGGACACGACTGAGGATCACAATAAACTGTGGAAAATTCTGAAAGAGATGGGAATACCAGACCACCTGACCTGCCTCTTGAGAAACCTGTATGCAGGTCAGGAAGCAACAATTAGAACTGGACATGGAACAACAGACTGGTTCCAAATAGGAAAAAGAGTACATCAAGGCTGTATATTTTCACCTATTTAACTTATATGCAGAGTACATCATGAGAAATGCTGGGCTGGAAGAAGCACAAGCTGGAATCAAGATTGCCGGGAGAAATATCAATAACCTCAGATACGCAGATGACACCACCCTTATGGCAGAGTAAAGAAGAAGTAAAGAGCCTCTTAATGAAAGTGAAAGAGGAGTGACAAAGTTGGCTGAAAACTCAACCCTCAGAAAACGAAGATCATGGAATCTGGTCCCATCACTTCATGGGAAATAGATGCAGAAAAACTGGAAACAGTGACAGACTTTATCTTTTTGGGTTCCAAAATCACTGTCAATGGTGACTGCAGGCATGAAATTAAAAGATGCTTGCTCTTTGGAAGGAAAGTTATGACCAACCTAGACAGCATATTAAAAAGCAGAGACATTACTTTGCCAACAAAGGTCCATCTAGTTAAAGCTATGGTTTTTCCAGTAGTCATGTATGGATGTGAGAGTTAGACTACAGAGAAAGCTGAGCACTGAAGAACTGATGCTTTTGAACTGTGGTGTTGGAGAAGACTCTTGAGAGTCCCTAGGACTGCAAGGAGATCCAACCAATTCATCCTAAAGGAGATCAGTCCTGGGTGTTCATTGGAAGGACTGATGTTGAAGCTGAAACGCCAACACTGTGGCCACCTCATGCGAATAAGTGATTCATTGGAAAAGACCCTGATGCTGGTAAAGATTGAAGGCCGGAGGAGAAGGGGATAACAGAGGATGAGATGGTTGGATGGCATCACCAACCCAATGGACATGAGTTTGGGTAAACTCTGGGAGTTGGTGATGGACAGGGAGGCCTAGTGTGCTGTGGTTCATGGGGTCACAAAGAGTCAGACACCACTGAGCGACTGAACTGAACTGATACTTCCCTAGTATGCATACTTTTCCATAAAATGTAACTTTTTCATTGTTTTTCTAAACACGTCGTCCAAATCCCATGTAAGTCTGCTCACACATGTCAGAGGCTTTGGCTGCCTCTGATGGCAGATTGAAGAGAGAGCCAAATGGGGCCAGCTGTACTCCTCTAGTCTGGCTCTTTGACATAGCCTTCTTTCCTTTGATGCTCAGTTCAGTTCTGTTTTATGAAATTAGTTTCTCTGATTGTTTTAACCCATTTCAATACTTAGCAGGTATTAACACCTCACTCGGAGAAGGCAATGGCATCCCACTCCAGTACTCTTGCCTGGAAAATCCCATGGACGGAGGAGCCTGGTAGGCTGCAGTCCATGGGGTCGCTGGGAGTCGGACAAGACTGAGCGACTTCACTTTCACTTTTCACTCTCATGCATTGGCAACCCACTCCCGTGTTCTTGCCTGTAGAATTCCAGGGAAGGGGAAGCTGCCGTCTATGGGGTCGCACAGATTCGGACATGACTGAAGCGACTTAGCAGCATCAGCAGCAGCAACACCTCACTGCTTTTGTGTTTTTAATAAGCATAGGGGTCTGGTCCATACAAAAGGGTTAGCAAATGGTATTAACTGGAATCCAGGGATTTTGTTAAGGCCTTTTTTACTTATCAAATATGTCGGAAGAATGGTGACATTTTTCCCCACTAAAATGTCTGTGAGAACTTGGGATAACTGTATGTGTCCATCATGTCCTTCACATATTAGCTCTAGGTCACAAAATATTCATATTTGTGCATCTTTATGCATTTGCAAGTAGAAATTCCTCCAGGACTTTGTAATAGCCTGGCTCAGTCCTCTAACTGTGAGGCTGATCAGGAAATTGAGAATTTGAGGAAACTCAGTGGGAATTACAATGTCCAGTTTAAGTCCAACTGGACATAGTTTTCACTGGGCACAGATAGAACCAAAATATACCACTTTTAACTTGATTCTCCACAGGCTAATTTAGTTTTCCTACCAACTTTTGAAGTTTCAAAAGCATGTTACAGTAAAATCTCCTTCATCAAGTAAAGAACAGGATGCAAAGTGGAATTCCATTGCTGTGTTTAAATAGAGTATCATATTTTTAAAATAATGAGAAATTTTCAAAGAAGAGGACTCATCTATGTGTGCTGAAAACTAATCTGTTTGATTTGCAAATATCATTCTTTCTAATGGGAAAGATTTGAACAAGGTAATTTTAGGCAACAAGACTACTTTAGCTATTTTTGTCTAAATTTAAATTTAAATGAAAGCTCAGCAATCACTCCTTTCAAACTAGTGTTTTTCATTGTTATTAATTTATTTTGTCAACAGTATATTATAGACTAAATCAGTGGTGCTTTTTAAAAATAATATTGTTAAGTAAAGGGTTTATTTTATTTCTTATCTGATTACATAATGCAAGCCACTTCTGAAAGCTTAACAGAAAATTACAAAGGCTTCTCTGGGCCAAGATAGGGGAACTAATTCAATTATAATAACAAGGATTTAAACCCAAGCCATAAGAGTTCTTGCTTTTATTGATTATTTTTCAAGCCTTCTGAAGATTAAAATCAAAAAGCTTTAATGCAGGATTATAGACTAAGCTAATAATCTTAGAAAACCAGTCAATTCAGTAATGTTCGTATGAATTAGAATATTTTAGCAAATATAATTAAAACATTAAAAGTCTAACCTCTGGCAAATAAAAACTTGCAAAATCCAGTGGATCTATAAAAGGAAAATATGTATTAAGTCACATCATTTAGATTTTTGCCACTGTATTGAAGCAGAAATTATATATGAAAATAAAAAATATTTGGTCCTCCTCAGAAAACAAGATAACCAATCTTGGATTTCTCTTTTGTGTTGCACAGCTTCTGATATTTTTATACCTCAGAGTTCACTATAACCCAACAACTGACTGAAAATAACAAACTGCTACTCTTCAGTCAAAAACAGATTGAGCTTACTGATCCATAAAAGTGTAAGGTTAGCAAAGGTGCTTAATACTGTTCTTAAAGGCCTCCCTCTGTCACTCACTATTCTGTTCAGAATCTTCAAGTTCCCATTACTAACTGCTGCTGCTGCTGCTGCTGCTGCTGCTGCTGCTGCTAAGTCACTTCAGTCGTGTCCGACTCTGTGTGACTTCATAGACGGCAGCCCACCAGGCTCCCCCGTCCCTGGGATTCTCCAGGCAAGAACACTGGAGTGGGTTGCCATTTCCTTCTCCAATGCATGAAATGAAAAGTGAAAGTGAAGTCGCTCAGCCGTGTCTGACCCTCAGCGACCCCATGGACTGCAGCCTTCCAGGTTCCTCCGTCCATGGGATTTTCCAGGCATAATAATAGTCAAATACCTTTGTATAAATAATGTGACGTAAAAGTAGGATTGTCCTTTTAGCTGGTTTGTTTCCAAGAAAAGCATGTGCAGAGCATGGGGCTGCTTGTAGGGAGTCGACATTGACTTCTGAACCCTTAAGTTTTGTTTGCGCAGCGCACATTATTAGTCTGGTTCTGGTGCTTCCAGAAGAAAGGAGTAATCTTGACCTGTATCTCCTGGAGGTTTTAGAGATGAAAAAGCTTCATGAGAAAGTCTGTCTTTCCTGTGAAAATTCCAAAGGCACAACAATGACTGTAGCTGCCTCCAATGGCTAAATGCAGAGAACAGCATAGGGTTTGAGCAAGCTACAGTCACACAAGTGGTGGGGCAAGCTGTTTGGTCCTGTTGACCACAGGCATACCTAGTGGAAAGAGGCCAGGACTTGAGTCCTTTGGAAAGAACTGTGGTCACGAGGCCAGACTGGAGGGTCAAAGTCACTTAGAAAGATGCAATATGAGGTGGATCACTGGAAGTCAGGGACTGATAGCGGAGGTGTAAGCTGCCGTTTAGCAGCAGTACGACCTAAACTGGAAAATGCAGAACAGAGATGGGTGAAGTCCTTACAAAACAATCAAAATGAAATAATTAAATGTAAATGAAACAATTCAACATCATCAACCACGTAAGACCTGTCCACCTTTGTTACATTGCCCATTTAGCCTTCCATTTTCAAAAGCTTAAAAAAGCAAGAAGTATACCGAATGGTGGGAGTTGAGGGCAGAAAGTCAGAATCAAGGAGGAAGAGTAAAACAAATACCAAAACTGACCAATAAAACCCACTTGGCCTTATTTACCACTCCCCTACCTTTCTCATGGAAGGGTTTTGAGATTATGGAAATTAGGTGGAAATTCTAGTTTGTATCACACAGTATCGTGTGTTTAGATTTGACCATATTCTATTGTGATTTAAAAAAAATAAACTGAAATAATTAGATTGTCCAATAAGATGCAAACGTAAATAAAAGTGCTTCAGGATTCGTTTGATATATCTCCAGGACAGGGTGGTTAAAAGGAAGTGCTTTAAGAATGCAGTTACTTTTTGTCTCATATACCATAAGTCTAGTTCACTAAAATAGGTGCCTGGAACTCTTTTGATTTTGACATTATGAATCTGATAATATATTTCACGTTCATAAACTTGACTAAGTCTCAAACCACATATGCATTTTCTTTTTTTTTTTTTTATTTTATTTTATTTTTAAATTTTACATAATTGTATTAGTTTTGCCAAATATCAAAATGAATCCGCCACAGGTATAAATGTATACTATGCTACACTGAAAACACTTTTGATGTGTGTTTAGCCCATAATTGGCCCTCAATAGAAACTATTTTTTTGTTTTGTTTTATTTTATTTTATTTATTTTTTATTATCTTATTTTCTTTTTTACTTTACAATATTGTATTGGGTTTGCCATACATCAACATGCATCCACTGTGGGTATACATGTGTTCCCCATCCTGAACCCCCCGCCCACCTCGATCCCCATACCATCCCTCTGGGTCATCCCAGTGCACCAGCCCCAAGCTTCCTGTATCCTGCATCGAACCTGGACTGGCAATTCGTTTCTTATATTATACATGTTTTACTGCCATTCTCCAAAATCATCCCCTGCCTCCCTCTCCCACAGAGTCCAAAAGACTGTTCTATGCATCTGTGTCTCTTTTGCTGTCTCACATACAGGGTTATCATTACCATCTTTCAAAATTCCATATATATGTGTTAGTAGGCTGTATATTGTCACCCTGTTTATTTAACTTATATGCAGAATACATCATGAGAAACGCTGGACTGGAAGAAACACAAGTTGGAATCGTTTGCCAGGAGAAATATCAATAACCTCAGATATGCAGATGACACCATCCTTATGGCAGAAAGTGAAGAGGAACTAAAAAGCCTCTTGATGAAAGTGAAGGTGGAGAGTGAAAAAGTTGGCTTAAAGTTCAACAGTCAGAAAACGAAGATCATGGCATCTGGTCCTATCACTTCATGGGAAATAGATGGGGATACAGTGTCAAAATTTATTTTTCTGGGCTCCAAAATCACTGCAGATGGTGACTGCAGCCATGAAATTAAAAGAGGCTTACTCCTTGGAAGGAAAGTTATGACCAACCTAGATAGCATATTCAAAAGCAGAGGCATTACTTTGCCAACAAAGGTCCATCTAGTCAAGGCTATGGTTTTTCCTCTGGTCACGTATGGATGTGACAGTTGGACTGTGAAGAAGGCTGAGTGCCGAAGAATTGATGCTTTTGAACTGTGGTGTTAGAGAAGACTCTTGAGAGTCCCTTGGACTGCAAGGAGATCCAACCAGTCCATTCTGAAGGAGATCAGCCCTGGGATTTCTTTGGAAGGAATGATGCTAAAGCTGAAACTCCAGTACTTTGGCCACCTCATGCAAAGAGTTGACTCATTGTAAAAGACTCTGATGCTGGGAGGGATTGGGGGCAGGAGGAGAAGGGGATGACAGAGGATGAGATGGCTGGATGGTATCACTGACTTGATGGGCGTGAGTCTCAGTAAACTCCAGGAGTTGGTGATGGACAGGGAGGCCTGGTGTGCTGTGATTCATGGGGTTGCAAAGAATTGGACACAACTGAGCGACTGATCTGATCAGATCTGATACTGTATTGGTGTTTTTCTTTCTGGCTTCACTCTGTATAATAGGCTTCAGTTTCATCCACCTCATTAGAACTGATTCAAATGTATTCTTTTTCATGGCTGAGTAATACTCCATTGTGTATATGTACCACGGCTTTCTTATCCATTCCTCTGCTGATGGACATCTAGGTTGCTTCAATGTCCTGGCTATTAGAAACAGTGCTGCAATGAACATTGGGGTACACGTGTCTTTTTCGATTCTGATTTCCTCAGAGTGTATGCCCAGCAGTGGGATTTCTGGGTCTTATGGCATTTCTATTTCCAGTTTTTTAAGGAATCTCCACACTGTTCTCCATAGTGGCTGTACTAGTTTGCATTCCCACCAACAGTGTAAGAGGGTTCCCTTTTCTCCACTTCCTTTCCAGCATTTATTGCTTGTAGACTTTTGGATCGCAGCCATTCTGACTGGCATAAAATGGTACTTCATTGTGGTTTTGATTTGCATTTCTCTGATAATGAGTCATGTTGAGCATCTTTTCATGTGTTTGTTAGCCATATGTATGTCTTCTTTGGAGAAATGTCTATTTAGTTCTTTTACCCATTTTTTGATTGGGTTGTTTATTTTCCTGGAATTGAGCTACAGGAGTTGCTTGTATATTTTTGAGATTAGTTGTTTGTCAGTTGCTTCATTTGCTATTATTTTCTCCCATTCTGAAGGCTGTCTTTTCACTTTGCTTATAGTTTCTTTTGTTGTGCAGAAGCTTTTAATTTTGATTAGATCCCATTTGTTTATTTGTGCTTTTATTTCCAATATTCTGGGAGGTGTGTTATAGAGGATCCTGCTGTGATGTATGTCGGAGAGTGTTTTGCCTATGTTCTCTTCTAAGATTTTTATAGTTTCTGGTCTTATGTTTAGATCATTAATCCATTTTGAGTTTATTTTTGTGTATGATGTTAGAAAGTGTTCTAGTTTCATTCTTTTACAAGTGGTTGACCAGTTTTCCCAGCACCACTTGTTAAAGAGATTTTCTTTTCTCCACTGTATATTCTTGCTTCCTTTGTCAAAGATAAGTTGTCCATAGTTGTGGATTTATCTCTGGGCTTTCTATTTTGTTCCATTGATCTATATTTCTGTCTTTGTGCCAGTACCATACTGTCTTGATGACTGTGGCTTTGTAGTAGAGCCTGAAGTCAGGCAGGTTGATTCCTCCAGTTCCATTCTTCTTTCTCAAGATTGCTTTGGTTATTTGAGGTTTCTTGCATTTCCATACAAATTGTGAAATTATTTGTTCTAGCTCTGTGAAAAATACCATTGGCAGATTGATAGGGATTGCATTGAATCTATAGATTGCTTTGGATAGTGTACTCATTTTCACTATATTGATTCTTCCAATCCATGAACATGGTATTTTTCTCCATCTATTAGTGTCCTTTTTGATTTCTCTCATCAGTGTTTTATAGTTTTCTATATATAGGTCTTTAGTTTCTTTAGGTAGATATATTCCTAAGTATTTTATTCTTTTCATTGCAATGGTGAATGGAATTGTTTCCTTAATTTCTCTTTCTATTTTCTCATTATTAGTGTATAGGAATGCAAGGAATTTCTATGTGTTGATTTTATATCCTGCAACTTTAATATATTAATTGATTCACTCTAGTAATTTTCTGGTGAAGTCTTTAGGATTTTCTATGTAGATGATCCTGTAACCTGCAAACAGTGAGAGGTTTACTTCTTCTTTTCCGATTTGGATTCCTTTTATTTCTTTTTCTGCTCTGATTGCTGTGGCCAAAACTTCCAAAACTATGTTGAATAGTAGTGGTGAAAGTGGGCATCCTTGTCTTGTTCCTGACTTTAGAGGAAATGCTTTCAATTTTTCACCATTGAGGATAATGTTTGCTGTGGGTTTGTCATATATAGCTTTTATTATGTTGAGGTATGTTCCTTCTATTCCTGCTTTCTGGAGAGTTCTTATCATAAATGGATGGTGAATTTTATCAAAGGCTTTCTCTGAATCTATTGAGATAATCATATGGTTTATATTTTTCAGTTTGTTAATGTGGTGTATTACATTGATTGGTTTGCAGATATTAAAGAATCCTTGCATCCCTGGGATAAAGCCCACTTGGTCATGGTGTATGATCTTTTTAATTTGTTGTTGGATTCTGATTGCTAGAATTTTGTTAAGGATTTTTGCATCTATATTCATCAGTGATATTGGCCTGTAGTTTTCTTTTTTTGTGGGATCTTTGTCAGGTTTTGGTATTAGGGTGATGGTGGCCTCATAGAATGAGTTTGGAAGTTTACCTTCCTCTGCAATTTTCTGGAAGAGTTTGAGTAGGATAGGTGTCACCTCTTCTCTAAATTTCTGGTAGAATTCAGCTGTGAAGCCATCTGGACCTGGGCTTTTGTTTGCTGGAAAATTTCTGATTACAGTTTCAATGTCTGTGCTTGTGATGGGTCTGTTAAGATTTTCTATTTCTCCTGGTCCAGTTTTGGAAAGTTTTACTTTTCTAAGAATTTGACCATTTCTTCCACGTTGTCCATTGGAGAAGGCAATGGCACCCCACTCCAGTACTCTTGCCTGGAAAATCCCATGGATGGGGAGGAGCCTGGTGGGCTGCAGTCCATGGGGTCGCTACAAATCTGACATGACTGAGCAACTTCACTTTCACTTTTCACTTTCATGCATTGGAGAAGGAAATGGAAACCCACTCAGTGTTCTTGCCTGGAGAATCCTAGGGATGGCAGAGCCTCATGGGCGGCCATCTATGGGGTTGCACAGAGTCAGACACGACTGAAGTGACTTAGCAGCAGCAGCAGCAGCAGCAGCAGTAGTCTCTTATGATCCTTTGTATTTGTGTGTTGTCTGTTGTGATCTCTCCATTTTCATTTCTAATTTTATTGATTTGATTTTTCTCCCTTTGTTTCTTGATGAGTCTGGCTAATAGTTTGTCAATTTTATTTATCCTTTCAAAGAACCAGCTTTTGGCTTTGTTGATTTTTGCTATGGTCTCCTTTTTTCTTTTGCATTTATTTCTGCCCTAATTTTTAAGATTTCTTTCCTTCTACTAACCCTGTGGTTCTTCATTTCTTCCTTTTCTAGTTGCTTTAGGTGTAGAGTTAGGTTATTTATTTGACTTTTTTTCTTATTTCTTGAGGTATGCCTGTATTGCTATGAACTTTCCCCTTAGCGCTGCTTTCACAGTTTCCCATAGGTTTTGGGTTGTTGTGTTTTCATTTTCATTTGTTTCTATGCATATTTTGATTTCTTTTTTTATTTCTTCTGTGATTTGTTGGTTATTCAGCAGCGTGTTGTTCAGCCTCCATTTGTTGGAATTTTTAATATTTTTTCTCCTGTAATTGAGATCTAATCTTACTGCATTGTGGTCAGAAAAGATGCTTGGAATGATTTCAATTTTTTTGAATTTACCAAGGCTAGATTTATGGCCCAGGATGTGATCTATCCTGGAGAAGGTTCCATGTGCGCTTGAGAAAAAGGTGAAATTCATTGTTTTGGGGTAAAATGTCCTATAGATATCAATTAGGTCTAGTTGGTCTATTGTATCATTTAACGTTTATGTTTCTTTGTTAATTTTCTGTTTAGTTGATCTATGCATAGTTGTGTGCGGGGTATTAAATTCTCCACTATTATTGTATTATTGTTAATGTCCCCTTTCATATTTGTTTGCATTTGTCTTACATATTATGGTGCTCCTATGTTGGGTGTGTTGGGAGGCGCAGTGCAAAATAGCCTTGAAGGAGAAGGTCCTTGGGGAAATGGCGAAGGGCCAGAAGTACCCAGGCATTGTGTACTGATAGCTGAAAAACATTTCCTGCCTTTGGCTATGCTCGGAGCCAAAATTTAGCAATTAAACATTAAAGACGTTGCTTGAGAAAATGGGTCATGGATAAACACATAGGTCATTAAGAACGTTAAGAACATGGTCCTTGAAGTATCTTTTACTGATTATATCTTAGCCTTGTATGTGCCCTGCTGGCCATATATTCTAAGCTCTTTTTTCCTTGTTCCTATAAAAAGACTTGACTGCAGAAATAAAGTTGTCAGTCCTTGAAGAGACTGTCCGAGCATTGTTCTTTCAGGTTCGCTGTTTCCAAGTCCTGGGAAAGAAAATTCCCACAGGTGGCGCCCGAACAGGGACTTGATAGGAAGACTGAACAAAGCGGTGAGCCCTGCAGAAAGAGGTAAGCAGGATGGGACAACCTAGCAGTAAGATTCCTTTCATTTCTATAATGCATCACTTTTTAAAACAAAATGGTGTTAATGTTTCAAGAGTCAGTTGAACAACTGCTATCATATATTACTGGAACATAATCCATGGTTCCCAGAGGAAGGGACGCTCAATCTAGACATATGGAAAAGGGTTAAGAATAATGTTTTGCGAGCATATTGGCAAGGAGTCCGTATTCCCCCTCAATGGTGGGTTACATGGTCATTCATATGGGCTGTCATAGAACAAATTGAAGGGCATAATGTTGATTTGGAAGTGAAGACTGTTCGGTCTTTACATGAATATGAGCTTGAGGAACAAGATATGCAAGGTGCTTTGAAATATAAGAATGTTATGCTCAATCGGACACAATCCCTGGAAAAACAGCTTGGAGACATATATATACAGGATGTGTCGAAACCGAAACCACTTAGAGCGGAGGTCATTTCATTCAATGGACAGCCCAAATCTGAGGTTTTCCCTTCTGCTCCACCTGTAACAGCAGTTGCTAACTTTGCTCGTACTAACCATTTCACTCCTCCTCGGGAGATGCCTGCTTGCACTTTTGCTTTCCCAATACAGTTTGATCAACCTGCCCAAGGCCAGAATACTTGGGCTGGTTTAGATTTTGGTATGTTGTCTAGCTTTAAGAAAGCATGCTCTCTGTATGGACCTACTTCTCCTTACTGTGTAGAATTCCTCAGAGAATGGGCTGATCATTGGATGCCATATGATTTTTTTCAAGTAGCAAAGATGGTTCTAAATTCTTAGCAATTACTTCAGTGGCAAATGTGGGTTGATGACAAAGCCCGACAAATGATGATTGACCAGCAATCTCGTGGTAACCCTGCCAATTTAACCTATGATATACTCACTGGAACAGGAGCCATGGCCGATATGACTATGCAATTAGCTAATATTACCCCTCAGATGTTGTATTTCATTAAAGAATTTTCTTGCAAAGCATGGGCAAAGGTTGATAGTATTAACTCTGATGGTTCATTTGTCAAGATTACCCAAGGGCATGAAGAGGAATATTCCCAATTTATAGGAAAATTAAAGGATGCCATCAAAAAATCTATCAAGGATGAAATCTTACAAAATATTATTTTAAAACAACTTGCCTTTGAAAAAATGCTAATGAGGAATGTCGATCTGTGCTTAGACCAATTCGAGAAACTGGTTCTCTAATGGAGTATTTGAAAGCTTGTAGAGATATCAGATCTATGTCCCATATAGCAAAATTAGTGGGACTAGAAATTTTAATGTGCAAAAGGCTGCCAATGCTAAACGTTTTAACTTCAGGAAGGCCGGCCATATGAAAAAACAAAGCCGAATGCCAGTGCAAACAGCTAAAAATAATACTGCTAAATCCCTTCAGTCATGTCCGACTCTGTGTGACCCCATAGACGGCAGCCCACCAGGCTCCCCCATCCCTGGAATTCTCCAAGCAAGAACACTGGAGTGGGTTGCCATTTCCTTCTCCAATGCATGAGAGTGAAAAGTGAAAGTGAAGTTGCTCAGTCATGCCCGACTCTTTGCAACCCCATGGTCTGCAGCCTACCAGGCTCCTCTGTCCATGGGATTTTCCAGGCAAGAGTACTGGAGTGGGTTGCCATTGCCTTCTCCAAAAAATAATACTACTTCTAATAAAAAAAAAGGCCCCCAGGAGTTTGCCCAAAATGTAAAAAGGGATTCCATTGGTTGAATGAATGTCGTTCCAAATTCGATAAGGATGGAAATGCATTAACTACAGAGGCACAGCAGAAACAACAGGGAAACTAGTAAAGGGGCTATCCTCTAGCCCCACTACAAAAAGAGGACCCCACATCATGACACTACAAGCAGCTACATCTAAGAGTGCTTACACTGATATACCTAGTCCTTATGACATGGAGTTAATAGAATTATACAATCCTCATAAAATCCCCACTGGATATTACAGTCCGATCCCATCCAGAACAGTGGGACTGATTTTGGGACGTAGCAGTTATACCATGAGAGGTTTAGTAGTGTTGACTGAAGTTGTGGATGAAGATTATGAAGGAGAGATACATGTCATGGTGAATGTCGTAAAGTTAGGAAATGTATACTTACAAAAAGGGGAGCACTTTGCACAATTATTACTTTTGCCATATGTCAGACCATTGAAGGCATCTAATAAAATTAGGCAGGGGGGTTTTGGTAGCACCATTCTTGCCACCACACTATCTACCTTATTGAAGGAACATCAAAAACCTATGCTTACTCTAAAGATACGGGGAAAAAATTTCACAGGTATGTTGGATACAGGAGCCAACATTTCCATTATTAGAACTGAAGAATGGCCTCTTGAATGGGGTAAGACTGTGGCCCCGTCCAGATTGTTAGGGGTAGGCAAGGCTAATGCTACACAAACTTTCGTCAATGCATCCTATTTACAAGCTTATGGTCCTGATCAAATTGTAGCTTATACCAAACCATATATTACCAGTATCCCTATTAATTTGTGGGGAAGGGATTTTCTTGAACAAATTAAAGCCATGATTTCTCTAAATGAGACTTTTTGATGGGGGCCATTGAGTTAACACCGCTGCCTCTTGACTGGGAATCTGATACCCCAGTAGGGACACCTCAGTGGCCCCTGACTAAAGGAAAGTTGGCAGCTCTCACACAATTAGTAAATGAGCAACTACTGAAAAGTCATATACAGCCTTCATTTTCCCTATGGAACTCTCCCGTTTCTGTAATAAAAAAGAAATCAGGAAAATGGCAAATGTTGAAGGATTTAAGAAATGTTAATAATACTATGATTCCTATGGGGCCCTTACAACCTGGATTGCCCTCCCCTTCCATGGTGCCAAAAGGATGGTCTGTAATTATTACTGATATACAAGACTGCTTTTTTACTATACCTTTGCATCCTAAAGATAAAAAACGTTTTGCTTTTTCAGTTCCTTCTATAAATCCCATGGCTCCTGTTAAAATATTTCAGTGGAAGCTTTTGCCTCAGGGAATGATGAACTCTCCTATCATTTGCCAATATCTCATATCTGTTTTATTACAACCCATTAGAGATAAATAGCCTACTGCTTTCATAATTCATTATGTGGATGATATACTCCTCTCCATGGAATCTGAACTCTGTTTACAACAGTTATATGACTAAGTCACTACCATTCTTCAAAATCATGGCCTGCTTGTTGTGCCAGATAAGATTCAATTGAAAGCACCCTTTAATTACTTAGGACATGTTATGGAAGAGTCTAAGATAAAACCTCAAAAAACTCAAATCTCTATGCATTCTCTACGCACATTAAATAATTTTCAAAAATTGATAGGAGATATTAATTGGCTTCGGCCATCTATTGGCATTCCCACCTATGCATTACAAAATTTATTTAAAATTTTAGAGGGGCCTCTTGACCCTAATAGTCCTAGACAGCTAACAAAAGAAACAGAAGAAGAATTAAAATTTGTTGAAAAACACATTCAACAATCTTTCTCAACTTGGCTGGATCATACCCAACTAGTCTATTTATATGTATTCCCCACCAAATATTCACCTACTGCAGTCATAGCTCAAAACAGCCCTACAGAGTAGATATATCTACATACTAAACAGTCAAAGAAAATCGTATCATAATTGAGAAAATAGGGCAACTAATTGTAACAGGAAGGAGTCATGTACAAACCTTAACTGGATTTGATCCATATGCAATACATGTCCCCTTGACAAAAAAGGAATTACAAATTACCTTACAGTATACCATGACCATGCAAATAGCATTAAATGATTTTCAGAACATTATCTCATTCCATTTGCCGAAAGGAAAATTATGGGACTTCCTACAGTGTACTAAATTTTTAGTAACTAATATCATTGCCTCCCAGCCTATTTCAAATGCACCTACCTATTTCATTGATGGCAACAAGAAAGGCATAGCTGGGATCATGGGCCCTGATATCAAAGAGAAATTACCCACTACCTATTCTTCAGTACAAAGAGTTGAATTGTGTGCTTTATATGCTCTTTTGTCTCTTCAACCATTATCTTTTAATGTATATACTGATTCCAAATACCTTGCTTCCCTTTTCCCTAATTTTGTTACCACCTTTTTATACAACCTAGATGAAGAATTACATAGTCTCTTTTCAAGGACTCAAGCCTTAATTCGATCACGTACGGAACCTTTCTTCATTGCACATATACGTGCTCATTCAGGTTTGCCTGGCCCCCAGGCAGCAAGAAATGATGCTGGTGATAGGTTCATAGCTCCTGTCTTTACGTCTGCTATTGGCGAACATGCTAATCTTCATACCAATGCTAAAAGATTGCACTCTAAATGCCATATTCCCCTCACTGAAGCAAGACATATCATTAAATCCTGTGACGTCTGCGCTCCTCTGCACTTATGTACCACAGTTTCGGGAGTTAATCCTCACGGGCAACAGCCTAACTCCCTTTGGCAATCTGACTTCACTCATTGCTCCTTAGGCAAGTTTTCTTTGCTTTTTGTTTCAGTTGATACATTTTCAGGTTTTATATGGGCAGTGCCTATCTCTTAAGAATCCAGCAAATACGCCATTTTCACACTTTTACTCACCTTCCCTGTTATGGGGATACCTTCGGTCTTAAAAACAGATAATTGGCCTGCATTTACCTCTCACTTGTTTCGTTCATTTCTTATGGAATGGAATATAACACACATCACGGGGTTACCCTATAATCCCCAGGGTCAAGCAATTATTGAAAGAGCCCATCATACTCTTAAAATTATTATTAAAACAGAAAT
Organism: Bos indicus; assembly: GCF_029378745.1. Classification (NCBI taxonomy): domain Eukaryota; kingdom Metazoa; phylum Chordata; class Mammalia; order Artiodactyla; family Bovidae; genus Bos; species Bos indicus. Next base: position 21,766,698 of record NC_091776.1, on the reverse strand, counting down.
GGGGAATATGGAAGAGAAGATACACTTCTTATCCTATGAATCCTCAAGTGTTATTATCTTTAACTCTTTATTCCTTAAATTTTTTAAATTTAATAAAAGTTCTGATACTTGTGCAGACATTTTGCAGAGGAAAACAGTAAGCAACTGTTAGAAGTCAACACACCAATATGGTATAAACAGTTTAATCAATGGTCGCCAGGAATCTTACGACTCCTAGGCAAAGGTTACGGTCTTGTCATTGCAGATGGAGAAGAAATCTTGGTTCCACTTTGCCATGTGTATTACTGAGAAGAACCATGAGACTGGACTCCCCCAACAGGTGACGCAGCTGACACGAAGGGTCTCATCAATGACCATAGCGGAGCCAAAGAGAAAACGTCAACGTCTGAACCCCTACCCGACATGGGCTCAGGTGAAAAATATGACTCATCAGGCTGAACAAACACTGAAAGTTACTGGAACTCCCACGACTCCAGTTAAGCTGTTTCTGGCAATGCTAGCTGTTCTCTCTTGTTCCTCTGGGGTAAGTGCGGAATATGTTTACTGGGCATACATACCTAATCCACCCTTGTTATCCATAATGGATTGGGTCGACAAGGCCCCTGTGGTATTCACCAGTGACAGCCTGCACTTCCCAGCTCCATGGTCAACACGAAGACAAGTTCATGAAGAAGATGAAGGAAGAAAAATAAATATTTCTATTGGATTCAAAACCTTACCCAAATGTTTTGGATCTCACCCTTTATGCATGACCATATTTGCACAATGGTGGGCTTACTCAGCACACAATGGTTCTGCCTATCGTATAGGAATGTTTGCAACCGCATCCTTCCTGCTAAATGGCTCTGAGAGGCATTATCCTGGACAAATAGTTAACTATACTAATTCACTCTTCCGGCCTGAAGAACCAATATGTGATGTTGTATCATGAAGAAGGAACTAATCAATTCAATCTCTATATTGGTCAGATTGTCGGGGACAGTTTGGGAAAACCTCTATCATTCAGAAAAATCAATCTGTATTTAAATTCATTGACTGGGGACCCCACGGATTGTTTGTGAACTGCTCTGAGGAACAAGAAAAGAACCATAACTGTTCCTGGTATAATAAGTCCAACGTGTGGGGATTTCATAAGACCAATACTAGATTTTGGACTGATAAGGACGTACTGTTAAATTGGTATAATGGGGGATTGTCTCCACCTTGACCCAGAATCATAGTCCCTATTGTGGGACCTGAGCAATGGCATGTGTGGAAGATTCCTGCTGCATTGGAGTGCTTTGCCAGTGTGTATGGGACTGCAAAAGCCTTAAAACCTCAAAACTATACCTTTTTATACAATAGTACAGGTTATATCCAATCTTGTGTGCACCTCCCATACATGTTTATTGTAGGTAACTTTGATATAGATCTTTCTGCTAAGATTGTTAATTGTATAGCATGTGCCTTGTATACATGTTTAAACCATACTATTTCATATCATAATGTCAACATTGCAATAGTCGAGCAGAGATCTGAATTGTGGCTTCCCGTTAACCTAACAGAACCATGGACCGACTCTGTATTTCTCTCAGTGTTACTCAAAAATGGCTTAAAGACGTCAAAGCGCATAATGCTAATGCTAAGCTAAGTCACTTCAGTCATGTCCAACTCTGTGAGACCCCATAGACAGCAGCCCGCCAGGCTCCACCGTCCCTGGGATTCTCCAGGCAAGAAGATCCTTAGTCTAATATCTATTACAGTAGGAGCCCTATCTGGTATGGCACTACACAATTCTATACAGAATCATGATTTTATAACTGCTTGGCACAAAGATTCCCATGATCTCTGGACTCGACAAGCTCAAATAGATCAACAATTGCAAACACAAATTAATGAATTACAAACAGCGGTAATTAATGTAGGAGATCAAGTATAGCAACTTACTTTCCAAACACATATACGTTGTCACTGGAATTTTACTTCTTTCTGTATGACTAACATGCCCTATAATGGCACTGAATATCCTTGGGATAAAGTTAAATCACATTTGCAGGATCTCACGGATAACTCAAGTTTGGACATCAACCTTCTAAAATGACAAATTGCTAATTTTCAAGTTAAAATATCTAAGGAATTATATAGCACCCAATTTTATGATACTTTAACCAAAACATTATCTTCTCTGGATCCCAGGACTTGGTTTTCAGGAGGCAACCTTTTTATGTATATATTAATTGCTCTGCTTTTTCTGTCCTTGTTTGTAGGATACAGACGTCTCTACTCAAGACTCCGTGCCTCCCACAAAGGAGTCCAGTTAGCAGCTGCCGTGCTTAAACTAAAAACAAAAAGAGGATATGTTGGGAGGCACAGTGCAAAATAGCCTTGAAGGAGAATGTCCTCAGGGAAATGGCAAAGGGCCAGAATTACCCAGGCATTGTGTACTGATAGCTGAAAAACATTTCCTGCCTTTGGCTATGCTCAGAGCCAAAATTTAGTGATTAAACATTAAAGACGTTGCTTGAGAAAATGGGTCATGGATAAACACATGGGTCGTTAAGAAGGCACTGGTCCTTGAAGTATCTTTTACTGATTATATCTTAGCCTTGTACGTGCCCTGCTGGCCATATGTTCTAAGCTCTTTGTTCCTTGCTCCTATAAAAAGGCTTGACTACAGAAATAAAGTTGTCAGTCTTTGCAGAGACTGTCCGAGTGTTGTTCTTTCAGGTTCGCTGTTTCCAAGTCCCGGGAAAGAAAATTCCCACAGGGTGCATATATATTTATAATTGTTATACCTTCTTTGATTTATCCTTTGATCATTATGTAGTGTCCTTCTTTGTCTCTTTTTACAGCCTTTGCTTTAAAGTCTATTTTATCTGATATGAGTATTGCTACTCCTGCTTTCTTTTGATCTCTGTTTGCATGGAATATCTTTTTCCAGTCCTTCACTTTCAGTCTGTATGTGTCCCCTGTTTTGAGGTGGGTCTCTTGTAGACAACATATATAGGGGTCTTGTTTTTGTATCCATTCAGCCAGTCTTTGTCTTTTGGTTGGGGCATTCAACCCATTTATGTTTAAGGTAATTACTGATAAGTATGATCCCATTGCCATTTACTTTATTGTTTTGGGTTCGAGTTTATACACTGTTTTTGTGTCTCCTGTCTAGAGAATATCCTTTAGTATTTGTTGGAGAGCTGGTTTGGTGGTGCTGAATTCTCTCAGCTTTTGCTTGTCTGAGAAGCTTTTGATTTCTCCTTCATATTTGAATGAGATCCTTGCTGGGTACAGTAATCTGGGCTGTAGGTTATTTTCTTTCATCACTTTAAGTATGTCTTGCTATTCCCTCCTGGCCTGAAGAGTTTCTATTGAAAGATCAGCTGTTATCTTTATGGGAATCCCCTTGTGTGTTATTTGTTGTTTTTCCCTTGCTGCTTTTAATATTTGTTCTTTGTGTTTGATCTTTGTTAAATTGATTAATATGTGTCTTGGGGTGTTTCACCTTGGGTTTATCCTGTTTGGGACTCTCTGGGTTTCTTGGACTTGGGTGATTATTTCCTTTGCCATTTTAGGGAAGTTTTCAACTATTATCTCCTCAAGTATTTTCTCATGGTCTTTCTTTTTGTCTTCTTCTTCTGGGACTCCTATGATTAGAATGTTGTGGTGTTTAATATTGTCCTGGAGGTCTCTGAGATTGTCCTCATTTCTTTTAATTCGTTTTTATTTTTTCCTCTCTGATTCACTTATTTCTACCATTCTATCTTCTATTTCACTAATCCTATCTTTTGCCTCCATTATTCTACTATTTGTTGCCTCCAGAGTGTTTTTGATTTCATTTATTGCATTATTCATTATATATTGACTCTTTTTTTATTTCTTCTAGGTCCTTGTTAAACCTTTCTTGCATTTTCTCAATCCTTGCCTCCAGGCTATTTATTAATGATTCCATTTTGATTTCAAGATTTTGGATCAATTTCACTATCATTATTCAGAATTCTTTATCAGGTAGATTCCCTATCTCTTCCTCTTTTGTTTGGTTTGGTGGGCATTTATCCTGTTCCTTTACCTGCTGGGTATTCCTCTGTCTCTTCATCTTGTTTATATTGCTGAGTTTGGGGTGTCCTTTCTGTATTCTGGCAGTTTGTGGAGTTCTCTTTATTATGGAGTTTCCTCACTGTGGGTGGGGTTGTATCGGTAGCTTGTCAAGGTTTCTTGGTTAGGGAAGCTTGTGTCAGTGTTCTGGTGGGTGGAGTTGTATTTCTTCTCTCTGGAGTGCAATTAAGTGTCTAGTAACAAGTTATGAGATGTCAATGGATTTGGAGTAACTTTGGGCTGCCTGTATATTGAATCTCAGGGCTGTGTTCCTGTGTTACTGGAGAATTTGCATGGTATGTCTTGCTCTGGAACTTGTTGGCCCTTGGGTGGTGCTTGGTTTCAGTGTAGGTATGGAGGCGTTTGATGAACTCCTATCGCTTAATGTTCCCTGGAGTCAGGTGTTCTATGATGTTCTCAGGATTTGGACTTGAGCCTCCTGCTTCTGGTTTTCAGTCTTATTTTTACAGTAGTCTCAAGACTTCTATACAGCACCGTTGATAAAACATCTAGGTTAAAGATGAAAAGTTTCTCCACAGTGAGGGACACCCAGAGAGGTTCACAGGTTTACACAGAGAAGAGAAGAGGGAGGAGGGAGTTAGAGGTGACCCTAATGAGATGAGGTGGAATCAAAAGAGAAGAGAGCAAACTAGCAAGTAATCACTTCATTATGTGTGCTCCACAGTTTGGACCACTCAGAGATGTTCATGGAGTTATACCGAGAAGAGAAGAGGGAGGAAGGAGACAGAGGTGGTCAGGAGGATAAAAGCGGGGAATGAAAAGGAGAGAGACAGATCCAGCCAGTAATCAGTTCCCTAAGTGTCCTCCACAATCTGGAATACACAGAGATTCAGAAAGTTGGGTAGAGAAGAGAAGGGGGAGAGAGGAGACAGAGGCGACCTAGTGGAGAGAAAGGAGAGTCCAAAGGGGGAGAGAGCAGTCAAACCAGTAATCTTGCTCCCAAGTAAAAATAGGTACTGAAGATTGGGTTCTTAAAGGTACCAAATTGATAACAAATACCAAAAAGCAAAGATTAAAATTCTAGAGTAGAGGTTGTATTTTCAAAAATACCATATTAAAGAAAAGAAGAAGAAAAAAAATAAAAGTCACAAAAGTTATTTAAAAAAATATATATATATGAAGTTTTCTTTAAAAATAGTCTTTTTTGAAAAGTAATAGTAAGTTATAAAAATGAAAATTAAAGGAGTAATAGAGGACTTAAAAAAAGTTAAAAAGAAAAGAAAAACAAAAAAAGAAGAAGAAGAAAAAAGAAAAGAATGATCATAAAAATAGTAAAAACATATCTAGGACTTTCTCTGGTGTTGTTGTGGGCAGTGTGGGGTCAGTTCATTTTCGGATAGTTTCTTGGTCTGGCTTATATTTCTCAGATCTATAGGCCCCTTCCTATGTAGTTGGTACTAACTACAGGGTTTTAGTCTATTGTACCTGTCACTTCCAAGGCAGTTCCCTTGGGTTTAGCTTCTGTTTGCTGGTCTCTTCAGTGTCTGATTTCTGTCCTGACACAAGGAGGGTGGTGGTGGATACTTTTTTAGGCTCACTTGTTCAGTTGTGCTGTGGGGAGGGAGGGATGCTGCAAACAAATAACACTGGTGTGTGCTTGTAGTGTCTCAGCCACACTGGGCTTGCACCCACTCACGGTGCGTGCACCCTCCCTGCCCACACAGCTCAGGCTCTAGGTTGCTCTGCCTGGAACCATCCAAGGCCGCCCCTGGGCTGCATGCACCTCCCAGGTCTAAGCCACTCAGGTTCAGGCACTCAGGTAATCCTCAGAGGCTCAGACTCCATTGGGCCTGCGTTTTGTGCCCTTCCCAGCTCCGAGCAGCTCAGGTGATGAGGTGTTTGGCGAGCACGATCACTGCGACTTATCGCCTCTCCCGTCGCTGCCATTCGGTTTTCTGGGTGTACAACCGGTGCACCTTCTCAGTGGATGACTGTCCAGAACCCCAAGAAGTCTTAGTAAGCAAAGAAGCCTGCTTGAAGTTTGGTAGATAATGTCTCTCTGGGGCTGTGATTGCCCCCTTCCGGCTCTGGCTGCCTGTCGCCTGTCACCAGAGGGGGAAGGTCTGCAGCCGGCTAGTTCTGTTCCGCCCTTTGTTCTGTGAGCGGCCCTGGTGGTGTCTTAGGGCTTTTTGCGTGGTAGCTATCCCACAGTCTGGTTTGCTAGCCCAAATTAGTTCACTCTGATTACCCTCGGGGGCATTCAGGCCCGATTCTTACTCTAAGCAATGCAGCCCGCACCTCCCTGCCCAGCCCCCGCTTGCTAGTGGCGGGCGCAGGCGTCTGTGCTGCTTCTCCACTGGGGGAGTTACCATTGGGCTCGTAATCTGTGGGTTTTAATTATTTATTTATTTTTCCTCCGTATTATGTTGCCCTCTGTGCTTCCAAGGCTCGGCACAGACTCGGCAGTGAGAGTGTTTCCTGGTGTTTGAAAACTTCTCTCTTTTTAAGACTCCCTTCCCGGGGCAGAGCTCCATCCCCACCTCTTTTGTCTCTTTTTTTGTCTTTTATATTTTTCCTACCTCCTTTTGAAGACAATGGGCTGCTTTTCTGGGTGCCTGATGTCCTCTGCCGGCTTTCAGAAGATGTTTTGTGGATTTTACTCAGTGTTTAAATGTTCTTTTGATGAATTTGTGGGGGAGAAAGTGATCTCCCCATCCTATTCTTCCGCCATCTTAGGACCGCGTCTAAAACTATTTTTTTATATCTCAATTACAGTTCCCATGGTGTGTATTTCAACAAATGTTTGGACTATAAATTAATTTTCAAATTAATAAGATGGTATGTGTTCATGTGTAAAGATTATGTAGATTAGATTAGTTCTTCCCTGCTGGCAGGTAATACCAGATATATACCAGATAAATATATATGTATATATACACACATATATACACATGCACATTATATATTCCTGTAAAAATGCCTGTGTATATGTATGTGTGTTTACATATACATGTAGATGTATATACATATGTATTCTTTTCCTTTACTCTCTATTTTATTCATCTATTTATTGTCAATATAAATATAGGTTCTCTTACTTAAGTTTATAATTTCTTGATATCTAAATTGTTCTCATTTGCAGAAGCCTTGTGTTATATGGTCCTTTTAGTTCCCATAGGCATATTAGAATAATTTGTCTAAGACAATAATAACTGTGAATCAATTATTTCCCTAAGAATCCCTGATTTCTTATATTGGAGAAAACATATACCAAGAAAAGGTATGCTTATTCTACTGGGTGTCCATTGCACCTAAGCCTTTTCAACGTACAGAGCTAGGAAATATATGAAATATATGTAGACACACACATGTGTATCCATATATGTTTTAATTGCAGTCTATATATTGCTCAAACTCCATTCATTCATCCGGAGAAGGCAATGGCAAGCCACTCCAGTACTCTTGCCTGGAAAATCCCATGGGCAGAAGAGCCTGGTAGGCTGCAGTCCATGAGGTTGCTAAGACTCCGAAACGACGGAGCGACTTCATTTTCACTTTTCACTTTCAGGAATTGGAGAAGGAAATGGCAACCCACTCCAGTGTTCTTGCCTGGAGAATCCCAGGGATGGCGGAGCCCAGTGGGCTGCCATCTATGGGGCCGCATAGAGTCAGCACAACTGAAGTGATTTAGCAGCAGCAGGAGTATTCATTCATACTGGTATCTCCATCACCATAGAGTTCTCTCAGGGCATTCACCCTTTATTTGCAATTCCTTTCTCTGACAATAGCAAGCTGTTTTATTGTCTACAATATATTTACTGATTTTTGCAGCCCAAGTTAAAGCAGTGTGAGAATTGGTATCCTAAAACTGTGAAAAACACTTCCAAAATAGAGTGCATAACTTGCAGTTATTTTTCTTTCAGTGTATTTTACAGCATATTCAATATTATTATTTATTCAACATTTTTGCACATCTTTTCCTTTCTTACATAAAAGGTAGCTTATTAGGGATATTCTTTTGCACACAATGCTTTTTCAATGAAATTACCTAAAAAAGAGAAAGTTAAATGCAAGAGTCTGGCAGTTTTAAAGTAACATGTCATTTGAAAATCCTAATGCATTACATAAAAGACATTAAACATTAAAGTTAGGATTTGTTATGGTTCTAGTTTTTATTCTTACCAATTGGTGTTGGTATCAGCAGAAGGCCAACACCGAAATCAGATTCATTATATTCTTTGCAGCCAAAGATGGAGAAGCTCTAAACAGTCAGCAAAAACAAGACCAGGAACTTACTGTGGCTCAGATCAGGAACACCTTATTGCCAAATTCAGACTTACATTGAAGAAAGTGGGGAAAACCACTAGACTATTCAGGTATGACCTAAATCAAATCCCTTACGATTATACAGTGGAAATGAGAAATAGATTTAAGGGACTAGATCTGATAGATAGAGTACCTGATGAACTATGGATGGAGGTTCATGACATTGTACAGGGGACAGGGATCAAGACCATCCCCAAGAAAAAGAAATGCAAAAAGGCAAAATGGCTGTCTGAGGAGGCCTTACCAACAGCTGAGGAAAGAAGAGAAGCAAAAAGCAAAGGAGAAAAGGAAAGATTTAAGCATCTGAATGCAGAGTTCCAAAGAAGAGCAAGGAGAGATGAGAAAGCCTTCTTCAGTGATCAATGCAAAGAAATAGAGGGAAACAACAGAATGGGAAAGACTAGAGATTTCTTCAAGAAAATTAGAGATACCAAGGGAACATTTCATGCAAAGATGGGCTCAATAAAGGATAGAAATGGTATGGACCTAACATAAGCAGAAGATATTAAGATGAGGTGGCAAGAATACATAGAGGAACTGTATAAAAAAAGATCTTCACGACCCAGATAATCAAGATGGTGTGATCACTGACCTAGAGCCAGACATCCTGGAATGTGAAATCAAGTGGACCTTAGGAAGCATCACTATGAACAAAGCTAGGAGAGGTGACAGAATTCTAGTTGAGCTATTTCAAGTCCTAAAAGATAATGCTGTGAAAGTGCTGCACTATATGCCAGCATATTTGGAAAACTCAGCAGTGGCCACAGAACTGGAAAAGGTCAGTTTTCATTCCAATCTCAAAGAGAAGCAATGACAAAGAATGCTCAAACTACCACACAGTTGCACTCATCTCACACACTAGTAAAGTAATGCTCAAAATTCTCCAGGCCAGGCTTCAGCAATATGTGAACCATGAACTTCCAGATGTTCAAGCTGGTTTTAAAAAAGGCAGAGGAACCAGAGATCAAATTCCCAACATGTGCTCGATCATCAGAAAAGCAGGAGAATTCCATAAAAACATCTATTTCTGCTTTATTAACTATGCCAAAGCCTTGACTGTGTGGACCACAATAAACTGTGGAAAATTCTGAAAGGGGGGAATACCAGACCACCTGACCTGCCTCGAAATATGTATGCATGTCAGGAAGCAACAGTTAGAACTGGACATGGAACAACAGACTTGTTCCAAATAGGAAAAGAAGTACGTTAAGGCTGTATATTGTCACCCTGCTTATTTAACTTATATGTAGAGTACATCATGAGAAACGCTGGGCTGGAAGAAGCACAAGCTGGAAACAAGATTGCCGGGAGAAATATCAATAACCTCAGATATGCAGATGACACCATCTTTATGGCAGAAAGTGAAGAGGAACTAAAGAGCCTCTTGATGAAAGTGAAAGAGGAGAGTGACAAAGTTGGCTTAAAGCTGAACATTCAGAAAACTAAGATTATGGCATCTGGTCCCATCCCTTCATGGCAAATAGATGGGGAAACAGTGGAAACAGTGGCTGACTTTGTTTTTGGGCTCCAAAAATCACTGCAGATGGTGATTGCGGCCATGAAATTAAAAGACGCTTACTCCTTGGATGAAAAGTGATGACCGAGCTAGACAGCATATTAAAAAGCAGAGACATTACTGTGCCAACAAAGGTCTGTCTAGTCAAAGCTATGGTTTTTCCAGTAGTTATGTATGGATGTGACAGTTGGACTATAAAGAAAGCTGAGCGCTGAAGAACTGATGCTTTTGTAGTGTGGTGTTGGAGAAGACTCTTGAGAGTCCCTAGGACTGCAAGGAGATCCCACCAGTCCATCCTAAAGGAGATCAGTCCTGGGTGTTCATTGGAAGGACTGATGTTGAAGTTTAAACTCCAACACTGTGGCCACCTGATGCGAAGAAGTGATTCATTGGAAAAGACCCTGATGCTGGGAAAGATTGAGGGCAGAAGGATAAGGGGATGATAGAGGTTGAGATGGTTGGATGGCATCACCGACTCAATGGACATGGGTTTGGGTAGACTCTGGGGGTTGGTGATAGACAGGGAGGCCTGGCGTGCTGTGGTTCATGGGGTTGGACAGATTCAGACATGACTGAGCAACTGAATGACTAAACTGAAGTGAACTGAAGAGACTGTTTGATTAAATTAACCATGGGAAATCACAAAGTTATACTTTCCCAGAACAGAGAAGACTATATTATAGGCAGCATGTGAGGAAAATGCTATATGAAAACATTTACATATTTTACAATAATAATTTACAATAAAATTATCTTAAATATTTAGTAGGGGATAAAAAGCATTTAATGTACTCATTGGATCTGTTGATGGGGAAACACTTGTCTATGGTTCTTATTTTAGACTACACAGTTCATGCTAAATAATTGTGCTGACTCAGCAACTCTAGGGCAAAAGTAAAACCCTGATAGTAATGCAGAATGGACTATCCACCAACAATTAGCAAAATTTTCATACATTTTACGTAAGGCCTTCCATCTTACAGAATTCTTTTTTTATTTATAACCACCAAGTCTCTCTGCCAAAATTTTCCTATAAATGCTTTATTAAAGAGAAGGAGATAGAAAAAACTTTATATTATTTTCTGCAAATCAAAATAAAAATTACCAGTTTGGTAAAATATCGTTATTTCTAGTGAGTTCACTAAGGTTTCACAAAACTGGGAAAAGTCTAAGAAATAACTACATACACAACATATACATGTACAACAAAAAGAACAAATCTCACAACAAATTAAAGTGTTTTCTTTCCAAAAATATGACTGTCTCTAGGGACCTTTGTTACCCTTTCTCAAAGCATATCTCCACGTTGGTACCACAAGCACAGCAATTACTAAAAATCTACATTATACATGCTATATGATTTGATCCTAAATTGGATCTACCTTATCACTGAAGTAACATGAATATATTTATTTTTCCACCTGAAATGAAAAGGTGTCAGATCAATTCTTACTCTCTGATTTCTGCCTTTGACTCTGACATTATTACAAATTGCCCTAAGGCATATCTTTTCTTTTAATACACTGTCTCAAATGCAAATGTTCAACGGTAGTTATTGTTCAACATTATATAACCAAGAAGAAATGCCACCTAGTTATTAAACTGTCAGAACATTAAAAGTGAATAAATCATAACAAGCTTCATAGTCTATAAAGCCATAGCAACAGTCAGTTTCTTCAGAAGAGAACTTGGAAAGTGCATAGAGGGAACTAAAGGACCAAAACTGAGAGGAACAATTTATTGTCTTCAAACATTTTTGACTCTGTCATGAAAATTAATAAGGATGTAGAATTTCCCTTGTACTAACCATCCTTTTATTTTCTAATATGTGACTTAGTTAAGGGAATATTTCTAACTATTAAAATATAGTTCCTTGCTGAGTAGCTCTAACAAAACACCACCATCTGATATTTAATTGTAAATTGAAGTCACCCCACATATCTATTTGTGAATACTTTGGATTTAGCTTTACATAAGTTTCTGTTACATGAGAAACATATTTTTTTTCACAGGAAAGAAATATTATAATTTTCTTTCTTATTCTCTCAGTGGCCATATCAACATTATTGAGCCATATCATCTTTAATTACAGATTTTTTTCTACAGTGTGTAAAAATGGATGCTTTCATCAGGTATCCTCTTAGGACAAAGATAGCAAAAGGTTTTGTATAGTAACTCAAATGGAGTTTTGTTGAGTTTAATTAACATAATGCACTATTTACCTTTCATTGCAAACTGAACAAACATAAAAGTAGAGCCTATGAAAGCAAAGTCTTTCAGGTGTTTATAAAGTCCTAAATTAATGTTGCAAATTACAGGGTTGTACAAAACAAAAGTAGCATGGTATCAAGTGACCTAAATGACTGTTCTTTCAGAAAGTAAATAGGGAAAGATATAAAACTGGGCATTCCATGGCAAACTATGTTACAATGTCTTTCAGCTGCTCCCTGTATTTTGGACACAGTGTAGCCAGTGGAGATCGTCAGCAGGTACTGGAGTAATATATGTGTTTTCACTCCTTCTGACCATCTGAAGTGACCACCAAAGTTGAGATTGAAATTTCAACCCCAACTAATCTATTTAAGCTATTCTAATTAATCTATCATCAATAATCTCAGCTAATTTCTACAATAAATTATAGTCCTTATTGCTGCCTAAGAATATAACTGAATCTCAAACTCTTTTAGCCTACACTAAGCAATGAACTTTAATAGGTAGATATGCATTCCTTGTACTAGTTGGTGAGACATTAACTGCCCCTAGTTTTCTTAGTACAGGATGACTTGATGGCTGATGGTTGTCATCCTCTTATCTTGCAAATTTATTTTAATAATGGGACAATATTTGGCATGTTTTTGTTACATAATCGACTTCCAGGTACAAAGGCAGAACAGGTCAATCTGCACATGTAACTATTTGTTGCCATCAGATATAATTATATTAAGGTATAATCTAAAAGATAAAATTTCATATTTGATATTTCTCACACAGATGTGTAATTTCCTCCATTCTTTGATTTATGATCAGGAAGGAACTTAGAATATCTCTACTTTATAATGAGGGAGAAAGAGTAAGTCTTTTGTACTTTTCTAATTCTGATTTTCAGATTTAAAGTGATAATGGGTCACTCATAGGTAAAAGAGAGAATGCCAGGCAAAACACAAAAGAATGTCAAGAGGGAGATATATCTGACACTTACTTCTAAATAGCATATACTATTGTACATCCTTCCAGGGAATCACTTAGTACATTTGTTAGTGAGGAGGCTGTTACCGTATTCATCTACTCATCATGTAGCAGCTGTTAACGTCATTGTCACAGATGAAATGCACTTGGATTCCACAACAACAAAAAAAAGGGGAGGGGGAGGGAGAATCAACATAAAAAATGTATTCAATTTTATTTGCATTATTTCATTTTCATGTTCATTTGGTAATAGTTCAGCTTTTTATTTTCTTACATATAATTAAGCTATTTGAACAAATAAAATATCATGTAGGAAAAATGCAACAAATTGGTTTTAATGCAACAATTTCATTTTTTAAAGATTGTTTCCATTGCTTAGTGCAAACAATAAGGATGAGGTGGTGCTCCAGAAAATGCTGGAGAAGGGGAATTTTTGAATTTTGGGGTGGAATGTTTCAGCATCCTATTGTGAGAAACTTGGTATAGAAAGATACCTTTAAGTGCTGTAAATTATGTGAGGAGATATCAAAGGATGAAAGGTCAAATAGATTTAGGAAACACTGAGTTTATTAAAAGTAAACAAGTTTCTTTCATTCAGATCTTCTTTGAGCTTTAAATAAACAATTTGAGCCCATGTGAGAAGATAGCAAAATAGAAAATGTGGAGAAACCAATGAGGAATGTTATATAAGGAAAGCTTTGAAAAGATAAGGTCAGGCTTTATAAATTCCAGATCTGTTGTATAGCAGATTACCTTGGATGAAAATTTTAATTTATTTAAACTTATTGCCTAATTAATAAAAAATTTAAAATTATACCTACCTTTGAGGGATGTTGTGAGATATATGTGAGGAAAATGCTAAATGCAATTTCTAGGCAATAACAAACCTAATCTTCCAGGTACATTTATAAACTTCATACTAGCAAAAAAAAGACCGATGAGATCATGTTTTATGTCCCATAAAATCTTTAGGAAGATAAAAATAATTTTTTTATTTTTTCATTCTTCAATTGGTGTATCTTAGTGCCTGAAAGTGATACAATGAATCAGTACTCAAATGATTTTTTTAAAATTAAGTGTATGAGGAGGAGGAGCTAAGATGGCGGAGGAGTAGGACGGGGAGAACACTTTCTCCCCCACAAATTCATCAAAAGAACATTTAAATGCCGAGTAAATTCCACAAAACAACTTCTGAATGCCGGCAGAGGACATCAGGCACCCAGAAAAGCAACCCAACTCTTCAAAAGGAGGTAGGAAAAAATATAAAAGACAAAAAAAGGGACAAAAGAGGGAGGGATAGTGTTCCATCCCGGGAAGGGAGTCTTAAAAAGAGAAGTTTCCAAACACCAGGAAACCTTCTCATTGCGGAATCTGTGCCGAGCCTTGGAAGCACAGAGGGCAACATAACAGGGAGGAAAAATAAATAAACAATTAAAACCCGCACATTGCGAGCCCTACGGTAACTCCCCCAGCGGAGAAGCAGCGCAGACGCCTGCATCCGCCATTAGCAAGCGGGGGCTGGGCAGGGAGGCGAGGCTCGGGCTGCATCGCAAGAATCTGGCCTGAATACCCCAAGCGCTATCTGAGCGAAATAATTTGGGCTAGCAAACCAGACTGTGGGATATCTACCACGCGAAAAGCCAGCCCTAACCTAAGACATCGCCAGGCCTGCGCACGGAACAAAGGACTGAACAGAGATAGCCAGCAGCAGACCATCCGCCTCCAGTGATAGGCAGCCAGAGCTGGAAGGGGACAATCACAGCCCCAGAGAGACATTATCTATAAAACTGTAAGCAGGCTTCTTTGCTAACTAAAACTTCTTGAGGGTCTGGACGGTCAACATCTGCCTGAGAAGGTGTGCCGGTGCACACCTAGATAACCTAGTGGCAGGGAGGCGATAAGTCGCAGCAATCGCGTGCGCCAAACACCTCGTCACCTGAGCTGCTTGGATCTGGGAAGGGCACAAAACGCAGGCCCAACCGAGAGTCTGCACCTCTGAGGACTACCCGAGTGCCTGAACCTGAGCGGCTTGGACCTGGGAAGTGCAGGCAGCCCAGGGCTGGCCACGAATGGTTCCCGGCGGAGCAACCTAGACCCTGAGCAGTGTGGGCAGAGAGGCTACACGCGCCGTGAACGGGGGGCAGACCCAGTGTGGTTGAGGCACTGCGAGCACACGCCAGTGTTATTTGTTTGCAGCATCCCTCCCTACCTCCCCTCAGCGCGACTGAACAAGTGAGCCTAAAAAAAAAAAAAAAAAAAAAGTGTCCTCCAGTGTCCCCTTTGTGTCAGGGCGGTAACCAGACACTGAAGAGACCATCAAACGTAAGAAGCTATAACAGAGGGAACCGCCTTGGAAGCTACAGGCAATAGATTAAAACCCTGAGGTTACTACCAACTACATAGGAAGGGGCCTATAGATCTTGAGAAATATAAGTCGGACCAAGGAACTAGCCAAAAATGAACTGAACCCACAATACTCACAACAAAACTGGAGAAAGTCCTAGATATATTTTTACTATTTGTATGATCATTCTTTCTTTCTTTTTATTATTATTATTTTTTTAGTTAAAAAAATTTTTAAGTCCTCTATTATTCCTTTAATTTCCACTTTTATAATCGATTACTTTGCAAAAAAAAAAAAAAAAGAAGACCCTATTTTTTTTAAGCAAACTTCATATATATATTTTTTATAAATTTTGACCTTTTTTTTTTTCCTTCTTTTCTTTAACATTGTATTTTTGAAATTCCAAACTCTACTCTAGATTTTTAATTTTAGCTTTTTGGTATTTGTTATCAATTTTGTACCTAAAGTTATTATTATTTTTTTTATAATTTCTGTGACCCTTTTTTCTTTTTTCTTTTTCTTTTTCTCTGTTTCTTTCTCTTCTTCTTTTAAATAACATTGTATATCTGAAATTCCAAAATCTACTCTAGATTTTTAATTTATGCTTTTTGGTATTTGTTATCAATTTTGTACCTGTATTTTTTTTTTTTTAATAATTTATGTGACTTTGTTTGTTCTTGCTTTTTTTTTTTTCCTCTCTCTTGCTTTTCCTTCTTCTTTTTTTAACATTGTATTTTTGAAATTCCAAACTCTACTCTAGATTTTTAACTTTTGCTTTTTGATACTAGTTATCAATTTTGTACCTATATTTTCTTTATAATTTTCACAACGTTGTTTGTTTTTGTTTGTTCATTTTTTCTCTTTCTTTTCCTTCTTCTTTTCTTTAACATCGTATTTTTGAAATTCCAAACTCTACTCTAGATTTTTAATTTTTGCTTTTATGTATTTGTTACCAATTTTGTACATTTAAGAACCCAATCTTCAGTACCCATTTTTCACTAGGGAGCAAGATTACTGGCTTAACTGCTCTCTCTCCCTTTGGACTCTCCTTTTTCTCCACCAGGTTGCCTGTGTCTCCTCCCTAACGCCTCTCTACTCTACCCAACTCTGTGAATTTCTGTATGTTCCAGACAGTGGAGAACACTTAGGGAACTGATTACTGGCTGGATCTGTCTCCCTCCTTTTCATTCCCCCCATTTATCCTCCTGGCCACCTCTGTCACCTTCCTCCTTCTTCTCTTCTCTGTATAACTCTGTGAACAACTCTGAGCGGTCCAGTTGTGGAGTGCACATAAGGAAGAGATTACTGAATAGCCCACTCTCTCCTCTACTGATTCCACCTCATCTCATTCGGGTCACCTCTAACTCCCTCCTCCCTCTTCTCTTCTCCATATAACGCTGTAAACCTCTCTGGGTGACCCTCACAGTAGAGAAACTTTTCATCTTTAATGTAGATGTTTTATCAGTGGTGTTGTATAGAAGGAGAAGCTTTGAAACTACTGTAAAAATAAGACCGATAACTGGAAGCAGGAGGCTTAAGTCCAAACCCTGACTCCAGGGAGCTCCTGACTCCAAGGAACATTAATTGACAGGAGCTCATCAAATGCCTCCATACCTGCACTGAAACCAAGCACCACACAAGGGCCAACAAGTTTCAGGGCAAGACATACCAAGCAAATTCTCCAGCAACAAGGAACACAGCCCTGAGCTCCAAGATACAAGCAGCCAAAAGTCACCCCAAAACCATAGACATACCATAACTCATTACTGGACATTTAATTGCACTCCAGAGAGAAGAAATACAGCTCCACCCACCAGAACACCGACACAAGCTTCCCTAACCAAGAAACCTTGACAAGCCACCTGTACAAACCCACACACAGCGAGGAAATGCCACAATAAAGAGAACTCCACAAACTGCCAGAATACAGAAAGGACACCCCAAACTCAGCAATTTAAACAAGATGAAAAGACAGAGGAATACCCAGCAGATAAAGGAACAGGATAAATGCCCACCAAACCAAACAAAAGCGGAAGACATAGGGAATCTACCTGATAAAGAATTCTGAATAATGATAGTGAAATTGATCCAAACTCTTGAAATCAAAATGGAATTACAGATAAATAGCCTGGAGACAAAGATTGAGAAGATGCAAGAAAGGTTTAACAAGGACCTAGAAGAAATAAAAGAGAGTCAATATATAATGAATAATGCAATAAATGAAATTAAAAACACTCTGGAGGCAACAAATAGTAGAATAACAGAGGCAGAAGATAGCATTAGTGAAATAGAAGATAGAATGGTAGAAATAAATAATCAGAGAGGATAAAAGAAAAACGAATTAAAAGAAATGAGGACAATCTCAGAGACCTCCAGGACAATATTAAATGCTACAACATTCGAATCATAGGGGTCCCAGAAGAAGAAGACAAAAAGAAAGACCATGAGGAAATACTTGAAGAGATAATAGTTGAAAACTTCCCTACAATGGCGAAGGAAATAATCACCCAAGTCCAAGAAACCCAGAGAGTCCCAAACAGGATAAACCCAAGGCGAAACACCCCAAGACACATACTAATCAAACTAACAAAGATCAAATACAAAGAACAAATATTAAAAGCAGCAAGGGAAAAACAACAAATAACACACAAGGGAATTCCCATAAGGATAACAGCTGATCTTTCAATAGAAACTCTTCAAGCCAGGAGGGAATGGCAAGACATACTTAAAGTGATGAAAGAAAATAACCTACAGCCCAGATTACTGTACCCAGCAAGGATCTCATTCAAATATGAAGGAGAAATCAAAAGCTTCTCAGACAAGCAAAAGCTGAGAGAATTCAGCACCACCAAACCAGCTCTCCAACAAATACTAAAGGATATTCTCTAGACAGGAGACACAAAAACTGTGTATAAACTCGAACCCAAAACAATAAAGTAAATGGCAATGGGATCATACTTATCAGTAATTACCTTAAACGTAAATGGGTTGAATGCCCCAACCAAAAGACAAAGACTGGCTGAATGGATACAAAAACAAGACCCCTACATATGTTGTCTACAGGAGACCCACCTCAAAACAGGGGACACATACAGACTGAAAGTGAAGGGCTGGAAAAAGATTTTCCATGCAAATAGGGACCAAAAGAAAGCAGGAGTAGCAATACTTATATCAGATAAAATAGACTTTAAAACAAAGGCTGTGAAAAGAGACAAAGATGGTCACTACATAATGATCAAAGGATCAATCCAAGAAGAAGATATAACAATTATAAATATATATGCACCCAACACGGGAGCGCCACAATATGTAAGACAAATGCTAACAAGTATGAAAGGAGAAATGAACAATAACACAATAATAGTGGGAGACTTTAATACCCCACTCACACCTATGGATAGATCAACTAAACAGAAAATTAACAAAGAAACACAAACTTTAAACGATACAATAGACCAGTTAGACCTAATTGATATCTAGAGGACATTTCATCAAAAAACAATGAATTTCACCTTTTTCTCAAGCGCACATGGAACCTTCTCCAGGATAGATCACATCCTGGGCCATAAATCTAGCCTTGGTAAATTCAAAAAAATTGAAATCATTCCAAGCATCTTTTCTGACCACAATGCAGTAAGATTAGATCTCAACTACAGGAGAAAAAATATTAAAAATTCCAACATATGGAGGCTGAACAACACACTGCTGAATAACCAACAAATCACAGAAGAAATCAAAAAAGAAATCAAAATTTGCATAGAAATGAATGAAAATGAAAACAAAACAACCCAAAACCTGTGGGACACTGTAAAAGCAGTCCTAAGGGGAAAGTTCATAGCAATACAGGCATACCTCAAGAAACAAGAAAAAAAGTCAAATAAATAACCTAACCCTACACCTAAAGCAACTAGAAAAGGAAGAAATGAAGAACCCCAGTGTTAGTAGAAGGAAAGAAATCTTAAAAATTAGGGCAGAAATAAATGCAAAAGAAACAAAGGAGACCATAGCAAAAATCAACAAAGCCAAAAGCTGGTTCTTTGAAAGGATAAATAAAATTGACAAACCATTAGCCAGACTCATCAAGAACCAAAGGGAGAAAAATCAAATCAATAAAATTAGAAATGAAAATGGAGAGATCACATAATACAACAGAAATACAAAGGATCATAAGAGACTACTATCAACAATTATATGCCAATAAAATGGACAACGTGGAAGAAATGGACAAATTCTTAGAAAAGTACAACTTTCCAAAACTGGACCAGGAAGAAATAAAAAATCTTAACAGACCCATCACAAGCACGGAAATTGAAACTGTAGTCAAAAATCTTCCAGCAAACAAAAGCCCAGGTCCAGATGGCTTCACAGCTGAATTCTACCAAAAATTTAGAGAAGAGCTAACACCTATCCTTCTCAAACTCTTCCAGAAAATTGCAGAGGAAGGCAAACTTCCAAACTCATTCTATGAGGCCACCATCACCCTAATACCAAAACCTGACAAAGATCCCACAAAAAAAGAAAACTACAGGCCAATATCACTGATGAATATAGATGCAAAAATCCTTAACAAAATTCTAGCAATCGGAATCCAACAACACATTAAAAAGATCATACACCATGACCAAGTGGGCTTTATCCCAGGGATGCAAGGATTCTTCAATATCTGCAAATCAATCAATATAATACACCACATTAACAAATTGAAAAATAAAAACCATACAATTATCTCAAAAGATGCAGAGAAAGCCTTTGACAAAATTCAACATCCATTTATGATAAAAACTCTCCAGAAAGCAGGAATAGAAGGAACATACCTCAACATAATAAAAGCTATATATGACAAACCCACAGCAAACATTATCTTCAATGGTGAAAAATTGAAAGCATTTCCTCTAAAGTCAGGAACAAGACAAGGGTGCCCACTTTCACCATTACTATTCAACATAGTTTTGGAAGTTTTGGCCACAGCAATCAGAGCAGAAATAGAAATAAAAGGAATCCAAATTGGAAAAGAAGAAGTAAAACTCTCACTGTTTGCAGATGACATGATCCTCTACATAGAAAACCCTAAAGACTCCACCAGAAAATTACTAGAACTAATCAATGATTATAGTAAAATTGCAGGATATAAAATCAACACACAGAAATCCCTTGCATTCCTATACACTAATAATGAGAAAACAGAAAGAGAAATTAAGGAAACAATTCCATTCACCATTGCAACGGAAAGAATAAAATACTTAGGAATATATCTACCTAAAGAAACTAAAGACCTATATATAGAAAACTATAAAACACTGGTGAAAGAAATCAAAGAGGACACTAATAGATGGAGAAATATACCATGTCATGGATTGGAAGAATAAATATAGTGAAAATGAGTATACTACCCAAAGCAATTTATAGATTCAATGCAATCCCTATCAAGCTACCAACGGTATTCTTCACAGAGCTAGAACAAATAATTTCACAATTTGTATGGAAATACAAAAAACCTCGAATAGCCAAAGCTATCTTGAGAAAGAGGAATGGAACTGGAGGAATCAACCTGCCTGACTTCAGGTTCTATTACAAAGCCACAGTTATCAAGACAGTATGGTACTGGCACAAAGACAGAAATATTGATCAATGGAACAAAATAGAAAGCCCAGAGATAAATCCACGCACATATGGACACCTTATCTATGACAAAGGAGGCAAGAATATACAATGGATTAAAGACAATCTCTTTAACAAGTGGTACTGGGAAAACTGGTCAACCACTTGTAAAAGAATGAAACTAGAACACTTTCTAACACCATACACAAAAATAAACTCAAAATGGATTAAAGATCTCAACGTAAGACCAGAAACTATAAAACTCCTAGAGGAGAACATAGGCAAAACACTCTCTGACATACATCACAGCAGGATCCTCTATGACCCACCTCCCAGAATATTGGAAATAAAAGCAAAGGAAACAAATGGGACCTAATTAAACTTAAAAGCTTCTGCACAACAAAGGAAACTATTAGCAAGGTGAAAAGGCAGCCTTCAGAATGGGAGAAAATAATAGCAAATGAAGCAACTGACAAACAACTAATCGCAAAAATATACAAGCAACTCCTACAGCTCAACTCCAGAAAAATAAATGACCCAATCAAAAAATGGGCCAAAGAACTAAATAGACATTTCTCCAAAGAAGACATACAGATGGCTAACAAACACATGAAAAGATGCTCAACATCACTCATTATCAGAAAAATGCAAATCAAACCCACTGTGAGGTACCATTTCACACCAGTCAGAATGGCTGCGATCCAAAAGTCTACAAGCAATAAATGCTGGAGAGGGTGTGGAGAAAAGGGAACCCTCTTACACTGTTGGTGGGAATGCAAACTAGTACAGCCACTATGGAGAACAGTGTGGAGATTCCTTAAAAAACTGGAAATAGAACTGCCTTATGATCCAGCAATCCCACTGCTGGGCATACACACTGAGGAAACCAGAAGGGAAAGAGACACGTGTACCCCAATGTTCATCGCAGCACTGTTTCTAATAGCCAGGACATGGAAGCAACCTAGATGTCCATCAGCAGATGAATGGATAAGAAAGCAATGGAACATATACACAATGGAGTATTACTCAGCCATTAAAAAGAATACATTTGAATCAGTTCTAATGAGGTGGATGAAATTGGAGTCGATTATACAGAGTGAAGTAAGCCAGAAGGAAAAACACCAATACAGTATACTAACGCATATATATGGAATTTAGAAAGATGGTAACAATAACCCTGTGTACGAGACAGCAAAAGAGACACTGATGTATACATTAGTCTTATGGACTCTGTGGGAGAGGGAGAGGGTGGGAAGATTTGGGAGAATGACATTGAAACATGTAAAATGTCATGTATGAAACGAGTCACCAGTCCAGGTTTAATGCACGATACTGGATGCTTGGGGCTGGTGCACTGGGATGACCCAGAGGGAGGGTATGGGGAGGGAGGAGGGAGGAGGGTTCAGTATGGGGAACACATGTATACCTGTGGCAGATTCATTTCAATATTTGGCAAAACTAATACAATATTGTAAAGTTTAAAAATAAAATAAAATTTAAAAAAATTAAAAATAATAATAATAAATGATAAATAGTTAAAAAAATTAAGTGTATGAATAAAATGATAAAGCACCATTCAAAATCTATGCAGTTTGGTCCCAGAATCTCTGTTCTCAATCACAGTGTGCTGTGGACTTCAGGGAGAGGTGTAACTTTTATGTTTTTAATGTTTTCTTTGAGGAAGTAGAGCTTTTAAAATTCAAAATATACAACTAAATAAATGCATCTAATTTTTTCTGCTTTTGTGAAATTCTTATATTTATCCAGTTACTTGTCAATCATTTGTTAAATTGTGAAATACTGAACTGGCAATAGAAAAATTCATACAAAATTGAAAGACAACGCTTCTGCTTTTCAGCTCTAACATAATAGAGAAGTGCATGTGTGAGTGCTCAGTCTCTTCAGTTGTGTCCGACTGTTTGTGACCCTATGGACTGTAGCCCGCCAGGCTCCTCAGTCTGTCCTCCCTCCCCTCCTTCAGAGGATCTTCCAGACCCAAGGATTGAACCAACATTTCCCGTATCTCCTGCATTGCATGAGTATTCTTTACCGCTAAGCCATCAGAGAGAAGAGCAGCATGTAAACAGTTACTTATAAACACAGTTCAACTTCTCATTTATTTATTATTTACTGGATACCAACTGTTTTCTGGGCACTGCACTTTGAACAGATGAGATAAATGAAGAACAAGTAAATAGCTTTATGTGCTTTATACAAAAAGAGCAGAAAACTTTTAGAAAAGGGAAGTCGTTAATCCAGAGGATACAAGCAGCAAGTTCAAAAACTGGATTGGATATTTCTAAAAACTGTATGCAGGGCACAAAAATAGAACTGAAATTTGCTTGTTTCTACAATTATTGAGCACCTATGAAGTGCATGGCATATAATGAGATCTCAACATATTGTTCTAATAAGTGAATGAATGATGGTTTAAAGAATTATTTTTAAAGAGTTGGGAGTAGAAGGGATTTACATTGGGAAAATATGTTTAACATTCATTTTGTACTTTTTTTTAGTTAGGGGAAACTGTTTAATATTTCTAGATCAGTTCAGTTTAGTCACTCAGTCGTGTCTGACTCTTTGCAACCCTAAGGACTAGAGCACGCCAGCCTTCCCTGACCATCACCAACTCCTGGAGCCTGGTCAAGTTCATGTCCATCGAGTTGTTGATGCCATCCAGTCATCTTATCCTCTGTCATCCCCTTCTCCTCCCACCTTCAATCTTTCCCAGCATCAGGGGCTTTTTCCAGTGAATCAGTTCTTCACATCAGGTGGTCAAATTATTGAAGCTTCAGCTTCAGCATCAGTCCTTCCAGTGAATATTCAGGACTGATTTCCTTTAGAATTGACTGGTTGGATCTCCTTGCAGTCCAGGGGACTCTCAAGAGTCTTCTTCAACACCACAGTGCAAAAGCATCAATTCTTCAGCGGTCAGCTTTCTTTATAGTCCAACTCTCACATCCAAACATAACTACTGGAAAAACCATAGCTTTGACTAGATGGACCTTTGTTGGTAAAGTAATGTCTCTGCTTTTTACATGCTGTCTAGGTTTGACATAGCTTTCTTCCAAGGAGCAACCATCTTTTAATTTCATGGCTGCAGTCACCATCTGCAGTGATTTGCGAGCCCAAGAAAATAAAGTCTGTCACTGTTAAAATTATTTTCCCATCTATTTGCTATGAAGTGTTGGGACCAGATGCCATGATCTTAGTTTTCTTAATATTTAGTTTTAAGCCAACTTTTTCACTCTCCTCTTTCACTTTCATCAAGAGGCTCTTTAGTTCCTCTTCACTTTCTACCATAAGGGTGGGGTCATCTGCATCTCTGAGGTTATTGATATTTCTCCCAGAAATCTTGATTCCAGCTTGTGCTTCATCCAGCCTGGCATTCCGCTTGATGTACTCTGCATATAAGTTAACAAGCAGGATTCAAGGTCAGGAGAGGTGGCCTTGAGGAGATACCCCACGTCCAAGGTAAGAGAAACCCAAGTAAGATGGTAGGTGTTGCGAGAGGACATCAGAGGGCAGACACACTGAAAGCATAATCACAGAAAACTAGCCAGTTTGATCACATGGACCACAGCCTTGTCTAACTCAATGAAACTAAGCCATGCCTTGTGGGGCCACCCAAGACAGGAGGGTCATGGTGGAGAGGTCTGAGAGAATGTGGTCCACTGGAGAAGGGAATGGCAAACCACTTGTTTTATTGCCTTGAGAACCCCATGAACAGCATAAAACAGACAATTTAAGCAGGCTGATCGCTAGAAGGAAATTGAAATTATTTTAAAAAAGTTAAAAACATATAAAGAACTAACATCTATCCTTTAAAAACTATTCCAAAAAAATTGAAGAGAAAAGAACACTTCCAGATTCATTCTACCTGGGCACCATTACCCTGATACCCAAACCAAACAAACACACCACAAAAAAAAAAAAAAAAAAAGAAAGAAAGAAAGAAAGAAAAAGAAAAGAAAATTACAGGTCAAAATCTTTGAATATACATGCAAAGATCCTCAACAAATATTAGCAAACTGAATTCAACAATATATTAAAAGGACCCAAATCCAATGATCCAATTAGATTTATTCTAGAGACATAAGATGGTTCATCATTCAAAAACCAGTTGATACACCACATTAACAAAATTAAGGATAAAAATCACATGATAATCTCAATAGATGCAGAAAAAGCCCTTGATAAAATTCAACATTTATTCTTGATAAAAACTGTCATCACAGTGGGAACATATTTCAATAAAATAAAGGCCATTTATGACAAACCCATAGCAAACATACTACTGAATGATGAAAAGTTTAAATCCTTTCCACTTAACTCAGGAGCAGGACAAGAATGACCACTCTCAGGCTGCTATTTAACACTGTATTGGAAGTCCTAGCCACAGGAATCAGACAAGAAAAAAGAAATCCAAATGGAAAGGGAACAGGTAAAACTATTTGCAAATAACATGATACTCTGTATAGAATATGCTAAAATTTACACTTAAAAACTCTTAGAACTAATAAGTAAATTCAGGAAGGTAAAATACAAGATTAATGTACATAAATCTGTTGTTTTTCTATACACTAATAATGAACTATCAGAAAGAGAAAAATTTTAAGTCTCATTTAAAATCACATCAAAAAGAATAAAATAGCTAAAAGTAAACTTAACCAAGGAGGTGACAGACCTATACTCTGATAAACTATAAAATATTGATGAAGAAAAGTGAAGATAAGATAAAGAAATGGAAAGATATATTATGGTCTCAGATGGGAAGAATTAATTTTATTAAAATGGCTGTACTATCCACAGCAATCTACAGATTAACACAATTTCTATCAAAATACTAGTGACATTTTCACATCACTAGAAAAAATCTATAATTCATATTGAACCACAAGAGATCCCAAATTTCTAAATCAATCTTGAGCAAAAAGAACAAACCTAGAGGTGTCATCCCCCAATACGTCAAGCTGTACTACAAAGCTACAGTAATTAAAACAGCATGATATTGGTACAAAAATAGACATATAGATCAATGAAACAGAACAGAGAGCCTAGAAACAAACCCATGCAACTGTGGTCAGTTAATCTATGACAAAAGCAAAAAAATATACAATGGAGGAAAGGCAGTCTAGTCTCTTCAATAAGTGAGGCTGGGAAAAATGGACAATTACATGTGAAAAATAAGACTAGAAAGTAATTTAAAAGATATTGAAGCCCTAAATGTTATAACTGAAAGCATAAATCTCCTAGAAAAAAACATAGAGTACTCTTTGACATAAATCGTAACTGCTTTTTTAACTGTACCTCCTAAGGCAAAAGAAAAAAAGTTAATATGAATGAATAGGACCCAATTAAAATTTAAATATTTTTAACAATGGAAACCATTGACAAAATGAAAAGACAATCTACTGAATGGTAAAAAAATATTTGCAAATATTATGATGAACAGGGGATCAGTTCAGTTCAGTTCAGTCACTCAGTCATGTCCGACTCCTTGAGACCCCATGAATCGCAGCACGCCAGGCCTCCCTGTCCATCACCAAATCCCGGAGTTCACCCAGACTCACACCCATCGAGTCAGTGATGCCATCCATCCATCTCATCCTTTGTCATTCCCTTCTCCTCCTGCCCCCAATCCCTCCCAGCATCAGAGTCTTTAACAATGAGTCAACTCTTTGCATGAGGTGGCCAAAGTACTGGAGTTTCAGCTTTAGCATCAGTCCTTCCAAAGAAATCCCAGGGCTGATCTCCTTCAGAATGGACTGGTTGGATCTCCTTGCAGTCCAAGGGATTCTCAAGAGTCTTCTCCAACACCACAGTTCAAAAGCATCAATTCTTCGGTGCTCAGCCTTCTTCACAGTCCAACTTACATCCATACATGACCACTGGAAAAACCATAGCCTTGACTAGACGAAACTTTGTTGGCAAAGTTATGTCTCTGCTTTTGAATATGCTATCTAGGTTGGTCATAACTTTCCTTCCAAGGAGTAAGCGTCTTTTAATTTCATGACTGCAGTCACCATCTGCAGTGATTTTGGAGCCCCCCAAAAATAAAGTCTGACACTGTTTCCACTGTTTGCCCATCTATTCCCCATGAAGTGATGGGACCAGATGCCATAATCTTAGTTTTCTTTAAGCTAACTTTTTCACTCTCCTCTTTCACTTTCATCAAGAGGCTCTTTAGTTCCTCTTCACTTTCTGCCATAAGGGTGGTATCATCTGCATATCTGAGGTTATTCATATTTCTCCCGGCAATCTTGATTCCAGCTTGTGTTTCTTCCAGTCCAGTGTTTCTCATGATGAACTCTGCATATAAGTTAAATAAGCAGGGTGACAATATACAGCCTTGACGTACTCCTTTTCCTATTTGGAACCAGTCTGTTGTTCCATGTCCAGTTCTAACTGTTGCTTCCTGACCTACATACAAATTTCTCAAGAGGCAGGTCAGGTGGTCTGGTATTCCCATCTCTTTCAGAATTTTCCACAGTTTATTGTGATCCACAAAGTCAAAGGCTTTGGCATAGTCAATAAAGCAGGGGATAATGCCCCCAGTATATGAACAGCTTATTATAACTCAATATTAAAGAAACAAACCAATCAAAAAATGGGCAGAAGACATGAGTAGATGTTTCTCCAAAGAAGACATACGGATGGTTGGCTAAGGGACCACATGAAAAGATACTCAGCATCACTATCTATTAGCAAAAGGAAAATTACAGCAATGAGATAATCCCATCACACCTGTCAAAATGTTGATCATCAAAAAGTCTACAAATAACAAATGAAGAAGAGGGGAGCCTATATACTGTTGATGGGAATGTAAATTGATGCAGCCACTACAGAAAACAGTATGGAGGTCCCTCAAAAAAAAAAAAAAAAAAAAAGAACTGCCACATAATCCAACAGTTCCAGTGCTTGGAATATATCTGGAAAAGAACAAAAAAACTAGTTCAAAAATATGCATTCAGCCCATATTCATAGCAGTACTATTTACAATAGTCAAGTTATGGAAACAACCCCCGTGTTTATCAACAGACAAATGGAAACAGTATATACAATAAAATATTACTCAACCATAAAAAAGAATGAAATTTTGCCATTTTCAGCAATGTGGGTGGACCAATACAATGTTATGCTTAGGACAATAAGTCAGACAGAAAGACAGAAAAATACTACCTGACATCCCTTATACATGGAATCTAAAAAATAAATGAATGTATGTTTAAGACAGAAATGGGTTAATTGATACAGAAAACAAACTAATGGCTACCAGAGAGGAGATGGAAGGGCAAGTTAGTGTATGAGATTAAGAGATACAAACTATTATGTATAAAATATATAAACAAGAAGGATATATTCTTTAGCATAGGGAGTTATAGACATTACCATGTAATAACTTTTAATATATAATCTGTAAAAATACTGAGTCTTTATGCTGTACACTTGAAACTAATATATTAAATCAACTAAACTTCAATAAAATTATTTCCTTATAAACCTAAAAAACTCCCCGTTGTAATAAAACTTCAATTGTTAGAAAGACTTTTTATCAGACATTATTTATGATCTTAGATCTTTCTAATGAGCCATTTGTAAAACTAGCTTGAGTTTAAGAAAAGGTACATTGGTAAAGAGACCGAGGAAAAGTGATGAATCAAATCAGAGATCAGGGGTAAAAATAGACTCACTAAAGTTGCAGATTATCATAGCTTAAAAAAATTTTTTCATTTGTGATTGTTGTTTCATAAGTCAAGACTAATACATAAGGGTGCCAAATTTTTCACAAAATATTCTATAGTCAAAATAATCTTAATTAAATTTCTGAAGCATGTTGAAGTTTTATATGGGTAAATTTAATGTCAGTCATTCAAAAGCCTTGGTAGAGTGGGATGTGCTTGCCTGAGAGACCAGCTAGCCAGCCCCAAGGGCCACCCAAGGCAACATTAATCACCTTCTGTTTACCAGATAGTCTCTTCCCTCAGTCTTTCAAAAATAGACGGCTAATTTTTTTTTCAATATCCAAATGTAAAGTCTATCTCTCAGTAGATTCATGTAAACTAAGCTCATAAAACTGATCTGTACAGTGTAACTGGCTATTTACTAAATTGTATCTAGGAATTGTTGTCATAGATTTAGATTCCTAAAATCATATATAAATTACATGGAAACAAAATAAGGTTGCAATAGGATACCAAGGGGCAACTATAGAATTTAATTGAATGTTTGTGTTAGATTGCAATTGTGACCTCATTTTTAAAATTTTCAGCTTTATCTGCACTTTGTCATGTTGTACTACAGTTTCTCACAGTAAGGTAGTGTTTTTATCCCTAAGACTTGTGTTGGTGGTACTCTTTCAATTTGCCACAGATAAGTGATTGAAGTAAAAGCAATGATATACTTGTCTCAAGGCCAGGCTTCAAGAAACATTGTGTGGTTTTCATCTATGCCTCCACCTTCACTTGGATAATAGAATTGGGGAGGGTTTAGCCAGAAGATGAGTGACTGTAGACGAAACCTAAGGCCAGCAGAGGTCAACTGACAGATCACTGATTCCAGGACTTGTGAGCAAGTCCAGCCAAAATTATCAGATGCAAGAGCATAAACTCTTACTGTCATATGCCACTGAGCAGCATGATTGTGGTAATATTTGATAGTTAACTGATACATTATTAAACAGAATCAGGTTACACTGTTCTAAAGACTCCAATTAAAACAAGCATGCTTTTGAGAACATGCTTTTTCATCTGTCTCAAAAATATGACAGTGGCGCTGCATATGTTTTTGGACTACACTGGCTTAAGATGTCCTTGTTGCTGTTGTTTAGTCATCAAGTTGTGTCTGACTCTTTTGCGACCCCATGGACTGTAGCCCACCAGGCTCCTCTCTTCATGGGATTTCCCAGGCAAGAATACTGGAATGGGTTGCCATTTCCTCCTCCAGAGGAATCTTCCCAACCCAGAGATTGAACCTGCATTTCCTGCTTGGCAGGTGGATTCTTTACCACTGAGTCACCTGGGAAGCCCCAAAGATGTCCTTACCCAGAGCAGTATACATGGATATATACCAATGATATTTGTTTCATTTCTCTTTTTATGCTTCTGAATTAACATTTTGGCACACAGCTCTCATTTATGACTGTATGTGTTATTAGAGATCTAATTCTTTAGAGAAAATAAATCACACAAAAATACACATATCTTTGTATGTATGAAATATAGTAGTAGTCTCACCATTGACACAAAATTCCATTTACTTTCAAAATATGTTCCTTTAGCTTATACTCATATTTTCCACAATTTGCACAACTTTATGACCACTTTTTTGTCTTTTGAAATCTAATACTCCAACAATCATTTTATTTTATTATTATTTTTTATTTTATTTTTTAACTTTACAATATTTTATTGGTTTTGCCATATATCAGAATGAATCCGCCACAGATATACATGTGTTCCCCATCCTGAATCCTCCTCCCTCCCCATACCATCCCTCTGGGTCGTCCCAGTGCACCAGCCCCAAGCATCCAGTATTGTGCATTGAACCTGGACTGGCGACTCGTCTCATATATGATATTATACATGTTTCAATGCCATTCTCCCAAATCTCCCCACCCTCTCCCTCTCCCACAGAGTTCAAAAGACTGTTCTATACATCAGTGTCTCTTTTGCTGTCTTGTATACAGGGTTATTGTTACCATCTTTCTAAATTCCATATATATGCGTTAGTATACTGTATTGGTGTTTTTCTTTCTGGCTTACTTCACTCTGTATAATAGGCTCCAGTTTCATCCACCTCATTAGAATGATTCAAATGTATTCTTTTTAATGGCTGATCAATCATTTTAAATTAAACTCCTCATCTGAGTGTTATTTAGAAACTGTGGGGAACACATGTATACCTGTGGCGGATTCATTTCGATATTTGGCAAAACTAATACAATTATGTAAAGTTTAAAAAATAAAATTAAATTAAAAAAAAAAAAAAGAAACTGTGTACTCCTGAAGTATCCAGTATTTGAAATTTTGGATGTCTAATATCCCTTTAAGTCCTTAGCTCATTAAGAGAATGAATAATTCTTTCCCCTTATATTTCTTTTGCTCTCCTGCTTACCTCTTTCTGTCCCCTAGCATAAAACTGTGTACATAGTAAATATACAGTAAGTGTGTGTTAACCTCAGTTTATTCTTGAAAGTTAACTTGGTACATAATTTAAGGAACTTAACACCTAGGATTTTATGGTCTCCAGTCAGTTTAAGCTCCTCATGTCATTGATTTGAATTTAATGATGCTAATGCACTTTGCACCTGTATTAACTTCTTAGGGCTACTATAACAAGGTAATACCAATTGGGTGGCTTAAAATATCAAAATGTATGTTTTCACAGTTCTGGAGGCTAGACACATACAATCAGGTGTCTGCAGAGCTGGCCTCCCTTTGAGACTCTGGGTAGGATCCTTCCTTGCCTCTTCCTAGCTTCTCGTGGCCAGGCTTCCATCTGCATCTCTCCAATCTGTCATCATACTATGTTCTCCTCCTCTTCTTACAAGTAAACCAGTTATATTGGGTGAGGGCCCACCCCAGTGACCTCATCTTGACTTGATTACCTTGGCAAAGATCCTGTTTCCAAACTTAATCACATTCAGATGTACAGGACTTAAGATGTTAACATATCATTTTGGAGGACACATTTCAACCCATGACAGCCCCTGAGTCCCAGATGATGTTTTGCCCAACTCAGAATTATTAAGAATAAATCCTAAGTAACCAGTGAAATTCTAGAAAATAAATTTGTTCTACTGAACAATAATGCTGGACAATTTTCTGTCAGGCTATTGCAATGCCCACTTAGAAAACCAGTGATAGCATTTACAAACTAGAGACCACTAACCATTATGTTAAAAGGAAAGGGAGGTGGCTGTGACGGGCGTGCTGGAGTTACCCCACGTCCGAGGTCAGGGGCAGCAGCGGAGAGTGCCAGACTGCGATGGTGCAGGAACGGCCGAGAGGAGCAACCCCATGTCCGAGGTCGGGGGGGTGGGGGGCGGCCTAGAGGAGTTACCCCATGTTGGAGGTTAGGGGTGGCGGCCGGGAGGAGGTACCCCACGCCCTTAAGCCCGAGGCCAGGGGGGTGGGCGGGAGGAGCTACCCCATGCCCCCATGCCTGAGGTCGGGGCAGTGGCCGGGAGGACCAAACCCACGCGGTGGCTGCGCGCAGGCCCAGGAGGGCCTAGAGGAGCTATCCCACGTTGAAGGTCAGGAAGGGCGGCGGTGAGGAGATACCCCTCGTCCAAGGTAAGGAGCATTGGCTGCGCTTTGCTGGAGCAGACGTGAAGAGATACCCCAAGCCCAAGGTAAGAGAACCCCAAGTAAGACACTAGGTGTTGCAAGAGGGCAGCAGAGGGCAAACACACTGAAACCATACTCACAGAAAACTAGTCAATCTAATCACACTAGGACCACAGCCTTGTCTAACTCAATGAAACTAAGCCATGCCCGTGGGACAACCCAAGATGGGTGGGTCATGGTGGAGAGATCCGACAGAATATGGTCCACTGGAGAAGGGAATGGCAAACCACTTCAGTATTCTTGCCTTGAGAACCCCATGAACAGTATGAAAAGGCAAAATGATAGGATACTGAAAGAGGAACTCCCCAGGTCAGTAGGTGCCCAATATGCTACTGGAGATCAGTGGAGAAATAACTCCAGAAAGAATGAAGGGATGGAGCCAAAGCAAAAAGAATACCCAGCTGTGGATGTAACTGGGGATAGAAGCAAGGTCCAATGCTGTAAAGAGCAATATTGCATAGGAACCTGGAATGTCAGGTCCATGAATCCAGGCAAATTGGAAGTGGTCAAACAAGAGTGAATGGCAACATTTTAGGAATCAGCGAACTAAAATGGACTGGAATGGGTGAATTTAACTCAGATGACCACTATATCCATTACTGCAGGCAGGAATCCCTCAGAAGACATGGAGTAGCCATCATGGTCAACAAAAGAGTCTGAAATGCAGTACTTGGATGCATTCTCAAAAACGACAGAATGATCTCTGTTCGTTTCCAAGGCAAACCATTCAATATCACAGTAATCCAAGTCTATGCCCCAACCAGTAACGCTGAAGAAGCTAAATTTGAATGGTTCTATGAAGACCTACAAGACATTTTAGAACTAACACCCAAAAAAGATGTCCTTTTCATTATAGGGGACTGGAATGCAAAAGTAGGAATTCAAGAAACACCTGAAGTAACAGGCAAATTTGGCCATGGAATACGGAATGAAGCAGGGCAAAGACTAATAGAGTTTTGCCAAGAAAATACATGGGTCTTAACAAATACCCACTTCCAACAACACAAGAGAAGACTCTATACATGCACATCACCAGATGGTCAACATGGAAATCAGATTGATTATATTCTTTTCAGCCAAAGATGGAGAAGCTCTATACAGTCAGCAAAAACAAGACCAGGAGCTGACTGTGGCTCAGACCATGAACTCCTTATTGCCAAATTCAGACTTAAATTGAAGAAAGTATGGAAAACCACTAGACCATTCAAGTATGACCTAAATCAAATCCCTTATGATTATACAGTGGAAGTGAGAAATAGATTTAAGGGCCTAGATGTGATAGATAGAGTGCCTGATGAGCTATGGAATGAGGTTCGTGACATTGTACAGGAGACAGGGATCAAGACGATTCCCATGGAAAATAAATGCAAAAAAGCAAAACGGCTGTCTGGGGAGGCCTTACAAATAGCTATGAAAAGAAGAGAAGTGAAAAGCAAAGGAAAAAGGAAAGATATAAACATCTGAATGCAGAGTTCCAAAGAATAGCAAGAAGAGATAAGAAGGCCTTCTTCAGCGATCAATGCAAAGAAATAGAGGAAAACAACAGAATGGGAAAGACTAGGGATCTCTTCAAGGAAATCAGAGATACCAAAGGAACATTTCATGCAAAGATGGGCTCGATAAAGGACAGAAATGGTATGGACATAACAGAAGCAGAAGATATTAAGAAGAGATGGCAAGAATACACAGAAGACCTGTACTAAAAAGATCTTCACGACCCAAATAATCAGGATGGTGTGATCACTGACCTAGAGCCAGACATCCTGGAATGTGAAGTCAAGTGGGCCTTAGAAAGCATCACTACGAACAAAGCTAGTGGAGGTGATGGAATTCCAGTTGAGCTATTCCAAATCCTGAAAGATGATGCTGTGAAAGTGCTACACTCAATATGCCAGCAAATTTGGAAAACTCAGCAGTGGCCACAGGACTGGAAAAGGACAGTTTTCACTCCAATCCCAAAGAAAGGCAATGCCAAAGAATGCTCAAACTACTGCACAATTGCACTCATCTCACATGCTAGTAAAGTAATGCTTAAAGTTCTCCAAGCCACGCTTCAGCAGTACGTGAACCATGAACTTCCTGATGTTCAAGCTGGTTTTAGAAAAGGCAGAGGAACCAGAGATCAAATTGCTAACATACGCTGGATCATGGAAAAAGCAAGAGAGTTCCAGAAAAACATCTATTTCTGCTTTATTGACTATGCCAAAGCCTTTGACTGTGTAGATCACATCAACTATGGAAAATTCTGAAAGAGATAGGAATACCAGACCACCTGTCCTGCCTCTTGAGAAATTTGTATGCAGGTCAGGAAGCAACAGTTAGAACTGGACATGGAACAACAGACTGGTTTCAAATAGGAAAAGGAGTACGTCAAAGCTGTATATTGTCACCCTGTTTATTTAACTTATATGCAGAGTACATCATGAGAAACTATGGACTGGAAGAAACACAAGCTGGAATCAAGATTGCTGGGAGAAATATCAATAACCTCAGATATGCAGATGACACCACCCTGATGGCAGAAAGTGAAGAGGAACTCAAAAGCCTCTTGATGAAGGTGAAAGTGGAGAGTGAAAAAGTTGGCTTAAAGCTCAACATTCAGAAAACGAAGATCATGGCATCCGGTCCCATCACTTCATGGGAAATAGATGGGCAAACAGTGGAAACAGTGTCAGATTTTATTTTTGGGGGGCTCCAAAATCACTGTAGATGGTGACTGCAGCCATTAAATTAAAAGATGCTTACTCCTTGGAAGGAAAGTTATGACCAACCTAGATAGCATATTCAAAAGCAGAGACATTACTTTGCCAACAAAGGTTCGTCTAGTCAAGGCTATGGTTTTTCCAGTGGTCATGTATGGATGTGAGAGTTGGACTGTGAAGAAGGCTGAGTGCCGAAGAATTGATGCTTTTGAACTGTGGTGTTGGAGAAGACTCTTGAGAATCCCTTGGACTGCAAGGAGATCCAACCAGTCCATTCTGAAGGAGATCAGCCCTGGGATTTCTTTGGAAGGAATGATGCTAAAGCTGAAACTCCAGTACTTTGGCCACCTCATGCAAAGAGTTGACTCATTGTTAAAGACTCTGATGCTGGGAGGGATTGCGGGCAAGAGGAGAAGGGGACGACACAGGATGAGATGGCTGGATGGCATCACTGACTTGATGGATGTGAGTCTGGGTGAACTCCAGGATTTGGTGATGGACAGGGATGCCTGGCGTGCTGCGATTCATGGGGTCACAAGAAGTCGAACACAACTGAGTGACTGATCTGATCTGATCTAAAAGTAAAGGGAACTACAGATGGAGATTTTTTATGTATAGCAGCACAATGATCAGCAATGTTGCATGGATGGTTTGCCAAGCAGACAAGTGTCAATAGCAGTTATTAGATTAAAAAAAAAATTGAGGGTGTATTGTATAACACATGGAAATATAGCATTTATCATGTAATTTTTTAATGTAATATAATCTATAAAAATACTGAATCACTATGCTATAGACTTGAAAACTAATGTAATATTATATATCAACTATATTACATCTAAATAAATAGAAATAACATTTTTTAAAAGACTTGAAAAACTTTAATGTCAAAAGATAGTGTTTCCCTTCTTCAGGGGATCTTCCAAACCCAGGGACTGAAGCTGTCAAACCCAGGTCCCCTGCTTTGCCGGTGGATCCTTTACTAGCTGAGCCACCAGGGAAGTCCTGGAGTACGTAGCTTATCCCTTCTCCATGGGATCTTCCTGACCCAGGAATTGATCCAGGGTCTCCTGCATTGCAGGTAGATTCCTTACCAACTGAGCTATGAGGGAAGCCCTCACTATAGAAGGAAATTTTTCACATATAGCAGCACAACCATCAGCAATGCTATATGGATAGTTGCCAATCATACATGTGTCTATAGCAGTTATTAGATTAAAAAAAATCTAATTGCCTAGAGCTATCCATCATTTGGATCTGTGAATCAGATCTTTTAGATAGACACTTATCTAGGAACATTGCCAAACTTAGATAACCAATCTTTGTAGTCATATAAACAGCTCATTTGTATACAAATATTGATAAATCTATTAAGAGTAAAGGGAACATAATGCTCATTTTGTGAATCGTCAATTCATAAATTTGATCCATAAGCATAACTTTATGCAGAAGTTTAGAAAATCGTATCTTGTCACCAATTTAAAAGCATATAATTTTAATATTAATAGCAGTCTTCACATGTTGTTAACAAAATAATTACTATTGGAATCTGTATCCTGAATGGCCTAGTTCTCAGTAACATTTTTAATATATCATTTAAGATATATGACATGTGAGATTTCTCTCACAGTCATATAAAGACATATATGCTGTACTTTAGTATGTGTATTGAATTGAAAGGGCTTTAAGCCATCAAGGCAGTGATATATTACCACAGTAATGTTATACTATAAATAAATATATTTTCCATCAACACCATCAAAGTTTTTTTTAAAGTCTTTTTAAAAATGTTATTTATTTGTATTTATTTAAATGAAATATATTTAAATACATTTATTTAAATGTATTTACAATGTATACAATAAATACATTTATTTAAATGAAATACATTGATATATATATTACTTTAGTTTTCAAGTGTATAGCATAGTGATTCAGTATTTTTATGGATTTTATTAAAAATTATTATATGATAAAGGCTGTATTTCCATGTGTTATAAGATACATATAGTGGTTTGTATTTATTAATCCTATACCCCTAACTTGCCCCTCTCTTTTTTCCTCTCCCATCTGGTAACCACTGGTTTGTTTTCTATATCTGTGAGTCTGCTTCTGTTTTACGTATAAATTTATTTATGTTTTCCAGATTCTACATATAACTTATATCATACAGTGTTTGTCTTTTTCTGTCTGACTTATTTCCCTAAGCATACATAATATTCTCTAGGTCTATCCATGTTGCTGCAAATGGCAGAATTTTATTCCTTTTTGCAACTAATATTCCATTGTATGTCTTCTTTATCCATTAGTTTGTTGATTTCGTATCTTAACTATTGTAAATAGTGCTGCTATGACCATGGGGTGAATGTATCTTTTTGAATTACTATTTTTGTTTTCTTCCACATGTATACCTAGGAGTGGAATTGATAGATTGTATGGATGTTCTACTTTTAGGTTTTTAGGGAACCTCTTATTGTTTTTTATAGTGGTTGCATCGGTTTACTTTCCTACTAACAAGTGTTCAAGGATTCCCTTTTATCCACATCTTCACCAACATTTGTTATCCGTAGACCTTTTGATGATGGCCTTCTGATAAGTGGGAGATGTTCCTTCTTCCTAGATGTTCCTAGAGAAGTTGTGATTCACACTTCTCTAAGTAGTGATTTTGAGCATCTTTTCATGTGCTTATTACCCTTCCATATGTCTTCTCTATAAAAATGCCTATTAGGGCTTATGCCTATTTTTGATTTTTTTTTTTTTTTTTTGGTATTGAGTTGTATGAGCTGTTCATATATTTTAGATGTTAATCTCTGTTGATCATATCATTTACACATATTTTTCTCACTCTATAGGTTGTCTATTGTTTTGTCAGTGGTTTTCTTTCACATCATCAAATTTTCATTCCAAAATAAGATGTTAAAATTAGGTCCAAGTTTAAAATGACTTACCTAAAGTCTTAAAGATATGTGAATATTGTCATTTGTGTAACGCAAGTAAAGTCCACTTCACTGAATTATCAAAGTATGGAGATGTTGAGACCTTGAGGTGCTATTATAAGCCAATCAAGGAACTGGTTTATGTGATTTTATACAGAAGAGATATCAATTACCTAATTTTCAATTCTTACTCATTAATTTCAGAGGTTTCTCCAAAGCTTATTAATACCACAGCTATTGGATATGATTACAATTAATATTTCATGATTTAAATGCCCAATATGAGAGAAAATTTGAACATAAAACCTGAGCTTTATCTAAATAACTGTTTGAATTATCTAATTGTTATAACTATGACTTAGTATGTATATATAATTACTATAACTATTAAATGAGGCTTCCCGGGTGGCTCAGTGGTAAAGAATCTGTCTGCTGGCATAGGAGATGCAAGGTTCAATTCTTGGATCGGAAAGATCCCTGGAGAAGGAAATGGCACCCTACTCCAGTATTCTTGCCTGGGAAATCCCAATGACAGAGAAACCTGATGGACTGCAGTCCATGGGGTTGCAAAGAGTCAGACACAAATGATCGACTAAGCATGCATATCTATTAAATATACAATTATAAAAATCAGGAATAAAAATCTTGTTATATAACTGTAATATGACATCATCATAAAAGTACATATATTTATACATTAAAGAAAAGATATTTTCCAAATTCCTGGCACAGAGCTACTAAAACTTTTGGAATTTGCTGAATGACAGATCTTTTGTATTCATAAAGAGTTTGCCTGCAATGTGGGAGATCTGGGTTCCATCCCTGGGTTGGGAAGATCTCCTGGAAGAGGACATGGCAACCTCCTCCTGTTGGAATGATTGACCTCTAGTCAATCATTAGAATTTTCAGGCCTACCCCCAACCTCTGGGAAAGAAGGGGTGTTGGATACTGATCCATTGGGCAATGATTTTTGTCAATTATGTCTGTATAATGAAATCTTCATAGAATTCCTAAATGACAGGCTTTGGAGAGCTTTTGAGTTACTGAACACATCAAGTTCTGGGAAGGCGGTATGCCTAGAAATGGTATGGGAAACCTGTACCCTTATCTCAGAATTCACTGTGTCTCTCTTCCATCTGGTTATTCCAGATTGTATCCTTTATACTACACTAATTCCAGTAAATAAAGTCTTTCCCTAAATTCTTTGTGCTGTGGTAGCAAATTATTGGGAGAAGGCAATGGCAACCCACTCCAGTACTCTTGCCTGGAAAATCCCATGGACGGAGGAGCCTGGTAGGC
The DNA here is from genome assembly GCF_029378745.1 of Bos indicus. Classification (NCBI taxonomy): domain Eukaryota; kingdom Metazoa; phylum Chordata; class Mammalia; order Artiodactyla; family Bovidae; genus Bos; species Bos indicus. Next base: position 21,727,411 of record NC_091776.1, on the reverse strand, counting down.
TGCAATCCATGGGGTTGCTAAGAGTCGGGCACAACTGAGCGACTTCACTTTCACTTTTCTCTTTCATGCATTGGAGAAGGAAATGGCAACCCACTCCAGTATTCTTGCCTGGAGAATCCCAGGAACAGAGGAGCCTGGTGGGCTGCTGTCTATGGGGTGGCACAGAGTCGGACACAACTGAAGTGACTTAGCATCAGCAGCAGCAAATTATTGAACTTGAAGAGGGTGTCCTTTGGAATCCTTGATTTGTAGCCAAGTTACTCAGAAGTATGGGCAAGCCTGGGACCCACTAATTGTGCTTGGAGTCTGAGGTAGAGAGCAGTTTTGGGGGATTGAGCCCTTAACCTGTGGTGTTGGCACTAAATCAGGACATTCTGTATCAAAATTATTTAATGTGAGGTGAAAACCTACATACATAGTGTCAGAAATGTTGTTATTAGCAAAGAAATAGTTTTTTATTTTCTTTTAATAGCTACTCAACAAGCCTTCATAGACCTCAAAAAATGAAGCAGTTTTAATTGAAAACTTTGTAAATGTTTTCTTCCCTTTGATATACCACTCAAAGTTGGCTTATATTCAAACTAAAATACCATCTGTTTCATAGATTGAGACATCTTATTACCTTGACAGATAGGACAGCCTTAAGGGAGGCTCAATCACTTTTGTCCTTAATTACTTTTTTAAAACAACCTGATCTCTTATGACATAATGAGATATTGAAGAAAAATACCATTTTAGGAAGATGATGCTGGTGAGTTTAAAAGTATATTCAGAATTATTTAACACAGTGATTTGTTAACTTCACTTTTTCAGAACTATGTATATATAAGCATTACAAGATTCTGATATTTTGAATGTGAAGGTTGTTAGTTATCCAAGGTCATCCTCAAATATCTTCCATCTGTTTTACCACGGGTGACATTTTCTGCAATGAATAGGCATTTGTAGGTGTTGATTTATACATCTCAAATTCACTTAATTTACATCCAATTCAAATTTAACCCAAGAAAATGATTTTAACCTTTCAATACACCTAATATTATCTTACATAAGCCTAGCTCAGTGCATGTTTGGGATTCATTATGACTTAACCATGTGATATGCTGACACTAGTAAATTTGTGTTAGAAACAAAACAAAAACATAAAACAGATTTTCTGCCATCTTCTAAGACAGGTAAGCCACATTATTTGATGAGTGACTCAGTCAATATTTATTAAATTTCTAATATGAAAATAACAAACACAATTTTGGAAACTGCAAGAGAACTTAAGCATACAGAATGGTTTCATTGTCATTACAGTCTAGTCGTGGAGACAAACATTAAATGTAAAAGAGAATCATATGACAGGGCATAATTACATCCTAGAATAGTCTAAAATTGGCTTGATTTTTTTAAAGGAACTATCTTCAGCAGAATTCCATACAAATTCTGTATGGAAAAAGATACAGAATTTTCAACTAAGTAGCTAAATAGTTATCATCTTTAGCTCTTTAAAGTTGTTAAACACTCAAATGTGTAAATATTAAATTGAAATATGTTTTGTCTTTGTTTAGGAGGAATAATTTCTGTCAACCTGGTTAAGAATGAGAACACATACTTAAGGCAGATTCTATCTGTCCAATAACAATTAAAAATTGGAGTAATTTGAGCATACAACTTTGCATTCAATAAAAATATAATGTTCTGGAGAAATGTCCTACTGAGTCCCAATCTGCTGAACTATGCTGTGATGGTTGAAAATAGAGCTTGTGAGAAAAGTCTCCAAGCTAAATTCAACACATGGGAAAATCAAAGAGATAGGACACTTTGTTTCAAGTACAGAAGGAGGGTTAAAGTGACATGGCCCAAACAGTTCAGCAACACACATATGTTAATTTATTCCAGTCCATAAAAGGCTCCAGAAAGTTGTTTACTGGGTAGGAAAAAATCTACCCAGTGAAGAGTCAGCTGCTAAATCTAGTAACAGAAAATGGCTGATTTACTGGGAGCACTATTGTCAGAAAGATGAGGGTAAACAGTTTCTATATTCTCCACACTGGCAATTCTGGAAAAAAAAAGTGGGGGGAGGTAACAAAACTTGCTTTCATATTCAAGACATGATGATGATAACCCCATTATATACTTTAAAACAAAATGAAGATGCAGCCTATCAGCTTGTAATATGGATTAAGCATCCAGTTTTCTGTAGTGATGAGTTTGTTTCTACTGTTAAAAACAAAACTTTGATTGTGATATACTGGAATTAGGTAGTTAAGGTTAGAAGAGAATACTTAATTAAGTGAAATCTCAGTAGATTAAAAGAAGAGCCAGAAAGAAGATAAGTAGTGATATATTTAAAGGAGACAAACAAGAGGCTTTCCTCTTTCCCCTGCTCTTGCTATCCCTCTTTCCTTCATTGTTTTTTTAATCCCTCAACACAGTACTCAGTGTGTCTCCCATTCATTCTTCCCTGTCCAAAGCTTGAAAAATGAAAAGTCTCACACTCAAACTGCAGAAGGAAGAATCTAGAGTTACTAAAACTAAAAGACATTTTTGGAAGTATCAGTAATAGTTTTTAAAATAGATGGCTGTTTGAGGCTTTATCATTTCTTCTTCAGAGAAAACAGAAGTGAAGACTGACATTCTATTTCCCTTTCTATGATTTAGATATAATACTGGTAGAAAACTGGGAAATGAATAGAAAACTTGTTGAGGTCCTTTGTCTCTTCAATTTTACAAATTATTTTTGTACGGTGGTAAAATATGGGCTGCTGCTGCTGCTGCTGCTAAATCGCTTCAGTCGTGTCCGACTCTGTGCAACCCCATATGGGCATGATTGTGTAAATAGGCTGTTAAAATAGCTAGGTATATTTAGAGTGGAATACAAAGTGAACATTTTAGTTTCTTCTCATAAATATTTTATGACCCTATGTGGTTTAAAATAATACACTATTGGTAAAAGTTATCATAACTCTAAGGAGGAACTGTGTGAAACAAGGAGGCTGCCATAAAATAATTTGATCTTGAAAGTAATTATTAATACATGGCATAACAAGTACATGTATAGATAAAGTCTTGTAATGTCCATTGAAATTAGGAAGCCATTTTAACTTCCAAGGCATTTTTTGGCTCTTGACTATAAACCACATCTTATCATATCTACTATTATATATTTTGTTAATGTAGCCCACAGTTACTATCTGTACCTGTTAGAGAATAACAGTGTACCAGTTATTGAGTGTACCAGTCACTCAAGAAACAACTCTTCAAAGAATAATAGAATGCAATATTTACAACAGACTGCATGGCTCTTCATTACCGGAGGTCTATCCAAACCGAATGTGAATGTAGAAAGTATTAAACCAAGCATTAATAAAACATGATATTATACAAATTAGTTACCCTGACTAGTGTAATTTTTGTCAACTCAAATATGTAGAGGGGACATGAAGAAGCCAGACTACATCTATGATTGGAAGGAACAAGAGATTTGACAGAAAAAGCAACAATAACCTGATAAGTTCAGTGAATTTGCTGTTGAAACAAAGAACAAAGGAAAATGAACATGTCTTTATGTAATATAACTTACCAGGTTATTAGTGACTTTTTTTCATCTTTTTTTCTACTAGCAGTATAACTTCCACTATCTGTATCTCACACAGTAAAAGAAAACTGCATTATTGAATAAAGACTCTATATAATCATTGGGCACAGCAGCACAGTGACAAGGAAGCACAAACACATTCGGTGATTTTTAGAGGTGATATACTTAGAAAAGTAAATACAAAAAATAACTTAATAATTCAGCAAGATAACATGTCCTAGTATTCTGAAGTTATGGTAAATTATATACTTTGTAGAAATGTATTTTTGCTTGTGTTTGTATTTATATAGTGTTCTTTGGAGTTGTAAAATTGTTAATATTTGCTTTTAAATTTTAGCAGCTTACCTTTAGATTCTTTGGAGTTTCCTAGGTATGCCATGATGTGGCTACAGATCATTTCTTATACATATTGTTTTTAATATTACTTTACTGTATTGCAATGGACTAGCTCTCTGTAAAATGCGACACATAAGTGATGGCAGGCATTCTTCAGAAGAAATTATTTCAGTATTTTACCATCAAGTATGGTACCTCCATATGATGTATAGATTTTCTTAATTGAAAACTTTAATATTTCCATCTGATTTCCATTTCTTAAGAATGTGAGGTTCTTTTGACATGAATATTGAATTGTGTTCACTACCTTCACTTTGTATATTGAGGTAAACACATGCTTTTTTGTTTTCTGATTTGTTAAAGTGGTGAGTTACATTGTTAAGCTAGTGTTGTATTTCTAGAATAAACACAAAGAGTTTGTAATTGTTTTTTAATTTGTATGTATTGCTTCAATGTGTTTGTAAATGTTTTAGTAGAATTTCTGCATTTATATTCTGTAGGTTTTGTTTCTTATAATATGTGAGTTTACGAATACACATGCCTCTATGCATATATGTATATATATGACTAGCAGTTTAGATATATTTTGTGGCAATTTTGATAAATGTTTCTCCTAGATTATTAGGACCCTCTTATTTTTCCCCTTCCCTAAAGAACACTCTTTAGATTTCCTTTAGTTCACTAATAGTCTTTCTTTTCTTTTCCTGACTAGTATTTATTTCACTGTTATTTTTGAAGGCTATTTTTATTGGATATAGACTTTTAGGTTGGCATTTTCCCCCCAGCAATTTGAATATATCATTTCCTTATTTTCTGTCCTTCCTTGTTTATTGCTGTTGCCAGCTCCCAGTGTGTCTTGTTGCTCATTTAAAAACACTGGTCTTTTTTTCAGATGACTTTTATCATTAGTTATTATATAGTTTTTATATTATTAGTTATCATAATATATATTATATTATTATTAGTTATTATATAGTTTTCAACAATTATACCATGATGTGCCTTGGTGTGATTTTCTTCTATTTTTCCTGTTTGAAGTTTATCAGATTTCTTGACTCTGTGGTTTGGTGCCTTTCAAGTTTTAAAAAAAACAAGTTTTAGAAAAAATTATGAACCATTATGTCTTCAGATATTACTTTTCTCATCTGCTGGCAATCCATTTTTATAATTTTTTATTATCTGCCATATGTCTTTTAATATACTTTGCTGCATTTTATCTTTTTATCTTCCCTACTTCAGTCTGTGTTTCTTCTCCTGACCCACCTCTCAGTCTTTTCTGTTTTTAAAAATAACTACTGATTTTGATAATTTAGCTCTTATGTTTCTAGTACTAGACTTTTCATGTAGTTATTTTAAAGTTTCTACTTCTTTGGAAATTTTCCCAATCTCACCTTCCATTTCACTGGCTATTAAGTATTATTATTTTAATGCTCGTAGCTGGTTAAGTCCCTTATGTGGATCTCCTATGAGTATATTTCTTTTGATTCCTTTATCTATTATTAAAAACCAGGTCTTCTATGCATGAGGATTTTGATAACTTTGTGAAAATTGTGTGTAAAAAATACTGAAGATACTTTTTGGCTCTAGTTGATATAAATTTACTTCCCAACATTGCAAACTAGCAATAATAAATTGCTAAAAGACTAGAATATTTTCTTTAAATTCAGATAATCTGAGGAGAAAGTATAAATTTAGTAGGTTGAATATGATTACTTCAATGAGAGATAACACAACATGTGAAGAATCAAACAAGATGTGGGGAAGGATTCATTGGAAATATTGGTTTTTAAACTGTAAGAGTCAGAGAGCTATAGAAATATTTTGAGTAGAATACTGATAAAATTGATTTAAGTTTTAATAGAATTACTCTGGCTGCTGAGGTAAAATAAATTTTAGGAGAACTAGGGCAGAATTAAGAAAACATAAGGTATTGTAATAATACAATTGCAAGATAATGGCAGTTTGAATGTGGAGGTGAGGAAGTTGGTGAGAAGTTATCAGACACAGGATAAGCTTTTGTAGAATAGTAACATTTGCCACCCAAAATATGCCACTCCTGTGAAGGTTATTTTCAACTGAAAGTAATTGAGAGCAACTACAAGAATAGCTTTCTACCTTTCCCCTATGTTCCTAAAGTAGGACATAAATTTACAGCTGTGTCCCTTCACTCCTCTCTATAATGAAGAACAAGAGTTAATCACCAGAGACAACTTTAGACCCTTATCAATCCAAAGATAGCAACCGAGGAACCCATGTAACAAACTCCACAAACTAGCCTTTAACTGCCCTTTGTTTTCCCCCACATATTTACCTTCTTGTAGACCTTGGAAGTCTAAAATGTTGTTTCTTTACAAGTGTACTTTTTGCTGTTGTTAAAGATTCTTTGTAAACCTGAGTTCTAAGCCACCTCTTGAGTTATTCATCCCTGAGATTCTTCCATGTATACATGAGATATGTGTGCATGTGGGTTAGTTGCTCAGTCATGTCTGACTCTTTGCGATCCCATGGACTGTAGCCCACCAGGTTCTTCCATCCATGGAATTCTCCAGGCAAGAATACTGGAGTGGGTTGCCATTCCCTTCTCCAATATATGAGATATACATGTTAATAAACTTATTGTCTTCATTATTGTTATTCTGTCTTTTGGTACAGAACCCCAGATGAGAACCTAAGATGGGCAGAGAACACCTTTTTTTTTTTCCCTCCTGGACACTCAGATAGAGGAAGTACATTCATGGATTGGATGTGGGATATGAGGGGAAAAGAGAGGGCTTTAACATTAAGTTTTTTGCCTGGTAAACTGAAGTATGCAGATGTCAACACCTGAGATGTGGAAGAATTTGGTAGAAGCAGGATGGTAGGTTGAACAAGATGATTATTTGGCATCCAGTTAAAAATATCAAGTACAAAATTGGTTATATAAGTCTGGGGTGTCAGGGAGATGTACTAGTTATACATATAAATTTGGAAATTATCAGTATGTGGGTGGTTAAAACCATCTTTGCAACTGGGTAAGATCACTGAGGATAAACAAAGGTAAGAAGTAGTTGGGGAATGTTGTTTAAAAATGTGTCCCCAATTCTTTACTCTCCTTTGATTCAAATCCTTCCCACTGTGACTTCTTAGTTCTTCAAGAAATAGCTTCTATTCAAACCCTTTTGAATCTAGGTCACCCTTGTGACATGCTTTGGCCAGTAGATTGCAGTGGAAATGTCAAACTAGGCCTCTAGAAAACCGCACGTGCTTCTGATTTCTCTTTCTGAAGTTTGCCAGTGCCCCATGAACAAGCCTAGGCTAGTCTGCTGGGTGTGGAAAGTCACGTGGTTTGGTCACCTCTATCGTCCAGGCCAACTAGCCAGCCAGCCAGAAATGTGAGTGAGGCTATTCGAACCAACCATACGTCAGAGAACACACCAGCTGAACACATGAGTATGAATAAACAGTAAAATCATCAGAGCCTGTCCCAGGTCAGCAGAACCACTCAGAGGACATGGACTCTTTGGCAGTAATAAGTATTGTTTTAAGCCACTGAATTTAGGGATAGCTTATTACTCCAGATGAGATGGTTGAATGGCATCACTGATTCAGTGGATGTGAACTTGGGCAAGCTCTGGGAACTGGTAAGGGACAAGGAAGCCTGGCATGCTGCAGTCCATGGGTTCGCAAAAAGTCAGACATGACTTGGTGACTGAACAACAACATTACTCCAGAATAATTAAAATAATCCAGAAGGCATGACAGTTATTAAGGAATTAGAGAAATGGAAAGGAATCAAAGAAAACTAAGAGCAACCAGGAGGGTTGGGGGGGGGGAAAAAAGCCAGGTTATTTATGGTATTTTTTAACCTGGAAAAATATTTCAAAAGAACCAGAATTGTCACCTCTGTCCAGTGCTGTTAACTCATGTACAAGGAAGGTTGCAGGTTGACCACGGGTTTTAGTAGATGCTGTTGACCTTATTTCAAAGATGCTTTCTCAGCCATGTTGACAGGATGAGAACAAGGCAAATTTTATGAAAGACGCTAAAGATTTCTACATGAATATAATTATAAATTTTAAAACTTTGAATTATACATAGTCTCATTTTGGCTGTAGTTTTTCTAGTATAATCAAATGTATAACTCTATTATGACATATTAAACAGAAACATCAATTACACCTTAAATTGTTGATACAGACAGAAAATAAAATCGAAGCACTCTTGCTGTGCAAACCATTATATATGTGACTTATGTTGCACACTCCATTCACTGAATCAAAGGACAGTTTTATGCAAGATTGCATAGGAACCTGCCTGCCAATGCAGGAGATACAGAGATGCAGGTTTGATCCCTGGGTCAGGAAAATCCTCTGGAGAAGGGCATGGCAACCCACTCTAGTATTCTTGCTTGGAGAATTCCATGCACAGAGGAGCCTGGTGGGCTACAGTCCCTGGGGCTGCAAAGAGTTAGACATGATTGAAGCAAATTTAGCATACATGCAAGCATGTAAATAAGATTCCAAGGAAATATACGGAAGGAATTCATTAAAAGTATTTTGAAGCCTTTTAAAAACTATAATAGCATCTCATAGTTATTTTGACCTATTAGTTACATTAAAGATAGACCTTCATTTATAAGCATTAAAAGTAATTTTCTAGGCCAATATAAAAAAAAAAAAAAAACATTTGTACTAAAATTTGGCATTAAAAGTAAATCATTGATGTTTGTTTATTAATAGACTTTCTGAAAGTGAGGTTGGTGTATTGTTTAGGCAGGTTTGTTCATTTATGGTGATTTTGCTGAATGTCACATAAGATTAAGAGAATTATACAGCCTGAGTCAACTCTATCCCTTTGTTGCCCAGAAGGCCATGGTTATCTTCTGCCTCCTGCCTTACCCCCTCCCCACCCCCACCGCAACTGAAATAGAGAACACGATATTATGAGTCTCTCATTCGGTGTTTAACATGGGTTGGAAGAGAATATTGAGGCACTGCTCGTAACCTTTGTGCATCCAGGCCCAACAATAGTCAGATAGAAATAATTACTGCCACTTCAAAGTGATTAAAAGCAGTTCTGTGCAAAGGAAAAGAATCATCTTAATTGTGCCCTAGGGAAGAACTGCTTCAGAGGGATACTTCTGATTACTTTGAAGTAGAGGTAACTACTCGCGCCCTCTCAGCAGGCTTCACTAAGTAGAAATGTATAAGCTCTCCTGGACTCAAGGGAGAGAATAAACTGACTACCTGGTAGAAGCATTGATTTCTTATTCTCAGGCGGTAAACTCCTGCAGAACAAGATGCAAAAGCAAGCCATGTGATTTCAACTTGAGTGACCCCACTGCATTAAAACTAAATTAGACCAATGTCGATAAGCCTCAAGAAATGAATGTCCTTCTAAAGAAAGCAATAGTTTAATTTATAATTCTGCCTAAAGGTTTCTCTTTTAAAAACAATCAAATAGAATAGATCTAATATTTTCTGTTTAATATAACATCAAATAAATGTGATAACTGACTAGTAGTGATCACATATTTCAAAAGCACACAGTGACATTTACTTACTCGAAGCTATAGGAAAATGTAAAATTTGTCACCCAGTTGTATTCTGGTGCCTGGAAGATTATAACTCCTGCATTTAACTTTCAGTTCAGTTCAGTCCCTTAATCATGTCCAACTCTTTGTGACCCCCATGGACTGCAGCACACCAGCCTTCCCTGTCCAACTCCCTGCTAAGAAATGAATTAAAAGCTGAGAAGAGGCATTTATGTAAATAGATTGATGCTCTAAATTTCCTTTATTAGTGACAGTTTCCCTTCTGACTTGATCTTTGTTACTTAAAAATACATGCCTACTTAAATGCTGTCTGTTCCAAACTCAGGATGTTACAGAAATTATATAAACTAGCAGAAACTATACCTGCTATTGAACTATAATAATAATTGCAAGTGGTCTAATTCAAGAATACTCTTTGTATAAACATCCTGATTCAATATTTTAAATGCTTCTTAAAATATATTCCTTTTTTACTCAGATTATTAAAAATTCATCATAGGCATTCTAATTGTACTGCTAAGTCGCTTCAGTCGTGTCTGACTCTGTACGACCCCATGGACAGCAGCCCACGAGGCTCCCCTGTCCCTGGGATTCTCCAGGGAAGAACTGGAGTGGGTTGCCATTTCCTTTTCCAATGCATAAAAGTGAAAAGTGAAAGTGAAGTCGCTCAGTCAGTCGTGTCAGACTCTTAGTGACCCCATGGACTGCGGCCCGCCAGGCTCCTCCATCCATGGGATTTTCCAGGCAAGAGTACTGGAGTGGGGTGCCATTGCCTTCTCCATTCTAACTATACACTAGTTTATAATTGATTTTGAAAAAGAGAAAATAGAGTTATGAGTGTTAGGGACACTGAAAGTGTTACATCAGTCTTGTCTTTGAAAAGTAAAATTTAGTCTGTTGTAAATCTTTTTGTTTGTTTATTTTACAAACAAAAAAAGTAACAGGATCTTAAAATAGAAATTGCTTCTAATTTGACCTTAAGTATCACAACTACACGTTAGGAAAATATGTAAATGGGTAATTTAAAATTAATGGGTAGATTTTTTTTTTCTTGTTTTAGTTATTTAGAAACAGATTAGAAGTATCAGTAGAGAAGACTGAAATGTTACAAATCACCTATTTCATGTTATCACTTAGTAAAAAAATTTTTTTACTACTTTTCTAGAAGGTTACACAGTACTGTACATTTTAGTATTAAAAAACTTTCTAGTTGTATGGGATTATAAAACACCAGTACAAAAGAGTATTTGTTTTCTGCACTATTGACTGTGCTTGATCTCTATTTAAGTTTGTTTATCTCTCAGCAAGTGCTTAACAGCATAATACTGTGTGGAATGGAATATGTTTTTTCCTCCTCAGATTTTTACTAGTTGTTGAATGCTATTGGAAGACTACCATATGGTGTAAAATAAAGATTTCATTTCAGCATGCTACAATATGTTGTATTAAAGCCATAAGGAAAGGACACTTGGCTATAAAGGTCATAAAATTGTAATGTACCACACAGAAAAAGAAGTTGTTACTGTGTAAGTCATCTTGCAAACATAATGATATACATTTCAATATGTGCACTAAATAAATAGATTTAAAATATTTTTAAAAGATGCTTTCCTTATGCAAAAAAAAAATCATAATAAAGCAAGCAGTAAGGCTGGATATTGAAGTCTCAAAAGAAACATATTTATGAACTTGGGTCCATTCACACATTTAATAAAATTTATTGATTACTTACAATATAGTAACCACCAGGCAGAAAGATGTACAAACTCAGAATCAGTTCTCTGGGGGCTTATCATCTACTAATGGTGGTTGTAGACAGATAATCAAATAACCATAAAAATGCAGTAGGTTCTATTTTTAGTAGACATTTGAAAATGATGTTCTATGGACCCAGAGAAGAAACCACTTAACTCTGTATAATAATTCAGGGTAGATTCCCAGAGGAACTATCATTTCAGCTACAAGTTTTGTTTCCATTATTCAGATCTCCCCAAATGGTAAATCTATGTGTCCATAAGTTTGATATTGATAAAAAAGAATGATTTCACAGCTTCTACCCTGGGCCCCTCGCAGCCCATTTCTACAGAGCATTCCTGAGTAATCTCTTCAAAATATCATTCTAAGCAAGCCATTCTTTTGCTTAAAACATCTGCCTCTCATACTATGATTCATAAAGCTGAACTTGCATCACATTCTTGATGTTTATATGAACTCAGCTCTCTCCACTCTTCCTTTCACTTAGTCTTTCCTCTAGACATGCCTATACTGCTCTTGTTCCATGTATTTAAGAACACTTTGTGAAGGCATCAGATATATTAATCCTTTATTCTAGTATCTCAGTTCAGTTCAGTTCAGTTCAGTCGCTCAGTCATGTCTGACTCTTTGCGACCCCATGAATCGCAGCACGCCAGGCCTCCCTGTATATCACCAACTCCTGGAGTTGCCCCCAAACTCATGGGCATCGAGTCGGTGATGCCATCCAACCATCCCATTCTCTGTCATCGCCTTCTCCTCCTGCCCCCAATCCCTCCCAGCATCAGAGTCTTTTCCAATGAGTCAACTCTTCGCATGAGGTGGCCAAAGTACTGGAGTTTCAGCTTTAGCACCATTCCTTCCAAAGAAATCCCAGGGCTGATCTCCTTCAGAATGGACTGGTTGGATCTCCTTGCAGTCCAAGGGGCTCTCAAGAGTCTTCTCCAACACCACAGTTCAAAAGCATCAATTCTTCGGCGCTCAGCCTTCTTCACAGTCCAACTCTCACATCCATACATGACCACAGGAAAAACCATAGCCTTGACTAGACGAACCTTTGTTGGCAAAGTAATGTCTCTGCTTTTGAATATGCTGTCTAGGTTGGTCATAACTTTCCTTCCAAGGAGTAAGCATCTTTTAATTTAATGGCTGCAGTCACCATCTGCAGTGATTTTGAAGCCGAAAAAAATAAAGTCTGACACTATTTCCACTGTTTCCCCATCTATTTCCCATGAAGTGATTGGACTTGATGCCATGATCTTTGTTTTCTGAATGTTGAGCTTTAAGCCAACTTTTTCACTCTCCACTTTCACTTTCATCAAGAGGCTTTTGAGTTCCTCTTCACTTTCTGCCATCAGGGTGGTGTCATCTGCATATCTGAGCTTATTGATATTTCTCCCAGCAATCTTGATTCTAGCTTGTGTTTCTTCCAGTCCAGCGTTTCTCATGATGTACTCTGCATATAAGTTAAATAAACAGGGTGACAATATACAGCCTTAACGTACTCCTTTTCCTATTTGGAACCAGTCTGTTGTTCCATGTCCAGTTCTAACTGTTGCTTCCTTACATGCATATAGGTTTCTCAAGAGGCAGGTCAGGTAGTCTGGTATTCCCATCTCTTTCAGAATTTTCCACAGTTAATTGTGATCCACACAGTCAAAGGCTTTGGCATAGTCAATAAAGCAGAAATAGATGTTTTTCTGGAACTCTCTTGCTTTTTCCATGATCCAGCACATGTTGGCAATTTGATCTCTGGTTCCTCTGCCTTTTATAAAACCAGCTTTAACATCAGGAAGTTCACGGTTCACATATTGCTGAAGTGTGGCTTGGAGAATTTTAAGCATTACTTTACTAGCATGTGAGATGAGTGCAATTGTGCGGTAGTTTGAGCATTCTTTGGCATTGCAGAGAAGACTCTACACATGGACATCACCAGATGGTCAACACCAAAATTAGATTGATTATATTCTTTGCAGCCAAAGATGGAGAAGCTCTATACAGTCAAAAAAAAACAAGACCAGGAGCTGACTGTGGCTCAGATCATGAACTCCTTATTGCCAAATTCTAGTATCTACTCAAACCTAATTCTGAGAGAGAAAGAACTTTACTGGTCACCCTATGAAAAATTTTGAGAAGGCAATGGCACCTTACTCCAGTACTTTTGCCTGGAAAATCCCATGGATGGAGGAGCCTGGTAGGCTGCAGTCCATGGGCTCGTGAAGAGTCGGACACGACTGAGCGACTTCCCTTTCAGTTTTCAGCTTCATGCATTGGAGAAGGAAATGGCAACCCACTCCAGTGTTCTTGCCTGGAGAATCCCAGGGATGGGGGAGCCTGGTGGGCTGCCGTCTATGGGGTCACACAGAGTCGGACATGACTGAAGCGACTTAGCAGCTTACCAGCTATGAAAAATTGCATCTTCTAGCCTACTGTGTTTCAATGAAAAATAAGTATTTGGTCTTTATCCCCATTTCCTGCACAGAGCTAATGAACCCCACAAGGGCTCCTGGATGATGGGTGTCTTTGGTTGCTGCAGAGATGGTGGGAGCCTCCAGACAGCCTCAGTCTTGGGGCTGGGATCCAGAAAGACTAAACCAGGATTCCAGGGTTGGAATGTTCAGTCTCAGCTCCAACCTATCAGGAGGGGAGAGGTAATAGAGATTAAGTCACCAGCTATTGGTGATTGAATTCAATGAATCATGCCAATGTAATGAAACCTCCCTAAAAGCTCCTACTCTTCAGGATTCAGAAAATTTCATGTGGATGAACCTGCTGAGTTTGCAGAAAGGGCAGAGACCTGAGGAGAGCATTGAGGCTCTGGGCAAACTGCCCACACCCTCCCGTACCTTGCCCTGTATGCTACTCCCATTCCAGGTTCTGAGTTGTATTAATTATAATTTATGGTAAGCTAGTAGATATAAGATTATCATTTTCTTTTATTCTGTGAGTCATTCTAGCAAATTATTGAACCTAAGGAAGGGGTTGTGGAAATTCCTCATTTATAGCCAGTTGGGCAGAAGGACAGGTTACCTTGGACCTGAGATTAGTGTCTGAAGTGAGGGCAGGCTTCTGGGACTGAGTCCATAACTTGTGGGGACGCATTAACTCAAAATAGTGTCAACATTATTTAAACTAATAGATGACCCATTGGTGTCAAAATCACAGATGTGCTCATTATACATTCCTTTTAATCTGTTTTGTTTTCTCTGAAGTATGTATCTTTACCTAAAATTATAGTAAAAGTGAAACCGAGTTCACCTAAAACCGTATTAATATGCTAACTTTATTTTCTATTTTTTTATTTTTTTGAATATAGTTAACTTACAGTGTTGTGTTAGTTCCAGGTATACAGCAAAGTTTTCAGTTATACATATATATTCTATTTTGAGATTCTTTACCCATATAGGTTCTTTTTTTTTTTTTTCTTCCAATTTTATTTTATTTTTAAACTTTACATAATTGTATTAGTTTTGCCAAATATCAAAATGAATCCGCCACAGGTTCTTAAAGAATATTGAGTAGAGTTACATGTGCTACACAATAGGTCCTTGTTAGATATCTATTTTATCTGTAGTAGTGTGTATATCTATATCCCAATCTCTCAATTTATCCCTCCACCCTTCTTACCCTTCTAGTAACCATAAGTTTTCTACATCTGTAACTCTGTTTCTGCTTTATAGATAAGTTCATGTGTATCCTTTTTTTTTTTTTTTTTTTTAAGATTCTACATATGTGTGTGTGCGGGCTCAGTTATGTCTGACTCTTGGTGACCCCATTGACTATAGCCTACAAGGCTCCTCTGTCCCTGGAATTTTCTAGGCATGAATATTAGAGTGGGTTGTCATTTTCTACTCCAGAGGTTCTTCTGACCCAGGGATCCAATCTGCATTGGCAGGCAGGTTCTTTACCACTGTGCCACCTGGGAACCCCAGATTCTACTTATAAGTGATATCATATATTTGTCTTTCAATGTCTGACTTACGTGTGTGACAATCCCTAGGTCCATTTGTGTTGCTGCAAATGGCATTATTTTACTCCTTTTGGTGGCTGAGAAATATTTCATTGTATATATGCATATACACATCTTTATCCATTCATCAGTCAGTGGACATTAATGTTGCTCCCATTTCTTGGCTATTGTGAATAATGCTGTATTGCACCTTGGGATTCATGCATATTTTCAAAGTATGGTTTTCTACAGATATATGCCCAAGAGTGGGGTTGCTCTATCGAATGGTAGCGCGATTTTTAGTTTTTTAAGGAACCTCCATACTGGCTATATCAATTTACATTTCCACCAGCAGTGTGTGTGTGGGTTTCCCCTTTTTTCCATGCCCTCTCCAGTATTTAATATCTGTAGAGTTTTTGATGATGTCCATTCTGACTGGTATGAGGTGATACCTTGTTGTCATGTTGATTTGCATTTCTCAAATAATTAGCGATGTTGAGAATATTTTCATGTAATTTTGGACAGCTATATATCTTCTTTGTAGAAATGTTTATATCTTTGGCCCTTTAAAAAAAAAATATATCGAGCCATATGTGCTCTTTTTAAATTTTGGTGAGGGATCCTGTGTCAGTTGCTTCATTTGCACATATTTTCTCACATTGTGTGCACTGTCTTTTCATTTTGCTTATGGTTTCCTTTGGTATGCAAAAGGTTTTAAGTTTACTAAGCCCCCCCCCCCTTTTTTTTATTCTAGGAGGTGGACCCAACAAGGTGCTACTGTCATTTATGTCAAAGACTGTTCTGCTTATGTTTTACTCTAAGAGTTTTGTAGTATATGGCTTTACAGTTAGTTAGGTATTTAATTCATGTTGAGTAAAGTTTTTTGTATGGTATTAAGAGAATGTTGTAATTTCATTCTTTTACACATAGCTGTTCAATTTTCCAAACACCATTTTTGTTGGAGAGACTATCTTGTCTCTGTTGTATATTCTTGCCTACTTTGTCGTGGACTGATAGACCATCAGTGTGTGGGTTTACCTCTGGACTTCTGTCTTGTTCCATTTATCTGTATTTATGTTTTTGTACTAGTACCTTAACTGTTTTGATAACAGTTGCTTCCTAGTATAATCTGAAGGCAGGGAGTCTGATTCCTCCAGCTCTGTTTTTCTTTCTTAAGATTGCTTTGATTACTCATGGTTTTTTTGTTTACACATAAATGTTAAGCTTTTTTTTTTCTAGTTCTGTGAAAAATGCCATTGGTAATTTGATATAGATTGCACTGAATCTATAGATTACCTTGAATAGTACAGTCATTTTAACAATATTGAGTCTTCCAATCAAGAATATGGTATATCTTTCCATGTGTTCATGTCATCTTTCTTTCATCAGTGTTTTAAAGTTTTTGGAGTACAGGTTTTTTCCTCCTTAGATAGGTGTATTCCTAGCTATTTTATTAATTTTGATGGCATGCTAAATGCGATTATTTCCTTAATTTCTCTTTCTGATCTTTCATTGTTAGTGTACAGGGATGCAAGAGATTTCTCTGTATTCACTTTGTATTTTGAAACTTTACCAAATTGATGAGCTCTAGTAGTTTTCTGGTAGCATCTTTAGGATTTTCTATGCATAGTGTCATGTCATCTGCAGACACGGACAGTTTTACTTCTTTTCCAAATTGGATTCCTTTTACTTCTTTTCATCTACAGTTGGCATGGCTGGGACTTCCAAAACTATGTTGAATAAAAGTGGCTCTAGTGGACATCTTATTACTGATCTTAGAGGGAATGCTTTCAGCTTTTCACCACTGAGAATAATGTTAGCTGTGTGTTTGTCATACATTGCCTTTATTATGTTGAGGAAGTTCCCTCTGTGCCCACTTTCTGGAGAGTTTTCATTATAAATGGATGTTGAATTTTGTCAAAGGCCTTTTCTGTATCTATTGAGATCATTGTGTGATTTTTATATTTCAGTTTGCTATTGTGGTGTATCACACCGATTGATTTGTGGATATTGAAAAACCCTTGCATCCCTGAGATAAATCCCTTTTGACTCTATCATATGATCCTTTTAATGTGTTGTTGAATTTGGTTTGCAAGTATTTTGTTGAGTATTTTTGCATCTATGTTCATCAGTGATATTGGCATATAATTTTCTGTATTTGTGGTACTTTGTTTTGGTATCAGGGTGATGGTGGCCTCATAGATGTGTTTGGGAGTATACCTTCCTCTGCAAATTTTTGGAAGAGTTTCAGAAGGCTTGGTCTTAGCTCTTCACTAAATGTTTGATAGAATTCACCTGTGAAGCCATCTGGTCCTGGACTTTCATTTGTTGGAAGTTTTTAAATCACTGTTTCAATTTTAGTACACGTGAGTAGCCTGTGGATATTTTCTATTTCTTCCTGGCTCAGTATTGGAAGATTGTACTTTTCTAAGAATTTATCCTTTTTTTTTTTTTTTTTTGGTTGCCCATGTTATTGGCATGTAGTTGTTTGTAGTATTCATTTATGATCCTTTTTTATTTCTGTGGTGTCAGTTGTAACTTTGTTTTCATTTTTAATTTTATTGATTTGAGCCATCTCCATTTTTCTTTAATTCTGGTTAAAGGTTGATCAACTTTGGTTATCTTTCCAAAGAACCAGGGTTTAGTTACATTGATCTTTGCTATTATTTTGTCTCCATTTCATTTATTTCTGCTCTGATCTTTATTATTTCTTTCCTTCTACCGACACTGGGTTTTCTTTATTCCTGCTTTAGGTGTAAGGTTAGGTTGTTTGAAATTTTTCTTGTTTCCTGAGGTAAGATTTTTGTGCTGTAAAATTTCCTCTTAAAACTGCTTTTGCTTTGTCCCACAGCCAAGGATGTTTCAGATCACTATATTTTCATTGTCATTTGTCTGTGTATTTTCTAATTTCTTTTTTTTTTTTTTAATTTCTTCAGTGATCCGTTGATTGGTTAGTAACATGTTGTTTGGCCTCCCCATGTTTGTGTGTTTTACAGTTTTCTATCATTGATTTCTAATCTCACAGCACTGTGGTTTGGAAAAGATGCCTGATATGATTTCAATTTTCTTAAATTTACTGACCATGTGCACTTAAGAAGAAAGTTTATTTTGCTGCTTTCAGATGAAATGTTCTATAAATATCAGTTAGCCGTTGTGCTATATGTCAGTTAAGGCCTATGTTTCTTAATTGATTTTCTGTCTAGATGATCTGCCCATTGATGTAAGTGGGGTTTTATAATCCCCCACAATTATTGTTACTATTTCTTCTTTTATGGCTTTTAGTATTTGCTTTACATGTTGAGGTATTTCTATGTTGGGTGCATATATACTTAAAAATTTTATGTCTTCTTGGATTAATCCCTTAATCATTCTATAATGTCCTTTTTTGTATCTTGTAACAATCTTTACAAGATTTAGGCTACTTTGTCTGATATGAGTACTGCTATTGCAGCTTTCTTTTGATTTCCATTGTCATGGAGTATCATTTCCATTCCATCACTTTCAGTCCGTATATATCCCGTATATATCCCTAGGTCTGAACTGGGTCTCATATATAACATATATACGTCTTGTTTTTGTATCCAATCAGCTAGTCTACATTTTCTGGTTGGAGCATTTAATCTATTCATGTTTAAGGTAACTATCAATATGTATGTTCTTATTGTCATTTTGTTACTTGTTTTGAATTTGTGTTTGTATTTTTTTATTTTTCCTCTCGTGATATGAGGACTATATTTAGTGTTGTGATTGTACTGCTTTTTCTTATTGTGTATGTATCCATTGTGGCTTTTTGTTGTTTGATTCCCCTGCAGGTTTGATATAGCAGTCTATATACATGCAAGATTGTTTTCAGTTGTTAGTCTCAATTTCAGATGCATTTCCAATATCCTATATTTGTGCTGTCTTCTTCCAGTTGCTGGTTTTGATACTGTATTTGTATGTGGATGATTCCTACCTTTACTTTCTGTTTTCCTTTACCGGTGAGATTTCCCATTTGGAAATTTCTTATTTCTATTTGTGGCCTTTTAATCTAGAGAAGTTCCTTTAGCATTTGATATGAAGCTGGTTTGATGGTCCTGAATTATCTTAGTTTTTGCTTCTCTGTGAAGCTTCTGGTTTCTCCATCAAATCTGAATGAGAGCATTGCTGAATATTCTTGGTTGTAGGTTTTTCCCTTTCATCACCTTAAGCGTATCATGCCGCTTCCTTCTGGCCTGAAGAATTTCTGCTAAAAAAGTATGTTTATAACCTTATGGGGATTCCTTGTATGTTATTTGTTGATTTTCCCTTGTTGCTTTTAATATTTTTTTTTGTCTTTAATTTTTGTCAGTTTGATTAATATGTGTCTCACCTGGTTTCTCCTTGGGTTCATCCTATATGGGACTCTCTGTGCTTCCTTAAGTGATTGTTTTCTTTCTCATGTTAGTGATGTTCTCAGCAATAATCTCTTCAAATACTTTCTTAGGCCCCTTCTGTCTCTTCTCTCCTCCCTTTCTGGGGCTCTTATAATGTGAATGTGCTTTTAAAGTTGTCCCAGAGGTCTCTGTTATTGTCCTTACTCCTTTTTATTATTTTTTTCTTTTTTTTTCCTGTTATTTCTTTTTTTTTTAAATTTATTTATTTTTAAACTTTACATAATTGCATTAGTTTTGCCAAATATCAAAATGAATCTGCTACAGGTATACATGTCTTTACCTGTTTCATGGTAGTGATTTCTACCACTCTCTTCTAGCTCATTTATTCATTCTTCTTCCTCATTGATTCTGCTATTGATTCTTTTAGTGTATTTTTCATTCAGTTATTGTATTGTTTAACTCTGCTCTTTAAACCTTCTAGCTCTCTGTTAAATATTATCCTTTTGGACTATGCCTCCATTATTTTTCCTGTGTCTTGGATCATCTTTACTATCGTAACTCAAAATTATTTACTTTACTCTGTTACTTTTGTTGGTTTTTATAATCTTCTTTGTCTGGAACATATTTCTCTGTCATCTCATTTACAATTAACTTCTCCATCCAAAAGGTTATTCTCTTTCTTGTCTAATATCTGTTATCCTCAGTATTGAGAAGCATCAAAGAAGAGGGGAGATTAAAACTGAGCAGGACCTTGTGGGGCTCTCCCCATTGCAAAATATTTTCTATGTGTCTCTGTTTCTTGTTTGTAGGAAAAAGGCTTCAGCCTCCTAGACATTCCCAGAGTTATGGACAGAGTCAAACAGTTACTAATTAGGGAAGGAAGGAGGAGCAGAAATAGAGGAGGAGCAGTCAAGAAACCATAGTGCAGTGATGCGGCAGGGTCCTGTTTCCTCCTCAGCAGATGTAGATTACAATGTATATAACTGAGTTGTTCTAGAGAAACTACCCAGGTGGCAGATGGTAACTTCAGGCTGAAAACAAGTACAGGGACCCAAGACTGGCTGGAACCAGAAGGTGATTATTGAGATTCTGGGAACACCACCCTGTTAACTCACTAGAAACCAATCAGAGGAAGGTCACACACCCTGCAGACCTCCCAAATTTTTCCTACGAGGACTCTTCCCTGAAAACCATCAGGGAGTTTGGGTTTTGGGGAATGAGCTTCCCATTTTCATTGTATAGCCCTGGAAAAAACTTTTCTGTACTCTGGAGTTAAACATTTTGGTTTGTTTGGTGTCACTGTGCATTGGGCACAGGAACTTACATTCTACAGCAGAAGTACTTTGTTTCCCGCAGACCCAGGATAACAAGTGACATTTCTGTCATGTTCATTATGCTGCTGCTGCTAAGTCGCTTCAGTCGTGTCTGACTCTGTGCGACCCCATAGATGGCAGCCCACCAGGCTCCCCCGTCCCTGGGATTCTCCAGGCAAGAACACTGGTGTGGGTTGCCATTTCCTTCTCCAATGCATGAAAAGTGATTCACTTTCACTTTCATGTTCATTATAGAATCCTTGAAACAAGAAACAGTACTTTGCATACATTAGGCATGCAATAAAATTTGCAAATTAATATATGAATGAATGTGTAACTGCTATCTGACAATGGACTACTATGTGGCTATTTCTTTTATCATTAGTCACATGGGATATAATAAATGTATTAAAAAAAACAAGCATATCTGTTACAAGGTTCCATTAGCCTTGGGAAGAAATTTTAAATGAAGGATGGGAAGAAATTTTAAATGAAGGATGGGACGTTATTTATTTTGTACACCGATAATCCAAATTAATACAATCAAACAAGAAAAGCCAAATATCTTTGAATAAAAATATTTTATGTGTTACCTAAATGCTCTTCCTCTCACTTTGAGTTTTACAAAGTTCATTCCTTGCCCTGAAATAGAAATTATATGTCTTTCCCCCTTGTTTGCTTATAGGCTGTAAGATCTAAGTATCCCAGCAGGTTTTAGTTGCAAATACAAAAGGAGAAAATTCCCCCATATGGCTTTTGCATTATCCATATGAGGGTAATCAAACAAACTAGCTAGGGAAATAAAAGGGATCAGCTGGAGACTTCCTTTTTTTCCAGAACTAAACAGATCAAACAGTATGCCTCTTTGAAATATTATTTTGCAAAAACTAGCTCTCATCCTTTATGAAAATGGTGTATATTCAAAAGTATTAAGGTATATTTAAAGTATAAGTTATATTTGTAAAATGTATTTCTCTTACCAGTTTTGTTTGTTAAAAGATTGCCTCTGCAGCAAACCCAACTCTAACGGTAGCAAAATTTGATTTGAATTCTATTTTCCTTAGTGAACTTCTTGAATGTAGTTCTGGACAGCTATGGAGAATTTTAACAGAAAATACTGACTTAAGTAACAATATCTAAGACTGTAGTATTTTCACATATATGGCTGGCATTATTTTCCTGTGGAGATAATTTATAAGATCTTTTCTCTGGTTAATAATGTGTGCTGGGGGAGGAGAAAGTTTTTCCTCTACCCTTCTAGATTCCATGGCTGAGATAACCTTGTTATAAAAGACATATTAATAGGAAAAAAGCAAACAGAAGTTAAATTAACATTGCTACCTCATGTATACATGGAAGATACCTAGGAAAACTGATTAAAACTCCCTCCCAATCTTAAATATCATCTTTAGCTACAAACAAAAGATTTTAAATTGGTTGGAGGCCAGTTATGGAAGGATACCAGGATAAGCATGATTAATATGGATAAGGTTTATTGTGCAGGTTTAAGATGATTCATTTGCCATTGACGAGTTTCTGGAAATTTAGTTATTCTGTCTCTGATATGGAAAAGGACTTTAATACTAAGGAGATTTCCCTGTTAAAAACAAATTTTGCCCACTAAAGGGTAATTCCTACTCTGTTTTCAGGGATTCTCCTGTGTCTGAGCGTCTCAAAAATAATCATCTCAAAACAATCCTTATTCCAAAAAGGTACATTTTGGGATGTCACACTCTATTATTCCTGAATACCAATACTGATTTTCTATTCTTGATAATTATACTATGGTTACATAAGGTGTCAACACTAGAGGAAATGGGGATATAGGAGAATTTTATCCACTATTTTTGCAACTTCTCTAAAATTAGTTTAGAACAGTTTAAGATATAAAGAAGAGAAAACTTTAGCTTTTGTCTCCATAATTAATAGACTGTGACATAAACTATTTTTAAAATATATCCTAAAATAGAATCATGAGAAATCTAGGTAAATCAAGTTTTTAAAAAGCGTTTATTATTCCACTTTCAATTAAGATAGAATATGTAGTTCTTGACTTTCTTTCTCACTTTAAACAATTATGAAACTAGACAAAATATGAGATAATGGTTTTGGACATTAAAAAACAAAACAAAACAGGCAGAACATCACTGTGGTTCCTAGAAAGTGAGAAATCCATGAGGAAGCCCTATAACTTATCCAACTCTCTTATTGAGGGTATATACCCAATTGTGACAGGAATGAAAGATCAGAGCTCTTGAAGAGACTGGAATTCATGCTGCTTGATCCTCAAAGGGGAAAGTGAATGTTACTGAACTAAGGTTCAGCTGCTCACCACTGAAAAGCCAATAATTGAGAGGCAAGTGTCGGTGAAAAGGAAAAGTACTTTAATCAGAAAAGTAGCAGTTCAGGGAGAAGGTGAACTCATGTCCTGGACAAACTGAAGATCCTGCTCAATCATGACAGTTTTTAAAAGGAAATGGGAAAAGACTCTCAGGGATCATCGAGGTAGGAGGCTGGATTCTGCATCATTTTCCATTGCATGCAGACAGGCTGACTCTTTTTTTGAATGTTACCTTGCCCATGTGATCTGTCTACAGGATTGCTAATGGAGCTGTTAGGTGTAGGCAGCTAGTCGTTTTTTAACTACTTGATTCTTTTCCTAGAGAAAGAGGATAAAAAATTAATAGTTTCGGCAAGGCACAGTGTGCATTCAGGAGAGTTTAAGTCAGGAGTTGCGTTAAATTGTCTAGTGAGCTCATTCCTATAATTAGGTTCTTTTAAAGCTAGAGGGGGGAAAAGAAATGAGAAAACAGCAAAGGGGTGAAAGAGCTGCTTTTAGTTCCCCACTATCAAACATCATTTCATTCTGTGGAATTAGGCCTGAAGATCAGTCTTCTGTAACTTCATTCTGACTTAGGGCACCATATTCTCAGAGTGGAAAATGTTGACATGGGTATATAACATCTCTTTGAAATTTTTATCTACCAGCTTACATATGTGGGAAGAGCGAGCTATGATTATTTTGATGCCATGAGGATATAGATTATTATGAGTAAAAGTGTTAATCCCATTCCCTTGAGGCCAGTTCTTGGAATTGTACTAGCTATATATTCAGTACTGCTCAAGATGGAGCAGCTTATGGCATGGCTACAGTCTGGTCATCATGCAGTTAGCTTTTGACTCACACGGTTAAGGTTTTGATGTCTAATTAGAGTTACAGTTTCTGTTAAAAAAACTCAGGAATGCGTTGTCTGAATCAATAACTGCTTGACACTATTCTTTTGTGGCTCAGTGAGGCATGGGAGATTTCAGTTTTTTGTTTTGTTTTTTTTCATACAAGAGACAGGGGACATGAGGAGGGAGTCTTTACACTTGGGGTCCTGAAAGGATTCTGCTTGAACAGAGATGATCCCTAGGAATCTGAAAGAGGATCTCCACTGAGTCTTTGGTTAAGGTTTGAGCTGTCTATATGCAGGATGAGATTCTGTGAGTCCTGTCAGAACCCAGACACTCTGGGGTAGACTGACACAAAGTGAAATAGAACTAACTCATGAAAGGATAAAACCAAGCTGAAGAGTAAAAGGGAGGTGCCAGTGAGTTAACTGCATGATGGGACAAAATTCAACATCATTCAACGATGGTGGAATAATCATGCCATACAGAATACAGAATGTTCAATATAACATAAAAATTGCTAGTCGTGTGAAGAAACAGGAAAGTGTGATATACAATGAAGTATGAGGGTTACTCAATACAAATCAACCCCAAGCAGCTAAAGAATTTAGAATTAATAGACCAGGACTTGTAAACAGATATAATGAATATATGTATATATGTATGTGTGTGTATGTGTGTATATATATATATATATGTATGTATTTTTGTCATTGAAGTATAGTTGATTTGCAAGGGTGTGTTAATTTCTTCTGTACAGCAAAGTGCCTCAGTCATATATATATTTGTGTGTATATATATATATAATATAATTTTTATATTCTTTTCCATCATTATGGTTTGACATAGGATGTTGGATATAGTTCCCTATACAGTAAGACCTTTTGTTTATCCATCCCTTACATAATAGTTTGTCTTTGTTAATCCCAAACTTCCATTCCTTTCCTCTCCTATTCACCTTCCCTCTTGGCAACCTCATCTATTCTCTGTATCTGTGAATTTGTTTTGTTTCTTAGATACATTTATTTGTATGGTATTTTATTAATAGATTTCACATATGAGTGATATCTTATGATATTTGCCTTTCTCTGACTTATTTCACTAAGTATGATAATCTCTAGATCTATCCATGTTGCTACACATGGCACTATTTCATTCTTCTTATGGCTGAGTAAGATTCCATTGTGTGCATGTACATATACATACATACACAGCACACATACAGACACACACATACCACATCTTTATCCATTCCTTTGTCAGACATTTTACTGTTTCTGTGACTTGGCTGTTGTGAATACTGCTGCTATAAACATAGTGGTGCATGTATCTTTTTGAATTATATATTTCTCTGGGAGCAGGATTGCTATATCTCATGACAACTCTATTTTTAGTTTATTGAGGAACCTCCATCATGTGTTTCATAGTGGTTGCACTGATTTACATTCCCACCAACAGTGGTAAGCAGTTCCCTTTTCTCTACTCCTTATCCAGCATTTGTTATTTGTAGACTTTTTAATGATGGCTATTCAGATCTATGTGTGGTAGTACCTCATTGTATTAGTTTTGATTTTTGTTTCTCTAATAGTAATGTTGAGCATCTTTTCATGCGTCTATCGGCCATCTCTGTCTTCTTTGGATAAATGTCTGTTTAGGTCCTCTGCCCATTTTTTGATTGGGTTGTTTATTGTGTGTCTGTGCGGTCAGTCATGTCTGACTCTTTGAGACCCAATGGACTCTAGCCTGCCAGGCTCCTCTGTCCATGGGATTTTTTAGGTAAGAATACTGAAGTGAGTTGCCATTTCTTATTCCAGGGATCTTCCAGACCCAGAGGTCAAATTTATGTCTCTTGTGTCTCCTGCATTGGCAGGTGAGTATTTTACCACTAGTGCCTACTGGAGCTATTTGTACATTTTGGAAATTAAGTCACTGTCAGCATCATCCTTTGCAAAAATTTCACCCATTCCATAGGTAGTCTTTCATTTTGTTAAGATGTCCTTTGCTGTGCAAAAGCTTATGAGTTTGTTTAGGTCCTATTTGTTTATTTCTGGTACCTTGGATGACTGACCTAAGAAAGCATTGATACAATTTATTTCAGAGAATGTTTTGCTGAGTATCTTGTCTTAAAGGTTTTATGCTGTTATAGTTTCATCTTTAAGCCATTTTGAGATTATTTGGTGTGAAGTTGTGTTCTGCTGCTGCTGCTGCTAAGTCACTTCAGTCGTGTCCGACTCTGTGCGACCCCATAGACGGCAGCCCACAAGGCTCCCCCGTCCCTGGGATTCTCCAGGCAAGAACACTGCAGTGGGTTGCTATTTCCTTCTCCAATGCGTGAAAGTGAAAAGTGAAAGTAAAGTCGCTCAGTCGTATCCGACTCTTAGCGATCCCATGTACTGCAGCCTACCAGGTTTCTCCGTCCATCGAGTTCTCCAGGCAAGAACACTGAAGTCAGTTGCCATGCCCTCTTTCAGGGGATCTTCCTGACCCAGGATTGAACTCACATCTCTTATGTCTCCTAGATGGGCAAGCAGGTTCTTTACCATTAGTGCCACCTGGAAATCCCATATTGGCTGTGGAATTGTCATAAATGGCTTTTATTATTTTTGAGATATATTCCCTCTATACTTATTTTTGTAAGAATTTTTTATCATGAATGGTTGTTGAATTTTACAAATGCATCTGTTGAGATGATCATGTGTTTTTTGTTTTTTGTTTTTGTCCTTTACTTTGTTAATGTAGTATATCACAGTGATTTGCCATGTTGAACCATCCTTGTGACCTGGGATGAATCTTGCTTGGTTGTGGTGTGTGACCTTTTTTATGTGTTGTTGGATTCAGTTTGCTAATATTTTGTTAAGAATTTTTATGTCAATACTCATCATAGATATTGACCTATAATTTTGTTTTTCGGTAGTGCCTTTGTCTGGTTTTGGTATCATGGTGATGTTTGCTTCACAGGATATTTTTGAGAGTGTTCTTTCCTCTTTAGTGTTTTGGAAGAGTTTGAGAAGGATTAGTATAATTTCATCCTTTTTATATTTCATAGATTTCCCTAGTGAAGCCATCTGGTCCTAAACTTTTGTTCATAGGACATTTTTTTTTTTCCTTACAGATTTTATTTCATTTCTAGTAATTGGTCTGATCAAGTTATCTATTTTTTGTTGATGCAGTTTTGGTGGGTTGTATATTTCTAGAAAGTTGCTCTTTCTTCTAGGTTGTCAAATTTGTTGGCATGTAATTGTTCATAATATTCTATTTCTTTGGTATCAGTTCTGATTTTTCTTCTTTGATTTCTTATTTTGAGTCTCCTCTCTTTTCTTCTTGGTGAACCTGGCCAGAGGTTTGTCAATTTTGTTTACCCATCTTTCAGAGAACTTGCTCTTGGTTTTATTGATTTTTGTTCTGTTGTTTTAATCTCCATTTTATTTCTTTGCTTAAAATCCTTATTATAATTTTCTTTCTGCTAGCTTTAGGTTTTGTTTGTTCTTCTTTTTCTAATTCTTTTAGGTTGTAGGTTAGGTTGTTTATTTAAGATTTTTGTATCCCTATGAACTTCCCTCTAAGGACTGCTTTTGCTGCATCCCATAGATTTTCCATTGTTGTTTTGTCATTTGCTTAAGGTACTTGTAAACATTTCTTTGATCTTATCATTGACCCATTGGTTTTTTAGTAGCATGTTGTTTAGTCTCCATCTAGTTTTTTATCTTCGATTTTCTATGGTTGATTTTTAATTTAATGACTTTCAGTCGGAAAAGATGCTTGAAATAATTTCTCTACCCTTAAATTTGTTTAGGCTTGTTTTCTGTCCTAGTATGTGGTCAGTCCTAGAGAATGTTCCATGTACACTTAAAAAGAATGTATATTCTGATTCTTTGGATGTTAACTCCTGAAAATATTAAGTCTAAATGTCTTATTGTTTCATTTAGGATCACTGCTGACTTACTGATTTTCTGTCTTAAAGATATATCCATTAATGTGTGTGGGGTGTCTAAGTCTCCTATTATTATTGTCTTCCTGTCAATTTCTCCCTTTATGTTTGTTAGTATTTGTTTTATATATTTGAGTACTCCTATATTGAGTGTGTATATGTTGACAAATGTAATATCCTCTCCTTATATTGATCCTTTTACCTTTATGTAGTGTTCTATTTTTATCTTTGTGTATTTTATTTTGTAGTCTATTGTGTCTGATGTGAATATTATAACTCTTGATTTTTTGTCATTTTTATTTGCATGAAATACTTTTTCCATCCCCTCACTTTCAATCTAAATGTGTCCTTTGCCCTAAAACAGGCCTCTTGTAGGCAGAATATTGTAGACTATTGGTTTTTTGCCCAAACAGCCACTCTGTCTTTTGATTGAAGCCTTTATCCCATAGACATTTAAGGTAATTATTGATACATATGTATTGCCACTTTAAACCTTGTTTTCCCATTGATTTTATATTTCTTTTGTCCCTTTCTTTTTGGTTTTCATTTTGTGGTTTGATGACTTTTTCATCTATTATACTGATGTTCTCTTCTTGGTTTTTGTGAATATATTGTATGTTTTTGCTTTGTGGTTGCCATTTTTCAAGTATGTTAACACCGTCCTACATCTACTTGCTTTAGACTGGTAGTCATATAGGCTCAAACACATTCTACAAAAAAAAAAAAAAAAAAAATCTGTTGTCTTACTCTGCTCCCCCACATTTTATGATTTTGATGTCCTGTTCTGCATCTTCATGTTCATTTTGTTGTTCATGGTGATTACCATTGCTTCCGCATAAACTTTTAAATGTTGAAAATCTATGTCTGGCTTATTTAAGTGATTTACTTTCCAATTTTGATTTTTTCTTTCATATATATTCTTACTTCATCTCTCTTTAGAGAATATCTTTAAATATTTCCTTTAGGATAGGTTTAGTATATTGCTGTATTTAGCTTTTGCTTACCTGAGAAGTTCTTCTCTTTCTATTCAAAATGATCATCTTGTTGGTTAGAGTACCCTAAGTTGCAGATTTATTCCCTTTCTGGACTTTGAATGTATCTTGCCACTCCCTTCTAGCCTGCAACATTTCTGTAGAAAATTAGCTGACAGCCTTATGGGGGTTCTCTTTTTTTATGTTTTTCTTTTGATGCCTTTAGAATTCTCTCTTTACCTATAACTTTTGCCATTTTTATTATAATATGTTTTGGTGTAGGTCTGTTTGGGTTTATCTTGTTTGGAGTCCTCTGTGTTTCCTATGTCTGGATATCTGTTTTCTTTAACTTTGGGAAATTTTTAGCTCTAATTTCTTCAAATACATTTTCAGTTCCCTTTTTTCTTTCTTCTCTTTCCAGGATCCCTGTTATTCACAGATTGGCATGCTTTATATCATCCCATAGGTCTCTTATATTGCTTTCATTTTTTAAAAAATTTGAGCTTCTATCTGCTGTTCTGGGCTTCCCAGGTGAATCAGTGGGTAAAGAATCCTCCTGTTATGAAGGAGACACAGGTTTGATCCCTGGGTATGGAAGATCCCTTGGAGGAGAGCATGGCAACCTACTCCAGTATTCTTGCCTGGAGAATCCATAGTACAGAGGAGCCTAGCAGGCTACATTCCATAGGGTCACACAGAGTCAGACATGACTGAAGCAACTGAGCATGCATGACCTGCTGTCCTGATTGGGTAGTTTCCATTATTTTGGCTTCCAAACAAGTATTTGGTGTTCTCCATTACTCATTCTGATAATCATAGCCTTTCATTCAACTTCCATCTCTTCAAATGAATTCTCTAAATTTTGGTCTCCCCCTTCTAGTTTCCAGTTCCTTTTTACAGTCATCTGCTTTTCTCTTCCGAGTTTTTCATAATTCCTTCAGTAGTTTCATTATCTCTTTTTGAACTCAGTGTCTGTTAGACCGAAGAGGTCTGTTTCATTGTTCTTTCAGGGGAATTCTCTTGATCTTTTAATTGTGAGTGATTCCTTGCTTCTTCATTTTACTTGTATTTCTCTTGCTTTATGAGTTTAGGAGAAGCAATTACCTACTGTGGTTGCAGAGGGCTATTTTTATGTGGGAACATCTCTGGTTGGCCTGTGTGGGTTTAAATTTTTTAAGGCCTGTTTTTAGCATGGATGCCTATCTACCTCTGTCCTCAGTAAATGTTGGCCATTATTGCCTTGACAGGAGGTGTGACTGTTCTTGCAGTGACCAGAGACTGCCCTGGATATTTAACAAGGCCTCCTTTTTTGCTCTTTGTCACTTCCCTGTCAGGGGCAGGGTCTGCGCCTTAGTTGTTGGAGTATAAATGCCAAGGTTTTTTCTGAGCTGCATTTCTAATTGCAGTGCGACATGACTAGTGCTGTAGGGCTCCCAGTGGGAGAGGAGTACCTGAGTATTCCTCTGCTGGAAATATTCACGTGTCAGTGTTCTCTGTTGTGTCACCTTTCACCTGTTGTGTGGTCTCACAAAGTACAAGTTGTTGGCTCTCAGCCCCACCTCAATCATAGGTATGCTGGCAGTTGACCCTGGTGTCTCTCAGACATAGTTTTCATCAGGCCACCAGCACAGATCTGTTGAAATCAGGTCCCAGGACTATAGAAGTTGTGCATCTGGACCCACTGTGGGAGCTGTGGAGGCAACTGACACTGACCTGGCCCAGCCCCCCACACGTATTCATCCACTAAGCCCAGAGTTGCTAAGGTCAGACTGTCCCAGCTGCCAAAGCACACATCATCTATTTGGATGTTCTGGGGGTGGTAAATTTACAGTTCTGACAGCAGAGGTGTAAACCTGTGGTTCATGCAGCTATAGGGAACGATTTCACCTCTGCTTTCTACATTGCACAGCCCCTGAGGCTCAATTGTAATATCAGCCCTACCCTTGCATGTACGCAACCCATTGGTGCTACCATGGCTGCCGAGGCAGTGGCCAGGGTGTGCAGGTTTGCCCAGGTAGGTGACTCTCCTGGAGCCTGTAGAGGCAGAGGCTGACACACGTGGAAAGAGGCTGCTACAATGGCCCAACTCCTCCTTTTCATATCTTAACAATGGTGCTTCACTTCTGTGGTGACTTAGGCTTCTGAGAATGCTCCCATTTGTGCTGCCCCATTCTCCAGCCCCTTAAGGCTGTCTTTGTGCAGCCACAGCAGATCTCTTTTCAAGAGTCTATTCTCTAAACCTGCATTCCAGCAAACAGCTCCTGCCTGTACCAGCAGATGCACATTTCAGGCTGGGGTGCGCAGGGCAGTGGCACAGACATTCTCTTTAGGTCTCATTCTGTTCTACCTGCCACCAACCAGTTGTTGTGCTCTTCTCTGAGCCTCTGAGGCTCTTTTCCTGTCCCAGCTGATCTCCCTACCAGTGAGGGCCTTCCCAGGGTACAGAAGCTCTCCTTTCTTCAGCTCCTTCCCAGGGGTGCAGGTCTTGTTTTGCTTCCTCTTCTCTCTTTTTGAAAAAGTTGTTCTTTCATCCTACATTGTTATGTTTAGAGCTTCCTTGTCCTTTCAGGTGTTTGAGGTCTTTTGCTTGTGTTCTGTGAGGGTTGTTCCGGTTGTAGATATATTCTTGATATTTTTGTGGGAAGAAGTGAGTTCCAAGTCCTACTACTCTGCCATATTGATTCTATATATTGAATATGTTAAAGAACATAAATGATAAAAATGAATCAGTAGATATTCTCTATCTCATTAGAGAAATAGAAACCAAAAGATTTGAATATATAGAAATAAAAAGTATAACATGTGAAATGAAAAATTTACTAGTCATAATGCAAAACAAACAGAGTAGAATAAATGGTGAGTAAATATGGACCCTATTCAGTTCAAGACCTTCTTCAAAAATGAAAGAATAGAGAAAAATTTGGGGTGAAAAGAACACACAGCAGTGACTTCTGATTAAACATCAAACAGACTAACATAAGTAACTGCCTTTCCCCCCAAAACAGAATAAGATGGAATAATATTTGAATAACTATTTCTAAGGTTTGATGAATTTGGTTAAAAAACACCAATTTAAAAAAGCAAGAAAACCAAGGAAGGTCGAAAAGCATTTTTTTAAAAAGCACATCAATGTAGATCGAATTGATGAAAATCAAAGAAAAAACATCTTGAAATAAGACAAAAACAATATTCAGCAGAAGAAAAATATCAATAAAGGCAGACATTCTCTTCAGAAACAAAGGCCCCAAACAGTGCAATGATATATTTAATATACTTTAATTAAAATATATTTAATACAACTCATAAACTAGGATTCTCTATCCAGTGAAAATACCATCCCAAAATTAGTAAAAAAAAATTATTATTATTATATTTTGAGATATAACTGATATATAATTGCATTAGATTTAGGTGTACATATAATGATTTAATAATGTGAATATTGTGAAGTTATCATAAATTTAGTTAACAATAATAAATAAATAAATTTAGTTATCAGTGTTGCAGGCTTCCCTGGTGGCTCAGTCAGTAAAGAATCCATCCACAATGCAGGAGACTGCCTGCAATGCAGGAGACCTGGGTTTGATCCCTGGGTCAGGAAGATCCCCTGGAGAAGCCAACCCACTCCAGTATTCTTGGCTTGGGAAATCTCATGGACAGAGGAGCCTATTTAATTTGTTGTATTACCACTTTCGCTTTTGTTGCCATTGCTTTTGGGGTCAAATCCACAAAATTATTGCCAATAATATGTTTTCTTCTTGGTGTTTTATGGTTTCAGATCTTATGTTTAGGCCTTTAATCCATTTTGAGTTTGATTTTGTATATGGCATAGATACTAGTTCTGTTTCTGTCTTTTGCATGTGGCTATCCAGTTTTCACAACACCAGTTGTTGAAGAGAGTGTCCTTTCCTCATTGTATATTCTTGGCTCCTTTTTTATAAGTTACTTGGCCATATATGTGTGGGTTTATATCTGGGCTCTGTATTCTGTTTCACTGATAATATGTGTCTATTTTTATGTCAGTACCATATTGTTTTGAATACAATAGTTCTGTAATATAGTTTGAAATCAGGATGTGTGATGTCTCCAGCTTTGTTTCTTTCTGAAGATTGCTTTGGCTATTCCAGGGCTGTGTGGTGCTACATAAATTTGGGTATGGTTTGTTCTATTTCTGTGAAAAATGTCATTGGAATTTAGATAGGAATAGCATTGAATCTGTAGATTACTTTGGGTAGTATGGGCATTTTAACAATATTAATTTTCCATGAGTGAAGAATATCTTTCTTTTTATTTATATCTTCCTCAATTTCTCTCATCAGCTTCTAAAATAAAATTTTTATTGATAAAGCTGAGAGAATTTGACTGTAGTAGATCTATAACATAAGACATGCTTAAAAGAATTTTAGAATTAAATAAAAATGTGGATTGCAAAAACAAATGTAAAACACCAGCTAAATGAAGCAAAAATAATTACATTGTATTCTATAATTTATAATGAACATAATACACATAAAATTTATGACAAGCATAAATGACAAGAACAGTAAGTAGAATTATATCATTTAAGGTTCTTATATTTTACATGAAGTAAAGAACAATTATAAGTCTAAATAGATTCAGATGTTAATAATGCACAATGTAATCCCTAGAGCAAATGCTTAAGTAAACAGTACAAAGAGATAGAGCTAAAAATCAATTAGAGGAATTAAAAGGATATATAAAAATATTCAGTTAACCCAAAATAAGGCTGGAAAGGGGTAGGAAAAGAAAACAATCAGATGAGACAAAAAGAAAAATAATAGCATAATAAGAATGCTTACACCCAAACATAGGAATAATTTTCATTAAATACAAATAGATTAAACATTCCAACCAGAACACAAAGAAATGTGCCCCACAATTATATACAATCACGAGAAACACCTTAAATGTAACAACATTGATAGGATTAAACACACAGACACACACACAGAAGTCGCTCAGTCATGTCCGACTCTTGGCAACCCCATAGATTGTAGCCCACCAGGCTCCTCGGTCCATGGGATTTTCCAGGCATGAATACTGGAGTGGGTTGCCATTTCCTTCTCCATATAGGATTAAGGGAGTGGTTATTCCCCATTCTAATTTTTGGGTTTTACAATAAGTGTTGAAAATAAAGTCAGTCAACAATATTGCAAAGACCCATGCTGACAAGTGGCCTAATGATACCTTTATCATTTTTCTCAATAGACACCACATGGGGAAGTTGAAGTATAAGCTTCTGTTTTTCCTTTTCTGAAGCTTAAATATTTGAACATTGATCCACGTAATAGGACAGGTCCTATTTCAGTGTCCACCTGTCTCAAACATTAATTCCATGATCCATCTAATTATGTAAGCCTGAAACGTAGGAATAAACTATGACACCGTGGTCACTATTATCTATGTTCAATCTGTTCATCATGTACTCTTTACCATTTAAATACCACATAAATTGAATTATTTTTCTCTTAAACCCCAACAACCATTATAACTTACCTGTACCATTAAAATTGTACCTTAACTAAAATGTTGAATTTTTTTCTGTAAAGAGCCTGACAGTAAATATATTTAGTTATTTGGTCAGATTGTCATTGTCACGACTGTTGTAACACAAAAGCAGTCACAGACATCAAGTATATAAATAAACAAAGCCATATATGTGTACCAGTAAAGCTTTACTTAAAAAAACTGGTAAATTTGATGAACTGCAGTTGTGCCAATTCCCACAAAATGACCTACCTGCATCCATCAATACAAAGAAGATATTTTAAAATGTAAATTTCTCTCTGCAGAGCCCTTAAATGTCCTTTCATTTCTCTCAAGATAGACATCTTGAACATCTCAAACATCTTGATCTGACCAAAAAGCCCAGCATGTTCTTCCTGACTTATCCAGTTGCACCATGCCCATCTCCTTTACAGCCTTTCTGGCCTTCTTTTGCACCACAGCAATTATGCACATCCTCTTCCTGGGACAATCTTCTACATCCTTCTTCCTAACAAGCATTTTGGCATCTTTCTGATATTAGCTCGGTTATACTATAGAAAAATTTCCTAGCCACCTCAAGTAGGTAAAATTCACATATTTGACATCCCCAAATGTTTTTGCATGTCTCTTGACACACGTAATCATAGTAAAAACATTATATGAGTTTATAATTAGTTGATAAAGCTAGTAGCTTTCAATTCTTATTTATGATACTGTTAAGAGTGCCAATTTTAAAATACCTTATGTGTATTATCTGACTAAATCCTCACAATGATCACATGAGATAAAAACTAACTTATGACCAATTTATGGTTATAAAGTGAGGTGCTGGAAGTAATTTTTGCTAAGTCAAAAGGGAAGGAAATGTTTCTATATCAACACAGGTAGTTTGAATTCAGAGTCCTTGCTCTTAACAGCTATCAAATGACTATCTCTTCAGTTAGACTGTAAGATTCTGGTTTTATATTCTTAATGCATTATTGCAGGAATAAATATACTGTATACCAGTGGTGCCCAACCTTTTTGGCACCAGGGTCTGGTTTTGTGGAAGACAATTTTTCCATGTACGGGGGCAGGGGGGGGTAGTTTCAGGATGATTTGAGAACATTTCATTTATTGTACATTTTATTTCTATTTTGTGGCAATATCAAGATATTCCTCCTTGATTTTAGGGCTACAGTTCATACTATCCTACGCTGCCACTGACCTGACAGGAGGCGGAGCTCAGGCTGTAATGTGAGCAATGGGAAGGGCTGTAAATGCAGATGGAGCTTTGCTCACTTGCCCCCTACTTTCCGTTGGGTGGGTACCAGTCCATGGCCTGTGGGTTGAGGATCCTTCTATATACTAAATTCACAGACTGTTGTCAATGTATGAAAGCATAAATAAAAATTCAGCATTTCCTTAAAGAGTCTACATGTTCCATAACAACATGTGTAGAGATGCTAAAAGCCTGGATTTATATAGACCATAAAGGAGTATGGCAAAGGAATTGAAACTTTGAAGCAAAAACATAGGCTGGGCTGCCAGCACCATCAAGAGAAGTCTTGTGTTGTTTTCCTTTTGCCTAGTGAAGGAGATGATTAGGTCCTACCAAGTCACCTAGTGATTGAGAAAAAAGGAGTAGCCAAAGAGGATGGAAGATAGAATCCAAAGGCCAACACTGCTGTTTCTGTTGCTTCTTTTCCCCAACCCCTATGAAAACAGAGCTTCACGTGGAGTTTAAGTTCAGAATCTGTATGTAGCTCTTTAGTCTCTCCATGGAAAGAAGAAGAAATATATTATGAAGTTTTATTTGAAACAGTCAAAGTTACAGGGGACTTTTATAATATGTAAGTAAAGAGTATATTTATAGGCTAGAAAGCGAATAAACAAATCAGTTCACTGAAAGTTAATTTATATCGTTATAAACAATAGTTGTAGTTTTGATTACATGTCATTATTTCCTACATTTATGATATTTAACAAATCCATTCCAATAATTCATGTTTTGTAACATGAATTCTATGCAAACATCGAAGCTGTCATTATATTTCTCATTGCTAAGATTGGCTTTGTGTTAGGACAAAATGACATTGAGAGTGTCCAAATTTCCTTACATTAAACGTATGCAAATACTCCAAAGAACTCTAAATTGTGCTAAGACAGAGGACATAGCCAAACTTGCATCAACCAGACTTTCTTGTTACCTAGACATAATTTTATCTTAATTTTGTTTCAGTCAAGGAAAGAACTTTTTTCAGTAGAGCTAATTGTAGGGGAGGAGGTTCAGACCCTCTATCTGAATTATTTTAAAAAGTTGTACACCCATGGCTGATTCATGTGAATGTATGGCAAAACCAATACAATATTGTAAAGTAATTAGCCTCCAATTAAAATAAATAAATTTTTTAAAAAAGTTAAGGGTGGGGAAGTAAAAAGCTTTTCCTAAGTCTGCTGGGCCTTGAAAACCTTCAGCTCAAAATAATTCAAACCCAAGTGGAACATTTTGCAGTGGCATAGTCTACTCTCCTTCACAATAAACATACCAGGGATAGTGTTTTTGTTCAAATTATTGTTGACTGTATATAATTTATAGCTAATTTCCTTTACAAAGTAAGATGCATGTCTATTTCTGTATTCTTACTCTTTGATATATTCCTAAAGGAATGTGAACAAATACTTTTGTTGTTACTAGATGTAGGCTTGAGGAACTTGCTCCTATATAAGCTCCAGAAGATTCAGACTTTTCCAAGGTTTATGAAAATAACCATGGCAAAACTTTATTGGATCGCCCGTTTGCCTGATTTCTGTTAATCCATGATCATTTGGTATTTCTCAGTCTCTCCCTCTTTGTTTCCTTATACTAAACACATATTCACAAATCTCAAAATAACCTTCCGCAGGCCCAAATTCTTAATAATAACTAAACACTGCAAAATAAAAGTGAATGCATCAGGTCCACCCACATCTCTTCAAATGGCACGATTTTGTTCTTTTTATGTCTGAGTGATATTCCACTTTATACATATGCCATATCTTCTTTTTCCATTCCTCTGTTGATAGACATCTAGGTTGCTTCCATGTTCTAGCTACTGTAAATGGTGCTGCAATAAACATTGGTTTGCATGTATTTTTGGAATCGTGGTTTTCTCTTGGTATATATGCAAGAGTGGGATTTCCAGGTCATATGGTAGTCTTATTTTTAGTTTTTCAAAGAACCACCATACTGTTCTCCATAGTAGCTGTACCAATTCACATTCCCACCGACGGTATAGGAGGGTTCCCTTCTATCCACACCCTCTCTAGCATTTATTGTTTGAAGATTTTTTGACAATAGCCATTGTGACCAGTGTGAGGTGATACTTCATTGTAGTTTTGATTTTCATTTCTGTAATAATTAGTGATATTGAACATCCTTTCATATGTCTTGTGGCCATCTGTATGTCTTCTTTGGAGAAATGCCTCTTTAGGTCTTCAAACAATTCTTGATTGGATTGTTTCTATGATATCGACCTGCATGTATGCAGAGTCTAGAAAAATGGTACAGATGAATCTATTTGCAAAGTAGAAATAAAAACACAGATGTAGAAAACAAATGTATCAACACCAGGGGGTGAAAGGGAGAGTGGGATGAATTGGGAGATTGGGGTTGACATACATACAATACTATGTGTAAAATAGATGACTATTGAGAGCCTATAGTACAGCACAGGAAACTCTGCTCAGTGCTCTGTGGTGACCTAAAGGGGAAGGAGATCCAAACAGGAGGGATTATATGTATCCCTGTGGGGGATTCACTTTGCTGTACAGCAGAAAATAACACAATGTTGTAAAGAAACTATAATAAAAATATTTTAAAAGTGAATGCACTAAATGCAGTAAAAATTATAAGGAAATATAAAAGGTTAGGTAATTATTTTTAATCCAGCATTAAAGGTTTGAAAAGTAATGACCACAAAAATTATCATGTTAGTATAATTAAGAAAATTGATAACACAGATTGTAGAATGGGTATATGTTAGGCTTCTAATATATTGCTTTGGGGATGATAAACTGGCATGGCTATTTTGAAGATCTCTTTGGTTAAATATGAAATGTATTCAACATGTGCAGAATTTTGTCAATGTTAAGGTCTACTAAGAATTTATTCACAGGAAATAATCACATGGGCAAGTAACTAATAAGGAAATTATGTTTACTGCAGTGTCATTTGTAATACCATGAAATGGAAATTACATTAATGACCAATAATGATGTTTGCTGAAATAAATTTAGGTACATTTAAAGCAGTACTATAAAATGAAGTCATGTTTTTAAAATGGAAAAATGTTCATGATATTTAGTAACAACTTTTTGTGGCCTTATGGGTGGACCACACGAGAACACGTAACAATAACATGTTTCCTGATAGGTTCTGTACAGATTTTGTTTTTACTTCTCCCCTAGTGTAACCATTAAAAACACTCTCAGACTTGTCTTATTTCACATGATAAATTTGGCCAATCTACATATAAACAAAACATTCATACTGATTATTTTAAAATGATGTTGTTGAGATACTAAGTCATGTCCAACTCTTTTCAACCCTATGGACTGCAGCATGGCAGGCTTCCCTGTCCTTCTCTATCTCCCAGTGTTTGCTCAAACTCATGTCCATTGAGTTGGTGATGCCATATAACTATCTCATCCTCTGTCGCCCACTTCTCCTCCTGCCCTCAATCTTTTCCAGCATCAGAGACTTTTCCAATGAGTCAGCTCTTTACATCAGATACTCAAAGTATTAGAGCTTCAGCTTCAGCATCAGTCCTTCCAATGAATATTCAGGGTTGATTTCCTTTAGGATTGACTGGTTTGATCTTGCAGTCAAAGAGACTCAACAGTCTTCTCCAGCACCACAGTTGGGAAGTATCAATTCTTTGGCACCCACCCTGCTTTAGGGCCAACTCTTACATGCATACATGACTACTGGAAAAACTATGGCGTTGACTATACAGACCTTTGCTGACAAAGTGATGTCTCTGCTTTTTAATACACTATCTAGGTTTGTCATAGCTTTTCTTCCAAGGAGCAAGTGTCTTCTAATTTTATAGCTGTAGCCACTGTCTGCAGTGATTTTGGAGCCCAAGAAAATAAAATGTCACTGTTTCTACTTTCTCCCCTTCTATTTGCCATGAAGTGATGGGACTCGATGCCATGATCTTAGTTTTTGGAATGTTGAGTTTTAAACCAACTTTTTCACTCTCCTCTTTCACACTCATCAAGAGGCTTTTAGTTCCTCTTTCCTTTCAGCTATTACAGTGGTATCATCTACATATCTGAGGTTGTTGATACTTCTGGCAATATTGATTCTGGCTTGAACTTCATCCAGCTTTGCATTTCACATGAGGTACTCTGTATATAAGTTAAATAAGCAGGGTGACAACATATAGCCTTGACGTACTCCTTTCCCAGTTTTAAACCAGTCCATTGCCCAACGTGATTCTGTTGCTTCTTTACCTGCATACAGGTTTCTCAGGAGACAGATAAAGTGGTCTAGTATTCCCATCTCTTTAAGAATTTTCTAGTTTGTTGTGATCCACACAGTCAAAGGCTTTAGCATAGTTGATGAAGCAGAAGTAGATGTTTTTCTGGAATTCTCTTATTTTTTCTATGATCCAATGAATGTGGCAATTTTCTCTCTGGTTCTTCTGCCTTTTCTACATCTAGCTTGTACATCTGGGGATTCTCAGTTCACGTAGTGTTGAAGTCTAGTTTGAGGGATTTTGAACATTACCTTGCTAGCGTGTGAGTTCTTTAGTATTGTCCTTCTTTGGGTTTTGAATGAAAACTGACCTTTTCCAGTCCTTGGCCCCTGCTGAGTTTTCCAAGTTTTCTGACATATTGAGTGTAGCACCTTAACAGCATCATCTTTTAGGATTTTAAATACTTCAACTGAAATTCTGTCACCTCCACTAGCTTTGGTTGTAGTAACACTTCCTAAGACCCAGTTGACTTCATGTTCCAGGATGTCTGGCTCTAGGTGAGTGACCACACCACTGTGGTTATCTAGGTCATTAAGACCTTTTTTGTTTAGTTCTTCTGTGTATTCTTGCCATCTCTTCTTAAACTTTGCTTCTGTTAGGTCCTTACTGTTTCTGTCCTTTATTGTGCCCATCCTTTCATCAAATGTTCCTTTGATATCTCCAATTTTCTTAAGGCAATCTCTGCTGCTGCTGCTAAGTCGCTTGAGTTGTGTCTGACTCTGTGCGACCCCATAGACAGAAGCCCACCAGGCTCCCCCGTCCCTGGGATTCTCCAGGCAAGAACACTGGATCGGGTTGCCATTTCCTTCTCCAATGCATGAAAGTGAAAAGTGAAAGTAAAGTCGCTCAGTCATGTCTGACTCTTAGTGACCCCATGGTCTGAGGCCTACCAGCTCCTCCGTCCATGGGATTTTCCAGGCAAGAGTACTGGAAATAGTACTGCCTTCTCTGAAGGCAATCTCTAGTCTTTCCCATTTTGCTATTTTCCTCTATCTTTGCATTGTTCACTTAAGAAGGCTTTCTTAACTCCTTGCTATTCTCTGGAACTCTGCATTCAGTTGGGTGTATCTTTCCCTTTTTCCCTTGCCTTTCACTTCTCTTCTCTCCTCAGCTATTTGTAAAACCTCCTCAGACAACCACTTTGCCTTCTGTATTTTTTTCTTTGGGATCATTTTGGTCACTACCTCCTATACAGTGTTATGAACCTCCATCCGTAGTTCTTCATACACTCTGTCTGCCAGATCCAATCTCTTGAATCTATTACTCACCACCACTGTATAATCATAAAGGATTTGATTAAGGTCATATCCGAATGGCCTATTGATTTTCCCTACTTTCTTCAATTTAATTCTGAATTTTGCAATAAGGAGCTCATTATCTGAACCACAGTTAGCTCCAGGACTTATTTTTGCTGACTGTATTTTTTCAGTTATTTTAAATAACTTTTAAATGACAGTATTATGACTAATACATAATATATAATAGTACTATGACTTCTCTTTCAACCTTGTTGCAATTCAACATAAGTCATTGGCTGGCAATAGGAAGACAGCAAAAGCCTTAGATGCTAAGGCATTTTATTTTCCAAGTTTACAGCTGTTACACATCTTCTTTCTTAATTATAAATGAGATCAAAAGAATGGGTATATGTGATTTAACATAAATTTAACCTCTCTTTTGGGAACTATGCTGAGTATATATATATATATACTCATGCAGGGAAAAATAAATTCTTCTGGCTTCTCTCTAAATTCCTACTGCCTTCTGGATATAGCCCATTTTTCTCAGTCTCTAATCTGGGTATTATAGAGCTGGCTTTCATAGGTTCACATTTAATATTATGTTATAAAACATTTACATTATAAAACATAATGCACATCAAAGAAATATTCAAATACATAAGCAGGTGATGGGAATAAAAGCTTAGCCAAAATAAAAAAAGTGTGAAATAATGCCATTTGCAGCAAACATGGATGGACGTAGAGATGACCACAATAAGTGAAGTCAGTCATACACAGAAAGACAGATATGATATGATACTACTTATAAATGGAATCTAAAAAAAATGATACAGATGAATTTATTTACAAAACAAATAGACTTACAGACATAGAAGACACACTTATGTTTCCCAAAGGGGATAGCAGCAGGCGGGGGCACAGATTATGCATTTGGGATTAAAGTATGCACACTGCTATATATGAAATAAACAACAAAGACCTATTGTATAGCACAGGGAACTATACTCAGTATCTCGTAATACCTGTAATGGAAAAGAATATAAAATATATACGTGTATGTGTATATGTATATAAATCGAATCACTTTGCTATACACCTGAAACTAGCACAACATTGTAAATTAACTATACATCAACTAAAAATGTGGTTAAAAAATAATATAATACATTTTGAATTTACATACTCCTTCTTTCATCCAAATACTTATTTTTTAGTGCCTAAATGGGGAAGGCACAATGTCTTTTTATTCTATGGGATCCAAAAGATGCATGAGACAAGCTGTGCCCATGAATGTCTCAAAATCTAATGGTGTACTTTAGATCTAAATACGATAGTATATGTGGAATTAATAGAAACTGTATGACTGCAAGTTAACATGTAGTGAGGTGAAGTACTAGAAACTAAATAAGCTAGTAAACATTTCATACCCTATAAGATAGTCTAATAAAATAAAAAGCTTGCCAAAGTGAAAATGTGTACAAATAAGGGGTCTCCAGCAGCCTCAAAAATATTCCTTGGTACTGATACTTTCAAAGCCTGACATACATGATTTAGCAAAAGTCTGTATTATCTGATAATAAACATAATTTCATGAAAGGTTTCTATTTATTTTTCAGCCCCTCATACATTATCATATTGAGATTTTAGGTGGCTCTACATTTACTTGTAAATTTCTGAGTCATATGTGCAAAAGAAATTCAATGAGTTAAACATCTCAATTTAAATTTCCATGTAAAATTACTAGGGAAATTATTAAGAAACATTTTTCAAATTTCAAAAACCACTAAGAGATGAATAAAAAATTCCTGATATAAAACCACTCTCTCTTCAGTTAGCTATGCTATAGTAACGATGCTCCGTGTTTTCTCATTGCCTTGATGTGCTTCCTGTTATTTTACACTATGTTATTTTTTTAAAATGAGGTACCAGCTGTTTATCAGTTCCTGGTAAAACATGTAATGATATACTATTTCACTTGGTTTTTCCTAATGAGACTCCAGCTGTAATCCACCCAAACTTTCATGATAGCCACAATGTATATTGTACTTTCTAGCTCAACACAATATTGTATTTAATAGTCATATCACATCTTGCAACTTTATGAGGATAAAAAATGCTTACACAGCCGGTAAGCTATTTCCCTTTCATTATGCTATTATTTTTAATCTAACTTTAAAAGTGAACATTTAAATTCTGCAATTTAAAGCCCTTAAGGGCTATCCATGGAGAAAGCAATGGCACCCCACTCCAGTACTCTTGCCTGGAAAACCCCATGGACGGAGGAGCCTAGTAGGCTGCAGTCCATGGGATCGCTGAGGGTCGGACATGACTGAGTGACTTCACGTTCACTTTTCACTTTCATGCATTGGAGAAGGAAATGGCAACCTATGCCAGTGTTCTTGCCTGGAGAATCCCAGGGATGGGGAGCCTGGTGGGCTGCCGTCTGTGGGGTCGCACAGAGTCGGACATGACTGAAGTGACTTAGCAAGGGCTATCCATAAGGTTATCTTAATTATATAAAAATTTGTAGGTTTCAGTTGAAAGGAGAAACTTTAGTTTAAATTTAACTCTATATAATGCATCAATTCAGTAAAGTGATAATAATAATTTCTTTCATAACTGTTCTTCCAATTACTATTATATAGCAAAAGACCCAGAAATTTCTGTCATAAATTTTTATTCTCATAAATTCTGTGGGTCTGGGATTTGGACAGGAAACCAGTGAAACCCTACTATGTCTGGAACCTCAACTGGGAATATATGAAATCTGAAATCATCTGGAATTAACTTCATTCACATGTTTAGTGCCCAGGCTAGAATAATACAAAGGTTTAACTATGCTAAAATTCTCAATAAGAATATCTATACAAGACTTTGCTATGTGGTTTGGAGCCCTCTATGTAAATGTCTTACATAGCAGCTGAGGGCTACAGCATAAATGTTACCACAAGTAACATGGGAGCTGCATGTGCATGGCCTTTTATGACCTGGCCTTAAAAATTACACAGTGTAACTTCTGTCACAGCCTATTGCTTGAGGTTGTAAGTCCATTCATACACAATGGCAGGAGACATAGATATTGCCTTTCAATAATAGGATTATTACTGAAAATATATCATTGAAAGCAAATTTTTTAAAAATGCTTCATTTCAGAAGTAGAATTACTTTAGATATTGCAACCACATGCTTTG
Source organism: Bos indicus (assembly GCF_029378745.1). Taxonomy (NCBI): domain Eukaryota; kingdom Metazoa; phylum Chordata; class Mammalia; order Artiodactyla; family Bovidae; genus Bos; species Bos indicus. Next base: position 21,683,070 of record NC_091776.1, on the reverse strand, counting down.
GAAAACTGTCAGAATTAGTAAAATATTTAAAACTAATATGAAATCTCAGATCATAAAATTCAGCCTCCCATATTTACATATGAGAAAACCAATGACCAGAGAAGCAAAATTATACATCCTTGGACCAAAAAAGTAGAAGATAGACAGACAGACTGGTAGAGCAAAGACTAAACCAAATCTAATATTTTAAGAGCTATATGTTATTTGGAGCTCACAGATGACATTCTTAAAAACATTATTTCTAATAGTTGAGTTGACTACAGTCAGGAAACTGACCACATGGCACCATGGCATCATGGTGATGGCTTTCCTTCCACCAGACACAGCTCAGCCAGCTTCCCTGAAAAAAAGATACCACCAAGGTACCTATTTGTTATTGTAATAGATCTCTAATGTAGATGTTTGTTAGCAGCTATAGATGCTGTTGCTGCTGCTGCTGAGTCTGACTCTGTGCGACCCCATAGACCGCAGCCCACCAGGCTCCCCTGTCACTTCAATTTTATCTGGGCTACCAGCAAAAGTGGAGCATTAAGGAGTGGATATACTGTGCTGAGAAAACAACTGTCCTAAGCCTGAAATAAATAAAAAGATAAAATATATAAACAGTGGTATTTAAGATGTGCACAGGGCCTCCATTCAAGTTTTTATCATAGAGTCACCAGAACATGCCTGTGGGCAAACTGTCTGTGGTTGAAGAACCATCCAAAGTATTAGAGGAAAAGTATGTGGCATGACTTAGGGCTCGTGACTGTTCCTACCTGCCAGGTTGGAAGACCTCATAAGTCAAAGGCATGTGAGGAGAGTACATTGAAGAGTCTTACTGAGGTCATGGGGGAATAATCAGCTCTGGATTAAATGCTGTAGTTGACTTCCCTAATGCATCTTGAAAAGAAAGATCTGAAATGTTCAAACTGTTTCCAGGTGGTTTAAATGTATATCAGAACAAGGCTTCAAAACATAGAAATAACAAAAATATCCAACACAAACAAGGCAAAATATAATGACTGGGAGCCATTAAAAAATTACCAGGCACTTAAAGGCATAGGAAAATATAATGTATGATGAGAAAAGGCAAATAGTTAAAACTAGCAGGGATGGGCATTAAAGTATTAGATTGCACTCCATGTATTTTAAGATGTAAGCAGAGCCATGTAAGATGTCAAAAAAAAAATCCAAATGTAAATTCTTGACATGAAAACAATAATTCCTGAGATGAAAAGTATACTGAGATAAAAAACAGTATTGCAGAAGAAAAGATTAGTAAATGAAGTAAAAGCAATCAGTAGTATTTGTTATTATTATGTTTGTCTCACTTCTGAAAATTAAAACTAGGCATATTAAGTGTTTATAGGACCCACTAGAAGAAATGAGTCTAGTTCCTAAAACATCATACAGAGGAAAGTTAAACAGATAAGGAAAGTTAAAACAGATAAGGAAAACCTACAGTACACACACACACACACACACACACACTCTCACACACACACATAGTGTAAATATATATTGTTAAGCCATTGCAATATCATGGTTTATTAATTTCAGGAGCACATATATACCTGTGATGGATTCATTTTGATATTTGGCAAAACTAATACAATTATGTAAAGTTTAAAAATAAAAAAAAAAAAAAAAAAAAGTTACCAGCTTTATAACATGGCAATACTATTTGTAACATTCTTAGAAAATAACATTTTTATAGAAACTATATCTGAAATTGTGCAATTTTCTCTGCAAAAAATTAAATCATGGAATACATTTTATATTAAACTTATGATTCTGAATAACTGGTTCAGTTAGTTATAAGAGCTACCAGAACCTATATTGGATATAACACATATTAGTAAAAGAAAAGTTTTAATTCTGTAAATTTAAAATTCTTCCTAACTAGAAATAAAGGCAGATATTTGGTAGAATACTTAAAACATACTAAAAGGAACACCTAATTCTGGCATCAAACTGTGATCTTGTACAAATTACTTTTTCTTCATCTCCTTAAACACATTTTTGATCTGGACAAAGAGGAGATAGTATATATTCATGTATCAGTAAACAAGAAAGGGATTCTATGCTAACAGCCATGTAGCTCAAATACAACCAAAGTTATGAACATTGAGAAGATGGTAACCAGTAATAATGTTCATTTATTCAATCTACTCGATTTGATTTGATGAATGAAAATTATGTATTAGGCACGGTGACGTTTTCTGCGAAGCAATAAACTGAAAGATCATCTCTGTCCCTGAATAACTGTTAAACCAATGACAGTTAATTACAACACAGTGCATGGATGCACAGGGTGGAATGGGAGGGAACATCCTAGCCAGGCAAGTACTGCTATCCTGGAACCAGAATAGAGTTCAGAGAAAAGAGAACACTCAACGTCAGTGTAAAGAAGTAGGAGGAGGAGGAGATTTTCTGAAATGTTAGCATAGGCAACTTGGGTCAAAGATATAAAATGTGATCATATTGTGTTGAGGAACAGAAAACTGTTTATCCCTAAAGCTTATGGATGAAATGGCAATGGGAGCTAAGTATAGACCACAGTGGGCATTTGTAGTCATCTCGAGTTTAGGGGAAAATGTAAACCTTTTCTTTGTACCCCATAATCCTGTTGTCTGTCATTTAATATTGTTGTGACATCTATACTTTTCACAAATTCTATTTATATTGTGATCCACTAAAACCCATAGGTCATGCTGAGCACAATGATGATTTATGTCTTAGACTCTGGGAAAGGAATATATCTGCAGAGTAGTCCATACTCTGTACTTTATTAAAATACCATTACCATACCAATTACAGCTCTTAATATTAGGGAATAAAATAATCAACAAAATAGGTGTCTGCATTTTCATAGCCAGATATATATATATATATATATATATATATAATTGTGGCCAACTCATTCTTTAATTTCCAAAGTAATACAAATCATGAATCGGAGAAATTAAATAAGGCTTCTCTGCTATTCATCATCTTCCTTACATACCCAGACATCCTAAGCATTTAATACTTTTCTATGTCCATGTTTTTCTATTTAGGTGTACTTTTTTTTTAATATTTGTAAAGTTTTATTTCATGGATATAGTATAATTTATTTTTTTGCAATTACAAACAAGGATACCATGAATTTCTTTATACACATTTATGTAAACATCTATATAAAATTTTGTATAGAATAAAATAATAACTTGAGTATTGATGGCAGTGTGTTGCATTTTACTAGTGATTCCACTGGTCATTGGGACTCTTCTTGTCCCTATAAAAATGATTGTTTCAGTCTTAAATAGGTGCGTGCATGACTGCTTGCTAAGTTGCTTCAGTTGTGTTTGACTCTGCGACCCTGTGGACTGAAGCCTGTCACGTTCCTCTGTCCATGGGATTCTCCAGGCAAGAATACAGGAGTGGGTTGCCACCCTCTGCTAGAGGGGATGTTCCTGATCCAGGGGTCAAACTCGGGTCTCTTAAGTCTTCTGCATTGACACCTGGAAAGCCTATCTTCAATCTTAATCAAGTCTAAAAAGTGTTTTGTTTGAGCAAATGTGTGAACAATGATATGAATAATTTTAGAAATTTTGCCACAATGGCTACCACTTCGTGTTTCTATTCACTTGGACTCTAAGTCAGCTTGTTATTGATGCCTTCTTTTGTGTCAAATAAATCACTATATATCATCTAGAAATATCAAGAAACCTTTTGTTACTAAATGGTGTTTCTTATTTTGAAGACTGGATCAATAAAATACTGCTCAAAATTTGAGGTAGATGTTCTTGGAAGATTCAGGCTGTAGCAAAGTGCCACTGCTGCTGCTACGTCACTTCAGTGGTGTCCGACTCTGTGCGACCCCATCCCTGGGATTCTCCAGGCAAGAATAATGGAGTGGGCTGCCAGTTCCTTCTCCAAGTCATGAAAGTGAAAAGTGAAAGTGAAGTCGCTCAGTCATGTCCTACTCTTAGTGACCCCATGGACTGCAGCGCATCAGGCTTCTCTGTCCGTGGGATTTTCCAGGCAAGAGTACTAAAGACTACTAAAATGGACTGTATCAGCTTCTACGAACTCGAAAGTTTTTCTCCAGTAAGTAAAATTGGCATAAAATAATATTCTCATTATTAGTATTCAAGGTCAAATAACAACTGTCCTGAAATTTTATCTTTTATATAGATTTATAAGCACGAAGCTCCCAATACGAACTTTTTCTTCTAACTGCCTCACCATTCCGTAGAGTTACAGAGGATACACTGATATCAATTATTAGAGTACATATAATTGTGTTCAATTTGCACTATAATTATGGTAAGCTCAACAGTTTAAAATTCCAAAGCAATAAATGGAAAGTTTAATTACCATGATGTTTAAAATTGAACACATTGCTTCTTCCAATATGATTATTAAATTTTTCAGAGTATTTTTCCTATAACATATCTATTTGCCTAAGCCCATCCCTGCAGTTTGGGAGACCTGGGTTCAATCCCTGGGTCAGGAAGATCTCCTGGAGAAGGAAATGGCAACCCATTCCAGTATTCTTGCATGGAAAATCCCACGGACAGAGGATCCTGGCAGACTACAGTCCAGGGGTTTCAAAGAGTCGGACATGACTGAGCAACTTCACTTTCACAGTAATAATACTTAAAAAGTATGAAAAAAAGAATACGGGCTACCCAGGTGGTGCTGGTAGTAAAGAACCTAACTGCCAACGCAGGGGACGTAAGAGAATGTCGGTTAGATCCCTGGGTTGGGAACATTACTTGGAGAAGGGAATACCAACCCACAACAGGATTCTTGCCTGGAGAATCCCATGACAGGGGTGCCTGGAGGGATACAGTCCATAGGGTTCCAAAGAGTCAGACACAACTGAAGTGACTGAGCATGCAATACTATAAATGCATTCCGTTTCCTTCAGTTCAGTCACTCAGTCATGTCCGACTCCTTGAGACCCCATGAACCGCAGCATGCCAGGCCTCCTGTCCATCACCAACTCCCAGAGTCCACCCAAACCCATGTCCATTGTGTCCATGATGCCATCTAACCATCTCATCCTCTATCATCCCCCATTCCTTCTGCCCTCAATCTTTCCCAGCATCAGGGTCTTTCCAAATGAGGCAGCTCTCTGAATCAGGTGGCCAAAGTAATTGAGTTTCAGCTTCAACATCAGTCCCTCCAATGAAAACCCAGGACTGATTTCCTTTAGGATGGACTGGTTGGATCTTCTTGCAGTCCAAGGGACTCTCAAGAGTCTTCTCCAACACCACAGTTCAAAAGCATCAATTCTTCGGCACTCACCTTTCTTTATAGTCCAACTCTCACATCCATACATGACCACTGGAAAAACCATAGCCTTGACTAGATGGACCTTTGTTGGCAAAGTAATGTCTCTGCTCCTTAATATGCTGTCTATGTTGGTTATAACTTTCCTTCCAAGGAGCAAGCGTCTTTAAATCTCATGGCTACAATCATCATCTGCAGTGATTTTAGAGCACAGAAAAATAAAGTCAGTCACTGTTTCCACTGTTTCCCCATCTAATGCCATGAAGTGATGGGACTGGATACCATGATCTTAGTTTTCTGAATGTTGAGCTTTAAGCCAACTTTTTTACTCTCTTCTTTCACTTTCATCAAGAGGCTCTTTAGTTCTTCTTCACTTTCTGCCATAAGGGTGTTGTCATATGCATATCTGAGGTTATTGATATTTCTCCCGGCAATCTTGATTCCAGCTTGTGCTTCCTCCAGCCCAGCATTTCTCATGATGTAATCTGCATATAAGTTAAATAAGCAGGGTGACAATATACAGCCTTGACGTACTCCTTTGCCTATTTGGAACCAGTCTGTTGTTCCATGTACAGTTCTAACTGTTGCTTCCTGACCTGTATACAGGTTTCTCAAGAGACAGGTCAGGTGGTCTGGTATTCCCATCTCTTTCAGAATTTTCCACAGTTTCTTGTGATCCATACAGTCAAAGGCTTTGGCATAGTCAATAAAGTAGAAATAGATGTTTTTCTGGAAGTCTCTTGCTTTTTTGATGATCCAGGCAATGGATAATGTTGGCAATTTGATCTCTGGTTGCTCTGCCTTTTCTAAGTCCAGCTTGAACATCTGGAAGTTCACAGTTCACATATTGCTGAAGCCTGGCTTGGAGAATTTTGAGCATTACTTTACTAGCATGTGAGATGAGTGCAATTGTGCAGTAGTTTGAGTATTCTTTGGCATTACCTTTCTTTGGGATAGGAATGAAAACTGACCTTTTCCAGTCCTGTGGCCACTGCTGAGTTTTCCAAATTTGCTGGCATATTGAGTGCAGCACTTTCACAGCATCATCTTTTAGGATTTGGAATAGCTCAACTGGAATTACATCACCTCCACTAGCTTTGTTCATAGTGATGCTTCCTAAGGCCCACCTGACTTCATATTCCAGAATGTCCAGCTCCAGGTAAATGTGAGTGATCACACCTTCATGATTATCTGGGTCGTGAAGATCATTTTTGTACAGTTCTTCTGTGTATTCCTGCTACCTCTTAATATCTTCTGCTTCTGTTAGGTCCATACCATTTCTGTCCTTTATTGAGCCCATCTTTGCATGAAATGTTTCCTTGGTATCTCTAATTTTCTTGAGATCTCTAGTCTTTCCCATTCTGTTATTTTCCTCTATTTCTTTGCATTGATCACTGAGGAAGGCTTTCTTATCTCTCCTTGCTATTCTTTGGAACTCTGCATTCAAATGGATATATCTTTCCTCCTTTGCTTTTCACTTCTCTTCTTTTCTCAGCTATTTGTAAGGCCTCCTATGACAGCCATTTTGCTTTTTTGCATTTCTTTTTCTTGGGGATGATCTTTCCCATGTCTCCTGTACAATGTCACAAACCTCCGTCCATAGTTCATCTTTTCCATTTCTCCTGTACAATGTCACGAACCTCTGTCCATAGTTTATCAGGCGCTCTGTCTATCAGATCTAGTCCCTTAAATCTATTTCTCACTTCCACTGTATAATCATAAGGTATTTGATTTAGATCATAGCTGAATGGTCTAGTGGTTTTCCCTACTTTCTTTAAGTCTGAATATGGCAATAAGGAGTTTATTATCTGAGCCACAGTCAGCTCCCGGTCTTGTTTTTGCTGACTGTATAGAGCTTCTCCAACTTTGGCTGCAAAGAATATAATCAATCTGACTTCAGTGTTGACCATCTGGCGATGTCCATGTGTAGAGTCTTCTCTTGTGTTGTTGGAAGAGGGTGTTTGCTATGACCAGTGTGTTCTCTTGGCAGAACTCTGTCAGCCCTTGCCCTGCTTCATTCTGTACTCCAAGGCCAAATTTGCCTGTTACTCCAGGTGTTTCTTGACTTTCTACTTTTGCTTACCTTTCACTTGTTCAGGTCCTTTAATGGACTGGAACCTCATGGTCCAGAGTCAACCGATAATCAAGTAAAGGAGAAAGAAAGAGGCTGATATTTCTTGGTTTATGCATAAAGCTAATAAAGCCCCTGCATGGGGCTTGCTCTGTTCACAAAGGCCTCAGGCGCCCTCTGGATGGGGTGAAAGCACAGAGCACCTTCTCGAGAGGGTCTTAGAAGCCCAGGCAGGAAAGTGAACTCAGAGAGTCTCTGCACTCCAGGGGATCAGCCTGAAAAAGAAAGAGAGGGAGAGAGAGAAAAAGAGAAAGGGAGACACGGGGACAAAAGCTCTGGTGGAGCAAAGGTTTAATCGACATGGTGTGGGCATATATACTGTCTTACAAGGTAGTTATTCTCAGCAAAGACAAAGATTAAAATTCCATACTTACAAAACATAGGTGATCCATATTAAAGAGAGAGAGAGTTGTAAACAATCATTTTTATAGTATGGTTCACAAGAAGGAAGAGGGTACTTATCACCATATAGAAAAAATAATGAAGGAAATGCCTGGATTACTCAGCCCCCAGGAGAGGCTTGCCTCTCCTCTTAATTCAGGAATTAATAAGGAACAGAGAATTCCTGACAGATCCAAAACAGCACACAGGAAGCCTCCTGTTAAGTGCTTCCTGATATTCACTTACTACCTTTTGACTTTGAATTACATGATTAAAAATGTATAAACTTTTCTTAATGCTTAATCTATTCAAACTCATATTCTGAAAAATGTTTTGGAGATAAATATGTGGAATACTATTTTTAAAATAAAAATTGTATAATTTTTATTGAACATTGCATTTTAACCTGGAGCATACAAACTTAAAGTGGTATATTCACGCTCATAAGTGTTTTTTTTTTATTTTTATACAATTTTTAAAGATTACACTCCATTTAGTTATTACAAAATACTGGCTATATTCCTCATGTTGTACAGTACATCCTTGGGCCTTACAGCCAATGGTTTGTACATCCTGTTCTCCAATTCCTTTATTACCTATCCTCAGTGGTAACTGCTAGTTTGTTCTCTTTATGTGTGAGTCTGCCTCTTTTTTTCTTATATTCACTGGTTTGTTGTATTTTTTAGATTCCACACATAAGTGATATATAGTATTTGTCTTTCTCTGACTTATTTCACTTGGCATAACACATTCTATTTCATGTTGTATAAATGTTTGCATATATTTGCTCCCACTCTGAGGGTTGTCTTGTTTTGTCTATGGTTTCCTTTGCTGAATAAAATCTTTTAATTAGATACCATTTTATTATTCTTGTTTTTATTTTCATTACTCTAGGAGGTGGGTGTAGAAAGACTTTGCTGCAGTTTATGTCAGTTTCTGCCTGTGTTTTCTTCCAAGACTTTTATAGTGTCCAGATTTACATTTACATCTTTAGTCTATTTTGAGTCTGTTTTTTTTTTGTATAATGTATGGAGTGTTCTAATTTCATTTTTTTACATGCAGCTTTCCAGTTTTCCCAGAACCACTTATGGAAGAAACTGTCTTTCCTCCATGATATATTCTTGCCTTCTCTGTCAGAGATTAGATGACCACTGGTGCGTGGGTTTATCTCTGGACTTTCCATTCTCTTCCTTTAATCTGTATGTCTGCTTCTGTGCTAGTACTATATTGCTTCTTCATTTTGCTTACTAAAGTAAGTAGTCAAAAATTACTTAAATAATTGCGGTGTATATGGTAGAAAAAAGGGGGTAACATGGGTAATACTCCTAGAAGTAATACAAACTGATAAATGGGAAAATAACTCAATATAAAAAATAAGTTAACTGAGCATTCACAGATGAGCAAGTATCAAAAGCTAATTAATGCCTAAAACATTCAAACTCACATTAGCAAAGAATGACTATTTGATGATGACACATTACAGGATAATCAGGACATTACTTACAGGACACATCACTCAGCACCCATCAGAAAGGCAAAGGTGAATGAGTTGTAACATCTATTGCTCTCAGGGATTGAAGGAGAAGGGAATACTCAGAGCAGAGGATAATGTAAAATGTGATAGCCATCTTGGATGTTTTCTGGCAATATTAAATTAAGAATACTAAAGATTAAAACCTGTAATTAAGAAATTAAAAATGTATGACTCAGAAAAAAATGTAGTATGCAGGGACATTTATTTAAGATGTTTGCTGATAAGAGAACAAAGATAAATGTATAATCAAAATATATAAATCAAAGTACATCCATGCCATGGAATACCATGTATCCATTGTAAACTATGATTGATAGGTACAGTTGTTTACTTGCAGTTTATAAAAGAAAGCTGATATTTTCATATATATTTGTGAGGTATATTTTTGTAAAGCAAAAACAAAAAAGTCAGCCCTAAAATCAGATAAGTATAAATATCAATTATAAAAGTTTTTATATAATTCCATGGGCTTAAATAAAATTACATTATTCTAAAACTGAATTGCCAACATGGACTATTTTGGAAGATATAATGATGGAAAATGAAACAAAATGAACTTAAAAATATGCATCTCATTAGAAATTTATATAAAATTATGCACTGACATTTACAATGGCCTCTCAAAGTAAAATGAACAAAAGCAATGAGTTCATTTAAAGGTCAGGGAGCTCTAGAAACACATCATCTACCCTTCTGATATGATTCACAAACATTAAAATATTTAGGGAAATACCAGAAAAGCAGAAAAACTTTACTAAATTGATAAAAATAAAATTTCTTCAATTAATTTTGAGATAATTGTGTTTTTCCTGTTTCTGAATAAGAGAGCTAAACCATATTTAAAATTTGTAAAAGGTATTATCTTTTATAGTTTTTGCCCTTTCAAAAGATTACTTGTTCCTAATTATATCTAAACATGTTCACATTTGCCTTAAAACAGTCACTTATTGCAGCAACTGAGTTAACATGCAAAAATTGTTTATGCTAATAAGCAATTTGATTTAGACATTTTTTACTAGTATGTTTCCCAACATTAACAAATGAAGTTTAAATACTGGATCTCACTATATATGTTACAGTACATTTGGGGAAAATATCACTTTCATATTTTCCTCAGTGCTTTGAATAATATTAGATGTTTGGTTCAAATCTACTTTCAGTTTCACAAGTTTTTTTAAAAGAGAAGTCTTTTCTTTCTTTAATTCTGTACACTTGGATTAACAGAAGTAAGCTAATGCACGTTAGCCTAATGAAAGAGAAGTACTGAAACAAATCACATTTATTTCAGTTCACTTGATCACTGGCTCACTCATTTGTAAAATGTAATGAAACAGTTCTGGAATGAAAGGGAGAAAGACAGAAGCTCTGAAAGATTTGTGGGAAAATCTGAATAAATCCAAGACAGTAAAATAGAGTTTAAGGAAGACGATACTTCCTGTGAGAAAAGTTTATAACAACTAATTTTACTGAATCTAGTGCACATTACTTCATAAAACTGACTTGCTTGTTCAATCAATTTGACTGAATATGTTGAACCAAGCTTCATTGTTATCAAAAATTAGAAATAGTTACCTTGAGTTAACACATATCCATAGAAAGCAGAATTATGTAGAATTCAATTATAGTTTATTAACTGAAACATAGATTTTAATCAATTATCCATCCACCTGGAAACCAGATCACTTGGTTAACCTCAGATAATATTACTGTTTTTTTAACCTCCTGGAAATTTTAAGTAGGTGAAAAATATACAAGTAAAGGGAAAAAATGACAATCAGATAAGTCCATGCCAATTTCAGGAATTCTTTGTTATTTGAATGTATCTGAGATTTTGAGTCTAATCCAGTTTTGTAGCACTACTATGACAATATCTGGGATTCCCTTGTGGCTCAAAGAGTAAAGAATCTGCCTGCAACACAGAAGACCTGGATTCAATCCTTGGGTCAGAAAGATCCCTGGAGAAATGAATGGCTACCCACTCCATTATTCTAGCCTGGAGAATTCCATGGAGAGAAGAGCCTGGCAGGCTATAGTCCATGGGCTTGCAAAAATGTTCGACATGACTGAGCGACTAACACGGGACAATATTTAGTTGTTTTTGCAATTATATATATACACACACACACACACACACACTTGTGTATACAGCACACACAAACACACTCTTCAGTTCTGGTGTGTGTGTTAGTCGCTCAGCCATGTCCGACTCTTTGTGACCCCATGGATCATAGCCTGCCAGCCCCTCTGCCCATGGAATTCTCCAGGCAAGAATACTGGAGTGGGTTGCCATTTCCTTCATCAGGGGTTCTGCCCAACCCAGGGACTGAGTCCAGGTCTCCTGCATTCCAGGCAGATTCTTTACCATCTGAACCACCAGAGAAGCCTTGGTAAATACTGTTCTAGTAAATACCAATAAATGAATTTAGCTCATTCCAAATAGTAGTAAAATGTGCTTTTATAAATTTGAAACAAACATACACACACATACAAAGAACAAACCAGTAACAAATATGGAAGAATTGAGTTGAAAATCTGATAATGTCAAATCATCTAAAAATATCTTTTTTCACATTATCAGTGCTAAGTTTGTGTAGAAATGCAGAAGAATGATACTTTAGAAAGTTCTGTAAATGTGTTTTAAGCCAGAAAAACATTCTTCCAGAACTTGTTGTTCAATTGCTCATTTTGTACAACTTTGCAACCTCATGGACTGCAGCATGCCAGGCTTCCCAGTCCATCACCATCTACTAGAGCTTGCTCAATTTCATGTACATTGAGTCGGTGATGCCATCCAACCATCTCATTCTCTGCCATCCCCTTCTCCTCCTGTCTTCAGTCACTCCCAATGTCAGGGTCTTTTCCAAAGAGTCAGCTCTTCGCATCAGATGCTCAAAGTATTGGAGCTTCAGCCTCAGCATCAGTCCTTTCAATGAACACTCAGGACTGATTTCCATTAGGATTGACTGGTTTGATCTCCTTGCAGTTCAAGGGACTCTCAAGAGTCTTCTCTAACACCACAGTTAGAAGCCATCAATTTTTCAGTGCTCATCAATTCTTCTTTATGGTCTAACTCTCACATTCATACATGACCACTGGGAAAACCATTGCTAGATGGATGTTGGCAAAGTAATGTTTCTGCTTTTTAATATGCTGTCTAGGTTTGTCATAGCTTTTCTTCCGAGGAGCAAGCATCTTTTAATTTCATGGCTGCAGTCACCATCTGTAGTGATTTTGGAGCCCCCAAAATAAGTCTGTCATTGTTTCTGTTGTTTTCCCATCTATTTTCCATGAATAGGGACTGGGTGCTATGATCTTAGTTTTATGAATGTTGAGTTTTAAGCTAGCTTTTTCACTCTCCTCTTTCACTTTCATCAAGAGGCTCTTTAGTTCCTCCTTACTCTGCCATAAGGGTAGTGTCATCTGCATATCTGAGGTTATTGATATTTTTCCCTGCAATCTTGATTCCAGCTTGTGCTTCATCCAGCCTGGCATTTCACATGATGTACTCTGGATAGAAGTTAAATAAGCAGGGTGATAATATATAGCCTTTCCCAATTTGGAACCTGTTGTTCCATGTCCAGTTCTGTTGTTTCTTGACCTGCATACAGGTTTCACAGGAGTCAGAGTAAGGTGCTCTGGTATTCCCATCTCTTTAAGAATTTTCCACAGTTTGTTGTGATCAACACAGTCAAATGCTTTTGCACAGTCAATGAAGCAGATGTTTTTCTGGAATTCTCTTGCTTTTTCTATGATCCAGTCGATGTTGGCAGTTTGATCTCTGGTTCCTCTGCCTTTTCTAAGTCCAGCTTAAACATCTAGAAGTTCTCAATTCATGTGCTGTTGAAGCCTATTTTTAGCATTACTTTGGAGAATTTTGAGCATTACTTTACTAACATGTGAAATGAGTGCAATTGTGCGGTAGTTTGAGCATTCTTTGGCATTCCCCTTCTTCGGGATTGGGATGAAAACTGGCCTTTTCGAGTCCTGTGGCCACTGCTGAGTTTGCCAAATTTGTTGGCATATTGAGTGCAGCACTTTCACAGCATAATCTTTTAGGACTTGAAATAGCTCAGATGGAATTCCATCACTTCCACTAGCTTTGTAGTGACTCTTCCTCAGGCCCACTTGACTTTGCACTCCAAGATGTCTGGCTGTAGGTGAGCGATCACACTGTTGTGGTTATCTAGGTCATTCTAGATCCCTTTAAAACAAAATTCATAATACACAACTCTATACATTTTGGGTTCTGTTTAATCCTTGAAACAAGAGTGTATGTATATACCTTTATCTGACATGTATCTTTAAGTAAAAATAAAATGTTGATAATTTATTTTAGGAGCTTCATATGAAGAGTAAATATGGTGAATTCACAATGATTTTAGCCAAGCCCCTCTTCATGGACATTTATATCTCTAGGTTTTATTTGTTCCTATGAACACAGCTGAAATAATAATTCTCACTTTTGCATTTTCCTTCTTGTACTTACACTTTTATAGAATGGGTAGTCAAAAAAAGTCCTGATCCTAAAATATGAAGATTTGAAAGTGTAATTGCTATGATTAGCCTACTTGCCTATATTAAATGGTATTTTCTATCTTAGTGGTAATGAAAGCCACCTTCTCCAGGATCCCCTTAACGTTAAATATTATTTTCCATTTAACACTACTCTTAATGTAAAAAGTGGCAACTTTGTTACATCTATCTCCATTAACTATTCTGTTTGCTTGTGGTTTTTTGACCTACTCTTGAGCCCACTTTTCACACTGAACCTTTAAAGACTCATTTCTCCACCCCAGTCTCCCCCATCCAGCTCCTTGGTGTTATCTTTAATAATCTTAGTACAGTTCATTAGATTTATCCCTTAAAGTATCCACTCATGGCATGCAATGTGTATTTAAATAACCAAGCATGCTTTCATTAACATCTACTAAGATAAATGTATTGTGTCAAAACATATTTTTCCCATTTTCCGGTTTTCAACTGTATTCCTCTAGTGAATAATATACTCTATGAAAGAATTTCCTGTCCTAAAATATTTTTCTTTTGCTCTAAAAGAAAACAAATTTTTGTGTGAGTATACTGTTTTGTTTTTCTCCATCCCACTGACTACTACCAAGTAGAAGCTGTTGTTATCTAATGCTGTTTATTCTATTAGTAACTTGTAATTTACTGACAACCTTGGAATACTGTATGCTTGAATTTAAGATTCAAGGCTAGTGAAGGCATTTTTTAATTAGTCTTGCCTGAATGTGATGAGATTTTTGAATCTTTGTCTTCTTTGATTTATGCAATTATTTCTTTTATATCATCTATTCCTTTTCTTTTTCTAAAACACATATTATTTTTTATATGCTATCCCTGGCAGGTGTTCTACAACTTTCTTATTGTTTCCATTACATGCCTTCTCTATTTTGTCCTGTGGGTTCTGCACTATTAATTTCACATGATCTGCCAAGCCACTAACTTTGTGCTGAATACTGATGACCTAGTTTTCCAAATGCTTAAATCAGTTCTCAAAATGTTAATATCATGATTTTAATAACTTAATTGGTGCTCCTCGAGGGCTCATATTATCATGTTGTTAACGTTGTTTTGTGCCAGCTCCAATGACTATTTTAGCGTGAGCAACTTGATCTCTGGGTTCTGTTTGTTACTCCTTTTCGTGGTTCCTTGTGCTCTCAAGCATACGAAGCTTTCTAAAAAATTATCCCCCTTCAATCAGATTAAATTGTCAGACTGGACTGGACAAAAGGATGCTCACCAGAAGGCACAGCTTTTT
Organism: Bos indicus; assembly: GCF_029378745.1. Classification (NCBI taxonomy): domain Eukaryota; kingdom Metazoa; phylum Chordata; class Mammalia; order Artiodactyla; family Bovidae; genus Bos; species Bos indicus. Next base: position 21,667,980 of record NC_091776.1, on the reverse strand, counting down.
CTCTGCCTCTGACCAAGCAGAATACAATCTCTTAACTGCCCACTGTCTCTCTGTGAGCTGGCACGTACAGCTTTTTCTCAAGCATCTCTGTACTGAACCAGTGCTGGTTACTGGGAGATCCTGTTCCAGTCCTCAACTCAGAGCAAAGTCCTGTGCTTCAGGGGATTCAAATGAAGGCTTCTGCCTCAAATGCTCACTCTAGTTTTGATGTTAAAGATACTATCATCTTAACCCAGAGAAGACAATAGAAAAAAGGGGCATTTTTTTTTCCCTCAAAATATCTCTCCCAGTAAAATTAACTCTTCAAATAAAATAATGAAAAATGATTATTCAGGAACACTATGTATACTAAATACTAAAATAAGTAATATTTTAGTCTGTTTTTCTTCAAAAAAAATCATGTGCAAACTCCTTTATCATCCTCTGAGGCTTCACATGTGGTCTGCTCATTTTGTTATCACACCAGTTGGGCTAGGTGTAGAGACAGGAAGGAAGAAGGAATGTAAGAATTGGTATATTTAGTCTTTATATTGCACTGCAATTTTAGCTAAGTACTATTTCTAAGGGGGTATTTTCTTTTGTGGAGAAAATGATGCAGGGTGGCAAGGGTTTTGCAAAAGGGTGAGAGACTCAATTACTTGTTGGCAAGATACAGTGTAGCTCTCTGTCCCCTTTACTCTTGTATTCTACCTTATGAATGAATGCTACTTATGAAATGTAAGTAAATCTAACATTAGTGGAGTGATGCCGCTGACAACAGAGTAGGTTCTGGAACTTTGTTAAATAAAAGGTGCTCATAACAAATTGACCCCTCCTCTTGTGTGTAATACATCACTCACAAGTATGGGCATGATTCAGGAAGCCTCCTTCATGAAGCATTTTCTGGACACTATTGTTTGGCAGTTAGCTTCAGTGGGGTTAATCTCATAACTCACAAAGTTCTTAGACGTACAATGACAGTAAGATCAGTGTTTAGAAAAAAGTTAAATTCACAGTGTAAAATTGTATGAGGACTATTAAGTAGCTTAACTGTTGCTGCTGAAACAAACAGGCCTAAAATTATGCACAAAAATACTCAATTTCTTGTTCACATATTAACCCAAGGAGCTGGCAAAAGAGGATTAGCTGTTGCTCAGTGTGGTCATTAAAGCATCCTGGTGGTGGGCAGGTCTGCTCTCTTCAACATGTGGTTTCCAAAACTTCTCTGTGGGTTGCCTTCACTGATGTCAGGAGAGGGAAAAGCACAGATGAACAGATATGGTGCATTTAAACAGGCCAGTTTGGAAGTGGCTCCCACCACTTTGACTCAAGTTCCATTGAAAGGCAATCACCTGGCCCACCTGACTGCAAAGGAGGTTGAGGCTAGGAAATATAGTCCAGCTTCAGGCCTAGGAAAAAGGTAAGTCTCTGCTTCATTGGCTTAGGTTAGTCATTATACAAATGTCAGCTTAAAATACTGTAAATATAATTTAATATTAAGAATTATCCATACTTATCCAGAAGCAAGGATGGAATCAGTACTTTTATTTTTTTCTACTCCTATAAAGCACACTTCTAAAATGCTCTACATGGGCTGCCAGCTCATAGCAAATGGAACATTTTTTTTTTCTTGAGAGGAATATATATAGCTCACTCCAGGTTTTCATGGAAAGAAAATATTGAGAAAAAGATATATCTGGAGATTATCTAAATGTCTGAATTTTTTCTTCTAATATATTTTAGTAGCCACACTTTGATTTTGCTTGATAAAGTTTACACTACCAATTTGCCACTGCGCATAGTTCTGTGGGAATGGCATCAGCGTATCTGCTCCAAAGCCATGCCCCGATTAAATGTCTGCCTGTGCACCAACCATGCTAATCAAACTATAGCCCTGGGCATTAAAGTCTTACACGGACTAATACAAGGACAGAATGTCACGAACAACTATTTAATTATGATGTCAATGCCCTGAAAAGCAATGCTGTGTTCTACAACTGAGATTGATGAACTCGGTTTTTTCCAACCCAAAGCCTAGTTTTTAGACTTCCTTTGATACAGTGAGCAGTATGCATCCAGTTATGTATTTCACTTTTGTATTGATTTTTGCTTAAATCAGATTCAGAATATTTTGCTTCTTTCTGAGAAAACTAACTCAAACACCATGTAAATCCCCCTAGCTAGGCCATCCAGAGAAAATATAAGGCATTAGATCTACATTTGCAGTTAAAATGTGTACCACTTTAGCAACTATGATCAACTGGTCTTTTGGAAAATAATTAAAAAATAAGTTAATAACTAGGATTGTGGTACCAGGTATCATCCAAGCAGGCCAAAAACATTTCTGTAAGATTGAGTAGGGAGGAAAACTTTGCCTGTCTGTACAGGAACATGCCACATTTCTGGCAGTTCTCCTGTATGACTCTCCAACATCCATTCCACGTAAGGTTTAAGAACTAAAAACTGCATTTTCAGGATTCAAAAACTACCAGGTTCATGGCTACAGCTTCCACCCAGAAGGAGAAATCAATAAGTGCTGTTGACTACCTGTCTACTTACTCTACAGAGACATTATTTTTATGACCTTGAGGGCATATTATAAAATGTAACTTTTCAGACCAAGAGACATCAATTGATAATTAAAATTCTCATGCTGCAGCTATTTTTAATTTTATGGCTTAAAAATACTTAATTGGCATGTACCCTGAGGCTTTTTGCAATGGTTTTATCTTTACAAATAATTAATAATCTGGATTAAAAGCAATATTTTAATTTCTAAGCAATTTAACTGTCCAACTTTTAAGTCTATTGTGATCATATTCTTGTCAGACAGTCTAAGAAAGCAGATAAAACAGATGAATGTAATCAGTGTTAACATAAAAGTGCCTAAGGAGAATTAAATTAAGTCAACAATTTCAAAATTATCTTAAAAGAACTGGATACTATCAATTTATTTTGTAGCTAGCCTAGCAACTATTTGTTTTGAATATATGTCTTATAGCAAAGGCCTAAGACATATACGTATGTCAGTCTCAGGTATGACAATGTTAATATGGTAAACTCAAGAACTATTCATATAACACATATTACAATCAGACTGCCATAAATTTTGATTCCACAGTTAACAACAATTAATACCCAAGAAAAAGGTTTTAAGTATTATGACCGAGTAACAAACCTAGGAGCTTCACGTGTGGTATACCCATTGAAATTTGGATGATTATTGCCATTTCCATTCTGAAGGTAGTAATACTAACTCAGAGATTTTCTTTTTCTACCTCTCTTCCTCTCCCTGTCTACCTTGTACTATATCTAGCTCTTCACCTGTGAAACTATATAATTTGATGCTAACATTTGTAAATCTACAACATTTGGATGTTTCTTAACACCTGACACAATGTACATTCCTTTCAGATGGTAATATGTGTGCATGTATATGTGGTTTTATACTGATACGAATATACTGATCTATCTTGATGAGCAACAACAAACCATAAAAACACACAAGGAAATCTCAAATATTTTGAGATATCTAAGATGCTATATTGATACACTTACAGCTAAGTTTACTTTAGTGAATAATAGTTCAATCACAAATTGAAAGGTGGGAAATACCATAAACTGAAAAGTAACAGAATCAGAAAAATAAAGATCTTGAAGTCTTCTTACTGTAACCCTTAGATTGAAAAATATGATAATTTTCATAATATTGAGGAATCCATTGATCTCCAACTAGGCTGTAATTTCAGGTTAGCTCAGCCTCTTTTACATAGACCTCTTTCTTAAGAGAGATTTGGAGAATGAATAAGTTGCAGTAATGATCAGGGAAATGAACAGAACATCATGGCCAGATATAAATTTGGTAATACCTTGGCCTGGGTTATTAACTATAAATAGAGTCCAAAGATTGCATTAAGAAGAAATGGAGAATTTTCAGGATACTGAAACTTCAAGCCTCTACTGGAAAGGAAGAACGGAGATTTAAGGTACTTTCTAGAAGTGTATTTGGGCTTTTGAGACACTTTTGAGAGTGTCTACAAGGAAGTTTTCTCTTGCTAATATGGATTACTTTTCCTATAAACACATCGATGTATTGTTTTGCCAAAGTAGATCATCCACTAGGAAGAGGATGAAGAAAAAAACTGTATTATGAAGTAATAATATTACTTCATTTCCCAGTCTATCAGATCCAAAGCATTTTGGGCATTACATATTTTTATTTGGAACTTCCTATAACGTCCCTAAATAGTTATTTTAAAGTGAAAATTATTACTCTATTTCACTTTTAGAGCTAAGGTTGGTAAAAGCTTCCTACTGTTGAGTGTTCCAGGAAATTAATGATCCCTTTTGGTATCATTTTAAATTTTCCAGAGCTTTGTAAATAGGAAATAATCCATCACTTTTGAATGTTTAATCTGTTTCCTATCTAATTCAGAAACCTTGATTTCCTTTTTTTTTTTTTAAGCCCCACACTGAAAGGACCAGCAAATGCAGACATTTCTACTCTCAAATTTTATCCGTAATCTTAATCTTATTCACTGCTAACCATTTTCCAGTGCTTCCCCTTTTATGCCATGGAATAGGTTATTGATGGTACTTTTATCAACACTGAGGTAAAAGGACAAGGCTGTTCTTGGCTGAAGTTATAGACCACTGGGGACAGGAGACATCTAGATCCATCAAATTGCCCTCAAGGGCTCAGAGGACTGATACCTTTGCATATAACCTGAGAAATTCTGCCCCGGTCTAAGCCATCATTTTCAATGATGTATGTCAAGAGCCTTCTAAATGCTCTCCTGGCCCCCTCTAATTCCCTTGGTCAGAAGAACTAAGGTTATCATTTGAATCATGCTTCAGTCTCTTCATTGCAGACCTAAAAAGAGCCTCAAGTGGCTTTCTATTACGGGTGGAATAAAATCCAAACTGCAGGACCCACTATAAGGTTTGTTTTCTGCCAACTCTCCCCAGCTTCTCATCTACACTGCTGCTGCTGCTAAGTCGCTTCAGTCGTGTCCGACTCTGTGAGACCCCAGAGACAGCAGCCCGTCCGTCCCTGTGATTCTCCAGGCAAGAACACTGGAGTGGGTTGCCATTTCTTTCTCCAATGCATGAAAGTGAAAAGTGAAAGTGAAGTCGCTCAGTCGTGTCCGACTCTTAGCGACCCCATGGACTGCAGCCTACCAGGCTCCTCCATCCATGGGATTTTCCAGGCAGGAGTACTGGAGTGGGGTGCCATCGCCTTCTCCGCTCATCTACGCTGCTACGTCCTTAATTGTACCTCAGAAATCCCTTGGTTAATACTGGTTGGGCCCATTTTCAGCTGTTATTTTCCTTAGAACATTCTCCCCACAGCTTCACTACATTTTGTATTTCATATATTCAAGTGATGATGATGGTGTTGAGTTACTCAGTCATCTCTGACTCTTTGTGACCCTATGGACTGCAGCATGCCAGGCTTCCCTGCCCTTCACTGTCTCCCAGAGTTTGCTCAAATTCAAGTGATGCCTCCTTAGAAAACCTTTTAACAGTCCAACCAAAATAGATTCCTGTACCAGTCACTCTCTACCGTATTACTGATCTTATTTTTCTCATGGCTCATTATCAACCAGTAAACTTATTCTATTTATTTACTGTCTGATTTTTTTCTGGCACCCCACAGTTGAGTTGGGCTCTTTGACAGCAGAGTTACTGTGATGAATTTACACCTGGAAGAAGAGCACCTGATTCATAGTAGGTGTTCAAAATTACATGCCAGTGGCTGCTGTCTGACTTGACTTGAGAAGCTTAAATCTCCTTTAAGCTTCTTATTTATTTCCTTGAATTGGAACTAACTGCATTGCAAATCTATCATTGTGTGGATCTGAGGATTAATTGACATATTTACATAAGATTATTTAGTGTTCTACAAAAGTCTAGACATATGCAACTAATATGCTGTGGTGGTATTCTGGAGACAGCTCCAAGATTGCAACACCTACTAAATTTTCAGAAATCTTGTGAACTAGTTGACATCACATTGCAGCTTGAAGGTGCACATCATGGAAATTAGAAAATACTACAAATCAGGGCCATTTTGTCCTTAAAGATCTGGTTATTAGATATTTATTACTGAATTCCAATCTGCACTAATAAACATTCCTCTTTAGTAATACTACAAATAATATATTATAAACTGGTAAAAAAATTTCAAGTAACCACAGCATTATGGATTAGGAACCACAATAATATTAGTGACGACTTTAAATCATATTTTAACTTTGGATTTGTAATAACTAAATAATACACTTGTATCATCAAATCTACTGTTTCAGGCCACGTTCAAAAAAGGCAGCATTTTGTGTTCAGACACAGTCATTTCAAAGAAATGAAATTCTTTGAAATTTTATAAAATCTAAGATATGTCAAACCTTGTTAAAATCCTAAGATAGTGGTTCTGTTATTTCACTGGGCATTAGAATCACCAAGAGAGTTTTTAAAATTTCAATATCCATGAGTCAATGCCTATAACCAATTCAATTTGAATTTCTGATGTTGGAACCCAGATATCAGTGTCTTTTTATGCTCCCTAAATGATTCCAGTATGCAGACAAAGTTGATATCCACCATCCTAAGGCACTGACAGTCTTTAATGGGCAGCATGCCTAGTAGATATGGATTTAATATGAATATATAGATGGAATATTTCTACTTAAACCTTATGCCAGTCAAGTTAAACTTTTGTAGATATGTTATGTTATTGTCTCTGAAATGTGTTTGGTTGAAATCCAAGGAAGTCAAATGAGCGCTAGTCTTAGAAATGGTTTAATTTGGCAGACACTGCCACTTCCATAAACTGTTCAACAAAGTCAATTCTTGGAATCATTATAACTTTAAGAATAGGAATTAAAGAACTATGCGGCAGATGTTATATGTAGCTGCAGTAAACATAATGGAAACATTTGTACATTTCATTATAAATAGTACTATTTCTCCAGGTGCCTTTCCATAGTTTCAAATGTATACCATGGCAGATTGGCTTATCCATTCTTCTCTACTCTTGTCTCAACATATTCTAAGGTAAGAATGCATTGCTATTATCAGGAAATCTCTAATAGCATCAGTTAAAATGGATAGTGTCAATTGGTTTCATTAACAATTTACCAAAATATTTCAGAAAAAAATATGACCACTCCAAAATGTGGTCATAAAGACATCTCTTGCATTTTAATCTTGCTAGCTAGCTTTATCTATCTAGATTTAGGTAAAAATATTTCAAGCTACAGAGTAGTTACTGCTGTTGTTTTCTTACATCTGAGACTTACAGAATTAATTTGAAAACAAAATAAAAAACAGCTAAAATAGAAGAAACAGTGTCAAGAAATTTATCACAGTGTACTAGGGATGGAATGGAAATCCCTTCTGCATTATAGGAGTTTGGTATGTATTTTGCAATGTGTAAATGGGGCCATTGGAGACCTGCAAATTAAAGATTTAACATCATTGCCAACTGAAAGAGACAAAAGTTGAGTACACAGACTTTTTTTATTGTTAGTTATTTTCTTTTTCTCCAACAAAGAGAATGTACTTTTTCCCTTTTTTTTGTGATACAGATTTAGAACAATGCTGCACTGTAAAACTGTATACATTGTAAAATGCTCCAATTTATGAAATTTAACTTGCTTTCAATTAGTTTCTTATGAGTAAACATTTGCTTTGAAAAGCAATTCTCTAATTTGAATCATCCCTGTTTAAAGGAAATATTGGTAGTTTCCTGTACAGTGTAATTCTATATTTTTTTCTATGTCACATGGGATTTTTATTATTGTTAAGGAATGCTATTTGGAAATTTATTGGTTTATCCCAACATAAAAGAAAACCATGAAACTTTTAAGTGCTATGAAATGCCATTAAACTGTGTATAGAGGATCAAAGTTGATGAATCATAAATAATTTCCAGCATATTATACATCATGGAAATGATGAAAATTTTAAGAGGTAAGCCCAGATAATCATTGTAGAAGACTGTGTAAAAGGGATTGGAAAAGGGAAACCAGTGCGTAGTCCTTGACTCCCTCTGTGAATCCACTTGCCAGGTCACCTGACACATAATCCAATCATTTCTCTGATGCACAGTCATACACTGAGCTTCTGTTGGATGATACCACGTGAATACCAGTCCAAGAGTAAACACATTTTTATTCAAATATGCTGAGGCTTCCATTTCACATTTATGTAGAACTGATTCTTTACATGAGCACACTAGGTTCACATTGAATAGCAGAATTAAAAATAAGTTTATTTTTATGAAATATTTCTTTCAGAAATGAAATATACATTTCATGTTTAGGTAATTTTTACTTAAATTTTAAAAGTCATATTTATATCCATCTAAAAATTTTATATATAATTTTTGAATATTTAAAGAATAGTAATGTTTTTGAAAAGCATTAATTTTTAACATTTATACTTAATTTACATTCTTTATAAAACTATTCAAATTTTGTAATCTGAAATATATTCATAATCATTTGCACCTAAATATTTTAAAGATTTTTTTATCATTTTTAAAGGATATGGCAGTAACTATTGCTAATAGAGTACAAATTAAGTAAATCTTGATTATAAATATAAAGTGACTTGTCAAAATAAATGCAAGAGAAATATATTTTAATAATATAGAACTTGAAAAAATGTTAATTTTTGAATTATTAAAGTTCTGATTCTCATTCGTATCCAAATATCATCCATTCATTAATGGATAGATGGTTAGATAACCATCTAACCCTAACAGAACAGCTTCAGTTCAGTTCAGTCGCCCAGTCGTGTCTGATTCTTCACGACCCCATGAATCATAGCACGCCAGGCCTCCCTGTCCATCACCAACTCCCGGAGTTCACCCAAACTCATGTCCATCGAGTTGGTGATGCCATCCAGACATCTCATCCTCTGTCGTCCCGTCCCCTTCTCCTCCTGCCCCCAATCCCTCCCAGCATCAGAGTCTTTTCCAATGAGTCAACTCTTCGCATGAGGTGGCCAAAAGTATTGGAGTTTCAGTTTTAGCATCAGTCCTTCCAGTGAACACCCAGGACTGATGATCTTTAGAATGGACTGGTTGGATCTCCTTGCAGTCCAAGGGACTCTCATGAGTCTTCTCCAACACCACAGTTCAAAAGCATCAATTCTTTGGCACTCAGCTTTCTTCACAGTCCAACTCGCACATCCATACATGACCACTGGAAAAACCACAGCCTTGACTAGACGGACCTTTGTTGGCAAAGTAATGTCTCTGCTTAGCTCATACAATGACAACATTATATTTTCTTTGATTTGTTGCTATATTTTTGACATTTAACAAAAAAATATAGTTATATACATATTCATTAAGTTCCTAGAGTGGCTGTTACAAAATACCACAAGCTAGATGCTTAAAACAACAGAAATTTATTCTCACAGTTGTAGGGGCTAGAAGTGTGAAATCAAGATGTTGGCAGATTATGCTCCATCCAAAGTGTCTAGGAGATAAGATTCTTCCTGGCCATTTCGAACTTTTGGTAGCTCCAGTTGTTCCTTGACTTGCAAACAGCATAACTCCACTCATCATCCATTCTCATATGGTCATCTTCTATCTTTATGTGTTTTCATATCTTTACATGGAGGTCTCCTTGTATATGTGTTCAAAGAGCCTATTTCCAAATAAAGTTCATAGGTACTATGGGTTAGGACTTTAATATATCTATTTTCGGGAGCAGAAACAGATCAACCCATAGGAAAATATTTTTCAGCTTCTTATAAAGGCATGAAGCTTTCCAATTAATTAAATTATTAATAAAAGCAAAGTATAACATAAATTTTAGGCATGCACTATGTTGGATTTCATTTGTCTTCTTTTCCTTGGAACCCAAAATATTTAGAATGGACTTTAATAACATTTATTGCATCCCCTGGAGAAGGGCATGGCTACCCACTTCCATATGATTGCCTGTAGAATTCCATGGACACATGAGCCTGGCAGGCTCCAGTCCATGGTGTCACAAAGAGTCGGACACAACTGAGCGACTAATATTTAACATTTTTAACATACTGCATTTTTAATCTACAATGTAATAAAGTATTTCTGATTCAGTTCATAAAATATCTGATGTAGAAACAGTATCTTTAGCCTTTTATTCCTAGTGTTCAGTGCACAAATTATATGAGATTGGTATTCAATAAATATTTGTTTAAGGAATTAAAAAAAAGTTACCAAAGCTGAAGAGAGGAATGAGGGAGGAGGCAAAAATGTTCTTTCCTCTCTCTTTAAAAAATTGTTTATTTTCTGCAGACCATGGAACATGCCTGTTGCCACTTTTTCTCGTTTTTGAATTCTTAACTTTTGTAAAGATTTTTTTTAAAAAAACACATTACATTCTAGAGGGAAAAGTTTTACTTACTTATTTTCCTTACTGTTAGGAATCAAAGAAACCTAGATTTCTAGTGTTTTTCCCTAACTTCTTGCTTTCAAAAGCCATATATAAAACAGACCAAAATAAAAAACACACAGTGATATGAGTCACAAAGACAACGATTTTCATCTCTTCTGCTCACTGAAGCATTCCTAGGGCTAGAATTGCCTGGCACATGCGAGGCATCAATTAATGTGTTGAATTTATTGACAATGTTCATACTTCTCTTGCGGGAAATACTTGAAATGTGTATTTTCAGTTAGGTTACTCTCCTAAGAAGCAGAACACACAGAAGGTATCTTTTAGGTACCTAATAAAATTTATTAAAGTAATGACCCAATCTCACTGCCACAGAATCATGTCTTTAACCACCCTCTTGCCTCAAGTGGCAGGATGTTGTCACATCACAGTTGATAAACAGTGATGTCACAATATTTTCTTCCTTTTACTTCTCTAATGGTTAGACAAATGCAAGAAAGAGAAACTCACATATGAGCTACAAACTTGGTGAAATGAAATTGTTAATGAGCTCCTCTTAAAGCTTTTTTCCTTGATGAAGAGAAATGAACTTACTACTTCATAAGAGCATAAGAGTTGCTTCCACTTCTAGCAGTAATTAGGTCAACTGACCACATTTTAGGCCTATATAAAAAAGGAAAGTAAAGAAATTGAATAAAAAGTTGCATGTTAAACTTTACTTACATCATATTATTAAAAGCATCCACATATTTGTCTGCTCAGCCTATTTCATTGTTAATATGCACACTGAACAAAAGGATAGACTAGATTTTTAAAATATAATTTCTATTTTAGAACAGTTTTAGATTAACAGAAAAATTTCAAGGATTTAATGGAGTTCCCCAAACCCCCACACTCAATTTCCTCTGTTATTAATATCTTAAATTATAAAACACATTTGTCATAATTAATGAACCAGTATCAATATTTACCACTAACTAAATATTTACCACTAACTAACATTGTTATTGAGGTTTTCTTACATTTCATCTATGTCCTTTTATTGTTCTGAACAGGTTACCACATGATATTTGGCCATGTCTCTTTGGGCTCTTCTTGGCTATGGTAGTTCCTCAAAGTTTCCTTGCTATGAATGACCTTGACAGTTTTGAGGGGTACTGGTAAGGTATTTTGTAGAAAAACATACATTTGGATTTGTCTGATCTTGTTTCTCTGCCTCCTGATTAAATATGGGTATTTGGGGAGGAAGGCCACAGAAGTAAACTTCTTCTTTTTTGGTAAGTGTTATTGTGTTGTACTTTAGTACTTTAGTTCTAGCAACATGACGTGCAGTGTTGACGTAGGCTATGATCACTTTTCTGACATAGTGTTTGAAAGATTACTTCACTGTAATCTTACTCTGCTTTGTCTTTTTCATATTGTACTATTTGGAAAAATATTAATACATGCCACCTGTGCTTAAGGAGGGAGAATTTATACTCCATCCCTTTAGTGTCAGAGTATTTGCATAAATGACTTAGAGTTATCCTCCATGGAAGATTTGTGTATTTCCCTTATTTATTTATTCAAATAATTATTTGTGTCAGTATGAACCCTCACAGCTATTTATTTTATATTTTGGGTTAAAATCCTATACTACTTCAATTTTTCCAGCTCGGGTTAGGAGCTAGGCTAAAATTAAAATAGATGAAAAAGTTTCAAGTGTAACACTTCTGATGGTTTCTTTCCTGGCCTAACACAGGCTGTGTCTACATGACACAAACTGCAATGACATTAGTGAAAATACATTAATTGGCTATCTAGTTGCTTAAATAGAAATCAAAATACCAGGCTTGTATTCTTGCATTTAAACTACATAAATGTTTATATCATTTGGACCTAGTCTGAAGATTTTTTGCCAGCAGCATTATACATTTATTTCCAGCATAAACATCAACCTATCAGGGAGCATTCTGGCACTGATGCAAGTCCTTGATGTTGTAAATGTCACAGATGTGCCCACTGCTGGTGTTTTTTTCATCTTTATTTTCTAAAACCATAAAAGGTTGAATCATCTTGAACAGAGTTTTAAAAGCATAATATCTATTTGATAATGTTAAGTTTAAAATTCTCATCAAAGCATTTTTAGTAGGATGGTGAAAAGTATGCATTGTTTATACAGTAGGAACATATGCTTTTAATATAAATAGAAATAGTGAAAATGGGACACAGACTTCTCTTCTCATTAATTATGCTCTCCCTCCCGCAATTAGAAGAGGGAATTTTATTTTGCAGGCTTAACTTTGAAAGTGTATAGTAATAAAAACATTACAACCCAGTTTTCTCGGCACATACATGTAATGTCCATTTCCGAAAGGAGAAAATAATCTTCTTGAAGTTAAGGAAAAATACCCCAGTTAACACTGCAAGAAAAGAGTAAGGTTTCAATATAAAAGTATTAACTCCAAAACCTATGCTACTTGATTATATTACAATTCTTTTTGTTACTTTAAAATTTAATAAAAAGGTGAAAAATACAAAATTACATGTAGAATTATAGTAAAAGCTGGAGTTGTTTATGGGTCAGGTGCAGGATAAAAGGAAGCATTTCCTGGATTGAAGCAGTTCAACATGGAAAAAAGGTAGCTTAAGCAAACAGTTTATGGAGTATTTAAAACCTAAACAAAAAGGTTTTACTCCGTATCAGTATCAATATTTTCTTCAACACTGAACAAATACTTCAGTGATTCTCAGACCAGTATATGAGACAAAATTACTCCAATGTGCAAAATCCCATTTTCATGCATAGCATTTAAATCAGATCACTAAAAACATACGGGGTTTGAAAACTTTGAAACAGTAAGGTAATTCCATCCAAGCCAAAGACCAGAATGAAAAAGCATAGGGACTTAAACCACTGTGCAGTCTTTCAGTTTGTAAACTCTAGTTTTTATTAGTTCATTTGAGAATGACCTAATTTTCAATGATCTCTCAAGCACATTTACCTATTTCATCCCCATATGCTCCTAATAACTTATCTAACCCAGCTAGTACAAGTTTGCATTACTCCTGGAAACATTCTGAGAATGATAGCATTTCCAGTGAATTAGGCATGCCTTTTATTCTTGGGGGACCTCTGTGTTTAAATGAATACTCACACGCTTCATTACAGTATCTCTAAAATACATGCAAACCCTGAGGCATACCAAATTACTGAATTAAGGTGACATAATTCTTAGAAAAAGAATTCAGTACTGTGTTCCTAAAATACACTTATGTCTCCAAGGTTCTGACTAATTTATACTGCTAGGGGAACTGCCCCAATTTACTTTGTCTTTCAATAAAATACGTTCGGCTGCTCCTAGCTAGAGCTCTGACTTGGGACAGCAATACAAGCCAAATTAATGTTATCATGGTATCATTATTTTTAATAGGTCTTCACTTCATCGGAGTGAAAAGATTAGGACCCAATCTAAGATGTTAGGTTGTTGTTTCCCAGACTGCTCACCATGCTTCCAAATGGTAGGTTAATATTAGTTTGCTCCTGTACTAAAGAAAACATGTTCTCTTATGTATAAATAGCACAAACTATAAAGGTAGGACAATCTCGTTACCTTATTTAGTTGTCTGAGGATTCACAGATGTGAAGAAGATAGTTAGATTTAAAGAAATAGTGAGACACTGTTATGGAATAAAACCATTTTTCAGGTATCCATTAAGTGATAGACCTGAATTATTACCTCTTGAATAAAATGAACATGATAGAAGCATAATGAAATAACAGATATATCACTTTGTAGCTCTTTTAAACGCTAAGTTATAGAGTGGTATTTATGCTGGTTTTCCTGATATCAGATGGGGAGGCTGAAGGACATGGCTATAAAAACTGAGAAGGAAGAATTTGTTTCAATTGTAATAATTAGATATAGCTGTGAAACAATTGTTTACTAGTTTGCAGTTGATTTTTTATTATTTTTTTATTTTTTTACTTTACAATATTGTATTGGTTTTGCCATACATCAACATGCATCCGCCACGGGTGTACATGTGTTCCCCATCCTGAACCCCTCTCCCACTTCGCTCCCCATACCATCCCTTTGGGTCATCCCAGTGCACCAGCCCCAAGCTTCCTGTATCCTGCATTGAACCTGGACTGGCAATTCGTTTCTTATATGATATTATACATGTTTTAATGCCATTCTCCCAAATCATCCCCACCTCCCTCTCCCACAGAGTCCAAAAGACTGTTCTATACATCTGTGTCTCTTTTGCTGTCTCACATACAGGGTTGTCATTACCATCTTTCTTAATTCCATATATATGCGTTAGTATACTGTATTGCTGTTTTTCTTTCTGGCTTACTTCACTCTGTCTAATAGGCTCCAGTTTCATCCACCTCGTTAGAACTGATTCAAATGTATTCTTTTTAATGGCTGAGTAATACTCCATTGTGTATATGTACCACAGCTTTCTTATCCATTCATCTGCTGATGGACATCTAGGTTGCTTCCATGTCCTGGCTATTATAAACAGTGCTGCGATGAACATTGGGGTACACGTGTCTCTTTCACTTCATTGCACTCCAGAGAAAAGAAACCCAGCTCCACCCACCAGAACACCGACACAAGCTTCCCTAACCAAGAAACCTTGACAAGCCACTGATACAACCCCACCCACAGTGAGGAAACTCCATAATAAAGAGAACTCCACAAACTGCCGGAATACAGAAAGGCCACCCCAAACTCGGCAATATAAACAAGATGAAGAGACAGAGGAATACCCAGCAGGTAAAGAAACAGGATAAATGCCCACCAAACCAAACAAAAGAGGAAGAGATAGGGAATCTACCCGATAAAGAATTCCAAATAATGATAGTGAAAATGATCCAAAATCTTGAAATAAAAATGGAACCACAGATAAATAGCCTGGAGGCAAGAATTGAGAAAATGCAAGAAAGGTTTAACAAGGACCTAGAAGAAATAAATAAAGAGTCAATATATATTGAATAATGCAATAAATGAGATCAAAAAAACACTCTGGAGGCAACAAATAGTAGAATAACAGAGGCAGAAGATAGGATTAGTGAAATAGAAGATAGAATGGTAGAAATAAGTGAATCAGAGAGGAAAAAAGAAAAACGAATTAAAAGAAATGAGGACAATCTCAGAGACCTCCAGGACAATATTAAATGCAGTTGATTTGAGTCAACTGTTTAAAACTGATTTTAGATTTCAAATCCAGCAGTGTTGATGCATTTTCTAACTTGAAAGCTATACATTCAAAATAAAACCCTGCCATTTATATTTGGTAGGTAACAAAATGTATATATGACCTTCAGTGATGTAGATAAAAATTAGCCCATGAAGTATTTATTTTCATTATCTAAACCCTTAAGGAAAAGCAATAAGCCCCTGTTGTGCAAATATCTACACTTCAAAAGGCTCTTTAACAAGACATTGGGTCTTTCTTCATCAGCAAAGGGGTTCTCCAGTCCATTTGCTTAACTTTCCAGGGATGATGAAAACCAGGGTACATCCGTGAAGTGAAATCTACTTCCCCTTATACTATAAAGATGAGACTTGTGATTGTTTTACTTCCCCTTTCATATACTGTCTGTGTTATTTAAGAATTATAAATAGCTACTCCTTCCCTCCCTTATATTCAAAATTAAACTTCTTTTGAGAAAGAAATGTATTATTTACGTTTTTGTCATATTTCCTATTTTCAAAAACAAAACTGAACTAATTCTATATTAGTTTACTATTAGTATTAAACTATTTGTGATTTTTGACTTCTCTGTCATAGTCCAGTTAAAATACTCATGAAATCCAAAACGTAGAAAGAGGCAATATCTCAAGACAACGTTTAACAAAAGTGACTGGGCAATCATCCTCGATGCAAGAAAACACACTCAAATTGTATTAATACCTAAGCCTCTATGGCAAAACTGTGCAAAACTCCATAGAAAACAAACTAAAGTATGTCCATTTTCCCCACCAATCCAATCTCTAGACGTAAAACACAAAAGTATTCCGAATGAAAAACACAACCTGCTCTTATCAGGAAATAGAATGTTGCCACCACCAAGTCGTCACATCACAGCCCCCCTGAGTGAGCCCTGAGAGCACTCAGAACCACAGTGCTCATCAGACATGCAGCCACCCTGGGGAGCACACCCTGAAGAGACTCGGGATGCTGGCCTCAGACAGCTGAGGTACAAATCAAAGCAATGATTTCTGTGAGCCAACTCCTGCATCTTTCCAAACATAGAAAAGCGCTATATAACTGAGGTATCTAGTTTTCTTTAACAGTAATCTTTTGATGTTCTGACTGCCTGGTTTTTGTTGCAAAAACTCCTGGCTCCCCAGCTTGACTCTTGAGAGCACTCTTTCAGAATTATCTGAGATACTCTGTCCCACGCTTAAGACCTCAGTTTTGTGAATCAAATAAAACATCGTTCTTAACTTTCAGGTGGTACCTTTTTTTCAGCTGACAGTATTTTTTTTTTTTTTAAGTTTTTGTAAACTAGAGGTAGAGAACCCAGTCTGGCATATGCTGTTTATAAGAAGGAGGGAGAAATCAAAATGACCAAATATACCTTGAAAAATTAGAGATCAAAAGCAAATGAACTGTAGACACTGTGATATAAATACCACCTATAGGAGTTGGAAAAGAGTCAGAACGACTTAGCGATTAAACAATAGTGTGAAATGCATAAAATGGAGCAAAGACCATATATTATTTTAATTAAGCATACACTTAAAAACAGGCTTGTCTACAAAATATTTATTACTATTTTAAAATCAGGAACACCTTGACAGAGTCAGAGGTTACTGTGATTCTACTTGACGCATGGTTTTCAGCATCTATTCAAATGAGAGCCATATGTGTATGGTGATTAAGATCAAGGACACCGAAGCCATACGACTTGAGACTGGAATGAACCTCCAATTTACTAAAGGTATGAGCATGTATGGGCTTCCCTGGTAGCTCAGCTGGTAAAGAATCTGCCTGCAATGCAGGAGACCCTGGTTCAATTCCTTGGTCCGGAAGATACCCTGGTGGATGGATAGGCTAACCCACTCCAGTATTCTTGGGCTTTAAGGGTGGCTCTGACGGTAAAGAATCCACCTGCAATGCAGAAGACCTGGGTTAGATCCATGGGTTGCGAAGATCCCCTGGAGGAGGGCATGGCTACCCACTCCAGTATTCTTGCCTGGAGAATCCCCATGGACAGAGGAGTCTAGAGGGCTACAGTCCATGGGATCGCAAAAAGTTGGACATGACTGAGCAACTAAACACAGCACAGCATGAGCATGTATAAACTGCTTCAGCACTCCAATTCTTAATAACAATACCACAATAAGGCTATTGTGGATTAAATAAGATATATCTTAATGTGCCTACCACTGCTGCTTGTTCTATTTTAAATGTTAGGGTTTATACAACAAACTGTCAAATATAAAAGATACAGAGAACCACAAATTTCAAACTTCAGATTCCATGGAAATTATTTAGGAATGTGGATAATGATAGTGATTCATGATACAACCATGGATTTTGAATCAGTAGAAACAGAAGAGGCATGAGTAATGTCCACTTCTAACAACCACTTTAGATTTATGAAGCACACTGCAGGACACAGAGAAAGGTTGGTAACAGTATCATAAGACTGGTTTTACTAATATGTTGAAAATTGAAAACTACAAAGAAAATGTAACTTACGATTTTACAAGTTTATAGAACACTTCAAAAACTGGTTTTTAAAAGGGTGGCACACAGACAAAACAGTTTTTTCTCAACGTGAAATTGTGAAAATAAATAGATTCCTTAATAAAAATGTAAATTATCAGAAATATTTAGGAATTAATAAAATCAAATTAAAAAAAACATAATTTGTGATCAATGTCAAAATTAATTATTAACAAAATACATGGTATAAAATTATAAATTTACAAACTATATAATACTATATTTATTACAAACTATTATATATTTATATAATATAAAAAAAGAATAGCTGATATATTCATTAGTTTTATATGCTTATATTTGAAAGGAAAAAAGGTCAGAAAAGTGATGTAAGATTTAAACTCAGCAAACTGGAGTGTTAAAAAATTATAAATGAAGTGCATCTACATAAGTAGACAGTGACAGGGAAGGAGGGAGGAAAATAAATTCTTGATTGCATAAAATTCTAACCTTAGTAATTTATGAAGATGAGAAACTAATTTTAATAATGCCTAATTTAATTATCTCTGTAATTATTCATCAGTATTTCACTTTTCAGACTGATGCTTGGAGGTTAAACAGGAGCTCAGTTTTGGCTTTTTGATAAATAGAATAACATTCTCTGTGGTGATAGCTATAAAGAGGAAATATCAGACATGTTCAAACACCTGAACTTCCCACAGAGATTTGCTGACACAGTAGTTTTTTAGTGTTCCCTTTTGATTGCAACAACGCAGTTTTCTCAGTTGAGGATAAGGGAAAAAATATATTAACTGTTTCTAGAAGCCATTTTCTTACACTGTTTCCTTCTCTATCTGTGTATTTATTTTATATACGTCTAATTATTCACATCTCCTATCTCAAGCACATTCTTGATAATAGGCTCTATGATGGAAACATCATCAAAACTAATCAATATTTTTTTAAAAATTCCTATTTGTTCTCGCCTCTTCTTCATGCACAGATGGTTAAAGTAAGAAGACATATTGCTTCCTGTTAAGTATAATATGTTCTAAAATACTTGTGACATACCACAAATTGTATCCAAAACAATCCTCGTGACTTTTATTGTTGCATTATTTCTATTTCATAGGTAGAAAATGGAGGTCAAGGAGACAACAGTTTTTTTGTTTTTTTTAACTAAAATACTGATTATTTTATGTAGTCTACATGGTCATTTCATGGCCATCTTCTAAATTTCTATGCCAAGTTACCACTCCAAAAGCCTTGGTATTGATAATTAATTCAAGAACTGACTTGTTTTGGAAAATCAAAATCAAAACTATAAAAGGTAAGTATATATTTAGCAATTACAGTCCATTAAGTCAAAGGAAAAATAAAGTCTAGTACATAGGAGGTGAGATTTAAATGTATTGGGGGACTATCTGAATCAGGTGAAGGCATGAAGTTATGGTTTTGATATTCACATGGAACAGGATTTCAGGAAGCAGGAGACAAAAATGGAACCTGAAGCCAAGCTATCTTGAGGAAATCAGAAGTCATGGAGTGAGTGTATAAAGGAACTACCAAGGAAACTCAGCACTGCTTCAGAGGCTGGGCTTAATAAGAAAGGTCCTTGAGAAGTCAGGATCCTCGAACAGATGTATCACATTCATACCACTCTAATACGTGTAATAAGTCTCAGTGAGTGTGAAAGCCTAAAAATTTTGAAAACCGAGACCAAGTGGTCCCATTCAGAGAAAAACATAAAGCTTCCTTTAGAGATTTTTCCCAAGTGCAAGATGCATGAAAGAAAGTGAAGTTGCTCAGACGTGTCTGACTCCTCGCAACCCCATGGACTGTAGCCCACCAGGTTCCTCCATCCATAGGATTTTCCAGGCAAGAGTACAGGGGTGGGTTGCCATTTCCTTCTCTAGGGGATCTTCCCAACCCAGGAATTGAACTGGGGCCTCCTGCATTCCAGGCAGATTCTTTACCAATTGAGCTATGAGGGAAGCCTGCAAGACACACGGGACCATCACAAAAACCACACTGAGGATGAGCTCACAGTCAATGTTTACAAACCATATGAGAAGACCTGCAATGAGGAGAAAGTAACGGAGGAAATGGGAGAGTTTTCTCTCCCAGTAAAAAAATCCATTGGCATTCTAATCAAAATCGCCCAGGAATTTCAGCATAATTTGACAAACTGATACTATAATCTTAAGGAAAGTTGTAAAAGTAAAACTAGCCAAGACAGTTTTGAAAAAGAAGGTTTAATATCAAGACATAGTAGTTAAAACTGGCTAGATGGAATGGAACTTAGAATTCATACTCCTTGTATGTTTTTGAGATTAATTCTTTGTCAGTTGTTTCATTTGCTATTATTTTCTCCCATTCTGAATGCTGTCTTTTCACCTTGCTTAGAGTTTCCTTTGTTGTGCAGAAGCTTTTAAGTTTAATTAGGTCCCATTTGTTTATTTTTGCTTTTATTTCCAATATTCTGGGAGCAGGGTCATAGAGGATCCTGCTGTGATGTATGTCGGAGAGTGTTTTGCCTATGTTCTCCTCTAGGAGTTTTATAGTTTCTGGTCTTACGTTTAGATCTTTAGTCCATTTTGAGTTTATTTTTGTGTATGGTGTTAGAAAGTGTTCTAGTTTCATTCTTTTACAAGTGGTTGACCAGTTTTCCCAGCACCACTTGTTAAAGAGATTGCCTTTAATCCATTGTATATTCTTGCTTCCATGTTGATGTATGGCAAAACCAATACAATATTGTAAAGTTAAAAATAAAAAAAAAAAAAAGAAGAGAAGCAAAAAGCAAAGAAAAAGGAAAGATATATATATTAAACAAAAGAATTCATACTCCTCCAATTACCTATAGTACATGAAATAGAATGGCCAGGAGACACTGCACAAGAAAAGGATTATATTAGGCTTCTCCAGAGAAAAAGAATGAAAACGATGGAGAGGGAGAGAGAGAGAGAGTGTGTGTGTATGGAGAAAAAGAGAAGGGAAGACTTAGCTGTTTTTTTTTTTCCTCTTAAGGACTTCAACAAATGGGATAAGGCCTACCCACATTATGGAAGGTAATTTACTTTGCTCAAAACTACTAATTCAAATGTTAATCTCACTTTCACAGAACATGTAGACCAAATATCTTGGTACCATGGCTTGCCAAGTTGACATGCAAAATTCACCATTGCAAGCTGTACGTCTAACTTATTACCCATAAGCGTCTTCCTAAGCCATATATAATTCCCAAGTAAAGACAAGGTCATAATTCTATCTACCATGATATATAAGATATGTTGACTTTACATTGTAATATTTAAGTTACAGGTTATCAAGAGGAGTAAACATCACCCAGTGATGTGTTGTACTCAGGATAGTTGTATCATATTAAACTAAAATATGACTGTGTTATTCTCTTTCTTTGGGGATTAAACATGATTAAAGGAGATGTACACAAGGGCCACACTGAAAACAAAACTCACCAGCACAAGGATAGTTAGGAGTGTTTCCTCCCAGACGAAGAACCGCCCTCAACTGCCGTTTGACATTTTCCCAGAGAGCCTCCACGTATTATATACGGTTTTTGAACTCATCACTCCAGACTCCCAAATTTGTCCCCGTTCACTTCCTGTGCATCCAAATAAAAGGCAGCACTCCCCATCCAGTTATGCAAGCTAGAGACAAAGGTATCATTTTGTCACTTTATGAAATAAACATGAGAGGAAAGTGTCAATTATTAAAAGCCCTGTTATTAATCTTCTTTTAATCCTCTTTATTCAACATGTTTATAATACTTAATTTGGGTTTCAGAGAGTTCATTAAATTTAATTAAATTAAGTAATAACCTAATGACTGCTGATATTGGTATAAACTCATAAATCCAAGCATATCCCTAAATCATGTACAATTAAAGTACTTTTAAAATTGTATTTCAACATTTTATTTCAAGCATAGATCTGTATTCCAAAAGTTGATCAAGAACATTAATACAAACTCTACATATGAAATTTTTACACTAGAAAGCTTTGTGTTTATCATTAATAGTGATTTTAGAAAATAATGCATTTTCAAACATGACAACAAAGTACTACTGAATGTAAGTCACTATTAATAGTAGCTTCTGGAAACATGACTTGCATTTTTGATAGATAAGTGACCATTTAATAATTCTTCTGGTTGTTTTCTTTGGTCATTTACATTTACTTTTAAATATTATCTTTAAGAATTTTAGTACATATTAATGCCTGTTGTGATGAAGTTATGAGGTAAAATTTTAATAGATTTGACTTTTCCTATACATATAATTGCACATTTGGAAAACTCAACAGTGGCCACAGGACTGGAAAAGGTCAGGTCATTCCAATCCCAAAGAAAGGCAATGCCAAAGAATAATCAAACTACTGCACAGTTGCACTCATCTCACACACTACTAAAGTAATGCTCAAAATTGTCCAAGCCAGGCTTCAGTAATACGTGAACCGTGAACTTCCAGATGTTCAAGCTGGTTTTAGAAAAGGCAGAGGAACCAGAGATCAAATTGCCAACATCCGCTAGATCTTGGAAAAAGCAGGGGAGTTCCAGAAAAACCTCTATTTCTGCCTTATTGACTATGCCAAAGCCTTTGACTGTGTGGATCACAATAACTGTGGAAAATTCTGAAAGAGATGGGAATACCAGACCACCTGACTTGACTCTTGAGAAATCTGTATGCAGGTCAAGAAGCCACAGTTAGAACTGGACATGGAACAATAGACTGGTTCCATATAGACCATCCTAACCCTAACCCTAACCCTAACTCCCTAAAGGAGTACATCAAGGCTATATATTGTCACCCTGTTTATTTAACTTATATGCAGAGTACATCATGAGAAACGCTGGGCTGGAAGAAGCACAAGCTGGAATCAAGATTGCCGGGAGAAATATCAATAACCTCAGATATGCAGATGACACCACCCATATGGCAGAAAGCGAAGAGGAACTAAGGAGCCTCTTGATGAAAGTGTAAGAGGAGAGTGAAAACTTTGGCTTAAAGGTCAACATTCAGAAAACTAAGATCATGGCATCTGGTCCCATCGCTTCATGGCAAATAGATGGGGAAACAGTGTCAGACTTTATTTTGAGGGGCTCCAAAATCACTGCAGATGGTGACTGCAGCCATGGAATTAAAAGACGCTTACTCCTTGGAAGGAAAGTTATGACCAACCTAGATAGCATATTCAAAAGCAGAGATATTACTTTGCCAACAAAGGTCCGTCTAGTCAAGGCTCTTGTTTTTCCAGTAGTCATGTATGGATGTAAGAGTTGGACTGTGAAGAAAGCTGAGAGCCCAAGAATTGATGCTTTTGAACTGTGGTGCTGGAGAAGACTCATGAGAGTCCCTTGGACTGCAAGGAGATCCAACCAGTTCATTCGAAAGGAGATCAGTCCTGCGTGTTCACTGGAAGGACTGATGCTGAAGCTGAAACTCCAATACTCTGGCTACCTCATGTGAAGAGTTGACTCACTGGAAAAGACCCTGATGCTGGGAGGGATTGGGGGCAGGAGGAGGGATGACAGAGGATGAGATGGCTGGATGGCATCACCAACTTGATGGACATGAGTCTGGGTAAACTTCAGGAGCTGGTAATGGACAGGGAGGCCTGGCCTGCTGCGATTCATGGGGTTGCAAAGAGTTGGACATGACTGAGCAACTGAACTGATACATATAATACCTTGTCTTTTATTCCAAACTGACATTGTTTAAGATGGTATAAATATGAACTGCTGTCAAGCAACAGAAACAAGCGGAACAGCTGAAGAGTGATTGTGGGGGAATAGATCACTCCAGCTTTTTCATGGATCTAAGAACCAGAGACAGAAGTAGGAACAGATGGTGCTGTCATTGCTGCCGCTCCTGGGCTGTGATGCCACAACACATGTACATTCATGTCTAATCAGCACCTCTGTGCCTGAGTTTAAATATTATTTCATGTGCTTCCCTCCTTAGCACATTTCCCTCTGAGTTTTTTGATGGAGGAAATCAGCTCATCTCAGTATCTTCAACACATATATAAAGTGCCTTTACTGACAGACAACAACTGTCATACTATTGTTGGAGTATACTGTTTTATGGAGTGTTCCAATTAACGAATATACTAAAGGGTGAAAATAAAGAGCATGAATCATACGTATACATTCTGTGAATCATCAGCAGTTTTTTTTAGAGTCATGCAAATCATTTTATTAACAGCACATTATTATTGGAAAATATACACTTGAAACAAATGTACTTCAAGCACGATGCTTTTTCATGCAACACTTTCTAAAACAAAGGATTATCATGTTTAAGTATATTTGATTATTTTATTTAAAATCATGTTAAAGTTAGCTATTTACATATATCCATTATTTTAAAATAATTCAAATTTACATATATTTTATAGTTTTACTTATAAACTAATTCCCAAAGAAAGCTTTATCTCATCAATAGTTTGAAATTGTTTTCTATTTTATGATTTTTTCCTCAGTTCAGTTCAGTTCAGTGCAGTAGCTCAGTCGTGTCTGACTCTTTGCGACCCCGTGAATTGCAGCATGCCAGGCCTCCCCATCCATCACCAACTCCCGGAGTTCACCCAAAATCATGTCCATCAAGTTCCTGATGTCATCCAGCCATCTCATTCTCTGTCATCCCCTTCTCCTCCTGCCCCCAATCCCTCCCAGCATCAGAGTCCTTTCCAATGAGTCAACTCTTCGCATGAGGTAGCCAAAGTATTGGAGTTTCAGCTTTAGCATCAGTCTTTCCAAAGAACACCTAAAACTGATCTCCTTTAGAATGGACTGGCTGATCTCCTTGCAGTCCAAGAGACTCTCAAGAGTCTTCTCCAACACCACAGTTCACAAGCATCGATTCTTCAGCACTCAGCTTTCTTCACAGTCCAACTCTCACATCCATACATGACCACAGGAAAAATTACAGCTTTGACTAGATGGACCTTTGTTGGCAAAGTAATGTCTCTGCTTTTGAATATGCTATCTAGGTTGGTCATAACTTTCTTTCCAAGGAGTAAGCATCTTTTAATTTCATGGCTGCAATCACCATCTACAGTGATTTTGGAGCCCCAAAAAGTAAAGTCTGACTGTTTCCACTGTTTCCCCATCTATTTGCCATGAAGTGATGGGACCAGATGCCATGATCTTAGTTTTCTGAACGTTGAGCTTTATGCCAACTTTTTCACTCTCCTCTTTCACTTTCATCATGAGGCTCTTTAGTTCTTCTTCACTTTCTGCCATAAGGGTGGTGTCATCTGCATATCTGAGTTTATCGATATTTTTCCCGGCAATCTTGATTCCAACTTATGCTTCCTCCAGCCCAGCATTTCTCATGATGTAATCTGCATGTAAGTTAAATAAGCAGAGTGACAATATACAGCCTTGATGTACTCCTTTTCGTATTTTGAACCAGTCTGTTGTTCCATGTCTAGTTCTAACTGTTGCTTCCTGACCTGCAGATATTAAATTTAGCTCAATATTCAGATTTCATGCAGGATAGCAATGTCTCACTAGAATGGGATGGCTTTCCCAATCAGTTCAATTGGTAAAGAATCCCCCTGCAATGCAGCAGGCACTGGTTTGATTCCTGGGCCAGGAAGATGCCCTGGAGAAGGGATAGGCTACCCACTCCAGTATTCTGGCTTTGAGAATTCCATCGACTGTATAGTCCATTGGGTTGCAAAGAGTCAGACATGACTGACTGACTTTCACTTTCACTGAAAGAAAAGTGCCAGAAGAAACAAAGAATGAATTCTGCACATCTCAAGTCTAGTAGCCGTGGTGGGTATGGGTGGTATCTGCCACTATGCTGTGTGTAGGGAGGATGTAGAAAAGGGAGGGTGGAAGGGGAAGGAAGACTCTGACTTCAGTGTTCTCCTATTCTCCAGGAGAAGATCCCCAGTTGGCTGCTACACCTCATAGAACAGACTCAGCCCTGATGGAGTAGTGCATTGGAGATCAGTGCTCCAGGCCACAGAGGAGTATAGAAGAATGGAGAGAGGATCCAAAGGGGAAAAGAGAATATATCCAGAAAAGTCTGTGTCTATGACATTAGCTTTATGTAACAATAACAAAGAATTATTGCTTTGCTTTCAGTCTCTTCCACAAATAAAAGAGGACAGAAATAAGATTTCCTTTAGATTATACTACATAAGCAATAGCTATAATACATACAAAGATCTCACTCTTCTCAATGTCCTTTTTAAGTGCAGATTCTACTCTCAACAGGGATTCCCTGGTGGCTCAGACAGTAAAGAATCTGCCTGCAATATGGGAGACCTGGGTTCCATCCCTGGGTCTGGAAGATCCCCTGGAGAAGGACATGGCAACCTGCTCCAGTATTCCTGCCTGGAGAATCCCATGAATGGAGGAGAATGGTGGGCTACAGTCCAGGGTGTTGCAAGGAGTCAGACATGACTGAGCGACTTCACTTTCACTTTCTTTGCTACTCTCAATGGAGATGATTAGTTCACACAACATAAGCCAGGTATATATGTCCTCAAGATGGTAACTGATTAATACCACCTTGGATGATTCACAAATTTAGATTAAGATACAGAATCCTTGTTCTAAATATATTTTTTTCACAACTACTCAAATTTTGAAAACTTCACAAACCATCTCGTAAGAAAGTATTAAGGCTTTCTGCACACTGCACATTTACACCATGAGACACGTCAATTCTCCCTTATATCCTTTGTATAATACTTGGATTTTTCTTTTGGGGGAGCTATGAAAACTGCTACTTTAAATGTACCTTCCTTTCCCAGCAACAGAAAAAACATCATGGTGAAGTCCTATTTTTATTTGGACGATATATAGACGTGGTTTCAATATGATTGTTTTAAGCCCACTAACAGCTTCTCTATACAAAGTTTAATTTTAGTTAACAGAAAATGTGTCTGTAATCATTTAAACAACTGGAATAAGTTTAAACAAATATTTATCCAAAAATTATTTGCAAGTTGGTGAGATTATATGATATTGTACTGCCAATCATAAATCACACCAGAAATGGAGTTGACATTTGTTTCCAGAGCAGTTTTCTTACACATACTTTGAAAAAGTAAATTATAGGAGAACCAATGAGGTATATATATAGAACACATGAGCGGTGATATCTTTCCCTAGCTCAACCAAGCCAGGTGAGCAGAAACTCAACAAAGAAGCTGATGAGTTCTGTAGGTGTGCACTGAGGGGAATTTCCCAACATTGTTCCGTAGCTGGAAAACTCTGTCCTGTAGCTAGAAAACTTTATTTTGGGGGGCTCCAAAATCACTGCAGATGGTGACTGCAGCCATGAAATTAAAAGATGCTTACTCCTTGGAAGGAAAGTTATGACCAACCTAGATAGCATACTCAAAAGCAGAAACATTACTTTGCCAACAAAGGTTCGTCTAGTCAAGGCTATGGTTTTTCCTGTGGTCATGTATGGATGTAAGTTGGACTGTGAAGAAGGCTGAGTGCCGAAGAATTGATGCTTTTGAACTGTGGTGTTGGAGAAGACTCTTGAGAGTCCCTTGGACTGCAAGGGGATCCAACCAGTCCATTCTGAAGGAGATCAGCTCTGGGATTTCTTTGGAAGGACTGATGCTAAAGCTGAAACTCCAGTACTTTGGCCACCTCATGCGAAGAGTTGACTCATTGGAAAGGACTCTGATGCTGGGAGGGATTGGGCACAAGAGGAGAAGAGGATGACAGAGGATGAGATGGCTGGATGGCACCACTGACTCGATGGACGTGAGTCTCAGTGAACTCCGGGAGTTGGTGATGGACAGGGAGGCCTGGCGTGCTGCGATTCATGGGGTCGCAAAGAGTCGGACATGACTGAGTGACTGAACTGAAATGGAAAACTCTGAGATGGGAAAGAGAAGCAGGAAGAACACAACAGGGCATAAAGTCAGGAAAAATCAGAACAGCACTTCTGAAAGTGACTTCTGGGGCTAACAGTGATGTTAAGGGGTAAATTCTCAGAGACAACTCTGTTAACAGCTGTAGACTGAAGCATTATCTATATATGGACTCATTGTGGAAAGGACTTAGTCATCCATAGGTAGTCATCCATAAAGACTCACCTCTTCACACAAAAGTTTCAGTCAACAGTAACGTTTCTTTATAATAAGAAGAATGTGTATATGTACATATACATATAATATTTTTCAAATATCACTTAGTTAAAATAAACATAAAAATACTAAATTAAGGGATGGAGACAAGATGGCAGAGAAGATGGATGTTGAGCTCAACCCTTCTCACGAAAACACCAAAATCAAAATGAACTGATAATCAGTCATTAAAAAAAAAAAAAATTGCTGAAAACTACCAAAAAAGATATCCTACATCCAAGGAGGAAACCACAATTAGATGGTAGCAGGGGCAGAGTCATGATAAAATCAAATCCCATGCCTGCTGCCTGGGTGGGTGACCCACAACCTGGAAAATAATTATATTGCAGAGCTTCCTGCACAGGAGTAAAGTTTCTAAGCCCCACATCAGGTGCCACAGCTGGGGTCTGGCATCAGGAGGAAGAGCCCCCCAGAGCATCTGGATTTGAAGCCCAGCAGGGTTAGAGCAGAGGAATTCCAGAGGACTGGAAGAAACAGAAACCACTCTTGGAGGGAGTACATGAGGTCACGGGCACCAGGACACAGGGGGTAAAAAGTGACATAACAGTCTGGGCCAGACATACCTTCTGGAATTGGGAGGGCCTCCTACAGAGTGGGGGGCAGTGATGACTCACTGCAGGGACAAAGACACTGGTGGCAGCAGTTCTGGGGAGTACTCATTAGTGTAAGCCCTCCAGAAGGCTGCCGTTTTCTCAAAGACCTGGCCCCACCAAAGAGCCTGTAGGCTCCAGATCTAGGAGGCTTCAGGCAAATAACCAACAGAGCAGGAATAGAACACAGCCCCAGACATCAGCAGACAGGCTGCCAAAAGTCTTCCTGAGCCCACAGGTGCCTGCTAAACACATACAAAACCTATGTGATCCTGCAAAAGCAGTTCGAAGTCGGAAGTTTACAGCAATTCAATCTCAGCTCAAGAAACAAAAATCTTAACCTAACCTTACACTAAAGCAACAAGAACCAAAAAAAAAAAAAAAAAATCTGAAGTTTAGTAGAAGGAAAGAAACCAAAGAGATCAGAGCAGACACGAATTTAATAGAAATGAAGAAAACAATAGCAGGATCAATAAAACTAAAAGCTGGTTCTTTAAGAAGATAAAGTTGACAAACCTTTAGTTAAGATTCATCAACAAAATTTAAAATGAAAAAGAAGTCATAACTGACACCACAGAAATACAAAGGATCATAACACACTACTTGAAGCAACTATAAGCCAAAAAATGGAAAGTCTGAAAGAAACAGGAAAATTATTAGAAAAATACAACCTTCAAAAACTGAACAATGAAGACATAGAAAATAAGAATAGAACAATCACAAGTAATGAAAGTGAAACTGTAATGAACAATATTCCAACAAGCAAAAGTCCACACCAGATGGTTTCACAGGTGAATTCTATCAAATTTTTCAGTCAGTTCAGCCGCTTAGTCCTGTCTGAGAATTTGTGAATCCATGGACTGCAGCGCACCGGGCCTCCCTGTCCATCCCCAACTCCCGGAGTTTACTCAAACTCCTGTCCATTGAGTTGGTGATGCCACCCAACCATCTCATCCGCTGACTTCCCCTTCTCCTCCCACCTTCAACCTTTCCCAGCATCAGGGTCTTTTCACATGTCAGTTTTTCACATCAAGTGGTCAAATTATTGGAGTTTCAGCTTCAGCATCAGTCCTTCAGGACTGATTTCCTTTAGGATGGACTGGTTGCATCTCCTTGCAGTCCAAAGGACTCTCAAGAGTCTTTTCCAACACCACATTTCAAAAGCATTAATTCTTCGGTGCTCAGCTTTCTTTATACTCCAACTCACATCTACACTTGACTACTGGAAAAACCATAGCTTTGACTAGATGGACATTTGTTGGCAAAGTAATGTCTCTACTTTTTTAACATGCTGTCTAGGTTTGTCATAGCTTTTCTTCCAAGGAGAAACCATCTTTTAATTTCATGGCTGCAGTCACCATCTGCAGTAATTTTGGAGCCCAAAAAGTCTGAAACTGTTTCCACTGTTTCCCCACCTATTTGCCATGAAGTGATGGGACAAGATGCCATGATCTTAGTTTTCTGAATGCTGAGTTTTAAGCCAACTTTTTCACTCTCCACTTTCACTTTCATCAAGAGGCTTTTTAGTTCTTCTTTGCTTTCTGCCATAAGGGTGGTGTCATCTGCATATCTGAGGTCATTTATATTTCTCCTGGCAATCTTGATTCCAGCTTGTGCTTCACCCAGCCCAGCGTTTCTCATGATGTACTCTGCATAGAAGCTAAATAAGCAGGGTGACAATATACAGCCTTGACGTACTCCTTTTCCTATTTGGAACCAGTCTGTTGTTCCATGTCCAGTTCTAACTATTGCTTCCTGACCTGCATACAGATTTCTCAAGAACCAGGTCAGGTGGTCTGGTATTCTCATCTCTTTAAGAACTTTCCACAGGTTGTTGTGATCCATGCAGTCAAAGGCTTTGCCATAGTTTATAAAGTAAAAGTAGATGTTTTTCTGGAACTCTCTTTTTCGATGATCCAACAGATGTTGGCAATTTAATCTCTGGTTCCTCTGCCTTTTCTAAATTCAGCTTGAACATCTGGAAGTTCACGGTTTACCTACTGTTGAAGCCTCGCTTGGAGAATTTTGAGCATTATCAAATATTTAGAGAAGAGCTAAGAAGAACACTTATCCTTCTAAAACTCTTCCAAATAAAAACAAAAGATGGTGGAGTAGAAGGATGTGTGCCCATTTTCTCCTGTGAGAACTCCAAAATTACAACTCGCTGATGAACAACCATTGACAGAAAAATGTTGGATCCGACCAAAAAAGATACTCCACATCCAAGAGCAAAGGAGAAGCCCCAGCAAGAGGGTAAGAGGGGCAAAATCGCATTTAGAATCAAACACTATACCTGCCAGAGATGCTTGGAGGGTTAAAACAAAACCTTGTGGGCACCAGGACCCAGAGACCCCACAGAAATTGAGACAGAACTGTGTTTGAGTGTCTCCACAGGTCAGCAGTGGCCTGCTGCAGGGGCAGGGGCTCTGGGTGCATCAGACCTGGGTTATGCAGCATGTGGCATAAGCCCTCTGGAGGAGGTTGCCATTAATCTCACCATAGAGCTGCCAAGCAGATGACCCACAAACTGCAGAAAAGTTAAGCCAAATAAATTCTCACACTGTTAAGAAAGTTCTAGGACCCACAACAGATATCCCAACCTGGGGATCTAGCAAAGGCACTGAGAACCCCCAGGGAATTTGACTTTGGAGGCCAGTGGAAGTTGATTACAGAATTTACATAGGAATGGGGAAACAGACTCTTGGAGGGCAAAACAATCTTGTGAGCACCAGGACCCAGGAGAAAGGAGCAGTGACCCCATAAGAGACTAACCCAGATTTGACTGTGAGTGTCCAGAAGTCTCTGGCAGAGGGGTGGATCAACAGTTGCCTGCTACAGGGTCAGGGGCACAACAGTGCATGCACAAGACCTTTTGAAGGAGGTCGCCATTATCTTCATGACCCTTCATTATCTTCATTACACTGTATTTTGGTCTCAGGTCAAACAACAGGGAGGGAACACAGCCCTGCCCATCAACATAAAATTGGATGAAAGATTTACTGAGCATGGTCCTGCCCATTAGAACAAGATCCAGTTTCCCCCACACTCAGTCTCTCCTATCAGGAAGCTTCCATAAGCCTCTTATCCTTATCTGTCAGAGGGCAGACAAAATGAAAACCACAATCACAGAAACATAATAAAACTGATCCCATGAACCACAGCCTTGTCTAGCTCAAGGAATCTTTGAGCCATGTCACGTAGGGCCACCCAAAATGGACAGGTCATGGTGGAGATTTCTGACAAAACGTGATCCACTGGAGAAGGGAATGGCAAACTATTTCAGTATTCTTGCCTTGAGAACCCCATGAACAGTATGAAAAGGCAAAAAGATATGACACTGAAAGATGAGCTCCCCAGGTCAGTAGATGCCCAATATGCTACTGGAAAACAGTGAAGAAATAACTCCAGAAAGAATGAAGAGAAAGAGCCAAAGCATTGTGGATGTTACTGGTGATGGAAATATTCCAAGTCTCTGCCCCAACCACTAATGCCAAAGAAAAATGACAGAATGGTCTCTGTTCATTTCCAAATGGCTTATGATTATACATAAGTGGAAGTGACAAATAGATTCAAGGGATTAGATCTGATAGACAGAGTGCCAGATGAACTATGGATGGAGGTTCATGACGTTATACAGGAAGGCAGTTGTTTTTGAGATTGCACCCAAGTAGTGCATTTGGGACTCTTTTGTTTACTGTGAGGGCTACTCCATTTCTTCTAAGTGATCCTTGCTCACAGTAGTAGATATAATGGTCATCTGAATTAAATTTTCCCATTCCAGTTCATTTTATTTCACTGATTTCTAAAATACTGACGTTCATTCCTGCCACCTCCTGTTTGACTACTCCCAATTTACCTTGATTCATGGACCTAACATTCCAGGTTCTTATGCAATGTTGTTCTTTACTGTACTTCCATCACCAGTCACATCCACAACTGGGCATTGTTTACACTTTTGGATTATACTATACTAATGAGCAAGACCCTGCCCACCAGGGCAAGACCCAGTTGCTCCCATCACCACTCCCTCCTATCAGGAAGCTTACAAAAGCCTCTTACCCTCATCCATCAGAGGGCAGACAGAAGAAGCACAGTCCCACAGTGGCTAAAACAGAGACCATATTAAAGAAAATAAATCACGATGAAAAAGCAGAAAGTTATGTTACAGATGAAGGGACAAGATAAAACCCCAGAAAAACAACTAAAAGAAGTGGAAATAGGCAACCTTCCAGAAAAATAATTCAGAGTAATGATGGTGAAGATGATCCAGGATCTTGGGAAAACAATGAAGAAGATGCAATAAATGTTACCAAAGATCTACAGGAACTAAAAACAAACAGAGATGAATAATACACTAGAAGGAATCAATAGCAGAATAACTGAGGCAGAAGAATGGATAAGTGCCCTGGAGGACAGAATGGTGTCCCACATCACTGCCCCAGAACAAAATATAGAAAAAAGAATGAAAAGAAGTGAAGAAATATCTGGGACAACATTAAATGCACCAACACTTGCATTTCAGGGGTCCCAGAAGCAGAAGAGAGAGAGAAAGGACCTGAAAAAATATTTGAAGAGATAATAGCTGAAAACTTCCCTAACATGGGAAAGGAAACAGTCAACCAAGTTCAGAAAGAGTCCCAAACAAGATAAACCCAAGGAGGAACACACCAAGACACACAGTAATCAAACTAACAAAAATTAAAGACAAAGATAAAATATTAAAAGCAACAAGGATAAAAGGACAAGTAACATATGAGGGAATTCCCATCAGGCTATCAGCTGATTTCTCAACAGAAATTCTACAAGCCAGAAGGAATGGCATGATATATTTAAAGTGATGAAAGGGAAGACTCTACAACCAAGAATACTCAACCCAACAAGACTCATTCAAATTTGATGGAGAAATCAAAAGCTTTCCAGGCAAGCAAAAATTAATGAGAGAATTCAGCACACCAAGCCAGCTTTACAGCAAATGCAAAATAAACTTCTCTAGGCAGGAAAAACAAGACAAGGAAAAGACCTACAGAAAATAAACCCAAAACAATTAAGAAAATGGTAACGGGATCATACATATCGATAATAACCTTAAACGTAAATGGATTAAATGCACCAAGTAAAAGACACAGACTGGCTGGGCAGATAAAAACATGTGCAACATATGCAGTATGCATTTCTACATACCACATCACTCTGCTTGACCCCTCCACATTGTATGTAAGTGCTTTTTAATCATCAAGTGATTAACATGATGTTAATCATGTTCCCATTATGGCTTGCAATTGTAATTATCTTTTATTTCTTATCTGGCTATTGATTGTGTAACCTGATGCACATATTTTACAATTGTGGTTATATAACTATTACTCAGTTAATACCATTGTATCATGATTGGTCAGCAAAAAAAAAAAAAATAGAACTCTACATCACCAAAACTAGGATTTAACAGAAAAACTTGTATCACTTTTTAAAATCCTGATGCATATCAGAATCATCTTGAAATTTTTTGAAAAATACAAATGCCCAGGTATTGCTTTTTTCCTCCAGAGCTCCTGATATGTTTTTTTTTCTTTTTTTAATTTAAATTTATTTATTTTATTTGGAGGATAATTACTTTACAATATCATATTGGTTTTGCTATGCATCAACATGAATCCGCCACGGGTGTACACATGTTCCCCATCCTGAACCCCCCTCCCACCTCCCTTCCCCATACCATCCCTCTGGGTCATCCCAGTGCACCAGCCCCAAGCATCCAGTATCGTGCATTGAACCTGGACTGGCAATTTGTTTCATATATGATATTATACATGTTTTAATGCCATTCTCCCAAATCATCCCAGCCTCTCCCTCTCCCACAGAGTCCAAAAGACTGTTCTATACATTGGTGTCTCTTTTGCTGTCTCACATACAGGGTTATCGTCACCATCTTTCTAAATTCCATATATATGTGTTAGTATACTGTATTGGTGTTTTTCTTTCTGGCTTACTTCACTCTATATAATAGGCTCCAGTTTCATCCACCTCATTAGAACTGATTCAAATGTATTCTTTTCAATGGCTGAGTAATACTCCATTGTGTATATATACCACAGCTTTCTTATCCATTCTTCTGCTCATGGACATCTAGGTTGCTTCTATGTCCTGGCTATTATAAACAGTGATATGTTTCTAATGAGCAGTCATGCTGGTGCACTGGGACGGCCCAGAGGGAAGGTATGGGGAGGGAGGAGGAAGGAGGGTTTGGGATGGGGAACACACGTATACCTGTGGCGGATTCATTTTGATATTTGGCAAAACTAATACAATTATGTAAAGTTTAAAAATAAAATAAAATTAGAAAAAAATAAAATAAAATAAAAAATAAAGTAAACAAATAGCTGAAAAAAAAATTAA
Source organism: Bos indicus (assembly GCF_029378745.1). Classification (NCBI taxonomy): domain Eukaryota; kingdom Metazoa; phylum Chordata; class Mammalia; order Artiodactyla; family Bovidae; genus Bos; species Bos indicus. The sequence goes on along the minus strand of NC_091776.1, from coordinate 21,632,799 downwards.
AAAACATAAAAAAAAGAAAAAAAACAACTGGACCATATGATGATCTTTTATCTAGTTTGTTTCACTTCTTCTATTTCATATTCAGTGTGCCCATTTATATTTTCCAATTTCTCCATTGCTTTGTTTCATATTCTTTCTCAAGCTTTTATCAAGCATTGTAGAAAACCTTTTGTATACATACATAAAAATTATATGTATAATATATATATTCTAGAAAACATGATTTCTTGCGTAACTAAAAACAATATGACATTTTGATTCCACTTGTTTGACTTAGTATTAATAGAATGCTAGATTTCTAACTAAAAATAATAGATATGCAACAAGCAACAAAGGTTTACTGTATTGCACAGGGAATTACAATCAATATCTTATAATAACCTATAATAGAAAATAATTTCAAAAATATGTGTATATGTATAACTGAATCACCTTGCTGTGCACCTAAAACATAAGTCAACTATACTTCAATAAAAAATATATATTAAGAAAAAAGTAAAATACCTAGGGATAAACCCACCTAAGGAGGCAAAAGGCCCATACTCAAGAAATTATAAGATGCTGATGAGAAAAATAGAAGATGACACAAACAGATGGAAAAATATAAAATGTTCTTGGACTGAGGGAATCAATATTGTCAAAGTGACTATACTACCAGAAGCAGTCCACAGATTCAGTGCAATTGTTATCAAATTACAAATAGCATTTTTCACAGAACTATAAAAAATATTTAAAATTTGTAGGGAGACACAGAATACCTCAAATAGCCAAATCAAGACTGAGAAAGAAAAATGGAGCTGGAGGAATTGGGCTCCCTGACTTGATTATCTACCATGCTACAGTCAAAAAGAGTATGAAGCTGGCACAAAAACAGAAATACAGATCAATGCAACAGGAAAGTCCAGAAATAAACCTATGTAGCTATGTCAATTATTAATCTACAAAAAAGGAAGAGGCAAGAATATATAGTGGAGAGAAGACAGTCTCTTCAATAAATTTTGCTGGGAAAACTGGACAGATACATGTAAAAGAATAAAATTAGAACATTTTCTAACACCATATACAAAAATAGACTCAAAATGGATCAAAGACCTAAATGTAAGACTGGATACCCTTAGAGGAAAACATAGGCAGAACACTCTTTGACATAAATTGTGGCAATATTTTCTTTGATCCGTCTCCTACAGTAATGGAAATAAAAGCAAAAATAAACAAATGGGACCCAATTATATTTGAAAGCTTTTGCACAGCAAAGGAACCCATCAACAAAATGAAAAGAACTGACAGAATAGGAGAAAATACTGGCAAGCAATGTGACTGACAAAGGGCTGATCTACAAAATTTACAAACAGCTCATGCAGCCCAGTTTCAAAATCAAACAACTCAATGAAAATGTCTATTCAGGTCCTCCTGGGCAGAGGACCTGAATAGACATTTCTCCAAAGAAGACATAAAGATGTCCAAGAGGAACATGAAAAGATGCACAACATAGCTAAATATTAGAGAATTACAAATGAAAACTACAATGAATATAACCTCATTCAGTCAGAATGGTCATCATCAGAAAGTCTACAATCAGTAAATGCTAGAGAGGGTGTGGAGAAAAGGGAATCTTCCTACACTGCTGTTTGGAATGTAAACTGGTACAGTCACTTTGGAGAATAGTATGGTGTGTCCTTAAGAAACTAAAAATACACCTGTCAAATAATCCAGCAATCTCACTCTTAGGCATATATCTGAAGAAAACCATACTTTGAAAAATGATAAAATCATTTAATTAGTTTTGTCATTCAACTAGCTGAAATTGAATTATGACATCCTTTGAAAAATATTCTAATACTTTTGATCAAAATTGTTAAAAAAAAAAGACTAACAGTTTGATAGTGACATGTAAACATAGAAGAACAAAAAATAAAAGTTCTATATGCTTCTTTTAAATATATATGTACTACCTCTTCAAAAGTTTAATCTATCATTTTTAATTAATATATTTCTTTTCATTTAAAATTAACTACTCAGAATTATCAATACATTTCTGAATGTTTTTTCTTAGATGCATTAATTTATGAAGTTCACCATATTTATTAACATAATTAGAAGTATAACTGAAAAGAATTAAGTTATAGTAAAAGGGATTTTTAAAGTTATTTCAGGATTTAAAATCTGACAAATTTACCAAGAGAAATGGGTCAATTAGTTTAGTTAATGCAATTTTTAAAATAAACTTAATCTAGAAATTAGTACAGTTACATTAATTCTGCCTGATTACTTTGAGTCTTGAAAAAGTGATGTTGTTTTTTGAATATTTTCAGTCAGTCCAGTTTACTCCCCACTATTAGCATACCTATCCACTGCTTTGGAAATTTGTATAAACATTTACTAGAAACCCACATGGTACTAGCTTACTAATCTTGTTCCAATGAAATTCCAAACACAGAAACTTTTTTTGTAAACTGAAAATAATACTCATGAGATCTGAAAGAAAAAAATAAGGTAATTTTAAAGCTATTCAAGTCTGTTTACAGAAACAGTATCTTGCAGCCAATGTCTGTTTATCATGATTCAGGCATGGTTCTCACAGAATTTTTTGTTGTTGTTGTTACCACCATGGGGACAAGCCTAGCTCATTATGAAGCTGACACAGAAGAGAGCAGCACAGAGACAGAGAAGGTTACAAAGTCTTAGTAGCATCACCTGAGATCACAGTAGTAGTAGTGTTGTTACATCGTGTCTGACTCTTGCAACCCCACAGGCTGTAGCTAGTCAGGCTCCTCTGTCCATGGGATTTCCCAGGCAAGAATACTGGAGAGGGTTGCCATTTCCTTCTTCAGGGGATCATCTTAACTCAGGGATGGAACCCAGGTCTCCTGCATTACAGGTGGTCTTCTGCATTGCAGGAGGATTCTTTACCAACTAGCCACCAGGAAAGTTTGTTGAGATCACAGATCTATCTAAAGCTAGATACAATAAAGCTTATTTTAATGAACAAGTATGGTGTCTGCCTGCCTCTCCTGCTTAAGTCAGTCTGAATTCAGTTCCTGACAAATGAACTTAAACCCCTTACCATTCCAAACCTTGGCAATGGGTTGCTATTGTCTTTTTTGCTTATAGCCTGAAATACCCCTCCCATCTCTCAGATCAGCAGTGTTCTATGTGTCTGGCCATCCCCAGGTCATATATCTCACTGCTTTTCCAATTCTAATTCCCAGAATGAGTCTTCTTTCTGGGTTCCTGTAGTCCAGGCCCATGCAAGCCACTGCACTTCATCTTAAGGTTAGCTGTGCTGTCTATTGGGATTCCTGCCTCTTTACTTATGAGATACTTTTTTTTTTAAGTGTTATCATGTCCTTTAAAATATAAGTCTTGCACATCGGCTGCAGGTAAAGGAAGATGGCAACAACTTGTCAAGAGCAAGTTAAACCTATTCTGTTTTTCTGGAGATTGTTTGTATTCAACAGCTACAAAATATGAGGGAGCCCCTAGGTGGGAAGAATTTAGTACAACACGGGAGATGGCAGGAAGAGAGGCTGAACTGCTGATTCTGCCTCAGTTACACAAGGTCATGGTCAGTGATATATCCCCTGCACAGGTGGAAAATTCCTGCCAGCTGATGGGATGTCAACTCCTGGAATGCCTATCCAGACTCTTCCCTTGTTCAGGCTGTCCCCACTGGACTGTTGCAATGGTCTTCCCATAGGGTTCCCTGCCTACCTTCTTTTACACACAGTTCGTCCTGCGTGTTGGATCAGAATGATCCTATCCATCAGCTATGCAACTGTCACACCCTTGCTTACAAACCTTAAGTGCCAAAACAGCTCTTTAAAAAAAAAAAAAAAGTATTACTTTGAAATATGTAAAAGTCCAAATGGCATTTTTATTATTTTCACTTTAATCTTTTTTTTTCTTTTAAAGATATTAAAAACATGAGAATTCTTTTGTAGGGTGGGGGTGTTAAGAAAGACAGAAAAAAGAAATCTGACGTTTCATCCTCTACAATTTTGTTCTGTGCTCCTTTACTTACATTAATGGATATAACTATGACATCTGATGCATGTTCTTTCTGCAAGCTATAATACATATAGAGTCCGTATTTTAAGTGATATATTCTAAAAAAGTAATTTGTGTTTCCATTGTAAGGACTTGGCCAAATGTACTAAAGTGCCCTTCTACTCAGTGCATTGACAATAAAGGAAAGAAATAAAGGAAAAGATCTTAACTTTTCAATCCTGAAACATATTTCCAAAGTGTTGCTGTTTTAAGTCATGCATATAAAAGGATACTGTTACCATTACTGAAAAATTTCCTTCTGAATTTGCTGTTTGTTATTGCTGTTTAGTCCTAAGTTCTGTCCAATTATTTGGGACCCCATGAAACAAAGCATGCCAGGCTCCCTGGGCAGCCACTGTTTTGTGGAATTTGCTCAAATTCATGCCCACGGAGTTGGTGATACTACTGGTTTACCATCTCTTTCTCTGGGATCCCCTTCTCCTTTTGCTTTCAGTCCTTCCCAGCATCAGGGTCTTTACCAAAAGTCGGCTCTTTGCATCAGCTGGCCAAAGTATTGGGGCTTCAGTTTCAGCATCAGTCCTTCCAATGAATATTCAGGGTTGATTTCCTTTAGGATTGACTGGTTTGATCTCCCTGCTGTCCAAGAACTATTGAGAATCTTCTTCAGCACAATTCAAATTCAAAGGCATCAGTTCTTCAGGGGTCAGCCTTCTGCCATTAGAGTGGCATCATCTGCATATTTCAGGTTGTTAATAATAATAATCTCAGCATAATCTCAGCAGTCTTGATTCCAGCTTGTGATTCATGCAGCCTGGCATTTCACATGAGGTACTCTGCATATAAGTTAAATAAGTAGGGTGACAATATACAGCCTTAACCTACTCCTTTTCCTATTTGGAACCAGTCTGTTGTTCCATGTCCAGTTCTAACTGTTGCTTCCTGACCTGCATACAAATTTCTCAAGAGGCAGATCAGGTGGTCTGGTATTCCCATCTCTTTCAGAATTTTCCACAGTTTATTGTGATCCACACAGTCAAAGGCTTTGGCATAGTCAATAAAGCAGAAATAGATGTTTTTCTGGAACTCTCTTGCTTTTTCCATGATCCAGTGGATGTTGGCAATTTGATCTCTGGTTCCTCTGCCTTTTCTAAATTCAGCTTGTATGGCTGGAAGTTCTTGGTTCATGTACTGCAAAGTCTAGCTTGAAAGATTTTGAGCCTTACCTTGCTAGTATGTGAAATGAGTGTAACTGTATGGTAGTTTGACCATTCTTTGAAACTGCCCTTCTTTAGGATTGGAATGAAAACTGACCTTTTCCATTTCTGTGGTCTCTGCTAAGTTCTCCAGATTAGCTGGCATATAAAGTGCAGCACTTTAACAATAGTATCTTTTAGGATTTGAAATAACTCAGCTGAAATTCTGTCACCTCCATTAACTTTGTAGTAATGTTTCCTAAGGCCCATGGGACCTCACTCCAGGATGTCTGGCTCTAGGTGAGTGACCAAACCATCGTAGTTATCTGAGTCATTAAGATCTTTTTTGCACCGTTCTATGTATTCTTGCCACCTTTTCTTAATCTCTTCTGTTTCTTTTAGGTCCTTACCATTTCTGTCCTTTATCATGCCCATCCTTTCATGAAACTGTCCCTTTATATCTGTAATTCTTTTGAAGAGACCTCTAGTCTTACACATTTTCTTGTTTTCCTTTATTTCTTTGCATTGCTCACTTAAGAAGGCCTTCTTATCTGACTTTACTATTCTCTAGAACTGTGCATTCAGGTGGGTATATCTTTTCCCTTTTGCCCTTGCTTTTTGCTTCTCGTCTTTCTTCAGCTATTTGTAAAGCCTCCTCAGAAAACCACTTTGCCTTCTTGCATTTCTTTTTCTTTAGAATGGTTTTGGTCACTGCTTTGTGTGCAATGTTAGGAACCTCTGTCCCTAGTACTCCCGTGAATCTATTTGTCACCTCCACTGTATAATCATTAAAGATTTATGTCATACCTAAATGGCTTAGTGGTTTTCCCTACTTTCTTCAATTTGAGCATGAATTTTGCAATAAGAAGCTCATGATCTGAGCTCAAGTCATCTCCAGGTCTTGTTTTTGCTGATGAATAGAGCTTCTCCATCTTTGGTTGCAAAGAATATAATCCATCAGATTTCTGGTGATGCCCATGCATAGAGTCGTCTCTTGTGTTGTCGGAAAAGGGTGTTTGGTATGACCACTGTAGTCTCTTGACAAAACTCAATTAGCCTTTGCCCTGCTTCATTTTGTACTCCAAGGCCAAACTTGCCTATTCTGGGCATCTCTGATCCATGAAGGGGCTTCTGAATTTATATCACTATTTACAATGTGGGAAAACAACAGCTAAGAGATCAAAATAAAAAGTATTGCTTGAAAAGTCCTTTTTCTTATGTACTGTGGTTCTTCTTTGAACACTTTCAGATTGCACCTGTTCAATAGTGCTTTGGCAATTAATAAATCCAAACTCGCCTATTAATAAATCCATACGTGCCAATATATGGAAGTCACAAGCAAATAAATACATACTTATAATCAAACAAAAGATACATTAATCAGAAAATCCCCATGTTTTTGAAAATATTGTAATTCAGCATAACTAGAGCTATTTAAAAATAGAGGATAAGCCATTTTAAGACGTTTTTTGTTTTCTTTTTAAATTCAATTTATTTAAACTAAAATAAAACAGTTCACCCATTTCTTCCTTTATTGGGACAAATCTTTAAATGTCACATTGTTTAAATTGTTCTTTAAAATTTTAAGTATCAAATTGGTTTAAACTTTGAAGCCAATTCCTCTCCACATCTACAAATTTTAAATCACTTAGTCATTTATTGTACATGATATCTTGTATACTGAGTGCTATAACATGTGATTTATTAATTAGAAGCCATTATTAATTTACAAGAAGCTTACAAAGAAATTACTGTAAGACTTTCCTAAGAATCAAGTTACAGTTTCAAACCTTCTCTAGATAAGAGAGTCCTTTTCCTTAACGAAAAACATTAAGCTGTTTTGAATTTGCTAACATTTTAAATGTTCTTAAAAATTAACTAAAATTGCCACTTAACACTTTTTCCCTGCTATCAATTTTTTTAAATTTTATTTTATTTTTAAACTTTACAATATTGTATTAGTTTTGCCAAATATCGAAATGAATCTGCCACAGGTATACCTGTGTTCCCCATCCTGAACCCTCCTCCCTCCTCCCTCCCCATACCCTCCCTCTGGATCATCCCAGTGCACCAGCCCCAAGCATCCAGTATCATGCATCGAACCTGGACTGGCGACTCGTTTCATACATGATACTCTACATGTTTCAATGCCATTCTCCCAAATCTATTTCTCTCATGATAGTTATTTTTAATTTTAGTAACTGCCAGAAAATAAGTAAAAATAAATATAAAACACATATGGGGAAAAAACCCACATACGCCCTTTTTAATTAAGAAATACAATCTCCAAATTTCATCATTCTGATTTTATGCCTACCCAGTATATTACTTAAAAAGTGTCATATGAATGGTCTGTGCTCTAGGTCAAGTTTAAGAACAAGTTATTAGCAAACTCAATAGACAACTTTTACTGCGACCTTTATTGCCCCCCCCCCCCAAAAATGAAGATAGATCAAATGATAGGTATTAAAAATGTAAAAGTAGTTGGAGGTTATGTACAAAATATATATATAAAAAAAAAATGGTTCCAAGTACTCAACGTATTTGAATAACAAGCTACTTAAAACCACTGAAAATTAAGAAATGGAATAAAATCCCAATGTCTTGTTATATAAATGCATCTTTCATTTGGTTTCAGTTGATAATATTTAAGATTCTTTCACTCACTATTTGCTCACTGCACCCTGTATATTTTTTCTGTTAGTTGTTTTCCTGTCTTGTTTGCTAGTACCAGTTGAGAAACACCTACACAAAAAGAATACTTTGATCATGTCTGTTACTTTCACTTTAAATATGTAGCTTAAAAATATCTGTCATTTAGTCCTTGCTTATGCAGCAGGGCAAAAGAATGTGATAACTACATCTTTTCCCCTTCTATAGACTGGATATTAAATTCCCTTTTTCTATACAGTGACACAAAATCTTATTTTGAATCAGAGGATAACTGTTCTCTATTCATTATAATGCTAGATTAATAATCTCATGTATTCAATATGCTAAAATTCATTTACAGTGTATTTTAAAAACTGAAGTGTAGTTGATTCTTAATATTGTGCTAGTTTCTGGTATAGAGCAAAATGATTCAGTTGTATATTTATTTTCAGATCTTCCACAATTTCTGTATTATAGGTAATAAAAATGAATCTATATACATAACAGAAACAGAATTATAGACGTAGAGAACAAACTTATGGTTTCCAAAAGGGAAAAGGAGATGGGGGGGATAAATTAGAGTACAAGTTAAAAGATACAAACTATTATACATAAAAAAATAAGCAATAACTGTTCTTCATATTCTGTATGGCACAGGGAACGATATTCAATATCTTACAGTGCATTTTTAATTAAATATGCTTTTTCTAGATTTTAAGTTTCTGAATAATTGTCCAGGTGCTTTAAAGCAGAAACTGATCATAACATCTCTTTAATTATGGTAGCCTTGTTACTGAGCCATAATACCTAAAGTGTGACAATTCTAACCAAGCCATCAATAGCTATTTTAATTTCTTTTTTAAAATTAATTTATATTTTTATTGAAGGAAAATAGCTGAAAAATCCCGATGTCTTATCTTTAAGTTAAAAGTGAAAAGGGTACTTTACACTCTTTCAAAGTTCACTTTGAGTTCTTTGCAGTTAGCTGATGTCCTGACCTTCAAAGTATTCTTCATGGATTCTGGGCACTGCCCCATGCTCGGCCTGGCTTGACAGATACTGGGCAAGTTGTTCTCACTGGCACTCTGCCCCATGTGTTTAAGACTCGGCAGTGACATCTTTCAGCTTAGAAAACTCAGCATGAACAACTGTGCTCAAAATTCTACACAGTGACATCCAAGAAAAGTTTACTTTTGGGGAAAATAGCATATCTTACCCCTGCCAAGCCTATGAAGCTATTTCCAAACCATATATATTTCTAAAAGAGGGAAAACTACTTGCTCTTTTCAGACAAAAATAATATTCATAATGAAATATTTTCTGATCTCTAAATATATACAGGACTTAATTTAAAAACAAATCTCAAAAAACTTTTGTTTCTATCCTCTTTTGTAATTTTCATTCAGGAACTGCAAGCAAACAGTTTTATGTTGAACGGCTTATACATTTGTGCTTTTATAAGGAAGATTAAAATGGGATATAATCTTTATAAATCACTGGTTTAAAATATTCAAAAATTATTTTTACATATTCGATTAGGGAAATTTCCTGTATCTACATACAAGATAGGTACTACTTAATTTTCCTAAATTAAGCATTAAAAAATAAATGAATTTGTTTAAAAATGATCAAATGCATTTTTCTATTAATGCTAAACAATTACAAAATTAAGTATGAGTTTCACAAAGATACTGGTATTGTTTTCTTTATTGATGCTAGAGAAGACAGTTTTTGCAATACTTCATGCCAGACCTTATTATACAGTATATTCAGAAGTCAAAATACATCTAGTTTTATTGTGTCCTGATTACATAATACGGCTTCTGAGGCCACAGGCATCATGTATTTTTGAGTGCCGGATTCAGAGAGTGTTGGAGATGCAAAAGATAGCAAGTATCTGTTATTGTCTAGGAGACAATACCATTTTGCCGACTCCAACAGTCTCCATTTAAAGAATAATAGATTCCATGACCTATACCTTTTTACAAATATCAATATTAAGCCTAAAAGCCAAAATCTCCCCTTCTATTTCTGAACAAAAGAGAGTGTATATTCAAACGATAACTTAGTGGCATATCAACTCACAGAGATTTTTCATCTTTAATTTTGCTGAAAATATTTTCACATGACAACTGTATTAACCAAAATCTAGAAGCTCAATGAAAACCATGTATACTTAAGACAGAATTTTATTCTGACAGTTTTCCATAGTTTGAGGCAATCGTTATGGTGGGTGAAATACAGGTCTGAGAGTCTATCCCGTGTTTACTTTTTGGACATTCCTCATGGATCCCTTATACCACTGATATTTATTTTTTCATATATTTCCACATTTTTATATTGAGCAGATGATGTTTTTTTCACAAGTATTCCACATCAATCCTGCCACATCACTTCACATTCCTTGAGTTTGAAATTGAATGTATTCATGTGACTCATTTTGGGCAATGAAATGTGAACGAGAGAGGCGTGGGTCACTTCTGGATTGACGTTTTGAGAAAACAGCATGTGTTTCACCGCGCTCTTTTACATATTGACGATGGAGTGGAGTGGCACCTCCTGCTAGCCTTCAAACAACATGCGGCAGAACCACAAAGAGCAAGTCTTGGTTGTGTCACTGCAGCACAACTGATCAACTAGAGAATTCTTTTTAAAAAGAAAAAAAGAGCCATAAAAAGTATATGAATTGGAGAATAAAATTAATTTTGTGCATTTCAATTTTTTTTAACAAACCATTTACTTTTCCAAGACTGAATCTCCAAATCTGACTTCTCTCATGCTGTTCTCTAATAGTCAATCTCGAAAATGAATTTGAAGACTTCAAATAACCTGAATCAAGTTACACTACACAAAACTAGGCACCCACAGTCTCCCTTGAGCTTCCTTTCTCCCTCTCCTTCATAACATATAATTCTAATTTTCAGAAGGTGCTAAGAATATCTATATGTGGAAAAAGGACACTATTCTCTTAATTTTTAATTCAACTTTAAGAATATGATTTGCCTGTGTTAATAAAGGCTGTTTTTACAAAGAATGATTTGCACGAAAAATGCCCCCTTCAAATACCTGGATCTCTCACTTCTATTCTTTGAATATATTCAATTTGAAAATCTTGGAAATTACATAGTATATCAATTTAACAGAATGTTCAGAAATCATGAGACTGATAAGATACTGATTCAAATAATTTTTATTGTTTTTTTCTCCTAAAATTAACCTTATTAAAGCTGAGAAATATAATAAAATATAAAGAAAACACAGGCAAAATAAATGAATCATAAGGCCTTTTGAGGCATTGCATGGATTTTATTTGATAGCTTGCTGCACCTCAAGGGTTTTCTCCCCAAAATAAGAACATTTTAAGCTATATTATTAAAAGAACACACACTGTTTGATAATCTTCAAGCTGCTTGAATCTTTTGTAGCTAAATGGCTTTATTCCAGAGGAGCAGATAAAATTTAAGCTGATTGGAGTTATAAATATGTCAAGAATCAGTCTAAATCCATCATTAAATATCACACTACAATTTGTAATGCTCTACAAATATCAAAAAAATGTAATTTTGAAGTTTTAAAATATCAATCAAATATATTAACAGGAGAAAAGATACTGCAAACTTTAAACTAGCTAAAAACATTAGAAATATGAAATTAGCATTTAAATATATATATTAACCATGCAATTGCTTTGTATTTGGGATTATATCACATAAAGTATCAAATTCTGCTTCATAAATGTTCAGTTAAAAACAGCCTTTGACTTATTAAAAATACCTTATAAATGCAAATACATGCTTCTGAATGAATTGGTATATATTAATAATCACAAAATGTTAAAACATTTCAATTAGATACTGCTTTTAGCTTATAATCTGATTTAAACCCATTAACATTTCATTTTACATTATCAATCTTAGAATCATGTAAGTCTTTAATAATATTTTTAATTAGTACATTAAGATTATAGTTACTTTTCATATAAGAAAACTACTAACACATCACATCAAAGTTTTTTAAACCTTAGGAGGTAGGGTACTCTGGGGTGTTTGAAATAATATTTTAAATGTTTTATTTTCTACCTTTTCCCTGAATATGGCTTCATCATGAAAGGTAGTAGAGTATGCCACCTCAAAATATGCCACTTTGGCATAAGGTTTGAGTTGAAGGCAATTGAGAAGAAGCAGATAAAAGCTTTTTTTTTCTCCCTCTATTTGTCTAAATGCAAGACATAAATTTACAAAGGTAACCTTCTCCATCTCTCTACCAGAAAAACAAAAGTTAATCACTGGAGACAACTTTTGGACTCTATTAATCTGGAGAAAATATCAGAAAATCTGTACAGCAAACTTTACTAGTCAGCTTATATTTACCATTAGTTTACTCCAACACCAGAATTTATATTCCCACAATTTGCTGCCCTTGAAGGCCTAAAACTGCTTTCCTTTGTCATGTAATTGAGCACAAATATATTGTTTTTTTGTTGAAGATGCTATATGAACCACAGTTCTAAGCCATCACTCTGAATTACTCATTTGTCTCTGGATGTCTCCCATTTATACATGAGGTACACATGTTAATGAACTTGCAAATATTTCTCTTATTAGTCTGTATTTTGTTACAGGGACCCTATAGAGAACTTAGGAGGGTAAAAGAAAATTACTTTTCTTCCTCTACAAATACGTAGTAAGAAATATGAGGAATGTGCTTTCTCACTAGTATTTAGCTTATGCCTACAATGTAGGAGACCCAGGTTAGATCCCTATTGAAGAAGATCCCATGAAGAAGGAAAGGGCAACCCACTCCAGTGTTCTTCCCTGGGAAATCCTATGAACACAGGAGCCTGGTGGGCTACAGTCCATGGCGTCACAGAGTCAGACACAACTGAACAACTAACACACACATTACTGTCAGAGTGGCACTACCTAGATCCTGGATTTTATATAATTTTAAGCAGAAAATAAAACAACAGAAACCAAGGGTGTCCTCTCAAGGCCTATTCTCGCAATTTATTGGCCATATAGGTGTGTCTATTTCAAACGATTTTCAAACTTATCCCTTAAAAAAAGTGGCATAAAAAGTATCTTTGCTGGAACAGTTCCCTCAAGGTCATGCTCACCAAGTTAAATTATAATTCATTCATTCATTAATTCAATAAATATGAAACAAATACAAACTATGGTGAATCATGGAGTATGCACAGACATAATGTAGGATTCCCACTCCCAAGGCCCTACAGCATGGTTTTCAAATTACCTAAAGCATATGATGAGACTTGACATGCAAATTAGGGACATATCACTTTTTCAGTACAGTTACATCTCAGACCAACAACCTTAGATTTTATTAGATGGGAAATTACAAACCACTTATGGAACTGTGTCTACCATAGGATGAATATGGCAGCTTCCTTATTTGAGGTCTCTAATTCTCTCAAGGATCATTTCTTTGAGTCTTTATTTTCACTCTTCCCCATTCCCATCAACTTCATATAATCATAAATGGAGGAGAGAGTTGAAGGTCTAATGCATTCTCCTAGCTCCAAAGCATTATTTCTCCACTGTCTGAGAAAAAATAACTAGTAGACTGAATTGTACAAAATAAAAAATACTCAACCATTGGAGAAGGTTGACTGTTTGTTCAAAGGGCAAATTCATAAAAATCACCAAATAATCTGATGCTGTCAAGACTTTTACTAATCCACTGATATTATCATTTTATAATATTAGCAGTGTTGATTCTTGGCTCATAACCTATTTACCAACCAAAATATTATCAACAAAAACCAATAATTTTAATATGCACTGACACCAATACCCTAATCTCATTCTTTTATCCAGTCATCAAAAACTCTGATGTCCTTTAGCAACAACTCTCATAGTATAGTTCAGTCACTCAGTCGTGTCTGACTCTTTGAGACCCCATGAATCACAGCATGACAGGCCTCCCTGTACATCACCAAATCCTGGAGTTCACCCAAACTTATGCGCATTGAGTCAGTGATGACATCCAGCCATCTCATCCTCTGTCATCCCCTTCTCCTCCTGCCCCCAATCCCTCCCAGCATCAGAGTCTTTACCAGTGAGTCAATTCTTCGCATCAGGTGGCCAAAGTATTGGAGTTTCAGCCTCAGCATCAGTCCTTCCAATGAATAATCAGGACTGATTTCCTTAAGAACGGACTGGTTGGATCTCCTGGCAGTCCAGGGGACTCTCAAGAGTCTTCTCCAACACCACAGTTCAAAAACAATTATGTAAAGTTTAAAAATAAAATAAAATTTAAAACAAACAAACAAACAAAAAAAAAAAACATCAATTCTTTGGTGCTCAGGTTTCTTTATAGTCCAACTCTCACATCCATACGTGACTACTGGAAAAACCATAGCTTTGACTAGATGGACCTTTGTTGGCAAAGTAATGTCTCTGCTTTTGAATATGCTATCTAGGTTGGTGATAACTTTCCTTCCAAGGAGCAAGTGTCTTTTAATTTCATGGCTGCAGTCACCATCAGCAGTGATTTTGGAGCCCAAAAAGATAAAGTCTCTCACTGTTTTCACTGTTTCCCCATATATTTGCCATGAAGTGATGGGACCAGATGCCATGATCTTCGTTTTCTGAATGTTGAGCTTTAAGCCAACTTTTTCAATCTCCTCTTTCATTTTCATCAAGAGGCTCTTCTGTTCTTCTTCAGTTTCTGCCATAAGGTTGTTATCATCTGCATATCTGAGGTTATTGATATTTTTCCTCGCAATCTTTATTCCATCTTGTGCTTCATCCAGCCCAGCGTTTCTCATGATGCACTCTGCATAGAAGTTAAATAAGCAGGGTGACAATATACAGCCTTGATGTACTCCTTTTCTATTTGGAACCAGTCTGTTGTTCCATGTCCAGTTCTAACTGTTGCTTCCTGACCTGCATACAGGTTTCTCAAGAGATAGGTCAGGTGGTCTGGTATTCCCATCTCTTTCAGAATTTTCCACAGTTTACTGTGATCCACACAGTCAAAGGCTTTTGCATAGTCAATAAAGCAAAAGTAGATGTTTTTCTGGAACTCCTTGAGTTTTTGATGATCCAGCAGATGTTGGCAATTTGATCCCTGGTTCCTCTGCCTCTTCTAAATCTAGCTTGAACATCTGGAAGTTCATGGTTCACGTATTGCTGAAGCCTGGCGTGGAGAATTTTGAGCATTACTTTACTAGCGTGTGAGATGAGTGCAATTGTGCAGTAGTTTGAGCATTCTTTGGCATTGCCTTTCTTTGGGATTGGAATGAAAACTGACCTTTTCCAGTCCTGTGGCCACTGCTGAGTTTTCAAAATTTGCTGGCATACTGAGTGAAAAGACCTTGATGCTGGGAAAGACTGAAGCCAGGAGGAGAAGGGGATAACAGAGGATGGGATGGTTGGAAGGATCACTGACTCAATGGACATCAAGTTTGAGTAAACTCCGGGAGTTGGTGAGGGACAGGGAGGCCTGGGATGCTACAGTCCATGGGGTGGCAAATAGTCAGACACAACTGAGCAACTAACTGAACTGAACTGAAACTTTAGTATATGGAAGATTAGAGCAGGCTAAACTTCCTTAATTTGTTTTCAAAATTGTTTTAGGGATTATTGATCTTCTTGCCAATTCAAGAATAGCTTGACAATCATTATTGAAATTCATTTTTATAAAACTGGAATTGTATTATATTGAATAAATTAATATAAAAGTGGTATTTTCATGACATTCAACTTTCCTCTGCTTACACATGATATATACCTTCACATAGACTTTTTTTTTCCCTTCAGGAAAAGTAATGGATTTCCCTATAGCTCTACTAACATTCTATCTATAGTTCATTATGATTTTTATGGTTTTTTCATTTTTCTTAAAAATGGGATATTCATATTAATACTATATGTCTAAGTTTTATAAACTATAAAGGAAACTATTAACATATACTCTAGTATTCTTGTCTGGAGAATTTCATGGACTAAGGAGCTGGCAGACTACAGTCCACGGGTTTGCACATGATTGAGCAATTAATGCTTTCTTTTCATTCATTTTAGGTCCAACAAACTTGCTAAATTCATTTATTTCACAGTTGAATTTTCTATACATGTACTAATACCCTCTGGAAGTAGCAATGTTCTTTCTTCCCATTCTTTATTGTTCTGAATTATTCTTCTAGAAGTGGTTTCTGACTTCACTATATGATTCTGAATATAATCAGTGACAGAAAACATCTTGTCTAGTACCTGAATTTGAAGGAATACTTTCAATTTTTAGTGGTATTCACTGAAGTGATATTTCACAGAACACATTTTGTAAAGCAATGCTTTAACCCTAATAAAATGCAGCACTACTTACTTCTCTGCAACTCACAAACTTTAACAAATACAAGCCAGATTACTGTTTTACTTTACCAGATGTAAAATACAGTCTGTATCTACTAATGGCATCAGTGATGTGTGTGTAGTAGCATCAGTTTAAGAAACAGATTTATCAAATGCATATTACACTTGTTCTGGTCTCAACACCAGGATATTATGCTACCCATGTTGCAACTTTAAAGGCATAAAATTAAGCTTGTGGATCTAAGTAGATATATTGTCCCTGAGTTCCTCTGATACCACATGTGGTGATAAGTGTAATACCCTGTCATTATAAAATATACATTCTTAATCCAAATACAGGAGTAAAAGGAGACCACTGATGTACTCAATAGTCCAAGGAACCAAAAACAGAACAAAACACACACACACACACAAAGCAAATTCTGATTAGAGACCCAGTAGAGTCTTGACAAGCTTCAAGAGATGCCTAAACACAAAAGAGGAAAAAGAAAAAAAAAGGATGCTTTATGGAAAAATAAAGCATAATTTTGACAATCTAAGCTTATGAGAACTTCAGAAATACACAGCATGTAAATTCTTACAGAATGGAATGCCTATGTCTGAAGGAAATTCACATAAACAAACAAAAAAAATAAGGCAAACAAGGAAGGAACACTGGAATAAAAAAAAAAAAAAGGATTCTGATATTGGATGTACAGCCCACAGGAAAATTATTTCAGAAAGTATTTTTTCAGCAAACATACATAACATTGAGAGTGCCACCTCGAAAGGCAAATCCTGTGGAGCCATAAAACAGGAGTGGAGTGGGGAGGTTGTAACTGGTGGTGAAATTAAAGTCCAATGCTGTAAAGAACAATATTGCATAGGAACCTGGTTTGTGAGGTTCAAGAATCATCATAATTTGGAATGTGGTCATACAGGAGGTGGCCAGCGTGAACATTGACATTATAGGAATCAGTGAACTAAAATGGATGGGAATGGGCAAATTTAATTCAGATGACCATTATATCTACTACTGTGAGCAAGAATCCCTTAGAAGAAATGGAGTAGCCCTCAAAGTTAACAAAAGAGTCCCCAATGCAGTATTTGGGTGCAATCTCAAAAATAATAGAATGATCTTGGATCATTTACAAGGCAAACCATTCAATATCACAGTAATCCAAGTCTATGTCCCAACCTCTAATGCCAAAGAGGCTGAAGATGAACCATTCTATCAAGACCTAAAAGACCTCCTAGAATTAATACCAGAAAAGAACACATGTTCTTTTCATCATAGGGGACTGGAATGCAAAAGTAGAAAGTTAAATCATACCTACAATAATAGGCAAGTTTGGCCTTGGAGTACAAAGTGGAGCACTGGTCATAGCAATTGACCTCCTCCAACAACACAAGAGATGACCCTACACAGGGACATCACCAGATGGTCATTACTGAAATCAGATTGACTATATTCTTTGCAGCTGAAGATGGAGAAGCTCTATACAGTCTGCAAAAACAAGACATGGAGCTGACTGTGGCTCAGATCATCAGCTCCTTATTGAAAAATTCAGGCTCAAATTGAAGAAAGCAGGGAAAAGCACTAGGCAATTAAGGTATGGCCTAAATCAAATCCCTTATGATTATACAATGGAGGTTATTAACAGATTCAAGGGACTAGATCTGGTAGACAAGTGTCTGAAGAACTGTGGATGGAGGGCTGTAATACTGTACTGGAGGTGGTGACCAAAACCATCCCAAATAAAAAGAGATGCAAGAGGGCAAAGTGGTTGTCTGAAGAAGGCTTACAGATAGCTGAGAAATGAAGAGGAACAAAAGGTGAAGGAGAAAGGGAAAGATACACCCAACTGAATGCCGAGTTCCAGAGAAGAGCAAGGAGAGAGAATAAAGCATTCTTAAGTGAACAACTCAAAGAAAGAGAGGAAAACAATATAATGGGAAAGACTACAGATCTATTTAAGAGAACTGGAGGTATTAAAAGAATATTTCATGCAAAGATAGGCACAATAAAGGACAAAACCAGCAAGGACCTAACAGAAGTAGAAGATATGAAGAAAAGGTGGCAAGAGTACACAGAACTGTACAATAAAAAGCTCTTAATGACCCAGATAACCATGATGTGATCACTCACCTACAGCCAGACATTTTGGAGTGCGAAGTCAAGAGGGCCTTAGAAAGCATCACTATGAACAAAGTTAGCGGATGTGACAGAATTCCAGCTGAGCTATTTCAAATCCTGAAAGATGATGCTGAAAAGTACTGCACTCACTATGCCAGCAAATTTGGAAAACTTATCCGTGGTCACAGGACTGGAAAAGGTCAATTTTCATTCCAATCCCAAAGAAAGGCAATGCCAAAGAATGTTCAAGTTACCATAGAACTGACTCATTTCACATGTCCGCAAGATACAGTGTATACGCACACACATACCATATATAAATACACACACACACACACACACACACAGTGGAACATTACTCAGCCTAAAAAATAATGAAATAACGCCATTTGTAGCAACATGAATGGACCTAGAGATTATCATACTAAGTTAAGGGAATCAGAGAAAGGCAATGCAAGTATCATATGACTCACTTATATGTAAAATCTAAAAAGATGACACAAATGAAGCTATTTGCAAATGAGACTCACAGACTTAGGGAAACAAACAAACAAACAAACAAACTTATGGTTACCAAAGGGGAAACGTGGCTGGGAGGGATAAACTAGGAAGTTGAGATTAACATAAGCACATACTATATATAATCTAGATAATTGAAAATAATATACTGTATAGCACAGGTAACTCCACTCACTACTCTGCAATAATCTATATGGGAAACAAATATGAGAAATAGATTATAATTAAACCACTTTGGTATACTCTTGAAACTAACACAACACAGTAAATCAACTAAATTCCAATATAAAATAAAAATGCAGAATATATGTATGTACATATAAAAACAGAAAAAACTACCTAAAAATAAAAAAAAATCACAGTTCTAAAAGCACAGTGCAAATCAGAAATAAAATACTTACTAATGTGGCAGAACTAAAAAGCAAATACAAATCAAATCTGTAAGTGTCAGTAAGCCTGCCTATGACACTGTTAGGATGTGAGATGATTTAAAAGAAGCATTACTTTCATGGAACACCAGGAAAATTATGATAATATAAAAATTATGATTATATATGGAAATATAAAGAGTATTTCATGCAAAAAAAAAAACACAATTTCTTACGAGTGGAATTCTGCTGAACTTTAAAGACACATTAATTTCTGAGAATAAACAAAAAGTGTGAACAGGGGTAAATGGAGGTGAAATCTGCCAAAGAGAATTTATAAGATCAGAAAGAGAGCAGTTGAACTATTAGTGATACAGGGTGTGATAGATAGGACCCAATCAAAACTGAAGGATTTCCTCTTGCAAGATGAACTTACTTGAGAAACCATCCTCATCCCTACCCCTTTAAACTGCTCTACGTTGTATTTTAATTGTTTAATAAATAACATTAATCAACATTTTTGAAAAGGAAAATATACCTGTAACCAATTGCCTTCAAATGTTTGAAATATTTTCCCATTACCAGGGCTTCCCTGATAGCTCAGTTGGTAAAGAATCCATCTGCAATGCAGAAGATGCAGGTTAGATTCCCCGGTCGGGCAGATCCACCGAAGAAGGGATAAGCTACCCACTCCAGTATTCTTGGGCTTCCCTTGTGGCTCAGCTGGTAAAGATCTGCCTGCAATGTGAGAGACCTGGGTTCGATCCCTGGGTGGGGAAGATCTCCTGGAGAAGGGAAAGGCTACCCACTCCAGAATTCTGGCCTGGAGAATTCCATGGACTGTTGCCCGCAAAGAGTTGGACACAACGGAGCTACTTTCACTTTAACTTTCTATCAGGTGTTAGAGTTAAAGCAATATTGTAGAAATTACTGTATTTTTGGTTCATTGTATGTATGTATCATATATATGACAATAATATATATGATATCATAGTTATATATTATACTATATAATACCATATATGTATTCTATATATGTATATACCATATATATATGAAAATTCTCCAAGCCAGGCTTCAGCAATATGTGAATCATGAATGTCCAGATGTTCAAGCTGGTTTTAGAAAAGGCAGAAGAACCAGAGATCAAATTGCCAACATCTTCTGGATCATCGAAAAAGCAAGAGAGTTCCAGAAAAACATCTACTTCTGCTTTATTGACTATGCCAAAGCCTTTCACTGTGTGGATCACAACAAACTGTGGAAAATTCTGAAAGAGATGGGAACATCAGACCACCTGACCTGCCTCTTAAGAAACCTGTATACAGGTCAGGAAGCAACAGTTAGAACTGGACATGGAACAACAGACTGGTTCCAAATACGAAAAGGAGTACGTCAAGGCTGTATATTGTCACCCTGCTTATTTAACTTATATGCAGAGCACATCATGAGAAATGCTGGGCTGGATAAAGCATAATCTGGAATCAAGATTGCCGAGAGAAATATAAATAACCTCAGATATGCAGATGACACCACCCTTATGGCAGAAAGTGAAGAAGAACTAAAGAGCCTCATGATGAAAGTGAAAGAGGAGAGTGAAAAAGTTGGCTTAAAGCTCAACATTCAGAAAACAAAGATCATGGCCTCTAGTCCCATCACTTCATGGCACATAGAAGGGGAAACAGCAGAAACAGTGGCTGATTTTATTTTGGGAGGGCTCCTAAATCACTGTAGATGGTGATTGTGGCCATAAAATTAAAAGATGCTTACTCCTTGGAAGGAAAGTTAGGATCAACCTAGACAGCATATTAAAAAGCAGAGACATTACTTTGCCAACAAAAGTCTGTCTAGTCAAGGCTATGGAGAAGGAAATGGCAACCCACTCCAGTGTTCTTGCCTGGAGAATCCCAGGGATGGGGAAGCCTGGTGGGCTGCCGTCTATGAGGTCGCACAGAGTTGGACACGACTGAAGCAACTTAGCAGCAGCAGTCAAGGCTATGGTATTTCTAGTAGTTATGTATGGATCTGAGAGTTGGACTATAAAGAGAGCTGAGCACAGAAGAATTAATGCTTTTGAACTGTGGTGTTGGAGAAGACTCTTGAGAGTCCCTTGGAATGCAAGGAGATCCAACCAGTCCATCCTAAAGGAGATCAGTCCCAAGTGTTCACTGGAAGGACTGATGCTAAAGCTGAAACTTCAATACTTTGGCCACCTGATGCAAAGAGCTGACTCAATTGAAAAGACCCTGATGCTGGGAAAGATTGAGGGCAGGAGGAGAAGGGGACAACAGAGGATGAGATGGTTGGATGGCATCACCAACTCGATGGACATAAGTTTGGGTAGGCTCTGGGAGTTGGTGATGGACAGGGAGGCCTGGCGTGCAGCAGTTGATGGGGTCACAAAGAGTCAGACACGACTGAGTGACTGAACTGAACTGAACTGACCATATGTGTGTGTGTGTGTGTGTGTATGTGTGTGTGTGTCTTATATGAAGACTCATACGTACGGCCAACTACATGCCCTTATTCTTTTGTTGTTGTTTAGTTGCTAAGTCGCATCTGACTCTTTTATGACACCATGGACTGTAGCCTGCCAGGCTCCTCTGTCCATGAGATTTCCCAAGCCCGAATACTGGAGTGAGCTGCCATTTCCTTTCCCAGGGGATCTTCCTGAGCCAGAGATCAAACCTGTGACTCCTGCTTGCCAGGAATATTCTTTACCACTGAGCCACCTAAGAAGCCACTCTTACTCTTTTACTGGGTAATTCTATTCCCAAATTCATCAATTAAATGACCTGAAAAACAGGAATATACTGTTAATTTTTTCCTCTCCCCATCTATCAATTGAAGAAATGTATTCAATCCCTACATATGCCAAACACAGGGCTAAGTGTGAGAAAAAAGGTGAATATAAGTTTTTATATTCAAAAAGCTTGTAGTTAGAACAAATCAGTCAGGAGGACTGTAATTATCATACCTTATGGCAAACGCAGTAACAGCCCATGCCCTAATGATTATTTAGGCACAGGAAGAAAGCTTTCTATTTTTATCTCATTCTTAATGATAATTGCTTTCAAGTGGTTAAGGAAAGCTTTTTGGATTAAAGAATATCTATCTGAATCTAAGAAGTCAAGAAGGATTCATCGAGCAAGGGAGAACAGTGGAAGAATTACAGACTGAGGCAATAGTAAGAAAAGCAATACGGTATATACAAATAACAAGATGTGCTCAGAGTAATAAAGCAGATCAGCGCTTTTGGTGCATGTATTTTCTGGCATGGGTTGGTAGTTATGTGTGTGCTGAAATCAGTGGTGGTGAAAAGAGTTGGAGAGATTTCAAAGACGAAATCAAAGAGAGAAAGAGATGATCAAATTTGACTCAATAGAATTTTATATGATGAACAGCCTTAATCAAATCTGATTTATAGCTCAGTTGGTAAAGAATCCCCCTGCAATGCAGGAGACCCCAGTTAGATTCCTGAGTTGGGAAGAGCCCTTAGAGAAGGGATAGGCTATCCACTCCAGTATTCTTGGGCTTCATCTTGTGGCTCAGCCGGTAAAGAATCCGCCTGCAATGTGGGAGACCTGGGTTCAATCCCTGGGCTGGGAAAATCCCCTGGAGAAGGGAAAGGCTATGCACTCCAGAATTCTGGCCAAGAAAATTCCCTGGACCGTACAGTCCATGGGGTTGCAAAGAGTCGGACACAACTGAGAGACTTTCACTTTTGTTTGTTGAATTATGGACCTCTCCCTCCTCCTGATAAATGAATTATATTTCCAAAAATCACAAAATAAGAGGTCAATAATTATGTCATACATCACAGAATGACTGAAAAAATGGTACTTTATTTTTTTTTAATCAACTGCTCTAGTGTAGGTGTGAGAGCTAGATTTGAGGAATATACAATTAAAAGGAATTAGAGGACTCTACTATAGATGCAAATTAGTCTTCATGGGAATTTATTCTAGAACCATCTCCAGGGATACTAAAATGGTAGAGTGGAATAAACAATTTTATGAATAGTGATTGTGAACTGAGGGTGACAGAAGGATCAAGGATAAATTCAAGTTTCTAATTTCAGTACTAGAAATGAAACAGCTCAGAGACTGCATATAGAAAGCATTATAAATACAATATTTAAATATGAAAACTAAACAATAGGACATACCAGTAAGTGATGCAGTTATAGAGCTAATCTTGTTTGACAGTTTAAAGTAAACAGTGATCAGAATACGTATTAAGTATTATGTCAATGTTGTTTGCTTTGAAAAAGCCAGGTGACAAATTTTAAAAAGATTAAGTTTACTGTTGGTACTCTATTATTCTCAGGTAAAGATGGGTAGAAAGGACTAATTTTAAGCAATCATGATCATTACAGACACATTTCCTAGGAAATTTACTCATCTCAAACAACATGTTCTATAGTGGGCACTGTGTAAAATACAGTGTAAACCCTGTGGTAGTGATAGAGGAGGATATGAGATACCGATTTAAACAAATTCACAGTTTTGAATGAAATGAAATTGCATCAACAAGAATTCCTTGCCCAAAGTCTAAATTACCTACTCAATGTGCTTGCTGAACATCTGGTTTTCTCTTCTTATGGTTTCCCAGTAATTGGCAGTTACGCAGCACTATATGAAGCTGGGCTTTAAGAAATCCTTGAGCATTCGTTGAGTCTAGTTACCTGGAGTTATGCTCCTCAGTTTGCTGGAAGTAAGTGCTCCAGTTCCTTGGGTACCTCGCAGTCATACAGGCTGCGAGGGGCACTGGGACAGTGCCTTCTAGAGGAGGACGGAAAGGTCGCTACACCAGGCACTGAGCACACTTCACAGACTGCTGCCAGGTTTCCCTCTAGATGCCCATCAGCCACAGTCTAGATTGATGTGTACAGACTTTGAAGGGCCTTCTCCAGTGCTTCCTCTAACAGAGGGTGTTTGGGCAAAGAAACCAAGCTGACCATTTTCAGGAGTAAACTGGTTTTCTCCTAATTTTCTCTTTCACTCAGAAGTTAAACTTAGTCTTTCCCTACTAAAGAAAGCTACCCTCAGAGGAAACAACTATCACTCAAAGATGAAATGTTAAAATAGCAACCAATTAATGAACCAACAAAACCCACAGAAATATATGTGTGTGTGGGGGTCAGTTCTAGCTTTCACCAGTCACTCCTATCTTTATGTGGTAAGGAAATACAACTGACACTGTTTACACATGAAGATATATATATATATTTCTGTTTCCTCTAACATTTATTAAGCATGAACTTAGTACCAGGAATTGCACTTTAATGTTGTCTCATTTTAGCATTACAACAATCTCGGGGTATAATTCCGCTTACTTTATAACTACAGAAAATTGAAAGTGTAAGTCACTCAGTCATGTCTGACTCTTTGCGACCTCGTGCACTATACAGTCCATGGAATTCTCCAGGCCAGAATACTGGAGTGGGTAGCCTTTCCCTTCTCCAGGGGATCTTCTCAACCCAAGGATCAAACCCACGTTTCCTGTATTGCAGGCGGATTCTTTACCAGCTGAGCCACAAAGGAAGCCCTAATGAGATGCAAAAGCGCTGAGAGTGAGAGCTCCATTCATTATCCCCTCTTAGTTGCAAGGACTAAATCTGAACTAGGGCTAGGATTCTTGGCAACCCACTCCAGTACTCTTGCCTGGAAAATTCCACAGACTGAGGAGCCTGGTAGACTACAGTCCATGGGGTTGCAAAGAGTCAGACACAACTGAGCAACTGCACTTCACTTATCCTAAACACATTGCCATCGCCTGGGGACCTATGAGAAATTTTAAGCAGAAGAGCATTTTAGAAGCTGAGAGGTATGTGTAATGCAGACGGCCCCCTGCTTAAACACAACTCATACACATGTTCGTATACATTCACATCCATACTCAAGCGAAACTTCACTTGAGTGAAACTTCCTGTAAGAAAGGAAGTTTCACTCAAGTGAAACTTCCCCAGGGATCAAGAGAACACAGGTCATTACTTTAAAGAGAATCCACCTACAGAGATATTTTAAAATTTCTGCTTTTAAAGGCATGTAAAGCCAGTGACTCACCTTTCCCTTAATATTATACTATTTTAAAAATAGATTCTAAACATTTACTGATACACTCTTGGTTTAACATGCCTCAAAAATACTCTTCAAAGTAACTGAAACTAATTTGTTTATTCTCAAGAATTCCATGATATAGTTTAACCAACAATGCCTGATTTCCAAAAAGGCTACATATATGTTGAGATTCTCTAAGAAGGCATGGGAAATGGGAGAGAGTAACTCCTAGAAAAAAGGAAGGAAGATCAATAAATATTGCACATAAATATGTATGATATAGTAAAGGCTACCCAATAATGTATCACCCATTAAATGTTAATTTCAAATGATACTCAAGATCTTTTATATATATTTAACTGCCAAGTAATCAATATGCTTCTGTAACTATTCCAATGTATAAAAGTTTCTAATAAATTATCACAATGAAATATCCCAAAATAAAACTCTATAAATCAACCCTGTATAATAGTATTCATTTCAAATACTTAAACAAAATATTGACAAGTTAAAGTTCCTTTCAGTTTTCATTTTCAACATTAGATTCTGTTTCAAAAATAGTCATTTTCACCTTTCATTCTTACATATAAACATATAATTATAAAAATAATTACTGTACTTGAAGAGAATAAAAATTGGGGAATTCAAGATTCAAAGCAATATTATTATTACTTGCATCAGTAGAGAAGATATGCTGGCCTGAAATACTAAAGAGGTTTCCCTGATGGTTGGCTCAGTGGTAAAGAATCTGCCTGCCAATGCAGGAGATGTGAGTTTGACCCCTGGGTCAGGAAGATGCCTTGGAAGAGGAAATGGCAACCTACTCCAGTATTCTTGCTTGGGAAATGCCATAGACAGAGGACTTGGCAGGCTACAGTCCATGAGGTCTCAAAAGAGTCAGAGATAACTTAGTGACTAAGCCAACAACAAAATCCTAAAGAACTAAATTTTTTTCTCTCTCTCCTTCCCTCCTACCCTCCTTCCTTCTGTTCCCAAGAACTGTAATATTATATTTAGAATATTTCAGAGATTAATAACTCTTTTTAATGATATGTTCAACTCAGGTTTACAGATAAGATGTAAAATACAGAAGAAAAGCAACGCATCTTTCTTAATATGGACTTAATGTCTTTGCACAGCTGAAACTTTCTTACAGGAAATACAATATAGCAAGTGACAAACACCTAATTCTCCACTCAAAACCTACAGAAACTCAGCTTGGCTTCCCAGTAACTTCCAGTCCCTTGCTTTGATTTTTGAACTCACTGTTTCTCCAACCTTTTCTGGACTATATCCAATTTATAGGCTTTGTCTATTAATTTGCAACAAACCCAGTTTGTCTCCAGGATGGGTAAGGGTATGGATTGAACCTTTCTATACAAATAGCACAGCATGCCTTTCCCAATTTCTAGCCAGTTGCACCTGCCACTCCAGTCTCTTGTTGCTGCTGTTAATGCATTGTGCAGCTGTGCCATCTAGTTCCAAAATTCCCTCCTTCCTCAGTGTGTCGGCATCCTACAATGAAAAGAAAGCTTTCTTTTGATTAACAGACAATGACTATTTCTGAAGGCACTATCCGAGTTTACTAAATAATTTGTTCCTAACCAGAATAAGCGGAGAAGGTGATGGCACCCCACTCCAGTACTCTTGCCTTGAAAACCCCATGGATGGAGGAGCCTGGTGGGCTGCAGTCCATGGGGTTGCGAAGAGTCGGACACAACTGAGCGACTTCACTTTCACTTTTCACTTTCATGCATTGGAGAAGGAAATGGCAACCCACTCCAGTGTTCTTGCCTGGAGAATCCCAGGGACGGGGGAGCCTGGTGGGCTGCCGTCTATGGGGTCGCACAGAGTCGGACACGACTGAAGTGACTTAGCAGCAGCAGCAGCAACAACCAGAATAAGACACTATACTACATGTTGGTAGATATGCTAGTTAAATCAAAACACCTGTTCAGATATATCCCAAATAGTTTGGAATATTGATTAGCAAGGATCCAAGAAAATAAAATTCCATTTGCTTTCTAATAATGTATTTAGAATTTTGTACACTCTACTGGAAAGAAATGTAGATTTGAGCTCTACAATGATACCTTAAATGATACCTTAAATGATACCTTACCTTAAAACAGGGAGAATTCAGATTTGCTCTGGCAACAAAGACACAGGAATCCTAGATTATTTTAATCCATTTTCAATAAGAAGACATTGTGAAATCAGATTCTAGTCCTATAAGTACTGATATATTTTACATCCACTTTTTATTCAGGGGTGCTTCTGAACATCTTACTCCAAAGTATGGGATGTTAAACAGGGTTTGTTTTAAAAGACTCTGCAAATTGCATCCTCATTTCTAGAGACCAGAGAAGGTCTCAGAAGCTGTAGCTATTCTGCCTTTTATCAGATTCTTTGCAATCTGTTAGTTTCCTTCTATTGTAAAATTACTGACTTAAAATTATGGTTAGCATTTCATCTCCACCCGCGCCCCCACCTCCTCCACCCCTGGCCAGGATATCAGCTCTGTAATTCTTCTCTGGTGTTTCAACTTCCTTACTTTTTGTCTTTTAGTTGAATTTTCAGTTGATTTTCTATT
Organism: Bos indicus; assembly: GCF_029378745.1. NCBI lineage: Eukaryota > Metazoa > Chordata > Mammalia > Artiodactyla > Bovidae > Bos > Bos indicus. The sequence continues at coordinate 21,604,955 of NC_091776.1, read as the reverse complement.
TTGCTTACTCTATCCTTTTTGCTCTATATTCTGTAGTTTCCTTCAGTTACATCTTCTAGGCTGTCAGTTCTTAAATCATTTGTAGTACCTAAGAACTCTTTTGCTTAGTGAGTTGTTTCCTTTCTATGAAAGTGAAAGTTGCTCAATCGTGTCCAACTCTTTGAGACTCCATGGTCTAAACAGTCCATGGAATTCTCCAGGCCAGAATACTGGAGTGGGTAGCCTTTCCCTTCTCCAGGGGATCTTCCCAACCCAGGATAGAACCCAGGTCTCTCACATCATGGCAGGCAGATTCCACAAGGGAAGGCCTTTCTTTTATAGCACCCATTTATATTTTCATATAGATGCAAAAAACTTGTAAAACACTTTAAGCATACTAATAGGAGTACTTTAAAATTTTCCTTTTCCCCCTGAATTATTTCAGTGTTTTGAGAGGATGCATGCTCTGTTTTAATTTTTTTTGTTGTTGTTTTTCTTTATTTCCCTCAGCAGAAAGTAAGAGCGCCTGGCGACATTCCCACTTCTTACTCTCCGCAACATTCACAGCTTGCCACCAATGTCTGCCTTGGGACCATTAGGGCCAATTGCATCATGGCTTTTATTTCTGTTTATCTGATAGTAAAAGCAGCTCAGAATTCTCTTACCACCTATTATACCCTGGTTCTGATCCACTTACAACTCTAGGGATCACTCTGGTGATCACTCCTCTGATTACATTTCTTATCAATCTTTCATTTCCTTAGAACAAACCCAAAATTCTTTTAGACTGAATTTAGGAACTCATTGCCTATCATCAGCAAATCTCTTATAACAGCAGGCACTTTTGAGAACATGCCCTTTGCCTCTTGCTCAATCTGAAGTCTAAGTTTCCTTATAACAGTCCTACTTATGCTGACTTCTCATATGCAAATCACACTGAGGTGTGTTCTCTTCTTATTTCAACTGCTAATCATTTAAATCATTCACCCCTTTTTCTGTGAGAATAGCCAACTTTGATTCTAATACCATAAAACTCTACCAACCGATTCCTTTGCAGCCGGTCACTGAAACTTGGGCATTTTATTACCGGGCTCATTGTCACTCTCTCCACCACTAATCCTATCACTATTCCTGGTTATTTCAATATACTAGTACTAGACTCTAGTAGATTATTTTCCCAATAACCTGACTTATTAGCTTCTTGGCCTCCTCTCTTTCATTTCTTGACCTCCATTCCATTTATTCCCCTGATCAGATCACATTGTAGATCTTGTCTTTACTAGTAACTACAATTCCTGAAAAATCTTAGTTTCAATTTCTACTCTTTATTCCACCAACTCTCATTTTTCCAGCTCTTGCTCTAGAAATTTAACTCCATCAGTTCTTCCACATCAGTGTAACCTACAGAATTTAGTTTCTTTCAATTTTCCAATGTATTCTGTCCTATCAGGTTGTCACTTCTAGTTTAATTCCATAGTCAGCGATAAGCATCACTTTCTCATACTTTTCACCAATGTCCCCCCTTCCATAATTTGGCTCGCTTGTCTAAATCATAACCTTAATTAATTTTTTAACCCCTCTCCTATTTTCTGTAGAGTTAAATGTGACTGAAAACTATAACCAGCTGATTAACTCACATATGATTAGTATTTACTGACTTTAATGATGTCTACTGTGCCAAAATTATAACAGTTTATTTACTTATGCTCCTAGCTGAATACTCTTTCCACTCTCTTCAAATCTCCAATATCTTCTACCTAATTCTTACCCTGAGTTGATAATTTTACTTCCTATTTCAAAAAAATATTAGCAATCTCAAATCAATCTATCACAACCACATTATGTTACCTGTATGGCATCCATGCCTAAATACTCCACTTTTTTTCTTTCACCACAAAAGAAGTGTCTCTGTTCTTGACTTTGGTTAAGCATCCACTTGTGCACTGCATGACATATTCTTATACTCATATTACTTGGGCAGCTTTTCTTTTTGCATCAGATAGTTTTCCTTTTCTGCTGTATTATTTCCATGAGTTTGCAAATACGCTGTTATTTTTCCTGTTAAACAAAAAGTGAAACAAAAGAAACCCTTTTCTTGCCCTCAATTAACTGTCTAGCTAGCTTCACATTTCTTTATTAACTCTGTAAGTGAGCAGTCTGCTTTAGGTAACTCCAATTCTCCTCTCTCTCTCTTTTTTTTTTTTTTTTTGCTAACACCAGTTCTTTACTTAAACATTTCATGAAAACTGATTCCTATCAAGTTATTGCATGACTCTTCCAGTTGAACTGCTCTAGACAAAGCTTTCCTTGACATGCATCCCTATGAATGTGACTTTAGGGTTCCCAGCATCAGTCTCTATCCCAGCTTCTTGAATCTGGACTGTTTCTGTAACAAGAACCTAAGGCTGTTACTATTCGCTTTGGGAATATGAGGTAGAGGAAGGCTGTAAAGACCACAAATAGACTATTGGTGGAAACTGAAGAACTGTGAAGAAACATATGTACAGAATATAAACTACATATTTATCAATATGTAATATTTGTTTTCACTGATCTTGCTGCTTTTTTGAACTTCAGTTCATCTTAGACTGTGAGCCTGTAGAAGCTGGATTATAACTATATCTGTTCTAGTACTTTCTTCCAGTTTTTAACCACCTTAAGTGGAGCATTCAGGATCTTGCCTCTGGGCACTTCCTCATCTCTGCCCATTTGTGCTTCCTTTTTAGACAGACCAAGTGGGATGATTCTACCTACAGTCACATCTGTTCAACTCCTCCAAAAGAGAAGTTGAGCTTCAGAAAACTACATACAGCTCATCTTTGCTCAGCATTTTCTTTGGAAGAAAAGATGTAATAGTATAAAGGGTTGTAAATTAAGATGAAAAAAGGGAACTTTGCAAGCGAGGGTATTGGTAATGGACACAGGACAGCTGAAGCACTGGAAAAAGAATCAAAGCAAAGCAAGTGAAGCTACAGAGCAAATAATCATGTCACATCAAAACTACCAATAGTTTTATATCTTAAAATGACATGAACTTTAATATACTGGAATCCTTAAAATCAATGCCTAACCTTGAAAAATGGCTATAGATTTTTGAATAGATATACAGAAGACAAGCAGAATTAGATACTTTAAGCTCCATGGGGATGGACACTGTGTTTTTAAAATCTTTGTCTTCCCAGCAGCCAATCGAACTATTTGCATAATAGTGATTCAATAAATATCTGTTGACTATGGATGGATGAATATATGTTAAAAGCTCTCAATCTTTATATAAAAATTAGGCTGGGAAGAAGAAACTTTCATATATGTTTGAGAAGTAAGTAATATAGCTTGACTAGAGTCTAGGTGGTAATAAAGGGATCAAGCTTGAAAGGGAGTAAGACACTGCTATTATATTAATATCATCTCAATGCATAATATAATCAATAGAAGATAAGTACTACCTAAGAGACTTAAGGGATGATAATTTTTTAGGAAATGAGAGTCTTAGCTTTGTAATAGAGAGTGCATATTTAGGGAATTGATACACTTTTAAGTGTATCTCAGATCACACCACTACACACAAGCATTTTCATACTATGAATAAGGTTATATTTTCCTTGTATAAATAATAAAAGCTTACTTTATTTGAGGAACAATTTTTTACTTTCTTTGAGGAACAGTTTCTAATTTAGTCAAAAATAACCAAACAAAATAATGACATGTCTGAAAAGGAAAAGAATCAATGGAAAATATATAATTAACAGAATATCCATATAATGTACTGATGAGACACAGACTTTTCAATACTTCAAAAGACTACATTCATAAACATGAATTGTTTCTTAAAAGCCAAATGGAATTTTAAATATAAATACTAAAAATTAAAACCTCAATAGATGGAGGGGTGGTTAATGTCTGGTTATATACTGATAAGTTGAAAGAGTAAACTTGAAAAAAAAAGAAAATATGCAAAATGAAAATCAGAGATGTAAAGTTAGAAATGAGGAGAAAACATACACAAATGTGAGATAATAAATGCATTTGATTCCCAGAAATAAAAAAAGTGCATCATATAGGAATTATATATAAAGTGATATTTGCTAGGTCTTTTCTTAAGTAGCAAATGAAGCATAATTTCTAAGCAAGTTCAAACAAACAAAACAGCAACAAAAAAACTATGCCTAGATATACCAAAATAAAACTACTGAAAACAAAAATAAAGAGTAGATAATAAAAACAGCAAGAAAAATAAAGTCATATTATCTTCAAAGAAGCAATACTAAGACTGAGAGCTGATTCATAGCAAAATTGAAAAAAATCAAAAGATGATAGAAAAAGATCCCTCTAAATGTTAGAAGAAGAAAAAAAGCTGCCGATCTAGAATTTAATAACCAGAGAAAATAACTTTCCAAAGTAGAAGTAAAATGAAATAATTTTCAGAGAACAAAAACTAAGAAAAGTATGTCACCAGCGTGTGCCACATGTTCAGTTGTTCCCACTCTTTGTGACCCCGTGGATTGCAGCCTGCCAGGCTCCTCTCTTCATGGGACTTTTCAGGCAAGAATACTGGAGTGGGTTGCCAATTTGCCCCTCCAAGGGATCTTCCTAACCACAAGATGCAGGGATCAAACCTGTATCTCCAACATCTCCCGCAATGCAGGAGGATTCTCTACCCACTGGGCCAATTAAAGACAGGCAAAGTGGTTTAAATATCCATGCTTTTTTCTGGGAAGAGGTAAAGTACTACCTTACATTAAGGTTGACAGATCCAGTATGACTTTGTAAATTCCAGGATAACTGCTAACTGAATAACAGAAAAGTGAATATTTAATAAGCTAGTTAATAGGGGAAGATAAGCAAAAATGTAATGTTTCAAAAAAGAATGCATTAAAAGGAAAAGCAGAATAGTAGAACAAAAAAGCAAATAACATAATAGACTTAAACCCAAATAATTATATAATAACTTCACAATATGAATGAGCTAATGCTTCATTTAGAAGATTATCAGTCTTAAAAACACTGAATGAATGTATTTTGTTTATTTATTTATTTTTTTAATTTAATTTTATTTTTTTAACTTTACAATATTGTATTGGTTTTGCCATATCTCAAAATGAATCCGCCACAGGTATACATGTGTTCCCCATCCTGAACCCTCCACCTTCCTCCCTCCCCATACCATCCCTCAAATATAAGGATACAGGAAGGTTGAAAGCAAAATAAGGGAAAAGATATGACAGAAACTTTTTCCAAAAGAAAGCTGCTAGTGCTGTTTTAATAACATATAATACAAAACAGGTTCTAAAGCAAAAATAAGATTCTCTATAGTGATCAATGTTGAAATTACTGGAAATATATAATTTTAAATTTCTGTGCACTTGATCATAGAAGGCAATAGCACCCCACTCCAATACTTTAGCCTGGAAAATCCTATGGACGGAGAAGCCTGGTAGGCTGCAGTCCATGGGGTTGCTGAGAGTCGGATACAACTGAGCAACTTGACTTTCACTTTTCACTTTCATGCATTGGAGAAGGAAATGGCAACCCACTCCAGTGTTTTTGCCTGGAGAATCCCAGGGACGGGGGAGCCTTGTGGGCTGCCGTCTATGGGGTCACACAGAGTGGGACACGACTGAAGTGACTTAGCAGCATGCACTTGATAATATAACCTAGAATAGTATGCATACAGTAGCATCAAAATACCTAAAGCAAAAATTGCAACAAAAAGAGAATTAAGAAAAATCATCTTTATGAGAGGAGTTTTTTAAACTTATAATTGCCCAGTAACTGACTGGACAAGCTGACAAAAAGAAAGGCAAGAAGATGTGCTCAATACAATAAACAAAACTGACTTTTAGTCATGTCATACATCCACTTGGCATTTGTGGACACCTCAATAGAAGACCACAGAATGCACACTCTTCAAATATTCACAGGATATTTCCAAAATTTAACTGTATGCTAGGACATAAAAGAGTAAATTTTAAAAATGATAAAGGGTCAAAGTTACACAGAGTAGATTCTCATAATGTAAATACAAAATAATAAAAAAAAAGAAATTCCCATGCATTTAGAAATTAAGCAACATATGTTTCAAAAACAAGTAGATCAAAAGTGTCGGGAGAGTTTGTAATTTCCTTGCAACAAAAATTTGAAGTGACAGACAGACCAGCCTTACAACCCTCAGACAGACCAGTGTTACAGCTCCATGTTACAGCTCAGTTTTATTTAGAAAGTAAAGGAAAATACATCCTCGAGGCCTGACGGCATGCAGACCCAAAAGATGCAAAAAGAGAGGCCCCCAGCCCAATTCTGGCTCCTCTTTTTTACATTTTGTCTCCTCCCCCTGGGCCTGCCCTATGTAAATTGGGCTATCCAGGAGTGCTGTTTGTTCTACCTGAGATCCTCACTCTGGTCCTTGGACCTTCCTGTGTTCTATTTTTGCAAGCTTTTCCCTTCCTTGTCTTTTAGCCACCACCATTCTGGACTCCTTTTTCCTATTCTAACTACCTAACAGAAGAAAACACTATGATTAAAAATAGGAAATATTTTTAACTGAATGATAATGAAAGTATGTTATATCAAAATTTGTGTGATACAGATGAACCATGCTTACATGGAAATTTTTTTATAGATTTGAATGTAATTATTAAACAAGAAAGGCTGAAAATCAAGGATCTAAACTTCCACCTCATGAAGTTTGAAAAAGAACAGTAAGTTACACCCTAAGAAGTGAGTGAGCAAGCAAGCAAGGGACCTGTTGTTCTCACCCTTTCCCCACCTCTGCTGCAGCTGGGGCTCCCAAAAAGCCTTGCCTTAATTTCTTGTCTGGCCTCTGATCAATTTCTATTGATTAAGAAGACCAAGAACCCTGGTCAGTAACATATTTTGTGGCACCCAATGTGGGGCTTATCCCCTTCTGGGGAGAGAGTTTGGCACCTCTTGGACCACTGAATGCAGCTTCCTGTACATGGCAAGCAAGGACCTGAATCTCTTGTTAGCATCACCACGTTTGTTAAGTATGTCTTCCTGGCCCCTGGGAGCTTCAGTACTCTCATTCAGGCAATACTTTTCCCCTCCCATCTGTTCTTTATCTCTTACCATATTCCCTTTCCCCGTTGTCCCTTTCCCTTTCCTGAAATTTCTCTACTTCTCTCTCTGTCCTCTCCTACTTCTGTCCTATCCTTCTGAGATTGTGGATATTGGGCAGCTACAGTATCACTCCCCTCAGCTTATGAGACCTGCTTCTTTTGGCCTGCAAATGGCTCGCCTTGATGGGTCACAAGCAGAAGTGAGAGAGGTTCACTTCACACTATGCAGACCTTGATCCAGTGGGCTCTCCTGACTGGAAACATATGAGAGAGATAGAGATTTAAACCTCATATCATGTAGTGGTTGGAAGTCCAATTGTTCCAATATTCTCACTTTTATTTTCCTGCCACCAAGAAAAGCTGCATTAGGAACAGGCTAAAGTAGCAGATTTCTATACACTGGTGTATGAGTTCGTGAGAGTCCCACAGAAGACATACAACTGGCTGGTTTCTGGGCTTGATTACCCTGGTGGGCAGTGGGCAGGGTGCTCTCTCCTTCTCTGGGCCCTTTCTAGAAGCATGCAAGTTGGTGCCAGAATAGACAGCTATGGGGAGTAGGCTGAAATGACAATTTCACTCCTTCTCTTTTTCAATGTTTTCTGTCTCTTCTTCTTTTATCTCTCTCGATCCTCATGACTGCACTCTTGTCCCCTGTGACCTAAAAACATTTTGCTGTGTTTTTAAGTTTTATAATTGGTATATTTGTTTGTGTTGCAGTTTTCTGTCTGTCCAACTTCTCCTGCAACCCTCTGCTGACATTGTGGGTGTGGTGGAACACTTTAGCCTTGAAATACAAACACAGTCCAGACTGCCTGAGACTCCAGCCTTGGGTTTCTTGGTATTTTAAAGAAGGAAAAGAAATGACAGGCCCTTGCATTTTTCCCTCCTCTGCCTCCATAATGTAACTATTCTGCCTGGACTCTCAGGAACTAAATGATTCATCTGCAGTCCCCTCAGACTAAAGGAAAAAAAAGAGGGGTATTTTAAATTCAGACGGAAACCTATGAGATCTCTGGTTCTACAGAAATTAACTTGTCTAGCTTAAACTTGTGGGTTTAATTAATACAGATCTGTCTTTAGAGTCATCAATGTTAAGTATACTTTCATTATACCTAGAGTTACTGGTAATCTGTAAGTGCATATTTTTTTTTTTTCAGTTATAATGTCTGTCAACAGGGAAAATAACCGGATATTAAATTTTTAAGTAAATGTAACTGGGATAAGAACTTTTTGGTAAACTGTAAGAATAATTTTATGTTTTAGAAACATCTGTCTAAAACAATCTCTCCAATGGGGGCAAAGTCAAGATGGCAGAATAAGAGGCTGTGCAGTACTTGTCTCCTCATAACCAGGGCATTTACCAGGTGCAAGTAGGGGACCTCAGACACCTAAGGGGATGGGAGGTGCCTCCACACCACCAGGTAGGATATGGTGGTGGGAGAGAAGTGGAGCTGGGATGGGACCAGTGGCCCTGATGGGTAGTGGGGGAGGGGAGGGGTTTCCACACTTAGGGAGGTCTACTCATCGCAAGGGACTCAGCTAGGATGGGGAGAGACCTATAGAAGAATGGAAGATCAGAAGGGAACAGGGCCACCATCTCCTTCCTCACCACTTAAGCCCTGGGGAGATCCTTCTGAGGTGCTGGGCCTGAACCTCTGCCATTTAACGGCCCTGGGAGTGGGAGAAAAGTAAAAGCAAGACAGGACTGGTGCCCCCAAGAGGCAGTTAGAGGATGGGAGGGCTTCCCAAGCTCAAAGTGACTCACTCACAGTAAGCACACCACCGGGGATGGAAAACACTTTCAAGGGGTTGGAGGATCAGAGGGGAGTGTGGCCAGCATTCTCCTTGTCAGCTCAGGCCTGGCGAGGCTGCTGGGGTCCCAGGCCTAAGCCTCAGCCCTCTGAGGACCCCTCTGGGCACACTGAGTCTAAGACCTTCCCCCACACACTCTCCCAAGGAGGACCTTTTCTGGTCACTCTGGCCCTGTGCCTAGGGTCCCAGTCCCACCTAAGCCCCTGCCCCCTGCAGCCAAGGCCTTTTCTGGCCTGTTTTGTTTTTTTTTTTTTTTTTGCTGTTATGGTTGTTTTCTCTTGTTGTTTCACTTATATTTTTATTTTTTCTAATATATTTTTAAGTTTTCTAATTTTATTTTACTTCCTATTCTTTTGCTATTGCTCTGCCATGTTTTTTCCTTGCAGACCACATAGTTTGTAGAATCTTGATTCCCAGGCCAGTGGTCAGAGCTGAGCTCCTGTGGCAGGAGTGCCACGCTCAGCCCCCTGGACTAACAGAGAACCTCACACATCATGGAATGCTAATCAGAGTGAAGTCTCCTGGAAGGCGCCATCTCAGCACCAAGATCCCGCCCTACCCAACCCCCTGCAAATGCTGCTGAATGCCTCAGGCCATACAAGCAGTAAGATAGGAACACAGTCCCACCTCCTCCCCTATCAAACAAAATGAAATGACAAAAAAGATTTTACAAAGGATCAAGGTAAAAACCTACAAGACCAAATAAATGAAAAGGAAATAGGCAATCCACATGAAAAAGAATTCAGAGTAATGATGGTAAAGATTATTAAAAATCCTGGAAAGAGTGGAGGCTCAGACGGAGAAAATACAAGAAATGTTTATCAAGGACCTAGAAGAACTAGCAAGGGCTTCCCAGGTGGTGCTACTGATAAAGAATCTGCCTGCCCATGCAGAAGACACAAGAGACTGGGAGGTTTGATTCCCTGGGTCAGGAAGGCCCCAGGAGAAGATCTTCCTGGGTTTGGAAGATCCTCTGCCCAAAGAATACTGGCAACCCACACCAGTACTCTTGTTTGGAAAAATCCCACGGACAGAGAAGCCTGGTGGGCTACAATCCATAGGGTTGCATACAGTCGGACACAACTAAGCACAAAATTTGGAAGAACTCGAGAACGACAGTGATGAAAAACACAATAACTGAAATGAAAAATACACTGGAAGTAATCAATAGCAAAATAACCGAAGCAGGAGAATGAGTATGTGAGCTACAAAATGGAATGGTGGAAGTGACTGCTGTGGATCAGAAAAATCAAAAAAGAATGAAAAGAATTGAGGATAGTCTTAGAGACATCTGGGACAACATTAAACACACCAACATTTGAATTTCAGGGGCCCCAGGGGAAAAAAAATAGAAATGTTTAGAGAAAATATATGAAGAGATCAGAGTCAAAATCTTTCCTAAAGTGGGAAAGGAAAAACAAAAAAAAAAACATGCAAGTTCAGGAACTGCAGAGAGTCCCACACAGGACAAACCATAGGAGAAAAACGCCAAGACACAAATGAATCAAACAAAAATTAAATTCAAAGAAATAATATTAAAAGCAACAAATAACATACCAGGGAATCCTCATACAGTTATCAGCTGATTTTTCAGCAGAAACTCTGCCAGCCAGAAGGGAGTGGCAGGATATATTTAAAGTGATGAAACGGAAAAAGCTACAACCAAGATGACTCTACCCAGCAAGGCTCTCATTCAGAATGGACAGAAAATAAAAACCTTTACAAACAAGCAAAAAGCTAAGAGAATTCAGCACCACCAAACCAGTTTAAAAAAAAAAAAATGCTAAAAGAGCTTCTCTAGACAGGAAAAACAAAAGAAGACCCACAAAAACAAATCCAAAGCAATCTAGAAAATGGTAATAGGAACGTAAACGTCTATAATTACATTGAATTTAAATGGAATAAGTGCTCCAACCAAAAGACACAGACTGGCTGAATGGAAACAAGAGACCCATTTCAGAGCTATGGACACATACAGACGGAAAGCAAGGGCATAGAAAAAGATATTCCATGTCAATGGAAAGCAAAAGAAAGCTGGAATAGCAATACTCGTATCAGACAAAATAGACTTTAAAATAAAGACTGTGACGAGAGATAAAGGTCACTACATAATAATGATCAAGAGGTCAATCCAGGAAGAAAATACATCAGTAATAAATACTTCTGTAGTCAATGCAGGACCACCTCCATACCTAAGTCAAATAATAACAGCCAACAAGGGGAACCCAACAGTAACACCATAATAGTGGGGGACTTTAACACCCCACTTATACCAATGGACAGATCACCCAGGCAGAAATTAAATAAAGAAGTAAGAGCTTTAAATGGCACAACAGATTACATATATTTAATTGATATTTATAGAACATTCCACTCAAAAACATAATATACTTTTTTCTCAAGTGCACAGAGAGCATCCTTCAGAATCACATCTTGAGTAACAAATCAAGCCTTGGTAAGTTTAAGGAAACTGAAATCGTATCAAACATCTTTTCTGACTATAACACTATGAGATTAGAAATCAATTACAGGAAAAAAAAAAAAAAAACAAAATCTATAAAGAACACAAATACATGGAGGCTAAACACTGCATTCTGAATAACCAAGAATCACTGAAGAAATAAAAAGGAAGTAAAAAAATACATCAGAGCAAATAAAAATGAAAAAACAATGACCCAAAACATAAAGGATGCAACAAAAAAGTAGTTCTCAGAGGGAAGTTTATAGCAATTCAACCTCAGCTCATGAAACAAGAAAAACCTCAAATAAGCAAGCTAACCTTACACCTAAAGCAACTAGAGAAAGAAAAAGAACAACAACAATGAAGTTAGAAGGAAAGAAATCATAAAGATCAGAGCAGAAATAAATGAAACAGAAATGAAAAAAACAATAAAAAAGATCAATAAAAAAGTTGGTTCTTTGAGAAGATAAACAAAATTGATAACCCTTTAGCCAGACTCATAAAGAAAAAAAAAGAGGGGAAGAGAACTCAGATCAATAAAATTAGAAATGAAAAAGGAGAAATTACAACTGACACCACAGAAAGATAAAGGATCATAAAAGATTACTAGAAGCAACTATATACCAATAAAATGGACAATCTGGAAGAAATGGACAAATTCTTAGAAAGGTACAATTTTCAAAGACTAAATCAGAAAGAAACAGAAAATATAAACAGACTAATCACAGTTATGAAATTTAAATTAAAAATCTTCCCACAGAAACATGACTGAATTGACTGAGCATGCACACATGTATTCTGGTTTGTTTTATCTTGAAATAAAAATAAAAAATTGGGGCTACCCTGGAGGCTAAGTGGTAAAGAATCCACCTGCCAATACAGGAGACACAGGTTCGATTCCTGATCCAGGAAGGTCTCACCTGCAGTTAATTGCAGGTGGAACAACTAATTCCAGGCATAACTACTGAGCCTGTGCTCTAGAGCCCAGGAGCACTACTGAAACCTGCATGCCTAAAGCCTGTGCTCCCCAGCAAAAGAGGACACCACAAGCCTGTGCATCACAACTAAATAGCCCCTACCAGCCACAACTAGAGAAAAGCCCAAAGAAGCAATGAAGACTCAGCTCAGCCAAAAGTAAATAAATAAAATTAAAAAAAAAAAAATCTTCCCACAAACAAAAGTCCAGGACTAGATGGATTCACAGGTGAATTCTATCAAACATTTAGAGAAAAGCTAACACCCATCCTCTCAAAACTCTTTCAAAAACATGTCAGAGGGAGGGACACTCACAAACTTGCTCTATGAGGCCACCATTGCCCAGAGATATCACAAATAAAATTACTGACTGATATCACCAATGAACATAGATGCAAAAATCCTCAACAAAATGCTAGCAAACAGAATCCAACAACACACTACAAGGATTATACACCATGACTAAGTGGGATTTATACCAGGGATGCAAGGATTCTTCAATATACAGAAATCAATCAATGTGATACACCATATTATCAAATTAAACAAAAAGTATGATCATCTCAATAGATGCAGAAAACGTTATGAAAAAACTCAACACCCATTTATGATAAAAACTCTCCAGAAAGTGAGCATAAAGAGAACCTACCTCAACATAATAAAAGCCATATATGACAAACCTACAGCTAACATCATTCTCAACAGTGAAAAACTGAAAGCATTTCCTCTAAGGTCAGGAATAATACAAGGATGCCCACTCTCTCCACTATAAAAGTCCTATCCACAGCAATAAAAGAAAAAAAGAAAGAAAATGAATTCAAATTGGAAAAGAAGTAAAACTATCACTGTTTGCAGATGGCAAGATACTATACACAGAAAACTCGAAAGATGCTACCAGAAAACTACTATAGCTAATCAATGAATTTAATAAATTTTCAGGACACAAAATTAGTGTACAGAAGTGTCCTGTATTCTTATACACTAAGAACAAAAGATAAGATAGAGAAATTAAGTTAACAATCCTGTTTATCATCTCAAGAAAAAGAATAAAATACCTAGGAATAAACCTAACTAAGGATGCAAGAGACCTGTACTCAGAAAACTATAAAACACTGATAAAAGAAATCAAAGATGATGCAAACAGATGGAGAAGTATACCATGTTCTTAGATGGGAAGAATCAATATTGTGAAAATGACTTTACTACAAAGCAATCTACAGATTCAGTGTGTTAGATCAGTTCAGCAGAAATCAAGGTCCTTCAAGCCATACGGCAAGGACCCTTACCTTATCTGGAGGCAGTCAGCAATCTGTTTCATGGCACCAAACATCAGGTTGATTTCTCTTCCTCAGTTCTTGTCACAACAGTTGTAATGATGGACTAAAAGGTTTAAAACAACAGACAAGTTACAACTCAGTTCAGTTCAGGCAGACAGATCTTTTTTGTTAGACAATCCCAAGACATGGGAGCAGACTGACCCCAAGAGTCATCGAAAAGATTTCTCTTGGCTTCCCCCTTTTCATACTTCCCATCTCCTCCTTTTGGCTGTGCCCTGTGCAAAAACAGGGCTTGTACCCACCACCAATCAAGAGAAGAAATGCAAACAGGCATGTTTAAGACCGACTGACAATTGCAAGTTACATAACAACAGGCCCTGTAGTGTATGTCTTCCCGTAATGTAGTTATTAGTCTAAATTAGACTAAATATTTAGTCTGTTATTCAGTTCAGTTCAGTTCAGTCGCTCAGTCATGTCTGACTCTTTGCAACCCCATGAATCGCAGCACGCCAGGCCACCCTGTCCATCACCAACTCCCAGAGTTCACTCAGACTCACGTCCATCGAGTCAGTGATGCCATCCAGCCATCTCATCCTCTGTCGTCCCCTTCTCCTCCTGCCCCCAATCCCTCCCAGCATCAGAGTCTTTTCCAATGAGTCAACTCTTCACATGAGGTGGCCAAAGTACTGGAGTTTCAGCTTTAGCATCATTCCTTCCAAAGAAATCCCAGGGCTGATCTCCTTCAGAATGGACTGGCTGGATCTCCTTGCAGTCCAAGGGACTCTCAAGAGTCTTCTCCAACACCACAGTTCAAAAGCATCAATTCTTCGGCGCTCAGCCTTCTTCACAGTCCAACTCTCACATCCATACATGACCACAGGAAAAACCATATCCTTGACCAGATGAACCACTGTTGGCAAAGTAATGTCTCTGCTTTTGAAGATGCTATCTAGGTTGGTCATAACTTTCCTTCCAAGGAGTAAGCGTCTTTTAATTTCATGGCTGCAGTCACCATCTGCAGTGATTTTGGAGCCCCAAAAAATTAAGTCTGACACTGTTTCCACTGTTTCCCCATCTATTTCCCATGAAGTGATGGGACCGGATGTAGAATATTCATAAACATGTAGAATGTTTATGAATGCTTAACGGGCTCTTAGCTCCTAAGGTTACCTGAGGAAGCCCCCGTGGTTAGTTTGTATCTACTGTGTGCCTAGGGTGCATGTGTGGGATTTGGAAAAGTCCCTGATAGCTCAGTTGGTAAAGAATCCACCTGCAGTGCAGGAGATCCCGGTTTGATTCCCGGGTCAGGAAGATCTGCTGGAGAAAGGATAGGCTACCCACTTCAGTATTCTCAGGCTTCCCTTCTGGCTCAGCTGGTAAAGAATCTGACTGCAATGTGGGAGACCTGGGTTTGATCCCTGGGTAGGGAAGATCTCCTTTAGAAGGGAAAGGCTACCCACTCCAGTATTCTGGCCTGGAGAATTCCATGGACTGTAGAGTCCATGGAGATGCAGAGAGTTGGACATGACTGAATGACTTTCACTGCGGGTTTAAAAGCTTGCATCCTTTTTGGCTAGGCCATCCCTCATTGCTCATGCCTAACTTCCTACCTAACAAATGTAAACCACTAACAAATTACCAATGGCATTTTTTCACAGAATTAGAACAAAAAACTTTACAATTTGTATGGGAACATAAAAGACCCCAAATAACCAGAGCAATTTTGAGAAAGAAAAACAGAGCTGGAGGAATCAGGCTCTTCAACTTCAGTCTATACTACAAAGCTACAATAATCAAGACAGTGTCATACTGGCACAAAAACAGAAATATCAGATCAGTGATACAGGACAAAAAGTCAAGAGATAAATCCTTGCACCTATCGTCACCTAATCTATGACAAAGGAGGCAAGACCATACAATGGACAATAGACAGTGTCTTCAGTAAGTGGTGCTGGAAAAACTGGACAACTACATGCACAAGAATGAAATCAGAACCCTACCTAACACGAGTAAACTCAAAACAGATTAAAGACTTAAACACTGGAAAAACACTCTTTGACATAAATCACTGCAAGATCTTTCTTGACCCACCTCCTAGAATAATCAAAATAAAAACAAACAAATGGGACCTGATTAAACTTAAAGATTTTGTTATCAAAGGAAACCATAAAGAGGATGAAAAGACAACTCTCAGAATGGTTGAAAATATTTGCAAATGAAGCAACAAAGGATTAATCTCCAAAATACACAAACAGCTCATGCAGCTAAATATAAAAACAAACAACCCAATTTAAAAAAAAAGGTGAACAGATATTCGTCCAGAGACATACAGAAGGACAAGAGGTACATGAAAAGATGCTCAACATCACTAATTGTTAGAAAAATGCAAATCAAAACGATTAATACAATGAGGTATGACTTCATATTGGTCAGAATGGCCATAATCAAAAAGTCTACAAACAGTAAATGCTGGAGAAGATGTGGAGAAAAGGGAACCTTCTTGCACTATTGGTGGGAATGTAAATTGATATAGCTACTATGGAGAACAGTATGGAGGTTCCTTAAAAAAAACTAAAAATAGCACTATCATATGACCCACTACTGGGCATAAGCCCTGAGAAAACCATAATTCAAAAAGATACATGTACCCCAGTGTTCACTGAAGCACTATTTACAACATCCAGGACACAGAAACAAATTAAGTATCCATCAACAGATGAATGGATAAAGATGTTGTGTGTAGGTATATATGTATACATATATACACACACATATACATACACAAGGGGATATTATGCTGTGCTGTGCTTAGTCACTCATGTGTCCAACTCTTTGTGACCCCACAGACTGTAGCCCACCAGGCTCCTCTGTCCATGGGGATTCTCCATACCAGAATTCTGGAGTGGGTTGCCATGCTGGCCTTCAGGCCCAGGGATCAAACCAAGGTCTCCCACAGTACAGGCAGATTCTTCACCGTCTGAGCCACCAGGGAAGTCCAAGAATACTGGAGTGGGTAGCTGATCCCTTCTCCAAGGAATCTTCCAGAACCAGAAATTGAACCAGGGTCTCCTACATTGCAAGCAGATTATTCACCAGCTGAGCTACTTAGCTATAAAAAGGAACTAAATTAGGTCATCTGAAGAAAGACTGTCATACAAAGTCAATCAGAAAAACAGATACTGTATATTAATTCATGTATGTGGAATCTAGAAAAACGATACAGATGAACTAAGTTCCAGAGTAGGAACAGAGATACAAACATAGAGAAGGGATGTGTGGTCATGGAGAGGGGAGGTGCCGGGGTGAAGAGAGCAAGATGATTGGGAGATTAGGTTTCATATGAATACATTATCTTGAGTGAAACAGATAACTAGTGGGAACCTGCTGTACAGCACAGGGAGCTCAGTTTGGTGCTGTGATGACCTTGATGGGTGGGGTGAGGAGAGGGTGGGAGGAAGGCTCAAGGGGAAGGGGATATATGTATACATATAGTTAACTCACTTCTTTGTATAGCAGAAACTAATGCTCTTGTAAAGCAATTATACTCGAGTAAAAAAACAATAAAAGTCTCCAAATTTTTGTAAACTTGAAACTAAATTAAGTTAAATGATAGAAATTAATTGAATATTCAGGCTATTTTCAAATAAAATAAAATACTGGAACATTATTGTTAAACATGTCTAAATTTACCTTTGTCTTCTTGTGAGAGAAAAACTAAAGACGTTTTGTGCCACCTTGACATGTTCTCTACCAATTTAAGGAATGCTAATTTAGTGGACAGTTCATGGCTACTTAGGAAGTGTATTTTCAGAAAAGAACATATGAGGAATGGAAATGCATTTTGTTGAAAGAAAAAAGGACGATTTTGTCCTGCTGCTGCTGCTGCTGCTAAGTCGCCTCAGTCGTGTCCGACTCTGTGCAACCCCATAGACGGCAGCCCACCAGGCTCCTCCGTCCCTGGGACTCTCCAGGCAAGAACACTGGAGTGGGTTGCCATTTCCTTCTCCAATGTGTGAAAGTGAAAAGTGAAAGTGAAGGCACTCAGTCACGTCCAACTCTTCGTGACCCCATGGACTACAGCCTACCAGGCTCCTCCATCTATGGGATTTTCCAGGCAAGAGTACTGGAGTGGGGTGCCATTGCCTTCTCCGGATTTTGTCCTAGAAGTGGCTATTTCTGAATGTGGAAAGAATAAGGGCCAAAGTAAGTTGCAGAAAGCCTGTAGAAGAGGGACATTTTGAGAAAAGAATTTTGTATGTGGTCAAGATTTTCAAAAGTAGGATTAAATTAGGTAAATGGATTTTTTTAACAGTAGGCTGATGCAAAACTCTCAGCAGAGAACCAAGTTATCCTGGAATGCTGCTTTTGATAACACATTGTTTAAGCTCCTGTGCCTTTAGTAAGTAACCTATATTTACTCTCGATTTTTTCCCCACCTTAGCTCAAGGAATGGATCTTCCCAGGTGATAGAGTGGTAAAGAATCCATCTGCCAGTACAAGGGATAAGAGTTTGATCCCTGGGTCAGGAAGATCCCCTGCAGAAGGAAACGTTAACCTACTCCAGTATCCAGACTTTCAATATCTTTTTAACTTTGAATGGAGGGACCCTGACACCCTGGAGGCTACCAAATATACCCGGACAGTGCTTCCCCAGGGCTTTAGGGACAGCTCTTGTGTTTTTGGAAATGTGTTAGGTAAGCAAGTGGACTGAAGGAATTGTTCCTTGAGAAGGGAACTCTGCTACAATATGTTGATAATTTATTGATAAGTCGTGAGACCAATGCAGGAGACCTGGGTTCAATTCCTGGGTTGGGAAGATCCCCTGGAGGAGGGAATGGCAACCCACTACAGGATTCTTGCTTGGGAAATCCCATGGATAGAGGAGCCTGGTGAGCTACAGTCCATGGAGTTGCAAAGAGTTGTGAGTGACTAACACACTGGCAACCCACTCCAGTGTTCTTGCCTGGCGAATCCCAGGGATGGGGGAGCCTGGTGGGCTGCCGTCTGTGGGGTCACACAGAGTCGGACACGACTGAAGTGACTTAGCAGCAACACACATTAGTGAGACTAAACAAGATTCAGATCAAAATACCGTTAGGGGTCCTACATTTTCTGGCAAAAAGAGGATATAATGTCTCGCCCACCAAGGCCCAGATCTCACAGTAACAGGTTCAATATTTAGGATTTGTTTTGACCCCGAAGGCACAAGCCCTGGCCTGGCCGTAGATCAAAAACCAGCAATTATCACATTACCATCTCAATCACAAAGAGGCAACCCCAAGGTTTTCTCGGGATGGCTGGGTTGTTTTGTATCTGAATTCCAAATTATGGCCTTATAGATGAGGAGGAGAAATGGAAGCCTTTCAATGGAAAAAGGCCCATTAGTGGGACTTTAAGACCTCAAAGACTGAGTTGAGTAGACCACCAGCACTGGGGCTTCCAAATTTGGACAAATCCTTTACCATATACGTTCACGAGAAGTCCGGGACAGTGCTAGGACTCCTGATCCAAAAGTTGGGACCTACTCAGAGACCAGTGGCTTACTTTTCAAAACAGCTGGACTCAGTGGCTCTAAGATGGCCAAGCTGCCCATGAGCAGCAACAGCCACAGTCCTATTGGTTGATGAAGTTTCCAAGCTCACTCTGAGGAAACCTCTAAATGTATTAACTCTTCATCAGGTACAATCTGTGCTGGAAGTCAAAAGACATAAACAGTTGACTGGAGGAAGGTTAATAAGATATCAGGCCCTCTTAATGGACACCGTCTAAGTTACCTTAAAGGCATGCCAAGCCAGAAATTCTGCTGCCCGTGGTCGAGAGTGAATACTTAAAGCATCAGTGTATAGAGACCCTGGAACAAACTTAGTCCAGCAAATCTGATCTTCTAGATGAGCCCCTTGACAGCCCAAAGGTCAAATGGTTTACTTATGGAAGCAGTTATGCAGAATGGGAACCCAAAAGGTAAGGGTATGCCATGGTTAGCCTAGATGAAGTCACAAAAGCAAAGGCCCTGCCACCCCAGACATGAGCCTGGAAGACTGAGCTAACTGCATTAATGAGAGCATTTCAATTAAGGAAGGATAAGAAATTAAGTATTTTTACTGATTCAAAATGGGGTTTCCATGTGCTACATGCTCGTGCTGTCATTTAGAAAAAAGAATGTTAATTGCTAGAAATCCCCTCATAAAACATAAAGATTTGATTCTGGCTCTTTTAGAAGCAGTGCAGCTTCTGACCCAGGTATCAGTAATCGACTGTAGGGGCCATCAGAGGAATGGAAATTTTTTGACACAAGGGAACAGCAAAGCGGATCAAACTGCAAAGCATGCATCTCAAATACAGGAACCTAAACAATGCATCTTGAATCCAGGAACCTATGGCTCTAGTGATTGGCCTCCCTGAATTTCCTGGTATTCCCCACAGGAACAAGAGAATGATGAAATGAGGCTATGAGAAAGGAAGCACAGGCTGGTATAAAAAGGAGGGTAAGGTTCTAATCCTCGAGGCCCAAAAATGGAAACTAAGAGCTTATATGATGCCACTCACTAGAAAAGGGACGCACTATGGGACTTGATGCAAAAGTCTTTTTCAGGAAAGGGCCTTAAAAGAACAGTAAAACAAGTAATGCTTGCCTATGATTTATTAATATGCATCCATAGATTCATCCAATCCCCCTCTTCATTAATTAGGTCAATTCAATGCCAAGGGACATATCCAGGGGAAGACTGGTAGATTTCACCCAAATTCGCCCATGATCAAGATGTAAGTATCTTCTGGTATCATGATACTTTCACCGGATGAGTTGAAACCTACCCCATCAAATCTGAAAAGGCTATGGGTGTCTGTTGAGTCCTTTTAAAAGAAATAATTCCTTGGTTTTGACTTCCAAAGTCCCTCTAGAGTGATAATGGGGCCTTTTTTAAAACCAACCCTTGTACAGAGGCTCACAACAGCCCTAGGGACAAACTACAAGCTGCACACCACTTGGCACCCCACACCTCTACTATCCCTTCTGTGAGGTGAAGAAAATAAACCATACTTTAAAGAAAACCTTAGTAAAGCTCTGCCAAGAAACTTATAAACCCGGACCAACTTGCTTTCTACTGCACCCCTCAGGGTCCAGTAGCCTCAACTGAGTGCTCCAAGATTTAGCCATTGAAATGAACTATGAGAGGCCTTTTCTTACTATTGATGTTCTACTGGATGAATATATGGACAAGTCCCTGAGGTCTATTATTAACCTAGAACAAGTTCAGAAGACAATCCAGGGCTATGCCCACAAGCACTGCCAGCTCCTACTAAAAATACAGAGGAAGTAGTAGTTCCTTCACAAATAAATCCTGGGGACCAAATTCTTAAAAGGTGGAAAGAGGGATACCACCCCCAAGACCAACTACTGCAAAAATGGAAGGACCTCAATAAAGTAATTTTAAAGAAAGCATTGATCCTCAGTGATCAATGCAAATAAATAGAGGAAAACAATAGAATGGGAAAGACTAGAGGACTCTTCAAGAAAATTAGAGATAACAAGAGAGCATTTCATGCAAATATGGTCATAATAAAGGACAGAAATTATATGGACCTAACAGAAGAAGGCAATGGTACCCCACTCCAGTACTCTTGCCTGGAAAATACCATGGACAGAGGAGCCTGGTAGGCTGCAGTCCATGGGGTTGCTCAGAGTTGGACATGACTGAGCGACTTCACTTTCATTTTTCACTTTCATGGATTGGAGAAGAAAATGGCAACCCACTCCAGTGTTCTTGCCTGGAGAATCACAGGGACGGGGGAGCCTGGTGGGGTGCCGTCCATTGGGTCACACAGAGTCAGACAAAACTGAAGTGACTTAGCAGCAACAGAAGCAGAAGATATTAAGAAGAGGTGGCAAGAATACACAGAGAAACTATCCAAAAAAGATCTTCATTACCCAGATTACCACAGATTACCACTCACCTAGAGCCAGACATTCTGGAATGCAATGTCAAGAGGGCCTTAGGAAGCATCACTATGAACAAAGCTAGTGGAGGTGATGAAATCCAGTAGAGCTATTTCAAATCCTAAAAGATGATGCTGCGCAAGTGTTGCACTCAATATGCCAGCAAATCTGGAAAACTCTACTAAAGGCCCAATCCTAAGAAAGGCAGTATCAATGAATGCTCAAAACACCGCATAATTGCACTCACCTCACAAATTAGCGAAGTAATGCTCAAAATTATCCAAGCAAGGCTTCAATACTATGTGAACTGTGAACTTCCAGATGTTCAAGCTGGACTTAGAAAGTGCAGAGGAACCAGATCAAATTGCCAACATCCTCTGGTTCATCAAAAAAGCAAAAGAGTTCCAGAAAAACATCTACTTCTGCTTTATTGACTATGCCAAAGCCTTTGTGTGGATAACAACAAACTGAAAATTCTTCAAGAGATGGGCATACAAGACCACCTGACCTGCCTCCTGAGAAATCTGTATGCAGGTCAGGAAGCAACAGTCAGAACTGGACATGGAACAACAGACTGGTTCCAAATCAGGAAAGGAGTACGTCAAGACTGTATATTGTCATCCTACTTATTTAACTTATATGCAGAGTACATCATGAGAAATGCTGGACTGGATGAAACATAAGCTGGAATCAAGATTACCGGGAGAAATATCAATAACCTCAGATATGCAGATGAGAGCACCCTTATGGCAGAAAGCAAAGAAGAACAAAAGAGTCTCTTGATGAAAGTGAAAAAGGAGAGGGAAAAAGTTGGCTTAAAACTCAACATTCAGAAAACGAAGATCATAGCATCTGGTCCCATCACTTCATGGCAAATAGACGGGGAAACAAAGGAAACAGTGACAGACTTTATTTTTTTGGGCTCCAAAATCACTGCAGATGGTAACTGCAGCCATGAAATTAAAAGAAGCTTGCTGCTTTGAAACAGTGGAAACAGTGGCAGACTTTAATTTTTGGGGCTCCAAAAGCACTGCAGATGGTGACTGCAGTCATGCAATTAAAAGATGCTTACTCCTTAGAAGGAAAGTTATGACCAACCCAGTGAGTGAGTGAAGTCGCTCAGTCATATCCGACTCTTTGCGATCCCGTGGACTGTAGCCCCTGAGGCTCCTCTGTCCATGGGATTCTCCAGGCAAGAATACTGGAGTGGGTTGCCATTTTCTTCTCCAGGGTCTCCTGACCAACCTAGACAGCATATTAAAAAGCAGAGGTATTACTTTGCCAACCAAGGTCCATCTAGTCAAGGCTATGATTTTTTGAGTAGTCATGTATGGATGTGAGAGTTGGACTATAAAGAAAGCTGAGCACCGAAGAATTGATGCTTTTGAACTGTGGTTTTGGAGAAGACTCTTGAGAGTCCCTTGCACTGCAAGGAGATCCAACCAGTCCATCCTAAAGGAAATCAGTCCTGAATAGTCATTGGAAGGACTGATGCTGAAGCTTAAACTCCAATACTTTGCAAAGAACTAACTGATTTGAAAAGACCCTGATGCTGCCAAAGATTGAAGGCGGGAGGAGAAGGGGATGACAGAGGATGAGATGGTTGGATGGCAGCACCGACTCAATGGACATGAGTCTGAGTAAACCCTGGGAGTTGGTGATGGACAGGTAAGGAAGGCCTGGCCTGCTGCAGTCCATGAGGTTGCAAAGAGTAGGACATGACTGAGCGACTGAACTGTGCTGAACCACATCTACTGTGGTCAAACTGCAAGGGATATCTAATTGGGGACATTTGTCCAAAATAAAGCTTTTACCTCCAGATACCTCACAGGTCACAATAGAAGAACAATACACCTATGATCCTGCAAAATATTTGAGATACCTATTTCAAAAACAGTCACCATCAACAGATAAGTAAAATGTTGTAGTGGGTTGGCTCCTACTTGAAGCATTAATGGGACTTGGGACCTCTCTTGTTTCCTTGGCTGATATAGTTCGTGGTAACTGTCTGGCTCCTGGTACCTCTTGGCAGAACAATGTAGAGTTTGTGTAATAACTAATACTTCCTGCTGCAACTTGGATCAATGCAACAGGATATGTAAAAGTTAATACTAATGAAATATATGCTCAGGCATAATGGAGTCATAATTTTGGCAGGGGTGATGTCGCCTCCCTTGTCTGGTCAACAGTAAAGGAATCCCAGTTCCTTTCCTTTCTGAACCATTTAAAGGCTATTACTGCTTTTCTCCTTTTTGGCCCTTGTTTGTTTAACCTTTTGGTTAAGTTTGTGTCTTTTAGAGTACAAGAGTTTGAAGTAAGACTTATGACAGCTCAAGGAAACCAGCCCATTCCAGAAGGTGGCCCAGGTCCCTACATGTCCTTCGAACAGTTGGCAAGGGAATTCTACACCTTTAGGGTAGACAAGGGTCTGCAGTCTCTTTAGCAGGAAGAAGAGACCTTTGACTCCCTAATCCCTTAAAAACAAGGGTGATGAGCCTCTGGGGGGAATGAGACAGGCTTGGGACCTGGGACCTTTGCTGCAGTGCTGCAATGTTTGCACCTGGACATACCTCTTCTTGAGCAACAGAATAGGAAAGAAATTATATGGGACCAAAAATAACTGCATGTATGCACAGTCAGGGTAAATTCTAGACAAAAGATACAAAGAGACCAGAAAGCCCAGCTACCACTTCTTTAGAGCCCAGAGCAAAGGCAGAGTACTGCACACGCCTTCTACATACCACACCACCTAAGAGGTGGGCAAACCACCTAAGCTACCCCTCCGGCCTGACACCTGGACCCATCCATCCCAAACTCACCCCATGTACGGAACAAGACTGACTCCCGCCCCGACCCAGGGAGCAAGCAAACAAGGGAACCTGCTGTTTGTTCTTGCTCCCCACTCTGAAGCAGGGGCCCCAGTAGAGCCTTGCCTGGAAAGTATCTTTTTTAATTGAGAGGTTTGGGGTTTTAAGTATGAGCCACCCTATTCTCCCTGTATGTGCGTGTGCACTCAGTTGCATCTTTGTGACCCCAAGGATGATAGTCTGTCAGGCTGCTCTCTCCATGTAATTTTTCAGGCAAGAATACTGGAGTAGGCTGCCATTTCCTTCTCCATGGGATCTTTCCCACCCAGAGAAAACCCACATCTCTTATTTCTCCTGCATTGACATATGGGCTCTTTACCAGCTGAGCTACCAGGGAAGCCCCTTCTCCCTGTGTTCAGTTCAGTTCAGTCGCTCAGTCATGTCCGACTCTGTGACCCCGTGAATTGCAGCACACCAGGCCTCCCTGTCCATCACCAACTCCTGGAGTTCACTCAGACTCACGTCCATTGAGTCAGTGATGCCATCCAGCCATCTCATCCTCTGTCATCCCCTTCTCCTCCTGCCCCCAATCCCTCCCAGCATCAGATAAAGGCTGCTGTTTCTTTCACCACACAAAAAAATAAATAAAATTTTAAAATTAAGAGCATAAAATAGTAAAATAGGAAATTAAGAGTACAATAGAGATCATCAACAGTCAGTGTATGTTAACTAATAACTATTATAACTAAATGCAAGTAAAATGTATTAGTTCATGGGAAGATTCACACAGAAATATTTACAAATGTTACTATTGGAAGAGAGAATATTTTATGGACTCTATCAACTTTAAAAATTCATAATATGGTTAAAAATGAAACAAATTTTATGCCAACAGCAAAAAAACCTAGATTAAATAAACATAAAAATAAGAGAAAATTTAACAAAGTAGACACAAGTATAAGCATAAACACTGAAATGCCCTGTGTCAAGAAAAGTAGCTGGACCTGTAATTTAAAATTATTTCATTTCTCTATACTAACAACAGTTGAGTAGAACACACATTAATTAAAAAAAAATACAAATATACAGACTCAAAACATCTAGTAATAAATCAAACTCCTATGAGTAGATATAACAAAAACTGTATACTTAGAAAACTATAAAACAATTCTGAAAAGTCTACAAAGGGTCTAAATAAATGTAGGGATATTCACATACTTGAGTTTCTGTTTCTCGTCAATGTATTTTATAGATTCAAAGCAACTCCAAACGCAAAATCTTTTTATCTTTTGGTAAAAATATGTATGCAATGCAGAGGATAAGGGGAAAAAAAAAAAAAAAAAAGCAGTCCTGTAAGGCAGAAGGACGTACATAGTAACATTATGAAGACCTAATAAAACTACAGTGATCAACATAGTATACCACTGATGCATGGTTAAAGACAGAAGCATCTGGTACTGAAAAGATGATCCAGTAATAAACCCATACTTATGGAAACATTGAATTTATCATAAAGTATCACCTCTGGTACCACAGAGCAGTATGGAAAGGAAGATCTTTCCCAAAACATGATGAGTCAATTGGATGAGTTAATCCATATAAGAACAAAATACATACTTTATGCCATACACAAACATTTTGATGATCTGTGAAGTGGTTAAGTAAACAATGCTTCTAAAATAATATGGAATGTTTTCATGATATGAAAAAAGAAAAAAGTTTCATCAGAACGAAAGAGGAAGGAAAGACTTTATAAATTTGAATATGTTATACATAATTCCTTTTCATCAAAATATACCATTACAAGTATGAGAGGGGAAGCTGTAGACAGGAGATACTTATACAACTGGAAAAGGGTTGACTCAGTACATAGCAGTTGACTTTGAAAAAAAAATATTCAATGTTTTTTGAAATGCAAATGAGTTAGTCATCAAATGACCAATAAATGTATAGAAAACTACTCAATTGTATTAGTAAACAGGGAAAAGAAAATTAAATAGCATTAGATAGCATTGGATAGCATTACACAGACCCCAATTTCACGTGTTTAAACATATGGAAGAGCAGGCAATCCAATGCACTACTAGAGGGTATCTATGGACAGTCTCTGATTTATGATGGTTTAAGATTTTTTTTACTTTACAACAGCATCAAAAAGATGTGATTCAGTAGAAACCTCACACAGAATTTTAATTTTGATCGTTTCCTGGGCTAGTCATGCACAGTATAATACCCACTCCTGATGCTGGGCAACAAAAGCTCCCAGGTAGCCACATAAGTATGAGGGCACACAACCCATACACTCATAACCATTCAGTACCCATAAAATCATTCCTTTTATAACTTTCAGTATTCAATAAATCACATGGTATATTTGAAATTCTGTTACAAAACGGGCTTTGTGTTAGATGATTTTGCCCACCTGTAGGCTAATATAAGTGTTCTGAGAACATTTATGATAGGGGAGGCTAAGGTCAGGGTATTAAATGTATTTTTGACTTATATTTTCAGTTTATGATGGGTATATCAGAACATAACCCTATCACAGGTCAAGAAGATCTGGGTATCTGTATAAACACTCTGGAATTAATGTGTGGCATTATATACTGCTTGGCATATATAAGTTTGAATATATACATAACCTATCAGACAGCAATTCAACTCCTTGATATATATCCAAATAAAATGTATGTGCTTTGGCATCAGGAAAAATGTAGCATCATCATTTCTAGCACTTACACACAGACACAAAATTTTGATGACAGAATGGATAAACTGTGGTATATTTATTTAATTGACATAATACTAAAAAAATTTTAAACTACATCTACACTTAATCTGTAACAATGTCACAAGTATGTTTAGGAAAAGAGGTCAGGCGCAAAGAACATGCACTGCTTGATTTTAATTTACATATCTATTTCAAACACAGGTACAGATAAATTACATTATTCGATATAATATAAAGTTGTAACAATACTTACCAATGGGGAGTAGGGATCACAATTTTGGGGAAGAAATGTGATGGGAGCTTGTGCTATTTATTTCCCTGTGTGTTCACTTTGTAATAATTACTGTGCTTTACACCTATGTCTGTACCTTTTGGGGTATGTGTATATTTCAATTTCTTTAAAATTATAGTAAAAATAAAAGGAGAAAGTACATGACAAAAAGATTAGCTGTGCCGGTCCAATATGTCATGAGTAGTATTAAGGGAAAGAGAACAAAAAGATGAGAATTAGCTCAGGAGTAGAAGATCATAAGCAAATCACAGAGCTACGTAACTATCACACAGAGAATGTTCATGCAGCATCAAGCAGGACTCATTTTAAAAAAAGGTGGGGGGGGGTGGTGAGTAACATTCTTTGGAAATTTCTGAAAACAGGCCTCCTACAAAGCAAAGAATTAGACCTCCCCAAGACTTCCCACTGATGACTCTTGATGTTATGAAACAAGAAGTGATGATATTAAAGTTTTCAGAAAAAAATGACATTCAATCTAATTCAGATCAGCATCCAGCTAGTTTGCAAATGAAATCATTATGTATCATACAGACATGATGTAATCAAATTCTATCACTGAGCTCAATCTTGAAAAGACATACTTTGGAAAAATTATGATGAAAAACGGAGATAAATGAAATTTGAGAACTTTTCTCAAGATGAAAAGATGAAAGGAAGAGAAAGGAGAAAAGAAAACAGAGAGGTAGAGGAAGGAAGGTGAGAGGGAGGGAAAGGAGGAAGAGGGAAGAATCCTGTAGGTATGAGAGATACTCTGCAGTCCTTGTAATAAAAGACTCCAGATGAGAATTCTCTGTTAGTGGAATTTGAGAATGTGCTCAAAAACTTCATCCCATATAAAAACAGAATAAGGAAGCTAGCATTTGTTGTGACACTGAAAGAAAGCATTTTCTTGCTTTTCCAAACACATAAAAGGAAATTATAAAGTCCAAAACAAAACATTACTTACACACTGTGTAACAAAGCCAAGCCACTATTTTGAAGCACATTGAAATAGAGCAAAACAAAAACACTGCCATACTAGAAACAGTCTGTTTTGAGTGACACAACAGTTCTGACATTGGATATGTAAAAACAACAACTGCAACAATAATAGCAACCCTCATTTATGGAAAACTATTAGCCAGGCACTACTATTCTATGATCTTTTCATGTTGTGAATCATTTGATTCTCAATATAGTCCTAGGAAGCAGGTCCTATTTAATATTTTACAGGTAAAGAAACTAAAGAACAGAGTATATGTACTTTGTTCAAAGTTATATTCCTTAGTAAGTGCTGGATCAAGATTTTAATGTAGTGAGGTTGGCTCTAAAAAGTTGAGCTTTTAATGACTGTTTTTATGTCTTCTGCAAAAATATTATTCCACAGGCATTTTTAAAAATTAACCAACTTAATTGAAAACTGAGATAAATGCTTAAGATTAATGTTAATTTTAATAGACAATGCATGTTAATCGTGATTATTTAGAGGCAGCCCCATTCTTTTTCTCTTATTGGGCTGGCTCTCTCTTTTGCCTCTCCCCGTCATCCTCACCCATATAATCCACCCCCACCTCTGCTACATTATTAACTTAACCTGCTATATAATCATACATATTCCCCCATGCTCTCATGCCAGTGCATTAGGACATGTATTGTAATACACAAATGCAAATAAATGCCTAGAACCAGCTGTGTTTCGAGGCTTTCATGACTCCCTGGATTTTGGTAAGCTCTTTTTGTCTGAATACACAGGTCTATTTTTATTCATTGCTTATATTCTATGTTCATTTTCTTCCTTAAAATTAATCTAAATATATCACACATGAGCTTCTCCCTCTTTTTATACTTTTTAACATACACTTAAAGAAATTTCTTCCAATTTGTTTGCCAGGTCACTAATTTAGGCCTCAAAAGACAATCCTACCATCTAACTATTGATATATCAGGGAAATGTTTCACTGTTATTCAGAATTCAGATTTGTTTTCCTTGCTTAACTATATGCGTGTGTGAGTGTATTGATGTGTGGCGAAGCATCAGAATTTTCTTAACTGCTATAATTCATTTTTTTCTGTTGAAATTATCAGTCTCTTCCAGCATCTTTACTGTGATTGTCACGTGTTCTATAAGCGCTGAATCTTACAGTCTCTAGAATACTACACACAGTCCCCCAAGTGAAAAGGAATAGCCATCTATCCACCAATGGACCAGTGATAAGGCTGCAGTAGAGCCCCTAGCTAAAATATTTAGATCAAGGACATCCATGGGGCTGACTTTAAACCTTCCTGTGCCAGTCCCAGAGTTCTGAGAGTCACATTTTTCTCAAGAGCTGCACCCTTTGTGATCTTTAAAAGATTCCCTGACAATGGACTCCAAACATTTTGCCTCACCCACAGCTGAGAAACACGTCAATTTTCTTGGGCCAAACTCCATAGAGGCCAAAGGATTAACTCAGACCCAGTCACCTGAATCTTCCAATAGATTTCAAATCTGGAGAGGCAGAGGTTTAGTGTTGGTAACAGTGGAGAATGCGCTGTAGTGTGAGGAGTCTGGCTGTTGGACAAAAACTCACGCCAGTGTGTGAGGGGGGAGGGGGAGCGGGGGGGCCACACTCCCCACAGACTTAGAGATTGGTCAAGGAATCGAAGGCTCTAAAGGAAGTAACAGTCAAGGACCAGTCACCCTGGTCACCCATGTCTTATTCTTCCCTGCATTCAGTTCCTCCATGTGAAGGCCGCCCTGGCGGAGACGAGCTCAGCTGAGGCCTTATGGGGGCAGGGGCCCTGAAGACACTTTTCTCCATGTAGACTCAGTATGTGATCCTCTCCCCTGCCCCAGGAGCTTTGTTCCAGTTTCCCTCAGCAGTGAGACAATCCCCACGTCTTCTTGGATGCTCTGACTCCCACCCCCTCCTTGTCCCATGCGGGAAAATGGAAGATTTGGGGAAGTGACATTTTCTCCTGTTTAGCCTCACATTTATGTTTACTGAATTAAGGGCTTCACCGTTACTTTCATTTTGGCTTGACCATTTCACAGCTCTCTCCAATTCAGCTCAGCTCTTGACACAGCAGTTGCTGCTACCTGCGGCGCAGACCACCCCCAGGCATTTGCCCTGGCCTTCCAACAGCCTTGGCTTCTGAGTGTTCAGTTGAGTGGCTTCCAGAAATTTCCCACTGCCTCAGGAAGCAGCCACGTCCACACCCAGCGAGTACAACAAGCTAGGCGGGAAGTCCCGCCTTTTCCCCCAAGCCCTCACCACCACGATGAAGAGCACCTGGGAGCGTCCAGCCGAGGCCAATGATTTCACTGTAAGTGCTTGGCTCTTCAACCAGCCATTCTGCCCAATCCTACCACCTTACTCCTCCATATGTGACCCCGGGCCACTTCTCCCAAGACGACAGATTCTTAAAACGAATATCAGTCCGTTTCCAAATTGGACCTGGGACAAGAGTTGGCTACAGACCTTCATTTGCCCCATGCCGCTGCTTCTTTACTATAATTTCTCTTTAACTTGCACTCTAAAACAGTAGATGGCAGGAGAGAAAAAGTTTGTAAAAGAGAGGGAAGGAAGAAGGTAATATCCGTACCTTATGTAATGGGCATAAAGGGATACCGAAGGAGGCATTTAGGCCGAGGAAGAGCGGCTCGGCACGCAAACCACCAGACCACCTTGGGATGGAAGCAAGTGAGTGCAGGTTCTAGACATGCGCAGACGGGCTGCTGATGAAGCTACAGAAGCACCGCCTTCCACAGCTTCCTGGCCAACCGGGGGCTGTTCCTAAATGCCATGCCTTTGAGCTGGGAGGGCCTGCAGGCTGGCTCTATTTTTAAAAAGAAGAAAGAAAAAAAGAAATCTAAAGTTGATGGCAATTGAACACATTTAAATATGTACTAGGAGTTATATAAAACATCATTTTCTCAAATATAAAGATACTATTCTGGTTATGTAAGAAAATATCTTAATTTTAGGAAAGATGTGTATGTGTGTATGTGTGAGTGAGTGGGCATGCATCCACGCTTCCTCACTCATATCACTGTAGCCCACCAGACTTCAGTGTGTATAGAGTTTTCCAGGCAAGCATACTGATGTGGGTTGCCGTTTCCTTCTCCAGGGGACTTAAAGACCCAGGGAATGAACCTGTGAATCTTGCCTCTCATGCATTGGCGGGTGCATTCTTTACCACCTGCCAATACTTTACACATATCCTTATATTCAGAAATATGATGCTGGCAATTAAGATAATTCAACCTCAAATATAAAAACAGATATAGAATGTATATAAAAATATATTACTACTACTACTAAGTCTCTTCAGTCGTGTCCGATTCTATGCGACCCCAGAGATGGCAGCCCACCAGGCTCCCCGGTCCCTGGGATTCTCCAGGCAAGAACACTGGAGTATTAGCTAAGTCTATATCACTGAGGATGGTGACTGCAGCCATGAAATTCTTGCTCCTTGGAAGGAAAGCTATGACAAACCTGGAATAAGTGAAAGTCGCTCAGTCCGACTCTTTGCGACCTCATGAACTGTATAGTCCATGGAATTCTCCAGGCCAGAATACTGGAGTGGGTAGCCCTTCCCTTCTCCAGGAGATCTTCCCAATCTGGAGATCGAACCCAGGTCTCCTGCATTGCAAGCGGATTCTTCACCAGCTGAGCCACAAAGGAAGCCCAAGAATACTGAAGTGGGTAGCCTATCCCTTCTCCAGCCTTCCTGGAAAGCCTATTAAAAAGAAGAGATGTTACTTTGACAACAAAGGTCCATATAGTCAAAGCTATGGTTTTCCCAATAGTCATGTATGTATGTGAGAGTTGGACCATAAAGTAAGCTGAGTGCCGAAGATTGATGCTTCTGAACTATGGTGCTGGAGAAGACTCTTGAGAGTCACTTGGACAGCAAAGAGATGAAACCAGTCAATCCTAAAGGAAATATGAAATATTCAACCCTGAATATTCATTGGAAGGACCGATGCTGGAGCTGAAGCTCTAATCGTTTGACCACCTGATGCAAAGAGCCAACTCAATAGAAAAGACCCTACTCTTTGGAAAAGACCCTGAAGCTGGGAAAGATTGAGAGCAAGAAGAGAAGGAGGTGACAGAGGATGAGATGGTTGAATGGCATCACTGACTCAACAGACATTAGTTTGGGCAAACTCCGAGGGATAGTGAAGGACAGGGAAACCTGGCATGCTGCAGTGGGATCAGCCTGCCGAGGGGTCACAAAGAGTTGGATACAACTTAGCGACTGAGCAGCAGTATGATGTTTATGAATATATATCATTTTGCTCTGATTTTTTATATATGAATGTTTATATGATGAGTAAACAAAAGCATGAATTCATGAGATAAAGTTTTCAGAATATTATTTGATTATAAAAATGACTAAAGTTATCTTATATAACCTGACATTAAAGTGAAAGAGATGACTTGAACTATATGTGTTCTATCTATTTTAGTTTTATCTATTATAAAAGATAGTTTTATCTATTTTTTCTAAAAAAATTATATTTATCTATTATAGAAAGTAGTAACAAAAAATGTTAACTAGCACTCATATTTCAAGAAATGCTACTATTAAAAATGACAGTATTATGGAGATAAACAGAGAACCAGAAATGCACACATTGAGAAATCACTGTGTCTACAGAGGGGTAGAAAACAAACTGTGATTCAGAAAGGATATGTGATGCTGCTGCTTCTTTTTGCATGTTTTCTGTATCATTTGACTTTCACTATCCATAAGCTTTACATCAATAACAGAAATAATAAAATGAATTTAATAAATAAAAATAACCCCTTTTGACTATCATGAATTAAATACTCTGCCTTTCTTTTTATCCTAATAATTTTCATGAAATACATAAAGCAACTCTCTTGCTATGACTTGTTTTGAATTTTATTAGTAGGTGACAATATATACTTCAAAGATATCTATTCTCCAAAACTCATATGAAGAGAAATCATTCATAAGTTAGGTGCAGCCTTCCACAGAGTATGGCTCATCATTACTGCCTTCCATTGCCACTTTGATCAAGATGTTCCTTATGACTCTATAAAGCATATAATACATTATCAGGAAATCATCCCAAATATCAAATCCCTGTTTTGATGACATTTTTTTTTTCCCACATCAGACTTCAAATTTACCCAGGGATTTAAAACACTCTGATTTATTTTATATTTGGTTTTCTGTATAAAACACAACTTTTTTATATGAACTTTGCTATTCCAGATCATGTTACATGTATAAATGACAGAATGAGGATGCTTGCATGTGGTCATTATAGTTCCCAGTCTTTTCAATCTGCCTTGAGCTTCTCTTGGACATCGGGCATTATCAGCTGTGTCCTGTTTCTCCAGCAGTGCGTTTTTCCTGTTGCTTATATGGGATTTAAAGGAAGGTGAGATACAATTAGTTAAAATATCTGCCAACACTTACATATCAGTTGTTCTCCAGTTTAGCTGCACTAGTTAATTACTAGCTCTAGGTAGTTCTTTTGCTTTATTCATTTGCAGAAATGACAAACTCTTCTGTTAAAGTGTTAGAGCTGATAATAAGAAATATGGGAAGTGCTGAATCTTAAATATCACTTGTCTTCTACAGCATCTAATTTGTATAAAGTAAATCCTAACTTAAAGAGTTCATAAATAAATTGTATATAACAAATCTATATATGTAAATAATGATAATAGATATGTCTTATTTATACATAATTTATATGTTCACTAATTTACATGTATATATATACTTTCTATCTACCTAAATGTAAAATACATATCAACAGTTACAGAGATTTGGAATTACGCTGGAGGAACAGTCTAAATACTGTACTTGGTACAAGAAAACTGGTTGGTTATTCTGCTTAAAAATTCAATAACACATTTAAATAGTGCCATTTTTTATCAACAAACATCTTATCTATCTTTGAAGGCACAGTGTTAAACTGAGTGTGCTATCGGATCAAGTGTATATTTTTCCAGTAATAAAACATTTACTTATAATGAGTAGCTGCAGTAGAACAATAGGAAATAACTGGATATGGAAACTGAACTTAGTCTGAATCCAAGTTATTATTATATGAACTTGCACAGTTCATGTACTCTCAGAAATTAACTTTTCCCATCTGTAAAATGGAGGTGAGATTTTCACAGGGTTTCTGCAGCTATCATAGGAGATAAAGTATATGAAAGTTCTTTGTAAGTTTGCTCAAAAGTGTTAGCTAATTTACTTAGCTAGAGGTCATATTCCAATGTACTTGACATCTACGTTCTTTTTCATTCTCATTTAGAGTTAGGAAAAGTCATTCACTAATCATAAGGTTATTATTAAAATTTGTTTATAATTCAAAGGAAGCAAATGTTAATCAGACAAATGAAAAATGCTACAAATTAGAAGTAGGAACACTTTCCTTCTGGGATAAGTAGGCATGGCATATGGGAATTTTGTGTTAGGTGATTGTAGTAATAATGATAGATAATTAAATTCATGTGTTCAAGTGGCCTCATTTTTTCTGGTTCTATGTGTTCACATGAATACTTAAAAATAAGCATTTTAAGATAATATTATTTTCCTGGTTATGTTATAATTTATTATCATAAATTATGTTTGTCAAAGTCCGATAAAAATACAATATAAACCCAAGTTGTATTTCATTATTATTACATAAATTGAGAAAAGTAAAAAAAAAAAGTAATATATCATCACCTTCATGCTAAAAAACCAAGTATATACATAAAGTCTCTTGTGAAATATCTTTGTAAGGAAATATGTTGCTTAAAAACACATTCCTAAATTGATTAATCCATATATTTTTATTTAAATAAAATTATCACAAATAGGCCAAATTAAGAATTACTTAAAAGTATATTCTCCTACTGGAACTAAAAAAAGTAAAAACCATTTTTCCAAAAGCTTTTTTTTTTTTTTTGCCACTGAGTTTGTTCAAAATAAATCAGACAACAATGAAATAAATTTATTCAACATTGTTTACAGTACTCTTTAACTTTACATAATTATTAAGATTGTTGCTAAAAAAGGGCTAACCATCATCTGAGCCTTCAGTGAGTTGTAGTAGAAACATCAGAAGTCCCTGAATGCAAATCACCTTTACAAATATAATAATGAAAAAGTGTGAAATATGGCAAGAATTATCAAAATGTGGCACAGAGACTCAAAGTGAGCAAGGACTTTTGGAAAAAACTGGCACCAATTTATTTGCTTGATGCAGGGTTGCCACAAACCTTCAGTTTAGAAAATAATGCAATATTTCTAAAGTGAAGTAAAATAAGGTATGCCTATATATAATAGAAATCACATTTTATCACTCTCTAAAGGTAATATTCATTCTTTCTTATGGCTACAGTGTATCCTTCTGCATTATATACAGGATTTAATCACTGGGTTCCTTATTGAAAGATCCTAAGTTTTTTTTTCAGTCATTTGTTTTTAAGAAGAGTATCATAATGATTATAAGTCATTTTATATTTTTGCCAATGTATCTTGGTGATGGATTCCTAGAAGTGGAATCAAGGGGGATTTGCACTATGTAAAGTTTTCTAATGTTGCCAACTATTCCTCTATTTATGTAATGCCTTTTCTCCCCCAACCTCATCAGCAGTGTACGAGACTATAAATTTCTTCACAGCTTTATTAACAAAATATTTTGTCATGCTTTTGGAATTTTACAAAAATGATGAAATAAAACATTTATTCATCTTTCTCTTATTATAAGTGAGAATGTAATTTTTCTTATGTTTAAAGAGGCTTTTTTTTCAGTGAATGTATGGTTTATATCATTTATTCATTATGCTACAGGTTTTTCTTTATTCCTTGATATTTAAGAACTCCTGGTGAGTAGGGATGTAAACTCAGTTTCTTATAAATTGGATTATTTTTCATTTTGCTGTTAGGTTTTGACTTAGCTCATTGTGTTTTTTTCTACAATATTCTTCCACACACACCAATTTTCTTCTAGTTCATATGTATTTTCATTTTTTATGTTTTATTCTCTAATCAATTTGGAATTTATCCTGGAGTGGGAAGAAAAACTGTAATTTATCTTTTATTAAATAGCGCTCCAGTTGTCATGAGATATAAGGTCTTTTCTTTAAATTAATATGTAAAATACAGAGTTATTTTATTTCTGGCATTTATATCACAGAAATGTGTTTTCCAATTAGGGCTACCTTAATGCAACCTGAGAAAAGCTTAATATAGACAGTAGAGAAACAATCTTTTTTGCAGAATTATTTGGATAGTAGCATTTTTGAAGTTTTAAAGTCTTTAAAAAGCCAGAGAACAAGTTTTTAGTAACATTTTATTTTTCTTTTTTGCCACATAGCAGGCATGTAGCACGGGGATCTTAATTCCTGGGTTAGGGATTGAACCCTTGTACCCTGCAGTGGAAGTGTGGAATGTTAACCATTGTACAGCCAGAGAAGTCCTTTAGGGATCTACTTCTATCTAATGAAATTTTACAAAAGTAAAAACCTTTCTTAATGCTTATAACTTTTAATTTTTTACTGTTTTTTTTTTTATTGCAAGTTTTATTTTATAGCTGTTCTAAAACTGTTTGTAAAATGTAGCTCTGGAAAAACATTAGTAAAAACCTATAGAAAAAGTTTTCTAAATGCTTATAGCTTTGGTTTTGAATTATTTTTAGGCATTGGAAATCATTTAGACTACATTTCTAAAATAAATTTAGCTTCTTGGAAAAGTCAGATCTGAGTTAGTTTTTCATATCTGAGTAGGCTTTAGTCTTTTTGCTCACACTGATAAATTCAGGTGTGTCACTGTTCCAATATCCCATTTCAGGTCCAATGTAATGTGGCTACGTCTCCCTGATTCTAACTCATTTCAGTTTACTGCCCAGCAGTGATCCTTTTTCACCCTGGATGGTCTTACTTTCCTGTCCCTAGTATAAGACTACATCTATCACTTTCTGTCTGACCTTCTTAGATTATCTGCTGATGGATGATACAGATCTTTACCATAACTATAGGTCATATTATGAATTTGTCTTCATTTAGTTGAGACATGGTGAAGTCTTTTAGAGGAACACCATAACAAAACTTTCTATTATAATCACATACTAGTGTAAATTTAAAGTGATATTGGAGGGTATAGCTGTGAATCTCTGCTTATTTCTTTCGTTTTGGTTTTATGGTAACAAGTTTTCAAAACTAAACAAAAATCTATGGATTTATAGCGAGTATTAGCTTTCCTATTCATACACTGAGGAAAATAACTAAAGATCAAATGAAGATCAATATTAATCTTATACTTAGGTGTACAGTCAGTATAACAATTGGTTTTTTTTAAAAAGGTATATAATTTGTGCTTTACACACAATTTGAATAAAGTGGGTAGTATATACTTTGGCTTACTTATTTTATTATTACAAGAGTCAGACACGACTGAGCGACTTCACTTCCGCTTTTCACTTTCGTGCATTGGAGAGGGAAATGGCAACCCACTCCAGTGTTCTTGCCTGGGGAATTCCAGGGACGGGAGAGCCTGGTGGGCTGCCGTCTATGGGGTCGCACAGAGTCGGACACCACTGAAGTGACTTAGCAGCAGCAGCAGCAGCTTGAACTGCATTCTAATATATCAAGTATAGAAGTGGGTTCTGTTTTCTTTACTATTTTTTCATGTGTTTAATAATATATAAGGTTTTATAAAATATGTGAACTATCATGAGATTACATTTATGGTTATATAGTTTATGAGCAGAGAAATGGAAACAAAATTTTGTGTATTGCTATTTATAAACTGTAATAGTTTTAATATTATTGAAAGAATCCTCTCTCCACACAAAATTTTGAATAAAGCCAAAGAAGATAACAAGCTTATATGCAGTGTATGATCCAGGGAGAAGTATATTTAACTAAATTATCAGAACATGTGAAGATTAGCTGTAATGTCTGTTTTTCTTTTTCACATTGTCTCAATTCAGTTCGGTTCAGTCACTCAGTCATGTCTGACTCTTTGCGACCCCATGAACTGCAACATGCCAGGCCTCCCTGTCCATCACCAACTCCCAGAGTTTACTCAAACTCATGTCCATCAAGTTGGTGATGCCATCCAGCCATCTCATCCTCTGTCGTCCCCTTTTCTTCCTGCCCCAATCCCTCCCAGGATCAGGTCTTTTTCAATGAGTCAACTCTTTGCATGAGGTGGCCAAAGTACTGGAGTTTGAGCTTTAGCATCAGTCCTTCCAATGAACACCCAGGAGTGATCTCCTTTAGAATGGACTGGTTGGATCTCCTCGCAGTCCACGGGACTCTCAAGAGTCTTCTCCAACACTACAGTTCAAAAGCATCAATTCTTCAACATTCAGCTTTCAAAAAAACTCTCACATCCATACATGATGACTGGAAAAACCATAGCCTTGACTAGACGGACCTTTGTTAGCAAAGTAATGTCTCTGCTTTTGAATATGCTATCTAGGTTGGTCATAACTTTCCTTCTAAGGAGTAAGCGTCTTTTAATTTCATGGCTGCAATCACCATCTGCAGTGATTTTGGAGCCCAAAAAAATAAAGTTGGACACTGTTTCCACTGTTTCCCCATCTATTTGCCATGAAGTGATGGGACCAGATGCCATGATCTTAGTTTTCTAAATGTTGAGTACAGATACACAAAAACATCTGGGGAAAGATGGGCTTCCCTGGTGGCTCAGTGGTGAGGAATCTACCCACCAATGCGGGAGACATGGTTTGATTGTTGGGCTTGTAAGATCTCACATGCCAGGAAGCAACTAAGTCTGTGTGCCACAACTACTGAGCCTGTGCTCTAGAGCCCAGGAGCTGCACCTACTGAAGCCCATGTACCTTAGAGCCCATGTTCCACAACAAGAGAAGCCTCTGCATCGGACCTGCTGGCTCAATCGGTAAGAATCCACCAGCAATGCAGGAGACATGGGTTTGTCCCCTATGTCAGGAAGGTTCCCTGGAGAAGGAAATGGTAACCCACTCCAGTATTCTCGGCTGGAAAATCCCATAGACAGAGAATCCTGGTGGGCTACAGTCGATGGGGTTGCAAGAGTTAGACATGAATTAGCAACTAAACAACCTCCACCACCACACCTCAACTAGAGAATAGCCCACATAGCAATAAAGACCAAGCACAGGCAAAAGCAAATAAATAAAATTATTTTTTTTAAAATTGAGAAAAGACTGTTAGATATTTAATATTCAAAACAAAATATGCCATATATCATAAAGCAAAGGGAAATGTGTTAATATTCTATAATTTAGGTTATGTATATTAGCTTTCTTATACTCAGGATTTATTTTTAAGTATAGCTACATAGTTCTTACCAGTCTAATAGCTAGGAGTATTTCCTTTAATTTTGGACTAGAAAGTACATATTTGCTATAGTGCTTCAAACATGTCCCTGGTGGTAAATTGTTTTTATACACAATATTAGACATTCTTCAATAACTTAAAAAGTATTTTAAGTAGACTAGACATATGATATGCAGAATATATATACATATTCATAAGGTTCAGGAAATAATATAGCAAATGTGTGTGGGCAACAGTAGGTGCTATTATGATGATTTTTCAGTTTCACACTGTTTAAAATAACCCTCAGTAATTTTACACACTTATGGAAACAATACTTATCTTTCTAGACACTGATATGATTAGATTCATTGCAAGGTAACTTTGTACCTATTATATTCCATTAACTAATAAAATCATATAGCTTCCAAAGATGCAACTTATAAACATAGAACACCAAGAAAAACAAAAGTTCACATCTAGGAGTTTAAGATCACAGAACATGAGTTCACTATGGTCTCCATAGTCTCCCTATCACTTTTTGGAAGCAAAATCAAATGAAAATGAATTTCAAGATAAGCCATAACTAGGAAAAGAATTAACAAAGTTAGAGCATAAGTGTGTTCCAGAAGGGCTTCAGTCTCCCCTACTAAAAATATGTTTAACTTTATTAGGAAAGATTAAGAAATGAATATGGTTGTAAATGTCCCTGTTTTATTTTGTATTTCTTCTTCACCTCCCCCTGAAAGTGAAAGTTGCTCAATAATATCCAACTCTTTGTGACCCCATGGAATTTAGCCTGCCAGGCTCTCCTCTGTCCATGGAATTCTCCAGGCCAGAATACTGGAGTGGGTAGCCATTCCCTTGTCCAGGAAATCTTACCAACCCAGGGATCAAACTCAGATCTCCCACATTGCAGGCAGATTCTTTACCATTTGAGCCAGCAGGGAAGCCCTCACCTCTCCCATTCTCTCCCAATAACAACACTGAGAGGACCGGTTCTAATCCCTCTGGAAAAGGACAGGGAGGTGGCAACAGACAAGTGGGTTCAAGGCTAGGACAACCCTCAATCACCAGGCAAAGGGCATTCTTGCCCAGGAGGATTTTGTTCAATGAATGATCATTCATGGTTCGACTCACCATCTGGAATAATTACAAAGTACTCTTTAAAATCGATCCCTGGGTTGGGAAGATTCCCTGGGGAAGGAAATGGCAACCTACTCCAATAGTCTTGCCTGGAGAATCCCACAGATGGAGGAGCCTGGTGGCCTACAGTCCACGGGGTTGCAGAGAGTCCGACACAACTGAGCGACTTCACTCACTCACTCACTCTTTAAAATTCTATAACATTTAATTTTTAGATAAAATAAATGCATGTGTATTAATATGCAAAAGTTTAAATATGACTACCACTGCTTGACAGACTACTAAATAGAAATACTAAGTATTCACTTACATTTATTTGATTACTATAATGACCTTAAAAAGATTATTATTTTCTCTACTCTATACTGATAGGAAATATTAAGTAGTGGAGATAGATTCTAAGCTTTGTACCATTTCATTCTATCACTTTACATCTATATTCTTTATATGTAATAGACAAAGGCTACATGCAAAACCATTAAAAAGCAGATATGTTATGGACTAGATTCAACCTTGCTTTTGTTACATGTCCTTTGCTAAATTCCAATCAGCAGCCATCATATTAAACATTTTTTATAAATCAACTTGTTTTTTTAATAAGCCACTTGACACTGAGTAGACAACGGAAAATGAGACAAAGGATTTAAAAATATCCATGCCCCTTTTGAGAAATTAATAAGTACGTCCTCCGTCAAATGCAATTGAAGTATTGAGGCTTACTCTGCACTGTAGTGGCATGTATGTTGCCAACATAGAAGTATATCCAAGTAAAATACAGGTAGCCTTCCTATGACTATATTATTTTAGATAAGATGATATATTAAGCATGTGAAATTTAGCTTTTGCAGGTGAAGAATCTAATCACCCATGGCAGCTGTCATATTTAGAGCAGCATATGAGAGGTGGGAGAAAAGTACAAGTGTCAGGGAATGGAAAGTCCTTTTAAGGATCAAGATTTTTCCAACAGATGGCTTGATAGTTTGTTTTTTATATTCTATGAGTTCTAATTTTCACCATAGTAAATAGATTTTAATAATGTTTCATATGTCAAAATAATTTGTTGGAGAAATCAAATGATAGAAAGCAGATTTATAAAATTATAAACATAGAACTGAACAGTATTCTTCTTGGTTCTATGTCATATTGAAAGTTAATGGTTTGAGTTGAATTTCTATCCAATGAGATAGTATATAAATGAGATTTGAGGAAAAGGCAGAATGAAGATCAAAGTGAATATAAAATATGACTGTCAAAGAAACTGGTCTTCTGAAAGAGCTCCCAATGGTCAAGCTAGAACAATAGAAGCTACAAAATTAATGAGGTAAATTTGGATTAAAACCCAAAGTATAAAAGAAATTTACACAAATCTATACTGCTATTAATTAATGATTATATACATAAACTGGTGGACAAAGCTCCTATGCTATGCTATGCTATGCTATGCTAAGTCACTTCAGTCATGTCCAACTCTGTATGACCCCATAGACGGCAGCCACCAGGCTCCCCCGTCCCTGGGATTCTCCAGGCAAGAACACTGGAGTGGGTTGCCATTTCCTTCTCCAATGCATGAAAGTGAAAAGTGAAAGCGAAGTCACTCAGTCGTGTCTGACTCTTAGTGACCCCATGGACTGCAGCCTACCAGGCTCCACCATCCATGGGATTTTCCAGGCAAAAGTACTGGAATGGGGTGCCATTGCCTTCTCTGAAGCTCCTATACAGAGTTGCAAACAATATATGTAGATATTGTACCTTATGGGAGGTAGAATTTAATTCCAGTCACCAGGCCCTCCATGACTCTATCCACCCTAACCTCTACCCCTCCATGCCCCAGAGTGTTCTACACTTAGTGACTTACCTCTAAAAACAGGATAAAGACAGAGAAAATACTAACATTACAATGAAGGAATCTGGCAAACATTACCAAATGGCGACTGTTAACCTCAGCAATGAGATCATGTGGATATAAAGATCTGTGATAGATGCAATGAGAAAGGTTCTTCACCTCTGGTATTCTTTTCAAAAACCCATTGCCCTAGCCTAACTTAAAAAATAAAGGCTAAACTCAAATTGGGAACATTCTACAGAATACCTGTTCAGTATTCCTCAAGACAGAAGAGACTTCACAGACAAGCTAAATAATTACGATGCGGCAACTGGATAAAATCCAGAAACAGAAAGAGAACCTTAACCTGAAAATTGAAGAAACTCAGATAAGCAAAATAATGCATCTATGTTGATTTTTCAGTTTTGAAAAATGCATCATGTAATATAAGATGTTAAAAAGGGGTGGGGGGTGGGCAATGTAAGCAGTCAGTCTCTCTGGATGTAGCTGCAACTTTTCTGTAAATCTAAAATTATCACAAAATAAAATTTTCAGGTTTTTGCTTTGTTTTAAATATGGCCTAGGCCTTACTGCCATGATTAACCAAGAAAGAAATAAGTGAGGGAAACACTTTAAGTTAAGGAATCTAAAGAGTTGCTATCATAATTGACAATTAATTGTAACGCATAATTATGTTTATCCTAAATTAACAAAAGTGTCTAAGAGTTACAAAGGGTATTATTGTGAAAATATGGAAAGTTTCAATAAGGATCTTATATAAGATTATTATGTTATATAGCATTCTTTCACAAAGTTAAACATATTGAGTTCGATAATATTATTTTGATTGTAAAGAGGACTGCATGAGTTTTTTGAAAATGAATGCTGAACTATTTAGTAGTGAAAAGTCATGATGTCTATAACTTACTTTCACTTGGTTTGGCAAATAATATAAAGAAAGAGATGAATAGATTCATAGATAAATCATATATGGATATAGATAGATGAGTAAAGCAAATAAAATCATTAAAATTATTAAATATTTTATTTTGTCTTTAAGTCACTTAAAAAGAATTTTAGCAGTAAAAGTGACATTATATCCTCATATCATTATATCTGTATTGTAGAGGCAAGTGAGTTTAACAAGAAAAATAAGGAAAGTAAAAATAAAAATTTGAGAGGAATGAACCATGGTGATGGGAGATATTAATGAAGATGGAAAAATCAATCCGGTATTAGAATACTATGCATATGTGCTAAGTCACTCAGTCGTGTCTCACTGTTTGCAGCCCCATGGACTGTAGCCTGTCAGGTTCCTCTGTTCGTGGAATTTTCCAGGCAAGAATACTGGAGTTGGGTTGCCATTCCCTTCTCCAATTAGAATACCAGATTTATCTATATTTTATCTTATTTTTAACTTCACTACCCTGGAAAGTTAAAGTGATAGTAATGAAAATCAACTGTATCTACTTAGCTTTGTCTCATTTCTTCAGTATAAACCCAAAAGTCCTTTATAGAGACAATAGTGGCCATGAAAGTTGACACTGCAGTATTTATTTAGCATAACTAAAAAGCCTACGGAGAAGGCAATGGCACCCCACTCCAGTACTCTTGCCTGGAAAATCCCATGGATGGAGGAGTCTGGTAGGCTGTGTTCCACAGGGTCGCTAAGAGTCTGACATGACTGAGCGACTTCACTTTCACTTTTCACTTTCATGCATTGGAGAAGGAAATGGCAACCCACTCCAGGGTTCTTGCCTGGAGAATCCCAGGGACGGGGGAGCCTGGTGGAGTGACGTCTATGGGGTCACACAGAGTCGGACACGACTGAAGCAACTTAGCAGAAGCAGCAGCAGCAAAAAGCCTAAGCTAAATATGATTTTCAAATGAGCCCTGATGGTGAATTATTTGGGAATGGACTTTGTAGCAGACAGTATTGGTGTCCTGTCCTAGTTGGCCCACCCAAAATATCATCTGTAACTTCAGTGAATAGTTTCTTTATCTATCATCAACTTCCTACCTGAATCTCCTGCATCTAATCTCCTGTGGGTTTCTTTGGCCAACATGAGGTTCTTGACCAGTTGCAAGGCTGTGGAAGTACCAGGGAGTACTATCACCTAGAGAAGGATAAGAGTGGAGTGAAGTCTTACTGAAATCTCCTGGCTTTCACTGTGTTCTACAGTCTCTGAAAGGATCCCTGGCAGGATGGAACTCCCT
The DNA here is from genome assembly GCF_029378745.1 of Bos indicus. Classification (NCBI taxonomy): domain Eukaryota; kingdom Metazoa; phylum Chordata; class Mammalia; order Artiodactyla; family Bovidae; genus Bos; species Bos indicus. The sequence continues at coordinate 21,560,158 of NC_091776.1, read as the reverse complement.
TATCCAGAGTGTAATTCACTCTCTGTTTTCCTCCTTATGCTAGTTTCCTACCATTTTCCATGGTGCTTCCCAGATAAACTATTTCATTCAAATTATTTTTTCAGGGTCAGTATTTGGAGAGACATAAATTAAGATATACAGATTATCTAAAGTTTTCAAATGTGTATTGAGGTGATAGAAATGGAGGCAGGTAAAAGGAAAGTTTTCATCTTTCTGCTATAAAAAAGTGGAACAAGTGTGCATTTTTTCTGAGACAATGTTATGTCTAAACATGGGTCCTGGGAGCTGTGCAATTCCCTTGACTGACCTGGAGGATACATCCCACCTTTGGTTACACCAAAGGACTAAAGCTTTTTGACTTTGTTAAATGGCTAAACTATTATTATTTTGTCTTGCTTGACTGTTTTCCTTTGTTTCTTCATTTCTCACTTCTCTAGATAAATTTGCTCTTTGGAGCTCAGGGAAGGCCTCAGTTTAGTTTAGTTCAGTCGCTCAGTTGTGTCTGCCTCTTTGCGACCCCATGGACTGCAACACGCCAGGCCTCCCTGTCCAACAGCAACTCCCAGAACTTGTTCAAACTCATGTCCATTGAGTTGGTGATGCCATCCAACCATTTCATCCTCTGTCATCCCCTTCTCCTCCTGCCTTCAACTTTTCCCAGCATCAGAGTCTTTTTCAATGAGTCAGTCAGTCACATCATGTGGCCAAAGTATTGGAGTCTCAGCTTCAGCATCAGCTCTTCCAATGAATATTCAGGACTGATTTCCTTTAGGATGGACTGGTCTGATCTCCTTGCAGCCCAAGGGATTCTCAAGAGTCTTCTCCAGCACCACAGTTCAAAAGCATCAATTCTTTGACACTCAGCTTTCTTTATGGTCCAGATCTCACACTCATACACAACTACTGGAAAAACCATAGCTTTGACTAGATGGACTTTGGTTGGCAAAGTAACGTCTCTACTTTTTAATATGCTATCTAGGTTGGTCATAGCTTTTCTTCCAAAGAGCAAGCGTCTTTTAATTTCATGGCTGCAGTCACTGTCTTCAGTGATTTTGGAGCTCAAGAAAATAAAGTCTTTCATCTTTCAGTGTTCTATCTTTTTGACTTTTCATGCTGTTTATGTGGTTCTCAAGGCAAGAATACTGAAGTGGTTTGCCATTCCCTTCTCCAGTAGACGCCATTTTGTCAGAACTCTCCGCCATCACCCATTTGTTTTGGGTGGCCCTACATGGCATGGCTCATAGTTTCATTGAGTTAGACAAGGCTGTGGTCCATGCGATCAGTTTGATTAGTTTTCTGTGATTGTGATTTTCATTCTTTCTGCACTCTAAGGGATAAGGATCAGAGGCTTATGGAAGCTTCCTGATGGGAAAGACTGACTGCTGGGGATACCAGGTTTTGTTCTGATGGGCAGGGCCATACTTGGTAAATCTTTAATCCAATTTTCTGTTTGATGGGTGGGGCTGTGTTCCCTCCCTGTTGCTTGAGCTGAGACCAAACTATGGTGGAGGTAATGAAGACAATGGCAACTCCTTCAAAGGTCCTGCCCATGCACTGCTGCACTCAGTGCCCCGGCCCCTGTAGCAGGCCACCGCCGACCCACGCCTTCAAGGAGACTCCTGGACACTCAACAGGCAAGTCGGCGTCAACCTCTTGTGGGGTCACTGCTCTATTCTCCTGGGTCCTGGTGCACACAAGGTTTTATTTATGCCCTCCAAAAGTCTGTTTCCCCAGTCCTGTATAATTTCTGTAATCAAATCCCACTGGCCTCCAAAGTCAAATTCCCTGGGGGTTCTCACTCTCTTTGCTAAATCCCCAGGTTGGGAAATTTGTTGTGGGTCCTAGAACTTTCTTAACAGTGTGAGAACTTATTTGGTATACTTTTCTTCAGTTTGTGGGTCGTCTGCTCGGCTGCTCTATGGTGGGGTTAATGGTGACCTCCTCTCAGGGGGCTTATGCCACACCCAGCACTGCTGCATTCAGAGCCCTGGACCCTATGGTAGGCCACTGCTGACCTGTACATCTGCATGAGACACTCAAACACTCAAAAGGAAGGCTTAGGAGGCTGTTTTTCTACAAATAAGGGTTAGGCAGATGACATCGCTGGAGGAGCAGGGGAAGAGCTGTGCCAGTGTCCTAGGAAGGTCCCACAGAGTCCTATTTGGTTACACTTGTAAACCGATTTGAATTGGGATTTTTTTTTAATTACTGTAAGTCTGAATTCCCATAACTGATACAGAGGAGTTTGGGGTAGCAATTGATTTGGGGGAAGACATAGTTGGTGGCTAGAAGACTGTTTTTAAGGTAGTCACTTAAGAATGAAAAACATTGTTGATTAAAGAATGGAATGGAGCTTAATAGTGACTATCAGAGAAAGTGCCCCTTGGTATGAGCACTGTGAGTACTTCCTCCATAATCTCCTTGGAAATTAGTTTGACCAATAGCTTCAGATTCTCTAGCACTGTTAGTTCATTTACTCAGCAAACATTTATCAATCATAAAAAATATGAACTTTGTGCTTAGTTCTAGAATTAACTGCACTGTCTTCCCTTAATTAATACACAGATAATAAATGCCGATTGTCTAAATTGAGGACAGCTGTAATATCATTAGGCATATGCTGTGAGCTCTGGAGGCCCAGAGAAAGTGTTCATTCCCCCAAACTTTACAGTTAGGTGGGTCTTACTAAAGAACTAAGTCTTAATACATGAGTGGGTGAACCAGAAACAAAAGGAAAATTAGCAAAGACATGGAGAAGGAAGAACATTTCAGGCAAAGGAAATACTATGTCAAAAGGCACTGAGGCAAGATAAGTGTAATTCATTTTATGAAATGTGCAGGTTTTGAGATAACTGGAGCACAGTATATGTGTCAGAGTATAAGAGAAGATGGAGCTGACTGAGTGTCTCATTTGCTATCAGGATAGGCTGGAACCTGGGACCCTTTACTGGAGCAGGAAAGATAAAAGATGAATTTGGAGCATTTTTGTAGTGCCACAAAGGGAGGAAGTGCTCAAAAGAGAGGAAGGAAAAAATCCTACAATGATGGGGATATGCCAAAGGGACAGAACAGTCAACTGAAAGAACTCTGAAGGTCCAAAGTGGGAACAATTTAAGGAACAAAATAAAGAAACTGAATTGGAATATAATTCAAAGTATAAAATAAATATCCATGAGTCCATAATGAGATAAATATTATTAAATAAATAAATAGAGAAATACACAACTTCCCTGTGCAGAATTACAAATAATTCATGTAGATACTCTGTCCCCAGGAGGTGGAACACAACTCCCCACTCATAAGTGTGGGTTATGAGTAGTGATTTCCTCCCAAAGACCACGGTATGAAAATTAGGGGTGCGGGGGGGAGTGACTTTACAAGGATGTTAACTTTGATCACCATTTAACGTCAACAGTGATAAATTATGTTGGTAGTGTGCACATTTGATACAATGTGATGGGGATGTCTCTTTAACTCTGTGGTCTTCCTCCAAAAGCTTTAATCTAATTCCTGGTGGCTCAGATGATAAAGAATACGCCTGCAATGCAGGCATCTGGGTTCAATCCTTGGGTTGAGGAGATACCCTGGAGGAGGGTATGGCAACCTACTCCCGTATTCTTGCCTGGAGAATCCCTAGGGACAGAGGAGCCTGGTGGGCTACAGTCCATGGTGTCGCAAAGAGTCAGACACAACTGAGCAACTAAGCACAACACAGTCATAAGAAAACATCGGACCAATCCCAATTGAAGAAAATTTTACAAAATACCAAAGCAGTACTCCTCAAAACTGCTAAGGTCTCAAAAACAAGGAAAGTCTGAGAGACTGACACAGCCAAGAGATGCCTAAGGAGTTCTCTGGTGGTCTGGTGCTTAGGACTCTGTGTTTCTAATGCCTGGGTTCTGGTTTCAATCCTTGGTTGGGGAAGTTAGATCCCACAAGCCATGATGTGCACCTAAAAATAATAATAATAATAATAGAGAGAGATGCCTAAGGAACCGTGCCAGCTAAATGTGGTGTGATATACTGGATGGGATCCTGGCATAGAATGGATTTCATTTAATAATGATACATCAATATTGTTTCAATATTATTATGACTAGTTAACCATACTAATTAATTGAAAACTGAATGTGAGGCATATGAGAACCCTCTGTACTATCCTTTCAATTTTTCTGCAAATATAAAATAAAATATATTTTTTAAAAAGGCGAGTGAGAACAGGGTTTTAGTTATAAGAGTGGTCAATTGAAAAAATAATGACCAAAGAGCAAGAACTAAAAAGAGCATTTACTCGATTTATTTAATTGGATTTCTGGGGAGATGCTAGAATAGCCAGATGAATGCTAGTGAAAAGAAAGAATAAAGCAATGAACTTGGGAGTAAATGTTAATTTAGACAATGAAAACAGCATGTATGAAACATCTCCTGAAACTATCTTCTTTGTTAAATGGGAAAGAAAAAATAAAAGAGAACATGGAGGGAAAGAGGTAAGTGTTTGTAACAGAAAAGAGTTTACTAAGAAGAAACTGAAACAATATAAAGGGTGAATAAATAAGTGTAGAAAGAAAGTCCCAAGACCCTGTTGAATGATAACGTGGGGCACAGGGAGGACAGTCAGGCCTAAATACAGAGAACAAACTTCTGTTTCTGAGACAGGAAGGAAGACTATAGTGATGGGTGGCTAGTAGATCATTTCCATCATACAAAGGGAGCTGGGAATAATGATGCACAATATTCATGTTCTGTAGACAGCATGATATCACATAAATGTCCAGAGGCATTCTTTTACATTGCTCTCCTAAGAAAAGAGCTGTTTATAGTTTATAGCTGCGTCTGTTTCTAGTTAATAGCTCTGAAGTCCTTCTTTTTTTGAAGTCAAAGTGGTTGTTACAAGTCCCTTTCCTGACACTGGTTATTTTCTTAATATTGAAATTTCTAAATTACAGTTTATGTTATGCAATTTTCTCTACATATCCTTGCTAAGATTTTTAAGATTTCCCCTCACTGACACATTAATAACTTTATGAATTAAAAGTTTTTCCATCCTTCTATAGATGGACATTTAGGTCATTTTAATTTTTTTCATACTGTAAACAATGCTGAAGTAAATGTGTTCTGGTACACAATATAAAATTTCCCTGAAATAAATCAAAAAATCACAATCTCTATGCCCTAAAGTAGGATTAAGTTTCAGCAAGTGTCCTTTCCTATTCTCTGGGCTAAGATTTCAAAGTTTTAGTTTATTTTAAAATTTGCCCTGTTTCAGATACAGAGCATACTTTCCACTGACAACTTCCTAAAGGTAAGCATACTGCTAAGTATAATTGAAATTACAATGAGAAAGGGGGCACAAAGCACAAAGATTCATGTTACCAGAGAGATTGTGACAGGTGCTAGAATAAAATTACCACCTGACATAGATACCCAACAGATGGAGAGATTTTAAATTCCAACCCACAGGAATAGGGTGACTTTATGAGGATTATGGTCCTTGAACTTAACCTTAGAAGAACATAGTGATTTCAATGGAAAAAAAAGCTTTGAAGGTGGGGAAAACTATTACAAATGGAAGAAAAACTGCTAGAAGGCAAACGAGGGAAAAATTCTGAAGTGTGTTCAAGAACAGTGAATTAATGGATTGCTTTGGATGGAGCCTGAAAGTTGTGAAGAGCAGTTTTGAAAGATAAAACTGAAAATATATGCTGCAACCAGTTCATACAGACCCTTAAGTACAATGCTAAGAGTATTATAATTTATTCTGGAGGGAATAGAGAACAATCAAAGCAATAGAGTAAAGTGATTTGAGTTGTAACAAATACACTTCTGCTCTACAAGCCCCACATAAGCCAACTTAACATTTAAAAAGTCTTTAAATGTAAGCAATTCATTACGTGTTACTAGACTGTATGATTTGGGTCATATGTAAGAAAATAAAATAAATGATCAAAGCAAACAGAACAAAAACAAACATGTGGAACAGAGTAGTGTTTTCCAGAGGAGAAGGGAGTTGGAGGATGGTGAAATGGGTAGAAGCGGTCAACTTTATGGTGATGGACAGCAACCAGATGCTTGGTGGTGTATAATATTGTACATATGAAACTTATATACTGTTGTAAACTAATGTTACCTCAGTAATAAATAAGTAAGCCTATAGCTATGCAGTTTACAAGATTAAAGCAGAAAAAATGATATGCATGGAGGGAAGAAAAGAGTGACTAGAGGCAGCAGAGTAGAAGGTTAGCAAATCCAATAGCTCAGTCTTTTTATTAAAGATCAGAGACTTTCTACTAGTCTGCTTCATCATTCCCACATGCTGATGACATGTCCCCTCGTGGTGAAAAGTAACTGCCCCAGTTCTAAGCTTCACATGCAGAAAGCTGACATCCCATTAAAAACAGGAACATTTTCAACCTTGTATCACTTTTAATTTGTAAGTAAAAACCTTTCCTAGAAGCCTACAGATTTCCCACCAGGTACAATTTGCTAAGAATGAGTCATAGGCCGTGACAAAAACAATCATGTCAAAGAAGTAAAACAAGCATGACCACCTTGGACCAATTATGATGAACCCAAAGGGACTACAGGAAGTTATTGTTTCCAGGGACAAGGCACCAGGGCTTATAAACATCAAAGTAGCATCAGGGCTTCCCCAGTAGAGAGGAAGGTGATGGTTGTGTGTGTACAAACAAACATATCTGACATAGATATGTGTAAGACTTAAGGAAAGAAAGGATATTGGCAGTAAGCTGGTCGATAAAGGGTCTATTTTAAGAGTTGTCATGAAAGCCTAAATTAGGAGAGTAACAGTGAAGAATGAAAAGATGAAATTGCTTCAAGGGACACTGGGAACGTTAAATAAAGACTGTGTCAAATGGATGGGAGAATAGTTGGTAATTGAGAGTAAAAATGGTTTGTATAACGATTCCAGAGGATTGGAAAAATAGACATATTTATCGTGGAGATAATGAATGCATCAGAGAGACAGATGAGCATTGAAGATGTTGAGCAGTGTTTAGGTATGATTAACTTTAAGGAGCTACTAAGGTACCGAATAAAATTTTCCTATAGATACCTAGAAGTCTCACTCAGTAGAATATATGTGCTGTAAATACAAATTTGCTCAGTCGTGTTCGACTCTTTGTGACCCCATGGACTGTAGCCTAACCAGGTTCCTCCGTCCATGGGATTTTCCAGGTAAGAATTCTGGAGTGGGTTGCCATTTCCTTCTCCAGGAGATCTTCCCGACCTAGGGATTGAACCCAGGTCACCCGCATTGTAGGCAGACGCTTTACCATCTGAGCCACCAGGGAAGATCCTAATCAAATACGTAAATGTAATTATTAAAGCAAGCAAACTAGAGATCTTCAAGAAAGGAAAACGATTTTTAAAAAGTAGAAAAATTGAAAAAGTTCTTTATTTAGGGACAGTCAAAGGAAAAGAAGCTACAAGAGCATATTTCGAAACAGTAAATGTACAGTAAGATAAAAATCTACAATAAGTAAATCCATGTGTTAAGAAGGCTGAGAAATTTGTGATTAGTCATTTGTAACATATTCAATATCTCAGTACAGTGCATGGAGTACACACCAGATTATAGTGGGCTGAGAAATGAGTGGGAGACAAACACCAGGGACCGAGGAGTGTAGGATACTTTTTTCTTCAAGAAGTTTGATAGTCAAAGAAAAGGCAGGCATTGGATTCAAGCTGAGTGATTTTTCCAGGTTGATAAATGTTCTATTTATTATAAAAATCGCCCTTGACCATCATTATACAATGTCCAAAACACCTGCTGCTGCTGCTGCTAAGTCGCTTCAGTCGTGTCCGACTCTGTGCAACCCCATAGACGGCAGCCCACCAGGCTCCCCCGTCCCTGGGATTCTCCAGGCAAGAACACTGGAGTGGGTTGCCATTTCCTTCTCCAATGCATGAAAGTGAAAAGTGAAAGTGAAGCCGCTCAGTCCTGTCTGACTCTGAGCGACCCCATGGACTTCAGCCTACCAGGCTCCTCCGTCCATGGGATTTTCCAGGCAGAAGTACTGGAGTGGGGTGCCATTGCCAAAACACCTAGGAGAAGGGAAATGTTGAAAACAAAAGATAATGCAAGACTTTAAAAGTCTAATTGTCCTGACACAGAGAATGAAAATGGCACAGGAATAAAAGTACAGAGATAAGCTTAAGAAGAGAATGAGTTTACTGACTGGAAAGAGAAGGGAAATGAGAGCTGATCCTTTTCTAATATAGATTAAAATATAGATTAAACAAGCAGATTTGTTTTCCCTTTTAATCTATTTAGAGAATATTAGTAGAGGATAGAGAAATAAAGAGAATCACCTTGTTAAAAATATATATATATTTTGTAGTTCCTCCTCTTACTGCATGGAACAGTCATACTGCATTTACCATTTTGATAAATATCCATAATGGTTTACATGTTCAAATGTGGAAAGGAGACAAAGGAAGAAATCTTAATCTACCTGGGAAAACAAAACATCATGTGCTTGAACAAAAAAGGAAGACACAGAGAGAAACATATGCAAATAGCTAAAGATTATTATTAATAAAGCAACAGCCCTACGATCTACACAGGATAGCAAATTATTAGTTACAAACTCTGTGCCAGCCAAAGTGATCCATCAGTCTGTAAGCAGAAGCCTGTTATCTGCTGTCAGGATGGCTTGAGGCACTTACAGAGATTTGGTGAAATGGCGCAAAGGAGTCCGAATGGAATTGGCAAGTTTATTCCTTTCACAGGCAAGCAAAACCATGGCCAGTGGTGTCAGTTTCTCACATCCCGAGTTCTAAAGCCCACATCAGACAGAAGGAGCCAGATGATAGGAAACATTAGTGTGGGGGCCCTGTCTTCAGGGAGGCAACTCTGAGCCACAGTCAAGCAGTTTTACAGTCTGCAGCTGTATGCAAATGTGGGTGAGATAGAACTTCTCAGTTCTGTTGGAGTTAAGGAGGCAGATGAGAAACTGCCTCCTAACAGACTCCTACAACTGGAGACAACCAAGAAATGGCCTTGTGACTGCCTCCACCGCACCATATTTCAGGGGGATCGTGGCACACTCCTCCAACACGTGAGTCAGCCCGCGGTTGTTTTCCCTGCCTGTCCCCTGTGGAGGAGAGAGAGATTGCCAAGTGCCACAGTGGAGCCTTACTTCATGCCGGAGACTATTCACTTTACCTATCACTTTCTTTAAAATCTTCTATTTCAAATGTTTCTTTCACTGTTATCTCCAAGAGGAGCTATTTCACCACAAAGATAAAAATTACCCAACTTGTTGCTTTTACTTAACAAAGACCCTGACATACCTTCATTTTCCCTTGTATGATTACTTATTAAATCCCTATGGTATGACATTTCTCATTAAAGGAATAAATGAATGTATTTTCATACCTTTGCCAATGTAAAATGATCAAATCTCTGCATTAATGACTCACATCAAAGACATTAGTCTAAATCACAAGTCATAAAATGAGAAGCCATATTAAAATAAAAAGTATAACTATAATGGTTGAAAATAAGAACAAAAAGATGTGTATGTAGGAAGAGCTACTAATCAAAATTACTCACTCAGAATTTCTTACAGAGGGAAATGCAGAACAGTTTAAAATGAATGAACAGCTCAATGAGCAGGCAAATGAGAATGATTAGAAAAACACATTCTCTTACCGAAAAATAGAAATATGTAAAATAAAGTATATATGCATTTTACACACAGTTTGTTGGTTTTCTTTAATGGATTCTGGCTTTTTAGCTATTTTTTAAAGTTAGTACTTTAAAATTAAAATTCTTAGGTTGACTTACTGATCCCTCAATTTCCTTTTCTCATTTTCCTTCCCACTGCCAAAAGAAAACAAAAATACAAAGTTTTTTGCTCTACTCTAGAGCCATCTCTAAGGGAAATTACAAGGGAAACCAAGAGAATGTGTATGCCTGCTTATATGCAAGAGTATTAGGCAGGGTTTCCTAAGAAACAGAACCAATACATTCTCTCTGCCCTCCTCATATATGTATTATAGGAAATGGCGTACATGTTTGTGGAGGAAAAAAAGTCTCACAATCTGCCTTCTGCAAGTTGCAGAACCTGGTGCTTTTATACCAGTAAAAAAGCTGATGGTACAAAATGATGAGTTTTAAGGCCCAAGAACCTGGAGCTCTGATGTCCAAGGGTGAGCTCCGATGTCCAAGGGCATTCTAGCTCAAGAAAAGAGAGAATTCATCCTTCCTTTGCCTTTTGTTCTATCTGGGTCCTCAAAGGATTGGATGAGGCTCATTCATATTGGTCAGGGCAGATCTCTTTACTCAATCTACTAAATCAAATGCTAATTTCTTCCAGAAATGCCCTCAAAGTCACACCCAGAAATAATGTTTTATAGCTATCCGGCATCCCACAGTCCAGTTAAGTTTAAACATAAGTTAAACATTCACAACAGCACACTTTACATATACCTTCTCTTTTAACTATGAACATTATAAATGTGCTTTTTTTTAAAGTTAAAAAACGTTGTTGGTAATGTTAAGCATTTAGCCCGCCTCCACCAACCACCCTTCTGAAAGGTTTAAAAGGAGATCTTCAGAAATTCTCCTTCATATTGAATGGATTGAAATTTGGGGCCTACTCTGAGGTCTTTCTGAGTCATCCACCTGGAAGCTGCTTGGTGCATCCCACATTTCTCCCAGTTACACCCACTCCTCCAAGGACTCACCTCTTCTCTGTGCCGTCTTGGGGAAAATGAGATTCTGTAGAGCTGTGGATTCAGAATCTTAATTTAATCACCAAATTCAGGAGTGCAAAAAAGTAATTTAATATTTTCTATAATAAAAGATAATTTTATATTTTCTATAACCCAACTGGCTTTCTAATATGAGCATCCATCCTACAGGGTAAAGGAAAACTAATCTCAGTTTAAGTTTCTCTCATTACTATAGGGCTAGTATTCCCTTGAAGGGATTAGGGGTTGCCACCTGATCTAAGTCATTAACAATACGCCTTGGTACTAGCGGTAATCTGAAGCCTGCTAAGGAAGCCACCAGTGATCATTTTTGCCGCTGTGTTTGACTCTTATTATGCCAAATTGTATTGTGCTCTTTAGTGCATATGATCATTCTGTTACTTATTCATCATGATGGCAGTGTGAGAAATGTATGGCAACATCTATGGCACTTCACCAGTTCCAGACTGTTCTGGGTGCCATCAGAATTGTTCTACTGCAGAATTGTTCTACTGCTCTCTGTCAACAGGGCATGGGGTTGCTCTCCAAGGGTCCTACAGCCTGTCAAGTAAACACATCTTGCAATCATTTCTGTTAGGAAGCTGTTCTGGACTTCCTTGAAATTTACTGGAAAAAGGAATTTAAGGTCTTGAATTCAGATTCCCCGAAATCTTTTTATTTATTTAAATTTATTTATTGCTAATTGAAGGACAATTGCTTTACAATATTTTGTTGGTCTCTGCCATATATTAACATGATATCCCCAAATCTTTATGGGGATTTTGTTATTCTCTCTATTTCCCACGATGACGTATGTGAACTTAGAGTTCAGGGCTCCAGTCAGGGGTGCCACCAGCATCGTACCTCTTTCTTCTTCTTCTCTGAGCCTCTAATCCCCCACATAGAGAGGGGTCAGAAGTGAGAAACTCTGCTCAGACCTCCCTTAAATTCTCCTGAATCTTTGTGGCGATGAAAACTTTGTTTCTCCCAGAGGCTCTATACTATCAAAGTCCAAAAGCAAAGAAAATAATTCTCATTTTCCCCTCATTCTTCTAGGATGCTCTACTCTTGACACAAAGAGCACAGGAGTCTCCATCTACTGACTGAAATGTGTTAAGAAATGACAGCAACGTGGGAGCAAGATGACAGCTACTGTGCAAAAGAAAATACGGTGATGTGAATCTATTCAGATGCCAAAATATTATCGCATGGTACATGAACAAGTTGAGGGAATGAATGAGGGATAATAATTCTATATGTTGACCCCATTGCTCTAATTGACCCCATTGACCCCATACAGACATATGTGAGTTAACCCAGCTGTATTAAAAACTTTGAAGGTAATTAAAAAATAAGTAAAATTGTATATCTAACATGACATTTTCCTATTGAGAAGCATCCAAAAAGCAAAACACTTCAATGAAGGGTCTCTTTCAATGCTTCCCACTTTGTTCCTTCTCTTTTACAAATCGTTATATACATTTTTGGGGTCCCTACACCTACCTACATAGGTATTTCTGCCAGGACCCATTTGTTAAATAAAAACAATCAGTAGTAATCTGGATTCATTAGTCCAGACTAATTTACTAGTTCATTTTTAGGTGAAGGAGGTTTTAAGGTGATCAATTCTAAATCAGCCTGGCATATTCTTTGTCTCTTTTTCTGCAACATCATCTAGGCCTCAATAATGAGGGGAGTTTCATGTACATGTGTTAATTCTATTAATGAATACTGCTCAGAAAAATACGAGGATACTGGAGCTAAACCCCAAAATTATTATTTTGTGGGCATATATATGCTATGGTTTTTCCTGTGGTCATGTATGGATGTGAGAGTTGGACTGTGAAGAAGGCTGAGCGCTGAAGAATTGATGCTTTTGAGCTGTGTTGGAGAAGACTCTTGAGAGTCCCTTGGACTGCAAGGAGATCCAACCAGTCCATTGTGAAGGAGATCAGCCCTGGGATTTCTTTGGAAGGAATGATGCTAAAGCTGAAACTCCAGTACTTTGGCCACCTCATGCGAAGAGTTGACTCATTGGAAAAGACTCTGATGCTGGGAGGGATTGGGGGCAGGAGGAGAAGGGGACGACAGAGGATGAGATGGCTGGATGGCCTCACTGACTCGATGGACGTGAGTCTGGGTGAACTCCAGGAGTTGGTGATGGACAGGGAGGCCTGGCGTGCTGCGATTCATAGGGTCGCAAAGAGTCAGACACGACTGAGCAACTGATCTGATCTGATATGCTATGTGGGCCTATCTCACTTAAGATGGGTAGAATGGCGGGGAGGCTTAAGAGGGAGGGGTGCATATTTAGTTATGACTGATTCACATTGATGGACAGCTAGATCACCACAACATTATAAAGCAATTGTCCTCCAATTTTTAAAAAGACGCAATTAGGGGAGTAAGTTGAGTGGAAGAATGGGAAAGGAGAGATAAGTTGTTGTTAAGAGAAGGCTTCTCCAGTACTGAGAATTAGTTTGTGTTTAAGGAATGAAAAAAATTAAAGTTAGAACACTGTCAGCACTTGCACCAGGTTAGAGTTAGCAGAGAAATTAGATAGAGTAATGGACACTGCTCTATTTTAATCATTTACCTCCGTTTAGTAATTCAGCAAACATGTGTAAGCCATATCCAATGTTTAGGCAGTCTTCTGGAACTGAGGGTTCAATAGAAAGCAAAACAGGCATTCCCTTCTCTCATTCTCAACCCTTCATGTCCACTTCAAGTCTGCTGAGTCTTGTAACTCTGCCATGTGTTTGATAAGTTCCAATAATGTGAAATGATGGCCTCTTACTTTCTAGTCACTGTATACTTTTACTTCCACTTAAAATGACCTCTCCTAACACAGAGATACACACAATCATACCCAATGTTTAATAAACTTTTTAAATAAGTGAGTTCCTCATACATGACATGAAAAGAGATAATTCTAATTATATACAAATATTATTTTCCAAATTTAATTGTTTAATGACTACTAAAGTTTACAGTTTTAAAAATATAAAGAATTTTTTTTTAATTTGGGACATAGTAAGGATTTGATTAAATAACTGAAGTCTAACAGTATATTTTAATTAATACAAGACCTAGAGTCAAATTATATGGGATTTTAAATTTTACATAGACACAAACATAAGTGAATACTTGATAAAGAACTGTATTTGAAACTGCTGATTTAACTAACACTTTGGGAAAATTTAGTGCTGGACATGGAAACAGATATAGTGAAAAGAAGCAAGGTAAGATAACATCGTAAAAATTTCTCTGAATTGGAAAATATCTTATAGAATATAGCTGAGCATGTTCACTGGATTTATACATTTTATCTGTGGTTTTTTCAAAGTCACATGAAAACTCAAATACTGTTGATATTAGTTCCAGTATTTCGTATTCTATTTTACTTTCTGAGAAAATGAGCAAGGATGCTTGAAGGGCATTTTTTGCATATTTAATAATGTAATTGGAGAAGGAAATGGCAACCCATTCCAGTATTCTAGCCTGGGAAACCCCATGGACAGAGGAGCCTGGTGGGCTACACTCCAGGGAATCGCAAAGACTTGGACATGATTTGGCAGTTAAACAACAACGATAAAGTAATTATAGCCTACTTAAAGAAATATCTCTGTAAATATACTAATATTGCTATTTTATTGTATTTTAAATGGTTATCATTGTTATTAGCTGAATTAAAATACAGACATGATATTCTTTCTGAAGCTACTCTGAATGGAAGCAGTGAATTTTAGGAAATCTCATATGTAATGTACAGAGTTTGTCTTTTCTCATGAGAATTCTATCTCTAGTTTTCAGTCTCTCAAGGCTTGAATAATTAGTATAAATAGATAGCTTGCATATTGAGAAGCTTTGAAACCAAACATTTTTTGAAGTTTTTTGTTACTGTTGATAAGAATAAAAAGTATGTTTCTTCTTCAGCTTTTTAATGAGACATTTAAATTTCTTTTTGAACAGGAGAGTATAGTAATATATGCTCTTACAGACAAAGGTATACTATTTTAGGGAACACATGAGAAAGAAAGCATATTTATTGCATTTTTATTCATTTTAGTTCAAAATTTTAAAAGAATATTTAAATGAAAACTGAAAGTTGAAGTTATGGAGGTTTATTTGTTGACTATATTTCCAATTAAGCACTGCATTGCTTTCCAAATCTTATGGGGATTATAAAACAGCATGGGAAAATATGCTAAAATATTCCTATCTTGTTTCTTTGTTTTCTCCTCCTTATTTTTCTTCACTAATTTCCATAGTCTCTTTTCCCATTCCATTCTATTGTTTTCTCATCTTTCTTGTGTGTGTGTGTTATGCTGCAACTCCATATGAAAAAAGCATTCTAAATATGAGAATAGTCACGTGGAGGTCATCCCTGCATCTCAGTGTAGAGGGGAAAATTTACAAAACAATGAATCCAATTGTCCCTATCCAGGAAATGTTATGGACACATCTTCTCACGATTCAACCTAATGGCAAGAAACAGGTAGGTGTTCATTCCAGCAGAGAAGAACCTCCTCATCCTTTACAGACTCGTCGTTGCCCTTGTGGCCACAATTCTTCCATTGTATTATCCTGCCTTTCTCGGTGCTTGACTGAGACATCTGACAAAATCTTCACGCCAGAATCTCTTTGCCATGGCCCTGTGTTCTGCCTCTACCATATTATTATATCTTGTTTACTTCCACGATAGTCCTCTCTTTCACTCATTCATCTCACTTCTCTGTTGGTGGCATTAGATTGGTACTATTGTGGAAAAGAAATTAATTCCGGTTGGCCATGAAGTCTAAGATCTTTCATGTGAAGATGGTATAGAGCTAAATTGCTAACATTCCTTTTAATGCTTGCTTTTCTGTCGTACATTAAACTCCTTTAAAAAGAAAATCTGAAATGATGAAATAGGGTTAAGTATTTAAAAGTGAATCAAATCATAGGGAAAAATAGAATTCAAATAAATATGTATCATTATATTTTGGTATTTCAAGAAGTTCTTGGAATCTTATTTAAAGTCTATCCATTTTAATGTGTCAGAAGAAAATAAAAGCACAAAGAAATTCCCTCCCCCCAACTTTGGCCTATAAGAAGCAAGGAGACTGAAAGAACAAAGATAAGAGCAAAAGAAAATAATCTAGGCATAGCCACAGAGCAATGACAAATTCCTCCTAAATCACAGAAGACAAGAGAATTTAAATGATTGATAACTCTCAATGTAGTATGAATCATATTTTCCATCTATCAACCTGGACCTATCTATCTATATTGTTACTGGAGGAAGTATCGTTTTTTTGACAAGCTGTTGCTCTTAGCAACAAGTCATCCTGATATTTTCTTTGATTATAACTAAAGAGCAATATCCATTCTTGTTACATGGGTGTAAAGCATAATTTAAAGCTCATTAAAAGTGTAGCAGGTGTTCACGTATAAAGTGCAAAAAAAATAGAGGAAAGGATTTCTCTATGGCTGAGCTGTCAGTGCTCTGAAAGCCTAATTTATTTTGCATAACCTTTTAGCAAACAGACATGATTATAAAAGAGAAAAGAGAAACAGAAACAATATATGCAAGAAAGTTAAGGCACTTAGCCTTTTGATTTGACCTTGATTCCCAGCCTTTGAAAATACTACAGTCTTTTAACAATTGAAGCTTTGACATATAACACATTTTTCTTCCCAGGAGATAGAAGTTCTTCAGACATTTTCTTAGCATAAAAGCTGCTCTAAAGTAGAAAATGAGTAGGTGCATAAACTGAAACAGAGTCAGTTTGTATTCATTGCAAAGCAGGGAAGGGAATGACGTTCAATCGTCCATTCTTTTGATGGGTTTGTTTTTCATGTGGAAGACTCCTATTCAGAAGAAAGGAAATTCAAACTCAAAATTCAAAAGTGAGTAAAGTCTTCTACCAAGTGGAACTATTTCTCGATACCTTCCATTGTTGGCTTAAATTAGGCAAAGGATAAAAAAAAGACCCAAGTACATCAGATCTAAACACAAAGCTAAAACTAAAAGTTATGATTGTTTACACACTGATACTATTTGAGCTGTGGATTTGCATCATTCCTTCAACTAGTCACTCTAATGAAAGTCCATGACAGCTGGAGTTAACAGGATTTTGAATAATTCAAATTAATACTTTTCTCCTTTCAGAAAAAGGAAATAACTGTGTGTGTATGTGTGTATATATATATATATATATATATTTTTTTTTTTTTTTTTTTAAGGCAGGGACATAGAAGGGGAAAATTGTAGCCTTCAGGAAACAATGGCGAGAAATAAAACACAAATTAATCCCTGGTGACTCAGTGGTAGAAAGATCTGTCTGCCAATGCAGGAGATGCAGATTCGATCCCTGGTTTGGGAAGATCCTCTGAAGAAGGGAAGGGGAACTCATTCCAGTATTTTTGTCTGGGAAATCCCATGGACAGAGGAACCTGGTGGGTTATAGTCCATGGGGTCACAAAGATTCAGAAATGACTTAGTGATTAAACTACCACCAAGGAAAAGGAAAGAACTGATTTTTTTTTAAAGGCAGGGACATTGAAAGGGAAAGTTGTGGTCTTCAGGAAACAATGGTGAGAAATAAAGCACAAATTAATTATAATAGGGTTTTGATGTTGTTTACTGAGATTTAACTCTATTATTAGAATTAATTTTGAAATATAAAAAGCAAATATTCTTAGTAATGAAAATAACAATCTGAAGGTAAAATTCCATATGCTCTTAGCAAAAACCAAAATGGGTTGAGACAGGATGGGTGTAAAAGTGTTCTGAAGACCTTGGGTGCTTATTATGTGGAGGTGAAGGGGATGGTCAGGGATACTAACCATTTTATATTTTTATCTCCTAGACAAGAAACTTACATTCTAATATGATTATTTAAACTAAGTAAAAGTAATAATAGGCATTTGCTCCCTTTTCCCATAAATATCATTGGGGAAACTGGTATATCAAAGAATTGTGTATGTGCTAAGTCGCTTCAGTCGTGACCGACTCTTTATGACCCTGTGGAATATAGCTTGCCAGGCTCCTCTGTACATGGCATTCTCCAAGCAAGAATACTGGAGTTGGTTGCCATGCGCTTCTCTGAGGGATCTTCCCAACCCAGGGATGGAACCCGCATCTTATGTCTCATCTCCTGCATTGGCAGGTATGTTCTTTACCAGTAGCACCAACTGGGAAGCCCATCAAAGAATATGAAGTAGTTATCATATATGTACTCCAATGAAAGTGAAAGAGGAGAGTGAAAAAGTTGGTTTAAAGCTCAACATTGAGAAAACTAAAATCATGGCATCTGGTCCCATCACTTCATGGCAAATAGATGGGGAAACAGTGGAAACAGTGGCTGACTATTTTTCTGGGCTTCAAAATCACTGCAGATGGTGATTGCAGCCATGAAATTAAAAGACGCTTACCCCTTGGAAGGAAAGTTATGACCAACCTAGATAGCATATTCAAAAGCAGAGACATTACTTTGCCAACAAAGGTCTGTCTAGTCAAGGTTATGGTTTTTCCAGTGGTCATGTATGGATTTGAGAGTTGGACTATAAAGTGAGCTGAACGCAGAAGAATTGATACTTTTGAACTGTGGTGTTGGAGAAGACTCTTGCAACTCCATTGGACTGCAAGGAGATCCAACCAGTCCACCCTAAAGGAGATCAGTCCTGGGTGTTCATTGGAAGGACTCATGTCAAAGCTGAAACTCTAATACTTTGGTCACCTGATGCAGAGAGCTGATTCATTTGAAAAGACCCTGATGCTGGGAAAGATTGAGAGCAGGAGGAGAAGGGGATGACAAAGGATGAGATGGTTCGAAGGCATCACTGACTCAATGGACATAGGTTTAGGTGGACTCCGGGAGTTGGTGATAGACAGGGAGGCCTGGCGTGCTGCGGTTCATGGAGTCACAAAGAGTCTGACACGACTGAACGACTGAACTGAACTGAACTGATCACATACGTATCTAGGAGTATAGTGCAGATGGAGACTTCCTTGGTGGTCCAGTGGTTAAGAATCCACTTTCCAATGCAGGGGATGTAGGTTTGATCCCTGGTTCAGGAAGTTCCCATGTGCCTGCAGAGCGACTAAGCCCATGTGCCTCAACTACTGAAGGCTGCTCACGCTAGAGCCCATGCTGCACAGCAAGAGAAACCACCACAATGAGAAGCTCATGCACTGCAAGTAGAGAGTAGCTCTGCTCGATGCAGCTAGAAGACCCACGGAAGCCAAAAATAAAATTAATTAACAAATTAAAAAGTTAGGTTGTTTAAAAATATTTTTAAAGTATTTTGTTTAGCTAGAATAGAGGTTTTTAAAAAATGAGTCACTAATGTATCTAAAAACAAGTATTTAAATACCATTGAACAATGAGATCTTGTAATGCTGGGGTTGCAAGCCCTGCTTGGTTGTATATAACAATTCATCAGAGTAGACAAGCAATTGCCCCTCTCCTTCCAACCCATTAGAAATGATCAGCGTTTTCCTAGGTTACCAATGTGTCCCTTCTAAATAACGCCACCACTTATGTTCAGAGAGCTTTGTGGTTTTCTTTTAGTTCCTTATCCCTAGTGTAACAAAGCACAAAGTTTTATTTACTATTAATAAAATGTTACTTTGTGTTATTCATGCTCTTCCACTTTTTGGCACATAGAAGTTACTAGTGGATATTTGAAGAACTGCATTGAACTTTTTAGTTATGACATTGTGAAAGTAATGTTTCAAATATTGCTCTATCCTGGGGCAACTAGCTATGAAAATTTAAATGATGATTTGTTCCATAGTCTATCAAGAGAATATTTAGGATCACTTGATTTCAGGCATTTTGTGCTGATGTGGCAATTCCTATATTCAATTCTATGGGGATTTAAACTCTTTTTCTTGTTGTGGAATAAATACAACCTGTTCATAAAAATTGCAAACCAAGAAATTAACTCTATGAAGTAAATATTTATTAGTCTGCATTTATCAGAAGATAATCTAACATGGATATTTTCTCTCTTTTTGAAAACCAGTGCCAAGAATGCCCACTTGTGTTGTTTGCTTTTGTGTTGGAGATCACCCTTTACTTTCTGTAACATAAACAATATGATCACGATGTTACCCTTTCATGGATCCTTGGTAAATATTAGATGTAGTTCCCTAGAAGGGCTATTAGAGGTCTGCACTATGAATATTTCAGTTAAGTAAAATGTGCCCTCTAAAAATAACCCACAAAATGGCATTTTGGGTTTGGAGGTTGAGGCTATACACTGTGAGAGACAAAGTTCTCACAGAGGACTCATAATTCGAATTGTTCTATAATGATGTTATTGAGAATCATGCCTTCAAAAATGTTAAAAGTTTATTGAAAACCTTTATCATAATTGAAATAGGGATAATAATATTTCATTATGCTATATTTGGGGCTATAGGAATTATAGTGTATTTCTCCTGAGGGTCATCTCTTTTGCTTTAAGATAGCATAAAACATCTTTCATCATAAGAGTACTATTAAGTAGGCTAACTTTCATAAAATACATCAGTGTGTCCCCAAACTATCATTATAAGTAAAGGGTCTCTTCAGAATTCGTAGGGAAGGCATATTTAATTATTTACCAGTAGTAGTTTGACTAGATGTATTCTGGTTCTGTTACCCAGTTTCTAAAAATACTTCTTTCCCTTAGTCTGTACATGCTCATTAAATAAATTTTCTAAATATGAGATGATAATGTCTATATCCCAGAAGACATGGTTTAGAGGACCAGGAAATCACAGCAATATTCAAATTCAAGGTTTTATAGAAGGCGAAATGGCTCTAAAATAGAAAAGTAAAAGCAATTTCTATTGACTCCAGCACTTAAGCATAGTATCATGGGGAAATCAAAAATAAAAATAATTGAATAAAAGGAGTACAAACCTCCTAGTAAAAGGAAATACAATATATTTTACTGCTATCAAAACTGTTATAATACAATGAAATAATGGATCTAGGTAGTGACCTTAAACAGCTAGTAAAATCATCAAGCAAAATTCTCATGATGGACTTTTTAATAATGAATATACTGACATTACCTGAAATCATGATTGATCCTAATATCACAATAAAGTGAAATGTTACCAGAGAAAGGCAAATACAGAACGGACATGATATAATGAGAACTTACATGCTATTATCATGCGTGAAGTGAGGATGTCCAAGCTGTACACCTAAAGTCAATATACGAACAAATATTTGAGGATGCAGTGGAAGGATGGATGATGAAAGAAAAGAGATAGGGGCCTTCTTATTAGGTGGTAGATCAGGGCTCTACAAGCCTCACTGGGAAGTCCTGTGTCTAATATGGAACATGAAGCACAGACTAGCAATGGCTAAAGGACATTTACAATTTGATGGGCCTGAGCTGGGGGCCCTGTTGTGTCAAGGGGAGAGGGGAAGGTAGGTACCCACAAGTGTTTAGAGAGTCTAGGAATCAACTGAAGCCATTAACTCCCTCCCCACACTAAGTTTTACACAATGAAACTTTGATTTCCACTTAATCTATTGGTTTAAATTAATCAACAACTTCTCAAACTATACTGTCTAGTTTTAGCTAATAATTTGCTTAACTCATGTAGATGAAAAAACACTGTGCAAGGAAGGAAAACTGCTACTTAAAATTGTTAAGTAATTCTAAGGAAAAAATATCCACAAGTATATTAACAGAAATAATAGTACATCAGAGGAGTCAGTTCATCGGCTTCTGGTGTATGGTAACTTTCCAGCTCTTTTTGCTTCTTAAATCTTTATCTACAATCCCTGGCATACTTTCTCCCATTTTAATTTCCAATTTATCCTCTAAACTACAAGCTGCTTCTTCTCCTTTATCTCCAGACCTGAACTTTACAGTCCATAATTCCCTCCTGATTAAAGTTCTTTCTCTAAATTAATTTCCTTGGTGTTTGATGCAGTCTGAGGAAGTCCTCCATATCATTCACCCTTAAGTGCAAGCTGGGATTTTCATTTTTTTTCTATGAGCAAGCTGTTACCCTAACAGAAGACTTCATGTATCAAGAAAAGTCCTTTTTCTGACTTCTTCCAGAATTGTCCTTAATTCTTCATTTTGTCTTCAAGCCTCCTACTCTCAGCTATACTCTTTCAAAACAGAAAGTTCCTACACTGGAGATGACTCGAACTTTTCTCTCTATATAGTAAGTGCTTGGAGTCATTGCTCAGCACTCATGTCTTACCACATGGAGTTTTGGCTGTGACATTACTACTAATAATGGTGATAATATAGAGCATGTGGAACAATGTGCAGAAAGTCCACAGTCAATTTATCCTCCCAGCACTCTCATGAATTAGGCTTGTTGAATAACTCAGTATTATAGATGAAAAAACTGAAATTTAGTGTTCAGTTCAGTTGCTCAGTCATGTCTGACTCTCTACAACCCCATGGACTGCAGCACGACAGGCTTCCCTGTCCAACACCAACTCTTGGCGCTTACTCAAACTCATGTCTATAGAGTCGGTGATGCCATCCAAACGTCTTATCCTCTGTCATTCCCTTCTCCTCCCACATTCAATCTTTCCCAGCATCAGGGTCTTTTCAAATGAGTCAGCTCTTTGCATCAGGTGGCCAAAGTATTGGAGTTTCAGCTGCAGCATCAGTCCTTCCAATGACTATTTAGGACTGATTTCTTTTAGGAGGGACTGGTTGGATCTCCTTGCTGTCCAAGAGACTCTCAAGAGTCTTCTCCTACACCACAGTTCAAAAGCATAAATTCTTCAGCACGCAGCTTTCTTTATAGTCCAGCTGTCACATCCATACAAGACTATTGGAAAAATCAAAGCTTTGACTAGACAGACCTTGGTTGGCAAAGTGATGTCTCTGCTTTTTAATATCCTGTCTAGGTTGGTTATAACTTTTCTTCAAAGGAGCAAGCGTCTTTTAATCTCATGGCTGCAGTCACCATCTGCAGTGATTTTGGAGCCCCCCAAAATAAAGTCTCTCTTTGTTTTCATTGTTTCCCTATCTATTTGCCATAAAGTGATGGGACCGGATGCCATGATTTTAGTTTTCTGAATGTTGAGTTTAAAGCCAACTTTTTCACTCTCCTCTTTCACTTTGATTAAGAGGCTATTTAGTTCTTCTTTGCTTTCTGCCATAAGAGCGGTGGTGTCTCTGTATCTGAGGTTACTGATATTTCTCCCAGCAATCTTGAATCCAGCTTGTGCTTCATCCAGCTTGTGCTTCATCCAGCCTGGCATTTCACATGATGTACTCTGCATATAAGTTAAATAAGCAGGGTGATAATATACAGCCTTGACGTACTCCTTTCCCAACTTGGAACCAATCTGTTGTTCCATGTACAGTTCTAACTGTTGCTTCTTGATCTGGATGCAGATTACTCAAGATTGCACAGATAATAAGTAGGGTACTCAGGATTTGACCTTGTGTTACTCTGGCTCAATCTCCCATGATTACAGGTTCGTCTACTTCCCCTCCTCCACTCCTTGTACAGGCCTACCAAGGGCACTAATTGTTTATCCTAAACATTGCAAATAGTGTTTTGTATGCCAAAGGCTAATTATCCCGAAAATGCCATATGCAAATTGATCTGGAAACTTATACCTAGAATCCAAATTCCATTTGTTCCTGAGCTTGCCATCTGGCTTTGGCTTGCCCTACATGTTCTTACACATTCATAATTTATAGCCTGGTGTCATACTCTCCATGGAAAACTATCATATTGATCGTGCATGGATGCTCAGTCATGTCTCATTCTTTGCAACCCTAGGGACTATAGCCTGCCAGGCTCCTCTGTCCATGGGATTTCCCAGGCAAGAATACTGGAATGGGTTGCCATTTCTTTCTCCAGGGGATCTTCCCAACCCAGGGATCAAATTCCTCTCTTGCATTGGCAGACTGATTATTTACCACGGAGCTACCAGGGAGGCCCCATCATATTGACCCCCAAAGCAAATGGATTATGGGCCCAGCATATCCACTGGAATGCCTAGATTAATCAAATTAAAGTAATTGAGTAGCTTTATCTTCTTTCTCTATAATCAGGTGAGAAAAGTACATGTCAGCAATGATGTCTGCAGTTAAATATCCTATGCATCCTGTTTTTAGGCAATCCCTTTCTTACATAAATAACACTACTGCTTTCTGCTAATCCCCTCAACTCCCTTTACTAAAATGATTTTTAATGGTATAGCTTTGGAATTTAACTATTTGAACATCACATAAGCCAGACAAAGCACATGCTTCTAATTTTAGATCAATTCTTAAGCACAATGAAATGAATAACTAACTGTGTATTCTGACTGACACTTTGGTCATACCATCTCATTTCCTCAAGTCTTTTCCTACCTCCCACAAAGATATTTGAAAAGAAAAAAGAAAATCACAGAGTAAAAAAAAGGAGTGAGAGCCAAAAAAAAAAAAAAAAATCACTAAACACAATTTTTAAGTTACCATATTAATGTTTATAACCAAATTTTATTTTGAATGTATTTCCATAATTCTTTACCATGTTCTTGCCTATTCTTAGAAAATATTTTAATGCATGCATGATTTTCCACCAAGAATAAATATTTCAGTTTACCAACTTTTTACTTAATGCTTAGTATTTATGTTGTTATTAATTTTTACTTGTATCGCTATATATTTATGCAATAAATAGATTTCATTTATAAAACCATTTCTGTGTTTACAATCAGATTTCCAATTCAAAAATAACTAGGTCAGTTGATACAAACACTTAAATATTCTTGCTGCTAAGGATGCTTTTTTCTCTAGTTACAAAAATAGATATTTAATGATTCAGGCCATTTAAAATGAGTTAGAAGTACAGAAATTATTGCTCAAAGTCCTTGGCAATAAAACAGTGATTAAACTGTTACATGCACATTTCTGTGAGACAGTGCTTCCAAAGACATGTAGAGCACCTCAGATTCTGAGAAAACAGAGTTTACATTCCTCATCCAGATTTATTTTCATACTTACGTAGACGAGTTACTTATTGTCTTTAATTTTCTTCTAATATCAGAAAATTGAATCATAATGGTTATATCTCAAAGTTGTATTTCAGTAGTAAATGGTGTAATGATTTAAAGGGCACAGCAAAATGTCGAGTACATCAAGAGCCCTCATTAAGCAATTTCTAACTTAGTAGAGCCCTGTGGCATAGTCTTAGGAGAATATGCTCTGTAGATGAGTTACTTTGAATTTGATTCCTGATCTACCTTGTAGCAGATGTGTGATCTCCAGCCAGTTATTTGAGAATCTCTGTACCTCTGTTTCTTCAGATGGAACAACTGGAATAACCATCACATTTACATCTAAGAGTTACTGTCAGTATTACATGAGCTTGTAACTGTCTAGAATAAAGTCTGGCCTATAGTAAACATTGAATAAATATTATTTACTAGAAATTACCTATAGCACAATATAACTTTATATTCTATTTTTACTCTGGTAGCTTTCCTCATTAACAGAAAATAGATTAGTAAGCTGTAGTCACAAAGAAAAGAATCATTTACATCAATTTTTAAAAGATTATTTCCTTTCACTCCAGTCTACCAAGGAAAATGCTACTTTAAGTCCATTCTGCTGAATATGGATAAGGCAAAGCTGCTGTCATGCAACATAGTGGCTTATACATATCCTGCAGAGAAGCAAAGATTACTGAATATGATTTTGGGATTCCACTATTGAAATACAATTTTAAATTAAAATATTGATTTCAGAACCTTAAGGAAGACATATTTTAATGCAATAGAATGATTTAAGATAAGATAACAAGCAGTACAAAAAAGATCTTCATGACCAAGATAATCCCAATGGTGTGATCACTCACTTAGAGCCAGACATCCTGGAAAGTGAAGGCAAGTGGGCCTTAGGAAACCCCACTATGAGCAAAGCTAGAAGAGGTGATGGAATTTCAGTTGAGCTATTTCAAATTGTAAAAGATGATGCTGTGAAAGTGCTGCACTCAATATGTCAGCAAATTTGGAAAACTCAGCAGTGGCCACAGGACTGGAAAAGGTCAGTTTTCATTCCAATCCCAAAGAAAAGCAATGCCAAAGAATGCTCAAACTATTGCACAATTGTACTCATCTCACATGCTAGTAAAGTAATGTTCAAAATTCTCCAAGCCAGGCTTCAGCAATACGTGAACCGTGAACTTCCTGATGTTCAAGCTGGTTTTAGAAAAGGCAGAGGAACCAGAGATCAAATTGCCAACATCCACTGGATCATGGAAAAAGCAAGAGAGTTCCAGAAAAGCATCTATTTCTGCTTTATTGACTATGCCAAAGCCTTTGACTGTGTGGATCACAAGAAACTGTGGAAAATTCTGAAAGAGATGGGAATACCAGACCACCTGACCTGCCTCTTGAGAAACCCGTATGCAGGTCAGGAAGCAACAGTTAGAACTGGACATGGAATAACAGACTGGTTCAAAATAGGAAAAGGAGTACGTCAAGGCTGTATATTGTCACCCTACTTATATAACTTATGTGCAGAGTACATCATGAGAAATGCTGGGCTGGAATAAGCACAAGCTGGAATCAAGATTGCTGGGAGAAATATCAGTAACCTCAGATATGCAGATGACACCACTCTTATGGCAGAAAGTGAAGAAGAACTAAAGAGCCTCTTGATGAAAGTGAAAGAGGAGAGTGAAAAAGTTGGTTTAAAGCTCAACATTCAGAAAACGAAGATCATGGCATCTGGTCCCATCACTTCATGGGAAATAGATGGGGGAACAGTGTCAGACTTTATTTTGGGGGCTCCAAAATCACTGCAGATGGTGACTGCAGCCATGAAATTAAAAGACGCTTACTCCTTGGAAGATAAATTATGATCAACCTAGATAGCATATTCAAAAGCAGAGACATTACTTTGTCAACAAAGGTCCATCTAGTAAAGGTTATGGTTTTTCCAGTGGTCATGTATGGATGTTAGAGTTGGACTATAAAGAAAGCTGAGCACAGGAGAATTGATGTTTTTGAACTGTGGTGTTGGAGAAGACTCTTAAGAGTCTCTTGGATTGCAAGGAGATCAGTCCATCCTATGGAGATCTGTCCTGGGTGTTCATTGGAAGGACTGATGTTAAAGCTGAAACTCCAATACTTTGGCCGCCTGATGTGAAGAGCTGACTCATTTGAAAAGACCCTGATGCTGAGAAAGATTGAGGGCAGGAGGAGAAGGGGACGACAGAGGATGAGATGGTTTGATGGCATCATCGACTCAATGGACCCTAGTTTTTGTAAATTCTGGGAGTTGGTGATGGACAGGGAGGCCTGGTGTGCTGTGGTTCATGGGGTTGTAAAGAGTCAGACACAACTGAACAATTGAACTGAACGGAACAGGTAGTTACATCTTTTCATGTTAAATTTACATTTTCCTCCCAACTCCTTTCTCCCATTTAACTGAGTTCTCAAGATGAAAATGGCTCTGTGATTTTCAGGATTTTGTGGATTAAGGCAAATATCATTTATACACAGAAACACATACACACATATCTGTATATACATATAGATATAGTTGGGCTTCCCAGGTGTCTCAGTGGTAAGAATTTGCCTCTCAGTGCAGGAGACAGAGGAAACATGGGTTCAATCCCTGGGTCAGGAAAATCCTCTTGAGAAGGAAATGGCAACCCACTCCAGTATATGGAGCCTTGTGGGCTACAGCCTATGGGGTCAAGAGTCAGACACAATTTAGTGACTAAACAACAATAGCATATTACCTTGTAGTTACTGTGGTATGGACATTAATGGTTATATCCCAGGTTTAAACAGTTTCAAGAATTGAAACAATTTCCAGCAGCAGACATTGGATCAGAAAATACTTTTGAGCTGAATGCTTTTTACTTCATCTTTATCTTTCTGGTGGAAGCAATATTCATTAAGAAAACTGTCCATACAAGTCAATCCAGAGATTATATTTTCTTTATTTCTTTCCATTATATTGAAACAGTCCTACCATTATCTGTACCATTTACTGTGTTATTCTTTTTAAAGGACAACATGATTTGAGATGAATAAAAGATAGATGGCAAGACAAGTTACTGAGTTATTAACTATTTTTACTGTGTCCTTACTGTTGTAGAAGGCTTGCAAAATGGAGAGTTATTTTTACTTCCCCAAATCTCTACAATTCTGATTTGGGACTCACTTCCTCAGGCAACCTTTAACATCTGTCATGTTTCAGAACAAAAAATGAGAAGTCAAAAGGCACTTCAGAGACGCTCTATCCTACTGAGACTGCTATTGGGTTTAGAAGATAAAGACACTAGGCAAAAGGGGCAGAGAAGTTCCTTAAGAACAGACGGTTTTGGAGGGCTAATCCAAAATGAGAGAGTTTACTGAGACCTAGAAATTAATGGGTTTTAGGATTGTTTTCCTTGTTTGTGTCCTTATATGTTTAATAGTAGCAAATGTCTGGTTCAGTGGTAAAGAATCTGCTGTCAATGAAGGAGACTTGGGTTTGATCCCTGGGTAAGGAAGATCCTCTGGAGAAGGAAATGGCTACCCACCCAAGTATTCTTGCCCAGAGAATGCGATGAACAGAGGAGCCTAGAGGGCTCTAGTCCATGGGGTTGCAAAAGAGTCAGATATGACTGAGCAACTCAGCATGCATGCTTATATATATATATATATATATATATATATATATAATATATAATGTTATGTACAATTTAAAATGTATTTTTATTTGTAAAGTGACTTCTATTTCATTAAAAGCATTTCAGGCATTAGTAAAAATTATTTGTTTATTTACTTTTCATTTACTTTGGAGATGTGGACTTTCTCTAGCTAAACTAAGAACACTAAGAACATGTATTTGAATATTGTAAACATACAGAAATCCAAAAATATTACTGATTCTTATGGTAAAGGAGTTCTTATTATTACTTAACTGAAAAGAAAATCTCAACTGTACCTCTTTAAATATAAATGTGTTGTAAGGAATGGTTAATCTCTGGAATATGAAAGGTAAATTAAGAGCAAGAAACCATGCTAAAAGAGTTTCCACTTAAGTAAGTAATTTAGATAAGCCATTCTCTCTCAGAACTGTAAGTTTGGGA
The DNA here is from genome assembly GCF_029378745.1 of Bos indicus. NCBI lineage: Eukaryota > Metazoa > Chordata > Mammalia > Artiodactyla > Bovidae > Bos > Bos indicus. The sequence continues at coordinate 21,531,378 of NC_091776.1, read as the reverse complement.
TTCATTGCAGCTGAATTCCAAAATGCCTATATTTTTAATAATTACACCTTTTCCCACATGCCTTTTCTGCATAAACTTCACATTCTTTTTCCTAGTTCAAGTTCTTAACTTGGTCCAACTCAACTTGCTACTGGTTAAAAACTCAGTTTCCTTTATGTATTAGGGTCTCCTCCTGCTCTCAGGATCAGAGGACGAATTGGAGGGTTTATGCACTGTCAGAATGCGGTAGGCCCAGGCCTGCCTGCACTGTCGACCCTGGTCCCACACAGTGCTTCTACCTGGTGGGGCCCTTTTCATCTTGGGCCAGCAGATGCTCTGGATGAACTCAGAGAGGCCATCACAACAGGGCTCTTGACTGACAGGAGACGCCCCACAGGTTCTGTCTTCAATTTCTCTGGTTCTTATGTACACAGACATGCTTCAGGCACATAAGCACAACAAGATAAGTCAGATATCCATTTGCTACTCTTAAACAGATAAGGACACAAACAAGGAAAACAATCCTAGAGCCCACTCATTCTCAGTCTCAGTAAACGCTCTCATTTTTGGATTAGCCCTCCACAACCCCCTGTTCTTGAGGATCCTCTCTGCCCTTTCTCTCTAGTACATTTATCTTCTAAACCCAATAGTGGTCTCAGTGGAATAGAGTGCCTCTGAAGTGCCTTTTGACTTCTCATTTTTTGTTCTGAAACATGACAGATGTTAAAGGCTGCCTAAAGAAGTGAGCCCCAAATCAGAATTACAGAGATTGGAGAAATAAAAATAACTCTCCATTTTGCAAGCCTTCTGCAACAGTAAGGACACAGTAAAAATAGTTAATAACTCAGTAACTTGTCTTGCCATCTATCTTTTATTCACCTCAAATTATGTTGTCCTTTAAAAAGAATAACACAGTAAATGGTACAGATAATGGGAGGACTGTTTCAATACAATGGAGAGAAATAAAGAAAATAGAGTCTCTGGACTGACGTGCATGGACAATTTTCTTAATGAATGTTGCTTTCACCAATAAGATAAAGACAATTCACAGATGAAGGAAAAAGCTTTTAGCTCAGAAGTATTTTCTTATCCGGTATCTGCTGCTGGAAATTGTTTGAACTCTTGAAATTGTTTAAACCTGGGATATTATCATTAATGTTCATAGCACAGTGATATGCTGTTATTTGGTCACTCAGTTGTGTCTGACTCTTTGCGACCCTATGGACTATAGCTCACCAGGCTCTTCTGTCCTTGGGATTTCCAGGCAAGAATACTGGGTTGCCATTTCCTTCTCTAAGGAAACTTCCTGACCCAGGGATCGAATCACGTGTCCTTTGTCTCTTGAATTGGCATTGAGCCATGTAGGTAGGGTTTTATGTTTATTTGACCAGTAAATAATAGATATAATCATTTCATGCCCATCTTTTTTGGAAAGTGAGATCTAATATCTCATAGGTTAAGGAGAGCCACCAAAGAAAAAAATAATTAAAATAGAGATAGAATGTGTCTGAAAGAGGAGTGGTAAGAAAGGAATAAAATTAAACCAAAATAAAATCAACACTGAATAGTCACAGTAAGACAAACTTCTTCTTTAGAACCAAATGGGACAAAAAAACCAAATTCTTGACATAACTAAACAATTTTCTTTCCAAGCATTCTAATTCCATTGTGTTACTAGTTATGTGCTCAGAAAGCTTTGGGTAACTACACTTTTGTCATCTCAGAATTCTCTTTTGTCTTTTAGAAAATGAAGACTGTAACACTCAAAAATCCCGTTGGGATTTGTAGATGAAAGCATTATATAGCTATTAAGTATTAATAGTATCTATTAGCATAGGAGCATTTACAAAAGCTCCTATAAACATCCTAAATTTTTTTTAATGCTCTACTTTTAAAAATGAAAATAGAGAGGATAAGAACCCTTCTGTACAAATGGTAATTTGTGTAGTTTTGTATTTGAATGCTAGACAGGCTATCAGAAAAAGGAATCTGTCAAGAAGGTTTCTTCTCCTAAGATTTATAAAAGAACATGAGCTGCCTTAGAATTTATGAAAACTGTGTCTTACTATCTGGAGATATTATGCATGTTGTGTGAGTATTTTCTATCAAAAGGTCATCATCCAAATCTGATCCAAAATATCTTTGCCTTCAATGAATTCTTACTTTATCTATACTCTAGATTCAGTTGTCATGTTTTGTTCTGAAACTGGTATACTTATTTCAAAATTGAAGCAGCAACTTTAACTGCCAACAACATCTCTGTATCCCAAGAAGACCCCTGTATGTGTTTCTGGTGAAGACGTTGAGAGGGAAATTAAATGCAGATCATTTTATGTTTCAGTCATCAGATTTCTAGGTTTGTAATTCCTTAATATTTCCACTGTAATTCTACTTCAATTTTAAGTGAGAGGTCTGTCATTATCAAGCAAAATCAACAACAAGAAGCCCCAAAGAATCCAAATTCTAACATCAAGGGAAGACATGAGAAGAAAAAAATGATCCTAAGATTATAACTTTCAGCCAAATGCAGTTGCTGCTGCTGCTGCTAAGTCGCTTCAGTCGTATCTGACTCTGTGCGACCCCATAGACGGCAGCCCACCAGGCTCCCCGTCCCTGGGATTCTCCAGGCAAGAACACTGGAGTGGGTTGCCATTTCCTTGTCCAAAGCATGAAAGTGAAAAGTGAAAGTGAAGTCGCTCAGTCGTGTCTGACTCCTAGCGACCCCATGGACTGCAGCCTACCAGGCCCCTCTGTCCATGGGATTTTCCAGGCAAGAGTACTGGAGTGGGTTGCCATTGCCTTCTCCGCCAAATGCAGTTAGCACACTTAAATAAAAAGAGTAAGCTCAAGTCTAAGAATGTGGATAGGACTAAGATGTTTCTATATTAAATTACAAAGCTTATAAAATAGTGATTATTATTTTTCACTCATAAAAAATGCCTCAGAGCGTCTCCAGAATAAAATAATAGTTCTCTGTAGTTCAAACAAAGATCTATAGTCAATGGGCTTTTCTCAGTATGATCTTGCCTTTAAAATTAAGCATAGAGCAGTTATATTTCTTAGTGATAAATCAAAGACAACAATCCATTTCCTTCCCCTAATATCATCCTTGTTGAAAAATGACTAGACTGCAAAATGAGTTAAAGTCTCAATGGCTCCAGGACTCTGATACACAGATCCAAGTGCATTGTTTTTGCTTTAGACACTCCTCCTTGGCCACGTGCACACAGCTACCATCTAGTCACCAAAGCTCTCTTAAGAACTGCTTCTCCACAGATACACTCCTTTAAATTCCACAGAGTATGGAAGTGTCACGGAAGACAAAGATCTGAACTGGCAAACATGAGCTCAGCCACCAATCAGCTCTCTAGCACAAAGAAATAGTCCTCTGGTCCTCAGTTCCTCACATATAAAATGATCAGATTGTATAAAGATCAGTGGTCCCTCAAATCAGCTATGCTTCACTATTATGTAAAAAGCTTTACAAAAATACAGATTCCTGGATGTATCCCATATTACCATTATAGAAATCACCTGACCACAGGGCACAGAAATGTGTTTACTATGGACCCAAGTTTGATAACCAGGAGACTAGCTGATATCAAAAGTCTCTTTCATTTAAAAAATACTGAGTCCAAAAATACCAAAGAAATAAAGGAATAGCTGTGTTCTCCAAAATGTATACATATTTACACACATGCTCACTGGTTTTTGCCAAATGCCATTTCAGGCATAATATTGATTGGTTTATATAGTATTTTATATATTAATAATTAATTGTAGAATCCTATAAGACAGTGTTTTTTTCATTTGATAATTAGAAAACCATGGCTTACTTACCCAGATTCATATGGCTGAGGCTAGTACTGCTGGTATTTAACTCCAAATCTGACTATAGAAATCTGTCGTTGCTGTTGTTATAACTATCATTATTACCATTATACTGCGTTGTCTCTCTGTTTAGTTTGCTATACCCCATGATAAGTGGCATCACTGGGGTACAAAATACTGCTGTGTAGATTATCAAAACATTGCTCTCAAAATGCCTACAACAAATTAATAAATATATGTCATAGGGAAGTAAAGGAAACGATGAATATAAGAAGAAAGGAAGGAAGGAAGGAAAAAAAAGAGTCAAGTTTTTTAAAACATGATGTGATCTACCCAACTGAAAATTCATTTGACTCAATTTTCCCCAAAACATTATGTCATTGCCAATTCATAAAATAAGAATATTAAAATCAGAGGACAATTTAAATAAGGAATACAACCAAATTCTTATGTATTCACCAATTGCTATTTTAGCAAAATGTAATTCAGCCAATTTCAATAAGTATTAAAAGTATACTAAGAATAATTTTATTTTTACAGCAAGGTGAGATGTGAAGAACTGTGATAGGTCCAGGGTTTAAAATGGTAAACAGGGCAGAGTCCCTTCTATCCAGAAACACAGAATATGTAGAGCTGGGGCAAATAAACAAATAAATAGCAACAGTTTCATGAGGCAGATGCACTGTTACAAAATAAACAGAAACAGCCATAGCAAGGGTGTAACAAGGGGTCTCATTAGTATTTTGATTCTTGCCGACAGCTTTTAAGGGACATCCAGCTATCCTTGCCTTCTGCCTCATATCTGAACAAACTGAAAGAAAACTTAGCTGCTTCCTACTTCGGTGCCAGTGGAAGAATCCAAGTGTACAAGGCCCTACATGTGCATGCTTCTAAATTCAAGTGTGAGAGCTTCACACCAGTCCCACCCTTTAACCACAATAAAAACCCCAAGCCAGCCTCCTTTTCCTCCTCTTTCAAGCCATTTTAAGCCCAGGTTAGAGATCTTCTCTACATACTCAGAGAAGGCCCTTAGTCTAAGTGACAACATTTTTTATGTCTTCTTTGCATTTGTGCTGTCTTCAGTCTCAACATTTGAACAGATTTTGAAGAGAGGTCCATCCCCTCACAAAGACATGGGAAGGGCTGCTTGCTCAAAGCAGGGTATTTATCATATGAAAAAAAAATACATGAAAATAATTTAGTTCAGACTAATACTGCAATAGGGCTTTCCTGGTGGCTCAGTGGTCAAGCTGAGAAGGCAATGGCACCCCATTCCAGTACTCTTGCCTGGAAAATCCCATGGACGGAGGAGCCTGGTAGGCTGCAGTCCATGGGGTCGTGAAGAGTTGGACATGACTGAGCGACTTCACTTTCACTTTTCACTTTCATGTATTGGAGAAGGAAATGGCAACCCACTCCAGTGTTCTTGCCTGGAGAATCCCAGGGACGAGGGAGCCTGGTGGGCTGCTGTCTATGGAGTCAGACACGAGTGAAGCGACTTAGCAGCAGCAGCAGCAGATGTGGTAAAGAATCCATCTGCTAACGCAGAAGGCACGAGTTCAATCATTGGGTCAGGAAGAGCCTCTAGAAAAGAAAAAGGCAACCCACTCCAGCATCTTTCCTGGGAAATCCTATGGACAGAGGAGCCTGATGGGCTATAGTCCATAGGGTCACGAAAGAGTCTGACATGACATTGCGACTACAGAATAACAGCAAATATTGCAATATTTTCTTTTGTCTGGAAGTTTGTGAGGACAGGAAAAAGCATAATAGACATTTGAACACTCCATTTTCACTAAATATGTATATATATTTATATATTATATGTATTATATATGATATATATGATAAGCAGTATATTATATATCTTCCCAGGTGGCACTAGTCATAAAGAACCCTCCTGCCAATGCAGGATACATTACAGATGTGGGTTCGATCTTTGGGTCAGGAAGTTCCCCTGGAGGAGGGCATGGCAACCTACTCCATTCTTGCTTGGAGAATCCCATGTACAGAGAAGCCTGGCAGGCTACAATCCATAAGTTTGAGAAAGAGTTGGACATGACTGAAGTGACTTAGCACACATATTATATATAATTGTGTGTGTGTGTGTGTATATATATATATATATATATAATTTTAGGGAAACAGTCTGTAATACCATTGGACACTAGAGAGTGACCCCTACCCACACATGTGGTCCAATGAAGACTTCTAACTGTAAAGGTTGTAGGTACAAGCAGAGTGAGAATACACACTGGGTCGCTGTGCAGAATTTGCACAGGGCAACCTGAAAACGAATAAGAATATTTTCTTTCACACACTACCCTCCAACCAATTGCCCTGCAATCCTGTGAATGGAAAGAAATACAGTTTGCTCAACATTTTAATCTAATGGATCCAGGATGATAAGATGATGAGTATGAAGGAAACACAGCTACAGAGGATACACAAATGCTCTAATATTTAGTCCAAAGTAAATATTTGGTTTAGCACAAAGATTCCAGGCAAATATTCAGGCAAATGAAACAAATATTTAACTATGGCATTTTTGAAAACTAAGTTAAAGAAATTTTTCCAAGTAGAGAAGATACTTAAAAGGGATAAGTACCTATGAAAAGAAATAAGGAGATCAAAACACTTCAAGGTGGGACTCCTGGTGGCCCAGTGGTTAACACTCTGTGTTTCCAATGGAGAGGGGAAAGGTTCGATCCCTGGTAGGGGAACCAATACCCCACATGACTTGTGGTATAGTATATACCGTGCATTAAGAAACCCCAGAAAGTAACAACAACATGGATGAAGAAGCAATAATTCAAGAAGTAAAACTAGAAACTTTCACTGCATTAAAGAATCCACTAGAATATCCATATTTAATGGGACCACTGATTTTCAAAAAGAATTTTTGAATGAAAATTAAAATAAATTCAGATGAAAATTTTTATTTCAAAGTCAAATTTTAAAAATTTGCAGAATTCTGGACAGATTTTTGGACTGGAATGCTAAAGTACGAGGTCAAGAGAAACCTGGAGTAAGAAGCAAATTTGGCCTTGGAGTACAGAATGAAGCAGGGCAAAGGTTAACAGAGTTTTGCCAAGAGAATGCACTGGTCATAGAAAACACCTTCTTCCAACAACAGAAGAGAAGACTCTACACATGGACATCACCAGATGGTCAATATCGAAATCAGATTGATTATATTCTTTGCAGGTTAAGATGGAATAGCTCTACATAGTCAGCAAAAACAAGACCAGGAGCTGACTGTGGCTCAGATCGTGAACTCCTTATTGACAAATTCAGACTTAAAGAAAGTAGGGAAAACCACTAGACCATCCAGGTATGACCTTAATTAAATCCCTTATGATTATACAGTAGAAGGGCCAATTAGACTCAAGTGATTATATATTGTACAGAGAGTACCTGAAGAACTATGGATGGAGGTTTGTGATATTGTACAGGAGACAGTGATCAAGACCATCCCCAAGAAAAAGAAATGCAAAAGTGCAAAATGGTTGTCTGAAGAGGCCTTACAAATAGCTGACAAAAGAAGACAAGATAAAAGCAAAGGAGAAAAGGAAAGATATACCCATTTGAATACAGAGTTCCAAATTATAGCAAGGAGAGATAAGAAAGCCTTCCTCAGTGATCAGTGCAAAGAGATAGAGGAAAACAATAGAATGGGAAAGACTAGAGATCTCTTCAAGAAAATTACAGATACCAAGGGAACATTTCATGCAAAGATGGGCTCGATAAAGGACAGAAATAGTATGAGCCAAACAGAAGCAAAAGATATTAAGAAGAGGTGGCAAGAATATACAGAACTATACAAAAATTTTCATGACCCAGATAACCATGATGGTGCAGTCACTCACTTAGAGCCAGACATCCTGGAATGTGAAGTCAAGTGGGCCTTAGGAAGCATCACTACGAGCAAAGCTAGTGGAGGTAATGGAGTTCCAGTTGAGCTATTTCAAATCTAAAAGATGATGCTGTGAAAGTGCTGCACTCAATATTCCAGCAAATCTGGAAAACTCAGCAGTGGCCACAGGACTCAAAAAGGTCTGATTTTATTCCAATCCCAAAGAAAGGCAATGACAAAGAATTTTCAAAAAACCACAGAATTGCACTCATCTCACACACCAGCAAAGTAATGCTCAAAATTCTCCAAGCCAGTCTTCAACAGTACATGAACTGTGAACTTCCAGATGTTCAAGCTGGATTTAGAAAAGACAGAGGAACCAGAGATCAAATTGCCAACATCCGTTGGATCATTGAAAAAGCAAGAGAATTCCAGAAAGACATCTACTTCTGTTTTACTGACTATGCCAAAGCCTTTGACTGTGTGGATCACAACAAACTGTGGAAAATGATTCAAGAGATGGAAATACCAGACCACCTTACCAATCTCCTGAGAAATCTATATGCAGGTTAAGAAGAAGCAGTTAGAACTGGACATGGCACAACAGACTGGTTCCAAATCAGGAGAGGACTACATCATGGCTGTATATTGTCACCCTGCTTATTTAACTTATATGCAGAGTACATCATGTGAAATGCTGGACTGGATGATACACAATCTAGAACCAGGGAGAAATATCAATTACCTCAGAGATGCAGATGACACCACCCTTATGGCAGAAAGTGAAGAACTAAAGAGCCTCTTAGCCTCTTGATGAAACTGAAAGAGGAGAGTGAAAATTTTGACTTAAAACTCAACATTCAGAAAATGAAGATCATGGCATCTGGTCCCATCACTTCATGGGAAATAGATGGGGAAACAATGGAAACAGTGACAGACTTTATTTTGGGGGCTCCAAAATCACTTCAGATGGTAACTGCAGCCATGAAATTAAAAAATGGTTGCTCCTTGGAAGAAAAGCTGTGACCAACCTAGACAGCATATTTAAAAGCAGAGACATTACTTTACCAACAAAGGTCCATCTAGCCAAAGCTATGGTTTTTCCAGCAGCCATGTATGGATGTGAGAATTGGACCATAAAGAAAACTGAAGGCCAAAGAATTGATGCTTTTGAGAAAACTCAAAGTGGTGTTGGAGAAAACTCTTGAGAGTCTCTTCGACTGCAAGGAGATCCAACCAGTCCATCCTAAAGGAAATCAGTCCTGAGTATCCACCGGAAGGACTGATACTGAAGCTGAAATTCCAACACCTGGCCACCTGATGTAAAGAACTGACTCTTTGGAAAAGACCCTGATGCTGGGAAAGATTGAACCCAGGAGGAGAAGAGGACGACAGAGGATGAGATGGCTGGATGGCATCACCGACTTGATGGACATGAGTTTGAGTAAACTCCAGGAGTTGGTGATGGACAGGGAGGCCTGGTGTGCTGCAGTCCATGGGGTCGCAAAGAGTCAGACGTGACTGAGCAACTGAACTGAACTGAAATGGACAGATTTTTTTTTTTAACAGCCAAAAAATGGAATAAAATCACACTTATCAAATTTATATTTTAAAAATATCACACTTATCTACAAAACTGAATGTAAAAGAAGAGATGTTGTTTGAAATAGGGAAAGATTATGGTTCTATAAATCTCCATCAGCCAAACTACCATTCAGTTAAGTGATTACTTTCCAACTCAAAACTGTAATAATAGATGCAGAGCATATAACCTTTTAAAAACTACTTGTAGAATTAGCTAATGCAACAGGGTAAAATGGTTGGGAATAAAGATTTTACAGAGAACTCATGGTACTAAAGAAATATTTAGAAGTTAGGAAGCTGCAAATTAGCACTTTATTTTTCAAAAAGCCAATAAAATAAGATAATCTCCAAAGCATGTCTTGTGCTAATAAGAAGAAACAATAAATTCAATTGGATATTTGATAAAATACATGTCTTAATAAAATCACATTAATTAACAAGATAAGGAAGATTAGAAATTATGATTAGGACAATCGCCTTTGAGAAAATTCTGAAGGTGTTTTAAACTACGCCTAATGAATAATGGATATAAAGTCTTAATAGCAAAAATATATGAAATCTTTAAGCATTAGATAAAAATGTTATTAAAATCTATGATAATTCTAATTTTTAAAAAGCTAGAATAGCCTTATCAATGATCAAGATGATTTAGAGCAGCAGGAGTGAGGTGATAGTTTTTGTGTACGTATATAAATCTGTTTTTATTATGTCAGGTTTTTCCTTTTTTTTTTTTAAGAATAAGCAGTGATAGGCTAATGCTAACTGATCTACTGTATTTATTCCCAATGCCACACCCATTATCTGCCCTTTATATTAGCTCCCTATGTATTTGCCAAGCCAACTAAAATTAACAAACATTTTAAAGTTACTATCTAAGGAAACAAAATAAGGCACAACTGTAAGAGGAGAAAAAAACACACAGAAATGCCAGCAGTTTCCAAAAGGGGAACATGAACAAAACTGAGAAGGCAAAAGAAATTACCACTAAGTTGACGAAGAGAGTAACTATGGAAATTTCACAGTGAAACGGAGGTATGGAATTCCACTTCTCAACACCTCTAATCTATCTTCTCCATCTTACACAACTTCCTAAGTGTTTCTAGTCTATGAAACTTTTCTGTGTTCCAGAGATGTCAGGGAGCTATTTTATTTGAATATTACTTTTATCATATCAATATAATTTTGAAAGGAGGAGATCTATAGAAATGCATTCAGTTATCACTCTGATCAGAAAGCCAAGTAACGACTTTATGTGTCTCTATAACTTAAATAGCAAGAATAAAAAGTTTTAATAGTCTTTAAGAGACAGATATTTTAAACTTTAAGAGAGAACACATTTTTACAAAACTGGTTTTAATTTTAATGGATTTCTTAAGATTTCTCCTGTACTCACTATATGTCACATTTTATTAATTGAATTTAAAAATTATTAACATTATGGGAACACTGACACAATCTCTATGTTTAGGGAAATCCATACTCTCTTCTTCCAATTTTATTGTGAACATTATCCTAAAAACCGTTGAACATAAAGCTTAGTATATTTCTTAAAATGTTCATTTATGGATTTTTTTCAGCTGTTACTCCTATTAAAGCTGCTAGTAAGTTTACAAGTGTATAAAGAAGTCTATTGAGTTGATTTCACAGCTATCATTTAGTAAAAATAAAACACATTTATATACATTGTCGCAAAAATAAAAACAAAATAAAAATTGGTCTTACTTTTTAAAAGTAAACTGATAATTTCATAAGAGATCATTCAGTCCTTATATTGATTTACTTATTGTTGATAAGAGGAACCTGCCCAAGAGATAACCTGTTTCTACAATTTTCATTTTGCCATTTTTTGAAAAAAGACAAACATTTGCCAATGTGGACGTATGTTAATGATACTGCAAGTTTGGCTCCAGGACAACATAATAAAATGAATATAAAAATAAAATGAGTTACTCAAGGATTTTTGGTTTCTTAGTGAACAGCTACGTTCACACTATAATATAATCTATTATACAGTAACATTATGCCTTAAAAATAATGTATATATTTTAAAAATATTCTATTGCTAAAAAAATATCAAAACAATTACAATATGTATATCAAAGATCACCATGATAAATACAATAATAATGAAAAAGCCTGAAATATTGTGAGAATTATCAAACTGTGACAGAGATATGAAGTGAGCAAATGCTGTTGAAAAAATGGTGCCAATAGACTTGCTTAAGAAAGGGTTGTCACAAATCTCTACTTTATAAAAAACACAGTAATTGTGAAGCACAATAAAGCCAAGAGCAATAAAACAAAATATACCCATATATTAAATCTTCATTTTTATTTCTTCTGGGAATGAAGTGAAAGTATCCTAAAAAGAGTAGAAAGTGAAGATTTTAATACTGAAGCAAGTTCTTATACATCTGCATATCAAACAAGAAATTACATAGGTTACAAAATTCCTCAAATATATTCAGAGCCATTTTGTTATGAATTGAATTGTTTCTATTTATGAAAATGTGATTTATCATACTTATTCTCTCAGATTTGCTGAAACAACTTTAAGTAAATAACTTTGCTTTTACAGAATATACTTTCCACTGGCTAACAGGGATATAGCAAGGTCAACAATAAAGTTTTTTTAACCAAAGGAATAGTAGAAGCAAAGAGAACTTATTATAAGTTAAAAAATTTTTAATTTTTAAGATTTTAATTAAAATTGAAAAGAGAGGAATTTTATTTATGTTTAATAAGTGGCTATAAATCATCTCAGAGAAGGCAATGGCACCCCACTCCAGTACTCTGGCCTGGAAAATCCTATGGACGGAGGAGCTTGGTAGGCTGCAGTCCCTGGGGTTGCTAAGAGTCTGACACGACTGAGCGACTTCACTTTCACTTTTCACTTTCATGCATTGGAGAAGGAAATAGCAACCCACTCCAGTGTTCTTGCCTGGAGAATTCCAGGGACGGGGGAGCCTGTTGGGCTGCTGTCTATGGGGTAGTGCAGAGTTGGACACGACTGAAGCGATTTAGCAGCAGCAGCATAAATCATCGAACTCTCATTAGGACCTTGAAATTGAAGAAGTTAGATATTTTAGAAATAGACATTAAACAGGATCTTAAGTCAGATGATTTTGAAGAAGCTGTTTAAATGACATCTGTTCTACAATTTGGCTGTATGATTCACAAATTCTTTACTAAAATAGTATTTACATTAATTTTTATTTGATAGTTTTTGTTTGACTTTTTATTCTTACTTAACAAACTCATTCATGACTCAGTTCAGTTGAGTTCAGTCGCTCAGTCATGTCAGATTCTTTGCAACCCCATGAATTGCAGCACACCAGGCCTCCCTGTCCATCACCAACTCCCGGAGTTTACCCAAACTCACGTCCATAGAGTCGGTGATGCCATCCAGCCATCTCATCCTCTGTCGTCCTCTTCTCCTCCTGGCTTCAATCCCTCCCAGCATCAGGGTCTTTTCCAATGAGTCAACTCTTCACATGAGGTGGCCGAAGTATTGGAGTTTCAGCCTCAGCATCAGTCCTTCCAATGAATACCCAGGACTGATCTCCTTTAGGATGGACTGGTTGGATCTCCTTGCTGTCCAAGGGACTCTCAAGAGTCTTCTGCAACACCACAGTTCAAAAGCATCAATTCTTTGGTGCTCAGCTTTCTTCACAGTCCAACTCTCACATCCATACACGACCACAGGAAAAACCATAGCCTTGACTAGACGGACCTTTGTTGGCAAAGTAATATCTCTGCTTTTGAATATGCTATCTAGGTTGGTCATAACTTTTCTTCCAAGGAGTAAGCGTCTTTTAATTTCATGGCTGCAACCACCATCTGCAGTGATTCTGGAGCCCAAAACAATAAAGTCTGACACTGTTTCCACTGTTTGCCCATCTATTTCCCATGAAGTGATAGGACCAGATGCCATGATCTTTGTTTTCTGAATGTTGAGCTTTAAGCCAACTTTTTCACTCTCCACTTTCACTTTCATCAAGAAGCTTTTTAGTTCCTCTTCACTTTCTGCCATAAAGGTGGTGTCATCTGCATATCTGAGGTTATTGATATTTCTCCCGGCAATCTTGACTCCAGCTTATGCTTATTCCAGCCCAGCGTTTCTGATGATGTACTCTGCATATAAGTTAAATAAGCAGGGTGACAATATACAGCCTTGACGTACTCCTTTTCCTATTTGGAACCAGTCTGTTGCTCCATGTCCAGTTCTAACTGTTGCTTCCTGATCTGCATACAGGTTTCTCAAGAGGCAGATCAGGTGGTCTGGTATTCCCATCTCTTTCAGAATTTTCCACAGTTTCTTGTGATCCACACAGTCAAACTCTTTGGCATAGTCAATAAGGCAGAAATAGATGTTTTTCTGGAACTCTCTTGCTTTTTCCATGATCCAGCAGATGTTGGCAATTTGATCTCTGGTTCGTCTGCCTTTTCTAAAACCAGCTTGAACATCTGGAAGTTCACGGTTCACATATTGCTGAATCCTGACTCGGAGAATTTTGAGCATTACTTTACTAGCATGTGAGATGAGTGCAACTGTGTGGTAGTTTGAGCATTCTTTGACATTGCTTTTCTTTGGGATTGGAATGAAAACTGACTTTTCCAGTCCTGTGCCCACTGCTGAGTTTTTCAAATTTCCTGGCATATTGAATGCTGTACTTTCACAGTATCATCTTTTAGATTTGAAATAGCTCAACTGGAATTCCATCACGTCCATTAGCTTTGTTCATAGTGATGCTTTCTAAAGACCACTTGACTTCACATTCCAGGATGTCTGGCTCTAGGTGAGTGACCACACCATCATGATTATCTGGGTCATGAAGATCTTTTTTGTACAGTTCTTTTGTGTATCCTTGCCACCTCTTCTTAATATCTTCTGCTTCTGTTCGGTCCATACCATTTCTGTCCTTTATCGAGCCCATCTTTGCATGAAATGTTCCCTTGGTATCTCTAATTTTCTTGAAGAGATCTCTAGTCTTTCCCATCTCCCCTCAATTCCCCTTTCAAGATTCTCTTCAGTTGATATATTTTGACCTTGAGATAAGTGCATGTTGGTGGTGGTCTGTTGCCACATTGTCTGACTCTTTGCAATCCCATGTACTGCAGCATGTCAGGCTTCACTTTCCCTCACCATCTCCCGGAATTTGCCCAAGTTCATGTCCATTGAATCAGTGATGCATTCCAGCCTCTGTTGCTGTCTTCTCCTTCTGCCTTCAATCTTTCCCAGAATCAGGGTCTTTTCCAATGAGTTGTCTCTTCATATCAGGTGACCAAAGTACTAGAGCTAGCTTCAGCTACAGCATCAGTCCTTCCATGAGGATTCACAGTTGACTTCCTTTAAGATTGACTGGTTTAATCTACTGACTATCCAAGGGACTCTCAAGAGTCTTCTCCAGCTTCCAGTCTTCTCCATCACAGTTCAAAAGTGTTAATTCTTTGGTATTCTGCCTTCTTTATGGTCCAGATCTCACATCAGTACATGACTACTGGCAAGACTACGGTCTTGACTATTTGGACCTTTGTCGGCAAAGTGACGTCTTTGCTTTTTAACACATTGTCTAGGCTGTCATAGCATTCCTGCCAAGAAGCAGTCATCTTCTAATTTCATGATAGCCGTCACCATACATAGTGATTTCAGAGCCCGAGAAGAGGAAATCTGTCACTGCTTCCACTGCTTCCAAATTGTCTCCTATTTGCCATGAAGTGATGGGACCAGATGCCATGATCTTAGTTTTTGGGATGTTGAGTTTTAAGCAGCTTTCTATTCTCATCTTTCACCCTCATCAAGAAATTCTTTGGGTATCCCTGGTGGCTCATATGGTAAGGAGTCTGCCTGTAATGTGGGAGATCCAGGTTCAATCCCTGGCTTGGGAAGATCCCCTGGAGAAGTAAAGTGAAGTGAAGTGGCTCAGTTGTGTCAGACTCTTTGTGATCCCATGGACTGTAGCCTACCAGGCTCCTCTGTTCATGGGATTTTCCAGGCTAGAATATTGGAGTGGGTTGCCATTTCCTTCTCCAGTAGATCTTCCCAACCCAGGGATTGAACCTGGGTCTCCTGCATTTTAAGCAGACGCTTTACCATCTGAGCCACCAGGGAAGTCCTCCAGTATTCTTACCTTGAAAATCCCATAGATGGAAGAGCCTGGCAGGCTACAGTCAATGGGGTCACAAAGAGCTGGACATGTCTGAGAGACTCCACTTTCAGTTTTAAGGGACTATTAAGCTCCTTTTTGCTTTCTGCCATTAGGGTAGTATCATCTGCATATCTGAGGTTGTTGCTATTTTTCCTGACAATATTGATTTCAGCTTGTAACTCATTCAGCCCGGCATTTTGCATGATATGCTCTGCATATACCTGATACACTGGAGGAGGAAATGACAAACCACCCCAGTATACTTGCCATGAGAACCCCATGAACTGTATAAAAAGGAAAAAAGATATGACACCAAAAGATGAGTCCTCCAGGTGAGAAGGGATCCAATATGTTACTGGGGAGGAGCAGAGGACAGCTGCTATTAGCTCCAGAAAGAATGAAGTGACTGTCCAAAGCAGAAATGATTCTCGGCTGTGGATGTGTCTGGTGATGAAAGTAAGATCTGGTGCTGTAAAGAACAGTATTGCATAGGAACCTGGAATTTCAGGCCCATGAATCAAGGTAAATTGAATGTGGTTAAGCAGGAGATGGCAAGAGTAAACATCAATATTTTAGCAATCAGTGAACTAAAATGGACAAGAATAGGTGAAGTTAATTCATATGACCATTATATCTACTTCTGGTGCAAGAATCCCTTCCAAGAAATGGAGTAGCCCTCATAGTCAACAAAAGAGTCCAAAATGCAGTACCTGGGTGCAGTCTCAAAAGTGACAAAATGATCTTGGCTCATCTTCAAGTCAAACCATTCAAAATCACAGTAATTCAAGTCTATGTCACAAACACCAATGTTGAAAAAGCTAAAGTTGATCATATATATATATATATATATATATATATATATATATTCTGTTAATCACAGGGGATTGAAATGCAAAAGTAGGAAGTCAAGAGAAAAGTTCATAACTAAGAAGTAATAGTTCATAGACAGGGTTTCAATACTTTTTCTTAAACCAGCTATTAGTCTCCCTAAGAGAATCTGTCTATATCTATCAGAGTGTTTTTAATTGATGTGTTTTAGATAAATGTGTATATTCATTCATCATTATTCCTAGAAAATGCCATAATTGAGTCCTTTCTCTCTTTACCATTTAAAATATCAAATAATGGTAACTTAAAATATGTGAACCTCTAATATTAGAGTACACAGTATTTCATTTAAATGTTATCATATAACTTTTATTTCATACACCTCATTTCTATAAAAGGTAGAGTATCTATCTGGCACACAGAAGGAGAATTTTATACTTAGCTTCCTATATTAGAGGTAGTGAAGTATGTAATTTTAAGAGGACCACAATACAAATGAGATTTTCAATAATAGTGGACTACTTTGGTTCTTTATATTTATGTAAACAGTATCATCAGTTCATATATTTCTCTTAAACTTTGCACTGATTCACAAATATATGTGCTTTATAGACGGTTTATACTTAAAACTCCAAAATTGATGTATTTATTATATGAAACCTGCTTATCATATTGCATTGCATTTCTGATCTCAGTTATTCCTCCTGGGTACCCAAGTTAGAAACTCCTGACTAATGCTTGACACTTCTCTCCCTTCAGTCCCACACCCAATCTGTTATCCAATCCTTTCTATACATATCTATATATCATTTTCAGATATTTAGCTCCTCATTATAATTGGCAATATTTTTATAACTGAATTATAATAATGATATCTCAGTGATTTCACCTGTAGTCTCTTCATTCTAATTCACTATTCTGTCTTTATTATTTTTCTGCTCAAAACAAAGGTATGTTAGCTGTAAAATCCATCAGTATTTCCAAATTTTCACTAAAAGTTCAAATTAATAGTACACAAGTTTAATATAATGTAGCATAGCACAGTGTGTCCCACTGCTCTACTCCTGCTAATTCTGTATTAGATTACTCTGTCTTCTCTCTGTACCATCCCAGCGATGGACTGCCTGAGTTTGTGTTGCTTGAAAATTCAGGTCAGATGTTACATGCTCTAGAGAAGTTTATTTTGTTGTTGTTGTTGTTGTTGTTTATTTGGCAGTGACTTGTCATTTTCTTCTTTCATAGAAGTGCAATCTTTTTTTGTTTTTTGTTTTTTTTAAGCCAGGCACATGCCAGCTTGATATAGACGCTATATTTTCTACCAAACATATTTGAAGCTAGGAGTTTATAAATGAAATTTGGGGCAATGAGATATAGGCTAAACTGTCATTTAAAAGCTTAAGGGAGCCTTTCTAAAATGATGATTGATGCACTATCTTTGACCCTTCTGCCTTCGTTGATAGCTGGAACACTGGTATGATGTTGGCAACAAGAATGGGGCTATTGGTACTCTAACAAAGACTTGGGATGAAGGACGGTACTGTGCCTTGCTGTGAAGAGATGGAATGAGTCCGGGCCTCTGAGGGAGACACAGCCAACATGCTGGCCCTGGACTATCTATCTCCAGACCTCTATCAACGTGAGACAAACAAGAAATATCTGTATCAAGTAAGACTCTAATATTAAATTTGGGGCTTCTGTTACCTACAACAGAACTTAAAATTCAATTGTTGGATTGAGCTACTTAACATTCCTATTAGCATTTACCCATTCACTTATTACAATGTATCTCCCTGGAGTGAAATTATTTGTTTAAATGAATTTCTTCTAGTCTATATGCTAAAATCATGATGAGAAGTTGAACTACATTTTAATAGTTAACATTTTATTTATTTAGTGTTTCATTTCTTAAATTGTACTTTTCTCATTTAAGCATTTATGGCATGTTAGACACTACAATAAATATGAGAAATAAAGAGATGAGTATTATGCAGCCCACCATTTTATTATTGCCTAGCACAATACCTTATGAATAAAAGGTGCTAAGAAATTTTTATTGCGTGAATAAATCATATGCACTTTTCAAAGAACTGCGATGTTGGATAGTGTAACTTATTTATACTGTACTATGCTAGAGGCTTTTTAACCTCTTGGCAGAACACTCTGAAAGGGCATCTTAGCCAAATTAAAGTACTCTTGACCCACAGTAAACCAAGTCAAAATCAAAGAATGAAAATAATTCAGCTATTGGTACTACTGTCCAAACCTGGTTTTAAAATGTGCAAATATTAGACAAATCTAATAATAACTGCCATACTATTTTTCTAAAACAACACAAAATGAAAAATAAGCATTTATGTGAAGTTTAAATCAATATATTGCCATTCTGCTTTCAATTGCAAAGAAAGTAGTAAAAAGCTCAAATGACAGTCTCATAGAAATGTCATAAATTTTTATCAAAATGCCAGTTAATATAGTTTAAATAATTGAAAAAATCTTTTTTATAGAAGAGTTTCCACACATTTCTTACCTTAGAATATATCCTTGCCAAGTCACTTCAGTCGTGTCTGACTCTGTGCAACCCCACAGACAGCAGCCCACCAGGCTCCCCCGTCCCTGGGATTCTCCAGGCAAGAACACTGGAGTGGGTTGCCATTTATCCTTCTCCAATGCATGAAAGTGAAAAGTGAAATTGAAGTCGCTCAGTCATGTCCAACTCTCTGCAACCCCATGGACTGCAGCCTACCAGGCTCCTCCATCCATACGAGTTTCCAGGCAAGAGTACTGGAGTGGGGTGCCATTGCCTTCTCCAGAATATATCCTTAATAAACTACAAATCCGTTAAATTTTTTCAAAATGATTATATGCCTACTTAACAAAATTACATTGGTTCTCTATAAAGGATTGGACACTTGTAAGGAAGTCAGGTTAGAGGAAAAATCTGATTTGATTTCAAGCAAGGTGCCTATGAATTTATCTGACTTAAAGATCAGCCAACAAAATTATTTTATACTCAAAATGCAAACTTAAAAAGATCATTGTATAAAATCATGATTAGGGCATTAGTTAATTAGTGGAATGTAAGTGATGCAAGTTTACAATCTTACAGTTAGGTCCAAAAACCTTTATTTATGCATGCATGCTAAGTCACTTCAGTCGGGTCCAACTCTTTGCGACCCTGTGGACTTTAGCCTGCCGGTCCCTCTGTCCATGTGATTCTCCAAGCAAGAATATTGGGGTGAGTTGCCATATCCTCCTCCAGGGGATCTTCCTGACCCAAGGATCAAACCTGGATCTCTTAGGTCTCCTGCATTGGCAGGCGGGTTCTTTACTGCTGCTGCTGCTGCTGCTGCTAAGCCGCTTCAGTCCTGTCCGACTCTGTGCGACCCCATAGACGGCAGCCCACCAGGCTCCCCCGTCCCTGGGATTCTCCAGGCAAGAACACTGGAGTGGGTTGCCATTTCCTTCTCCAAAGCATGAAAGTGAAAAGTGAAAGTGAAGCCGCTCAGTCGTGTCCGACTCTTCACGACCCCATGGACTGCAGCCTACCAGGCTCCTCCGTCCACGGGATTTGCCTGTACCGCTGGCACTATCTGAAAAGTCCCTCTCTTATTTATATATAAAGGTAAACTGCAAGAAAGATGTAACTAGTTCACTGAAGCAGGACTCGTTTGTGCAGGTAGTAAGTAGCAAGATCGTACCGGAAATAGAACAGGAGGGTTCCTTGAGTCTATGAGTAGAAAAAGAAGTCCTTACAAATTTCCTTTTTATTTTTTAAAAAAGGCTACTCAGAATAAGTGAGCAAATTCACAGCTATGATGAGACTGGTAATAGCTTGCTTTTTTGAATTCTTTACTATATGGAGAGCTATTTTTCATTTAGAAAATCTGATTAAATATTTTACATTATTATTAATACCATACATATAAAATTATACAATAACCTTTATCTACATTATCTCATTTGATTCTCTTCACAACCTAAGCAAGTCCATTTTCAATTTTGAAGTCAACATCAAGGTTGATGACTTAACCTCCATTTTACATAAGCAAATTACAAAGATTTTAATAAACACTGATCACACTTTTTATAATTATTGACTCACTAAACACTGTTAATAAGATCATGTTATCATATTCAATTTTTAAAAGAAGTTTAATATTAGGTGCAATTGAGGGTCACTCTGAAGCATCCTAATGTTTAGGATTAGTCCAAAATGTCACAATAATTCAGATATTTGAGGAGAGGTTTACAGACAAAAGTAGTTACTGGGGCAAACATGTAAATGAAATATCAGTGAAGATGAGTTAATGAAGTGAGAATGTTTACTTTTAACCAAGGAAAAACACAATGAAAAAAAATATACTTTCATAAAGTAGAGGGGATAAGATAAAGAGTGGGCTGAAATGTGAGAAGAACTGAAGGAGGGAAAAAGTAGAGGATATTTTAAAAATAAAAGTTGTTTAAACTTGACATAAAGGCAGAGAGAAGTGTAATGTGAAATGGGAATTTTAGATGCTGAAAATCTCAGCTTATTTATCAACCAGGTACCACTCTGTTAGCAGTAGAACTGGAATTCTTAGCTTTATTTTCAGAAATTAAAGTTGCTGTTTTTTATAATTGTGAATTAGAGCTGAGTGAAAACATTTATAACTAAATGTGTTTCAACGATTTCACCATATTTTATTTTGGGTGAAACTGACTTTTAATAAACAACTTCCATAAATGTTAATTCTTTGATAACTAAATGGCCTTATCGTGGGAACAGAAACTCTGGTTATTTCACGTATAAGTTTTAAGGAGTTTACTGTCACTGAAGTATTATAGATACACTTCAAAATCACTACTTTAAGCTCTGAAAACTAAATGAACAGCACCTCTACAACAAAATGCAGAGAGATGCATTGAGGAGGGTAGAAGAGGTAGAGATACAGCCTTGCCCAGGACCCCACCCCAGACACGGTGGCCACACAACTGGGAAGGAATCCAAATTATAGAACTCCCCCTGGAGGGGTGAAAGGACTGAGCCTCACATTAGGCACCCCACCACTGGGAGCTGGCACCAGAAAGACAAGATCCCTACACTTCTGATGTTGAACATCAAAGGGGATTAAAGCCAGAAGAATCATAGAAATGGAAGAAATGGAGATCCTGCTTTTTCCCTTTGCCCTGAAATCTAGGGCAAAACCAAGTGCCCTGAGAGCTAGCGCAAAAGCAATAAACTGAAAAATGCCTAGGCAATAAGTGAAGAAGACACACTTCTCAGTTTTAAAGCTTCTGCCAGAGAGGCAGGAGGAAGCTGCTGGGACTTTATCTGGAGATGGAAGTGTTGGTGAAGACATCTCTGCAGTCTCATCTTAACCTATATGTGACAATGCTGTGGGGTGCCATTTTTGGTGCCCTTTCTCTAGCTTGCTAGTACCAGAGGTCAGGCTCTACCCACCCCATATTGTTACTGGGCCAGAGGGAGTACCCTGCACCACACCTACCCCAAGCCACACTGGAGGTGCAACTGGCCCGGGCAGTGTCCCAGGCCCCGGCCTCCCTGCACTGCGGACAAGCTGCAACTGAAACAGGCGAGTGCCGAGAGTCTTGTCCTCCCTGTGCAGCAGCTGCAGTCCTATTACCTCTGGCAGGTGCCTACATCCTACCCAAAGGCCATCCTTAGAGTGTCTGACCCTGGTTGTCAGGGAAAATTGTACTTCTGTGCCACACAGAACAGCACCTACTCAAGAATGCTTATTTAAGAATGAACGAGAGAGACATTTCTCCTAGCATCGGTAGACAAACATGTGGAGGGATGGATGAAATATAGATGAATATGTTTCAAACTAAAGAATAGGGCAAACCTCTGAAAAAAAACCTTAATAAAATGGAAATGAGCAACTTACATGATTCAAAATTCAAAGTAATGGTCATAAAGATGCTCACCAATCTGGGGAGAAGAATGGATGAACACACCAAGAACTTTAGTAAAGAGGTAGAAAATATAAGTACCAAATAGAAGTTATAACTGAAAAATACCCTAGAAGGATTCAACAGCAGAGTAAATGAAATGGAAGCATGAATCACTGAGCTGGAAGACAAGGCAATGGGAAATAACAAGACATAGAAGCTAAATAAATAAGAATTAAAGCAAGTGAAGATCCTTTGAGGGACCATTGTGACAATATCAGGTGCAATAGTATTAGGATAATAGGGGTCCCAGAAGGAGAAGAAAGAAAGTCAGGAAAATTATTTGAGAATAAAACGACAGAAACATTCCATACTCTGGGGAAGGAAACAGACACTCAGGTCCAAAGAGCCCAGAAATTTCCAAATAAGATGAACCCAAAGAAAAACACACTGAGACACCTTATAATTAAAATGGTAAATAATAAGGATAAAGAGTCTTAAAAACAGCATTATTTATCCAAAGAAAACAAAACACACCAGTCTTAAAAGATATATGTACTCATATGTTCATTGCAGCAGCATTATTTAAGATAGTCTAGATATGGAAGCAATCTAAGTGTCCATTGACGTATATGGGGATGGAATGGATGAAATACGTGAAGGAAATTAAAGGCAGAAACTTGAAGTTATAAAATAAATGTCATAGGGATATTATGTACAGCATAGGAAATATAGTCAAAAATATTGTAAAAACTTTGTGGACTGACAGATGGTAACTAGACTTATCATGGTGATTCTTTTGTGATATATCTAAATATTGGATCACTATGTTTTATACCTGAAATGAATGTGGCATTGTATGATAATTATAATTCAACAAAAAATAAAATAAACAGCATAACTGGAATTTTCCCAGAGAAAAGAGTGGATTATTTTCTCCAATTCAGTTTTGGCATGACATAATATTAATACTGGTCATAATTAATCAATTATCCAAGTAGCAATTGTTTATGATGCAATATGTTGTGAGAACAAATGAAGGGTAAGGTGTTGCAATCTGGAAGACCTGGTTTTAAAATCCGTCTTTGGCATTTTTCATTTATGTGCATTCCAGCAATTGGTTTATACTTTGCTTATATCTTAATCAGCCATCAAATGATCTCAATCTAAAACAAGTGATTTAATGTGAAACAAAGCCTGGGTTATAGAAGTCAATTCTTCTCAGCAATAGAGCTGAGAATGGAATAAAATGCTTTCTCTAATCTTACTGTACTAGGGGTCAGAGGAAAAAGAAAAGTGGGAAATGACTAATATTAAGTGAATTAGGTGATCATTTAGGATCATATCCAGTTTTATTAGCTAGGATTGGTCCAGCCATGAGTGTTATCTTTGCTTTTCCCTTCTCTCCCTGATTTTCTTGAGCTAACTGAGATGGTTTTCTCCTGAGTAGGAGGTCTTTTCTGGAAAATTCAAATCAGATGAAAGGATCATTATCACACTAGGGGAAAAATATTTCATTTACTACTGAATTCACACTGGATCACTTGAAACAGGCAATAACTAGAAAAATTTGCAGCAAAATCATATTTAATATCATGCAGTTACAAAGGAAGTAAATTCCTACCATCTAAACCCCATAATCACTGCAGCCTTCCTAGGCTGGATATATGATTAAACTGTTCCCATTTATTTTAGAATCTCGAATGTTTCACTCTACTTTATTTTCCTTTACAATGATGCTGGGTTTGTTTGCTTGTTGGGAATTCCTATATTACCAATTGCAGCTGTGGAATAAAACATAGATGACGGAGTTTTCCTGATCCTTCCTCTAAACACATTCTCACACACAAACACACACACACACACCCACACACACACACCCACACACCACAATACACACACAAGCATAGAATTCAGAAGCAACTACAACACCAAATATAGCGCAGAAGTTTTCATTACAGAAAAAACAGCAACAAAATACAGGAACTCTGCCATTTGCAAATGTTCCAGAATTGCATAAAATTCCCTACTAATATCACCTTCTAAATCTTCTGACATCCCTTCTTATTTTTAGGTCAAACCTGTCAATCTATTATCTGCTTTTCATATTATTAGGATCCACATTTCAATGAAGTCCTTTTCTTTCTCCACAAACATTTCAAGACAGGTCTTTCCTTCACAGTCATTCCCCAATAGTCTTGATATAACCCATGGACATGGAAAGGAGTATGTGTTATGAACACTCATGTTAGCATAGCAAGAACGTGGTACTATCCTGTAGACATGCCTAATTATGTATGTCAGTACATGTATACTAGTAGATCCCTTCTTTTTTTTTTTTTTTTCTTTTTTGTTTTTTTACATTTAATTTAAAAATACTGACATTTTTGTAGGTAACTAGAAAATACTGACTTGGTAAATCGAAAGGTCTTATTTTCAGACCACTTGTTCAGGATAGTAGTTATATGCAGGCAAATTACATACTTATCCGAATTCCATTCATTAAGATCTATTAAAATAAAGCATAAAAGACACAAGATTCTTCCCATCCCAAATATATACCGTTGTAAAAAGTTCAGAGAAACTTGCTGTCAAAAGAGCCCCCAAAACACAGTGGCTTTAATATGATAGAAATTTATTATTCTCTGAACTAACAGGCTCAACATGAGTGGTCCAGGTTGGCAGAATGGCATGGCTGTCCTCTATATATAACTTCGGAGTGTATTCCATCCATCACTATTTCCAGGTAATAGAAGGGGCAAAGAAAGTAATTGAAGAATAAGCAATTTCCTTTCAAGCATGTGGCATGTTAACAACATACATCACTTCTGCTCATATTCCTTTTTCAACAAATTAGCCACATGGCTGCATCCAGCTGCATGGGAGACAGAAATGTAAACCATATTTGTATGGCCATGTGCTATGCTAACACACAGGGGTTCTGTTTCCAAAAGAAGGAAGGCATGAAATGATACAGAGGATATTTAACATTCTCTGAAATATTCAAAATGCTTAGAGACACTACTTGCTCTCAGAGTTTTAAAAAGGTATGTATTTGTTTATGCATGTGTGTGCGTATGTGTATATGTGTGTGTGAGAGTTTCTATTAAGTCTATTATAGACGTAGCACCAAATGAAATAAACTGGAAAAAAATCATAATCTTCATTTCTCTATCTGAGATGACTTAGTCTGTGTTTCCTGGAAACAAATTCTGAAAATGGTGTTTGGGTAGAGGAAGTTATTGGGAAGTGCCCTCACAAGCAACAACTTGAGGGAAAGAGGAAGGACTGGGCAGAAATAAAATTGATTTGTAATGTAGTACCAAAGGAAGTCAACACCATAGGAAGCTTTGAAACTAAGATGCTTTTAGAGTTTTCTTACCTGAGATAGGGGGCTGCACTTTTGAACCCCATATCAACTAAACACTGGATGTGGGTAATCCCCCAGGGAGGGTCAAGTTATATTCCTGTGGGCAAAATAAATTTCTAATAGTATATCTTAGTCACTTTGAGATGATCTAACAAAGTACCATAGACTGGGTGGTTTATGAAGAGTAGAAATTCATTGCTTATAATTCTGGAGGAAGGAAATCTGACATCAGGGTGAGAGCCCTGTTTGTGGTTAACAGTGCCCACGTCTCATTGTATCCTCCCATAGTGGAAAGCAGAGAGGGAAATCAAGCTTTCTGAGGACTCTCATAAGGGCACTAATCCCATGTACGGAAGCCATCCTCATGACCTCATCCAATCCTAATTACCTCTCAAAAGCCCCACTCATAGTATCATCGCACTGGAGAGTTGGGTTTCAACACGTGAATTTTGGAATGGGACACAAGCACTCAGTCTATTGGATCTGAGCCATCAGCCACCAACCTTCCTAAGAGCTGAAAAAATGAAAGTGGTTGTGGTGAAGGGGATTGATGAGTGCTAAATAACCAGACAGCAAGAATTAGAGCAATATAAGAAAATGTTCCTAATTCTACGACTACTTATACCTGTATAATTTGGATATACTGCAATGCTCCTCTTAAGCATATCTCACTGCACCTCAGATAGGAAGGCACAAAGTACTTGTAAATACTGCTTAGCTCAAATAGGACAGCTAACAAACCTTGGAACAGTTTTCAACACTTTCTTCTCTCTTCCCCAGAAAGGATGCCATTTGAATAATGCTACATAGAAGATTGAATCCTTTTCCTTCCCCATGAATCCTTTTCGGGAACTTGGAAAATAATACTGACATATACAAACAACAAAGGATAACATGTTCATGGGAGTTGTATCTTTTCTTTAAGGAATTTACATTTACTCAGAGTGAACAAAGCAAGTACTATCCTTAAAACATTCTTTGTTTCATGAAGGAACAATGACAACCAATGACACATTACTTCCTATAGAGCCCTTTTGTAATGGTTTTTATTATGTAATATTTCAGCACTACTTTGTACCTAGTATATCTAGAAAGGATCTCAGAACTTGTAAATACTGTTTTTTTCTTATATTTTCATTTGGAAATAATTTTAAGATGGATAGAATCCACTAATCTCTGTCTTATCTTTAAAAGTATCTGTAGGAATAGCAATAACTTTCCTATTTCTGAAATTATTGGCATAACCCCTAGAAATATCTTCAATAACAGCTGGTGTGTTATTCTCTATATTCCCCATCTCTACTCATATTGGTATTTAATTTTTGAGCAAAAGTAGGGTAGAAGATGCATATTCAAAGCAGAGGCATTAGGGAAACAAGGCAGAAGTTTGGTAAAGACAAGTCCCAAGTTTCTTGTCTCTCATTATCCTATAAAGAGGCAGCTTGGCTTTATTTTCAGGAAGAGGAATGTAATTTTCTGCCACTTTATAAATTTATAAGGGGAATGAATGTCAGCAGGGACCACCCGTTCAAGTTGGAAGCTCCAAAACTGGGCCACTGAGACCACAGCCTGCTTTCTGGGATCACCTACTGAAGGGGCAGGTGCATTCATATCATCACTGGTTTCATCTTAAGGACTTTCAACCCTCTAGCTAAGTCAGCTCTTTTTCCTCCAGCCTTAGTGAAATATAGTTGACATATAATATGTAAATTTAAGGTGTACTATTAAAATGACAAACTCACATGCATTCACACACATACACACAGATAGATATATAGCAACATGGCTACCATCACAACAGGGTGATACCTCTATCATGTCACATAATAATTATCTCTTTTTTGTGGTGAGAAAATTTATGATCTGCTCTCTAGCAGCTTTCAAGTACATGATACAGCAAGTCACCTCTTTAAGAAAGCACTATCAGCGCCATCCATCAGAAACACAGGCTTGCTGTGACTTCCTTGGTGGCCCAGTGGTTAAGACTCTATGACTCCAATACAGGGAGCATGGGTTCAATCCCTGGTTGGGGAACCAAGATTCCACATGCTGTGTGACCAAAAAATTAAGAAGAAAAGAAACAGGCTTGCTCTTCTCATAATGGAAATAAAGATGGTTGAACACAACTTTCCATAGTACACATCAAGATGCAATGCCACTAAAATACCCTTTCTGAAACTTGGATATAAGTGGACTATTAGATAAAATAGAGAATCGTTATTAATTTTGCTACCATGCAAATGGGCTTGTCATTATACAAGAAAATGTCCTTAATTTTAGAGATGCATACTGAAATATTCACATATACATTATTATGTCTGTAATTTGTTAAGATACTTCACTAAGAAATACCTTGAGCAGTTTGGCCAATGTTGACAGTTGGGTAGCTAGGTGGAAGGTATATGCATATTCACTAATGATTCTCTCTATTCTGTATATATAAAATACTTCATAATATAAATTTGAAATCAATCCCCATTCTTCTGCAATCACTGAGCATCTCTGTAAAATTCAATTAATGGAGAGGAAAAATGTGTGTGCTGGCAAGAATATTCCTTATCCCAGAAGTCTTTTTACCATTTGGTAGACCTTTTCCTAATTAGTAGCTTCTTTTTAATCTTTATTTATAGCAAGATCAATTTTCCAGTCCAGATACTTGAACTGTATCCTCTAAATTGTCATTATACTCTTTCTTTTCTCTGTCATAACCATCTACTCCTTCTATACAGTTGTGAGAATGGTTATCTACGTGTTTTTGCACTTTTGAGGGTAGGTGTATTTAACTGTTCCCTACCCAATCATATAATGTGGCACACTGTATAGGAAATATTTAAATTTTTATTGCCTCAAGAACAGTGGAAAGAACAAAGAGAATTAACTTTGTCTTAAATATGAAGGATCTTATAATCGATTTGGAAAAATAAAGAAATTGCGTATAAATATACACATAAAAATTTAGCTAATGATTCAATGCAATATGTAAATATATCAAATAGATAATGTTTAAGTAACCTCTTTGTCATAAAATAAGCAGCATTATGATTACAAAGAGATTTCCTATTTGGCATATATTGTTTGAATCAATTGTATTAGTATTCCCCAAGGGTATGGAGGAAGAAAACTTGGAGAATTATTAAAGAAGTTTCCAAGTCATTCAATTTATTTTAACATAAAAAAATACCATCATTATAAGAAAAGACATTCACAAAAATTCATAGATTCCAGCTAACTCTTCCTTTGAAGACACATAACAATGTGTTTTGAATGACGATAAGTCACTTTCCATTTTAAAACTTTTACTTTCATTATAAACCAGATTGAAGTAATTTATGCTCAGCAGCCAAAATCAAGGCGGGGGCGGGGCGGACACTCATTTAATAAGTCAATTAGTATCCTGTACTCTACACAAACAAATTCAACAAAATACATACTTATCCACTATAAAACAGAAATCCTACTTGATCAACACTCTCTAATAATGACTCTAAATATATGAGTATCTTCACATCAATTTTTCTCTTTTTCAGCTCTTTTTGTTCTCAATACAAAGTGACTTCTTTTCCTTTTTAAGATTTAGTATGTCAACCACAGCCTGCTCCATTACACAAAGATGCCTGGTTACTTGAAAGACTTTGATACATCTGTGCTATTCCCTGTGTGCTGACATATGTCTACTTGCAACAGAGAAAAGAAACTTCAAGGATGAGCCCCACTCATTTCAGTAATTGGTATTCCAGCCTGCTAGTTCAGATGGATTATTGTTAGTGAGATAGGCAGCTAACATTAATGTCAAATTAACATAAACTATAAGGATGATAGTATGCTGGAATTTGCATAATTTTCATCAGAATCTAAAAGCTTTTGAAATTGATTCTCAAGGACTAATAAAGACATATTAGTTTACTTACTATAACATTTTGAGACATTATTTAAAATGTCACATTCTAATTTTAAGTCAGTGATCTGCAACTTAGGATAATAGACAATATATGAATTTTAGACACAAATTAAATAATTTATGTGAAAATATGAACTGCAAAGTTATTAATCAGCCTGTGGACAAAACAGCATATTTCATTTATTTTTAAGCATATATGCTACTTAAATTCAGTTCCTTGTTAACATCATTCTAGAAATTTCTTGTGTACATTCTCAGGTGCTTTAATGCAGTCTGTTCAGTGATTCAAAGTCAAATGTTAATGGCTTTATTCCAGAATCTTCAAAAAAATCTGCCATATGTGTGATTTCATTCCAAGCAGAAAACTTTTGATAAAGTTAAAAGTGTTTATATTTTAAAATTTTTCCTGTTATGTCAAAACATAGAAATGCATAGAGAAACATATGCATAAATGTAAGCATAGAATGTGCCCATCCCTGGCCTGTTTGTTTTTGGAGTTGTTCCTCTAAACAGATCATCACTTACCAGCTGTGAAGTGGCTATATGAGCTTCTCAAAGTAGAAGCCTGTTTCCCTGCACGTGTTCTGTTTGCCTGAACACTGCATCCCCTAAGTGTCCGGGTCATCCATGTAAGATGTGTTTTGCTAACCCTACCAGAAGGCCATCAGAATACCTGCAGCACACAAAGCACCACTATACTCAAACACCAAACTACACTACATTTTTGAGCATTCTTTTTGTACCATCTTTTTCTGCAAAACCCTTGAAGATAATTGTAGGTACTCAAAATGTGAAGCAGGATTTCACATTCCATATAGACTGTGGTATACAATTAACACATTATTATAAATATGTATTTAAGAGGTAATCAACTGAATATATGTGCAAAGAAACTAAGCAGAGTTTTGACTTGCCCTGAACTGACAAAAAAAGGGGAAAATTAAAGACATACAAAAGTTTTAGACAAGTTAATTTAATCAAGAAAATCTTATTATTAGACAGTCAATTCACAAACATGGCTAGACATCATATTATTGGTAATGTTATAAATACTTACTTTGCTATGAATAATAAAATAATGTAAGTTTCTACAGGCACAGCTGAGAGATAATCTTATTTAAGTGAAGCACCTTTCAGAACGACTTCTTAGGATAAACAGAAAAAGCACTGGTTGAAATTCTAGCTCTCTGGTATGGTAGCCATGTATCCCTGGTCGACCAGATATTTTAATCTGATGCTTCCTTGTAATAATAAGATTAAAAAAACTTGCCCTGTCTACTTTCAAGAATTATTGGGGAATTCTGGCAAGAAAAAAATTCCATTCCTCATTCTGAAATTACACAGGTATACTCCATTTTAAATGAGTAAAGGAAACAGATTCAATTTGCTAAATGCAGAGAGGCAGACACTGCAGAGCCTGAGATAACCAGGAAAAAAAGAAGAAAAAAAAAAAAAAAAACAGCAAAGGAACAACAATAACAACAACAACAACAAAAAACCAGATTGCATAGGAGAGATTAAAGCATGTTAACATAAAAATAATAAAATTAAGACAAAACTTCATAACAATAATGTAATATCAATAAAAGCTAATAGAATTAACCCATCTTAAAAAAGTAGTTTGACTTGAGATCTAAGCAAACACAAACTCATGCTTTATAGAAGAGATATGTAAAAAGTGATTCATAATGCTGAAAAATGGGCATCATGTAAGTGCAAGCAGAAGCATTAAGTAGGATTATAACTTTAGTATCAAATAAGGTAGGATTCAGGCCAATGTCCACAAAATGAGATGAGTGTTTCATGATGCTAAAATCTGCAATTCACACAGAAGATAAACAGTTATGCCTATCTTTATACAGTGTGACACAGCAGCAATATTGGTAAATCAGAAATTACTGACAAACATAGAAATATTTTAAAAATTTATCAGCAGATTGAAACATGGAATCCTAATTAATGTATCAGTGACAAAGACTGTTCTTTGATAAACATCAACCAGCCAGAACAAACTCTTAACTCACCTAATCAAGAAAACAAAAGTGGGAGCTACATTGGAAATAATAGG
The DNA here is from genome assembly GCF_029378745.1 of Bos indicus. Taxonomy (NCBI): domain Eukaryota; kingdom Metazoa; phylum Chordata; class Mammalia; order Artiodactyla; family Bovidae; genus Bos; species Bos indicus. The sequence continues at coordinate 21,499,923 of NC_091776.1, read as the reverse complement.
AAAAAGGTCACAAGAAATTGTAAGAACCAAACACAACAGATTTGCTTTAAAATAGGCAAATCAACTTGAAAATGTGTTTAAGATAGATAAATTCTAACAAAATAAATTTCCAAAAACTAACCCAAGAAGAAAATAAAGTGTATACATGGTGATTCCTATAGAGAATACTGATCCAAAACAATGATATAACATTAATACAAAAACTAAATGAAAAAAACTGAATCAAACCTCAGGGAATCAGAGAGTTTTCTGGGGTAATTTAAAAAAAGCATATAACTGAAATGCTATGAAAATATTTTCAGAGTACATAAAAAGAAGAAAGCTTCCAAATTCATATTATGAATTAAGTACTTATTAACACTAATGTATGACAGAAATTTTACATAAAATAAAATCATAATAATAGCATTTATGAATATTGACATAAATGTCAAAAATACAAAGAAATAAATGCGACATGATTTAATGGGGTTCATTCCAGAAATTTAAGAATGTTTTAATACTTTAAAATTGATTTATACAATTTATCAAATCAATACTACTAGAAAAATATCAGAGAATTTTTTCATATGTAATAAAAAGTATTAGAATAAGTTTTTGAAAATAAAACTTCAAGAAGATAAGAAATAATGAATATTTTCTTAGACCGATAAAAGAACTCTATCACAATCTTAATTTTCAACTTAATAGGTTAGGCTTTGTACTTGAATTCCAATCCAAAATGATTTTAAAAAGTAAGTAAATTGCAAGGAGTATAAAATGTAGACGAAACAAGGAAAATAGAATTACGTGTTTGTAGATGATACGACTGCATGTCTCTACAATGTAAGAGAATCAGCTGAAAACAATTCCAAACACTGTGATAAATCAGAAGTATTTTAAACTACCAAATGTATAAGTAGAAATTATCAGTAGTCATTATATGGTCAATTGTGTGTGCATGTGTGTATGCTCAGTCGTGTCCAACTTTTTGCAACTCTATTATGGACTCCAGTCAGCCAGGCTTCTTAGTTTCTGAGATTTCCCAGGCAAGAATACTGGAGTGGGTTGCTATTTCCTCCTCCAGTGGATCTTCTTGACCCAAGGATCCAACCTGTGTCTCCCACATCTCCTGCATTGCAGGCAGATTCTTTACCAGTGAGCCATCAAGGAAGCCCATATAGTCAACTACACTTTAAAATCTCTAATTATGTAAAGAAAATACATGAAGAAATATTTAAGAATCTACTGGAAGAAGCAAATAATGCTCTTAAAAATGAAAATTATTAGGTTGGTGCAAAAGTAATTGCAGTTTTGCATTGCTGAACTTTGTCATTTGATATTGGAATACATTCTTAAATGTGGTTATGTTATACACCATTTTAATGTGCATTTCTTGTTTTATTATTTTTTTTACCAGTGACTTATTACTTGCTGTTTACATTTAGTTTGGACTATAGAAATGATGTTAGACAAAAAGCAAATTCAAGCAATTTTTTATTTGAGTTCAGAATAGGTTGTAAAGCAGTGGAGACAATTTGAAACATCAACAAGTTTCCAGAAACAGAAATTTTCCAACAACATCCAGAAACTGTTAATAAATATACAGTGCAGTGGCGGTTCAAGAAATTTTGCAAAGGAGACAAGAGCCTTGAAGATGAAGAGCACAGTGACTGGCCATCAGAGGCTGACAAAGACCAACTTAGAAGATCACTGAAGCTGATCCTCTTACAACTTCACAAGAAGTTGCTGAAGAACTCAATATTGACCATTCTATGATCATTCAGCATGAAGCAAATTGGAAAGGTGAAAAAGTTCAATAAATGGGGGGGCTCGTGAACTGACTGAAAAATTTTTTTAAAAATCGCCATTTTGCACTGTAATCTTATTATATGCAGCAACAATGAACAATTTCCCAATTGGATTGTGATGTTTGACAAAAAGTGGACTTTATATGACAACCAGCAATGACCAGCTCAGTGGCTGGACTGAGAAGTTCCAAATCATTCCCCAAAGCCAAACTTGCACCAAAAAATGTCATGATCACTGTTTGATGTTCTGCTGTCAATTTAGATCCACTACAGCTTTCTGAATTCCAGAGAAACCATTCCATCTGAGAAGTATGCTCAGCAAATCGATTACACGCACAGAAAGCTGCAACACCTGCAGTTCATTGTTCAACAGAAAGGACCCAATTCTTCTTCATGACAATGCCCGACCATATGTCGCACAACACATATTTCAAAAGTTGAACAGATTTGGCCTCATTTGCCATATTCACTTGACTTCTCGCCAACCAACTACCACTTCTTCAGGCATCTTGACAACTTTTTGCAAGGAAAATGCTTCCACAACCAGCAGAAGAAAGAAAATGCTTTTCAAGAGTTCCTCAAATTCCAAAGCACAGATTTGTATGCTACAGGAATAAACAAACTTATTTCTCATTGGCAAAAATGTGTTGATTGTAATGGTTCCTATTTTGATTAATAAAGATGTGTTTGAGCCCAGTTATAACGATTTATTGGAAAAGACCCTGATGCTGGGAGGGATTGGGGGCAGGAGGAGAAGGGGACGACAGAGGATGAGATGGCTGGATGGCATCACTGACTCGATGGACATAAGTCTGAGTGAACTCCGGGAGTTGGTGATGGAAAGGGAGGCCTGGCGTGCTGTGATTCATGGGGTCGCAAAGAGTCGGACACGACTGAGCAACTGATCTGACCTGATCTGATAACGATTTAAAATTAATGGTCTGAGATCACAGTTACGTTTGTACCAACCAATATATCACATTCTTGGATAATACAACGACTTTAATTTTTTGCCAAGTGAACTTATTATTATAATACTATTTTAATAAAAGTTCACATAAGAAATGATCAAAAAAGTATAATGAAGAAAACTCTAATCCAGAATGTGCACTAGCCCTGCTAGACACTAACCATATCATAAAGTGTCAACAATAAAGCAGTTTACTATCGTAAATGCTAGAAAAACAGATTAACAGAATATAACAGAAAGTCTAGAAATAGACTGAATGGTTATGAGATTTTAGTTGTTGTAAAGGAACCCCCTGAAATCAGGGGGAAAAAATGGACTATTCAAGAAATGCTATTCTGACCATTGTAGTAATCTGTGGAAAAAATGAGATACACTAAAAACAGTGCCAAGTTCGTCAAATATTTTAATGCAAAAAAATGAGAGCATACCAATACTAGAAGACAATATAGAAGCATTTCCTAATAAGCCAAGAGTGGAAAAGATCTATGGTAACATGACATAATTCAGAGGCAATAAGAGACATAACTGTTAAATTGGATCTTGAGTTATGAGATTTCCAGGCAGAATGATGAAAGTTCCAGCAGTTCTTATCTATTGTGCATGAGTTACTACAAGAAAGAGATGAACGAAACAATACTTGGCCCAAAGCTGATAAGCTGAATTGAGAGGAAATTTTAAAAGGGCCAAAAATATATGTTGATTTTCATTTGCCCCTAAGGTTTTGTGGTAGTTACCAGCACTATTATGTAGCAAACCATTAACGCAAGATATTTCCATTGAGGGTGTTCAGTGTGGGGACAATAACTATCTGAGCTCTTGGTCATACAGAATGTGTTTAAATCTGTATTTTCCCAAATACTTCTTTGAAATGTTGGACAAGTTTCCAAATCTGTTTAAGCCCAAGACTTCTTGTCACGAGAGTAAGGACGGTGGCAAGCAATAGTATCTATATCATAAGGATTGTTTTAAGATTTAGATGTGAAAATATACCAAACTACAGAGCAGAGTATTTAGCACATCTGCTACTCTGCTCTGTTAAGTTGCTTCAATCGTGTCTGACTCTGTGCAACCCCAGAGACGGCAGCCCACCAGGCTCCCCCGTCCCTGGGATTCTCCAGGCAAGAACACTGGAGTGGGTTGCCATTTCCTTCTCCAATGCATGAAAGTGAAAAGTGAAAGTGAAGTCGCTCAGTCGTGTCATACTCTTAGCAGCCTGCAGCCTACCAGGCTCCTCCATCCATGGGATTTTCCAGGCAAGAGTACTGGAGTGGGGTGCCATTGCCTTTTCTGTAAGTGCTAAATAAGTTCTACTTATCATTCTTACTCTCCTATTCTTTTGAAACAATTTATAAACTGTTTCTACATAATTATAAAATAAATTTTTAATGAAATGAAATTTAACATTAGAAATTATGTAACATAAACAAAATGGCATGTTTTACAATTGAATATTAAAAAATACTTAACTAAATGAAAATGCATCCTCCATAAAGCACTATAATTTCTGCAAGGGCATAGATAAAGTTACATTCAATCATTATATTTCTATCACTTAGCCAGCGCTAAGTGGGTGCTTAGTATTTATTGAATTGGACCTATGCATAATAACCTGGTACAAGGGCTTCCTTTTTTGCTGTCATCATTTTGAAAATACAATTAATGTAAGCTAAAAATTAATTTTAATTAATAACAACATTACCTTACACATAGTGGCCACTCACCAAGAATTTGCTGAATTGCCTATGAAATCAAATAGAAAAACACACAAAGGTCATGGAAATAGGTAATTACCTTTTGAGATGTGAATAGGGCAAGATGAATTATTCATCACCATTTCTGTACTACTAAATAATTGTTAATAAATGACTTATCAAATGTCAGCAAGAAAACACCACTTAAATATGTAAGTAAACACAACTCATGGTGATCTCAATTAGCCAGTAATTTAAAGATTATGTAACAAACATACAAATATATTTATTTTCTTAGTGTGATTTTTTTTCAGGGAAAAAAATAAAAAACTTGTTAAGTGCCTTTTTTTTATTGCCAGGCATTTTTACTACATGATAAAGAAAGAAAACACATGCCAAAAGCAAGATTTTATTTGGAGAAGTGACAGCCTAGTGACAGAGACCAATGCTTAATCAAATAATTGTAATCCTGAGAAATGGATGCTGTATGATATATCCAAGGGATATGGAAGCACACGGTGTGGAATGACTGTGTCAGAAGGATCGGGGTAAACAAAGGAGATTTTTCACTTAGTAGGCAATGTTTCTCATGCAGAAAAAAAGAGAAGATACAGACCAAGAAGTACTGCTGTGAGTTAGTAAATGCACTTGGTAATACTTAATTGCAATTTCATCAATGATGATGATAAGGCTGAAAGACAGATGTTATTATCTTTATGTCAATAAATTATTTAAGAAAAATTAAAATTTATATATGTTAAAAGATGAAGAATTAGATTCAGTATCTTCAGTCTTTAAGGGCAATTTAGATCCCACTATCTTAGGCAAGAGGATATATAGGAAGGAATAAAAGTGTGGAACAGCACTATTGAATGTGGCTGGCATACAGACTGTGTATTGCAGGCAGTACCTATGGAGAGATGGCAACCAGTGAGACTATAAATAAAGGTAAACATACATTTGGGCACAAAGAGCATCTATACTTCTAGTAGAATTTTTTTTTTTCTTGATGTGACAGATTATTGAAGAAATGCAGAGAGGAAGTTGTATAATGAACCAATATGTCAGAAAGAGTTTCTGCTGATAGTTGAAACATTTAAGGAAGGAAACAAAAAAACATGATTGGGAATATCAGTTAGCTAACTAATAAATGTTTAAGGAGAGAAAATAAAGTCTTTGCTCAAAGAGGTGGTAGTGGGTTTACAGAAAAAAGATAGAATTCAGAGATATTTTACAGACAGAATCAATAGAATTTATGACTAGTCTACTGGGATAGTAGAATGGAGATCAGAGCTATCAAGTTGGGCACAGCAGGTGTTCTGTGCATTATTAACGGACACAGAATGAATAAATGAAAAAAGCAGATTTATGCATAAGACCTGGAATTCCATCAAGAATCTGCTGTGATTGAGGTGACTGTGGACCAAATAAAGTAGAACACAGTAGGAAAGTTTGTATGTGAATACATATGTATTATATATTTCATTTAGTTGACATCATACATTATATAATAGAGCCAAACATGAACTGGGGGGGCTAGAAAACTGTGAAAGAAGTAAAGTGAGCACTGAAACTAGAAAAATAAGTATTTCATCTACTCAAAAGTTTAAAATGAAATATAATCAATAACAGGAACTATAAATGTGTTTACTACTAATAACCTATCATGATGAGAAAAAATAATTTTAACAATAATAATCAAAAAAGAAAGCTTTGGTAATGAACAGTAATTAGGGATCTAAACTATCATATTTTCATTAAGAGAAGACCAACACTTGATATTTTAGAGAAACATCTTAAATGTGCATTATTTACATGTCTTTTGTAAGAGTAAACAAACTAAGCAGAATTATTGTTTTATAATGTCTTAGTTCAGTTCAGCCACTCAGTCATGTCCAACTCTTTGTGACCCCATGAATCACAGCATGCCAGGCCTCCCTGTCCATCACCTACTCCTGGAGTTCACCCAAACCCATGTCCATTGAGTTGGTGATGCCATCCAACCATCTCATACTCTGTTGTCCCCTTCTCCTCCTGCCCTCAATCTTTCAGAGCATCAGGGTCTTTTCAAATGAGTCAGCTCTTCACATCAGGTGGCCAAAGTATTGGAGTTTCAGCTTCAACATTAGTCCTTCCAATGAACACCATGTATAATGTCTAAATCAATATAAATTTTTTAAAAACAGAATGCCTAATGTTACAAATCACAAGTGCAAAAACACTGCTTAAGGGTTTTTCTCTTGTGAAAACATAAGAAAAATAAAATGAGAGGCTAACAGAAGGATAAAGAACTCTCCAATTTGAATAAGAATGATCTCAAACTCAAGCCAAAGTAGATTATAATTAATAGGATTCACACATCTATAAGACAAATGACTGAAAATAATTAAAGAGATCAGGAAACATATGATGGAAAGAGCAAAACAAAATAACCACCAACAAATCAAATAGTGTGGAAATATTAGTATCTGATGGAAGAAAAATAAAAGAAAAATCAGTCATGAAGACAAAATTATTTTAATATTCATGTAGTGAAACACCCAAACTGCAATGAAAATGTACCTAGAGAAAAAATTCTCATCATGTAAAACAGGCTTAAAAGATCTGACATAAAACCATGAATGTAAGAAGAATATGAAAAAGTAGATTTTAACTGTGAAGCAGGCAAAATAATAAGTAAACAACATAGTTCAATAATAGCAAAAATAATTGTACATGTAACACTATGAAGGTGTCAAGTTTAGAATCCATTAGTTTGATTAAGGTTGAACAAGGAAGGATAAAAACACAAGTAGAAGAGGAAGTACTTGGAATTATGTACACAAAACCATCACACTTGTTGGCTTCATACTTTCTTCCTAATTCATTATACTCCATCTCCAAGGATTCCTTGCAATTTATCCCCAGGTAGAAATCTTATTTTTCATTACCTCAAAGGATATTACATTTATTTTCTGAGAATTTAAGCTATTAGAGGAGTGGATATGCTTTTTTAAAAAGTCCTTTATATTTTGGTTGTGGATTTCCCCTACTCTAAATACTCCTTGCTGATTTTGTACTAGATAGATCATAAAAGAAATAGTTAATTGAAATATTTGGCCCAAATACTTGACACTTTTATCAACTCCACAGTATATGGGGAAAAGCTACTTAAATGAAAATAAATACATATAAAATACCATCTAGAATTGCAAGGTTGTTTCTGGAATTGAATTGACCAAACTGGAATCCTGTATAACTGTGTAGCCTTGAAAATATATGTACCCTTTCTCTGACTCTGTTTCCTCGCTCCATCTACAAATAATGGATAGTACTATTGCCTGTCTCATAGAATTTTTGAAAATTAATTAAGTTAAGGCATTGAAGTAGTGTAGGAAGAAAAACAACAGTGTGGAAAAGAATACCAAAGTAAGTTAGACCAACTCAGTTCATTGGTAAGAGTGTTATTTTAGCGAGAAGCATAACTTTAAAAAAATTCCATGTAAACACTGGTGGTTCAGTGTTAAAGAATCTGCCTGCCAAAGCAGGAGACACAAGAGACGCAGTTTCGATCCCTGGGTCAGATAGATGCCCTGGAGTAGGAAATAGCAACCCGCTCCAGTATTCTTGCCTGAGAAATTCCATTGACAGAGGAGCCTGGTGAGTTTCAATGCCTGAGGTTGCAAAGAGCTGGACATGACTGAGTGACTGAGCACAAACAAGAAAATACTCTTTATGAAATCGAGACATTTCATAGTGAAAAAAATTACAAGAGCAGCAGCAACCACTGAACCACTGAAGAAAAGATAAATAACATAGAAATTATCTTTAGAAATACATGCAATCTACTTAGAGAAAATGTTAAAATACTCTTGAGGAAGACACACACACACATTCCAGACAGTTTGAACGATGGGAAGACCTCTTATTTTTTGTAAAGATGTCATTTCTACCTAGATTAATATATTATCTCACAACATTAATGTTCAGTACAGTTCAGTTCAGTCACTCAGTCATGTCCAACTCTTTGCAACCCCATGGACTGCAGCATGCCAGGCTTCCCTGTCCATCACCAACTCACGGAGCTTACTCAAACTCATGTCCATTGAGTTCGTAATGTCATCCAACCATCTCATCCTCTGTTGTCCCCTTCTCTTCCCATCGTCAATCTTTCTCAGCATCAGGGTCTTTTCAAATGAGTCAGTTCCTGGCATCAGGTGGCCACAGTACTGGAGTTTCAGTTTCAGCATCAGTCCTTCCAACAAATTTTCAGGACTGATTTCTTTTAGGATGGACTGGTTGGATCTCCTTGCAGCCCAAGGGACTTTCAAAAGTCTTCTCCAACACCACAGTTCAAAAGCATCAATTCATTGGTGCCAGCTTTCTTTATAGTCCAACCCTCATTTCCATACATGACTACTGGAAAAACCATAGCTTTGACTAGATGGACCTTTGTTGGCAAAGTAATGTCTCTGCTTTTGAATATGCTGTCTAAGTTGGTCATAACTTTTCTTCCAAGGAGCAAGCATCTTTTAATTTCATGGATGCAGTCACCATCTGCAGTGATTTTGGAGCCCAGAAAAATAAAGACTGTCACTGTTTTGATTGTTTCCTCATCTATTTCCCATGAAGTGATGGGACCAGATACCATGATCTTCATTTTCTGAATGTTGAGTTTTAAGCCAACCTTTTCACTCTTCTCTTTTACTCTCATCAAGAGGCTCTTTAGTTCTTCTTTGTTTTCTGTCATAAGGGTGGTGTCATCTGTATCTCTGAGGTTATTGATATTTCTCCCAGTAGCCTTGATTCCAGCTTTTGTTTCATCCAGTCCAGCATTTCTCATGATGTATTTTGCATATAAGTTAAATAAGCAAGGTGACAATATACAGCCTTGACCTACTCCTTTCCCAACTTGGAACCAGTATCTCATTCCATGTAGGCCTATAACTGTTGGCTTCTTGACCTGTATATAGATTTCTCAGGAGGCAGGTAAGGTGGTCAGGTACTCCCATCTCTCTAAGAATTTTCCACAGTTTGTGGTGATCCACACAGTCAAAGGCTTTGGTATAGTCAATAAAGCAGATATTTTTCAGGAACTTTCTTGCTTTTATGATGATACAGCAGATGTTGGCAATTTGATCTCCAGTTCCTCTGCTTTTTCTAAATCCAGCCTGACATCTGGAAGTACATGATTCATGTACTGTTGAAGCCTGGCTTGGAGTGTTTTGAGCATTACTTTGCTAGTGTGTGAGATGAGCGTGACTTGCGGTAGTTTGAGCATTCTTTGGCATTGCCTTTCATTGGGACTGGAATGAAAACAGACCTTTTCCAGTCCTGTGGTCACCGCTGAGTCTTCCAAATTTGCTGGCATATTGAGTGCACCACTTTCACAGCATCATCTTTCAGGATTTGAAATAGTTCAACTGGAATTCCATCACCTCCACTAGCTTTGTTTATAGTGATGCTCCTAAGGCCCACTTGACTTCGCACTCCAGGATGTCTGGCTCTAGGTGAATGATCACACCATTGTGGTTTTCTAAGTCATGAAGTTCTTTTCTGTATAGTTCTTCTGTGTATTCTTGCCACCTCTTCTTAATATCTGCTACTTCTGTTAGGTCCATACCATTTCTGCCCTTTATTGTGCCCATCTTTGCATGAAATTTTCCCTTGGTATCTCCAATTTTCTTGAGGAGATCTCTAATCTTCCCATTCTATTGTTTTCCCCTATTTCTTTGCATTGATCACTGAGGAAGGCTTTCTTATCTCTCCTTGCTAATCTTCGAAACTCTGCATTCAAATGTGTATATCTTCCCTTTTCTCCTTTGCCTTTCACTTCTCTTCTTTTCACAGTTATTTGTAAGGCCTTGTCAGACAATCATTTTTGCCTTTTTGCCTTTCTTTTTTTTGGTAATGGTCTTGCTCACTGCCTCCTGCACAATGTGTCAGTCCTTCATCCACAGTTCTTCAGTCACTCTATCAAATCTAATCCCTTGAATTTGTCCCTTCCACTGTATAATCATAAAAGATTTGATTTAGGTCATACCTGAATGGTCTAGTGGTTTTCCATACTTTCTTCAATTTAAGTCTGAATTTGTCAATAAGGAGTTCATGATCTGAGCCACAGTCAGCTCCTGGTCTTGTTTTTGCTGGCTGTATAGATCTTCTCCAACTTTGATTGCAAAGAATATAATCAATCTGATTTCTGTATTGACCATCTGGTAATGTCCATTTGTAGCGTCTTCTCTTTGTTGTTGGAAGAGGGTGTTTTCTATAGCCAGTGTGTTCTCTTGGCAAAACTCTGTTAGATTTTGCCCTGCTTCATTCTGTACTCCAAGGCCAAATTTGCCTGTTCCTCCGGTATTTCTTGACTTCCTTGCATTCCAGTTCCCTATAATGAAAAGGACATCTTTTGGGTGTTAGTTCTAGAAGGTTTCATAGAACCATTCAGCTTCAGCTTCTTCAGCATTACTGGTTAGGATATAGAAGTGGATTACTGTGATATTGAATGGGTTGCCTTGGAAACAAACAGAGCTCATCTGTTATTTTTGAGATTGCATCTAAGTACTGCATTTAAGACTCTTGTTGACTATGACGGCTACTCCGTTTGCTCTAAGGGATTCTTCCCCACAGTAGTAGATATAATGGTCATCTGAGTTAAATTCACCCATTCCAGTCCATTTTAATTCACTGATTCCTAAAATGTCAATGTTCACTCCTGCCATCTCCTGTTTGACTACTTCTAATTTGCCTTGATTCATGGACCTAACATTTATGTGCACCCCTTAAAAATAATAATCAATATAACTTGTTCTTATTTTTATTGCTGGGAAGAAGACAGGGTTATCCTATGGCTCCTATGGTAAAAAATCAATGACATTAACTTAGATCCTTTGTAAAAGAAATGATATGGGTTTCTTCATCTCATACATTCAATTATGAAAGATCAATTAGAACACTGTGGTTCTTCTCCTACACTGTTGGTGGGAATGTAAATTGGTACAGCCACTATGGAGAACAGTATGGAAGCTCCTTAAAAAGCTAAAAATAAATGTACCATAAGACCCCACTTCTGGGCATATATATGGGAAAAAAACATAATTCAAAAAGGTACTTGTACCCTAGTGTTTATTGCAGCACCATTTACAATAGCCAGGACACAGAAGCAACTTAAATGACCATTGACAGATGAATGTATAAAGATGTGGTATATATATACCCAGCCATAAAAAGAACAAAATAATGCCACTTGCAGTGACATGGATGTACCTAGAGATTGTCATACTAAGTGAAGTAAGTCAAAGAGAGAAAGACAAACATTGTACAATATCACTTACATGTTGAATCTTAAAAAAATGGTACAAGTGAGCTTTACAAAACAGAAAGAGAGTCACAGATGTAGAAAAGAAACTTATGGTTACCAAGGGAGAAAAGGGAAAGGGATAAATTTGGAGACTGGGATTGACATATACACACTACTGTGTACAGGTTTCCCTGGTGGCTCAGATGGTAAAGAATCTACCTTCTATGCAGGAGACCTGAGTTTGATCCCTAGGTTAGGAAGATCCCCTGGAGAAGAATATGGCTACCCACTCCAGTATTCTGGCCTGGAGAATTCCATAGACAGAGGAGCCTGGCAGGCTACAGTCCATGGGGTTGCAAAGAGTTGGATACGACTGAGCAACTTTCCCTTTTTACTACTATATATAAAATGGGCTTTGCAGGTGACTTGATGGGTAAAGAATCCCCTGCAATGCAGGAGATACAGAAGATGTGGGTTCAATCCCTGGGTGAGGAAGATCCCCTGGAGGAGGGCATGGCAACCCATTGCAGTATTCTTGCCTGGGAAATCCCATGGACAGTGGAGCTTGGTAGGCTACAGCTCATAGTGTCGCAAAGAGTTGGACTTGACTGGAGCAACTGAGCAGGCAAGGATATATAAAATAGATAAATAAGAACCTACTGTTTAGCACAGGGAACTCAACTGAATAGTCTGTAATGACTTATATGGGAAAAGAATCTGAAAAAGATTGGATATATGTGTATGTATAACTGATTCACTTTGCTGTACAGCAGAAATTAACATAACATTGTAAATCAACTATAATCCAATAAAAATTATTTTAAAATAAAGCCAGAATTCACCTTAAAAACAAAAAAAAAAAACAAAAAACTGTAGTTCTAACAAGTTCTGCAGGTAGAAAATCCAGGCAGAGGGAAGTAATTCAGAGCTTCAATGATGGGAATAATCTTGGTATTTTCAGAAAGAATGAATCCAGAGTATCTGGGGCATACATAATTACTGAAGGGGAGTGGTTCAGAGGAGATGCAGCCAGAGGAAAGGGCAGGTGCCAGGTCTTTGAGTAACTTGGAGATGATGGAAGGATTTTTAAACTTTATGAGAAGGGCCATCTCCACCTGTGTAAAATATAGAAAAGATAGAATTAACTGTAGAGTTAGAAGAAACAGGGTCCATAACAGAAATATGGATTTCTATATCCATAGTGGTACAGGTAAAAATGTAGTCTAAGTAAAATAAAGATAATTAGGAGATAGAATTGTCGTTTATGACAAATACAAAGAAAAATATATTGGGATAATAAAGGTATCACTGAGCATTTTAAATAATGCAGTGGGTTTAAGATATATTAGAAAAAAGTTCATTGGATTTGCAAATTATGATATACTTAGAAAGCTATGTCATTAATGAAAAAAAGAAACCAGAGTTTCTAATGATTAAGCATGATATCACTTAAGAATTTTAAATGTTTTGTCTAAGGTTGGTCCTTGAATGCTGAAAATCAGTAAGGTATATTTACTTCCATACATTCCTAAGACCCTGGGAATTTTGTGTACTTTGTAGTTTTATAATGGACTATATGGATATTTCAATATGACATTATTTTCACTCATGACAAGAAAGCCAAATATTTCAGGTGCCTTTTTTTTTGCAATAGCTATTAATTAATATTTTTAAGTTTAATTCCTTCTAGATCTACTTTGAACAAAATAAAATAAGTTGTACACCTAGAACAGAGCAAAATTACTTAGCACATATTTGAATCTCGAGCCATATGAAGTCTAGGTGGAAAAAGGTCCACAACCTTTTAAAATGGCAAAATAGGATTTTAAAACATAGAAATGTGTAATGTTTATACTTAGTAATAACAATTTACACAATTTTATTTCTATTTAGAGAACTATAATAATGATTGAAATTTTATGAGGTCATCCATGATTGAAAAATCTAGGAAAGATAGTCCTTCTTCAACTTGTCTTACCACTTACACTCATCTTAACATCCTATAGTCCCCATAATAATGTTTTGACTACAAAAATTTCTACTTCTGATCCTTTCTTATATTTTCCTGTTTTACTCTACAAATGTTGAGGATATTGCTCACTACACAGTACACATATATTTAACCTAGAATATATTTATTTTAAAATGTACTTTTGGGACAAGATTCTTCCTTGCCCCTGAGAATAGATAATATCTCTTTATTTCAGATACTTTGAAATAAGGAAGAGATTATTAGTCCCTAAAGATTTGCTGTTCAGTTGAGATCAATTTAAACTTCAACTTAAATATATCATGATGGCCTTTCTTGGGAACATAAATGTACTTCTGCTTTCTGCAGTCTAGATTTTCTATCCTATTTTATCTCATATTCTTTTTAGTAGTTAATATTTTCGTTAATGAAACAGGAAATGTTTGAATAAATAAAATCTTATTGTCAGGATACTTGTTGGTGATTAAAATCTAATGAAAAAGGATAATTTATCAGTTACAATCAAACTTCTTCATTTTTAAGAATTAATTTATTATAAACATTGTTTCTCAGTTATTTATTTCATTTTATTGGAGTAATGTAGTGATTTTTCACTAGTGAAATGGTACACTACTTAAGTTTGTTTAAAATTTATTTTTATCAAAGGTTTAAGTTACTATTAATACCAAAATATTATAGATTGTCAAAGGAGTGATTTCTCACCTTGACTTCCACCTTGATGAACTGATTTGAGAAGTAATGTGGTTTTCTGTACTCAGTGGGCTTCCCAGGGAGCACTAGTGGTAAGGGATCTGCCCGCCGATGCAGAAGACATAAGAGATGCAGGTTTGATCCCTGGGTTAGGAAAATCCCCTGGAGGAGGGCATGGACACCCGCTCCAGTGTTTTTGCCTGGATAATACCATGAACAGAGGAGCCTGGTGGGTTACGATCAATAGAGTTGCAAAGAGTTGGACGTGATTGAAGTGATTTAGCAGGCAGAATGCATGCAAGTAAATACTAATTGATAAATTTTGCTTTTTAGTCAAATAGTAGTTGTCATAAGCCTAAAAAATATTTTTTACATACAATTCAATAATTTATGAAGCTGGCCTGTGATGCACAATTGAATCATTTCTCTCTTAAGGGAGACCTCAATTTACTTATAAAATCACATGTCCCTTCATCTTCTAGTATTTCATGATACCTAGCTTATTTTTCTCTTAAACCAGATTCTTTCATCTTCTAGGTTCATCCATCATACCTGGGCTTTTCCTTTTGGCCTGACCTATTTGGATGGGCCCTTTTTTGCCTGCGTTGATTCTTGGTGGACTTTCAGCCCTAGATGGTGCATTTCTCACTTTCCTAGAATCAATAGCATAAAATCTGGAACCAACTCCTTTCTCAATATGGATCTCACTTAAGGCTGTTGGAGTCCTAAAAGGTCTCAATTCTCATAACTTAATTGTCTTCAAGGAGAGATCAACAGAAAGTGATTATGTAAGACAATTTCTTAGTACAACATGTGAAAGATAAAAATAGCATAGTTTTCCAAAGTCAATTTTATTATAATCTAAGCTAAAAAAATCTAATTTGGTAAAAATAAGCTAAGAATAACAAAAAAGTATGTATTATATAGACTTCACATGTGTGAAATACCATTTTAGTAGTCAGTTTTGCCAATATTGAAGATACTAGTCTGAATCTACTATGGGACCTGGACTTCATAGTCTGTATTGAAATGTTACTTGCTGTAAAATCACAAGAAATCTAATCCCTCCAAGTCTGTGATTAAACTAGGAAAGGAGGCTATTTCTATGAACACAACACTGATGCAATGAATATTATGTAATCCTCTCATTTTTTTGCTTATTTATTCTAAGATAATTTTTTTTTAACAAGTAGATTAGAGCATTCAAGATTAAGAAGACAGGTACTATAATTCCAACAATTAACTGTTGCTTTTGATCACCATCCGAGCCACCACCTAACTACTTCATGATTATCTGATACCCAAGACAAGCAATGCTTCTTCTCCAAGGAATCTTTGGGCACAGGCCTGACTTCTCAATTTATGGCCAGTACCTGGAGCAGCACTTCTGATCTGGATTTTTCCCAGTGAAGCACATGTCCAAAGGCAACGTGGTGGTTTAGTCACTAAATCGTGTCCAACTCTTGCAACTCCATGGACTGTAGCCCACCAGATTCCTCTGTCCATGGGATTTTCCAGGCAAGAATACTGGAGTGGATTGCCATTTCCTTCTCCAGGGCATCTTCCCGACAGGAATCAAACCCTCGTCTCCTGCATTACAGACAGATTCTTTACCGACTGAGCTATGAGGGAAGCCTCTAATTCAGTCAGAGGCAGTGTTGCAGCCTGAGGGGTTGGGGCTGCATAAATAAGCTGGTTCCACTTTATCTTTGTTGTGCCTACGTGCACGCAATGGTGGCAGTGGTTTCCACCTTGGTCAGAGATAGGGTTGGTGGCCTGAGGGCTTGGAGTTGGACTTCTGAGTTGCCTCTTCTTTCCCCCAGTGTATGCAAGTGATGGCAATGGTGGCCTCAGATTTGGTTACAGGCAGGGCCAAGGCCCAAGGAGTTTGACCTGCAATTTTGAGTTGGCCCCACTTTTTATCAGTGTGTGAGTGCACGTGATTGCGATGGCAGTCTTGGCCTTAAGCAAAGAGCGATCCTGGTGCACACGGGCTGGCGCAGGGACTTGGTGAAGGCTGGGAACTGTGCTAGGGCAGTCCTGGCACCAAGCAGTTTTCAATCTGCTGCCTCTAATCTGGGACTTGGAGCAAACCAGTCTTCATGCATGCTCTTTCAGAGCAGAATCGCTGCATCTTACAGCCCTCTGGTAAGCTCCACTTATTTTCAAACCATCAGAGGGGGCTCATCTTCCTGGTACTGGACCCAGGACTGGGGTGCCTGTTATAATGTTTGAACTCATCACTCCTTAGGAAGGATTCCCAAATTGGCGATATCTTAGTCACCTTCTGGGTCACCTGCTAAAGGTACACGTCTGAACTAGATCACTTCTCTCCCCTCTCAGACTCTGCATGACTCTTTTTCTCCCCCAACAACGTTGAATGTAGAAGAATCATGCTGTTAGTTGTCAGGTCACTCTCAGAGTTGGCTTATATGCAGTTGTAGTCTTGATGTGTTCATGGGAACAGGTGAGCTCGGGGTCTTCCTATCGTACCGTGTTGATCCTGCCTTGGTTAATCAAAGGTTTCTTTGTAAAGAGAACAATAACCAGCTGCTTTATTTATGTCTCAAAATTTCTGAAAGAATTACAGCTGGAAAGTTTTGTCATTCAAATTGAAATAATTTTGTTGAACAGTTGTGTGGTCAGGATCTGCCTAAATAAAGACAATGAGATATTACTCATAAATTAATGATGGTCAACACAATAACCATGAACCTTCTAGCTGAAAGCAAATAAGAAAGGTAAATGATTTTATGAACAAATAAAGCTTAATGAGCATTATGTCTTACTGAATGGTGTCTTTCTCATTTCAAATTTTGATATGGAATTAAGTATGAAGATAAAACAATTATTAATCAAGTTGCATTCTCGAATGTGGGTATTACTGAAGTTTGAATTACTAAATATGAACAATACTGTTAATAATTTGAAAATGCTAATGAGTTTTATCTGTTTTTGCCATATTTGCAAATTTAAAAGTAAGCTAAATTAGTCTAAATTTTTAGTGAACTGTATACTCATATGTTAAAAAAATGTTAGCCATTAATGCAAATCATCACCATAATACAGATTTTTCCAAGTATTATCTACCTCCTACAAAGCTAATTCAAGAATTAACAAAGTGGTTTTAAAATTTCTGTAAAAGACCCAAAAGTTTCCATAAGGATTCAAAACATACAAAAGTGTCAAAGTTGCTCAAATGTTGGGCAATTATCGTGCTCAACCTCATTAAGCAGAATTATGTCTTAGAAATGCATTTTATATTTTTTCTACCTTGCAGTTATTTCATTTAATCAACTGCTGCTGCTGCTAAGTCGCTTCAGTCGTGTCTGACTCTGTGCGACCCCAGAGACAACAGCCCATCAGGCTCCCCCATCCCTGGGATTCTCCAGGCAAGAACACTGGAGTGGGTTGCCATTTCCTTCTCCTTAATCAACTGAAGGGAGCATATTAAGTATAAGAAATATACTTACAATAAAAAAGCTCAAAAACATTAATTTATCATGGCAGCATTATACATATATATATTATAATGTATAATATATAATCATATATAATATGCATTATATATAATATACATATGGTATATTATACATATGTATGTATGATATACATACGTACAATATGGTATATTATACATATGTGTGTATGTATGTATAATATACATATGTATAATATGGTATATTATATGTGATTAAAAGAAAACATTTTAATATAGTTTCTATCTGGAATTAAGTTTATGGAAATGGAAAATTATGTTCTCCCACTGTATTTAGAGAACATTTTTTTCTAAAATAAAATATTAATTTGAAAGCTTTAATTCTAAGGTCTCAAAAATGTGTCAGGATGTATCCTTGAAAAGTTGTCATATATAGTAGGTTATAAATGACAAGAGAGTTGATGTGACAAATTGTGCTACTGATGCAGAAATAATTGTTTTGAATTGTTTTGAATGTTAAGAAGTCAAAGGACAAAGAGGACAATATATTAATTTTTTAAAAATCTAATGAAGAATGACAAATGTTTTGTAAGGCAGCGGAAAGTATCTATGTCACTTGGCTATTAGAAATTCTATTTGATATGAGACTAGCACTAAGATACAAGAGCTGGATTTGATTGTGACATCTAAAATCCTAAGTTCCAGTTCATGTGAGAAACCTGATCATGATTCATAGAAGAATGTGCCTTGTTTATGAATCAGATAACTTGATATTCAAACATTATTGTTCTCACATTTCAGCATCTGGAGGAAAACCAACTGAATATCATTGATTATATGAAAAATTCAAACACTAGTTTACAATTACAAATATAATTGCATGCAAAATATCTCTACTCTTCTTAAGAATTGTTTAGCAAAAGGGGAAAAAAAGCTTCAGCATAATAAAACAGAACAGTGCAGTTTAGAATATATTAATTAAAAATGCATGTGACTTGTGCAAGCAAATTATCTGTTGAGTTTTGTGAGAGATAGACTTTCCTAAGCTATGGTTAATATGGCTTAATACCTTTTCCAAAGGATCACATTTTAGGTAAAATGAATGCATCTTGAAGTAAAAGACATAAAGATATAGCCTCTATTTTAATGGAGATGAGAAACATATGTTGAAACAAGCTCATATTGGGACTAAATGATCTAAAAATAATTGATATTAATTTGCTCAGTCTATATTTATATAAGCCATATTTTTACTTTGAGAATTGGCACACTGAAATAGACACCAGTGAACACCATGCAAGCTCCATTTTCCATGGGAAAGCAAGTTGAACTCACACACAATATTATCTACTATCCTAATAATTATATTGCCAAAGGTAAACTCTGGACATTAACTTCTATAATTATAGGTCAGAGACTTTCTTCAATATTTTACCCCACAGCTTTCCAGCAGAGAAATTTGAGAACAAGTACAAGGCACAGTCAGTTAATGCAAGATATTGTTAAAATGTGTCAGTGGAATATGGCTCTCAACTAGCACTAATTGGAATCAGTGAACAAACTAAATGGACAAGTGTTACAAGAATAAAGGTACCAGCCATTAGGTAGCCTTTGGGCTGTTTTAGGCTATTTTAACAGAAATTCAGAGTCTTAGACCCTATTTAAAGGACAATTCTCTTCCTTGGCAAAGGGAAAAAGGAGTCAGAGGAAAGAAAAAAATCAGAATGTTAATGAAAGAAGAAAACCATCCACGATAGTCTAGTTGGCCCAGAAATGACAGACACTGAGAAGGCAGATTTATGTTTTTAAGGGGTAATATAAATACAAACTGTGGTTGCTGCCCTTATTGAAACATGATTAAGTGTTATTCATATCTTGGTCTTTTTGTTAGTGGAGAGGGAATTTAGAAATTAGAAAGTATGCTTCAAGAGAACTAATCCACACACCATTTGTAAATTACAAATGGTTACAACCACAAAAGAGCAAACCTCAAGCAGTAGAGGCTAGGTAATATTCTTGAGAGCAGAGTTCTACTGTGAATCAAGTTTTGCTTTATTTCCAAGACTGTAACTTTAACGACTGGACAACCCTGCCTTTCTTCTTCTTTTTTTTTTTTTTGGCAATTTAATATATTTTTTTTTTTTTTTTACTTTACAATATTGTATTGGTTTTGCCATATATCAACATGAATCCGCCACAGGCAAACACGTGTTCCCCATCCTGAACCCTCCTCCCTCCTCCCTCCCCGTATCATCCCTCTGGGTCGTCACAGTGCACCAGCCCCAAGCATCCAGTATCGTGCATCGAACCTGGACTATTGGAGATAGAAAGTTTGAGAATAGATGCTCATCGCCTGGAAGAGACAGGACCAACCAAAGGGACAGGGGAAAAGGGAACAATCTCTCTTGCTTTGGGCACAGAGTGGAATCTACTCACTTCTTTCTTCAAGTGTTTTAGTGCTCTCTGCTTGCTATATTAAGATAAACTAAAATAAAGATAAGAAAGGGAAAAGAAGGTAATAAAAAATTTAAAACTGCAATGAAAAATAGATAACATAAAAGGGAAATAATTAAAACAAAGCCTAAAGGTGATAAGAAGAAACTAGGTAAATGAGTAGCATAAGAACAAAGTAAACATAGATAAAAGAAAAGTCTTACAAAAAGTAGGAAAAGATAAATCAACTAAGAACAATTAAACTGTGAAATTATAAAAACAAACGGACTCAAAGATTAAAAGGAAAAGATGAATATGCAAAAAAAATTATGAATTCAAATAATAAGAAAAGAATAAACTAGGGCATAAAACGCTAACTGGACTAAAGAAAGAAAATAGTACTACAAGTTCTGAAGCGTAACACAGGCATACATTTGTGTGCTTAGAGTTAAAATTATTGAACATGTTAAGGGGATTCATTTCAAAATCTGTGCTCTTGATACTTAGAGGCCTGGCAGTGTCTTCTAGGCTTGAAATATTCTGGGAAATCTAGGGAGAGACCTTGACCATTCCTTTCTTCTCTGACCTTACTCTCCATCAAGATCTGTGCTCAGAGATGCTGATCAGCCCTCAAATTGCTTATATATAACTTCCTTCTGGGTAGCCACAGTCACACAAATCCTCCTTTCCCTTGGGACATTCTTTTTCAGCCAAGAGCTAGTTTTTGCCACAAGAAATTAGCAGAATGCCATTGAAAATTTTACCAGAGAAATTGCAAATGCTGCTCCCCACACTTCAAAATGTTCAAAATGTGCTGGTCTTTTGGTAAGTTTTATTAATAATTCTATACTACATCAATCATTTTCAGAAAACACAACTTATGATTTTATGGCTTTCCACATGTTATATCTCATAAAGAAAAAAATACATAAATAAATACATGTTAGGATATTTAAATATGCTGATGTGCTAACTGAAGCATTCTGTTCTCCAATATCACTCTCCTGTCTATCACTTTTCATTTTTGTCATGAGGTGTGAGCTAATGGCAGCTCTCAGAGAGGGACCTGAGAACATATGTGAGACATATTTAACTTCTGGGTGAAAAATCTATGCATCTAGATTTATGTCTCATAAATCTAAGAAATTAACCAAATTGTGAAAATTCTTACTAAAACTGCTGCTCTCTCTTTTCCTAAGATTCATTAAGACCCACAGAACTACAAATAACAAGGACTTTGGAAATCAAAGAAAGAGGAACATTTCATATCAGAGAGGACACTGCACCTTTCTCTCACTTTCCAAAAAATAGATCTTGAGGAGAAAGCTTATTTCATTTTTTAAAGAATTACAGTTGTCAGAGCCCATGCTTAGATACCAGGTGAAATACAGGAAACAAGCAAGATTAATAAAGAGGACTCTTGCTGTCATTCAGTGGTAATTGGAGAGTAGAAAAGTGGTGTTTCTGTGTAGACACAAGAGGACTGGAGACATTTCCCTAACTCTCTCATGGAATTGTGACTAGGTATGGCATCAGTATGGCCCAAGAGCAGGTCAGCAAAGAAACTTATGTCAAATTACACGCATTTTGTTTCAATACCAGCAGGATGTGAGTGAAAATAGAGCCACCTTTCAGAAACGCAGTCTAGGGACCAGATTAAGAAAGAAGTCAGTGCCAGAGATTGATTATTCAGTTGTTCACTGCATCACCTCACATCACTGGGCAGACGACCAGACAGGTTGAATTTAGCGTAGAGTGAAGACAAGCCTCTGGGATGGGAAACATTCCCCCCATTCCCAAAATATCATGCTTTAAATTGGGTTCTACAAAACATTCCAGAGTTTGGTGGAATATCAAAGATAATTTGATTGCACTACTATTGAAAGGCTCATTGTGAACCCCTTATTGCAAACTTCTGACTTAAACTGAAGATAGTAGGGAAAACAACTGAACCATTGAGGTGTGACCTAAATCAAATCCCTTACGATTATACAGTGGAACTGATAGATAGATTCAAGATGTTAGATCTGATAGACAGAGTGCCTGAAGAACTATGGACAGAGGCTCTTAACATTATACAGGAGGCAGTGATCAAAACCACCCCAAGAAAAAGAAATGCAAAAATCCAAAATGGTTGTCTGAGGAGGCCTTACAAATAGCTGGGAAAAGAAGAGAAGTGGAGCACAAAGGAGAAAAGGAAAGATATAAGCATCTGAATGCAGAGTTCTGAAGAATAGCAAGGAGAGATAAGAAAGCCTTCCTCAGTGATCAATGCAAAGAAATAGAGGAAAACAATAGGATGGGAAAAACTAGAGATCTCTTCAAGAAAATTAGAGATACCAAGGGAACATTTCATGCAAAGACGGGCAAATAAAGGACAGAAATGGTATTGACCTAACAGAAGCAGAAGATATTAAGAAGAGATGGCAAGAATATACAGAAGAACTATACAAAAAAGATCTTCATGACCCAGATAACCATGATGGTGTGAATACTCACTTAGAGCCAGACATCCAGGAATGCAAAGTCAAGTGGGCCTTAGGAAGCATCACTATGAACAAAGCTACTGGAGGTGATAGAATTCCAACTGAGCTATTTCAAATACTAAAAGGTGGTGCTGTGAAAGTGCTGCACTCAATATGCCAGCAAATTTGGAAAACTCAGCAGTGACCACAGGACTGGAAAAGGTCTTTTTTCATTCCAGTCCCAATGAAAGTGAAAGTGAAGTTGCTCAGTCGTGTCCGACTCTTAGCAACCCCATGGACTGCAGCCTACCAGGCTCCTCAGCCCTTGAGATTTTCCAGGCAACAGTACTGGAGTGGGGTGCCATTGCCTTCTCCAGAGCAGCAGCAGTCATTACCAACTGGGTGTTAGTTATTTTGTGGCTGGGACAACACTCTTGTTTCATCTGTGTTTGGACATGACAGTGGAGTAGTACTGTTTTTTGCTTGCTTTATCTATCCCAATGAAGGGCAATGCCAAAGAATATTCAAACTACCGCACAATTGTACTCATCTCAGAGGCTAGCAAGGTAATGCTCAAAATTCTCCAACTAGGCTTCAACCATAGGTGAACTGAGAACTTCCAGATGTTCAAGCTGGATTTAGAAAAGGCATAGGAACCAGAGGTCAAATTGTTAATATTCGCTGGATCTTAGAAAAAGCAAGAAGATTCTAGAAAAACATCTACTTCTGATTTATTGACTATTCTAAAGCCTTTGACTGTGTGGATCACAATGCCTGTGGAAAATTCTTAAAGAGATGGAGATTCCAGAACACCTTACCTGCTTCCTGAGAAATCTGTAAGCAGGTCAAGAAGCAACAGTTAGAACTGGACATAAAACAATGGACTGGTTCCAAACTGAGAAAGGAGTATGTTGAGGCTGTATTCTGTCACCTTGTTTATTTAATTTATATGCAGAGTGCATCATGCGAAATGCTGGACAGGATGAAGCACAAATTGGAATGAAGATGGCTGCAAGAAATACCAGTCACCTCGGATATGCAGATGTGAAAGTGAAAGTGAAGTTGCTCAGCCATGCCCAACTCTTTGCGACCCCATGGATAGTAGCCTGCACCAAGCTCCTCCACCCATGGGATTTTCAAGGCAAAAGTACTGGAGTGGGTTGCCATTTCCCAGGGAATCTTCCCAACACAGGGATCAAACCCAGGTCTCTCACATTGTAGACAAACGCTTTACCGTCTGAGCCACCAGGGAAGTCCATGCAGATGACACCACCCTTATGGCAGAAAGTAAAAGGAACTAGGCCCTCTTGATGAAATTGGAAAGTGAAATAACTGGCTTAAAACTCAACATTCAAATAAACAAAGATCATGGCATCTGGTCCCATCATTTTATGGCAAATAGATGGGGGAAAAATGGAAATAGTGACAGACTTTATTTTCTTGGGCTCCAAAATCACTGCAGATGGTGACTGCAGCTATGAAATTAAAAGACACTTGCTCCTTGGAAGAAAAACTATGTCCAATCTAGACAGCATATTGAAAAGCCGAGACATTACTTTGCCAAAAAAAGTCTGTCTAGTCAAAGCTATGGTTTTTCCAGTAGTCATGTCTGGATGTGAGAGTTGGACCATAAAGAAAGTAGAGTGCTAAAGAATTGATGCCTTTGAACTGGTGTTGGAGAAGACTCTTGAGAGTCCCTTGGATTGCAAGATCAAACCAGTCCATCCTAAAGGAAATCAGTTCTGAATATTCACTGGAAGAACTGATGCTGAAGCTGAAACTCCCATACTTTGGCCACCTGATGAGAAGAGCTGATTCATTGGAAAAGATCCCAATGCTGGGAAAGATTGAAGGCAGGAGGAGCAGGGGACGATAGAGGACGAGATGGTTGGATGGCATCACCGACTCAATGGACATGAGTTTGAGCAAGCTCTGGGAGTTGAGTCATGGACAAGGAAGCCTGGCGTGCTGCAGTCCATGAGGTCGCAAAGAGTGGGACGTGACTGAGCTACTGAACTGAACTGAACTACTGAATACCCCAGTTAAAGATACTCCTGGTGTTTTCTGCCTGCACAGAAATGGAATAGATTTATCATACCCCTGTTTAGACTTGCTATCTTACAGGATGAATTTTATTTTTCTGTCTTATCTATATGTCTGCTATCTTCCTCTTCATTTCTTTACCTTTATTTCCTTGGATATGTTTGTAAATTCCAGAATAGTAAAGGAAGATAAGATAAGGAGATAGATCAATTAAACACCATTTAGGTAAATTTGAATGAAAAATATCAACTATTACTGGACCAGACTAGTCCAAAAGACATAAAGTTATATTTATAATAATTCCATCTATTATATAATCCTACTACATATTTTACCAGTGAAATGTCCATAATAGCTTGGATAATGAAAGTACTCTATTCCAAGTGCAAAATGTACATGAAGTGTCATGTCTTATAAATTCTGCATTCAGCTCCATAAATATTTATATCCTATAAAATATATAAATATATAAGTGCATCAAAGAAAATATTTTTACCTTTGATGTACAGCTGCTAGGTTCTTATTTCAGCTTCTAAGTTTCAAATATCAGATTAAAGAATGATTTCAGTAATCCTAGTTCTTGTTCTTGTGACCAATGTGGCATTTCATTCAGCAGCTAAATTGAGAAAGTGGGTCTCGGGAGGAACAAAAAGTCACCATTTGATGGTTCACAACCGTGTAGCAATACCACAAGCAAGAAAATCCTAACCCTAACACTAACTTGGTCTTGCTTTATAAACCAATATTTGATAGACAGTTCTTATTAACTCTCTTAACTGGGACTAAGAAGAGGTGAATATAAACGGAGAACCCCCTCAAGGCTATTGTCAGGCAATGGAGGAACCACAAAATTAATAGTCATTCCAAATTAATACATAACACAGATATGCCTCAGATCACGGAAAATATCCTACTATGAGGTCATGTTGCTCTAACTTGTTTTCTCTGTGATTCAAAGCACTGCTGAACTCCCTTCACTTCCCAACACCAACTAAAAATTAAGTAATGGATTAACTACTTAATGCAAAGAATTTGGGCCTTGCTTATAGGACACAGTTCTGCCCTGGGTGCTGTTAGGCTCAAGGGCATGAACATCCTTACCCAAGTGACTAATGGGACTTAATCCACATTGTTGCTGTTATTGTTCAGCTGTACAGTTATGTCTGACTCCTTGCGACTCCTTGGACTACAGCACGCCAGGCCTCCCTGTCCCTCACCATCTCCTGAATTTTGCCCAGGTTCATGTCCACTGCATTGGTAATGCCATCCAGCCATCTCATCCTCTGAAGCCTTCTTCTCCTTCTGCCCTCAATCTTTCCCAGCATCAGGGACATTCCAATGAGTTGGCTGTTTGCATCAGGTTACCAAAATGCTGGAACTTCAGCTTCACCATCAGACCTTTCAATGAGTAGTCAGAGTTGATTTCCCTTAAGATTGACTGATTTGATCTCCTTGCAGTCTGAGGGATTCTCAGGAGTCCTCTCTAGCACAACAGCTTGAAGACATCAATTCTTTGGTGCTCTGCGTTTTTTACAGTCCAGCTCTCACAACCGTGCACGAGCACTGGGAAGACCATATCCTTGACTAAATGTATCTTCATCAGCAGAGTAGCATCTCTGCTTTTCAATACACGGTCTAGGTTTGTCATAGCTTTCCTGCTGAGAAGCAATCATCTTCTGATTTCATGGCTGCAGTCACCATCCACAGTGATTTTAGAGCCCAAGAAGAGGAATTTTAACACCTCATGTATGCGCCATTGGGATAATCAATCACATCCTCAATTTTTGTTTCAATACCATTTTCCACATTTTTCTCACTGCAAAATCTGAAACCATGTTCCACGATTAAGAACCTATCCTATATTCTCAAATATTTCTTCCAATGTTCCTTCTTTCTATCTTAAGTGAGGTATTTCTACAAAGATATTTCCTCCCTTTTGCAACTATTTTAAAAGAAGAACATTTCTTCTTTCAGATCCCAAGTATCTCAAGATTAGGAGAAGTAAATAACTAATGCTGTCGAACACTTTTCATGTACCCACTAGACTTTTGTATGGCTACATTGATTTTTAAGTGACTGTCTTATGATCTAAAATGCATCATGTTAAATTAGGTGCTAAAACTGCATATTATTTTCTTTTTTCTATTTTCTATTTTCATTTTTCTATTCCTTGTAGCTTGTCAAATGCTTTACTCTAAAAAAAAAATTATCACGTTCACATTTTAATATTTCTTAAATCTGTCCACAACGCTCCATCTCTACTCACATTAGCTTTGTCAATACTAACTTCATCTTTGGCCTTGTCTACTATATCAGCCTGCTAATTGTCTTCCTCTTGGGAGACTCTCTGCACACTCTCCAAGAACTTCCCATTGCTTGTGAAAATAAAACCCTTCACATGACGTCCAAGGCCTACTAGTCTGCGAAATATCTTCTCCAGCCTCACAGGGAAGCTGGTCCACTTTTCTGTGTATTTCATCAGTTCACTTTTCTTCCTTTCCTCTGGCTCATGACAGTCTCTCCAAAGGAGTGGATGGACAATTTCCTCTCAACCATACCCTCAGTCTTGAAGATGGTCTGTTTTTATAGCCTCTTTCCTAACAGATACACAATCATATCAGATCAGATCAGTTGCTCAGTCGTGTCCGACTCTTTGCAACCCCATGAATCGCAGCACGCCAGGCCTCCCTGTCCATCACCAACTCCCGGAGTTCACTCAGACTCATGTCCATCGAGTCAGTGATGCCATCCAGCCATCTCATCCTCTGTCGTCCCCTTCTCCTCTTGCCCTCAATCCCTCCCAGCAACAGAGTCACTGGAGTTTCAGCTTTAGTATCATTCCTTCCAAAGGAATCCCAGGGCTGATCTCCTTCAGAATGGACTGGTTGGATCTCCTTGCAGTCCAAGGGACTCTCAAGAGTCTTCTCCAACACCACAGTTCAAAAGCATCAACTCTTCGGCGCTCAGCCTTCTTCACAGTCCAACTTTCACATCCATACATGACCACAGAAAAAACCATAGCCTTGACTAGACGAACCTTTGTTGGCAAAGTAATGTCTCTGCTTTTGAATATGCTGTCTAGGTTGGTCATAACTTTCTTTCCAAGGAGTAAGCGTCTTAATTTCATGGCTGCAGTCACCATCTGCAGTGATTTTGGAGCCCAGAAAAATAAAGTCTGACACTGTTTCCACTGTTTCCCCATCTATTTCCCATGAAGTGGTGGGACCAGATGCCATGATCTTTGTTTTCTGAATGTTGAGCTTTAAGCCAACTTTTTCACTCTCCTCTTTGACTTTAATCAAGAGGCTTTTGAGTTCCTCTTCACTTTCTGCCAATAAGGGTGGTGTCATCTGCATATCTGAGGTTATTGATATTTCTCCCAGCAATCTTGATTCCAGCTTGTGTTTCTTCCAGTCCAGCGTTTCTCATGATGTACTCTGCATTTAAGTTAAATAAACAGGGTGACAATATATAGCCTTGATGTATTCCTTTTCTTATTTGGAACCAGTCTGTTGTCCCATGTCCAGTTCTAACTGTTGCTTTCTGACCTGCATACAAATTTCTCAAGAGGCAGATCAGGTGGTCTGGTATTCCCATCTCTTTCAGAATTTTCCACAGTTTATTGTGATCCACACAGTCAAAGGCTTTGGCATAGTCAATAAAACAGAAATAGATGCTTTTCTGGAACTCTCTTGTTTTTTCCATGATCCAGCGGATGTCGGCAATTTGATCTCTGGTTCCCCTGCCTTTTCTAAAACCAGCTTGAGCATCAGGAAGTTCACGGTTCACATATTGCTGAAGCCTGGCTTGGAGAATTGTGAGCATTACTTTACTAGTGTGTGAGATGAGTGCAACTGTGTGGTAGTTTGAGCATATAGCTATCCTTTAGACGTTAACTCAATCATCACTTTCTCAAGAAAGTCTTCTAAAATCTTGATCAGATTCCTCTTTGTTCTGCCCTCAGAGAGCATTCTCTATAGCCATTTAGTGTAATTCTTCAATTTTACCTTCCTGTCTTAGAACATATGGCTTTCTTCGTGGCTCAGCGGTAAAGAATTCACCTGCCATTGCGGGAAACGTAGGTTCAATCCCTGGTCTGGGAAGATTCCCCTGGAGAATGAAATGGCAACCCACTCCAGTATTCTTGCCTGAAAATCCCTGTGGACAGAGGAGCCTGGCATGCTACAGTCATGCAGTCATGGAATCTCAAAGAGTTGGGTACTACTTAGCAACTAAACAACAACACAATTAGAACATAAGCCACCTAAGGCCAATGGATGCATCACTTTATCTCACTCTCCATTATATTCTAGCATATAGTACAGAAAGTTCAAAATGGAACTATTCAATATACATATGTGAAAATGTAGTGGAAAAAACACTAAATCTAACATATGGATATACAATAATTATTTTTAAGTGATAATCCTGGATGGTTTATTCTGAGCAGTTGGTTTTTTAATAATATTTAAACATATAACAATCAATGCTCCAAAATATTCTCAAAAATACATAACTTAGCTGTAGTCAATGGTGTCGGTTTAGAAGTTAATACTTTTAAAGTCTACCAATCAAGACATTTCTAAGAAGTAAATTAATGAAATATGCTTGGTTAATACAGTTCATTCAACTAATGAGATAAAGCAATAGTAATTTGAGCAATACTACCAAATAAAAATTGTATGCATTTTCTCATCATTTTTAACAGAGAAATAAGCAATCCAATTATAAGTGACATCAAAAAGTTTGAAGTCTTGGTAATTACCACTTCTCAGACATCCTTTAGTTTTTATACTTCATTTAAATAACAGCCATTTTATTTACTTATTTGATTTTAATACCTATAGTATTTAAATAAAAGTTAAAACCAGTGAATTATATTATGCATCACATATCTCCTTTGAGGCTCTACTAGATGTCTACAAACAAGAAAATATCCTTGTGAAATTGGCATATTTAGAAAAATGTAGCCTGAAAGAAATTTAATTTTCTTATCAAAGAGGCAAACTCATGCACTGTACAATTAAAGAAATACTGGTTTGGATTTTGAACATATTACTTATTAATTGGAAGATCTGCAGTGTACAATTTTAACACTTCTAAGCTCAGTGTGCTCTCTCATTAAATATATGTATAGTGCTAATTCACAATTCTTAGTAAGTTTAATGGAAATAATCTTAAAATGTTTCACTATGTGGCATAAGAGCAAAACATAGAAAATAATTGTCTTTCCAAACCATTTATTCTCTAGTGTAGTTTATAACACCCTATATTTTGCTTGAGGTTTGTTTCTATAGTGCTTATATATCTATTTATGTATATAGCTGAAAATGGAGTAGACTGCTTCTAAACTGGCAAGAAGCAAAATGTTTATGGAAAGTTGTTTCTGCATCAGTCATCTGCTCTTAAATTATGTACCAAATTTTACATGAATTTCAGAGAAAAAAGACAGCAAACAATCTAATCTGTCAGTAAGATATTTTTTATTTGTCTAGAGTGTCAGAGCAATATAGCACTCAAAACACAAGTCAAAAGAGAAGTGCTAAGGAAAGTATTTTTGAAACAATACAGAGCTTTAACAAGGCTTTTCTCATACTTCTAAAATTTATCTGAAAAAACCCTAACAGAGAAATGAGGCAATACCTCAATTCAAAAATCCCATAACTTGGTGTTAGCAGATACAGTTCTTATATAAAATCCTATGTTCTTTCAAGGAAAAAAAAATGCGAAATAAAACTATAAGACCAGTTATGACAGTCTGAAAATCTTGAGCCTAAACCTATTAGATAAATATGCTTTGAACATGCAAGTTTTGTGTTTTTTTAAGAAAAAGGAAAAATAGAAATCTGTGTTCACTAGTATGGCTTTACTGTCTACAAATTTATTCTTTCTCTTTTTGAGAAACTTCCTCTCTTGCTACACTCCACCAAATGTTACAATCTTGATATTAGCATCATCTACATTTTTGTAAATGAACACAATTAATATTACTTGTTCTGAAGTCAGTAGCTCTTCGTATAAATTTTTTCAGCTGTTTCTCAAAAGTTCACAAGTGATTCACTGAAGAACAGTATCTTTCAATGATGATTCAAAATTGGGAGTTGCTTTTCCTTTGGTCACCTAGGAATCTTTCTTGAAATCTGTCCCCCAAACTATTATCCCCAAGCACGAATGGATTTTCTTCTGACAATCTTATATAATCCAGTTCTCAAAGTCAACCATTATTCCATCATTTGGATACTTTTGTAAATTAAAATTTCACTTGAGCTTAATCATTATTTCTAAAAGTATATTTATTTAGCTCATATAGGTACAAGCATGCTACTAGGTGCTGAGAATTTACAAGTTAACCCAAAGATGTGGATCTTGCCCTTATTATGAATGCTGCTGCTGCTGCTGCTGCTGCTAAGTCGCTTCAGTCATGTCCAACTCTGTGTGACCCCATAGATGGCAGCCCAACAGGCTCCCCCATCCCTGGGATTCTCCAGGCAAGAACACTGGAGTGGGTTGCCATTTCCTTCTCCACCGTGTGAAAGTGAAAAGTGAAAGTGAAGTCGATCAGTCGCATCTGACTCATAGCGACCCCATGGACTGCAGCCTACCAGGCTCCTCCATCAATGAAGAATATATATTGTAAATAAAAGCTGGTTAAAGTTACATTTGTTTTAAAGTATTCAGATTTTCAAATATGTTTTTGAATATTTAGGCCTACATTCCAAAATTAGGTACCATATCCTTCCATGTTGCAGTTGCAAAAAATAGAGGGATAGGGCAAACTATTTGTGAGTATTAAATCACTCATCCCCCTTGATTTCATAAGAAGCATGAGAAATTGAAGGGAGATTTCGGAGGGGGATTTTTATGGAACAAGCTATGCTTGTATCATACCTCCTTCCCCTAACCACACACAGCAAGGATGGGTTCTCCAACTATATGCCTGTTTCTTATGTCAAGCTAAGTACAAGGAATTTGGCTGGAACTTAACAATATCATGTTTCCAATATTTGGAAGACAGGGTGTACCAGCTCAGAAAGTTTAAAGAGGTAGGTATTGTCTGACTGTCTGAATTGACAGTGAAACTGTAGGCAAGTGACTTTGTTGGAATCAGTTTACATATTAATATTTGTCTAGGCAAAAGATGTTTGTATATTTCCTATGATCAATATGTGAATTACATACAAAAGAAAGATGCCTTGGAGTTTCTTAGGTCATGTTCAAAAGAGCTACTCAGAAAAATATCTAGAACTCAGAATAAAGAATATGAGGTATCACTGAGGTGAATAAAGGATTGTGTGGCTTTACATTGGGAACTACTGATGAAAAATTCAAAAAGAGGCAAATCTATAAATAACTCATGATAGACTTCATAGGCCAAAATCTTTAAGTGTCTGCCAGTTCCAATTAGTTTCACAGTTAGCCATGGTGGATTCATGAAAATAATGTATCTGTTCACAGTTCTCTCCTCCATTCCAGAACAGTCACAATTGTGCTTAACAGAAGGAGGAGGAAGAAAGATTTCAGGTGAAGAGAGAAAAAGTTGACTATAGTTCTCATTCTGCTCCACAACTGTGGGTTTCTGCCTAAAGCAAAACGTGGCTGTCGGAGGAGCAAGACTCACATTTATAGTAACTGTGGATGTTTTAATGTTTTATGGGACTGGGTATTTTAATTAACATAACTGAAAACAAATTTTATTACTTAAAGTAGTCATATAACTTTTTATTATCTGAGAGTAACTGGAAGTGATGACAGTAGCTCTAGATTTCATTTGCAGGGTAAAGACAAAGCTCCAAGAGCTGATTTAAAGGAACAGTAGATGCAAAACTATCTGTATATTATAGAAAAAAATAATCCAGGATTTGATTAACTCAACATAGTGGTTACTTAAAAAACAAAATTCTTGAATACCTAAGGAAACAGTGGGATTTGTTACAAGGAAAAAGTGGGTCTCATAAAACCCAAAAGCAATGAGTCAGTTGAGTCAGATGGGAGATGAGAAACAGCATGATTCAAATCCCCTCCTCACCCCTCTGTTTCTCTTTGTCTCTTTCCAGATTTGTTAATTCACCCTCCTCAGTTCATTTGGTGTGTGCAACATTCTAAGTTGCTTCAGTTGCATCTGACTCTGCAACCCTATGAATTACAGCCTGCCAGGCTCCTCTGTCCATGGGATTCTCCAGGCAAGAATACTGGAGTGGGTTGCCATGCTCTCCTCCAGGGGATCTTCCAGACCTAGGAATGGAACAAGCGTGTCTCATGTTTCCTGCATTGGCAGGCAGGTTCTTTTACCACTGGCATTCTTTTACCACCTGGGCATTAGGAAGACAGAAATAGCCACCAAGGTTCTCACAGATTCAACTTTCCTGAGAAGCTATATATTTTCCTGCTACCAAACTAATGTTTTCAGAAAAATATCTTCAATTATGACAAAGAGACTGGTCTTACCTTATGAGTAAAGCTGCTCCATGATTATGTTTATAATCATAGAGAAGAGAGGAAAGATACTACAGATGGTCACTACAAAAGCAAATGAAGTGCTATTTGTGATAAATCCAAAAGAAGACACCATGTAAAACTAAAGACGTCAAACATAAATCTAAATTAATCTGGTAAAATTGATAAGAAGGAGCATGAAAGTTTTTCAGAATTGATTTTACTACATGTAACAGAGTAAAGAGTTCTTCCTTCTGGTTTATTTGCCAGTTAAAATTATCCAGACATGATTGGTGATGGAGTAGGCAATTTACAGCTCATACCACATCTATACTTCAAGTTATTTTGCTTTCTTTGATTTGTGTTTGGCTATTTTAATACAACCTGGGAATCTTTGCCTTTCAGTAAAAAAACTAAAACATTTATATTCATTGTCATAACTGATATTTTGGTTTTACATCTGTCATATTATTTTATAATTTTTGCAATGTATGCTTCCCTTTTTAGGTATCTGTGCAATGTGAATTTGGCAAACAAGGCTAGTTGCTGGCCATTAGTCTAGAGTTAAGGACTTTGTCTTTCAAAAATCACATAGCTTTTTTTCTCTCTCGAGTTCAGGCTATTAAAATTGCATTGAAGAAGAAAGATGTTAGTGTCTTTTTATTCCTTTTTAGGTTATCTCTTCTTCCCTCCTAGATTTACATAGGTGTTATTTTATTCCTTTTCCTTAACATTAAAAAAAAAAAAACAACTGTTTCTGGATAAAAAAAAAAATTTTCATAAATTTTGCCTATAATATGATGAGTTCATTGGATTCGATGTTGTGTGTGTGTGTTTTTTTTTTTTTTTTTTTTAATTTAAGCTTAGTAGAAGTCTCTTTAGGCATGCATTTTATTATTGCTACTGTTCTAATTAATTTTTATTTCTCAGAAATACATACATTCTTTGGGTAGACCTCTATCACATTTTTTATGGTCTTTATTATTTTTATCTTGTAAAAAAAATTATGTCCTTCCATCATAGTACATCACTCCTCTAGAGTCTACATGACTAATTCTACTCTTTGCTGTCCGCATTTAGTCTTGTTTCCAAGGAGCTGGGGATGTACTGGGACAATTGCTCTTTCCTTTCAGTCAACATCTTTTAAGATTATTTGTTAGTACTTGCACCTTTTGGCAATCCACAGGGTCACATTCACCTCAGGCATAACCCATAGAATCAGAGAGATCGTGTACCAAAAGGGAGATAAAAATCATAGACTTGACGGACTTCATCTAGTTATTGATTCCGGACATGAACTTTGGAACTAGAGACCAAATGACTGAATCATACTCATAGAACAGACCTAAAGACAAGGTCCCAAAATCCTGCTGCTGTGATTTGCTCCCTCTTGGGAATATTTTTGTTTGTTTGTTCACATAGAGCTTCTCTTTGGACACCTTGATTTTTGCAGCCTACTGTAAAACCAAACCTCTTTCTTTTACTAGTTTCTGTACTTGCAAGGTCTGTGGTCTTTTTATTATTACTATTACACATTGTTCTCTCCTTATTTCTCTGTGGTATTATTTAATAAGAGCCTTCTTGAATCTTATTAAAATACCTAACAGATTTCTAAAATATTACTACAATAAATCACTTTTAAAAAGTACTCTTTTCCTTTCATTTTCAAGATAGGGTTTCCTTTTTATCAGACTGTAGTATATTTCCATGTGTCCAACTTTATTTTCTTCCTCATTAGTCATCTTCTAAGAAGCATGTATGTAACTAAAATTAAACTTTGCCAACTAGTCTCTCTGTGTAAGTTTCTTTTTCTGTTTTTTTTTTTTTTATTTCTCTACTTTAATCCAATTCTCCTTCCCCCAACCTCCCAACTCAGGTGACAACAAATCCGGTCTCTTTTTCTGAGTTTGTCTGTTTTGGAAGCATAATTTCCCTCAACACTCTGTTAGTTCCTGATACACAACACAGTGTATAGCATTCTTTCACCTGTGCTGTGTGTATCAGTCAAACTCCTTTCTTTTTTGTACAGAAGGAAAGTTAGCAAAAAACAGCAGCAACAGCAACGGTGCCCAGAATTTGCCCCACTTCTGGCTCCTCACCCTTGATTCTTCCTGTCTGTCCAAATCTGAGTTGTTAATTTCACTGGATTACATACCAATATGCAAATGTCGTTCTTGCAAGGCTGCCCTTCCCTAATTCAGTATATCTGTATAGCTGGTTACACCATGCATAGCATGTATAGCATGCATCTTGCCATTGACTGGGATTTTCAGTTCAACTCCACGGGACTTACAGGAACTAGGAATCTCTTCTTCCAGGCGGCTGGATCTATTTTCATTTTCTCTCATGTTTTCAATTGTCATCTTTTCTTATGTTTCCATTGGAATTTTAAAGGAGAATTGGAAAGACTTCATCCAACCTGATGGTCATATACTCTATTTATATCAGTATTAATATTTCAAACTTAAATTTCTAACTTGAATTTGGCTGTTTTTATTGTGTATCAGTACATTAAATTATCATTTAGTTTGCAGCAATTGTTTTCCAAATGTGGTTATTTTCTTATTTCACTTGTAAGTGAAAAAAGAAACTACTTGCATATTCAATTGAGTAACGATACTACTGTTAGAAGCATTATGGAAAAGTTTATAAAGTAAATATTCAGCAACTACAAATAAAATTTATATAAATAAATTGGTGATAAAACTGTTTTTGATATTTAGTTAGTTTGAAATTTTCCAAGACAAAGCTCAAGTGGAATAATTTTAATTTAGAATCACAAATTATAAGACATACTTCAAACAACCATTATTTCAATGACTAAAACAGAAGTTGTTTTTTTCTATCATGAGCCTTACACACTATTTGGTCTTTGTGAAATAATTTTAATAAACAACAATTTATTCTGACTTCCAGAAGTTCATGATTCAGTACACTAGTATAAATTTTAGAAATTAATTATCGTGCACAAGTCTACATGATATTTTTCTAGACTCAAAACAATATGGGGGAAAATTAAGATAAGACTTGATACCAGATCAGGAGCTAAGTTAACATATTCTTTATTGAAGCATACATTTATAAACTTTGGAATTCATTTTTTTTAAACATAAATATTGACTTCTTCCCTAATGTGACTTAAAGTTATTTAAAGGGAATTTGTTCATCCTTTATTTTGTATACTTCATGCCCAGGTAGAGTGTTGTGAGTAAAAAAATCACTCATTGAGAATGTAAGGGAAGTAAAAACCCATGAGATGTTAGTTTGCATTGCAGTATTTTGAAATGAATTCCAAACCTTTTGAATGCATAAAATGCAAAATAAACCCTTTAATGATTCAGGTCTTACATTCTAAAGAATCCCTCATAGTTTTCAAGGCAATCAGACACATAGAGAATCTCAAAAGTAGTTTTGCATTTTTTAGATCAAGAAAAGGCTGTAGGCAGTTGGCAATGAATAGTACATAAGGCCTGAATGGCAATAATAATGAAAGCTGTTAATATGCAGATCCAACCCTGAATAGCATATAATTTGTTTTTAACCAAATAAGAGCCTTTTTACTTCTCAAAAATTAATTTCTCTTATTCTGTTTCCCTGTTCACTTTATGCAAACACATAAGTCACAGCAAGCAATAACACATTCATTTATAGTACTTAGAGATAAAAGGGTTTAACTGTCAAATATGTTTTACCATCATCAATGCAAAATTTTCATCACTGTTGTCTATATGACAGAGTACACATTTATCATATGTTTACTTTAGATGCCTATTTAAAAATGTAATTTAATAAAATACTAATGTTTTCTAAGTGTAATAGGACAGTTTTAAAATATTCTAATAAAATATATATGACAATAAAATAGTATTTCTTTTGTCACTTATTCAAACTGGTATATTCTGAATAAGTTGTATTTCAGTAAATCTTGAGTGCAGGATATCATTCATGAGCCCTAGTTTTTTGTTTGTTTGTTTTAAGCCTCTCAATTTCCTGCTCATTAAAGACAGAAAGTAGATTAAAAAAAAATAAAATTAGAGAAACCTGTGGAAAAGATTATGTGATAGTATGAATGAGTGAGAAATCGGATGTGATTTTCTGTCTCCTGGAACAGGATTCAGAAAAGTTTAACTCCACCAAATATATTCTTACTGTGGAAATGCTATTCATACCCACCAGGAGCTACTTGATAAAAGGAAATATGAACCTTGTGGATAGTCATTATCAAGTAAAATAAGACCTGATTAGTCCCTATTATGCAAATAATGGTGCTTATCTTATCTGCTGAAAACTCTGGGCATTAAGCTTTTGACTTCTCAAATTGGTTAATTCCACTGGGCTTAGATATTCACTCTAAACAGCTACAATTCAGATTTTTTAGCATGACAATTGAATTATTTCCTAAAAACACTGTATTTAAATTTGTCTATATTTTTATATGTACACCTATAGAAATGATAGCTATGTAAACAAACATATTACATATATGAATGTATTAAGGTATACATGTGTATAAGAATATATATGTTTCAATCTAAAAATGATATATGGAGAAAGTTACAGTGTACTTCCAAGTTTTAGTGCCAAATGCCTCCATTTTAATATTGGAAAGACTCTCTCTCTTTTTTTTTTTTGTCTTAATCTTGCTTCTTAATCTGAATGCAGAGTTCCAAAGAATAGCAAGGAGAGATAAGAAAGCCTTCCTAAGTGAAAAATGTAAAGAAATAGAGGGAAAAAAAAAAAAACAACGGAATGGGAAAGACTAGAGATCTCATCAAGAAGGACTAATACCCCAAAAACATGTCCAATTCATTATAGGGGACTGGAATGCAAAAGTAGGAACTCAAGAGATACCTGCAGTAACAGGCAAATTTGGCCTTGCAGTACAAAATGAAGCAGGGCAAAATCTAACAGTTTTGCCAAGAGAATGCACTGGTCATGGCAAACACCCTCTTCCAAAAACGCAAGAGATAACTCTAAACATGGACATCACTAGTTGGTTAATATGAAAGTCAGATTGATTATATTCTTTGCAATCAAAGATGGAGAAGCTCTATACAGTCAACAAAACAAGAAGAGTGGTAACTGACTGTGATGCAGATCATGAACTCCTTATTGCAAAATTCAGACATA
Organism: Bos indicus; assembly: GCF_029378745.1. Lineage (NCBI taxonomy): Eukaryota > Metazoa > Chordata > Mammalia > Artiodactyla > Bovidae > Bos > Bos indicus. The sequence continues at coordinate 21,461,570 of NC_091776.1, read as the reverse complement.
AATTGAAGAAAGTGGGGAAAACCACTAGACCATCCAGTATGACCTAATCAACTCTCTTACGATTATACAATGGAAGTGACAAATAGATTCAAGGGATTAGATCTGATAGAGTGCCTGAAGAACTATGGACAGAGGTTCGTGACATGGTACCGGAGGCAGTGATCAAGACCATCCCCAAGAAAAAGAAATGTAAAAAGGCAAAGTGGTTGTCTGACAAGGCCTTAAAAATAGCTGAGAAAAGAAGAGAAGCTAAAGACAAAGGAGAAAAGGAAAGATATACCCATCTGTATGAAGAGTTCCAAAGACTAGCACAGAGAGATAAGAAACCCTTCCTCAGAGTTCACTGCAAAGAAATAGAGGAAAACAATAGAATGGAAAAGAGTAGAGATCTCTGGACAGAGGAGCCTGGTGGGCTGCAGTCCGTGGAGTTGCAAAGAGTCAGACACAACTGAGAGACTAAGCACAGCACAGCATACAGCATGTTGTTTAGACTGTGTGTGGTTGTTTTTTGCAGTTTTTTTCTTTTCTTGTAGTTGATATCTAGTGATATTGATATTTTGTGACATTATAGTTGGAAAAAATGCTTGATTGATTGCAGTTTTATAAATTTACTGCAGCTTGTTATGTGGCCCAGCATGTGATCTATCCTGGAGAATGTTCCATGTATATTTGGCAAGTATGGGTATTTTGCTGCTTTCAGATAGAATGCTCTATAAATATCAATTAAGTCCATCACATCTAATATATCATTTAAGCCCTATATTTCCTTATTAGTTTTCTGGATGGTCTGTCCGTTGATGTAAGTGGGATGCTAAAGTCTGCCACTATTATTGTGTTACTGTTGATTTCTCCTTTTATGTTTGTTAACGTTTGTCTTATATATTGAGGTGCTGCTATGTTGGGTGCATATGTATTTACAGTTGTTATATCATCTGTTCGGATTGATCCTTTGATCATTATGTATTGTCCTGCTTTGTCTCTTATAACAGTCTTATTTTTTAATTTAAAAATAAAAAATTTTAAATTAAAAAAAAAAAAAAAGAAAATTAGAGATACCAAGGGAACATTTCATGCAAAGATGGGCTCAATAAGGACAGAAATGGTATGAACCAAACAGAGGCAGAATTTATTAAGAAGAGGTGACAAGAATACACAGAAGAACTGTGCAAAAAAGAACTTCATGACCCAATAACAACAATGGTGTGATGACTCACCTAGAGCCAAACATCCTGGAATGCGAAGTCAAGTAGGCCTTAGGAAGCATCATTGTGAACAAAGCTAGTGATGAAATTCCAGTCAAGCTATTTCAAATCCTAAAAGATAATGCTGTGAACGTGCTGCACTCAATATACTAGCAAATTTGGAAAAGTCAGCAGTGGCCAGAGGACTGGAAAAGGTCTGTTTTCATTCCAATCCTAAAGAAGGGGAAAGCCAACGAATGTTCAAACTACCTCATAATTGGATTCATATCACACACTAGCAAAGTAATGCTCAAAATTCTCCAAGCCATGCTTCAACAATCCATGAACCACGAACTTCCAGATGTTCAAGCTGGATTTAGAAAAGGCAGAGGAACCAGAGATCAAATTGCCAACATCCACTAGATCATCAAAAAAGCAAGAGAGTTCCATAAAAACATCTACTTCTGCTTTATTGACTATGTCAAAGCCTTTGACTGTGTGAATAACAACAAACTGGAAATTTTTAAAGAGACGGGAATAACAGGCCACCTTTGTCTGCCTCCTGAGAATTCTGTATGTGGGTCAGGAAGCACCAGTTAGAATTGGACATAGAACAACAGATTGGTTCCAAACAGGGAAAGGAGTATGTCAAGGCTGTATATTGTCACCCTGCTTATCTAACTTATATGCAGAATACATCATGCAAATTTCCAGGTTGGATGAAACATGATCTGTAATAAAGATTTGTGAGAGAAATATCAATAACCTCAGATATGCAGTTGATACCACCCTTATGGCAGAAAGTGAAGAAGAACTAAAGAACCTCTTGATGAAAGTGAACGAGTTGAGTAAAAAAGTTGGCTTAAAACTCAACATTTAAAAAACTAAGATCATGGCAACTGATCCCATCACTTCATGTCAAACAGATGGGGAAACAATGGAAACAGTGACAGACTTTATTTTTGTGGGCTCCAAAATCACTGCAGATGGTGACTACAATCATGGTATTGAAAGACACTTGCTCCTTGAAAGAAAAAAAATATTACCAACCTAGACAGCATATTAAAAAGCGAAGACATTACTTTGCCAACAAATTTCTGTCTAGCAAAGCTACTGTTTTTCCAGTAGTCATGTATGTGAGAGTTGTACTATAAAGACAGCTGAGTGCCAAAGAATTGATGGTGTTGAAGAAGACTCTTGAGAGCCCCTTGGACTGCAAGCAGTTCCATTAAGTCCATCATAAAGGAAATCAGTCCTGAAAATTCATTGGAAGGACTGATGCTGAAGCTGAAACTCTAATACTTTATCCACCTGATGTGAAGAGCTGACTCATTGGAAAAGACCCTGATGCTTGGAAAGAATGAAGGCCGGAGGATACAGGGACAACAGACGATGAGATGCTTGGATGGCATCACCAACTCGATGGACATGAGTTTTAGCAGGATCCAGGAATTCATGATGGACAGGAAAGTTTGGAGTGCTGCAGTCTAGTGCTAAGTCTCCTCAGTCGTGTCCGACTCTGTGCGACCCCATAGACGGCAGCCCACCGCGCTCCCCCGTCCCTGGGATTCTCCAGGCAAGAACACTGGAGTGGGTTGCCATTTCCTTCTCCAATGCAGGAAAGTGAAAAGTGAAAGTGAAGTCGCTCAGTCGTGTCCAACCCTCAGCGACCCCATGGACTACAGCCTTCCAGGCTCCTCCATCCATGGGATTATCCAGGCAAGAGTACTGAAGTGGGCTGCAGTCTATGGGGTCACAAAAACTGGGACTCAACTGAGCCACTGAACAAGGGAACATTTCATGTAAAGATGGGCACAATAATGGATAGAAACAGTATGGACCTAACAGAAGCAGAAGATAAGAAGAGATGACAAGAATGCACAGAAGAACTATACACAAAATATCTTACTTACCTGGATAACCACAATGGTGTGATCACTCACCTAGAGTCAGAGATCCTGGAGTGCAAAGTCTAGTGAGCCTTCAGTTCAGCTCAGTTCAGTTTAGTCACTCAGTCATGTCTGACTCTTTGTGACCCCATGGACTGCAGCATGCCAGGCCTCCCTGTCTATCACCAACTCCCAGAGTTCACCCAAACCCATGTCCATTGAGTTGGTGATGCCATCAAACCATCTCATCCTCTGTTGTCCCCTTCTCCTCCTGCCTTCAATCTTTCCCAACATCAGGGTCTTTTCCAGTGAGTCAGTTCTTTGCATCAGGTGGCCAAAGTATTAGAGTTTCAGCTTCAACATCAGTCCTTCCAGTGAACACCCAGGACTGATCTCCTTTAGGATGGACTTGTTGGATCTCCTTGCAATCCTAGGGACTCTCAAGAGTCTTCTCCAACACCATAGTTCAAAAGCATCAATTCTTCAGTGCTCAGCTTTCTTTATAGTCCAACTCTCACATCCATACAAGACCAATGGAAAAACCATAGCCTTGACTAGATGGACCTATGTTGGCAAAGTAATGTCTCTGCTTTTGAATGTGCTGTCTAGGTTGGTCATAACTTTCCTTCCAAGGGGTAAGCGTCTTTTAATTTCATGGCTGCAATCACCATCTGCAGTGATTTTGGAGCCCCCAAAAATAAAGTCAGCCACTATTTCTACTGTTTCCCCATCTATTTACCATGAAGTGATGGAACTGAATACCATGATCTTAGTTTTCTGAATGTTGAGCTTTAAGCCAACTTTTTCACTCTCCTCTTTCACTTTCATCTAGAGGCTCTTTAGTTCTTCACTTTCTGCCATAAGGGTGGGGTCATCTGCATATCTGAGGTTATTGATATTTCTCCTGGCAATCTTGATTCTAGCTTGTGCTTCTTCCAGCCCAGCATTTCTCATCATGTACTCTGCACTTAAGTTAAATAAGCAGGGTGAAACATTATTACGAACAAAGCTACTGGAGGTGATGGAATTCCAGCTGAGCTATTTCAAATCCTAAAATATGATGCTGTTAAAGTGCTACACTCACTATACCAGGAAATTTGGAAAACTCAGCAGTGGCCACAGGAAAAGGTCAGTTCTCTTTCTAATCCCAAAGAAGGGCAATGCCAAACAATGTTCAAGCTATTGCACAATTGCACTGATTTCACATACTACCAAGGACATGCTCAAAATCCTCCAAGCTAGTTGAAGAAGGAAATGGCAACCCATTCCAGCATCCTTTCCTGGAGAATCCCATGGACAGAGCAGCCTGAGAGGCTACAGTCCATGGGATCTCAAGAGTCAGACACGACTTAGTGACTAAACCACCAGCAGGCTTCAACAGTACGTTAACAGAGCTTTGGAACACACAAGCTGTATATAGAAAAGGCAGAGGAACCAGAGAACAAATTGTCAACATCCACTCTACCGTAGAAAACGCAAGAGGATTACAGAAAAACATTTACTTCTGCTTCCTTGACTATGCTTAATCCTTTGACTGTGTGGATCACAACAAACTGGAAAATTCTTCCAGAGATGAGACTACCAGACTCCTCCTGAGAAACCTATATGCAAGTCAAGAAGCAACAGTTAGAACCAAACATGGAACAACAGACTGGTTCCAAATTGAGAAGGGAGTACATCAAGGCTGTATATTGTCACCCTGCTTATTTAACTTATATGCAGAGTACATCATGGGAAATGCCGGGCTGGATGAAACACAATCTTGAATCAGGGAGAAATATCAATAACCTCAGATATGCAGAGTTGAGTTAAAACTCAACCTTCAGAAAACTAAGATCACAGCATCCAGTCTCATCACTTCATGGCAAATAGATGGGGAAACAATGGAAACAGTGACAGACTTTATTTTCTTGAGCTCCAAAAATCTCTGTGAATGGTGACTGTAGCCATGAAATTCAATGATTTGTGCTCCCTGGAAGAAATACCATGATAAACCTGACAGTGCATTACAAAGCAGAAAAATTACTTTGCTGACAACAGTCCATAAAATCAAAGCTATGGTTTTTCCAGTAGTCATGTATGAATGTGAGAGTTAGACCATAAAGAAGGCTGAGCATCAAAGAATTGATGCTTTTGAACTGTGGTGTTGGAGAAGACTCTTGAGAGTTCCTTCGATTTCAAGGAGATCAAACCAGTCAATCCTAAAGGAATCAGTCCTGAATATTCATTGGAAGGATTGATGCTGAAGCTGAAGCTCCAATACTTTGGCCACCTGATGAGAAGAACTGACTCATCGGAAAAGACCCTCATGCTGGGAAAGGTTGAAGGCAGGAGGAGAAGGGGACAACAGAGGATGAGATGGTTGGATGGCATCACTGACTCAATGGACATGAGTTTGAGCAGCCTCCAGGAGATGGTAAAGGACAAGGAAGCCTGTTGTGCTGCAGTGTGTGGGTTCGCAAAGAGTTGGACATGATTGAACTGAACAACAATAAATCTTGCTTCTACACCATCTGCTGATTTACTTCCTTTTTCACTGCAGTTTCATTTCCTACCAGGTCCTCACCATCCTTGTCCATCCTTCTTATAAGTGCTTGATTTGCCTTTCTCTGTGAATGACTTGGACATAAGGCATGGTGAGCATCCCTGGCAGTTGTGTTTGTACTACATTCCTCCTAATCTGTACAAGTGAATGGACACTTTTCTGAAGTATAGCTGATTATTGCTTCTGTCTTAAATAATTTGCAATTAGGACAGAGACAGGATCAATCTTCATATGTAATGAAACTGTGAAATCACAGAACCCTATTATTCCATGAAGAAGAAAGAGAAGAATAAAATGTCTTTGGGGAGATAAGAAGAATGAAGTACATGCACCAAGAGAAGCCCTAGTGCCTCCTGACATAAAGCTCCCATATTTCTCTTGGCTTCATAAATCACTGTGAATCTTCTTTATAAACTAAATGGTTTCTTCAGCTAGTCTGAGTTGGGCTACTTTACACTTAAAATGTCAGAGGCCTTACTAATATGGTTAAATAATTATAGTGTTATATTCTCATATTCTATCTGCAGCTGCTCAAATCTTATCCTTTAAAATACTCATTTCTAGACCTCTAGCTAGTTCAGCTTCAAGGTGCCTCTCTGCAGATTCATAATTTATAGAAAATAAATTTTCTGAAAAAAATATCTGGTAAAATATGTCTTTTCTATGCATCATTTCTATGGAACAGGCTTTATAGATTTTCTTGACTTTTAGCAAAGCTTTCTTGGCTGAATACACCCATAAGAGTGGCATTTCTTTAATAAAAGACCTTTACACTCCACTTACTTCGTTGCAATGAATAACCATTTTTATTCCTTTAAGCAATCTCTGTATATGCTGAAAACTCTCCATTTATCAACTTATTGAAGTATTTAGAGTTTGGTTTTCCAGTCTTAAAAATTAACTTGGCATTTACTTAACTATAGAATAAGTTTTTTAAAAGGTATATATATATAGTGTATACATTTATATTTACACATATATTCTAATAGATCTTTCAAAATAACACAATACCCAAACTCCTTGTATTTTAACCTAAAAGAATTTCTCTTAAAATCACCCATCACAATAAATAAGTTTATTCTTGCTATCCTTCATTTCAAAACCACAGAGCCCTTCACTGATTTCATACTCTTTAATATGATATATTCAGTCTATGATCAGTTACTGAAGTTCGTATCTTCAGATTATATCCATAATCTGAACTATTTTCCCTGTCTTCACTGCCAGCCCCAGGTCCAAACTACCATCTTCACTCACAGGTTTTCCAAAATCACCTCCTACTTCAAAGGTCTTTCTGCTTTTAATTTTGACTCCTTTGGTCAATTTGCTCCCCAGTTATTATGGCATTTCCTGATGGTGGGAAAGTTTGAGGGCAGGAGGAGAAGGGGGTGCCTGAGGATGAGATGGTTAGATAGGACTACCAACTCAATGGACATGAGTTTGAGCACTCTGGGAGATAGTAAAGGACAAGGAAGCATGGTGTGCTGCAGTCCATGGGGTCGCAGAGTCAAGCATGACATAGCAACTGAACGACTGTTTAAAGTCCTTTAAGGGGTTCCCATGTCAACCAGAGTAAAAGTGAAAAACCTAACAATGACCAACAAGGCCCTATATCATCTGTAAAGTCATTAATACACTATGCCAACCACAAAATAAGCACATGATCAACACTGGTTGATGTTATTTTTAATCACTATTTAATTTATGTATAGGGAAATAAAGGCTCAAAAGAAGTACTGAAAGCAAGAGTCCTAATTCAAATTCCTGCTCTTCCTTCAAAGTTAATTGAAGTGTCTTCGTATAAAAAACCACAACAAAAATTAAATTGGCAAAAAAAAAAAAAGCTAGTGAAAAAACAAAGTGAAAGAAACTTGGGTAAAATATCAATCTAAATTCCACAAAGCATTTTGTAATGTCTCAGTGGGAACTTAGGGGGAAACAAACATGTGTAGGTATTACCACCCAAGGGCCGGCTGCCTGATGTGCATAGAAGCCAATACTATAGCACTGGTTTTAAGAAAAGCCAGTGAGGTTGACTGTCAGGAAACTGGAGGCAGGACTCAGATCTATCTCCAACCTGCAGTTAAGTCAGACTCTTATGATTTAGGGAAGGAGGGTTGGTATGCAGAAGAGGGGCTTGTGGAGCAGGTTTTGATTTAATGGAAGGGCTTTGGAACCTGGCCCGTTTATGGTAAAGTACAGTAAAGAGGGCTTCAGTGCCCAATATTTCCTCTGGACTTCTAAAAGGGTTTCCTGCATTCAGGTCTCAGTCATTCACTTGTCCTTTGGTTACATGGGGCTATAAACTTTTGTTCCAGGTGTTATCTGAGATCAAAATTTTCTCCTTTGTGCCTGCTTCATGTTTTGTTCTATTGTTTCTGAAAAACCACTCAGTATCTTGTTTTTTATAATTACCAGTTGGAGCAGATTCTGAAATACAGCAGGACCTTGCCCTCCATGTCTTCAGCCTGCCTTTTGTCTGGAAAAACTTAAGCCAAAGAATAAGTTTAATTAGAGAAGTGAGAAAACACAGAAACAAAGAAAAGCAAACAGGACAAAACAATAGTAGTCAGTTAGCAAAATCAAGGACCTTTAGTTCCTTCTCAAGGCTTTTGATAATATTCGGAGCCATATCCTGTGAGCTCTCTTAAAGATACTGACATCCCCACCAGGCAGAAGAAATTGATGCCCAGACTATAGCCATGACATAAGCTGCCACAATTTGGGGAATTGGCCTCAAGGAAATGGGACTGAAGATTAACTATACTTAAAACAATCAATGTGGCACTGATCAGACCACTGCACGACCAATTTAAAGACGGCTATCAGAGTTGACTGTGGTGTTTCTGCATGTAGTCCCCTGTCTTTACCTACAAAAGCTTTTGTCCATTGATTGTCAGTGAAGGAAAATCGGACTTTGGACAGAAGTCCACCCCTCACCCCCTGCTCCCAGTTGCCAGAATCCAAATTCAAGCAAACTTTCCAGTAACCTTGCTTCTTTATTGGTTTTTGAGCAATGAGCAGTCAAGACCCCCACTTTTGGTAACAAACCTGCAGTAACAGAGGAATCATTACAGATCTGGAAAGTTATGTGAATTCATGACTACTCAGAGAAATCTGAGATGATTCTAATAACAGAAAAGAATGCCAGAATTTATCAATGAAGAGAGATTATTGCTTATGACCAGATTCTTCATGTTGATTTAAACATGGTCAAACACAGGAATTTGAATCAGAAAATTTTAATACTAAAAAAGAAATTTGTAACAACTAGTTATTTTATAGGGAAGGAGGTGAGGCAGCAAACTCTGCTATTTTTTTGTACTGATTACTAATCAATTAATATATATTTCTATTTTCTTCTGTAGATTCAAATTAATGGTTTAGGGATTTCCAAATTGTAGGTTGTGGACAGTCCCTGAAATGCATGATAATAGAGATCACTTTTAAGTTACTAGGTGCCAGATATTTTGATATGTGTGTGTGTTTTCATCATAATATATAAAATAAAATTTTGATTTAGATATATAACCTAGGGTTCAGTAATACTGCTAAATTTTTATAGCAATGAAGTAGCCTAGCTATACATATGGATTAATGAGTAGGAGAATATCAATGTTTGATGTCTTAATAGCATTTTAATATTATAGACATTGGAAAATTATATACTAAAACTTTAACATACATCTTTAAGAAATAAGATCATTTTCATAGACAGCCAAAATATCATTACTATATCTAAAATAATTTGAATTTCATATATCATGTATTTTCTCAGCTGCTCTCTTTTTTTTTTTTTACTTTTTACTAACTCATGTTTCTTCTTTTGGGCCTCTGATTATAGGTATGCTAGTCTGTTCTTTACATGTCCTTAATATTCTTTTCTAATATTTTCATTTCTTTTTCTATTTCTATTAAAAATCTCACTTCTTTTTTTAAAAATTTTTATCCCCTATATCTCTTACTTTGTTTGTTTTCTCTGGTCTCTTTTCTCCCTTTTGCTATTTGTAAATTAGTCTGAGTTTCTGAAATTACTTTTTCTTCCATTTATTTCCTGATTTCTGTTTTGTACTTCATATCCTTTCTCCAGCCCTTTGGTTTCCTGTGTATGTTCCCGTGTGTGCCTCAATTATAATCTCATTATTGACATGCTATTGTCTTTTCTTATTATCCATATTGAATGGATAGAAAAGTCCTGGTCCAGCTGAAAGAATGATCTGATGGAGAAAATGTGGAAGTATAAGGGTAGTTTTTCTGATTTCTCCATTCAAAGATTCTCTCTTCTTGCCATGAAGTTGAGAAGTTTCTCTAAAATAGAGTGCTGCCACTTAGATTCCCTTGTACTGCCCATGGTCTGCTTCCAGGCGCTGGGGAGCACAGTGTCCTGCACTATTTATATCAGAAATCACAAGTTTACACATGAAGTAAAGCCTCTTGCCTTCTGGAGTGAATACCTTCTAACACTTTACTGTTGCTATTTTTCCTGGGGTTTCCACAGGCCTGACTCCTTGGCCTTCCCTATTGTTATTTAGCACCTGGCATGATCCTGCAAATATTTTGCTTTTATTCTGTGCATTTTCCCCCTGTTACGTACAGGTTATTTTGAACTTGGAAGTTTTGTCTGTCTTCAGGTGGCTAAAGGTATAAAATACAGCAGGTTTTGATTATCCTTATAATTGTTTGTATGAGTATTATTAAGGAAAACTGAAAAAAATTTTTTCTAGGTTGCTGCCGTGTTCCTATTGTTGATCATTTACTTAATGTGAACAAATGCCTAAATTCTATAAACTGAAAATACAGGAAAGATTTTTGAGAATTTTGTTTTAATCTATGTGTTTCACTCATAACTTTGATCTTTATTGAAGGCTCGTTTCATGAGATATCATTTTTTGGGCTTCCCTGGTAGCTCAGATGGTAAAGAATCCACCTGCAATGTGGGAGACCTGGGTTTGATCCCTGAGTTGGGAAGATACCCTGGAGGAGGGCATGGCAACCCACTCCAGTATTCTTACCTGGAGAACCCTCATGGACAGAAGAGCCTGGCAGGCTGCAGTCCATGCGGTTGCAAAGAGATGGACATGACTGAGTGACTAAGCATGCTTGTATTATTTGTACTACTAATCTGATTCTCAAAACAATTAATGTTATAAATACTACTATTTATCCCTACTTTGAAAAGGTAAAGTGAACGTTGCTCAGTCGTGTCTGACTCTTTGTGACCCAATGGACTATAGAGGCCATGGAATTCTCCAGGCCAGAATACTGGAGTGGGTAGCCTTTCCCTTCTCCAGGGCATCTACCCAACCCAGGGATTGAACCCAGGTCTCCGGCATTGCAGGCAGATTCTTTACCAGCTGAGCCACAAGGGAAGCCCAACTTTAGAGATGGGAAAACTTGGTCACAACGAGCTCAGTTAAGTTGCCCAATAGCACTTAACTTTCATATAGAAGAATTTGTACTTAAGTGATTGACTGCACCCTAGGTATATTAATTAGTAGGTAGAGAGTCAAGATTGGAGAAGGCAATGGCACCCCCACTCCAGTACTCTTGCCTGGAAAATCCCACAAACAGAGGAGCCTGGTAGGCTGCAGTCCATGGGGTTGCTAAGAGTCGGACACGACTGAGCAACTTCACTTTCACTTTTCACTTTCATGCATTGGAGAAGGAAATGGCAACCCACTCCAGTGTTCTTGCCTGGAGAATCCCAGGGACGGGGGAGCCTGGTGGGCTGCAGTCTATGGGGTCACACAGAGTCAGACACAACCAAAGCGACTTAGCAGCAGCAGCAGCAGAAAGTCAAGATAATATAAGAAAAAAATATGGGTTTTCCAGTAACTAACATTTGTATTTATATAAGCTAGATAACAAATTTAAAAGTCATCATGATTAGTAGGGATTTTAGAGTTTAATGTTCAGTGGACTTTTCCTTATATAAAAATCTCCTTAGTTTATGTATTTTTCTCACTCATAAAACAAAAACAATTCCCTTTTATAGAAGTTTACAATCATACCAAGAAGTAATACCAGTTGTGATGAGTTAAATGAGATTTTCTAATATTAAATTCAATGTTCTGGATTTCTTAGTACCAGTTCCTATTTCTTCCCATAACATGGGAAATCATCAGTACTATTTACACATATAACTTTAAGTAAGGAGTAGAAAAAAGTTGTCTTACATCATTCCACTAGAAAAGAATACCTACTGTGAATTTCAATATGTCTTAAACTATACTGAATCTTTGGTCTAAGTAACAGTTTCCATTTTTATAGGCTTGCTGTTGCTGCTGCTGCTGCTTAGTTGCTACAGTCGTGTCCAACTCTGTGAAACCATATGGACTGCAGCCTACCAGGCTCCATTGTCCTTGAGATCCTCTAGGCAAGAGTACTAGAGTGGATTGCCATGCCGTCTTCCAGAGGATCTTCCCGACCCAGGGATCGAACCCAGGTCTCCTGCATTGCAGGCAGATTCTTTACTGCTGAAACAAAAGGGAAGGCCTTTTATAGGCTTATCTATTTATTATTCCTGTAGTTTTTCTGGGAACCATTCATATTTGAAATTATATTTTTATGGGAACTAAAACTATACTTACTGTATGGACACATAATGAGAAGCTTTTGAAATGAATATATTCTCATGCAGTTTTACTCTTTTCATTACATTAGAGATTTTCTACCAAGAAACTAGCTAAGTGTGATAAAGTTCTCCTAAATATCATTAGTAAATCATCACTAACAAATAGCCTCATTTTTTGAGTATTTCAAATTATGAAATTAATTTTATTTAGTGTTACATTAAATTTGTTTTTATATTCTTACCATTTTTATTTAATTTATTTGCAGAGTACATCATGTGAAATGCCAGGCTGAAAGAATCACAAACTGGAATCAAAATTGCCAGGAGAAATATCAACAACCTCAGATATGCAGATGATACCATCCTTACGGCAGAAAGTGAAGAGGAACTAAAGAGTCTCTTGATGAGGGTGAAAGAGGAGAGTTCAAAGGATGGCTTAAAGCTTAACCTTAAAAAAAGAATAAGATCATGGCATCTGGTCCCATCATTTCAGGGAAAATAGAAGGGGAAAAAGTGGAAACACTGACAGATTTTCTGTTCTCAGGCTCCAAAAACCACTGTGGACTGCAGCCATGAAATTAGAAGACATTTCCTCCCTGGAAGAAAAGCTATGACAAACCTAGAGAGTGTATTAAAAAGCAGAGATATCAATTTGTCAGCAAAGTTTCATATAAACAAAACTATGGTTTTTCTAGTAGTCATGTATGGATGTGAGAGTTGGACCATAAAGAAGGCTGAGTGTAGAAGAATTGATGATTTTGAATTGTGGTGCTGGAGAAGACTCTTGAGAGTCAAGGAGATCAAACCAGTCAATCCTAAAGGAAATCAACCTTGAATATTCATGAGAACAGCTGATGCCAAGGTGGAAGCTCCAATACTTTGGCCATCTGATGCGAAGAGCCGACTGATTGGAACAGACCCTGATGCTGGAAGGATTGAAGGCAAAAGGAGCAGGGTGCAACATAGGATGAGATGGTTTGTTAGCATCACCAACTCAATAGACGTGAATTTGAGCAAACTCTGGGAAATAATGGAGGACAGGCATCACAAAGAGTCAGACAAGACTTAATGATTGAACAATAACAACCATTTCTTATTTAGTCTTTCTGTCTGAAAGCATTCTATTTTAGCACAGAAATATTTTCAGGTACATAAATCTATACATTCTTCTGCCACTGAAACTTATTTTTGTTAGAAATTTTAATATGATAGTCAATAATTCAAAACTAATTTTTAACATGTATTGCAATGGGAGTAGAATTAAATAGTATTTAAATGATTCTCTAAATATTAAATGATGTTATATTTTATACCATTTCCTTTATTAAGAAAAGGAGGTGAACAATGATAGTATTAGCATTATATCACAGTAAAATAGTTTTGTTGAATTATATCATTCTGATTATAATAATTTCCTTACATGAAAAATCAAATGTCACCTAAAAACAACATTTATAATTGGTATTTCTTCCTCTGTCATTTGGTTTAATGATCTGCAAGTACTTGATAATAAAAATATGATTGGATCTGATTTCTTTGATTTGCTTTGGTGTTTTTAAGGCAGGAAATGCCTTCAGATCATTTTCTGCATGTAATCTCTAAATGCAGGTAAAGAATTCCTCAGCTTGTCAGAATGCTAATTAAGTATAATAATAATTTGTGTAACCTGCTGTGATGCTAAGGTGGCTAATGACAATCACTTGGGTCTCCAACCAGGAATTGTCTTAATGCACATGTCTAAATTAAGGAGTTCACTACTTTATTATCATATAATATTGTCATTTGCTTGAAATAGTGCAAGCTAATTTCAAAAGCAGAGACATTACTTTGCCAACAAAGGTTTGTCTAGTCAAGGCTATGGTTTTTCCAGTGGTCATGTATGGATGTGAGAGTTGGACTGTGAAGAAGGCTGAGCGCCAAAGAATTGATGCTTTTGAACTGTGGTGTTGGAGAAGACTCTTGAGAGTCCCTTGGACTGCAAGGAGATTCAACCAGTCCATTCTGAGGAGATCAGCCCTGGGATTTCTTTGGAAGGAATGATGCTAAAGCTGAAACTCCAGTACTTTGGCCACCTCATGTGAAGAGTTGACTCATTGGAAAAAACTCTGATGCTGGGAGGGATTGGGGGCAGGAGGAGAAGGGGATGACAGAGGATGAGATGGCTGGATGGCATCACTGACTCGATGGACGTGAGTCTGAGTGAACTCTGGGAGTTGGTGATGGACCGGGAGGCCTGGCATGCTGTGATTCATGGGGTTGCAAAGAGTCGGACACGACTGAGTGACTGAACTGAATAGTTAACTGATCACTTCTTAAGAATTTACGGTTTCTTATAAAATCAACAGAAAAAATATTTTTAAAGAAAAAATATCAAAATTAAGTAATAATTCAAAAATTTATGAGTGAAGCATCTCAGGCAATTCAAAATGGTTCCTAGATATTTTATATTCAGTTCAGTTCAGTCGCTCAGTCATGTACGACTCTTTGCGACCCCATGAATTGCAGCATGCCAGGCCTCCCTGTCTATCACCAACTCCCAGAGTTCACTCAAACTCACGTCCATCGAGTTGGTGAATCATCCAGCCATCTCATCCTCTGTTGTCCCCTTCTCCTCCTGCCCCCAATCCCTCCCAGCATCAGAGTCTTCTCCATGGAGTCAACTCTTTGCATGAGGTGGTCAAAGTACTGGAGTTTCAGCTTTAGCATCATTCCTTCCAAAGAACACCCAGGGCTGATCTCCTTCAGAATGGACTGGTTGGATCTCCTTGCGATCCAAGGGACTCTCAAGAGTCTTCTCCAACACCACAGTTCAAAAGCATCAATTCTATGGACTCTGTGGGAGAGGGAGAGGGTGGGAAGATTTAGGAGAACGGCATTAAAACATGTAAAATACCATGTATGAAACGAGATGCCAGTCCAGGTTTGATGCACGATACTGGATGCTTGGGGCTAGAGCACTGGGACGACCCAGAGGGATGGTATGGGGAGGGAGGAGGGTGGAGGGTTCAGGATAGGGAACACATGTATACCTGTGGTGGATTCATTTTGATATTTGGCAAAACTAATACAATTATGTAAAGTTTAAAAATAAAATAAAATTTAAAAACAAACAAACAAACAAAAAAGCATCAATTCTTCAGTGCTCAGCCTTCTTCACAGTCCAACTCTCACATCCATACATGACCACAGGAAAAACCATAGCCTTGACTAGACAGACCTAGTTGGCAAAGTAATGTCTCTGCTTTTGAATATGCTATCTAGGTTGGTCATAACTTTCCTTCCAAGGACTAAGCGTCTTTTAACTTCATGGCTGCAACTACCATCTACAGTGATTTTGGAGCCCAAAAAAATAAAGTCTGACACTGTTTCCACTGTTTCCCCATCTATTTCCCATGAAGTGATGGGACCAGATGCCATTATCTTCATTTTCTGAATGTTGAGCTTTAAGCCAACTTTTTCACTCTCCTCTTTCACTTTCACCAAGAGGCTTTTTAGTTCCTCTTCACTTTCTGACATAAGGGTGGTGTCATCTGCATATCTGAGGTTATTGATATTTCTCCCGGCAATCTTGATTCCAGTTTGTGCTTCTTCCAGCCCAGTGTTTCTCATGATGTACTCTGCATATAAGTTAAATAAACAGGGTGACAATATACAGCCTTGACATACTACTTTTCCTACTTGGAACCAGTCTGTTGTTCCATGTCCAGTTCTAATTGTTGCTTCCTGACCTGCATATAGGTTTCTCAAGATGCAGGTCAGGTGGTCTGGTATTCCCATCTCTTTCAGAATTGTCCAAAGTTAATTGTGATCCACACAGTCAAAGGCATTGGCATAGTCAATAAAGCAGAAATAGATGTTTTTCTGGAACTCTCTTGCTTTTTCTATGATCCAGCGGATGTTGGCAATTTGATCTCTGGTTCCTTTGCCTTTTCTGAAACCAGCTTGAACATCTGGAAGTTCATGGTTCACGTATTGCTGAAGCCTGGCTTGAAGAATTTTGAGCATTACTTTACTAGCGTGTGAGATGAGTGCAATTGTGCGGTAGTTTGAGCATTCTTTGGCATTGCCTTTCTTTGGGATTGGAATGAAAACTGATCTTTTCCTGTCCTGTGGCCACTGCTGAGTTTTCCAAATTTGCTGGCATATTGAATGAAGCATTTTCACAGCATCATCTTTCAGGATTTGGAATAGCTCAACTGGAATTCCATCACCTCCACTCGCTTTGTTCGTAGTGATGCTTTCTAAGGCCCACTTGACTTCACATTCCAGGATGTCTGGCTCTAGGTGAGTGATCACACCCTCATGATTATCTTGGGCTCTAAATTTATAGGTAAATGCTGGGTCTGCTACCTAATATGTGAATGTGGTTACTCTGGATGCGGTATAGAGAATACAGAGGGTATAATTTTGTCTCCAAGAGAATTAATGGTGGAAGTTGCATGATTTTCAAACAGCTCCTGTCTTTGGAGAAAGGAAATTATCCAGAAATTTACACACCTAACAAAATCTATTGTACCCTTGACACTTAGGTATTTTTATAATCTTATTTGTACTTTTTATCGAGTTTCAAAAAATCATCTTTGTTCAAAAAGAGGAAATATCTTGTTTACTATTCCCATCTGTTCACAAATGTTAGTGTTTTACTATTTCAGGAATTAATTTTAAATGTCATCAAGTAAAAATTCCCATATTATTTTTAAATATTTATTTTGTGATTATCAGATGTTAAAGGTAATCAAGTCTGTTAATCCTGAGGCACAAGGCAGATGCTGATGTAACAGTGCTCTTACTTGCTACCCTTTATTGTGGTACGCCTTGGTGCCAGGTAGAATTGCTGCAATCACCACCCGCCCCCACCCCCCATCATGTCTCATGTAATTTCTGGAATCTTTGACTATAATAAGATGTCACTTTTTAATTATGCTCTATCATATGACACAATTGACAGTAAAATAGGGAGACAAGGGTAAAAAAATAAAAATTAGCCTCACCCAGGGTTAAATGTGCATTGTACATACTAAATTTGTGCTAATTTTTAGAGCAGCAATAGAAAACTAAAAATAGAAAGTGTGTTCTTTGTTATGCTGGAGTCTCTTTATCTAACTTGGTAAATAATCTGGGGAAAAAATGCCTCTTCCTATCCTTTCCAAATATTAGGTAGGTAGCATAAATATAACTGTTATAAATTAAAATTTGTTTTCCGTTTAGAAACCATGAGCTAATTTGCACGTGAATGCATTGAAATGCTATGCCAGTCATTTCCTTGTTTGCCCTCAGATTCACCCCTACTCCTTAGGGGGTTGACACCTACAAAGGATATTTCTCATGCTCTGTACCCACTGGTGTCAGTTAGGTGCAATCAGTTGGGGTGGTCTAGTGGGATACTAGTGAGCAGGAAGAAGAGAAAAGCAAGGTCAGTTGTCATATCAGTTCCGTTCAGTTGTTCAGTCCTGTCTGACTCTTTGCAACCCCATGGACTGCAGCATGCTAGGCTTCCCTGTCCATCACCAATTCCCGAAGCCTGCTCAAACTCATGTTCATAGAATCAGTGATGCCATCCAACCATCTTATCCTCTGTCATCCCCTTCTCCTCTTGCCTTCAATCTTTCCCATCATCAGGGTCTTTTCCAATGAGTCAGTTCTTCGCCTCAGGTGGCCAAAGTATTGGAGTTTCAGCTTCAACGTCAGTCCTTCCAATGAATATTCAGGACTGATTTCCTTCAGAATGGACTGGTTTGATCTCCACGCGGTCCAAGAGATTCTCAAGAGTCTTCTCCAACACCACAGTTCAAAAGCATCAATTCTTTGACATGCAGCTTTCTTTATAGTCCAACTCTCACATGCATACATGACTACTGGAAAAACCATAGCTTTGATTAGATGGACCTTTGCTGGCACAATAATGTCTCTGCTTTTTAATATGCTGTCTAGGTTGGTCATAGCTTTTCTTTCAAGGAGCAAGCGTCTTTTGATTTCATGGCTGCAGTCACCATCTGCAGTGATTTTGGAGCCCAAGAAAATAAAGTCTGACACAGTTTCCATTGTTTCCCCATCTATTTGCCATGAAGCGATGGGACCGGATGCCATGATCTTTGTTTATTTGAATGTTGAGTTTTAAGCCAGCATTCTCACTCTCCTCTTTCACTTTCATCAAGAGGCTCTTTAGTTCTTCTTCACTCTCTGACATAAGGATGGTGTCATATACACAGAAAGAATTGCAAAGTGTGGTCATTCATTTTGGAAGAAACCTGAGGGACATAAGTAGAAATAGATTTTAAGTGTGCCATGTACTCTGTAACATGTGTGTGCTAAGTCATTTAAGTTTTGTCTAACACTTTGCACTCTATGGACTATAGCCTGCCCAGCTCCTCTGTCCATGGGCACTCTCCAGGCAAGAATACTGGAGTGGGTTGCCATTCCCTCTTCCAGGGGATCTTCCTGACCCAGGGATCAAACCTGCATCTCTTATGTCTCCTGCATTTTCAGGCTGGTTACCACTAGTACCACCTGGGAACATGGATTGAGTCAAATTTACCCATAAGTGTTTATTTTCTTAAGATTTTACTTCAATGTTTTAGTTTTTAGCAGCTGGAAGTGGCTTAGAAACTGTTTGATTAATTCACTAAAAGCTATACACGAAAGTGGATGACACCTAACAAAGGTGCCTGGCAGGGGCAGGAAGAAAGAATCCAGAGATTTAGAAAATATAAACATTAGAACAGGTTTATGATGGGTAACACTAGCTATACAAGGAAGACACAAATTATAGTTCCTTTACCAAAGCATCTAGTCAAAGCTATGGTTTTTACGGTAGTCACGTATGGATGTGAGAGTTGTACCATAAAGAAAGCTGAGCACCGAAGAATTGATGCTTTTGAACTGTGGTGTTGGAGAAGACTCTTGAGAGTCCCTTGGACTGCAAGGAGATCCAACCAATCAATCCTAAAGGAAATCAGTCCTGGATGTTCATTGGAAGCACTGATGCTGAAGCTGAAACTCCAATACTTTGGCCACCTGATGTGAAGAACTGACTCATTGGAAAAGACCCTGATGATGGGAAAGATTGACGGCAGGAGGAAAAGGGGATGACAGAGGATGAGATGGTTGGATGGCATCACCCAGTGGACATGAGTTTGAACAAGCTCCAGGAGTTGGCGATGAACAGGGAAGCCTGGCATGCTGCAGACCATGTGGTTGCAAAGAGTTGGACATGACTGAGTGACCGAACTGAACTGAACTGAACCAAAGCATCATTAACTTCCTTAAAGAGGGATCACCAGCATCTGTGAAATCTCTGGGGTGGTTAAGGTTGGGAAATGTCTTCGTTGAAATAAGTTAACTGATTTCCATGGGACTGATGGGATCCTGGTTGACAAAGTCCAGGTACTAAAATTTAATCATCAAAATAAAAGTGCTTGTCAATTCAGCAGCAGGTGTGTATTGACAAATAGAATGTATTGACAGTCAAACATCTTTAATGGTGAGTAATTGATTACTCTATATTTAGATGTAAATATTTGTTAGGCTAGTGAAATAGTTGATCTATATAATTGGAAAAAAACTGTATATTATTGAGAAGAAACTTAGCTTAAGTTTTCATAATGTGAAAGTGAAAACTCAAATCCAAGACACACTTCATAGTCAGAGCCTCTTGCCTGAGGAGACTGGATTCCCTTGAATAAATAGCCTTTAACAATGCCACAAGTATAAACTATAAGTCACCCTATAACCCTTCTCAAGTGGAACTTGAGGCCACTTACCAGCATGACTGTGCTCTAGGGCAAGGAAAATATTATGATATTCCAGTGACTATTAGACAGTGTTAATGATTTAAAGATAATCTCTGGAGGTCCAATTCAGCACTGTTGCCCTTGAGTAAGGAATGAGGATTATGAGTCTTCAAGTGTTAAATAAAGATTATCCCAAAGTCTGTCATACACTGAAATCAGTGTATCTGTGGTTTCATCTTGAGTGTAATTGGTCTTAACCAATTTCAAAATACATAATTGTAATCGATACTTGGCAACTGGCAGAATTCTTGAATTGGCTCCTGACTTGTGCGGTAAAGGCTACAATGATGAGAATGGAGAAATGAAAGCCTTATGACTGCTTTGACATCTAAGTTTCATAAAGCAGAAGCAATATCAAACCTTTGATCCCTATAGGAATCAAGAGATTACTATCACCCTCAAATACTTAGGCAAGGTAGAGAGTGGTGATTTATATTACATGGTTATTTACCTTGAAAGTTTTCTTTGTGCAAAACCCAGAGGCTCTTGAAAAATGATTGTGGATTTTCATAAATGCTATCGGATAATGGGCTTCCTTGGTGGCTCAGCAGTAAAAAAAATCTGCCTGCCAATACAGGAAATGTGGGTTTGATCCCTGGGTCAGTAAGATCCCCTGGAGAGGGCAATGGCAACCCACTCCAGTATTCTTGCCTGGGAAATCCCATGGACAGAGGAGCCTGGCAGGCTACAGTCCATGGAGTCGCAAAGAGTCAGACATGACTTAGTGATTAAACAAGAACAACACCAGATGATAACTGAACTGTATTTCCCAAAACAGATATTTTGGAGCAAACCTCTGTATTCTTGTGTTATCTGATAGGGAGCTATTGGTCTGGAAACTGCTAAATCTTTTTACTAAGGGCTTCTCTGATAGCTCAGTTGGTAAAGAATCCACCTGAAATGCAGGAGACCCCAGTTTGATTTCTGGGTTGGGAAGATTCGCTGGAAAAGGGAAAGGTTACCCACTCCAGGATTCTGGCCTGGAGAATTCCAAGGAGTATAGTCCATGGGATCAGAAGGAGTCGGACATGTAGCAAAGTTGGAAAGTCACAACGACTTTCACTTTCAAGAAAAATAACAAGGAGGTCACCTTTACCTTGCAGTGTAGCACTACAGATCACAGTCTTAACTAAGTTCTATGGCAACTTTCAGCTGTCTATTATAATATAGTACCCAGGGACATGGATAGTCTTGAATTCCAAACAGCATCATTTTGGTTCATCTTAATTATATCAAACTTAATTATATCTAAAAACTTAGAGGGGAAAAAGCAGCACATATTTTAGATAACTCAGCAGACAAACATATACATGACAGAATGTGAGTAAAAATGTCTGAAAAAAAACTCAAGGTCTGCTATATTGAAAGTGTCCGGTGGTTTGGGACACACAAAGGTAAATGACTACCCTTTGCATGCATGCTCAGTCACTTCATTCATGTCTGACTCTTTGTGACCCCATGGACTGTAGCACTCCAGGCTCCTCTGTCCATGGAATTCTCCAGGCAAGTATACTGGAATGGGTTGCCATTCCCTTCTCCAGGGGATGTTCCTGCTGCACGGATCAATCTTGGGGCTCCTGAATTACAGGCAGATTCTTTACTGTCTGAGCCACCAGGAAAGTCCATTACCCGTTGTACAGTCTATCAATAAGAATGAAGTCAAAAGTGTGATGCATCTTTGTATTTGGTGATAAAATTTGCCTCTAAATCCATTGATTGAGAAAATGGGAAGCTGCTAACTTCCACCAGGATTCACAAATACAAGGCTATGTTGTAGTTTGCCTAAAGTTCAAGTCACTCTGACACTTAGATCTTGTGTATCAGCTGATGATTGACATGTTTGTGGCATGTAAAGATGCCTTTTGGAACCTTTAGCAAAATAGGGAAATTACAATGTCTAGCTCCAGGATTTTGAAACAAAACTTTGAAAATCTTCACACTGGGCTGAACTCCTATTTGTCTATTTGATATTTACTTTTCCTGGAAGAGGTGATGGCCTATGATACAATGTACCCTGATTTATGGCATGGAGTAAGGGTTTGCTGTTGCTATGTC
Organism: Bos indicus; assembly: GCF_029378745.1. NCBI lineage: Eukaryota > Metazoa > Chordata > Mammalia > Artiodactyla > Bovidae > Bos > Bos indicus. Next base: position 21,439,536 of record NC_091776.1, on the reverse strand, counting down.
ACTTCAGTCGTGTCTAATTTTTTGCAACTCCATGGACTATAGCCTGTCAGACTCCTCTGTCCATGGGATTCTCAAGACAAGAATACTGGAGTGGGTTGCCATTTTCCCCTCAGGTGATTTATCCCACCCAGGGATTGAACTCATGTCTCTTACATCTCCTGCGTTGGCAGGTGGGTTCTTAACCAATAGTGCCACCTGAGAAGCAGAAAATATTCAAATACTGATGACAACAAATGCTTGAGGAAGAAGCATATAGACAGACTTCTTAAAATGTTCATGGATTATGAGAATTTTTTCTGTTCCATATCAATACTCACAAAAGTTCTCCCAATCGAGAGGAGTCAGTCTCTCAATAATCATATGGGTAAGATGGCCCATTCTGTGGGTATCCATGGAAAGAAATGGACCACTTTTCAATATATAAACTTATTTCCTTTGCTTATAGAACTCCTACTGACCTTAACATTCTTAACTTCTTATTCATTATTGTATTTATTATCATACACATGGTTACTTTGCAGAAGGAGTTTGTTTCACTGCAAAAGAATGAAAAATCTGGCCTTGTACTTATTGGGTTTTCATGATCTTACCACACACTCCATTATCCAGAAGTTTTTCCCAAGTAAAACAGTGGAATGGTTTACCAATGACTCACTTACAAAGACAGGTGAGAGAAAAAAAAATAGAAAGTAGAATTAGTCTATTCTGCTCTAGTTGAATAGGCAAAGATCTCTGGTAGAAATCAGAAGCAGCTTCAGTTGATACAGTAAATAAATATGCTCAAACTGGAAAACACACTCAAATTGAGGTTGTTCACATAAAGTTCTGGAGAGATCTGAGAGTACTAAGGTGAAGATAGAGGCTAAGACTTAAAAAGTCAGATATCTGTTATATCCAGGGACAAAAGAGGGCTGGATACAAAACTGAAAGCATTCTAATGCTCTGTTCCTTCCACATAGTTAAAAAATAAGATCAACTCCAAAACTAGTACAAAGAAGTCCAAAGTTCTTTGCTGGAGTAAACACTTACTGCTTATTTTTTAAATTATGTTTTTCTTCAAAATAATAGTTTTGCTTGGTTTGTATATGTTTTGGTTCCTGCATGAGCTTAGTGAAGCACTGGCAAGACCCTGTGTTGCCAGATAACCAGAGCTATCAAAGCTTCTCCCCTTGGTGAATAATCTCAGAATTTGCTGTATTAAGTTCACAGAGGTGGTCTGTTTCACATAGTAATGAATTTACTGCCCAATTCTAGTGAATAGAAATCCCACAGAACCTCTCCTGTACTTTCTGCCACGAGGTCTTGGGTCTTCATACTTGAGATTCTGTTGTGTTGTATGTAAGAGAGACTCTAAATAATCTCTTTATGATCTAAATGTTTGACATCTTTCCTTCTATCAGGAAATTCTATCAGGGCATTGAATTAAGAATAGAATATAAGACCTTCTATTCAGGAGGTCTTATTTCCTCCTGAAATGCCCTTAAAAAGAGCAAAGAGAATGTTCTTTGTTTTTCTTTTCAGAGTGAAATATTTGCTCATTGGAATGTCCTTCTGCCTATATTTAACAAGTGTGGAATGTCAATGGTCTCGTGCTGAGTAACATGTGCTTCAGTTCTTTGAAGAGGATGAGAAAACATCCCTAGGGGTAGGACAGCATTAACAGTCAGGGCTGCACTAACTGCTTTCAATTTACTCCTAAAGTTCTTAGAAATACAATATACAATTTAACAGAACCATTTTTTAAGAGTTACTTAATAATACTGTAATACAAACGTTTAATGTTTGCCAGGCAAGAAACTAAGCACTTCTTTCATTTAATATAGAGAACAAATGTATGAAGTTGATATTATTGATGAATCCTTTTGTAGTTGAGGGAATAAAAAGTAAGAAAAGTAAGTTAAATTATCTGTGGTTACAAAACTAGGAACTGGTAGATGCAGAATTCTCTTTGATGTCTATTATGTTTCTAGATTATAGCATTATGATTAAATTTTACATTATTTCATTTTTGTTCATATACTTTGTAAATGTTTTATGAGAAGAAATGATTTTTATGAAAACTCTTTGGGTATTTTGGTTTATGATGTCAAAATATCTGAACAAGAAAATTTCAGTTAAGTTAATAAAATATATCTCTCTTTGCTTGGCAATAAGTGCACAGAGTCAGGACATTAACATCGCTGTGTAAAGCAAGTGGTTTGTTGGTGTTATGAACAACAGTTAGTGGAGGGATCAGGACAAATTAGCAAGAACATGCCTCATTTAACTGTACTAATGACAGCTTCACTCTAGCTAATTTTTGCCATGTTAAAATTCAGTCACCGTTGCTATATATTCTATTTTTTTTTCGTTAAAAATTTCCCATTTCTGGATTTTACTCATCAACTAATTAAAAAACCTATGACTCCCCCTGGGACTCTTCCCATCTTGTACCCACTCCAGTCTCCAGCCAACATACCAAGGTTGTCTCAGGTACAGCCTGCCCCAGGACTCTACCTTGCCTGAGTCAGCACCAGTTTCAGTTATACTACCAAGGTGGCCCTGGTGAGGAGGATCTTAGGACTCCTCCTGGTCATACCTGTCCTTTCCAGATGGCCTACAAAAGCCACCTAGGAAAAAGCCACCTACAAAAGCCTATACTGGGAATGTTTACACACATCACTCCTTTAAGATGGAGAGAAATAGCTTTTTGCCTAACTTACAAAAAACAAACACAAATCAAACAAAATGAAGAAACAGAGGAATATGTTCTAAATGAAGAAGAAAATAAAACACCAGGATAAAAATCTTAATCAAATTGAGATAAGTAATTTATACAATAAAGAATTCAAAATAATGGTAATAAATATGCTCGCTGAACTTGGGAGAAGAATGGATAAACTCTGCAAGAACTTCAGCAAATTGAAAATGTAAGAAAGAACCAATCAGAGCTGAAGAATACAATAATTGAAATGAAAAATATGCAAAAGGAAATTGATAGCAGATTAAATTATGCAGAACAGATAAGTGATCTGGAAACTATAATAGTGAAAGTCATACAACCAGAACAGCACAAAGAAAAAAATATAAAACAACTCATACCACTCAGTACCAGAAATAGAAACAACTTGGTTAGTGGGGGGAGGAACTGAAAAGATATTTTTCCAAAGAAGCAACAGCACATGAAGAGATGCTCATCATCACTAATCATTATGGAAAGGCAAATCAAAATCTCAAGAAGATTTCACCTCATATCTGTCAGAATGGCTCATATCAAAGAAGCCAAGAAACTACAAGTGTTAGGAAGGATGTGGAGAAAGAGTAACCCTAGTGCACAATTATTGGGAATGTAAATTGGAACAAAATTTTAAGATAATCTCTCTGTGTTCAGCTTCTTATAGAACTATTGTTTCTGAAAACAAGCTATGGGGAAACCTGTTTTAGATTCTGCGTACAGACTATCTGTGACTCATCCAACTATCCATGGAAATTATTGATGTCTCACTGGAATAGATTTTGAAAATCTAACGAAATGAAAAGTCTAGTAAAGTTTTTCACCAATTTAAGGCATTTTCTGGTATTGAAACCCCTTTTCTAGCCCCCTGATGGTTCTTTCTGAGATTCAGTAGGAAGTTAGAGATGATGATTAGGCTGAGTGAGTTTGGGGTTCTGGAAGTTTTTCCTCTTTTAAAAAATGTGGGAGTTGAATCGATCTATTTCTAAGATCTTTTGGAGCTTGAAACTTGTCTTAGTGACCTAATTCGGTGACTGACACATTAACGACAAAAAAGAATCATACTTTATATAAGCTTTGTTGTTCTTGTTTAGCCACTGGGTCCTGTCTGACTCTTTTGCAACTCCATAGACTGTAGCTTATCAGGCTCCTCTGTCCATGGGATTTCCCAGGCAAGAATGCTGAAGTAGTTTGCCATTTCCTTCTCCAGGAATCTTCCTGACCCAGGGATCAAACCTGTGTCTCCTGCATTGGCAGGCAGATTTTTTACCACTGAGCCACCTGGGAAGCCCTCTATATGCTTTACTTACTCCATTATCATTTCAGTATTCAACTAGCTAAAACATAAATCATAGATTAAAGGAGTTGAAACACATAAAACCACTGGACAAGGTAAGAACCACAACAAGAAATAATCTGTTGCTTATTTTGCTTGAGTTTTACAATTCCCTTATCATGGCTGTTGGCAATAACTCCCATATTACAAATAAGACTGAATCTCAAAACTTTATGTAAAGTGTCCTATAGCTTACACCTAGAAATGGAACACTTGAGATATAATTCCAGGAGAGGTGATTTTCAGTTTCATTCCTGAAATTGAAATGAATTCAGTTTCATTTCAATACTATGCTGATATTAGCCTAGAAACAACAAATTTTAAGTAGAATGAGAGGAAAGATATGGAAGAAAATGACATTTAAGAAACAATGAAAGCTACTCAAGATAACCTGCCTGCAGGTATTCAGCCTGCTGACCCCTTAGGTAAGACCATGGTAAATATAAAATCATCCAGACATATTTTTAAGAAAGTCAAAATTATGGGTAAAAATTTTGAGCTGAGCATCTACTTTGTATTCCAACAATAAAATTGTATGAGCACATTTTTAATTTTCTTTTTTCACATTCATATTTTCATTTGTTATAAACTACCTTAATGTCTGCAAAACCATACATGTCACAGGAGAATAAAAATAGTGCTATGACTTTTACTGACTTCTGGAGAAGTCAGTAAATCAAAGATCACTTTGAAGCTGAGAGGTTTGTTGAGGTACAAAAATTTAATGTATGATAAAATGAACACAATTTTACCCCCCAAAAAATAAGTGTTTATGCATTTAGATGATCTTTTTTCAAAATTTTAATTCTAAGATGTGAATGCTGCCTTACTGTAGAAGACACTTTGAGCACTTTTTAGCATGTTCTTTACTGCATGTTCTTTACTTAAAGAAATTGCCTATACATTTCCTCTGAATAAGATTTAAAAAATTCTATCACTAATGGTGTAACTTTTCAGCACAAAAAATAAAAGAGCACTTTACCTAGATAGCATATTCAAAAGCAGAGACATTACTTTGCCAACAAAGGTTCGTCTAGTCAAGGCTATGGTTTTTCCTGTGGTCATGTATGGATGTGAGAGTTGGACTGTGAAGAAAGCTGAGTGCCAAAGAATTGATGCTTTTGAACTGTGGTGTTGGAAAAGACTCTTGAGAGTCCCTTGGATTGTAAGGGGATCCAACCAATCCATTCTAAAGGAGATCAGTCCTGGGTGTTCTTTGGAAGGAATGATTCTAAAGCTGAAACTCCAGTACTTTGGCCACCTCATGCGAAGAGCTGACTCATTGGAAAAGACTCTGATGCTGGGAGGGATTGGGGGCAGGAGGAGAAGGGGATGACAGAGGATGAGATGGCTGGATGGCATCACCGACTCGATGGATGTGAGTTTGAGTGAACTCTGGGAGTTGGTGATGGACAGGGAGGCCTGGCGTGCTGCAGTTCATTGGGTTGCAAAGAGTCAGACACAACTGAGTGACTGAACTGAACTGAACTGAAATTGGAACAGCCAGTAAGGAAAACAGTATGGAGGTTCTTCAAAAACCAAAAATAGAACTACCATACAATCCAGAAATTCCACTTCTGGGTATTTATCTGAAAATGACAAAACACTAATTTGAAAAGATACATACACCTCAATATTCACAGGAGCTTTATTCACAACTGCCAAAATATGGAAGCAACCTAATCGTTCGTTAACAGATATATGGATAAAGAAGATGTGGACAACTGATTATTTCTCAGCCATAAAAAAGAATCCAATCTTGCCATTTGTGACAACGTGGATGAACCTGGAACACATTATACTTCCCAGGTGATGCAAGAGGTAAAAAACCCACCTGCTGATGCAGGAGACGCAAGAGACTCAGGTTCAGTCCCTAGGTTGGGAAGATTGCCTGAAGGAGGGTATAGCAACCCACTCCACTATTTTTACCTAGAGAATCCTAAGGACAGAGGAGCCTGGCGGGCTACAGTCCATAGGGTTGCAAAGAGTTGGACATGGCTAAAGTGACTTAGCATGCATGCATGGAACATATTATGCTATGTGAAATAAGTCAGAGAAACAGAAATACTGAGTGATTTCATTTTGTGTGGAATCAAAAAAAAAAACAAAAAACAAAAAACTAAACATACAAGTAGAACAGGAACAGACTCATATAGAGGAAAGTGATGCTCAACACAAGTGAGGGGGTGAGGAGACAGATAAAATAAGTGAAGGAGATTAAGAAATATGAACTTTCAGAACTTCCGTGGTGGTCCAGTGGTTAGGAGTTGTCCTGCCAGTGCAGGGGACACAAGTGTGATCCCCGGTTCAGGAAGATTACACATGCCACGAGGTAACTGAGCCTGTGGACCACAATTACCGAGCCTGCACTTGAGAGCCTGCCAGATGCAGCTACCGAGCCCATGTGCTGCAGCTACTGAAGCCTACGTGCCCTACAGCCCATGCTCTGCAACAAGAGAGGCCACTGAATGAGAAGTCCATGTACCACAAGTAGAGAGTAATCACTCTTGCCACAACTTGAGAAAGCCTGCATGCAGTAAAGACTCAGTGCAGCCAAAAGTAAGTAAATAAATAAGTAAATAAATTTTTTAATATAAAAAAAGAAATACAAACTTCTAGCTAAAAACTAAATAAGTTATGGGGATACAATATACAACATAGGAAAAATAGTCAACAATATTTTAACAACTTAGGTGACAGATGGTAAGCAGACTTACTGTAATTGTTATTTCATAATGTATAAAATGTCTAGCCACTCTTGTACACTTTAATATAATATTATATGTTAATTATAATTCAGTTAAAAATAAATAAAATTAATCTATCCATAATTTTTCCTTTCTCACCATGAAAGGCTTCCAGAAGTTAAACAGCATTTATTTCACTTTATTTTGTAATTATGGGTTCTCACATTACTTGAGGCCAGGGCCTAAGGTTTAATTATTTCAACATGTACCACAAATTCCTAATTTAAAGTTTTGCCTTACTGGGAGCTTAATAATTTGTAACTAGAAAAATAAATTTGGAGAAGGAAATGGCAACCCACTCCAGTGTTCTTGCCTGGAGAATCCCAGGGACGGGGGAGCCTGGTGGGCTGCCGTCTATGGGGTCGCACAGAGTTGGACACAACTGAAGCGACTTAGCAGCAGCAGCAGAAAAATAAATTATTTCATTTATTTATTCCCTTAATTTTTCTTAAGCATTTTAAATGCGGTCATAAATGTAAAATTTCCATGTATTTTAAAGTCAAAGATTTATTATCTGTAAACACTTTTTTATAAGGACCATTGTTTTCTAACTTCTGGACAAATATAAAATTAGAGAAAGCAAACTATGTTATTTATACGTCTTTTTTGTTGTTAAACCAAAATAATTGTGCAACTTTCCTTCTTGATGATATTTTTCTTCAATGGATGTTTCATTGTTCTTTCTAAGTGAACTTGGATGGGTCTTTCCCACAGCAAATTCCTCCAATGAAGTAATAAATTTTGATTTCCCCCCTCTATGTTCTCTACTATTCTGACAAAAATTGAAAACAAGTCATCCATATTAATTATTGCTTTGGAATTTTAAAATGAATCTTTATATTTCACACATTATTTACATTATGTACTTTCATATTTTCTGTGCCTTTTTTCTAAATCTAATTTCATTATCATTTATTCTCATTTTAAAGTCATGTCTAATTTACCACTCTCTTTATTCTTGATCTTACTTTTTTATTTAGTGGTCAGAACATCATGTTTCTGTTCTCGTGTCTATCTCTGTTGCATTCAGCTCATTTCATTGTTCTACTAAAACTTGACAACTTTTCTTTATAGTATAACACTCAATATTCATGTCCCAAATTTTTATTCTGTAACCTTCCAAGACCTGTACCCCTTTACAGTGATGTTGAAAAAGTCATGCTATCAGTGACAGCTGGTGAAATTAAACTAAAAAGTAGATCTCCATAATTATACTCTACAATACTCAATAAACTTTGTGAAAGAAATTTTACTGTCTTTTTATTATGTGAAAAATTTAATCTGACTTTAAAGGCCATTGTTATTTGACATCTGAATATTCTATTATGCCACAAATATTTTTAAAAGTCAAGCTTATTCTATCCAATTCTATTCCATATATATTTAATTCATATGAATTTAATTACACAGTGTACTAGGAGGATGTTTGCATTTTAAATGTTCATTCAGTTATGAAGGTATCCTCATCTGCTTTGTCTGAAAAGAACTATTTTGTCTGTTTTTGCTTAAGTGACATGTCTCTGCAGCTTCCATCAGAGATTTCTGTCACCGTATTTAAAACAGAAGTGAATTTGGGTCATCCAGTCTTAAATGAAAATCCAGTTTAAGTGTCAGAGTCTGAACTGTTAGGTAGCTTTATTTCTTGTTCCCCAATATGCAGTATGTGAATAACACATTAATGCAGATTTCCAATCTATCCAATTCTGAGATCTAATCTCAGAGAACCTCAAAAGATTGGAGATTAAACACGGAAAGATGGATGAATAGATAGCTTTAAAACAGATATAGATCTCTAAAAATCATATGGAGCTTCAGAATATTTTGAATATTCAAGAATCAGTTCAGATTTCTGGTTTTGACTAAATAGCAAACTAGAGTAAGAGAAGGATAAATAATTCTGATGCAAAAGGACAATTGAGAAAGGTTCTACTAATGTACACTGGAAATCACAAGTATTTCATTTGCTTGGTTCAACCATGGTCAATAAATATTTGCATCTTGTTTACTATGTGCCTGGCACTGTGAGAAGATCTGCATTCTACTCAAGGGTTACTGCGTTGAGGTGTAGAAGACAAAAATATAGATAGCATACCATACTGTGGTTGGTAAATGCTATAATTACAGGACTGAATTCCTCCATGGGCATTTCATACATAATGTGAAAACACACAATATTTTTCTCAACAAATGTTATACTTTCCCTGAAGACAAATAAATTAGAAAATAGAACACTTGAAAATTCTTATGTACAATTAATAATTTCCTTAAAGCTATATAATAATTGGGGCAAATGAATGACCTTTCAAAATTATTTCTATAAGTATCTCATCTTCTATCTAATATGTTTTAGTGTAGATTATTGTACAGAATTTTTGAAATCCTGTTTTTGAACATTACTTTTATATTAGCAAGGTAAAAAGATATTTAAATTGTTAGTAAACAGATATGAGTCTTAAGTATGGCTTTTAGGGAGATTTTCCCCAAAGTTACAATGGACAATTCATATTTAAATGTCTACTGGCAATTTCAAATTTATAATTTATGCTGACTTTTAATGAATTTTTTAATAAAAGAGAAGGCCTAACAGGCTATACAAAGAGCTCATCTATTTTTGTTTCCATTTCCCTAGACCACTGTTATTTTAATAGAACAGTCTACTGTGGTGGAAATATAAATCATCACTTTCCAATACAGTGTCCACTAGCCACATGTAGCTATTCATCGCTTGATATATGGCTGCTGCAACCACAGAACTGCATTATTAATCATATTTAATCCTAATTAATTTAAATTGTTTCATATCACTCGTGTCTAATGCACTGGACAGTATATCTGGAGTTATTTACCTGTGTAATGTCCTGTCCTGTACACTAAGTTGTGTCTGACTTTGCAACCCCATGGACTGTAGCCCACCAGGCTTCTCTGTCCATGGAATTCTCCAGGCAAGAACACTGCAGTGGGTTGCTATTTCCTTTTCCAAGGGGTCTTCCAGACCCAGGGACTGAACCCAAGTCTCTGGCGTTTCCTGCATTGGCAGGTGAATTCTTTGCCACTAATACCACCTGAGAAGCCCTTTACCTATGCAATAATAAAATACATATTTAGTTCCTCAACTCTTCTGTTTCTCTTTGCACTCTAAACAAAGATACAGGCTTTGGCAGGAAAGATGCAATATTCAGATCTCCTGCTTTGATGATCTTAAAAGAAAAGCTGGCCAACAACTGGAGGTACAGCTGCTGTTGTGACCATAACAGACAATCGCACCAGGGGCTGCATTCTGAATCCACCATGAGGTTCTGCTGAGCCCATTCAGTGGATATACATAGCAGGAATATCGAGGCGGGTCCATTGCTGCAGGATGCAGGATACCTCTGAAGGATGACTTTGACTCAAGACACGTTTGATCTGACAGAAACCTTCTTAGGCCTGTGCTACTGTTTGAGAATCTGCCTATCAATTAGCTTTTATGTCTTCTCCTTTTCACAGTATTTAGACTTGCATCTCAGTCTTCTGATTCTCTTCTAAAATTCCATCTCCCTCCGCTTTTTCCTACACAGGCATTTCACCCTACAAAGCTCTTGCATATATAATCCCATCCGGGGAAATGCTACTTAGAGGACTAGAACCAACACCAAAAGCTGGTGAGCTTTCACCACTTTTCAATAAGATATTTTAGGACAGTTTTCAAGGTTAAAGGGTAATAAGTCTCTACAGAGAGGGTAATGTAATTAGTGAGTAAGAGTTACAATAATTCAAATGTTTTTAGAACAATAGTAAACTATTCCCTTCTGGAATGAGAAATCTAGTCTCCTTGGATTTTTTTTTTTTTTTTTTTTTGTCATTTTCCCCCTCTGAATCTCTTTCTTTACCTGATGCCTCTATGTTAGATATTATAAAGACAAGATGATAAATTCAAAGGAAAACAATTCCCTACCTTGGCTCAGTTGAAAAATTTGTGTATATTCTTCTTGACCAGTGACTCTTTGCCAGGGTAGCATTATCCTCCAAGGGATATTTACCAATATTTGCAAACATTTTAGGTTGTCATTGGCTTCCCTGCTGGCTCAGATGGTAAAGAATCTGCCTGTAATGCTGGAGACCTGGGTTCAATCGTTGGGTTGGGAAGATCCCCTGGAACAGGTAATGGCTACCCACTCCAATATTCTGACCTGCAGAATTCCATGGACAGAGGAGCCTGGCAGGCTACAGTCCATGGGGTCACAAAGAGTTGGACACAACTGAGCGACTTTCACTTCCCTAGGTTGTCATAAATGAAGCAGTTCCACTGGCAACTAGTGGGTAGAGTTTAGGGATGCTACAAAGCATGCTATAATGAACAGGACAGAATTCCCACTAAGAATTCCCAACCCAAAATTTCAGTAGTGTCGAAGATCTAGACAAACCATGATCTAGAACAAGCTTACAAACAAGCTAATGCATGTCAGACAATCTTCTCAGACTGTGTCCCTGCATTTGAAAGCTATTTCTGGCATAAAACATAGTCAGTGTTATACACATAAAGAGTGCAGTATTCTTAATGATAGAGTTTCCCTAATTTTGTGCCACACTAAACTGGAATATTGGAATATAATTCAATCAAATCTTTAGGCTTCTGAATAAGGTTATTTGTTAAGTCAATGGCTGGTACGTTATTTTTTAATTATAGTTATTGTCTTTTATTCAAGAAACATGTGCTAAGTCACTCCACAAGTTACAAGATACAAGGCCAGACATAGCTCAGTCTCTAATTCTAGGACAATAAACATATAAAAGAAGACAAGTAAATAATCATGAGATCATAATATTTCAAACTCTGGGAATTCATAGAAAAGTCATCTAACTCCAAAAGGAAGAGTGATGGTATAAAAGTATTTAGAGTGAGGTATCAACGATAGATTTTTAAAAGAAGGCATGTTATAAAAAGGTTTAGAATTTGGCTTTTTATTTATAATAACAGTATAGATAAAGGGCATACCATATGAGAAGAAATTTAATCATCATATTCAGAGAACTATAAATTATGAACATAATTAATGAAGCAAACACATTTTGGGATTAAAAAAATATGAGATTACTACTAATGTAAGAGAGTGATTACGAAAGCTCTAACAGGCCAATACTCCATAAGATGGTATTAAAGAACTAGGCTCACTGACAGTAACCATGATAATAGAAATTGATAAAAATAAAAGTTCTTGAAAGCCAAGGGAATATAAATATTATAAGGTATAGTAAGATCAGAGAGGCAGTCGGGACAAACGACCTGCTAAGAGGTATGAGAAGGTTAACATACCATGATGACATTAGGGACAGAGTAGAGAGGCAGCCAGCAAAAGCGTTTATTCTGCACAAAGGAAATTAAGAATAGATCCTCAGGAAGTTGAATGAAGTTATCAAAACACAATCATGATTTCTTGCCAAGTTTCCAGTAAAGACCCAGTTTCGAACCTGGAAACTTTTGCCTAAAAGTGAGGTTTGTTCGTTAGGACCTTGGCCTGTGAGGTAAGAGAAATCATAGTGTGGAAGGCCAAATGGAAATCTCTGGCAGTTATATTCACTAGCTGAGGTCATAAATAGAAAACACTATTAAATCCTGGCATAAATGGCAAAAATTAGGGATATCCCTATAAATATAAAAGATGTAGTGTGGTGGTCCCCAGCCATTAATTTCACTGAAAAAAAACAAAGCAGAGAAAACAAGTTGCCTGGTGTCTTTTCTTACAAAAGCCCTAATACTATCAAGGCTTCATGACCTCAGCTAAACCTAATTATCTCCCAAAGTCCCAGTCTCCAAATTTTGGGTGTTATGGCTCCAACACAGGAATTTGGGGGCATACACCACAATTCTTTCTATAGCAATGTGTGTGTGTGTGTGTGTGTGTGTGTGTATGTACAGGAAAATTTTTCATCCTACTTAGAATTCTTCTTTGGCTCTCTATTTGAGATGAGCAAGTAAAAATCTAAGGAGGATGTGACCAAGGCTGTAGAGAAGAAACAGCCTGAGCTCACCTCCTCCACTACTGAAATTCAACTATTTACAGAGCAACTATCTATGAGAATGACCTGAAGACTAGCAAAAAAGATCTCTACAATTAAAGATTTAAAGAAGGGATTACAGAGATGAGTAGGAGAGGTGTGGACAGTGTAATCAAGACCCATACTCCCATAGAAGTGACTCACAAACAGGAAGATAATCACAATTGCAGAGGTTCTCTCCAAGAAGCAAAGGATCTGCCCCTCATCAAACTGTGCTTCCCAGCCTGGGGATCTTGCACAAGGAAGGCAGGCCACCAGAACGTCTGGCATTGAAAGTGCCATGGCAGAGAAGCTTGTGTATGAGAAAGCCAGGGGACTGTAGGAAACAGAGATTCTTCTCTTTTTTTGGGGGGAAGTTTTATTTTGTTTTTAATTTTATTTTATTTAACTTTACAATATTGTATTGGTTTTGCCATATATCAAAATGAATCTGCCACAGGTATACATGTGTTCCCCATCCTGAACCCTCCTCCCTCCTCCCTCACCATACCATCCCTCTGAGTCGTCCCAGTGCACCAGCCACAAGCATTCAGTATCCTGCATCGAACCTGGACTGGAAACTCATTTCATATGTGATATTATACATATTTCAATGCCATTCTCCCAAATCATCCCACCCTGTCCCTCTCCCACAGAGTCCATAAGACTGTTCTATACATCAGTGTCTCTTTTGCTATCTCGCATACAGGGTTATTGTTACCATCTTTCTAAATTCCATATATATGCGTTAGTATACTGTATTGGTGTTTTTCTTTCTGCCTTACTTCACTCTGTATAATAGGCTCCAGTTTCATCCACCTCATTAGAACTAATTCAAATGTATTCTTTTTAATGGCTGAGTAATACTCCATTGTGTATATGTACCACTGCTTTCTTATCCATTCATCTGCTGATGGACATCTAGGTTGCTTCCATGCCTGGCTATTATAAACAGTGCTGCAATGAACATTGGGGTACATGTGTCTCTTTCAATTCTGGTTTCCTCAGTGTGTATGCCCAGCAGTGGGATTGCTGGATCATAAGGCAGTTCTATTTCCAGTTTTTTAAGGAATCTCCACACTGTTTTCCATAGTGGCTATACTAGTTTGCATTCCCACCAACAGTATAAGAGGGTTCCCTTTTCTCCACATTTATTGTATGTACCCTCTCCAGCATTTATTGCTTGTAGACTTTTGGATTGCAGCCAAAGAAGACATACAGATGGCTAACAAACACGTGAAAAGATGCTCAACATCACTCATTATCAGAGAGATTCTTCTCTTAAAGGATGCCTGCACAGGCTGTATATGAAAGCCAGATTCAGACTCAATGCACTGATCTTTCTGAGTCTTCTGGAGAGGCAGTAGGCAAATAAGACTCCCCTGGGGGGACAAAGATACTGATGGCAGCCATTTTTGGAAGCTGAATTTATCAAAAAACAAAACAAAACTAGTGCCAGCAAATGCCATTTGAGGGCCCTCCCTTTAGTGTATTAGTATCAAGGGCTTACCTGCCCACTAAAGAACCAGCACCAGCCTTGGGATTTTCATGAGGCCCACAGCCAGCAGTCACAGGACATGGTCCTGCTAAGCAGAGGGCCTGTACCAGCCTCAGGACTCCCTTGGCTTTGCAGTCATCTGCTCCAGGATCCAGCCCCACTCACCAGTTGGTCAGCAGCCTCTGCACATGGCTGGGCCATGCATCACACTGGCCCAGGGGTCTGCCCTATCTACCAGGATACCTGCAGTTGTTGGCCGCATTGCAACAGAAAGGCTGAATTGGTCCCACAGGAGGAACTGCTAAAACAGCTCTGGTAGTCAGAGGGAATGAGTTGCTAGGACCCATAGGACATCTCCTACATAAGGCCACTTCTCTAAGACTGGGAAACACAACTAACCTGCCTAATATATAAAAATAAATACAGAGAATTAGGAAAGAGGAAGCCACAGAAGACTATGTACCAAACAAAAGCACAAGAAAATAATCCTCAGGAAAATAACAAAACTAAGTGGAGATAAACAATCTAGCTAATAAAAAGTTCAAGGTAATGATCATAAAGATGCTCAATGGCCTCAGGAGAAAAATGGGTGAAAACAGTGAGGATTTTAACAAAGAATTAGAAAACATAAAGAAGAACCAAGCAGCTGAAAAATACACATTTATAACAAAAATTAATATTATAATAGGATGAATCAACAGTTGATTTGATAATACAGAGGAATAGATCAGAGAACTGAATGTCAGAACAGTTGAAGTCACTTAAGTCAAACAGAAAAGAGAAAACATTTTTTAAGGTATGGTTGCTCTAAGAGACTTCTGGGACATCATGCATATTAGCATTCACATTGTAGGGATAATGTGAGAAGGAAAAGAGAGAAAGGCACAGAGCAAGAACAAGACAAGGATGTCCAAACTTACCACTTTTATTCAATGTAGTATTAAAAGTCCCAGCCACATAAGCAAATAATAAAAATACATTTAAAAACTCCAAATTGAAAGGAAGAAGTAAACATGTCTATATAGGTCAAATGACATAAATCTATATAGAGAAAATCCTTAATGAGACACCAAAGAAACTATCAGAACTAAAATATGAATTCAGTAACACTGCAGGATAAAAAATTAATATACAGAAATGTGTTGATTCTTTATACATTAATAATAATCAGGAAGAGAACTAAGAAAATAATCCCATTTACAATTACATCAAAAAGAATAAAATACCCAGGAGTAAATCTAAGCAAGGAGATGAGGGTTTGATCCCTGGGTTGGGAAGATCCCCTGGAGAAGGCGATGGCAAGCCACTTCAGTATTCTTGCCTGGGGAATTCAATGGACAGAGAAGCCTGGCAGGCTACAGTCAATGGGGTAGCAAGGAGTCGGACATGACTGTGCAACTAAAACATAAATAAATCTAAACAAAGAGGTGAAGACCTGGACTCGGAAAACTATGACACTAATGACAGAAACTGAAGATAACACAAACAAATAGAAAGATTGATACCATGCTCATGGATTGGAAGAATTAATATTGTTAAAATGACCATAATACCAGAGGCAATCTAAATATTCAAAAGATTACTATCAAAATACCAATATATGTTTTCACAGAACCAGAACAAATAATTCTAAAATTTGTATGGAAACATCAGTTCAGTTCAGTAGCTCATTCGTGTCCGACTCTTTGCGACCCCAAGAATGGCAGCATGCCAAGCCTCTCTGTCCATCTCCAACTCCCAGAGTTCCCCAAACTCATGTGCATTGAGTCAGTGACGCCATCCAGCAATCTCATCATCTGTTGTCCCCTTCTCCTCCTGCCCCCAATCCCTCCCAGCATCAGGGTCTTTTCCAATGAGTCAACTCTTCTGATGAGGTGGCCAAAGTATTGGAGTTCCAGCCTCAGCATCAGTTCTTCCAATGAACACCCAGGACTGGTCTCCTTTAGGATGGTTGGACTGGTTGGATCTCCTTGAAGTCCAAGGGTCTCTCAAGAGTCTTCTCCAACACCACAGTTCAAAAACATCAATTTTTTAGCGCTCAGCTTTCTTCACTGTCCAACTCTCACATCCATACATGACCACTGGAAAAACCATAGCCTTGACTACATGGACCTTTGTTGGCAAAGTAATATCTCTGCTTTTTAATATACTATCTAAGTTGGTTATAACTTTCCTTCCAAGGAGTAAGAATCTTGTAATTGCATGGCTGCAATTACCATCTGCAGTGATTTTGGAGCACAGAAAAATAAAGTCTGATACTGTTTCCACTGTTTCCCCATCTATTTCCCATGAAGTGATGGGACCGGATGCCATGATTTTAGTTTTCTGAATGTTGAGCTTTAAGCCAACTTTTTCACTCTCCTCTTCCACTTTCATCAAGAGGCTTTTTAGTTCCTCTTCACTTTCTGCCATAAGGGTAGTGTCATCTGCATATCTGAGGTTATTGATATTTCTCCCAGAAATCTTGATTCTAGATTGTGCTTCTTCCAGCCCAGCATTTCTCATGATGTACTCTGCATATAAGTTAAATAAGCAGGCTGACAATATACAGCCTTGACCTACTCCTTTCCCTGTTTGGAACCAATCTGTTGTTCCATGTCCAGTTCTAACTGTTGCTTCCTGATCTGCATATAGGCTTCTCAAGAGGCAGGTCAGGTGGTCTGGTATTCCCATCTCTTTCAGAATTTTCCACAGTTTATTGTGATCCACACAGTCAAAGGCTTTGGCATAGTCAATAAAGCAGAAATAGATGTTTTTCTGGAACTCTCTTGCTTTTTCAATGATCCAGTGGATGCTGACAGTTTGATTTCTGGTTCCTCTGACTTTTCTAAAACCAGCTTGAATATCTGGAGATTCACAGTTCACTTATTGCTGAAGCCTGGCTTGGAGAATTTGGGCATTACTTACTATCCTGTGAGATGAGTGTAATTGTGTGGTAGTTTGAGCATTCTTAGGCATTACCTTTCTTTGGGATTGGAATGAAAATTGACCTTTTCCAGTCTTGTGGCCACTGCTGAGTTTTCCAAATTTGCTGGCATACTGAGTGCAGCACTTTCACAACATCATCTTTTAGGATTTGAAATAGCTCAACTGGAATTCCGTCATCTCCAATAGCTTTGTTTGTAGTGATGTTTTCTAAGGCCCACTTGACTTCACATTCCAGGATGTCTGGCTCTAGGTCAGTGATCACACCACCATGATTATCTGGGTCGTGAAGATCTTTTTTGTACAGTTCTTCTATGTATTCTTGCAACCTCTTCTTAATATCTTCTGCTTCTGTTAGGTCCATAACATTCTGTCCTTTTTCGAGCCCATCTTTGCATGAAATGTTCCCTTGGTATCTCTACTTTTCTTGAAGAGATCTCTAGTATTTCCCATTCTGTTGTTTTCCTCTATTTCTTTGCATTGATCGCTGAGGAAGGCTTTCTTTTCTCTCCTTGCTAGTCTTTAGAACTCTGCATTCAGATGCTTATATCTTTGCTTTCTCCTTTGCTTTTGCTTCTCTTTTTTTCTCGCTATTTTTAAGGCCTCCTCAGACAGCCATTTTGCTTTTTTGCACTTCTTTTCCATGGGGATGGTCTTGATCCCTGTCTCCTGTACAATGCCACGAACCTCCATCTATAGTTCCTCAGGTACTCTTGCCTATCAGATCTAGTCCTTTAAATCTATTTCTCACTTCCACTGTATAATCATAAGGGATTTGATTTAGGTCATACCTGAATGGTCTAGTGGTTTTCCCTACTTTCTTCAGTTTAAGTTTGAATTTGGCAATAAGGAGTTCATGATCTGAGCTATAGTCAGCTCCCGGTCTTGTTTTTGCTGACTGTATAGAGCTTCTCCATCACTGGCTACAAAGAATATAGTCAATCTGATTTTGGTGTTGACCATCTGGTGATGTCCATGTGTAGAGTCTTCTCTTGTGGTGTTGGAACAGGGTATTTCCTATGACCAGTGCCTTATCTTGGCAAAACTTTATTAGCCTTTGCCTTGTTTATATGGAAACATACAAATACAAATTTGCAGGGAAACATACAAATACAAATTTGTAGGGAAACATAGAAGTACCTAAATATCCAAATTATCTTGAGAGAGAAGAACAAAGTTGAAGGTATCACACTTTGATTTCAAACAATTATATGAAGTTATAGTAATTAAAAGAGTATGGTAAAAATAAATAAATAAAATACTTTGGTACTGGCACAAAAATATAGACACACTAGATCAAGAGAACAGAATAGAGAGCTCAGAAAAAAACTCACAGGTATATGGTCAATTAATCTATGATAAAGGAGCCAAGAATATACAATGGGGGAAAGACAGTATTATTAATAAACAGTGTTGGAATAACTTGTGAGTTACATACAAAAGAATCAACCTGGATTACTTTCTCACACCGTGTAAACTCATAATAGACTAAAGACTTAAATGTAAGATCTGAAATCATAAAAAGTATAACTTTTTTAGACTGATGCTCTTTGACATGAGTCTTCAGCTCAGTTCAGTTCAGTTTGTCAGTCATGTCTGACTCTTTGCAACCCCATGGATTGCAGCATGCCAGGCCTCCCTGTCCATCACCAACCTCCAGAGTTTACACAAACTCATCCAACCATCTCATCCTCTGTCGTCCCCTTCTCCTCCTGCCCCCAATCCCTCCCAACATCAGGGTCTTTTCCAGTGAGTCAGTTCTTCACATCAGGTGGCCAAAGTATTAGAGTTTCACCTTCAACATTAGTCCTTCCAAAGAATATTCAGGACTGATTTCCTTTAGGATGGACTGGATGGATTTCCTTGTAGTCCAAGGGACTCGCAAGATTCATCTCCAACACCACAGCTCAAAAGCATCAATTCTTCAGTGCTCAGCTTTCTTTATAGCCCAACTCTCATATCCATACATGACTACTGGAAAAATTATAGCCTTGACTAGATGGACCCTTGTTGGCAAAGTAGTGTCTCTCCTTTTTAATATTCTGTCTAGGTTGGTCATAACTTTTCTTCCAAGGAGCAAGTGTCTTTTAATTTCATGGCTGCAGTCACCATCTGCAGTGACTTTGTAGCACCCAAAAATAGTCTGTCACTGTTTCCACTTTGTCCATCTATTTGCCATGAAGTGATGCGACCAGATGCCATCATCTTAGTTTTCTGAATGTTGAATTTTAAGCCAACTTTTTCACTCTCCTCTTTCACTTTCATCAAGAGGCTCGTTAGTTCTTCTTCACTTTCTGCCATAAGGGTGGTATCATTGGCATGTCTCAGGTTATTGATATTTCTCCCAGAAATCTTGATTCTAGTTTGTGCTTCATCTAGCCCAGTGTTTCTCATGATGTACTCTGCATGTAAGTTAAATAAGCAGGGTGACAATATACAGCCTTGATGTACTCCTTTCCCGATTTGGAACCAGTCTCTTGTTCCATGTCCGAGTTCTAACTGTTGCTTCCTGACCTGCATACAGATTTCTCAAGAGCCAGGTCAGGTGGGCTGGTATTCCCATCTCTTTAAGAATTTTCCACAGTTTGTGGTGACCCACACAGTCAAAGGCTTTGGCATAGTCAATAAAGCAGAAGTAGATGTTTTTCTAGAACTCTCTTGCTTTTTCGATGATCCAACAGATGTTGGCAATTTGATCTCTAGTTCTTCTGTCTTTTCTAAAGCCAACTTGAGCATCTGTAAGTTCATGGTTCACGTACTGTTGAAGCCTGGCTTGGAGAATTTTGAGCAGTGTGAGATGAGTGCGATTATGCAGTAATTTGAGCATTCTTTGGCATTGCCATTCTTTGGGATTGGAATGAACTGACCTTTTCCAGTCCTGTGGCCACTGCTGAGTTTTCCAAATGTGCTGGCATATCTTAGCAATATATTTTTGGCTGTGTTTCTTCCCAGGTGTCTAATGGTAAAGAATCTGCCTGCAATGGAGGAGACACAGGAGATGTGGATTCGATCCCTGGGTTGGGAAGATCTCCTGGAGGAGGAAATGGCAACCCACTCCAATATTCTTGCCTGGAAATTTCCATGGACAGAGGAGCCTGGTGGGCTGCAGTTCATTGGATTACGAAGAGTCGGACACAACTGAGCATGCATACATGATACATGAGCAATGAAAACAAAACCAAAAATAAATCAATGGGATTACATCAAACTAACAAAACTTTTGCACAACAAAGAAAACTACAACAGATGAAAAATCAGCTAACTGAAGAGGAGAATATATTTGCAAATTATATAGTCAATAAAATCTTAGGATCCAATACATCCCTGGAGAAGGGCATGGCAACCCACTCCAGTATTCTTGCCTGGAGAATCCCTTGGGGAGAGGAACCTGGCAGGCTACCATCGATGGCATAACAAAAGAGTTAGACACAACTGTAGTGACTTAGCACAGCACATCCAATACATACAAATAAGTTATACATTTGAACATCATAAAAACAAAGAACCCAGTTAAAAAAAGGGGAGAGGAACTGAATACTTTCTCAAGAACAACTTACAGATGCTCAACAGGCATATGAAAAAATACTCAGCTTTCTGAACACTAATATTCAGGAAAATGCAAATCAAAATTTCATTGAGATACCACCTCACACCTGTCAGAATGGCTATCATCAAAGAGATGACAAATAAGCATTGGCAAGGATGTTGAGAAAGGGCAGCACTCCTGCACTGTCAGTGGGAACATAACTGGTGCAGCCTCTATGGAGTAAGAAGGTTCCTCAAAATATTAAAAAGAGAATTACCATATGATCCAGCAATTCTATTTTTCAGTATCTATCTATCTATATATATATATGCTTTCCATATTTTATTGTAGCATTATTTATAATAGCCAACATATAAAAGCAACAGAAGTTCCCATCAATAGACAAATGGATAAAGAAGATGTGGCAGGTATATACAAATGTTTGTGTATATACATACATACACACAAGGGAATTTTACTCAGCCATTAAAAAAATGAAATCTTGCCATTTGTGACAACATGGATGCATCTAGAGGGTATTATGCTGTGTGAAATTATACAAAGACAAATATGACATGATTTCACTTGCATATTAAATCTAAGGAACAAAACAGAAAGAATGAAAATAGGCTAATAGATACAGAGAACAAACCAGTAGTTGCCAGAAGAGAGGAAGTTTGAGGAGGGTAGGCATACGAGCTGACAAAGATTAGGTGACAGAGATATGCATAATGGGTGACAGAGATAGGTATAAAAGGTGAAGGAGATTAAGAGGCAAAAACCTTCAGTTACATAATAAATACATAATAAATAAGTTATAAATGTATATATATATATATATAGGGGCTGGTGGACTACAGTCCATGGGATGGCAAAGAGTGGGACATGACTGAGTGACTATAGATAAAGTGTTAGTCATTCAGTCGTGTGTGACTCTGCAATCCCATGGTCTGTAGCCCACCAGGCTCTTCTGCCCATGGAATTCTCCAGGCAAGAATGCTGGAATGAACTGCCATTCCCTTCTCCAGGGGATTTTCCTGACCCAGGGATCGAACCTGGGTCTCTTGCATTGCAGGCAGATTCTTTACTATCTGAATCACCAGTGAAGCCTGTATGTATATATGTGTGTGTGTATATATATCCTGGAGAAGGAAATGGCAACCCACTTCAGTATTCATGCCTGGAAAATCCCATGGACTGAGGAGCCTGGTAGGCTACAGTCCATGGGGTCATAAAGAGTCGGACATGACTGAGTGACTTTATATATATATATATATATTTAGCATAAAGATATACCAAATATAAAGATCACCTCAGATATGCAGATGACACTATCCTTATGGCAGAAAGCAAAGAGGAACTGAAGATCCTTTTGATGAAAATGAAAGAAGACAGTGAAAAAGCTGGCTTAAAACAGTCAAAAAATAAAGATCTATTTGCCAAAAAATAAATAAAGATCTATTTGCCAAAAAATAAAGATCTATTTGATCTTCACTTCATGGCAAATAGATGGTCCCATCACTTCATGGTAAATAGATGGGGAAACAATGGAAACTGTGACAGACTTTATTTTCTTGGGCTCCAAAATCACTGTAGTTGGTAACTTCAGCCATGAAATTAAAAGATGCTAGCTCCTTGGAAGAAAAGCTATGACAAACCTGGAGACCATATTAAAAAGCAGAGACATTACTTTGCCAACAAAGGTCCATCTAATCAAAGCTATAGTTTTTCCAGTAGTCATGTATGCATGCGAGAGTTGGACCCTAAAGAAAGCTGAGCACTGAAGAATTGATGCTTTTTAACTGTGATGTTGGAGAAGACTCTTGAGAGTCCCTTAGACTGCAAGGAGATCAAACCAGTCAATCCTAAAGGAAATCAGTCCTGAATATTCACTGGAAAGATTGATGCTGAAACTCCAGTGTTTTGGCCACCTGATGAAAATAACTGACTCATTAGAAAAGACCCTGATGCTGGGAATGATTGAAGGCAGAAGAAGAAGGGGATGACAGAGGATGAGATAGTTGGATGGCATGAGTTGGAGCAATCTCCAGGAGTTAGTGATGGACGGGGAAGCCTGGTGTGCTGCAATCCATAGGGTTGCAAAGAGTCGACATGACTGAGCAACTGAACTGAACTGAATTGATAGCATTAAGAACTTTGTCAATAATGATGTAATAACTTTGTATGAGACACATGGCTACTACACTTAGGGTGATTATTTTATAATATAGGCAAATGTCAAATATTTACATAGTATACCTGAAACTAATATTGTATATCAACTATATTTCATTTTTTTAATGTATGCACACATTAGCTAAAAACAAGATTATATCCATGTCCAAGTATCCCAGTATGTCATAGAGAATAGCAACCCAACCTTGCTGTCCGACTCTTTGCGACCCCATGGACTGTAGCCTATCAGGCTCCTCCGTCCATGGGATTTTTCTGGCAAGAGTGATGGAGTGGATTGCCAATTCCTTTTCCAGGGGATCTTCCAGATCCAGGGATCGAACCCAGGTCTCCCGCATTGCAGGCAGACGCTTGACCGTCTGAGCCACCAGGCAAGCCACATAATACATGCTGCTGCTGCTGCTAAGTCGCTTCAGTTGTTGTCCAACTCTGTGCGACCTCATAGACGGCAGCCCACCAGGCCCCACAGTCCCTGAGATTCTCCAGGCAAGAACACTGGAGTGGGTTGCCATTTCCTCCTCCAATGCATGAAAGTGAAAAGTGAAAGTGAAGTCGCCCAGTCGTGTCCAACTCTTAGCGATCCCACGGACTGCAGCCTACCAGGCTCCTCCATCCATGGGATTTTCCAGGCAAGAGTACTGGAGTGGGTTGCCATTGCCTTCTCCGTATGCAAATGTCAAATAATTATATAGTATACCTGAAACTAATATTGTATATCAACTATATTTCATTTTTTTTAATGTATGCACACATTAGCTAAAAACAAGCTTATATCCATGTCCAAGTATCCCAGTATGTCATAGAGAATAGCAACCCAACCTTGCTGGTCTTTGCCTCCCAGGGTCAGCAGGAAGCATTGTTGAATAGAGAGATCCCCCAGCGGGCCAGTCAATGCCTGGCAGCGTTGAGCTTCTAGAGGAAGGGGCTTGCTAACCACTTTAGCTGCCTTGGCCTCTTAAAACTGAGGTTAGCATATTGAGACTGGCCAGGAGGGAAAAGTATCATCTGTTATCTGTAAATTCTTTGGCTTTGATTCAGTTAGGAGCTTTTAATGCCAGCATATTGTGGCTTTAAGGTTTAATTAAAGAGATTAACATAACAAATCCAGGAAACAGATAACCATATTACATGGCTTTGGGTTTACCAGTAGAACATAAAAAATTAAGATAATTTGATTTCCTGCCTTTGGTAAAAATTTTCTGAGATATATGCTAGACTACGCACACAAAAGCCAGTGAGCAGACAATAGCCTGAACCAAATGTTCAGTATAGAAACTACCAGAACATGTGTGAACTTGTGTTGATCAATACTACTAATTTTTAGTAACTACAAAAATATACTACATCCTAAATGTAGTAGATACTAATAAATATGTTTCTCTGTAACTGGTTTAGCTGAGAATTTTCAGGCAAGTGAAGAAGCTAAAACCTCAGTTAAAGTTTTATTTTTTTCCCCAAATATAGTCCCACTATTTTATGTTGG
This sequence comes from Bos indicus, assembly GCF_029378745.1. Classification (NCBI taxonomy): domain Eukaryota; kingdom Metazoa; phylum Chordata; class Mammalia; order Artiodactyla; family Bovidae; genus Bos; species Bos indicus. The sequence goes on along the minus strand of NC_091776.1, from coordinate 21,415,100 downwards.
CAGTATAAATACATAGCAGGAATGGATGAAGCAGTGTCTATTGCTATCAGCATAAATGGCTAAAGGCTTCTTCAGGGGTTAATGGAGAGCATATCTATAGGAGCAATTTATGTTTTCAAAACTTGCCTATTAGGTGAAAGTGCTTCTGCAGCTGACAAGTGAGTTTCAGGGTGCAGTATACTATCCAGGGTCTTTGCCAGATAAGCAAGCCACACATCAAGAGGTGATCTAAGCTTTGGGGGCATATATCCTCTTCATCTCAATCCAGCATTTCATATAGTATGAAGATAGATTTGTGACAGAGGCAAAGGTAAAACTGTACCCTTTCCAATGTTATTTGGCTCAAATACATTCAGGTTTTCATGGATTTCACTTACTTTTATAAATAATATTGCAAATATAATAATATTGCAAATAGTACTATAATTTTATAAATAATATGGCAAAGATATATATAAATAATATTGCTTGTATAAATAACACATGCAATTGATTTATCATTTTCACTCAAAATCTTGGCCTCTGGAGGAGAAAAATTCAATCCGGGGCCAGAGACGAGGCTTGATCGCTCAGAACATTGAAATAAGTTACATTTATTTGGAGATTTTCTTCAATCCCAGTTGATAGTAAAGGGATTCACTGCAACCTCAAACAACTATATAATTGTGCACCTAGATGGTTCTGAGGGCTTCCCTGGTGACTCAGCTGGTAAGGAATCTGCCTGCAATGCAGGAGACCTGGGTTCAATCCCTGGGTTGGAAAGATTCCCCTGGGGAAGGTGAGAGAGTCATTTCCTAGGCAGGTTGATAAGAAGTCTAGGGGACCTCAAGGAGAAAGGGGTCTGGAGTTCTCCAAGGAGGAAGAAACGACAAACTGTTTTGTCCCTCTACATTCCTTAGGATTATATAACAATGATGTATCCTGCTTGAGGACAGTCTCTGGAAAAAACCTTATGGCTAATCCTGTTATCTTAAGGTGTAAATTATGGGCTTAGGTCTATACAACCTCCAGACATTTTTTTGATTCATTGTACTAACTAATTAGAGAGTATATAATTCCATTGGTAACACTAGCAAAGAGGTACTCTTTATGCCCCCTTCTGATGCCTATGTCAGAAGCTTTCTCTAACTCCTTTATATTTTAATAAAACTTTATTACACAAAAGCTCTGAGCGATCAAGCCTCGTCTCTGGCCCCGGATTGAATTTTTCTCCTCCAGAGGCCAATAATCCCAGTGTCTTTGTGTGGTTCAGCAACAACCTTTCAAAGGGAAAAGCTACCCACTCTAGTATTCTGGCCTAGAGACTTCCATGGACTGTATAGTAGTTTGGGTTGCAAAGATTTGGACATGACTAAGTGAGAATTGGACTGTGAATAAGGCTGAGCGCCGAAGAATTGATGCTTTTGAACTGTGGTGTTGGAGAAGACTCTTGAGAGTCCCTTGGACTGCAAGGAGATCCAACCAGTCCATTCTGAGGGAGATCAGCCCTGGGATTCCTTTGGAAGGAATGATGCTAAAGCTGAAACTCCAGTACTTTGGCCACCTCATGCGAAGAGTTGACTCATTGGAAAAGACTCTGATGCTGGGAGGGATTGGGGGCAGGAGGGGAAGGGGCTGACAGAGGATGAGATGGCTGGAAGGCATCACTGACTCGATGGATGTGAGTCTGAGTGAACTCCGGGAGTTGATGATGGACAGGGAGGCCTGGCGTGCTGCAATTCATGGGGTCGCAAAGAATCAGACACGACTGAGCGACTGAACTGAATTGAACTGAACTGAAGTGACTAAGCACACTGAATATTCCGTACTTTTCAAACTAACATTATTTGCTATATATCTTAGGAGACAATGGTCCACAGTTCAAGCAGAGGTTTTTCAGATTATTCGCTTTGTGATAAAATATTTTCTGCCTGGGATTACAACAGGAAGAATAAATGAAAGAAACTGCCATCTGTGGAGACTTTTCTAGTCTCCCCTCTAGGACACACTTAAAATATATTGATGATGACATGTTTCTTCTTGATTCATCAGGAAGAAATCAATCTAAAGTGCTGTTACTGAAAAACGAACTCATATTCTCAGTTTTAAGATGAGGTAATGCTGAATGACAGAAGCTTTTGGTGACTGAAACCAACAAAGAAGAAAATTCAGGGAATTTTAGGGAAATTTACAGGAGTATGCATTGTAAATTAGAGTATTAAAGTGAACATCATTGACTACTGTAGGAGGATTTGGGTTGCAAAGAGCAGAAAGAAGAACCAAGTGGACTTAAATAATCAAGGAAATTATTGGCTAATGTAATTGCCTAGCAATTACAATTTCTTGGCAAAGGTTTGTCTGTAATTCAAAAAATTTTACTTATCCTCCATTTACTTCCCTTACTTCCTGGGTTTACTGCCACTGGACAAGATCTTTCCTCCCATTACTTAGAAGGTTATGAGCTGCCAATAAGGCAATATGCTTCTGTGTTCATGTACAGCTAAAAAGGGGTCATTGGTTTTCAAAGACCTTCGGGAAGAGTCCTGATGATTGCCTTGAGATTAACCTAGGACATGTGCAGGAATCTGGAATAATTGCATTGGATAAGAGTAACATCAATTATATTCATTATGCTTCCACTCTTAGAGCTGGGGTTTGACCAGTTTAATGCAAATTAAAGTATCTTTAAATAGAAAAGATAATTTCCCAAACAAAACTTGCCTTGCTTTCCAAAAGATGCAGATGTAGTGAATAATTGATGTTTGTCACTTAACTCTGCAAATATTCACTGAATGAAATGACATTGTTTACCCTGATTCTATGTCCACTTTCTCACTACAAATTTTGTAGCCTAAAAACAAGTATTTACTATTTCTGTTTAAAGATAAACTAAGGCATATTAATATTTTCAAGAGTTTGAGTAAAAATTAACTCCTGTTGTGCAGCATCCAAGCTATCAGACAGGAAAAGAGCTTTGAAGAACTATACAAAATACAGACTTTTATAAGCAAAAGGAAGAGGGAATGAATAATGAGTTGAAACAAAAAAGGGTTTGGTTATTGTAAGGTTACTTTTCTTTAGGGAATGGCAGGAGTCTATCAGGCAAATTATCTAACTAGTGCTGATCAGGCAATTCCTGACTGTTTAAGATTCCATTTCTGGGAAACCTGAAACTGTAATTAAGTTAAATCTCAGTTTGACTTCCCTTGTGGCTCAGCAGGTAAAGAACCTGCCTGCAATTCAGGAGACCTGGGTTCGATCCCTGGGTTGGGAAGATGCCCTGGAAAAGGGAAAGACTACCCACTCCAGTATTCTGGCCTAGAGAATTCCATAGACTGTATAGTCTATGGGGGTCACAAAGAGTCGGACACCACTGAGCAACTTTCACTTTCACTTCGGTGATGTAAGGCTTATGTAACTCCCTTTGGGGACTGTAGTCTTGGTTTGTAACTGCTCACTTTTCTGAAGTTAGTGGAATGTCTAGTTTGCCATTGTGCTTAGAATAACACAATTGAAATCAAAGTCAAGTGTTGGCCAGGCTTTTGCCTCTGGGGTTTTCTGGGGGAAATCTGCTCACAAATCATTCCTGTATGTTGGCAGAATTCACTTCTTTGTGATGATAAAATGCAAATCCTGTCTTCCTGCTGCCTGAAGGTTGGAGGTCATTCTCAGCTTCTAGCCTCAAGTTTAAGTTCCTTTTCTCATGATTCCTTCTGGTTGTAAGCCAGCAGTGGCTCAGTGAAATATGCTGGTGCTTCAAATCTCTGACTTGCTCTTCAGCAACTATCCCAAGAAAAACTCTCCTTTTAAAGGCTGATAGGACCATATCAGAAGGAAGCTGGCTTCCCTGGTGGCTCAGCGGTGAAGAATCCACCAGCAATGTAGGACACTTCCTGCAATGCACAAGCTGCGGGTTCAATCCCTGGGTCAGGAAGATCCCCTGGAAGAGGAAATGGCAATCCATTCCAGTATTCTTGCCTGGGAAATCCCATGGACTGGCAGACTACAGTCCATGATGTCACAAACAGTCGGACATGACTTAAGGACTAAACAATAACGGTGACCAGATCAGGCCTACCCAGGAAAATCTATCTTAAAGTCAACTATGTCACTAGAACATAGCCTAATCCTGGGAGCAAAGCCCATCATATTCAGCTAAGGGGCTATTCAGGACATAAACCAGAAAGAGAAGGAGGCCTTTGGGGAAATCTTAGAATTCTAATACATCCACCTAATTACTTTTGGCCTAAAAACCGATCTCTTAAACAAGTTTTACACATTTATCCACTTTAGAAAAGTAATTTCAATTATTATGCCAGGTGTATTTTAGGTATGTCAATTAATTATCATTCATGTTTCGTAATTAGGGCCTTTGAATCTGGTGATTAAATTTATAAATTATTTTTTCTGAATCTATAATCTGATGAATCAACCAAAGAGTGATTCGCTTCTGAATCTCTCTTGAAATGGTCAGTCACCACCTCATTCCTGATAACCACAAATTGCTTAATTTGTATAGAGAAGGGGAAAAAATGTAACACTAGTTTGTTTCCTCCTGCCACTTAAGGAGAGAGAAAAAAACGTCTGACACTTGCAGCCTATTTCCTCCCATTGGAGACCTGCGGCCTTCCTGTCTGTTACCTCTCATTAGGTTGAATCTTCTGTACTCCATTCAGATCAGATCAAATCAGATCAGTCGCTCAGTCGTGTCCGACTCTTTGCGACCCCATGAATCACAGCACGCCAGGCCTCCCTGTCCATCACCAACTCCCGGAGTTCACTCAGACTCACATCCATCGAGTCCGTGATGCCTTCCAGCCATCTCATCCTCTGTCGTTCCCTTCTCCTCCTGCCCCCAATCCCTCCCAGCATCAGAGTCTTTTCCAATGAGTCAACTCTTCGCATGAGGTGGCCAAAGTACTGGAGTTTCAGCTTTAGCATCATTCCTTCCAAAGAAATCCCAGGGCTGATCTCCTTCAGAACGGACTGGTTGGATCTCCTTACAGTCTAAGGGACTCTCAAGAGTCTTCTCCAACACCACAGTTCAAAAGCATCAATTCTTTGGCGCTCAGCCTTCTTCACAGTCCAACTCTCACATCCATACATGACCACTGGAAAAACCATAGCCTTGACTAGACGAACCTTTGTTGGCAAAGTAATGTCTCTGCTTTTGAATATGCTATCTAGGTTGGTCATAACTTTCCTTTCAAGGAGTAAGCGTCTTTTAATTTCATGGCTGCAACCACCATCTGCAGTAATTCTGGAGCCCAGAAAAATAAAGTCTGACACTGTTTCCGCTGTTTCCCCATCTATTTCCCATGAAGTGGTGGGACTGGATGCCATGATCTTCGTTTTCTGAATGTTGAGCTTTAAGCCAACTTTTTCACTCTCCTCTTTCACTTTCATCAAGAGGCTTTTGAGTTCCTCTTCACTTTCTGCCAGAAGGGTGGTGTCATCTGCATATCTGAGGTTATTGATATTTCTCCCGGCAATCTTGATTCCAGCTTGTGTTTCTTCCAGTCCAGCGTTTCTCATGATGTACTCTGCATATAAGTTAAATAAACAGGGTGACAATATACAGCCTTGATGTATTCCTTTTCCTATTTGGAACCAGTCTGTTGTTACATGTCTAGTTCTAACTGTTGCTTCCTGACATGCATACAAATTTCTCAAGAGGCAGATCAGGTGGTCTGGTATTCCCATCTCTTTCAGAATTTTCCACGGTTCATTGTGATCCACACAGTCAAAGGCTTTGGCATAGTCAATAAAGCAGAAATAGATGTTTTTCTGGAACTCTCTTGCTTTTTCCATGATCCAGCGGATGTTGGCAATTTGATCTCTGGTTCATCTGCCTTTTCTAAAACCAGCTTGAACATCAGGAAGTTCACGGTTCACATATTGCTGAAGCCTGGCTTGGAGAATTTTGAGCATTACTTTACTAGCGTGTGAGATGAGTGCAATTGTGCGGTAGTTTGAACATTCTTTGGCATTGCCTTTCTTTGGGATTGGAATGAAAACTGACCTTTTCCAGTCCTGTGGCCACTGCTGAGTTTTCCATTTGCTGGCATATTGAGTGCAGCACTTTCACAGCATCTTCTTTCAGGATTTGGAATAGTTCAACTGGAATTCCATCACCTCCACTAGCTTTGTTCGTAGTGATGCTTTCTAAGGCCCACTTGACTTCACATTCCAGGATGTCTGGCTCTAGGTCAGTGATCACACCATTGTGATTATCTGGGTCATGAAGATCTTTTTTGTACTCCATTATCTCCCCATTTACACCAAAATTTGCTAGTTACTCAAATACTATGTATTTATAAAAATAAATTCCATATGCAAAGCCTTGTTTAAAAAGGTCATTTAAATAGGTGGGGTGAATATAAAAGCTTATGATAAAAAAAAGGATATTTATGATGCTACTGTGAATATGATTAAATTGAAATAGTGAAGCTTTTAATATATAACAATAGCTAAAATAATGTATCTTATTATGAAATTTTCATATATTCTCAGAGTTGCCCCCACTTCTTTTCCTTAGTTAGTTTACCAAAGGATTTAATGACATATAAGATGTCAAAGATAAACTCAATTAACTTCACCCTTAATTCATACTTTTCCATAATTTACTTTCAATGTTAACAGCTTTCTCTAGTGTTTCCTTTTTTGACTTCTGCTCTTTATATTCAATAGTAAAGGGTTGAATCCCTCTGAGAGCCTGATAAAAATCCATTGATCTTCATCCCATAGAAATATGTATATGGGAATATATGCACATACATACAACATTTTGCTTTCAGTTCCTAGACTCACTGATCCCCTAAAACTATCTCCATTTTATATCTCAAGCTTTGCTATTTGCTTCTCCGAAAAGTTTTATATCCACACTCTCTCTCCTTTTTCAGAGCTCTCATCCTCACACTTCATTTACTGCAGTCATTTTCTTGCTCTTTCCAGACACTAGTGAATTCATACTCAATGCACCTTACACATAAATAAGGTTAAACTTTTTTTCTCAAAAAAACGCTTTCAATATATTCATTTACTCAAGTCTCCCTCTCTTATTTTAATCCTCATTCTTTTCATCTAAACTTACAAAGGCCCTTTTCATCTCTTTTCCTTAAACTTACTGCCTTATCCTGTCCCCTAATTACTGGTTGAGGAAAATACTAAAGCAAGTGTTTTCCTGGCTTCAACTAAATCCAAATACTTTCTTCTAAGAGAAATTGGCTTCTTCCTGCTGTCTGCACGCCTTTCTTTGCAGGGGACTTCATAGACACCGTCAGTGCCCTAGCTTCAGCTATCTGCCCTCCTGCAGTAAGTTTATTTGGCATGTGTGCGTATATGCTGTTAATATTAATCTCAAACAATTTTTAATCTGTTCATTTTCTCCATTGCCGCACTGTAAAGTCAAAAGGAAAATAGGTCCTGTGTCCATTGTATCTGTCCCTCTATCTTGCCTTCTCTCCCACTTTTAATTAAGAGTATTAGGTTGTCTGTAAAAGCACATGTACACAAGTAGCTAAACAGTGCCCATGTGCATGTTCTGTTGCTCTGTCATGTTGACTGCTTGTGACCCTCTGGACTGTAGCCCACTAGGCTACATGAGATTTCCCAGGCAAGAATTCTGGAGTGGGTTGCCATTTCCTCCTTCAGTGATCTCCCTGACCCAGGGATTGAACCAGCATCTCTTGTGTCTCCTGCATTGGTATGTGGATTCTTTCAGTGGAACCACCAGGAAACAGTTAAACAGTAGTAGTGAATAAAAAATAAGGCAATAATTTATATTTCCAATATTAAGAAAAATTAATTTTAGTAGAACTATAACTTGAACTCTTGTTTTACTGTTAATTACCTTAAAATATTTTTCATGTAACACATTACTCAAAAACACATACAAGCATATTTATGCATGAGTGCTTGCATGCGTGCTAAGTCACTTCAGTTGTGTCCAACTCTTTGCTACCCTATGGACTACAGTCCTCCAGGCTCCTCTGTCCATGGAATTTCCCAGGTAAGAATACTAGAGTAGGTTGCAGCGCCCTCCTCCAGGGGATCTTCCTGACTCAGGGATTGAACCCACAGTTCTATGTCTCCTGCATTGGCAGGAAGCTTCTTTAGCACTGGCGCCACCTGGGAAGCCCACATTCATACATAAACAACTTCAAAAAATAAAATACATGGCAAACTAACACAGGAAATTTTCATTCTCTTTGACAAAATAAATGGAATGGGATAAGTTTTCAGAAGCTGCTTCTGAGAGGTTAACTCTCAGACAAAGCAATTCATTGATAAGGTACTTTAACAAATAAAATACCTCTTACCAATGTAAGAGAGGCAATATAGGAGAAAGGGATTAAAAGGTTCAAATGATTAAGTATAAAATAAGCTAAGAGGATATAGTGTACAACACAAAGAATATAGCAAATATTTGTAATAACTATTATAAAGTTATACAGTATAAACTTTAAAAATTGTGAATCACAGTATTATACATCTGTAATTCATATAATATTATACAACAACTACATGTCAGTAATAAATAAAAAATCCAAGATAGGAAGTAGAATTTTTGACCCTTTATTGTACTTAGATCCTGATGCCTGGTAACAAAATGGAGGGGAAAAAAAATCTTAAATCACATTAGTGTCTGCTGCTGCTAAGTCGCTTCAGTTGTGTCCGACTCTGTGCCACCCCATAGATGGCAGCCCACTAGGCTCTCTGTCCCTGGGATTCTCCAGGCAAGAACACTGGAGTGAGTTGCCATTTCCTTCTCCAATGCATGAAAGTGAAAAGTGAAAGTGAAGTCGCTCAGTCATGACCGACTCTTAGGAGCCCCATGGACTGCAGCCTACCAGGCTCCTCTGTCCATGGGACTTTCCAGGAAAGAGTACTGGAGTGGGGTGCCATCGCCTTCTCCAACATTAGTGTCTAGCACAGGAAAATAGTTACAGTTTCAAGAAGTTTTGCCATGAAAAGGCTTCAAAGATACAAAGTCTGGGACTGAGAGGAACTAGCAGAGGTTCCCAGGTTAGTCAAAAAAAAAGATGTCCTTTTCATTATAGGGGACTGGAATGCAAAAGTCGGAAGTTAGGAAACACTTGGTGTAACAGGCAAATTTGGCCTTGGAGTACAGAATGAAGCAGGGCAAAGACTAATAGAGTTTTGTCAAAAGAACACACTGGTCACAGCAAACACCCTCTTCCAACAACACAAGAGAAGACTCTACATGTGGACGTCACCAGATGGTCAATATCTAAATCACATTGATTATATTCTTTGCAGCCAAAAATGAAGAAGCTCTATACAGTCAGAAAAAACAAGACTGTGAGTTGACTATGGCTCAGATAATGAACTCCTTATTGCCAAATTCAGACAATTGAAGAAAGTAGGGAAAACCACTAGACCATTCAGGTAAGACCTAAATCAAATCCCTTATGATTATACAGTGGAATTCAGAAATAGATTCAAGGGATTAGATCTGATACACAGACTGCCTGAAGAACTACGGATGGAGGTTCATGATGTTGTACAGGAGACAGGGAGCAAGACCATCCCCAAGAAAAAGAAATGCAAAAAGCCAAATGGCTGTCTGAGGAGGCCTTACAAACAGCTGAGAAAAGAAGAGAACCAAAAAGCAAAGGAGAAAAGGAAAGATATTCCCATTTGAATACAAAGTTCCAAAGAATGGCAAGGAGAGATAAGAAAGCCTTCCTCAGTGATCAGTGCAAAGAAATAGAGGAAAACAATAGAATGGGAAAGACTAGAGATGCCCTCAAGAAAATTAGAGATACTAAGGGAACATTTCATGCAAAGATGGGCTAGATAAAGGACAGAAATGTTATGGACCTAACAGAAGCAGAAGATATTAAGAAGAGATGGCAAGAATATACAGAAGAACTATACAAAAAAGATCTTCACGACCCAGATAATCACCATGGTATTATCACTCACTGAGAACCAGACATCGTGGAATGTGAAGCCAAGTGGGCCTAAGGAAGCATCACTATGAAGAAAGCTAGTGGAGGTGATGGAATTCCAGTTGAGCTATTTCAAATCCTAAAAGATGATGCTGTGAAAGTGATGCACTCAATATGCCAGCAAATTTGGAAAACTCAGCAGTGGCCACAGGACTGGAAAAGGTCAGTTTTCATTCCAGTTCCAAAGAATGCTCAAACTACTGCACAATTACACTCATCTCACATGCTAGTAAAGTACTGCTCAAAATTCTCCAACCCAGTCTTCAACAGTATGTGAACCATGAACTTTCAGATGTTCTAGTTGGATTTAGAAAAGGCAAAGGAACCAGAGATCAAATTGCAAACATCCATTGGATCACCCAAAAAGCAAGAGAGTTCCAGAAAAACATCTATTTCTGCTTTATTGACTATGCCAAAGCCTTTGACTGTTTGGATCACCACAAACAGTGGAAAATTCTGAAAGAGATGGGAATACCAGACCTGCCTCTTCAGAAGTCTGTATGCAGGTCAGGAAGCAACAGTTAGAACTGGACATGGAACAACAGACTGGTTCCAAATAGGAAAAAGGAGTACATCAAGGCTGTATATTGCCACCCTGCTTATTTAACTTATATGCAGAGTACATCATGAGAAACGCTGGACTGGATGAAGTACAAGCTGGAATCAAGATTGCCAGGATAAATATCAATAACCTGAAACATGCCAATGACACCACCCTTATGGCAGAAAGCAAAGAAGAACTAAAGAGCCTCTTGATGAAAGTAAAAAAGGAGAGCAAAAAAGTTGGCTTAAAGTTCAACATTCAGACTAAGATCATGGGATTGGGTCCCATCACTTTATGGCAAATAGATGGAGAAATAGTGGAAATGGTGACAGACATTATTCTGGGGGACTTCAAAATCACTGCAGATAATGACTGCAGCCATGAAATTAAAAGACGATTGCTCCTTGAAAGGAAAGTTATGACCAACCTAGATAGCATATTAAAAAATAGGGACATTACTTTGCCAACAAAGTCCATCTAGTCAAAGTTTTGGTTTTTCCAATAGTCATGTATGGATGTGAGAGTTTGGCTATAAAGAAAGCTGAGCACTGAAGAATTGATGCTTTTGAACTGTGGTGTTGGAGAAGACTCTTGAGAGTCCCTTGGACTGCAAGGAGATCCAACCAGTGCATCCTAAAGGAGATCAGTCCTGAATATTCACTGGAAGGACTGATGCTGAAGCTGAAACTCCAATACTTTGGCCATCTGATGTGAAGAGCTGACTCACTGGAAAAGACCTTGATGCTGGGAAAGATTGAAGGCAGGAAAAGAAGGGGATGACAGAGGATGAGATGGTGGGATGGCATCACCGACTCAATGGACGTGAGTCTGAGTGAACTCCGGGAGTTGGTGATGGACAGGGAGGCCTGGTGACTGCAGTCCATGGGGTGGCAAAGAGTCGGACACGACTGAGCGACTGAATTGAAATGCTTTTACTGATTTATTATGGCTCTTTCCTTATGCCATGGTCCTTGGCTAGAGTTGAAAGAGGAACTCTGGCCAGTGGTCTTCTTGAATATAGATATGGTAGTAATGCACGGATGCACAGATTCTTCCCATAATTGTCTGGGAGGTATGTCAGTTCTCTGAATGACATCAGTAAAATCAATCTAGAATCAGTGCAGCTATCTGGAAATAGAAATACCTGCATGGATTATGGGGAGGAGCAGGTGGAGAACCTAGTCAAAATTTGCTTTAAAAGCAGCTGCTTCTGCTTTTCAATGCTGAAATCAAGAATTTGGGTGATTGAAGGGGAGAATAATTGTTATGCTATTAATTTGCAACCTAACTGTACCTTTAGGCTGGTGGCCTAAAGAAATATGTTATGTTTATGTTTATGTTTTAATTAGTATAGATTAGGCATTGTGGGAATTTAGAGTTTGTCAGCCAACACTGTAAGTGGCATTATGACAATCTGCCTTTGGAGGTGCTAAAAAACTATTCCCTTTAGAACAAGAGATTTCTTGCTCCCTTCTTCACATTGCACATAGAAAATTCCTTCTATTAGACTAATCTTGCCACAGAAAATGTTAGTTGATTAATTTAAAGAGTAGCTTTTTGGAAGCAGAGTAATGCCAGACATTATGTAGTTTAATTTGCTTCCCTTGCATTATCTGTAGGTTTTTAATTGAAATGCATGAGACAATATCAGTATTTAGCAGGGTTTGAATATGTTTAGCCTGAGTATGGGAGAAGGCAATAGCACCCCACTCAAATACTCTTGCCTCGAAAATCCCATGGACGGAGGAGCCTGGTGGGCTGCAGTCCATGGGGTTGCTAGGAGTCAGACACGACTGAGCAAATTCACTTTCACTTTTCACTTTCATGCACTGGAGAAGGAAATGGCAACCCACTCCAGTGTTCTTGCCTGTAGAATCCCAGGGATGGGAGAGCCTGGTGGGCTGCCGTCTATGGGGTTGCACAGAGTTGGACACGACTGAAACGACTTAGCAGCAGCAGCCTGAGTATGTTTAAATGTTAGTCTCCTTTATCACCTTTTGGAGGAAGCCCAAATTCTTTATTTACCAAGGGAAGAAAGTGAATATCAAAGTTGAAATGACTTGTCTAAAGTATTTAGGATGATAATAGTGATATTATATGGACTGCATTTCAGATTATAGCAGCAGTTTTAACAATTCAAAAGTTAAGCAGACAGTAAAGATGTAAATTTTACACAAAATGACAACTAAATTTTCTGCTGTTAAAATATTTTGAATGGGGGTAACACCTGCAGTGAAATGCTCCACTAAAGAGGAGGATTTTGTTTCCACTTCAACTTCTGCATTAATACCAATGAGATCTTGTCAATTAACTGAAACTTAGGAGCGCATTTTTATCTATTAAACAGAGATTAAAAAATCTCTTTCTCACAGATGGCAATGAGGCTTAAATGAGAAAATGAGGTGAAATCACTTTGCAATGGCAAAGAGGAAAATATATTTTAGTTATATCATTATAGTTGTTGAACATGTATAGTTAGGATAAGCATAAGAAAGTGCTACTTTCAACAGAGAGTGATAAATGCACAAAACGGTTAAAATTCACGCTAGACAATGCTAAAAATGACTTTGTAAGATTATTTAAATATTCAAAGTAAAATATTCATGATGAATAACAATGGGAAATGAATTACGGTAAATTTCTGGTTTTCTGAGAATAATGTTATCAAAACAGTACTTATTTAAATGCTTCGTAAATGTGTAATGGCATTTTTTTCTTAATTTTGGCTAAATATTCTTGATTAATTATTACAATATTGTATAAGATAGCTTTGTGCCAGTTCCAAATGTCAATAGAGCCTATTGAGAAACACTGGAAAAAGAGCTGAGAGGATGTGCAGCTCATTGAAGTCAACACACACCTTTGACTTCATATCTAAAGCCTGTGTCATTTCCCTCCCTGGTAATAAAAAAGAAAAGAAGAAATGAAGGCTGGGATCGTAAACATGGATGGACAAGTTCCCCATGCATATAATACAGATTCTCCATTTTTACTACTCCAAGTTACAAGAAGAGATAAAAAGAGCAAATTTCAGAAAGAATATGTTCACTACCAGACCTGTTTACATGGAGATATGGAAGAGGGACTGAGTTATACCAGAGAATTCAAGAGGTCTATTTATTTTAAATTTCCTTCCATCTTTCCTTATTTTTCTCCTTCCTTCTTCTTTTTCTTTTCTTTGGAGATACTCATGTAATTACTTTGATAGCTACAGTGATGATTGGTAGGGCAAGTACCTCATTATGAACTTGAAGTCACTCTTTTAGGTCCTTGAGAATTTATACGTTATTCTTCCATCAATTCCCAGATATGGGGAGGAAATACAAGAATTCCAACTTCTAGCTATTTCTGTTTTATGGAATTTATCTTGAAAGCCTCTTCTAAGAAACTCAAGGAACATCAATTTATGTTGCTATATATTTTTCCAAAGCTATGTGTGTAAAATGCAGTGCATAATATCTACCCAGGGTAAAAACTATATGATAATTTGAACTTAAAGGAAGAAAAACTCTCCCTGCCTTCTCTATGTAGAGGAAAACTAGTATGTACATGTCCCATAACAAGTAGGAATAATAGGATCAAAACATAACAATAAGCATTTTTCCTCTGTTCTCATCACTCTTCAATTTTTAGCAATTCATTAGGAATAGTAATCCTGAAATTATTACAAATAACTCAAATAAATAACAATTCTTACTTATCTAAATAATACACAGATACTAGGAAGCTTTTTTTTTTTTTTTTGCTTTAAAAATTTATGACAATACACAGACCATATGAAACTACTCTACACATAAATCTTATGTTGGCTTACAATCTGTTTCTTTTATCACTCAATGGAAAGTCTGGTGAGACAAAAGAAACTGCCTTTACTAAAGTACTGGAAAAGTCAGTTTCTAATCTCATTTCTGTAAAATTACCTCATTTGGGTCTCTGATCCTCTGAATTTTAATAGGCCTCAATCTCCTCTGATGTGAGATAAGTGTGTGAATGTTTCCAGCTCTAAAGGCCTATATTTACACATCTATATAAAACTTTATCTATCTATCTATCTATATTAACAGGGGCTTACCAAATGGCTCAGACATTAAAGAATCTGCCATCTGAGCAGAAGACCCAGGTTCTACCCTGGTGAGGAAGATTCCCTGGAGAAGGGCTTGGCAACCCACTCCAGTATTTTTGACTGGAGAATCCATGGACAGAGTAGCCTGGCAGGCTACAGTCCACACAGACACAAAGAGTCAGACATGACTGAACTAATAACACACACACACACACACACACACACACACACACACACGTGTATATATATTAACAGGGGCTTCCCTGATGGCTCAGATAGTAAAGAACCTGTCTGCAATGTGGGAGACCTGGGTTGATCTCTGGGTTTGAAAGATACCATAGAGAAGGGAATGGCTACCCACTGTAGTATTCTTGCCTGGAGAATCCATAGACAGAGGAGCCTGGTGGGCTACAGTCCATGCAATCACAAAGAGTTGGATATGACTGAGCAACTAACAACATAAATTAACAGAATCCTGTGAATATAAGAATTCTCCCTTCTTTTACATTAAAAAAAGAAACTTTCACTTGGAAGTTGATTGATATTCACTGACAAGAGCTCCTATGCATTCAATAATACATTTAATAATTTTTTTTTGTTAAATCCAATAGATTCTGTAAACATTTGAAAAAACTGCAATACACACAACTGTGTTATTTATTCAACAGAAATAATGTTTTGTGCTCTTTTGGCTTCATTTAGACCAAACGTGGCCAGATGATCAGGCACCAAGAAATATTTTCTTTAGATCATGCTGAATTTTTAAAAATTGAGTTAATTTTCAAAAATTTAATTTATTCAGCTAAAATATTATAGATTTATAAGTTCTTTTGGCATGCTAAAAAACAAGAAGAACAATCATCTCCATCTTGGGTAGAGTCTGTCCTTCTCCAGTTTACTTTGTCCTCCAGCTCTTTAGTTTTTCTTTTTTCTTCAGTCTGATTCACTTTTTAAATTTGTTTTGTTTCTGCTTGGTCCCATAAGGCACCTAATTCTCATCCCACACTTTGATTATATTCCTCTTTATTTCATCCAGAGTCTCTTTAATTCTGTAATGACAAAATAAACTTACCTTGCTAACCTCGAATACAAATGATCCGTCTCAAATGTATCAATAAAAATAATAAAGCAGAAACCAACAACTCAAATGCAAATAAAAGTAGGAAATTTACCTCTTCCCACATTAGCAACTGAACAACAGCAACATTAACTACCTGTGGTATTCCCATGGTTCCTTCCCTGCGTGTCTGCTGAGTCCCTCAGTTCTGCTTGACTCTTTTGTCACCCCATGAATTGTAGCCTGCCAAGCTCCTCAGCCCATAGCATTTCCCAGCAAAGAATGCTGGAGTGGGTTGCCATTTCCTTCTAAAGGGGATCTTCTCCACCCAGAGATTCAACTTGCTTGACAGGCAGATTCTTTACCATCTGAGCCACCAGGGAAGCCCCTCCCTTCCTTGTACAGGTTCCTTTATCTTTTCTCAAGTGAGGTAATCCAGCCTCTTCCAGAACAATTCTCTAGCTTCTAACTTAATTTATGTATAGTACACTAATAATAGAAATTGTAGACAAAGTTTAGAAATGTGAATTCCTATGGCAAACAGTAGGAACATTTTTTGAGTAGAAGAGGCTGTGAAAATCCAT
The DNA here is from genome assembly GCF_029378745.1 of Bos indicus. NCBI lineage: Eukaryota > Metazoa > Chordata > Mammalia > Artiodactyla > Bovidae > Bos > Bos indicus. The sequence continues at coordinate 21,398,896 of NC_091776.1, read as the reverse complement.
GCAAAATACATCACATAGCTGTTCTGTTTGCTCCAACAAATTGAGTTGGCCCAGAGATAGTAAACAGATTGAAACAGAATTAAAATATTACTGCTAATTGAAAATAATGATGAAAATAAACTCAATATTCCTCAAAGATTACATCAAGATTGGCAATAATATTTAATTTCAGTGGGTAAGAGACATTGAGGTTTTCTTTTAATATACTGGGCAGAAACTTGACATCTCCATTTACACTTCATGCTTTTTGTGTCCCAGTCTAGGAAATACTTCTTTCAAAACACAAGATGCTTACCCATTTGGTATTCTCCCATGTTTTAGAGGGTTTCCCTTGTGGCTCAGCTGGTAAAGAATCTGCCTGCAATGCGAGAGACCTGGGTTCCAACCCTGGGCTAGGAAGGTCCCTTGGAAATGGGAAAGGCTACCCACTCCAGTATTATGGCCTGGAGAATTCCATGAACTACAGTCCATGGGGTCGCAAAGAGTCAGACACGACTGAGTGACTTTCACTTTCATGTTTTAGAGATTCTTACTTTTTGTTTACATATATGATTAATCTTGATTAGTCTTGAAATAAATTTTCATCTGCAGTGTAAGACAGAAATCAGTCTCTTTTTCCTATTTTTCCCCATTGATATATTCATTTTTATAGCACAACTTATTGAAAAGAATGTCTCCTTCACATAAGTACTTTGGTGCTTTTGTTGAAAATCCCTTGTCATATACGTATTAGTCTCTTTTCAAATTTACCATTGTTTTATTAATTTTTTATATTCTCAAGTCAGTATCATATCATTTTGATTGCTATAGCTTTTTTAACAAAGTCTTGAATCAGATAGTATAAAGCCTCCAAACTTGTTTTCTTTTGACCATTCTAGGTACTTCAAAGTACCTTTAAAGCTTTAAAGTATTTTAAAGCTTGCCAAATGTATATTAACTAAAAATATTTCAAATCAATTTTACACTAAATTTAAATATAAAGTACAATGCAATTTTTGTAAATATTTAATGCAGTTAATTTGCATCTCAATGAAAAGTAATACATATAACAATAAAACTAACAGAAATACTGTTGTGATAGAAGTTGCTTTACTGAAATGTTCATGAATTCTGAAATATAGAGAGTCAAAGAGATGTCTTGTTTTCAATTAATATCTGTAATTAAGAGTAATTATTTGTAATTATTATTCAGGTTATTTCTAACAAAGCAGAATGTAAATAAACAGTTAAGCTTAGTACAGAGTGGTTCTTAGTCAATTTGTCAATATACAGGACATTGACTGGCTGCCAAACTACTATATGCCTCAGGAGATGTTAAGATGAGCTTCAATTTTTATATGATAATTGGAAATTTCAGAACCTAGTGTTCCATCAGTTAGCAAAGATGAATCTGTCCAAAGATATGATAACAATTTGGCAAAAAATTGCTGGTGAGTACAGATATCTAGGCAAAGTTTAGCAAGTTCAAGTGATAGAAAAACTGCAAGAATACAAAAGTAATTTTTAAAATATAAAGAATCATTCAATTACTTGTGATCTGTTGGAAACTGCCACTTTTCCAAATATTATCAAAGTTCATTCTAAACCCATGGGAAAGAAACATGAAGCAGAAAATCACTAGATCAATTATAGCTTATTTCATGTTTTATAGTTCAACATCTGTAACATGGGGAAAGAGCTTAAATATTTGAATACTATTCATAATACTTGACAAAGTTATTAATATAACATTTAATGTAATACTTATATTTCCTAAGCCCCCAAATAAGTGATCATCTAATACACATTCAAATATGTTTTTGCTTATTAAATATACATTTTAATAAAACTTTTTGGTCATGTGACTGAGGCATTTTAATGTGTCTCTTTTTTTTTTTGTTTTGTTTTCTTTTTTTTTTTTTTTAATTTTATTTTATTTTTAAACTTTACATAATTGTATTAGTTTTGCCAAATATCAAAATGAATCCACCACAGGTATACATGTGTTCCCCATCCTGAACCCTCCTCCCTCCTCCCTCCCCATACCATCCCTCTGGGTCGTCCCAGTGCACTAGCCCCAAGCATCCAGTATCGTGCATCGAACCTGGACTGGCAACTCGTTTCTTACATGATATTTTACATGTTACAATGTCATTCTCCCAAATCTTCCCACCCTCTCCCTCTCCCACAGAGTCCATAAGACTGTTCTATACATCTGTGTCTCTTTTGCTGTCTCGTACACAGGGTTATTGTTACCATCTTTCTAAATTCCATATATATGCGTTAGAATACTGTATTTATGTTTTTCCTTCTGGCTTACTTCACTCTGTATAATAGGCTCCAGTTTCATCCACCTCATTAGAACTGATTCAAATGTATTCTTTTTAATGGCTGAGTAATACTCCATTGTGTATATGTACCACAGCTTTCTTATCCATTCATCTGCTGATGGACATCTAGGTTGCTTCCATGTCTTGGCTATTATAAACAGTGCTGCGATGAACATTGGGGTACACGTGTCTCTTTCCCTTCTGGTTTCCTCAGTGTGTATGCCCAGCAGTGGGGTTGCTGGATCATAAGGCAGTTCTATTTCCAGTTTTTTAAGGAATCTCCACACTGTTCTCCATAGTGGCTGTACTAGTTTGCATTCCCACCAACAGTGTAAGAGGGTTCCCTTTTCTCCACACCCTCTCCAGCATTTATTATTTGTAGACTTTTGGATCGCAGCCATTCTGACTGGCGTGAAATGGTACCTCATAGTGGTTTTGATTTGCATTTCTCTGATAATGAGTGATGTTGAGCATCTTTTCATGTGTTTGTTAGCCATCTGTATGTCTTTTTTGGAGAAATGTCTATTTAGTTCTTTGGCCCATTTTTTGATTGGGTCGTTTATTTTTCTGGAGTTGAGCTGTAGGAGTTGCTTGTATATTTTTGAGATTAGTTGTTTGTCGGTTGCTTCATTTGCTATTATTTTCTCCCATTCTGAAGGCTGTCTTTTCACCTTGCTAATATTTTCCTTTGATGTGCAGAAGCTTTTAAGGTTAATTAGGTCCCATTTGTTTATTTTTGTTTTTATTTCCAATATTCTGGGAGGTGGGTCATAGAGGATCCTGCTGTGATGTATGTCGGAGAGTGTTTTGCCTATGTTCTCCTCTAGGAGTTTTATAGTTTCTGGTCTTATGTTTAGATCTTTAATCCATTTTGAGTTTATTTTTGTGTATGGTGTTAGAAAGTGGTCCAGTTTCATTCTTTTACAAGTGGTTGACCAGATTTCCCAGCACCACTTGTTAAAGAGATTGTCTTTAATCCATTGTATATTCTTGCCTCCTTTGTCGAAGATAAGGTGTCCATATGTGCGTGGATTTATCTCTGGGCTTTCTATTTTATTCCATTGATCAATATTTCTGCCTTTGTGCCAGTACCATACTGTCTTGATAACTGTGGCTTTGTAGTAGAGCCTGAAGTCAGGTAGGTTGATTCCTCCAGTTCCATTCTTCTTTCTCAAGATCGCTTTGGCTATTCGAGGTTTTTTGTATTTCCATACAAATTGTGAAATTATTTGTTCTAGCTCTGTGAAGAATACTGTTGGTAGCTTGATAGGGACTGCGTTGAATCTATAAATTGCTTTGGGTAGTATACTCATTTTCACTATATTGATTCTTCCAATCCATGAACATGGTATATTTCTCCATCTATTAGTGTCCTCTTTGATTTCTTTCACCAGTGTTTTATAGTTTTCTATATATAGGTCTTTAGTTTCTTTAGGTAGATATATTCCTAAGTATTTTATTCTTTCTGTTGCAATGGTGAATGGAATTGTTTCCTTAATTTCTCTTTCTGTTTTCTCATTATTAGTGTATAGGAATGCAAGGGATTTCTGTGTGTTGATTTTATATCCTGCAACTTTACTGTAGTCATTGATTATTTCTAGTAATTTTCTGGTGGACTCTTTAGGGTTTTCTATGTAGAGGATCATGTCATCTGCAAATAGTGAGAGTTTTACTTCTTCTTTTCCAATTTGGATTCTAATGAAAAGAATCATATCATTAAAATTAATGTTTATTCACAATTAATACTGATGCTATTTCTTAGTGACAAGGAAAAGCATGCATATATAGAAGGCAGCATCACATAAATTTATTCGTGCATGTAATTTTCATTTTACAAACCTTTGTTGAAGATCTCATGTATGGGAATATCATATATGCTGTAGATATAGCATATATGCGTAGCATATCATATATGCATATACACTAGGGAAGAAAAAACAGTTTTTTCTTAAAGACATTGTACTTGAATGGGTAGAAAGTTCATTTATTAGAGCATATAATAAAACAGGAAATGCTCTCAAGCCAAATTACATTTACCCTTCAGGATTTATCTTTCCTCTAAATTATTCTATATTCTTTATACCTCTTAAAAATCTGTTTATTGTCCAAAATTTTCAACAATAGACCTTTGGCATGAGCCAAAATAATTTTCATCCTACACAGGATCTGATATTTTATTACTTTGAAATAAGATTAATACTGTAGTAATTGATAAAATCCATGAGTAAAAGTTAGTTAGTTGGAGTGTGAGAAAAATAACTTTCTAGGTAGAGCAAAAAGAATATCATCAGCCTTCAGGCAGAAAAATGGCTGGGTTTATTTGAAAGCCAAAGTAAGACAAAGTAGTGTTATCACTCAGTTGTGTCTGACTCTTTACAACCCCATGGACTGCAGCCCTCGAGGCTCCTATGTCCATGGCATTCTCTAAGCAAGGATACCAGAGTGGTTGCCATTCCCTTCTCCAGGGGATCTTCCCAACCCAGGGATAGAACTCAGGTCTCCTGCATTGTAAGTGGATTCTTTGCTATCTGAGTCACCAGGGAAGTTCAAGACAAGGTAAGGTCAGTCCATAGAGCTCCTCATAAAAAGTGTGGGCTTATTTTGAATTTGTATCAGTTTTCCAGAGCCGCTGAAACAAAAATATCAAAAACTGTGTAGTTTAAAAGAACAGAAAGATATTCTTTCACAGTTCTGAAAGCCAGAAGTTCAAAATCAAGTATCAATGGGGTTCATTCTTTCTGAGAGCTCTGAGAGAGTCTGGTGTATGCCTCTCTCCTTGCTTCTGGTGATAATCCAAAATCCTTGGTATTCACATGGGGCATCTTTCCTTTGTGTCTGTTTATCTGAATTTCACTTTTATAAGGACATCGGTCATATAGTATTATGTCCACTCTATGCCAATATGACCTCATTTTAACCCAGATAGCAAATCAGTCACATTTAAAGCAAAAGTTTAGTACCTATTACTCAATATATAACATTTTAGATTCCCATGCTGTGCTTATTCAATCAAACACTAATCAAGATGGCAGTATGGAAGAAATTTGCAGAGGGAACTAAAGTCTCAAGTCACTTGACTTTAAATATAGAGACTATCTGGGTGGGTCTAGCCCAATCAGATGAATCCTTTAAAAGCAAAGAATTTGCTCCATATATGAGCAGAAGAGGGAGTTAGATTTCAAAGCACATGGGGGAGTCAATGCACTGTTGTTGACTCTGGAGATGGCAGGGCCACATGCAAGAACTGGAGATCTGTCTTTACATGCTGATGGGGTAACAGCTAGCAAGGGATAAAAACTGCAGACATACAAACCTTACAGAAATGAATTATCCCAACAAGAGTGAATCTAGAAGAGGATTCTTCTCCAGAACCTATAGAAAAGAGCCTCACAGACACTTTGATTTGGGCCTTGTCAGACCCTGGGTAGAAAATCCAGCCCCACCATAGTAAACTTATGACTTAAGAAACTATGAGGTTACCCCACAGTAGAAAACAAATACAATTTTGTCCAGTGATTTAGACTCATCTCTTTGTATGGTTATTCTTTCCCACAATAAATATAGTAGTACTGCCATGAAATAAAGCTTTAGTTTCAATTTTTTTTCCTTATAATTTCCTACTTGAATTCCTTAAAAAAAAATAACTTATCCAAGTAAGGCTTAAAGTACTGTCACAAATTCCCACTATACAAAATTTTGATGTTATAGAAATATGATATGTGATATGGGGCATGTTGTATATATGCGGTAGACTATTTTTCCTCTTCTTACAACTGAAAACACTTTGGCCACCTGATGTGAGGAGCTGACTCATTAGAAAAAACCCTGATGCTGGGAAAGATTGAAGGCAGGAGGAGAAGGGGACGACAGAGGATGAGATGGTTGGAAGGCAACATCAACTCAATGGACATGAATTTGAGCAAGCTCTTGGAGATGGTGAAGGACAGGAAAGCCTGGAGTGCTACAGTCCGTGGGGTCACAAAGAGTCAGACACAACTGAGTAACTGAACACCAAGGATTTGGGGTTACCACCAGAAGCAAGGAGAGAGATATAGACTAGACTCTCTCAGTTGTCACCAGCACTTCCCTGAAGCAACTGAATAACTAAAAAATTTTTTAAATTATCCAGCCTTTATAGAAAAAAAGTAATTAAGATTAACTTACTTTCTTTAAACTAATTTCTTTTTAATAAATTTTAAAAACTCATGGAAATGTAATAAATTTCTACAAAATACCACACAAAGCCAAAATAGGATTTATATTTTTCTAAATGTAGACTTCATAGGTTTCATTTAAATATAGCCTGGAATTTATTTCAGTTTTATTTACAACATGAAATTTTATTTACATGTTAAGAAGTAAAACTACAACAACAAAAAAGACAAGGCAATATCAATAGAAATACAGCCTAGGACATAATTTTATATAAGACATTGAAAAACGTTTTCTTACTGAGCAACATGATCAGTTTCAAATATAATTATAGCAGCTACTAAATTACTATGCATATAAGTTAGTTTCTTAGTCTCTTAATAGACATATATATATATATACCTAATTATATATATAAAGTGTTTTATATATATAATATATATTTATATATATATACATATACATAAAAAGAACACTTTATATACATATATAAATATATGTATATAAAGTGTTCTTTTTAAATGAAATTTACCTTTTTACTATGAAAACTGTCTTATCTCTCTCTTTTTTTTTTTTTTGCACAAATAACCAATTCTAGACCAAACTTAAGCACAGAAACTGAAATAAGGTCAGTTTTCTCCTTGTTCTTGATGCTTGTTAAGAAAGAATGCTTGTTCACCTATGTAAGATGTTGAAAACTACAGCAAAATATTTGTTTCATGCCTGAATATCCTTCTTCTTCAGAGTTCCAGAACTTGAATAGGGGCAGATCAGCAAATCTAATCTTAAATATATGATCAGACTGCACCTCACGAAATTCTTCCTGTTGTCTGAGTCTAGATCTCAGTCTGAGCAGAAGATTCAGAAAAAGGGTCCTCCCCCATTCATATTTCTGTATTTAAAGAGAGGGCACACCCTGCTCAATTCTTTCCTATAGGTCCTGCAGGTGGTTTTCAACAACTCCTAACACTGATTCTGTTTCATATACTCAAGCCCAAGTGGGGATAGAAATATTTTAATATCATTTTGCAGCTCATTTTTTAAAAGATCCTGTTTCCTTATAGAACACTTTCTGCAAGACCTCACAAAGACCTGTTAGACAGTGTGGAAACACATCTGCTATGCAGGACAGTTTTGGCAGCCATAGTTGACCTTGAAATCTTCCACTGAATCAAATGTACTGTATTCTTGAATGCATCTTCTAGTTCACCTCTTGGCTGAAACACCCTCTTGAGCATTGTTCCTCTGCTAACCCACTGGATTCCTGTGTGTAGCAAATTTATATACTCCTTGACGCCCATTTGTACACTCATTTTAAAAGTCTCAAGTAAAACTGATGTCTGTTTAATAAAGTATTTCTGTAGCATTGTTCAAAACTTCTCTTTAAAGATTTCACCTTCAAGAACTTTTGCCACCAGCACTTCTCAATGAAGGAAGCATTGTTGTGATTACCTCGAGATTTTCTTTCTAAATGATCTATAAAACCTCTAGTGGAGTCAAGCATTGACGAGCACCATCAGCACAAATGTCAACACAGTTCCTCCAAAACAGATTCTTTGTTTGCAGATAAGAGGGAAAACATTAAAAACATCTTGGCCTTTGCTTGTTTCAGTCTGCTCTTTGCAGTAGGAAAGAAAAAAATTTCTTGAATCTCACCATCATTCACAAATCTTACAAATGCTATAGCATGACATTTACTGGGGAAATCTCAAGACTCGTCAACCTGGTAAAGGAGCTGTTGTTTTTCATATTATTGCACAAAACTTTTTCAGCATGATGTGATATGATACTAACATGTCTATTTTACTGTTTGAAAGTGGAACCTTTCCAAAACCTCATATTGCATCTTGTCCTTGCATTTTAATCTCTCTCATTTTACATGCTGACATTATTAGATTCTCGCCAATTGTGTGACTTTTCCTTCTCTGGGCAATAAGTTTGGTTACTAAATTACTTGCTTCCTGAGAGTTTTCAGTAATGTGACTTTTTAAAATGAAAACTTTAGTTTGCGATGCTAATATCTGTTTAAAATGATCAGCACCTTTAAGTGTCAGAAGGCTGTACCTTGTAATGAAGTATATTTTCAATTTTGCTGGAGCCATTTCTGAATTTTTAGATTATTTGCCTCACAGTGGAACAGGAGACATGGATTGTTGCCCAGGAAAAGCCAAAGGATAACAAACTTTCATTGTAACAGCAGTTTTTTGGTTTTGTTTTGTTTTTTTCTTGTGCGTGTGTCTTTGTTATATTTCTGAAATGATCCAAAAGATTATAATTGACCATTATAATCTTTTTGGAGTTGTTCACTGGCTTAGACATAGAATCCTCTTCTTTCTTTGACACCTCATCTTCAGAAACCATTGCACTTAACACTCAGACATCCTTATTTTTTAAAAAAGGCTAATGAGATATAAAACAGAAGTGCATCATAAAGGAAAATTGCAAAAGATAAAATATGAAAACTTCACAACAGACTTCATTTCTAACCTACACAATCCACATTATGCAACAGTCGCAACAATAACAAAAGACAGCCTTCAGAATGGGAGAAAATAATAGCAAATGAAGCAACGGACAAAGAATTAATCTCAAAAATATACAAGCAAGTCCTGCAGCTCAATTCCAGAAAAATAAAAGACCCAATCAAAAAGTGGGCCAAAGAACTAAACAGACATTTCTCCAAAGAAGACATACAGATGGCTAACAAACACATGAAAAGATGCTCATAACATAACTCATTATCAGAGAAATGCAAATCAAAACCACTATGAGGTACCATTTCACGCCAGTCAGAATGGCTGCAATCCAAAAGTCTACAAGCAATAAATGCTGGAGAGGGTGTGGAGAAAAGGGAACCCTCCTACACTGTTGGTGGGAATGCAAACTAGTACAGCCACTATGGAGAACATAGTGGAGATTGTGTGGAGATTCCTTAAAAAACTGGAAATAGAACTGCCATACGACCCAGCAATCCCACTTCTGGGCATACACACTGAGGAAACCAGAATCGAAAGAGACACGTGTACCCCAGTGTTCATCGCAGCACTGTTTATAATAGCCAGGACATGGAAGCAACCTAGATGTCCATCAGCAGATGAATGGGTAAGAAAGCTGTGGTACATATACACAATGGAGTATTACTCAGCCATTAAAAAGAATACATTTGAATCAGTTCTAATGAGGTGGATGAAACTGGAGCCTATTATACAGAGTGAAGTAAGCCAGAAAGAAAAACACCAATACAGTATACTAACGCATATATATGGAATTTAGAAAGATGGTAACAATAACCCTGTATGCGAGACAGCAAAAGAGACGCAGATGTATAGAACAGTCTTATGGACTCTGTGGGAGAGGGCGAGAGTGGGATGATATGGGAGAATGGCATTGAAACATGTAAAATATCATATGTGAAACGAATTGCCAGTCCAGGTTTGATGCAGGATACAGGGTGCTTGGCGCTGGTGCACTGGGATGACCCAGAGGGATGGGATGGGGAGGGAGGAGAGAGGAGGGTTCAGGATGGGGAACACATGTACATCCATGGCAGACTCAAGTCAATATATGGCAACACCTATAACAATATTGTAAAGTAAAGTAAATTAATTAAATAAATAAATGAATAAAAATCTGAAAAAAAAAAAAGAAAGTGAGTAGCCAGTTGCAACATATAGAAATTCTTTTGAATTAAACTTTCCCTCTGACTTTCCTTTAGGCTGGGATAGCATGTTTGCTCTCGAGATTTTCCTGAATTGGTGGGTGCTACCTAACAGGAGGTTAGGGTAAACGATTTGAAAGGTAGAGTGTAAACACACTTGCCTCCATGGCCTCAAAACTGAGAATGAGCACAGTGTGTTTGTACACTGCTCTCTGGGACTGGAGAAAAACTCTGACAACCTGACAACGGGGCTGCTCCATCACTGTGAGCTCTAAGATCTTGCACAAAGTACAGAAGCATTTCTTTTTTGCATTATGATCATTCACACTACCCACAACCAAATCTCACCTAAACCAGGCAACTAGGTGGAGAAATTTTATTGTAAACCCACATGGAATAAAATCATTACTTATCATCGCATTTCTATTTATCGATATTAAATATTTATCAAGTTAATTATTGTTGCTTTGTTCCAGCATATATGTTTGATATTTGGGTATATCATTTTAAGTGCTAAAATATAAATAAAATCATATAACCTTTATGGGTAAAATAGTCTATTCTATGAATTGTCCAGTAACTATCCATAATGATTTAGAGCCAAGAAATGTAAAATCATGTTGCAGATGATGTGGGGAAACTCACATATGTATGGATGCTGTTCCACAAATCAAGTATAAGGAAAGAACAGTAATATTAGATAGGCAGCTTCATCAAGATTGTTTCCATTTTAATGCATGCTATTGGCATTCTAGCAGTACAGGCAAGTCTTCAATAGCAGAACCTCCTTTATTATTTTTGTCATAAATTCTTATTTTTTTTCCTTCTTTCTTACCACTTGGAAAGTTATTCAGGCATTTTATGAGATAAGGTTTTATGAAACTCTATACTGTACATATCATTACAACTAAATCTTATTTTACTGTCCTTCTCGAAAAGTGAAACCACAAACTGGCACTAGATTAATCAAGTCACAGCCATACTCCCTATTGAACTGAAGATATCAAAACCTCACTAAATCACAATACAGATCCTGTAGCACAAACATCAAAGCAGAATTTATTTATAATTGTAGACACCAATCCCATCATAGGCGCCAGTCATCTTGTCCATTGCTAGCTAGTTTTCAAGGTCAGAAAAGTATTTAATAATGTCCTCAATGTTGGCAAGTATTCTAAAGTCCATCTGAGAATAAGTTTTGCAGATGTGATTTAACTGGAATAAAATTACATGCAAAGCAAGTAAGAATAAATATCAAACTGGCACTCTTCAATTAATCAAAATGTATTGAAAGACTTCAAGTTAGGTCTTATTGCTGTACTTTTACTTGTATTTTCTAAGTTCCCAGTATTGAGCCAATTACACTGTAAGACTTGCCTTCAAAATTATTGATCCACCTTATTCTCAATCTGACTGCACACAGAATCATGAGTAAAAATTAAAACTAAGAAACAAATATGTAATTACCAGAACCCACCCCAAAACAACAGATCAGGCTGTCTAACACTAAGAACCAAAACAGATTTTATAAAGCTCTGCAAGTGATGAACCACAGACAGAACTGAAAATCTCCGGACCAAATAATGTAAACATTTAAATCCCATATTTGTACAATTAGCAAATAAGCTACATTCATTGTAATTTTGCCAGTGCCAATGGTAGCTATGATGAGTCATTCACTCATTCATTCATTCATTTAATCAGGAATTCATGCATGAAATTGTAATTAAATGACTGTTGCATACATTATATTCCAGGAAATGGAAATACAATAATGAATTAGGCATGGTTCCAATTCTCAAGAAGATCATGTTATGAAAGCCAAACACATTAAAAAATTATAATGCAAAGTGGTAAGTGCAATCACAGAAGTACTGCAATGCAAAAAAAAAAAAAAGCAATGTGGAAGTGCAATCACAGGCTATTCCAAAAGACTAGAAAGGAAGGTTGTTTAGAGATTTTAGGATCTCGAAGTATGATTTACACCTTTTAAAAAAATTTTAAATGCATGGAAGGGAGACAGGAGGAAAGCATCTTCAGAAAAAGCAATAGCAAATGCAAGGGCATAGAAGAGTAAGAATTGGATATGGTTGAATAGCACACATTTGTTTAGAGATTATGAGACATGGGTCTGGAAAAACAAGCCCTTGAACAACATGTTGGTGTCATGTTGGGAATTTTTAACTTCATTGGCCAGTTAATAACTTCTAGTTCAGTTACTATAACCATCTGAATTCAAAGAGAGGTAAAGTAAAACAAAAGAAACTAAGAAAAAGAAGAGCAAAGAAAAAAAATAGAATGAAAAGAAGATGAATGTGACCCACACTGCTATCAGTTTTGTAGTTTTTCAAGTAAGATCAGAAAATAACATCTTTATTATTCCATTATTTCAAAACCAAAAAACCATTTTAAAATCATAAAAGTGGAAAATAACATCAAAATACAGAGCTGTTGATGAATTGAACATAATCAGTTTCATGCACAACTTGTGACATTGTCCTTTTTGTTCTCTTCTGTCTAAAGACAAGTAAAAATTTCATCAGGGTTTTGGGAATCACTTGGGGGACTTAGAAACTTAAATCTGGGACAAAACTAGATTTTATTTTTATCAAATCAATTCTATCATAGTGGAAGTAAGGGTGATAGGGGACAAGATTACTTCTTTTCTCACAAATTGTTAAGACTGCATTTGGGTCAAGTTTGCCCTTCTAAAATTTTTAACTTCTTTTAGCTAGAGGGTATAATTTAAAGCATCATCTTTTAGAACCAAATTGTTTGCATCAGGTTCATTAATTTACCATCCTCTTTAGGAGGACAAAGCTCCTTATTTCAAATCATTAATGGTGGAATCGTAATCACATGGGAAAAAAAAAATCCAATATGCAGTAGCATATTTAAAATGATTGGTTTAATACATAAGGATCAATATGTTACATGCCTGAGTGCTTAGTTGCGTGCTAGCTGTGTCTGACTCTGTGCGACCCTATAGACTAGCCTGCAAGGCTCCTTTGTCCATAGGATTCTTCAGGCAAAATTACTGGAGTGGGATGCCATTTCCTCCTCCAGGACAATAAGTAAGTTACATAAAAAATAAGAAATCAAAACTAGCTCTCCCTGACATTTTTCACTTTAAAGCAAAATAAGTATATTGTTCTTATCCGTAATAGATTTTAAAAAATATTTTAGCGAGCTCACTTAATGGAAAAACAATGTTTTCTGACACCATTAAGTGAATTCCTGTCTTTTACACTACAGTATGTATAGCCTTTGACTGTTCTGTAATGTTCTTTTACACAGGTCTAATTACTTGGAGGGCTTCCCTGGTGTCTCAGATGATAAAGAACCCACCTGCAATGCGGGAGACTGGGTTTGCTCCCTGGGTTGGGAAGATGCCCTGGAGGGGGGCATGGCAACTCACTCCAGTATTCTTGCCTGGAGAATCCCCACGGACAGAGGAGCCTGGCAGGCTACAGTGCATGGGGTCATAAAAAGTCAGATACAGCTGAGTGACTAAGCACAGCACAGCAATTACTTGAGAAGAGTACAAGGAGCTAAGGTTAACATGCACTCTAATAAAATTTTGCTTCAAGTAGAGTTGGCAAAAGTAATACATGACATTAAATTCTATATGCTCTATGCTGAACTGTTACATAGAGTGCGTGTTAAGTCACTTCAGCTGTGTCAGATTCTGTGGGACCCTATGGACTGTAGCCCGCCAGGCTCCTCGGTCCACTGGATTCTCCAGGCAAGAAAACTGGAGTGGGTTCCCATCCCCTCTTCCAGGAGATCTTCCTGACCAAGGGAGTAGTTGCTCTAAATATGAAGTGCTTTGATTTATGTCAACCTCTACCAATTATAAATACTTCATTAGAAGATTTCCACTTTATCAATAAGCATAATGTAAATCTGCAGTGTAAAGTGCTGCAGTCCATGGGGTCGCAAAGAGTCTGAACCGACTGGGAGACTGAACAACAAAAACAAAGGCAGCCAGTATATGGAAAATTAGGATAGTCAATATGACTGAAATTTTAATGTGAAAATGTATGGCTAATGTATCTTTCTGAGCTATCTGACTGTATTAACCTTTCACAATTAAAGATATATGACAAAGAAAACACTCCAAAGAAAATGTCAGGATTATAAATCCATCTTTTCTGGTTATAGATAAGATAGACTTGATCAAGTTGCAAATTAATAACTGTATCATTCATGAAAGTGAATCACTCTCATGCTGAATAGTATTTTACTTAGAGTTAATTATCCAACAGCTAGCTCAATAAAAGTGAAGTAAAAATTTCTAAGTACATAAATTCAAGTATTTCCAACAGACTCCTAGATTTTAAAGTAAGTTACCATAAAATCTACTTCCCTATATACTTTTGCAAGTCTTAACTATTTTATTAATAACTAATTATGCATATTTCTATCTTTATTTCTATTCATTAATACTATAGGCTGTAGACATTCAGTAAAGCTAAGTGATTATTCATGGGAGTAAAATATTTTATATCAATCATACATATTTGTGAGCAGAGAGAGGAAATATTTTCAAACCAATTCTTAGAATTCTCCTGGTTAAGAATGAAAAACAGCTCCTAAATGCCAGTGAACTGCAGCAACTTTATTTGCCAAAAGCCCTTGTTGGAGAGTGAGACTCTTATAACCTCTTTTCTCTTCTAGAAATGCTCTCCCAAAATGACCTCAGTTCCTTTTTTTTCTTTAATTGACTTTAAACTTTTAAGGATAATTATTAACCTAGTCTTATAGAAATACTCAACTCCTTATTCTGAAGTAACATATATATGTTATGTATATATATATGTAGATATATACATATATAATAAGTACATGTACATATATACACACATCATATAATACATGTATATCCATAAATACCACATAATACATAATATATTAACAATAATTCCACAATATACTATACATATATAATACAATATATGGATTTATATATTATATATTTATTATATATTATATGCTATATACTTATATGTAAGTATATGTTATATATTTAATATAATTTATGGATATATACATGTATTACACAATAAGTACATATATTTAATATAATAAAAATGAAACTTACTTTGTTATAATGTGCATTAGAATTGGATTAGAGTGCTGAATGACCGTTCTTTAAATATTAAATATATTTTAGAGTCATAGAACACTCTTCAGTTTCTCCAAGTGTTAGGGTTAGTTGCTCAGCTGTGTCTGATTCTTTGTGACCCCATGGACTGTAACCCGCCAGGCTCCTCTGTCCCTGGAATTCTCTCCAGGCAAGAATACTAGAGTGGGTAACCATTCTCTTCTCCAGAGGATCTTTTCGACCCAGGGATGAAATCCAGGTCTCTTGCATTGCAGGCAGGTTCCTTAACATATGAGCCACCAGGGAAGCCTTCTCAATCTCCCCAAATTAAAACATAATTATGTTGTTAAATATAAAATTTGAGCAAACATAAATCACTTTTGCCAACCATGACTAGTGTAAGTAACACAGAACATTGTCCTACTCAGTTTGGGCTGCTGTAGCAAAATACCATAGACCAGGTGGCTTAACCAACAGATATTTATTCCTCATGGTTCTGGATGTTGAGAAGTCCACGATTAAGTTTCCTGGTGAGAACATGCTTCTTTTTACATACACTACCTTCTGACTTTGTCCTTATATGGTAGAGAAAGAGAGAGTGCTCTGGTTTCTCTTTCTGTTCTTTGAAGGAGCCTACTACCATTATGAAGTTCCCACCTGCATGATCTCATCTAATCCTAATGACTTCCCAAAGGCCTTACCTCCAAATACTATCACATTGGGGGACAGGGCTTTAACATGTGAACTGGGGGGACACAAACACTAAGTCAATAAAAAAAATCTTTAGACAAATTTAGTTTAAGGTTTTATTTCATTAGAAAAAGAGTAGCTCACAGGTAAGACAGAAATCTTATCAACTAGGATTCTATTATTTTCTCTGGAAAGTTGCATATTAATATAAAACAAGTGCCCTGGGAACGTCCATGTGGTACAGTGATAAAGAATCCGCCTGCCAAAGCAGGAGACACAAGAGATGAGGTTCCTGTTCCTGGGTTGGGAAGATCCCCTGAAGTAGGAAATGGCAACCTACTCCAGTATTCTTGCTGGAAAACCCCATGCACAGAGAAGCCTGGTGGGCTTCAGTCCATGGGGTAGCAAAGAGTTGGACACAACTGAGCGACTGAGCACATTAGCACATGAACTGCATATATTCTCAAAATAGCTGTTTCACATATGCGTTAGTGGAAATTCCTGTATTTCATTTCTCAGATGAATTAGGTAGGAAATCTGACTTACAAAGCAGAACACCAAGAAAAACATGCATTTAAAATTTGATGGTGTCATGGAAGGTATTTCAGTGGTATAGTAAAAAAATATTTACTTCACATGTTGGCACTTCTTACATGCAACTCCTTTTCAGAATGGGTATTCATGTGTGTGACTCATTGGTCATTACACACAATGATAAAATACAGTTACCATATTTTACCACAATAAAAAAAAGCAGGCTATTCAAAATAATTGAGGATTATTTTGAAACAGGGGAAAAATGTCAGGGTATGAATATTCACATCCTTCCTACTAAATCCTGCCCATGGGAAAATTTTTAGGTTAGTTGCTAAATAAATATGGAAAACAGTGAAGAGATGACAAAAGACATACAAGGCTGTAACAAAAAGGATGTAAGGATTTGGCAAGCAAGAGGCTTGTAATCACTACAGAAGAAATGCAAATTGGGAATGGGAAAGATTTTTGAGGAATGTTGTTAGTACAATGAATAGGGTTAATATTCTTTGAGAAACTAAATACAAATGAAATACCATTTAACGTATTTTGACAGTTAATGGAAATCCATGAGGAAACTAATCCACAGAGTAAAACCCCCACACTGGTAGTGGTTCCATTAGCAACAATTTCCATCTGCTGTCATCCAGCTTTAGGAACCAAAGATATATTCACCAGCACCTGGTCTGAAATTCATTCGTAAGAGGTGGAGGTCGAAGAGAGGTTGAAGAGGGAGGGGACATATGTATATCTATGGCTGATTCATGAATGGCAGAAACCAACACACTACTATAAGGCAATTATCCTCCAATTAAAAATAAATAAGTTAAAAAATCATTCTTGAATAACATGAAAAGATGGTTCCTGAACAACACAAGTAAAAAAGATAGTACAGAAAATATCCTGAAGTTGGAGTTGCAAGTGTGGGAATAATTGACAGAGACTGTATACACTCACTAGAAAATTCGGGTCAACACTAAATTTTGAACACCTAAAAATACCCTGCTGGAAGTGTTAAAGTGAAAATTAGCTGTTATGTCCAACTTCCAAGGACCTTTAATTTATTTGAAAAGTGTGATGATTTGGAGATAACGAGAAGATGTCAATATCAGGATTGGTTAGATTAATTCAAAGCTCTGACTGTCTCCACAAATACTTATTATCAGACCAAATGCTTATTATCCTTCAGGTTTTAGAGCTGCTGGTGAAGCCTAATTGCAAAGAATAAATTGGTACTTTTTTTCAATAATTATATTGTCAGTGACTAAAGGAAAGAATTTTGAACTATAGTAAGAATATGTCATAATCAGGAATGAGCGATTTTAAAATGTGAACATGTTATATGGTACCAGAATATGTTCCCAGACCGAGTTTGATGAACTAATATCTCTGCAGTCATGAATCACTGCCATGAAATATTCAAGCCAAGGTGGATACTGAATGGGATTGTAATTTAAGATTATAGGTCATCAATCAGAGCAACAGTGTACATGTTACACAAGGACTAAACCATCTGTCAGGTGTTGCTAAACTCGGATTGAAAGAAAAATGTGAACAAATATGTAGGAACAACTAATCGTAGTGGATGTAAACACAACCCAGATCTTTTCTAAATCTTTCTGTTGGAGAAATTAGTCATAAGAGGAAAAGAGGATGACTATAGCATCACGTCCAGGCATGGGACAAAATAATGAAGTTCATACCCAAAAGTCAGGGGCAGACTGGGAGAGTCTAAGTGATAAAGATAAAACTAAGAATTTTGGAACTGAATCAAAGCATCAAATAAAGAAACCAAGGGCATAGTAATAAACAAAATTACATTTGGAAGTTGGGAATATAATGACCATCCATAGAATATCCTCATATTTGGAGAGAGAAGAGATCTGGTTTTGCCTTTGTTTTAGCAAAGAGTAGCTGACTGTTGTACACCACCATCCATCTGGTTTTCACAAACTGTCACTTTCCAGAAGAGGAAATGAATGTAGATATTTGTGTTTATTCTCTAAGAAGTTGCAAATATCCAGACTCAACATTGGAAAGAAGGACCCTCATCAGTTCAGTTCAATCCAGTTCAGTCACTCAGTCGTGTCTGACTCTTTGCGACCCCGTGAATTGCTGCAAGCCAGGCCTCCCTGTCCATCACCAACCCCCAGAGTTCACTCAAACTTACGTCCATTGAGTCAGTGATGCCATCCAGCCATCTCATCCTCTGTCGTTCCCTTCTCCTCCTGCCCCCAATCCCTCCCAGGATCAGAATCTTTTCCAATGAGTCAACTCTTCGCATGAGGTGGCCAAAGTACTGGAGTTTCAGCTTTAGAATCATTCCTTCCAAAGAAATCCCAGGGCTGATCTCCTTTAGAATGGACTGGTTGGATCTCCTTACAGTCCAAGGGACTCTCAAAAGTCTTCTCCAACACCACAGTTCAAAAGCATTAATTCTTCGGCACTCAGCATTCTTCACAGTCCAACTCTCACATCCATACATGACTACTGGAAAAACCATAGCCTTGACTAGATCGACCTTTGTTGGCAAAGTAATGTTTCTGCTTTTGAATATGCCATCTAGGTTGGTCATAACCTTCCTTCCAAGGAGCAAGTGTCTTTTAATTTCATGGCTGCAATCACCATCTGCAGTGATTCTGGAGCCCCCCAAAAATAAAGTCTGACACTGTTTCCACTGCTTCCCCATCTATTTTCCAAGAAGTGATGGGACCAGATGCCATGATCTTCGTTTTCTGAATGTTGAACTTTAAGCCAACTTTTTCACTCTCCACTTTCACTTTCATCAAGAGGTTTTTTAGTTCCTCTTCACTTTCTGCCATAAGGGTGGTGTCATCTGCATATCTGAGGTTATTGATATTTCTCCTGGCAATCTTGATTCCAGCTTGTGCTTCCTCCAGCCCAGAGTTTCTCATGATGTGCTCTGCATATAAGTTAAATAATAAGCAGGATGACAATATACAGCCTTGATGTACTCCTTTTCCTATTTGGAACCAGTCTGTTGTATGTCCAGTTCTAACTGTTGCTTCCTTACCTGCATATAGGTTTCTCAAGAGGCAGGTCAGGTGGTCTGGTATTCCCATCTCTTTCAGAATTTTCCACAGTAGAGTCAAAGGCTTTGGCATAGTCAATAAAGCAGAAATAGATTTTTTTCTGGAACTCTTTTGCTTTTTTGAAGATCCAGTGGGTGTTGGCAATTTAATCTCTGGTTCCTATGCCTTTTCTAAATCCAGCTTCAACATCTGGAAGTTCACAGTTCACATACTGCTGAAGCCTGGCTTGGAGAATTTTGAGCATTACTTTACTAGCGTGTGAGATGAGTGCAACTGTGTGGTAGTTTGAGCATTCTTTGGCACTGCATTTCTTTGGGATTGGAATGAAAACTGACCTTTTCCAGTCCTGTGGCCACTGCTGCATTTTCCAAATTTGCTGGCATATTGAGTGCAGCACCTTCACAGCATCATCTTTTGGAATTTGGAATAGCTCAACTGGGATTCCATCACCTCCACTAGCTTTGTTCGTAGTGATGCTTCCTAAGGTCCACTTGACTTCATATTCCAGGATGTCTGGCTCTAGGTGACTGATCACACCATTGTGATTATCTGGGTCATGAAGATCTTTTTTGTACAGTTCTTCTGTGTATTCTTGCCACCTCTTCTTAATATCTTCTGCTTCTGTTAGGTCCATATCATTTCTGCCCTTTATTGAGCCCATCTTTGCATGAAATGTTCCCTTGATATCGCTAGTTTTCTTGAAGAAATCTCTAGTCTTTCCCATTCTGTTGTTTTCCTCCATTTCTTTGCACTTATCTCTCCCTGCTATTCTTTGGAACTCTGCATTCAAATGGGTATATCTTTCCTTTTCTCCCTTGCTTTTCACTTTTCTTCTTTTCTTTTCTATTTGTAAGGCCTCTTCAGACAGCCACTTTGGTTTTTTACATTTCTTTTTCTTGGGGATGCTCTTGCTTCCTGTTGGCTGTACAATGTCACCAACTTTTGTCCATAGTTCATCAGGCACTTTGTCTATCAGATCTAGTCCCTTAAATCTATATCTACTTCATTTTAATGTAGGCTTTATTATATAACCCCAGAAAAGGCTGAACCTTTTAATCTTCTTCACGTGCTTCTTTCCCTTGGCAACTAGCCCCCATTTTTAGGTGCTTCCCCAAAGCCATTTCCTGTTTGACTACTTCCAATTTGCCTTGATTCATGGACCTAATATAGGAATGCATAATTCCAAAGAATAGCAAGGAGAGATAAGAAAGCCTTCCTCAGCAATCAATGCAAAGAAATAGAGGAAAACAACAGAATGGGAAAGACTAGAGATCTCTTCAAGAAAATTACAGATACCACGGGAACATTTCATGCAAAGATGAGCTCAATAAAGGACAGAAATGGTATGGACCTAACAGAAGCAGAGGATATTAAGAAGAGGTGGCAAGAATACACAGAAGAACTGTACCAAAAAGATCTTGATGACCCATATAATCACAATGGTGTGATCAGTCACCTAGAGCCAGACATCCTGGAATATGAAGTCAAGTGGGCCTTAGAAAGCATCACTACGAACAAAGCTAGTGGAGGTGATGGAATCCCAGTTGAGCTATTTCAAATTCTAAAAGATGATGCTGTGAAAGTGCTGCACTCAATATGACAGCAAATTTGGAAAACTCAGCAGTGGCCACAAGACTGGAAAAGGTCAGTTTTCATTCCAATCCCAAAGAAATGCAGTGCCAAAGAATGCTCAAACTACCACACAGTTGCACTCATCTCACACGCTAGTAAAGTAATGCTCAAAATTCTCCAAGCCAGGCTTCAGCAGTATGTGAACTGTGAACTTCCAGATGTTGAAGCTGGATTTAGAAAAGGCATAGGAACCAGAGATTAAATTGCCAACACCCACTGGATCTTCAAAAAAGCAAAAGAGTTCCAGAAAAAAATCTATTTCTGCTTTATTGACTATGCCAAAGCCTTTGACTGTGTGGATCACAATAAACTGTAGAAAATTCTGAAAGAGATGGGAATGCCAGTCCACTTTATTTGCCTCTTGAGAAACTTATATGCGGGAAGCAACAGTTAGAACTGGACATGGAACAACAGACTGGTTGCAAATAGGAAAAGGAGTTCGTCAAGGCTGTATATTGTCACCCTGCTTATTCACCTTATATGCAGAGTACATCATGAGAAACTCTGGGCTGGAAGGTGCACAAGCGGGAATCAAGATTGCCAGGAGAAATATCAATAATTTCAGATACGCAGATGACACCACCCTTACGGCAGAAAGTGAAGAGAAACTAAAAAGCATCTTGAGAAAGTGAAAGAGGAGAGTGAAAAAGTTGGCTTAAAGCTCAACATTCAGAAAACGAAGATCATGGCATCTGGTCACATCACTTCATGGGAAATAGTTGGGGAAACAGTGGAAATGTTGTCAGACTTTATTTTTTGAGGCTCCAAAATCACTGCAGATGGTGACTGCAGCCATGAAATTAAAAGACATTTACTCCTTGGAAGGAAAGTTATGACCAACGTAGATAGCCTATTCAAAAGCAGAGACATTGCTTTACGAACAAAGGTCCGTCTAGTCAAAGCTATGGTTTTTCCAGTGGTCATGTATGGATGTGAGAGTTGGACTGTGAAGAAAGCTGAACGCCCAAGAATTGATGCTTTTGAACTGTGGTGTTGGAGAAGACTCTTGAGAGTCCCTTGGACTGCAAGGAGATCCAACCAGTCCATTCTAAAGGAGATCAGTTCTGGGTGTTCTTTGGAAAGACTGATGCTAAGCTGAAACTCCAGTACTTTGGCCACATCATGCGAAGAGTTGACTCATTGGAAAAGACTCTGATGCTGGGAGGGATTGAAGGAGGAAGAGAAGGGGATGACAGAGGATGAGATGGCTGGATGGCATCACTGACTTGATGGATGTGAGTCTGAGTGAGCTCCGGGAGTTGGTGATGGACAGGGAGGCCTGGCGTGCTGCAATCATGGGGTTGCAAAGAGTCAGACACGACTGAGTGACTGAAGTGAACTGAACTCCCAAAGCCACTTTATAAAATAAGCTCATCTGTAGCTGAATAGGATTTGTTATGAATGTTAAGAGACATACTCATTACTCTTTATCACTTAGGAAATTGCAAGTGTTTTAGATGTTCTCTGCCCAAACTGGGTATGAAGAAGAATTACATATGAAAGCAGCTTCTTTGCCTTTTCTCATTTCCCTCCATACTTAAAGGAACCTAATTATAGGAATGAGATCACTAAGCAATTAAAACTAATTCCTGACTTATGCTTTCCTGAATGCATACCATGGCTTGTTTAACCTGTTGATTCTTCTCCTACATAAAAAGAAGAATGAAGTATTAAGCAGTTAAAAAAATGACTAGCTTTATACCCTCAAAAGCCCCCCTTAGCAATCCAGAAGGCAAAGTATGCAGGCAAGATAACATCTGAAGAAAGAGTCAGCTAGTGTGCACTCAATGGAGAATGATGCAGAACCTGACCTCCTGCCTCAATGATTCACTGAGATTCTTCACCATCCTACCAGTTTTTCCTTTAAAAACTGTCATGGCTGAGCAGAATCTTTGGAGTTGGTCTCAGGACATGAGTCCATCTTCTGCCCAGACTGCTGGCTTTATTGATTAAAGCACCTTTCCTTTCTACTGACACCTTATCTCTTAAATTATTGGCTTATGAGAGATGATCAGTCACACTTGGGTTTGGTTACATTTTCCTTTCCTCGTTTCTCCATCCTGATGTTTTGTATGTCATTGAGAACTAATTTAAGTGTCTTCAACGTATCAGCCACTATTATAAGTGCCTAACAAAGGTCCGTCTAGTCAAGGCTATGGTTTTTCCTGTGGTCATGTATGGATGTGAGAGTTGGACTGTGAAGAAGGCTGAGCACAGAAGAATTGATGCTTTTGAACTGTGGTGTTGGAGAAGACTCTTGAGAGTCCCTTGGACTGCAAGGAGATCCAACCAGTCCATTCTGAAGGAGATCAGCCCTGGGATTTCTTTGGAAGGAATGATGCTAAAGCTGAAACTCTAGTACTTTGGCCACCTCATTCGAAGAGCTGACTCATTGGAAAAGACTCTGATGCTGGGAGGGATTGGGGGCAAGAGGCGAAGGGGACGACAGAGGATGAGATGGCTGGATGGCATCACTGACTCGATGGACGTGAGTCTGAGTGAACTCTGGGAGTTGGTGATGGACAGGGAGGCTTGGCTTGCTGCGATTCATGGGGTCACAGAGAGTCGGACAGGACTGAGTGACTAAACTGAACTGAGGGAATCCCCACTGAGCAAAATAAAATTTCCTTATTTTATTCTTAATAAAGAGACACGTTGTTGGCCTTGGAGCTTCTCCAGAATTCATTTGACTGTATTTATTTCAGAATCAATTAACTACCAATACCCTGAACATCTACCAAAAATTGTAGGCACTTAGTTTTTTGGTTGTTGTGCAGTCGTTCAGTCTTGTGATTCTTTGTGACCTCATGGACTGCAGCATGCCAGGCTTCTCTGTCCTTCACTATTTCCTAGAGCTTGCTCAAACTCATGTCCATTGAGTCAGTAATGCCATCCCCTGATGCCCCCTTTCCCTCTTTCAGTCAATCATTCCCAGCATCAGGATCTTTTCCAATGAGTCAGCTCTCCACAGCAGGTGGCCAGAGTATTGGCGCTTTAGCTTCAGCATCAGTTCTTCCAGTGAATATCCAGGGTTGCTTTCCTTCAGGATTGACTGGTTTGACCTTGCAGTCCAAGGGACTCTGAAGAGTCTTTTCCAGCACCATAATTTGAGAGCATCAATTCTTCAGTACTCAGCCTTTTTTATGGTGCAGCTGTCACATCTACAAATGACTACTGGAAAAACTAAAGCTTTGACCAGACAGATTTTTGTCAGCAAAGCAATGTCTCTTCTTTTTCATAGGCTGTCTAGGTTGGTCATAGCTTTTCTTCTAAGAGCAAGTGTCTTTTAACATCGTGACTGACTGCAGTCACCATCAGCAGTGATTTTGGAGCCCAACAAAATAGTCTTTCACTGTTTCCATTTTTCTCCCCATTTATTTCCCACAAAGTGATAGGACTGGATGCCATGATCATAGATTTTGAATGTTGAGGTTTTTTGTTTTTTGTTTTGTAAGCTTCCATATTTAAATTTATATTATACTGTGTATCAGCTGATAATGAAGATGGTAAGTTTGTGATATTACCTAAACTTGGATATCTTCTGGAGTGAGTAGAGGGATCTGCTTTCTACTCTGGGAGAGAGCTAGATATACATCTCTGTCTCCCCAGATCTATCTAAGTACACATACTATAAACCTTGGTCATGTTAATTCTTTTTCTAACACTGGCACCTGTGTTGTTTTATCCAGTTGGAATATTTGAAATGACTTAGGAGACTCCACAGATTATATATACTCTGTCAAAGAGGGTCTCGAACAAAAGTTTACAAGTATGCACACATGGGAGAGACCCAGGAAAACAGTAACTCACCAAAATGGTCAAAATCCTCTCCTTAAATACTATCTTCAACTACAGACAAAAGAGGATACTGGGGTTGTGGTTTGGGACTACTAGGTGAGGTGGACAATTCACATGGAAATGGAAAAGCAAATGTTTAGCCAGCAAATGTTTGCTGGCCATGCAGAGACAATGAAACAGAGCAGAATTTGTCAAAACAGCCTTCGCTAGGTTACTTCTTGCCTATGGAGCCAGTTCAGACTATAGTTTTCTATGATGAAAACTCTCTTCCTGGAACAGGTCCTCTATAAACATTCTTTCAGACAGTTAGGGGGAAACTTTACAGTTTCTTCCTGAGTCTTTCTTGTTTTTAGTTCAAAATAATACATGTGTCAAAGAGATATTTTAGGGTGGTAAATTTTACTCCTCTGCAACTCATACAGGGCTTTTATTTGGAAGGAAATGATACATGCAGGGAGAGAAAGAGAAAGCTGGTACGCATCATATGTCCAAGAAGCATCCCCCACTACAAGGTGCCTATGAACGAAGTTGTTTAAATGAAACGTGCTTACTGTAACTTGAACAACCAAGATCTGTGCAAGGAGTCTCAGTTTTGGGACAGTTATCAATGTGTGGAACTTCAAATGAAGTGCTTTTATAAATCCCTATATTCATAAAATAAAGCCAGGTTTATCTAACCAGTTAGGTTAGTCTTAAACCATCAGCTAAGAAATTAACTATGGGGGCTGATGTGGGGGTATCCAAGAGCAATATCAGATTTTACACTTGTTGTTATTCAGTCGCACAATTATGTCCAACTCTTTGCAACCCTATGAACTGCAGCATGCCAGGCTTATCTGTCCTCCACTATCTCCCAGGGTTTGCTCTAACTCATGACCATTGAGATGGTGATGCCAACCAACCATCTTAAGCTCTGCCATCTCCTTCTCCTCCTGCCCTCAAACTTTTCCAGCATCAGGGTCTTTTCCAATGAGTCTGCTCTGCCCATCAGGTGGCCAAAGTATTGGAGCTTCAGTTTCGGCATCAGTCCTTCCCGTGAATATTCAGGGTTGATTTCCTTTAAGATTGACTGGTTTGATTTCCTTGCAGTTCAAGGGACTCTCAAGAGTCTTTTCCAACACTACTATTCAAAACCATCTATTCTTTGGTGCTCAGCCTTCTTTATGGTCCAACTCTCACATCCATACATAACTACTGGAAAAACCATATGGACATCTGTTGGCAAACTGATGTCTCTGCTTTTAATATACTGTCTAGTTTTGTCATGGGGGCTTCTCTGGTGGCTCAGATGGTAAAGAATCTGCCTACAACACAGGGGACCTGGGTTCAATCCCTGGGTCAGGAAGATCCCCTGGAGAAGGGAATGCAACCCACTCCAGTATTCTTGCCTGGAGAACTCTCTGGTTAGAGGAGCCTGGCGGCCTACAGTCCATGGGGTCACAAAGAGTTGGACATGACTGACCGACTAACACTTGCACCTTTTTTTTCAGTAGGTTTGTCATGGCTTTCCTTCCAAGGAAGAAGCATCTTTTAATTTCATGACTCCAGTCAGCATTTGCAGTGATTTTGGAGTACAAGAAAAGAAAATCTGTCACTGCTTCCACTTTTCCCCCTTCTATTTGTCATGCAGTGATGGGACTGGATGCCAAGATCTTAGTTTTTTGAATGTTGAGTTTTAAGCCAGCTTTTTCACTCTCTTCTTTTACTCTCATCAAGAGGCTCTTTACTTCCTCTTCACTTTCTGCCATTAGAGTGGTATCATCTGCATGTCTGAGGTTGTTGATATTTCTCCCAGCAATCTTGATTTCAGCTTGTGCTTCATCCAGTCCAGCATTTCTCATGATGTACTCTGCATATAGTTTAAATGAACAGGTTGACAATATACTCCGGAATACTGAAGTGGGTAGCCTTTCCCTTCTCCAGGGGATCTTCCTAACCTAGGGATTGAACCCATGTCTCCTACATTGTGGGCAGATTCTTTACCAGATGAGCTACAAGGGAAGACCTGTTTTTCATTAAGCAATATTACAACTTTGCTGACTGTCTACATGAGAAGGTCTTCACAGTTCATTCTTTTCCATTTTTTTTTTTTTGGCAACCCCAAAGGTTCTGTGATCTTAGTTTTCTGAGGACCAGGGATCACACAACCCCTGCAGTGGAAGCACGGAGTCCTAACCACTGCACTGCCAGGGTAGACCATACCCTCACTGCTTCTTAAATGTCTTTGCTCAAAGAGCATTTACCAGTGGAACTTGTCCTGGCCATTCATTTTAAAAGTTTCAACTCCTTCTTGTCTAGTCATTTTACATTCCCATTCTCTGATATATGTGTGTGTGTGTTTTTCTTCGAAGCATTTATCACTACATAACTTCTATAATATTTTACTAGTTTATTTTGCTCACTATATTTGTACCTCACCTATAGGTAAACTTCAAGAGATAAGAATTTTTTTTTTTTTCTGATTCAGAAAAAGAGCCATTACCAGAGATACATTTTACCAAGAAAACTTATCTGCATAACAGGCCAACCTTTGTTTTCTAACCATCTTCTTTCACTTTCCTGTGAATGGTCTTCTTCCCATTTGCATCCCCAGATCCCTACCCCTTTCCTTAGCTTAGGATGGTATATAAGCTTCAATTTTTTGATTGCCTTTTGAGTCTCCATGAGGCTCCCATATGCACGCACACGTGCATGTGTGTGTGTGTGTGCACTCAGTTGTGTCCGATTCTTTGCAACCCCAAGGACTGTAGTCCACCAGGTTCCCCATCCATGGATTTTCCAAGCAAAATACTGGAATTCATTGCCATTTCCTCCTCCAAGGGATCTAGCCAACCCAGGGATTGAGCCCACATTTCCTACCTTGGCAGGTGATTCTCTATCACTGAGCCATCTGGGAAGACATCCCCGTATACATATGCAATTTTGTCTTTCTCTTGTTAATCTATCTTGAATCAATTTAATTATTAGACTAAAGAATCTAAAAAGGAAGAAGAGAATGTGTTTCCATCCTTATAGTTCTGAGGTAGGCTCTACTTGTTTTCATTCTTATTTTCCAAGTTCAATAGCTAACAAAGAAGCCAGGGGGATCTTTCTAAAATAACTCAGCTTATTTACTCAATGCTCTCCGGTAGCTCCACATTTGGTTCAGAGTTAAAATCCAAAGCTCTTAGCACAGGCTTGCAAGGCTCTACTTGATGTGGTCCCCCATTCCCTCTCTGACCTACTTTTCTACTTCTTTCTACAATGTTCCAGCAACATTGTCTTTCTTGCTCTTCTAGTTCAGCAAATATATTCTTCCCTTAGCACCTTTTCACTGGCTAAATTTTCTTTCTTCGGTGTTCTGCCCTTCTCATATGTACATGGTTCACCTTTTATAAGTTTTTGCTCAAATTGTCCTCTTCTCGGTGAGGTTCTTCCCTGGCCATCTTCTCTAACATAGCTACACACCTCTCCATCTTAAGTAGCATTCTGGATTTCCCTTATCCTGCCTTACTTTTTTCTTTTTTACTGTTACACAATTTAATCACCTTTAATAGAGCCTAATTTAATATTACCCATTAATTACTATTACTGTCTCTCCCTGTCCGTGAAAACATAAGTTCCATGACACCAAGGATTTTTGGTTTTTTGTTTTCACTGATCTATCCCAAGAAGAGGCACAAAGTAGGCATTTGATAAATACATAGGGAGTAATTTGTTCAAGTGTTTTCATGAAAGAAATCATCTTGCATATTTTTCTTTGTTTTATATATATATATTTAGTAAGATATATATGGGCACTAGATTATTAAATAGTAGTTACTTTAGTTCCAAAGGAAAAGAGCAATTTAAGAAGAATCTAGAAGGTACTATTCACTATTATTTAACATATTTTGAAAGCTGCTCTTCTGCTTCTTTCCTGTTTGCTGTTTTCTGTCATTCTCTAACCTTGAAAGAACCTAATTATAAGAATGAGATCACTGTTTCCCTGGTGGCTCAGTGGTAAAGAATCTGCCTGCCAATGCAGGAGACATGCTTTCAATCCTGTGGTCCAGGAATATCCCACACTCCATGGAGCTCATGTGCCACAGCTATTGAATCTGTGCTCTAGAGCCCAGGAATCACAACTCCTGAAGCCTACCCACCCTACAGGCCATGCTCAGAAACAAGGGAAGACCCCGCAGTGAGAAGCCAGCCCACGGCAACTAGAGAGTAGTCCCACTCGCTGCAACTAGAGAAATGCCCATGCAGCAATGAAGACCTGGCATAGCTAATAAATATGTAAATAAAAAGAATGCGATCACTAAATGATCCTAACTGCACACCTGGCCTAACCCACCAATTCTTTTCCTAGATACAAAGAAGTAAGAACAAAGAATGAGGTAGTTAAAAATGACTAGCTCTCTACCCCAACAGCTCCTTTAGCAATCCTGCAGATAGATCACAGGGGCAAGATAAGCTATGAAGAGACAGTCAGCCACTCTGCACTCAACTGAGGGATGCAGAACCCAACCTCCTACTTTGATGATTCACTGAGATTCTCTCCCCTCTCCCACACCTGTTTTTTCTTTAAAAACTTATGGCTGAGCAGAATCTTCAGAGTTGATCTCAGGATATGAGTCCATCTTCTCCCAGATTGCTGGCTTTTCTGATTAAAGCATCTCTCCTTTCCACTGATACTTGCCTTTTGATTATTGACTTTTTGCTGAACCTGGGTTGGTAATAGTTAGGTAACAATTTAGTTATCTAAAATATACCAGGTCCCAATATAGTTCATGACAGAAGGTGAACAATTTGCACTTCTTTCATATCTTGAGGGAATGTAATTAGAAAGGTACTTACAGCAAAATATGGTTAGGGATAGAATCATATTGCACTTCAACTTTCCCCAAAGTATTTTGCATTTTAGTTCTTGACTTAGTAATAGAAAAGCAAATATAGCTAGGTCTTATTCCATCACATTGCATTTTAAACAGTAAAATATGTACACAAGTGTAGCTACATTAGTGTTAATAATGGTAAGAAATGTACAACCTCTTTAAAGCATCATCATGTACCAAGAATATTCTGTGAGCTGCAATTCTTTGGGAATAGCTATTTATTATAATGTTTTAATATGTGTATGACACCTAATAAGGACTCTATTTTTTAAAATTATAAGATTCTTTCACTGAAAGGGATTTTTAATGCTAAGTATGTATTACTAATGGGTGCATAACAATCTGTTTCATCTTTTAAAAATATTTTGAAAATGTTGCAGATCTCTTTTAAATGATTAGCCTTGCTTGGGTTTTCCTTGCTCAGGGGGTGCCCTGCTCAGTGCTAACTCTGATGCCTGGGGCAGCAGAGTGAGCTCATTTCCTTTGTACCAAAATTGAAAGCTGACTACCTCTTGGTTCAAGAGTGCCTTACTTCTCATCAGGCATTATGTTATCTTGCCAAGCACCACAGGAGAGTTATCATGGGGAAATTGCTGATTGCAAGACTGCACTTAGAGCTGATAAATATGCGGATGTGTAGAATATTAAATGACTTTATTAGCAATCAACATATTATGCCATTAAGTTCATCTGTATGACCAAAAACTAGCAAATATTAGTCTAACATTTTTAAACAATTGGGGCTCGGGGCAGGCCACCCTAAAATGTGACAAAGTGGAATATTGATTTTTTAAAATTAAAGTTACTTAAAAAAACAACTGGTGCAAAAAACACACTCTGACCCTCTCCCCATCTACCTGAAAACATCTCCAATACCAAGGGTACCCTCTTCATACCAAGAGGTGGACAGACATTCTTGTCACCAGCGATAAGGAAATTCAGGGCTTTACAGGCTATGTAAATAAACATTGTTACTTTTTTTTTTTTTTACTAATCCCAAACTCTATTTGGATTATTCACTAACTAAGCACTCAAAATTTAAGTTTCTATGTCCTGTCAATTCCTCACAAATGTATTGGTCCTTTGTCTATAATATATTAAACCTGTTCGCTTTGGTTACTTCTTGGGTTCTACTTCTATGAGATTGCCATAGGTACAAATTAATGTTTTTTCTTCTGTTAATCTATCTTGTGTAAATTAAATTAGACTAGCCAAAAGAATTTAAGAGGGATTCCTCCTCAACAAAGCTAATCTAGTATTTATGTCCCTTTTTATTCTTTTAAATATAGTGTCTATTTGGATAAAAGATTAATTTATGTCATCATAATGAAATCACCAAAGCAGTGTATCCCTACCATTATCTTCTTCCGAGTAAATATCAGTAATTTAAACTGAAAGCAATTTCATAAACCGAGCAGAAAAAGTTGGGGGCAAATCAACATTTTTCAGTTCAGTAAAACTGACAATGCAGTGCACTTCTAAATGTTAAACTTGAAGACTTAGGCTAAAGATAAATGAAAATGATAGAAGCAGGAATCATTTCTTAATTTTATTATTGGAAATAAAATTATATTTATTTAATTGTATACCTAATATTTATACTATTTTTAAATATTTACTTCTATGTATTATAGAAATATAATTTATAATATTTATTATAGTAGGTATAATAAAACTAAGATGTCCATTTCCTATAGTTTTTTTTTTCCTGAAGTATTTGAATAACTCCAAGAGTTGTTTTCTTATTCACATGCATATAACCTGAATTATTAAATTTTTCATGTATAATTTCAGATGATTAGATGTCTTAAAAGTTTTAGAATGGGCTTTTGCCATTTGGGCTTCCCTGGTGGCTCGGATGGTAAAGAATCTGCCCGCAGTGCAGGAAACACATGTTCGATCAGAAAGATGGCCTTGAGAAGGTAATTGTTACCCTCTCCAGTATTCTTGCCTAGAGAATTCCCTAGACAGAGGAGCCTGGCAGGCTACAGTCCATGGAGTCGCAAAGAGTCAGACACAAATGAGCAACTAACACTTTTACTTTTTCGCTTTTTGCCATTTTACTGTCGGTAACTAAGGCTAATAAAAGCAAAATTCATGCCTTTTATTTCAGAGATGAGTGCTTATAGAATATCAATAAGAAACTATAGAAAATATAGGCAGGAGAATGGAAAACAAACCTGAATGTCAGATATTTATGTATCTAGATTTAACTAGAGACTGAATTAACATTTTGAAGCATTGGTCATTTAACTTGGAATTACAGTGCTAAACATTAGCTTAGAAACATTAGAAAAACATCTACTTCTGCTTTATTGAGTATGCCAAAGCCTTTGACTGTGTGGATCACAATAAACTGTGGGAAATTCTGAAAGAGATGGGAATACCAGACCACCTGACCTGCCTCTTGAAAACCTGTATGCAGGCAGGAAGCAACAGTTAGAACTGGACATGGAACAACAGACTGGTTCCAAATAGGAAAAGGAGTACGTCAAGGCTGTATATTGTCACCCTGCTTATTTAACTTATATGCAGAGTACATCATGAGAAACTCTGGGCTGGAGGAAGCACAAGCTGGAATCAAGATTGCCAGGAGAAATATCAATAACCTCAGATATGCAGATGACACCACCCTTCTGGCAGAAAGTGAAGAGGAACTAAAAAGCCTCTTGATGAAAGTGAAAGAGGAGAGTGAAAAAGTTGGCTTAAAATTCAACATTCAGAAAACGAAGATCTGGATGGAGAAAAACAGAAAACATTCTGTGCTTTGTATAATTTTCTTAGATAGTTAAGACGCAATCTAAGGAATAATTTCAGTAAGCCCAGATTCTTGCATATTCCCAACTGGTGCAAAGAGCCGACTCACTGGAAAAGATCTTGATGCTGGGAAAGATTAAGGGCAAGAGGGCAACAGAGGATCAGATGGTTGGACGGCATCACTGAATCAATGGACATGAACTTGAGCAATCTGCAGGAGATAGTGAAGGACAGGGAAGCCTGGCATGCTGCAGTCCATAGGGTCGCCAAGAGTAGGACCCAACTCACAGTAAACAATACTCTAAAGTCATTAACTCAACATGTCTGTTTTTGTGATTAGCCCTAATCTTTTGATATTTAACTACATGCTTCCCTACTTCTCCCGCCCTGGCCCAGCAAAAACTGGTATATATCCTGGCCTCTCCCTTAACTCTTCTAAGCGTTCTTCAAAGCTATCTGGCAGGCTGTGTCCCCACCTATAGTCCTTAGTAAGATCTCTGAGTAAAACTTAACTTGTAACTTCTAGGTTGTGCATTTTCCTTTAGTAGACACTCAAGTAACTTCTAAAATAATTAATATTCCATTGAAGCATATTTGGAGATGGCCCTCCCTGGGCACCTTTTCTTTCACAGAATTCTCCTGCATTCTTTCTTTTGCTATGCCCTCTGTTTCTCTTGTGTCTTTTCATCTCTCCCTGATTCCAACTGACTCAGAGGTTGGGATGCAATGACTGAGAGGGGATGTGATGGACAGTTTCTTTAGTTAATATATTTCCTTCACAAAAGGACAAAGGTACAACTTCTTTAACCATTCAGTTCAGTTCAATCACTCAGTCGTGTCCGACTCTTTGCGACCCCACCAACCACAGCACGCCAGACCTCCCTGTCCATCACCAACTCCCGGAATCCACCCAAACCCATGTCCATTGTGTTGGTGATGCCATCCAACCATCTCATCCTCTGTCGTCCCCTTCTCCTCCTGCCCTCAATGTTTCCCAGCATCACGGTCTTTAACCATTAACACATTATATTTGTCCTGTTTGAGGATGTAGGTTTGCCTGTCTTGTGGTCTAGTCCTGTGTCCACTTCATGTCTTCAGTCAGATTCACCTTTATGAGTACCTTCTTTTCCACACATTGTGTAACTAGGAAAACAGACATGATCAAGAGACCCGATTTGAAAATAATTGAGAACTTGCATAAAAGACTGTGCTTCCATATAGACAATCTGAAAAAGGCAGAGACAAAAGGTGTTAAGCAGATAAATGTCAACACAGGGAGGGAAAACAAAATGCCAAATAATTAACATTATATATATATATATGAAGGAGAATCAGCCCTTCCTATTTGGTGCCAGTAAAGCTGAAACCATTGAGAAACTACCCACACCTCCTGGGTAATTGGTATGCCTTTCTCAGCAGTTGATATTATTCTTGTAAGGCTTATTTTCTCTGTGACTCCAGAAATATTCAGCACAGCATGTTATTAGTTTAAAGCTCCATGGCTGGAGGCATTCACTGGTACTGCATGGACTTTGCTCCTTAGATGGAGTAAGTGTAGCCATGCGTTCTGGGAAACAAACTCACTCAGAAGGACAATGCAGATAGTGGAGTGCAGTTTATTACACCGGCGGGCCCAAGGCAGAGTATCCTCTTAGCCAAGGACCCCGATCAGCATTTGTGAAAATCTTTTATACCCCACGTGTACATGTCTGAACCCACCACTCCAAATTCCTTGAGACTTACATAAACCAAGGAAAATACAATCCCAATAACCCCATCATTCACGTGCTATGTGCTCATGTGCTCAAACAGTCAAACAATCAGCCAATAATCAATAAACCTGAGGTTACACTCACTGATACGGAAAAATGTATGGCCTGTCTGGAGGAAAGCGTGATTAGTGTATGTTTTCTCTTAGGCGATGAGTAACCTAGATACAATCTTCAAGGTTCCCCCGTCTGGAGGGGGTCTTATCCTTCGGTTGCTGTTTTCATAGGCACTAAACACAGAGTTCAGAGTCCATTGGAAAGGTGGCCAAGCATGATCAGCATGAACAGGCCTAAGATGGAGTCCAGGCCCTATGAATTCCTTCTTCATAAGCACATCACAGGAGATCATCACAATAAAGGGTATGGTGGGCAAGGGAAGCCAACTATATGCCTCTCCCCACAACCATGAAAAGTCTGAGGGCAGTAGAGCCCTAAAAGGGGTTAACAATGGCAGAACTGAAGCCTTATGCTAAAGGTCTGCTGAGAGAATCTACACTGCTGTACCCAAAAGAGAGGTGAACTCCCCAAAGGATTTAATCAGTAGTTTGTTGAGATTTTCTCAGAAATTACTGGCATGGATCCAAGGGCAGGTCAAAATTCCTCTTGACTCAGGTTTATCTTGGCTCTCTTACTAGATATCAAAGCCCACATTTAGGGAAAAGGTAATAGGAAGGCTGCTGCTGCTAAGTCGCTTCAGTTGTGTCCAACTCTGTGCGACCCCATAGACAGCAGCCCTCCAGGCTCCCCTGTCTCTGGGATTCTCCAGGCAAGAGCACTGGAGTGGGTTGCCATTTCCTTCTCCAGTGCATGAAAGTGAAAAGTGAAAGTGACATCACTCAGTCGTGTCCAACTCTTAGCGACCCCATGGACTGCAGCCTACCTGGCTCCTCTGTCCATGGGATTTTCCAGGTAAGAGTACTGGAGTGGGGTGCCTAAGGAGAGACTATTACTGAAACTTTAGCAGCAACTACTCAGTTGGGCACAATGTAGATCTAGGTGAAGAAGCAAAAAGATTAAAGACAGGTGAGTTGGCTGCTCCATTAGCGTTCTTTATGGAAGAGAATAATCCATTCTGGTCAGCCTCTGAAGGGATCTCCACACTCACTCCGTCCAGTCTATAGAAATAGGTGTGCACAAGCAGATCAAGTTGACAGCTGTTATTAGAGATGCATTTCTTGGTTCTGGATTTTAAATGAATATACAGACTATACGTACTAATGATAAATATATATTTGGCATCTGTCATACAACAAAGTAATTTTTTTTTCTTAATTGAGGATTTTTTACTCCTGTTAGTACTAAAAATATCTCATAGAAAAGTGATAGCTGATTTGGTAGAGATTTAACAACTGCCTGCCCAGGTAGCAGTGATTCATTTTGTTGACAGAGCTGCCAGAGTTGCTGTTAAAATATGGCAAATTCCAAACTTAGAATCTCCCTTTTCATACAATAAGAAATGTTTGTTCATTTAAAAAATACATGCTAAAAAAAAAAGTAAATGGATTACAAAAGGGACTGGCTAAAAGAAATTTGACTGGAGTATGGAATTACTTAACAAAATAATTCCTGTACCAAAGTTTCCAATTGCTTGATCTGTGCTGTGTGCCATCAATAGAATCATCTGAATAAAACAGGGATTTTAGAGACACTAGACTCTTACAATGCATGCATTGATAATTTTGACAAAATTATCAAAAACGTGTTTTTAAAATGTGCTCTTTGTCAACATAATTATTTATAGGCTACTCCCAATATAAGCACAGGATGTTCTTCCTGACTTCACCAAAAACCAGGTGGCACCTGGGTTTCATAAAACCAATATTGTAAAAGGTTAAGAGATTTTGTCTAATTATAGTGTGTATG
Source organism: Bos indicus (assembly GCF_029378745.1). Lineage (NCBI taxonomy): Eukaryota > Metazoa > Chordata > Mammalia > Artiodactyla > Bovidae > Bos > Bos indicus. Next base: position 21,362,715 of record NC_091776.1, on the reverse strand, counting down.
ATAAATAAAATCTTTCTTTCGTCAAAAGAAAACAATTTTCAGGTGATGGTAAAGATTCATAATAAACATAATTTCTACTTGTGGGTTATTAGAGCATTTAAATCAGACAGAGGAAGTAATTTTATGTTTGTCAAGTAATTATGCAAATATTTACAAATTCCGAAAGTCCTTAGTGCCCTAGAAAATACAGTGAATAAATCAAACTATATACAACTCCTTAGCTAAGATTCTGAAATCTGCTATGTCAAGATGGTCTTCAGCTTTACCACTAGCCTTGTCAAAAATTAGAGTGATTTTTACCATTAAACACAGAATCATTTTCCTTAAATTTAAGTTAATGTATGTATTAAGCCTATAAATGTAATGTGTGTATTAAACTTAATTTAATGTATGTATTAAGCTTATAAATTTAGGCCTGAGACCATATTGTACATATGATTTGATTGAATTCTGTCATAATTATGTCCAATACTTAACAAGGTTTCTTTCCTTAGAAACCTTGAGACATAAAATCATAATGATCTAGAAGGACTTGGAAGAAATCTGCCATTCCTACTGACCAAATTTTGTGTACATAGAAATGTTGGATAGGAAAGACAAGACAAGCTGTCATCGTACTGGGAGAGATGCTTTCATATTGTTCATATTGTTGCTATCTATGTGAAAAACAAACAAAAAACAAGATGGAGTCATGCTTCCCATGGGGACCCAGCCTCTTAAGAGGACTAGACTATGGTTCCCCCAAAAGAAACTTTAGTTTTTCCAGAGTTACTAATATTGACACTGAATGTAGGTATTCTAGCAAACTTATTAGTGTTCTCATAGATGTATTGCTGTTCTATTCTGTAGCTGCTGCTGAGTCGCTTCAGTCGTGTCTGACTCTGTGCAACTCCATAGACAGCAGCCCCCCAGGCTCCGCCATCCCTGGGATTCTCCAGGCAAGAACACTGGAGTGGGTTGCCATTTCCTTCTCCAATGCATGAAAGTGAAAAGTGAAAGTAAAGTCGCTCAGTTGTGTCGGACTCTTCGCGACCCCATGGACTGCAGTCCACCAGGCTCCTCCGTCCATGGGATTTTCCAGGCAAGAGTACTGCAGTGGGTGGCCATTGCCTTCTCCAAAGTAGAGTTGTTTCTATTCTATTGCTGTAGAATTGTTTCATTATCTCTTTAAGAACCACACTTTACTAGAAAATAAACATATCATTTATTACATTTACTTTTTCTTTCTGCACTCCTAGAAATGGTTCCCATAATCTCATTCCCAATGTTCCAAATTGTACTTACAGCATCAACAGGTTCTGGATTTTTAGGTTAAACTATCTGACTATTGTTAGAGTAAAAATGGATTATCTTCCTGAGTAACTTTTGATAATAAGAAAGTAAAGGTAACTAATATGCATCCAGGTACTCAAGTTCTAAATTTGATACAAAAATGTTGTGTTCACAGGTATACCTAAAGGATGAAGTAACAAAAAAGAAAACCTTAATAACAGACAAACAGAAGTTTGGTACTTATATAGAGATTCACCTTCCTGGTTGCTCAGACAGTAAAGAATCCACCTGCAATGCAGGATACCTAAGTTCAGTCCCTGGGTTGTAGAGGGAAATGACAACCCACTCCAGTATTCTTGCCTGGGAAATCCCATGGACAGAGAAGCCTGGTTGGCTATAAGCTAGTGAGTCACAAAAGTGTTGGATGTGACTTAGCAACTAAACAACAACGAAACAAAGGTGAATGTCTGTTAGTCACAGAGATTTTATATGAGTTGCCTATTATAATTGTATTACTACCAATTTAGATCCAGTGCAGAAAAAAAAAAAAAAAAAAAAGTGACCCATGGGGTGTGTTTCTCTTCAAAACTAAAGCCATATACATTAAACACTGGACTTTCAATCTGTACCTTTCAGTGAGTGCCTCATAACAAGGCGTTGATCCTAGATGATGGCTACAAATGTATTTAATCTGGGAACAATCATGGGAAGATAGGACAATAACTAATTGGCCTAAATTGTTGTACAAAAGTTATGGTATTTCTGTGATTGACTGGAATTCAGGAGAAATATAGTGGGCCTTACAAGCAAAACTCTTAATTAAACTTTTACATTATCAGGCTTCAGTGCTAAAGCTATTATTTAGGCTTAGATTGGGTAAGACTTTATAAGGAACTAACAGTTATTCATTTGAGCTACTAATTCATTTGAAAATGCAAGTATAAAGATGTCACAATTATTTGTAAAATTAATATATGACTAGAAAAGAAACTTTTGTGTAGTGATAATCAAGAATTTAATTTAGCCATTTACTATTTGCATGATATGGTTAAAGATTATTATTGCTCCAGACAAACACTGTATGGATTTTGTGAAATTTAATAAATTTGTTATTTGATCAGGATCTGGCAATTACTTTATGTTGTATTTTACTACAGACTTGCCCATTATTTAGAGTGTGACAACTTGTCCAGAGAAAGGTGACTACAGCAATGGAGTTAGAAATTTGTGTCACTGTATTGCAGTACTAAAGGGAGGGCTGCAATGGCAAATACAAACTGGAAAAAAAAAAAGAGAGAGAGACAATTCTCTATGCTGAAAATAAGGGAAAACTTCCATTTTCTCCTTTTTTTTTTTTTTTGAGGTTTTGATATAGCAGTCTATATGTGTGCAAGGTTATTTTAAGTTGCTAGTCTTATCCGTGCCTAGTGGCAATCCTTTAGCATTTGTTGAAAAGCTGGCTTGGTGGTGCTGAATTCTATTAGCTTTTGCTTGTTTGTAAAGCTTTTGATTTCTCAAAAACATCTGAATGAGAGCCTTGCTGGGTAGAGTATTCTTGGTTGTAGGTTCTTTCCCTTTATCGCTTTAAACATATCATGCCACTCTGTTCTGGCCTGCAGAGTTACCGCTGAGAAATCAGTTGATAACCTTATGGAAGTCTCCTTGAATGTTCTTTGTCATTTTCCCCTTGTTGCTTTTAGTTTTTGTCAGTTTGATTACTACATGTCTCAGTGTGCTCTTCCTTGGGTTTATCCTACCTGGGACTCTCCGTGCTTCCTGGACTTGGGTGACCATTTCCTTTTCTACGATAGAGAAACTTTCAGCTATTATCTCTTCAAATAACTGCTCAGGTCCTTTCTCTCTCTCTCTTCTCCTCCTGGGACCCCTATAATGAGAATGTTGGTGAGTTTAATGTTGTCCCATAGGTCTTTGCCTCTTTCCCCTTACAGAAAACCATCCAGTTCAATGTATGTGCTTTCTTTTTCTTAAAACATTTATTTTAGAAAACTTATCATTCAAAGTCTTATCTCCCTTTAACATGTATGTAAATGATTTTAACTGCTAAACAAGCCTCTTGCTGGGGGGCACACAAGAGTCTAACCCTTGGACCTGGGAACTACTGAGTCCTCAAAATGTAATCATCAAGGAAAAGAGCAGCCTTGGGAATTTAAGAGATGTGCTCTAAACTGCAAACTACCATATGTCTAAAAGATATGAGAACTTATTTTTTCTTTGGATAATACAGAAGACCATCCCAACTAAGTAAATTTAGGATGAACTATATGTGAAAGACGTGTCATTAAGTCCTCTTGGTGAGGACTATGTATCGTTTATCTTGGGAACATTTATGTGATGACTGATAATCTACCTGATTATATAAAAAAAGTAAGATTTCTTTCTCTCTTTGCAGTTTCTTAGTGGATTTCCTGTGATGGGCATCACATTCTGGGAGGAGATTTTGCTTTTAATTATTTATTCCCAAATAGTGTCTTTTTTTGTTTGTTTCTTTACCTCAACAGATAGAGAAAGCCTAAAAGGAAGAGTCTATATATGCCTAGTACTTATTAGATAGTCAATAAATGTAGGTTAAATCTTGTTATATTCAGTGGACATTATATTAATATATGTATGATGATGACTGTTTAAAATATTGTAAAAGAGAAAGTGCTTTGGCTTCAAAAGCAGACTACAGTTCTTTGCCTGTAGCCTGCTCTTGCACCAGCTTTTCTTTCCTCTACCCAATAAGCCACTTTTCTGCCCTAGATGTTCTGAAATATTTTTCAGTAATTCCTCAAATCTTCACTTTTCGTGGCCCTGTATTTTCACATGTATCCCTGCTCCCCTTGCCCTCACCTCAGGAATGCCCTTCTGCAATCAAATTCTTCTACACACAGCCTACCCATCATACTAGCAGCTGTGTTTGTACCTAAGGAAGAAAAAGATAGGAGTGGGACGCAGATTTACTTTTGAAAGGGGCATCTATGTGCACCTTTTAAATTGTATTCTGTACATACATTAGCTATGCAAAAATAGATAAAATACTTTAAATATATTTTGATAGGAAAATTTTAATAGAATAGTTTCTTCCTGCAGGAACTCTCCCCTACAGTCTGTTGGTAATGTTGTTAGCCATGTGAAAGTAGAACTCTGCTTAAGAATCAGTCACATGGTCACTGCTTAATAAAGGATTGCTAAGTGAATGAATAAACAGGAGGAAGCTTGTGTTACCAGCTTATCAATGGCCCTTGCATCTTAAGGGAAAAAAAAATCTATTCCAACTGCTATGGATAAGAAGTGACAAACTCACTTCTAAGCTTTCTGACTAAAGAGAAGAGGCAAGTTTTAGAAAGAAGTTAATCTGTCTTGAAATTAACAATTTCTTGTTCACATAGGCAGGTTAAAAACAACCTCTAAGCAAAAACTCCAGATGAAACAGGTCTTTCTTAACCAGAGTGATGTTCTGTTCCTGCCCATGACTGCATTGTGTTCAGTGATTCCATTTCAGTGGCTCTCTTACCACAGACACTATGAAACTAAATTAATGAGAAAAAATATTCCAAAAGTAAAATCCAATGGTAACAATGATTCAATACCATATATCTTTCAAGAGATACTTGCAGTGCATTTGCATTTTGCTTTTCACAGGTACTTACAGATGTTAAATAAAACTGCCTGCTAAAAGTAAACGGATGATGACCATAATGCGATTATGATTATCATGAAGTCTCACACTAGAGTGTTTGTTTATTTAATGTTATTTATGCACCAATTCTTAGAATATTGTGCAGCAGGTATTTATTTCCCTCTGTTTTAGTGTGTCATACAAAATGTGGGGTACTCTGGAGGGAATGGTATAAAGTCAGAGAAGGATTTTCTTAAATAAGCTAAGTTGAGAAAAATTACATAGAGAAAAACTGTATGAAAGAAGTCATTCTACACTAGCTAAAAAATAGCAGTGACCCACCATAAGAAGAGTGTTTTTTTAAGGTGTCTTGAGTACAGTTGTGTATTTGTTTTTCAGACTGTCTTTGCTTAATAATTAGCATATAAATGGTCCCAACTAGAATTCAAAGTTAACGTTTCATTAACCTCACTTATAATACCTAAAGGAGGCATCCACATTTAAATTCAGGGGGAAATTAGTCTAACTAAGCTCTCCTGAATATAGTAATCTTGAAGCAGCCACAGTCACACTGAGCACTGATACAGCATTCCAAGTTCCTTTATGACATATACACACTTTATACATGCACACTTAACAGGAATGAAAAAACTAAATTACATTACTCTCTCAAAGGAAATCTTTAGTGATATCTTAAGATATTGTCTTCTAATATTGAATCAAGTATTTTCTAAAAAAAGAAAAAAAAAACATTTCCTTCATTTATTCATTCAATTATTTGGCAATTTATTTCATCTTTAGTCCTTAATTTACTCATTCTTTACTTAACAAGTGCCTTAAAAAGCACTTACTTCAGGTAAAGCACAATTCTGAACCCAGTAGGAGACCCAAAGAAAAATAAGACTTGTGATCCCACCTTTATGGGGTCTGCTGTCTAGCAGAGAATATAAGACTACAGACCACAACAAGGTCAAAAGAATATGATGAGACAGGTTATCAGTGAGGAGAAGGAAGTGGGAGGGAGAATATAGGGGTAAGGGATTAAGAGGTACACACTATCAGGTATAAAATAAGCTGTGAAGATATTTTGTACAACACATGGAATATAGCCAATATTTTATAATAATGACAAGTGGAGTGTAACCTTTAAAAATTGAGAATCACTATATAGTACATCCGGAGAAGGCAATGGCACCCCACTCCAGTACTCTTGCCTGGAAAATCCCATGGACGGAGGAGCCTGATAAGGCTGCAGTCCATGGGGTCGCTAAGAGTCAGACACGACTGAGCGACTTCACTTTGACTTTTCACTTTCATGCACTGGAGAAGGAAATGGCAACCCACTCCAGTATTCTTGCCTGGAGAATCCCAGGGATGGGGGAGCCTGGTTGGCTGCCGTCTATGGGGTAGCACAGAGTCAGACACCACTGAAGCGACTTAGCAGCAGCAGCAGCAGCATATAGTACATCTCTAACTTATATATCAACCATACTTTAAAAAAAAAAAGGAAAACAAATTAAAAAATAGAAAGTAATGAGTTTTAAAAACTGAGTTCCTACTATGCAACTAGCGCTGTTATGCATACTGTGATGCCATAAAACAGAATTTTATCAAACACATAGTTCAAAGAGATTTCTACCATCCAAAAGGCAGAGTTAAGAACAAGGTCACTCAAATCACACTGCTTAGGTTTACATCTTGGCTTGGTCATTACTTCCACTATTTCCTTAGGCAAACCATTTGGCATCTCATTGCTTCACCCTTATGTATAAAAGGGGAATGATAAGAAGGATGCCTACCTTACAGGTTTGTTGTGAGAATTAAATTACTTAAGAAATGCCAGGCACTAAGAATTGTGTCTGATATGTAGTCAATGTTGTAATAAGTATTATCTTCTTTAATTTTGATATATCACAGAAGTTTTCCAAAAGGACAGACAGTAGAGCTAAAAGGCAGCAAAGCTGTAATTTTTTTTTTTTTCTTTTAAGTGAACTCTTATTTCTATTAGCGAGACTAATTCAGCGCTTCACAAACATTAAATGTTTAGTGCCAACTAGTGAGGATATCTGTAGCACTTTAGAACTATGATGTTTGTATTAGAAAAAGTACTGGACTGAGAGTCAAGAATGCAATGTTAATTCTAGTGTTACAGTAATTGTTATATGAGTTTCAGAAAATCACAAAGAACTGAATTTGTAACCTTCAATTTCCTAGTTCACAAGATAAGATGCATTGTTCTGTGCTTATGTGTAATGGGGGTGGAGTGTACTGCTGCCAAAGTATTTAAATAATAAACAGGAATTGATAGCTCATGAAATAATAGAAGACATATCTGAGTATTATATTATGAAGCTTTGTGCCATGTGTTGCAATTTGTGCTTCATAAAATTTAAGAAAGCACAAAAACATCTACCAATCATAAAATAGCTGTTTTCTTGAGGTTAGAAACAGTATATCCTGCTGATAATCAATAGAATACATGAATCAGTGAATTGAATTTTAGGTGAGAAACCTTATGTGGAAATCTTATTCTTGGATCAATACCATCTTTGTTTCTGTATCTGTATCTGAATTTGTCTGGAATTTGCTTTCTCACCTGCAGGTAAAAGAAAATTATTATCACATTTTTTAAGCTCTAATTCAAGTTGATTTATTAAGGCTGTCATGAAATAGACATTTTAATTACAAACTGCATTCAAATAGAAAAAATTTTTAAATGCACAAATATAAAATTACTATAATATATCTAAACAGTAAAGAAATATATAAAGTAAATGTTAGCGTATCTTTACTCCCTATTCTGCCTACCTGGCATGGCCACAACTCCCAACACTTTGTTTTTGACCCTTCCAGGCATAATCATTATTTTAATTATGTGGTAGGAAAAAGTGAAAGTCTTTCAGTCATGTCCGACTCTTTGTGATCCCATGGACTATAAAGTCCATGGAATTCTCTAGATCAGAATACTGCAGTGGGCAGCCCTTCTCCAGGGGATCTTCCCAACCTAGCGATCGAACCCAGGTCTCCCACATTGCAGGCGGAGTCTTTACCAGCGGAGCCACAAGGGAAGTCCGATTCTGTTCAGTTTGGTTTTCTGTGTATTTATGTGCATATATACATGCACGTGTGCTCCCCAGGTGGCGCCAGTGGTAAAGAAACTGCCTGCCAATGTAGGAGACATAAGAGATGCAGGTTCGATCCCTGGGTTGGGAAGATCCCCTGAGAAGGAAACGGCAGTCCACTCCAGTATTCTTGCCTGGAGAATCCCATGGACAGAGGAGCCTGGTGGGCTATCGTCCACAGGGTCACAAAGAGCTGGACACGACTGAAGTGACTTAGTATGAATGCATACATGCATGTAGACCTGCATATTTTTCTTCATATAGATGGTAATATACAACAGGTTATATTCTATGATTGAAACAAAATAACATTTTGAACTTCTGGTTTCTTATTCTGCATATAAGAAATGTAGAAAATGCCGCTCCATCCTAACAACAAGTTAAAGCTGAACAGACTGAAAAATCAACAATGCTTCTCAGATCCATGGGTTGGAGAGACAAACAGGTGAGTACTGGGAATCACAGTTCACCAGAGCAGAAATTGATTAGTAGAAATCTCCATAGGAACCAATGCCATGGTAGGAAGATCTAAATTGTAATCAATCAATCATCAAAGGCTCAACGTGGACAATTTTGAGAGTTAAAACCTGCAGGAGATGGTGAAAGAATGATGGAAAACTCCTGGAATGACAAAAAGTAACACACACACACACACACACACCTCTTGGAACTAATAAGCAACTATAGAAAAATTGTAGGATGTAAGTTTAACACACAAAGTCCATCACTTTCCTGTATTCTAGCAATAACAAATTTAGTCTGTTACTAAATACAATGTCATTTACACTAGCATCCAAAAGTGAAGTTTAACTCTTTTCTCAACAAAATATATACATGGTTTATACAGAGGAATGGAAAAAAATTTAAATATAACTAAATGGGGAGATATTCCCATTTATGGAAAAGAAGACTCAGTATGTCAAGACATCAATCCTTTCCTGACAATACTTTGATCTATGGACTCAATGCAATATCAGACAAAATTCCAGCAAGTTATTTGTGCATATTGGCAAAATTATTCTAAAGTTTATATGGAGAGACATAAGATCCAGAATACCCAACACTACGCTGAAGGAGAAGAACAAAAGTAGATGCTACACAACTTAAAGACTTACTACAAACCTACACTAATAAAGACAGTCTTGGCAAAACAGTAGAACAGAGAGCCCAGAAATAGACCCACATATATGTAGTTAACTGATTTTTTGACAAAAGGAAAAAAGGCTAAACAATGAAACAAATATAAGTGTTTTTTGACAAATGGTTCTGGAACATCCACAAGGGGAAAAATGAATCTGGACACAAACCTAGTAATCTTCACAAGAATTAACTAAAACTGCATCATAAGGGCCTTCCCTGGTGGCCCAGTGGCTAAGATTCTGGCTTCCAATGCAGGGAGCCAGGGTTTGATCCCTGGTCAGGGAACAAGATCCCGTACGCCACAGCTAAGAGTTCCCATGCTGTAATGAGTATCAAAGATCCCAAGCGCCGCAACAAAGACCTGGTGTATCCAAATAAATAAAAATAAATATCAAACGACAACAACAACAAATGCACCATAGACCTAAATGTGAAATACAAAGCAATAAAACTCCTGGAAGATAACATAGGAGAAAACTTAAATGACGTGGGTATAACAATGGCTTTTTATATACAACTATAAAGGTATGTTCCATGAAGGAAACAATTGGTAAGGTTAACCTCATTAAAATTCAGAACTTGTGCTCTGTGTAAAGCAATGTTAAGGGAATGAGAAAACAAGCCATGGACTACAGGAAAATGTTTGCAAAAGACACACCTGGTAAAGGACAGTTATCCAAAATACACACAAAAAAGAAAAAAACAAAACTTTAAAAATTCAATAGTTAGAAACAAATAACCCAAGAAAAAAAATCAGCCAAAGACTATAGCAGATACCTCACCAAAGAAGCTAAACAGCTGACAAATCACCATATTAAAGGATGCTAAATGCTTCACATCTTTTGTCATCAGGAAACTGCAAATGAAAACAAAAATGAGAGGCTGCTACACACCTATTCAGTTCAGTTCAGTTCAGTCGCTTAGTTGTGTCCAGCTCTTTGCGACCCCATGGGCCATAGCACGCCAGGCCTCCCTGTCCATCACCAACTCCCGGAGTTTACCCAAACTCATGTCCATCGAGTCAGTGATGTCATCCAACCACCTCATCCTCTGTCATCCCCTTCTCTTCCTGCCTTCAATCTTTCCCAGCATCAGGGTCTTTTCAAATGAGTCAGCTCTTCGCATCAGGTGGCCAAAGTGTTGGAGTTTCAGCTGCAACATCAGTCCTTCAAATACCCAAAATTCAAAAGACTACAACACCAGCTAATAAAGATGTAGAGCAACAGGAATTCTCATTCATTGCTGATGAGAACGCAAAATGGCACAACAACTTTGGAGGACAGTTTGTTGGAGGAAGCATCCTGACACGGTAACATACAGAAATCATGTTCCTTGGCATTTATCCAAAGGATCTGAAAATTTATCTTCACAGAAAAACACATAAACATTAATAGCAGCTTCAATCATATTTGCCAAAAATTGGAAGCAATCAAGTTGTCCTTCAATGGGTGACTGAATAAATAAACATAAATAAACTGCTACATCCAGACAATGGGATATTATTCAGCGGAAAAAAAAAAAAAAAAGAAATGGGCTATCAAGCAATGAAAAGACACGTGGAGAATTTTAAATGCATGTTACTAAATGAAAGAAGCCAGTCAGAAAAGGTCACATATTGTAAAATTCCAAGTATATGACATGCTGCAAAAGGCAAAATTATGGAGAGAGTAAAAAAGATCTGTGGTTGCTAGGGCCTGAGGGTGAGGGAGTAGATGAATAAGCTGATCACAGAGGATTTATATACTAGTAAAAATATTCTGTATGATATTAAGTCCAGCTCACAGGTACCTACTAAAGTATGTACCAAGGTAAGTTATGTACTTCGGGTAATTGTGGTGTTATCATTGCAGGTCCGCCAATTGTAACAAGTAAATGGCTTTTGGGAGGATGTTGATGACAGTAGAAGTTGTGCATGCATGGTGGCAGGGGATATAATACAGTACAGGAAAATCTCTTGTATTTCCTGCCCAATATTGCTTTGAACCTAAAACTGCTCTTAACAATAAAAATCTAAAGAAAAAAACTGTCAAATGATCTGCTTTACTAGAAAAAAAAAAACATTTTTAAAGTTTCATAATTAGAGCTATATATTAAGCAACTTTCCTACCATTTATTGGCTATTAACATTTACTTTTTGTGAGATGTCTATTTATAAATTTTGTCCATTTTTTTTAAGTAAGACCTCTTTATAGTTTACTTGTTGTCGCACACATGAATATTTTTGGTCTAGGTTATCAACTGAGTTCTGTTTTGTGGTCTTGTAACTATAAATGTTACCAAACAAATTGAACTCAAGTCCACTCACCTGATACACAACAAAGCCAAACAACTGACTCTGAGTTGTGGGGAAAGAAAGTACAATATTTATTGCAGGACAACAAGGAGAATGGGCAGCTAGTGTTCAAAAGCCCAAACTCCCTGGTGGCTTTCAGGCAAGGGCTTTTAAAGTCAACATCAAGGGTGTGAGTCACAGAATGTGTGATCCACTCATGAACATTTTTCTGATTAGCTGGTGACAAGGAAACATGGTGATGTTTCAGGTAACTTAATTATCCACTGATTGGATGGAAAGAGTCTGACATGTGTGCTTGTTGTCAGCATGCAGCCACCATCCTCTACTGGGCAGGGTCTTAGTTTCTTCAGGACAACTCAAAGATATGTTAGATTATTTTCTATACCCTTTCAGGAGGAACTAAGGTTCATATGACTCTAATTAACTGCTTAAGTCTGCTCTTTGGAACTTGAGGAAGGCCAAAAACGGAGACACAGACAGGCTTCAATCTGGGAAGGCCCTGTGGGATCCAGCTTGGTTTCATAAATAGTTTTAATTTTACAGGATCAAATCATCATTCTTTACCTTTAACGTTACTATTTGATTTAGAAGCTACTTTATACTTAAAGTTAATAAAATGTTTCCAATTTTCTCGCATATATGAATATGTATTTGTGTGTATGTATATGTGCATATGGGCTTCCCACATGGTGCTAATGGTAAAGAACCTGCCTGCCAGTGCAGAGGACATAAGGGACACAAGTTCGATCCTTGGGTCAGGAAGATCCTCTGGAGGAGGGTAGGGCAACCCACTCCAGTATTCTTGCCTAGAGAATCCCATGGACAGAGGAGCCTGGTGGGCTACTATCTGTAGGGTCGCAGAGTCAGACATAACTGAAGAAACCCAGCACACATATATACCCATATACACATGTATGAGTGTATAATATGCATAAAATGTATGTATTTAATCCATCTTGATTATATTTTTGTACTAGGTAAGATATAATGTTATTTTTAGCTTTTCCGTTTTCCCAACAAATAATTGCTTATTTTTCAACATTGTTTCTTACTTCTAATTCACCTTTTCACCACATAATTGAAATTCCATCTTCATCACACAATATATTCCTACTTAAACATGAATAAAACAAATAATCATTAACGTCTACATTAGTAAAATGATTTATATTATGTCACGTTTTAAATTTTAGGTTAAACTTTAAAATAGCTTACTGGAGATTGCATATTTGAGATTTATTTTATTTATTTATTTTTTTATATATTAAAAGAAAAGCTTTATTGGGAACAAAAAGATATTTATTTTATTTATTTCTTAGTAATGCATCCAGTAGGCGAAAAAGAAAAGTGGGTAGAGGGGAATCAAATACCTTTGCGCGCGGGGGGGGGGGGGGGGGGGGGGGGGCGGCGGTGCTCAAGCTGCCCAGAATCCCTTGTCCCTCCCCACTTTGGGCACTTGGGGTGATGTGGGCAAGTGAAAGGGAAGAAGCAGGGCATGATGATAAAGCTAACGAGGAGGCAGAAGGCACTGGTGGGTAACATCTTGAGCCTGTGGAGGGAGGGCGTGGGTCGGGCCTCCGAGTGAAGCCAGGGTGCCTTGGCATCCGGGCCTGGCCGGTAGTCCTTTTCCTTCCCTTTCTTAGCTTTGGCCTTGGCTTTGGTCTTGGGGCTGCAGGGCTTGGTCATTCGGATGGTCTCCTGGCACTGGGCATTGTATCGCGCCTTCTTCAGGGTCCCTTGGCGGGCTTTGGTGCCTGTGCCCCCATCACACGCCCCCCAGGTCTCAAATTTGTACTTGCAGTCAGCTCCAAACTCCTTCTTCCAGTTACAGGGCACCCGGCACCGGATGCACTGCGTCTGGGCCCCACAGGTGCCCTCGCGGAATCCCACGCCGCAGTCCTTGCTGCTGGGGGTGCAGGGACCCCAGGTCCACTCGGCACACTCGCTCCCTGGGCCTCCCTTCTTCACTTTGTCTTTCTTTTTGGCCACCGCGGAGGTGAGCACCAGCAAGGCGAGGAGGGCGAGGAGGAGGAAGCTTCGGCGCTGCATCTCGCTCGCTGCCCGCGCGCGCGGCTTCGCTCCCTCCCGCGCCGAGCTGTCCCGCTCCGGCCGCCGCGGCCCCTTTTTCCATATTTGAGATTTAAAGTGTTAAGCAGAAAGAAAATCAGAATTAAAGAAGAAAATATATTGAAAATAATACTAAAAGATATAGATTTCCTAAACATTAGTATAATTCACATAAACTACTTAATAGTGTCTATCATGGATGTGTGTTACAAGGTTGTGTAAGAAAATACCAATGTAATTTAGAATACACCCTATCCATATCTGATATTTAAAAAGTGAAAGCCTTGTGACTTCCCTGGTGGTCCAGTGGTTATGCTTCTTACTTTTAATGTCTCAAATAAATGAATAAATAATAATTGAAAATATGGCCATGGACATATTTCAAAACAGTAGTGAATGATAGTCTACTGTTGTGTTTAAAAAAGAAAAAAAAATACATAAAATTCCCCCAATGGTAGAATAGGCATATTGTGGAAAAATCTCACTTGTCATTTTCTGTACAAATTGAGAAACATGATGTGCAATTAGAAAACACAATGATGTACTGCAATCTCCAGAAACCTCTTGAGGGTATCAGAAAAATATCCTATTTGAATATTGAGAAGTAAGGAAGCTAATCTGGCCTGATCTATGCAACTTAGCCTTTGAATACTTAAGTTGCTGTTAATCTTCCTTTCTGAATTAGTGTTTAGCACAGCAGGAAATACTAACTCATGCAAAACTAAACTGCTGCCAATAAGAAAAATATAGAGTTTTCTATTTGCAAAAAGACACTTTTATAATCAAAAGCTATTTCATTTTTAAGATATCTTTTTAAGTATGCAAATAAAATGAATTTTAGTTGTGCAATCTATACATTGCTGGTATAATAAGACATTAAATTACTGAATTTACTTTTCCTTTGTGTTTTTATACTGTGTAAATAGTGGGAGTATTGTAGTGCTCCAAAGACATAATTTATGAGATAAAAAATATTTTTTTAAAGATCAATTCATGTATTTGAATATAGTTAATGATAGTGCTAACAATGCAAACCATTAGCAAAATATTCAATTTCTTAATCATAGCTATGTAAATATACTAGGCATAATTTTTTCCTTATGTACTTTAACCTTATGCTAAATAAGGTCTTGACTGACTCAGTAAATGGGAACTAAATCATCAACTGTTACTTCAGTTTATTTTCCTACTTTAAAATAAGATGATTTTAAGAGTGGCTAATTTATTTAAAAGAAGGAAAGAAAACAATATAAACATCCTACTGATGATTGTGAAGGAATGTGGTATCAGTAACATATTCTCCAAATTCTGTCTAAAATTAACAGTATATTTTTAGCAATAGCCAAGTTGTATGTGAGAACTGGACCATAAACGAAGTTGAGTACTGAAGAATTGATGCTTTTGAATTGTGGTGCTGGAGAAGATTCCTGAGGGTTCCTTGGACAGTAAGGAGATCAGACCAGTCAATCCTAAAGGAAATCAACCCTGAATACTCATTGTAATGACTGATGCTAAAGCTGAAGTTCCCATACTTTGGCCACCTGGCATGAAGAGCCAACTCATCTCCTGATGCTGGGGAAAAGTGAAGGCCAAATGAGAAGAAGGCAGCAGAGGATTAGATGGTTAGATAGCATCACTGACTCAGTGGACTTGAATTTGAGCAAACTCTGGAAGACAGTGGAGGACAGAAGAGCCTGGCGTGCTGCAGTCCAAGGGGTTGCAAAGAGTCAGATACAACTTAGTGATGGAAAAACAACAATAACAACAAAGCTTTTTAAAATGAAGTAGAATTAATATACTGCATATTTTTAACATAAACAAAGCACATGGTAATGAAATAAAAATACATACTTTAAGGCAAGACAATAAATATTGAAACATAAAACTTTGCCCTTGTCCTCTTCCCGCTTGTCTAGTACGTATCATGTATCTGCCTTATATGTTAATCAGACCTCCCCAAAGGCAGAAGTACCTGCTCAACCATAAAGATCAATTTTTCTTCTTCTGACACAAGCCATGTAACTCTTTAGAAAATAACATTCCTTTCTTGCTCTCAATCCTGTAAGGGGTCATGATGAAGTATCATTTGCCTTATATGTAAAGGCATCATCGGTGAACTTTATGAACAATGCCAATATATAATTTCTCTTAAAGACAGTGACTACTGCAGAACTGACTGATCAGAGGGCCTGCAAGATACTGGGCCACACCCAATAGATGTTCTTAGCTTAAATACCTACTTATGACCTTACTAATGTTACCAGCTATATTACTTGTATTCTGCCTATTTTACAAGATTATTGCTTCTTGCAATACCAAGTGTGTGACTGAGCCTCAGATAAAATTAATGATGAATAGGCAATTTGAAACAACTGATCAAAAACATTTCTATAAGATAAATGATTGTAACAGTTTTACTCTAAATATGGGATGAAAAAAGCAACAAGAGGGAGTCATTTCCTGGATCATAACAGACTCATAAGTTAGGTGGTCCAGAGGCTTTTGGTTACTGTTAACAGGGCCTGGTCCAGTAACAGCACACTGAGTGGCTTATCAACAAAATCCTCACCTGACCTGGGAATAAGCATTTCCAGTGCCAAGGGATAAATTGGTCACAAAATACCTCCCAGACTTTGGTGGAAATTAAGACTCAAAGAAAAAGGATTGTGAAAATAGAGAATGTTGTCTATCATTCAGTTCTACAAAAATCAAGTCACTAGTCACTGCAGTGACATGCAATATACCCTAAGAGGAACCAGGGTGAAGATAAGGATGAGGCATTTTGTGCTCTGGGAAAACTGACAGAACAGGTCCTCAGATAGTTAAATATTTTCGGGAGAAAATTCTGTGAACCCAGTTTCTTGTATCTCCCCATGCTTAGAAAAGCAATACACCATTAACTAAGATGTTTGCTCCTCACAGCTGGCAGCAGCCTTCTACTGAGACGTGTTGATTGCATGCACCTCTTCACCAAAATCACATATATACTCTCCTACCCTCTTACCTCTTCAAAGCAGCTTTTAAAGCTCTCTGAGAGCCTATTTCCTGGGTTATAATCCTAAGGTTGGCTCAAATAAAGTTTTCCATTTCTTTCTTAGACTATTGATTAATATTTTCATTAACAATGGTATTTAGTTCATATGATAAAGGCATTTGAAAAAATTTTTGAGAAATATTGTATACTTGCAAGGTATTGAATAATATCTTATTTTACCTGATAATGATTACCTGGTTTTCCTCATCCATAGAAAAAAAAAAAGTTCAAAAAATTCAGTATGACTTCAATTATTAGGTAGGCAGTAGAGTGTGACTGTTAAGAGCTAGGTATTAGAGTCAGATTAGCTGGATTCTAATTATGCCTGCAGCAATTACTAACCATAAAAATATTAGTAGGTGGGATACTAATAATAGGCAAGTAATATGGATTTTTTGAGGATTAAATAAGCTAATCCATGAGAAGAACATAACACAGAGCCGGGAACTTTATTGGTATGCAATAAATGTCACTTTTCTTTGTTTGCTTTACTAACTTGAATAAGTTCCAGAATATTCAGAGAATCGACCTAAAACCTGTTTATTGACCCTAAATATGTCTTGAATAATTCTGTCTTCATAGTGGTAACTATATAGTGCTGTAATAGAGCTTTCTGCAATGATGGAAAGATTCTATAATCTATGCTATCCAATTTAGCCACCAGTAGCCAGGTGATTAGTGCAACCAAGAAACTATATTTTGAATTATATTTCAGTTCAGTTCAGAAGCTCAACCGTGTGCTACTCTTTGTGACTACATGGACTGCAGCACACCAAGCTTCCCTGTCCATCACCAACTCCTGGAGCTTGCTCAAATTCATTTCCATTAAGTCAGTGATGCCATCCAACCATCTCATCCTCTGTTGTCCCATTCTCCTGCCTTCAAATTTTTCCAGCATCATGGTTTTTTCCAATGAGTCAGTTCTTTGCATCAGCTGGCCAAAGTATTGGAGTTTCAGCTTCATCATGCTTCCAATGAATATCAGGAATGATTTCCTTTAGGACTGACAGGTTGGATCTCCACAGTCCAAGGGACTCAAGAGTCTTCTCCAATACCACAGTTAAAAAGCCTCAATTCTTGAGTGCTCAGCTTTCTTTATAGTCCAACTCTCACATCCACACACAGCTAGTGGAAAAACCATAGCTTTGACTAGAAGGACCTTTGTTGGCAAAGTAATGTCTCTGCTTTTTAATACGCTGTCTAGGTTGGTCATTAATTTACTCTTAATTAATTTAATTAGCTGCATATGGCTAGTGGCTACAGTATTGTAAACATAGGTCTATATGTGTTATTCTTTAATATATTTCTCAGCTAAAACAAGATCCTTCCAGCTATTTCTGTAAAATAAAGCAATTAAATTGCACTTGAATTTAGGAAGACACTATCCTAATTTGCCTAGAGGTCTTTTTTAAAGACATAAAATTAGTGTTTTTCCTCTGTTCAACTTTAGAGTAATTAATACTTGCTTTCCTTTTGGGATCTTGGGTCGCAGAAGCAGAACTACCTGCTGACCATAGTCCTGAAATTCTACATAAACATTATCACTCGATTCAGGCCTTTTAGTTGAAAGCAGACTTCTGTCCCCTGGTGAACACAGAAAGAGCACAGAGCTCAGGCTCGAGTTTCTAAGACTCAGGATACATAACCATGGCCTATTCAGAATGCCTACTGATACTAGATGCTTCCAGAAGCAAGAAGCCAATTGATGGTCTCTCTCAGGACTTCTTTGCCATAAGATATAGTTCCTCCAAATACCAGTCCTTTAAAATTATATGATGCGTCCCTTTGGCCAAGTACAGCTGAAGGCTGAAAGGTATGAGAGCTGTGCTTATGATGGCCGTACAGCTCTGCCTCCTAGGCAGAGAGTAGGGAGAAAGAGGATGTAGAGAGACTCTGCACATGCAAGTGAAAGATATGAAACTTATTCTAATTCCAACCTGAAACTGTGATAGAAATCTAAGGAGCTATGACAGGATCCTATTCTTAAATCATGTAGGTAAGCCTGCAAAGAGATAAAATAATGTGTCTTCAGACATGTTCTTAACTAGCTATGTGATATAGTAAGTTAGTTAATTCTCTGCATTGGCTTTTGCATATCTATTGGGCATAAGATGAGAGCCTTGAAGTGTGTTATCTCTAAGGTATCCTCCAGTTTGTTTTTTTTTTTTTTTTACATAGGCTTTGACTGTGTGGATCACAATAAACTGGAAAATTCTGAAAGAGATGGGCATACCAGACCACCTGACCTACCTCTTGAGAAACCTATATGCAAGTCAGGAAGCAACAGTTAGAACTGGACATGGAACAACAGACTGGTTCCAAATAGGAAAAGGAGTACGTCAAGTCTGTATATTGTCACCCTGCTTATTTAACTTATATGCAGAGTACATCATGAGAAACTCTGGGCTGGAAGATGCACAAGCTGGAATCAAGATTTCTGGGAGAAATATCAATAACCTCAGATATGCAGATGACATCACCCTTATGGCAGAAAGTGAAGAGGAACTGAAAAGCCTTTTGATGAAAGTGAAAGAGGGAAGGGAAACAGTTGGCTTAAAGCTCAACATTCAGAAAACGAAGATCATGGCATCTGGTCCCATCACTTCATGTCAAAACAGTGGAAACAGTGTCAGACTTAGTTTTTTGGGCTCCAAAATCACTGCAGATGGTGACTGCAGCCATGAAATTAAAAGACGCTTACTCCTTGAAAGGAAAGTTATGACCAACCTAGATAGCATATTGAAAAGCAGAGACATTACTTTGCCAACAAAGGTTTGTCTAGTCAAGGCTATGGTTTTTCCTGTGGTCACGTATGGATGTGAGAGTTGGACTGTGAAGAAAGCTGAGCGCTGAAGAATTGATGCTTTTGAACTGTGGTGTTGGAGAAGACTCTTGAGAGTCCCTTGAACTGCAAGGAGATCCAACCAGTCCATTCTAAAGGAGATCACCCCTGGGTGTTCTTTGGAAGGACTGATGTTAAAGCTGAAACTCGAGTACTTTGGCCACATCATGCAAAGAGTTGACTCATTGGAAAAGGCTCTGATGCTGGGAGGGATTGGGGGCAGGAGGAGAAGGGGAGGACAGAGGATGAGATGGCTGGATGGCATCACCGACTCAGTGGACATGAGTTTGAATGAACTCTGGGAGTTGGTGATGGACAGGGAGGCCTGGCATGCTGCGATTCATAGAGTCACAAAGAGTCGGACACGACTGAGTGACTGAACTGAACTGAACTGAACTAGGCTTAAATTCCCTATCTTTGGTGATAGGGTGTCCTCCCATCTCCAGATGCAGAGTACATTTTTCACATGAGAGATGTATTTCCTACTTTCAGGGAGACAGGAAGGTCAGGGTGTCCCTCTTGCATTGGCCATTTCTTGAGTAACTTTCCTTAAAAAATAATTAATATGCTGTTGAAGCACATTTTGAGGAAACCTAGCTTGTGACCCCTCAAAGGTATGGGCAAGTTTCCTACAATCAAAATCTAAGACTACAAATGATAAGTAATTTCTTAATAGGAACTACTTTTTCAAAATACAGCAAAGGGAAATTGAAATGAAATACATGAAATTCACGAATTGCCTACTGGCCTGATTTGTACAGAAATACTTCCAAGAGAAGTTTGACTACCACAGTGATACTCTCCTTTCATTGGTTAAGACTACATTCACATAACTGATCCAGTGAAGTATTAATTGGCCTATTTTTTTCTTCACAGTCGCAGGTCAATTTCCACTTTTCATTTTTAGTGAAAAACTGAATTATCAGAGAGTAGAAACAAAACAGGAGCTAGCAGTGCTTTGTAGTGAAGAGATGGATTCAAGACCGCTGCCACCATTGCCTAACTATGTGACTTCAGGCATGTTATTAACTAGCTTTGTGATTTGGGCAAGTCAATTAATTTTCTACACTGGTTTTTGCCTATCTATTGCATATAAAATAAGAGCCTTGAAGTGCATTGTCTCTAAGGTATC
Source organism: Bos indicus (assembly GCF_029378745.1). NCBI lineage: Eukaryota > Metazoa > Chordata > Mammalia > Artiodactyla > Bovidae > Bos > Bos indicus. The sequence continues at coordinate 21,342,191 of NC_091776.1, read as the reverse complement.
TTCCAGCTCTGATTCAGGGCTCACATGTGCTCTGTAATTCCAAAATTATTTTATTTTTTGACAACCAAGAGAATGGTGAATTATTTCAAGGGACACTATCACAGTCTCAAATCTTTCTTAAAATATTATTTGAAAACATAAGTGCAATTGGTAACAAGTACATTGAGTCAGGTTTGTATCAGCATACGAAATAGACTATTTTAATGTATTGTAATTGCAAGTGTATTAATCATTACTTAACTATAATTTTGCAAAAACATCATATAGATGTAACACATACATCTTCACTTGCATTTTGAGAGATGAGACAGAAAAAAAAGCTTTACTTGAATGTCCTCAAAACAAACCAGCCTAATTAAATCACATTTAAAGTCAGATTGATAGTGTGCTAGATGGATGATATCCTAACTGCAGAAATGCAGCATGCCATTTTCATTTTTGAGGTTGTCTTCCATCTCTTGTTTATTTATCTATTTATTGTTTGGAGTTCCCAGAGTATTCAAGTCACTCTGGGAACTTGTTGATTAAGCCCCTGGGGTACAGTCTTCAGGCTTGTGCACAAGTTACCCCAGTTGCCGGAAACTCTGCTCTACCACTGACCACTCTTGTCGTCTAGGAACTTCATAAGCCACACCCACTTGCATGAGGGATGCGGGCGTGTGCTAGCCACGCCCTCATTATTTCACGCCGTCTACCCCGGATGTCTGTCGGCCTACCTTCCCCGAGGCCCTGCTGCCGCATCTACCAGTTACCAGTTTCTTGGCTTGCACTGCATAACATGGACAAAGTTCCCATTTCTCCTTGCTATTAGGAAAGGTTCCCACTTTTCCATCTGTGAACATTTTAGGGCGATCCACCAAAAAGGTGCTTAAGGACCCAGATATTAAAACTCTTTTGTCTAATGAGCAGTTATTTTTTCCTCAGGACACCAAGCTGTCCACAACTGAGTTCCATTTCAGGTCCTGTGCTCAATCCAGTGAACTGTGCTGGGTTCCTTCTCCCGGGCATCTTGTGCCCCTCCACAATGGGCTCACCAGACTCCCCTGTACATATTTGAATCCCAATCACATTTAGAGTCCAAATGCTGGGCAAAAAAGAAGGTGCAGGTAGATATGAGATGAGTATTGGTGCTGGAGGTGGGCATTGCAGGTAGGGGGTTGCCTGACACCACCTGAACAATCTACCTGAATTCACATCCTCATCTTGCTCATACACAGGATTGCATAAGGAAACCCTGTTGTAGTTTATTCCAAAATTAAAGCAGAGACATTGCATTAAATATTCTAAATATACTAAGGAGATTTTTAATCCCCACTAACTAGGGACAAAAAGTTTATCATAGCAATAAGCTGGATTTATGTTCTAATTCTAAGCAAACTTTTGACCAGCAAATTCAGTTTTTAATGAGTTTTTAAACAAGTAAAATAGGAAAATGTTTCCCTAATAACAAAGTAATAACTTTTAAAAAAAAGTAATTATAAAACAGAGTAGCTATTTAGAAAATAGAAAATATAACAAAAGTGAGAGAGGTTTGGGAAGCAGCCTGAAAATCAGTCTTAAAATAATCCTTATTTTGTATTGGAGTTTCCTTCCTAGTTTAATTCTTTTTTTTAAGTTGTTGCTATTATTGTTGGTATCTATTTTGTTTTGACATTACTGCTATAATACTGTCCACATATTTTATAAAGTTTGCTTTTGACTTAAGCTTATCACATATTTGTTTATCCTTGCCATTACCTAGAATTTATAGCCATTAACTGTAATACTTATGCACTAAAAGCTATGGCTACAGTAAAGATTATCAAGCCTTCCACTATTATTAACTATTAAAGTTTCTTTCAGTTTTTCATAATTGTAAATTGTTTTAACAAATATATATGTGATAAAATATTATTCTATTTCTTTAGAGTACAGAAGATATTTGGTTAAGTATATAAATATTTGAAGACATAACCTATCATCAGTTGCTTTTCAAAAGAATGCCACTTACACAATCAGTCGTGGTATATGACAATGTTTAAGAAACATTTTAAAATGATATAATCAAAATTATATAATTTAATAGTTGAAATATTGCTGCTGCTGCTGCTGCTAAGTTGCTTCAGTTGTGTCTGACTCTATGCGACCCCATTGACGGCAGCCCACGAGGCTCCCCCATCCCTGGGGTTCTCCAGGCAAGAATTCTGGAGTGGGTTGCCATTTCCTTCTCCAATGCATGAAAGTGAAGTCACTCAGTCGTGTCTGACTCTTCATGACCCCATGGACTGCAGCCCACCAGGCTCCTCTGTCCATGGCATTTTCCAGGCAAGAGTACTGGAGTGGGGTGCCATTGCCTTCTAGTATGTAATAAATAGGTTTGGACAAAAATTAGTAATTTTTTTCAATTTCCAATTTACTGAGAAGAGTCATTAATTATATGTAGATAATCTAGTTTCTTATATTAACCATAAACTAATGTAGGGAAAATTATCACATAGGATCTTTATAATACACATGAAGGATATTTACCAAGTATTTCTTATCTGAGAATTGTGAGGTTATTTCTCTGAGACTACATCTGTCTAAATTTTACTGAGACAAATGGTGGTGGTGGTGGTGGTTTAGTTGCTAAGTCGTGTCCAACTCTTGCGACCCCATGGACTATAGCCCACAAGGCTCCTCTGTCCATGAGATTCTCCAGGCAAGAATACTGAAGTGGTTTGCCATTTCCTTCTCCAGGGGATCTTCCCAACCCAGAAACTGAACCCGAGTTTCCTGCATTGCAGGCAGATTCTCTACCGACTGAGCTATGAGGGAAGCCCAAGACAAATGGTATAACATAAAAAAATATGGTTTCTCCCCACATAGCATACCCCAAATCATCTTCTGACTGGTACTCTTTTCCTGAAATGAATTCCTAACTATTAAAAAATATGCATTATGGCCATTCATTAAAATCACATATATTCTTAAAATTGAGACTCAGTATTAGGTAAACTTATCCTGTAACACATAGCTAGAAAATGTCTACATAGCTAGAAAATAGCTGATCTTCCTCCAAAGGAACACTTTCCTTGTAAAGTCTTGGCATCAAACATTGGAACAGGAAAGGCACTTCCAGGGAACAGCCAGATCTCCAAGCGACATGAGAGAGGTGGGCCTAGATCAAGAAGAATACACACTTGCTTTTTTAACACTTGCCAAATGGATACCTCCCTCACCTCCATGGAAGAGAGGAGCCAGAAAGGACCAGGAATGCCTAAGGGACAATCAGACCTCATGTAGACTAGGGAAATGAAAAAGAAACTTCTTCCATAACGATATCCATTTAATTCTTTTTAGAAGTAGTTCTAGATGTTTTACATATTTCCTCATTTAATTTTAGATCTCCCAACAATTTGACCAGGTAGTAATTGTGGTTATCTTGTCTATACAGATGAGGAAACAGACATGTAAATTGCTTCTTTAAGGTAACAAACGTAGAAACTATATGCTAAGTTGCTTCATTTGTGTCTGAGTCTATGCAACCCTATGGACTGTATTGCCAGGCTCCTCTGTCCACGAGATTCTCCTGGCAAGAATCCTAAAGTGGGTTGCCATTTCCTTCTCCAAGAAACTATTAATAGTATAGCTGAAATTGGAAGCAAGTAGTTCTTAGACAACACCACATCCTCATAATTTTAAGTGCTATGTTATGCTCTTAAAAGAACTTACATTCTAAGTGAGTGAATCAGACTCTATGAATGTATTAGAGAGTATTTTAGCCACAGAGTAAATGGCTTCTGAGTGACATAATGCAGGTCCAAAGTTGATCTTTATGCCTTCAAAAATAAGTCTAGTTTGGTCCCGGAAATTTGGAGTAAAGCAGATAATATGCAATTAATGAGGCCAGTCTCTCTTGTTCATTCTGTACCATCAAGAATTCCTGCTATGAAACCTGGAAGACAATTCACCCTAAAGTCATCTTCCCTTTGTATGAATAGATCAATGGATTAATGGATGGATTAATACACAACTGGATGGATGGATCCAGGCTGGACTTGAGTCAGGGCTGTATAAAAGGCTTAGATTTTTTTTTTTAAACTAGCTTGGATCTTGAAATAAGAGTACTGCTGTTCAACTAACAAAAAATGTAAAAAACCCCAGAATTCCCAGAGGCTGAACGCACTTCACTGCAGTACTTTTTATACTTTGATCCCTGAGGAATATGTTTCTTGCCAGCTCTCAGTCGGAGGTCACACTCAGCTCCTAGAGGCATCCTCAGTTCTTCACCACATGAGTCTTATTAAAGCCAACAAGGAAAGAGAGACACCCTAATAAAACCAAAGTTGCAATCTTATATAAAGCAATCATTTACATCTCATCACCTTTGCTACATTCTGTTAGTCAAAAGCAAATCACAAATTATGCCTACAAACAAGGAATGTATGCCAGGAGGCAGGACTGTGGGAGCCTCTGAAGAATCTGATACACCTGCTAGGCTCTCTGCTAACTCAGAATTGTGTGTGTGTTGTTCATACAGGCACATATACCATTGTGCTTAAGACATTACTAAATGAGCATTTACATATAACATCCACTTTAAGTAAATGGTTAACCTTTGAAGGTTGTTACCAAAGGATCAATCATTCTCAGTAAAGTGGGTCCACTGTGATCATACCATTCGTGAGTGAAACAAACAAACAAAAAACTGAAATTGTCGAGTAAGTTAGATCATTCTTAGAAAGCAGTTTTTTTTTTTAATCTTCATATTAAGTAAATGTTAAAGTATGAATCCTTGAACAAAATAAGAGCCATTTTACTATCAGAGTAAATTTAATTCACTGTACAGTTTTCCCTGGATGCTTTTCCTGGAATGTTTTTTTGAGATCTAAGAACTGTTATGCAACAGTTTCAATCGAGTTATATTACAAATAATAGGAAGTAGGCCTAGATTAGTTTCTGATAACTGTTGTTAACAAATTACCGGTGACAAAGTGGCTTAATAAAACACAAATTTCATAACTTACAGTTCTAGACTTCAGAAGTCTCAAGTGGGTCAGCAAGCCTGTTTCCTTCTGGGAGAGGCTGTTTTCTTGCCTTTTCTAGTTCCTAGAGGATGTGCCTATTCCTTGGCTCATGGACCCTTCCTCCATCTTCAAAGTCTGCAATGTGGCATCTTTAAATCTCTATCAGACTTTGACCCTCTCTCTTCTGCATCCTTTTCTCATTAAAACAAACAAACAAAAAAACCCCTTGATTACATTAGGCTCACCCCAGTAATCTAAAGTCCCATCTCAAAATGCTTAACTAAGTTGCATCTGCAAAGTTAATTTTGCCATGAAAGGTATTATAGTCACAGCTCCTGAGGATTACAATGAAAGAATCTTTAGGCAGAGGGCAATTGTTCAATATACCGTATGGGGTTAAATGAGTTTATTTTTCCTATGTAATAAGAAATTGGGAGAAAGGAATATAGAGGATCAAAAATGTTCAAATCAATATCTCTCATTTGGGGGGTGGGGGGACTGCCTCATAACTGTAAGATGGCTACTGCATTTTATTGTCACATTCCCGTTTATGTTAGAAGAAGGTGGAAAAGAGAAGGAAAGCAGGAGTTAACTTCAGAGTATAATTCATTAACCAGAACTCTTCCACAGAATTATACTAGATGCAAGGAAGAGAGGGAAGTCAAGAATCTAGTTTGTGCAGCCTGAATTTTAGAGATGAAAAAGGGAAAACTGTTAGGGCTGAATATTTGATGAGTTAGTTGGTAGTTTATGCTAGAATTGTAATATCTTATTATAGAAAAATTTTTACATTTTACTAATTGTTAGGAAGGTGTGCCCTATGTATTTTCCTCCTTGGAAAAGAAATTTCTTGGTAAATTAAACTATTTCATCAGTCTTCTTTGTAAGAATTACTTGAAAAACTATGATTTCTTTTCTTCTCAGAACAGCAGAAAATTTATGACTGTGATTTCCATATTTACACCCTTATCCTGTATAGAGCCCATTAGTCTTATGTAATCCACCATTATTTGTTTTCCTCTTGGAACAATGAGAAGAGATATAAGAATGAACCTAAGAAATGAGGTTCTGTAGCTTTCAGCTGTCAGTGAATTAGAGGTATAGCCTTTCTAGTTTCAACCTTCATGGTATGGTAACTAGAGGGCTGTCAATCAACTTTGTCTGCATATATTTTCAGACAGAGTGGAGCAGAGCAAATGCACATTGGAAACGAATTTTGAACAGTTCAGCTGAAGAGAGGTTTTCTCTCACAGGAACAAGGCATTCAGCGGGAGTTAAGGTCAGAACTGACACACTTCTGTCAAAGTGCTCCCAGCTTTACACTCTGGAGCTCTAGAGTCATCTTTGGAATCCCCTGCTTGACCTTGTCTGAACAGAGATTCCAGCAGTTTTGACCCTCAGGGCATTAAACAAACATTTCTTTCAAGTTGGTTTAGTTTAAGACATAGAAACCACATACAGCATGATGTATTTTCTTAAATTCATTTATTTGGTAACTGATCTTTATTACTTGAATATTTAAAGGAATATTGAATTTGATTCTGTTGATTCTGTATGTCATTACAGAACAGGATAATCTTTTAAACACAGAAGTAATAATCATCAGTATTTTTCTGACTCAAAAGCAATTCTTTCATTACAGGTATATGACTTATCCTAAAACCCAAGCACAGGCTGGGTCAAATTTATACACCGGCATGGTTCTATTTATTTTTATGCTAATTTGGGGTTGTATCAAAGTCTGATTTTGGTTTATTTCCAAAAAAGACAAGATCAGTTTCTAGCTTTATAATATAAGAATGGGGAAATATATTTAGATTACAAATTTAAAATAAAAATTTAAAAGATTGTATATATATATTCTGAACCTAAGTCAAAATGTTATATATTATCTTTGAAAGTAAAACTTTAATTGGATGGCTCTTTGAAATTGAAAAGGAATCTATTATAATCTTACAGTCCTGAAATGAAAACATTAATACATTTTTTCTAATAATAGACCAAAGTTCCAAGTTTTTAGAACTCAATCATAATTTATCTGTCAAAATTAAACATCTGTTAAAAATCCTTTCAGTATTTTCTATTACATTAGTGAAGTCCACAGCTTTCATTAAATGCATAAAAGCTTTCATTATAAAGTATGTATTCTAACTTTACTTTTAAAGCTGAAAAAGCCTTACTTCTTTTCATTCCACATTTTTCTATCATATTGCAGCATGTAACAACTCCTTTTTTTAAATTTTTATTTTATTTAATTTTACAATATTGTATTGGTTTTGCCATATATCAAAATGAATCTGCCACAGGTATACATGTGTTCCCCATCCTGAACCCTCCTCCCTCCTCCCTCCCCATACCATCCCTCTGGGTCGTCCCAGTGCACCAGCCCCAAGCCTCCAGTATCGTGCATAGAACCTGGACCGGTGACTCGTTTCATATATGATATTATACATATTTCAATGCCATTCTCCCAAATCATCCCACCCTTTCCCTCTCCCACAGAGTCCAAAAGACTGTTCTATACATCAGTGTCTCTTTTGCTGTCTCGTATACAGGGTTATTGTTACCATCTTTCTAAATTCCATATATATGCATTAGTATACTGTATTGGTGTTATCATATTGCAGCATGTAACAACTCCTTTGGGGTCATAATAGATGTGTGAGATTTCTAATATCCAGAAAAAATTTTAAGTATAAAAATGTATATGTGGATCTCTGCTTTCTTTTCACTGTGTTTATTAGTCCTTCGTTTTAATTTTATGGTTATTTATGTACATAACTCTTTGAAGGACATGTTCATGTTTGAAATATATTTGTATGTACCTGGTTTCTGAAGTATACCTCATTTACAAAAATGTACTTAATAAAATCTTCCCTGGAAAACTGACAGGGAAGAGGCATAGAATAATTACTACAGCTCCATGTTTCTTTTTTCTGTCTGTATTTTCCCTTGTGCTTCCTACACTATACACTGATATTAATACTGATTAGTATTTTTATCCACTATCAACTATGAATGCATGCATGTTAAGTTGCTTCAGTTGTGTCCTACTCTTTGGGATTCTATGGACTGTGTCCTGCCAGCCTCCTCTGTTCATGGGATTCTCCAGGCAAGAAAACTGGAGAGGGTTGCCATGCCCTCCTCCAGGGGATCTTCCCAACACAGAGATCCAACCTGCTTCTCCTATGTCTCCTGCATTAGGAAGCAGGATCTTTACCACTAGTGCCCCTGGGAAGTACATAGAGTCAATTAAATCTTTCCAGAATAAACTATGATTCTGATTTCCATGAGTAAATCTGTGAAACCACTGTAAAAACATATTTTGGATTTGCCTACCTTTTACTTCTAGTTTTAAAAAAAAAGACAGAAAATTGTAAAACTAGATAAAGGATAATGCAATCCTCTGCTTGAGTCAATTAAATGGTTTTCACTAAATAGACATGTTGCTCCTAATTAAAGCTCTTAATGTCATCATGGTTTTAGTCTGTTTATTTTAGGCTAAATTTAAGATAATTTCCCTTAAATCCTGGGGTATTCATGTGTGCAAGAAGTGTGTCATGGACTTAATTTGCATATGTCTGATAAAGAGTTGAGTGTGATTAATTTTTAAAAGTTATGTATTTAAATATTTTAAGTAACTATTAAATGTAACTAAAGCCATTTAATACTAACAAAAATATTGCTTATGAGTTCTACTATTCATTCGAATCTAGAAAATGACCCAATTCAATTTCTATCAGTTATCCAAAATATTATTCATTTCCCTTTCATGTCAAAATGAAATCAAGTATAATTCAGAAACATTTCTTCAGGAAAAAAAAGTCATTGGACAAATGACCACTTAAATTCTTGATTTCTGGGAACATTGAGGTCATGACTGCACTAGAAATGTGAAGACATAAATGAGACAAATTTCTAGGATGAAGTAAAGCTGAAAGCTCTTTTGCCAGAGCAGGCCAGCTGCCTAGCTAAATTATAAAACCATAATGTGCATGACTTTATCTACCAATAAAATGGGAATTATAGTACAAGCCAATTCTGTCAGAGGATGTTATAGAGATAATGAGATAATGTCTTTTAAGTGCTTTCCGGATGAAAGAAGATAACTTTTCCATCCTCAGTAAAGAGGAGACCCATGATCACTAACACTCACATTGCTAAATGTAACTTCTTTAGAAAAGTGATGCTATTAAAATAATGACACATAAAGCTCCTCCTTTACCTACTGTAATGAAGGCATGGATCTGTGGCTGAAATCGGTGAGCTTCTCTAAAAATATCAACTATTTTCTCTAAGTTTAACAGGCACATTCAAGGGCATTTACTTCAAAGCTGGCTGTAGACATGAAGCATTCCAAAACATAACAAATTTTCTATCAGTAAGAAGTTCCTCTAGATAGTATACAAATGTGAATAATGAAAGTCATACTCTTCAATGTTAATTAAAACAAGACCTGGTATAAAACCTAGACGGTTTTTTAAATTGTCATTTCCTTCCACTGTCCAATAGAAGTTAATACCTATAACATATTTAACTCATCTGTCCTCTGAGTGACCACATTACAGTGACACAAATATTTTTAATTGATTCAACCAAAGTGAAACTTATTATGGTATTAAACTGGGCTGTGACCCTCTATCTGCCATGCTTTTCTTTAAATCTGATAAATAATTTATTAGCCATATTGTCAATGAGAGATATTAGAGGGACGTTTCCTTTTCTTTTTTCTTTCCTCTGGACTCAGTTATCTCTAAAGGCAGCACAGTTTCTGGAAATTTACCTAAATATGGAGAAGTTAAATTCTTAAAAAATTATAAATGCCCAAGAAATTATAAATGCCCTTAGCAATTATGAAAAATTTAAAACTCCAGAGGAATAAATTGTAAATAGTAATAATAAACATAGCAGAAATTGTGAATGACAAAACAGACAACTTCTTGGTTGATTACAAAAGGTTCTTGAAAGTTTCATGCAAATGAAATTACTATTTTCAGTAATAAATTTTGTCTCAGTCACAAAATATTGATGGCCATATGCCAGAGTCCAGCTCCAGCAGCCAGGGAATCAGCCTGAAGGGGTGGGCAGTGTCGGCAGGCGATGATGCAGTCTCTGACTCTTAGTATGGAACTATATCGGTGGACGATGATGTAGTCTCTGACTCATAGTATGGAACTACATGTTTATTTCAAGCTTCAGGTTCTCTTTTACACTTTGACAAAAGCATTAGGTGAGAAGTTTCACGGTTTTAGTTCCCCCCATCCAGATTCACTGTACCTAAATAGTGATGCTTTTGAACTGTGGTGGTGGAGAAGATTCTTGAGAGTCCCTTGGACTGCAAGGAGATCCAACCAGTCCATTCTAAAGGAGATCAGCCCTGGGCGTTCTTTGGAAGGAATGATGCTAAGGCTGAAACTCCAGTACTTTGGCCACCTCATGCAAAGAGTTGACTCTTTGGAAAAGACTCTGATGCTGGGAGAGATTGGGGGCAGGAGGAGAAGAGGACAACAGAGGATGAGATGGCTGGATGGCATCACTGACTCGATGGACATGAGTTTGAGTGAACTCCGGGAGACTGTTATGGACAGGGAGGCCTGGTGTGCTGCGATTCATGGGGTCGCAAAGAGTCGGACACGACTGACCGACTGAACTGAACTGAACTGAACTTGTGATTACATTGTAACTCATGCTACATTCTTCAGTGTATTTCTTATCTTTCTAAATCCTGTTTGCCCCTAGCATCTTAAGATCACTATCTCCTAAAAAGGCTTCTAGCTATTCTTAACTATTCCTAAACCCTAAACTCAGCAATCTTCTTTTGCCATAAATATTTCCCTCACAAACAGGTCTCAGATACAACCCTTCCTATGGCCTCAAGCTGCGGCCTATGTGCTCATCCTGGAACATTCTTTATAAAGATCCTTGAACAAATGTCAATGGTTATTTTATAGATTATTTTCTGGGCACAACTGTAGAAGGCTTTGTGCTTTCTCATACTTCTCTCAAGCACCTTAACATTCTTTCCAGCCAACTCAACCGAAGAAAGGAAAGAACAAGTCAGAATCACAAGGCCTAACTCCTTCATCCCGGGGCCGTGCCTGCGAGATGAGGAGAGGGGGTTGGGGCCATGCCTCCATTTTGTCAGTAATGCCTAACTTGGCTCCCGACAGCCATATAAATGTTTAACATTTTCAATTCGGCATTTCTCCAATGATAAAATATGTAATTATTTTCTTTTTGCAGTGATTGCCTTAGGTGGGTCATTGTGCCCCAATTTCAGCCGTCTAGTCAATAAGAAGTTAGATTTCTGGTAATGCAAAGAGTAACTAGGTCATAAACAAGACTTGAGGAAAAGATGATCCTTGTTCTGCCTCCAGACATTGGTGTGTAGAAATACGATGCCTGGAGTTTTTGCAGCTATCTTTCAGCTGAAGGGAAGATAACAAATACACTGAGAATGAGTAAGCAGAAAAAAATGTAAAGTGCTTGCACCCCTAATTATCATACTGAATTGACCAAAGTGAAAATGACTTTCTCTCTACATTCTGTAATAGATTATCTTAATGTTTATGTCATTTGAGTCTAGGTTTTCTAGTATTTTCAGCCTGAACCTGCTCAATGTATCAGATACCTTGCTGAGATCATGTCTGTGATGACTTTGGGTATTGATCCAATGGATTATGACTTTGCTGATGGGGTTAGCAGCCATGGCCTTGGGATCTTCAGGAATATGTAGCTTGGTTAGAGTTCATATTTCTGGGAATGCACAGCTTTAAGTGCCATGGCAAGTGCCATGAGCAAGAGAAAGAGCACCATGTGACATGTAAGTGAAGTGAAAGTCACTCAGTCAAGTCCAACTCTTTGTGACCCCATGAACTATACAGTCCATGGAATTCTCCAGGCCAGAATACTGGACTGGGTAGCCTTTCCCTTTTCCAGGGGCTCTTCCCAACCCAGGGATCATACCCAGGTATCCCACATTGCAGGTGGATTCTTTACCAGCTGAGCCACAAGGGAAGCCCAAGAATACTGGAGTGGGTAGCCTATCCCTTCTCCAGCAGATCTTTCTGACTCAGGAATCGAACCAGGGTCTCCTGCATGTGACATGTAAAGGAATTTCATCTGGTGGTGCATTCATCCTTATTCTTTCCCCTTGTACTGAGTTTAACATAAGACAATTGTCTGCCCATTTTGAGAGACAGGATTTTCTATTTTGAAGCACAACAATATTTTGTTCAGGCAGGCTTAACTCTGGTGACAATAGCAGGTAGAAAGCAAAATATATGTGAAGAATTATATTAACTTAAAAGTTTTGGAATCTAAGATCCTTGAGAACTTAAAATTGCTAAAAAAAAATCTAGTGTTTTGTGGAAACATATCCTTTTATTATTTTTTAATTATTTATTTATTTATTTTGGGCCACACCAACTGGCATGAAGGATCTTACAAGGGATCAGACTGGTATCCCTGCTTTGGAAGTGTGGAATCTTAATCACTGGACCACCAGGAAAGTCCGGAAACATATGCTTTTATTATAATTCCTGGCTAATGAGTGTTCAGGAAGTTTTTTTAAAATAAAACTTGCCTGAAGTCAAGGTAGTTAATGACAGAGTTGGGATTCAAACCCAATCGCACTCTAGCTCTCACTCATTAAAAGGTTAAGTCCATGTTTTTAATCGGTAAGCTACACAACATTTAACATCAAGTACTATATGTTAAGAAACAGAGAGATGTTCAAGATAAATGGTGTCCCAAAGGAGCAGCAGCCAATTTAGCATAGGGTCTGTTTTATATGGGGGCTTCCCAGTTTGGCTCAGGGGTAAAGAATCTGCCTACTGATGCAAGAGACACAGGTTTGATCCCTGGGTCAGGAAGGAAATGTAGGATTTGGAAAAGGAAATGGTAATCCATTCCAGTATTCTTGCCTCGGAAATCTCATGACAGACTGGTGGGCTACAGTCCATGGGGCTGCAAAAGAGTTGAACATGACTTATCAACTGAACAACACCTGTTTTAGATGAGGTTGGTGGCAAAGTGGTTCATAGCACGTTTGCTAGGGGATATGGTTTTAAATGAATTTTAAAAATCTAACTAAGAACTGTACAAGTGATCCACTAAGAAAAGAACATTCCAGTAGTTGGAAGAGCATATACAAAGAAAATAAGTAAACTAATTCAGGAAACTGCTGATTCCAAGTGATGTCAATAAATGAATGGTGAGAATAAACTTATATGAATAAGAAATACATCCCCTTAAGGACTGATAAAGTAACCTTCTTGTATATAATCATATTACACCCTATAGCTCATTTAATTTATCACTTACATTTGTAATACCATAGCTGCCTTTTTACATGTATTTTTTTTAATTGAAGAATAATTGCTTTACAGAATTCTGCAGTTTTCTGTCAAATCTCAACATAAATTAGCCATAGGTATACATATATCCCATCCCTTTTGAACCTCTCTCCCATCTCCCTACCCACCCACTCCTCAAACAGAGCCCCTGTTAGAGTTTCCTGAGTCATACAGCAAATTCCCATTGGCTATACATTTGGGGTTGATTTTGTAGATCTTTTTTCTTCTGTTATATTTCTTGACTATATAAGTCCATTTAACACTTGTTGTAAAGCTGGTTTGGTGGCACTGAATTCTCTTAACTTTTGCTTGTCTGAAAAGTTTTTTATTTCTCCATCAATTTTGAATGAGATCCTTGCTAAGGACAGTAATCTTGATTGTAGATTTTTCCCTTTCGGTACTTTAAATATATCCTGCCATTCCCTTCTGGCCTGCAGAGTTTCTGCTGAAAGATCAGCTGTTAAGTATATGGGGCTTCTCTTGTATGTTACTTGTGCTTCTCCCTTGCTGCTTTTAATATTCTTTCTTTGCGTTTAGTCTTTGTTTGATTAGTATGTGTCTTGGCATGTTTCTCCTTGGGTTTATCCTGCATGGGACTTTTTGTGCCTGTTGGACTTGATTGACTATTTCCTTTTCCATGTTGGGGAACTTTTCAACTATAATCTCTTCAAAAATTTTCTCATACCCTTTCTTTTTCTCTTCTTCTTCTGGGACCCCTATAATCCAAATGTTGGGGTGTTTGATATGGTCTCAGAGGTCTCTGAGACTGTCCTCAGCTCTTCATTCTTTTTACTTTATTCTGCTCTTCAGAAATTATTTCCACTATTTTATCTTCTAGCTCACTGATTCGTTCTTCTGCTTCAGATATTCTGCTATTGATTCCTTCTAGAGTATTTTTAATGTCAGTAATTGTGTTGTTTGTCTCTGTATGTTTATTCTTTAATTCTTCTAGGTCTTTGTTAATTGCTTCTTGCATTTTCTCCATTTTGTTTTCAAGGTTTTTGATCAATTTTACTATCATTATTCTGAATTCTTTTTCAGGTAATTTTCCTATTTCCTCTTCAATTATTTGGACTTCTGTGTTTCTAGCTTGTTCCTTCACTTGTGCAGTGTTTCTCTGCCTTTTCTTTTTTTTTTTTTAAGTTATTGTGTTTGAGGTTTCCTGTTCCCAGGCTTCAAGGAAAGTTGAATTCTTTCCTTGAAGAAGGTTGAATTATTTCTTCCTTTTGGTTTCTGCCCTCCTAAGGTTGGTCCAGTGGTTGGTGTGAGCTTCATAGAGGGTGAGATTTGTGCTGAGTTTTTGTTTGTTTGTTTGTTTTTCCTCTGATGGGCAAGACTGAGTGAGGTGGTAATCCTGTCCACTGATGATTGGTTTTGTATTTTTGTTTTGTTTGTTGTTTAGATGAGGTGTCCTGCACAGGATGCTACTGATGGTTGGGTGATGCCAGGTCTTATATTCAAGTGGTTTACTTTGTATGATCTCTCACTATTTGATACTCCCTGGAGTTAGTTCTCTGGTAGTATAGGGTCTCAGAGTGAATTCTTCAACTCCAAAGGCTCAGGGCTTGATCTCTGGTCAGGAAGGAAGATTCCACAAGTGGTTTGTTATGGTATTAAATGAGATTAAAACAAATATACAAAAACAAGAAACCAAGGGTGAAAAGTGAAAGTGAAGTCGCTCAGTTGTGTCGGACTCTTTGAGTCCCCATGGACTGTAGCCTACCAGGCTCCTCCGTCCATGGGATTTTCCAGGCAAGAATACTGGAGTGGGTTGCCATTTCCTTCTCCAGGGGATCTTCCCAACACAAGGACTGAACCCTGGTCTCCCTCATTGCAGGCAGACGCTTTACCCCCTGAGCCACCAGGTAAGCCCCCAAAGGATGAACCCTAGACAAATGGCAGTTACAAAATCAGGCAAATAATAATTAAAATAATGGAATATACACATATACATATACACCCATGAGCAAAGTGAATGCAGTCCAACAAAAATAAAGTACAAT
Organism: Bos indicus; assembly: GCF_029378745.1. Lineage (NCBI taxonomy): Eukaryota > Metazoa > Chordata > Mammalia > Artiodactyla > Bovidae > Bos > Bos indicus. The sequence goes on along the minus strand of NC_091776.1, from coordinate 21,326,843 downwards.
AGATTGACCCGCCAAACAAAGAAAACCAAAAATTACAGAACAAAACTAATTAAAGCACAAACTGGAAAACAAAACTAAAGCAAGGTGACAATGGAGAATAAAGCAATGAAAATAAGATTAACAAATATGTTGAGAGGAAAGGAGAGAAAGAATAGACATGCAAAGTTAAATAGAATTAGATAAAGAAGATATATACATATATATATGTTAAAGATTAACTGAAAGGGGAAAAATAATAATAGGTATTAAAATTAAAAAAGAGAAAAGAAGAAAAAAGAGGAAAACACCACAGAGCTGCAAAAGCCCAATGTAGAGGCAGAGGTTTATGATACCAATAAAAAATGTGACTGAGGAAGAAAAAAAAAGGTCAAAAGCTTAATTGGATTTCTTAGTGTCTATAAAATCAACTACAACGGGGGGGGGGGGGGGGATAAAAAAAAAATCCAAAAGTATCTACAGAACAAATCAAAAAATAAAAATAATAAAAGGTTTTTCTTGAGTCACTGCTGTCAGAGTCCTTTCCCGTGCTGGGAACCACAGTCCACCTTACCTCCCTAGGATGCCCTCCAACACTGTGCTGATCTCTCGACCTGCTGTGGGGGCAGCTCAGATTCTAATCTGGTCCTACACCTATGTGTTCTTGCCTCCAATGTCCACAGCTATCAGAGCTAGTGCATTTTCTTTTGTGGGTGCTCTCAATGACCATTTATATATTCCATAGACACAGAATCTGCTTAGTTGATTGTGTGGATTTAATCTGCAGCTTGTACAGCTGGTGGGAAGGTTTTGGGTCTTCTTCCTTAGCCACACTGCCCCTGGGTTTCAACTGTGGTTTTATTTCCACCTCTGCATGTGGGTTGTCCACTGGGGTTTGCACCTGAGGCTGCCCTGGAGGGCTTGGGTCTGCCCCTGTGAGGGCCAGGTGTGGAGGTGTTGCAGCTGCTTGTGTCGCAGGGGTTCTGGCTGCACCAGGTATTCAGGGGGGGTTGCGGCTAGGGCAGCAGGAAATATAGTGCTCTAGAAGGGTATGGCAACCCTTCTCTAGAAGGGTATATGCTCCAGGATTCTTGCCTGGAGAACCCCCCTCTGACAGAGAAGCCTGGCAGGCCACAGTCTACAGGGTCACAGAGTTGGACAGGACTGAAGCGACCCTGCATGTATAAATGCAAGACTTATTTTTTTGCCTGTGGCAACTCAGCCCCAGTGAGAGTTGAGCATGAAGGTGGTGCTGTTGCTTGGCTTGTGGGGACCCTGGCAGCGCCAAGTGTGCAGGGACACAGACTGCCTCTGCCACAGGAGTTATGGCCCTATCAGAGTCTTTTTTCGAGCCTCTTGTAGCTGGCAAACAGAAGGTCTTTTTGGCCAGTCTTCCTCTGTAGCTCTGCCTGTTCAGGCACTGAGAGGGCTCCCTTGCCTGGGGTCCTTCTCTGTTGATAGGCACATCAGGAACTTAAAGGGGCACCCTGGGTAGGGTCCTACTCTGTAGTTCAGTGTATTAGGTGTTTGATGGGCCAGCCTCTCCACTGTTCAGCTGCCGATGCTGCTAAGAGGGGAGAGAGAGGCTATGGTGACGGCTCCAATCCCTACGCGTAGGACTCCGCAGTATTGCCTTGCTTCCATGGCTGCCTTGCTTTCCTCCACTGGTATTTCCCACCACTATCTCCTCCCTCACATCCCCTCAATCCGTCTCTCTGCAGTCAACAGCAGCTCTTGCCCTGGGATTGCTCCATAATCCCTTAACTCCAGCTCCCAGCCGCTGCCCCTTCAGGGAGTCCAGCATCTCTGTCCGGGGTATGTACGTATGCGGCAAGGTCTGTCTGATACTCATTCCATTTAGGCTGCCACAGATCAGCTATTTCACTCTCGGCCTTAAATGTTGCTCCTCTGATGCATTTGCCCCTGTATGGGGAGGGGACCCCTGCTTCAGTTCCCCCACCTGCCGAGGGCAGGTCCAGTGCTACTAACACTTCTGTTTTCCCCCCAGTTCCTTCATCCTACCTAGTTTTGCGTGGTTCTATATATTTTTTTCCACTGGTCAGGTACTCCTGTCTGCTCTCAGCTGGTGTTCTGCATGCACTTCTGTGTCCGAAGGTGTGATCCTGATGTATTTGTGGAGAGAGATGTACTCCACGTCCACCTACTCCTCCACCATCTTGTTCTCTACATGTCTGTTTTATATTGGTCTTTCTTTCATTTCTGCTAAGACAGATATTATGTCTACCTTGTTTATAATTTTGCTTTTAAAGACATAGGAGATTGTCTAGCTCTCAATGATTCAGTTAATAAGTATATATAGTTATAATAAGGTGATTTGTTTTTCCAGATTGTTTTTATCTCATTCAACTCCTCTTCATAGACAAAAAATACAGAGTGGAACTCTTGAAACAGAAGTCTAACATCCTCTGTCAGAAGTATTGAAGGGATGACTCTCATAAAAAGAGAAGGATAGAACACTGGTTATATTCTGAAATTGAATTATATCATTTTAACGTTGTCTGTGTGTGTGTGTGTGTGTGTGTTTTTTCTTAAGGAAAAAAAAAAAAGGCTGTGTTCCAAAAGAATTAAATATTTAAATATTGATTATTAAGATCATGATGACTATGTACTGTTGCTTTATAACATAAAAGATATTAAACAATGAGGAACTATCCTTGGATAACTAAAGAAACCATTTAGCATTATTAACTAAACAATAAGAGGCATATTATGACACCATTGTCTGGGTGATTCAGTATTTTTATTCCATAATTGAGTCTACTTGACCAACAGACCCAGAGACTCAGACTCTTATTAGTAGTAAAGCTGACATTTTTATTTACATTTTAATAACTCTAGTGGCTATTGATTCTTAAATCTAAGCTTTAGATTGAGAAAAGTATCATTAATTTAAATATTTAAGTATGTCTTTAAATTTCAGCAGCAAGCAGAGAGACTATATATTTCATTTGGAGATCTGTGATGCTGAGAATGTCATTATGAAGGAGATTGGATTTGAGCTGAGTTTGATTAGATTCCCCTACACACCAAGTAGAGAGAAGACCCACAGACTTTAAGTTCTGGGGAAAAAATTATGACTGCAGCATGTAGAAAAACATCATGCAAACATTTTCAGGAATTATCAGATTGTAAATTGACTCCCAGAGGACCCAGGAGAAAACTGGCAGGAAGTAAATTTTAAAAAAAGTAAGTTTGGTTACATAGGTTAATGAATGCCATATTAAGAATTGTAGTTTTCCCTGGTAGCTCAGTGGTAAAGAATCCGCCTGCCAATGCAGGAGATATGAGTTCAGTCCCTGACCTGGGAAGATCCCATATGCTGCAAAGCAAATAATTCCACGAGCCACAACTACTAAGTCTGTACAGTAGCACCTGGGAGCCACAGCTACTGAAACCAGTGTGTCCTAGAGCCTGGGCTCTGCAAGAGAAGCCACTGCGATCAGAAGCCTGTGCACCACAGCTAGAAAGCAGACCCACTCAATACAACTAGGGAAAAGCCCACAAGTAACCAAGACCCAGCATGGCCAAAACATAACAAAACAAAGCAAAAATGTTGAACTTTAAAATCAAACAATCCACAGAATGTTTCTGACCAGAGTTCCATTCCTAACAGGAAATATGGGGAGCCACTAGTCACATCTACTGAATATCTTTGGGATGGCAAGCAAGAGGAACTGGAGTATTGAAACAAACTACTGGCTGACTCTACCTAAGCCCCTCAACTTAAAGATACTCATATTGTTGTTGTTTAGTCATTAAATCATGCGTGACTCTTTGCAACCCCATGGACTCTAGCTCACCAGCTCCCTCTGTCCATGGAATTCTCCAGGCAGTAATACTGGAGTGGGTTTCCATTTCTTCTCCAGAGGATCTTCCAGACCCAGGGACTGAATTTGAGTCTCCTGCTTGGCAGGTGGATTCTTTACCACTGAGTCAACTTGGAAGTCCAAAAATACTCGTATATCTCAATACAAACTGTGATAGATTCCACTGACTTATAAAGAGTTAATTGAACGAGTTATTGGTTTTGAAACAACTCAGCTTAACATTCATTAAAAAAAGAGGTGTCCACTATATGATCACAAAGGTCAACCAATATCAGGAAATATTTAGCTTGTCTTTCTTGCTTTTTCTTTACAAAAGCACATAATTTACCCTTTTAAACCTAATTTAGAAGTGTGACTTTGGCTTTTACTTTTACTACATCAAAGACTTTATACCTTAGCTTAGGCTGTGCATTTTAATCTCAGTTTTCAGGAGTCTGGGAACTTTACTAATACCATCACAAATTAGAGGGAGAGCTTCAGGGATGGGTACTTGACATTCAAGCACCATTTTCATACACACCAATTTATGTTTGACTCCAGTCTAATTTTTCCTAGTATTCATTTCCTTTGCACTTTTCAAAGCATTGTCTATATATCTGAAAAATTTCAGTTTGGTTTTCTGAGGAAGTGGTGTTGGAGAAGACTCCTGAGAGTCCCTTGGACTGCAAGGAGATCCAACCAGTCCATTCTGAAGGAGATCAGCCCCGGGTTTTCTTTGGAAGGAATGATGCTAAAGCTGAAACTCCAGTACTTTGGCCACCTCATGCGAAGAGTTGACTCATTGGAAAAGACTCTGATGCTGGGAGGGATTGAGGGCAGGAGGAGAAGGGGATGACAGAGGATGAGATGGCTGGATGGCATCACTGACTCGATGGACATGAGTCTGAGTGAACTCCGGGAGTTGGTGATGGAAAGGGAGGCCTGGCGTGCTGCGATTCATGGGGTCTCAAAGAGTCGGACACGACTGAGTGACTGAATTGAACACTGTTTAAAGTAATCTTGAATGCTAATTACATAGAGAAACCAATCCACGATCCATAATCATTAGCAGTCAATGTGTTGCATATGTTAATATTAAATTGTCACTTTCTTTGAAATTTTTCTGCATCTTTAAATAGTAGCCAATTTTGTTTAAATAATCTTAAAACACCATCTTTCCAAAATACGTATTTTTTATTCAACAGTCTTCCTATTTTTATATATTGGTGGGGTCAACTTTCTAATATTTTCTAAAGCATTTTTGTATTTAGGCTTATGAGGAATTATGGTGAGTAATATTCTTATCTTTTGATATCTCTAATAGATTTTAGAATGAAAAATATGTTACCTTAGGAAAATTGCTTGGGAAATATTTCTCCCCTTCTATTATTCTATTTTTTCCCCTATATTAAGAGTATGTATAAGTTTGACATGATTTCTTTTTAAATATTTTATGTAATATCTATATAAAAGAAGACTGGAGGTTTCTTTGTTGCAAATATTTAATAACCAAGTGAGTTTTGTATCAATTTTTGTAGGTCTGATTTTTTTTTTCAGATTTTTTCAATTCATTTAAATGTGTAGAGTTTATCAGTATAAAGTTGTTTATAATTTTTACTATTACTCTGATATCTATCAGCTTCCCTTGTGGCTCAGCTGGTAAAGAATCTGCCTGCAATGCAGGAGACCTGGGTTTGATCCCTGGGTTGGGAAGATCTCTGAGTAAGGGAAAGGCTACCCCCTCCAGTATTCTGGCCTGGAGGATTTCATGGACTGTATAGTCCATGGGGTCGCAAATAGGTGCTAATTGTTATAATTTTTTTCATTTCTGATATCAATAACTTATCTCTTTTTTCTGTATTCATTATGGTGAATGTTTTTCCAATTTGTTAATTTTTTTAAGCATTAGCTTCTGGTTTAGATAATTTTTTGCATTGTTCTTCTTGTAAGATTGATTTCTTCTCCTTAATTTCTACTAACTTTCTTTGTGTTTACCTTTTTTTCTTGATTTCTAAGAAAGAAATTTTAGATCAATATTGTAAAACTTTGTTTTTGAATATAAGCATTTAATTTTCCCTGTAAGCATTGCTTTAGTGGTACTGTTTAATTTCTGAGTATTTGATGATTTTCTAGATAAAGTATTATTGATTCTGATTTAATTCCAATGTTGTCAGAAGATACATTCTCAAACATTTTACTCTTTTGATATTTATTCAGACTTTTAGTTTATCTTGGTAAATGTTTTATGTACACTTGATAAAATATATATTCTGTAACTGTTGGGCATAATATTGTGTAAATTTCACTTATGTCAAGGTTGTTGATGGTTCTGTTCAAATTTTCTGAATCCTACTGATATTTTTCATCTAGATTTTTATTAATTGCTAATGAGTTGTGTTAAAATTTCCATCTATAATTGTGTTTTTGTCTATTATTCCTTTGATTTTGTTAGCTTTCTGCTTTGTGTATTCTGAAAATCTGTTAGATCCATACACACTTATAATTGTTTTATCTCAGTGGTTGGTTGACCCTACTAACATTTATATTTCCCTCTTTATTTCTGGTACTGAAGGCTACATAGTCTAATAGAATATAGTCACTCATTCTCACATGTAATTAGTGTTTTCTACTATAATTTTTTCAAGTACCTTTTCTGTTTCATTGTCTTTTCATCTTTGAGGTTAAAAATTACTTGGATGTTAGACCCTTAAATTTGTTCCTACAGGTTCTTGAATATATTTAAAATAGCTCCTTTAAAGTTCTTTTCAGGAAATGTTCCCTTGGTATCTCTAATTTCCTTGAAGAGATCTCTAGTCTTTCCCATTCTATTGTTTTCCTTTATTTCTTTGCATTGATCACTTAGGAAGGCTTTCTTATCTCTCCTTGCTATTCTTTGGAACTCTGCATTCAGATGGATATAGCTTTCGTCTTCTCAGTTCACCAAAGAATTGATGCTTTTGAACTGTGGTGTTGGAGAAGACTCTTGAGAGTCCATTGGACAGCAAGGAGTTCAAAACAGTCAATCCTAAAGAAAATCAGTCCTGAATATTCATTGAAAGGACTGATGCTGAAGCTCCATACTTTGGTCACCTGATGCAAAGAGGTGACTCATTGGAAAAGACCCTGATGCTGGGAAGATTGAAGGCAGGAAGAGAAGGGGATGACAGAGGATGGTTGGATGGCATCACCAACTCAATGGTGATGGTTTGAGCAAACTTTGGGAGTTGGTGATGGAGCGGGAAGCCTGGTGTGCTGCAGTCAATGGGGTCACAAAAAGTCAGACACGACTGAGCGACTGAACTGAACTGAAAGCTCTTTCCTGCTTCCAACTTCTAGGGCATCCGGGATCCATTTCTGTTGAACAACTCATGACTTATTTCTTGAGTATGTGTTGTTTTTCTATTCCTTATTATGTCTGATAATTTTTTGCCTTAAAATTGAAATTTTGAATAGCGTATTATAGAAGCCCAAGGAGGGCTTCCCTGGTGGCTCAGATGGTAAAGAATCTGCCTGCCAATGCAGGATACTTGGGTTTGATCTCTAGGTTGGGAGGATCCCCTGGAGAAGGGAATGGCTACCCACTCCAGTACTCTTGCCTATAAAATTCCATGGACAGAGGAGCCTGGAAGGTTAGAGTCCATGGGGTTGCAAAGAGTTGGACATGACTGAGTGACTAACAGTTTCATAGACACTCTGAGTTTAGTTATATTGATTTGAAGAGGGTTGATTTTTGTTCTAGGAGGCAATTAACTTATCTTTGCAACAGATTCCGAACTGTTTTCTATGGAGTGGAATGCAGCAGAAATTTTCACTCAATTCTGTCAGATTATAGTTGCTGGTTTTATGGGAACCCTGCAGTCTCCTTGCCATGTACATATTCAGGAGCTACAGAAGATGCAAGTTCAATTCCTGGGTTGGGAAGGTCCCCTGGAGAAGAAAATGGCAACTCCCTCCAGTATTCTTGTCTGGAAAATTTCATGGACAGAGGAGCCTAGTGGGTTACAGTGGGGTCACAAAGAGTTGGACAAAACTGAGTGGCTGAGCACACAAACACTGTTAACCACACACAAGTTTTTAAGTATTTTGTGATTTAACCATACAATACTTGTTATATGTGGGAAGCATGACCAAGATATTTCATATCAACAGGCTACTTTTATTATTTCACATCAAAAATATTTCCTACCTATAAAAGTGTAATGGGCAAGGAAAAAAATAACTTGCATATGAATCACTTGGAATGTATCTACTTTAGGTATATATTTAAGGATCCCTTTAAAAAAAAACAACATAGAAGTGTGGTGTATTTGTGTAAAAATGGTGAGTTTGGGAAGGAGGAATTTTAAAGAAAATAGGAACAAAAAAGACATTGTAAACAATATAGAATTTATGAATCAGCTAAAATTATCCTGTGTGTGATGAGAGTGATATTGTCTGAGCTAAAAATCTTTGTCCTCTCTGACATCAGAAATCATAGATCAATCATAAATTCCCTCCACCCCTCCACTCCACCCCCGACCCAGTAATCCAGGCAATAAGTCATTACAATGGAATCTTTGACTATCACAAAATATCTTAATAGGAACCTACCTTGTTCTTAACATTTTTCTCCTGATAAAAAACCATAATGGACCACAGATTTCTAAGTGCTCAGCCCAAATTCTTTTACTGTTTAAGAATTCATGAAACTCAAAAAAAAGTATGAAGAAGCAGTGAAAAAATTATTTGATTTTCAGGCTAAAGAAAGGAAAGAGAAAGAAAATGGATAGAGTGCTTCTTGAGTTTACTGAGTCACTTCAGTAGAAATGCTTCTACTTCAGTATAGTATCTGGTATGTGCAAAGTGGTCCACAGGGGTGGGGATGATGAGCACTCAGACATACCTGGAGCCATTCTGAAACACTAGAGCCAAGAATAAAGACTTCAACATCTATCAAGAGATCACTATTGAACAGAGTTATTCATTGTCTTAGAATTTATCATTACAAAATTCAGGATAAATAGATATCAAGGGAAAACTGAAGAACTTTTCACCTAAGCTTTCAAGATAGACAGATGATGAAAATAACAGCACTCGTTCTAGTTTCTTCGAACGAAATAGGAGGGAAAAAAAGTTTGACCATCTGAGACTTATAGAAATAGAGTTTTATATATCTAGCTAAAATAATTTGACTGAAAATAGTTCTTAAAATCACTTTTTCCTCCATTAAAGTCAAAAATGACTTTGGCTTAACATTATTAAAAATAACTGAAATCAGGATATAGCTATGTAATTTCAAAAGGAACTCTTTGACTATCAAACATATACTAAATAAATGTATTCATCAATCATACTTTGTCATGAAACAGTCTTATGATATTTTCTAATAATATAAAATAGTGATTTTGTCAGCATTTTTGATGCAATATAAATTCCATAAAAATGCTGCCCAAAACATAATCAACTGTATCCCAAGTGATGTCAGATATTTATAATTTTCCTTGATGCAGTCTGTAAATGTTTACATTTGAGTAGCCATATTAAATACAGTTACTTTCTGGCAAAATGCAATTTTTGACTAGGCAATCATGTTTATCAGGAAGATTCACTGTATATTACTTGTATCTGAAAGAAGCATTTTCTACTTTCTACACACTCAGCACTCTGATAGCAATGCTTTTTGTGACACCTGGTTAAAAATAACTGTATGAGGAGAAATGAAGATAAGTTTTTATTTTCTTATTTCATTCTTTTTGAAGAATAAATCATACAAAAGAAAATTACATGCATGTTGATACCAAGTATAATTTTAAATATTTCTTCTTTCCTTTTAAAATACTGTTCTTTAGAGTATGAATATGTGGTTCAAGAAAAAAACCATTACAGTCATTTCACTGAAAGTGACTCTTTGTGACCCATAGACTGTAGCCCTCCAGGCTCTTCTGTCTATGGGATTCTCCAGACAAGAATTCTGGAGTGGGTTGCCATTCCCTTCTCCAAGAGATCGTTCCAACCCAGGAATCAAACACGGATCTCCTGCATAGCAAGCAGATTCTTTACCATCTAAGCGACCAGGTAGCCCCTTATTTCACTGAGTGAATGCTTTAGTTTCCAATCTCGTACATATCTAATCTTATATGTCAAACTGATTGTTTAAATAAAGGAATCAATGTTTTACTTCTCTTTAAATGAAATTGTGTCATATAAAAATAAATATTGTATAAAAGGATATACATACATGGCTTAAAATATTTGTATTAGAAAGAAATAGAAACTATATGTGCAAGTGAAATTAAAGGTCAAAGTTGAAAAGTAATGATGAGATATCATTAAGATATAACCTTGCAATTACACCTTAAGAATTCCTCCCCTGAAGACTGAAAGAAGGATGAAGAAATGAGAGGAAATGAAGTAACAATTGGAGTAACTTCTCCCCCATTAACAGTCAAGAGCCTAAATTTGACCCACATACTCAATCTACTAATCAGTGGAAACAAATAAGCTTTTATCAAGATTTCTGCTATCTTCCATTGCCTCTCCACATTATTGTATGAAAAATTGGATCAGTAGCTGAAAACTGGCCCACAATATGTTTTATTTATGCTATCATTATTTTATGCCATGGTACCATGTGATACACTTCACTTCACATTTGACTTAAAGAAAGACTTCTAAAAAAAACAGTTATTTATGAAAATAATTGAAGACTTCTATTGGTATTTCACAGATTTCTCATCACTTGATATTTAAATCATTCTCTTTCATAAGATCTTTATCATCTTTGTCAATGGTCCTTTAAATTATAAATGTATGAACCTTGCCATATGCATATTTTTCAATGATTTTAAGTGGTAAATAATTTTGCTTCCCTGGTGGCTCAGATGGTAAAGAATCTGCCTGCAATGAGGGAGACCTGGGTTTGATCCCTGGGTTGGGAAGATCCAGTATTCTTGCCCAGAGAATCCCCATGGACAGAGGAGCCTGATGGGACACAGAGTCGGACACAACTGAGCAATTAAGCACAGCACAATTTTGCTCAACATCTCACTTTACTGACCAATGAAATCCTGCATCTTTGACAAGATAAATGCAAATGCACCTTGTTATCACACTCTTTTTTAATTTTCATTCTTTTGTAAAATGCTTATAGCATCCAAAAATTGGCAAAATACTTCTGAAAATAAATGCCTGCATATCACGTGTATTTGTGTGTTGGGGTGAAGGTATGGATGTTTGAAGAGGAGCTAATCCTAGGAGATATTTTGGTACTATTAATAAATAATGTCACATTATAAAATTATTTTATTGTTTTTGCAACCTTGCAACTGCAAAGATTCAAAGATTGAGTACTCTGATGATGAGGCCTCTTTATAAAAAAATTGGCAATAAGGGTCCGGAAGGAAGAAGCATAAATCTCAGAATGTAGAAAATGACGTGAGACAGAGAAAAGTTAGAAAACCAAGAAGAACCTAGACTAGACTATCATTATCTTCTTAATCAAATAAATTATCTCATTACTAATTCTTCAATGATGAAAAGTAAAGATTGATTTCAGAATCAAGCTTAGCTGCTGTTTGCCTAATTTATGTATATAGTTGTCATTCCAAAATGCGTTTGAAAATGTATAGTCCTTACCACACATTTTCTTACTTTTTTCACAATGTACTCAGTTAAGAATTCTATGAGGTAATAATATATCAATATAACAAAATGAGAAGTGTAAAACATGTGAAAAAAAAGCAAATGGTCACAGAATTTCCAAACTTTAGAGAAGGGGGATTGTGTCAGATAAAGTTTTGGTTAGGAAAACTCATTATTGGGCCTCTTTAGAATAGAATATGAGATTAAAAATTGAACCTGTTTGTGAGTTTTTCCTTAGCTGCTCCTAAGGGGTCATGGATATTAAGACGTGGAGAAGAGAGATGATAAAATGTTCTAGATGAAGTTACAGCATCTGTTTAAAGGCCAAAGTTAAAACATCAGAAACAGCCTGGCAGATAAAGCTATACCCAAGAATCTCCTGAGGTATCCCAGTCTAGTTTTCTTACTTGGAAATTTACCAAGTTCTCCTTAGAGTAATTACCTTTATTTGGTGGTGGTAGAAAATCTGAGAAAAGATCGTGGGTTACTTAAAGAAAATAACTGGACTTGGTTTTGCCCTTTCTTGATATTGGGGCTCATGTTAGAAGCAAAGTGTTCTGATTGACAATGCAAAGATGTTAAATCACTACTTCCTATACATCTTTATTAATTACATGTTAGATTGGGCAATGCTTTCAACTATTGAGGTATACATTAATATGAAATAAATATATATCTGAATTGCGTGAGCTTAAAAATTTTTTAAAAAGAATCATAATTGCTGTAGCAATAGTCATTAATTAATTTAATAATAAGAAATATGCCATGGTAGAGTTGTTAAGACTACAAAACTGGAGGTTAGTCAGATCTGGGATTGGAACTTGGCTCTGTCACATTAAATCTTGATGTTACTTTGAAAAAACTGGTTACATTTTCTTTACTTTGTTTTTTTTTTTTTTATTTGGGGAGAAAAAAGTGATAATATCTACTTCTCTCTGAGATTGTGAGCTGTGATAAGAATTACAATACACTGGGCAGCAATTCTTAAAGCAGAAATGGGTAACAGCAGTGGTATATTAGATGCATGAAGCTGGGACTGCAAAAGTATTAGTAATACCACCCTCATGGCAGAAAATGAAGAACTAAAGAGTCTCTTGATGAAAGAGAAGACGAGAGTGAAAAAGTTGGCTTAAAGCTCAACATTCAGAAAACAAAGATCATGACATCCGGTCCCATCACTTCATGCAAATAGATGGGAAACAGTGGAAACAGTGGCTGACTTTATTTTTCTGGGCTCTAAACTCACTGCAGATGGTGATTGGAATTAGGAGATACAATGGTGATGAAATTAGGAGACGCTTACTCCTTGGAAGGAAAGTTATGACCAAACTAGACAGCATATTAAAAAGCAGAGACATCACTTTGTCAACAAAGGTCCGTCTAGTCAAGGCTATGTTTTTTCCAGTGGTCATGTATGGATGTGAGAGTTGGACTATAAAGAAAGCTGAGCACTGAAGAATTGATGCTTTTGAACTGTGGTGTTGGAGAAGACTCTTGAGAGTCCCTTGAACTGCAAGGAGATCCAACCAGTCCATCCTAAAGGAGATCAGTCCTGGTGTTCATTGGAAGTCCTAATGTTGAAGCTGAAACTCCAAAACTTTGGCCACTTGATGCAAAAAGCTGATTCACTGGAAAAGACCCTGATGCTAGGAAAGATTGAGGGCAGGAGGAGAAGGGGACAACAGAAAATGGGATGGTTGGATGGCATCACCGACTCAAAGGACATGGATTTGGGTGAACTCTGGGAGTTGGTGATGGACAGGGAGGCCTGGCGTGCTGCGGTTCATGGCATTGCAAAGAGTTGGACATGACTGAGCGACTGAACTGAACTAAACTGATAATAGTGGCATATCTGAATATAAATATTTGCGTGTGTATGATGGGAAAATGTATAATTATGAGACCCATAATTTCACAAAGAAAGAAAAAAATGAGTTCATTATAAAAGGAATCAAGCAAATGACAGATACATCATTAATACAGCAAAATATTGAAAAAGGAAGTTTGCAAATCTATGAGAAGATACACACAAAATTCTCAGAAGAGCAAACAGTACAGAGAAAGCACTCATTACTCTGTAATTATTGTTGTAAAATGCCAGCTATTGTCCTAGGGGCTTTCACATACATTACTTTATGTAGTGCTATCAACAATCTCATGCGGTACCTTCACATTTTAGAAGACAGATAATCAGAAGGTCACATACGTTGACAAGTACTTCGCCAACATTACACAGTGAATTTGGCTTATCAAAGCCTCCAATCAGGGAGACAAAATGCCACTATCTCTTTGCAGTTTTACTCTGTCACAGCTGCCTTGTCATCTTGTCATTCTTTGACACCAATGATGCAGTCATTTTATTATATTACTTTATTTTTTTGATTCAGCTATTTTAAATTCTGTGATTTTTTTTTTCCTGACTGAAGAAGCTCCCTTTTCTGATATCACCTAGCAGAACTATTTTTTTTTAGTTTTAAAAACCATATTAGAATTCTACCAGCACATGTAATTACCCTGGCAATACTAAAAGAAGAAACATTTGAAGTGAGTGTGAGAACTATAAGCTGCTCATGTCAGTAATTACCTAATTCATGCAATTATTGCTGGAATTCTTATTAACTGGGGTCACCAACAGCTCTTTTCAGGTTAAGTGGGGGAATTCTTAACAAAAGGAAAGAAGAGAACTAACTACTGTATTTCTTAAGATATGGTTTTTAATAGAGTGAGTTTAAAAATTAATTGGTTCTATAATTACAGCAAAAAAATGAAGTCAGAATCTTATGTGCATCAAGCAACTCATTTATATCTCTGCATAAATTTGCAAAGGTTAGTTGAATTTTGGAGAATAATAAGCATTTATTAAATTGCTACCTTATTTTCATATATACTAAAATAAATATGGAAGAGGGAAAAATTGCTTTAACTCTTATTATGTGGAAAAGTCATATTTATTTTGGAAAAGAACTTCAGAATCATCTGAAAGTAACATGTGAGAGAGTGATTTTCAGAATATCTCTGTAATTAACAAAGTAATTCTAGTAGAAAAATGTTTGAATCAAGATTAAATTGGAACCTATGCATGATAGAATAAGGAATGCTTTTATTGGTTCTTCAGATAAAAGTGGGCCTTAGATTGATCATTGTGCAGAACAAGTTAAGGGATTTCTGCGAAATTAGTTTAGATCAGAGTGTTAAGGATTATGGTTATCAGCTTATGATTCAATCCATGACACATAAGTAGGTGGGACCAAATAAACAAACCTTGCCCACAAGTTCAAACTTCCAAAGAACAGGAGTATGAGTGAAGGCCAGCTATGTGGTTCCTTGTAAATTCATTATTGAAATATGATGTATATGTAATGGACATATAAACTATCTGAACATGAAAATGTATCCGTTAATCCAGAAGGGAAATACTGAGCAAAGGAAAATAAGGAACTCTTATTTCCTTCCTCCCTTCATTCTTTTATTTCTTTCTTCAATACATGCTTATTTATATTAAATTCCATGAAAACTCTTCCTCTGAGCATTAAGGAAGCAGAGATGAAATGAATATGAGATTCATCTGCTGATAGGTACTCATATATGGCAGAGAGATTTATGCTGGACTGTAATAATGCTAATTCAGGTACAGCAGGCTTAGTTCTATGCCAGAAAGAGTACACATTAGATAAAAATTAATTTCTAACAGAGAAAGGAGAAGTTCTGTGGAGACAATCAGCAAGTTCACTAACTTCACCTAGAAACTGCATAGACTGAGATGGGCAGAGGGAGAGAAGAAGGAAGAAGGGTATTTCAGTATTAGGACTCTGGTAGTAAAACAGAGCCTTGGAGAAATTTTAATATCTGTTGTAATTGGCCACTATGCTAATATTGGGTTTCCCTCATAGCTCAGTCAGTAAAGAATCTGCCTGCAATGCAGGAGACTTGGGTTCAATTCCTGGATCAGAAAGATCCCCTGGAGAAGGAAATGGCAACCCACTCCACTACTCTTGCCTAGAGAATCCCACGGACAGAGGAGCCTGGCAGGCTACAGTCTATGGTGTCACAACAGTCGGACGTGACTTAGTGACTAAACCACCACCATGCTAATATCCCTAGAGTAGAAGGAATATAGTGGAGAAGGCAATGGCACCCCATTCCAGTACTCTTGCCTGGAAAATCCCATGGATGGAGGAGCCTGGTAGGCTGCAGCCCATGGGGTCGTGAAGAGTCGGACACGGCTAAGCAACTTCACTTTCACTTTTCACTTTCATGTATTGGAGAAGGAAATGGCAACCCACTCAAGTGCTCTTGCCTGGAGAATCCCAGGGATGGTGGAGCCTGGTGGGCTGCTGTCTATGGGGTCACACAGAGTCGGACACTACTGAAGTGACGCAGCAGCAGCAGCAGCAGCAGCAGCAGAAGGAATATAGAGGTATTGAGTCCAGACTCTGTGTGTGTGTGTGTGTGTGTGTGTGTGTAGGAGTGGGAGAGCTTTTGGGTTAGACTATGAGCTTCATTTTTTTTTTCTTTTTCTTTTCTTTTTAGTAAGGTTGGGGAAAGCTTAAAAGAGATTTTGAGCAAAAGACTGACATAAAAGTATTGAAGCTCTAATAAGAAAGTGGCAGAGGAAGGATGGATTGAAGAAAAGAAGCTTTGAAGCTCCTACAAGAGTAAAACTGAGAAGCAATGAGATCCGAATTAAAGGAGAAGGAAATTTCAAAACAGACACAAGACATATTCCAGATATAAAATCAAATGAGGCGTGTAAAGGATACCCTCAAATTTTAAGTTTCTGTGACAGAATTGAAGAATACAGAGGAAGGGCTTTATGAAAGAGTATGGGCACTTCTCTTGTAATTCGCTCTCAATTTAGCACCTAATATAAACTACATTATTAAAACCTGCTACTACAATTGACTGATACTGGATGCACCACGAAAATTGTAAAAACAATAAATTCAAAAATAACACTGGAAGTTTAAGTGACCCTTTTAAACCAATCATTGCACTGTGAGTATTTTCGGTTTTTTAGAGTTGATTCCTAGCATCAAGAACTCACAATAAAGTTAAATGCTTTTATCATTAAAAACAAGCTAAATGAATAGAATATGTTACACTATGTTCCATTAGCTTCAATAGACAACACTTTAAGGCACCAACTACATTTCTCTGTATGGTTATTAAGGGCTTGAAAATTCAAAATTTACAATTTTTTTTATCATAAATTTAGATCAATTAATGAATTGATTTAGGAAAAAATGCTATAAAAGTCTTGAAAGTGAAAGTGTTAGTCGCTCAGTCGTGTCCGACTCTTTGTGATCCCATAGACTATAGCCCATCAGACTCCTCTGTCTGTGTAATTCTCCAGGCAAGGATACTGGAGTGGATAGCCATTCCCTTCTCCAGGGGATCTTCCTAACCTAGGGATTGAACCCATGTCTCCTGCATTGCAGGTGAATTCCATTTGAGCCACCAGGGAAGCCATACCCTAGTAGCTCAGACGGTAGCAGATTCATTAGGAATGGTTACCCATTCTGGTATTCGTGCCTGGAGAATTCCACGACAGAGGAACTAGGTGGACTACAGTCCATGGGGTCGCAAAGACACAACTGCGCAACTAACACTTTTGCACTTTGCGGTAAAAAAAATGCTTTTACCATGTTACCAATATATTTAGTTTTTATGTTTGAAAAAGCTATCTAAAAATTGTCATGTGTACTCCAATAAATTTTTTAAAAAAATTGCCATATATTAAATTCACATACTCACTATTTCCTGAAATTTGCCTCTAAATGTCTATCATGAAAATCATGATACATTTATATTTTAAAACTAAACATCATATATGAGTGTAAGTTAAGATAATTGTGTAATGCCTCTTAATTACTTGTTTAATAACTGTCAGGTCTCATAGGATCACAGAAATTAAATATACAAAAGCACATTAACTCATCTATTCCATCCCCTTGACAGTGCACAAATATTTTGTTTAAAAAAATGGCATTTTACAAAGTGCTGTTTCTATTTCAAACTACTTTGTCTTCTATTTTCTCTCTTTTTCATAATGTACCTGACAACATTGTATTGTGGAATAGAATGATTACTTACTTTCACCACAGGACTAATTTTTTGACCTAGGAGTTTGGGGGAGAAATCAGAGATAAAGGGACTCCAAAAATATCATGCTACACTTACATACATGATGAAATTAACATCATGTTAAATAATAATATAAAACAATAAATGTCACAAAAGCTTTACATGTATTTTGTACTAAAAAAAAAAAAAACAAAACTTTCCAGAGATAAAATTGATAAGACTTGGTAAATGATTCAACAGCTGTGCAGCACTGGGGCGACTGTGAGGAGATACCCCACATTCAAGGGCAGAGAAGCCCCAGCTAGATGGTAGGCATTGGAGAGACAGCTGTGCCGTGCTGGAGTGGCAGCTGTGCAACCTTTGAGGAGATAACCCAGGGCCAAGGGCAAAGGATAAGCCCCAGCAAGATGGTAGGAGGGGCAAAATCACCTTCAGAATCAAACTGCACACCCGCCAGAGGGTTCAAACATATCTTGTATACACCAGGACCCAGTACCCCACAGAGACTGAGATAGTACTGTGTTTGGGTGTCTCCTGAGGAGGTACAGGTCAGAAGTGGACTGCTGCAGGGGCAGGGGCTCTGGGTGCAGTAGACCTGGGTATGACATAAGCGCTATTGGAGGAGGTAGCCATTAACCCCACCATAGAGCCCCCAGAACTTACACAGGACTGGGGAAACAGACTCTTGGAGGGCACAAACAGAACCTTCTGTGCACAGGACCCAGGAGAAAGGAACGGTGACCCCACAAGAGACTGACCCAGACTTGCCTGTGAGTGTCCAGGAGTCTCTGGTGGAGGCACAGGTCGGTGGTGGTCTGCTGCAAGGTTGGGCTCACTGAGTGTAGCAGAGCTTGCATGGGACCTTTTGAAGGAGGTTAGCATTATCTTCAATTCCTCCAGCATAGTTTGGCCTCGGGTCAAATAACAGGGAGGGAACATAGCCCTGCCCTTCAACAGAAAAATGGATTTAAGATTTACTGAGCATGGCCTCACCCATCAAAACAAGACCTAGTTCCCCCTTCAGTCAGTCTCTCCCATCAGAAAGCTTCCATAAGCCTCTTAATCTTCTCCATCAGAAGGGCAGGCACACTGAAAATCACAATCACAGAAAACTAACCAATCTGATCACATGGACCACAGCCTTCTCTAACTCAATGAAACAATCACTCATGCCAAGGAGGGCCTTGACTTCCCTGGTGGCTCAGATGGTAAAGAATCTCTCTACAATGTGGGAGACCCAGGTTCGATCCCTGAGTCAGGAAGATCCCCTGGAGAAGGAAATGGCAACCCACTCCAGTACTCTTGCCTGGAAAATCCCATGGACAGAGAAGCATGGTAGGCTACAGTCCATGGGGTCGCAAAGAGTTGGACATGACTGAGCGACTCACTTCACTTCACTTCACTTCAAGGAGGGCTATCCAAGACGGACGGGTCCTGGTGGTGAGTTCTGACAAAAATGTGGTCCAGTGGAGAAAGGAATGGCAAACTACTTCAGTACTCTTGCCTTGAGAACCCCATGAACAGTAGGCAAAATGATAGGATACTAAAAGAGGAACTCTCCAGGTCAGTAGGTGCCCAATATGCTACTGGAGATCAGTAGAGAAATAACTCCAGAAAGAATGAAGAGATGGAGCCAAAGCAAAAACAACACCCAGTTGTGGATGTGACTGGTGTTGAAAGTAAAGTCTGATGTTGTAAAGAGCAATATTGCATAGGAGCCTGGAATATTAGGTCCCTGAATCAAGGCAAATTGGAACTGGTCAAACAGAAGATGGCAAGAGTGAACATAGACATTTTAGGAATCAGTAAATTATAATGGACTGGAATGGATGAATTTAACTCAGGTGACCATTATATCTACTACTGTGGGAAAGAATCTCTTAGAAGAAATGGAGTAGCCATCACAGTCAACAAAAGGGTCCGAAATGCAGCACTTGGATGCAATCTCAAAAATGACAGAATGATCGTTCATTTCCAAGACAAACCATTCAATATCACAATAATCCAAGTCTATGCCCTGACCAGTAATGCTGAAGAAGTTGAACTTGAATGGTTATATGAAGATCTACAAGACCTTCTAGAAGGAAACCCCCAAAAGATGTCCTTTTCATTATAGGTGACTGGAATGCAAAAGTAGGAAGTCAAGAAACACCTGGAATAACAGGCAAATTTGGCCTTGGAGTACAGAATGAAGCAGGGCAAAGGCTAATAAAGTTTTGCCAAGGGAATGTACTGGTCTTGGCAAACACCCTCTTCTAAAGACATAAGAGAAGACTCTACACATAGATATCACCACATGGTCAACACCAAAATCAGATTGATTATATTCCTTTGCAGCCAAAGATGGAAAAGTTCTATACAGTCAGCAAAAAGAATACTGGAAGCTGAATATAACATAGAACATGAACTCCTTATTGCCAAATTCAAACTTAAATTGAAGAAAGTAGGGAAAACCACTAGACCATTCATTTCAGTTCAGTTCAGTTGCTCAGTCGTGTCCGACTCTTTACGACCCCATGAGTCGCAGCACGCCAGGCCTCCCTACCCATCACCAACTCCCAGAGTTCACTGAGACTCACGTCCAGTGAGTCAGTGATACCATCCAGCCATCTCATCCTCTGTCATCCCCTTCTCCTCCTGCCCCCAATCCCTCCCAGCATCAGAGTCTTTTCCAATGAGTCAACTCTTCGCATGAGGTGGCCAAAGTACTGGAGTTTCAGCTTTAGCATCATTCCTTCCAAAGAAATCCCAGGGCTGATCTCCTGACCTAAATCAAATCCCTTATGATTATACAGTGGAAGTGACAAATAGGTTCAAGGGATTAGATCTGATAGACAGAGTGCCTGAAGATCTATGGATGGAGGTTCCTGGCATTGTGCAAGAGGCAGTGATTAAGACCATCCCCAAGAAAAAGAAATGCAAAAAGGCAAAATGGTTGTCTGAGGAGGCCTAACAAATAGCTATGAAAAAAAGAGAAATAAAAGACAAAGGAAAAAAAGAAAGATATACCCACATGAATACAGAGTTCCAAAGAATAGCAAGGAGAGATAAGAAAGCCTTCCTCAGTGATCAGAGCAAATAAATAGAGAAAAACAATATAATGGGAAAGACTAGAGATTGCTTCAAGAAAATTAGAGATATCAAGGGAACATTTCATTCAAAGATGGGCACAATAAAGGACAGAAATGGTATGGACCTAACAGAAGCAGAAGATATTCAGAAGAGGTGGCAAGAATACACAGAAGAACTATACAAAAAAGATCTTCATGACCCAGATAATCATGATGGTGTGATCACTCACCTAGAGCCAGACATCCTGGAATGTGAAGTCAAGTGGGCCATAGGAAGCATCACTATGAACAAAGCTAGTGGAGGTGATGGAATTCCAGTTGAGCTATTTCAAATCCTAAAAGATGATGCTGTGAAAGTGGTGTACTCAATATGCCACCAAATTTGAAAAACTCAGCAGTGGCCACAGGACTGGAAAAGGTCAATTTTCATTCGATTCCCAAAGAAAGGCAATGCCAAAGAATGCTCAAACTACCACACAGTTGCACTCATCTCACACGCTAACAAAGTAATGCCCAATTCTCCAAGCTAGTCTTCAACACTGCATGAACAATGGACTTACGGAACTTCAAGGTAGATTTAGAAAAGGCAGAGGAACCAGAAATCAAATTGCCAATATCCATTGGAACATCAAAAAAGCAAGAGTTCCAGAAAAACATCTACTTCTGCTTTATTGAATATGTCATAGCATTTGACTGTGTGGATCACAAAAACTGTGAAAAATTCTTAAAGAGATAGGAATACCAGACCACCTGAGCTGCCTCCTGAGAAATCTGCATGCAGGTCAAGAAGCATTAGTTAGAACTGGATATGGAACAGCAGACTGGTTCCAAATAGGAAAAGGAGTACGTCAAGGTTGTATATTGCCACCCTGCTTATTTAACTTATATGCAGGGTACATCATGAGAAACTCTGGGATGGAGGAAGCACAAGCTGGAATCAAGATTGCCAGGAGAAATATCAATAACCTCAGATATGTAGATGACACCACCCTTATGGCAGAAAGTGAAGAAGAACTAAAGGGCCTCTTGATGAAAGTGAAAGAGGAGAGTGAAAAAGCTGGTTTAAAACTCAACATTCAGAAAACTAAGATCATGGCATCTTGTCCCATCACTTCATAGCAAATACATGGGAAAACAGTGGAAACAGTGTCAGACTTTATTTTTTTTGGACTCCAAAATCACTGCAGATGGTGACTGCAGCCATGAAATGAAAAGATGCTTACTCCTTGGAAGAAAAGTTGTGACCAACCTAGACAGTATACTAAAAAGCAAAGCCATTACTTTGCCAACAAAGGTTCATCTAGTCAAGGCCATGGTTTTTCCAGTAGTCATGTATGGATGTGAGAGTTGGACTATAAAGAAAGCTGAGTGCTGAAGAATTGACGCTTTTGAACTGTGGTCTTGGAGAAGACACTTGAGAGTCCCTTGGACTACAGGGAGATCCAACCAGCCCATCCTAAAGGCATCAGTCCTGAATATTCATTGGAAGGTCTGATGCTGTAGCTGAAACTCCAATACCATGGCCACCTGATGCAATGAATTGACTCACTGAAAAAGATCCTGATGCTGGGAAAGATTGAAGGCAAGAGGAGAAGGGGACGGCAGAGGATGAGATGGTTGGATGGCATCATGGACTCTATGGACATGAGTTTGAGTCAACTAGGGAAGTTGGTGATGGACAGGGAGGCCTGACATGCTGTAGTCCATGAGGTCTCAAAGTGTCGGACATGACTGAGCAACTGAACTGAACTGAACTGAAAGAGATAAAGTGAAACACTGTGAAATGTCCAGAGATTTCTGATTTCAGACCTCCAAGTGAAAGTGGAAGGTTAGGTACAGCATAAGTTACAATTATATATGCATAAGAGAAGATGGCAGAAAGTGAAAAGGAACTAAAAAGCCTCTTGATAGAAATGAAAGTGGAGGCTGAAAAAGTTGGCTTAGAGCTCAACATTCAGAAAATGAAGATCATCACATCTGGTCCCATCACTTCATGGCAAATAGATGGGGAAACAGTGGAAACAGTGTCAGACTTTATTTTTTGGGCTCCAAAATCACTGCAGATGGTGATTGCAGCCATGAAATTAAAAGATGCTTACTCCTTGGAAGGAAAGTTATGACCAACCTAGATAGCATATTCAAAAGCAGAGACATTACTTTGCCAACAAAGGTTCGTCTAGTCAAGGCTATGGTTTTTCCTGTGGTCATGTATGGATGTGAGAGTTGGACTGTGAAGAAAGCCAAGCGCCAAAGAATTGATGCTTTTGAACTGTGGTGTTGGAGAAGACTCTTGAGAGTCCCTTGAACTGCAAGGAGATCCACCCAGTCCATTCTGAAGGAGATCAGCCCTGGGATTTCTTTGGAAGGAATGATGCTAAAGCTGAAACTCCAGTACTTTGGCCACCTCATGCGAAGAGTTGACTCATTGGAAAAGACTCTGATGCTGGGAGGGATTGGGGGCAGGAGGAGAAGGGGACGACAGAGGATGAGATGGCTGGATGGCATCACTGACTTGATGGCGTGAGTCTGAGTAAACTCCGGGAGTTGGTGACAGACAGGGAGGCCTGGCGTGCCGCGATTCATGGGGTCGCAAAGATTCGGACACGACTGAGTGACTGAACTGAACTGAACTGAAGAGAAGAAAGAAAATCCACCTGGAGGTCACACTCTAAGTTCAATCTTTCCTATTCCTTTCTGATTCCGAGTTTCAGGCTGTGTTCTTCAGCTGTCCAAAGCCTTCTCTATCCTTTGTCCTCACAGAGTTCCATTGCATGGCTTCAAACATTGACCTGCTCCGTCCTCCAGACATACACAATATCTAGCAGTGTTACTTTACACATTTTGGGTACCTCACAATATGAAAAGTATTTTTGTGAACCTTGAACGCTGCTTACTTCAAGCCAGAACCAAGTGACCAATGTTATACTTTACATTTTGCAGGTAAGCAAGTGAGACCTTCACAATTTTAAATCAGTAGAAATAGATCCATTGTTAGAAGCCAGTTCTACTCCCAGGCAAGCATTCTAGAATGAAGAAATTGGTGTTACTTCTAATGTATCTTAAGTAACTAAAGCACAATTTACTAAATCATCCAACAGTCATTTCAAACCTCTTGGTAATAGATTTTCCAACTGGTAGAATAAAAGTGAAATTTGTGTCATTTAATGAAATTTATAATGATTTAATAATATCTGGCATTTAGTATTATAGGTATCTACTATATGCATTTGAGAGAGAGATAATATTCAGAGTTCATTTCTAAACATAAACAACATTTAGTCTAATACTGAAAACATACCATTTTGCTAACGCTTTTTTTTTCTGAAATGAGGAGTATAATCCTTGCTATCTAAGAATTCAAAAATTGTGCTTCAGAAAAAATGAAGTGAAAGAGGATGTTGATTTTTGCTTTTGAAATCTCAAGTTGATGAACATAACACTTTAACAATTGAGTCTCTCATAGAATACATTTCATCATCAAAAATCTCACATATGACATGCAAATTTATTTAACAAGTGGTATAACTAAATCGAGTGTATAGAAACAGTTGTATTGAAATGTAGGACAGTTGTAAATTAGATTTTATGATGACACTTTATTCATGTTTTTGAGGAAGAAATGTCAAAAATATCAGTTCAATGAGCCACTACAGGGGAAAAGAGACTCATCTACAATAAAAGAGATTCATTATAAACATAAAATAAATAATTAAATAAAATAAGGTCAAAAGCTGAATAATAAGATTAGATGTGTGTGTACTTTTTTCCTTTCTCAAGGCCAAATAAAGAAGGTTATATAAAGTTAATTGACAGTTTGGGGATTAATTTTTGTTGAAATGGTACATATTCACTTTGATATACTGGAATTTTCAAATGATTAACAATGCAAGATTTAACTTATTTAAAATTATTTAAATAATTTGAAAAAAATGATTCTGATGTTTATTTTGCAAGTATGTGCTTTGTTTAAAGAGAATACCGACTAGTATTAAATATCCTCTGTAGGGTAGAATCCATTTATTAATCCATTAATTATGATTTTGTATTGAAAGCTTGCACTTTTCCTTGTTTGTGCTAGGTTTATATAGCCTTAGTCAATGTGCTATTAGCATATATGAAATTGAACTCTGTAAGTATAGAGGATTTCTAGCTAGCTATTCAGCCACATCAAATGTTTCCTTTCAATCTGATTCAATAAAATGTACTTTTTCTCTTCTGCAAGAAGAGCTATGGTATATTCAGAGAAATACAAAGATAAGCAATACATGGACTGTGCCCTCCAGTGGTTGATAATTCCTTTGGAGAAACAGACATAAACACCAGTAGTTGGGGAACTTTGATGTAGGTAGAAGGACAAAGTAAAATAACATTCAGTGTTTAGGATAAGAAAACTGCAGGCAATGAATTACACTATCATTTTTCTTTCCTATAGATACTAGACATTTCATTTAACCTGTGTAATCAATAATTTCATTCAATGATGCAACCAATGGCCATTTTTCTATTTATATGCTTCATTTCCTTACTGTTTTTTTTTCACATATTTAAGAGATTTTATTTTCAGACTCACCTGAGATCTCAGTGTTCCTTTTCTCTTTTGTACTTTTATTTTTGAATGCTGTATATCTTGATATAATTTGAATATTCTTGTAAAATTATGAGCTGAAAAATTAGCCATGCCCATGTCTCAGTGTGTGCTGGCAACCAAAAGATTGAGATGATCCTTGTCTATTTAAAACATTTCAGTGTGCAAATTGACAAAAAAAAAAAAATAATTGCTTTTCTTATAGTTCCTTTTAGCTTTAATGTTCATTCATTTATTAATCATTCAATTAGCAAATATTATTGAGCCTCTAATATGAGCCAGATATTGCTGTAGGCACTGAAAGTGTAATGGTGAAAGATACTGACAAAACATCCTTGCTCTTGTACAAATGCCATCCTAATGCGGGAGACTGAACATATGTAAGTAAAATACAGCATATGTTAGATAATAATAGGACTGTAGCCCATCTTTAAATTCAAATCAAAATATAGAATCCTCCGGAAACTAGAATATAAGGGAGTCTGAAAAATCTAATTACCTGCTTTTATCTCTTGTGATAGAAAGAAGTGCACAGAGCTTGAGAACAAATACTGGGCACCCGAAGAAATAATAGGCAGCAGAATACACACCAGTTTGGCTAATATTTACAATTTCACCCTGCAGCAATGCTAAATACAACATGATTCTTTATAATATTCTTTCAATACAATAATGGTCATTCTTCATACAAATATGTCCCCAATCTCTGCTCCTCAAATAGGCACCCGAAGTACCAGCAATTACCAAATCCATCCCTGAAGTGAAGTGAAGTGAAGTGAAAGTCACTCAGTCATATCTGACCCTTTGCGACCCCATGACTATACAGTCCATGGAATTCTCCAGGCCAGAATACTGGAGTGGGTAGCCTTTCCCTCCTCCAGGGGACCTTCCCAACCCAGGAATTGAACCCAGCTGTCCCGCATTACAGGTTGATTCTTACCAGCTGAACCACAAGGGAAATCCATCCCTGCGTGAGATTAATTATTCCTTAAATTCAGTTGCAAACTATCTTTGATATATTTAGCTCCTAAAAACTAATTTATATGAACCACCTATACTCTATGAACATTAGAAGAGTGAAGTTGACTTATATAGACAAAGATATACATAATAAAGCAAATAAGAACTAGAAATATACATAGTTGTTAAGTTCTCTTTTCCGTGATGGATCACACGGTAGCAGTTTGCGTTTCTAATTTTCTCCTTCCACTGACCAGTCCTTGTTTGCTCTCGCCCAGCATTTAGCTGTCAGTATTTAAATCTTCAGTCATGAAGGGGTCAGAGACTTCGTTGATCACTGTCTTTGGTAAGTTCTTATAGTTTTCCATGGAATATTAAATGGCATCCCCAAAGAGAGAATTTCCTGAGATTCAGACCTATGCCTCTTTGAATCCATGGTTAAACAACACTGGGTTGGACATTTTGCCAGATACTAAATGACACAGTGTTTTAACAACAGTGCTGAGAAGTAAACCCAAAATGAAGATTTGAGATGAGTTTTCCAAGCTGACAGTGCCTGAATTCATTGAGAAAAGTCTTTGCCACCCTGGCGTTCGCTCAGTTGGCTTGTATTCAGTGTGGCCAAGACAGTGCGGGTGGAGCTTATATGTAAGCGTTAACCATGAACTTTTCCTCTGTTCACCCGCCACCACCTGCTGCCAAGCATCCACCAGTCAACAGCAAAGGCCAACACCGACTCACTAACAGGGCTCTATGTCCAAGGAAACCAGCCAGTCACCCGGTGGCAGGATGATCATAGGTGGTTCTTTTCAATATGGAGAGGCCAGAGACTAGTCCTCAGAAAAATAAACCTCTTGGATATGGATTATTTTTCCCCTCAATGTTTCCAATGCTTCTGTAAAAGCCACGTTCTTTGACAACCTACGTGTTGTATTGTTATGCTATCCCAGGGCATTCACAGGGGAAAGATCTAGAAATTGCTGCAAAACATCATGTCTGTGAAGTCATGTGTTTGTGTACTACCACTGCTAAAGAAAGCAATATTTTTTTTTATTATTTTTTATCTCAAAATACCACATAAATATATCTGGTTGGCAGAATGTTAATCACATTTATAAATCACTGAAAAAAGAGAATTTGATAAAAATGGCAGTAGGGCTTTGATACCTTACAATACAAGAGAGAGTACAAGAATGTGGGTATATAACTATAGATTGAAATATGGGAAGGCACTGGAAGGTTTTGCTCAGATAGACAACATAATCTAAGTTTCCCTTCTCGTCCTCTGCCCATATGTCCTATTTCTGAATCAGGTGCTTCTCTTTCAGATATAGATAAATCATCATACTTTTAATGCAACATAGGAACTGTACTCAAGTTTTAGAATAGGTAGGATGTTTTTTCTCAGGGATCAATGCTTCCATAAGAGCTACCATAATCTCTTCACATACTGAAAATTCATTGACTAGATGTAGGCACTGAGAATTCAGAGTTAAATAACCCAGGTGTCTGAACACAGAATCCCACAGTTAAGTTGGGAATACAGTTATAAAAGATTTGGCCACTAATATGAAGAATTTCAGGGAAGATTATCTGATGAAGACTGTGAAAGAAAAAGATTTAAAGATAAACTGAATCATGAATAATGAGAATAAATTAAGCAAAGACAAAAAGGGAAGATGTTCTAAGAAAACAAACTAGATGCTAATTACAACTGTGATAGCATATGCTCTTATCAGGAAACAACAAGCAATTTAAGCAGAGTGTTAGGGTGACATTCCAGTCTCTAAAGGAAATTCGAAACTGTCTTTCCTTCTGAAGATGTATACTTTTGTTGTACATGCAGGAGAAAATGCATTTCTCAACAACAAAACTAGACCAACTTGGGTAAAGTTGGGTGGAAGAGGAAGTTTTGCCAGTCAGGATAAACTGGTTTTACATAGCACTCAAAGGACAGTATATTCTTCTGACTCACATGACTTGCCCTTTGATGCCCTTGTTCCATCTCCACCAGCTGCCACATTGGCATAGTTCTGAGTTACCTGGAGGAGACGGTCAATCTTAGATTATCAAAGGGGAAGGAAGCCAACCACATGCTGGGAAGGAAGCATGAATAAACAGGCCACAAAACTTCCTTGTCAAAGGCTTATTTTTATGGGAGATGTTTTAGTTTCTGGTGACCCAGCCCAACTGAATAGAATCAGAAAGTTTTGTGGTCCATGTCCTAATAAAAAATGAGTGCATTTTCCAGTAATGTTGTCCATGATATAAAGAACAATCATCAGATTAACAGAAGTAGCCTCAGAGTATAGACAGCTAGTCAAAGACATAAGGAATTGGATCCTCATATTGGCTATTTATATTCCAAAACAAGTAATACCCTTAACAGCCAACGACTCAATGAAAAGGATCTGTTTTGTAATGTTAATTTGACTAATAAAGAAAGAAATACTGAATAAGATGAAAAAGAATTCCAATTCAAAAAATGAGGTTTCCAAAGTACAATATGTGGTAGTCTAAAAAACTTGTCTAATGTCATAATTCCTGACAAATTTTGTAATAAATTATTACTCAATCTTTTTGAAAGTTCTACAATACAGATAGAATTATCTGTCAGGCTTTATGTAAGTTGTATAAGTATGGGGTATGCATCCAGGCACCAATGGATACTGTCTTAGTGTTATTTCTTGAACAAAAATTAACCCCTTACTTAGAACTTAAATTTATGAGGGTTTTTTTTGTTGTTGGTGTTGGCACAGAGAGACTATGGAATTCTTTGCCCTAGAACTGCTGAAGGGATCCTATCTATCTCTATCTAATTTTGAGTTTTGTCATCAGCAGACACTTAGTAGAGAGGTTTCCTTAGTAAGAAATGATTTTTTTATTACATGCTGTAAAATCACGGTTCAAAATTACCTGAGTAAATTCATTTTCTTTAACAAGTGCTTTATAAATATTCATTTTAAAAGTCATGTTTATGAATAGAAATGGTCCTTTGTAAATGTCCAATTACAATAATTTGACAAGGATAAATATACTTTGTGGCAAACAATACCCTGATTTATGCAGATCCCATTAGATATGACTGTGAACTATAATTATCCAAGTGGACTATAATTTTGCCTGCCCAGTCATTCATAGAGTTTAATACACTCAACTGAGACTGAATTTTCAAAGCTGTTTCTAACAGTGGCAATGATGTATGTGTCACCGCCCTTTCTAATTCTGTTTTTGCTTGAATAAACAATCTCAGCTAGAACCTCATTCATGTTATTTTGCTGAACTCAGGTACAAAACAAAGTAAGAATACTATTAATAACAAGACATTTTATTCAGTCTAAAAAATGCGTTTGCTACTTTTGTAGGTATTTTTTTTTTCTTTTTGGTATATTTGGCCATTAGAGTTTAAACACATTAGTACTTAAATTATTGCCTTGATGAAGTAAATAGCCTTCTTTACAGAATACTATACATGGGCAAGAAGTTACAATTTAAATATATATGTCAAATTTGAATATACTTGACAAATTGAATACATACAATTGAAAAAATGTTTACTTCCACATTTTAAAAGAATGATCCATCATTTCTCTTTGTAGAGAAAATCAATTTTTAGAACCTAATATTCCTTTAGTGGGAGAAGGCAATGGCACCCACTCCAGTACTGTTGCCTGGAAAATCCCATGGATGGAGGAGCCTGGTGGGCTGCAGTCCATGGGGTCGCTAAGAGTCAGACACGACTGAGTGACTTCACTTTCACTTTTCACTTTCATGCATTGGAGAAGGAAATGGCAACCCACTCCAGTGTTCTTGCCTGGAGAATCCCAGGAACGGGGGAGCCTGGTAGGCTGCATCCATGGGGTCACACAGAGTCGGACACTGAAGCAACTTAGCAGCAGCAGCATTCCTTTAGTAATAGTAAATAACAATGCATAACTCAAGTTAATCAGCATGTGATAGTACTATACTAATGCTGATCAGTCTCCATGTTTTGAAGTTCTTCAGTTGACATTCACCAAATAGTTGTGGAATGCAGTTCTATTTTTCTAATTTTAGATGACATTCTATGGAAAACAGAGTTTAATGTCTTAGAGCAATTCTTTCATTTCTTCTCAACTCAGCAGTCAGATTTAACTTATAGGACTTATTCTTTTGGAGATTTTCCTAGTACAGTTGACCCTTGAACAATGCAGGTGTTAGAGGCATCAACCATCTGTGCAATAGAAAATCTGGGCATAATTTGTAGTTGGCTGTCCGTGTCTATAGTTCTTTATCTGTGGATTAAACCAATCTCACATTGTGTCCTACTTTAGTGTTGAAAAAATTCTCATATAAGTAGATTTGCCCAGTTCAAATCTGTCTTGTTCAAGGGTCATCTGAATAATATTGCCTTTATTAATTGATTTTTTTAGAACAAAAGCAAGTTAAACTATGCAATCCCAATCAAAATTACAAGGAGTTAACTTATAAATATCAACAAATTGATTTTAAAGTTCATAAGGAGAGGCAAAAGGCATATGGTCTACCTTTTTAAGAGAAATGTGTTACTAAATACAATTTTCTTTAACTACTTTCCTTTCTTCTACCGTACCCACTTGGGGGAAAATAGAAAATTCCTACCTCTTCCATTCAGGGGATCCTATGTAGAAAGTCGGACATGGTGAGATTAAAGTAAATTAAGAAGATTGAAGTTGGAGAACTGATGCTATTTGATTTTGGATTTTATTATATAACTATAGTAATCAAGAAAGTGTTGTACTGGCAAAAGAATAGACATATTAAGCAGAGTAGAAAGCCCAGAGATAGACCTGCAGAAATACGATCTAAGGAGCAAAGGCAATACAATGAAGCAAAGATAGTCAACCTCTTATATAAATAGCTGTCTCTTTAGTTGACTCAGAGTGTAAAGCATCTGCCTGCAACGCAGGAGACCTGGGTTAAATCCCTGGGTCAGGAAGATGGAGAAGGAAACGGCAACCCACTCCAGTATTCTTGCCTGGGAAATCCCATGGACAGAGAAGCCTGGTAGACTACAGTCCACGGGATCACAGAGTCAGACACAACTGAGCGACTTCACTTTCTTTCTTTCACTATACAAATAGTGCTGGAATAACTTAATATCCATCAGATCAGATCAGATCAGTCACTCAGTCATGTCTGACTCTTTGCGACCCCATGAATCGCAGCACGCCAGGCCTCCCTGTCCATCACCAACTCCTGGAGTTCACTGAGACTCACGTCCATTGAGTCAGTGATGCCATCCAGCCATCTCATCCTCTGTCGTCCCCTTCTCCTTCTGCCCCCAATCCCTCCCAGCATCAGAGTCTTTTCCAATGAGTCAACTCTTCGCATGAGGTGGCCAAAGTACTGGAGTTTCAGCTTTAGCTTCATTCCTTCCAAAGAAATCCCAGGGCTGATCTCCTTTAGAATGGACTGGTTGGATCTCCTTGCAGTCCAAGGGACTCTCAAGAGTCTTCTCCAACACCACAGTTCAAAAGCATCAATTCTTTGGCACTAAGCCTTCTTGACAGTCCAACTCTCACATCCATACATGACCACAGGAAAAACCATAGCCTTGACTAGACGAACCTTTGTTGGCAAAGTAATGTCTCTGCTTTTGAATATGCTATCTAGGTTAGTCATAACTTTCCTTCCAAGGACCAA
This sequence comes from Bos indicus, assembly GCF_029378745.1. Taxonomy (NCBI): domain Eukaryota; kingdom Metazoa; phylum Chordata; class Mammalia; order Artiodactyla; family Bovidae; genus Bos; species Bos indicus. Next base: position 21,295,056 of record NC_091776.1, on the reverse strand, counting down.
GAGTCTTTTAATTTCATGGCTGCAGTCACCATCTGTAGTGATTTTGGAGCCCAGAAAAATAAAGTCTGACACTGTTTCCACTGTTTCCCCATCTATTTCCCATGAAGTGGTGGGACCAGATGCCATGATCTTCGTTTTCTGAATGTTGAGCTTTAAGACAACTTTTTCACTCTCCACTTTCACTTTTATCAAGAGGCTTTTCAGTTCCACTTCACTTTCTGCCATAAGGGTGGTATCATCTGCATATCTGAGGTTATTGATATTTCTCCCGGCAATCTGGATTCCAGCTTGTGTTTCTTCCAGTCCAGCGTTTCTCATGATGTACTCTGCATATAAGTTAAATAAACAGGGTGACAATATACAACCTTGAAGAACTCCTTTTCCTATTTGGAACCAGTCTGTTGTTCCATGTGCAGTTCTAACTGCTGCTTCCTGACCTGCATACAAATTTCTCAAGAGGCAGATCAGGTGGTCTGGTATTCCCATCTCTTTCAGAATTTTCCACAGTTTATTGGGAACACAGTCAAAGGCTTTGGTATAGTCAATAAAACAGAAATAGATGTTTTTCTGGAACTCTCTTGCCTTTTCCAGTGGATGTTGGCAATTTGATCTGTGGTTCCTCTGCCTTTTCTGAAACCAGCTTGAACATCTGGAAGTTCACGGTTCACATATTGCTGAAGCCTGGCTTGGAAAATTTTGAGCATTACTTTACTAGCGTGTGAGATGAGTGCAATTGTGTGGTAGTTTGAGCATTGTTTGGCATTGCCTTTCTTTGGGATTGGAATGAAAACTGACCTTTTCCAGTCCTGTGGCCACTGCTGAGTTTTCCAAATTTGCTGGCATATTGAGTGCAGCACTTTCACAGCATCATCTTTCAGGATTTGAAATAGCTCAACTGGAATTCCATCACCTCCACTAGCTTTGTTCGTAGTGATGCTTTCTATGGCCCACTTGACTTCACATTCCAGGATGTCTGGCTCTAGGTCAGTGATCATACCATCATGATTATCTGGGTTGTGAAGATCTTTTTTGTACAGTTCTTCTTTGTATTCTTGCCATCTCTTCTTCAACATCCATATGCGCCACCCCCCCAAAAAAAAGAAAGCAAAGACTCTAGACTGAGAATGTATACTCTTCACAAAAATTAACTCAAAATGGACCTACAGCTAAATGAAGAAGACAAAACTATAAAACTCCTGGAAGATAATAGAAAGAAATCTAGATGACCTTGCGGAGAAGGCAATGGCACCCCAACTCCAGTACTCTTGCCTGGAAAATCCCATGGACAGAGGAGCCTGGTAGGCTACAGTCCATGGGGTCGCTACAAGTCGGACACGACTGAGTGACTTCATTTTCACTTTTCACTTTCATGCATTGGAGAAGGAAATGGCAACCCACTCCAGTGTTCTTACCTGGAGAATCCCAGGGACAGGGGAGCCTGGTGGGCTTCTGTCTATGGGGTCACACAGAGTCGGACACGACTGAAGCGACTTAGCAGCAGCAGTAGCAGCAGCAGATGACCTTGAGTGTAGCAATGACTTTTTAAATACAACATACCAAACACAAAAATCTATGAAAGAAATAATTGATAAATAGGATTTTATAAAAACAAAACAAAACAAAACAAACAAATCTCTTTGCTCTGTGAAATATAATGTCAAGAGAATGAGAAAATAAGCCACATACTGGTAGAAAATATTTGTAAAAGACACATTTGATAAAGATTGTTATCCTAAAACTCATTAATAAGAAAACAGAAACCTGATTTAAAATGGATCAAAGAACCTAACAGATACCTCATCAAAAGAAAAGACATGCCACATCATACATCATCAGGGAAACGCAAATTAAGATCGAAATATATATCACCAAACATCTACTAGAATGGCCAAATCCAGAAAATTGGCACCAACAAATCCTGGCTAGCATGTACAGCAACAGAAACTCTCATTCATTCTTGAGAATGAAAATGGGTGGGAATGCAAAATGTTACAGCCATTTTGGAAGACAGTTTAGTGATTTCTTACAAAACTTGTCGACTCTGTCCATGCATTCTATCAGTCATGCTCTTTGGTGTTTATTCAAAGAGGTGAAAACTTATGGAAAGCACAAAGTCCCAAATTCCACATTCAAATGATATTAAAAATTAAGTGTTCCATTGAGAAAAAAAATCATTTTTTGAGATAAAAAAATTCACATACTCTTACCCATGCTCCATCTATAGTTCCACTTTCTCCAGTGGCAACTTCAAGACACATTACATGCATTGAATGCTTCCTTAAAAAAATGTCTGCACAATAAGACACACTTGGAGAGATGAAAACAGGAGTATCAAAGTAAAAGGAATGTTCCCTCTCTCGGTAGGCTGGTTAATTGTATGTGCATTCATTTTGATTGATTTTTAAGACTGATGGAAAGAAAGTAACTTTTCAGTGCAGAAACAATTACAGCTGGAACTGCTATCCTTTACTGAATGAACAATGCCATTTATAAAGGAAGAAAATTACAAAAGGCTTGTTTCCTGCTGTTAATTTTGCTAGGGCACTGAATTAGTATGACACTGCTGGGAGCTGCAGGAAACCTTTATGATACATGAGCAGGAAGGAGGTGACCTGATGAGTGGTGTTAATCATCAAATGCTCCAGTTAGTGAATGTGTCAACAAGGGGCCAGAGAGGAGTTATCCCTGCCCCCAACCCGGAAAGTCACTGTGGAAAGTAATGTTAAGTAAAATTGGAAGTGACCCAAATCAGTAATGTTTTTACTTGAATCAGTTAGAAAATTCTTGGTGGAAACAAGTTGGTTATGTTAAAAGAAAATCAACAACAGAATTAGTCCATTTCTATTTTCTTTTTTCAGCTCTTTATTTACTTTATGTTAGTTTTCTAGAGCTCCCTCAACAAAGTACTGTAAACATAGTGGCTTAAACACACAGACATTTATTATTTCACAGTTTAGTAGTCTAGAAGCCCCACATCAAGTTATCAGAAAGTAACACAGAAGAACAAATGACTTCCTATTGGATCTACGCCTTTAGCTCTAACTCCTATACTCTGTTGCCTGTGCTTAGTCATGCACAGGCTTGACTGACTCTCCACCTTTTAGAAGAATGCTGCCTGATAGCTTGAAATGTACAGGATAGCCCATTCTCAAGGCTTCAACCTTTAAGGTGTAACACTTTACCAGGCATATAAAGAAAAAGTTGCAAAACAGAAAATAACAATTGTCCTGTTGGAGGTCTATAGGAACATTGTAACTAGATCTATGTGGACAGCTGCAAGAACAAAGGACTCTGGTACCAGGAAGTTTGCAACAACCATTCACACCCCCTTCCCTTTTAGTATAAAAGAAATCTGAATTCTAACTTGGATAACATGGTTTCTTTGGGGCAGTAGTCTACCATATTCTCATCTACTGACTTTCCAAATAGAATCACTATTCCTTGCCCAGTAACTCATCTCTCAATTTATTGGCCTGTGATGAGAAGTATGCGCTTAGACTCTGTAACAAGCAGGTTTAGCTCTTTTTGAAGGCCAAGATAATAAGTGATTCCATGGGATTGTGGGTGATCTTTGTAGTGTAGAAGCATCACCCATTTCTGCCTTCAAATTCATATGGCTCTCTTCCTGTTTGTGTGTTTATCTCTAAATTTCCTCATTTTATAAGGTCACCACTCGAATCAGGGCCCACCATAATGATCTTACTTTAATTTGATTATCTCTAGTTAGAGATCCTATCTCCACATAAAGTCATATTCTAAGGTACTGAGAATTAGGACTGCAACATACCAATTTGGAAGTGGGTGGAGAGATGCACAATTCAACCAACAAAGATTAAAAAATAGTGAATAGGTTGGACTTTCAATCTATAACTTAAAAAACGTAATGTTTGAGCAATGAAACATACACTTACCAAAAAGTTGGCAAGGGGCCGAAAATGAAAATATGTATATATCAAAGCCCTCTGAAATATCTGTGAATTAAAACTTTTTTTTTGCCATAGTATTTATAAAGATAGGGATCAACTGAATCTGAGCACTGTAACTCCCCTTTTCACATGAAGGAACCAAATGTACCTTTGATGTTAAATGTACTGAAGAAAATATAAAGTTAATCAGAGACAGGGCATGCCAATTTAGTATAAAGACTAACAAGACACCCCAAACAGAAGGCAGACACGGTTTACTCTTTCTGGGTAAATTTTGTGCTCAGTAGGTCTGTCATCTTCTAGTAGCCACAAAACATGCAGTTATTATTAGTTTTTAGTTTGCTACATGAATAAAATCATCTTGTGTAGGTTCTAGAGGAAAGAATAAATCTTAAAGACATACATGGTACCTCTGTGGTGAATACAATTTTCATCAAAAGGAAGAACACTGTCAAAGAGAATTAACATAGAATAACATATCTGTGCTGAAAATAAGTGGATCATATTTTAAATTTCACAAGTCATGTAAGATCTCAATTGTTATAAGGTCACTGTAGAAATGATCATTACAAGGGTCATTTTTCACTTTATAGGTGGAAAATGCCAATGGGAACATGATAATACTTTCCATCATCAGTGACTCTATTGGACATTCTCACAAACACATTTGGTTTCCACACCATTCATGTCTCCTAGGATTGAGAATTATCCTATGAGAAAACTGTTGCCAAGACAGCTTGAACAACAGGTTTTTTGTTTGTTTTTATTATTTTAAGTCATGCAGTTGTGGAAGGCCTATTTCTTTTCATAGAGTTTCCCTTCAATCTAGGTTTAAAATATGGGATTCTTGACTCCCTAAGGCTATTTCCAGTGCTTGGAGACGGACAGAACAGTCTAACTGCTGACCTGCTTCCATATTCAGCTAATTATGTTTGACAAGAAAATCTTGATTCAGTCACAACATTTAGCAACTCATCTCTTCTCCAGAACTTTTAAGCTCATCTGGATTATTGCATAACCAGCTGGTTTGCCATTTGCCCATGTTTAGTCAAATGAGGGATTTTAATGCACTATATTATGATGAAAGCCTGTCAGGTTTGCCAACATGAAATAGCAACTATGTACAACTTACATGAGAGTTTTGTACATTAAGTCTAAAAATGTTAATAACCACTCTCCTATATCCTCTTAGCGAAAAACAAAACCAAAGAAAACAAAATCAACCAACTAGGCTCGTGTAAAAATAGCATCAGTGCTGAAGCTCTTTATGTTCTCAGGGTGTATTCACGTGAGTTCAGAAATCATGGTAAATAATTGTGGATTATCTAGTTCAAGTTCAAAGTCATTATGTAATAGTTTTTTTTTAAAACCTGGAATTTTGACAGCAACCAATTTATGTTTAATTTAGATATACTGTAATACAGGAGGAATGATTAATAGAATAGAAATAAACCTTGAGATATTACATGTTCTCTCCTGTTAATTTAGGTAAGGATATGCTATCATACTTGACCATTCTTGAGTCATACATCCCAGCACTGGAATCATTTTCTCTTTTAAAAATTATTACTATTTGTAAAATTGCCTAGCATATATATGCAATGCTATTTATTTCTTTTTTCCTTTTTTGAAACTCTCAATTTTATATAAGTTTAATGAAAATTACATATATTTTTAATGTCTTACTGATTTTAAGGACAGAAAGAGAGCAAATACATTTGTTCAAAATAATCAGTGGTAGTACATCTAGATTTTAAAATATTTTGTAGCTATATCATAGAGGTAGACATAATTGATGCAAAAATTTGAGGGGCAAAAGTAATATAAAGAGAACAGAGGAGGAACAGGCATACCTTGGCTAATTCCAACTGTTGTAGAATGACTCAGTTACAAGATCTTTCTGGGGTTGGGTGATTTCTTCCTTTTCCTGAAATTATAATATATTTATGACTTTCTGTAAATAGCATTTTTGAACTTTAAAGAACAGAACAGGATCAGCTTAATCTGGAAATATCTGGGGTTCCTAGCTGTTATTGTTGTTTGAATTGTTTCAAATATGGTGCTGAAATCAGAGAAACATAAAGCAAAACACTTCCTTGAATGAACACTAGTTTAGTTTCCTCTAAAAGGAAGTATTTATTTGTGCATGGGTGTGATACTTGTGGATTTATGATTAGAACAGCTGGACAAAATGTAGCCACAGAACTCAATTCCACATTTCAGAAATACCTGTTAGCCTAGAGATGTGGTTGTTGAGGAGGGCTTAAGCATGCTTAGTTAGACCACTGTCCTGCACATTTTGGAGAAGTTATAATTATCACCTGTTACATTGTGTACTCCAATACAAAAGAGTGAAGTCATTATTGAACATGGACCAGTGGGTTGATGTCAACCTTTTTTCCCCCCACAGGCTGAGAATACAGTCAAGCAGAATTCTCCCATTTCAGATTGCATAGTGGAAGTCAGACCTCTAAGTTTGGTCCACTATTTTTCTATGGATCAGGGCTGAGATTTTAGCTTCATTTGTAAGAACAGGATCATTGTCCAGTGCTCCAGGGTTTATTATTTGAAGTGTTATGGACTGAATGTTTGTGTCCCCTAAAAATTCATTTGCTGAAATCCTAAAATACCCACAGAGACGGAATTAGGAGATGCAGCCTCTGGGAGGTACTTGGGTAACGAGGGTGTAGCCCTCATGAATGGGATTAGTGCTCTTGTAAGAGACCTCACAGAATTCCTTAGCTCCTTCCATCAAGCAAAGTTAGTGAAAAGACAGCTGTCTATGAAACAGGAGATGGACCTCAGCAGACACTGAATGGTCTTGGAATTTCTAGCCTCCAGAACTGTGAGAAATAAAATTCTATTGCTTTGTTTATAAGCCCTTCAGTTTTTTATACTTTGTTATAGCAGCCCAGACAAACACATGAAGCTTTGAAGATCAGTCCTGCCTATGTTTACTGGAATTAGAAAAATGAAAACCAAATAAAACATTTAACTAGAGATTTTATGTTTCTATAACTTTGAGATTTCCCTGTGTTTTGGCTTTTGAGGAGGGCAGAATGTGATGTCTTTAGTAAGTATGTTTAGGCTTCATACCATAAACACCTTGCTTCCACAATAATGGGGTTAGTTTCACTATAAGAAAACTATACTACCGTTTTTATTTGTGCTTCTTCTGGCAGTAGCAAGAAGAGTAATGGCTGTGCTCCACCACTTACTTTTCTCCCCTTCACCCCCTCTCTGGCTACACCTCAAGTAAATGATTCAACTTGAGTAATGACCAGCAAGGAGTCACAGATGGGACTATTCTGCATCCTCCTTCAACTATAAAAATGTATTTGTTCATCTTGGTGGTTGGTTGTGGAGCACAAATTGGCTAATTGTGCAGCACTTAGCTGAGAGTCTTTCAAATTATTTTATGACTGTGGATCATTCTAGAAAAGAAGAAATGATGTCTTATTTTGTAGCACACTGGCCACCTATATCGTCCCCTTATGGAAGAAAAGAGATTGCAAATTTTCTTGTATCACTGTAAGCAGCATTGTGAAACTTCCTCAGAAGGGTGATTAGAAAACATCTGTAATCATCGTGAAAAGGACATCCAATCTGCACGAGTTAGTTAATCCATCTCTCCTTCTCTCTGGCCAGCAGGATGCAAGAAATGAGACCCTTCTGATTTCTTCAGTACAATTCTTTCTTGAGTTACAAAAGATACACAGTTTCATGTGAAATCCAAATGGCTTTTTAATAGGCTGCCCAGCGTTTCTCTGGAATAAACACAAAAAAACACTGCTGGAAGACGTGAGCTTTCACCACTGTGAGAGGTGAGATCTATGGTTTTGGAGAGCAGTTTATCCACAGTTAAGAAGAATATGATATTGTATGCATGCTGTTTTTCTTTTTGGTGCCATATTTTCAAGCCTCAGGGACTGGAAAATGTAGACGAGCTCACCCATGGTGTTTCAGGCAGGGACATATTCTTGGGCTTTGGCAAAATGTAAAGTGTAAAAATTTTCTAAAACCTTTCTCCCATTTGAACTTTTTTGGTTCTCACAAGTGCTAGTATCTCAGATTCTGAGGAAATTCCAAGTCAGCTATGTCAGGAAAGATATTCTAAGAGCTGGAAATCAGAAAGACAATATAAGAAAAAGATCTATATGGAGAACGCAGATGAAATAGCTCAGGAGATGGGTTTCAAATTAGGGGTCAAGGAAAAAGGGTCCACAAATGAGGCAGGAAGGTTAGAATTGTGGCTCAGGGGAGTCAATGAAGAGGGATGTTCTGATAATGAGGTAGGAGTCATAAAAAGGTCAAATGCTAAAGGGGATGGGAAAAGCTGGAAAATACTAGTAACTGTGGCAATTGGACAGCTATAGGTTCAATATAGTGCATCAGTGCACAGTACATCAATGTGACTGAAGTCAGAGGTATGATGTAGAAAGTAAATTCAAGTTTGAAAGTAAAGAGGCAAACGGGAAAATGGGCTGATTTGAGGGTGGGTTGCTTATTTTTCTCATGGGAGGGAATTACCTACATCTATAGGTAAAGAATTATGTAAACCAAGAACTTCCGGATGTCCAAACTGGGTTTAGAAAAGGAAGGGGAACTAGAGATCAAACTGCCAACATTTGCTAGATTACAGAGAAAACAAGGGAATTTCAGTAAACATCTATCTCTGTTTCATCAACTACACTAAAGCCTTTAACTGTGTGGATCATGACAAACCATGGAAAGCTCTTAAACAGATGGGAATACCAGACCATCTTACCTGTCTCATGAGAAACCTGTATGTGGGTCAAGAAGCAGCAGTTAGAATGCTGTACGGAACAACTGATTGGTTCAAGACTAAGAAGTAGGATAAGGCTGTCTGCTGTCACCTGTTTGTTTAACCTATATGCTGAGAACATCATCAGAAATGCCAGGCTGGAAGAGTTACAAGCTGGAATCAAGCTAAGTAGGAGAAACATCAACGACCTCAGATATGTGGATGATACCACTCTAAAGGCAGAAAGTGAAGAGGAACTAATGAGCCTCTTGATGAGGGTGAAGGAGGAGAGTGAAAAAGCTCACTTAAGATTAACTATGAAAAAAAACTAAGATCATGGCATCTGGCTCCATTACTTCATGGCAAATAGACAGGGCAAATGTGGAAGTAGTAACAAATTTCCTCTTCTTGGGCTCCAAAATCATTGCAGATGGTGACTGCAGCCATGAAATCAGAAGACAATTGCTTCCTGCCAGGAAGTGAAGTGAAGTGATAGTCGATCAGTCATGTCCAGCTCTTTGCAAACACATGGACTATACAGACCATGGAATTCTCCAGGCCAGAATACTGGAGTGGGTAACCTTTCCCTTCTCCAGGGGATCTTCCCAACCCAGGGATTGAACCCAGCTCTCCTGCATTGCAGGAGGATTCTTTACCAGCTAAGCCACAAGGAAAGAAAAAAATACAAACCTAGACAGTGTGTTGAAAGTCTGAGACATTGCTCTGCCGATAAACATCCTAGGGACAAGGCTATGGTCTTCTTAGACGCAGCCTGGACAATATATTTAAAAGCAGAGACATTTCTTTGCCAGCAGAGGTCTGTGTAGTCAAAGCTATGGTTTTTCCAGTAGTCATGTATGGATGTGAGAGTTCTACCATAAGAAGGCTGAGTGCTGAGGAACTGATGCTTTGGAACTGTGGTGTTGGAGAAGACTATTGAGATTCCCTTGGACAGCAAGGAGATCAAACCAGTCAATGCTGAAGGAAATCAACCCTGAATATTCATTTGAAGGACAGAGGCTGAAGCTGAAACTCCAATACTTTGGCCACCTGATGCTAAGAGCTGGCTCATTAGAAAAGACCCTGATGCTGGGAAAGATTGAAGGCAGAAGAGGGCAGAGGACGAGTTGGTTGGATGGCATCACCGACTCAACGGACATGAGTTTGAGCAAGTTCAGGGATTGGTGAAGCACAGGGAAGCCTGGTATGCTGCAGTGCATGGAGTCACAAAGAGTTGGACATGATTGAGCAACTGAACTGAACTGAACTGAACTGAATTTGGCAGCAATGTCAGTGTCAAGACACTGGTAAGGTCCTTTCCATGACTCTTACTTTTGCAAAAACATCAGAATGAGACAATAAGTGTTTATAAATGACAAAAGACTTGAAGTTTATGGTTAAAGATCTGATGAGAGTTAATTGTACTGATATTGACAAAGAATGTTGGTTCTTTTTTGTAACACACAACATTTTAAGATGATAATTGGAATTATGGCTAATAAAATTATACTAGGACATACTTGATTTTTAAAAATCTTATACATTTTTTATAACACTGATATTAATAACATACAAATATAACCTAAAAAGTTTAAACATCACTTCTTATTTGACAGTGATTCCTATGTCACTTAACATATCAAATAAGCTTAATTAGTTTAACATTTCTCTTTTTATAAAAAGAGAGGACAAATCATTTGAGATGTTCCAAGGACTCTGAAAAATCCCAGTTAGTTCAAGGCAAAAAGACTTTACTTAGAATTTGATTTGGAGGGAGTTTCACAAAAAAATCTATGTAATCAAAATAAAATTTAAAGACTTTGAAAACAAATATAGAATGCTACATCATTGTAAAAAGCCTTAGCTCTTTTAATATTAAGAAGACTAAATTTTCATATGTAACCAAAGACCTGATAAAGACAACATGAAGGACAGTAAACTATTTTGATAAGACACAGAATCTCTGCTTTCTAGGCAGATTACTTAAAAGTTAGAGAAAAACCTTTGTTTACAATTTATAATTAAGAGCAGACCAATAATCTAATAAAACATAGAGAAAACCAAATACTAAATTTGCACCAGTGTACTTTTGATATTAAAATAACATGGCCTGAAATATATCCATTCTAATTTTGCTCAGTTTGACCACACATAAAATTCCTTTACCAAGATGTCTTTTCACAAACATTGTACAACTGTTTTTATGTTCTACTTTTTTCTATCTTTCACTTTCTGGAAAAATTAGTTGTTTTACTCTAGGAAAAAGTTACTCTCTTTTACCCTTAAAAAAAATACATCTTCTTACCACACACCTTTTCTTACCAAAAACACAATTTAATCCCCTTGTACAGACATATTTCCCTTATTCCTTCCAGTAGTTTAATTTATCTATCTTAATTAGAATCTATAACCCTTAGAATCCTTAATTTCTAGTGAAAACTAAGAAGAAAGCAATTTGTAAACTCTCACACTACCATTTTGTGGATTAGTAAGCTTATGAATACATTTCAGAATTTCTATAAGTATATTCTTCTAAATTTTTTAATGTGGTACAAATATACCCAAATAATTTTAGTTCCTCTGTAAAAAGAAGCCAGAAGTTGATAAATCTAAGTTCAGTAATTAATGTTCCATTATTTTATGTTATTTGAAAAAGATTTAGATATTCAATGAATACCTACCATTGAATTTATCTCAGTATAACTTGAAGCATGCAAGTTACCAAAAAGATATTGGAAACTATTTTTAAAGTAGACATACCATAAAGAATAATTATTGTTGAAAAATCCATTTATAAACTTTTATCTTACATCTGTTTAATTTATTTTTCTTAATAATTATATTTGGGCTTCCCAGCTGATACTGTGATAAAGAATCTGCCTGTCGATGCAGGAGATATAAGAGACATGGATTCGATCCCTGTCTCGTGAAGGTCCCCTGCAGTAGGAAATGGTTACCCAGTCTAGAATTCTTGCCTGGGAAATCCCAAAGACAGAGGAGTCTGGTGAACTTCAGTTCTTGGGTTCGCAAAGAGTCGGACATGACTGAGGACACACCCACACAATAATGTTATGTTTAGAATACTCATGGCATTTTCATTAGACATTAAACAGCTAACCATCACCTCAGTTATCTTTCCTGCTGACAAATTCTGTAGCAGAAACAACATAAGCTTACTTGACTTGTGGTTGTGCTAAGTTGCTTCAGTCATGTACAACCCAATGGACCATAGCCTGCCAGGCTCCTCTGTTGGAATTCTCCAGGCAAAAATACTGGAGTGGATTGCCGTGCCCTCCTCCAGTGTCTTCTGGTTAATATAACTAAGATAAAAGTATTATATTCAATGCTGAAAACTCTAAAGACATGCCTATATTTTAATGAAACCAACAAGCTTCAACTTTTGTTTACTTAAGATTGTCTTGTGAACTTGAACAGAGCTCTTTACATAGACTTACAGAAGATGGGCTCAATAAAGGACAGAGATAGTATGGACCTAACAGAAGCAGAAGATATTAAGAAGAGGTGGCAAGAATACACAGAAGAACTGTACAAAAAAGATCTTCACGACCAAGATAATCATGATGGTGTGATCACTCACCTAGAGCCAGACTTCCTGGAATGTGAAGTCAAGTGGGCCTCAGAAAGCATCACTAAGAACAAAGCTAATAGAAGTGATGGAATTCCAGTTGACCTATTTCAAATCCTGGAAGATGATGCTGTGAAAGTGCTGCACTCAATATGCCAGCAAATGTGGAAAATTCAGCAGTGGCCACAGGACTGGAAAAGGTCAGTTTTCATTCCAATCCCAAAGAAAGGCAATGCCAAAGAATGCTCAAACTACCGCAAAGTTGCACTCGTCTCACATGTTAATAAGTAATGCTCAAAATTCTCCAAGCTAGGATTCAGTATTACATGAACCACTAACTTCCAGATGTTCAAGCTGGTTTTAGAAAAGGCAGAGGAACCAGAGATCAAATTGCCAACATCCGCTGGATCATGGAAAAAGCAAGAGAGTTCCAGAAAAACATCTATTTCTACTTTATTGACTATGCCAAAGCCTTTGACTGTGTGGATCATAATCAACTGTGGAAAATTCTGAAACAGATGGGAATACCAGACCACCTGACCTGCCTTTTGAGAAACCTGTATGCAGGTCAGGAAGCAACAGTTAAAACTGGACATGGAACAACAGACTGATTCCAAATAGGAAAAGGAGTATGTCAAGGCTGTATATTGTCACCCTGCTTATTTAACTTCTATGCAGAGTACATCATGAGAAACGGTGGGCTGGAAGAAGCACAAGCTGGAATCAAGATTGCTGGGAGAAATATCAATAACCTCAGATATGCAGATGACACCACCCTTATGGGAGAAAGTGAAAAGGAACTGAAAAGCCTCTTGATGAAAGTGGAAGAGGAGAGTCAAAAAGTTGGCTTAAAGCTCAACGTTCAGAAAATGAAGATCATGGCATCCGGTCCCATCACTTCATGGGAAATAGATGGGGAAACAGTGGAAACAGTGTTAGACTTTATTTTTTGGGCTCCAAAATCACTGCAGATGGTGATTGCAGCCATGAAATTAAAAGACGTTTACTCCTTGGAAGGAAAGTTATGACCAACCTAGATAGCATATTCAAAAGCAGAGACATTAGTTTGCCAACAAAGGTCCATCTAGTCAAGGCTATGGTTTTTCCTGTGGTCATGTATGGATGTGAGAGTTGGACTGTGAAGAAAGCTGAGTGCCGAAGAATTGATGCTTTTGAACTGTCCTGTTGGAGAAGACTGTTGAGAGTCCCTTGGACTGCAAAGAGATCCAACTCGTCCATTCTTCATGCTGAAGCTCCAGTACTTTGGCCACCTCATGCAAAGATTTGACTCATTGGAAAAGACTCTGATGCTGGGAGGGATTGGGGGCAGGAGGAGAAGGGGACGACAGAGAATGAGATGGCTGGATGGCATCACCAACTCGATGGACGTGAGTTTGAGTGAACTCTGGGAGTTGGTGATGGACAGGGAGGCCTGGCGTACTACAATTCATGGGGTCGCGAAGAGTTGGACATGAATGAGCGACTGAACTGAACTGAACTGAACCAATTCACAGGTAGAAAAAATTCATACATTTACAATATGTATGCAAAGACATACATAAATATACAGACAAACACATAGATCTTAAAACTTTTGTTTTAAATGTTTAGCCATGAATTGGGTATGATAATGCAAAACTCACTAGTTTGAAAAAGAACAGCTGAATCCAAATGATATTGCTGATAGATGGAATAAGTTAAGGTTATCTGCTCAGATGTTTTAAACTTTTAAATAACATTTGTGGAGAAGACTTTTAAGATTTTTCACTCATCCAGTTTTCAAATATCCTTTCCCAATTTCTTTCTTCTGATAAATTACTTCCCTGAAGTTTACATTTCAAAGAAATGGCCCTCAGGTCTTAGAGAAGATGGGGTAGAACATTCACATTTGCAAAGACACAGAGAAAGACTGTGAATTCCTACAAGACAGATTTTTGTTTACTAAATCTAGAATTTTTATAATTCCTACAAATATTTGAGGTCAATTGGGGACTGGTCAAAAGGACAGGTGAACTTATTCTATTCTTCTAAAGACTCAATTTGTAAGACAAGTTGTACAAGATGTCCTCAATTTGTAGAACGGTTGCTTTTAATTTCTCAAGGAGTTAAGATGCTAGGGGAATGAGATCAGGGACTGATCCACCCATTGAAGAACATTACTATCAGTTTGCATCTTTATATCAGGGAGAAGATTTTCAACTTACAAATCAAAAGATTCCTATATTCTAGATTCAGAGCTATTTTTCTTTTAAATGTTTTCCTTTCTCTTTGTTTAAAGAGTTTCATTTAGCTTAAGAAAGAAGACTTTTTAAAAAGTTCCTATCAGGATCTGAATGTCAGTTTTCAATTTTGCCAACTTCTGATCACAGAATTACTTAGAAAAATATATCCTTCCAAATACCTTGTGAGATTTCAGCTGAGACAACTGTAAATATTTCCGGAAGTATTGAAAGAGCTCATGGACCCAAGTGCGTGCATGCATAGTCGTGTCCGACTTTTTATGACCCCGTGGACTATAATCCCACCAGGCTCCTCTGTCCGTGGAATTTTCCAGGCAAGAATACTGGAGCAAGTTGTCATTTCCTGCTCCAGGGGATCTTCTTGACCCAGGGTTTGAAACTGCATCTCAGGCATCTCCTGTATTGGCAGGCAGATTGTTTACCACTGCACCACCTAGAAAGCCAAGAGGTATCCCCAAAGAGGGTGAAAAGATGCCATCTTCCCAAGATTCAGAGTCATTCTCAAAGACAGCCCAACAAAAGAAAAATTATTCCCTGAGAGTTGGCAATAGTCAGTAGGACTCCAGCTATGAATTTTGCACACCCAATTCTGCTTGGAAATATCTAGCCCCAAGTGGGGTACAACCTACATTTCTGTCCACCCATATTTTGAGGCCCCCAGCCTGACAGTTGAGCTGCCTGCATATGAAAGAACCAAAAACTTGTGTGTCCCAGGCAGGAAAAAGCCAAGCCAAGTTCTTAGGACACAAAATGAGACAAACAAGGCAATAACTGTCCCTAGGAGATAAAAGGATTGATAATCAATAAGGGGCAATGCAAAATTTTTATCTTTCTGTCTCAACTAGACACTACAGATCTCCAGGACAGCTGACGCTGGTAAGAATTCTCATCCTTTGCTGGCTTTTGCCAATTTTCTCTGGATCCCATCTGCAGACTCCAGAGTAAATAAGTTTGCAGAAGAGAGTACTAGAATATGGCAAAGTTTCCCATTAATTTTAATTTTAGTTTCTCTCTGCCTATTTGAGGGAATAACTGGTAGCATTTTGCCAGAGAATCCTTCAGAGTTTCATCAATCCTGGAAGAGCCTACTTTCAAGGACAGATACGGGGGTGTTGGAATTGGTGTGGCAATCTTTGACTTTTGTTTATAATCTTGCATTCTCTTCATAGTGGAAAAGCAATTCATATAGAGAATTAGTAAACTAAATAAAGAATTGTCTTTATTTTTTTTCTTTAGTCTTTTGTAATGAAACTTCCAATAAAACTAGGAATTTTCAAGTTTTTTTTGTAGGTTTCTGCATGCCAATTAAAACGAATCCCATTCTGTTTGATTTGGAAATCCTTGTTCACTTGAATGATCCTGT
Organism: Bos indicus; assembly: GCF_029378745.1. Lineage (NCBI taxonomy): Eukaryota > Metazoa > Chordata > Mammalia > Artiodactyla > Bovidae > Bos > Bos indicus. The sequence goes on along the minus strand of NC_091776.1, from coordinate 21,279,176 downwards.
CTAGTTGGAATTTCCCCCATAATATACTTTGTAACTTTAGGTTGTTTAGTAATATTTTGCCATTTTTGTAGATATCTAGAGTTTCTAAAACCACAGTCGTTAGACGTAAAATCAGCAGATGTGCCAGAATGTGATACTCTCAACTCTTTGAAACTCGAGGATTCTATTTCTTTAGCTAATCCTTGCTTCTCTCACAGCCAAATTAATACCCAAGAGCAATGTGCCACTGGGTTGGGGATTGTGTGGTGTTTTACAAATGAATGTCGTAAAATAACATCAAATTAATTCAATGCCATATATGAAAAAACAATTTACTAGTAATTACAAAATGTTTATGGAAATAATTTAAGACTATTTAAAATTTGGAGAGACAAACCAATTTCATGGATTGAAATAAATGATACCATAAAGGTTTAGTTTTCTCCAAATGAGTCTATATAGTCATCATAATCTCAGTAAAAAAAAAAAAAGAAAAACTCCCCCCAAAATTTCTCTCTCTCTCTCTCTTTTTTTTTTTTTTTTATTTTATTTTAGTAGAAGCTGACAAACTGACTCTAAACTTTGTAGGAACTGCAAGTCATAAAAAAAAAAAAACTAAAAATGACATAGAACAAAAATTGGAAGAATTAGAAGAATTATGCTAATACACTTTAAGACACATTCTCAAGGTATCAAGAGGTATGGTATTCACTTAACGATAGACTTAAAGATCAAATGAAACAATTCAAAGAGTAGAGAAATTTACTATTCACCTTCACTAATATACACCCATTATCTGTTAAATTCACTAAAAAAATACCTTTCCCAAATCATGTTAATTGATTTTTCACAGTGCTGTCATGGGCAAAAAAAAAAAAAAAAAAAAAAATCAATTGACTAAATAGTGGTGGAATGGATATCGAAAGAAATGTATCTTAACCACTTGCTTTTTCTGCAAAGTTATTAGCTCAAATGGGCTCATACACTTAAAGCTGTAAAAGTTCTAGAAACAAATATAAGAAAATATTTGCCCCAGCACAGGATAGACAGGGTAGGCAAAATTTTTAAAAACAACTAAGAAAACACAAGGCATTATATATATATATATATACACACACACACACATATATATAAAATATTTATATGTCTGTAGAATTGGTTCTTCATATTCCACAAGGTGCACATCTGTGAATTCAACCAAGTATGGCTCAAAATATTCTTTTAAAAATTCAGAAGTTCCAAAAAGCAAAACTGGAATTTGTTTCACAATGGCAACTATTTAAGTTGTATTTACAAAGCAGTCACATTGAGTTTACAAAGGATATGTGTAGATTTTATGCAAATGACATACTATTTTACATTAGGAATTTGAGTACCCATGGATTTTGATATCTGCAGGGGTCCTAGAACCAATCCCCATACATATATACATTCGGCCCTCAGTATATCAATATATATATATATATGGCATAAACTCACAATATAATACTGTGTAGTAAGAAGGAATATGGATATATACAAAAACATGGATAAAGCTCAAAAGCATTTTGCTAAACAACAACAAAAATGCCAGATACAAAAAATGATACATATTGAATTGTTCTATTTATGTAAAATTTTAGGGCAGATAAGACTAATCTGTGGTGACTGAGAGCCAGTCTATGATGGCCTGGAGTCAGGGATGGATGGGTAGGTTTAGTGCAAAATGGCACAAGGGAATTCAGGGAGTAATGCAAAATAAAAATTCTGTATATCCTGATGTGCTGTGGTTATACAGATACTAACTTTTTTTTTCAGATACTAACATTTTTAAACATAAGAACTAAAATTTTTAAATGAGTGCACTTCATCATATGTACATTATATAAAAATAAAGTAGACTAAAAAAGTATGCAACAGTTAAATAATAAAGTAATGTTCAATGTTCAAACTCTATCACAGAACAATTAAATAAGAATTTTTGGTGGTAAAATCTGTGCCTTTGTGTTTTCTACAGTTTCCAGGGAAATTCTAATATGTAGGCAATGTCTAAAATAACTTGTTTAATGGAAATTAATTAATTAAATTAATTAAAATTAATGAAATTCTTACAGACTTCTAGTATTCTACTTAAGTCTTGCTTACTAGCAAGCAGTGTGATTGTTATTTTTATTTTTTGTTTTTCTGTTCATAGACCTAGCTCAACAAAGAAAACAAACTCAGTTATAAAAATCTGATGATAATCTTAGTACAGAACATCTTTTTGACAAAACAAGAGAAAAAGTTGATATACTTTCATACTAGGGAGATTCTTCTTTTACCTTGCCTATAAGAAATTCTGAAACAATGGCAGTAAATAGAGACAGGATAACTTATTTAACTTTTTTTTTAATAGGTGTGTAGCAGTTTCTTGTTTTACTTTTTTTTTTTTGAAATGTTGAAAGTTTTTAATTTGTTCCATCACAATTATTTATCTATCCATAATTAAAATCTGCATATCACTTAATTGAAGATATTTGTATACATTTTAAAAACTGAAAATGCAGGTGATTTCAAACCTATGCAGCTTTGATAATTTTATTTTTGTTTGGTATGGTTTAATTTCTTTTTTAAAAAATTTTATTTTATTATTTAACTTTACAATATTGTATTGGTTTTGCCAACTATCAACATGAATCTGCCACAGGTATACACATGTTCCCCATCCTGAACCCTCCTCATTCCTCCCTCCCCATACCATCCCTCTGGGTCATCCCAGTGCACCAGCCCCAAGCATCCAGTATCATGCATCGAACCTGGACTGGCAACTCATTTCATATATGATATTATACATGTTTCAATGCCATTCTCCCAAATCATCCCACCCTCTCCCTCTCCCACAGAGTCCAAAAGACCGATCTATACATCAGTGTCTCTTTTGCTGTCTTGTACGCAGGGTTATTGTTACCATCTTTCTAAATTTCATATATATGTGTTAGTATAAATTAGTTTTTACACAGCCTGTTGTGCTCAAAATTATTTCAAACAAATAATACATTTGATTAATGTGCACACCCTAAAAATATCTGGAAGAAGAAAAATATCTGGGTCCCAATGAGATTTGTTCTAGGACTCTCAGCTGTCATGAGCTCTGCATTGAACAAAAGCAATCAATAAAACAAACGTGGGAGACATTCTGAAGTAACAAAGAGCAGTCTAATTAAGGACTGCCTTCTTCTAGAAGATTAGAAGATTCAAAACTGAATGATGCCTCTTACCTCTTTCTTACCACCTCTGCATATGAAATGGTTAAAAATATGAGCTTTGGAGTCATGTATCCTGGATTTTAATTTTGTCTTTATCACTTACTAGTCAGGTGGCTAAGTGCAAGCAAACTGATTTCTCTGGACTTCATTAGTAATCTTGGATAAAAATAATTTCTCTTAGATAATGTGAAGATTAATTGAATTAATGAGTGCAAGTTGCCTAGCAATTTTAAGTTAAAATAAATTTTAAATACCATCGATGTAATTATATTTCAAAATTTGTCCCTTGTTAATGATCATACAGGATGGAGACAGTGACTTTTATATCACATAAATACACACTATTGTTATTCAGTCACTTAATTGTGTCCAACTTTTTGCAACCCCATGGACTGCAGCATGCAAGGCCTCCCTGTCCCTCACCGTCTCTCAAAGATTGCCCAAGTTGATGTCATTGCATCAGTTATGCCATCCAACCATCTCATTCTCTGATGCCCTCTTCTCCTTTTGCCCTCAATCATTCCCAGCATTAGGAACTTTTCCAATAAATCGACTGTTTGCATCAGGTGACCAAAATACTGGAGTTTCAGCTTTAGCATCAGTCCTTCCAATGAGTATTCAGGGTGGATTTCCCTTAAGATTGACTGGTTTAATCTCCTTGCTGTCCAGCCGACCCTCAGGAGTCTTCTCCAGCATCACAGTTCGAAGGCATCAATTCTTTGGCACTCTGCCTTCTTTACAGTTCCCCTCTCACAACCCTACATGACCACCAGGAGGACCATAGCCTTGACTATATGGACGTTTGTTGGCAGAGTAATGTCTCTGCTTTTCAACACACTGTCTAGGTTTATCTTAGCTTTCCTGCTGAGAAGCAATTGTCTTCTGATTTCATGGCTGCATTTACCATCTGCAGTGATTTTAGAGCCCAAGAAGAGGAAATCTGTCACTACTTCCACATTTTCCCCTTCTATTTGCCAGGAAGTAATGGGGCCAGATGCCATGATCTTAGTTTTTTTAAATATTTAGTTTTAAGCAGCTTTTTCACTCTCTTCCTTCACTCTCATCGAGAGGCTCTTTATTCCTCTTTGCCTTCTGCCATTAGAGTGGTATTATCTGCAAAGAGTTGGACACGACTGAGCGACTGATCTGATCTGATCTGATCTGCAATCTGACATTGTTGATGTTTCTCCCACTTATCTTGATTCCAGCTTGTAACTCATCCAGCCCTATATTTTTCATGACGTGCTCAGCATATAGGTTAAATAAACAGGATGACAGCAGACAGCCCCGTCATACTCCTTTCTCAATCTTGAACCAATCACTTGTTCCATACAGGGTTCTGTTACTTCTTGACCCACATACATGTTTCTCAGGAGATAGGTAAGATGGTCTGATATTCCCATCCCTTTAAGAGCTTTCCACAGTTTGTTATGTTCCACCTGACATCAAACTGTCAACATTCACTGGATCATAGAGAAAGCAAGGGGATTCCAGAAAAACATTTACCTTTATTTCATTGATAATGCTAAAGCCTTTGACTGTGTGGATCATAAGTTCACATATAGAATGATACAATAAGAACTGTACTTATTAAAATAAGAACTGTACTTAATAAAATAAGATGGTGATGCACAGCCATTTAATGTTATGCCAAGTAGTGAAGAAAAGGTAGTCTTTTAGATCTAAAACATATGATAACAAGTTTGCAATATTGATACAGGAAGCTCTGCTTTCAATAAAATGACTCACAAAGCTTGTGCAGAGAAGTCTGGTTTCCCATACCGAAGTAGTAGGTCAAGGTTGGCAAAAATATGCCAGGCACACTGTCACTGTAGCCTCTGCCATGGCAAACATCCAATAGATCACAAAACTGTCCTACTCAGTCTTGTGCTATGCTGTGCTTAGTCGCTTAGTCGTGTCTGACTGTTTGCACCTCATGGACTCCTCTATTCATGGGGATTCTCCAGGCAAGAATACTGGAGTGGGTTGCCACTGGAGTGGGATCCCTCCTCCAAGGGATCTTACCAACCCAGGAATCTAAACAGGGTCTCCTGCATTGCAGGCAGATTCTTTACCAGCTGAGCTACCAGGGAAGTCCCACGGAGTCTTTAGAGAGTGTAAAAATCTTTGTTATTTGAAAGCTCTAGGCTTTCTCTTCTATTGAAGTTGACACTTGTGATATATTTTTTTTATTTTATATTTTATTTTTTTAACTTTACAATATTGTATTGGTTTTGCCATATATCAACATGGATCCACCACCGGTATACACGTGTTCCCCATCCTGAACCCTCCTCCCTCCTCCCTCCCCATACCATTCCTCTGGGTCATCCCAGTGCACTAGCCCCAAGCATCCAGTACCGTGCATCGAACCTGGACTTGCGACTCATTTCATATATGATATTATACATGTTTCAATGCCATTCTTCCAAATCATCCCACCCTCTCGCTCTCCCACAGAGTCCAAAAGACTGTTCTATACATCAGTGTCTCTTTTGCTGTCTCGTATACAGGGTTATTGTTACTATCTTTCTAAATTCCATATATATGCATTAGTATACTGTATTGGTGTTTTTCTTTCTGGCTTACTTCACTCTGTATAATAGGCTCCAGTTTCATCCACCTCATTAGAACTGATTCAAATGTATTCTTTTTAATGGCTGAGTAATACTCCATTGTGTATATGTATTGCTATAAATGGAATATATGATCCTTACAGCTATAACAAGGCTTCTGGAAGCCCAGATGGTAAACAATCTGCCTGCCAATGCAGAAGACACAGGTTCAGTCCCTGGGTTGGGAAGATCCTCTGGAGAAGGGAATGATCACTACAGTATTCTTGCCTAGAGAATTTCATGGACAGAGGAGCCTGGCAGTCTATAGTCCATGGTGTTGCAAAGAGTAAGAAATGACAGAAATTAACACTTTCACTTTTTCACATAGCTATAACCATTATAAACATTCTTGTTTCTGTAGATATAAATATGAAAACAATATCCAGTGATGTTTAAATTGAAAAGTACAATAAAAAAAGAATAAAAATTAATATGGCCAGTGTATTTAGGGAGGAGAAGGGATATATGATAATTCTACTCTCATTTTTGCTATTAACCTAAAACTGCTCTAAAAATAGTCTCATTTAAAAAATTTAATAAGTCAAGATGTACATTATGCATGTGACCAAATGTATTAAAAAGACGGTTTTTTGTCAAACTAATCTAAATTATAATTAATTGAAAATGGTAATGTAGAAGAAGGGGCTTCCCACCTGACACTAGAGGTAAAGAACCTGCCTGCCAATGCAGGAGACGTAAGAGACATGGGCTTGATCCTTGAGCCATGAAGATCCCCCGGAGAAGGGAATGGCAACCCACTCCAGTATTCTTGCCTGGAGAACCCCATGGACAGAGGAGTCTGGTGAGCAGCAGTCCATAGCATTGCAAAGAGTCAAACAGGATTGAAGTGACTTAGTATGCATGCATCCAGTTTAGAAGAAAGATGTCATTAGATAATGGAACTCCAATAAAAAGAATAAAATAACAGACTCTGAGAAATGATGAAAAAAAAAAAGAAGTGATGTCATGAGGTAGTCACAATTGGAAGTGGGTCGGTATTCCAAGGCTTCAAACCTTTTTCTCAGAGACAACCAGTCACACTAAGCTGAAAGAGAGGGCAGAATATAAAGACTTTGAGATTAGATTCCACCCAAGACCTAAGGTCAAAAGCAGATTTTTCTCCATCTGGAAACGTAAAGAGCTAAGAGTCAAATGTTTGGCCTTTAAAAATCCTTATGTTCACATCTGTAAGCTTGAAACTTCACATATCCAGCTAGAACATAAATGGTGAAGGCAGGGCAGACTCCTCCTGGGTGTCCCTGAGCACACCTCTCCCTTTCTTGTCTGGCCATTCCACAGTGGTGAAGTGTGAGCATCAATTATTTCTGTTATATAAACTCAAAGGCTAGGTACACAGTTGAACAATAGGATTTGAGAGCTTGCTTCTAAAAACTAAGCAAACAAAGAGGTATTTGCATTTCTTTGATTTTCTTTATAAAATACTGCTAACATTTGTCTTGACTCAAACCAGCAGTTGATTTTTTTTTAATCCTTAAATACAGCAAAAATAAAACTCTTCTGTTTCTCTTTAAATCTACTTTCATAAACAAAATTGTTCCATTTATAATTCATTCCGTGTCTTTTACATACACATGATTATTATGTCTAGAATAAGATAATGCATATGAAAAGCAGATTTTATTGCTTTGGGTATATTTGCCAAATGAGTTTAAAAAGAATAGTATAATGGGTTAGATGGATTTATGGGGCAAATAACTTACACTTGGCAATAGGATGCTAAGAAAAGGCTGGTTTAAAAGTTAAGAAGCTCATAATGCCAGCTCAGAATTTATAGCTAACAATTTTATAGGCCAAAGCCACAACACAGGCATCCTTATCCTGCAGTGTGAATAGGATTACCCTTCCAAGCATTACCCTAATGTGGAATTAAACTGTCAAGTTGGCTTGCTTGCTGCATAGACTTGTGTATAAGATGAATGTAACTCTGGGTAAAGTTCAATATTGCTCCATCTGTTAAGCACCTTTTTCTTCTAGAAATACAAAAACTGTAAACATACACACGCACACCATTCCTATTTAAGTAGTGAGCCACTGTGGGCTGACATTGAAAAACATGAGGACAGCAACCCAGATCAATCTTAATTATACTCAGTTATAGTTAATACTTTGTACTTAATTATAAGTACAAAATTTTCTATGTCTTAAAATATCTGTTTCTTTAAAATTTTTTCTAGTTCTTAAAAAGTGAATGCAATTTGAATTATTTAACCATCACCAGAAAAGCCAAATATAAATCATATAAAATTGGGAAAATGAGTATAAGAATTTGCTGTCAATGTTAATCTCTAATAGTAAAAAAAAATCTCCATAGCTAAACTTATTTTCTTTGACCATTAGAAACGCTTTGGATGCTTTCAATTATTTTGTGTTCTGCCCATAACACATCTTTGTTGATAGAATCATTGCATTTTAACCATGATGACTGTGGAAAATTACAAGGCTACACAGGATATTATTAATTGTTGAAATAGCAATTGCCTGATAGTTTGCTAGTAGGAATCCCACTGAACATAGGAAAAAAAATAGCCAAAAAGTACCTAGCCCATATAAGAGGAGAGAGAGAGAAGAGGCAGCATTTTAAGGTAGTGGAACTAGAAGTTTTAAAATTGCTTCTTTGGGGAGAAATTTGTAATTAAGCCTTTCCCACAGCAGCAGCATAAATACTTAGCTAATATTTTTAATTGATATTTTTTGTTCTATTTATTTCTTATTTAAAAAGAAAAAAATTTACCCTTGTCTCCCAACAATAATAATTTAGTTCTAATCCAATATAAGTATCTTCCATAAATTTCCTTTAATTGCTTCTAAGGAGCCATTACTATAGCTCAATAGATAGCTGGCTCTTATTTTTCAAGAAAAATATTATGCTAACATTTTTTTACACTGTAATTAACTTAAGAGGAAAAGCTGCCTTTTTTCTTTTTCCTCATCTTTATTACTTTTAGGAGAAATATTACAGGAACAGGAATTTGTGTAATTGCATAATCTTAACACATTTCTATCCATATTTAGGTAAAACAAATAGAAATAATTATGTAGATCTGGAGGACAGATTCTAAGGAGAATCTTTTTGTGACTAAATTCTTAAATTTTCAATTATAGGACCTGACTATGAGCCAATCAATCATAGAGTACATAGGAATTATATTTTTTTCTGAGTGTTACAAACAAATTGATTTTTTTAGCACATAAGTTAAAGGAAAAATGATTTATATACATTTTAATGTATTTTTTCTTATTCATAGGTAATATAATATGCTAGGCACATATAAAATCATAAAATCAATGACTGGAAGCAACCACACAAGCTGTTAAGTAGTTAACTCTAGGGAGAAATATGTGATTGAGAACAGAAGGTAATAAAATGTGTTTGTGCTGGGGTTGGGTGGAGGGGAGTGTTGTATGGTATTATATATGTAGCATAATTGCATTTTATGAAACAATAGTATATAAAATGTTGACTTTTTTATTATCAAGACTTTTGAATGTAAAACTAACAGACCAGCTTCACTGTATTTTATGTTTTTATGATTGCCACAGGCTAGCATCACCTTACCTGGTAAAGAGGAATATACACTTCCCTCCTTTTTTTTCCCCCCAGTATATCTTTTAAACTAGACTATTTTAATGTGCATTCGAATGCCCAGGAATTTTTTTTATAACACCTGTGTTGTTATTCTGGCATTCAATGTTTTTATTACCTGAAAATGTTTTTATCTTACAGCAATATCACCTAAGAATTAATTAAATAGTAGAATCAGCGCTAGTTCAGAAAAGTGCTGTCAGGTGACACGAACCTTGGAATTCAATTAGGTATGTTAAACTTCTATGAAGAAGGTCAAGCTTTTAATTTAGATAGCTTTATTTCAGATAAAATTAAAAAAAAAACATAATTGGGGGAAAAGCACATCTAGGAGATGTATGGGCTGTGATTAGAAATGTCTATATTCTAAGACTGCATTTTTCCATTGCCTTTGCTATAGAAAAAAGATATTCTGGAGTTATTTTAGGCTTGAATTAATGCAAACTTTCAATTATGTAATATCCCCAGAAATGCCTCTTTTAAAATAAAATACATTATTCCTATATCTCAATGCTGTTTGAATCATTTTCCTGAGAAAAGTATCATTTTATTTTATAAATAACCATTAAGAAGGAAAACAAATGACTGTGATAGAAGTTTCAAAAATATAAAGAGATTTTAAAAAGTTATCTAGTTATACTCCCTATCAGAGATAATCATTGTTAATATTTATCAGGTTTCTTTTTAATATACACATACAATGTTTTATAAACTATGTAAATATGTGATATACTTTCTCTTGTCATTTTATTATGGGAACATGTGCATGTCCATATGGTATTTTGAAAAACAATGTAGATAACTGTATGTGGATAATCATTCCACTCTTACCTTAATAGAAGTAACAGTGTACTAATTTATGGAGGATTCTTGGAGTTTCTGATAATTTCCTTAGGATAGTTTCCCTGAGCTGAAATTATAGTATATTAACTATTTTAAAAGTTACTTTAAGTTTCGCTATGTTGCTTAACTGAGGATAGCATGTCAAATATGAACTGAACTGTCAAATGTCAAATTAACAAACTTCTACCACAAAATGGAAATCAATTTTATAAGAGTTAGTATTTTCCATTCGTCTAAGTCTTACGCCTGCCTTGGGCAGATCCCTGTCATTAACATCCTAATAATTCTTCATAGTCCATTTGGTCAAGCATTTTCCCTCTTCATACATATATTTCCTTCCTATTTCTGGAATGGGGTTACTTCTGGGTTTGGTTTTTTTTTCTGCTCTAGAAAACCTGTCTCTTAGCCATGAGGGATGAAAGAAATGAGTGATTGCTATGTGCTCCTTTCTTTGTTGTCTAACACCCTTAATTAGGGCTCTGTCGGCATTTAAGTGTGGCTACTTTTCTTTGCGTGAAATTCACCAGACCGTTTCAGAAAGTTTAGTTTTTCTCCCCACCAGCACCTCTGCTCAAATAATTGCCTGTAGAATATCACCAGGTACTGTGACACTAAAAATCACTCTTGATGTTCCCATATGACCACTGGAGGCTGGCATTGCCTGGGAAAGGGAAACAGGAGGGCAGCATCCATATTCATCTCATGGAGGTACTCATTATTTTTGGTTGCTCTGTTTTTATATAATTTCATGTTGACTCCCTTCAACATATTTTGGTTGATTTTTATCTTGGTTTGGCCCCTTTAATACACATTTCAAGAGATGAAAATATATTACACTGATGTTTGTATTAGCACATCCTTTATTAATAGAGTTAAGTATACATATATTATAATACATATTAATTCTGTAAGTGCTTTGTTCATATTTTTGCCTGTGTTTTATTTGCTGGATTTCCATATGTGATCAGACCTTTGTATGGAAGGATTATCCATAATCAATCTGTTTTCAAGGCAACTGTCATAGTGATGTTTCTAAAATGCATATGGCATTGTAGTGCCACCCTGGCTTAATTTTTTTACCCTTCACATTTAAAGTAAAATCCATGGAGTTCCCCAGTGGTCTAGTGGTTAGGATTTTGCACTTTCACTGCCATGGATTCCCAGAACCGGGGTCTGGATTCAGTCCCTGGATAGGAAAGTGAGATCCCTCAAGCTATGTGGTACAGCCAAAAAAAAAAAAAAAAAACTAAACTAAAATTCATGACATGAAGGTCCTCCTCACATCTTTCTATTCAAATCTTTCCCTGTCTCATACCTGCCCAAGTTTACCAAGTCTGCTTCCCACATCAGGCTTGTTTCAGTTATTGAAATATGCCAATGCATATGCGGAATTTTTCTTACCCTGTCCCTTGTTATGGAATTTGCATTCTTATCCAACGAACTAAATGTATGTGTCACCTCAAAATATACACACTGAAGCCTTATGCCCCATTGTGACTGTATTTGGAGATAGAACCTTTAGGGAAGTCATTAGGGTTAAATGAGATCATAAGAGTAGGGTCCTGATCTCACACGATTAGAGACATGATAAAGGGAGACATTAGAATGCTTCTCACTCTCTCTCTTTCTCTCTTCAAGCACAAAGGAAAGCCCATACGAGGACAGAGGAAGAGGATGGTCATCTGCAAGCCAGGAGGACAGATCTTACTGGATATTGGGTCAGAACCTCAATCTTAGACTTTAAGCTTCCAGAACTGTTAGAAATAAATTTCTTTTGTTTTACTTGTACTATTTTGTTATGGCAGCTAGACTAAACGAATATACATTTTGGTACCATGAAATGAGGATGCTCCTTTATAACAAATAACTACAAACATTCAGTCAGCTTTGGAACTAGCTAATGAGTAGAGGGTTAGAGGAGTTTTGAGGTGCATGCTAGAAAAACTCTACATGGCTGAGAAGGAACTGTTCATGGAAATATGGATATTCAAGGTGATTCTGGTGAGATATCCTTTAGAAAAGAGGAGAGCTGGAGAGAAAGCCTGCATCATTAAGAGATTATATAAGTTATCATTAACAGAATGTTAGTGGAAATATGGCCATTAAAAGTCAATCTGCAAGGTATCAGACAAAAATGAGGAATAGGTTATTAGAAACTGGAAGACAGACAATACTTGTAAAGTGGCAAAGAATATGATTAATTTTTTTCCTAGTGTTTTGTGGAAATAACTGCAAAAGATGAAATTGGATATTGAGCTGAGGAAATTTCTAAGAAAAATATTGAAGGTGTGATATGGGTCCTTCTGATTGCTTGTAGCAAAATGCAAGAGGAGAGAGAGAATTGAAGAGGAATTATTAAAGAAAAAGGAACAAAAACGTAAAGGTTTGAAAAATTCTCAGTGTCTGTTTTGTAGAATATGAGAAAATCTGGTGTGAAGAGACCACTGAGTATGTGGCTGGACTGCCATAGATACATCATGGGATTATATGAGCAGAAACAATGCCAGTTTTAACTGAAAGGGACAAAGACAGGACAATTGAGGGAAGGCTGTAGGACTTTATATTCTATAGGATGGGTTCCCTGGCAGTCAAATAGTTAAGACCCCATACTTCCACTGTGGTAGGAATGTGTTTGACCCCTAAATGGGGAAAGAGATCATGCATGCTTCATGATGTGGTTAAAATTAATGTGGTATATTCTACAGGATGGGGCCATAGAGTTACTTGGCCATGAGCATGCCTTATCTTTCAAGAAAAGGGAAGAATGACCTTAAAGGTGATTCTCCAATCATCAGGGGTGCCACTCTCACCACAGGTCCGGAGGCTGCTTTGACTCCATTTTCAAGGGGTGGAGCCATCGTTAAGTTTCAATAAGCTGCTGCTGCTGCTGCTAAGTTGCTTCAGTCGTGTCCGACTATGTGCGACCCCATAGATGGCAGCCCACCAGGCTCCCCCGTCCCTGGAATTCTCCAGGCAAGAACACTGGAGTGGGTTGCCATTTCCTTCTCCAATGCATGAAAGTGAAAAGTGAAAGTGAAGTCACTCAGTCGTGTCCGACTCTTAGCGACCCCATGGACTGCAGCCTGGGATTTTCCAGGCAAGAGTACTGGAGTGGGGTGCCATCAATAAGCTAGGCTGCTACTAAATGGAACCTTGCTTAGGTCACTTGGAATCCTAAGGGTAACTGTTGCCTAGTGCCTTAGGGGAGAAGGCAATGGCAACCCACCCCAGTGTTCTTGCCTGGAGCATCCCAGGGTCGGGGGAGCCTGGTGGGCTGCTGTCTATGGGGTTGCACAGAGTCAGACACGACTGAAGCAACTTAGCAGCAGCAGCAGCAGCAGCAGTGCCTTAGGGGTGGGGCTCTCTGTCTGGCAGAAGCATGTGTGCAGTTAACAGTCTTAGTGGGTTCAGAAGATAGATATACAGCTGAAGAAGATTATTCTTAAGCATCAAGATCTAGTTCATCTGCCTTGCTAGATTTTGGACTTGTGTGGGACTTATCACTTCTTCCTTCTTTCCTGTGCCTCCCTTTTGGGCCGGGAATGTGTATCCTACCAACATGTATTTTGGAAGCACATACCTTGTTTGATTTTAGAGGTTTACAGCTAGAGAGGAATTTTGCCTCAGGATGAATTGTATCTTGAGTTTCAGTAATACTGAATTCGATGGTATTTACAACAGATGTTAGACCTTACATTTTTGAGTTGATGCTAGAGTGAGTTAAAGTGTTTTGTAGCTGTTGCGATGGCAAGAATGACATAAATTTGGAGGGCCGGGGTGAAATGTGAATTTAATGTTTGTGTTCTCCCCAAATGTATATGTTCATGCTCTAACCACCAATGCGACTGTATTCAGAGATAGATCCTTCACAGAAGTAATCAAAATTAAATTAGGTCCCAAGAGTGGAGCTCTGATCCAGTAGGATTAGTACTCTTCTAAGAAGAGACACCCGAGAGGTTCAGTTTGCCCCCCCCCACACACCACCTCTTCTGGTGAGCAAGCAGCAAAGGCCATGTAAGAATACAGCAAGAAGGTGACTATCTGCAAGCCAGGAATAAAGCCCTCCCCAGAAATCGAATAGGCAAGAACCTTGATCTTAGAATTCTAGACTTGAGGACTGTGAGAAAGAAATGTGTCCTTTAAGACATTCACTGTGGTACTTTGTTATGGCATCTTCAACAGATTAATACAGTCTGTGACTTGAATACCATCTCCTCACGAAACAACTAATGATAACCTTTAAAAATACAGTGTCTACCCTACAACACACACACACACACACACACACACACACCCCAGTGCTGTCTACTGTTCTGTTTCTTTCAGAGTACTAATCACTTATGAGGATTCTGATTTTAAAATATTTTTAGTCTTTTTAAGGGGCTCCCCTGGTGGCTCAGACAGTAAAGCGTATGCCTGCCCAATGCGGGAGACCCGGGTTCAATTCCTGGGTCGGGAAGATCCCCTGGAGAAGGAAATGGCAATCCACTCCAGCACTCTTGCCTGGAAAATCCCATGGACAGAGGAGCCTGAAAGGCCACAGTCCATGGGGTCGCAAAGAGTTGTCTTTTTAAATTTGTAGTTGTATTGTCTTTTATCTAGACTGCCAACTAGATTGCCATTTCTACATACAGAAATTATTCTTGTTTCATTCATCAAGTTATGTACCCAGACTTAAGACTTAGGCTGTGTACATAGTAAATTTACTAAGAGCTGCTTAATAAATATTCCCTAGTAATTTATATGGCTAAGATTTATTGACTTACTATTTACCAGGTACTGTCAAAATACTTTACAAGCTTTCTCATATTTATTTTTCTAGGAACCATGTGGTATAGGTATTATGTTTTAGAGATGAGGAAATTATGTGTCTAGCCCAGGAATAAGAGTTAGTATCAAAGGAACGAAGCTTAAAAAATGGAGTCTGTCTCCAAATCACTCTCAGCCATGACAACACATTATATTTTTTCACCAGTAATGAGTGAATTACTTGAATAATGAATATCATCTTGTTGACTGTCACATAAGCAGGAAATGTTTTCCCACACTTCCCCCCATGTTTACATTTTAATTAGTTCACTATGATCTTTCTAACGAATTTTATTTTATAAATGCCAGTCCAGGTTCGATGCATGGGACAGGGTGCTAGGGGCTTGTGCACTGGGATGACCCAGAGGGACGGGGTGGGGAGGGAGGTGGGAAGGGGCTTCAGGATGGGGAACACATGTATACCCGTGGCTGATTCATGTCAATGTATGGCAAAACAACTATAATATTGTAAAGTTATTGGCCCCTAATTAAAATGAATAAATTTATTAAAAAAATAAAATAGTAGTCATCATTTCACAATTTATGCAAATATCAAACCATCACACACACAAAAAGAGTAGTACATACAGTTTTTTAAAAAAATCAAATGGAACCAAAAAGCCTGGTAATGAAGTTGTCTTTTTCCCACTGTTTCCTGGTACTCCCTAATCCCATTGCTTGGCTTTTCTTTCCTAAGGCAATGTCTATTTATATTTACCTGTGTATATATAAAATGTATATCTAAACTTCTATATTGAGATACATAATTTTTTTAAAGTACATCTTGTTTTCTATAATGGTGTGTAAGATTTGTGTCTCTAACAACAAACACCTTTTCCATCATTCTCTTTTTCCCACTCTTATAATAAGCCCATATCACAAAATTTACTTAAATACTCAGTAAGTACTATTGACACTATGCAATTACACTTATCATTCAATGCTGAGCAACGTATTATAGATGAGCCTGTTAGTCACTCAGTCCTGTCTGACTTTTTGTGACCCTATGGATCCTATCTTGCCAGGCTCCTCTGTCCATAGAATTCTCTGGGCCAGGATACTGGAGTTGGTAGCCATTCCCTTCTCTAGTGGATCTTCCTGATCAAACAATAGAACCTGGGTCCCCCTCATTGCAGTAGAATCTTTACCATCTGAGCCAAGGAAGCCCCATATACACGAGTTCAGTTCAGTTCAGTCGCTCAGTCGTGTCCGACTGTTTGTGACCCCATGAATTGCAGCACGCCAGGCCTCTCTGTCCATCACCATCTCCCGGAGTTCATTCAAATTCATGTCCATTGAGTCAGTGATACCATCCAGCCATCTCATCCTCTGTTGTCCCCTTGTCTTCCTGCCCCCAATCCCTCCCAGCATCAGAGTCTTTAACAATGAGTCAACTCTTTGCATGAGGTGGCCAAAGTACTGGAGTTTCAGCTTTAGCATCATTCCTTCCAAAGAATACCCAGGGCTGATCTCCTTCAGAATGGACTGGTTGGATCTCCTTGCAGTCCAAGGGACTCTCAAGAGTCTTCTCCAACACCACAGTTCAAAAGCATCAATTCTTGGGCGCTCAGCTTTCTTCACAGTCCAACTCTCACATCCATACATGACCACAGGAAAAACCATAGCCTTGACTACTTTGCCTTTGTTGGCAAAGTAATGTCTCTGCTTTTCAATATGCTATCTAGGTTGGTCGTAACTTTTCTTCCAAGGAGTAAGCGTCTTTTAATTTCATGGCTGTGAGTAAGTACCCATAAAAAAGTTTTAACTTTTCTGAAATAATTGGTTGCCCCATTTTAGAATTTGTACTGTTTTCTAAGAAATACTGTTCTTTCAAAAATAGCCCACTAGATTCTAAAACGTCTTTCAGTGGAATTTCCCACATGTTCAAACCCATCAAAATATCTATCAGTTCATTATTTTCAAGGTGATCTGTGTCCTGAAGCCCTCCTCCTTCTGCACACACCCCCATGTGGGTGATGCTGCTGTTCTCCATGCCTGCTATACAACTCTCCCTGGGACTTCTTTTCACTGAGAGTACAGCCTCCAGTGGGTTTCATAAAAGGTATAGGAGGTAAAATTTTGAGAAGATGGATGCCACCAAAAAATATGTGTTGTATCATAAAACAAAATCCTATTTTACCTTGATACAGAACTCACGGTAGAGGGATAACCGTTTTTCTTGGTATGCAAATGTATTACTTTCTTATCTTCTACCTTTCATATATTAATAAAAATCTAATGCAGTTCAGCTTAACTGTATCTTTATCCACTATGTTCTGAAATTTCATAATGTCATGTTATTTTGAGTCTTTTTCATTATTGCTATATATTCAATGGGTCTATTAAGGTGAAAACTCATGTTTGTCAATTCTGGAAAAAAAAAAATCATTGTCTATGATTAATGTCTTTCCTCAAAGTATAATTATGTTTGGTTACTTGTTCATGTTAAAAGAAAGGAAAATGCTAAATGGAAGTTATCTAAATTGGCAGAACTTGTCTAATGGTGTGTATATTATTTCATTTCTTATTCTCACATACCAAATTATCACAAATTTAGTGGCTTAAAAAATCAATTTTAATCTCACAGTTCTGTACATGAGAATCCTAGGCATGGTTCAGAAGACTTTTCTGCTCAGGGTTTCACAAGGCTGAAATGAAACAGTTGGCCAAACTGAATTCTCCTCCAGAAGCTCAGATAGATAAGAAACTGTTTTCAAACTCATCCCAATGGGTGACAGAATTCAGTAGAAAGTCTCACCCTTACAGTACTGAGGTCCATGTTCTCTTTGCCGGTTGCTCACCAGGGGATGTTTTCAGATCCTAAAGTTTGCATTCAGATCCTTAGAAACACAGCCCTCTCCAGAACATGGCAGTTTTCCATTTTAAGGTTCAAAGGTCTTCTGTATTTTCAAGTCTCTTTTAAGAGCTCATCTGTTTGGGTCACATTCATCCCAGATAACTCCCTTTTTATTAACTCAAAGTCAGCTGGTTAGACATCTAAATTACACCTGCAAAATACTTTTGCTTTTAGCAAATAAGATTACCTTATAACTGAGGTGATCTCCCATCCTATTCACAGTTCCTTTCCATGCTCAAAGAAGGGGGTTATATGAGGCTAAGTGGAGTCATCTTACAGCTCTGCCCACCATGATGTGGACCACAGTAACATAGCAAGTCAACAATTAAGGCCATTTTACTGCAGAAATGCACATTCCACTGAGAGCATGCCTTTTCTGGTGCTGATCAGTTTAAAGGAAGGACTAATTTTATCTCTTGAGAGATGGGAATTAAACTCTTCTTTTAAAAATTCTGGGAAGTTATCAGGAAACTCTCTGGTTTCCTGCTAATCACCAAGTAGACTTCCATTAAATTGACATTATTAAATCCACTACTCCCCTTCCACATCTGTACCAGAATTTGCCATCCTTCCATAGAGTAAGCTATCTATCTATCTTCTGACAAAATGGCAAGAGATGATTTTTGTTTTGTTTCATTTTGTTTTGGGTTAGGAAAGTGAGAGGACATTTTGGAATCTAAGTTCTCCTTTTGTTGACTCTTGATTATCCATCTACCAAAAGAAAAACAAAAATTATCCATCCACCTGTTTTCAGTCCTATCCACATTCTGTCTTCCATCACTTGTCTATTTGCCTTACAGCTTTCAGACTGTTACCAGCTTCCACTTGATATGATGTGTTTTATTCTTTTATTTTTTCATTGTATCACTTTTACCATGTAACAAATTAGTTCAAAGTTTAGCAAGTTAAAACAGCAAACATTTATGATCTTTTGATTTGGTGGTTTAAGTCACTAGTCATGTCCAACACTTGTGACCCCATGGACTATAGCCTGCCAACCTCCTCTGTCCATGGGATTTTCCAGGTACGAATACTGGAGTGGATTGCCATTTCCTTCTTCAGGGGATCTTCCCTACCCAGGGACTGAACCCGGGTCTCCTGCATTGCAGACAGATGCTTTACTGACTGAACCACCAGAGAAGACATCTTTTGGCTCATGTGGCTCAAAAACTCAGCAGTAGCTTAACTGGGTACTTTTGGTTCAGTGTACCCTATGAGGTTGGGGCCTAGATGTTGGCCAGTGCGGCAGTCATCTTGACTACACCACAGAATCTGGTTTTAAGATGGTTCACTTACATGGCTGTTGGCAGGAAACACCAGTAGCTCAAGAGCTATTTACAGGAAGCCTCACTTCTTTGCTACATGGACCTCTCATTAGGCTGTTTGAGTCTCCCCACAACATGGGAACCAGCTTGCCTCAGAGCAAGTGATTCTTTTATTTAATCATAGTGTGATTTGGGGAAACAGAAGAGATAAATGCATGTATTCATATATTGAGGTCTGAACAAAAATAAATAAATAAAATGACACCCCTCCCCAAACAACAGCAAAACAGAACAAAACAAACCCCTGATTCTATTAAAGTGTTTCTCTTTTCTTGTTCTTATCTCAAATGTTATTTCTCTCTTTGTCTTATAAGGTTACAATGTTTTATAGTTTTGTAGAATCAACACTGAAGATGAAAATTATCATATCAAATATTGAACCATACCTATCTATATACTAGATAACTTTGTGAATATACTGGATAGGCTTGTGAATTCTTTATGTGTCATATTTAAAGTTTTGCAAACTGATATTTTGGTCAGACAGATTATATCACTTATAGAAAACATTGCTTTTGTTTTTTTTTCTCCAGTGGGGGAAAAAGAGAGTCTAATTTAGGTTGAGGAATGACCCACATTTTTCTCATACAGCCCTTAGTAAACTTCACTCAAAGATAAGTGATGGTTCTGACTGTTTCCGTGTTATTGACTATGAAGAAAGATACATGAGTTTCCCTGGAAATTCCCTGTGATGAATTGCATTTTTATTATGAAAAGAGTTCCACAACATTTTTTTCTTTTTAGTATCCAGTGCCTCAACAGATAATAAATATTTTATCAAAAAGCTTACAATAAGTGGGAAGGTAGAAAATTCCATATAGTCCATTATTTGCCGGGAGGAGGGATTCAACTTTAAGTTTATATTATATTAACTACCTGGGTGAGTGCAAAATTATTTGCTTTGTAACACTTAATTTGTTCACATCAGAAAATGCAAGCATTTGCTGATAAACTATGAAACTTTTAATACTACTGAAAAAACAATATAAATGATAATATTGAAAATATGCTAGGTATACACTGGTATTTTAGACTTTGTAACCAAGAGTGTAAATGGTTCCTTTATTTGAAATTTAGAATGCTGTTATTGTTAAGAATCTCAGCAATCTCATGATACTCATCAGAATCAAGTCAACTATCTCCAGTTGTCAGTGTGGGTCCAATTATATGTCATTTGCCTTGTGCAAACACTAAATCTTTCTATTTGTTTGTTCAGTATGATTTTTCATCATTATATGAATGAAACACTAACAACTTTGACCTACTGATAGCATGACTGAAGAGAAGAGAAAATGAAAACAAAACATGTGACTAACTTAGGTGGTATTTAATTAAAACCAAAATGAATTTTTATCTCACAATGAGATAAAAAGCAAATATTGCAGTAAAAGAAATGGATTCTGGAGAACCTGCTTTAACAATTTTGTGGTTGAGAAGTCACATACATTTATAAGCAATAGAACTATGTTTATAATATATGACAAGAATAATTAAAATATCTAATTATTACCGATATACAAGTACTGTTCTAAGCATTTAATTCTGATGATAACCTTTTGATGCATGGTCACTACTTCCACTTTTTCAAGAAAACTGAGGACTAGGTATAAACTGGTCAATGTCACTCAGACACTTCCCATTTGGAGGCAGAATTTAGACTCAAATAGTTTGACTCCTGAGCCTAAGAGATGTTTGTTTCCTTATTAATCAGAGTTTCCCAACCTCAGCACTCTTGACATATTGGAATGGATAATTTTTTGTTGTGAGGGTCTGCACTATCTATTGTAGGATATTTAGCAGTGCCCTGGACTCTGTTCACCAGATGCCAGAAGTTCCCTCCACCCATCACTGTAGCAACCAAAAATGTCTCCAGGCACTGCAAACGTTCTCTGGAAGGCAAACCCACCACCAATGGAGAACTGATAATATGGATTTATTTGTTCTATATTGACCAGCCATTTTATAGTAACTTAAGTTGCCATACAGAAGAGCTTGATATAAAATATAGAGAACATATTGGATGGAATTATCAATGTTTTAGTTCATCAGACGTAGCACATTCTTATTTAAAACATCAGCAAGGAAAATGAAGAAAATGAAGGTAATATGAAAAATGAAAGTAATATGAGAAGACTATTGAAAATGTTATTATAAAATAAAATTTAAAGGTACTTGTAGAAGCCCTTAAGAAGAGGAAAACTTAAATAAGACCATACAGTCAGGTAAGTTTCAGATTGTACTCAGAGTCTTGTAGGACAAATACTGATATATATTAGCAACTTGCCTAGATATCTTAAAAGTCAGGGGGTCGCAAAGTCAACTGGAGAGTGGAGGTCCCCACTCAAGCCATTCAAATTCAATTTTTCAACAAGTCAGCTAATTATATTTTTTCCACACCACATTCTGGAGGACAATAATTTCTGAGATCTAAAGCAGTGGGTTTTCTAGGAAGAGGAGTTGTGATGTGATCAGGCCCAAATTTGAGGAAACTGAAAGTAGTAAAATGTAGTTGGGCCATAAGATTTGGTGGTAAGATAAATGTCTGGAAAAGTACTGTATAGACACAGTGCTGGAGCCTTCTATGTTATGCTAGGCTGCTGCTGCTGCTAAGTTGCTTCAGTCGTGTCCGACTCTGTACGACCCCATAGATGGCAGCCCATCAGGCTTCCCCGTCCCCGGGATTCTCCAGGCAAGAACACTGGAGTGGGTTGCCATTTCCTTCTCCAATGTGGGAAAGTGAAAAGTGAAAGTAAAGTCGCTCAGTTTTGTCCGACCCTCAGCGACCCAGTGGACTGCAGCCTTCCAGGCTCCTCCATCCATGGGATTTTCCAGGCAAGAGTACTGGAGTGGGGTGCCATTGCCTTCTCCTATGGGAGGCTAGAAAGTCTTAAAGATAGAGGGCATGGAACATGTAATAGAAGGATAACATGATTAATTTTGCATTTAGAATATTCATCCTGGGAATAATTTTGTACTTGGTTTGGAAGATACTAGCTGTAAGAATGCTATGAAATAATCTAGCCAATATTGATCAGAATCACAAAAGCAACAATGGATTTGGAGAGAAGAATGAATTCAAATGTTAATAAAGAGGTAGCAGCCAGCCTGGGCATGATGTAGGGAATGCATGTAAGGATTATGCGAGTAAGATTCTAAATTAGCTCTCAGATTTCTTGTTTTAGGAACTAAGTGCTTGGAATCATTCCCGGAAGATATACGGGAGGAGGGGAAAGTGAGGAGGGATGGATGACAAGTTCAGAAATAACTAGATGCGGACACCAAAAACGTTTATCATGTAAAAGTGAAATTTTAGTGTTTTCTTTACTTTATTGTGGTACAAAAGCAAACTGGCATTAGTGTTCAATTTAAGCAATTTTCAGCATTAGATTGGCACCATCTTTTCCCATTGGCAGTCTTTAAGCTCACCCTGGCTTCAGTGCCAATACTGCCAGGATGTTCTTGGCAGTTACAGGATCTAGGTGTCAAATTGTAAAATGATTTTGTTCTACTTTCATTTTAAATAAGGGATTTTTGCAAGCTAACTTTACTTCTAGTTAGTAATTTAAAGTGAATTTCTGAGAAATATTTTCCATATGATATTCATTATATAAATTAAGCAGCTCCATTCATTTTTGGTTACCTTGGTCATTTCACGTGCCTCGCTCACACTCGCTCATGTTCACTACTCAACTCACTGAAAACTTACCCCTTTCAAGATAGAACCATGTACCTGAAAAGCCACTCTACTACAGGTATCAATTCAATGGTCATTTGTTTTACATACACAGTTCCAATGAAACAGATTCTAAAACAGAGTCCTATGCACAATGCTTACCAGGGAGCAGTCTTGGGAGACAGAACCTCTCAGAAGTCAGAAGAGCAGAACTAGACAGAAGGACTACTGTAATGCTGTGCAACCAAGATCCCAGCTAAATCTTACATGGAGCTCTGCAACTGGGATCACCCTTCAGGGTTGTTCCAAATTTAGGCAAAGGACCAGGCCTTTGTATCCCCACATCAGCTTTTAATCTCTGATCACTCTTGGAAAGGTGAACAGCCTTGAATGAAGCATTTTCCTGTTACTGTGGTGTTGGAGAAGACTCTTGAGAGTCCCTTGGACTGCAAGGAGATCCAACCAGTCCATCCTTAAGGAGATCAGTCCTTGGTGTTCACTGGAAGGACTGATGTTGATGCTGAAACTACAATACTTTGGCCACCTGATGTGATGAGCTGACTCATTGGAAAAGACCCTGACACTGGGAAAGATTGAGGGCAGGAGGAGAAGGGGATGACAGAGGATAAGATGGTTGGATGACATCACCGACTCAAGGACATGGGTTTGGGTGGGCTCCAGGAGTTGGTGATGGACAGGGAGGCCTGGTGTGCTGCAGTTCATGGGGTTGCAAAGAATCGGACACGACTGAGCGACTGAACTGAACTGAACTGAACTGAAGAGAGGAATAGAGCTGCAAACAATCAGTGATCAAAATTATAGGCTTGGCAGCTGGAGGACGGGTACCTAATGGCTGAGAGGGAATCTGGGTGAAACACCACCAAATCTGCCACCCTATCATTCATAACATTTATGAACCCTATCTCTCCCAGGAATCTAATTCTCATTCCTCAAATTTTTATTGTCCAGCTGGAACTTGCTGGTGCAATTATAGCTTTATCTCCACCTGTATAATTTATAAATTACATTACTTTCTATTTATTCATTTATTTTTGGCTTCTTTTTTCCCCCTTTCTTGTTCTCTCTCTATTCTGTATATTTGGATTTCAGACACTGAAGGAAAAGAAGCCAGATCTAAATGGAATGTGGTACAGAATTACATATAATGTTGAACTTGAGCACTCACTGATCTTCAAAGAACTGTGTAGTCAAGAATACAAAAATTCGAACAAAATGTATGGATAAAAGGCTGAGAAAAACTTAAATATGTAATGTATATGAACATCAAGCCTAGTTCTGGGAACAAAAGAAAAACTTTCTTTTTTTAATGTCTTGCCTAAAGTGATATAAAGTATTTAAGTAAGGTCAGTTAGACCACCCATATAATTAGCTAGAACTAGTTTTTTATTCTTTTCATTGTATAATCATGAAAATGTTAATAACTGATATATAAGATATAACAAAATATTAACATCAAGCTCTTGAGAACATTTTATTAGACAATTTTAAGTGAAAAATACCTGCTCTTCTCCTTATATCAGAGGGAAAGCATTTAGCCTTTCAACATTAAGCATCATGTTAGCTGTAAGTTTTCATAGGTGCACTTTATCAGTTTGAGGAAGTTCTTTTGCATTTATAGTAGGCTGAGAGCTTTTATCATGACTATATTGCTGAATTTTTTCAAATGGTTTTACTGCATCTATTGGGATGGTCACATAATTTTTAATGTTGGTCTCTCAATAGTGTGAATTTTATTAATTAGAACTTTTATACAAACCTTGCATTCCTAGGACAAACCTGGCTGTGACCTAGTATTTTTTTTATTTAAATTGCCTTATTAAATTTGCTAAACTACGTTTAAGGATTTTACATCTGTGTTCAAGAAATGATAAGTGTTTCTGGCTCGTCAATTTTCTGGATATGTTTGTTCAGTTCAGTTCAGCCTCTCAGTCATGTCCGACTCTTTGCAACCCCATTGACTGCAGCATGCCAGGCCTCCCTGTTCATCACCATCTCCTGGAGTTTACCCAAACTCATGTCTATCGAGTCAGTGATACCATCCAGTCATCTCATCCTCTGTTGTCCTCTTCTCCTCCTGCCCTCAATCTTTCCCAGCATCAAGGTCTTTTCCAATGAGTCAACTCTTCCCATCAGGTGGCCAAAGTATTAGAGTTTCAGCTTCAGGATCAGTCCTTCCAGTGAACACTCAGGACTGATCTCCTTTAGGATGGACTGATTGGATCTCGTTGCAGGCCAAGGGACTCTCAAGAGTCTTCTCCAACACCACAGTTCAAAAGCATCAATTCTTTTGTGCTCAGCTTTCTTTATAGTCCAACTCTCACATCCATACATGACTACTGGAAAAACCATAGCCTTGACTAGATGGACCTTTGTTGGCAAAGTAGTGTCTCTGCTTTTTAATATGCTATCTAGGTTGGTCATAACTTTCCTTCCAAGGAGTAAGTGTCTTTTAATTTCATGGCTGCAGTCACCATCTGCAGTGATTTTGGAACCCCCCAAAAACAAATCTGTCACTGTTTCCACTGTTTCCCCATCTATTTCCCATGAAGTGATGGACCAGAGGCCATGATCTTAGTTTTCTGAATGTTGAGCTTTAAGCCAACTTTTTCACTCTCCTCTTTCACTTTTATCAAGAGGCTCTTTAGTTCTTCTTCACTTTCTGCCTTAAGGGTGGTGTCATCTGCATATTTGAGGTTGTTGATATTTCTCCTGGCAATCTTGATTCCAGCTTGTGTTTCATCCAGTCCAGCGTTTCTCATGATGTACTCTGCATATAAGTTAAATAAGCAGTGTGACAATATACAGTCTTGACGTACTCCTTTTCCTATTTGGAACCGGTCTGTTGTTCCATGTCCACTTCTAACTGCTGCTTCTTAAGAAGCATACAGATTTCTCAAGAAGCAGGTCAGGTGGTCTGGTTTTCCCATCTCTTCCAGAATATTCCACAGTTTATTGTGATCCACACAGTCAAAGGCTTTGGCATAGTCAATAATTCAGAAGTAGATGTTTTTCTGGAACTCTCTTGCTTTTTCGATGATCCAGCGGAGGTTGGCAATTTGATCTCTTGTTCCTCTGCCTTTTCTAAAACCAGCTTGAACATCTGCCAGGTTCATGTATTGCTGAAGCCTGGATTGGAGAATTTTGAGCATTACTTATTAACATGTGAGATAAGTGCAACTGTGCGGTAGTTTTAGCATTCTTTGGCACTGCCTTTCTTTGGGATTGGAATGAAAACTGATCTTTTCCAGTCCTGTGGGATATGTTTGTAAGAAACTGTTAATATTTCTTTTTAAAATGTTTGATTAAATTAATCTTCCAGTGTTCCTAGATCTTGGTGGAGACATTTAAAACTACTAATACAATTTTTAAAATAGATATAGAGCTATTCCAGAGAAGGCAATGGCACTCCACTCCAGTACTCTTGCCTGCAAAATCCTTTGGAGGGAGGATCCTGGTAGGCTGCAGTCCATGGGGTCGCTAAGATTCAGACATGACTGAGCGACTTCACTTTCACTTTTCACTTTCATGCATTGGAGAAGGAAATGGCAACCCATTCCAGTATTCTGGCCTGGAGAATCCCAGGGACAGAGGAGCCTGGTGGGCTGCTATCTGTGGGGTCACACAGAGTCGGACACGACTGAAGTGACTTAGCAGCAGCAGCAGCAGCATAGAGCTATTCAGTATACCTATTTCTTCTTGGATGAACTTTGATAATTGGTATCTTTCAAGGAGTTTTCTATTTCATCTAACTTATCAAGTTTTTGGCACCACAGTTGTTCATAATATTCCCTGTCATACGCTTAATGTATGTAAAACGCAGTGATGTTTCTGTTTTCACTACTAATACTGAAATTGGCACTTTCTCTTTTTCATCATACAGATAAGCTAGAGGTTTATGAATTTTACTGATCTTTAAAAAAACAAATCCTTTTTAATGTGTTGTTGGATTCTGATTGCTAGAATTTTGTTAAGGATTTTTGCATCTATGTTCATCAGTGATATTGGCCTGTAGTTTTCTTTTTTTGTGGGATCTTTGTAAGGTTTTGGTATTAGGGTGATGGTGGCCTCATAGAATGAGTTTGGAAGTTTACCTTCCTCTGCAATTTTTTGGAAGAGTTTGAGCAGGATAGGTGTAAGCTCTTCTCTAAATTTTTGGTAGAATTCAGCTGTGAAGCCGTCTGGACCTGGGCTTTTGTTTGCTGGCAGATTTTTGATTACAGTTTCAATTTCTGTGCTTGTGATGGGTCTGTTAAGATTTTCTATTTCTTCCTGGTCGAGTTTTGGAAAGTTGTACTTTTCTAAGAATTTGTCCATTTCTTCCACGTTGTCCATTTTATTGGCATATAATTGTTGATAGTAGTCTCTTATGATCCTTTGTATTTCTGTGTTGTCTGTTGTGATCTCTCCATTTTCGTTTCTAATTTTATTGATTTGATTTTTCTCCCTTTGTTTCTTGATGAGTCTGGCTAATGGTTTGTCAATTTTATTTATCCTTTCAAAGAACCAGCTTTTGGTTTTGTTGATTTTTGCTATGGTCTCTTTTGTTTCTTTTGCATTTATTTCTGCCCTAATTTTTAAGATTTCTTTCCTTCTACTAACCCTGGGGTTCTTCATTTCTTCCTTTTCTAGTTGCTTTAGGTGTAGAGTTAGGTTATTTATTTGACTTTTTTCTTGTTTCTTGAGATGTGCCTGTATTGCTATGAACTTTCCCCTTAGGACTGCTTTTACCGTGTCCCACAGGTTTTGGGTTGTTGTGTTTTCATTTTCATTCGTTTCTATGCAAATTTTGATTTCTTTTTTGATTTCTTCTGTGATTTGTTGGTTATTCAGCAGCGTGTTTTTCAGCCTCCATATGTTGGAATTTTTAATAGTTTTTCTCCTGTAATGGAGATCTAATCTTACTGCATTGTGGTCAGAAAAGATGCTTGGAATGATTTCTATTTTTTTGAATTTACCAAGGCTAGATTTATGGCCCAGGATGTGATCTATCCTGGAGAAGGTTCCGTGTGCGCTTGAGAAAAAGGTGAAATTCATTGTTTTGGGATGAAATGTCCTATAGATATCAATTAGGTCTAACTGGTCTATTGTATCGTTTAAAGTTTGTGTTTCCTTGTTAATTTTCTGTTTAGTTGATCTATCCATAGTTGTGAGTGGGGTATTAAAGTCTCCCACTATTATTGTGTTATTGTTCATTTCTCCTTTCATACTTGTTAGCATTTGTCTTACATACTGCGGTGCTCCCGGGTTGGGTGCATATATATTTATAATTGTTATATCTTCTTCTCCTAGAGGAGAACATAGGCAAAACACTCTCTGACATACATCACAGCAGGATCCTCTATGACCCACCTCCCAGAATATTGGAAATAAAAGCAAAAATAAACAAATGGGATCTAATTAACCTTAAAAGCTTCTGCACATCAAAGGAAACTATTAGCAAGGTGAAAAGACAGCCTTCAGAATGGGAGAAAATAATAGCAAATGAAGCAACAGACAAACAACTAATCTCAAAAATATATAAGCAACTCCTACAGCTCAACTCCAGAAAAATAAATGACCCAATCAAAAAATGGGCCAAAGAACTAAATAGACATTTCTCCAAAGAAGACATACAGAGGGCTAACGAACACATGAAAAGATGCTCAACATCACTCATTATCAGAGAAATGCAAATCAAACCCACTGTGAGGTACCATTTCACACCAGTCAGAATGGCTGCGATCCAAAAGTCTACAAATAATAAATGCTGGAGAGGGTGTGGAGAAAAGGGAACCCTCTTACACTGTTGGTGGGAATGCAAACTAGTACAGCCACTATGGAGAACAGTGTGGAGAGTCCTTAAAAAACTGGAAATAGAACTGCCTTATGATCCAGCAATCCCACTGCTAGGCATACACACTGAGGAAACCAGAAGGGAAAGAGACACGTGTACCCCAATGTTCATCGCAGCACTGTTTATAATAGCCAGGACATGGAAGCAACCTAGATGTCCATCAGCAGATGAATGGATAAGAAAGCAATGGTACATATACACAATGGAGTATTACTCAGCCATTAAAAAGAATACATTTGAATCAGTTCTAATGAGGTGGATGAAACTGGAGCCTATTATACAGAGTGAAGTAAGCCAGAAGGAAAAACATCAATACAGTATACTAACGCATATATATGGAATTTAGAAAGATGGTAACAATAACCCTGTGTACGAGACAGCAAAAGAGACACTGATGTATAGAACAGTCTTATGGACTCTGTGGGAGAAGGAGAGGGTGGGAAGATTTGGGAGAAAGACATTGAAACATGTAAAATATCATGTAAGAAACGAGTTGCCAGTCCAGGTTCGATGCACGATACTGGATGCTTGGGGCTAGTGCACTGGGATGACCCAGAGAGACGGTATGGGGAGGGAGGAGGGAGGAGGGTTCAGGATGGGGAACACATGTATACCTGTGGCAGATTCATTTTGATATTTGGCAAAACTAATACAATTATGTAAATTTTAAAAATAAAATAAAATTAAAAAAAATAAAAATAAAAAAACAAATCCTTCATTTCTCTGTTTTCTATTTCATTGATTTCTCCTCTTATCTGTTTTATTTTAATCCTTATAGATATGATAGGTACACTTCAGTTCACTTTTTCTAGTATCTTAATATAAAAGCTAAGAGAAATGATGTCAGATTTTTTAATATTCATTTTAATATTTTAATTTCTCTCTTAGGAATTGCTTTAACTATTAATATGTCAAATTTTAGTTAAAAATATTTTGTAATTTTCCTTGTGTATCTCCATTGACCATGGATTATTTAGAAGTATTTACTTAATTTATACATATTTGATGAATTTTTCAGTTCTGTTTCTGTTACTGATTTTTTTTAAATATAATTCTGTTTTGGCAGGAATTCATACTTTGTATAATTTCACTACTCTTTATTAAGAGTTTTTCCTTGTACCTATATAGTCTACTTTGGTGAATGTCCAATATATACTTGAAAAATGTGTGTTTTGTTGTTGTAGAGTGTTTGGTTTGCTTGACCTAGTTGAGAGTATTGCTCAAATTATCTATACACTTAATCTCCTCTTTCAATTAATAAGATGACTTTAATAATTGAAATCCATAATTATATTCTTGGATTTTGGGATTTCTAATTGGATTAAAATAATTTTTTAAATATGCTTTGAAACTAATAATTAGATTCTTACACATCTTACACATTTCCTTTTGGTAAATCAAAAATGCACTAAATATCACATTTTATCTTTTGAATTATTCCTTGTTAATAAATCTACTTTAAACTATAATTGGTTTTTAAATTAGTTAATAGAATAAAGGGGAAGATGTGCCTTTAGAATGTCTTTTATCACTAGCTATCTTTAAGTGTTCTGTATTTGTTCACAAGAATTTGTGCTACTGTCTAGAATTGTTTGTTTTTAACCTAAAGCACTTTAGTATTGTTCTGTTAGCTACAAATCCTCTCAGTTTTTGTTCATCTGGGAGAGTCTTTATTTCAACTTGATTTTGTAAATGATAAATTTGCTGAATATAGAATTCTTGCTTGACAGTTATTTTGTGTGTGTGAACTTTAAATATATTATCTCCTTGCCTCTGGCCTCAGGTATTTCTTCTGAGAAGTCAGCTGTTCATCTTCTTGGGCTTCTCTTGTAAATAATATGCTGTTTTTCTCTTTCTGCTTTCAATATTTTCTCCTTACTTTTTATTATCAGCAATTTTTTAAGTGATGAATCTTTGCAGGTCTATTTTGATCTTACTTGGAGTTTGTTTGTTTCTTTCAAAAAATTTGGTAAGTTTTTAATCATTATTTCTTTCAAAATTTTTTCTCTCTCCTCTCCTGACACTCTTCTTACACATATGTTGTCCCTCTACTCTTCTTTGAGCTTTTTTCATTTTTCTTCTTTTTTCCCCTATTTTTTGGTGCATAATCTCATTCAATTTAATTTCAAGTTTGCTAATTATTTCTTTTACCAGTTCAAATATACTGTTGAGTCCCTCTATTAAGTTTTTATTTCACCCACTGAACTTTTCAACTCTAGAGTTCACATTTAATTATTTTTTATTTCGATTTATTTATTGATACCTTCTACTTGATGCAGCATTGTCATACCTTCCTTTACTCCTTTAATCATTCTTTTCTTTACTTCTGCAATTATGTATTCAACAACTTCTTTGCAGTCTTTTGATGTTAAAAGTAACATATAGTTCCTCTTACAGGCATATTTTTTTTTTCCTGCCTTTCCCCCACCCCGGTGTATGGGTCATATTTCCCAATTTACTGATCAGTCTCACTTTTTTTTTTTTTTTGTAGAAACTGGACATTTTAGATAACATATTGTAGCAACTCTAGGTATTCTTTGGGTACTGTCTCTCCTTCTGGATTTATTATTACAATTTACTTGTTTATTTGTTCAGTGGCTGGCTGGATTATTTTACTGACGTTTTTTCATGTCCCCTAACCCCACAATATAAGACCCTGAAAATTCTCCTCAGAGGGTCACAGTGTTCAATATGCCCACAGTCACCATGGCATGCCAGTATTGCTGGTAGGGCTCTCTTTTACTTTCTCCCTGACTCCACCTATCTGTGAAATGCCACTAATTTCCCTTCTGGACAAATTTTCTATTATTTCCAGTAAGGCCCTGGAGCAAAATTAGTCTTCAAACTAAGGCAGTCAAATCTGTCTCCTTTGAGGAAATAGTTTCTGATATTGGATCATAAGAGACTACTGTCAGCAACTCTATGCCAATAAAATGGACAACTTGGAAGAAATGGACAAATTATTAGAAAAGTATAACCTTCCAAAACTGAACCAGGAAGAAACAGAAAATTTTAACAGACCCATCCAAGCATGAAAATCAAAATTAATCAAAAATCTTCCAACAAACAAAAGCCTAGGACCAGATGGCTTCACAGGTGAATTCTACCAAAAATATAGAGAAGAACTAACACCTATCTTTCTCAAACTCTTCCAGAAAATTGCAGAGGAAGGTAAACTGCCAAACTCATTCTATGAGGACACCATCACCCTAATACCAAAGCCAGATGCCACACACACACACAAAAGCAAAAACAAAAATAAAACTACAGGCCAATATCACTGATGAACATAGATGCAAAAATCCTAGCTGTTTTATTGCAGAGTTTCCTCCTGAAAAATAGCAGGTGAATAGTATAAGATATCTTCATTGGAGCCACCAATCTCCTCCCAATTGTTTTTCATTAAAACCTCAACTGCTCTTGAGAGAGCACTTAGATTTAAACTTCTCCATATTCTCTTGTTAAAGAAGCCAGTTTCTTTGAGGTGAAATTAGAAACTATCTGTTTTACATCCTGCTTTTACCCAAAGGTAAAATCTCTTAAACCATTGCGGATGAACAATGGAAAGCTTCTCTCTTAGTAACATCTTTGTTTTAAGAGTAGAGTCAGTGTAGAGGAAGGCTACAGTCTACATCTCTCTGAGTTTACCTCTCATGTGAATCCACTACTTCACAAACTGGAGGAAGAGCTATGACTCTTCCACACTCATGCCACACTCAAAGTAGAGCCTACATTCCACAAGTGAAGGTCACAAAGAAGGAAGCCCCCTCCTCTAGGCTGCAGATGCATGTGATTTAGCCTCAGCTATCAGTGTTTATGGGCAAGATCAGAGATGCTGAAGTCATGCCTGTCTTGGGAAGAAAGACCTCTGACTGGGAGCTGGAAAGAGGAATGTTCTGCTTCTTGGCTAGAGCAGTCTGGAATGGAGTCTCATTATTGCTGATCTGGGAGAGAGAAGAGAGGGAATGATCTTGGCTCAAATATCACAGACTTTTGTCTTTTCTATTGAATGAACATGGACTTGGGCAAACTCCGGGAAATGGTGAGGGACAGCAAAGTATGGCCTGCTGAAGTCCATGGGCTCATGAAGAGTTGAACATGACTTGGTGACTGAACAACAAAAAACAACTGAATTTTCATATATTTTCCTGAATAGATGTTCCTTCCTTTTCTGTTTGCCCACAGTACTACTTCCAGAGGGTGTAAATGGTTGCTTTTACAAATAATTTCCATGAGTTTCACTGGAGATTAGGTTATCAAAACCCCCAATGTTCTTAAGCTGGGAATTAATCCTTTCATTTTGAAAAGAATTTTGGGGGTATAGAGATATAGGTTTGGAGAAGGAAATGGCAGCCCACTCCAGTGTTCTTGCCTGGAGAATCCCAGGGACAGCGGAGCCTGGTGGGTTGCTGTCTCTGGGGTTGCACAGAGTCGGACACAACTGAAGCGACTTAGCAGCAGCAGCAGAGATATAGGTCAACAGTTGTTTTTGTTTTGTTACATCAAAAATAACGTTCCATTATCTTTTGGTTTGTGTGGCTGACTTGTGTGTTTACTCCTTTGTAAGTCATAGCTCTTATTTCTGGCTAATGATTTTTCTTTATCAAACATTTTCATCAATTTGATTATGATATTCCCAGAGCAGTTTCTTTTCCAACATTTCTGCTTGAAGTTTGTTGAGCTTCTTGGATCTCTGAACATACAGTTAGCATCAAATTTTTTAAAAATGCCATTATTTAAAAATTTTCCTGCCTCTCCACTTCTCAGATTACATAAATACTGGATTTACTGATAATGTTACATGAAAAATATGAAATTCTGTTCATGGTCTTCTTTCTCTTTGCATCTTCACTAATTTTACCTCATGAAGTATTCAGTCTGCTCTTAATCAAATTTGGTTTATTTTTCGTTTCATTTTGCATGTTTTTTAATATCTCAGGCAGTTTGGATGGATTTTTTTTTAATTTTATTTTTAAACTTTACAATATTGTATTAGTTTTGCCAAATATTGAAATGAATCCATCACAGGTATTCATGTGTTCCCCATCCTGAACCCTCTTCCCTCCTCCCTCTCCATACCATCCCTCTGGGTCGTCCCAGTGCACCAGCCCCAAGCATCCAGTATCGTGCATTGAACCTGGACTGGCAACTCGTTTCATACATGATATTTTACATGTTTCAATGCCATTCTCCCAAATCTTCCCACCCTCTCCCTCTCCAACAGAGTCCGAAAAGAAGAAGTAAACTCTCACTGTTTGTAGATGACATGATCCTCTACATAGAAAACCCTAAAGACTCCACCAGAAAATTACTAGAATTAATCAATGATTATAGTAAAGTTGCAGGATATAAAATCAACACACAGAAATCCCTTGCATTCCTATACACTAATAATGAGAAAACAGAAAGAGAAATTAAGGAAACAATTCCATTCACCATTGCAACAGAAAGAATAAAATACTTAGGAATATATCTACCTAAAGAAACTAAAGACCTATATATAGAAAACTATAAAACACTGGTGAAAGAAATCAAAGAGGACACTAATAGATGGAGAAATATACCATGTTCATGGATTGGAAGAACAAATATAGTGAAAATGAGTATACTACCCAAAGCAATTTATAGATTCAATGCAATCCCTATCAAGCTACCAACGGTATTCTTCACAGAGCTAGAACAAATAATTTCACAATTTGTATGGAAATACAAAAAACCTCGAATAGCCAAAGCTATCTTGAGAAAGAGGAATGGAACTGGAGGAATCAACCTACCTGACTTCAGGCTCTACTACAAAGCCACAGTTATCAAGACAGTATGGTACTGGCACAAAGACAGAAATATTGATCAATGGAACAAAATAGAAAGCCCAGAGATAAATCCACATATATATGGACACCTTATCTTTGACAAAGGAGGCAAGAATATACAATATACAATATACAATATACAATGGATTAAAGACAATCTCTTTAACAAGTGGTGCTGGGAAATATGGTCAACCACTTGTAAAAGAATGAAACTAGAACACTTTGTAACACCATACACAAACTAAACTCAAAATGGAAGATGCCCTGGAGGTGGGCATGGCGACCCATTCCAGTATACTTGCCTGGAGAATCCCATGGACAGAAGAGCCTGAGGTCTACAGACTATGGGGTTGCAAAGAGTGGAACACGACTGAAGCAACTTAGCATTCACACAGATTCCAATACTATCATCTTAGGCATGATTCTTTTCTGTTACTATTGATTGATTTTCCTTTCTCCTGGTTACTGGTTATTCTCCTGCCTCTATGCATGCTTGCTAATTTTTCACATTGTGGATTACAGTTTACTGCTCCCTTTAGGTCCAGTCATTTTTTTCTTATACCATGATACCTTGATACCATATGGTACATTTCAGTGACACTGCAGTACCTTTCAAGGTGTTTAGGTTTTGTTTGCTCTAGTAAGTAGTTAAATTACTAAACCTTATTTCTAGACTCCTAAGCTTGGTTTTATTCTTTGTTAGAACACAGCTATTTTAGTTTTTACCTTAAGCCCAGGATATTCAAAAACAAATATATATGTTTTTTCCAAGTCTTGATTATTTTACAGTCTCAACTGAATGTTTAAGGAGCTTGGGGAGGGCTCTGTATCTCAATGAGCTAGACAACCAGTGCCTTTCATCACTTCATAATTTCTGTTATTTCTCTCTGTTCTTGGTCCCTTGCACCAGTGACTATCTACTAACTTCCTATTAACTTCCTAGCTTCCTCAGCACATCTGCAAATTTTCCCTGTGTCAGAAACATGGGGCATACTCTGCAGATTTCTGAGACCTCTCTTGGCATTCTCTTCTCTCCAGCATCTCTCCTATCAATTACAACCACTTTAGTTGCCCTAAACTACAATATTCTCCCTCAACTCAGTGAGGCTGTTGTACTCTGGTTGGACTTCAACTTACAGCACTGTGGGAGAGAAGGTCTCCTGAGTCAGAAATGCTGACTCCATGAAAGCCTCACCTTGCTTGTTCTCCTCTCTTCAGATTTATAGTCACTCCCTGCCTGTGGTCCAAAGCCTGGAAATATCTTTTCTGAAATTTAATGCTGTCTAACTGAAAAGACAAGTCTGGCTCCATTTAACATATAATAGCTGTAATAGGAATTTTTAACCCTTCAATTTTAAATAAAACTTTCTATCTTTATTTCTTTGAAAATAAACTAAATATTCATAATAATTTTGAAAAAATTATTTTTCTGCAACTATGATGTGAAGCATTGCTTATTTGCATAAAAATAACATCAGACAAATCTTTTATTCAAAAGCACCTTAAAGTTTCTAGAGAGCATATGATTTAGCTTAGATTAGCTTTTTTGAAAAGTCTGAAAATGACATCAACTGTTACTATCATAAACAACTTAAATATATTTATATTTATTAAATATTCTAATGATATGCCACCTACAAAATTAACCTAATAATGAGCTTCTTCTTTCTAATGCATTACAATGATTCAGTAAATTTTAATTATATTTTTAATGAATGAATGAATCTAATTTCAACTACATTTTTACAAGTGAAAGGTAAAGCACTTATGAAAGGTAAATTGTTTGTGCACTGGGCCAACTAGTAAATCATTTTTATATCATACTGACTGTTTTCTAGGTGTTTTCGTACTATTTTAACCAACAGTGAGTCAAGCTATACTTCTCCATGTGCACAATAGTAATGTAAAAAATTATCACAGATAGAGAAACTCACAGACAAGGGTAATTCTTTGACTTTATCATGAAGAGAAACAACAATGTAAGAATAACTGTTATGTGTAGGAGAACATTAAGTGTGTTAAGAGAGTGCACTTGTTTTCTTTTTTAATATGATTG
Organism: Bos indicus; assembly: GCF_029378745.1. NCBI lineage: Eukaryota > Metazoa > Chordata > Mammalia > Artiodactyla > Bovidae > Bos > Bos indicus. The sequence continues at coordinate 21,242,527 of NC_091776.1, read as the reverse complement.
AGGGCAGGCACTGCATTTCTCAGTATATTCCCAAAACTAACTGGCAGCCTCATAGAACTGCATTAAAGCAAAGGTCAAGTAATGATGACAAGATTCTTTCCATTTCATTTTGCCAAAGTTTGACATAGCTGCAATTTATGTGATGTCACCAACCATCAATCAATCACCCATGCAATGCCAAATGAAGAGATGAAATGGCTAAGTAAATATATCATTTTAAAAATACAGGTGGGAAAGGCAATAAAATCAGCTACTAGGCTGTATATTGAAAATATGTGGCACAAATACTCTTTTACCTGAAGCACTTGTATTTTAAGCACACAAAGCAATGAAGCATTAACAGTTTTCCTTTGCCTGAAAAATACACTTAGTACTTTAATCTCAGTGGTGTGTTTCTAACACACCACTGTTCAGTTCAGTTTAGTTCAGGTGCTCAGTTGTGTCTGACTCTTTGCAACGCCATGGACTGCAGCATGCCAGGCCTCCCTGTCCATCACCAACTCCTAGAGTTTACTCAAACTCATGTCCATTGAGTCAGTGAGGCCATCCAAACATGTCATCCTCTGCATCCCTTCTACTTCCACCTTCAATATTTCCCAGCATCAGAGTCTTTTGAAATGAGTCAGCTCTTCGCATCAGGTGGCCAAAGTATTGGAGTTTCAGCTTCAGCATCAGTCCTTCCAATGAATATTTAGGATTGATTTCCTTTAGGATGGACTGGTTGGATCTCTTGCAGTCTAAGGGACTCTCAAGAGTCTTTTCCAACATGACAGTGCAAAAGCATCAATTCTTTGGTGCTCAGCTTTCTTTATAGTCCAACTCTCACATCCATACGTGACTACTGGAAAAACCATAGCCTTGACTAGACAGACCTTTTTTGGCAAAGTAGTGTCTCTGCTTTTTTATATGCTGTCTAGGTTGGTCATAAAATTTTTTTCAAGGAGCAAGCGTCTTTTAATTTCATCACTGCAGTTGCCATCTGCAGTGAATTTGGAGCCCCCCAAAACAAAATCTATCACTGTTTTCAGGTTTTCCCCATCTACTTGTGAAAAAGTGATAGGACAAGATGCCATGATAGTTTTCTGAATGTTAAGATTTAAACCAACTTTTTCACTCTCCTCTTTCACTTTCATCAAGAGTCTCTTTAGTTCTTCTTCAATTTCTGCCATAAGGGTGGTGTCATCTGTATATCGGAGGTTATTGATATTTCTCCTGGCAATCTTGATTCCAGATTGTGCTTCATCCAGACCAGCATTTCTCATGATGTACTCTGCATATAAGTTAAATAAACAGGGTGAAAATATACAGCCTTGATGTACTCCTCCTTTCCTGACTTAGAATGGTTCTGTTGTTCCATTTCCAGTTCTAACTGTTGCTTCCTGATCTGCATACCAATTTCTCATGAGGCAGGTCAAGTGGTCTGGTATTCCCATCTCCTTAAGAATTTTCCAGAGTTTGCTGTGGTTCACACAGCCAAAGGCTTTAGCATAGTCAATAAAGCAGAAATCGATGTTTTCTGGAACTCTCTTACTTTTTCTATGATCCAATGGATGTTGGCAATTTGATCTCTGGTTCCTGTGTCTTTTCTAAAACCAGCTTGAACTTCTGGAATTTCATGGTTCATATACTGTTGAAGCCATGCTTAGAGAATTTTGAGCATTACTTTATTAGCGTGTGAGATGAGTGCAATTGTGTGATAGTTTGAGCATTCTTTGACATTGCCTTTCTTTGGGATTGGAATGAAAACTGACCTTTTCCAGACCTCTGGCCACTGCTGAGTTTTCCAAATTTGCTGGCATATTGAGTGCAGCACTTTCACAGCATGATCTTTCAGGATTTGAAATAGCTGAACTGGAATTCCATCACCTCCACTAGCTTTGTTCGTAGTGATGCTTTCTAAAGCCCACTTGACTTCACATTCCAGGATGTCTGGCTCTAGGTGAGTGATCACACCATCGTGATTATCTGGGTTGTGAAGATCTTTTTTGTACAGTTCTTCTGTGTATTCTTGCCACCTCTTCTCTATAGTTTCTGCTTCTGTTAGGTCCATAGCATTTCTGTCCTTTATTGAGCCACTGTTGTGTGAAATGTGTCCTTTGTATCTCTAATTTTTTTGAAGAGATCTCTAGTCTTTCCCGTTCTATTGTTTTCCACTATTTCTTTGCATTGATCACTGAGGAAGGCTTTCTTAACTCTCCTTGCTATTCTTTGGAACTCTGAATTTGAATGCATATATCTTTCCTTTTTTACTTTGCCTTTCACTTCTCTTCTATTCACAGCTATTTGTAAGGTCTCCTCAGACAGCCATTTTGCCTTTTTGCACTTCTTTTCCTTGGAGATGGTCTTGATCCCTGCCTCCTGCACAGTGTCATGAACCTCCGTCCATAGTTCTTCAGGCACTCTGTCTATCACATCTAATCCCTTGAATCTATTTCTCACTTTCACTGTATAAACGTATGGGATTTGATTTAAGTCATACCTGAATGGTCTAGTCGTTTTCTCTACTATCTTCAATTTAAGTCTGAATTTGGCAATAAAGAGATCATGGTCTGTGCCACAGTCACCTCTTGGTCTTGTTTTTGCTCACTGTATAGAACTTCTTCATCTTTGGCTGCAAAGAATATGATCAATCTGATTTTGGTATTGACCATCTGGTGATGTCCATGTGTAGAGTCTTCTCTTGTGTTGTTGGAAGAGGGTGTTTGCTATGACCAGTGCGTTCTCTTGGAAAAACTCTGTTACCTTTGCCCTATTTCATTCTGTACTCCAAGGCCAAATTTTCCTGTTACTCCTGTCAGTATACCACAGCCTCAATTAATTTTGTTTCCTAAGAAGACCTAAATTTTTTTTTTTAATATAAGGGGGCAAGAATCCCTTAGAAGAAATGGGGTAGCCATCACATTCAACAATAGAGTCAGAAATGCAGTACTTGGATGCAATCTCAAAAATGACAGAATGATCTCCGTCATTTCCAAGGCAAACCATTCAATATCAAGGTAATCCAAGTAAATGCCCTCACCAGTAATGCTGAAGAAGCTGAAGTTGAATGGTTCTAAGAAGATCTCCAAGACCTTGCAGAACTAACACCCCCAAAAGATGTCCTTTTCATTATAGGGGACTGGGGTGCAAAAGTAGAAAATCAAGAAACACCTGGAGTAACAGCAAATTTGGCCTTGGTGTACAGAATGAAGCAGGGCAAAGGATAATAAGAGTTTTTCCAAGAGAACACATGGTCATAGCAAAGACCCTCCTCTAACAAGACAAGAGAAGACTCTACACATGGACATCACCAGATGGTCAATACCAAAATCAAATATATTTTTTGCAGCCAAAGATTAAGAAGCTCTATACAGTCAGCAAAAACAAGACCAGGAGCTGACTGTGGCTAAGATCATGAACTCATTATTGACAAATTCAGACTTAAACTGAAGAAAGTAGGGAAAACCATTAGACCCTTCAGGTATGACCTAAATCTAATCCCTTATGATTATACAGTGGAAGTGAGAAATAGATTTAAGTGACCAGCTCTGACAGACAGAGTGCCTGATGAACAATGGATGGAGGTTCATGAAATTGTACAGGAGACAGGGATCAAGAGCATTCCAAAGAAAAAGAAATGCAGAAAAGCAAAATGGCTGTCTAGAGGAGGCCTCAAAAATAGCTATGAAAACAAAATAGCAAAATGCAAAGGAGAAAAGATACCCATTTGAATGTAGAGTTCCCAAGAATAGTAAGGAAAGATAAGAAAGCCTTCCTCAGTGATCAGTACAAAGAAATAGAGGAAAACAATAGAATGGGAAAGACTAGAGATCTCGTCAAGAAAATTAGAGATACTAAGGGCACATTTCATGCAACGATGGGCTCAAAAAAAGACAGAAATGGTATAGACCTAAACAGAAGCAGAAGCTATTAGGAAGAGGTGGCAAGAATACACAGAAGAACTGTATAAAAAAGACCTTCATGACCCAGATAATCATGATGGTATCATCACTCACCTATAGCTAGACGTTCTGGAATGTCAAGTCAAGTGGGCCTTAGGAAGCATCACTACAAAGAAAGCTAGTGGAGGTGATGGAATTCCAGTTGAGCTATTTCAAATCCTAAAAGATGATGCTGTGAAAGTGCTGCACTCAATATGCCAGCAAATGTGGAAAACGCAGCAGTGGCCACAGGACTGAAAAAGGTCAGTTTTCATTTCAATCCCAAAGAAAGGCAATGCCAAAGAATGCTCAAACTATCACACAATTGCACTCATCTCAAAGCTCAACATTCAGAAAACTAAGATTATGGTCTCTGGTCCATCACTTCATGGCAAATAGATGGGGAAATAGTGCAAACAGTGACAGATTTTATTTTGGGGGGCTCCAAAATCACTGCAGATGGTGACTGCAGCCATGAAATTAAAAGACGCTTGCTCCTAGGAAGAAAAGTTATGACCATTCTAGATAGCATATTAAAAAGCAGAGACACTACTTTGCCAACAAAGGTCTGTCTAATCAAGGCTATGGTTTTTCCAGTAGTCATGTATGGATGTGAGAGTTGAACTGTAAAGAAAGCTGAGCACCAAAGAATTGATGCTTTTGAACTGTGGTGTTGAAGACTCCTGAGATTCCCTTGAACTGCAAGGATATCCAACCAGTCCATCCTGAAAGAGATCAGTCCTGAATGTTCATTGGAAGGACTGATGTTAAAGCTGAATCTCTAATACTGGCCACCTGATGCAAAGAGCTGACTCATTGGAAAAGACCCTGATCCTGGGAAAGATTGAAGGCAGGAGGACAAGGGAACTACAGAGGATGAGATATTTGGATGGCCTCACTGACTCAGTGGACATGAGTTTGAGTAAATCCGGGTTTTGGCGATGTACAGGGAGGCCTGTCGTGCTGCAATCCATGGGGTCTCAAAGAGTTGGACATGACTGAGCAACTGAGCTGAACTCAATATTTCTTATTTTATTGGTAGGCTTTGGATAGCTGTGCTACAAACACTACTGGTTCCCTGATCCTTCATGAACTTGCTCTCAACCAGCATTTTTTTTTTTTCACAATAATCAGTCTAGATGAGATGAGGATAATGATAGCAATGATTTAAAAATTGTTTTCATGTATGTACTATATACCCAAAATACTTTTAAGAAACAGAACTCATAATTTCTAGATGGAGGATGCTACTATAACCTAGAAAATATCTTCTTAATTTCTCGAATTACTTGCCCTTCTGCAGTAAGATTCAAAACATTACTAAGAAGTTATTTAAAAATAAAATGAATGACTTTGTTTAATTATCTTCCCTCTAAGTAACAACAGATAGACGTAACAGACTCAGAAAGATATTGGTTGGCATGAAAAGATAAGAAAGGATTAACAGAAGATGAAAGAAATGGAGGGGCTGAACCAGACCGTAATGAAACTACATCAAACCATAACCACTAAAAGTGACACTAACTTCTAGAGAAGAAGACATATAAGTTAATATCAGAAATGTACTGTGATTTTGTATGTATAAAACTTGTAGTTTTATTCTTCCTTTAGGTTAAAATGAAAAATATATAAAATTTTACTGCATGGTATCTTTAAATTATTTTCTTACCAAATCCATTGAATTAACTTCATAATATTCAATTTTAAAATTTATCTACTTAATATATATGTGAAAAGATAGGTGCCTGTGTCTGATTTATCTACAGAAAATTGCAAACCAGTATTGATGGCCGAAGGGAGCAGAATGAACACCATGCCTTATAGGCTGGTTCCTTCTACACCTAGGTAATTAAGGAAGCCCAAGACAGAACTTAAGCCCAAGATACAATGCAATACCAGTTTGTGAGATGGTGTCCTGTAAGGCCTGCAAGTACATATACATTCACACCAACACTTATTAGAAAGAGAAGATGCTTTAAAACAAGTTTAGCAAGATATAAGATTGACTTCCTCTTCATGTTTTTTAAATATAGTTTAATGACACAAAAGAAATGCAACGACACAAGCATAGCCTCTGTCCCTTTTTAATTTTCTCAAGACTTTCTTTTTTTAAGACCCCATTGTTTTCACTTACTTTTCATAAAAGGGTCTTATTTTAACTAAGACAAATATTAACAAATAAATGTGATAATTTTCACATTCAGACTTTTGTGTTATGAATATTACACAGAAAGCTGATGACAAGGGTCTTGACTTTAGAAAAAAAAAAGAACAGATAAAACAAATTTTTTATACATTTTTTTTTGGCAAGTAATATAAAAGTGTATGCATATTTGGATTAAAAAAAATATGAGACATATCAGAAAGGACATGATTTGATCTGTGAAGTCTTTGTTCATTGGTCAGAAAGAATAAAAAAGGAAATAAAGCTAGCAGTATAAATCACTTCCTCAAAATGTACCGAGATAGTTTCTAGTATTTTTACATTTTCCTCATAAATGTTTATCAAAATTTATGTGAAAGAAGCCCTGTAAATGGCAAGCCCTGATGAAAATAGGTTTCATTTTCTTATTATATATTTTCATCAAAAACAAAGAGGGTAGAAATAAGAAAAGCAATTAAAGACTAAACAAATTAATTAATTTCTATGAAAGTTTATAACTATCATTTAAATTAAAATAACTTGTGAATAAGTATAATATTTCATTTGTTGTTCACTTTTTATATGCCTCAAGAAGTTTTAAAAGGGAAAAAATTACATAATGTTTATGATCCATATAATAAACATTTCTTGAATAATACCTGATGCTAACCACTATATTAGATACCTGAAGTCCCAAAACGGACAAAAAAAATAAAAAATAAAAACAGTTCCACTGCCTAAGAATCACAACCCACTGGGAGAAGACAGAAACAAACAAATCATTAGTTTAAAAGAGGCAAATGCAAAAAAAAAAAAAAAAAAAGAGGCAAATGCTATATTGGTATGAATGGATTATAATACAGCAGCATGATAGAATATGCTTTCCAGCATGATATGAAAATATTCATTTCTTCAATAAGTTATATATCTCAATTTGTTCAGGAATATAATGTCTAACAATAATTTTTTTTGGCAAAACCAATACAATATTGTAAAGTAAAAAAAAAAATAATAAAAAAATTAAAAATAAAATAAAAAGCAAATAATAATAATAACAATTTTAATATGGAAAAGTCACAATTGACTTTAAAGTGCTAATCTAAGAAAAAAACATTCTTTTTATTCCATGAGGAAAGTAGGTAATATTAATGCTAAGGGCCATATTTTAAATTTTCAAAAAACCTTAGTGTGTTTTCTACATGACAGCAGTCATGCAGAGTCCTAGTGCTATTTAAGCTCTGTGCTCAGGAAACTATTTGCATAGATGGAACCTAAGGAGGCTACTATGGATATTCATGTTTAGAGATGTTACAGATTGTGATGTCTAAAATCAGAAGGATCAACTATATGTGTTTGATATTGTGTACAAACAAAACTACAGGTGTCTTATTGGCTTATTTTCCACATCATCTGGTTAATTTACTCAGACCTCTCCTCTAAAACATTTGAAGTGACAATATGCCATATGATCATTCACATAGTAAATACCATTATAAAAAGTATGTGCCTCTGAAATGCAAAAATTTTGCATGTGTGAATTCATTTTATTTTTCAAATTTTAGATAAAAATGGACATTTTTGATATTACCATTTTTGCATCAGATTTCTACATTAGTGGACTGACAAGTGACTAATTGCATTCCTACATAAAATATCCAGAGCTCATTTAAGGAAATATCAAGTGATTTCAGAGATTTTGATAACTTTGTACTTATTATTCCTGATACTGTTTCCTGAAGAAGGTGGTCATAAATGCACATGGATGTGAAACTGCGTGTCATCTCATGATCCACTCTTTCATCTACTATTAAAAAAAAATTTGTTCAAAGTGAGGAATATCAATCACTCATGATTTAAATGAGGAAATACACATTTTACTTCATTCAATTTTATTTTTATGACAATGAGAATTCCTTTTTATTAGATTTTTGTTGGTGATAACATCATACACAAATGCATTCTTGGAGCAATTAATGTGTTCATGGGTCATTTGTATGAAAAAAGATTTCATTCTTTCATAATACAAAATTCGTATCATTGAACTTAAATGAATAAGAGTAGTGTGAATTTAATGTGAACTGACTGAGCTTGCTTAATCTATATTTCACAATATAGATTATAGCATTTTACACATGTGAGAGTCTGGAATGACCCCAAATCAAAGGATCTGGTGTTTATGTTTCTCATAAGACAGTGTTTCATGTAAAAAAATTCTCCCTACAAACTGAACGTGAGAACCCTGGATCAATATTCCCCTAGAAGGAAAAATGCCATGCATATCATTAGCATTATCTCTTCTGCCATCACCTGTCACTGATTTGTAGCCTAGATTAGTGGTTTTATAGTCACAAAGCCACAAAGTACCAGTGGTATGTGACTAGTAACAAAAATAAGCCTTTTGACTAGAAAGGAACATTCTAGTGAAATAAGGATGTGCACACAAAATGTGCAGAGTTGCTCACCTCAGAATGGGTAGCACATTAATACGTCTGTCAAGGTCAATATTATGACTCAAGAGATGAAATGCTATATTTTATTTTTCTGTATCTAAATTTAAAATAACAGAATCTTACAAGGAACAACAGACTGGTGCAAAATTTGGAAAGGAATACAAGGCTGTATATTGTTATGTTGTTTATTTAACCTATAAGCAGAGTACATCATGCAAAATGCTGGGCTGGATAAATCACAAGCTGGAATCAAGATTGCTGGGAGAAGTATCAGCCTCAGATATGCAAATGATAGTACTCTAATGGCAGAAAGTGAAGAGGAACTAAAGAGCCTCTTGATGAAAGTGAAAGAGGAGAGTGAAAAAGCTGGCTTAAAATTCAACATTCAAAAAATAAGATCATGGTCTCCTGTCCCATCACTTCATGGTAGATAGATGGGGAAAAAGTGGAAGCACTGACAGATTTCATTTTGGGGGGCTCCAAAATCACTGTGGACAATGACTGGAGACATGAAATGAAAAGATGCTTGCTCCTTGGAAGGAAAGCTATGACAAACCTTGATAGTGTATTAAAAGGCAAAGACATCACTTTGCCAACAAAGGTCTGCGTAGTCAAAGCTATGGTTTCTCCAGTAGTCATGCATGGATGTGAGAGTTGGACCATGATGAAGGTTGAGCAACAAAGAATTAATGCCTTTGAATTGTGGTGCTGGAGATGACTCTTATGGTGCTGGAGATGACTCTTAGAAAGCAAGGAGATCAAACTAGTGCATCCTAAAGGAAATCAGTCCTGAATATTCATTGGAAGGACTGATGCTGAAGCTGAAACTCCAATACTTTGGCCACTTGAAGTGAAGAGCTGGCTCACTGGAAAAGACCTTGAGGCTGGGAAAGATTGAAGGCAAAAGGAGAATGAAGATTGAAGGCAAAAGATTGAAGGAAAAAGGGAAGCAGAAAATGAGATGGTTAGACATCATCACTGACTCAGTGGACATAAATCTGAGCAAACTCTGGGAGACAGTAAAGGCAGAGAAGCCTGGCATGCTGCAGTCCATCACGTTGCAAAGAGTTGGGCATGACTAGAGGTTGAACAACAACAACAACAAACTTGAGATTATTAAAATTCCAAGATGTCTTCATTAGTTTGACTTATGTATTTTGTTGTATAATTATTTAAAAAAGAGAAGAAGAAGAAAAAAAATAGAATAAGATGGGGGGAAAAAAGATATTCACCATGTACCTGGAAAACATAATATACCATAAATGTTTTCTATTTTTTTTTCCTTACAGTAGTCATCAATTACTAGCAAAGATATAGGAACTTGCCAAATCAAGGCTGTAAAACTTTGTAAGAATTACAAACAATTCATGAAATAAGCTGTATGTTAATTAGGCATTAAAAGTAGCAATTTCTTATATACAGTTTCCTTCCAACGATCTCAGGAGCTTTATTTTAAAGAATAAAATACAAAATTAAATTTGTTGAGTTATTACTATTTGCCAGGGACTATTCTAAGTGTTGGAGATATAGAAGAAAATAAGATATCCCTAATCTGGGGCCCCTTGAGGCTTACAGTTTAGTGGGATAAATGATAATACACTAACTAATAAATAAATAAAATAAACAAATAAATGACATATATTGTTTGCCTATGTGGATAATAGTACATAGTTCTTTGGTTGCTGAGAAGAAATATTCTCAAATTTATGGTAGCCAAAAGAAGTACTAAGGAAATCAGAGAATATGGATTAGAAAAATGACAAGGGGGCAGTTGTAATTTTAAGATGATCATGCAGTTTCCCTGGAATGGTAATATTTGTGCCAAAACCCAAAAAAGACAAAAGAGCAATCTTTGAAAATATTTGGTACCACCATTTTAGTGAATGCAGAAGCTTGGATCTGGCTTGGAATCTGTTTGGCAATTTCCAGGAGCCAGCTGGAGTCTGAGTAATGCAGTGAGGTGAGGGCCAGGGGGAGCAGCACCAGTTCTAAGAAGTAAGGGAGGGAAGGTTTGTTAGGGTCCCTTCCCACAATAACAACTTTAGCTTTTAGCTTAGAGAAATAAATACCTTCTGAAGAAAAATTACCCAAATTACCAAAATTCTGAAAGACTGGAGACAAGTGGTTACTAAGGTGACATCTCACAATTTAAACCTGTCACATCAGCTGGCATTGACTTGTCACCTAATCTGATATTGTTATTGGATTAAAAACGTTAGTGACCGGGAAAAATTACTGTCACACACATCAATGGCCTTTCCATACAGTTTAAGCTTATCAAATAAAAGAAAAAAGAGAGATTTTACTTTAAAATATAAACAAAATAAAATATAAGTAGTTGTATATACTCTCTAGTTCAGATATCAACATTTGTACAAAAGAAAATTTGTTGCAGATAACTTTTTATTGAGAGAGGAGGATGAATTGATTTCTGAAACTGCCTGTGGTTGATCTTGGACAAATCACTTTATGTTTCTGGAACTCCATGTTTTTTTATCTGTAAAATGATAGGGGTGAAGTAATACATTTAGGAGTGTCCCTTTATGGTCTAAAATGTTATGATCTAAAAATGAAAATTATATTGTAAATACAGCCTATATATAAAAACATCACATAATCTATCTGAAAAGGCAGATTGCTAATCTTCTGTAAAAGTAATACCTAAATATTATATACCCATGCATGAAAATGGTGTGAAAACAAAAGAAGCATATGAAGCATATAGAAAAAGTTTATTTTTTAAAATCACCGAAGAGTTGTTTTGACTCAAAATTGGAGAACGCTTCTTCCGAGCAACCAAAGAGCTATGCTGCCACCTACTGGTCAAATGATCAGCACCTACACGATGTTGTAATTCCTTATTATTAAAAAACAAAAACCCAAACAAAAAAACAGAGCAATAAATACCTACCCAGGATCAGAACAGAGTCCTCACATTCTAAAATGAGGACTATAATTCTATTTATATCTCTGTATTTATTATAAACCAAACATTACTGCTATTTTTCAGGTGGTCTTATCTAATGATGGTGCAACGCATTTCTCATGGACTTTCTATAGGAGGAAAACATCATTGATACAGTGGTCAAAGTTCCAGTATTCTATTCTTTTAAAGTAACAAAAAACGTATTTTACCAGACTCCCACAAACAAGCGATTTAGTTTTAGAAGTCAAAATTTAAGTACTTTTTTAAAAAAAGAAAATCTCCAATAAGTCTTGGTTAATGACTATCTATAATAAAAGTGAGTCATGTAAAAGCTTCTTTAAGCACTAATGTCCCTAAAATAGCTGTGGTACTTCTACCCTCTTCATTTAGAAACATTAGCACCTAAGGATCTTACAGAACTGCTGAGACAGTAGCCATTTGTTCATCTGTAACTTCTATTCTTGTAAGAAAACACTTAGCCGTTTGTGCAGTTTTTAAGGTGATATCCCCACCGCTGATTATGTGATAATGCAGTCCTTTGATATGATTCTTTTTCTTTTGAAATTTGTCACCTGCAAAACCAGCACTTCTCTTTTCAACAAATAGAAACTTTCATCCCCATAAGGCAAAATAAAACATAAAAACTTAGGGGAAAATATAAATCAAGCATTAAAAAAATTAAGCTAGCATAATTTGTATTCCATACTTTGTTCCAAAAAAAGATCTTGATGTGTATGTATTCTGTCTTTCATTTAGAACGCAAATTGTAGACACTGGAGAAGGAAACAGTGCATCAAATAACTTCTGTGCTTGCTCTCAGAGCAAAGCCACTCCGAGATAGCCTGAGTGCTTTGAACCACCTGGCTTTAATGTTCTTATCCCTGAATCCTTAATCAAATAGATTACCTCATCAGAAAGATTTTTTTGAAAACTTGCTTAAAATTTAATTTTCCTTTAACAAAGCAAACTCTCAGTTTCCTCCAAATATATTCCATGCTCTGAATGGTAGTTAAACCTTTCATTAGTGAAGTGAAGTAAAATTCTCTCAGTAGTGTCCGACTCTTTGCAACCCCATGGACTACACACTCCATGGAATTCTCCAGGCCAGAATACTAGAGTGGGTAGCCTTTCCCTTCTTCAGGGGATCTTCCCAACCAAGGATCAAACCCAGGGCTCCCGCATTGCAGGCGGATTCTTTTACCAGCTGAGCCACAGCCATATTATTTCATTTTTAATATTTTTATGTTTTACATTATATATGTGTGTGTACATATGTATGTATATATATACATATACATATGTGTATATATACATTTTACATACATACATATTTATGTATATATATATATACATTTATATATATATACACATAAAGTTTTCCTCTCTTTGTCATTTACTCTCACTTTCTCCATCTCTCTTTCATTATCTCTTATGTCTGAATTCTCTTATATCTCTTTTTGTGTATGCCCATATTCTAAAACACTGAATAATCAAATGTACTGAAGCAAGGGCAGCTAACTTCTAATTTTATATAAAGCATTGATTTAAATTCATGCACTACTTCTTATAATAACTTAAAATAAACTTAAATCTAGAAATTTTAAAAATTGTTTCATTCATAATGACATTGTGAGGGCTAAAGGAAATATTAATATCACTCTTTAGGGTGCTTATATTTTATGTTACCTATATCTAAATTATTCCTGATACATAGTGGAAAAGATTCTTTTGAAAATAAACCATTTTGATCACAATTCAGAGAACAAAATGTACATTATCCACATAACATTTTTTAAAATTTTATAAGTAAATATCTTTAATATATACTATTGCTTTAAGAAAGAAGTTATATATTTTGAATATTCATGCTAATTGTTGAATCTAATCCAATCTAACATAGTCACTTTTCATTGAATTAGCCTGTATAACTATTTTATTTCAGCCATAATGCATATCATTAATTTGGGGTCCACAATTTATTTTAACTGTTATTATATGTAATAGGGAAATGATATAATAAAAAGCTTCTTTTTACAGGTTATTGAGGTAAATTTGACATAAAATTATAAGACATTTAAGCTGTACATTATGATGATTTGATATATGTATACATTGTGAAATTCCCACCATTTAATAATGGTGGGATAATTAACATATAACTTTACCTATTTATGTTTTTATTTTTGATGAGAACATTTAAGTTCTATAGCCTTAGCAAATTTCAATTATATAGTAAAGTGTTATCAATTATAGTCACCATGTTTTACACTAGATCTTTAGACCTTATACCTTATCTTCTTCATCCACTCATCCATTAAAAGACAATTTGGGTTGTCTTGGCTATTGTCAATATTGTTTTCATTTCCTTTGTATATAAACTTAGAAGTGAGATTGCTGGATCATACGGTCATTCTTTTAATACTTTGAGGAACCTCCATACTGTTTCCTGGCTATACCAATTTACATTACAATATAACATAAACATTTTATGTATTTTCAAATTCATTCTTTAGAGTAGAATCATCAAAAAGGGGATCACTAGCTTAAAAGATATTCATGATTTTAAGATTCTTGTCTTTGCTCCAAAATTTAGGTTAAGACATCATGAACCAAGTCCAAAACCTTGGGTTCTGTCACTGCTGGAGAAAGGATCATGGAGAGGCTCATTTGCCACCGCCCCAAAGTGAAAGGTACAGTTTTGGAATACTTATCAGAGAAGCTGTGTTAACCAAGCAAGGTTTTTTCCCTTTGGAGGCTTTCACTGGTTTATCTCCAGGTCTGTAACTCAAGGAGTAAAGACTGTCAGCCTTTCTTATTCTTAAAAGGATAGAGGAAGCTCTGGAAGTATATGTTTTATTAATAGATATAATACAAACTTTATTGTGTAAGAATAAAAATATGAGGTTGTTTGTTTGGATTGTAATCCCAAGAACTTTAAACGAGAACTTCAATTCAATGTGAAATAGAGTAAAACTCCTAAATCTTGTGGGACATGTCATCTGAAAATAATGCTACTTCAAAGTCTCACTGGGTTTAACACATTTCCTAATTTGGTTGCAGTTCAAATATTAATATATTTGCTATAGACATTTCAAAAACATTTTAATTCATGACTATAAGTAAATGAATATAAATAGGTATGTATATGTATCAGTAGATATCAGTTAATTAATGCAAAGCAAAATAGCAAATAATTGAATCAATTGTATTAGTTCTGTGATAAAGTAATTATTTACTTAACGACTTTATGTTTTGATAACTATAAGGAAATGCAAGTACAAGAACAAATAAATAGATTCCTTTGATGTTGATCCCATTGTACATATGTACAGGCTAGATTGCAATAGCTGAATAATATAAATTCAATGTAGGATAAAGAGAAATAAAATTTAATCAGTGTTCTGAATGTAATATTTTAAATATTATTTAATCATCCCACATGTTTAATAAAAATACTAGAGTCTCCTTCCATCCCATTACTATTTTAACAATCTCCACTTAGATCTGCTGCTGCTGCTAAGTCACTTCAGTCGTGTCCGACTCTGTGCAACCCCAGAGACGGCAGCCCACCAGGCTCCCCTGTCCTTGGGATTCTCCAGGCAAGAACACTGGAGTGGGTTGTCATTTCCTTTTCCAGTGCATGAAAGTGAAAAAATAAAGTGAAGTCGCTCAGTTGTGTTCGACTCCTAGAGACCCCATGGACTGCAGCCCACCAGGCCCCTCCGTCCATGAGATTTTCCAGGCAAGAATACTGGAGTGGGGTGCCATTGTCTTCTCCGCCACATAGATCATGTCATTATAAATTTCATTTGCTATTTTTCAGTAAAGAACATGTTGAGACTATTTAATTAATGTAACTGTTTGTATACATATGTTCAGTGAAAAAGTCATGCTATGAAAGGGTCATGTAAAGCAAAAACAAAAGGTGAAGACCTAGTGCAGTGACTCCTGTGTGTTTGGTGACCCCTGTATTTCCTATTTTAGGTTAAAAGATGTTCCAATCATTAAAAATAGGTTTGGGATGTTTCACTACTCACAAAAATCTTTCTAAGTAGATAAAAGACTTAAATGTAAGACCTGAAACCATGAAACTCCTAGGGGGGAAAAAGAAACATAGAAAAAATCTCCTGTCACACGGGTCTCGGTAATGACATTTTAGAAATCGCACCTAAAGCAAAGCACCAATAACAAAACTGGGACTTAATCAAACAAAGAATCTTTACAGAAAGAGACACCATCAACAAATGAAAAGTTAACATATAGAATGGGGAAAAAAAATTGCAAACCGTATATCTGGTAAGGGGTTAATATCCAAAATATCCAAAGAACTCATACAACTCAATAACGAAGAAATGCAAGTAAAATGGACAAAAGACTTGACTAGACCATTTCCAAAGAAAATATATAGTTGGCCAATAGGTACATGAAAGATGCTCAACGCTACTAGTCACGAGAAAAATGCAAATTAAAACCACAATGAGGGATAATCTCACACATGTTGGAATGACTATTCTAAAAAAACAGGAGATAACAAGTGCTAGTGTGGTGTGTACAAAAGGGAACTCTTGTGAACTGTCAGGGGGACTGCAACCTGGGACAACCAGTATGGAAAACAAAATGGAGATTACTAAAAAAGTTAAAAACAGAACTGCCATACAATACAGCAATTCTATGGCTGGAAATTATCCAAAGGAAATGAAAACACTAAATCAAAAATATATCTGCACCCCAAATTCAGACTTAAGTTGAAGAAAGCAGGGAAAACCACTAGATCATTCGTGTATGACCTAAATCAAATACCTTACTATTATACAGTGGAAGTAACAAATAGATCAAGGGATTAGGTCTGATAGAGTGCCTGAAGAACTATGAATTGAGGTTCGTGACATTATACAGGAGTCAGTGATTAAGACCATCCCCAAGAAAAAGAAATGCAAAAAAGGCAAAATGGTTGTTTGAGGAGGCCTTACAAATAGCTGAGAAAAGAAGACAAGCTAAAGGCAAAGAAGAAAAGGAAAGATATACCCATCTGAATGCAGAGTTCCAAAGAATAGTAAGAAGAGATAAGAAAGCCTTTCTCAGGGATCAATGCAAAGAAATAGAGGAAAACAATTGAATGGGAGAGACAAGAGATCTCTTCATAAAATTAGAGATACCAAGGGAACATTTCATGCAAAGATGGACACAATAAAGGACAGAAATGGTATGGACCTAACAGAAGCATAAGATATTAAGAAGAGGTGTTAAGAATACACAGAAGAACTATACAGAAAAGATCTTCATGACCCAGATAACCAAGATGGTACAATCACTCACATAGAGCCAGACATCCTGGAGTGCAAAGTCAGGTGGGCCTTAGGAAGAATCACTATGAACAAAGCTAGTGGAGGTAAGGGGATTCCAGTTGAACTATTCAAATCCTAAAGGATGATGCTGCGAAAGTGCTTCACTCAATATGCCAGCAAATTTGGAAAATGCAGCAGTGGCCACAGGACTGGAAAAGGTCTGTTTTCATTCCAATCCCAAAGAAGAGCAATGCCAACGAAAGTTCAAACTACCACACATGCTAGCAAAGTAATGTTCAAAATCCTCCAAGCCAGGCTTCAACAGTACATGAACCATGAAGTTCCAAATGTTCAAGGTGGATTTAGAAAGGGCAGAGGAACCAGACATCAAGTTGCCAACATGTATTGGATCATAGAAAAAACAGGCAAATTCCAGAAAAACATCTACATCTGCTTTATTGATTACTCCAAAGCCTTTGACTGTGTATATCCCAACAAACTATGGAAAATTCTTAAAGAGATGGGAATACCAGACAACTTTACCTGCCTCCTGATAAATCTGTATGCAGGTCAAGAAGCATCCGTTAAAACTGGACATGGAACAACAGACTGGTTCCAAATAAGGAAAGGAGTACAACAAGGCTGTATATTGTCATCATGCTTATTAACTTATATGCAGAGTACATCATGTGAAATGCCAGGCTGAATGAAGCACAAGCTGGAATAAAAATTGCTGGGAGCAATATCAATAATCTCAGATACAAAGATGATACTACCTTTATGGCAGAAAGAAAAGAAAAACTAAAGAGCCTCTTGATGAAAGTGAGAGCAGAGTGAAAAAGTTGGCTTAAAGCTCAACATTCAAAAAACTAAGATCATGGCATCTGGTCCCATCACTTTGTGGGAAATAGATAGGGAAACAGGGGAAACAGTGACAGAATTTATTTTTGTTGGGACACCAAAATCACTGCATATGGTGACTGCAGCCATGAAATTAAAAGACGTTCGCTCCTTGGAAGGAAAGTTATGACCAACCTAGACAGCATATTAAAAGCAAAGCCATTACTTTGCCCACAAAGGTCTGTATAGTCGAAGCTGTTTTTTCCAGTAGTCATGTATGGATGTGAGAGTTGTACTATAGAGAAAGCTGAGCATCAAAGAATTGATGTTTTTGAACTGTGGTGTTGGAGAAGATTTTTGAGAGTCCCTTGGACTGCAAGGAGATCCAACCAGTCCATCCTAAAGGAAATTGGTCCTGAATATTCATTGGAAGGACTGATGCTGAAGCTGAAACTCCAATATTTTGGTCACCTGATGCGAAGAACTGACATATTGGAAAAGACCCTCATTTTGGGAAAAATTGAAGGCAGGAGGAGAAGGGAATGACAGAGCATGAGATGGCTGGATGGCATCACCGACTCAATGGACATGAGTTCGAGTAAACTCTGGGAGTTGGTGATGGATAGGTAGGCCTGGCATGCTGTAGTCCATGGGGTGGTAAAGAGTCAGACATGACTGAGCGACTGAACTGAACTGAAGTTTTGATGCTTTTAAACTGTGGTGTTGCAGAAGACTCTTGAGAGTCCCTTGGACTGCAAGGAGATCAAACCAGTCCATTCTAAAAGAAATGAGTCCTGAGTATTCATTGGAAGGACTGAGGCTGAAGCTGAAACTCCAATACTTTGGCCACCTGATGGGAAGAACTGACTCACTGGAAAAAATCCTGATGCTGGGAAAGTTTGAAGGTGGGAGGAGAAGGGGATGACAGAGCATGAGTTGGATGGCACCACTGACTCGATGGACATGAGTTTCAGCAAGCTCCGGGAGTTGGTGATGGACAGGGAAGCCTGGAGTGCTGCAGTCCATAGGGTTGTAAAGAGTCAGACACGCTTAAGTGACTGAACTGAACTGAGCTGACCCCATATTCATAGTAGCATTGTTTACAATAGTGAAGACATAGAAACAATCTAAATATCCACTGATTAATGAATGGATAAAGAAGACTTAGTATATATACACAATGAAATATTATTCAGACATAAAGAAAAAAAAAGAAAGAAACAGGGAAATCTATCATTTGTGACAAAATCGATGGACCATGAAGGTATTGTGATTGTGGTAAGTGAAATAAGTCAGACTCAGAAAGACAAATATTGCATGATCTCACTTACATGTGAAATCCAAAAATAAAACTTCCAAATTATAGAAAAAGAGATCAGATCTGTGGTCACCATAGGTAGGGGGTGGGAGGGAAAATTGGAGGAAGGTGGTTGAAAGGTACAATCTTCCTGTTTTTATGGTAAAATAAGTACCAGAAATACTGAACATGATGACCACAGTTAACACTGTATATGGTATCAGTTCAGTTCAGTTCAGTCGCTCAGTTGTGTCCGACTCTTTGCAACCCCATGAATCGCAGCACGCCAGGCCTCCCTGGCCATCACCAACACCCAGAGTTCACTCAGACTCACATCTATCGAGTCAGTGATGCCACCCAGCCATCTCATCCTGTCATCCCCTTCTCCTCCTGCCCCCAATCCCTCCCAGCATCAGAGTCTTTTCCAATGAGTCAACTTTTCGCATGAGGTGCGAAGTACTTCAAAGTACTGGAGTTTCAGCTTTAGCATCATTCCTTCCAAAGAAATCCTAGGGCTGATCTATGGTATACAGGGGAGTTATTAAGAGAGTAGATCTTAAGAGTTCTCATAACAAAGATAATTTTGGTTTTTTTTTATTGTTTCTGTATGAGATGATGTATATTAACTAGATCTTTTTGGTAATTACTACATAATATATGTACATTAAACCATCAGATTGTACATATTATCTGATATGGTGATGTATTCGGTTGGCCAAAATTTGTTTGGAATTCCCAGTAAGAGCTTATGGAAAAACCTAAAGGAACTTTATGTTCAACCTAATATGTTATTTCTTGAAATAGGAAAAAAGATTTTGGGAAGCCAATAGTTTACAAATTGGTTCCAGACTGCATCCACCTACTCTTTACCTTTTAACATTTCTTAGGTTTGATGCTTTTGAAAGTTTATTCATCATGTTTATTTTAAAACTCCAGAAAGACACTTAGAAAACTGTAAGGAGAAGAGAGACAAGAATACCATCGTTAACAGAGTTATGCACATGTCTGTCCCTTCCTATGGAAATACAGCCCACTGAAGGCAGGAGCTGGTTTTCATCCATGTTGGACTTTTTCCATGGTACATCACCTAGCTTATCAAAGCTACAGAGAAATTCATAACAGGAATATTTGAGAGTCAGGATTGCCCAAATCTATTCAAAACTCATCTAATCAAAATAAGGAATATTGATTTATCTATTGAGGAATTATAAAAGTTACAAATAATAACAATTTTTTTCCCAAAGGGTATATTTCTAAGGCACTGTTTCTATATGTAAATCATCGACAATGCAGTTAGTATAATGTCATCAGACACACACACACACACACGCACACGACTTTGTCATATTTAATATATCCCCTAAGGCTCATAGTATTATTATCTTAGAATTAGGATGGGGAAAGGAGAGGAAGATCTGCAAATAAGAATTCTTTCATTCAGAGTCCTTGAACTTAAAACTGGACAGAAAGACATGTTAGAATAGTCCAGGAGACTTGTGAAGTGGGGATAAGAAACTGTGCAAGAGTCTTTGGGTAGTTTTACTCCATAAGTCAGTATTTCATTATGTGTTGACTTACACACTAACCCTTTATCTCATTTCACTCTACTTTGCTGATTTATTCATATTTTGGGTCAGTGAAACAAACAGATCATACATCTGCACAGCTTTATAATATTATTAAGCATATTTTATAAAAATCTGAAGAGGAATTTTTTCCTAATTAGTTTTAAATTTAATACAATAACTTCAATTATATCTTCATAAATGGTATGCTGAGTTTTTAAAAAAATATATGGGTGCATTATTTATAACCAACAAACTTGAGAAAAATTATGTCAAGTTCAAGAAATTTGAAGCATATTGCAACATGCTAAATGTTTTACAAACTTTTCTACTTTTTCACTTGTTGGGTTTGAGGTTAATTATAAACTTTTGTATATTAATGAATTATTTGGAGGGTAGTTACATATAGCATAAAGAAGCAAAACATTAAATGTCAACAAATATACAAATGAAAAATAACCAAGTATCATATCTAAACAAATTAGTTAATAGATAACCACTAAATTATTATCCAGGTCATCTACTCATAGCCTTAATTCCTGCTTCATGTACCAGGATATCCTACCTATTTCTTGTGGATTAATGTAAATAATATGACTGAAGGGCTTTTCTTGAAACACAATGTTACATTTCCAGCAGATTTCACTTTAAGAATTTATGAGCTGAAAAGTCCAACTTCATTTTTACTTGATAGTTTTTACTTATTGTAGGGAGGTCTTTTCTGTTCTTCATTATTTTCACTCCAGAATAACCTACATGGTGGGGTCCAGTAGGAACAGTTTATTGCAAGTTATTTAAATATTAATTGATTTCAGTTCAAGGGCTCTGGTACATGTCTTCAAAGACTGGTGGCATTTTTAATGAAGATGACACACCCATTGTGAAACATCAATAAAAGTGAATATTGAGTATTTCTCAAATTGAAAGGAAAAATAACAATTTAAACAAGGTCAAATAATTTTCCCATGGGAGAGATGGACAGACAAACCAGCTTGTTTTCTGTAAAACATTCTTAAAAATGGGTTATAAGAGAATCTTGCACTATATGAAATATATAATAGTAGATCGTATCTCTTTTTGTTTCCTCTACCACAGTCACTGCTCAGAACTGTTTGTTTATGGGAGGTCTCATTAATGGTTCTGTACAACTGACCCCTGCTGTAGAGGGTATTACCACTCCACAGGTTTCTATTGCACAATTTTCTGGGTATGTCAAAAGCATATGTCAGAGCAGAAAGGGCAGAGATAAACCTTGGGGATTCTAAAGAGTGACACCTGGCTGGAATTCAATTTGTCACGAAATGTAAAGCTGTGTTGAAATGCACCAAGAAGCTTGGGTTAGCTTAAAGTGACTCATTTGCTGGAGTTTAAAATTAACTCTCCAGACCCTCTGTGACAGTGTTCAAACTCTGTACAAACATAATGCTGAAATATTTAAACCCAGTGCAAATTATGTTTTGATTCAAGACAATGAATATGCTTAATTAAACTGGCAGTGAAATGTAAATATTTTAGCTAGTATCGTATTAACGCTAAAACCCTGGGAATTAAATTGTACATTTCTAATCTTTCATAATGATGAAATTCAAAATGTTATTGTTGTGTTTATAAAGGAGTCCATTGTTAGGCAGCATATTCATTATGAGACAATGGTTACACGTCTAATTTCACAGCAAGAAAGGGATTCAGTGGTTCAATATTGCAATACAACAACAATAAGAGATTTTACTGAAAAAATCAATACAATGTAATATTGGATTAGAAAACCTGAAGTTAGAAAGAAAGAAGGTATCAAAATCACCTGATATTTGTAATTATGGTTATATTCTACCTTAGTGGACATGGTGAACAAATTATTTTGATAATAAAATAAATTGGCATTTTAATTAACTAAATTAAAAACAGGGGCCTTTTCAGGGGTAAAATGCTATACATAAAAAACTAATA
The DNA here is from genome assembly GCF_029378745.1 of Bos indicus. NCBI lineage: Eukaryota > Metazoa > Chordata > Mammalia > Artiodactyla > Bovidae > Bos > Bos indicus. Next base: position 21,220,154 of record NC_091776.1, on the reverse strand, counting down.
GCAAACAACAGCAAAATAAAAATTAAAAACAAAATACCACCTTGATTTTCTAAAGTGTATAAATGCATTTCTTTAATAATGAAATAGTTCCCTATCATTTTTTTTAATTTAATTTAATTTTATTTTTTAACTTTACAATATTGTGTTGGTTTTGCTAAATATCAACATGAATCCGCACAGGTATACACGTGTTCCCCATCCTGAACCCTCCTCCCTCCTCCCTCCCCATACTATCCCTCTGGGTCGTCCCAGTGCACCAGCCCCAAGCGTCCAGTATCGTGCATTGAACCTGGACTGGCGACTCGTTTCATATATGATATTATACATGTTTCAATGCCATTCTCCCAAATCATCCCACCCTCTCCCTCTCCCACAGAGTCCAAAAGACTGTTCTATACATCAGTGTCTCTTTTGCTGTCTTGTATACAGGGTTATTGTTACCATCTTTCTAAATTCCATATATATGCGTTAGTATACTGTATTGGTGTTTTTCTTTCTGGCTTACTTCACTCTGTATAATAGGCTCCAGTTTCATCCACCTCATTAGAACTGATTCAAATGTATTCTTTTTAATGGCTGAGTAATACTCCATTGTGTATGTGTACCACTGCTTTCTTATCCATTCCTCTGCTGATGAACACTGGGGTACACATGTCTCTTTCAATTCTGGTTTCCTCAGTGTGTATGCCCAGCAGTGGGATTGCTGGATCGTAAGGCAGTTCTATTTCCAGTTTTTTAAGGAATCTCCACACTGTTCTCCATAGTGGCTGTACTAGGTTGCATTCCCACCAACAGTGTAAGAGGGTTGGTTCCCTTTTCTCCACACCCTCTCCAGCATTTATTGCTTGTAGACTTTTGGATCGCAGCCATTCTGACTGGTGTGAAATGGTACCTCATTGTGGTTTTGATTTGCATTTCTGATAATGAGTGATGTTGACCATCTTTTCATGTGTTTGTTAGCTATCTGTATGTCTTCTTTGGAGAAATGTCTATTTCGTTCTTTGGCCCATTTTTGATTGGGTCATTTATTTTTCTGGAATTGAGCTGTAGGAGTTGCTTGTATATTTTTGAGATTAGTTGTTTGTCAGTTGCTTCATTTGCTATTATTTTCTCCCATTCTGAAGGCTGTCTTTTCACCTTGCTTATAGTTTCCTTTGTTGTGCAGAAGCTTTTAAGTTTAATTAGGTCCCATTTGTTTATTTTTGCTTTTATTTCTAATATTCTGGGAGGTGGGTCATAGAGGATCCTGCTGTGATGTATGTTGGAGAGTGTTTTGCCTATGTTCTCCTCTAGGAGTTTTATAGTTTCTGGTCTTACATTTAGGTCTTTAATCCATTTTGAGTTTATTTTTGTGTATGGTGTTAGAAAGTGTTCTAGTTTCATTCTTTTACAAGTGGTTGACCAGTTTTCCCAGCACCACTTGTTAAAGAGATTGTCCTTAATCCATTGTATATTCTTGTTCCCTATCATTTTATGCAAAGCTATTTAACCTTTTTCTGGTCTAATGTTGTCTTCTCTTCATGCAATAGTTTGGTATAAAGATGAAACATGGTAACCAGGTATCTTTTATTTCAAATTTGAAAAAATCAATTAAAAAGTCAGAAATTTCAAGATGTTTTTGTTGAATTATAAATATAGTCTTAAATGTTGGTAGAATCTGTTGACATTTAAAAATATTTAACTTAAATGGCTATTTTAAAGGTGAGACAGTGTGCCTCTGTAGCATTTAAATTTATTAATCTTTCATATGGTTAGTTTCCCACCTACCACACAGCTACTCATATCACCAAAACAGGATTATACTCAGGGTATGTCTGTTCTCCTGATCATTTATATGCATTTTATTTAATTACAAGTATGAAAGAAAAAAATCAAATTGGATTTTTAAAGAAAATAATTTGCTTATATCATGACCGACAACAGAGACCTTGTGATAGGTTAGTCTTTAGTGCAATCCCCAGTAATCTCTGCGTACTTTTTATCATGCCCTTTTATAACCCTCTCCTCTTGAGTGTGACCTAGACCTAGGGATTGAATAGAATGAAGCAAAATTAATGGAACGGTATTTTCAAAATTGGGTTATAAAAAGAGAGTGACTTCAGTCTTGAGTGACCTCGTTTGCTTTTTTGCTCATTCACTCAGAGGGAATCCAGCTGCCTGCCATGTTTTCATCTGTGCTATAAAAAGACTTTCATAATAAGGAATTAAGGTGGACCCTTGACCAAGAGCTGGTGAAGAACTGAATCCTGTCAGTATTCATGCTCATGAATTTGAAAACAATTCCTCTCCCCGTCACATCTTCAGATGTGACCACAGCCCCAGCCTACAACACGACTGCAGTCTCTTGGGAGACCCTGAAGAATAGGATCCAGATAAGTTACACCCTGATGTCTTACTCTCAAGGCTGAAATAACTGGTGTTCATTGTTTTAAGCCACTAATTTTATTGGGGGGTCATTTCTTGTGTGACAAGAGATAGCTAATACAACCATGTCCACACACACATCTTATACAGAACCAGTGACCAAAATTCCTGAGTCAACAATGGGTGTTCAGAGGAAATTTCAAATTTATTTTCTGATGTTGAGTTAACTAACCAAGATCAAGATTCATTCCCTTCCTTGTTGATCATTAGTGACTATTCACAGGAAGCTGGTGCTGTATGGTCCCACAAATCACACTGAAACTTTGTGTTTTATTCTAATTATAAAAAACTTTTAATATGGCACTTTAAACTCTAAAAGAACATTTGTTGTTGTTGTTTTAGTTGCTTAGTTCAGTTCAGTTCAGTCGCTCAGTCGTGTCTGACTCTTTGTGACCCTATGAATCGCAGCACGCCAGGACTCCCTGTCCATCACCAACTCCCGGAGTTCACTCAGTCTCACATCCATCAAGTCAGTGATGCCATCCAGCTATCTCATCCTCTGTCGTCCCCTTCTCCTCCTGCCCCCAATCCCTCCCAGCATCAGAGTCTTTTCCAATGAGTCAGCACTTCGCAAGAGGTGGCCAAAGTACTGGAGTTTCAGCTTCAGTATCATTCCCTCCAAAGAAATCCCAGGGCTGATCTCCTTCAGAATGGACTGGTTGGATCTCCTTGCAGTCCAAGGGACTCTCAAGAGTCTTCTCCAACACCACAGTTCAAAAGCATCAATTCTTTGGCGCTAAGCCTTCTTGACACTCCAACTCTCACATCCATACATGACCACAGGAAAAACCATAGCCTTGACTAGACGGGTCTTTGTTGGCAAAGTAATGTCTCTGCTTTTGAATATGCTATCTAGGTTGGTCATAACTTTCCTTCCAAGGAGTAAGCATCTTTTAATTTCATGGCCACAATCACCATCTGCAGTGATTTTGGAGCCCCAAAAAAATAAAGTCTGACACTGTTTCCACTGTTTCCCCATCTATTTCCCATGAAGTGATGGGACCAGATGCCATGATCTTTGTTTTCTGAATGTTGAGCTTTAAGCCAACTTTTTCACTCTCCTCTTTCACTTTCATCAAGAGGCTTTTTAGTTCCTCTTCACTTTCTGCCATATGGGTGGTGTCATCTGCATATCTGAGGTTATTGATATTTCTCCTGGCAATCTTGATTCCAGCTTGTGCTTCTTCCAGCCCATCGTTTCTCATGATGTACTCTGTATATAAGTTAATAAGCAGGGTGACAATATACAACCTTGACGTACACCTTTTCCTATTTGGAACCAGTCTGTTGTTCCATGTCCAGTTCTAACTGTTGCTTCCTGACATGCATACAGATTCCTCAAGAGGCAGATCAGGTGGTCTGGTATTCTCATCTCTTTCAGAATTTTCCACAGTTGATTGTGATACACAGTCAAAGGCTTTGGCATAGTCAATAAAGCAGAATTAGATGTTTTCTGGAACTCTCTTGCTTTTTCTATGATCCAGCGGATGTTTGCAATTTGATCTCTGGTTCCTCTGCCTTTTCTAAAACCAGCTTGAACATCAGGAAGTTCACGGTTCACATATTGCTGAAGCCTGGCTTGGAGAATTTTGAGCATTACTTTACTAGCATGTGAGATGAGTGCAATTGTGCGGTAATTTGAGCATTCTTTGGCATTGCCTTTCTTTGGGATTGGAATGAAAACTGACCTTTTCCAGTCCTCTGGCCACTGCTGAGTTTTCCAAATTTGCTGGCATATTGAGTGAAGCATTTTCACAGAATCATCTTTCAGGGTTTGAAATAGTTCAACTGGAATTCCATCACCTCCACTAGCTTTGTTTGTAGTGATACTTTCTAAGGCCCACTTGATTTCACATTCCAGGATGTCTGGCTCTAGGTGAGTGATCACACCATCGTGATTATCTGGGTCCTGAAGATCTTTTTTGTATAGTTCTTCTGTGTATTTCTGCCATCTCTTCTTAATATCTTCTGCTTCTGTTAGGTCCATACCATTTCTGTCCTGTATTGAGCCCATCTTTGCATGAAATGTTCCTTTGGTATCTCTGATTTTCTTGAAGAGGTCTCTAGTCTTTCCCATTCTGTTGTTTTCCTCTATTTCTTTGCATTGATCACTAAGGAAGGCTTTCTTATCTCTTCTTGCTATTCTTTGGAACTCTGCATTCAGATGCTTATATTTTTCCTTTTCTCCTTTGCTTTTCACTTTTCTTCTTTTCACAGCTATTTGTAAGGCCTCCCCAGACAGCCATTTTGATTTTCTGCATTTCTTTTCCATGGGGATGGTCTTGATCCCTGTCTCCTGTACAATGTCACAAACCTCATTCCATAGTTCATCAGGCACTCTATCTATCAGATCTAGGCCCTTAAATCTATTTCTCACTTCCACTGTATAATCATAAGGGATTTGATTTAGGTCTTACCTGAATGGTCTAGTGATTTCCCCTACTTTCTTCAATTTAAGTCTGAATTTGGCAATAAGGAGTTCATGATCTGAGCCACAGTCAGCTCCCGGTCTTGTTTTTTTGACTGTATAGAGCTTCTCCATCTTTGGCTGCAAAGAATATAATCAATCTGATTTTGGTGTTGACCATCTGGTGATGTCCATGTGTAGAGTCTTCTCTTGTGTTGTTGGAAGAGGGTGTTTGCTATGACCAGTGCATTTTCTTGGCAAAACTCTATTAGTCTTTGCCCTGCTTCATTCCGTATTCCAAGGCCAAATTTGCCTGTTACTCCAGGTGTTTCTTGACTTCCTACTTTTGCATTCCAGTCCCCAAAAGGAAAAGGACATCTTTTTTGGGTGTTAGTTCTAAAAGGTCTTGTAGGTCTTTATAGAACCATTCAACTTCAGCTTCTTCAGCATTACTGGTTGGGGCATAGACTTGGATTACTGTGATATTGAATGGTTTGCCTTGGAAATGAACAGAGATCATTCTATCATTTTTGAGATTGCATCCAAGTTCTGCATTTCGGACTCTTTTGTTGACATGATGGCTACTCCATTTCTTCTAAGGGATTCCTGCCCGCAGTAGTAGATATAATGTTCATCTGAGTTAAATTCACCCATTCCAGTCCATTTGAGTTTGCTGATTCCTAGAATGTCAACATTCACTCTTGCCATCTCTTGTTTGATCACTTCCAATTTGCCTTGATTCATGGAACTTACATTCCAGGTTCCTATGCAATATTGCTCTTTACAGCATCGGACCTTGCTTCTGTCACCAGTCACATCCACAGCTGGATATTCTCTTTTCTTTGGCTCCATCCCTTCATTCTTTCTGGAGTTATTTCTCCACTGATCTCCAGTAGCATATGGGGCACCTACTGACCTGGGGAGTTCCTTTTTCAGTATCCTATCATTTTGCCTTTTCATACTGTTCATGGGGTTCTCAAGGCAAGAATACTGAAGTGGTTTGCCATTCCCTTCTCCAGTGGACCACATTCTGTCAGATCTCTCCACCATGACCCGCCTGTCTTGGGTTGCCCCATGGGCATGGCCTAGTTTCATTGATTAGACACAGCTGTGGTCCTAGTGTGATTAGATTGACTAGTTTTCTGTGAGTATGGTTGCTCAGTCACATCCAACTCTTTTGCAATGCCATGGACTGTAGCCCATCAGGTTCCTCTGTCCAGGGGATTTTCCAGGCAAGAATACTGGGCTAGGTGGTTGTCATTTCTTTCCCTAGGGGATCTTCCTGACCCAGGAATAGAACCTGCATCTCCTGCATTGCAGATAGATTTTTTTTTTTTTTTTTTAACACTGAACCACCAGGGAAGCCCATAAGAAGTATTAGAGACAAGCTAATTTTATTTCGAACTTCCATAGCCAAAGTGGTTTTGACCTAAGCCACAGTGTTCTTGGAAATCAACCCTAGATGCAAAAAGATTTTAAAAATAAGAACTAGATTTCTCCCCCTTTCAAATGTCACCACACAAGTCTCCCACTCTGAGCCTGATATAGATACAAATATAGGTATAGATATAAAACTTCAACTACTATAATTATCAGGGCTTTCCAGGTGGTGCTATTGGTAAAGAACCCAGCTGCCAATGCAGGTAGATGCTGGAGCCAAGAGTTCAATCCCTGGGTCCGGACAATCCTGTGGAGGAGGGTATGAGAACCCACTCCAGTACCGTTGCCTGGAGCATCCCATGAACAGAGGAGCCTGGTGGCCTACAGTTCATAGGGTTGCAAAGAGCCGGATATGACTGAAGTGACTTTGAACACACACCATAATTATCAAGTATTTATTGAGCATGTCAAATATATAGGTTATCTGCTGACTGAACACCAAAAGGCAAATATAGGGTAGCATAGTCTCAGATCATTCCATGGAAAGTGTTCTGTAGAACCTAGAAATTCCACAAATACTCACTGAAGGGAAGAGGGGGATGAAGGATTGTTGGGCAGATACGTATCACTACTTTAAACAAAGTTTTTAAGCTATGAAGATGGTGGCATATGCACACACAGATACACACTCAGTTCCTGATTATAAATGAATAGGACATGTTGCTCCTGATGCTGATATGATTCTATACCATTCAGCCATATTTTTTGTCTCTGTAATAAATCAAGATGAACTGATGTGGCTCTGGGGACTTCTACATGATCACCATAATCACCAATATAAATTACCTTCTCTGTTTTCAGGTTTGTGAAGATGTAATTGATAATCTGTAGAATAAATCGGACATTTAAAATTGAAATAAAATTGAAATAAAAAACAAATATAAAACACAGAATTTGTAAAACATGCAGCCTAGAAGCGATGACTGTCTAAAACTAATACCTGGTACTAATACATACATAAAATTTCAGAGGGAAAAAAAGATGAGAGACTCAGATTATAACCAAAGTTATTTTATCTTTCACTTATCTCTTGTCATTTATAGCCAAGGAGTTTACTGATAACTTAGTTAGAAGAATTTGTTAGGTAATATCATTGCAAGTTTGCCTATCATCTTCTATATGTAAGTAGCCCTTTCTTATTCAATAGCTCCTCAATATATGCACACATACAAATAACACACTTACACCACTAATTTTATTAATTTATGAATGAACAAGCTACATACTTATTATATAAAATTCTTTGCACAAAGGATAAGAGTCTCTTTTTTGGTGTCTTATTATGTTACATAAAAAACATATTTCTAGTTACTTTGGCTAAAGTTAACAAAAAACTGTCCTAACTATTAAACTGGGGTTCAAGAAAATATTTACCAAGATAGACCATAGCATGGGCGATAAAATAAATCTTAAAAAACCTAAGAATTAAAAGTATGCTAATAGATTATGTTCTCTGACTACAATGGAATCAAAGTAGAAAATCAATAACTAAAGGACAAGAGGAAATCTCCAAAATCGTGACAATGAACACACTGCTAATTAATTCACAGGTCTAAGGGAAAGGGTCAAAAGAAAGTTTAAAAAAAAAATGTAGAAATGAATAATGAAAATGTGAGATATCAAAATATGCATAATTCAACTAACCATGCTTAGAGGGAAATTTACAGCACCAAATTCTTACATTAGAAAAAAGGAAATGTCTCAAATCAAAGACCTATATTTTCCCTTCAGGAAAAACAAAAAGTTTGAACAGAAAATAAACACAAAGCATATTAAAAAGCAGAGACATTACTTTGCCAACAAAGGTCTGTCTAGTGAAGGCTATGGTTTTTCCAGTGGTCATGTATGGATGTGAGAGTTGGACTATAAAGAAAGCTGAGTACCGAAGAATTGATGCTTTTAAACTGTGGTATTGGAGAAGACTCTTGAGAGTCCCTTGGACTGCAAGGAAACCCAACCAGTCCATCCTAAAGGAGATCAGTCCTGGGTGTTCTTTGAAAGGACTGATGTTGAAGCTGAAACTCCAATACTCTGAACCACCTGATGCGAAGAGCTGATTCATTGGAAAAGACCCTGATGCTGGGAAAGACTGAGGGCAGGAAGAGAAGGGGATGACAGAGGATGAGATGGTTGGATGGCATCACCCACTCAATGGACATGTGTTTGGTGGACTCTGGGAGTTGGTGATGGACAGGGAGGCCTGGCGTGCTGCGGTTCATGGGGTCGCAAAGAGTCGGACACGACTGAGCGACTGAACTGAACTGAACTGAAACACAGAGCAAGCCAAAGAAAGGAAATATTAGAGATTAAGGCAAAATCAATAAAATTTTCAATTTTTAAGAGGAAACGATAAAAAAATCAATGACTCTAAAAGCAGATGTATTTTAAAAAATCAACAAAATGAAAAGCCTCAGAAAACAGACATAGGTAAAAAGAGAAAAGACTGAAATTACCAATATTAGAAATAAAGCCAGGAATATTCATTTTAGGCCCTGCCAGCATCAAAAGGATAGTAAAATATTACTGTCAATAACTTTATATTCATAAACTATACAATTTAGAAAAAAATGGTCTCAGGATGTCAAACTATTAAAACTCAAAAAGATAAAATAGAAAATCTGAATAGTCCCAAAACCACTTATGAAATTAAATATTTAATTTAAAAGTTCCCCCCAAAGAAATCTTCAGGCCTAGATGATTTCACTAGAGAATCCTATTAAACAATTAACACAATTTTATGCAACAAATTCTAGTAAAGAGAAGATAGAGAACACTTCCCAATTCATTGTGGGTGTACTCTTATCTTGATACCCAAAGTAGACAAGAAAAAAATAAAAATATAGACTGATATCTCTCATTAAACTAGGTGTAAAAATCTCAATAAAGTATTAGCAAACTGAACCTAGCAATGTATGAAAATAATTATATGCTAAGACCAAAGTGGATTTGTTCCAGGTATGCAAGGTTGGCTCAATATTAAAAAAATAATTCATTGAAGTAATTCATTTAATCCACCACACCAACTTCTTAAAAAATTTTATGCAGTTCTATCAACGGATACAGAAAAGACTTGACAAAACTCAACATTCATTTGTTTGTGATAAAAACTCATAGCAAACAAGAAATAGACAGAAATTTCCTGTTATGGGATTATTGTGTCTCTCTACCAACCATTCAAATTGTTATGTTGAAATCCTAACTTAAGTATCTCTAATAACTATTTGGCGATAAGGTCTTTTAAGTGATCTTTTCACTTCAGTTCAGTCGCTCAGGCTTGTCCAGTTCTTTGTGACTCCATGGACTGTAGCACGTGAGGCCTACCTGTCTATCACCAAAACTTGAAGTTTACTCAAACTCAAGTCCATTGAGTCAGGGATGCCATCTAACCATCTCATCCTCTGTCATCCCCTTCACACTCCCACCTTCAATCTTTCCCAGCATCAGGGTCTTTTCAAATGAGTCAGTTCTTGACATCAGGTGGCCAAAGTATTGGAGTTTCAGCTTCAGGATCAGTCCTTCTAATGAATATTCAGGACTGATTTCCTTTAGGATAGACTTGTTGGATCTCCTTGTGTCCAAGGAACTCTCAAGAGTCTTCTCCAACACCACAGTTCAAAAGCGTCAATTCCTCCACGCTCAGCTTTCTTTATAGTCCAACTCTCACATCAATACATGACCACTGGAAAAACCATAGCCTTGACTAAATGGACCTTTGTTGGCAAAGTAATGTCTGTGCTTTTTAATATGCTCTCTAGGTTAGTCATAACTTTCCTTCCAAGGAGCAAGTGTCTTAATTTCATGGCTGCAGTCAACATCTGCAGGGATTTTGGAGCCCCCCAAAATAAAGTCTGTCACTGTTTTCATTGTTTCCCCATTTATTTGAAGTGATGTGACCAGATGCCATGATCTTAGTTTTCTGAGTGTTGAGCTTTAAACCAACCTTTTCACTCTACTCTTTCACTTTCATCAAGAGGCTTTGTAGTTTCTTGTCACTTTCTGCCATAAGGGTTGTGTCATCTGCATATCTGAGGTTATTGATATTTCTCTCAGCAATCTTGAGTCCAGCTTGTGCTTCATCTAGCCTGGCATTTCTCATGATGTATTTGGCATATAAGTTAAGTAAGTATGGTGACAATATACAGCCTTGACATATTCCTTTCCTATTTGGAACCAGTCTGTTGTTCCGAGTCCAGTTCTAACTGTTGCTTCCTGACGTACATAGAGATTTCTCTGGAGGCAGGTCAGGTAGTCTGGTATTCCCATTTCTTGAAGAGTTTTCCAGTTTGTTGTGATCCACACAGTCAAAGGCTTTGGCATAGTCAATAAAGCAGAAATAGATGCTTTCCTGGAACTTTCTTGCTTTTTCGATGATCCAACGATGTTGGCAATTTGATCTCTGGTTCCTCTGCCTTTTCTAAAACCAGCTTGATCATCTGGAAGTTCATGGTTCATGTACTAAAGAAGCCTGGCTTGGAGAATTTTGAGCATTACTTTACTCGCGTGTGAGATGAGTGCAATTCTGTGGTAGTTTGATAATTCTTTGGCATTGCCTTTCTTTGGGATTGGAATGAAAACTGACCTTTTCCAGTCCTGTGGCCAGGAGAAGGCAATGGCAACCCACTCCAGTATTCTTGCCTGGAAAATTCCATGGATGGAAGAGCCTGGTAGGCTGCAGTCCATGGGGTCGCTAAGAGTCGGGTACGACTGAGCGACTTCACTTTCACTTTTCACTTTCATGCACTGGAGAAGGAAATGGCAACCCACTCCAGTATTCTTGCCTGGAGAATCCCAGGGACAAAGGAGCCTAGTGGGCTGCCATCTATGGGGTCGCACAGAGTCAGACATGACTGAAGCGACTTAGCAGCAGCAGCAGTCCTGTGGCCACTGCTGAGTTTTCCAAATTTGCTGGTATATTGAGTGCAGCACTTCCACAGCATCATCTTTTAGATGTGAAATAGCTCAATTGGAATTCCATCACCTCCACTATCTTTGTCTGTAGTGATGCTTCCTAAGGCCTACTTGATAATTAAGGTTAAATGAAGCCATTGGAGTGGGCCCTAATCCAATATAACTGGTGACTTTACAAAAACAGATTAGGACACAAATACACACAGAGAAGAGCCCATATGGAAACAAGGAGAAGAGAGCCATCTACAAGTTAAGGAGAGAGGCCTCAGAAGAAAGCAACTTTAATACCACTTTGGTCTTGGATCTCTAGTCTCCAGAACTGTAAGGAAATAAATTACTGTGGTTTAAAGCACCCAGTTTGTGGTACTTTACTCTAGTAGCCCTAGCAAACCAGTACACTTCCTGAACTTGATTAAAAATCATACACATAAATGGAACTTATAGCTGCCAAAGGGAATAGCAATGTGGGAGGGAGATAAATTAAGTTTGGGATAACATATACATAGTACTATATTAAAATTGGTAACCACAGGGACCTACTGTATGGCGCATTGAACTATATTCAATATCCTGAACCTATAATGGAAAATAATCTGAAAAAGTATATCTATACAGGTATATGTATATACATATATATGTATGTATGCATATACATATCCACATATCTACATACATATATATGACTATTAGATCATATGGTAACTCTACTTATAGTTTTTAAGGAAACTCCATACCATTCCCTTGTGGACTTCCCTTGTGGCTCAGCTGGTAAAGAATCCACCTGCAATGCAGGAGACCTGGGTTCGATCCCTGGGTTGGGAAGATCTCCTGGAGAAGGGCATGACAACCCAGTCCAATATTCTGGCCTAGAGAATTCCATGGACTATATTGTCCATGGGGTTGTAAAGAGTCGGACAGCACTGAGTGACTTTTCACTTCCACTTTTCACTTTCCATACTGTTCTCCACAGTAGCTGTACCAATTTACATTCCTGCCAACAGTGTAGGAGGGTTCTTTTTTCTCCACACCCTCTCTAGCCCTTATTACTTATAGACTTTTTAATGATGTCCATTCTGACTAGTTTTTATTTGCATTTCTCTAATAATTAGCAAAACTGGGCCTTCTTTCATATACATGTTAGCCATCTCTATGTCTTCTTTGGAGAAATACCTATTTAGATCTTATGCCCATTTTTTGATATTGATATTGAGCTATATGAGTTGTTTGTATATTTTAGAAATTAATCCCATTAGGTCACATTACTTGCAAATATTTTCTCCAATTCTGTAGGTTGTCTTTTCATTTTCTTTGTGGTTTCCTTTGCTGTGAAAAAGATGTTAAGCCTAATCAGGTACAATTTGTTTATTTTTGTATTTATTTCCATGACTCTAGGAGATGGATTAAAAAAAAAATCACTGCAATTTATGCCAGAGGTCTTCTGCCGATGTTTTCCTCTAGGAGTTTTACAATGTCTGATCTTACATAGGTCTTTAATTCATTTTCAGTTTATTTTTGTATATGATGTTAGATAATGCTCTAATTTCATTCTTTTACATGTGAAAGCGAAAGTCGCTCAGTCATGTCTGACTCTTTGAAACCCAATGGACTATACAGTCCATGGAATTCTCTAGTCAGAATACTGGAATCGGTAGCCTTTCCCTTCTCCAGGGGCTCTTCCCAACCCAGGGATCGAACCCAGGTCTCCCACGTTGCAGGCAGATTCTTTACCAGCTGTGCCACAAGGGAAGCCCAAGAAAACGGGAGTGGGTAGACCATCCCTTCTGCAGCGGATCTTCCTGATCCAGGAATCAAACCAGGGTCTCCTGCATTGCAGGTGGATTCTTTAACAACTGAGCTATCAAGGAAGTCCATCCTGTCCAGTTTTCCAAACACCATTTTTTGAAGATATTGTCTTTTCTTCACTGCATATTCTTGCCTCCTTTCTCATAGATTAACAGACCATAAATGAGTGGGCCTCTGAGGTTTCTATTCTGTTGCATTGATCTTTGTCTATGTTTATGCCAGTACCATTCTGTTTTGATGACTGTAGATTTGTAGTATAGTCTGAAGTCAGGGAGCCTGATTCCTTAGCTCTGTTTTTCTTTCTCAAGATTGCTATGGCTATTCAATGGCTTTTGTGTTTCCATACAAACTTAAATATTTTTTTCCCTCTATTCTTTGAAAAATTACCACTGGTAATTTGATAGGGGTTTCATCAACTTTGTGAGTTGCCTTGGGTTGTATGTTCACCTTAACAATATTGATTCTTAAAGAAAAAAAGAAAAACAAAATTCCTTAGCTGCTTTCAGGATAATGAAACACTTAGATATAAAGCTAACAAAATATCTCCTGAATTTGTATATTGAAAGTAATAAAATCCTGATCAAAGAAATCAGGACCTAAGTACATGTAAAGACACACTATATTTGTGGTGAAGATTCAACATCAGAAGATGTCAATTTTCTTCAAATTAGCCCAGTACTTTAATGTAAGTTGTATAAAAACCCCAGCAAATTATTTTACAGCCTAGACAAGCTTATCCTCAAATTTATATGGGATGATACAAGGCCTAGAAAAATCTAAAAAAAATAAGTTTTGATAAGTGGGAATGAAGTGTAAGGAATCACTTTGTCTGGTATTAGGACTTATTAGCTAGTGACTGAATATAGCAGGGTGTTGGTAGAGGAGAGTCCCATAAATCAGTGAAGCAGAAAAGAGAACTGAGACACAGACCCACAAATAAGTGCCTGAGACCAAAGAAATGAAAAATCAATTCAACAGACAAACTATTTTTTCAGTGATGAAGCAATTGGATATTTACAAGCCAAAAAAAAAAAAAAAAGGCAGAAAAAAAATCATACTGTAATGCAAAACTTAAGTCAAAATGGATTATCAACTTACATACAACACTAACACTGTAGCATTTTTAGAAAAATACATAAAGAATTCTTGGGGAGCTAGGGCTATGTGGCAAGTTGTTAGACTTGTTACCACAAGCACAATTCAAAAAAAAAAAAAAAAGGAAAAACTGATAAGGTGGACATCATCTAAAAATTAGATCTCATTTAAAACTAACTCTTCTCTGTAAAAAATTCTGTAATGAGGGTAAAAATTAAGCTTCAACTGAGAAAAAATATTCCAAGTCATATATTTAAGATAAGAATTATACCTAGAATATGTAAAGAGGTCTCTAGGGAGAAAGTGAATGATCCAATTAGAAAATGGGCAGAAGACAAAATAGCTATTTATTAGCTATTTAACAGGTATCAGAAAAGTACATGAAAATATATTCAATTTTGTTAGTCATAAGGAAAATACAAATTAAAACTACAATATTATATACTACACACCATTAAGAACACCCTCTTCCAACAACACAAGAGATGACTCTACACATGGACATCACCAGATGGTCAATAACAAAATCAGATTGATTACATTCTTTGCAGACTCTATATAGTCAGGAAAAACAAGACCAGGAACTGACTGTCACTCAGATCATGAATGACTTATTGCAAAATTCAGACTTAAATGGAAGAAAGTAGAGAAAACCATTAGGCCATTCAGGTATGACCTAAATCAAATCCCTTACAATTATACAGTGGAAGTGGCAAATAGATTCTAGGGATTAGATCTGGTAAACAGATTGCCTGAGGAACTATGGACAGAGGTTGATGACACTATACAGGAGGCGGTGATCAAAACCATCCCCAAGAAAAAGAAATGCAAAAAGGCAAAATTGCTATCTGAGGATGCCTTACAAATAGCTGAGAAAAGAAGACAAGCTAAAGGCAAAGGAGAAAAGGAAAGATATACCCATCTGAATGCAGAGTTCCAAAGAATAGCAAGGGGAGATAAGAAAGCCTCTCTAAGTGATCAATGCAAAGAAATAGAGGAAAACAACAGAATGGGAAAGACTATAGAGATTTCTTCAAGAAAATTAGAGATACAAAGGGAACATTTCATGCAAAGATGGGCAGAATAAAGGACAGAAATGGTATGGACTTAACAGAAGCAGAAGATATTAAGAAGAGGTGGCAAGAATACACAGAGGAATTATACAAAAAAGATCTTAATGACCCAAATAACCACATTGGTGTGATCACTCAACCAGAGAAAGACATCTTGGAATGTGAAGTCAAGTAGGCCTTAGGAAGCATCACTACAAAAAAGCTAGTGGAGGTGATGGAATTCCAGTTGAGCTATTTCAAACCCTAAAAGATGATGCTGTGAAAGTGCTGCACTCAATATGCCAGCAAATTTGAAACACTCATCAGTGGCCACAGGACTGGAAAAGGCCTGTTTTTATTCCAATCCCAAAGAAAGGCAATGCCAAATAATGTTCAGACTGAAGTACAATTGCACTCATCTCACACACTAGCAAAGTAATGTTCAAAATTCTCCAAGCTAGGTTTCAATAGGAAGTGAGTTGAGAACTTCCAGAAGTTCAAGCTGGATTTAGATAAGGCAGAGGAACCAGAGATCAAATTGCCAAAATCCACTGGATTATAGAAAAGGCAAGAGAGTTCCAGCAAAACATCTACTTCTGTTTCATTTACTATGCCAAAGCCTTTGACTATGTGGATCACAACAAACTATGGAAAATTCTTAAAGAGATGGGAATACAGCATGGACTACCTTATCTGCGCCCTGAGAAACGAGTATGCAGGTCAAGAAGCAATAGAGAACTAGACATGGAAAAATAGACTGGTTCCAAATTGTGAAAGGAGTACATACATCAAGGCTGTATATTGTCACCCCGCTTATTAACTTATATGTAGAGTACATCATGTGAAATGCCAGATTGAATGAAACACAAGCTGGAATCAAGATTGCCAAGAGAAATATCACTAACCTCAGATATGCTGCTGACACCACCCTAATGGCAGAAAGCGAAGTGGAACTCAAGAGCCTCTTGATAAAAGTGAAAGAGGAGAGAGTGAAAAAGCTAGTTAAAACTCAACATTCAAAAAATGAAGCTCATGGCATTCAGTCCTATCACTTCATGGCAAATAAATGGGGAAACAATGGAAACAGTGACAGACTTTACTTTGGGGGGCTCCAAAATCACTGCAGATGTTGACTTCAGCCATGAAATTAAGACACTTGCTCCTTGGAAGAAAAGCTATGGCCAACATAGACAGTGTATTAAAAAGCAGAGACATTACTTTGCCAACAAAGATCCAGCTAGTCATAAGCTATGGTTTTTCCAGTGGTCATGTATGGATGTGAGAGTTGGGCCATAAAGAAGGCTGAGCACCAAAGGATTTATGCTTTTGAACTGTGTTGTAGAAACCTCTTGAGAGTCCCTTATCCTAAAGGATATCAATCCTGAATATTCATTGGAAGGACTGATGCTAAAGTTGAATCTCCAGTGCTTTGGCCACCTGATGCAAAGAACTGACTCATTAGAAAGGAATGTGATGCTGGGAAAGATTGAAGGCAGGATGAGCAGGGAATGACAGAGGATGAGATACTTGGCTGCCATCACCGACTTGATGGACATGAGTTTGAGCAAGCTCTGGGAGTTGATGATGGACAGGTAGGCCTGGTTGCTGCAATCTCTGGGGTTGCAAAGAGTCAGACACGACTGAGCAACTGAACTGAACTGAATAAGAATGGCTGAAATAAATCATAGCAATTACATCATATGCCATCAAAGATGTCCAGGAATTAATTCCTCATACATTATTGGTGAGAATTAAAAATAGGATATCTATTCTGGAAAAAATATGATAATTAATTAAAAAATGAAACATTTGCTTACCAGATAAGATTAAGCAGTTACACTCTTGGAAATGAAAATTTATGTTCAACCAAAATCTGTAGACAAATGTTCATTGCAGCTTTATTTTTAATGATCCAAATCCAGACACAGTTGAATTATTTCAGTGGATGAAAAGGTAAATATAGTACTATAGTTGCTCTATTCCATGGACTACTACTCAGTCTTAAAAAGATAAAGATTATCCTTATATCTGAAATTTTGGATGGATCATAAAAGAACTATGCTGTTACAAAGAACTCCAAATTCTGTATCATTGTATTCATAAAACATCCTTTAAATTACAGAATTATAAAGATAGAAAAGAGATAAGTGTTCTTATCTGTTACAATCAGGTATTGTAGAGAAGGTGAGGGAGGGACAAAGCTCTAAACATAAACAGTAGCGAGAGTAATCCTTAAAATGGAATTATCTTGTATCTTGACTATGGTCATTATCACACAAATATATGCATAGCTCTAAACATACACAAGTGAATATATATAAAACATGTGAAATCTGAATAAGGTCAGTGATGTATCAATGTCTATTTTCTGTTTGTGTATATTACAGTTAAAACAAGATGTTCAGATAGAGAGAAACTGAATAAAGTTTATATGGAATTTTTTGGACTTGTTTCTTAAAACTAAATGTTAATCTACAATTATCCCCAAATAAAACTTTTTGAAAAAGCATTTTTTAATTATTATTTATTTTATTTTTTAACTTTACAATATTGTATTGGTTTTGCCATATATCAAAATGAATCCGTCACAGGTATACATGTGTTCCCCATCCTGAACTCTCCTCCCTCCTCCCTCCCCATACTATCATGATCATAACAGCTATTTACTAGGAATCATATACAGTGCTAGGCTCTTGTAATATCATTTTTAAATTGTTGTGGGAACTCTATAACAGGCATATGTTATTAATCCCTACATTGATGTTTTGAAGGTTAGTATAATTTTTCTAAAAGGATATAGCTTATGAGTAAGATAGGAAGTGATTTAAACTCATGTTTGGTTTGAGTGCAGAGGTCTTTACTAAAATGCTTTTTTGTTATAAAAAAAGCAAGTTTATTATTTAATATGTCCTTTATATTTATATTTGGCATAATGGTTGGAAATAAGTCTATAAATATTTGTGAAGAAGGAACACAGTAATTAAACCATCACAGTTTATTCTCTGAAAGCACAGGCATAATGGCACGAAAGACCAGATTCCATGTTCCTTCAAGTCATGTAATTTGGAACTAAATGAAAATTGGAGCTTTAGTTTCTTGATTGCCTAACTAGAGAAATGGATGCTTCATATATCTTTTAGATCCTATCTTTCAAATATCAGATGTCTGAAGCAAGTTTTTGGCATCACAGTTAATTTATGATTGACATTTTTAATGAGTGTCTGAATGCCAATATTTTGTGTTGTTGATAAAACGATCCATATGCTTTACATTTCAGACACTCAGGCAGCTGAATTGACATTCTGTTGTGAAATGTTAAGTTCCTAATATGATTCCAAATCCAGGCAGTAGGCTAACCCATTTCCATAAGGAACTTAGAATATGCTCAAGGTTTTCTTGTTTTCATCTGAGACTAGGGATTTTGAAGGACCTAGAATGTGCAAAGACAAATGTTGCTATAGATTAATCTTAATTAAGAATGACAAATGCTCTGTAGAAGAATTAACAACATTATTTGTAAGCACAAGAGGTTGAGGCAGTAGTGTTATATTGGAAGAGCTCAGGAAACCCTCACCAGCACTTCAACAAAAACTTATTGCTTAGGTGTCAACTGTCCATATCAGGACTTCAGGAGGGCAGGGAGTTTTTGTGTTTCCTTGCCACACTATTCCCAATGTTTAGAATAGTGCTTGGCACACACAGAGGGCTGCTCAAAAATCATCTAGTAAATATACTAGGCAAGTACATTTATATTTTTCCCCAAACACTGTATATTGACCCCAATTTAGTTGCTTTACAATATTATAAAAATTTCAGGTGTAGAACCTAGTCATAACTAACTTTGTGCAGATTATGAAAACAATCTACTAAATACTCCCTTTCTCTGTCTCTTGTCTCAATAAAGTCCATTTGCTAAATATCATCAATAATGTTTCTTTTATATTACCAAGTCAGGTAATATCACTTTTCTATTCAGAAACTGTCCACGGCTTCTCAATTCATTCATATTAAAGTTCAGAACTTAACAGTGGCATAAATAAGATTTAAGCAAAATTTTCTATAAAGATCAGTAAGTAAATATTTCAGTTTTGTGGGAAATAAGCATAACATACAACTAAACTCTGTTATTGCAGGATGCAAACAAGCATAGACAATGTGAATAAAAGAATGGATGTATCTGTGTTCCAAAAAACTTTGTAAAAAAAAATGGCACCTGTGGCGGATTCATTTTGATATTTGGCAAAACTAATACAATTATGTAAAGTTTAAAAATAAAATTTAAAAAAAATGGCAGTGGGCAGCATTTGACCTATTAGTTCAGTTCAGTTCATTTAAGTCGCTCAGTCGTGTCCGACTCTTTGTGACCCCATGAACTGCAGCACGCCAGGCCTCCCTGTCCGTCACCAACTCCCAGAGTTCACTCAAACTCATGTCCATCGAGTCAGTGATGCCATTCAGCCATCTCATCCTCTGTCATCCCCTCTTCCTCCTGCCCCCAATCCCTCCCAGCATCAGAGTCTTTTCCAGTGAGTCAATTCTTCGCATGAGGTGGCCAGAATATTGGAGTTTCAGCTTTAGCATCATTCCTTCCAAAGAACACCCAGGACTGATCTCCTTTGGTTGGATCTCCTTGCAGTCCAAGGGACTCTCAAGAGCCTCCTCCAACACAACAGTTCAAAAGCATCAATTCTTCAGTGCTCAGCTTTCTTCACAGTCCAATTCTCACATCCATACTAGACAGACCTTTGTTGGCAAAGTAATGTCTCTGTTTTTTAATATGCTATCTAGCTTGGTCATAATTTTCCTTCCAAGGAGTAAGTGTCTTTTAATTTCATGGAGCAATCACCATCTGCAGTGATTTTGGAGCTCCAAAAAATCAAGTCTGACACTGTTTCCCCATCTATTTGCCATGAAGTGATGAGACCGGATGCCATGATCTTAGTTTTGTGAATGTTCAGCCTCAAGCCAACTTTTTCACTCTCTTCTTTCACTTTCATCAAGAGGCTTTTGAGTTCTTTTTCACTTTCTGCCATAAGGTTGGTGTCATCTGCATATCTGAGGTTATTGATATTTCTCCCGGCAATCTTGATTTCAGCTTGTGCCTCTTCCAGCCCAGCGTTTCTCATGATGTACTCTGCATATAAGTTAAATAAGCAGGGTGACAATATACAGACTTGACATACTCCTTTTCCTATTTGGAACCAGTCTGTTGTTCCATGTCCAGTTCTAACTGTCGTTTCCTGACCTGCATATAGGTTTCTCAAGAGGCAGGTCAGGTGGTCTGGTATGCCCATCTCTTTCAGAGTTTTCCACAGTTTATTGTGATCCACACAGTCAAAGGCTTTGGCATAGTCAATGAAGCAGAAATAGATGTTTTTCTGGAACTCGCTTGCTTTTTTGATGATCCAGCAGATGTTGGCAATTTGATCTCTGGTTAGTCTGCCTTTTCTAAAACCAGCTTAAACATCTGGAATTTCATGGTTCACGTATTGCTGAAGCCTGGCTTGGAGAATTTTGAGCATTACTTTACTAGCGTGTGAGATGAGTGCAATTGTGCGGTAGTTTGAGCATTCTTTGGCATTGCCTTTCTTTGGGATTGGAATGAAAACTGATCTTTTCCAGTCCTGTGGCCACTGCTGAGTTTTCCAAATTTCCTGGTATATTGAGTGCAGCACTTTCATAGCATCATCTTTCAGGATTTGAAATAGCTCAACTCGAATTCCGTCACCTCCACTTGCTTTGTTTGTAGTAATGCTTTCTAAATCCCACTTGATTTCACATTCCAGGATGTTTGGCTCTAGGTGAGTGATCACACCATCGTGATTATCTTGGTCATGAAGATCATTTTTGTACAGTTCTTCTCTATATTCTAGTCACCTCTTCTTAATACCTGTTAGGTCCATACCATTTCTGTCCTTTATAGAGCCCACCTTCCACCAAAAGAAATGTTCCCTTGGTATCTCTAGTTTTCTTGAAGAGATCTCTAGTCTTTCCCATTCTGTGGGTTTTTTCTATTTCTTTGCATTGATCTCTGAGGAAGGCTTTCTTATCTCTTCTTGTTATTCTTTGGAACTCTGCATTTAGATGCTTATATCTTTCCTTTTCTCCTTTGCTTTTTGCTTCTCTTCTTTTCAAAGGTATTTGTAAGTCCTCCTCAGACAGCCATTTTGCTTTTTTGCATTTCTTTTCCATGAGGATGGTCTTGATTCCTGTCTCCTGTACAATGCCACAAACCTCAGTCCATAGTTCATCAGGCACTCTATCAGAACTAGTCCCTTAAATCTCTTTCTCACTTCCACTGTATAATCATAAGGGATTTGATTTAGGTCATACCTGATTGGTCTAGTGGCTTTCCCTACTTTCTTCAATTTAAGTCTGAATTTGGTCCACTGGAGAAGAGAATGGCAAACCACTTTGGTGTTCTTGCCTCGAGAACCCCATGAACAGTATGAAAAGGCAAAATGATAGGATACTGAAAGAGAAACTCACCAGGTCAGTAGGTGCCCAATATGCTACTGGAGATCAGTGGAGAAATAACTCCAGAAAGAATGAAGAGATGGACCCAAAGCAAAAAGAATACCCAGCTGTGGATGTGACTGGTGATAGAAGCAAGATCCGATGCTGTAAAGAGCAATATTGCGTAGGAACCTGGAATGTCAGGTCCATGAATCAAGACAAATTGGAAGTGATCAAACAAGAGATGGCAAGAGTGAATGTCGACATTCTAGGATTCAGTGAACTCAAATGGACTGGAAAGGGTGAATTTAACTCAGATGACCATTATATCTACTACTGCAGGCAGGAATCCCTCAGAAGAAATGGAGTAGCCATGATGGTCAACAAGAGTCCGAAATGCAGTACTTGGATGCAATCTCAAAAACGATAGAATGATCTCTGTTCGTTTCCAAGGCAAACCATTCAATATCACAGTAATCCAAGTCTATGCCCCAACCAGTAATGCTGAAGAAGCTGAAGTTGAATGGTTCTATGAAGACCTACAAGACCTTTTAGAACTAATACCCAAAAAAGATGTCCTTTCCCTTATAGGGGACTGGGATGCAAAAGTAGGAAGTCAAGAAACACCTGGAGTAACAGGCAAATTTGGCCTTGGAATACGGAATGAAGCAGGGCAAAGACTAATAGAGTTTTGCTGAGAAAATGCACTGGTCATAACAAACACCCTCTTCCAACAACACAACAGAAGACTCTATACATGGACATCACCAGGTGGTCAACATCGAAATCAGATTGATTATATTCTTTGTAGCCAAAGATGGAGAAGCTCTATACAGTAAGCAAAAACAAGACAAGGAGCTGACTGTGGCTCAGACCATGAACTCTTTATTGCCAAATTTAGACTTAAATTGAAGAAAGTAGGGAAAACCACTAGACCACTAGGTATGACCTAAATCAAATCCCTTATGATTATACAGTGGAAGTGAGAAATAGATTTAAGGGCCTAGATCTGATAGATAGAGTGCCTGATGAACTATGGAATGAGGTACGTGACAGTGCACAGGAGACAGGGATCAAGACCATCCCCATGGAAAAGAAATGCAAAAAAGCAAAATGGCTGTCTGGGGAGGCTTAAAAATAGCTGTTAAAAGAAGAGAAGCGAAAAGCAAAGGAGAAAAGGAAAGGTATAAACATCTGAATGCAGAGTTCCAAAGAATAGCAGGAAGAGATAAGACAGCCTTCTTCAGCGATCAGTGCAAAGAAATAGAGGAAAAAAACAGAATGGGAAAGACTAGAGATCTCTTCAAGAAAATCAGAGATACCAAAGGAACATTTCATGCAAAGATGGGCTCGATAAAGGAGAGAAATGGTATGGACCTAATAGAAGCAGAAGATATTAAGAAGAGGTGGCAAGAATACACAGAAGAACTGTACAAAAAAGATCTTCATGACCCAGATAATCACGATGGTGTGATCACTGACCTAGAGCCAGACATCCTGGAATGTGAAATCAAGTGGGCCTTAGAAAGCATCACTGCAAACAAAACAAGTGGAGGTGATAGAATTCCAGTTGGGCTATTTCAAATCCTGAAAAATGATGCTGTGAAAGTGCTGCACTCAGTATGCCAGCAAATTTGGAAAACTCAGCAGTGGCCAGAGGTCTGGAAAAGGTCAGTTTTCATTCCAATCCCAAAGAAAGGCAAGGCCAAAGAATGCTCAAACTACCACACAATTGCAATCATCTCACATGCTAGTAAAGTAATGCTCAAAATTCTCCAAGCCAGGCTTCAGCAATATGTGAACCGTGAACTTCCTGATGTTCAAGCTGGTTTTAGAAAAGGCAGAGGAACCAGAGATCAAATGCCAACATCCGCTGGATCATGGATAAAGCAAGAGAGAGTTCCAGAAAAACATGTATTTCTGCTTCATTGACTATGCCAAAGCCTTTGACTGTGTGGATCACAATAAACTGTGGAAAATTCTGAAAGAGATGGGAATACCAGACCACCTGATCTGCCTCTTGAGGAATCTGTATGCAGGTCAAGAAGCAGCAGTTAGAACTGGACATGGGACAACAGACTGTTTCCAAATAGGACAAGGAGTACATCACGGCTGTATATTGTCACCCTGCTTATTTAACTTATATGCAGAGTACATCATGAGAAACGCTGGACTTGAAGAAACACAAGCTGGAATCAAGATTGCTGGGAGAAATATCAATAACCTCAGATATGCAGGTAACACCACCCTTATGGCAGAAAGTGAAGAGGAACTCAAAAGCCTCTTGATGAAAGTGAAAGTGGAGAGTGAAAAAGTTGGCTTAAAGTCCAACATTCAGAAAATGAAGATCATGGCATCCAGTCCCACCACTTCATGGGAAATAGATGGGGAAATAGTGGAAACAGTGTCAGACTTTATTTTTCTGGGCTCCAAAATCACTGCAGATGGTGACTGAAGCCATGAAATTAAAAGACGCTTGGTCCTTGGAAGGAAAGTTATGACAAACCTAGATAACATATTCAAAAGCAGAGACATTACTTTGCCAACAAAGGTTCGTCTAGTCAAGGCTATTGTTTTTCCAGTGGTCATGTATGGATGTGAGAGTTGGACTGTGAAGAAGGCTGAGCGCTGAAGAATTTATGCCTTTGAACTTTGGTGTTGGAGAAGACTCTTGAGAGTCCCTTGGACTGCAAGGAGATCCACCCAGTCCATTCTGAAGGAGATCAGCCCTGGGATTTCTTTGGAAGGAATGATGCTAAAGCTGAAACTCCAGTAGTTTGGCTACCTCATGGGAAGAGTTGACTCACTGGAAGAGATTCTGATGCTGGGAGGGATTGGGGGCAGGAGGAGAAGGGGACGACAGAGGATGAGATGGCTGGATGGCATCACTGACTCAATGGACGTGAGTCTCGTTGAACTCCGGGAGTTGGTGATGGACAGGGAGGCCTGGCGTGCTGCAATTCATGAGGTCGCAAAGAGTCGAACACAACTGAGAGACTGATCTTATCTAATCTTGGTAATAAGGAGTTCATGATCTGAGCCACAGTCAGCTCCCAGTCTTGTTTTTGTTGACTGTATATAGCTTCTCCATTTCTGGCTGCAAAGAATATAATCAATCTGATTTCATTGTTGACCATCTGGTGATGTCCATGTGTAGAGTCTTCTCTTGTGTTGTGTGAAGAGGGTGTTTGCTATGACCAGTGTGTTCTCTTGGCAAAACTCTATTAGCCTTTGCCCTGCTTCATTCCATATTCCAAGGCCAAATTTGCCTGTTACTCCAGGTGTTTCTTGACTTCCTACTTTTGCATTCCAGTCCCCTACAATGAAAAGGACATCTTGTGGAGGTGTTAGTTCTAAAAGGTTTTATATGTCTTCATAGAACCATTCAACATCAACTTCTTCAGTGTTACTGGTTGGGGCATACATTTGGATTACTGTGATATTGATTGGTTTGCCTTGGAAATGAACAGAGATCATCTGTCATTTTTGAGATTGCTTCCAAGTACTGCATTTTGGACTCTTTTGTTGACCATGATGGCTATTCCATTTCTTCTAAGGGATTCCTGCCCACAGTAGTAGATATAATGGTCATCTGAGTTAAATTCACCCATTCTAGTCCATTTTAGTTTAGCTGATTCCTAGAATGTCAGTTTTCACTCTTGCCATCTCCTATTTGACTACTTTCAATTCGCCTTGATTCATGGGCCTGACATTCCAGGTTCCTAGCAATATTACTCTTTATAGCATCGGGCTTTGCTTCTATCACCAGTCACATCCACAACTGGGTTTTGTTTTTGCTTTGGCTCCATCCCTTCATTCTTTCTGGATTTATTTCTCTACTGATCTCCAGTAGCATATTGGGTACCTACCGACTTGGGGAGTTCCTCTTTCAGTATCCTATCATTTTGCTTACTGTTCATGGGGTTCTCAAGGCAAGAATACTAATGTGGTTTTCCATTCCCTTCTCCAGTGGACCACATTCTGTCAGACCTCCCCACCCTGACCCGCCCATCTTGGGTGGCCCCACAAGGCATGGCTTAATTTCATTGAGTTAGACAAGGCTGAGGTCCATGTGATTAGATTGACTAGTTTTCTGTGATTGTGGTTTCAGTGTGTCTGCCCTTTGATGCCCTCTCCCAACACCTACCATCTTACTTGCGTTTCTCTTACCTTGGACGTGGGGTATCTCTTCATGGCTGCTCCAGCAAAGCACAGCCGCTGCTCCTTACCTTGGATGAGGGGTATCTCCTCACTGCTGCCCCTCCTGACCTTGAATGTGGAGTAGCTACTCTCGCTCTCCTGTGCCCGCCAACAATTTGACCTATAGGTTTACCATTTGCCAACTCCTGGCCTAAAAATCTGGTTCTTTCTCTAATCTCAAAAACTAACTCACTTCCCTCACTCACTTCACTCTTAACCCTGAAACCTGCCAGACACTCTTCAACCCCAGGTTCTTTGTACTTTCTGTCCCTTCCTCCTGGGATGATCATTCTCCAGACACCTACAAGGCTCACTGCCTTACTTTATCTCATTCAAGTGTCTCCTTAACACAAAGGCCTTTCCTTATTGCCTTTCTCTGCTTTATTTTACTTCACAGCATTCATTACAACCGGATTTGTGTGTATGTGTGTGTGTTTGTGTGTGTTTGTGACCACACCCTCTTTGCTAAAAGTAAATTATGTAAGAGAAGGATGTATCTGTTTTGGCTTAATGATGGCTCTAGTGGTAACGAATCTGCCTGCAATGCAGGGGACCCAAGTTTGATCACTTGGTCAGTAAGAGCCCCTGGAGAAGGGAATGGCTACCCACTCCAGTATTCTTGCCTAGAGAATTCCATGGACAGAGGAATCTGGCAAGCTACAGTGTGAGTGGTCACAGAAAGTTGGACACCACTGAGTGACTAACACTTTCGTGCTTTCACCTATCTGTTTTATTCATTGTTGAATCTCTAGCACCAAGCACCTAGTTATCTCTCAGTAAATATTATAGAATAAAAGATTAAATTAATAATGTAACATCTGCATCTAATGATATATTGACATATACGTTGTAATTTATGAAGTTACTAATAGTTTCTTATATTTCATTAACTATTTATTTTTAACCAAGATTCCATATTTCTAAATAACTTATCTTGATACACCTCACTGTTAACTCCAAATATGCCTTTGAATTACTCTTTATTCCAAGAAGTAAACTTTTTTGAGATTGTCTATAGCTAGCTTTAAAATTTGAATCACAATTTGTTTTACTCAAAACTATATGGAAATGGATTCATGGTCTTTGACACTTATTTTTGTCTGAAAATTCTCATGTCTATCTTATTAGGCACCAAGTTGTTGTGAGTTTTTCTTTTTTTCCTTTGTATTGTTTACTTTTTAGATATATTTCTGCATGAATAAGTATAGCTGTTGTTATTCTTGAAGTTACTTAATATATTAAGATGTGAGTCTCTTTTCATCACTAGAATTTGTTAGAGGTGATTAGAGGAAAGGGCTCACGGGAAAGCTCTGTGGGTTTGAATCCAGGCTCTAACTTTCGTCATGCACTTCAATTCTGCTTCTGCAAAGTGCTGATAACAGTACTCCTTTAATAAGCTTTTATAGGGTTAATAAGTTATGAACATTAAGGGAATTTATAGACATACAGCTCTTGAGAAGTTAATCATTATTGTTACAGGCATAACTTATTTCATTGCTCTTCACCTTATTGTGCTTCACAGATACTATGTATTGCAAACTGAAGGCTGTGGCAACTCTATGTTGTCAGAGGATTAGTTAGGTTTTTTTTTTTTTTTTTTAAGCAATAAAGTGCTTTTAATTAGGCATGTACATTTTAAAGACATAATGTTACTGCACACTTAATAAACTACAGTATGATATAAACATAACTTGTATGCATTAGGAAACCAACAAATTCATGTGATTCACTGTATTGTGATTTCCAGTGGTCTGGAACCAAATAGGAAATATCTCAGAGGTATGCCTGTACATTAATGCTAGTTATCATCATTACCATTATCAATGTAATTACCTAATATATCATGAATACTTATATTAAAAAAGAAATTTTCTTAAACTTTTATAAAAATCTTATTTACTTAGTATTGTTTCTCTGCCATTTTTCATCCTGGCATTCTGTTTATAATACTATCTAAAATTGTTAATAAATATATTTTATTTCTTTAACTATTTCATTTTTACCTCTATCATTTATTTTTAACAATGTGGGAAATTCTTGAACTTCTTTAATATTTTGGTGCTGATATTTTCTGTGTGAATAACTCAATCTCATATAAGGGCTTCCCTAACTATGAACAAAGCTAGTGGAGGTGATGGAATTCCAGTTGAGCTATTCCAAATCCTGAAAGATGATGCTGTGAAAGTACTGCACTCAATATGCCAAAAAATTTGGAAAACTCAGCAGTGGCCACAGGACTGGAAAAGGTCACTTTTCATTCCAAACCCAAAGAAAGGCAATGCCAAAGAATGCTCAAACTACCACACAATTGCACTCATCTCACACGCTAGTAAAGTAATGCTCAAAATTCTCCAAGCCACGCTTCAGCAATATGTGAACTGTGAACTTCCTGATGGTCAAGCTGGTTTTAGAAAAGGCAGATGAACCAGAGATCAAATTGCCAACATCTGCTGGATCATGGAATAAGCAAGAGAGTTCCAGAAAAACATCTATTTCTGCTTTATTGACTATGCCAAAGCCTTTGACTGTGTGGATCACAATAAACTGTGGAAAACTCTGAAAGAGATGGGAATACCAGACCACCTGTTCTACCTCTTGAGAAATTTGTATGCAGGTCAGGAAGCAACAGTTAGAACTGGACATGGAACAACAGACTGGTTCCAAATAGGAAAAGGAGTTCGTCAAGGCTTCATATTGTCACCCTGTTTATTTAACTTATATGCAGAGTACATCATGAGAAATGCTGGACTGGAAGAAACAAGCTGGAATCAAGATTGCTGGGAGAAATATCAATGACCTCAGATATGCAGATGACACCACCCTTATGGCCGAAAGTGAAGAGGAACTCAAAAGCCTCTTGATGAAAGTGAAAGAGGAGAGTGAACAAGTTGGCTTAAAGCTCAACATTCAGAAAATGAAGATCATGGCATCCAGTCCCACCACTTCATGGGAAATAGATGGGGGAACAGTGGAAACAGTGTGAGACTTTATTTTTTGGGGCTCCAAAATCACTACAGATGGTGACTGCAGCCATGAAATTAAAAGATGCTTACTCCTTGGAAGGAAAGTTATGACCAACCTAGATAGCATATTCAAAAGCAGAGACATTACTTTGCCAACAAAGGTCTGTCTAGTCAAGGCTATTGTTTTTCCAGTGGTCATGTAGGAAGTGAGAGTTGGACTGTGAAGAAAGCTGAGCGCTGAAGAATTGATGCTTTTGAACTGTGGTGTTGGAGAAGACTCTTGAGAGTCCCTTGGACTGCAAGGAGATCCAACCAGTCTATTCTGAAGGAGATCAGCCCTGGGATTTCTTTGGAGGGAATGATGCTAAAGCTGAAACTCCAGTACTTTGGCCACCTCATGCGAAGAGTTGACTCATTGGAAAAGACTCTGATGCTGGGAAGGATTGGGGGCAGGAGGAGAAGGGGATGACAGAGGATGAGATGGCTGGATGGCATCACTGACTCTATGGATGTGAGTCTGAGTGAACTCCGGGAGTTGGTGATGGACAGGGAGGCCTGGCATGGTGCGATTCATGGGGTCGCAAAGAGTCGGATACGACTGAGCGACTGATCTGATCTGATCTGGTGGTTCAGACAGTAATGAATCTGCCTGCAAAGTGAGAGACCTGGGTTTGATTTCTGTGTTGAGAAGATTCCCTGGAGGAGGGCATGTCAACCCACTCCAGTCTTCTTGCCTGGAGAATCCATGGACGGAGGAGCCTGGCGGGCTATAGTCCATGGGGTTGCAAAGAGTCTGACATGACTGAGCAACTAAGCACAGTACAACACATATATTTATAAAATCAGAAATTCTCTCCCAAATACAACAGAATTCAAGTCAGCAAATATTTATTGAACTCCTACTATGTGCTACATATTATTCCAAAGCCATGACCCTTTTTTGATCTTATATTTTCCCCTCTTTATGTCTTTTGCCTCTATTTTCCTATATAGAGCATGCTCTTGATTTTCTTCTTAAGAATGAAATCTGTGAAAAGAGGATTATAACAAAAATTTACTGTAGTGATAAAAATTATTTGTTATATGTAACACTCTTTAGAGTTATTACTCACAACTCTTAGTGAGTTGTTCTAGAAGTAAAATTAAACATAAATTTAAGTACAATTATACATTGTCTACATATTTTCTTGACTGTTTATAATTCTTTGTCATAGTGAGATGGTTGTTTCTTAATATTGTGCTCTTTCCTTTGAAATGCAATATTTTTTCTTATGTCAGATAATTTTTCTATTTGCTCCATGTTTAACAGGAAGAGAAATTAATTTTCATATTGTGAACTAAGATTCTGCCGGAGAATGTAGGAAACACTCATCTCTTCATTCAACTTGCTATGAATGAGAACATTTAGATTTCCTACAGTCAATTTGGTTGTTAGACTTGACAATAGGCAAGATATTGAGAGAAGACAAACAGGAAAGGATGGGTGGTTTTCCTTTGTTGAGGAAGCATCTGGACTCTAAGCTGAAGCCAACTGTCCATCAACTGGCCTGGATGCAATAGCTGAACAGCAGCAAGGTCAGTGCTCAGTCACTCTGCCTGTGAATAATATTGTGCTTTTGTCAGACACTGCAGACAGGAGTAATGAACACATCAGGATCTCTGTTCAACATGGCCTCATGAATATCTGATAAACATTCCTGGAAAGGCTACTGATTTCCCTGACACGATCTAGTTCTTATCCTTTCAAATTATGAATTCCACTATCAATTTTAAAGTGATTTGTGGTGGGTCACGGAGAAGGCAATGGCACCCCACTCCAGTACTCTTGCCTGGAAAATCCCATGGACTGGTAGGCTTCAGTCCATGGGGTCGCTAAGAGTCGGACACGACTGAGTGATTTTACTTTCACTTTTCACTTTCATGCATTGGAGGAGGAAATGGCAACCCACTCCAGTGTTCTTGCCTGGAGAATCCCAGGGACGGGGGAGCCTGGTAGGCTACTGTCTATGGGGTCACACAGAGTCGGACACGACTGAAGTGACTTAGCGTAGCGTGGTGGGTCATGTTCATCGTTCATCATTTTTCCTTTCATTCATCCATTTTTACCTTTACTTTGATGGCAGAAATGTCTTTATATTTTGACACATATATACAAGTTTTGTTGTTGTTTTTTTTTTCCTGGTTTCCACTGCAATTCTTTTTCCTGTTTCATAGCCATTTAATTGTTTGAAGATGAGTCTGGGTTATGGGCATCTTTAGAATGTATTCTCACATATTTCATATCACAAGTTTGATTCTTACTAGTATCAGAATTACATTTAGATGGAATGTCACTACACTTCACCATACTCAAATGTGAACGAACAATGATTTATTTCCACATAAAAATGGAAAAAATTATTGAGAAATGATAGAGATCCAAGACAAATTTTTTTTAAAACTCAAACTCATATATATATTCACCTTACACAGATTTTGTTGCATATATTTCATGTTAATGTGTTCATATGAAACTTAAAAGAATAAATCTGTCTGACTTAAATGAAAGCAAAACTTTAAGTGTAGTATTTTAATTATAGATGTTATTGGTCCACTGTTTTGAGAGAGTTTCTCTCCAGAGATACAAATAAGTAAGTGCATCAAATTAAGTAAAGATTGACAAGAATTTTCCTTTATTTACCAGCAACCCTCAGATAACTCATTCAGAATTAGAGATTCAAGTACTCTCAGTGACAGCAGGACTCTACTTTCTACTCATTCTGGCATTTCTATCTCTGCAAATAGAAATAGTATTTCTATTTGTGTGTGTGTGTGTGTGTGTGTGTGTAGTAAAAGTAACAAAAAAAGGAAATAAAATATGTTGCTGTCCATTTCTCTCTGCAGGCAAAAGATTTTTAAAATTTTCACTTCTGAATATGTCATCTATAACTACATAGCTCAAAACCAAAGCAAGAGCTGTGTTCTTCATAATAATGATTTGGTGTTTATATGAAAGGAATTTACATGAAAAATAAATGTGTTAATAAATGTTAAGTAAGGCAGTTAATATTGAATACATTTAATTAGTAATATACTATAATATGAAGAAGGAAATGGCAACCCACTCCAGTATTCTTGCCTAGAGAATCCCAGGGACAGAGGTGCCTGATGGGCTGCCGTCTATGGGGTCACACAGAATTGGACACAACTGAAGCGACTTAGCATGCATGCATGCATTGGAGAAGGAAATGGCAATCCACTCCAGTGTTCTTGCCTGGAGAATCCCAGGAATGGGGGAGCCTCGTGGGCTGCTGTCTATGGGGTCGCACAGAGTCAGACATGATGAAGTGACTTAGCAGCAGCCACAGGCTCCTCTGTTGATGGGATTTTCCAGGGAAGAATACAGGAGTGGGTTGCCATTTCTTTCTTCAGAAGATGTCCTGGCCAATGGATCAAATTCATGTCTCCTGCATTGGCAGGCAGATTCTTTACCTCGGAGCCAACAGAGAAGTCTGAGCAATAGTTTAGTTTTCTAAAATTATAAAAATACAGTCTTAAAAGATAAACAGATTAATTTGCCTGTCTACCACTTAGCAAAGATGAATACTCAATATAAATAGGAAAAATTTTGACAGCTGGAATAACGTGCCTTAATGGTTCATTGACAGGCAGACTGGGTTCAACCATCTGCATATTTATTTCCATTTCCATGATGGTCCAGATGCAAGTGTTACCACATTTGATCATGCCTTCAATTAGATCTGCACTCTTAATGGATATCATTATTTTTGATAACCACTCTCAGATGGGTTTCATTCAAAGTATTCAACAGTACAAATATATAAGCAATACAGTTAACATTCAGTAATTTTCATGTCTCATTTCATTACAGGAATGCCAAATATTGATAGATTTTAGAAAATTTATGGCTTTGTACTATTTCAACATATCTCAATTTGTCTCCCCAGTGATTTTGTGAACAATCTTATATGACTTTTAAATTAAAATATATATTCATATGATATATTTTACATGAAAAAATTAGGTCATACATATTAGTGGACTCCTAAAGATCCATTCCTAGTTACTTTTCTTTATTTTGTGATTGATTCCTGCTTTCTTAATCAACTCTTTCTTTAAAATTATGGTAACACTCTAGTTCTCCATGAAGTAAGATGAAAGCTGAATTACAATTCATTTTTTCCTTAAGGCCTCAAACTATAAAGGTGGCTTCAGAAATCTGAGACATGCTGAGATTTAACTGAAAGCAAGGAGAGGCTTAAATCATCTCCACAACAGAAAAGCCTGCAGGCAAGTAAGATGGACAAATTAAAACATTCCAAGTTATTCCCAAAGGTTCTTTTAAGTCAGATGTTAATTATCACTAGATTCATTGGGGAGTGAGCAGTGTTTTAGTGTATCAGGACTTATTTCTACCTTAATTTGGCTTTATCCAAATAACCTTTGTCTGTGATAAAAGTCTTCTTTAACTCATAAGGCTAATTAGGCTCTAATATATAAGAACGGTGAGCTAACTTTATTTTTAAGTCCTTTGATATCTATACTAACTAAATTCCTGTCCAGAATACATCTACCAGTTAAATAATTCCAAATTAATCCCCAGAGATAATCTTGAGTCATTTGGATTTTTTTTATTATGGGAGTCAATATTATTATAATAATAGTTATAGTCATTAAGCAATAGGAAATGCTTTTTGATGACTCAAACATTTTGCTTTGTTTATTATGCAATAAGAAAAAAAAAGAAACAACCTTACATGTGGTTCTAGTTTATTACTTAAAGAAAAAAAAATTCTGGTTAATTGATGGGTAGTACGTTTGCCTGACAACCCTGAACTAAGACCTCTGTTGTTAGAGTTTAACAGAATGTTTACAGTTTAATAGAATAGCATATTGGACATCTATGTTGCCTTCTTTTGGGTCCTTATATTCCAACTATTCCTTTTTAAAACAGGACAGTGAATCTACTTCTTGCCCATTATATAATTTGTGACAAAAATTTTTAATGCACTACTAGTTTGAAGCTGAGCTTGATGCTATAATTTAAAAGGCACATGGTTTAAAGAGAAACAAAATTGAATTCAAATCCTGGTGCATTCTTTTTCTAGGTACATGGCTGGGCAAATAACTTACAAGTTTCAAACTCCTCACTCTAAAAAGTAGATAGTGAGCACAGATGTTCAGAGTTTGTGGAAAGGATTAGAATTTGGTGTATATGGTGCACTTAATGCAGTGCCTGACAAAAACTGAATGTGTACTAATATATCTTATTGTTGTTATTATTATTAGAACTCTCCTTCTGTTAGGGTGTTTCAAATTATCTGATCACTTCTACATTAAGAGTCCTACAAAGCCATGGAAATTTATTATGTCGTGCTATAGTATTATTTTATATTTGGGGACATAATAGATAATTAATGTCTCCTGGATATTTCCAACGTTGCAGCTTCAGAGTTATCCAGAATATTTTGTCGAAAGTTGTTTTCTGTAAATCAGGCTATGCTAAAGAGCATAGTTTAATCGTAAGCACATGGTGAACGTGGGCACATGGAAAACTGTCTCATTTGCGTCTTTCCATCTGCCAAATCATACAGAATCTACTAAAACAGTGAAGTGGAGAATGAGCCAACTCTGAGATATATTGGAGAAATGCAAAAACAGAAATAACCAGTAGTATAGCACAATCTCTTGCAAAGAGTGACATTTCCAAGTCTGGGCTAAATTTCATCAGTTCCTTAAGATGCAAGCCAGGAAGTAATTAGTATGTGACTCTTTATTTGGCCTACTTAGGGTTTCTCTCAACTTTCAGCTATGAAAGTTAGACTTCCCTTAAACCTCAAAGGGTTTGGTTTTCTGGTAAATTAGGGTACATATGAAAGTGTATGAGCAATAGAATTTGAAAGAATAATATTAGTGATCTTAGAAGTTTTCCTAGGCCATGAGGTGAGTAGAGTAATAGAAGCTGAGGTCACCAAAACAAGTTCCCCAGACTGCACACTTGGGAGGTACTTCAGGTAAGAGAATTTGACATGATCTAAAGTGAAAGGTTTTTATACTCAAAGGAAAAAGAGCAGTCATATTACACTTAGAGATGGATACTTTCCACAATAAGAAATAGCTTTATGGTTAGAAACATTTTGCAGCAAAGAAGCTAAACTCAGATCATCACCATATGTGAGTAAAATACCAGTTACCAAAAGTTTCTGTTAATTTTTATAACCCACTGAAAGATTAGAGAGCATTCAGTGATTCCCCATAGTAATTGTAATCACATGTGTTGTATATAATGCTGTTCTCAGAACATCAATTGCTTAAAATTATAACAGTTCCACTCTAGAAACATAGCCAATTATGTGTCTTTTTCATTTCTCACACCAGATTAGATTTCTGGCCCATCTCGCTAGGCAGATTGCCTCTGCCAGTGACCAATACAAGCAATGTTTCAATGTGAGGAAAAGAGAACACAAAGATATAAGAAGTGAAACAAATTAGCAAGTCTCGTGCCTGTGCTTCCTGAGAATATTAGCATGCCATCACATATCCTAGGCTTATTAACATATATAATACCAGTATGTAATCTGATAAAAATATATATGACACATTTTGACATAAAAAATCTTTAAGGACATTTAAAACATCTTTAAATAAATTTATTTTATCACTCTGTATATCAGTCACAAAGCATTGTCATCCCTGTGGTTTAAAGGAAAAAAAAAAAAACAAAACTCAATTGTCTTAAAGTGAAGGCATTGACCGAACTGAACTGTTTCACGTTCAGGCAGTACACAGACAGTCATGTTTACTGGGGATCTAGCTCTATTCCACTGTCAGCTCTGTCTTCAGGCTAGCTCTCTTCATGGTGACTTGAAGGCTTCTCATAGTTCCTGTGGGCACATTGTTTGCTTGTTTGTTTTTTACATAAAAAGTGATAGAAACCATTCTGTCCTACCACCAAACAACAAAAGAACTGAATTTACTCTAATTTGATCATCTTTAGCCACATATGTTAGAAAAGAACATCTATTTTCTTGGTTTCCCAGTTTTTTCAGTTGATTTTTGCAAAAATAAACATTCTGGCCATTCTTTCCATATTTCCTCTCTCATTGTAACAGAGGAGGCATGTCCTGTCTAATGGGTAAGAGACTAGAGTTTTCCACTCTTTAGCCAATTCTTCCAGGGAGAAGGTGCTTTTTCCCTGTACTTGTAACTTCCTATGCTTATACTGTTGGAGCAAATATCACAGTGTCCTCTGGGATTTTCTTGCTTTCTTGGATGAAGCCTTCTCCAAGGCAAGAATGAAATATTTATCACTACATCTACTGCCTGTTTATAGCCCTGAATTCATAGTGTATGTTCAATATGTGGTTGATGATGAATGCATTAAAGTGAAGTTTAATTAGATAGTATCATAGCATGTTTTAGATATGCCTATATAAATTAAAAGACACTTGCTCCTCATAAGGAAAGCTATGATAAATCTAGAGAGCATGTTAAAAAGCAGAGAAATCACTTTGCTAACAAAAGTCCATATAGTCAAAGCTATGGTTTTTTCAGTAGTCATGTACAGATGTGAGAGTTGAACCATAAAGAAGGCTGAGCACTGAAGAATTAATGCTTTTGGTGATGCTGGGGAAGACTCTTGAGAGTCCCTTGGAAGCAAGGAGATCAAACCAGTCAATCGAAATCAACCCTGAATATTTACTGGAAGGACTGATGCTGAAGCTGAAGTTCTAATACTTTGGCCACCTGATAAAAAGAGTCAATTGATTGGAAAAGATCCTGCTTCTGGGAAACTTTGAGGGCAAGAGGAGAAGAGGGCGGCAGAGGATGAAATGGTTAGGTAGCATCACTGACTCAATGAACATGAGTTTGAGCAAACTCTGGGAGACAGTAAAGGACAGGGAAGCCTGGTATGCTGCAGTTCATGGGGTCATAAAGAGCGGGACACGACTTATCGACTGAACAATATAAATAACAATATAAATTCATATTGCATTTCTTTGCTGACTGCATCACTCCCTCCTACTACTTTCTTAAGTTTCAACTTGCTACCTGTAACGTCTTTCACTTGGGAAAGAAGTATCATAGTATCATAAGGATCCCTATTCATTTAAGCTGATTTTAGAGATATTTGCTTGAAGGCTGCTAACCTGAGTGTTCCAGATTGAAACAAAAAGACAGATGTTTTCATGTAGGATTACAATGCTTACGTTTTATAGACAGAGGATATATCCAAGCTCATGCATAATTATCTAATGAGAATATACCATTAACCATTGCATCTATTTATTAGCTCTCTATCAGTATTCCGGATAATTAGTTTATAATGAATTTAGGGGCCATCTATAAAGTCTAATCATCAATCTTACTTGGGGATTTCATGTGAAAGTAGAATTAATTCTAGGAAGAAGAGTAGAAAATCAATGGGGAGAATAAATACACTATAAAATCCCTTGAGAAGCTTCTTAATTGGTTAAAGGCCTTGCCTTGAGCTAGATCATCCACATGCTGAGGTTTTGGTCTAGCACTACAGATAAATCTTATAGCTTGTACCATCTCCTAAAGGTAGCCTGCGCTGCAGTTTTATAGTAATATAGAAGGGGAGTGAGAGGCTTTGGTGCCCTTTCCCCCATATTCCTTTGATCACCATCTCCAAAGCTGAAAGAAAGTGAAAGTGAAAATCACTCAATAGTGTCCGACTTTTTGTGACTCTATGGACTGTACAGTCCATGGAATTCTCCAGGCCAGAATACTGGAGTGGGTAGCCTTTCTCTTCTTCAGGGAATCTTCCCAACCTAGGGATCGAAGCCTGGTCTCCTGCATTGCAGGCAGATTCTTAACCAGCTGAGCCACTGATAGAACCAGGACATATTTATTGAGCACTTGTTTTTTGGTTCCGTATGATGAAAGAATACCCATATTTCATCTCATGGACATTTGGCAAAGATCATTAGGCCTCTGCTAAGACTCTTTAAAGACTTCAAACTGTATACTTCCCATTGAGATAGAGATGACCAAAAAAGACATATAGTGTAATATTAATTGCATCATATATCTCTAACATTAGACCCCTCCTTGGACTCTGTTGGGCTGGGAAGTATGGGGAGAGCGGAGTGATAAGTTCTATGAACATGAAGAAGACATCGGAACTATTAAACTTAGACAGTGGGCCTTGGGCTTTGACTCCACTCCAGGGTTTTAGCTGCAACAGATACCCATTATAACATTTTAATAAATTAATCATTTCAGTACAACCAATTTGGAAGTATACTTGTCACATTTCTGTCCTGAGGACTGTGAATTCAGAGGTATAGTTATCAGTGTTGCTGCTGCTGCTAAGTCATGTCAGTCGTGTCTGACTCTGTATGACCCCATAGATGGCAGTCCAACAGGCTCCTCTGTCCCTGGGATTTTCCAGGCAAGAATACCGGAGTGGGTTGCCATTTCCTTCTCCAATGCATGAAAGTGAAAAGTGAAAAGTGAAAGTGAAGTCTCTCAGTCATGTCCGACTCTTAGCAACCCCATGGACCGTAGCCTACCAGGCTCCTCTGTCCATGGGATTCTCCAGGCAAAAGTACTGAAGTGGGTTGCCATTGCCTTCTCCGTGAGTTATCAGTGTTAAGTTATAGCAAAAAGTATCTGGGATTTCAGATTTAGGATGAGGTGGGCAATGCAACAGTCTGGTGTCTGATAAGACTAATAATACTCTGATCATATATTTATGGCATTTTTTGTGTTCAGTTCAGTTCAGTTCAGTCACTCAGTCGTGTCTAACTCTTTGTGACCCCATGAAGTGCAGCATACCAGGCCTCCCTGTCCATTACCAACTCCAGGAGTTCACTCAAACTCACATCCATCAAGTCGGTGATGCCATCCAGCCATCTCATCCTCTGTCGTCCCCTTCTCCTCCTGCCCCCAATCCCTTCCAGCATCAGAGTCTCTTCCAATGAGTCAACTCTTCGCATGAGGTGGCCAAAGTACTGGAGTTTCAGCTTTAGCATAATTCCTTCCAAAGAACTCCCAGGGCTCATCTCCTTTAGAATGGACTGGTTGGATCTTCTTGCAGTCCAAGGGACTCTCAAGAGTCTTCTCCAACACCACAGTTCAAAAGCATCAATTCTTTGGTGCTCAGCTTTCTTCACAGTCCAACTCTCACATCCATACATGACCACTGGAAAAACCATAGCCTTGACTAGACAGACCTTTGTTAGCAAAGTAATGTCTCTGCTTTTCAATATGCTATCTAGGTTGGTCACAACTTTCCTTCCAAGGAGTAAGTGTCTTTTAATTTCATGGCTGCAGTCACCATCTGCAGTGATTTTGGAGCCAAAAGAATAAAGTCTGGCACTGTTTCCACTGTTTTCTCATGTATTTCCCATGAACTGATGGGACCAGATGCCATGATCTTCGTTTTCTGAATGTTGAGCTTTAAGCCAACTTATTTTTTTGTGTAGCGAATGTTTAATATTCACATAGTCTAATGGCATACCTAAGATTACTTGTGCATTTATGGATTTATTTATTTATGTTTTGGGCACCTTGGCTTTCACAAAGACACTGGTACTAAAGGAGGGTATCTTTTTTAAAAAGATAAATAAAACAAGACACTATGAAAAAATAATAGGTAGCTTACTTAAGAATGACTAAGGTTGCTGAATATTTTTATATTTAAAAAGGGCAATATAATCAGACCATTTGCTTTATAAATGTCTAAAAGAAAAAGGTGCCAAATATTTGGGGAGTAGGCAATCTCAGCAATTCTTGGGCTATGAGGTAATAAACTACAGAATCTATCCTGAACCTGTCACTCTGGAAGCTTTCCACATTTTCACATTGAAGTGTCCAAGTACTGAGAGGCATATCTTTGGAAATGCATGTACTAGGCATACTTTTCTGACCTAAGCAATAATCAGTTGAGTTCAGTCACTCAGTCGTGTCTGACTCTTTGCAACCCCATGGACTGCAGCGTGCCAGGCCTCCCTGTCCATCACCAACTCCAAGAGTTTACTCAAACTCAAGTCCATTGAGTCCATTATGCCATCCAACCATCTCATCCTCTGTCATCCCCTTCTCCTCCTGCCTTAAAACTTTCCCAGCATCAGGGGCTTTTCAACTGTGAGTCAGTTCTTCACATTAGATGGCCAAAGTATTGGAGTTCAGCTTCAGCATCAGTCCTTCCAATGAATAGTCAGGCCTGATTTCCTTTAGGATGGACTGGTTGGATCTCCTTGCAGACCAAGGGACTCGCAAGAATCTCCTCCAACACCACAGTTTAAAAGCATCAATTCTTTAGCAGTCAGCTTTCTTTAGATATATACATCCATACATGACTACTGGAAAAACCATAGCTTGACTAGACTGACCTTTTTTTGAAAAGTAATATCTCTGCTGTCTAGGTTGGTCATAACTTTCCTTCCAAGGAGTAAGCGTCTTTTAATTTCATAGCTGCAGTCACCATCTTCAGTGATTTTGAGGCCCAGAAAAATAAAGTCTGTCACTGTTTCCATTGTTTCCCCATCTATTTGCCATAGTGATGGGACCAGATGCCATGAACTTAGTTTTCTGAATGTTGAGGTTTAAGGCAACTTTTTCACTCTGCTTTTCACTTTCAAGAGGCTCCAAAGGCAAAGGAAAAGCAAAATGGCAGGAGGGGAGAAATCATGTTTAGAATCAAACCCCATACCCACCAGAGAAACTCAGAGGGCTCAAACAAACCTTGTATGCACCAGGACACAGAGACACCACCAAGACTGAGACAGAACTGTGCTTGAGTGTCTTCTGTGGAGGTATGGGTCAGCAGTGGACTGCTGCGGGGCAGGGTCTCTGGGTGCAGCAGATCTGGGTGTGGAATAAGTCCTCTTAGAGGAGGTCCCATTAACGCCACCAGAGAGCCACCAGAACTTACACAGGACTGGGGAAACAGACTGTTGGAGGGCACAAACAGAACCATGTGCCCAGCAGGACCCAGAAGAAAGGAGCAGTGACCCCACAAGAGACTGACACAGACTTGCCCATGAGCGTCCAAGAGTCTCTGGCAGAGGCTCAGTGGTGGGTCAGTGGTGGCCTGCTGCAGGGTTGAGGGGCACTGAGTGTAGCAGAGTGTCCATGGGAACTTTTGAAGAAGGTTTCCATTATCTTCATTACCTCCACCATAGTTTGGCCCCAGGTAAATAACAGGGAGGGAACACAGCCCTACCCATCAACAGAAAACTGGATTAAAATTTACTGAGCATGGTGCTGCACATCAGAAAAAGACCCAGTTTCCCCCTCAGTCAGTCTCTCTCATCAGGAAGCTTCCATAAGCCTCTTATCCTTCTCTATCAGAGGGCAGACAGATTAAAAACCATAATCACATAAAACTAACCAATCTGATCATATGAACCACAGACTTGTATAACTCAATGAAACTATGAGCCATGCCATGTAGGGCCCCCCAAGATGGGCTATGGTGGAGAGTTCTGACAAAACGTGGTCCACTGGAGAAGGGAATGGAAAACCACTTCAGTATTCTTGCCTTGAGAACCCGATGAACAGCATAAAAAGGCAAAAAACATAGGACACTGAAAGATGAACTTCCTACGTCAGTAGGTGCCAAAGATGCTACTGAAGATCAGTGGAGAAATAACTCCAGAAATAATGAAGAGATGGAGCCAGAGCAAAAATATCACCCAGTTGTGGATGTGACTGGTGATGGAAACAAGGTCTGATGCTGTAAAGAGCAATATTGCATAGGAACCTGGAATGTTAGGTCCATGAATTAAGGCAAATTGAAAGTGGTCAAACAGGAGATGGCAAGAGTAAACATCAACATTTTAGGAATCAGCAAACTAAAATGGACTGAAGCGAACTAAAATGGACTGAAATGGGGGAATTTAATTCAGATGACCATTATATTTACTACTATGGGAAAGAATCCCTTAGAAGAAATGGAGTAGCCATAATAGTCAACAAAAGAGTCCAAAACGCAATACTTGGATGAAACCTCAAAATGACAGAATGATCTCTCTTCTTTTCCAAGGCAAACCATTCAATATCACAGTAATCCAAGTCTATGCCCTGACAAGTAATGCTGAAGAAGCTAAAGTTGAAAGGTTCTGTGAAGACCTACAAGACCTTCTAGAACTAACACCCAAAGAAGATGTCCTTTTCACTATAAGGGACTGGAAAAGGACCCTATAGAAGTCAAGAAGTCTTGACTTCTTGAAATCAAGAAATACCTGGAAGAAGGAAGTCAAGAAATACCTAGAGTAACAGACAAATTTGGCCTTGGGGTACAGAACGAAGCAGGGCAAAGGCCAATAGAGTTTGGCCAAGGGAATGCACTGGTCTACACACTCTTATCACTAGATGGTCAAAACCAAAACCTGATCGATTATATTCTTTGCAGCCAAAGATGGAGAAGCTCTATACAGTCAGCAAAAACATGACCAGGAGCTGACGGTGGCTCAGATCATGAACTCCTTATTGCCAAATTCAGACTAAATTGAAGAAAGTAGAGGAAACCACTAGACAATTCAGGTATAACCTAAATCAAATCCCTTACAATTATATAGTGGAAGTGAGAAATAGATTTAAGGGGCCAGATCTGATAAATAGAGTGCCTGAAGAACTATTGACAGAGGTTCATGACATTGTATAGGAGGGTGGATTCAAGGCCATCCCCGAGAAAAAGAAGTGCATAAAGGCAAAATGGTTGTCTCAGGAGGCCTTACTAAAGCTGTGAAAAGAAGAGAAATTAAAGACAAAGGAGAAAAGGAAAGATATACCCATTTGAATGCAGAGTTCCAAAGAATAGCAAGGAGAGATAAGAAAGCTTTCCTCAGCGATCATTGCAAAGAAATAGAGGAAAACAATAGAATGGGAAAGACTAGAGATCTCTTCAAGAAAATTAGAGATGCCAAGGGAACATTTCATGCAAAGATGGGCATAATAAAGAACAAATGGTATGGACCTAATAGAAAAAGTGAAAGTGAAAAGTGAAAGTGAAGTCGTTCAGTCATGTCCGACTCTTTCTGAAGCCATGGAATGGAAGCCTACCAGGCTTCTCTGTTTATGGGGTTTTCCATGCAAGAGTACTGGATTGGGTTGCCTTTTCCTTCTTCAGGGGATCTTCCCAACCCAGGGATCGAACCCAGGTCTCCCACATTACAGGCAGATGCTTTGCCCTCTGAGCCACCAGGGAAGCCTGGAACTAACAGAAGCAGAGGATATTAAGATGAGGTGACAAGAATACACAGAAGAACTGTACAAAAAAGATCTTCACAACCCAGATAATCATGATGGTGTGATCACTCACCTAGAGCCAGACATCCTGGAATGCAAAGTCAAGTGGGCATCAGGAAGCATCACTATGAACAAAGCTAATGGAGGTGATGGAATTCCAGCTGAGCTATTTCAAATCCTAAAAGATGATGCTGTAAAAGTGCTGCACCCAATATGCCAGCAAATTTGGAAAACTCAGCAGTGGCCACAGGACTGGAAAAGGTCTGTTTTCATTCTAATCTCAAAGAGAGGCAATGCCAAAGAATGTTCAAACTACTGCACAATTGCACTCATCTTACATGCTAGTAAAGTAAAGCTCAAAATTCTCCAAGCCAGGCTTCAGCAGTACATGAACAGTGAACTTCCAGATGTTCAAGCTGGATTTATAAAATGCAGAGGTACCAGAGATCATATTGTCAACATCCCTTGGATCATTGAAAAAGCAAGACAGTGCCAGAAAAAACATCTACCTCTTAGTTACTGACTATGCCAAAGCCTTTGACTGTGTGGACCACATTCTTTTACGTTTGTCTGCTTTAAAACTACCATGACAGAATTGAGTCGTTACAACAAAGCCAATGATTTTCAAAACCTAAACTTTTTACTATCTGCTTCTTTATAATAAAATACTTGTCAAACCCTCTTAGGACATAAACTCACTCAAACTTCTATTCCTTAGAAAAATGTTACAGTCTTTCATAAAGCTCTTAAATTCTGCATGGCCGTGCATTGTTTCATAATTAAAACCAATTGTACCAATAGTACTGTTCCATGTTGTCATCTTTAATTTACATTTCCAAAGTATTTTTAATAGGTTATAGACTAAGATGTTTTGGTGTTGCTAGAGAAGTCTTGATGTTTTGAATCAAACTAGTTACATGTTTTTATTTATGCCAGCATTCCTTATTTAAATAAATAAGATACCCAATAAATTACCTTGGAGAAAGAATAGATTAAGAGCCTTTTTTATATTTCTTGAAAAAAAAGACATTTACTCTTTATATTAATTTGCTACAAACTGAATTTTTTAAACACTTTCAAAGCTGTGTGGTTTAGGTGGGGGTGTGGGTAAAGGGTATACGGTCAGATCAGGAGATTTACAAATTCCAATTCTACTGACTTAGAATTACAGTAAGATATACTTTGCTGAACCTCTTCCTTTCATGTTCTTTCTTTCCAGCCCTGGGAGGAGAATAATTTCTGAGATCAACAGACTTTAACTCCTGGAGAAACAGAGGCAGAACTGACAAGAATTGATTAATAGGGATGACTTTACTACACTGTTCTATCAGAGACTGAGACATCAGGGACAATATAAACAATACATGAAGGAATACTCCAGAAAGTCAGAGGCAAATACTTGCCAGAGGCAAGTATTTGAGATTCTCACCAAGCATCTCAAGACACAGCAGTACAGTTAGTTCTTGTTTACTTCTCCCCAAGGTATTCTGAAATTAGGATCCTGCTTCTCAAAAATACCTTTCACAATGTTACCTTTTACAGTGTTACAAAAGGTTACTCTTTTGTCCAGATCAAACTGAATCAGATAAATAAGCTCAAGTATTTTCCTAACCATATGCATACAAAACCTACACTATCCTTACAGATATTGTCAAGACTATTGCATTGAGACAAAGAAGAAGAGAAAGAAGAAGAGATCTCTTTGCTCCTGGCTTTTTTCCATCACTATTCAAACATTAAAACTTTTTTATTAAAGAAGCCCTTCATTAACCCAATCATTGTACAGCTGCTTCTTTATCTTTCCCATGACAAAAATAAATTTCTTCTAATAACCTGTTAATCTCATTGTCTCCTTTTCC
This sequence comes from Bos indicus, assembly GCF_029378745.1. Taxonomy (NCBI): domain Eukaryota; kingdom Metazoa; phylum Chordata; class Mammalia; order Artiodactyla; family Bovidae; genus Bos; species Bos indicus. Next base: position 21,175,324 of record NC_091776.1, on the reverse strand, counting down.
TCCGTAAGTGATTGCATTATTAATAGTTTTCTGTGTTCATAATTCCTCTGAACCTGGGATCCAAAATCATTTGACTTGTTCACCTTAAATTCACTGAAGATACACATTTTTTTTCTTTTTCCATTTGCATATAAGTCACCTTTTGATCCCTCCTTTTACTTCTATAAAGCTACAAAGCTATGTCTCAAATCACCCTACTCTCTTGTTTGCTAAAGATATATGTTCAATTGCCAATTGCACATGTATGTTTGAGTGTTTTCCAGACACATAATACTTAATATTTGAACATCTAAATTCATCATCTCCCAAACTTGCCTCCTCCCCAGTGTTCTCTTTTTAAGTAAATAGTTTGATGTCTACCCGGTTGTCTAACATGGGAGATTGTGACGCTTCTCTGTTTTCAACTTCTTAATGGCTTCTATTTCCTTTTAGGAGAAAGACTACACTCCTAAACCTGACTTACAAAAGCCATCATCACTATAAGCTCTAGTCCTTTCTTTCTCCAATCTTGACTGTTAAACTAGTATCTTTTACACTCTGTATTCCAGTAGCTATCACTGAATTTATTTATTTGGTCCCCTTGATGTTCCATGTTTTTCTCATCTAAATCTTGAAACATGCTCTGTCAAAAATATCTCCACTCTGTGTTATGAGTTCAGTGCAGAGGTGGGGAAATCATGTCTGTTGTGGCACCATTATATTCCTACCCCAAGACAGGGCTTCGCACTGAGTAAGCACTTATTTAGACTGCACAGAAACATTCATATTTGCTATCAGTGACTCTGTTGTGGATCTTTTGAGTCTAAATTTTTTTTTAACTGTGGTTACTATGATTTCTTTGCTTGCTTGCTTTAAGGAAGATGGATGAATTTTTCAATGTGCATTTATAGAATTCTCAAAAATGACAGAATGATCTCTGTTCATTTTCAAGGCAAATCATTCAATATCATGGTAATCCAAGCCTATGCCCCAACCAGTAATGCTGAAGAAGCTGAAGTTGAATGGTTCTATGAAGATCTAAAGGCCATTTAGAACTAACACCCAAAAAAGATGTTCTTTTCATTATAGGAGACTGGAATGCAAAAGTAGGACATCAGGAAACACCTGGAGTAACAGGCAAATTTGGCATTGGAGTACAGAATGAAGCAGGGCAAAGGATAATAGAGTTTTGCCAAGAGAACTCACTGGTCATAGCAAACACCCTCTTCCAACTACACAAGAAGAGACTACACATGGACATCACTACATGGTCAATCGAAATCTGATTGATTATATTCTTTGCAGCCAAAGATGGAGAAGCTCTATACAGTCAGCAAAAACAAGACCAGGAGCTGATTGTAGCTCAGATCATGAACTCCTTATTGCCAAATTCAGACTTAAATAAAAGAAAGTAGGGAAAACCACTAGACCATTCAGTAAGACCTAAATCAAATCCCTTATGATTATACAGTGAAAGTGAGAAATAGGTTTAAGGGACTAGATCTGATAGACAAAATGCCTGATGAACTATGGATGGAGGTTCATGACATTGTACAGGAGACAGGGATCAAGACCATCCCCATGGAAAAGAAATGCAAAAAAGCAAAATGGCTGCCTGGGGAGGCCTTACAAATAGCTGTGAAAAGAAGAGAAGCAAAAAGCAAAAGAGAAAAAGAAAGTTATTCCCATCTGAATGCAGAGTTCCAAAGAATAGCAAGGAGAGATTAAAAAAACCTTCCTCAGTGATCAATGCAAAGAAATAGAGGAAAACCACAGAATGGGAAAGACTAGAGATTTCTTCAAGAAAATTAGAGATATCATGGGAACATTTTATGCAAAGATGGGCTCGATAAAGGACAGAAATGGTATGGACCTAACAGAAGCAGAAGATATTAGGAAAAGGTGGCAAGAATACACAGAAGAACTGTACAAAAAAGATCTTCATGACTCAGATAATCACAATGGTGTGATCACTCACCTAGAGCCAGACATCCTGGAATGTGAAGTCAAGTGTGCCTTAGAAAGCATCAGTATGAACAAAGCTAGTGGAGGTGATGGAATCCCAGTTGAGCTATTTCAAATCCTGAAAGATGATGCTGTAAAAGTGCTGCACTCAATATGCCAAAAATTTTGGAAAACTCAGCAGTGGCCACAGGACTGGCAAAGGTCAGTTTTCATACCAATCCCAAAGAAAGGCAATGCCAAAGAATGCTCAAACTACCACACAATTGCACTCATCTCATGCACTAGTAAAGTAATGCTCAAAATTCTCCAAGCCAGGCTTCAGCAATAAGTGAATCTTGAACTTCCAGATGTTCAAGCTGGTTTTAGAAAAAGTAGAGGAACCAGAGATCAAATTGCCAACATCCGTTGGATCATAGAAAAAGCAAGAGAGTTCCAGAAAAACATCCATCTATTTCTGCTTTATTGACTATGCCAAAGCCTTTGACTGTGTGGATCACAATAAACTGTGGAAAATTCTGAAAGAGATGGGAATACCAGACCATCTGACCTGCCTCTTGAGAAACCTGTATGCAGGTCAGGAAGCAGCAGTTAGAACTGGACATGGAACAACAGACTGCTTCCAAACAGGAAAAGGAGTACAATAAGGCTGTATATTGTCACCCTTCTTTTTAACTCATATGCAGAGTACATAATAAGAAACGCTAGGCTGGAAAAAGTACATGCTGGAGTCAAGATTGCTGGGAGAAATATCAATAACCTCAGATATGCAGATGACACCACCCTATGGCAGAAAGTGAAGAGGAACTAAAAAGCCTCCTCCTGATCAAAGTGAAGGAGGAGAGTGAAAAAGTTGGCTTAAAGCTCAACATTCAAAAAACTGAGATCATGGCATCTGGTCCAATCACTTCATGGCAGATAGATGGGGAAATAGTGGAAACAGTGCCAGACATATTTTTTGGGGCTCCAAAATTACTGCAGATGGTGATTGCAGCCATGAAATTAAAAGACGTTTACTCCTTGGAAGGAAAGTTATGACCAACCTAGATAGCATATTGAAAAGCAGAGACATTACTTTGTCAACAAAGGTCCATCTAGTCAAGGCTATGGTTTTTCCTGTGGTCATGTATGGATGTGAGAGTTGGACTGTGAAGAAAGCTGAGTGCCAAAGAATTGATGCTTTTGAACTGTGGTGTTGGAGAAGACTCTTGAGAGTCCCTTGGACTGCAAGGAGATCCAACCAGTCCATCCTAAAGGAGATTAGTCCTGGGTGTTCATTAGGAGGACTGATGTTGAAATTGAAACTCCAGTACTTTGGCCACCTGATGCGAAGAACTGACTCACTGGAAAAGACCCTAATGCTGGGAAGTATTGGGGTCAGGAGGAGAATGAAATGACAGAGGATGAGATGGCTAGATGGCATCACCGACTCAATTGACATGGGTTTGGTTAGACCCCAGGGTTGATGATGGACAGGGAGGCAGTTCATGGGATCGCAAAGAGTCTGACATGACTGAACAACTGAACTGAACTCAACTGAAAGCAGTTCGAGAAACAGCAGGTTCACAATTTATCATAAGCATGTTCTGAAAATTGTCCACGCTTTGATGGAAAGCAACAATCACATTTATGGGCATTAGAGTTTCAGTCAGCAGCCCTGGCTCCCCTATTGTAGGAGAGCCACTATCCTAAATAGAGCTATGGGAACGCCAGCTACACTTAAGGGTTTCCACCATGGACCTTGTTCCTAACTTTTCTTTCAAATATGAATGGAATAGGCAGGCTGTTTATGTCTATGTTATGGAATACCTGGACCAGAAAAGTTATGTTTTCAATGACTTCATAAATGTTGCAACTATTTTATCATTTTCTCTCTCCCATTTTATTGGGAACATTTCATGTAAAGATAGGCACAATAAAGGATAAAAATGGCAAGAATATAACAGAAGCAGAAGAGATTAAGAAAAGGTGACAAGAATACACAGAAGAACTGTGCAAAAAAGGTCTTAATAACTCAGAAAACCACAATGGTGCAGTCAGTCACCTAGAGCCATCTATCCTAGAGTGCTAAGTCAAATGGGTCTTAGGAAGCATTACTATGAACAAAGCTAGTAGAGGTAATGGAATTTCAGTGGAACTAGTTCAAATCCTAAAAGATGATGTTGTTAAAGTGCTGCACTCATTATGCCAGCAAATTTGTAAACTCAGTAGTTGCCACAGGACTGGAAAAGTTCACTTTTCATTTCAATCCCAAAGAAAAGCAATGCCAAAGAAAGTTCAAATTACCGTACAACTGTACTCATTTCACACATCAGCAAAATTATGCTAAAAATCCTTCAAGTAAAACTTCAGAAGTATGTGAATTGAGAACTTCCAGATGCTCAAGCTAGATTTAAAAAGGCAGAGGAACCAGAGATCAAAGTGCGAACATTTGCTGGATTATAGAAAAAGCAAAGACATTCTAAAAAAAAAAAAAAAAAAAAAAAAATCTTCTTCCGCTTCATTGGCTATGCTAAAGACTTTGACTGTGTGGATCACAAAAAACTGTGGAAAATTCTTAAAGAGATGAGAATTCCAGGCCACATTACCTGCTTCCTAAGAAACCTGTATGCAAGACAAGAAGCAATGGCTAGAACTGGACATGGAGCTATGGACTGGCTCAAAACTGGGGAAGGAGTACATCAAGGCTGCATATTGTCACCCTGCTTATCTAACTGATATGCAGAGTACATCATGCAAAATGCCAGGCTGGATGAAGCACAAGCTGTAATCAAGTTTGCCAGGAGAAATATCAATAACCTCATATATGCAGATGATACCACTTTAATGGCAGAAAGTGAAGAGGAATTAAAGAGCCTCTTAATGAAAGTGTAAGAGGAGGGTAGAAAAGCTGGCTTAAAACTCAACATTCAAAGAATGAAGCTTCATGGCATCTAGTCCTATCCATTCATAGCAAAAGATGGGGAAAATGTGGAAAGAGTGTCATATTTCATTTTCTTGGGCTCCAAAATCAATGTGGATAATGACTGCAGCCATGAAATTAAAAGACACTTGTTCCTTGGAAAATTCACTATGACCAAATTAAACAGTGTATTAAAAAGCAGAGACATTACTTTGCTGACAAAAGTCCATATGGTCAAAGCTATGGTTTTTCCAGTAGTCATGTATGGATGTGAGAGTTGGACCATAAAGAAGTCTGAGCACAAAAGAGTTAATGCTTTTGAATTGTGGTGTTCGAGTTTTGGAGAAGACTCTTGAGAGTCTCTTGGACAGCAAGGAGATCCAGCCAGTCAGTCCTAAAGAAATCAACCCTGAATATTCATTGGAAGAACTGATGCTGAAACTGAAGCTCCATTACTTTGGCCACCTGATGCGAAGAGCTGATTCACAGGAAAAGACCTTGATGCTGGGAAAAATTGAGGGCAGGAGGAGAAGGGGGAGATGGAGGATGAGATGGTTGGATGGCATCACTGACTCAATGAACATGAGTTTCAGAAAACTCAGAGACATAGTGAGAGACAGGGAAGCCTGACGTGCTGCAGTCCATGGGGTAGCATAGAGTCGGGACACAACTGAGCAACCGAACAACAACAATCTTATTAGGTTTCTGTTTCTAATATCATTTTAAAATTTTAAACATATAGATCAAAAACAAATAAAAATAGTATTTTATCCTTCATATTTATAGTTTTAAGTTGGTGTTACTAATTATATGAATTTGAAATCTTATTTTTCAAATTTACCTTGGAATATTCATTTAACTAGATGATCTGATTTTTAATAAAAATTATTCTACACTCTAATGGTAATAATAAACTATCCAACATTTTTTATTGGTTTAGGGGGTCAAAATGTTTGAGAACTGCAATGTAAACAACATATGTAATATGTTCTGATTTCTTCCACAAGAGGTGTTATAGACTTACAGAAGTTGCTCAAATACTCTGAAAATAATATATGACCTACAAATGCATTAACATAACTCACTTTTCAAGAAGATAATCTCAATTTTAGTCTACTAGATTATACAACTGGTATCAAATGAAATTTTTAAAAAATAGACAAAGAAAATTTGGAATAATGTGTGCAATTCAAGCCCAAAATATTTCTTCAAGCTTTGCAGATTTTGTCCCTATCACTCTTAGATTTCAAAATTAAATTTCATTTGCTAGATGATTATGTTAGCACCACTGAGCCCATCAAAATGATAGAGTATCTTAAAGAGATACTAGCACATGTACATCATTAGCCATTAAACATTTCCCCCCCAGTTATTGGAACAGATGGTAGGAAAAGCACATCTTGGAAACTACTTATCTAACAGGAGCATAACTTATCTAGAATAAATAAAAATGCAAATTGATGTACTTTACTTCAAATCCTATTGAAAAGATGTTAAAATAATTTAAAGCATAGTAAAGATTTAAAAATAAAAAATACATTTTTTAATACAAGGCAAAAAAGAAACGGACTGTGATCTAAGAAAAGCAAACAAAATTAAATGCAGATGTGAAGATATATAATCCACATTTTAAAACTTGGTAGTATATTTTAAAACTCGGTAGTGCATAGAGGTTGTATATTGTATATGTTGTATATTGTTGTACAAGGTTGTATATTGTCACCCTGCTATTTAACTTATATGCAAAGTACATCATGCAAAACTCCAGGATGGATGAACTCAAGCTGGAATCGAGATTGCCGGGAGTAATATCAGTAACCTCAGATATGCAGATGACATCACCCTTATGGCAGAAATTGAAGAAGAACTAAAGAGCCTCTTGATGAAAGTGAAAGAAGAGAGTGAAAATGTTGACTTAAAACTCAACATGCAGAAAACTAGGATCATGGCATCTGGTCCCCATAGATGGGGAAACAAGGGAAATAGGAAAAGACTTTATTTTGGGGGGCTCCAAAAGCACTGCAGATGGTAACTGCAGCCATGAAATTAAAAGATGGTTGCTCCTTGGAAGAAAAGCTATGACCAACCTAGATAGCACATTAAAAAGCAGAGACATTACTTTACCAACAAAGGTCCATCTAGTCAAAGCTATTGTTTTTCAAATAGTCATGCATGGATGTGAGAATTGAACTATAAAGAAAGCTGAGTGCTGAAATATTGATGCTTTTGAACTGTGGTGTTGGAGAAGACTCTTGAGAGTCCCTTGGACTGCAAGGAGATCCAACCAGTCCATTCTAAAGATCAGTCCTGGGTGTTCTTTGGAAGGACTGATGTTGAAGCTGAAACTCCAATACTTTGGCCACCTGATGCAAAGAACTGAGTCATTGGAAAAGACCCTGATGCTGGGAAAGATTGAAGGCATGAGAAGTAGGGGATGACAGAGGATGACATGATTGGATGGCATCACCAACTTGATGGACATGAGTTTGAGCAAGTTCCAGGAGTTGGTACTGGACAGGAAAGCCTAGTGTGCTGCAGTCTACGGGTTGCAAAGAGTCGGACATGAACTGAACTGAGTACATAGAGGTGGTTGTATCTGTTTTATACACTGTGATAATTGTAGAATGTCCGGCCAAAATCAATAGTGTTTGGTGAATAATGTCACTATTTAAGTAATGATGTCTACTTTTGATGACACTGCTAATATGAACAGATTTTTATCTTTACCGAGTTCAGCCAGTGATTGGTGATATATAGAGTAATTTACATAATTCAACCAGTGACTGGTGATATATAGTTCTATTAAATTTAATTCTGCCTATAAATATTAAGGAGGACTTCCCAGCTAGCTTAGTGGTAAAGGATTTGCTTGCCAATGCATGAGATGCAGGGGATGCAGTTTCAATTCCTGGGTCAGGAAGATCCCCTGGAGTGGGAAATAGCAACCCACTCCAGTATTCTTGTCTGAAAAATTCCATGGACAGAGAGACTGGTGAGCTACAGTCCAAGGGGTGGCAAAGAATCAGACAAGACTGAATGACTGAGCAGACACATAAGCTAAGAGTGCTAAGGTTGGATATACACAGATGCTTGATATAAATAAGGTACCTCAGTCTTTTGAAGAGCCACATGTGTATCAGTTGACCCACTGACTTATCAAAGTTAATTTGGTTTCCTGGGTTTATACAAAGAGCTCTTAAAGAATTGTGGTGATATATGATTTGCATGGATTGTGGGAAGGTATGAAATTCCATTTGTTATATATCTGAAGAGATTTTAGGTCATTATGGTACAGATGCTATGATAATTAGAAGGTATCATGGATAGAATGTTGTGCATGACATCTATGTTCTTCCATCAAGGCCCAATTTTATGACTTGTACATTAAGTTAGCATATACATATTGCATCCATCCAAGTGAAAATAACATATGCTACTTAGAAGTACAACATACAAACCATAAAATATGGACTAGCACACATTCTGAAGGAGATCAGCCCTGGGATTTCTTTGGAGGGAATGATGCTAAAGCTGAAACTCCACTACTTGGGCCACCTCATGTGAAGAGCTGACTCATTGGAAAAGACTCTGATGCTGGGAGGGATTGGGGGCAGGAGGAGAAGGGGACGACAGGATGAGATGGCTGGATGGCATCACTGACTCGATGGACATGAGTCTGAGTGAACTCCGGGAGTTGGTGATGGACAGGGAGGCCTGGCGTGTGATTCATGGGGTCATAGAGAGTCGGACATGACTGAGCGACTGAACCGAACTGAACTGAGCACACATTTGGTCCTGCGAGTCCATTAGGATATTTGGTCTAAGCCAAAAGGTCCTTGAAATCTGATCCTATCCAAACATCCATAAGCATATTTGTTCCATAACAAATGTCCCTTGATATTTGGTCCTGTCAAAATGCCCATGCTTAGAAAATGTCCCTGGGTTCCTAAATTTTCAAAACATTTATTTATACTTCAGTTTAAGAGACTAATACACAAATATTATCATATTATATTGGTCCAATGACTATGTTGTGGTTGTATTGACAATTTATAATAACGCTTCTTGCCTCAGTGGCCTACCTAGTAATGGCATATGCAGTTAGGTGGATGGGTGAGTGTTCAAATCTTGCAAAAGAGTGGGAGTTATATTAATTACGGGTACCAAGGAAGAGTCTTACAGTTGGTCTTACGGTTGGAGAAATGCATAGAATATATCAAGTCAAGGATGGGGTCTTGTGATGCATGGTGCATTAATATATCATTGGGCATTTGGTTGGATGAGGCTGGTCATTAAATAAGAGTGGAATTTGTAAGCAGGAGCTTGGTCAAGACACTATAAAACAGGTGGCAAATGAGTTTATCTGAACACTTTATAAAGTATCTCACTTGTCACTGTAATATCTACCCTGGGGTGATATCACACATCTAATTAGTGCCCAACCAACTATTCTATTGCTCAGAGCTAATGGGTGATTTTTCCCTTGAACTGATGTCCTACAGAAGTACAACTGATGTAGACTTCAAGAAGCATAGAGAGGCTTTAGTGGGTGTGTCTCCCACACTTACCTGCTAACCAACATGAATCACCACATCTTCAGCTGGGGTCTCCCAACTGGCTGAGTCAGCCTGGCCAAATAGGATGTCCAGTTCATAAGACATTAATAAGGTTTCCCCTACCAGTAAACCAGAAACCACTGGTCAGATGTCTAGGAAAGAAAAAAAAAAAAAAAACCCACTTATTTTATTGCTTATCAATGTCAATATGAATGGCAGAAAAGGTATACTCACAAAAAATGTTACATTATAATGGTTTTGTTACCATTTCCATTCCTTTGACAAAAATAGAAGTAAAAGGTACCAGCACTGTAAAGAGAGAAAAACCTATAATGCCAGACGTATAACTAGTCAGGATTATGGTAACAGTCCAGTCATTCAAGATGCGACAAGAAAATATCAGCACAATGTTGATGTTGGAAGGAAATGAGTCCTGAATATTCACTGGAAGGACTGATGCTGAAGCTGAAACTCCAATACTTTGGCCACCTGATGAGAAGAACTGACTCACTGGAAAAGACTCCGATGCTGGGAAAGATTGAAGGCAGGAGGAAACATGGATGACAGACGATGAGATGGTTGGATGGCATCACTGACTCGATGGACATGAGTCCGAGAAAGCTCTGAGAGTTGGTAATGGATAGGGAGGCCTGGCACACTGCAGTCCTTGGGGTCACAAAGGGTCGGACATGACTGAGCAACTGAACTGAACTGAACTGACCACGCTACTCAGTGATGGCAACTTCAAGATGGCATCAACACTGTTCACTCAGATATTTACTGTGCACAGTACTGAGTTACATTGTAGTAATGATTTTGCATAATAATGGAAGGATGAAAAAATAATATATATATGTACTTGCATTTGCATGGGAAAAAACTTTTCAACATTATAACCTTGCACTGTGTGTGATGGATTTTGAGATTACAAACATGTGTGTGATTCAACTACTCTTAACCAAAGGCAGAAGTAAAAGAATCCTTGTTTCACTTTCCATAATCACTGTGGCAAAAATTATCTTTGTTGGCTTTAACACGAAAGTATATGACAGGTAACACCTCTAAGCATGTATTCATGTTTTTGGACCTTCATATGTACTTTTGGAAGATGTGAATGAAACTTTTGAGTACATTGTGAGTGAGAGATAGTTGCTCAGTCATGCCTGATTCTTTGCAACCCATGGACTGTAGCCTGCCAGGCTGCTTTCTTCATGGAATTCTCCAGGCAAGATTACTGGAGTGGGTTGCCATTTCCTTCTCCATTGTGAAGAGTGCAAAAAAAAAAAAAAAAAAAAAAAAAAAACTAGATGACCAAATGGATTATGTGGAGAGAGTATATGTCCCTGAAAGACATGACAGAGGCAGAGAACTAGAAAGTCCACAATTTCCACAAGAAACTTGGAATGTTCACACATCAGCAACTGAACAGCAACCACAGGATGAACAATGCAGTGGAAGGCTGGCATAGCAAATTACAAAAGCTGAAGGTAGTGCCAAATCCTTTAATTTGGAGGGGAGGAATTGGGGGCAGGAGGAGAAGGGGATGACAGAGGATGAGATGGCTGGATGGCATCACTGACTCGATGGACGTGAGTCTCAGTGAACCCCGGGAGTTGGTGATGGACAGGGAGGCCTGGCGTGCTGCGATTCATGGGGTCTCAAAGAGTCAGACAAGACTGAGTGACTGATCTGATCTGATCTGAATGAAGTGTTAAAAGATGAACTGAAAAAAAACATGTATAAGTTATCATCCAGATTTTTGGTGGTCACACTCAGAAAAGGTCACCAACCTCATGATGATACTAAAAAAATCAAATTCATACGATAGAGATTGTTCAGTTCAGTTCTGTTCAGTTCAGTTGCTCAGTCATGTCCCACTCTTTGCTACCACATGAATCCCAGCATGCCAGGCCTCCCAGTCCATCACCAACTTTCGGAGTTTACCCAAACTCATGTCCATCGAGTTGGTGATGCCATCCAGCCATTTCATCCTCTGTCATCCCCTTTTTCTCCTGCCCCCAATCCCTCCCACCATCAGGGTCTTTTCCAGTGAGTCAACTCTTCACATGAGGTGGCCAAAGTATTGGAGTTTCAGCTTCAGCATCAGTCTTTCCAATGAACACCCAGGACTGATCTCCTTTAGGATGGACTGGTTGAATCTCCTTGCAGTCCAAGGGACTCTCAAGAGTCTTCTCCAACACCACAGTTCAAAAGCGTCAATTCTTCGGCACTCAGCTTTCTTCACAGTCCAAATCTCACATCCATGCATGACCACTGGAAAAACCATAGCCTTGACTAGATGGACCTTTGTTGGCAAAGTAATGTCTCTGCTTTTCAATATGCTATCTAGGTTGGTCATAACTTTCCTTCCAAGGAGTAAACATCTTTTAATTTTATGGCTGCAATCACCGTCTGCAGTGATTTTGGATCCCCCAAAAATAAAGTCTGACACTGTTTCCCCATCTATTTGCCATGATGTGATGGGACCAGATGCCATGATCTTCATTTTCTGAATGTTGAGCTTTAAGCCAACTTTTTCACTCTCCACTTTCACTTTAATCCAGATGTTTTTTAGTTCCTCTTCACTTTCTGCCATAAGGGTGGTGTCCTCTGCATATCTGAGGTTATTGATATATCTCCCAGCAATCTTGATTCCAGCTTGTGCTTCTTCCAGCCCAGAGTTTCTCATGATGTACTCTGCATGTAAGTTAAATAAGCAGAGTGACAATATACAGCCTTGACATACTCCTTTTCCTATTTGCAACCAGGCTGTTGTTCCATGCCCAGTTCTAACTGTTGCTTCCTGACCTGCATATAGGTTTCCCAAGAGGCAGGTCAGCTGGTCTGGTATTCCCATCTCTTTCAGAATTTTCTACAGTTTATTGTGATCCAAACAGTCAAAGGCTTTGGCATTTAACAATCTCTCTGGAGAGATTGTTAGCATATAACCAACATAAAGCTAATAATCAGGTCTATATACATTTGAGAAATATTGCTCATTTACCAAAAAGAATTTAATGATGAAGAAGAACAAGAATAAATGTGAAATCCAAAATTCATCATGAACTACAATAAAAATTAATGAAGTTAAATGTTTATATTAATAAATAAATCATGGACCAATGTCTCAATGGATGTTTTGGACAGGGCAAAATGCCTTCCAAGATAGACTATGTAATACCATGAGGCTAATTTTTTAGTATTTATTATTTTTAAGTGCTTGGAAAATTGATCATCTTGGCTATATAACCTTCACATGTTCTTATCAATCTTCAAATATATTTGCAAAGGTGTCATGTTCCTTTTACAAATACCCAGATCCATCATATCTCTGGTTGTGTGCTTACCTTAGGACAGAAACAATTTAGCTGGCAGAATTAAAGGTAATACATTTGTCACAGACACCTTCACTCCACCATTTGCCACAATAAAGAACTTGTTCTGAGGCAGAGACATATTTTAATCAATCACAAATTTGATTTCAGTAACTTCTAAGGAAAACTTTCTACCAATTCTTTTTCTCATCTAAATGACAGACTAATAACAACCCTCTTTCATATTAAAAGGTCAGAGAGGAGAGTTTTTCCTAGTTCAGTTCAGTTCAGTTCAGTTGCTCAGTTGTGTCTGACTCTTTGTGACCCCATGAATCGCAGCACGCCAGGCCTCCTCTCACAGGCTAGTAAAGTAATGCTCAAAATTCTCCAAGCCACGCTTCAGCAATATGTGAACCATGAACTTCCTGATGTTCAAGCTGGTTTTAGAAAAGGTAGATGAACCAGAGATCAAATTGCCAACATCTGCTGGATCATCGAAAAAGCAAGAGAGTTCCAGAAAAACATCTATTTCTGCTTTATTGACTATGCCAAAGCCTTTGACTGTGTGGATCACAATAAACTGTGGAAAATTCTGAAAGAGATGGGAATACCAGACCAGCTGACCTGCCTCTTGAGAAACCTATATGCAGGTCAGGAGGCAACAGTTAGAACTGGACATGGAACAACAGACTGGTTCCAAATAGAAAAAGGCATATGTCAAGGCTGTATATTGTCACCCTGCTTATTTAACTTATATGCAGAGTACATCATGAGAAACGCTGGGCTGGAAGAAGCACAAGCTGGAGTCAAGATTGCTGGGAGAAATATCAATAACCTCAGATATGCAGTTTTTCCTAAGGCAAAGACAATTTCAGTAAAAAGAGAGATGATGCTAAATTTCATCCCATCTCTGTCCTGGTGGTAATATCTGCCTGTCTATGTGTCTCTTTTTGTTCATTCCTCTTAGAATACTTAATTTCCTCTCCAGTTCTTAAATTTGGCATACAATGTAGTAGCCTTTTTATTTATTTATTATCTGTCTCTCTTTCTGGTACATAAATTTTATAATGAAAAGATTTTTGTCCATTTGTTGGACTAACTTCTAGAATAACAGTGCCAGCCAAGTAGTCCACACAATATCTTTTGAATTAAAGCTTTTCCTATATCCTGGGAGTTTTTATCTCCTAATAAATATCCAAAATCACCTATGACTAGATTTACTACCGCCTTTGCCAAATTTCAAAATCAAGCTGGCTGATAATTTGTCAAGCCTAGTAAAACTTAAATTGTTTCAAAATTCTTAAGAATTTCAAGACAAAGAGGTAGAGAACCATACCAAGTATGGACACTTCTGAGTGTAAGGCCCTGTGTTAGCATATGGGGTCACACTTATGAAGCCAGCTCTGTTCAAACCCTTTATGTTTGGACTTTGATATAATCAATAAGGAAACAAAGGTATTCTTTAGCACCCCTATATATACAATTGTTTATAGATATCCAACTATAAAAGGGATCAAAGTTGGGACACATGTTTCTTTAATTAAGTATATAAATTGAATCAGTAGAGAAGGAAAATATTACAGGGAAGGCAAGATAGAATTATTCTGCCATTGAAGGCACACTTTTTAAAAATTATGCACCATCTAAGTTGACTTTTAATTATGTGTTAATGTACAATTAATAATATTACATCTCAAAACCACACATTTGTTGGGTTCTGACATAGACTTCTGTGATAGCTGCTGGTAGTAATTCTGTGTCAAGTGGTATTTGCTCTCAGTTTAACAGCCAGTGGGTATCAAGGACAAGTTAAATTAGACATCATTCAAATTTGAGGGAACAAAATGAAAAGTTGAAAGACTGCAAGGAAGACAATTGATATGCCAGTAAGATTGCCTGAGCAGAAGGGACAGAGCTATTCAAGACTCAAAATTAGTGTCGTCCAAGGCAAACAAGATATAATGGATCAAATGAGAAATTTTGGTGTTTGCCATATTTGCAAGTCTATTATAATATTCTGGTTATGAGCACTTTGGCATGTCATTCAGAGGTGAACTTAGTAGGCTCAGAATACAAAATTTAATCACGTACATTTCAAAGCCCAGAGTTTTCCTGAAGTTTAGAGTTTACATAATCACAATCCAATACATACCAATCAAAAAAACTACATATCAATATCATATTAACGAAAAGCTATATTTAAACTAGTTGTATAATGCCAAACTTAGAGCTAAAATTTATTCTAATGTCCTTAAGTACCATGCCAAAAGAAACCCATTTTGTTCTTGCTTTCACTCCAGGACCTTAGAATCTATTCTATGTGTAGTGCTTTCTAAATATTCTCAATATCTGGAATTGGGAATCTGAATCTGGATATCTCCCAATATCTGAACCTTGTCTATAAGAATTAAAAAAATGCTATAAAGACATGAGTTTAATGTTTTTAGCAGTTTAATAATTTTATGATATACTCATGATATGTGTTGTTTCTTTTGCCTAGAAGCTTCTCTACCTTAACCTTCTAACAATAAAATACTACCCTCCCTGTGACACTTAGTTGGATGGTTTCTGGTGATTTACTTTACAATGATATCACAGATGAGTAATAGTTGTGAGTAATAGCAGTTAGTAGCCAATGTTAGAGTATTTCCTAAGGGGAAGGATTTATGTGTAAAAAAGGATAAAAGTAGTTCTCACAGCAAAATTACATTTGAAAATAGGGTATTTAGAGGTGGGAAAAACTGTTTTCTCAAGCAGTGATCATACAAGAGCAGCTGTGATGACTGGATCTCTGCCAAAACATTTACAAAATCTCATCCCTATTAGTATATAGCAGCAAGGTGTCAAATTGAACCATTAGTTGATAGGAGTTAGCTCCAAATTAAATACTGGGCCTCTGCCATCATAGTTATGTTAAAAGAAAATTAGGCAGATTGCTTACTTGTAAGTAATAGTAAGACTGGTGAGAAATATGTCTTTTAACAATATTCAATTCAAGTGACTTAGAATTATGCCTTTCTGACCAATATATAATTCTGACACATCTTGTCACTTGATTCAGGAATCAAAAATTTAATTTCTCAATTAAGTAACTGATATTTAAAGAAAAGATACTGAATCCTTTTATAAGTGACACACACTAGGCCTGTGGTTGCATATTTTTCCCTGAATATTTTTGTCATGTGTATGGAAGAAAGACATCAAGAAAAATGCTTTCTGATACCATTCTTCACCTATCTCTTTCTTCCTTTTTTCCCCTGAATTAACATTAGCTTCATGGAGGAAAGGCTTTTTTCCCCTATTAGACAATAAAACATTTAAAAGAGAGAGCTGCAGTCTCTTTACAAGTACCCAAGTATCTTTTCTCTCTTAAGCTTCCTGACCTTTCACTCAACCTGCATCATTGCTCCCTTATGTTGGATCAAAACATGGTTTACTCTTAACTGAAACTCTAACTTTAGAAGGAACTTAAGAATTAACCTGCAGTGGAAAAACCCATGGTGCCCTTACAAATACAAAAGCTGGAAAATGTGGCAAATTATATTAAATTTTTATAATACTTGTAATTTAAAACAGAAACTTCAATTTTTGATTTAATTTACTATTTTGTTTTTGAGTTTTGGCAATAAAAACACATCCGCTTATCTAGTTATTGTGTGAGGTATATATGAAACATAGAACAGTTTTCTGTCTTCACTTATATTACAATTTTAATGAGAAGAAATAATATAACACATACTATTTCTTAATGCAAGCAAAATATATAGGAACAGCTACTCAAATGACTGTCTTGCCTACTAGAATGCAAACTAGTAATACCCAGATCCTGCTGCTCCTGCTGCTGCTAAGTTGCTTCAGTCGTGTCCGACTCTGTGCGACTCTATAGACGGCAGCCCACCAGGCTCCCCCGTTCCTGGGATTCTCCAGGCAAGAACACTGGAGTGGGTTGCCATTTCCTTCTCCAATGCATGAAAGTGAAAAGTGAAAGTGAAGTCGCTCAGTCGTGTCCGATTCTTAGCGACCCCATGAACTGAAGCCCACCAGGCTCCTCCATCCATGGGATTTTCCAGGCAAGAGTACTGGAGTGGGCTGCCATTGCCTTCTCTGACCCAGATCCTAGAGCAGCATTAAAACACACCCCCACATAGTCATACCCACACGCTCATACACATATACACACAGATGGAATAGTTGGTCATGACAATTAATGCCATAAGTTATTAGTTAAATTAGATAAATATTAACAATAATTAGAGTACTCAGGCAAACAATAAAAATTCATGTTCATTCTAGCTCTACACATTGAAATATGACCATCATTTAGGTAGGTAATGTCTAGCTGAGAATTTCAGGAAGTAGAAATTGTAGGAAAAAAAGAGGTAGAGGAATAAAATGAACACTATGTCACTGGGGGATGGTGGTACAACTAGACTGTTGAGGAAATAATCAATATCAGACTGGGATGTGTGCATGTGTAGAGAAGAAATATGCTGGGGCAGACTATAAGGATTTGAAATTCGGTTTGAAAAATTGGTAAACAAAATAATACATGTATTTCAGAATAATTTTTCCCAAATATTTTATTTCAGGATAATTTGATTTCCTGATTCTTTTATATAGTGAAATTTTATTCAAGATAGTTCAAAACTGAATATACTTATAGTTCAGATTAGTTGCTCAGTCGTGTCCGACTCTTTGCAGCCCCATGAATTGTAGTAGGCCAGGCCTCCCTGTCTATCACCAACTCCCGGAGTTCACTCAAACTCATGTTCATTGAGTCTGTGATGCCACCCAGCCATCCCATCCTCTGTTGTCCCCTTCTCCTCCTGCCTCCAATCCCTCCCAGCATCAGAGTCTTTTCCAATGAGTTAACTCTTTGCATGAGGTGGCCAAAGTACTAGAGTTTCAGCTTTAGCATCATTTCTTCCAAAGAACACCCAGGACTGATCTCCTTTAGAATGGACTGGTTGGATCTTCTTGCAGTCCAGGGGACTCTCAAAAGTCTTCTCCAACACCACAGTTCAAAAGCATCAATTCCTTGGCACTCAGCTTTCTTCACAGTCCAACTCTCACGTCCATACTTGACTACTGGAAAAACCATACCCTTGACTAGACGGACCTTTGTTGGCAAAGTAATGTCTCTGCTTTTCAATATGCTATCTAGGTTGGTCATAACTTTCCTTCCAAGGAGTAAGCGTCTTTTAATTTCATGGTTGCAATCACCATCTGCAGTGATTTTGGAGCCCAAAAAAATAAAGTCGAACACTGTTTCCACTGTTTCCCCATCTATTTCCCATGAATTGATGGGACCAGATGCCATGATCTTTGTTTTCTGAATGTTGAGCCTTAAGCCAACTTTTTCACTCTCCTCTTTCATTTTCATCAAGTAAAAGAAGACAAATAACATAGTGATACCAGGGGTTAGCAAACTACAACCTGTGGACCAACTGCATCAGCCACCTGTTTTTGTAAATAAAGTTTTATTAGAATATAGCCATGCCATTCATATTACATATGGCTGCTTTCACATTATAATGGCAAAGTTGAATAGTCATGACAGAGAACATCTGGCTCATAAAACCAAAAATATTTAACATTTGGTTCATTACAAAAAAATGTTTGCTCTAGACAAAGAGCAGAAAACCAGGTGATCTCTGGAGGGGTTGTTTCTACAAAATTATATGTGAAATTTCTAAGAGACCAAACAATTCATTCTGAATCTGGAGAAACTTAGGGGTGTGTGGAGTGGATTAAGGTCCTAGAGTAACATCTTTAATCCTTGAGTCTTGAGTCTCATGTCCCAGGACACAAAAGGCAATGCCATCTGTTAAAGTGAAAAGAGTACTGTCACAGACTCCATGACTGAGAAAATATGAGTGATTCAGCATCCACTGTAAGAATATCAAGAAGCCAATCAAGCATAGCCAGTATGATACCTGTTTGCTGCATAAAATAACTCTTTGTTTAGGTCAACCTCTGTCTGTGTCTCTTTATTTCTCTCTGTTTCTTTGCCTCACACACACACTCACAGAAGCAGAGTTTTACTAAAAGCTTACAAAACTGATAAGTGCTGTAAAGTCAGGGTAAATTTTAGATAACGTGGAGCTCAATTACTTCACCTCCTAATTTCTATGTAATTCAGGGAATCTGTATTTTAATAGATGGAATTTTAAGTTTGACTTTGAAGGCACTGGATGTTTGCATTGGCTCTTTTCTAACCTAATAAGATTTGTTTCAGGGCAGAAACTATTAAGCAAAGAATAGATAGATAATAATTAAGTTTATGCCCTTGTTGTCAACTGGTGCTCTGGTGATGTGTGCTGTGTATTATGAATCTGGTGATAAAAATATGATGATGTAAATGTAAAATATATACTTAATATGATGTAAAGACCACAGTTTTTAGAAACTAAACAGTTTGGGGATGAAATTTGAGTGACTTCAGTTATAAAGCACATGATTTTTGCAACTTGCTCAAACTCAGTGAGTTTCAGATTCCTCACCTGCAAAATGAGAATAGTGCCTGCTGAGAGAGTAAGAATTTAGATAAAATGACAGAAGTGTCTAACACAGTGACTGACACAACAGATGATGGTACTATTGTTTTTACTGGCAGGTGGCTATATTATTTGTTCAGTCTAATAGTTTTGTTCTCTGAAAATGTCATTTTCTAGACCTTGTCCCTTAAAACGCAAGACTGCTTATCATTAAATACCTATATATAAAGGATAGTACTGATACTGACATGCCAACAGGCAGTATAGAGCCTGGGGGGCTATAGTCTATGGGGTTAAAAAGAGTTGGACACGACTGACCATCATTTTCACCCTCTGCAGCTTCTATTGTTGGTACTCAGTGTATTCGCCCCATATCTCCTGCAGATTTCTGTGCTACAAGTTCCATTCACCAAGAGGTAACTGTGTATCTCCTGTAAGAGATTTTGAGATTTTTGGTCTGCAGTACCAAATTCTTTCCAAACAATGTCCTTGATTGGGCTCCAAACAAAGAAATGATACTGTGCTCTCCTGGGTTAGTCTTGAGCCATGCTCAAAGAGAAACATTCCTTTTGGAATTTAGGTGTCTCTTCATACTTCATGCACAAGGTTCTCTGCCTATATTCCTCACTAAATAAGCAGGCTTGCAATCAATATTGCAAAGGATCGCATTATAAGAATGTAGTGATTATGATCTAAAGAGTTCAAGAGAAGACATTGTGCTGTTCTATATTTATGCTATTAAATTCCAAATAGTAACTTTAACATGTCCAAAAAATGAATTATCACCCACTGTTCCCTGCACATTCTGAGTAAGACTTACATTTGTAGTCGCCATCAATGAATCAAAGTAGCAATCTTGGACAGAGCCATTGAAACTCATTATTTCTTGGGTGACATGTTAGATGATGCAGCATCACCAGTGTATTAGCTTTCTAGGGCCGCTGTAACAAATTACCATAAATTGAGTGGCTTAAAACAATATGAATCTAGTCTTTCACATTTCTTGAGGCCAGAAGTTCAAAATAAAGGTTTTAATAGAGGTGATTCCTTCTGAAGGCTCTGAGGGAAAAATAGTCCTGTGCTTCTCTCCTAGCTTTTGATGGTTGCTGGGAATTCTTGGAGTTCCTTGGTTTGTAGACATACAAAACATAATCTCTACCTCCATCTTTACATGGTCTTCTCCCCTGTGTCTTCTATGTCTGTGACAAAATTTCCCTCTTCTTACAAAGAAACAAGTCACTGCATTAGGGTTCACTTTCATCCCATATGACCTCATTTTAACTTGATTATAAATAAGGTCACCATTCACCAGGGGTTAGGCACACCAAGGATGACGATTTGAATATCTCTTTTGGGAAAGTACAAATGAGTAATGATATAAGTAACATTAATTACATAGCAGGCAAATCTATATTGTTAAATATAATTAGGCCCTGAAGAACCATGGCATCATGAGTGGTACAGCATTCTTTCCTTTATGTCTTGGTGAGAGATATGAAATTAACCAATTATGGCACAGTTGACAATAAAGATGAGATGGTGCATGGGCACTAAGAAAAACTTCATGTATACTGCTTGGTGATAAATACACCTACTCTATCCATTGTTCTAAATGTTCACTGACAGATCACTAGAACTTACACATTTTATGAATTTTTGTGAAACAGTATTTAATCTAATTGTTTACATAGACAGGGACCTCCAAAAATTAGGTTTCTGAAGCCTCAGCCATCTGGTATATTTAGCAGCAGCTCTAGATCCTCCCATGATAAAATAATACCAAAGACTGTGCATTGCCTGTAATATGCACCCAATATTTCTTAAGTTATATTTAATTCCTATTCCACTACATGAACTAATTGAGAACATTATTGTGCTGGCTTAAAGAGTTGGCTATTGAAATCTCTGAAAAGAATTTACATTTTCCAAAGTTATTCCTAAGTTTCTTGTTGTCCAGTCGCTAAGTCATGTAGGACTCTTTGCAATCCAAACTGCATGACAGGCTCCCCTGTCCTTCACTAACAATCTCCAGGAGTTTGCTCCAATTCATGTTCACTGAGTCAGTAATGTTATCTAACCAGCTCATCCTCTGCTGCCCCCTTCTCCTTTTGCATTCCATCTTTCCCAGAGTCAGGGTCTTTTCCAGTGAGTCAGCTCTTCCCATTAGGTGGTCAAATTATGGGAGCTTCAGCTCAACATTGGTCCTTCCAATGAATATTCAGGGTTGATTTCCTTTAGGATTGACTGGTTTCATCTTGCAGTCTAAGGCACTCTGAAGAGTTTTCTCTAGCACCACAATTTGAAAGCATCAATTCTTCTATGCTCAGCCTTCTTTATGGTCCTGCTCTCAAATCCACACATGACTAATGGAAAGCAGTAACTTTAACTATAAGCATCTTTGTCGGCAAAGTGATGACTCTTCTCTTTAATATGCTGTCTAGGTTTGTCATAGCTTTTCTTCCAAGGAGCAAGCGTCTTTTAATTTCATGACTATAGTCACTGTCTGCAGTGATTTTGTAGCCCAAGAAAATAAAATCTGACCCTCTTACATTTTTCCCCTTTTTGTTTTCCATGAAGATGGGACTGGATGCCGTGGTCTTAGTTTTTTTAAATATTTAATTTAAGCCAGCTTCTTCAGTCTCCTCTTTCACCCTCATCAAGAGGTTCTTTAGTTCCTCTTCACTTTCTGCCATTGGAGTGGTATCATGTGCATATCTGAAGTTGCTGATATTTCTTCTGGCAATCTTGATTCTAGTTTGCGATTCATCCAGCCCAGCATTTCATATGATGTATCCTGCATATAAGTTAGATAAGCAGGGTGACAATATACAACTTTGTTGTACTCCTTTCCCAACTTTGAACCAGTCCATTGTTTCATGTCCAGTTCTAACTGTTGCTTCTTGACCTGCATACAGGTTTCTCAGGAGACAGGTAAGGTGGTCTGGTACTCCCATCTCTTTAAGAATTTTCTGCAGTTTGTTGTAATCCACACAGTCAAGGCTTTAACATAGTAAATGAAGCAGATGTTTTTCTCAAACTCCCTTGCTTTATCCATGATCCAAGGAAGGCTGGCAATTTGATCTCTGGGTCCTTTGCTCCTTTGAAACCCAGCTTGTACATCTGGAATTTCTCCATTCACATACTGCTGAGCTTGAAGGACTTTAACATAACCTTACTAGCATGTGAAATAAGCACAACTGTATGTTAATTTGAATATTCTTTGGCATTGCCCTTCTTTGGGACTGGAATGAAAACTGATCTTTTTCAGTGCTGTGATCACTGCTGAACATAAAATTAAGTTTCATTTATCCATTTGTACATATGTAACAGTATATTTGTACATCTTTATTCAAACACACAAACTATAATTAGATTGCTTCTTCCTCTATATTTGAAAGTTGATTTGCAATTGATTGTATTAAGTATTTCACCAAGTTTTCTAGGCAACATATTTATAAACTATGTCTTTGGAAAAGGCATCTCTGCAGATGGTTATGCCATTTGTTGTAGCCCAATTTTTCATAATAGTTTTGCTTCCTGAAACTGTCACATCTAGACCTTGTCACAAGACCGCTTACTGTTAGATGCCTATGTACAGAGTAAAACATTGACACTGACATTCCAGCAGGCTGTACAGTCTATGTAGGAGCTCTCACATGAGTAATCCTATAACAGATTATGGATCATTTGAAGGTGTCAGCTGTGAGCTAAGGACTGACAACTAAACCGTATCTTACATGCAGCGAAATATCTTCATAAGGGGTACAGAACTGAAAGCTGTCACTTAATTCTCATGCCCCAGCAGTAAGCTTTTAACTGATTCACTAAAAGTCAAGTCAAATCAAGAATTGAAAGATAACATGAAGGAAAGCCAGATCAATAAAATCCCTGTGTCTTTGGGGAACGCACTGACAGACTGTGGCCTCAATGCAGCTTGAAGCTCCCAACCAAGAAAATGTGCTGTGACACAGGCTTATTCTATAGTTGTCCAGGCAGGAGGATAATACTACAGTTAGACAGACAAGGGAAATATACAATGGTGCGGGGGCTTAAGATTTTTAACATTATCAACATTAAGTAAAATTTCTACCAGGAATACAGAAGACAATTGCATGAAATATTAATGAATGTAACCAAAGAAGGCTTTCAAATCTAATATTTTGGAATCCAATCATTTAGGATGAATAGCTGAGATTTTATAAAATATCTGCATAAGTTTTAGATATAGATTCTTAATCATATTTAGCCTATCTTCTCTGCAATTCAACTAGAATATAATGTTTACTTTACAAAACAGAGTAATATATTTGAAAGCCTCATCTGATAGCCTTGGGAAGGGAATTTGGAGAAGTTCACGATGGACAACTGGTTATAACTATCGTTGCAAAAATATAGGTATCCTTTTTGATTTTCTTCTCATCACACACAGAACAAAATGACTTTACTATTTATTTTGAAATATCTCCCCTATGCATTTCTTCCTTTCCTCTCTGGTTATCACAACTATACTACAAATGTCATCACTGATGAACTATTACATATTTTACAGCACTATTAGAAAAAATACTTCTTCAAATAAGAGATGTGATATAAAGGTAAACTATTTCATTTGTAATAAAAGATATCACATGATACAAAGTTACCATGATAACTGAAATATGAAATATATATCCATACCTAATAAAGTACCTAGCATTTGGTTCTATCATAAATTATATACCATTACGTGATGAAAAGAAAAATAGTAACAATAAAATTTTTTAGTCCAATGGGATAAAGTGATATTTTGAAAAGGAAAAATATATTTATGACATCATGCTCTTTTGAGGCACAAATTTATAACAGCCCTTTTGAGAAATAAGAATTTGAAATCTTTGATTTCAGATACAAAGAGACATTTTAAAGTTTCTTTCTCAAAAATTATCTGATTAGGAATATTAATTAAGGATTTTTAACATTCAACAGTTAAGACTAATGAAACCATGAATAATTTTGCACAAAATTTAAGAATTAAACTTGATTGATACAGAGCTAGTGAAAGTCCATTTGTACAAATCAATCTCTTCACAGGAGAGTTTTGTTTTAATAGCAACTCCAAGATAGTCAGAATTTTAATACTGGCCTATGAATTTAAATTTAAATGAAATAATAATTACTAAGTTATTAAAATTTAATAATTTTAATACAGAATTTTAATACTGATCTAAGTACTATCTTCTATGTTTTAATTTATCATTCATTTCATGCATTTTTTTGCAAATATCACATATTTAGGTGCCTAAAGGATCCAGGTAGGTGACTCATAACACTGAAATTGTTGTAAGAAAAAACATGGGGATGTCTCAACCATTAGAAACTGAACAAACTACAGGATATTTGTTGGAGATGAGAAAGAAGCTGGTGTTTGCAGACAGCATTTGGGAACATGGCTGGGACTGGTGTTTTTTAGATTTTTTTTCTCAGAAACCAGATTATTGTGTAGAATTTCCCAAGTATTAAATATTTATTCAAAATAATAATTAAATACTATGCAGACCCAATGCAAAAATTCACAAATTAGATCTTGCCTAAGGATATGTTCTCTAGTTAAAGTTGGAAAAAGCATACTAAGTAATTACATTAAAAACCCAAAAAACATGCTAGGCTTTGGGATATAAAGATAATTAAGATTCTTTTTGTTGTTGCTGTTGTTATCTTTCTAGAAGTTCACAGAAATAAGGGAGATTATGCAAAACAAGTACATTTGTAGGACCAGGTCAAGAGTACAAATGGGCACCCAGTGGGACCTCTTCACTTCTCCTTCCACCCCTGCCTGGTCCCTGCACTTTCTCTCACTAAAAGGAACATTACTTACCCTTCACATCCAAGAAGGCTCAGGCAAAGATGGAAGTCCAAGTCCATTATTAGGGCCTAGCAGTGAGCACAGGAGCAGTAAAATCAGCTTTGTGTAGTATTGGATAAAAGGACTATGGAGGAACTAAAGGTAATTCCAGGGTCTAAGTTCCATGGTGAAGGAGGGAGACAAACAACAGGTTTCAGGTAAGCATGTCTCCTCGGCTTCTATAATTCATTCACTTTGGAAAGTGCAGTGACCAGTGGAAGGCAAAATGAGGGTCTCTAAAGCATGTTGTAAAGAGCAGGTTCACAATGGCTGATGGTAAGGGCTAAACTGAGGGAGAACAACATGAATATATATATATAGCACTGGGTGATCATTTATCCTTCGTTTTTAGCTATATGGCTAAAGAGATTTATTCCCTGTATGACATACCTTGTGGGCACGTTTTCTCTTAACAAAATATTCTGTATTTGTATTTGAACTTAGGAAAACCTGTGCAATCAGCTTTTTATATCTAAATTAAAGGACTAGCCTGCTGCATTGTAAAGAAGAATTATTTATTTTGCTGAGAAAATATTCAGTCAAGAAAGCAGTTTATGAATGTCTTTTAAGGAGGACACAATTACAAGTCTTTTCTCTACTGGGTTTCTTGCCCCTCTATGTTAAAGTACTCAACTCAGTAACATGAAGTGCTTCAAAGTCATAAAACACCATATTCATAGCTATAGTTTTTAAATGTTAAATTTTTACTATCTCTTATATGAAAGTCACAGGTAGTATGTTTTCATACTCTTTGGAAAACAGATTTTCAGTAAGATATTAGAAGAAAGAAAGAGGGGAGAGAGAAGTAAGGGAGGGAATGAAGAAAGAAAGAGACACAGATAGATATACAGAAAGAGAAAGGGAGGGAAGGAAATAAGGAAGAGAGAAAGAAAGGAAGTAAGGAATGAAAAAAAAAATATTATTCTTTTTTTTAAAAAAAGGATGCCTTTAGGGTTTTTTGAAAAGCTAGCTTGGGCATAATTTCATAAGAGGAACACAGCTCTCCATTCCCACTGTTAATGCCTTGCTAGTCCACAAGAAAGACAGTGCAATAGGAAAGTGAGGTGCACAGGTTAAGCATCTCTGATGCATTAGTAATAAAATCTGAGCAGCTGTTCTAAAACTTGGCAATTTTCAAGCAGAGTCAGTAGCACAAGTCCAATAAAGGGCACTCTCATATCACACGGAATAATTTTAATAGTTTTTCTCATGCTCAATGCACTGAGCATCCTGATTGGAGTGCTAAATAGCAGCCATAAATGCAACAAAGTTGTGATAAAAATGAATAATGAAGTTTACCTGCCAGTATTTTCCTGTTCATTTTAGAGTTATACTGTTCATAAACATTGAAGCACTGGTATATTTGAAAGATTATTTTCATAAACTTCAGTTCACTTCAGTTCAGTTGCTCAGTCGTGTCCGACTCTTTGCGACCCCATGAATCGCACCATGCCAGGCCTCCCTGTCCATCACCATCTCCCGGAGTTCACCCAAACTCATGTCCATCGAGTCGGTGATGCCATCCAGCCATCTCATCCTCTGTCATCCCCTTCTCCTCCTGCCCCCAATCCCTCCCAGCATCAGAGTCTTTTCCAATGAGTCAACTCTTCTCAAAAGGGGGCCAAAGTATTAGAGTTTCAGTTTTAGCATCAGTCCTTCCAATGAACACCCAGGACTGATCTCCTTTAGGATGGACTGGTTGGACCTCCTTGCAGTCCAAGGGACTCTCAAGACTCTTCTCCAGGGGCGGTCCTAAGATGGCAGAGGAATAGGATGGGAAGACCACTTTCTCCCCAACAAATTCATCAAAAGAACATTTTAACGCTGAGTAAATTCCACAAAACAACTTCTGAATGCTGGCAGAAGACATCAGGCACCCAAAAAAGCAGCCCATTGTCTTCGAAAGGAAGTAGGACAAAATATAAAAGATAAAAAGACAAAAGAGTCAGGGACGGAGATCCCTCCTGGGAAGGGAATCTTAAAAAAGAGAAGTTTCCAAACATCAGGAAACACTCTCACTGGCCAATCTGTGGTGAGCCTTGGAAACTCAGAGGGCAACATAACTGGGGGGAAAAATAAATAAATAATTAAAACCCACAGATTACGTGCCCAAAGGTAATTCCCAGCGGAGAAGCAGCACAGACACCTGCATCTGCCACTAGCAAGCGGGGGCTGGGCAGGGAGGTGTGGGCTACATTGCTTAGAGTAAGGACCAGGCCTGAATATCCCGAGGGCAATCTGAGGGAACTATCTTGAGACAACAAATCAGACTTTAGGATAGCTACCTCGCGAAAAGCCCTAACCTAAGACACCGCCAGGCCTGCTCACAGAACAAAGGACTGAGCAGAGCTAGCCGTCTGCGGACCGGCCCATCCCCCTCCGGTGACAGGCGGACGAGGGCAGCCAGAGCCAGAAGAGGGCAATCACGGCCCCAGAGAGGCATTATCTACCAAACTGCAAGCAGCCTTCATTGCTAACCAAGACTTCTTGGGATTCTGGACAGTCGACATCCGCCTGAGAAGGTGCGCCAGTTGTACACCCAGAAAACGCAGTGTCAGGGACGGGGGAAGCAATAAGTCGCAGCAACCCAGCTCGCCAAACACCTGGTCACCTGAGCTGCTCAGATCTGGGAAGGGCACAAAATGCAGGCCCAACTGAGTCTGCGCCTCTGAGGACTACCCGAGTACCTGAACCTGAATGGTTTAGACCTGGGTAGTGCATACAACCCAGGGCCTGCCTCAGATAGTTGCCTGCAGAGCAACCTAGAGCCTAAGCAGTGTAGACTGGGAAAGCACACACGCCGTGAGCGGGGGCAAACCCAGTGTGGCCGAGACACTGGGAGGGAGCACATGCCAGTGTTATTTGTTTGCAGTGTTCCTCCCTCCCCACAGCACGACTGAACAAGTGAGCCTAAAATGTGTCCACCACCGCCCCCTTGTGTCAGGGTGGAAATTAGACACTGAAGAGAGCAGCAAACAGAAGCTAAAACAGAGGGAACCGCCTTGGAAGTGACAGGTGGAAAAGATTAAAACTCTGTAGTTAGCATTGACTACATAGGAAGGGGCGTATAGATCTTGAGAGGTACAAGCCAGATCAAGGAACTACCTGAAAATGAACTGACCCCACACTGTCCACAACAACAGCACACAAAGTCCTAGATATATTTTTACTATTATAATTCTTTAATTTTTAAAATTTAAGTCCTCTATTACTCCTTTAATTTTCATTTTTATAACCTACTATTACTTTGCACAAAAAAGATCCTATTTTTTAAAGCAAATTTCATATATATATTTTTTATAATTTTTGTGACTTTGTTTTTTTTTTTTTTTCTTTAATATTGTATTTTTGAGAATCCAACCTCTACTCTAGATTTTTAATCTTTGTTTTTTGGTATTTGTTATAAATTTTGAATCTTTAAGAACCCAATCTTCATTACAAATTTTTACTGGGAGCAAGATTATTGGCTTGACTGCTCTCTCCCTCTTTGGACTCTCCTTTTTCTCCACCAGGTCGCCTCTATCTCCTCCCTCCACCTTCTCTTCTCTACCCAACTCTGTGAATCTCTTAGTGTGTTCCAGACTATGGAGAACACTTAGGGAACTGATTACTGGTTGGATCTGTCTCTCACCTTTTGATCCCGCTCTTTATCCCCCTAGCCACCTCTGTCTCTTTCCTCCCCCTTCTCTTCTCTGTATAACTACATGAACATCTCTGAGGGATCCAGACTGTGGAGAGCACATAGGGAAGTGATTACTGGCTAGCTTGCTCTCTCCTCTTTTGATTCCCTTTCTTCTCCTCCTGGTCACCTCTATCCCTCTCCTCCCTCTTCTCTTCTCCATGTAACTCTGTGAACTTCTCTGGGTGTCCCTCACTGTGGAGAAACTTTTCATCTTTAACCTAGATGTTTTATCATCGGTGCTGTATAGATGGAGAAGTCGTGAAGCTACTGTAAGAATACGACTGAAAACCAGAAGCAGGAGGCGTAAGTCCAAATCCTGAGAACACCAGAGAACGTCTGACTCTAGGGAACATTAATCTATAGGAGCTCATCAAATGCCTCCATACCTACCTGAAACCAAGTACCACCCAAGGGCCAAAAAGTTCCAGAGCAAGACATATCATGCCAATTCTCCAGCAACACAAGAA
The DNA here is from genome assembly GCF_029378745.1 of Bos indicus. Classification (NCBI taxonomy): domain Eukaryota; kingdom Metazoa; phylum Chordata; class Mammalia; order Artiodactyla; family Bovidae; genus Bos; species Bos indicus. Next base: position 21,146,084 of record NC_091776.1, on the reverse strand, counting down.
CATAGCCCTGAGCTTCAATATACAGCTGCCCAAAGGCACTCCAAACCCATTGACATCTCATAACTCATTACTGGACACTTCATTGCACTCCAGAGAGAAGAAATACAGCTCCACCCACCAGAACACCTACACAAGCTTCCCTAACCAGGAAACCTTGACAAGCCACAGGTCCAACCCCACCCACAGCAAGGAAACTCCACAATAAAGAGAATTCCACAAACTGACAGAATACACAGGCCACCCCAAACACATCAATATAAACAAAATGAAGAGGCAGAGGTATTTACCCAGCAGGTAAAGGAACAGGATAAATGCCCACCAAACCAAACAAAAGAGGAAGAGATAGGGAATCTACCTGATAAAGAATTCCAAATAACGATAGTGAAAATGATCCAAAATCTTGAAAACAAAATGGAGTTACAGATAAATAGCCTGGAGACCAGGATTGAGAAGATGCAAGAAAGGTTTAACAAGGACATAGAAGAAATAAAAAAGAGTCAATATATAATGAATAATGCAATAAATGAGATAAAAAACACACTGGAGAGATCCAACAGTAGAATAATGGAGGCATAAGATAGGATAAGTGAGGCAGAAGATAGAATGGTAGAAATAAATGAAACATAGAAAAAAAAATTAAAAGAAATGAGGACAATCTGAGACCTCTGGGACAATATTAAGTGCCCCAACATTTGAATCATAGGAGTCCCAGAAGAAGACAAAAAGAAAGACCATGAGAAAATACTTGAAGAGATAATAGTTGAAAACTTTCCTAAAATGGGGAAGGAAATAATCACCCAAGTCCAAGAAACCCAGAAAGTCCCCAAAAGGATAAACCCAAGGCAAAACACCCCAAGACACATATTAATCAAATTCACAAAGATCAAACACAAAGAAAAAATATTAAAAGCTGCAAGGGAAAAACAACAAATAACACACAAGGGGATTCCCATAAGGATAACAGCTGATCTTTCAATAGAAACTCTTCAGGCCAGGAGGGAATGGCAGGACATACTTAAAGTGATGAAAGAAAATAAACTACAGCCCAGATTACTGTACCCAGCAAGGATCTCATTCAAATATGAAGGAGAAATCAAAAGCTTTACAGAGAAGCAAAACCTTAGAGAATTCAACACCACCAAACCAACTCTCCAACAAATTCTAAAGGATCTTCTCTAGGAAGGAAACACAGAAAGGGTGTATAAACTTGAACCCAAAACAGCAAAGTAAATGGCAACGGGATCATACTTATCAATAATTACCTTAAATGTAAATGGGCTGAATGGCTCAACCAAAAGACAAAGACTGGCTGAATGGATACAAAAATAATACCCCTATATATGTTGTCTACAAGAAACCCACCATGAAACAAGGGACACATACAGACTGAAAGTAAAGGGCTGGAAAAAGATATTCCGTGCAAATTGAGACCAAAAGAAAGCAAGAGTAGCAATACTCATATCAGATAAAAAAGACTTTAAACAAAGGCTCTGAAAAGAGACAAAGAAGGACACTACATAATGATCAAAGGATCAATCCAAGAAGAAGATATAACAATTATAAATATATATGCACCTAACATAGGAGCACTGCAATATGTAAGACAAATGCTAACAAGTATGAAAGGGGAAATTAACAATAACACAATAATAGTGGGAGACTTTAATACCCCACTCACACCTATGAATAGATCAACTAAACAGAAAATTAACAAGGAAACACAACCTTTAAATGATACAATAGACGAGTAGACCTAATTGATATCTATAGGACATTTCACCCCAAAACAATGAATTTCACTTTTTTTCTCAAGTGCACACGGAACCTTCTCCAGGATAGATCACATCCTGGGCCATAAATCTAGCCTTCGTAAATTCAAAAACATTGAACTCATTCCAAGCATCTTCTCTGACCACAATTCAGTAAGATTAGATCTCAACTACAGGAGAAAAAGTATTAAAAATTCCAATATATGGAGGCTGAAAAACATGCTGCTGAATACCAACAAATCACAGAAGAAATCAAAAAAGAAATCAAAATATGCATAGAAATGAAGGAAAATGAAAACAAAACAACCCAAAACCTGTGGGACACTGTAAAAGCAGTACTAAGGGGAAGGTTTTCCTCTATTTCTTTGCATCGATCACTGAGGAAGGCTTTCTTATCTCTTCTTGCTATTCTTTGGAACTCTGCATTCAGATGCTTATATCTTTCTTTTCTCCTTTGGTTTTTGCTTCTCTTCTTTTCACAGCTATTTGTAAGGCCTCCCCAGACAGCCATTTTGCTTTTTTGCATTTCTTTTCCATGGGGATGGTCTTGATCCCTGTCTCCTGTACAATGTCACAAACCTCATTCTATAGTTTATCAGGCACTCTATCTATCAGATCTAGGCCCTTAAATCTACTTCTCACTTCCACTGTATAATCATAAGGGATTCGATTTAGGTCATACCCGAGTGGTTTAGTGGTTTTCCCTACTTTCTTCAATTTAAGTCTAAATTTGGTAATAAAGACTTCATGATCTGAGCCACAGTCAGCTCCTGGTCTTGTTTTTGGTGACTGTATAGAGCTTCTCCATCTTTGGCTGCAAAGAATATAATCAATCTTATTTCAGTGTTGACCATCTGGTGATGTCCATGTGTAGAGTCTTCTCTTGTGTTGTTGGAAGAGGGTGTTTGCTATGACCAGTGCATTTTCTTGGCAAAACTCTATTAGTATTTGCCCTGCTTCATTCCGTATTCCAAGGCCAAATTTGCCTGTTACTCCAGGTGATTCCTGACTTCCTACTTTTGCATTCCAGTCCCCTATAAGGAAAAGGACATCTTTTTTGGGTGTTAGTTCTAAAAGGTCTTGTAGGTCTTCATAGAACCATTCAACTTCAGCTTCTTCAGCATTACTGGTTGGGGCATAGACTTGGATTACTGTGATATTGAATGGTTTGCCTTGGAAACGAACAGAGCTCATTCTGCCATTTTTGAAATTGAATCCAAGTACTGCATTTTGGACTCTTTTGTTGACCATGATGGCTACTCCATTTCTTCCGAGGGATTCTTGCCCGCAGTAGTAGATATAATGGTCATCGGAGTTAAATTCACCCATTCCAGTCCATTTGAGTTCGCTGATTCCTAGAATGTTGACATTCACTCTTGCCATCTCTTGTTTGACTACTTCCAATTGCTTTGATTCATGGACCTGACATTCCAGGTGCCTATGGACTGGAAGAAGCACAAGCTGGAATCAAGTTTGCCGGGAGAAATGTCAATAACCTCATATATGCAGACGATACCACCCTTGTGGCAGAAAGTGAAGAGGAACTAAAAAGAAAGGAACTGTGGTGTTGGAGAAGACTCTTGAGAGTCCCTTGGACTGCAAGGAGATCCAACCAGTCCATTCTGAAGGAGATCAGCCCTGGGATTTCTTTGGAAGGAATGATGCTAAAGCTGAAACTCCAGTACTTTGGCTACCTCATGTGAAGAGTTGACTCATTGGAAAAGACTCTGATCCTGGGAGGGATTGGGGGCAGGAAGAGAAGAGGATGACAGAGGATGAAATGGCTGGATGGCATCACTGACTCGATGGATGTGAGAGTGAGTGAACTCCGGGAGTTGATGATGGACAGGGAGGCCTGGCATGCTGCAATTCATGGGGACGCAAAGAGTCAGACACCACTGAGTGACTGAACTGAACTGAACTAAAGGGGAAGGTTCATAGCAATAAAGGCATACCTCAAGAAACAAACAAAAAAAGTCATATACATAACCTAACTCTACACCTAAAGCAACTAGAAAAGGAAGAAATGAAGAACCCCAGGGTTAGTAGAAGGAAAGAAATCTTAAAAATTAGGGCAGAAATAAATGCAAAAGAAACAAAAGAGGCCATAGCAAAAATCCACAAAGCGAAAGTCTGGTTCTATGAGAGGATAAGTAAAATTGACACACCATTAGCCAGACTCATCAAGAAACAAAGGGAGAAAATCAAATCAATAAAATTAGAAATGAAAATGGAGAGATCACAGAAGACAACACATAAATAGAAAGGATCATAAGAGACTACTATCAGCAATTATATGCCAATAAAATGGACAACTTGGAAGAAATGGACAATTTCTTAGAAAAGTACAACTTCCCAAAACTGAATCAGGAAGAAATAGAAAATCTTAACAGACCCATCACAAGCACGGAAATTGAAACTGTAATCAGAAATTTCCAGCAAACAAAAGCCCAGGTCCAGACGGCTTCAGCCGAATTCTACCAAAAATTTAGGGAAGAGCTAATACCTATCCTACTCAAACTCTTCCAGAAAATTGCAGATGAAGGTATATTTCCAAATTCATTCTATGAGGCCACCATCACCCTAATACCAAAACCTGACAAAGATGCCGCAAAAAAAAAGAAAACTGAAGGCCAATATCACTGATGAACATAGATGCAAAAATTCTTAACAAAATTCTAGCAATCAGAATCCAACAACACATTAAAAAGATCATACACCATGACCAAGTGGGCTTTATCCCAGGGATGCAAGGATTCTTCAATATCTGCAAATCAATCAATATAATACAAATTGAACAAATTTGTAATACAAATTAACAAATTGAAAAACAAAAAAGACATATGATTATCTCAATAGATGCAGAGAAAGCCTTTGACAAAATTCAATATCCATTTATGATAAAAACTCTCCAGAAAGCAGGAATAGAAGGAACATACCTCAACATAATAAAAGCTATATATGACAACTCACAGCAAACATTATCCTCAATGGTGAAAAATTGAAAGCATTTCCTCTAAAGTCAGGAACAAGACAAGGGTGTCCACTCTCACCACTACTATTCAACATAGTTTTGGAAGTTTTGGCCACAGCAATCAGAGCATAAAAAGAAATAACAGCAATTCAGATTGGAAAAGAAGAAGTAAAACTCTCACTGTTTGCAGATAACATGAACCGCTACATGCTGCTTCTGCTGCTGCTAAGTTGCGTCAGTCGTGTCCGACTCTGTGCGACCCCATAGACGGCAGCCCACCAGGCTCCCCCGTCCCTGGGATTCTCCAGGCAAGAACACTGGAGTGGGTTGCCATTTCCTTTTCCAATGCATAAAAGTGAAAAGTGGAAGTGAAGTCACTCAGTTGTGTCCGACTCTTAGTGACCCCATGGACTGCAGCCTACCAGGCTCCTCCGTCCTTGGGATTCTCCAGGCAAGAATACTGGAGTGGGTTGCCATTTATTTCTCCAAGAACCTCTACATAGAAAACCCTAAAGACTCCTCCAGAAAATTACTAGAGCTAACCAATGAATATAGTAAAGTTTCAGCATATAAAATCACACACAGAAATCCCTTGCATTCTTACATAATAATAATGAGGAAATAGAAAGAGAAATTAAGGAAACCATTCAATTCACCATTGCAACGAAAAGAATAAAATACTTCGGAATATATCTACCTAAAGAAACAAAATACCTATATATAGAAAACTATAAAACCCTGGTGAAAGAAATCAAAGAGGACACTAATAGATGGAGAAATATACCCTGTTCATGGATCAGAAGAATCAATAGAGTGAAAATGAGGATACTACACAAAGCAATCTATAGATTCAATGCAATCCCTATCAAGCTACAAATGGTATTTTTCACAGAGCTAGAATAAATAATTTCACAATTTGTATGGAAATACAAAAAACCTCGAATAGCCAAAGCTATCTTGAGAAAGAAGAATGGAACTGGAGGAATCAACCTGCCTGAATTCAGGCTCTACTAAAAAGCCACAGTCATCGAGACAGTATGGTACTGGCACAAAGACAGAAATATAGACCAATGGAACAAAATAGAAAGCCCAGAGATAAATTCACGCACGTATGGAGACCTTGAAGAATTTTAAGCATCACTTTACTAGCGTGTGAGATGAGTGCAATTGTGCGGTAGTTTGAGCATTCTTTGGCATTGCCTTTCTTTGGGATTGGAATGAAAACTGAACTTTTCCAGACCTCTGGCCACTGCTGAGTTTTCCAAATTTGCTGGCATACTGAGTGCAGCACTTTCACAGCACCATCTTTCAGGATTTGAAATAGCCCAACGGGAATTCCATCACCTCCACTAGCTTTGTTCATAGTGATGCTTTCTAAGGCCCACTTGACTTCACATTCCAGGATGTCTGGCTCTAGGTCAGTGATCACACCATCGTGATTATCTTGGTTGTGAAGATCTTTTTTGTACAGTTGTTCTGTGTATTTCTGCCACCTCTTCTTAATATCTTCTGCTTCTGTTAGGTCCATACCATTTCTGTCCTTTATTGAGCCCATCTTGGCATGAAATGTTCCCTTGGTATCTCTAATTTTCTTGAAGAGATCTGTAGTCCTTCCCATTCTGTGGTTTTCCTCTATTTCTTTGCATTGATGGCTGAGGAAGGCTTTCTTACCTATTCTTGCTATTCTTTGGAACTCTGCATTCAGATGCTTATAACTTTCCTTTTCTCCTTTGGTTTTTGCTTCTCTTCTTTTCACAGCTATTTGTAAGGCCTCATCAGACAGCCATTTTGTTTTTTGCATTTCTTTTCCATGGGGATGGTCTTGATACCTGTCTCCTGTACAATGTCACAAACCTCATTCCATAGTTCATCAGGCACTCTATCTATCAGATCTAGGCCCTTAAATCTATTTCTCACTTCCACTGTATAATCATAAGGGATTTGATTTAGGTCATACCTGAATGGTCTAGTGGTTTTCCCTACTTTCTTCAATTTCAGTCTTAATATGGCAATAAGGAGTTCATGATCTGAGCCACAGTCAGCTCCTGGTCTTGTTTTTGGTGACTGTATAGAGCTTCTCCATCTTTGGCTGCAAAGAATATAATCAATCTGATTTTGGTGTTGACCACCTGGTGATGTCCATGTGTACAGTCTTCTCTTGTGTTGATGGAAGAGGGTGTTTGATTTGACAAGTGCATTTTCTTGGCAAAACGATAGTAAAGTAATGCTTAAAATTCTCCAAGCCAGGCTTCAGCAATACCTGAACTGTGAACTTCCAGATGCTCAAGCCGGTTTTATAAGGGCAGAGGAATCAGAGATCAAATTGCCAACATCTGCTGGATCATCGAAAAAGCAAGAGAGTTCCAGAAAAACATCTATTTCTGCTTTATTGACTATGCCAAAGCCTTTGACTGTGTGGATCACAATAAACTGTGGAAAATTCTGAAAGAGATGGGAATACAAGACCACCTGACCTGCCTCTTGAGAAACCTATATGCAGGTCAGGAAGCAACAGGTAGAACTGGACATGGAACAACAGACTGGTTCCAAATAGGAAAAGGAGTATGTCAAGGCTGTATATTGTCACCCTGATTATTTAAATTATATGCAGAGTACATCATGAGAAACACTGGGCTGGAGAAAGCACAAGCTGGAATCAAGATTGCCGGGAGAAATATCAATAACCTCAGATATGCAGATGACACTACCCTTATGGCAGAAAGGGAAGAGGAACTAAAAAGCCTCTTGATGAAAGTGAAAGGGGAGAGTGAAAAAGTTGGCTTAAAGCTCAACATTCAGAAAACGAAGATCATGGCATCTGGTCCCATCACTTCATTGGAAATAGATGGGGAAACAGAGGAAACAGTGTCAGACTTTATTTTTCTGGGCTTCAAAATCACTGCAAATGGTGACTGCAGCCATGAAATTAAAAGACGCTTGGTCCCTGGATGGAAAGTTATGACCAACCTAGATAGCATATTAAAAAGCAGAGACATTACTTTGCCAACAAAGGTCCGCCTGGTCAAGGCTATGGTTTTTCCAGTAGTCATGTATGGATGTGAGAATTGGACTGTGAAGAAAGCTGAGCACTGAAGAACTGATGCTTTTGAATTGTGGTGTTGGAGAAGACTCTTAAGAGTCCCTTGGACTGCAAGGAGATCCAACCAGTCCATTCTGAAGGAGATCAGCCCTGGGATTTCTTTGGAAGGAATGATGCTAAATCTGAAACTCTAGTACTTTGGCCACCTCATATGAAGAGTTGACTCATTGGAAACGACTCTGATGCTAGGAGGGATTGGGGGCTGGAGGAGAAGGGGACGACAGAGGATGGGATGGCTGGATGGCATCACTGACTCCATGGACATGAGTCTGAGTGAACTCCGGGTGTTGGTGATGGACAGAGAGGCCTGGAATGCTGCAATTCAAGGGGTCACAAAGAGTCTGACACGACTGAGCAACTGAACTGAACTGACTTGACTGATGGACACCTTGTCTTTGACAAAGGAAGCAAGAATATACAATGGAGAAAAGACAATCTCTTTAACACATGGTGCTGGGAAAACTGGTCAACCACTTGTAAAAGAATGAAACTAGAACACTTTCTAACACCATACACAAAAATAAACTCAAAATGCACTAAAGATCTAAATGTAAGACCTGAAAGTATAAAACTCCTAGAGGAAAACATAGGGAAAACACTCTCTGACATAAATCACAGTAGAATCCTCTATGACCCACCTCCCAGAATATTGGAAAGAAAAGCAAAAATAAACAAATGGGATCTAATTAAAATCAAAAGCTTCTGCACAACAAAGGAAACTTTAAGCAAGGTGAAAAGACAGCCTTCAGAATGGGAAAAAATGCTAGCAAATGAAGCAACTGACAAAGAACTAATCTCAAAAATATACAAGTAACTCCTGCAGCTCAATTCCAGAAAAATAAATGACCCAATCAAAAAATGGGCCAAAGAACTAAACAGACATTTCTCCAAAGAAGACATACAGATGGCTAACAAACACATGAAAAGATGTTCAACATCACTCATTATCAGAGAAATGCAAATCAAAACCACTATGAGGTACCATTTCACACCAGTCAGAATGGCTGCAATCCAAAGTCTACAAGCAATAAATGCTGGAGAGGGTGTGGAGAAAAGGGAACCCTCCTACACTGTTGGTGGGAATGCAAACTAGTACAGCCACTATGGAGAACAGTGTGGAGATTCCTTAAAAAACTGGAAATAGAACTGCCTTATGATCCAGCAATCCCACTGCGGGGCATACACACTGAGGAAACCAGAATTGAAAGAGACACGTGTACCTCAATGTTCATCGCAACACTGTTTATAATAGCCAGGACATGGAGGCAACCTAGATGTCCATCAGCAGACGAATGGATAAGAAAGCAGTGGTACATATACACAATGGAGTATTACTCAGCCATTAAAAAAACATTTGAATCAGTTCTAATGAGGTGGATGAAACTGGACCCTATTATACAGAGTGAAGTAAGCCAGAAAGAAAAACACCAATACAGTATAATAACTCATATGTATGAAATTTAGAAAGATGGTAATGATAATCCTGTATGCAAGACAGCAAAAGAGACACAGATGTATAGAACAGTCTTTTGAACTCTGTGGTAGAGGGCGAGGGTGGGATGATTTGGGAGAATGGCATTGAAACATGTATAGTATCATATGTGAAACATGTATAGTCCAGTTTCGATGCATGATACAGGATGCTTGGGGCTGGTGCACTGGGATGATCCAGAAGGATGGTACAGGGAAGGAGGTGGGAGGTGGGGTACAGGATGGGGAACACATGTACACCCATGGCAGATTCATGTCAACGTATGGCAAAACCACCATAATATTGTAAAGTAATTAGCCTCCAATTAAAATTAAATAAATTTATATTAAAAATAACTAAATAAATAAAACCAAAGCAATAAAAAATGAGTCATCTCCAACACCACAGTTCAAAAGCATCAATTCTTTGGCACTCAGCTTTCTTCACAGTCCAACTCTCACATCCATACATGACCACTGGAAAAACCATAGCCTTGACTAGACGGACCTTTGTTGTCAAAATAATATCTCTGCTTTTTAATATGCTATTTAGGTTGGTCATAACTTTCCTTCCAAGGAGTAAGCGTCTTTTAATTTCATAGCTGCAATCACCATCTGCAGTGATTTTGGATCCCAGAAACATAAAGTCTGACACTGTTTCCACTGTTTCCCCATCTATTTCCCATGAAGTTTACATACCCACAAAAGTTGAACTTAAAAGTTTTAGTTATTAATACATGTATGTTGTCCCATAAGGGTGTGCTAAGTAGAACTATTATCATAAATACTTGTAGTAACTGAAGTACTTATACAAATAAATTTAATGAATATAAATGATATTTAGAAACAATTTAAAGTTCAAATATCAATGAAACTGTTCTTTAGGAATTTATAAGAATTTTTTAGATATAAGAAATGTACAGGAGTTTTGGTTTGCCATGCTTAAAAATTGAACTTCCTGTTCATTCAAATTATTTCAGGAAGTCCATGGGGAAAATTCCCCCTGTACAAAACCTTGAAATCAAAAATTAGATTACATAGGTCATATTATCCAGGGAGAGTCAAAAATGATTTCTATCCAGTAAGATATTCTGTTTGCTAGTTTCTTAGATATTTTAAAAGCTGTATTATGAGAACTCTCAACTAGAGCTATGAAATAGAGCTTTTGACCATAGGTAGCTATGACTAAACACAGGAGGATTTAAGTGATAAACAGTACAATTTTCTTAAATACAAAACCAATTTTAAAATGGCATATCTAAAATTCAAGTACCCTCTCACATAATGTTTTATGTTGATTTTTATTTTTTTTATCCTAGGCCAATAATCATTTTCATCAATTAAGGAGACACCTGAAATATCTGTATCAATTAATGAGTGAATATGAATAATTATGGGATAGTCTCCCTAAAAGTATTACTTACTTTCATCTTTCTTCATTTTTCTGTCAGTGAGAATAATTATGAAATTGTTTAATACAATTATATAGCTTTTTTAAGGGCTCAGTCAGTGTATTTTTTAATGATTGCAATTGATTACTAATTAAATGGCTTAAGGTGCCTGGCAAATTTTACTATCAAATATTTGGAAATGAATAGCTTATTTAAGTGTGTCTAGACACTACTATACATTTTTCCTTAGAGTATGTTGCTATAGCACATTGTCATATTGTTTACAAATAAACCACAAAAATAAAACCCTGAAAATGTGGAAATCACATGTACAGTACAAGCTTCCACAATCACCTTCTAATTAAGCAACATGCTATATTTCAATCTATTTCCTCTATTCTGTCTACTAATAAGCATACCTTTGGAACACTGATGACTATTGGGTTACTTATGAAGGGTTTCTTGACACTTGAAGTCACCTGAAGCTGAATGCCTACTAAGTCCATTGAGGTTATTCTCAACTCTCTCATGCCAGTTAAAACTGTGACAAGTACTAGGTGATTTAATTATGCATTATACAATTTGCTAATATCTATGTGCCAAAGAAATTCTGTGTCCATGTGTATGTATGTGTGTGTGTGTATCTGTGTGTTTACATAAAAACTATGTCTACTGCTTTGGAAAAATTTAGTAAAAGGAAATTCATTTTAAAATGCTATTAAATTACCTGTGGTTAATACAATTCTAAAATATTGGAGGAAATGATAAAACTTAAAAAAAATCTGTATTCAAATTTAATTATGAGTTTAAAAAATACTTTTTGGTTTTGTTTTATTTTTCTATTTAATTTCCTACCTTATTCAACTGAAAAAAAGCATTAGAAACACTGAAATCACACTGAATTATAAATATAAGAAAACCAATCTATATATACATTTTCAACAGAAACCTTGGTTCTATCTAAAAATATTTGCCAGAGACTATATATAAAATGATTTAAGTTAAATATTCTTATAAAATATGTATTAATGCTTTTTTAAAAACCTCACGCTTTTTGTGACTATTTCAATTCCAATTGCCTTAGGACAAAATGGCCTCTCTGTGCTCTTTTGGGTCTTTTTAATGCAAGTATGTATACTTCTTGAAAGATTAATACTCTAGGAATTTAATTTGCTCATATTAACTTTATAAAATTTTAACTTTCTAAAAAAGACAAGATAATTCCCAAATTAATGAATACATTCATATATGCACAAGTAATCTTTCAGAAAAGCTTAATTGTGGAATGATAAATCTACTGGGTTTAATAAAATCCATGCTTTTATGCTACCTTTTTGTGAAACAATGTTCATTTTGACTGTATTTTCTCATTTATGTATTCAACTTTACTTATGGCCAAGCAGATACCCTACCTTAAACAAATTACCTTCTCAGTTCAGAGATCTCATTCATTTGGATTTAGAAAGATTTGAGTGGGGACAAGACCCATTGTGCAGTTAGACACATAGATTAAGATGGTGAATTCAACAGGGATCAGGGGAACTTTTGAATAAGATACATAGATTAACAGGTTCTCTAATTTCCTCTCCAAAACCACAATTAAATGATCAAAGAAAATAAAAGAAAGACCTCAGTATACCTGTGTAAATGTGAAAATCAAAGGCAGCCACTTCCTACCCCAAGCCCCTAGGAATTTTTCTTTATTAAATCAGGTTTAAAAAGACAACAAAGAGGAACCTCAAATTTCTTTGCAAAAAAAAAAAAAAAAAAAGCAGGAAGTATGTAGAGAAAAGCCTAGAAGGGCTTCTTCAAAATATCTTTAACTGGAGAGAGTTAAAGGCTCTGAGAAAATGAAGGATACTTTAAATAATTTTCCACTGAACATGAGACAACATCGGTGGAGGCCATGAGAATGTGCTTCTCAGATCTGTCACAGACAGTGTAACTAATTGTACACTAAAACTACAGTTAGTGTAACTAACTGTAACCCCAGTTGCTGCTTTTCCAGACGCACTACCACTTTCATATTATGGACATCCTTTCCAAAGACTTCTATCCATTGATGACCAGGCAGAAAAGTGGTCTTAATGCAGTTCTCTTCCTGTGTTTGCCCCTGCATCCTGGTTGAATCTGCTTTGGAACTCTATTGAAGCCTACCCAGCCCCCTTCCTTCTCTCTCTTCTTCACTGATGGAAAATATACTTTATGTCAAAAGACTCTTCTTGCCTAGTTTGGTTTCCTGATATTTCTTCTTAATTGTTATTTCCACCTATATATATATATATATCTGTTACACATGTAATCTCATCTTACTTCTGTTTCTCAGAAGATCCAAGATTGCTCTACAAAAACAGGCAACAGGGTAGGAATTTGGGACTGACTCACTCACCATCAGGTAGGCAAGAAGATGTCAACTGAGTAGTATGTGGTCACTTAGAGTCTCTAGTAAAAAGTAGGGGCGGAGGGGACTTCCCTGGTGGACCAGTGGGTAAGACTCCAAGCTTCCAATGCAGAAGGTGGAGGTTGCATCTCCAGTCCAGGAACTGAGATCCTACATTGACTGGTGGCCAAAAAATAAACAAACATATATATATATATATAAAGTGATGGTCAAACTACTGATGAATTAACATTCCTAGGGTGATCTGAGAAAACATGTTAATGTAGGGAAATGTTCCTTCAGGTGCAATATTTCAAGCATTTTGAAACATACAGGGGTATCTGTGAATAAAAGGACAGTAGAACTAACTTGTTAGTCTTATACTAAACTGATGCTTGATCTTTACAGCGTCGAACCTTGCTTGTATCACCATCCCATTAACAACTGGGTGTTGTCTTTGCTTTGGCTCCATCCCTTCATTCTTTCTGGAGTTATTTCTCCACTGTTCTCCAAAAGCATATTGGGCACCTACCGACCTGGGGAGTTCATCTTTCAGTGTGCTATCTTTTTGCATTTTCATACTGTTCATGGGGTTCGCAAGGCAAGAATACTGAAGTGGTTTGCCATTCCCTTCTCCAGGGGACAACATCAACATTCCAGGAATCAGTGAACTAATATAGACTGGAATGGGTGAATTTAACTCAGATGACCATTATATCTACAACTGTGGGCAGGAATCCCTTAGAAGAAATGGAATAGCCATCATAGTCAACAAAAGAGTCTGAAATGCAGTACTTGGATGCAAGCTCAAAAATGACAGAATGATCTCTGTTCGTTTCCAAGGCAAACCATTCAATATCACAGTAATCCAAGTCTATATTCTGACCAGTAATGCTGAAAAAGCTGAAGTTGAACGGCTCTATGAAGACCTCCAAGACCTTCTAGAATTAACAGCCCCAAAAGATGTCCTTTTCATTATAGGGAACTGTAATGCAAAAGTAGGAAGTCAAGAAACCCCTAGAGTAACAGGCAAATTTGGCCTTGGAGTACAGAATGAAAAAGGGCAAAGGTTAATAAAGTTCTGCCAAGAGAACACACTGGTGATAGCAAACACCCTCTTCCAACAACACAAGAAGACTCTACATGTGGACATCACCAGATGGTTGACACTGAAATCAGATTGATTATATTCTTTACAGCCAAAGATGGAGATGCTCTATACAGTCAGCAAAAACAGACCGGGAGCTGACTGCGGCTCGGATCATGAACTCCTTATTGCCGAATTCAGACTGAAACTGAACCACTAGACCATTCAAGTATGACCTAAATCAAATGCCTTATGATTATACAGAGGACGTAGTAATAGATTTAAGGGACTAGATCTGACAGACAGAGTGCCTGATTAACTATGGATGGAGGTTCATGACATTGTACAGGAGACAGGGATCAAGACCATCCCTAAGAAAAAGAAATGCAAAAAAGCAAAACAGCTGTCTGAGGAGGCCTTACAAATAGCTATGAAAAGAAGGGAAGTGAAAAGCAAAGGAGAAAAGGAAAGATATAAGCATCTGAATGCAGAGTTCCAAAGAATAGCAAGAAGAGGTAAGAAAGCCTTCCTCAAGAGATCAATGCAAAGAAATAGAGGAAAACCACAGAATGGGAAAGACTAGAGATCTCTTCAGGAAAATTAGAGATACCAAGGGAATATTTCATGCAAAGATGGACTCCATAAAGGACAGAAATGGTAGGGACTTAACAGAAGCAGAAGATATTAAGAAGAGGTGGCAAGAATACACAGAAAAAGTGTACAAAAAAGATCTTCATGACCCAGATAATCAGGATGGTGTGATCACTCACCTAGAGCCAGACATCCTGGAATGTGAAGTCAAGTGGGCCAGAGGAAGCATCACTATGAACAAAGCTAGTGGAGGTGATGGAATTCCAGTTGAGCTATTCCAAATCCTGAAAGATGATGCTGTGAAAGTGCTGCACTCAACAGGCCAGCAAAATTGGAAAACTCAGCAGTGGCCACAGGACTGGAAAAGGTCAGTTTTCATTCCAAACCCAAAGAACAGCAATGCCAAAGAATGCTCAAACTACCACACAATTGCACTCATCTCACATGCTAGTAAAGTAATGCTTAAAATTCTCCAAGCCAGGCTTCAGCAATATGTGAACTGTGAACTTCCAGAAGTTCAAGCTGGATTTAGATAAGGCAGAGGAACCAGAGATAAAATTGCCAACATCCCCTGGATCATTGATAAAGCACGAGAGTTCCAGAAAAACATCTATATCTGCTTTATTGACTATGCCAAAGCCTTTGACTGTGTGGATCACAATCAACTGTGGAAAATTCTGAATGAGATGGGCATACCAGACCACCTGACCTGCCTCTGGAGAAACCTGTATGCAGGTCAGGAAGCTACAGTTAGAATTGGACATGGAACAACAGACTGGTTCCAAATAGGAAAAGGAGTACGTCAAGGCTGTATATTGTCACCCTGCTTATTTAACTTATATGCAGAGTACATCATGAGAAACGCTGGGCTGGAGGAAACACAAGCTGGAATCAAGATTTCCAGGAGAAATATCAATAACCTCAGATATGCAGATGACACTACCCTTATGGCAGAAAGGGAAGAGGAACTCAAAAGCCTCTTTATGAAAGTGAAAGAGGAGAGTGAAAATGTTGGCTTAAAGCTCAACATTCAAAAAACAAAGATCATGGCATCTGGTCCCATCACTTCATGGGAAATAGATGGGGAAACAGTGGAAACAGTGTCAGACTTTATTTTTCTGGGCTCCAAAATCACTGCAGATGGTGACTGCAGCCATGAAATTAGAAGACGCTTACTCCTTGGAAGGAAAGTTATGACCAACCTAGATAGCATATTGAAAAGCAGAGACATTACTTTGCCAACAAAGATCCATCTAGTAATGGCTATGGTTTTTCCAGTGGTCATGTATGGATGTGAGAGTTTGACTATAAAGAAAGCTGAATGCCGAAGATGATACTTTTGAACTGTGGTGTTGGAGAAGACTCTTGAGAGTCCCTTGGACTGCAATGTGATCCAACCAGTCCATTCTGAAGGAGATTAGTCCTGGGTTTTCTTTGGAAGGACTGATGTTGAAGCCAAAACTCCAATACTTTTGCCACGGGATGCAAAGAGCTGACTCATTGGAAAAGATCCTGATGCTGGGAAAGATTGAGGGCAAGGGGAAAAGCGGACAGAGGATCTCATCACCGACTCAATGGACATGTGTTTGGGTGGACTCCAGCAGTTGGTGATGGACATGGAGGCCTGGTGTGCTGCAGTTCATGTAGTCGCAAAGAGTTGGACATGACTAAGCGACTGAAATGAACTTAAGTTGATGCTTGCTGACAAACATCACAAAGCGTCAGGCACGACTGAACTAACGTAGCAGGCATGCACGGGAAACATTAACAATCATAAGCTAAATAAGAGGCTTCTTATATCCTGCAATGAAAACAGACAGAGCAGACAGAAAGACTGAGGAGCTGATAGAACCACAGAGTTTCAGAGACATTTACATCTGAAATTTAAATTTCAGCCAAAAATCAGGTATGTCATGCTAATGTCAAGGCTGTAGTTGGGAATTTCTGAGATCCTGAAACATGAAGCAGGTAGATCTGTAGGAATGCTCTGAGGATGTTCTGTTCTGAGTCCTCAGAACTTTTACAGGTGATGCATTCTTCCTTAGTAAAGCTAGGACACATCTAGTGTTAGTATATGGCAGAAGCATCTCCCTGTTGACAGATATTTCCAAAGATTCCTTACCTCTTTTCCTGATTACCAGGACAATAACTTGGGTTAAGTTTGACCATAACACTACACTGAACATGCTGGTCCTGACAATGGAGGAAAGACATTATTCACCTAAAGAGCTACAAGAATTTGCTAGCATGTTCCCATAGAACCTTGGGAAGCATGAATGAGATTGGATTTTGAGACTGATGTATCAAGAGGGGACAAATGTAAGAGTGGATTAAGCAAGAATTCATTGATTTCAGGTCACCTTTCTTTTGGAATGTCTGGCAAGTACATCAGTGGATGGAGAAAACTGTTCGAGTGGCTCATAGATGTCTGGAGAAAAAGATGTACCAAGTGACTGAAAGAATAAAAAGGTTGAAGAAAGTGGGAATGCTAGAGGGAAAGTAATATGTAATCCCAGATAAACCACTAGAGAACTGTGTTCTCTAAGCAACAATGTGTACAGAATTGCCTATTTTGAGCCCAGTTCTGTAAGACACACCAAATCATTAAGTTAGACCATGCCCAGGATCTGGTCATTATAATAGAAAATGTGCATCTGTTTTGAGCCTCCATAGAAAGAAAGGGCATGAGTAAGCTATATGACTCAACGGCAAGTTGACTACTTTGACCTCTTTTATCCTGGAAAGGCCTGAGATTTGTCTTCAGAGGAATGAGTACCTCTTCTGGATAAGCAACCACCTATTTTTTCAGTAGAGTCTCAGTCAGAATTTACTATCCAGGAGTTTATGGAATGCCTCATCTACTGTATTGTAGATAATCCCATCAGTGAGCAGCGACAATGGGAACATGGAAACAATACAGGCCCATTCCTGAAAGATGTGGAATTCTTCCAGTCAGTGACTTTGAGGACACCCTTATTTTGGCTAAAATGTTCATAAAGCTAGGTTCCAATCTGAGTTTCTTCTTTCCCAATGTTAATTACCTCACTCTTCTTCACAAATGTCAAACCTGCAATACAGACTACAGGCAGCTTCAATTGCTTGTTCCTCTTTAATCTTTAATGGTATTTCTCTCTAATAATTCTCTTGTATTTCAAAACCTATGTTTGTATCTGCTTTTTACAGGATTTGACCTCACAATATCTTAGAATAAGGTGCCCTTGGACGACTAAACATTGTAAACTCATCTTATTTCTACTAAAGTGAAATGCTCTTATTTTTACTTAAGATCACAGTAATCTATAAACCAATTTAGGAAAAATTTTGTTTGGATATTTAAATAAACAAAACACAAAAAAACTTTCCTGAAATATTCAGGTCAAAGAAAAACAGGATTATTTTGAAATTATTAATATGAACACCATGTTTCAAAATATATAGCATATGACATACTCTGTAAGCAGAAAAATATTAACATCAAATTTTGCATTACTATATAAAAATGAAATGGCAACCCACTCCAGTTTTCTTGCCTAGAGAATCCCAGGGATGGGGGAGCCTGGTGGGCTGCCGTCTATGGGGTTGCACAAAGTCGGACACGACTGAAGCGACTTAGCAGTAGCAGCATAAAAATGAAAAACTTGAGTATTAAAATCAGTAAGGTAGAAAGCTGATGAACATGATAGAAAGACAAAAGAAAGTAATAAAAATGAGAGCAGCATTAATAAAAATTAAAATACAAACTATAGAATTCATTTTAAAAATCAAGATTCATTTGTTTGAAATGATCAGCAAATTATATTGATCTTGAGGTAGCATAATAAAGAAAACAACACTTTCCTGCTTAAGGTTCCACTCAAACGTGGCTTCCTTCCTCATCACCTTTTATATGAGCTGAAGTGGTATTACTAGGTGTGGATGTGTGGTGCCTGAAGGCACTGTGTATTTCTAATTGTAAATAAACTGTATATGTAATTTTATACTAATAAAAGATGAAAGGATTAGATTGTTTTATATGAAATATACATATCAACAATTGATATTGTCTCAAGGAAAACTCAAAAATAAAACAATAAGTAGGAATAAAGTTAGAGAAAGTTTTCAGACATATTACTATAATTAAAAGTGATGATTACAGCTGATTTTCAAAGCATGCTACTTTAACATCTGAAGAAATATTTGACTGCTGTTACATAAGCACAATTGAAATTAGAAATGAAAAGCTTCCCATATTATGTTCACAATTTCTACCAAACCCTGAATAAATAACAACACAAAATCTGTGTTGTCGTTTAGTCATTAGGTTATGTCCAACTCTTTGTGACAGCACAGACTGTAGCCCACCAGGCTCCTCTGTCCATGGGATTTTCCAGACAAGAGTACTGGAGTGGGTTGCTATTTCCTTCTCCAGGAGATCTTCCTGACCCAGGGATCAAAAGAGTATATTACACTATAGACCAGAATGAACTCCTCATGTGTGAACTACCTACCTATATTCACATATAAATCATTCATTCTGGTCTATAATGTAATATACTCCTCCATGAAAGTATTACATCAAGTATTGTTCTAATGGGCTTAAGGCGGAGAAGATTCTTCAAGCACTTGAGCCAGGACTTAGATAGTCAAAATCTGGGTTAGATGCAGCTACCCTTTCATAACCTAAGCAAATTTATCAATATTGAGGCAGAATTCTTTTTAAAAGTACTTTTAAAATTTTTATACAATTTTTAAAAGTTACTTTCTACTTACAGTTATCACAAAATATCAACTATATTATCTGTATTGTACAATACATCCTTGAGCCTATCTTCCTACCCAGTAGTTTGTATCTCCTACCCAATAGTTTGTATCTTCTACTCTCCATTGCTTTATGAGACAGAACTCAATAAAATATTGGGTTGGCTGAAAATTTCATTTAGCTTTTTCCATAAAATGGTATGGAAAAAGCAGAGTGAACTTTTCGGCCAGCCCAATAATAAATTAAATCCCACAATGTATTTTTCTATATTAATTAGTTTATTTTAATTGGAAGCTAATTACTTAACAATATTGTAGTGGTTTTTGCCATACAGTGACATGAATTGGCCATGGGTGTACATGTGTTCCCCATCCTGAAACCCCCTCCCACCTCCCTCCCCATCCCAACCCTCAGGGTCATCCCAGTGCACCCGCCCTGAGCACCCTGTCTCATGCATCGAACCTGGACTGATGATCTATTTCATATATGGCAATATACATGTTTCAATGCTATTCTCTCAAATCATCCCACCCTCGCCTTCTCTCACAGAGTCCAAAAGTCTGTTCTTTACATCTGTAAATTCCACAATGTATTTTTTAAAATGGGATTGAGTCTATTACAGGAAAATAAGGATGCAAAACAACAACAACAAAAATGGCTTCATATAACTAATGGAGATACACTTCAAAATGAAAAATAATGTTTTGTATTAAAATAAGTGGAAAATAATACAGCATATTGAAATTAATGGAAAACTAAGACTCCATTCTATTTTAAAATATAGATAACTTTGAAAACAAAAAAAGCTGGAAAATCTTACATACATTTGAATGAGATATGACATCCAAAAAACACTATAAGCTTAAAAACATAAATATTTAATAATATTTCATTCAAAATTCAATGGAATTTTATATAGTAATTTAAAATGTTAACTTGGTATAAGAAGTCAAAGTAAAAATATATTTATAAAAAGAAATTAACCAAGCAGGCCTCTAAACTATCAGAAAAAAGTAAATAGTAAAATTAACTTTTGAAAAGTATTAAG
Organism: Bos indicus; assembly: GCF_029378745.1. Taxonomy (NCBI): domain Eukaryota; kingdom Metazoa; phylum Chordata; class Mammalia; order Artiodactyla; family Bovidae; genus Bos; species Bos indicus. The sequence continues at coordinate 21,125,536 of NC_091776.1, read as the reverse complement.
ATTTTTCATATTTTGAGCTCTATACTACATCACACACCAGTGCACATGGTGTATACAGTATACACTATAATTTCAAACATTTTACAGGAGCAGAAACTAAAAATTAAAGAAACACATGCCAAATTAAACATAATAAAATATAAAATTTAATATTCATGTATCTGGTCTTGGGATAGAAAGGGGCTTTTAAAACTGGATATAATTGAAAATATACCATCAAAAATATTACAGTTGACAGAATCAATATGTGAAGCTTTCAATGTGAATTAAAAATTAACATAAAATTAGAAAATTAATGGAATATAAGGGAGACTAATCTACCCCATATCTGACAGACTATAAGAAGAACTTTAAATTATATAAAAACAATGAGTTTTCCAGTTGAAACTGGAAATACAATGAGGTGTACAAAATTAAAATTGATAAAAATATAATAACTGTGCTAATATTAACACCAAGATCAGTGATTATGTCAAAAATTATAAAATAGCCCATTCATAGAAAATTCTTCTCTATAACTTTAGTCTAAAGTCAGTAAAACATTTATATGAAAGAATATTCACTGAAACTTTGTTATGATTATGAGAATTTAGAAACAGCATAGTCATTCAATACAGGAGACTAGTTTAATAAAATTGACACAACTCTACACTAAAAGCTGTAATGTAGTAAGGATTTTAATGAAAAATATTAAAATGTTCATATATTTACTTGAGTAAAATTTATAACGTACAAATGTAAATATGCAGTATGATTTCTATTTTCTAAAATAATGATCATATTCTTGTGGACAAACATCATACATATGTATATACATTTTTTACATTTAAGTTCACATTTTTTTCCAGTGGTTTATTGATGTATTTAAATATAATCTATGTAATGGGTGTGAAAAGAATCAGTTCTTTGATTTTTACAATCTTATTTGGTAAGGGATTAAGCAAATAAACATCACTGAAAAATCCCCTAGACCTCTCTTTTCCTATAAGAAAATACAATGATCAATTTCATTGAGAGGTATTTGATAAAGTAAAATTACTTTCTTGCTTTTTATTCATTTGAGAGCAGCTATAGATCCCAAATCAATCAGAGTGAAAAATACCACATAGGATGTTTTAGGTCTCTATATGCCATAAGAATGTTGTCACGACATTTTGCTGAATAGCAGCAGAGGGTGATAAATGCATAAAATGATCCCCGAAGTCCAGTAAAATACTGGACACAGGACACTGGTGGGATAGCACTACTTATTACACATCAGTAAGGCAGAACACTAGTGTTTAATATAGGAGAAAAAGAGACAAAAACATGCAAATAAAATTGTATTAAAATTTAAACTTTCACAAAGCAATATTCTAAAACACTGAAACGGAATGACTGTTCTCATAATATATAGTGACATTACATCTACTCACTATCAATGTGACATTTTTATAAGTAGACAAACTAAAATATGTATCTATTCTTTAACAAAAAATGGTTTCTTCAATAACTGGTACCTAATACTTACCAGACTTTATCACATTTTGGGATGACGATAGAGGAGGTATGGTGACAGAATTCTTAGGCTTTGTTGCATGGATAATGTGGGTTTCAACCTTTGCAAAATGACAGAATCATTAGCTTTGACTTCACAATCAAGCTTAGAATTTATCTCTTCTCTCTTTTATCTTGTTCCCAGTGGAGAAGCAGTTCAATCTTTTAATATTTAAAAGTCTATTCCCAGGCTATTAGAAAAGATAAAGAAAGAAGGGATGAAAAGTATTGTTATTAATTTGATCTGTATTTTAGGGGCTAAGAGCTGGGGGTCACATAAAAGGGTTTATAATACAAGAATAATTTGACTTCCCTGCTCTGTGACACTCTCAGCATCCTCCCCTCCCCACCACATTGCTACAGTCTCCCCAACAACACTACACTAAGGTATTTACAAGAGAGTTTCTGGAAAAATGAGATACCTATGCACTCAGTTTCTAGGCAGACAGTAAATGTGGAGAAAAGAGTAAAAGTTTGTTATGTTACAACTGGATGCACAGAAAGAAGATTCCTAAATACAGCCAAATCTTTTATTGCCCATCACTTTATTACACTTTGCAGATATTAAATTTTTTTTATAAATTGAAGGTTTGTGGCAACCCTGTGTTATCAGATGATGGTTAGTATTTTTTAGCAATAAACTATTTTTTAATTAAGGTATGTATATTGTTTTTTAAACATAACGCTACTGTACACTTAGGGAATGCAATAACAAAGTTGCATTTAGAAAAGGCAGATGAACCACAGATCAAATTGCAAGCATCCATTGGATCACAGCAAAAGCAAGAGAAGTCCAGAAAAAAATTCAATTTCTGCTTCACTGACTATGCTAGAGTGTTTGATTGAGTGGACCACCACAAACTGTTCAGTTCAGTGCAGTTGTTTAGTTCTGTCCGACCCTTTCCAACCCATGGACAGCAGCACACCAGGACTCCCTGACAACACCAACTTCTGGAGTTGTCCACTGAGTCAGTGATACCATCCAACCATCTAATCCTCTGTCATCCCCTTTTCCTCCCACCTTCAAACTTTTTCAGCATCTGGGTCTTTTCAAATGAGTCAGTTCTTCACATCAGGTGGCCAAACTATTGGAGTTTCAGCTTCAACATCCGTCCTTCCAAAGAATATTCAACACTGATTTCTTTTAGGATGGACTGGTTGAGTCTCCTTGCAGTCCAAGGAACTCTCAAGAGGCTTCTCAAACACCAGACTTCAAGAGGGTCAATCTTCAGTGCTAAACTTTCTTTATACTCCAACTTTAACATCCATACATGACTATTGGTAAAAACATAGCCTTGCCTAGATGGACCTTTGCTGGCAAAGTAATGTCTCTGCTTTTTTAATATGCTGTCTAGGTTGGTAATAACTTTCCTTCCAAGGAATAAGTATCTTTTAATTTCATGGCTGCATTTACCATCTGCAGTGATTTTGGAGCCCCCAAACTTAAGTCTGTCACTGTTTCCCCATCTATTTGCTATGAAGTGATGGGACCAGATGCCATGATTTTAGTTTTATAAATGTTGAGCATTAAGCCAACTTTTTCATTCTGCTCTTTCACTTTCATCAAGAGGCTCTTTAGTTCTTCACTTTCTGTCATAAGGGTGGTGTCATCTGCATATGTCAGGTTATTGATATTTCGCCCAGCAATCTTGATTCCAGCTTGTGCTTCTTCCAGTCCAGCGTTTCTCATGATGTACTCTGCATAAAAGTTAAATAAGCACCGTGGCAATATTCAGCCTTAACATACTCCTTTTTTCTATTTAGAACTAGTCTGTTGTTTCATGTCCAGTTCTAATTGTTGCTTCCTGACCTGCATACAGATTTCTCAAAAGGCAAGTCAGGTGGTCTGGCATTCCCATCACTTTCAGAATTTTCCACAGTTTATTGTGATCCACACAGTCAAAGGCTTTGGCATAGTCAATAAAGCAGAAATACATGTTTTTCTGGAACTCTATTGCTTTTTCAATGATCCAATAGATGTTGGCAATTTGATCTCTGGTTCCTCTGCCTTTACTAAAACCAGCTTGAATATCTGGAAGTTCACGGTTCATGTATTCCTGAAGCCTGGCTTGGAGAATTTTGAGCATTACTTCTTTTTTTGGTTGTTAGTTCTAGAAGGTCTTTCAGGTCTTCATAGGACCTTTCAACTTCAGCTTCTTCAGCATTACTGGTCAGGGCATAGGCTTGGATTACCGTAATATTGAATGGTTTGCCTTGGAAACAAACAGAGATCATTCTGTCATTTTTAAGATTGCATCCAAGTACTGCATTTTGGATCTTTTGTTGACTATGATGGCTACTCCATTTCTTCTTAGGGATTCTTGCCCACAGTAGTAGATATAATCGTCATCTGAGTTAAATTCACCATTCCAAAAAAAAAAATTCACCATTCCATTCCATTTTAGTTTGCTGATTCTTAAAATGTCGACGTTCACTCTTGCCATCTCCTGTTTGACTACTTCCAATTTGCCTTGATTCATGGATGTGACATTCCAGGTTCCTATGCAATATTGCTCTTTACAACATCAGACCTTGCTTCCATCACCAGTCACATTCACAACTGGCTGCTGCTTTTCCTTTGGCTTCATCTCGTCATTCTTTCTGAAGTTATTTCTCCACTGATCTCCAGTAGCATATCAGGCACCTAGCGACCTGGGGAGTTAATCTTTCAGTGTCCTATCTTTCTGCCTTTTCATACTATTCATGGGGTTCTCAAGGCAAGAATACTGAAGTGGTTTGCCATTCTCTTCTCTAGGGGACCACTTTTTCTCAGAACTCTCCACCATCACCCATCCGTCGTGGGTGAGGCATGCCATGTAGGACCACAAACTATGGATCACAACAAACTGTGTGAAATTCTTAAAGAGATGGGAATTCCAGACCACCTTACCTTCCTTCTTAGAAACCTGTATGTAGGTCAAGAAGCAACAGTTAGAACCAGACATGTAATGATGCACTGGTCCCAAAACTGGTAAAGGCGTATGTCAAGTTGTATATTGTCATCCTGCTTACTTAACTTATATGCAGAATACATCAAGCGAAATGCTAGGATGGGTGAAGCACAATCTGGAACCAAGATCACTGGGAGAAATATCAATAACCTCAGATATGCAGATGACACCACCCTTATGGCAAGAAAGTGAAGAGGAACCAAAGAGTCTCTTGATTAAGGTGAAAGAGTAGAGTGAAAAAATTGGCTTAAAACTCAACTTTCAAAAAACAAAGATCATGGCATTGGGTCCTATCACTTCATCACAAATAGATGGAAAAACAATGGAAACAGTGACAGACTTTATTTTGGTGGTTCCAAAATCACTGCAGATGCTGATTGCAGCCCCCAAATTAAAAGACACCTGTTCCTTGGAAGAAAAGCTATGACAGACCTAAAAAGCATATTAAAAAAGAGAGAGAGAATGAGGCATCACTTTGCTAACAAAGCTCCATCTAGTCAAAAGAATGGTTTTTCCAATAGTTAGGTGTGGATGTGAGAGCTGGACCTAAGGAAGTCTGAGTGCTGAACAATTGATTCCCTTGAACTGTGGTGCTGAAAAAGACTCTTGAGAGTCTCTTGGACTGCCAGGAGATCAAACCAGTCAATCCTAAAGGAAATCAACCCTGAATATTCATTGGAAGGACTGATGCTGAAGCTGAAGCTTCAATACTTTGGCCACCTGATGTGAAGAGCAGACTCATTGGTAAAGACCTTGATGCCAGGAAAGACTGAAGACAGGGGAAGAAGGGGATGACAGAGGATGAGATGGTTGGATGGCCTAACTGACTCAAAGGATATGAGTTTGAGCAAACTCCAAGAGATGGTGAAGGACAGGGAGGGTTGTAGTCTGTGGGGTCTCTCATGACTGAGTAGACTGAACAAAAACAACTTTCATATGCACTGAGAAACCAAAATTTCAAATGACTCCCTTTATTGCGATATTTGCTTCATTGCAGTGGTCTGGAGCAAAAGCCACAGTATCTCTGAGGTATGCCTATACCAATTTATTCTAGTGTTTTCTCCTTCCTTGTGAGGAAACAGGAAGATCAAGTGGTCCAGAATGACTTCAGGAAATATTGGTGCAGGGCCACACTATTTAACAAGGGAGGCATGTAGATCTTATTGGACAGGCATTAAATCATGTTAATTATATGTTAAAGTGACACGTTTAGGGTTTGGTTTCCAGTTCTGATATAAGGATCTTAAGTCACCACCCTATCCTAATGACAAAAAGTTGAAGAGTGAAAAATCAATAATCTTATTTGGTTCCCTAGAGAGGGGAGGACACAGGAAAAACAACAGTCCCTAGGATTGGAGACAAAGAGAAAATAGACAGGGAGTGATGCCGGACCTGAGCAGAGATTCCCATGTAGAAATCACCACTAGAAATGGGAGGGGGCAGGTAGTAAATCTGGACTTTGATTGAAGAACTGCTGGAGACTCCGTGTGGACAAGTCGGAGAGGTAAAAGAATTAAAAACTCAAGGGGAACCCAGCCACAGATCCCCCTCCCTCTAAATCACAGGATTTCCTATGTGGAATCCATCCAGGTTCTCAGAGTAAATATTAGAGAAAAATCCCCTTGGGCTTCAGGAAGGGGCAGGGAAAATGGAATGATTTTTAAATACTCCAGCAACCCTCAGTTTTTGAGAAGGCTCGCCCTTTGGGGAAATGATTTAACTAAAACCTAAGACAGAGTGAGAAAAGGACAGGAAAAAAAAAAAACAAACAAACAATAATGACTGAGAATTTCCCCAAATTAATATCAGACACCAAACCACAGATTCAGGAATATCAGAGAAAACCAAGTAGAATAAATGACACCACCATCACCACCACCACAACAACAAAACAAACAAAACACCTTAAGCTAGGCATATCTTTTTGAAACTGCAAGAAATTAAAGGGAAAGAAAAAAAAATTCTGAAAGAAGCAAGGGATTGGAGTGGAGAAAACCACATTACTCAAAGAGGAACAAAGATAAAAACTGCCACCAACTTCTCCTCAGTAACCGTGTGAGAATAAAGTAGAGTGGAATATTTAGTGTTGAGAGATTTCTACACACGGTATGTAAGTTCTTAGATCTCTAGTCTTATTGATGGTAGCTGCGGTAAAACTATTTCTAACCTTCTTCATTATCTTCTGTCCTCTTCTCCCTGCCCTTCCCCTCACTCTCACCCCAGGCCTCAGGGGAAGGGGTTGGCTAACACAGACATTGGGGGAAGGAGAGGTTGTGGAGGACAAGCTGAGGATTAGCTACCAGGGGAGACAAACTTCCACTTCTGAGATGCACATTCCTTGTCATTGCAAGTCAGGGAGAAGAAGAAAAAGAAGCAAGGATGCAGAGGAAAAAGGTAACACTTTGAATCTCTATATGAAACTATAAAATTCATTTCTGCTTTCAAAAGGTGGAAAAGACATTTTGCCCCTTTCTGATAGAGAGCAAGAATCTTTCAGGCATGAGTATCTGACTTGGGGACTTACCTCAAAAGAGGGTATATATATATATATATATATATATATAATTAGAAATATTGATTTAAAAGTTAGTTTTCCAATTCCTTTTATTTTTGTAAGAAGAAAAGCTGAGCATGAGGAATTTGAAGACTTGGAGAAGATTTATATGTTGCACTAATATTTCATTTCTGCCTAACTCATGATACCTGGTGAGTTAAAGGACCAGTTTAGGGTATAAAAAAAGGCTGAGAGGAAAAAACCTACCAGCCTAGAAGTCTATAACCTATAAAGTTATTCTTCAAAAGTGAAAGAAAAATAAATTTTCTCAGATAAATAAAAACTGAGGGTATTTGTTACCAGGACACTTATCATGCAAGGAATGCTTTTTGAAGGTTTTTTGGCAAAAGAGATGAGGCTCAGAGGCTGTCTTAGCCTCTGCAGGAGTTCTGCCCAGGCTCTGGAACATCCTACTCGGACTCAGCCTGGTACTAGCCAGGCCCTCAACATACTTCCTGACTAACCCAAGCCTTCCTGCCCACCTCCCACCCTGCCAACCCCATGCTGACTCACTGCAGGTCCCTAATGGTACCCTTCACTTTGGCTAAAGGGGCAGAAAGAACTCTTCCTCTACTGAAAGAAAGAAGGCCTATCATGAGGTCAGAGGTCAGTCATCTAGTCAGGTGACAAGCAGACAGCCAGGACCCAGCTACACCTCTGGAGTCTGATGGCCTGCAAGAGGGTTCTTTCTAGACTAGATCCACCCCTAGATCCCTCTCACCCCAGAAACTTGAGGCCAAATGCTGCTCACAACAGGAGCCCAAGCTAAGGTGGGGACCACTGCAGCATGACTTCCATCTTGACATTAACTTGAAAAAAAATCTTCCAAGTTCAGCAAAATGGGTACAAAGATTTTCTTGAGACCTCTGAGCTGTTCCTATCAGCTAAAAGCTGCCCCAGCTGCCCAGAAAAAAATTAAAGAAGACCTTGGCTAAACCCTGTATAAGGAATACGGTGGTGCTAGATAATGTCACACTCTATTTTTGCTGTCAGGCACTTCATATAAAGACCTGATGCCATGTGATTTGGCTCAGATTTGTTGCATCAAACCAAGGTCCCAAAGGAAATTGTTGGTTACATCTTCTTTGGCATAGTTATACAGGAAGTAAAAACAATGTAGCTGGAGAGTCTATCGCTTGAAGCTGACCTCTCTGACAAGTCTCCTGTGATCTGTCACCATGGCTTGCATCTTTGCTAACCAAACCAGGACTACAAGTGTTGGCTTGATTACTTCTGGCCAGTAATGTGGTTGTGGCAGGTGATATAGAGTTAATAGCCTATGTACCAATTTGTCATTTGAGGAAACTCATGCTCGATCTCAAAAAGGCCAAGATTTTAGGTCAGTGACTATCTTTAATCCTATCACCTGGGCACGACCATGCATCACTCTACAGGCTGACTTGCAGCTGCCTTGTTGTTTCTCAACTGCAACAGAGTGAGTATGCACTGCGTTTGCACAGTCTAGCCAAGAGGGCCCAGGATGAAGGACTCCTTTCTGATGTTGTATATCTTCAAAATACCAGGAAAAGATATATTCACCAAAGATAGTGGCCTTTGTCCTTTCTGAAGTAGATAGTCAAGCTAAAACCTGCATTCATCAAGCCCTATGGCATAGTGACAGCTGCAAATTCTTCTTTCCTAACTGATGGTGCATCTGCAATGCTCAGGAAAAAATCTTTGGTCATGGGTTATAAGCTGAAGGCACATATGAGGGATTTTGTATATTTGTTTCAGGATTCCAAAGATCAGCTTTCACTCGAACCAACATATGCTACTTTAAAAGTGCTAGAAAAGTTAGGATTAACAATAAATGATATCAATGCTTTTGAATTTCATGAAGCTTTCTCAGGTCATATTTTAACTAACCATAAAGTCATAGATTCTGATTAGTTTGTACAAAACTATATGGATAAAAAAGAAAAGTTGCATTGAGTCCTTTGGAGAAGTTTAACAACTGAGGTGAATCAATGTCCCTAAGACACCTGTATGGAGACACTGGCTGCCAACAAATTATGAAAGGACAAAGGCCAGTATGACTTAGTGGCTGTCTATGAGGTGGAGTGCAGGGCCATGATATGATGGATAACAGACCAGGAAATGGTAACTTGGAGTTTTTGTGTAATACTCACCCTAGACAAGGCAATTTCAATGTATTACTAAATGACATATATATTTCCTAGTTCCTCTTAGGGAACACAATTTGCAGCCTTCTGTAAAATCTTTGCAAGTAAACCTTGCTAGTGTTCTGAGCTTTTCAATAATCATGGTTCACTGCTCTTTCAAGGATTTCTTAGTCATCAGAATCTCACATAGTGATATGTTTAAGCATTCGTTTTTGGTCTCTATTTTCATTAAAGATTAAGCAAATGGTTGCAATTTGAGAAAGAGATTAGCTAGGGTTTGAAATCATCTTTATAACATTGGCAAAATATACTCATTCATATTTGTGACTTAAAGATAAATTATTTCCTGTGAAATACAAACCAATGTGCCTCTGTCTTTATGGAAACATAGTTCAGAACTGAAAACTTACACTAAAGTTTTAGATATAAAAATACCATATTTGTTAACCTTAAACTGGAGAATTGTTGGCTGGGGGGAGAAATAATAATTATTATTACTAGGTACTCACACTACCCATGAAGTGGTATACTATCATTTGAAAATGGACTTAAATTATATGTGAATACCTATTGCAATATTTATGGTTACCCTGGGACAACCATAAAAACAGCAAAAAAAGAGAAGTATAACTTATATGCTAAGAAAAGAGGAAATATGGAATCATGTAAAATGTTCATTTGAAACTACAAAAGGCATACAAAGAGTGGAGGGCAAAGTAGGGAAAAAGAAGGAGAACATTAAATTCAAAACAGTGACAAAGATGGTAGATATGAGTCCAAATACATCTCTGAATATCAATGGTCCAAATGCATCAACTAAATGATAAAGATTGTCAGACTGAACCACAAAACAAGACCCAATTATCTAATGTCTACAAAAAACTCATTTTAAATATATATAAAAACATGTATAGATTTGAAGTAAATGGTTGGAGAAAAATATAGTAATCTAATCAAAGAAAGCAGAAGTAGCTATATTAATTTCAGATGGAGCAGATTTCAAAGCAAATAAAGTTATTGTGGATAAATAAGGGCATTATGTAATGATAAAGGGGTTAATTTTCCAGGAAAGTATTACAATCCTTAATATTTATACACCTAACAACAGAGCATCAAACTATGGGAGGCAAAGTCTGATAGAACTAGAAAGAGAAATAGGTGACTCCACTATCATGTTGTAGATGTCAAAACTCTCTCTCAGAAATGGACAGATGAAGCAGGCAGAATATGAGTCAGGACATAGCTGAACTCAACAAAATCATCAATCAACTGGATATAATTGACATTTATAGACTTAATCTTCCAACAACAGCAGCATACACATTCTTTTCAAGCTCACATGGAACATTCATCAATATAGACCATGTTCTCACTTTAAACACGCCTTAAAAATTTAAATAATATAAATCATACAATGTCTATTCTCAGATCACAATGAAATTTAACTAAAAGTCAATAATAGAAAGACAACCAGAAAATATCAAAATATATGGTGATTAACCAACACACTTAAAGCAACATGTGCACCAAAGAAGAAATCTGGGGAAAAAATTTACAACATTCTTTCCTAAAATTTAAAAAACAACTTATGAAATTTGTGGGATGCAGCAAAAACTATAATTGGAGGTAATTTATAGCATACAATTTATAACATAAATTTATAGAATACATATACTACAAAAGAAGATTTGTACTATACACCAAAATCCCTAATGGATAGTAATGCAAAAATCCTTAACAAAATATTAGGAAGTTGAATGCAACAATGTATAAAAAGAATTATATACTGCAAACAAGTAGGATTTATTCCTGCTAAACAAGGAAGATTGAGCATTCAAAAATCAGTTGATTTAATTCACAAATAGCATAAAAAAACAAAACCACATGATCATATCAATAGAGGCAGAAAAAATATTTTACAAAATCCATTCACCATTTATGATAGAAACTCCCAGAAAACAAGGAGTAGAGCCAAACATTCTCAACTTGATAAAGAATATACAAAATTCTACAGCTAACATCATACTTTAAACTGGAATAAATATTGCCAGGATAAATATCAATAACCTCAGATATGCAGATGAAACTATCCTTGTGGCAAGAAAGTGAAAAGGAACCAAAGAGCCTCTTTGGACAGTGAAAGAGCAGAGTGAAAAAGCTGGCTTAAAACTCAACATTCAAAAAACTAAGATAATGGCATCCAGTCCCATCACTTCATGGCAAATAGTTGGGGAAACGATGGAAATAGTGACAGATTTTATTTTCTTGGGTTCCAAAACCACTGCAGATGGTGACTACAGCCATAAAGGTAAAAGACAATTTCTCCTTGGAAGGAAAGCTATGACTAACCTAGAAAGCGTATTAAAAAGCAGAGACATTACTTTGCTGACAAAGGTCAATTTTCAAAGCTATGGTTTTTCCAGTAGTCGTGTGTGGATGTGAGAGTTGGACTATTAAGAAAGCTGAGTGCTGAAGAATTGATACTTTTGAACTGTGGTGTTGGAGAAGACTCCTGAGAGATCCTTGGACTGCAAGGAGATCCAACCAGTCAATCCTAAAGGAAATCAGTCCTAAACATTCATTGGAAGGACTGATGCTGAAGTTGAAGCTCCAATACTGTGGCTACCTGATGTGAAGAGCTAACTTATTAGAAAAAAACATGATGCTGGAAAAGAGTGAGGGCAGGAAGAGAAGGGAATCACAGAGAATGGGATGGTTGTATGGCATCGCCAACTCGATGGGCATGAGTTTGAGCAAGCTCCAGGAGTTGATGATAGACAGGTAAGCCTGGCATGCTGCAGTATATCGGGTCACAAGGAATCAGACACGACTGAGTGACCGAACTGACTGACTGACTGAACATCATACTTAATGGTAAGAAATATTGTTTCCCCACCAAGATTAGAATGAGGCAAAAATGTCTTCCCTCATCACTCTATTTCAGTTTTGTACTATAGACATTCTAGTTAGTGTAAACAAGAAAAGGAAGTAAAATATATACTGATTGGGAAGGAAGAGATATAATTATCTTTGTAGATGACATCATCATCTGTGCCAAAAATCTGAAAGAACTGACCCATAAAACTTAAAACTAACCAGCAGAGTTGGAGGATACAAAATTAATACATAAAAATCAATTACTTTCTTACACATCAGCAATGAACAAGTAGAATTTGAAATTAAAAACACAATATCATTAACATTAATACTGCTGCTGCTGCTGCTAAGTCCCTTCAGTCATGTCCGACTCTGTGGCACCCCATAGACAGCAGCCCACTCGGCTCCCCTGTCTCTGGAATTCTCCAGGCAAGAACACTGGAGTGGGTTGCCACTGCCTTCTCTAACATTAGTACTAAAAAAGTACAATAGGTATAAATCTAACAAAATATGTACAAGATCTATATAAGGAAAACTATAAAACACCAATCAACTAAATGAAAGAAAAACTAAATAAATGAAGAGATAGTTCATATCCATGTATAGGAAAACTCAATATTGTCTATATTGTTATGATGTCAGTTTGTTGTAGAAACCAGTAATTGAGAAGCCAAGCACCACATTTGGAGAGTTGGAGAACTCAGGTTTATTACGCTGACAGACCCAGAGGACTTAACACTCCAAGCTCTGAGGCCTGAACAAAGGGGTTACAGAGTTTTTATAGACAGACTACAGTGGGCACCACTATATATATTGCCCACTATAGTGGGCAATAAGCTGGTTTAAATTAAGGGGTTTCAATGTATAAGGGAATAGCGGTCAAGATGGGGAGAGGGATGCCTGACCTTTACACGGACAGGCATGATTAAGCAGATTTGCAAGGGCTGGGTAGTTGCAAAGAGCAGGACAAGGGTGAGTGAGATAAGCTCCAGTTCCTAGTATTGTGATAAAGATAAAGTGAAGTTACTCAGTCGTGTCTGACTCTTTCCGACCCCATAGACTGTAGCCTACCAGGCTCCTCCATCCATGGGATTTTCCAGGTAAGAACACTGGAGTGCGTTGCCATTTCCTTCTCCTGCTATTGTAAGCCTCCACTTTCTGAGACTACGTGACCTACGTGATCCAAACTTTGCAAGGAGCAAGCTGAGTTACAGAGGCAGAAGGAGTAGGAGGTCATGTAAAATTTTAACTTTTCCTCTTCAAGTTCTTCCCATCTTGACCTACAAATTTAATGCAATCACAATCAAAATACTAGCAAGTTATTTTTTTGGATATGGACAAACTGATTCTATGGTATATATGAAGAGTTAAAAGCACTAAAATAGCCAATAAAATACTGAAGAAGAACAAAGCTGGAAGACTGACCCTGTTAGAGCAAGCAGGTAGCTAGGTATGAGCAGAGAAATGGGGGCAAGAGCTAGGTGGCAGGAAATTCCACATTTTGTAAACAGCAGGGATCCATAGGCAAAGGAAAGCAGGAACCTCGAACTGACAGAAAACCACACATTTTGGGTGATAAGTGTCTTCTGGATAGTATAGACAAAGAAAGGTGGGGAAAGATGATTATCTCCTGTGACTGAAAACAACCTTTTGCTCATTGTGCTCTCATTACAATAAAATTAGCCTTACAGATAAAAAAGTACCCAGCATGCACCAACACCATGACACTTCTGATCTGAGTTGAATAAGCACAAAAGTCCCACCTTTCCTTAGGAAAACGGAGTTGGGATGAAAATCAGGGAATATGACCCAGAAACTCCTCTTTTCCCAGTGAATATTCTACCCTTTCATTTATTTGCCCCTCATAACAACTAGCTTGGGCTTCCCTGGTGGCTCAGAGGAAAAGAATCTGCCTGCAGTGCAGGAGACCCATGTTTGATCCCTGGGTCGGGAAGATCCCCTGGAGAAGGGAATGACAACCCATTCCAGTATTCTTGCCTGGAGAATTCCATGGACAGAGGAGCCTGGCAGGCTACAATCCATGGGGTCCCAAAGAATCAGACACGACTGAGTAACACGGACATATAACTAGCTTACCAAAGAAACTCGATACAGCAACTCCTCACCTGCCTGCCCACTCTCCCTCTGAGAGCATATCTGTGCTTAAATAAACTCTTATTTTACTTTCTTGGAGAAGGAAATGGCAATCCACTCCAGCACTCTTGCCTGGAAAATCCCATGACGGAGGAGCCTGATAGGCTACAGTCCATGGGGTCGCAAAGAGTCGGACACGACTAAGCGACTTTACTTTCACTTTCTTTCACTTTCACTTTACTTTCTTAACCTTTCTGCTTTGTCTCCAAATTATCTCACAACAACAACAACAAAAGAATCTTCAATTCACCGGGAACAACATTGTCTGACTTCCAGATTTACTATGCAGCTACAGTAATCAAGAAAGCATGAAGCAGGGTACCCAAAGCCAGTAACCTTAAGGGATAGGGTGGTGAGGGTGGTGGGTGGGGGGTTCAGGACTGGGGGGACCATGTGTACCTATGGCCATGTATACCTATGGCCGATTCATGCTGCTGTATGGCAAAAACAATCACAATATTGTAAAGTAATTTTCCTCCAATCAAAATAAATTAATTTAAAAGAAAACAAAGAAAGCATGGAATTAGGGAAAGAAAAGAAAATTGATGAGTGGAACAGAATAGAGAGCCCCAAAAGAGACACAAATATAATCAACTGATTTTTGACAAAGGAGCAAAAGCAATACTATGGAGCAAAGACAGTATCTTCGATAAATGGTGCTGGAGCAACTGGACATCCATGTGCAAAAATAAAAAAAATGTATGTTTATACAGAGAGCTTACATCCTTCACAAAAATTAACTCAAAGTGAATCACAGATGTAGGTGTAAAACACAAAACTGCAAAACTCCTAGAAGACAACGTAGGAGAAAACCTCAATTACCTTAGATATGTCCAAGACTTTTCAGATACAACACAAAAGGCATGATCCATGAAAGAAATAACTTATAAGCTAGATTTAATTAAATTTACAAACCAGAGTTCTGTGAAAGAGAATATTGAGTGAATGGGAAGACTAAGTCATAGACTGGGGAAAATATTTGCAAAAAAAAGGACTATTATCTAAAGTATACAAAGAATTCTTAAATCTAAACAACAAGAAACAAACAAACTGATTTAACTAATGGGCCAAGGACTTTCATATATCTCACCAAAAAGAGATGGCACAGATATCAAATAAATGTATGAAAGATGCTCTGCATCATGTCATCAGGGAAATGCAAATTAAAACAGGGAGATATACCTACAATCATATTAGAATAATCAAAATCAAGAACAGCAACAACCCCAAATTCTGGTGATGATGTAAAGAACATGAACTCTGATCACTCCTGATGGCAATTCAAAGTGGTACAGCCACTTGTAAAGATGGTTTGGTGGTTGCCCACAAAAGTAAATATACTCTTACTATATGATTCAACAATCATGCTTCTTTATATTTACACAAAACATTTGAAAACTTCTTCTATCCTAACACAAAAAGGTGCACATGTATGTTTACAGTAGATTTACTCATAACGATAAAAATTTGAAGCAACAAAGATGTCCTTCATTAGGTGAATAAGTACATGCAGACAATGGAATATTCTGCACTAAAAAGAAATTCACTATCAAGCCATGAAAAGACATGGGGGAACCTTAAATGCATAGTACTAAGAAAGAAGTCAATCTCAAAAGGCTATGCACTATATGATTTCAACTAGATAATATTCTGGAAAAGAATAAAGTAAAAAGACAGTAAAAAGATCAGGGTTTGCAGCTGGGTATGTGGGAGGGAGGAATAAATAGATGAAGCAGGGAGAATTTTAGGGCAGTGAAAATACTCTGCACTGTGCTTGTGCTCAGTAGTGTCCTACTCTCTGTGGCCCCATGGACTGTAGCCAGCCAGGGTCCACTGCCCACGGCATTTTCCAGGCAAGAATACTGGAATTGGGTACCATTTCTTACTTTCGAGAATCTTCCCAGCCCAAGGATAAGATCCATGCCTCTTACATGTCCTGCATTGGCATGCAGATTCTTTACCACTAGTGCCAACTAGGAAGCCCAAAAATACTCTGTATGACACCACAATGATGGACATATATTATTATACATTTGTCCAGACCTATAGAATTTACAGCACAGAAAGTGAGCCATATTTTAAATTAGAAATTTTGGGTAATTGTGATATTGATGTAGGCTCACAAATTTTCATAAATGTATTTCTATGATGGGGGATGTTGTTAATGGGAGAGGTTGTGCATGTGTGAAGGTAGGGGATATATGGGAATTCTCCGTACCTCTCTCTCAATTTGTGAAACTAGTACACAAATTTTCTTTATTTAATTAATTTATCTTATTATTAAAAAATAAAGTCTTAGTAAAACAACAAAACCAAAGTTTTAACCACATATTTAAGAGAGATGGAAAAGTAGGTATGTTTACGAGGTGAAGAGGAAAAAAAAAACCTTCAGGCTGGACATGTAGAACTGTAAAAATAAAGATAGGAAGAAAGAGATAAGCAAAAGTGAACTATTAGATGTAGCTTGAAAGTAAAAAAGGTAATGACCAAAAGATTTTCCAGGTTTCTGAAGAGGCCATTCGACTGCAAAATTGATGTTTTAATAAAATTATTTGGAAGCACTCTGCTACTGCTGCTAAGTCGCTTCAGTCGTGTCCGACTCTGTGCAACCCCATAGACAGCAGCCCATCAGGCTCCCTCATCCCTGGAATTCTCCAGGCAAGAACACTGGAGTGGCTTGCCATTTCCTTCTCCAATGCATGAAAGTGAAAAGTGAAAGTGAAGTTGCCTAGTCGTGTCTGACTCTTCACGACCCCATGGACTGCACCCCATCACGCTCTTCCATCCATGGGATTTTCCAGGCAAGAATACTAGAGTTGGAAGCACTCTCAGATCAGATCAGATCAGATCAGTCGCTCAGTCGTGTCCAACTCTTTGCGACCCCATGAATCGCAGCATGCCAGGCCTCCCTGTCCATCACCAACTCCCAGAGTTCACTGAGACTCACATCCATCGAGTCAGTGATGCCATCCAGCCATCTCATCCTCTGTCGTCCCCTTCTCCTACTGCCCCCAATCCCTCCCAGCATCAGAGTCTTTTCCAATGAGTCAACTCTTCGCATGAGGTGGCCAAAGTACTGGAGTTTCAGCTTTAGCATCATTCCTTCCAAAGAAATCCCAGGGCTGATCTCCTTCAGAATGGACTGGCTGGATCTCCTTGCAGTCCAAGGGACTCTCAAGAGTCTTCTCCAACACCACAGTTCAAAAGCATCAATTCTTCAGCGCTCAGCCTTCTTCACAGTCCAACTCTCACATCCATACATGACCACTGGAAAAACCATAGCCTTGACTAGACAGACCTTTGTTGGCAAAGTAATGTCTCTGCTTTTGAATATGCTATTTAGGTTGGTCATAATTTTCCTTCCAAGGAGTAAGTGTCTTTTAATTTCATGGCTAAAGGAAGCACTCTACACCTCTCTAAAGTTGGCTTTTCTTTTTTTTCCATAAATCCTATCAGTATCCTCCAGAACAACATGTAGAGATTAGTCAGTTTCCCTCTTGAAATCTCTAGCATATCTTGTGAGAAAATTACACATCAATAGAATCCATTACTTCAATCAATGTTTTAGGAAGCCCCAAGAGCGCAGACTTGCCAGTGACAATCTTTGTAGTCATTCCCAAGGAAAAGTGAACATTCCTTCCTATCTTTTTTAAAAAATGCATATTAGTTATTCCGTGAGAAAATACCAAACCTACCCATTTCACTAATATGGAAGTGCTATTTCAATGAGGAAACTATTGTTTTCCAATGAAAAATGGAATGACACAGTCATGGGAAAATGGTCCTTTATAGATAGATATCTATTCACCACATTATTATAGAACAATTATTTGAGAAAAAAGTATCCTTAGAAGAACTACGGAGAAGGCAATGGCACCCCACTCCAGTACTCTTGCCTGGAAAATCCCATGGACGGAGGAGCTTGGAAGGCTGCAGTCCATGGGGTCGCTGAGGGTTGGACATGACTGAGCGACTTCACTTTCACTTTTCACTTTCATGCATTGGAGAAGGAAATGGCAACCCACTCCAGTGTTCTTGCCTGGAGAATCCCAGGGACTGGGGAGCCTGGTGGGCTGCTGTCTATGGGGTCACACAGAGTCGGACATGAGTGAAGCGACTTAGCAGCAGCAGCAGAACTAAGACGTGAGAGAAAAGCCTCTGTAATTGCTATCATTACCAATTACAGTCCTTACATAGTCATTTTAATACTTCCACTTTTCAATGATAACAGTTCTCTAATGCCTAAATATGAGAAAAAAACACCACCAGGACTTGGCTGTTTCTTATCACTTTCACGTATTTAAGTATTTGAGAATCCTAAATACTAAATTCCTAAAACATTATCAAAGAATATATTGTTTCAGTTTCTTCTTCCACATTTATCTATTTAACCATCTGTCTGCTTACCTACCTTTCTAGTGCCTACTGACCTACCTACCTATTCATTATCTATCTATCAACCAATCTATCTATATTAACAAGAGTTTCATATGGAATAGCTTAATGCAAATTATTCTTCATTGGTCATTTATAAGACACTGAAAGCCTTGTAACCTTTTGTCAAATAGTTAACTAATTTGATTGCCATTGCCCAATTATGACAGCTTTATACTTCAGACATAGATAGGTAATAAGTAATTTTTATGATTTTTGCATTATTTTCCTATTCATGATGTCATATAAAACCCAGGAATATTCAGTAAAATGATATTAAAACTCTTCTATACAGAAATTGTCACTGCAATATAAAAATATCATGCATCTTCAAACTGTCTTATGGGTAAAGTCTTTTAAACCTATTTTAACATAAATCTGGATTCACAAATTCATTCTTATTTAACCTCTATTTTCTCTAAGTTTATAATCAAAATTATACATATTTAAATGATGGCAGTTGAGCTAAATTAATAATAATAGCTAAATGCTATCATTTGAGCTAAATTAATTTTTAAAATTTATTTATTATTGAAGAATAATTGCTTTACACACTTTTGTTATTTTCTGTCAAACTTCAGTATAAATCAGCCATAGGTATACATATAGCCCATCCATTTTGAATCTCCCTCCCATCATACCCCTCTAGGTTGATAGAGAGTCCCTTTTTGAGTTTCCTGAGCCATACAGCAAATTCCTCTTGGCTATCTATTTTACATATGGTAATGTAAGTTTCCATGTTACTCTTTCCATACATCTCACCCTCTCTTCCCCTCTCCCCATGTCCATAAATCTATTCTCTATGACTGATTCTCCATTGTTGCTCTGTAAATAAATTCTTCATTAACATTTTTCTAGATTCCATATATATATACATTAGAATATGATATTTATCTTTCTCTTTATGGCTTACTTCACTATGTATGATAGGTTCTAGTTTCACCCACCTCATTAGAAATGACTCAAATGTGTTCCTTTTTATCACTGAGTAAAATTACATTGTGCATATGTACCACAACTTCTTTATCCATTCATCTGTTGATGCACATATAGGTTACTTCCATGTTCTAGCTATTGTAAATTGTGCTGCAATGAACAACTGGATACATGTGTCTTTTTCAATTTTGGTTTTCTCAGGGTATATGCCTAGGTGTGGGATTGCTGGGTCATATAGTGGTTTTATTCCTAGTTTTTTAAGGAATCTCTATACCGTCCTCCATAGTGGCTCTATCAATTTACATTTCCACCAACCGTGCAATAACATTCCCTTTTCTACACACCCCCTCCAGAATTTATTGTTTGTAGACTTTTTGATGATGCTCATTCTGACTGGTGTGAGGTAATATCTTGTGGTTTTGATTTGCATTGGGGAATACCAGACCACCTGACCTGCCTCTTGAGAAATTTGTATGCAGGTCAGGAAGCAACAGTTAGAACTGGACATGGAACAACAGACTGGTTCCTAATAGGAAAAGGAGTTCATCAAGGCTGTATATTGTCACCCTGTTTATTTAACTTATATGCAGAGTACATCATGAGAAACGCTGGACTGGAAGAAACACAAGCTGGAATCAAGATTGCCGGGAGAAATATCAATAACCTCAGATATGCAGATGACACCACCCTTATGGCAGAAAGTGAAGAGGAACTCAAAAGCCTCTTGATGAAAGTGAAAATGGAGAGTGAAAAAGTTGGTTTAAAGCTCAACATTCAGAAAATGAAGATCATGGCATCCGGTCCCATCACTTCATGGGAAATAGATGGGGAAACGGTGGAAACAGTGTCAGACTTTATTTTTCTGGGCTCCAAAATCACTGCAGATGGTGACTGCAGCCATGAAATGAAAAGACGCTTACTCCTTGGAAGGAAAGTTATGACCAACCTAGATAGCATATTCAAAAGCAGAGACATTACTTTGCCAACAAAGGTTCGTCTAGTCAAGGCTATGGCTTTTCCAGTGGTCATGTATGGATGTGAGAGTTGGACTGTGAAGAAGGCTGAGCACCGAAGAATTGATGTTTTTGAACTGTGGTGTTGGAGAAGACTCTTGAGAGTCCCTTGGACTGCAAGGAGATCCAACCAGTCCATTCTGAAGGAGATCAGCCCTGGGATTTCTTTGGAAGGAATGATGCTAAAGCTGAAACTCCAGTACTTTGGCCACCTCATGCGAAGAGTTGACTCATTGGAAAAGACTCTGATGCTGGGAGGGATTGGGGGCAGTAGGAGAAGGGGACGACAGAGGATGAGATGGCTGGATGGCATCACTGACTCGATGGACGTGAGTCTCAGTGAACTCCAGGAGTTTGTGATGGACAGGGAGGCCTGGCGTGCTGTGATTCATGGGGTCGCAAAGAGTCGGACATGACTGAGCGACTGATCTAATCTGAATAATGAGCAATGTTGAACATCTTTTCATGTGTTTGTTAGCCATCTGTATGTATTCTTGGAGAAATGTCTGTTTAAGTTTTTCCCACTTTTTGATTGGCTTGTTTGTTTTTCTGGTATTGAGTTGTATGAGCTGCTTGTATATTTTGGAAATTAATCCTTTGTCAGTTGTTTCATTTGCTATTATTTCCTCCCATTCTGAGGGTGGTCTTTCCACCTTGTTTATAGTTTCCTTTCCTATGCAAAAACTTTTAAGTTTAATCAGGTTCCACTTGTTTACTTTTGTTTTTATTTCCATTACTCTGGGAGGTGGGGCATAGAGGATCTTGCTTTGATTTATGCCATCGAATGTTCTGCCTATGCTTTCCTCTAACAGTTTTATAGTTTCTGGTCTTACATTTAAGTCTTTAATCCATGTAGAGTTTGTCTTTTCGTATGGTGTTAGGAAGTGTTCTAATTTCATTCTTATACATGTAGCTGTACAGTTTCCCCAGCACCCTTATTGAAGAGGCTGTTTATGCCCCATTGTAGATTCTTGCCTCCTTTATCAAAAATAAGGTACCCATAGGTGTATGGGTCTATTTCTGGGCTTTCTATCTTGTTCCATTGGTCCATATTTCTGTTTTTGTGCCAGTACCATACTGTCTTGATGACTATAGCTTTGTAGTATAATCAGAACTCAGGAAGGTTGATTTCTCCAGCTCCATTCTTCTCACTCAAGACTGCTTTGGCTATTTGGGGTCTTTTGTGATTTCACAGGAATTGTGAAATATTTTGTTCTATTTCTGTGAAAAATATCATTGATAATTTGATAGGGTTCACATTGAATCTGTAGATTGTGTCTAGTAGTATAGTCATTTTCACAATATTTATTCTTACACAAAACACAGAATATTTCTCCACCTGTTTATGTCATCTTTGATTTCTTTATTAGTGTCTTATAAATTCCTGTGTACAGTTCTTTGACTCCTTCAGTTTAGTTCAGTTCAGTTCAGTTGCTCAGTTGTGTCCGACTCTTTGAGGCCCCATGAATTGCAGCACACCAGGCCTCCCTGTCCATCACCAACTCCCAGAGTTCACTCAGACTCACGTCCATCGAGTCAGTGATGCCATCCAGCCATCTCATCCTCTGTCATCCCCTTCTCCTCCTGCCCCCAATCCCTCCCAGCATCAGAGTCTTTTCCAATGAGTCAACTCTTCGCATGAGGTGGCCAAAATACTGGAGTTTCAGCTTTAGCATCAGTCCTTCCAAAGAAATCCCAGGGCTGATCTCCTTCAGAATGGACTGGTTGGATATCCTTGCAGTCCAAGGGACCCTCAAGAGTCTTCTCCAACACCACAGTTCAAAAGCATCAATTCATTGGTGCTCAGCCTTCTTCACAGTCCAACTCTCACATCCATACATGACTCCTTAGGTAAGTTTGTTCCTAGATATTTAATTCTTTTTGTTGCAATGGTTAATGGGATTGATTCCTTAATTTCTCATTCAGAATTTTCATTGTTAGTATATAGAAATACAACTTATTTCTGTATATTGATAGTGTATTCAGCAACTTTGCTAAATTCACGGATTAGCTTTAGTAAGTTTTCAGTCCAATCCCAAAGAAAGGCAATGCCAAAGAATGCTCAAACTCCCGCACAATTGCACTCATCTCACATGCTAGTAAAGTAATGCTCAAAATTCTCCAAGCCAGGCTTCAGCAATATGTGAACCATGAACTTCTAGATGTTCAAGCTGGTTTTAGAAAAGGCAGAGGAACAAGAGATCAAATTGCCAACATCCACTGGATCATTAAAAAAAAGCAAGAGAGTTCCAGAAAAACATCTATTTCTGCTTTATTGACTATGCCAAAGCCTTTGACTGTGTGGATCACAATAAACTGTGGAAAATTCTCAAGGAGATGGGAATACCAGCCCACCTGACCTGTCTCTTGAGAAACCTCTATGTAGGTCAAGAGGCAACAATTAGATCTGGACATGGAACAACAGACTGGTTTCAAATAGGAAAAGGAGTACGTCAAGACTGTATATTGTCACCCTGCTTATTTAACTTATATGCAGAGTACATCATGAGAAATGCTGGACTGGAAGAAGCACAAGCTGGAATCAAGATTGCCGGGAGAAATATCAATAACCTCATATATGCAGATGAAACCACCCTTATGGCAGAAAGTGAAGAAGAACTAAAGAGCCTCTTGATGAAAGTGAAAAAGCTGGCTTAAAGCTCAACATTCAGAAAACTAAGATCATAGAATCCGGTCCTTTCACTTCATGGCAAATAGATGGGGAAACAGTGGCTGACTTTATTTTGGGTGACTCCAAAATTACTGCAGATGGTGATTGTAGCCATGAAATTAAAAGATGCTTACTCCTTGGAAGGAAAGTTATCACCAACCTAGACAGCATATTAAATAGCTGAGACATTTCTTTGTCAACAAAGTTCCGTCTAGTCAAGGCTATGGTTTTTCAATTGGTCATGTATGGATATGAGAGTTGAACTATAAAGAAAGCTGAGCACTGAAATATTGATGCTTTTGAACTGTGATGTTGGAGAAGACTTTTGAGAGTCCCTTGGACTGCAAGGAGATCCAGCCAGTCCATCCTAAAGGAGATCAGTCCTAGGTGTTCATTGGAAGAACTGATATTGAGGCTGAAACTCAAATTCTTTGGCCACCTGATGTGAAGAGCTGACTCATTTGAAAAGACCCTGATGCTGGGAAAGATAGAGGGCAGGAGAAGAAGGGGACAACAAAGTATGAGATGGTTCATGGCATCACCAACTCAATGGACATAGGTTTGGGTAGACTCTGGTAGTTGGTGATGGACAGGGAGGCCTGGCCTGCTTCCGTTCATGGGTTCACAAAGAGTCAGACACAACTGAGCGACTGAATTGAACTGAACTGAAATTTCTGATACTATCGTTAGGGTTTCTATGTACAGTATCATGTCATCTGCAAACAGTGAGAGCTTTATTTCTTCTTTTCAGTATGGATTCCTCTTATTTCTTTTCCTTCTCTGATTAGTGAAGCTAGGACTTTCAGAATTATGTTGAATAACAGTGGTGAAAGTGGACAACTTTGTCGTCTTTCTGATCTTAGGGGGAATGCTTTCAGTTTTTCACCTTTGAGAATAGTGTTTGCTGTGGACTTATATATGACCTTTACTATGTTGAGGTAGGTTCCTTCTATGCCCATTTTTTGAAGAATTTTAATCATAAATGGGTGCCGAATTTTGTCAAAGGCTTTTTCTGCATCTATTGAGATAATCATATGATTTTTATTTTTCAATTTGTTAATATGGTATATCATATTGATTGATTTCTGTATATTGAAGATCCTTGCATCCCTGGAATAAACCCAACTTGATCATGGTGTATGAGCTTTTTGATGTATTATTGAATTCTGTTTGCTAAAATTTTGTTGAAGATTTTTGCATCTATGTTTATCATTGATATTGGCCTGTAGTTTTCTTTTTCTGTATTGCCTTTGTCTTGTTTTGGTATCAGGGTGATGGTGGCTTTGAAGAATGGGTTTGGAAGTGTTTCTTCCTCTGCAATTTTTTAAAAAAATTTATTTATTTTTTAAAATTTTATTTTATTTTTAAACTTTACATAATTGTATTAGTTTTGCCAAATATCAAAATGAATCCACCACAGGTATACATGTGTTCCCCATCCTGAACCCTCTTCCCTCCTCCCTCCCCATACTATCCCTCTGGCTCGTCCCAGTGCACTAGCCCCAAGCATCCAGTATCATGCATCCAACCTGGACTGGCAACTCGTTTCATACATGATATTATACATGTTTCAATGCCATTCTCCCAAATCTTCCCACCGTCTCCCTCTCCCACAGAGTCCATAAGATTGTTCTATACATCAGTGTCTCTTTTGCTGTCTCGTACACAGGGTTATTGTTACCATCTTTCTAAATTCCATATATATGCGTTAGTATACTGTATTGGTGTTTTTCCTTCTGGCTTACTTCACTCTGTATAATAGGCTCCAGTTTCATCCACCTCATTAGAACTGATTCAAATGTATTCTTTTTAATTGCTGAGTAGTACTCCATTGTGTATATGTACCACTGCTTTCTTATCCATTCATCTGCTGATGGACATCTAGGTTGCTTCCATGTCCTGGCTATTATAAACAGTGCTGCGATGAACATTGGGGTACACATGTCTCTTTCCCTTCTGGTTTCCTCACTGTGTATGCCCCGCAGTGGGATTGCTGGATCATAAGGCAGTTCTATTTCCAGTTTTTTAAGGAATCTCCACACTGTTCTCCATAGTGGCTGTACTAGTTTGCATTCCCACCAACAGTGTAAGAGGGTTCCCTTTTCTCCACATCCTCTCCAGCATTTATTATTTGTAGACTTTTGGATCACAGCCATTCTGACTGGTGTGAAATGGTACCTCATAGTGGTTTTGATTTGCATTTCTCTGATAATGAGTGATGTTGAGCATCTTTTCATGTGTTTGTTAGCCATCTGTATGTCTTCTTTGGAGAAATGTCTATTTAGTTCTTTGGCCCATTTTTTGATTGGGTCATTTATTTTTCTGGAGTTGAGCTGTAGGAGTTGCTTGTATATTTTTGAGATTAGTTGTTTGTCAGTTGCTTCATTTGCTATTATTTTCTTCCATTCTGAAGGCTGTCTTTTCACCTTGCTAATAGTTTCCTTTGATGTGCAGAAGCTTTTAAGGTTAATTAGGTCCCATTTGTTTATTTTTGCTTTTATTTCCAATATTTTGGGAGGTGGGTCATAGAGGATCCTGCTGTGATGTATGTCAGAGAGTGTTTTGCCTATGTTCTCCTCTAGGAGTTTTATAGTTTCTGGTCTTACGTTGAGATCTTTAATCCATTTTGAGTTTATTTTTGTTTATTGTGTTAGAAAGTGTTCTAGTTTCATTCTTTTACAAGTGGTTGACCAGATTTCCCAGCACCACTTGTTAAAGAGATTGTCTTTAATCCATTGTATATTCTTGCCTCCTTTGTCAAAGATAAGGTGTCCATATGTGCATGGATTTATCTCTGGGCTTTCTATTTTGTTCCATTGATCTATATTTCTATCCTTGTGCCAGTACCATACTGTCTTGATAACTGTGGCTTTGTAGTAGAGCCTGAAGTCAGGTAGGTTGATTCCTCCAGTTCCATTCTTCTTTCTCAAGATCACTTTGGCTATTCGAGGTTTTTTGTATTTCCATACAAATTGTGAAATTATTTGTTCTAGCTCTGTGAAGAATACTGTTGGTAGCTTGATAGGGATTGCATTGAATCTATAAATTGCTTTGGGTAGTATACTCATTTTCACTATATTGATTCTTCCAATCCATGAACATGGTATATAGGACAGGCATTAGATATTCTCTAAATGTTTGATAGAATTCTCCTGTGAAGCCATCTAGTCCTGGGCTTTTGTTTTTGGGGAGATTTTTTTTTATCACAGCTTCAATATCAGTGCTTGTAATTGTGTTGTTCATAATTTCTATTTCTTCCTAGTTCATTAAGTCTTGGAAGATTGAACTTTTCTAAGAATATGTCCCTTTTTCCAGGTTATTTACTTTATTGTCATATATTTGTTCATAAGAGTCTTTTATAATCCTTTGTATTTCTGCATTGTCTGTTGTAACTTCTTTTTCATTTCTAATTTTATTGATTTGATTCTTCTTTTTTCTTGATGAGTCTGGCTAAAGGTTTGTTAATTTTGTTTATCTTCTCAAAGCTTTTAGTTTTATTAATCTTTACTTATTATTACTTATTAATCTTTACTATTGTTCCTTTCATTTCTTTTTAATTTATTTCTGCTTGGATCTTAATGATTTCTTCACTTCTGCTAATTTTGGCGTTTTTTTGTTCTGCTTTTTTCCAGCCAATTTAGGTGTAAAGTTAGGTTGTCTATTTGATGTTTTTCTTATTTCTCGAGGTAGGGTTGTACTGCTATAAACTTCCCTCTTAGCAATGCTTTTGCTGCATCCCATAGGTTTTGAATGTTGTGTTTTCATTGTCATTTGTTTCTAGAAATTTTTATTTCCCCTTTAATTCATTCAGTAACCTGTTGTTTATTTAGAAACATGTTGTTTAATCTCCACGTGTTTGTGTTTCTTACAGTTGTTTTGTTGTTGTTGTTGTTGTAATTGGTATCGAGTCTCATTTCATTGTGGTCAGAGAAGATGCTTGATATGATTTGAATTTCCTGAGGTTTATGACCCAAGATGTGGTTTATCCTGGAGAATGTTCCATGGGCACTTGGGAAGAAGGTGTATTTTTCTGCATTTGGATGGAATGTCCTTAAGATATCAATGAGATCCATCTCATGTAATGTATCATTTAAGACTTGTGTTTCCTTATTAATTTTCTATTTTGACGATCTGTCCATTGGTATGAGTGGGGTGTTAAATCCTCCTACTATTATTGTGTTCCTGTAAATTCCTCATTTTATGTCTGTTAGTGTTTCTATTTTATATTGAGATGCTCCTATGTTGGGTGCATAGTTATTTACAATAGTTATGTCTTCCTCTTGGGTTGATCCCTTGATTATTATGTAGTGTCCTTCCTTATCTCTTGTAATATTCTTTATTTTAAGGTATATTTTGTCTGATATGAAGATTATTACTCCAGCTTTCTTTTGCTTACCATTTGCATGGAATATAGTTTTCCGTCCTCTCACTTTCAGTCTTTATGTGTCTTTAGGTCTTAAGTGGGTTTCTTGTAGACAGCGTATATATGAGTCTTGTTTTTGTATCCATTCAGTCAGTCAATGTCTTTTGGTTGGAGCATTTAATCGATTTACATTTAAAGTAATTATTGATATATACATTCTTATGGCCATTTTCTTAATTGTTTAGGGTTGATTTTGTAGATCTTTTTTCTTCTCTTGTATTTCTTGGCTATATAAGTCCCTTTAACATTTGTTGTAAAGCTGGTTTGGTGGTACTGAATTTTCTTAACTTTTGCTTGTTGGAAAAGCTTTTTATTCCTCCATCCATTTTGAATGATATTCTTGTCAGGTATAGTAATCTTGGTTATAGATTTTTCCCTTTCAGCACTTTAAATATATTCCCTTCTGGCCTGCAGAGTTTCTGCTGAAAGATCAGATGTTAAGCATATGGTGTTTCCCTTCTATGTTACTTGTTGCTTTTACCTTGCTGTTTTTAATATTCTTTATTTGTGTTTAGTCTTTGTTAGTTTGAATAGTATGTATCTTGGCATGTTTCTCCTTGGGTTTATCCTGTATGGGACTCTTTGTGCCTCTTGGACTTGATTGACTGTTTCCTTTTACATGTTGGGGAAATTTTCAACTATAATCTCTTCAAAAAATTTCTCATACCTTTTCTTTTTCTCTTCTTCTTCTGGGGCCCCTAATTTCAAATGTTGGTGCATTTGATATTGTCCAGAGGTCTCTGAGACTATCCACAGTTTTGCTTTGTTTCATTCTTTTTCCTTTATTCTGCTCTTCAGAAGTTATTTGAACCACTTTATCTTCCAGGTCAGTGATCATTCTTCTGCTTCATATATTCTGCTATTTATTCCTCCTAGAGTATCTTAATTTCAGTAAGTGTGCTGTTGGTATGGTTACTCTTTATTTCTTCTAAGTCTTTGTTAATTATTTCATTTTCTCTATTTTGTTTTCAAGGCTTTTTTAATTTATTTATTTTAATTGGAGGCTAATTACTTTGATCATCTTTACTATCATTATTTTGAATTCTTTTTCAGAGAGTTTGCCTACTTCATTTATTTGGACTTCTGTGTCTCTAGTTTGTTCCTTCATTTTTGTGATATTTCTCTGCCTTTTCATTATTTTTTTTTTAACTTATTGTGTTTGAATTCTCCTTTTCCCAGGCTTCAAGGTTGAATTCTTTCTTCCTTTCGGTTTCTGCCCTCCTAAAGTTGGTCTAGTTTTTTGTGTAAGCTTCCTGTCAGGTGAGAATTGTGATGAGTTTCTGTTTGTTTGTTTGCTTGTTTGTTTTTTTGCTTGTTTTTCGTCTAACAGACAAGGCTGAGTGGGGTGGCAATCCTGTCTGCTGATGACTGGGCTTGTATTTTTGGTTTGTTTGTTGTTTAGATGAGGCATCCTGCACAGGGTGCTACTGGTGGTTGGGGATACTGGGTCTTATATTCAAGTGGCTTCCTTTGTGTCAGTTCTAACTATCTGATACTCCCTAGGGTTAGTTCTCTGGTAATCTGGGGCCTTGGAGTCAGTGTTCCCACTCCAAAGCCTCAGGGCTTGATTTCCTGTCAGGAAGAAATCTTCCACAAGTGGTTTGCTATGGCATTCAGTGAGATTTAAAAATATATCCAAAAACGAGAAACCAGAGATGAACCTCAGAGAAATGGTAGTTACAAAATCAGGCAAATAATAATTAGAATAATGGAATATACACATATACATATACACCCATGAGCAAAGTCAAATCAGTCTATCAAAATAAATTACAGTAGATTGACCTGGCAAACAAAGGAAATCAACAACTATATTTACCAGTAAAGAACAAAACTAAAGCACAAGCTGGAAAACAAAACTAAAGCAAGGTGCCAATTGGGGAATAAAGCAATGAAAATAAAACTAACAAATATGTTGAGAGGAAGGGAGAGAAAGAAAGTATATATGTGCAAAGTTAAGAGGTAGAGAAAGAATATTTATATATGTTAAAGATTAACTTCAAGGAGAAAAGAACAGTAGGAAAAGCAAACAGAGGAATAAGTGTAGAAATAATAATAATAATAGGTTTAAAAATTAAAAGTTAAAATTTCAAAAAAAGAGGGGAAAAAATAAGAAAGGAAAACTTCACAGAACTGCAAAAGCCCAACACAGGGCAGAGGTTTATAACAACAACAACAGCAAAAAATGTGACTGAGGAAAAAAAAAAGCTCAGAAGCTAAATTGTATTTCATAGTGCCAATAAAATCAACAACTAAAACAGAGCATTAAAAAAAAGGGGGGGGAAAGGAAAAAAAATCCAGAAGAATCTACATAATAAGTCAAAACATAAGCATGATAAATTTTTCCCTTGAGCCACTGCTATCAGATTCCTTTCCGTTGCTGGGAGTCACAGTCCACCTTACTTCCCTAGGATGCCCTCCAAAACTGTGCTGATCTCTGGACCTGCTGTGGGGGCAGCTCAAATTCTCATCTGGTCCTCCTTCTGTGTGTTCTTGCCTCCAATGTCCACAGCTCTCAGAACTAGTGTGTTTTCTTTTGTGGGAACACTCAATGTGCTTTTATATATTCCATAGACACAGAGTCTCCCAGAGTCTCCCTAGTTGATCATGTGGATTTAATCTGCAGCTTGTACAGCTGGTGGGAAAGTTTTGGGTCTTCTTCCTTAGCCACACTGCCCCCTGGGTTTCAACTGTGGCTTTATTTCCACCTCTACATGTGTTTTGTCCACTGGGGTTTTTCCCAAGGCTGCTCTGGATGACTTGGTTTTGCCCCTGTGAGGGTTAGGTGTGGAGGTGGTGCAGCTACTTGGGTCACAGTGTTTCTGGCAGCACCAGGTACTCAGGGAAGTTGGCAGGGCAGCAGGAGATATAATGCTCTAGAAGGGTATGGCAGCCAATATTGGCCAATATTGCTCCAGTATTCTTGCCTGGAGAAGCCCCTTCCTGACCAGAGAAGCCTGGCAGGCCACAGTCTACATGGCTGCAAAGGGTTGGACATGACTGAAGCAACCCTGCGTGCATAGGCGTAAGACTTTTTGCCTGTGGCAGCTCTGCCCCAGAGATAGTTGAGCATGAAGATGGCACAGCTGCTTGGATTGAGGGGAACCTGGAAGCGCCAAGTGTGCAGGAACATGGACTGCCTCCACCACAGGAGTCATGGCTCTATCAGTGCCTTTTTTTGAGCCTCTTGTAGCTGGCAATCGGAAGGCCTCTTTAGCAAGTCTTTCTCCATAGCTCTGCCCATTCAGGCACTTAAAGGCTTCCCTTTCCTGGGGTAGTTCTCCGTTGTTTTGCATTGGCAGCAGAGGTGACCCTAAATGGAGGCCATGAGATGGGATGACCCACAACATAAATACAGTAGATGCTGTGACTGTGTCACAGAAAGACTGTAGTGTCAGCAAGAGTTGGTCATCAAAAGTTGGCTAGGAAACTAGTATTTAATATGATGTATTATCACAGAAACTACCTAAGACCCACAGAACAGGAAGAGGACAGACCAATGGATCTAAAGACACTTTCTCTCAGCAGTGGAATCAGGTAAGTTTTTCTCTCAACAGAGATACTAATCTGGAAAAGAAAAGGGAAGGAGAAATCCTAATTGAACCTATATATTTACAAAGTAGTACTAGTGGTAAAGAATTCACTTGCCAATGCAGGAAACATGAGTTGGGGGGTTAAATCCCTGGGTTGGAAAGATTACCTGGAGCAGGAAATGGAAACCCACTCCAGTATTCTTGCCTGGGAAATCCCATGGTTCATGGGGTTGCAAAGAGTTGGACATTAGTGAAGCAAGTTGGCACATTTTTTAAATGGGGGCTTTCCACGTGGCATTATTGGTAAAGAATCCATGTGCAAAGGCAGGAGACTCAAGAGACCTGGTTTGATCGCTGGGTCAGGAAGATCTCCTGGAGTTCCAACAAGAGTATTTAAAAGGAAAAGTTAACTGTAATGCCCACATTACCCTGGCCAGAGAGTACTCATGAATACTGGTGGGTAACTTGATTTTTCTTAGACCACTTATACAAGCAAGAAACCATAGTTACCTATACACTCCTACTGTGCTGCTGTGCTATTGCGTCAGTCATGTCTGACTCTTTGTGACCCCATGGACTGTAGTCCACCAGGCTCCTCTGTCCATACGGATTCTCCAGGCAAAACTATTGGAGTGGCTAGCCATGCCCTCCTCCAGGGCATCTTCCCAACCCGGGGATCGAATTCAGGTCTCCTGGGTTGCAGAATGATTCTTTACCATCTGAGCCACCAGGGAAGCCCAAGAATATTGGAGTAAGTAGCCTATCCCTTCTCCAGGGGAACTTCCCAACTCAGGAATCCAACCAGGATCTCCTGCATTGCAGGTGGATTCCTTACCAGCTGAGCTACTCAGGAAGTCCATATAGTTGCCCTATTGATATACAAACAACAAGTACATATCTCTCTTTTGTTGAACTCATAAAAGGTAACTCTGGATTAGGTTATTAGAAGTATAGCTGAAGAAGCTGAAGTTGAACGGTTCTATGAAGACCTACAAGACCTTTTAGAACTAACACCCAAAGAAGATGTCCTTTTCATTATAGGGGACTGGAATGCAAAAGTAGGAAGTCAAGAAACACCTGGAGTAACAGGCAAATTTGGCCTTGGAATACAGAATGAAGCAGGGCAAAGACTAATAGAGTTTTGCCAAGAAAATGCACTGGTCATAACAAACAACCTTTTCCAACAACACAAGAGAAGACTCTATACATGGACATCACCAGATGGTCAACACTGAAATAAGATTGATTATATTCTTTGCAGCCAAAGATGGAGAAGCTCTATACAGTCAGCAAAAACAAGACCAGCAGCTGACTGTGGCTCAGAACATAAACTCCTTATTGCCATATTCAGACTTAAATTGAAGAAAGTAGGGAAAACACTAGACCATTCAGGTATGACCTAAATCAAATCCC
Source organism: Bos indicus (assembly GCF_029378745.1). NCBI lineage: Eukaryota > Metazoa > Chordata > Mammalia > Artiodactyla > Bovidae > Bos > Bos indicus. Next base: position 21,092,918 of record NC_091776.1, on the reverse strand, counting down.
TTATGATTATACAGTGGAAGTGAGAAATAGGTTTAAGGCCCTAGATCTGATAGACAGAGTGCCTGATGAACTATGGAATGAGGTTTGTAACATTGTACAGGAGACAGGGATCAAGACCATTCCCATAGAAAAGAAATGCAAAAAAGCAAAATGGCTGACTGGGGAGGCCTTACAAATAGCTGTGAAAAGAAGAGAAGCAAAAAGCAAAGGAGAAAAGGAAAGATATAAACATCTGAATGCAGAGTTCCAAAGAATAGCAAGGAAAGATAAGAAAGTCTTCTTCAGCAATCAGTGCAAAGAAATAGAGGAAAACAACAGAATGGGAAAGACTAGGGATCTCTTCAAGAAAATCAAAGATACCAAAGGAACATTTCATGCAAAGATGAGCTCGATAAAGGACAGAAATGGTATGGACCTAACAGAAGCAGAAGATATTAAGAAGAGATGGCAGAATACACAGAAAACTGTACTAAAAAGATCTTCACGACCAAGATAATCACGATGGTGAGATCACTGACCTAGAGCCAGACATCCTGGAATGTGAAGTCAAGTGGGCCTTAGAAAGCCTCACCACGAACAAAGCTAGTGGAGGTGATGGAATTCCAGTTGAGCTATTCCAAATCCTGAAACATGATGCTGTGAAAGTGCTGCACTCAATATGCCAGCAAATTTGGAAAACTCAGCAGTGGCCACAGGACTGGAAAAGGTCAGTTTTCATTCCAATCCCAAAAAAAGGCAATGCCAAAGAATGCTCAAACTACCTCACAATTGTACTCATCTCACCCACTAGTAAAGTAGTGCTCAAAATTCTCCAAGCCAGGCTTCAGCAATATGTGAACCATGAACTTCCTGATGTTCAAGCTGGTTTTAGAAAAGGCAGTGGAACCAGAGATCAAATTGCCAACATCCGCTGGATCATAGAAAAAGCACAAGAGTTCCAGAAAAACATCTATTTCTGCTTTATTGACTATGCCAAAGCCTTTGACTGTGTGGATCACAATAAACTGTGGAAAATTCTGAAAGAGATGGGAATACCAGACCACCTGATCTGCCTCTTGAGAAATTTGTATGCAGGTCAGGAGGCAACAGTTAGAACTGGACATGGAACAGCAGACTGGTTCCAAATAGGAAAAGGAGTACGTCAAGGCTATATATTGTCACCCTGTTTATTTAACTTATACGCAGAGTACATCATGAGAAATGCTGGACTGGAAGAAACACAAGCTGGAATCAGGATTGCCAGGAGAAATATCAATAACCTCAGATATGCAGATGACACCACCCATATGGCAGAAAGTGAAGAGGAACTCAAAAGCCTCCTGATGAAAGTGAAAGTGGAGAGTGAAAAAGTTGGCTTAAAGCTCAATATTCAGAAAACGAAGATCATGGCATCCGGTCCCATCACTTCATGGGAAATTGATGGGGAAACAGTGGAAACAGTGTCAGACTATTTTTCTGGGCTCCAAAATCACTACAGATGGTGACTGCAGCCATGAAATGAAAAGATGCTTACTCCTTGGAAGGGAAATTATGACCAACCTAAATAGCATATTCAAAAGCAGAGACATTACTTTGCCAACAAAGGTCTGTCTAGTCAAGGCTATGGTTTTTCCAGTGGTCATGTATGGATGTGAGAGTTGGACTGTGAAGAAGGCTGAGCGCCGAAGAATTGATGCTTTTGAACTGTGGTGTTGGATAAGACTCTTGAGAGTCCCTTGGACTGCAAGGAGATCCAGCCAGTCCATTCTGAAGGAGATCAGCCCTGGGATTTCTTTGGAAGGAATGATGCTAAAGCTGAAACTCCAGTACTTTGGCCACCTCATGCGAAGAGTTGCCTCATTGGAAAAGACTCTGATGCTGGGAGGGATTGGGGGCAGTAGGAGAAGAGGACGACAGAGAATGAGATGGCTGGATGGCATCACTGACTCGATGGATGTGAGTCTCAGTGAACTCCGGGAGTTGGTGATGAACAGGGAGGCCTGGCGTGCTGCAATTCATGGGGTCGCAAAGAGTCGGACACGACTGAGCGACTGATCTGATCTGATCTGAAGCTAATGAAGTTGCTGTTTACAAAGACAGTTGAGTTTATATTAAAATAGCAGAATGTATTTTATTATTTCATAAGAAAAGAAGTCTAACAGCTGACAAGGAAACTAGACTCTGGAAGGGTGACTAATTACTAGCCCCCATTAAATGAAGCCTGAAAACAAGGAGTAGTATTCATATCTTAGGAAATGGAGTGAATGTTTCTTTAAACAAAGCTATTTACAAGGAACTAGGGAATGAAAAATGGAAAAGAAATCTATCAGTAGGAGGGCAAGGAGCAAGGGGCAGAACAATTCATAAACTCTAATGTTAACCTCATTTAAATTGTATTATTTCAAAATGTTTTCACCGAAACATAAACTTTTGCTCCAAAAGGGTCTATGACAGGAACTCTCAAACTATAGCATGTGAGGAAATGCAAATTTTTGCCAAGCTAACCAAGAAGAGAGAAGACACAAATTACTAGAAATAAAGGAGAGGCTAGCACTACTGATTCAATAGACACTAAAAATATAATAAAGGAGTATAACAAACTAATTTATATAAACAAATTAGATAACTTAGATTAAAAGAGGGCTTCCCTGGTGGCTCAGCTGGTAAAGAATCACCTGCAATGTGGGAGACCTGCATTAAATCCTTGGGTTGGGAAGATCCCCTAGAGAAGGGAACAGTGGCCCACGCTAATATTCTGGCCTGGAAAATTCCATGGACTGTATAGTCCTTGGGGTCGAAAAGAGTCAGAAACAACTGAGCGATGTTTTTGAAAGTCAATTCCCTTAAAGACCTAAAGTGCCAACACTCACACAAGGATATATCACTTCAGTTCAGTCGCTCAGTCATGTTCGACTCTTTGCAACCCCATGAATCGCAGCATGCCAGGCCTCCCTGTCCATCACCAACTCCCGGAGTTCACCCAAACTCATGTCCATCGAGTCAGTGATGCCATCCAGCCATCTCATTCTCTGTCGCCCCCTTCTCCTCCTGCCCCCAATCCCTCCCAGCATCAGAGTCTTTTCCAATGAGTCAACTCTTCGCATCAGGTAGCCAAAGTATTGGAGTTTCAGCTTTAGCATCAGTCCTTCCAAAGAACAGCCAGGACTGATCTCCTTCAGAATCTACTGGTTGGATCTCCTTGCAGTCCAAGGGACTCTCAAGAGTCTTCTCCAACACCACAGTTCAAAAACATCAATTCTTTGGTGCTCAGCTTTCTTTACAGTCCAACTCTCATATCCATACATGACCACTGGAAAAACCATAGCCTTGACTAGATGAACCTTTGTTGGCAAAGTAATGTCTCTGCTTTTTAATATACTGTCCAGGTTGGTCATAACTTTCCTTCCAAGGAGTAAGCGTCTTTTAATTTCATTGCTAAAATCACCATCTGCAGTGATTTTTGACCCCAAGAAAATAAAGTCTGCCACTGTTCCCACTGTTTCCCCATCTATTTGCTGTGAAGTGGTGGGACTAGATGCCATGATCTTCATTTTCTGAATGTTGAGCTTTAAGCCAACTTTTTCACTCTCCTCTTTCACTTTCATCAAGAGGCTTTTTAGTTCCTCTTCACTTTCTGCCATAAGGGTGGGGTCATCTGCATATCTGAGGTTATTGATATTTCTCCCGGAAATCTTGATTCTAGCTTGTGCTTCTTCCAGCCCAGAGTTTCTCATGATGTACTCTGCATATAAGTTAAATAGCAGGGTGACAATATACAGCCTTGACGTACTCCTTTTCCTATTTGTAACCAGCCTGTTGTTCCATGTCCAGTTCTAAGTGTTGCTTCCTGACCTGCCTACAGATTTTTCAAGAGGCAGATCAGGTGTTCTGGTATTCCCATCTCTTTCAGAATTTTCCACAGTTTATTGTGATCCACACAGTCAAAGGCTTTGGCATAGTCAATAAAGCAGAAATAGATGTTTTTCTGGAACTCTCTTCCTTTTTCCGTGATCCAGCAGATGTTGGCAATTTGATCTCTGGCTCCTTTGCCTTTTCTAAAACCAGCTTGAACATCTGTAATTTCACAGTTCACATATTGCTGAAGCCTGGCTTGGAGAATTTTGAGCATTACTTTACTAGCATGTGAGATGAGTGTAATTGTGCGGTAGTTTGAGCATTCTTTGGCATTGCCTTTCTTTGGGATCAGAATGACAACTGACCTTTTCCAGTCCTGTGGCCACTGCTGAGTTTTCCAAATTTGCTGGCATAGTGAGTGCAGCACTTTCACAGCATCATCTTCGGGGATTTGAAATAGCTCAACTGTATCAACAAGGATATATAGAAAATATAAATAGGACAACACCTTTTCAAATAACTGAACTGATAACAATAACTTTTCCCAAAATTCAGGCCCAGATGAATTCACTGGTGAATTCTATGAAACATTTAAGAAAGAAATAATCCTGTATATTCCTATTTCAGAAAATAAAAGCAGAGGAAATTCTTCTTAACTTATTCAATGAGGCTAGCATTACCTTAACATGAAAACCACATGAAGACCTTACAAAAAAGGAAAATACAGGTCAATGTTTCTCATAAACATAGATGAAAAATCCTCAATAAAATATTAGCAAATCTAATCCAACAAGGCATTAAAAGAATCATACAAAATCATCAAGTATGATTTATTCCCTGTATATAATGGAGGTAGAGATTAGATTTATGTAGCCACAAACCAAGGAATACCCAAAGCCACAAGAATCTAGAAGAGGGAATCAAGGATTTATCTCTAGAACTGTGGTTCTACTGACACCTGATTTCACACTTATGTCTTCCAAACTGTGAAAGAATATATTTCTAGTGTTCAAGTCAGCAGGTTTGTGGTAATTTTTTATAGCAGTCATAGGAAAATAATACAAAGCCTAATGAAGTAATTCAATATTTTGAATACAAGTATTTTTTAATCCTTTGTAAATATTCATAGTATTCTGAACACGGTTAAGAGAGATCCTACCTAGTCATTTAAGATATCATTTAAGTAAGAAAAAGAATATTATTTAAGTTTACATCCTATGTTCCAGTTGGAGAAGGAAACAGCAACCTACTCCAGTATTCTTGCCTGGAGAATCCCATGGACAGAGGAGCTTGGTGGGTTACAGTCCATGGGGTTGCAGAGTTGGACATGACTGAAGCACCTTAGCACACATGTTCTAGTATACCAGTGTCAGGTCTCTTCTTAAAACAACCTCTTTGATGAAAAGTGGAAGTAGAAATGTGACTTGAACATTATCATGTAGTACAGAAAATACAAGATTCACAGCAGCATGGTATAACAGTTAGAAACTCATTCTTCAGTCAGTGAAAGGAAACAGAGTAAAAGTTAAACACTAGTTTCTGTCTACTTAATAAGGAGACTGATTTCAATCCAAAAAGAAATCAGTCCTGAATATTCATTGGAAGGACTGATGCTGAAGATGAAACTCCAATACTTTGGCCACCTAATGCAAAGAACTGACTCATTGGAAAAGGCCCTGATGCTGGGGAAGACTGAAGGCAGAAGGAGAAGGGGACGACAGAGCATGAGATGGTTGTATGGCATCACCGACTCGATGGAGATGAGTCTGAGCAAGCTCCAGGAGTTGATGATGGACAGGGAAGCCTGGTGTGCTGCAGTCCAGGGGGTCACAATGAGTCAGACACAACTGAGCATCTGAACTGAACTGAACTGAATTTTATCATGTCTGAGCTAAACGTCATATTCTGTGTTTTAATTAAGTTTTTATAAAAATTGTTTTTACATAAAGAAATCTCCTATATTTTTATTGTGAGTGGGATATGAGACATAGTAAGGCATTAAAACAAATTGTTTGAAAAATAGATTGAACAGATGGTATCTCTGAACCCCAACAACTCAACTGAGTTTATCCATTCTTGAAGTTTTACACCAGTGCTGATCATTGAGTTTTATGAATTTTTTCTTAGATTTTTAAAAGGTGTTTAAAAATATCTTCTGCAAAATAAATCATTCCTAATTGACTATAACTTAGTGGCTTCCCTGGTGGCTCAAGTGGTATGGTGTCTTCCTGCAACACGGGAGACCAGGGTTCGATCCTTGTGTCGGGAAGATCCCATGGAGAAGGAAATGGCAACCCACTCCAGTACTCTTGGCTGAAAAATCCCATGGACAGAGGAGCCTGGTAGGCTACAGTCCACGTGGTTCCAAAGAGCTGGACACAACTGAGCAACTTCATTTCCACTTTAGATATGATGAACAAGATAGGTAACTATCTCAGTAATATAACGACTTTGGCTACAAATAAAAGCAATATTGAACTATCTTTTGAATTTGAAAATAAATCTTTACATACTGTGGTGGTCTATGTTTGTTTTAAAATAATATTAAGATTACTATAAGATAGTGTACACAAATATATTGATGTGTACTAATAGAATATAAGTAATATTTGTAGGATATATTTGATACAAATATCATATGATATCAGTTATATGTGGAATGTTTAAAATGGGTATAAATGAACTTACCTACAAAACAGAAATAGAGTCACAGATATAGAAAACAAAATTAAAGTTACCAAGGGGGAAAAGATGGGAAAGGGATAAATTGGGAGATTAAGGCTGACTGGAGAATCCCAGGGACGGCGGAGCCTGGTGGGCTGCTGTCTATGGGGTCACACAGAGTCAGAAACGACCTAGCAGGAGCAGTAGCATGTATAAAATACATTAGTTAATAAAAACTTATTGTATAGAATGGAAACTCTATTCAATACTCTGTAACGACTGATATGGGAATAGAACCATAAAAAAAGAGGACAAATGTGTGTTTGTAATTTATTCTCTTTGCTGTATGGGAGAAATTAACATTGTAAGTCAACTATACCAAATAAAAATTAATTTTTAAAAGTAAAAACATAAAAAAATAAAAATCTAGTATATGTGAAGACAAAACAACAATAACAAAAAGAAAAGCTAGCTGATTTCTCTATTGGCCTGTTAGCCAGAGACATAGTCCTTATTCGCTTTTATTACTCCCTATTCAGAAACTGGCAAAATAATATGGTAGCTGGTCTTATTTCAGTCTCTGTGTTTTTAGGAACTTTTCTTCAATTCATTCTGCTATTGTTTCCACCAGAAGGAATTTTGTTTTTAAAAGGAAATAAAAAAACTTATTACTACTTTCTACAGGGTAGCTCTACTACTGATTGAGTATCTTGCAAATAAGAGACATAAAACTTTAGACTAAGAAGATTACATTGAAAGAATTTTAATTTAACTTGAAATGTGTTATCACATTTATTTTAACTTCACTGAAATTGGAATGAAAACAACATCTTGGGAGTTTTCCTACAATATTTTAAATAAGAACAAATTGGATAGTAAGTCCATAGGTTTCTAACATTTTAGCTGTCTTCAACTTACAAAGGTTAAATCTGATAAATTCTGAAATCAAGTCTAATTTATCTAGACTTGTAAACACATAAGAGTAAAACATGAATATCTGAAGAAATTTAAACTGTTCCATGCTTTTTTAAATTAAAATATTATCTTCCATAATTGATTGACTTCTAAAGGGTCTTATTATGAAAACTGAAATTGCATTAAAAATTAAGTTTTAGTAATCAGATCAGATCAGATCAGTCACTCAGTCGTGTCCGACTCTTTGTGACCCCATGAATCACAGCACGCCAGGCCTCCCTGTCCAACACCAACTCCCGGATTTCACTGAGATTCACGTCCATTGAGTCAGTGATGCCATCCAGCCATCTCATCCTCTGTCGTCCCCTTCTCCTCTTGCCCCCAATCCCTCCCAGCATCAGAGTCTTTTCCAATGAGGCAACTCTTCGCATGAGGTGGCCAAACTACTGGAGTTTCAGATTTAGCATCATTCCTTCCAAAGAAATCCCAGGGCTGATCTCCTTCAGAATGGACTGGTTGGATCTCCTTGCAGTCCAAGGGACTCTCAAGAGTCTTCTCCAACACCACAGTTCAAAAGCATCAATTCTTTGGCGCTCAGCCTTCTTAACAGTCCAACTCTCACATCCATACATGACCACTGGAAAAACCATAGCCTTGACTAGACAGAACTTTGTTGGCAAAGTAATGTCTCTGCTTTTGAATATGCTATCTAGGTTGGTCATAACTTTCCTTCCAAGGAGTAAGCGTCTTTTAATTTCATGGCTGCAGTCACCATCTGCAGTGATTTTGGAGCCCAGAAAAATAAAGTCTGACACTGTTTCCATTGTTTCCCCATGAATTTCCCATGAAGTGATGGGACCGGATGCCATGATCTTCGTTTTCTGAATATTGAGCTTTAAGCCAACTTTTTCACTCTCTTCTTTCACTTTCATCAAGAGGCTTTTTAGTTCCTCTTCACTTTCTGCCATAAGGGTGGGGTCATCTGCATATCTGAGGTTATTGATATTTCTCCTGTCAATCTTGATTCCAGCTTGTGTTTCTTCCAGTCCAGCATTTCTCATGATGTACTCTGCATATAAGTTAAATAAGCAGGGTGACAATATACAGCCTTGACGTACTCCTTTTCCTATTTGGAACCAGTCTGTTGTTCCATGTCCAGTTCTAACTGTTGCTTCCTGACCTGCATATAGGTTTCTCAAGAGGCAGGTCAGGTGGTCTGGTATTCCCATCTCTTTCAGAATTTTCCACAGTTTATTGTGATCCACACAGTCAAAGGCTTTGGCATAGTCAATAAAGCAGAAATACATGTTTTTCTGGAACTCTCTTACTTTTACCATGATCCAGCAGATGTTGGCAATTTCATCTCTGGTTCCTCTGCCTTTTATAAAACCAGCTTGAACATCAGGAAGTTCATGGTTCACATATTGCTGAAGCCTGGATTGGAGAATTTTGAGCATTACTTTTCTAGCGTGTGAGACGAGTGTAATTGTGCGTTAGTTTGAGCATTCTTTGGCATTGCCTTTCTTTGGGATTGGAATGAAAACTGACCTTTTCCAGTCCTGTGGTCACTGGTGGGTTTTCCAAATTTGCTTGCATATTGAATGCAGCACTTTCACAGCATCATCTTTCAGGATTTGGAATAGCTCAACTGGACGGTTTTAGTAATAGGTAAGTCTAAAAGTTCAACCAAACTTAGTAAGAGAAAAATGTTTGCATTAATGATTTTAAAGACATGGGCTTTGTCATTACTGTCATTGTTTTCTCAGAGCACTTTTTTCTGTGGCCTCTTCTTGTTCATGCCGTCCCATGAACTTTTCCTTTGTGTGCTTTTCCTTTGCTGAGGACATATTTCTAAGTTGAAAACAAGTATAGGTATCATGTGTTTCAAAGAACTTGAGAAGAATCTTCCTGTCTTCTTTCCATATACCCAGAGTGATCCTACATCTCAGACAATTTTAGGTAAAGTTTTTGGGTTATCTCCCTTCTAATTATCTTACTCTGAGATCTTACTTGACTACTTAATCTCAATGTTCTTCACTGTAAAATATAGAGATAAGTGTACTTAAATTTTACAATGTTTTCTGGAAGGATTAAATGAAGAAAAGTATGTAATATACATATCCCTAATTTCTGGAGCATAACCTCACAAATTATTAATGAAAACCAAATCTCAGAAAATTTAAACAACATTGATTTAGAATTTGAGGGCCACTGAGAGTTCAGAGGATTAGGGGTGGGAAGAATGGGTGAAGGTGGTCAAAAAGTAAACTTCCAGTTATAAGATAAATAAGTCATGGGATGTAATATACAGCATGTTGACTATTGTTAATAATACTATATCATATATTTGAAAGTTGCTAAGAGATTAGATCTTCAAAGTTTTATCACAAGGAAAAAATATATATAACAAGGTATGGTGATGTCTGTTAACTAAGTGTGGTGATCATTTTGCAATGAATACAAATATCAAAGCATTATGTTGTATACTTTAATATAATATATGTCAATTATATTTTGGGGGGGGGAACCTCATGGAAACAAACTTTGAACTATAGTGCTTTCAATAAGAGATACTTATTGTGGCAGATACTGGCAGCTGCCTATCCTGTATCATGTCTCCTTTTCTTTACTAACTATGAGAATGATGATTTAATTACTGTTTTTAGTAAAAATATCTGAGCATCTGACTTCCTTTATAATTAGAACTTATGTGACAGGCCTGAACATTGCTATAAATGACAGTCATGAGGGTTGGGTTGTGTAGTGTGGGAGGGGTTGCTTTTTAAAGTCTGTTAAAGGGGAACTGGATTGTCAGCTGGCCTCTTCAGTCTTTTCCCACCTAACTTTTCTTTCTGCCTGGAATATGCTAGGTCAGAAGAAGAAAATATCTTTCAGACATGAAAATGAAAATCAACACTAAGAATGACAAAGAAGAAACATAGAATAGCCTTGAGATATTTATGACTTCATTGGGTTACTGATTGAGCTCTGAACTACCTACACCTGGACTTCTTCAAGACATAAAAATAAACCCCTCAATATTTGAGTGCTCTTATTCAGATTTTCTTAACATGCAGTTCAAGAAAGTAGATTCACCTGCTTTTTCTACAATATAATTCAAGATAGAATGTAGATAGCTGCCTTTCTATAGTTCCACGAAGTTATAACTGCCCCCAAACTCCAGTAGGGATACCTTAAGAAATTAAACAAACTTATATAAACCTTGTACTAAGTATTAGTTTAAGGCATAATGTGTCAAAAGATTGTATGTTCATATGCACTGGTGTGGGTGTGTGTATATGAAAACTTTCATTCATATATGCCACAGAAAAGTACAAAGTTATTTTACACAAGTATAATTTGAACCTACCTTTCAATAATGTTTGAATTTTAATAGTGAAAGATTTTTAATTTATAAGGAAATATAAGAATATTCTAGAATTACAATACAGTGAGAGTATGCCTCAAATCTCTGAACTCTTTAAACTTTGGTATATTTGAAAACTTTGATTTCTTAGTTTGTTTTAAATTTCTCAGCTGTGAAGTGTTTGTATTGTCAGAGAGCCAGCATTCTATCTACAATATGGTTGTTACACAGGAAAATCAGCATCAAGTGCTGAGCTGTTTTAAGTCACAATAGCAAAAAAAGTAAGTATTTTGAATTAAATACAATATGTTCTGTTAAAGAACAAAATGACATATTTTGATCAAGCCTTGAGGAATAAATAAGCAAATTCATTTTAATTTCAAAAAATAATCTCAATAATGTTCAGTCTTCTTTATATTATAAACCATCCTGCAGATTTTACTAAAAACACATTTTTTTAAAAAGGTGTAATGCTTTTTATTTATTTTTTTAATCAGCTAATTTTAACTGGAGCATAATTTTTTTTACAGTATTGTGGTGGTTTTTGCCATGTATTGACATGAATCACAAACGGGTGCACATGTGTCTCCCCATCCTGAACCCCCTGTCACCTCCCTTCCCCCCTCATCCTTCTGGTTTGTCCCAGAGCACCAGCTTTGACTGCTGTGCTTTATGCATCAAAATTGCACTGGCCGTCTATTTTACATATGCTAGTATGCATGTTTCAATACTATTCTCTCAAATCATACCACCCTCGCCTTCTCCCACAGAGCCAAAAGTCTGTTCTTTACATCTGTGTCTCTTTTGCTGCCTTGTATATAGGATCATTGCTATCATCTTTCTAAATTCTATATATATGCATTAATACTGTATTGGTGTTTTTCTTTCTGACTTACTTCACTCTGTATAATAGGCTTCAGTTTCATCCACCTCATTAGAACTCAAATTAGACTCAAATGTGTTCTTTTGTATAGTAGAGTAATATTCCATTGTGTATATATACCACAAATTCCTTATCAATTCATCTGCTGATGGACATCTAGATTGTTTCCATGCCCTAGCTACTGTAAACAGTGCTACAATAAACATGTGTCTCCTTCAATTCTGGTTTCCTCGGTGTGTATGGAAACTTCTGAAAAAAGGGAATACCAGACCACCTGACCTGCCTCTTGAGAAACCTGTATGCAGGTCAGGAAGCAACAGTTAGAACTGGACATGGAACAACAGACTGGTTCCAAACAGGGAAAGGAGTACGTCAAGGCTGTATGTTGTCACCCTGTTTATTTAACTTATATGCAGAGTACATCATGAGAAACGCTGGGCTGGAGGAAGCACAAGCTGGAATCAAGACTGCTGGCAGAAATATCAATAGCCTCAGATATGCAGATGACACCACCCTTATGGCAGAAAGTGAAGGAGAACTAAAGACCCTCTTGATGAAAGTGAAAGAGGAGACTGATAAAATTGGCTTAAAGCTCAACATTCAGAAAACTAAGATCATGGCAGCTGGTCCCATCACTTCATGCCAAATAGATGGGGAAACAATGGAGACAGTGGCTGACTTTATTTTTCTGGGCTCCAAAATCACTGCAGATGGTGACTGCAGTCATGAAATTAAAAGATGCTTACTCCTTGAAAGGAAACTTATGACCAAACTAGACAGCATATTCAAAAGCAGAGACATTACTTTGCCAACAAAGGTCCATCTAGTCAAGGCTATAGTTTTTCCAGTGGTTATGTATGGATGTGAGAGTTGGACTATAAAAAAAGCTGAGCACTGAAGAATTAATGCTTTTGAACTATGGTGTTGGAGAAGACTCTTGAGAGTCACTTGGACTGCAAGGGAATCCAACCAGTCCATCCTAAATGAGATCAGTCCTGAGTGTTCATTGGAAGGACTGATATTGAAGCTGAAACTCCAATACTTTGGCCACCTGATAAGGGCTGACTCATTTAAAAAGACCCTGATGCTGGGAAAGATTGAGGGCAGGAGGAGAAGGGGACAACAGAGGATGAGATGGTTGGATGTCATCACAGGCTCAGTAGACATGGGTTTGGGTGGACTCCGGGAGTTGGTGATGGACAGGGAGGCCTGGCGTGCTGTGGTTCATGGGGTCGCAAAGAGTCAGGCACCACTGAGCAACTGAACTGAACTGAACAGTTTGTATGCCCAGCAGTTTGATTGCTAGGTCATATGCAGTTTTATTCCCAGTTTTCTAAGGAATGGAAAGTGCTCCACACTGTTCTCAACTGTTGTCAGTGTAAGAGTGTTCCTTTTTCTCTACAATCTCTCCAGCATTTATTGTTTATAGACTTTTTGATGGTGGCCATTCTGACCGGCATGGGATGAAACCTCAATGTGATTTTGATTTGCACTTCTCTGTATAATGAGTGATGTTGAGCATCTTTTCATGTGTTTATTAGCCATCTATATGTCTTTGGAGAAATGCCTGTTTAGTTCTTTGGCCCATTTTTTTGTTGTATTGTTTTCCTGGTACTGAGCTGAATGAGCTGCTTGTATATTTTGGAGATTGATTCTTTGTCAGTTTTTTCATTTCCTATTATTTTCTCCCATTCTGAAGGCTGTCTTTTCACCTTTCCTTCACTGTGCAAAAACTTTTAAATTTAATAAGGTCCAATTTATTTATTTTTTTTAATTTCCATTTCTCTGGGAGGTGGCTTATAGAGAATCTTGCTGTGATTATGTCAGAAAGTTTTCTGCCTGTGTTTTCCTCTAATAGTTTTATAGGTTCTGGTCTTAGGTCTAGATCTTTAATCCACTTTAAGTTTATTTTCGTGTATGGTGTTAGAAAGTGTTCTAGTTTCATTCTTTTTCACGTGGTAGACCAGTTTTCCCAGAACCATTTGTTAAAGAGATTGTCTTTTCTCCATTGCATACTTTTGCCTTCTTTGTCAAAGATAAGGTGTTCATAGGTGCATGGATTTAATGCTTTCTGTCCATTAAAGCATTATGGATAGAATAATGCTGAGCTTTCTATTTTGTTCCATTGATTTATATTTCTGTCTTTGTGCCAGTGCTATACTGTCTTGATGACTGTAGGTTTGTAGTATATCTGAAGTCAGGAAGGTTGATTCTTCCAGTTCCAATCTTCTTTATCAAGATTGCTTTGACTATTCAAGGTTTTTTTTTGTGTGTTTCTGTACAAATTGTGAAATTATTTGTTCTAGTTCTGTGAAAGAAACCATTGGTTGCTAGATAGAGATTGCATTGAATCTATAGATTGCTTTGGGTAGTATGCTCATTTTCAGTATATTTATTCTTCTAATCCACAAACATGGCATATTTCTCCATCATTTGTGTCATCTTTGATTTCTTTCATCAATATAAAACCACATTTAAACAGAGAAAGAAACCATATGTGCACGCAACTATTGCTTAGTTTATTATTGATGGTATCTATCCTTTGAATATACTGATTTTTTATTGAACATATTTAAGATAAAAATGTATAATATAGTTTTATAAATGTAAAACACAAAAGAATCTATTGGTGTACACAATTGTTTTATCTATTTTGAAATAGGTGGTGCTAGTGGTAAAGATCCTGCCTGCAAATGCAAGTCAGATCCTTGGGTTAGGAAAATCCCCTGGAGGAGGGCATGGCACCCAGTCCAGTATTCTTGCCTGGAGAATTCCATGGATTGAGGAGCCTGGCAAGTTCAGTCCATAGGGTTGCAAAGAGTCAGACACAACTTCTGAGACAGCACACACATGCACATTTTGAAATTGCAGTTTTAATATCATTCCTATTTTTTGTTCTTTTTGAAAAATAAAGTTTCATCTTAGAACAGTTTGAGATTTATAGAGAAGTTACAAGTTAGTACAGAGTTTCTATATCCCCCACATCCAGTTCTTCCTATTAACATCATACCATCCTGATGTATGGTGTATAATACATACTGATATATAATAATAGTGCATCAATATTAGTTCATTAGTAAAACAAAATTACCATGAACATCTAATGAACTAATATTGATGCACCATTATTCATTATTAATATGAATTTCCTTGTTGTTATTGTTGTTCAGCCCCTAAGTTGTGTCCAGCTCTTTGCAACACCATGGACTGCAGCAGGGCAGGCTTCCTTCCCTCACCAACTCCTGGAGTTTGCCCATGCTCAAGTCTATTGAATTGGTGATGTCACCCAACCGTCTCATCCCCCACTGCGCTCTTCTCCTTCTACCTTCAATCTTTCCCAGCATTAAGGTATTTTCCAATGAGCTGGCTCTTCACATCAGGTGGCCAAATCTTGGAGCTTCAGCTTCAGCATATAATCCAATATTATGTTAATTATTTTATTGCTCAAAATGTTCTAGCTTTTACCACTCAGTCAGTCAGTTCAGTCGCTCAGTCATGTCCCACTCTTTGCGATCCCATGAATCACAGCACGCCAGGCCTCCCTGTCCATCACCAACTCCCGGAGTTTACCCGAACTCATGTCCATCGAGTTGGTGATGTCATCCAGCCATCTCATCCTCTTTCATCCCCTTCTCCTCCTGCCTCCAATCCCTCCCAGCATCAGGGTCTTTTCCAATGAGTCAACTCTTCGCATGAGGTGGCCAAAGTATTGAAGTTTCAGCTTCAACATCAGTCCTTCCAATGAACAACCAGGACTGATCTCCTTTAGGATGACTGGTTGGATCTCCATGTAGTCCAAGGGACTCTCAAGAGTCTTCTCCAACACCACAGTTCAAAAGCATCAATTCTTCGGTGCTCAGCTTTCTTTATAGTCCAACTCTCACATCCATACATGACCACTGGAAAAACCATGGCCTTGACAGAGGTTCCTTAACGTGGCTCCTCTGTCCCTTTAAAATACACCAATCATTTAAAATACCCGTGTCAGAGGGAGGGGATATATATACACATACAGCTGATTCACATTGTTGTACAGCAGAAATTAACACCACAGTGTAAAGCAATTATACTACAATTAAAAATAAAATAAAATACCCAAATCACTTTTACTTCCTTATTTCTTTACACTGCAAGATGCTTCATGTTCATCTTTGATTTTTCTGTGCCGCAGCCCTAGAATCATCTAATATTTTCATGGAAACATTTCTTTTTATAGGAAATGTTTATAATAAATGTTCTATTAATATCAATAGAATGATATTAGAAAACAAGATCTAGGCAATTTTTTTTCAAAAAAGTTATTTTATATTGGATTATAGTTGATTTACAATGCTATATTATTAGTAGTTTTAGGTGTACAACACAGTGATTCAGTTATACATCTATGCTTTTTCAGATTCTTTTCCCAAATAGATTATTAAAGAGTATTGATTAGAGTTCTCTGTGCTATACTGTAGGTCCTCATTGACTATCTGTTTTATATGTAATAGAGAGTGTATATGTTAATCTCAACCTCCTAATTTATCCCTCTCCCTCCACTTTTCCCCTTTTGGTTAACCATCAGTTTACTTTCAAAGTCTATGAGTCTGTTTCTATTTTGTAAATAAATTCATTTGAATCATTTGTGAGATTCCACACATAAGTGATATCATATATTTGTCATTCTCTGTATGATTCATTTCACTTAGTATGATAATCTATGTTATTGCAAATTAAATTATTTCATTCCTTCTGATGGCTGAGTAATATTCCATTATATATAGGTACCTCATCTTCTTTATCCATTCATATGTTGATGAACATTTAGGTTGCTTCCATGTCTTGGCTATCGTAAATAGTGCTACAATGAACACTGGGATGTATGCATCTTTTTGAATTAAGTTTTCTCCATATATATGTCCAGGAGTGAGATTACTGAATCATATGGCAGCGCTATTTTTAGTTTTTAAAGGCACCTCCACACTGTCCTCCATAGTGGCTATACCAAGTTACATTGCTACTAGTAGTGTAGGAAATTTCTTAATAAAACAGTGCATTAAACTGGTTAAAAAATTCTTATCACAAAAAACGTATTCAATTAAAAGTAAATATTTCTCCCACATCCACATTCCTCTTTCTTTTTTTCAAATCCACCTACATTTCAGATGTACTTTGATATTTTCCAGATATCTATACATCTATTTCTCTGATTATTTTCCTTACCATTAGGTCTGGTTACAAAAAACAGAAAGACAGATGGCACTGACCCTTGTTTCTTCACATTAATTCATACAGTGGTAATTATACAGATCAGTAGGTGGAGATAGTTCATTGTTAAGATATACTTTAATTTAAAAAAAATTAAATGAAATTCTACAATGGGCCATTAGCTTATTTCCATCCTATTGATACTTTATAAGCATCACTATGATAAATATATAGTTTCATAAATTAATATAACTTTTTAATAAAAAAGAGGCAAATATGGATGGCTTAAGAAAAGTCTAACTCAAAAGAATATATGACTCTTGGATAATACTAGCAACTGAATCCTAACAAAGTCTTCTCCTTGACCAGGAAGCTCTAATCTTTACATGGTTGAATACATGTTCCCTATTCTCCTTTCAAATCTCCTACATAAAAATGTAAATTATCATAGGGCAGACTCTCTTTCACGACATTTTTTCTGTGATTTTCCAACTATGTCCAGCCCCTACTAACTATTTTAGGATACTTTGACCTTCAAAATCATCTATGCTTTGGTGTCTCCCTTTCCTCTGAGTTTCTCCAATCAGTTTCACTTTACATTAATAACAAATGACAATAGTGCTTCGTGCTTACGTACCCATGTGCAGAATATTTTGAGTCCTAACAGGAACTTAAACATTACTTGTATGAGCTCAGCTAAAAGCTGAGTTACAAAGATGGTGAAAAACAAAAGTGCAGATAACCCACTGTTAAGTCAGGAATAGATGTGGCTACTTCCACTAGACATAAGCCCATATAAACAGATAGGCCAATGTGAAAATAGAGAACTTATTCTCCTTTTAAGATCCAAAGCAAGGGACAGCGACAAGGACTAGGGCTGAAGCTCAATTTTCCATTGCCTTTCCAGTTCAGTTCAGTTCAGCTGCTCAGTTGTGTCCGACTCTTTGTGACCCCATGGACTGCAACACACCAGGCCTCCCTGTCCATCACAAACTCCTGGAGTTTGCTCAAACTCATGTCCATCGAGTTGGTGATGCCATTCAACCATCTCATGCTCTGTCGTTCCCTTCTCCTCCTGCCTTCAGTCTTTCCCAGCATCAGGGTCTTTTCAAATGAGTCAGTTCTTGATATCAGGTGGCCAAAGTATTGGAGTTTCAGCTTCAGCATCAGTCCTTCCAGTGAATATTTAGGATTGATTTCCTTTAGGATTGACTGGTTGGATCTCCTTGCAGTCCAAGGAACCTTAAATAACTGTGAGCTTACTATGTATTGAAACTTACAAGCTTCTAATCATGGTTATAAAAATGGCTGTTACTTGTTTCTTATCATTTTCAAGGACTATGCTTGTCTTTTTTAGAGAGTCTATGTAATTTATATGGATATTCTGCAGATGCAGGTGTTTAAATGCACTGATTGAATGTATTCACTATAACCCTACCATTAGCACCTAGAATGGTTACATGAATGCATGGCCAAGAACATCTGTAGTACCTACAGTGCCCAAATATACATAATGAACTAAGGAGTCAGGGAGAAAAAAATTATTGTTTTTTAAAATAAGATTTATAGATGTTTGGTATCATGCATTGTTTTCTGGAAGGCATTGTTGTTGGCACTGCACTGTAAACTACCAAAGCTTTAACAAGAACATGTCTATTGCTAAACCTATAGTGACCGATTATTTTGCTGCCTTTACTGGCATTTGGATGCAGTCTTTGACATTGCTAACACCTTCCTTTCTATACCTATCCAGGACACAACAACCAATATGCTTGACTCAAGAAAGGTCATACACATTTGACATCCTTCCACAGAGGTATTTTAATTATCTTAAAGTATACCACCAACAGGCTAGGTAAACCTTTAGACATCATAAACTGTTAGTGGGTGTCCAAATGTTTAACTACATTCATAACATTTTTGTATTGGTCATCTTTACCAGAAAAGGTAAAAAAGAATAAAAGAAAAACAAATTCTTACATTGCATATCATGCCTTCTAAGTACTGCCTTTTCTAGGATAAGGAACTAAACCCAAAGTTGTACAACTGGGGTGTAATTCTAATACATTAACAATAAATAAACCATTATATTTGCAGATAACGATTGTAAATAAGCTGATTTCTTTATATGTAGCATATAGCACAACTGATATCTAAAAATTTAAATAAATTCTCTATACCAACTAATCAATAGGCATCTCACATTGATTGGGAGCCCCTGCATACAAACATCCCTAGAAATTGCCTTTTTACCAACCAAAGATTTAAAAATTGGGTCTTCTATATCCCAAGATCTCATGGAATTATAGGTATATGTGACTAATTTTACTGTTGACAGCTACAATATAGATTTTTTGGTTGTTGTTACTTTGTTTTCACAAACCTCTAGGCTTTTTGATTCAAGTACTTTCACCTAACATAAAATCCATCTTTCTAAACTGTTCCCAGAGGCAGACCATCTCAGCAAAAGAAAAGATATGATTTCCAACCCATCACAAACTTCTGGCAATGGATGTCAAAAGTTCTTGAGCTGGGACCAGCTCCAGACATTTCCATTGTAGAATAAAACTTGCACATACAATCAGATGCAAAAGTATGTCTCTAAATCTAAGCTGATTTTGGAAACACAAAGCTTCCCATCCTCTAGGAGGCAGGCACAGAGAAAGCACTATTTATTCTCTGTGTAAGGCACTACTCAAAGATCAGGCAGTGCTCTCAACCATAGAGAATACCATGACAGCCCACAACCAGTGATTAACAGAGGCCTGAATATGCTGGCCTGTGGGTCTAACTGTGAGCGATAGTCTAGCTACACAACTTCTGAGGGTACAGGGCCAAGTTACCTTTAGTTTTGTTTTTCAGTCACTCAGTCGTCTTCAATGCTTTGTGACCCCATGGACTTCAGGATGCCAGGCTTCCCTGTCCTTCCCATCTGTCAGAGTTTGCTCAAACTCATGTCTGTTGAGTTGGTGATACCATCCAGCCATCTCATCCTCTGTTGTCCCTTTCTCCTTCCTTCAACTTGTACTACAGAACTACTCTCTGTTCAGTCTTGCTGCATTCTTTACTTGCAGATTTGTATTTCAAGAATATTACTTAATAAACAGCTTAAACCTTAAATTCCAACTCAAGACAGGATTTTTTTCTGCTTGAGAAACCAATATGCAACACCTGACATTACTATAAAAATGAAATTAATGTGAGATTATTATTAAATGATGTGCAGTTCAATGGGTAAATGTTCAGGGAGTTGGGCTTCCCAGGTGGTGTCTCCTCGCTAATGTAGGAGACATGGGGTTTGACCCCTGAGTTGGGAAGATCCCCTAGACATGGAATGGCAATGCACCCCAGTATTCTTGCATAGAGAATCCCACAGACACAGGAGCCTGGCAAGCTACAGTCCATAGAGTCACAACGTGTTGGACATGACTGAAGAGTTCAACACGCACATGACTACTATAGAAGATGTGATGCTGGAATCAGATGTATGCATCTCTTTGTAGAGTAAATGTGAATGTGACAGTTATAAATACAGAACTTGAGCAATCTTTTGTGTTGATAATCGAAATAACTTAGATGCCTGGGGCTATTTACTGTAATGTGATTTTTTTTTTAATGGTTAAAAAAAGAAAAATTTTAAACAAAGCAACTTTCCTATATTTTATGAGATTTACATGTAAATATATGTTTTATATTAAAACTGTCTAAAAAAACTTAGTGATTATTCAAAAATGAGTTGAATTTTAATTTCAAGAATTTTTATCTTGATGAATGCCTACCAGAAAATTAAAATGTTAGCAGCAATCCCACTGCTGGGCATACACACTGAGAAAACCAGAAGGGAAAGAGACACATGTACCCCAATGTTCATCGCAGCACTGTTTATAATAGCCAGGACATGGAAGCAACCTAGATGTCCATCAGCAGATGAATGGATAAGAAAGCAGTGGTACATATACACAATGGAGTATTACTCAGCCATTAAAAAGAATACATTTGAATCAGTTCTAATGAGGTGGATGAAACTGGAGCCTATTATACAGAGTGAAGTAAGCCAGAAGGAAAAACACCAATACAGTATACTAACACATATATATGGAATTTAGAAAGATGGTAACAATAACCCTGTGTACGAGACAGCCAAAGAGACACTGATGTATAGAACAGTCTTATGGACTCTGTGGGAGAGGGAGAGGGTGGGAAGATTTGGGAGAATGGCATTGAAACATGTAAAATATCATGTATGAAACGAGATGCCAGTCCAGGTTCGATGCACGATACTGGATGCTTGGGGCTAGAGCACTGGGGCGACCCAGAGGGATGGTATGGGGAGGGAGGAGGGAGGAGGATTCAGGATGGGGAACACATGTATACCTGTGGCGGATTCATTTTTATATTTGGCAAAACTAATACAATTATGTAAAGTTTAAAAAAAAAAAATATGAGAAAAATGTATTTTGCAGGACTTTCCTGATTGTAAACCGTTAACATCCCACTAAGGGCCAGCTAATCACAACAATTAACCATACAAAAATCTTTACAAGTTTCTGAAACTTATCCTAGGGTTCAGTATATTGAGAACTAATAATGTAGGAAATCTTAGGCTACTGAGCAACTTTGAATGCTTTGGGAAATCACAGGAGGATATTGAGAAAATGAGATAATTAACTGTCATTTTTAGTAGGATTCTAGTTTATTATAATAAGAATTTTCTAAGAGTGGATGCAGAAAAATAAATATGCATTTATTGTTCATGTTCCATTTTTAAACAAATTTACTGAAATATAGATGTCAAATAATAAGCTGCTTATACTAAAGTTGAATAATTTGATAAATTTTGACATATGTATACATCTGTGAAATCATCACTACAATTGAGACATGAATATATCTGTCATTCCCCACATTTATGCATGAAAGTGAAAGTGAAGTCTCTCAGTTGTGTCCGACTCGTTGCGAGCCATGGACTGTAATCAACCAGGCTCCTCCGTCCATGGGATTTTCCAGGCAAGAGAACTGGAGTGGGCTGCCATTTCCTTCTCCAGGGGATCTTCCTAACCCAGGGAACAAACCCGGGTCTCCTGCATTGCAGACAGATGCTTTACTGTCTGAGCCACCAGGGAAGCCTCATTTATGCATGCCCCTTTCTAATTTGCCGACACTGGTTCGTCCTGTGTCTTGTACCACCATCACAAGGAAACTAGTGATCTGCTTTCTGTCACTATAGATTAGTTGGCATCATCTAGAAATTTATATAAATGGAATTACATAATATGTAATCCTTTTTGTCTGTATGGATATACAACATGTACACATATTTACATGGACAGTCAGATTATTTTTAAATTTGGTTGCCAAAAATGTACCTGCCATGAATATTCATGTACAAGTTTCTTTATGGGTAGAAACTTTCTTTTTTATTGAGTAATAGCCCAAGAATTGATGGGTAGGTCATGTGACAGTGTATGTTTTATTCTTTGAGAAACAGTCAATTTTCAAAGTACTTTTATTTATCATTTTTCATTCTTACCAGTATATACAGTTGCAGTTACTCCATATCCTTGTCAATATTTGCTATGTTCAATTTTTATTTAGACATTTTTAATTTTAAATATCCTAATAATTGTGAGATAATTTTTTTTTATTAATTAGAATAGCACTAAGGTGTAATTTGGAAAACTCAGCAGTGGCCACAGGACTGGAAAAGGTCAGTTTTCATTCCAATCCCAAAGAAAGGCAATGCCAAAGAAAACTCAAACTACCACACAATTGCACTCTTCTCACATGCTAGTAAAGAAATGCTCAAAATTCTCCAAGCAAGGCTTCAGCAATACATGAATCATGAACTTCCAGGTGTTCAAGCTTGATTTAGAAAAGGCAGAGGAACCAGAGATCAAATTGCCAACATATGATGGATCATCAAAAAAAGCAAGAGAGTTCCAGAAAAACATCTATTTCTGCTTCATTGACTATGCCAAAGCCTTTGACTGTGTGGATCACAATCAACTGTGGAAAATTCTGAAAGAGAGGGGAATACCAGACCACCTGACCTGCCTCTTGAGAAACCTGTATGCAGGTCAGGAAGCAACAGTTAAAACTGGACATGGAGCAACATACTGGTTCCAATTAAGAAAAGGAGTACGTTAAGGCTGTATATTGTCACCTGCTTATTTAACTTCTATGCAGAGTACATCATGAGAAATGCTGGGCTGGAAGAAGCACAAGCTGGAATCAAGATTGCTGGGAGAAATATCAATAACCTCAGATATGCATATGACACCACTCTTATGGCAAAAAGTGAAGAGGAACTAAAAAGCTTCTTGATGAAAGAGAATGAAGAGAGTGAGAAAGTTGGCTTAAAGCTCAACATTCAGAAAACAAAGATCATGGCATCTGGTCCCATCACTTCATGGGAAATAGATGGGGAAACAATGGAAACAGTGTCAGACATTATTTTCTTGGGGTCCTAAATCACTGCAGATGGTGACTGCAGCCCTGAAATTAGAAGATGCTTACTCCTTGGAAGGAAAGTTATGACCAACCTAGATAGTATATTGAAAAGCAGAGATATTACTTTGCCAGCAAAGGTCCATCTAGTCCAGGCTATGGTTTTTCCAGTGGTCATGTATGGATGTGAGAGTTGGACTGTCAAGAAAGCTGAGCGCTGAAGAATTGATGCCTTTGAACTGTGGTGTTGGAGAAGACTCTTGAGAGTCCCTTGGACTGCAAGGAGATCCACCGGTCCATTCTAAAATAGATCAGTCCTGGTTGTTCATTGGAAGGACTGATGCTGAAGCTGAAACTTCAATACTTTGGCCACCTCATGCAAAGAGTTGACTCAATGGAAAAGTCCCTGATGCTGGGAGGGATTGGGGGCAGGAGGAGAAGGGGATGAAAGAGGATGAGATGGCTGGATGGCATCACCAACTCGATGGACATGAGTTTGAATGAACTCTAGGAGTTGGTGATGGACAGGGAGGCCTGGCGTGCTGTGATTCATGGGGTCACAAAGAGTCGGACTCAACTGAGTGACTGAAGTGAACTGAACTGAACTGAAGGTGTAATGATACTAAGAATCTTTTCATGGGTTTATTTGCCATTGGTTTATCATTTGTAAATTGTTCATTTTTTAAAAAATTTTGCTGTTTTTTTTTTCTAATCATTATTTTAAGAGCTTTAAAGTGTATTTTGATTACAAGTCTTTTACATGATACACAAATATTTTCTCCCACTCACTGTTTTGCTATTTGTCTTAAAATTGTTTACCAAAGAACAGGATGTTTTAATTTTTATAAACTCAAATTTATCAAAGTTTCTCTTATTGATCATGCTCTCCTTTGGTATTACATGTAGGAATATTTGTCATAGCCAAGTTGCAGGGATTTTCTTCTAAAAAGTTTACACAAAAATAACCAAAAATGGATCATGGATTGAAATATAAAGTGTGAAATTATAGTTTATAAAAAATATTGGAGAGAATTTTTCCTCTTGCTTATGAAAATATTTAATAAAATCAACACCAAAAGCACTATCTCAAAAACTGAGAAATTTGATTTCATTACATTTAAATACTCTTTGATAAACACCATTAAATGAATGAAGAGCCAAAACACAGACTGGCATTTATGCTTGATTAGTCACTCAGTCATGTCTGATTCTTTGTAACCCTGTGGGCTATACCCACCAGCCTCCTCTATCAATGGAATTTTTCAGGTGAGAATACTACAGTGGACTGCCATTGGACACATAAAAAATTTTTTAAGACTCAAGAATGTGAAAACAAAATCCAATCAAAATGGCAAAATATTTGAAGAGACACTTACCCAGTAAGATTTATGGATGGCAAAATATATATATATATATATGATGCTCAATAACATTGATCAGTAGGGTAGCACAAAAGAAAACATTAATTATATATACTACATAAATATTTCATAATGTTAAACATAAATTCCCCACCAATCTTACTAACAAGTTTTTAGCAAACTTAAATGAACACTTTTGTTCATGGAAAATCTTACACAGTTCTGTTTATAGTGTCATTGTTTGTAACTGCCCCCCAATTTGAGGTAACTCAAGTTTCCTTCAATTGGTGAAGAGATGAACAAAATTATAAGTCCACAAAATTGAATACTGCTCAGCAATGAAAAGACAACCACCTGGATAAATCTCAAATTCATTATGCTAAATGATAGATAACAAACAGAAAAGACTATAAGATCTGAGTGTGGGATCAGGTTCAATTATATGACATTCTGGACAAAGCAAAACTGTAGGAACTGGAAGCAGATCAGTGGTTGAAAGAGACTAAGAGTGTTGAAACCCTAAACATAAAGAGCTAAGGAAAAGCTGGAGTGGAGGTAGGTAGGATTGATGGATTGTTTTATTTTTGGTTACGGTGGCAATTACATGTCTATATGTATTTAGCAAAATACAGAAGTATACAATACAAAGGGGAAAATCACTACATAATTATAATCTATAATATGAAAAAGTGAATAAATAATAATGCATTGATATATTGGTTGTTTTTATAAAATTGAAATTTATTTGCCTTCAGTTCAGTTCGGTTCAGTCATTCAGTCATGTCCAACTCTTTGCAACCCCATGAACTGCAGCATGCCAAGCCTCCCTGTCCACCACAAACTCCCAGAGTTCACTGAGACTCACGTCCATAGAGTCAGTGATGCCATCCAGCCATCTCATCCTCTGTCGTCCCCTTCTCCTCCTGCCCCCAATCCCTCCCAACATCAGAGCCTTTTCCAATGAGTCAACTCTTCGCATGAGATGGCCAAAGTATTGGAGTTTCAGCTTTAGCATCAATCCCTCCAAAGAACACCTAGGACTGATCTCCTTTAGATAGGACTGGTTGGATCTCCTTGCAGTCCAAGGGACTCTGAAGAGTCTTCTCCAATGCCACAGTTCAAAAGCATCAATTCTCTGGCACTCAGCTTTCTTCACAGTCAAACTCTTATGTCCATACATGACCACTGGAAAAACCATAGCCTTGAATAGACGGACCTTTGATGGCAAAGTAATATCTCTGCTTTTGAATATTAACATATTCTAGGTTGGTCATAACTTTCCTTCCAAGGAGTAAGCATCTTTTAATTTCAGGGCTGCAATCACCATCTGCAGTGATTTTGGACCCCAAGAAAATAAAGTCTGACACTGTTCCCCATCTATTTGCCATGAAGTGATGGGACCAGATGCCATGATCTTAGTTTTCTGAATGTTGAACTTTAAGCCAACTTTTTCACTCTTCTCTTCCACTTTCATCAAGAGGCTTTTTAGCTCCTCTTCACTTTCTGCCATAAGGGTGGTATCATCTGTATATCTGAGGTTATTGATATTTCTCCTGGTAATCTTGATTCCAGCCTGTACTTCTTCTAGCCCAGCGTTTCTCATGATGTACTCTGCATATAAGTTAAACAAGAAAGGTGAGAATATACAGCCTTGACATACTCCTTTTCCTAATTGGAACCAGTATGTTGCTCCATGTCCAGTTCTAACTGTTGCTTCCTGACCTGCATATAGGTTTCTCAAGAGGCAGGTCAGGTGGTCTGGTATTCCCATCTCTTTCAGAATTTTCCACAGTTTATTGTGATCCACACAGTCAAAGGCTTTGGCATAGTCAATAAAGCAGATATATATGTTTTTCTGGAACTCTCTTGCTTTTTTGATGATCCAGTGGATGTTGGCAATTTGATTCTTGGCTCCTCTGCCTATCAAATAGTCAGTTTTCTCTTTGGCTTTTCATTATTTATCTCAGTTTTCTATTTTAAAAAGTAAGTTTACAATAATATAAATTGATCCAAACCATTGTACTTTTCTTATGGCCTCTTTCATCATTATTATTTTATTTAAGCATTTTAATAATTTAAATTTATTTGAAAATTGCATTTAAAGTATTTATAAAACCTGAGTAAATAGAACAAATGGTGAAATGCCATTCTCAAAAATAAAAGATATGTACATATAATTATTAATTACTCCAATATATATTACAAAGAATGTTTCCACTTTTTGGAAAAAAAACTCTGTACAATTAGGTATTTATTTTTTAGCCTGAAATTTTACAAACAATGTAAATAACACAGCAAATATTATTATTTTACAAAATAATGTTGGAAGGATATAAAGTACCATAAAGAATATATATGAGGTGAAAAGCAAGACGATCACTGCTGGCTTAACTTCTGGTGGTGGTGTGTCTGCTCTTTCTTTATAGTTCCAGGATGTATACTTTTAAGAAATTTTATACATTTGGTGTATAAACTCTGTCTCCACTTCTATAAACTCTCTTTTTTAGTCCAGTTGACTCATGATCCAGGATATTGTCAATATAATTATTAAAAGTTGATATCACAAATGGGAAAAACAAGTGACACTACATAAATATTATATATGCTCTTTGTTGTCTTCTATAATTACTTCCTCATTGTTAGCAAACACCTAAGGGATATAATACAACTGTTTACTATGATAAGAGAACAAATCGTATAGTGTTGAAGCACTGCCTACATTCAAAAAGACTAAATATTAGTATATAAATCTTTTCTTTCCTAGATACCATAAGTCAATTATTAGCTCTGAATAAAATAGTAATCATCATAACAAAATATAATGCTAAATAATTTGAAATAAAAATATTTAGTTTTTAAACATTTGAAGTAAGGGGACAGAAAATTGATATCACTGAAAAGTAGCAAGTTTTATGATGGCTTATGGGATTTAATTTAGACATGGTATGTGTGAATTTATTGAGGCAGGACAAAAATTTGACTACCATCCATCTAATTGAACAGTTCTCAAAAGTATGACACTCAGTACAACTTTATACCCTTAAAACTCATTGAGGACTCTCAAAACATTTTGTTTATTTAGGTTTTGTCTATAGTTATCTCCCATATTTAACATTAAAACATTAGTATAAATTTTTATTTATGAAAATTAAGAATAACAATAGTAAATTTAGTTATTGTGAATAATTGTCATAGTATAAACAACAGAAATTTATTAAAATAATTGTATTTTGTAAAACAAAGTAGTGAAAAGGGCAGCATTGTTTTATATTTTTGCAAATCTCTTTTATGTCTATCTTAATAGAAGCCAGAGAGATTCTCATATATGTTGCTGCATTCAAAATATTATTTTGGTTGAAGTATAATCCAATTAATTATTGATAGGTACTTGGTAAAGTTAAGAATGATTTGTAATTGAGGATGTTATTTGACTTTCACCAAATTTAACAAGTTCCTTAAAGTTGTTTGCAATATGGACTCTGAAACCATACCAATAAATTTTGGTACTCTTTTACATTAAAGTGTTCTGTCTTGTACTATGAGTAAATCATTTACCTAGGCATAGTTTTACAATGTCAGGCATTCTTTATTCTGAAAATATTGGTTCACTCATTATGCAAATATTCCAAATTTTGACACAGTATAAAATATGAAATATTCACCTTTGCTAATATCACTACATATTGCATCAAAGAAGTTTTTAAGTGTTTGAAGTTGCCAAGCTCACATTAGAAGATACAAGACTTCTAAATTCTAAGTTTTGTATTAAAGCTCAAAATTAATTATTGGTAATAAATACTGTCATTTGTTTTTCTTGAACTGTCAGTTTCACTTGCTCATTTTCTTAAAGTAACTGACAATTACCAAAGTCAAAATAATCATGTTTAAGCAAAACAATACTCCATAAAAAAGAAAAAAAATGACTATGTCAAATAAAAACTCAAAATACTGTTTTCTTCCTTGAGGCAATCAACATAATTCAGTACTCAATTTAAGTGCTTTATACATACTTCCTATTTGATCCCATTAAATAATGAAAATGCATAATTCTCTGTTAGAGATCTATCTTCACTTTTATTGGAGTTATAAGGCAGTGGAAAAAGCAATAACTACACATAGAGTTTAATGCCTCTGCTTTGACTCATGCTGAAATGATTGTGATATTATCTATTATAAATTTTGAGCCATCAGAGCAGGTGTTAACACAATGAAAGTGTGAAATTTCATCTTTGTATTACTAGGTAAAGAGTTTTATCCTTAAATTGCCTTGCAGATCCATAATGGTCCATGGACAATTGAGAATGCCTACTCTAATCCATTGCACTGATTGGATTATTAAAATAACTACTCTTCATGACCCCATGGGCTGCAGCACACCAGACTTCCCTGTCCTTCATCTCCCAAAGCTTGTTCAAATTCATGTCCATTGAGTCAGTGATGCCATCCAACTATCTCATCCTCTGTCGTCCCCTTCTCTTCCTGCCTTCAATATTTCCCAGCATCAGGGTTTTTTCTAATGAGTCAGCTCTTTGCATCAGGTGGCCAAAGTCCCGGAATTTCAGCTTCACATCAGTCCTTCCAGTGAATATTCAGGACCAATTTCCTTTAGGATTGACTGGTTTGAGCTCCTTGTAGCCCAAGGGTCTCTCAAGAGTCTTCTCTAACACTACAGTTCAAAATCATCAGTTCTTTGGTGCTCAGCCTTCTTTATGGTCCAATTCTCACAATCATACATGTCTTCTGGAAAAACCATAGCTTTGACTAGACAGAACTTTGCTGGCAAAGTAATGTCTCTGCTTTTTAATACACTGTCTAGTTTTCTCATAGCTTTTCTTCCAAGCAGCAAGAGTTTTTTAATTTCATGGCTGCAGTCATAACTAGTAAGGGACTTTAATCAACATACTTATATCAACAGACAATCATTCAGACAGAAAATCAATAAGGAAATAGTAGTTTGAATGATAGATCAGTTGGACTTAACAGAAATCTGCAGGACATTCTGTCCGAAAACAAAACATACATTCTTTTCAAGCACACACGGAATGTTATCATGATCAAGAACGGATCACATGCCAGGCCACAAAACAAGTCTCAACAAATTTTAAAAGATATAAATTATATCAAGCATTTTTTCTGATCACAGTGGTATGACACTAGAAATCAACCAGAATAAGAAAATAGGAAATGCACAAATACCTGAAGACTAAACTTCATGCTACTAAAAAGAATGGGTCAATGAAGAAATAAAAATAGGAATCAGAAAATACCTCAAGACAAACGAAAATACAAACACAAATTTCTAGAATCAGTGGGATGCAGTAAAATCAGTTAGGAAAGGTAAATTGATATTAATAAAGGCATACTATTAAACTATTTTCTCATTCCATACACAAAAATAAATTAAAAATGAATTAAAGACCTAAAGGTAAGACCAGAAATCATGGAACTAGCAGAAAGGCAGAGTACCCTTGACATAAATTGTAGCTATATTTTCTGGATCTGTCTCATAAGACAAAAGACAGAAACAAAAACAAAGAAATGAGACCTAATTACTCTCAAAAGCTTTTGCATAGCCAAAAAAAAAAAAAAAAAATCAACAAGAAAATGCAACCTAATGAGAAGGAAGAAATATTTGCAAATTATATGACACAAAGGTGTTAATAACCAAATAACAAAAACAGCCCATACAACTCAAGATCAAAAAACAAAACAATGCAATCAAGGAATGAACAGAAGTTCTGAATAGATATTTTTGAAGGGAGATATATAGATCGCCAACCAACATATGGAAAGATTTCAATATTGCTAATCGTCAGAGAAACTCAAATAAAAATCACAATGAGATACCCACTCATACCTGTCAGAATGGCTATCAACAGAAGTCTACAGTGGAGAAAAGGGAATCCTATTACACTCTTGGTGGCAATATAAATTGGTGAGGCACTATGGAAAACATTATGCAGGTTCCTCAAAAAGCTAAAACTAGAACTACCATATGATCCAGCAATACCACTCCTAGGTGTATATCCAAAGAAAACAAAAACATCAGTTTGAAAGTACACATTCACCCAATGTTCATATCAGCATTGTTTACAAAAATGAAGATACAGAAGCAAACTAAGAGTCCATCAACAGGTGAATGGATAAAAAAAGATGTATTTTATTTACTTCTCTATCTATCTATAACATACATAACCTAGCTACAGACTTACACAGAGACACACACACACGATGGAGTATTACTCAGCCATAAAAAAGAATGAAATTTTGCCATTTGCAACAACATGGATGGATCTGGAAGGAATCGTGTATAGTAAAATAATCAGACAGAGAAAGACAAACACTACATATTATTCACTTACATATGGAATTTAAAAAAATAAATGAATGAATATAATAAAACAGAAGGAGATTCATGATACAGAGAGCAAAGTAGTAGTTACCAGAGGAGACAGGGAAGAGGAAAGGGTAATATAAACATAGAGTATTAAGAGGTATAGTGTACTATGCATAAAATAAATAAGATACACGGATATATCATTAAGCATAGGGAATACAGACCACAGTCTTGTGGTGAAGGGGCTTGCATAACTCAAAGAAAACATGAACCACACCATGCTGGGCCACCAAGATGGACAGGTTATAGTGATGAGTTTTAACAAAACATGATCCACTAGAGGAGGAAATGGCAACCCATTCCAGTATCCTTTCCTGGAGAAACCCACGAACAGCATGAAAAAGCAAAAAGATACGAGGCTGGAAGACAAGCCCCTAGGTTGGAAGGTGTCCAATATGCTATTGGGATAGAGAGGATGGCAATTATAAATAACTCCAGAAAGAATAAAGTGGCTGGGCCAAAAAGGAAATGACGCTCTGTTGTGGATGTGTCTGGTGTTGAAAGTAAAGTTCATTGCTGTAAAGAACAATATTACATAGAAACCTAAAATGTTAGGTGCATGAATCAGTGTAAATTAGACATGGTCAGGCAGGAGATGGCAGGACTGAACATCGACATTTTAGGAATCAGTGTACTAAAATGGATGGGAATGGGCAGATTTAATTCAGATGACAATTACACCTACTACTGTGGGCAAGGAATCCTTAGAAAACATGAAGTAGATCTCATAGTCAACAAAAGAGTCTTAAATGCAGTACTTGTGTGCAATCTCTAAAATGACAGAATGATTTTGATTCATTTGCAAGGCAAATCTTTTAACATCCCAGTAAACCAAGTCTATGCCCCAACCACTGATGTCAAAGAAGCTGAAGTTAACCAATTCTATAAAGACATATAACACCTTCTAGAACTAACATCAAAAAGGATGTCCTTTTCATTATAGGAGATAGGAATGCAAAAGTAGGCAGTCAAGAGGTACCTGGAATAAAAAGCAAGTTTAGCCTTGAAGTACAAAATGAAGCACAGCAAACACTAACAGTTTTATCAAGATAACATAACAATAAAAGCAAATACATTTTTCCAAAAACCAAAGAGACGACTCTACACATGGATATCACTAGATGATCAATACTGAAATCAGACTGACTATATTTTTTGCATACAAAGATGGAGAAGCTCTATACAGTCATTAAATACAGGACCTGGAGCTGACTGTGGCTCAGATCATGAACTCCTTATTGCAAAATTCAGGCTTAAATTGAAGAAAGTAGAGAAAACAATAAAATCCCTTATAATTATACAGTGGAGCTGATAAAGACTCAAGAGATTAGATCTGGTAGAAAGAGTGCCTGAAGAACTATGGATGGAAGTTCATAACATTGTACAGGAGGCACTGACCACAAGCATCCCCCCAAAAAAAGAAATGCAAAAGGGCAAAATGGTTGTCTGAGGAGGCCTTGCAAATATCTGCAAAGAGAAGAGGCGCAAAAGGCTGACAGGAAAGGGAAAGATATACCCATTTGAAAGCAGAGTTCCAGAGAACAGCAAGGAGAGATAAGAAAGCCTTCTTAAGAGAACACGTGTATACCTGTGGCGGATTCATGTTGATGTATGGCAAAACCAATACAATATTGTAATATTGTAAATTACTTTACATTAACTTCCAATGAAAATAAATAAATTTATATTAAAAAAAAGAGAACAAAGAAATAGAGGAAAACAATAGAATTAGAAAGACCAGAGATCTCTTCAAGAAAATTGGGGCTATCAAGGGTACATTTCATGCAAGGATGGGCATGATAAGGGACAGAAATGAGAAAGACCTAACAGAAACAGAAGAGATTAAGAAGAGGTGGTAAGAATACACAGATGAACTATACAAGAAATGTCTTAATGACCCAGTTAACCATAATGGTATGATCACTCACCTAGAGCCAGACATCCTGGAGGGTGAAGTCAAGTGGGCCTTAGGAAGTGTTACTACAAACAAAGCTAGCGGAGGTCATGGAATTCCAGCTGAGCTATTTCAAATCCTAAAGGATGATGCTGTTAAAGTGCTGCACTCAATATGTCAGCAAATTTGGAAAAATCACCAATTGCCATAGGACTGGAAAAGTCAGTTTTCAATCCAATCAAAAGAAGGGCAATACTTAAGCTTGTTCAAACTATTGTACAGTTGTGTTCGTTTCACACGCTAGTAAACTTATGCTCAGAATCCTTAAAGCTAAGTTTCAGCAGTACATGAACCAAGAATTTCCAGTTGGGCAAGCTGGGTTTTGAAGAGGCAAGGGAAGCAGAAATCAAATTGCCAACATTAGTCAGATCATGGAGAAAGAAAAATGTCTACTTCTGTTTCATTGACTGTGCTAATGACTATGACTGTGTGGGTCATAACAAACTGGAAAATTCTTAAAGTGATGGGAGTACCAGACCACCTTACCTGTCTCCTAAAACACTTGTATGTGGGTTAAGAAGCAACAGAATCAGATGTTGATGAACAACTGACTGGTAAAACTAGGAAAGGATTATGACAAGGATGTATATTATCACCCTGCTTATCTAACTTCTATGCAGATTACATCAATCAAAATGCTTGGCTGGATGAATTACAAGTTGGAATCATGATTGCCAAGAGAAATACCAACAGCCTCAGATATGCAGATAATACCACTCTGATAGCAGATCATGTAAAGGAACTAAAGAGACTCTTGATGAGAATGAAACAGAAGAGTGAAAAAGCTTGCTTAAAACAACATTAAAAAACCTAAGACCGTGGCATCTGGTCCCATTAATTCATGGCAAATAGAAAGGAAAAAATTGGAAGCAGTGATAGATTTTGTTTTCTTAGGCTCCAGAATTACTGTGGATGGTGACTGCACCCAGGAAGTTAAAAGATGCTTGCTCTTTGGAAGGAAAGCTGTAACAAACCTAGACAGCATTTCTTAAAAAGAGAGAAGTCATTTGGCCAACAAAGCCGTGTATAGTCAAAGCCATAGTTTTTCCAGTAGTCATATATGGATATAAGAGTTGGTCCATAAAGAAGGCTGAGCACTGAAGAATTGATGCTTTCAAATTGTGGCGCTGGAGAAGACTCTTGAGAGTCCTTTGGACTGCAAGAAGGTAAAATCAGTCAATCCTAAAGGAAATCAACCCTGAATATGCATTGGAAGGACTGTTGCTGAAGCTGAGGCCCTCATACTTCAGCCACCTGATGCAAAGAGCTTACTCATTGGAAAAGACCCCGATGCTGGGAAAGATTGAAGACAAAGGTGGAGCAAAAAGGGGCAAAAGAAGAGATGGCCAGATAGCATTACCAACTCAATGATCATGAACTTGGCAAACTCAAGAAGATAGAGTACAGAGAACCCTGGAATGCTACAGTTCACGAAGTTCTCAAAGAGTCAAACACAATTTAGCAACTGAACAACAATAATGCACGGTACTGGATGCTTGGGGCTGGTGCACTGGGATGACCCAGAGGGAGGGTAGGGGAGGGAGGAGGGAGGAGGGTTCAGGATGGGGAATGCGGGTATACCTGTGGCGGATTCATTTTGATATTTGGCAAAACTAATACAATATTGTAAAGTTTAAAAATAAAATAAAATTAAAAAAAATAATAGTGAATATAGTCAATATTTCAAAATTTTAAGTATTGTACAATCTATATAAATATCAAGTCACTCTTCTTTAACCTGACACTAAAACAGTATTGTAAATCAACTACATTTTGGTTTAAAAAAGTAGTATAAGCATACAATGAAAAATCATTCAGTAAGAAAAAGGAAGAAATTTATTATATATGCTACAACATGTATTAACTTAAAACATTAATTAAAGAAGCAACATATGGTATGATTCTTTCATATGAAACATACAGGAAGAGAGAGAGAGATCAGAGATCAGTCGCTCAGTCGTGTCCGATTCTTTGTGACCCCATGAATCGCAGCACGCCAGGCCTCCCTGTCCATCACCAACTCCTGGAGTTCACTGAGACTCATGTCCATCGAGTCAGTGATGCCATCCAGCCATCTCATCCTCTGTTGTCCCGTTCTCCTCCTGCCCCCAATCCCTCCCAGCATCAGAGTCTTTTCCAATGAGTCAACTCTTCGCATGAGGTGGCCAAAGTACTGGAGTTTCAGCTTTAGCATCAGTCCTTCCAAAGAAATCCCAGGGCTGATCTCCTTCAGAATGGACTGGTTGGATCTCCTTGCAGTCCAAGGGACTCTCAAGAGTCTTCTCCAACACCACAGTTCAAAAGCATCAATTCTTCGGCACTCAGCCTTCTTCACAGTCCAGCTCTCACATCCATACATGACCACAAGAAAAACCATAGCCTTGACTAGAAGAACCTTTGTTGGCAAAGTAATGTCTCTGCTGTTCAATATGCTATCTAGGTTGGTCATAAATTTCCTTCCAAGGAGTAAGCGTCTTTTAATTTCGAGACACAAAGCAGACAAGTGTTTTCCAAGGTCTTTGAGAGGGATTAGAGGTTGACTGCCTCTAGGGGTGGGAGAAGGCAAAGGCACCCCACTCCAGTATTGTTAGCCGGAAAATGCCATGGATGGAGGAGCCTGGTAGGCTGCAGTCCATGGGGTCGCTAAGAGTCATACACGACTGAGCGACTTCACTTTCACTTTCCATTTTCATGCACTGGAGAAGGAAATGGCAACCCACTCCAGTGTTCTTGCCTGGAGAATCCCATGGACGGAGAAGCCTGGTAGGCTGCAGTCCATGGGGTCGCGCAGAGTCGAACATGACTGAAGCAATTTAGCAGCAGCAGCCTCTAGGGGCAGGAGGATAATTTTTGGAGTGAGGGATATGCTCTAAAATTAGGTCATGGTAAATCTTGCACAACTCTATAAATTTAGTAAAAATATTTTAACTGTATACCTTAAATGGGTAAATGTTGTGTTCCTTAAATTATCCCACAAAAATCTGTAAATAAAACTGACTTTTCAAAGTCTGGATGACTCAGGAATCATTTTAAAATAGGTTTTCGTAACATTTCCATATTAAGAGAACTTATCCAAAATAGTTTTTATTTCTTTAATTTAGTGACCTCAATTGTCATTATGAATATAATGCAAAATAAATAATCTAGAGATCTTATAAATTAAAATTCTAAAAAACTTTCACTTATGTGATTTAATTTATAAACTTTCCCAAACCTGATCCATTATCTCCTTCTTTTATAAAAACAAACAAAAATCCAAAAAACAATATAAGACTCAATAGTGGTGATTTCACCAAGGTCATAGATTCTAAGGGTTATTTAGAATCTGAACCTAACACCAAGTTTATTTGTATTTGTACTCAAAATCCTATTTACACTACAGAACTAAATTTCTCAAAAAATAAAGGAGGTAAAGAAGTAAAGAAGGCAGTATTTCAGTGAAATTCCTTTTACCTCTTTCTGATTTCCCAAAATACCATTTACTGTTTTGTTTATGTTCTTTTTAAATAGGATTTATCAATATTTCTTATTTATAAAAGTTGTACAAATTGTTATACAAATTGCTTGAAAAATATGGAAAAGAGATTAGTGGCTCAAGAGTCCCTTGGACAGCAAGGAAATCAAACCAGTCAATCCTAAAGGAAATCAATCCTGAATAGTCACTGGAAAGACAGAAGCTGAAGCTGAAGCTCCAATATTTTGGCCACCTGATGCGAAGATCATTGTAAAAGATCCTGATGCTGGGAAAGACTGCAGACAGGAGGGGGAGGGGGCAACAGAGGATGTGATGGTCGGATGGCATCACAGACTCAGTGGACATGAGTTTGAGCAAGCTCCAGGAGATAGTGAAAGACAGAGAAGCATGGCATGCTGCAGTTCATGGGGTCGCAAAGAGTTGGACATGACTTAGCGACTGAGCAACAACAAAAAAGTTATACAAATTTTTTGAAAATATGAGTAAAGGCACAAAAGAAAAGAAAAAAAAATTGGTCTAATCACAAAACCATACTTCATGAAATTTAAGCAGCTTTAATGTTGACAGCTTTGTGATTTTACCAGAAGGTGCTAAGGAAGATTTTCACACATCTATGTCATGACTCCAACTGGCTGGCTATGATTATAAAAATCCCATTAAATATAAAATGCATCCATGATTTAGAGAGGTTAAAATATGCATTTCATAGACTTTTCTGTAGATTTATTTCCTGGTCTCACATTTCTCTTTCTCTTTAGATACTTATAAATATGTACGTACATAAACATCAAAATACAAACATACAGTATACATTTCATAAATATTTTCCCTTGTATTATATATGTATAATATTTCATTGTTAGGTGTATTATAATAAATCTAACCTTTCTGCAAATTTAAGAAATTTGGAGACTGTCTTCCTTCATCCTTATTAAAATTACACTCAAACATATATCTTTGAGCAAAATATTTTCATACATTTTCAGTCACTGAAGAATGAATTGTTAGAATTACTTGATCAAAGGCAAAAATTGTTTATGACTTTTGATACAAAATCCTATTTTTCATTGAAAACCTTTGAACTGAAATATAAACTAATATGACTAAGCAAGAGATTCCAGAAGGCTTTTATCTGTATGTCTATTATGGGTATATACAAACTATTTCATTGTTACATAGAAATATACAATATTGCATATGTAAACTGTAGAAGAATGTTTTCTTTTTGCCTGCATGCTTAAAATTATTAGAAATCATGTATATATAGTTTTCATTTTTTAAAAAATTTTCAATTTGATTTCCAGCCAACCCCTCTGTCTCTCTCTAAACATACCCATACAAGCACACACACATACACATACACTAGCAGGAAGAGAAACACTAAGCAAACAGTAAAAGTCAATGCATGTAAGAATCTTATATTTACTGTTAAATATGTATTGTGAGTGAGTGAAAGTTGCTCAGTCCTGTCTGACTATTTGCAATCCCATGGACTGTACCCCGTCAGACCCCTCTGTCCATGGGATTCTTCAGGCAAGAATATGGAGGGGTTGGCCACACCCTTCTCCATGGGATATTTCCAATCCAGTGATCAAACTTGCATTTTCCGCATTGCTGGCGGATTCTTTACCATCTGAGCTACCAGGAAAGCCCAGCTATGTATTTGTACATAGATATTTATGGAATTTTATAAACATTACAGAAAACAAAGAAAGTGTTTAAAGTATATTTAATAATCTTCCTAAATTATTAACATGGTAATCATATTGTGCAACTTAAATAATCAATTCCACATCTTCATTCTTTGGATTCTTATTACATTCCAATATTTTACATATTGGGCTTCCCTGGTGACTCAGTGGTAAAGAATCCATCTGCCAGTGCAGGAGCCACAGGAGACACAGGTTGGATCCCTGAATTTGGAAGATCCTCTGGAGAAGGAATGGCAACCCATTCCAGTATTCTTGCCCGGAAAAGAATTCCCTAGACAGAGGACCCTGTCATGCTACAGTCCATGGGATCGCAAGGAGTCAAACACAACTTAGCAACTAAACAACAACAAAAATTTACATATTTTGGGTATCATGATGAATGACATAAATTATTCTTTTGGAGAGTTATTGTGAGGAGAAATTGCTAAAAAATTTTTTTTAATGTTTACATGTTTTACAAATGTTTTTAATTTATGTTTTAAAAATATTTTTTATTTATTTAGTACTAGGTGCTATGAGAAAAATGAAAGACTGGAGGTAAATGAAATTGGAGTGGTTGACAAGGGGATGATCATATAGAAACAACTGAGAGGTTCTTTGTTTTGTTTTGCTTTGTTTTCTATAACTAACCCATTGGAAGTTTTTAGCAGGGGGATGACTGCTTCACATGTTACAATCAGGACCCAGGCTGCCTTACGGGGCAGGAGTGGAGAGTAGAGGGCCAATAGTTCAGAGGCTGGTGGTGGTCTCAGTAACGTGACAGTGGCTGGTGTTTAGACTTTATTAGTATAAGATGGAGAGACATAACCAGAGAGGCTTGGGGGGTGGAACCAATAGGACATACTGTTTGTGGTTACAATTCTAACCAAAATTTTCCATGGTTCCTTGTAAGCTTCAAGATGCAGCATATTGTGCTGCACAAGCACACTTTATTATCTATCCTAATGAAATTTCAGGCTCCATTTTGCCCTATTCCCAATGTATTTTCCTATTTCCCAAGAATTGTTTACTTGAGCACACAATCTTTTTCTCAGTTAATACCTAATGACTTGTTTCCACTGCCCTCGATGTCCTTTAAGAAACTGCAAATTACTATCACCTCTTAGAAATCTAATAATTCTGCTAAAATCTCCTATAGGGTCACCATCTCTGGGCTTGCCATTATCCTCCCCATGCCTGTATTAGAGCAATAATCATACAATACTATTTACACACTAAAATCTGTAAGGTTACTGTATAATTTGCCCTACAAACCAGGACACTTTTCAGAATGGAAAGAGTTGTTATCAATAATTATACCAAGACAAGCATAAACCAGTGTTGTTTCACCTAAACTTCATAAACCATAAATATGTTAAGATAGTCATGATAGCATAAATTTTAAAACATTTATTAAGTGTTGTCACTTCATAAGCTGACATAGCTTGTCATTGATCAGTTACAGATATAAATTCAGAACTATCAGAAATAGATTGTTTCCTTTCCATATAAAAATTAAGTATTTGCCAAAAAACCTTATGCCCAGAGTATTTGGTAAAAGGATTATGACTAAATCTATCAATCATTTTGTGTTGGTAATTAATATTCTTTTTGTACATATAATATTTATAAAGTAATAGAATAAATTTTACATGTATAATTATAACAATTATATAGTCATAGTTTCTTAGTTTTTTTTTAAATGGTAGACTCTTTTTCTCATCACAGATAACATCTTCTTTAAAAATGTGAAACTAGAAATATATTATGAATTAGTTAAAAAAAGAGGGCCCACTTTTTTAATTGCTTCCCATTGGAGCCACGGTAAAGACATGCAATGATGGAAGGGAACATCTGACACACTCAAAACCAGAGTCCTGAGTTAAACAAATCTTATGAGAAATCTTATTATTTATGCATCGTATATCTATTAATTAATTTATACATTAAACCATGTTCCAGCAGAAGACTTACATTTGAAAAAGATAAAAACATGTAAAAATAATATATATCTAATTTGTGGCCCTGGCAATAGCCCAACTTAAAATAACTTACAGAATAAATCACATAAATTGTTTTTAGAGTTGGATATTTGCAGATATTTGTTAGTGCTAATGGTTTTGCATGTCTGTATGTGTATAGTGTGTATAAGTGTTTGCATGCTAGTCAACCTGAGATTGACAATATATTATGCACAGTATTGTCATATTTGACTCACATATATGTTTATTATATCAAGGACTTAATAAACTTCTACTTGAAGTGAAAGATCTTGGGTTATAAATAAATTATTATTTTTAATAATTATAGTAATATATTAAATAAATATTTATTGTATTGAATTGATTCTAGAAAGAAAAACAAAAGCAGTGTCATAATTTATAATCATTTTGTTTAGGGCAAATCTGAAGTAGGCTAACATCTTACATATTTCTCTTGGTATGGTAAAGAATTAAAAAAGTACCAAGTAAGTGGTAATAATCCTGATCCTGCAGATTATTTCTAAAATAAGTAAAAAATAAGTGATAAAAATTTCAAAGTATTTATCTGTGTTCCCAGATTCTCCAACTTTATGGATTTTCTAGTGGTTGAAGATAAAAATTTTAAGTTTTAAGTTATCAAAAATGTATAAACCATATTTATCCCTAATGAGTATAACTAAAAGGTACATCATTCTATGATAAACTTTCTTGATTTATTTAATCAAGAAATATATCATGAATGACAGAATCAAATACTTCCATGTATTTTATTGGACATGTCTCTTGGTATTACACTTGATTATATTAATATTTATCTCATAATAATTTAATTAAGTTGCCAGAAAAGTGTCATATGCTTAAGTTACATGAATTTATTATAATTATACAAAAATTACTAGAAAAATACTAAAGGCAATTTTTTTAACCTTTAAAAGCAGTTGCTTTTCCAAGGACTTCAAATAATATCAATGTTAAATGGTGGCTTTATTCATGCACTGGGAGAAAAGAAAAGTTGTCATGTGTAATTGATTCAAGATTCTGGTTGATTATACTATTGCTAGGTTTAATTATATACATATGAGTAAAATTACTGGAAAATATTCTCTATAGAATGTGTGAAAAATTCTTCATTGCAATGGGTCTATTGTTTATGTTGCATAAATTCATGTTGAGGAAAAGTAATAAACCAACATTTTCAAAAAGAGTGCAATAATATAAACATTTTACATAGCTCATCTAATTTTTATCAGTTTATTTTAAAGAAATGGTTTTTCTAAAATCCATAATTTGTATAATAAACATAGTAGGCAAGTTCTGTGTGTATATAAACCAGAGTTGTTTGCTTGGAACTTGATAGCTCTGAGTGTTGCAGGGGTAGTAGCCACATGGAACACTTTGCACCTATGAGTCCCAGAACTTGAACTGGGAGCAGAAGTGGCTGCTGCCTCTGGTGTGCGCCACATAGGGATGGGAAAAATCTTTTCGTCCTGTTGCTCTGAGGAGAAGACTTATCACCACACTTAAATCCTTAGACTCTGGTTTTTAAGATTCTTAAAAAATATATACTATATATTGTTTCCTTCATGTTTTATGCTGTATTTTCCTTTGTCATCTCAATTTGGGCTGAGTTTTGATTAAAGAAATGATGGAAACCTTGTTACATAGTATGATAGATGATTTACTTTCTACTTGAAATATTGTGTATGCACATACATATATATGAGAGAGAAAGAGGGAGAGAAATGTGATTTGGACAGGAAACATTGGCTTAGTCTACCATCATTATTTACCTGTTGCTACAGACATAGATTGGGATTCCCCAGTGGCTCAGCAATAATAGAATCTGCCTGCATTGCAGGAGATGCAATTTTGATCCCTAGGTCAGAACAATCCTCTGCAAGAGGTCATGGCAACCCACTCCAGTATTCTGGCCTGGAGAATCCTATGGACAAAGGAGATTGGCAGGCTACAGTCCACAGGACTACAGAGAGTCAGACATGACTGAAGCAGCTGAGCATACATACCTGCACAGACATGGACACATAGTTTAGCTACATAAACACAAACATACACACATTCACATGTAGATGTGAATAATCAAAGACATTTATAGAGTAATATCTGTCAATAACATTTATCAATTACTAGCACATCATCAACAGAAAGAATTTCCTTAAGTGCCCAATGTGTTGACTGGTGAAGCTCCAGTTATTTCTCCTGTCTATACAGTAAATTACACTGTTAATAAAATGAATTGTTTAAAATTTTTACCAACAAATACATACTGGATCTCTACATAAGAGCCTCAATAACAAAAATTAAATTTTACACTTTCAAGGTAATTATAATTAAGCTTTATAAATAAAAACTTGCCTATAAAAAGTAAGTATGATAAAGGAGGTTTACCACTGAATTTCCAATCAGCGCTACTAAGGAATCT
Organism: Bos indicus; assembly: GCF_029378745.1. Taxonomy (NCBI): domain Eukaryota; kingdom Metazoa; phylum Chordata; class Mammalia; order Artiodactyla; family Bovidae; genus Bos; species Bos indicus. The sequence goes on along the minus strand of NC_091776.1, from coordinate 21,050,321 downwards.
TTTGAAGGGCTTGAAATTTGGTAGCAAAGAGAGAAAGAGTATCTCCTTAGAATGTGAAGGACTTGAGCTAGATGAATCTATAGCAGTGAGTGTTTGAGATATTTTTTCAATGACTATATGAAAACAGTACATTAGTAAACTATCTCTTTATTAGTAAGGTCTAATTTTGATTATAATACAGTGTCCCCCAATCTTAAAATACGGAATGGTCAGGTCAAAAATTATGTTCATGCCTGCTTGTATATATATTCAAGGCAACTGGCACTCAAGAAGCTGTGTGACTTTCCCAGTGTGGAACAGCCACCCTCTTCTCTGGAAGCCACCAAGCATCTAAGAAGCAGAGTAGCATAGAGGTTGAGAGCATAGACTTTGGAGCCAGCCTCCTGAGTTAGAATTTCTGTGTCTCCCTCATAAACTGGAGGCATCCCTGTGAGTTACTTAAACGCTGTGACTCAGTTTTCTCACAAGGGAAAGGCACTAAGAGTGCCTAATCACAGGGTTGTAATAAGGAATAAATACTATGAATTAATATATGCAAAACAGTACAATATATGTGATTTTACTATAATTAGCTAATGAGACCTACATCTCAGGCCCAGATGATAGTCTACTTTAATACTACTCCTACTACATTATTGCATTTTTACTTCCTCTGAATTATGAGTAGTCAATCCTCAGTTCCTTGGTCTTAGTGAAAGTGTATATCTGATAGGTCCCTTCTCTTCTTAAAAGATATTACTCTCAATGTATACCTCACTCCCTTAGTTCCTCGTAACCCTAAGTTTGTTATCTGTGACTCTATTTCTGCTTTGTAATTTCATTTTTACCTTTTTTCCCCCCTTTCACAGAAATATCATATTTGTCTTTCTCTGATTTTCTTTGCTCAGTATGACAATCTCTAGGCCCATCCATGTGCTGCAAAATGACATATACAAACTATTATATCCTTCTCCGATATATAAAATATATAACTAATAAGGACCTACTGTATAGCACAGAGAACTCTACTCAATAATCTCTAATGGCCTATATAGGTAAAGAATATTAGAAAGACTCAATGTATGTATAATATACGGCTAATTCACTGCTATACACCAAAAACTGATGCAACACTGTAAATCAACTATACTCCAATAAATTTTTTTTTAAAAAAAGATTTTGCCCCCACTGACAACGAGTCTACATCTTTTCTTCCATTAATCTTGAACACTTGTTTCATTGTTGTTGTTGTTGTTTTCTACCCTTGACCTAGAACATGTGCACTGTGTTTGTTTGTTTCTACCCATAGCTTCCCAGGTGGTGCTAGTGGTAAAGAACCTGCCTACCAATGCAGGAGACATAAGACACAAAGGTTCAACCCCTGAGTCAGTGAGACCCCTTGGAGAAGGAAATGACAACCTATTCCAGTATTCTTGTCTGAAAATTCCCATCGACAGAGGTGCCTGGCAGACTACAGTCCAAAGAGTTGCAAAGACTTGGACACAACTGAGCACCCTTGACTCCTCCCACTTCCTTTCTACTGCTTCAGCAACTTCTTACTCGTTCCCAATCTGCATGTTATCACCTCCACCATGCCTTCTTTAATCCATCTGATCCACGTGGGTCTTCTTTGGGTGCTAGTATTTTGCATTCTTATAAGTCTGCTTGCAAGTCATACAAATTTCCAGTGTACTTTTTTGGCTTTTTCTACAATACTGTAAACTTGTTCAAGGCTTAGGCTCTTTTTATTTGAAGTGTGTGTGTATGTGCGCGCACATGTGTCTGTGTGTGTGTATTTTATGACAAATTCCTGTAAGGGCTTAGCACAGACTTGGTTTTTATCGTAATTCTTTTATCTCTGTATTTATGTGTTTTACTTGCTGAAAACATAACCTCAAGGAGAATAAAGCGACTTGTTCCATAGACAGCTGCCGCATGAATACAGTGTAATCTTAGCTTGTGCTATATAGTGAAGTTAATGGTGTTTGGAGTCAAAGGACCTAGCTGTACCATTTATTAAATATATAACGTTGTAAATATCCCTTAAACTTTTGGTTGGTTAGTTTTCTGTGATTGTGGTTTTCAGTCTGTCTGCCCTCTGATGGAAAAGGATAAGAGGCTTATGGACGCTTCCTTATGGGGTAGACTGACTGAGGGGGAAACTGGGTCTTGTTCTGATGGGCGGGGCCATGCTCAGTAAATCTTTAATCCAATTTTCTGTTGATGGGTGGGCCTGTGTTCCCTTCTGCTATTTACCTGGGGCCAAACTAAGGTGGAGGTAATGAGGATAATGGTGACCTCACTCAAAAGACCCCATGCATGCCCTGCTACAGTTCATGCCCCCAACTCCACACTTTCACAGTCAAGTCTCCTGTGAGATCACTGTTCCTTTCTCCTGGGTTCTGGTATAGAGGTTCTGTTGTGCCCTCCAAGAGTCTATTCTCCATGGTGGGGTCCTCCTCCTAGAGGATGTATGCAATACCCACACCCAGAGGCTCTGTCCCTGAGGCAGGCCACTGCCGACCCGTACCTCCACAGGAGACATTCAAACACAGTTCTGTCTCAGTCTCTGTAGGGTCCCTGGGTCCTGGTGTGCACAAAGTTTGTTTGAGCCCTTTAAGAGTCTCTGGTGGGAATGGGGTTTGATTCTAAATGCGAATTTGCCCCTCCTACCATCTTGCTGGAACTTCTCCTTTGCTCTTGGACGTGGGGCATCCCCTCACAGCTGTTCCAGTGCCTACCGTCTTACTGGGGTTTCTCTGACCTTGGACATAGGGTATCTCAGAATCACAATCACAGAAAACTAACCAATCTAATTACATGGACCACAGCCTTGTCTAACTCAATGAAACTATGAGCCACATCATGTAGGGACACCCAAGACGGATGGGTCATGGTGGAGAGTTCTGACAAAATGTGGTCCACTGGAGAAGGGAATGGCAAATTACTTCAGTATTCTTGCCTTGAGAACCCCATGGACAGTATGAAAAGGCAAAAAGATAGGACACTGAAAGAGGAACTCCCCAGGTTTGTAGGTGCCCAATATGCTACTGGAGATCAGTGGAGAAATAATTCCAAAAGGAATGAAGAGATGGAGACAAAGCAAAAACACCACCCAGTTGTGGATGTGACTGGTGATGGAAGCAGGGTTCAATGCTGTAAAGAGCAATATTGAAAAGGAACCTGGAATGAGATAGGTCCATGAATCAAGGCAAATTGGAAGTGGTCAAACAGGAAATAGCAAGTGTGAACACTGACATTTTAGGAATCAGCAAACTAAAATGGACTGGAATGGGTGGATTTAACTCACATGACCACTATATCTACTACTGTGGGCAAGAATCACTTAGAAGAAATGGAGTACTCATCATAGTCAACAAAAGAGTCCTAAATGCACTACTTGGGTGCAGTCTCAAAAACGACAGAATGATCTCTGTTTGTTTCCAAGGCAAACCATTCAATATCATGGTAATCCAAGTCTATATCCCGACCAGTAATGCTGAAGAAGCTGAAGTTGAACTGGTCTATGAAGACCTACAATACCTTCTAGAATTAACAACCCCGAAAGATGTCCTTTTCATTATAGGGGACTGGAATGAAAAAGTAGGAAGTCAAGAAACACCTGGAGTAACAGGCAAATTTGGCCTTGGAGTACAGAATGAAGCAGGGCAAAGGATAATAGAGTTCTGCCAAGAGAATGCACTGGTCATAGCAAACACCCTCTCCCAACAACACAAGAGAAGACTCTACACACGGACATCACCAAATGGCCAACACTGAAATAAGATTGATTATATTCTTTGCATCAAAGTATTGAGAAGCTGTATACAGTCAGCAAAAACAAGACTGGGAGCTGACTGTGGTTCAGACCATGAACTCCTTATTGCCAAATTCAGACTTAAATTGAATGAAGTAGGGAAAACCACTAGACCGTTCAGGTATGACCTAGATCAAATCCCTTATGATTTTACAGTGGAAGTGAGAAATAGATTTAAGGTATTAGATGTGATAGACAGAGTGCCTGATAAACTATGGAGGGAGGTTCATGACACTGTACAAGAGACAAGGACCAAGACAACCTACAAGAAAAAGAAATGCAAAAAAGCAAAATGGCTGTCTCAGGAGGACTTACAAATAGCTGTGAAAGAAAGGAAGCAAAAAGCAAAGGAGAAAAGGAAAGATATACCCATTTGAATGCAGAGTTCCAAAGAATAGCAAGGAGAGATAAGAAAGCCTTCCTCAGTGAGCAATGCAAAGAAATAGAGGAAAACAACAGAATGGGAAAGACTAGAGATCTCTTCAAGAAAATTAAAGATACCTAGAGAACATTTCATGCAAAGATGGGCACAATAAAGGACAGAAATGGTAGGGACCTAACAGAAGCAAGATATTAAGAAGAGGTGGCAAGAATACACAGAAGAACTGTACAAAAAAGATCTTCAGGACCCAGATAATCACGATGGTGTGATCACTCAACTAGAGCCAGACATCCTGGAATGTAAAGTCAAGTGGGCCTTAGGAAGCATCACTATGAACAAAGCTAGTGGAGGTGATGGAATACCAGTTGAGCTATTTCAAATCCTGAAAGATGACACTGTGAAAGTGCTGCACTCAGTATGCCAACAAATTTGGAAAACTCAGCAGTGGCCACGGGACTGGAAAAGGTCAGTTTTCACTAAAATCCCAAAGAAAGGCAATGCCAAAGAATGCTCAAACTACCACACAATTGCACTCATCTCACACGCTAGAAAAGTAATGCTCAAAATTCTCCAAGCCAGGCTTCGGCAATATGTGAACTATGAACTTCCAGATGTTGAAGTTGGTTTTAGAAAAGGCAGAGGAACAAGAGATCAAATTGCCAACATCCACTGGATCATGGAAAAAGCTAGAGAGTTCCAGAAAAACATCTATTTCTGCTTTATTGACTACACCAAAGCCTTTGACTGTGTGGATCATAATAAACCGTGGAAAATTCTGAAAGAGATGGAAATACCAGACCACCTGATCTGCCTCTTGAAAAACCTGTATGCAGGTCAGGAAGCTACAGTTAGAACTGGACATGGAACAACAGACTGGTTCCAAATAGGAAAAGGAGTACGTCAAGGCTGTATATTGTCACCCTCCTTATTTAACTTACATGCAGAGTACATCATGAGAAAAGCTGGGCTGGAAGAAGCACAAGCTGGAATCAAGATTTCCGGGAGAAATATCAATAACCTCAGATATGCAGATGACCCCACCCTTATGGCAGAAAGTGAAGAGGAACTAAAGAGCCTCTTGATGAAGGTGAAAGAGGAGAGTGAAAAAGTTGGCTTAAAGCTCAACATTCAGAAAATGAAGATCATGGCATCTCATCCCATTACTTCATGGCAAATAGATGGGAAACAGTGGAAACAGTGGCTGAATTTATTTTTCTGGGCTCCAAAATCACTGCAGATGGTGATTGCAGCTATGAAATTAAAAGATGCTTACTCTTTGGAATGAAAGTTTTGACCAACCTATACAGCATATTAAAAAGCAGAGACATTACTTAGCCAACAAAGGTTCGCCTAGTTAAGGCTATGATTTTTCCAGTGGTCATGTATGGATGTGAGAGTTGGACTGTGAACAAAGTTGAATGTCAGAGAATTGATGCTTTTGAACTGTGGTGCTGCAGAAGATTCTTGAGAGTCCTTTGGACTGCAAGGGGATCCAACCAGTCCCTCCTAAAGGTAATCAGTCCTGGGTGTTCACTGGAAGGACTGATATTGAAGCTGAAACTCCAATACTTTGGCCACTTGTTGTGAAGAGCTGACTTATTTGCAAAGTCCCTGATGCTGAGAAAGATTGAGGGCAGAAGGAGAAGGGGATGACAGAGGATGACTTGGTTGGATGGCATCACCGACTTGATGGACATAGGTTTGGGTGAACTCCGGGAGTTGTGATGGTAGGGAGGCCTGGCGTGCTGCGGTTCATGGGGTCGCAAAGAGTTGGACATTACTGAGCGATGGAAGTGAACTGAAATGCAATGAATTATTCTAAGGAGAATTTGAGGTAGAGATGGTACTTTAAATTTAATATTAATACTTAATATTTTCAGCATCACTGTTTGTTATGGTACAAATTTATGAAAAATTAAACAAAAGACTGAGTAAGTAGCATGAACCATTTAATGTATAAAATTATTATATATTTATCAATAACTTACATGCAAATGATAAATTGCATAAAGATATCTGCTATGGTGAAATGTTTAGTTACCATTAACTAGGCAGTTACTATGTGCCAAGATTTTTGTTTTGCTCTTTATTTATGTTAATGCTGAAAATGGTAACAAACTCTTGAGAAAGAGATCACCATTTAATAGCATGTTAGAGAACTGAGGAACAAGAAAATTCACAGTCTGGCCAAGATCTAATAGTAAATGTTTACACTAGAATGTAACCAAAGCTCTCTGGTTCTAGAGCATGTGTGTCTAATCACTATAAAAATGTTAAAAAAGAAAAGGAAGGAACATATAAAAGAGGCAAGTTCACAAGGGAGGAAAGGAGAGAGGAAGGGAAGGAGAAGATGAGAGAAAAGAAAGTGAGTAAGTTCAGGCAGCTTAGATTCTGTTTCTGTCATATAAAATTAGTTGTGTTTCTAAAATAGATAATTTCTAGACAAGAAGTCTATTAACCTCTATGGAAATTGAAGTAGGTTACTATTTGACTTTAACTGACTTGGAGTTGTATTTCTATCAATTGATTTATTGCTACTAAAATTTGCCCTCTGCCTCATGCATTCAGTTGAAACCCATTTATTGGGACTTTCTATGTTAAGCTCTGAAGACTAATTTGCCTTCATTAAAATTGGTAATTTGGAGTTAATCACAGTTAAAACCTCATAGAGATTATGGGATGTAATTGGAAATAATATTTGACATAAACCGGCACTAAAAATGAAATCTAACTTGTTTCACTAAATGATTACATATGAGTTATATACATGAGTTCTGTCATAACTCAGATTGCCTTAGGAGTAAGGACTAATTGTACAGTACATATAATACTTGGCCAAGAACTGACAGCATGTAATCCAGAAGCTACTGCTACCAAAAAGGTATTAAACAGAATCTTTGTTTTGGTGATAACATTACTGAATCCTATTTTAAGTAGAAAGTGATTTTTCTCAAATATGTTTTAAAAGATAACATTTTATATGCCTACAATTCTTTCTGTAAAGAGAATAAAGACAAAAAACAAAAAACAAAAAAAAAACACAGAACCCCCAAGTCAGATAGATAAAGAACAAGAGTAAGACATAGCTACAAACAGCAGTTTCAAAACATACTGATGAGAAAAAAAGTATTTCCATAGAAACAATTGATAAATACTTAAATTCTACACTCTGGTAAAAACATAAGGAAAATCAGAGACTCCATTAGTAATTAGACCATTTGAAATAATTGTAAGCATCATATGGTAATATCATGGGAAAAAACATGCTTTCTTAGATCATGATAATCAAAGGGAATTTTACACTGGTAACTCAATGGAAAAAATGAACCCATTGTGTATCCTTTAGATTTTGTTTTATTTAAGCTTTTGCATTAAAGTAAAGAAAATATACAGGATTTCCTCAGTTCTAAGAAACACACTTTCCCCAAGTTTCAACATCTCTAGAATTGGAGGGCCCTACCATAATAACCAGCAGTGGTTCTTTCTTTTCTTGTTTTGCCTTTTCTTTCTTTCTTTTTCTTTCTTCCTCCTTCCCACCCTCCTCCCTTCCTTCCACTTTTCTTCCCACTCTTCCCTCCCTCCTCTCTTTCTCTCTTTCTTACTAACATATAATGTATGGGCAATATTGAGAGTGGACAGTAGAGGAGCAAGGACAGAAGCATGGAGAACATTAAAGGAGTCTATTTGAATAATACTGGAGGAACAGCATCATAATTTGACCTGGTGATAAATGCTCACATTCTAGTTCTTTTTGGAAAATGCCATTTAAAAATATGATATATCTCACTATTCATAGATTCCATATTTACAAATTTCCCTACCAACTAAAATTTGCTTGCAGAATTCAAATAATGCAAAGGATACTTTTTCCGTCATTTGTGGACCTGCTCAGAGATGCACAAAGTCAGAGTTGCCCAATGCTCATGTTTCCACCTAAGGTGAAATTAGGCAATGCTCTGCTTTCTTGTTTCAATTATCATACTATAAACACGTCTTGTTTTCACCATCATTTTACTGCCACAGTTATCACATTTTTGAGCATCTTGCATGTAATCTTGCTCTCACATTGGCCACCAAGTGTAGCTCTGAAGGCTATCTAGAGTTCCTAAGGTGCAAAAAGGCTAAGATGTACTTTTTGGAGAAAATAGGAGTATTAGATAAATGATGGTCAGGCATGAGTTTTTGTACTGTTGGCCCAATTTCAATGTTAATGAGCCAATATTAAATAAGATAATATATTAATGAATATATATTAAGTAAGATATCTTTAAACAGAAACACACATAAAATCCTGTAATCTGTTGATCAGTGGGCAAAAATGTTATGACCAGAGGCTTATAGGAACTTAAATCTGTATTTTCCCTAGAAGCAATGGTTCACTATTTGATAATTAAGTGTTTTTGGCAGTTTTACAGAACATATTACTGCAAAAACAAAAGTAAGGGCATTTAATTCACTTCATACGTGGTGTGAAAAAAAGAGAATAGAGAATAACTTCAATTCTAAACTAACCAACTGAAATTATGGAGTTGTGATTAATGACTATAGAAAAGAATATGGATGACATCACTTTCAAGAAAAACAAGAGTTTAGTTTTGGTCATATTTAGAAATCTCTATCACATGGCCAACAGGAGATGATAATAAATTTATCAACAAATAGGGAGTTTCTGCTAGAGAATACTAGGCTGGAGTTATAAAGAGCAGATTACTCATCATACAGAATGCATTGCAACTAAAACCAGATAGACTCTAGATAAAATAGTCAAAGAAATGAGTGCAGTTCGAAAAAAAAAATAGAGTCAATGATTGAGCCTTGTGGATTTATTAACTTATGATTTCACTGTTAAGAGTGGAGAGAAGAAACACTGAAAAAGGACTACGATGAAGCCATCAGTGTGACAGAATGAAAACAAAGAAAGTCTGATGTCCTGAAAGCCAAGTTTAAAAAAAGTTAAGTTTTTGTTTTCTGCTCTTTTAGTAAAGTATGATGATGATATGTGATTGCTTATTACATTTAGCAACTTTATGGTTATTGCTGATCTAGTCAAGAATAGTTTCAGTTGGATGATAGAGTGTAAATCTGATTGGAATGCATTAAAGAGCAGCTGGAAAAAAAGGCTATAGAGGCAAATTTTACATAAAGAAACAAGATCATATCCAGAGAGTAAAAAGAATCAAAGAAGTGTTTTCTGTCCACTTTTTTTTAAGATGAGACATAATGTTTTCAGACTGATGGAAAACATCCAGAAAAGTTATGAAAAAATAATGATGATGTAGGAAATAACAAAGAGGTTTGCTGGACAATGTCAGCAAGAAGATGAGGAAGAATGAGATTTAGTATATATGCGAGGGGCTGATTTTATTTTATTTTTTAAATCTTTATTGGAGTACAGTTGATCTATAATGCTGTGTTAGTTTCAAATGTATAGCAAAATGAGTCTGTTATACATATACTCACTTTTTAAAAATTCTTTTCCCAACTTTCTTATCCATTCATCTGCTGATGGACATCTAGGTTGCTTCCATGTCCTGGCTATTATAAACAGTGCTGCAATGAAAGATGGTAACAATAACCCAGTGTAAGAGACAGCAAAAGAGACACTGATGTATAGAACAGTCTTATGGACTCTGTGGGAGAGGGAGAGGGTGGGAAGATTTGGGAGAATGACATTGAAACATGTAAAATATCATGTAAGAAACAAATTGCCAGTCCAGGTTCGATGCACGATACTGGATGCTTGGGGCTAGTGCACTGGGACAACCCAGAGGGATGGTATGGGGAGGGAGGAGGGAGGAGGGTTCAGGATGGGGAACACATGTATACCTGTGGTGGATTCATTTCGATATTTGGCAAAACTAATACAATTATGTAAAGTTTAAAAATAAAATAAAATTAAAAAAAAATTCTTTTCCCATATAGGCAAGTAGAGAGTATTGAGTAGAGTTCCCTGTACTATAATGCAGGTCCTTAATGAGTTATCTGTTTTATGCATAGTAGTGTGTCTATGTATAAATTAGACTAGCATGTCTAATCCCAATCTTCTAGATTATCCCTATCCCCCTTACCTCCTGGTAGCCATAAATTTGTATTCTACATCTGGACTATATAACAGATGCAAAGACAAGATTTTTGATCCCAAATTAGGTTCACAGGCATAAATTTAAAATTTACATGAGAAATTAAGCTTCTCTCATGCATTTTTCTTTTCTTTCTTTCTTTCTTTCTTTCTTTTTTTTTTTTTTTTTTTTTTGTGGCATCTTTGTCAGGTATTGGTATTAGGGTGATGGCGGCCTCATAGAATGAGTTTGGAAGTTTACCTTCCTCTGCAATTTTCTGGAAGACTTTGAGTAGGATAGGTGTTAGCTCTTCTCTAAAGTTTTGGTAGAATTCAGCTGTGAAGCTGTCTGGACCTGGGCTTTTGTTTGCTGGAAGATTTCTGATGACAGTTTCAATTTCTGTGCTTGTGATGGGTCTGTTAAGATTTTCTATTTCTTCCTGGTTCAGTTTTGGAAAGTTGTATTCTCTAAGAATTTGTCCATTTCTTCCACGTTTTCCATTTTATTGGCATATAATTGCTGATAGTAGTCTCTTATGATCCTTTGTATTTCTGTGTTGTCTGTTGTGATCTCTCCATTTTCATTTCTAATTTTATTGATTTGATTTTTCTCCCTTTGTTTCTTGATGAGTCTGGCTAATGGTTTGTCAATTTTATTTATCCTTTCAAAGAACCAGCTTTTGGCTTTGTTGATTTTTGCTATAGACATTTCTCCAAAGAAGACATACAGATGGCTAACAAACACATGAAAAGATGCTCAACATCACTCATTATCAGAGAAATGCAAATCAAAACTACAATGAGGTACCATTTCATGCCAGTCAGAATGGCTTCGATCCAAAAGTCTACAAGCAATAAATGCTGGAGAGGATGTGGAGAAAAGGGAACCCTCTTACACTGTTGGTGGGAATGCAAACTAGTACAGCTACTATGGAGAACAGTGTGGAGATTCCTTAAAAAATTGGAAATAGAACTGCCATACAAAACCAATACAATATTGTAAAGTTAAAAAAAAAAAAAAGAAGAAGAACTGCCATATGACCCAGCAATCCCACTGCTGGGCATACACATCGAGGAAACCAGAATTGAAAGAGACACATGTACCCCAATGCTCATCGCAGCACTGTTTATAATAGCCAGGACATGGAAGCAACCTAGATGTCCATCAGCAGATGAATGGATAAGAAAGCTATGGTACATATACACAATGGAGTATTACTCAGCCATTAAAAAGAATACATTTGAATCAGTTCTAATGAGGTGGATGAAACTGGAGTCAATTATACAGAGTGAAGTAAGCCAGAAACAAAAACACCAATACAGTATACTAACGAATATATATGGAATTTAGAAAGATGGCAATGATAACCCTGTATGGGAGACAGCAAAAGAGACACAGATGTATAGAACAGTCTTTTGGACTCTGTGGCGGGGGGGTGGGGGGATGATTTGGGAGAATGGCATTGAAACATATATAATATCATATAAGAAACGAATTGCCAGTCCAGGTTCGATGCAGGATACAGGAAGCTTGGGGCTGGTGCACTGGGATGACCCAGAGGGGTGGTATGGGGAGGCAGGTGGGAGGGGGGTTCAGGATTGGGAACACGTGTACACACGTGGCAGATTCATGTTGATGTATGGCAAAACCAATACAATATTGTAAAGTAATTAGCCTCTAATTAAAATAAATAAATTTAATTTTAAAAAAAGAAATTAAGCTTCTCTCATGCATTTTTCCACCTATATTTAATGGTAGAAGTTTAGGTTTAGGGTAGACAGAGTTTGATATAACCCAGGTTGTAATTTTGCAAATATTGGGTGCTGATGTCCAAAAAAAAAAAAAAACTGAGGAATATGCAAAGGAGTAATTATGATGTGACCAACAATCATAGCCTGAGAAATCTCAAAAACAGATTCTGAAAACTCTACAGTCTATTGGGAGTATGGGCTCAAAGCAACAAGAGATGAGGGAAGATGGGTAGTGAGTTAAGAAAAAAGGGAAGAAGTTCTATTTCATACACTACTAAGTTAGAGATTGCTCTCTGAGAATGCACAGCTTGGTGAAGGATCACTATAACTCAGAAGAATCTTCACAGTAAGTGAGAGCCAGATCCTTGTCATCTCCCAGGTTTCAGTGGTCAATTTTGTCCCATAGCGAGAGCTCTAAGTCTCTGCATTTCCCAGTTGTGTTCTCCAGTCCTTCTGGTGACCACTGGGGTAGACGGATCAGCCAAAGCACAGAGTTTGTAGCTGAGCCATGGAGTGGAGGGAGGAATCCTCTCATGTCTATTTGGGCCTCGCTAGGTAGCGTAGGGCCTGATCCACTGGGTCTTCTATGTTTTACATAGCAGAGTCCATCCTGAGTAAGTTGGTGCCTTAATAACAAAAGAACTGGAAATTGATATGCCTCACTGCAAATCCTTTAGGTTTTATTCTATTTAAGACTATAAAATAAATGCATGTGTGTGTGTACTCAGCTATATCTGACTCTTTGTGATCCAATGCACTGTAGTCTGCCAGGCTCCTTTGTCCTTGGAATTTTTCAAGCAAGAATAATGGAATGGGTTGCCATTTCCTCTTTCAGGGGATCTTCCTGACCCAGGGATCAAACCCATGAATTTTGCACCTTCTGCAGGCAGATCAATTGCAGGCAGATTCTTACCGCTGAACCACCTGGGAAGCCTCATAAAATAAATAGAATATATTATCTTTCATCAACATGATTGGGAACAGGGAAAATATAAACATATGGCTGAGGTAGATAATGAAATTGACAAATAAAATCACAATGTTGGAACACATACAAATTTTTGTAGAACACAATGTCATATTAATTTAAGTAAATTATTTTTAATAAATTATGACATTTGTGGAACAGAAATGAACTCAGAATTAGTCTCGTTTTAAGTATAATTCATAATTGTACAGTTAAGCAGCCTGACCCTGCTTTTTAACTTCTCTCACACAACTGCAGATGTTCTTGGTTATCCTCTGTACATAAACTAATAGAAAAATATTCAGACCAGTCATATTTATAGGAACACAAGTTGAAACAATAAAGTACCAATTTTGTTTTGTCCAGCAAATTTCCAAGCATACACATTATATCAGTTTTAAGCTATATTGAGTTGTAAATTGACCCAAATTTAATTCTGGAAGTTTTAAATATGTATCAAAATCTTTTAAGGAATTCACAAGGAAAAATGTAGCAATACATGCAACCTTTTCTGTAGGAGATAATTTTCTGCCCTATGTGTTTAAAAGAATAAGTATGCTAAAAGCCTGAATGTTTGATAATACTGAGGTTTTCAAGAAATGAAAAATGTTAAGGAAAAACAATGTATATTTTTAATGCACAGTTTAAAATATATTGTAAAGATAATTGAAATGTGAAACTTGAGCAAGAAGTGAGAATACAACTGAAAGTCAAATATTTGAGGGGAAAATATTTCAAATATTCAAGTTTTTTAGGGAAAAAAAAAAGGCAAAAGGGACAGAACATAAATGACAAGGGACTCAAAAAATATAATTACAGGGAAATCCAAAAAAAGAAACAGAAGTAGACATAAGAAAAGGCTTAAATGTACAGTAGAAGTGTATGACATTTTCCATTTTTCGGTTTTATTGGGCATGGTGACAGTGGCCCTGCAGGCAGTCTTCTCTAATGATAGTCTGAAATCACTCATGAGACCTAACACTAAAATATTCTTAATGTTTAAGTAAATTGCATACTTTGCTGCCAAAATGTGCTCAGGAATAGCTTTCTTTTGCTATGAATGCTTTAAGATTTAATAAATATGCTTTTTGTGGAAAGAAGAGATGACTAGATACTTAGATACTGTTGGGTTCAATTTGGAATAATTGATACTTTTCTATAACTTCAAATAAACAATAATAATATGTACTTTTATTAGGGAACATTTTGAACATTACAGATTATCTTCAAACTGACAATTTCCTATAGAAAATAAACAACAAAAAAGTCTAAAACAGAAAAGATATCCTGAGAACAAACTAAAAAGAAAACGTTAAATTTGGTTAACACACTTTTTTTTTATAAATAGGAATAAATTGTTCTCCTGTAAGTAAATAATATGATGATATTAATCTTAAAATAAATATCTATGGTATTAAAATGCATGCATTAACAACAAATACAATGAAGCAATAACATACAATATTAATCTCCTATTTATGATTTGTGGTATATTTATCAATCCAGTTCAGTTCAGTCACTCAGTCATGTCCAACTCTTTGCAACCCCATGGACTGCAGCACGCCAGGCTTCCCTGGCCATCACCAACTCTGGGGCTTGCTCAAACTCATGTCCATTGGTCAGTGATGCCATCCAACCATCTCATCCTCTGTTGTCCCCTTCTCCTCCTGCCTTCAATCTTTCCCAACATCAGAGTCTTTTCCAACGAGTCAGTTCTTCGCATTAGCTGGCCAAAGTACTGGAGCTTCAGCTTCAGAATCAGTCCTTCCAATGAATATATTCAGGACTGATTTCCTTTAGGAGGGACTGGTTGGATCCCCTTGCTGTCCAAGAGACTCTCAGGAGTCTTCTCCAACACCACAGTTCAAAAGCATAAGTTCTTCAGTGCTCAGCTTTCTTTATGGTCCAACTCTCACATCCATACATGACCACTGGAAAAATGATAGCTTTGACTAGATGAACCTTTTTCAGCAAAGCAGTGTCTCTGCTTTTTAATATGCTGTCTAGGTTGGTCAGATTTTCTTCCAAGGAAAAATTGTCTTTTAATTTCATGGCTGCAATGATTTGGGAGTCCAAGAAAATAAAATCTGTCACTGTTTCCATTGTTTTCCCATCTATTGCCATGAACTGATGGGACTGGATGCCATGATCTTGGTTTTTCAATTGTTGAGTTTTAAGCCAGCTTTCCCCCCTCCCTTTCACTTTCATCAAGAGGCTCTTTAGTTCCTCTTCACTTTCTGCCATAAGGGTGGTATCATCTGCATATCTTAGGTTTTTGATATTTCTCCCAGCAATCTTGATTTCAGCTTGTGTTTTATCCAGCCACACATTTTGTATGATGTACTCTGAATATAAGTTAAATAAGCATAGTGACAATATACAGCCTTGACATACTCCTTCCCCAATTTGGACCCAGTCCGTTGTTCCATGTCCAGTTCTAACTCTTGCTTCTTGACCTGCATACAGATTTCTCAGAAGTTAAATAAGGTGGTCTGGTATTCCCATTTCTTTAAGAATTTCCACAGTTTGTTGTTATCCACACAGCCAAAAGCTTTGGCATAGTCAATAAAGCAGAAGTAGATGTTTTTTCTGGAACTTTCTTGCTTTTTCTATGATCCAACAGATGTTGGCAATTTGATCTCTAGTTCCTCTGCCTTTTCTAAATCCAGCTTGATATATTTAGCAGATACTGAATAATCTTAGGCATTCAAAACTATATAGCAATTAAACATATTGATTGAATCTATACCTCAGTATCAGTTTGTTAAACATATTTTTGTCCTTCAGAATTGATTAATACATACCGATCAACTTTTTAATTTATTTGGAAGAAATATGTTTATGTAATTTAGTCCAACTCTGAAAAGGAAGTGAAAGTGAAGTCACTCAATGGTGCCTGACCCTTTGCCACCCCCATGGACTGTAGCCCACCAGGCTCCTCCATCCATGGGATTTTCCAGGCAAGAATACTGGAGTGGGTTGCCATTTCCTTCTCCAGGAGATATTCCCAACCCAGGAATTAAACCCGGCTCTCCAGTATTGCAACCAGACACTTTACCATCTGAGCCACCAGGGAAGTCTGAGATTGCATATTAAATGGAAGTAAAACAAGAAAGATATTATTTCACATTTTAGAAAGATTCCAAATTAAATGAGCTATCACAGTATTATAATACAATATTTCTGTAGTAAAATATATTCTAAATCATACTCAATATAACTAGGACAGTGCTCTCCCAATCCTTCAAGCTGTGGTCTGTGGTTGCTTGTCCAAGAGTAGAACTTCCTTTTCTTGCATCATCTAATTTAAGACACTGAGATTGACTCTAAAACCTGAGCATGAGACATCTTTCCTGTTAATGGGTTCTCTTGGATTTTGTGTGACTTTTAAGAAAGGAAAGATGAGGTTAACACCCCTAAAGTTATAAAAATTTCCAATATCTTGGGAAATAGGAACTTTGCAGTTGTATTGAATTTTCTTTAAGAAAGTGAGAAAAACAGATAATTCTTCTAAATTTGATTTTTGGGGCTATAATATCTCCATGTTACCTATAAATAATGTGGAGATATTATAGCCAAAAAAATTTGGCAAATGAAATATCTCTATAATCTACTGATACATTTTCAAGTCACTAATTTATTTTGTTTTCAAATCCTAGGGTCATGGGTAAAGGAAAACTTTAATTATTTAACTTCATATCACAATTTCCAGGCTTCCTTCGTGGCTCAGATGGTAAAGAATCTGCCTGCAATGCAGGAGACCTGGGTTTGATCCCTGAGTTGGGAAGATGCCCTGGAGGAGGGCATTACAATACACAAGAGAATTTCATGAACAGAGGAGCCTAGTGACTATAGTCCATGGTGAGGCAAAGAGTCAGACATGATTGAGTGACTAACACACACACACATCACAATTTCCACCATACTTCATCCTCACCTTGCAACAAAATTAGGGATTTCATTTTGGTTCTAAGATATATACTGTGCCAGGTTTGCAGAAACTATATTAGAATCTCAAACACAGTTAGACAGAGCCAAAATATAAACACCTTTTACGATCTGATTTGAGATGTGCAATTAAAAAATTGAGAGAATTTCCATATATATGGTGAAGTCATTTCATACTTTTGATTTCTCTTGTCTTTCTTGTGGGGCATTGCCTCAGCCACTTTTACCAGATATTAGGAATAGGATGTAACACATTGACATGAGACAGTTGTATATATTTGACAACTCAAATTTTCAACTATTTCCAAAATATTTATATTTGCTGTTAAAAGATGAAATGTTGAAAGACCAAAGTACTAAAAATTCAGTGATAAAATTTCACCCTCTTCATCAGCACTAGGAAGGGAACCATTTGGTGTATATACACTGACAGTGACCAAGTAAACTCATACACACAATCAAAATGTGAAAAAAATAAAGCCAGTGGTCTTAGAAGTCTTTGTTATAATTGATTCGATTTTGTTAACTTGTAAAACTAAGGGTAAAAATAGGGGGGAAGTTGCACTTAAGGAAGTTTCATAGAAATTTTAATTTCTAAAGATAGTAAAGCAATGAGAAATTGAGAACTAGGGTTACAGTTTTCCGTTAAACAATCTATTCCAATACTCAGGAAGACTTTTTGGCTACACATTATATTGTGTTTTATTGTGTTAGACTTGAGCTTGAAAATAGTCTATCATTTTTAGGGGTGAATTGTTGAAGAATACACTGAATGATTCCCTGAGGGAGCAATTATAATTGTTTAAGGAGGATAAGTAAGAATAGAAAAAGTATCCATGTCACAGGTCACATTAAATTCAACATTGCCCATATGAGTGTTGGAAGATAACTATGGGGAAATTGTAGATATGGATTGGCAGAATTACTGATTTAAGACACTGGTTTCTTGAAAAGGAATGTTGAATTTGGGTTGAGATGCCCAACGTCCAGCCAGTCTTCCTGATAAATCCTTCCCTCTTCCTGCAATTTGAGCACCACATGTCTAAAGTTCAAACACTCTTTCAGTTACCACTGAGTAGCAGTTCACACATTTTAAATAACCTCTCTAAGCAAAAAACCTACAGTAATCTCTAAAACATAAATCTCTTAATTCTTAAGACATGTATCAGGAAAGCCAGGCTTCTCTGAATTCCTGTTAGCAGACACAGAGAAGTTCCCAGAACTGTTCACATCATAACATCCACCCACAGTAATCAGGACAGCAGTGCTAAGTGGCAGGTCATCCGAAATATGCCACTGTGAGGATTGCTTCATGTAAAGAGTTGTGCTGCTGGATTTGAAATAAAAAAGGAAAAGAATTTTCCCAAATCATCCTGCTATCTTTTTCCTACATGTAGTTATAATTATGGTTATTATTTGTGCCTCCTTTCTCTTTTTTAGGACTTCCAAATTTCCTTTATTCAAAAAAACAACAACAGAAAAAAAAAACACAAAAAACAATAAAACCTTTCTTCACTCTCATCTCATGTGACTCAGATAACACTGGGTTTAGTAGGTGAAATGGAACCCAGAGAAAGCTAAACAATATAATTCCAACCCCTGTCTATATGCATTGGTTCTGGGATAAGCCTATGACCCTAACTGGTTTAATTTACATTAATTACACATACATAGACACTGACTAAAACACATACTGGAAAAGGTCGATTTTCATTCCAATCCCGAAATAAAAGGGTAAAGCCAAAGAATGTTCAAACTACCGTACAATTGCACTCATTTCACAGGCTAGCAAAGTTATGCTCAAAGATCCCTTAAGCTAGGCTTCAGCCGTATGTGAATCAAGAAATTCCAGATGTACAAGCAGGATTTTGGAGAGGCAGACGAACCAGAAATCAGACTGTCAACACTGGTTGGATTATGGAGAAAGCAAGAAAGTTCCCAAAACACAACTACTTTTGCTTCAATGACTATGCAAAAGCCTTTGACTGTGTGGATCACAAGAAACTGTGGGAAATTCTTAAAGAGATGGGAATGCCAGAGCACCCTACCTGTCTCCTGAGAAACAGGTCAAGAAACAACCATTAGAACGGGACATGGAACAACTGACTAGCTCAAAATTGGGAAAGGAGTACGACAAGGTAGTATACTGTGACTCTGCTTATTTAATTTCTATGCAGAGTACTTCATGTGAAATACCAGACTGGATGGATCACAACCTGGAATCAAGATTTCTGGGAGAAATATCAACGACCTCAGATATGCAGATGATACCCCTCTAAAGGCAGAAAGTAAAGAGGAACTAAAGAACTTCTTGATGAAGGTGGAAAAGGAGAGTGAAAAAGCTGGTTTGAAACTCAACAGTTACAAAATTTAAGATCATGGCATCTGGTTCCATCACTTCATGGCAAATAGAAAGGGAAAACTGGAAGAAATGTCAGATTTTATTTTCTTGGCCTCAAAATCACTGCAGATGGTGACCATAGCCATGAAATTAAAAGACGCTTGCTCCTTGAAAGGAAAGCTATGACAAACCTAGACAGAATATTAAAAAGCAGAGACATCACATGGCCAAACAAACCTAGACAGAATATTAAAAAGCAGAGACATCACATGGCCAAACAGAGGTATGCAGTCAAAGCTATGGTTTTTTCCAGTAGTCATAAAAGTTGGACCATAAAGAAGGCGGAGTGCTGAAGAATTTATGCTTTCAAATTGTGGTGCTGGAGAAGACTCTTGAGAATCCCTTTGAGTGCAAAAATATCAAGCCAGTCCATCCTAAAGTAAATCAATCCTGAATATGTATTGGAAGGACTGTTGTTGAAGCTGAAGCTCCAACACTTTGGCACCTGACGTGAAGAGACAACTCATTGGAAAAGACCTTGATGCTGGGAAAGATTGCAGGAAAAAGGAGGGAGGAGGGCACAGAATGAGAGGGTTAGATAGCATCACAAGGACACGAATCTGAGCAAACTCCAGGAGACAGTGAAGGACAGGGGAGACTTGTATGCTGCAGTCCACAGTAGTGGAAGACAGAGGAGCCTGGCATGCTATAACCCATGGGGTAACGAAGAGTCAGACACAACTTAGAGACTGAACAACACCAACAAAATACATACTCTTGTTTTTACTGTCCCTGATCTAAGGCCTAGATGATGGAGCAATATGTTACTGGCAACTACGATGTTGAGCTATAAATAAAACCATCTTACAGTAGATAAATAGAGAGAAACAATGGAAAAAGACAGAGCTCTGATGATATTAAGATTTCACATTCAAATTCTACCTGAAGCTATTTCTATTTCTGTGTTCTTACTAAGGTGAACAAGTAAGTTCCCATTTTAAGTCAGTTGAGTTTTCTTATCCCTTTCTATGGAAACCGCCTGAAAGATACAGTAACTTATCCAATATTAGGTGTGAAATAGAAAATACAAATATGAGCCTCAAGTCAAGGAATGTTTATCTAGTATTACAAAGTTCATGAAGATATGAACAGAAAGATTATTTTTGAGGCCAGACTCAGTCATGAATCTGCCTTTTCCTCTAAAACCCGTTATGGCTTTTAACATCCACCACACAAATATTATCACAGGATATATAGGACAGCACTTTTAGGAGAGTCTCTCACAGGCATAAAATGCAATTGTAATCATCATTTTGTACAGTAAAGTGCAGCATAGCAAAACACAAATTCTAGCACCTTGTGAAGCTAGGCTTCAGCTATAGATATAAACAAATAATGATGACTCAGTACATAAAGTTTGAACTTTGAGAAACACAAACAGAGACATTGAGAACTCTCTGTCTTTATGATTAAGGATCTGAAACTGCAAGCTCTTCTAACTGTTCATGAAAGAAGTCTCAGAAAAATTAGAAGGATCAAATGTTTTTCATTCACTCATGGATAAAAAAAAAATTAATGCTCTGAGTTACATGTGTTTTCAATGTATTTTTGTATTAAAATACAAAACTTTGTATTTTAAGACATCCAAACTTTGGAGACTATTAATTCAGCCCTGTGTAACTAACACTGAACCATGGATTGATTGTCTTAATTAATAACGTTTTGCCATAGTAATAGCATTTAAGTTGACATCTCTGATTTCTCAGAGGAATATATCTTTGCAATGCTTCTTTGGTTAGATGGGACTGGAATATCTACGTGCACAGTAGATGGAGGAATCATTGGCATCTTATTTCATTTAAATGAACCAAGGCAAAATATATGATTTCTCAAAGTAGTGGTTAGGAGTTTTTATATTTAAAAAGATGTCGATTTGGATCCTTTTCTTGCTATTATATGATTTTAGGTGAATGAATTCACCTCTCCAAGTTTTAATTTTCTCATCTATAAAATTTATTTGCCTTTATGACTCATTGCAAAGAAGCAGCTTTTTGTTACATTTTAGTTATTTTCTTTGTTTTCTATATCATTGATTTTTGCTTTATTCTTTATGGTTTCCCCTGCTTACTTTGAATTTCATTTGCTTATTTATATATTTATTGGCAAAATCTTAAATGACTGTTTTATAGTTTTGTTTAAAATAAAAGTTGAATGATATAAATTCCATTCTAAGCATTAAGTTGGATTACACTAATATTTGATATGTTCTATTTTCATTTTTGATTAGTTCAAATTCTGTTTCCTTAATGTCTTTTCAAACTTGCTCTTTAATTCATAGGTATTTAAAAGTGTACTGCTTAATTTATTAATATTTGAGAATTTCCAAATAACCCTCTTATTAAAGATTAATTCTATTATGGTCATAAAATTACCATTTAGTGTACTATTCTTTTTGTTTGCATGATTTGTTATATATCCAAGACTATGTTGTGCCTTAGTCAAGTTCCACACACACTTGAAAATAATTATTCTTCTGATATTAGGTAAGTGTTCCATAAATGTCAACTGTTTCATTCAATGGTGTTATTCAATTCTTATAAATTCTTACTGATTGTCTAGCAGCCAGTTATATCAATTATAGATAGAGGAGTGTTGTAATCTCCAGCTATCATTGTGGATTTCTCTATTTCTCTTTGCAGTTCTATCAGTTTTTGCTTTCTATAATTTATAGCTCTGTTATTAGATACACACACACATAAAACTGTCATGTCTTCTTGAAGAATTGGTGCTTTCATCACTCTGTAATGTCCCTCTTTATTCCTGGGAACATTTCTTCTGAATTTAGTCTATCAGACATTAATATACCTTTCTTGTCCCTTTAACATCACCATGCCAAGATATTTAGGTGTGTTTCTTGTAGATGGCTTATAACTGATCTTTGTTTATTCAACCTATCAATATTTGTTATCTGTCATCTCTTAAGTTCAGTGGCTCAGTCGTGTACGACTCTCTGCAACCTATGGACTGTAGCACACCAGGCTTCCCTGTCCATCACCAACTCCCGGAACTTGCTCAAACTCATGTATATCGAGTTGGTGATCCCAAACAACCATCTCATCCTCTGTCGTCCCTTTCTCATCCTGCCTTCAATCTTTCCCAGCATCAGGGTATTTTCCAATGAATCAGTTCTTCACATCAGGTGACCAAAATATTGGAGTTTTTTAACTACCTGTATTTATTTGGCATCTTTTAACTACCTATATTTAAAGTGATTATTAAAATTTATTATATTCCCAGCTGTTTTCTATTTTTCCAGTTGTATACAAGTATCTGTCTCCTCCATTTATGCCTTTTCTATATTAATGAACATTTTAAATAATTATATTTTATCTATGCTACTGACCTACTGTTTATGCCTGTTTTAATTTTTCAGTGGTTGCCCCTGTGTAAAATATATTGTCTTACTTAATTAGTTGGCCTTCAAACAAAATCATACCATGTCATGTGTAGTTTGAGCACTTTATAATCGTACATTCTTGATTACTCCAATCCTATCCTATGTACTATTTACTGTCATACATTTTATTTTTACATATTATGTACACACAAATTACTATTATTTTTTCTTCAGAGAATCAGTTATTGCTTTGCTCTAATTTTGTTTACAATATTTACTATGCATCTTATTCCATACATAGAAATTACAATTAATTCTTTGCAGTATCAGAATATTTTTTTTAAAAAAGCATCACTATGAAAAGATTGTACATTTTAAATGTCAAGAACTCTGAAATTTCACTGAAAACGAGAACCAGTAAACCGTGGATACAAGTGAGCCAACAACCATTTTTAGTCTTCGATTATTGATATTCTTCTGTCAGTTTTTCTAAGCCAATAATTTTTTTATCAAGTTACCTGGAAAACAGGCAATGAAATTAATAGTATCTGTAGGAATAAAAGAAAAATGGAGTAATTCTGTAGAAATTAAAAGAAAAATAGAATTAGGCAGAAAGAGAAATTATGATACAGTTGCAACAGTGGCCTCAGCTAGTATCAAGAAGAGCTCTCGAGCTGCTGAAACCCTTCAGAGATGCCCCAACTTGAGAAAAGGTACTGGGACTTTAGAGACCTGTTTTAACTGCACTGATACAAGTTTCTTCCCACTGAGGCAGTGTAAAAGTATATGAGGCAGCTTCCTTAAACTGAGGGCAATTTCCTGGGGAGGGACATTTCTATGAGATACCAGGAGCTATCACCCCCAGCATCTGGAGTAACATGTGTCCCCATTCGGAAAGGGGATTTCAGTAGTACATTATAACCTTTACTACAGTCCACTCTTTGCACCACTTAGATCCACTTGCTTCCCGTGACAAGTTACTCCATCCAGAAACATATCCTCAGGTCTCTTCCTGAGGTAAAAAAAAAAAATATGCTACTGAGTCTAATACAAGCTTTTACCCTTTGACTTCAGCTGGTCTTAGGGCCATAATCACTACTCAAGGTCTTCCTATTCTACCACATTTCTGTGCATGTGTGCTCAGTTGCTCAGTCGTGTGTGCATAATCTTTGTGAACCCATGGATGGTAGCCCACCAGGCTCCTCTGTCCATGGGATTTTCCAGGCAAGAATACTGGAGTGGGTTTCTGTTATTTCCTACTCTAGGGAATCTTCCTGACCCAGGGATTGAACCCACATCACCTGCGTCTCCTCCATTGGCAAGCAGATACTTTACTATATTTCTAGAAGTCTTTTAAGTTCAACTGCCACATCTAACAGTTAAGAGATATTACCTGGTGGGGTAATAAACTCAACAAGATAGCTAAACAGAAAATTTCCATATAGCCTACTCTTTCTGTAAATACTGAAAAAAATTGAAAGCAGGGACTCAAACAGATATTTAAGGGCCATTGTTCATTGCAGCATTATTCACAATAGCCAAAAGGTGAAAACAATCCAAGTATCTTTTAATTGATTAATGAATAATCAAAATGTATATACCATATATTTTGAATATCACTAAGACATTAAAAGGGAGGCTGCAACATGGATGGACCTTGAAAACATTACACGAACTAAAATAAACTAGACAAAAAGGGAAAAACATTGTGTGATTCCAATTATATGAAATATTTAGGCAAGTTCATAGAGATAGAAAGGAGACTAGATACAGAGAGTGGGTGTGTGGGGCAGGCAGGAATGGAAATTTGCACAATGGCTTAACAGAATTTGGGGGTGGAAATGCCGAAGTTTTTGAAACAGAGAGTGGTAAGCTGGCAGGGCATTGTGAATGACACTGAATCTAATCTAAAATGATAAATTATACATATATATATATATGAATATAAATATATAACTATATATGTATGTATAATCACATGCCAAAGCCTTTGATTGTGTGGATCACCACAAACTGTGGAAAATTCTGAAAGAGATGGGAATACCAGACCACCTGACCTGCCTCTTGAGAAACCTGTATGCAAGTCAGGAAGCAACAGTTAGAACTGGACATGGAACAATGGACTGGTTCCAAATAGGGAAAGGAGTATGTCAAGGCTATATATTGTCACCTCGCTTATTTAACTTATATGCAGAGTACATCATAAGAAATGCTGGGCTGGATGAAGCACAAGCTGGAATCAAGATTGCCAGGAGAAATATCAATAACCTCAGATATGTAGATGACACCACACTTACGGCAGAAAATGAAGAATAATTAAAGAACCTCTTGATGAAAGTGAAAGTGAAAAAGTTGGTTTAAAGCTCAACATTCAGAAAACTAAGATCATGGCATCCGTTCCCATCACCTCATGGCAAATAGATGGGGAAACAGTGGAAATAGTGACAGACTTTATTTTGGGGGGCTCCAAAATCACTGCAGATGGTGACTGCAGCCATGAAATTAAAAGATGCTTACTCCTTGGAAGGAAAGTTATGACCAACCTAGACAGAATATTAAAAAGCACACATTATTTTGCCAACAATGTCTAATAATCAAGGCTATGGTTTTTCCAGTAGTCATGTATGGATGTGAGAGTTGGACTATAAATAAAGCTGAGCACCAAAGAATTGATGCTTTTGAACTGTGGTGTTGGAGAAGACTCTTGAGATTCCATTGGACTGCAAAGAGATCCAAACAGTTCATCCTTAAGGAAATCAGTCCTGATTATTCATTGGAAGGACTGTTGTTGAAGCTGAAACTCCAATACTTTGGCCACCTGATGCAAAGAACTGACTCATTTCAAAAGACCCTGATTCTGAAAAAGTTTGAAGAATCAAGCAAGAAGAAAAGGGGATGACAAAGGATGAAATGGTTGGATGGCTCACTGACTCAATGGACAACTCCGGAATTTGGTGATGGACAGGGAGGCCTGGCATGTGCAATCCATGGGGACGCAGAGTTGGACACGACAGAGTGACTGAACTGAACAGAACTGAACTGATGTATGTATAATTTATATATATGTATGTATAGTTATATATATACACACATATGTATGTGTAATTACAATTCGGCTTCCCAGATGGCTCAGTGGTAAAGAATCTGCCTGAAAATGCAGGAGACGCAGGAGACGCGGGTTCAATGTCTGGGTCAGGAATATCCTCTGGAGAAGGAAATGACAACCCACTCTGGTATTCATGCCTAGAAAATCCCAGGGACAGAGGAACCTGTCTGCCTACCATCAGCAGGGTTGAAAAGAAGCAAACACAACTGAGTGACTGAAAATGCACACATAATTACAATGAAAAATATTGATGTAATATACCAAAACCATTGAATTATAGCTTGAATGGGTGAATAGTATTGTCATTATATCTCAATAAAGTTACTTTAAAAAGTTGTGGAAATATCCAACATATGACCCAATAGATCACCTTGGTGTCAAACATATTTTTTCTTTAAACTATCATTTACCTATGATAGTTTTTTAAACTATCATTTCTTTAAACTATAAAAAACTGTATCATTTTTTTAAAACTATCATTTCTTTAAACTATCATTGACCTATGATAGTTTTTCTTTAAACTATCATAACTGTGACTGCCTTCTTCCAATGATCAAATAAATTACCTTTGCCAGGATACCCAGTCCTTTCTTAGCATTAAGAAACTGATGCCACATGGCAGTCCTAGCATAAATTTTAATAGGACTCTGACTGTGGACCCTGGTTGAAGTACACCCTCATGGGGAACCTAGACTTCCAGATCTGAAAGGACTAGAGTTGTGGGGATGGGAAGCACACATTTCTAAAGTGAATCACTGGGAGTGATGACAAGCAGAGACACTGCCACTTTCACCTCTTGTTTCTAAAGTTTATTGATTCTAGTTAATGAAGACCGACACCATATAATGACATCGATTTAATGTGTATACTGTTCCAAAAGGTGTTTCATCTAAAGAGGATATCATCTCCAACCTAGCTCCTCACTTGTGCTTCCATTTTTCTATTATTGCATATCCTACACTCCTTGAGTCCTTTGTTATACTATAATGTTATGTAGAATAACTTTTTGGTGTCTCTAACACTTTATAGGCCCTTCAATGCTAGCTAGAGGGGAGAGTTAAGGCAGGAGATAGTGTATTAGTAATGGAAAAACTAGAAGTCTGAGTGACTTAATGCAAATTACTTATACTCCTCATCTGATCTTGCCTAATTCCAAAAATACTACTTCAGTTTTCAGAACCATGTGATTTGCTATTGGGTCACACAGAACCCAGCTCAGAAAGGCTGGTGTAGCTGTATGGTCATTTGTGTCCCATGGTCAATATTTTTCCCATGGCTGAGGTTGTATGAGTACCATCTATGAATGGTATATAAATCTCTGCTGTCTTTCTACCACAAATATATCTAATTCCTACCACAAATATATCTAATTCCTTAGTATCTATTAGTTTGGGTAACTCAGCAACAGGATCACTTGCTTTGCAGCTAGAATCTGTTGCTTAGCCATTCCTTATCTGGGCCCCACAGAAAGATGACAGATTTCCATTTTAATCAGTAAACAATTAACTGATCACATAGACCACAGACTTGTCTAACTCAATGAAACTATGAGCCATGCTGTGTAGGGCCACTCAAGAAAAAGGCATCATGGTGGAGAGCTCTGACAAAACATGATCCACTGGAGAAGGGAAAGGGAAACCACTTCAGCATTCTTTCCTTGAGAATCCCATGAACAGTATGAAAATAGAAAAAGATATGAGAATGAAAGATGAACTCCCCAGGTCAGTAGGTGTCCAATATTCTACTGGAGAAGAGAGGAGAAACAGCTCCAGAAGGAAGTAAGAGGCTGAGCTGATGCAGAAGCAACACCCAGTTGTGGATGTCTCTGATGATGAAAGAAAAGTTCAATGCTGTAAAGAATAATATTGCATAGGAACCTGGAATGCTAGGTCCCTGAATCAAGGTAAATTGGAAGTGGTCAAACAGGAGATGACAAGAGTGAACATCAACATTTCAGGAATCAGTGAACTAAAATGGACCAAAATGGGCGATTTACTTGAGGTGACTATTATATCTACTAATGTGGGCAAGAATCCCTTGGAAGAAATGGATTAGCTCTCATAGTCAATAAAAGAGTCCAAAATGCAGTATTTGGGAGCAATCTCAAAAACGATTGAATGATCTCAGTTCATTTCCAAGGCAAATCATTCAATATCAAAATAATCCAAGTCCCCAAACACTAATGCTGAAGAAGCAGATGTTGAATGGTTCTATGTAAACCAACAAGACTATCTGAACTAACACCAAAAAAAATGATGTCCTTTTCATCATAAGGGAGTGGTTGCAAAAGTAGAAGTCAAGAGATACCTGGAGTAACGGGCATATTTTGGCTTTGGAATACAAAATGAAGCAGGGAAATGACAAACAGAGGTTTGCCAAGAAAACACACTGATCATAGTAAACACCCTCTTCCAACAACACAAGAGATGACTTTACATATGGACATCACCAGATGGTCAATACTGAAATCAGACTGATTATATCTTTGGCAGTCAAAGATGGAGAACCTCTATACAGTCAGTAAAAACAAGACTGGGACCGGACTGTGGCTCAGATCATGAACTCCTTGTTGAAAAATTTAGACTTAAATTGAAGAAAGCAGGGAAAACATTCAGCTATGACCCAAATCAAATCCCTTATGATCATACAGTGGAAGAGACAAATAGATTCAAGGGATTAGATCTGATAGACAGAGTGCCTGAAGAACTATGGACAGAGGTTTGTTACATTGTACAGGAGACAATGATCAAGAGCATCCCCAAGAAAAAGAAATGTAGAAAGACAAAATCGTTGTCTGACGACACCTTAAAAATAGCTGAGCAAAGAAGAGAAGTTAAACGTAAAGAAGAAAAGGAAGGATGTACCCATCTGAATGCAGAATTCCAAAGAATAGCAAGGAGAAAGCCTTCCTTGGTGATCAGTACAAAGAAATAGAGGGAAACAATAGAATGGGAAAGACTAGAGATCTCTTTAAGAGAATTAAAGATACCAAGGGAATATTTCATGCAAAGATGGGCACAATATAGGACAAAAAAGGTATGGATCTAACAGAATCAGAAGATATTAAGAAGAGGTGGCAAGAATACAGAGAACTATAAAAAAAAAAGATCTCCATGACCCAGATAACCACGATGGTATGATCATTTGCCTAGAGCCAGACATCCTGGAATTCGAAGTCAAGTGACCCTTAGGAAGAATCACTAGAGACAAAGCTAGTGGAGGTGATTCAATCCCAGCTGAGCTATTCCACATCCTAAAACTTGATGCTGTGAAATTGCTGCACTCAATATGCCAGCAAATTTGGTAAACTCAGCAATGGCCACAGGACTGGAAAAAGGTCAGTTTTCATTCTAACCCCAAAGAATAGCAACACCAAAGAATGTTCAAACTACTGCACAATTGCATTTCTTTCACATGCTAGAAAAGTAATGCCCCAAATTCTCCAAACTAGGCTTCAACAGTATGTGAACCAAGAATTTCCAGATGTTCAAGCTGCTTTTAGAAAAGGCACAGGAATCAGGGTTCAAATTGCCAACATCTGCTATATCATAGAAAAAGCAAGATAATTCTAGAAAAACATCTACTTCTGCTTCCTTGACTATGAAAAAGCCTTTGACAGTAAACTGTGGAAATATTTCAAAAGATGGGAATACCAGATGACCTTTCTTGCCTCCTGAGAAATCTGTATGCAGGTCAAGAAGCAACAGTTAGAACAGGACATGGAACAATGGACTGGTTCATAATTGGGAAAGGACTATGTCAAGGCTGTATATTGTCACCTTGCTTATTTACCTTCAGTGCAGAGTATATCATAAGAAATGCCATGCTGGATGAAGCACAAGCTAGAATCAAGATTGCTGGGAGAATTATCAATAACCTCAGATATGCAGATGATACCACCCTTATGGCAGAAAGCAGAGGAAGTAAAGAGCCTCTTGAAGTTGAAAGAGGAGACTAAAAATGTTGGCTTAAAACTCAACATTCAAAAAACTAAGATCATGGCATCCAGTCCCACCACTTCATGGCAAATAGATGGGGAAACAGTGGAAACTGTGACAGACTTTTTTGGAGAGGCTCCAAAATCACTGCAGATGGTGATTGCAGCCATCGAATTAAAAGACACTTGCTCCTTAGAAGAAAAGCTATTGCAAAACTAGACAGAACATTAAATAGCAGACATATTACTTTGCCAACAAAGGTTCATATAGTCATAGCTATGGGTTTTTTCAGTAATCATGTATGGATGTGAGATTTGGACCATAAGGAAGGCTGAATGCCAAAGAATTGACACTTTCAAACTGGTGTTCGAAAAGATTCTTGAGAGTCCCTTGGACTGCAAAGAGATCAAGCCAGTCAATCAATTCTGAATATTAATCCTAAATATTCATTGAAAGGACTGATACTGAAGCTGAAGCCCCAATGCTTTGGCCACCTGATGCAAAGAGCCAACTCATTAGAAAATACCCTGATGATGGGAAAGATTGAAGGCAGCAGGAGAAGGGGACAACAGAGGATGAGAAGGTTAGATGGCATCACTGACTCAATGGACATAAGTTTGAGTAAGCTCCAGGAGATGAAGGACAAGGAAGCCTAGCATGCTACAGTCCATGGGCTGACCAGGAGTCAGACAAGACTGAGAAACTGAGAAACAAGACTTAGCCAGTGTTTAGATAGGAAGGAACAATAAGTAGGCAGAATACAGAGGATTTTTAAGATCATAAAACTACGTTGTATGACATTTCAATGGTGGATACATATTATACATTGTTCAAAATCACAGAATGTACAATATAAGGGAGAACCCTAATATAAACTAGGGATTTTGGGTGATAATGCTATGCCTATGTAAGCCCTCTGATTTTAACTAATGTACCACTGTGGTAGTCGATTTTATAGTGGGAGAAACTGTACAGGTGTGGGAACAGGGATTTCATTGGAATTCTCTGTATTTTCTGTACAATTTTGCAGTGAAGCCAAAACTGCTCCAAATAGTCATCTCTTAAAAACACACACCAAACCACAAACTGTAAGGCCATATATGCAAGTAAATTCAAGGGATTCATATAACCGGTAAGGAGATCAAATGGATCAAAACGGATAAAAGAAATCAGTCCTGACTATTCATTGGAAAGACTGATGCTGAAGCTGAAGCTCCAATACTTTTTGGCCACCTGATGCAAAGAGTCAACTCTTTAGAAAAGACCCTGATTATGGGAAAGATTGAAGGCATGAGGAGATAGGGATGACAGAGGATGAGAGGGTGTGGCATCACCGTCTCAACAGACATTAGCTTGAGCAAGCTCTGGGAGATGGTGAGAGACAGGGAGGCCTGGAATGCAGCAGTCCATGGAGTCACAGAGACTCCATGGGATATGACTGAGTGACTGAACATCAAAAGTATTCCCAAATATGGACTATGCTGCCTCCAGAACCAAAGAAGTCTACTAGGGAATCAGGCTTGTTCACCATTAGTTTAATGAACATAATGTTATCAACACTGTTTATCAATATTATAAGAGAATTAAAGCAGCATTAATGAGTGGGCTAGGGGCGGGGCAGTTTAAACTGAGATAGGATTGGAACAAGGGAAATTATCCCTTAGGAAAATCTAGAACTGAGACAATTCTTCAAACATAACATGACTTGAGATAAGGGGGCTGGGACTCTATACAAATTGATCAGTTAGAAGTAGGCTGTTCCCAAGACATGGATAAACTATTGGAGAAGGGCAATTTCTAGAGATGGCCTCAGTTTTGAACCTTTAGCAGTCAAACTCTAGGAAGCTGGAAGAATCTGAGAGGCACTTTACAGTGTCTATTTCAATATATTATTCCTGACAGCAGCTATATATATATATATACCAAATTTTCTGAAATTTCAGGTGTTCATTTGTGTAGTAGAAAAAATATATATTACTCTAAACTGAGACTTTTGAAATATTTTACATATTCCATTTTGATTGACATACTGTTTGAAATATTTTTTTTGGCTAACCTAATTTGAACAATGTACTGTTTTTTTTTTTTACATTATAAAATGTTTTAAAGAAAAAAAATAAACTTTGAAAAACATGATGCATTATAAAAACTAAGAAATTCATTCATGAAGCACTGCTGTGTGTACCACATATTGCAGAGTTTTTGCAAGTAACATTCTATACTATCAATTTAGAAACAGAGCTCTAAATTCAGTTCACTTCAGTTCAATCGCTCAGTCGTGTCTGACTCTTTGTAACCCCATCCCGGTCCATCACCAAATCCTAAAGCTTACTCAAGCTCATGTCTATTGAGTTGGTGATGCCATCTAACCATCTCATCCTCTGTCATCCCATTCTTCTCCCGCCTTCAATATTTCCCAGCATCAGGGTCTTTTCCAATGAGTCAGTCCTTCACATCAGGTGGCCAAAGTATTGGAGTTTCATCTACAGTATCAGTCCTCCCAATAAATATTCAGGACTGATTTTCTTTAGGATGGACTGGTTGGATCTCCTTTCAGTCCAAGGGACTCTCAAGAGTCTTCTCCAACACCACAGTTCAAAAGCACCAATAATTTGGTTCTCAGCTTTCTTTATAGTCCAACTCTCACATCCATACATGACTCCTGGAAAAACCTTAGCTTGGACTAGATGGACCTTTGTTGTCAAAGTAATGTCTCTGCTTTTGAATATGCTATCTAGGTTGGTCATAGCTTTTCTTCCAGGAGAAAGCATTGTTTAATTTCATAGCTGCAGTCACCATCTGCAGTGATTTTGGAGTACCCCCCCCAAAAAAAATTATCTGTTTCCATTGTTTCCCCATCAATTTGGCATGAAGTGATGGGACCAGATGCCAAGATCTTAGTTTTCTGAATGTTGAGTATTAAGCGAATTTTTTCACTCTCCTCTTTCACTTTCCTCAAAAGGTACTTAAGCTCTTCTTCACTTTCTTCAATAAGGGTGGTGTCAGAAATATTGATATTTCTCCCAGGAATCTTGATTCCAGTTTGTGCTTCATCCTGTCTGGCATTTCGTATGATGTACTCTGCATATAAGTTAAATACAGGGTGACAATAAGCAGCCTTGAGGTACTCCTTTCCCCATGCAGAACCAGTGTGTTGTTCCACGTCCAACTCTAACTGTTGCTTCTTGACTTGCATAAAGATTTCTCAGGAGGAAGGACAGGTGGCTTGGTATTCTCATCCCTTTAAGAATTTTCCAGAGTTTGTTGTGATCCAAACAGTCAAAGGCTTTGGCATAGTCAGTTAAGCAGCAGCAGATGTTTTTCTGCAACTCTCTTGCTTTTTCCATTGGATGTTGCCAATTTGATCTTTGCTTCCTTTGACTGTTCTAGATCCAGCTTGAACATCTGGAAGTTCACGACTCACATACTGTTGAAGCCTGGCTTGGAGAATTTTGAGTGTTATTTGCTAATGTGTGAGATGAATGCAATTGTGCGGTAGTTGGAACATTCTTTGACATTGGCTTTCTTTGGGATTGGAATGAAAACTGACGTTTTCCAGTCTGTGGCCACTGCTGAGTTTTCCAAATTTCCTGGCATATTGAGTGGAGCACTTTCACAGCATCATCTTTTAGGATATGAAACAGCTCAACTGGAATTCTATCACCTCCACTAGCTTTGTTCCTAGTGATGCTTCCTAAGGCCCACTTGACTTCAAATTCCAGGATGTCTGGCTCTAGATAAGTGATCACATTATCGTGGTTATCTGGGTCATGAAGATCTTTTTTTGTATAGTTCTTCTGTTTATTCTTGCCACCTCTTCTTAGTATCTTCTAATTCTGTTAGGTCCATACCATTTCTGTCTTTTACTGTACCCATCTTTTCTTGACATGTTCCCTTGGTATCTCTAGTTTTCTTGAAGAGATCTCTAGTCTTTTCCATTCTATTGTTTTCCTCTATTTCTTTGCACTGATCCCTGAGCAAGGCTTTCTTATCTCTCCTTGCTATTCTTTGGAACTCTGCATTCAAATGAATATATCTTTCCTTTTCTCCTTTGCCTTTCACTTCTCTTCTTTTCTCAGCTATTTGTAAGCCCTCCTCAGACAACCTTTTTGCATTTCTTTTTCTTGAGGATGGTCTTGATCACTGCCTTCTGTACAATGTCATGAACCTCTGCCATAGTTCTTCAGGCACTCTATCAGATCTAATCCCTTGAATCTATTTGTCACTTCTACTGTATAATCATAAGGGATTTGATTTAGGTCATACCTGAATGGTCTAGTGGTTTTCCCTACTTTCTTCAATTTAAGTCTGAATTTTTCAATAAGGATTCATGATCTGAGCCACAGTTAGCTCCTGGTCTTGTTTCTGCTGCCTCTATACAGTCATCTCTAAATTCAAAGGGGTCTTATTTCTCACTGGCTGAATTTTTAAGGAAAAGGCACAAAAGTACATTGTATACCACTAATATTTATATTAAAAACAATTAACCTATAATAAGCTGCATTTCAGCCATATTTCAAAAAATACTTAACAGGTCCACATTACTCTGTTATTGCCGGTCTTGTGTCTTGCACATAGTAGATCCCTAACAAACATCTCATGACTGAGAACTTCAACTGCATTATGTAACATCTTTCTTCAGTTCTTACCTGTGCCAATTTTAGACAGAAACTTTAGATACGGATACATACATATGAAATCACAGACGGTACCTGGTAACTCTTATATAAAAAAAAAAATCACAAAGACCGAAATTATTTGATTTTCAAGTACAAGGCATAATAAATTGTGGCCCAAATAAAGCAAATGAAAACTCAATAACTGATAGAAATGTAAATGTATTTAAGGTATCATGAAATTTGAAAAGTAATTGTTAAAAAAGACCACTGCAGTTTTATATACAAATCTGTTCATGCTGCAAAACAAATACTAATGACTGAAATTACACAGCTCGTGAAGTACTAACAATCTGCATTTAAAATATGAAAAAAGAGACACCCCTTCCATGTATCCAAAGGCCTGCATCTATGCTCAAGTTAATTCAAGTTAGCAATATACAGCTTTTATGAAACCTATGTGATGAACAAGCTGTATTGAATTTACATTTGATTAATGATGATGGAATCTTGCTAATAAATTATTTAAAACATGTCAGGCTCAGAGAAGATATGAGATATTATTTAGTGAACATCAACTATGTGATAAATTACAACTACATAATCACAGAAAAAAGCTTAAGACAATTGAAGGTGCAGTTTAATGTTTTAAGATCTTAAATATTAAAAAAATTAAATTAATGCATGTTTAGGCATATTCTAAAATATAACAGCTGTGAAAATATTTTCTTAGCAGTGTTATATTCTCATTCTATTCAACAAGCTACAGATGGCAATCTTAAACTACAATATGTATAGTATATAGAATCATGACTTTCATTAAAGCTGCAGACTAGGTTTGACAGTAAGTTGGCTCCAAAAATTTCACTGAGCCATTTCTCTCTAAATTTAGCTCATTAGTTCTGAGATGAGGTAAGTGAAAGTGAAAGTCACTCAGTTTTGTCTGACTGTGATCCCATGGACTGTAACGTGCCATATTCCTCTGTCCACGGAATTCTCTAAGCAAGAATGGTGGTGTGGGTAGCCATTACCCTTTCCAGAGGACCTTCCTGAACAAGAGATCAAACCCAGGTCTCCCACATTGAAGGCAGATTATTTACCATTTGAGCCAACAGAGAAGCCCTAGTTTCTTCTAGGAAGAAAAGGAATGTATCTCCTTTCAATGTCTGTGATAATGGCATGATTCTGAGTGTCAATGTTATTCTTTAAGAGAGTATTTTCCAATATAATCTTGAAAAATTACTAGTCTGTGACAACATTTTCATCAAATCACAGAGAATTAAGAGGAAGATACAGAATAATTACATAATTTACATTTACTGTTAAATTTTTTAAATTGTGAGATTATATCCTCTTACACATTTTGGCATTGATGCTGTTTTATTTATAAGAGGATGTTTGAGGCTAAATTAAAACTAAGCAATTCTATGTTCCTAAGTGCTTTTGTTCTTATTGTTGTTTATGACAACTATTTGCCTCTCACTCCCACTGCACCACCACACATTTTGCATGGCATTAGGGAAGATTTATGTCATATCAGGCAGAGAATTGTTAAAACAAATCTGACACAGGTATACCGGTGGTGGATTCATTTCGATATTTGGCAAAACTAATACAATATTGTAAAGTTTAAAAATAAAATAAAATTTAAAAGAAATAAACAAAAAATAAATAAATAAAAGAGACATGTACCCCCCCCAAAAAAAGACAAGTGAGAGAGATAAATAAAATAATATTGCACAGTAAGCATAATGACAGTCTTCTTTCTGTATTATATGAAATCTTTTAAAAATTTCCTTCACCCAAGACTCCAGGAAAAGTGATTCAACTAAAAGTTAAAAGACATCACTTTTACTTGCAAAATTCCAAAGAAAACTGATATGTTAAAAATATTATCAACCTAAAACCAATCATGTTAGAAAGCAAAGTCCTCTGGAAAAATCAATTTACAAATTTTCAATTACTAAAACTAGTAAATCAGAAAGGCTGAGTTCTTTCTAAACGAGGTACATAATGTCATGACTCAAAAAAAGGTGGGTGGAACCTTCTTGGTATATCTGTGTATAGAAACCTCACTGGGTCACACAAAGCCCAGGGAATAAAAAAAACAAGTTTGTACAATACCCCAAAAGTGAAAGTGAAGTATGTGAAAGTGAGTTGCTCAGCCGTGTCCAACTCTTTGTGACCCCATGGACTGTTGCCCACCAGGCTCCTCTGTCCATGAGATTCTCCAGGCAAGAATACTGGAGTGGATTGCCATTATCTTCTCCAGGGGATCTTCCTTACCCAGGGATTGAACCTGGGTCTCCCATATTGTAGGCAGATTCTTTACCATCAGAGCCACCAGAGAAGCCCAACTATCTGCCTCTGACTCCCACTGCACTACAATATCCCAGGCTAGAAAACTGGGCTACCCCCTTCACTGTCCCAAGTGTAAGTTTGAGGGAAAATCATTTCTCCCAAGTAGGATGCAAGCCCTCATCACTTCCATTCACCTTCTAGTTCATTTTCATATCTTACTCTTTTACCCCTTCAGAGTAGAAACAGTTGCTGTTCCCTCATGTCCCTAGTGCTTCTTTTGAAGGTCAGAACCCTGACTTGCTCCTTTCCTCTACATCAGCCTTTTATAGTCCCAACAGCAAAATATTCCATATAGTGTCCTGCTGGAATCCTTTTGGGATGCCTCATTCACTGATGCAATTCTCCCTGGACTTAGTATTATAAAATATTGTTGATGTACATTTCTAGGCATAGGATTACCAACTTATTCCTGAATGTGTTTTATTTGTAAAGCCCTTTCAATTCATTCCAAATATTGGCCAAAATTGATATTAAAAAGATCCTCAGTTTTTCATATTTTGAAGTCATTGATGAGAAGCTTATTATTGGACATTCTAGAGATAAACTGAGCAATTAACCTTGTGAGCTTGCTTTAAGAATTGAGATGTAGCAAATCAAAACAACAATGAGGTATCATCTCATACTGGTCACAAATCTCATCATCATAAAGCCCACAAAAAATAAATGGTGGAGAGGGAGTGGAGAAAAGGGAACTTCCCTACAATATTTCTGGGAATGTAAATTGGTGTAGCCACTATGCAAAATGGTATGGATGTTTCCTAAAAAACTAAAAATAGAGTTGCCATACCCAGAAATCCCACTCCTGGGCATATACCCAGAAAAAACCATAATTCAAAAGGATACATGCAATCCAGATGTTCATTTCAGCACTATTTACAAGAGCCAGAACATGGAAGCAACCTAAATGTACAATAGAGAAATGTAAGAGGAAGATATTGCATTTATATACACTAGGATATTACTCAGCCATAGAAATGAATGAAATAATGCCATTTGCAGAGATGCACATAGACCAATACACTGTTATACAGAGTGAAGTAAGTTAAAAAGAGAAAAAAATATTGTATACTAATACTTATATGTGAGACCTAGGAAAAACAGTACAGATGAACTTATTTTCAAAGCAGAAATAGAGACAAAAACATAGAGAACAAATTATGAATGCCAATGAAGGAGAGGGGTGGGATGAACTGGGACACTGGGATTGACATATATACACTACTATGTATAAAATAGATAACTAATCAGTATCTACTGTATAGCACAGGGAATTCCACTAAATTCTTTGTGGTGACCTAAACTGGAAGAAAATCTTTAAAAAGAGTGCATATCTGTATATGTATAACTGATTCACTTTGCTGTACAGCAGAAAATAATACCACATTGCAAAGCAACTTTATTCCAATAAAAATTAATTGTTAAAAAAGAAGAAGAAAAAAGAATTGAGATGTAAACTCATATTAAACTACAAATTCTAGCCAGAGCCTATGTTGTTCTCGCTCCTCTACAATAAACCATGCTGATATCTCAAGCTTCTAAAATTCATGCAGGTTACCTGAAATCAAAGATCAAGTAATATTTCCCTAGTTTCCTTCTTGAGGCAGTCTTGCAATACCTATGACTCCTTGCATAATTCCTTACAGATCATTAAATTACAGTCTGGTCATATTATCAAATGCAGAGTATATTAGTCAGGGTCCTCCAGAGAAACTAATCTATATTTGTTCATCCTATTGGTTCTGGTCTGATTATCTCTGTGTGTGTCCCTTCCCCTCTGTCTTTCTCCCTCTCCCCCTCTCATACACACACACACACTATATACACATAGGTGCATATGGCTACTTGCTCATTTGCTCAGTCGAGTCTGACTCTGTGAACCCATGGACTGTAGCCTGGCAGGCTCCTCTGTCCATGGGATTTCCCAGGCAAGAATACTGGAGTGGGTTGCCATTTCCTTCTCCAGGGGATATTCCCAACCTAGGGATTGAACCCACACCTTTTGCATCTCCTGTACTGGCAGCCAGTTCTTTACCACTGTGCCACCTGGGAAGCTTTTATATACATATATATAAAATAACTGACTCTACATTTTATGGAAGCTGACAAGTCCCAAGATCAGCAGAGTGAATGAGCCTACTGAGACCTAGGAGGGTCAATGGTATAGTTCCAGTCCTAAGACTGGAAGGCTCAAGACCCAGGAAAAGCTCATGTTTCAGTGTTTTAGTTTCAGTAGGAAGACAGCAAAAACCAGTGTTGAAGCTTAAAGGCAGTTGAGTGGAAAAATTCTATTTGGATGAGGTCAGTCTTTTTGCTCTATTCTGGGCTTCAGTTGATTGGATGAGGCTCATCGCATTAGGGAGTTCAATCTGCTTTACTCAGTCTACCAATTTAACTGTTAATCTCATCCAAAAACATCCTTGTAGAAACACCCAGAACAACAGATATTTGAGTACTAGATGGCCCAGCAAGGTGACACACAGTATTAACCAGCACATGGTGATTTAGGAATGTCCGTGTTTACATAAGCTATTACTAGATATAATAGCTGTATATAACTAGAGGAAGAATTATGGATAGAAATCTGAAAATAATTTTTCATTCTATTAAATAATTGGTCTTACTATCTTTTCTATTTGTACCTGTCCAGTATCTTTAAGATACAATTTAGATTTTAAAAAGAAAATTTATACAGCAGAATGTTGTTTCTTTTTCATAAACCAAAGGACAACTATGTTTCAAGTTATATAAAACTAACTGATAGTTGAAATTTTAAAAGAAAAAATACTAAAATATTTGAGCTTTCTTTACCATTTAAAACACATCATTATTTTTGCTAAGTGAAATGTGGCATTTAAAATCAGACAGCAAGATAAGTCATGAGTGAATTCATTTGATGCTGTTGAGTCAGGAATGTGAATGTTCTTTTAGGAATTTCCAAATCATTTTCAGAAACAACAAGTCATCCACCCAAGATTACTGCATAGTTTTTCAAAAGATAAACTATTTCATGAAAAGTCTGCAATTATGTTCTATTAATGTAAACACATTGCAAATGTCATATATTTAAATGAAAATCAGAAGTAGGTATTGTTAACATATTTAAGATGCTGAGAGATAGCTGTTATTATTTTATTTATTGACACTTAATACTGGGTTTCTTGATGTTATATAAAAGTTCATTTTAAATCCATGATTACAAATACTATAGAAAAAGAGACAAAGTGTTTTAAGATTTTTCCAGGTATGCTGAACACTCTTCTCTTGTAACTCTCCATCCACTTTGCATCTTTCTCCACTCTGCTGTCTACCCAGGAGGCAGATACTTATCTGTATATAAACTATATCGTCTCATCCTCAGACTTCTCATTTGGTTTGACAAATAGTGAAATTAAATCATGCCAGGACACTATCAGCAGAAGACTGACAGGGCATCCACCCACTCCTCAGTTTCCCCCTACCAGGCTTTAGGTTGACAGTATGTAAAGGGCTCTATTGAAGATCACACATACATTTTAGAAACTGCTTTACCCAATCTTGCTCTTCCTGGTCTAGGTTGCTAAGGTCATTGGCCACTACTGGTAGCGTTCTTGGGGTGATTCAACAATTCTTGTTGGTTTGAAAATTTCCTGTCTCTACTTTTGCAATAAACTTCCTCAAAGTCTTTCCTTTATTTTCCTTTCCTGATTCTGTTTTCCTGTTTGCTTTCCTGTTTCCTGTTTCTTCCCTTTACTGCTTTCCTACTTGCTTATATTGAGGTATAATTTGACATATCACATTACATTAGTTTCAGGTGTACTGCTGCTGCTGCTGCTAAGTCACTTCACTCGTGTCTGACTCTGTGTGACCCCATAGATGTCAGCCCACCAGGCTCGCCCGTCCCCGGGATTCTCCAGGCAAGAACACTGGAGTGGGCTGCCATTTCCTTCTCCAATGCATGAAAGTGAAAAAGTGAAGGTGAAAGCTCAGTCATGTCCAACTCTTAGCAACCCCATGGACTGCAGCCTACCAGGCTCCTCTTTTCCAGGCAAAAGTACTAGAGTGGAGTGCCATTGCCTTCTCCATTCAGGTGTAGAGTACAATACAATTTGATATTTGTATATATTGCAAAATGATTACTACAATGAGCCCAGTTAACTTTCATCACCAAACTCTTTTCAATAACCTCTTTTTAATGCACCTAGTTTCCTGCCATTGAATGATACATAAATAATTACAGAATTAATTTTGTGAATATTTTAGAATTATACAGAATATTATTGAAGATAAGGTAAATAAGAGATATATTACATATATATGTAATATATATTGTACATATATATACTATAGTTAGTTTTTAACTTTACATTTTGAAACTTTTAGACTTATAATAAATATTGAAAATAACTGAAATTTCCATAAGTATATTTATTTACACATATATCCTGTTATAAAGATGTCACAAATATTAATATTTTTATATAGTCATAAAACAATGATCAGGTCTTACTAATTAAAAAACAATAAAAGTAAACACCCCAAATAGTTGTTCCTTAGTGAGATGACACACGTTACATGCCATGTTATTTCCATAGGGTTTTCAAAATCCTTCTCACATATCCTACTGTATCTTAAGTGTTCTTAATCCTTGTGTTTCAAATAGAAACATGCACATACACACACACACACACACAATCTTTATTAAAAAATACTGAAGAAGACACAAATAAATGGAAGATATTACATGTTCATGAATTGGAAGAATTAATACTTTAGATATTCATAGTGCCCACAGCAATATACAAATTCAATATAACCCCTATCAAAACTCCAATTTTTCACAAAAAGAACACAAAAAAATTCTAAAATCTGTATGGAACTACTAAAGATTCCAAATAGTTCAAGCAACTTTGAAAGAGAAAAACAAAGCTGGTGGCATCACACTTTCTGATTTCAAAATATAGTGAAAGTGAAAGTCAGTCAATCGTATCCAACTCTTTGTGACCCCATGGACTATACTGTTCATGGAATTCTCCAGGCCAAACTACTGGAGTGGGTAGCCTTTCCCTTTTCCAAGGGATCTTCCCAACCCAGGGGATCAAACTCAGGTCTCCTGCATTGCAGGCAGATTCTTTACCAGCTGAGCCACAAGGGAAGCCCAAAATATAGCACAAGCCTATATAATCAAAATAGAATAGTATTAGCATAAAACAGACATGTAGAACGATGGAACAGAATAGAGAGTTGGAGATAATGCCAAGCATATATGGACAATTAATTTATGGCAATGGTGCCAAGAATATACAACAGGGAAAGGACATACTCTTAAATAAATGGTGTTGGGAAAACGGGACAGCC
The DNA here is from genome assembly GCF_029378745.1 of Bos indicus. Lineage (NCBI taxonomy): Eukaryota > Metazoa > Chordata > Mammalia > Artiodactyla > Bovidae > Bos > Bos indicus. The sequence goes on along the minus strand of NC_091776.1, from coordinate 21,008,325 downwards.
ACAAGAAAAAGAATAAAACTGGAGCCCTGACTTCCATCATAAACAGAAATCAACTGCAAGATATATTAAAGACTTTAATTTAAAACCTGAAACCACAAAACTCCTAGAAGAAAACATAGGTATTAAGGTCCATGGTACTGAATTTTTGGATCTGACTCCCAAAGTAAAGTCAACAAGTGCAAAAATAAATGAGTGGGACCACATCAAACTAAAGAGCTTCTGTACAGTAGAGGTGTTATCAACAAAAGGAAAAGGAAACCTATTGAATAGGAAAAAAATACATGCAAATCATGTATCTGATAAGGGGCTAATATCCAAAATACATATAAATTTAAGTAAGTCATTAGTAAAATAACAAAAACTTTTAATTAAAAAATTGGCAGAAAATCTAGATAGACATCTTTCCAAAGAAGACATACAGATGGTCAACAGGCACATGAAAAGATGTCACTAAAACTTAGAGAAATGCAAATCAAAGCCACAAAGGAATAGCACCTCACACTTGTTAGAATATCAAGAGACAACAACTGTTGGTGATGATACAGAGAAAAGGGAACATTTGTGCACTATTGATGAGAATATAAATTGGTACAGCTTCCATGGAAAACAGTATTGAGGTTCCTCAAAACATTAAAAGTAGAACAACCATATGATCCAGCTATCCCATTTTGGGGTTATACCCAAAGGAAAAGCAAACAATATATTGAAGCTACATCTACACTCACACGTTCCTCTGCAGTATTATTCACAGTAGCAAAAATATGGAAACCATCTGTCTGTCTGTCAATGGATGAATGGATAAAGAAAGTGTGCATATAAATACAATGAAGTATTATTCAGCTGTGAAAATGAAAAAGTCTTAGCATTTATAAGAAATTGGATGGACTTTGAGGATATTATGCTACATGAAATAACCCAGACAGAAAGACAAGCATTGCATGATACCACTTATATGTAGAATAAATCAATCAAAGTCAAACTCACAGAAACAGAAAAGCAATTATCTGTCTGAGATGGTGAAATAAGGAAAGGATAATAAAGTGCACAGACTTTCAGCTGTGAGGTAAATAAGGTCTAAGGATCTAATGACAACCTTGTGACTACATTTGATAACAATGTATAATTGAAATTTACTGAGAGTTTAATTTAAATATTCTCACCAGAAAAGTTATTTCTCATTCTCTCTCTAGATAAATATGTACTATGATAGATGTGTTAAGAAAAATAATTAGTGTAGACCTACGTTTACTTATGGGAGCTGTTTTCTAAAAATGTAATGTCTGGTCAAAAGAAGGCAAAATGCATAATTTTCTATATAAAATGGCCTGATACCATTTTGTTTCAATCATGTATCCATACAGTAACACATGTTTAATGCCCTATTTCCCACATTTTACATTTTTTAGCATATTATAAAGTTATTCTTATTTTTAAAGCAAAAATAAGTTACCAGAATTTTACTTAAAACAAAGGGAAAAGCTATAGAGACATTTCATCTATGCAACATGTTAAATAACATATTAAATTCATCATCTGTTAAGCACCAATTAAGAAATACATTATTTTGCTCCTGTTGCTGTTTCTGCCATTGGGGTTATTCAGTGAAGATTCCTGGGAAATAAATTTGTGAGTCTTTCTATAACTGAAGATTTCTTTATTTTACACTCACAGTAGATATCATTTACCTGGAAAGAAGATTCTGATTTCAAAATAATTCTCTCACCCAAATTTTGAATGCTTTGTCTAAATGTGTTTTCTCCCTTTCTATTAATGTTAAGATATCTGTAGGATATTCAATTTCAATTAATTTATAAATAATCTATTTTTTCTCAGAATGCATATTTCCTTCCATTTTGGCTATTTTGATTTTATAATACTTATTTTTAAAGAGAGAAATGTAGAATATAACTTAATTAAATTTCAAAAGGATGTGTGTAATTTGTTTTATTTTTCCATGCTATTCACATTTAGTAAGACTTTTTCAATTTGAAAATCCCTGTTTTATACATTTCTGGAAATTTGTCTTCTATTATTCTACTGATATTTTTCTTGTTTCTATATCCATTCTACTCTCTTTATAGAAAATTTATGAAGTGTAAATAAAATATGTTTTTACTTTTTCCCAAGACAAAATATGATGTGAAATTTTAGAAAAAGATAAAACCAGATTGATGTGCATCACTAATGAGGAGATGCTTAATGTGACTTTGAAAGATTAAGGCAACTGAAAGAGTTGCTGCAAACATCTCTTCTTTATTATTCGAAACAATATGCAGTCAGTATAATTTCCTTTGTCTCTCCCCTTCAATTTACAACTAGTAGCATATCCATACGGAGAAGGCAACGGCACCCCACTCCAGTACTCTTGCCTGGAGAATCCTATGGACGGAGGAGCCTGGTGGGCTACAGTGCATGGGATCGTAAAGAGTTGGACACGACTGAGCGACTTCACTTTCACTTCTCACTTTCATGCACTGGAGAAGGAAATGGTAACCCACTCCAGTGTTCTTGCCTGGAGAATCCCAGGGACGGAGGAGCCTGGTGGGCTGCCGTCTATGGGGTCGCACAGAGTCGGACACGACTGATGTGACTTAGCAGCAGCAGCAGCATATCCATAACCAAAGGTTCCTCTGTAGAGCACACTAGAACACCACAGAGTTACATATAACTGTATGACTAATGGTGGGGGCATTGAACTTTGTAGAGGTTGCAGAACCAGGTGGGCAGTGGCAGCAGTGACCTCAATCAAGATCCAGCAGTCGTAACAGCAGTGATGACCACAGCATTGGCACCCCTTCTGGCAGAGCGGATCTAAGGTAAAAAGTGGTTACTAGAAGTCTACCTAGCTCTGTGAGCTACAGCTGAAAGGTTCTGTTGCATTTCAGCCTTACTCAGCCCTCAGGGGACAGACATCTGTAACTTCAGGGAAGGAAAGGAAAGGGCAGGAAACAGACTAAAAAGAACATGGCTATCTGCCCCAGAATTTAGCCAGAGGACAATCCAGAATCTCTGGGATTCCCTCACTTGAGGATCTCCCCTAGAGGCCTATCATATACTCAAAGCCCTAAGGTCCAAGCACATACTACCTGCCCCCGACTCCTCCCTCCGGCCAATTTTGTTCCCAGCTACTTTTTCTTTTTAAAGTTTCCACACACAGCCAGAGCAATCTATGGGTAAAAGTCAAAACTGCATGCTATAGTGTCACCTGCTGGGAAACAACAGAAAGGCCTCTAATTGACAACCTGTTGGACTGTTAGAATCAAAGTAAACAAAGCTTTACTTTCAAATATAAATATTATTATTAATTTTATATGATATAGAATATTCAGTTCAGTTCAGTCACTCAGTTGTGTCCGACTCTTTGTGACCCCATGAATTGCAGCACACCAGGCTTCCCTGTCCATCACCAACTCCTGGAGTTTACCCAAATTCATGTCATTATCTTTTTATAGAGACTGACGCACCTTCCCAGGTGGCGCTAGTGGTAAAGAACCTGCCTTCCAATTCAGGAGACATAAGAGATGTGGGTACAATCCCTGGGATGGGAAAACCCCCTGGAGTAGGAAATGGCAACCCACTTCAGTATTCTTGCCTAGAGAATTCCATGGACAGAGGAGTCTGGCGGACTGCATTCCATAGGGTCACAAATAACAGGATATGACTAAAACAACATAGCAGACACCTTGGGAAACCATCCAATTGTCCTTCATTTGTTTAAGCATTCATTTTTAAAAATAATCAGTGCAAGGACTATGCTGGAGATACAGCAGGGATTAATATGGATTTGATATTTCCCATTTTCAGTCTAGGAAACAAACAGGAGTAAAGACCATTGCCAGGAACAATCCTGGCAATATAACTTATTATATGGCAAAAATTGTTCTGAGGATACAGCTGTGAGAAAGACAGTGGTATTTGTTCTTAAGTTGTTCACAATTCTGTAGTGGAAAGCCAGGACTGTATTCTTAAATTAGGTTGCCAGAGCAATTTTGTAGTTCCAAGTTCAGAAAGACCATATGTAATTCTTTCTTTTTTTTTACTTGTTCATCCTGTTTTCTTTCCTTCTTTTTTTTTTAATTTAAGGATAATTGCTTAACAGAATTTCATTGTTTACTGTCAAACCTCAACATAAATAAGCCATCAGTTCAGCTCAGTTCAGTCACTCAGTCGTGTCCAACTTTTTGTGACCCCATGAATTGCAGCACACCAAGTCCTCCCTGTCCATCAACAACTCCTGGTGTCCACCCAAACTCATGTCCATCGAGTTGATGGACCATTTTATCCTCTGTCATCCCCTTCTCCTCATGCCCTCAATCTTTCCCAGCATCAGGGTCTTTTCCAATGAGTCAGCTCTTTGCATCAGCTCTTTGGCCAAAGTATTGGAGTTTCAGCCTCAACATCAGTCCTTCCAATGAACACCCAGGACTGATCTTTAGGATGGACTGGTTGGATTTCCTTGCAGTCCAAAGGACTCTCAAGAGTCTTCTCCAACACCACAGTTCAAAAGCATCAATTCTTCGGCGCTCAGCTTTCTTTATAGTCCAACTCTTAACATCCATACATGACCAGTAGAAAAACCATAGCCTTGACTAGACGGACCTTTGTTGGCAAAGTAATGTCTCTGCTTTTTAATCAGCCATAGGTATACATATATCCTCTCCCTTTTGAAATTTCTTCCCATCTCCCTCCCCATCCTATCACTCTATGTTGATACAGAGCCCCTGTTTGAATTTCTTGAACCATTCAGAAAATTCCCATTGGCTACCTATTTTACATATAGTAATGTAAGTTTCCATGTTACTCTTTCCATACATCTCACCCACTCCTCCCCTCCTCCCATGTCCATAAGTCTCTTCTCTATTTCTGTTTCTCCACTGCTACCCTGTAAATAAAATCTTCATTACTATTTTTCTTGATTCTGCATATGTGCATTGGAATATGACATTTAACTTTCTCTTTCTCATTCACTTCACACTGTAAAAACTTCTAGTACATAGAAGCAACCTAGATATCCATTGACAGATGAATAGATAAAGAAGTTGTGGTACGTATACATGATGGAATATTACTCAGCCATAAAAAGGAATGCAACTGAGTCAGTTTTGATGAGGATCTTGCTTTGATTTATGTCATCAAGTGTTCTGCCTATGTTTTCCTCTAAGAGTTATGTTTCTGGTCTTACACTTAGGTCTTTAATCCATTTTGAGTTTATCTTTGTGTATGGTGTTAGAACTTGTTCTAATTTCATTCTTTTACTTGTAGCTGTCCAGTTTTCCCAGCATCATTTATTGAACAGGCTGTCTTTGCCCCATTGTATATTCTTGTCTCTTTTTATCAAAAATAAGGTACCCATAGGTGCTTGGGTTTATTTCTGGGCTCTCTATCTTGTTCCATTGGTCTTTATTTATGTTTTTGTGCCAGTACAATACTGCCTTGATGACTGTAGCTTTGTAGTATAATCTGAAGTCAGGAAGGTTGATTCCTCCAGCTCCGTTTTCTTTCTCAAGACTGCTTTGGCTATTCACGGTCTTTTGTGTTTCCATATGAATGGTGACATTTTTTGTTCTACTTCTGTGAAAAATGCCATTGGCAATTTGATAGGGATCACACTGAATCTGTAGATTGCCTTTGGCAGTATAGCCATTTTCACAATATTGATTCTTCCTACTCAGGAACATGGAATATCTCTCTACCTGTATATGTCATCTTTGATTTCTTTCATCAGTGTCTTATAATTTTCTGTGTATAGTTTTTTGTCTCCTTAGCTAAGTTTATTCCTATATATTTCTTTTTTTTTTTTTTTTGCAATGGTGAATGGGATTGATTCCTTAATTTACCTTTGAGATTTTTCATTGTTAGTGTATAGAAATGCAAGTGATTTATGTGTATTGATTCTGTATTCAGCAACTTTGCTAAATTCACTGATTAGCTCTAGTAATTTTCTGATACTATCTTTAGGGTTTTCTATGTACAGTATCATGTCATCTGCAAACAGTGAGAGCTTTATTTCTTCTTTTCCAATCTGGATTCCTTTTATTTCTTTTTCTTTTCTGATTAGTGAAGCTAGGACTTCCAGAATTATGTTGAATAACAGTGGTGAAAGTGGACAATTTTATTTTCTTCCTGATCTTAGGGGGAATGCTTTCAGTTTTTCACCATTGAGAATAATGTTTGCTGTGGACTTACCATATATGACCTTTACTATTTTGAGGTTATGCCCATTTTGATCAATTAATAAGGAACAGAGGATTCCTGACAGATCCAAAACAGCACACAGGAAGCCTCCTGTTAAATGCTTCCTGACAATTTTGTAGTTCTTTTTCCTTCTCTTGTATTTCTTGACTATATAAATCCCTTTAACATTTGTTGTAAAGCTGGTTTGGTAGTACTGAATTCTCTTAACTTTTGCTTGTCTGAAAAGCTCATTATTTCTCCACCAATTTTGAATGAGATCCTTGCCAGGTACAGTAAACTTGGTTGTAGATGTTTCCCTTTCAGTACTTTAAATATATCCTGCCATTCCATTCTAGCCTGCAGAGTTTTGGCTGAAAGATCAGCTGTTAAGCCTGTGGGGTTTCCCTTGTGTGATACTTGTTACTTTTCCCTTGCTGCTTTTAATATTCTTTCTTTGTGTTTACTCTTTGTTAGTTTGATTAGTATGTATCTTGGCATGTTTTTCTTTGGGTTTATCCTGTATGGGACTCTTGGTGCCTCTTGGACTTGATTGACTGTTTTCTTTTCCATGTTGGGGAAATTTTGTAATACAATCTCTTCAAAAATTTTCTCACACCCTTTCTTTTTCTCTTCTTCTTCTGGGACCCCTGTAATTCAAAAGTTGCTGCATTTGATATTGTCCCAGAGGTCTCTGAGACTATCCTCAGTTCTTTTCATTCTTTTTACTTTGTCTTCAGAAGTTATTTCCACCATTTTATCTTTCAGCTCACTGATTCGTTCTTCTGCTTCAGATATTCTGCTATTGATTCCTTCCAGAGCATTTTTAATTTCAGTAATTGTGTTGTTTATCTCTGTATGTTTATTCGTTAATTTGTCTAGGTCCTTGTTAATCAATTTTGCATTTTCTCCATTTTGTTTTCAAGGTTTTGGATCATCTTTACTATCACTATTCTTTTTCAGGGAGTTTGCCTATTCCCTCTTCATTTATTTGGATTTCTGCGTTTCTAGTTTTGTCTTCATTGTGTAGTATTTCTCTGTCTATTTATTATTATTATTATTATTTTTTTACTTATTGTGTTTGAGGTCTCCTTTTCCCAGGCTTCATGGTTGAATTCTTTCTTCCTTTTGGTTTTTGCCCTCCTAAGGTTGGTCCAGTTTTTTGTGTAAGCTTTGTAGGAGATTTGTGCTGAGTTTTTGTTTGTTTATTTGTTTGTTTTTCTTCTGATGGACAAGGCTGAGTGAGGTGATAATCCTGTCTGCTGGTGACTGGGTTTGTATTTTTGTTTTGTTTGTTGTTTAGATGAAGTGTCCTGCACAGGGTGCTACTGGTGGTTGGGTGATACTGGGTCTTGTATCCAAGTGGCTTCCTTTGTGTCAGTTCTCACTATTAGATACTCCCTAGGGTTAGTTCTCTGGTAACCTGACACCTTGAAGTCAGTGCTCCCACTCCAAAGCCTCAGGGCTTGATTTTGCGCAAGGAACGAAGATTCCATAAGTGGTTTGTTATGGTATTTTGTTATGGCATTCAGTGAGATTTAAAAATATATTCAAAAATGAGAAACCAAAGATGAACCCCAGACAAATGGCAGGTACAAAATCAGGCAAATAATAATTAATATAATGGAATATACAGATGTACATATACACTCATGAGCAGAGTCAAAACAGTCCAACAAAAATAAAGTACATAGATTGACCCAGCAAACAAAGGAAATCAAAAATTATATTTACCAGTAGAGAAAAAAACTAACTAAAGCACAAAGCAGAAAACAAAACTAAAGCAAGGTGGCAAGTGGGGAATAAAGCAATGAAAACAAAACTAACAAATATGTTGAAAGGAAAAGAAAGAAAGTAAAGAAGGAAAGAATAGATATGCAAAGTTAAATAGAGGTAAATGAAGAAGATTTATATACATTAAAGGTTAACTGCAAGGGGAAAAGAACAGTAGGAAAAGCAAACAAATGAATAAACGTAGAAAAAACATAATAGGTTTAAAAATATTAAAAGTTAAAATTACAAAAAAGAGAAAAGCAAAAAAGGAAAACGGAAGAATAAAGAAAAAAGGAAAACTCCACAGAACTGCAGAAGCCCAATATAGATGCAGCAGTTTATAACAACAATAAAAACTGTGACTGAATATACACATATACATATACACCCATAAGCAAAATCAAATCAGTCCAACAAAAATAAAGAATAGATTGACCCAGTGAACAAAGGAAACCAAAAATTATATCTACCAGATATAACTAAATACAAAGTGGAAAACAAAACTATAGCAAAGTGACAACTGCAAAATAAAGCAATGAAGGTAAAACTAACAAATATGTTGAGAGGAAAGGAAAGAAAGAAAAGGAAGGAATAGATACGCAAAGTTAAATAGATGAAGAATATTTATATACATTAAAGATTAACTGCAAGGGGAAAAGCACAGTATAAAAAGCAAAGAAAGGAATAAACGTAGAAAATATTTTTAGGTTTAAAAAATTAAAATTAAAAAAGACGGAGAGAAGAAAAAAAGGAAACTCCACAGATCTGCAAAAGCGCAATGTAGAGGTAGAGGTTTATGACAACAATTAAAAAAAAAAAGGTGACTGAGGAAAAAAAAAAGTTCAAAAAACTTAATTAGATTCCAACTATGGAATCTAATCCAATAAAATCGACAACTACAACAGAGGGGGGAAAAACAAAAAAGAAAGAAAAAAGAATCTACAGAGCAAGTCAAAACATAAGAATAATAAATGTTTTCCTTGAGTCACTGTTGTCAGAGTCCTTTCCCTCACTGGGAGTCACACCACCTTACCTCCGTCACTCAGTCATGTCCAACTCTGCTACCCCGTGGAGTATAGCCCACCAGGCTCCTCTGTCCATGGGGTTTTCCAGGCAAGAATACTGGAGTGGGTTGCCATTTCCTTCTCCAGGGGATCTTCCCAACCCTGGGATCAAACCCAGGTCTCCCACATTGCAGGCAGATGCTTTAACCTCTGAGCCACCAGGGAAGCCCCCTCACCTCCCTAGGATGCCCTCCAACACTGGAATCCAGATATCAGGACCTGTTGTGGGGGAAGCTCAGATTCTCATCTGGCCCAGCTCCTCTGTGTTCTTGCCTCCAACACCCACAACTATCAAAATTAATGTGTTTTCTTTTGTGGGAGCTCTCAATAACCTTTTATATATTCCATAGACACAGTCTCCCTAGTTGATCATGTGGATTTAATCTGCAGCATGTACTACTGTGGGAAAGTTTTGGGTTTTCTTCCTTAGCCACACTGCTGCTGGGTTTCAATTGTGGTTTTATTTCCACCTCTGCTTGTGGGTCAACCACTGGGATTTGCTCCTGAGGCTGCCCTGGAGGACTTGGGTTTGCCCCTGTGTGGGCCGGTGCAGCTGCCTGGGTTGCAGGGGTTCTGGCAGCACCAGGTACTCAGGGGAGTTGGCGAATAGGGCAGCAGGAAATATAACGCTCTAGAAGGGTAATGGCAACCACTATTGGCCAATACCGTTCCAGTATTCTTACCTGGAGAACCGCCCTCCCTGACAGAGAAGCCTGGCAGCTACAGACTACAGGGTTGCAAAGAGTCAGACACGACCGAAACGACCCTGCACGCATAGACGCAAGAGTTTTTCACCTGTGGCAACTCTGCCTCAGTGAGAATTGAGTGTGAAGGTGGCACAGTTGCTTGGTGTGCAGTGCCCTGGCGGCACCAAGTGTTCAAGGACACAGACTGCCTCCACCGCAGGAGTTATGGCCCTATCGGAGTCTTTTTTTGAGCCTTTTGTACCTGGCGATCAGAAGGCCTCTTTGGCCAGTGTTTCTCCATAGCTCCACCTGGTCAGGCACTTAGAGCGCTCCCTTGCCTGGGCACCTTCTCTGCTGTTTGGCGTATCAGGAACATAGAGGGGACCCCCGACTGGGGTCCTACTCTGTAGATCTGGGCAACAGGCACTTAAAGGGGCACCCTGGGTGGGGTCCTACCCTGTAGTTCAGTGCGTCAGGCTTTTGATGTCCCAGCCTCTCTATTGTTCAGATGCCAATGCCTGTGTGTTGGAGGAGAGAGGCTATGGGGATGGCTCTACCCTCTTTGCGTGACTCAGCAGTATCACCTTGCTTCCATGGCTGACCGGCTTTCCTCCACAGGCATTTCCCATCACAATCTCCTTCATATCCCCTCGATCTGTCTTTCCACAGTTGACAGCAGCCTTCGCCCTGAGATTGCTCCACAATCCCTAAACTCCAGCTCCCAGCTGCTGTACCTTCCAGGGGCTCTACATCCTTGTCCAGGATATGTATGGCTGCGGCAAGGACTGTCTGATTCTCATTCCATTTATGCTGCCACAGATCAACTCTTTCACTTTTGGCCTTAAATGCTTCTCCTCTGACTCAGACAATCGCCCCGATGTGGGAATCAGACCTCCGATTCAGTTCCCCCACCTGCTGAGGGCAGGTCCAGTCCTACTTACACTCCTGTTTTTCCCCCAGTTCCTTCATCCTACTGAGCTTTGCGTGGATCTATATATTGCTTTCCACTGGTCAGGTATTCCTGTATGCTCTCCGCTGATGTTCTGCATGCACTTCTGTGTCTGAAGGTGTATTCCTGATGTAATTGTGGAGAGAGAGATACTCCACGTCCACCTACTCCTCCACCATCTTGTTCTTGATGACCATATGTAAAATTTTAAAAGCATATATAAATAGATGGTTTTATTGAAGAAATGTGCCTTTTCAGAGGAAGATCTTGGGTTGAGTCATTAAGAAAATCATTGCTAGTTTGGTTGAAGGGATATGAGTGTGACTGTCAAGTGCAATGCTGGTACGCCCAGTTAACAATTCTCTTCAATGAGTTATGCAGGGAGGAATTTTCTCTTCCTTTGTACAGTAAGCATGACTTCACTGACACTTTGAGGTTGGTTATTCAGGGAATGTTAGGAGGTAAAACAATTTCAATAAACCTTGCTGTTCTCTGGATAATCACTGAAAGAAGCTTTCCTTTAAAACAGTTTATGAACAGAAGAAGCAGAGGAAGGAAGCCATAGGCCCAATATAGCTGAAAAACTATTTTGTAAGTACAAATTTGATATCTTTCATAAAGAAGAGTGAGCAATTAGGTGGACGTGTACATGGGGTCATCAATAGTGTAATTTCATTTGGGTCCACAGCTGGAAGTGTTTGTTATCATTTAGGTATATGTACATAATCAGTATTTTCACTTATACATGCTTCTGTATATATATGTGTATGTATACATATATAGGTCAGTACCTTGATAAATATAAGCCCTATGTGTGCATATCCTTAAATAAATTTCATGCTTTTCCTTTTAGACCAGCATACATTTCAAGTCCATCCTATAACAATTAATTCAGAAATTAATTGTTACAGAAAGCTTTTAACAGAAATAACTGTTGTATAGAAAGGTCAAGAGATGAGGCTGGTGTCTGAAATAAGAGTAATTTAGAATGAATGTAATACGGACAAAAACTGAGATTTGACTTAATAAATAAACTAGAAAATAAATCACTGAGCCTATTCAGGGATAATATTTCAATCTGCAGGCTACATCAATACTGAGTTCATATGAATCCAATCATTAAAAGGTTACTTACTGTTGACCAGAATAAATTTCAACCTCCCAAAGCTAGCCATTACATAAAAGTAGTTTTATACTAAAGAGAAGAGATACTTTCACAGAGTAAAATAACTATAAAATGAATGAAAGTATTTCAAGGATATTAGATATTAGCAAAGTAGTTCTTTACAAAAATGCTCCATTAGGAATAAAGATCAAATGTTTTCTATAGAAAATAATGATGGGATTTAATATTGGAGGTGTCAGCTATGAAGACCACATGGTTATTGTGAGAAATAACATTTAACCTTTCTCTTGTGGCTGATGGAGGCCAATGCAGTATTTTATTATCAACAATGGCAGGTGATTTATTACCAGTGTTTCTACTCCAGTAAAGCCACATTAGGCTGTGCTTGATGTATCATTTGTTATCTTCAACCCCCCTGCACACTTCCTGCATGCATAATTTCTTTGTTCTAGCAAATTTTAAACATAGAAGTGTAAATATTTGAGTAATTATTTCAGATTAATTTACCTATGGAGGTAAAATCGACAAGCTAAATAGATTATGCCAGACAATGTCTGACGTAATCATAAAGTTCTGGCTTCAGGAAGAAGGATGGTTATATCTCTGAAACATCCACTCTGCATAATGGTACATTAGTGTAGATACAGCAGTGACACAGAATAAATCACAGGCAAACTTTTAGAAGGGAATACAATTTTGTGAAATAAATTCAGGTCAGATAGCTTTCAACAGTTTCTGTTTTCAGAACTTACTACCTAAAAAAAAAAAAAAAAAATCCATCAAATAAGTCTGAAATTCCTTGGCAGATGCACTGAGAGTGGTTTCCCTATCTTCAACTCACCTGACTATTTAATATCAATGTGGAAGCAAATTTAGGAATATCAAAACAGTTATATCCTCTAAAATTTCACATTTTATATATACATCCCTGAAGAGTATTAGAAACTTTGGATTGTAAGTTTTTGCTTCAGTAAAATGTGGTTAATGTTCATCACTCTTAAATACAGAATGATGTTTTTCCATGTATTTTTCTTTCAGTCAATGATCATAAATATTGACTAAATTTACATAGTGTTTTAAAGAAAGATTCTTCTCTGTGTGGTGTTTTATTTTATGAGAAGTGTTCTCAACCACTTTAATTCATAACATCTCTCTATTTCTATATTTACTCTGACCACAGGAACAGAATAGTAGAATAATTTAATGTGGTAAATTTGGAAAGCACAAGAATATTTATACAAGTTCAAAACTATCCAACATGAAACAAGATAAAATTCTCAGTTTCTGGCATTGAATCTAATGTTAAAAGGCCAGCCAAAAAAAAAAAAGTACAAAAACCATACCACAAATAAGAACAAAATCAATCAACAGATACCAAGAACAGACCCATATATAAACATTATAGAGAAGATAAGTCTGGGAGTATTTTTAGCAGTGACTGCTGCTCCTTTCACCCAGCTAACCCCACAACTGGTATCTCTCTGAATTCTTCCTAATCTTCCCTGTGAACTCCTGAAGGAGTTCCTGAAGGAAAAGCTTCCAAAGAATTTTAACTTCTTAGTATATTTACAATTCTTAATGGCTATAGTCTCAGAATAGCTCATAACCAAATTTTATCAATTCACTAAAACTGTCTGGTTTATTCTTTTTTTCTTTTTCTAGGTAATGTTTTTTGTTAGTTTTATTGAAATATAGCTGATTTACAATGTTATGTTAGTTTCTGGTATACAGGAAAATGATTCAGTTATACATACATATTATTTTATATTCTTTTACATTATGGCTTATTACACGATACTGAATATATTAACAGTTCCCTATGTTATACAGTAGGACTTTGTTGTTTATATATTTCATATATAGAGTAGTTTGTATCTGCTGTTCATAAACTTCTAATTTATCCCTCCCAACCCTCTTCCCCCTTTGGTAACCACAAGTCTGTTTTCTATGTCTGTGAGTCTGTTTCTCTGTTGTACATAAGTTTATTTGTGTCATATTTTAAATTCTACATGTAAGTGACAACACAAGGTATTTGTCTTTCTCTGTTTGATTTACTTCACTTAGTATGATAATCTCTAGATCCAATCATATTGCTGCAAATAGCATTATTTCATTTTTTTTTCATGGCTGAGTAGTATTCAATTGTGTCTACACATTTTATTTATCCATTTATCTGTTCATGGACATTTAGGCTGTTTCCATATCTTGGCTATTGTAAATAGTGCTGCTATGAACACTGGAGTATATATAACTTTTTAATTGGAGTTTTCTCTGGATATATGCCCAGGAGTAGGATTTCTGGGCTTCCCTGGTGACTCAGATGGTAAAGAATATGCCTGCAATGCAGGAGACTGGGGTTCCATCCCTGGATCAGGAAGACCCCCTGAAGAAGGGAATGCCAACCCACTCCAGTATTCTTGCCTGAAGAAGTCCATGGACAGAGGAGCCAGGCAGGCTACAGTCCATGGGGTCGCAAAGAATTGGACAAGACTGAGTGACTAACATACATGGTAACTTCAATTTTAGTTTTTTAAGAAACCCCCACACTGTTTTACATAGCAGATATACCAATTCATATTCCCACCAATAGTGTGGGAGGGTTTTCTCAATACCCTCTTCAGCATTTGTTATTTGTAGACTTTTTAAGGATGGCCAATATAACCAGTGTGAGGTGATACCTCATTGTCCATTTATTTCTCTGATAATTAGTGATGTCAAGCATCCTTTAATATGCCTATTGGCATATATTCATCTCTATATCTTCTCTGGGAAAAAAAGTGAAATTTAGATCTTCTTCCCATATCTTGATTGGGTTGTTTGTATTTGTTTTGTTTTGTTTTTTGGTTATTGATTTTTATGAGCTGTTAAGCTCTTGTCATTCACATCATTTGTAAATGTTTTCTTCCAGTCCATATCTTGTCTTTCTGTTTTTTTAATGGTTTCCTTTGCTGTTCAAAAGCTTATAAATTTAAGTCTCATTGCTTATTTTTGTTATTATTTCCTTGAGAGACTGACCTAAGAAAACCTTGGTATTATTTATGTCAGAGGATGTTTCTCCTCTGTTCTGTTTTAGGAGTTTTATGGTGCCATGTCTTATGTTCAAATCTTTAAGTTATCTTGAGTTCATTTTTGAGCATGGTATGAGGGTTCTAACTTCATTTATTTACATGTGGCTCTCCATCTTTCCCAACACTGCTTGCAGAAGACACTGTCTTTTCTCCACTGTAAAACTCCACATAAGAACTACTAGAACTGATGAATATATTCTTCAAGGTAGCAGAACACCAGATTTACACACAGAAATAAGCTGCATTTTTTTAAACTAACAATGAAATATTAGCAAGTGAAAAAATTTTTAAATACCTTTTAAAATATTATCAAAAAATTTAAAAAATACTTAGAAATAAACCCAGCCAAGGAGATAAAAGACTTATATGATGACAACTATAAAGCACTGGTAAAGAAAATTGAAGATGATTCAAAGAAATGGAAAGATATTCCATGCTCTTGGATTGGAAGAATTAATATTGTTAAAATGGCCATACTACCCAAAATGATCTACATATTTAATGGGATTCCTATCAAATTACTCATAATATTTATTACAGCACTAGAATAAACCATTCTAATATTTATATGGAATAACAAATGACCAAGATTTGACCAAGAATCCTGAGGAAAAAGAACAAAGCTGGAGGCATAACTCTTCTAGACTTTAGACAACACTTCAAAACTATAGTAATCAAAAGAGTGTAGTACTGCCACAAAAACAGACATGTAGATCATTGGAAAGGGACAGAGCACTCAGAAATAAACCCACATACTTTTGGTCAATTAATCTTCAACAAAGGAGGTTAGAATATACAATGGAAGAAAGATAGTCTAATTTATTCTTCCTACTAGCTTGCATTGTGAAGTTGCTCAGTCGTGTCTGACTCTTTGCGACCCCATAGACTGTAGCGTACCAGGCTCCTCTGTCCATGGGATTTTCCAGGCAATATTACTGGAGTAGATTTCCATTTCCTTCTCCAGGGGATCTTCCCATCCCAGGGCTCAAACCTGGGTCTCCCGCATTGTAGACAGACGCTTTACTGTCTGAGCCACCAGGGAAGTCTGCATTGTAGCTTGCATTGTAGTCTGCAGCTTTTGTCCTACACAAGCAACTGCTATGGTCTTCTATCTTTCTATAAGCCCCTGTTACCTTCTAGATTTGGGGTTAGTTGTGGTGCTAATCACCCTCACGGCAGAAAGCAAAGATGACCTAAAAAGCCTCTTGATGAAAGTGAAAGAGGAGGGGGAAAAGCTGGCTTAAAACTCAACATTCAAAAAACTAAGATCATGATGGCATCCAGTCACATCACTTCATGGCAAACAGATGGAGAAACGATGGAAACAGTGACAGAGTTTATTTTCTTGGGCTAGAAAATCATTACAAATGCTGACTGCAGCCATGAAATTAGAAGACGCTTGCTCCTTGGGACAAAAGCTATGGCAAACCTAGACAGCACATTATAAAGCAAAGACATTATTTGCCAACAAAGGTCCATTTAGTCAAAGATATGGTTTTTCCAGTAGTCATGTATGGATGTCAGAGTTGGACTATAAAGAAAGCTAAGTGCCAAAGAATTGATGCTTTTGAACTGTGGTGTTGGATAAGACTCTTGAGAGTCCCTTGGACTGCAAGGAGATCCAACCAGTCCATCCTAAAGGAGATCAGTCCTGAACATTCATTGGAAGGACTGTTGCTGAAGCTGAAGCTCCAATACTTCGGCCACCTGATGCAAAGGGCTGACACACTGGAAAAGACCCTGATGCTGGGAAAGACTGAAGGCAGGAGGAGAAGGGGACATCAGAGGATGAGATGGTCAGATGGCATCACTGACTCAATGGCCATGAGTTTGACCAAGCTCTGGGAGATGGTGAAGCACAAGGAAGCCTGATGTGCTACAGTCATGGGATCACAGAGTTGTGCATGACTGAGTGACTAAACAACAGCAGTAGTGCTGATCAGGTGAAAAAATTTAAGCAATTCAGGAGAAACCAAGTGTATCTTTGCACCTATAGTTGAGAGTATGTTCTACTGTGGATTTTAGTTAGAATACTGAAGTTTTAAAATAATTTGTTTCCTAGGCTGTATTTTGACTTTAAGAGACAAAGCCATGATTATTTTTGCGATGCCAAACAAAATTTATAAATTTTTCATTAGTAATTCAAAAATCTGTAAATTAAATGTCATTATTTTAATTTAACCTCTCCCACTTCTATAAGAACTTCCTATGATTTGTTCTATTTCAATGGATTTTCTGTAGTTCTGATATAATATTTGGTCAATGTGCTTTATTTACCTTATCCTTCTTCAACATGTCTAAATCTTCTTTTTAGAAAAGTTTAAAGAGAGAAATATAAGAAACATGTAAGAGTCAAATAAATTATTAATATCTCTTTAAATCCTATGATATAAGAGGCAGAATAAACATTTTATTCAGCTCAACGCCATGAAGGTGCTTTATACAATTTAGTTTTGTTTAATTAAAAAAATCCTATGAATTAGATGTCATGATAATTTACTTTCCAAAAGAAGAATGAAACTAAAAGAGTTTTAAGCAGCTAGCATCAAGTTGCTACTGAATAACCAGCAAGAACAATTGAACTGAATTATGATTTGGAAGTCTATGTTTTAGGAAAACAAAATGGAGTTTATGGAGACTATATTCAACAGATATCTAGTATTTCACTCAAACACTACTTCTAGCTACTATTTTCTAACTTAATTTTTTACCCATTATTAGAAGAGTTACATCAAAGAGAAAGCTTAATGATTGCAGTTTCAAGTCTAGAAAATTCATTGCTATGGGCATAAATGTATTAGCATATAGAAATGTAGTCAGGAAAATTATAGAGGCACAGTGTTACCCACTGAACTGCACAAATATGCTATTTAGGTGTGCATGTGTATAAGAAGGATTATGTCATTTATTAAAAGATAAAACAGCTGCAAATTGCATTTTAAAATATACATTTATAAAACCCTTTAAAATTTAAAGTTTTTGCAAATTCACAAATTGTTAAATCATTTATACAATTTGCCTTCCATTAGTTATAAAAGTTGAATAATGCAATATTTTCTTGTTCAAATAACAAGAGTAAGTAATCTATTTTCTGATGTTAATAGTTGTCTTGTAATTAAATTATCTTAGAACCGATATTCAGAAAAGGCAATGGCACCCCACTCCAGTACTCTTGCCTGGAAAATCCCATGGACGGAGGAGCCTGGAAATGCCATCCCTGGGGTCGCTGAGGGTCTGGCACGACTGAGCGACTTCACTTTCACTTTTCACTTTCATGCACTGGAGAAGGAAATGGCAACCCACTCCAGTGTTCTTGCCTGGAGAATCCCAGGGACGGGGAAGCCTGGTGGGCTGCCGTCTATGGGGTTGCACAGAGTCGGACACGACTGAAGCGACTTAGCAGCAGCAGCAGCAGCAGCAGTAGAACTGATATAAGCATCATTTCAACTATGAATAAAGAGTAAGTTAAATATAATAGTTGCAGATTTTTTTGGTGGCTCCGACAATAAAGAATCTGCCTGCGATGCGAGAGACCTGGGTTTGGTCCTGGGTTGGAAAGATACCCTGGAGATGGGAACAGCTACCTACTCCAGTATTCTGGTCTGGAGAACTCCATAGGCAGAGGAACCTGGCAGGCTACGGTCCATAAGGGCACAAAGAGTCAGACAAGACTGAGTGATTTTCACTTTCACTTTCATTTTGCAGCTTTTTAAAATGGTTTTGTAAAGTTTCATAGTTGTAACAAAAGGAATTTATTTTATAAAATAGTGGATTAAAGTGTTTGTTTTTCTATAATCTCTTTTATAAGAAATAATTCATGGATATTGAAGGCTACTTTATTCCAGAGATAAAAAAATGAATAACAGAATTATCTATGACTTCTGATGACATATATATTGATTCCTTTCCTGTTTTAAATTAGACATTCAGTTACCTAATTATCCCTTGTGATTTTAAAAATTAAATTGTTGATAAAATATTTTTATTATTTACATAAGCAAGTTGGTTGTTCGGTTGAAATGTCAGTCAATATGATGAATACAATCAGAAAACAAGTTAAAAATAGTAGTGCATTGTCTGGGTTATTAGGATAAATAACTGGTCAATTACAGTAACAGTAGAACTGTTTGTGTTCCACTAAGTTGAAATTTACTGATTTTTTTCTGTTGTAGATGATTCATTCATATCAGTTGCCATGAGATTCCCCTTTCATTCTGTTTTTGGAAACTGATTATGAGAATACAGTGTAATGCTCACTTTCTTACATCTACTCCCATGTAAAGAAGTGTTTGCAATATATACGGAAGTAGTATTAGTGTTAATTCACTACTCCAAACAGGCTTTTTTAAATTTTTATATGCAAAGCTATTTGATCCAACTTTTTCAAGAGACTTTCTAATAGAGGAAAAGAATGGGAGGAGAGGCAGTAGCTCGATATGAAGGTATAAGTGAAAGTGAAAGTTGCTCAGTCATGTCCGGCTCTTTGTGACTCCATAGACTATACAGTCCATGAATTCTCCAGGCCAGAATACTGGAATGGGTAGCCTTTCCCTTCTCCAGGGAATCTTCCCAACACAGGTATCAAACCCAGGTCTCCCATATTGCAGGAGGATTCTTTACCCGCTGAGCCACAACTGAAGCCCAAGAATACTGGAGTGGGTAGCCTGTCTCTTCTCCAGTGGATCTTCCCAACAAAATGAAAAGGAAACCTACTGAATGGGAAAAAAATGCTTGCAAATCATATATCTGAAAAGGGGCTAATATCCAAAAATACATAGAAACTTAAGCAACTCAGTAGTAAAAGAACAAATAATTTTAACTAAAAAATTGGCAGAGAATCTAGATAGACATTTTTCCAAAGAAGACATACAGATGGTCAACAGGTACGTGAAAAGATTTCACTAAAACTTAGAGAAATTCAAATCAAAGCCACAAAGGGATAACACCTCATACCTGTTAGAATATCAAGAGACAATTGTAGTGTTGATACAGAGAAAAGGGAACTTTTGTGCACTATTGATGAGAATATAAATTGGTGCAGCTTCCATGGGAAACAATATTGAGGTTCCTCAAAACATTAAAAGTAGAACAACCATATGATCCAGCTATCCCATTTTTGGGTTCATACCCAAAGGAAAATCAAACAATATATTGAAGCTACATCTACACTCACACGTTCCTCTGCAGTATTATTCACAGTAGCAAAAATGTGGAAACGTCTGTCAGTGGATGAATGGATAAGAAAGTGTGCATATAAATACAGTGAAATATTATTCAGCTGTGAGAATGAAATTGTATTGTATTTCTTCTTCGAACCGGAGTCTCCTGTATTGCATAATGCAGACCTTATGAAGGCATAAGGTCACCTCTAATTCATGCTTAATTTATATTGCTTTATACAATATATTATATTTTAACTTAACTAGCAGTTTTTGACCTTAGAACTTAATGCATTCAATATAAATGCATTTAATACTGAACAATCCAGTTAATAGTTCAGAATCTTAATCTCTTATAAATGATGGCCATAATAATGCCCATTTCAAGATTTATTGTGAGACTCAAGAAACTCAGTGTAAATGCTTATTAGTATGCAATGTTTCTTGTAAATATAAGACACGACCATTACTTTTCTTCATTATAGTTCCCCTGTTGGAGTCTCTGCTCAAGATAGTAATTTGAGTACCTTAATAATTTTTTTCCTTCATATACTAAGGTCCATATAAATAACAATCTACACCCTATTTAACAAAGAAATTATTTTATTCTCAAATAATACAAGTGAAATTTCTTCTCTCCTCAGAATAGGTTTGGTATGATTGGAAATATTTATGATACATGTGGCACATATTATCTCTTAAGAGTTCAAAGCAAATGTGCTTGGGGAAGCACTGAACTTTTTTATTAGCAGATAGGAAAAACACAAGTGACAATTGTGTAGAAAGAATTAGAGAAATTTATCTCTAAATACAGCCCTTATCACACTGCATAATATAGGTAAGTTTCTAATTTAGAATTACTTTATTTGCCCTGTAAATATTAAGGTATCTATCTTACAGTTTTTGAAGAGAAACAGTATGAAATTACATACATATCTTTATATGAATGATGTACAAAGTGAGACAAAGGTTTTGCTTTGTTTTAGTTTGTTTTGTTTTAAATTGGAGTGTATTTTTAAGAGTAAAATTTCTTATATAAGCCATTTTATGATGTATGATTTACATATGATAAACTGTGCATATTTAATATGTACTGTTGATAAGTTTGGAGACAAGGATGAACCCATGAAACCATCACCACAATCTATGCCATAAACATATACATTGACTTCAAAAATTTCCTCTTGCCTTGTCTATTTAATATTAGTTTTCTTATAAAAACACCTAATTCACCTTCTTAAAAATGTTTTAAGTATATAATCTAATGTTAACTACAGACACTGTGCTCTCTAGTACATTTCTAGGAGCTATTTATCTTGAATAAATGAAATTTTGTACCATTTTTCTCATTTCCCTCTCCCTCCAGTCTCTGGAAACTATCATTCCATTTTCTGTTTTTTTGAATTTGAATATTTTAGATTTCTCGTCTAAGTGGTATCACATAGCCCTTCTGTGTCTGGCTTATTCCACATAGAATAATGTCCTCCAGACTCATCTATGTTGCTGCAAATAACAGGTTTCCATCATTTTTAAGGCTGAATAATATTTAATTTAGGTATGTACCATAATTTTTTACCCTTTATTGGTCAGTGGAGATTCAGTTTGTCTTGGCTATTATGAATAATGCTGCAGTGAACATGCGAGCAAAGATCTCTCTTTAAGAGTCTAATTTTACTTCCTTTGGATACATATCATAATGGGAACTACTGGATCATATGATAGTATTACTTTTAATTTCTTGAGGAGTCATCATTACTACTATTCATAGTTCTTGCATCAATTTACATTTCAGTCAACAGTGTACAAGGATTACCTTTTCTCCACATCTTTGCTAACACTTTGTTTTTAATAAGTCACCCTAACAAATGTGAACTTTTGAGTAGGAGTGCTTTTACCTGGTAGATGATCTCAGAAAACAACAATAGGAAAGTAAGGAGTCAGAAAAGATGAAAGGCTGCCAAGTAAAGGCATACTTTCAAATGTGTTACTACTGCAGGGAATCTGAGTATATTCCTACTGGAGAAGTTTGAAAGCCAGTATAGTATGCATTTCTCATTGCAGTACCACTTAGAGGTGTTATCCCATCCTTGACTGATGACCCTCTGGAAAGACTTCACATTGCTGACACTTCCGTTCTGCTGTGTTCATGGGGAGAGCAGAGAGCCTTTAAACACAGAGACACAGGTTCTGGCATTTGGAGGTCTGGGCTACACACACAGAAATGGGAAGAGCAAGGGGATTAGGACAGACCAATGGTTTTGTCTTTTGTTGACCAATTCACAGCTCAGATCTATACCATATTATAATCATACAAACTATGAATGTTTCTTGAAGGTAATAAGTAGTCATAGTATTTGAAGAAAAGATTTACAACAAGACAGTTGGTGTGTCAAGCTATCATGCCGTTTCTAAGCATGATAGGTACAGCTGCCCAATCATGGTTATGATCATGGAATCAATAAATGAGTTCAGAGTATATCTCAAGCCCTAGACACGTTTCTCTGACCTCACTCTGCAGTAAGAACTACTATCTCATGATGATAAGGATTAATTAGTCTGAACATTTTAGTGGCCCCTTTCTTTGTGTGTTGGTCTACTTGCAGGAAGAACTCAAATGATCAGGTGGCAGCTTTAGCTTTTATTTTAGTGGAATCTTTATTCTGTCCATTAATAGAACTATCCCCCCACAGAAACCTGGACTTCTAGTCTAGCAGAGACTACAACTCTGAAAATAGGAAGCAGAAATTCCCAAAGTGGGTACTTCTTCCACTCTCATGATTTGGAGACATATGTATTCTATCTAAAGCAACAACCACTAAATGGAAGCCATTGGCTCAAAAAGTCTTGAAATCTTTCAGAGTTTCATGTCCAACTAGATGCTGTAGCATGCCTTAAGTCCAGTTCAATATTTTATCAGTCTCGTGACTTCTGTATGATGTGGTACATGGGGAATATCAAGGTCATGTGCTCATTCATCATAATGTGGGTCCACCTTGTGCCAACAGGCCAGTCATGGGATGTTGTTTTCATGTCAACATGAAAGACAGAAGAGAGAAAGAAGAAACACATGAGGCCTCTTTAGCTCTAGGCTTCACATCACCACAATGTCATTTCAGGTTCATGCCACTGGTCAAAGTGAAAAGTCAAAGGATGAGGAAATAAAACAGCCCACAACTAAACAATGCTAAGTATGTAGATTCACATAGTGGTGAAGAGTTTGGGGGTAGTCCTTCACTTTATCACATTAACTGACTTAAAAAATAGTTTTCTATTTTTTAAGACTAAAGATAATGTATGAACACTCACATACTTCTTCTCAATATTTTATAAATCATTGGAGTAAATTAGTACATTTGACCCATTTATAATTATTTAAAAACATGGGAAATAAAAAGCAGAAATATGCAATTGAATTTAAGATACACACTATACTTATAAAAAAAATGTGAAACTCTTAAAAGCAAAACAAAATTAATAAAGTTGGCTAAATGTACCTAAATGTTGACAAAAAGTAAAATGAAAATTAGATTGGAAGGCCATTAAGTAAGAAGGATGGTTTAGAGAAATGTATTTTTAAAAGACAACAAGAATTGAATCAAAGAAAAGAAAAAGGAGCCAAATTTTAGGTAGAAAGAAACAATTGATCCTCAAACAGAAATCAGTAGATTAGTTCACCTAAAGGCAGGATGCTTGCATTCACTCAGTCATATCTGATTATTTGTGGCCCCATGGACTGCAACCCACCAAGTTCCTCTGTCCATGTAATTTTCCAGGCAAGAATACTGGAGTTGGTTGCCATTTCCTACTCCAGGGGATCTTCCCAACCAAGTGATCAAACCCACATCTCTTGCGTCTCTTGCATTTCAGGTAGATTCTTTACCACTGCCATCACCTGGGAAGCCCTAATTCACCTAAACTGAATGCCTGTGTTCAAACCAAAATTAAAATAAGTTTGGTTAAATATGGTTCTACCAGCTTAAGAAAAATAAAACTAGAAACACTTAAGATATTTTTATATACACTCATAATAATGCCCTTTCTTTTTGCTATTTTATAAATTATTTGAAGGGCTTCCCAGGTGGTTTTTCAGTGGTAAAGAATCTGCCTGCAATGCAGGATACATGGGATTGATCCCTGGGTCAGGAAGATCCCATGGAATAAGAAATGGCAACCCACTTGCAACCCATTCTTTCCTGGGAAATCTCATGGACAGAGGAGCCCTGGAGGCTACAGTCCAGGGGGTCTCAAACAGACAGACATGACCTAGTGACTAAATCAAGTAATTTGAAAGTATCTTCATTTTGGAGTTTGCCCATACTTTTTCCAAGTGTTTACCAAAGGCAGGTATTCCTCAAGATTCAGTGAATAATCAAGGATTCATTTTAAATCAGTAGCAGGTAGCAGCTTCATGGTTCAGTTCAGTCACTCAGTCATGTCCGACTTTTTGTGACCCCATGAATCGCAGCACGCCAGGCCTTCCTGTCCATCACCAACTCCTGGAGTTCACCCAAACTCATGTTCATCAAATCGGTGATGCCATCCAGCCATCTCATCCTCTGTTGTCCCCTTCTCCTCTTGCCCCTAATACCTCCCAGCATCAGGGTCTTTTCCAATGAGTCAACTCTTCACATTAGGTTGGATCTCCTTGCTGTCCAAGGGACTCTCAAGAGGCTTCTCCAACACCACAGTTCAAAAGCATCAATTCTTTGGCCCTCAGCTTTCTTCACAGTCCAACTCTCATATCCATATATGACCACTGGAAAAACCATAGCCTTGACTAGACAGACCTTTGTTGGCAAAGTAATGTCTCTGCTTTTGAATATGCTATCTAGGTTGGTCATAACCTTCCTTCCAAGGAGTAAGCGTCTTTTCATTTCATGGCTGCAATCACCATCTGCAGTGATTTTGGAGCCCCAAAAATAAAGTCCAACACTGTTTCCACTGTTTCCCCATCTATTTCCCATGAAGTGATGGGACCAGACGCCATAATCTTAGTTTTCTGAATGTTGAGCTTTAAGCAGCTTCACAACCAGTAGCAAATGATCAAAGAGCATAAATTCAACACACAGAAGTGGGCTGTTAAAGCAAATTTAGGGAATCGATAGATAAACAGAAGTAGGAATAGAGTTCTACCTAATAAAGATTCATTAAAGACTCAAATGAACTGAACAAAATTTTAGGGTAAGATCTTATTATAAGAAGAGCCATAAGTTAAAACAAAAGAATATGAGCCATTTCATATATGATGAATTTATTGTCACTCACAGGAAAAGAACAAAATATTTTTTAATAATGTCAAGATATTGAAGAAGGAAATTCAAATATATTTTAAAATTTCATTCAAACTCATTTATGCTATAATGTTATCATCAACATAATATTACCTAAAAGTGACAACTGATACGGAAAAGTTAGGCATAACTCCAACAATTAATTCAACAAATATTTCCCCCTATGCTATGGGGAAGGACAGCCTCTTAAATAAATGATGCTGTGAAAACTGGACAGCTACATGTAAAAGAGTGAAATTAGAACAGTTGCTAACACCAAACAAACACAAAAAAAACCTCAAAATGGATTTAAGACCTAAATGTAAGACAAGAAACTATACAATTCATAGAGGAAAACATAGGCAGAACACTCTTTGATATTAAATCACAGCAAGATTCTCTTTGACCCATCTCCTAGAGTAATGGGAATAAAAATAAACAAATGGGACCTAATTAAAAACTTTGGTCAGCAAAGGAAACTATAATAAATAAGATGAAAAGACAAGCTTGAGAATGGCAGGAAATAACTGCAAATGAAACAACTGACAAAGGATTAGTTTCCAAAATATACAAGCAACACATGCAAGTCAATACCAGAAAAACAAACAACCCAATCAAAAGATGGACAAAAGACCTAAATAAACATTTCCGCAAAGAAGACATACAGATGGCTAACAAACACATGAAAATATGTTCAACATCGCTATATTAGATAAATGCAAATAATGAGATATCACCTCATATCACCAGAATAGTCATTATCAAAAAATTCTACAAAAAATAAATGTTGGAGAGAATGTAGAGAAAAAGGGAACCCTTTTGTGCTGTTTAGTTCAGTTCAGTTCAGTCGCTCAGTCCTTTCTATCTCTTTGCAACCCCATGAACCACAGCACGCCAGGCCTCCCTGTCCATCACCAACTCCTGGAGTTCACACAAACTCAGGTCCATTGAGTCAGTGATGCCATCCAACTGTCTCATCCTCTGTCGTCCCCTTCTCCTTCTGCCCTCAATCTTTCCCAGCATCAGGGTCTTTTCAAATGAGTCAGCTCTTCGCATCAGGTGGCCAAAGTATTGAAGTTTCAGCTTCAGCATCAGTCCTTCCAATGAACACCTAGGACTGATATCCCTTAGGATGGACTGGTTGGATCTTCTTGTAGTCCAAGAGACTCTCAAGAGTCTTCTCCAACACCACAGTTCAAAAGCATCAATTATTCGGCACTCAGCTTTCTTTATAGTCCAACTTTCACATCCATACATGACTACTGGAAAAACCACAGCCTTGACTAGATGGATCTTTGTTGACAAAGTAATGTCTCTGCTTTTTAATATGCTATCTAGGTTGGTCATAACTTTCTTTCCAAGGAGTAAGCGTCTTTTAATTTCATGGCTGCAATCACCATCTGCAGTGATTTTGTTGCCAAAAAAATAAAGTCAGCCACTTTTCCACTGTTTCCCCATCTATTTCACATGAAGTGATGGGACTGGATGCCATGATCTTAGTTTTCTGAATGTTGAGCTTTAAGCCAACTTTTTCACTCTTCTCTTTCACTTTCATCTAGAGGCTCTTTAGTTCTTCTTCACTTTCGGCCATAAGGGTGGTGTCATCTGCAAATCTGAGGTTATTGATATCTCTCCCAGCAATCTTGATTCCAGCTTGTGTTTCCTCCAGCCCAGCGTTTCTCATAATGTACTCTGCATATAAGTTAAATAAACAGGGTGATAATATATAGCCTTGACGTACTCCTTATTCTATTTGGAATCAGTCTGTTGTTCCATGTCCAGTTCTAACTGTTGCTTCCTGAAATCTGCATACAGATTTCTCAAGAGGCAGGTCAGGCGGGCTGGTATTCCCATCTCTTTAGGAATTTTCCACAGTTTTTGTGATTCACACAGTTAAAGGCTTTGAAATTGTCAATAAAGCAGAATTAGATAGTTATCTGGAACTTTCTTGCTTTTTCCATGATCCAGCAGATGTTGACAATTTGATCTCTGGTTCCTCTGCCTTTTCTAAAACCAGCTTGAACATCTGGAAGTACATGGTTCACGTATTGCTGAAGCCTGGCTTGGAGAATTTTGAGCATTACTTTACTAGTGTGTGAGATGAGTGCAATTGTGCAGTAGTTTGAGCATTCTTTGTCTTTGCCTTTCTTTGGGATTGGAATGAAAACTGACCTTTTCCAGTCCTATGGCCACTGCTGAGTTTTCCAAATTTGGTGGCATATTGAGTGCAGCACTTTCACAGTATCATCTTTTAGGATTTGATATAGCTGTTCTGGAATTCCGTCACCTCTATTAGCTTTGTTTGTAGTGATGCTTCCTAAGGCCCACTTGACTTCACATTCCAGGATGTCTGGTTCTAGGTGAATGATCACACCATCACGATTATCTGGGTCATGAAGCTCTTTTTTGTACAGTTCTTTTGTGTATTCTTGCCACCTCTTCTTAATATCTTCTGCCTCTGTTAGGTCCATACCATTTCTGTCCTCTATCAAGCCCATCTTTGCATGAAATGTTCCCTTGGTATCTCTAATTTTCTTGAAGAGATCACCAGTCTTTCCCATTCTGTTGTTTTCCTCTTGTTCTTTGCACTGACCACTGAGGAAGGCTTTCTTATCTCTCCTTGCTATTTTTTGGAACTCTGCATTCAGATACGTATATCTTTCCTTTCCTCCTTTGCTTTTCGCTTCTCTTCTTTTCACAGCTATTTGTAAGGTCGCCTCAGACAGCCATTTTGCTTTTTTGAATTTCTTTTCCATGGAGATGGTCTTGATCCCTGTCTCCTGTACAATGTCACGAACCTCCGTCCACAGTTCATCAGGCGCTCTGTCTATCAGATCTAGTCTCTTAAATCTATTTCTCACTTCCACTGTATAATCATAAGGGATTTGATTTAGGTCAAACCTGAATGGTCCAGTGGTTTTCCCCACTTGATTCAATTTAAGTCTGAATGTGGCATTTGTGCTGTTGTGTAAATTGATGAAGCCACTACGGAAAACAGTATGAAAGTGAAAGTGAAGTCGCTCAGTCGTGTCCGACTCTTTGTGACCCCGTGGACTGTAGCCCACCGGGCTCCTCTGTCCATGGGATTCTCCAGGGAAGAACACTGGAGTGGGTTGCCATTTCCCTCTCCAGGGGAATCTTCCCGATGCAGGGACCAAACCCTGGTCTCCTGCATTGCAGGCAGACGCTTTAACCTCTGAGCACCAGTGGCCCCCAGGGAAAACAGTATGGAGATTCCTTAAAAAACTAAGAATAAAACTGCCATTGACCCACCTATTCTACTAGGACATATACCTTAAGAAAACCATAATTCAAAAAGACACATGTACACCAATGTTCATTTTAGCACTATTTACAGTATCAAAGATATGGAAGCAACCTAGATGGCCATCAATAGATAAAGAAGTTGTGGTACATACACATACATATATATGTGGTGATATATATATATATATATATATATATACATATATACATATTACTCAGCCATAAGACAACTGGATGTGAGTCAGTTAACTGAGGTGGATAAACCTAGATACCGTTGTAAGAGTGAAGTAAGTCAGAAAGACAAAAACAAATATTCTATATGAACACATATATATGGCATCTAGAAAATGTTACTGATGTACCTATTTGAAGGGCAGGAATAGAAATGCAGACTTAGAGAACGAACTTGTGGACACAGTGCAGCAAGGATAGGGTGGGATGAATTGATAGCATAGCACTGACATATATACACTATGGTGTGTAAAATGGATAGCTAGTGGGGAACAGCTGTATAGCACGAGAAACTCAACTCAGTGCTCCGTGACAACCTAGAGGGCTGGGATGGGGGGATGAGAGGGAGGCTCAAGAGGGAGGGGATATGTGCATACCATGGCTGATTCATGTTGTTGTACAGCCGAAATCAACACAGCATTGTAAAGCAATTATGGTCCAATTAAAAATAAGAAAATAAAAATTAAAAACAAATTTCTCCTCCCCAAAACTACTTCCCCTATGTTATCTGAGAAATGGTTTGAAAATGCATTTTCTTTTTACAGACATAGAGTAAATATGATTTTACTAACATAAGAAGGACCTAAATATTTCCAATAATATCTGGCTTTTTTCTTTCAAAAAACAATTTATGCACTCAGTTAATCTACTCTGACAATAACACATAGCAAAAGAAGTTTCTGACACAAAGGGTAATATAAAAGGAAATTTTGTTCTGTCACCAAAAAAGAAACTGATTATGTGATCCTCAGATAAATAAGACATGAGTCATTTTCATAAATATACAGAACAAAGATTTTGCTTAGAGTGACTGCAAAAAATTATAAAATATCATGATATGTATGGAAGTTTATCTTTAATAAGGAATCCAGAAAAAAGCTAAACACTGTTGGGAACCCCCTTACAACGTTTACAGGAGGAAAATTTTAATTATGTAGTCTCAGGTTCCTATGCTATTCCATGACACTTTATTATCAAATAGACATTTTGTTTTAACCAGAAATCATCCATCATTGTCACACCCAAACTCTGATCAATAAATTTTATACTTTATTTTTTAGATGGTAGTGTACATTATTTCCCAATTTCCCCTGAGTAATCATTTAAAAGATTGGTCAAAACCAAGAAGGATCATTTTTAAACTATTTGAATAGCAACCATAATTTAGAACAAGTGAGTTGCAGCAGCAATTCTTGCCTCTAGAGACTAGGCTCTAAAATGACCCCATATGCCATCAAATGAATTGCATAAAGATATGAGCTCAAAATAAGTTGCTCTTAACCTTGAATGTGTGAACAATTTTGCATATCCATAATTGTCAATATGGCACCCTTCAGGATACACTGGTTTCTCTGGGCGGAGAGCCAATCAGCCTTATGTTCAGTTATATGTGAGCCAGCTGGACTCCTGACAGGTGCACTGTGGTGGTTAACTGCCCTCAACTACACTCTTTAACTCTCCAGTGACTTTTTTGTTCTGAGATACTGTGTAGTAAACTGAACATGACAGAGATGAGTAAAGCAAAACATGTGGACCTTATAGTGATGAGGACACCAGTAGTGTCCAAACATAATACTCTGGAAAAAAAAAAAAAAAGGAGTATGACAATTCTGCAGGCTTCTTGTACATACTCACTCACTGGAAAGAGCCATTCCCTGATTACCTCTTTAAGTAGATGTAAATGGGTAGTTAACCTAAAATACCCTACAACCTTAGAGAATAGTAACAGATAAGATTCTTATGCTAGACCAAGGCTGTCATGTAGATGGGTCCATTGCTAAAAATGTTCCTTAATTTTTAAACCTTCTGAAAAACAGACAATCTCTTTTCAAAATTAAGTATTACTGTCATTAGTCCTTTATCTATTGAACATCTAAATTCAAAAGACTTATTTAAAGTTGTTCAGGGAAAGTGGCGTGATGTGTATTTGTCAAGTGGGAGGATTCCCTTTCTATTCTAGATATAATGAAAATGAATGTTTAAGAAAGGTATTAAAATATGAGCAATATATTCTCTTGATGATGTTATAGGGAAACCCACACTTCTATACTGTTGGTAAAAATACATAATTGCACAATATATATTAAAAGGAATGTGGTAATATCTAGGAAAATGGTTGTTCATTTGTCTCTTTATACAAAATCCTTTCTTTAGGAATCCCTCCCAAAAATATCCTAGAAAAACTAACATGTCATATGCACAAGGTGACTTATTGCTGTCCTATTTGTTAAAAAAAGGAAGTAACCAAAATATCTATTTATAGAGGACTTGTGGAATAAACTATGACACATCCATGGAATGGGGTACTATGTATTTGTAAAAAGAATAAGGAAAATCTTAAACATGATTATAGTATAATCTCTAAAATTATTCTCATGGTTTTTGCAAAACAAAGTGATTACTATACTATCTTTCATATAAATGGGGAATACCAAATACATCTTTTAGTATAGATACATCTTTTTGTATAAATACATCTTTTAGTATATATGGGGAATAGATGGGGAAACAATGGAAAGAGTGATAGACTTTACTTTCTTGGGTTCCAAAATCACTGCAGATGGTGACTGCAGCCATGAAATTAAACGACGTTTGCTCCTTGGAAGAAAAGTTATGACCAACCTAGAAAGAATATTAAAAAGCAGAGGCATTACTTTGCTGACAAAGGTTCATCTAGTCAAAGCTATGGTTTTTCCAGTGGTCATGTATGGATGTGAGAGTTGGACTGTGAAGAAAGCTGAGAGCCAAAGAATTGATGCTTTTGAACTATGGTGTTGGAGAAGACTCTTGAGAGTCCCTTGGACTGCAAGGAGATCCAACCAGTCCATCCTAAAGGAGATCAGTCCTGGGTGTTCATTGGAAGGACTGATGCTGAAGCTGAAACTCCAGTACTTTGGCCACCTGATATGAAGAACTGACTCACTGGAAAAGACCCTGATGCTGGGAAAGATTGAAGGCAGGAGGACAAGGGGATGACAGAGGATGAGGTGGTTGGATGGCATTACCAACTTGATGGACATGAGTTTGAGCAACTCTGGGAGTTGGTGATGGACTGGGAAGCCTGGCGTGCTGCAGTTCATGGGTTTGCAAGGAGTTTGACACAACTGAGTGATTTAATTGAAATGATACTTTTATGTGTGAATGGGGTAAAATGCATATATAAAAAGATTTTATACATATATGCACATCAATCCATACATATATATGTATATAAAACAAATGCTTATATTTTAAAATGTTTAAAAATGTTTATATGTACAGACTGGAAGAAGAGAAATATAAAGAGGACAAAATTGAAGGTATACTTCTCTGAATATACCTTGTTTCACAGATAAGAATTTAGACCTTCTAATTATTTTGCATAATTATAAAACAAAAGTAAATATAAGCTAATAAAATAATATCTTGAAATAAAAAACAAAATAAAATTAAACTAAATTATATATAAATTAGATAGCTTAGCCACAATTGTTTTAATTACCTTAGAACACAGTAATCTGGCTGTACATCCTTACCAAGATATATCAGATTTAAAAAGAACTGAAAAGAAATCTCAAACAGTAGTGACAATATTTGTAGTAAAACTATTGGCATTATTACTTTGAAGATATGCATGTAGATAGATATGTATATTAAGATAGATACATAGATAAGTAGAAAATAAGTAATTTTATTAATGTTTTTTAGAAAATACAATTTTGAGAAGATAAAAAATTAAAAATAAAGAAATTTATGAAACTTTTATATTCTTAAATTTAAGTTGAAACTGAGGTATTTATTTTCTCTCCTAAAATAAAATAAGTGTTTATTTTCTGACTCCTAAGCTGAAACACCTATAAGCAATGGTCAAACTGGTCAAACCAGATATAAAGAACCAAGAGTGCGATATCTAAATAGCACACTACAATAAAATAAAGATACTAACCCAAGACTCTTGGGAAAATGGTAGATCATGTTCTGTGGTAAGAACTGTACATTGTAAGGCTGGGACTATTTCTCATACCAAAAAGCAGCAAAAAGAAACTATCAAAAGCTATTTGAATTCTGTTGAAAGGTCATGGGCATCAAACTAATAGTTTCTACCAGTTAAAGATAGTTTGATTTAAACATGAAAAACGGTAATGACTGTAATGAACACTTCAAACATTTTACAAATCCATGAATTCATAATAGTTTTAAAAAGGTCATTCAGCATTCCTCTTGAAGTTGCTAGGGCATTAAGTCATTATTCTGAAAACTTACAAATAACAGGAAAAAATGAAGAGTTATAACCAATGTATCTAAGGGTAACCAAGTAGCTGATGAGTAAACTTTTTATGAAATGCTACTGCTGCTGCTAAGTCACTTCAGTCGTGTCCAACTCTGTGCGACCCCACAGATGGCAGCCCATTGGGCTCCCCCATCCCTGGGATTCTCCATTCAAGAACACTGGAGTGGGTTGCCATTCCCTTCTCCAATGCATGAAAGTGAAAAGTGAAAGTGAAGTCACTTAGTCGTGTCCGACTCTTAGCGACCCCATGGACTGTAGCCCACCAGGCTCCTCCGTCCATGGAATTTTCCAGGAAAGAGTACTGGAGTGGGGTGCCATTGCCTTCTCCGTTTTATGAAATAATCACATCTAATACATCCAGAAAAAATGGTGACATTAAAACAACGCAATTTTGCATAACTTAATGAAGTAATAGATCTTCCCAATAATGTTAAATGGCTGTTAAGACATTAAGTAAAAAATTGATGAAGAATTTTATAGCAGAGACATCATAAAATGAGAAGACCATTTATGCTGAGCCTCATAAGACAGTCTTGGCAAAAAAAAAAAAAAAGAAAGCCTAAAATTGAGTCTAATCAAACCCTCTGATCTAATCAACTTATGTATAATAAAACATAGGGAATAGAGAGCTACTTTAAATTATATTGTAGGCATACAGTTAATTAAACCCAAAATGTGGGAAATTATTTAAGGCAAATGAAATAAGAAATAAAGGGCAAAACTTAAAACACGAATGCACTTCATAGATTAAAATAGACCAGGAAAAATACAAAATAAATTAAAGAGGAGGTTCTTTTTGATGTTGATATGAAAAAAACAATTACCAAAGAAGATACTTATGAGACAAATTGAGACATAAATATGAAGGGATCTTAGGAAGTATTTTCCTTTTTTAGATAGAGTAATGGAATTCAGATTGCATAATTTTATGACTGTAATTTTTAAAAATGTATGTATACCTTAGAGAGGTATGCGTTATTAGACTTCCCTGGTAACTCAGTCAGTAAAGAATACACCTGCAATGCAGGAGACGTGGGTTCGAACCCTGGGTCAGAAAGATCACCTGAAGAAAGAAATGGCAAACCACTCCAGTATTCTTGCCTGAAGAATTCCATGAACAGAAGAGCCTGGCGGGCTACAGTCTACAGTGTCACAAAGAGTCTGACACGACTAAGCGTCTAACACACACAAACGTTTTTTTAAGGGTAAACTCTTATAATGTCTGTCTTAAAACAACCCACTTATGTGGGTTAGGGAAAATTGGGTGACATACAACACTTTTCATTTCCACATCTGCTGAATGTGGTTGGAGTTAGAAGACAGACACTTCAACAAACTAATGAACAATGTGCTTTGGTTGAAAAAGCTGAAACTATTTAGCTTCAAACAATGTAATCAGTATATTTTTTATTATGTTATTTTTCTGATATTTAACTAATCTATGGTCACTGGAGAGAAGCAAAGGTTATTCTAGATTTTAACTGATGGTACATTGTTTATATAAAGGCTGGAATTTGATCAAGTACACAAACCAAGACTATGAACATTGTCGCACTTTGTAATAAGATCAAAAAGTAAGAAAAAATAGAACTCATATAGCACAGGATGAGGTGATATGGAAAATTTATGAACTCACTAAAACAAAATAAAATAAAATTTGATCATAAGAGAGAATGTCATCTTACAATAGCTATAGGTCTTTACCTGTTAATAACATAGGCTGTTAGTGGCAAGCGGCCGAGAGGAGATAGCCCACATCCAAATTCAGAGAAACCCAAGTAAGATAGTAGGGGCTGGAGTGGCTGTGAGGAGATACCCCATGTCCAAAGGAAAAGGAGAAGCCACAGCAAGACGGTAGAAGGGGCAAATTCAGAATCAAACTCCATTCTGGCCAGAGACACTCAGAAGGTTCAAGCAAACCTTGGGTGCACCAGGACCCAGGGACGCAGAGACTGAGACAGAACAGTGTTTGAATGTTTCCTGTGGAGGTACAGGTCAGTAGTGGACTGCCACAGGGACCGAGGCTCTGGCTGCAGCAGACTTGGGTATGGCATAAGCCGTCTTGGAGGAGGTCACCACTAACCCCACCAGAGAGCCACCAGAACTAACACAGGACTGGGAAATAGACCCTTGGAGGGCACAAATAGAACCTTGTGCACCAGGACCCAGGAGAAAGGAGCAGTGATCTCACAAAAGGCTGACCCAGAATTGCCTGTGAGTGTCTAGGAGTCCCCAATGGAGGTGTGGGTTGGTGGTGGCCTGCTGCAGGGTTGGGGGCACTGAGTGTAGCAGTACATGCATGGGATCATTTGAAGGAGGTAACCATTATCTTCATTGCCTCCACCATAGTTTGGACCCAGGTAAATAGGAGGGAGGAAACACAGCTCCATCCATCAACAGAAAATTGGATTAAATATTTACTGAGCATGGCCTTGCCCATCAGAACAAAATCCAGTTTCCCTTTCAGTCAGTCTATCCCATCAGGAAGCTTCCATAAGCCTCTCATCCTTCTCCATCAGAGGGCAGACAGACTGAAAACCACAATCACAGAAAACTAACCAATCTGATCACAAGGACCACAGCCTTGTCCAACACAATGAAACTATGAGGCATGCCATGTAGGGCCAAACAAGATGGTCAGGTCATGGTGGAGTCTTCTGACAAAACACTCCACTGGTCCACTGGAGAAGGGAATGGCAAACACTTCAGTATTCTTGCCTTGAGAACCCCATGAACAGTATGAAAATGCAACAAGATAGGACACTGAAAGATGAACTTCCCAGGTCAGTAGGTGCCCAAAATCAGTGGAGACCTAACTCCAGAATGAATGAACAGATGGAGCCAAAGCAAAAACATCACCCAGTTGTGGATGTGACTGGTGATGGAAGCAAGATCCGATGCTGTAATGAGCAATATTGCACAGGAACCTGGAATGTTAGGTCCATGAATCAAGGCAAATTGGAGGTGGTCAAAAGGAGATAGCAAGAGTGAATGTCCACATTTCAGGAATCAGAGAACTAAAATGAACTGGAACGGGTGAATTTAACTCAGATTATGTTTATATCTACTACCATGGGCAAGAAACCCTTAGAAGAAATGGAGTAGCCATCATAGTCAATGAGAGTCCAAAATGCAGTACTTGGGTGCAATCTCAAAAACAACAGAGTGATCTCTGTTTGTTTCCAAGGCAAATCATTCAATATCATGGTAATCCAAGTCTATATCCCAGCCAGTAATGTTGAAGAAGCTGAAGTTGAACGGTTCCATGAAGACCTACAAGACCTTTTAGAACTAACACCCAAAAAAGATGTCCTTTTCATTAGAGGGGACTGGAATGCAAAAGTAGGAAGTCAAGAAATACCTGGAGTAACAGGCAAATTTGGCCTTGGAGTACAGAATGAATCAGGGCAAAGTCTAATAGAGTTCTGCCAAGAGAACGCACTGGTCATAGCAAACACCCTCTTCCAACAATGCAAGAGAAGACTACACATGGACATCACCAGATGGTCAACACTGAAATCAGATTGATTATATTCTTTGCAGCCAAAGATGGAGAAGCTCTATACAGTCAGCAAAAACAAGATTGGGAGCTGACTGTGGCTCAGATCATGAACTCCTTATTGCCAAATTTAGACTTAAATTGAAGAAAGTAGGGAAAATCACTAGACCATTCAAGTATGATCTAAATCAAATTCTTTATGATTATACATTTGAAGTGAGAAATAGCTTAAAGGGACCAGATCTGATAAATAGAGTGCCTGATGAACTATGGACAGAGGTTCGTGACATTATACAAGAGACAGTGATCAAGAGCATCCCCAAGAAAAAGAAATGCAAAAAAGCAAAATGGCTGTCTGAGGAGGACTTACAAATAGCATAGCTGTGAAAAGAGAAGTAAAACCAAAGGATAAAAGGAAAGATATACCCATTTGAATGAAGAGTTCCAAAGAATAGCAAACAGAGATAAGAAAGCCTTGCTCAGTGATCAGTGCAAAGAAATAGAGGAAAACAATACAATGGGAAAGACTAGAGATCTCTTCAAGAAAATTAGAGATACCAAGGGAATATTTCATGCAAAGATGGGCTCAATAAAGGACAGAAATGGTAGGGACCTAACAGAAGCAGAATATATTAAGAAGAGGTGGCAAGAATACACAGAACTGTACAAAAAAGATCTTCACGACCCAGGTAATCACGATGGTGTGATCACTCACCTTGAGCCAGACATCCTGCAATGAGAAGTCAAGTGGGCCTTAGGAAGCATCACTATGAACAAAGTTAGTGGAAGTGATGGAATTCCAGTAGAGCTATTCAAATCCTAAAAGATGACGCTGTGAAAGTGCTGCAGTCGATATGTCAGCAAATTTGGAAAACTCAGCAGTGGCCAGAGGACTGGAAAAGGTCAGTTTTCACTTCAATCCCAAGGAAAGGCAATGCCAAAGAATGCTCAAACTACAGCACAATTGCACTCATCTCCCACACTAGTAAAGTAATGCTCAAAATTCTACAAGACGGGCTTCAACAATACACGAACTGTGAACTTCCAGATGTTCAAGCTGGTCTTAGTAAAGGCAGAAGAACCAGAGATCAAATTGCCAACATCCGCTGGGTCATCAGAAAAGCAAGAGAGTTCCAGAGAAACATTGAATTCTGCTTTATTGATGATTTCAAAGCCTTTAACTGTGTGGAACACAATAAACTGTGGAAAATTCTGAAAGAGATGGGAATACCAGCCTATCTGACCTGCCTCTTGAGAAATCTGTATGCAGGTCAGGAAGAAACAGTTAGAACTGGACATGGAACAACATACTGGTTCCCAAAAGAAAAAGGATTCATGTCAAGGCTGTATATTGTCACCCTGCTTATTTAACTTATATGCAGTGTACATCATGAGAAATGCTGGACTGGATAACCACAAGCTGGAATCAAGATTGCTGGGGAAAATATCAATAACCTCAGATATGCAGATGACACCACCCTTGTGGTAGAAAACAAAGAAGAACTAAAGAGCCTCTTGATGAAACTGAAAGAGGAAAGTGAAAAAGTTGGTTTAAAGCTGAACATTCAGAAAACTATTATCATGGCATCTGGAAACAGTGGCAGACTTTATTTGGGGGGGCTGAAATATCACTGGAGATGGTGACTGCAGCCACAAAATTCAATGATGCTTACTCCTTGGAAGAAAAGTTATGACCAAACTAGACAGCATATTAAAAAGCAGAGACATTACTTTGTCAACAAAGTTCCATCTAGGCAAGGCTATGGCTTTTCCAGTAGTCATGTATGGATGTGGTAGTTGGACTATAAAGAAAGTGAGCCACAAAGAAATTGATGTTTTTGAACTGTAGTGTTGGAGAAGACTCTTGAGAGTCCCTTGGATTGCAAGGAGAGTCAACCAGTCCATTCTAAGGGAAATCAGTCCTGAATAGTCATGGGAAGGACTGATGTTGAAGCTGAAACTCAATACCTTGGCCACCTGATGTGAAGAGCTGACTCATTTGAAAAGACACTGATGTTGGGAAAGACTGAAGACAGGAGGAGGAACGGTGACAGAGGATGAGATGGTTGGATGGTATCACCAACTCAATGGACATGAGTTTGAGTAAACTCCAGGAGTTCGTGATGGACAGGGAGGCCGGGTGTGCTGCAGTCCATGGGATTGCAAAGATTTGGACACAACTGAGCAACTGATCTGAACTAAATGAACTGCACATGGACTGTGAAATCAATTTCTATTTTACTCTGTACATTCTTAATAGTTTTACACAGTCTCATCTTATTACACATGTTATACAATGCATTTATTTTCACTATCAAATTTTAGTTCTATCATTGTGAACAAATTATATTAATATCATCTTCTTAAAAATCTCTGAAAGAACACAAAAGATGTATCTGTGTAAATGTGTTCTTTACTTTGTGATAGGATAAGCTGCAAAATGAGGAGCTATAGCTTAACCATGCTTACATGAAGACAGCAGTAACATTACATTTCACAGTACACTATTAATTTGAAAAATTGCTCTCATGAAATACTCAGATTCTTTCAAAACTATATAATTAAAAATCTTCAGATAAATGTTTAATGGTTTGTGTTTATGTTTTGAAGAACATCTGACACTGTCATTTTTGAGACTGCACCCAAGTACTACATTTTAGACTCTTTTGTTGACTATGAGGGCTACTCCATTTCTTCTAAGGATTCTTGCCTACGTTAGTAGAAACCAGAGATAAAATTGTCAACATCTGCTGGATCATCCAAAAAGCAAGAGAATTCCAGAAAAACATCTACTTCTGCTTTATGATTATGCCAAAGCCTTTGACTGTATAGACCACAACAAACTGTTGAGAATTCTTAAAGAGATGGGGATCCCTAACCACCTTACCTGCCTCTGAGAAATCTGTATGCAGGACAAGAAGCAACAGTTAGAACCAGACATGGAACAGACTGGTTCCAAATTGGGAAAGGAACATGTCAAGGCTGTATATTGTCACCCTGTTTATTTAACGTATATGCAGAATACATCATGTGAAATGCCCGGCTGGATGAAGCACAAGGTAGAATCAAGATTGCCAGGAGAAATATCAATAACATCAGATACATAGATGACACCACCATTATGGCAGAAAGTGAAGAACTAAAGAACTTCTTGAAGAAAGTGAAAGAGAAGAGTGAAAAGGCTGGCTTAAAATTCAACATTAAAAAACAAAAACATGGTATCTGGTCCCATCCCTTCATGGCAAATAGATGGGGAAACAGTGGAAATGGTGGAAATAAAGTCTGGTGGCAGACTTTATTTTGGGGGGCTCAAAAATCACTGTAGATGGTGACTGTAGCCATGAAATTAAAAGATGCTTGCTCTTTGGCTAAATGCTATTACCGACCTAGACATCATATTAAAAAGCAGAGACATTACTTTGCCTACAAGGGTCCATCAAGTCAAAGCTATGGTTTTTCCAGTAGTCATGTATGGATGTGAAAGTTGGACAATAAAGAGTGCTGAAAAATTGATGCTTTGGAACTGTGGTGTTGGAGAAGACTCTTGCAAGTCCCTTGGACTGTAAAGAGATCAAACCAATCAATCCTAAAGGAGATCAGTCCTGAATATTCATTGGAAAGGCTGATCCTGAAGCTGAAACTCCAATACTTTGGCCCCCTGATGTGAAAAATGACTCCTTGGAAAAGACCCTGATGCTGGGAAAGATTGAAGGCAGGAGGACAAGGGAATGACAGAGGATGAGGTGGTTGGATGGCATCACCGACTTAAAGGACATGAGTTTGAGCAACTCTGGGATTTGGTGATGGACAGGGAAGTCTGGCACGCTGCAGTCCATGGGGTCGCAAACAGTCAGACACAACTGAACAACTGAACTGAATTGAACCCAGAAAAACCTTTGTAAAAATCTTCAAAATCTGTCATAATTCTTTAACATCGAAAAGTTTTCAACATCAACATGTATTTTAACAAATTTTTAATATAGTTTATAGAGGTCAATTTTGTATCAGTGTGCAAATCCAGTAATTGGGGAATGAGCCATTTAGAGAACAGATAATTTACTATACTTATTTTTAAAGACTTTTTATAGCAATTTTAGAATTGCAGCAAAACTGAAAGGTATGTACAGGGATTTCCCATAAGCCCCCTTATCCCACCCGTTCACAGCTTCTTCCATTATCCACAACCCCACCATAATGATACATTTGTTAAAATTGATGAGCCTACATTGACACATCACAGCCACCCAAACTGCATTGTTTACAAAGTGGGGTACACTTTTGTTTTTATACATTGTATGGGATTGGACAAGTGCATTAAGTACAAGTATCCACACTGGTAGTATCATGTGAAGTATCTTCACCATCTGAAACACTTATATCGATTTTTTAAATTAATTTGCTGAACTTTATTTTCATTCCCTTAATCTAGCACCCAGGCACATTCTCTGACAAGAAGAAACTATTTCAACAGGGTGTCTTATGATTTACTCACAGGTGTTCTTAGGTTTTACAAAGTATAGATGCTTAAAACATAGTTAACACCTTAATAAGTAAATGAATAATATGACAAAGAGAAAGTAGTTAATTGGCTGACTTTTTAATGACTGAAAGTAAATGCAATTATTACATCAAAGGAAACAAGAAAGCTTTAAATCTAACCTCAGTTTTAAGAGAAAGAAGTAACTATAGAAGGCTAAAGAATACTGATAGAAACATTTAAAATCTTTTTTTAATTCCAATTAGAATTATTATTCAGAGTTGCTTGAGTATCATTTTAAGTATAAAATTCATCTTTGACATGTTATTAAACAGAGTTCTGAGGAAGATGGAGGGAAAAATATCTTACATATGACAGCTGTTCAACATTTGAAGATATCTTTGTCCCTCAGGCTTTCACAAGCTAAACATTCCAAGTTCCCTCAACTGTCACTTTTACTTGACTCCATATTCTCATGTATCTCTGTATTTCTAAAAATATGACTCTCAGAGCTGGACATATCATTTCAAATGTGAATTGACCAGCATGTTTGGAACATTGCTTTTCTCTTTAACTATTTATTTTCATGTATCTCATTGTTCACTTGTTTGTGATACTCCCTCTCTAACCCTTAATAGTCATAGTGACATACTGAATTTATGACCAAGTGAATTCTTCAAGTTTTTTCACAAAGTGAAAGTGAAAGTGAAACTCGTACAGTCCTGTCTGACTCTTTGCGACCCCCTGGACTGTAGTCCATGGAATTCTCCAGGCCAGAATACTGGAGTGGGTAGCCTTTCCCTTCTCCAGGGGATCTTCTCAACCCAGGGACTGAACCCAGGTCTCCCACATTGCAGGCGGATTCTTTACCAGCTGAGCCACAAGGGAAGTCCAGCTTTTTCACAAAAGCTGATTTCAAAGATGGATTTATTGAAAATATTTCAATAAAAATAAAAATTTCATTTATTCCTAAAAAGGTTCCTTATATACTAAA
This sequence comes from Bos indicus, assembly GCF_029378745.1. Classification (NCBI taxonomy): domain Eukaryota; kingdom Metazoa; phylum Chordata; class Mammalia; order Artiodactyla; family Bovidae; genus Bos; species Bos indicus. Next base: position 20,966,321 of record NC_091776.1, on the reverse strand, counting down.
AAGAGGACTGGTAAAAAAATCTGTTTGCAATGTGTGAGACATGAGCTCGATACTGGCCAGGAAAATCTCCTGCAGAAGGAAATGGCAATCCACTCCAGTGTTCTTGCCTGGAAATCCCATGGACAGGGGAGCCTGACAGGCTACAGTCCATGGGGTTGCTAAAAGTTGGATACAACTTAGTGACTAAACAACAACAATATTAGACTCATGCAAGCAACACCGGGATGCTCCCACATATAAAGAGCCTTTCAAGATCACAGTAGATAACTGGTTCTCCCAAATTCATAGAGTCAGTGAAACAAAAGTAAAATGAAGAAGCAAAGGAACCACTCCTAACTAAAAGAACAATAAAGACACCCTGAAAGAACATCTCCTGTCTACCAGAATCTGAATTCAGAATATATATATATATAAATATATATATATATATATACACAAATATATATATATACACACACACATATATATAATAAAAATACTGAAGGTATTAAGAAAGTGTATTGAGAGAAATGAAGATCACTGTAACAAAGAACAAGAAACTATAATAAGGAGCCTCTTAAAATTAGAAAACTAACTTGCTGAAATGAAAGTCAAGATAAAGGCAATAAATAACAACTAAATAATGCAGAAGAAGGAAGGAATAAATGACCTGGAAGATAGAATAACAGAAATCATCCACTTAGAACAGCAGACAGAAAGACAAATACAAAAAAAAAAAAAAAAAATGAAAGCAATATATGAGACCTATGGGATAATATAAAGCATGTCAATTTATGCATAAGACTCCCAGAAGAAGAAGAAAGATAAAATGGGATTGAAAAAGTATTTGAAGAAATTATGGCTGGAAATTTCCCAAACCAAAGAAAGAAATAGATATATAGGTACAGTTAGCACAGAGGATCCCAAACAAGATGAACCTCAACAGATCTTCACCAAGACATATTATAATGAAAAAGGTCAAAGTTAAAGAGAAGGCAGTATGAAAGGCATTCTAAAGGCAGTATGAAAAAAAAAAAATAAAGAAGGAACTCTCAATCAACAGCAAAAAGATTAATATGAAGATATAAAAGAGTATATCAAAATCATAAAATGTGAGGGAAGGATGTAAAAATGTAGAATTTTTTTAGAATGTATTTGAGACTATATGGGTACTAGTTTAAAGCAAGTAATATGGTAATGAAAAACATTATTTAAAAACAGGACGACCACAAATCAAAAATACTCAGTAGATTCATGGAAACCAAAATGAATTCAAGCATGATACAAAAGTAAACCATCAAACCAAAAAAAAAAAAAAAAAAGGAACAAAAATTAAATACAAAAGCAACTGGAAAATAGAACTTATTTCAAGCATCTTTTCTGACCAATGGCATAAAACACGTATGCACACATATGCACACACAACAAGAAATGACTGCATAGAGACTAAACAGCAAGCATAAAGAACATAGAACCAATGGATCAACAATGAAATCAAAGAGGAAATTGAAAAATCGATCAGATCAGATCAGTCGCTCAGTCGTGTCCAACTTTTTGCGACCCCATGAATCGCAGCACGCCAGGCCTCCCTGTCTGTCACCAACTCCCGGAGTTCACCAAGACTCACGTCCATCGAGTCAGTGATGCCATCCAGCCATCTTATCCTCTGTTGTCCCCTTCTCCTCCTGCCCCCAATCCCTCCCAGCATCAGTGTTTTCCAATGAGTCAACTCTTCGCATGAGGTGGACAAAGTACTGGAGTTTCAGCTTCAGCATCATTCCTTCCAAAGAAATCCCAGGGCTGATCTCCTTCAGAATGGACTGGTTGGATCTCCTTACAGTCCAAGGGACTTGCAAGAGTCTTCTCCAACACCACAGTTCAAAAGCATCAGCAAAGAGCTGACTCATTTGAAAAGACCCTGAAGCTGGGAAAGATTGAGGACAGGAGGAGAAGGGGTCAACAGAGGATGAGATGGTTGGATAGCATCACCAACTCAATGGACATGAGTTTGAGTTAATCCTGGAGTTGGTTATGGACAGGGAAGCCTTACGTGTTGTGGTTCATGGGGTGGCAAAGAGTCGGACATGACTGCGACTGAACTGAATGGAACTGAATTTACACACATGCATAAACACACATATGAGTGCTTGTAAAGTAGATGAAATCTAAATAACACCTGTGTACTATTTGCAATTTACTGGATTTAATTTGTAATTAAAGTTAAGCAAGCTATCATCACTGAGGAAACTGTGGGAGGAGTACTCAAGACTACTCTGTGCTATTCTTTTCAATGTCTTGTGAATCTATCACTACTTTTATATACAAAGGTAAAGAGAAAAAGACCATATTTGATTTTACATAAAGTCAAAAGAAAATAAAATCTTTCCATGAATGTTTCAAACACTATAAAATATACTAATTATAATCACAAATGGTTTCAACCAATTAATGGTTTTAACTGGACTTTTTAGCAGAGATAGCTTATTTAAATTCTGTCTTAAAATTACATAAACATCCTACATATAATTAGCATCACATCCTTTCTTTTTACTTTCTAAAGTAACAAGTTGTTCTTGTTCACACATGATTAATATATTTTCCTTTTTCAGCTGAACGTTATCTTCATGGATAGTCAATCATGCATTCTAGCCCAATGAGCATGAAGTTTATGACAATATAATAAACCTTTAGAAACTAAGTTACTTTCATGTAAGTAATTATATATATACAGATAGAAAAATGAAAGTGAAGGTCATTCAGTCATGTTGGACTCTTTGCGACCCCATGAACTTTACAGACCATGGAATTCTCCAGGCCACAATACTGGAGTGGGTAGCCTTTCCCTTCTCCAGGGGATCTTCCCAACTCAGGGATCAAACCCAGGTCTCCCTCATTGCAGCTGGATTCTTTACCAGCTGAGCCACAAGGGAAGCCCAAATTCTTTTGGCCAGGCTGTGCTGCACCTGGGATCTTAGTTTCCCAACCAGGGATTGAACTGGCACCCCCTGCAGTAGAAGTAAAGAGTCTTAACCACTGGACCACCAATATAGACAGGAAGAGGAAAGAAAAACACTACAATGCTGAAAATAGCCATGTTTCATTGCTTAAGGGTAAGTACGTTCTATACTTGAATAAAATGTTCCTCAGAGAAATGACTGATGAGTATACTTAATTCATATGATAAATGTTTTCAATAAACACATCTAAGAAAGGAAAATAAAACAATAAATGAATGATATATGTATCTGTTTCATTTCTACGAGACTAGTATCATTTCATTTTTTCTTTTACAAATTAATATTATTTGAAATTCAACATGGGAAATGCATTATAATACTGAATAAATTTTAATGTATTATAATTAAAATATATTATAATATTGTTTAAACTTAAAATGTATTATACTATTGAATAAAATCAGCAGAAAATAACTGAGCAGTCATGCGTGCCTTCCTTTATTCCCTTTTCCTTTTCACTCTAAATACATACATAATATGCACACATAATTATACACATATTAATAACTTGCAAAATAGGATTATCTCATTTCTCTCTGATGTTCCAAAACTATAGACATTATATCTTAAAATGTGTATAAAACAGTTCTCCGTATGATACATTTACAGATAAAAATAAGAATAAAGTTAATAAAACAGAAAAAGAAAACCAGTGTCTTTCTCAAGCCCAAGAAAGTTGAAGTTTCCTCAATTCTAAAACGTTACTGAAAAAAACGAGTAAAGAAACCATTGTCCAGGAGAACTAAAAGGGATGGTATGGGGAGGGAGGAGGGAGGAGGGTTCAGGATGGGGAACACGTGAATGCCTGTGGCGGATTCATTTCGATATATGGCAGAACCAATACAGTATTGTAAAGTTTAAAAATAAAATTAAATTAAAAAAAAAAAAGAAAATGAAAAAAAAAAAAAGAAGAGGACTCTTAACAACCAGAATACTGGAGAAGTGGATAACCAGAAAAACAGGGCTAAGGTGGAACCAAAGGGCTGGAGCAGAAAAGCACCTAATGAACCCAAAAAGCACCAGTGAGAGAAATCAACTTTAAACATTGCAAGCCCCTCAAAGAAGAAAGCCATGAGTAATTAAGAAAATGACTTGTCCTTTCTCTTGCAGTTTCTCCTTCCCTACAAGCTAGCTCCAAGATCACTGAAGCTTCAGTTAGCAACCTGAGAAGTCAGAACCATGAAAAAAAGGAAAAGCCTGTTACACCCTCTCCCCAAACTTTGGCCTCAGACACAGATAAGAGAGAAGGCCAAATCTTTCAATGTAGATTGAACTGTTGCTCCGTAGCTTTATACTGCGTTTTTGATTGAGACTGTGTTCTGAGAATTTTAGAAAAAGATGATCACAGCTACAATACCTATTAGAAGATAAGAGTAAAATATGCATTTATTATGTTGATTAATCATAGTTGTTCAACATAACTACTTTATATATATGTACTTTCAATTATGTATGTACATTTACTAAGTATGCTTTTATTAAATGATGTAATAGGCATCATCCATTAACTACAAAAATAAAGTTAATAATAATTTTAATTATCAGAATTGATCATCTGATTTTGTGTGTATTTGATTTTAAGCAGTGAATTACAGAACTACTTTCATCATCTCTGACTACATTCTAATAATGAAGATTTTGATTAGTTGATTTGGTGTAGGACCCAGAAAATGCCTTTAAAAAAACACCCTTAATGGTCCTATATATGGTCTTCAACCGCACTTTCAGGAAACAGCTAGTTGACTAATCTTACCAAACTATTCACACTTTAAAGCATTTTTATTATATTTTAAATAGCCACATACACTTAGCACTGTTTCTAAATCTTTGTTTTGTACTGTTAGTCTCTTTTCGTGGAATCCATATTGTTTTACATGGGACCTATTAAGAGAAACAAACAAAAAATGGTCTGGAAGTTAAACAGGTTTGGGTCAAAAACCTCCTCTTCCTACAATGTATATGTACATGGGTAAGATCTTTAACTTCTTGTTAACTCAATTTCCTCATTTTTAAATTGGAAAATATAACTCAAATGTTATGAGAAAAAAGTGTTTTCAGGCATTTAAAGCATATAATGTTCAAAAATATTTATTTCTTCTAATATTCTTTTCTTCATTATTTTTTACTGTCCGTTGCCTTATTACCTAGTAGAAAAATCTATAGTATTCTTCTTCCATGAAAAGGCATAATCAAATATCTTTGAATTAAAATCACAAATTTCTTCAGTTTCATTATAGGATTCTTTCCTTTTACAGAATCTCTGCACTGAAGATGGAAAAATACATTGGTGCACTACTGTTTTATGTCCCTGAATTTTAACATCTTCTTTTGTAATCACGTGGATTAAATCCAAAATAATTATTTCAACTCTGAAAAATATACCAGTAAAGGAAACACTAAGAGGCTGAACTGTGATTATTTCACACTAGTGTAAGCATCACAAATGACTGCAATTTTACGTATTTATTTTTATAATGGAGTAGAAAAAGGACACAGGAGGTCTAAGGAAAAAGAAATTCAATATCATCTCACACTCCATATAATACCAAATGTTCATTACCAATTCTATTCTGGCAAGTTCAGTTCAGTTCAGTTCAGTCGCTCAGTCATGTCCGACTCTGCGACCCCATGAATCGCAGCACGCCAGGCCTCGCTGTCCATCACCAACTGCCGGAGTTCATCCTAACTCATGTGCATCAAGTCAGTGATGCCATCCAGCCATTGCATCCACTATCGTCCCCTTCTCCTCCTGGCCCCAATCCCTCCCAGCATCAGGGTCTTTTCCAATGAGGCAACTCTTCGCATGAGGTGGCCAAAGTATTGGAGTTTCAGCCTCAGCATTAGTCCTTCCAATGAACACCCAGGACTGGTCTCCTTTAGGATGGACTGGTTGGATCTCCTTGCAGTCCAAGGGACTTCCAAGATTCTTCTCCAGCACCACAGTTCAAAAGCATCAATTCTTTGGTGCTCAACTTTCTTCACAGTCCAACTCTCACATCCATACACGACCACGGGAAAACCATAGCCTTGACTAGACGGACCTCTGTTGGCAAAGTAATATCTCTGCTTTTTATTTTTGTTTTTTTTTGTTTTTTTTTCTTTTTCTTTTTTTTTTTTTTTATCTCTGCTTTTTAATTAGCTATCTAGATTGGTCATAACTTTCCTTCCAAGGAGCGAGCGTCTTTTAATTTCATGGCTGCAATCACCATCTGTGGTGATTTTGGAGCCCCAAAAAATAAAGTACGACACTGTTTGCACTTTTTCCCCATCTATTTCCCATGAAGTGATGGGACTGGATGCCATGATCTTCGTTTTCTGAATGTTGAGCTTTAAGCCAACTTTTTTCACTCTCCTCTTTCACTTTCATCAAGAGGCTCTTTAGTTCCTCTTCACCTTCTGCCATAAGGGTGGTGTCATCTGCATATCTGAGGTTATTGATATTTCTCCCGGCAATCTTGATTCCAGCTTGTGCTTCTTCCCGCTTAGTGTTTCTCATAATGTACTAACAGAAGAAGAAGATATTAAGAAGAGATGACAAGAATACACAGAAGAACTGTACAAAAAAGATCTTCATGACCCAGATAATTACGATGGTGTTATCACTCACCTAGAGCCAGATATCCTGGAATGTGAAGTCAAGTGGGCCTTAGAAAGCATCACTATGAACAAAGCTAGTGGAGGTGATGGAATTCCAGTTGAGCTATTTCAAATCCTGAAAGATGATGCTGTGAAAGTGCTGCACTCAATAGGCCAGAAAATTTGGAAAACTCAGCAGTGGCCACAGGGCTAGAAAAGGTCAGTTTTCATTCCAATCCCAAAGAAACGCAATGCCAAAGAATGCTCAAACTACCCCACAATTGCACTCATCTCACACGCTAGTAAAGTAATGCTCAAAATTCTTCAAGCCAGGCTTCAGCAATACGTGAACCGTGAACTTCCAGATGTTCAAGCTGGTTTTAGTAAAGGCAGAGGAACCAGAGATCAAATTGCCAACATCTGCTGGATCAGCAAAAAAGCAAGAGTTCCAGAAAAACATCTATTCTGCTTTATTGACTATGCCAAAGCCTTTGACTGTGTGGATCACAATAAACTGTGGAAAATTCTTCAAGAAATGGGAATACCAGACCACCTGACCTGCCTCTTGAGAAACCTGTATGCAGGTCAGGAAGCAACAGTTAGAACTGGACATGGAACAACAGACTGGTTCCAAATAGGGAAAGGGGGTATGTCAAGGCAGTATATTGTCACCCTGCTTACTTAACTTATAAGCAAAGTACATCATTCTTGCAAGAAATGCCATGAATGACTTTTGTTTAGTTAATTAGAACAGTTTTAAGTTATTTCAGTTCCTATTGTTGACAATATATGAAGGCATTTCTCTATCTTAGCAGACATAATAAATTTTCATTTTGTAATTATTTCACATAATCATAATTCTGTGAATTCATATCAGATTATTTATCCCAATTTAATTCATACGGGATTATGCTGACTATGAAGGAAATTGGGAATAGATAATATACTTTTTCAGAAAATAAAACAAAAATATTTTTCCTTAGGATCATTGTTTTATTATATTTTATTTCTTCAAAATACAATGCTTAATTTGGGTTCACATTGAATCAATCAACTGCATTGCTAGCTGAAATTTCTTGAAATGTTGCTCTTTCCTTATCCTGTAAATAGAGTTTCTGTGCCCTGAGATAGTATATCTATTGATAAGAAAGAAACAAACAAAAACTAAGTATACTTTTATTAACTTTTCTTTGGGGGTATAAGTCACATGTGGACATATTCACACAAGAAAAATGTAGTGCAATATAAGTGACTGTGAATAACAAGCATTTTCTTCAGAGATAATTTAGCATTAAGTTCAATTTCTAAAATTGCAATTTCTCTTGTGTTGAGCAGCAGCATATTTCCAACCTTTATGTTTTAAAGACTGACTCTGATTCTATATTTAGATTTTCAGCTGTTTGGTTTTACACAGATGTTTCCACTACTAAGATGAGCTTTAAGAACAGATGAATGTGTTAAAATGTTTGTCTTTTATAGAGGAAATAAAAATAATTTATATTTAAATGATTATTTGTTTTAGGACCAACATATATTGAACTTTTTGCACTAGGATTGAAAAGCCATATGGACAAAATTAAAATACTTCAAAGGAGGTCATGTCAGAAATAAGTTTTAAGTTTGCAAGTCATAATCGGTCCTTTTCTGTCTTTCTTAAAAGAACTAAATACTCAGGTTACAATCACAAACAAAGGGATTTCTTAATTTCCTGATTGCCAATTTCAAACTTATACAAAATCATGTACTTCTTCTCTGTATAAGTGCAAAGCAGGTAAGGTAGAATGAAAGGTCAAGAGCTTATTACATGAACTCTACTCATCCACATTTGATATTATTTTGATTTCTACAATTTGAGTGAAGTACGTAAGAACACAAACTTGAGAATGTGATATACCTGAACTACTCAATACCAGTATTTCTGGCCATACAAACGATGATGGTTCTCTGCCCTTCTATTTCATCGTATCTGTTCAACAAAGGTAATAATGGTATCTTCATCAGAGTTGTTTAAGGATTAAATTACATGTGAACATAAAGTATTACTACAGTGTTTAGCATACAGTAACATTAAAATCACTTTTATTAAATCTATTACTTTTTATCATGAAATAACTATTATACATGTCAATAACTAAAATGTTAAAAATATACGTAAACCAGTGAGCCATCTTCTCAACCTAGGTTCATAATTCTATTCTCAAAACACAACAACCATCAAAAAGATAATATGCATAAGTATATAATATTTACCCATATAATGTTTAATTTTTAAACAGGTGGGAATGTACTATCCTCATTATCAGTTTCCTGTTTCTTAAAGACCTACTATAAAAGTATAATCATTTAGAGTAAAAATTGATCCTTGATAATTCAGTCTTCTATTAAAGGATATTCAGGCTTCCCTTGTAGTAAAAGAATCCACCTGCAACGCAGCAGATCTAGGTTCGGTCCCTGGGTTGGGAAGATCCCCTGGAGAAGGGAAAGGCTCCAGTATTCTGGTCTGGAGAATTCCATGGACTATACAGTTCATGGGGTAGCAAAGAGTCAGACACGACTGAGTGAATTTCACTCTCTCTCTCTAAAGGATATTCAGGTATTTACACATTTTGTGTGCATAGTTACAAATAGTACTCTACAGAATTTCAATTAATGAACATTGTTAGATGCAACCGCAAACATGTGGGAAAAAAAAAAATCCTGCTAGATAAATTGTTACAGGAAGAATGTGTGCATGTTCAATTTTATAAGTAATCCTAGATAGACAACACGGTAGTGCCTATTTCTCCACACTTGGCTATTACCAAAATTTTAATTATGATACATAGTTTTATTTTTTTTTAACTAAATAGATCTAAAGCTTACTATAGCTTTTTCTTTTTTATGTCTGCCATGTCTTTGTTTCTTCATGCCTTCATATGGTGGTTTAGCTGATTTTCTGTCGTTCTGCTTTTCAGTTGTGTCTGATTCTTCAGAGATCTCATGGACTGTAGCCCACTAGGCTCCTCTGTCCATGGGATTTCAAGGTAAGAATACTGGAGTGGGTTGCCATTTCCTTCTCCAGGGGATTTCCCTGACTCAGGATCTAACCTGTGTTTCCTACATTGCAGGCGGATTCTTTACCACTGAGCCACCAGGGAAGCCTGGTTAGCTAATTAAATGGAAGTTTTTCCCTTAGTACTTTTTTTTTTTTTTTTTTTTTACAGTAGGTCCTTGTTGCTTATCAACTTTAAATATAACAGTGTGTACATAGCTTTAAGTGTATTTAGCTATTTAGATTTTTATATCAATAAAACAGTAAAACATTAAGCAAGTAATTTATTTCAGCTATGTTTATTTTCCTCTAGGAAAAATAGAATAACAATAATAACAACCAGGATAATAATATAATCCACTGTGACACTGTACTGATTAACTGTCGCAATTAATGCAAAGGGTCATATATTTTTAATGCTTGCTAAGAATAAATTGGTACTTATTTTCATTATTGAAGGAAACCTATTAAATCTAGTTTTCTGAAGCAAATTTAAGTAGAATATTTCCTCAGAATAAAGAGTACAGTATAAATCATGTTATAATCACTGTTAAGTTCAGTACCTGGAGTGTAAAGGCATACATAAGCTGTTTCATCATATGCATTATCTAGCATACCTGGGACTCTTCCAATACACAGGATGTTAGTTGAAAAGGATTATACACAATTAAAAATATGTTGGAAGTTTCAACCAACCTATCTTTGTGAAACAAAGATTCATGTTTTTATCCAGAGCAATAAATCCATGTTCATTTTACCCTAGAAATGTTTATTCCTGATATGAAAAATTATCACTAATAAGGTTTATAGTGTGTGGTACATAGTTACTGATCCTCTTTTCTCTCTCTCTCTCTCTCTCTCTCTCTCTCCTACCTATTATTTTACAGCATTTGCCACTGGACTTTGCATTACTTTCTATTTGTTGACTAAAGTGACTATCTACTTACCAATATATTTATCTAGAGAAAATCACTGATTTTAAATAGATTAATGCAATTTTTGACACAAATGAGGCCAATGGTGGAAATAAAAATAGTAGGAAAATGTTTTTTAAAAATAAATAGAATTAATTCATAAGGGCTTCCTTCATAGGTCAGTTGGCAAAGAATCTGCCTGCAGTGCATGATACCCTGGTTCAATTCCTGGGTTGGGAATATCCTCTGGAGAAGGGATAGGCTACCCACTCCAGTGTTCTTGGGCTTCCCTTGTGACTCAGCTGGTAAAGAATCCATCTGCAATGTGGGAGATCTGGAATCAATCCCTGGGTTGGAAAGATTCCCCTGGAGAAGGGAAAGGCTACCAACTACAGTATTCTGGCCTGGAGAATTCCTAGACTATATAGTCCTTTGGGTCACAAGGAGTCGGACATGACTGAACGAACTTCACTTTCACTTTCATTAACAAAATATATTTTTCAGACGCTTCATTTTTCATAATTATATTATCAATTTATGTTTTTCTCACATGTGAAATGTCCATGATAAATCAAGTCTGAAATAGAGAAATGCTTAATTACTGCCCTTGAAGTTTTACTTCATAGTAGCTTGAAAATTTGGATGGAATAACTAAATTCAAATATATATCATTGCTATATACATATATGTGCTGTGCTCAGTTGTTGAGTCGTGTCCGATTCTTTGTGACCCCATTAACTGTAGCCCCCCAGGATTCACTGTGCATGGGATTTTCCAGGCAAGAATACTGGAGTGGGCTGCCACTGCCTTCTTCAGGAGATCTTCCCAACCCAGGTATCAAACCACAGTCTCCTGTATTGCAGGCAGATTTTTGTTTGAGCCACCAGGGGAGACCATGAATACTAGAGTCAGTAACTTATCCCTTCTCCATGACCCAGGAATCAAATCAGAGTCTCCTGCATTGCAGGCAGATTCTGTACCAGCTGAATTACCAGGGAAACCCAAAATATACTTTATAAATCATTAAAACATTAACAAATAAAAGATGGGCTATACATAAATTAATATAAAGATGTCTGTAGAAGCACTCAAATATATTGAAATAACTCAATAATTACTAAGAGCATAACAATTTTAACTATCTCACAATTAAAATATCTAGCCTAAAGCAAATTATAATATTTTTAAAGTAAAATTTATATTATTTCTATGTGAAAAAATTCAGAAAGAGACTGTGTTCATTTAGAGGTGTGTGTTAGTCACTCAGTCAGATATGAGTTTTTGTGACCCCATGGGCTATAGCTCACCAGGCTCTCTATCCATGGAATTCTCTATGCAAGAATACTGGAGTGGGTTACCATTTCCTTCTCCAGATGATCTTCCTAACCAAAGGATCGAACCCACATCTCCTATTGCATATTTTTACCATTTGAGCTTTAGGAAATATTCTGTAACATTCACTGACAGAATAAACTCTATTGCTATCATTCCAAACTATAACTTCTCTAATCAGCTTACTTTTTTTGCTTCTGTGAAGCATTTAAATAATTGGAGATCACACGTTTCTTTCTCAGATTGGCTATCTGCTGAGTCTGATAAAATGTGAAAATTACATAACTTTATAGTACCTCAACATTTATCTCATTGATTGTTTCAGCATCTGTGCTATCCTTTGGTTTATTAAAAGCTTAAAATTTAAAACAAAAATACTTTTAAAAAGAAATAATTCTGGTTATGACCAAAAGGAGTTATTTTAATCAAAAACAGTGCATTTTAGTATTAATACTCTTATTTTCTATAGGCTATCCTGATCACAAAGACCTATAAAACTACAGCACTTATAAGATTTCTACTTTCTCACCATTTCAATGAATATTAATGGGCAGTGTCCATGTCACTGACTTATTTGATTGCTTAAGCAACCTCCTGGAGGTAAATGATCTTATATTCAGGTTTCTGTCAACCCCTCAGATCTTAGAAAGAAACATGCTCATTACTTAAACATAGTGCTTCAAAGCATATGGATGTGGTAGCACACTGATTCACAGGGTGCTTGACTACTGTGAGCTGTGCCAACTTAAACAAGATGATTAAGTCTACACACTGCCATCACATCAAAGATGTAACACAACAGGAACAAAATAGTTCTCCTCACTGTGGACGTATTCTACTGTTCCCAAAGACCTATTTTGATGATTGAACCAAATATTTAAAGATATCTTTATTTAAATTGGAATTGAAGAAACATGCACATTTTAAGATAATAGTTTGTTTTACACAAATAGGATTTTATTCTCTTAATGTGAGCAACCACTAACGTATATTGAAAAGTGTTAACCTAAAAAAAAAAAATTCTACTTCCAATTTAGCAATAGAATATGTGCAAACAATCTAAAGCATATTGAAAAGCAGAGACATTACTTTGCCAACAAAGGTCTGTCTAGTCAGGCTATGGTTTTTCCAGTGGTCATGTATGGATGTGACAGTTGGACTGTGAAGAAATCTGAGCGGCAAAGAATTGATGCTTTTGAACTGTGGTGTTGGAGAAGACTCCTGAGAGTCCCTTGGACTGCAAGGAGATCCAACCAGTCCATTCTGAAGGAGATCAGCCCTGGGATTTCTTTGGAAGGAATGATGCTAAAGCTGAAACTCCAGTACTTTGGCCACCTCATGCGAAGAGTTGACTCATTGGAAAAGACTCTGATGCTGTGAGGGATTGGGGGCAGGAGGAGAAGGGGACGACAGAGGATGAGATGGCTGGATGGCATCACTGCCTCAATGGATGTGAGTCTGAGTGAACTCCGGGAGTTGGTGATGGACAGGGAGGCCTGGCATGCTGCGATTCATGGGGTCACAAAGAGTCGGACACGACTGAACGACTGAACTGAACTAAACTGAATCTAAGGCATATGTAATAAAATGAACAATCTTAGTAACCACCATAAGAGTTTAGACTTCTCTTTTTTATCAGAAAGTAGATGGACCTTTTCAATCTACCTATAATTTATAAAATCAATTTATATATATTAATTTAATTATACAAATAAATAACCTAATTTATTTGAAGGTCACATGTTGACACATTGACATACAGGACTTCCCAGATGGCACTAGTGGTAAATAATCCACCTGCCAGTGCAGGAGACACAAAAGACATGGGTTCGATTCCTAGATTGGGAAGATCCCCTGGAGAAGGAAATGGTTACCCACTCCATTTCTCCATGCCTGGAGAATTCATGGATAGAGGGGTCTGGCAGGCTACAGTCCATGGAGTCACAAAGAGTCGGACACAACTGAAGTGACTGAACACAACACAACATTTGAAGATAACTCAGTCTTACAAGAAATCTTTGAAATTTTCTGCTGTAACCAAGACTTCACTAAAGTTCTCATAAACATCCCTGAAGAATAGAGTGACATAGAACATACTATCATTTATTTTTATGTATTACATACGTTTTTAAAAGATGTAGTATTCGTTATATAGAGCTAAAATCAGACTCCTGAAAATTCTACTTGTTAAATATAATTCTAATCTCTTGAAAGCGTCAATCTGCTTCAAATTCAACAAAACAACTCTTTACACTCATGAGGAAGTATTATTTATCTTATAGATTACATATGTTTCAAATCAAACATATCAAGTTCTTAGCAACAGAATTTATAGGCAATAAACCAGCAGTATTAGAATAAATAAACAGACAACATAGGTCATTTATTTATGATAAATCTGAGAGTTTGACAGTCAACCTAACATTAAACAGACAGCACTAGGAGTAAAAAAATGCAAACAAATGCCACTAAAAGACACTAAGTGAAAGTGAAAGTGAAGTCGCTCAGTCATGTCCCACTCTGTGACCCCCTGGACTGTAGCCTACCAAGCTTCTCCATCCATGGGATTCTCCAGGCAAGAATACTGGAGTGGGTTACCATTTCCTTCAGCATCATATTTTAGCACAAATAAGTGAAACCTCCATTTGAAACAAATCTACTGAATATTTTTTTATTAAGTGAAGGGTGAAGGGCATAATGGGACATGCACTGAGCATCTCATTCACTTCATTTCCTCTAACAACCTGGGTTCATCCAAGGACTTTACATTCAGCATTCTACCTATTTCTTGCCTGTACTCATGCAGTTGAACATGGCATCACAAAAGCATACTTCTGACAAGTGTCACTTTATAGTACTGATAACTGATCGTATGGAGAACTTTATTTTTGTCCAGCATTCTTGCTACATACTTGCAGTCCATTCACTATTGGACTATTCCAGATGAGTAATTCACATTTTTGTCTCTTTCCTCATCCTCACTTGATGATTTTCCTTGATATTTCCTAAAGAATATTAGTACTCATAAACTCTCACCTCCACATAAATCTTTCTAACTTTATCTATCCTGTGTCTACTTTTCTACGTATGCTTGACAAACTTTCTTTATCCCTATAATATATATAACCCTCTACTTGATCACTAAATTCTATCCCCATTTACCTACCAAAGAAAAACATGTAGTACTTGAGTATTAAATCAACAAGGTGATGGGATGCCCACATTTTGCCCCAAATATCTGGAATGTGTCATTCACACAGGACTTCTTAAGATATAACTTAACTCAGTCATTCAATTACATGGCTCACTATTTGATCCCACATTATTTAGTAACTGGATTATCAAGAGCTTAGAAAACAAAAATACATACATATATATATGTTTAAGGAGATCAGCCCTGGGATTTCTTTGGAAGGAATGATGCTGAAGCTGAAATTCCAGTACTTTGGCCACCTCATGCGAAGAGTTGACTCATTGGAAAAGACTCTGATGCTGGGAGGGATTGGGGGCAAGAGGAGAAGGGGAGGACAGAGGATGAGATGGCTGGATGGCATCACTGACTCGATGGACGTGAGTCTCAGTGAACTCCAGGAGTTTGTGATGGACAGGGAGGCCTGGCGTGCTGCGATTCATGGGGTCGCAAAGAGTCGGACACGACTGAGCGACTGATCTGATCTGATCTGATGTTTTAACTAAAATGTGTTTATATTTAGAACTAAGAATTTAAGGTAACATTCCAATAATATACGAATTACATGTAAAACGAATTTTAAATTAATGTTTTATTAACACAAACATACTGTTCATACTGTTCATGGGGTTCTCAAGGCAAGAATACTGAAGTGAACATTGGAAAAGGCTCTGATGCTGGGAGGGATTGGGGGCAAGAGGAGAAGGGGACGACAGAGGATGAGATGGCTGGATGGCATCACTGACTCGATGGATGTGAGTCTGAGTGAACTCTGGGAGTTGGTGATGGACAGGGAGGCCTGGTGTGCAGCAATTCATGGGGTTGCAAAGAGTCGGACATGACTTAGCAACCGAACTGAACTGAACTGAATTGAACACAAACATGTCTATAATACTTATTTTTCTCAAACAAGAAACAATATACTATCTCAGACAACTATTACTTCCAAGAAGCTTTTTTTTTTTTCCAGTGATTACATACAGTTTTTACCAAGCTGTTTTATCTTACAATGCTATTTTAAGTAGATAGTTTCACAAAGTATATTCTAATTGCATACAAAGATATAATACAGAGGATGCATACCTGCGATCCACAGGAAAATACTGTTACAAGACAGGAATTATTTTATATATTAAAATCTTTTTGAAAAAGACAATTAGAAAATAAGGTAACTCTGTTCACAAAAGTCAGATATGCAGGAGATAAAAGCTCTACAGAGGGAAGAGTGAAGTAATAATGATGCTATATAGTCAGTTTAACAATTGTAGACCCAAAAAGAGCCTGAGGAAATAAACTGGTCTCCTGACAGATGCTTATGTTGAGTTACACAGAAAGCAGTAAAGAGTTGAGAACTCATTAGGGAATGAAGTTAACAGAATCAGAGAATGGAGCAATCTCAAAATACAAATAATCCTTCTCAAAATTTGTATTAAATATTGAATCTACATGGGAAACACAGCTAAGGTGCTTTGCTGAAACCACTACAAAGAGCTGAAATGAAATGCCCAGTCTTTTAGGCCTAGGAACGGAAGACTTAATAAGGTTTCAAATAAAATTCATAGAGGGCCACATCCTAGTAAGAAGAATGAACCAGAGATAGACACTACCTACTAAATGGCAATGCAATTCAGGCCCAGCTTCATCCCAGGCAAGAGTAAATGATCAGTTTCATCTCTCTGATATAGTAAATAATAATACTCTCTGAGGAAGGCTAACATCATATTCTATAGCTAATTTATATACAATTTTCAAAACACAATAAAAATATTAGACATATTAAGAGCCAATAAAAGGTGGCCAATATTTAAGATAATGTTCAAGATAAAATCATGCCATAGAAGTAGACCCTGAGATTATCTATGAATTACATTTATTCAGGAAAGGACTTCAACTATGATTTACATGTTTAAGATAACAGAATAGACAAAATAGATAATAAAAAGAATATAGACAAAGATTGGAATGCACAGAAAAGGTAAAACAATCATATAAAACTGACACAATATCTGAAATTAAGTATTTTATTAAATAGGTTATTAACATGTTACATGCAGAAGAAACACCCAAAAGTAGAATGAACAAGTCAGTAAAAATACCAAAATTAACACAGAAATAAAAAAGAATGGAAAATAATTAAAGCATGAACCATTTTCTAAAAGAAAAAGAAGTAAGCACAAGTAAAATGTGAGCCTGCTAAATCACTTCAGTTGTATCTGATTCTTTGTGACCCCATGGACTATAGCATGTCAGGCTCTTCTGTCCATGGGATTCTCCAAGCAAGAATATTGGAGTGGGTTGCCACTCCCTCCTCTAAGGGTCTTCCTGACCAGGGGTCAAATCCATGTCTCTTACATCTCCAGCATTGGCAGGTGGGGTCTTTACCACTAGAGCCACCAGAGAAGCCCACAGTACAATGTAGATAATAGTAAAAATAAGAGAATATATCATTGAGAAGAAAATAAGTGTACAGCAAATAATATTTTTAAAAACCTGATAATTTAAAAATTTAATAAAACATGTGCTTCTAGAAGTTAGAAGGAGTAAAGGAGAGAGAGAGAGAGAGCAAAAGGAAGGATAAATCACTATTATCAGGAACAAATATAAGGTCATAAATAAAAAACATCAAAAAAAGCAGCTGTTGTGAAGAACTTCAGTAAATTTCACAAAGTTGAAAAAGGACAAATACTTTAAAAAAATCTGACAGAAAAGATATAGAGAAATCAGAGTATTCACTAATTATACTGAATATATTATTAGAAATCTTTGTCATAAAGGAAAACATAAGTCCAGATCTTTCCATTGATTAACTTGTCCAATCATCTACAAAGATAAAATAAAACAAAAACAAAACAAAGCAAAAAAGCTAATCTTCCAGAGATTAGAAAAAGGAGTAACTTTTATTTGGTGTCATGGTATTATTGCATAATAACCTTACTACCAAATCCTAAAAATGACTTAGGAGGGAAGAATTACAGATCTATCTTATGAAAAAGTATGAAAAAAATTCATAACATATAAAAAGACAATTTAACTCATTTAAAATAATAAAACTGATACATTGCTGGCTCTCAGACCACAATGAAATTAAATTAGATTTCAATTACAAAAAGATAGCTGGGAACTCCCAAACTACTAGGAAATTAAACAACATATTTCTGAATAACACAAGAGTCAAATAAGAAATTTCAAGAAAAATTTCACATATTTTTATCTAAAGCAAAATTAAATACAACTTAATAAAATTTGTGAATGCAGCTAGAAGTACTTAGAAGGAAATTTATAGCACTGAATTCATATATTAGAAAAGAATAAAATTCTAAAATAAATAATCTTTTATATTGAGAAATTAGAAAGAAAACAGCAAGTTAAATCCAAAGCAAGCAGAAAAATAGAAATAATAAGCATTAAAGCATAAACAAAAGCAATTAAAGCAGAAAATCAATTAGAGAAAGTCAATGAAACCAAAAGTTGGTTCATTAAAAAGATCTGTGAAATCAATAATCATCTAAACAGGTTACATATGAAAAAGTAATGAAAGAGAGGATATCACTACAGATCCCATGAAAGTCAAAAGGATACAATTAACTATGTTCATAAATGCAATAATCTCAACGCTGCTGCTGCTGCTGTTAAGTCGCTTCAGTCGTGTCCACCTCTGTGCGACCCCATAGATGGAAGCCCACCAGGCTCCCCAATCCCTGGGATTCTCCAGGCAAGAACACTTGAGTGGGTTGCCATTTCTTTCTCCAATGCATGAAAGTGAAAAGTGAAAGTGAAGTTACTCAGTCGTGTCCGACTCTTAGCGAGCCCATGGACTGCAGCCTACCAGGCTCCTCCAGGCACCAATTCCTTGAAACAGACAATCTGCCAAAATGGACACAAGAAGAAACAGACAATCTGATTCTTGGTATTTATCCAAAGGAATGGAAAATTTATCTCTACACAAAAACACACAGAGATATTAGAGCAATATCATTCATAATCACCAAGGTTTGGAAGCAACCAAGATGTCCCTCAGTATGTGAAAGAAGAAATAAATTGTAGGATGTCTTGACTAATGGAATATTATTCAAAACTAAAAAGAACTGACCTATCAAGTCAAGTATAGGGGACTGGAATGCAAAAGCAGGAAGTCAAGAGATATCTGGAGTAAGATGCAAATTTGGCCTTGGAGTACAAAATGAACCAGGTCAAAGGCTAACAGAGTCTTGCCAAGGGAACACACTGATCACAGCAAACACCCTCTTCCAACAACACAAGAGCAGACTCTACACATGGACATCACCAGATGGTCAATACCAAAATCAGATTGATTATATTCTTTGCATCAAAAGATGGAGAAGCTCTATACAGTCAGCAAAAGCAAGAATGGGAGCTGACAGTGGCTCAGATCATGAACTCCTTATTGCCAAATTCAAATTTAAATTAAAGAAAGTAGGGAAAACCCTAAACCACTCATGTATGCTGCTGCTAAGTCACTTCAGTCATGTCTGACTCTGTGCAACTCCACAGACAGCAGCCCAACCTAAATCAAATCCATTAGGATTATACAATGACAAACAGACTCAAGGGATTAGATCTGATAGACAGAGTGCCTGAAGAACTATGGATAGAGGTTCGTGACATTGTACAGGAGGCAGGGATCAAGACCATCCCCCCAAAAAAAGAAATGCAAAACGGCAAAATAGTTGTCTGATGAGGCCTTATGAATTGCTGAGAAAAGAAGAGAAGCTAAAGAAAAAGTAGAGAAGAAAAAATATACCCATTTGAATACAGAGTTCCAAAGAATAGCAAGGAGAGATAAGAAAGCTTTCCTCAGTGATCAACACAAAGAAATAGATGAAAACAATAGAATGGGAAAGCCTAGAGATCTCTTCAAGAAAATTAGAGATACCAAGGGTGCATTTCATGCAAAGATGAGCACAGAAAAGGACCTAACAGAAGCAGAAGATATTAAGAAGAGGTGGCAAGAATACACAGAAAAAGGATACAATAAAGATCTTCATGATCCATATAGCCACGATGGTGTGATCACTAACCTAGAGCCCAACATCTGGAGTGTGAAGTCAAGTGGGCCTTAGGAAACATCACTACAAAAAAAGCTAGTGGAGGTGATGGAATTCCAGTTGAGCTCTTTCAAATCCTGAAAGATGATGCTGTGAAAGTGCTGTACTCAATATGCCAGCAAATATGGAAAACTCAGCAGTAGCCACAGTACTGGAAAAGATCAGTTTTCATTTCAATCCCAAAGAAAGGCAATGCCAAAGAATGCTCAAACTACCACACAATTGCACTCATCTCACACGCTAGTAAAGTAATGCTCAAAATTCTCCAAGCCAGCCTTCAACAGTACATGAACCATAAACTTCCATTTGTTCAAGTTGGATTTAGAAAAGGCAGAGGAACCAGAGATCAAGTTGCCAACATCCGCTGGATCACTGGAAAAGAAAGAGATCCAGAAAAACATCTACTTTTGCTTTATTGACTATGACAAACGCTTTAACTCTGTGGATGACAACAAACTGTGGAAAATTTTTAAAGAGATGGGAATATCAGACCACTGACCTACCTCCTGAGTAATCTGTATGCATGTCAAGAATCAACAGTTAGAACTAGACATGGAGCAACAGACTGGTCCAAATTGGGAAAGGAGTATGTCAAGGCTGTATATCATCACCCTGCTTATTTAATTTATATGCAGAGTACATCAAGTGAAATGCTGGGCTTGATGAAGTGAAAGGTGGAATCAAGATTGCCAGGAGAAATATCAAAACTTCAGATATGTGGATGACACTACCCTTATGGCAGAAAGTGAAGAAGAACTAAAGAGTCTCTTGATGAAGGTTAAAGAGGAGAGTGAAAAATTTGGCTTAAAATTCAACATTCAGAAAACTAAGATCATGGCATCTACTCCCATCACTTCATGGCCAATAGATGAGGATACAGTGGAAACAGTGAGAGGCTTTATATTTGGGGGCTCCAAGATCATTGCAGATGGTGACTGCAGCCATGAAATTAAAAGATGCTTGCTCCTTGAAAGAAAAGCTATGACCAAACTAGAGAGCATATTAAAAAGCAGAGACATTACTTTGTCAACAAACATCTGTCTAGTCAAAGCTATGGCTTTTCCAGTAGTCATGTATGGATGGGAGAGTTGGACTATAAAGAAAGCTGAGCGCCCAAGAATTGATGGTTTTGAACTGTGGTGTTAGAGGAGACTCTTGAGATTAACATGGACTAAAAGGAGATCCAACCAGTCCATCCTAAAGGAAACCAGTCCTGAATATTCATTGGAAGGACTGATGCTGAAGTTGAAACTCCAATACTTTGGCCACCTGATGCAAAGAACCCACTCATTGGAAAAGACCCTGATGCTGGGAAAGGCTGAAGGAGGGAGGAGAAGGGATGACAGAGGATGATATGGTTGGATGGCATCACCGACGCAATGGACATGAGTTTGAATAGGCTCCCAGCATTGGTGATGGACAGGGAAGTCTGGCATACTGCAGTCTATGGGGTCACAAAGGGTCAGAAACCACTGAGTGACTGAACTTGAACTGATCAAGTCATGAAAAGACAGGGAAGAACTTTAAATGTATGTTTTCCATGGAAAAATCTAGTCTAAAAAGGCTGCATATTGTATGTTTCCATCTATCTGACATTATGAAAAAGGCAAACTGTGGAGATAATAAAAAACAAAATCAGTGTTATGGGAGGGACTGGCTGTGGGGAAAACTGAATCTTGCTCTGGTGTGCAGGGCTATGCTCAGTAAATCTTTAACGCAATTTTCTGCTGATGGGTGGGGTTGTGTTCCCTCCCTGTAGTTTGGCCTAAGATAAACTACGGTAGGGGTAATGGATTTATGGAATACGCCAGCATGATGCAGCTCCCAGGACTCTTGTAGTCAGTTCCGCTGAGTTCATATCAGGCCGCTGTCCACCCACACCACCAGCGGAGACTCCTGGTTACTCACAGCGAGTCTGTTTCAGTCTCTGTGGGGACACCACTCCTATTTCCTGAGTCCTGGTGCACAAAGGGTTTTGTTTGTTTCCTTCAAGAGCCTGTTTCCCTAGTTCTGTGGAACTTCTGTAATCAAAGGAGAAAAGGAAAGACATGGCCATGTGAAGGCAGAGTTCCTAAGAATAGCAAGGAGAGATAAAAAAGCCTTTCTACATGAATAAGAAAGCCTTTCTACATGATCAATGTAAAGAAATAGAGGAAAACAACAGAATGGGAAAGACTAGAAATCTCTTCAAGAAAATTAGTGATACCAAGGGAACATTTCCTGCAAAGAGCTTTAAAGGAGCTATTTTAAATATAATCAAGATCCTGAAGGAACAAATTTAAGGGTCTAACATCCATGTAATTTTTAACCTCAAAGATGAAAAGACAATAAAACAGAAAAGGTACGTGAAAAAATTATAGTAGAAAACACTAACTACATGTGAGATTGGGTGACT
Source organism: Bos indicus (assembly GCF_029378745.1). NCBI lineage: Eukaryota > Metazoa > Chordata > Mammalia > Artiodactyla > Bovidae > Bos > Bos indicus. The sequence continues at coordinate 20,943,821 of NC_091776.1, read as the reverse complement.
ATATTCTATCAGACTATGCAGGCTTCAGTACTGTTACCAGAAATAAAGAGGGAAATACAAATGTTAATAGGACCAATGAAACACTAAGATAAAACAATTATAAGTGTGTATAGATTTAACAGATTTTCAGAATACACAGAGCAGGAAACTAACAAAATCAAAGGAATAATAGAAAAAAAAATTATAGATGGAAATTTTAATACAACTCTATTAGCAATTAGTACAATTCTAGATGAAAAATATCAGTAAGGATTCAGAAAATTTGAACAGAATAGTCACCAACTTTACATAAGTGAAATTTACACAGTATTATGCCCAACAGTTACAGAATACATATTTTATCAGGAGAATATGAAACATTCACCAAGATAAGCTAAAAGTCTAAATAAATAGCAAAAGAATAAAATATTTGAGAATGTATCTTCTGACAACATTGGAATTAAATCAGAATCAATAATACTTTATCTAGAAAATCATCAAATACTCAGAAATTAAACAGTACTACTAAAGCAATACTCACAGGGAAAATTTAACCATTAAATGCCTATATCCAAAAACAAAGTGTTACAACATTGATCTAAAACTTCTTTCTTAGAAATCAACAAAAAATAAAAGGTAAAGTAAAACACAAAGAAAGTTAGTAGAAGTTAGAGAAAAGAGAAGAAATCAATCTTAAGAGAAGAAAAATGCACAAAATTAACTAAACCAAAAGCTAATACTTAAAAATAAAATTAATGAATTTGAAAAACACTCAATATAATGGATAAAGAACAAAAGAGATAAGTTACTGATATCAGAAATGAAAGAAATTATAACAATTAGCACCTATTTGCAACCCTATGGACTATACAGTCCATGGAATTCTCCAGGCCAGAATACTAGAGGTGGATAGCCTTTCCTTTCTCCAGGGGATCTTCCCAACCCAGAGATCGAACCCAGGTCTCCTGCATTTCAGGTGGATTCTTTACCACCTGAGCCACAAGGGAATTGATAAATATCAGAGTAATAGTAAAAGTTATAAACAACTTTATACTAATAAACTCTAGATATTTAAATGAATTGAAAAAATCTTGAAAAGAAATAAAACCTACCAAAATTGATACAAAAAACTCACTTGCTTATTAAATATTTGCAACAAAGAAGCATCCAGTATTCTTTCTTAAAGATATTACATATAATAATTAAAAAGAAACATAAAACTTATACATACTATTAATAATAGAGAGGAAGAAATAGAATAATAGATGGGAAGAAATATTTCCCAGGTGATTTTTCTAAGGTAACATATTTTTCATTCTAAAACTTATTAAAGATATCAAAAATATGAATATTACTGACCATAATTCCTCATAAGCCTAAATACAAAAATACTTAAGAAAATATAAAATTGAGCCCACCACTACAAAAAAATAGGAAGAATGTTGAATAAAAAATACATATTTTGTAAGGTTGGTGTTTTAAGATTATTTGATTTTAAAAAATTTGCTACTTTTTAAGGAGGCAGAAAACTTTCAAAGCAAAGTGACAATTTAATATTAACATACACAAAACATTAACTGTTAATGATCATGGATAGTGGATTGGATTCCCTATGTAATTAACATTGAGGATTACTTTAAACGGTGTTAATTCCTCATAACACGAAACTGAAAATTTTCAGATATATAGACAGTGCTTTGAAAAGTGAAAAGGAAATGAACATTAGGAAAAATAAGACTGGAGTCAAACATAAATTGGTAAGTCTATGACAATGGTGCTTGAATGTCAAGTACCCATCCCTGAATCTCTCCCCCTAATTTGTAAAGTTATTAGTAAAGTTCCCAGACTCCTGAAAACTGAGATTAAAATGCACAGCCTAAGCTAAGGTATAGTCTTTTGATGTAGTAAAAGTAAAAGCCAAAGTCACAATTCTAAATTAGCTTTAAGAGGGTAAATTATATGCTTTTATAAAGAAAAAGCAAGAAAGACAAGCTAAACGTTTCCCAAAATTGGTTGACCTTTGTGATCATATATGGACAACCCTTTTGTAATAAATGTTGAACTGAATTGTTTCAAAACCAATAACTCACTCATTTCAATTTACTCCTTTTAAGCCAGTGGAATCTATCACAGTTTGTACTGAGATTTTTGAGTATTCTTGGACTTCTCAGATGACTCAGTGGTAAAGAATCCACCTGCCAAGCAGGAGACTTGAGTTCAGTCCCTGGGTCTGGAAGATCCTCTGGAGATGTACAAACTGAATTTATGAAACTCAGAGATCAAATCTGTTGGATCATAGGAATACCAAGAGAATTCCAGAAAAAAAACATCTACTTCTTCTTCATTGCCTACATAGAAGCCTTTGACTCTGTGGATCACACAAACTGTGGAAAATTCTTAAGATGAGAATACCAGACTCCTTTACTTGCCTCCTAAGAAAACTATATGCAGGTCAAGAAGCAACAATTAGAACTGGACATGGAACAAAAGATTGGCTCCAAATTGGGAAAGGAGTACGTCTAGCTCTATATTGTCACCCTACTTATTAACTTATATGCAGAGTGCAACATGCAAAATGCTGAGCCAGATGAAGCACAAGCTGGAACCAAGGTTCCTGGGAAAATGTCATAACCTCAGATATATAGATGACACCACCCTTATGGCAGAAAATGAAGAGGAACTAAAGAGCCTCTTGATGAAAGTGAAAGAGGAGAGTGAAAAGCTGACTTAAAACTCCACATTCAAAAACATAGATCATGGCATCCGGTCCCATCACTTCAGTTCAGTAGCTCAGTCGTGTCTGACTCTGCGACCCCATGGACAGCAGTACGCCAGGCTTCCTTGTCTATTACGAACTCCCAGAGCTTACTCAAACTCATGTTCACTGAGTCTGTGATGCCATCCAACGATCTCATCCTCTGTCGTCCCCTTCTCCTCCCACCTTCAATCTTTCCCAGCATCAGGGTCTTTTCCAGTGAGTCAGTTCTTTGCATCAGGTGGCCAAAGTATTGGAGTTTCAGCATCAGTCCTTCCAGTGAATATTCAGAACTGACTTCCTTTAGGATGGACTGGTTGGATCTCCTTGCTGTCAAAGGGACTCTCAAGAGTCTTCTCCAACACCACAGTTCAAAAGCATCAATTCTTGGGTGCTCAGCTTTCTTTTTTTTTTTGTATTCTCTCTAATTTTATTTTATTTTTAAACTTTACATAATTGTATTAGTTTTGCCAAATATCAAAATGAATCCGCCACAGGTATACATGTGTTCCCCATCCCGAACCCTCCTCCCTCCTCCCTCCCCATACCATCCCTCTGGGCCGTCCCAGTGCACCAGCCCCAAGCATCCAGCATCATGCATCGAACCTGGACTGGCAACTCGTTTCCTACATGATATTTTACATGTTTCATTGCCATTCTCCCAAATCTTCCCACCCTCTCCCTCTCCCACAGAGTCCATAAGACTGTTCTATACATCAGTGTCTCTTTTGCTGTCTCGTACACAGGGTTATTGTTACCATCTTTCTAAATTCCATATATATGCGTTAGTATACTGTATTTATGTTTTTCCTTCTGGCTTACTTCACTCTGTATAATAGGCTCCAGTTTCATCCACCTCATTAGAACTGATTCAAATGTATTCTTTTTAATGGCTGAGTAATACTCCATTGTGTATATGTACCACAGCTTTCTTATCCATTCATCTGCTGATGGACATCTAGGTTGCTTCCATGTCTTGGCTATTATAAACAGTGCTGCGCTTTCTTTATAGTCCAACTCTCACATCCATACATGATGTCTGGAAAAACCAAAGCTTCGACTAGACAGACCTTTGTTGGCAAAGTAATGTGTCTGCTTTTTAATATTCTGTGTAGTTTGGTCATAGCTTTTCTTCCAAGGAGCAAGGGGCTTTTAATTTCATGGCTGCAGTCACCATCTGCAGTGATTTTGGAGCCCCAAAAATAAAGTCTGTCACTGTTTCCATTGTTTCCCCATCTATTTGGCATGAAGTGATGGGACCAGATGCCATGATCCTAGTTTTCTGAATGTTGAGTTTTAAGCCAACTTTTTCACTTTCCTCTTTCCAGTTCCATCACTTCATGGCAAATGGATGGGGAAACTGACAGCTTTTATTTTCTTACATTCAAAAATCACTGCAGATGGTGACTGTAGCCATGAAACAAAAAGGCACTTACTCCTTGGAAGTAAAGCTATGACCAACCTAGGCAGCACATTAAAAAACAGAGACATTACTTTGCCAACAAAGGTCCATATAGTCGAAGCTATGGTTTTTCCAGGAGTTTTGTATGAATGTGAGAGTTGGACTATAAAGAAAGCTGAGCACTGAATAATTGATGCTTTTGAACTGTGGTGTTGGAGAAGACTCCTGAGAGTCCCTTGGACTGCAAACAGATCAAAACAGTCAATCCTAGAGGAAATTAATCCAAATATTCATTAGAAGGAATGATGCTGAAGCTGAAGCCTCAATACTCTGGCCATCTGATGCAAAGAGCTGACTCCTTGGAAAAAACCGACACTGGGAAAGATCGATGGCCAGAGGAGAATGGGACAACAGAGGACGAGATGGTTAGATGGCATCACAGACTCAATAGACATTAGTTTGAGCAAGCTCTGGGAGATGAAGGACAGGGAAGCCTGGCCTACTGCAGTCCAAGGCATCTGGAAGAGTCAGACACGACTGAGCAACAATAAAAAGTCCTAACCAGTTGTTAGATGGGAAGGAGGAATTAGTGGGCAGAGTAGAGAGGATTTTTGTGATAGTTAAACTATTTTGTATGATATTACCATGCTGGACAAATATTTATAATTTGTTCAAAATCATAGAATGTACAACATCGGGGTGAACCTTAATATAAACTATGGATTACGGGTAATACTGCTATGCCCATTAAGTCCTCTGATTTGAACTAATGTGGTAGGGATGCTGATAGAAGAAGAAGTTGTACAGGTGTGGGAGCAGAAATTTCATTGGAATTCTTGTACTTTCTGCACAACTTTGCTATGAAACGAACTGCTCAAAAAAGTCATCTCATAAACATACACACCAAATAACAAACCCTAACAGAAAATACTCAAGTAAAACCAAGGGATACATATTAAAGGGTAACTTATCACAATGAAAGCAAGATTGCAGTCTGAGGGACTCTCAAGAGTCTTCTCCAACATCTAATAACTATAGATGCCAGCAACTAGGCCAGTGATCAAAACATTCCAGGTCCATCTACAATTCAGACCGTCATTCACACTAGTTTTCTTAAAGGTTTCCAAACAAGTAGGGAGAGCACTATAGTGGGGATTTCAGAGTCCCTGGAGGCAAAAGGGGAAAACAGTAGCTGTTTGTTTATCTATTCGCAGGTGGCTCAGTGGTAAAGAATCTGCCTGCCAATGCCAGAGATGCAGGTTTCATCCTTGAGTTGATAAGATCCCCTGGAGGAGGAAATGGCAACCCACTCCAGTACTCTTTCCTGGAAAATCCCATGGGCAGAGGAGTCTGGTAGGCTTTAGTCCATGGGTTTGCAGAGTCATACACTATTGAGTGACTGAGCACACAAGCAGGCACCAAACCAATAGAGTGTCAACCACAAGAATACTAGTCCAGTTCCAGAGGAGTTTTCCCACAAACTTGGAGACAGAAATGGTAGGGAACTCACAGAAGCAGAAGATATTAAGAAGAGGTGGCAGGAATACACAAAAGAACTGTACAAAAAAGATCTTCAGTTCAGTTCAGTTCAGTCGCTCAGTCGTGTCCGACTCTTTGCGACCCCATGAATCATAGAACGCCAGGCCTCCCTGTCCATCACCAATTCCGGGAGTTCACCAAGACTCACGTCCATCGAGTCAGTGATGCCATCCAGCCAGCTCATCCTCTGTCGTCCCCTTCTCCTCCCATCCCTGATCCCTCCCATCATCAGAGTCTTTTCCAATGAGGCAACTCTTCCCACAAGGTGGCCAAAGTATTGGAGTTTCAGCTTCAGCATCATTCCCTTCAAAGAAATCCCAGGGCTGATCTCCTTCAGAATGGACTGGTTGGATCCCCTTGCAGTCCAAGGGACTCTCAAGAGTCTTCTCCAACACCACAGTTCAAAAGCATCAATTCTTCAGCGCTCAGCTTTCTTCACAGTCCAACTCTGACATCCATACATGACCACTGGAAAAACCATAGCCTTAACTAGACAGACCTTTGTTGGGAAAGTAATGCCTCTGCTTTTCAATATGCTATCTAGGTTGGTCATAACTTTTCTTCCAAGGAGTAAGCGTCTTTTAATTTCATGGCTGCAGTCACCATCTGCAGTGATTTTGGAGCCCCCAAAAATAAAGTCTGACACTTTTTCCACACGACCCAGATAATCATGATGGTGTGATCACTCACCTAGAGCCAGGCATCCTGGAATGTGAAGTCAAGTGGGCCTTAGGAAGCATCATCACAAACAGAACTAGTGGAGGTGATGGAATTTCAGTTGAGCTATTTCAAATCCTAAAAGATGATGCTGTGAAAGTGCTGCACTCAATATGCCAGTAAATTTGGAAAACTCAGCAGTGGCGACAGGACTGGAAAAGGTCAGTTTTCATTCCAATCCCAAAGAAAGGCAATGCCAAAGAACGCTCAAACTACCGCACAATTGCACTCATGTCACTCCAGTACTCTTGCCTGGAAAATCCCATGGACGGAGGAGCCTGGTGGGCTGCAGTCCATGGGGTCGATGAGGGTCGGACATGATTGAGCGACTTCAGTTTCACTTTTCACTTTCATGCATTGGAGAAGGAAATGGCAACCCACTTCAGTGTTCTTGCCTGGAGAATCCCATGGACAGGTGAGTCTGGTGGGCTGCCATCCATGGGGTCACACAGAATCGGACATGACTGAAGTGACTTGGCAGCAGCAGCAGCACTCACTAGTAAAGTGATGCTTAAAATTTTCCAAGCCAGGCTTAAGCAATACGTGAACCGTGAACTTGCAGATGTTCAAGCTAGTTTTAGAAAAGGCAGAGGAACCAGAGATCAAATTGCCAACATCCGCTGGATCAGCAAAAAAACAAAAGAGTTCCAAAAAAAATGTCTATTTCTGCTTTATTGACTATGCCAAAGCCTTTGACTGTGTGGATCACAATAAACTGTGGAAAATTCTGAAAGAGATGGGAATATCAGGCCACCTGACCTGCCTCTTGAGAAATCTGTATGCAGGTCAGGAAGCAACAGTTAGAACTGGACATGGAACAACAGACTGGTTCCAAATAGGAAAAGGAGTACATCAAGGCTGTATATTGTCACCCTGCTTATTTAACTTATATGCAGAGTACATCATGAGAAACGCTGGGCTGGATGAAGCACAAGCTGGAATCAAGATTGCCAGGAGAAATACCAATAACCTCAGATATGCAGATGACACCACCCTTATGGCAGAAAGGGAAGAAGGACTAAAGAACCTCTTGATGAAAGTGAAAGAGGAGAGTGAAAAAGTTGGCTTAAAGCTCAACATTCAGAAAACTAAGATCGTGGCATCTGGTCCCATCACTTCATGGCAAATAGATGGGGGAAACAATGGCTGACTTTATTTTGGGGGGCTCCAAAATCACTGCAGATGGTGATTGCAGCCATGAAATTAAAAGACGCTTACTCCCTGGAAGGAAAGTTATGACCAATCTAGGCAGCATATTAAAAAGTGGAGACATTACTTTGTGAACAAAGGTTTGTCTTGTCAAGGCTATGTTTTTTCCAGCGGTCATGTATGGATGTGAGAGTTGGACTATAAAGAAAGCTGAGCACCGAAGAATTGATGCTTTTGAACTGTAGTATTGGAGAAGAGTCTTCTCTTGCTGTCCTCCCTTGGACAGCAAGGACATCCAGCCAGTCCATATTAAAGGAGATCAGTCCTGGGTTTTCACTGGAAGTACTGATGTTGAAGCTGAAACTCCAGTACTTTGGCCTCATGCTGTGAAGAGGTGACTCATTTGAAAAGACCCTGATGCTGGGAACGATTGAAGGCAGGAGGAGAGGGGGACAACAGAGGATGAGATGGTTGGATTGGCATCACTGACTCAATGGACTTGTGTTTGGGTGGACTCTGGGAGTTGGTGATGGACAGGAAGGCCTTGCATGCTGCGGTTCATGGGGTCTCAGAGAATCGGACATGACTGAGCGACTGATTTGAATGGAGACTTTTAGGGATGAATTTTGAAGGATGAGAACACTGTTCCATGCCCCTTCTTCTTTAAAAAAATAATTAAGAATTCTAAAAAATTATACAAAGCCAAAGTCAATTCATTCTAAGAAGGCAATTTATTTTTTAAAACATGCATTAAAAGAATTTCCCAAATTTATCAAAGCCATTTACTTATTTAGTAGTTCAACAAAAGAGAGTAGTTGGGGTTTTCAGATGAAGATACATGATGGTGAAAAAGTATTACACAGAAGTAAGTGCAGGAAAGAAAAAAAAAGCTAAATTTATGATACTGAATGACCTAGAAGATAAAGTGTCATGGTAATTTTTCCATTATAAGTGAATAGAATAGAACTGTGCAGTGCACCCATTACTGAATAACTCTGTAGCACTGAAAAAAATCATATTCTTTTACAGTAGTTATATTACTTTCAATTTGACATGTATTTGTCTCTAATAGCCTCTAGAACACTAAAATTGCAATAAATTCTACTAACTGGACTGGTCATAATAAAAATTTCATATTAGGTGAAATTTATCTTTGTAACTCTGCCGCTCTCCATATTTGCCCCTCTCATTTCATTTCCCTAGAAGAAGACTAAATGTTCAGATTAAACAACCTTCATGACTTTCAATCCTCCTATGCCATACTCCCTGTTTTTAGTGCCTCAACTACTTTCAATCTCCCTCCATACACTCCAAAATTCTCACTTGAATCATCTCACATAATGCGACTAAAAAAATCTTTCTTCCTGCTTTTAACTATCTTGAAGGCATTGCTAATCAGTAGACATTGATATTTTGTGATAGCTCAGGTAGCCATCATCCTCTCTGCAGACCTGGCTCCATCACTTACACCCCCTTGTCCTATATCTCATTACTTCTTGCTTGGTGGCATTCATTCCCTTCATTGTATAAAACAGTTACATTGTATCTCTAAAATTGTTTTTTTTTTTTTTTAATATTCTTGTCTCTCAAATTACCAATATATCATTTTTCTGTATATATATATATATTTTTTTTTTTTTTTTACATATTCTATCATTTACAATTCAAGCAGCTTTTGGCTGAATCACTCCCCATAATCTACCCTAGAGCCAACAGTCATTGAAATACTTTCAAGATTAATAAACACTTTTCTGTCTTTAAGTCACTTAAGTTGTCTATACCTATCCTTGTCATACATCTTTGAAGAAAAATCCAATAGTGGATGGAAATAGAGGTCGGCTGCCTGGAGTAAAACGTCTGGACTTCAAAATATTCTTTTCTGCCTCAGAATAGAATTTATTTGGCAAATTTATCCTTCCAGAATCCTACAAAAATTTTCAGGTTCAGAAACTTTATTTGATTAGAAAATATAATTTATCAGAATCAGGAATGAATCTGAGAATGACAGCATAGTATACTGTTGAAAGCACAGACTATGGGCCAGCCTGCTTGGGTGGAGTCCCAGGTCTACAGCTTTCTAGTGACAAGACCTTAAACAAGTTACTTAACCATTCTGTCCCTTGGTCTTCCATTCTGTAACATAAGAACATCAGTAGGGATTTTGCAAGGATTACATGAGATAGATACAAGAAGGCACAAAGAATAGTGCCTTCTCATTACAAATGCTTTATAAGTATTAACTATTATTTAATTAACTATTAGTAACATTTTAAGCTAAAAGATAATGAGAGTAATGGGTAGCAGTTTGATATAACACTATACCCTGACATAATCTTTTGGTAGCTGAATCCAAACTAGAGATAGCTAAAGAAGCAATTTGGATAAATCATCATTCACTGTCAGTAAGTATAAAGAATATTTGAATTACACATGATGAAAGAATTTTTTTGAATAACCAGAAACTGTTATTAGTATACAGGACATAGATTGATAGGAACATATTATTTGTAATAGTACAGGAGATTTCTTTTCAGATGCTGTGTGAGACAGTCAGTCCCAACTCAGAAAGGAATCACTGGACTATTTCTTCCTTCAACCCTTCTCCAAAAGTTCACTCATTAATATTTTCTTGAGGAAGCGGTAATGGTAATCAAGGTTTATTCCTAACTTCAGTTCAGTTCAGTTTAGTCACTCACTCATGTCCACCTCTTTGCGACCTATGGACCACAGCATGCCAGGCCTCCCTGTCCATCACCAACTCCCGGAGTTTACCCAAACTCATTTCCATTGAGATGGTGATGCCATGCAACAAACGCATCCTCTGTCATTCCCTTCTCCTCCTGCTTTAAATTTTTCCCAGCATCAGGGTCTTTTCAAATGAGTCACCTCTAAACAGCAGGTGGCCAAAGTGTTGGAGTTTCAGCTTCAACATCAGTCCTTCCAATGAACACTGAGGACTGATCTCTTTTAGGATAGACTGGTTTGATCTCCTTGCTGTCCAAGGGACTCTCAAGAGTCTTCTCCAACACCACAGTTCAAAAGCATCAGTTATTCGGCACTCACTTTCTTTATAGTCCAACTCTCACATCCATACATGACTACTGGAAAAATCATACCCTTGACTAGACGGACCTTTGTTGGCAAAGCAATGTCTCTGCTTTTCAATATGCTATCTAGGTTGGTCATAGCTTTTCTTCCAAGGAGTGTCTTTTCATTTCATGGCTGCAGTTGCCATCTGCAGTGATTTTGGAATCCAAAAAAAAAAAAAGTCAGCCACTATTTCCACTGTTTCCCCATCTATTTGCCATGAAGTGATGGGACCAGATGCCATGATCTTAGTTTTCTGAATGTTGAGCTTTAAGCCAACTTTTTTACTCTCTGCTTTCACTTTCATCAAGAGACTCTTTAGTTCTTTACTTTCTGCCATTAAAGGTGGTGTCATGTGCATATGTGAGGTTATTGATATTTCTCCTGGCAATCTTGATGCCAGATTGTGCTTCATTCAGCCCAGCATTTCTCATGATGTACTCTGTATATAAGTTAAATAAGCAGGATTACAATATACAGCCTTGACATACTCCTTTCCCTGTTTGGAACCAGTCTGTTGTTCCATGTCCAGTTCTAACTGTTTCTTCCTGACCTGCATACAGATTTCTCAAGAGGCAGGTCAGGTGGTCTGGTATTCCCATCTCTTTCAGAATTTTCCACAGTTTATTGTGATACACATGGTCAAAGGCTTTGACATATTCAATAAGGCAGTAATAGATGTTTTTCTGGAACTCTCTTGTTTTTTTGATAATCCAGTGGATGTTGGCAATTTAACCTCTGGTTCCTTTGCCTTTTCTAAATGCAGCTTGAGCATCTGCAAGTTCACGGTTCACGTATTGCAGAAGCCTGGCTTGGAGAATTTTGAGCATGACTTTACTAGCGTGTGAGATGAGTGCAATTGTGCGGTAGTTTGAGCATTCTTTGGAATTGCCTTTCTTTGGGATTGGAATTAAAACTGACGTCTTCCAGTCCTGTGGCCACTGGTGAGTTTTCCAAATTTGCTGGCATATTGAGTGCAGCACTTTCACAGCATCATCTTTTAGGATCAGCACAAGCCAAAAAACAGGACAGAGAAAATATATCAGGATTCTACGGAATACTTAGTCAGCAAAATTTATAAGACATAGTGAGGATCTGAACAGACTGGACTTTTATTATTTGTTTCTTATAAGATTTGAGAGTTTGAAAATGATTTCATGTCTATGTAGGACAATCTCCAAATGCTTAGGGTTGTTAATATGAGGAATATGTACAAAATATTAAATATATTTTTCCTCCATAAACAAATTTCTTTGTTCTCCTTCTATTACTAAATTTAATCCATGTGACTTATTACACAGGAGGAGGTAAGGCAATCTCAAATACAGTGAGAAAGAACTAGAAAAGGTTGACAACAAGTTCCCAGTTGACAGAAAGGGAAAAAAAAAAAATCCTTCTGATTCCAGAAAAAAGGTAGGAAAAGGAGAGGATAGAAAGCTGATAAATTATTTTGTTCTTAATGTTGAATCAAAAGGTTAATATTGAGGGGAAATAAGCTTTTACAGGATCAAGGAAAGAATCATAAGTAACAGATATTATATATAGCTATGCATTTTGGCTTTTACAGGAGATGGTTCCTAAGTCAAAACCCAATGGTTTACCTGAAGCACACTAAAAATATAGCAACGTACCTTTAGTTAACAGAAGATGAGAGTTTCTATTGCCCGTTTATCATGTCTCTTTGAAAGGAAGCAAACATCACAGCATGCTCCCATTGGGAGCCAGAAGGCCTGACATGTAGCCCTGCAGATGGTAGCAGGTTGAGCAGATTTATAAGCAACAAAAGGAAGCAACCAAGACTCAGAAAAAACAAGATGGTACTGATTCACTTGAAGACAAATCTCAGAATTTTGACAGCAGCTAGGGCACAGGACAGTTATCTAGCAAAAGTCTGTGTGAAGGACTTGTGTCCAGGTGTATGAGGGACATCTGCTTAAAGGTTAGTAAAAACCTCAAGGTTAGCAAAAGGATGAACAAATGAACTGAATGCTCCTCTTAAACCACCATGATGATACTTGAGCTGTTCTTCAAATACATAAAACATTTTGGGTAATCAATTAATAAAAGAGAAACAGCCCTGAAAATGAGTTGAAACTTTAATAAGTATTAAATAGTAGGAATACAATTTTATCTAGGTAGCTCTGCTAAACTATTACAAGTCCCTGCTTCCCTTGAAGCAACCAAACAGAAATATATAAACTGGGAAAGCTACTAAAGAGGCATATAAATATAGGTATTTGATGGAGGATGTAGTGTAGAAAGTAGAATGAAAATGATTTTAGCTATGACTCAAACACACCATTTAGATGCTATAGTACTGTTCAGTTATAATTTAATGTGCATCTCAAATATGATGTCCTGCTGCTGCTGCTGCTAAGTCACTTCAGTCGTGTCAAACTCTGTGCGACCCCATAGATGGCAGCCCACCAGGCTCCTCCATCCCTGGGATTCTCCAGGCAAGAATACTGGACTGGGTTGCCATATCCTTCTCCAATGCATGCATGCATGCTAAGTCGCTTCAGTCATGTCCGACTCTATGCAACCCTATGGACAGCAGCCCACCAGGCTCCTCTGGCCACATGATTCTCTAGGCAAGAATACTGGACTGGGTTGCCATTTCCTTCTGCTATACGATTTCAAATCACCAATGGCTTACTCTTTGACAATACTCTCCTAAATCACCTCCTACCTTCATTAATTATTACGTATTCTTTATTTTGCAATATTTCAGGCATGAAAAGATAACTGCATGAATACTCATATGTTATTATATATTATATAACATACATATGGCCATGTATACCATACTATTCTGTAACAACATAAACAATGGATAATCAATACTCAACCTAAGAAATAAATCTTTATAGGCATAGTTGAAGTCCAAGTGCACATTCACTTCATTCACTTCTCTTATCTTCCCCTCTCCCGAGAGCTAACTACAATGCTGAATTCAATGTTTATTATACATGTCCTACTTATGTACATGTCTCTAAATAATATGTGCATATTTTTCCATATAAACAGTACCCTACAATATATGCCCTTCTGAAAATTTCATTAGTTCAACTCTGTATGTTTTAGGTTTATCCAATGTTGATTTGATTATTATGTTTCTTCAGGGTTTCCTTATTGTTAGTGCTGTTTTGCTACAGCAAAAAATGATGAAACAAACATATGTATACTAGAATTTCTCTATATTACGCACTTTGGGCCATACACAATGGGGGTCCTCAAGAGTATGCACATATTAGCTCTACTCAGTTCAGTTCAGTCGCTCAGTCGTGTCCAACTTTTTGCAACCCCATAAATCGCAGCACGCCAGGCCTCCCTGTCCATCACCAACTCCCAGAGTTCACCCAGACTCATGTCCATCAAGTCAGTGATGCCATCCAGCCATCTCATCCTCTGGCGTCCCCTTCTCCTCCTGCCCCCAATCCCTCCCAGCATCAGAGTCTTTTCCAGTGAGGCAACTCTTCGCACAAGGTAGCCAAAGTACTGGAGTTTCAGCTTTAGCATCAGTCCTTCCAAAGAAATCCCAGGGCTGATTTCCTTCAGAATGGACTGGTTGCATCTCCTTGCAGTCCAAGGGACTCTCAGAGTCTTCTCCAACATCACACTTCAAAAGCATCAATTCTTCGGCACTCAGCTTTCTTCACAGTCCAACTGTCACATCCATACATGACCACTGGAAAAACCATAGCCTTGACTAGACAGACCTTTGTTGGCAAAGTAATGTCTCTGCTTTTCAATATGCTGTCTAGGTTGGTCATAACTTTCCTTCCAAGGAGTAAGCGTCTTTTAATTTCATGGCTGCAGTCACCATCTGCAGTGATTTTGGAGCCCCAAAAAATAAAGTCTGACACTGTTTCCACTGTTTCCCCATCTATTTTCCATGAAGTGATGGGACCAGATGCCATGATCTTCATTTTCTGAATGTTGAGCTTTAAGCCAACTTTTTCACTCTCCACTTTCACTTTCATCAAGAGGCTTTTTAGTTCCTCTTCACTTTCTGCCATAAGGGTGGTGTCATCTGCATATATGAGGTTATTGATATTTCTCCCAGAAATCTTGATTCCAGCTTGTGCTTCCTCCAGCCCAGCGTTTCTCATGATGTACCCTGCATATAAGTTAAATAAGCAGGGTGACAATATACAGCCTGATGTACTCCTTTTCCTATTTGGAACCAGTCTGTTTTTCCATGTCCTAGGTAATGCCAAATCACCCCACAAAGGGGCTGTAACAATTTACACTTGCAGCAGCAATATATAAGTTTTCTTGTTTCTTTACATTGTTACCAATACTGTTATTGGAATACATTTAAATTATTGTTTAATTTAGGGGAATGACAGGTACTAATTGTAGCTATAATTTTGCATTTCTGTAATTTCTAAAGAACTTGAAATCCTTTTCATTTATATATGTACTACACTGACCGCCTAAGAAAGTAAGTTTATATATTTTGTCACTTGTACAATTTAGCATTTCTGCATCTAACCTTTTATAGGAGGGAGTTTTGAATGCTAGATATGAATTATCTGTCATAATGTTCATTTGAAATATATTGTAGGTTAAAACGTGGTTTTTACTCTTTTGAGTAGTTTATTTCCAGGTATCTTTTCAAGCAATAAATTTAAATACAATCAAGTTATCATACTTTTAATATATGTTTTCTGTTTTCATATATCTTAATACTCTGCATTCAGTCCTAAAGAATATTCATAAAATGTGCTTACATAGAAATGTATAATACCCAGGAATTTTATATACAATGTGAATCTAAGATTCACCTTTTAAAATGGAAAATCAGTTTTAGGATCACTTGTTCTCCATTTACCTCTAATTCCACCTGTGTCATATATTTGTCCTTCAGTCACTCAGTCATGTCTGACTCTTTGCTACCCCATGAACTGCAGCATGCCAGACTTCCCTGTCCTTCACCACCTCCCAGAGTTTGTTCAAACTCATGTTCATTGAGTTGGTGATGCCATCCAACCATCTTATCCTCTGTCATCCCCTTCTCCTCCTGCCTTCAATGTTTCTGTGAATCAGGGTCTATTCTAATGAGCCAGCTCTTTGCATCAGGTGGCCAAAGTATCAGAGCTTCAGCTTCAGCATCAGTCCTTACAATGAATATTCAGGATTGATTTCCTTTAGGATTGACTGTTTTGATCTCCTTGCAGTCCAAGGGACTCTCAAGAGTCTTCTCCAAACCACAGTTCAAAAGCATCAATTCTTTGGTACTCAGTCTATAAAGTGTTCAAGAAATATTGGTCCATATCTGGGCCCCTTTTTCTGTGGCAATGATCATTTATCTTTACCACAGCAAAACTCTAGTGTCTTGATTACCACTGCTTTATGGAAGTGTCTTAACTTGTATCAGTGCATTTACTCTCTCCTGATTTCTCGATAAAATTATCCCCTCTGTCACTGCTGTTTCATATGTTTTTATATTCAGCTTATCAATTTCCACCAAAAAATGGGATTTTTATTTTTTTAGAATTGTAATGAATTCATTCATTAATTTGGAGAGAATTGACATCCTTGTTATAATGAATCTTTTTAATGAACAAAATATATAAATATCAAGTTATTTATATCATATTTTATGCCATTGTTGTTCAGTTGCTAAATAGTGTCCAGCTCTTTGTGACCCCATGGACTGCAGCACGGCAGGCTTCCCTGTCCTTCACTGTCTTCCTGACATGCCTGCTTAGTCGCTTTAGTCATGTCTGATTCTTTGCACCTCTATGGACTGTAGTCCACAAGGAGTTTGCTCAAAATCACATCCCTTGAGTCAGTGATGCTATCTAACCATCTCATCCTCTGCCACCCACTTCTCCTTTTGCCTTCCATCTTTCCCAGTATCAGGATCTTTTCCAATGAGTTGGCTCTTCACATTAGGTTGACAAATATGGGAGCTTCAGCAACAGTCTTTCTGATGTATATTCAGGGTTGATTTCTTTTATGATTGACAAGTTTGGTCTACTTGCAATCCAAAGGACTCTCAAGAGTCTTCTTCAGCGACACAATTTAAAGCATCAGTTCTTCAGTGCTCAGCTTTCTTTATGGTCTAACTCTTACATTTATATATGACTATTAGAAAACCATAGCTTTTACAATATGCATCTTTGACAGCAAAGTAATGTCTCTGCTTTTTAACACACTGTCTAGGCTCATATAGCTTTCCTTCCAAGGAGCAAGCATATTTTAATTTCATCTCTGCAGTCACCATCTGCTATGATTTTGGACCCCAAGAAAAGAAAATATGTCACTCACTTTTTCCCCTTCTATTTGCCAGGAAGTAATGGAACCAGATATCATGACCTTAGTTTTTTGAATGTTGAGCTTTAAGCCAGCTTTTTCACTCTCCTCTTTCACCCTCATCAAGAGGCTCTTTAGCTCCTCTTCACTTTCTGCCATTACAGTGGTATCATCCACATATCTGAGGTTGTTGATATTTCTCCCAACAGTCTTAATTTCAGCTTGTGATTCATCCAGCCTGGCATTTCGCATGATGTACTCTGCATAAATAAGCAGGGTGACAATATATAGTCTTTTCATACTCCTTTACCAGTTTGGAACCAATCCACTGTTCCATGTTCAGTTCTAACTATTGTTTCTTGACCTGCATAGAGGTTTCTCAGGCGACAGGTGAAGTGGTCTGTTACTCCCCTTCTCTTTAAGAATTTTCCAGTATGTTGTGATCTACACAGTCAAGGCTTTAGGGTAGTCAATGGAGCAGAAGTAAATGTTTTTTCTTCTGGTAATTCCTTACTTTCTCTATGATTCAATGAATGTTTGCAATTTGATCTCTGGCTCCTCTGCCTTTTCCAAACCCAGCTTGAACATCTGGAAGTTCTCAGTTTATGTATTGCTGAATTCTAGCTTGAAGAATTTTGAGCGTAACCTTGCTGGCATGTGTAATGAACACAACTGTATGGAACTTTGAACATTCTTTGGCATTGCCCTTCTTTGGGATTGAAATGAAAAGTGACCTTTTCCAGTCTCATGGCCACTGCTATTATCTAAATTTCTGACATATTGAGAATAGCACTTTAATAGCACCGTTTAGGCTTTTATGTCATTAATAAATTTTAAAAATTATTCTCCACAAAATAATTGGATATTTCTTGACAAATGCATTCCTGCATACATCATATTATAAATTTTATAATTTTTAAACTATATTTTCTTATTCTTTTAAATCAAGAATAGGAATGCAATTAATTGAAAAAAAGATTTTGTAGCCAAAAAATCTACTTAAAGTCTTCTCCACACTATTAATTTGTCATTATATTATCATTGTTCCTTCTCTCCAGTTTTACACTAGTTCCTATCTTTGTCATTCTGAGTTGGCTATGGCCTCATATATAATAGTAAATAAAAATAGTTAGAAAAGACATTTGTTCACATTCTTTCATTTTACAGAATATGGTTCTAACATTTCACCATTAAATATTATGTTGTTCCTCTTCAGCTTTAGGAAGTATCCTGCAAATACAATAGTGTAAAGTTTAAAAATAAAATAAAATTAAAAAATAAAAAATAAAATAAATGGATATTGACTTTCAGTAAATACTTTTTCCACAGGAACAAGATGGCAGAGGAGTAGGTGGACATGAAGTACATTTTCTCCAGAGAAACATCAGGAATACACCTTTAGAAGCGCTTGCAGAACACCGGCTGAGAGTGGACAAGAGTGTCTGACTACTGGAAAATAGTATATAGAACCACACTAAACTCGGTAGGACAAAGGAACTAGAGGGGAAACAGGAGTGTTAGTAGGACTGGACTTGCCCTTGGTAGTGGGGAAACTGAAGCAGGGGTCCGTCCGATCCCCACATCAGGGCAATTGTCTGGGTCAGAGGAGAAACATTTAAGGCTGAGACTAAAGTAGCTGATCTGTGACAGACTAACTATAATGAGAATCAGACAGTCCTTGCTGCAGTCAAACCCACCCCAGATAGGGATGCAGGTCCCCTAGAAGACACAGCAGCTGGGAGCTGAAGCCTACAGATTGTGAAGCAATCCCAGGGAAAGGGCTACTGTTGACTGTGGAGAGATGGACTGAGGGGACCTGAGGGAGAAGATTGTGGTGGGAAATATCTGTGGAGGAAAGCCAGGCAGCCATGGAAGCAAGGTGATACTGCTGAGTCATGCATAGGGGGTGGAGCCATCACCATAGCCTCTCTCTCCCCACGTGCCAGCACCGGCAGCTAAACAATAGACAGGCAGCCCATCTAGCACTTGACGCATAGAACAGAGTATGACCAAATCCAGGGTGCCCCTTTATTGCTTGGTGCTCCAATATACAAAGAAGAAGCCCAGTGAGGGGCCCCTCTCTATGTGCCTGACACGCTGATCTACAGAGTAGGACCCCAGCTAGGGGGGGTCCCTCTATGTGTACGATAGGCCAAACAACAGAGAAGGACCCCAGACAAGAGAGCTATCTAAGTGCCTGAATGGGCAGAGCTACATAGAAAAGACCAGCCAGAGAGACCTGATTGCTAGCTACCAAAGACTTGAAAAAATACCCTGATAAAGCCATAACACCTGCGGTTGAAGCAATCCATGTCCCTGCACACTTGGCCCCATCAGGGTCCCCGTGATCCAAGCAGCTGTGCCACCTTCATGCTTAATCCTCACTGGGGTAGAGCTTCCACAGGTGAAAAAAGTCTAGTGTCTATGCATGCGGGGTCACTTTGGTTGTGTCCAATTTTTGTGCCCCTTTCAATTGTGGCCTGGCAGGCTTCTCTGTCAGGGGGGTTCTCCAGGCAAGAATACTGGAGGGTATTGGTCAATTCTGATTGCCATACCCTTCTATAGCACTATATTTCCTGCTGCCATAGCTGGTAACTCCTGTGAGTACCTGATACTGCCAGAGCCACTTTGACCCAAGCAGCTGCACCACCTCCACACCTGGCCCTCACTGGGGCAAACCAAGTCCTCCGGGGCAGCCTCAGGAACAAATCCAGGGGATGAACCACTTGCAGTGGTGGAAATAAAACCACAGTTGAAACCCAGGAGCAGAGTGGCTAAGGAAGCAGACCTCAAACCTTCCCACCAGCTGTATAAGCTGCAGATTAAATCCAAATGATCAACTAGGGAGACTCTGTGTCTATGGAGTATATAAAAGGACATTGAGAGTTCCCACAAAAGAAAACAAATTAGTTATGTTAGCTGTGGACATTGGAAGCAAGAACACAAAGGAGTAGGACAAGATTAGAGTTTGAGCTGCCCCCACATCAGGCCCGGAAACCAGTGCAATGTTGGAGGGCATACTAGGGAGGAGCTGGACTGTGACTCCCAGCGAGGGAAAGGACTCTAACAGCAGAGACTCAAAAAAAACATTATTTTTATATTTGACATGTTCAGAAGTTTCTTTTGGATATTTTTCCTTTTTCTTGGTTCCCTCTGTGGTAGCTGTTAATTTTATTAGCAATATGAAATCTAAATATGTTTGGGTATTTTTAAAAATTTAATCAAACTTTTTATTGCTGTTATAAACCTCTGCCTCTATATTGGCATTTTGAAGTTCTGTGGAGTTTTCATTTTCTTTTCTCTTGTTTTTGCAATTTTAATTTAAAAATTTTTAAACCTATTATTATTTTTTCTACATCTGTTCCTTCATTTGCTATTCCTACTGTTCTTTTACCCTTACAGTTAATTTTTAGTATATATAAATCTTCTTTATCTACCTCTAACTTTGCACTCCTATTCTTTCTTTCTTCTCTTTCTTTCCTTTTTTTCTCACCATATTGTTAGTTTTCTTTTCATTGTTTTCTTTATCAGTTGACACCTTGCTTTAGTTTGTTTTTCAGTTTGTGGTTTGTTTAGTTTTGTTCTTAACTGGTGGATATTATTTTTTGGTTTCCTTTGTTCACCAGGTCAATCTATTGTACCTTATTTTTGTTGGACTATTTTGATTTTGCTTATGGGTATATATGTATATGTGTATATTCCATTATTTTCATTATTATTTGCCTTATTTGTAACTGCCATTTGCCTGGAGTTCTTCTTTGGTTTCTCATTTTTGGACATTTGTTTTCATCTCATTTAACGCCAAAACAGACGATCTGTGGAAACTCCATTCCTGACCCGAGATCAAGCACTGAGCCTTTTAAGTGGGAACACTACTCCAAGACTCTAGAGTACCAGAGAACTCCTAACCCTAGGGAGTATCAAATAGTGAGAACTCACACAAAAGAAACCACATGAATACAAGACCCAGGATCACCCAACTACCAGTAGCTTCTTGTGCACGATGGCTCATCCAAACAAAAAACAAGACAAAAATACAAACTCAATTATCAGCAGAGATGATTACCAATTCACTCAGCCCTGGCCATCGGGGTGGGATGGGGGCGACCCTCAGCAAAATCTCACCCTATATGAAGCTTACACAAACCACTGGGCCAACTTTAGGAGGGAAGAAACCAAAAGGAAGAAAGAATTCAACCTTGAAGCCTGGGAAAAAGAGACCTCAAACACAAGATTTAAAAAAAAAAAATGAAAAGGCAGAGAAATACTGTAAAATTGAAGGAACAAACTAGAAACACAGAAGTCTAAATAAATGAAGAGGAAATATGCAAACTTTCTGAAAAAGAATTCAGAGTAATGATAGTAAAGATCAAAAACCTTGAAAATAGAATGAAGAAAATGAAAGAATCAATTTTAAAAGACCTAGAAAAATTAAAGAATAAACACACAGAGACAAACAATGCAATTACTAAATATTTTTTTAAAAAATAAAACAAAACTCTAGAAGGAATCAATAGCAGAAAACCTGAAGCAGAAAAATGGAACAGTGAGCTGGAAGATAAAATGGTGGAAATAATTGCTGAAGAGCAGAACAAAGAAAAAAGAATGAAAAGAACTGAGGATAGTCTCAGAGACCTCTGGGACAATATTGCATGCACCAACATTTGAATTATAGGGTTGCCAAAAGAAGAAGAAAAAAATACAGGGTGTGATAAAATTTTTGAAGAGATTATTGATTGACGAAAATTTCCCCAACATGGAAAAGAAAGTACTCAATCAAGTCCATGAGGTGCAAAGAGTTCCATATAGGATAAACCCAAGGAGAAACACACCAAGACATATATTAATCAAACTAAAAAAGATTAAACACA
Source organism: Bos indicus (assembly GCF_029378745.1). NCBI lineage: Eukaryota > Metazoa > Chordata > Mammalia > Artiodactyla > Bovidae > Bos > Bos indicus. The sequence goes on along the minus strand of NC_091776.1, from coordinate 20,922,058 downwards.
AAAAAATAATGTTAAAAGCAGCAAGGGAGAAGAAACAAGTAACATACAAGGGAAATCCCATATGTTTAACAACTGATCTTTCAGCAGAAACTCTGCAGGCCAGAAGGGAATGGCAGAATATATTTAAAGTACTGAAAGTGAAAAATCTACAATCAAAATTAGTATACCTGGCAAGGATCTCATTCAAAACTGATGGAGAAATCAAAAGCTTTTCAGATAAGCAAAAGTTAAGAGAATTCAGTACCACCAAATCAGCTTTGCAACAAATGTTAAAGGGACTTATAGTCAGGAAAAACAAGAGAAGAAAAGAATCTATAAAAACAAACCCCCCAAAATTAAGAAAATGGCAATAGGAACATATATATCAATAATTACTTTAAATATAAATAAATTAAATGCTCCAACCAAAAGACACAGACTGACTGAATGGATACAAAAAAAGACCCATATATGTCTACATATATATATGTATATTTGATGTTTTAATATATATATATATGTATATAAATATACATATATGTCTACATATATGGGTCTACAAGAAACCCACTTCAGACCTAAAGACACACACAGACTGAAAGTGAGAGGATGGAAAAATATATTCCATGGAAATGGAAATCCTAATTTATGATGCTGTTAGAGTACTGCACTCAATATGCCAGCAAATTTGAAAAACTCAGCAGTGGCCATAGGACTGGAAAAGGTCAGTTTTCATTCCAATCCCAAAAAAGGCAATGCCAAGGAATGCTCAAACTACCACACAATTGCACTCATCTCACACACTAGCAAAGTAATGCTCAAAATTCTGCAAGCCAGGCTTCAGCAATACGTGAACCATGAACTTCCAGATGTTAAAGCTGGATTTAGAAAAGGCAGAGGAACCAGAGATCAAATTGCCAACATCTGTTGGATCATCAAAAATGCAATAAAGTTCTAGGAAAACATCTACTTCTGCTTTATTGACCATGCTAAAGCCTTTAACTGTGTGGATCACACAAACTTTGGAAAATTCTTCAAAAGATGGGAAAACAAGATCACCTTACCTGCCTCCTGAGAAATCTGTATGCAGGTTAAGAAACAACAGTTAGAAATGGACATGGAACAATAGACTGGTTCCAAATTGGGAAAGAAATACATCAAAGCTGTATACTGTCACCTTGCTTATTTAACTTATATGCAGGGTACATCATGCAAAATGCCAGGATGGATGAAACACAAGCTGGAATCAAGATTGCTGGGAGAAATAACAATAGCATCATATATGCAGATGTCACCACCCTTATGGCAGAAAGCAAAGAAGAACTGAAGAGCCTCTTGATGAAAGTGAAAGAGGAGAGTGAAAAAGTTGGCTTAAAACTCAACATTCAAAAAACTAAAATCATGGCATCCGGTCTTATCACTTCATGGCAAATAGATGGGGAAACAATGGAAACTGTGATATCCTTTATTTTGGGGGGAGTCCAAAATCACTGCAGATGGTGGTTGTGGCCATGAAATTATAAAAGACGCTTGCTCCTTGGAAGAAAATTATGATCAACTTAGACAGCATATTTAAAAGCAGAGACACTACTTTGCCAACAAATGTCCATCTAGTCAATGCTATAGTTTTACCAGTAGTTATGTACGGATGTGGGAGCTGGACTATAAAGAAAGCTGAGCCCTGAAGAATTGATGCTTTTGAACTATGGTGTTGCTGATGACTCTTGAAAGTCCCTTGGACTGAAACAGATCCAACCAGTCCATGATAAAGGAAATCAGTCCTGAATATTCATTGGAAGGGCTGATGCTGAAGCTGAAACTCCAATACTTTGGTCACCTGATGCGAAGAACTGACTCACTGGAAAATACCTTGATCCTGGGAAAGATTGAAGGCGGGAGAATGAAACAACAGATGGCGGTTGGTTGGATGGCATCACTTATTCTTTGGACATGAATTTGAATAAGCTCCAGGAGTTGGTGATGGGCAGGGAGGCCTGGCGTGCTGCAGTCCATGGGGTCACAAAGAGCTAGACATGACTGAGTGACTGAACTGAAGTCAGAAAGAGAAAGATCAATACCATATACTAATGCATATATACAGAATCTAGAAAGATGGTACTGAAGAATTTATTTTCAGGGTAGCAAGGGATAAACAGATATAGAGAACAGATTTATGAAAAACGTAGGGAGGGGTAGAGAGGGTGAGATATATGGAGAGAGTAATATGGAAACTTACATTACCATATGTAAAAAACTTAAATTACCAATGGAATTTGCTGTATGTCTCAAGGATCAAACAGGGCTCTGTATCAACCTAGAGGGGTGGGATGGGGAAGGAGATGGGAAGAAGTTTCAAGAGGGAGGGCACATATGTATACCTAAGGCTGATTAATGTTGAGGTTCTACAGAAAATGACAAAATTCTGTAAGGCAATTATCCTTCAATTAAAAAATAAATTAAAAAAAATACTTTTTCCACAAATATGTACCAGTATATGTATTAGTGCATTTTTGTCTCTTTGCTTTTAAATAAGTAAAATCATGTTAAGTCCATTCTCTAATAAGTCTAATCTATTCTTAAATACCTGGGATGAACAGTACTTGGTCTTGGTCTACTATATTTAATGTATTGCTGGATTTACTTCACTAACATTTGTAGGACATTTACCTTTGTTCTCGTCATTAATCTGCGATGACCATCCCAGATTTTCTTCCAAAATAGTGAAAAAAGAAAAACTTTACATGTTCTGAAACATATAGTATATAAAATTTACAAGGTGCTTTAAATGGATCACACACTTCACAGTAACTTTACAACTTAGGTAGCCTTTATATACTCATCCTCTTTTCAGCTAATAGGTCATGTTTAATGAGGTAGAATAACTTTCTCAAGGATTAAAGATGTTTATGAGAGAGGCAGCATCCTGAAAATCTCAAATTACGTTATCTGTTAAAATCGTCATTTGCTTCAGGTCTTATTTAAATGGCACATTATCCAAAAAGCCTTCATAGAGACCTAAACATTCTTTTCATTGTTCTCTCTCTTCCCTAGTCTCTATCTTCAGCCTTCTGAACACCATGTGTTTGTGACTTTTCTGTTGCCTTCATTTACATTTGTCTGTAAAGCAATTAAATGTATCCTTTTTATGCATTTTACTTGATTGTAAGCTTTAGAGGTCAACACTTGTCCATTATCTGATTTTTGAAACTGTATGCAAAGCCTGGCATATTGCTTTTTAAAATATGTAATTATTATCAACCTAGATATTTTCATAGTGGATTGAATTATTCTGCCTTAAAGCTAGAGTTTATATTTTGGAGGAGTTCTTGGGTTTTTTGGTATTAAAAGAGAAAATTGCCTTGAGTAGTGAAGGAGAAAATTAGGTTAGAAGAGAAACAAAGTAATTAACACAGGATATAAAACAAGCAATAAAGACAGTCAAAATATAACAAATACAATGAAATTAAAATGATATTAAGGAAAATATCAAAGTCAGAAGAATCAAAAATGGTAAACTAAAATTGGAATTTATTAAATTTTATGTAATTGACATTCTAAAAATAATATCTTACAGAGTATTTCTGCAGGTAAAGAAGTATTTTATTGGGTAAAGTCAACAGAAACTAAGGTAATTCAAGATACCATGAAAAAGGAATGAGGAAACTGAAGGAAAAAGGCAGCACTTTATTAGCCTAGGGATATGACTACAAAGGCTATAGAGGAGAGAGAGAGAGGAAAGAGAGATAAAAACACCAAAATCTCTTTCCATTTTTGTTGACTAGTTTCATTTTTTGTATGAAATCTATTTTCATCCCTGTTTCTCTGCAAATAACTAGAACTTTGAAATCACAGTATAAAAAACAAAATATTTCCCTTGCCACTCTATCTTCTTATATTTAAAAAATCTTAATAAAACAATATTGCACTGTTATAACTGAGATTGTATTAACTCTCTCTTCATATGAAGACAAACATCTATTTAGAGCATACATTTGAGGTCACAATTCGATAAAAAGGCCCATGTGTCCGTAACTTTATTTACCTACTTTAAAGATACATTCACATATTCAGTCACTTATTTAATAGTGTTTTATATGCATATTCATCTTTCTCCTTAAAGGAAAAAAAATACATGTATATATACATAGGATATGACTGTAGATAACAACATGGGCACATACCTCATGAGCTTATTCTCCAATACTAATTGTAAGTATTGTACAAGAGACTTAGAGGAAATAAAGTTTGGTTGCAAAAGTTTGGAGGAGGTTCCATAATTTGAATCTCAAACGGCCTATCATACTACAAAATGTGGAAGTCAGCAATATACATTAAGGTGGAAAAGCAATATACATTAAGGTGGAGGCTAAAATTAATATTATATTGAATGGTAACAATATAGAATTACTGGAGTCCAGGATAGCTATTTGGTAAAAGTGAGAAGTTGACAATATTGGTCAAATGATAAAAATCAGAATATTAGTTTGATGATGTTTTTGCTGGAATATAGATTCTGGGAGCAGAGCTTACTCCCAGTACTTGTATTGCCAACCTTATTTGGAAACATTTTCTGTAATATAACCAAGTAAGTTAAGATGAGGTCATATTGGATTGGGATAGGCCGTACTCCAAGGACTGGTGTCCTTACAAAAAGAGGCAAATTTGAACATGGACACACTGACATAGGGAGAATGCTATGGGACAACAGAGGCAGAAATTAGAGCGTGATTCAGTTGTTAAGGAACACTAGAATTACTTCAGTGCAGTTCAGTCGCTCAGTCATGTCCAACTCTTTGCGACCCCATGAATTGCAGCACTCCAGGCCTCCCTGTCCATCATCAACTTCCGGAAATCACTCAAACTCATGTCCATCGAGTTGGTGATGTCATCCAGCCATCTCATCCTCTGTTGTCCCCTTCTCCTCCTGCCCCCAATCTCTCCCAGCATCAGAGTCTTTCCCAATGAGTCAACTCTTCGCATGAGGTGGCCAAAGTATTGGAGTTTCAGCTTTAGCATCAGTCCTTCCAAAGAACACCCAGGACTGATCTCCTTTAGAATGGACTGGTTGGACCTCCTTGCAGTCCAAGGAACTCTCAAGAGTCTTCTCCAACACCACAGTTCAAAAGCATCAATTCTTCAGTGCTCAGCTTTCTGCACAGTCCAACTCACACATCCATACATGACCACTGGAAAAACCATAGCCTCGACTAGATAGACCTTTGTTGGCAAAGAAATGTATCTGCTTTTGAATATGCTATCTAGGTTGGTCCAGGATTACTAGCAACCACCGAAATCTAGGAGAGAGGCATGAAACAGATTCTCCCTCAGAGCCTCCAGAAGAAATCAACCTTGCCAACACCTTGATTTTGGACTTCTAGTCTCCAAGAACTGTGAAAGAATAAAACAACAGTAACTTACCATTGTTTTAAGCCACCTAGTTTGTGGTTATTTGTTATGGAAGCCTCAGCAAACTAAGACAGATCCCTATCTCCATACCTCTTGTGAAAATGCATTTCAAGAGGTTGAAATAATATTGTAAGCCTTTATTTTGAAATATACATAGACTCACATAAAATTGAAAATAAAATTGTATCAGTTCAGTTCAGTTCAGTTCAGTCACTCAGTCATGTCCAACTCTTTGCAACCCCATGAATTGCAGCATGCCAGGCCTCCCTGTCTATCTCCAACTCCCGGAGTTCACTCAGACTCACGTCCATTGAGTCAGTGATGCCATCCAGCCATCTCATCCTCTGTAGTCCCCTTTTCCTCCTGCCGCCAATCCCTCTCAGCATCAGAGTCTTTTCCAGTGAATCAACTCTTCACATGAGGTGGCCAAAGTACTGGAGTTTCAGCTTTAGCATCATTCCTTCCAAAGAACACCCAGGGCTGATCTCCTTTAGAATGGACTGGTTGGATCTCCTTGCAGTCCAAGGGACTCTCAAGAGTCTTCTCCAACACCACAGTTCAAAAGCATCAATTCTTTGGCGCTCAGCTTTCTTCACAGTCCAACTCTCACTTCCATACAGGACCACTGGAAAAACCATAGCCTTGACTAGACGAACCTTTGTTGGCAAAGTAATGTCTCTGCTTTTCAATATGCTATCTAGGTTGGTCATAACTTTTCTTCCAAGGATTAAGTGTCTTTTAACTTCATGGCTGCAGTCACCATCTGCAGTGATTTTGGAGCCCCAAAAAATAAATTCTGACACTGTTTCCCCATCTATTTCCCATGAAGAGATGGGACCAGATGCCATAATCTTCATTTTCTGAATGTTGAGCTTTAAGCCAACTTTTTCACTCTCCTCTTTCACTTTCATCAAGAGGCTTTTGAGTTCTTCTTCACTTTCTGCCATAAGGGTGGTGTCATCTGCATATGTGAGGTTATTGATATTTCTCCCAGCAATCTATATTCCAGCTTGTGTTTCTTCCAATCCAGCATTTCTCATGATGTACTCTGCATATAAGTTAAATAAGCAGGGTGACAATATACAGCCTTGACGTACTCCTTTTCTTATTTGGAACCAGTCTGTTGTTCCATGTCCAGTTTTAACTGTTGCTTCCTGATCTGCATATAGGTTTCTCAAGAGGCAGGTCAGGTGGTCTGGTATTCTCATCTCATGAAGAATTTTCCACAGTTTATTGTGATCCACACAGTCAAAGGCTTTGGCATAGTCAGTAAAGCAGAAATAGATGTTTTTCTGGAACTCTCATTTTTAGGTCTTATTGCACCCTTTATGCATTCTCTCCTTTTAACATCTTACATAAGTAGAGTGCAGCATTAAAATTAGGAAATTGATGTTGGTACAATTAACAGGACTTTATTCAGATTTCACTACTTATATTTATCAGCTCTCATTTGTGTGTGTGTGTGTGCATGCATGTGTGCAGCTATGCAATTTTGTTACAGGGGTGGCTTCATGTAAGCAACCCAACAATCACGAAAGTCATCTGTACTACTGCCACAAATCTCCCTCAGGTTATACCTTCATAGTCACATCCAGCCCTTCCTATTTTCCCTAAACTCTGGTAATCACCAATCAGTTCTTCATCTCTCTAATTATGTTATTTCAAAAATTAATGGAATCATGTAATACTGGGTTTTTTATCTCACATTTTCTTGAGGTTCATTAAAATTGTGTGTATAACAATAAGTTGTTTCCTTATATTGCTGGGTATTATACCATGGGTGTGGATATACCACAGTTCTTTAACCATTAACTTAAGTGCAGGACAGTTTGAGGAGTTTCAAGTTTTATACTATTTTTAAAAATAAATACATAAATAAACCTGCTATGTACAAGTGTCTGTGTGAAAATAATTTTTCATTTCTCTGGGATAAATGCCCAGGAGTGAAACTGGTGGATCATATGGTAAGTCATTTTTTTTTTTTTTAAAGGGACTGCTACTTTTTCAGAGCAGCTGGGCCATTTTAAATTCTCATGTACGAGTGATCCAATTTTTCCATGTTTTCATCAGCATTTAGTCTTACCACTATTTTTTATTTAAGCCATTCTGACTGGTATATAGTAATATGTTATTGCAGTTTTAATTTGCATTTTCCTAACAGTAATAAATTTGAACATCTTTTCACGTGATGATTTGCCATCTGTGTTTCTTCTTCAGTGAAATGTCTATGTATATATTTTGCCCTTTTTCTGATTTTACTGTTTATTCATTGTTGATGTTTGATAGTCCTTTATTTGATAATGATAAAAGTTCTTCTATCTACAAGTGACTATAAGATTAACAAATATGTTCTACAACTCTACAGCTTGACTTTTCATCCTCTTAACTGGGAGTCGGACATGACTGAGCAACTTCACTTTCACTTTTCACTTTTCATGCATTGGAGAAGGAAATGGCAATCCACTCCAGTGTTCTTGCCTGGAGAATCCCAGCGACGGGGGAACCTGGTGGGCTGCTGTCTATGGGGTCGTATAGAGTCGGACATGACTGAAGCGACTTAGCAGCAGCAGCAGCAGTATTTTACAGATCAAAAGTTTTTAATCTCAATGAGGTCAATTATCAATTTTTTATTTTATGGATTATGTTTTATATAATAAACCTTCACTTGGACTTAGGCCGTAAAGCATTTTTCTCTATATTTTTGTCTTGCAGTTTTACAGGTTTACATTGTACTTTAAGGCTGTGATCTATTTTGAGTTAATTTTTATATACGGTGTTTAAGTTTCATATGGAGATTTACTTGTCTATGAAAATCCAATTTCTCCAGCCCCATTCTTTGAAAGATAACCCCTCCTTTCCATTGAGTTGCTTTCATTCCTTTATCAAAAGTTAGGCATATTTATGTGAATTTATTTTTGAGTTCTGCATTTGATTCCATCAATCTATATGTCTCATCAATATCACACAGTCTTGATACTGCAGCATGAATTTGGTATGTTTCTTTAAATAGTACTTCTACTGTCATTTATTTCAATAGTATTTTATAGTTTTGTGACAGTTACACCTAATTATGTCACTTTCTTTTTGCAGTTGAGAGTTACACTATTTTTCATTTTATTTCTCAAATTTTTATTGTTGGTATACAGAAAACGCAATTGATATTTGAGTTGACCTTGTATCTTGTGACTCAGTTCTAAGAGTTTCTATTTTTTATTTTTTTGTAAATTCCTTGATATTTTCTACATATACAATCATGCCATATACACATATTTCTTTATTCTTTCCTTTGAAAATTGTGTACTTTCCTTTTTGTACCCTTTTCTTATTACTGCATTGGTTAGAAATTCTGGAATTATGTGACTATGAGTCTTGAGAACAGACATTTTGCCCTGTTCTCGATCTTAGGAGACATTTCATCATTAAATATTATGTTAGCTGTAGATGTTCTTTATAAGGTTAAGGAAGTTTTCCTTTATTCTTAGTTATTAAGAGGTTTTTCTTTAAATCATAATTAGGTCTGAATTTCATCAAATGATATTTCTTTCTTCTTTTTTCTCTTTTCTTGAGGTATAGCTGATCCTAAACACTGTCAACTCCAGGTACACAACAAGTGACCCACCTAACCATAAGCACACACATATATATCATTTTTTTATATATCATTTATTCTCCATCACTAGTTAACACACGGAGAAGGCAATGGCACCTCACTCCAGTACTCTTGCCTGGAAAATCCCATGGACAGGGAAGCCTGGTAGGCTGCAGTCCATGGGGTCGCTGAGGGTCGGACATGACTGAGCGACTTCACTTTCACTTTTCACTTTCATGCACTGGAGAAGGAAATGGCAACCCACTCCAATGTTCTTGCCTGGAGAATCCCAGGGATGGTGGAGCCTGATGGGTGCCGTCTATGGGGTCGCACAGAGTCGGACATGACTGAAGCAACTTAGCAGCATCAGCAGTTAACACAAGATACTGAATATTGCATACAGAAAATTTCTGTTGCCCATATATTCCATATTATACAGTAGTATCAAACGCTTTTTCTATGTCAAGTGATATCATCATGATTTTTCCTTTCAAGCTTGTTGACATGGTGGATTATTGTGATTGATTTTCAAATACTGAACCACTTTTTCATACTAAAGTAAGCCTCATTCATTCATGTGTATTATTATGTCCATATTTTTAAAAATTATATATACTTGAGTTATTAAGTTTTAAAGTTATATATTTGTATAAATACATAAAAATTATATTTGATATAAAAATTTTTGATGAGGATTTTGCATTTATATTCATGAGAGATACTGGGGCTAGTATCTTGAAAGGCAAGTGAATGACAAAACTTTTAGCAACTTTCTCTGATTATAGATGGAAGTTTCCACCATTTAGATGGTTGAAACAAAAAAGGAAAGCTCATGAGGAGAGAAATAAGAAATCAATGTAGGTAACATTAGATAATGTCTTATTTTTCTCTTGAGTAGAAAATAAATGGAGACTTACTTTTCATAATACTTTGAATTACTTTTGTCTCTTGGAGTTTTGAATCTTTTGACATTGTTTCAAATATCCTAACAAATTTAAGGCAAGAAAGGAAAAATCTGTATCCCAAAATATTTGGAAACCCTCCCTCAAATTCCTCAATTATGAAAAGGCTTATAAGTTATCATTTCAGGTTTCTTTAGAGCTCTACAGAGAATGATTAGGTATTACTCCAGAGGCACTTAAGGTACTACACAATATTTCTTCATGACACTCCTTACAAGTAACAATACATATATTCACTCTGTAATCACAATTTCCAGATCTGTCTCCTTAAGTAATTTACAAGAAAAATATTCTAAATACACTAGTGATTACTATGAAGACAATTTATAGAATTCCATTACTTGGACATTAAGTTATAATATGAAATATGCATTTCAAAAAGAATATGGCTAGTTTAGAAAGGTCAGGCTCAAATAACTTCTTTTCAAAAGTTATTGACTTAACGATAACCCTGTATGCGAGACAGCAAAGAAGACACAGATGTATAGAACTGTCTTTTGGACTCTGTGGGAGAGGGCGAGGGTGGGATGATTTGGGAGAATGGCATTGAAACATGTATAATATCATATATGAAATGAACAATCCAGGTTCGATGCAGGATACAGGATGCTCGGGGCTGGTGCACTGGGATGACCCAGAGTGATGGTATGGGGAGGGAGGTAGGAGGGGGGTTCAGGATGGGGAACACGTGTACACCCATGGTGGATTCATGTTGATGTATGGCAAAACCAATACAATATTGTAATTAGCCTCCAATTAAAATAAATAAATTTATATTTAAAAAATGTTATTGACTAATTAACACCGTTCAAAATTTGAATTGCACTTACCTGAGTATTGATTCTAGTGAAAATTTAAAGAGATAATAGTTCTTGCCTGTTCACATTTTACTTCCCCTTGATAGCTTATGGTGAACAATGTCAGATTCATGATGTCCAAAGAAGATTTAGCTTTGGGACCAGGGACCAGGCCTGATCACTCAGGGCTTTTGTGTGGCAAAAGTTTTATTATAGTGAGAAAGGGCAGAGAAAGCTTCTGACTTAGACATCAGAAGGGGGATGGAGAGAGCCCCATTTGCTAGTCTTATCAAGGCCTTATATATATTTTCAGTTGGTTACTAACAATAAAAAGGTCTTACCAGACCCACTCCCCCACAAGAAAACAGGATTGTTCAGAAGGTGCTTGTTAAGAAGAAGAAACATGTCCTCGAGCAAGATACACTGTTGTTACATAATCATTAGCACAGAACTTAAGAAAAAACATACCCTTGAGCAAGATAAGTTCTTTTGTTGTGTAATCATTAGTTCTGGGCTTAAAGAAAAAACTTCTTATGTGACTAAGACAAAAGAATATAGAAAAAAAAAATTGTCCCTTTCTCCTCTTCAAGAGCTCTGGATCCCGTTCTCCTTAAGGGCCCTGGACCCCTTCCTCCTTGAGGGTCCTGGACTCCTTATCAACCTACCTAAGAATTAACTCTCTCACCATGCCAAGTAGTAAATCTTCTAATGTTTAATTACATGTGCTAACAATATTCTCATAAAACCTAATACTGATCTGTAAACATAATTTAGATAGTACTTATAAAACATGTTATAATGTTAACTTACAATTTTCTGCTATACAAATATTTGCATAAATAATAGATTGAGGTGTTACTGTTTCCATGATCTTTGTCTAATTAGACACTCTTGGCAATTCAACACAATTGTAGGGAAAAAATGACGGATAATTTCTTCTTTGCATTAAATATGTGAGCTATTTGGAAAATATATTTTCAAAATTCTTCTTCATGTCACTGAAGATTTTCTGTACCATTTAGTGAGAAACACTGTGCTTAATTCTCTTATTAAACAGAATTAAATGTGAATACACAGTTTAATAGTCATTTTAATAGTTCTAGGAAAAAAGACTAAGAGTACTTTTGAAGAAAAGTATTAATAATACTCTTCTCTGCAGACCTTTTACACACACACATATGGATACAAAATTATCTCTCTTTTGGAGATCTACAGACATAAGAGGTGCAAACACAGATGTTAAATGTAGACTATTCACTATGAATCAAAACAAGGGTAAAATGTGGTCCTGAAATTTAGAATTAATTTAGTTCTCTCTTACAAACCCTTGTATATAAACCCATACACCTACACACATGTACAGATATTCCACTAGGAAAAATAAAGTTTTCTATTCTAACATAAAATATTTCTCACAATGGTAAATACATTATGGGAATACAAATAAAGCAGCTCATGTACGCATAATCATTTCATACTAGAGTCATCTTTATCATAACATGGTAACATGTGATACTAGAGAAAAATCTCAGTTTCCAAGTTCTGCCCAATAACATTCAGCTTCCAGCCAAACTTCTTATTGTTTCATTCTTAAAAATCTATCTTTAAATATAAATAATATTATGATAAGGAAACGTGTTTGTATGATTCATTTTCTTTAGAAAATTTCAAGATGTTTGAGAGATTCAAAAAGTTCTAAATACCTAAGACAGGGCAGGGAATTAGGAACAGGGAAGAGAGGATAAGAAAGCGTTTTTGGAAAACTAAAATATCTTGCTAATACAAAAATGTCTGCACAGGAGGGAAATTAATTCTGTAAGAGGGAAAGAGGCTCACTAAGCTTGAGTACCAAGGTATATAATATTTTTAAAATTGATTCATAGATAAATTGTTGTAGAATGTTATACTTTAAAGACAAAAAGAACAGAACAACAACACCAACAAAAACAATAGAACAACAAATGACCTCCAAGAAATAAGCATCAGGCTAGTATCATACTTTTCTTCAATAAGAGATATTACGATATGTGACATGTGATAAGATATTAAGATAATTAGATATGTGAAGAACCAGAATGCTGTTAACAGAGATAACTGAAGTCTCACTGAGTCTATTATATTAGGGCACATAGAAAGCTAGGGCAAGAAACTGCTGAGTTTCTTTTAATGCCTTCAATACCAATTGCTTTTATTTTTTAAAACTATGTGTATTACCTTGATCTAGTTTTTATAAAGTTTTAAAAATGGCTTAAGTTTTAATGGTACTTTATTTGTTTTGAGGTGAGTTTTAACAAAAATAGTTCTCTGATAATTTAAAATATGATGTCATTCTTTATATTGCTATTGGAAGAGAATTATTGAGATTTCTAAAAATTACTTCTGTTAATGTAGTAATAGCTCAAACATTATTTTTATATTACACAATGTCATTTTTCATATTTCTGAAGTTAAAAAATATACAATTATATAACTAACAAATTCCACCTATAAATACTTTCCTGGGTTTTTCTCCTTTTTTTTTTTTTTTTAATTTCTCTAAGCATAACAGTTAAGAGTTTAGGTTTCTTAATCTTAAAAACTAAGAAAATAGTACAATCATGAATAATATGACTTAACATTACTAATTTAGTAATGATGAGTGAGGGACTATGGTAACTTCTTTACATGTATCATCTCATTCACCACAGTAGCCTTCTCACTTAGGAATTCTTAGGACCTCTCTTTTAAATACAATGAAGTAGAGGTTGAAGAGGCAAAGAAACTTGCTCAAGATTTAAGTTTTCTTTTAGCTAATATTTATTAAATGGGCAGTATTCTAGATGTTTGATATGCATCTATAGTAAAAATAAACAAAACATATGCCCTCATAGGACTTATAGTAAATTGGGTGCATAAAATTGTTAGGTAGGTAGAATAGGGAAAAGGAGTCCAAAATGGCGGTGGCTAAAAGACAAGGAAGGTCCTAGGACCAGAGTGAAGACTTCAGGCAGAACAAACAGAACAAACAGCACTCCTGGCTAAGCCCAATTTGCATAGGGCAGGCCCAGGTGGAGGAAAAAACATATAAAAGGAGGACCCAAGGCGCTTTCTCTCGGATTCTCTCTCCCACGTGCATGCGCTCGCTCGCTCTCTCTCTCTCTCTCTCTCCCTCCCTCCCTCCCTCCCCACGCACTCCTCCACTCTCTTCTCTTCAAGTCTTGGATTCTCCTGCTATCTTCTAAATAAAATAGAGCTGTAACACTGATTTGCTTAAGAGCTGTAGCATGGTTTGTCCAAGACCCAAGAGCTGTGACGTGCCGAGGGCTTTAATGTCCGTCGTTCCAAATCTTCGTTGTGACGAGACAAAGAACCGAGGAACATACACTCACGTGACAAAATGATTTAAAAATAAAACATATAAATAAATTGTATTGTTTTTATAAAATGATAAACGCTATGACAAAAACACAGTATAAAGTAGACGGGTTAGGGCATTTGCAATTTTAAATATGGTGGTCATGATAGGTCTCATTAAGAAGACATTTAAACAAACTCTGAGAGGAGATGAAGAAGATGGTCATTTGGCTATCTTTATGAAGACCACTGAAGGCAGGGTATAACCAGTGGGAAAGATTTCAGACAAGAGCATGAGTTCAAAGGTGTATCTGGAGGAGACAAGTAAACTATAAAGAACAACATAGGGTCCCAAAGGCCATTGTGAAGATTTTGACTTTTACTAACACTTTTTCTGTTACAAAACTGTAACAGGAAATTATTAATATTCTAGAAATCTTATGAGGAAGAAAACAGTGACTATACCTGAGTGAATGAGGTCAGTCTTCACAAGGAAGCTACATTTCAGCTGGACCTGAAGAGTCCATTCACCAAATCTTCTGGAGAGAGAGGAACATGGGCAGAGATGAGAGGAAACACCACATCAAAGATATTAAGGCATAATTGTTCATGGCATGAGAGAGAACAGAGTCTCTGCATGAGAAAAATCAGAAGATCAGAATGGGACAAATACTGGAAACTTGATGCCACACAGGGTTTTGAATTTTGTTTTGTATGCTACTAGGTACCAATGGAGAAGCCAATGACACCCCACTCCAGCACTCTTGCCTGGAAAATCCCATGGATAGAGGAGCCTGGTGGGCCGCAGTCCATGGGGTCACTAAGAGTCGGACAAGACTCAGCGACTTCACTTTCACTTTTCACTTTCATGTGTTGGAGAAGGAAATGGCAACCCACTCCAGTGTTCTTGCCTGGAGAATCCCAGGGAAGGGGGAGCCTTGTGGGCTGCCGTCTATGGGGTCGCACAGAGTCGGACATGACTGAAGCAACTTAGCAGCAGCAGGTAACAATTGCACTCATCTCACACACTAATAAAGTAATGCTAAAAATTCTCCAAGCCAGGCTTCAGCAATACGTGAACCGTGAACTTCCTGATGTTCAAGCTGGTTTTAGAAAAGGCAGAGGAATCAGAGATCAAATTGCCAACATCCGCTGGATCATGGAAAAAGCAAGAGAGTTTCAGAAAAACATCTATTTCTGCTTTATTGACTATGCCAAAGCCTTTGACTGTGTGGATCACAAGAAACTGTGGAAAATTCTGAAAGAGATGAGGATACCAGACCACCTAATCTGCCTCTTGAGAAATTTGTATGCAGGTCAGGAAGCAACAGTTAGAACTGGACATGGAACAACAGACTGGTTCCAAATAGGAAAAGGAGTTCGTCAAGGCTGTATACTGTCACCCTGTTTGTTTAACTTATATGCAGAGTACATCATGAGAAATGCTGGGCTGAAAGAAACACAAGCTGGAATCAAGATTTCAGGGAGAAATATCAATAACCTCAGATATGCAGATGATATCACCCTTATGGCAGAAAGTGAAGAGGAACTCAAAAGCCTCCTGATGAAAGTGAAAGAGGAGAGTGAAAAAGTTGGCTTAAAGCTCAACATTCAGAAAATGAAGATCATGGCATCTGGTCCCGTCACTTCATGGGAAACCGATGGGGAAACAGTGGAAACAGTGTCAGACTTTATTTTTTTGGGCTCCAAAATCACCGCAGATGGTGACTGCTGCCATGAAGTTAAAAGACACTTAATCCTTGGAAGAAAAGTTATGACCAACCTAGATAGCATATTAAAAAACAGAGACATTATTTTGCCAACAAAGGTTCATGTAGTCAAGACTATGGTTTTTCCATTGGTCATGTATGGATGTGAAAGCTGGACTGTGAAGAAGCTGAGCACCGAAGAACTGATGCTTTTGAACTGTGGTGTTGGAGAAGACTCTTGAGAGTCCCTTGGACTGCAAGGAGATCCAACCAGTCCATTCTGAAGGAGATCAGCCCTGGGATTTCTTTGGAGGGAATGATGCTGAAGCTGAAACTCCAGTACTTTGGCCACCTCATGCGAAGAATTTACTCATCGGAAAAGACTCTGATGCTGGGAGGGATTGGGGGCAGGAGGAGAAGGGGACGCCAGAGGATGAGATGGCTGGATGGCATCACTGACTCGATGGACGTGAGTCTGGGTGAACTCTGGGAGTTGGTGATGGACAGGGAGGCCTGGCGTGCTGCGATTCATGGGGTCGCAAAGAGTCGGACACGACTGAGTGACTGAACTGAACTGAACTGAGGTACCAAGATAACTTTTTTTTTTTTTTTACAGGTTCAGTTTAGGTGTCCTTTTAAACTTATTCTATCCAATGAAATTAACAACTTTCAATTCTTTTCTCTAGTTGAACTTGGTTCTTAAACTAGGGATCAAATGTCTTTCAGAAAGATTCCTCTGGTGATATTGTGGAGGATATACTGCACACTTAAACTATAAAAAGCGGCATGCACTATTCTAGGGTTTTGAACCCAGTGCTCTGGCAGCTCAAAGTAGGAAGCAATTACTACCCATGTTGATGAAATTAGGGTGATGTGCAGGAATCAGTCACCCACAGAGATACAGACATTGCATAGGTATTGAAGAGAGAAATTTCCATATAGCAGACAATGTGAGGATTAACAACTAGATAACAAATGTTAAAATTAAGAATTACATATAACAGAAACACACACGTGAGAGCATATACTTCCCAAGCTACGAAAACTTTTTACCAAAATGTTTACTTTCATCAAAGTTATTAAAGATGAGGCTTCCATCAGCAAGCACATTTTCTAATACTCAGATAAGCTTTTCTGATTCCTCGTTTGAAAAATCAGAATTTCAAATCTGGTAACCTTTAATGTTCCTCTCAGTTTCATGAGTTTCCTATGAAATGTCAAAAGTAAAATGATATATGTGTATTTTTTATCTTGCTAACCTACAGATAATTTTCATCCTTTACATTACTTATTTTTCCTCTACAGACTGATCTGTAGATATAATTTTGTACTATAAAGCCAACATGAAGCTTTTTCTATTTACTCAAAATAATCAAATGCAATATAATAAGTGTTACATACCACAATTACTTTTAAGTCTTCAAAAGTATCAAATTTCCAGGTGACCTTTGTGTTACGCATTATACAAACTCTCTTTCCCAAGACTCAGATAAAATTGTTTGTTCTATGATAACCTCCTTCCTGCCACTATTATATACATGAGCTAATTTTTCCATGAACAAAGAGACATAAAAACTTATTCAAATATAATGTTACTCAATAAGGGGTAATATAAAATCTAATAGTATCCTATGTCTTTATTCTTTCACTGTATGTAATTCCTTGAATTGAAAGACGTTAGAGATTCAACAGATGGGAATGAAATGAAACACTACATACTGATCCTTTTCCAACTAGTGGAAAACTAGTAGAATAACTATACATGAGTAAATTTTAAATAATTCTTTAGTTTATTTCTTTACAAAGGACATCCTCAGTATGTTCACATGTAGATTTAAGACAGTGTTTAAATGCTTTTTCTGTATGTGAATCTTTCACTGATGTTTACCACAGTCCATCTACTGAAATATTTTCAGTTATCACAGTGTACTCAGAAAATGATGCTTTTATTAATGTGGTATTTTATAGAACACTAATAGCTAAACTATTATCTTTCTAAAGAAGAAATTGTACAATGTTGTCTAATGAAGAAATAAACATGATTTGAATCCTGCCTGATTTGATGTATCTAAAAAAATCAACCTTGTACCTTTGAAAATGATATAAAATGCTCAATTTTCTTAATCTTAAATATATTTTAAATTATAATTTATTTTCACAACCATAAAAAAGCATTATAAGCTCTGAGAATGTGACATTCATCACATTGTGATAATTTTCCATACTATGTAAGAAATAACCCATTAAATATTTCAGTCCTCATGTGATAAGAAAAGTCTAAGATAGAAGAAAATAATTAATGAATTTTGGTTTTGTCCCACTCACAAAAATTATCAGACTTTGTTCAAGATATTACATTTTACATATATATACTTAAGCACATTGACTTAAGTCTACTTGTTTTAGACTTCACAATTGAAAATATCTTTTCAGAACCTAATCCACAGGAATGCAGTAGTGACTTAAAAAATTCTGCCCTCATAGAGCTCACGTTCTAGTTGTGGTGAGTAATAGAGCCAGTAGCTAGATTACATGGTTACCAAAGCCTTTGTGATGTGTGGATTAGATACTTAGAAAAAAATGAGGAAGCAAGCTGTGCAGCAGATTAACCCTGACCAAAGAAAGATCTGACCATTTGTCCTCAACTCCTAGGAAGGAATCTCTAAGCACTGGGAATGTCCTGATTTATGAGTGCCTGTTTACCTGGGAACCTTGGACCATGCCAGATAGTTTATGCTAACTATGTGATTCATAGTGGAGCTCTTGGGCAACTCAGTATCAGCTCAATTTCCAGAGCAGCTGGAAACTAAGGCCAGCCATGCAGATGTCTGTCCTTATTTGCTGCTGCTGCTGCTAAGTCACTTCAGTCGTGTCCGACTCTGTGAGACCCCACAGATGGCAGCCCACCAGGCTCCCCCGTCCCTGGGATTCTCCTGGCAAGAACACTGGAGTGGGTTGCCATTTCCTTCTCCAATGCATGAAAGTGAAAAGTGAAAGTGAAGTCGCTGAGTCTTGTCCAACTCTTAGAGACCCCATGGACTGCGGCCCACCAGACTCCTCTGTCCATGGGATTTTCCAGGCAAGAGTACTGGAGTGGGGTGCCATTGTCCTTGTAGATGTGACCAATATCTAATAAAACCTCTGAATACCAAGTTTCTTGTGAGAGTCCTTGGCTGACAGTACACATGGGGTACTGTCACACATTGTTCTTCAAAGAAATTAGTATTGTTCATATGATTCCACACAAAAAGGGCAACTGGAATCTCTAGTCTTCATCTTCTTGGCCTCTACTGTATGCACCTTTTCCATAGCTGATTTTAATCTATATGCTTCCACTACAATACACTGTATCCATGAGGATAATAGGTATCCTAAGATCTATAAGGTATTCTATTCTAGTAAGTTATTAAACTTCAAGGTAGTCTTAGGGACTATATGAATGTTGCACAAACCTGGTGAAAATCCACAGTAAATTGAATATTTGAAGAGAAACAGTGAGTACAAAGAACCTAAGATAAGGATAAAAAATGCCAATTTTTCCACCAGATACATCCCCAGATCAGACAGATAACTATCCAAAGAATGCCCAATTTTATGCTTACTATGTGTTTCTCAATCTTTTGCTATGGTAGATCAAGCAAACTGTCCCTTTGATCAACCAGAAGCAATTAAAATGGTCCTTCAGGTTAAAAAAACTCTTAATGGTTTCTTTCAATACACTTAGGAAAGCCCATCCCCTGTAATTCTGTATAGCCAGAGAGTATTTTGTCATTAGGAAGGATTTGGAATAATCTTGAATGGCAGTCAGAATTTTTTCCTATTTACTAATAAAACCCACTTTGTTCATTTAAGGAAAAAAAAAAAAAAAAAGGCACAGTGTGCCTGAGGTTTGACACAATCAAGAAAGAGAAAAAATAAAATTATGACTAGAAAAGAATTAAAATTAAAGCGAAGAGTTGCAAAAAAATGATATGAGTAAAAAAAAAATAATTCAAGATCACTACAAAGTATCTGGATATTCTTATGAATGTGCAAGTTACTTCGGGAGGAAACAGCAAGATTTTATTTATTATTTGAAAAGCAAGTCCCAGATGCAATGTGCAAAGGGAGACAGACTGGAAGGCAAGCAATTGGGGGTTATTGCATTAATGTAGAAGAGAGTGGGTGGTGCTTTGTACTTGGTGGTGGGGAAAAGGGGTTAAGAGAGTAAGCAATTGTCAAATTCAGGTCATAGTTTAAGATTATACATAGCACAACTTACTGATAAAAAGAATGAGGATAGTGATAAAGAGGGAGATCAAACATATACATTTCAAGGATTTTGGCTTGAACAGCTAGGTACCTTGTGTTGCTAACTGCTGTGATTGCAGGACTAGGGGAACAACAGATGTGTAATAGACATATCAGGTATTCTGCTTTGGATGTTTTAAGTATGGCTACAGATTGAATATCTTAGAAGAGATACCAAATAGAAAGTTGGATACATTACATAAGGTACAAGATGATGTCATAAAGATGTATATTTGGGACTAGTTAGTATTTAGATCGGAGAAGGCAATGGCACCCCACTCCAGTACTCTTGCCTGGAAAAATCCCATGGATGGAGGAACCTGGTAGGCTACAGTCCATGGGGTCACGAAGAGTCAGACACGACTGAGCGAAATCACTTTCACTTTTCACTTTCATGCATTGGAGAAGGAAATGGCAACCCACTCCAGTGTTCTTGCCTGGAGAATCCCAGGGACGGGGGAACCTGGTGGGCTGCAGTCTATGGGGTCGCACAGAGTCAGACATGACTGAAGTGACTTAGCAGCAGCAGCAGCAGTATTTAGATGGTATATATTAGGGTAGGCAAACCAAACCCAACTCTGAGCCAACATCTTATCTATAACTAAAGTTTTATTAAAACACAATCTATGACTCCTTTCACACTACACTGGCAAAGCTGCATAGTTGTAATAGAGACTATACAATCCATACAGCCTAAATAACTGGCCATCTGATCCTAAAGTCTGCTGACCCCTGAGATAGATGACATTTAAAATCATAGGAATTAATAGGTACTCCTAGGAACAGTATTGCTTTCCCTCCCAGAAACTTGTTTCACTCTAAGTATTGTGCTTAGTTAAAAGATAAAGTATATGGTCACTCTGAAACTTTAAGCCATAAGTATTAAATACATCAAATATTCAGCACCACAGAATTAGATGAAATCACCTAGGAAATATGCATAGTTGAATAGAATAAGAAGTCTGAGAACTGAGTCCTGAGAGAATCTTAAAATTTAGAATTTGGAATGAGCGCAAGTCAGAGGAGGAAGTTGTTTAGCTGTGTCAATAGAAGTAGGGGGAGTATGTTCTGTCTGGGAAACAAAGTGAAGACAGATATGTTAAAATGTCTTGACTGAATCTACTGACTTCTGATTTCACTGTATTTCAATTTATAAATTCTGTGTGAGTATTGTAATACATCAAACTCAGTTCAGTTCAGTTCAATCGCTCAGTTGTGTCCGACTCTTTGCGACCCCATGAATCACAGCACGCCAGGCCTCCCTGTCCATCACCAACTCCCGGAGTTCACCCAGACTCATGTCCATCGAGTCAGTGATGCCATCCAGCCATCTCATCCTCTGTCATCCCCTTCTCCTCCTGCCCCCAATCCCTCTCAGCATCAGAGTCTTTTCCAATGAGTCAGCTCTTCACATGAGGTGGCCAAAGTACTGGAGTTTCAGCTTCAGCATCATTCCTTCCAAAGAAATCCCAGGGCTGATCTCCTTCAGAATGGACTGGTTGGATCTCCTTGCAGTCCAAGGGACTCTCAAGAGTCTTCTCCAACACCACAGTTCAAAAGCATCAATTCTTCGGTGCTCAGCCTTCTTCACAGTCCAGCTCTCACATCCATACATGACCACATCAAACTAACAAACCTATTAAAATGTTGGTATACTATAACAATAACAAAACTCATGACAAAATCTCTGATAAAGTTTATGATTTGGAAATGACTACATACATTATTTCACAGTTATCTTTGAAGAAAGCCTATATTTTCCCCCAACCAATGAAAAATTGTAAGGCCCTCAAAATTATCCTTTTATCTTCTGTATTCATTCTCATTCTCCTGTCAACAGTTAATCATTTTCTCACTACATATATCCTCTTTTTGTATTTACTATGCTTTAATGGAATCAGCTAATATGAGTTCTTCTGGCTGATTAGTCTATTACACCTGCTAAAAGTTTAAATATATTCATTATGGACTTTATATTTATTATGTAAAATTATATAGCATGGGATTCTGGGAAGATAGCAGAGTAGGAAACACCAAGAATCTGTCAGTCTATCTAGATGACAATTTGTAGAATCTCTCTGATGCAAATGTTTTGGAACTCTGGAATCTACTGAAGGTTTAAAACTTCCAGAGGAAGGCCCAGAAGGTAAACAGTAGTTTATTTTATTCAATTTTAGCTCTTAGCACATAACAGCTGCAAATCCTCTCTATCTTCCAGCCCAAGAGTAGGCAGCAGGTCATGAATAACAAGAGTAGCTTGCACATAACTTACATGAGCCAGTGTGGACAAAAAGGCCCTGTCCTCTAAATATGGACGACCTGTGTCCTGAGCCAATTGTTACTTCTGATCACAGAGGCACACACAAAGAGGTAAGGAGCTACCTCTTCTCATTACTGCAAGCTCCAAGATATCTTAAAACACCTTGTCTATAACCCGAAATTAAAGACTAGGACATTAAAAAACAAAGTTATATGTGGGAAAAATTAGAAAGTGGCTATGCCTGCCAAAAAAAGGCACAGGATCATAAGTTTACACCTCAGGCTGAAAATCAGCTCAGAGACAGCATGCAACAGCATCAATAATACAAAACAAACAAATTAAGAGTGAACCCTAGGGAAGGGGGAGAATCTGATTTCCAGAGTTACCACATTATTAAAATGTCCAGTTTTCAACAAAAACTCCAAAAGCATACACAGATATAAGAAAACATGGCCCATTCAAAGGGAAAAAAGAAACCAACAGAAAGTATTTGTGAAGAGACCCAAAGGTGGATTTATCAGACAAAGGCTTTAAAGTAAGTATCTTGAAGATGCTGAAAAAAACAAAGGAAGATATAATTAAAGTCAAGAAAATGATGTATGAACAAAATGGAAATATCAGTAAGGAAATGTAAAACCCAAAAATAATAAAAAGAAATTCTGAAGCTGAAAATACAGCTGAAATGAAAAGTGCACCAGGAGGATTCAAAGACAGATATGAGCAGACAGAAAAAAATTATCAGTTAATCTGAACATAGGGCATTAGAAATCATCAAGTTCATGGAACTGGGAAGAAAAAGATTGAAGAAAAATTAACAGAACACAAGGAACTTATGTGACACCATCAAGTGGACCACATAAGTACTGCAAAAGTCCCAGAAGGCAAGGAGAAAGATGAAGGGCAAAGGCATTATTTGAAGAATTAATGGCCAAAAAAATCCACATTTGATGAAAGACATATTTATAAACTTTCAGGAAGCTAAACAAATTAAAAGTAGAATGAACTCAGAGACCCATATGAAACTCTTTTCAAAGACAAAGAGAATCTTCAAAGTAGTAAATGAGAAGCAACTCATCACATACAAGGGATTCTCAATAAGATTACAGATTTCTCAGCCAAAAGGCAGTAAATGGGCTGATACATTGACTTACTAAAAGAAAAAATACTGTCAGTCAAGAATCCAGTCCAGTAAAAAACTATTCTTAAAAAGGGAGGAAGAATTTAAAACATTCCTAGAAAAACAAAACCTGAGATAATTTGTTACCATTAACTATGCGATGCAAGAAATACTAAAGAGAGTATCACATTTGAATTGAATGGACACTAGACAATATGATGAAATAAAGATCCATTTCCTACTCCAGTCGATCTTCCTGACTCAGGAACCCACATCTCTTGCTCTCCTGTGCCAGGAGGATTCTTTACCACTGGCGCCACTTAGGAAGCTGAGGTAAAAGTATTAACACAGGGAAAAGATCTTAATGACCCAGATAACCATGATGGTGTGATCACTCACATAGAGCCAGACACCAAGAATGCAAATTCAAGTGGGCCTTAGGAGGTGCTGCACTCAATATGCCAGCAAATTTGGAAAACACAGCAGAGGCCACAGGACTGGGAAAAGTCAGTTTTAATTCCAATCCAAAGAAAGGTAACATCAAAGAATACTGAAACTACCGCACAACTGCACTCATCTCACATGCTAGCAAAGTAATGATCAAAATTCTCCAAGCCAGGTTTCAACAGTACATGAACCAAGAACTTACAGATGTTCAAGTTGGATTTAGAAAAGGCAGAGGAACCAGAGATCAAGTTGCCAATATCCACTGGATCATCAAAAAAGCAAGAGTTTCAGAAAAACATCTACTTCTGCTTTATTGATTAGGCCAAAGCCTTTGACTGTGAAGATTACAATAAACGGTGGAAAATTCTTAAAGAGATGTGAATACCAGACCACCTAACCTCCCTCCTAAGAAATCTGTGTGCAGGTCAAGAAGCAACACTTAGAACCAGACATGAAACAACAAACTGGTTCCAAATACCAGTACCAACAAACTGGTACTGGAGTGGGTTGCCATTTCCTTCTCCAGGAGATCTTCCCGACCCAGGGATTGAACCCAGGTCTCCCTCATTGTAGGCAGACGCTTTACCATCTGAGCCACCAGAGAAGTCATATACATCAAAGCTGCATATCATCACCTTGCTTATTTAACTTATATACAGAGTACATCATGCAAAATGCCGGGCTGAATGAAACACAAGTTGGAATCAAGATTGCCGGGAGAAATATCAATAACCTCAGATATGCAGATGACACCACCTTTATGGCAGAAAGAAAAGAGGAACTGAAGAGCCTCTTGCTGAAAGTAATGAGGACAGTGAAAAAGCTGGTTTAAAACTCAACATTCAAAAAACGAAGATCATGGTATCTGGTCCCATCACTTAATGGCAAATAGATGGGGAAACAATGGAAACAGTGAGAGACTTTTTGGGGGGTGCTCCAAAATCACTGCAGATGGTGATTGCAGTCATGAAATTAAAAGACCTTTGCTCCTTGGAAGAAAAGCTATGACCAACCTAGACATCATATTAAAAAGCAGAGACATTACTTTGCCAACAAAGGTCCATCTAGTCAAAGCCATGGCTTTTCCAGCAGTCATCTATGGATGTGAGAGTTGGACTATAAAGAAAGCTGAGAGCCAAAGAATTGATGCTTCCAAACTGTGGTGTTGGAGAAGACTCCTGAGAGTCCCTTGGACTGCAAGGAGATCCAATCAGTCTATCCTAAAGGAAACGAGTCCTAAGTATTCCTTGAAAGGACTGATGTTGAAGCTGAAACTCCAATACCTTGGCCACCTGATGCAAAGAACTGACTAACTGGAAAAGACCTTGATCCTGGGAAAGACTGAAGACAGGAGGAGAAGGGGATAACCAGAGGACGAGATGGTTGGATGGCATCAACCACTTGAAGGACATGAGGTTGGGCAAGCTCCAGGAGTTGGTGATGGACAGGGAAGCCTGGTGTGCTGCTTTCTATGGGGTCACAACTAGTTGAACATGACTGTGCAATTGAACTGAACTGATGGGAAATTTAAAAGGCCTATATTATTGGAAGGGCAGCGGTTAGGAGATACCACTCATCCAAGGTAAGGAGCAGTGGCTGCGCTTTGCTGGAGTAGCCATGAAGAGATACCCTACGCCCAAGGTAAGATAAACCCAAGTAAGATGGTAGGTGTTGCAAGAGGGCATCAGAGGGCAGACACACTGAAACCATACTCACAGAAAACTAGTCAATCTAATCACACTAGGACCACAGCCTTGTCTAACTCAAAGAAACTAAGCCATGCCTGTGGGGCAACCCAAGATGGGCGGGTCATGGTGGAGAGATCTGACAGAATGTGGTCCACTGGAGAAGGGAATGGCAAACCACTTTAGTATTCTCGCCTTGAGAACCCCATGAACAGTATAAAAAGGCAAAATGATAGGATACTGAAAGAGGAACTCCCCAGGTCAGTGGGTGCCCAATGTGCTACTGAAGATCAGTGGAGAAATAACTCCAGAAAGAATGAAGGAATGGAGCCAATGCAAAAACAATACCCAGCTGTGGATGTGACTGGTGATAGAAGCAAGGTCCAATGCTGTAAAGAGCAATATTGCATAGGAACCTGGAATGTCAGGTCCATGAATCAAGGCAAATTGGAAGTGGTCAAACAAGAGATGGCAAGAGTGAATGTCGACATTCTAGGAATCAGCGAACTCAAATGGACTGGAATGGGTGAATTTAACTCAGATGACCATTATATCTACTACTGCAGGCAGGAATCCCTCAGAAGAAATGGAGTAGCCATCATGGTCAACAAAAGAGTCCGAAATGCAGTATTTGGATGCAATCTCAATAATGACAGAATGATCTCTGTTTGTTTCCAAGGCAAACCATTCAATATCACAGTAATCCAAGTCTATGCCCCAACCAGTAACGCCGAAGAAGCTGAAGTTGAACAGTTCTATGAAGACGTGCAAGACCTTTTAGAACTAACACCCCAAAAAGATGTCCTTTTCATTATAGGGGACCGGAATGCAAAAGTAGGAAGTCAAGAAACACCTGGAGTAACAGGCAAATTTGGCCTTGGAATATGGAATGAAGCAGGGCAAAGACTAATAGAGTTTTGCCAAGAAAATGCACTGGTCATAACAAACACCTTCTTCTAACAACACAAGAGAAGACTCTATACATGGACATCACCAGATGGTCAACACCGAAATCAGATTGATTATATTCTTTGCAGCCAAAGATGGAGAAGCTCTATATAGTGAGCAAAAACAAGACCAGGAGCTGACTGTGGCTCAGATCATGAACTCCTTATTGCCAAATTCAGACTTAAATTGAAGATGTAGGGAAAACCATTAGACCATTCAGGTATGACCTAAGTCAAATCCCTTATGATTATACAGTGGAAGTGAGAAATAGATTTAAGGGCCTAGATCTGATAGATAGAGTGCCTGATGAACTATGGAATGAGGTTCGTGACATTGTACAGGAGACAGGGATCAAGACCATCCTCATGGAAAAGAAATGCAAAAAAGCAAAATGGCTGTCTGGGGAGGCCTTACAAATAGTTGTGAAAAACGAGAAGCGAAAAGCAAAAGAGAAAAGGAAAGATATAAATATCTGAATGGAGAGTTCAAAAGAATAGCAAAAAGAGATAAGAAAGCCTTCTGCGATCAATGCAAAGAAATAGAGGAAAACAACAGAATGGGAAAGACTAGAGATCTCTTCAAGAAAATCAGAGATACCAAAGGAACATTTCAGGACAAAGATGGGCTCGATAAAGGACAGAAATGGTATGGACCTAACAGAAGCAGAAGATACTAAGAAGAGATGGCAAGAATACACAGAAGAACTGTACAAAAAAGATCTTCACAACCCAGATAATGACGATGGTGTGATCACTGACCTAGAGCCAGACATCCTGGAATGTGAAGTCAAGTGGGCCTTAGAAAGCATCACTACGAACAAAGCTAGTGGAGGTGATGGAATTCCAGTTGAGCTATTCCAAATCCTGAAAGATGATGCTGTGAAAGTGCTGCACTCAATATGCCAGCAAATTTGGAAAACTCAGCAGTGGCCACAGGACTGGAAAAGGTCAGTTTTCATGCCAATCCCAAAGAAAGGCAATGCCAAAGAATGCTCAAACTACCGCACAATTGCACTCATCTCATACGCTAGTAAAGTAATGCTAAAAATTCTCCAAGCCTGGCTTCAGCAATATGTGAACCGTGAACTTCCAGATATTCAAGCTGGTTTTAGAAAAGGCAGAGGAACCAGAGATCAAATTGCCAACATCCGCTGGATCATGGAAAAAGCAAGAGAGTTCCAGAAAAACATTTATTTCTGCTTTATTGACTATGCCAAAGCCTTTGACTGTGTGGATCACAATAAACTGTGGAAAATTCTGAAAGAGATGGGAATACCAGACCACCTGATCTGCCTCTTGAGAAATTTGTACGCAGGTCAGGAAGCAACAGTTAGAACTGGACATGGAACAACAGACTGGTTCCAAATAGGAAAAGGAGTTCGTCAAGGCTGTATATTGTCACCCTGTTTGTTTAACTTATATGCAGAGTACATCATGAGAAACGCTGGGCTGGAAGAAACACAGCTGGAATCAAGATTGCCGGGAGAAATATCTATAACCTCAGATATGCAGATGACACCACCCTTAAGGCAGAAAGTGAAGAGGAACTAAAAAGCCTCTTGATGAAGGTGAAAGTGGAGAGTGAAAAAGTTGGCTTAAAGCTCAACATTCAGAAAATGAAGATCATGGCATCGGGTCCCACTACTTCATCGGAAATAGATAGGGAAACAGTGGAAACAGTGTCAGACTTTATTTTTCTGGGCTCCAAAATCACTACAGATGGTGACTGCAGCCATGAAATTAAAAGACGCTTACTCCTTGGAAGGAAAGTTATGACCAACCTAGATAGCATATTCAAAAGCAGAGACATTACTTTGCCAACGAATGTTCATCTAGTCAAGACTATGGTTTTTCCTGTGGTCATGTATGGATGTGAGAGTTGGACTGTGAAGAATGCTGAACGCCAAAGAATTGATGCTTTTGAACTGTGGTGTTGGAGAAGACTCTTGAGAGTCCCTTGGACTGCAAGGAGATCCAACCAGTTCATTCTAAAGGAGATCAGCCCTGGGATTTCTTTGGAAGGAATGATGCTAAAGCTGAAACTCCAGTACGTTGGCCACCTCATGTGAAGAGTTGACTCATTGGAAAAGACTCTGATGCTGGGAGGGATTGGGGGCAGGAGGAGAAGGGGACAACAGAGGATGAGATGGCTGGATGGCATCACCTGCTCGATGGACATGAGTCTGAGTGAACTCCAGGATTTGGTGTTGGGCACGGAGGCCTGGCGTGCTGCGATTCATGGGGTCGCAAAGAGTTGGACACAACTGAGTGACTGATCTGATCTGATTATTGTAACAATGGTTTTAACTCCACTTTTGATATTTTCTATGTGATTTAAGTAATATGTCTTTTAAAATAATTATTATTTTGTTGTCTAAGAGAGAAAAAATTTAAAATTCTATTAGTATTTTTTTGGACACATAAAGTATAAAGATGCAATCTGTGAGGTCAACAACTGAAGCTGGGATAGATCTATACAGGAACAGAGTTTTTGTATGTTATTAAAGTTAAACTGGTATGAATTCAAATTATAGTGCTGTAACTTCAGGATGTAAATGTAATTTACATAGTAAACACACAAAAAAACTATAGCATATACATAAAAGGAAATGAAAAACAAGTATTTCACCATAGAAAATCAACTAAACACAAAAGAGGATAATATTGCAAGAAATGGGAACAAAACACCCGTAAGGCACATAGAAAAGAAGCAGTAAAATGGCCAAAGCAAATTTTCCTTATTAAATCTCTCCAAGTAGGTTAAGCTCTTCAATAAAAAGACAGAAATTGAAAAAAATGGATTAAAAAAGATTCAATTATTTTCTATCTAAAAGAGATTTACTTTAGATCAAGAGACAAAACAGAGGAAAAGTTAAAAGATAGGAAAACATATTCCATGAAGATAGTTAACCAGAAGAGAGCAAGAGTGACTACACTCAAACAAACTAGACTTTAAATTAAAAAAAAAAAAAAATTACAAGAGGCAAAGAAGGACATTAAATAATAATAAAAGGTTCAACACAGCAAAAATTCATAATAATTATAAACATTAATATATCTAATGATCATTTATGGTGAACTGTGTCATATTCATGATCTCTGAAGAAGATTTAGCTTTGGGACCAGGGATCAGGGTTGATGACTCAAGAGCTCAAGAGCTTTTGTGTAGCAGAGTTTTATTTTAGTAAAAGGGGACTTAGAATGCTTCTGACATAGACATCAGAAGGGAAACAGAGAATGCCCCCCTCACTAGTCTTAGAAAAGGGAGTTATATACTTTTTCAATTGGTTATTACAATAAATCAAAAGAATGTCTCAAGGTTGTGAAGATCTTACTAGAACCATTCCCACAATTTACATTTTAAGATAACAGGATTAGTCAAAATATTCTCAGGAAGTGTCCACAAGCAGGATACAATGCTGTTAATATAATTCTTAGTAGAGAGTTTAAGCTGAGTTGTGTTATGTAATCGTCAAATCTGGGCTTAAAGAAAAATTATGACAAAGGAGGCAAGAATATTCAATGGAGAAAAGCAAGTGGGGAAGTTGAACAGCTGCATGTAAATCAATAAAACTGGAACACACTCTCAAACCATACACAAAAATAAACTTAAAATGGCTTATTAAAGACTTACCTGTTAGATATGACATTATAAAATTCCTAAAAGATAACGTAGGCAAACATTCTCTGACATAATTATACCAATGCTTTCCTAGGTCAGTCTACCAAAATAATAGAAATAAAAGCAAAAGTAAACAAATGAGGCCTAATCAGATTTAGAAGCTTTTGTACAGCAAAGGAAACTGTAAATAAACAGAAAGACACCTATGGACTGAGAGCAAATGTCTGCAAATGATGTAACTGACAATTGCTTAATTTCCTAAATATGCAAACAGTTCATATAACTCAATAACAACAAGAAACAAGCAACTCAATAAAAATATGGGCAGATAACCTAAATATACATTTCTCCAAATAAGACATGGCCAATGGGCACATGTAAAGATGCTCAACATCATTAACTATTAGAGAGATGCAAACAAATTACAGTGGAGTACCACCTCACAACAGTGAGAACGACCACCATTAAAAGGTCTACCAATAACAAACGCTGGAGAAGGTATGGAGAAAAAAGAACATCCCACACTGTTGGTGGGAAAGTAATCTGATATAACCACAATGGAAAACAATATGGAGGTTCTTCAAAAAACTAAAAATATAGTTATCATATGGTCCTGCAATACCACTCCTAGGCATATGTCTGGAGAAAACTCTAATTCAAAAAGATATATGCCCCACAATGTTCATAGCAATGATATCTATAATAGCCAAGACATGGGAAAAACCTAAATACTCATGGACAGATGACTGGATAAAGAATATGCGGTACATACACACAATGGAATATTACTCAGCCATAAAAAAAAGAATGGAATAACACCATCTGTAACAACATGGATGGATTAGAGTTTATCATACTAAGTGAAATAAGCCAGATAGATAAGTGTAATTGATGGATGAATGGGAAAGCAAAAGTATTATATATATATATATATATATATATATATATATATACAATAGGGTATTCTTCAGCTTTAAAAATGAAGGAAATTCTGACATATACTACAATGTGGATGAATCTTGAAAAAATTTTGTTAAGCCAGTCACAGAAAGACAAACACAGCATGATTCTACTTATATGACATATTAGTAGTCAAAATCATAGGGACAAAATGTAGAATGGTAGCTTTCTTGGGCTGGGAAATGAGGGCATGGGCAATTATTGGCTAATGGATACAGAGTTTCAATTTTGTAGGAGAAAATAGTTCTGAAGACAGATGGTGGTGATAGTTGCAGGGAAATATGAATGTAATTAACACCACTGAACTATAAACTTTAAAATAGTAAATATCACAAATGTAATGTTATATATATTTTATCACAGTAATTGAAAATTATATATTGCTTTATATATAAATATGGGAAAGTGAAAGTCACTCAGTCAGGTCAGACTCTTTCGACCCCGTGCACTATACAGTCCATGGAATTCTCCAGGCCAGAGTACTGAAGTGGGGAACAGTTCCCTTCTCCAGGGGATCTTCCCAACCCAGGATTCGAACTCAGATCTCCCACACTGCAGGCAGATTCTTTACCAGCTAAGCCACAAGCAAAGCCCAAGAATACTGGAGTGGGTAGCCTATCCCTTCTCCAGCAGGTCTTCCCAACCCAGGAATCAAACCAAGGTCTCCTGCATAGCAGGCAGATTCTTTACCAGTTGAGCTACCGTAAATATGGAAACCAACTCCTAATTTCAAAAGAATATTTATTGACAGGAAACAAGATTTGGGTACAAAGTTGTTAATAATGAGTCTAAAAAGAGCATTATTACAAGCAATTATTTAAATTTCTACTTCTTGATGGAAAAGAAAATATATTTCAATATAATGATAATTCTACACATGACTTTATATATGACTTCCACATAAAATTGATTAAAGAACTATTAACTAACTATATTTTAATAAATCACTATAAAAATTTTACAGAACTGATAATAGTTTTGCATCAATTATTTTCATGCCTAAATGTTTTCTGTCATTAATGTCATTAGATTAGAGCACATTTACATAATGATCAGAGTGAGAAATAAAAACTGAGATGGCATTAACTGGAACTGTGGAATATGTAAAAACAAGTTATTAGTTGATAATGCCATAAATACATGTTATATTCTGTAACATTCCTGAGAATTTCAAACATTTAATTAAAAAAATGAGTCAGACTGCCTGATACTATCAAAGCAAGTACTAAATGCTCCCCATGTCCAGTTCTTTTATGTCATTTCTAAGAATTGTGGCATTTCAGTTTATTCTTATTTTGTATAGATTCCCCTCGTATTTTGGCACCAGAGGTAATTTTCTATCTCTGTAGTTAGAGTATAAACTTCCTTTGCCACTTCTTCCAAAATTGCACTATTCTGTCAAAAACAGCTGGGCTGAGTAAGAAAATAATACTAGTCGATTAAAAAAATGCAATCTAGAAATGTGAACTATTTGATTACACTAAAATAGAAAGTTTAAACTAATCATTTGCTAATCTTCTCACATCTTTTTTGAAACAGCTTTTGATGAAAAGGTTAGCAGAAACATCAAATTTGTAGGTTCTGAATGGTTTGTTTGCTGGGTAAACATGCACAGTATTTTCTAAATGTGTTGTTAAGTAAAGTATGGTTGATTTTAGTAAAATTATTTTGGTTTCAAGAGGAATTCTGTATAAATACTCACAAACTGTGCTAAATTTCTTTCAACATCAAACTACGTTTGAGTTAGTTTACTGTTAGTAATTTTAAAAATGTAAACAAAAAATTCTAAAATTGCTAAATTTGGATCCAAAAATGTAAAATGTTGTTGTGTATCTAAACTGCTCATTGCCTTATGTTACTAAGGAAAAACTCATTTTCTATAATGAGTTTCTTAGGATCAAGTGTAAATTAAAATGTATCCGAGATACAGCGCTTATGCTTTTCTAGTTATGAAGTTATTTTCCCTACAAACTGTCTGCCAGGCTTTGAAAAGCTGAGGTGCCTACTTAAAACTTTATGATAACCACTGCCAAATATAAGAGTGACATATGCCTCTGAGATCACTGGAGAATAAGAAGAAATAAAAAACATAAACCACATAGCTAGAGATAGAAGAATAAATAAAAGAATAAAAAGGAACAAGTAAAAGAAACATGGGCTTTCCAGGTGACACTAGTGGTAAAGAAGCTGCCTGCCAATGCAGGAAATAAAAGAGATGAGGGTTCGACCCTGGGTGGGGAAGATCCCCCAGAGGAGGATCTTCTGCTGCAACCCACTGCAGCATTCTTGCCTGGAGAATCCCCATGGACAGAGGACCCAGGCTACAGTCCACAGGGTCGCAAAGAGTTGGACATGGCTGAAGTGACTTAGCATGCACACACACAAGAGAAACACAATTATAAATTCAATAATACTAAGCTTATAAATTATAGTTGTAAAACAAAGGATTTCAGCTCTCCTATTAAAAGGGCACAATGAAACTGGCTTTTTTAAAAGTCAACCCATTCCAGTATTCTTGCCTGGAGAATTCCATGGACAGAGGAGGCTGGCAGGCTACAGTCCCATGGGGTTGCAAAGAGTTGGGCAGGACTGAGCGACTAACATTCTCACTTACCTAAAAGAATAGAAATGTACATTAAAAAAAAAAAAAAAGAAAATTATAATCAAGTAAAATAAAAATAAAGCAGAGGTCCCAAAATAAATCTCAAGCAAAGTACAGTTTAAGTAAAAGAGCCACAGATAGTAAAGATGGTTATTCAATAATGATACAATTTAAATATCCAACCAATACATGCTATTCATAAAATTGCACAGGTCTGTTTTGTGCTGGTTTCAGCCTATGGATAGTAATGCCATAGGCTAGAAATGTCTGGGGTCCCTGTTACTGGGATCAAGGACAGGGTCTAGAGTTTCAGAGATTCACTCTTTACTGGTGATTTTAAAATATAAGAACTGGAATTGGAGTTGCAGGAAGAGAAAAAAATAAAGTGACTCAAACGGCCAGTTATGGAAACCAGCCAAGGTCTCAAAAATAAAGGAGCCTCAGTAAAGAAGGCAGCCTGGCTCTTTACCTAGCCCTGTGGCTGGCCATGTGCTTGTTGAAGACAGCCTTGCTTGAAGTGGCTGCCTCTTTGAAATAGATGCCTTTTTGTAAGATATTCCTTGGCAATCAAAGCTCAAGTCAGGTGCTAGTATTACCAAAAGAAAAGTCAGGGCTTACACTACATGGTCAAATAATGTAACCTAAAAATACATAAAGCAAAACTGTATGGGTCAAGTAACAGTATTTGTTGGAGGTTTTATTTAATGGGAGCAGATTTTGGAAGAATTTAATATTCACAATATTTATTACAGAAGGCCCTTAGAGGAAGGAAGAAGAAGCAGAATTGGGTAAAAGAAGTCAAGTTAGATTCAGGCCTGAGAATCTCTGGATGTGAGTCTGTGGAGCTGCAATGGCCACTGATAGTCATTCAAGTTGAGCTAGACTTTATATTCCCAACTTCACCATGCATTGGATGCGGACCACTTCCTCACATCATGACTGGGTAAAGTGGCTCTCTACAACTGAGGCAGTTCCTGAAGGGGTTACAGCTGAAGGCTTTATACTGCCAGCCCTCTACACAGCTGATGCAACAATCCCTCCATTAAAGGGGGATCACAGGAGCCATCAGTGTGTCCTCCATGATCCATCCTGATCAGCTCCAATTTTACACTTAAAATAAGGGAGAAGCACTTTAAGATTCTGTTGAGCATTTCTTCTTGAAGGAAACTTAGACAAGGAAAGTTAGTGGGGTGAACTTCAATCCACATGATGAGAGCTCATTTCAGGGCTATAATGATACTCAGTTTCTCTCTACTGTATCGACCCCTCATTTACCACTAGTATCTCTGATGGCCTGATGATGTGACCCAGATCCCTATTCCTGAGGAGTCTGGAACTCTGACCAACATCCCAATATTAGGCCAGTTGTACATTTACTATCAAAATTAAAGAAGGACTATTGAGCAGTACCCAGGTAGACTGTCTGGGAACAAATACTCCTTCATTATTTTTAGCAACTCTTCTTCTTCTGACTACTACAATCAATTATACCTGTGAAAATAGTTATTCCTCTTCTTGCCTGCTGGATTATGGACAAAAATAAGCCCAAATGTCTAGACAGTAACCACAGCTCTACAGCTCAATGAGACTCTTGTTGTGTCCTAAGCAGAAATGTTTCTCCTTTGGAAAACAAGGCCTCTACTGCTGTGAAGACAGAAAGACAAATTCCTCAAAGGAGTTATTATAATTATAATTAGGACTACTACTGTTTTCATTACTGTATATGTAGACCTATGTAATCTTTCTATTAGGCCAAGCATTACATTAAAATCTTTTATGAAAAGATATACGACATTCTAGATAATGATTCTCTAACATTAAAGTATCATTTCAAAGTATCATTTCAGAGGTGGCACCTCAATTGTGACTTCAGTATGCTGTTCCAATGCTCTATCAATGTGATAGCTTTTGGCTGATGTGACATATGATAAGGCCAGTGAATTTTATTGTAATGGGCCTATTCATCATATTCTTCACTAAAAGGAGCACCTCTGGACAGATCTTATGGTATGAGACATCCAATGCCAATGAATCAAACACTTTATTAGCCTTCATGCTGGGTGAGGAATTGTGTACAGAAAAGGCAAACTTATACCTGGAATTTGTATCTCTTCCAATCAGAATAAATGTCTGGTTCTAGGGTAAAAGGAACTGCAAAGTCAATCGTCACCAAGTGGTATTTTGGTGTCCTCAAAGGATGATGCCATTTTAGGACTTTAGTATTGTTCTCTGTTGCCAGCAAGATGAATATTTGGCACAGCAGTAGCTACAATAGCCTTGGTAAGTAAGGGTCCATGCTGCCGGGTCTGAGAATCAGCTCCATATCTGACACCCCATGACCATTTTAAAAAATATATTTATTGTAGCAGTCCTGGGATGGATGACACCAGAAGCTGACTGGTTCCAATTTGCTGCATCATTTTGTTTATGTGCTTGTTTAGTGATTCTCCCGTGGTAGCAATCATTCCCTGATGAGAATTAATATAATACACAGGGATCTTTATACTCCTTACCCATTCTCTCATTTCTATCTGCTGCTGCTGCTGCTGCTAAGTCACTTCAGTAGTGTCCGACTCTGTGCGACCCCATAGACGGCAGCCCACCAAGGCTCCCCGTCCCTGGGATTCTCCAGGCAAGAACACTGGAGTGGGTTGCCATTTCCGTCTCCAATGCATGAAAGTGAAAAGTGAAAGTGAAGTCGCTCAGTCGTGTCCAATTCTAGCGACCCATGGACTGCAGCCTACCAGGCTTCTCCATCCATGGGATTTTCCAGGCAAAAGTACTGGAGTGGGGTGCCACTGCCTTCTCCGCATTTCTATCTACATGCCTTTAACTTAGACAACATTGTCCCTGATCTTCCAATCATTCTCCTTCCTGGATTCTGCAAGGCTATTTGTCACTAAGAATGAGTCAGTATAGAACCTTGAAGTGCTTCTTTTATTACACCATGTGAATGACACAGAATACAACTTGAAGCTCTATCTTTTGGGAGATAATTCCTTTGCCCTCTGATCTTCAAGCCCAGCTCTGAAAGAAGCTATAATACAGCTACTGCTTGTTTTCAGCTTGGTTCCACATTTGAGCTGACCCATATATAAAATGAATCATTTTTTTCCCTCAGTCAGTAGGCCATGACATATTCCTTGTTTGGTCACAGGTATGTAAATTGAGGAAATATTTATGGATTATATGTGAAGTTTGGGCTTCCTGCACATGCAATTTTTCTGTGCTTTCTGTTCTTGGCACATCACTCTTGGACGTATGACTCTCATTTTACAATGAATTATTCTTGGTCCTACCAAACTTTGGTTGTGTTAACAGAAAGCACCCCATGATGGGTAATCTCAGAATTAGAGTAAATCTATATCCCATGGTCAAGCAGAAATACAGGGAATGTTAAGTGGCTTCAGTTGTGCTTAACTGTTTGCAATCCTATGGACTACAGCTCCACAGGCTCCACGGTTCATGGGATTCTCCAGGCAAGAATACTGGAGTGGGTTGCCATGCTCTCCTCCCGGGGATCTTCCTGACCCAGGGATCAAACCCATATCTCTTGCACCTCTGGCATTGGCAGGCTGTGTCTTTACCACTAGTGCCACCTGATTTGTCTTCAAAAAGCATTCAGTTCTCTATACTGGACATTGCCATTCCATTGTTCCAAAACATAGGGTCTGTATTGTGATTCTCATGCTGGAGTCTGTCATAAATTCCACATGGCAGCTTTGAAAGTGAAAAGTGACAGTCGCTCAGTCGTGTCTGACTCTTTCTGACCCCATAGATAGTCCATGGAATTCTCCAGGCCAGAATACTGGAGAGGGTGACCTTTCCCTTCTCCAGGGGATCTTGCCAACCCAGGGATTGAACCCAGGTCTCCCGCATTGCAGGTGGATTCTTTACCAGCTGAGCCACCAAAGAAGCCCTTTGTTCACCACTAATCTCTCTATATGATGTATATACTATATATAGTAGAGGTCCATACAACTAGGTCCAAGTTGTATGGACCTAGTTGATAGGCTCTTCACACTGCAAACTGGACCTGATGTAGACACATTTCCTACTCTGGATCCCACTGAAAGCTTGCAGCCTATAGACTATACAGTCTTTAAAAATCAGATGAGCTTAATAAGAGTTATACTTCCATATTTGCTAGAATTTTTTTTTCCCTGTTTTCCTTGGATAGGAAGTTCCAGCATGATCCTAATAACTAGACATCTACAAAATTATTGATGTGGTATTTTATAGGATCTCCATCTAACTAGAATATATGTGTCTTACCAGGGCCTCCAAATTATTAATTCCTGCTCATCTAGCCTGAGTACTTGATGTAATCAATATAGAGGACAAATGTGATAGCTGCAGTCCACCGAGTCGCAAAGAGTCAGACACGACTAAGCAACTGGACTGAACTGAACTGAACAGAATTTCCAGAGATTCCAGACCTCTTTCAACTGTTATGACACAGGATAGGAGAATTAACAAAGCCCTGGGGCAAAACCTTCAGTGTATACTATGATCTATTTCATATAAAAGCAAATTGTTTCCAATTCTCTTTTCTGAAAGAAATATTTGAAAATGTATTTGCCACTTCAATAGCTGCATATTATTTACCTGTGGTTATATTCATATTCTCTAGCAAATATACTACCGCATCTAACATGGTAACTGTAATGGGAGCTCAATGTGATAGAGCTTGCAGTAGTCCTATAATCTTCCATGTTCTCTGGGGGTCAGACTACTGAATTAAATGGAGATATGATAGGAGTTATCACTCCTGAATTCTTCATGTCTTAAAGTAGTCTTAATTTCTACAGTAAGATGTAATGTTGTTTATGAATTATTCTCTTACTGCGGGTAGAGAATTTGATTTTCCTTAGGCTTCTATTGGCCTATCTGACTAAGATAGCTCCTTTCCCATAAGCCACAGAAAGAATGTGAAAGTTGAACCAAGATCAAAATATTTCTACCCCAATTATTCATTCAGGGATCAGGGAAATATATTGGTAGACCCAGTGTTGCTGC
Organism: Bos indicus; assembly: GCF_029378745.1. Taxonomy (NCBI): domain Eukaryota; kingdom Metazoa; phylum Chordata; class Mammalia; order Artiodactyla; family Bovidae; genus Bos; species Bos indicus. The sequence continues at coordinate 20,883,334 of NC_091776.1, read as the reverse complement.
TTATGAGTCACCTGGGCAGTATTCAATTTATTCCCTGCCTCCCATACATTCTCACTTTAACTAACTGGTCATAAAAATTTTTTGAGTAGCTGAGTATCAATGTGAACTCCAACCTAATAATCCACAGTACCTAAAATATTTGGATAGTTCCTTTTATCCAGTGAGCATTTATTCAAGTAAATTACCATAGGTACCTTCCATCATTTGGAGTTTATGGGACCCCCAAACTGCTGGTCAGTTTGCTTCACACACAAGGCACACAGGCACTGATCTATCTCCCTTAGCCTTGGGGATAATATGCCTTCCGAAACAACTGAGTATTATGCTATGACAAACCGAGACAGCATATTAACAAGCAAAGACATCACTTAGACGACAAAGGTCCATATAGTCAAAGCTATGGTTTTTCCAGCAGTCGAATATGGATGTGAGATTTGGACCATAAAGAAGGCTGAGCCCCCAAAGAATTGATGCTTTTGAACTGTGGTGCTAGAGAAGACTCTCAAGAGTTCCTGGACTGCAAGGAGATCAAACCTGAATATTCATTGGAAGGACTGATGCTGAAGTTGAAGCTCAAAGACTTAGCCACCTGATGCAAAGCGCCAACTCACTGGAAAAGATTCAGATGTTTGGAAAGATTGAAGACAAAGGAAGAAGTGAGTGACAGAGGATGAGATGGCTAGATAGCATCACTGACCCAATAGACACATGAATCTGAGCAAACTCTGGGAGACAGTAAAGGACTGGGAAGCGTGGCGTACTGCAGTCCATGGGGTCACAAAAAGTTGGACAGGACCTAGCAACTGGATAACAACAATAATACATTATTATCAATAATGTATAGATAAGAGAATATATTGCCATTTCTATAGATCTGTGAGGAATTAAAGCAAGTAGATAGAGATTTTTTCCCCATTTGTTTGTTCCCTATTTAGTAAATCTCAAGTGATTATATAACATTGTATAAGAAATGAATAGGTAGATCGTACCTCTGGCTGTGTCAATAAATTGCCATATGACCTTGTTCAAACTACTTAATGTCTGAGCAATTTTTAAAAATTAGACAAATGAATCCACAGTCATATTCTATTCATTTCATGTTCACGAATGCAAATACCCCTCTAAAAGGGACTGCTTAGTGAAAGTGCTCTATAAATTTGCTATATTTTTATTTACAAATAGTGTTACATTTTAAAAGCCAAAGTCAGTGATTATTCTATATTGTGGTCATACTTAAATATGTATTGGTGACTGGAGGTAGCTCCATTTACATATTTCAAGTACTTTTACATGAAGAAAAAAGTGAAAGGGCTTCTCTGGTGGCTCAGATGATAAAGAATCTGCCTCCAATGCAGGAGATCTGAATTCAATCCCTGGGTAAAGAAGATCCCCTGGATAAGGGAATGGCCACCCACTCCAGTATACTGTATTTTTTGACATGTGATATTAACTAAAACCTAACTTCTAACTAAGAGGATACCATCTTTAGTGTCAATATAGGACAAAATACTAGTTATTGTACTTAGGAGAGAAACAGAAAGAGTATTATCAAATTTATTGTCCTCATTTTACCAGTTCAATAATAAATAATATATTTTGCATTCAGTATTTTTGTTTTTATTTGAAACATAAAGGAAATATGTCTCAATCAACATTTCATGAGAAAAATGTTGATTAATAAAAATTATGTTTTTATAAGAAACTAGTACTTGAATGTGAGTTGTAAAAATAATAGAATGTTAAAGCTTGATTTATCTTTTTTTTTTATTTTTTATTTTTTTATTTATTTTTTTTTTATTCTTCCAATTTTATTTTATTTTTAAACTTTACATAATTGTATTAGTTTTGCCAAATATCAAAATGAATCTGCCACAGGTATACATGTGTTCCCCATCCCGAACCCTCCTCCCTCCTCCCTCCCCATACCATCCCTCTGGGCCTTTTTAATGAAAACAATGATAAGGAATATCTTCATTAAGATAGCTTGAGCATCAGGGAGCAACAAACTTTAACTGAAAGATATTTACTGAATTTCTCACTTCCATATGAGAAATATTTTCCTGTGACTACATAGAATTTATACTACTAGTAAGCTGAAAACATCACCAATCATCATATAATTTTGTGTGTGTGTGTGTTCATATTTTCATTGCTTTGCTTTGTTTCAGTTTATTTAGAGCAGTCAAATTATATAAAATTATTATAAAATTTCTCAGGAAGATGGTAAATTTCATGTGAAACCTGGCTTAGGTCATAGTACTTAGCTTTTGATCAAATACCAGACTAGATGTTGCTCTACAAAAATTTTTTAGATGTGTTTAATCAGTAGACTTTAAAGTAGATTACCTTCCATAATATGGATAGACCTCATTCAATCAGCAGGCCTTAAGAGAAAAGACAAATACTTAAAAGAAAAAGGAATTCTACCTCCAGACTACTTTTTGGACTATAGATTACAACATGAACTTTTGCCTGGATAGTCAGTCTATTCAGTCTATTGGCCTGCCCTGTAGATTTTGGATGTATGAACCTCCTTAATCTTCTCTCTCTCTCTCACACACACACACAACTATATGCATATACACATTTCCTACTGATTCTGGGTTTTTGTTTTAATAGAATCTTAATACACAGAATTCTGCTGGAGAAGGAAAGAAAGAGAGGGAGATGGAAATGTGTTTAATTGATCTGTTTCTTTGTAGCAGGAAGTATTCAACATTCACAATTTATTTTACAGAGGAAATATAGTTAATATGAAGACACAACTGAATATAAAATATGTTTACAATACTATAAACACTGTAAAGCTTTTTCATTCCAATAAATTCTTATAGGACTAATACAATGGACATTTAAATAAGTTTTTCAGTTAAACTCAAAGATATCAAAAGGCGAAGCCCAATACTTCAGAAAAGGAAAATAAAAGTAACGCCAGCTTTTTTCTCCAAAACAAATGAAATATAAGGTGAATAGAATATCTATATGTCATAGTAGCAGGTAACTGCTTACTATTCTTTTTCTAAAAATAAATATTCTGCAAACATTGATAGTTTATATTTCTGGGGTATGAACATCTGTTGTTTAATCATTGTTTTTGCAGTAGAGCAAACATAAAGCATATTTTACCATAATTAAATCATTAAGGAGAAAATAGCCAAAAGCATAAGGCTTCTGAGAAGACTGATTTTAACCACATCACTAGGAACAGAATATTACCTTGTTCTCTTTATAGCCGTGTTATAGCTCCCCAAGTAATTCATTTACAGTACAGCATTGAACCATAGCTGCAGAGCTTTAAGTGTAGTTAAGCTTTCTGGTCTCTAGAGGTCTCTGCACATCACTCTTTCACTCTGCCATCCTTGCATCCTGCCAACTTTTCTAAAATATTTCAAAAATATATAAGCTAAATGCTGCTCTTCAAAGAACACAAATTCTTCACTTATGTGTCTTGTCTTACCCTGATATCTTATAATATAAACAAATTGTGAGAATGTAAGAAGAGTCAAAAAAATTCAAGAAGAAAAATTATTTTCTGTGAAATTACTTTTTTTAATCATGCAAGGAAGATCTTTCTTCCTGTAATTTTCTCAGATATCCCTAGTTTGAAATTGTTTCACTTACATTAGGTATTTTTAAAAGTGTACATGGCATTTTTGTCTTCTTACATATTATATACAAGGGTCAATTCAATTATTTTTTATTCGATGAAATGCTTTAGGAAAAGAAAGAAAAAACAAATCCACATTTCTGCATAAAATACCCAGAATGCAACATGGATATTGATTCTCATACTTTAAGATAGTCAACTCTTTCATAAATATCCCCTTATCTACTAAACCAAAACTATATGGCATCAAACAATAAGACGTGTATAAATTAGTATATGCCACCGTTTGCCAGCTCAAATCCCAAGGACAACAAATAGAGAACCATCTTCAAGACCTAAGTTTCATTTACTTAGTCTTTTTAAAATATATTAATTTAAGATGGATCACTCTGCCTCCCTGGGAATATGGTTTATGAAGGTCACACCACTTTGTGTGACTTGCAGAGCAGAACACACCTATTACTTAGGCACATGAGTCAGTAGGAAGCAAGCAGAACATTTGAAATAGTGGTAAAAATAATTTCAGTCCATAGAAGATCTAGCAGGACTGGGACAAGGGGCTGTCTTCTTGAAAAATGCTATTCAAGACCTTTACTATAGGGTTATTTTCTATTTTTTTTTTTTTTTTTTGATCACATTCAATATTTATGACCAAATATTCCTTTGATTATTTAAAGTTTTAGAATGTTCCAGACCCTAAGGCTAGTACATATATTAACTCATTTAATCCTCATTACAACCCATGGAGTAAATAGTATTGCTAATAACTCCATTTTACAAGTGAGAAACTCAATCAGAGGAAGACTAAAATATTCTTAGAGCTTTTACTCAAAGCTGTCCAGTTTTCCCAGCACCACTGGATAGCTGCATGTAAAAGAATGAAATTAGAACAGCTTCTCACACCATGTACAAAAATAAACTCAAAATTAATTAAAAACCTAAATATAAAACCCCAAACCATAAAACTCCTAAAAGAAATTATGTAGGCGGGATCTGTCTCCTAAGGCAAAGGAAACAAAAGCAAAAATAAACTTATGATATCTAATTAAACTTAAAAGCATTTACAAAGCAAAGGAAATCATTGAAAAAATGGAAAGGTAACCAACTGAAAAAGACAGAATGTTTGGAAGGCATATGACAAATAAGAAGTTAATATCCAAAATATATAAAGAGCTCTTACAACTTAATAGCAGAACACAAACAATCCAATTTAAAAATTAGCAGAAGACTTGAACAGACTTTTTTTTCCCAAAGAAAACATACAAATGCCCAACAAGTACCCAAAAATATGATCAGAACTGCTAATTATCTCAGAGAAATGCAAATTAAAACAATGAGATAGTACCTCACACCTTACTGAATGGCTGTCATCAAAAAGACACAAGAGACCTGGATTTGATCCCCCGTCAGGAAGATCCCTGGAAGAGGGCATGGCAACTCACTGCAATATTCTTGCCTGGAGAATCCCACAGACAGAGGAGCCTGGTGGGCTAGAGTCCACAGGGTTGCAAAGAATCGGACATGACTGAAAAAACTTATTATGCATGCATGCTCTATGTACAAAAAATTCAAAAGACAAAAATAAATAATTTTCATCTGCAAATCACTTAAATTAGGATTATCACTGTTTCATCAGGCTCCAAACCTAGACTCTTGAAAATTATTTGACTGATAATTCTCCTTAATTACTATTTCCAGTTGTTAATAATACAGTGTTTTTTTTTAATTGAGATACCCTATTTTCTCCAAACTAGTGAAACTATTCATATACAATTCATTATTCTCCCACACATACAAGTTGAAACAATGTCTCAATTGGTTAAAAACTATTAAAGACCTGACATCTAGTTAATTGACTTTCTAGGTATTTGGTAGCTATAAAGAAAAAGTACAATGTAAAAATTTAGTTCTTGGCTTCAAGGAGTTCAAAATCAAGGTACTGAGACCAAAAAGTATCAATATAACAAAATACAAATGGAATAGAATTTCTTTTAAAAAGTTAATTAAGGTAGAAAAACCTTCATCACTGAGTGGAAGCTCATTCTGAATCTCAAGGGATTAGCAGAAATTTTGATTTTGACCTTTAAATATAGGTGGAAGATGAATAGGTTAAATTAAAGATCAAAGTTGTTTTGTTATTAATATTTTAGTCACTAAGTTGTGTCTGACTCTTTTGGGACCTCATGGACTGTGTAGCCCACCAGGCACCCCTGTCCATGGGATTCACCAGGCAAGAATACTGGAGCAGGTTGCCACTTCCTTTTTCAGGGGATCTTCCCACCCAAGGATTAAACTCATGTCTCCTGCATTGAGGGCAGATTCTTTACCACTGAGTCATCTGCAAAGCCTAAAGATCAAAGACTTTCCCAGAAAAGAATGTCATATAAACTAAGACATGGTAGAAAGAGCAGAGTTGTATGCTACTGAGCTTTATCATTCTATTTTAAAGCAGATTTTAAAGCAGATTACCTCCAAGATATTTTTTAAACAAGGTCTCATAAATTTCTTTTGGTATTTTCAGATTACACTAATTAGAAAAATGACACCTAACAATGATCCTTATAAAAGAAAATTGTACTGTGTATTAAAAATGCCTTCAATGAATATAGTCCCTAAAATTATATTTGGGGAGACATTTCTAAATTTTGTAATTTACAAATTACAAAAAAGAAGAACATAATCTGTCCAGTGACTAAAAATTGCTGCACCTTGTCACAGCATGAATGTGGATACCACATTTTTGTATGAACAATATATGGAAACATTGAGACAGATTTCATCCCAATATCTGCATAAATTTTCCTGAAAATGTGATAACATTTTAAAAGGAATAAAATGAAAGGCATATAAGTATATTTTAATAATATTTTCTGTAAAAATGAATTCCACTACTTCCTTTCTGTAGAATCAGGATTTGAGAACCTATGTGTGAAGTTCATATCCTTTTCTGTTCTGATACCCATTATTTGGCACCATCAGGTATCTTAAATTTCTCTGGACTAATCTGGGCAAAATATACTTAATGATAACCACAAATTCTTTCAAAATATAGAACTCTGAATAACCCTTTATATTTTATTACTATCAAAAGCTATTTAAGTAGGTGGCAATCAATCATCAGTAAAATCTCAAGTTTCTTAGTCCTTATTTGTTTGATTTTGTTTTTGTTCCTACTCTTCCATCCTTTGAAATCTAATCTTTAAATAACCCATTTAGACATCTCTGATATTAATATTTCTCCTTGAAAATATGATTTTCTGTGCAGGCAAATTGGATTTCCAATGGTATTATTAATCTTTATACGATTTCCCAGTCTTCTAGCTCTCATTTCTTTCTTTAATTTATAAACACTTGCATTTTTCTATGTCCTTCACATACTAAAATAGAGCTTCTATTATATATCATGAGCATTACAAAGGAAATGCTAGTAGCAGTAAGCTGTAACCTTGCAGTCTTTACACATAGACATCTACAGAGAAATTGAAACATAATTTGTTAAGTTTAGAACAGAAAATAGTCTGTATGTATTCAGCCCATTTTCTTCTGTGTTTGAGATGACAGAAATTTTTCAAAAATAGCTTTTATTTTATTTCTAACTGTGGCATGTATAGATAATGATGTTAAAATACAATATACACCAGTGTTTTACGGGTTTTGATAAGCATCATGTCCTCAACTGTCACAATAAAGTAGAGTAGTAGAGCAAATAAATGCACATTCTATATGTTTTGAGATTTTTTAGCAAGTTTAGTAATTAAGTAATTTTATATTTACATAAAGATATAGATTCAGTCATTAAAAAATCTCAATAATTGTTTCAATTATAGTCAAATTATCATATATGTTTTTCTTTTCAAAGGTGAAACTTGTATATGAAATCAACATATGCTGAAATAATTAGGGTTTTTTAACCTACATCTTAAGCTTCTCAGGAATTGTTTTTTCTCTCTCCCTAATTTCAGGTACAGAAAGGCAGCATTTTCTGAAACCCAAATTCAGCTTCCCAAAGGACAGTAGCATATTCAATCCCCAATCTACTTTTATTTCCCTTGGTGAAAAAGAAGAAAGCCCATAATATATCTTCATTATGGCATGCCAATATAGGTTAAATAAGAATGTATGTTTGAAAGGCAGTGGTGGCACTGAATTGATTTTGTAAATTAACTTTACTTACATACACTAGTTGTCAGTGACACCAGCATGCAGTTATTCAAAGCTAAGGAATTATGGTTCATATATTCAATAATTTGTTTGGATATTTTATGTCATAAAAGAAACATACGACAGCCTAACAGGTAGCAATTTCTTGATGGATCACCAAACAGTGATATGTGTGTCCAGAGTTCAAGTTCAGAACTTTTTCACAATGAGGTCCTGAAGATGTATTCAGGCTAAACTTCTAGATGTCTAGAAGATGTATGCTATTCAATGCTGCAGCCATTAAGCATGCTGAGCACTTTCAATGTGCCCAGTTCAAACTGGGGTGTGCTATAAATGTAAAATAAACAACACAGAGTTTGAAAACAGTACAAAACAAGAAAAAGAACGTAAAATATATTATTGATAATTTTACATTGATTAAACACTGAAATAAGAATACATATTTTGGATATACTGACCGTCTAGTCAAGGCTATGGTTTTTCCAGTGGTCATGTATGGATGTGAGAGTTGGACTGTGAAGAAAGCTGAGCCCCGAAGAATTGGTGTTTTTGAACTGTGGTGTTGGAGAAGACTCTTGAGAGTCCCTTGGACTGCAAGGAGAGCCAACCAGTCCATTCTGAAGAAAATCAGCCCTGGGATTTCTTTGGAAGGAATGATGCTAAAGCTGAAACTCCAGTACTTTGGCTACCTCATGCAAAGAGTTGACTCATTGGAAAAGACTCTGATGCTGGGAGGGATTGGGGGCAGGAGAAGGGGACAACAGAGGATGAGATGGCTGGATGGCATCACTGACTCGATGGACGTGAGTCTGAGTGAACTCTGGGAGTTGGTGATGGACAGGGAGGCCTGGCGTGCTGCGATTCATGGGGTCACAAAGAGTCAGACACGACTGAGCGACTGAACTGAACTGAACAGAGTTAAGTATAATTGTTAAAATTAATTTCATCTGTTTAACTTTTTGATTGTGGCTGCTAGAACATTAAAAATTACATATGTGGCTCACATTTGAGGCTGGAATTATATTTCAGTTGGATGGTGCTTGTCCAGACCATAAACCCTTTGAACAGAGGGGCCATTTCTGTCTTGTTTTAAACGGTATCCTTTAGTACCTAGTGTGAATGATCAATAAGTATATTGAATGCATTATTAGTTAATGGCAAACAGAGCCTTAAAATCAGGGTACCCTCTTCCCTGAACATGGCTAAAGACACTCTGAAAATTTTTTGATCTTTTATTACTCTACTTTTTTATTCTGAACTGACTTTTAACCCTTCTGTGTTGTTCTAGAATCAATCAGGTTTCAATAAATACTTCACTGTTTTCCACTTTCAGATATGCTAATAAGTGTTTATTCCCTTTAAGTCTTAGTTTCTTGAATAGCTCAAAGTCATCTTAGATGATTAATTGTATTTCCTTCCATAGGGTGATATGCTGGCTAGTCTCTTGTCAACTCAGCATCATCTTCAGCCTTTCAAAGGCAAATAAACTACACTTGCCAGAATCCCCTTCTCTATACAGTTCCAGGTACCAGGTTAGAATAATCTGTCAACGAGAAGCACTTGCTCAAGATTTATAAGGCAGAAAGACTTAGACCATTGTTTTCCCAAGTCAGTTACAGGAGGATGCATGGGCAGGCAAGTTCAAAGCTGCTCCTAGGTAAACTTCTCTTTAGGAAAAAAATAAATAGAACTATGATTGTAAAATGGCTAGGGCCTGTTGCAACAATATTAGAAAGGATCTATGCATGAGAGCAGTCCTGAAGTTCCCTCTTCATTAGCCTCACTCTCAGTCCACCTGTGTACCACTATCTCGGTCAGCAGTATAGATGCAGGAGTACCTTAAGAATTTACCTGACATGTTTATTTCAAATGATTTTAACTCTTTCCAGATATTCATTACATAAGCAATATTAATCAGTTGAACAAGTAAGCATTTCTCATGTATAGGATTACACACATGCACACAATTTTTCCATATATTGATAAAACCAAAGCAGGTGAAAACAAATGGAAATCCTGTTACACTATCTATTAACCTGCCAGAAGTTGTGTCCACATAATTCTGATCACCATCTGTTGATAAGAATTAACTCTGTGCCCTTAATACTCTCCTCTCCTTTACATTTTATCCTCCTTTGCCTACTTAGGAATGTTACTCCAGTGATTCATGTTTCTTTGTATTGTTTTAGCTTTTCACCTACTAGGAATTTTCATGAATATTCAAACATGTCATTATTTCTCTTATAGAGAAAACTTGTCTTGATCTCACTTTCTCCTTTCCCTTCATGGAAACGTGCTATGAAGCGTTTCTCATACTCACAGTCTCTAATTGCCCTGTTCTCGTTCCATGTTCCTTTGAGATCATTCTAATAGCTTCAGTCAGCCATACTTCCACTAAAATTCTTTTGTGTGTATGTGTGTAACACTTTTACAAACCATCAGGGACTAAAAATATTGCTAAGTCTAATCGTCTATTTTCTGTTAGCAATCTACTTGATGTGTAAGCATTCTTTAAACACTTCCATATCTGTTGGTTCCCTCGGACCACACCACTGTCTTTGTTTCCTCTGATATCTTCAGGCTTCTTTTACTGTCTCCTTTGCTGGTTCCTTCTCATCTTTCCTATCAGTTAATGGTGGAATATTCCAGAATGCTCTCTTGCTCTCTGTTTTTGTCTTTCTATACACACTGTCTCCTTGAGCAATTTCATCCAGTTCCAGGACTTTAAATAGCATTTCTGTGCAGACAACTTCAAAATTTCTAATTCCAACACAGATTTTCCCCCTGAACTCTAGCCATATACATTTAATCGCTAGTCTTCTATTTCTGCATATCTTCATAGTAAACTAATAGGCAAGTGAAACTTAACAAGTTTAAAACTGAACTTCCCACCTTTACCAGAAAAAACCCTGCTCTCACAGCCTTCCTCATTTTTCAAATGGCAATTTAATTCTTCTAACTGGTTAATTCAAAATCCTTGAATTAATCTTTGATATTTATATTTTCTCACAATCTACATCAAATCTATCAGTAAATCTTTCAAAAATAATGAGAATTTAATCACTTCTAGTTGAGTGACCACAGCATCGTGATTATCTGGGTTGTGATGATCTTTTTTGTACAGTTCTGTATATTCTTGCCACCTCTTCTTAATATCTTCTGCTTCTGTTAGGTCCCTACCATTTCTGTCCTATATTGAGCCCATCTTTGCATGAAATGATCCCTTGGTATCTCTAATTTTCTTGAAGAGATCTCTAGTCTTTCCCATTCTGTTGTTTTCCTCTATTTCTTTGCATTGATCACTGAGGTAGGCTTTCTTATCTCTTTTTGCTATTCTTTGGAACTCTGCATTCAAATGGGTATACCTTTCCTTTTCGCTTTCCTTCTTTTCACAGCTATTTGTAAGGCCTCCTTACAGATAATCACGATGCTGTGATCACTCACCTAGAGCCAGACATCCTGGAATGTGAAGTCAAGTGGGCCTTAGGAAGCATAACTATGAACAAAGCTAGTGGTGGTGACCAATCCAGTTGAGCTATTTCAAATCCTGAAAGATGACACTGTGAAAGTGCTGCACTCAATATTCCAGCAAATTTGGAAAACTCAGCAGTGGACACAGGACTGGAAAAGGTCAGATTTCATTCCAACCCAAAGAAAAGCAATGCCAAAGAATACTCAAACTACTGCACAATTGCACTCATCTCACATGCTAGTAAAGCAATGTGCAAAATTCTCCAAGCCAGGCTTCAGCAATACGTAAACCATGAACTTCCAGATGTTCAAGCTGGTTTTAGTAAAGGCAGAGGAACCAGAGATCAAATTGCCAACATCCGCTGGATCACAGAAAAAGCAAGAGAGTTCCAGAAAAACATCTATTTCTGCTTTATTGTCTACGCCAAAGCCTTTGACTGTGTGGATCACTTAAACTGTGGAAAATTCTGAAAGAGATGGGAATACCAGACCACCTGACCTGCCTCTTGAGAAACCTGTATGCAGGTCAGGAAGCAACAGTTAGAACTGGACATGGAATAACAGACTGGTTCCAAATATGAAAAGGAGTATGTCAAGGCTGTATATTGTCACCTGCTTATTTAACTTATATGCAGAATACATCATAAGAAATGCTGGGCTAGAGGAAGCACAAGCTGGAATCAAGATTGCCGGGAGAATTATCAATAACCTTAGATATGCAGATGACATCACCCTTATGGCAGAAAGTGAAGAAGAACTAAAGAGCCTCTTGATGAAAGTGAAAGAGGAGAGTGAAAAATTTGGCTTTAAGCTCAACATTCAGAAAACTAAGAACATGGCATCCAGTCCCATCACTTCACAGCAAATAGATGGGGAAACAGTGGAAACAGTGGCTGGCTTTATTCTGGGGGCTCCAAAATCACTGCAGATAGTGACTTCAGCCATGAAATTAAAAGACGCTTACTCCTTGGAAGAAAAGTTATGACCAACCTAGACAGCATATTCAAAAGCAGAGACATTACTTTGCCAACAAAGGTCCATCTTGTCAAGGCTATGGTTTTTCCAGTGGTCATGTATGGATGTGAGAGTTAGACTATAAAGAAAGCTGAGCGCCGAAGAATTGATGGTTTCGAACTGTGGTGTTGGAGAAGACTCTTGCGAGTCCCTTGAACTGCAAGGAGATCCAACCAGTCCATCCTAAAGATCAGTCCTGGGTGTTCATTGGAAGGACTGATGCTAAAGCTGAAACTCCAGTACTCTGGCCACCTGATGAGAAGAGCTGACTCACTTGAAAAGACCCTGATGCTGGGAAAGACTGAGGGTAGGAGGAGAAGGGGACGACAGAGGATGAGACGGTTGGATGGCGTCACTGACCCAATGGACATGGTTTGGGTGGACTCTGGGAGTTCGTGATGGACAGGGAGGCCTTGTGAGCTGCAGTTCATGGGGTCACAAAGGGTCGGACACGACTGAGCAACTGAACTGAACAGAATCACTTCTAACCACTTCTACTACTAAAGCCACCAACATCTCTCAACTGGACTATGGTTGTATCTTAAAACAATACACTAATTTGTCAACAATTTACTCTCATTAAAGTGCTCATAATGCACAATGATCCTTTAGAATATAATTTAGTACATGTCATGTATCTGCTCAAACCTTAACTTTTTTCTATGTGACTTATTAAAGCCAAATTATTTTACAATGCTCTAAAGCTTTCAAAAACTGAATCCCAGCTACTTTAATGACCTCTTACTAATTCCTAGCTGTCTCTGTTTCTCCAGAAACTGGCCCTCCCTTCTTGACCTGACTAGGCATGTTCTCCAGGAGATCTGCATGGTTCACTTGATATATTCTCTTTTTGAATATCTACCATTACAATCTGACCTCCCTTTATTGCATATGCTTCTGTTGCTTTACTGAGAATCAGAACTTAAACTTCTTCAAATCCATGGCATAATAAGCTCAATGAAACAATAAAATGGTGTTTTTTTGTGCTTATTTGAATCTTGGGGTTTTATAATGTTGGAATTCAAAAAGAAGAGACCAAAATAACAAAACTCTGTAAATGTAATAATTCTCAAATATTGATGAAAATAAAATTTGAATCTTAAGTAGTCAGTGTGTGAAGGGGAGGGAAACATATATAGTAATGATTGATGGGCATAATTTTGTGTTCCAAATACCCTTTCTATTGTCACCATGCCGACAAATGCTGAAAAACTTTTACAACCGTCAGATTAATTGCCAGAATTCTAGAGTTAGAAAACAGAATTTCTTTCTCCTTTTACTTATAAATCAACCTCCTCTTCATAACAAATGTTAATAAGTGACTAGCACTAAAGAATAAGACTCTTACCAATTATGGATAGATAAAGTCCACAAACAACTGACAAGCACAAAAACCTCAAGTCCTGTTAAGACTATGCTTTCTGAGTTCTTATTCCTGCCAACAGAATAAAGTGCACATGTACAAATAACAAAAAACTTTCAGTTAAACAGAGACACACAGTATGAATAATTTTTTAGATGGAAAAAAATCCACTTGAAAATATTTTTGACTACACTAATTAGTTGAGACTTGAGGCTTGTAGGAAAATAATGGTATAATTTTCTTATAAGTATAGCTAATAAAAGAAGGATTAAGAAATACAAATGCCATGGTAAGCTTAGCAAATCTCCATATAAATTAACTGATTCATGGGTTGAATTTCAGAAGAAAACAGAGCATAATTATGTATGATTCACTATCCCCATGTTGCTTGTTGAAGGTGGTAATGGCAGGGGTGCTTGCCTTTTGCAAGCATACATTAATGGGCAGTGTAAGAAAAGCTCTAATATCGTTAAAGATAGAAAGATTCTCATTTTACAAAATCAAAATAAAATCTGGCTTATGAATAAAAAACCTAGGGTATTATGTTAGAATTCTTAATTATTCTTAATAAAGCAAATGCATTTTGCAAGCATTATAAAAATCTGGAAATGCAGATTTTATAATAATAATTTTATAAACTTTATAAGCTTATAAAGCCCTATATTTTTAAGGTTGAAAAGAGCAGTGAGATGGCATGTACTATATTTTAGTCTCACTCCCAGTATATTGCTTTCTCAAGCAGACACATGTTTCAGTCTTCAATAAATAAATGCATTCATATAGTAGACATAAATGCTCTTATCTTAATAAACTATTAAATCTGTTTTCACCTTTCTTTTCTTCATTTCCTTTTATCTTTCACTGCATTTTTATTATTTGAACCATTAACATATACATTTTTTCAGATACTGTTAAGTATGCTGCTGCTAAGTCGCTCAGTCGTGTCTGACTCTGTGTGACCCCAGAGATGGCAGCCCACCAGGCTCCGCCGTCCCTGGGATTCTCCAGGCAAGAACACTGGAGTGGGTTGCCATTTCCATCTCCAATGCATGAAAGTGAAAAGTGAAAGGGAAGTCGCTCAGTCGTGTCCAACTCTTAGCGACCCCATGGACTGCAGCCCACCAGACTTCTCCATCCATGGGATTTTCCAGGCGAATACTGGAGTGGGGTGCCATTGCCTTCTCTGACAGTTAAGTATAGGACAACTAATTTCAGAAATAAGAATAGAAATAGCTTATTGCTCCCCAGTGCTGATTAGCATAAAAATGTAATAATAATGAATATTTTTCAGCCCATTCTCTGGTTTATTTTTCTTACAGTAAATAAACTATGATGGAAGTGTATTTTATTTGAGCAAACATGTGGTGTCAAATTTATTTTCAAGGAAAAAAACAAAGGTCAGTAAAATCCAATTATTTTTAAAAAGCCAAGATTCAAAGTAAAAATTAAATTATGAGACTGTTTTTTTCAAATCCAATTATTAGTTCATTACAAATATAATTTTTGAACTTATACATCATAAACTTACAAAGGCATTGTTTATAAGACTGAGTTTCGCCTGGTTATAAATAGTGCTTGCTAAGCAAGTAAAGAGCAATAGTCTATTACATTAAAAAGAACATCAAATTGCCTGAAGTAATACATAGTCACAATCAAAGGAAGTATATGTTCTGAGGTGTTTTTTTTAACTATGTTCCAAATTTATAAAAGAGACTAATGAAGTACATAAAGTACAATACTAAGACCTACCTTTGCATTAATATAGAATATTGAACAACATGGAGATGTGGACAGACACAGAAAGTAGGTAAAATATTTCTGAACACTCACACCATTTATTTGAATTGGATATTTAATTGTATAAGAATCATTAAGTAAGTTACATTCAAGGTTTCATAATTTTATTAAATCTAAGCAGCAAATTATTGAGTATTAGAAGCAAAGTCTGTATTAGTCAATGACTTAGAATCAGATTATCCCTTTGATGATTTATCCCCAAAGGATCAGACTTGTGTATAGCCATGAAATTCATATTGAAAACAAGCTATAAGAAAATAGCAAACAGGTGATTATGGAAGGATAAAGGAGAAACTAATTTTAACTGGTGTTGCAGGAAGGTTTTATCTGGAATCCAGCCTATTCAGGTATTCACTGAAAGAGCAAAATGAAGTCCAACCGCGTTAGGATGGTTGGGCTTTCTTCTGTGCACAAAGAGGACACAGTTTGGATCTTTGATGTGAAAGTTTATTTGTTTTAAATATGTGAATGTAGAGGCATCGTCAAAAATAATGCAGAAATACAAAGTAGAAAGGAGACAGTTAATTCATAAGATAAGAAGAGTCAAGGTGACTATGAAAAAAGGGAATCCTACTACACTGTTGGTGAAAAGGTAAATCAGTTTACCCACTATGAAAAACAGTAGGGAGGTCCTTCAAAAATTAAAAACAGAGCTACCATAATATCTACCAATTCCACTCCTGGGTAATACCAGGAAGAACATGAAATATCTGAAGAACATGAAAATACTAACTAGAAAAGATACATGAACCACAATCTTCAGCATTATGCAGAATGGCCAAGAAATGGAAACAACCAAAGTGTCCATTGATAGATGAATGGAAAACGAAGCTGTGATATGCTATATATATGTGTGTGTGTGTGTGTGTGTATGCGTGTGTGTAAAGGAATATTATCCATACATAAAAATATGAAATCTTGCCATTTGTAAAACCATGGATAGACCTTGAGGGCACTGCACCTCAACAAAGTGTAGCCCCTGGTCACCGCAACTACAGAAAGCCACCCATGGTGCAGCAACGAAGACCCAGTGCAACCAAAAGTAAATAAATAAATGTTTTTTAAAAAGCAAAGGAAAAATTCTTAGTATAAACTAGAAGAAAATAACAAATGAAGAGAAATATGCCTCAAATGTCCCATAGATTATCTACTACTTTTGATTCTTGTAGGAACATAACATATATAAATTTGACATATAAAATATGCTAAATAATTGCTTTTAGGAACACAGTTTTATTCGGGTAGGCCTTCTATATAAACCTCTAAGAATGTGTAATGAAAATAATTCTTGCCCCTTAATCTCTGTCTTCATTTAAGCTAACCTCAAAATGTGGTCTGACAGTCAAACTATGTTATAAAAAATCATGTCTTTGTTACTATTATATACAAACAAACAAATTTAAAAATACATATACCTTACACTAATGCTTTCTGGTGTCATTAATCGCTTTAATTGAGCCTTCATATGTATGCCTGTGGCGGATTCATTTTGATATTTGGCAAAACTAATACAATTATGTAAAGTTTAAAAATAAAATAAAATTAGAAAAATTAAAAAAAAAGATAATTTATCTAGTTTAACTTTTATAAATAATACATTCTAAAATGCATATCAGAGTAAAATATGAACAAGATAGACAAAATATTTTCAGCATTAAAAATAATAATGCACTTATCTGATTCTAAGACTCATATTTCACCATTTCTGAAATCAGTGTATTATACATCTTGAATTGATTTTTTTACTTTGAATTCAATACTTGCATTCCTTGTGAGATACTTTTTAAATAATAGTGCACTTTACAATTCATGATATCTTAAAATGTAGAACATATATATCATAAATTCCCTAAATAAAATCTGATTTTTAAACAACATATTTTTCAAATTTTTCTATTAGTTTATACATGTACTTTGTTATTTTTTTCACAATGGAATACCAACTAGTTTAAGCACGATGAATATAATGAATCTTGAGAGTCATTACCTGAAGCATGCTAATAATTTCTAACTGTGCCTCAAAGAAATTAAGTTTATGTGATGTAAGTTTCTTATCACTTTCCCATTTTCCACTCATTTTATAAGTAATAACATAAAATGCAATAGAACACTCAAATAATTGCATAAATGCTGCTGTACAAAGATAGCTAGCAGGCAGCAGTATCATTTGATGATTCAAAATAATCATTCATCAACTGAAATATAACAATCAGAATCTGGTGTAAAAGTAATAGATTAAGAATGTTAACATTTAATCTAAGAAAATAATGTATAAAATTAAGCATATTTAAATAGACATTAACACACATTTTATTTCAACATTTTAATTCACTGGTCAAACGTTTCACTATGAAACAGTAAATATATATTTTTTTAAATGAAAAACTTTTGGTGTTTTGATTGGACAACAAGATCCTTTTTCAGGTGCTATGTGCCAATATACTACACTATTTTTGATATGCATGGACATCTGATCTGTGATTATTAGAAGCAAGTATACATAGAAAATATTTAACAAATGGTACACAGCACAGAGACCAGTTACGTGCCAGTTGCGTGTCTGCTTATAAAAGATGAGAAATAAATACCTGCATTATTATTAATTCTCAAACTAATGGCATTTTAGCACCAAATGCCACAGACTGAATTTTTGCATTACTCTCAAATTCATCTGCTGAACCAATGTTATGAAATCTGGAGTTGGGGCCTTTTAGGGGATATCCTTATGAATGGAATTAGTGCCATTATAAAAGGGGCTCCAGAAAGCTCTTCCAGCACATGAGGTCACAGCAAGATGGCCATCTATGAAGCAAGAAGCAGGGTGTCATCCAGCATAGAACCTACTGGTACCTTCACTTCAGAATTTCCAGCTTCCAGAACTATGAGGTATAATTTTTGTTCTTGTTTATAAAACAATCATTTTATCATTATTTTTGTTATAGAAGCTTCATAGATGGCCACCATCTTGCTGTGACCTCACGTGCTGGAAAAGCTTTCTGGAGCCCCTTTTATAATGGCACTAATTCCATTCATAAGGGTATCCCCTAATAGGCCCCAACTCCAGATTTCATAACATTGGTTCAGCAGATGAATTTGAGAGTAATGCAAAAATTCAGTCTGTGGCATTTGCCGCTATAGAAGCCCACATGGACAAAACAGCATACAAATTTGTTTTTTTAGAAATTAATTCACTATTATTATGTAAGCCTAAGTATAATAGTTTCTAGTGGCATAATAATGAGATAGACACATACGAAAAAAAGATACTGAGAAATTATACAACTTGGTTAACATCACAGTTATCCAAAAACAAAGTAGATATGAAAACTAAACATATTGAGTTCAGGCTCAATTTTCTTAGACTTCTCTAAGAAAAGTGGTAGTTTATTAGCAGCCATTTGCTTAGAATTACTAACACTTTAGATTTCTAACACATACAATTCTCACATATGAGAAAATCCATGTACTTATTATGAAGTGTTCAGTTCAAAAACATGGAGAATACAGTGGTTAATTTTTTAGGCTCTGAAGTTAGATTGTGTGGTCTTCAAGTCTCCTCAGTGACACCATCTAGTATATGATCTTGATTAAATCTCTACCTTTATGAAAACCTCACTTTTCTCATCTGCAAAACAGAGATAGTTATCTCTATCTCATAGGGTTATTCTGAAGAACAAGTTATAATAAAAACCAGTAAAGTATCTTTCATAAAAATGCCCAGCAATTGTTAGCTATTATGGATTATTATCATCTTAAAAACAGAAGAGTACATGGACATTGAAATATGGGAACTAGTTCTGTGAAACTTGTAATTGGAAGACTGAGTTGGAATCTTGGTCTTGCACTTATCTGCAATGTAAGCTTGAGCAATTATTTTACTTCTGAGAATGGTTTCCTTTTCTCTAAAATAGGTAAAATAATGTTTGTCCTGCTATGACGAAGCATTGTTTTGAGTGTCAAATAAGTTAAGGATTGTAACAACATGTATAAACTATAAAGATCTATAAGATATAAAGTGAACAACAAAACGTTTAAAAAATGGAGAACCACTGGAAACTGTGAAAGTGAAGTCCCTCAGTCGTGTCCAACTCTTTGCAACCACATGGACTGTAGCCTACCAGGATCCTCTGTCCATGGGATTTTCCAGGCTATAGTACTGGAGTGAATTGCCATTTCCTTCTTACCTAAAATAATGATTTATTAGTAAGTTTTAAGGATCAATAAATATTTTGAGAATGCACTGTAAATTTTCTATCCAATTTATCTAATTTTATATCAATAGATCCTGTTAATCCCAAAACCAGAAGAGGAAGTTAAAACAATTTCAGAACAGACTATATTATTTCCCTAGTTAGAATCTATCTCTGATCCACAGTCTACTTCAGCCTTTTTGCTTTTGTCTGGCAGAAGTTTTTCATCTTCCCCAATTGCAGCAAGTGAGTCAATGTTTACCAAGTAGTCTCACTGGCTAGTCGCTCACTAGGCTGAGGTGAGAAGGGAACATCATCCCCACCACTCTGAGACTCAGAGCACGGCAATCCCTCTGTGCAAAAAATTTCCTCCCTAATCCAAGTACTCCATTTTTTAGTATCTTTCAGCTGGCTAAAGGTTCTGAAAACATTTTCTTTTAATTCTACATGAAAATGTCTGTTTCGTGTTCATTGTTGATAGCTGCTATTGCATTGAATACTGCAGGACACCAACAGTTAATTAGTATCCTGTGCCCTGTGGATAACCCTGCTAGCCACACATCTACAGCCACTTGCAGGTGCTCAAGCAACTCCTCAGTATGAAGGTTGCATCACAAGCACAGTTTAGACCATATCCTTATGAAAGAATTTTCCCTAAGAGTAACAAGATATGATATGACTGTAAGTCAGCTGAAGCAAAAAAACTATCACAAGAACTAATTTTTCATAGATGAAGTAGAGAGTTCAAAAAGTAACAAGAACACTAAAGGGTTTCCATAGTGGATGGCAGGAAATCTTTTATGCATTTTATTTACAAGTCAAGTCTCTGAGGCAAAAGTTATCCTTGGAGTATCAATTGGAACCTTGATTTTTTTTTTTTTTAAATCCCAGAAGATAGGAAATGGCATCTTCTTTATTGGTGCTACCAAGAACATTTTATAGTACTGCAATGAGTTATTATGATTTTAAGAAGATCTTAATAAATTTGGCTTGATATTTTAAATTTATTATATCCTTAATTGAATGTTTTACAAAAGAATACATGCAGTGCAGTGTCAGCAACATAGTAAATAACAATTTAAGGACTTCCTTGGTGGTCCAGTGATTAAGACCACTGTAAGTTCCATTCCTTGATAGGGAACTAAGATCCCACATGCTGAGCTGCCAAAAAAAAATAATAATAAAATTAAAATAATAATAATAATACACCTAGGAACAACCTGTGCTTAGTACCTACTCCCATGTCAAATCATGAACATAGGATATGGCAGTGGGGGTTTCATCAAATTATTGAAACCTAACTCTGAAATTCAATGTCTCTTGAAAAATTACAGTAACTATGGTAATAATGAAGTTCCTCTTATAATTATGGCTCACTTACCTTTTGTTGTTCAGCAGAAACTAACACAACATTTTAAAGCAATTTCCCCCCATCAAAAAAAGAAAAGTCTAAAAAATAAAATAAAACAATGAGGTTCCTTAGGATGAGACGAAGAAGATCTTTTTCTAACATATCTGCTCATTTATATGTCAAATAATGATGAGTCTACACATTATCTGTGAAAAACATCATATTATAGGAATCAAACAGCAGAGGAAGAGACTAGGACTATAGATCTCCTATGTGAGTTGGAACCTAGGTGTAACAATGCATTGTGGGAAAGTTTTATAAAACTGAATATGAGAACACTGACATAACTCTTCTGAAAAAAGTTTATCTTTCCCTCAATCCTTCCTACAGTTCAGTCACTCAGTTGTGTCTGACTCTTTCAGACCCCCTGAATTGCAGTACACCAGGCTTCCCTGTCCATCACAAACTCCCAGAGCTTGCTCAAACTCATGTACGTCAGTCAGTGATGCCATCCAACTATCTCATCCTCTGTTGTCCCCTTCTCCTCCCGCCTTCAATTTTTCCCAGCATCAGAGTCTGTTCAAATGAGTCAGTTTTTCGCGTCAAGGGGCCAGAGTATTGGAGCTTCAGCTTCAGAATCAGTCCTTCCAATGAATATTAGGACGTATTTCCTTTAGGATCGACTGGTTTGATCTCCTTGCTGTCCAAGAGACTCAAGACTTCTCCAACATCACGGTTCAAAAGCATTAATTCTTCAGCACTCAGCTTTCTTTATGGTCCAACTCTCACATCCATACATGACTATTGGAAAAACCAGTTGGACTAGATGGACCTTTGTCAGCAAAGCAACGTCTCTGCTTTTTAATATGCTGTCTAGGTTGGTCATAACTTTTCTTCCAAGGAGTAAGCATCTTTTAATTTAATTGCTGCAGTCACCATGTACAGTGATTTTGGAGCCCAGAAAAATAAAGTCAGTCAATGTTTCCATTGTTTCCCCATCTATTTGCCATGAAGTGATGGGACCAAATGCCATGACCTTAGATTTTGAATGTTGAGTTTTAAGCTAGCTTTTTCACTCTGCTCTTTCACTTTCATCAAGAGGCTCTCTATTTCCTCTTTGCTTTCTGCCATAAGGGTAGTGTCATCTGCATAGCTGAGGTTATTGATATTTCTCCCAGCAATCTTGATTACAGCTTGTGCTTCATCCAGCCTGACATTTTGCATGATGTATTCTGCATATAAGTTAAATAAGCAAGGTGACAATATACAGCCTCAAAGTTCTCCTTTCCCAATTTGGAACCAATCTGTTGTTCCATGTCTGGTACTAACTGTTGCTTCTTGACCTTTTACAGATTTCTCAGGAGGCAGGTAAGGTGGTCTGGTATTCCCATCTCCTGAGGAATTTTCCAGTTTGTCAAACAGTCAAAGTCTTTAGCGTAGTCAATAAAGCAGAAGTAGATATTTTTCTGGAATTCCCTTGCTTTTTCTATGATCCAACAGATGTTGGCAATTTGATCTCTGGTTCCTCTGCTTGTCCTAAATCCAGCTTGAACATAGGGAAGTTCTCAGTTCACATACTGTTGAAGCCCAGCTTGGAGAATTTTGAGCATTACTTTACTAGCATGTGAGATGAGTGCAATGTGCGATAGTTTGAGCATTCTTTGGCATTGCCTTTCTTTGGGATTAGAATGACAACTGACCTTTTCCAGTCCTATGGCCACTGCGGAGTTTTTCAAATTTGCTGGCATATTCAGTGCAGTACTCTAACAGCATCATCTTCTGGATTTGAAATAGCTCAGCTGGAATTTAACCACCTGCACTAGCTTTGTTTATAGTGATGCTTCCTAAGGTCCACTTGATGTCACACCCCAGGATGTCTGGCTCTAGGGGAATAATCACACCACAATGGTTATCTGGGTCACTGAGATCTTTTTTGTTCTTCTGTGTATTCTCGCCAAATCTTCTTAACTTCCTGTGCTTCTGTTAGGTCCATACTGTTTGTGCTTTCTGTTGCCCATCTTTGCATGAAATGTTCCCTTGGCATCTCTAATTATCTTGAAGAGATCTCTAGTCTTCCCCATTCTATTGTTTTCCTTCTATTTCTTTGCATTCATTGCTGAGGACACTTTCTTATTTCTCCTTGCTTTTCTTTGCAACTCTGCATTCAGATGGATATATCTTTCCTTCTCTCCTTTGCCTTTCAATTCTCTTCTTTTCTCAGCTATTTGTAAGGCCTCCTCAGACAACCATTTTGCCTTTTTGCATTTCTTTTTCTTGGGGATGGTCTTAATCACTGCCCTCTGCACAATGTCATGAACCTCTACCCATAGTTCTTACAGACACTCTTCTACCAAATCTAATCCCTTGAATCTTTTTGTCACTTCCACTGTATAATTATAAGGGGTTTGATCTAGGTCATACCTGAATTGCCTAGTGGTTTTCCCTACTTTCTTCAATTTAAGTCTGAATTTTGCAATAAGGAGTTCATGATCTGATCCACAGTCAATTCCTGGTCTTGTTTTTGCTGACTGTATAGAGCTTCTCTATCTTCGGCTGCAAAGAATATAATCATTCTGATTTCGGTATTGACCATCTTTTGATGTCCACGTGTAGTCTTCTCTTGTGTTGTTGGACGAGTGTGTTTGCTATGACAAGTGAATTTTCTTGACAAAACTCTGTTAGCCTTTCCCCTGCTTAAAGTTTTACCTCAAGGCAAACTTGCCTGTTATACCAAATATCTCAACTCCTACTTTTGTATTCCAGTCCCCTGTGATGAAAGGGACTTTTTTTTTTTTTTTTTGGTGTTAGTTCTAGAATGTCTTGTAGGTCTTCATAGAACTGTTCAACTTCACCTTCTTTGACACTCGTGGTTGGGGCATAGACCTGGATTAGTGTGATATTGAATGGTGTGCCTTGGAAACAAACAGAGATCATTCTGTTGTTTTTAAGATTGTACCCAAGTTCTGCATTTCATATTCTTTTGTTGACTATGAAGTGTGACTCCATTTCTTCTAAGGGATTCTTGCCCCCAGTTGTAGATATAATCATCATCTGAATTAAACTGTCCCATTCCAGTCCATTTCTACAAATGGTTACAATCCCAGAGAGGCCAGAAATCTGTTAAAGGTAAGCTCAATGAACAATGCAAACCATTGGCCTGACTGCTTATCAATACATAAACCTATATTGGTGACAATAACTCTACATTCTGCTTGAACGGGACCCAGAGTGCACAGAAAACAACAACAACAACAACAACACAGCACTAGTTTTAGCTTGGCCATACTTTTCTTGAAGACCTCAATTCTTTCCCCTGTGACTAGATTTTATATCCCAAATATCACAGCAGCCTTTTGCCCTTTACTTCTATCTTTCAGAACTTAATCTAAAAGCCACTCTGAGATCACATGGAAGACTGAAAATAAATAGCACAGATAAGTGAGGACTGAATATTAGGGATCAATCTTGCAGAAGGACAACTCCAAGAAGCTCTCTTTTCTTTAATAAAATCTCAGAGTTCCTTTAAAATTCCTTTACAACTTGAATTAATATATAAACAATCAGAGTAGTCCTCACAAAGTGAGGAACTTCAACCGTTTTTCAATTTGGTCTCCTCTTGATGCTGGCAAAACACCAAGAAGAGATACAGAAAGTAAGAGTATGGAAAAGCCCAGCAGGAACAAAAAAGCAACAAGCATGTGTTTGAGGTTTTTTTCCCTTGTTTGTTATTTAATCCTTTTGTTTTGTGTGCTCTTGTTTCTGACAAAAAGGATAACATTTTTGTTGTTTCTCATAAGAAACAAAAAGTAAAGGCAGAGAGAAATGTCCCTGACAATTAACACAAAGAGGACAAAAATCATAATTAAGATGAAATCATGGAAGACAAGGCAAAAGAACAAGGTTGAATAAAACAGGGAAAATCAAACAGATAACTTCAGGACTCAAATCTGAAATCTGACTTCCTGGTTGCATGTAACTAGAGAGTCAAATTAATCATTACTAACAAAACAGAGAACAGAGTAGACAGATGCACTACATTACATAGTTGGCAATCTGAATCAATGTCTTGGCCTTCTGACAAAATTGTGTCATTTAACCAAACTGTTATTCATAGTGTTATTCAAGGAACTCTTTCCTTTTCATAACAACCTTGACTAAAACAAATAAATAAAAATCATGATATAGAAATTCCTAAGAATTTTTAGGGACCTTCCAACATCCAAGTGATTAGTTTTCCTGGTTAACATAAGTAGCTCAGCCTTACCAACATATGCCCTCAATCACAATTTAAACTCATTCTTTGCTTTAAAAATATTTCTACTGAATTGTTATTATTCTTTCAGGGGCAAAATAGCAAACAGCTGTGAAAAAATAATTGCAAGGCTTTCAGTTTCAGACTTACTCTTAGCTTTGATCTTAAATGATCAAACTCTTGAAAAGGACATGTGCAAACATTTTAGACTTAATATATAATACCCAGTTTCTTCTTAAAAGTGTAAATTAATGGATAACATTTTATATAATTATTTTATAGCTTATAAAATTAATGAAATATCCAAGAAATTCTTCTTGGAACTACTGTTACAGGACAAGAGATTAATAGGCCAATAGGTTAATTTTGATCCTTAAATCTTATTTAAAAAATTTAGATCTGCCTTCTGTTCTCAGAAGACAGGATTTTGTCTTTTCTATACTATTTTGATTATTTATTCATATTACCTTGGCTTTTCCAAGGTAAAGGTGAAAGAGCTCAAGTTACTCTAGTTAATACCTACAATGAAATATTCTAGGCTTATACTGTCAAATGAGAAAAAAAAATAAGAAAACACCTTTTCAGGTCTCATGAAGAATTATAACAACTTTCAGGGTACAAGAGTAACTTTACTGTTTACTATGACACTGCCAATGTATCTTGGTTGTTTCCTTCCTGTCCACTCTCTACTAAAGATTATAGCTATATACTCCAAACACAAACCTCCTCCATTAGTTCAATTATATACCTTAGTTATTTTCCAATATATGGCATATCTGTTTGAAGCCATTCAGGCCTTGCTAATTTATAGATATCTGGCTAATTTATAGATATCTGCCTTTGGTTCATGCCCTGATTTCTTCTTTGATAATCTATAAACCTGAGGTGTGACATTCATATACTGAAAGGCATAAAGGCCTATATATAGGGAATTGTCAACAAGTTATGACCAACCTAGACAGCATATTAAAAAGCAGAGACATTACTTTGCCAACAAAGGTCCGTCTAGTCAAGGCTATGGTTTTTCCAGTGGTCATGTATGGATGTGAGAGTTGGACTGTGAAGAAAGCTGAGCGCTGAAGAATTGACACTTTTGAACTGTGGTGTTGGAGAAGACTCTTGAGAGTCCCTTGGACTGCAAGGAGATCCAACCAGTTCATTCTAAAGGAGATCAGTTCTGGGTGTTCATTGGAAGGACTGATGCTAAAGCTGAAACTCCAGTACTTTGGCCACCTCATGCGAAGAGTTGACTCATTGGAAGACTCTGATGCTGGGAGGGATTGGGGACAGGAGGAGAAGGTGACGACAGAGGATGAGATGGCTGGATGGCATCACTGCCTCGATGGACATGAGTTTGAGTAAACTCCAGGAGCTGGTTATGGACAGGGAGGCCTGGTGTGCTGCGATTCATGGGGTCGCAAAGAGTCTGACACGACTAAGCGACTGAACTGACTGAATTTGCTGTTACATGTGCTTTATACCTAAGCTATTAATTGTTTTATACTATTATAGTCTCTCAGTTATAAACAGTCACTGAGAGAATACTCTGCTGATCTGTTGATTTGTGATGGATGCACTGAATACATAGACAAATGGAGTCTTAAATAACTCTCAAGAATAAGGAAAAAGATACATAGGGACAAGACCACAAATACAGTAGGGAGAAGAGAAATGCTAATAAAAATATGTACAAGGTAAATGTGTGGAAACTGACTTAGGAAAATTGTATAGATGAGGAGACAGTTCAGGAAAGAGTCATAAGAGAAACGGGGATGAAGGTGTGGGTGCGCATGTGGAAAACAGTTATCTTACAGGTAAGTTAAAGGAAAACCAAGTGGCCTCTTCAGCTGTCAAGTAAGATACAGATGAAGAAACTGTGGAAGATGAATCTGAAATAAGGTGTTGATAAACCTTGTATGCAACATTAAAGGACTATTGATTTTTATCTACAGAAATGGGGGATTATCTTGATTTTAAACAGAGGTTTCACAAATATACTGTCTTCAATTTAACAATTATCTTACTCATATCTACACACATCCTCTCAATAATTACTACTGTTGTTACTGCTCTTGTCATATAGAGGGGCATTTTATATCTGAGTCTTTATTCCAATGATGTGCTTTTTCTGAAATTACCCATCCCACTCTTCTCTTCCAAGTCCTATATTTATTTTCCAATTTACCTCAGTGGCATAACTTGAATGTCATGATCTTAGTTTTCTTTATTTCTTCATATTCCCTTCATATTTGCTTTAAGCTTCTAATGCATACATGAGTAAGGAACAACAGTGTTGATACTTGTGCCTTGCAACATTGGTTGTTTCTTATAACATATATTGTGTATTTTTAATTTGCTTAATTTTCATGTATCTGGAACATGTGTCTAGACTTTATTATCAGAATCTCTGATGGAATAATCATAGCATATTTTATTTTGTTTTATTTAGGGGAGTTGTGCTGTTTTGTTCTTTAATAAGAATCACTATTGACTTTGTTGAAAATATCAGATTGAGGACCCACTGTATAAATATTTCTCTATATATAAATTTTCACATCAAGAACAAAAATCTTTTTTTAAAGACCCTATGGCCTAATTTTTGAGTTTTATACATCTCAGGCTCTTCAGAAAATAGATTATAAACTGCAATGCATGAAGTTCAAATTTTGTTTTCTATATTTCTATAACACCTATTGAGTGTTAGATATATCTTAATTTGTCTTAACATACTTCTTCACTTTACCTTTTCATTCTGCATAAATTCTTCCCTCTATTCATGGAGTACACGTCAAGATTTTTGAGGCAGTGAGGTATCATCTTTAAGACTGGAAGATACCTTTGCTTGGATTTAGCCATGTTGAAATTATGACTAAAAAATCATATTAAAATGCTGACTATAAATTCAACAATTTTGTATAAAGGCATATACACATTACCTTATTAATCGGTATATTTTTTATTTAAAAATATCTTGAAAAATCACAATAGTGTATCACTTGAATAAATTTAAAGTTTATATTTTATGTTGTTGTTCAGTCATTAAGTCGTGTCTGATTCTTTGTGACCCCATGTACTGCAGTACGTCAGGCTTCTCTGTCCCTTACCATATCTCAGAGTTTGCTCAAAATCATGTCCATTGAGTTGGTGATGCTATCTAACTTCTCATCATCTTCTACTCTTTTCTCCTTTTGCATTCAATCTTTCCCAAAATCAAGGTCTTTTCTAATGAGTTGTCTCTTTGCATCAGATGGCCAAAGTGTTGGAGCTTCAGCTTTAGCATTAGTCCTTCCAATGGATATTCAGACTTGATTTCTCTTAGGATTGACTAGTTTGATGTCCTTGAAGTCCAAGTGACCCTCACGAGTCTTCTCCAGCACCACAATTGAAAGCATCAAACCTTTATGGTTCGCCAGGAGGGAATGGCAAGGCATACTTAAAATGATGAAAGAAAATAACCTACAGCCCAGATTATTGTACCCAGCAAGGATCTCATTCAAATACGAAGGAGAAATCAAAAGCTTTTCAGACAAGCAAAAGCTGAGAGAAATCAACACCACCAAACCAGCTCTCCAACAAATACTAAAGGATATTCTCTAGACAGGAAACACAAAAACAGTGTATAAATTCGAGCCCAAAACAATAAAGTAAATGGCAACGGGATCATACTTATCAGTAATTACCTTAAACGTAAATGGGTTGAATGCCCCAACCAAAAGACAAAGACTGGCTGAATGGATACAAAAACAAGACCCCTACATATGCTGTCTACAAGAGACCCGCCTCAAAACAGGGGACATATACAGACTGAAAGTGAAGGGCTGGAAAAAAAATTTTCCATGCAAATAGGGACCAAAAGAAAGCAGGAGTAGCAATACTCGTATCAGATAAAATAGACTTTAAAACAAAGGCTGTGAAAAGTGACAAAGATGGTCACTACATAATGATCAAAGGATCAATCCAAGAAGAAGATATAACAATTATAAATATATATGCACCCAACATGGGAGCACCACAATATGTAAGACAAATGCTAACAAGTATGAAAGGAGAAATTAACAATAACACAATAATAGTGGGAGACTTTAATACCCCATTCACACCTATGGATAGATCAACTAAACAGAAAACTAACAAAGAAACACAAACTTTAAATGATACAATAGACCAGTTAGACCTAATTGATATCTATAGGACATTTCATCCCAAAACAATGAATTTCACCTTTTTCTCAAGCGCACATGTAACCTTCTCCAGGATAGATCACATCCTGGGCCATAAAGCTAGCCTTGGTAAACTCAAAAAAATAGAAATCATTCCAAGCATCTTTTCTGACCACAATGCAGTAAGATTAGATCTCAATTACAGGAGAAAAACTATTAAAAATTCCAACATATGGAGGCTGAACAACACACTGCTGAATAACCAACAAATCACAGAAGAAATCAAAAAAGAAATCAAAATTTGCATAGAAATGAATGAAAATGAAAACACAACAACCCAAAACCTGTGGGACACTGTAAAAGCAGTCCTAAGGGAAAAGTTCATAGCAATACAGGCATACCTCAAGAAACAAGAAAAAAGTCAAATAAGAACCTAACTCTACACCTAAAGCAACTAGAAAAGGAAGAAATGAAGAACCCCAGGGTCAGTAGAAGGAAAGAAATCTTAAAAATTAGGGCAGAAATAAATGCAAAAGAAACAAAAGAGACCATAGCAAAAATCAACAAAGCCAAAAGCTGGTTCTTTGAAAGGATAAATAAAATTGACAAACCATTAGCCAGACTCATCAAGAAACAAAGGGAGAAAAATCAAATCAATAAAATTAGAAATGAAAATGGAGAGATCACAACAGACAACACAGAAACACAAAGGATCATAAGAGACTACTATCAACAATCATATGCCAATAAAATGGACAACGTGGAAGAAATGGACAAATTCTTAGAAAAGTACAACTTTCCAAAAATGGACCAGGAAGAAATAGAAAATCTCAAAAGACCCATCACAAGCACGGAAATTGAAACTGTAATCAAAAATCTTCCAGCAAACAAAAGCCCAGGTGCAGACGGCTTCACAGCTGAATTCTACCAAAAAATTAGAGAAGAGCTAACACTTATCCTACTCAAACTCTTCCAGAAAATTGCAGAGGAAGGTAAACTTCCAAACTCATTCTATGAGGCCACCATCACCCTAATACCAAAACCTGACAAAGATGCCACAAAAAAAGAAAACTACAGGCCAATATCACTGATGAACATAGATGCAAAAATTCTTAACAAAATTCTAGCAATCAGAATCCAACAACACATTAAAAAGATCATACATCATGACCAAGTGGGCTTTATCCCAGGGATGCAAGGATTCTTCAATGTTCACAAATCAATCAATGTAATACACCACATTAACAAATTGAAAAATAAAAACCATATGATTATCTCAATAGATGCAGAGAAAGCCTTTGACAAAATTCAACACTCATTTATGATAAAAACTCTCCAGAAAGCAGGAATAGAAGGAACATACCTCAACATAATAAAAGCTATATATGACAAACCCACAGCAAACATTATCCTCAATGGTGAAAAATTGAAAGTATTTCCTCTAAAGTCAGGAACAAGACAAGGGTGCCCACTTTCACCATTACTATTCAACATAGTTTTGGAAGTTTTGGCCACAGCAATCAGAGCAGAAAAAGAAATAAAAGGAACCCAAATGGGAAAAGAAGAAGTAAAACTCTCATTATTTGCAGATGACATGATCCTCTACATAGAAAACCCTAAAGACTGCACCAGAAAATTACTAGAACTAATCAATGACTATAGTAAAGTTGCAGGATATAAAGTCAACACACAGAAATCCCTTGCATTCCTATACACTAATAATGAGAAAACAGAAAGAGAAATTAAGGAAACAATTCCATTCACCATTGCAACGGAAAGAATAAAATACTTAGGAATATATCTACCTAAAGAAACTAAAGACTTACATATAGAAAACTATAAAACACTGGTGAAAGAAATCAAAGAGGACACTAATAGATGGAGAATATACCATGTTCATAGATTGGAAGAATCAATATAGTGAAAATGAGTATACTACCCAAAGCAATTTATAGATTCAACGCAATCTCTATCAAGCTACCAACAGTATTCTTCACAGAGCTAGAACAAATAATTTCACAATTTATATGGAAATACAAAAAACCTCGAATAGCCAAAGCTATCTTGAGAAAGAAAAATGGAACTGGAGTAATCAACCTACCTGACTTCAGGCTCTACTACAAAGCCACAGTTATCAAGACAGTATGGTACTGGTACAAAGACAGAAATATAGATCAATGGAACAAAATAGAAAGCCCAGAGATAAATCCATGCACATGTGGACACTTTATCTTTGACAAAGGAGGCAAGAATATACAATGGATTAAAGACAATCTCTTTAACAAGTGGTGCTGGGAAAACGGGTCAACCACTTGTAAAAGAATGAAACTAGAACACTTTCTAACACCATACACAAAAATAAACTCAAAATGGATTAAAGATCTAAACGTAAGGCCAGAAACTATAAAACTCCTAGAGGAGAACATAGGCAAAACACTCT
Source organism: Bos indicus (assembly GCF_029378745.1). Taxonomy (NCBI): domain Eukaryota; kingdom Metazoa; phylum Chordata; class Mammalia; order Artiodactyla; family Bovidae; genus Bos; species Bos indicus. The sequence continues at coordinate 20,851,528 of NC_091776.1, read as the reverse complement.
CCGACATACATCACAGCAGGATCCTCTATGACCCACCTCCCAGAATATTGGAAATGAAAGCAAAAATAAACAAATGGGATCTAATTAACCTTAAAAGCTTCTGCAAAACAAAGGAAACTATAAGCAAGGTGAAAAGGCAGCCTTCAGAATGGGAGAAAATAATAGCAAATGAAGCAACTGACAAACAACTAATTGCAAAAATATACAAGCAACTCCTACAGCTCAACTCCAGAAAAATAAATGACCCAATCAAAAAATGGGCCAAAGAACTAAATAGATATATCTCCAAAGAAGACATACAGATGGCTAACAAACACATGAAAAGATGTTCAACATCACTCATTATCAGAGAAATGCAAATCAAAACCACTATGAGGTACCATTTCACGCCACTCAGAATGGCTGCGATCCAAAAGTCTACAAGCAATAAATGCTGGAGAGGGTGTGGAGAAAAGGGAACCCTCTTACACTGTTGGTGGGAATGCAAACTAGTACAGCCACTATGGAGAACAGTGTGGAGATTCCTTAAAAAACTGGAAATAGAACTGCCTTATGATCTAGCAATCCCACTGCTGGGCATACACACTGAGGAAACCAGAAGGGAAAGAGACACGTGTACCCCAATGTTCATTGCAGCACTGTTTATAATACCCAGGACATGGAAGCAACCTAGATGTCCATCAGCAGATGAATGGATAAGAAAGCAATGGTACATATACACAATGGAGTATTATTACTCAGCCATTAAAAAGAATACATTTGAATCAGTTCTAATGAGGTGGATGAAACTGGAGCCTATTATACAGAGTGAAGTAAGCCAGAAAGGAAAACACCAATACAGTATACTAACGCATATATATGGAATTTAGAAAGATGGTAACAATAACCCTGTGTACAAGACAGCAAAAGATATACTGATGTATAGATCAGTCTTATGGACTCTGTGGGAGAGGGAGAGGGTGGGAAGATTTGGGAGAATGGCATTGAAACAAGTATAATATCACGTATGAAACGAGTCACCAGTCCAGGTTCGATGCAGGATACTGGATGCTTGGGGCTGGTGCACTGGGACCACCCAGAGGGATGGTATTGGGGAGGGAGGAGGGAGTAGGGTTCAGGATGGGGAACACATGTATACCTGTGGCAGATTCATTTTGATATTTGGCAAAACTAATACAATATTGTAAAGTTTAAAAATAAAATAAAAAAAAAAAACTTTATGGTTCAATTCTCACATACGTGTAGGACTACTGGAAAAACAATTGCTTTAACTATGTGGACCTTTGTCAGCAAAGTGATGTCTTTGCTTTTTAATGTGCTGTCTAGATTTGCCATAAGTTGCCTTTCGAAGGAGCAAATATCTTTTAATTTCATTGCTGCAGTCACTGTCCTCAGTGATTCTGGATTCCAGGAAAACAAAATCTGTCCCTGCTTCTACTTTGTCCCCTTCTATTTGCCATGAAGTGATGGGATCAGATGCAATGATCTTAGTTTTTTGAATGTTGAGATTTAAGTGAGCTTTCTCTATTTCATGTCTTAGCTAAAATTAAAATTTATAAAATGGCAATTAATGGTAATTAAAACCTTTCTAATTTTTTTTTTTTTTTTTTTTTTGCCTACTCCATTGCAAGCAAGGACAAGAGCTATCTTCAGGAAAGTATGAATAGAAAAAGGGAAATTAGTCCTGTTGTAGTATTTGCCAATATTGAATCATAATTTTAAGTTGAGATGGTAGATGAAGCATTAAGAAAGTGAGGTTAGATGTATTCAAAGATTTATTAAAATATTTTCATTTGTAGTAGGGAACTTATTAAAATTCAGGAGTATGGGTCTGATCTGAATTTTATCAAACTTCTTGACACAAATGCCATAGTTACATAGTCAGATCCTCCCATTATGAAGTACATTTTGATAGGCATTTTATGCAATTTCTGTCAACAGATTCATTTACTTGTAAACCTGGTAGCCAAGTTAAGTCAAAGCACAGGAAAGAAAATGTTCCTGGTATTATAACTTTTGAGATGATAATTAGTACCTTATTAAAGGGCTTCCCTGGTCACACATATTGTCAAGAATCTGCTTGCAATGCAGGAGACAAGGGTTCAGTCCCTGGGTTGGGAAGATCTCCTGGAGAAGGGAATGGCTACCCACTCCAGTATTCTTGACTGGAGAATTCCACGGACAAAGGAACCTACTGGGCTACAGTCAATGGGGTCTCAAAGAGTCAGACACAAGTGAGTGACTAACAGTTTCACTTTTATTTTTTACTTCATCTTATTAAAATAAAGTGGAAATTTAATACTTGAGCATTTTAAAAATCACTAAATCTGACAGTCTGATACATATTCCAATATTTTTAACTTCTTCTTCTTAAAAATTGTTGCAGTTTATAATGAGACATTCAATATTTCTTTCTAAAAAGTTTTAAAGAATGGGATAAGTATTAAGAGTAACAAGTTGTAACTTTAGTTAAAATTTAAGTGAGATGTTATTTATTACTTTTGAAAATTAAGGATTTTATATAAGTTTATTCTCTCTCTTGAGATAATGAGGGCTCACTGCTGATGATTTTTAAATTAACATTGTACACAAGAAATCAAGTATTTTTCAATAGAGTTGTACAATACCTTAAGCCTACACTTCATGTATCAAAGTGACTAAACTAAAATTTAGTTCCACTAGTTTTCTAAAATCTGTCTGAATGTAATATTAGTATATAGATATGGTAAATAGGGCAAGCTTAAACTTCCTTTTTAACTCAGTTATATCCTTTGTGGCTTCTCTCGTAGCTCAGCCAGTAAAGAATCTGTCTGCAATACAGGAGACCCAGGTTTAATTCCTGGGTCAGGAAGATCTCCTGGAGAAGGAAATGGCAACCCACTCCAGTATTCTTGCCTGGAGAATCTCATGAACAGAGGAGCCTGATGGGCCACAGTCCAAGGGATCATAAGAGTTAGATATGACTTAGCAAATAAACCACCAAATCCTTTGAAGTAGTTCAATTAGAGCAAGGAAAGAAGTTTATTAAGGTGTTTTAATTTTCTCCATCAGTTCAGGTCAGTTCAGTTGCTCAGTAGTGTCCAACTCTTTGCGACCCCATGAATCGCAGCACGCCAGGCCTCCCTGTCCATCACCAACTCCCAGAGTTCACTCAAACTCAGGTCCATCAAGTCAGTGATGCCACCCAGCCATCTCATCCTCTGTCGTCCCCTTCTCCACCTGCCCCCAATCCCTCCCAGCATCAGAGTATTTTGCAATGAGTCAACTCTTCGCATGAGGTGGCCAGAGTACTGGAGTTTCAGCTTTAGCATCATTCCCTCCAAAGAAATCCCAGGACTGATCTCCTTCAGAACGGACTGGTTGGATCTCCTTGCAGTCCATGGAGATTCAGTGTTAGTTCTAAAAGTTCTTGTAGGTCTTCATATAACCATTCAACTTCAGCTTCTTCAGCATTACTGGTTGGGACATAGACTTGGATAATTGTAACATTGAATGGTTTGCCTTGGAAACCAACAGAGATCATTCTGTCATTTTTGAGATTGCATCCAAGTACTGCATTTCGAACTCTTGTTCACCATGATGGCTACTCCATTTCCTCTGAGGGATTCCTGCCGGCAGTAGTAGATATAATGGTCATCTGAGTTAAATTCACCCAATCCAGTCCATTTTAGTTCGCTGATTCCTAGAATGTTAACGTTCATTCTTGCCACCTCTTGTTTGACCACTTCCAATTTGCCTTGATTCATGGACCTGATATTCCAGGTTCCTATGCAATATTGCTCTTTAGAGCATTGGACCTTGCTTCTGTCACCAGTCACATCCACAGCAGGGTATTCTTTTTGCTTTGGCTCCATCCCTTCATTCTTTCTGGAGTTATTTCTCCACTGATCTCCAGTAGCATATTGGGCACCTACTGACCTTGGGAGTTCCTCTTTCAGTATCCTATCATTTTGCCTTTTCATACTGTTCATGGGGTTCTCCAGGCAAGAATACTGAAGTGATTTGTCATTCCCTTCTCCAGTGCACCACATTCTGTCAGACCTCTCCACCATGACCCACTCATCTTGGGTGGCCCCACGGGCATGGCTTAGTTTCATTGAGTTAGACAAGGCTGTGGTCCTAGTGTGATTAGACTGACTAGTTTTCTGTGATTATGGTTTCAGTGTGTCTGCCCTCTGATGCCCTCTTGCAACATCTACCATCTTACTTGGGTTTTTCTTACTTTGGACGTGGGGTATCTCTTCACAGCTGCTCTAGCAAAGCACAGCTGCTGCTCCTTACCTTGGACCTATTTAATTTTAATTATGAAGTATTGTGCTCAATATCAGGACTTGGACCTTAATGAAAGTTAAATTTTAAAATGCCTTGAAAGAAGCTTTTAACATATGAAATATAAGCTATAATAAAAATATAAAACTTTTTCTGAAGTTGTTATTTAGAAAATCATAATTTGCATATGTGAAATATGGCACGACTATGACCCTTTGAACAAACGCCATGAAACAATATATTTAAAAGAGTTCTTCTGTGATACAGTAAAGCTGATACCTTAATATTTAAGGAAATGAGCTTTATATTATATACTGTATGCTACATTTTTCCTTCCAAGAAAATATTAAAGAAGATGAAGGGAATTAATGGGCCACTTCAACATTAATTTCAATCTGTTAAGTATGGAAAAAAATAAATAAACAAAAAAAGGATGAAAATTCATTATTTTGTCTGACTTCTCTAGATTAAAGTTTTCATGATTAGATGTAGTCTGACAGCCAGATGAATAAGTGAATGCAATCTCCTCTCAAATCAATATAAATGTAATATATAATGTGAACTTTCAGTTTTAATTTCTGGATTTTAGGCTCAGTGGGTGAACATATGGTGCTTAGTTACCACAAGATACATCCTCAAACACGAATAACTTGGCAAATATCTTATTATTATTGTTTAAAAAGTAAGAAAATGTGCTCTACTGTCAGTTTTCACTAAGAACAATTAGAAAAAAAAACTATGTTAAAAGAATATATTGGGAACATACAGAACCTAAAAGAAGAAGAATGTTTAAAATTATTTTTATGAATAGCATATGTGTGTGTTGTGTGTTAGTCACTCAGTAGTGTCCAACTCTATGCAGCCCTATGGACCAATAGTTCACCAGGCTCCTCTGTCCATGGAATTTTCCAGGCAAGGATACTGGAGTAGGTTGCCATTTCCTTCTTCAGATGAATAATATATAAGTTTAGGTAATATAAAAATTTACTTTTATGAATGCTGGATGTACACTTGTTATAGAAGTGGCTCAGAACCTATGGATAGAGGTACCTGTGAAAAGAGTTCATTCATTCACAGCCTACACATTATGAACACTTAATACAATTGTGTTGATAAAGTCTTGACACTGGGCTGCTCACCTTTATTGTAGGAAACATAAAACACAGTTTGTGTTAAGATTGCCTAGTGGAGGTGCAAAGTCTAGTGATGGACAAAAGAATTCCTATAGAAACTGAAAGAAGATCTGCAGAAAGTGATCTGAAGCTGAGACCTGAAGCACTGGTAGAAATGGCCAAGCAAAGACAGGAGTGTGAAAAATGTGTGTGGGTGCATGTGTGTGTATGTGTGTGTTTGTGAGAGAGAGAGGAGAGAGAGAGAATGACAGAGAGAGAAAGACAGAGGGAGAAAGAGAGAGTATGTAAGAGAGAGAGGTGATCTGAGTTGCAAATTTTAAAAGTTAGCTATTTTTATCATGGCTCAGACACAGAATCATACAGTAGGGTGAAAGCTATTGTAATACAAGTTCAAGAATCTATATGTATATGTGCACCAACTACTCACACAACAAATAGTACGGGTTTGGATTGCTTACTTTTTCAAATAAATACAATAAAATGCAAATTTATTTAAATTGTATTGCTGAAATCAGATTATCTTTATATATATATATTTTTTTCAAATGGGCACTGAAAGGTCAATGGCCTTTCAATAGCAACAACCTCTAATTTGGTAAATTTAAAAATGCTCTGAAGCATTGGTAGCCATTTTCCTAGGTTGTCTAAAATCCCCTACAATATCTAACACAATGGTTAAGCATATTTTCACAAAATCTGTACTGTTCTCTATGAATTAAGTAGTCCAAATATGTGAGACAAATTAATGGCTTCGATATCATTACAATTCAAAGTATATTATGAAATTTATTTTTACAATTATGGACAAAAATACATTTATAAAACTAACTGAAGCAAAGATTGGTAAGAAATGAATGTGAATAGAGCATGGCAGTAGAGAGGATATCTATAAAAATGGAAGCCAAGATTTATTAAGCAAAACTAGAGTAAACATCTTTGTGGCTATGGAAGGTAAAGGACAAATATGTTTCAGATGATTTCAGGCTTTTAACCTGAGAAATTAGGACCATCAAGCTGGGCCTATTTTTAAGAAAGATCCTTGACTGAATTCTTTTCAAAGAGATAACAAACAAGAAAAGAAAAATTAAAATATGCCAATTCTATGAATCTGAGGAAAGCTACAGAAGGCATTTTCATGACAAGCCCATCTGTAGCCTAACCACTGAGAGGCGAATCTAAGCATTTCAGACATACAGTTATGAGATACTGAAATAAGAATGTCAATGAAAATTAACTGCGTTGTGCAGGAGATGGTGACCAAACTTATCCCAAAGAAAAAGAAATGCAAGAAGGCAAAGTGGTAAGGAGGAAGATTTACAAATAGTTGTGAAAAGAAGAGAAGAGAAAGGTAAGGGTGAAAGGGAAAGATAAATCCAACTGAATGCAGAGTTCCAGAGAATAGCAAAGAGAGATAAGAAAGCCTTCTTAAGTGAATAATGCAAATAGGGGAAAAACAATAGAATAGGAAAGACTAGAAATCTCTTTAAGAAACCTGGAGATATCAAGGGAAGATTTCATGCAAGGATGGGCATGATAAAGAACAGAAACAGTAAGGACCTAACAGAAGCAGAAGACACTAAGAAGAGGTGGCAAGAATACACAGACTATACATAAAAGGTCTTAATGACCCAGAAAACCATGATGGTGTGGTCACTCACCTAGAGCCAGACATCCTGGAGTATGAAGTCAAGTGGGTCTTAGGAAGCATTACTACAAACAAAGCTAGTGGAGGTGATGGAATTGCAACTGAGCTATTTAAAATCTTAAAAGATTATGCTGTGAAAATGCTGCACTCAATATGACAGCAAATCTGGAAAACTCAGCAGTGGCCACAGGACTGGAAAAGGTTAGTTTTCATTCCAACCAAAAGAAGTGCAATGCCAAAGAGTGTTCAAAATATCATACAATTGTATTCATTTCACATGCAGGCAAGGTTATGCTCCAAATCCTTCAAGCTAGGCCTCAGCATTATGTGAACCAAAAACTTTCAGATGTACAAGATGGGTTTTGAAAAGGCAGAGGAAACAGAGATCAAACTGCCAACATTCATTGGATCACAGAAAAAGCAAGGGAACTCCAGAAAAAGTAACTTCTGCTTCATTGACTACTCAAAAGTCTTAGACTGTGTGGATCAAAACAAACTGTGGAAAATTCTTCAAGAGATGGGAATACCAGACCACCTTATCTACTTCTTGTGAAACATGTATGCAGGTAATGAAGCAACAGTTAGAACTGGACATGGAACAAATGACTGGTTCAAAACTGGGACAGGAGTATAACAAGGCTGAATATTATCACTCTGTTTGTTTAACTTTTGTGCAGAGCACATTATGTGAAATGTTGGGCCGGATGAATCACAAGTTGGAATCAAGATTGCCAAGAGAAATATAATATCAACAAACTCATATATGCAGGTTATACCACTATCATTGCAGAAATAGAAAAGGAACTAAAGAGCCCCTTGATGAGAGTGTAAGAGGAGAGAGAAAAAAGGTGGCTTAAAACATTCAAAAAAACTAAGATCATGGCATTTGCTACCCATCGCTTCATGGCAAATAGAAGTGGAAAAAGTGGTAGCAGTGACAGATTTTCTTTTCTTGGGCTCCAAAATCACTGCAGACTCCAGACATGAAACTAAAAAAATGCTTGCTCCTTGGAAGGAAAGCTATAACAAACATAGACAGCGTATTACAAAGCAGAAACCACTTTGCTGACAAAGAACCATATGATCAAATCTCTGGTTTTTCCAGTAGTGATATATGGATGTAAGAATTGGACCATAAAGAAGGCTGATTGTAGAAGAATTGATGCTTTCAAACTGCAGAGCTGGAGAAGACTCTTGAGAGTTTCTTGGACTGTAAAGAGAACAAACCAGTTGATCCTAAAGGAAATCAACCCTGAATATTCACTGGAGGGACAGATTGTGAAGCTGAAGCTCCAATATTTGGCCACCTGATGGGAAGAGCGGACTCATTAGAAAAGACCCTGATGCTTGGAAAGATCAAAGGCAAAAAGAGAAGGGTGCAGCAGAGGATAAGATGGTAAGATAGCATCACCAACTTAATGGACATGAATCTGAGCAAACTCCAGGAGATAGTGAAAGACAGGGAAGCCTGGAGTCTGCGGTCATTGTGGTTGCAAAAAGTTGGTCACAACTTGGCAATTGAACAACAACAACTATCATGAACCTCTGTGACAGCTTCATTCCCTCACATTTTATTCTCATTCTTTTCTTTTTCAGTGGACATCTTGGCCTATGCCTACCACGCTACCAGGCTTTACCTAGTCCTCTGGGTTGCTTGCTGCCTTTTTCAGGATAACTTCATAATGAGTAAGCGTCAACCAATGGTTTTTGTGAGAATAGACTTGTCAGGGTTTTGTTGATATACACTACAATCATCTAAGCAATTTTTACCCACACTGGGAAAGAGGCACTGGACATCCTCAAGGGCTCCTTATACTGATTGAAGTAGGGAAGAGCCCGGTGCTCTTTTGCCTTGGAGGAGTTTTGTGTAAGCAGTTTTCAAAAATAAAAAGTTAACAACTGAGAGTCTTGGAGTATGTTGAAAGACCCATTTTCAGTCAAGAAGCATGAACTACTTTGAAAACTACATGCCCACTTCTGGCATTAACATATTGAACATCCTCAGAGACCTTACTCACTACCTGATGTGCTAAAGTCAGAGCTTATACAACATATAATTGTGATTGACATATGGAAATGTCTGTTGACCTTATTTTTGCAAGGTAATAAATAATGCTATTTAAATCTCATCCTGATTTATCTGTGGTCTAAGATTTGCTCAGCAACCAGCACATCTCTGTGCCTGGTGAAGCCAGTATTAAGCAAAATCATCCCAGATGGAACCAAAGAAGCTGAACTAATTATTTGAGAAGTATATTCCTCCCTTTGGTATGATTTTAATGTCTACCCTTCTATGCAAAATTAGATTTTATTTTAGAAAATAAAATGGATGTGGATTACTCTGTGATTTGCAGTTTTCAAGTTCAGAGGACATGGTGGTACCTGCATAGCCAAAGATAAACAATTTAGTCTTTTATATTCAGTATTATCTAAGTCAACATTTTTAATATTAACCAAGACCCCAATACCCTTTTAATGACCATTTCAGTTACTGCAAATAGAATCAATGGTCATTTCTTTACTGGAAAGGTAATAGTTTTTAAACAGGAATATGAAAGAGATCGATCAAAAAAAAAAAAAAAAAGGACAATCGTAATAAGCCTGGCAATTAAAGGAATGATAGTACATGCTTTATCAACTAGATAATGTTGAACACAATTTCAAAACATAAATACTGATAATTGGAAAATATTTTGCCATATTTTAATAACTACAAAAATAAATACAAATGAATTTGGTTATATTCATAAATATACTCATAAAATTCATGTTACCACTGTCATCTTACAGAAAATCAGAAAAAAATTTAATATCTAAGAGATTAAATATTTTTCAAATTGTCTTGGGGTTTTGAGGTCATTCTTCTAGAAATTTTCTTTTTCCATTAACTAATAGCAGAGCTACACTTCTCAACTGCATCTTCAGCAGTTTATAGCAATGAAGTTGTAACAGTCCCTGCATTTAAAAGGCCAGAGCAACAGTGACATCAATCCCATTTTTCCTTCCAAATATTTTCATTCTTTTAAAGGAAAAAAAAAAAGACCAAGTTGAAAAGGTGGCCATATAGTCTATGAAGTTCTCAGTGTTAACAGCAGAGTAGAATGACACAGCTTCTGTTAACTGTGTTCCCTACAAGCCTAAGTGTACAGGGGTATTCAGGTCAGTAGGGCTAAGGAGAACCAATACTGCATTCTGTAACACTGTCAAGTCAGCCAAATACTGAGAAGTTAAAAATAAAAAGTTATAGTAAAAGGTATATTCAGTTTTGTTCTCCTGTCACCAATGCAGCCACTATTTGCATTTATATAGGCCTTTCTACAGTATTCAAGACAGGTTCATCACCATCATTAAGCAATACTATTAGAACTTTGTGACTCTAGTCCACCAAACTTTATTTAACTTCTAAAACAGAAAACTTCTGCAGATATTTTCACTGTTTTCATTTTTCTCCTCTGTTGAAGATTTTAGGAGAATGTTTTAAGCAGAAATAAATAATCGTAAATTACAAATTAAAATAGTATATACACAACAAATTATTCTCTTAACTGAACATATAGAACAGAACTACAGCACTTTTTGTGTAATATTATAAAATAAGTCCTGCAACAATCTAGGAATTTGTCCACTCATGTTACAGTATAATATAGTATGAATAATCCATTTTCACTCAGCATAATGTGTCAATTTACTAAAATATAAAAATGTGAACTCACTGTGTGAAAATGAATAAAGGAAAACTTCACTCAAAATGAAGTCATAAAACCCTGAAAGGAGAGGTCTCATGCATGTACCAATGATTGTATCTTACTTAACAAACCCAGAAAAAAAAAAAAGGAAAATTTTCTCCTTGCTCAGCAACAATGCAGTCAACAAGAAACTGCGCAACTCAGTCAGTGAGAAGCCACCACAACTCTGAACTCTTGTTCCTCTCTAATGAACTTTTTTTTAATTGAAGGATAATTGCTTTACAGATTTTTGTTGTTTTCTGTCAAACTTCAATATGAATCAGCCACAGGTATACATATATACCTCCCTTTTGAATCTCCCTTCCATCTCCCTTTCCATCCCACCCCTCCAGGTTGATACAGAGCCCCTGTTTGAGTTTCCTGAGCCATACAGAAAATTCCCGTTGGCTATCTATTTTATGTATGGTAATGTAAGTTTCCATGTTACTCTTTCTATACATCTCACCCTCTCCTTCCTTCTCCCCATGTCCATAAGTCTATTCTCTATGTCTCTCCACTGCTGTCCTGTAAATAAGTTCTTCAGTACCGTTCTTCTAGATTCTGTATATATGTGTTAGAATATGATATTTACCATTCTCTTTTTGACTCACTTCACTCTGTATAATAGGTTCTAGGTTCATCTGCCTCATTAGAACTGACTCAAATGCATTCCTTTTTATGACTGAGTAATATTGCATTGTATAAAATGTACCACAACTTCTTTATCCATTCATCTGTCAATGGACATCTAATTTGCTTCCATGTTCTAGCTATTGTAAATAGTGCTGCAATGAACAACGGTATACATGTGTCTTTTTCAATTTTGGTTTCCTCAGGGCATATGCCTAGGAATGGGATTGCTAGGTCATATCGTTGTTTTATTCCTAGTTTTTTAAGGAATCTCCATACTGTCTTCCATAGTGGCTGTATCAATCTAATTTCCACCAACAGTGCAAGAGTGTTCCCTTTTTTCCACACCCTCTCCAGCATTTATTGTTTGTCAACATTTTGATGCTGGCCATTCTGACCGGTGTGAGGTGACCTCTTATTGCAGTTTTGATCTGCATTTCGCTAATAATAAGCAATGTTGAGCATTTTTTCATGTGTTTGTTAGCCATTTGTATATCTTCTTTGGAGAAATGTCTGTTTAGGTCTTTTTCCCACTTTTTGATTGGGTTGTTTGTTTTTCTGGCACTGAGTTGTATGAGCTGCTTGTATTTTGGAAATTAATCCTTTGTCAGTTGTTTCATTTGCTATTATTTTCTCCCATTCTGAAGGTTGTCTTTTCACCTTGCTTATAGCTTCCTTTGCTGTGCAAAAGCTTTTAAGCTTGATCAGATCCCACTTGTTTACTCTTGTTTTTATTTCCCTTACTCTAAGAGGTGGGTCATAGAGGACATAAACAGATGGAGAGATATTCCATGTTCCTGGGTAGGAAGAATCAATATTGCAAAAATAACTATACTACCAAATGCAATCTACAGAGTCAATGCGATCCCTATCAAATTACCAATGGCATTTTTCACAGAACTAGAACAAAAAATTTCACAATTCATATGGAGACATAATAGGCCCAGAATAGCCAAAGCAGTCTTGAGAAAGAAGAATGGAGCTGGAGGAATCAACCTCCTAATGAACTTTTATTCACAACAGATAATCCCAACTCCCTCTTCTCTTCTCCTTTGTTCTCCAAACTTTGCCTATAGTTCACCATAGTTTGCATGTCCTGAATTGCAAATCCTTTGCCATGATTTCACTGGCTAAACTGCTTAGCCTTTAGTTTTAAAAGTTGACATTACTTTATGTCAGAAACAGACAAATCTCTGAGGATCTAATGACCCCAGAAACCAGCTGTGGTACTGACTTCAGCCATTTGTGCTCTCCATTTCAATAAATCATATTTTTCTTTTTGACATGGTAAGTATCTTCTTGGATTAGAGCTCCCTCCTTTCATCACACTTTCCAACTTTATTCTGGATCTGTTTTAGTTTTTGTGTAGCCATCACCCTTTTGCTGAGTACTCATTTGTTTTCTGATCCTCTGGTTTTTAAGAATGGTATCCTAATAGCCTAAGTTTTTTCAGGTGGGTGCCCCTTCTGGGACCCAGAACAATTTCACATTTAAAAACCGTAATCCCTCATCATGTACATTTTAAACTAAATAGACAACATAATCAAAGAAAATTTAGAACTTCAATAGCCATTATGTGGAAATTTATACCCCACAAACCTTGTGGGGATCAAGAACTAAACTTGAAGATTTTTGGCTCAAGAAAAAAACAAAACATGGAATTTAATGCCTATTTCATTTGGTTCCTTGAGGCTTTCAAATATGTTTAGACTTCAAAATTGCCTGTTTACAAAATACTCATTCAAACTGAGGCAAATAAACAACTGAAAAAAAAAATACTAAGGCATCAGAGGCCTCTTCACCTACTTTATATTCCCACACTAACTTACTTTTTTCTCTGTTGCATCTACCTCTTCTCCTTTGTACCCTCTACATTATCATTCTAATTCTCTCACCAAACTTTCTTTTTCCCAAACACCTCCTACTTCCTCTCTCAACACATGGGCCCTGCTAAAGTTGACAGAACTCTTAATTATTTCATAAGCTGTTATGTTATCCCTTTAAATGGCCAAAGGGAAGCTAAAATTAATTTTATTAATTAAAAAAAAAAACTTTGGCAAATTCTGGTAAATATCAAAGCTATACTCTCCACTTCAAAGCCTACTCAAAACCTACAAATAGGATCCTAAACAAGATCTAGCAGAAGTCAGAAGATTCTTACCAGAATCAGCTCTTTCCAATCTCTGTCTGTAGTATACAGTTAGTTGAAAGGGGGAGATATTGTTGTTTCTTCCTTTCTGGTCCAGACCCATTGGTTATTGATTCTTTCTCTTCCAGGGATGGTTATTGCTTTATTGATTGTCTCATTGTGTCCTAAGAGGTTGGCTTCTCTTTCTACCTGCCTATAACATGCAGGTTCCTTCTTTTGGCTCTCTTTTGAAGTGACTGTGAATCTTGACAAGGTAATTAATAATCTTTTATACCCTCTTGAGGATTACTCTTGGATCCATGGAGTTATTTAATAACCAGAAATGTTTACAGTTTATCCTGGCTAAAACTCAACATGATATTGGAAATGATTTAATAACTCTGTAACCAGAAATTTGGCCAAAACAGTAGCTAATATTCAGAACTGTAAAAGGGGAGGGCAAATCCGACTCCATATTGGAGCTGTTTCTTTCACTTTAGCCTTTGTATTCTCCTGATTTTGCTACAAGTTAAAAATGTTGCCTATATCTTGAAATATACAGGATAGACAAAATCTGCATGCTCTGATTTTTAAAGATATAACACTTTTTCATAGAACAGAGAATAACACTCATCTTTCTGAAGGGTTATAGGAACATCATAACCTGACCTATGATGACAGCTACAGGAACAAAGGATTTCAACACCAAGAAGTATGCAACAACCAACCACATTCCTTTCCTTTTAGTATAAAATAAACTTGAATTCTAACTCGGGAAAGATGATACTTTGGGACACTTGTCCATCATCCTCTCCGTCTGCTGGTTTTCCAAATAAAGTCACTATTCCTTGCCTCAACAATCTGACTCTTCATTTATTGACTTGTCATGAGGCAAGTAGCAGGAGTTTGGACTTGGTACCAAAACCCGATGGAAATTTTCTGAGAAAAAAGCACTTTTCTAGAAATTATAAAAAATATTTGTAAAATTGTTACACTACATAATGTTAATATAAAAGAAAGCTGACAAATGATTACTTCTCAGCTTTAACTGGAAATTAAAGGCTTCTATGGTCTAAAAATTCTGGCATATGTGAGTAAAGCTACTAGAAATAATAAGAAAAAGAAAACCATGTGCACAAAAAGTTTATGTTTTCAGTAAAACAAGGTGCAAGGAATCAAAATGCATTTTGGTGAGAAAAGAGAAAATACCTTTTTCTTAAGAGAGGCTCGTTATTTCAGAATGAGAAAGAGAAAAAACACAGCACAAAATCTAAATGTAAAAAAGAAAGTTGTAGAAAATTTGTAGAAAAGGAATCTTTGGAAAGGAATTGCATGCATGGTCAGGGCTGGCTAAGACTGCAATGAAATTAATTGAGTGAATAAACTTCACTATTAAAGGTAAATTGGAACAAAATCAGAATCTGGTTTGTTTTCACATGGTTAAAATGACTAAGTTTTCTTGCACTACTGGTCTGCTCCTGAATAGAGATTATGAAAGGTTTTTCTTTACCTTTTGAAGTAATCTGCCTAGAAACCAAAAGTTGCATTTTATCAAAATAATTTCCCATGCTTTCAATTGTCTTCATCAGGTCTTTTGTTACTTAGAAAAACAATCCTTTGTTCAGAACCATGTAATCATCTAGGTTTGTCTTTGAAATCTATCACTTTGGTTAAACAGATAAGTAAGAATTACTTCATATCAGTCTGTATTTCAATTTACTAAAATATCCAAAACCTTTTGATATTTTTTACAAAATTTTCAAAAATCCAATCCTAAATAAAATCATTTTTGTTCTAAAAATAACTTGGAGAATTTTCAGAATGCCCCTTGATTATCTCAAAATATTTTAATAAAAAAGATATTAAACTAATTTGGCTTATTTGACATGTTAAATTACATGAGGAGCATTGTCAAATAAGGAGAAATACTAAGCCTTCTTTATGTTGTATTTGTATAGGTATAAGTGAATTGTATTTGAAGCTTTTCTATATACTTTTCTATATGATTATAAACTAGAATGGACCTGAATTATAGTTTGTTCAGGTGCCTGGCTATGACTCTCCAAACTACCATTTCAAATTTCCTCCCACCCTTCAGATTTTGAATCAGTAAGAACAAAACTTCCCTTGAATCTCCTTGGAAGGGAGTATACTAAGTCATCTCATTAAACTTCAGGGATTTGAACTTGGATACATATCTTACAGATGACATTTAGTTCTATAAAAATACTGAAAAACTTATGATTCAAACTAATGAGGAAGAGAAATACCTAACATCATGTAGACTGCCTGATAAAAACATCATGCTTTAGTTAAAAAAAAAAAATATATATATATATATATATTATATATATATATATATATATATATATATATATATATATATATATATATACATATATTATTTTTCCCTTTCTTTCCTTTATTCTGACATAGGCCTGGGAAGATTAACACCATCATCTGTATCTCCCAGGTCACTTATTAAATGAGGTAGACTTTAAGACTGCTGTATTTATCAGCAAAAACTCTCAACTGTCTATGATTCTAGACCATATGAAGGCTGACAACTGCAACTGAGTTGTCCTAAGTTTGGAATAAGAATATTAAGACTAACGAAAGACACTTCAACCAGAGTGATGCTTGGTCATGCTTATTCTGTAGGCCACATTGAAATTATTTCCTTGGGTTGGCAATTATGTAAGAAAGTTCAATGCTTCTATTTTTTTTTCTGAAATGACTGCTCATTTAATCAATAAGGAAGGTTTGAAGAAGAATATCTTTCTTTGAATTTGACGGCCCTATATAAACCAGAGTTCTAAAGAGAAATATCTCAAAATTGGCAGTCAGAAATTCAGTAAAAAAACTACAGAAAGATTACTATAAACCAGGTTTATTCCTCGAATCCTCCACTCTTATCAATTTCCTTCCACATCAAATTCATCCATCTCAATGTTACATAAGGTATGTCTGAGGCATACAAATTAACATAGAATAATTTTTATATTTTATGACATATTATTAAAATACAAGGAAATTGAAATAGTTTGGTCATTTCTTAAAATTCAATCTAACTTTCTTTTCTAAAACCTGACATGAAAAATGTATATGTCATCACATTTTCAAACTTTCTTACTACAAAAGTTATTTGTATCAGTTGTGGAAGTAAAAATTAAGAAGAATAGAGGGGGAAAAAATCTATTAAGTACTTACATATTTTTAGTATTACCTAAAATATTTTAATATTGCCTTAATATCCCCTTCAGTTCAGTTCATTCACTCAGTTGTGTCTGACTCTTTGCGACCCAATGAAATGCAGCAAGCCAGGCATCCCTGTCCATCACCAACTCCCAGAGTTTAGCCTAACTCATGTCCATTGAGTCGGTGAGGCCATCCAACCATCTCATCCTCTGTTGTCACCTTCTCCTCCTGCCCTCAGTCTTTCCCAGCATCAGGGTCTTTTCAAAGAGTCAGCTCTTCTCATCAGGTGGCCAAACTATTGGAGTTTTAGGTTTAGCATCAGTCCTTCCATGAACACCCAGGACTGATCTCCTTTAGGATGGACTGGTTGGATCTGCTTGCAGTCCAAGGGACTCTCAAGAGTCTTCTCCAACACCACAATTCAAAAGCATCAATTCTTCAGTACTCAGCTTTCTTTATAATTAACTCTCACGTCCATACATGACTACTGGAATAACCATAGCCTTGACTAGACAGACATTTGTTGACAAAGTAATGTCTCAGCTTTTTAATATGCTGTCTAGGTTGGTCATAACTTTCCTTCAAAGGAGTAAGCATCTTTTAATTTCATGGCTGCAATCACCATTTGCAGTGGTTTCCACTGTTTCCCCATCATTTGCCCTGAAGTGATGGGACCAGATGCCATGATCTTCGTTTTCTGAATGTTGAGCTTTAAGCCAACTTTTTCACTCTCCTCTTTCACTTTCATCAGGAGGCTTTTGAGTTCCTCTTCACTTTCTGCCATAAGGGTGGTGTCATCTGTATATCTGAGGTTATTGATATTTCTCCCAGCAATCTTGATTCCAGCCTGTTCTTCTTCCAGCCCAGCGTTTCTCATCATGTAAACTGCATATAATTTAAATAAGCAGGGTGACAATATGCAGCCTTGATGTACTCCTTTTCCTATTTTGAACCAGTCTGTTGTTCCATATCCAGTTGTAACTGTTGCTTCCTGACCTGCATATAGGTTTCTCAAGAGGCAGGTCGGGTGGTCTGGTATTCCCATCTCTTTCAGAATTTTCCAGTTTATAGTGATCCACACAGTCAAAGGCTTTGGCATAGTCAATAAAGCAGAAATAGATGTTTTTCTGGAACTCTCTTACTTTTTCCATGATCCAGTGGATGTTGGCAATTTGGTCTCTGGTTCCTCTGCCTTTTCTAAAACCAGCTTGAACATCAGGAAGTTCACGGTTCACGTATTGCTGAAGCCTGGCTTGGAGAATTTTGAGCATTACTCTACTAGCGTGTGAGATGAGTGCAAATGTGTGGTAGTTTGAGCATCCTTTGGCATTGCCTTTCTTTGGGATTGGAATGAAGACTGACCTTTTCAGTCCTGTGGCCTCTGCTGAGTTTTCCAAATTTGCTGACATATTGAGTGCAGCACTTTCACAGCATCATCTTTCAGGATTTGAAATAGCTCAACTGGAATTCCATCACCTCCACTAGCTTTGTTCGGAGTAATGCTTTCTAAGGCCCACTTGACTTCACATTCCAGGATGTCTGGCTCTAGGTGAGTGATCACACAATTATCTTGGTCATGAAGACGTTTTTTGTACAGTTCTTCTGTGTATTCTTGCCACCTCTTCTTAATATCTTCTGCTTCTGTTAGGTCCATACCATTTCTGTCCTTTATCGACCCCATCTTTGCATGAAATGTTCCCTTGGTATCTCTAATATCTTGAACAGATCTCTAGTCTTTCCCATTCTGTTGTTTTCCTCTATTTCTTTGCATTGATCACTGAGGAAGGCTTTCTTATCTCTCCTTGCTATTCTTTGGAACTCTGCGTTCAGATGAGGTAAATAAATTTACCTGAAGTCAAATAGTCAAAGTTTCAGTTTTAGATTCAATCTCTGCTTTTCTTCTGTTTCTTAATTCACTAGACGCCTGCCTCAGGGAACAGTGACAATATCATTTATTTAGCACCAACTGGTATTGTGCCCAAATCTCTTGTAGCAAAACCATAACATTTTGCACTAACAAAGCACACCTGAGTGATCTATCACTGTTGTTGATTCTATACAGGAGCCTTCATAGAAGTAAAGCGAGTAATTTTCTTAATATCCCCAATAATTTTTCAGAGAAAATAAGTTCACTGGCTGTTTTCTTTTTCATTTCATTAAGTGAATTGATCAGTATCTTTCAACTTATAATGGGACTCCATCATTACCTATATTATTGAATGAAAAATTAGCATATTTTCTCTACACGAAAAAATTCTGTTTATATCATACACCAATAATTATAAACCTCATAAATGAAACAAGTATGAATAAAACTAAACAAAACCTATTATAGAATTCCTTTTCTGAGTATGACTCAGAATTGGTGTGTAGTCATTCTTATCTTCCTGTATCAGTGAAATACTTACGCAGGAAAGATAAAGATTCATAACAACAATCCAAGGCACTGCAGCACCCTGAAGCAAGTTTCCCTCACCCCAAGTATAATTATGTTCATTATTATTTTCTCAATATGACAATTTTGTTCTATGCTAATTTTTTGAAATTATACTCCACTCATTTTGATAGACTAAACTATGTTGATCAAAATAAGAAAAAGAATACTACATCTACCAAGTATGTGTGATAAATCAAGGTTTATAGAGTTTATTAGAAATTGCTTCCATAATGCTACAGTCATATTTCAAAGCACAAACAAAATTCTTATTCAATTGACTAATTGATGATCAGGAAGTTTGAAGGTTATTTTGTATTTCACTGGCATCCTCTATCTGAGTCTCCTATCTCCAAATAAATTTTCTTATTTTGAGTCTTAATGACTTTTTATACATGAGGCCTTTCTGAAAAAGTGAATAGCTTTAAGGGTTAGTGAAACAACAAGAGTTTTAGAAATACAGAGTCACTCTGCTAGTTTACTATAGCAAGAATTTGAATTTTCATCTCGAGTCATTTATCTAGCTATGCTATTAGACTACACTAAGTAGTAAACATTACCAATATATTATTCTAAAAGTATGATCTTGTAGGGCAATGAAATTATGGTTCTGTCTTCTATTTTTAGGCTGTGTGTTCCTGTAGCTGTCTTCAACTCCAAAATATAGACTGCTTAGAAGGCAATTAAAAAGGAAAACAAGCGTGTGAATATCCTGTCATAGGCTTTCAAGTTCAAATTGTTAAATATTAGTCATTATATCATTTCATACCTAAAACACATACACACACAACACATACACAATTTCACAGAAACAGAGCAACACATTTAAATAATTATTATAATGATTAAAACAATTTAATTGAAAACAATAAATTATAAACAATTTATAATCATTATAATTATTTAAATGTGTTGATGTATGTCTGTGAAATTGTGTATGTGTTTCAATGCGTGAGTGTATGTTTTAGGTAATAAACCTATATTATAATGCACATACTCCTTGGTATTGCTCTTTTGCTTAATAGTGTATTATGTATCAGGTATTACATATATCGGGTTTCCTAGGTGACGCTAGTGGTAAGAACCCACCTGCCAATGCAGGAGATGTAAGAGATTAGGATTCAGTCCCTGAGTCAGGAAGATGCCCTGGACGAGGGCATGGAAACCCACTCCAGTATTCTTGCCAAGAAAATCTCATGGACAGAGAAGCCAGGCAGGCTACAGTCCACAAAGTTGCAAAGAGTTGGGCATGACTGAAGCGACTTAGCACGGATGATGTCACTAAATATTCTGCTGCAAACATTTTGATGCCCACACAGCATTCCATTATGTACCAATGATGGCTCTTGCATGCAAATCATTTGAAGGACAACTTAAAAAATACATGTTTTCAGCATACTAAATGGGAGAAAATAATTTCAAATGATATGAATAAGGGATTAATATCCAAAATATACAAACAGCTTATACAACTCAATATCAAAAAAATAAAACTTAAAAATGGGCAGAAGACCTGAATAGGCATTTCTCTAAAAAATGACATACATATGACTAGCAGGCACATAAAAATATGCTCCATATCACTAACCATCAGGGAAATGCAAATCAAAACTACAGTGAGATATCACCTTAGACCAGTTAGAATGCCTATAATCAAAATGAACACAAATAACAAATCCTGACAAGGATGTGGAGAAAAAGGAACCTTAGCATATTTGTGGGAATGTAAACTAGTGCATCTACAATAGAATACAATACAGAGGTTCCTCAAACAACTAAAAATAGAACTACCATAGATTCAGCAATTCCAATCTTGAGTATATGCCAAAGAAAATAAAAACAGTAATTCAAAAAATATATGCACCCCAATGTTCATAGAAAATTGTTTATAAAAGTCAAGATACAAAAATGCCCAAAATGCCTATCAACAGATGAATGGATAAAGATTATGTGGCACATATATATGTAAATGTACACACAATAGAATACTACTAAGCCATAAAAATGGATTAGTATCATCTTCTACCACATGGATCTAGAGGTGTCAGAGAAAGATAAATGTTGTATATTATCATTTTATATATAATCTGAAAAATATGGAATAAATATGAGAAAAGAGAGGGCTTCCCAGGAGGTGCTAGTGGTAAAGAACCTGCTGCCAATGCAGGAGACAAAAGAGACATGGTTTGATCCCTGAGTCAGGAAGATCCCCTGGAGGATGGCACAGCAACACACTCCAGCATTCTTGCTTGGAGAATCCCATGGACAGAGGAAGCTCATGGGCTATGGTCCATAGGGTCACAAAGAATCGGATACGAGTGAGGCAAATTAGTACATACACACATAAGAAAACAGAAACAGATTCACAGATATAGTAAGCAAACTAATGGTTAACAATGGGGAGAGAGAAGCAGGGAGGGGGAGAGATAAGAGTAGGGAATTAAGAGGTACAAACTACTATGTATAAAATAAATAAGCTACCAGGTTATATTGTTCAGTATGTGAAACATAGCCAATATTTTATAATAACTTTAAATGGAGTAAAAGCTATAAAAATACTGAATCACTATATGAACAGTTGAAATTAATTAAATATTATAAATCAACTGTATGTCAACAAATACACAGAGAGTAAGTTAGGATCAACCATCAGAAATGTTGATTATTTAGTTTGAATGAAGTAGGAAAATCTGTAGTTTTATCAAGCTCCTCAATAGATTCTAATGAAAAAGAGTCTTGGGAACTACTGGTATAATTGTACTGATGTGTTTTAAAATCAATCATTTATTTTCAGACATTTAACCTCTTCACTTTTTCAAAATTGTAAACTGTAATCTTTTTTACATATTGCTATTTTCCAGAGTTCATTTCTTCAAGTAGAACGGCTACAATGTTTACTAGATGTTGCTAAATTTACTGATTTTCTTTTGCAATATTGTACTCTGTGAGTATACCAGGTGTACTCACAGAGATCAAATAAATTTAAGTGTATACTAATTACATCCAAGGTATATTTCAGAGAATCCAAGGTATATTTCAGAGAATTTTTATTTCTCTGAATTTTAGGGCATAAGATTATAATTTTACTTTTTTATTAGTCTGATAGTTGGCAAAGTTTCAGTTCTTACAGCAAAAAGAACATTCTAAGATGACTTAAGACCTTTCAACATCACAGTAATCCAAGTCTATGCACCAACCACAAATGATAAAGAATTGGAAGTTGACTGGTTCTATGAAGACCTACAAGATCTTCTAGAACTAACACCAAAAAAAAAAAAAAAAAGATGTCCTTTACATCATAGGGGACTGGAATGCAAAAGGAAGAAGTCAAGGCATATCTAGAATAACAGGCAAGTTTGGCCTTGGAGTACAAAATGAAGCAGGGCTAATAGAATTTTGCCAAGAGAAGGCACTGGTCATAGCAAACACCCTTTTCCAACAACACAAGAGACAACTCTATACATGGATATCACCATGTCATGTATATAAACAGTCAGTACTGAAATCAGATTGATTATATTCTTTGTAACCAAAGATGGAGAAGCTCTACACAGACAGCAAAAACAAGACTTGGAGATGACTGTGGCTCAGATTATGAGCTTCTTATGGCAAATCCCAGGCTTAAATTGAAGAAAGTAGGGAAAACTACTAGGCCATTCAGGCATGACCTAAATTAAATCCTTTATGATTATACATAAGGTGACAAATAGATTCAAGGTACTAGATCTGGTAGAGTGCCCAAAGAACTATGGACAGAAGTTTGTAACACTGTACAGGAGCCTATGACCAAAACCATTCCAAAGAAAAAGAAACACAAGAAGGAAAAGTGGTTGTCTGAGGAAGCCTTACAAATAGTTGAGAAGAGAGTGAAAGGCAAAGAAGAAAGGGGAAGATATACCCAACTGAATGCAGAGTTCCAGAGAATGGGCAAGGAAATATAGGAAGGTCTTCTTAAATGAACAATGCAAAGATGTAGAGAAAAACAATAAAATGGGAAAGACTAGAGATCTCATCAAGAAAATTGGAGAAATCAAGGGGACAATTCATGCAAGGATGGGCACGATAAAGGACAGAAATGATAAGGACCTAACAGAAGCAGAAGAGATTAAGAAGAGGTGGCAAGAAAACACAGAAGTATACAAAACAGGTCTTAATGACCTGGAAAACCATGATGGTGTTTTCACTTACCTAGAGACAGATATCCTGGAGTGTGAGGTTAAGTGGACCTTAAGGAAGTGTATTAGTAGCCAAGTTGTGTCCAACTCTTTCCAACACTATGGACTGTAGCCCGCCAGGCCTCTCTGACTATGAAATTCTTCAGACAAGAATATCGGAGTCGGTAGCCACTCCCCTCTCTGAGGGATCTTCCTGACCCAAGGATAGAACCTGGGTCTCCTGCATTGGAGGCAGATTCCTTACAATATGAGCCAACAAGGAAGCTCAGGCCTCAGGAAGCATTACTACAATAAGAACAAAGCTAGAAGTGATGGAATTGCAGCTGAGCTCTTTAAAAATCTAAAGGATGATGCTATTAAAGTGCTACACTCAACATGCCAGCAAATTTGGAAAACTCAGCAATGGCCTCAGGACTGGAAAAGGTCAGTTTTCATTTTAATACCAAAGAAGCTGCTGCTGCTGCTGCTAAGTCGCTTCAGTCGTGTCCGACTCTGTGCGACCCCGTAGACGGCAGCCCACCAGGCTCCCCAGTCCCTGGGATTCTCCAGGCAAGAACACTGGAGTGGGTTGCCATTTCCCTCTCCAATGCATAAAAGTGAAAAGTGAAAGTGAAGTCACTCAGTTGTCCGACTCTTAGCGACCCCATGGACTGTGGCCCACCAGGGTCCTCCGTCCATGGGATTTTCCAGGCAAGAGTACTGGAGTGGGATGCCATTGCCTTCTCCAATACCAAAGAAGAGCAGTGCCAAAGAATGTTCAAACTATCATGCAATTGCACATGTTAGCAAGGTCATTATGCTCAAAATCCTTCAGGCCAATCTTCAGCAGTATGTGAACCAAGAAATTCCAGATGTACAAGCTGGATTTTGAAAAGGCAAGTGAACCAGAGATCAAACTGCTAACATTTGTTGGATCATACAGAAAGCAAGGGGATTCCAGGAAAACATCTACTTCTTCTTCACTGACTATGCAAAAGTCTTTGACTGTGTGGATCACAACAAACTGTGGAAAATTGTTAAAGAGAGAGGAATATCAGAACACTTTATCTGTCTCCTAAGAAACCTGTATACAAGTGAAGAAGCAACAGTTAGACCCAGACATGGAACAATTGACTAGTTCAATGTTGGGAAAGGAGTACAACAGCCTGGACATTGACACCCTACTTATTTAACTTCTATGCAGAGTATATTATGTGAAATGCTGGGCTGGATGAACCACAAGCTGGAAATAAGATTGCCAGGAGAAATACAATATCAACAAACTCAGATATGCAGATGATACCACTCTCAAGGCAGACAGTGAAGAGGAACTAAAGAGCCTCTCGATGAGGGTTAAATGAGAGTGAAAAGCTGGCTCCAAACTCACCATTAAAAACAACAACAACAACAACTAAGACTGTAGCATCTGGTCCCATCAATTCATGGGCAAATAGAAGGGGAAAAAGTGGAAGCAGTGACAGATTTTATTTTCTTAAGCTCCAAAATCACTGTGGACAGTGAAAGTAAATGATGCTTGCTCCTTAGAAGGAAAGTTATAACAAACCTACACAGCATATTAAAAAGCAGAGACATCACTTTGCTGAAAATGGTCTGTATAGTCAAAGCTATGGTTTTTCCAGTACTCACACATGGATGTAAGATCTGGACCATAAAGAAGGCTGAGTGCCAAAGAATTTATGCTTTTGAATTATGGTGCTGGAAAGACTCTTGAGAGTCCCTTGGACTGCAAGGAGATCAAATGAGTCAATCCTAAATGAAATCAACCCTGAATATTCACTGGAAGGACTGATTTTGAAGTTGAAGCTCCAATACTTTGGCCACTTGATGCAAAGAGTTGATTTATTGCAAAAGACCCTGATGCTTGGAAAGACTGAAGGCAAAAGGAGAAGGGGGTGGCCCAGGATGAGATGGCTAGAGAGCATCACTGACTTAGTGGACATGAATTTTGGCAAATTCCAGCAGATAATGAAGGACAGAAGAGTCTGGCATCTGCAGTCCACAGGGTTGCAAAGAATCAGACACAACTTAGTGACTGAACAACAAAAATAAGACGATTCACCGTTTTTTGTTTTTTTTTTCCTTTTCATCATCTGTTTTTCTATCATGTAAAATCTCCATAAAGGCAGGAGTTTCTGACTCTATTATTTACTATTGTATCTCCAACACCACAAATAATTTCCAATACATATAAGCATTCAAAAATATGTGTTTAAACTAATTAATGCATAATTTTTTCATATATCCAGTGAATATATCTAAGAAATATGGGTGATCATTTTTTGGATTGCTCATCAGACTTTCTTCTATCCCATATTTAATGAATTGTGAAAAGCACTGTTTCATTTGCTTCACACAACAGATTTTGTCCTTCACGCTGATTTCACCATCTCTACTTCATTTTTTTTAGTCTCCTAAGGATTTTGTGAGCAAATTCTCAGCCTCTGATTCCAACACTCATCCCACTCAACAGAATGAATTGTCTAATCTCTCAATGTGCCTGCAACTTCCCATCCAACTCTTATTACCAGCACCTTTCCCATTCACGGGTGGTGGTATTCAGTCCTGTCCAACTCTTTGTGACCCCATGGATTGTAGTCTCCCAATCTCCTCTCTCCATGGGATTTACCAGGCAAGAATACTGGAGTGGGTTAACATTTCCTACTCCACGGTATCTTCTCAAACCAGGGATGGATCCTGAGTCTCTTACATCTCCTACATTGGCAGGCAGATTCTTTACCACTGTGCCACCTGGGAGGCCGATCCAGACACAGTATACTCACTTCAAATTTATCACTGGAGAATTGATGACTTATTTATCTGTCTTCAAGTTTATTGAACTTTTCTTCTGTCACACTCAAATTTCTCAGTAGCCAGTTAGTAATATGTTTCACTTTAATTATTGAGTCAGTATTCAACTTAAAATACCTGAAGGTCTTGTTAGTGTTTGTTTTAGGCTATTTTAGGGTAGAATAGAGTAGGTCTTATTTTGGGGCATGGATTTTATTCCTATGACTCAACCATTCTAGCATCAAATGCAGGAAGGGACTTCCTTGGTGGTACAATGTTAAAGAATCTGCCTTCCAAGACAGGGGGACACATGTTCAATCCCTTATCAGGAACATGCCAAGAGGCAACTAATCCAACACTCTGCAACTATTGAGCTTACGTGCTCTGGAGCTTGCATGCTCTGGAGCCCATGTGCCAAAACTGCAGAAGCCCATGCACCACAACGAATGCCCAGCACAACACACACACACACACATATATATATATATTTATATATATATGAATATGAATGTGATATGAATCATATATGCTGGATATATATATATATATATATATATATATATATATATATAGTTAATGTCCACAGACTAATTGATCCCTAGTATTTCTTCCTATTTTTAAACTCTATAGCATTTATTCTATTTTAGAATTACTATAGTCTCACCCTGCAAAGATATAACACGGCCCTCACCCAATTTTTCATAATGAACCATGCACTGAATCTGAGGTCTCCTCTCTGTACAATCACCTTTTCTCCTGTGCTCAAGTCCCACTGACTAGAACTGCAGTTTCTGCTTTCTCAGTTCAATGAAACCATTTTGCTCTTCTTAGTCCTCAGTTTACTACTCTGTGATTCAGAAACTGTCCTTATACATAGAGCTAGAGGTACCATGGGGCTCACTGCTTGAATTTACATTTGTCAGAAATAACACTCTTATATTCCATATACTCTACTTTCTGAAAACAGTTGCTTCATGTTTTCTGTCCAGTTTTATGGTTATCTAAAGTGGAATTAATAGTCTGGCACTCATTACTAGGTCATAATCATAAGTAAAATACTCAAAGCAGTTTGGTACTATTACTCATTTTTATTTAAGCATTTAACTTTGTGGACCATAATTATCTGTCAACATTTGCTAAAATAGTGTGTGTGTGTGTGGGGGGGGGCAGTCTGAAGGGAATGTAATATAAGCAAGCTGAAAAATCCTCTAAGATGGCATTTAAGATTTTTAAACTATGCACATAAACACTTTAGTATCTCAATGAATTTCCTTTGCTGCAATCATAAAATCCCATAGTTAGCCAATTAATATTTCATATAGCTCAATGACTGAGGTACATAATTTGCTGATGGAGCAGCATAGATCATTATAACAGCTTGTTTTTCAAATCAGATCCTCTGAAATTACCTATTGATTATTCAACAGTACAGTTTAACAAATAAGATTCTCTTGTTCCTTTTTGCATATTTTGCTGTTTCAGTAAACTGTTTAATCATTATGCTTGCCAAGTTTTACTGACTAAGCTCTATACTTTAGCTCTTGGTTTTACATATTTTATTGCTCACATTACATATTTCAGAGAATTCTCTCATGTACATTCTAAATTGTTGACAATATCATATACATTACCAATTATGAGGGTCAAGTTATCTATTGGAATTTGCTTATTTGCATAATTTGTTAAGTGAGCTACATATTTAATCAGTCTCACATTTGAAAAATAATGTATCATATAATATTTTATTGATAAGCTCATTGACATAGAATAGTAATCTTCCTTTCATGACTTTTATTTTTGTACCTTAATATTGACTTGCTTGAATTCATTTTGAAAGATAACTTCCTTCATGATTTAACTGTAATAAAGTAAAAGTGGTAGAGAAGCTACTGATCCAGAAATAAGTTCAAACATGAAATTCTAAAAGCCGTGTACAGGCTCTCAATTTATATTTTAATGTTTAGTGAAAATGCTATGCATTCTGTAGAAAATATGTCTTTAGTTCATTTTATATATAGGAAAAGGGAGAAGACAATGGCACCCCACTCCAGTACTCTTGCTTGGAAAATCCCATGGACGGAGGAGCCTGGTAGGCTGCAGTCCACAGGGTCACTAAGAGTTGGACACAACTGAGCGCCTTTACTTTCACTTTTCACTTTCATGCATCGGAGAAGGAAATGGCAACCCACTCCAGTGTTCTTGCCTAGAGAACCCCAGGGACGGGAGAGCCTGGTGGGTTGCCGTCTATGGGGTTGCACAGAGTCGGACATGACTGAAGCGACTTAGCAGCAGCAGCATACAGGAAAAAATCTGTTTATAAACAGTATTAGTTTGTTGGAGCTACCCTAACAAAGCTCCATAGACATAGAGTGTTAAAAAACAAATTTATTTTCTCATAGTTCTAGAATCTAGAGATCTAAGATGAGTGTTGCCATAGAACCTACATGTCTAAGATGGTGTTTGGTTTCTTCTGAGATCTGTCTCCTTAGGTTTCTTATTTTTTTTATTCAGTTAAAATCAACATATAATATTATATTATTTTCAAGTGTACAAGTGACTCGATATTTTATATGTTCTGAAATGATGACCAGGATAAGTCTAGTTACCTTCCGCCACCATGAACAGTTATTATAATATTATTGACTGTATTTTTATATTATACATTACATACACATGGATTTTTCATTTACATTATAACTAAAATACCATGTATTCCCCTTGACCTACTTCAACCATAATCCCAGAGCCCTCTCCATGCAACATCCCCATGCAAGCACCGGCTTGTTCTCTGTATCAGTGAGTCTGCTTCTCTTTCTTTCATTTGTTTTTTAGATTCTACATATAAGAGAATTCATATGGCTTTTGTCTTTGACATATTTGACTTAGAATATCCTCAAGGTTCATTTATGCTATCATAAATGGCATTTCATTCTTTTTATGGCTAATATTCCATTGTATATGCATATATCACTATATCATCCATTCACCTATCATCTATCACGTCGGCTGCTTCCATACTTGGCAATTGTAATAGTTCTGCAATAAACATACATGTGCCTATGTTTATTCTAGAACTATTACAATTCTACACTGTTTCCACTTAGTGTTTTTGTTTCCTTTGGATACATACTCAGCAGTTGAATTGCTGAATTGTAGCAAAGTTCTATTCTTAGATTTTTGAGAAACCTCCATATTGTTTTCTATACTAGCTACACCAATTTACAAACAGTGCATGAGAGTTCCCTTTTCTGCACATTTTTTCCAACACTTGTTTTATATTTACTTTCTGATAAAACAGGCATTCTGACTGGTGTGAGGTGATATATCTTTGTGATTTTGATAGGCATTTCCCTAATGATTAATGAAGTTGAGCATCTTTTTTATGTGGATGCTGGTTCTGTGTCTCCTCTGGGAAAATGTTTACATTTTCTGCCCATCTTTTAAGTGAGTTATTTGCCTTTTTGATATTAAATTGAATGAGTTATTTATACATCTTAGATATCAACCCCGTATTGGAGCCGTCATTGGCAAAAATCTTCTCCCATTCAGTATGTTGCTTTTTGTTTTGTCACTGGCTTCCTTCACTGTGCAAAAGCATCTTAGTATGATATCATCCTATTTATTTTTCCTTGAAGAGACATTTTTTAAGAAATACTGTTAAGATATATATTTAAGATAACACTGCCTATGCATTCTTCTAGGAGTTTTATGGTTTCGGGTCTTATCTTTAATCCACTTTGAATTTATTTTTTATATGATATGAGAACGTTTTCTAGTTTGATTCTTTTTCGTGTACCTGTGCAGTTTTCCTACCAACATTTATTGAACAGACTTTTTCCCACTGTGCATTCTGTTTCTTTGTAGATTAATTGAACACATAAGTGTGGGTTCAGTTCTGAGCTCTTTATTCTGTGCCATTAATCTATGAGACTTTTTGTGACCACCATACTGTTTTGATTACTATGCCTTTATAGTACAGTTTGAAATCAATTTGAAATCCAGGTTGGTTCTTCTTTCTTAAGATTGCTTTGGCTATTCAGAGTCTCTCCTGGTTCCATACAAATTTTAGGATGATTTGTTCTAGTTCTGTGAAAAATGTTATCAATATTTTAAGTGATTGTGTTGAATCTGCAGTGGTATTTCTTTGGATGGTATGGATATTTTAACAATATTAATTCTTCCAATCCATTAGCATGGTATAATTTTCCATATATTCAAACCATCTTCAATTTCCTTCTTCAAGATCTTATAGTTTGAAAGTATAGGGTTTTCACCTTCTTAGTTAAATGTATATCTAGGTATTTTATTCTTTTTTATGAAATTGTAAATGGGATTGTTTTCTTCATTTCCCTTTCTCATAGTTCCTTATTAATGTATACATTTTTTTGTATATTGATTTTATATCCTGAAATTTTACTGAATACATTTACTAGTTCAAACATTTTTGGTGGCAACTGGAATTTTCATATGTACAAATAGTGACAGTTTTATTTCTCCTTTTCAATCTGGATGCCATTTATATCTCTTTTCTTGTATACTTGGTGTGGTACAGACTTCTAATACTATCTCAAATAAAAATGGTGAGGATGGGCATCCTTGTCTTGTTTCTCATCTTAGAGCAATAGCTTTCAGCTTTCACAATCGAATATTATGTTAGCTGTGGGTTTGTCATATATGGCCTTTATTATATTGAGGTATACTTCCTCTTCCTCTACACCCACTTTATTGAGAGTTTTAATCAAAAATGGATGTTCAATTTTGTTAAAATGTTTTCTAAATCTATTGAGATGATCATATAATCTTTGTCTTTTGTTTTGTTAACATGGTGTATCATGTTGATTGATTTGCAGATGATTCATTCTGACTTGCTACTCAAGTAAATCCCACTTGGTTACAGTATATGAGCATTTTTTTTTTTTTTTTTAGCTATTTAAAGTGTTGCTGACTTCAGTTTTTTAATATTTTGTTGAGGATTTTGCATTTATGTTTACAGGGAGATTGGCCTGTGATTTTCTTTTTCATAGTGTTTTTCTGGTTTTGATATCAGGGTCATTGATGGTGGCTTCCTAATGAGTTTGAAAGCATCATCCCTGCTTTACCATTTTGAAGAGTTTGAGAAGAATAAGTTTAGTAGAATTCACCAGTGAAGCCCTCTGGTCTTATACTTTTGTCTGGGGGAGTTGTTGTATTACAGATTAAATTTCATTAGTGATTGATCTGTTAAGATTTTCTATTTCATCCAGATTTAGTCTTGGAAGACTGTTCCTAGACCATTTCGTCAAGGTTTTCCAATTTGCAGGCATACAAGTTTTCCTAGTAATCTCTTATGATCTTTATGTTTTTCTGGTGTTGCTTAAAACTTCATTTCTGATTTCATTTATTTGGGTCCTTTCTTGATCCTTTTTTTGGGTAAATCTTGGCTAAATTTTTTCTCAAATTTTTTAAACTTTTCAAAGAATCATCCCTTTGTTTCAATGATCTTTTCTTTTTTCTCTATCTCATCTATTTTCATTCCGATTTTTATTATTTTCTTCCTTCTACTATTACAGAGCTTTGTCCTTCCCTCTCTTTCTAGTTCCATTAAATGTCGAATTAGATTGTTTGAGATTTTTCTTGTTTCCTGACGTAGGCCTATATCACTGTGAATTTCCCTCTTAGAACCCGTTTTGCTGTATTCTATATATTTTGACCACCTGATTTGAAGGGCCAACTCACTGGAAATACCTTGATGCTGGGAAAGATTGAAGGCAAAAGGAGAAGTGGGTGGCAGAGGATGAGATGGTTAGATAGCATCACTGACTCAGTGGACATGAATTTGAACAAACTCCAAGAGATAGAGGAGGACAATGGAGCGTGACATGCAATAGACCATGGGGTCACAGGGAGTTGGATGTAACTTTGCCACTGAACAACAACAAAATATTTGGGAACCTTTTGTTTCCATTTTAAATGGTCTAAAGGCATTTTTAAAATTTCCTCTTTGATTTCTTTATTGGCCCATTGGTTGTTAAGTAGTGTGCTGTTTAGCCTACTCATCTGTGTTTTTTTCTAGTTTTCTTCTTGTAATCTATTTCTAGTTACATATCATCGTGGTCAGAAAAGATGCCTGATATGATTTAAGTCTTCTTAAGAGTATATACAGTCTTGTTTTGTGGCCTTACATGTGATACATCTTCACCAATTTTCCATATACACTTGAAAATAATATGTATTCTTCAGTTTTTGGAGAGAATATTCCAGATATATCTAACAAGTCTAACGTAAGGACAATATTCCCTTGTTGATTTTCTATCTGAAAGATCTAGCCACTGATTAATATGAAGCATTAAAGTCCCTTACAATTATTGTATTGATGTTTATTTCTCCCTTTATTTTTGTTAATACTTACTTTATACACTTAGATCCTCCTATGTTTGGTGCATAAATGTTTATACGTGTCATATACTCTTGTTTCATTGACCCCTTCAGCATAATGTAACACCTACCTTGGGCATCCTTGGTGGCCCAATGAAGAAGAATCCATCTGCCAGTGCAGGAGATGCAGGTTTGATCCTTGGGTCAAGATCCCCTGGAAAGGAAAATGGCAACCCAGCCCAGGATTCTTGCCTGGGAAATCCCATAGACAGAGGAGCCTGGCAGCCGACAGTCCATGGGCTGGTAAAGAGTTAGACACAACTTAGTGACTAAATTACAAAAACAACACCACCTATCTGTCTATTTCACTCTTTATTTTAAAGTCTATTTGTTCTGATATATGTATAGCTATACCCGTGCTTTTGTTTTTTGTGTTTTTTGTTTGTTTCCATTTGCATGGAATATATTTTCCCATCGCTTAACTTTTAGTTTGTGAATGTGCTCACTTTTAAAGTGAGTCTCTTATGAAAGTGAAAGAGAAGTCACTCAGTCGTGTCCGACTCTTTGTGACCACATGGACTGTAGCCTACCAGGCTCCTTCATCCATGGGATTTTCCAGGCAAAAGTGCTGGAGTGGGCTGCGATTAGAGAGACATATATAGCAGTATCTTGTTTTTTAATCCATTCAGCCACCCAAGCCTTTGATTTGAGAGATTAGTCAATTTATCTTTAAATAAATATTGATAGGTTTAAACTTATTTCCATTTTGTTACATGGTTGCTACTGCTTTTGTATTTCTTCTCTATTTCTTTATTTTTTTTTCTTTTGCTTCTGTGGTTCTATTGACTTCTCTAATTTATGTTTAGGTTCCTACCTCATTTTATATATTTAATATAAAGTCTTTCCCTGTGGTTACTGTGAGTTCACACATAATATCCTATGCATATAACATTCGTTATAATTTGCAAGTAACCTAATTTTGAGCACACTTCAAAGCATTATATTGTTGCTCATTGCCCCTCTCTGATATTTTATGGTTTTGATGACACATTTTACATCTTTTATTTATCTTTTAACTAGTTATTACATTTTTAATTAATTTTACTACTTTGGTTTTTTAGTCTTTGTACTTGCTTTATAAGTGCCTAATATACAACCTTTATTATTCATTTACTTTTTCTGGTGAGGTTTTCCTTTTTTTAACTTTTCTATGTTTTCTGCTGTTCTCCTTCCGGTTTTGAGAATTGATTGAAATGCAGTGTTGTATAAGTTTAAGGAGTACAGCATAATATTTTGGCTTACACACATCATGAAATAAGTACCATAAAAAGTTTAATGAATATCCATTATCTTGCATAGGTATAAAATAAAAGAAAAAGAAAAGGTATTTGCCTTGTGATGAGAACTCTTAGAATTTACTCTGAACAACTTTAACATGCAAGACATAGCAGTGCTAATCACGTTAATTATGTTGTACATTACATCCCTAGTACTTACTTACAACTGAAATTTTGTACCTTCATCTAATTCCCCATCTCCTACTCACTGCTTCTAATAACCACACATCTGATCTTCCCCTGCTATCAGAACCAGGCACTTTGTAACAAGCATCACCTCTGTGGGCTGCATGCATCTGCTGGCTGTGTTATGGCCAGGGTTGCTACGTGGGGAAGCCAGAGTTTGGGACAACTGCCTGGCAGAGTTGTGGCCTGGTCTTCGTGCGGGGTGGACAGAGCTCAGGGCACTCACCAGACCCAGTTATGGGTCAACTACTATGTGGGGATGGTGAGGCTCAAGGCACTTGCTGACCCCGTTGTGGCCCTCCATTGTATGGGAAGGTACGACTTAGGACATTTATCTACCTCAGTTCTGTGCCAGGTGCCACCTGACTAATTCTTGACATGTTCCTGCTACTAAGGGTGTGCTGAAGCCTGTCACTATTCCAAGGAGGTAAATCTCATTTAACATCTAGCTTCAGGCTGATTAGATGCCACACCTTCAGGCAGCATCTTTTAAAATATGAAGATATACACAGTTGTGTGCAGCTTATCTGTGCCTGTGTACTGCCTTAAGTCCAGAAGCAGAATGCTGCAACTACTAGAACAGTGTTGTTTAGCCAGTTCTAAGGTTCTTTTCAAAGGGAACTGATCCATATGTTGGAATATATTGTTGTATCCATGAGAGGAAGTAAATTCAGACTCTTCCTACACCACAAGCTTGCACCTTCCTTCCTTGGCTTTCAGATGGCTGCATTTTCTTTGTAGCCACATGGTCTTTCCCAACTGCCCATTTTCTGTGCTTCAGCTGTACCATATGCCTACTTCTAGTACAGTATTTACTACACTATAATTTCCTTGGACAAGAGCCGTCCTTATTTGTTCCTCTACATCGATTGCCAAGATCCAGCACTTGGTACATTGTTTTTACTCAAATTTTCTAAAGAATAAATGAATTAATTACTTAATTTTTATATTTTATAATTAAAATATGAATTAACCATCTTGCTCCTCACAAAACAACTTTTCTCCACTCTTGTTATATTAAAGACATACTCCTTACCACTTAGAACAGAAAATATGGGAAATTTTCATTTTTCTTCTTTAGCTCTCCGCTCCCTCCATTCAAACAAAATGACAATTTTACTTTCTCATGATCCTCTTCCTTTTAAATTTATTCCACTTCTTTAGAGCTGTATCACTGGGTACCCATCATATCATGTTAAAATAAATTTGACTGTCATGATCTTCAGGCTATTTTATATACTTTTAGACCTATCACAAATAGTGTGATACAAATCCTCCTCAAGTTCTCTACCTCCTCACTCAACATGTTTTCAAATGCTGATCTCTGCCTCTCAATCTCTATTTTACTAAATGTTAATAAATCAGCTTAATTACTATATTCACGGAACATTATTTTTTTTATTTTTAGCTTTATATGTTCAATTTAATCTCCTCTCCTAATCTGAAATACCATAGTTCTCTACTTTATCATCATAAATATTTTAGTTTAGTTCAAGTGCTGTTTTTCCCTTTTCCTTATTTCCTTATTATACTTGTCCTTCCCCTTACAATGTTATAATGTCTTAAGAAGAGAATATCCAGCATTTTTATCTGTCTATCCACTGCAATGTCTAGCATTTTTCCTTACACATAGTAAGGTCTGAACAACATTACTCAAGTATAAAAATGGGAATGTTTGGCTTATATTCGACACACATATCTGCTTGTAAGAAAAAGGAGCAAATCAGCAGCCATTTTTCTGGTAACTTCAATCTACTGAGCTATAAATATTTCTTGACTTCATTTAAATAAAAACTTTTCAGTTCATGCCATGCTGACATGTATATTTTTTAACATGCAAAATGTTGTCAAATAAATAATTAGTTAACAAATTTAAAATTGGTAGGTTTCACTTAATTTCCATAATCTTTTGAAAATTGAGTGGCAAATCTGGTATTAAGTATTTTTATACAGCCAAAATTTGCTGGTGGTGACTGGCATTTTACCTATTTAGCTGAGACTTCTGTGTTTGAACTTGTTAGATTTTCAAATGGCAAGTTATGTAAATATTTACCTAATTTAACAGGTTATTTATTTGTGCAGGGGTGGGGTCTGGCCTGTGTAAACATTTAATTGTGACTTTTCTTCTGTATTCCTGATCTCTTTACTGGTAAGCAGTAAGCTTTTAGGACTTAAATTTGGAAGTCCACCAGCTATGCCAGCCAGCTGAGAAGAGTAGAAAGAAACTGACAACAGTGAAGGAAATGAAAAAACAGAAAAAGAATGAATCAAGCAAGGGCCACATGCCAAAACATTAAGGCAGAAAAGAAAACAACAATGATAGGAATATACGACAGACTCCAGACTCCACTTAGCATATTTTATCACATTAGTTAATCTTTACTACAATTCTGTAACAAATATTCTCTAGGTTTTTCCACTGAAAAGGCCTGGAAGAGGTGCCACCCCAATAGCAAAAATTACATCTATCACTATATCTCAGTTTCTAAATCCATTTTCCACAAACAACAACAACAACAAGTAACTGGCATTCCTTAGAGAAAGGCTGGTGCTGCAAAGTTTTTCACACGAAGTGGAATAACTTGCTCAGGAAAGAACAAAGTGTTAAAAAAAACAACTGCATGTGACATAAATCAGAGAAGCCAGGTTAAAGGGCTCCATTGCCTAAATTTAAGACAATTTAGCACCCAAATCAATAATGAAATTAAAAGATTATAACATATTGAATAAAACAGAAAAGTTTTAGTCCATATGAATATTAATTTTTAAATTAACTATTTAAACTAAGCATGCATGCACACACAACTTTTCAAGAAGATGTAGTAACTGGACAGAATATCACTTCTGCAATTATTCTGTGAAATCCAACTAAGAGAAAACATTCAGTTCAGTTGAGTTCAGTTCAGTTGCTCATTCGTGTCCGACTCTTTGCGACCCCATGAACTGCAGGACGCCAGGCCTCCCTGTCCATCACCAACTCCTGGAGTTCACTCAGACTCACATCCATTGAGTGGGTGATGACATCCAGCCAAATCATCCTCTGTCGTCCCCTTCTCCTCCTGCCTCCAATCCCTCTCAGCATCAGAGTCTTTTCCAATGAGTCAACTCTTCGCCTGAGGTGGCCAAAGTACTGGAGTTTCAGCTTTAGCATAATTTCTTCCAAAGAAATCCCAGGGCTGATCTCCTTCAGAATGGACTGGTTGGATCTCCTTGCAGTCCAAGGGACCCTCAAGAGTCTTCTCCAACACCACAGTCCAAAAGCATCAATTTTTCGGTACTCAGCCTTCTTCACAGTCCAACTCTCACATCCATACATGACCACTGGAAAAACCATAGCCTTGACTAGATGGACCTTTGTTGGCAAAGTTATGTCTCTGCTTTTGAATATTCTATCTAGGTTGGTCATAACTTTCCTTCCAAGGAGTAAGTGTCTTTTAATTTCATGGCTGCAATCACCATCTGCAGTGATTTTGGAGCCCCCAAAAATAAAGTCAGACACTGTTTCCATTGTTTCCCCATCTATTTCTCATGAAGTGATGGGACCAGATGCCATGATCCTCGTTTTCTGAATGTTGAGCTTTAAGCCAGCTTTTTCACTCTCCTCTTTCACTTTCAAGAGGCTTTTTAGTTCCTCTTCAGTTTCTGCCATAAGGGTGGTGTCATCTGCATAGAAATACGTAATTCCAGGGAAATTTTTTTTAAATGTGAAAGTGAAAATGTTAGTCTCTCAATGATGCCCAACTTTTCATAATCCCACCAGGCTGCTCTGTCCACGAAATTCTTCAAGCAGAAATACTGAAGTGGGTAGCTATTCTCTTCTTCAGGGGTCTTCCAGACACAGATATTGAACTGGGCTCTCCTGCATTGCAGGAAGATTCTTTTACCATCTGAGCCACCAGGAAAAATAACCAGACTATAAGCCTCAAAAGTGTCATGAAAGTCAATGAAAACTAAGGGCTGACTCTACCTTCAATTTGAAGAGATACAGAGTCTAAATTCAACAGGTGATTCTAAATGAATAATTTTGCTATAAAAACACTTTTGGGACAGAAAGTGAAATTTGAAAAGAATTTGAGGATAAAATGATAGTACAATATCAGTGATGACTTCCTGATTTGTATAGGTTGCACTGTGGCTTTATACAAGGATGTTGCTCTTTAAGAAATATCATATTGGCAACTTACTTTCAAATATCACAGGAAAAAAAATCCTTTGTGCTGTGCTTGAAAACTTCTGTTAAGTTTGAAACTACTTTAAATAATTTAGAAAAACTTATTTTTTTGCAAATAAAGAATAATTCCTAAATTAAAACATATGATTTTATATGTATAGAGGGAATGATTTCTCTCTATTGAAACTACACACACACACACACACACACACGTGTGTGTGTGTGTTTGTGTATAGATATATATATATATGTATATGCTGCTAAGTCACTTCAGTTGTGTCCAACTCTGTGTGACCCCATAGATGGCAGCCCACCAGGCTCTGCCATCCCTGGGATTCTCCAGGCAAGAACACTGGAGTGGGTTGCCATTTCCCTCTCCAATGCATGAAAGTGAAAAGTGAAAGGGAAGTCGCCCAGTCGTGTCTGACCCTTCGTGACCCCATGGACTAAAGCCTACCAGGCTCCTCCGTCCATGGGCTTTTCCAGGCAAGAGTACTGGAGTGGGTTGCCATTGCCTTCTCCAAATATATGTGTATATATATACATATATATATATATATATATATATATATGTTAAAAAGAGAAGGAAGACATGGGTATATACTAAGTAATTATTTATATTTAACTAATTGAAAAAGGCTATTTAGGTAGAGTTCAGTGCAGAGATAAAGAAGTCGCCATGTTAATTATTTCAAAACTGTTCAGTTATTTTTTGTTGCACACATTACTTAATATTATATCCTTTAAGTAAAATATTTTCAGTAAGATATTAAGAAGAGATGACAAGAATACACAGGAGAACTATACAAAAAAAATCTTCATGACCTAGATAATCATGAGGGTGTGATCACTCACCTAGAGCCAGACATCCTGGGATGTGAAGTCAAGTGGGCCTTAGGAAGCATCACTATGAACTAAGCTAGTAGAGGTGATGAAATTCCAGATGAGCTATTTCAAATCCAAAAAGATGATACCATGAAAGTGATGCACTCAATATGCCAGCAAATTTGCAAAACTCACCCGTGGCCACAGGACTAGAAAAGGTCAGGTTCCATTCCAAACCCCAAAAATGGCAATGCCAAGAATGCTCAAACTACCTGACAACTGCACTCATCTCACATGCTAGTAAAGTAATGCTCAAAATTCTCCAAGCCAAGTTTCAACAGTATGTGAACTGGGAACTTCCAGATGGTCAAGCTGCTTTTAGAAAAGTCAGAGGAACCAGGGATCAAATTGCCAACATCTGCTGGATCATCGAAAATGCAAGAGAGTTCCAGAAAAACATCTATTTCTGCTTTGTTGACTATGCCAAAGCCTTTGACTATGTGGATCACAACAAACTGTGGAAAATTCTGAAAGAAATGGGAATACCAGACCACCTGACCTGCCTCTTGAGAAACCTGTATGCAGATCAGGAGGAAACAGTTAGAACTGGACATGGGACAACAGACTGGTTCCAAATAGGAAAAGGAGTACGTCAAGGCTGTATACTGTCACCCTGCTTATTTAACTTACATGCAGAGTACATCATGTGAAACACTGGGCTGAATGAAGCACAAGCTGGAATCAAGATCCCTGGGAGAAATATCAATAACTTCAGATATGCAGATGACACCACCATTATGGCAGAAAGTGAAGAACTAAAGAGCCTCCTGATGAAAGTGAAAGAGGAAAGTGAAAAAGTTGGCTTAAAGCTCAACATTCAGAAAACTACGATCATGGCATCTGGTCCCATCATTTCATGGCAAATAGATGGGGAAACAGTGGAAGTAGTGACAGACCTTATTTTCTTGGTCTCCAATATCACTGCAGATGGTGACCATAGCCATGAAATTAAAAGAAGCTTGCTCTTTGGCAAATTATGACCAACCTAGACAGCATATTCGGAGAAGGCAATGGCACCCTACTCCAGTACTTTTGCCTGGAAAATCCCATGGATGGAGGAGCCTGGTAGGCTGTAGTCCATAGGGTCGTGAAGAGTCGGACACAACTCAGCGAATTCACTTTCACTTTTCACTTTCATGCATTGGAGAAGGAAATGGCAACCCACTCCAGTGTTCTTGCCTGGAGAATCCCATGGACAGGGAAGCCTGATGGGCTGCCATCTATGGGGTCGCACAGAGTCGGACACGACTTTAGTGACTTAGCAGACAGCATATTAAAAAGCAGAGACATTACTTTGCCAACAAAGGTCATTCTGAAAAGCTTTGGTTTTTCCAGTAGTCATGTATGGATGTAAGAGTTGGACTATAAAGAAAGCTGAGTGCCGAAGAATTGATGCTTTTGAACTGTGGTGTTGGAGAAGACTCTTGAGAGTCCCTTGGACAGCAAGGAGATCCAACCAGTCCATCATAAAGGAAATCAGTCCTGAATATTCATTGGAAGGACTGATGATGAAGCAGAAACTCCAATACCTTGGTCACCTGATGGAAAAACTGACTTATTTGAAAAGACCTTGATGCTGGGAAAAATTGAAGGTGGGAGGAGAAGGGAGTGACAGTGGATGAGATAGTTGGATGGCAAAATCAACTTGGACATGACTTTGAGTAAACTCTGGGAGTTGGGGATGGATAGGGAGGCCTGGTGTGCTGCAGTCCATGGGGTCATAAAGAGTCAGACACGACTGAGCAACTGAACTGAACTGAAGTGAAGTAAAAGACATATTCCCTTAAATTATCTTCCAAGAGAAGTTTTGAGAAGCTTTTGAGAAGTTTTATTTTATGCTTCTTAAACTGGCAGAAATATCAGCAAATATTGAATAATATCAGAGAAAAGCACAACACTTTTCAATTAGCAGCATTTAAAAGAATTTTTTTGTGGAGTCAAAGAAATTGATAAAAGTTCATGGCAAAGGGCAGAAATGATACAAAGAAAAATCATAAACTTTGCAATTTGACACATACGAGTTTTGTATCACTACAAATTCTCCATCATATTTAGCTATGAAATTATGGGCAACTTAACAAACCATTCTGAGTTTGAGTTCTTATTTGGCAAAATAAAAATATAATCTGTCATGGAGATGGTTAGAGATTTAGTGATATTATAAATGTAAAGCTGCTGGCATAGGACTATTTGATTTGTTGCTTTTCTGTTTTAAATGGATATGAATTATTGATCAACTTTCATTTCAATAATCTATTTTACAATTAGACTGTATTTCCTCATGAACTGCTGAGCTGTGGATCCATGTAATGCCCACATTGAGGATTATGCACAGTGTGTCAGATAAATTATAAACAGATTCTTTCTTGGTACTGGAGATTCAAATGCATGACCTCAATGCTCCTGCCAACTCTGGGAGAATGATCTGCTAAACAAGTGCTATAAAAATGCCACAAACAGTACTGCATGCCTTCACTTAGCATTCAGCCTAGTCAAAGAATATACAGTTGATCTTCGTTTTTCATGAATACTGTGCTTGCAAAATCACCTATTTACCAACATTTATTTGTAACCTCAAAATTAATTATAATGACATCTTGTGGTCATTTGTGACCCTACACAGTTCAGCAGAAACCTTGCTATCGCTGAAATAATCCCTTTACAATTTCAGCTGAGGACAAACAGTGCAAAGCTCTGTCCTCCTGTCTGAGTTCTCATATTGTGTCTTTTTATGGTCAGTTTTGTACCACTTTTTCTCACACCTATCAATAATTACTTTAAATGTAAATGAATTAATTATTTCAATCCAAAGGCACAGGATAACAGAATACACAAAATTACAAGGCTTGTTTATATTTTTTATACCAGAGACTCAGACCTAAAGACACACACAGACCAAAAGTGAAGGTATGAAAAAAGATATTCCATGTAAGTGAAAATGAAAACAAAGCTGGGGTAGTAATACTTACATCAGCAAGATAGACTTCTTTAAAAAAGCTATAACGAGAGACAAAGAAAGGAATTACATAATGAAAAAAGGATTCATCCAATTAGAGGATATAACACTTGTAAATATTTCTGCATCCAACATAGGAAGGAGTACCTTAATACAGGAAGCAAAGATTATCAGATATAAAAAGAGATTTATGGTAATACAGTAATAATAGATGACTTTAATACCCTGTTTAAAGTAATGGTTAGGTCATCCAGAAAATCAATAAGGAAATCTGGCATTTAATGACATAAACGTACACAACTGGAAATTAACAACAAGAAAAAAAAAATGCAAAAGATACAAACACACAGAAATTAAACAACATGCTATTAAACAAACAGTGGGTCAATGAGGAAATAAAACAATACTTTAGCCAATTAAAACAGAAACACAAAATTCCAAATCATGGAATGCAGC
Source organism: Bos indicus (assembly GCF_029378745.1). Lineage (NCBI taxonomy): Eukaryota > Metazoa > Chordata > Mammalia > Artiodactyla > Bovidae > Bos > Bos indicus. The sequence goes on along the minus strand of NC_091776.1, from coordinate 20,809,059 downwards.
AAAAACAGTTCTAAGAGGGAAGATCATAGTGACACAGGTCTACATCATAGAATAAGAAAAATAGCAAATAACCAGCATAACCTTACACAAAACAGAAATTAGAAAAAGAAGATAAAGTTAGGAAAAGGAAGGAAATAAAATTTGAGCAGAAATAGAGACTCAAAAAATATAAAAGATTAATGAAATTAAAACCTGTTTCTCTGAAAAGATAAACAAAATATAAAAACCTTTAGCTAGACTCATCAAAAAAATCCCAAATAAATAAAATCAGAAATGAAAAAGATGTTAAAAGTGACACCACAGAAATAAGGATCTTTAAGAGCTTACTATGAATACCTCAGTTCAGTCCATGCCAATATTATAAACAGCCTAGAGAAATGTAAAATATTCTAAGTTTGAATCAAGAAGTACTACAATATATTCAGTTCAGTTCAGTTGCTGAGTCATGTCCGACTCTTTGCGTCCCACGAATTGCAGCACGCCAGGCCTTCCTGTCCATCACCAACGCCCAGAGTTCACTCAAACTCATGTCCATCGAGTCGGTGATGCCATCCAGCCATCTCATGCTCTGTCGTCCCCTTCTCCTCCTGCCCCTTCTCCTCTGCTCCCAGCATCAGAGTCTTTTCCAATGAGTCAATTCTTCACGTGAGGTGGCCAAAGTATTGGAATTTCAGCTTTAGTATCAGTTCATCCAATGAACACCCAAGACTGATTTCCGTTAGAATGGACTGGTTGGATCTCCTTTCAGAGATCTCAAGAATGTCTCAAGAGACTTCTACAACACCACAGTTCAAGCATGAATTCTTTGGCGCTCAGCTTTCTTCACAGTCCAACTCTCACAGCCATACATGACCACTGGAAAAACCATAGCCTTGACTAGACGGAACTCTCTGCTTTTGAATATGCTATCTGGATTGGTCATAACTTTCCTTCCAAGGAGTAAGTGTCTTTTAATTTCATGGCTGCAATCACCATCTGAGGTGATTCTGGAGCCCCAAAAAATAAAGTCTGACACTATTTCCACTGTTTCCCCATCTATTGCCCATGAAGTGATGGGACCAGATGCCATGATCATAGTTTTCTGAATGTTGAGCTTTAAGCCAACTTTTTCACTCTCCTTTTTCACTTTCATCAAGAGGCTTTTTAGTTCCTCTTCACTTTCTGCCATAAGGGTGGTATCATCTGCATATCTGAGGTTATTGATATTTCTCCCAGCAATCTTGATTCCAGCTGTGCTTCTTCCAGTCTAGCGTTTCTCATGATGTACTCTGCATATAAGTTAAATAAGCAGGGTGAAAATATACAGCCTTGACGTACTCCTTTTCCTATTTGGAACCAGTCTGTTGTCCCATGTCCAGCTCTAACTGTTGCTTCCTGACCTGAATATAGGTTTCTCAAGAGGTAGGTCAGGTGGTCTGGTATTTCCATCTCTTTCAGAATTTTCCATAGTTTGTTGCGATCCACACAGTCGAAGGCTTTGGCATAGTCGGTAAAGCAGAAATAGATGCTTTTCTGGAACTCTCTTGCTTTTTTGATGATCCAGCAGATGTTGGCAATTTGATCTCTGGTTCCTCTGCCTTTTCTAAAACCAACTTGACCATCTGGAAGTTCACGGCCTAGGTATTGCTGAAGCCTGGCTTGGAGAATTTTGAGCATTACTTTACTAGCGTGTGAGATGAGTGCAATTGTGCAGTAGCTTGAGCATTCTTTGGCATTGCCTTTCTTTGGGATTGGAATGGAAACTGACCTTTTCCAGTCCTGTGGCCACTGCTGAGTTTTCCAAATTTGCTAGCATATTGAGTGAAGCACTATCACATCATCATCTTTCAGGGTTTGAAATAGCTCAACTGGAATTCCATCACCTGCACTAGCTTTGTTCGTAGTGATGCTTTCTAAGGCCCACTTGACTTCACATTCCAGGATGTCTGGCTCTAGGTGAGTGATCACACCATCATGATTATCTTGCTCGTGAAGATCTTTTTTGTACAGTTCTTCTGTGTATTCTTGCCACCTCTTCTTAATATCTTCTGCTTCTGTTATGTCCATACCATTTCTGTCCTTTATCGAGCCCATCTTTGCATGAAATATTCCCTTGGTATCTCTAATTTTCTCAAAGAGATCTCTACTCTTTCCCATTCTGTTGCTTTTCTCTATTTCTTTGCATTGATCGCTGAGGAAGGCTTTCTTATCTCTTCTTGCTATTCTTTGGAACTCTGCATTCAGATGTTTATATCTTTCCTTTTCTCCTTTGCTTTTCACTTCTCCTCTTTTGTAAGGCCTCCCCAGACAGCCATTTTGCTTTTTTGCATTTATTTTCCATGGGGATGGTTTTGATCCCTGTCTCCTGGAGAATGTCACGAACCTGCATCCATAGTTCATCAGGCACTCTATCTATCAGATCTAGTCCTTAAATCTATTTCTCACTTCCACTGTATAATCATAAGGGATTTGATTTAGGTCATACCTGAATGGTCTAGTGGTTTTCCCTACTTTCTTCAATTTAAGTCTGAATTCGGTAATAAGGAGTTCATGATCTGAGCCATAGTCAGCTCTCGGTCTTGTTTTTGCTTACTGTATAGAGCTTCTCCATCTTTGGCTGCAAAGAATATAATCAATCTGATTTTGGTGTTGACCATCTGGTGATGTCCATGTGTAGAGTCTTCTCTTGTGTTGTTAGAAGAGGATGTTTGCTATGACCAGTGTGTTCTCTTGGCAAAAGTCTATTAGCCTTTGCCCTGCTTCATTCCATATTCCAAGGCCAAATTTGCCTGTTACTCCAGGTGTTTCTTGACTTCTTACTTTTGCATTCCAGTCCCCTATAATGAAAAGGACATCTTTGTTGGGTGTTAGTTCTAAAAGGTCTTGTAGGTCTTCATAGAACCATTCAACTTCAGCTTCTTCAGTATTACTGGTTGGAGCATAGGCTTGGATTACCGTGATATTGAATGGTTTGCCTTGGAAATGAACAGAGATCATTCTGTCGTTTTTGAAATTGCATCCAAGTACTGCATTTCGGACTCTTTTGTTGACCATGATGGCTACTCCATTTCTTCTAAGGGATTCCTGCCCACAATAGTAGATATAATGGTCATCTGAGTTAAATTCACCCATTCCAGTCCATTTTAGTTTGCTGATTCCTACAATGTCGACGTTCACTCTTGTCATCTCCTGTTTGACCACTTCCAAGCTGCCTTGATTCATGGACCTAACATTCCAGGTTCCTATGCAATATTGCTCTTTACAGCATCGGACCTTGCTTCTATCACCAGTCACAGCCACAACTGGGTATTGTTTTTGCTTTGGCTCCATCCCTTCATTCTTTCTGGAATTATTTCTCCACTGACCTCCAATAGCATATTGGGCATCTACTGACCTGGGGAGTTCCTCTTTCAGTATCCTATCATTTTGCCTTTTCATGCTGTTCATGGGCTTCTCAAGGCAAGAATTCTGAAGTGGTTTGCCATTCTCTTTTCAATGGACCACATTCTGTCAGACCTTCCACCATGACCCATCCGTCTTGGGTGGCCCCACACGTCATGGCTTAGTTTCATTGAGTTAGACAAGGCTGTGGTCCAGCAGACTGATTAGAGTAATTAAAGTGAATCAGTAATTTAAAAGACTCCCAATAATCAAAAATCCATGACCAGACATCTTCATAGGTGAATTTTACCAAACATGTAAAGAAGAGTTAATGCCTAACTTTGTCAAACTACTCCAAAAAACTGAAGAGGAAAAAACACTTCTGAACTAATTGTTGAAAGCTTGCATGACTCTGATACCAAAACCAGACAAGAACATTAAAAAAAAAAAGAAAGAAAGATGGAAAGAAAATTAAGAGCCAATATCACTGAAGAACACAGATGCAAAAATTCTCAACAAAATATTAGCAAACTGATTTTAATAATACATAAAAAAGATCAAACACCATAGTCAAGTGGGATTTATCCCAACAGTGCAAGGACAGTTTAATATCCACAAATTATTAAATGTGATCTACAACATTAATAAACTGAAGAGTAAAACTCATATGATTATCTTAATAGGTGCAGAAAACAGACTTGACAAAATTGAACATGCACTTGTGATGAAAACTCTCAACAAAGTGAGTATAGAAGGAATATACTTGGACATAATAAAGGCCATATATGGCAAACCTATGGCTGATATCACACTCAGTCAGGAAAACCTGAAAGCTACTTCCCTACAATCAAGCAGTAGTGAAAGATGTTCACTGTTGTTGCTTTTATTCAGTACAGTATTGGAAGTCCTTGCCATAGCAATTAAAGAAGAAAAAGAGATATAAGCCATTAAAATTGGAAAGGAGGGAGTAAAAATGTAATTATTTGTAGATGATATGATGCTATACATAGAAAATCCCAAGATTATACCAAAAACTTTTAGAAATAAAAAATGAATTCAGAAAAAAATTTAGGATACAAAATCAATATATAAAATACTCTGGCATTTCTATACACTAATAACAAATGATAAGAAAGAGAAATGAGAAAATAATCCCATTTATAATTATTTTACAAAAACAATAAATTTAGGAATGAGTTTAACCAAGAAGTTCTGTACTTTAAAACTATAAGTCACTGATGAAAGAAATTGAAGACAACAGAAATATATGGAAAGATTTACCATGTTCATGAACTGAAAGAATTAATATGGTTAAAATACCCTGGCTAAAAGAAAAAAAAAAAAAAGTCCAGGCTACCCAAAGCAATATACAGATCAATGCAATCCTTATCAAAATACTGATAGGATTTTTCATAGAATTGGAACAAATAATCACAAAGATTTTGTGGAACCATGAACAATCCTGAATAGTCAGTGCAATCTTGAAAATGAAGAACCAACCTAGAGGCATTATGCTCCCTGATTTTACACTATGTTACAAAGTCAGAGTTATCAAAATCATATAGTACTGGCACAAAAACAGATGCACAGGTCAACTGAACAGAATAGAGATCCCAGAAATAAACCCATGCTTATACGGTTAATTGTGCTCAGTCGTTCAGTCACGTCCAACTCTCTAAGACCCCATTGACTATAGCCCACCAGGCTCCTCTGTCCATGAAATAGCCCAGACAAGAATACTGGAGTGGGTTGCCTTCTCCAGAGGATCTTCCCAACCCAGGGATTGAACCCAAATCCCTTGCATTTCCTGCACTGGCAGGTGGATTCTTTACTACTGCACCACCAGGGACTAACTCTACATCAAAAGAGGCAAGAATATACAGTGAGGAAAGGACAGCTTCTTAAATAAATGCTGTGGAGAAAACTGGACAGTCACATGCAAAAGAATAAATCTGTATCAGTAGCTTATGCCATGTACAAAAACACACCTGGATTAATGACTTAAATGTGAGTCATGAAACACTGTAACTCCTAGAAGAAAGCACAGGCAGTCAGTTCTTTGATATCAGTCACAGCAACATTTTGGGGGATATATCTCCCCAAGCAAAGGCAACAAAGCAAAAGTAAACAAATGAAATAACATCAAAAAATACTTTCCACAGTGAAGGAACCTATCAACAAAGTGAAAAGGGAACTGACTGAATAGGAGAAGATATTTGCAAATTATATATCTGATAAGTTTAATACAAGTTCATATCAAAAAATAAACAATCAGATTAAAAACTGGATAGGGGACCTAAACCTGACATTTTCCCAAAAGACAGACAGATCACTACAGGCACATTAAAAAAAAAAAAATGCTCAACACCAGAAATCACCAGGAAGATGAAAATCAAAATCTCAGTGAGATACCACCTCATCTGCCAGAATGGCTATTATCAAAAAGACAAAAAATAAGTGTTGGTGAAGATGTGGAATAAAAGGAACTCTTGTTTCTTCTTCACTGTTGGCGGGAATGTAAATTATTGCAGTTGCTATGGAAAGCAGTGTAGAGGCTCCTAAAAGATTAAAAATAGAACTACTAAACAATTTGGCCATTTCACTTCTGGGTATTTACATGAAGATAATGAAAAAAATAATTTAAAAACATATATGTACCTCTATGGTCATTTCAGTACTGTTTACAAGAGCTAAGATCCAGAAACATCCTAAATGTCCATCAAAAAAATGAATAGACAAAATAGAAGTTATATTACTCAGTATTAGTAATATTTCATGGCTCAACAGAAGCAATATTGTTCAGCCATAAAAAGTAGAAATTGTGCCTTTGCATCAACATTAATGGACCTAGAAGGTATTATGTGAAGGAAAATAAACCAGATATAAAGCAGTAAATACTTAGGATTTCACAGAAAACAAACTAGTGGTTGCTGCTGGTGAAGAGAGAAGTTGGAGAAATAGTTAAGGGACTTAAGAGACACAAACTTCTGGTCATATATTAAGGGTCACAGGGATATTATACACTAAATAGGGAATATAATCAATAATACTGTAATTGGTAGCAGATGGTAACTGGATCTATTGTGGTGATCATCTCATAATGTATATAAATGTCAGATCACTATGTTGTACTCAAAAACTAATATTACATTGTATGTCAACTATTCTTCAATAGGAAAACAATTTAAAAAGCAAAATACATAAACCACTAAGCTAATACAACTTAAAGAAGAAATATACATATTTCCAGTCTATGGAAATATACATATTTCCATATTTAGTGGGAGACTTCAACATCCCTCTCAGAAACTGAGAAACAGAAAATCAGCATGTATTTTATAGTCACTTTGGGATCTGGTATGTGTTGTACTGACACAAAATTGAGGTAAGGAAGAATGCCATTTTAGCAACCTGAGAAATATATGTTTGTATAATTATATGTGCATGTAAATGTCTATATTTAGATAGGAATATAAAAAAAATAAGGGAAGAAAGAGAAAGATAAAGAGACATAAAAAAGGAAAAAAGAAAAAAAAATAAAATATTTATAAACTACTACAACAGGACTTACCTGGTGACACAGACAGTAAAAAATTTGCCTGCAATGCAGGAGACCTGGGTTTGATCCCCATGTTGGGAAGATATCCTGAGAAGGGAATGGCTACCCACTCCCAGTACTGTTGCCTGGAAAATTCCATACACAGAGGAGCCTGGCCATATACAGCCTATACTGTCACAAAGACTGAGACATGACTGAGTGACTAAGCACACACAGAATTACTAAAACAAGTATGGGGACAGTGATAAAATATTTAGTGAATTACTAATTAATCTTTGTATTTGTTGAACATTTTATGGTAATCATACGGTTGTATAGATTCTGATACAAAAGTAATACTATTTTCCTTCTGAAAAGTATGACTGTTACCTTCTGATGATATTAAATTTGATAATACCTTTTGAGTGTTAAAAATGATCTTTTTCCCATATTAAATTTCAAATAATAATGATTTTAATAAAGAAAACTCAAAATTATATTAGATGCATATTTTTTAAAAAGACTCATTTTTTTAAATTTTTTCTCCTTACTTGTAAATGTATTTATTGAAGACATTTGCCATATAAGTATACTTCTCAACCATTCTCTGTGAAACATTTAATCGAGTATAGAACATAAAAATCCTTAAACAGTATAACATAGTTATTTTAAGCAGCAGTGTTCTTTTTTTTCTCCTTTTTTAACTCTCTACAGAAGTGCACTTGTTTACATGAAAGTTAAAAATCATTCAGTTTCTAAAACCTTTGCTTTACTTTTGTAAACCCCATGTTCATTAGACTAGAATGCATGAATGATTATCCATGAAGACAATGTTTAGTTGAATAATTTAAAAAATATTAATCATGTCTTATAAACAAGAATAACTTGTTACATTAGAAGACAGAAAGAGCAGGCATAATATTAATTATATGTAAGATGTTTATGCTACTTTAAAATAGAATTTGAGTTGAAATATACATTTGTTAATAAGTCTAGTTAAGACCACTACTGTAGCCTACCAGGCTCCTCCATCCATGTGAGTTTCCAGGCAAGAGTACTGGAGTGGGTTGCCATTGCCTTCTCCGACTTTACTGATACCATTGTTAAAATCAGTACATATTATATTATTTGAATTTTTCATATTATTAGCTCCTGACTTAAAATATAAAAAATCATGACCACATGACTCATGCAACCAATATCAAAATCAAGATACAGAACTGTTCTGTCACCCCAAAGATCCCTTATGCCACCATTTATAGTCACAAAACCCTCCTCCATCCATAACTCAGGGCAGCATTAAAAGGTCAACAAAGTAGATTCTACTATGTTATGTGTATGTAATCAAATACTTACAGCAACTACTAAAGGAGTGATAGAAAGTGATACAATAAAAAGCATCATAGAAATTAAAATAAAATTCTAAAAAATGTTTAAGTAACCCATACAATGGGGGGGCCAATAACACAGAAATGGAAAACAGAGAACATGAAAACAGAAAACAAACAAAAGATTTATATAGGTCAACTTTAATAACTTTCTAATTAAAGTAAATGCAAATGGCCTAAATAAATCATTTAGAAGATAAGAGATTGGCAGGGTGGATTTAAAAAGGCTATTAACCAACTATATACTATCTATAAGAAACTTACTTCAAATTTAACAGTATAGGTAAACTGAATGTAAACAGGCATAAAGAGATAAACCATATATACACTAACATATATACTCGAATCATAAGGAAGCATGAATAGCTATATTATTAACAGATAAATAGACTGAAGAGCAAAGAAATTCACCAGGAACAGAAAGGGACATTCAGATCAGATCAGATCAGTCACTCAGTCGTGGCCGACTCCTTGCGACCCCATGAATAGCAGCACGCCAGGCCTCCCTGTCCATCACCAACTCCCGGAGTTCACTCAGACTCACGTCCATCGAGTCAGTGATGCCATCCAGCCAGCTCATCCTCTGTCGTCCCCTTCTCCTCCTGCCCCCAATCCCTCCCAGCATCAGAGTCTTTTCCAATGAGTCAACTCTTCGCATGAGGTGGCCAAAATACTAGAGTTTCAGCTTTAGCATCATTCCTTCCAAAGAAATCCCAGGGCTGATCTCTTCAGAATGGACTGGTTGGATCTCCTTGCAGTCCAAGGGACTCGCAAGAGTCTTCTCCAACACCACAGTTCAAAAGCATCAATTCTTCGGTGCTCAGCCTTCTTCACAGTCCAACTCTCACATCCATACATGACCACAGGAAAAACCATAGCCTTGACTGGACGAACCTTTGTTGGCAAAGTAATGTCTCTGCTTTTCAATATGCTATCTAGGTTGGACATAACTTTACTTCCAAGGAGTAAGCGTCTTTTAATTTCATGGCTGCAGTCACCATCTGCAGTGATTTTGGAGCCCAGAAAAATAAAGTCTGACACTGTTTCCACTGTTTCCCCATCTATTTCCCATGAAGTGGTGGGACCAGATGCCATGATCTTCGTTTTCTGAATGTTGAGCTTTAAGCCAACTTTTTCACTCTCCACTTTCACTTTCATCAAGAGGCTTTTTAGTTCCTCTTCACTTTCTGCCATAAGGGTGGTGTCATCTGCATATCTGAGTTTATTGATGTTTCTCCCAGCAATCTTGATTCCAGTTTGTGCTTCTTCCAGCCCAGCGTGTCTCATGATGTACTCTGCATATAAGTTAAATAAGCAGGGTGACAATATACAGCCTTGATGAACTCCTTTTCCTATTTGGAACCAGTCTGTTGTTCCATGTCCAGTTCTAACTGTTGCTTCCTGACCTGCATACAAATTTCTCAAGAGGCAGATCAGGTGGTCTGGTATTCCCATCTCTTTCAGAATTTTCCACAGTTTATTGTGATCCACACAATCAAAGGCTTTGGCATAGTCAAAAAAGCAGAAATAGATGTTTTTCTGGAACTCTCTTGCTTTTTTTATGATCCAGCGGATGTTGGCAATTTGATCTCTGGTTCCTCTGCCTTTTCTAAAACCAGCTTGAGGTACACCCCAATGTTCATCGCAGCACTGTTTATAGTAGCCAGGACATGGAAGCAACCTAGATGTCCATCAGCAGATGAATGGATAAGAAAGCCATGGTACATATACACAATGGAGTATTACTCAGCCATTAAAAAGAATACATTTGAATCAGTTCTAATGAGGTGGATGAAACTGGAGCCTATTATACAGAGTGAAGTAAGCCACAAAGAAAAACACCAATACAGTATACTAACGCATATATATGGAATTTAGAAAAATGGTAACAATAACCCTGTGTACGAGACAGCAAAAGAGACACTGATGTATAGAACAGTCTTATGGACTCTGTTGGAGAGGGAGAGGGTGGGAAGATTTGTGAGAATGGCATTGAAACATGTATAATACCATGTATGAAACGAGTTGCCAGTCCAGGTTTGATGCACGATACTGGATGCTTGGGACTGGTGCACTGGGATGACCCAGAGGGATGGTATGGGGAGGGAGGAGGGAGGAGGGTTCAGGACGGGGAGCACATGTATACCTGTGGCGGATTCATTTCGATGTTTGGCAAAACTAATACAATATTGTAAAGTTTAAAAATAAAATAAAACTAAAAAAAAAAAGGAAAAAAAAAATAAAACCAGCTTGAACATCAGGAAGTTCACGGTTCACATATTGCTGAAGCCTGGCTTGGAGAATTTTGAGCATTACTTTACTAGCATGTGAGATGAGAAAGGGACATTAAATACTTATAAAAATAAGTCCATTCATTAAGAAGGTATAGCAATCCTAAATATGTAGACACCAATCAGAAAGTTTCAAAATGTTTGAAGCAAAATTGATAGAACTAAAAGGAAAAATGTTTTAAATCTACAATTACAGTTAGGGACACCAAATCATCTCTCTCAGAAATTACTTGACAGAGTATCAGTAAGGATATAGAACGGCTGGACAACACTGCCAGCCAAAAGATTCTGACATTTCTTGAACAGTTAACCCTAAAATAGCAAAATACATACTCTTTAAAAGTACCATTGAAACAGTCAATAATATATGTCACATAATGGGTTTCAAAACAAACTTCAAAAAGTTTAGAAAACTGAAAATATACAGAGTATGCTATCTGAATTCAGTGTAATCAATTGATCACTCAATAAAAGAAAGATAAGGGGAAAATCTCCAAATACCTGGAAATTAAACAACAGACTTCTAAACAATTTGTGGGTTGAAAAAGAAGTTTCAAAGGAAAAGAAAAAATAAAATTGAACTGAATAAAAATTAAAAGTGTAATATATTAAAATTTGTGGGATGCAGCCAATACAGTTCTGAAAAATTTATAGTACTAAATGTTTATATTAGAAAGCAAGAATGGTATGAAATCAAAATATAAGCTTCTACTGCTAAAAGCTAGGAAAAGACTATTAAGGCAAATCCAAAGCAAATAGAAGAAAGCAAATGAAAAATGAAGACAAATCAATAAAATTGAGAACAAAATAACAAGATTAAAAATCAATTCAAAAGGATCATTATGTCTAAATGCAAAACTGGTGAATGGATAAATTGTGGCTTACTCACACAACGAAATATTACTCAGAAATTAAAAACAAATTAGTTATTAATCCGTGAAACAATTTAGATCGATATCAAGGGCATTTCAGTGAACAAAAACGTCAATATCAATATGTTGCATATTTTAAAATCCTTTTATACAGTATTCTCAAAATGACAAAATTACAATATGAAGAACAGATCAGTGATTACTAGGGTGGAAGAGATTATAAACGGGAAGTGTGACAGTGCCTTTGGTGAGGCAGGACAGTTCTATATAGAGGGCCTAATGTTGATTATTGAAATCTAAACATGATAAAATTTCATAGTATTGCACATTAAAGTTACTGAATAAATAAAAGTTACTGAATCTGAATAAAATGTTTAGTTGATAGTATTGATTCAATGTCAGTTTCCTAGTTCTGATAATTGTACTAAGGTTATATATAATTTTTATCATTGGGAAAGTTGAATGAAAATTATACAGGCACTCACTGAACTGTTTTTACAACTTTTCAAAAATAAAAAAGGATCCAACAAACACACACACACACTCACAAAGACACCCCAATGATAGAAAATATTTGGATACTCAGGCTTGCACCTAAGAACAGAGATCAGGGTGATGCTTCAAACATGTCAAAGAAAGCCAAAGACTGTCAGCAAATCGCTGAGGGTGGGTGAGAGGCATGGGACAGATTTTCTCTCAGATCCCTCAGAAGGAAACAACTCTTGTTGACACCTTGATCTTGGATTGCAAGTCTCAAGAATGGTGAGACAATAAATTTCTATTGTTTAAGTCACCCAGTTTGTGGTGCTTTGTTAAGACAACCCTAGCAAACTACACACTATGGTAAGAGGCAGTCAGGTTTTCAGACTTTACCATTTCCCAGTGTGACCTGGCGTGCTGGGATTCATGGGGTCGCAAAGAGTCAGACACGACTGAGCGACTGATTTGATCTGATCTGATCTGAGTGTAAGACTAGACAGAAATTTCCTGGTGATAATAAAACAGAAAATCTTTGTAATGGCCTGTCTTAGCCCATTTTGTTGGACTGCCATAACAAAATACCACACACTGGGTGCCTTAAACAACAGAAAGTTCTGGAACTAGGAAGTCAGAGATCTGGGTGCCAGCATGGTTCAGTTCTGGTGACAATGATCTTATCTCTCAGATGGCCACCTTCTTGATATGTCTTCACACATCTGAGAGAGGGAGCTCTCTGATGTTTTTTTTTTTTTTTTCACAAGGGCACTAACCTCATTATGAAGGCCCCAATATTATGACCTCATCTCAACCTGATTATCTCCCCAAAGCCCCATCACACTGGGGGTTAGGGCTTCAAGATATTTACTTAGGTGGGACCCAAACCTTTATTCCAGAGCAGACCCGACAGGCACAACTGAGTTAAGTGGGACTACATGGAAAGCTGAAAGACCAAGTGACCATTTATATACTGAAAGGATTTACTCAGCACCACATTAATCCCCAAGGAGATTTTAACAATGTGTGACAACCATAAACTTGATTTGATCCTTGCTGTCAGGCTAGGATTAATTGGTTTTCATCTCTCAACTACCTGCTCAAATTTATGTCCTATTATTTAGTCTTGAAGCAGTTGCTCTTTCCAGCCCTAAAAAGGCTTCCCTTTCTTGCTCTACCCTCTTTTATTTCAGGCAATTCTTTTCTGAGTTCATTTTTTTCACATAAAACCTTGAAAAAAGAAGCCAAAAGCACCTAACCTACCACTAATATTCATTTGTTACATAGTCTACTTCGCATGTTACTGCTGAATAGTGTTACCAAATGTTTTGCTACTGTTAGGGTAGGGCTGTAACTTGATATACCAATGGCCATTTCAGTCAGAACAGATTAAACTATGTTTATGTTAATGAAACAATCCTCAAATCTCACTGATTTAACTATAAAAACAGCAAACAGTTTATTTCTTATAGATACTGTATGTAAAATGTATTTGAGGTAAGGGTCTCAGCTTGAGACACTCAGGCAAAGACTGATGGAAGCTTTGCCAGACTTCAGCATTTGGAGCACTTGGAGCACTACAGCATTTGGAGCACTAGACTGACTTAGGCCAATTTTTAAAGTGTTTGTTAAACCCTATTGCAGATAGAAATCATATTCTAGGATTTAACAAACACTTTAAAAATTGGCCTAAGTCAGTCTAGTGCTCCAAATGCTGTAGTGCTCCAAATGCTGAAGTCTGGCAAAGCTTCCATCAGCCTTTGCCTGAGTGTCTCAAGCTGAGACCCTTATCTCAAATACATAGCACAAAGTACATACTGAGTATAATTACTGCTTTACTGAGCAATAACAAAATAAAAGCAAGATGAAAACAAAACAAAAAATATTGAAACCACAACTACAAATATGAAATCTACATACTTAAGTTGCTTAGATAGTATTAGATTAAAATAGTTGCCTATCTTTTCCCAAATAAAGGTAGAAATATTTTTATTCCCATTTTCTGCTTTGTTTAGATGAAATACAATTTATTTATTAACTTACCATGAGTAGATAAAAAACCATGCACTGATCATCAGTTATATTTGAGATATTATATTAAAGACACTATAAATACATGAAGAAATTAGAGTATTAAAACATAACTGCTTAAGAAAAAATATGAAATATGCATCATAGTCTCAGTTCCTAAAGACATTAAATCATTATAAGTCCTACTTGGTTTATTAAGAAAACAAAGTATAATAAAAAACTGTACAATTAGTCTTTGATTTTTAGGAGGGCTAATCTTAGGGGAAAATCACTAAGTAAGTAAAAGTTATTCTTATATCATCTTTCTCATTTTCCCCTACTGAGTACTCTTCTCACTTTTGTACCCCGTCAGCCTGGATTCCCCAGAATTATATGTTATTGTCCCAGGAAATTACTGGAAGCTGTGCTAGTCATTACTTCCCTGCAGTGAATCATTGTTAACTTTCTTTAATTCTATTAAAGCATGCCTAGAAAAATCCCAATACCTACCTTATTTCATAAATCCACAAGAATGCAAACAATGGCTGGGAATGTGATTGATCATGAGTTGTTTTTGTATTCATCTAAACAAAGACCATCTCTATTATTAGAAGAAAATACATGACAAAGATTAAATAAATAAATACATATATTGGTTCTCGCAATCCAAAGTAATCAAGAGCTATGTGTAGGGTCGTAAGGGGCAGACAATTTTGTTCAAGAAAAGCAGATGATGAAGAAATCAATTTTATTACTCACATGTGCTTCAAGTTGTGTTATGCTACTTTTACAAATTCTATTAATTTTGTGTAGATGTTACTGTCAACAAGTGACAGATGAGGAAATTAAACATTGGAAATTTGTGCAATAATTAATAGAGTTAAGTTGCTTAACTGCTATTGAAAAATGTTTAAATTTTTATTTTTATTCCATTATGCTATCTTTCAGCACTTATGAAACTATGTTATATAGGTACTTAAATAGTGGGCATTTTATAGCAAATAACTCAATATTATAATATGTACCAATACTCCCTTAAAATTTTAGCCACAAGAAAATGCATTTTGATAAAAGAAATTCCCATAAAAAAGCTGAAGAAACATATAATTTTCTATTAGTACTGCACCTAATTACCAAATATTTTGACCCTTAAAACAACACAAATTTATTTCTCACAGTTTGGTAAGTCAGAAGTCTAGTGTAGTTGGCTGGTTTGTCTGCTCATATTTCTCAAGGCCAAACATCAAGATTTCAGCAGAGCTGTGTTCCTCACTGGAGGCCCTAGGGAAGAATCTGTTTTCAAGTGCATTCAAGTTGTTGGCAGAACAGTACCTTGCAACTGAGGTCCTATTTCCTTGCTGGCTGTCATCTGAGTCTTGCCTTAACTCCCAGGGGCCTCCCAGGGCCCCCTTACAAGTGTGTCACTATCTCTCATAACTAGCAACAGTGGCTGGAATGCTTCTCACAATACTCTCTCCTCCTCCTATTTTCCTGAATCATCCCTCTCTCTCAACTTCAGCAGGAAAAGATACTTCATATTCAAGGGCTCCTGTGATTGGACTTGACACCATATCAACATAACTCAAATCCCATACTCTTAATCACATCTGCAAATTACCTTTGGATCTGTTTACTATATTAAAAGATTTCAGTTGTTAAGGTATGGATATCTTCGGGGTATGAGTATTATGTTCTAACACAATTTTCATTGCCAAACTAAAAACCAGAAAATAGAAACAGTGAAATCTTTTCACACTGCAAAGAAAATCACCATTCAGAATTACTCCAGTTCTTACTCTAAATAGCATAGGATCCCATTCTTGTGTCTTTGGATAATTCTTTTGAATCAGTTGTCAAGATTACAGCCAGAACCCATTTAAGTGAATTAAAAAATAGTTCAGTATTGGCTAAATATATTCAAAAAGACTCTATACATTTTACTGCAATGAACTCTTTAATGTGCTAAATTCTGGGTTACAAATACATATTTTTTCCTTCCAAGTATATATAGAACCCAATTTTCTATATAGTCATTTAAATGAAATGATTTGGTTAGAACGGTATTATTATTTGGATGTAAATTTGAAACATAATTTCCATTTAGTCTGAATGAAAGATGTATATGTCATAAAAGTTACCCATCTTCATTCTGTAAATAAAAGGGAATAATACAACTATAATGGGAAAAATGCCAGAAGATGTTGCTTTCAAAAACAGTAGATTACTAATTGACCTTTTTCTGAATTTACCATACTATTTACCATTTCAGCAGTTAGCTATCTTTCTGACAAGTAAATTTCTTAAAAATGTGAATGACATTTAACTGGATAGAGCTATTTGTCATTGAATAATTTAATGTCATTTCTTATTGCTTCAGTTTAAATGGTTGATCTAATTTTTATTTGCAATGTACAATTTAGATAACTCATTATATTGGTTAATGTCTAAATATGTTAAAAATTTAGATAAATGTGCTTTTCAGTTGTCAGCATAATCAAATGGGGCATATGGTAATGATATTAAACACCTGATTACATCCCATGATAGAATACATTTACTGCATCCTTTCCCTTCCATTTTGTTTATTCACATCTCCTCTAAATCTTTTCTAGAGCCCATTTTACATCTCCATAGCTACAATAATTTCATGAAATTATCAACTGAGCTCCTTGGATTGCTTTATTCTAAGTTGTTTGCTTTATTCTAAGTTCTAGGGTTTATATTTATTTTCTCCTTTTATTTTCTAGATTCAGATTACACCTCCTTTCCTAGATTGCACTGAAAATGAATTTCTGTTCTTTATGAGAGCTATAGATAACACGGTCTTATTTATCTGCCTTTTATTCACTATAATTTTCATGTTTTGTTAACATTTATATCTATTAATAGATTAATTGATAACATTTATATCTATCCATATAATGACATTAACTTTGATACTTCTCAATAGTTTATATAATACTCTTCTAAAGATAACACATATACTTATCACCCTTTTCTGATATATTTGCCATTAAATATAGTTTTCAAAATTGTAGATAAATTGCCATGTATTAAAAGTGTGTGTGTGTCAGACAGATAGAGAGAAATTGCTGAATAAATCTGATTAATCAGTTTTGTTCTGCACAGAGAATGATACTGTAAGTGATTTTAATAATACATATGATAACTAATTCATTTATTTCCTATTTTCTACCTTGCTTATATCTAGTAACATTCAGGCCAAATCATAATATTTCATGGCACCACTGCATTCCTCTTTCAACTTTTTCTTCGCTGGAAAAGTGCCTTATACTGACCATTCTCACGATACCAAATTATCACTGGTTGCTAACACGAAATAGGCCTGCTACACCCAAACGTGATCTGACATTTCTCTTTTCTCAGTCTTCATCACTACCTATTAATTTGCAGAACAAACAGCGATACACTACACATGGGAAGGAACTTACCCCTATTTATCCTCAGACTCTCTGTCTACTCGACCTCTCATTGTTGTCATATTAGTGAGTGTACATAGTCACATACATTGAGAAAATATTATTTTATAAGGTGCTATCTTCTTCCTCAAAAGAAGAGAAATGAAAAATGAAAATTGCTCAGTCGTGTCCAGCTCTTTGCGACCCCATGGACTATATAGTCCATGGAATTCTCTAGGCCAGAATACCGGAGTGAGTAGCCTTTCCCTTCTCCAGGGGATCTTCCCAACCCAGGGACCCACCAGGTCTCCCCCATTGCAGGCAGATTCTTTACCAGCTGAGCGACAAGGGAAGCCCACAAAAGAAGAGAAATGGCTTGCAAAAAATATTTATGAGCATTTCACAAATCACAAAAACATAAATAGAAATAGCAAGTTGTATCAAAAAAAGAGATAAGTTGCTAAGATTAAGTTTCAAATTTATTTGTGGTTTCCTGAAAGTCATTATGGAAAAAACATTCTATTAATTAGTGACTGTGTAGCTTAGGACTTTGTCCTCAGAAATGTCCACTGTTGACCCATGAAGTTTTATTACCTTTTTGATGTCATTTAAAATTCATGGACTTTTTGTATATATGATGGATTGAAATCCATTTAATAATTATTCATTTTTATTTTGCTGTAATTATCCTATTTTAGCTTAGCAGAAACATCTTAAAATTGGCATTTTTCTTTCTTTCCTTTGGAACTGATCTTTTCTTTGAACATCTTTGTGTTTGGTTACTTATCTTTTCCTTCTTAATATGTAAGTTCTCTTCACTTATTAGGAGTATTAAATCTTAAAGTATATTATAAAAATTTACTTTCCAGTTGGTCAAATCTTATTTTTATTTTTTGTACTTTTGTGTTCTGCTCTTAGGGTATTTCTTCCCCAGCAAATATCTTTTTTATATTCTACATTGTCAAATTTATCCATGTTTTCTTCAGTTTCTTCAAGTAGAATAAAAGTTACGGCTAGAAAAATCCTCCTTACTCCTAGTTTGTAAACAATTTCACTTTATTATTATGATTACTTTTAATACTTCTACATTTACTTTTAAATCTCAAATTTATTTGAAATTTACCTAAACATATTTGATGAAGATTATATACATTTTTCTCTTTAATGCATGGCCACCTACTGCTTACAATATCATTAATATTTACTACTGAAGAATTGATAATAGCATCAGTTAAATATTAAGATCGAGTAGGTGCTTGGACTTTTTCTACAGGGTGCAATATAAATTTTCATGAATCTGCAAACAACAAACAATAACATTTCTCCTTTAGTCGGAAGGAACCAAGAGATAGAAAATGAAGTAGTTTCTCTCATCTGTATTTCCAGTGTCTCTTCACATTTATTTCTCCTTGTTTTTATACTTTCATCTCTGTTAATTTAGAGATCTAGTTCTAAGGAAATAAAGTTTCTTCTCAGGGGCACAATGGTGATTCTATTTAGCTTAAAATCAAGATTTCCATTTGAACTTTTTGAGTCTCTGAGTCAGAGTCAGAGAAGAGTTGACTTCCCTGGCATGGATGAACAACCCCAATTATTAATAGGAGCTGGAGTTTCTGTTACATAATAGAGGAAAAGTGAATGGATGTATTCTAGAGGATTCTCTAGGCTACTTTTGGCACTGTACATCCAGTGGTAAAAGTTAGTGGAAAACTACATCAGATCATTACAGTAGGAATTCTAAGGCTCAAAATGTTTTAGGAATAAGGGTTTTGAGTCACTCTATCAAGCACAGACCCCTGAGTCAGTATTTTGCTGAGAGCAAAAGAAAATATAAAGGTTAGTAGGTGAAGGAAGTCATAAATAACCATGAAAGATTATAAGAACTGCTACAATGTCCAAATTCAGGGTACTATCTAGACCACACTCACACTGAATTCTATTAAATAGTACATGCCTGGAGCACAAAACTAATCATACTATACAGTGTAAAAAAAGGTAATCCCTGAACTAAGATTTCCTAACTAACAGGAACTATGATATGACACAATTTTCTTCTTTGTTGTATATCATGTATATGCCCTAGTGAATCTAATAAAAATTAAATTTATATATTACAAAATAACAATTTGAGATTATACCTGAACCATAACGACTACCATCAAAAGATGAATGCACTCTTTTGTGAGGAATAAGTGAACCATCTCGGTTTGTAGGACAAATACATACATTATATTACTCTTGACATTTCTGCTGCCTATTATATTTTTTATTGAATTTCCTAATGAGTGAATTTAAGCAAATTCTATGGAATGGTTCATTCAAAAATGATTCCAACTTCTATTAAGTATGCCTTCACAGTGTTGTGGATTCTGGAATGCAAATTTCTATTTTTCCCAGATTCCCATGTAGCCAGGGTCATAGATATAATTCAGAGTCCACACATTAAATACTCTCATGGGGACATTTGGCTGTAAAACAGAGTTAAATGTAGAGAAAAGAAAGACATGAAGCATTGCTTTGCTGGCAAAGACACTGGTAGAAGTTCTGCGCTCAGCACATGCCAGAAGATTTCACACATTTCTGGACATTAAAAAGGAGACTTTAACCATCCTGCACAGACAGAATAGCACTACGGTCTGAAAGCTACTTCTGGAATTATGAACTATAGCCTATTATTCTAGTCTTCCAAAATTACGTAAGAGACCTAATGAAAGAAAGTGAAAAGTGAAAGTGAAGTTGCTCAGTCGTGTCTGACTCTTTGCGACCTTGTGGACTGTAGCCCACCAGGCTCCTCCACCTATGGGATTCTCCAGGCAAGAATACTGGAGTGGGTTGCCATTTCCTTTTCCAGGGGATCTTCCCGACCCAGGGATTGAACCCAGGTCTTCCACATTGCATGCAGACGCTTTAACCTCTGAGCCATCAGGGAAGCAAGAGACCTAATATTTGACATTAAATATCTTCAAGCTTAAACTAGTCATTATGATTTCTGCTGTGTGAAACCAAACCCTGATTGAAACATATAGTATTTTCTCTCTATCAAATTTGTACAGTCTTTGCCAAAACAAATTCTTTTAGAGATACAATACTAAGATTTGTGATTATGCAAGGAAAGAAAAAAATTATTTATTGAATTCTATTTTTTTAAATAAGCAAGAAAATACACTTCAGAAATTAAAGAGGAAATTAAAAAAAACCCAGAAACTAATGAAAACAAAAACATGATGATCCAGAATCTATGGAACACAGCAAAAACAGTTCTATGAGGGAAGTTTATAGCCATAAAAGTTTACCTCAGGAAACAAACAAACAAAAAAAAACTCAAAAAATCTAACCTTACACCTAAAGCAAATAGAGAAAGAAGAAAAAAGCTTAGTAGAATTAGTAGAAGTAAAGAAATCATGAGGTTCAGAGCAGAAATAGAGACTAGAAAAAAAAAATTGAAAAGACCATTGAAACTAAAAGCTGATCATTTGGAAAGGTAAACAATATGATAACCTTTAGCCAATACTCATGAAGAAGACAGGCAGAGGCCACAAGTCAATTAAATCAGCAATTAAAAAGGAGAAGTGACAATCAACATCAGAGAAATACAAAGAATCACAATAGGCCACTACAAACAACTACACAGCAGTAAAATGTACAACCTAAAAGAACAATGGCTTGAAAACTGGATGATAAAACAAAAGACCTCAAATAGCCAAGTCAGTCTTGAGATGAAGAACCAAGCTGGAAGAAGCAGGCTGCCTGACTTCAACTACACTGCAAAGCTACAATCATCAAAACAGTATGCAATGGGCACAAAAACAGATGCATAGATCAAGGGAACACAATAGACAGCCCAGAAATAAACCCACACAGATGCGGTCAATTGATCTATGACAAAGGAGACAAAGGCAAGAACATACAATATGGCAAAGACAGTTTCTTCAATAGTGGTGTTGGGAAAACAGGATAGCTACATAAAAAAAGAATGAAATTAGAATTTCCTCCAACACCATATACATAAGTAAACTCAAAACAATACACATAAATCCACTAAAAACAAATTACAGACTTAAATGTAAGATCAGCTATTATAAAACTCCTAGACGAAAACATAGGCAGAACACTCTTTAACATAAATTGTAGGGACATTTTTTTTTTGTCTCTGAAAGAAAAGGAAACAAAAGCAAAATTAAACAAATGGGATCTAATTAAACATAAAAGCTTTTGTGTGACAAAGAGTACCATTGACAAAACAGACAATCTACTGAGAGAAAATATCTTCAAAATTATATGATTAATAAGGGATTAATATCCAACATATATAAACAGCTCATACAACTAAACATCAAAAAAAAAAAAGTTAAAAATGGGCAAAAGAACTAAATAGATATTTTTTGAAAGAGGAAATACAACAGACACAGCACAGGAAATTCAAAGGCCAACATAATCATCAGGCAAATGCAAATAAAAACTGCAATGAGATATCACCTTACGCCTTACACCTTACACCACAGAATGGCTATCATTAAAAGGAATACACATATGCAAAAAAAAAAAAAACAGGTTACTCAGGATAGGGAGAAAAGGAACACTTATACACTGTTGATGGGAATGTAAATTAGTGCAGCCACTGTGGAAAACTATGGAGCTTTCTCAAAAAACTACAAATACAACTACCACATGAACCAGCAATTCCATTCCTAGGTATGTATCTGAAAAAAAAAATTTTTTTAATTCAAAAATGTACATGTAGTCCCATATTCATAGCAGCATTATTTGTAATTGCCAGGCATGGAAGCAACCTAAGTATCCATAAATATATAAATATATATAGATGTGGTATATACTTATTTGTTTAGTTACTGAGTAGTGTTCGACTCTTTGTGACCCCAAGGGCTGCAGCACTGCCCAAGGACAGGCTTCCCTGTCCTTCGCGATCTCCCAAAGTCTGCTCAAACTCATGACTATTGAGTTTGCATATAATGCAATATATGTGTATATGTATATACATGCTGCCATGTATATACATATATGTACATATGTACATACACACAATGAACTGTGGAAACTTCTGAAAGAGATGGGAATACCAGACCACGTGACCTGCCTCTTGAGAAATCTGTATGCAGGTCAGAAAGCAACAGTTAGAACTGGAAATGGAACAACAGACTGCTTCCAAATAGTAAAAGGAGTACGTCAAGGCTGTATATTGTCACCCTGCTTATTTAACTTATATGAAGAGTACATCATGAGAAATGCTGCACTGGATGAGGCACAAGCTGGCATCAAGATTGTCAGGAGAAATAGTAATAACTTCAGATATGTAGATGACACCACCCTTATGGCAGAAAACAAAGAACTAACAAGCCTCTTGATGAAAGTGAAAGAGCAGAGTGAAAGAGTTGCTTTAAGCTCAACATTCAGAAAACTAAGATCATGGCATCTGGTCCCATCACTTCATGGCAAATAGATGGGGAAACAGTGGCAGACTTTATATTTTGGGGCTCCAAAATCACTGCAGATGGTGACTGCAGCCATGAAATTAAAAGACGCTTGCTCCTTGAAAGAAAATTTATGACCAATCTAGACAGCATATTAAAAAGCAGACACATTACTTTGCCAACAAAGGTCTGTGTAGTCAAGGCTATGGTTTTTCCAGTAGTCATGTATGGATGTGAGAGTTGGACTATAAAAAAAGCTGGGCACCGAAGAATTGATGCTTTTGAACTGTGGTGTTGTAAAAGACTCTTGAGATTCCCTTGGATTGCAAGGAGATCCAACCAGTCCATCCTAAAGGAAATCAGTCCTGAATATTCACTGGAAGGACTGATGAAGCTGAAACTCCAATACTTTGGCCACCTGATGCAAAGAACTGATCCATTTGAAAAGACCCTAATGCTGGGAAAGATTGAAGGCAGAAGAAGAAGGGGATGAAAGAGGATGAGATGGTTGGATGGCATCACCGATTAAATGGATATGAGTTTGGGTAAACTCCTGGAGTGGGTGATGGACAGGGAGGCCTGGCGTGCTGCAGTCCATTGGGTCGCAAAGAGGCGGACACGAGTTAGCAACTGAACTGAACTGATACATACACACATATGGATATAGATACCATATATACATATATGCACATATATATGTACATATGTGGATATGTATGTGGTACAATTGTATATATACATATGGATATGTATATACGTACAGACACACAATGGAATACTACCTGCCATAAAAAAGCTACAATATTTTGTCAGTTGCAGCAACATCCAACAAAGATGGATTGGAGGGCATTGTGTCAAGTGAAGTAAGTCAGAGAGAGATAAATGTCATATGGTATCACTTATATGTGGAATCTAAAAAATACAACAAAGTAGTGAATTAAAAAAAAAGAAGCAGACCTACAGATATAGAATACAAACTAGTGGTTATCAGTGGGGAGGGAGGGAGGGGGTATTACAGGGATAGAGGAATGAGCAGTACAAACTATTAGGTGTGATAGGCTGAAATATGTACAACACAGAGAATACAGCCAATACTTTATAATAACTGTAAATGGAAAGTAATCATTAAAATTTATATAAAAATAAAAGATTATTTAAAATAAAAATAAGTTTTAAAAAAGAGAAAATACAGTAACTACTAAATACTGATATCTAGTAAAGTTTGCAATGTGCAATAAATATTTACTAAAACTTTCATATTGACATAATGATTAAAATAATATTTTTATTAAAAAGGGTGTATTATTGGTATGGCATATTATAATTTGCCAGAGGCAATATATCAAGTAAGGCTGTTCAGCAAAATAGTTTTGCTGTAACTTATTAGTGTCTTTTTTTATTTTTCAAATTCTTATATTTTTACATATTTCCCAAGCAATCGCTGATTACTGGCTTTTCCTTCCACTGATTCCTATTTGATATTAGTTGGTTATACTGTGACAACGTGGATGAACTAATGTAGGATGAACCTACATTAAGTGAAAAGTATGAGACAGGGAAAGACAAGTAGCATTTAATTTCACTTACACATAGAATCTAAAACAATTAACAGCATAAGGGCAAGCTCATAGATAATGAGAACCAACTGGAGGTTGCCAGAGGCAGAGGTTTAGGGTTCGGCAAAATAGATGAAGGTGGTCAAAGGGACAAAATTTCAATTATTAAAAAAAAAAGCCATAGGGATACAAGGTAACATACTTTGACTATTAGTTAATGTTACTAGATTGCATATTTGAAAGTTGTTAAGATAGTAAATCTTTAAAATTCTTATCACAGGAAAAGAAATCCTGTAACTCTATGGTGACAGATATTAACTAGACTCACTGTGATGATAACTTTGCAACATATACAGATATTGAATCATTATGTTGTACACCTGAAGCTAATATAATGCTGAATGTCAATTATACCTCAATAAAAATAAATTCAAAAAAGAGTTGGCTGTAAATTTGTGTATTTTACCTCTTAACTGTCATTTTATTAATCAAATTTTCCAAATGTAAAAGGCAAAGCATTCTCATTGAATAAAAACAAAATCAAGCAACCAAATGGCTCTTGAAAATCATGGATCTTTTCCAGGTATTTATAATGCATTCATTTTATAAGTGCAATATTAAATATAGCCTTTAAAATAGCATTCTATATCAGAAAACACTTATTTGAGGGGTGGAGGGAGTTGTTCATTATTTCCAGGGCTGATAATTTAGCCACTATATACCAGCACCAGCATTTATCATAAGTACTCAATGCTACACCAGTTGTTACTTTGAATATGCTCTTGATTCTTTCCAACCAATCTGTTACCCACAATAATGCTACGATCTATTATAGTCACTGCTCATAATTTCACTTTTAACAAAAATTTTAAAGTAAAAAAATAATAAAATACTCCAGAGAAACTTAAATTCTGCAGTTACCAAATGTACAGAACATTTTAATACGCAAGTTTTGCTGATCCCAACTTCTATATTGATTTGGGCTACTTTCAATCTTCATCCAAAGATTTACCCTATTTTCACTCTGTAAATTCCTATCAATCAGTTCTCAATTCAGTGGCCTTTGAAAACATTCAGGTAAGATATCACTAGTGAAATTATCCACCTGTGTTCTTGACATCATACACTAGTTGATTAAAATACTGATAAATTTTGGCCACCATGATTTCATTTGTGTCAAGGGTGTCATATTCTCCAGTACTCCAGTGGTTACATTTTTGGTGATATGAACTCATAGAGTTTCCACATTGATTAGACTGGTCAACACTCCTAAGCCTTGCCTAAGTCTCTTCGGAATATTATAGGTGCTAGTAGATCACTGGCCCCTCTCAGGAGTTCAGCACACCAGTCCATGACTTGCTGCACAAACAGAAAGGAAAATGGTCACAGCTTTCCCTTTGATATTGACCTAACCTGCTATGCTATGGCCCTGGTTCTACAGTGGGCATAATATATGCCAAGTATGTGCCAGAAACACAAACAAGAGCAGCAGTCATTGAGTCCAGAACCATGCCATAGATCTTACCCCAGGTCCCACTCAGACCCATACTATGTCAAGTTATTTTTTGCATAATAAAAGTACTACATTATCTAAATGGAAAAGGGGATTTTAAAAATCGGCTACCTACATATGTTCTGAAATAAGTTTAATATATACTGGCCAAAATTTAGTATCACATATTTCTGCTGACATCAAGCACCTCAATATTAAGGGAAAAAAAATATAAAACAAGAATCATCCTGCAAATTGCCAAAGAAATGTCTAGAAACTACAAGAGTTGTTCATACTTTTAATAAGCATAAACTCATAAGAATCCTCCAAAACTTGAGGAATCTGCTAACATTTTCAGAATATGTATATTAAACTCAGGCAAACCTTTTAAATGATTCTCTCTTCAATCTACAATAAAAGGTAATGCACCAGAATTCTACCAAGTTGGCTACATTTCAGTTTTTCCTTCTTTAACATCAAGAATTACAGAGGAGAATAGGCTTCCCTGGTAGCTCAGTGGTAATGAAATCACCCTGCAATGCAGGAGACTCTGATTTGATCCCTGGGTCAGGAAGATCCCCTGGTAAAGGCAATGGCAATCCACTCCAGTATTCTTGACTGGAGAATTCCATGGACAGAGGATCCTGATGGGCTACAGTCCATGGACTCAAAAAGAGTCAGACACAACTGAACAACTTACCATAACTGAGTTATAGAAGAGAAAAAACACTGACAGCAATTCACATAAAAGCATTCCAAAGAGTATAACTAGATTTACACTACAGTTTCATAGACTTTTAGAGTGACAACTTGAGTATTCCTCATCTCAGCTCTGTGATTGTACTAAATTAACATGCACACACACACACACACACACACACACACACACTCCTAGGCTATTTTGTTTATCTTTAATATGAGTAGAATAATAATATAGAATTCTCCTGAGGTGTTACGAAGAATGATTAACAGAAAGGACTCCCTGAGGATTAATGATGTGGCCTAGGTTCCCAGCTAAAGTTACATGAACACTGCACAGAAGGAATGCACGTAAATCTATCATACATATTTTATACTGGACAACATTGTCATCTGGGAAGATACAGGAGATTTATTGTTCAGTGCTGCTGTTGTATTTAGTTCTATGTGTTTCACATCTCAGTAGCTATAGCTGAAAAGTTATTTTAACCATAGTTTCTCACCTATTAAAATTAACAAATTTCTAAGTTATGACCTAAGTCATCTGCATTAGCCATTTATTACATCATTCACTCCATTTGTGGACAACATTTTTTACTGCTTTGAAATCTATTGTAATAAAAGCTTATATAATGAATTTAAACCCTAAGTGTTTTAAATATATTCTTTTGATAATCTGCTTAATTTCCCTCTTTGCATATTATTACTCTTAATGTTTTCCTGGTTTCAGAATTAATATATAAATCTATGAAAATCATACTTAATTTTCTTAATAAAATAGAACCTCCCTTGAGATTTCATTTTCTATAAATTTGAAAAAAAAAATGTTACTATTTAAAACAACTCTTAGCTTGCTCACTAGGTCACTTCAGTTGTGTCTGACTCTTTGCGACCCTATGGATTGTAGCCCGCCAGGTTCCTTTGTCAATGGGATTCTCTAGCCAAGAATACTGGAATGAGTTGCCATTTCCTCCTCTAGGGTATCTTCCTGGCTTGAGGGATCAAACCTGCAACTCCTGCAATTTCTGCATTGCGGGCAGATTTTTTACCCAGTGAGCCACCTGGGAAGCCCAAAACAACTCTTAAGTTATATTTTTTACACTTTATGTATTTTCCTCATTTTTCTAAGCATGTAGGTACTCAAGAATAAAAATGAAGTCTTTAATATGTATCTTTTACTCACCAATTCTTTTTATTATATCACTAGTAGGACTAAATTCTGAAAGAGATCAGTTTAAGGTAAATCTAGGAATCAATAGCTAGAGGTAATGACTACTATTTCTATTTAAAAAGAAATATTTTAGGGATTTTACTCTGGTTTATAAGCACACCGATTTTCTTATATTTGTGTCTTTTTACAATTTATACTCAATATGCTCCAAAGGTTATACTAATAACCTTGGAGAAAAAAAGACAACTAATTTCAAAAGACTTTGAAAATGTTTTTAAAAGTTTGTATTAAACCATAAAACCATTCTAGAGTGACAAATGAATCTAGCTGCACACACCATATCTTTCATTTCATTATTTATTTCTTGTGATGACTATAAAGATGAAAATTCCTCTCTCCTATAATCACGAAGAAAAGATCATCTGTGTCTTATAAGAAAAATAACACAGTTGATGTCTTGGGAAAAGGATTATGATGCATAATTTGAGAGGGAAAAATAAGTACATAGAAGTCTTTGAGATCTGAATTGTGGTTGGATACATTAGAAAACATTACATATCACTGAGGACTGACTGAACCAGAGCTTGATAATTCATTGCATTACTCTCACTCAGATAGGACTAGACTTTGTGGAACAAAGATGGATACAGATAATTTCTGATTTCAAGGAATTTATTATCTGATAATTCATGCACCTAGATCCTACAATATATTAGCTTAGTGTCACAAGAAATATACAAATAGAGAACTCCATATTAGAGCGTGATTTTATTTTTCTATTGATGTGGAAGAAATTAGGGAAGATTTTAGGTAAACTTCAAACAACCTTGAAAGATAAACTCGATTTTGGCAGAGAAAAGACATTCCAGGTGGAAGACTCAGCATGAAAATGAACAAAAGATACTGTCTAGAAAGAATTATGGTCACAGTGTATATTATAGCAGCAACTTGAATAATGAATGTGGATATATTTCTGGGAAAACTGTGCCTTTTATCTCATTTTCTGAATTAAGGTTAAAAATTTAAAAGTTACAAAAGGCCTACTGTGAAATGAATAATCGGTCTCGCTCCTTTACATCCCAAGTCAGAGAACCAAATCACAAGGTTCTTAGCTTTCCAATATACTCTTTGTGTACACATGCATATATATTATTAATTCCTTTTTTAACTTTCATGCAAATGATAGCATAATAAATGTTATTCTCATTTGTCATTTTAAACACAATATCTCCCTTGGATTAGGATTATTCCTTATCAGTTCATTCTTCTGAAATCTATGTGAAATGAAAGTTGAGTTGACTAGTTTTAGTGAAGTAATTACAGTCTGACTGCAAGTATCTGTAGAGTGAATATGTGACCAGAAAGTGGAGGCATCTTGTGCAGACTACTGCCAAGTAGTGGTGATGAAAGGAAGAGGCAAAAGGAGTTTCTCAAAGAGCTATTAATATTTTAGAAGATAACAAATATAATGCAACTAAACCAGCTTTGGTGGTAAAAAGCTTCTATTCAACTACAGATTTCAACATTATTAAGTCTACAACTTTGGAAAAATTACCTTTCTTGAGCTTCAGTTACCACATGTGTACAATGGAGAACAGTAATAACTAATTCACAGAATCTTTGTAATGTTTAAGTGAATGTTTACTTTCTAGTCAAAATAGGGATTTTATGGTATTTCATTATTATTTACTAGTAATCATTTTATAACAAAAGCCTATGTTACTAATGTTTCTTAATTATATTAATATATGTGATATACTTTGTGACATAACAGACTATAGCCTGCAAGGCTCTTCTGTCCATGAGGATTCTCCAGGTAAGAATACTGGAGTGAGTTGCCATGTACCCCACACACATATAATATACTTGTGTTTGGGTTTTAATATTGTTTTATATATGTAATAATTTATGTAATGCTTTGAGTTATATAAAGTAGAATACAGTGATTCTTGGTTTCATCAGGGTGGTGTTAGCCACTGGAACAAGCAAACTCCAAGATATCAGTAGCTTCATACAGCAGTTTATTTTTAACTTATGAAATAGCCCAAAGTAGCCCCATGCTCCTCATTAGTAAGTGTTTTTCCCCCACATGATGACTCAGAGACTCAGATCTTTAACATCTCCTGACTCCCTAATCTTATATGACTTAGAGTCCTCTACTTCTAGACAGCAGAAGCAGAAGCTGTGGAGAAGCCTTATCTGCTCCTTAAATGCCCTCTTTAGAAAAAGATACTCATTATTGCTCTTTATATTTCTCATGGCTATAAATGCATGTGAGAAGCCTAGTTGCCTTTCAATGACAATCTGCACTCCCCTGGAAGAAGGACCATACATTTTCATCAGTAGCTAGCCATTTCATCACAGTAGTCCAAAAACATCATTCAAAAATGAAGAAAGTTAAGACCCAGCAATTGTTGGTTCAGCAGAGATATTTACTGTTTTCTTATGGTGTTTCCTTAATCTAATGTTATTTGGTAATGCAATGGATATAATATCATTAAACTGTGGACAGCATGAAAGGAGAAAATGTTAGATTATTGTGATGGGAAAATAATAATGTTGGTCAATATATTTACAGTTAATTATAGGATATGGAGTGTCATTTTTCCTTTTTAAAAATAATTATTTAGTATTAAAATTATCATAAAATATTACATTGTTAAGAAGATCTATGATTTTAGTACTGAGTCTTCATTTAGGAATTTAGAATCTCATTTGCATATATCATGATAATGAAAAAGCATTATTCTTTTTTTACGCTGCCTACAGAATAAACAATAGAAAAAAGGGAATTGCCAGTGCTGCCTGAGCCACCATGTAACTGGCCAGAATACAATCTAAAAGGAGGAAACAACATTTTCAAAGCTGTATTTTCAAAATTTGTCAAAGTTCCCCATTAATCAGCAAAAATATTTTTCTAAATATACATTTGGAAGACTTTACATCTATACTCATTGCTGAAACAGTAGAAAAATCATGCTCTACATGTACGAAATATTGCTAAGTTATTCAAAGAAGATAGTATGAAGCTATTTATAGGGGATACTATGATATAGAAGGACTTCCCTGGTGGCTCAGATGGTAAAGAATTCGCCTGCAATGTGGGAGACTTGGGTTCAATCCCTGGGTTGGGAAGATCTCCTGGAGGAGGGCATGGCAACCACTCCAGTATTCTTGCCTGGAGAATCCTCATGGACAGAGGAGCCTGGTGGGCTAGAGTCCATGGAGTCGCAAAGAGTCGGACACAACTGAGCAACTAAGCACAGCACATGATAAAGGAAAAAGATCTCTTATGCTTATGTGTCAATCATCAGCATCATTACTTTATCTATTGAGAAATTTATCAAGAAGATGAAATTGTTTTAAAATCTTGCTAGAAAAAGTGAACAAAGAATGCTGCATTTTATTGTATAAAAAGAAATATTTACTCATTCAATCACCAACTGAACACCTACCATATGCCAGGCAGTTTTTTTGGACACTAGGGATACTGTAAGAAACAAAATACACGAGTTCCTCACTTGCCCATTTTTCTTTTATGTTCTAAAACTAAAAGTAACAAACTAAGTAACAAACTAAGAGATACTACACATAATCAGACAGCTATCTTTGAGGAATGAATTTTCTTGGGTTACTTACTTTAAACATCAGAACTTTCACCATGAGTGAAAACAGAGATGTATACATTAGAATAATCAAAAGTGCCAGCAGAGATCACACTAAGTGGTGAGCCAACCCTGTCATACAAAGGCAGAGCCGGCAGAGGGAGATGAAACAGGTTTGTGAGATGCTCTGAGAAAATATCCTTGAATACAATATGCTTCTAAGTACTAGAAGTTCCAGAAATACTCATAGTGGACTAAAAAAAAAAAAAAAAAACTGTAGAACATTATAAATTTTTGATTAAAGGAATTTACCAGTTCCTAAATACCTAATTTTTAAACTATTTTTCTTTGAAGAAACTGCCTTTTGATATATACTGGGTAATTAATTTAGAAGTTAAGTGAATTGGTGCCAGGTTTCTGGTGGAGAATTTAGTCAAAACATGTGTTACCTCTCTATGAAGTAATCTTGTCTTTGAGGAATGAGTTCTACATATTTCAGTCATAATTCAAAAATATGAGGCAATTTAAAAGTGAATAACCTTTTCAGTTCAGTTCAGTTCAGTCGCTCAATCATGTCCAACTCTTTGCAACCCCATGAATCGCAACACACCAGGCCTCCCTGTCTATCACCAACTCCCAGAGTTCACTCAAACTCACGTCCATAGAGACAGTGATGCCATCCAGCCATCTCATCCTCTGTCGTCCCCTTCTCTTCCTGCTCCAATCCCTGCCAGCATTAGAGCCCTTTCCAATGAGTCACCTCTTCGCATGAGGTGGCCAAAGTATTGGAGTTTCAGCTTCAGCGTCAGTCCTTCCAATGAACACCCAGGACTGATCTCCTTTAGAATGGACTGGTTAGATATCCTTGCAGTCCAAGGGACTCTCAAGAGTCTTCTCCAACATCACAATTCAAAAGCATCAATTCTTCAGCGCTCAGTTTTATTCACAGTCCAACTCTCACATCCATAAATGACCACTGGAAAGACCATGGCCTTGACTAGACAGACCTTTGTTGGCAAAGTAATGTCTCGGCTTTTTAAAATGCTGTCTAGGTTGGTCATAACTTTCCTTCAAAGGAGTGAGAGTCTTTTAATTTCATGGCTGCAATCACCATCTGCAGTGATTTGGAGCCCCAAAAAGTAAAGTCTGACACTGTTTCCACTGTTTCCCCATCTATTTGCCATGAAGTGATGAGACCAGATGTCATGATTTTAGTTTTCTGAATGTTGAGCTTTAAGCCAACTTTTTCACTCTCCTCTTTCACTTTCATCAAGAGGCTTTTGAGTTCCTCTTCACTTTCTGTCATAAGGGTGGTGTCATCTGCATATCTGAGGTTATTGATATTTCTCCTAGCAATCTTGATTCCAGCTTGTGCTTCTTCCAGCCCAGTGTTTCACATGATGTACTCTGCATATAAGTTAAATAACAGGTTGACAATATACAGCATTGACATACTTCTCTTCCTATTTGGAACCAGTCTGTTGTTCCATGTCCAGTTCTAACTGTTGCTTCCTCACCTGCATACAGGTTTCTCAAGAGGCAGGTCAGGTGATCTGGTATCCCCATATCTTTCAGAATTTTCCACAGTTTATTGTGATCCACACAGTCAAAGGCTTTGGCATAGTCTATACAGCAGAAATAGATATTTTTCTGGAACTCTCTTCCTTTTTCCATGATCCCGCGGATCTTGGCAATTTGATCTCTGGTTCGTCTGCCTTTTCTAAAACCAGCTTGAACATCTGGAAGTTCATGGTTCATGAATTGCTGAAGCCTGGATTGGAGAATTTTGAGCATTACTTTACTAGCGTGTGAGATGAGTCCAGTTGTGCAGTAGTTTGAGCATTCTTTGGCATTGCCTTTCTTTGGGATTGGAGTGAAAACTGACCTTTTCCAGTCCTCTGGCCACTGCTGAGTTTTCCAAATTTGCTGGCATATTGAGTGCAGCACTTTCACAGCATCATCTTTTAGGATTTGGAATAGCTCAACTGGAATTCCATCACCTCCACTAGCTTTGTTCGTAGTGATGCTTTCTAAGGCCCACTTGACTTCACATTCCAGGATGTCTGGCTCTAGGTGAGTGATCACACCATGGTGATTATCTTGGTTGTGAACATCTTTTTTGTACAGTTCTTCTGTGTATTCTTGCCACCTCTTCTTAATATCTTCTGCTGCTGTTAGGTCCATACCATTTCTGTCCTTTATCGAGCCAATCTTTGCAAGAAATGTTCCCTTGGTATCTCTAATTTTCTTGAAAAGATCTCTAGTCTTTCCCATTCTGTTGTTTTCCTCTATTTCTTTGCATTGATCCCTGAGGAAGGCTTTCTTATCTCTCCTTGCTATTCTTTGGAACTCTGCATTCAGATGTTTATATCATTCCTTTTCTCCTTTGCTTTTCCCTTCTCTTCTTTTCACAGCTATTTGTAAGGCCTCCCCAGACAGCCATTTTGTTTTTTGCATTTATCTTCCATGAGGAATTCTTGATCCCTGTCTCCTGGAGAATGTCACAAACCTCCATCCATCGTTCCTCTGGCACTCTATCTATCAGATCTAGTCCCTTAAATCTATTTCTCACTTCCACTGTATAATCATAAGTGGTTTGATTTAGGTCATACCTGAATGGTCTAAATTTCCTACTTTCTTCAATTTAAGTCTGAATTTGACAATAAGGAGTTCATGATCTGAGCCACAGTCACCTCCTGGTCTTGTTTTTGCTGACTATATAGAGCTTCTCCATCTTTGGCTGCAAGAATATAATCAATCTGATTTTGATATTGACCATCTGATGGTCCATGTGTAGAGTCTTCTCTCTCCATCTACAACGGACCACGCAGAAGCACGCCGGCTATGACAGACCACGCAGAAGTGTGGCTGAGAGGAGCTACCTGACATCCATGCTCAGGGGCGGCAGTCGAGAGCACCAGGCTGCAGTGGCACCGGAGCAGCCGAGAGGAGCTACCCCATGCCCGAGGTCAGGGGCGATGGCCGAGAGGAACAACCCCACATCTAAGGAGCTGAGCTGCATGGGCGCAGGAGGGCCAAGAGGAGCTACTCCCCATTCAAGGTCAGGAGTGGTGGCTGTGAAGAGATACCCCTCATCCAAGGTAAGGAGCAGTGGCTGCGCTTTGCTGGAGCAGCCGTGAAGAGATACCCCACGTCCAAGGTAAGAGAAACTCAAGTAAGATGGTAGGTGTTGTGAGAGGGCATCAGAGGACAGACATACTGAAACCATACTCACAGAAAACTAGTCAATCTAATCACACTAGGACCACAGCCTTGTCTAACTCAATGAAACTAAGCCATGCCCTGTTGGGCCACCCAAGACGGAAGGGTCATAGTGGAGAGGTCTGACAGAATGTGGTCCGCTGGAGAAGGGAATGGCAAACCACTTCAGTATTCTTGCCTTGAGAACCCCATGAACAGTATGAAATGGCAAAATGATAGGATACTGAAAGAGGAACTCCCCGGGTCGGTAGGTACCCAGTATGCTACTGGAGATCAGTGGAGAAAATACTCCAGAAAGAATGAAGGGATGGAGCCAAAGCAAAAAGAAAACCCAGCTGTGGATGTGACTGGTGATAGAAGCAAGGTCCGATGCTGTAAAGAGCAATATTGCATAGGAACATGGAATGCCAGGTCCATGAATCAAGGCAAATTGGAAGTGGTCAAACAGGAGATGGCAAGAGTGAACGTCGACTTTCTAGGAATCAGCAAACTAAAATGGACTGGAATGGGTGAATTTAACTCAAATGACCATTATATCTACTACTGTGGGCAGGAATCCCTTAGAAGAAATGGAATAGCCATCATGGTCAACAAAAGAGTCTGAAATTCAGTACTTGGATACAATCTCAAAAATGATAGAATGATCTCTGTTCATTTCCAAGGCAAACCATTCAATATCATGGTAATCCAAGCCTATGCCCCAACAAGTAATGCTAAAGAAGCTGAAGTTGAACGGTTCTATGAAGACCTACAAGACCTTTTAGAACTATCACCAAAAAAAAGATGTCCTTTTCATTATAGGGGACTGGAATGCAAAAGTAGGAAGTGAAGAAACACTTGGGGTAACAGGCAAATTTGGCCTTGAAATACAGGATGAATAATCTTTTAGCACAACCAATTTTGATGGAAGTCAGTATGTAAAGTTAGTAACATAAGCGCTCATATTTTCAGCAACTGGAAGATTGGCTAAATGAAGGATACTATAAATTCTATAAAATTCATAATAAGTATAAAAATTTTCCAAATGTGCCTTGGCTTATACTTCATACATACATTTAAAAAATCTTTCATGAGTCAAAAGTTCATAAACATTTTTCACTCATATATTACACTATTGCTTATATATTCTACTTCATCTTTCACTGGCAAACTTTAAGTGCCTGGGTAGATAATAAATATAAGTGATAATTATAAAATGAGGGTATATAAATTGAAAAAACAACCATTTGTTTGGTTTATGGGCTTTTTGTTAAGAAATTTATATATTATATTGTAGTTTTTATTTTTCCATATCAACATCAATACTCTATATCATTTAAAATCAGTAATGAAACAGAAAAGAAATATCATAGGATTAATATCTGAGGCAATACAGACCATAGTTTGTGTCCTTTCTAATAGTATTTTAAGTGTGTTCCACATATTAGCAGTGTCAACATCATCTGGAAGCACATTAAAATCAAAATCTCCATTATTAAAAAGATCCCCAGGAGACCGTATGACTATTAAAATTGGAGAGGTCCCAATCTGGTCTATACAATAACCTTCTTTCTGCTCCCTGTTTGCTAATAGGACTCATATTTTGTTCACATTTTGGGTGGTCATGTTAATCATGATCCCTTCCCAACCCTTAGTGACATAGGTTGATTAGACTAAGCCAAGCATGATAATTTAATTCCTTTTCTTTTGTTTGAGTACAGGCATGAAATGCAACCCTGAACAAAGTGATGTAGGAAACATTTTGGGGGCTTACAGAAAAACAAAATGTCATTACCCTGAAAAAGGAATACAAAACAAGGACATGGCTACACTTGCTTCAGGTATTTTCTTTCTGCAAACAATGTCTGCAGTGACCACCACACTTTTATAACTCAAAAGAAGACAAGGAAATAGCAGAGAAGCTGAGCTACAGTCTTTAAGACCTAGAGGAACCCCTTGGTTGCTGCATGCTTGTTAATGAGATAATGAACACTTTCTTGTTGACTCACTTTCAGTTGGCCTCTGTTATTTATCCAAACATATTAACTTAAAATAATTATTGAGATCAACAGCATGATTGTTGTTGTTTAGTCACTAAGTCAGGTCCAACTCTTTTGTGACCCCATGGACTGTAGCCCACCAGGTTCTCCGTCCATGGGATTTCTCAGGCAAGAATACTGGAGTGGGTTGTGATTTCCTTCTCCAGGGGATCTTCCTGACCCAGGGATTTAACTTGAGTCTCCAGCAATGATAAGCAGATTCTATACTGCTGAGCCACCACAGAAGCCCCATAGCTTGATTAGCCTCATTATTTTTCATTAAAACTTCACCCTCTTAATCCACAGATAGGGTAATTTTTGTGGATTTCTATTAGTGAACTACATACAGACCCTGAGATATCCCAAATGAATGTCAATCTCTAAATCAGAAGATTTGCTTGCTGAGTTAGGACTGAATTAAAAATTAAATTTAAATTTCTCTATGTGGATTTTCTTGCTATAAATATTAAAATTAATTGGTTTTTTATATTCAGTTCTATGAACTTGGAAAAAAAGAGCAAAAGAATAGCCCAAATTTAGATCATGTTAGTTTTGATTGAATAGATTATTTAAGTTTTAAGTGACTGCCCTAAGTAGCTCATAATAGTTTAATTATTGCCACATTTACTTTCTTATAAAAATCACCATAAGAAAGCTCAATTTAAGAGCAAAACTAGGGCTTATCTTCCACTTTTACTGTACATAGATTTTCATTTGACGTATGTTTTCATTAGACGTATGTTCATTAGACATGTAGAATTTAAATTCTACTGGACAGTATTTATTTTATAATTATACAAGGCTTTTAAGACATATTTTATTCAGGAAAACTTCAGAAATTTTTAGCACACTAGCCCACTGCATGATCACTTAGTATTTACATATATATGTGTGTATATATTTTATTTTATTAAAATAATTATTATTTATAAAATATAGCCGATGATATCTTCCAATATTTGCCAGAGGAGTATTTCTGGTCCCAAATGCTATTTCAAACATTGCCTCTTCCCTTCAAGAGGTACAGTTCATTTGTTCTTCCTTTTAAACTCAAGAGTACTTATGATTGCTCCAACCAATATACTATGGAAAAGTGATACTTTGTCACTTGTGAGGCCAGATCACTGATAGGACATGCCTCTGTTTCACCATTCCTCTTTCTTGATATGCTTACTCCAGGAAATCAACCACTTACTGTAAGGAAGTCGAGGCTACCTAGAGAGACCACAGGCAGGTCTTGGACAATAGTCAGCATCAACTGCGAGAAAAGTGAGTGACCAAGCTTTCAGCTGATTTCATTCCTCATCTCAGCCTTCTCAAATGACTGAAGCCCCAGATATTTTCGTACCCAACCAGGTAGAGTATGACGTGACTGAATTTCTGACCCACAGAATCCGTGAACATAAGAAATGGATGTAATATGTTACTAAATTTTAAAACTCTATGAATGAGTGAATGAATTAAAAGTACACATTCAAATCTTAAAAGAAAGTTCATTAAGGGCATATGTTAATCTAAGATGCTGTTAACAGTGGAATAAGTTGGTCAATAGAAAGGCGGTAGGCTTGTTGTCAGATAAAATCAGATCAGATCAGATCAGATCAGTCGCTCAGTCGTGTCCGACCCTTTGAGGCCCCACGAATCGCAGCATGCAAGGCCATCCTGTCCATCACCAACTCCCGGAGTTCACTCAGACTCATGTCCATCGAGTCAGTGATGCCATCCAGCCATCTCACCCTCTGGGGTCCCCTTCTCCTCTTGCCCCCAATCCCTCCCAGCATCAGAGTCTTTTCCAATGAGTCAACTCTTCGCATGAGGTGGCCAAAGTACTGGAGTTTCAGCTTTAGCATCATTCCTTCCAAAGAAATCCTAGGGCTGATCTCCTTCAGAATGGACTGGTTGGATCTCCTTGCAGTCCAAGGGACTCGCAAGAGTCTTCTCCAACACCACAGTTCAAAAGCTTCAATTCTTCAGTGCTCAGCCTTCTTCACAGTCCAACTCTCACATCCATATATAACAACTGGAAAAACCATAGCCTTGACTAGATGAACCTTTGTTGGCAGTAATGTCTCTGCTTTTGAATATGCTATCTAGGTTGGTCATAACATTCCTTCCAAGGAGTAAGCGTCTTTTAAGATCATGGCTGCAGTCACCATCTGTAGTGATTTTGGAGCCCAGAAAAATAAAGTCTGACACTGTTTCCACTGTTTCCCCATCTATTGCCCATGAAGTGATGGGACCTGATGCCATGATCTTCGTTTTCTGAATGTTGAGCTTTAAGCCAACTTTTTCACTCTCCACTTTCACTTTCATCAAGAGGCTTTTGAGTTCCTCTTCACTTTCTGCCATAAGGGTGGTGTCATCTGCATATCTGAGGTTATTGATATTTCTCCCAGCAATCTTGATTCCAGCTTGTGCTTCTTCCAGCCCAGCGTTTCTCATGATGTACTCTGCATATAAGTTAAATAAGCAGGGTGACAATATACAGCCTTGACGAACTCCTTTTCCTATTTGGAACCAGTCTGTTGTTCCATGTCCAGTTGTAACTGTTGCTTCCTCACCTGCATACAGGTTTCTCAAGAGGCAGGTCAGGTGGTCTGGTATTCCCATCTCTTTCAGAATTTTCCACAGTTTATTGTGATCCACACAGTCAAAGGCTTTGGCATAGTCAATAAAGCAGAAATAGATGCTTCTCTGGAACTCTCTTGCTTTTTCCATGATTCAGATGATGTTGGCAATTTGATCTCTGGTTTCTCTGCCTTTTCTAAAACCAGCTTGAACATCAGGAAGTTCACGGTTCACATATTGCTGAAGCCTGGCTTGGAGAATTTTGAGCATTACTTTACTAGCGTGTGAGATGAGTGCAATTGTGTGGTAGTTTGAGCATTCTTTGGCATTGCCTTTCTTTGGGGTTGGAGTGAAAACTGACCTTTTCCAGTCCTCTGGCCACTGCTGAGTTTTCCAAATTTGCTGACACATTGAGTGCAGCACTTTCACAGCATCATCTTTCAGGATTTGGAATAGCTCAACTGGAATTCCATCACCTCCACTAGCTTTGTTCGTAGTGATGCTTTCTAAGGCCCACTTGACTTCACATTCCAGGATGTCTGGCTCTAGGTGAGTGATCACACCATCGTGATTATCTTGGTCGTTAAGATCTTTTTTGTACAGTTCTTCTGTATATTCTTTCCATCTCTTCTTAATATCTTCTGCTTCTGTTAGATCCATACCATTTCTGTCCTTTATTGAGCCCATCTTTGCATGAAATGTTCCTTTGGTATCTCTGATTTTCTTGAAGAGATCCCTAGTCTTTTCCTTTCTGTTGTTTTCCTCTTTTTCTTTGCATTGTTCGCTGAAAAAGGCTTTCTTATCTCTTCCTGCTATTCTTTGGAACTCTGCATTCAGATGTTTATATCTTTCCTTTGCTCCTTTGCTTTTCGCTTCTCTTCTTTTCACAGCTATTTGTAAGGCCTCCCCAGACAGCCATTTTGCTTTTTTGCATTTCTTTTCCATGGGGATGGTCTTGATCCCTGTCTCCTGTACAATGTCACGAACTTCATTTCATAGTTCATCAGGCACTCTATCTATCAGATCTAGTCCCTTAAATCTATTTCTCATTTCCACTGTATAATCATAAGGGATCTGATTTAGGTCATACCTGAATGGCCTAGTGGTTTTCCCTACTTTCTTCAAATTCAGTCTGAATTTGGCAATAAGGAGTTCATGGTCTGAGCCACAGTCAGCTCCTGGTCTTGTTTTTGCTGACTGTACAGAGCTTCTCCATCTTTGGCTGCAAAGAATATAATCAATCTGATTTCAGTGTTGACCATCTGGTGATGTCCAGGTATAGAGTCTTCTCTTGTGTTGTTGGAAGAAGGTGTTTGTTATGACCAGTGCATTTTCTTGGCAAAACTCTATTAGTCTTTACCCTGCTTCATTCCGTATTCCAAGGCCAAATTTGCCTGTTACTCCAGGTGTTTCTTGACTTCCTACTTTTGCATTCCAGTCCTCTATAATGAAAAGGACATCTTTTTTGGGTGTTAGTTCTAAAAGGTCTTATAGGTCTTCATAGAACCATTCAACTTCAGCTTCTTCAGCGTTACTGGTTGGGGCATAGACTTGGATTACCATGATATTGAATGGTTTGCCTTGGAAACGAACAGAGATCATTCTGTCATTTTTGAGATTGCATCCAAGTACTGCATTTCGGACTCTTTTGTTGACCATGATGGCTACTCCATTTCTTCTGAGGGATTCCTGCCCGCAGTAGTAGATATAATGGTCATCTGAGTTAAATTCACCCATTCCAGTCCATTTCAGTTCACTGATTCCTAGAATTTCGACATTCACTCTTGCCATCTCTTGTTTGACCACTTCCAATTTGCCTTGATTCATGGACCTGACATTCCAGGTTCCTATGCAATATTGCTCTTTACAGCATCGGACCTTGCTTCTATCACCAGTCACATCCACAGCTGGGTATTCTCTTTGCTTTGGCTCCATCCCTTCATTCTTTCTGGAGTTATTTCTCCACTGATCTCCAGTAGCATATTGGGCACTTACTGACCTCGGGAGGTCCTCTTTCAGTATCCTATCATTTTGCCTTTTCATACTGTTCATGGGGTTCTCAAGGCAAGAATACTGAAGTGGTTTGCCATTCCCTTCTCCAGCGGACCACATTCTGTCAGATCTCTCCACCATGACCCGCCCATCTTGGGTGGCCCCACGGGTATGGCTTAGTTTCATTGAGTTAGACAAGGCTGTGGTCCTAGTGTGATTAGATTGACTAGTTTTCTGTGAGTATAGTTTCAGTGTGTTTGCCTTCTGATGACCTCTTGCAACACCTACCGTCTTACTTGGGTTTCTCTTACCTTGGGCATGGGGTATCTCTTCACGGCTGCTCCAGCAAAGCGCAGCGATTGCTCCTTACCTTGGATGAGGGGTAACTCCTCACTGCTGCCCTTCCTGACTTTCAACATGGGATAACTCCTCTAGTCCCTCCTGCGCCCACGCAGCCACGGCTCCTTGGACGTGGGGTTGGTCCTCCTGGCCACCGCCCCTGGCCTCGGGCTTGGAATGTGGAGTACCTCCTCCTGGCAGCCGCCCCTGACCTCGGACGCGGGGTAACTCCTCTCGTCACCGCCCCTGACCTCGGACGTGGGGTAACTCCTCTAGTCACCGCCTCTGGCCTCGGATGCTGAGTATCTCCTCTGGGCCACTCCCCAAACTCGGACGTGGGGTAGCTTCTCTTGGCCATTCCTGCGCCGTCGCACTGGTACTCTAGGCTGCTGCCCCTGATCTCTGATGTGGGGTAACTCCTCTTGGCCACCGCCCTTTGGGCATGTGGTCCTCCTGGCTTCTGCTCCTCACCTCGGACATGGGGTGGCTCCTCTCGGCCGCACTTAGTGCACCCGTTGCAGTATGAATTCTAATTTTGTGATCTGACTCAAATTTTCTGAGCTATACCTTCCTTACTTTTAAAATAGATATAAATATTCCTATTTCATGAGATTATGATTAAATATACAACATATAACCTACTAACTAGCACATATTGTTGCTGTTACTTAGTCGCTAAGTCATGTCCAACTCTTTTGTGACCCCATGGACTAAAGTCCACCAGGCTTCTCTGTCCATAAGGATTTCCCAGGCAAGAACACTGGAATGGGTTGTGGTTTCCTTCTCAAAGGGAACTTCCCAACCCAGGGATCAAACCTACATCTTCTGCATTGGCAAGCGAACAAGCAAATTCTTTACTACTGAGACACCAGGGAAGCCTAGTACATATAGATAATAAATGTTTGCTACTGTAGCATGTTTTAGAAGACTAAGAAGTGTATAATGATAATAGTAATTCTGAGCATTGACTTGAATGCTTACTATACGTCAGGTACTAGGCATGATGTCCAGCATGTGTTGTCTCAATAGTACTAAATTTATTCGGTATATTAATTCAGTCCATGCACACTTATGTCTCAGAGACGCATACAGTTAACTCATTCAACTGTAAGTATGTTTTAGTTCCAAATGCTGTGTAGGCTTTTATTACTAGGTTGGTGAAAAAGTAATTGCAGTTTTGGACCATGAACTTTATTTTTTTTTTTCTTTTTTTAATGTTTTTTTAAATTTTATTTTTTAACTTTACAATATTGTATTGCTTTTGCCATATATCAACATGAATCCGCCACAGGTATACACGTGTTCCCCATCCTGAACCCTCATCCTTCCTCCCTCCCTGTACCATCCCTCTGGGTCATCCCAGTGCACCAACCCCAAGCTTCCAGTATTGTGCATCAAACCTGGACTGGCGACTCATTTCATATATGATATTAGACACGTTTCAATGCCATTCTCCCAAATCATCCCACCCTCTCCCTCTCCCACAGAGTCCAAAAGACTGTTCTATACAAAACACTGTTCTTTCAGTACCTCTTTTGTTGTCTCGTATACAGGCTTCAGCAATATGTGAACCGTGAACTTCCTGATGTTCAAGCTGGTTTTAGAAAAGGCAGAGGAACCACAGATCAAATTGTCAACATCTGCTGGATCATCGAAAAAGCAAGAGAGTTCCAGAAAAGCATCTATTTCTGCTTTATTGACTATGCCAAAGCCTTTGATTGTGTGGATCACAATAAACTGTGGAAAATTCTGAAAGATGGGAATACCAGACCACCTGATCTGCCTCTTGAGAAACCTGTATGCAGGTCAGGAAGCAACAGTTAGAACTGGACATGG
This sequence comes from Bos indicus, assembly GCF_029378745.1. Classification (NCBI taxonomy): domain Eukaryota; kingdom Metazoa; phylum Chordata; class Mammalia; order Artiodactyla; family Bovidae; genus Bos; species Bos indicus. Next base: position 20,765,780 of record NC_091776.1, on the reverse strand, counting down.
AACAACAGACTGGTTCCAAATAGGAAAAGGAGTTCGTCAAGGCTGTATATTGTCACCCTGCTTATTTAACTTATATGCAGAGTACATCATGAGAAACGCTGGGCTGGAAGAAACACAAGCTAGAATCAAGATTGCTGGGAGAAATATCAATAACCTCAGATATGCAGTTGACACCACCCTTATGGCAGAAAGTGAAGAGGAACTCAAAAGCCTCTTGATGAAAGTGAAAGTGGAGAGTGAAAAAGTTGGCTTAAAGCTCAACATTCAGAAAACGAAGATCGTGGCATCCGGTCCCACCACTTCATGGGAAATAGATGAGGAAACAGTGGAAACAGTGTCAGACTTTATTTTTCTGGGCTCCAAAATCACTACAGATGGTGACTGCAGCCATGAACTTAAAAGACGCTTACTCCTTGGAAGGAAAGTTATGACCAACCTAGATAGCATATTCAAAAGCAGAGACATTACTTTGCCAACAAAGGTTCATCTAGTCAAGGCTATGGTTTTTCCTGTGGTCATGTATGGATGTGAGAGTTGGACTGTGAAGAAGGCTGAGCGCTGAAGAATTGATGCTTTTGAACTGTGGTGTTGGAGAAGACTCTTGCGAGTCCCTTGGACTGCAAGGAGATCCAACCAGTCCATTCTGAAGGAGATCAGCCCCGGGATTTCTTTGGAAGGAATGATGCTAAAGCTGAAACTCTAGTACTTTGGCCACCTCATGCGAAGAGTTGACTCATTGGAAAAGACTCTGATGCTGGGGGGGGGGGATTGGGGGCAAGAGGAGAAGGGGACCACAGAGGATGAGATGGCTGGATGGCATCACTGACTCGATGGACATGAGTCTGAGTGAACTCCGGGAGTTGGTGATGGACAGGATGGCCTTGCATGCTGCGATTCGTGGGGTTGCAGAGTCGGACACGACTGAGCGACTGATCTGTTCTGATCTGATACAGGGTTATTGTTACCATCTTTCTAAATTCCATATATATGCGTTCGTATACCGTATTGGTGTTTTTCTTTCTGGCTTACTTCACTCTGTATAATAGGCTCCAATTTCATCCACCTTATTAGAACTGATTCAAATGTTTTCTTTTTAATGGTTGAGTAATACTCCATTGTGTATATGTACCACTGCTTTTTTATCCATTCATCTGCTGATGGACATCTAGGTTGCATCCATGTCCTGGCTATTATAAATAGTGCTGCGATAAACATTGGGGTACACGTGTCTCTTTCAATTCTGGTTTCCTCAGTGTATATGCCCAGCAGTGGGATTGCTGGATCATAAGGCAGTTCTAATTCCAGTTTTTTAATAAATCTCCACACTGTTTTCCATAGTGGCTGTACTAGTTTGCATTCCCACCAACAGTGTAAGAGGGTTCCCTTTTCTCCACACCCTCTCCAGCATTTATTGCTTGTAGACTTTTGGATTGCAGCCATTTTGACTGGCGTGAAATGGTACCTCATCGTGGTTTTGATTTGCATTTCTCTGATAATGAGTGATGTTGAGCATCTTTTCATGTGTTTGTTAGCCATCTGTATGTCTTCTTTGGAGAAATGTCTATTTAGTTCTTTGGCCCATTTTTTTGATTGGGTCATTTATATTTCTGGAATTGAGCTGCAAGAGTTGCTTATATATTTTTGAGATTAGTTGTTTTTCAGTTGCTTCATTTGCAATTATTTTCTCCCATTCTTAAGGCTTTCTTTTCACCTTGCTTATAGTTTCCTTTGTTGTGCAGTGGACCATGAACTTTAAATCAGTATAGAAAGAAAGAAAGAAAGTGAAGTCGCTCAGTCGTGTCTGCCTCTTTGCGACCCCATGGACTGTAGCCTACCAGACTCCTCCGTCCATGGGATACTCCAGGCAAGAACACTGGAGTGGGTTGCCATTCTCAAATAGGTCATGAATAATTAAAATAGGAACCATTACAATCAACACACTTTTGCCATCCAGAAATAAGCTTCTTTATTCTTGTAGCATAAAAATCCATGCTTCAGGATTTGGAAATCACTTGGAAAGCATTTTTTGCCTTCTGCTGGTTGTGGAAACATTTTGCATGCAAAAAGTTGTCAAGATGCTTGAAGTGGTAATTAGTTGGGCTAGAGGCTAGGTGGATTTGGCTGATGAGGCAAAACTTCATAGACCAATTCATTCAACTTTTGAAGTGTTGGTTGAGCAATGAGCAGATGGGCATTGTCATGGAGAAGAATTGGGCCTATTCTGTTAACCAATGTCAGCTGCAGGTGTTGCAGTTTTGGGTGCATCTCATCGATTTGCTGAGCATACTACTCAGATGTAATGGTTTTGCTGGGATTCAGAGAGCTATAGTGTATTAGATGGGCATTACATCATCAGTGACCCTGACCTTTTTCTGATGCTAGTTTGGCTTTGGAAAGTGCTTTGGAACTTCTTCATGGTCGAGCCACTGAGCTGGTAGTCATCAGCCATCATATAAATTCCACTTTTCATTGCATGTCACAATCCAATCTAGAAATGGTTCTTTGCTGTTGATTATAAGTGAAGACACTTCGAAATGATGATTTTTTTGATATGCAGTCAGATCATGAGGCAGCCACTTACTGAGCTATCTCACCTTTCTAATTTGCTTCAAATACCAAATGACCATAGAATGGCCAATGTTGAGTTCTTTGGCAACTTCTCATGTAGTTACAAGAGGATCATCAAAGCTGATCGGCTTCGATGATCCTCTCAACCGGGTGTTGTCAGCTTCCCATAGCCAGTCACCGTGCTCCCCATCTTCAAGGTGCTCATCACCTTTGCAAAACCTCCTGAACCACCACTGCACTGTACCTTTTTTGGCAGTTCCTGGGCCAAGTGCATGATTGTTGCGCCTTATCTCCACTGCTTTACAACCCATTTTGAACTCAAATAAGAAAATTGCTTGAATTTGCCTTTTATCTAACATCATTTCCCTAATCTAAAGTAAATATAAAATAAACAGCAAGTAATAAGTCATTAGCAAAAAAACATAAAGCAAGAAATGTGCATTAAAATGACATATAGCATAACCATTTATTTAAGAAAGTATTCCAATATCAAACAGCAAAGTTCAACAATGCAAAACTGTAATTACTTTTGTACCAACCTAATAATAAAAATGTGCAGGATCATCTTTAAAATATAGTTGAAAGAGCAAAACATAGAATACTAACCGAAAATCTCAAATTAGTTTAAATAATCTTTTTATAGAAAAGGAATTTTAGTTTAAAGAGTAAATCTAAACTAGTAACACAAGAAGGTAATACTAAATAATTTCAATGTGGTACAGCCAGTGGCTGTCTTGTGTAAAAAATATGTTTTACAAAATCTGTAAATACTTGAACTTAAAATATGTAACTAAATATGAAAAAAAAACAATTGTTTTAATATGCTACCTATACTAGTATAGGCTCTACTGATAAAGACTCAAAATTGCACTAATGATCCATTATTCCTTGATTTCACATTTGAAAGCACAGACTCAGAAAGCTAATCATATGAGCACATGCAATTTCAGAAACTTGTAACCATCTGGAGTATCTTAAGCAGCAGAAGCCAATATTTGTGCTGTTATTTCCACTACAGGCCTTTCAGTGGCACTCTTTGCAGAGAAGCCCGGACTAAGAAGAGAAATTAGTGACCATTCAAGGACATGGCTCAAAGACAGTTCTATTCCATTAGTGTATGTATAACTTTTCTTAAAGTTGTGATAAATTTCCGCAAAATGTGGTTTATCCAAGACCAACATCTATTCAGACCATAAAATGGAGGGGAAAAAAACTCTGTAGTTCATTTAAACAGCCTTTTTAAAGTCAGAGAATGTTTAGCTGAAGAGGCATTGCCTTTATTGCTAGCTTATGCTGAATGAATAATTCAGAATGAAAGCAGTTGCAGCATAATGATAAAATTACATAAATCAAAGGGTAGATGCTCAATCCAAATATCTGCAGAAAAAAGTCACATTTCCTACTCTTCTGTTTACTGACAGTTATTTTGTTTGTGCAGATGTTCCAAAACTATCATCACACATTTCTTTGTGATATTTATAACCTACTTGAAATGCTTGGTCAAAAATTTTACTTCTCTATTCAACACATCCTTAAGCCTGAGTTGTTTTCTGTTGTCCAGAAGAAGCTATATATTAATGACAGGCAAAGTTCAAGGGAAATGACCATTTGCTATGAGAATAGAGAGTGAGAAGAAGGGAGGGAATTGATAATTATTGGATGCCTCTTTCATACTAGGTGGCAGGAGACCTTCTATTGCATTTTATTGTCTTCTTTACAACCAACTTCATCTTGAGTTATAATAATTATTATGATTTTGTTAGATAGATTAGTGTAATATTTATGGTCTAGGATCACACAACTACAAAAATGTGATATCACATTAGAAAAGTCTGACCCAAACCTCTTGCTCTTGCCAATACATGAGAAAAACCTGAATATTTTAAGGCATCATTAAAGCACAGTGACTTTAAGCAAAAATATTTTTAAAAGAAATGAAAGTACAAACTTTTTAGGCCCAGAGTTTAAAAATAGAATGTCCTTTACCTGGATGATTTAAACAAAGTTTATTTTGAATGCCATGACTTTTGAGGGTACTTTTCAACAACATGGTTTCTCCCCTTGTTAAGGCAGAGTCACATTTTAATACATGGATTTCTGGACTTACTTGCACAAGAAATCTTAGCCTGAAGCTCTCTGCTTAGAAATGGGCTTCTCCTCTGATTAGGTTCATGCTAAAATCCACCACATGTCAAATCGACTTAAGAATAAAAGTCATATCTGCACAATTGCCTGAATAGCTTATTGATTTAGATTTTTTAAAATAGTGAGTTCAGCAAAATCAGAAGGGCAACAAAACCAATCATTTCAGCCCAAATGGTTCATTCCCCAGCTGTGCACAGTCACAAATAGAAGAGCGGGCTATCTCCATCAACATAAGGCTGCACACTGTCACTCTCTGTGTGCATTACCTATTTCCTTACTGAGGAAGAAATCAATGCTGCTACATTTTGCCCAGCATTGCTTGAAATAGTCATAGAAATTTATTTTAGAGAAGGCCAGTTTTGATGTGTAAATTTTTATAACTGCTTACGTATTATAAATTATTGTAGTGTTTATACATAAAGTAATCATTAGTAATAAAATATTGTTTTATTCACTGCTGGTTTTTAAAATATACCAAATTCCTATACTGTGGTTTTCTTTTCCTGTATCTGTAACAAGGCAAATAATCACAAAGAATCATTAAAATTTCAAGTAAAAGAGTATACTAAGGTTCACCAGAGCCAACATTTACATAGGTACATTAAGTAAAGTATGGATGCTCCATGTAAGAAGGTATGTTTCTACCCATATAGCAAACAGATTCTTTGATTGATTACTACAATCTTTAAATCCTTTTCCTCAGACCTTAACTCTTTAGACCTATATTCATCATTAAAAAGGTCTACACCCTGGTTTATATGCCAAAATATACTTGACTTGCTAAAAGTAAAAAATAAGAACTTATTGGGGTTCAGAAATTATATTTTTGGCCTAATAAACAAAATACTGAAATAGGTCACTTTCATTATTTCAGTACATGGAAATACTATTATTTTATACAGATGACCATAAACAGTAGTGGATAGTTACTCAGAAAATTAGGCATCTGAGTGTAAAAATTAAAAAAGCTAGAAAACAAGGGGATATTTAATTTTCATTTAATATATGACATGACTGTAACTAAAATAAAGCTAAAGTCATAATTACTTTATATTCAAAAAACTTCAAGCAATTATTGCCCAGATAGTTAACATTTAGCAGAACATAGAAGAGGTTTGTTCAAACTCTTGTTGCTCAAAATTGGTGTAGTTATGAATAATAAATAGCCTATTAGTCCATTTCTAAATTATCACCATTAAGAATAATTATTACTTTAATTGATCTATATTTCATATTACAAGGGATGTATTTACATCTGCTACATCAAACTAAAAAAAATAAAGAAGCCATTATATAATCTGTTATACATTCTTGTTATGAAAACTCATAGAAAATGAAAACTTGATGTTCCAAATTTGAGATGCAGTTGCCAAGACAACCAAGAGGCACAATACTGCATACCACTATTCAGATGGTATTTCAATATCAGAAAGAATCTATTACATTATGTATTATTCTTTCTCTGTATTTAAATATAATATTTTAGTCCTTTGTTTTCAAATAGATGTATTTGTGATAATTTTAACACAGGAGGTTGGTTTAAGTATGTAGATAGGTAACAAATGAATCATTATTATCTTTTTATGAAATTTCTGGTTGGTATACATATGTCATACTAAAACATTTTTTCTTTGTATAAATATTTAAATACATATAATATTCAGTGATTAATACAGTTCTGTGATATGACATTCACCCTAATGTAAACTTTTCAGTACCCATATACAAGCTTAATCCTTCCTCAAATCTTTAATCACACTTTCAACTATTCTTTGTTTTCTCCACTAGAGTGTCCTCATAAGCACTTCAGCCTATTTCCAAACTGAATATATCAGCTTTCCCTAAACCTGCCTCCTTATATATTCCTTAAATTTTTCTACCAGCAACACTGTCTTTCCAATCATTCAGGATCAAACAGAGTCACATCTGACTTTTTATTCTCCTTATCATCACTGTATAATTCACTGACTAATCCTATCGAGTCTGCCAGGAGAATAATAATTTATTGTTATTGTAATTTCAATATTGGTTCAATATTTATTTTGTACAGTCAGATGAAAAAGCAAGTTTATATTAATAAAAGTTTACCTATTTTGTGTTTTATATATATATATACACACACACACTAAAGGAGGACATACAATGACAAGGGAATGGGGAGATGGAGCAGTGGAAGAGGGCAGAGGGCCAGGTGACAGCAACGCTTGAAAAGCATCCGTATTACATGCTTAGGTTTATTTGGTGGTTATGAACAAACCAAGAGAGATTTTTCCAGAAGAGAAATTACTTAAGAAAATTTTGGAGGATGTAATTCTTACAGAAATATGGAGAATTAATTAAAGAGAGAGAATAGTGGCAGAAAAGCAGATAGAAGTCTCCTACTATAATTCAGGAACTAAACAATGAGGATACGAAAAATGGTATTATTAGTGGGATTTTAAAAGATTTGATGAATTCTAAAACTTGTCTTGTTGCTTTAATGTGAAAGAAAACACACTAACTGCTCAAAAAAGGAAAAGGAGAATATTGTAGAAGGATCTTGAAAGATAGCATTTTGATAAGAGAAATGGAGAAGGAGAATCTTTCATACAGAAAGGAAAAATACACAAAAGAACTGAATGAGCAGTGAGGTGCTTGTTTATGGACAATAAGATATTTTTATAAATGAGAAACCTAGAAAATAGGCAAACTGGAAAAGTAAAACATTATTATTTTGTTGTTTGGTCGCTAAGTCATGTCCAACTCTTTGTGACCCCATGGGTTGCAGCATGCCGGGCTTCCCTGTCCTCCACTATCTCCCAGAGATATCTTTCTGGGAGATGCTTAATTTTATTTAAAAGTCAGATCATAAGGAGACTTTTTATAAAAGTAATTGTAAAATATCATATGCTTTTCTTTAGGGAGAATTATTTTAATATAACACAATTTGATTAAATGAATAACTGCTAATCTAATTTTACTAGGCAATTTTAATATGTTAATTAAATCTGAAATTTTACTAGCTATATTCATATAAAATAAGAACTGTAAAAAATAAATGTATATTTATGGATAATTTCAGAATAAACATAAATACTCAACATTTTTTAAGATGAAATAAAGAGTAAAGAGGAAAGGAAATGGAGAAATGCTGAATAACAACTGACGACAAAGAATTGATACTTTTGAACTGTGGTGTTTGAGAAGACTCTTAAGAGTCCCTTGGACGGCAAAGAGAACTAACCAGTCAATCCTAAAGGAAATCAATCCTGAATATTCATTGGAAGGACTGATGCTAAAGCTGAAACTCCAATACTTTGGACACCTGATGTGAAGAGCCAACTCATTAGAAAAGACCCTGATGCTGGGAAAGATTGAAGGTAGGAGGAGAAGGGGACAACAGAGGTTGAGATGGTTGGATGGCATCACCGACTCAATGGACATGAGTTTGAGCAAACCCCGGAGACAGTGAAGGACAAGGAAGACTGGCCTGCTTCAGTCCACGGGTTCACTAAGAGTAGGACACGACTGGGCGACTGAACAACAGAGGGTGAAGACAGCGAGAAGCATGGCAATATACACAAACTAGAGAATTAGGCTTAGGAATTGAAGGCACTAGCTAAAGGTACAAGTAGAGGAAGAGCTAGATACTAAAATGAGGATGGGCCAAAATTATGTAATAAGGATTATTTAACAGAATCAGTATGTCTTAGTCATGATACTACAGTGTGATAAGTATTAATTTATTAAAACTACTCCTGACACCACTTTGGATATCAAAACACAATATTTATTATTGTTGAAAAGGCATCCTAAAAGCCTGAGTGATTTTCCTTAGGCATTACATATGCACTCATTACTGAAAAACTATTTTGAATGAAAAACTGTTGTGATAAGTAAATTAAGATTATTCCATGCATAAACACAATACCATAGTAGTGGTAGGTAGTATTAATGATAATAAAAATAGTAATAGCCAATATATAAGGAAAAACCATTATGTTCCAGTAATACCTTACATGTATTATCTTACTTAATCCTCGGGACAATCATAATAAGATTATTATATTCAGTTTACAGAATAAGAAAATTAGGATTAAAATAATTAAGGGAAAGGCCCCATATCACACAGGATTTTAAATTCCTGCCAGTGAATATTTGAAAAATTGTCTAAACTTTCATTAATTGTCAGGATTTCAGCAGATTTATTTACTGTTTCAAGAAAAAATTGTTTTAAAAAATCTAGAGCAATCTTTAGGTTAGGAATACCAATGCCATTTCTACATGTTAAAAGATACTTTTTTTTTTTTTTTTTTTTGGTTTGTGGTTGTTGTTTTTACATTTTTTATAAAGCAATTCAATATAATTAAGATTTATACAATTTCCACACAACAGTAAAGTACAAATTCTATTCAAGTTCCCATAGGCTATAAACCAGGAGACACTGGAATATGTCCAGGACATAAAATAAGGTGCAAAATTTCATATAAAGTATTAAAATCATATAGAGTCTGTTCTCTTATCATTGTGGAATTATGTTAGAAATTAATATCAAAATACACTTGAAAATAATTCATATTTTAAGCACAATATGACATATACCAAGAGAGATATTTGACTTACCATTGAAAGCCTCAATAAAGTTTAAAGTCTGAAAAATCACAGAGGTCACGTGATTGCAGAGAAGAGAGCATTTAAATGGCAAGTTAATATCAAAATGAGAAATTAATATCACAGTTACTTTAAAGACTCCATGTATTTGAAAAAAATAAAGATACTTTTTTTAATGTATTAGAATACCCAAGAGTCAAAATTTAATATGCACTGTTTTGGAAAGAGGAAACATGCTTCACCTTGCATTGACAAAGAAATGTAAGTCATTTAGACTGCAATAGGTGGCAATTTACGACTGAAGTGACTTAGCAGCAGCAGCAGCACCACATTTCATTGATTCCAAGAAACACAAACTTACCATATTTCATTCATTCTAAGACATATTTTAACATTGCTAAAATCCAGGTGCATTTTATAATTGATAGCATATATTATTTTTATGGTGGTGCTTTTCTCTTCATGAGTGAAAAATCAGTGGCTTACCTTACAATCAATAGAAAAGATTTGTGAAATGCATCATTTATCTATAGATATATTCATCTAAGAAAACACATACAAATTCAAGTTACTATTGTCATCAATCGTAATGCCAGAATATTGGAAACTATAAAACTCTAAAAAAAAAAAATGTGATATACCCAAACAATGGAGTACCTTGTAAACTTTACAAAGAGTAAGACAGAACTATGTGAACTTTGGCTTCCGGGTGGTGCTAGTGGTCAAGAAGCTGCCTGCCAATGCAGGAGACCTGAGAGGCAAGTTCCATCTTTGGGTCAGGAAGATCCCCTGCATGGCAACCCATTCCACTATTCTTGCCTGGAGAACTCCATAGACAGAGAAGCCTGGCGGACTACAGTCCATAGAGTTGCAAAGAGTAGGACTGAAATGACTTAGCATGTATGCATGTGAACTTCATGGAAATCTTTTTACATTATAATATGTAAAACATGTCATGTCAAAAACGTCAAAAACAATGTTTGTACAAAAATGCTATCATGGTTGTTTCTGGAATGGGAGAGCTTAGGTGATCAGAGTAGGAGAAAAACTGATTTTTCATTGTATTGAATTTTTCAATGATTTTTCATTGTATTGTATTAAGTACTGAATTTTCCTCCAACTGCAAGTTTACCTATCAGGTAATCAAATCCATATTGTAAAATATTTTTAAGCTATTATATCCATTAAATTTAATCTAATTTAAATAATTCCTTCTAATTTTGAGATTGATTACTGTTACACGCTTCTGAAGAAGTACAACTTATTCTTTTTAAAATTAGAGTATAAAATAATTACTTTTCTTCTTCTTTGCATGTTTTCTAAAATTGAGTGAAATTAACTGTACATGATGTATAATATTTATCCCATAAATACTGGGAACATTTGTTATGTATAGAATTGGGTTTTATTTGTTTGCTTAGTCAGTTAAGTATGATTACATTGTTTAATAGGATTTGAAAGAGCAAATATTTTTGTTAAATTATTGCTATTATGACTATCCTTTGGAGATAATGTTTAAGCTTTTTATTTCAACACTGCCCAATGTGTTATCACTTTGTCTTTAAATTATCTGGGATATATTTGATATCTATGGCTTTTATTGACTTTTTCCCAGATCTCTGAGGAATACCTACTTCATTATTTTTTCCCCTAGTTTTAAAATATACTTATACAATATTGTAAAGTAAAATAATAATAATAAATAAATTAAATTAAATATACTTATGATTTTTCACTTGGAAGTAGTCCACTGTAGTCCTAAAAGGATTTTTATACATCTTTTTGGAGTCCATTCTGTGGAATCTTGAAATGGCTTGTTTTCTTTCAGAAAATGAAATGGGCAGAATTGAAGGATCATCAATTACGTCATGGAGAAGGCAATGTCACCCCACTCCAGTACTCTTGCCTGGAAAATCCCATGGACAGAGGAGCCTGGTAGGCTGCAGTCCATGGGGTCGCTAAGTCGGACACGACTGAGCGACTTCCCTTTCACTTTTCACTTTCATGCATTGGAGAAGGAAATGGCAACCCACTTCAGTGTTCTTGCCTGAAGAATCCCAGGGACCAGGGAGTCTGGTGGGCTGCCGTCTATGGGGTCGCACAGAGTCAGACACGACTGAAGCGACTTAGCAGCAGTAGCAGTAGCAGCAGTAGCAGCAGCAGCAATTACTTCAGGGTCAAGAGTATCTCAAGAGTTAATCATGTATAAGATGTTAACTGTAAACAGCCATCAGCAAGCTTCTAGAACCAGAAGCCCAAGGGCAAAGTTTATATATATGGAAAAAAACAGATGCTGTCTCAGCCAGTGTTGCATCCACTTCTATTGTTTGTCTAGCAAGAACAAAAAAGCCTTTGTGGGTACATCCTGGAGCTGTTTACTATCCCTTAAGAAGGTAGAATCTTAGCTTACAGACTTATCTAACCTTCTTCATTGACACGTTATAGTGCGTGCTCCAGTGGACCATAAAAATCCTCACAGTTCATGGTAAAACGACACATCTGCTTCTTTAGGAGCTTTGTTTTACCCAGAGTTATATATGACTATTGTGACTTTCCTCATATTGTTCAGTGTTTTTTCCATTTTTATTTTTCCTTTGGAGTCCTTTAGAAAAATAGAACTTGGCGTCCTTATGTTTCTTTAAAATTTTACTATGGGCTTCCACCAAAGAGCAGCAATGATAAAATCATACTGAGGTTACTTACTTGGAAATCTAGAAGTATATATAATATTTAAAAGTTTAAATTAAATCTGAAAAATCTTACAGAAGTGATTTAGCACAAATACAAAGCTATAATCAAATGTTGAAATGAAAAATGCAAAGAAAATGTCATGCACATCTCTGCTGTAGTTAAGTGTTCCATAGAAAATGAACTGCAGGCATTAACATCATCAATGTGTTTATTCTTGTGAAAAGTGAATACCTTAATGTCATCCTGAATAAATAATGTGGTTCGTGCAGAACTGATCTCTGAAGAAAGTACAAGGAATGTAGCTAGAGGGGCTTCACTTAAACTGGTGAATAAACTTGCATGCTTGTGTGGGTGTCATATTTATATGCAGATAAACTGAATACCTGGAATCTTAAAAATAAACCATAAGCTATATACAAACTTCTCATTGCCTTTAGTATACTGGTATACAAATACTTGTTGAGGAAAAATCATCCCTTAGAAACTAACATTTTATAAATATTTTTTCAAGTATATGAGAAAATAGATTCTCAAAGGATTCAGAATTGTATCATAAAAGTTTAAATATAACCTTTCTTTCATGTCCTTCTTATTTATTTTTTATTTGAAGTATGGTCAATCCAAAGTGGTCACAGGACTGGAAGAGGTCAGTTTTCATTCCAATTCAAAGGAAAAGCAATGTCAAAGAGCATTCAAACTACCACACAATTGCACTCATCTCACACGCTAGCAAAGTAATGCTCAAAATTCTCCAAGCTAGGTTTCAACAGTACATGAACCAAGAACTTCCAGATGTTTGAGCTGGATTCACAAAAGGCAGAGGAACCAGGGATCAAATTGCCAACATCTGTTGGATCACATAGTAAAAGCAACAGAGTTCCAGAAAAATATCTACTTCTGCTTCATTGACTATGCTAAAGCCTTTGACTGTGGATCACAGTAAACTGTGGAAAATTTTTAAAGAGATGGGAATACCAGACCACCTTACCTGCCTTCTGAGAAATCTGTATGCAGGTCAAGAAGCAACATTTAGAACAGGACATTGAACAATGGACTGGTTCCAGATTGAGTAAGGAGTACTCAATTGAGTAAGGAGTCATGGCTCTATACTGTCACCCTGTTTAAGTAACTTATATGCAGAGTACATCACACAAAATGCCAGGCTGGATGAAGCAGAAGGTGGAATCAAGATTGCTGGGAGAAATAAAAATAACCTCAGATATGCAGAAAGCAAAGAGGAACTCAAGAGCCTCTTGATGAAAGTGAAAAAGGAGAGTGAAAAAGTTGGCTCAAAACTCAAAATTCAAAAAACAAAGATCATGGCATCCGGTCCCATTGCTCCATGGCTAACATGGGGAAACAATGAAAACAGTGAGAAACTTTATTTACTCGGGCTCCAAAATCACTGCAGATGGTGACTGCAGCCATGACATTAAAAGATACCTGCTCCTTGAAGAATAGCTATGGACAGACCATTAAAAAGCAGAAACATTACCTTGCTAACAAAGATCTGTCTAGCCAAAGCTATGGTTTTTCCAGTAGTCACGTATGGATGTGCTAGTTGGACCATAAAGTAAGCTGAGTGCCAAAGAATTGATGCTTTTGAACTGTGGTGCTGGAGAAGACTCTTGAGAATCCCTTGGATGGCAAGGAGATCCAACCAGTCAATCCTAAAGGAAATCAATCCTAAATATTCATTGGAAGGACTGATGCTGAAGCTGAAACTCCAATATTCTGGCCACCTGATGCAAAGAACTGATTCCTTGAAAAAGATCCTTATGCTGGAAAAGATTGAAGGCAGGAGAAAGGGATGACAGAGGATGAGATGGTTGAATGGCATCACCGACTCAATGGACATGAGTTTCAGCAGGTTTCGGGAGTTGGTGATGGACAGGGAAGCCAGTCCGTGGAGTCACATAGTGTCGGACACGACTGAGTGACTGAAATAAACTGAGAGTTGAGTCACAGTGTCATGTTACTTTCAAGTATACAGCACAATGATTCATATATATATATATATATATATATATATATATATATATATATGGATGCCAAGTCATTTCCACCATTTCTAACTCTTTGTGACCCTATGGACTATAGCCCCCCAGGCTCATCTGTCCATGGGATTCTCCAGGCAAGAATACTGAAGTGGGTTGCCAAGATTTCCTGACCCAGGGATCAAACCTGCACCTCCTGTGGCTACTGTATCACAGGTGGTTCTTTACCACTGAGCACTGGGGAAGCCTATTTAATGTGTGTGTGTGTGTATATATATATATATATATACACACACATAGACATACATACATCTTTTTGGAGTCTATATTCTGTGAGTATATATATATTCCTTTCCATATATTCCATATTCTTTACCTGTAGATTTTATCATAGAATATTGATTAGAGGTCACTGTACTACAGTACCTCCTTGTTGTTTATCTGCTTTATATATAGTAGTGTGTATATGTTAATCCCAACCTTGTAATTTATCCTTCCTCTATCTTTCCCCTTTGATTTCTCTTCTATATTTCTGAGTCTCTGTTTTATAAGTAAATTAATTTGTGTCTCTCTTTTATTTTAGATTCCACATACATCTTTTTGATTTATATATAAATTCTTCCATTTCCCAGCACTGGTATAGGACAAATTGTATGGTACTGACTAGTCCCCTTTCTAAAATTCCTAATGCAACTTCAGTAGAATGCCTCAGAAGAAGGGACAAAATCAGTCCTCTAGTATCTCTGAATGCAATTCAAAATAGTCACTATCAGTTGGTGATGAAAGTTGAATAGCCAAGGAGTTTTCTCTACTTTTGATACTAAACATAAAGACTTATGGATTTACAGGCACCCAAATTATAAACAATCTGTAAATTACAAGACATGTCAGGTAAGCCCAAGGCCTATTTCTGGTCATATTTGAAATTAGTTACTCAAACTCCATTATCTACATCTGAACTTGATGCTTAAAAGATGTTAGTAATATGAAATTTCTCCTTCCCTTGTTCTTACATATTGATTTATATCTGCTAATTTATATTATTAGCTGAAGTGTCTTTTGGAGATAGAGTGGACTTGGACTCAACCCACACTGGAACTATACCATATAAGCATTTTTGAGGTGAACTTGAACTGACACAGTTAAACATACTACAAATAAACATACTCTGTTAGGATGACTGAAATTCTTCCAAGATTAGAGGGTTTAAAAAGAACCAATAATATATCCAGTACCATAACTAATTGTCATCCAGTTACTAGGTCACATATTTTGGTAGTGGTGCTAGAAGAGCGTTGGTGTAAATATCTGTATCTTTCTTTTTGTGTCAGTGATTCTGTGAATTCAAAGGAATGCATCATTTACAGCTGTAATTTTTTGGTTCTTAGGCAACTCTGAGGAATGCTTCCTGACTGCGTGTGACACACACCTATACAGCTTTCACCCTCTCTTATTAAAGCTAGCAATGATTACATTAGCTGAAACACCTAGAATGTTCATGGTTTTCTGACTTGGTAAGACAATAATTTGCCTGCCAATGCAGGAGATGCAGGACATGTGGGTTCAATCCTTGGGTCAGGAAGAACACCTGGAGTAGGAAATGGTGCCTCACTTAAATACTATTGCTTAGAAATTTCCATGGGCATAGGAATCTGGAGGGCCATAGTCCATGGGGCTGCAAAGAGTCAGACACAACTGAGCGACCGAACACACACAAGAAGATTGCCAGTGGGGAGGACCAATGGCTTCCAGTACCACCACATGACAGCTTGGGGCAGTTAGTACTCAGTGAGATCCACAGTGTCTTGGGCTCATTGTCCTTTCAAGCCCTTGTGAAGGACTTTACTCTTCCACAGTAATCAAAACTGGCAAACAACAGCTTCGTTTCCTTTGGAGCAACTGAGGAGATTTCTAGAAAGTTAAAGCCAGAAGTTCCTGGTTAAGGATGGAATCCCTAGAGTCAATCAGGTGGAAGATCAGTGCAGAGAGAGTTGTATTATTTCTGCAGATGTAGCTTCTTCTAAATCCATGGACACGTGAAACTTGAGATTCAGAAGCTATAAATAAATACAAATAATGATTAAAATATTCAAGGAGGAATTTTTTCACTCTATTTCTAGTGAAACAGTTCTGCTTCTTAATTCTGAAGCACCAGTGAACATGACTTACAATTAGGTTTTCCTTCTTTCTCCTATCTGTGAGTACTTTTGCTGTTTGATCTTAAGAGTTTGAATTTTGAATATTATTTGAATGAAGACCAGTTTTTGTTCCAACTTAAACCTCACACATTCTTTACCCTTTTTTAAAAAAATTTTATTTTATTTAACTTTACAATATTGTATTTGTTTTGCCATATATCAAAATGAACCTGCCACAGGTATACATGTGTTCCCCATCCTGAACCCTCCTCCCTCCTCCCTCCCCATACCATCCCTCTGGGTCGTCCCAGTGCACCAGCCCCAAGCATCCAGTATCAGTATCGTGCATCGAACCTGGACTGGCGACTCGTTTCATATATGATATTATACATATTTCAATGCCATTCTCCCAAATCATCCCACCCTCTCCCTCTCCCACAGAGTCCAAAAGACTGTTCTATACATCAGTGTCTCTTTTGCTGTCTCGTATACAGGGTTATTGTTACCATCTTTCTAAATTCCATATATGTGCGTTAGTATACTGTATTGGTGGTTTTCTTTCTGGCTTACTGATTGAAGACACTAATTCCCCTGCTAACACATCCCATACTGATTATCAGAATGTTTAACTATTAAGGGAAGGTTGGTTATTTGCCTTTAAAACGCCACTGAAATAGGCCCACATTAGACATACATGCTATCAGTTCAGTTCACTTTAGTCACTCAGTCGTGTCTGACTCTTTGCGACCCCATGAATCGCAGCACGCCAGGCCTCCCTGTCCATCACCAACTCCTGGAGTTCACTCAAACTCATGTCCATTGAGTCGGTGATGCCATCCAGCCATCTCATCCTCTGTCATCCCCTTCTCCTCCTGCCCCCAATCCCTCCCAGCATCAGTCTTTTCCAATGAGTCAATTCTTCGCATGAGGTGGCCAAAGTACTGGAGTTTCAGCTTCAGCAACATTCCTTCCAAAGAACACCCAGGACTATTCTCCTTTAGAATGGACTGGTTGGATCTCCTTGCAGTCCAAGGGACTCTCAAGAGTCTTCTCCAACACCACAGTTCAAAAGCATCAATTCTTCAGTGCTCAGCTTTCTTCACAGTCCAACTCTCACATCCATACATAACTACTGGAAATACATGCTACAGATCTAGCTAAAGATCTAATTTTAAAATGCCAATAAAACACAGGATTAGAGATGGATAGGGCATAGAGAATCAGACATGAAGAGATCTATATGATCAAGAGAAGCTGGAGCAAGACAAAGTATAGGACAAAATGCCCCAAGTGAGACAACTGGGAGAAAGAAGTAGAATCCCATAAAGTACTAACATTCTAGTGTTGAAGATGAAACTGAAGGGAACTAGTAAGCAAATCCATGAAGATAATTGGTTTCAGAGATAATATCAGAAAGGATGATCATATATGGGTATACAGATGAACAAAAGGAATAAGAGGTGAATAAATAAATTTGAAGGAGGAAATTACTGTGAATTAGAAATTAGAATTAAAATTTAGCACATATTCATATATAAATCTATATACAAACATTTGTAAATAACTAGCATTTTATAATGACCATTATGAATATTAACTCTACTATCTGGATATAAGTAATATTTTAAACAGAAGACAGGAGATATTAGGAATTACTTTTACATATAAAGTATAGGATTCTTCCCTTTATAAGACATTCATTTAATTATAGGCTCAAAATGTATGAATTTAAAACAATGATTCCTTTTCCTATAGTACCAAAAAACCTGCCAGAAGTAGCAATGTAAAGTTTATATTTGTGAATACTGCCAAAACACGTTTTTTAGCACCCAGTAATGTATTCTAAAGTTTTTCCAATTTCTGAGGTGAATATGATCTTGTGAGTATTTATAATAGCATCTCTTTAATTCCTAGTGAGCTTGAAAATTTTCTCAAATGCATATTGGTCATATGTATTTCATCTTGTAACTATCTGCTACATATTTTTTCTTTTTAGATTTTCATATTTAAAGGCTTTCAGATAAATAATCATTAACAGTATCTACTGTTTATGAAAATTTCTCATGAACGAAATGTCTTGAAAGGTCATCAAGACAACATGGCTTGGAAGGAAATAAAAAAATGATACTTAAAACTGTTCTACATAAGAAATGAACAGTTAATGGGGGAAGCTAGAACAAGAAAAGACAAAGAGGGAGTGGAAAGAGAGAGGGAAGAAAAACAAGATTAGGAAGCTCCATGTGGAACCAAAGGTGGCAAGCAACAAGTTTCTAGTGTCAGGATGACCTAAGACTCTTAGTAAAGGTTTCTCATATCCGAGGATTCTCATATCCAAGATTTCTCATATCCACAGTTTCTGTTGCTATAATGAATATCACTTCAATGAATCGAAAGCCAATAACAATATAAGCCCCAAGAAATTCACATAATATTAGAGACAGCACTGGCCTTACTATTAGAAGCAGGTTATAATTTTAATCTCTAGCTAATCATATTTTTATCATAAAGAGTAACCCCAGTTAAATTCTGAGTTAGCATAGTAATTATGGTCCTGGAATCTCACTACTTTGTATATATCCTGGATTCCACAATAACTAGCCTTATGAACTTAATCTTTGTAAAACTTATCTCACCTGTCAAATGCAGATAATTTTAGTATCTACATTATAGAATTCTTATGAGGATTTAATGAAGTAATTTAATGAAGTAATATTGACAAAATCCCCAATTCAGTGTCTGAAACAAAGTAGGCACTCATTAAATGTCAACCATTATATTTCTGCAAACATTTTTATATTATATAATTGGGAAAAAATAATTTGTTATAGAAGAGAATTTTGTATCCTCCGTTTTTCATTAAATATTCCACTGCATTATGGAAAGCACACTGACTGACTGCCCACCCTGGCCAGGAACTATGCATAGTAATCATTCGTGTGAGTTATTTTATGACAGGAGGTCCTCGTAAGGAAAACAGAACTAATAAGCCACCACCAGGTAAAAGAGTTTGAGAAAGGTCAAAAGGAAACACCACATGTCTGACTACTTCCCAGAATCCTTATTGCTGGCATCCATCTTGGCTGAGCAATGCCAAGTGGGCCACTAGGAAGGACTCTCAGTCAAAATGACTGGCCAAAGACAACCTGGAAACTAATCCAATCACCATAAAACCCTAGACTGCAAGCCACATGGCAGAGCAGTTCTCCTGGCTTCCTCTTCCTGCTGCTCTCTGAACAGGCGGCACCCTTTCCAATAAAGTCTCTTGCTTTCTCAGCACGTCTCTCTCCTCGGACGATTCCTTTACCTGTGTTAGACAAGAGTCCACTCCTGGGCTCTAGAAGGGGTTCCTCTTCCTACAACTATATGTCTTCGTTATGTGCTTGAATATTTTTCAAAAGTAAAATATTGATATTATATGGATGAGAAGTGAAGTGAAAGCCGCTCAATCAAGTCCAATTCTTTGTGACCCCATTGAATATATAGTCCAGGGGATTCTCCAGGCCAGAACACTGAAGTAGGTAGCCTTTCCCTTCTTCAGGGGATCTTCCCAACCCAGGGACTGAACCCAGGTCTCCCACACTGCTGGTGGATTCTTTACCAGCTAAGCCACAAGAGAAGCACAAGAATACTGGAGTGAGTAGCATATCCTTTCTCCAGCAGATTTTCCTGACCCAGATATCCAACCAGGCTCTCATGCATTGCAGGCAGATTCTTAAGCAACTGGGCTATGATGGATATAATATATATTAATGTTAAAAACAATTTACTTCTCCAGGATTTAGTATATGTGTGTGTGTGGGGGGTGTATAGATATATATACCTATATAGATATAGATACAGACATAAATATTTGCTTACCAGTCAGTTCAGTTCAGGTAATCAATAGTGTCTGACTCTTGGCCACCCCATGGACTGCAGCACTCCAGGCCTCCCTGTCCATCACCAACTCCCGGAGTTTACTCAAACTCATGTCTATTGAGTCAGTGATACCATCCAACCATCTCATCTTCTGTCACCCCCTTCTCCTCTTGCCTTCAATCTTTCCCAGCATCAGGATCTTTTCAAATGAGTCAGCTCTATGCATCAGGTGGCCAAAGTATTGGAGTTTCAGCTTCAGCATCACCTTCCAGTTAGTATCTAGGACTGATTTCCTGATCTCCTTGCAGTCCAAGGGACTCCAAGCGTTTTCTTCAACACCATAGTTTAAAAGCATCAGTTCTTTGGTGCTCAGCTTTCTTTACAGTACAACTCTCACATCCATATGTGACTACTGAAAAAACCATAGCTTTCACTAGACAGATATTTGTCAGCAAGGTAATGTCTCTGCTTTTTAAAATACTGTCTAGGTTGGTCATAGCTTTTCTTCCAAGGAGCAGGTGTCTTTTGATTTCATGGCTGTAGTCACCATATGCAGTGATATTGGAGACCAAAAAAAAAAAATAAAGTCAGCCACTGTTTCCATTGTTTCCCCATATATTTGCCATGAAGTTATGAGACAGGAAGCCATGATATTCATTTTTTAAATGTTGAGTTTTAAGGCAGCTTTTTCACTCTCCTCTTTCACTTTTATCAAGAGGCTCTTGAGTTCCTCTTCACTTTCTGCCTTAAGGGTGGTGTCATCTGCGTATCTGAGGTTTTTGATATTTCTCCTGGCAATCTTGATTCCAGGTGGTGCTTCATCCAGCCAAGCACTTCACGTGATGTACTCTGCACTTAAGTTAAATATGCTTGGTGACAATATACAGCCTTGACGTACTCCTTACCCAATTTGGAACCAGTCCCTTGTTCCATGTCTGGTTCTAATTGTTGCTTCTTGACCTGCATACAGATTTTTCAGGAGACAGGTAAAGTGGTCTGGTATTCCCATCTCTTTAAAAATTTTCCATAGTTTGTTGTATTCCACACAGTAAAAGTCTTTGGTGTAGTCAATAAAGCAGAAGTAGATATTTTTCTGGAACTCTCTTGCTTTTTCTATGATCCAATAGATGTTGGTAATTTGATCTCTGGTTTCTCTTCTTTTTCTAAATCCAGCTTGAACATCTGGAAGTTCTTGGTTCATGTACTGTTGACGCCTGGCTTGGAGAATTTTGAGCACTACTTTGCTAGTGTGTGAGATGAGTACAATTGTGTGGCTGTTTGAACATTCTTTGGCATTGCCTTTCTTTGGGATTGGAATGAAAACTGACCTCTTCCAGTCAGGCCATTGCTGAGTTTTCCAAATTTGCTGACATATTGACTGCAGCACTTTAACAGCATCACCTTTTAGGATTTGAAATAGCTCAACTGGAATTCCATCACCTCCACTAGCTTTGTTCGTAGTGATGCTTCCTAAGGTCCACTTGACTTCATATTCCAGGATGTCTGGCTCTAGGTGAGTGATCACACCATCATGGTTATCTGGGTCATGAGGATCTTTTTTGTACAGTTCTTCTGTGTATTCTTGCCACCTCTTCTTAGTATCTTCTGCTTCTGTTAGGTCCATACCATTTCTGTCCTTTATTGAGCCCATCTTTGCATGAAATGTTCCCTTGGTATCTCTTATTTTCTTGAAGAGATCTCTAGTCTTTCCCTTTCCCTTTCTATTCTTTACCTCTGTCTCCTTGTATTGTTCACTGAGGAAGGCTTTCTTATCTCTCCTTGCTATTCTTTGGAACTCTGCATTCAGATGGGTATATCTTTCATGTTCTCCTTTGCTTTTAGCTTCTCTTCTTTTCTCAACTATTTGTAAGGCCTCCTCAGACAGCCATTTTGCCATTTTGCATTTCTTTTTCTTGGGGATGGTCTTGATCACTGCCTCCTGCACAATGTCATGCACCTCTGTCCAGAGTTCTTCAGGCACTCTGTCTACCAGATCTAATCCTTTGAATCTATTTGTCACTACCACTGTATGATTGTAAGGGATTTGATTTAGGTCATACCTGAATGGTAGAGTGGTTTTCCCTACTTTCTTCAGTGTAAGTCTGAAGTTTGCAATAAAGAGTTTATGATCTGAGCCACAGTCAGCTCCTGGTCTTATTTTTGCTGACTGTATAGAGTTTCTCCATCTTCGGCTGCAAAGAATATAATCAATCTGATTTTGATATTTACCATCTGGTGATGTCCATGTATAGAGTTGTCTCTTGTATTGTTGGAAGAGTGTGTTTGCTATGACCAGTGCGTTCTCTTGGCAAAACTTGTTAGCCTTTGCCCTGCTTCATTTTGTACTCCAAGGCCAAACTTGCCTGTTACTCCAGGTATCTCTTGACTTCCTGCTTTTGCATTCCCATCCCCTATCATGAAAAGGACATCTTTTTTTGGCATTAGTTTTAGAAGATCTTTAGGTCTTCATAGAACCATTCAACTTCAGCTTCTCCAGCATTAGTGGTTGGGGCAAAGACTTGAATTATTGTTATACTGAATGGTTTGCCTTGGAAATGAACAGAGATCATTCTGTCATTGTTGAGATTGCACCCAAGTACTGCATTTTGGACTCTTGTTGACTATGAGGGGTATTCTATTTCTTCTAAGGCATTCTTGCCAACAGTAATGGATATAATAATCATCTGAATTAAATGTGCCCATTACAGTCCTAAAGTTTTAGTTCACTGTTTCCTAAAATGTTGATGTTCGCCCTTGCAATCTCTTGTTTGACCACCACTTCCAATTTAGCTTGATTCATGGACCTAACATCCCAGGGTCCTATGTAATATTGTTCTTTACAGCATCAGACTTTACATCTATCACCAGTCACATCCACAACTAGGTGTTGTTTTTGCTTTGGCTCTGTCTCTTTGTTCTTTCTGGAGTTACTTCTCCACTCTTCTCCAGTAGTATTTTGGGCACCTGCCAACCTGGGGTGTTCATCTTTCAGTGTCATATCTTTTGCCTTTTCATATTGTTCATGGCTTATAAATTAAATTATTATTTTAATATGTATATGTTGGACAATGAATAATATTTTTATTAATTTTTACTGGCTTTTTTGAATTGTCTATTCATATTCTGTTTTTGTTAACTTTTTAAATTGGGCTCCTGGTATTTAATCAATATCTTTAATGTTACTGAAATCAGAAAATATGTATTCTGCTCTAAATAAATAACAATGTACTTATCATATTCAATCTGTTGACAACGTGAAGATTACCTGATTTGCTCTTTCTTTATCCATTTGTTTATTTACAGTTCAGAGATTATTTTATAGACATAATTAAGGCAGATTTTAAGAATGTTAGCATTAAAGTTACAGATCTAAAATCAAGTTAGGGCTAAATGTAAAATACATAACATTATAACATAACAGTGGATCTAAGCTCTGACACCCAAGTTGGGGGGAAAATGTTCTGATCAAGTAGAAAACTAGCAAACTGTATAAAGTAAAAAGAAAACAATTCCTGTAGATGAAAACAAATAGTGAAAACATAAAAATTTTTAAATATATGCTCTATTTTTAAAAATAATATATATATATATATATATATATATATTATGCTTATTGTTTGTCTACTGCAATAGAATGCAAGTTCTATGAGAGCAGGGAATCTCAATGTGTTCAGTAACATATCCCAAGATTCTACAAGAATGTGTGACACAACATTGTTGCACAAAATACATTTTGCGTGTAAACTTTAATCCCCCCAAAATAGAACAATAAATATACATATATGCACCATCTAACCACAACTGAGCTAAAGCATCTAGTATACACAGATGCTATTGAATCTTCCCTCCTTCTCCTACAGACGAAAGGACTATCTTGCATGTTTTATTCTTGTGCAGTTATTTAAAACTTACTACACATTATTTTATTCCTAAGCAATAAATATTATATATTATTTCCCATATCTAAAACCTTTGTGATACTTGTGTTTTGTGTTTAACATTTGCTTAAGTTTATCCTTATTGATAGGTCATTTACTGTTGCTGCTCTACAGTGATCCATTATATGAATATGTAAACATTATGGACTAAATTGTGTCCCTGCAAATTCAAACCCTAACCCCTAATGTGACTGTATTTGGAGACAAGACTTTCAAGAAGTAATTAGTTATCTGTGATAACTTTATCTAGTGATAAAGAATTCTTTTATCTAGTGATAAAGAATCTGCCTGCAATGTAGGAGACTTGGGTTACTTCCATGGGTCTGGAAGATCTCCTGGAGTAGGAAATGGCAACCCAATTCAATATTTTTGCCTGGAAAATTCCATGGACAGAGGAGCCTGGTGGGCTACAGGCCATGGGGTCATTATGAGCCGGCTTCAACTGAGCATACATACACACACATGAGGTCATAAAAGTGGGATACTAATCCAATAGGGGCAATATCCTTATAAGAGGAGAGACAGACATCAAAGATACACAAACACAGTGAAAAGGACATATGAGGACACAAGAAAAACATAGCCAACTGTAAAGTCATGGAGAGGCCTCAGGAGAAACCAAACTACCTACTGACTCCTTGATCTTGGACTCTCAGACTCTAGAATTGTAAGAAATAAATATTTGTTGTTTAAAACATCCAGTCAGTAGCAATTTTTTTATGGCAGCATTACATAACTAATACAGTCACACTTTTTCTATTCTCATGTTACAGATATTGGTATTGAATTGTTTCTAGGTTTCATCACTAAAAACAACAGTGTAATTATCTTTATTTTACTTGTTATCTTGTATATATATGCAAAAATTTATCTGGGCTGGATACCAACAAGCAAAATTGTACCTTAGAATCTGGTCATCTTTGGTGTTATCCTCTATTATTGTGTTTTCAAATGTAATTGTGCCAGACTACACTTTAATCATGAGCATATGCCTCCCCTGTTGCAGCACTTCTGAAACATTTGCTATTGTCAAGATTTAATGTTTCACATTTTAATGAATGGGAAATAGTATCCCATTTTGCTTTTAATTTGTATTTTCCTAATTACTAGTAAGATTGAATAATTTCTCATAGGTTAACATCCATTTAAGATCCCACTTATGTAAATATCTTAAACTTTTGTCCATTTTCTTATTGTGTTATCTTCCCTTATTGATTGGTCAAGGTATTCTATAATCTGAGTACTAATCATTGATAAATAATATAATATAAAGGTTTCTTTCTGTGATTTCTCTTTTAAATTTTATGAGGGCCTTCACAAAATAGCTACTTTAAAGTTTGCCATAGTTATTTGTCAACAAATACCTTCGTTGTTGATACTTTTAAAGCTTTAAGAAATATTTTATTAAACCCAGTAATAAAAATACTCATTGATAACATTCGTTAAACTGTGATTTTAATTTACTACTTTCATTACCCAGAGATTGTTTAGTTATTGATGAAGTGGGGACTCAATTTTATTATTTAACATTCTAATCTAATACATAGCAACATTTATAGTTTATATTTTCCCACAATTGTACACTTAATTTTGTTTGAAAATTATAATTCTTATGTTGCTGATATGTAATTGTAATTTATTTTTGAATATTTATCTTGTAAAAACCACTTTGTTGTTGTTGTTCAGTCATTAACTCAAGTCTATCTAACCATCTCATATCTGCCTCCCCCTTCTCCTTTTATCTTCAATCTTTCCTAGCATCAAGGTCTTTTCCAATGAGTCAGCTCTTCATATCAGTTGGCCAAAGTATGAGAGCTTCAGCAACAGTAGTTCCAATCAGGGCTGATTTCCTGTAGGACTGACTGGTTTGATCTCCTTGCAGTCTAACAGACTCTCAAGAGTCTTCTAAAGCACCACAATTCAAAAGTCTTCTAAAGCATCAATTCTTCAGCACTCAGCCTTCTTCATGGTCCAACTCTCACATCTGTACATGCCTATTGGAAAAACCATAGTGTTGACTATATGGACCTTTGTTGGTAAAGTGATGTCTCTGCTTTTTAATACGCTGTCTAAGTTTGTCAGAGCTTTCTTTCCAAGGAGCAAGTGTCATTTAATTTCATGGCTGCAGTTACCATCTGCAGCGATTCTGGAGTGTCATTGCTTTGACTTTTTCTCCTACTATTTGCCATGAAGTGATGGGACCAGATGCCATGATCTTAGTTGTTTTAATGGTGAATTTCAAGCGAGTTTTTTCACTTCCTCTTTTCACCTTCATCAAGAAGTTCTTTAGTTCCTCTTCACTTTCTGCCCTTAGAGTATTAGCTGCATATCTGAGATTGTTGATATTTCTCCCCAAAATCTTGATTCCAGCTTGTGATTCATCCAGCCCAGCATTTTGCATAATATACTTTGCATGTAAGTTAAATAAGCAGGGTAACAATATACAGTCTTCATGTACTCTTTTCCCAATTTTGAGCAAGTCAGTGGTTTCATGTCTGGATCTAACTGTTGCTTCTTGATCTGCATACAGATTTCTCAGGAGACATGTAAGGTAGTCTGGTACTCCCAACTCTTTAAGAATTTTCAGTTTGTTATGATCCACAACAGTCAAAGGGTTTTGCATAGTCAATGAAGCAGAAGTAGATGTTTTTCTGAAACTCCCTTGCTTTCTCCATGATCCAACAAGTATTGACAATTTGATCTCTGTTTCCTCTGCCTCTTCAAAACCCACCTCATAAATCTGCATGTTCTTGGTTCAAGCACTGCTGTAGCCTAGCTTGAAGAATTTTGACCGTATGAAATGATCGTATGCAATCGTATGTTAATTTGAATATTCTTTGGAATTGGAATGAAAAGTGACCTATTCCAGTCCTGGTGGCCACAACAGAGTTTTCCAAATTTGCTGACATACTAGTGAAGCACATTAACAGCATCATCTTTTAGTATTTAAATAACTCAGCTCAAATTCCATCACCTCCACTAGCTTTGTTCCTAGTAATGTTTCCTAAGGTTCACTTGATTTCACACTCCAGGATGTCCAGCTCTAGGCAGGTAACCACACCACACCAACCACTCTGCTTTCGTGCATTTCTTTTTCTTTGGGATGATTTTGGTCACTGCCTACTGTACAATGTTACAAACCTCCATCCACAGTTCTTCAGGCACTCTGTCTACCATATCTAATTCCTTGAATCTATTTGTCACCTCCACTGTAAAATTATAAGTGATTTGATCTGGGTCGTACCTGAACGGCCCAGTGGTTGGCCCTACTTTCTTCAGTTTAAGACTGAATTTTGCAATGACGAGCTCATGATCTGAGCCACTGTCAGCTCCAGGTCTTGTTTTAACTGACTGTATAGAGCTTTTCCATCTCTGGCTGGCTGCAAAGAATGTAATCAATCAGATTTCAGCATTGACCACCTGATGATGTCCATGTGTAGAGTCATCTCTTGGGTTGTTGGAAAAGGGTGTTTGCTATGACCAGTATGTTCTCTTGACAAAACTTTGATAGCCTTTGCCCTTCATCATTTTGTACTCCTAGGCCAATCTTGCCTGTTAATCCAAGTTTCTCCTGACTTTCCACTTTTGCATTCCACTCCCCTATGATGAAAACGACATTTATTTGCAGTGTTCTAGAAGGTCTTGTAGGTCTTCATAAAGCTGTTCAGCTTCTTCAGCATCAGTGCTTAGGGCATAGACTTAGAATACTGTGATAATGAATGGTTTGTCTTGGAAACAAACACAGATCATTCTGTCATTTTTGAGATTGCATCCAAGTACTGTATTTCAGACTCTTTGGTGATGGATTACATAAATTGTTATTTGAATGGTAAAAAATCTCATTTGGTCATGACGTATAATTATTTGTACACATTGTTGAATTTGATCCACTAATATTTTGTTGAGGACTTTTACATTTATTTTATGAGAGATACTGATCCACAGTTTTCTTTCTGTTTTTGTCTGGTTTTCTTTTTAACAGGATTGTTGAATTAGCCTAAGGAGCTACATTTGCATTAGTTAGTGGTTATTTCTAAACCTTTTGAAATTATTTCATAATATCTTTTTTCTCTGAAAAACAAAAGAATGCAATAAAAATTATAATAGATAAAGTAAGAAATCTAGACCTTCTAAAAATATTCAGAAATGTCTTCGAGATATTATAAATATCA
Organism: Bos indicus; assembly: GCF_029378745.1. Lineage (NCBI taxonomy): Eukaryota > Metazoa > Chordata > Mammalia > Artiodactyla > Bovidae > Bos > Bos indicus. The sequence continues at coordinate 20,737,683 of NC_091776.1, read as the reverse complement.
TCTACAAATTATTTATAAGCCAGATTTAATATTTTGCTTCCTTGGAATACGGGTGACAGTAATTTTTCCTCCAGTCTTTCTTGGACTGCATATTTTGTTGATAGTTTTAAAAATTATTTTACTAATTTTTTCCAATTGTGTTGAGGTATGATTGGTAAGTAGAAATTTTATTTGTGAAACATATCACTTTTTATGATACAAAAACATGATCAATAAAACAAACATCCATGAGTTTAAGGTCCAGCTTTATTAAATCTTAATACTTTTGTCTTATTTACCTGATATATTTTTTAGCAAAAAATCAATTAAATGTATTGAATGCCTACTAATTTTTTTAGAAGTTGTATTTGGCTTTAGTTTTCAGTCTGTCTGCCCTCTAACGGAGAAGGTTAAGAGGCTTATGGAAGCTTCCTGATGGGAGAGACTGACTGAGAGAGAAACTGGGTCTTAGTGGAGGCGATGGAATTGTAGTTGAGCTATTCCAAATCCTAAAAGATGATGCTATGGAAGTGTTGTTCTCAATATGCCAGCAAAATTGGAAAACTCAGCAGTGGCCACAGCACTGGAAAAGGTTAGTTTTCATTCCAATCCCAAAAAAAGGCAATGCCAAAGAATCCTTAAACAACTGCACAACTGCACTCATCTCACACGCTAGCAAAGTAATGCTCAAAATTCTCCAAGCCAGGAGGCTTTAGCAATATGTGAACCGTGAACTTCAGATGTTCAAGTTGCTTTTAGAAAAGGCAGAGGAACCAGAGATCAAATTGCCAACATCGGTTAGATCATCGAAAAAGCAAGAGAGTGCCAGAAAAACATCTATTTCTGCTTTACTTACTATGCCAAAGCCTTTGACTGTGTGGAATACAACAAATTGTGGAAAATTATTAAAAGACATGAGAATACCAGACAACTTTACCTGTCTCCTGAGAAATCTGTATGCAGGTCAGGAAACAACAGTTAGAACTGGAAATGGAACAACATACTAGTTCCAAATTGGGAAAGAAATACATCAAGGCTGTTTACTGTCACCCTACTTATTTACCTTATATGCATAGTATATCATGAGAAACACTGGGCTGGATGAAGCACAAGCTGAAATCAAGATTGTCAGGAGAAATATCAAAAACCTCAGATATGCAGATGAAAACACCCTTATGGCAGAAAGTGAAGAAGAACTAAAGAGCCTCTTGATGAAAGTGAAAAAGGAGAATGAGAAAGTTGGCTTAAAACTCAACATTCAGAAAACTAAGATCATGGCATCCGGTCCCATCACTTCATGGCAAATAGATGAAGAAACAGTGGAAACAGTGAGAGACTTTGTATTTTTGGGCTCCAAAATCACTGCAGATGGTGACTGCAGCCATGAAAACAAAAGACACTTGCTCCTTGGAAGAAATGTTATGAGTAACCTTAACAGCATATTGAAAAGCAGAGACATTACTTTGTCAACAAAGGTCTGTCTAGTCAAAGCTATGGTTTTTCCAGTAGTCATGTATGGATGTGAGAGTTGGACTATAAAGGAAGCTGAATGTCAAAGAATTGATGCTTTTGAACTGTGGTGTTGGAGAAGACTCTTGAGAGTCCCTTGGACTGCAAGGAGATCCAACCATTCCATCCTAAAGGAAATCAGTCCTGAGTGCTCATTGGAAGGACTGATGCTGAAGCTGAATCTCTGATACTTCAGCCACCTGATGAGAAGAACTGACTCATTTGAAAAGACCCTGATGTTAGGAAAGATTGAAGGAGAAGGAGAAGGGGACGACAGAGGATGAGATGGTTGGATGGCATCGCTGACTCAATGGATATGAGTTTGAGTAAACTCCGGGAGTTGGTGATGGTCAGGGAGGCCTGGAGTGCTGCAGTCTATGGGGTTGCAAAGAGTCAGACATGACTGAGTGACTGAAATGAACTGAATCAGCTTTAGTTAGGATGAAATATTTCAATATGCCTATAAATGCACAAAAGAAAAATATAAAGCTCAAGATTTATCACTAAATTATTTCATGTAACCACCAGCCGGTTTAAGAAACAGTATTTGCTGACACCAAGCTCCCTCATTGTTCTCTTTCATTACTAGCTATCTCCTTTGTTCCCTCAAAAGTAACCCCAATTTTGACAATGAACTCAAGTCTTTGTGACTAAAACTAACTGATGCTGGGCTTCAGTCTTTCAGAAAGTCATTCTACATCTAGCTAATTCTTGATTTTGTATTTTAACATTTCAGGGTCACAGCCCAAAGATGGTGGATTTATCTGGGCTATTTTCTTCCTCAGGGAAATTCCTGGACTCATGCCTAGTACACAAGACTGTCAGATAGTTCCTAGAATCCTAGACTCTCAGTCACCCCTTACAGAATTAACAAATACCCGCAAGGCTAAGAAAGTCCCAAATGCCAGATTCCCATTGACTGAACTGCAGCTTCTCCAATTCTTGGTTCATTAATTTTTCAGTCTTGCTAACTTGCCAGTTCCTTCAGACAGATAATTTTTTTGTTTCACTCAGCTCTCATAGTTGTCTTCAGCAGAACTGTTGATTAGGTTTACTTAATTCTGGAAGCTTAAATCTCCTCAGTATTTGTAATGGATTTATTATAAATATAACTAATATTTCCTGTTTTCTATTTCTTTGATCTCATCTCCTCATTTCTTTTCTCTGTCAAGAAAGAACCACTGTCCTGAACTGTAGTTTTTCATTCCTCACATTTCATAATTTTACTCCATACATAACATATATATATTACACAGTATTTTTTGTACATTTTTATATTTTTGATTGTATCACAAAACTGAAAGTTCCATTCCAATTCTCTTACTTCAAAATATATTTGTGAAATTTGTCTTTGTTGACACATGTATTTCATTTCAAATATTTTAACTGCTAACTAGTATTATTTGTAAAAGTATATTGCAAATAAATTAATTCTTTGGGGAGGGGTCACATTTCCCCAACCAGGGGTCAAACCTGTACCCCATGCAGTGGAAGATCGGAGTCCTAACCACTGAACCACCAGGGAAGTCCCAACTCTCTCCTTTTGATAGACATTTAAGTCATTTCAAATACTTTGCTCTTATACTCAATGTTCTAATAAATGGTCTTATACATATAAAAACATTTTTCTGGGAATTAACTATGACTAGAAATGAGGAGTTTTATAATAAGAACATGTTCAACTTTACTGAAGTTTTTCTATTACTTTGCAAAATGCTTTATCTTTATTTACTCTCATCAGCCTAATATCTAAATTTTCTTTGCTCCATATCCTTGATAACACTTGGTACTTTCAGAATGTTAGGACTTTATTTCTAGCCTGACAATTAAATGTTTGATATCTACTTTGAATTTTCAATTTTGTACATCATTCATTTTCTTCATAAATGTATTTGCTCCCATAGTTTCTTTTTTCTCTGAATTCTGTTTTAATATGTTTGCCAATTCTACTAATGTTCTTGTTTTTTTTACTTTCTTACTGGTTTCTAAGATGTGTATATACTTCAAATTTAAATTATTTTTGCTTTATGTCTGTATAATACATACAGTCTTTAAGCAGTCATTTAAATTTGTATTTGATGGTGTCCTATTTTAATACAGCCATATCTATCTTTATTTTTATTCATGGTATGCATTTCAAAAATTTTTAAATAAATTTCTCTTTTTTATTATTTTTTTATTTTATAAGATTTTTTTAAATTTTATTTTATTTAACTTTACAATATTGTATTGGTTTTGCCATATATCAAAATGAATCTGCCACAGGTATACATGTGTTCCCTATCCTGAACCCTCCTCCCTCTTTCCTCCCCATACCATCCCTCTGGGTCATCCCAGTGCACCAGCCCCATAGGAATAGCTTAGATTACATAACAGTGGGAAGAAATGCTCAATGATTTAACACTATGGTGAATATTTCATATTCACATAAAGTACACTGTGAGACACAAAGATGCTGTAGGTAGTGCTCTATGTAACCTTGTGATGCAGGTTACTGATTTCAATGAAATTACATTATTCTTCTGTAACTCCTTCGTTACATTCACACCTCATGATCTTTTAACCAAAATACTTCAGTGTAAAAAAAAAAAAAAACCTATAAATTGTCACATAAATCTCTCAAACAATAACATAAATAGCTCTTTACTATGTAGAACATTATTTCAAGTAAATCATCTATTTTAATCCTTTCAAAATTATCAGAAACTAATGCTATTTTCCCATTGCATGAGTGGAGAAACTGAAGCCGAAATCATTTTAAGCAACTTAGTACAGGTTGCGCTTCCCTGATAGCTCAGTTGGTAAAGAAACCACCTTCAATGCAGGGGATCTGGTTGGATTCCTGGGTCAGGAAGATCCCCTGGAAAAGGGATAGGCTACCCACTCCAGTATTCTTGGGCTTCCTTTGTGGCTCAGCTGGTAAAGAATCTACATGCAGTGCAAGAGACCTGGGTTCAATCCCTGGGTTGAGAAGCTCCCCTGGAGAAGGGAAAGTCTACCCACTCCAGTATTCTGGCCTGGAGAATTCCAGAGTGATGATTCAATCCTATCTTCTGACTAGTCTTTCTATATCTTATAGATGAAATGAAAAGCCGAACACTGGGACTTACCTGGTGGCACAGTAGGTAAGAATATCCCAGCCAATGCAGAGGATAAGGTTTGATCCCTGGTCTGGGAAGATCCCACATGCCATGGAACAACGAATCCTGTGCACCACAACTATTGATCCTGCACTCTAAAGCCGGAACGACAACTGCTGAGCTCACATGCTGCAGCTACTAAGCCCACGTGCCCTAGAGCCAATGCTCTGCAACAAGCCACTGCAAGGAGAAGACTGCACACCATAATAAAGAGTAGCCCCCACTTGCTGCAACTAGAGAAAACCCATGAGCAGCAGCAAAGATACAGCACAACCAAAAATAAATAAATAAACAAAACTTTTTTAAAGTACTTAAATCCTTAGTATTTAATTATTAGTAAAAGGTCAGTTTTCATTCCAATCCCAAAGAAAGGCAATGCCAAAGAATGATCAAACTACTGCACAATGGCACTCATCTCACACGCTAGCAAAGTAATGCTCAAAATTCTCCAAGCCAGGTTTCAGCAATACATGAACCGTGAACTTCCAGATGTTCAAGCTGGTTTTAGAAAAGGCAGAGGAACCAGAGATCAAATGGCCAACATCCGCCGGATCATCAGAAAAGCAAGAGAGTTTCAGAAAAACATCTATTTCTGCTTTATTGACTATGCCAAAGCCTTTGACTGTGTGGATCACAATAAACTGTGGAAAATTCTGAAAGAGATGGGAATACCAGACCGCCTGACCTGCCTCTTGAGAAACCTATATGCAAGTCAGGAAGCAACAGTTAGAACTGGACATGGAACAACAGCCTGGTTCCAAACAGGAAAAGCAGTACATCAAGGCTGTATGTTGTCACCCTGCTTATTTAACTTATATGCAGAGTACATCATGAGAAACGCTGGGCTGGAAGAAGCACAAGCTGGAATCAAGATTGCCAGGAGAAATATCAACAACCTCAGGTATGCAAATGACACCACCCTTATGGCAGAAAGTGAAGAGGAACTCAAAAGCCTCTTGATGAAAGTAAAGAGAAGAGTGAAAAAGTTGGCTTAAAGCTCAACATTCAGAAAACGAAGATCATGGCATCCTGTCCCACCACTTCATGGGAAATAGATGGGGAAACAGTGGAAACAGTGTCAGACTTTATTTTGGGGGGCTCCAAAATCACTGCAGATGGTGATTGCAGCCATGAAATTAAAACACGCTTACTCCTTGGAAGGGAGGTTATGACCAACCTAGATAACATATTAAAAAGCAGAGACCTTGCTTTGCCAACAAAGGTCTGTCTAGTCAAGGCCATGGTTTTTCCAGTGGTCATGTATGGATGTGAGAGTTGGACTGTGAAGAAGGCTGAGCACCAAAGAACTGATGATTTTGAACTGTGGTGTTGGAGAAGACTCTTGAGAGTTCCCTTGGACTGCAAGAGGATCCAACCAGTCCATCCTAAAGGAAATCAGTCCTGGGTGTTCATTGGAAGACCTGATGCTAAAGCTGAAACTCCAGTACTTTGGCCACCTCATGCGAAGAGTTGACTCACTGGAAAAGACCCTGATGCTGGGAGGGATTGGGGGCAGGAGGAGAAGGGGACGACAGAGGATGAGATGGCTGGAGGGCATCACCAACTCAATGGACATGAGTTTGGGTAAACTCTGAGAGTTGGTGACGGACAGGGAGGCCTGGTGTGCTGCAGTTCATGGGGTCACAAAGAGTCAGACACAACTGAGCCACTGAACTGAACTGAACTGAAAGTATAATACTAATATTTATATCTTCATATGAAAGAGTGACTTGGATTTGCAGATGTAATAACTCAAGAAATGAAATTCCTCATTTTTTAATAAATTAACAAAAAAGAAAAAATGGGATAAGAATTGGAAAAAGTAGATACATATATATACATAACTGAATCACTTTACTGTACACCTAAACACAACATTGTTAATCAACTATAATCCAAATTATAATAAGATGTTTAAAAATGAAAAAAATAAAGATACTTACCCTGAAATAAAATAAAATCCCTCACTTTTATAATTGAACAGCATATAAGATTATGTCAAATATATTTCCTGACTATGTTTGATAGCAAGTACAGATCCTATCCAAGATGTTATTCAAAACAAGGAAGCATATTTCAATTGTGCTGATTTCACTGAGAGAGGCAGGAACCACATATTACAAGTGTAACTCTATGATCTTTAGCATACAGAAAAATACTGAATATCCATTTATACCAACTAGCTTGTCCTTGCTCTGCTGAATCAAAGTCACAGCAATCACTGAGAATAATTCTGCCTCTTCAAAGTGTATTAGCAGAGAGATATAAGCAGACCATGAACCGAAAAATTGTTGGAAAAAAATCAAAGTGGTTAGTCCTACATAGTAATGTAATTTATCTATGTTTTCTTGATTTCAAATGTTCCTTCCAACATATTATAGAAACATGAAAAGCACGTGAATGTTATCATATGTCATGTTTCCATTCTAAGAAAAGGCACTGATGATTTTCCTTTGATGAGGCACAATGAGTTGCACTTCAAACACACACAAAGAAAACTAGTATTATTATAGTTCCTTTGATTTATAGCCAGTTCAATATTAAACATACCACTTGTAAAAAAATTCCTGTGTGCTTCCAGTGGTTTCATCTCTTATACTCTACACTTAATGCATAGTCCTATTTATTATTTTAAAACAAATATATATGTGTAATTGTTAAATGATAATATGGCAGTGTATGACACCATGCACATTTGAAAGTTTACCCTGTTATTATTTGTCCAAAGTACTCGTCAGGGAAGCACTGCTCATTTGACTAGAACCTGTTTAAATATCCTCTAAAGCAATGTGTTAGGCTGACAGAACAAAGAAGAGAAAGGATAATTCTTATTTCTAAATGTTTTCTGAAGTCTTACTTTATATAGAAAGCAGGTGGTTACGGAGCAGTTGAAAAAATAATGAATTATAATACCTGAATTCAGCCACTGACACTGAAGACTAGCCTGCTTTAACCATTGCTTGACCTTGGTGATTGTTTTTCATCACTTTGACACCTAGATTTCTGGTAAGATCATAATACATTTTATGCTCTACATTTCTCCTTTATGCTCTCTAACTGAAGAACTTTCAGTCTGAAAGAGTTTTGTAAAATGGTTTCAAAGTAATAGTCTGCTAACACATACTGTTTCTTGAGAACAAAGGCAATGGCACCCCACTCCAGCACTCTTGCCTGGAAAATCCCATGGGCGGAGGAGCCTGGTGGGCTGCAGTCCATGGGGTCGCTAAGAGTCGGACACGACTGAGCGACTTCACTTTCACTTTTCACTTTCATGCATTGGAGAAAGAAATGGCAACCCACTCCAGTGTTCTTGCCTGGAGAATCCCAGGGACTGGGCAGCCTGGTGGGCTGCCGTCTCTGGGGTCGCACAGAGTCGGACAGGATTGAAGCGACTTAGCAGCAGCAGCAGCATGAAAACAAAAACAAGAGCAAAATAAAGCATTCCCTCAAATTCTTCAAAATCTCTAAAGAGCAGATAAACTTTCCCATAAGGTTAAAAAAAAAAAACAACAACTTATAAGTATTTATTGCAAGTTATAGATTTGAATATATTTACACAGAAACATTCGTTTTGCATCTGATATTACCTATTCTCCTGAAAATTATACCCTATCCTGAAAATTATACCCTCATTTCCCAGATCATAGTTGGTCAGGTGATAAAGGTTTACTAAAACAGTGTAAGACTACTGAACTTCATACTAATGATAATGAGAAGTCACTAAAAGGTTAAAGAGTAACCGAGTAACATGAATGGACTTACATCTTAAGAATATCATTTGGTAATATTTATATGAAGATTGGATTAGAAGGGCACCATGTAGGAGAAGCTCACTTGAGAAGTACACCAGAAAAGAAAAGATGGCTACCTGGAGGAAAGTGGTTTTGCCCAAAGACTAGAAAGACTTGAAGAGAATTGGAGGCAATTCATCTATGCCCACATCTTCACCCTGTGCCCTCTTGACTGTACAGAGATCAGATTGACATATTTGTTTAAATCAGAGACCTTCTTCTCAAGCTGCATCCTTCAGCATCACAGAAGGACTGGCTGTGAAATGATTCTCCCTCTTCTGCCATCAATTTTAGTGTGTTATTGGTAACAATCTAATGATTAAGTCAAAAATCTTTTTCTCTTCTATTAGAACTTCAAAGAATCAGATAGGATCGCGTGATCACAACTCACAGATAGTAGAGATGAAGAATCTGACACAAAAAATTCTTCATATCCTAGGGGTAATATATATTTAATTTTCTTAATTTCTGAGTCTTTTTTATGTCTGTGTGTATATTTGTGCATGCCCATACATGCAGTCTAAAAATAATGAACACATACCTCATAAAATTACTGTATTCAGGGTTTTTTTATGTAAAACATTTAATATAGTACCTGGCACAGAGGAGACATTAAATAAATATGTAATTGCTTCTTCCAATTAACCCTTTCTTAGCTCACAGCCAACAGATGAGAGTTCTTTTAGGGATACTAAATAAAAAATATATGCTGGTAATCCCTAACCTAAGAATAGAGACCATAAAAAACTATAACTTTCAGATTTCCTTAGAAGTCTCCAAATCTAATTTATCATAATAAATATATCTAGATTATTTACTTGAACCAAATATAGAGTTTATGTTCTTTCTTCTTTAAGCTCCTATATTTAACTAAGGAGTATAGCTATGCTATAGTGACATTTTTATATATTGAAATCTTGGAGTAAAATATTTTTAACTTCTTTTCCCTGGTAGTTTTAAAACAAAATCCTAATGAAAGGGAATGGAATACGAAGTTAAAACCTGATTAAAAAAAAAACAAACCTGATCAACCTCCATATATTGCCAAAAATCTGATTTTTAGGAACATCATCCAAGGTTTCATAAGAGCGACTCTTGTCATTATTACCCTCCACACTCCGAGAGTTCCCGAGAAGTCCAAGAAGAGACACTAATTTGACCACAGATCATAGAGTAACTTTGTCAAAAATTTTTAAAGTCATAAGCAGAATGCAACTAGGCAATATAAAGAAAAGTGAACAATAAGGCTGTCATTTTTTAACAAGAAGGCAAAGACACTGATACTCAGTGAACTGGAGATACTATAACAGCTTGCTTTCTCTGTTAGATTCCATCTACCCTTCTGTTCTAACTCAAATGTAATCAGATCACTGCCTTGGAGGAGTAATGGGACAGAGTTTCCAACTATTTATACCAGATAAAATGACCTCTATTTCATTGCCACCGTGATTAAACTTGTTATAGCTATGCAACAAGAGACCAGACTTAAGCATTAGAAATTGTTAAGAAATCATTCTTTAATTGTTACTCTAGATATTTTGACACATTTTTCTGTGGATTTCTTACTCCTATTTTCAAACCTTTTATTGTTCCTATCAAAATAATTGAAGGGATTGCTATAAAGGTCATAAGGATTTAACAAAAGAACTACCTGTCCTCCATTTCCCTTGTTATTAGAGAGTACATAGGCTCTGGTTCTTTGCAGTGCTGAAGAGATACTCAGGAGGGAGTTGATACTAACTGCCATGCGCTTAGCATATGAAACATGTCTAGGCAGTTTGCAATTGGACTTCTTAGCCTTTATTTAACTTTCTTTCCATGTCTCTCTCTCTCTCTCTCTCTCTCTCTCTTTAAGTTGATATCTTAAAGGATTTGGGGGGGCAGGATTTTTACACCCAATAATTTATTTGTTATACTATAACACATCACTCCTATAAATTCCCTCAGTATGCTGAATTAATTAGAACCCTAATCTAGAACACTTATTCTCACAAAAATTCCCTTCAATATGAATTATGAAGAAGGAAAAGGGCAATTTCTAAGCTAGACCCATTCTCCCAACTGTATCTCATAACTACTCTGCTCTTTTTGTTGCTGTTGTGTCCCTCAGTCATGTCCAACTCTTTGAGATCCCATGAACTGAAGCATGTCAGGTTTCCCTGTACTTCACAATCTCCCAGAGCTTGCTCAAACTCATTGGGTCAGTAGTACCATCCAACTGTCTCATCCTCTGTCATCCCCTTCTCCTCCTGCCCTCAACTTTCCCAGCATCAGGATCTTTTCAAATGAACTGGTTCTTCGCATCAGGTGGCCAAAGTAATGGAGCTTCAGTTTCAGCATCAATCCTTCTAATGGATATTCAGGACTGATTTCCTTTAGGATAGACTGGTTTGATCTCCTTGCAGTCCAAGGGATTCTCAAGAGTCTTTGCCAACACCACAGTTCAAAAGCATCCATTTTTCGGCAGTCAGCCTTCTTCATGGTTCAACTCTCACATTCATACATGACTACTGGAAAAAAAAAAAAACAAAAACATAGCTTTGACTATACAGACCTTTGTCGGCAAAGTAATGTTCTTGCTTTTTAATACTGTCTAGGTTGGTCATAGCTTTTCTTCCAAGGAGCGATCATGTTTTAATTTCATGGCTGCAGGTACCATGTGCAGTGATTTTGGAGCCCAAGAAAATGAAGTCTGTCACTGTTTCCATTGTTTCCCCATCTATTTGCCATGAAGTGATGGGACCAGAAGCCATGATCTTCATTTTTTGAATGTTGAGTTTTAATCCAGCTTTTTCATTCTCCTCTTTCACTTTCATCAAGAGGCTCTTTAGTTCTTCTTCACTTTCTGACATACGGGTTCTGTCAACTGCATATCTAAGGTTATTGATATTTCTCCCAGCAATCTTTATTCCAGCTTGTGCTTCACGCAGCCTGGCATTTCACATAATGTACTCTGCATATATGTTAAATAAGCAAGGTGACAATATACAGTTTTGATGTACTCCTTTTGTAAATTCAGTTCAGTTCAGTCACTCAGTTGTGTCCAACTCTCTGCGACCCCATGAATCGCAGCACACCAGGCCTCCCTGTCTATCACCAACTCCCGGAGTTCACTCAGACTCACGTCCATCGAGTCAGTGATGCCATCCAGCCATCTCATCCTCTGTCATCCCCTTCTCCTCCTGCCCCCAATCCCTCCCAGCATCAGAGTCTTTTCCAATGAGTCAACTCTTCGCATGAGGTGGCCAAAGTACTGGAGTTTCAGCTGTAGCATCATTCCATCCAAAGAAATCCCAGGGCTGATCAAGAACCAGTCTTTTGTTCTTTGTCCAGTTCTAACTGTTGCTTCTTACTAGAAGCATACAAGTTTCACAGGAGGCAGGTAAGGTGGTCTGGTATTCCCATCTCTTTAAGAATTTTCCACAGTTTGTTGTGATCCACACAGTGAAAGGCTTTAGCATAGTCAATGAAGCAGAAGTAGATATATTTCTGGAACTCTCTTGCTTTTTCTATAATCCAACAAATGCTAGAAGTTTGATCTCTGGTTCCTCTACCTTTTCTAAATCCAGCTTGAACATCTGGAAGTTCTTGATTCATGTACTGTTGAAGCCTAGCTTGGAGAATTTTGAGCATTACCTTGCTAGCATATGAGATGAGTGAAATTGTGCAGTAGTTTGAACATTATTTGGCATAGCTCTTCTTTGTGACCTGAATGAAAGCTGATGTTTTGCAGTCCTATGGCCACTGAGTTTTCCATATTTGCTGGCATATTGAGTGCAGCACTTTCACAGCATCATCCTTTAGGACTTGAAATAGCTCGGCTAGAATTTCATCACCTCTACTAGCTTTGTTCATAGTGATACTTCCTGTTGCCACCTGTCTTCACACTCAGAGATGTCTGGCTCTAGGTGAGTTCTTTCTTTGGGTGTAGGATTATCTCCATTATGCACTTCCCATCCTAATATATGAATAATCTTATTATTTTATGGGAAAAATTCAACAACTACCACTAGGCACATAAAAACTAGGAAACTAAATAAAATAAGCAATTCACATCTAATAAAAGCAAACAATTACCTTGAATATTTCATTAAAATTCACTGTTAACTGTCTCTGCATCTGAAAATTAGTTTAATTCTGGCCTTCAATACCCCTTCAAAATATTATAATATTGACTCAAATTATGTCATTACATTTCACTATCTTATATTGACAGTTTCCTGAAATGGTTTTCTTTTCTTTGGTTGAAAATTCATACTAGGCCAGAATTTTATCACACATCCTAGTATTTAATAATGGGCAGTCTCCAGTATGAGAAAAAAGCATAGCATAATAGAACTAGAATTTAATCTTCAAATCAAACAGATATTTAACTCAGTGTGCAGTCCTTTCTCATTGCTCAGTCTGATGTGAAGCCTTGACTTTTCCCGTCTGATGCCATTTGGGAATTATATGAAGAAGTGAAGAGGAAGACAAAGAAGCAAATTCTATATTTATTAGTTTACAACGCTATGCTGCCATATGAAAACTCCCACAGCATCCCTGCCTTCACCAACACTACCATTTCCCAGATGTATGCGATTGAGTTTGAGTGGAATAAAAGAAGCAGCTTGACTCCTTTCTTTCTTATTTAATTCTTATAAAAAAATCAATAGTCCTTTTCTGAGATTTAAGGGAAATAGGAATGCAGATTTGGATAAAAATATTTCCAAATTAGGACTTTTTGAAGGTCACAATCTTTTCTTATATTACATAAATACCTATGAAAATAATATTTTTATATTTCTCACATGAGAATACTTTTACAGTGTTAATATATGCTATATGTATATTCAAACCTGTAGATTCAAAACTAGTTATCCAGTGATAAATTAAGTAATGTCTATGTTTTAACCCTCATGGATACATATTTTATATTAGCTTTTAAATGGTAAGAAAGTACTAAAAATTAATTCCATTGTTAGAAATCAAAAATAAAAAATCTTATATAATTATGTTTGAATAATTAAATGGCATTTTGTTGGAAAGACAGCATGAGGAAGAGCAGCGTGTTCCAGAAACGTTTTTAAGAAGGCAGAAAATTAAGTGAATTTAATTGCGAGCTTTAAAAAAAATTTCCTATTAAGTGCTTATATATGATGGTAGTTTAGTCGCTAAGTTGTATCCAACTCTTGTGACCCCAGGGACTGTAGCCTGCCAGGCTCCCCTGTCCATGGGATTTTCCAGGCAAGAATACTGGAGCGGGTTGCCATTTCCTTCTCCAGGGGATCTTCGGACCCAGGAATCGAACCCAGCTTCCCGCATGGCTGAGTGGGTAAAGAATCCACTTGCAATGGAGGAGACACAGGCAGATGTGACTTCGATCACCAGGTCAGGAAGATCCCTCAGAGGAGGACATGGCAACCCACTCCAGTATTCTTGCCTGGAGAATCCCCGTGGTCAGAGGAGTCTTGTGGGTTACAGTCTACAGGGTTGAAAGAGTTAGACAGGACTGAAGTGACTGAGCTTGCACACACATATACATAGTTACAAAAAATGTATTCCACCATGTATATTAATTCACTATTAATACTCCTTCAACATAGTTTTTTCACATATATGCATATGTGAGGGTAAGAAATACTCATTTAAATTTCTACAAAAAAAATTTTTTTAATTTAGAATAGTCTAATGTAATGAGCTTACAATAGTCTGAAAATGTAAACATTTGTAAATTTCTTAAATAGTGCTAAAGATTAAAAATAAGTTTTTTAAATATCAAAGTGACATATCAAAGTTTGGAAATATCAAAGGTTAATAAGATTATATATAGTATTGCAACCCATCTATAATTTAATTCCTTTTTACTTGTGTAAAACAATAAGTCTACCATTATAAATAACCTATATAGAGCCATGCTAAATGATGCCATGAAGTTATTACGTGATATTTGCTACATTTTCTCTCCCTTGTTTTTAAAAAGATTTATAGTTATTTCTCTATTTTAGCAAGCAGATGTGAAGTGATTTCAGGATGATCTATATGTATCAGAAAATACCATTTGTTTTTTTTTTTTTTTGAATTGCAAGGAATTTTATTTATAAAACTATTTAATTACATTTCATTAAAGTTTCCAAAAATTAAGTTATTTAAATTTTTATTTAAAATTGAGATAATAATAATATTCATATTTGCCTTCTAATTTGAATATTCAGTTCAGTTCAGTTCAGTTCAGTCGCTCAGTCATGTCTGACTCTTTGCGACCCCATGAATCGCAGCAAGCCAGGCCTCCCTGTCCATCACCAACTCCCGGAGTTCACTCAGACTCACGTCCATCGAGTCAGTGATGCCATCCAGCCATCTCATCCTATGTCGTTCCCTTCTCCTCCTGCCCCCAATCCCTCCCAGCATCAGTCTTTTCCAGTGAGTCAACTCTTCACATGAGGTGGCCAAATTAGTCTAATATTTTAAGACTTTTTAAAATATGAAAATAATTTTAGTATTTAATTTCCTTTTTGATGAAATATTTAAATATTATATGCCTAGAATACATTTTTTATACTTTACTGCCAATAGACATTGTGAACAAATTCTTTTTTTTTTTCACTTTATTTATTTAATTTTTTAGAGGCTAATTACTATACAATATTGTATTGGTTTTGTCATACATTGATATGAATCCACCATGGGGGTACATTTGTTTCTTATTTAACTCCACTTCCGTGGAAATCTGAAGATGTCTCATGCATCATCTCTTCAATTTCCTGAAGAAAAGTAACTCAGTATTTTGGCACAAGGCACCCTAAGAATGTCCTATGTCAAGAATAATTATAATTTCATTTTTTAACATCTCTCCTGCAGTATGAAGTGAAAGTCACTCAGTCGTATTCGACTCTTTGTGACCCCATACGGTCTATGGAATTCTCCAGGCCAGAATACTGCAGTGGGTAGCCTTTCCCTTCTCCAGAGGATCTTCCCAACCCAGAGATAGAACCCAGGTTTCCTGCATCACAGGCGGATCCTTTACCAGCTGAGCCACCAGGGAAGCCCAAGAATACTGGAGTGAGTAGCGTATCCCTTCTCCAGTGGATCTTCCCGACCCAGGAATTGAACCGGGGTCTCCTGCATTGCAGGTGGATTCTTTACTAACTGAGCTACCAAGGAAGCCCCTTCAGCAGTATATTGACTTTCTAAAGGAGCCTTGCCGTCTGGAGTCTGATAAATGTGTTCTTGTGTGTATGAACTGAAATGAATCTGAATCACGCCAGTTAGAGCTATCCATGTGAAAGTATAAATATGTACAAATGTACATATTGAAACATTCATTAATTTGCTGCTGCTGCTGCTGCTAAGTCGCTTCAGTCATGTCCGACTCTGTGCAACCTCATGGACTGCAGCCTACCAGGATTCTCTGTCCATGGGATTCTCCAGGCAAGAACACTGGAGTGGGTTGCCATTTCCTTCTCCAAATCGTGAAAGTGGAAAGTGAAAGTGAAGTCACTCAGTCGTATCTGACTCTTAGCGACCCCATGGACTGCAGCCCACCAGGATCCTCCATCCATGGGATTTTCCCGGCAACAGTACTGGAGTGGGGTGCCATTGCCTTCTCCCATTCATTAATTTACTTCATGACTATTCTACTTATTAAAATAGAGGTTACTTTGACAGACTAACTCAAATTCTGTCTCTATAAAAAATAAGAAAAGGTACCTAACTACATGGTTACCATGCTGTTTGCAAATTGAGTTTTAACAGTTACTATCATTTCACAAAAACAAAACATCAGATTACTGCTAATCCTAAAGGCTTCTGTAAACTGTAAGGGTGACAAAGGAAAGTTTATATAAAATACTGGAGAAACAAAGACAGTAAAGTGAGAGAGCAACTACTTCATATAAAGTCATACCAAACTCCTTACCGTGCCTAACCCCACACTGCTTTTCCACAAGCACCTGCCATGCCATTTTACAAGTAATCCCTATGCCCGGAAGTTTTGTGTTGTTTCTCCCTCCAGATAAATCCTCTTCTCTTTCCCCTTTATAGCATTTCAAAACTTCTGAAGGTTATCCTTTCATAGCATTTCCACCATATCTTAATTGTGATCCTTATCACACTGCATGTTAATATTTTACTTATTTTCTTACCCCATTACACTAAAGCAATTTGAACACAGTGACATCTTGTTTTTATATATGTTCATAAGGGTTGGATATAGAGATCACCCTCAAAAACCTGCTTAATAAATGAGTGAATGATTGAAAGAATGACTGAATGAGAAAAATATTATCAACAGCACCTTTACAACACTGAATAAAATAAAAAGTATGCATTTGGTGCCAGTGTCAGAAGAGGATAAGATGGATGGATAGCATCACCGATTCAACGGACATGATCTTGGGCAAATTCCTGGAGATGGTGAGGGACAGGGAGGGCTAGCGTGCTACAGTCCACAGGGTAACGAAGAGTCAGCCACGACTTGGCGACTGAACATCAAGTCAGAATGCATAAGGAGATTTCTACTGATTCTTAATTCAGATATGGATGGCAAATTCTAAAGAAATTTTTCCCAGATATAATTTAACATTAGAGCACATGTCTATAGAAAAAATGTTCCCCATTTTATTTTTTATTTGATTTGTAAAATTACTGAACTTACAGATATGACAAACACAACAAAGCTGGGATTGACTGAGCAATATAATCTAAGGATTGTGAAGCATGTGAGATACAACTGATAAATCAAACCAAGGAGCCAGTGATGAGGAAAATGGAAAGAATTTAATAGTTGACTCTATAAATGAACATAGAAAAGTGAAGCGTTTTAAAATTAAAGAGTTTAGAATTTAGCAGTAACATGACAGAATGGAGGAAGGACATATGGAAAGTAAAGTGTGTTTAAGAAATTCTAAGATGTAGCTGTATTACAATAAGTGAGAATAGAAAACAAAATGATTAACTCTTAGTACTTATGTAAGTAGAAAAGGAAGAAGAAATTTAAGATCCTTATTTGAAAAAGAAAAAGTGGAGGTTGAGCTGATTCATATTGATGTTTGACAGAAAGCAACAAAAATCTGTAAAGCAATTATCCTTCAGTTAAATATATACATATATATATATATATATTAAAGTGGAGGTTGATACTGGTATGAAAATATCAGAAGTAAAAGAAGGTAATTTGAAAAAGCTTCAGAGTTGTTTTTAGCCCATTACACTTTGAGTAGAGATTGGCATTATGGTAGGATGATCCCAAATCAAGAATTTTCAAATGATATATTTCTTGGAGAAACTAACAAAATCAGTCTTGACTTGCTAATTTTGAGGATGAATTTACAGAAAAAAGTGGAAAAACCCTTACACATTTGAAAGCCCCATCATAAAGAAGATAAGAATATTTGAAGAGATCGGCTTCAAGTACAAACTTGAATATATAAATGTTATAAAGTAAAGAATAGAAAGTAAAACAAACATAGATTCAAGAATTAAATATGCGGCTAATCAGTAAGGCAACAAATAGAAAACAGAAAGAAAATCTAAGAATCATTAAAGTATAAACACATCTTGCCAAAGAAATACCCAAGCAGAAGAGTTAAACAACTTTCAGATAAGAAGAACTAATCCAAATAAGAACTGGGTAAGCATAGTAGGTATACCTAGGATATCACTGATAATCAGTGATAGAAAAGACAAAACTAAACATAAAGGAAAAACAAGAGAGGAAACTGAAATTTGGTATGTGCTCAAAAGGGGCTTAGCTATTATAATGAAGTGAAGAAGTAAAGTCGCTCAGTTGTGTCCAATTCTATGCGACCCCGTGGACTGTAGCCTACCAGGCTCCTTGGTCCATGGGATTTTCCAGGCAAGAGTACTGGAGTCGGTTGCCATTGCCTTCTCCAGGAGATCTTCCCAACCCAGGGATCAAACCCGGGTCTCCCGCATTGTAGGCAGACGCTTTACTGTCTGAGCTACCAGGGAAGCTCAAGTTATTATAATATATATATACTTAATTCTCACAAATTTATGAGATAAGCATTGATTAAGACTGACATAATTACCCACACAATGGATTATCTTATGTTGCTGGTATACAGAAACTGACAGGGGGAGAAAGGCTCTCTGTGTCTTACCAAAATTCAATCATGAAGGACAAGAGAAATTAAGATATAAATTATCCAAAACTATCACAAGTCCCAGTGTAGCTTTTGTTCTGGACTTTTTAATTTAGGAGAAAGCAAAAAGTGGCCAACATCTGAAGACAAGTAGACATTTGGTAAAAGAATTCTAGAACAAGAGGGAACAATAATTTATTGTTCTCACTAAAATAGTTATTGGAGACCCATAGTTATAGAATAGAGAAATCTTTGAAAAGAAATAAAAATGCAAAGGCCTTGCAATTTAGACAGAGAAAATGTTTTATAGCAAGACATTCAAAATGTTACGTCATATCTAAGTATGAGCAAGTCACATTGCTGAGGTAGGTAGGAAAGTCAGCTCCGTCAAGAATTCTAGTTTTATAAAAAACAAAACTGAAAACAACATAAAAATGAACAAGCAATTCCTGGCTTTTGGTGATAAAGTAGATGATTCTAAAAATTGTTCAAAACAATACCAGCTAAGGTTAATAGGTTCTTTGGAAGGTTGAAAGTTAGGAAGTTGGCCAATTTTATAGAGGTTTATCAATAATAAAGCAGCCATTTTGTTTTTGGCAGATTCATTTCAATATTTGGCAAAACTAATACAATATTGTAAAGTTTAAAAATAAAATAAAATTTAAAAAAATAAAAATAACATAAAATAAATAAAATAAAACAAAATTTAAAATAAAAGAAAATAATAATAATAAAGCAGCCAATTCTCTAGGATCATTTATGGAGGTTTCTTTTGTTGTCAACAGAATTTATACATCAGATGCCAGTTTCCTTCATCTCATTGAGAATTTCCCTATAATATTTTTTTATAGTTTACTTTCTGAATGATAACCAAAACAATTAAACCAAATTGTGTTATATCAAGGTAGATGATAAGTGATAGTATCAATTATTTGCATTTTGGAGCTTTAAATATTTGAAGAGTTAACAAACTGTTACTAATGGTACAGTCATAAGAAATAGATTAAATCATAATTTTGCCACTTAGAACCTTGATCTTATATGTAAAATGAATATACTAATACCTACAGGGTGGAGTGGTTCTTAGAATTGAAAGGATGTGTACATCTACTTAAATGGAACCTGTTACACAGTAGAAGTTGAAAAAAATGACACTAAGGGCTTGAAAGACAAACTGAAATAATATATATGTCAGTAACATTAAAGCATAATCTTGAAAAAGGTAAAACCATGATTCTCATCTAAATATATGAACAAATTTCAAATATATAGTTTAATTTATTAATTAATGAGACAGCATGAAGGATGTTGCTATGCTATGCTATGCTAAGTCACTTCAGTCGTGTCCGACTCTGTGCGACCCCATAGACAGCAGCCCACCAGGCTTCCCTGTCCCTGGGATTCTCCAGGCAAGAACACTGGAGTGGGTTGCCATTTCCTTCTCCAATACATGAAAGTGAAAAGTGAAAGTGAAGTCGCTCAGTCGTGTCTGACTCTCAGCGACCCCACGGACTGCAGCCTACAAGGCTCTTCCGTCCGTGGGATTTTCCAGGCAAGAGTACTGGAGTGGGGTGCCTTTGCCTTCTCCAATGAAGGATGTTACATCTGGTCGATTGATTATCCAAAAAGCAGATACATATATAAGCAAACAGGAATATTGAAATTAATGTGATTAATAGGCATAATATTTTGATCCTTCAACAAGGTTTGTAGAAATCAACTGCACTCCACTCATCAAAATGCATCTACATATAACAACCAAGAATTAGTTGTACCACTAGCAGTTATCTACAATTTACAACGTTATAAAAATAGGTCAAAGATTATAAAAAGACAGAGATAAGTAGGATTTGTGCACTAAATAAGACATCTGGTACTAATTTCTGCCAATTTCCATTTGTCCACTCACACTCATTTTTCTGACAGTCTTCCCACCTTACGTTCATTATGATATCAAATACATTTTATTATTGGTCACAGAAAAATAGACTAGTCTTGTTAGGTTTGACCTAGTTTTATGTAGATCAAGTAAGATTTTTTTCATTAACTCTGTAAGCTTCCTTTAGAATTCTTTTACTAATCAAGTGCCATAGAGTACTGAATAAATTCACAAGTACACAAAATTCATTTCCACTCAAATGTTTCCATTAAAAAAAATTAAGATCATCATTTTAAATATCTCTATGTATTCACTATTCAGAGAATAGGAAAACAAACACAAGAAATTATCTCCAGCAAATCTGTACTACAGTGCTTATACATTTGAATGAATGAATTCTCTTTCAGAGATCCTCAAAATTTTCTAAGGCTCCTGGCTTATCAGAAATTTACCTTTCTTACCAGCTTGGAGACTCAGCTCTGTAAGGTCAGTTCTCCTAACAGAACTTTGTATGCCTTGTGTTGTCAATAAAGCAAGCATTCTTATTAAAAACCTTCTTATCGCACCCAATTCAATAAGCATCACAGAATCATATGATACTGCAGGTGTGGCTGTGATTATGTAATTTGTCACGTATGTACTGGTAAAAATGAGAACAGACTTTTACAGTACTAATGCAATCTATTTTTATTTTTCCATAAAAAGTCAAGAGACTCAGATTTTAATAATTCTGGGAGGTCAGTGAGAATCAGATATCATTTTAAATGTATTATTTCAACTAATAAATGCTAAATTGTTAGAGTTACTAAACTGGAGTAACTAATTGTTTTGAGTTGCAAATAGCTTAAGAAAAAAGAAAAAGGACTTCCATGTATATTTGGAAAATGGAACATTCAAAAAACACCAATAATACTGCAATAAATAAACACAGTGTAATTTCTCCCATCAGTGCACTCATTCCTATGTAATTAGTTTGGGGTTGGTTTTGTTTGCATGTTTTTGTTTTTCTGCTGGAGCCTAGGTTACGCATCCAGTTGCAGGTGACTTCTGTATTAAATACTGTATTTAATACTGACTTCTGTATTAAAATGAGCCTTGGAAATTCTGATTCAGGTCACTTGTATGATCTGAAAGTTATCTAAGTGACGTTTGCTAAGAGACTCTACCTTCAAGTCTAAGCCTTACTGTCCATAGTTTGAAATGCCTGATGGAGTATTTTCCACAAATCTCTGAGACTGTCTTTCTTTCTTTTTTGAAAGCATATTCTCTAGCCTGTAGTTTGTATCAAAGTCTTCAAGAAAGCCAAATAGTAAAATAAAAATATCTGTGGATGATATTGGATTAATTTCTGGTTGTGGTTAGTTTATTTCTATAAGTAATAATATCAGGGGAGGAGACTAAAATTCTCTATGGCAGCATAGTTTATAAGCATTAATTAGTGCTTTCCCTGAAGATAAGTACATATCATGGAAAGAAACCCATTGACAAATCTCCATTCTTCCCAAAATGCATACTGTCTCTAAAATATTTATATTATTAATGCTTTACCTGCATAAACTAAGGGAAGACTGGGCATATCTTATGATCTGACAGTTTTCTATGCAGCTCTTACAATAGCAATACATGAAACCAACCTAATGATTTCCATCATTTCCCTTTACATAAAGAGGAAAAGGAATATATATGATTTCTCAAAAGCTGAATGGAAAATCTCAAAGAAAATTATAAGTAGACATTTTATAAGTTTTAATGTAGGTTTTGGAAATGATGAAACCAGGAGTTGTCAGAGATTGGGGCACTTGATTAGGATAGATTGTGGTTGCCTGAGAAGCAATAGTTGGTTTTGCATTTAATCACAGTGACAAGAAAAAGTTTTATGGACACATAGAAAATAATGCAATTGTGAAGAACTTAATAGTTTTTTTTTTTCAAAAATGAAGAAAACTTTGTCTTCTTTCTTATTCCTTTAAGTAGTAAAGAAGACTTTAAATTCAGCATAAGACATAGAAAATTAATCTAATACAACACAGAATCTCTACTATCTAGGTTCATTCAGTCACTCAGTCATGTCCGACTCTTTGCCTCCCCATGAACCACAGCACACCAGGCCTCCCTGTCCATCACCAATTCCCAGAGTCCACCCAAACCCATGTCCATTGAGTCAGTGATGCCATCCAACCATCTCATCCTCTGTTGTCCCCTTCTCCCCTTGCCCTCAATCTTTCCCAGCATCAGGGTCTTTTCAAATGAGTCAGTTCTTCGCATCAGGTGGCCAAAGTATTGGAGTTTCAGTTTCAACATCAGTCCTTCCAATGAACACCCAGGAATGATCTTTAGAATGGACTGGTTGGATCTCCTTGCAGTCCAAAGGACTCTCAAGAGTCTTCAATACCACAGTTCAAAAGCATCAATTCTTCGGCACTCAGCTTTCTTTATAGTCCAACTCTCACATCCATACATGACCACTGGAAAAACCATAGTCTTGACTAGACGGACCTTTGTGGATTGCATCAGGTTGAAAAATAACTCCTTTTATTGTTGCTAAAGGCACTAATTAGAAAATTTGCAAGTTCACCCCCAAATTGAATGAATCCAAATGTTTATACTTCATTATGCCCTTTTATTCTCTGGAACCAATGGGCACTTTGCTGCTGCTGCTGCTGCTGCTGCTGCGACACTTCAGTCGTGTTCGACTCTGTGTGACCCCATAGACATCAGCCCACCAGGCTCCCCAGTCCCTAGGATTCTCCAGGCAAGAACACTGGAATGGGTTGCCATTTCCTTCTCCAATGCGTGAAAGTGAAAAATGAAAGTGAAGTCGCTCAGTAGTGTCTGACTCTTAGCGACCCCATGTACTGCAGCCTACCAGACTCTTCTGCCCATGGGATTTTCCAGGCAAGAGTACTGGAGTGGGCTGCCATTGCCTTCTCCAAATGGACACTTTAGGGACAGTGATTCTCTCATGGGGTCTGCAAGGTCAAAATAATTTTTGCAATAATACCAAAATGCTACTTATGTTAAAATGCAATGTGTTCATTATCACTATATTCAAAGGAATCAATAAGTGTTAAAAATGTCAGTTTCTATTTCCAATACAGTAAGTGTACAGAGTTAACACACATAAACAAAAGCTCTTTGAAGTACACAAAAGTATTAAAGGTTCAGAGACTAAGACTCCTGAAAACTTCTGCATTAAGAAAACCCTATACTTTTTTCTTGATAAACAAAGAACAGATACACAATTGCATTTCTTTGTTACCACTGCTCCTAGTATAGATAACTTTTAACAAAATTAAACTACAATTTTCACAGAAAAAGCAAGGAGTTGGATAAATGAGAACTGTCTTACTAGCAGCTTCATGAATGTACACAATAAATTCTCTAACATCACATATGTTAGAGACATATGTCTCTTACACATTCATGACCCAAAGCTGCAGCCTCTCTATAGAATATTAAATTAAAAAGGCATACAGAATCAAAATGATGTTTAATAACTAGGCTCTGGTAATCTACCTTACTTAAAAATTATCTAGGTATATACAATGAGTATCCATTAAGTAGCTTAAGGTAATATCAGACTGTGGTTTTAGATTATTTAAAGATCTCAGAAAGTGAAGAGGAACTAAAAAACCTCTTGATGAAAGAGGAGAGTGAAAAAGTTGGCTTAAAGCTCAACATTCAGAAAACGAAGATCATGGCATCTGGTCCCATTACTTCATGGCAAATAGAGGGGGAAACAGTGGAAACAGTGTCAGACTTTATCTTTTTTGGGTTCCAAAATCACTGCAGATGGTGATTGCAGCCATGAAATTAAAAGACGCTTACTTCTTGGAAGGAAAGTTATGATCAACCTAGATAGCATATTAAAAAGCAGAAATATTACTTTGCCAACAAAGGTCCATCTAGTCAAGGCTATGGTTTTTCCTGTGGTCATGTATGGATGTGAGAGTTGGACTGTGAAGAAAGTTGAATGCCGAAGAATTGATGCTTTTGAACTGTGGTGTGGGAGAAGACTCTTGAGAGTCCCTTGGACCATACGGAGGTCCAACCAGTCCAACCTAAAGGAGATCAGTCCTGGGTGTTCATTGGAAGGACTGATGCTAAAGCTGAAACTCCAATACTTTGGCCACCTCATGTGAAGGGTTGACTCATTGGAAAAGACCCTGATGCTGGGAGGGATTGAGGGAAGGAGGATAAGGGGATGACAGAGGATGAGATGTCTGGATGGCATCACTGATTCAATGGACATGGGTTTGAGTGAAGTCCGGGAGTTGGTGATGGACAGGGAGGCCTGGGGTGCTGCAATTCATGAGGTCGCAAAGAGTTGGACACGACTGAGCAACTGAACTGAACTGAAAGATCTCAGAAATTTCCCTTGAACTGGCATAATATAAAACATAATTACTGTAGAAATAAAAAGTATGACAAAATAATTATTCAATTTAATTGAACAAATTTAAATCTGTCTTAATATTAAAGAAAGAAAGTGAAGTCGCTCAGTCATGTCTGACTCTTTGCGACCCCGTGGACTGTAGCCCACCAGGCTCCTCCGTCCATGGGATTCTCCAGGCAAGAATACTGTAGTGGGTTGCCATTTCCTTCTCCAGGGGATCTTCCCAATCCAGGGATTAAACACAGGTCTTCTGCTTGGCAGGCACATTGTTTACCACTAGTGCCAACTGGGAAGCCCTTTGTTTCTATTATACTTAACAATAATAAATCAGAGAAAAGATCATTGATGCTAGTTTTTTGAAAAGATAAAATTAAAAAACCTCTAGCCAAGAAGGCTCACCAAAAATAAGAGAGAACCAGATAAAATAAAAACTGAAAGAGGAGAAATAACCACAAAGCTACAAAAAATCATAAGAGAATACTATAAACAGTTATATACCAACAGACTTACAGATATAGAAATCAAAGTAGTGATTACCAGTAAAGAAAGAAAAGGGGGAGCAAGGTAGGGCATAGGATTGAGATACAAACTACTATGTATAAAATAAACAAGCAACAAGGACATATTAAATAGCACAGGGAATAATAGCTAATATCTTGTAATAACTTTTAATGGAGTATAATCAGTAAAATTAATGACTACTATGTTTTTTTTTGACTACTATGTTTTGTATTTGAAATTAATATATTATAAATCAACTATATTTCAATTAAAACAATAAAAAATAAATATGGATAAACTATAGAAAAGAATAAAATCATAATCCTCATACAGAAAATGAACATAAAGTTTTTATTTAACTCATTAATTAGGGACAGGATTAGTAATATAAAAGTCTTCAAAGGAGAATTAAGAGATACATATTAAGTAATTAGGAATGATGAAATGAATTTGTTCAATAGATTGAAAACTGACTTCTTTGGGAGAGCGAAGGAAATCAATAGTACTTC
The DNA here is from genome assembly GCF_029378745.1 of Bos indicus. Taxonomy (NCBI): domain Eukaryota; kingdom Metazoa; phylum Chordata; class Mammalia; order Artiodactyla; family Bovidae; genus Bos; species Bos indicus. Next base: position 20,711,894 of record NC_091776.1, on the reverse strand, counting down.
TACAGAACAAGATTTATTTTACATGCCTCTGAGAAAATTACATCCATTGCCATCATTTATCTACAACTTAGAGTGGTTATATAGCTCAAAGGCAGTGAAGGATGAGCTAGAAAGAATACCCAATGATCTTTTTTCTGCATTTCAAAGTCATTCACAATTATTCCTGAATTTATCATTAGGAATAATTTGCCAAATTGTTCCTATTAAATGAACTGATCTCTAATTTTAGATACAGAACAAATGAATTTAATCAACAAAGTTCCTAACAGAAACAATTATAACTCAATGAAGAACTTAATGAAATTTATAAAATTACACATACTCGGTTTACTGAAAAATTGGATGCGATAGAATGCAATCAGGGAGAAACTTTATTTCTCCTCATAACTTCCCTTTGCAGTGCATTCTGTAGACTGATTTTATTTCCCAAGGTTAAATGAAACCTCAGGAAAATCTCATAGATTTCTCATTCCTTTCAGGTAATATAAATCCCTGTCAGTCTAATATCAAATCTTTAACTCTCTTCAAATCTATAATTTCTCTCTATTTGGCTGATAAGCAATCAAAGGAAAATAAATGCATAGTTGCTTTGTCTTGATCTCCTGACCCACACTTTAGGGTACATTCCAAGTTGAAGCAAGAGAAGTGGGGAGAGATAAGAGTAAGAAGTCGCAGCTATCTGGAAAGGCTGTAAATCACCACTGGTATCATTTGGGTTGTGAAAAGCTAACTCTTTCTCATGTAAGACATTCTTCGTAGTTGCATAGCTTCCTGAAGTTTCTAAAGTGATTGACAGTGTTCCTTCTGTCATGTCGATGTTTCTGTCCCCATCACTCATGTCCCATCTCTTATAGGGCCATGTTAGACTTCCAGCCTTTCCTTTGGAGGTTACCTCATTTCTGATTGGCAGTCATCCTGGAAAGCATCTTTTAGAAATGACTCACTATTAGAACTTTGTTCAGTATTCTTCTTGCTGCTGTTGCTGCTAAGCCACTTCAGTGGTGTCTGACTCTGTGCAACCCCATAGACGGCAGCCCATCAAGCTCCCCCGTCCCTGGGATTCTCCAGGCAAGAACACTGGAGTGGGTTGCCATTACCTTCTCCAATGCATGAAACTGAAAAGTGAAAGTGAAGTTACTCAGTTGTGTCGGACTCTTAGTGACCCCACGGACTGCAGCCTACCTGGCTCCTCTGTCCATGGGGTTTTCCAGGCAAGAGTACTGGAGTGGGTTGCCATTTCCTTCTGAAGCTCACCAAAAAAATAATACCTCTGTTTTGGCAGCCAGTAAAAGTGCCATTCTCTCTCAAAGTAGTACATCTGAACTTGTTCCAAGTAAACTTTAGGTCTGCTCTTTAGCAGACTTTAGATCTGCTCTCGTGCATTTAGACTTTCACACTTGAATACATTTAACTGCATTTCACACTTGAATACAGACTTGGTTTACTTGAAGTACACTCTCATTTGTTTTGAGATAAGGAGGAGATACTGCCTGATCATAAGAGGTTAGAGGAAACCCACAGTATACCAGCAATTACTTCTCTCTAAATACCTCTATTACATTATCTTCAAATTTATAATAAAACTTAGAAAAAACATTCAAGATCACATTTAATATGTTACATGCATTTAGTTTTCACATGTCATGATTTACATTGAATTAATTTTTGTAAAGTTCTTGTGTTATTTATCTTGTTTATAAAAAATTCAGGCAGCTTGAATTATTTAAGCGAATTTCTTTGGAATAACACACATTACAAACGTTTATTTGTATGTCCGCTTTTCAGTGTGGCCTACATTCAACTTCTTATTTAAAACTGGAGACACATCCACTTCTAGAACACACCTACTGCCCTTCCTTGCTTAATTTTTCCCCACAACACTTGTCACAGCATAACAAATCTAACTATGCTATATTATACTATTGTACTTATTCCTCTTATTTATCTTATAGCTACATAGAAAACAATAACATTGTATCCCAGTGGAGATAGTAATCATAGAAACTGAGAACAGTCATCAGAGTTTTCATACTATATACAAATGTAGAAGTGACAGGATATACCGATGTAATGAACGTAAAAGTGAGGGAAAGAAATCAAATATGTGTTCTGCTTTTTGAGCCAGAACAATTAGGTGTTTTTATTGTTTGGTTTTTAAAATTACTGTTGTGCAAAAATTTACTGAAAAATTTAAAGTATTTTTTAAAATGTGAACTTTGGTGAAGTCATTAAGAGTTCCTGAGAAACTAGAACATTAAACAAAAACTTTAAAAGATAAGGGAAGGAAACTAAGAAGGAACAGTCAGGCTAGAGGGAAAACAAAGAAAGTTGGGACACTGATGGTTTAGTGAGATATCGAAAATAGTGTAAGTAGCCAAGTTTGTAAATGTCACTAAAGTACGACAAGAAAAAGCTGGAAAAATATTCATTGTATTTATAACTATTAAGACCGTGGAATTCTCAGATGGATTTGACAAGAAAGATAAAGGTGAAATCCACAATGAAGAAATGAGAGTGAAGTGGAGAATAAAGAAATCAAGCATAGCAACACTTTCAAGAACCTGGGATGGTGCTACTGTAGAGGCAGAAGGTTGACAGTTGGAGGGGGGTGCAGGTTAGAAGAATGGATCTGGATCTGAGGACTATTTTATTGTTGTTTTTAAAGAAAACTGGGCATGTTTATACACACATGAAAATGGATCAGTGTAACTACAGAATACACAAAAGACAAATAACACTTTTAAGTGTAAGAATTCTGAGCAGATATAAAATCTATGTGCTTTATAGGATAGAGCTACTGTGGATAAACAGAGAAAAGGTGTCCTTTATTATTATATAAATCCTACATGTATGTTGATGATGAGAGTCATAGTAATAGAAATATTATGAGGTAATTCAGTGTAGGACAGAATAATAAAACATTTTACCTCTCTTATCTCAATTACTCATACCATTAAATTTTGTGAATCAATTACTATTGTTATTTCAATTCATAGTTCAAAAGCTGACACAGAAAATTTGTCCAATTCTGTCACTCAGGAAATGCTTGGATTGAGGATTTATAAGTTCTTGACTGTAAAACACCAACTTTTAAATTTTTGAAATACAACATCGAGAAAAGTTAAGGGAAAAAGACAAAGGGAGGCTTTTCATCTTCATAACCAAGTCTAGCTGATAATGATATTTGACATGTGCTAGAATAACTAGAGCTTATGAAGTTTTATTTTCTCTTAAAATTATATTAGAAAGCTAAGAATCACTTGGTGGATCATAATTACTCTAATTCAGATAATTTCTGGAAATTTATGAAAATGTGTGCCTTCATTTTGTAAAAATTACACTTCCAAAATGACTCTCTTGCTTCAATGAAGTTATTGAGTTTCCATAAATAGAAGCAACATCTACGGCAAATGGATTATATATGCATATATATGGTAATGTATCTCACATTTTATTTTTTGATCAAGTATAGGAATATAATAACAAAGTGACAATTACTGAGCAAATTTATACAGCCTAGTTCACTAGTTTAATAAAAACAAACCCATGGAAAGTGCACATTGCAACACTTCACCTATTAAATTGCACAGAATTGAAGCAGTGTCTAAAGGCCATTCTACAAGCAACAAAAATTACCATACATACATATTAATATGCATGGGATTGATAAAGTGAGCCAGATTTGCAACCTATACATAAAACTGTCAACTCACATTTCAATGATAAATCATGAAAAAAAAAAAAATAAAGGGGTGTTCAGGCATAGGAGGACTGCATATATTTTATGGGCTGGCAAAGACATTATCTTTGTGTGTCTGATTCATTCGTTGTGCTAATTTTCAAAATACCTGACATTTTACCAGAAAGTTAATATGACAGGTATAAATTAAAACCATCAGTGTGAAAAATATGCCATGTTTTCACAAATCTACAGAAATCTATAAGCCACAAAGTGTTATTTTTTTCAATTTCTTATTTCCTAATATATTACAGTTTGGTAAAATCTTTACCAAAGATTCTGAAATTAAAAATATTTACTCTAGTTCTCAAAGTATTAATTGGACAGAAAATAAACTTCTCTTATTACCTAAGAATACTATCACATAAAGTAAGAGGAAAACATAGTGATGTTTTTATGTGTTATATAGCTAGCTTCTACATAATAAATAAATAGTTGTAAACAACACTTAGCGAAAGAAAATGTTTAATACACATCACATTGACATTTCTTAAACTAAACTGCTTATATTCTCTTCTAAATCTGTCCATTGCAAACTTCCTTGGAATATGTTCACTTCCTACTTCTACAGATATTCTGTGTTCTGACATATTAATAATATCATCCCTCTACTGCAATATTCTCTTAGTCTCTCTGCTCTATCCTTGGCAAACCTAACAAATATTTTCATTACAGTAATTACACTTTGTCCTTTTAAAGCAGCCAGGTCACATCACTAATCTGCTAAAATTCTTTCAATATCTGCAGATTTTACCTGTGTAAAACACAAACTCTTTTAAAGGGCTTGTTGCTGTTCTTCAGTCGCTAAGTCATGACCCACTCTGAGACTGCATGCTAGGCTCCACTGTCCATATCTTGCAGAGCTTGCTCAAATTCCTGTCCATTCAGTCAATGATGCTATCTAACCATTTCATCCTCTGCCACCCCCTTCTCCTTTTGCCTTCAATCTTTCTCAGCATCAGGGTCTTTTGCAATGAGTTGGCTCTTCTCATCACGTGGCCAAAATATTGGAGCTTCAATTCAGCATCAGTCCTTCCAACAAACAGAATCGATTTCTTTCAGGATTTACTGGTTTGATCTTCTTGTAGTCCATGGGACTCTCAAGAATCTTCTTCAGCACCACAGTTTGAAACATCAATTCTTTGCCGCTCAGACTTCTTCATGATCCAACTCTCACACCCCTACATGACTACTGGAAAAAACATACCTTTGAGTATACTCACCTTTGTCAGCAAAGTGAGGTCTCTGTTTTTTAATAGGCTGTCTAGGTTCATCATAGCTTTCCTTCCAAGGAGCAACTCTCTTTTAATTTCAGAACTGCAGTCACTGTCCACAGTGATTTTGGAGCCCAAGAAAATAAAATAAAATCTGACACTGCTTCCACTTTTTCTCGTTCTATTTGCCATGAAGTGATGGGATCCAAAGCCAAGATCTTAGCTTTTAGAATGCTGAGTTTCAAGCCACCATTTTCACTATCTTATTTCACCCTCATCAAGAGGCTCTTTAGTTCCTCTTCGCTTTCTGCCATTAGAGTGGTATCATCTACGTATCTGAGATTGTTGATATTTCTCCTGGAAATCTTGATTCCAGTTTGTGATTCATCCAGCCTGTTATTTTTCTTGATGTACTCTGCATAGAAGTTAAGTAAACAGGGTGATGATATGCAGCCTTGTCATATTCCCTTCCCAATTTTGAACCAGTCCAGTATTCTAATCCAGTTTTAACTGCTGCTTCTTGATCTGCATACAAGAGACAGGAGACATCTATGGTGGTCTGGTACTCCCATGTTTAAGAATTATCCACAGTTTGTTGTGATCCACAAGTCAAAATCTTTAGTGTAGTAAATGGAGCAGAAGTAGATATTTTCCTGGAGTTCCCTTGCTTTCTCTATGATCCAACAAATGTTGGCAATTTCATCTCTGGTTCCTCTGCCTATTCTAAACACAGCCTGTACGTCTGGAAATTCTCCGTTCACATACTGCTGAAGTCTAGTTTAAAAGACTTGAGCATAAACTTGCTAGCTGTGAAATGAATACAATTGTATAGTGGTTTGAATATTCTTTGGCACTGCCTTTCTTTGGGATTGGAATGACTGTTTCCAGTCCTGTGGTCCCAGCAAAGTTTTCCAAATTTGCTAATATATTGAGCACAGAACTTTAAAGTATCATATTTTAGGATTTAAAAAGCTGAGTTATAATTCCATCACCTCCACTAGCTTTGTTTATAATAATGCTTCCTAAGGCCCACTTGACTTTACACTCCAGAACGTACAGCTCTAGGTGAGTGACCACACCGTCATGGTTATCTGTGTCATTAAGACCTTTCTTGTATAGTTCTTCTGTGTATCCCTGCTACCTCGTTTTAATCTCTTCTGCTTCTGTTAGGTCCTTATCGTTTCTGTCCTTTATTATGCCCATCCTTGCATGAAATGTTTCCTTGATATTTCCAATTTTCCTAAAGAGATCTCTCATCTTTCCCAATCTATTGTTTTCCTTTATTTCTTTACATTATTCACTTAGGAAGGCCTTCTTATCTCTCCTTGCCATTCTCTGGAACTCTGTATTCAGTTGGGTATACTTTTCCTTTTCTCCTTTGCCTTTTGCTTCTGTTCTTTCTTCAGATATTTGTAAAGCCTCCTCAAACAACCATGTTGCCTTATAACATTTCTTTTTCTTTGGGATGGTTTTGGTCACTGCCTCCTGTACAATGTTATGAACCCCTGTTCATAGTTCTTCAGGCACTCTGTCTACCAGATCTAATCCCTTGAATCTATTTGTCACCTCCATTGTACAATCATAAGGGATTTGATTTAGGTCATACCTGAATGGTCTAGTGTTTTTCCTTACTTTCTTCATATGAAGCCTGAATTTTGCAATGATCTGAGCCATTATCTGAGCCACAGTCAGTTCCTGGTCTTGTTTTAACTGACAATATAGAGCTTCTCCATCTTCGGCTACAAAGAATACAATCAATCTGATTTCGGTATTGACACATGATGTCCATGGGTAGAGTCATCTCTTGTGTTGTTGGAAAAGGGCGTTTGCTAAGACCAGTGTTTTCTCTTGACAAAACTCTGTTAGCCTATGCCCTGCTACATTTTGTACTCCAAATCAAACTTCCCTGTTATTCCAGGTATCTCTTGACTTTCTACTTTTGCATTCCAATCTCCTATGATGAAAAGGATATCTTTTTTTTTTTTTTGGTGTTAGCTCCAAAAGGTGTTGTAGGTCTTCATGTGTATGTGCTTAGTCACTCAGTCATGTCTGGCTCTTTGCAAACCTATGAACAGTTGCCCACCAGGCTCCTCCATCCATGGGAATTCTCCAGGCAAGAATACTGGAGAATGGAGTAGCCATGCCCTCCTCCAGGAAATCTTCCCAACCCAGGGATTGAACCCAGGTCTCCCACATTGCAGGCGGATTCTTTACCATCTGAGCCACCAGGGAAGCCCCTAGGTCTTCACAGAACTGGTCAACTTCAACTTGTTCAGTATCAGTGGTTGGAGTATAGACTTGAATTACTGTGATGTTGAATGGTTTGCCTTGGAAATGAACTGAGATAATTCTTTCATATTTGAGGTTATACCCAAGACTGCATTTCAGATGCTTTTGTAGACTCTGAAGTTTATTCCATTTCTTCTAAGGCATTCTTGCTCACAGTAGTAGATATAATGGTCATTTGAATTCTATTCACCTATTCCTATCCATTTTAGTTCACTAATTCCTAAGATGTTGATGTTCAATCTTGCCATATACTGCTTGACTACATCTCATTTACCTTGTTCCATGGACCTAACATTCCAGCTTCCTATGCAATATTGTTCTTTACAGAATTGGACTTTGCTTTCACCACCAGGCACATCAACAACTGAGAGTCATTTCTGCTTTGGCCCAGCCTCTTCATTCTTTCTGGAGCTATCAGTAACTGCCCTCTGCTCCTCCCTAGTAGCATATCAGACACCTTACAACCTGGGTAGCTCATCTTCCAGTGTCATATCTTTTTGCTTTTTCCTCCTCCAATGGACCACATTTTGTCAGAACTCTTCACTATGACCTGTCTGTCTTGGAAGTTTGGCAAGCTTCAATAGCTTCATTGAGTTATGCAAGCCCCTTCACCACAAGAAGGCTGTGATCCATGAAGGGGATAAAGGGTTTAGAAAGACCTTAATGATCTAGGCCCTCATAATCATCCTAATCTCTTTTTCGACCTCACCCCCGTCTTTCAAACAGGTCCCCTTCCCATTATACTGGCCTCTATTACTCTAATTTGCCTCCCATGATCCTGTCTTAGGACCTTTGTACTGTCTGTTTCCTCTGCCTGGAGCACTCCTCCAAGTTCCTGTAACCCCAGGGAGGGATACGGCTAACTCCCTAACTGCCTGTCTAATCTTTACAAAAATGTCATCTTCCCAATATAGCCTACTCTGATTACCTTATTTTACTTTGCAACTACAACTTTTGTCACTTCTATTTCCTTTATATTGTTTTACTTTTGCTTATTCCAATAATATTATTTTTTAATATTCTGTTTAATTAGTGTATTCATTATATTTCCCTATATCAATTAAAATATAATTTCCACTGAGCAAAACAACTTGTCTATTGTTGAGCAAAACATCCTCAAGGATGCAATACAAAGACCTAAAACAATACCCTAGAAAGTATTTAAAAGATATTTTGAAGAGAACAGAATATTTTAATATAATGCTAGTGACAAAACACACACATACAAATTTAATTCTAGGAAGAGTAAGACAAGAAACATAAGACAAGAAACAAAGTATTTTTTGATTGGTAGCAAAAAATATATTATTTGGATGGAAATAAAAATAAGTGCTTTCAAAAGACTGTATCTGAGATGAGCCTCTAAAGATTGGTAAAATTTAATAAGTAGATAATCAAGGTGTAGGAACTATAAGAATTAATTAGAGGAATTAAGAATAAAACTAAGTATCATTTGCTTTGTATTTTCTATCATTCTATGTGACAATGGCCAAACAAAGATGAGTAATCTGGTCACTGATTTCAAAGCACCTGCTGCTAGTGAAATGTGTGTGTATGTGTTTCAATTCTAACACTCAATCAATAGTAAAATAAAGTGCTAAAATGAAGAATATTTAGAATACATCTCTGAGAAGACATCTTCTCAGAGGAAGTTGCAAAAGTAAAAAAATCCCAAAATATCAGTTTTTTCCATAGTCAGTGAGTAGACTTTACCTATATGGAATATTTGATAATATTGCCAAAGGAATAAAATGGCATAGTATCTAGAAAGTATCTCAGTTCATGCTCACATGGGTGTTTACTTGCAGCTGATTTTATAAAGCTTATTTATAAAATTTTCAATTTGGACATAATGTTCACATCCTTGCAGATTTCAAATCTATTTCTTGCCCAACAGTAAGGACTGCCAACCAGGAAGATGAATAAAAGGGAAGTTACAGACAACTCCATGACTTTTATTCCTGGACATAAAATTTCTGTTCTCTTCTCCCTATTTGTCCTATTCCAATAAAAATGGTTGAGCAACTTAGAAAAACACAAAAGAACCTTTAGCATTACTTGGAGCTAAACTCCAGGCCAATCCTAAGCTTTCCCTCTTCCAAGTAAGTCTCATTTCATCACAATCTTTTAACATTCTGCAACAAATTACTTCCCAAAGGTTTTGCACAAATGAAAGAAAAAAATGGAGAAATGAGAATGACTTAAACAATGCTCCAAGAATCCATCAATAGCAACCCCATTGTATCACACACTTAAAATTCTATAATCTCCAACACTCCATAGAAAAAAGAACATTCCACCTCTTTTGCCTGCAGCAGATTTGAGTTTCATTTTGATTCATTTGTTCTTTCTGCCAAAGTTAGATCTTTATTTGTGTATTTTCAACTCCCAGAAGTAGTAAGATAAATGAAAATAAGCAAGAGCTTCCCTTTCATTTTTTTGTTGTGGTTAACCTATTTTCTCTCAATCTGTATTCAGTAAATTCCAAAAGAATAAATAGAATCACTGTAAAAGGATGCTTCCCTTCAACTCATATACTGAAAGTGACCAAATTATCTTTTAAAGAACAGCTGCTACATTTTATCTCCACAAGTTTTACTAGCAAGGATATGATGAACTTAATTATTTTTAAAATTGAAGTATTTGTAAATACCTTAAGTAATTACAATCTTTGTAATAATTCTATAATATGAATGAGTTGGTACCTAATAGCCAAGGTGAACATCAACAAAATATTTTAGTGAAGGTATTTTCCCTTGGCTTTGCTCCCTTCTGGTATCAACTGAAACATCATTTTCTTCCGATAGCCATCTGTTCCACTAACTTTGGGTCATTATTTACAGAACAAAAATTAAAATATACATGAAACTGGCCAAGGATTTTTAAACCATGTTTACAATTAGATGAATTAAAATAATATTGGAGACAGGAGGAAAATAAAAAACATGCTTTACCATCTTATTTTCTGCTGAAGCTGAAGACTAGAACAACTAAACTACATCCAAAAGAACCAAGATTAGAACCTTTGTTTCTTACACTTGTTCTGTGTTGTTTTCCCATTCTATCACATTCCATGTTGCCTCTCTATATTTTATGAATTAAAAAAAAATCTTCAGAATAGAACACTTCATAAAATTGTAACATTTCATAATTTTTTACACATGAATATAATCTGTTTTTAAAAATTGTTAAATCTGTAGTCTACCCTTTTAGGTATTTTAGACACCTGAGATACTATGTAATTATGTAACACTGAACATTTCACATGGAAGAATGAAATATTTCTGGAGCTTTCAGGGGGAAAACAGAAACATTCATTTAAGAGAGAACTGAAAAAAGAAAATATTAATAAAGTTCTCTTCAAAAGGAACATACTATTTTAGACTACAATTCTATATATCATAAGGCCCAAACTTTCCCATGCTATTGCCTTGACTTTTTGAACTTCACAGGTCCCCTTGCTCTCACCAGGTATGCTTCCACACAGGAAGAAAACTTCCCACCTGGCCAGATCTTCTATCAGCTAGACCATCTGGATGCCATCTGATGATCCATAACATATGGGTTTTACCTGCTTGCAAGTCCTTGAAATCATTCAAATAAGCCAATCATACCCTCCCAGACCCTGTAGAAAGAAACGGCAACCCACCCCAGTATTCTTGCCTGGAGAAATCCATGGACGGAATGGCCTAGTGGGCTATGGTCCATGGGATCACAAAGAGCCGGACATGACTGAGCAACTAACACACCCTCCCAGAGTTACCCCTGCCCTCTTTTTACCACAAACCCTACCTCCTAAAGCCTGTTTATTCACTGTATTCCTGAGTGCAACTCTGTATCCCTGTGTGGCATGTTACATCCTCCTCTGGGGCTGTGAGTATATTTGATTAATAAACTTCCATTTGATTGCTGAAGTGAAGTTGCTTAGTCATGTCTGACTCTTTGCGACCCCATGGACTGTAGCCCACCAGTCTCCTCCATCCATGAGATTTTCCAGGCAAGAGTACTGGAGTGGGTTGTCATTTCCTTCTCCATTCGATTGTTGGGTGGCATGTATTTGCCCATGACTGTGGGTGAAATCCAATTCACCACATTTCACTAATCAACATCATTTTAACACTTGCTTGTCCTCCAGGCAGCACACAACCTAAACAATACTGTAAGATTTCTGCCTAAGTTATTTTCTAGGAATTTGGAGTCAACTGCGTCTAATTCAAGCTGAGTTAGTTAAGACAGACAGGACCACCAACCCTTCAACTGGACAGGCACAAGTGTCCTCAGTGACTCTGGACATCAGAGGGCTGAAAATTACCTTAAGAACAAGCAGAGGCCTGTAGTCCAGTTAAGTCTGTGCAACTGGACAATTAGCATACTTTTCCTGGTCACCTTTCCCTATAGTTCCCATGCCTTGGACTACTTTGCTTCTCTATTCTTTACCCCATAAATGCTGGAAGTCCCTTGCCTCCAGGGAAGCAAAACTGAGATTTGTTCTCCTATCTTCTCACTTGGCTGCCTTATGAATAAACCCTCTCTCTCTTTGCTGCAAACCTTAGTGGCTCAGCATTTTGACTTGTGTACATAGGGCAAATTGACCTGGCTCAACATCAGCCATTTAACACTATTTAGAGTAGAGAATCCCTTACTCACCAGCAGAGTTAATAAAAGGTGATCAAACACTATAATATGGTGCAACGAAAAGACCAAACGAAATTTCTCAAAACCTACTTTGGGACAAAAACTGCTATACTTTAAATTCCAAATATTCGATTTTAAAACCCTTTTCATCCTTAGATTGCATTAGCTAAACTTAAAAACTATTTCAACTGCAGAGAACGACAACTTGCACTGCATAGAACAGGAGAGTAATAGAGAAGAGCAACAGAAGATCTGCCCTAAACTCCTATACTGCTAGAATAGATTTGCAAATCCTGGCTTGAAGATTTCCATATTCATCTAATCCTTATAAACACTAGTGTTCCATACAAATGATATTTTACAAATTAAGAAACACAAAGAAGCAAAAGCAATTTGATTTCTTTTCATCTCAGCTGTTCTCTGACTCACTGTAGTATAATTTTTAAAAAATTAGCTTAATTGAGATTTAATTTATTTAATTTATGATCACAATGAAATACATGTAATAGAAGTGTGGCAATAAAATACAACTCTTTATGATAGCATGAAAATTTTGATTTTGATATGAAGAAATTTTTCATTTAATACTAGAGTGATTTAGAAGAATATGTGTTTGTGCTAATTTGCTTCAGTCATGTCCAACTCTTTGCAACCCTATGGACTGTAGCCCCCCAGCTCCTCTGTCCATGGGATTCTCTAGGCGAGAATACTGGAATGGGTTACCATGCCCTACTCCTGGCCATCTTCTGACCCAGAGATTGAACCCTCCTCTCCTGTGGCTCCCACACTGCAGATGGATTCTGTACCACTGTGCCTTAGAAGAATATAAGCAAAGGTCAACAAAATTGAAGCTAATGATTTAAAAAAAATTTTAAGTCAACAGAATTTTACATTTTATATTAAATATTATAATATAACATTTTATATTATAAATTTAATATTCAGTTTTAAAAATATTCAACAACTCTAGATCCTAAAAGGTTTGTGGGAAGAGTCACTCATTTTATTCATTTTATTTACACTGTTCAATTCCATTGTAAGTTTTCAGTGTTTAATAGCACAATCTCATTTCACAAAGCATGCATTTAAACTTGAAACTATACAGTAAGCCTGTTTATTTAAAATATACATTTTCACAATTTTTAAAATATTAATTTTATATTAAGCTATATAATTTATCAAAAGCAAATAGATTATATTCATAAATTTCCTTTTTAGTAAGCACAACCAAGACCATACAGATTTGATTTTCTCACAAACCACATAAACTTATGAAGAACATCTCCACATGCATCATACTTCCTTTAATTTTTTCCTTACTTAATCCTTGTAGATTAAGTTTATAAGTTTTATTTTGACCTATCACATTTATGATACTTTGAGAAAGGATATAAATACATTTCCATCCTGACCCCTGTACCTGGATAAACATATTTTCTTGACATTGCAGCTTCTGTGAGGACTAAACTGGTAGAAATGTCTTAGAAAATCTCAGAATTTCAGGTGTTATCAATGTATGTTGCTGCATTTCTAATTTCAAATTTACTACAATATAGCTTTGTGAATTAAACGAAGTCATTAAACATTCTAAAGCTCAAAATCTTTTTCATCAGTGCAGTGAGGAATTTGGAACTATTTCAGTAACAAAAAAATGTTATGAATACACCATTTTGACTGACTGACTTTTAAATATTTATTTTCATATGTTTACACAGTTCAAAAATCCAAAAGACAAAATTGTAAACAATGAGAAGTCTCAGACTCACTCAATCACCATCAATCTAATTTACCCCACCTCATTCCATCAGAGGCAACCATTGTTAACTTTTGGGTACATCACCCTGGGGTGCTTTGTGCAAACATAAATATATACTCATTTTCCCTTTTTGTTTTAAAAAAAAACGTAAACTTGATATAGACAATACTATGAAAATTGCTTTTTCAACTGATAATGATGTATCTTGAGCTCTTTAATATCAGCATATAGAAAGTTTCCTCATTTTCTTTACCTGCTTTACTAGAGTGATATATTACTAGTCCCCTATTGATGAACATAGGGTTCCCTTGTGGCTCAGATGATAAAGAATCTGTCTGCAATGCAGGAGACTGGGGTTCAAGACCTGGATTGGGAATATCACCTGGAGAAGGGAATAGCTACTGACTCCAGGATTCTTGCCTGTAGAATTCCATGGACAGAGAAGCCCAGCGGGCTACAATCCATGGGGGCGCAAAGAGTTGGACATGACTGAGTGACTAATACATACACACGCATTGATGAACACTTGGGTTATTTCCATTCTTCTGGTGTTACAGACAATATTTCAGTTACCTACTTTATAGCTATATCATCTTATCTATACAGAAATATATTCCAGATAAATTCTAGAAAGTGAGATCAGTTGGTCATAGGATACAGGCAAATATTTCAATATATTATTCTAACTCCTTTTATTGGCATTATAGCACTTGTCCTCCCACCAGCAATGTATCAAAGTATCTGTTTCCCCTTAGCCTGGCCCACAGAATATTTTCTTATTTTCTCATCCTTTTGAATTATTGCTAATCTGAGAAGTAAAAAATGGTATCTTGTTTTATTTTTACTTTGCATTTCTCTTTTGAGCAAGGTTGAATTTTTTTAATTACTCTTTAATGTATATATAAATTTGCTTTCTTTTGTTCATTCTTTCATCTTTTATATATCTATAAGATATTTACATAAATTAGAAAGATTAAATCTTCTTCTCACAGATGAACTGAAAATAATTTTTCCTAGTTTGTCACTTGTTCTCAGAGTTTGTTTACAGTGCTTTTTTTCCCTTCATTTTGCTATGCAGAAGTATTTGATATTGTTACAGTCAAATTTATCAATATTTTCCTTTATGGATTATGGATATTAAATCATAACTGAAAAAAGCTTCCATACTCTAAGCTCATAAAAGGATTTGCACATATTTTATCCTAGTATATTTATGATATTTTTCTTACCCTGAAATTCTTGCTCTTCTCTAGTACATTTATTACCAGACTTCTAGTACAATTTTAAAAAGGAATGGTGAGAAAAAACATCCTTGCTTTATAACTGATCTTAGTGAAAAAGATTCAAGTTTCTCATCATTGAGTATGATATTATCTGTATGATTTTTTGTAGATATTCTTTTTAAAGATGAAGAAGTCCCTTTGTATTCCCAATTTACTGAGAGTTTTTATCATGAGTGTGCACTGGATATTATTAATATTTTTTCTGCATCTATTGATATGATCATGGGGTTTGTGCTTTTTTAGGCTATTGATGTGATGGATTACATAAATTGTTATTTGAATGTTGAACCAGCCTTGCATACCTGGTAAAAAATCTCATTTGGTCATGACATATAATTATTTGTACACATTGTTGAATTTGATCCACTAATATTTTGTTGAGGACTTTTACATTCATTTCATGAGAGATACTGATCTATAGTTTTCTTTCTGTCTTTGTCTGGTTTTGTTTTTAGGGTAAGCTGGCCTCACAGAATGGGTTAGCAAGTATCTCTGTGCTTCTATTCTCTGAATGAGATTGCAGAGATTTGGCTTAATTTTTAACAAAATGTTTAATAGAATTCACCAGTGAACCCATGTGGGCTTGGTGTTTTCTGTTTTGTAAGATTATTTATTAACTCAGTTTCTTTAATAAATAAACACATATTTGAATTATCTATTCTTATATAAGTTTAGAAATTATGTCTTTCAATGAATTGGTGCATTTCATCTAAGTTATCAGATTTGTATACATAGAATTATTCATAATAAATCCTTTATTATACTTTTCATGTCTTTGGGTTTGTGATTTCACATGTTTCTCACTTCTCACATTAGTAACTTGTCTTTTTTCTTTGTTCCTTAGTTAGCATAACTAGAGGCTTATCAGAGTTATTGATTGGAGTTGAGTATTTCTCTGTCCTCTAGATACCTTAGGCTCTGATAATATGCCAGCAAGTTAGGCTCAGGTTAACTAGCTTCACCAGAAGGGAGGCCTTGTTAACAAGAACAGAGTACTCTGGATTATTTCAAAATGGGTTCCTTTTCCCCTTTCTCCCTGCCCAAAGCCTGAAGGCATTTTTTCCTGATGAGTAATGTGGGAGCTGGCAGACCTCCTGAAGGTAAATCCCACAATACTGAAGCAGGGACTCCCTATGACTGGTTTTCCCTGGAGTTGTTAAACCTCAGATTTGTCCATACTGGCCTCCAACAATGTTGTCAATAACAATTCAGATTTTCCTTCCCCACCACTGGTACCTATATTACTTCCTGACTATATGTCTCTGCTCTAGTAAGCCATGACTCCCTGTATTCACCTATCTTTTTCTCCAATCCTGGAGGCAGCAATCTGCCATGTGATCTCCCCTCTCTTATGGATACAAAAAAAGGTGTTGATTTTCAGTCTGCTTAGATTTGTACCTATTCTTAGGACAGAGGGGTGACTTCCAAACTCCTTAAATGTGGAAGCAGAAACTGTTCCAACCCTTACTCAGATGTTTAACTATCAGCTTCACTTGCTGCTCCTGGCCAACAGTAATTGTCAGAGCTCTGAACAATTTAATATTTGATAATTATCTTGAGTAATTTTCTTTAAATTATAATAATTTTACTTCTTATTCTTTTCAATATAACTTTACCTCCTACATGTATTTTACTAAAAAAATAAATAAATAAATAAAAGTAGTTGGGAGGGAGGGGACGGTGGTTGGGAACCTACATCCATATCCTTGCTAAATGCTTTCACTTCCTAAGAAAGCTTAGTAAAAACCATTGTTAGCAGAACACCTCAAGAGGATGAGAAAAGAAAAAAAGTTATTTTCCTAAGGACTTTGGGATTGGAGAAGCTGGGCATATTTCCAGCCTCTCCCACTTATCTATCTTGGCTCCAGTGCAGCAAAATATCTTCCCCAAAACACAACCATGCTTGAAGGACAAAAGTAAATTAACCCTTCAATCACCATATATTTAGACCAATTTCGTATACAGTGGAATCATGAATCACTCTGGTAATAGTGAAATCATTTGGACATGTGAGGCAAATATACCCTCTCAGAATCTCCCTAACTGCTCATGCATCATGCTTTCACTTATATCATTCAAAGAGAATTTGCAAGTAACTTTTCTTACTATATACATTTTAACAACAAAAATTCTATATCACCTACTTCTAACTCTACACTGGAAGAGATAGAGTCCACATATGAAATCATTTCTGAGATCCATCATTAAGATAACTTTTAAAAAGTAAAAAATGTATGGAGTATATGTATAGTAATTAAGTCATCAAGCTCCAAATGTGCACTTAATTCAGAAAATGCCTGTAATAATGGAGATTAACTATTCATCCCATACTTGAAATTTTATTTTCCTTACTCTGCAATCTGCTTTCTTTTCCCTTTTTCAGAAAGCTTCAAGTTTGTTAAAGTCAAAGAACTTCTCAGCTCTTGTATGTTTTTACTTATGATAAACTCCTATTTCAGAGAGGATGAGGTTGATGCAGCCCTCTGAACATCAACATTTCTAACATTAACACCCCTAGTATTTAGTTATAAAGACACAAGAATCCATAGTTTTAGTTCTTATTTCACTTACCTACTAGATCTCTGGTTTAGCGCTTCTTAGTTTCAGTCTCTGTTGGGAATTCTCAGGCATCTCTACTCCTCCAGGTAAAGCCAATGAACTCCAAAATCTAAAGGAGAAATGTTCACTTTACCATTTTTGCACCATACTTTATTTTTAACCCAGTTTGATAAGCCTTCTGAAATCTTAGGATATAATGGTCATAGTTTACTGAAACAATCCTTCCTCACTGGTAAATACATATAGAGTATTTGCTCAGAATGGTCTGGGTGCAACCCTAGCCTTCTATATCATTTTCTTGCTCAACTACTTTGTTGTTGTTGTTCCTAATTACTTCAAATCAACCCTAATAATCAGATTCTAATTTCTTCAAGTCAACTTAATTTTTAAGTTCTAGGTCTTGGTGCTAATCCATATTCTGACACCAACCTTTGAGGTTGATGGAAAGATGTTAACTGACAAAGATAAAGGATACAAATTTTCTTAAATGAAAAAAATAAGTGAACAGCTACTAAGACAACCACACAAATTGGGAAATCTAATATTTTCAGGCTCTAAGTCCCCAGTTTCCTATTATTTCTGCAGAGGATTCTTCCAGCTATAAGAAACTTGCTTTTCTATTACAAAGAGGAATTTGTTCTGATAACTCTTCTGTAAAACTTGGCTACTATGATGGTATAAATAACTAATGCAAATAATCTCAGTGCATTTTTAAAATTTTTCTTGGATACCGAATGAATCTGAATTATCAGTTTTCAAGGCAGTACAAGCTTTAGATTTTCTTGAGGTAAGTAACTTGCATGGGGATCCATAGGTAAAGCCAAACCTGGATTCAAAACTAGTTCACTATCCTTTACACACTCTGCTCTACTGCCTGTGCCTTGTCACTAACTTTGACAGAACTGATTTCACCTCATTAAGCTTTGAAACTGACCCTCAAATTATACTGATAGACAGACATAGACGCAGAGCTTGCCATGCATTTATTAGAAGTCTATAAGAGAAACTACTTTAAAATGTAAGCATTTAAAATTTTTCCTTCTACTTAGCACCCATCATTTTCTCATGGATACAAAAAATTACGTTAATAGTCACATTTTCTTATTTTGTTTTGGCTATTGAGAAATAGTCAAATTTGGGTACATATTTTGCAATGCATAGGAAGTTCTGGTCTCATTCCATTTATATTCTCCTCGAAGTTGCCAATTTAACAATTTTATTTAACAATGTTTTATAAGTGCAAAAACATCCATAACTTATAGATGGTTATGGTGACTGCAGCCATGAAATTAAAAGACACTTACTCCTTGGAAGGAAAGTTATGACCAATCTAGATAGCATATTCAAAAGCAGAGACATTACTTTGCCAACAAAGGTTCGTCTAGTCAAGGCTATGGTTTTTCCTGTGGTCATGTATGGATGTGAGAGTTGGACTGTGAAGAAGGCTGAGTGCCGAAGAATTGATGCTTTTGAACTGTGGTGTTGGAGAAGACTCTTGAGAGTCCCTTGGACTGCAAGGAGATCCAACCAGTCCATTCTGAAGGAGATCAGCCCTGGGATTTCTTTGAAAGGAATGATGCTAAAGCTGAAACTCCAGTACTTTGGCCACCTCATGCGAAGAGTTGACTCATTGGAAAAGACTCTGATGCTGGGAGGGATTGGGGGCAAGAGGAGAAGGGGACGACAGAGAATGAGATGGCTGGATGGCATCACCGACTCGATGGACATGAGTTTGAGTGAACTCCGGGAGTTGGTGATAGACAGGGAGGCCTGGCGTGCTGCGATTCATGGAGTCGCAAAGAGTAGGACACGACTGAGCGACTGAACTGAACTGAACTGAATAACTGATTTTATTCTGTTTTACATAAATTATTTTATTCAATTCTCACATTTTCCTTAGGACATATAGACCATTAATTTTTCCAGTCAGTAGAAATTTTTCCAGTCAAGGGTAACCTTCTTTAAGGCTGTGATATGGAAGCTGCATATAATTCTGCCTGCATACAACTGGACCCAATGTATCCTTATAAATATAGGCTAGGGATGCAGATTACAGACCAGTAGCAATATATTTGTATAAATAAAAGTAAGGAAGAAATAATAGACTATAAGGGATGGAAGAATCCAACAGAGTTTCTTAAGATAAATGAGAAGAAATAAAAAAGCACCTAAATTGATATTTATTTAAATATGAAGCAATTTGGCCTGAATTACCCAGTTAGACTATTCACATTGTTCACTTAAACCAGTAAATTTTCCATTTCCTTCAAGTCATTTCTACATATAAGATTAAATTACACCCTATCAATCTTTATTCTAGAATATGCAATGATATAACAAAAATGATTTAAAACTGCTTGAGCATATTATAAATTGAAGACTATCCTATATTTAATTTGAAAATGCTTGTATCACCACTCACGCTCTTTTACTATAATTTTAGTTTACTCTCCCATAAAAAATGCATAGGTGCCATTCATTGATTAATATTTTATATTGAATATGATTTATAACATTCTCTTTTATTGGGGACATGTCAAGCACATCAGATTTTAATGCATTGGCTATCCTGCATCATGGCACATAATTTATTTTTATTCCACTAGTCATAAATTTGGCTATAAATTTGTGTCAGGAAACTGTTTTCAATAAATACACTGAAATTAATTTGTATTGACCTCAGTCTTTAAGAGGGATTCTGAAATATAACTATAGATCAATAACTAGTAAAATTCAAAATCACTCTGTTTTGACAAGTTTTTTTCCTTATTGGTAGATTTCATCAAACCAAATATTTATTGGGTACTGGGGGTGTACCCAATATCTTTTTTATGCCTCCTTTTTATGCTTCTAGCATTATCTTAATTTTAAATGGTTATAAAAACATCAAAAAACATGGATTATTTTCAGAGATACTTAGAGATTGAAGCCTCCTGGGAAGATAAGATAACTTAACCAGAGATATCCTAGCCAATTTGACCATGTCTGAGGATAAAGATGGAAATGGTGTACTTTTAAAAAGGAGAAAAAAAAAACAAATGTTTAGCCTTGCTTATGGAATTATATGGTGACTGTATACCTTACTGATAACTTTAAATGATACTTCTTTTCTAAATCAATCATAATTGTGTTTGAAAATGAAATCATCTCTTTATATATTTGTCTCTTATCACGTCTTCTCTGTAACTGGAAATCAAGAATCTTGTGAAAAGAACTATGTCAGGAATGACTGAGAAGTGACCTGAGGACCTCCAGGTTTACTGCTTATGCTAGACTTTTGCTGAGCACTCTAAATTAAACTGCTGAATAGTTGCTGAGTTGCCAAAAGGAAAGAATAATGCTGAGACCTGGAGTTTTCCTGCACTAAAGAAAATATACCTTTTCCTAGTAACAAATGCATACATTCTATAACCCAATCATATGTACAGAACAGTTTTACTCTACAACCCAAATTCTTGGTAAATAACTTGTATAAGACTACATTAACATCCCCCCTTTTCCCCATAAAAACCCTTAATCATTTTCCTCTGGTAGGACACTATTATGGGTTCCTCCTGAATCTGAGAACCCCAAATTGTAACTGGAAGTCTTCAAATTGCCTTTTTGCCTCCTTGTATTAGTTTGGGGTCCTTTAGGTTGACAGTCTTAGAATTGATCTAACTCAACAATTTTATAAATAGGTAAATATAACTTTAAGAATATTGAATTATTCAAATTAAAATTGCAATAATTAATAAACAATCTCGTGCTTATGCAAAGTTGTGTTCTACTCTCTGTGACCCTGGGACTCTTTGCGATCCCGGGACTCTTTGCAACCCCACAAATTGTAGCCTGCCAGGTCCCCTGTCCATGGGCTTTCCCAGGCAAGAATACTGGACTGGGTTGCCATTTCCTCCTCCAGGGTATCTTCCCAACCCAGGGATCGAACCCAGGTCTCCTGTGGCTCCTGCACTGGGAGACAGATTCTTTACCACTGAGCCACTAGGGAAGCCTTTAATGAAGAATATGTCTATGTATTAGATATAATACATATGTCTATGTATTAATGTAACAGTATTTATCAAATACCTCTATGCCAGATTCCTGAGCAAGTGTGGAGATAGTGTGGTAATCAGATCATATTCATTTTCTGCCCTTGTGAAGCTTCCAGGTCTAGTGAGAAAGAGGGATGCGTCAACTAAATACCCTGTGATGTGATTACAAAGCATTGTCAGTACTATGGGGAAAAATAAACAGGGAGAACTACAAGATATAAGAAGGCATTGACCTTATCAAGCTCACAGAACCAAGCAAAGGGTCTGTGAGAAAACGTACTTTTACCTAAGATAGGAAGGAGGAAGTGCACATTTTCCCGTCAGGATTTAAAATTTCTGTATTTAGGATAAAACTTACTGTCAGTGGAGTATCCTTAGTTGACACTCTCCCTCGCGAGCGAGCTCTCTCCCTCTCCTTCATCTCTCTCCCTCAGGCTGGCTTGCAAGTTTTCTACCATGCCGGCGCGCTTTCTCGCGAGACAGCGCTACCACGCAGGGTTCTATACAGTGCAGGCGCACTTTCTCGTGATATTGCCATCTCGCGATCTCACCAACTGGCTCTGCAGCTCTCATCTCTCAAGTCTCCTGCGCGCTTCCATCGTTTCCTCACGTCTCTCCGGCACAAGAAATATTATTATAAAACCAAAACAACACATCACTACACGTCTATCAAAATGGCTTAAAAATAATCTGAAATGCTGGCAAGGGTACAGAGGAACTTGATCACGCGTACACTGCTGGTGGAAATGGAATATAAAATGGTAAGCCACTCTAGAAAAGTTTAGCCAGTTTCTTATACAACTGAACGTGCATTAACTCTATGACCCGGAAATTGCACTGTTGGACATTTAGTCCAGAAAAGGTGAATGTTCCCTAGCAACTTTATGAATAGCCGAAAACTGCAAACAGCCCAGATAGCCTTCAACCCTGACTGATTAAACAATGGTACACCTATACCAGGATTCCATGGCAGCTCAGACAGTACAGAATACACCTGCAGTGTGGACAGACCTGGGTTCGATCCCTGCGTTGGGAAGATCCCCTGGAGGAGGGCATGGCAACTCGCTCCAGTATTCTCGCCTGGAGAATCCCATGAACAGAGGAGTCTGGCGGACTACAGTCCGTGGGGTGGCAAAGAGTTGGACAAGACTGAGCGACTAAGCACAGCACAGCACACCTATACTGTGAAGGCAAAATGAGAATGGGGCCGAAGAGGAGGTGATGGTTGGAGTAGAGTAATGGACTCAAAGGACATGAATTTGAGGAAACTCTGGGAAATTGTGAAGGAGGAGGGAGTATGGTGTGCTGCAGTCCATGGGTTCACAAACAGTGGGATAGGACTTATCGACTGAACGACAACAATGCTATGAAATACTGCATATTAATAAAATCAGTTCAGTTCTGTTACTCAGTGGTGGCTGACTCTTTGTGACCCCATGGACTGCAGAAGGCCAGGCTTCCCTGTCCATCACCAATTCCCAGAGTTTATTCAAACTCATGTCCATCACATTGGTGATGCAAACCAACTATCTCATCCTCTGTCGACCCCCTTCTCCTTCTGCCTTCAATCTTTCCCAGCATCAGGTCTTTTCCAATGAGTCAATTCTTCACATCAGGTAGCCATAATATATTGGAATTTCAGCTTCAGCATCAGTCCTTCCAATGAATATTCAGGACTGATTTCCTTTAGGACTGACTGGTTGGATCTTCCCAAGTTTGGAAAGGAATACATAAAGGCTATATATTGTCACCTTGCTTATTTAACATATGCAGAGTAAATCATGCAAAATGTTGGGCTGGATGAAGCACAAGCTCTAATTAAGATTGATGGGAGAAATGTCAATAACCTCATATATGCAGATGACACCACCCTTATGAAGAAGACCTAAAGAGCCTCTTGATAAAAGTGAAAGAGCAGAGTGAAAAAGTTGGCTTAAAGTTCAACATTCAGAAAATTAAGATCATGGCATCTGCCCCCATCACTTTATGGCAAATAGATGGGGAAACAGTGGAAACAGTGACAAACTTTATTTTGGGGGGCTACAAAATTGCTGCAGATGGTGACTGCAGCCATGAAATTAAGAGACGCTTGCTCCTTAGAAGAAAAGCTATGATCAACCTAGACAGCATATTAAAAAGCCAAGACATTACTTTGCCAATAAAGGCCCATCTAGTCAAAGCTATGGTTTTTCCAGTAGTCATGTATGGATGTGAAAGTTGGACTATAAAGAAAGCTGAGCACCAAAGAATAGATGCTTTTGGATCGTGATATTGGAAAAGATTCTTGAGAGTCCCTTGGATTGCAAGGAGATCCAACCAGTTAATAAAATGGACCACAGTATTAAAACATATGTATATAGTGAGGTCACCTTACACTCTGATTTTAGTTTCTAAAAAAAAGTTTCTAAAATTCTCTGATATAAGGATCCAGGGATCCTTCAATAAATAGCTGATTCTAGAACTGATGAAGTAAATATAAACAACGAGCCTGGGATATCGTGTACTGCCAGCAAGTGAGAAAGTCAACAACAATAAGGAAATGAACAAACCCAATGAAGGGGCATGCAAAAGGGACACTAGAGTCAATTAAATGAGCTCCCAAAGCTGAAACAATTAAAGCAAAGAAATAAATAGTATTGGAATATAATCTAAGTATAGAATAAATATCCATGAGTCTATAATGATTAAGTAGACGATTGAATAAATAAGCGCAGAAGAAAAGACAAATCTCCTGCAGAAGAATTCTATGTAATCAATGTACGCACCTTACCGTCAAAGAGCTGGCAGGTAACTCCCACTTCTTAAGTATGACTATGCATAGTGACTTCCTTCCTAACATTACCATTTTGGAAAAGGAGAAAAAAACACTTTTAAGTGGAGAAACTTAACAAATACTACTCAGATGATATCAACAATGATAGGCTATACCCTGGAAAATGAAAATGACCTTTTACCTTTGTGGTCTTTGTCCCCAAAACCCATAACCCCAGTCTGATCATGAACAAAAACATCAGACAGATCCAGTAGAAGGACATTCTTCAAAACACCTTAACAGTACACCTCAAAACTGTCAAGGTTATCAAAAACAAAAAAATTATGAGAAACTGCCACAGCCAAGGGAAACCTAAGGAGATTTGACAACTAAATGTAATGTGATATTCTGGATGCAACTCTGGTACAGAAAAGATGATATTTAGGTAAGTACTAAGAAATGTGAATAAAGTCGAATTTAATGATAATCATTTTTCATTATATGTAACAACTGTCTTGTATTAATTATAAGGTGTTAATAATGGAAAACTGGGTGTGGGGTACATCAGAACTCTAAGCCATCTTCATAATTTTTCTGTAATTCTAAATGGCCTAAAAATTTTTTAATATATTACCAAAAAAAGTAAAAAAAAAAAGAAAAAAATTAAAAGCTTACATGCATTCCATTAGTATAATATCCTTGAAAGGACAGTAATATAGAAATAAGAGAACAATTAGAAGTTGCCTGAGGAAGGAAGGTGGCTGTGGCTATAAAAGGGTATGACAAGAGATCACTGTGATGGAGTTATTCTATATGTTAGCTAAGATAGTAGTCACATGACCCTACACATGATAAAATGGTATGAAAATATACACACAATGCCTGCATATAAAACTGGTGAAAACTGAATAATGTTGGTGTATTATATACATGTTAATTTTCTAGCTATGATAGTATCCTGTAATCATGCAAAGTGTTCATTGGGAGGAACTAGGTAAAAGGTTTACAGGAATAACTCTGTGTTATTTCTTAGAATTGTATGGGAATCTATAATCATCAATAAAGAGTTTAATTTAAATATTATTATGCCATATAATCATGGCAGTAAATTTAATGGTGTACAATTGGGAAAGTGGGATAGAGATGCAAGATTGTGAAGATCTTTCTAGAGAGAGAGAATATCACTTGTAAAATGACCTGACATAGAAATTATGCTGCATTCACTGAACAAACATGAAAAAGCAGCCCATGTAGCTTGAGTTTCTGAGTCTAGGATAGAGTAGTTCAATGTGGGATTGGTGGAAATAAATGGTGACCATCTTGTTGAGCCTTTTAGGGCACATCAAAATTTTGTTCTTAGTTTTAAGTGCCTTTGTAAGTCATGAAAGTGGGAAAGATTGTTTAGCATTAACTTTTCAGTCAATAGAGCAAGGGATAAATTTATATTTTAGAATTGCTGTGATACTTAGGAATTCTTTTTCTTGTAAGATTAATTATATGTGCTTCTTGGCCAGATTTTTCTATATATATATACCACAGATCCATATCCTTACTGGATATTTGACATTGAGCTAATTACTCAGCCCTCATAAACAGCTTTTCACATTATATTTACACAGACTCACCTACCTAGTGATCACCAAACCCTCATATGTATATGACTTGGACTAAACAAAATAATACATATGCAGCACTTAGTATAGTGTTTGGCACTTATTAAGCTTTACAAGACTGCTGTTAATTTCAGTTTTTCATAGACTTTTAAGAATTATAAAACTAATATTGTTAATTATATAAAAGGTCAAAAAAATGAAGATGAAATAAAATTTTAACTACTTGTTACAGCACCTTGCATCCAAAATCACCCTTAAAAGGCCATGCATTAGTTAAACCTAATTATAATGAAAAAGGAGGATCATGGGTGACAACCCTACAGTATCACTACTCTGTCCTAGACTCAGAAACTCAAGCCACATGGGCTGCTTTTTCATGTTTGTTCAATGAATGGAGCATAATTTCTATGTCAGGTCATTTTACAAGTGATGTTCTCTCTCTCTAGAAAGATCTTCACAATCTTGCATCTCCCAGAATAACACTTTTTTACTGCTATAGATCCAAAACAAAGGAACACAAAATATTTGCTAAATGGATGGGGAGGTTAAACTTAATATATAATGGCTTTTATTTTCCCTGTGAAATAAGGTAAGATTTATTCAACAAGGTTTATTCAATAAGGTTCAACAAAGAAAAGAGTGAGGGAGAGAGAGGATTTGAGTGGTGAATCTTTGAAATAACATCTACAGAAGTGTAAAAGATGGCAGACACGTAAAAAAAGATTAATGTTAAAAAGTGCTAAAGTTCCAGCTGAATGTGAAGCCCATAAATGTGCAGTATCACATATTAAATAATTTTCTGTAATATTCTTTTCAGTTGTAGCCTAGGATTAAAATCAGAGAACTGTGTAGCCAAATTAAGCTAGTAAGTAAAAGCAGGCAGAACAAGTGATGCACGATACTGGATGCTTGAGGCTGGTGCACTGGGACGACCCAGAGGGATGGTATTGGGAGGGAGGAGGGAGGAGGGTTCAGGATGAGGAACGCATGTATACCTGTGGTGGATTCATTTTGATATTTGGCAAAACTAATACAATTATGTAAACTTTAAAAATAAAATAAAATTTAAAAAAAGAAAAAAGAAAAAGCAAGAGAATTCCAGAAAAAAAAAAAAAAAAGAATGGTGAGTGTAGAAGAAACAAGACACATGGGTGTTGATTAAGGAGTGTATTCCACATAAAAGGAAAGATGGAGCTGAGGCAGGGTAGACTGTAGATGCTTAAAAGAAAATATAGAAACACAGATAGTATTAATGTATATACAGAGCTATTATAATAGAACTAAGTGAAAGTGGAGAACATTAGAATGCTGAAAAGGGTATATTCAAATGGTTTTATACCTCATCTTGCAACAGGACAATGTTAAGATTCAGGTAAGGTCTTGGATTCATTTTGCTCACTTTATTATCTTCATATAATGTTCACTTTATTGTCCTCATATTTTATCTTCAATTATTTACCTTGTCTCACATATTATTAAATAAATTACTTGAATCTTAGCCAAGTTATAAATTAGAAACAACTAGTATGAACACAATAATTATTTAGCTGCATATCTTTATGTTTATTTAATCAATTGATGTTTTGAAAACATGTTTCATAATGTATAAATGTACTTGTATAGTGCCATTTTATCAAATATATAAATAAGTTAATGTAATGGGAATACATATCATATGTTTAAGAATTGGTTGTACAATCAGAACAGATTTGAAGTTAATATCGAAGAGGATAAAAGAGCAGGGGTCAGTAGGTTTAATTAGCTGAAAATGTAAACAAAAACTTCAATTAAAAGAGTTAAGCAACTAGCCGCCTCCCTAGTCGCTCATATGGTAAAGAATCTGCCTGCAGTGCGGGAGACCTGAGTTCGATCTCTCCCTTGGGAGGATCCCCTGGAGGAGGGCATGGCAACCCACTCCAGTATTCTTGCCTGGAGAATTCCATGAACAGAGGAGCCTGGCAGGCTGCCCAATGCGTGGGGTCACAGAGTCCACCGCGACTGAGCAACTAAGCACAGCACACAAGCAACCAGAAGGGGGAGCTCTCACACCCTGAGACGAAAGCAGAGCCCAACATGAAAAAAAATTCTTTCCTGGCAAGTACCCAGCCAATGAAAAGCGATGGTCTTTTTGTTAGTACCGCTGAGAACTTTGTTTTCCTCTCTATAAAAATTTTCTCTTTCCCTTGCTTGGGGGGGACTTGCACGTGTCTTCATCATGGTTGCATATCCCTAATTCTTTGCTGATCCCGAATAAAACCCATCTTTACTGGAGAACTACCTGGCTGCCTTTTTGACTCAGGTCAGCTTTAGACATTAATAAGAAAATAAATATTAGAGAAAAATTGAACTGTAGATATAGAATAGTTACTGAAAAGTGAACCTTATTTTAAATTTACCTGATATATTTATTTAGGAAACATTTATACTTTCTTTAATGATTAGAGAACAAAAGAAGTTATAAAAAGAAAAAAATTAATTTAATTTTGAAAGAAGGTGACCCTGGGCAATACAAACAAACAAAAAGACACATGCCCCTGAATAAATCACTTACCCTCTCTCCTCTGCTGAATCTTACTTTTCTCATTGGAAATGCAAATAATTTGTTTCTATTTCTAGCCTGATTTTTTTCCCCCAAAAGTTCTTGAAGGCAACACAGGGAATAGGTATGATAAAAATGATTTTAATATAAGAAAACTATGAATGTAGGGACGAAAGAAGAAAGGCAATTAGATGAAGCCAAGAGAAATAATCCTACCCATGAGGAATACAGAGCCAAACTGAGCCAGTGTACAGGATTATTAGATTTTGTAAGTCATTGTCTATACAAATGCAAAGAATTGTTTTTGTTACCAAACATGTGAAATAAGAAAGATCAGTGGCTTTGGTATGCAGAGAACTGATATTTCTTACATCAGCCCTAAAGTATCAGTATGACTTAAGCTTCCATTAATGCAAGAAAGAAGGGAAGGTTTTAGGAAGATGCCTTTAGTCTTTTTGTTCTCACGCACAAAAATGACACAATTCTTTAAAACAAAATGAAGGTTACTGATGTAGCAGATCATGTATAGAGAAAAGGGGTAGCAAGACCAAGGAAGCAATGATGCCAATGGAGAAAGCCTTAAGTGGAATGTCCAAGTCACCCATTTGAAGGAAAAGAAATTTGTTGAAAGAGAGTGAGTCAGTCTATGACACAGCTGGTCAAAGGAATAAACCACTTCTAAAAATATAATCACTGGCTATTTGTATAGAATTCATAAATAGAAAAAAAAAACTTTTCAAGTGGCTAAGATCCTTTACAGACTTTGGATAATGTATTATCAGACATTGCTTTTTTCATTTACTTCAACTCTTTATTTGTGATTTTGGTTTTCAGTCTATCTGCCCTCAGCTGGAGAAGGATGAGAGGCTTATGGAAGCTTCCTGATGGGAGAGACTGACTGAGGAGGAAACTGGGTCTTATTCTGATGGGCAGGGTCATTCTCAGTAAATCTTTAATCCAATTTTCTGTTGATGGGTGGGGCTGTGTTCCCTTTCTGTTATCTGACCTCAGGCCAAATATGGTGGAGGTAATGGTAACCTTCAAAAGGTCCCATGCATGCACTGCTACATTCAGTGCCCCCAACCCTTCAGCAGGCCATCACCAACCCATGCCTCCACCAGAGATTCCTGGACACTCATGGGCAAGTCTGGGTCAGTCTCTTGTGGGGTCACTGCTCCTTTCTCCTGGGTCCTGGTGCACACAAGGTTCTGTTTGTGCCCTCCAAGAGTCTGTTTCCCCAGTCATGTGTAAGTTCTGGCCACCCTATGGTGGTGGTGGTGGGGGGGGGGGGGGGGGGTGGTTAATGGCAACCTCCTCCAAAAAGGCTTGTGCCATAACCAGGTCTACTGCAAAAAGGCAAAATGTTTGTCTGAGGAGACCTTACAAATAGCTATGAAAAGAAGAGAAGCAAAAGGCAAAGGAGAAAAGGAAACAAATACCCATTTGAATGTAGAATTCCAAAGAAGAGCAAGGAGAGATAAAGACTTCCTACTGATCAGTGCAATGGAGAAGACATTGGCACCCCACTCCAGTACTCTTGCATGGAAAATACCATGGATGGAGGAGCCTGGTAGGCTGTAGTCCATGGGGTCACTAAGAGTCAGACATGACTGAGCAACTTCCCTTTCACTTTTCACTTTCATGCATTGGAGGAGGAACTGGCAACCCACTCCAGTGTTCTTGCCTGGAGAATCCCAAGGACGGGGGAACCTGGTGGGCTTCCATCTATAGGGTCGCACAGAGTTGGACACGACTGAAGCAACTTAACAGCAGCAGCAGCAGTAATTGGTGCAAATAAATAGAGGAAAACAATAAATTGGAAAAGACTAGACATCTCTTCAAGAAAATTGGAGATACCAAGGGAACATTTCATGCAAAGATGGGCACAATAAAGGACAGAAATGGTACAGACCTAACAGAAGTAAAAGATATTAAGAAGAGGGGGCAAGAATACAAAGTAGAACAGTACAAAAAAAGATCTTCACAACCCAGATAATCATGATGGTGTGATCACTCACCTAGAGTCAGACATCCTGAATGGGAAGTCAAGTGGCCCTTAGGAAGCATCACTATGAACAAAGCTAGTGGAGGTGATAGAATTCCAGTAGACCTATTTCAAATCCTAAAAGATGATGCTGTGAAAGTGCTGCATTCAATATGCCAGCAAATTTGGAAAACTCAGCAGTGGCTACAAGACTGGTAAAGGTAAGTTCTCATTCCAATCCCAAAAAAAAGGCAATGCCAAATACTGCTCAAACTACTGCAAAATTGCACTCATCTCACATGCTAGTGAAGTAATGCTCAAAATTCTCCAAAGTAGGTTTCAACAATACGTGAATCGTGAACTTCCAGATGTTCAGGCCAGCTAGGAAAAGGCAGGGGAACCAGAGACCAAATTGCCAACATCTGTTGAATCATTGAAAAAAGCAAAAGAGTTCCAGAAAAACATCTACTTCTGATTTATTGACTGTGCCAAAGCCTTTGACTGTGTGGATCACAATAAACTGAAAAATTATGAAAGAGATGGAAATACCAGACCACCTGACCTGCCTCTTGAGAAATCTGTATACAAGTCAAGAAGCAACAGTCAGAACTGGACATGGAACAACATACTGGTTCCAAATCAGGAATAGAGTACATCAGAGCTGTATATTGTCAACTTGCATATTTAATATATTTGCAGAGTCATCATGAGAAATGCCAGGCTGGATGAAGCACAAGCTGGAATCAAGATTTCCAGGAGAAATATCAATAACCTCATATATGCAGATGATACCACCCTTATGGCAGAAAGTGAAGAGAACAAAAAAGCTTCTTGATGAAAGTGAAAGAGGAGAGTGAAAAAAAATTGGCTTAAAGCTCAATATTCAGTAAACTAAGATCATGACATCTGGTCCCATCACTTTATGGCACATAGATGGAGAAACAGTGACAGACTTTATTTTTGGGGGCTCCAAAATCACTGCAGATGGTGACTGCAGTGATGAAATTAAAAGACACATGCTCCTTGGAAGAAAAATTATGACCAAACTTGACAGCATATTAAAAAGCAGAGGCATTACTTTGCCAACAAAGGTCTGTCTAGGCAAAGCTATGGTTTTTCCAGTAGTCATGTATGGATGTGAGAATTGGACTGTAAAGAAAGCTGAGCACTGAAGAAGTGAAGTTTTTGAATTGTGGTGTTGGAGAAGACTCTTGAGACTCCCTTGGACTGCAAGGAGATCCAACCAGTCCATCCTAAAGGAAATCAGTCCTGAATTTTCATTGGAAGGACTGATATTGAAGCTGAAACTACAATACTTTGGCCATGTGATGCGAAGAAATGACTCATTTGAAAAGACCCTAATGCTGGGAAATATTGAAGGCAGGAAGAGAAGGGAATGACAGGATGAGATGGTTGGATGGCATCACCAACTCAATGGACATGAGTTTGAGCAAACTCGGGGAGTTGGTGATGAACAGGAAGGCCTGGCATGCTATAGTCCTTGGGGTTGCAAAGAGTTGGACATGACTGAGTGACTGATCTGAACTGAACTAACTCTTTATTGAGATTGAATTTTATGTCTGTATTTTTCACCATAATGTTTACATAAAACAATGTGTAGCACACAAATATAATTAAGTTATATGCACTTGGTATCTTCAGAAATGATGACTGTAGCCAAAAAATAAAAATTTTAGTTATCATTAGTATCATTTTTGATATTACTTATTCATACAGTTGAATATCAAAAAAAAGGAAAGATCTTAAAACACAGTCTATAAAGATGTGATAGTTTTAAAATTTTAAATCTAAAAATAACATTTAATAAAATTTTTATTAGTTTTTTCTCTTTTGACATGTAATAAACAATTTTGTCCAGCTATGTAAGTGTGCACTCAGTCGCTCAGTAAAGTCCAACTCTTTGCGAACCCATGGACTGTAGCCCAACAGGCTCTTCTTTCATGGGATTTTCCAGGCAAGGGTACTGGATGGGTTGCCATTTCCTACTCCAGGGGTCTTCCTGACCCAGAGATCAAACCTGTGATTCTTGCGTCATGGGTGAACATTAACAGGAGGATTAACAGAAGGATTCTTTACTAACTACACAACCTGGGAATCATTTATTTACCATTACTTTGTAGTTACATTTTACTTAACTTTGCTATGCATTTATTATTATTTAAAAGTACATTATCAATGAGCACTACTAAAGCATTTTTCTATAGCTATTTGTCTTTTTGTGAACTTGTAATCTTACTGTCCTACGCCCCCATGCCCGAAACTAGGGGCAGCGGCTGGGAGAAGCAACCCCACGTCCAAAGCCAGGGGCGGCGGCTGGGAGGACCAACCCCAAGCCCAAGGAGCCATGGCTGCATGGGCGCAGGAGGGCCTAGAGGAGCTATCCCACATTGAAAGTCAGGAAGGGCGGCGGTTAGGAGATACCCCTCATCCAAGGTAAGGAGCAGCAGCTGCGCTTTGCTGGAGCAGCCGTGAAGAGATACCCCACATCAAAGGTAAGAGAAACCCAAGTAAGACGGTAGGTGTTGCAAGAGGGCATCAGAGGGCAAACACACTGAAACCATACTCACAGAAAACTAGTCAATAAAATCACACTAAGACCACAGCATTGTCTAACTCAATGAAACTAAGCCATGCCTGTGGGGCAACCCAAGATGGGTGGGTCATGGTGGAAAGATCTGATAGAATGTGGTCCACTGGAGAAGGGAATGGCAAACTACTTCAGTATTCTTGCCTGGAGAACCCCATGAACAGTATGAAAGGGCAAAATGATAGGATACTGAAAGAGGAACTCCCCAGGTCAGTAGATGCCCAATATGCTACTGGAGATCACTGGAGAAATAACTCCAGAAAGAATGAAGGAATAGAGCCAAAGAAAAAAGAATACCCAGCTGTGGATATGACTGCTGATAGAAGCAAGGTCCAATGCTATAAAGAGCAATATTGCATAGGAACCTGGAATGTCAGGTCCATGAATCAAGGCAAATTGGAAGTGGTCAAACAAGAGATGGCAAGAGTAAATGTTGACATTCTAGGAATCAGCGAACTAAAATGGACTGGAATGGGTAAAATTTAACTCAGATGACCATTATATCTACTACTGCGGGCAGGAATCCCTCAGAAGAAATGGAGTAGCCATCATGGTCAACAAAACAGTCTGAAATGCAGTACTTGGATGCAATCTCAAAAAACAGAATGATCTCTGTTCGTTTCCAAGGCAAACCATTCAATATCACAGTAATCCAAGTCTATGTTCCAACCAGTAATGCTGAAGAAGCTGAAGTTGAAAGGTTCTATGAAGACCTACAAGACCTTTTAGAACTAACACCCCCAAAAAATGTCCTTTTCATTATAGGGGACTGGAATGCAAAAGTAGGACGTCAAGAAACACCTGGAGTAACAGGTAAATTTGGCCTTGGAATACGGAATGAAGCAGGGCAAAGACTAATAGAGTTTTGCCAAGAAAATGCACTGGTCATAACAAACACCTTTTTCCAACAACACAAGAGAAGACTCTATACATGGACATCACTGAAATCAGATTGATTATATTCTTTGCAGCCAAAGATGGAGAAGCTCTATACAGTCAGCAAAAACAAGACCAGGAGCTGACTGTGGCTCAGATCATGAACTCCTTATTGCCAAATTCAGACTTAAATTGAAGAAAGTAGGGAAAAATCACTAGACCATTCAGGTATGACCTAAATCAAGTCCCTTATGATTATACAGTGGAAGTGAGAAATAGATTTAAGGGCCTAGATCTGATAGATAGAGTGCCTGATGAACTATGGAATGAGGTTCGTGACATTGTACAGGAGACAGGGATCAAGATCATCCCCGTGGAAAAGAAATGCAAAAAAGCAAAATGGCTGTCTGGGGAGGCCTTACAAATATATGTGAAAAGAAGAGAAGCGAAAAGCAAAGGAGAAAAGGAAAGATATAAACATCTGAATACAGAGTTCCAAAGAATAGCAAGAAGAGATAAGAAAGCCTTCCTCAGCGATCAATGCAAAGAAATAGAGGAAAACAACAGAATGAGAAAGACTAGAGATCTCTTCAAGATATTAGAGATACCAAGGGAACATTTCATGCAAAGATGGGCTCGATAAAGGGCAGAAATGGTATAGACCTAATAGAAGCAGAAGATATTAAGAAGAGGTGGCAAGAATACACAGAAGAACTGTACAAAAAAGATGTTCACGACCCAGATAATCACTATGGTGTGATCACTGACCTAGAGCCAGACATCCTGGAATGTGAAGTCAAGTGGGCCTTAGAAAGCATCACTACGAACAAAGCTAGTGGAGGTGATGGAATTCCAGTTGAGCTATTTCAAATCCTGAAAGTTGATGCTGTGAAAGTGCCGCACTCAATATGCCAGCAAATTTGGAAAACTCAGCATTGGACACAGGACTGGAAAAGGTCAGTTTTCACTCCAACCCCAAAGAAAGGCAATGCCAAAGAATACTCAAACTACCGTACAACTGCACTCATCTCACATGCTAGTAAAGTAATGCTCAAAATTCTCCAAGCCAGGCTTCAGCAATATGTGATCCATGAACTTCCAGATGTCCAAGCTGGTTTTAGAAAAGGCAGAGGAACCAGAGATCAAATTGCCAACACCCACTGGATCATGGAAAAAGCAAGAGAGTTCCAGAAAAACATCTATTTCTGTTTTATTGACTAGGCCAAAGCCTTTGATTGTGTGGATCACAATAAACTGTGGAAAATTCTGAAAGAGATGGGAATACCAGACCACCCGACCTGCCTCTTGAGAAATTTGTATGCAGGTCAGGAAGCACCAGTTAGAACTGGAGATGGAACAACAGACTGGTTCCAAATAGGAAAAGGAGTACGTCAAGGCTGTATATTGTCACCCTGCTTATTTAACTTACGTGCAGAGTACATCATGAGAAACGCTGGGCTGGAAGAAGCACAAGCTGTAATCAAGATTTCCGGGAGAAATATCAATAAACTCAGATATGCGGATGACACCATCCTTACGGCAGAAAGTGAAGAGGAACTAAAAAGCCTCTTGATGAAAGTGAAAGTGGAGAGTGAAAAAGTTGGCTTAAAGCTCAACATTCAGAAAATGAAGATCATGGCATCTGGTCCCATCACTTTGGGAAACAGATGGAGAAACAGTGGAAACAGTGTCAGACTTTATTTTTCTGGGCTCCAAAATCACTGCAGATGGTGACTGCAGCCATGAATTTAAAGACGCTTACTCCTTTGAAGGAAAGTTATGACCAACCTAGATAGCATATTCAAAAGCAGAGACATTACTTTGCCAACAAAGGTCTGTCCAGTCAAGGCTATGGTTTTTCCTGTGGTCATGTATGGATGTGAGAGTTGGACTGTGAAGAAGGCTGAGAGCTGAAGAATTAATGCTTTTGAACTGTGGTGTTGGAGAAGTCTCTTGAGAGTCCTTTGGACTGCAAGGAGATCCAACCAGTCCATTCTGAAGGAGATCAGCCCTGGGATTTCTTTGGAAGGAATAATGCTAAAGCTGAAACTCCAGTACTTTGGCCACCTCATGCAAAGAGTTGACTCATTGGAAAAGACTCTGATGCTGGGAGGGATTGGGGACAGGAGGAGAAGGGGATGACAGGGGATGAGATGGCTGGATGGCATCACTGACTCGATGGACGTGAATCTGAGTGAACTCCGGGAGTTGGTTTGGACATGGAGGCCTGATGTGCTGCGATTCATGGGGTCACAAAGAGACATGCACGACTGAGTGACTGAACTTAACTGATACTTCAGTTTAAAAATAGCTTTTGCTCTAACACACACAAAAAGCCCTGTCTACAAATGACAGTCAAATTCTGAGGTACTGGCAGAATTTGTGGGGACATAATTCAGTCTTTTAATAAGTGAAATCTTCCTGTTTGTTTAATTTAATCATAAAATTAACTTTGTACATGTTAAGCTCTCATATTTTCCTGCATTTTGGAGCCATTTTTAAGCTATACTTATGTAACTTATTTTAGAAAATAGGCTATTATTATTTTCCCTGATTATAAAAACCTAGTGTCATGTAATAGAGAACTTGAAAATATATAAAACTGAAATTATGATGACAATATTATCCATAATTCCAGAAATATATTAGTGTTAAACAGACACTTTGTTTCATATAAACTCACATGTGCATGTACACATACAAATACAAATTGAAATCAGTGAAAATTCAGTCTTATTTCATATTCTTTTTCAGTTACTGGTAGAAATCATCCCTATGATTGTTTTTTTAAAAAAATCATTTTTAATAATGAATAGCATTCTTCTATATGACAATAATCTTCTTGATAATTTAGATTTTCTACTTCCAAGTTGAATAAACATGACTCATGGCTTTTCTCAGAACTCTCAGTAATAAAAATACCTACAGTAATGTATTCTTTGTTAAATACTGCCCCACCATGATAATTATTATGTCCAGTGCCATGTGGTATCAAGTCTAAAGTTGTTTAAATATTAACTGAGGTGCTTTCTCAGTAAGTAGTGGAATTATAATATTCTTTTTCTTCTACCTTTTCTAATCTAAGCTTCTAGTTCTCTTTTTTTCATAATGATAATCATGGCTTCTGGCCAGTTCATAGGAAAATGTGTTGAATGGGGCTTCATACTTCCTCTGGGCTCTCCCCTGAGGTTCTCTTTAGTTAGGTGAATGCATTCTTTTCTGCAAGTCACTTATACCATCCTCAGAAGCTAGGAATTCAACATTTCACTTCCAGTTCCTCCTTTGCTGAAGCTTATTTGCTCCTTTAGAGGGTTTATAGGAAAAATTAGAAAGGTAGTAACCTCCACCAAATTTATTTTTATATGTGCTTCATGGATAACTTTGAGATTCTTTGCATGGACACTCTCTGTGAGTGAAGGCTGATCCAAAACCATTAGAGAGTCTGTTCCTGAAGTATCTGGCAAGTATGTCATTTTTGCTCTGGATTTCCATAGGTAGGAAAAGAAAACACAAATCAAACTGTTTACCTGCAAATAATCTTATGGAAGCTCTGCCCTTTTTACTTAAGATTAGAGGAAGTCACAACCTATCCTTCCTGGTAAGTGGACTGGAACTTCAGAATATCAGCATCTCTCTCAAAAAAAAAGCAAAAATCTGAAAAAATTCTCCTTATGAATTAAATGTCTCATCCATGTTTATGACCTTTTTGATTATTATGATAGTGGTGATTGTGGGCATAATAATAGAAAAAAAATGACAGGAAATAAAATACATTTTAGCTGTGTATGTAATATAAGCATTTAGTGAAAACACAGAAATAAATGTGACAAAATGTTAACAGCAGTTAATATTGGAGGATGGATTACATGTGTTCATAATTTAGTCTGTTCTTCCAAAGACCAAATTGCGAACATCCGCTGGATCATCAAAAAAGCAAGAGAGTTCCAGAAAAACATCGATTTCTGCTTTATTGACTATGCCAAAGCCTTTGATTGTGTGGATCACAATAAACTGTGGAAAATTCTTCAAGAGATGGGAATACCAGACCACCTGACCTGCCTCTTGAGAAATCTGTATGTAGGTCAGGAAGCAACAGTTAGAACTGGACATGGAACAACAGACTGGTTCCAAATAGGAAAAGGAGTACGTTAAGGCTGTATATTGTCACCCTGCTTATTTAACTTATATGCAGAGTACATCATGAGAAACGCTGGGCTGGAAGAAGCACAAGCTGGAATCAAGATTGCTGGGAGAAATATCAATAACCTCAGATATGCAGATGACACCACCCTTATGGCAGAAAGTGAAGAGGAACTAAAAAGCCTCTTGATGAGAGTGAAAGAGGGGAGTGAAAAAGTTGGCTTAAAACTCGACATTCAGAAAACAAAGATCATGGCATCTGGTCCCATCACTTCATGGGAAGTAGATGGGGAAACAGTGGAAAGAGTGTCTATCAGACTTTATTTTTGGGGGGCTCCAAAATCACTGCAGATGGTGACTGCAGCCATGAAATTAAAAGACGCTTACTCCTTGGAAAGAAAGTTATGACCAACCTAGATAGCATATTCAAAAGCAGAGACGTTACTTTGCCAACAAAGGTCCGTCTAGTCAAGGCTATGGTTTTTCCTGTGGTCATGTATGGATGTGAGAGTTGGACTGTGAAGAAAGCTGAGTGCCGAAGAATTGATGCTTTTGAACTGTGGTGTTGGAGAAGACTCTTGAGAGTCCCTTGGACTGCAAGGAGATCCAACCAGTCCATTCTGAAGGAGATCAGCCCTGGGATTTCTTTGGAAGAATGATGCTAAAGCTGAAACTCCAATACTTTGGCCTCCTCATGCAAAGAGTTGACTCATTGGAAAAGTCTCTGATGCTGGAAGGGATCGGGGACAGGAGGAGAAGGGGACGACAGAGGATGAGATGGCTGGATGGCATCACCAACTCGATGGACATGAGTTTGAGTGAACTCCAGGAGTTGGTGATGGACAGGGAGGCCTGGCGTGCTGCGATTCATGGGATCGCAAAGAATCAGACATGACTAAGTGACTCAACTGAACTGAACTGAGTTCACTTTAAAATGTTCTCAATAAGACAGAAATAAAACGTTGTTAGTTCAGGTCAGCATTTCTCTTGCCAACCTATATGTTATTTGAAAATAGTTTTAAAATGGTATTTATCCCCATTCTAAGCTCACTATCTTAGTAACACAAAGTAGAGTTTGCAACAGTAAGTCTTATTATTAAAAATTTATATAGAGGATTTTTTGATGCTTTCTGTATTATTTTTCTTCTTCTTAAAACTTAAACTAAAAGAATAGAAGAAAACATGATCCCTACACCTTCTACTCCTTATTCTGTATAATACTCAAAGGCATTGAAAATGTCATGTAAACTCTTTTTGGCAGTGTCATTCTATCTCACTTTAATTCATAAGACTGAAATTAAGTTGTGTGTGCATGCTAATTTGCTTCAGTCATGTCTGATTCTTTGTGACCATGTGGACTATAGCCCACCAGGCTCCTCAGTCCATGGGATTCTTCAGGCAAGAATACTGGAGTGGGTTGCCATTCCCTTCTCCAGGGGCTCTTTCTGACCCATGGATTGAACTCATATCTCTTAATGTCTTCTGCATTGGCAGGAGGGCTCTTTACCACTGGCACCACATGAGAAGCCCCAAAATAAAGTCAGCACCTTTCTAAAACACTGGCAAGTTTTTCACCAGACCCTGGGATAAACTGACGTAATTATGTTATTTTATGCCACACTAGTCTAATATTTATTGTATTCAAAAATTATAATAATTGAGCACCTACACTGTACCTAACACTATTCAATATATGAGAATATCGCAGTAAAACCAATATAAACTAAACTAATTAAAGCTAGAAATCATACAATCTAACAGTTAATACGAGGTCCTCCTTAGAGTTGCGTAGTTAGATCAAAGATATTTGACAATAATATTAAAACTTAGCTGCAAAAATTGTATTTCAAGGGCACTATTATAATTCCTGGGAGAGGTGACCTTTGACAGAACCATGTTTCTGGATAGATAATAGGAGGATAAGAACTCAGATATCAGGAACATCGATGGCCTATTATAGACATAACTTGTGGAGGATGTGGGGATTTGCAGGGGATGGATTTCAAGGGCTGGAATGTAGGATTCATGAAGCAGGACTAACAGACTTATTGATTCAGTACTGAGAAGATGACATATTTTCCCATTTAAATGATGTAAAATGTATTTCTTAATCTGACTCTGTCAAATACACACAACATAAAAGCACCAAGTCCTGACCAATTTTACAAGTAAAGATACCAGGGAGTTACTTTTAGATTCAGAGACTTTATAGAGAAAAAAAATGAATAAAATTGCCAGCTCCCAAGATAATCACAATGGTATGATCACTCACCTAGAGCCAGACATCCTGGAATGTGAGGTCAAGTGGGCCTAAGAAAGCATCACTACGAACAAAGCTAGTGCAGGTGATGGAATTCCAGTGGAGCTCTTTCAAATGATGCTGTGAAAGTGCTACACTCAATATGCCAGTAAATTTGGAAAACTCAGCATTGGACACAGGACTGGAAAAGGTCAGTTTTCATTCCAATCCCAAAGAAAGGTAATGCCAAAGAATGCTCAAACTACCGCACAATTGCACTCATTTCACACGCTAGTAAAGTAATGCTCAAAATTCTCCAAGCCAGGCTTCAGCAATACATGAACCATGAACTTCCTGATGTTAAAGCTGGTTTTAGAAAAAGCAGAGGAACCAGAGATCAAATTGCCAACATCCACTGGATCATCAAAAAAGCAAGAGAGTTCCAGAAAAACATCGATTTCTGCTTTATTGACTATGCCAAAGCCTTTGACTATGTAGATCACAATAAACTGTGGAAAATTCTGGAAGAGATGGGAATACCAGACCACCTGACCTGCCTCTTGAGAAACCTATATGCAGGTCAGGAAGCAACAGTTAGAACTGGACATGGAACAACAGACTGGTTCCAAATAGGAAAAGGGTGTGTCAAGGCTGTATAATGTCACCCTGCTTATATAACTCATATGCAAACTACATCATGAGAAACGCTGGGCTGGAAGAAGCACAAGCTGGAATCAAGATTGCTGGGAGAAATATCAATAACCTCAGATATGCAGATGACACCACCTTTATGGCAGAAAGTGAAGAGGAACTAAAAAGCCTCTTGATGAGAGTGAAAGAGGAGAGTGAAAAAGTTGGCTTAAAGCTCAACATTCAGAAAACAAAGATCATGGCATCTGGTCCCATCACTTCATGGGAAATCGATTGGGAAACAGTGGACACAGTGTCAGACTTTATTTTGGGGGGCTCCAAAATCACTGCAGACGGTGATTGCAGCCATGAAATTAAAAGATGCTTACTCCTTTGAAGGAAAGTTATGACCAACCTAGATAGCATATTCAAAAGCAGAGACATTACTTTGCCAACAAAGGTCCGTCTAGTCAAGGCTATGGTTTTTCCTTTGGTCATGTATGGATGCAAGAGTTGAACTGTGAAGAAAGCTGAGTGCTGAAGAATTGATGCTTTTGAACTGTGGTGTTGGAGAAGACTCCTGAGAGTCCCTTGGACTGCACGGAGATCCAACCAGTCCATTCTGAAGGAGATCAGCCCTGGGATTTGTTTGGAAGGACTGATGCTGAAGTTGAAACTCCAGTACTTTGGCCACCTCATGCGAAGATTTGACTCATTGGAAAAGACTCTGATGCTGGGAGGAATTGGGGGCAGGAGGAGAAGGGGACGACAGAGGATGAGATGGCTGGATGGCATCACTGACTCGATGGACAAGAGTTTGGGTGAACTCCGGGTGATGGTGATGGACAGGGAGGCCTGGTGTGCTGTGATTCACGGGGTCACAAAGAGTCAGACACAACTGAGCGACTGAACTGAACTAATGGCTTTTGTCCCAACAGCAAAAAGGATGACACTGAAACAAAAGGGGCCAATTGAGGACAACATGAGTAGTGGGATACTGTGTCGATGAGGAGCCCATTCGTTACTGCAGCTGAATAGTTCTATGTTTTGCACTTTATTGTGACTGTGGAGTTACAGAAGCCTGCTATCTCATTAGAACCCAGAAGGTGATGAGAAATAGTCTCATGATAACCCCAGGGTAGATGGAGGGGAGTGAGTAGGAGATGCCTTATAGAAGTTCTTTCTTCAAGGCAGCTGCCAATACTCAGTTTAGCTCTAAATATATGCAAGTTTGCTGTGGTATCATGTGAAAGTGAAAGTGAAAGTCACTCAATCGTGTCTGACTCTTTGCCACCCAATGGACTATACAGAGCACGGAATTCTCCAGGCCAGAATACTGTAGTGGGTAGCTGTTCCCTTCTCCAGGGGATCTTCCCAAGCCAGGGATAAAACCCAGGTTTCCCATATTGCAGGCAGATTCTTTACTGGCTGAGCCACAAGGTAAATTAGGTATCATGTGGCATGGCCACAAATTTTGGAAAACATCAAAAATACTTAATGTGCTGCTTTTTCATTTTTGTCTACAGATTTTCTAACGTGGTATATAAGAGAAATTGAATCAACTATCACTGTGTGTGCTGTCAATTTTAAACATCTTTCAGATAATCTAAAAGATATGGTATAAAATAGCATTTTTCCTAGGTCTCCACTTCATTTAATATCATTTGTAATAGACTACCCTCACTCATTATTCTGAAAAATCTGTTTTACCCAAATGTAACTGAATATTAGAGCTTCCTTGGTGACTCAAGAATCTACCTGTAATTTAGGAAACATGGGTTTGATCCCTGGCTTGGGAAAATCCCCTGAAGAAGAAAATGACAACCTACTCCAGTACTCTTGCCTGAGAAATCCGATAGACAGAAGAGCCTGGCAGGCTACAGTCCATGGTCTTGCAGAGTCAGGCATGACTCAGCAACTGAGCACACACAACTGAATAGTAGAATCCACTTCAGGATCACCTTTTCAAAGCTTGTCCAACTAAGTAACAGATATCTCTTGCCCACCATATTATTTGTGTTTCCATTATTATGCCTCAAACGTAATTCCCCTAAAATGGCTACTGCAACCCCTAATAAGTAGTTTTTCTCTATGTAAATGATGTTTAGCTAGTCTGATTAGCCAACACTCTATGTTTTACCTCTTTTTAAAGAATAAATAGCTTTGCAAGGTTTAAAGTATAACCAGGACTGGTTATTCATCATAGATTTTAGTGCATGTAGTCTAGTATTTACTGCTACACTTTTTTTAATTTAAATTTATTTATTTTAATTGGAGGCTAATTACTTTACAATATTGTATTGGTTTTGCCATATATCAACATGAATCCACCACAGGTGTACACGTGTTCCCCATCCTGAACCCCCCCTCCTACCTCCCTCCCCATAACATCCCTCTGGGTCAGCCCAGTGCACCAGCCCCAAGCATTCTGTACTGCTACACTTTTTAAAAGCATTTAAACCTAAGTAAAATTGAATCATGCAATCATACACAATGCATATTGTAAGGACAGCTAATGGACTCTATCATTTTGGTGCTAACAGCTGTTTTCTCCTCATAAATTCTATTCTTAGACTCTATCCACACTACCAACCAAAATAAAACAGGAAGTTAGAGGAGAAAAATAGAATAGAAACATTCTCTTAGTCTTTTAAAACCAGGACCATTGTCTCTGGTTTTAAATGACCAAATAATTCAGGTGTATTTTAAAAATCTTCTTGTTTCCTGCAGAGAGGAGGAGAGAGAGCAGGAGGAGGAGGAGAAAGGGGGTAGGAGGGGGAGAAGAAGAGAGAGAGGAGGGCAAAAATAACTAGCCCATTAAGGAAGATAAATCAGATTTACTCATTTAATCATACGGCAATCATTGTGCCGTATTCAATTCTAATATTTGTTAAAGAACTTAAATATTGTAAGAGAAGCTGAAGTCCCTGGTATCTTTTCAATCCCTTTTCTCATCTTTACTCCGTTAAAGTGAATATTGCATCAGTTTTTGTGATACTACTGCTCTTGCTAGCATAAGTTAACCATGTAAGTATCAATAAATTTTTTGTGTATTGGTTATATTTATAGTTTTATAATGTTACAAATACCTTCATTAAAATAAGCATTGATAAAGCTCACCTTCACTTTCCTTCTTTTTCAAAGTTTTTGTTGATCTTGGCTTTTTTTTTTTTTTTTTTTTCAGTTTTGTTTACATTTTAGTAAGAGTTTGATGAAATTCTAAGAAATACAACAAATGGCTAGTTTGATTGGCCAGAAATGGGATTTCCAGTATGGATTGTGCCACCCACAAGCACTATATATATCTTCACTTATTTAGCGTTCTTTTTTTTTTTTTTCTAAAGTTTTGTAAGCTTTTTTCCATAAATATGTTGCACTTCTTTTGCTAAATTTATTAATTTATAACATAATATTTCTTACTACAGAGATTTATTTTTAACTAAATTTCTTCTAATTTTTTCCTTTATTTTCTCATAATTATACTTGTAGTAAATTTGAATATTGTAATATTATCCCCAAACTCGTTTTAAAAAACTAAT
The DNA here is from genome assembly GCF_029378745.1 of Bos indicus. NCBI lineage: Eukaryota > Metazoa > Chordata > Mammalia > Artiodactyla > Bovidae > Bos > Bos indicus. The sequence goes on along the minus strand of NC_091776.1, from coordinate 20,667,465 downwards.
AAGTCCACATATCAGGAAAAAGGAAAAGATACACTCATTACGTCTTTTTAAAATGAGGCAACAAGAATATCCACAAATTTCAAAATAAGAATGAGGTTAACCAAACCACCAAAACAGCAGCAATAGAACAGCAGCTGATGGTGGGAAAAGCAGAGTGAAAATAAAATACAAAATTAACCTTTAATCATGTAAATAACTCTCCCTCCCCAAAGAAACCCCAAACTTACTACCACTTATTGCAGTGTATTCCACCCTGACCAGTGAAATTGAGAAAATTCCTCACAGAGGCAATGTAAAGTGTATGAGCAGATATGGAAGATTAAATATTGCTATTTCAGCATATCCTACTGACAATTTCATATATATCAAGCTAAACTTCTCTTAGAAAATGGCTCACACAGAAACCAAATACTAAGTACAAAATTAAAACTGAGCAGGACAAAACCTCCGAACCCTCAGTTCACATAGTGTAGGAGGGTAACCCAGGTAGCAAATGCTTGTAAAAGCCATGAAGTTTGAAAATGTGCCCCAGCCATTTTCCCTGGAAAACTTTCATCATTTAAGCATAGGATACCACAAATAAATAAAACAAAATCTAAGATCATGCCAGTGTACTCCAAGATTAAAAGATAAAAATAAATCAGATGTTTCTATAAATAATGAGAAAACACCAGAAATAAACGGCAACAAAGAGATAAACAGATAAAACAATAATCTACTATATACAAGTGGGAAAAATAAATCTTTAAAACTTGTGCAAGCCATGGAAGATCAGCTAAAATTAGATATATAGTAGCTCAGAAATATATGTCTAGGAATCCAGAAGACCTCTCAGATATCAGGAAAGAGATATGGTGTGGGGGATTCGTGGGAGGAAACAAAGCAGAAGATACAGTAGAGGGAAAAAAAGAGCAAGGGGGAAACAAAAGATGGAAAAGACGAATATATAACAATATTAGAGAAATAAGAAAAACTGAGCAGAGTAGAGAATAACAGGTAACACATCCATAATCACATCTGTATCAACCAAAGAACACAGACCCCCGAAAACGGAAACAATAGTGGAATTTTTTGCATATTTTATAAAATAGTTTCCAAGTTTCTTTGCATAAGCATTTGTGTTAAATTTTGTTTTTTACTAGTAGTATGTGAGACAGTCTCTTCCTATTTTAAAGTCTTATCTGATTGGAAAAACATTATTTTAATTTTTATTTCTTGATTAATAAAACTGAAAATAATTTATGTAGTCATTCATTTTCCTCCCTTTGTCTCTTCTATCTACTTTTCAGATTGTGTGTCTTCTTTAATTAAGATTTTATTTTTTAGAGCATTTTTATATTCACAAAAAGTTGAGAGGAAGGTACGAAGATGTCTCATATATCCCTCACCTCCACAAGTGACTGGCCTCCCATCTTATCAACATTCGCCACCAGAGTGGTATATTTGTTACAACTGATGAACCTTACATTGACACATCCTAATCACCTAAAATCACTATGTGCTTTATAGTTCACACTAAGAGTCACTCTCTGTGCTGATCATTCAATGGATTTTGATAAATGTATTTGCTATCATACAGATAGCAATAGTTTTCAAGATGCTGAACATTAGGCCATATAAAATGGTGATAGTCTGAAAGAAGACAGAAAGCCTTCGAGCCTTGCATTTATCTCAGTTTGTTGCCTTGAGAAAGGCTTCAAGTATGGTTCAGAATCCTGGCACACTCCCTAAGTTAAGGAACCTGAGAAGAGCCCTTAAGGAGAACTGCTACTGCTGCTAAGTAGCTTCAGTCGTGTCCGACTCTGTGCGACCCCATAGACGGAAGCCCACCAGGCTCCCCCGTCCCTGGGATTCTCCAGGCAAGAACACTGGAGTGGGTTGCCATTTCCTTCTCCAATGCATGAAAGTGAAAAGCAAAAGTGAAGTCGCTCAGTCGAGTCCGACTCTTAGCGACCTGGACTGCAGCCTACCAGGCTCCTCCGTCCATGGGATTTTCCAGGCAAGAGTACTGGAGTGGGGTGCCATTGCCTTCTCCCTTAAGGAGAACTAAGTGGCTATAATTTACAAGAGAAAGTAGTGGAGAGGAGAAAAGTGCACAAAATTCTGAGTATCTGCAGTCTCCCCTGAGTATTCAACAAAGTACTGAGCAACCTGAGGATGTGGGGGAAAAACACTAGACAAGATTAGAGAGGACAGTTCCGGTGCTTTAACAGGGCTTGAATACTACCTGTTTCTATCTGCCAGACTGAAAAAACTCAAGATTTATAAAGCACCAAATGGAATACTCAGGAGAGTTTTGCCTCAATAATGGGGAACGATTAACCCACTACTCAGCACTGTTCAGGAAACATCTAAAAAGAAATCATAAAAGCAAGATGAAAATTAATCCAACCATTTTTAGGTAACTAAATGAGGCAGTTCGGTTTTGCCTTCTAGGACAAAGATACAGGGTATTTTAGGAAATCAAACCATACAGCACCATTTGAATGTAGAAATCAAAATGTTTGGCATCCAAACATAGAACTAGGATAGGAAAAAGGAAAACATGACTTTTAATGAGGGAAAAAATAATTATTATAAGCTGACAGATACTGACAAATGTTAGAATTTGTAAAAAAAAAAAAAAAAAAAGGTATTAAAGCCATTAGCGTAGCTGTAATTCATATGTTAAAAAAATCAAAATTCTCAAGATAAAATCTTAATATCTGAAATGAAATTATACACTGAATGATATTAATGTAAGATTATACATTGCAGTAGAAAAGATATGTGGATTTGAAGACAAAACAATAGAAACTACAAAATGAAACAGGAAAGAAAGATTACCTACAAAAAGTACAGTTAACATTATCCTTAATATTAAAAATGCTTTCACCCTAAGGTTGGACCTAGACAAGTATATCTGATTTCCTTCCATCTATTCAGCATTGAATTCATAGTTCTTGCTAGTACAATAAAGAAAGAAAAAGAAAGAAAACTAGACTGGAAAGGAACATATAACATTTTTCTTATCCACAGACTTCACCACAGGTTTACTTTTGAATATTTATCTTGTATCCAGCAATCTTGGTGAAGTCTAATTTTAACAATCTGTTTTTTTCAAATGAATTTTCATGTTGGTAATAGGTTTTATGAGAATTCTTTTTTCCTCCTTTGTAAAGCTAATGCCCATATTTCATTTCCTTTTCTTTTTTTTTTTTTCTCCACTGGCTAGAACTGAGAAGCTTTTTAAAAAAACCTTATTTTGTCCCTGTTTTCAAAAGAGATAAATCTTATTATGTTTTAAGTATTATTCTTTCAAATAAAATGTGTTACTTTATCAAAATCTCCCTTTCTATTTAAAGAGGTAAACTTATATTTGGGCTATTTCGATCATTTTATTTTGTGTTTTGTATTTCTACTCGTTGTATTCATTATCCTGGCTTTCATTCCATTTTTGACTTCTCTAAAATTAATAGAACATTTTATATTACCTTTCCCCTTTACAATTTCAGATGTTACATAGCCCATATTTTGTGTATTTATACCTAACATTGTTTACCTCTTATCTTTATAGATCATTCTTAATTTTACAAAGCAATGAATTTTCTTGAAGTGAGCATGGCATTCTTAATCATTCTCCAGGACAGGCAGAAGTTCACAAACATCCAGGAAATCTCTGGTGCTCCCTGCCAGTCACTATCACTAGCTACACAAGCCTCCTCTCTGGGCTTCCCAGGTGGTACTAGGAGTAAAAACTCGCCTCCCATTCCTGGAGATGTTAGAGATGCAAGTTCGGATCCTGGGTTGGGAAGATCCCCTGGAGGAGGAAATAGCAACCCACTCCAGTATTCTTGCCTGAAGAATCCCATGGACAGAAGAGCCTGGTGGGCTACAGTTCATAGGGTCGCAGAGTTAGACATGACTGAAGTGACTTAGCACGTGGCATATTAGGTGATTTCTTTAGAACTATCTCCCAGTTCACCAATTCTCTATTTAGCTCTATGTAATCTTTAGTCTTTCAACTGAGTTTTCAGTTCAGTCATCATATATATATATTACTTCAAGTTCTATTTCTTTTTCAAATTTTTATTTTCTTTCTTAGCTCTTCAAAAATGTTAAGCATATATTTGGTAGTTTCCTTCTGTTTCTTGCATCTACTATGAACACTCATAAAAGGCTCACTTCTCATGTTTCGAATTTTAAGAGGTAAATTTCATCAAACATTTTTTCATATCTGATTACATTATTTCAGTCTCCCTATTTCTGACAAAGTTGAGTCGTTTTTAATGCCCTTGGAAAAAATTGTAGGTAAATATAAATTTGAAAGCTAAGCATAGTTTTTTTTTTTTTAATTCACAGAGTTTTGATTTTTCCCAGCACATTTTCTCTCTTTATACTAAAGACTAGACAGAACAGAAATTTTATGTCCACATTTTTTCTTTATGTGTAGTTTTTCCAGTTCACTTTTAATGGATGAAGAATCTCTGTGAAAGAATTTTCAAGACTAGAAAGTAGGGCTTAACTAACTTCAACAGCCACAGGCCATCTCCCTATCATTTTGTATGGATTAAAAGTCTAGGCTTCAGCCTTCAAACCCTGTGTAGAGGATAAAATCATTATGGATTATAGAGTCATAAATTCACACCATATTGATTTTTATTATTCTTTGTGCTCCTTAAATCTTTTCTTTTATTCCTTTGTGTTTGATTACATATTATTTTTAGAGTTTCATTTTATCTATGATCTCATGTTTGTAACAGAAGGAAAATTATCTGACTCAGCTTAGGACATTCATTGTGCTTTTCAAATAAGTTGTCTTAATAAGCAGCTGGACTCCACATCTGTGTCTTTTTTATTATAGTTCTCTCATCTCCAATCCTCACATCCCCTCTTCTCTTTTCTACATTTCTCTCTAGCCTATTTTCTCATCATGTGTATGTGACATTTCCACCATTTCACTCAATTGTTTCTAAACATCAAAACTCTTTCTTGATCTTTAGTTAAATTTAATTCACAGAAATAGTTTCTCTAATTACAGGTTTGGGGAAATCAATTGATGTCTCCTCTTTTAAAATTAATTTTTAATTGTTGATTTTCAGTATTCTGCTTTAAAGAGATACTTGCTGTTAGAGAAAACAAACAAACAAAAAAGTCAAAATCCACAAAAATCAGGCACACACATTGTAAGGAACTATCATGAAAACCATGACTTTGTGTAACCCTTGATTAGCTGGAGTTCAGTTCAGTCCCCAGTCATGTCTGACTCTTTGCAACTGCATAGACTGCAGCATGCCAGGCCTCCCCCGGTGATACCATCCAACCATCTCATCCTCTGTCATCCCATTCTCCTCCTGCCTTCAATCTTTCCCAGCATCAGGGTCTTTTCAAATGAGTCAGCTCTTTGCATCGGGTGGCCAAAGTATTGGAGATTCAGCTTAGGTATCAGTCCTTCCAATGAATATTCAGGACTGATCTCCTTTAGGATGGACTGGTTGGATCTCCTTGCAGTCCAAGGGGCTCTCAAGAGTCTTCTGCAACACCACAGTTTAAAAGCATCAAATCTTTGGCACTCAGCTTTCTTTATAGTCCAACTCTCACATCCATACACAATTACTGGAAAAACCATAGCTTTGACTAGATGGACCTTTGTTGGCAAAGTAATGTCTCTGCATTTTAATATGCTATCTAGGTCGGTCATAACTTTTCTTCCAAGGAGTAAAGTGAAGTCACTCAATCGTGTCCAACTCTTTGCAACCCCATGGACTATAGCCTACCAGGCTCCTCCCTCCATGGGATTCTCCAGGCAAGAGTACTGGAGTGGGGTGCCATTTCCTTCTCCAAGGGATCTTCCAGACCCAGGGATCAAACCCAGGTCTCCCGTATTCCAGGCAGATGCTTTAACCACTGAGCCACCAGGGAAGCTTCCAAGGAATAAGTGTCTTTTAATTTCATGGCTGCAGTCACCATCTGCAGCGATTTTGGAGCCCCCCAAAATAAAGTCACTGTTTTCACTGTTTCCCCACCTTTACCATTAAGTGATGTGGCAAGTCCATCCTAAAGGAGATCAGTCCTGAATGTTCATTGGAATGACTGATGCTGAAGCTGAAACTCCAATACTTTGGCCATGTGATGCGAAGAACTGACTCATTTGAAAAGGCCCTGATGCTGGAAAAGATTGAAGGCAGGAAGAGAAGAGGACAACGGAGGATGAGATGATTGGATGGGATCACTGACTCAATGGACATGAGTTTAAGTAAACTCCGGGAGTTGGTGATGGACAGGGAGGCCTGGTGTGCTGTGGTCCATGGGAATCTGAAGAATCGGACAGGACTGAGCAACTGAACTGAACTGAACTGAACTAATGGGACCAGATACCATGATCTTAGTTTTCTGAATGTTGAGTTTTAAGCCAACTTTTTCACTCTCCTCTTTCACTTTCATCAAGAGGCTCTTTTGTTCTTCTTTGCTTTCTGCCAAAGGGTGGTGTCATCTGCATATCTGAGGTTATTGATATTTCTCCCGGCAATCTTGATTCCAGCTTGTGCTTCATCCAGCCCAACGTTTCTCATGATGTACTCTGCGTATAAGTTAAATAATTAATGTGACAATATACAGCCTTGATACCCTCCTTTTCCAATTTGGGTCCTGCCTGTTGTTCCATGTCCAGTTCTAACCATTGCTTCCTGACCTGCATACAGATTTCTCAAGAGGCAGCTTAAGTGTTCTGGTATTCCCATCTCTTTAAGAATTTTCCACAGTTTGTTGTGATCCATGCAGTCAAAGGCTTTGGCATAGTCAAATAAATGTTTCTCTGGGGTCAGAAAAATCCCCTGAAGGAAATTGCAAGCCATTCCAGTATTCTTACCTGGAGAATCCCCATGGACAGACGAGCCTGGTAGGCTACAGTCCACAGAGTTGCAGAGAGTCGGACACGAATGAGCGACTAAGCACCAGCTGCAGCAAATGTTTTTCTGGAACTTTCTTGCTTTTTTGATGCTCGCAGCTTATTATATATCTTGTTAGTCACTCAGTCTTGTCTGACTCTTTGTGACCCCATAGACTATAGCCCACAAGGCTCCTCTGTCCATGGAGTTCTCCAGGCAATGATACTGAAGTGGGTAGCCATTCCCTTCTCCAGGAGATCTTCTTGACCCAGGGATAGAACCCAGATCTCCTCCATTGCAGGCAGATTCTTTACCATCTGAGCCACTAGGGAAGTCCATTGTATATAGTAGACCATATTAAATATTAATATTAATCCTAAAGGATCAATAATACTTCCCTGGTGGCTCAGACGATAAAGCGTCTGTCTACAATGCGGGGGACCTGGGTTCGATCCCTGAGTTGGGAAGATCCCCAGAGAAGGCAATGGCAACCCACTCCAGTACTATTGCCTGGAAAATCCCATGGAGAGAGGAGCCTGCCAGGCTACAGTCACAAAAGGGTTGGGCACAACTTAGTAACTTAACAACAACAGGGATATAGGAGAGGACGGGGAGTGTGGTGTGCTGCAGTCCATGGGATCACAAAGAGTTGGACACAACTTAGCAACTGAACAATGAGAAGACCCTATTAAAAGCCGTTAGTCAACAATGATTGAAATCAGTACCCTGGAGGAGGCATGGCAACCCACTCTAGTATTCTTGCCTGGAGAATCCCCATGCGGTCCACAGGGTCGCTAAGAGTTGGACACAACTGAGACAGTAAGCACACGCCTATTTCAGATTTCTCTTTTTGTTTCTTTTCATTTGTTTCTTCTCTAGAGTCAAATATTTTCCCTCTCAATTTTCTTCACACTCTTTGTTTATCTGCTTCAAAGCAAACCATGCTTATTAAAAGTGAAGCACAATAGTGAATGTACTAAATGCCACTGAACTGTACATATTAAAATGGCTAATTTTATGCTGTGTGAATTTCACTACCACAACAACAAAACTGGGACTTTTCTTCCTGCCAATGTTGATAGAACAGAGCCAATTAATTTCTAACTGTGCACTGCATTTACTCCTTGGTACTTGCTTAAATTCAAATGTGGAAATACAACATTCCAGAGATTTCACGTAGCATTCTTAATCTATGCATCCAGTTTCCTATCAATATGTGCATTTTACTGAGTTGGAAGAGACTGCCCTGCTCTTTCCACCAGCTTATCTCCTATTCACTTTTTAACCCTCTACAATCAGGCTTTCACCTATGGAATTCCAGGAACAGATACTTCTAATGACAGTTTCCTACTGTTTAACAAATCCAATGGGTATTTTTTAACCATAGGTTTCTGCAATGTTGAAATGGAGATAACAATATTCTTTGAATATCTCTTGTAATTTGGTTTTTTTTTTAAACCTTGTGTGACTCTCCACCTTTCTCATTCCTTAGTATAATTTGCTCATTCTAATTTTTTACTTCTCCTTTAAAATGTGGAAATTTCACATTATTTAGTCAATATAACTCCTTTCTTATAGATCCTTTATGCAATTTAGGTTCACATATCACTTCTAAGAACATCTATTGTTCTATTAAAACTCAAAAAAAAAAGTACATTATGTGCAGTCTTTACTGCTATCAATAAATTGCCGAATACCTCTAGATAAAATTACTCTATTTTGCAGCATACCAATTACATCTTTTCCAGTCTCAACTGTGCTCTGTTATTCTTTTCTATGTCTTCAATCAACTGCCTATCTTAATCTCCAGGGCAAACATTCCGAACCTCAAACATTCTTCAAGAAAATTCAATTAATGTAAATTCCATGAGAAAATTAGTAGTTCCATAAATATATTTACTTAATGAACTCATGAATGACAATCTGTATTTTACTTGCATAATTGGAATCTGTATTTTTATTTAGTACAACAAAGATATTGTCTTCCATACATTTCTTACATAGTAATGACACTCTATACGTATTTGTTAAAGAATTAATTTATGCAGTAGGTACATTTTGTGTTCTAAAATGATCTGTTCATTCTTTCTTGAGTCTGTCAGTAAGCTTTAACTGGAATGCAGCCTAATTACTGCTGAAAATTACTTCTTAAATGCATGAAAGCTCTCTTTAGACCAATGTCAATATTTTTACTCTAACATTACTTTTTCAAAGAAAAATTGCTGCTATTAAACTTATAGTTAAGGAAGAAAAAAAATTCTGTAATTATTTCTGAGCATTGAATTATGCAATGAGTAAAAATACTATTCCTTTGAAATAAAATAATTTTTAGTTGCATGTTTTCTTTTGGCTATCTAAAGATATCTTTTAAAAGTTATCCAATGATTATAATGTTTAATATCTTAATAAATATCCCAATATTTCATTATAGAAAAGTATAATAAGATCTTCCTTAATTCTTCTACAATTAAAACCAAATATGTTATACAATATCATAACTCAGATTTTTTCCAACTTTTGATCAATACCATGTAATGATCAAGATCAATACCATGTAATAATAGACCTCGTAATAACCAATCATTATGTCAAATATAAATATAAAGTGAAAGTCGTTCAGTCATGTCCAGGTCTTTGCAACGCAATGGACTGTAGTCCATGAAATTCTACAGGGCAGAATACTAGAGTAGGTAGCCTTTCCCTTCTCCAGGGGATCTTCCCAACAAAGGAATCGAACCCAGGTCTCCCACATTGCAGTCAGATTCTTTACCAGCTGAGCCACCAGGGCAGCAATAATCAAGACAGTGAAGTTACAGTTCCATTCTGTCCATCTTTTCCAACTAATTTTAAATTAACTTCAGCTTTTCCTTATTATTTTTTTGTTATGAAAGTTTAACTTTATCTTCAATTCAGTTCAGTTTAGTCACTCAGTCATGTCCGGCTCTTTGCGACCCCATGAATTGCAGCATGCCAAGCCTCCCTGTCTGTCACCAACTCACAGAGCTCACTCAAACTCACGTCCATTGAGTCGGTGATGCCATCCAGCCATCTCATCCTCTGTCGTCCCCTTCTCCTGCCCCCAATCCCTCCCAGCATCAGAGTCTTTTCCAATGAGTCAACTCTTCACATGAGGTGGCCAAAGTACTGGAGTTTCAGCTTTAGCATCATTCCTTCCAAAGAACACCCAGGAGTGATCTCCTTTAAAATGGACTGGTTGGATCTCCTTGCAGTCCAAGGGACTCTCAAGAGTCTTCTCCAACACCACAGTTTAAAAGCATCAATTCTTCGGCGCTCAGCTTTCTTCACACTCCAAATCTAACATCCATACATGACCACTGGAGAAACCATAGCCTTGACTAGACGGACCTTTATTGGCAAAGTAATGTCTCTGCTTTTGAATATGATATCTAGGTTGGTCATAACTCTCCTTCCAAGGAGTAAGCGTCTTTTAATTTCATGGCTGCAATCACCATCAGCAGTGATTTTGGAGCCCTGAAAAATAAAGTCTGACACTATTTCCACTGTTTCCCCATTTCCCATGAAGTGATGGGACCAGATGCCATGATCGTAGTTCTCTGTATGTTGAGCTTTAAGCCAACTTTGTCACTCTCTTCTTTCACTTTCATCAAGAGGCTTTTTAGTTCCTCTTCACTTTCTGCCATAAGAGTGGTGTCATCTGCATATGTGAGGTTATTGATATTTCTCCCGGCAATCTTGATTCCAGCTTGTGATTCTTCCAGCCCAGCATTTCTCATGATGTACTTGGCACAAAAAAGCTGAAGTTGAGTGTTTCTATGAAGACCTACAAGACCTTTTAGAACTAACACTCCAAAAAGATGTCCTTTTTATTATAGGGGACTGGAATGCAAAAGTAGGAAGTCAAGAAACACCTGGAGTAACAGGCAAATTTGGCCTTGGAGTGCAGAATGAAGCAGGGCAAAGACTAATAGAGTTTTGCCAAGAGAACACACTGGTCATAGCAAACACCCTCTCCCAACAACACAAGAGAAGACTCTATACATGGACATCACCAGATGGTCAACACCAAATTCAGATTGATTATATTCTTTGCAGGCAAAGATGGAGAAACTCTATACAGTCAACAAAAACAAGACCAGGAGCTGACTGTGGTTCAGATCATTAACGCTTTATTGTCAAATTCATACTTAAATTCAAGAAAGTAGGGAAAACCACTGTACCATTCAGGTATGACCTAAATCAAATCCCTTATGATTATACAGTGGAAGTGAGAAATAGATTTAAGGGACTACATCTGATAGATAGAGTGCCTGATGAACTATGGTCGGAGGTTCGTAACATTGTACAGGAGACAGGGATCAAGGCCATCCCCATGGAAAAGAAATGCAGAAAAGCAAAATGGCTGTCTGGGGAGGCCTTACAAATAGCTGTGAAAAGAAGAGAAGCGAAAAGCAAAGGAGAAAAGGAAAGATATAAGCATCTGAATGCAGAGTTCCAAAGAATAGCAAGGAGAGATAAGAAAGCCTTCCTCAGCGATCAATGCAAAGAAATAGAGGAAAACAACAGAATGGGAAAGACTAGAGATCTCTTCAAGAAAATTAGAGATACCAAGGGAACATTTCATGCAAAGATGGGCTCGATAAAGGACAGAAATTGTATGGACCTAACAGAAGCAGAAGATATTAAGAAGGGGTGGCAAGAATACACAGAACTGTACAAAAAAGATCTTCACGACCAAGATAATCACGATGGTGTGATCACTGACCTAGAGCCAGACATCCTGGAATGTGAAGTCAAGTGGGCCTTAGAAAGCATCACTACGAACAAAGCTAGTGGAGGTGATGGAATTCCAGTTGAGCTATTTTTAATCCTGAAAGTTGATGCTGTGAAAGTGCCACACTCAATATGCCAGCAAATTTGGAAAACTCAGCAGTGGCCAGAGGACTGGAAAAGGTCAGTTTTCATTCCAATCCCAAAGAAAGGCAATGCCAAAGAATGCTCAAACTACTGCACAATTGCACTCATCTCACACGCTAGTAAAGTAATGCTCAAAATTCTCCAAGCCAGACTTCAGCAATATGTGAACCGTGAATGTCCAAATATTCAAGCTGGTTTTACAAAAGGCAGAAGAACCAGAGATCAAATTGCCAACATCCACTGGATCACGGAAAAAGCAAAAGAGTTCCAGAAAAACATCTATTTCTGCTTTACTGACTATGCCAAAGCCTTTGACTGTGTGGATCACAATAAACTGTGGAAAATTCTTCAAGAGATGGGAATACCAGACCACCTGACCTGCTTCTTGAGAAATTTGTATGCAGGTCAGGAAGCAACAGTTAGAACTGGACATGGAACTACAGACTGGTTCCAAATAGGAAAAGGAGTACATCAAGGCTGTATATTGTCACCCTTTATCATTAACTTATATTAAATCATTTTTCTACTCCTTAGCCATTATTGGAAAACAGTACCTTTTTTTTTTTTTTTTACAGCATTGTCATTTTATTTCTGTTAGTTTTATGTTTTTCTAAGCAGATTCAAATATTCTGACGTTCAAGCCATTCTATTTTCTCCACTACTTTTCTGAATAAATTATTTGTAGCTGCATGTCTCTTTTCCTTTTTTCTTCTTATGGCACCCCACTCCAGTACTCTTGCCTGGAAAATCCCATGGACAGAGGAGCCTGGTAGGCTGCAGTCCATGGGGTCGCTAGAGTCGGACACGACTGAGTGACTTCACTTTCACTTTCATGCATTGGAGAAGAAAATGGCAACCCACTCCAGTGTTCTTGCCTGGAGATCCCAGGAATGGGGAAGCCTGGTGGTCTTCCGTCATTGGGTCACACAGAGTCCAACACAACTGAAGCGACTTAGCAGTAGCAGTTAGGTCAATGAAATTACAAGAAAAATAGACAGGCTTTTAAATGTTCTTCCTTTAACCAATCTATCCTTACTAGTGGGTGTCTGAAGTCTGAATATTTGGTTCAGAGCTTCTGCAAATCATTGAGTAAAGCAGAGCCCAACTAACATGGCAACAGCAGGAGGGAGGCTTCCCCTCAAGAAGCATGACTCTAATTTTTCTTTCCAGGAGGCTGGTTTATTCTCATACCTTCAATTGCCTTGACCAAGCCTTCTGAGAAACTCTTTTTGTTATAGCCAAGTAGTGAATTTGGGATGACAGTCAGTTAGAAGAATACAAATGCATATATTATTTCATAATTCGGAACAAGAAGAGAAATATATGATAAAAAGAAAAATGTGTTACAAATCAACCTTAATGTCTCTATTTTAGGGAGTCTTTATTTCCTCTTATTTCACAGACATTAAAATGATTGTCTTTTAGCTATCTTACCCTGGATTTCCTACTTCACTTATTATTCCATAAAATGGTGCATTTTCTTGATCATTTTTGCATGTGATTAAGCAGGATACTTCTATATTTTACAAATATACCATACAGATCTATGTCTAACTCACAGCCTTCACAATTTAACAGCATTTACTTTCAAAACCAACTTTGGTAAAATTCCACCTTGGCAGACTTATTCCAAGTTATTTTATCAACAAGAGAATTTGTTTAGACATGTAAATGGTCTTGAAAATACTAATATAAATGTTCATTATTGTAAATTAAATGAATGAAAAAATAAACCTGGATACAAATTCTAGCCTCATCATTTAGTATTTGCATAAATTTACAAAATTATTTGACTTCCCTAAACCTAAAAGATTTCACAAAGTTCATGGTATGCCAGCTGTTGTACAGCCTTGAAAATAAAGTGTGGTAGCCCAGGAAAGAAACTTAATCAATTGAATTGAATGGTAATATGGATCTTATGTTATTGTATCTTTTCAGGGGGAGGGAGATTAAATTATATAATCTATGCATTTAGAAGAGTGTTTTGAACACAGCACTTTTCCAGTGATTAAGGGATATTAGTTTTCATAGTTTGTAACCTCTCATCTACCTTTGTTGCACAACTACTTTTCAGAATTTTAAACCATAGTATCCTATGTTTCAAAAACTCCAATTAAATCCACTATGTACTGCCATTCATTTTAATTACTCTGTGTCAGAAGTAGCATTAAAATTGGTCATATAATTTATTATAATGTCAATGTTAAAAAGACAGAAAACTACTCATTATGCAGCAGTTTGGTGGTTTGTAAAAAATATTGTACTATCATACAAGGAATAATTAACCAAATTACAATATCTGTAGATCTATGAATCTATGATTACTTATTTTAAATTCCTCTGACAATATACTTTTCCAATAACACTTTATAACTTCAAAATCCTTTGAAACAGAGTATATAAAGACACAACAGAAATCTGTTAAGCACTACTTCATTACTCTAAAATAGTTCATCATAATTAACACATAATTTCAACAATTAACTTACCCTTGCTCTACTTCAGTCTCTTCTTGAGTATTTTGTGTTGGAGATGAAATGATATGCTCCATAGAGAAAACCTTTTACTGAAGACAAATTGAATGTGAGATCAAGAGAAGACAAAAGAAGGGTCACAGTGTAACCATTAGTGTGGAATTGCCCAATGTCCTTCCTGCTCCTTAGTTGTCTTTCAAAAGTGTGAGATTGAGAGGAGGTTTGGGGATTGCCTCTGATTCGTAGTTCTTGTTCTGAATTGTCTGGAATTCTATTTGTTTTCTAGCCTGGTGCTGACATGGGGTTGATGGCTGTAAGTTTCTTGTCATTATACCCATAGGATCCTTTTCCTTATCTGCTCTTGGCAGATTGTGACCATTTAAGGAAAGACTTCTTTACCGGTTTATCAACCTTATTTTCATAGCTTCTTATTTCCCAGTGTCAAAAAGTATTATGTATGTTAAAAAAAAAAAAATAGATGTTCACTCATCCATACCAGGCAATTGTAAGTAGAATTGTATTTTAAGTGATACAGCAAACAAAATTGACCTTGGCAAGCTTCACGGCTTGTCAGAAATATGACTATTGCTTCAGTTCAAGTTATATTTACAGAATGCAAGAGCTAAGCTAAAGGAAAGTGGACTGTTTTACGAAGAAAACACAACTATTTTTAAATATCATGCCATTGTGTACTGCTCAGCAAATGACAGCCTGGTATTTTATTTGTACAAAATAACTAAAGTCCAGTATTCTATCCTGTTCTACAGAGATGATTTCCATAGTGTGGGCCCCTGACCAGCACTAGCAGCATTGCCAGGAAACTTATTGAAAATTCAAATTCTCAGGCCCCACCTCCCAGACCTACAGGGTCAGAAATTGGGGTGGGGCCCAGAATCCATTTAGTTTTAAAGAGCCCTCTTGATGATTCAGAAGCTCAATCAAGTTTGAGAACCACTAGAGTATAAGCAAGCTGTAGGCTGTAATTACAAGTGAGATGAGCTCATGTTTTTAACTGCCATTTATTTCTACAACTTTCTTGTTTATGAAATTCCTCATGTGAAGATTAATTGTCACTAAAATCAGTTTTTCAGAGAAAACTAGAATATGAAAGCTTACAAATTTAAAGCCCAACAATTCACTCTAATAAAAACCCACCAAGGTGGGGGTGTGTGTGGAAGGGTTACTGAGGTGGAAAAAAATGCATATATTAATATTAAACAGAAAAAAAAAAAAGTCTCTAAATGGAAAACTTCAAAATCAGAAAGGAAAGAACCCAGTCTCAATCCTTGCAACAATTCCTTTGAGTCACTGATAGTCACAACAATTCCAATGATATGTTACCAAACAAGGCAAGCATTCCAGACAAACATGTTAGGGATTTACCCTATGAAAACAGTAAAAACACATTTTCTGCCACTAAAAAAAAAAGAAAAAAAGCGTGTACAGAAATTTCTTGAGAAAATATTGCCAAATTGGGTAATAGCTTTATGAATAACCTGGAAAGTAGAGGGCTATATGGAACTTAATAGTCAAGAGAGAGTCAAGGAGTTGTAAAAAATGCATTTTGTCTTCAGTAATTCACATAACAGTGGTTTTATTTTAAAAGGTTTCATGCTGAAAGTAGAAAAGCTCTGAAAAGAGAAACAGTGAGAGTCCCCATTTTTAAATGAGCTGAGTAGGAGTGAAAATATTGCCAAGTGGGCTGGCTGCATCTCAGGATCGTTGTAAAAATAAGTTATGGTGAACTCAGGCCTGAGTCAAAGGCTACAGCCACAGAGGGCAGGATAATGGCTGAGTGCTGAGGGTCACATTCCATTCCCAGTGCTATGAAAATAGAAAGCAAATATGAAGAATGAAGCTTTGGTGTGCACAGAGAAAGGCAGGCATTTCAGTTACAGAATAGGACTGCTCTTTTCTCAACGGTGAAAGGATGTATAAAACAGTGTGTATTTATCTTCAAATTTATAAAACATGCATACTACTAATAACACGATGATCATATCCTTGCTCTGTGCAATTGTTTTTTTATGGAAATGAATACAAAAAGTTAGAGTGAATCACTTACAATATTAAAAATGTTATTTCCTTGTAATATGTGTTTTACAAGGCAGAAGTCCCCTTAATCTTGGATGGCCACATTTTGAAAATTAGTTTTAAATTAAAAATCAAACATAACACAACTTCCAAATCATAATCTTTAATGCATATTATAGCTTTTCAACTCCTCAAACCTCACATAAACAGTCTTTTTTCTAAATGTAGTTCATCACCAGTTGACTATCTCAAAATAGTAATGTTCATTTAATGTTTATTAGTGCTAAAACCTGTGATTTGCTATTGGCCACTGCATTTCCTTTTTATTGATAAATTTTTCCATCAGCCTTTGAGGTTAACTTTCATTGTTTTATTAGGGTAATTTATCTGGGACTCTAAATAAAAGAAAAGATGTATAGAGCTCAGTACATGAATACAAACTATCAATTACTAACTCCCTACTTTGAATTAAATCATTATAAATAATGTATACATTGGAGAATTATACATTGGAGAATAATTTTCAATACAGAGAATCTTTAAATATTGAATCTTTAATATTTTAGGACTATAAAGAAATTTTACTGAAACATGGTGTAGTGTAATTCTCATTGCATAGGTAAGGAAACTGAACTTCAATTACAGTAATTCAACTGGACCACATAGTGGCAACATTAAGAGCCAAGTGAATTTCTAGCGGATTATAAACTCTTTGAGGGAAAGGTACATTTTTTTACCCTTTAAGTATGCAGAGTGCATAATGCAAAGTCTTGAACATATTTGCTGTTATTTAGTCATTAAGTTGTGTCCAACTCTTTGTGACCACACGGACTAAAGCCTACCAGACTCCGCTGTCCATGGGATTTCCCAGGCAAGAATACTGGAATGGGTTGCTATTTCCTTCTCCAGGGGATCTTCCTGACCCAAAGAGTGAACCTGCGTCTCCTGCTTGGCAGGTGGATTCTTTACCACTGAGCCGCCTGTGAAACTCCCTTGCACATATAACTACTAGGTAATTAATGAATGAAATATACATTAAAGCTTTCTTTAGGTTGAAAACTGGGGTCTACAAAGTCAAGACAGCATCTCACTGAAGTTTAAACTTCTCAAGTGTATAGGGGTAATATTATATTGTGTCTCAGAACAAAGCACAATACCCTAGAGCATGCTGCTGCTGCTGCTAAGTCACTTCAGTCGTGTCTGACTCGGTGCGACCCCAGAGATGGCAGCCCACCAGGCTGCCCCGTCCCTGGGATTCTCCAGGCAAGAACACTGGAGTAGGTTGCCATTTCCTTCTCCAATGCATGAAAGTGGAAAGTGAAAGTGAAGTCGCTCAGTTGTGTTCAACTCTTAGCAACCCCATGGACTGCAGCCTTCCAGGCTCCTCCTTCCATGGGATTTTCCAGGCAAGAGTACTGGAGTGGGGTGCCATTGCCTTCTCTGACCCTAGAGCATAGTAAATGTTTAATAAAAGATAGCTGAGTTAGTGAATATAATTGTTTACATATTGATTGTATTAATTGATATTGAGTAAATTTCTAATTAATGAATATTGGGCTTCCCTTGTGGCTCAGCTGGTAAAGAATCCACCTGCAATGCAGGAGACCTGGGTTCGATCCCCAGGTTGGGAAGATCCTCTGGAAAAGGAAAAAGCTACCCACTCCAGTATTCTGGCCTAGAGAATTCCCTGGACTGTATAGTACATGGGGTTGCAAAGAGTCAGATATGACTATGCAACTTTCACTTTCACTTTCAATGAATATCAACATTAATTAATTGAATTAATGAATATAAACATATTATATCTAATATATCTAAAATATATCTCACTTTAAAAGAAAGCAAACTCAAAAACAGATAGCCAACTGTGATTGTTAGTTTTATGCATCAACTTGGCAAGATTGGGGGTGGTGGTTTAGTCACTAATTCATGACCAGCTGTTGCAACCCCATGGACTGTAGCCTGCCAGGCTCTTCTGTCCATGGGATTCTCCAGACAAGAATACTGGAGTGGATTGCCATTTCCTTTCCAGGGCATCTTCCCAACCCAGGGATCAAACCCAGGTCTCCTGCATTGCAGGCAGATTCTTTACCTACTGAACTACCAGTAGTTACTAATTATTTAATCAAATACTAATCTAGGCATTGCTGTGAAGGTATTTTGTAGATGTAGCTCACACCTACAATCAGTTGACTTTAAGTTAAGGAAATTGCCCTGGATAATATGAGTGGGTCTCATCCTATCAGTTGAAGACCTTAAAAGCAAAAATTGAGGTTTCTTGAAGAAGGAATTCTGCCTCAAGATTATAACCTGGAAACCCTGTCTGAGTTTCCAACCTGTCAGCCTACCCTACAGATTTCAGATTTGCCAGCCTCCACAATCACAGGATCCTAGTACTTAACATAATGAACACACATAAACAGAAAGGGGGAGAGAAAATATCTATATAACTGTATCTATATATTATCGATTCTGCTTCCTAGAGAACTCTGATTGATACACTGGAATTGTCAACTTGGAAAATATCTGGAACTTCCTGCTACCTGTTTTGTCAGAAAGTTACTGTCGTTCTTAATATTAGAGTATTTAAACTCTTATATTAGTATTTAAACCAAGACATGATCAAAAATTTTAAAATAATTTAATATTTTGCTGATCAGTTGGCCAAAATTTGTACTTTATTTATTTGGTTTCTCTTTTCTAAACAAATCATTCACTCTCCACTGGAACCTGTTAGGTAATGATTTTGAAGAAGATGTTAGGGTGTTCTATAAGCAAATGCAGTTTAAATAGTTCTACTTTGTAACCTACTTTATATTCAATTACTTGAATGTAACCACCTATTTCTCTATTGTTTGTCACATTATAAAACAATCTTTAATGGTATGTTGCACCCAAAGATTGAAATATCTTAAATTAACTGATATATGTTTTTTAAAAAATAACAAATTTGTAAAAACCAGACATCTGAACTGTTTGGTGTTTCCTTGCTGAGTGTTTTGGTAAAAGTTTAACTGAAACCATCTGTTGATGATTCATTCACTGTTGAATCATCTAAAACAAATTTTTTTTTTTTTACCAATTTGTTCCAATGTCCAAAATGCTTTCTAAACTATCTGAATTACCATTTTCCTCTATGAAAGGAAAGTCAATCAAAAAAGTAAAGAAATAAATGAATTAGTAAAGCTTTTTCTGCCATTGATATGATCATGAGAATGTCTTCATTTGTCTGTTTTTTCCCTCTGGAGTTTTATCTTTTATTTTTCCAGCCTTATTGAGGTCTAATTGACACATAACTTTGTATAAGTTTAAAGTGTGCAACTAAGTGGTTTCAGTCGTGTCTGACTCTGCAACCCTATGAGTCTGCCAGGCTCCTCTGTCCATGATATTCTCCAGTTAAGAATACTGGAGTGGGCTGTCATGCCCTGCTCCAGGGGATCTTCCCACGTAAGATCTTGTGTCTCTTATATCTCCTGCATTGGCAAGTGAGTTCTTTACCACTAGCACTGCCTGGCAAGCCCAATTTAAGGTGTACAAAGTACTGATTTTGTACACTTGATACATTTATAAATTGCAAAATGATTACCACCATCTAACTGAATGGACATGAATCTGAGCAAACTCCAGGAGACAGAGGAGAACAGGGAAGCCTGGTGTGCTGCAGTCTAGGAGGTCACAAAGAGTCGGACACAACTTAGCAACTGAGCAACAAAAATTAGCTACCTCTTCCATCCATCCTCTTCCATTCCTATCAGATAGTTAACACTTCTTTTTTTCTGAGAGAATATTAAGACCTATTCTTTTAGCAACATTCAAATATTGTTGATCTGTACAATAGATCTGTAAATATTAGGGATCTGTACATTAGATCCCCAAACTTTATCTTACAACTAGAAATGTACATCCTTTGACCAGTATCTCTCCATTTCCCCTACCCTTAACCCCTGGTTACCACCACTTTTCTCTCTGTTTCTCTGAGTTTGTCGCTTACAGATTCCACATGTAACTAATAACATATAGTACTTGTCTTTCTCTGCCTTATTTCACTTAGCCCTCAAGTTCCCAAGTTATCACAATGTCAGGATTTCCTTCTTTATAATGGCTGAATAATATTATATATATATATATATATATATATTTATCTTCTTTATTCATTTATCAGTTGATGTGGTTTTCACATCTTGGTTGTTGTGAGTAATGCTGTAATGAATATGAGAATGCAGAAAGCTCTACAAGATCCTGATTTTAATTCTTCTGGCTATATACCAGAAAGGGGCTTGGTGGATCATATGGTAGTTCTATTGCTAATTTGTTAGGAACCTTCATACTGTTTTTTTGTACTGGTTATACCAATTTACATTCCCATTAACAATGCACTTGTAGTGGTTTAGTTGCTAAGTCATGTCCAACTCTTGCAACCCCATGGACTGTAGCCCACCACACTCCTCTGTCCATGGGATTTCCAGGCAAGAATACTGGAGTGGGTTGCCATTTCCTTCTCTGAACAGAACACTATAGCTTCCTTTTTTCCACATTCATGTCAACACTTGTTATTTCTTGCCTGTTTGGTGATAGCCGTTCTAACTGATGTAAGGGGTGAGTTAGGGGAGAGATATTTCACTGTGGTTATGATTTGCATTTCCTTAACTATTAGTAATGATGAGTGATGATTAGTGATGTTGAGCACCTTTTCATATAGCTTTGGCCATTTATATGCCTTTGAAAAACTGTCTATTCAGTTCCTCTACCCCTTTCCTAATTGTGTTTGAACTTTTGCTATTGAGTTGTATGTACTCTATATATTTTCACGATGTGATCGCTGGTGCTGGCAACTCTCTGTGGCCATGGAAAAACCAGAGCTGGAGGCAACACTGGAAAGATATGATGCTTCATGGGACAAGGCAGGAAAACTAAAGCTTCAGGCACAGAGCAGGAAATAGAAGCTTCAGGAAGCAGCAATTAGGAGGTGGTAACAAAAGCAACAGATTTCAAAACTAAGGCCAGAAGCAGGGTTTTAGTAAAGCAATTGGTCAATAATTTGAAGTAGAGGACATTTATTTTTCTGTAATAAAACTAATAAAAAATCAGAATCTGCCTGCCAATGCAAGACATGGGTTCAACAGCTGGGTTGGGAAGATCCTCTGGAGGAAGAAATGGCAACCCACTTCAATATTCTTGCCTGGAAAATCCACTGGACGCAGGAGTCTGGCAGGCTACTGTCCATGAGGTTGCAAAAGAATCAGACACAACTTAGCAACTAACTAACAACAAATAGAAGCATAAACAACACCATCGACCAACTGCTTCTAATTAATATCTTTAGAACACTACACTCAACAGCAGAATATACAGTTCAGACTTTTTAAGTGCAGGTGAAACATTCACTACAGTAGACTATTTGGGGAGTTATAAAAACCATCTCAGCAAATAGAAAAGAATACCAAGTTATGTCCTTTAACTATAGAGGAATTAAACTAGACTAATAACAAAATGATAACAGAAAAGTCTTCAAATATCTGAAAATTAAACAGTAAAATTTTTTTGAAGCTTAAAACTTTTTTTATTATGTAAATTTCAGAGTATAGCGTGACAATTTGATGTCTGTATACATTAGAGAGTGGTCACCTCCACAAATCTAGTTACCATCTATCATCAAACAGTTGACCCCTTTTTCCCCATTTCATCCACTCCCTACTCCTTCCTTTCAGGTAATCACTGCTCTGATCTCTGTATCTATGACTTTGTTTTTTTTTTTTTTTTTTTTATAATTTTATTTTATTTTTAAACTTTACAATATTGTATTAGTTTTGCCAAATATCGAAATGAATCCGCCACAGGTATACCTGTGTTCCCCATCCTGAACCCTTCTCCCTCTTCCCTCCCCATACCCTCCCTCTGGGTCGTCCCAGTGCACCAGCCCCAAGCATCCAGTATCGTGCATCGAACTTGGACTGGCGACTCGTTTCATACATGATATTATACATGTTTCAATGCTATTCTCCCAAAACTCCCCATCCTCTCCCTCTCCCACAGAGTCCATAAGACTGATCTATGCATCAGTGTCTCTTTTGCTGTCTCGTACAAACAGTAAATTTTTAAATAATTTATGGGTCAAAAGGAAATCTCAAAAAAAAAAATAACTGAATGGAAACAAATACATCAAATACATAATACGTCAAAATTTGTGGCCATGGCAGTCCTTAGAGAGGAAGCACTAAAGCAATGCTAAAGCAATGGAACAGCTAACACAATGCTAAGAATGAAGTTTATAAAAAGTTCATATTAGAGCAGACATCATCTCAAGTTAATAATCTAAATTTCCACCTTGAAAAGTGAAAGTAAACATCTAAATAAACCTAAGCCAAGCAGAAGGAAACAACTAACAAAGAACAGAAAACAATGAATTGAAAACAGACTATTAGCATATACCTACATTTAGAAATGTGGTAAACAGTGAAAGACTAAGGAGTCATGAGAGTAGGAAAGAAAAAATAAAAAAGAGAGATAATTTTCTCTGGATTTTTGGGAGAACTTTCAGGAGGAATAAGCTGGTCAGTAATGTTAATACTGCAAAGTGTGTGCATGCTTAGTCACTCAATCGTGTCCAACCCTGCAACCCCTTATGGACTGTAGCCTGCCAAGTTTCTCTGTCCATGGAATTATCCAGGCAAGAATACTGGGGTGGTTTGCCATTTCATTCTCCAGGAGATCTTCCCAACCCAGAGACTGAACATACGTCTCCTGCATTGGCAAGCGGTTTCTTTATCACTGTGCCTCCTGGGAAGCCCAATACAGAAATGGATAGCAACCTTAAAGAGTTCATATTAGATTGTTGTTATTTGTAAATTAAGAGACAACGATAACTCACTCTTTTCGTAGGAGGGTCAGAATGGCCTTGTGACCTTCAGAGTGATAAAAATGCTGCAATATCTGCACTTAGGATATATATAAGGATTTATTTATGTATGAGTAAGAGGAACACTGTTTGGCAGAGAAGACCTAACTGAGGTTAGAGGCAATGGATTTTAATGAAACAAAGAAACGTGACTAAATAATTTCTCCAAAATCTAGTGCAAAATGTCCCCACCATTTTCTTGACACAAAAGGGAAAGGATTGCAACCTGACAAGGAGAGGAACTTTGGATATCAATTAATGGGTACCTGAAATTTACAACATTTCTATGACAATATTTGAGTTATAAAAGTAATAGCAGACATTTACTATTTCTGAAAATCTAACATAATGCAAAAAATTATTTTAGTATTTTTCACTCATTATAATCTGCCGTCTTAGCTCAGTTATTTTTATTTCTCTCTTGTGTTTTCCTGGACTACTTTTTCTCTCCTGTAATTTTAAATGTCTTTTTATTCCACCATTTTACTTTCTTTTTATTATATTGTGCATTCTCTCTCTCCTCATTCCTCCATCTAACTCTCCTGGAAATCTATATTTTAGCTTGTTTAAATGTCAGTATTTTCTGCACATTTTAAAAATTAATTCTCTAAGAAAAGAAATACTTATAGGGCTGAAAGTGAAAGTTTCTTAGTCCTGTCCGACTCTGCAACCCCGGGGACTGTATAGTCCATGGAATTCTCCAGGCCAGAATACTGGAGTGGGTAGCCTTTCCCTTCTGCAGGGGATCTTCCCAACCCTGGGATCAAACTCAGGTCTTCTGCATTGCAGGCAGATTCTTTACCAACTGAGCTATCAGGGAAGCCAATAGCCAAACTTATAAGGCTAAAATTTTTTAAATTAAGCAACACTCTTTAATATTATAGCAATTTAATTATACATATTAATTTTTAACCAATACTAAGATTTTCTTTAAAACCTAATTTAAAAAAAAAAAACTGAAAACATATGAGCAGGGAAAATTATCAAAATAAACAATAGTAATGTGTCCTTTTCTCCATATTTGATTATTACTTGACCTATCATTTTTATCATTTTATTCACATTCATTAAATCATAGAACTTATTAAAGAAAAGAAGCACTTCAATATAGTTTTAATTTTTGATCATAAATACTAGTAGCAAAGCAGTTAACAAAAAAAGACAAAGAAATTCAGCTTTGCATATGAGCAGAGATAATTTCTTATGCCATGAAGTTCTAGTAGATTTTCAGAATTTTAGTATTGTCTGAGACGTGATGAATCTGATGGCAATAAGAATGCATATCAGAACAATGTTAATACTTAGATTCACATTTTCAACTTAATTAAAATTCCTCCCTGTCTTTAGATTGTTTTCATTTATATCTGAAGTTAAATCCCTTTGTATCCTCTGCCCATGGGCCCAAACTGATTTATGTGACTGTACTGGTAGACAGTTCAAAAACATGCTTAGAATATTTTATTCCATTTTTGCTGTTTTGATTTAAATACATGCTTCAAACATCAAGGGTAATCACCTCCTGAGGCCTATAGGAAAACTGTACAAAGCTTTTATTCTGGTTTTCTATAATTGTTATAGTACTAGGCCCACTAGCATGCCTAGTCTGAGGACTACATTTAAAGGCATATCTAAACTGTTATGAAACAATTATAACTAGAAATGACATCAAACAAAGC
Organism: Bos indicus; assembly: GCF_029378745.1. Classification (NCBI taxonomy): domain Eukaryota; kingdom Metazoa; phylum Chordata; class Mammalia; order Artiodactyla; family Bovidae; genus Bos; species Bos indicus. The sequence continues at coordinate 20,642,624 of NC_091776.1, read as the reverse complement.
TGAAAAGCATAGTCAGTGAGCCACATTTTTCACAGTAAATGAGGGCTCAGGCTTATAAAACCTTGACAAAACTCTTGGACTTGCACTCTGAGTTTAATTGAAATGAGGATACAAATACAATATTTTAATTTGTAAATTGTATATCCAATTTGATTGGTAGCATACAAAATTACAAAAATGTTATCTTCAATTAAAAAACAAAGACTCTGAAGGGCACACAAAGGAACAGTATTAAATATTATTCTCTTCATAATTCTATGTTGTGAAGAAGACCCTTATTCGAAGTTGGATCATAATCTTTGGAATCAAGTATTTCTCCATTTTCAAAATATAATAGGAAATGTCCAAAAATTGATAAATTTCTATTTTAATGTGGAAAATTTGAGGTGTTTATTTTGCCTGTAATGGAATATAACACTTTTATATAAAACTATATTTATTGGTGGCCAATGACATTGAAGTTAGTTCTTCAGTGGACTCTAACTCTTCAATGGACTCTAACAAACAGACACAAACACACAAACACAGAACAAATGAGTAGTTTTAGAGAAATACTCCACCAATTATATACCAAATTCCCCCAAATCAACTCCTTTATTTATTTGTTAAAACTTTATAGTGTTTCTTGTGTCAAACACAATTTTAAGCATTTTATTAATACAGGCATATCTCAGGGATATTGCTGGTTCAATTCCAGACCACCACAATAAACCACATACTGCAATAAAGTGAGCCACAAAATTTTTTTTAGTCTCGTAGTGAATATAAAATTTATGTTTACACTATGTTGTAGTTTATTAAGTATGAAATAACATTGTGTCTGAAAAAACAGTGTACATACTTTAATTAAAAAACACTTTATTGCTAAAAATTGATAACCATCATCTGACAATGCAGGGTGCCACCAACCTTCAATTTTTGAAAAACATAGTATCTGCAAGACGCTATAAAGCAAAGTGCAATAAAATGAGGTATACCTGGACAAACTTATTTAATGTTCATAAAAATGCTAAAGCTATACCCTATTAGTGATACAATTTTACATATGAGGAAACTGAGATACAAAGGGGTCGTGTAACTTGCTCAAGGCATTGTGTCAGAGCCAAATTGTGAGCATCTTCTAAGATGAGATTCAAACCCAAGCACTCTGTAATTTCCTTTAGCAGAGGCTATATCAGCTACTGCTAAAAGGAAGCAAATTTAGGGTTGCAGTTCTCTACAACTTATCCACATTTATCTGTTTTGGATAATTAAACATTCTCATCAAGGTGTCTACACCTGTTTTCTTCTTTTCTCCTTCTCCCCCTCACCACTTCCTTTTCTTCCTTCTTTATTTCTTTCAAGGCTAAATGAGCATCAGGTATTTTGTCAAGTCTCTGAGGATACAAAAACAAAAAGCTCTCAAAAATGCTTAAAACAAATCCAATGCACGGATAGGCATACATAGGATACTGTGATCTGTACCTAGGTGCTCACATCATATGAAGAGGCACACAGGATGAAAATCCTTGGCCACCCTAAATATAGGATTTACTAGATATTCTGAAAGTGACAACTGAAGGGGGCTTTGTAAAACGTGGTGATAAGCAAACAGCAGGGGACTAGATAGCATAGAGCATATGATACAAAGATGAGAGAACATAAACAGTTTTGGGGACTGCAGTTCATATATTATAGAGTCAGAAAGTTAGCAGGAATTGGGACATAAAAAGGCAAATTGAGAAGGTAAGATTCCATCCTCCAGATTACACAAGACATTGAACCTTCAGTTAGGTAAGTATCTAAATTCTGTGTAGTAAAAAAACAAACAAAAAAAAATCCTAGAAAATTCACCAGTTAAATATAAGGATACTTTTAATCATTCACATGTGAAATTGCTGATAGATGACAACTTGACCAGAGCAGGAAAATGTAGAGGAGCCATATGTGAAGAAAAAATTTCCCTGGTGGCTCAGTCCGTAAAAAATTGTCCTGCCAAGCAGAAGACCCAGGTTCAGTCCCTGCATTGGGAAGATCTCCTGGAGAAGAAAATGGCAACCCACTCTAGTATTCTTGTCAGGAAAATGAACAGAGGAGCCTGGCAGGCTACAATCCATATGGTCACAAGAGGTGGACATGACTTAGAGACTAAACCACCACCACCATATGTGAAAAATAAAAAAATTGGTAACAAGTATGCTGCTGCTGCTAAGTCACTTCAGTCATGGCCGACTCTGTGTGACCCCATAGATGGCAGCCCACCAGGCTCCCCTGTCCCTGGGATTCTCCAGGCAAGAATACTGAAGTGGGTTACCATTTCCTTCTCCAATGCATGAAAGTGAAAAGTGAAAGAAGTCACTCAGTCATGTCCGACTCTTAGCAACCCCATAGACGGCAGCCCACCAGGCTCCCCCGTCCCTGGGATTCTCCAGGCAAGAACACTGGAGTGGGTTGCCATTTCCTTCTTCAATGCATGAAAGTCAAAAGTGAAAGTGAAGTCGCTCAGTCGTGTCCGACTCTTAGCGACCCCATGGACTGCAGCCTACCAGGCTCCTCCGTCCATGGGATTTTCCAGGCAAGAGTACTGGAGTGGGGTGCCATTGCCTTCTCCGGGTAACTATAGTTTAGTATATTTACATGTTTTGATAACAATGGGGCATTTGGGCAGTGATGTAGAGTGATATTTCAAATAGAAAAATAACAGATAAAGAAAAGCCTTAGACTGAAGGACTCTTGGGCATCTCCAGTTTCTGGAGAATAGTTGAAGTCATTAGAAATGATAAGAATTTTCAGAAATACTGCATATAATAGAAAGAATAAAGGAGTAAAGATCAAACTGCAGAAGGCACTGATATTTAAAGAGTGGGTTTCATGTAAGAAGCTCAGGATGGAGACTGAGAAAAAATGGGTAGATAAAAAGAAAATCAGAATAGACAAGGCCAAGAAAACCATGAGAATAGAAATTGTTTTAAGCATGGAGAGTTTAATGCTTTCAAATGATGCAGCAGTAATAAATAAGAGTGGACCATGCCAAGTGAGTGGCTTCCCTAGTAGCACTAATGGTAAAGAAACTGCCTGTCTAAGTAGGAGACATAAGAGACATGAGTTTGACCCCTGGGTTGGGGAGATGCTCTGGAGAAGGAAATGGCAACCCACTCCAGTATTCTTGCCTGGAAAATCCCATGAACAGAGGAGCCTGGCAAGTTACAGTCCAGGGTCACAGACTTGGACATGAATCAAGTGACTTAGTGCACACTCACATGCTCAGTGAATTTGGCAACAAAGATGTAATAAGCAACAGAAGCACAGATAGTTTTGGTAAATTGTTGGAGTGAAAGGTATTGTAGCAGTGTGAATACTGAATGAGTAAAGAAGAATAGGAAAAGCAAATATATTCTATTTTTTCAAAAAGGTTTAGCCACACAGTTCCTTGGCTTCCTTATTCCCATAAAATTTCTCCTTCATTCATGTCCATTCTTTCCCAAAGTATCCCAGCCACAACTGAAACTCACCATGCAGGGAAATTTCTTCACACCCCAACCATGGTGTACTTGTACCCACAAGCATTCTCATACACTTTCTTTTTTTTTTTTTTTTTATATATTTCAGTCATTCACTTTCATTTTCTTTTCTTTTTTTTTTTAATTTTTTTTTTTTTTTAATTTCAGGTATACACGTGCTCCCCATCCTGAGCATCCCCATCTCATACACTTTCTAAGCCTTCCACTCTTGCTCTCACTGCTTCGCAACTCTATAATGACCATTCTCTGTAAACTCATAATCTCTCTGTATAACTTAACACAATCAGCCTATTAAATGACTCCCTTAAGTGCCATAGAATCTTTTCTTCTGTGAATTAGTCAAGCTCTTGGGGCTAAAAGTGACAAAAATCCAACTCCAACTAGATTCAGTATAAAAGAAAATTTATTGACCAATGTACCTGAAAAGCCTATGAGCACACCAGAGTTAGGCAGCTAGACTCAGGTAATCAAACCTTACAATCATGAACACATTTCTCCATTTCTTGGCTCTGCTTCCTTCTGTGTCACAGTAATTCTCAGGCATATGTTTTTAATATGTTGGTTAGGAGGAAGATTCCCAGAAGCTCCAGACCTACATACTTGTCATGGCTTGTGTGATACTGTGATTTATAAAAAGAAATATATGTTTGGTCTTTGTCCACTACTCCTGCACAGAGCTCCTAAAGCCTGTGAAAATGAATAAAGGGAAATTCATTGAAACTCTGAAGGGGAGAGCTCACTCGGATGACACTCACCTCAGCTTATAGACCCCAAGAGGAAGAAAGATTTTCGGATCCAACAACAATAGACTGGCCCTGGTCTCCATCCAGACAGACACATCCACCACAGCACTCCCTAATTTCCTCCTTTCGTCTAGAAAAGCAAGCCCTTCTCCTCTGTTCTCTGGATTTGCCTATGGTTCCTCGTAGCTTGATTGCCCTGAATTTCAATTCTGTTTTTCCCAAATAAACTCATTTTGGTGGTAAAATAATGGGTTCTTTTGTCTTTCAGAGGTCAACAAACTTTGGGATTTTCCTAAGCAGGAGTGCATGCTCAGTCACTTCAGTCATGTCCGACTCTATGACCCCATTAATTTTAGCCCTCCAGATTCCTCTGTCCATGAAATTCTCCAGGCAAGTATACTGAAGTGGGTAATCATTCCTTTCTCCAGGGCATCTTCCTGACCCGGGGATCAATCCTGGGTCTCCCGCATTACAGGCAGATTCTTTACTGCCTGAGCCACCAGGGAAATCCTGAAGCAAGGATAGAGAGCAATAAAGCTATCTTTTTGCTATGTTAATGAAGTGATTTTTGGAAAGGCCCTAAGGACAGGGCATGGTTGCCAAGAAACCAACCCTGTGATTAGAGAACCAGAGCTTTCCATTGCACCGTGTGACCTTCCAGGAGGACTGAGGGGCTGGAGGTTGAATTCAATCATTGATGGCCAATAATTTTTATCAATTATGCCTATGTAAGGAAGTCTCTATTTAAAATTTCAAAAGGACAGGATTTGGAGAGCCTCTGGGTTGAGAAACTTGTGAAGATTCAGGGAGAGTGCCAGGGGCTTCATAGAAGTTCCACATCTTTTCCCTATACCATGCCAATTCATCTTTTCCATTTTTGTTATATCCTTTTATTATAAACAGATAGACTAGTAAGTAAAATGTTTCTCTGAGTTCTGTGAGCCACTCTAGCAAATTAGTTGAACCTGAGGAAGCCATCCTTAGAACCTTCAGTCTAAAACCAGTCAGTCAGCAGCACACATCTGCGTTTGTGATTGATATCTGAAGTTGAGGAGTGGTATAGTCTTGTAGGACTGAACCCTTAACCTATGGTCTGATGCTATCTCCCAATAGATAGTGTCAGAATTGAAATAAGTTAAATTATGTGCCTGCAGTGCAGGAGACTGGTGTTCAATTCTTCAGTCAGGAAGATCCCCTGAAGAAGGGTATGGCTGCCTCCTAAATCTCCTTACCTGGAGATTTCCATGGACAGAGGAGCCTGGCAGGCTGCAATCCGTGGGGTCACAAAGAGTCAGACACGACTTAGCAAAATCTAGTTTTGCAGAGAATTGCTTGGTGGTATTGGGAAAACCTCACACACATTGGCATTGTGATCAGAATTGTAGCTTGCAGTTCAGTGGGCTGGGAACTTTTTATTTTGATTCCGATGGGCCCACTAACCTATCCTTAAATTTGAGGAAAAGGATCAATCCCTGTATAAAGCACATAGGATGAGAATGGGGGGAAATGGCATCTGAAGGAAACACATTGTTTTAAAAACAAAAGACGGAGGGATACTACCTGGCAAACAAAACTAAGGTCCACAGCAAAACATTATCCTTACTTGCCTTTTGAATACCTAAAACTTATTTCTTCATTTCTCCATTATGGTATATTGGACTCATGGGTTTGAATCAGGTATACCCTACAAGGATTAACTTGACAACCAATGTTCTGTCAGACAGTCTGCCATAAAATGTGTTAGCCTCATGTAAATCTCCATGGAAACCCACTAGGGCCTAGTGCTTAAGGTGGTTGTTCAGGGTCCCCCAAATTCATGATCATGCCCGGAATCATGGCTGGCCTATGAGACATTCTGCCCCTACCATGCCATATTGTAAAGCTGCAACTGCAAGGCTTGGAATAAGCTCCCTAATCACACTAAGGAATGAGATGGTTCTCTTACACACAATTTGTAACCACAAATCCTGAATGGACAAAAGAGGGCTGGAGCAAAAGTTCTGTCAAGGCCTGCTGCTACAGTAACCTGACTGGTGACCAAGCTATGGGAGGAGCTGGTGTTTCTTTAATCGGGCAGTCTACAAAATCCAGAACACATGGTCATGTTTCCTCTTCCAGAGTCTGAGCCATGTCTGCTAGACCTCATTCTTCAGGCCTAGAATGGACAACAGGCAGTGAAGGACCCACACCCCAGATACTAAACTCTGTTCTGACTCTTCTTTGAGAAACTTTGCTCCTGCAAACCTACTTTGTGTGTGGTCCTGCATTTACCTTTGTCCTATGGCAAAATATAGAGCTGGACTATAAATAAATCTGAGCCCCGAAGAATTGCTGCTTTTGAACTGTGGTGTTGGAGGAGACTCTTGAGAGTCCCTTGGACTGCAAGGAGATCCAACCAGTCCCTCCTAAAGGAAATCAGTCCTGGGTATTCATTGGAAGAACTAATGTTGAAGCTGAAACTCCAATACTTTGGCCACCTGATGCAAAGAGCTGACTCATTTGAAAAGACCTTGATGCTGGGAAAGATTGAGGGCAGGAGGAGAAGGGGATGACAGAGGATGAGATGGTTGGATGGCATCATTGACTCGATGGACATGGATTTGGGTGAACTATGGGAGTTGGTGAAGGACAGGAAGACCTGACATGCTGCGGTTCATGGGGTGACAAAGGGTTGGACACGACTGAGCGACTGAACTGAACTGAACTGAAAATATCTATTTCACATCAAAGTCGCTGTTTTTTTTTTAGAATAATTACTTACCCAAATGGATCTTTGATTTTGAAGGAAAAGGACATTTTATAATAGCTTAACCATTCAGTTCCTTGTGTATTCTAAAATTTCCTGAATTTACTTACATTCAGTTGACTTTCCAAGATCTTAGATGAAGCAATCTGCTTTTCCCTTTCCACTTAGACTCTTGATCTTATATTTGCTACAGTAAAAAAAAAAAACTTTCTACAAGTTTTCTTTTTTGTTTACAACATATGTTACTAATGATTAATAGTATAACACTCAGAAAAAGGCAGAAAATTTAAACAATGCCATGAATTAGCTAGTGTAAAAACCAAATAACTAAAACAAAGGTCAAAAGTTATAACATTACCATAAACCAAAATACCTTCCCCAATTTCTTTCCCTAGTCGTTGGACTGTCCTACCATGCCACACTGGAAAATTTCTTCCATTTTACAGGAATCATTTCCTTGTTTTTTCGGTATGTTTTGTTGTTAGTGGTTTTGCCACCAAATTAAGCAGACCCAAACACTCTGTTTAATTTTCAGCTCTTATTTTATTGTCATTGTTTGATGATGTTGTTGTTCTTCATAGAAATTGAATAATAAAATATTTCTTTGGGGGCTTGATTTTCTCAACATCTTATCTAATACTTAATTCTTTTGAAAATCACTAATTTTTCCTTTTTATTTCTTTATTAAAATATAGTTTCATACAATATTATATTAGTTTCAGTTTTACAACATACTGATTCTACATTTATATGTACTGTGAATTGATCCCCATGGTAAGTCTAATAATCATCTGTCACCATACAAACGTATTGCATATGATTGACTGGTGTTGGAGAAGGCTCTTGAGAGTCCCTTGGACTGCAAGAAGATCCAACCAGCCCATCCTAAAGGAGATCAGTCCTGGGTGTTCATTGGAAGGACTGAAGTTGAAGCTGAAACTCCAATACTTTGGCCACCTGATGCAAAGAGCTGACTCATTAGAAAAGACCCTGATGCTGGGAAATATTGAAGGCAGGAAGAGAAGGGTGATGAGAGGATGAGATGGTTGGATGGCATCACTGACTCAATGGACATGAGTTTGGGTAAACTCTGGGAGTTGGTGATGGACAGGGAGGCCTGGAGTGCTGCGGATCACGGGGTCGCAAAGAGTCGGACATGACTGAGAGACTGAACTGAACTGAACTGAACTGACTGTATTCTACATGCTTAAGATTAGGTATCTGGGACTTACTCCTTATTTTATAACTTGAAGTTTGTACTTAATAATCACCTTTACCTGATTTTCCCAACCTTCTCAGTTGCCTCCTCTCTGGTGCCTACCACTTTGTCCTTAGTATCTGAGTCAGTTTCTATTTTGTTTTGTTTGTTCATTTGTTCTGTTATTTTAGTTTGCACAAATAAATATAACCATATAGTATTTATCTTTCTCTGTTAGACTTAGTTCACTTAGGCTAATACCCTCTAAGTCCTTCCATGTTGTACCAAATATATATAGACACACATACCCACACCTCCTTAATCCATTCATCTATCAATGGACACATAAGTTGCTTCCATATCTCGGCTACTGTAAATAATGCACCTATGAATACTAGGTGCATATATCTTCTCATATTACTCTTTTCATTTTCTTTAAGTAAATACCCAGAAATGGAGTACTGAGTTGTATGGTTGTTCTTATGTTTAATTTTTGGGAAACTCTCATACTGTTTTCCATACTGGCTGCATCACTTTACATTCCAATCAGAAGTGTCCTTGGATTCCCTTTCCTCCACATCATCCCCAGCATTCGTTATTTATAAATGTTTAATGATGGCCCTTGCAACCAGAGAGAGGTAATACCGTCTGGTAGTTTTGATTTGCTTTTCTCTAATAGTTAATGATGTTGAGCATCTTTTATCTACCTGTTGGCTATCTGTATATCTTCTTTGGAAAAATCTCTTCAGGTCCTCTGCCCATTTAATAATCAGATCCGCCACCCGCCCCCCCATATTGAGTTGTGTGAGTTTTTTACATATTTTGGATATTAACTTTTTATCAGATGTATCATTTGCACTATCCAGTGTTTCCATCCTTGGAGAAAGTTACACCAAATTCCTGCCCCTCTGGCATACACTCTAAAATAAGTCAACAAATCTCCTTTTAATATGACCCAAGCACTTTAAAGCTGATGCCTCTATTCTGGGACTCAAAATGAGTTCATATGCAGGTTCAAAGTCTTATTTTCCCATAGCCCTCTGACTCTCCTGATGTAAACCCCACCTGTTTTCAAAGCCAGGCATTAGGTGGGCTCATCTTTCTTGGTGCATGTCCCCCAGGCTGAGGAGCCTGATGTGAGTCTCAGACCCCTCATTCCTCAGGGGAGGAACTCCACAATTGTGATGTGCCTCCTATTTGTGGGTTGTTGGATCAAGAGTGTGGATTCTGACCAGACAGTGTCTCTGATCCTCTTGCCTATTTTATTATAGCCTGTCCTTACTTGTAGAAAAGCTATTCTACCAGTCTTCAGGGTGTTCTCATAGATAGTTTTTCTATATTAGAGATAGTTTTGATGGGCGAAGGTGTGGACAGGATCCTCCTGTTCCATCATCTTGACCTGGACCTCTCAACATCTTTTTAAGATGCATCCATGTAGTTGGAAGTATCTGTATTTAATTTACTTTCATTTCACTTTTGTATAGTAAGCTAAGGGTAATGCCAACACCAATGATTCCAATGATGCCAATGCTACCAATGCTACATTCTTGCATGTATTTCTTAGGGCACAAGTATGTGCATTCTGTGGGACATAAACCTAGGGATGAAATGACCAGGCCTATCATCAACCCTAGTAGATAATGCAAAATAGTTTTCCAAAATGATTGCAGCTGTTTTCATTCCCACTTGCAGGGTATTAGACTTTCTGTTACTGCACTTGTCTAATTAAAGTATTAAGTATTAGACTTTCTTGTCACTGGCATTGTCAATTATTTTTTTTTAATTTATTCTTTCAGGTGGTTGTCTAGTGATAGTATACTGTGGTTTCATATTGAATTGTTTTGACTTTCATTCAAGTTACAATCTGTTCATTATATTTATTAGGCATTTGGCAATCCTATTATGGAGTTGTCTGTATTTTTTCTTATTGACAAAAATTTCTTGTTTCAGATTGATCATTTTGTTAGTTATATGTGTTACAAATATTTTAACCCTACCTGCAGCTTCCTTTACATTCTTTTAATGGTCATTTTAATGTTTTGCTAATCAATTTTGATTAAAAAATGCTTAGATTAAGAGTAGTATAAACCCAAGGAAAATGCAAAATATTTTAAATACCAATTAACTAATACATAAAACCATAGAAATTAATCACTCTCTAGGAGACACAATATTTGAATATAAATATTTTTAGTTAAGTATAAACACATAAACACAAATCATCAAAGTTCGTCAATTAATCAAATTGTTTTATCAATTTTGTGGTCAAGAAATAAGTATTATTAGCAAAACAGAAGTCTCTCTTGTTCTCTCCTAATTACTGGCCATTCTTCATTCAGAGTCATTTCCGCTCTGACTTCTAAACCAAAGTCTAGTTTTGGGAGTTTTTGGGTTCTATTTACATAGACTTGTTCCTATGCGTATTTCTTTCTCTCTCAATTTTATATTTGTCAGAGTCATCCACGTTAATACATATAACAATAGTGCCTTATTTTGTTGCTCTATATTGTTTCATTGTATGAATATGCATCATGCTTTATTTACTCTTTCTAGCTTGCTGTACATGAAAGTCATCTCCAGTTTTGAGTATTAAAAAAACAAAATTCAACTGAGAAAATTCGAACGTCTGTTTTCATTTTCAGTGATTTATGAATTAATAAATAGAGGCATCTTATGTAGACAGTAGAAAAACACTCTAGAAGGCTGAAGGAAAGGAGAAACTTCTAAATAGCAGAAAAGACATAGAACAAAGAAGTCATAAATGAAAGAAAAGATTATTTCAGGCAAGATCACATTCTATTGCCAAAAAGTAAGGATCCATCAGGCAGCTTGTCTCCCTAATTCTGGCCAAGAAATTCCAGACTTACAGGCTAAGATTATGTTCCTAGGAGAACTTGAAACTGCAATAGATTAGGTGTTAAGTCCTGGTTTGCTGACATGGGGCTTAGCAAAAGTGACTTTATTTTGGAGCTGTTGTCTATTTTTCAGCAAGGAACATTCCAAATAACACTGCTATGAGCATTTATGTATATCACCTACACACAAAATTCTGTTGCATCTACAATAAATAGGAAAAGGAGTACGTCAAGGCTATATATTGTCACCCTACTTATTTAACTTATATGCAGACTACATCATGAGAAATGTTGGGCTGGAAGAAGCACAAGCTGGAATCAAGATTGCCAGGAGAAATACCAATAACCTCAGATATGCAGATGACATCACCCTTATGGCAGAAAGTGAAGAGGAACTCAAAAGCCTCTTGATGAAAGTGAAAGTGGAGAGTGAAAAAGTTGACTTAAAGCTCAACATTCAAAAAACTAAGATCATGGCATCTGGTCCCATCACTTCATGGGAAATAGATGGGGAAACAGTGGAAACAGTGTCAGAATTTATTTTTCTGGGCTCCAAAATCACTGCAGATGGTGACTGCAGCCATGAAATTAAAAGACGCTTACTCCTTGGAAGGAAAGTTATGACCAACATAGACAGCATATTGAAAAGCAGAGACATTACTTTGCCAACAAAGATCCGTCTAGTCAAGGCTATGGTTTTTCCAGTGGTTATGTATGGATGTGAGAGTTGGACTGTGAAGAAGGCTGAGTGCCGAAGAATTGATGCTTTTGAACTGTGGTGTTGGAGAAGACTCTTGAGAGTCCCTTGGACTGCAAGGAGATCCAACCAGTCCATTCTGAAGGAGATCAGCCCTGGGTGTTCTTTGGAAGGAATGATGCTAAAGCTGCAACTCCAGTACTTTGGCCACCTCATGCAAAGAGTTGACTCATTAGAAAAGACTCTGATGCTGGGAGGTATTGGGGGCAGGAGGAGAAGGGGACGACAGAGGATGAGATGGCTGGATGGCATCACTGACTCAATGGATGTGAGTCTGAGTGAACTCCGGGAATTGGTGATGGACAGGGAGGCCTGGCGTGCTGCAATTTATGGGGTCACAAAGAGTCGGACATGACTGAGCGACTGAACTGAACTGAACTGAAGGGGTACAACTTGCAGGTCTAAGGTATACATATTCTAACTTTTGCTAAAATGCCAGTCAGATTCCCCAAATTATTTTATCAGTATACATTTTATTTAGCATTGTTTGAGTTTTATGTGCATCACATTCTCATCAATACTAGGTATAATCAATTTAATCATTTTCGCTAGTCTTATTGGAATGTAGGAATATCTATTTCTGATTTTAGTTTTCATTTATCAGATAAGATTAAATATTAATGTATTTTTATAAATATGTTGACCATTTGGATATTCTCTTTTCTTAAAGTAAATGTTCAGTTTATTTGTCCATTTTTCTACATTTTTATTGATTTGTAAGAGTTATCTATATGCATCTGAATATGAAGTCTTTTAATTCATTAAAAACTTCAATTTTTATTTGGAGGTGGGACAAAGAAATCTTCTTATACATTCTTAATTTTCTTCATTTTCACTCTTAATAATGGCTTTTAATGAAAATAAGTCCTGAAATTTTATATGGTTCAATTCATTAATCATTTACTTTATGTTTTGTGCCTTATGTATATTTGTCTTAGTAAACTTTTTAAACTATAATTGTCTGATGATATACTCTTGTATTACCTTCCAGGGACATTTTGCTTTACCTTTTTGTATGTAGATATTCAAATGCCTGGAATTGATTTTTATGTATAGTGCAAGGTAGGGATCAAGTCCTTTTTTTTTTTTCTAAATGTATATTGAACTGATTCATTACTATTCAATAAAAATAGTGTAACCTTATTGCTTTTACAGTATCATTTTTGGTATAAATCAATCATCTATTTGAATTCTGGCTTCTACTGTTCATGTTGAAAAATCAAGTAATAGTCTAATTATTGAAAGTGGGCTAACAAATATATTTTTCACTCTCATGCTTTAAAAGTATATCTCTGTCTTTAATGTTCACTTGTATTACTATAATGTGTGTGTACAGATTTTAAAAGAAAAATTGTCCTGCTGTGATTTTGCATCTTTCTTCATAATTTGGAAATTTGAGCCATTATTTTTTTCAGATATTGTTTCTTCCTCATTCATTATTTTTTCTCTCTGGGCTTTATTCTAAATATCTTGTTTTGATATAACTTCCAGTTCATTGATTCTTTCTTCAGTCATTTCTCATTTGCTGTTTAGTGTAATCATTTAATTTCAATACATCATTTTATTTCTATTTCAAACATTTCCTTTTCTAATCAATATTTCATGCCCTCTATGTATTTCCATTTTTAAATAAAGTTTTTGTTATGCTTTTTATCCCCTTGAAGAATACAAGCTTGATTATTTAAAAGTCTCATAGAAAATTCTAGTATCTCAGGCCCTTGATTTTAATTTCTATTGTTTCTGGTGGTTCTCCCCACGTATACTCCCTTTTTCATGTACCTAGTTGTTTTATATAGTGTGCCAGGGTTTTTATTTGAAAGCTTGTTAAAGTATTTCAGATTTAGGATAATCTCATCTTCCTCCAGAAAGAACTGCTTTTGGTAAATTCATGGATCAGCCTTCTCCAGTTTTAGGGTGGAGATCTTAACCATCTCAAACCAAAGCAAAAAAGAATTTCGACACCTGTTTTCTCTGTTCACTCCTTGGGTATGCCCTGATCTTCAACCTTGGTCAAATTAGACCTGAGATACTTTCAAAGTTTCTCCTTAGTCTTTCAGCCTCTTCTCTGTTTCTCCTGGTATTAGCTAATACCATCAAGTGAAAAGTGGCTCCAGATAAGTAGTTCTAATTTCTCTTGATTGTTTCTTCTCCATGATTTTTATCAGGTAGTTCCTCGTTGGTTTATTGGATCCTCGATGCTTTGATTAAAGTAAAACCACAAATATTTTCATGATTTTTTATTTACTTATCGAGAAACATTCAACTTAGTTTCCAAATCTGTCATTACTTTGAAATAAAGAAGCTTTTCTCTGGTCATGTTTTGTGTGGGTTGTTTTTTTTTTTTTTTTTGGTGATTAGAAAAAAAAAAAAAAAAGAATCCCTCTTCATGAATTGTTTTATTCTTCCTAGTGAAATATTAGATATTCTAAAACTAAAAAAATTCTCCCAAATTAACTTACCTTCTTAAAATAATAGTGCTAAACTTTAAAAACTTAAGAGTGTATTTTAAAAATATACTCTTAATCACCAGTTTCTTATGAAACATTTACTTTCCTAAATCTTATAATATTGATTTTTATCTGTATACATTCAGCAAGTATTTTATTGAGTACCTAACATTTAGCCATTCCACATGAATTGGTCACTTGTAAATAACTGAATTTCTACACGTAACTGGTAACTCAAGATCCATTAAAAACATGAAACTCCAGTAAAACCTGCTCAATCTTACGTACTGACTTATCTACAGTTTTGACCATTTGGGTAACTTTTTTCTATTTAATTTGCAGTATGTGAATAATTACCTTTGTTTAATTTTCTCTCTTCCTTGATTCTTTTTCTCTTGCTGCATTTTCTAAAGCTTTATTTATGGTCCACTTATGTGTCTTCTTTGTAGTTCTGAAGTGAACATTATTACTAGTTGATTTTGGAAGAAATCTGGTTCCTTCCATAATGCCCTGAAAAAGTTGTTTGTTTTTTTTTTTTTATGACAGGTATCAATGAAACACCTTCATAGCACTTTTCAGCTATGCCTATCCAACACAAGCCATTGGTTTATGCTTACTGCCTGAAATAATCAAGACTCTTGAGTGTTCTGTTGTAACTGGGGGGGGACAATTTTTTGAGGTAACAGTTACTTTCTGATGAATTCTAAGATGGAAATCACTTTGTCATATTTTCTGCATTACCTTCTCCAAGAAACAGAAAGGAATTGTCTTAGCCATCCCATGCACAGACATATATAGATCTATAATTTCCAAATCTGATTGGTTTTTAGAATAGTTTTCTAAGAATACATAACTTCATGATGCAACTTAGGCCTGCTGCTGCAGCTGCTGCTAAGTTGCTTCAGTTGTGTCCGACTCTGTGCGACCCCATAGATGGCAGCCCACCAGGCTCCCCCATCCCTGAGATTCTCCAGGCAAGAACACTGGAGTGGGTTGCCATTTCCTTCTCTAATGCATGAAAGTGAAAAGTGAAAGTGAAGTTGCTCAGTCGTGTCCGACTCCTAGCGACCCCATGGACTGCAGCCCACCAGCCCCCTCCGTCCATGGGATTTTCCAGGCAACAGTACTGGAGTGGGTTGCCATTGCCTTCTCTGAACTTAGGCCTATTAAAGCAGAACTCCTGAGGACAGAACCTAATAACTTCTTGTTATAGTTTTGTTTGCCATATGATCTCATTTAATAACTGTGATAATCAGCCAGTATTTAGATCTGCTGTGATAGACTGCTTATACCTCTCACATCAGTTCAGTTCAGTCGCTCAGTCACGTCCAACTCTTTGTGAACCCATGGACTGCAGCACGCCAGGCCTCCCTGTCCATCACCAACTCCTGGAGTTTACTCAAACTCATGTCCATTGAGTCCGTAATGCCATCCAACCATCTCATCCTTTGTCGTCCCCTTCTCCTCCTGCCTTCAATCTTTCCCAGCATCAGAGTCTTTTCAAATGAGTCACCTCTTCACATCAGGTGGCCAAAGTATTGGAATTTCAGCTTCAACATCAGTCCTTCCAATGAATATTCAGGACTGATTCCCTTTAGGATGGATTGGTTGGATGTCCTTGCAGTCCAAGGAACTCTCAAGAGTCTTCTCCAACACCACAGTTCAAAAGCATCAATTCTTCGCCGCTCAGCTTTCTTCACAGTCCAACTCTCACGTCCATTCATGACTACTGGAAAAACCATAGCTTTGACTAGACAGACGTTTCCTGGCAAAAGTAATGTCTCTACTTTTTAATATGCTGTCTAGGTTGGTCATAACTGTTCTTCCAAGAAGCAAGTGTCTTTTAATTCCATGGCTGCAATCACCATCTGCAGTGATTTTGGAGCCCCCAAAAATGAAGTCTGCCACTGTTTCCACTGTTTATCCATCTATTTCCCATGAAGTGATGGGACCAGATGCCATGATCTTAGTTTTCTGAATGTTTTTTAAGCCAACTTTTTCACTCTCTTCTTTCACTTTCATCAAGAAGCTCTTTAGTTCTTCGCTTTCTGCCATAATGGTGGTGTCATCTGCATATCTGAGATTATTGATATTTCTCCTGGCAATCTTGATTTCAGCTTGTGCTTCATCCAGCTCAGTGTTTCTCATGATGTACTCTGCGTATAAATAAGCATGGTGACAATATACAGCCTTGACGTTCTCCTTTTCCTATTTGGAACCAGTCTGTTGTTCCATGTCCAGTTCTAACTGTTGCTTCCTGACCTGCATACAGATTTCTCAAGAGGCAGGTCAAGAAATCTGGGATTCTCTTCTCTTTCAGAATTTTCCAGAGTTTGTTGCGGTCCACACAGTCAAAGGCTTTGGCATAGTCAATAAAGCAGAAGTAGATATTTTTCTGGAACTCTCTTGCTTTTTCAATGACCCAACAGATGTTGGCAATTTGATCTCTGGTTCCTCTGCCTTTTCTAAATCCAGCTTGAACATCTGAAAATTCACACTTCAGGTACTGTTGAAACCTCTCACATCAAATTTAGCCAAAAAGCTGAACACTTTAGTTTTCCTTATCTCTTGCCACATCCTGATATGTCTACTTAAATCCACATTTTTACTAATTATTTTACAATTCCTAGCCACCTGGGACGGTAATACCAAGCCCATTGTTGACTTTTTTCTCTTCTGATTTTGCCCCTCCAATTTTCACTCAGTCTCCAAGACATACTCATTTTATTTCCACAATATTTCTCTCATCTGTTTTCTCTTTTATGTTTCCAGTATACCTACTCTAATTCAACTTCCATTTCTCTTGCTAAGACTTTTTAAATAGCCTATTTTCCCTGACTACACTATAGTGGTCAGCACTATGTAATCCATCCTATACCCTAGTCTCAAAAATCATAGCTTAACCTTAATGTGGCTTTTTCAAACATTTTTAATAACTTTATTTTCTACAATGTTATTTGAATATTCATAGGCTGGCATTCAATACCTACTATTCAGTTCAGTTCAGTTCAGTTCAGTTCATTCGCTCAGTCGTGTCCAACTCTTTGCGACCCCATGAATCGCAGCATGCCAGGCCTCCCTGTCCATCACCAGCTCCCGGAGTTCACTCAGACTCACATCCATCGAGTCAGTGATGCCATCCAGCCATCTCATCCTCTGTCGTCCCCTTCTCCTCCTGCCCCCAATCCCTCCCAGCATCAGAGTCTTTTCCAATGAGTCAACTCTTTGCATGAGGTGGCCAAAGTACTGGAGTTGCAGCTTTAGCATCATTCCTTCCAAAGAACACCCAGGGCTGATCTCCTTCAGAATGGACTGTTTGGATCTCCTTGCAGTCCAACGGACTCTCAGGAGTCTTCTCCAACACCACAGTTCAAAAGCATCAATTCTTCGGCGCTCAGCCTTCTTCACAGTCCAACTCTCACATCCATACATGACCACAGGAAAAACCATAGCCTTGACTAGATGGACCTTTGTTGCAAAGTAATGTCTCTGCTTTTGAATATGCTATCTAGGTTGGTCATAACTTTCCTTCCAAGGAGTAAGCGTCTTTTAATTTCATGGCTGCAGTCATGGTAATTGGTAAACATCTGAGGAAAGAGTCACCAAAAATGGACCACCTGACAAAATACTCTAAATACTCTAAAATAGAACAAAAGTCTTATTGGATAGTCTGAAGACATTGAGAATTAGATTTTGCCAATGAGTGCTAATTTCTTTTTTCTCTAAGATGAAACAACAGCTTCCCTGCATAATAAGTCTTTTGACCAGGATATAGTTCATATCTTTTTATTCTTCTTTCTTTTGAGACAACAGTCTTTACATGTATTTACTCTCACATCTATAGTAATAGCTAACTGGAGGAGCTTTCTCTATCTTTTCCACCTACCTTTCTCTACTCAACTAATCTATCACATTCCTATTTTTCAAATGTGTCTTGAGTACATTATCATCACTTTACCTGTCATGACACTAATTAAGTCTGCCATCATAGAGAATCTCTACTACTGAAATTATCTGTAAAGTGTTCTCAATGGCTTCATGTCTTCCCTTCTTACATATGGTCACAGGGTTCTGTTCAGTTCAGTCGCTCAGTCATGTCTGACTCTTTGCAACCCCATGAATCACAGTATGCCAGGCCTCCCTGTCCATCACCAACTCCCGGAGTTCACTCAAACTCATGTCCATCGAGTCAGTGATGCCATCTAGCCATCTCATCCTCTGTCATCCCCTTCTCCTTCTGCCCCCAATCCCACCCAGTATCAGGGTCTTTTAAAATGAATCAGCTCTTCACATCAGGTGACCAAAGGATTGGAGTTTCAGCTTTAGCATCAGTCCTTCCAATGAACACCCAAGACTGATCTCATTTAGGATGGACTGGTTGGACCTCCTTGCAGTCCAAGGGACTCTCAAGAGTCTTCTCCAACACCACAGTTCAAAAGCATCAATTCTCTGGCACTCAGCTTTCTTCACAGTCCAACTCTCACATCCATATACGACCACTGGAAAAACCATAGCCTTGACTAGATGGACCTTGCTTGGCAAAGTCATGTCTCTGCTTTTCAATATGCTATCTAGGTTGGTCATAACTTTCCTTCCAAGGAGTAAGCGTCTTTTAATTTCATGGCTGCAATCACCATCTGCAGTGATTTTGGAGCCCACAAAAATAAAGTCTGACACTGTTTCCACTGTTTCCCACCTATTTCCCATGAAGTGATGGGACCAGATGCCATGATCTTTGTTTTCTGAATGTTGAGCTTTAAGCCAACATTTTCACTCTCCTCTTGCACTTTCATCAAGAGGCTTTTTAGTTCCTCTTCATTTTCTGCCATAAGGGTGATGTCATCTGCATATGTGAGGTTATTGATATTTCTCCCGGCAATCTTGATTCCAGCTTGTGCTTCTTCCAGTCCAGCGTTTCTCATGATGCACTCTACTTAGTGACTAAACAACAACAACAGCAGTCAAACGTAGTTCTACTACACTCAGTTTCCACTGTGGTTCATTCATAACATAATGAAAAAATTAAATAGTGCTTAAATTAAAAGATGAACCAAAAGTGTTCTCTACACTTAAATATCTTAATTATAAATCTTAATAATAGGAATATAAAGAGAATTAATTTACAATATGGTAAACTGCTCTCAAATTCTTTAACTCTCTGTAGGAGCTTCTGTGCATGCTAAGTAAGCATTCTTTATTTTTTTCTACTTAGAGCATCCCTACCTCTGTTCAAAAGATCAAAAAAGACTGCTTACCTAACTATCAGTTAAGAATTGCAGAAATTACAGATGTATAACATAAATATAGCAAGAAATTTGTTAAAAGTAGAAATGAGTCAGTTGTATGACTAGATACTTCTAAGAAATGAAGGACAGAAGGAAGTTTTTCTATTAAAACATTTTTCTTGTTCAGTTCAGTTTGGTCGCTCAGTCATGTCCGACTCTTTGCGACCCCGTGAACCGCAGCACGCCAGGCCTCCCTATCCACCATCAACTCCCAGAGTTCACCCAAACCCATGTCCATTGAGTCGGTGATGCCATCTAACCATCTCATCCTCTGTCTTCCCATTCTCCTCCTGCCTTCAATCTTTCCCAGCATCAGAGTCTTTTCAAATGAGTCAGCTCTTTGCATCAGATGGCCAAAGGATTGGAGTTTCAGCTTCAATATCAGTCCTTCCAATGAACACCCAGGACTGATCTCCTTTAGAATGGGCTGGTTGGATCTCCTTGCAGTCCAAGGAAATCTCAAGAGTCTTCTCCAGCACCACAGTTCAAAAACATCAATTCTTCATTGCTCAGCTTTCTTCACAGTCCAACTCTCACATCCATACATGACCACTGGAAAAACCATAGCCTTGACTAGACAGACCTTTGTTGACAAAGTAATGTCTCTGCCTTTCAATATGCTGTCTAGGTTGATCATAACTTTCCTTCCAAGGAGTAAGTGCCTTTTAATTTCATGGCTGCAGTCACCATCTGCAGTGATTTTGGAGCCCAGAAAAATAAAGTCAGCCACTGTTTCCACTGTTTCCCCATCTATTTGCCATTTAATTCATATTGGGAAGTCTATTCTTTAGAGTATACTTTTGCTAATTAATTCTTTATCTTTCAGATGGTTTGAATTATATTAATTGAAGAGAAAAATTAAAGATTTTTGTGAAATCTAGTGGCTGTACTTGTTTATTAACAAACAGCAAACAGCTGAAGTATTCATACAGCAATGCAGATACATTGAAAGTTACTTCTGAATAAAATTATATATTAATTCAGTCAAAGCATTTCTGTCAGCCATTGGCCAAGGCCTGGAGATGGGAGTAGTAATGTGGAGTAGGCAGCAGCTGGGAGTTACAGCAGCTGAGGAATGGGTTTATTAGTCCTGAAGGTGATATGGGTAGGTGTGAGAGTTTCCATTTTCCTGATTATAAATGCAAAGTTTTTATTCTTTAATATTTTCCTACTCGATTTCCTTTTATACAGTCAAGTATTCCTTGCTCTTGATACTTCAGCTAATTGTCTTTTCCCTCAATCTAAACCAAAATATCATTCTTTGCCATCCAGTCCAGTCTGCCTTGATGAGGTGCCATAAAAATGAAGTAAATGAGGCTCTGATTTTCAAGTAAAATTCTACCACAATGCCTAAGAATTATCAGTGAACTTTCTTTGCTTATATTCTTAGGCTATCCTATAACATGCATTGTATAATAGACATTTATCAGTTTCAGCTTGACCTGATTCTACTATTTACTCCAAATTTTTCCAAAATTAGTTTATAGCAATTGTAATCTAATCAGTGAAAAGTAGAGTGTAATTTTCTTCCTTAAACTAATGAAAGTTAAGTAAATTTTATTAATATAGCTTATATATTTTAATTACAGAATATAAAATTAACTTTTATTTATCTTTTAGATATTTCTAATATCCACTTTGATTAAATAAAATAATTATGTTTTGTCTTTCTTTAATTGGATAATCTAGTACACCTGTGATAATTATTCAAGGAAGAAATGTGAAACTATTTTTTACATTTTTTGTTTTCTACATCCCTATAAACTAAATATCTATGCTGCAAGAAGTTTGCTGATATTTCAGAAGAACAATAGAAAGTGGGGATTATGTTACGTTCTCCCTTAAGTGTGAATGCTATTTACTAAAGACTATTTGTCTTACCTGTAAGGGATTAGACATCTCAAGATTATTTTAAGAAAAATCTAAAAGAAAAAAAATGCTTTCAAAATGACAGTGACACCGATTATGGAATATTACCTATTATAACTTTATGAAGTCATTATTATAGATGAATTTATCTTCATTCTAAAACATGTGGGCATATTATTCAAAGAAATATACACTGAAAATTGTGTGTGTGTGTGTGTGTGTGTATATATATATATATATATATATATACATATACACATACATGTGTGTGTATATGTGAAAATGAAAGTGGCTCAGTCAGGTCTGACTCTTTGCAACCCTTGAGACTATAGAGTCCATGGAATTCTCCAGGCCAGAATACTGGATTGGGCAGCCTTTCACTTCTCCAGGGGATCTTCCCAGCCCAGGGATCAAATCCAGGTCTCCCACATTGCAGGTGGATTCTTTACCAGCTGCATCACAAGGGAAGCCCAAGAATACTGGAGTGGGTAGCCTATCCTGTCTCCAGTGGATCTTCCCAACACAGGAACTGAACCAAGGTCTCCTGCATTGCAGGTGGATTATTTACCAACTAGCTATGAGGGAAGCCTGTATACTCACTTGTGTCTGACTCTTTGCCACCCTTTGGACTGTACCCCACCAGGCTCTGTCCATGGGATTTTTCAGGCAAGAATACTGGAGTAGGTTGCCATTTCCTCCTCCAGAGATCTTCCTGACTGAGCCCATGTCTCCTGTGTTTCCTGCATTGTAGGGGATTATATACCACTGAGCCACCGGGGAAATAGTTCACAAATGTTGTTTTGTGTCAATACAATGGTTGACTTCTATTGTCCAATTTCAGTTTTGAGAAAATGTCTAAAATAATCAATATTCCATGTGCTATTTTTAGGAGTTTAATATCTTCAACTATTATATTACTTTGTATTATATCCATTTTTAAATGTTTATTTAGTGTTCAGATGATATTCTTCTTATGTTCTTCTTACTTTAGTGGCTAGGACCAATAAATTTCTTAGCATGTCTATATGGACCAGGTTACACAGAGGCATAGGTGGACCAATAGTCTTAAGAGCATGAAAGTGACAGAATTCTCATCCAATAAGTTTTTTATCTCTATTCAAGAATTGACCTATTTCATTACAAATTTTAATGCTATACCAGACAATTGAGGTGGATAATATAATTATCTTCTGATATAAAGAAAACTGGCCATCTGGAGAAATTAGGCACAAAAGCCAATGATCCAACCAAAATGGACACACAAAAAATAAAACACACAAAAAATTAGCTTAAGTATTATACTTCATTATCCATAGTTTTAGCTTCATTGAGTGCACTAATTTTTCATTTATATTTTATTATATTTTCATATATAATAACTCTGCTTAACATGCTGATAACATAAACCAACCAAGAAAAAATAGTACACATATAATGAAAAAAAAGATACATTGTATATGATTTCTAATTTTCCTTTGAAATCTTCATGTGACTAGGAAGCTAAATAATACATTTTAAATGTATTATTAATATTGGTCCCAAATAAGTAATAGATAGCTAAACATAGAGAGTATCAATGCTGCTGCTGCTAAGTCACTTTAGTCGTGTCTGACTCTGTGCGACCCCATAGACGGCAGCCCACCAGGCTCCCCCGTCCCTGGGATTCTCCAGGCAAGAACACTGGAGTGGGTTGCCATTTCCTTCTCCAATGCATGAAAGTGAAAAGTGAAAGTGACAATACAATCATTTAAATTTAATAGAAATTTACTGACTAGTTTATATCTGGCATTGTTTTCACAGAATTTGCTTCATTTTGCATCTTTGTGTTTCATAATCTGAGAAATCAACAAGATAACTATGAAATAAAATTTTACCTTTTGATAGAAATTAAATGTTTGACTCCCCTAAATAAAGGTTGTTTTGGAAGAAATGGCAAAAAAAAGTGCTAGTGTGCAGCTGAAATATTGGCTCAAAATAATCTGTTCATAGTTTTAAAAAATTGGTCATGAAATTTTCTTCATAACAAGATGAACAGAATATAAAGACCAGTGGGAACTCCTGAGTCATAAAAAATGTGCATCAGGAGGTGAAAATTGAATTTATTCTCACTCCATTATTTTTTGGTGTACTACATAAAGCATATGCATCAGTGACAAAAAACTGTTTCTTTCAAATGTGAATATAAATCCAAACAATCTATTCAAATAAAGTCCAGTACATGATTAGGTCAAAAGAAGGGTGAAAATATTATTTTATGCCTGAAAGATAAACAATCAAGGGATTGATGAAACAGGAAAAGAAAAAGCTTTTAAAGGCCAACCACAGAACTCTCCCTGCCAATAATCCTCTATTATCCAATCTCAAGATCATGAGTTAGAGTTGTCCTGCCAGTACAAAGATAAATTGTAGTCCAAGATTTCTATGCCAAGAAATATCCAGAGCCAAACATCAGAAATACCCCAGGAGATTTAAAGAACACTTTCAACGGCTTTTCAGCAGAACAGCTGGTGTCATCAAATGGTCAGAGAAATCATAGGCAGCATGGTTGCTACGACTTTATTATTGCATTCACCTGCTCCAGAGTTGATAGAATCTCTGTCTTTAATACTCCTTGTCTAATCTTTAGTATTTTAAAAACTTTTTTTAACAATTCCAGTCAAAATCTTAGGTCTTTAAAAGAGATATGCTAAAATATTTCACCAGTCTGTCAAGCCACATTCTGCCATCATCTCACATAACGTTCCAGTTCCAAAAATAAATAAATAAATAAAATTCTTTTATTTTGGAATTTTCTTTTATCTTCCAAATTTACTTTTTTTCAAAGAAGAGAAAATCATCAACGTAGGAATTTAGATTCTCATTTGACTAAAATGTTGCATTGCAGAGTAATACTGCTTACCCCATTCTACATCAGGTAGGGAGATTTAGTGAAATGCAAAGCAGCTGCCTGCAATCTGATGAACAGAGTAAATAATAACTACATATCTGATCTAGAATGAGCAAGTATACATTTATAAGGTATATCCTTATATATTATTGCAAAAACAGAATAGTGGTGACATGGGAATGAATTCTATAGCTACCAGAGGTAGATGGGTATCCAAATGGAGACTGTTTATTCTAGTCAGTAAGAACTCTTGTGTCAGAGAATCTTGGTTTTATACCCAGTTCTACAGTTAGTATCAACCAGGTGGCACTACTGGTAAAGAACGTGCCTGCCAGTGCAAGAGACCTAAGAGACTTGGGTTTGATCCTTGGGTTGGGAAGATTCCCTAGAGAAGGGAATGGTAACCCACTCCAGTACTCTTGCCTGGAGAATCCCATGGACACAGGAGCCTGGCAGGCCACCCAATTCATAGGGTCACAAAGAGAAACAGCCGAAGTGACTTAACACACACAGAACATGAGGCCATGGACAAGTTAATATCTTTAACTTTTAAATCCTCACATTTAAAAATAGGTTAATCATAGAGTCTGCCTCAGAGAATTGTTGAGAATAGTAAATAAGCTCCCATAGGTTTAACATGCAATATAATACCTGGTGTGTTATAGTACCCCACCAAAAAATAGACAATGCTTTATATCTATTATATGTTATCATTTAGTGAGTACCTAATATATTCCAGACAAAGTATTCTGTAGTTTATTGGATTATTCCAAATCATTACAACAGCCCTAGAGTTTAATAGAATTAGCTGCTTTATATAAAAGTGGATCTTGAGGTTCAAGCAAGGTTTTATGGAACACGTTTGTATGATTATTAAGTAGTTTCATGACAATTCTACCTATATCTGTCCAATTATTTTTTGTTTCACAGATATAATTGGAAGCAAGAGTTCTGATAGTAAAATACATCTTAATTGTGTGTGACCTTAATTGAATGTGACCTATTCAGATCTAACTGGAACCTAGTTGTAGATCTGGTACCTCCTAAAGGATTTTGGGAAGGACATGTGCCTCTTGCTTCCAAATACTATTCCTATTTACAAAACACAACAACTTTCACATCACAAAATGTGATTTCTCTAAGTTAAACACTTGTTTTACAAATATGTTTCTCTCTTAAAATACAAACATTTCCAAAGAAAGGTAAAAGGTGTAAGAAATTAAGAGATCCTAGTCTCTGTATTTTGTTTGTTTAAGAATTGTTTTCATAGTTTCCAGAGATTTACAGCAATGGAAACCATATTGGGTGCCTATAGCAGTGAAAATTAAAACAACTTAGATCACCAACGATAAATTTTTAGTTTTCAAATGATGCTCAAGATCTGGCTTGTCTTTTAAAGCAATTCTGTGTTGTTCCAAATCCCTGTTGAAGTTCTTCCTGAATATGAAATATTTAAAAATTGGTCTAGGGGGTAGGGGAGGAATAAATTAGGATTTGGGGATTAACAAATTCAAACTTCTATATATATAATAGATAAACAACAAGATACTACTGTATAGCACATAGAACTATATTCAATGAGTAAGTGAGTGTTAGTCACTCAGTTGTGTCCAACTCTTTGAGACCCCATGGACTGTAGACCACCAGGCTCCTCTGTCCATGGGGATTCTCCAGGCAAGAATACTGGAGTGGGTTGCCATTTCCTTCTCCAGGAGATCTTCCCAAGTCAGGGATCGAACACGGCTCTCCTGCACTGCAGGCAGACTCTTTACACACTGAGCCACCAGGGAAGCCCTACTATATTTTATATCTTATAATAAACCATAATGGAAAAGAATGTGAAAAAAGAATATATATATCTGAATCACTTTGCTGTATACCAGAAACTAGCACAACATTATAAATCAACTATACTTCAATTTTTTGAAAAAATTGTCGTGAAGGCAGCCAGAAAACTCTTAGACTAAAACTGCTGCAGCAACCTTGAACTCAATCGATACAATACACCTCAAACAACTTTCTATGCAACTCTTTTCATAAAAGAATATGAAGGATGCTTTTAAAGAATGTTCTGATAAACACTAGATTTATCATCTCAAGTAGTTATGTCCAAAAGGATCCATCTGATCTATCATAATATATATTTGAATTTATGGTGACATAGGTAAAAGCCCTGACTTTTAAACAGAGAATACAGATACATAAAACAGATTTTCTGAAAAGGTTATGACAATAATAGCATTTAACCATTTCAAAATGTTACCAGATAGTCAAATTATAGATTCAAAAGTGAGATATTAACAATCAGATAATTTACTAAAACTTTTTAAAATCTTTTTCTCATAAGATAATTACAGATTTTCACTTGGAAATCATTATAATCATGACTTTTTCAATAAATATGGTGTTTTAAATAATATTCAGATAAATCATAGTAAAATAAATAAACCAGATGGTTTGCATCCCTAAGGAATAGAAGCAAATTTTCAGAACTCTAAAAACTCTCAATGACAGGGTAGGATTTTGACTGGTTTAGCTGTTGAGAAGCCTGTTTCATTCTTTACATCTTGTCACAATTGAAAATGAGGCAGAAAAAATTTTGAGTCTCAAAACATACATGTCAAGATTTTTCTGACTCCTGTTGGGACCCTACAAACCATCAAGTCTTTATAGTACATCCTCCACAGAACAAGTAATGAGGTGAAAAGCAGCTCCATTTCTGTTTCCTCTAAGTTGGAAAATGTGGAACAAAAGTTGGACAGACACAAAGTGAGCCGTGAGCCACATGCCGTTGTCTGAACTCTGACAACTCTGACAAAAGGAAGCATTACACATGCGCACATCTGCACAAGACCATATGCTTCCCAGATTCCTGCTAAAGAAGAAACTAATTCTTTATGATTCAGGGGAACACAGCCGATCCCTCAGCACAGCTGCAGAGTGGGCATCATAGTGAAGGACCTGCAGAGAATAAAGTCACAAATGAATTACTAACAGCAACTGCACATTTCAAACCTGAAAATTCTTTTGAATGTATTTGCATTGTTTGAGACCAGTTACTCTTTCTACTCCCCTGTATTTTTGTTTTGGGTAGTATAGTCCTTTCCTGAGTTCATAATTCTAAACCACAGTGCCAAATGCCATGTGGTCTTAATAAAAATTAATCTGACCTTAAGCAGAAAAACCAGAAAGACTGTTTGCTTTTAAATTCCTTTCCAATACATCTCTCTCCTAAATATTTATAGTTATAAGTATCTGTTATTTAATATATATGTAATATAATATTATGTTAATATTTTATTATGTAAATAAAACTCTTAGCTAGTCATTTAAAATTCTTAAATACAGTCTCCTCTAAAACTTCATACATGCTCAAAACTTACCTGCCTGCTGGCTACAATGGACAAAATCTGCTTGCCCATAGCCCCATGTTACAAGTGAGGACCTTTTATTCTTCTAATCCTACAAATATCCAGATGCTAGGATGAATTTATAACCTCAATTTATTTCCTCATGAAATATTTCAACTTTAACCCAATAAATATTTTTACAAATCACACAACTGGTTTCTTCAAACACAATCAACAAGTGATTACCCAAAAGGCAGAAAGAGCTGTACAGAATCACTTGCAGAAACTTCCTTTGGAGCTATGAAGATTTTTCAGTTCAGTTCAGTTCAGTCGCTCAGTCGTGTCCAACTCTTTGCGAATCCATGGACTGCAGTATGCCAGGCCTCCCTGTCCATCACCAACTTCTGGAGTTTACTCAAACTCATGTCCATTGAGTCGGTGATGCCATCCAACCACGTCATTCTCTGTCATCCCCTTCTCTTCCTGCCTTCAATCTTTCCCAGCATCAGGGTCTTTTCCAGTGAGTCACTTCTTTGCATCAGGTGGCCAAAGTATTGGAGTTTCAGCTTCAGCATCAGTCCTTCCAATGATTATTCAGGACTGATTTCCTTTAGGATGGACTGGTTGGATCTCCTTGCAATCCAAGGGACTCTCAAGAGTCTTCTCCAACACCACGGTTCAAAAGCATCAATTCTTCCACACTCAGCTTTCTTTATAGTCCAACTCTCATATCCATACATGGCTACTGGGAAAACCATAGCTTCACCATAGTGAAGATTTTTAGAGCAGCACTAATTTTATCTGTTTAAATTCTAGGCTTTGCAGCAAAATTTTCTTTAAATACAGGGATATATACATTTATTAAATTTTGGAAAATGCTGAGATATAGACAAAAAAACAAAACCAAGCATCATCAGAGGACATTAAATGACCTGCCAAAGTCAAACAAGCTATTAGTGATAGATCTAAACTTACAACTCTGACCCAGTGTCATGTAGACCACTCACATATATATATATATATATCTTTCTGAATTTTTTCTTTAATGAATTAAGAAGCAGACCAGGTGTATACACAGCCTACTTTCTCCTCTGCACTCAGTGAAACCTGATATATTTCAACCTATGTTTAAAAGTTCAAAATCCAAGCCTAGATAGCCCAGTGATTAAGAGTCACTTAAGCAAATATGGGGAAGCCTTAGAAAAATATAATGTGTGTTAGCAATATACACTTGAGCACTGAACTAAGAAAAAGATAAGTATCAATAAAATAATTTCACTTGTATATACTTATGTCAATTATGTTAACCTTTATTTACATTTTAAACATCCAAGTAAAAAGGTATAGTCTTATAGAATCATGTTTTAGGGTTCAAATATATCTTGTTCTTAAAATTTTAAATATTTCAATGTAATGAAAAATTTCAGGGATATGACTGCCTTTTCAAATCCATTTCCTTCATCACTTTGTTTTTTAAGCACTCCTGTCATATCTTTACAGCATGACAAAATGTCATTTCAGAATCCATCCTTTAGATATATTCCAATTAGGCTTTTAAAGCAATTTAGAAGAGTGCTGGAACTGCCTAAATTGAAAAGCTTAAAGTTGAGGAACTAAAATGAAGTGATTTACAATCTAGAATTATTTGGAAAGTTTTAGAGTAAGATAAACTTCTAGAAGACTGATGTCCCATACATATTTTAACATTTTGAAGTATTTTGTCCAACTAAAACTCAAGTACACTGGCAAACTGAGCAGTCAGTTTACTTAAGCTTGAAAATCCCATTTCATTCAAATTGGATACAGTAGTTAGGTAAAACAATGGGCCTTCTATTTTCTGCCACATGTTATTTATTTTTTTTTTTTTTAAGAAAAACGTATACAAGAGCTGTCATATGAGCAGCCTGTGTGCCTGCTCAGTGCAAGGTTTTATGTTTCTGAAAGGCCTCCACCCCCATCTCTTAATGCCTAAAATAAATCAATTTCATCTGTTGGTTGTTTTATTTCTAGTTTTTTTTTTTTTCCCCCTGCTTCCTTTCAGGCCAGTTTCCACAAAGCCATATGGCAGCTGAGAGAAAGAAAGCAATGAGCTGTATTTTCAGATCCAAACAAAAGGGTCTGTGGTGTCAGAGCGGTCCATGAATGCATGAGACACAGTCATGTATAGAAGGGCCTCCAGCCCTGTCAGTGAGTACTAAAGGCAAGGCTGATGGAGCTGCCTCTGCTTAAACAGAGAAATATTGAGTGCTTTCCTTGTTCATGTCATCCGCTTTCATCCACCCCCACCTCTACCACATCCCTTCCCAGTCAGTCTGGTGCCAAAATCCCATTAGCTATATTAATGACATATGGCTGAAGGAAGAAGTGTGTGGCAGGACAAGAAAGGCACAAGTTGAACATTCTTTCTATTTATTTCTAATAGTTGTATCACAAGATGCAAGAATCCCAACAAAGACTGTGCCTATCAATTTTTTAAGAGTTCAGAATGTACTACAGAAAACAGCCCATAAAGCACTGACTTGTCTCTCATCTACTCTTCTCTTCTCTAGTGACAGAAAAGAGTTAGTCGATCTCTAAGTGTAAAAATAATATAACATGTTTTTTAGGCTTTAAATTTTTGAGTCATAAGTTTTGACACAGTATGTTAGAAATTTCGGATCTCACTGACTACCTACACGGACGCGTACACACACACACACACACACTCACTTGCTCACTCATACATCTTTTCTTTTGTAGTTTTAGACTATATATATGTATATATATATATATATATGGGTGGGGGTGCTTCCCTGGTGGCTCAGATGGTAAAGACTCTGCCCGCAATGCGGGAGACCAGGGTTCAATCCCTAGGTCGGGAAGATTCCCTGGAGAAGGGAATGGCAACCCACTCCAGTATTCTTGCCTGGAGAATCTCATGAACAGAGGAGTCTAGCAGGCTGCAGTCCACAGGTTTGTAAAGAATTGGACACAAATAATCATGTGTGTGCATGCACACGTATGTGTGTGCTCCGTTGCTTCAGTTGTGTCCAACTCTTCAAGAGCCTGTGGACTGTAGCCCACCAGACTCCTCAGACCATGGGATTCTCTAGGCAAGAACACTGGAGTAGATTGCCATGCCCTCCCCCAGGGGATTTCTCAACCTAGGGCTTGAAGCCCCATCTCCTGAGTCTCCTGCATTGCAGATGGATTCCTTACCCACTGAGTCACCTGGGAAACCCATAGGTACATATATATATGTACATATTAAAGCTGCAAGATTTTGAAATAGTTAACTTCAAACCTTTTAAAACAAGTGCTTCGGTTACTATTTAGAATAACAAGTCATTTTGCACATAAGACAATGGACATCTTCATATAAGTAAATTTAAAAATATATATATGCTGCTTCCTCTTATACCAGTGCCTTATACTGAACATTATATTCATATCAGCAAGTGGTTAATAAGATGGAGAAAAGTTGGGTATGCATAATGCTTATTCTTTATAAAGTGAGGAAAGGAAGAGATGAGGAATAACCTTTCTTCATACATGTGAGTATTCCTTTCATTCTATCAACTTAAAACCATGGCCAAACAAATTGGAATGTGCTTCTTATTCTGCTCAGCCTCTTAGAATCCTTTACTCAGT
Organism: Bos indicus; assembly: GCF_029378745.1. Lineage (NCBI taxonomy): Eukaryota > Metazoa > Chordata > Mammalia > Artiodactyla > Bovidae > Bos > Bos indicus. The sequence continues at coordinate 20,611,357 of NC_091776.1, read as the reverse complement.
AACTGGATACTAGAATTATTTTTTAAAGTAATATACATTTACATATTTAGGTTATAAAAATTAGACAATGGAGGCAGAGGTTAATGGAAAATTAATTATACAGCATTAGAAAACATATAAAGGCTGATGGCAGGGAAAACTAGCAGTCCTGGAACTTGAGCAATGATAGTGATAATCTAAGCAGTGCTTCAAAGTGATACATCATCTTAGATAGTTTGGAGCAGGTGGATAAAATATTGTGTTGCACCAAATATACAAGTGAGGTTATGAAATCATCCTAAAAGAAAAATGTACAAACATAGGTAATGATGCTAGTATACCTTGAAAAGAAATGGAAATTAAAATGGTTAAAAATGTATTTGGGGCTTCTGATAATGGCAGATATTTATAAAAACTTCACCAAATCATTACAAACAGTCAAAATTAGGCCAAAAAATGAAAAAGAAGTTTTATTAAAAAAAATATTACTCTATGGGGTAAGAGATGTGAACATCTGGCTTTTAGCCTGAGTTCATCTCCCAACTCCAGTTCAGGAGAAGGAGTTGCACCTCAGTTTTTACCCTCCCTCCCTAGTGGCTTCCCTATGCTTACATCATTTAGAGATTAGCTGTGGATTTGGGTAGAACTTAGATTTTGAGGGTTACTCTTCCTGTGATTCTCCCTAATTATATGCCTTACTAGTTCAAGATGGCAGATGATTAAATTCAGGGAAGGTAAAGAAAAGTCACAGAATAGCTAAAATCCAAAATGGAATATAAATTATTTCCAAATCTCTGGAAGACTAATGATGACACAGGCATGTGGTAGATCCCTGACAACATGAAGTACAAACCTGTAGAAACTAGGGAGAATTCTACCCTTGAAAGACATACGTCTTGTATGTTACTTGTTGCATGCAACATACTTGGAGCATGTGACTTACCTGAACACAACATAGACATCAGCAAGCTAAAGCCTTTTTTGGTTTGTGCTTAAGAAGTTGAACTCTGGGATGACTGAGCAACTAGAAATTTTGAGAAAGTGATGGCACCCCACTCTAGTACTCTTGTATGGCAAATCCCATGGACAGAGGAGCCTGGTAGGCTGCAGTCCACGCGGTCACGAAGAGTCGGATACTACTGAGCAACTTCCCTTTCACTTTTCACTTTCACACATTGGAGAAGGAAATGGCAACCCACTCCAGTGTTCTTGCCTGGAGAATCCCAGGGATGGGGCAGCCTGGTGGGCTGCCGTCTATGGGGTCACATAGAGTCGGACACAACTGAAGTGACTTAGCAGCGTAGAAGAAAGAAAATTACAGGAAGAGTAATCCTCAAAATCTAAGTTCTACCCAAATCCATGGCTAATCTCTCAATGATGTAAGCAGAGGGATGCCACCAGGTAGCCAGAGTAAAGACTAACGTGCCAAAATGTAAGACAAAGTAGGAAGAGGTATCATATGAACCACTGTGGATAAACAAATTTCGCTTTTTAAATTCAGCCACCTGCCTACTAGAATAAACATTAAACAGTCTCAGAAGAAAAAGTGAAAATCCTCAGCTAAAAAAAAACCACCTTGATATAAAATGTCCAATTTTCAACCAAAAACTAATAGATATGTGAAGGAATAGAAAAATGACTCATACTTTGGGAAGGAAAAAAATGATTAATAGAAACTGACTCCAACTGGGTTAGATATTACATTTAGTCAATAAGGGCTTCCAATTAACTAGTATAATTATACTATTATAAAGTATAGAAAACTGCATTAAAAAATTATAGGACAGTATGAGATCAATGAATGAACAGAAAATCAATAATAACAACAAATAAAAACTATTAAATAATAGAAAAATCCAGAGCTTAAAATTGAATAACTGAAAAAGTTCTAGAGGATTCAACAAAATATGTGATATGACAGAATACCTTAAAGAAAGGTAACTAAAAATACATAAAGTTTAAAAAGTAAAAGATATGAATAAAAATAAACTATACCTCAGATATAATTAAGACAGAAAGTGTAACTCAGATATAATGAAAGAAAATTATAAATACATGAATATACATAAAAGAAAAATGTGTATCAGTTCAGTTCAGTTCAGTTCAGTTTTTCAATCGTGTCCGACTCTTTGCAACCCCATGAATCACATACACATAATTGCTTAAATAACAGAACTCATTGTTGCTCTGGTCTTCAAAGTTCATTATGATGCTCTCCACTGTATTCACCCCAATATTACTCCTAAATATCCTATTAATAGCGATAAATTGTGTCACAAGTATATATAGCACATTCTCACTGTATATTCCCATCCTTCTTGAATTGCCTTAGGTCCTTAGACTAGGTTCAGAATCCCTAGGACTTGCTTATATGAGATTTTACTTTTTTTTTTTCTTTAAGGGCACTGATGACAGTTGCCCACTCAGTGTCCATTTTTCTCTTTTTCTTTACTACTAGGTCTCTGATACTCTTTAATATGAAATATCACCCATTTAAAAAAATGTAATTCAGTTTTGGCAAAGGGGAGGTGAGAGCTATTCTACAGATCAGGGCTTACATAAAAGTTATTGTTTTTCTGATTAGAAGAACAGATTCAGCAGGCATTTTTTTCCTTCTTTAAAATAAATGTTTATAGTACTCATGTTTCTGGCATGATTTCAAGTGCTTTATCCTTATTAACGTATTAAGGAATGAGATAGCTATGAGGTAGCTACTGTTATTAATGTCATTTTACTAATTTTGAATTTGAAGAAAGAGAGTCTAAATAACTTAGGCAGCATGCCCTTAGCCTTTAACCTCCCTCCTATGTAGAATGAGATGCATTCTACAGGTGCTATGGCCATCTTATGAATATGAATATAAAATTACCATGCTTAAAGCGGCAAAGCAGACAGATAAGCTGCTCGGGAGTGTTAGTGATTTTTGTTGTTATCTATGCCGGGTATGCCCTCTGGATTTGATATTTGGTTGGAAATAATTTCTTAATGTTAGCATCTTTTCTTCTATACAAATAATGTATATAAAATATATCTAAAAACACAATGAGAATCTCCCTGCCTGATTAGGACTTCTCAGCAAGTCCTGGTTCACTTTTATCTAATGTTTCTTTCTTTAGCCTAGAACTTTCCTTTCTCGTTTTATTAGAAGCAGCTTGAAGAAAGTGGGCAGCATCTTCAACACTTTGCCTGGCCAAGTTCATTAAACAAATATGCTGTTTTCCACATTACTGTAGGTGACAACATCCAAACTATTACCACACAACAAGTGGTAGTAGAAAGTAGTTTCTCCCCTTCCTCCAGATTACAGTGATACTTTCCTTACTTTCCTTAAAGTTCCCACTGACAGCAAAAGGCTATTAAAAAGTGAGGGCCATGAGGTTTCTATTAATAGTCTCTCCTTTTTTGGCTTTTACTAACTCTCACTTCAAGACTTTTCAAGCTTCCTTTTGTCCACTTTCCACTAGTTCCCAAAGATATATAAATATTTACATAAAATTTTCTAGCACACAATTTAAAGTTACCAAAGCATGCTCAAACAATTCCAAAATGTTGTAGTTTGTATAATACTAATTCTAATTTTATTCACAAATGTGAAATTTGATCTGGGTCTCTCAGGGATGGCTCATCTCTACTCCAATGTCAATTGGGAGCAGTGTTGGAATCGTCTGAAGACTGACTCAAATAATAGATATTGATTGATAGATGTTGATAATAGATATTGATCTAAAGTCAATAGACCTTACTCTCGACAGACTTCAGCTGGACCTGGGGCTGGGGCTGGGATGGCTACGTATGGTTCTACATAGCCTGGTAGCTGTTTTACAAAATCAAGTGTAACAAGAGGATGAGGCAAAAGCTTTATTTCCTTTTAAAATTTAGTCATGGAAGTCACATAGTGTCACATTTGCCATAGTTGAATCCTACCAAATTCAAAAGAAGACAATATAAGCTCTACCTCTAAATTATAGGAAGAGCATTTAAGATAGAATATATTGGTGTGACCATTTTTGAAAATTACAGTGTCACAACAAAAGTTCTTTAATGTGAGCCAATAAATCCATATTTGATTAAGTCGTTACAGTCAAATTCCTGTAACAGGCACACATTGCTATAGACACATATTGTATATGTTTTTATTCTGTATTTATTATCTGTTTCTCCTACTAGACTGTAAATTCCATAAAAGCACAGATTATTTCTACTGTATTCCCCATCCTGTTCACACTGCCTATTAATTTTAATAAGCATTTGTTGCGATGAATAAATGGATGTACACTGAGGCAATAGAAAGAGAAGGCTGAGAGCTTTGGAAGTTAAATGTTTTTCACTGAGGTTGAGTGTGAAGTTCTACGTTGTGGTACACTCTAACTCACAATGGCAGCAGGACAAAGCCTCATGGACCTGACATACTCTTGAGCCTTGAAGACGAACTTTACTCTCAGATCGCTCAGGAATCCCAAGTAGTGTTTGTGTGTGTGTGTGTGTGTGTGTGTGTGTGCGCGCGCATGCGTGTGTGTGCATGCGTGTGTGTGTGTGTGTGTGTGTGTGTGTATGTGTAAGCACCAGCAAAGGCCTGAAAACAAACAACCAAAAAAAATGAACAGAGTTCCTTGGCAATACATTTCTAAGGACATTTTATTGGTCAGCTCAGTCTGCATTACAATTTTCTAATAGAAGCAATTTCTAAGTAGCCTTGAACTTACATAGTACAGCAAACTAAAAGAGGTGAGAATGCTTTTAATTCAAGTACTATGGCATGAAAATATTTGAATTTCACATTAGATAGGAAGAAATAGTAGCAGTAATATCCTACATTCACTAGAAATAAGACACTGTTACTACAATTATTAAATATATTGATTAAAGTAATTTTGCATAATTTCATGAATATTTACATTCATATTTCTTCCAAGGCTTAAACTCAGTGATTGGGGCGAAAAAAAAAGTGTCTTATAGAAAAAATGGAAACTTCTTTCCCTCCCATATGACATATGTGATTACCTCATGCTCGAAGGAATGTATGTTGTAAATACTGGATTTATAGCAACACCTCAGATAATTACACAGTTTTAAGGGTATTGAGCAGAGAAAGAATTGCTGACTGTCCAGACAATGCCCTCTTTCATTCAGTATTAGTCTCAGAAGAATGTGACGGTATGGGTTAACTATGTTTACGTTGTCCTTAAGGAGAAGAAAGTTTATATTATTTTAAAGGGCAATATTCTTTTAACAAGCTCAACCCATAGGAAAGAAATAAAGCCTTATAAAAATTGGAATAAATGTCTTCAAACCAATATGTTATTTGAAACACTATTTTACATGGTATATTCATTTTTTGTCTCACCCTCACATAACTCAGCAAATAGCTATTGAATTTAAGCTGTCTCAAGGGTAAAAGCATAAAGCTGAATGTTGCTGTTGGATTTACTTGAGCTCAAACAGCGTCTGGATTTGTTGGTCATGGCATTCCCTCTTAAATCCTCAAGTGTCTATTTGAGCCCAGTTATACTAGAACAATTCAACAATTCAGGGTTTCCTTTTCTATATAAAAACATCTGTTTACATGGCTTATACCTAAATGAATATGAGCATGTTATCATTTACTGAAAAAATGACAAGATGGTATACAGCTTTTGTCTGAATAATCACAATTCAAGTCATGCTTCAATACTTTCATAAATTGTAGGATGCAGTCTAACTCTCCTTGCCTTGAACTATTTCTTGTAGTAAATAGATTACCAGAAGACACAGATTCAGAATCAATCTTTATGAAAACATTTTAAAAAGCCCCAGTATTTGTTCTTTCTATTTCAGTTCAGTTCACTCTCTCAGTCATATCCGACTCTTGGCGACCCCATGAATCGCAGCACGCCAGGACTCAATGTTGAACACCAACTCCGGGAGTCCACCCAAACCATGTCCATTGAGTCAGTGATGCCATCCAGCCATCTCATCCTCTGTCGTTCCCTATCCTCCTGCCCTCAATCTGTCCCAGCATCAGGGTCTTTTAAAATGAGTTAGCTATTAGCATCAGGTGGCCAAAGTATTAGAGTTTCAGCTTCAACATCAGTCCTTCCAATGAACAGCCAGGACTGATCTCCTTTAGGATGGACTGGTTGGATCTCCTTGCAGTCCAAGGGACTCTCAAGAGTCTTCTCCAACACCACAGTTCAAAAGCATCAGTTCTTCAGTGTTCAGCTTTCTTCACAGTCCAACTCTCACATACATGCACAACCACTGGAAAAACCATAGCCTTGACCAGACGGACCTTTGTTGGCAAAGTAATATCTCTGCTTTTTAATATGCTATCTGGGTTGGTCATAACTTTCCTTCCAAAGAGTAAGCATAGGATACCACAAAAAAAAATAAAATAAAATAAAATCTAATGTCTCTGCTTTTTAATATGCTGTCTAGATTGGTCATAAATTTCCTTCTAAGCATTAAGCGTCTTTTAATTTCATGGCTGCAGTCACCATCTGCAGTGATCTTGGAGCCCCAAAAAATAAAGTCTGACACTGTTTCCCCATCTATTTCCCATGAAGTGATGGGATCAGATGCCATGATCTTAGTTTCCTGAATGTTGAGCTTTAAGTCAAATTTTTCACTCTCCTCTTACTTTCATCAACAGGCTTTTTTGTTTCTTTTCACTTTCTGCCATAAGGGTGGTGTCATCTGCATATCTGAGGTTATTGATATTTCTCCCAGCAATCTTGATTCCAGCTTGTGCTTCTTCCAGCCCAGCGTTTCTCATGATGTACTCTGCATATAAGTTAAATAAGCAGGGTGACAATATACAGCCTTGACGTACTCCTTTTCCTATTTGGAACCAGTCTGTTGTCCCATGTCCAGTTCTAACTGTTGCCTCATGACCTGCATACAGTATTCTCAAGAGGCAGGTCAGGTGGTCTGGTATTCCCATCTCTTTCAGAATTTTCCACAGTTGATTGTGATCCACACAGTCAAAGGCTTTGGCATAGTCAATAAAGCAGAAATAGATGTTTTTCTGGAACTCTCTTGCTTTTTCCATGATCCATTGGATGTTGGCAATTTGATCCCTTGTTCCTCTGCCTTTTCTAAAACCAGCTTGAACATCTGGAAGTTCGTGGATCACATATTGCTGAAGCCTGGCTTGGAGAATTTTGAGCCTTACTTTACGAGCGTGTGAGATGAGTGCAATTGTGTGGTAGTTTGAGCATTCTTTGGCATTGCCTTTCTTCGGGATTGGAAAGAAAACTGACCTTTTCCAGTCCTGTGGCCACTGCTGAGTTTTCCAAATTTGCTGGCATATTAAGTGCAGCACTTTTACAGCATCATCTTTTAGGATTTGAAATAGCTCAACTGGAATTCCATTACCTCCACTAGCTTGTTTGTAGTGATGGTTCCTAAGGCTCACTTGACTTCATTCCAGGATGTCTGGCTCTAGGTCAGTGATCACACCATCATGATTTGTATAGTTCTGTGTATTCTTGCCACCTCTTCTTAATATCGTCTGTTTCTGTTAGGGCCATATCATTTCTGTCTTTTATTGAGCCCATCTTTGCATGAAATATTCCCTTGGTATCTCTAATTATCTTGAAGAGATCTCTAGTCTTTCCCATTCTATTGTTTTCCTTTGTTTCTTTGCACTGATCACTGAGGAAGGCTTTCTTATCTCTCCTTGTTATTCTTTGGAACTCTGCATTCAAATGAGTATATCTTTCCTTTTATCCTTTGCTTTTCACTTCTCTTCTTTTCAGAGCTATTTGTAAGTCCTCTTCAGACAGCCATTTTGCTTTTTTTGCATTTCTTTTTTCTTGGGGATGGTCTTGATTTCTGCCTCCAGTACAATGTCACAAACCTCCATCCATAGTTCATCAGGCACTCTATCTGTCAGATCTAGTCTCTTAAATTTATTTCTCACTCTTACTGTATAGTTATAAGGGATTTGATTTAGGTCATACCTGAATGGTGTAGTGGCTTTCTCCACTTTTTTCAAATTCAGTCTGAATTTGGCAATAAGGAGTTCATGATCTGAGCCACAGTCAGCTCCCAGTCTTGTTTCTGCTGACTGTATAGAGCTTCTCCATCTTTGGCTGCAAAGAATATAATCAATCTGATTTCGGTGTTGACCATCTGGTGATGTCCATGTGTAGAGTCTTTTCTTGCATTGTTGGAAGAGGGTATTTGCTATGACCAGTGCATTCTCTTGGTAGAACTCTATTAGCCTTTGCCCTTCTTCATTCTGTACTCCAAGACCAAATTTGCCTGTTACTCCAGGTTATCTTGACTTCCTACTTTTGCATTCCAGTCCCCTATAATGAAAAGGACATCTTTTTTGGGTGTTAGTTCTAGAAGGTCTTGTAGGTCTTCGTGGAACTGCTCAACTTCAGCTTATTCAGCATTATTGGTCGGGGCATAGACTTGGATTACCGTGATATTGAATGGTTTGCCTTGGAAACGAACAGAGATAATTTGTCATTTTTGAGATTGCATCCAAGCACTGCATTTTGGACTCTTGTTGACCATGATGGCTACTCCATTTCTTCTAAGGGATTCCTGACCACAGCAGTAGATATAATGGTCATCTGAGTTATGGAGAAGGCAATGGCACCCCACTCCAGTACCCTTGCCTGGAAAATCCCATGGATGGAGGAGCCTGGAAGGCTGAAGTCCATGGGGTCGCTGAGGGTCGGACACGACTGAGCGACTTCACTTTCACTTTTGACTTTCATGCATTGGAGAAGGAAATGGCAACCCACTCCAGTGTTCTTGCCTGGAGAATCCCAGGGATGGGGGAGCCTGGTGGGCTGCCGTCTATGGGGTCGCACAGAGTCGGACACAACTGAAGCGACTTAGCAGCAGAGTTAAATTCACCCAATCCAGTCCAACTTAGTTCACCGATTTCTAGAATGTGGATGTTCACTCTTGCCATCTCCTGTTTGGCCACTTCCAATCCGCCTTGATTCATGGACCTAACATACCAGGCTCTTTTGCAATATTGCTCTTTACAGCATCAAACCTTGCTTCTATCACCAGTCCCATCCACAACTGGGTGTTGTTTTTGCTTTGGCTGCATCCCTTCATTCTTTCTGGAATTATTTCTCCACTGATCTCCAGTAACATGTTGGGCACCTACCGACCTACCACTTCTTTCTATTTAGGGTTAACATAAAATGTAAAGGGAAAGATCTCATCAGAAACATTAGCATTGTTACATCCACGTGTGCATAGATCTTCATAAAATTCAAATGGATACAGAAAACAGGTAATAACTTATTAGATAGGTATATTTCTCCTTACTCAGAAGTTGTGCAACAACTTCCATACCTATACAAACAGAAGAATGTCACCTAGGAGAGTAGGTTAAAAAAGGAGATGTCGATTTTTTTTTTCTGTTTCCTCATCTGATAGCTACCACTCCTTTATTTTGCAAATTCAGAGCTTGAACTTTTCAAAGTTGATGGAAGTAACAGAAAGGAAATAGAAAGGAATTGGAAAGTATTTACTTCCCTTATAATGCTATGATGTTACAAAAATTTGGCAAGTCAGTATCATAAAAGTAGGGATACTTTGTGCAATCTGAATGCAAAACTAAAGTGCTTAAACTAATAATGTACACTAGAGAGATGACTTCCTCTTCACTTGAGAATACTATGAACATCATGTCTACATACATAAACTGAAGAATCTAACTAACACAATGAAGCAATTCTGCTCCTGGACAGTTTTTGTGTGTTCTTTGGAAACTCCAATTCTGGGCATATCTGGCATAAAATTCTCTTGTTAAGGATGCAAGAAATTTCATGGCTGGTCATTTGCAAGCCCTTGGGCATCTTAATAGTTCAACCAGTTCTTTGGCCCAAGGTATTTTCACCCTTTCAGTTGATTGTAATAGAAGCAGAGATGATCCTTTCATGGTTCTCTTTCATGAGTGAACCTCTCTGGAGCATGTGTACTCATGCATTTTTTTCCTCTGGATGGTGACTTTGGAGAACAGGCAGCTTTCCAGGCATCTATCACTTCTTCCTTCCTATAGTGTGGCCTCAATTTTGCTTTTCAGTGAATCCCAGGGGGCATACATCAAGCTCTCTTCCTGGTCACTTTGAAGACTTCTTCTCTTTACTTAAAGTAAGGGGAAGGACTTGCCTGTCTCAGTCCATTATGCTGGAGTAGGGGTGGAGGAGGGGAACCAGAACACTGAGTTCCTCATGTAAAATCTCTTCACTTTTAACAAGACTTCTCTCTGCTTCGTAATCTCTTCGGTAACTGATAAAGATAAAAGCCGCTTTATTCAACTTAGTATTACTAGACACTGCAGCTGAAACTGAAAGGAAAAGAACTGTATTTATAATCATGTCACATAATTACAAGAACCATATTTGTGCTCTAAGTTAGGAGTTCTAGATAATCCACTGAAGGAAAGTGACTAGTCCAGAAAAATAAAACATGAGATTATATTGCGACACTGACAATAGAGGGATTTTTCTGAGTCTTGAGTACACAACTGTTTTTATCTGTATATGGAAGGCAAATTAACATTCATTGAACAGGGAAAGTTATATTTTGCAAGTAAGCGTTATATGACAAATCTGGTGATAGGCACGTTAGCACAGATAATATAGTGTTATTTAATGACATCCTAATGGTCTTCCATTGTAGTAAAGAATCTGTCTGCCAATGCAGGAGACACAAGAGACGCAAGTTCAGTCTCTGGGTAAGGAAGATCCCCTGGAGAAGGAAATGGCAACCCACTTCAGTATTCCTGCCTGGGAAATTCCAGGGACAGAGGAGTCTGGCAGTCCATGGGGTCGCAAAGAGTTGTACACAAGTGATTGAACACAGCACACAGCACCAGTAAAGGAGATAGTGAATATTTTTCTTACATCCAAAGAAATAAATTTCATACAGAAAGCTAATTTTTATTCTCAGAATGAGTTATTAAGTAACAGGGTAGAACTTTTTATCCTAAGCTTATTGTTTCAGGGGACATCATATTGCCTCTTCATAAAGTAGGAACTTTTTACTACTACTATATATTACAGTTTTAGAAATTTAGAATTGTGTCCTTTGGTACAAAATTATTGAACATTTTCCCCCACTAAACCTTGTATTGCATATCTACTTTGGCTATGATCTTGCAAATATGCATATAACTTAAAATTTTCAGCAATAAATGGTAAAAGCAATTTTGGAAATCATGTAGCTAGAAACTCAGGGAAAATAAAAATGATATAGAAGGGGGAAAATCTGGACTAAAAAGTTTCTAAATTAGGTATCTAGGGTTAATCCAAAATAATTGTGCCGAAACTGTTCCAGTTAGGGGCTGGAGAAGGAATCAGTTGCCAGTATAATAATCGGGGGCGTGTCATACACTGGCCACAGTGGAAGGGGTCAGAGTGAGGAGACAAGTTTCCTACATAAGAGGCCTGGGATCAAATTTGGATTCTCAGCAATCTTTTGTTAGTTTGAAAAAACCTTCAATTTTAGAAATTACTAATTGGTTTTTTGGATTTGATTTTGCTTCATTGACATCTTTAGTATGAAGTGATTTCACTTTCACTTTTCACTTTCATGCATCGGAGGAGGAAATGGCAACTCACTCCAGTGTTCTTGCCTGGAGAATCCCAGGGACAGGGGAGCCTGGTGGGCTGCCGTCTATGTGGTCGCACAGAGTTGGACACGACTGAAGTGACTTAGCAGTAGCAGTATGAAGCAGCAAAGACAGGATTTAATGAGATGAGTAGATTGAGTTTATATTTGAAATCTACAAAAAAAAATGTATAAGCTTATGATTCATTTTGTTCTATTGTTATTGCTATGGTCTGATGTGTCCATTCAGATTCAAACACTGAATTGCCCAGTGTGAGGTTATTAAGAGATACGGCCTTTGGTAGATGATTAAGTCAGGAAGGTAGAGAGATTAGTACCCTTGATATTGGTCCTAGGTGTTCATTGGAAGGACTGATGTTGAAGCTGAAGCTCCAATACTTTGGCCACCTGATGTGAAGAGCTGACTCATTTGAAAAGACCCTGATGCTGGGGAAGATTGAGGGCAAGAGAAGGGGATGACAGAGGATGAGATGTTTGGATGGCATCACCGTCTCAATGGACATGGGTTTGGGTGGACTCCGGGAGTTGGTGATGGACAGGGAGGCCTGGTGTGCTGCAGTTCATGGGGTTGCAAAGAATTGGACACGACTGAATGACTGAACTGAACTGAAGAGACACTATAGCATTTAGCTCCTTCCATTGTACAAAGTTACAATGAGAAGTCTGCAACTGTAAGGGGGCTCTCACTTGACTATTCAGACAGTCTGATCTGAGTCTCCCAGCCTCCAGAACTTTCAGGAAAAGTTTCTGTTATTTATAAGCTACTTAGGCTGTAGTATGTTATTATAGCAGCTTGAGTAAACTAATACAGTATAAATATGAAAAACATCTGTGTACTTTTTAATAGGAAACTATGAACATGAACAATTTCTCATGATTTGTTCTAATATTTTGTTGACTAAATATACTTCTTCATATGACCAAATGCTGCCTTTAGTTCTCAATTATTTTTCCTTGCCCACAGCAGTTTTACCTGAAAATACTAATAAACTATAATTGATTTATTTTAAAAATAAATTCCTAAATTATAAGTGATCTAGAGTGGCTTCTAAATTGGTGAATGATCTCAATCAGTTAGTTTGAATTAGGGCCTGATTGGTTTAGTGTTTTTAACTGGAGATCAAGTTTTAAATTTAGTTTCTCAAGATAAAATTTTCATCAAAGAGAGTAGTCCATATGTCTGTCTTCCTTTCATCATTTGGATTAGCCAAGGAAGGGGAAGATATCACTGTGAAGTGACATGCAAAGGAAGTTCACCACTAGGGTTAGTAATAACCATTTTCTGAAAGAAAAAAAAATAGAAAATGGTGCAATTCACAGGGGTATACATTTCTGTTAAAGGATAATAATAAAACTTTCTTTCAATGTATTTCCCTTCCCCTATATCCTAATTTCATAGACCATAATCAAAATGGCAAGTTTGGCATCTCAAGTCTCTGTGGCTGTAACAATTTTTCCCAGCTAGTAACAGATTCATTTCTGCTAAAATTCTATTACTCTAAGCAATTTCTCTCAAGGATTGTAACAATTCTTCTGAAAACAGATCAGCAGCTTTCAGTATGATCTTACTTCATCTAACTGGAACAAGGTCCACTTCTGGTAAATCCTGCAACTGGATGTGACAAGAATAGAAAACTCTATTTCAGTATCTTGCAGAATGTGGTGAAAGGCATTTGGAAGGTGGTTTGGATTGTTTTTTGTTGTTTTCAGTTCTTCTCTTAGCATTAGCTTTTGTTCTATTTTATTTTCAGTAATATTTTAAAGTGACAGCTTGTGTACTTTAAGAGCAATAAAATGAAGGGATAAGGGACGGCTGTCTTTCAACTGTTCACTGAACATATAAAACAATATAAACAAGACATTTTGGAAATATTTTTAAATTCTTACATTTATTGAAACTCCAGTACATTGGCCACCTCATGCAAAGAGTTGACTCATTGGGAAAGACTCTGATGCTGGGAGGGATTGGGGGCAGGAGGAGAAGGGGACGACAGAGGATGAGATGGCTGCATGGTATCACCAACTCGATGGACATGAGTTTGAGTGAACTCCAGGAGTTGGTGATGGACAGGGAGGCCTGGCATGCTGCAATTCATGGGGTCGCAAAGAGTTGGACACGACTGAGTGACAGAACTGAACTGAACTTACATTTACTACATTAAAATGGGTTCAGAAAGAAGCTGGAATTCTATGCTCAGCTATGCATGTATATGCACTAAGTCACCTCAGTCGTGTCCGACTTTATGTGACCCTATGGACTGCAGCCCACCAGGCTCCTCTGTCTGTGAGATTCTCCAGGCAAAAATACTGGAGTGGCTTGTCCTGTCCTCCTCCAGGGGATCTTCCTGAACCAAGTCAAATCTGAGTTTCTTGCACTGCAGGCAGATTCTTTAATGCTGACTCACTGGGCAAGATCCACACTCAGCTATACTCATTCATAAATAGTTTAGTTCAGTTCAGTTCAGTCACTCAGTTGTGTCGGACTCTTTGCAACCCCATGAATCCCAGCACGCCAGACCTCCCTTTCCATCACCAATTCCCAGAGTTCACCCAAACTCATCTCCATCGAGTTGGTGATGCCATCCAGCCATCTCATCCTCTATCATCCCCTTCTCCTCCTGCCCCTAATCCCTCCCAGCATCAGGGTCTTTTCCAATGAGTCAGCTCTTTGCATCAGGTGGCCAAAGTATTGGAGTTTTCAGCCTCAGCATCAATTCTTCCAATGAATACCCAGGACTGGTCTCCTTTAGGATGGACTGGTTGGATCTCCTTGCAGTCCAAGGGACTCTCAAGAGTCTTCTCCAACACCACAGTTCAAAAGCATCAATTCTTCAGCACTCAGCTTTCTTCACAGTCCAACTCTCACATCCATACATGACCACTTGAAAAACCATAGCCTTGACTAGACGGACCTTTGTTGGCAAAGTAATGTCTCTGCTTTTCAATATGCTATCTAGGTTTGTCATAACTTTCTTTCCAAGGAGTAAGCGTCTTTTTATTTCATGGCTGCAATCACCATCTGCAGTGATCTTGGAGCCCCAAAAAATAAAGTCTGACATTGTTTCCACTGTTTTCCCAACTATTTCCCATGAAGTGATGGGACCAGATGCCATGATCATAGTTTTCTGAATGTTGAGCTTTAAGTCAACTTTTTCACTCTCCACTTTCATTTTCTTTTTTTTTTTTTTAACTTTACAAAATTGTATTAGTTGCCAAATATCAAAATGAATCCGCCACAGGTATACATGTGTTCCCCATCCTGAACCCTCCTCCCTCCTCCCTCCCCATACCATCTCTCTGGGTCGTCCCAGTGCACTAGCCCCAAGCATCCAGTATCGTGCATTGAACCTGGACTGGCAACTCGTTTCATACATGATATTTTACATGTTTCAATGCCACTCTCCCAAATCTTCCCACACTCTCCCTCTCCCACAGAGTCCATAAGACTGTTCTATACATCAGTGTCTCTTTTGCTGTCTCATACACAGGGTTATTGTTACCATCTTTCTAAATTCCATATATATGCATTAGTATACTGTATTGGTGTTTTTCTTTCTGGCTTACTTCACTCTGTATAATTCAAAGAAGACATACAGATGGCTAACAAACACATGAAAAGATGCTCATGAGTGATGACTCATTATCAGAGAAATGCAAATCAAAACCACTATGAGGTACCATTTCACACCAGTCAGAATGGCTGCGATCCAAAAGTCTACAGGTAATAAATGCTGGAGAGGGTGTGGAGAAAAGGGAACCCTCTAACACTGTTGGTGGGAATGCAAACTAGTACAGCCACTATGGAGAACAGTGTGAAGATTCCTTAAAAAACTGGAAATAGAACTGCCTTATGATCCAGCAATCCCACTGCTGGGCATACACACTGAGGAAACCAGAAGGGAAAGAGACATGTGTACCCCAATGTTCATTGCAGCACTGTTTATAATAGTCAGGACATGGAAGCAACCTAGATGTCCATCAGCAGATGAATGGATAAGAAAGCAGTGGTACATATACACAATGGAGTATTACTCAGCCATTAAAAAGAATACATTTGAATCAGTTCTAATGAGGTGGATGAAACTGGAGTCTATTATACAGAGTGAAGTAAGCCAGAAAGAAAAAAACTTTCACTTTCATCAAGGTGCTTTTTAGTTCCTCTTCACTTTCTGCCATAAGGGTGGTGTCATCTGCATATCTGAGGTTATTGATATTTCTCCCGGCAATCTTGATTCCAGCTTGTGCTTCTTTCAGCCCAGCGTTTCTCATGATGTACTCTGCATATAAGTTAAATAAGCAGGGTGACAATATACAGCCTTGACGTACTCCTTTTCCTATTTGGAACCAGTCTGTTGTTCCATGTCCATTTCTAACTATCGCTTCCTGACCTGCATATAGGTTTCTTAAGAGGCAGGTCAGGTGGTCTGGTATTCCCATCTCTTTCAGAATTTCCACAGTTTTTTGTGATTCACACAGTCAAAGGCTTTAGCATAGTCAATAAAGCAGAAATAGATGTTTTTCTGGAACTCTTGCTTTTTCCATGATCCAGCAGATGTTGGCAATTTGATCTCTGGTTCCTCTGCCTTTTCTAAAACCAGCTTGAACATCTGGAAGTTCATGGTTCAGGTATTGCTGAAGCCTGGCTTGGAGAATTTTGAGCATTACTTTACTAGCGTGTGAGATGAGTGCAATTGTATGGTAGTTTGAACATTCATTGGCACTGCCTTTCTTTGGGATTGGAATGAAAACTGACCTTTTCCAGCCCTGTGGCCACTGCTGAGTTTGTTAGATGTTAGCAAAAGCACATAGCTGCAAAGACAAAAGAGAATTGTAGGCTGAGAAGAAACATCACCTAAAACAAATGAACTTCTATTACAAACAGACTCTAAAATATAGATTGCTCAAACATAACAAAAGTTTCTTTCTTTCCTATATGATGGCAGTGGGAAATGCCATCCTCCATCCACTCACTCAGGAACTTAGGTGGATAGAGTTCCTGCCATTTTCAAAAGGTGCCTTCCAAAGGGCTTATCTTCCTTCCAAAGAGGAGAAAAGCATTCTGGACTTCAGCAGTACAAAAAATGCTCCTCTCCAACCTCTGATTACAGGGAGTGAAACTGACTGATGGTCCCAGCTGCTGCACTCTGAAACCCAACACGGCCATTTGTGCCCAAGTCACACTTCCCATTAGCCAGGGACTGAGCGTGGCTAAAATTCTATAGCAGGCCTGTTCCTCAGAGACAAACAGTCCTCTGATGTGCAGCTTTGGCTTGAAGACTTCCCATCTGCCTTGCTGCAGTTTTATTAGAGCTACGCTACACTCTAAGACTTTCCCTACATAACTTTCTTTTGTTCTTCCTCTCCATCATAGGAATCGAACCTACATCAAAGTCTGAGAACTCTACCAACATCTTCTGACTCTCAATTTTTCTCATAGATAATTTTCCACACACACAAAAATGACTTGCACATGTAAGCTTATCCAACATCTGTTTCTCCAAGAACCCAAACTAATGCAGGTAGTGCCAGAAAACAGGCAGTAAAATGGGCTTCCCTGGTGGCTCAATGGTAAAGAACTGCCTGCCAATGCAGGAGACACAAGTTTGATCCCTGGGTCAAGAAGATCCCCTGGAGAAGGAAATGGCAATCCATCCAATATTGTTGCCTGGAGAATCCCATGGACAGAGGAGCCTGGTGGGCTACAGTCCATTGGGTCACAAAAGAGTCTGAAACAATTTAGCGACTAAACAACAAGAACAAAATGGGCTCAGGGACTAGGTCATTCACTAACTGGCAGGCAAATAGGATGTTATTCTGAAGAATGTAGTGTCCTGGTAATTCCTGTCACATGGTATACTCTATAATCAGTAATGATTTCATAGTGGTGACCTGGGAAGCTATCCCAGTGGAGAGAAATTTCTTTATAGATTTAATAATTAAGGTATTTGAAAAATATCAAGGCAACAGTGCCTAGAAAGCACTGGAGCTTATTATTGCAAAGTCGTAAACATTACTGATCAGGGTTTTTGGCCTTCCGCATTCAATAGAAATTGCTTAGAGGTCAAACAATGCTTTACCGGGGCCCCTGCTGCAGTAGTGGGGAGCAAGAACAAACAAGTGTCCCTTGCTTGCTCCCTGGCAGTGGGGGGAGAGGGGAAGACCTTGTTCCTCATATGGGGCTGGGGTAGAGGCAGGCCCAGGAGTTGAGCGGAAAGGTGGCTTAGGTGGTTTGTCCACCCCTTAGGTGGTGTTCAGTGCAGAGGGCATGGCTTTTGCTCTGGGCTCTTCAGAAGTGGTAGTCAGGTTTTTTTGGTCTCTTTGTATCTTTTGTCCAGAATTTACCCTAACTTGTGCATCCATGTAGTTATTTTTAGTCCCATATATTTTCTTTGTAGTTTGTTGCTCCAGGAGAGGTGTGTTCAGCTGCAAGCATTGCAGCACTTCAGCAAAGTGTCCCAGGTTCCAGTTTGTTTCAGAATTATTGCCCTGTAGAATGATAATGTGAAATTCAGGACTTAAAGACTAAAATTGAGAGTCAGAAGGCCTGTATGGAAGTTTACAGAGAGTTCCTTATCCCGCAGTAGAAGAGGAGACTTTGAGTAAAGTAGATTACCCTCCATTACCCTCTAGTTAAGCATCCAACTTCAATAATTAGAGCTTCGGGGTTGTAGACATTTTTAAATGCTTATTTAAGGCAGGTATGCCCCACTAAAATAAGGGCCTGAATTGGGAATCTGAAACATGGAATGAGGACTCCTGAATAGACTTCTGTGAAGGAATTGTCTCAACAGATACTCATGCTCCAAATCTTTAGAGTTCACACAGTTTGATTCCTTTTCCTTAGTAAGAGCTAGATGTTTTGCTGGAAGATACTGAAGAGGCTCAACCCCTGAAAGATTACAGGGGCTCCTCTCCTGGGTACTCAGCCAGTTATAAGGGTTAAATCCCAGGATGGCTGGGCTGGGGAAATGCTCAGCTGAGAAGGAAGGAAAGGTACTATACCCAAAAGGAAGCATAACAATTACTTACGTGCCAGTAAGATGAATCAGGGGACTGCCCCTAGGATTGGATTTTGTCAAGGGAACAAAATCTTATCTATATGCTTATCTACATGACTAGATAAGCAATATTTCATTGACATCAGGAAACATTCTAGGGTTACATAGATTTATCGCCCTAGCAAGGATCCCAGGGAATGGGACATTCTACCCACCACTAGACTGACTATGACAGACCTAAGAAAAGGGCTCTAACCAATGCTGGGAAAACTGTAAAGGCTTAAGCTGCCGTGAATTACAGTAGAGGAAGGAATAAAGGAACCAGGTAAAGAGGGTGTGGTGGAGTGGTTAATAATGCGAGGCCAAAAAACTCACCAGGTTATGCTCTATGCCAAGTTCCAAAAGATATGGTTTCAAGACCATCAGAAATGTGCTGGTGAGAGGAGAACAGATGTCATACAAAAAGTTCAGTTCAGGCCCTTCTCTGCAGTCATGGAGCTGGCTCTTTAACATTCATAATAATGATGTGCCATAAAGTAATAGAGGTCTGATGGCAGTATTTCACTGCTGGAAATCAAGAGGCCAAAATTACCAGGATGGAAGAGAAGACAAGAAGTTGACTGGCAGGGCGGTTAGAGGTAACTCATAGAGAGTGGCCTCAATAATGTCAAGTAGCTATACACAGTTACTTCAGTCCTGTCTGACTCTTTGTGGCCGCATGGACCATAGCCCACCAGGCTCCTCTATCCATGGGATTCTCCAGGCAAGAATACTGAGTGG
Organism: Bos indicus; assembly: GCF_029378745.1. Taxonomy (NCBI): domain Eukaryota; kingdom Metazoa; phylum Chordata; class Mammalia; order Artiodactyla; family Bovidae; genus Bos; species Bos indicus. Next base: position 20,592,011 of record NC_091776.1, on the reverse strand, counting down.
GTTATCATGTCCTTCTCCAGGGAATTTTTCCCACGCAGGGATCAAACCACCATCAACTGTGTCTCCTGTATTTCAGGCAGATTCTTTACCAATGAGGCACCAGGGAATCCTATGGACAAACAGAGTAGTATCTAATAAGGATGTTAGGGGCTTCCCAGGTTGGGCAGTGGTAAAGAATCCACTGGCCAATACAGGAGACATAAGAGAAGGGTTGGATCCACGGGTCAGGAAGATTTCCTGGAATAGGAAAGGCAACTCACTCCAGTTTTCTTGCCTGGAGAATCCTGAAGACAGAGGAGCCTGGCAGGCTACAGTCCAGGAGGTCGCAAGAGTCAGACACTGAGTGAGCGTGCATACGCACACACACACACACAAACACACACACACACCTTAATAGTCAAAAACACATACACACACTTCGTCAAATTTTACAATAAGAAAAAGGCAAGAAGGAAGGAACAGGACGCTGAGGGAAGTTGTCCCAATAGACAGTAATTATCACTTGCTCAGTTCTCATACTTGAACCAATTTTCAGCTCCAGAGTAACTGAGGTTGCCACGCACCTACAAAGAACAGAACACAAAGTTGCAGAGGTGCCGCTCCGCACTGAGTCACAGGCAGCCCGGCTTCCAGCCCTGGTGCACACCGCGCAGGCGCAGTAGTGAGAGGCTTGAGGCAAGCGCCCCACGGCCACCCCGCCCGCCGCCCTCGGACTCCCCGGGGCCCCAAGCGCTCAGGCCCAAGCCTGCCCGCAAGCGGCGCGGCAGCTCCTCCAGCCCTGGGGCGCCCCGGGCACTTGTACAGCACCAGGTTACCTCGCGGAGGAGGGCGGCTGGCGCCATGGCTGTCAGGCGGTGGTCTGGAGGGACACCGACTCCTCACACGAGGTCTATCGATGAGATTAACATTTAAATTCATGGACTTTGAGTAAAGTAGATTACCTTCCATTACCCTCCATAACGTGGATGGACCGCATTAAATCAGCTGAAGGTCTTAAGTACAAAGACTGACCTCTGCGAACAAGAAGGCATTCTGCAGCAAACTACCTTGGGATTCAAAAGGCAGCTCTCCCCGGGGCCTCCCGCCAGCTAGCTTACCTCATCAGAGTTTGGACTCACCAAGCCTCCACTATCAGGTGAGCCAGTTCCTTAAAATAAATCTCTGTACCTCTGTGCAGTACTCAGTCATGTTTGACTCTTTGCCACCCCGTGGACCGTAGCCTTCCAGTCTCTTCTGTCCATGGAATTTTCTAGGCAAGAATACTGGAGTAGGTTGCCATTTTCTGTTCCAGGGGATCTTCTTGACCCAGTGATCAAACCCGCGTCCGTTGTGTCTCCTGACCTGACAGGCGGATTCTTGACCCCCGAGCCTCCTGAGAATCCCCTCTGCGTATATGCACACATCCTGTTGGTTCTGTTTCTCTAAAGAGCCCTCACTCCTACACCATCATTCCAAAAACCCACTGAAGCATTTGCGGTTCAAGTTTCTACAACTCTAGTCTTTGCAGAGTTAGAGGTTTTAGTCCCCCAAGGGGGTGCCCTTTCGTCAGGACAAACAATAAAGTTTCTGTTGAAATATGAGCTGTGGAGCATTTTATGTCCTTACATTAAGGAACCAGCAGGCAACAAACGTGTGTCACTGTTGTTCAGTTGGTACGTCGTGTGCGACTCTTTGTGATGCCATGACTGTAGCCTGCCAGGCTTCTCTGTCCATGAGATGATTCTGGCAGGAATGCTGGAAGAGTTGCCTTTTCCTTCTCCAGGTCTCACCATACTGGCAGCTCTAATTAAACATGATTAGAGGTAGAGAGGATTCTGAACTATAGGCATAGCGAGGAATTTGTAACGCAGGTGATCCATTTGGGTGCCCCTAGGGAATTGTAACCGTCAGTAGACAGGTGCAAATGCCTTGGCTTGAGAAAAGTATGATTGCCAAGGGCTCAGACTCCTCAAGAATGAAAGTCTGTGGAAGTATCACCAGCTAAGCCACCAAAGAGCTGCCAGGGTACGAGCCAAGGGTAAAAGAAATTTGGAACTTTCCCAGAATTGAAATATACTTTTAAGACGTTTTCCACTCAACTTTCCTTTCCTTTCTCTCCTCCCAAAGAGCTCAGATTTGGAAAAGAGACTGAAGGCTTTTCCACACACGTTTCTTAGTTATTTTTTTCTCACAGGCTTTTTCCCAATAAATCTTTTACACGCCCAATCCTATGTTGACGCCTACTTCTTTGAGAAACTGAACTAAACAAGGAGCATGTGGAAATGTGTATGGGTGACCTGGAAAGGCCACCCGTTCCTTCCTCTTGCACTTCCATGCTTATGTAGTTATAACTCATGGATCCACAACAGAGTGAAGGAAACATGATCTAACTGTGCTCAGACAGAAGAGGATAAGTTTAGTGTGCAGAAAGAAAATGAACACTGCTGCAGCAGTGTTGTAAGGGATCAATGGTATAGAGAAACTGAGGGGAAACAGTTAAAGTGGTATCTTCGTAAATGTTCAGTACTCCAGATACGAGATTTTTGGTGGTAGTGGTGGTGATTGGTTTGTTGATTTATGTGCATGTATGTGCTCTTTGTGACCCCACGGACTGTTTTGTAATATATATTTATAAAGTTATGATCATATGTGTAATTTGTCATTATTGACTCAACATAGATATTCATGGGATCATATAAATTTCACAGTCATTTTAATAACTTCATAATATTTCATGAGCTATTTGTACCATAACTTGCTTAATCAGTCATCCTTTATTAAACTGCTAGTTTTTTCTTTCCCTATAATTACAGACAAGGCTGGATGATATTTGTACATTTAAGATTCTTTTTTTGTTCACTTGGCTGATGTGGGGCATTTATCCCTTTTACCCAAGTAATTCCTTGTATTTCAGCTCTGAACTTAAGCATTATTTTCTTATAATGTTTTCCCATACCCTCTAGACTCTAGCTTATTCTCTTTTATACTGTCTTAGCTTGCTGTATTCCACAGCATGTGTTATAGTTTGTTGCTACAAATTCTGCAAGCATTTACTTAAAAAAAATTCTCTCTTTAAATTCACTAAAAATGTGCTATGCACAAGGGTGGGAACATTGTTTTGTTTGACACATTATCTATGGCACAATAATCAACAGGTAACAAATATTCAATAATTATCAATTTAACCTATGATCAAATATGTTTTCTGAAAATTTCTAGTGAAACAGATTTTTGCATTCTTTCTTTAAATTTTAGTCTGTTTAAGAAATGTCATCTTACATACAGAAACATGTGTTTTAAATTAACTTGTAGCGGTCTTTAGTAGGAAAATTGACTTGTTGCGATATTCAGTACAAAATATTTTCTTAGCACACATTGTTTCATGTAGTAAAGTGTTGTTTAAGGAGATTGTTAAATTGGCCAGATATGTGAAGAGATCTGTGGTTAAAGTTTATACATTTGACACAATATAGGGATGTTATCTACATGAGTGTGACATTGTATCTTCTTCCAAACACCTAAATGCTCAAACTAAGAAGCTCAATGGTAATAAATGTCATTGGGAATATAGGTTTGCTTTAAAAAAAAAAAAAAAAAAAACAGCTTAGTCAGTAAATAATCACCACAGAAGTAACCTAAGGATAATGTCATATAGATACATTGTAAATAAAGGTATAGAAAAGAATAGGCAAGTCTAGTTGGAGAAGGCAATGGCACCCCACTCCAGTACTCTTGCCTGGAAAATCCCATGGATGGAGGAGCCTGGTAGGCTGCAGTCCATGGGGTCGAGAAGAGTCGGACACAACTGAAGCAACTTAGCAGCAGTAGCAGTGGTGTGATGGTAGAAAATTTTACTTCCTCTCAATGATGGTAGAAAAATTTACTTCCTCTCAAGAAACAAATATATGAGACAACCCTGTGGTGGCAGTGTTATATTACCTTCTTCCCCTTTATCTGTTTAAAGCTATATCATTTGAAGGAGCATGAATTTCATAGGCTGTTTTCATAAACCAACCAAGTACCACCTGGAGTGATCCTGGTACTGAGCTTGTGTTTATGTGGTGTGTATTACTTACAAAGATGAAGAAGTCTCAGTCTTTGCTCTCCAAAATTAACATTTAAGAAGGATGGGGAAGGAAGTACATTTTCATTTTTAACTTTGCTAAATGAGCACACTAAGCCTTTTATGTGATTAGTGCCATTTGCAAGACATGAGCAAAATGCTGGAGGACTGATCAGAACAAAATGCACCTCTAAGGTTTGTGAGTGTCAAAAACAGACTCCACGTGGTGCGGTATTTGAGAACAGTCTTCAGTGATGGGCAGAATTTCAAGACTGATATGTGAGAAGACAAGAAATATGTTTCAAAAGAATGAATAACATGATTGAAAGTTCAGATATGAAAAATGGGTCATGTACGTTGAATAGAGAAAGGTATTTGCTGGAGTCTGCTGGAGATGAAGGAGATGTGTGAGAGGAGAGAAGGTTGTTCTTGTTCTCTGATGTGCAACTGAAAGCTCTTGTTATTTGTGAGTCAGAGACTATGTTGATAAGATCTATACTCCGTCTAGTCTCACAATGATGTAGGATGTGTCTGAGTTGAGAGAAGTATGAAGGAAGAAAAACAATTTATTAAAAAATAGACTTGAATTAGTCTGAAATAAGTATTCAACATGAAAATAAATTTCTAACTGTACAAAGCACTTTTCAAGTTAAATGTGGGATTAGCAAAATAGTGCTTAATGTGGACATTGCAGAGACTAATTTGAAGAAATGTAAACCATATGGCTATTCTAAGTATATTACTCATTTCTGTTCAGATTTTGAAGAAAGGTAAATTGTTGTACTGTTCTGACTGTTCAAGTATGAACTCTTCATATTTGAAATTGCCATATGTCTATATTTAAAATCCTGGGAACCTATACTGGAAAATTGAATAATTGAGAAATAACGCTACAAATGCTTTAATATGGTATGAAAAAAATTGTGTAAATGTATAGACTTATCACATCCTTCTTTGAAGATTGGAGGTAACTTGGGGGTAAGGAAATTGGTTAAAATCCATCAGTACAAATATTTAGTATGCTCTCAGGACTGCTACATGGTAAGTTGGATCAGGAGCTTTTAAAGCAGATAGAAAATGACACATTATTATCTCTAATTGTCTTCCCTATTCCTCAGCATGTGCTGTTTTTTTTTTTTTTTTTTTCAGTTTCTTTGTAAGGAGTATCATATGCATTCCAAACTCACCCCACTATATAGTTGTAACAAAAGAAAGAAAGAAGAAAAAAAAAAAAAAAAGACAGAGGAAATGAAATCATGTCTCTACACTTCTGGAAACAATCATACTGTATGAGTCAGAGAGTGGGTCATTGCTGTTTTGCCAGAATACCATAGTAGAACTCTATTGAAAAACCAAACCAACACAAAAAGTAGTTTAAGGGGGAAAAAAAAGACAAGCAGTCAAAATATCGCAACCTCTGTAGATTGATGCTGTATGGATGGTCTTTGTTTATGGCTAGGTATTGGAAAATCTGTTATATGAAAAATAGGGATTATACTTTGAAAATAAAAGACTGGCAGTGATTCCAGGACAGGTTTTATAACAACTGTTTATAACAGTTTATAACAACTGATTTGAAGGAATTTTTCAAATTTCAAGGCCATCTAGTGCCTGTTCTTCTAACTGTGGAACCATAGACTGTTTTTCAATTTAATTTACACATATTTTGTGCTCAAGGTATCCTGTAACAATTAAAAATAATACTATCCTATGGATGCATATTGCTAACTTTTAACTCCAACATACGTATTTTAATTCCACAATGCATTTTGTTAGTTTGTTTGCTTAACCATTATTAATCAGGATAGCATAGATCTGAAAAACATGATTTTGAATTCACACTGATATGGCTACATTTCTAGACATAGGCAATTTCTTTTCTTTTATTGCTTTTCATTTTTGTCTAGTGGTGATAATATGCCCTTGTTGTATATGTATATGTGTTTAGACATAATTACTTACAATTTTTTTTGAAAAATTTAACCAATGTATCATGCATCATTGGAACAATATTTTTTCCTCTATGAAATCAATGAGAAAAAAGTAATAAGTTAATTAAAAATATTCAAAGTTTGATATCTCATGTCAGATATTAAGTTGCTTAGAGTTTCTGTAATCTTAAGTCCATCCATACGAAGAAAAGCAATGTATAGCTATGGCTGTTAATACTATTAAGATGAATATACAGATGATAAATGGATAGATAGATAAATACGTAGATGATAGGTAATGGACACATACATACACATATACTTACATGTTACCACACACACACACACACAACTGTATATACACTATTGCACAAATTGAGGCTGCTTGGAATTTATGATGACGGTCAGTAATGGGTGTTTATACAAGACCTCTGAAATTCTCTCATTAATTTTATATTGTTTACAAAATAAAAAATGACTTAAGTTCTCAGTTAAGACATTAACAGTTTTCCTTTTAATAATACAGAAATTTCTATCTTTCAAATCAAACATTTACTTTATTTCAATATTATAACCAAATGATTGTTTTAGCAATATGCCATTTTATTTCTGTAGAGTCTTCAATATAATTGATTATATAGCCCCCATATTTCTTCTTCACCCTAAGGATAGTCTTTGCTCAGATACTGATATCATTAATAATTTACTGATAAAGTCTTCAGTTAAAAAAATTTAACATGTATATGAATAAAATATTGAAGTATTATGGGGAAACCAGACCAATTCCATTGTAATTTTGTTAATAAGTGAATATAAAACATTTAATAATAATTCCTTATTATTTTGAGAACTAAAAGATTCGTTAAGACAAATGTCAACTAAATATATTTTTGACAAAGAATTATTCATTCTGTTATTTATTCTTTAATTTTTCAATAATAGCACATAGTAATATCTTGAGAGTCCCTTGGACTGCAAGGAGATCCAACCAGTCCATTCTAAAGGAGATCAGTCCTGGGTGTTCTTTAGAAGGACTGATGCTAAAGCTGAAACTCCAATACTTTGGCCACCTCATACGAAGAGTTGACTCATTGGAAAAGACTCTGATGCTGGGAGGGATTAGGGGCAGGAGGAGAAGGGGACGACAGAGATGAGATGGCTGGATGGCATCACCGACTCGATGGACGTGAGTCTGAGTGAACTCCGGGAGTTGGTGATAGACAGGGAGACCTGGCGTGCTGCAATTCATGGGGTCACAAAGAGTCGGACACAACTGAGTGACTGAACTGAATATTGACAGGTGACTATTGATGAAACTGATGGAAGGATTTCATTCATTTACCAAATTTTTATTGCTTTCAAAAGGTCTGTTAAATACTTGGAATGCATAAATGAATGACCATTATTCCTACCTTAGTAGACTCCAGTCTATGGGAAATGGTGACTTGCAAATATTCAACATTATGCATAAAGTGCTAAACATAAAGACACATTCAAAGAACCCCATAACCCATAAAATTTGTTTTTTCATGTATTTTCTTCATTTACAAATGTAAGGAATTTTTAAATGTTTCTTCTTTATTATTACAAAATCTTTGTCTTCCTGTCCTTCACTGTTGTTCTCTTCTGTAACAGTAGATGCATTCTTATATTAACTGTCAGTTTTCTTTGTTTATGCCTGGACAACAAGACAGACAAACTGAAATACTAAATGTATAAGTCAAATTACTTACACGGAAAGTTATTTTACCAAATGAACTGAAATTTGAGGGTTGCTATGTTTTGTTTTTCTTGTGTAAGATTTACATGATTTTAGATATTCTGGAGAATAAATTATAAAACTTTTTAACTACTAAATGAATATATCTGTACTTAAATTTAAAATTTGAGCTAATATTTGCTTTATCTGTATGCTATTTACCAGTATTATAGTGAAAAAGCGGTGAGGCAACTAGGTTTGTAGAAGCCCAGATAGTTTATTATCATGTTAGTATGGAAAATTTCTAGCTTTCAATAGGTAGCTTTTTTTTTTTTTTTTAAGTATTAATTCTTTAACAAGATAAAACCTATTGAAAAAGCTGTTAATATAGAAATCATTTTGTTCTGGGAGCAAATGTGAAAAATGCTGTAATCATCAGACAATGAAATTATGGTTGTTTTGAGGTCAAAACGATCAGCAACACAGGAAGTAAAGGGATTTTTTTGTTAATTCCATCTGGATCACAGATGTCATTTATTGTGAAAATTGGTCATATATGAAAACCTTATGGCAAATCTGTTTTGAAACACATTCGTTTTTATGGGGAGATAAAAGGCCTAGTACATATTATAGGCATATTTAAAGATGATATATTTACCTATTCACATCTAAAAAAATTATGTTGGTAAATGGTAATCTTTTTCAACTTATGATTCTTATCTAAAATAATATTTAGCATTTTTCCAGTCCAAAGGATGACATTTGAATAAAATATTTTTAAAGAAGTTTACTTCTATTACTAAAGGATATATAGATATATGTAGTGAGTATATTAGGGGAAAACTCTTATTCTTTTAATAATGTTTTTGATGTTTTGGCTTATGAATCATTTCTTTGAAAATTCTGCTTCATTCTTTATTTCCATTTAAATTTGATTTCTAAGAAAACATTAACTAGATGATTTATACTTTTAGAATGTATAAACAATGTAGTATTTTAAAGTTTTGGTCTTACAAATAAAGAAGGAGACCTTTAAAATGATGTCCATAGTCTTGCACTGTCAGTTTATATATATATATATGTTTATATATGGTTTTTATTCCATATCCAGCTTTCTCTACAGGACTGTCTTATGCATTAAAAACAATCTGACTGAAAATATAGTGTGTAAGTGAACTTTAATGTGGTGCCTGATATTCTTCTGATGCAGTCAGTTACCCTGTGCCTGAGTCTTACTTCCCTACTGTTCTCCCCACTGGGGCATAAATTCTCAAATGTATCTAGAGTCCTTGCTATTATAAAGTCCTCCTCCCTCCTGTAGGTCAGCGAAGAGGGAAAGGTTACAAGTTCAGAAAATACTGCTGAACCAAGCAGCTTATGCATTCACCTGGAAACTTACAGGCACACAGATATATTTTCTCAATATCCCGTAGTAGTTTCAGGTCATGTGTCTGTGCTGAGATGATAACACTAAGGCCCAGTGAATGCCACATTACTGTGATGTACAGGTTTCTTTTTAAGCCAACAACAAGATTACACTTAATTATGGCCTCATTGAAGCCAAGTTAGATGTGCAATAGGCAAAAATAGAAGTAGGTAGAAGAGTTTGAGGAGGTGGATGTATCATAAAGAAAATGCATATCTGTGCCTTTCCTGCACATTTCCTGTACAATATGTGAAAACAATTTGGAATTTTGATTCCATGAATACATCCCACATTCTTTTCATTTCTTTGACCAATATGTACTATGTTTCTTAGGCAAGATGTGTATTGCTAAAATGGCATCAAGAATTTCATTATTGAGTTTAGATTTAAGGAATTGAAATATGATGTCATAGAACTAAGTGATAATTCAATGCAACCAGGATAACTTAATAGCTTCTCTGAGCATGTGGTGAACACTTTAGGCAACAGCAGTCTCTTTTCACATATATGAACTTGGTTTTTGAAAAAAATAAGGGTGTAAAGTAGGCAAACAGAATAAAACCAAATGTATCCAAGTTGCCTACCAAATCCACCCAGCTGAAGGTTGAAGTTACATGTAAACTTTAAAGTTCTTTGCATTGTTGCTTACCCAGTGAGGCACTTGTAAAACTAACAGTGCAAATGATTGCAATATTCAGTACAATTTCTGACACAATTATTTGGAGCTTCAGACCCAGGACAGTTTTGAGCTTCTCAAACTAACAACTCTGCGATCAGTGTAATATTTGTCACCTTCTAGAATTCTGATAGGTACCATAATTTTGTAGTATTGATCAATATGCTATGCTTTATATCAATATAAAAACAAATATCAATTACAGTTACTTGGGAAAGTTTATGAGAACTCATGAAAGCTTTTCATCCATTTTAACAGTCTCCACTGAAGGACTCAGCAAATCTTATCCTTTATTTATGAGCATATAGCTTTGCCTAGGAAAATCAAGTAATCAGGTACTATTCAAGCGAAATCATCTAGTTAGAAAAATGCCAATGTAAAGGTTTTGTTGATGTTTGTTTTCCAGTTTCTTGGCTGATCAGGGTATATTTATAACGGAAAATCTTTTGAGCAAACTATAATTGTATTATTCAAAATGTAGATCTAGAGCAGATTTATCAGCTGTTTTTCAGTGTACACCTGCGTAGTACAATGGAATTATAGGTTTTAAAAAGGAGTGCTTCAAAATACAGTGTTGATTTTCTCCCCTTGCAGTGCAGGTCCACACTTTTCTTGGAGTGTGTGTGTGTTCAGCTGGTTCTCCACACCTTGGTCACAGTCTCACTGACCTTCGTTGCTTGGTTACAAAATCCTCTTTGTGATTTGTGAGATGCTTGTCTTGATGGAGAGCAATGGATTTCTTTTTCCTAAAGTAAACTTTCAAGAGAGTTTCTGTATCAGAGTAAAACATATTAAAACCAGTATATCTTGCCAAATTTAGAACTTGCACTTCCTAGGGACTAAAATTATGAACTGGAATTTTTCTTGTCCAAATCCTATTTATTATTGCCAACATTTACTTCCTGGTTCTAGAGAATAGCACCCCAGACTGCTAGAGTTAGAATCTAAGCTCCTTAAAAAAATGAGGCAACTTTATAAAACTTAAAACATGAAGTATAAATATGAGAATATGTTACAAAATGTCATTGTATGTCTTTGGAAGGCAAATATTTTTAAACAAATCCATAATGTAACACAACTTCCGTAAGCAAACTTGAGAAGAACTCTATTTTTAACAATCATTGATACTAGAAAAAATGTTACATACATATCATTATGTTCATTATCACAGTATTTTTCTCTTCTAGAATTCCATATCCCTGACCTAGTATCAAAATATGACATCAGATAAATACTTGTTCAAACTTTTATATCCACTTTTCTATTTTTTTTTTTTTTACTCCAGTAATTTAATCAGTTTATAAAGGCACACAAAATAACAGCACTTGCTTACTGTGAGAGTTTAGGTATATGATTCTAGAGATTAAATAGAAGGCAATGGGCAAAGTGAGTGCCAACATCATGGTCAAGTTACAAAATAACAAATCCATTGTATCATAGATCCAGTTTGCTTCTTGACACTTGAATGTGGAGTCCCACTGAAGTTAGGATAATTGGTACCAGCTGTTTAACTGTTGATTTTTTTGTTTGTTTATTTTCTTTTGGACACAAGCCAACTTGACTTGAAAGCAGTGCCACTAGAAAGAAGAGACTAAAGACTGATGCCAGTGTATATATATGTATTTCTTTAAAATGATTTTCCTGAAGCAGTTCATTTTGAGGCCTTGATGATTCAAACACAATAATAGTGATAATCAGTTGCTTGACTGCTAAAAGGCATCTGGACTGATTGATGGCAAAAAGAGTAGGGAAAAAACATTTCCTTTTTAAGCTCTTTTTTACTGAAAGAATGATTTCCACTCAACAGTGGCAAAATACTTATTTTCATCCTCCTATTAATAATACTTTCTATAATAATATAGTATTGTTAATACTACTAATAATATAATATTCTGTAAGACTTATTTGTAACTAAGGTAACAAATTGGCCCTGAATTTCCAAATTTTAGTGTCTTCATAATTATTTTCCTTCATGAAAGTATTGAGCAAAATGTATATTTTTCTAGAATCCAATTATCAGATAATATCTTTCCTCCCTCTAAATTTCAGTGACATAAGTCACTGTCTAACTGAGACATTGCTCAGATATCATCTCAGAGATTTGTCAAATTCTCAGAGGTTTATCAAAATTCACACTATTTAATATTAAAACCTAGATTATCACTTAAAGTCTCTTAATTCCTAGCTACTGACAGTCCTGCTGCTGCTAAGTCACTTCAGTCGTGTCCGACTCTGTGCGACCCCATAGACGTCAGCCCACCAGGCTCCCCCATCACTGGGATTATCCAGGCAAGAACACTGGAGTGGGTTGCCATTTCCTTCTCCAATGCATGAAAGTGAAAAGTGAAAGTGAAGTCACTCAGTCGTGTCTGACTCTTAGCAACCCCATGGACTGCAGCCTACCAGGCTCCTCCGTCCATGGGATTTTCCATGCAGGAGTACTGGAATGGGGTGCCATTGCCTTCTCTAACAGTCCTTCTCTATACCATATTAACCTTCTTCCCTATTTTTTGCCAAATAGTGATTTTTAAAAATATATATAATAGTTTAATAAACTGTAGAATTGCAAGGTAATTAGTGAAATCAAATTGATAAAACAACAGTTGTAACCTAAAAAGATAAAAGTTTCACTTTAGATAACAGAGAACTTTTTAAAAGTAGTAGAAAGTATGCAAAGAGATACATTTAAAAGGAGTAATTTGGCAGCAAAGTGATCAAAAGGATGTTAATATTAAAGATTTGAGAAACAATCAATAAACCAAGGCAAGGATGAATGTGTCTCTCTCAGAGTCACATTCAGAAGATACAGGAAGAAAAGAATGTGATAAAAGCTGTGAGGAAAGAAAAGTCTGGGCTTGAAAACAACTGGATAAAAGAAAGGAAGGATATTAATGCATTAAGGGAGAGTTCGTGCTTTGGATGATGAACTGTTTATTCATCTAACCAACGTTTACTGAGCTCCTGCTACCTGCCAGATGCTCTTCTCTGTACTTTGATTAAAAGAGAAATAGTCTTTCATGAGGGCTTCTCTGGTGGCTCAGATGGTAAAGCATCTGTCTGCAATGCAGGAGACCCGGGTTCGATCCCTGGGTTGGGAAGATCCCCTGGAGAAGGAAATGGCAGCCCACCCCAATATTCTTGCCTGGAAAATCCCATGGATGGCGGAGCCTGGTAGGCTACTGTCCATGGGGTCGCAAACAGTCGGACATGACTGAGCGACTTCACTTCAGTTCATTTCACTTCACTTCAGTCTGTCAAGGAAGTGGACAAGATTGTAGTAACCATTTTTATCATTGCTCATTGCTCAACATCTTTGTCTTTAAACACATCTGTTTAAATGACCTTTTCACACTTCTTATGTCTCTGGAAGAACATGGAAAAGAATAAGTATCTAATGTGTAGAATAATAACTAGAATGGACTTGAATATAACACAGCATTAAGCACATAAGTAATTTGACACAGCTGAAGATAAAAATGAATAGCCCTTCATAGTTTGTGAATTACTCTCTTTTCACTTTTCCCAGATCTCCTGAGCCTACCTGTTCCTTTCTCCACTATCAAGGATCTCAACTCTTCTCTGCTTCTTCTGAAGGAACCCTAAAGTCAACATTTGATTTATGGGTGGGGAGAACATATTAACTCTGTTACCTGAATACAGGTACCTGAATTCAGGTAACCCTGGTACCTGAATACACTCCCATGAGTTAACTGAGCATTCTTGCCAAAAGGTCTTTAAAATAGAGAATAAGTTAGCTTCACAAAGAAGCATTTGCATTTACTCATGTATCCCACCTCTAATTTCTCCCCCATGTTACTGAGGATGGGTGAGGGTTGGCTAGTGCTGGATACAATTAGGCTTTTCTTAGACCATACGTTTATCAGTAGGTGGGACTCCAACCGCAACTCTCAACAAGGCAAAAACAGTGGATCAGCTCAAAGTTCCTCTCCCTTGGTACCGTTGACATTTTGAGCCAGATACTTTTTTGTTGTGAGGGACTGTTTTATGCATTGTAGAATCCTTAGCGGCATCCCTGGTTTCTCTATTTACTAGACACCAGTTGAATGGCCCTTCTCCCCCACCCCAATGACAATCAGATGGCTGCAGATATTTCCATTGTCCCCTGGAGGGAGCAAAATCACCCCCAGTTGAGAGTCACTGGTCTAGCTGGGTCAGTCTGTCATACAAATACTCAGAGGCAGTTCAGTTAATAGGGGTCATACCAGCTGACCCATGCTCTCCAACTTCATATAGTGCTATCCTCCATCTGTGGATCAAAAGCATACCTTAAGGTCTTTTATAAGAAATAAGATGTTTCTTCTCTGTGGCTAAAATACTTTTAAGTCTATCCATTGGAAGAAGAGGTTGTATTCTTACTGGGCTTTTCTGCTTAATAAAGGCTTCCCTGGTAGCTCAGACAATATAGAATCTGCCTGCAATGCGGAAGACCTGGGTTCAGTCCCTGGGTTGGGAAGATCCCCTGGAGAAGAACATGGCAAGCCACTACAATAATCTTGCCTGGAGAATCCCCATGGACAGAGGAGCCTGGCAGACTACAGCCCATGGGGTTGCAAAGGGTTGAAAGTGACTGAGTGACTAAGCACAGCTACTTAATGAGATGAAGTTCATTAGCACTATAAACCAAAATACTTTCATAGTCAGTATCTTGTTTGCCAGGAACATGATTTTACTCCTTTTTTGTGTGTGATCCCATTGTATAAATTTTATAAAACAAACAAAGGCCTGTTCTTTTATTCTCACATTACAAATCTAAATAATCACAAAGGGAACATTAAATCTGTTGATCAGATTTACTTTGAAGTCTCAGAGTTATTGTGCTGACCCAACCTACTAGATACACCCATATCAAATTGGGGTTCTGCTCTGAACAACTCAGACTTTAATATGATGACAGTCTCCGTATGTGTGCTTTACTAAATTGCTCATGCATTTCACATAATAGGTAAATATACTATGCATAACTTTTAATCCTTTGGCCATAATACATAATATTTATGTTTTTCAATAAGCATATATCAGCTTAATGAAAAGAATCCCATATATCATTTCTGCTCATCCTCAAGCACCATTTAATAGGAACATGCATTCTCATCCAATCTTTATGTATGTCTAGATTTAATCAGGAAGAGAACAAATTAAACCAAGTGCTTAGGATAATTGGCACTATAAACAGAAGCAAAAACATTTGCCTGATTTTTCTTAAGCATTGAATAAAAAGACATAAATCTTCTTTAATATGTTTCAATGCTCTAATGCTTATGAAAGTCACTTTAATGCCATGACAACTCTGAAATTTTTCTTTTGCAACAATGATTAGGTTTAAGCTATATAAAATGACACATTGCCTATGTTGTCAAGGGCCAAGTTGCATCTATATTGTCTATTTTTTTCCTTCCTTAACCTTTCTTCACTCAGTTAGTCAATAAATGCACTGAATTTTCAGTAAAGCCTACAAATGATAAGTTTCTAACTGGAATGCATCATTTGAAAATAGTGTTTTACCAGCTAATGTTTAGAACAGGAAAAATATTTTAAAGGTTTTTCAGTTTATAGTATTCTCTCATTTACTTGATATCCTTATAAATGCTCTAATGATGCTGTTTGAAATTTATATTTTCAAATAGTTTTGGAAGCCTGTATTGCCAATAAGAACCTAACGGACTCCATGTTTATGTATTGGTCACCAACTATAGATATTCTAATACTTGAGGTTGTGAATTATATCTTTGTATCCTGTATGGGACCTATACACAGTAGGTGCTCAATTAATATTTGTTATGGGTTATACCCATCAGAGCAAGACCCAGATTCCCCATAACCAATCCCTCCCATCGGGAAGCTTCCACAAGCCTCTTATCTTTATCCATCAGATGGCAGACAGAATAAAAACCATAATTACAGAAAACTAACCAGACTGATCACATGGATCACAGCCTTGTCTAACTCAATGAAACTATTAGCCATTCCATGGAGGGCCACCCAAGATGGATGAGTCATGGTGGAGACTGACAAAACATGGTCCACTGGAGAAGGGAATGGCAAACCACCAGTATTCTTGCCTTGAGAACCCCATGAACAGTATTAAAAGGCAAAAAATTATGACACTGAAAGATGAAATTCCCAGGTTGGTAGTTGCCCAATATGCTATGAGAGAAAAGTGGAGAAATAGCTCCAGAAAGAATGAAGAGTCTGAGCCAAAGTGAAAACAATGCCCAGTTGTGAATGTGACTGGTGATGAAAGTAAAGTTCAATGCTGTAAAGAACAGTATTACACAAAAACCTGAAATGTTAGGTCCATGAATGAAGGTAAATTGGAAGTGGTCAAACAGAAGATGGAAAGAATGAACATCCACATTTTAAAAAGCAGAGACATTACTTTGCCACTAAGGTTTGTCTAGTCAAAGCTATGGTTTTTCCAGTGGTCATGTATGGATGTGAGAGTTGGACCATAAAGAAAGCTGAGTGCCAAAGAGTTGATGCTTTTGAACTGAGGTGTTGGTGAAGACTCTTGAGAATCTCTTGGACAGCAAGGAGCTCAAACCAGTCAGTCCTAAAGGAAATCAGTCCTGAATATTCATTGGAAGGACTGAGCTGAATCTGAACCCCCAATACTTTGGCCACTTGATGTGAAGAACTGAGTTGCTGGAAAAGACCCTGATGCTGGGAAAGATTGAAGGTAGGAGGAGAAGGGGATGACAGAGGATGAGGTGGTTGGCTGGCATCACCGACTCAACGGACATGAGTTTGAGCACCGGGAGTTGGTGATGGACAGGGAAGCCTGGCATGCTGAAGTCCATGGGTTGCAAAGAGTCAGACATGACTGAGAGACTCAACTGATGTGATTCATAATACATGTGATTGATTTTATGCTTCTCTAACACTGAATGACGGAAAAATAGAGAATTTACAGTAGTGAGATGATAGGGTTTTATACTATAAGTGAACTGATTGCACCCACGTTTTCTAGGTACCCAGTTATTCTTATATATTAATGTTAAATTTTAAATGTGATTGCATGCCATTCAGTAGGTAAACTGAAATCTCAAATGTGTTTAAGAAACAACATGGCACATGTTGAGCTCACTTATCCTTTTCAATTTAGAGTTTACTTTAAGGAAATACAAAAAAACTGATTTCAAAATTTGGAAAACACTCACAAAGGAAAAAGTTTTGCTTATGTGTTTGGCAATGGAAATGAATTACATACCAATAATTTCCTCTAATTAATTGATTTTCATATTTGAAGAAAATTGCCTGGAACGTTTCATACATTTACAACAATTTTGACTTCCAATTTAAAGCTGTATTTGAGCAAGAAGAAAATGCATTATTTTATTTTCACTGAAGATAATCTTTAATTTTTTATTGCTATAATTCTTCTATATGTGATTCCTTGGCCATTTCCACATAAAGCATCCCTTTTTTAACTCCCTTGATTAGGCTTTGGTGTTTTTTTAAACTAAAATATTATTAATAGTAGAAGATTATTATCAGTGTCATGACCCCTTATAAAGACCATTTTAATATTTGTGTATGTGGTACAAAATATTGTCAGAGACCCTGACACAAGCCCCAGTTAAGACCCATTTAGTCATCCTAAGTCTGTGCTTCTGATTAATCATGTGGGCACAGTGAAGAGCCAGGCATTTGTTTACTGACTTGTATTTAAATATGTAAACATTTCAGATATAGATGCATAGGGAGTCATAAATTAAAATTATTTCTAAGGGTACCACATTGTTATCTCTGTATTATGCATTTTAACGGACTTCCCAGGTGGCACTAGTGATAAAGACCCTGTCTGCCAATGCAGATTAGACATAAGAGACTTGTGTTTGATCCCTGGGTGAGGAAGTTCCCTGGAGGAGCACATGGCAACCCATTTGAGTATTCTTGCCTGGAAAATCCCATGGACAGAGGAGCCTGGCGGGCTACAGTCTGTGGGGTTGCAAAGAGTCGGACATGACTGAAGGGACTTGGCACGCATGCATTTTAACACAAGAAAAAAGTAAGGAATTCTAACATTTAATGTACACTTATAATTTATAAAGTGCAACTGAAAAAATAGGGATGGCTGACTTCCAAGCCTGTTCCTAGTAGTCGCTCTAGAGTTTATAGGCCCAATCCAGTGATAGTCCCAACTTATTAGGCATTCTGGAAAGACTCTTGGGAAGTAGCTTTATAGTTTGTGGTATATTTTATTGAGTCATCCAGTAGTGTTGGACTTTTATACTTTAAATTTAGATTTCATTTGAGAAAAAAGATGGATCTTATTTGGAACCCAAACTCATGAAAAATGTAAGTGATGGAATTGGGCTGTGCTGTTTTTAGCCCCCAAATAGTCTGTGCTATTAATATTTCTAAGATTGATTTTTGTTTTTGCATGACTTACATATTTTCAGGGAAAAACAATGAAAGAAGGTTTTCCAAATTTTTTGGTAATAGAATAAATATACCCTTTCCCAAGTTATCCATTTTAAAGAACAGCTGTGCTTTGATGGAGTAGATTTAGGCATGTTTATTTAAAAAGCAATTATTTATAGTTACAATTTGTATTTTCACTTAGGAAAAATAAGAGGCTATCAGATCTGGCTGAGGCATAAACTGACTTCGAGGATGTCCTAGGGCTTGTCAGTGTTCTGCAAGGCATGCAGAGATGATACCACAAAATGTTGTTAACAATAGCTTTTTAAAAAAAAATTTGAAAGACAAAATGCCTTTCCCTGTGATCTTCTAACTTGGTTCTTGCTGCTGCTGCTGCTAAGTCGCTTCAGTCGTGTCCAACTCTGTGCGACCCCGTAGACGGCAGCCCACCAGGCTCCCCTGTCCCTGGGATTCTCCAGGCAAGAACACTGGAGTGGGTTGCCGTTTCCTTCTCCAATGCATGAAAGGGAAAAGTAAAAGTGAAGTCATTCAGTAGTGTCTGACTCTTAGTGACCCCACAGACTGCAGCCTACTAGGCTCCTCCGTCCATGGGATTTTCCAGGCAAGAGTACTGGAGTGGGGTGCCATTGCCTTCTCCAAACTGGTTCTTACCTTTATTAAGTTAACTTTTTATTGTTACTTGGAATTTTTTAAACCTGGGTATTATTTGGGCTTAAACAATCAACATAAGCTAATAATTCCCCATTTTTCATACTAATCTAGTAGTCAAGAAGCTGGGCCTTTGTCCAACAAAGAAAATGCTGATTACAAATTACAAAAAAATACAACTGAAGAAATATGTCCCGAGTTTTCAGTTGTTACCTTAAATTGGGAGGGGGAACAACCAAAGTGACATCTTAAAATTGGGTCTAAATGTTCATAAAACAAAATGTGAGTTCCTTCTGGAGAGCCTGTGAAAGCAGCTATAACTGAACAGCTATAATTTTGTGAAATTTAATTCCATGGAAAGTTAGAGCTTCTCTCTAAACTCTTTAATTATATATCTTCAGGAAAGATTTCTTTGTTTCCTGAGGCTGGGCCCATACAGACTTGAACTTAGAAGTTTTGAGTCACATTTCCTTTTTAAGTGTTATTTGAGGTAGTTATTGATCTCTTTTTAAACTAATGTCTTAGTATAATAATTGGGGGTTCATGTAATGTACATGTTGCTAAAATAATTAACAAAGTCAAATAAATGAAGTATCATTTCCAAATTCATTAATACATTCATTTAACATATATTGATTGAGTGTCATTTTGGTTTGGACACTGCTGAAAGTTAGAGCTATAACCGTAAAATGAAAATGAAGACTTCATGCCCCTGTGGACCCCACAGTTTATCAAAATCAAGAAATTATTTCAGAAAGCTATTATCCTATTGTAAGCCATACATCTCATGTTTATCTAAATTGTCACATGTAGGTAAAGCCAATGGTATTATCATTGATATTACCATCTTTGAAATAGATATTTAGGTAAATGTTAATTTTGAAGACTGATTTTCATTATCATTATATATTATGACTGGGTAACACTCTATACAGTTTTGAAAGGAGTCAGCTCTATGACTTAATTATCATTTCAGAAATTTAATTCATACCTGTAATTTTTGCTTCTTTAAGCAAAAGAAAAATACCTAGCGTATTGCCCATTTGTTAGTTTTGTTAGTTTTGTTTTTCCCAATAGAAACAGGAAACATTTTATTTTTTACAAAATTAAAGCCAGTATTTTACACTTAATTAATTACTTCTTTGACAATCAAATTCTAATTAATTACTTTTATTAACATTGTGTGTGCCTAGATACTAGTTTTATTCCCTACTGATATGTTCTATACTTCAGACAGATATATTTTACTTAACCATATCTCTTGTAAAATAAGGATCCAGAAACTCTGAAGCAAATCCAATTTTTAAGCACAATAAGCATTAAGGATTAGGGAATGTATCTAGTGGAAACTGACTTGACATTTTAAACAATAAATACAAAATTATTGTGCTTAATAAAGCCAGTTAGAACATTATATGAATTCCATTTTTAATTCAGCCAATGAAAAATGTTTAACTGTTAAGGAATATTTTTCTCATTGTAATTCTGATTTCATACTGACATAAAATTAGGTCCTCCTGATAGCTCAGTTGGTAAAGAATCCACCCGCAATGTGAGAGACCCCGGTTAGATTCCTGGCTTGGGAAGATACCTTGGAGAAGTGATAGGCTACCCACTCCAGTCTTCTTGGGCTTCCATTGTGGCTCAGCTGGTAAAGAATCCGCCTGCAGTGTGGGAGACCTGGGTTTGATCCCTGGGTTGGGAAGGTCCCCTGGAGAAGGGAAAGGCTACCCATTCCAGTATTCTGGCCTGGAGAATTCCATCGACAGTCCATGGGGTCTCAAAGAGTCAGACACGACTGAATGACTTTCAGTTTCACTTTCAAAATTATGTTGGCTTCCCTGGTAGCTCAGCTGGTAAAGAATCTGCCTGCAATACAGGAGATCTCAGTTCGATTCCTGGGTCGGGAAGATCCCCTGGAGAAGGGATAGGCTACCTACTCCAGTATGGTTGGGATTCCCTGGTGGCTCAGCTAGTAAAGAATACGCCTGCAATGTGGGAGACCTGGGTTCGATCCCTGGCTTGGGAAGATCCCTTGGAGAAGGGAATGGCTACCCACTCCAGTATTCTGGCCTGGAGAGTTTATAAAGAGTTGGACACCACTGAGCAACTTTCACTTTAAAAATTAATATGGGTTTTTTTCCCACACATTTTGTGTTTTAATCAGAAAATTTTATGAGTTGCTTTTAGAAAGAAGCAAAGTTTTTGTAAAAATAAATCTTTTATCTTTTACACCTAAATCAGGGATTAGAGTTGATTTCAATATATAATATTAGATATATTAAAGTTTATAATGTTAGCAATGCATATAACATTTGTTAAGTGAAACCTCTTTTGTTTGGCTTAATAAACAAAAAATACTTTAGTTATTTGAAGCACATTTAAGCCACATTTAAGCACATTCTAAATAAGATTTTTCTATTTAAAATAAATACTCCTTTATTTAATAATCTATGGCTCAGATGGTAGAGCGTCTGCCTGCAATGCCGGAGACCTGGGTTCGATCCCTGGGTCAGGAAGATCCCCTGGAGAAGGAAATGGCAACCCACTCCAGTACTCTTGCCTGGAAAATCCCATGGATGGAGGAGCCTGGTAGGCTGCAGTCTACAGGGTCACAAAGAGTCAGACATGACTGAGCGACTGAACTGAACTGAACTGAAAGTTTATGTATAGAGTTTCTTTCTTAAGTATATATGAAATCAATGATCTTTCCATGCCAGAAAAAGTGTCCAAAATGAAGAGAGATCAGAAAATATTATGATGATTATTTTATGGAATATAAACTTGAGAAGTATTATGTCACATCCAAATTTATTTGACTTTGTATGTATAATTAGAAGTAACATAACATTGACCATAAATACAAGAAATATTTATTGTGTACTGCTTGCTAGGTTCTTTAAGTGAAAATGCAATTTTTTTAGTTTTTATGAATGGCAGTGTAAGGGCTGATAAATATGAAACACACTGATAGTGAATGGTAAGCTCATAATGAAGGAATTATATATTATGAATAGAAAATGAATATTCTAGGAAATAAATGGTAATTCTAGATAAGACATTATAAGAATAAAGAGGAAAAAAGCATTATTTCTCCTGAAACATTTGACTGTTAAAAAATTAGATATGGTCTGTCTTAAAATTATGTGGTTATATCAATGGGGTGACTCTTTTTCATGAAAAGAAACAAACACAACAAACCCATGTAAACAATGAATGGCAGTCAAAATGTACAATGTTCTTTTTTCCCCCTTGAATGTATTACTCTAGAATAGTCAAAGGTATTTTCAGTGGTCATCTTGTGAATATAATTAGCATATTGATAACTGCCAAAATCCATCTTCATATCTACATTTTAGTTTTCATTGGTAACTATAATTAATAAATAAATTTGCTAGGTTTTATATAGCTTCTTCTGTCAAGACATCTCCATGGTGCCAATCTGGCATGATAGTAGTCATTGGATTAATAATTATGTCTGATGGCTCAGTGGTAAAGAATCTGCCTGCCAATGCAGCAGATGTGGGTTCAATCCTGGGGTCGAGAAGATACCCTGGAGAAGGAAATGGCAACCCACTTCAGTGTTATTGCCTGGTAAATCCCATAGAGAGAGGAGCCTGAAGGAGTCCTTGGGGTCACAAAAAGCTGGACACGATTTAGAGACTGAACAACAACTGATTAAAAATGACCTGGGCTTGGATTATGATTTACACAGTCTATATCTGGAAAAAGATTAAAGTAAAACTGAAAAGAATATCGTGAGAAAAATAAGATACTAGAAGATTTAAAGGAGGAAATGCTGTTGTCATGGTTTTGCTTATAAAACTTATGATTTGGGATATGTTATTTGCTTTGCCTTTGAAGAATAAAAAATATGCAATTTAACAACATATGAAGCTAGAAATATGCTTTTGAGAATTGTCTTATTGAAGGCATAGTTAAAATCCCATTGTGAAGTTGCTCAGTCCTGTCCAACTCTTTGTGAACCCATGGACTGTAGCCCACCAGGCTCCTCCATCCATGGAATTTTCTAAGCAAGAGTACTGGAGTGGGTTGCCATTCCTTCTCCAGGGGATCTTCCCAAACCAGGGATTAAACCCAGGTCTCCTGCATTGCAGGCAGACACTTTACCATCTGAGCCACCAGGGAATTGCTACAAAAAAATCTCATGATTAGAGAAAATGGACAAAGAAGGGATAAAGGCAAGTCTGTCCAAGGTATTCAGCTTGCTGCTGTATACAAGGTGTGAAACTTAAATTATTCCATTTCATTTTATCAGATGGATTGTGACGCAGGTTTTATTTCCACTTACTACAGATGAATAAACTTAGGGTCACACAGGCTATACAACCTGTCAAAAATGCCAAAATTTATAGAGTGTAGATCAAGGAATTGACCTGATGGGGCTGAATCTAAAGGCCATACTCTTAAAGAGAAGACATGTATATGGAAGACATAATAGCATGCAGGGCCAAAGCAAGGCCAAAGAAGATGCAAAAGATGCTACATATTTACTAAATTCTGAACTTAACATTTTCCTTTTGTTGAGTGAATTTCATTTGCTACCAACTAAGTTTTTTCACAGGGGCAAATATGACAGCCTAAAACTGAATTGCTTTCTTGAAGAGTGAAATCATTGCCCTTAGATTATGTGGTATGAATTAATCCTATAATATCCGTAAACAGAAGTTCAGCATCCACCTTGTTCTTTACTATTAATGATACTCTCACAGTCTGTCATTCCTACCTACTTTCATGTTTCCCTTTCCCTTCAAAAACTCAGGTGAAACATAGTATCAGCAATATTTGTAGCACTGCCCTGTTTGTTGGCAGGTAGAAAAAACATGCTCACTTTTATGATGTAGGCACAGGAAGACGTCTAGGGAGAACTTTATCCTGGAGGGCAGACTAGATGGTGATTAAGTCACTAGATTTTGTACTGAAGGTCCAAATATTTTTTTTTAATATTAAATTTTTTTTATCAGAGAATAAGTGCTTTGCAATATTATGTTAGTTTCTGCTGTATGACCAAGTGAATCAGCTATATGCATACATATATCTGTTCCCAATTAAACCTCCATTCCAACCTCCCCACCCCTTCCCTCTAGGTAATAACAGAACACCAAGCTGAGCTTCCTGTGCTATACAGCAGCTTGCCTCTAGCTGTCTGTTTTACACACAATAATGTGTATATGTCAATCCTACTCTCCCAATTTGTCTCACCCTCCCCATCTCCCCTTGTGTCCACACATCCCTTCTCTCTGCCTGCATCTCTTTTCCTACCCTGCAAACAAGCTCATCTGTACATCCTTTTAGATTCCAGTCATCAGCACTTACCAGTGACATGACTTGTTTAGTTGTTAAGTCACTCAGTCATGTCTGACTCTTTGAGACCCCATGGACTGCAGCATGCCAGGCTTCCCTTTCTTTCACTATCTCCAGGAGCTCGCTCAAACTCATGTCTATTGAGTCAGAGATGCCATCTAACCATCTTATACTCTGTTTCCCCCTTCTCCTCCTGCCCTCAATCTTTCCCAGCTTCAGGGTCTTTTCCAGTGAGTCAGCTCTTCACATCAGGTGGCCAAAGTTTTGGAGCTTCAGCTTCGGCATCAGTACTTCCCATGAATATTCAGGGTTGATTTCCTTTAAAGTTAACTGGTTTGATCTCCTTGCAGTCCAAGGGACTCTCAAGAGTCTTTACCAGCACCACAGTTTGAAAGCATTAATTCTCTGATGCTCAGATTTCTTTATTGTCCAACACTCACATCCATACATGACTGCTGGAAAAACCATAGCTTTGACTATATGGATCTTTGTCATCAAAGTGATATCTCTGCTTTTTAACATGCTGTCTAGGCTGGTCATACCTCTTCTTCCAAGGAGCAAGCACCTTTTAATTTCATGGCTGCAGTCACCATCTGCAGTGATTTTGGAGCCACTCCCCCAAATAACATCTGTCACTGTTTCCATTGTTTTCCCATCTATTTGTCTGGAAGTGATGGGACCAGATGCCATGATCTTCATTTTTTGATTGTTGAGTTTTAAGCCAAGTTTTTCACTCTCCTCTTTTGCTTTCTTCAAGAGGCTCTTTAGTTCCTCTTTGCTTTCTGCCATAAGGATGGTATCATCTGCATATCTGAATTTATTGACATTACTACTGGCAATCTTGATTCCAGCCTGAGCTTCCTCTAGCCAGGCATTTTGCATAATGTACTCTGAATATAAGTTAAATAAGCAGAGTGACAATATACAGCCTTGACATACCCCTCTCCCAAAATTTGGAACCAGCCCATTGTTTCATGCCTGATTCTAACTGTTGCTTCTGACTTGCATACAGGTTTCTCAGGAGGTAAGGTGGTCTTGTATTCCCATCTCTTTATGAATTTTCCACAGTTTGTTGTGATCCACACAGTCAAAGACTTTAGCATAGTCAGTGAAACAGAGGTAGATGTTTTTTCTGGTATTTCCTTGCTTTCGCTATGTTCCAGTGAATGTGGGTAATTTGATTTCTGGTTCCTCTGCCTTTTCTAAATCCAGCTTGAACATCTGGAAGTTCTTGATTCACATGCTATTGAAGCCTAGCTTGAAGGATTTTGAGCATTACCTTGCTAACATGGTGGAAAATGGCTAACAGTTACATTATGATAGCTACCACTTACTGAGTTCCTACGATGCTCTAAGTGATACAGTACATACTGTACTCAGATTTTCTCAAATCCATATAACAACCCTTTAAAATAGCTATTGCTCCTTTCCTTTTGCAATGAAGGCAGCTGATGTGAATTATAGTTTTAAATTAGGTCTGCTCAACTCCAAGTTACTTATTGTTACTCACTACCGTCTGTGTTTTCTCCAAATGATGTTAAATCTGTTTCTTGATTCTTCTCATTTACTTATGTTTCTTCCGTCTTCATGAGAACCTGATTTAAGAAGTCTCACCATTCTTATGACCTCAGCATCGTCTCTTGATTCCTCCCCATCAATATTTAAGACTCAAGTCTTTTCTATCTCAGATGGTTCCTTTCATTCTTAAGCAAACTTTGTTGCTGTATGCTGCTGCTGCTACTGCCAAGTGGCTTCAGTCATGTCCAACTCTGTGCAGCCCTAGAGATGGCAGCCCATCAGGCTCCCCCGTCCCTGGGATTCTCCAGGCAAGAACACTGGAATGGGTTGCCATTTCCTTCTCCAATGCATGAAAGTGAAAAATAAAGTCGCTCAGTCATGTCCGACTCTTAGCGACCCCATGGACTGCAGCCTACCAGGCTCCTCCATCCATGGGATTTGCCATTGTTGCTGTATAGAATCCCTCAAAACTTGTTAACTACTCAGACCTCAGTTGAATACAATGGTGACTGCCACCATCACTCCTGGGAAATGAACAGCTTATGTAAATTTTAAACAATTAGTTTTACTGAATCTTATAAACCCTAGTTAGAGTTTATTTCACTTGATGAGTCTTAATAGCATATCCACATTCTTGACCACACTCTTCTTATCAATCCACTCAAAATCCTGGTTAATAGATGGGCATTGAATTTAGTTTTATTTTTGTTCTTCAGTCACTCAGTCATTTCCTGTACTGTTCATGGGATACCCAAGACAAGAATGTTGATGTGGTTTACCATTCCCTTTTCCAGGGGACCACGTTTTGTCAGAACACTCCACCATGACCCTTCACTCTTGGGTGGCCCTACACGGCATGGCTCATAGTTTCATTGAGTAAAACAAGGTTGTGACCCATGTGTTCAGTTTGGTTAGTTTTCTGTGATTGTGATTTTTAGTTTACATGTGTTTAAATCTAGTTTACATGACTCTGAATCTCTGTTCCATCTCCTACCTGTAAATTTCTGACAATGTTGTACTTTTTTGGGGGGAAAATGCCTAGGGATCTATTTGGAAAAGACAAAACATGCAGACACAAAAATATATTGGCATACATGTAATTAAAAATCAGAAAAAATAGAGAGTTTCTCATGTCTACTTCAGATTGGATTCACTGGGAGAGCTTTTCCAAAGAGGCTGTGTTTAGGCTGATACATGATAAAGAAAGCTGGCATGATAATCTCAGACCAATCAGAATGAACAAGCTTGCTCTTTTTAAGGACTCAAAAGGCCTCTGTGTCTAGAGAATCCTGAGCAAATAGGAGAATAATGTGACATGGGTGGGAGAGATAAGCTAGTGTTAGATGTAGGGCTTTGCAAATGAAGGTAAGGATTCCATATTTTAGTCTAAATGTAAAAGAAAAAGAATGTAGAGGTTTAAACATAGAAAGAAGAGCCTTAATCTGAGTTTTAAATGCTTACCCTTGCTGTATATATAACCGATTTTATATGAGCAGTTGATCAAAAATACTCATTAGTAAGCTACATCTCATTTGACTATAAATCTGAAATTCTTAGAAGGGTATGAGGCTAGATATAGAGATCTCTATTTTATATCAAGAGAAAATCAAATGAAAAACACTTAGCTCAATCACAGATGAGCAACTAAAGCATTCAGTCCTGATGGCTTCTGCTCTATTATCTATACTGATAGATTAAGAATGGAAGGTTGTAACCAGTTCCCCCCATCCAATGTTGGTAGGAATCCTCATGCCATTCACTGATGAAATTCTTTGAAATTCACCAACATTGGTGAATTCACTAATAACTGTTCAAAAAAATTTCAAGAACAGTTCAAGGGATATTTCTCATAGTGATTTATGGTTGTTAAAAGGATTAATGTGAAAACGCAACATTTATAACATAGTAGGTGCTTCTGGTGAGGGCTTCCCTGGTGGCTCAGTGCTAAAGAATCCACCTGCAATTCAGAAGATCAGGGTTTGATCCGTGGGTCAGGAAGACCTTGGAGAAGGGAATGGCAACCTGCTTCAGTGTTCTTGCCTGGGAAATCCCATGGATAGAGGAACCTGGTGGCCTATAGTCCATGGGGTCACAAAGAGTTGGGCATGACTTTGTGACTAAACAACAACAGTAAGGGGCTTCTGATATGGATAGATATAGATTTATATTTATTTGTATATTTATATATTCAATGCAATATAGGAATCTCATTTTCTGTAAGCAAAATGGAAGGCATATGGCACTACATATAATTTGTTTAACTGTATGGCAAAAATTACCCAAAACTAGTGTATATGTAGAAAAAGATTAGCTTAGGAAATATTTGCAGCACAATAATAGCAAAGGATTAATGCTTACCATAAAGAATAGCAAATATGCATCTATGCTTATCATAAGAATAACAAATGCAAACTAATTGAAAGACAATCAGTAATATTGGCCAAAGGAATGGTGTTTCAAACACAGGGAGTCTAAATGGCCAGAAACATATGAAAAGATACTTACTATTAGTAATCAGATAAATACAAATTAAAATATAGCACATTAGCTTGACAAAAATTGTTAAAAGGAAATACCAACTAGTAATGGGGACAATTCTCCTTCTGGTGGATAGAGTAGAAATTCGAGTGATCTTTGGAAATAAACTGGGAATTGGCATTAAAAAAAAAAAATCTGTCAATAACTGTTAAAATTTAAAATACTATAATATATTTGACCCAGAAATGCCATATTTTAAAATGACCTTATAGAAATAAAATAGCCAAAATATAACATATGTGCAAGAATTTTTACTGCAAGGATCTTTTTTAATCTTTCAAAAATTTTTATTATTTTTTAATTTAATTAAAAATTTTTTTACAATGTTGTGTTGGTTTCTACCATACAACAGTGCATATCAGCCATAATTATACAGACATCCTCTCTCTCCATAGCCTGCCTCCCCTCGCCTTATCCCACCCCGCCCCTCCAGGTCATCACAGAGCACCAGATTGGACTTCCTGTGCTGCACAGCAACTCCTCACCAACTGCCCATCTTACTCCGTAGTGTGTATATGTTGATGCTACTTCCTCCTTTCTTCCGATTCTCTCCCTCCTCCACTCTGTCCACAAGTCCATTCTCTACATCTGTGTTTCCTTTCTTTCCTTACAAATAGGTTCATCAACACAATTTTTCTAGATTCCATATATATATGTTAATGTACTGTATTTTTCTCCTTCTGACTTACTTCACTCTGTAAAACAGGCTCTAGGTTCATCCACATCATTAGAACTAACTCAAATTCATTTTTTATGGCTAACATTGCATTGTATATATGTACCACATCTTCTTTATCCATTCATCAGTTGATGGACATCTAAGTTGCTTCCGTGTCCTTTCCTGGTAGCTCAGCTGGTAAAAAATCCACCTGCAATGCAGAAGGCCCTGGTTCAATTTCTGAGTTGGGAAGACTTTGGAGAAGGGATAGGCTACCTACAGTATTCTTGGGCTTCCCCAGTGGCTCAGCTGTTAAAGAATCCACCTACAATGTGGGATACCTGGATTCGATCCCTGGGTTAGAAAGATCCCCTGCAGAAGGGAAAGGCTACCCACTCCAGTATTCTGGCCTGGAGAATTCCATGGAGTGTATAGTCTATGGGTTTGCAAGGAGTCGGACACGACTGAGCGACTTTCACTTTCACTTTCATGAACATTGGGATGCATGTGTCTTTTTCGATTATGGTTTTCTCAGAGTATATGCCCAGTAGTGGAGTGGCTGGGTCATATGGTAGATGAATTCCTAGTTTTTTAAGGAATACCCATACTGTTCTCCATAATAGTTGTATCAGTTTACATTCCCAGCAACAGTGTAGGAGGGTTCCCTTTTGTCCATATCCTCTCCAGCATTTATCGTTTGTAGATTTTTTTGATGATGGTCATTCTGACTCGTGTGAGGTGATACCACATCCTTAGTTTTGATTTGTATTTCTCTAATATTTAGTGATGTGGAACATCTTTTCACGTGTTTATTGACCATCTGTATGTCTTCTTTGGAGAAATATCTGTTTAGGTCTTCTGCCTATTTTCTGGCTGATCTTTTTGTTTTCCTAGTATTGAGCTGTATGAACTATTTGTATGTCCTGTAGATAATCCTTTGTTAGTTGTTTCATTCTGTAAGGATCTTTCTGTACATGGATTTTATATATTTATAGCAACAAAAAGAAATAATAATAATCAGTGCAGAGTTATTTAGTAATTATATCAAATCTGAATTAGATGCATATTAATTTAATGAGAAAAAAGGCCATTATATTTTTAAGTTCAGGAATTTATATAAATTATAAAAATACATTAATGTGTATAACAGCTAACAGACTTTATTGTAAACAACTATACCAGTAAACCAAGCATACATAATGTGTACATTTTTATGTATATCCATAAAATATACCTAAAATATGTATATTTTATGTATATAAGACATATATACATATGAGACATATATACATATGGGACATATGAGAATATATATTCTCATATGGGACAATATATATATGTCTCATATGGGACATATGAGAATTCATGAAAGTATGGAAAAATACACCTCATGCTGTTATTGGTTAATTCAATATGGTGGAACTAGATTAAGAACTCATGCTTTATACTTTGAATGGATTTGCTAGCTTAAATAAGTTTTCTACTTTCATAATTTATATAGGTAATAGATTTTAAAAAATAAAGTATAAAATTTTAGTGGAATAAATGAAATAGTCAACTTTTACAAAAAAATATTTTGAAATTCTTTTCTGTATTTTCTGGCTTCAGACTAAATTTCCAATGCTGCTTTTTCAAACTCACTTTCATCGTAAATTGTTTATTTGAATATTTCTCTGATCCATGGTATCACAATTCGAACTAAAGGTTAAAATAACTGAAGTGCAGTTTGTGCTCCACAGAGCCCTAATATGGCTTAGAATATGTAGCAGTTTGGCAGATGAAACAAACACAAGCCTACTTTCTTTTTAAGAAATGAGAATTGTATCACTTCAGTAGAAGACATTTTTCTTTCAAGTTTCTCTGCTTTTTCTGAATATTACAAAACATTGCAATATAATCAAATAACCAAACAGTGCTTATTTATCTTTTTAATATAGCAGTGCTCTGCCAGACAGTGTACCAAAGAAATTAAGCAGCAATTATCACTTTATCCCTGCTGCTCAGAAACTAATAAAAACACATTAATAATGAAGTATAGTTAAATATAAAGGGTCATGTAACAAGATGAAGCAATACAAAAAGTAAACACTATACAATTAAATACAGACCTTCATAGATTCTCATCACTGAAACTGGTCTGGCTGCAAGAAGAGCCAGAATTATGATTAGGGAAAAGAGAATGAGTGAAGTTAAAATATAGAAAAGATATCTAGACTGTAGAGAGATGTGTAAGGATCTTACATTAATTGATTCTTACATAAAGAATAGGCTGAAGATGTCAATTCTAAAATATAAAGCAAGTTCAGTTCAGTTGCTCAGTCATGTCCAACTCTTTGTAAACCCATGGACTGCAGCATGCCAGTCCTTCCTGTCCATCACCAACTCCCAGAGTTTACTCACACTCATGTCCACTGAGTGGGTGATGCCATCCAACCATCTCATCCTCTGTTGTCCCCTTTCCTTTCCGTCATCAATCTTTCCCAGCACCAGGGTCTTTTCCAATGAGTCAGTTCCTCACATCAGGTGGCTGAAGTATTGGACTTTCAACTTCATCATCAGTCCTTCCAATGAATATTCAGGACTGATTTCCTTTAGGATTGACTGGTTGGATCTCCTTGCAGTCCAAGGCACTCTCAAGAGTCTTCTCCAACACTACCGTTGAAAAGCATCAATTCTTTGGCGCTCAGCTTTCTTTATAATCCAACTCTCACATCCACACATGACCACTGGAAAAACAATAGCCTTCACTAGACAGACCTCTGTTGGCAAAGTAATGTCTCTGCTTTTTAATATGCTGTCTAGGTTGGTCAAAACTTTCCTTCCAAGGTGTAAGCAACTTTTAATTTCAAGGCTGCAGTCACCATCTTCAGTGATTTTGGAGCCCCAAAAAATAAAGTCAGCCACTCTTTCCACTGTTTCCCCATCTATTTGGCATGAAGTGATGGGACCAGATGCCATGATTTCAGTTTTCTGAATGTTGAGCTTTAAGCCAACTTTTTCACTCTCCACTTTCACTTTCATCAGGATGGTCTTTAGTTCTTTTTCACTTTCTGCCATATAAGGGTGCCATATATCATCAGCATATCTGAGGTTATTGATATTTCTCCCAGCAATCTTGATTCCAGCTTGTGGTTGATCCATCCCAGTGTTTCTCATGATGTACTCTGCATATAAGTTAAATAAGCAGAGTGACAATATACAGCCTTGATGTACTCCTTTCCCGATTTGGAACCAGTCTGTTGTTCTATGTCCAGTTCTAACAGTTTCTTCCTGACCTGCATACAGATTTCTCAAGAGGCAGGTCAGGTGGTCTGGTATTCCCATCTCTTTCAGAATTTTCCACAGTTTATTGTGATCCACACAGTCAAAGGCTTTGGCATGGTCAATAAAGCAGAAATAGATATTTTCTGGAACTCTCTTGCTTTTTCGATCATCCAGCAGATGTTGGCAATTTGACCTCTGGTTCCTCTGCCTTTTCTAACACCAGCTTGAACATCTGGGAGTTCACGGTTCACGTATTGTTGAAGCCTGGCTTGGAGAATTTTGTGCATTACTTAACTAACGTGTGAGATGAGTGCGATTGTGTGGTAGTTTGAGCGTTCTTTGGCATTGCCTTTCTTTGGGATTGGAATGAAAACTGGCCTTTTCCAGTCCTGTGGCCACTGCTGAGTTTTCCAAATTTGCTGGCATATTGAGTGCAGCACTTTTACAGCATAGTCTTTTAGGATTTGAAATAGCTCAACTGGAATTCCATCACCCCCATAAGCTTTGTTCGTAGTGGTGCTTCCTAAGACCCACTTGACTTCTCATTCCAGGATGTCTGGCTCTAGGTGAGTGATCACACCATTGTGATTATCTGGGTCTTGAAGATCTTATTTGTATAGTTCTTCTGTGTATTCTTGCCACCTCTTCTTAATATCTTCTGCTTCTGTTAGGTCCATACCATTTCTGTCCTTTATTGTGCCCATCTGTGCATGAAATGTTCCCTTGGTATCTCTAATTTTCTTGTAGAGATCTCTAGTCTTTCCCATTCTATTGTTTCCCTCTATTTCTTTGCCCTGATCACTGAGGAAGGCTTTCTTATCTCTCCTTGCCATTCTTTGGAATTCTGCATTCAAATGGGTATATCTTTCCTTTTCTCCTTTGCCTTTTGCTTCTGTTCTTTCACAGGTATTTGTAAAGCCTCCTAGATAGCAATTTTACTTTTTGCATTTCTTTTTCTTGAGGATGCTCTTGATCCCTGTCTCCTGTGCAATATCATAAACCTCCATCCATAGTTCATCAGGCACTCTGTCTATCAGATCTAGTCCCTTAAATCTACTTCTTAGTTCCACTGTATAATCCTAAGGGATTTGATTTAGGTCATACCTGAATGGTCTAGTGGTTTTGCCTACTTTCTTCAATTTAAGTCTGAATTTGACAATAACAAGTTCATGATGTGAGTCACAGTTCGCTCCCAGCCTTGATTTGCTGACTCTATAGAGCTTCTCCATCTTTAGCTGCAAAGAATATAATCAATCTGATTTTGGTGTAGAGTCTTCTCTTGTGTTGTTAGAAGAGTGTTTTTGCTATGACCAGTGCATTTTTTGGGCAAATCTCTATTAGTTTTGCCCCACTTCATTCTGTAATCCAAGGCCAAATTTGCCTGTTATTCCAGGTGTTTCTTGACTTCCTACTTTTGCATTCAAGTCCCCTATAATGAAAAGGACATCTTTTTTGGGTATTAGTTCTAGATGGTCTTGTAGGTCTTCATAGAACTGTTCAACTTCAGCTTCTTCAGGATGACTGGTTGAGGCATAGACTTGGATTACCATGATATTGAATGGGTTGCCTTGGAAAAAAACAGAGATCATTCTGTTGTTTTTGAGATTGCATCCAAGTACTACATTTCAGACTCTTGTTGACTATGATGGCTACTCCATTTCTTCTAAGGGATTCTTGCCCACAGTAGTAGATATAATATTCATCTGAGTTAAATTCACCCATTCCAGTCCATTTTAGTTTGCTGATTCCTAAAAAGCCGATGTTGACTCTTTTTTTTTTTTAATTTTATTTTATTTTTAAACTACATAATTGTATTCGTTTTGCAAAATATCAAAATGAATCTGCCACAGGTATACATGTGTTCCCCATCCTGAACCCTCCTCCCTCCTCCGTCCCCATACCATCCCTCTGGGTCGTCCCAGTGCACTAGCCCCAAGCATCCAGTATCGTGCATCGAACCTGGACTGGCAACTCGTTTCTTACATGATATTTTACATGTTTCAATGTCATTCTCCCAAATCTTCCCACCCTCTCCCTCTCCCACAGAGTCCATAAGACTGTTCTATACATCAGTGTCTCTTTTGCTGTCTCGTACACAGGGTTATTGTTACCATCTTTCTAAATTCCATATATATGCATTAATATACTGTATTGATGTTTTTCCTTCTGGCTTACTTCACTCTGTATAATAGGCTCCAGTTTCATCCACCTCATTAGAACTGATTCAAATGTATTCTTTTTAATGGCTGAGTAATACTCCATTATGTATATGTACCACTGCTTTCTTATCCATTCATCTGCTGATGGACACCTAGGTTGCTTCCATGTCCTGGCTATTATAAATAGTGCTGCGATGAATATTGGGGTACACGTGTCTCTTTCCCTTCTGGTTTCCTCAGAGTGTATGCCCAGCAGTGGGATTGCTGGATCATAAGGCAGTTCTATTTCCAGTTTTTTAAGGAATCTCCACACTGTTCTCCATAGTGGCTGTACTAGTTTGCATTCCCACCAACAGTGTAAGAGGGTTCCCTTTTCTCCACACCCTCTCCAGCATTTATTACCTGTAGACTTTTGGATCGCAGCCATTCTGACTGGTGTGAAATGGTACCTCATAGTGGTTTTGATTTGCATTTCTCTGATAATGAGTGATGTTGAGCATCTTTTCATGTGTTTGTTAGCCATCTGTATGTCTTCTTTGGAGAAATGTCTATTTAGTTCTTTGGCCCATTTTTTGATTGGGTCGTTTATTTTTCTGGAGTTGAGCTGTAGGAGTTGCTTGTATATTTTTGAGATTAGTTGTTTGTCAGTTGCTTCATTTGCTATTATTTTCTCCCATTCTGAAGGCTGTCTTTTCACCTTGCTAATAGTTTCCTTTGATGTGCAGAAGCTTTTAAGGTTAATTAGGTCCCATTTGTTTACTTTTGCTTTTATTTCCAATATTCTGGGAGGTGGGTCATAGAGGATCCTGCTGTGATGTATGTCGGAGAGTGTTTTGCCTATGTTCTCCTCTAGGAGTTTTATAGTTTCTGGTCTTATGTTTAGATCTTTAATCCATTTTGAGTTTATTTTTGTGTATGGTGTTAGAAAGTGCTCTAGTTTCATTCTTTTACAAGTGGTTGACCAGATTTCCCAGCACCACTTGTTAAAGAGATTGTCTTTAATCCATTGTATATTCTTGCCTCCTTTGTCAAAGATAAGGTGTCCATATGTGCGTGGATTTATCTCTGGGCTTTCTATTTTGTTCCATTGATCTATATTTCTGTCTTTATGCCAGTACCATACTGTCTTGATAACTGTGGCTTTGTAGTAGAGCCTGAAGTCAGGTAGGTTGATTCCTCCAGTTCCATTCTTCTTTCTCAAGATCGCTTTGGCTATTTGAGGTTTTTTGTATTTCCATACAAATTGTGAAATTATTTGTTCTACCTCTGTGAAGAATACTGTTGGTAGCTTGATAGGGATTGCATTGAATCTATAAATTGTTTTGGGTAGTATACTCATTTTCACTATATTGATTCTTCCAATCCATGAACATGGTATATTTCTCCATCTATTAGTGTCCTCTTTGATTTCTTTCACCAGTGTTTTATAGTTTTCTATATATAGGTCTATCTTTAGGTAGATATATTCCTAAGTATTTTATTCTTTCTGTTGCAATGGTGAATGGAATTGTTCCCTTAATTTCTCTTTCTGTTTTCTCATTATTAGTGTATAGGAATGCAAGGGATTTCTGTGTGTTGATTTTATATCCTGCAACTTTACTATAGTCATTGATTATTTCTAGTAATTTTCTGGTGGAGTCTTTAGGGTTTTCTATGTAGAGGATCATGTCATGTGCAAATAGTGAGAGTTTTACTTCTTTTCCAATTTGGATTCCTTTTATTTCTTTTTCTGCTCTGATTGCTGTGGCCAAAACTTCTAAAACTATGTTGAATAGTAATGGTGAAAGTGGGCACCCTTGTCTTGTTCCTGACTTTAGAGGAAATTACCATCTCCTGTTTGACCACTTCCAATTTGCCCTTATTCATGGACCTAACATTCCACGTTCCTATGCAATATTGTAGCATTGGACCTTGCTTCTATCACCAGTCACATCCACAAATGGGTATTGTTTTTCCTTTGGCTCCTTCTCTTCATTCTTTCTGGAGTTATTTCTCCACTAATCTCCAGTAGCATGTTGGGCACCTACGAACCTGGGGAGTTCATCTTTCAGTATCCTATCTTTTTGCTTTTTCATACTGTTCATAGGGTCAAGGCAAGAATACTGAAGTGGTTTGCCATTCCCTTCTCCAGTGGACCACATTTTGTCAGTACTCTCCACCCTGACCTGTCTTTCTTAAGTGGCCCTACATGGCATGGCTCATAGTTTCATTGAGTCAGACAAGGCTGTGGGCCATGTGATCAGATTGGTTAGTTTTCTGTGACTGTGGTTTTCAGTCTGTCTGCCCTCTGATGGAGAAGGATAAGAGGCTTCTGGAAG
The DNA here is from genome assembly GCF_029378745.1 of Bos indicus. Lineage (NCBI taxonomy): Eukaryota > Metazoa > Chordata > Mammalia > Artiodactyla > Bovidae > Bos > Bos indicus. Next base: position 20,555,403 of record NC_091776.1, on the reverse strand, counting down.
CTTCCTGATGGGAGAAACTGACCAAGGGGGAAACTTGGTTTTGTTCTGATGGGCAGGGCCATGCTCAGTAAATCTTTAATCCAATTTTCTATTGATGGCTGGAGATGTGTTCCCCACCAGATATTTACCTGGGGCCAAACTATGGTGGAGGCCATGAAGATAAAGGTGACCTCCTTCAAAAGATCCCATGCATGTGCTGCTACACTCAGTGTGCCCAACCCTGTAGCAGGCCACCACTGACCCACGCCTCTGCTGGAGACTCCTGGACACTCACAGGCAAGTCTAGGTCAGTCTCTTTTTGGGTCACCCCTCCTTTCTCCTGGTTCCTGGTACACAAGGTTCTGTTTGTGCTCTCCAAGAGTCTATTTCCCAGCCCTGTGTAAGTTCTGGCAGCTTTATGGTGGGGTTAATAGTGACCTCCTCCAAGAGGGCTTATGCCATACCCAAGTCTGCTGCACCCAAAGCCCCTGTCCCAGTGGCAGTCCACTGCTGACCCATACCTCCACAGCAGATGTTCAAACACAGTTCTGTCTCAGTCTCTATGGCTTCCCTGGGTCCTGGTGTGCACAAGGTTTGTTTGAGCCCTCTGAGCATCTCTGGAGGGAATGGGGTTTGATTCTGAATGCGAATTCACCTCTCCCACAGTCTTGCTGGGGCTTCTCCTTTGCCCTTGGACATGGTGTATCTCCTCACAGCCGCTCCAGCGCCTACCACCTTAATGGGGTTTCTCTGACCTTGGATGTGGGGTATCTCCTCAGGACCAGTCCAGGGAAGCAGCAGCCAATGGCAGCTGCAGCTCCTGAGCTTGGCTGTGGGGTATCTCCTCTCAGCTGCTGGCTCCAGGGCCTCACTGGAGGTCATTTCAATCCCATGCAAACTCATCTACAGTTGGAGAAGGATGGGGCAGCAGACCTGACATGTGCAAGGCTCAGCAAAACAGTGTCTTCTGATTTGCATACAGTGAATTTCAGCCAGGGTTTGGACGGCAGTATCAAAATCACACAAAATCATTTATAACATTAATTTGTGGAGCTTAGTATTCAATCCATCAGCACTGAACTGATCCTAATCCATAATCTTATACTGAAAAAAACTGAGTGACAAAGGAAATGTAATTGTGTTTGAACACATAATTTAAATAAAAAATTATGATTTCCTAGTGTTGTTGGATTTATAGTACTGTTTATCAGTTCTGTCTGATCAGCATCAGGTCCCATACTCTCTAGAGACTTTTCCAAATGTTTGTTTCATTATTTAAAAAAATTCTGCAAATCTATCCACATCATTCTTAAATCTGCATCTATAAAATACTTGCTTCTTCTAATAGGCTATAGTGAAGACTGAGTTGTTTATATGCCATCCAATTCCCAGCTCACATAAGGTATTCTATTTATCATATCCTCTTTTCCTATAATGAAATCACTACCTCTCTACCAGTTTCTCATACTGTAATCTATTCAAATATTTGGTTCTTAAATTACCCTCCTTTAACGTCTCATGCCTTTTTTCTTTCCACCTCAGGCACACAACCTGCAAGAATAATTCCCACTCATGATTCATAGGTCATTGCGGTCTAGCATATGCACCAGCCCTAGTGGCAAAGGCAGGCAACAATCTGATTGCTCTCTCAATGGGGTTCTTTCTTTGTCTTACTTGAGCTTTCAAGAGTTTGACACTCTTTCTTTTTAAATATTCAGATTCCAAAACAGTATATTCTCCCAACTCAAACCTCTCTTTTTGTTCTCTTAATTAAAGAAAAGTTGATCCTCTTTTTCTTTCTCTTAGACATCAATATCTTTGTAACTGATCCTTTAGAATATTTTTTATTTAGCATTAACAACCCTTTTATAATTTTGATCCAACCTTTTTAACAGTAGCTACTAAATGTTTTTTTAACCCAGGCCAGTCGTATTAATGTTTATGGAGCTTAGTAGGTACATATTAAATAATTCATTATATATTGACCTAAATCTCTGAGGAACATTTCAAGTATATCATTTTATGAATTCAACTAATCATATTTCCCCCAAATTTGTTATTTTCTTTAAGTGGATTTTTCTATTTCCCAAACAGGATCTTAAGAGTCATGCCAGAACCTTTCCCAGTTATTTTCCCTGTGTCAGATTAATTATGGAGTCCTGTCAGTGATGTATTGCTGTTTCAACTCTATTATTCTTTTCTTTTAAATGTTAACCTAATCTCTCATCAACTCTTTTGCAAATTATTACATACCCTTCTGCTTCTAGTCTTGCCCTTTTCTTCTTTATTCTTCATATTGCCATCCAAGTCTTCCCTCTAAAATACAAACTTTAGCTTGATTCTCCTGCTTATAATGCTTATGACCCCTAATTTCTTATACTGTAAAGCCTAAGTTAGCTTACAGATCCTTTTTTCTTATGGTTCCTATGTAAATTTCTTGCTTCATGTCTTTTAAACTTATTTTATGTTTTAATAGAGTAGATATTTTATATCCCCATTCCTTTCAGCTAGGAATACTTTCTCTCTCTCTCTCTCACACACACACACACACACACACACACACACACTTTGTATTCCTCATCTGCCTGACAAGGATAGCTTGAGAAGCTTCTGTGTATTCATGCTTGGTGTTAATTGCTACCATGTTTGTGACAGTGCCCTGCACTGTGTTTCTACTATTGGATTTATCCTATTCAACTGTCACGTGTTTGTGTCCATATTTGCTGGATTGCCGTAGTGTTCTAGGAGCTGCTTCTTGCAAACAGCATCTTATTCTGTCAGGCATCTTCAGTGTCTGGCATGAAGGGACTCAAGAAATGTATGAATAAATAAGCATTTATGTTTGTGAGGAATGATATTTTGCTAGTGTAGAAAGCTAATGAATCATCATCCCAATATACACTAATAACCTTTCACAAAGAGTAATGAGCATGCTACAAAGAACCTGAACTCTCTTTGCTTCCAAATTAGTGTGTATACATGCTTCCCAGCTGGCTCTGTCTTAATATCTATGACAAAAATATCACATAAGAATCTCTCTAAATTAATAGATAATCCTCTGGATATAGGTATTACTGAACATATAGACAATCTCCATACTATAAAATTGTTCTACTAATTTTTTTTTTTTTCTCTGAATTCAGCCATTTAGAACTAAGGAGCTCTTTTCTATGAAAGTACTATTGTGCGGTGTTTATTTTTCCAAGCTGGTCTCAAAAATCTATTCTACCCGTAAAATATCTGATTATAATGGTGACCTCTTTTTCAATTGTACTTAACCATTATTCTACAACAAGTGTGTTCAAAACCATACATTATCCCCTTTTGAAGACTTTCCATCTCCCACCAAAGTGTTCTTTATCAAAATACTGAATCTTAGGCAAGAAACAGGATGTGGATTTGAGGTTTTTATGTTTCAACAGGTTATCTACATTTTTGTAATAGTGTTTTCATGCACTTGAAAACGTAACCATCTAGTCTTCCTGCACACCGTGGTAGACGCTATAGAAGAAACACGAAGATCTGAGACGCTGGCTCAGTTTTAAGGACATTAGAGAAAACAGGGAACTCAGTGTCTCCACTTGCCTATCACATAAAAAACTCAATAATGATAAATGTGGCTGGGGAGATATGGGCTATTGAATATCATGCTAAGAGGTTTACCCTTAAGTAAGATGCACTAAGATGTCATTAAAAGCTTTGAACACACTTTAGGTAGTTTAGGAAGTTTGGGATTGACATGTACACACTGCTGTATTTAAAATGGATAACCAATAAGGACCTCCTGTATAGCACAGGGAACTCTGCTCAAGATTATGCAGCAACCTAAATGGGAAAATAATTTGAAAAAGATTAGATACATAAATACATATAACTGAGTCATTTTCCTGTATACCTGAAACTCACACAGCCTTGTTAATCAACTATACTCTAATATAAGATAAAAAGTTAAAAAGAGAACACTGGCATAAATTGATAACTATAAAACAATGTGCTTATATAAATATATAATTTGTATGACAATTATATCATAAAGGAGGAAGAAATAAAGGAAGCTATATTGAAGCCAAAAAAAAAAAAAAAATCCTTTGGACATTTACTTTAGGAAGTTTAGGAAGCAATAGCTTTGAAAGCTTAGTAGGGAGAATGACTGTTAGTGGACCAGTTATGCTGCTGTCGTAGTTCAGTCTTTCTCCTTAAAATTGAAGAACTGGAATCAAATGCCTCTGATGTTGAAACAAAAGCTTACGTGGGCACAAAAGCGCTCGGTGAAACTTTATGTGTAATGGTTTCATAAGATGAATGTTACAAGTTCTTTTAAGAAGTACGTCAGTACTCTCAGGAATTACTACATATAAGTTATGCAAGAAAGTGCAAATAGTTCACATTCCATTCAGTTCAGTCTCTCAGTCGTGTCAGACTCTTTGCAACCCCATGAATTGCAGCACGGCAGGCCTCTTTGTTCATCACCAACTCCCAAAGTTCACTCAGACTCACGTCCATTGAGTCAGTGATGCCATCCAGCCATGTCATCCTCTGTCGTCCCCTTCTCCTCCTGCCCCCAATCCCTCCCAGCATCAGAGTCTTTTCCAATGAGTCAACTCTTCACATGAGGTGGCCAAAGTACTGGAGCTTCAGCTTTAGCATCATTCCCTCCAAAGAACACCCAGGGCTGATCTCCTTCAGAATGGACTGGTTGGATCTCCTTGCAGTCCAAGGGACTCTCAGGAGTCTTCTCCAACACCATAGTTCAAAAGCATCAATTCTTCGTCATTCAGCTTTCTTCACAGTCCAACTCGCACATCCATACCTGACCACTGGAAAAACCATAGCCTTGACTAGAGGGACCTTTGTTGGCAAAGTAATGTCTCTGCTTTTCAATATGCTGTTAGGTACCTTTATATTAGGCACCTAAAAACAAATTACTATCATTTGAGAAAATATCTCCTTTTCTTGGTATTTCACAATGACGTATAATCAGGTTGCATGGAAATGTGCACCATGAGGATGAAAATGCTTTGAAAAAGTATGTGATTTCCCATCTGTTATACAGAAAGCATGGGTGATTGCATAAAGTATTACAGGTATGTCAGTTCTGAAAGTCTGAAAATAATGCTTCCAACTAATAAAACAATTAACAAAAAAAGTAAATTTCAAAAAATGGAAACTTTAACAGATGCTTAAATAAATTCTGATATTAAGCATTGCAAGGCACATCTAATTTTTTGGATTGCTGAGATCCAATCTGCAGTAGCTGCTTACAAGAAAATACTATGCTCCATGAAGAAATGTGATAATTAAAGAACATAGTGGCAACATGTATGCCATCACGCTCTGGCATTTTCCTTTTCAAGATTCCACAGCAGAAGAAATTCAAGCATCTTGGTTTATGGCATCTATCTTTTTCTATCAAAAAGAGGAAAATATTTGGCTTATTATATTTTCTTTGTACATACATATATACATGCAGAAGAAAAATGCCACCATTTATACTAGAAAGCTGTATTTTATACATAAGTATGTATTTTAAAATCCAACTGAAACTTTTGAAGGGAAATTTTTTTGACACTGAGAAAACTCCCTGAATATGATGAGCTTACTAGGTCTCCCTTTCTTTGCAAGTTGAAAGCTATAGAATTTTAGATACTGAATCCTTGGTAAGCTATATCATTTTGATGTCAGCTTTTCCTTTTAGGCCTTTGCCTAGATAGTCAAGCCATTGGTTACTGCCAAAAATCTGCACATATTCTTACCTTAAGCCAGTTTTTCTTCTACATAAAGTAGATGGCCAGGTACCCTACTCACAGTTTGGTCCACTGGGAAGGTATTGTCTGAATATCTTCCAGAATCACCCCTGAATGTGACTGTCATGTAGCTCCCATCCATTCTTCACATTTGCTTTTAAATAAAAATGACCTATCTATCCATAAATCAGAAATTGTGAAATTTCCATCTCTGTTAGCTACTGGTATGGACTTCTTAACTCCGATATGTGGAACAGCCTCTGGTGCTACTCTGGTGGGTGACCTGGGGTGTCTGGAATCCTACTCACTCAGGTCATCTATGTCTACTCTTCTTGCTAAGTCTCAAATATAGTATTTATGTTTTAGAATGAACAGCTCTTTGGCTTTGCCCAACTTTAATGACTTAAGGGTGTATTAGTCTGTGTGAGCTGCTGTAACAAAATAATACTGACTGGGTAGCTTATAAACAATAGAAATTTATTTCTCATAGTTCTGGAGACTGGAAGTCTGAGATCTGGGTGCCAGCATGGTTGGGCGAGGACTCTCTTCCAGATTATGAATTCTCTTTATAACCTTACATGGTAAAAGGGACTGAGATCTCTCTTAAGCCCCTTTTATAAGATCACTAATCCCATTCATGAGGGTTCCACCCTCATGACCTAGTCGCCTCCCGAAAGCCTCACTTTGTAGTGTCATAGCCTTCAGGAGTTAGGACTATGCCATATGGGTTTAGGGGAGACACAAACATTCAGACATAGCAGAGAGTCTGACAGGAGTCATATTATAGGAGGAGTCTTGTCAGTTGGTGACCTATTATCTAGTGATCCATCTTTCCAAAATCCCAGCACCATGCCAAGAACTGTTTCTAGAAAGGTATGTATGTATCTGCTGAGGATGGTTTGACTTAGTTCCAGAATCCCAGGGGACTTTGTTGTCATTTTTTCCACAGGGACTTGACAAACATTACATACTGTATATTTTTCCAATCACTTACATCTCTAGCACCATAAGGCTTAAGGTGTCACACTGACCCAATAGAAGAACAGCTTGCTTTATATTTAAGACCTGCTGTACAATCCTTTTGTGCTTCAGATGCTACTCAGAACTGGATAGCCTCTGGCATTCAAATCTGTGTCACCCAGCATGTCAGACAGGAACAGTATTCCCAGGTCTAATATGTTGCCTCAAGAACTCAGGGGCTATCAAGAACGTGTTTCATTCATTTTGGTTAGGGATTGACATGACCCTGAATAAAACCTGACTGAAGTGGAAGGTCACTGCATCTTAACAGTGTTTGTCTTCCACAGTCTGGACATATATGTGATACACCAATTTAGCTACCACTTGTTCATCCAGATGTCATTGCTTTGATGGATCAGTGTGATACACTGTGGACTGAGGTGGCCCACTGTGAGCTGGGCTTCGGCTAGAACTTCATTTATGACCCGGCCCCGCAAAGCTTCTTTCTAAGAATGGGATCATGATGATACTTTGTGTTTCCAGGTATCAGTGCCAGCTTAGTCTTTATGTCCAGTAAGCATCAAAATGTGTAAGAGCCACTTTCTCCAGTGTCCCTGAGTAAATTGGCTATCATTTCTTTTGGGCAAGGCCTGGAGGAAATCATTACTATCTATAGTCACCACAATGTTGTAAACTCCTCTGTATTAGACACCTAGAGACTGGTTCAGTCAATAGATTTCAGGTTTAAAAATTGGCTCGGGGTGGAAACCTAAGCAGAAAATTATATTTTCAGTATCTAGCTTCTCTAATTCTTGCCTTATTCTAGGTCTGGATATTAAGTAACATCTTTTCTGGCTGCCCATCTATTTTGTTCCCCCAAACACTATATTCTGTGAACCATTTCCACAGTTCTTTGCAAGTCAGTCCTTTGTCTATCCCTCCAGTCTTACTGCTTCTTAACACAGTTTTAGATTCCTGGTCTATTTTGTGGTTAAGTGTGGTTAATGAAAATAAATCACTTTCTTAAAGAGATATCTGTACTCCTATGTTCATAGCGGCATTATTCACAACAACCGAGGTATCGGAACAACTTATTCTCTGTTGATTGGTGAGTGGATAAAGAAAATGGCATACATGTTCCATGAAATACTATTCAGCATTGAAAAAAAGAAGGAAATTCGATCATCTGTGACAACACAAGTGGACCGTAAGGGCACTATACTAAGTGAAATAGGCCAGACATGGAAAGGTAAATATTATATAGCATCACTTATATATGGGATCTGAGGGGGGAAGAGTGTCAAATTTATAGAAACAGAGAATAGAAAAGTGGTTACTAGTGGTTTGGGGGAAGTAGGAAAGTGAAAGTGGTAGCCACTCAGTCATGTTCAACTCTTTGCAACAGCATGGACTGTAGCCTGCCAGACTCCTCTGTCCGTGGGTTTCTCCAGGTAAGAATACTGGATGGATCACTATGCCCTCCTCCAGGGGAGATTCCCAACCCGGGGATAAAACCTGTGTCCTTTACATCTCCTGCATTGGCATATGGGTTCTTTTACCACTAGTACCACCTGGGAAGCCCAGGGGAAGTAGGAGAAGTTGGTAAAAAGGTACAAAGTTTTTCAGTTATAAGTTGAATAACATTGTGTGTATAGTTGATTACACTGTGTTGTATAGGTACTTAAGTCAAGAATCCTCTCACAATGTGTATATATGTCAAAACATCAAATCATGTCATACACTTTAAATATCTTACAATTTTGTCAGTTTTTTCTCAGTTGAACTGGGAAAAACCATGATTAAAATAAGTACCACAGCCACTAGAGAGAAATATATGGAGATTCCTTAAAAAACTAAAACCTAGAGCTACCAAGACCCAGCTGTCCAACTCCTGGGCATGATCTGAAAATATACCTGCACCCCCATGTTCACTGCAGCACTGTTTACAACAGCAAAGACGTGGAAGCAACCTAAGTGTCTATCGACAGGAATGGATAAAGAAGATCTTGTACATTTATACAATGAAATATTCTTCAGCCATTAAAAAGAATGAAATAATGCCATTCCAGCAACGGGAATGGATCTAGAGATTGTCATACTGAGTGAAGTAAGTCGGGCAGAGAAGGGAAAATATCATATGACATCCCTAATATATGGAATCTGAAAATACAAAAGAACTTACAAGCAGAAATGCATAGACTTAGAGAATAAACTTATGGTTGCCTGTACACACTGCTGTGTTTAAAAAGGATAACCAACAAAGACCTAATGTACAGCACATGGAACTCTGCTCAATGTTATGTGGCAGCCTGGCTGGGAGGAGAGTTTGGGGTAGAGTGTATAAGTATGGCCGAGTCCCTTCGCCATTCACCTGAAACTGTCACAACATTGTTAGTTGGCTATGCTGCTGCTGCTAAGTCGCTTCAGTCGTGTCTGACTCTGTGTGACCCTATAGATGGCAGCCCACCAGGCTCCCCCGTCCCTGGGATTCTCCAGGCAAGAACACTGGAGTGGGTTGCCATTTCCTTCTCCAATGCATGAAAGTGAAAGTGAAAGTGAAGTCGCTCAGTCATGTCGGACTCTTTGCGACCCCATGAACTACAGCCTACCAGGCTCCTCTTTCATGGGATTTTCCAGGCAAGAGTACTAGAATGGGTTGCCATTGCCTTCTCCAGTTAGTTGGCTATACTCCAGTATAAAATAAAAAGATTTTTAAAAATCTAAAAAAATAAATAAAGGACTTCCCTGATGGTTTAGATTCCCTGGTGGCTAAGATGGTAAAGAATCCATCTGCAATGCTCTTGACCCGGGTTCAGTCCCTGGGTTCTTCCCTCCAGGAAGATTCCCTGGAGGAGGGCATGGTAACCCATTCCAGTATTGCCTGGAGAATCCACATAGAGAGAGGAGCCTGGCAGACTACAGTCCATGGGGTCACAAAGAGTTGGACATGACTGAGCAACTAAGCACACACACACTCCCTGGTGGTTCAGATGGTAAAGAATCTGCTTGCAATGCAGGAGACCCGGGTTCAATCCCTGGGTCAGGAAGATCCTCTGGAGAAGGGAATGTCTACCCACTCTAGTATTCTTGCTGGAGAATTCCATGAACAGAGGATCCTGCAGGCTATAGTCCATATGGTTGCTAAGAGTCGGATATGACTGAGCAACTAACATTTCTCACTTCTCAAGTACCAGAAAATGCCAAAAGTAAAAGCAAAACACGAAAACCTGTGATCTGGGCATTTTTGATAATAATACTCTCTTTCATTCTCAAGAGTCTACATTACATGATAAATTTTCTAGTCATCCTGATTAGAACACATAACAGATATATACTCTTATTTCTGTCAGTGATAAAGCTATATAATTTATTGAACATTCTACGCCAGGAATAAACCTTTATCTTATTTAATCCAATAAATTATCATTTCATTTTGAAAATGAGGAAATTAAGTCTAAGAGGGATGAAATAAATTGCCAGAAATTGTCTAGCTGATAAGGAGTAGAAGCAGAATGTGAAACCAAATGAGTCTGATACCATAGCTTCTGTATTCTATTCATCTCTGTTGACATGTTCTAATAATAATTAACTGAAAATAGTATTATTTCTACCACTGATTTCACTGGGGCTTAGTTTCCTCATCTCTAAAAGGAAGAGACTATATGATTTCAAATGTTTCTTTTAAATCTAAAATTCTATGACCTAAATTGAGTCAGTTCAGTCACTCAGTCATGTCTGACTCTGCAACCTGTGGACTGCAGCATGCCAGGCTTCCCTGTCCATCACCAACTCCTGGAGCCTACTCAAATTCATGTCCATCGTGTCGGTGATGCCATCCAACCATCTCATCCTCCGTCGTCCCCTTCTCCTCATGCCTTCAGTCTTTCCCAGCATCAGGGTCTTTTCAAATGAGTCGGTTCTTCGCATAACATGGCCAAAGTATTGGAGTTTCCACTTCAATATCAGTTCTTCTAGTGAATATTCAGGACTGATTTCCTTTAGGATTGACTGGTTGGATCTCCTTGCAGTCCAGGGGACTCTCAAGAGTCTTCTCCACAGTTCAAAAGCATCAATTCTTCAGCGCTCAGCTTTCTTTATAGTCCAACTCTCACATCCACATATGACTACTAGAAAAACCATAGTTTTGATTAGATAGACCTTTGTTGGTAAAGGAATGTCTCTGCTTATTAATACACTGTCTAGGTTAGTCATAGCTTTTCTTCCAAGGAGCAAGCATCTTTTAATTTCATGGCTGCAGTCACCAGCTGCAGTGATTTTGGAGCCCCCCAAAATAACGTCTGTTACTGTTTCCCTTGTTTCCCCATCTATTTGGCATGAAGTAATGGGACTGGATGCCATGATCTCAGTTTTCTGAATGTTGAGCTTTAAGCCAACTTTTTCACTCTCTTCTTTCACTTTCATCAGGATGGTCTTTAGTTCTTCTTCGCTTTCTGCCATAAGGGTGGTGTCATTTGGATATCTGAGGCTATTGATATTTCTTCCGGCAATCTTGATTCCAGCTTGTGCTTCTTCCAGCCCAGCATTTCACATGATGTACTCTGCATATAAGTTAAATAACAGGGTGACAATATACAGCCTTGATATACTCCTTTCCCAATTTGAAACCAGTCTGTTGTTCCATGTCCAGTTCTAACTGCTGCTTCTTGACCTGCATACAAATTTCTCAGGAGGCAGATCAGCTGCTCTGATATTCCCATGTCTTTAAGAATTTTCCACAGTCTGTTGTGATCCACGCAGTCAAAGGTTTTGGCATAGTCAATAAAGCAAAAGTAGATGATCTAAATTAAGAACTTGGCTTAATACTATGACTGTCAATGAAGTTGCCCTGGCCTGAATTTTGCAAGCACAGCAGAAATATAACCAATTAAAAATACAGTTGTGTTTAGGATTCTTTTAAAATCAGCTGGCAAATTTCCTGGAAAGTTCAATTATTTTTTGAAAAATAATATTTCTCAAGGGGCAGCACCTTAGAGATAAGTTAATATTGTTCAACGATATCAAATGTTGAGGCACAGCTATACTTTTTCTTTAATTTAATTTTTATTTTTAACATAGTTTCAACAATCAAATGATCTATAAAACCTATTAAAAGCAATGGCAGTCATATGCCCTTATCCCATTCTTTCAGCTCTTTCTTTAGATGTGTATCTTAATGTCTATAAATAATTCACTTTCAGTGCTACTCTGAATTTTTTAAGCCAATATATATTGGCTTCTCCTGTGAAAATTAAAGACTAATTTCTCTCTTGTTCTCCATGTTTCAAATCACTGTTTGTGTGCAGTTAGACACACAATCACACACTTCAAACTTCTCCTCACCTTCTCAAAATCTGTTTATGTTTAATCGTAATAATTTAGTTAATATTTTCGGCTTTAATTATGACAAATAAAGTTCAAAGACTAGTCACAGTTTAGCCCTACTGTGTGTATCAGGGGAGAAGGCAATGGCACCCCACTCCAGCACTCTTGCCTGGAAAATCCCATGGACGGAGGAGCCTGGTAGGCTGCAGTCCATGTGGTCATGAAGAGTCCGACATGGCTGAGTGACTTCACTTTCACTTTTCACTTTCATGCATTGGAGAAGGAAATGGCAACCCACTCCATTGTTCTTGCCTGGAGAATCCCAGAGATGGGGGAGCCTGGTGGGCTACCGTCTATGGGGTTGCACAGAGTCAGACACAACTGAAGCGACTTAGCAGCAGTAGCAGCAGCAGTGTTTATCAGGATGGTGTTTATATTCTCATAAAATTTTCTTCGCAGTCTGAGAACTTATCACTAGCTTATTCCAAAATCTCTTCCATTAGTATCAACTTGTCCTTACTTCGGAGAAGGCAATGGCACCCCACTCCAGTACTCTTGCCTGGAAAATCCCATGGATGGAGGAGCCTGGAAGGCTGCAGTCCATGGGGTCGCTGAGGGTCGGACACGACTGAGCGACTTCACTTTTACTTTTCACTTTCATGCATTTGGGAGGGAAATGGCAACCCACTCCAGTGTTCTTGCCTGGAGAATCCCAGGGATGGGGGAGCCTAGTGGGCTGCCATCTATGGGGTCGCACAGAGTCGGACACAACTGAGGTGACTTAGCAGCAGCAGTCCTTACTTCAAACATTCAAACACATCAGATCATTGACTGACTTGATCTCTTAGAGAAATCTGAGGGTGGCTAAAATTCTCTGATCTGGGTTGACTGCTTTTGAGGGTTGTGACTCAGTTGTCCCACTTAGAGCACTTTTTCTCTCCTCCTTGAGATTTCTTTCTCCTCTTTTTGCACCAGATTTTCTCCCTAGGGTACATGGCTTTCTTTTTTCTCTCTGAACTTCCTTCTTTTATTTTGGTGGAGTTCCTCAACCAGTCATGTCCTGAGAAAAGAGACGATGAAGATAATTTTGAGGTCTGCATGTCTGGAAAAAAAAATGATTTTCTACCATCATATTTGTTTGATAGTTGATTGAATATACAATTTTATTTTAGAAACATTTCCTTCAGGACTTTGAAGGCGCTGCTTTTTATTTTCTCCTTTCTGCCTGTGCCACTGTTGAGTTACTTGTGGCCATTTTGATTCCTGATCTTTTTCAAGTGACCTCTACCTTCTTTCTCTCTGAAGCTTTTAGTACCCCCTCTTTGTCAAACTTCAGTGTTCAAGCATTTTAATGTGATATGCTTTGGTAGAGGTGATACTGGGCAGCAGGTGATTTCTTTGTGTCTAGGAAACATGTTCTACTCTTTTGAGAAACTTTTTTGAATAGTTTCTTTGATATTGTACACCTCTCCTTTTCTCTGTTTCATTTTGGAAATATTGTTTTCGAGTAATGGAATACTCTCTAATTTTCTTAATTTCTATCAACTATTTCTCATGAATTTTTAAAAATTTTCCAACTTTCTAAGAGAGTTCTTCAGTTTTATTTTCCAATCTTTTAAGTGAATTTTAAAAATATCTCTGTACACATACAGACACGCATTTACTTTTCCCCCCAAAAGTTCTTGTTAGCTCTCTAAACACTCATTTGGTTTCATTGCTTATAATATCTTCTCTTATCTAAGTATATTAATAAATTACTTGAATTTTTTTATCCCTGAATTTTTTCTGTTTTATTAAAGATACTTTGAACCTTTTCCTGTTGTATTCTTTGGTCTCTAATTTACCTGTTAGTTCTTTCCTCAAATTAAAAAGTGTTAAAATTTATGATTAGTGCCTTAAAAGGAGAATTGGAAATTCTCTGGACATGGATGAAACTTATGTGCTGACAGGCTGTCAGAGCCTCAAAGAAGATTCTTCTCTCTTCTGAGAGAGTGAAATGTATTTGTGAACATTCTGATGGCCAAGAGAAGAAGGGATCAGGAAATCCCACATTTAGTATATGAACTTTCACCTCATCTTCTATTTTTTAAGTGGTAACTGTTCTTTCAAATGAAAGTGATAAAGGAAATTTCTCTTGTTTCCTGTTTATTCAAATTATGCCCCAAACTATTAGATATTTCTGTGGAAGTTAAATGTGAATGTCTTTTATATAAGCCTACTCAACGTAAAAAATAAAGAATATTTGTAGATAAAGATGTTAAGGCATTGGAGACAGAGGACAGGGGAGCCATTAGGGTCACAAGGAGTCAGACACTACTGAAGCAGATTAGCATGCATGTTCAGACATATGACTAGAGATATAGTAAAATGCATAATATGTACAGTATCATATAGAACATACCAAGTCATATTTGACAAAGTGTTCCAATAAGGATCAAGATGGAGCACAAGACAATCATAATTCTCCCAGGTATATACTATGTATCATTCTGTTCTATAAAAAATACCATTTTACATCTTAAGTCTGATTCTGGAGAAGAATTAGAATTCCTTTATAATTATATTCATTTGTACCTGGACTGCTGTGTGTGGGGAACCATTGTTGATTTCTTCCTGATAATAATGTAAGTCTTCACTAAGAACTGGAATTCTATTCTCTGCTACTACTTTATGTGGTAGTAGAGTATCCTATCAAAGTCATTCTTTGTATTATTTCTTTTTTAATATATATTTATTTTAATTGGAGGTTAATTACTTTACAATATTGTATTATTTCTTTTTATATTACTCTTCAACAGTGAAATCAAAGATAAATCTTCATGTAAAAAGATTGCTTTACGTATAATCATTTCAAAACTTTCAGTGAAGATTGAGCTTTCAGGTTTGATTCTCTCATCTCTTTAGATAAAATTCACAGGTATTGTATAGGGTGTGTGATGGGTGATGGAAGGAAGAACTGGTGAATTTTAAAAGCTTTTTCAGTATGGGGGATGGTGGTTTATAATGTATATAAATCTTTATAGTGTTCTCCCTTGAACCAGGTGTCAAAAAAAAAAAAGTAGGCAATCCCTACTTTTGTGAAAGTATCAGACCTCATAAAATCACATCTTATAAAATTCAGCAGGTCAAAGTATTTCTGCCTTTTCTAAATTACATGGGAATTTCATACAATGGAGTAATTGAGATAATCCATGTAGCAGTAACTTTTGCTGTCGCCAATCAGCTGCAAATCTCTTACTGTAATACTTAATTTCTGATTCTCCTAACCTTGATGAAATATACATGAGCCCCAAATTTTTATAACACAAATGGTGGGATTTTTAGAAAGTTTTATTATGTGAGAAAGCCCCTCATGACTGCATATGGCAGAGGAAGTCTTTCTCTAGTCTTTCCCTACAGAGCAAACAGGATTTTGACTTCCATTGTGTTCAGTTATTCAGAAGAGCCCTTATTTTCATCAACACATTTGCTCCTTTGCTTTCCTTAAACCAAGCAGAAATATTTTGCTACTTACAGAAAATAACCTAATTTGTTTATCTCATCAGTTAATGCTGTACAGGCTTCCCAAGTGGCACAGTGGTAAAGAATTCACCTGGCAATGTAGAAGCCACTGAAGACGTGGGGTCAAAGATCCCCTGAAGGAGGAAATGGCAACATACTCCAGTATTCTTGCTTGAAAAATTTTATGAACAGAGAAGCCTGGTGGACTATATAGTCCATGGGGTTGCAAAGAGTTGGACATGACTGAGCCACTGAGCATGCATGCATGCACTCAATGCTGTACAGCAAGGGAAGATCCAGGCAGTAGGTGGGCAGGTAGTAGAAGGACAAGTGAGTTCACTTCCCAGGGGCCCAGCTTCAATTGAGACTCTTCTTGTGAAACCTTTGGACTTACATGAAGTGAAGTGAAAGTCAGTCGTGTCCAACTCTTTGTAACCCCATGGACTATACAGTCTGTGGAATTTTCCCGGCCAGAATACTAGAGTGTGTAGCCTTTCCCTTCTCCAAAGGATCTTCCCAACCCAGGGATCGAACCCAGGTCTCCTGCATTACCAGCTGAGCCACAAGGGAAGAGCAATAATACTGGAGTGGGTAGCCTATCACTTCTCTAGAGGATCTTCCCAACCCAGGAATCAAATCAGTGTCTCCTGCATTGCAGACAGATTCTTTACCAACTGAGCTATCAGGGAAGCCCCTTTGGACTTATATATCCATTACATTTTTTACTAATAGTCACTTGGTACA
This sequence comes from Bos indicus, assembly GCF_029378745.1. Lineage (NCBI taxonomy): Eukaryota > Metazoa > Chordata > Mammalia > Artiodactyla > Bovidae > Bos > Bos indicus. The sequence continues at coordinate 20,539,153 of NC_091776.1, read as the reverse complement.
GCTTCTCTGTTGATATGAGAGGTTAAACTATCTGTGTTTACACTATACTTGTCAAATATTAGTGTATTTACCACATTAAAATTCAGTTTTATCATCCAGGAAGAAGTCTGCTGAAACTTCTTACTATGTATAAAATAGCAACAACAACAATAAATATTTTGCTCATAAATGACATTACCAAAAAACTCATCAGCAGTATACATAGGAAAATAAGTTAAAAGACACTTAACATTGATTCATATTGCAATAGTTCAGGCAGTGCTACTTAATCGAACTGAACATTTTTAATACTGGGTTTATTAATACTAATTTTGATACTTTAAGACAGGCTATAAAGAATATTGTACACATTGGCAACAACTTCTCAGATAGATGAGTAGAGTAAAAATGAATAAATAACACAGTAAATTAAAGAGTGCATAAATAAGCCAATACAGTCTACTATATAAATTCTCAAAAGAGTTAAGCTTGGGGGAAAAAAGTTTGTTCAGTTTTCATCATTTTTTGCCTCACAATTTTGCTGCAGTTTTTTTTTCTCTGAGTTTATAAGTGACTATAATTTGGCAGTGATATTGAGTCAACAGAATTCTCCCTCAGTGATTACAAATTTTCTGTTCACTTTGATATTTAAAGGTTATTACAGAAATGTACCATTTCCTCTAACCTCGTTTTTTTAACTTATAGCACACGTCAAGAGTTAAATGGAAGGATTCATTTATGCTAAGTCAAAGTGTGTCTGAGAACCTATAATAGATTGTGGTATTTGGAAATACTCTAATTCTCTAAGCAATTTTATATAAACTACATTGGATTTGCAAAAATGTAAATAAGGTTAATTTAGCTATTCTCCTTTGTTCATTGTTATTACCATCAAAAAACATTTATTAAAAATTGTTATTTCACTTAACCTAGTTGTGGTTGCTATACATAAGCTATAATTAGGTATAATTATTGACGATTAATGACAGACTCTTATGATAGTATTGATAATATACAGTAAATCAGAAATTCTTATTGCAGTTTTCCCATGGCTTATCAATGCAGACAGATTATTTAGACCAAAATACTTATCCTCATGTGTGTAAACCAAAGTTATTAAATTGTCATGTATTTGTTTTCATTCTTATTTTACATTTAACACAAATAATTCAGCCTCTAATCTATGAGGAATTAGAGTGTTAGGGTTCATTTATCTCTCATTTATACATTTTCATATGTGTAGAAATGCACTTATAAAAACAGAAGTCTAAAATCAGAATGTGATCCTGTAGAATGAAGTGGTTTTTATATTAGATCTAATGTTCTACATTACTTCCTTCATTTTGAGATGGCTTTACAAATCCTCTGCCAACACCATCACATAAGAGAATTTCAGATCAGAGATTTTCAAAATGAGCAAAACAATAGTATAAAGAGAAATTTTTCTCCTTAAAAAATGAGTTCATGAAAAATAATATGGAATGAGAAATACAAATAAAGTGCAAGGTGGGGAAAAGTTCTTAAATGAACATGAACTCAGAGAAGGGTTGTAATGGGATACATGCTCTGTGAACCCCCAGAGAGAAACAGCAATGTGGAATTACCATTAGTTTTCTGAGAATGTGGAAACTTTATTTCTCATGCCAGGATATGTGAAGTGAAGCCGAGTTCCCAAATGTGAAACTGTCTGGCAGGCAGAGTTTTATTTTTAAAAATTTTACAACTGTTGGTTAAACTTCAGCCATTTTGAGATGCTGGATGGATTAAAAAAAAAAAATCCTATTGCAAAAGTATTGATTTGTATTCATTCAAAGTTTGATACTATCCAGAAAAGTTAAATAGAACCAAATAGCTAGATAACTTAGGAAAACACATTTGCTTTTGACAGAAAACAAACAATAAAACCATTTGGTTTTTACATTTAAGTATATTGCGGTGCTCTTACTGAGTAAGCAATGAAATGACATTCTCAGAATAAGAATAGGGGTAGAAGAGGGGACAAATGCTTCAACTAAACAATAAAATATCAGTGAACAGTTTTGGCTGTAAATTGCCACCTTCTTGAATGAATATGCTAGTTTCCTTATTTCTCCCACAACAATCAGTTTTTTCTACTATAAAAATGAAAATATTTTCAAATGAGTTGAAACATTACTCTCATAGAAGTGTAATCTTCAGGTTCCACTATAGAAGTTGAGTGTGGAACAGTGTTTTAAAATAACACCCTGTTCATGTGGTCATTCCATTTTTACATTTTAAAGAGCATTATATTAATTATAATGATATTTTGAATATTTTAACTCATTTTTATTTTCTATATTTTATCCAGTTTCCCTTCATTTCTATTTTTTTGCATTCAAGTTTTAAATCTAATAATCATAATATTTTTAAAAACGATTATCAGTATGGAATCTATGCTAATGAATAATAGAAGATTGCATTCACAATTAATGAGCAAAACAAGATGCACAGAAGGTTGAGAAAATATAGAATAGTGTAAACTTGAATGTATTTATTCATTGTGTCTATAATTTTATTTTAACATCCATGTTTGATCTTTAGGATGACAGAACTCACAGCTCATATAGCTGGCATAATTGAGCATTGATGCAGTTAATAGTCTTATACTCTCAGAAGTCACACATCACATATTCAAGAAACAGAAAGTTGGATTTCCCCCGAAACATGGAAACTCTTATGAAACAGACACACAGAAACAAATTTTCATGGTTACTTAGATACCTGGAATTCTCTCACCTTTGGAAATTTGCTGAGATCCTTTCCCATTTGTAACTTTAACTCATTCAGGTGCTGATACTGCTTTTAACTTTTTGTGAGATGTTTCTATGTATTTATTTTATTTTTTCTTCTTTATGTCCTCATTTACCTCCATGTCTGAGCTTTCTTTCTTCTTTTCTTTTTTAAAATTCTAATTTAGGGAACCAATCATTTGCAAATCAGCACTCTACTCTGTAAGCCTCGTCTTTGAAGTTCACCTCAGTGGTAGATACATACTCCTTGGACTTAGTTTTTTACCCATGGGCACTTGAATGTATTGCTGATCTTGACTGCCATCCTAGGGGCCTTGCCCTACATACAGAATCCTTGTATTCCTGCCTCTGAACTTTCCCAGTGCCATCCTTTGTCTGCCACTCAAACTTAGATTTTCAAGATTCACCTCCATGATATCATTAGCCAACTTCATCTCCAGATTAAATATGTAACACAGACAAAGAAAGACTTCTACAACATTACTTAAACCTATGCAGCACAAAAGATAACATTGCTTTTAAAATCTTTTTTCTCTCTTGTTAACCAATGAAACTCAAATGAGAGCTTATATGTCATTGATAACATCCACAACTGTATTATTTGGAAATTCTTAGAGATCTGGGTTCTTCTTACAAAATTAATCAGCAATATTAAAAGCTTCCATGAATAATATACAGTATCTTTATAAAATATACAGAGCTTATGATATAGATATCATAAGCCTCTCCAGTTTGTGAGTAAACTAGTCATGTTCTTCTTTCTATCTTCAAATTGTACTGATCTCTGAACTCCACTGCACAGCTCCAAGAAACCCAGTGAATTACAACAAACTCCCTCCTAAATACTTGCAAGAGTCCAACATGTAACTTTGTTATCCATAGTCTTGGGTAGTTTATGGCTTAGTTTTGCTGCTGCTCCATTGGGACAGCTCAAGCCTGATCAGTGTACCAAGGTGTTGCCTAAAAATGGCAATTCTACTCCTATCTTTTTTACCTTCACTGCAGTTACTATTGCAGTTGGAATTCCACTTCATCATTCTTCTGAACTGAGAGAAAATTGTCATTATCCATGACAGGTGTAGGGAGAAGATCTCTTAATAAGGCTCTTTGAGACTCAGAAATTTTCAGTACTGAGTTTTGCCCTTTCCATTATGGCCAGCTAATGCATCTTTCAGAACCTGGACTTTAATGCACAGTCCTGATAGAGATTTTACCATGAAAACTCTATCTGGTTACCATCGTCAGAGTTCTCACTGCCATTATGATTGCTGCCGTTTTAGATATAATGAGAGATTGATCTGATATTACAGTTGAGGACACAACCTAGGCTAGAAGTTTGCAGCATGAACCATACTCTATGCCTTTTTCACTGCTCTCCATTGCATTCCGAGTTGTTTATTTCGTTTGTCCAGTGTTTATAATTACTGCCTATGGGAGGGGTAATCCAATGGAAGTTGTGCTATCATTACTGGAAGACGATCTACATTCTGTTTTGGATCTTCCTTCCCATTATGCTGTCATACACATTCAGTAGATTGTGCCATATTTAAGTTTATTGTGGGAAAATTCCTTTAGATTTAATACTGTTATATAGATCCAAGATTTATTTTGAATTTGTTTACATGAAGTAGTATTGGTCATTTTTTACCTTTACAGCTTTTTTTCCTCTTAAGTGTATTCTTATATCTCATTAATTTTCACACTAGCTCTATTATTCTCCTATTAAGAGCTGTCCATTTTTTCCTGTCATAATTCTCAAGCATGCATACAAAGGTGTGGAATGACTGCATAGAACCACAGTCCTGGTATGTTTTACATGATCTACTTCTGACTCTGTAAGATAATTGGCTTTATTTCACATCAAATCCTTTTGAAATATGAATGACATAAATGCCAAGAATGCAACCTTGCTTTTTTCTGTTTCTAACTTTCTTTTTGAAAAATTAAATGTTTTAGGCTTTCTGTTATTTTATCCAGCTTAAAAATTCTGTAACTATCTTTTGGCTTATTTTCTCCAAGTTTTTCTGCCCTATTTTAATATCATGCTTTATTTTTCTTTTCTTCCTTAGCTCATTTCCTCCACTTCCTCCAGGCAACCACCAGACCATGACTGAGTATGTCAGGAGTCCTAAAGGTGGACCATTTCTGCCCAATATGTCACTCCTTTAATGAGAAACCATTCTCAGAGTCTCTCCATCAACTTTCTCAGAGCAGTTCTACAATATGAACTCTTTCCTATCTCATCCTCTTTCTCCCTGCTCTTTCTTCATAGATGTCAGACTGGCCAGCACATTGTAAAGGCTCTTTCCACCACTCTTAAGCCCTTCTCCTTTACTTTAATGGTCATTTACCAAAATAAATCTCATTTATGTCTAATTATATATAGATATCTTCTTCTGAGATGACATGACAAAATTAGTACCGAGAGTAGTCCAAGAAAAGAAAAATTAAAAATGGATTTGATGTCTGGCTCACTTGTTGCCTGGATGGTAAACAGAACCCAATCTTAAAGAAAAAAAAATGGAACAAAAACTGGTGACCCATTGCTTACTATTTCTCTGGTGGTATCTTAGGGAAATTCTCTAATGGAAGGGAATACTGCTTTTGGTGTGGTAATCCAGTAATTTGAATGATGGCTATGGGGGGTGGGACTGGAATTGGGGCAGTGCTATAAGGAAAATGGGTTTATATGGTTACTTCTTAGTTATTTTTATGTAATGCAGAGGGAAAATATGGTGGACTATGAAAGTTAATTTGGCCATGTATAGTATGGACTAAGATTGCTTCACTTTTGCATCCCCTATCACACACACACACACACACACACACACACACACACACAATGAACCTAATGTCTGGAACGCCTCAAAGAATTCTAAAGGCAGCACACTGCACACTTGGAATTACTGTTTTGGCCCTTATGCTTGGAGGTTCAGAAGACTGTTAGGCTTGAGTGGGTTTCTGAAAAAAAGGATAGAAAAAGAAAAAAGGCTTCACAGCAGGTCCTGGCTGTAGTGCAGGAAGCCTGTGGCTTGGATCACAGTATCTGGCAGAGTTTATGGAGTTAGAGATTTCAGTGATGAAAAGATACAAGTGTTTTCAAGATTCAGTGAGAATCATAATGCAGTTCCTTGAGACTTGAGTGCAAGGCCATGTGATCTGCACTAGAAAATTATATATTTTTCAAGAAACAGCTCTTGGGGTGCTATTGAGCCCTGGTAGAAAAAGAAGGCTGTCTATGGGTCAGCAAATGAACATGCATACAGACATACCCATTATGAGCAGGGCTTATCAGATGGGTTCAGTCATACAGTCCAACAGGGCCAGCAGCAGTTCATTACTAGCTCAGGTCTAAATGGGACATCAAGGATCAATCTGAGAAGGATAAGTGGGCATGAATGAGCAGATAGCAGGTAGCCCAGATCTCTATACCACCCACCCTGACTATATCCATACTCAACCTTCACCTGTACCTGTGACCATGTGGACTATACCTATGACTAGCTGAAAAAGAAAGGGAAAAATCCTACCTGCTTTATGGGTGGGTTATTCTGGTGTGTGGATACAAGTGAAACTAGATGGTGTCTGCGTTACAACTGTTTTCTGCAAATGAGTTGGAAGACAGAGAACAGGGAAAGTCTTCTATTAGGCAAATCTGCAAGTGATTCACCTGTCATACTTCCACTGGAAGCAGAAGTAGCCCTAGGAAAGATTATAGTCAGATTTTTGTACAATGGTAATGATCCGGTTAGTTGGTCAGAGTCCTGGAAGGAAGAAACTGTAAGATTGAATGAGGAAGTCTGCCATAGAGACAAGTTGTTTGATGGATGAATAGAGGCACAAAGTGGGAAGATTTTTGTATCACATGTTAACACCTACCAGAGTACGACTCTCAGAGAAGAGGTAGAAAAACCAAGGAGAAAACTGACTTAGTCAATAGATAATTAGGTAGATTTTGTCAATGGTCAACTGCCAAGCTGGCTCAGTGGGCCCCTGTACAGAGTAGACACGGTGTCAGAAGTGAAGACTGCACCCAACAATATGTTCTCAGGCCAATCTGACCACTGTCACCTCTGAATTTCCTAACTGCCAGTGAAAGAGATCAACATAGAGCCCCGAAAAAGTTACGAATTTTCAAGGAAACCAACTGGCCACTTGGTGGAAAGTTGACAGCATTGGACCCCTCCTATCTTGGAAGTACAGGTCTCATATTCTTGCCTGCAGAGCCCCATCTGGCACCACTAACTGGGGGCTTGATGGAATGTGTGATCTCTGAGTGTTGAAACCTGTAGAGCAGTGCTTTTTTTCCCCCCACATTTTCATCGCCTCTTTCTAGCCAGCTTTAAAATTCAGCAAATGCTGATAAAATGTAAACTAACAATATCAAGTTCACTTCCCTGAGCCTACCTCCTCTCTGGATCTTGCCCTGTGTTGGCAGCCCTGAACACAGATGTTTGTCTGTCCAGCCATTTGGCATCTCCAGTTGTTCTTCTAACTTCTCTGTTACTTTCCTAGGCCCATTTGTCTGTAATTTCTTTTCAAACAAAGGCAAGGATTGGCAGATGTGCTAAAAAGAAAAGCAGCATGAAGAATGATGACCAATTTCTCCATGGTTTCCTTCTCTTTGGAGACTTAGCTCCTCTAGGCATGGTTGTCTTCAGCTCAGTTCAGTTCATTTGCTCAGTCATGTCTGACTCTTTGCGACCCCAAGGACCACAGCACACCAGGCCTCCCTGTCTATCACCAACTCCCAGAGTTCACCCAATCTCAGTTCCATCAAGTCAGTGATGCCATCCAACCATCTCATCCTCTGTCGTCCCTTTTCCTTCTCATTCAATCTTTCCCAGCATCAGAGTCTTTTCAAGTGAGTAAGTTCTTTGCATCACGTGGCCAAAGTATTGGAGTTTCAGCTTCAACATTAGTCCTTCCAATGAACACTCAGGACTGATCTCCTTTATGATGGACTGGTTGGATCTCGTCCAAGGGGCTCTCAAGAGTCTTCTCCAACACCACAGTTCAAAAGCATCAATTCTTCAGTGCTCAGCTTTTTTTTATGGTCCAACTCTCACATCATACATGACCACTGGAAAAACCATAGCTTTGACTAGATGGACCTTTGTTGGCAAAGTAATGTCTCTGCTTTTGAATATGCTATCTAGGTTGGTCATAACTTTCCTTCCAAGGAGTAAGCGTCTTTTAATTTCATGGCTGAAGTCACCATCTGCAGTGATTTTGGAGCCCAAAAAAATAAAGTTTGCCACTGTTTCCACTGTTTCCCCGTCTATTTGCCATGAAGTGATGGGACCGGATGCCATGATCTAAGTTTTCTGAATGTTGAGCTTTAAGCCAACTTTTTCACTCTTCTCTTTCACTTTCATCAAGAGGCTCTTTAGTTCTTCTTCACTTTCTGCCATAAGGGTGGTGTCATCTGCATATCTGAGGTTATTGATATTTCTCCCGTCAATCTTGATTCCAGCTTGTGTTTGATCTAGCTCAGTGTTTCTCATGATGTACTCTGCATATAAGTTAAATAAGCAGGGTGACAGTATATACAGCCTTGATCTACTCCTTTTCCGATTTGGGACCAGTCTGTTGTTCCATGTTCAGTTCTAACTGTTGCTTCCTGACCTGCATACAGATTTCTTAGGAGGAAGGTTAGGTGGTCTGGTATTCCCATCTCTTGAAGAATTTTCCACAGTTTATTGTGATCCACACAGTCAAAGGCTTTGGCATAGTCAATAAAGCAGAAATAGATATTTTTCTGGAACTTTCTTGCTTTTTTGATGATCCAGTGGATGTTGGCAATTTGATCTCTGGTTCCTCTGCCTTTTCTAAAATCAGCTTGAACATCAGGAAGTTCACGGTTCATATATTGCTGAAGCCTGGCTTGGATAATTTTGAGCATTACTTTACTAGCGTGTGAGATGAGTGCAATTGTGCGATAGTTTGAGCATTCTTTAGTATTGCCTTTCTTTGGGATTGGAATGAAAACTGACCTTTTCCAGTGCTGTGGCCACTGCTGAGTTTTCCAAATTTGCTGGCATACTGAGTGCAGCACTTTCACAGCATCATCTTTCAGGATTTGAAATAGCTCAACTGGAATTCTGTACCTCCACTAGCTTTGTTTGTAATGATGTTTCCTAAGTCCCACTTGACTTCACATTCCAGTATGTCTGGCTCTAGGGGAGTGATCACACCATCGTGATTATCTGGGTCATTAAGATCTTTTTGTACAGTTCTTCTGTGTATTCTTGCCACCTCTTCTTAATATCTTCTGCTTCTGTTAGGTCCATACCATTTCTGTCCTTTATTGTGCCTATCTTTGCATGAAATGTTCCCTTGATATCTCTAATTTTCTTGAAGAGATCTCTGGTCTTTCCCATTCTTTTGTTTTCCTCTATTTCTTTGCACTGATCACTGAGGAAGGCTTTCTTATCTCTTCTTGCTATTCTTTGGAACTCTGCATTCAAATGGGTATATCTTTCCTTTTCTCCTCTGCTTTTTGCTTCTCTTCTTTTCACAGCTATTTTTAAGGCCTCTTCAGACAGCCATTTTGCTTTTTGCATTTCTTTTTCTTGGGATGGTCTTGATCCTTGTCTCCTGTACAATGTCACAAACCTCCATCCATAGTTCATCAGGCACTCTATCTATCAGATCTAGTCCCTTAAATCTATTTCTTACTTCAACTGTGTAATCGTAAGGGATTTGATTTAGTTTGAATGGTCTAGTGATTTTCCCTACTTTTTTCAATTTAAGTCTGGACTTAAATTGAACTTAATTGTTGTCTTGGCATATTCCAACACTTTTGAAACAGGTTATTGTGGTACTTTACTCAGGTTTTCTAGATTTTCACAGGGAGGGACATTATAGTGCCACAAGATACTTCTTCCTAGCTGAAAGTAGGAGATATTTTGATAATATACCAATATCTGTATTCAATTATCTACTAAATATTTCTTTTAATCATTATACTTTTATACTTCTGTAAATGGGAAACCAATATCACCTGAAATCAACACAAAGTAATATGAGAAAATATTCAGTAATTAACAACTTTGAGCTTATGTGACAGAAAATAAATTTTTGAGATACTTTACATGAATAAATGTTATCTCATTGTAGTCTAACACCCTCAAAAGTAGATATGAACATATATGAGGAAAACTGAAGCACAAAGAGGTTGAGAAACTTACCTGGGGTCATCAAGCTAGTAAGTAGTAAAGCCCGCAATTGGATAAGGATTGTCTGCCATCAAAGCATACATACTTAACAGCTATATTTTATTACAACAGTGAAAATATTTCAGTAGTATTAAGTTTTAGTTAAATTCTATCTCATGCTAAGGAAGAATGAAAAGTGTTAAAACCGAGTTCAAGCATTAATAGCAACAAACTGATTTTTGTCCTTCATGAATTAAAGTTGAAAGGAAATTGATAAAGAAATAGTTACATGATTCAGTGCTATTTTGTTCTATGCCTGTCTCCCAGCTACAGCCATCTTATGTATACATTCTGAACTTTGGAAAACACTGTTCTAACCAGTAAGCTTTAGCAAAAATGGTTGTTAACAGTTGATTTTTTTAAGTAAATAGAGGGATGGGTATGCTTTGTATAGAAAATTATTGTTAAAGTTCTAGAAGGTTTTCTAATAAAATTTCTATTAGGAATCTTCAGATAAATTTTTTATGTACTGAAAACTTAGAACATTGACTTTACACTATAAAAATTTTTTAAGGTTATTTGGTCCAAATGAATGAATTCTGATCTTTGTGGTGTTTGGAATGATGAGGATTGTCAATACAAGAAAAACTAAACAAATAAATTTAAATGTATCTGAATAATTCTGGCAAACCAGTAAAAAAAAAAAAAAAGCACGAACTATTTAATAAAATATTTATTGTAGTTGAATTGTCTAGGTTGTCTATAGTAATCAAATTAATTAGATAATTTATGAGATTTTCCTAATTTTTTTCAGTGTCCGTCATCCCCTCAAAAAACTGCTGTAAAACCATATTGGTTGAGTGCTACTAGATGCTGATTAAGAATACCAGTTAGTTAATATTTCTTTATGACAAACATCTGACACATCAATTAGTTTTTTATTCATTTTCAGTGAAAACAAATGATTGAAACTCTTATGGTTCAAAATAAAATTTCTTATCATTTATTTTCTTAATTTCTGCTACTCCAAAAAAACGTTCTTTAACCAGAATTTTTGTCAAGTAACTGTAACTTATTCCTGTTTCTTTTTCAACTGTTTTTAACCAGCTATTCACAGAAGGATTTGAAAAAATTAAAATATCATTGAGCAAGTTTTGGATAAAATGCTGTAGAAGTATCATGTACTTTGCAATCTTGGGGCTGATATTTTGGATCATTCAGTTAATGGGAAATATCTGACATATAACTTAATTCCCAAAGTCAGGCCTGATGTTAAACAAGACAGCAAGATCATTTTTACTTCCTGTTAGAAAAATCCTGCCTTAATTTTCCAATATTAAGTAAATATCTCAACAATAATCTCACTTCTGAATTTTAATTCTGAGATACATAGATAACTAAATGGTATTAGATACATGGATAGATAAAGCACTGGAGGCTTGCTGTGAGATTGATGCCTAATGGCACAATGCCTTTTTCCCTCAGGGACAGTGTATTATTTGGTGAGAACTGAGCAATGAGTAAGTTGAAATCATTAAGTAAAAATAATTGCAGCAAAATCCAGAATTTGTAAGAGATTTACCTTTCTTTTGTAAGATGAGAGCATGGCAACTGTGAAAAGGAAGGTGGGAAAAAAGATTCATCATCAACTGTCTCACATATTGGAAAAAAATACAGTATCTCCCTATACCTGGGAGATATTGCAGATCTGGTTCCAGACTACCACCATAGAGTGAATATCTCATAATATAAAGTGAGTCACAGTTTTTTTTGTTTATTTGTTTCCCAGTGCATGCAAAAGTAATGTTTATACTATGCTATAGTCGGTTGTGTGAAATAGCATTATGTCTAAAACAATGTACATGGTTTAATGAAAAGGCACTTTATTACTAAAATATGCCAACTATCATCTGAGTCTTCAGCTTTGCTTGTGTTAATGGCTGCTGACTAATTAGGGTGGCGTTTGGTGACAGAGTGGCTGTGGCAATTTATTAAACAAGACAACAATGAAATTTGCCACATCAATTGACCTTCCTTTTTTACATAGTATTTCTCTGTAGCATGTGATGCTGTTTGGTAGCATTTTATTTACAATAGAACTTTTAAAATTGGAGTCTGCCCTCTCAAACCCTGCCACTGTTTTATCAACCAAGTATAAAGCTGAAACTCCAGTACTCTGGCCACCTCATGCGAAGAGTTGACTCATTGGAAAAGACTCTGATGCTGGGAGGGATTGGGGGCAGGAGGAGAAGGGGACGACAGAGGATGAGATGGCTGGATGGCATCACCGACTCTGTGGACGTGAGTCTGAGTGAACTCCGGGAGTTGGTGATGGACAGGGAGGCCTGGCGTGCTGCGATTCATGGGGTCGCAAAGAGTCAGACACGACTAAGTGACTGAACTGAACTGAACTGAACTGAACTGATATATAATATTCTAAATCCCTTGTTTTCATTTCAACAGTCTTCAGAGCATCTTCTTCAGGAGTAGTTCCCATCTCAAGAAACCACTTTCTTTGTTCATCTGTTAAGGTTTTATCATGAGATGGCAACAATTCAGTCACATATTCAGGCTTCACTGCTAATTCTAGTTCTCTTGCTGTTCCCACCACATCTGCAGTTACTTCTTCCACTGAAGTCTTGGGCTCCTTCAAGTCATCCATGAGGCTTAGAATCAACTTCTTCCAGACTCTTGTGTACAATGATACTTTGAATTTTCCCATGAATCCTGAATGTTCTTGATGGCATCTAGAATAATGAATTCTTCCCAAGAGGGTTGTTGATTGACTTTGCCCATCAAAAAATCACTATGTATAGCAGCTATTGTCCTACAAATTTATTTCTTAAATAATAAGACTTGAAAGTCAAAACTACTCCTTGATTCATGGGTTGCAGAAAAGATGTTGTGTTAGTCAGCAGGCATGAAAGCAACATTAATCTTATTGTACATCTTTACCAGAGATTTTGAGTAACCAGGTGCACTGTCAGTGAGCAGCTGTATTTGAAGGAAATATATATATATATATATATATATATATATATATGTTTATTTATTTATTTATCATTAAGTCCTAACAGTGGGCTTAAAATGTTCAGTAAACCATGCAAACAGATTGCTGTCATTTAGGCTTTGTCGCTCCATTTAGAGAAGACAGGCAGAGTAGGTTTAGCATAATTCTTAAGGATTCTGAGATAATTGGAATGGTACATGAACAATGCAAAGTCACCAACTTCATGAGCCCCTAACAAGAGAGTCAGCCTGTCGTTTTATTTGAAGCTAGGCATTGACTTCTCTTTAGTTACAAAAGTCCTAGATGAAATCTCCTTCCAATAGGAGTTTCACTTGCATCAAAAATCTGTTGTTTAGTGTAGCCACTTTCATTAATTATCTTAGATCTTCTGGATAATTTGCTGCTACTTGTACATCAGCATTTGCTACTCTACTTTGCACTTTGATGTTATGGAGATGGTCTCTGTTCTTAAACCCCATGAATAAATCTCTACTAGCATTAAACTTTACCTCTGCAGCTTCATCACCTCTCTCAGGCTTTGTAGGCTTGAAGAGAGTTAGGGCCTTGCTCTGGATTAGGCTTTGGCTGAAGTAGTGTTGTGACTGGTTTGGCCCTCTCTTCTGGCCACTCACAATTTCTCCATATCAGCAACAAGGCTGTTTCACTTTGTTATTCATGTTATCACTAGAGTAGTACTTTTTTCTTCAAGAACTTTTCCTTTGCACTCACAGCTTTGCTGTTTGGTGCAAGAGGCTTAGCTTTTCCTATCTTGGCTTTAGATATACTTTCTCACTAAGCCTCATCATCTCTGGCTTTTGATTTAAAGCAAGAGACATGTGACTCTTCCTTTCACTTGAACATGTACAATCCTTTGTAGACTTACTAATTGACCTAATTTCAATATTCTTGTGATTCAGGGAATAGGGAGGCCCAAGGAGAGAGAGAGACACAGGGGAATGGGTGGTCAGTGTAGCAGTCAGGATATATACAATATTTATGGATTAAGTCTAATATTGGCTCATTTTGTGATGTGCTAAATTAGTTATGATAGTAACATCAAAGGTCACTGATCACAGATCACCATAAAATATATTTTAAAAAATAGTGGAAAAGTTTGAAAGACCATGAGAATTATCAAAATATAATTTCAGAGTCATGAAGTGAGCAAATGCTGTTGGAAAAATGGCACTGATAGACTTGCATGAATCAAGGTTGCCACAAACCTTCAATCTGTAAATAGCATAATAGCAATGAAGCACACGAAAATGAGATAGGCCCATACATATAGAGCTTGAAAATCTGAAAACTGATTTCCTTAATACTATCTCTGCACACATATACGAATTGGAAAAATGTCCTGACCCTCCCAAGGGTATTCATATCCCAGTTGATGATTGTTGCTATATTTTGTATGATTTGTTTATATTTCAAGTCTTTTGAGTCATTTATATAATTTACCTAATTTGAAAATCTTAAACACTGCATCCTATCATCAGGTATTATTTTTCATTTTGAATTTAAAGTTGACTGTATTTTCAGTTGCCCTGAAAACATCATCAAGTTTAGGACAACGTGGAAGACATGTATTTATATAAGAAACCTATCAGATGTCAGCAGACCCATTCTCCCAGCACATATGGGCATTATTTTCATTGTCTTTTTCAGTTTTAAATATTTCCTTAGTGTAGTTAATATGATATATCAGATACATTCAGATCTGTCTGTAGAATAATAGAATAAGTTATAACCTAGCATCACTCCAAATTTGCTAAATGATTCATTTTATTTCATTTAATAGAACAAGACAAGAGGAGACATAAGCAAGTGGTGTTTTGAATATCACTACACATGTCCAGGAATAGATTTTCAAATGCATAGCAAGCAGCCCTTTTATAATTTTTCTTTAAAAATCCCAAGCGAGCACATTTTAATTGGAGTGTTTAATATATAACAGGTTTTTCTGAAGAGGGCATTCAGTTTGACTCACAATAGGAGGAAAGCATTCTGGATCCATGTTCCCACTTGGGATAGGACTCCTGTATTGTTTCTAAAGTCCAAATAGATCTTTGAGAGAGGTTACTAAAAATGGGATTAAATAGTAATGAAGAAAATGAGAGACAGAAAATTTTTAAAAGCCATAAGCAGCTGAGTCCCAGGTATATGATGTTACAGCTAGGAGCACAGTTTCTAACTAATGAAAAGCTCTCCGTGCCATAGAGAATAACAATAGCAATGTCCGAAGGCCCCTTAAAATGAGGTGGAATTTTTTCTGACTCTTGTTTTAATAAGAAAATGTTATAGAAATTTAAGAAGTAGAAGTTAAACTCATTCCCTCAAACAGGTTTCAGGTGTATTGAACCCTATTTCATTGTTGCTGACTAGTTTCAGTTTGGCTTTGAATAATTCATTTGTAGATTTTTTTTTTTCAGGAAGCAGACTCTGTAAAGAAGTCTGTCCTCTTCCATTTTATTCATTTTATTCCTTCTTCCTTCCCACCTGACAACTATGTTTCTAATTGAAATGCATAGTAACATTTGCCTGTTCAGGAAAAGAAACGGAGAAAAATAGTTTATAGTTAATCTTACTTTAGTTCGGCTGCTTACATTCAAAATTAAATCCTCTTGAAGTCCTGAATAAAGAAAAAAGAATAAGGTCACATTTGTCAAGCAACATACATTGTAGACTTATTTATAGCAAAAAATAGATTATTATTTCTAAAATAAATGCTTTCTATAATAGCACACTTTGTTTTATATCCCAGATGAGTGGGTGAAAGAGCAATACATTCTGTATAGAATGCTAAGAAAAGCACATCAGGCATGCTGTACTATTAAGGAAACTCATATACTTCTTCATTATTTATAATGTGAAAATTGAAAAGTTTGAACAAATGTATTAAAACTCATTGCCAAGTACAGACTTTTGGAGTTTTCAGTATTGTTCAGTTTAGTGGAACTGACTGCTCCTATCACTGTGCAGCTTTCCTCTGTTAACTGGCTTTGCCATTATAATCATCTTTGCTCTCCAAATAGCCTTTTTCCTAATATGCCTATTTCTCTCTGTGGCACCATCAGCCTTCCAGCGACTGAGTCTCAACTCTTTGTATCATGTTTAAGCCTTTTCCTTCTTTGCCACCCACATGCAGGGAGAAAAATGTTGTATATTCCACTTCTATGGTTTCCTTACAGGCATCCCTTCATTTCCATTGGCACTGCTATCAGTGAGTTCAGACTTTTGTTAACTTTCACCTTATAAGCTGCGGTCTCCAAGAAAAACCCATGCTGCTATTACCTTTGTAAATAAAGCTTTATTAGAGCATAGACATGCTCATTCATTTCACTTTGTCTGTGGCTGCTTCTGCTCTTTACCAACAGAGTTGAGTAGTTGTGACAGAGAGCCTGTGACCTGCCTGCCAAGATGAAACTGTTTGCTGTCTGGCCTTTCATAGGTCATTCCCTGACCTAGAATATTGTTATATGCATTCTAAATAGTCTCCTCATGTCCAGGCTCTTCTAAAGTCAATCCTGTTGGTTGAATCTTCTTTAAAATTAATATTCATGACAGTCCCATTCGCACATTCCTCCTAGGTTCATCATCCTCGTAGAACATATAATTCTGATTCTGAAAAGAAATCCTGTACCTGTACACCACATAAACTGGGGTAGATTTTGTATCCTGGGGATACATAACTTTGCACATCCCAGTTCCACACAAAATATCCATCTTTCTTCTGTAGAGATACTGTGTGATGTTCAGTTCAATTCAGTCAATCAGTTGTGGCCAACTCTTTGTGACTCCATGGACCACAGCACACTAGGCTTCCCTGTCCATCACCAACTCCCAGAGCTTACTCAAACTCATGTCCATCGAGTAGGTGATGCCATCCAACCATCTCATCCTCTGCCTTCCCTGTCCTTCTGCCGTCAATCTTTCCCAGCATCAGGGTCTTTTCAAATGAGTCAGTTCTTCGCATCAGGTGGCCAAAGTATTGGAGATTCAGCTTCAACATCAGTCCTTCCAATGAATATTCAGGACTGAACTCCTTTAGGATGCACTGGTTGTATCTCCTTTCAGTCCAAGGGACTCTCAAGAGTCTTCTCCAACACCACAGTTCAAAGGCATAAATTCTTCAGTGCTCAGCTTTCTTTATGGTCCAAATCTCACATCCATACATGACTACTGGAAAAACCATAGCTTTTACTAGATGACCTTTGTTGGTAAAGAAATGTCTCTACTTATTAATATGCCGTCTAGGCTGGTCATAGCTTTTCTTCCAAGGAACAAACATCTTTTAATTTCATGGTTGCAGTCACCATCTGCAGTGATTTTGGGGCACCCCCAAAATAGTCTGTCACAGTTTCCATTGTTTTCCCATCTATTTGGCATGAAGTGATGGGACCAGATGCCATGGTCTTAGTTTTGTGAATGTTGAGCTTTAAGCCAACTTTTTCACTCTCCTCTTCCACTTTCATCAAGAGGCTTTTTAGATCTTCTTTGCTTTCTGCCATAAGGGTGGTGTCATCTGCATATCTGAGGTTATTGATATTTCTCCTGGCAATCTTGATTCCAGCCTGAGCTTCCCCCAGCCAGACATTTTGCATAATGTACTCTGCATATAAGTTAAATAACAGGGTGACAACATATAGCCTTGGTGTACTCCTCTCTTGATTTGGAACCAGTCTGTTGTTCCATGTCCAGTTCTAACTGTTGCTTCCTGACCTGCATATAGGTTTCTCAAGAGGCAGGTCAGGTGGTCTGGTATTCCCATCTCTTTCAGAATTTTCCACAGTTTATTGTGATCCATGCAGTCAAAGGCTTTGGCATAGTCAATAAAGCAGAAATAGATGTTTTTCTGGGACTCTTTTTTTCATGATCCAGCAGATGTTGGCATTTGATCTCTGGTTCCTCTGCCTTTTCTAAAACCAGCTTGAATATCTGGGATTTTAGGTTCATGTATTGTTAAAGCTTGGCTTGGAGAATTTTGAGCATTACTTTCCTAGCGTGTGAGATGAGTGCAATTGTGCGGTAGTGTGAGCATTCTTTGGCATTGCCTTTCTTAGGGATTGGAATGAAAACGCCTTTTCCAGTCCTGTGGCCAGTGCTGAGTTTTCCAAATTTGCTGGCATACTGAGTGCAGCACTTTCACAGCATCATCTTTTAGGATTTGAAATAGCTCAACTGGAATTCCATCACCTCCACTAGCTTTGTTTGTAATGGTGTTTCCTAAGGCCCACTTGATTTCACATTCCAGGATGTCTGGCTCTAGGGGAGTGATCACACCATCATGATTATCTCATCATGAAGATCTTTGTGTACAGTTCTTCTGTGTGTTCTTGCCACCTCTTCTTAACATCTTCTGCTTCTGTTAGATCCATACCATTTCTGTCTTTCATGTGCCATTCTTTGCATGAAATGTTCCCTCGTTAACTCTAATTTTCTTGAAGAGATCTCTAGTCTTTCCCATTTCTTTATTTTCCTCTATTTCTTTGCACTGATCACTGAGGAAGGCTTTCTTATCTCTCCTTACTTTTCTTTTGAACTCTACATTCAAATGGGCATATCTTTCCTTTTCTCCTTTGCCTGTGTCTTCTCTTTTTTTCTCAGCTATTTGTCAGGCCTCTTCAGACAACCATTTTGCTTTTTTTTGCATTTCTTTTTCTTGAGGATTGTTTTGATCACTGCTTCTTATACAGTGTCAAGAACCTCCGTCCATAGTTCTGCAGGCACTTTGTCTATCAGATCTAATCCCTTGAATCTATTTGATGGCCCATTTAAAAATAATACCTACTCCAGGGGAATCAGTCCTGAATATTCATTGAAAGGACTGATGCTGAAGCTGAAACTCCAATACTTTGGCCACCTGATGCGAAGAACTGACTCATTTGAAAAGACCCTGATGCTGGGAAAGATTGAAGAACGGTTGAGAAGGGGACAGAGGATGAAATGGTTGGATGGCATCACCGACTCAATGGACATAAGTTTGAGTGAACTCTGGGAGTTGGTGATGGACAGGGGGGCCTGGCGTGCTGTGGTCCATGGGGTCACAAAGAGTCAGACATGACTGAACGACTGAACTGAGATGAACTGAACTGAACTGAACTCCAGGGTTCAGTTCATCTTGCTGCAGTTCATCCAGCCATATATAAACTTCAAACTTTTCTCAAAGGATTTTCCTTAATCTTCTTTTTGCTATAGTCATTAGTCTTTCACTCTCATTAAATTACAGGCTTACTGAGGAATTGAACTTTGCCTTATGTCTCCTTAATGTGCTATTAGTCATGGTTTGGGTCTTTGCATTTGTTTATTTATTTAATAGGCATTTGTTTTGCAACTTATTTTTATTCCAAACACAATGCTAATAAATGAGGATACAAAGGAAAGAAGAGTAGTCTTGGTCCTGAGAGAGTTTTCTCTTTACTATTAAATTTTTAGGAGTAAGCAACAAAGTGTCATGAATTTAAAATAAGTATATGCCCAAGAGGAAAATGTGACTCCTTAAGTCTGATTGAAAATAAGGGAAGGAATCTCAATGAACTTGGCAACTGAATTGTCTGGAATAGAGACTAGCCAAGTACAAAATAACAGAAGCATTTTGAAGAAAAACATATTGTGAAATGGCACAGGGGAAGCTCAGGGGACTATGGATAGTTCTACAGCTCTGTAACTGAGCATGTGTTGTGAGTGAAACTATAAAAGAAAGAAGGAAGCAAGTCATTAAAATAGAACCCTGAATGTCTTATTGGGTAGTTCAGTCTTCATGCCGTAGGCAATGATTCAAAATAAGTTTCAAAGAGTGTTGGTATTGAAGGATGTTAGTAATTCTTAATAGGAGAAAAAAGAAGACCTGAAACTGATCAGGACCATATGGGACCTTCCTAAAAATAGACCTCTAACCCCATAGACCCACCTTTTTTGTGGAAAACTTTTGCCTCCTAAACCTTCTCTGATTTCCAAAGATCAGATTTAATAAGTGAAATGAGAAAATGCAGAAACAAAAGACAATAGTCAAGCAAGACAAAATAATAATGGTTTAGTCATAACACAAAGTCAAAGACATTCAGTCCCTCCTCAAAGGTTGTAGACAATATCCTGAGCCATATCCTTAAGTTGTTTTGCATGTACTGAAGTCCCCACGAGGGAAGAAGTTAACTGCATGCTGACCACCAACATTTAGATCCCGGATCATCAGTTGGAATAAGCAGGTTGATAATTGAGAGTCCCAAAACATCATCCTGTTACCTCACCATTAACCAATCAGAGATTAAGTATGAGCTGATCATGTACCCCACAACCCTCTTTCTAACATGTGTTTAAAAGACCTTTCCTGAGAGCTCATGCTCAAAAGAATCATGAAGTCATTAGTCTTTTGAGCATGAGCCGCCCATTCTCCTAATTTGGCCTTGTGATAAATGCTGTACTTTTTGTCACAACCTGGTATCAGTAGATTGGTTTTTCTGCATGTACAGAAAGCACACCCAAAATTGGTTTGGTAACAGACCAGGTCAATTGACCTTGGGAAATGCCTGATTAAACAAAGGTAATTAAAATCATCTCTGCAGGATTTGCACTGTTAACTACCAAGTAAGGGATAGATTATGGCACACTTCTCAAATTTATGTTGACCATAAACATGATGAAATCCTTTCTTCTCAAAACTTCTCCATGGATTGAGAACTTTAGGAAGTTCTACAATGACTCTATGTAACAGAATGACATTTAGTCATTTCCCCAAGGACGATAAGGAGATGCCTTGGCAGAGACAGAATAGAGGCAAGAAAATGAGGTAGAATACTGTTGCAACAAAAATGAGAAAGGCAACGACAAAGAATAAGGGGACAAATTCAAGCAATATTTAAATGTTAATAGAAATAAACATAATTGTTAACTATATGTGAGGATGTTTTGAAAAGCGTTGATTATATCACCTCCTTGCCTAAAACCTTATTCTTCTTGGAGAATCTTTATAAGTTCTATAGGATATGCATGTTCCGCTCCTTTATTCTCCTCCTTCTAATCTGTCATCATACTTCCCAGGCTTCTTTCCCTCCAGTAACTCTGGCCTTCCTTTAGCTTCTCTCACTTTCTATGTTTCCTCTGACCTGACAGCCTTTATACTTACAATTCCCTGCCTAGAAGTCTGTCTTTTCCATCCCACAATCAGTAAATTTAAAACTTATACTTTAGATCTTGGCTCAAGTTTCCCTTCCTCTAAAAAAGCCTTTCCTGATCTCCTCTAATAGGTTGAATGTTTCATTATTTGCTGGCCTAGAATATAGTATCTCTCATTCTAAATTGTTGTTTTGCTTCTTTTTTTTTAATATGAGAAGGCATTTTATTCTAAATATAGTGGTCTAGATTTTTAACATAGCTATGTTTTCATGGTATTCATGTGTATATGTGTGAAATTATTTGTTTAACATATGTCTCAACACCTCGAGCAAAATCTCCTTGGAAGGCAGTGTTAACACTGAAGCTTTAATACAAAGAAGAGTTGCTGTTAAACAGCTTTATGATACTAATTTAATATAATAAGAAAATAAATGGGAAAGGAAGAAGTCAAAGACAACTCTAAGGTATAGGACTTGGCAATGAGTACCTGGTTATGTTTATTGAATAGGAAACACAAAAGCACAAGAAATTATCAAAGATGTGAATATATTTGGCTTTTGACGTAATAGTTTTGCTATCCCTAAGCAATTAGAATGTGAATCTAGAGATGAGGAGGAAAAGTATGAGTTAGTAGTAAGCATTTGAATCCCTCATTGTAGTTAATGAGATAATGCAATAAGAGTGTCTAATAAAATGGGAAACCTTGAGAAATAACTGTGTAATGGTAAGACTGTGTAATAGAGGTCTCTGAAAGACATTTGATTGGACTAATGGAGTGGTGGGAAGAAAAACTAGGAAAGAGTATTTAGAAACCAGTAGGAGAGTGGTTTTCAAATAAGGAGGAAACTTCACTGACAGACAGGAGAGTGCTCCAATTGTAAACAAACTCACTTGTAAGATACATATTTTAAAGGACATATAGATAGAGATAAACAAGGTTGTATGCATGGGTAGTACATACTATTTGGATATAATTAGGATTCTAGAATTTTTCCTCTAAAGAAGAGAAAAAAATTCAAGTCATTTGTTAATCACTGAGTTTCATTAAGTGTGAGGATAGGAGGTCATAGATTTAGGAAGTGGCTAGGATATAATGTACTTATAAAATAGTAAGATTAAGCTTTTTATATTTTACTTGTATGACTCTGACTATATTCCTTTGGGTTCCATGCATGTACATTGAAGGTAATAATACCTATTTTCAGAGTTATATGGTTTAAATAAAATATAAATTCGTAGTGTTGTTTCATACTTTGGTCTATATTATATAGTTGCATGGACACTAAATCTACCCTAATAAGTTGAAGATTAAGAAAGTTAAAAATGCTGGCCTAACTTTCCCCTAACAATAATATCTTAAAAACTGTGTAATGTAACAAAAAATACAATTAGAGTACATTCTGAAAATGTCCCATGCTGCTGCTAAGTCGCTTCAGTCATGTCTGATTCTGTGCGACCCCATAGACGGCAGCCCACGAGGCTCCCCCGTCCCTGGGATTCTCCAGGTGAGAACACTGGAGTGGGTTGCCATTTCCTTCTCCAGAAAATGTCCCATAGCCTTTGCAAAAAATCTATGTAAAAAGGTCAAAAAGAATTCAAAAAATCCATTTTATAAATTTCCTTCATCTGCAGTATAAACCACTATTGTAAACAGAATCCAAATTCAAATTAAATTCTAGATATTTAACTTACTGTAGATTTCCTAAAATGGTGTGAATGATTGTTATCATCTAGCCCTATTTAAATCAGTCAATATTATTTGTAAATAGCATTGCAATAGATAAGAAAATAAGACTAGAATGTCTGATAATTCTACTCGGCATTATAAAATTTCTGCAATAAAGGGTTTCATCTACCTCAGAGTTATCTATTATACAATTTTGTCTTAATAAATAAATTTCTAGAATGTTTTAAAAAGTAGTTCTGCTCTAAAGACATGTTTTTTCAAATAGCATTTAATCAGTTCTTTCTTAAGTGGTGTTCCTTTTGTATTATCCCTGGACTAATTTGAAGAACTTAATCAAAAGTAATTAGAGATATGGAGAATGAGATAAATATATTACCAGAAAATCTATCCTGTCTTCTTTAAACTACTCAATTTCCAACTATAATGCTATATGCTTTCATATTTGATTTTACTCTAGTATTTTTGATGCTACTTGACTGTATACATAGCATTTGAATTTCTTTCTTAAAAGGTGGTGTATAATACCTCAATCATTTAAAAACATATATTAACCTGGTTAAGGTTGTGTATAAAGATCTGTGCAAAAGTGAAAGTTTCTTCACACTGTGTTTCCATCATAAAATGAAATGATTGATATTTCCCTTGAAAATTAAATGTTAAATTGTCCAAAAAAATTAACATATGCATAAAATATTCAGACTGTCTTAAATTCTATTTCCCAAGTTAAATAAAATTTAAGTAATTTCTAAATACTTTTTGAATTCTATTTCAATGCTTTGTATTTTGTGTGCTCAGTCTTACCTGACTCTGTGACCTATAGACTGTAGTCTTCCAGGCTCCTCTATCCATGGGATTTTCCAGGCAAGAATACTGAAGTGGGTTGCCATTTCCTACTTCAGTGGATCTTTCTGGCCCAGGTATAGGACTTGCATCTCTTACATTGGCAGCTGGATTCTTTACCTCTGAACCACTAGGGAAGCCTGCCCTATATTTTACATATTAATATAAATATGAATCTGAGAAAATATAGTAATTATAACAGATATATGCATATCAAATATATCACAAAGTTTCATCTTTAGTAAAGATCTATCATTTTATTTAAGATACATCTTTAATCATCATAAATTCTACCGAAGAAAATAAAAGAAAAAATATACTTCTAATAGCCAAAACACACTCTACAAAAGATAATTTACTTTCTGAAAACACTAAAACTTGGATATTTTCTCTGAAGTAACAGAGTGGCCATTTCTCTATGTAATCTGATTGATAATGTTAGCCAAAATGGATGATTCAGAACTTTATTTGTCAATATTTTATTGTTCAGATGAACTAGTACTAGTATATTCATTTCAAGCTTTTCAGTGGATGGTAGTCAAACATTTATGAATGTACTTTAAATAGGTTTAAATAGGTATAGTTTAATATACTCACTTTCAGGACCTGGTCCCAAAATAATTTAAATTTCATCATTTTGAGCAAACATACATCTGTGAAGCCTTTGGAAAACTTACCTTAGTCAGCTATAATAGAAAATGATAAGGAAGAAATATTCATGTTTAAAGCCAAATATTTTTTATGATGAATACTGCCCAAAATAATGATGGCTGGCCAGTCTATGTATGACCCACTTTTCATCCATATGGAAACAAAAAAGAAAAGACAAGTACATAAATATAATAATTCAGATCATTTTGCTCAGTTTTAAAAGAAATGTGATTTTAGTATATCTTACAGTGACTGCTGAATAACTGCACAGCAACAGAATCTGGGTCTGTCATTTCTTTAATTTTGAAATACTGACAATAACTAAAAGGTCATTAGCAGAAAGAAGATTCACTGACACCTCTAAATAAGACATGAAGTAAACAATTTGGAAGCCTTCAGCATGACAGGTAATACCTATGTTGCTCCTGTTGTTCAGGTACTAAGTCATGTATGATTCTGCAGCTCCATGGACTGCAGCATGTCAGCCTTCCCTGTCCTTCACCATCTCCCAGAGTTTGTTCAGAATCATGTCCACTGGGTCAGTGATGCTAATATCTTTATGTTAATATAGATAATACAGATAGGTATAAAGCATCCATCTACAATGTGGGAGATCCAGGTTCGATCCCTGGGTTGGGAAGATCCTCTAGAGAAGGAAATGGCAACCCACTCCAGTACTCTTGCCTGGAAAATCCCATGGACAGAGGAGCATGGTGGGCTACAATCCATGGGGTCACAAAGGGTCAGACACAACTGAGTGACTTCACTTTCACTCTCACACATATCTATATGTAACATCTATATGTTAATACAAAACCCCACTAGCTAGTTACTCAGGATCCTAAAGAGACTTCGGTTACTCTCAGACAAATTATTGTTCTAGTGAAAAACATTAAGAACACAATCTCTTCAAAATACAGTTTCCATTTAGGTGCAATCAGCAAGGCTTAATTAGAAAACATGAATAATTGAACATGCTTGCTGCTCTCTCTGAGCTGCAACTTAAGAGTGATGGAGAAGAAGCTTCTTGTTAGACAAAAGGGCATGTTGTACTGAATCATTCTCAAATGTTTCCCCCTCTGACGGCAACCTTTTCAGTGATAATTCAAATGAATGCCCTCTGAGCAAATGCTATAAATATAGGTTTTCAGATAGAACAGAAGAAGACAAACAAAACAAAACAAAAATTCCCACACTCTCTACATAAGGCCAAGTTTCTGAAGATATAATAGAAAAGGGGAAAGGAAATGGTATGGATTGAAAGCAAGTTAGAATATTGATGTCTTCAGAGAATTAATCATTCTAGCGAACAGTATTAACAGATCAGGCTCACAAATATTCTCTACTGGAGCACAGTTTGAAAACCGGCATCTGTTTTTCATTGTATGTAAGTCCCTCCCTCATATGCTCATAGTGCAAATGCTCAGTGCTTGCCTACCATCCCTGGAGACTGGTTCAGGTTCAGTATGTTTAGGTGTTCTTTAAAAAATCAAATCAACCTAAGAACTTTTTATTTTATTTTATTTTGCTTTTTATTTATTTTTTTTTAATTTTATTTTTAAACTTTACATAATTGTATTAGTTTTGCCAAATATCAAAATGAAGGAAACTTCATTGATGCCTTCTCAAAGGCCCTTACAGATGCTAATAAGAGCAATTAATTAAGAGTATCAGCAAAAAACTTGAAAGAAAAGAAAAAAAAAAAGGTCTATTATTTCAATGAGGTAAAATTTTTTTTTAAGTTATTGCAAATGAATTAAAAAAATTCTTTGGATGGGATATTATTATTTAATATAATATATATTATTATATTGTTATTTAGAATGGGATAAATAAAATAGACATTTATGTGATTAAAACAAGATTTTTTATTGCTACGCTTTACCTGAAGTTGGCTTCCCTGTTGGCTCAGACTGCAAAGAAGCTGCCTGCCATTTTGCAAGACACCCAGGTTTGATCCTTGGGGCAGAAAGATCCCCTGGGAGAAGGGAATGGCTATCCACTATAGTATTCTTACCTGGAGAATTCTGTGGACATAGGAGCCTGGCAAGCTACAGTCCATAGGGTCACAATAAGTCAGACAGATTGAGTGACTAACACTTTCAAAATGTCACAGAAGAATTAGTTGAGGTGATTAAGAATATATCCATTGTTAAGCAGTATATGAATGAACTCAAAAGATGTGTAGACACAAATACACCCAAATACCCAAAAACATTAACAACAATAAAAACTGCTGAAACATAATAAAAAATAAAAAGACAGGTAACCTTCTTAGCTTAACCTCACCTCACTAAGCCCTGATTTCCCTGGGTCCATATGCAACACTGCTAATTCTCTTACTTTTTTTGTTTTTATTCTCTTTTCCTATTCAGAGCCACATGCTATCTTCTTGGATCCCCTGTTGATGGGGAATACTAGCCAATGGAGCCTCATCTCTTTCGGTGTTTATTAGTTTATCTACTGTAATGAGGAATTATAATCCACTCCCCAGAAGATACAGCCACTGCTACTGTTATTTTCCTTGGTGACCTTGCATGGCCCTCCATGCCCTCTCTATAATCTTCCATTATATTACCTTTGCCTCTTTCAACTTACTTTTTGTTAGGTAGTTAGAATAGGAAAAGGAGTCCAAAACGGCGGTGGATAAAAGACAAAGGAGGGAAAGGCCTGCGAAAATAGAACACAGGAAGGTCCGAGGACCAGAGTGAGGACCACAGGTAAAATAAACAGCACCCCTGACTGGCCCAATTTACATAGGGCAGGCCCAGGGAGAGGAGAAAAAACATATAAAAAGAGGCAAAAATTAGGCTGGAGGCCTCTCTTCTCTTCACGTCTTTTGGGATGACATGCCCTCACGCCTCCAGGGTGTATTTTCCTTTACTTTCTAAATAAAACTGAGCTGTAACATGGAGCTGTAACACTGGTCATTCCGAGGGCTGTAACACTGGTCTGTCACTTCAGATTTTTGTTGTGACAAGCCAGAACCGAGGAAATTACAAACTCCCCTGACACTTCTCTTTCCATGTTGTGTACTGTGCCTCTGGACTCCTGGACCTGAAGAAGGAGACATTAAAGTACACCTTTAAAGCCCAAGATTCATGGAGGTCACAGGACAGTTTTTTCTCATTGCTGATACTGACCTTGACTGAGCCCATCACAGTGAGACTAGCACACACTGACTAATGCTACTTCTGCTTTCTTGGGTCTCTCAGCCCTTCTGCTTGCTTCTCTCAGCACTCCTAGAACAGCCAACACAATTATCTCTGTTAGAGATAACATTCTAGGAACTTCATTTTAGAAGGTGGCTCCTCACACAGGCCTCAGAGATCTACCCCTATCTCTGCAACTTGGTCTTCAAACTCTAGGATGCCAGGATGGGACATTTCCACAAAGTAACTGCCTAGAAATGACCTTGAAACACCTTCAAATTTTTATCCCAGAAATTTGAACCACACACAAAAAATTCCTTAGCCAACTCCCATTTACTTACTGCCATCCTTGAACATTTTTATGCATGAAATTTTAAAAGGGATCATTTAAAATAACACAATTTGCAGAGACAGAATAGTGCAGGAGTTCAGAATGCCTACTGACCAAAGATTGGAATGCCTGAGATTTCATACTCAAGGTTGCTACTTCCTACCTAAATAATTATCATCAAGTCACTTTACATCTTTATGCCTCAATTTCC
Source organism: Bos indicus (assembly GCF_029378745.1). NCBI lineage: Eukaryota > Metazoa > Chordata > Mammalia > Artiodactyla > Bovidae > Bos > Bos indicus. The sequence goes on along the minus strand of NC_091776.1, from coordinate 20,511,252 downwards.
ACACCTGTAAAATGGTGCACTATTTCTCTTGAGGTTAATAGGAGAAATAAATGTGCTTAATTATGGAAAGTACTTAGAAAATGCCTGCCACATAATAAGCACTGTATCAAGTGTTAGCTATTAATATTATGATAAGTATTAATAGGAAACAAAAATTAAATTAAAAAATTCACTGAATAATTTTTAACCATTTTAAGTTCTTTACAGTATATTTTTTTAAACAAAGAATTGCCAGCTTATATCAAAGATCTTTTCCAATATTAAATATATAAATTACTCAAAAATTTCCTTGGGTAACTGTGTCTTTGAAACTGTAGCAAAGCTTTTCTTAAATTATTTACAATTAAGAGGATTTAGGACTACTTTGTCCTTGAATTACCTAAGACAACTCTTAGATATGATAGAATAATTACTTTTAAGAAATTTTACTGACTATATCCATATCTTACAGTGTAATTTCATTTTCAACTGAGTAGATATTTCTCTTATATTACTGTTTTATGGCCCTATTACTGATATATGCAATGTTTATCTTGAATAACTATTTACAATTATTTCTAGGAAGAAGAAGAAGAAAATGTTGAAATTTGTTATTTCTACTAATGAAATTCTATGTGGATAAATGAATCTGATATTTCTTCTCATTTCATTTTGCATGTAATATCATATAGCCTGAAGTACAAACAAAAACTATAAATATGAACACACATTCCTTCGCTTATAATAACTATGATATGTTTCCTGTAAAGAACAAATAACTTACCAAGACAACAGTTTCAGAAAGCATCCCTTCAAAAAGAAATTATTTAGAAAAAATACAATCTTAGATTTTGGAAAGAACTGAGAATGTCAAATATTCCACTCAGTATATCAAAAGCTATAAGGCAACCTTGCTCAAAAATACCTGGGGTCCAGAACTCGTCATTTAGTAAGGCACCCTATACCATTGCATCTATGAAACATTCAAACTGAGTCAGAACTCAGCTCCATGTCATTTCCCTTCATAAATTCTGCTTCTGCCATCTGAAGTAAGAAGCAAGTGCATTATCTTAAGATATATCTTATGATATGATGTCCATTTTCTAACTATTGTAATTGTCATTCTCTAATCATGTACTTATTTGCTAGTTTCCCTCTGAAAATCTCAAAGCAGTTTCAAAATCCTTTCTCACTTTAGACATAAAACATATCAATTTAATGAAACACATAGTTAAAACTCAGAGGTTACATTTATTTTTCTTCTTCCTATTCTGCTTCTTTAGCAGTTTCCTTAGACAATAGTAGCAAAAAAATACATATTGAATACATTTAGTCCAAAATTTAGAATGACCTGTTTTAGTATATCCTCAAATCTAAAGAATACCTTTAATGTCTTTGTTTTTCATATTACCATCAAGTATTGGGTTATTAGTTTTGAAGTTCATTCCTCTACTTACCAAGATTTATTTGTGACTGAAACTCAGTTCTCTGGACTTTCTATTATTGGGCAAATCAGTTCTAAAATGAGCAGTGAAGATATTGTACACTATTACAAGATTAAGAACCAGGAAATAAACCTGATTAAATGCATTTCTCAAAGTTGGAAATAACTATGAAACACAAAATATTCTCTGCTTTGTAGCTTGTGAGAAATTGAGCACAAATCTTCTCAAAACTTCGCCCAGTACCTCATCTCTGAATGGATAGTTATGTATCTTCTATCTTTAGTCACTCTTAGTGAAATCCCAAGAGTAGATTATATAAGTATAGTGATAAATATTTAAGAGGTGATGTCACAAAAGCTGCCACACTCAGAATTTCAGGTGATTGCTTTGTATCTGGAGAGCATAATAGAGGCTACTCATCTACTTGTGGGAATTAGAGAGAGAAAGTGAGGAATGATTATAACCAAGAGGAAGAGGAAAATGTAAACATACTGCTTTTCAGAATTTGAAATAATCATGATCTAGCCAAGTTGATTTTTACAAAAATTGCATGAAAACACCAAAAATCAAATGATATGAAATTGCTGAATTGCTTTTAGCAATGGTGCTTGTGGGATTTTGGGGGAGAACCTGTTGTGTTTAAATAAAGTTAATGTTGGTGAATCACAAAATTATGGGAAGAGAAATAGCCATTCTGATCATTTTGTACTGTGAAGTACATGTTCTTTGCATTTATGAAAATGCCTCCATAAATTAAACAGTATATTAAAGAATGAGAGAAAAGACAAACATCTTATTCAAACCAGTTGTGTTTCATTTCCCAGTTTTATTATATAGCATGGAAAAGTAATTTAAGATTCATAACTAAATCCTGTCTTGCAGCAGAGAACAATCTTCTATTCCATTTTTAAACTTATTTTTAAAATGAAAAATATGTATTTTACTGAAAATGATTTTACATCTCACACTAAGCTTTGGCTCTTTATGTAATATTTTGGCCAGAAACCCTGAGCTTTATCCTGTGTACTTTCATTTATCTGGTACAACCTAACGATAGTTCTGCAACAATTTAGGCAATACCAGTTTAAAAATGGCAATTGTTTAATTAAATTTTTTAATTTAATTTAATTTTTAATTAAATGGGGCAATGGCACCCCACTCCAATACTCTTGCCTGGAAAATCCCATGGATGGAGGAGCCTTGTAGGCTGCAGTCCATTGGGTCACTAAGAGTCGGACACGACTGAAGTGACTTAGCAGTAGCAGTAGCAGTTAAAAAAAAAAAGACTTTCAGTTAAAGTGAAGCAAAGTTCTACTGAGGGTTTTGGCATCATTTGCAGTAATTTCCAAGTGAAACAGGCAAGTGCTAATGTTACCAATTCAAAGATGGTTAGGTACTGTTCTGAAGGCAAATATCACATGCAACTTGAAAACAATCTTAGAATTTAGTTTAGAATTTTCATGATAACTGGGAGAGAATTTGATTCCAGATTATGTCTGGGCACCTCAGAAAAGAAATAATATAATTACATGTGGTAAAATTAGAGTTCATACTTCTTATTTGTATACTAGGAAAACAAAATCGACTCAAAAAAAAATGGATCTTTTAACCTTAACATTATATATGATATTGATTGATCATCCTTTGCTTTGTTGTTGTTGTTCAGTCTCTAAATTGACTCTGATTCTTTGCAACCCCATAGACTACAGCATACCAGGCTCCTCTGTCCTCCACTATCTCCTGGAGTTTGCTCATATTTATCCATTGAGTTGGTGATGCTGTCTACCATCTCATCCTCTGCTACCCTCTTCTTCTTTTGCCTTTAGTCTTTCCTTGAATCAGGGTCTTTTCCAAGGAGTTGGCTCTTCACATCAGGTAGACAAAAGTATTAGAGCCTTAACGTCAGCCCTTCCAATGAATATTTAGGATTGACTGGTTGCTCTTCTTGCAAGACTCTCATGAGTTTTCCCCAGCACTACAACTGGAAAGCATCAGTTCTTTGGTGCTCAACCTTCTTTATGTTGCTCAGCCTTCTGACCTGGGTTGGGGGAGGGCTCATCTTCTGGTATCATATCCTTTTGTCTTTCTCATATTGCCTGTGGGGTTCTCCAGGCAAGAATACTGGAGTGGTTTGCCATTTTCTTCTCCAGTGGATTATGTTTTGTCAGAACACTTAACTATGACCCATCTGTCTTAGGTGGCCCTGCACAGCGTGGCTCATGGCTTCATTGAGTTATTCAAGCACCTTCGCCATAACAAAGTTGTTATTCATGCATCCTTTGCTAGTCTTGTCTATTTATATGCCATTCTGGTCAACTGAGTGTGACACTACATTTGGCACTATTAGGAGAAGTATAATATGGCTTTTACTTTCTTCAATAAATAACCATATTTGAAGAGGATCATTCAAAGTTGCCTTCTTGGACTATAAATACAGCCCAAGGCCCCAATTACTAATAGCCCATATTCTCTAAACACTGTGTGAATGTGCAGTTTACAATTTTTAATCCTAATCTGTGCAATGGATCACTAGAATTTTGTGTAAATTAATATTTAGTCTCTTCAGATAGAGACTACTAATGTCTAGCAAACACATGATGGAAAAAATACTAATCACCAACTCTGGGGAATTAATCTAAAGAAAATAATTCAACAAAAGAAAAGTAAAATTATAATTATATATTATTTATAATAATTAAATATTATTTATAATTGCAAGCCATTGTAAATATCCTATGTCCAGCAACAGAGAAACACTTAAAGATTTTTGAGCATCTGTTGAGATCAAATTATATTTATGAACATAACTTATAATTATGAACATAACTCTTAAGAGTCCGTTGGACTGCAAGGAGATCAAACCAGTCAATCCTAAAGGAAGTCAGTCCTGAATATTCATTGGAAAGACTGATGCCGGAGCTAAAACTCCAATACTTTGGCCACCTGATGGGAAGAACTAACTCATTGGAAAAGACCCTGATGCTGGGAAAGATTGAAGGCAGGAGGAGAAGGGGACGACAGAGGATGAGATGGTTGGATGGCATCACGAACTCAATGGACATGAGTGTGAGCAGGCTCTGGGAGTCGGTGATGGACAGGAAAGCCTGGTGTGCTGCAGTCCATAGGGTTGCAAAGAGTTAGACACAACTGAGTGACTGAACTGAACTGAACTGATAATTATGAAGATACTTATGAAATAATGTGAACTGATAAAGGCATAATATGATAATGATATAAGAAATAAGTAGGCATGTGAAATTGAGTAGAAGGACAAATGGACTTAGTCTTGAGAGGATTTTTGTAATTATAAACAGATTTTTTCCTTTAAAAATGTTCTATACTAATGTTGTTACACAGACATATATATTTATATGATTTTATAGTGCATAAAGTTAGTCCAATCATCTGGTTTGCAATAAGGCAGAAACTGCAGAATCCTAGCTCTGTCAGAAAACTGTCCATGCCCTGTGAATGTCTAATTAAAATCATAAGGTTGATATAAGTTTGACTTTCCTCTATTCTAGGTAAGTATTGCACAGTCAACTAGGAAATGAGATCTCTTGTATATGGAGGGAAAAGAGCCAAAAAATATGTAAACAATAACATTCTATTAAAAATTGAGCCATACGTGTGCACATAAATAATATTAATACTATTATTGACCCTGTAGTTGCCCTTCATTTTGCCTTATATTACTTATGTCACTTAATTGCTGCAATTATGTTACATGATTGCCATATTGTCAACTCCATTTCATAGATGAGGAAATAAATCCCTAAATTAAATGACTTGCCTGAAATCATAGAGCAAATAAAAGGCCTAATCAGATTTAAAACCGTATCTGTCTAACTGAAGAGACTTGTTATCCCCATCCTGTACATTTGCACATTTACTCCACAGAAATACTGAGTATGTTGGGAGGTGGAAAGCGATACAAGTTACAGTGTAGTTTTGTTGTCAGATTCAAATTGTTCATTGTGAGCATAAACACAGCCATTTACTTCTGCCAGTTTCAGATTCTTCTTGGTGAGATGAAAACAATAGGATTACCTTTCTTTTTCCTCCAAAGGATTATTACAAGGCTTAGAGATATAAAACATGTCCTTTGCTCCATTTATTCAGCCAGTGCTCATTATACAGCTACTTTGTACCAAGCCTTCAGGTAGGGCCTAAAGATACAAAGATAAATCAGTGTAGGAAGACAGAAAAACATTAATTAAAATACTTATGTAAATCAAGCATGATTACCAAAAGTCTTAAGTACCATGAAAGAAAAATAAAACAGGGCAGGGTCTTTAATAGTTCAGAGGGTAGAAAAGTCCTCCTCGAGGAAGTATTGCATCATACATATCTGAATTACAAGAAGATAATTAATACACAGAAAATGTGAGGGAGACTTTCTGACAGAGGGCAGCATGTGTTAAGACCCAGAAGCAGAAAGAAGTGTGTTTGAGGAATCAAGATAAGGCAAATAAGTGACATTTTGCCCCTGAAGCTGAGGAGCTGCATAAAATGATACTTGAGAGAAAAGCAAGGGTTAGATAATGAGCCATTTAGACCCTTTAAAGATGTTCTTTTGAGGAAAAGTAGTGATGAGCTATTCAAAGATTTTGAGTAGAGGACCTAATCAGATTTGGGTTTAAAAAGAATTGAGAAACCATGTGAGAGGTTTGGATTTTATGGATGTAGGGTGTTAAAACTGCCAACACAGTGTGAAGTAGGAGATGCAGGTAGTTTAGATGACGGCTGAATTCTGAGGATTTCCAATATTTAAAAGTTGGCTCAAGGAGAATCAAACAAGCTCCTTGACAAGGAGCAGCTGACTGAGAGGTGAAGGAGATTCAAGGCCAGCCAGGGCACTGAAGCCAACAGCTACGTTTCAAGGCAGCAGTGGTTAATGGTGCCACTGCTACGGCTACTGCTAAGTCACGTCAGTTGTGTCCGACTCTGTGCGACCCGATAGACGCCAGCCCAACAGGCTCCCCCGTCCCTGGGATTCTCCAAGCAAGAACACTGGAGTGGGTTGCCATTTCCTTCTCCAATGCATGAAAGGGAAAAGTGAAAGTGAAGTCGCTCAGTCGTGTCCGACTCTTAGTGACCCCACGGACTGCAGCCTTCCAGGCTCCTCCATCCATGGGATTTTCCAGGCAAGAGTGCTAGATTGGGGTGCCGTTGCCTTCTCCATAATGGTGCCAAGTGCAGGTTAAATATCAAGTGAGATTGGAAATAAAAAGTGCCATTGGATTTAGGAACGTTGAACTTACTGTAATGGAAGATGATTTCTTTGTTTTTATTATGCCCAGGGATTTAGGTTTCAGTTCAGTTCAGTTGCTCAGTCATGTCCGACTCTTTGTGACCCTATGAATCGCAGCACGCCAGGCCTCCCTGTCCATCACCAACTCTCAGAGTTCACTCAGACTCACGTCCATCGAGTCAGTGATGCCATCCAGCCATCTCATCCTCTGTCTTCCCCTTCTCCTCCTGCCTCCAATCCATCCCAGCATTAGTCTTTTCCAATGAGTCAACTCTTTGCGTGAGGTGGCCAAAGTACTGGAGTTTGAGCTTTAGCATCATTCCTTCCAAAGAACACCCAGGACTGATCTCCTTTAGAATGGACTGGTTGGATCTCCTTGCAGTCCAAGGGGACTCTAAAGAGTCTTCTCCAGCCCCACAGTTCAAAAGCATCAATTCCTCGGCGCTCAGCTTTCTTCACCGTCCAACTCTCACATCCATGCATGACCACTGGAAAAACCATATCCTTGACTAGATTTAGGTTTGGGTCTTGTTAAAAGACAAATCGACGCATATTAAAAATTTAAGTGTTTATTTCAGCAAACTTTGATTTCTACCAGGCAGGGCCAAACTGGAGGTGGTTCGCAGCTCTCCACCAACAGGAGTTAGGGGCAAGGTGTTTTAGAGAATATGCAAAAGCTAAGGGGAAATTTTTGATTGGTTATTGCTTAAGTGGTTGCATGACTTGGGAAAACCTAGTGGACTACTTGTGATTTCTTGTTCTTCTCACCCTTGAGGCTTTTTCAGGAAATGACTCTGGTTCAGGTTTCATTGCTTACCCAGGGTTCCAGGGTTCCAAACTACTAGAGCCACCTCTGTGTAATGGCCTCCTTGTTTGATTACTTCAACAGTTCTGCTTCTGATCTAATGTGTTTCTTCCACACTTATATTTCCTTGTTCAGTAACAGTGGACTATCACCACTGAACTTTGGAGAAACTTATAAGGGCATTCCTTTTTAAAAAGTTTTTAAACCTTACAAGAAAGAGTGAAAATAAAAGGCATTTGGTATCAACAAAAGCAAATCAGTTTCTCTTGAGAGCTTGGATTTTTCCTGTGTTATGCCAGTGAGAAAGGTGATTATTTTCAAGGGTGACTAGCTATTTACTACTGTCGAAAGGGAATGTTACCTGCTATTCCAGTCAATGAAGAATTTTTTTCTTCAGAAAAAATTTTTCAGAAGAACTGGAACCAGTCATTCCAGTTCTCCACAGATCCAGCCACCAGGCCCTGCAGCCTCCCACTTCCCCAGAAGGGGACCTGAGGGGAATTCAGCATGGAGAAAAACAGGAAACTTTCTGTGCTTGGATGCTGGCCCTGGATAGTTAAGATTCGTGTCTCAGGAGTAATTTCAGTGAGCCCAGGCTCTTGCATCTTCTCATACATAGAAAAGTGTTTCCTCATTAACGTGACACGTCTGCTCCTTGTGATTAGCAACACTCTTTTGATGTTGGACTACATGTCTCCCCACCACCACTCCAACAAAACGCTCCTGTATATCCTGTCTCCTCCCGTAACTCTGCAGAGCACTACCTCAGAGCTATCTGGGAGGCTGTCTCCCAGGCTACAGTCCTCAGTTAGATACCTGAATGAAACTTAAGTTGCTACTTTAACGTTTTGGATTTTTCTTTAGTCACACTACTTAGAGAGATGACTCAAAAACTTTCATTATATGCAATAAGATGACTGAGATTTAACTCTAGAACTTTAGGCCAAGGACAGTAAATTGAGCAAAGTTCATTTGTTCTCATTTATTTTCTCAGTTAACTGAGAAATAATTTAAATATAGTTGCTGCTGCTGCTGCTGCTAAGTCGCTTCAGTCGTGTCCGACTCTATGCTACCCCATAGACAGCAGCACACCAGGCTCCCCCATCCCTGGGATTCTCCAGGCAAGAACACTGGAGTGGGTTGCCATTTCCTCCTCCAATGCATGAAAGTGAAAAGTGAAAGTGAAGTCACTCAGTCATATCCGACTCTTAGTGACCCCATGGACTGCAGCCTACCAGGCTCCTCCACCCATGGGATTTTCCAGGCAAGAGTATTGGAGTGGGTTGCCATTGCCTTCTCCTAAATATATTAAATATAAGTTAAATAATTTAATTCTCAGAGTTTGAGAATTTAATTTTCTCAGAATTATAACTCCTGATATGAAATGCAGCCCCATGACCAAGTAGATACATTAAATTCAAACTGATATCCATGCTTTCTGGGAATTCCAGTTTTTAAAGGTTTTATAATACTTTCACTTGATTCTGTTGTTTGGTTCTAATAAATATTTTCTGAAAAGAAATCCCGTATCTCTTATCTACAGAGACTATCATTTATTTCTTTACTCTATGAGCTAATATGTAATCAAGTTAGCAACTTTTTATGTCTTTTAAATCTTATTTTCCTTGTTTGTACAATTGCTTAACAAAACCAGAGGTCCCCCCCTCCCCATTTTACTTCTATGAAGAAAAGTACCCCAAAATCATAAGTAAATTCAGATTTTGGTTGCAAGGACATTTTAACATCTGAATTGTACTTACAAACCTTTGAATATATTCTCATGGCCAATCATTGTCCTATGGGCAAGTAGTAGCTATTAGGATTTGTGAGTAAATAAAGGTATAAAGAACATTGTATAATAGTGAGAAGTTTCTGATTTCAGACTAGTTTGACCTTGTATCATCTACAGAATGTCACACGTTAAGAAATAAACTGCTGAAGTAGAAGACAACAAAAAGAGAGAACGTGAATTTAATCAGTCAGACATTTTACTGCCTTGAGGAACTAAACTATCTCATTCTACATGAACTGAATGATATTTATAAAAGTGCTGCTCTTTTGGTCTTATGCTGCTTCTCCTCATCAGCTTCCCAAGGCGTGCGGAAGCTGGTGCTTGTGCTGTTGCTCAGCTGCTCAGTTGCTCTTATTGTTCCAAAGAAGTTGCTGTCATGTGTATTAAATGTCACAGACATTAACTCAAACTAACGCATTCTTACTAGTTAGTTTCTAGTTTAATGAGACTTGTGAAGGACAAACAGAGCTCTTCCCAAGTTTAATGTATTAAGTACTAAAAGCTTAGAGTGAGAGCATATTCAAATCTGTCATGTGAAAGCACCAATATGGTAACACTTATGCCCCTATACTATAGGTGTAGAACCTATATAATTAGAAATGGAACATTAACATAATATCAACTTAATTATCTAGTATTCAATAAATAACACAATTTTGAGCTATATTATAATTTTTTTCATATTTGTATAAAGGGGATATTACTTCAAGTTGAAAAAAAAAAAGATAAAGGAAAGAAATACCTGCTGTGTAAGTTGTTAAAAATGGTATTTTGGATAAATTTCTTCACTTTTGTCTTTCTTATCCTTCCTTTTCCACTGTATACTAACTCTGAATTTCTTAATCTATGTAGTTTATTTTAACAGCCGAAGTCTCCTGGTTCACTTACGGTTATTTTTCAGCAAATTCTTACAGGGTACTGTTCGTCAGATCTTCTCCTAGGCTCTGTTAACACAGCAGTGGACAAGAACAAGCATTGCCTGTGCCTTTGTGGCACTTAGAATCAGGTTGTAAAGAAAGAGCCAAATAACCTCTGAAATAAGCTACAAATTGTAGTTTTGCAGTTGTTGTAGAGGAAAGATACATAACAGAAACTTGGTAAGACCAAAGAAGTCAGGTAACGTGGATCAGCTGCACTAAGGAATCTGCTCAGAAGGAAAGCATATCAGATGGAACAGATGCGCAAAGGAATAAACATAAGAAACATAAATAATTTTGCTGTGACTGGAGCAGGAAAAAAAAAAGAGCAAAAATCACACTAAAGAAGTGATTAAGCATAGACAGGGTACTATTTTGGAGGGGTGAGGTTAACGATATTGTTTTTATGCTAAGAGTAATCGCAAGGCTTTGAACTGTGTTGAGCATGTGATAAAATTTTGAAAGGATTTTGACTACCTCATGGAGAGTGGACAATATTAAGTACGAATAAACCATTGGATGTTAGTTTTGTGTTATCTAGGTGAAATGTAATGGTAACTAATCAGGGTGATGGAGAGCTCTTTAAGAGATATAAGGGAGTGGTGACGGATTAGATAGAAAAGCTTTCAGTAAATATCAGTGGTTCTCAAGTTAAACACTTGTTTTTTTGGCTCTGTTATTTAGTGAGATAAATAAGTCTAGCTTTATAAGGTTGAGTACCGTGGTTGGATTATCTATGTATTTAGTTTGTTTAGCATCAAGGAAAAGTAACTGTTCTCAGGAACAGGGGTCAGAAACCTGTAACCAAATCCAGACCACTGCCTGTTTTCATAAATACAATTTATTGTGTCACAGCATCATCCATCCATTCATTTATGCATCATCTGTGGCTGTTTTTACATAGTGTTAAAGTTGGTAATTTCAACAAAGATAATATGGCTCACAAAGCATATAACATTTACTACCTGGCCCTTTACAGAAAAAGTTTACCAGATCCTGCTCTAGAAGATGGAAATGGTTTTATCATATTTTTATTTTTATTGTTATACATCCTATTAATGTTTTTGACCAAAAAGTTGATTTCTCCTTCTAATCATCAGCATTAATTTGTTTGTTCATGTCAAAGTTAATTCTTAAATTTCCACTACTTGGAGCATGGGCTGTACTGGGGACCCTGCTCCTATTAATACTTTAAGGCAACTCACAGTTGCATCCAGTCAGTGTGAAAGCACTGCGTGCTGTGGCAGCTTCCTTTACAGAGCATCTTTGCCCAAAGAATATTCCCCCAAAGCAAAACAAAAACACAAAGAGTCCACTTTTTGTATAATTTTTAATACTTTAGGAAATTACTCAAGCATAACAATTTTATTTTTTTCCTTCAGTATCTTGTGTTTTGGTAGTATGTCTTTCTCTACCTTGTAAGATAGACTGAGGCATAAAATACGCCAACGGTCACACAGCCTGACAGAGCCAAGATTCTAACCCGCAGTGTGTGTTAAGAAGCCATTATCTTGAACTCAACCTATTTCATGTACTAAAAGACCACTGTAGTAAAATTCTAAATAAAGATTTAGCCATGTATAAGAAATCACTGCAGATGGTGATTGCAGCCATGAAATTAAAAGACGCTGACTCCTTGGAAGGAAAGTTATGACCAACCTAGATAGCATATTCAAAAGCAGAGACATTGCTTTGCCAACAAAGGTCCGTCTAGTCAAGGCTCTGGTTTTCCAGTGGTCATGTATGGATGTGAGAGTTGGACTGTGAAGAAAGCTGAGCACTGAAGAATTGATGCTTTTGAACTGTGGTGTTGGAGAAGACTCTTGAGAGTCCCTTGGACTGCAAGGATATCCAGCCAGTCCATCCTAAAGGAGATCAGTCCTGGGTGTTCATTGGAAGGACTGATGCTGAGGCTGAAACTCCAATACTTTGGCCACCTCATGCGAAGAGTTGCCTCATTGGAAAAGACTCTGATGCTGGGAGGGATTGGGGGCAGGAGGAAAAGGGGACGACAGAGGATGAGATGGCTGGATGGCATCACTGACTCGATGGACGTGAGTCTGGGTGAACTCCAGGAGTTGGTGATGGACAGGGAGGCCTGGCGTGCTGCGATTCATGGGGTCGCAAAGAGTCGGACACAACTGAGCGACTGAACTGAACTGAACTGAAGCCTTGTAACCCTGTTGCCTCATTCGGTCCAAATAATAATAATTAGGATTATAACTAGAAAATACTTTAAAATCTAGTACATATTGTGTTGGCCAAAAAGTTTTTTTGGCTTTCACTTCTCCTAGAAACAAAGATTTTTGTTGAAGGTGTAAACCATTAAAACTGTTTTTGAATTCTCTATAGCAAAGATTGGGGCTTCCCTGGTGGCTCAGACAGTAAAGAATTTGCCTGTAATGCAGGAGACCTGGGTTTCATCTCTGGGTCAGAAAGATCTCCTGGAGAAATGAATGGCTACCTACTTGAGTGTCCTTGACTGGAGAATTCCATGGACGGAGGAACCTGGCGGACTATGGTTCACGGGTTCACAAAGAGTCAGACAGGACCAAGTGACTAACCCTTTTACTTTCATAGCAAAGATCGCATTTCTAAAGTAAGGTTATTGAATGTTTATGGAATGAAAAAATTAGCTGAGTCCTTTATTGATGACAACTCTTCCAGTCTGGCTTCTTAAATAGTTGAAGGGGTGAACTAAATTACCTTTCATGTAGTAGTACCTTTCAGTAAACCTTTATGACTGCGGTACTGCATCTCTGGGGTACAAAAGTGTATCAAACACAGGGAAGCCTGATGTGTGAATAATAATGTTTGGGAGATATTCAGCGTCATCTTCTTGTATAAACAAAACATGTAATTGAATACAATCATATTAACAAACAGCCACTTACTCTAAAAACAACTGGAAGGAAATACAACAAAATATTAATTTGGTGCATTGTTTATTCTTATCTAATTTCTTTGTCTTCCAAATGCGTATTTGTGAAAATGCATTGACTTTTCAATAAAATACACTTTATATAAAAAGATTAAAAATATTATTTTTCAAGATTTGTACACATTAAATTTAAACATAAACATTGCATATCTATGACATTGTTAGAAAAGAAAATGATCAATTTGTAAATTATAAAGAAAATGTACTTTCAAGGTTAGTAGCTAGAGGCCAAAAAAAAAAAGAAGTTAGCAGAACCCAAATCTTCTGATTTTTAACCCATGGATCCAATGATACTGGGGCTTCACAGGTGGTTCAGTGATAATCTGCCTGCGAATACAGAAGGTGTGGGTCTGATCCCTGGTTTGGGAAGATCCCCTGGAGAAGCGAATTGCTACCCATTCCAGTATTCTTGCCTGAGAAATCCCATGAACAGAGGAGCCTGGTGGGCTGAGGTCCACTGGGTCGCAAAAAGTCAGACACAACTTAGCGACTAAACGACAGTAACAACAGCAACCAATGATATTAGCTCTCCCTAATAGTATAGCATAGTGTCGTTTATGCTCACCAGCCTATTAGTGACAAAAACCATTAATAAGCATGAAAATGTGTTCACGAAAAAGCATTGTCATCCCTCACTTGCACCTTAATTGGAGTATTAAATGATAGTACAAAGAGCATCCTCACAAAGGTCTGGAGTAAACTGGATGTCTTTAATTTCTCTCTTGTTATTCCTAAGCATTGTCATAGCTTCTTCATCTTTGAAAGTGAGGTTAAAATCTTTTACATTACTCACTAAATATTAATTTGTGTTTCTAACAATAGTAGCTAAATTTTGCAGAATGTTTCCTATGAGACAGGCACCTTATATCTATTAAAATTATCTGTTTAAAGTGGGATCCTTGTTTATGGGTGAGAACATTGAGGATCAGAGAGATTAAATAACTAGGTCAAGGTCTTACAATTAGTAAGAGCATAGCTGGGAATCACACCCAGTCTCATTTTGAGTTCAAGCGCCTAACAACTATAGATAACATCCTCCTTTTCTCACAGAAACTTGCTTTGACTTTTCATCTCACTGATCTGCTAACCCTAATACTTTGGTTTCACTAACGTCACTCCAGTTTCTTTTCTATCAAAAAATGTCTTTAGGCTTTCAGATGCATAGAGATTCATAAATTCATCCAATCTTCCGCTTTTGATTACAAGTATTTCTATTTGACTTAGCTACAAAGATTTCTCACAAATGATTTTGTAGCAAAACTCTGTTATTTGTTTGCTGATAATTCAATTTGAAACAAAGCAAAGAAGAAGGAAAGTTTTTTTGTTTTTATTTTTTGACTTATTAATCCTTACCAAGTACATCCTTCTAGAAAGCTGCAGGGTACTATAAACCAGGTCATTTTGACTAAACATAAATACAGCACAAATTGGATGTCCCCTCAGGCCTTTGAACTGACTTGAAGCTAAGACTATACCCGGACCTTGGGTTTTATCTATGCCTGTTCTTGGAACAGAGCCAAATTCTCAGCAGAAACACACATTTGCAGGAATAGGACAGCTGCCGTAGGTTTTGAAACTAGGAGCACTAGCACTTTCTAAAAGCTGAAAAATACAGACCATCTCTGAACTTTAATTACTTGACTTCTGCAATGGCACATGAAGAAACTCCCGATGTCTTTGCCTAAACTATTTATTGCTGTGGGGTAGGATGGTGGGAAAAACTTTGGAGCTTGACTGGCTGTGCAGTCTTGGCTTGCCACTTAGTTGTAGCATATCACTGACATTTTATTCTAAGTTTTATCATACCTTAATGGATTTTTGTGAGTGTTCTTGAAATAGAGAGGAACATCAAAAAATAGTTTCATGGCAGCTGTTATGTTGAAGCTAACCACTTTGCATTACCAGCACCCTGAAGTGTGTCCCTTTAGATATTAATTTATTTAATAAAATTTAAAACATCTTTCTCCTTCTGTAGTTATCTTTTGTTTTCCAGTGGTAACAGTTTTCCTCTGTAGCTATCTATTTAATGACAATCATTTTGCCCAAACTTTGTATGGCAGGATCATATTTTAAAGCAAATAAAGCACTCAGATTTGTAGAACATTCATGAAATAATCTTAAAATGTATTTAAGCTGAAATGATATGGTCTCAAGTACCAAATTCCTAAATAAACGTAAATGATTTTGAAGTTCAATGAGAGGAAAGTGTTTCCCAAGTCTCATGAAAATAAATGCATAAAAGCAGTTCAATTGGGAAAGACAAAATAGATTTGCTCTTTAAAGTATACCAGTGGAAAGAGGCATCTTGCCAGATGATGTCTTCTGAATTCAGGTACATTTATTGATTTTTTCGAAGATTAGCTTATCTTATTGAATCTTGCAATTGTATCCTGTTATATCATATACTGTCCCAGTTTGATGGCATCATGGCTGTGTTCCCTTTCCTTAGGAAAGGATGAATAGGCTGAAGGGGATTGTCATTGTTACGTGTCCAGAAGTGGAGAGAGTACCATATCCTGCTTCAAGGATGTAAACATAGCTCTCAGGCCTGCCTGCTAATAATACAACTTAAAAAATGACAAATATCAACATTAGAAGAATACTGAAGGAATGAATTTGAAGTAACCGACAGAAAGCTATTTTCTTTTTCTGGATTCTTTCTTATTTAACAATAAGGTGCTTAACATGCTCTCCTAAGTAACCTGAAGGTCTTTCAAGTTAGTCTAATAATTTACAGCCAATTAATAACTTAAGATACCTGAACTGTTATTGATTAAAAACATTGGCTTCCACCTGTGCTGAGTATTCTGGGGTTAACAGAACTTTCCAGCATATACAGAAGACATTCACAGCTGAAACTCTGGGACATAGAAAAAGACCTTCAAAGTCTGATGGATGATATGCCAACCCAAGGCCCTTGTAGCAGCAGACTAGCTCACAGACTGAGGGATAAATCAAAGCATTAATCGGTCTTGTCAGTAAAGCAGGTGTTTTGATGGCCTTTATGGTTCATTTTCATGCAAAAGGGTGGTGAGATACAGGAATCACAGGGGATTGCAAATAAATGGCACTGACAGCATTGATCCCACCAGACGAGGGGGCCCAAACCAGCCTGTCTTTTCATATTATGAAATACACCTAATAGCAGTGCCTCCTTAAGCTCTAATTCTTCAGTAGCCTATTTGTGAGCTCAGGATTTTCTTTCTCTTTCTTTTTCTTGTCTTTTCTCCTTTTTTGTTTGTTTCTTTCTTTTTTTAAATCATATGCCAAAAACCTTTCTTTTCTTTTCATGATAAACCATTGCAGCAGCCATAGCAGGTTTAGAATGTTAAAGAACCAGGGTGCACATGACTTGACAAAAGATTTTTGTTCTTAAAAGATTTCAAGACAGGATATGCAAACTGTGTAATCTGGTTCCAAGATGGAAGGGGAAGTGGGAGAGGAGGAGAGGCAAATCTGCTCTCCTACTTCAAAATTCAATGATAAAAGAATGTATTATCCCAAAGATCCAGGAACATAGACAACTCTCAATACATGCTGCTACTGCTGCTTCTAAGTCGCTTCAGTCGTGTCCGACTTTGTGCGACCCCAGAGACGGCAGCCCGCCAGGCTCTGCCATCCCTGGGATTCTCCAGGCAAGAACACCGGAGTGGGTTGCCATTTCCTTCTCCAATGCATAAAAGTGAAAGGTGAAAGTGAAGTCGCTCAGTCGTGTCCAACTTTTAGCGACCCCATGGACTGCAGCCTACCAGGCTCCTCCACCATGGGATTTTCCAAGCAAGAGTACTGAAGTGGGGTGCCATTGCCTTCTCTGCTCAGTACATGAGCTCATTAGAAATTATGTATCTTAAACTATGGCTAAATTTGGAGAAATAATTTAAAACTTAGAAAATTTCAGGTACATTTATGGTCAGTTTGGCATCTTATAGAAAGGCAATTTTGATTTAACATTTTGGGATTTTGCTAGATTTAAGTGACCAGTTATTGATATAGTAATAAGTTGAAAAACATAATTAAAATTACATTTGTAAATTCTCTGGTAGGTTTCATCATTTTTCTTCTGTAGAGTAGTATGTGTGAAGCCTGGGAAGCTTCATAGAGTAGTATGTGAAGCGAAAGTCTCTCAGTTGTGTCTGACTCTTTGTGACCCCATGGACTTTATAGCCCATGGAATTTTCCAGGCCAGGAAACTGGAGTGGGTGGCTATTCCCTTCTCCAGGAGATCTTCCCAACCCAGGGATTGAATCCAGGTCTCCCGCATTGCAGGCAAATTCTTTAACAGTTGAGATACGAGGGAAGCCCATAGAGTAGTATACTTTTGGATAAATCTCAAAATTACTTGTCAACTTATTAATAGGCAAGTATTGAGTAGTTATTATGTGTGTCGTAGGGATTAGTCTAAGTACTTTATATGTGCATTACTCATAAGCGCATGTGGAAAATAATATTATCTCCATAAGAAAACATAAACACGGAGAGGATTAGTAATTTTGTCCTAGGTCCTACAGCTTTGAGACTGGAATTTAAACATAGGGGAGCATTGAAACATGTATAATATCATGTATGAAATGAGTCGCCAGTCCAGGTTCGATGCAGGATACTGGATGCTTGGGGCTGGTGCACTGGGACGGCCCAGGGGGATGTTATGGGGAGGGAGGAGGGAGGAGGGTTCAGGATGGGGAACACATGTATATCTGTGGCGGATTCATTTCGATATTTGGCAAAACCAATACAATATTGTAAAGTTTAAAAATAAAATAAAATTAAAAAAAATAATAATAAAATAAACATAGTCCATCTCCAGAGCCCTGATGCTCCTTCATAACACTCTTCTGCCTCTAGAAAATAACTCATAAGATCCCTTGTTCTCAATACTAATATTAATATTTTGGATTGTTGCACTAAATATGTAGATCTTTTGCAATTCAGATTTTTTATTTAACAAAAACTGAATTTCTTAAGTCAAATTATGTTTTCCACATGATTTTACACAAAACTTTTAGTTCATAATATGGAATAAAATCTTACTGGAGAGTTCATACTATCTTTTCTAATAACTCTGAAGAAAATACAATAATTTCTTAATTTTCCTGAGTACTCTAGAACCTAGGATTTAGGAACAGGAAATGGCTGTTGGTGACAAAGAAGCTGAAAGGTAGCTTGGAGAAAACATTACCTCAACCTACAATCTGATATAAAGTTTGTTTAATTTCTATGTTATGAAACTAGCAAGAACTATCTTCTTGCTATCTCCAGAAAGAACTGGAGAATATTTATTTGCAGACCTCTAGAATGATAAATTTCCAAGGAAACAAAATTGGTCACATCACCTGGAAAGTGCATTAGCACCATGCAGACAATCTGCATGAGGAATCTGCCCAAAGCCAGGAATTTGTTTGTTGACTGTAGATTCCCAGAGGAAGAATAGAGTGACCTAACATGAATGCTTTGTGACATCAGGTTAAGAATAACCCGTACATCCATCACCACAAAAGGGAGATAGAATTCTTCAGTAAGAGTGATTCATTTTAATGATAGCATTTCCTGGGTTATTCACCTTTCTTTACAATCTGAGGTTAACTCTCTTTGATTGTCACATTATTTTTAGAGTTGTAAATATAATATATACAATCTTAGAGCAATTATAGCTTATTGGCCTGGTTACATTTTGTCTCCTTTGGAAAGAATTCTTAATATGAACATTCAAAGTTAGATCTTAAAGGCTCTCTGTTGAAATTGCATGCTAATTAAAATTAAATATGGAATTTGTATATTAAGAGCATATGAACTTGTGCATTTCTCTGAGAATATAATCTATTAATTGCATTATATTTTCAGAGAATGCATGTTTCCAAAAAAACTAAGAAAGCCTAGTGCAATGATTTTGTAAAATTCTGCTCTTCTTCATTCTGTGTTGCCAGCAAACATGATGCTTTAAGAAGAGACTGCAGTTGTTGTTAATATTGATTTTTTTCCCTTACTGATGAATAAAATGTATGCTATTTTTTTTTACTGTGATAACATATATGTGACATTTTACTGTTTTAACCATGTTTAAGTGTACAGTTCAGTGACTTTAAGTACATTCACATTGTTTTGTAACCATCACTACTATCCATCTTCAAAACTGTTTCATATCCCAAGAGATTGTTGTTTTTTAAAAACATCAATAGCATTCCCAATTCTAAGTATGGAAGAAATTAACTTTATTATTTTGGTTAAGACTATGATTTCCTAATTGATTTTAGAGACCATTCTCCCTCCAAGTGTATTATACTTCTATCTGAATTACTTCTGAGATTGTTATTAGATGCCTCAACATGAACATATATCATTTAAAAATTTTCAATTTAAGCTCAGATTAAAATAATATAAATCAAAAGTAGATATTTTTCTAATAACGTTAAGTAAGTCAGCAATGTGACTATGATTTCAACAGAAATCAATCCCTTAATTAAAAACCAAAGGTGAGAGTATGTTAATTTTAAAAACATAAAACTTTAATTTGTATTGTTGAAAAACATGTTACCCTATTTCTTTACTTTGTAAAATTTTGTACTATGTTAATAACCAATCTAATTGAATTACAGACTGGATCCTAATTTAAAAACAAAAGAAGTTCTTTTTTTCACTGATGACAATTAGTATAGAAAATGTACAAGTATGAATAAAAGGGGAAATAAAGGGAAAAAAGCATAAGCTTATCCATAGGATCTCAAGTTATGCTTTAAGGATGGCACCCCACTCCAGTACTCTTGCCTGGAAGATCCCATGGACGGGGGAGCCTGGTAGGCTGCAGTCCATGGGGTCACTAAGAGTCGGACACGACTGAAGGGACTTAGCAACAGCAGCAGCAGCAACAGTTAAAAAAATGTTTGTATAAAAACTGTGTCAACTTTTCTGGTAACTTCATGTTTTATGTGAAAAAATTAAAATTCATATTGTGTATTTATGTTAAAAACTTTTTAATGTTAAATTATTTTGAACAGGGATCAACACCATCCCCATGGAAAAGAAATGCAAAAAAGCAAAATGGCTCTCTGGGGAGGCCTTACAAAAAGGTGTGAAAAGAAGAGAAGCAAAAAGCAAAGGAGAAAAGGAAAGATATAAACATCTGAATGCAGAGTTCCAAAGAATGGCAAGAAGAGATAAGAAAGCCTTCTTCAGCAATCAAGGCAAAGAAATAGAGGAAAACAACAGAATGGGAAAGACTAGAGATCTCTTCAAGAAAATCAGAGATACCAAAGAAACATTTCATGCAAAGATGAGCTCGATAAAGGACAGAAATGGTATGGACCTAACAGAAGCAGAAGATATTAAGAAGACATGGCAAGAATACACAGAAGAACTGTACAAAAAAGATCTTCATGACCAAGATAATCACGATGGTGTGATCACTGACCTAGAGCCAGACATCCTGGAATGTGAAGTCAAGTGGGCCTTAGAAGCATCACTATGAACAAAGCTAGTGGAGGTGATGGAATTCCAGTTGAGCTATTCCAAATCCTAAAAGATGATGCTGTGAAAGTGCTGCACTCAATATGCCAGGAAATCTGGAAAACTCAGCAGTGGCCACAGGACTGGAAAAGGTCAGTTTTCATTCCAGTCCCAAAGAAAGGCAATGCCAAAGAATGCTCAAACTACCGCACAATTGCACTCATCTCACACGCTAGTAAAGTAATGCTCAAAATTCTCCAAGCCAGGCTTCAGCAATATGTAAACCGTGAACTTCCTGATGTTCAAGCTGGTTTTAGAAAAGGCAGAGGAACCAGAGATCAAATTGCCAACATCTTCTGGATCATGGAAAAAGCAAGAGAGTTCCAGAAAAACATCTATTTCTGCTTTATTGACTATGCCAAAGCCTTTGACTGTGTGGATCACAATAAACTGTGGAAAATTCTGAAAGAGATGGGAATACCAGACCACCTGATCTGCCTCTTGAGAAATTTGTATGCAGGTCAGGAAGCAATAGTTAGAACTGGACATGGAACAACAGACTGGTTCCAAATAGGAAAAGGAGTATGTCAAGGCTGTATATTGTCACCCTGCTTATTTAGCTTCTATGCAGAGTACATCATGAGAAACGCTGGACTGGAAGAAACACAAGCTGTAATCATGATTGCCGGGAGAAATATCAATAACCTCAGATATGCAGATGACACCACCCTTATGGCAGAAAGTGAAGAGGAACTCAAAAGCCTCTTGATGAAAGTGAAAGTGGAGAGTGAACAAGTTGGCTTAAAGCTCAACATTCAGAAAACGAAGATCATGGCATCTGGTCCCATCACTTCATGGGAAATAGATGGGAAACAGTGGAAACAGTGTCAGACTTTATTTTTCTGGGCTCCAAAATCACTGCAGATGGTGACTGCAGCCATGAAATTAAAAGACGCTTACTCCTTGGAAGGAAAGTTATGACCAACCTAGATAGCATATTCAAAAGCAGGGACAGTACTTTGCCAACAAAGGTTCGTCTAGTCAAGGCTATGGTTTTTCCTGTGGTCATGTATGGCTGTGAGAGTTGGACTGTGAAGAAGGCTGAGCGCCAAAGAATTGATGCTTTTGAACTGTGGTGTTGGAGAAGACTCTTGAGAGTCCCTTGGACTGCAAGGAGATCCAACCAGTCCATTCTGAAGGAGATCAGCCCTGGGATTTCTTTGGAAGGAATGATGCTAAAGTTGAAACTCCAGTACTTTGGCCACCT
Source organism: Bos indicus (assembly GCF_029378745.1). Taxonomy (NCBI): domain Eukaryota; kingdom Metazoa; phylum Chordata; class Mammalia; order Artiodactyla; family Bovidae; genus Bos; species Bos indicus. Next base: position 20,489,415 of record NC_091776.1, on the reverse strand, counting down.
CATGCGGAGAGTTGACTCATTGGAAAAGACTCTGATGCTGGGAGGGATTGGGAGCAAAAGGAGAAGGGGACGACAGAGGATGAGATGGCTGGATGGCATCACTGACTCGATGGACGTGAGTCTGAGTGAACTCCAGGAGTTGGTGATGGACAGGGAGGCCTGGCGTGCTGCATTTCATGGAGTTGCAAAGAGTCAGACATGACTGAGAGTCTGATCTGATCTGATCTGATCTGATAGACACCTGGGTTATTTTTTATCACTTATTTAACAAATATTTATTTAAACACATGACATATCTTTATATTATAATTATTGCAGAAAGAATTTCACTATTTATTGTTTTTAAACACACAAAATATAGATATAAGGACAAGAGATCAAGCATTTGTTTTCAACTTACAATGAATCAAAAGCAACTCTGAGAACGTTATGGCAGCCTGAAACTGAAAGTGTTACTCCCTCAGTCATGTCCGACTCTGCAAACCCATGGACTGTAGCCTGCCAGGCTCCTCTGCCCATGGGATTCTTTAGGCAAGAAGAATGGAATGGGTAGTCATTCCATTCTCCAGGGGATCTTCCCAACCCAGGGTTTGAACCTGGGTCTCCTGCATTGCAGGCAGATTCTTTACTGTCTGAGCCACCTGATTTAGAATGTTTTCACAGGATTGCATATTGACACTTTTCACACTTAAAGTTGATCATGAACAAGATTTGAAAATTTTGCTCTTCTAGAGCCTGTTCCAGAGAGTAACTTTTAAGATATAAGTTGACATAAGGAAACAAGTGTAATGCATTCATTTTTATAGATAGTCTTTCTTCACCCACTCTGACATCCTAACTTTATGTTTATAGGCAAATTGATCAAGGCTGTGTAAAATAGAGTTCCTAACTCTGCAAATAACCTCTGTAAATAATGTACCTAGGTAAATTCAACTACAGGTTGTGTAACTGTAGAAGAGACATACATTGATTTTTCTTCTAAATCTGAACATCCAGAGAGTAATATGCATGTCTTTAGATATTAATATGAATGACAATGAGTTTAAAAATCTAATCCATTCAACTGGGTTTATGAAACATTTTCTAGCAACTTTTATAGCCAATTTCAAAGTAAAAGAGTCATATATTCTTAGCAGAGCCATTTATTTTGGGAAGGAGAAAATTATCAAGAATGGTTTACAAACATATATACAAATGTTTGGCTTACTTATGGGAAAATAAAACTCATTTAATAAAAGCAGAATTTCTCTAGGGGTATTAAAACATCTTAGGTAGATCGTATTCATGGCAACCTGTACCCCTCACTGCCGTATGCCTGCTTCACTGCCTCTTATTGTGGACCTGCCGAACCCAGAACAATTTAGAGGCTGTGATATGGGCCAAACAATCCAACTTCTAGTTTTTGAATTGGGTCCAGTGATAGCCACACATGGCACTTTAATCAGAAACATTTAGCAGATACAGCTACTAATCTGTGAAACTGACTGTAGCTGTTGCCAGCCTTCAGTTTTAACTTGGACAAGAAAACAGAGAACATGCCCTGTGTACTAAACAGAGGAACCCCCAGATCTACTACTATAAGCTTTTCCTACGGTAGCTGTAACAAATCACCACAGACTTGGTGGCTTACATCCACAAACTTTATCCGCTGATACTTTCGGAAAACGAAAGTCCAGAATTAAGGTATAGGTGGGGCTATGCTCCCTTCCAAAAACTCTCAGGGGAAAATCTTATCTAGCATCTTCCAGCTTTTGGTGACTCTAGGCTTTTATTCTAGCAGAAGAGCTTTAATCTCTGCCACTGTCTCCAGATGGTCTTCATCTTTTCCCTCTGTCTCTTATTATATTTGTCATTCAAGTTGAGTCCCACCCAAGTAATCCAGATGACCTCGTGTCAAAATACTCAATTACATCTGCAAAGACCCTTCAGTAAGCTCACATTCAGTTTCCAGGGGCTAGGACATGACTGTATGTTTTAAGGTGGCCACAGTTCAACCCAAGCAACTATTGTTTTTATTTATTTTTAATTGGAGGATAATTACTTTACAATATTGTATTGGTTTCTGCCACACATCAACATGAGTCAGCATAGGTATACGTATGCCCCTCCTTGAACCACGTCCCACCCCTCTCTGGTTGTCACAGAGCATCAGGTTTAAGCTCCCTGCATCACACAACAAATTCCCACTTGCTATCTATTTTACATATAGTAATACATATGTTTCAATGCTGCTGTCTCAACTTGTCCCACCACCTTCCTCCCACACCATGTCCACAAGTCTGATCTCTGAGTCTGCATCTTCATTGCTGCCCTGCAAGTAGATTCATCAGTACCAGCTTTCTAGATTCCATATATATGTGTTAATATACAATATTTCTTTTTATCTTTCTGACTTACTTCACTCTGTATAATAGGCTCTAAGTTCATCTTCCTCATTAGAACTGACTCAAATGCATTCTTTTTTATGGCTGAGTAATATCCCATTGTATATATGTACCACAAGTTCTTTATCCATTCATCTGTCAATGGACATCTAGGGTACTTCCATGTCCTAGCTATTGTAAATAGTGCTGCAGTGAGCATTGCAACCCAAGCAACTATTATCACTACTTATGCTGCTGTATTGTGGTATATATAAATTTAATGGTCATGTTACACTTTTATTCTGTAACAGCTACCTGCCTGTCCAATACAGTGGCACACACACAACAAAACTGTTTAATGAAAATAATAATAACTGTGATAGTTAATATATATTGAATTTCATTTTGTGAATGACAATTTTTTAACTTATTTACTCTATAAACAGCAACTCCATAAAGCAGACATATCATTATGCCAGTTTTACAGATCAGTGCATAAAGACACAGAAATGTAAAGTGGGTTGTCTGATTTACGCAGGTGAAGGAGCTGATTTCAGAACCCTTGCTCTTAAACTGACATCTATATTTTGCAGCCTTTCATGTAATTTGAAGATTATATAGGAAAAAATCTTATTCCTCTTTGAGAAAATTGCTTGCTCATATTTCCAGAACCCATACAAAGTTTGGAGCCACAATAATTTTAACCTTGAAAATTAACTACTGTATTTCAAGTATGAATAATATTGAAAAATACTGGAAGAGTTATTTTATCACAGATGGAGAAATAAAATTTCTCAAAAGCAGACTCCTAAGTTAATGAAGTTAACTGAATAAATCAGGAATTATAGAGAGAGAAGTCAGTCTCATGTCTGACTTACAAGACTGTTTTTATTTTCTCTTTATATTTGCTAAAATAAAATAAAACAAATTTAAAATAAGGTTAAAGGGAATGTGGTAGACCTTTTTGCTCCAAAAATGGCTTCACTAATATATCTTATTTCTTATCCTTAAACTTGAACGTAGTTCATTAAGAGGTAGTGTCTATTATACTAGAGCCTGGGTAGAACTTGTAACGGCTTGACGAATGTGGCAGAAGTGACGCTATGGGAATTTGGAAGCTAAATGCTTTTTGTTTGTTTATTTATTCAAGTGCATTGAGTCTTAGTTGGCGCACATGGGATCTTTGATCTTCACCGAGGCATGTGGGGCTTTTAGTTGTGGCAGGCAGGTTCTTAACTGTGGCATGTAGACTCTTAGTTGCAGCCTATGGGATCTGGTTCCCTGACTGGGGATCTAACCCTGGCCCCCTCCATTGGGAGCATGGAGTCTTAGCCCCTGGACCACCAGAGAAGTGCCTGGAAGCCGAGTCTTAAAAGGGAGTATAGATTCCGTCAACAGTCTTTCTCCCTCTCTCCCTCTCATCTTTTTCTCTCTCCCTCATGATATTTGCCCTTGGGATGCAGACATTATACTCTGAGGAAGTCCCAGCCACCTGTAGAGGCCATGTGTGATTGCTCGGATTGGCAGCCCCTGACTGGTCCTCAGCTGATAGCCCACATCAGCTGTCAGACCTGTGAATGAGTAAGAGTTTAGATAATAGCAGCCCCAAGTCTTTGAGTTTTCTCACTAAAGCTGCAGACAGACAATCCATTCCTATTGTATTATGAGTTGTTGAGCACAGAACTATAGGAAATTATAAAAGATTATTGTTGTTTTATGCTGCTGTGTTTTAGGGTGGTTTGTTACACAGCGTTAGGTAATTAAGGTAGAGGAAATGTCATCATGACCTACTCTCTACATTACATATTAGTTTGCCATTTAACTTACTAGTTTATTTTTTTAACTAGTCAGCTTTCCATTGTATAGCTTTTAGTGTGTTAAATAAATATCTATTCAGTACCTTCCATGTACCAGGCCTGTGGTAGGCCCTAGTAGTATGACGATATAGGAGACAAAGTCTGCTGTTACAGAGCTTATGTTCTAACTTGGTCGAAATACAGTTCCTCCATTGACCCCATAGTACTTCATATCTAAATCCAGAGACATGGGACAGCCTCTGACAAAGAAGATAATTCTAGTCACCTTTTGTGTCCTAGCTGAAGTTCCCTGCGAGCAGAGCCTGAGATGTATGCTTGTTTACAAGTAGTAATTTATTAGGGAAAGAGTCCCAGGAAAAACCACAAAAGGAGAGGAAGAAGCAGAAAAAGCCAAGCAGCGGTACAAGTTAAACCTTCAGGCAATGTCCCAGACTCAACTTGATTAATTCCGCAGAGTAGCTCTGTGGGTACATTGCATGAAGGGTTTATCTCCATCAGATATGGCAGAGCTGGGCCTTTACACTGTCTGATCAGTCAGTCATCTTAAAGGGATGTAAATTGCCAGGCACTCTATTCTTTCTGATTTTGAGTAATATAATTCCAGATATGCAAGGGAGGTTTTGGGAAAAGACCATCATAAGACAGGGGAAAGATACAAAGAAATAATAAAAGTGATGTTAAGAGATCTAGGATGTGCATGGATACTATCTCCTAACTTATTGAGGATAAATAATTTAGGATACAAAAAAAGTAAAATAATTGAAACATAAAATGCGCGGAATGAAAATTAAGAACCAAGAAGGTAAATACTGATGTAGAATTCCTGAAAGTAAAATATTTTGCATCCCCAAAATAGAATCATAGCTTCTCAACCCAAATGTATTTATTATTTTGCATAGATTGTTATGTTTCTTTATTGTTTGAAGTTATTTAGTAATATGCTGTTGTGTGATGTCATATGATAGCTATTTAATGATATGATACTATAGTAATATAATTTTCCAGGAGAATCAAGAATAATATAGATAGATGAAGGGATGGGGCAAAGGGGGCATCCGTGTATATATGCCGTGTGGGGGTTTGGTCACTAAGTCATGTCCGACTCTAGAAAAAAATACATATGCAGAAAATATTCAGACTGTCTTAAATTCTATTTCTCAAGTTAAATAAAAGTTAAGTAATTTCTAATCACTTTTTGAATTCTGTCTCAATGCTTTGTATTTTGTGTGCTCAGCCATTCTGACTCTGTGACCTATAGACTGTAACCTGCCAGGCTCCTCTGCCCTTGGGATTTCCCAGACACAACTACTGGAATGGATTGCCATTTTCTTCTCCAGGGGATGCACTCTATACAGATATTATTTGTTCCCTTTCCAATTTGGACTAGGTATGGATAAGTCTACTGATTATAATTAGTGTAACTTTTGCTTCTGCTACCCTTTGACTGCTTTCCACCAACTGGAAATTATTTCTCTCTCCAATAGGATCTTACTTCCCCAATCAGGGATTGAACTCGTGCCCCCTGCAGTGGAAGCATGGTGTTTTAACCACTGGACTGACAAGGTAGTCCCAGTGACTCCCTCTTTTGAGTTTGCCTCCCTGGATAGAGAAGAGGGAGCTCTGAATGTGTGTTTTATGCATTTATTTACTTATTTTAATCAGACAAAATTTTTAAATGTCAAGACACGTTTAAATTGAGAGGTAGTGACTGAACATAGGATATTTAGAAGGAACATGCAGCTCTGTGTGTTGATTTCTAACTATTCCTGTAGTATGGTAAAAAGAACCAGGCTTGGTGCTAATATTAGAAAATTCATTTGATTTTTCTAACAAGGGCTGAACTCATGTTCTTTACTCTTCACAGTTAAATGAATGAAAAAGTTTCCATTGACACTTTATTTGTTTATTTTTAAAACTTTAAAAGTTTATTTGTTGAATAACAGATGTTCTTGTTTGACTATTCATTTGTATCCATTAAGTTAAAAAGTTGGTCTTAGTACAAATCAGTCATTTCATAAAACAAAGCACAGTAGATAGAGCTTAGCGTGATTAAATGTATATATCATTGTATTAGTTATCTGTTGGCTGCATAATAAATTAACACAGTTTTTGTCGGTCAGTGATCTAGGCATGGCTTGCCTGGGTCCTTTGTTTTTCTCACAAAGCTGCAATCCAAATCAGTTCTGGGCTGAGGTCTTATCTGAAGCTCAGGTGAGAAAGAGCTCATTTCTAAGCCTAAGTATTCTTTGACAAAATTCCATCTTCATATTCTGTCCAGTTTAGGACCTCAGCTCTTTCTTTGCTGTCACCTAGAACTCCCCTTAGTTCCCGGCCACTTTGGCTTCTCTATTTGGCAGCTTATTCCATCAAATCCAGCAAAAGCCAATAGAAAAGGGTCTTCTAGCAAGATGCAGGATAGTATCTTAGGCAGTGTAATCATGAAAATAATATCCCATGGTCTGTATCATATTCTGTTGATTAGCAACAAATCACAGATACCACCCACCCTCTAAGGGAGGGGATTGTACAGAATCATGAGCAACAAAAAAGCAGGGAAAATCAGGGGCCGTCTTGGAGTCTATCACAACATCTTAGCATGGTGACAAAAATGAATAATTTCATTCAATGTATGAAACAGCTCTTTGTTCTAAGAATTTAAAATCTGGTAATGAAAATATGACAGTAAGCAGTAACCCTTGCAACCTCTTAGTAAAATCTTATATGTTGACATATTCTTATTTCATTTGCAACACGTGCATAATGGACATAATTTCTGAGGAACTGAGCAGCACAAGTTTACCACCTTACTTATCCAAAATGGCTATTAGGCAAAGAAGGCAGATTAACAAATAGGCACATGAGACCTGAAACAGTATTATCGGGGAATATAAAGAGACAAGAGCAACAGTTAAATTGTTCCCTCTTGCCTGCCATACGCTAAGGCGGCACATAGTGAAGCAGTGGGACTGGAAGAGAGATCCAGTGTTCTGGGCTGGGAGCTTATATAAGCGTCATATTAGAAGAAGCTCAGTCACCTCCACCAGCTTGCCCAAGAGTGAAGTTCAAGACTTGAGCCTGCAGCTGTGTGATGTGCTGTACAAGTGACTGCCAGACCTGATCCATCATCTCAGCACTTTACTAGAATGGATTGCCTTAGCATTGAAGCATACAGCTGGTTTTGATGGAGTAGATTTCAGTTCCCAAATATGCTGCAAAGGGCCAATTCCCTCTTGGATGAGTTAATCCTTAACTCTGAGTCAACACCCCAGATTCCAAAGGAATCAGCAACCCCATCAGCAATCCCTGCTGTTTCAACCCACATGAGTTATTTGCTAACATTGCAGTGATGCAGCATTCTCACATGAATCTGAGTTCAACTCAAAAGCAGGTTATTTCGTTCATGTTTTGAAGGCTCCATATGATTTACATTTCTTCTATATAATTCTTTTATGGAAGAATATTTTAATTTTAGAAATTTTTATCATTCCTCTATAAAGTTGTTAATCACCTAAGTATTTTATTTTCCCTTTATATTATGTCCCTTTTATTAGACTCCACAATTTCTTCTAGAAGAAATGTTCTAATTTAACTTGAAAAATATATACATATGGTTCCTGACTCAACTTATGATTAGTTAACTTTATAACGGTGCAAAGTGATATGCATTCTGTAGAAACCATATTTAATTTTGAATTTTGCTCTTTCCCTGGTTAGTGATATGCAGTATACAGTACCCTCTTGTGATGCTGGGCAGTGGTAGCCACAGCTCCCAGTCAGCCACATGCGACCATGAGGGTGAACAACCCATACGTTTACGGACATTCTGTGCCTAGACATCCATTCTGTTTTTTACTTTCAGAATAATATTCAAAATATTACATGAGTTAATCAAAACTTTATTGTGAAATGGTCTTTGTGTTATATGATTTTGCCTAACTGTAAGCTGATATAAGTTTTGCCTGCGTGTTCAGTCGCTTCAGTCATGTCCGACCCTTTGTGACCATATGGATGGTAGCCTGACAGGCTCCTCTGTTCATGGGATTCTCCAGGCAATAATACTAGAGTGGGTTGCCATGCCCTCCTCCAGGGGATATAAGTAACTAGGAGCATGTTTAAGGTAGGAAGGCAATGGCACCCCACTCCAGCACTCTTGCCTGGAAAACCCCATAGAGTCGGACACGACTGAGCGACTTCACTTTCACTTTTCACTTTCATGCATTGGAGAAGGAAATGGCAACCCACTCCAGTGTTCTTGCCTGGAGAATCCCAGGGACAGGGGAGCCTAGTGGGCTGCCGTCTATGGGGTCACACAGATTCGGACACGACTGAAGCAATTTAGCAGCAGCAGCAGCAGGCTAAGCTAGCTTGTTTATTGCATTAGGTGTATTAAATGCATTTTTGACTTCCAGTATTTTCGATTTATGATAGGCTTATTGGAAAGTAACTCCAGTATAAGTCAAGGAAGATCTGTATCTTTCATTTTTCATGTCATTTTATTTCATAACTCTGGATAATACTTTTTAATACATTTTACTGAATGGGGTTACCTTATAGGCAGGAGTGTTTTATTATGAAGTTCTACTAGTTTCTGATGAATAGTGCTGTTTTCAGTTGGTCCAGGAGATTTGCTACTTATTCCAAGTTCTGTTGGAAACCAGTAATACTAGAACAAAGTTCCAATATATTTCGTTTTTTGTCTTTTCTAAAGGTTAATGCTCTAGTTTCTGAAACAGTGATTTAGGAAATGTTAACTTTATGCTAATTCAAATTATTCTCCAAAAATCTGCCCTGAAATAGCCTCTTGCCTTTTTTATCCTACACCTGGAAAAGAAGAAAAGTACTAAAATTCTGATGGTGGATCTGGCAAATGGAAAGAAAGTGCATTAAACATATATTGCTAAACTGGCTAAAGGAAGGTTTTGGGTTTTTTTTTTTTTTTTTTTTTTTTTGCTAGAGCTACTTGGCATATATCTTGACTATTTCTTTTAACTGGAGAAAATTAAAATTAACCATCAGTGCACAGAGTCAACTTTTTTTGCCCTGGTATTTGTGTCATAAAAAAAAGAAACCCACTTGGAAAACAAAGAAATGTTCAAATAGGTAATATGGAACTTATGGTTTGAGTGATGAATGCATCAGTTTAGAAGTATAAAACTGAGAGAACTGATGACCCAGGGCTGGTTTGGAGTATAAATTTAAAACTTGTGTTCTTTGAAAATTCACTGAAAGGAGATAAATGGATAGTGCTCTTTTCACAAAGTTTCAGGAATCCAAAATATCAAGACGAAATATTGCCCAAGGGGAAAAGGTTAAATTTTCCAGATGCCTCAGCATTAAAATATTGGAGCAGAGAGACAAAGATTTAAACAATAATTGCTAACTACCCTTTTGTCTGCTGTTAGAAAATTTGTATTCTTCAGACATTTCCTGTTCCATCCTAAAGGCTAAACTCATTTTATTTAAGCAAAAACTAGGAATATGAATAATATTTAGTTATTTCTTTCAAAATATTGCTGCTTAGATATCCCTGCTGTATAGTGTTCTCAGAAAGCAATTAGCCTTGCAAGCAACAAAGAGTCAGTGCTTTCCAAACTGCTCTAGACCATGTCTTATTTTGAAAAACAGACAAAAAAACTAAAAAGTAAAATTGAGTGCTCTCTTATAATACTTTGAAATGTTTAATTAATATGTAAATATTGAGATTATGAACAAATAAAAGTAAATAAATTTTGAATTCATATTGTATAACTCTGCATGACCCTTCTGTTAAATCAGAAATCTGTTATATTCCCCTAGCTCTTCCTGTCTGTCCCAATCTGGTACCCCCAGAAGAGAACCACTGTGAGAATACTATTTTCCTGGCCTTGTCATTTTAGATACACAAGTCTAAGCCACAAAGATGATTTGAGTTTAGATGTCTACATATCCTAACACTAGGATAGAATGCGTGGAATGAAGAGATAGTCAAAGAGCAACTGGAGCAACTCTCTGAGATGCGTCAACACTCTGTTGACGAGCAGAGAAGTGTAGACAATATACTTAAGAAAAAGAAGACTGAGAGAAGAGACCTTTAGAAGTTGTGATTAGAGGGCGATGGTGGTTTTAAAATAAGCCCACAAATTATTTGAGCTCCTTCCTTCAAGAGGTAGAATATAATTTCTCTCTGCTTAAGTTTGGCTGGACTAAGTGATGCACTTCTAATGATAGGAATGACTAGAATAGAATAGCACCTTACCAAAGGTGCTGTGACTTCTTGAGTCACTCACTCTGAAGACTGCCAACTGCCATGTTATGAGGAGAAATCTGCAGAGTAAGGAATTCATTAAACAGCCGTGCAAGTACCACCATCCAATAACCATGCAAGTGAGCCATCATGGAAGCAAATTATCCACATCCAATTAAGCCTTCAGATGACTGTATCCCCAGCCTGACTGCAACCCCAGGACAGGTCCTGATCCAGTATCATCATCTGTGCCACTGCCAAATTCTTAAACCATAGAAACTGAGAGATAATAAATGTTTGTTGGTACAAGTCACTAAGTTTGGGAGTAAGTTATTGCAAACACTAAATAATTAATGTAAGAACAAAGAGAATAATATGATTTTTGAGAGGTGGTATGGTTGATAACGTTAACTGTGGTTCAGGGTCATGTAAAATGAGGACCGAAAAGCATCCATGGACTTTGTCAACTTGAAGGCTCATCATAGCCTTAGGTGGAGCAGTTAGATGGAAAAACGGGAATGAAGGTAAGAGACCATCCTACCTTATCTATCAAGAGGCAGATAGAAAATGTGGCTGCTGCTGCTAAGTCGCTTCAGTCGTGTCTGACCCTCTGCGACCCCACAGACGGCAGCCCACCAGGCTCCCCCGTCCCTGGGATTCTCCAGGCAAGAACACTGGAGTGGGTTGCCATTTCCTTCTCCAATGTGTGAAAGTGAAAAGTGAAAGTGAAGTCGCTCAGTCGTGTCCAACTCTTCGCAACCCCATGGACTGTAGCCTACAAGGCTCCCTGGTCCATGGGATTTTCCAGGCAAGAGTACTGGAGTGGGGTGCCATTGCCTTCTCCGGAAAATGTGGCTAGTGAGTATGAAAAAAGTGTACTTAAGAAATGTGGTTATAGAGTACAGGGGACAGTTAGGGTGGTAACTGAAGTAATGCCTGTGTTCCAGAGAGAGTTATTTAAGATGAAATATATTTATATGAATATATATTGAAGATGATATATACATATTAAATATACATGATATATATATTATTGTATATAATAATAGTGTAGAATTTGACATGTAGAGAGAATAAATATAGAGGATGAAAATATCAGGGCGGGAAATGGGGCAATGTCCCCATGAAGGGAAGGTTACAGTAAAGTGGTGGCGACACATCTCTTCACATTTTATTCATTTTTAATAAAAAGGGAGTATAAATTAAGGTTGCAGGTGGAAACAGATTTGCACGCAAAAAGTTAAGGTATGTTTATTTTATTGATTATAGTAATTCTGCAAGCTTAAACTTAAACTTAGCACTTAACTTTGAACAACGTGTTAAATGAAATGGAAACTAGGAATTTTAAAATAGTGCCATAAAGATGGAAGTTTCCCCCTCTTTTGCATACCACACCAAAATCAATTAAAAAAAAAAAAAAGTAACAGAAGGAGTCGTGTCACCATGGTGGTGGGGTAGGAGATCATGGCCTCCATCCTCCCACGAAGAACAAGAATTAGACAGTTATCCATGAATGAAATAGGTCTGCAAGACCTCAAGAGTCCACTTAAGAAACTTTAAGAACAGAATGAAGTGAAAACTCCAAGAACTGCACCAAAGAGTAGGAAGATGTGTTTTACTTTGCCTGCATTGTCCCATTCCCCAGGCTGACACTGCTCAGAGCCAAGAGGGAACTCCCTGGAGTAGGAGCGCTCTCCGACTTGGGAAAAGGAGAGTCAGATGAGCAACTAGCTGCCCTAGCCTTTCTGGACCCAGTTCACTTTCACCCCTCCCAGAGACTGCCAAAGCTGAGATGTCTAGAGATGCTTGAAGCAAGAAAGAAAGGCAGCGAGTAGCAGTTTTGGCTACCATGTAGCTTCAGTGAACTCAGTTCCCAGGCTCCCTGTCAAGGACCTCCATCACCCTTGCTGATGCTGCAGACCGACCATCCTCCCAAACCACCAGCTTTCATCACAGAGGACCTCATCACAGACTATAGCAGGCTGCTCCACAGAGGACCCCAGCAGCTTTTGCCCCCGAGGAAGCCATAGCCTCCCCAGAGCCCCTGAGGTTTCACCACTGAGGTTTTTGCCCCCAGCATTTTCATGTTTGCAGATACTACCTGTCTGAGACCTTTCTCATTCCCTCTCCCACCCCCACACTGAAGCCTGAAATCAGCGCCAGCAGCAAGTCCGGTTCTTGTGATCACACATGCAAGACAACAGCTCCCCCCATGGCATGCTTGTGCCTTGCTAGCATTTGCAGTCGTCAGTCCCTGCCAACAGTCTAGGCTCTCACAGCTGCATGGGCTTGCATCTGACCCCAACTTCTGCCATTGGCCTGCACCACACATGTGCCAGCAGCAAACTCCTGAAGCCATATATTGTACGTGGCAGGTCTGACTCCCATCACTGGCCCCCACCACAGTGTGTGCACCTGTGACTAGCTCCTATAGCCACACAAGTTCACACTGATGACTAGAGCTCCTGCAGCTGCTCATGTACTCCCAGTTGGCCCCAACCACTTCTGCTGGCCCGTCCCTTGCCACCACTTCTTTCTGCAGCTGGCCTTGCCACCAGACAAGCAGCTGCAGCCAGCCCCCACAGCCAAGCATATGCCATTGGCTCAAGCCAATAATACCACCTGCCTTGGCCTATAGCCCTGGACCTGAGTCACCCCTGGGTGCCCCAACAGCCCTTGTAGCCAGGTTCATGAAGTTCTTGAGGCTCTCAAGCAAATTCAATACAAAAAGATTCTCCTCAAGACATGTTATAATAAAACTGTCAAAAGTTGTACATGGAGAATCAGCAAGAGAAAAGAAGAAATCACTTACAAGGGAATTCCCCATAAGACCATCATGGATTTCTCAGCAGTAACCTTGCTGATCAGGAGAAACTGGGATATTATATTTAAAGTGCTGGGAAAAAATGTCAGACATGAATACTTTACTTGGCAAAGCTGTCCTTCAAAAATGAAGAAGAGAGAGACTTTACCAGAGAAACAATAGGTAAAATAATTCATCAAACCAGACCTGACTCACAGTAAATGCTGAAAGGAGTTCTTAAAACTGTAATGAAATGAGGCAAATTGGTAACTTGAAAACCAATAGAATGAAAATGTATGGTAAAGCTATGTACAGATCAAATTCAGAAAAGTCCAGTACTGTAATATGGTAGACTTAATCAGCCCTAGTATAAAAGTTAAAGGGCAAAAGTATTAAAAATGACTGTAACTACAATAAGTTTTAATGGATACACAATATAAATGTATGTAAATTTTGATATTAAAAGCATAAAGTGTAGGGGAGAGGGATTAAAAGGGTAGAAATTTTGTATGCAATTAAAATTAAGTGATCAGCTTAACATAGACTATATTTTTATAAGATGTTTTATGTAGACCTGATGATAAGCACAGAAAAAAATCCACATAGACATACAAAAAAGAGAGAGAAATCAAAGAATGTCACTATGGAAAATGATCAAATCACAAAGGAAGACAGCAAGAGAGGAAGAAAGAGAGAAACTATTAAACATCCAGAAAACAATGAAGAAGATGGCATTAGTATGTCCTTACCTATCAATAGTTAGTTGAACTGAGGATCTACTCTGCACAGTGTTGATCATAATGAATCATACTGTGGTATATACCCGAATGTTGCCAAGGGAGTAATTTTTTTTTAGTATAATTGCTTTACAAGGTTGAGTTAGTTTCTTTTGTACAATGAAATGAACCAGCTGTATGTGTACACATACCCCCTCCCTCTGGGAACTCCCTCCCACCTCCTGCCCATCCCACCCATCTGGGTCATCACAGAGCATGGCACTGAGCTCCCTGTGCTGTATACTAACTTCCCATTAGCTATCTGCTTCATAAATGGCCATGTATTTATGTCAAACCTAATCTCCCAATTCAACTCACCCTCTTCTTCCCCCACGCCCCATGTCCACACATCCATTCTCTACATCTCTACGTTCCTGCCCTGCACCTAGATTCATCTGTACCATTTTTCTAGTTTCCACATACATGGATTAATATACAAAATTTGTTTTTCTTCTTCTGACATGCTTCAATCTGTATGACAGACTCTAGGTCCATTTACATCTTTACAAATGACTCAACTCCATTCCTTTTTATGGCTGAGTAATGTTTGAGTGTATGTAGTACCTCATCTTTATCCATTCATCTGTCGATGGACACTTAAGTTGCTTCCATGTCCTGGCTGTAGATCTTAAATGTTCTCACTACAAAAAGGAAATGGTTATGATATGATGGGATGAAGGTATTAGTTAATGCTATGGTGGTAATCATTTTGCAATATATAAGTGATTCAGAGCAATACATTGTACACTTCAAACTTATACAATATTGTATGTGAACTACATCTCAATAAAACTTGGGGAAAAGGTGATAAAAAAGGCAAAAATAAAACTCATGTTCTGATAAAACATAGAGATATTTATAGCCTCAAATTATAAGTTATGAAGAAATGACCATTTTTTGCCGAAGTTGGAAAGGCCAATAGAAATTTGCTAAGATCTTATAATTGATTGAATTTGTTGTTGTTGTTGTTGTTGTTGCTATTGTTGAATTGCCAAGTCATGTCAGATTCTCTGTGACCCCATGAATTGTAGCATGCCGGGCTTGTGTGTCTATGGGATTTCCCAGGCAAGCATGATGGAGTGGGTTGCCATTTCCTGCTCCAGGGGATCTTCCCAAGCCAGGGATCGAACCTCTGTCTCCTGCATTGGCAGATGGACTCTTTACTGTTGTGCCACCAGGGAAACCCCTCAGAAGCTGTGAAAGTGACCTTATTCGAAAAAAGTGCTTTTAAAGATACAATTAGATCTCAAGATCCTGGTTTAAGGTTGGTTCTAAATCTAAAGATGGTTGTCCATTTAAAAGGAGGGGAGAAGATAAAGGGGAGAAGATCATGTGAAGGCCCATATGAAAATCTAGGCTAAGACTGAGGTTATTCTGCCCTATGCCAAGGAATACCAGGGGCCACTGGAACCTGGGAGAGGCAAGGAAATGTTCTCCTCAAGAACTTTCAGAGGAAGCATCGCCCTGCTGCCATCCTGATTCCAGACTTCAGGCCTACATTATACATGATAATTTATTTCTATTGTTTTGAGCCACCAGTTTGTAGTAATTTGATACCCCTATGAAACTAATGCACATCTCCTTGCTTTTAAAATTCAGAAAAAGAAGGCAGGACACATTTACCAAATAAGGGCCCACTCTGTGAACAGTTCATCAGTCAAAAAATTGTTTAGAAACCTAGTCAAACAGTGGGACATTAGAGGAACTGTTTTATATTAAAGCCTCATGATGCAAAGAGAACAAGCCTTAAAGAGGAGTCATACACACACGCTATAATTGCAAGGAAGAATTCTCAAGTTTAGCAAAGTGACCACCTTTATAAAAACAAAAAACATAGAGTATAGTGCAAAAAGCTCAGGCACTTATGGTGAGAATTCAGAAGGAATAAAATACGAACAGGCAAAGCACAGGAAGAAAGGCTACAGAAGAACAAACATAGACCCACACATGTTCAAAACCATCAAAAAAAAAAAAAAGAGAGAGAGAATAATGAATGGTAGGAAAGACAGGCAAGTGGTATTTTATTTTGCAAAATTAGTGGCCCCAAAGAAAATGATTACTAAAAAAAGAAAACAATAAAATTATCCTAAGATAAAACAAAACTTTCCAAAATAAAATAGTATAAACTTGCTAAAAATTAAAGATGTGAATCTATAGATTTAAGAACCAAAAAAGCACCTATTATAAGAAAAGCTAACACAGAACAATCAATACATGAATATTGTGATACAGACTGGTAGATTTTACTATACTTTAAACAAATAGAAGGAAAAACAGTTTAGGAATCTAAGCAAAGTAAGTCAAGACATCTGTAAGGGAATAAAATTACTCTGGTTTCCCTCTTCCTTGTTGCATCATTTAACCCTAGAAACAGGAAAGCATATCTATAAAGCCTTCAAAGTAGGAATGGGCAATATAAATAATCTATGTGGATTAAGTATCAAGGCAACCTAGACAAAAGAGCTGACAGTGGACATTAATTTATGTGAACAACTAGGATAAAGACAGATGTGAAAATAAGACTAATAATGAAAATACTATATGCTCTGAGAGTGTAGAAATGGTGTACTGGAAGGAAAATAGTGGGAACTGTGGTAAATGGGATGATTGTCTAATCTTTTATGAACACAAGTTGAATGAGCCATTTAATGATATAGACAAAGCTGTAAGTGTTACAAGTTTTACACAAAGTTACAAGTGTTACAAAGTTACAAGTTTACACATACTTTAACATATAAGGCTAAATAAACAACAAAATAGGAAAAGAGAGAATGAAAGGAAGAGAAAGGAAGTAAAAACATTGAATTATGCTCTTGCCCACAGCAAGAAATTCATAGACATTGTCAAAGAAAAAGAGTTTAATTTTTTTATATAAAGCTATAGTCATAAATGTATAAAAAATAAAAAGAAGATAAAAGAAAACTAATTAATACCATAATTATTAAAAAAAAAAAAAACATTAAATAGGTTAACCTAAACATAGAATTTGAAGAGACAAGGAAAACACATGTCAAACCACTACATAGAAATGCACTATCTACCTATTATTTACTAAAATAATAAAATTCTCAGGTTGGACCTCAAAGCACAATCTGGTATAATAAAACATTCTTAGCACAAAGATATTTATATTAACTAGAAATTAATAAATGGGCAAAGGCAAACCAGGCAATTATGCACCCCAAAAAAAAGTTTTCGGAGAAGGCAATGGCGCCCCACTCCAGTACTCTTGCCTGGAAAATCCCATGGACGGAGGGCCCGGTGGGCTGTAGTCCATGGGGTCGCTAAGAGTTGGACACGACTGAGCGACTTCACTTTCACTTTTCACTTTCATGCATTGGAGAAGGAAATGGCAACCCACTCCAGTGTTCTTGCCTGGAGAATCCCAGGGACGGGGAATACTCGTGGGCTGCCGTCTATGGGGTCGCACAGAGTCAGACATGACTGAAGCGACTTAGCAGCAGCAGCAGCAGCAGCAGCAGCAAAAAAAGTTTTAACATTAATGGAGTTAAATCTATAGAAAAAACAGAATAGAAACACATAGTAGGTATAAATTTGTATTTAATTCTCAATAATATGAACATTGTATATTAACATATTCTATATTAAACATACATGTAAATATGTATGTGCATTTGTGAAAGATGAGAGAATACACTTTCTTTTCAAATTCTGAACTAAAATTCACAAACTGACCTTATATTGGGCCCTAAACAACTGCATAATAAATTCCAGAGTCAAAATAATACAACTTTAAAGCAATAAAGTAAAAATAGCATGAGTGATCTTTCTACAACATAAATTTTGTCTTATATGTCTCTTACGTAAAGCAGTAAATCAAACTAAAATTGGAAATGAGATAGAAAATTATGTCAATTACAGTATGTATATGTCTAAGTAGTCATGTATGGATGTGAGAGTTGGACTGTGAAGAAAGCTGAGCGTCAAAGAATTGATGCTTTTGAACTGCGGTGTTGGAGAAGACTCTTGAGAGTCCCTTGGACTGCAAGGAGATCCAACAAGTCCATTCTGAAGGAGATCAGCCCTGGGATTTCTTTGGAAGGAATTATGGTAAAGCTGAAACTCCAGTACTTTGGCCACCTCGTGTGAAGAGTTGACTCTTCGCACGACTCTGGAAAAGACTCTGATGCTGGGAGGAATTGGGGGCAGGAGGAGAAGGGGACGGCAGAGGATGAGATGGCTGGATGGCATCACCGACTCGATGGACATGAGTTTGAGTGAACTCTGGGAGTTGGTGATGGACAGGGAGGCCTGGCGTGCTGCGATTCATGGGATCGCAGAGTCGGACACGACTGAGCGAATGAACTGAACTGAGCTGAGCTGAAACCTAGGAAAAACACAATGAAAATAGAAGAAAAGTAATATATATCAAAAGCAGTGTGCATTCAATTTTTAAATGTCTGAAAAAAGATAAATGTAAGAAAAGAGTGAATAATAAAGAGAAAAGCAAAAATGTTGGAACCAATAAATAGGGCCTATTGTCCTTTTTGCTGTGAATAAAATTGATTGCATGAATAAAGAGAAAAGTTATTTTTATCAATGGCAATAAAGAAAGAATGACAAACATCATAGAAATTAGTAGAATTCTAAACACCCAATCATTTAAAATTTTTGCTTTTAGTTTGAGAACATGGATGCTTTCCTTGAAAAATATAAAGCACTAAAACTGACCCCACAAAGTGGGGCTGGGAAACCACACACATGATTTACCATTCAAAAGATAAAGTATCTAATAGCTATTGCCCAGATGGTTTCACTAGGGAATTCTTAAAAAAACTTCAAGTAATGGATAACTGCAATTATATTTCAACTGTTCAAGGCATAGAAAAAAACTTTCTACCTCTTTTAAAATTATCATACATCACATTGATACCAAAATCTGACTGAAGGTATGCACATACAAAAACCCACAGAACTTTTAAATTTATTAATATAAAAGCATTTAAAAATTACCTAGCAGAAACCAGCTGCTTATTTAATAAATAATAGAACAAATGCAGTTTATTCCTGAAATGTTAATGTAGTTAAATATTAGAGTAGCTGTAAATTTAAATCAACATAATTGGCAAGTCAAAAGAGACATATACATCTAGCTATAAAGATATTATTTTAATTAAATTGACTACCTAATTCTTTGTTTTAAAAATGATAATAAAGGTAGTTTCTATATGATCCTGTATATTTATGTAAAAATAGCTTGCATATGCAAATTGAGAAAAAATTAGATACATTCTCTTTGAAACCAATAATGAAACAAAATTTGCTATCAACATTTTGATTATAAAATTTTCCAGAGGCATTAGGCAATAATATTGAGGAATGCATTGGGTAATAAATTTAGAAACAAAATTTGGAATGCAGAATTTTAAATTATTACTATTTCAGAATAATATATATTTTTTTCCTTACAAAATCTAGAAGGACCAATTAGAAGACTATCATAAAGAATAAGACAAAGCAGTTGCAGGGCTCGGCACAAAACTGATTCATAGAGAATAAATGGGTTTCTCATATGGGCGATAAAAAGGTATGAAAATAAGACACCAAAAGATAAAATCAAAACAAGAAACATGTACAGGTTTTATGTAGAAAACTGTTTATGCCACTGAGAGACACAGAGGAAGACTTTAGCATAAGAAAAGACATTCTCAGAAAAGAAAATGCAACATCATAAGAATGTCGATTCTCCTTCAAATTAACTTGTAAATTTAAATGTGATCTTAGTAAAAATACCAACAGTATATATTTGCAAACTAGACAAATTGGTGCCAGTGTAAAACTAACAATAAAATAAGAATGTCCTAAAAATAGAGATACAAAAGGAGATAGAATTATGATTCTCTGTCCTTATCATTTTAAACTTGTCATAATTAAAACAACATGATATGGAACAGAAAGCCAATTCAATGTGCTTTAAGCATTACAAGGATGATATTTTTACATTATTATTAGTTTATTTTTTTAACTTGAATCTAATCAATTGGCCAACATTATATAATTAATTTTTATGTTTTCAGTCAAAAAATTTTTAAAAAGCACAGTTAAGAGTTTTATTAAAACATTATACATGCTAAAGGAGAACATTTATCAAGAGTAGATTTTTGCCTACACTAGAGTTAAATAAAATGAGAAAAGTGTGAAGAGTCAAGGAAAGATGTGATTAAATCAAATTTTCTCATGATATTCAGGATATAATATCCTGAAAAGCTTTTAACTTTTTGTGGGCATGTTAGGAAAAAAAGGAAAATTGAAAAACGCTTAAAATAAAAACTAATTTCTTTCAGAAGAGTTGATCAATCCTGGAGTAAAATGGATTTTTCCGAATCACATTTTAAACCACCATCAAAACAATGAGTAATTAATGAGTACTTTTGAATGTGGATATTTTCATTGAAACTGAGAATTAAATACCAATGGAAAATTTTCATGCCAAATGAGAAGAAACAATCCCTTCACATTAAAAGAAATTATGGAGTTGAGAGATTCTTTCTGTGGAAAGTCAGTTCAGTTCAGTTCGTTTCAGTTGCTCACTCGTGTCCAACTCTTTGCAACCCTATGAACTGCAGCACACCAGGCCTCCCTGTCCATCACCAACTTCCGGAGTTTACCCAAACTTATGTCCATTGAGTCAGTGATGCCATTCAACCATCTCATCCTCTGTCATCCATTTCTCCTCCCACCCTCAATCTTTCCCAGCATCAAGGTCTTTTCAAAAGAGTCAGCTCTTTGCATCAGATGGCCAAAGTGTTGGAGTTTCAGCTTCAGCATCAGTCCCTCCAATGAACACCCAGGACTGCTCTCCTTTAGGATGGACTGGTTGGATCTCCTTGCAGTCCAAGGGACTCTCAAGAGTCTTCTCCAACATCACAGTTCAAAACCATCAATTCTTCAGCTCTCAGCTTTCTTTATAGTCCAACTCTCACATCCATACATGACTACTGGAAAAACCATAGCCTTGACTACATGGACCTTTGTTGACAAACTAATGTCTCTGCTTTTGAATATGTTGTCTAGGTTGGTCATAACTTTCCTTCCAAGGAGTAAGAGTCTTTTAATTTCATGGCTGCAGTCACCATCTGCAGTGATTTTGGAGCCCCAAAATATAAAGTCAGCTACTGTTTCCACTGTTTCCCCATTTATTTCCCATGAAGTGATGGGACTGTATGCCATGATCTTCATTTTCTGAATGTTGAGTTTTAAGCCAACTTTTTCACTCTCCTCTTTCACTTTCATCCAGAGGCTCTTTAGTTCTTCTTCACTTTCTGCCATAAGGGTGGTGTCATCTGCATATCTGAGGTTATTGATATTTCTCCCATCAATCTTGATTCCAGCTTGTGACTCATCCAGCCCAGTATTTCTCATGATGTACTCTTCATATAAGTTAAATAAGTAGGGTGACAATATACAACCTTGACGAACTCCTTTTTCTCTTTGGAACCAGTCTGTTGTTCCATATCCAGTTCTAACTGTTGCTTCCTGACCTGCATATAGGTTTCTCAAGAGGCAAGCCAGGTGGTCTGGTATTCCCATCTCTTTCAGAATTTTCCACAGATTATTGTGATCCACACAGTCAAAGGCATTGGCATAGTCAATAAAGCAGTAGTTAGATGTTTTTATCTATCAATAACATCAAAACATCAATAAATAGATGTTTTTCTGGACCTCTCTTGCTTTTTCAATGATCCAGCGGATGTTGGCAATTTGATCTCTGGTTCCTCTGCATTTTCTAAAACCAGCTTGAACATCTGGAAGTTCACAGTTCACATATTGCTGAAGCCTGGCTTAGAAAATTTTGAGCATTACTTTATTAACGTGTGAGATGAGTGCAACTGTGCAGTAGTTTGAGCATTCTTTGGCATTGCCTTTCTTTGGGGTTGGAATGAAAACTGACCTTTTCCAGTGCTGTGGCCACTGCTGAGTTTTCCAAATTTGCTGGCATATTGACTGTAGCACTTTCACAGCATCATCTTTCAGGATTTGGAATAGCTCAACTGGAATTCCATCACCTCCACGAACTTTCTTCATAGTGATGCTTCCTAAGGCCCACTTGACTTCACATTCCAGGATGTCTGGCTCTAGGTGAGTGATCACACCATTGTGATTATCTGGGTCATGAAAATCTTTTTTGTACAGTTCTGTGTATTCTTGCCACCTCTTCTTAATATCTTTTGCTTCTGTTAGGTCCTTACCATTTCTGTTCTTTATCAAGACCATCTTTGCATGAAATGTTCCCTTGGTATCTCTAATTTTATTGAAGAGATCTCTAGTCTTTCCCATTCTGTTGTTTTCCTCTATTTCTTTGCATTGATTGCTGAGGAAGGCTTTCTTATCTCTCCTTGCTTATCTCTGGAACTCTGCATTCAAATGGGTATATCTTTCCTTTTCTCCTATGCCTTTCCAGTCTCTTCTTTTCTCAGCTTTTGGAAGGCGTCCTCGGATAGTCTGTAAAGCACTTGCTTTGTGTGTTTCTTCATCTGGGACATTAATATCTGGCCTGTCTTTGCTTTTATCAAAATGAAAGCATTATAATAAAAATGAGGGATATGGCGGAGGAGATTATTCTTTTGTTTTCTTGGCTATTTCTTTATTTGCTGGTTTTCATAAAAGAGATAACAATGTGAATCACAAACCTTCAACGGTGACTCACTCAATGAGAAAGTTTTTGCAAACTCTTCCCAGTTGTGAATAGCATATTGTTAATTTCATGTGCACTGCCTAATACTCTTTGGGCAGTTTGGATACCTAAGGTTTGGTGTGTAAGTTCTAAACTGACACGTCATCATCAATACTAGGAACAATTAGTACATACTTTTGATTATGAATATTTTCATTTTGACAGATTTTTCTGCCTGTTTGTTTATAATTTTAGAGCAACAGTCTTATTGCTACTCGGACTTTTCATGTGATAGCTTTGGGTAACTCTCAGATTTCTCCTATAGCTGATGTGACATATTCTAAAAGGACTCTCAGAAAATTTAGTGAGAATTCTGTTACATACATGATGTATGTTACACTACACACACAGGCTTCCCTGATAGCTCAATTGGTAAAGAATCTACCTGCAATGCAGGAGACCCCCAGTAGATTCCTGGGTTGGGAAGATCTGCTGGAGAAGGGATAGGCTACTCATTCTAGTATTCTAGGGCTTCCCTTGTGGCTTAGCTGGTAAAAATCCACCCACAAAGAGGGTGACCTGGGTTCAATCCCTGGGTTGGGAAGATCCCCTGGAGAAGGGAAAGGCTACCCACTCCAAGATTTTGGCCTAGAGAATTCCATGGACTGTATTGTCCATGAGGTCACAAAGAGTCAGACGTGAATGAGTGACTTTCACTAAACACACACACACACACACACACACACACACACACACACACACACACACACATACAGGCTGTATGTCCAGGCCACCCAAGAGGGCTATTCTCTTGCTCTCTGTATATCTTTTGACCAGCACCTGCTTCAACCTAATCACAGGACTGACTTTCTTACATACATGCTCCGGCCCCAGCCAGTGTTTTTTCTAACTATTAGATTAGAACATCTCCACCTGATAGCTTACTAGATGATAGACCGACAAAGGTCTGTCTAGTCAAAGTTATGATTTTTCCAGTAGTCATGTATGGATGTAAGAGTTGCACTATAAAGAAAGCTAAGTGCTGATGAATTGATACTTTTGAACTGTGTTGTTGGAGATGACTGTTGAAGGTTCCTTGAACTGCAAGTAGATGAAACCAGTCCATCTAAAGGAAATTAGCCCTGAATATTCTTTGGAAGGACTGATGCTGAAGCTGAAACTCCAATACTTTGGCCACCTGATGCAAAGAACTGACTCCTTGGAAAAGACCCTAATGGGAGAAAAGATTGAAGACAGGAGGAGAAGGGACGACAGATGATGAGATGGTTGGTTGGCATAACCAACTCAATAGACATGAGTTTGAGCAAGCTCTGGGAGTTGGTGATGGACAAGGAAGCCTGGTATGCAGAAGTCCATGGAGTTGCAAAGAATCAGACAGGAGTGAGTGACTGAACTGAACTGAACTGAACCTGATAGCTTACTAGATGGGCAGTGAGGGATGTGCTCCTCTGCTAGTTCCCCTGGTAACTGATGAGCCAACATGATGTCAATTCTCCCTATAATTGGTAACCTCCCTCTCTTTCCAGAGTGAAGACTGCTGCCATGTCCTGCCTGCTGACAACAGCACACACTGCGGTGTCAGTCCAGGACCTTGCTCAAACACGTAAGCCCTCCCATCCATTAAACCATTGATGTCTCTGTCACCAGCTCTGGGCTGTTTCTCTGGTCTTGAGGATGGGGAAATATAGGGCTTGGAGGGCTCTGCAGTGCAGCCCAACAATTGGCGGAGCAGCTGGGAGATAGAAGAAACTCTTTTGAGACCCATGGTGTCAGAAAATAAGGATTGGAAATGGATGGTTGTGGGGGATGTCCACTAGCATGTGGGGCCTGAAAGTTGTGGGGATAATCCTGGGGTGGCCATTCATGAAGATGGAGGGTTGCAGGGGAAGCTCCAGGGTCCCATCCACCATGTGGGGCCCTGTGGTGCCTGTCTTGATAAATGGGGGCTTCAGGAGTACAGAGAACTCATAGACATCCCTAAGGCTTTTGCAGAGATATTAGCTGCCATTACATGGAGAAAAAAGAAGTGGCCTCAGCTGTGGGCTGGCCTTTGCTTTTTATATCAAGAAAGGCCACAGAAGCTGAATGTGAGTGAATGTCTATTACTGTTATTTGCTTAAGCTGAACTGGCAATTTGAAAACTGAAAAAGAATCCCTGAAGATGTCCTCTTTTGACAATCTAAGACTGGATTTTGCATATGCCTTTAGAGGAAGTCAGCTTTAAGGAAGGAATTGGTATTTCTCTTTCTGTGCCTTTGAGAAGTAAATGATCTACCTGGGCTTTCAGGAACTTGAATCATTTGTGTCTCTAAAAGTGAAAGGGAAAAAAAGAAAAGACTTTTAAAAACTCTGTAGGAATAATTTGGGGTATGTCTATCTAAAATAATCTCTCCAGATTTTGGTAGCTTGAAACTAAACTAAGTTAAATGAAGAGAATCGTTGATTATTTGAGTCATTCTGTTAGGTAGTTAGTATAGGAAAAAGAATCAGGCCAAGGATCAGGCCAATGAAAACTGTTAGCACAGGTCAGGTATTTAGCAGATTTTCCGGCAGTTTATGAAGGGGATTCCTTGGCACGTGTTTCTCACTGCTTTTTCCTCCTGTCCTTCAGCTCTCTCTCCCAGGACTTGAGCCCAGCCAAAACCCATAGTGCCTGGCTTCAGGACCTAATGAAGCTCAGGCTCTGATGTCTCATTGTAAAAATTCAGTTCGAGACACAGCTATAGGAAAGAGGTGGATTTGTTCTGATATAGAGAGAAGCACACTCTGCAGGGTGTGGGCCATTGCAAAGGGCAAGTGCCTGGGCCATGGAATGTGATGGGGCTAGTTTTTTTTTTTTTTTTTTTTCCCAGATAGGTGAATTCATATGCTAATGAGTTGAGAGGATCATCCCAACCATTGGGGAACCACCCACACCTCTGTCTTTTGACAGGTCCTTGCCACCTGAGTGTGTCATTTAGCTTGCAGATTGGGGATCAAGGTTTAGTTGTGTCAGGCAAGTGTAATCTCCTTGGTTCTGTCTCATCTCAACAAAAATTTGAAGCGACAGACATTAAAGCCCTCAGCGCGTTGCAGCTCTTGGACAGACCGTGTTATAGCTCTCGGGTTCAGTGTTACAGCTCTGTGTTACAGCTCGGTTTTATTTAGAAAATAGCAGGAAAATACATCATCGAGGCGTGAGGGCATGCCGACCCAAAGACGCGAAGAAGAGAGAGAGAGAATGAACGCGCCTGTGTGTGGGAGACAGAGACCTGGCCCTTTGGCTCCTCTTTTTATATGTTTTTTCCTCCCCCATGGGCCTGCCCTATGTAAATTGGGCTAGCCAGGAGTGCTATTTGTTCTACCTGAGGTCCTCACTCCGGTCTTCGGACCTTACTTTGTTCTATTTTCATGGGCTTTTCCCTTCCTTGTCTTTTAGCCACCACCATTCTGGACTCCTTTTCCCTATTCTAACTCCCTAACATTCCCCACTCAAAGAGATGAGGGTCCCAATTCTTCGGGAATAAGGGCTTCGAGGTCTCTCTGGCTACTTCCTGCTGACCTGGGGCTGGAGGGGCATTGGGCCTCCCCTCTTGCCAGTCTCAAGCCTCAGAGTCCTTATAGCGGTGTCCATCTAAGGGTGAGTGATATTTTCTGTGGTCAGCTGTAGTTTTATATATCCTTATTGAACTGACAACGCATGTCGTAGCTTGTTGTCCTGGTGGCAGAGGTTTAGCCTCTATGGTCTCAAAATTGGAGACTAATGTATATCCAGCTCTTCTGTTTCCATGAAAGATAAAGCTGCTTCCATCAGTGTACCAGATTTCCTCAGGATTGGTCAGAGGATCTTCCAACAATCCCTCTCGGGGTTTTCCCCAGTGGTCCAAGGCAAGAGTGAAAGGGGAGAAAGCCCTCAGGGGTAGGCAGGAGGGTGGCTGGGTTAAAATCTCACAAGGGGATATAGTGAGGCCTGAATTTTCCATCAGCACTACTTGATATCTGAGGATTCTTTGATCAGACATCCATAATGGCTTCTCCCATTTAGGAGGTTTTTCACTTGGTGGCTGGTAAAAATAGTTAGTTTGCCCCCAAAGGAGAGTTTTAAAGCATCTTCTATCAGGATTGCAATAGTTGCAAGATTTTGAAGGCAGTGGGGCCAGCCTTGGGCAGTTGGGTTGAGCCTCTTGGATAAGTAAGCTACGGGCTGGGGCTCAGATCCCAATCTTTGAGTTAACACTCCCACAGCTATTCCCTCTCTTTCGTGGACATAAAGTTGGAATGCTTTTTCTGGGTCTGGCAATCTCAAGGCAGATGCCTGAGGTAAGCCTTATTTTAGTGTAGCCTCTGCCTTCTTTTGAGGAGTTCCCCACATCAGTGGGATTGAATCATCATGTCCCTTTAAGATGGGCAATTAGACCATAGTTGGTTATCCAGATTCTACAAAACTGGGTTAGCCCCAGGAAATCTCGCAATTGTTTTAGAGTCATGGGGGAGGGCAACTGGAGGATTCCTTGTACATGATCAGAGGACAGCCTCCTAGCCCCGTGTGTAATCTGAACTCCCAGGTAAGTGACCTTTGTCTTGACCATCTGTGCCTTAGCATGGGAGACTTTATATCCCCTCTCTGCAAAAAAGTTTAGAACCTGAATTGTATATTGTTGAGCATTTTTCTCATCTGGAGAGCAGATTAGTAGGTCATCTGTGTATTGTAATATTTTTCCATTAGGTCCCAGGTCCAGATCTAGGAGATCCCTGCTAAGGGCCTGTCCAAACAGGTGGGGCTATCTCTGAACCCCTGAGGTAATACTGTCCAAGTCATCTGTTGGTGTTTTTCTCCTGGGGCCTCCCACTCAAAGGCAAAAAGGTATTGGGATTCTTTAGCGAGTGGTATTCAAAAAAAAAAAAATGCATCTTTGAGATCTAAGACTGTAAACCACTTGGCCCTGGGTGGGATTTCTCCCAAGATTACATACGGATTGGGTACTGTGGGAAGGATGGGGACTACAGCTTCATTTAAGATCCAGAGAACTTGAACCATTCGCCAGATTCCATCCTTTTTCTCTACTGAAAGGATCTGGGTGTTACAGGGTGAATTGGTGGGGACCAATAGCCCGCAAGCAAGGAATTTATTTATTAAAGGCTGTAGTCCCCCCCGAGCCTCTTTTCTGAGGGGATATTGTTTCCCGTTGGGAAACCGAGTGGGATCTCAGAGGACAATGACGATCGGTTCAGCTTGGTGGGCTTGTCCAGGAGTCCCCTGGTTGCACACCTGGTGGTTAATTTTGTCCTCCCAGAGTTTTTGGCCCCTCTCTGTTGGAGAGGGTGTAATGGGTTCTTTAGTAGTAACCAGAAGCTGTAGGGCTCTAGGGGCTGAAAAGCTTCCCATCACAAGGGTGGCCCCCAATTTAGTGAGTATATCTCTTCCCAGTAAGGGAGTAGGACACTCAGGGACCACCAGAAACATGTAGGGGGAATGTTGGATAGGTAGCATAGGAAAAAGGAGTCCAGAATGGTGGTGGCTAAAAGACAAGGAAGGGAAAAGCCCACAAAAATAGAACAAAGGAGGGTATAAGGACCAGAGTGAGGACCCCAGATAAAACAAACAGTACTCCTGACCAGCCCAATTTACATAGGGCAGACCCAGGGGGAGGGGAAAAAAACATAAAAAGAGGAGCTAAAGGGCTGGGGGTCTCTCTTCTCTCTCTCTCTCTTCTCTTCGCGTCTTTTGGGTTGGCATGCCCTCATGCCTCAAGGATGTATTTCCCTGCTATTTTCTAAATAAAACTGAGCTGTAACACAGAGCAGTAACACTGGTCCATCTGAGAGCCATAACACTGGTTGTCCAAGGGCTGTAACGCTGGTCTGACAATTCAAATTTTTCTTGTGATAAGACAGAACCAAGGAAATTAAACACTTTCCCGACAATTCCAAGTAGGATAAAATATTGGAACATTAATTGCTGGGTGGGTCTGAGTTTACCTAACTTTGCCTTTTTAGGAGAGGAAGGCTAAAGCATAAGTTTTCCAAACTGGAAATTCTGATATGACAAAGAGTTCACAATCACTTGCTTCTTGGTTTTTGCCATAGATTAAGGTTTTTAATGGTTAAGATTAAAACTGACCATAATTCTAGTTATTGTCATCATTTCTTTATTGATTACCTTGTAACCAGGTGTTTAAATGTGGCTTTTAAAGTCATTTGTTATTTATAGCCAGTTATTGTTATACTCTGATGCTTTTGGAAAAGTTCTTCATCTTTAAGAATAGCCATAGAAAGGGTTTTTTATAAGTTCAGGTTCCTGATGAATTTCATATTCTACTGTTGAACTGGATAAGAAATTAAAGACACGTAAGGGGAAACCTGATGAGTGTACAATAAGTTAACAAAGGATTGGTTATTGAGTGAACTGATGAATATGGTATAATTTTTATGGTTTTTGTCTAGATTATTACCAATTTTGATCTGTGTTTTCAAGATATATGGAAGCCCTTCCCCTCTAGTTAGTTATGATGTACAGCAATTTGGCAATTCTACACCTGTGGGTATAACTGAAACGTTTTTCTTTTCTCTTGCCCACTTCTTCCAGAATTGGAGACTCTGAGTTCTGAGCAGTCTTATGAGGTGAATGGGAAAGGGTGTCTCCTGGCCAGTGCAGGAGTTTCAATATTTTGGGGACCTCTAGAAGAGAGAAATCCACTGAGGTGAAGCCTGATGGCAGGCCTTTGGCATGGCATTCCTGTCCTTGAGAGGAGTTTAGTCTGAGGTTGCACCACTGCCAGTTTGGAGGATACTATGCGGTTAATTAACCAGAGTATTTTACAAACAAAAATAACTTATTTTTCAAATTGTTTTGATTTGGCTTTGTTTGGGGAAGATGAGGGTAATTTTAAAGAGAAAAATAGTTGATTCAGTGGATATTAAATTCTAGTTCTGCTAATTGAGAATTAGCAGAATTTGTTCTGCTAATTGTATTTATGAATGTTTTTGTGTTAGCCATACTTTTTCCCCGATGTTCAGGATGGAAAGAAAATTATCTAGTGAGGTTGTCACAGAGTATAATTACTCATGATATATCACTGCTTGCTTTAACTCTGCCACTGAAAGGACATGTACAATGTTTGTGTAACAGTTTGATATGATAAAATGTGATAATATATTATTATAAGCGATAAAATGTATAGCCTGTAATGTTTTTCTCATTAACATTCCTCTGTGCTTCCTCACAGTATCTGATCAGTGTTCCCCCAGTGTAGATAACTAGCCAAATATTAATACAAAGGAGGCATAGAATCAAGGGACATGATCTAGACACAGGGCAGGCAACATTCACCCTGGTTTCAAGGGATGTATACTTTGGTGTTTTGAAAGATTTGTAATCAAAAGGGGAAATGATGGAAAAATCTTCATGTATGGAGGTATGGGGAAGTCATTCTGGTTTATATATGGTTTAACTTAAACTTTACTGAGCAGAGTGGCCTGTAATGTGTTCTATCAAACATGCCTTGTACACCTACTTTGGCCATTGAGGAGGGGAATACATTTGAAAGTCAAAATGGAGTAGCTGTGGTTCAGACATTCAAGATTAAAACTAGGTGGTCATTATAGATGTGATTTCAGACACATTCCTATCTTACTAAAACCTTGAGTTTTCTGAGCTCTTTTGTAGACCAGGACAAAACCCACAGATGGGTATGGTATTATCTCAGAATGTGGTTACTGCTAGTATTTTGCTGATTGCCATCATCTCCTCTGCATTGTTGTTAGATGTCTTGCACTTTATCCTTAGGCTGAGTGGAGGAAATCTGTTTGAGGACTGGGAAGCAACCATGGCCTCACTGCAAAATGAGTCTAATTGCTGGGTCTACAGTGAGATACTGTAGTTATCCTCCTCTGGATGTCCATGAAAAGTCAGCCTGGTTAATGTGACTACGTGGGAACAGCTGACCATGAGAAGATTCTCTCCATCTTCCACTTGCACACGACAGTACATCAGATGGACCCTCATCAGTACACATTACTATACAACTGACTGCTCATGAATACCCCTGAACTCTGCTGTGTTGAGTGGAATAAGGTGACTTCTGGACACACAAGTCCAAGTAGTGAGTTAATTGTTTCTTGTTTGGAGAGACCTAATGGGTACACTCCTAATGGCGCTCAATATAGCATAGGGTAAAGACCTGTCAGAGAAGGCAATGGCACCCCACTCCAGTACTCTTGCCTGGGAAATCCCATGGACTGAGGAGCCTGGTAAGCTACAGTCCATGGGGTCGCAAAGAGTCAGACATGACTGAACAACTTCACTTTCACTTTTCACTTTCATGCACTGGAGAAGGAAATGGCAACCCACTCCAGTGTTCTTGCCTGGAGAATCCCAGGGACGGGAGCCTAGTGGGCTGCTGTCTATGGGGTTGCACAGAGTAGGACATGACTGACGTGACTTAGCAGCAGCAGCAGAGACTGTACTTGTGACTTCTGACTCCTGGCTAGGCCAACAGAATGTTTCCTTCCTGTGAGGGTGGCTCTGGGTTTGTAAAAAACAGAGGTGGCCTTACCTTCGTTACATAATTGGATAAAATGCTACCATCATTGACTCCATCTCCACTGACCTGGTAAACACTTGGCTTCAAAATTTGCCCTCATCCTGATAGATGACATACTTGATGTCTTTCTCTTCGTACTCTTTGGCTGCTACTGGCTGTATTGTATTTGTGGTATCTGATTGCAGTGCCCCTCTACATACCTCAGCCCAGGAATATTGCTGAAAAGGTGCAGACCAAGATTATAAGGGTCTTACAGGGTGTGTAAATGTGGAGTGTATGATCAGGCCACCTAAGATGGCCATTCTTTTGCTCTCTGTACATCCTCAGTTTCAGGACCTTGCTTCAGATGCTTAAGCTCCCCCATCCATTAAACTATTCTTTGGTCTTAAAGCTGGGCAAGTACGATGGGGGTACAGCCCAATATAAGTACAATCACAATATATTTGCAAGGGGAGAGGGTGTATATTTACTCTCACATAATGTTGCTATCTTGACAATGCACACAGATTGCTCTCCTATGTCACAATTTATTTTTCTGTTAAAACTAAATAAAATCATAAGTTATTTTCCCTATGTATGGAAAGCTCATTAACTGAAATTTGGTCTTCAGCATTCATGGTGGTTTCTTCAGTGCTTCTCTTGTCACACCCGATGGTGTAAAATGAAAATGATTAGATACCATTAGCTGTTATCTTCTCTAAGAAACCTAAAGTTGTAACAGGAAGACAAGTAGCTAGGTCATAGAACTGAGTCACTTCTAATGCTGTATGGTCTAGAATATCCTGCTGAGGACTTTCTCTGAACTAACTTCCTGTTGAATTAGAGAAGATTTGATTTGATTCAGTGAGAAGTCTTCATATTCTTCTCCATTTTTGCTTTCCAGCATCATTGAATTGTGATTTTTCTCATTTTATTGAGATATAATTTACAAATATTAAAATGCACAGATGTTAAGTGTAGTTCAGTGATGTTAAGTGTAAGTTTGGTGAATTTTGACAATTGTAATGGACCACCCCCAATCCAGATAAAGAACATTTCTTTACCATAAAGGATTCTATCTCTCTACTTTGCATGCAGTCTCCACCCTCATCTCTCCCTACCCTAGAAAGCACTTTCTTGATATCTATCAGGATTTGGGAAAAATAGTCATATTTATTTTATAAAATGGGTTGATTCTGATAACAGTATCTACCAGTCTTC
Organism: Bos indicus; assembly: GCF_029378745.1. NCBI lineage: Eukaryota > Metazoa > Chordata > Mammalia > Artiodactyla > Bovidae > Bos > Bos indicus. The sequence goes on along the minus strand of NC_091776.1, from coordinate 20,457,055 downwards.
CCATCACCACTGTATCTTCTACCAACCTTACCAGCCACAAAAGATTACTGTGAAGGATTTAAGTGTTTTTTTTAACATTAAAATATTTTTTTTCTTAATTTTAATTATTCATAGATTGAGTACCTTTGACAGGTCAAAGACTATACCGGTCTCTGGAAACACAAAAAAGGATTGAAAACAAAAATACACACTTTCTGTGTCAAGTCACTGAGATTCTAATGTGAGAATTCCAATAGTGAACTGAAAATGACTGTAGAAATTATGTGGATGACTCGTGACATTGTGAGAGTGCAGGCATTCCTGAAGATTGCGTGGTAGAGACTGTGCTGCTGACAGAATATAGCAGGCAGCATTTCATAGCCTCCCTTTGTGGTCACGTGACTCTTTCTAGCTAGTGCGCTACCAGCGCACAATTAGGACAGTTCCAGGCTTGGTTTCTGGTGATCTCCTAGTTGTATTACTCCATGACCATTTCCCCTGTCTGTCTGGAAAGGAGCTCCCTCTCAAGGTAAACTTGGAAATGATGGGTTAATGACAGTAGAGTCCTCATGATGCTGGTCTTCAAATGACCTTCACTTTCGATTGTATTAAGTGGGAAGAAACTCACTACATTTGAGAACTTACTCATTTTGAGTTTGTATTTTGCAACTGTTAGCCCTCTCCACTGACAGTGTTGTGAATCATAGTTTCTTTTCTTTATATAAAATTATTTTTTTCTTTCAAGCCAAATAGTGAAATCTCAGATGGCAAAGAAACATTATTTAATCCCCCCTCTCTGCACCAAAACTAATGAGCTCTTCTATAGAAAACCGACACAAGAAAACAGATGGTTCGTATTATAAATTCTCTGTGTTTTCCTCTTCTAATTTAAAGGTTTTATTATTTTCTTCACTTGAGGCAATTGTGCTATTACTATTGTATTTATTAACATTGTAGTATAAGTGTGGAAACCAGATTTTTCACTGATCATGTGACTTATTGAAAGCATGTTGCCAGATAAGAGTGGCTTTGGAGCATCAGCTTTGAGATATAGACTGCAACATCCAGTCCAGACACAAATGCCCAAATATAAGGACAAAATATTCCAAAATACCTAAATGTTCCTTTAAAAAAGTGAAAAAGAGACCTAAACAATTATATTTGGTCTCAGTTTTTCTTGATTTCCAATTCATGCTGTTAGGGGAAAACACTGAATTTTATTTTATTACCACTATCTTAGTTTCTTGGGTCATGCAGAACATATCTTAGTATGCTTGGGTCATAACTGAATATTTAATGGTAGTAATATTTTTTCAGTCCTTCTCTCTGACTAGCATTCAGGTTCAAGGAGAAGCATACAGTCATCCTTGCATTCTACAAGTATTTGTTGAGAATATATCAGAGGCCAGCTGCTGTTTGGGGGCTGGAGGTGTGTTGGTTAACAAAGCAGGGCCTCTATTCTGTTCTCTGTCCTGTTGAAAATTATACCTGGTATGAAGTGTCTGTCTGCTCTGGTGCTGTGTATGGTCTTTCTGTCATGACAGTTAGAGTCTGGGGCTTTCTCTCTGCTGGCTTTGCCATTTACCCCTCTCTCTCCCTCTTTTATACTTTGTTAGTTTAGACCAGTTTCTGGTCAATAGCACAACTTAGAGAAAGGTACAGAGATTTTCTGTACACCCTGTGAACCCACACATGCAGAAACTCCCCCGTTAACACCATCCCTCAGATGGTACATCTGTAACAATTGATGAACCTACACTGACATACTATAATCACCCAAAGTCCAAGGTTTACATTATGCATCACTCTTGGTATTGTACGTTCTGTGGGTTTGGAAAAATGTATAATGGCATATATCCATCTTTATAGTATTATACAGAATATTTTTCCTGCCTAAAAATTCTCTGTGTTCTGCTTATTCATTTCTGCTACTAGACCTCTGGCAACCACTGACTTTTCACTGTCTTCATATATTTGTCTTTTTCAGAATGTCATATAGTTAGGTGTCATGCAGTACGTGGCCTTTTCAGATTGTCTTCTTTCACTTAATACACATTTAAGTTTCCTCCACATCTTTTCATGACTTGGTAGCTCATTTCTTTCTAGCATTGAATAATATTCCATTTCCTGGATGCACCATAGTTTATTTTTCTGTTCACATACTGAGGGGCGTGTTGGTTGCTTCTAAGTTTTGGCAATTACAAAAAACATCCATAAACATCTGGGGTAGGCTTTTGTGTGGACGTAAGTTTTCAGCTTCTTTGAGTAAATACCAAGGAGCACAATTGCTAGATCATGGGCTTCCCTGGTGGCTGGGCTTCCCTGGTGGCTCAGACAGTAAGAATCTGCCTGCAGTCCAGGAGACCTAGGTTTGGTCCTTAGGTTGGGAAGATATCCTGGAGAAGGGAATAGCTACACTCTGTAGTATTTCCAGGAGAATTCCATGGACACAGGAGCCTCGTGGGCTACAGTCCATGGGGTCACATAAGAGTTGGGGACAACTAGTGACGAACACACTGTGGTAAGAGTATGTTTAGTTTTGTGAGAAACTCCATATTCTCTTGCAAAGTGCCACTTTGCATTCTCATCAGCAATACATGGGAATTTCTGTAGCTCCATCTCTGTGTCAGCATTTGGTATTGTCAGTGTTCCAGATTTTGGCCACTCAGAGATACCAAAGGAACATTTCATGCAAAGATGGGCTGGATAAAGGACAGAAATGGTATGGACCTAAAAGAAGCAGAAGATATTAAGAAGACATGGCAAGAATACACAGAAGAACTGTACAAAAAAGATCTTCCCGACCCAGATAATCACGATGGTGTGATCACTGACCTAGAGCCAGACATCCTGGAATGTGAAGTTAAGTGGGCCTTAGAAAGCATCACTACGAACAAAGCTAGTGGAGGTGATAGAATTCCAGTTGAGCTATTCCAAATCCTGGAAGATGATGCTGTGAAAGTGCTGCACTCAATCTGCCAGCAAATTTGGAAAACTCAGCAGTGGCCACAGGACTGGAAAAGGTCAGTTTTCATTCCAATCCCAAAGAAAGGCAATGCCAAAGAATGCTCAAACTACCACACAATTGAACTCATCTCAAACGCTAGTAAATTAATGCTCAAAATTTTCTAAGCCAGGCTTCAGCAATATGTGAACCATGAACTTCCAGATGTTCAAGCTGGTTTTAGAAAAGGCAGAGGAACCAGAGATCAAATTGCCAACATCCACTGGATTATGGAAAAAGCAAGAGAGTCCCAGAAAAATATCTATTTCTGCTTTATTGACTATGCCAAAGCCTTTGACTGTGTGGATCACAATAAACTGTGGAAAATTCTGAAAGAGATGGGAATACCAGACCACCTGACCTGCCTCTTGAGAAATCTGTATGCAGATCAGGAAGCAACAGTTAGAACTGGACATGGAACAACAGACTGGTTCCAAATAGGAAAAGGAGTTTGTCAAGGCTGTATATTGTCATCCTGTTTATTTAACTTATATGCAGAATACATCATGAGAAACGCTGGACTAGAAGAAACACAAGCTGGAATCAAGATTGCCGGGAGAACTATCAATAACCTCAGATATGCAGATGACACCACCCTTATGGCAGAAAGTGAAGAGGAACTCAAAAGCCTCTTGATAAAAGTGAAAGAGGAGAGTGAAAAAGTTGGCTTAAAGCTCAACATTCAGAAAACAAAGATCATGGCATCCGGTCCCACCACTTCATGGGAAATAGATGGGGAAACAGTGTAAGACTTAAGTTTTCTGGGCTCCAAAATCACTGCAGATGGTGACTGCAGCCATGAAATTAAAGGATGCTTAGTCCTTGGAAGGAAAGTTATGACCAAACTAGATAGCATATTCAAAAGCAGAGACATTACCTTGCCAACAAAGGTTTGTCTAGTCAAGGCTATGGTTTTTCCTGTGGTCATGTATGGATGTGAGAGTTGGACTGTGAAGAAGGCTGAGCACCGAAGAATTGATGCTTTTGAACTGTGGTGTTGGAGAAGACTCTTGAGAGTCCCTTGGACTGCAAGGAGATCCAACCAGTCCATTCTGAAGGAGATCAGCCCTGGGATTTCTTTGGAAGGAATGATGCTAAAGCTGAAACTCTAGTATTTTGGCCACCTCATGCGAAGAGTTGACTCATTAGAAAAGACTCTGATGCTGGGAGGGATTGGGGGCAAGAGGAGAAGGGGACGACAGAGGATGAGATGGCTGGATGGCATCACTGACTCGATGGACGTGAGTCTGAGTGAACTCCGGGAGTTGGTGATGGACAGGGAGGCCTGGCGTGCTGTGATTCATGGGGTCACAAAGAGTCGGACACAACTGAGCGACTCATCTGATCTCATCTGAATAGGTGTGTAGTGATTTTCACGTCTTTGTTGTCTGTTTTGTTCAACGAACACCTGGATCGGTATCTGATACAAAGTGCACAATAAACATTTGTTGAATTAAAGAATGGTTTACATAGTGCCTGTGTACTCAGATGCCAGCCAAGGAGAAAGTAAGAAGAAAGGGAAGAGAGAAAAAGCAGTGAGGAAATGAGTCAGGTGTCGTTGTTGGGACTTTGTAGATTTTTGGTACTTTCCTCATTGCCATGTAGCCTTGTCATATATTTGGCAGTCTACATTTTTGGCAGTTACTAAAATCTCTAGCAGAAGTTCACAAAATCCACACTGACAGCCACCAGGCATAGGTTTGCAGAAAAGATACAGATCCCAAGGCAGAGACTGGAAAATATTTTTCTGGTGAGAATTTTTGAAACATTCTTAATGCCACTTTTGGATTGAATAGGATTTACTGCAAGTTGTATAGATGATTTGGAACCTAACACAAAGGTCTTCTTCCAAAGAGAAAATCTGTGCTTTTTCTGCCTAGAATATTTTGTGGTTAGCTGTTTTCAACTGCAGAATGTACCATTTAATAAAACAAGAATGCACCTGAGGATTTTAGAACAGTTTCGTTCATTTAGATAAAAGTACTTTGAGAGGTAAATACAGTTTATAACATCAGCTTCTCCCCCATTTTGGATAAGAAAGAAAGTCTGAATATCCTATAGTTCACCCAGAGGCAGTGAGGAGGAGAAACGATGCCCAGAGGCACACCTGCACCTCTTCCTTCCAAGTCTGCACTCCTGCACAGGGTGGGTCAGGGAAAGGGAAAACACCTTCCCCAAACAGGACCCAAAGGTACTCCTTTGTTGTACAGCTTTTTCTGAAGATCACTGGAGGTGGGAATAAAGACACAAGCATCTGCTATTTTACCCTTCTCACGTTATTCATCTCTAGGGCTTTATGCTCTCAATTGCTTGTTATCTTCCTTTTCTATGGTTATGGCCCTTTCTTACTTACTATTCATTTTCTTGCACTTAACTTAGTAAAACTCCAAGCTTACCTTTCTAGCCTAACCCTCAGTATGTAAACAGAAGTGTTTCATATTTAGGAATAAAATATTTCCTCCCTCAATGAAAGTAAAGTTTTCTACACTAGTTTGTCTGTAAGCACTCAAAAAGTTTTAATTTAAAACATAGAGCAAATAAAATGACCCCTTTGTTAATCATTTGAATTTACCCTGCTATTAAACTAGTGAATCAGAGGAGCAAGGTTTATTGAGAATGAAAAGGTATTAGCTTCATACCTCAAAAATATGATTCCTATTATATCAATAACAAAGAAAGACATAAAAAAATTGATAAAATCTGGGTAGTTATATAAAGAACTATATGCATGCAAAAATTTGGAGAAGATTGCTATAAAATGTGGACAGTAGGATAAATTATCAAGGAGGAGAAGCATAAAATAAATAAATTGAAGAGATAAAATCTGAAAAAGCAAACAAGAATAAAGAGCAACTTGCAGAAGTCATAAAAGGAAATAGAAAACTATTATTTTAAAGTGTCAGGGTAGAATGTGTTTTGCGGTTTTAAAAGTCAGGAAGTATGTAAATTTTGGTGGCAATTTTTGCAATGTCAGTGCCTCATAAAATTATTTTAACAGCTCCACAACTTGTATAAGCTATCTTATAATAAAAATACAAATTAATGAGAACTATAGACTATCACTTTCAGATCTATTGTATGGTGCCTACCTGTTAATTATTTTTTGGTTTACATTATATTAAAGGTCTTATTATTTCTGGTATACAAATATATCTACTTGACTGTATGACTACAGTTACACAGATGAAGAATGAAACCACAATTGGGCATTTTTTTTTCAATTGCAATGTAATACTTTAGGTATCATTCAATTATTTCCAAAAAGTTACTTACTGCTTGTTCTAGAAACTAAACAGAGTGACGTGACTCTTCAGTGGTCCTAATTTACTAAAATGTTACGTAGCCATATAGGATTATTTCCAACATTCACATGTTAGAGACATCCTAATATATTAAAGGGACATCCCTGGTGGCTCAGTGGTAAAGAATCTTCCTGCCTATGCAGGAGACCCAGGTTTGATCCCTGGGTTGGGAAGATCCCCTGGAGAAGGAAATGGCACCCAACTCCACCAGCATTCTTGCCTGGAGAATCCCATGGACAAAGGAGCCTGGCAGGCTACAGTACATGGGATCTTAAAGAGACACACTGCTGCTGCTGCTGCTGCTGCTAAGTCGCTTCAGTCGTGTCCGACTCTGTGTGACCCCATAGACGCCAGCCCACCAGGGTCCCCCGTCCCTGGGATTCTCCAGGCAATAACACTGGAGTGGGTTGCCAGTTCCTTCTACAGTGCATGACTGAGCTACAAACACTTCACTTACCATATTAAAATTATCACAATCAGTTTGGCACCTTACACTTTCACAATATATAAGACAGCTTAGAAATATAAGATAGCTTTGTTTTATGAATTTAACTTGCAATGAAGGAAGTCAATATACAGGCATTTTTAAAAGAAAAGTTCTTGCACTGTTTTTTCCCTTTAATATTCAACACAAGTCTTTAAGACTTTCACATGGTTTGGCTTTAATTTTACATAGTGATATTTATTGCCTATTCAGTGTATCCTTAATCTTCAATACTGTGATGATATGTTATCAAGATATATTGAATTGGAACAGAAACATCAAAACTTTTCAGTAATTTGGCAAATTGACTGAATTGTTTTGGATCAGTTCTGTGAGCTCCTGCAGGATTGCAAGTTGCTATGTCAGGCAATCCATTTTTCATCCACAGAACTAAATTTCACATAGATCCACTTTTCCCTGAATTTTAATGTGTCAGTAATTCAAACTCAGTTTTGAATATTTTCTGACCTTAGCTGGTATCAAATGGATGAAACAATGAAGCTAAGCTGATTTTCATAAATCACACTTCTTTTGTGACTCCAAAGATGGTACAACTAACTCATCTTTTACCTTAATTGTTATCTATTGGTAGGTGGCAAATTTGATATAAGTGTGATGGAATGAACAAGAATTTAAATGATTAACACAGTTATAAGCCCCATCTCCTAAGTACCAAGAAAGAAAGAAATGATAAATGAATAACCGTTTTAAGAACTTGTAAGAATTTGATGAAAGTCAATACTAATCCACCCTATAAATAGGCATTTTATTAAAAGAAGGATTTGTTAATCACCCTATAAACAAGCATTTAAAAGGAAGATTTGTCTAATCACCCTATAAATAAGCATTTAAAAAGGAATAGATTCACTGTCAAATTACACTTTTGGAAGAAAATTGTCTTGATGGATGATTATGATTGAAGAACATTGAGAGGAATCGAGTAAAGTCAACATTTAAAGGAATCAAGTAAGGTGAAATCCAGTAAGGAATGGAAAAAGAAATCTCCTTAAGTGCTTTTTAGTTGTTTCAAATAGAGGAAGGGCATGATATCAAAAGAGAGGAAATATAAATCTGATGAGATAAGTTGCTATGATGGAACAGATATTCCAGCCTTCACTGAGAAATTATCTGTGAAAAGTGAAAATTTTGCACTAATATCCTTAACCTGTGGCATGGGAAATAATAAGAAGTGAGGGAGACTGGAGAAGCAAGGAATTTGAGATGAAATGCTCACTGTATAGACAATAGACAAAGGTCTTCTATTTAATACAATAGTGTATTTTATTTATTTTACATCATCCAAACATTGATTTCCAGCTTTGCTTCTTAAATTACTGTTGATGCTTTAAATTAAGAACAGTGAAATTATAAAAGTCTTTTTCTTAATGATAATATGTACTGAAAAGAAATGAAGTTGAAAAGCAAAATGTATTTCAGTGTGGTTAGCATTTATATGTATAACCTGCTGAAAAATAAACTGAAATTTCACTTGTAATTGCAATCCTTTCTACAAAGGAAGATGTGCCTTTTGAAAGATATAACATATCTATATGATGTGGTACTCATTTGAGAATTTAAATACCTGAGTTTCAGCCATTTTAAGGTTATTTAACTTTTCCAGTCTTTTATTTCCCTACTAGTAAACCAAGGGAGATAAAATTTTCACCTCTTAGAAACACTCTAAGGGTATAGACTTTTTTCCCTGACACAGTGTAACACAATATGCTCTGAGAAATAATTTGAAAAGTGTTCAAGCAGTTACTATTGATTATTATTTTTTTATTTATACTTCAAATGCATTTAAATTCTTTAATCAGCTGGAAATATGGTAGACTACTTTCATTCCCATTACAGATCTCAAATTCATTCCTTTTCCATTGTAGTTTTTCTTGTTTGCCAAGCCAATTGAATGTTCCCACTCTACTATTCAAAACCCAACACTGAAATACGCTCTTATGAAGGGTATGCTTCTTGCAAAACTTTTGAATGTATATGTAGGAACAGGACTCTGATTTATGGACAGTTCTTTAGCTTTACTTTAATTTTCCTTTTATTTTCACTGACAGTAAAATTTTCTGGAGAGTACAATCAAGATAGTGTATTCATAGAAATAACATTAATAGAAGCTTGGTCATAAACGAGAACAGTCATAACACCAATGTCCCTTACCAAGGCATTCCACACAGAGACATAACAGCACAATAAATAAAGAATTTGCCGTTTGTTACGCAACAACTAAAACAGAATTGCAGTAAAAAACTGTAATTTTATAAATGTTCCTATACTAAAAATAAAAGCAAAAATATGAGATCATGCTCTAGAGACAAAAGCTAAGAGTGAAGAGTTATAGAAAAAAAACATTGCAAAAAATAAAAATGTTCAAGTATTGTTAGAGAAGAGGGGAAGATTTGAATGGAAGAGTTTCAGGATTAATCAATTATATTTATTACTACCCTAGGAGGGACACCGACATAATTGTCTTTGTCCGTGAATACCTTATGCTGTTAAATTAAAATATACAGTTATCCATTTAAAGGACAAGATTCTATTTCCTTGGGACACCTCTCATATTACAAGGATGGAATAAAATTCATTGTTTACCTTGATTATAAGTAGATGATAATACTTTAGAAGTATTCTCAAGAACAGGCCAGTGTGACACCCTGCAATAGTAGGAGCCTGGGAGTTAAAAACGGATTCTACTCCTATTTCTTTAAATCATCGTCTGTGAAAGATACTTCCCAGTCCTGAAATAAAATTTCACTTCATGTTTCAATTTTACTGTGGGAACTGAACTATTAGAACTAGCAAGAGCAATAAAAACAATAATAACAATAATAAAATAAACAGTTTACTGATGCTTACTTTTTCAAAAAAAGGTAATGAAAAAAGCTGGATCACTTAATGGAACTAAGAATTGAATAATGCTTTAGTGGGGTTATTCCTACAGGATAACAATTTCTTCCCCAACATAACTAATCTAAGCAGTGCGTTTATTCTTTGTGGTTGAATATTGTATCAGATTTAAACAGTGGCTAGTTTCTACATGATTAGGAAAGACATGTTTGTCATGGGAGTAAAAAAATAAAATTTGTCTGTTAAATTACACATAAATATAAGGTACAAATGTATTTTTAAAATACAGATTAAAATAATCACACTTGCATTGTGTACATACGAAAATACAGTATTTAATATTCAATATACACAGACACATTTATGATAAATGCAACTATTGGGCAGTGCCAGTTCTTTGAGGGTTTTTGCTGTCTCCTATTTCCATAAACATGGAAACAAAAATGCTCTGCCAACATTCCCTAGCTCTGGCGGACATCCTGAAGCAGTTTGTTAATCTCAGCCACTAGCTCACTGGCATCCATGAGTTCATGTTTGCCGTCATTGAGGTGGTTAAGCACATTGTCAAAATCATCCTCTTCATAATTCTCAGGGATCTCCTCCATGGCCGGCAGCCATTTTGAAGAAGGCTGCACACTGGAGTGAGTTCCAAGTGGGGGCCCAGAGTTGTTGGTCGGGTTTTGAAAATGCGTACTGGCTGCCCAGGCCGCCACCCCCTGTGGGTAACCCACAGTCTTGGCTGGCAAAGGTCCCTTCCGGCGTTCCAGTGAGTTGGATCGGTCCATCTCAGTGCACTCAGAATAGGTGTCCAGAGAAGCGGGCAAGAGGCGCTGGAACACGCTGCTCATCTCCGAGAGCAAAGAGGAAGTGCTGGTGTCCCCAGAGTCCTCCTCACTTGGGGAGTCCTTCCCAAACGTGGAAAAACTCTTCTTCTTCTCACCAGAGTCTACAGGCTGCACGTCATCCTCAAGACTCTGATGCGGATGCTGCTGCTGGGGCTGCGCTGGGAATTCCTCCCCGGGGATGAACATGTTGCTCCTATAATCCGAGGAGGGTGAGGGCAGCGGCGGCATCCAGCACTGGTCGGAGTGTCCCAGGACCCTGCACTCTTCCGTGCACAGCCTCATAGCTGTACTCAAGGAAAACAACAAAAGCAACAAGGATTCAGTGTTACATGTCGTGTGACTCAAACATAATAGAAAAAATCGTAATTTTTTTTTCAAATACACAATTTTAAACCATCATCATGATACTAACCTATTACTTTACACATTAGATGGACTGTAATTACGACTTGAATATGACTGCTGGTTTTATGGACCTAGTGTATGTGTGTGAAAGTCTCTTAGTCGTGTCCAACCCTTTGTAACCCCATGGACTATATAGTCCATGGAATTCTCCAGGCCAGAATACTAGAGTGGGTAGCCTTTCCTTTCTCCAGGGGATCTTCCCAACCCAGGGATCGAACCCAGGTCTCCTGGTATATATACTTTTTCTTGTCCATCAAATAAGAAAGGAGGATTATGACTCATGTACTTCTCAGGAATATCATCTGCTCCTCATGCAATAATAAAATGGATGGATAACTTACAAATGAAAATGTCTGGAAGAGAGCTAAGGTGTGAGTGATGAAATATTTGCTGAACATAAACTCTATGAAAACCCAGAGGTATACGGTGAAATCCATAACTTTAGAATGCTACCAGATAAGCCTTGAGTAACACCTTTGAGTACCTTCTATAATGTAGTCTATCTGACCTACTTTACTTTTAGTGGAGGCACTTATAATAAAATAATAAGTAATTATACTTATCAATCTCTCATAAAAATATACTGGATTATTTATTGACTGTTACTTAAAACAGCAGTGCAAATTATCCTCAACTACCAGCCATCTGCAGTTACTCTGTTAAGAAGAAATCTTTTAGAGGTTTTAAATTCAAAAAGTTGGAAAAGTTATCAACAGATGAAGAATATGAAAAAAACACTGGTTAGTTCTTCCAGATGTTATGATGCCCCATTGGAATGTGAGTGGCTACACTCAGAATATAATCAGTGATATGAGAAAACCAGAAAAATGAAGAAGAAGGGAAAAATCTCTAAATTTGGCAAATATATTAACTACATAACCACCAAGAAATGTGAAGATGTAAAATACACTCCACAAACCATCCATCTCTTTCAGTGATCATTAGGTCCTTTCAATATCATGATTTCATTTTAGCTCAAATGACAGTATGCAGAAAATGCAAACTAATTATCTTATATTTGAATTAAAACTGGATTGATATCAGCCATACTTATACATTCAGAGCTAATTCTGTAGATCTGGCTGCTTAAGAATGATTTCTCTTCCAAATTACTGCTATAAAGGATGACTCTTGAACAATGCCAAATCCCCTGTCAGGGGAAGCAAGTTGTTGAGTGTGCTTTTTGCTATATCCCCAGCACTAGGTAAAGTGTCTGAAGTGTTTGCATAGACTAGGCAGTCGCTACATATTTTCTAATTATCAGGGAAATGCGAATCAAAACACACAATGAGAAATCACCTCCAACCTACCAGAATGACTATAATAAAACACAAACACAAAAACCCAAAGGACAACAAGTGAGAGGAGTGTGGAGAATTGGAACCTTTGTACACTGATGTTGGGAATGTAAGTGGTGCAGGTACTTTGGAAAATAATATGGAAGTTTCTCAAAAAATTAAGAGAGAACCACTATATGATCCAGCAATCCCATCTTTCGGATTTACCCATGAGAATTGAAATTAAGATCTCAAAGAGATACAGCACTCCCCCTGTTTACAAAAGCACTGCTCACAATAACCAAGATGTGAAAACAAACTAAATGTCTATCAACTGTTGAATGGATAAAGAAAATGTAGTATATGCATACAGTGGAATATTATTCAGCCTTAAACATGAAGGAAACTCTCTAAAATGTGACGATATTCGTGAACCTTGAGGACATTAAGCTCTGTGAAATAAGCTAGTTACAGGAAGACACATACTGCATGATTCCTTGTATTTGAGGCATCTAAAATGGTCCAACTCAGAGAATCCAGGAATGAAATGGTGGTTAACAAGCATTAGGCAGACTGCTGCTCCTGCTGCTGCTGCTGTGTCGCTTCAGTCGTGTCCGACTCTGTGCGACCCCATAGACTGCAGCCCACCAGGCTCCCCCGTCCCTGGGATTCTCCAGGCAAGAACACTGGAGTGGGTTGCCATTTCCTTCTCCAATGCATGAAAGTGAAAAGTGAAAGTGAAGTTGCTCAGTCGTGCCCAACTCTTAGCGACCCCATGGACTGCAGCCCACAGGCTCCTCCATCCATGGGATTTTCCAGGCAAGAGTACTGGAGTGGGGTGCCATATGCCTTCTCTGTTAGGCAAACTGGGAAATTGCTAATTAAAAAGCACAAATTTTCAGTTAAGCAAGATTAAGTTCAAGAGATATGCTGTACAACACTCTACCTACTGTTAACAATATCACACAGCTAAAGTTTTGTTAATAGAGTAGATCCCATATTGAGTGTTCTTATACAATAAAATTGGAGAAGGAAATGGCAACCCACTCCAGTATTCTTGCCTGGAGAATCCCAGGGACAGAGGAGCCTAGTGGGCTGCCATCTATGGGGTCACACAGAGTCAGACACGACTGAAGCGACTTAGCAGCAGCAGCATACAATAAAATAAAATTTTGGAAAAGACTTATGCACAAGAAAGTGAAGAGTAAATGTCGCCTTTCAGAAAAGGAGATGTAAAGGACTTTGTTCAAAGGTGTGGAAGTCACTGCTCTTCATCATGTGCATCTCGAAGATAATTCTGTTCTTATACCTCATCCATTCTGGGCCTCAATTCTTAATAGAGAAGGAGTCAGTTGAAGAACATAAATGAGAGTAAGAACTGTAAGAAAAAATGTCTGATTGTTAGGAAGGCTAGAAATTCAAAGTATGGAAAATGATGGATAGTGTGAATGCCAATCCCGTGGGAATCACAATGGGGTGAGAGAAAGAGCAATACTGAGAATCCTTGTGTCATTTTGCTGTGAAGAAAAGTGACATTTAAATCAGCAAGAATAAAAAAGATTTAGATGTGCTGACTTCAAGCATTATTACTATTGGGGGATATTTACCAACTGTTGTTGTTTATCATATATGGACAAAATCAAAAGGTGTTGAAAGTAACTGGAATACCTCCATAGCCATGAGGTTTTCTAAGCACTGAAATAACTATCAAATGGTAATTAATTTTTTCCTTAATTCCCTGGGTCTCTAAAAGTGGAAAGGAGATCTGTCTGTATTGTCTTACTCACATCCTTTTAGAAGGAAGAGTAACAGACCTAAAGACATCTCTTCAGTTGTTTTCTGGCCTTTAATTCTGTGGGACGGTCTTAATTGTTTGATCGAATCTGTTTTGTTTTATGTTTAATGATAGGGGAGAAAAGGAAAAATTACACAAGCTTCTAAGAATCCTGAGCATGATCAGCTTTCTAGAGAACAGAATGTAATGAAAATCACAATCAATACCATCTGAGTAATTAAAACAACAGTTTGTATAAAAAGTAAATTTGGTCATAGGAATTTTTAGGCAGAGAATGCTATCTTATAACTTCACAATAAACAAACTGGGCTTTAGTTATAAAATAATAAATTAACATAAACTTTTAAAACTCAAAAATATGAAAAATTAATGAATAAAGATTAATGGGGATAAGGAAAGCTAAAATAATAGAGATGGAGGAACAGTGTGGCACAGAAGGGGCGTTTCTTAATTTCATTGATATGCAACCTTTACCCCAAGACTCAACTGTGCGAAATCATTCTCAGTGTGCATACAGCTTAGTGTCACAGGTGTTCTACACCATTTCCAACGAATCAGGACTTGTTGGCTAGTGGTGCAAGGGGCTAATCTTCCTTTGTTCCTGGAAAGCTCCTGTCCAGTGATTAAACTTTCTCTGAAGAGGGAAAGTCATGGGGAAACAGAAAACTCTGTTTTCCCACAGCAAGATGGTGAGTTTTGTCTCTGTACTAGACCTTATAGGCAGGACAGGAAAGAGGCATTGAGTATAAGAAGATAAATATATGCCTAACTCCTATCAAGCCATTAGTCATTGAGTTATCAATCTATTAAGAGCCTGACATATGTAAAATGGTGTGATAGCTCCCCTCTCTCAAATGGTTTCCAGTACTAGAATAATCAAGTGTGACAAATGAGGTCATAGATGTCTAAGGTGTCAAATTATATGATGCTGAGACAATATGTAAAAAAAAAAATGTAGGATGTCACTTACATGTGGAATCTAAAAGCTATAACTGGTGAATATAACAAAAAAGAAACAGGCTCACAGATATGGAGAATGAACTAATGGTTACCAGTGGAGAGAGGGAAGAGGGGAGGGGCAAGATAGGGATAAGGGATTAAGAGGTACAAACTATTAGGTATAAAATAAATAACCTACAAGGATATATACAGTGCAGGGAACATAGCCAATATTCTATAATAACTATAAGTGAAATATAACTTTTAAAAATTGTGAATCACTGTATTATATACCTATAACATATAATATTGTATAGCAACCATACTTCAATAAAAAAAAAAGAGTATAGGTGGATGCTGAAGCAGTTAAAGAGAAACTCGAAACAAATTTTGAGAGATGAATAGAATTGAGATAGACAAAGTAAAGAGAAGCTAGTTTTTCAGGTAGAAAGGCGAACATGACCAAAGGATTGCTGTGTTATGTAGAAATAATCCTGCCTATTGCAAAAGATTTAAAAAAAATAAATTTAATAAGGTAGGACTGGATTTCACTGGCCTTGAAATGTCAAGACAAATAGCTAATTAGGTGTTGCCAGGCAACAAAAGTCAATAACTATTTTTGAACTAAAAAATATAAAATGTTCTGAAAAAGTTGTTCAAGCTGTATGAAAGAAAGGTTTGACAAAGGAAGAAGCTATTGGAGAGTGAATACCACTTCATGTGCTGATACAGAAAAGCAACCAGAAGTAGGATACCAGCCATGAGAATGGAGAGGACAAGGAATTAAAGAGGAATGTTTGAATTAAGTAATCATAGATGTTACAATGATAAAAAAAAAAATTGAAATGAGCTCAGTTAAGGAGTATCGCAAGGACAGCCTGGTGTAGCTAACACTTTGGGAAAAGGGAGATTTTGCAAGCATTTGTATAGAGTTGTAATTCAAAGTTGAATGAGTAAGGAAGAAAGTATGCTGACAAACACGAGCCAACAGACAAAAATGCGTGCTGACTTTACTGTTCAGAATGCAGGGTCCTCCTGTGGGAATTAATAGAATGAATTAATAGAATGAATGACCAGAAATGACCCTGTTGGCAGGCAAAGCAACATAACATAATCTATATTTGATCACAGTCTAATGCAGAAAAAACAGTTGGAATAAGACACTGAAATTCTAAAAATATCCATGCTTTAAAAAAATTGTACTGATTTCTGTTAATGGCATTCAGATGTGGACTTAACATTTTTTTCTACTTGGAATATTTCCTGGGAATATAAAGTTTACAAAGCAAAACTTTTACACACTAATGTGTTGAAAGAAACTGCAAGTGTGAAGAATAAACCAGAATATGGGTAATGTATCATCAGAATGATGGTGATAATTAAGTATAGATATTTGATTATACACATTTCTATACTAGCCAAGCATACAAAAAGCTTAAGATATTTTATGGATCATTAGTGATTTCCTGGTGCTCTGTGCCTCTAAAATAGTTTCTACAGTACCCCACATAGAGACAAGAAGCTAATAAGGCAGAAGCATATGTATTATAATACAATCTATTATAATATAGTTACATGGCCTAGCAAAAGATCTCTCCCACCACACACCTAGATTAAGTATAATTTTGTAGAATTCCTTTTTAAAGACTTGTCTACATATTAACTGGTGTTATTAATGTTAATATAAAAATGAGCCTCTAACTTTCAGAAGAAATGTGACTTACAAGGAGTCTAAAGTCACTCACTAAATAAGGCTCTAGTATCTAGAGTTTATCAATATCCACCTATTGTTTCCCCAATTATTCTTTATTCTTTAACATTTATTTTAATTACTTTAATTCAAGCATTAGATAACTCTCCTGCTATGAACATAGGTGGCAGTGGTAACTATAGGCTAGAATGAAAGAGGAGTCCTGACCTTTTTTAAAAAAATTAGACCATGATTAGCTATTGAATTAGAGAATTTCAGAGTTAAAAAAGGATTTTAAGTATCACTTGGGCCCGGTAAGGTTATCTAAGCAGGGGCAGTTGCTCTTTTAACTATAGTGATAAATGAATTGTGTCAATGAGTCAACCTTCTACAACTGAAAAAATAACAGGAAATATTGATATTATACCCATGATATGTTTCCATTTTATGAAATAATTTAAGTTGGGAAATTATATTATTGAAAATTAAGGATCAATATTCAAAATTTGAGTTCCATCAGTATTATAGAATCATAGAAATTCAGCCAACTTTTTCATTTCATGGGTAAGAATAACAAAACTGTTTCTCTATGAGCAAATTGTCTGAGGCCATATATATTCCACTAGTTTTTTCAAGAATTTCTCTTTAAATTGGTTTAGAGAATTTATGAATTTAACAAAAATAAACAACCCCCCCCATGAGTGACTGTGTAAGTATCAGCTTTCAGTGTACATTGATTGTAGCCCTTAATGCCACTAGAAGTCCTTCCCATACATCATCCTGTCAGAAATGCAGTATCTATTACAGTAATAGCATAATTAAATAAGCAGCATTTCATTGGTTCTCAGACAGGTAGTAAGACTTTAGAAAGGCAAAACAAATATGTCACTCAAAGTATTAAAAAAAAAAAACTTACTTTATATTATTCTTGATAGACATGTGTTTATGAGTAGAGGCATGGGTTCAAATCTCACCTCTAAAATATACAAATTGCTTGATTTTGTATACTTTTTTTTTAACCTTTATAAGCTTCTGTTTTCAAATCTTAAAAAAAAAAACAAAAAACACTACTGTTATTACCACCACCACTAAATGCTATGCCAGAGTGCTGGGAGAGGCAGTGCAGATACAGAACTCATGAGCCCAGAGGAAGCACTGGCGCATCACTGGTGACTGTGACTGCCTGGATTAATAGTAATACTCCTGCAGCTCCTGCCACCATTACGACTACAGTTTACAAGAGCTAGCATTTCTGTTCACTGATTTCCACTGAGTTTCGGTGGCTCTCTGAAGCTCTCTCAGGTCTATTTCCTAAACTATCTTATTTATCTGTATTTAGGAAACAGTTGTTCATGGACTCACACAGGTAATACAGTTTTGTTCTCCCTTTCTTTCATTTATCACTTCATTTATTCATTTATCAAGTGGCAGTTATTTGATCAACATTCAGTGGAATTTAGAAATATAAGTAGCCATAGGAATAGGTTCTGAAGGGTTGATGTAATATTATAGTCTTTAGTAACAGGGTTGCTACAGTGAGGCAGTCAGTATTTACTCAGCTGGATCTGAGAGTTTCTACTGCAGGATTAGAGAGGAGGGACTCTAAGGAAAACGTGGCTCACAACTTAATAGGGTCTCCTCCATCTAGCTGTGTGCTTATAAATTCCCCTCCTGGACTCCTGCCCCCTCTTCATTACAGTGGAGACATGAAATGAAAGGTGGCAAAAAATATTCCATGCTTGCCACCTACAAAGATGCATTCTTTTGCCTATTTTTAGTGATTGAAGTATACCATTCCCTAGTGTATTTTCATCTCTGATTATGTGAGTTGGTTCCCATCACAGGAAATGTGTCCTCCAAATTATAGTCCTGCTTACCACTAGGCACCAAAACAGGCTGTCTGAATAAAAAACAACCACCCAGTAATTTGACAGAATTGCTCAAGAGTGCCCTATGGCAGTAGTGGATGGGGGAAAAAGAGGAGGGAAGTGGTGTGGTTTTCTATCCTCCTCTGCCCACTCCTTCCTTCTTGTCCTCTTAAGCTTTCCTGTTTATTCCCTTTCTCTATCAACTGATTACTATGAATTTTAATTAAACAATATAAAATTGTTTCAATTTATGTTCATTACTGATAGTGTGCATATAGCTACTTTAGTACAAAGAAAAAATAAAAGCATGGGAGAAACTACTCACTCCACTGGTGCAGTAGACCTGAAAAATAAAGATTTATCTATTTGTCACTGTGGTGACACTCTTACCTGCTGGAATTCTTCCATCTGTAAGAAACAGATCACTGAATCCTTCACCCAGCAGCCTGTCTATTGGAGAATCTCGCCCCAGATCATAATCACTGTCTCCTGCTTCACTGTCACCACGGCCACTGTCTTTCAAGCTAAATTTGTCCATGTCTTGAAGGGCATATCTAGAAAGAGAAGTCAGGGAAAGTAGAGATTTTACTCTTCAGCATTAGGTTATTGGAGATATAATAGGTAACAGGAGGGTCATTCATACCTATAGCTCCTGGAATATTTGTTTCCTCTAAAACTTGGCCTTGGCTGATATTGTCCCTGGTGAAGCATTGAAAGAAGCTGGGAGACCTGCTGGAAACCAAACAGACTGTATTGATTCCTGGAAACAAATCCCCCAGTACTCAAAAGCTTTAAGCAAGCAACTACAGTTACGGCTCACTATTTCATCCTAATTAATTGAACATATTATCTTCATTTTAAAGACCTACACATGCTAGACTCTGATAGACCATGCAACCAGCCACCAAACACAACTGAAGTAAGTCCCAGAGAGATTTAGATGTTATCATACAGCTGACATTTTCTTTTTGAAAGAGGATTCCTTTATTTAAAAAATGACTGATTACCTCTATTTTATTGTTCAGGTTAAAGTGATCAGTTATAAAAATACATGGGAAATGCTGCAGAAATACATGGGAAATGCTGTAAAATGCTGTAAAATACATGTAGTCAAAATAATGTCAGAAAAATTTCAAAAGTTGAAAATACACATGCACTGGGATGGGATTCTGGAAGCCTCCATTTTAAAATTTTTCTTAGAGACCATAACTATGAGAATTAGAGCAAGCCCCTTTGTTTCTGGCTTGAAGTATCATAGTCTGAGGATAAGGGGACTCTAATTAGATAGTCCTTTGCTAGCTTGACATTTACTTTTCAACATTACACATAGTACATGCAAGCATATTCTTTATGAAAAATTCAAGACCAGCATGCTGAGGTGTGTATATTTGCTTTATCCACATAATGTAACGTGCATCCTATTTAATTTCCATTTTGTTAGTACTGTTACTTAGTAATGGAAACATTTAAGAACTAAGGCATAGACAACTTCTGACCACTAACAACTGAGTGTGTCAGTGAATAGGTAACAGGGTGTGATCTTACCTCAACAGCAGGGGTGGCATGGGTGAGTTCTAATGAGAAATTCTCTGGCACGTGGTTTGATGAGATGGTCACCAAACTGTTGAGGGACTGGTGACTGTTGTGACTCTGCCGGCTGCCCATTTGCCCTCTTTCTAAGGTAGGAGATGAAGACGGAGATGACCTGTGATGAGATCTGATGGGCAGGGTGCCATTAACGGTAGGCACCAATGTGATGTCCCCTTTGTGGATCTGCCTGGAGGGTCTTTTGGGGTGATGCTGGTATGTCGATTCTGCTACCCTACAGTTGTAGGATCTAGTGTCTTTTTTTTCTCGGTTACACCTAGTTGCAAACAGCACCATAATAACCAACAATACTGCACAAATTGCTCCTAAGGAAATGATTATAATCATGGAGACATCCAAGGGTGCTTGGCTTACTGAGGTCATTGCTGTACTTGTCACCGACTCTGCATATTCAAAGATCACACACTTCAGAAGGACTTTGGTATGCAGCTGAGGATTGCCTTTGTCCTGGATGACAACTGAGAGCTCCCATTCTGTGTAGGGAACAGATTCCATGCTTACGTTGGTATGGATGTCACATGATCGTGGATCAATTACAAAGATATTCTCCTCGTTACCTGCTACTATGGAGCAGCTGAGTTCTGCATTCACGCCAGAGTCTCTGTCAATTGCCCTAATTCTTGTGACATGAAAGCCGCTTTCAGCCCCTTTGGGGATGGAGATTTCTGCTGTGTTATTGCGCAGTGCAGGCCCTATAACAACAGGGACATTGTCATTTTCATCAATGATGGTGAGCACCACTGTGGTATTGCTTACAAGTTGCTTTGGACTTCCACCATCTCTTGCTTCGACCACAAAAGTGATCTGACTCACCTCCTCATGGTCAAAGATTCTGAGGGCGTAGATGGCTCCATTAGATGGGTCAATGGTGACATATGTAGTAATGGAACTTCCCAGGATAAAACTCTCCAAAATGGTATATGTCACTTGCCCATTTTCTCCAAGATCAGGATCTGTGGCTGTAACGGTGGTGATATATGCCCCGGGTGAGTTATTCTCTGAGATTGCAAATTCATATCGACTTCTCTGGAAGTGGGGTGGATTGTCATTTATATCATTGATTTGAACAGTAAAATGTTTTACTGTAGAGAGACTGGGTGTCCCCTTGTCCTCAGCGATTACAGTCAAACTGTATTCAGATCTCTTTTCTCTATCCAGCGTGGCATTCGTCAAGATTAAATAATTGTTTTCATAAGTCTTCTGAAGTTTAAAGTGACCATGTCCATGAAGCTTACAAACTATTTCTCCATTCAGCCCAGAATCCTTGTCCTGAACCCTGACCAAGGCAACAAATGTATCAATAGGATCCCCTTCAAAAATATAAGAAATTTCTTCTTTTCCAGGGGACATGAGGTTTATGCTAATTTCAGGTTTATTGTCATTAACATCCACAACCTTAATTATAATTTTGCAATGTGCTGGGATTGAATTTGGACCCAAATCTTGAGCCTGAACATCAATCTCATAGGATTTGGTGATTTCATAATCCACCTGCTTGAAAAGAGTCAAATGTCCTCTTTCTGAATCAATCTTAAAAGTCTCTATAATTTTGGGAGACACATGACTGCTGAAGGAATAGACAATTTTCCCATTAGCGCCCTCATCTGGATCAGTGGCATTCAGATCAAGGAGCAGAGTGCCAACGGGGGAGTTTTCTAAGAGTTGTATTATATAAGACTGCTGCTCAAAAGCAGGGCTGTTGTCATTAGAGTCTGAAATGCTGATTTTTAGTATGGATGAGCCAGACCTCTGAGGCACCCCCATGTCGGAGGCGGTGAGCTGAAGCTCATAGCTTGACTTCAGTTCCCGATCCAGCTCTCTGACCACTATGAGTTCTGCATACTTCGCTCCATCAGTCCTGGTTCGAACCTCGATATTAAAAAAATCATTGGCAGAGAGAGAGTACGTGTGGAGGGAATTTTCCCCAACATCTGGATCAAATGCACTGTCCAGAGGGATACGGGTCCCCACTGCCGCGCTTTCTGAAATCTCAATAGGTATGAGAGATCTTGAAAACTGGGGCGAATTGTCATTAATATCCAGCACTTCAACTTCAATATGGAAAAGCTGCAGATGCTCAGTGGGCAGAGTGATCACATCAAACTCTATGGAACAGTTCAAGTTTTTCTGGCATAGTTGTTCGCGGTCTATTTTTGCTCCTATGCTGATTTCCCCGTTATCCTCGTTGACCACGAGTAGAGGAGTATTTCCCCGTTGCATGGCTCGGAAGCGAACAGTAGAAGGATTAGGTAGCTTAACTAACACATCAGCCACATCCTCTGATAGTCTTGCAATTACCGATCCAACCCTCTGCTCCTCATAAATCCTGTATTTCAAATTCTTGCCCAGCACATCCAAGTTGAAAGACACCACCAAGAGTGCAAAAACAAACGTAAAGTGCATTTTAGCATTCATTTGGTACATCGGTCAGTTTATGAGGTTCCGCTCACAGATCAAATTAAAACAGCAAACCAATCCCCTCAACTTCCTTTGGCAACTTAAAGCTAATCTACATTTGGTACCGGAAACTTGAAAGCGTCTCTTAATAACACAGCACAGCAATTAACAGCTCTCAAACTTTTGCTTTATACACACCGTGTCACGCCTTCCAGATATTACCGGCATGGAGTCCAGTCCTTGCATTTGTTTGGCCGTTCGTCCTCTTGGCAGGAAAAGAGAGTGTCACCTCCGCGTTTTCCCCCTTGTGTAGTCGGAATCCATCTATTGCAGGGTGCCGCCGGAGTCCGCAATGGATCTTTCCCGAGCGATTCTCTCTCCCTTTCTCTGCTCGGCTGCAGACTAAACGCCCGTGATTGCTGACTCCAGTCTAAAATCTGTACAACTTCACTTCAACTCAGACAAAGCTCTCTTGCCCGGCGTGTGTTGAATCGCTTCCAGCCAATCAGCGTCCTTCCAAATCAAAAGCTGATGGAGTCCCCAAAGCGAGGGCTGGGCAGACTGGAGAGGGTGGGAGAAGGAGAGAGACAGGGAGGGGTGGGGGGCGGGCGGGGGCTGGGGGTGCGGGAGAGAGCGAGCCTGGGAGAGCAAGGCCGGTGGGGGCTGGGGGAGCAGGATACGAGAGGCTCCGTGACTGCTCCTGCCTTCCTCCACCCCTCTCCCTTCCTCCTCTGCATCTACTGCATTCACTTTCTCTGAGCGTGCCACGACAAAGGAGAGACAAATTACTGAAGAAAAACTTTAAATCAACTTCTGGTCGCCTTTATTTATTTGGTATTTTAAATTGGCCTGCTTTTCTTAATTGCCCTTTCTTCTTCCGCAAACATGTAATCATCTTGCTTTTCATAGTCCTTAAGTACTGGTTTAACTTAAAATACCTCTAAGTGCATTTTGTTGGTGGAGGAATTTAATAAAATTTGAAAACTTGCTTCTAATTATGCTTGTTTGCCCGCCTCCTTCCCCTCCCCCTCTGTAAATACTTGGGTCTTTCTCCTTTTGTGAGCACAAGCAGATTTTCTTGTGCTCTGTTTTAAAGAACAGAACTAGTAAAGAGGTTTCATTTTCTGTTTTTCTTTCATCTTTATTCTTTGAAGATAAGAAAAAGGCTATTTTCCACTCTTGATTTCTCTTAATTAGCAAGATTTAAAGGAACACCTTAAGATCTGAAACTAATTAACAATATAGTTCTACCTTCTAACACTTCTTGCCTGGAGTTTGGTCAAAATTGGCTATGATATTTCTTTGCCCTGTACTTCAAAAAATCCTATTTACCTTTGGTAAAAGACATTTCATGGTTTAGCATGTCAATTTCTACGGAAAAGGTACTAGACTATCTATACATGGTGAATCTTTGCAATGAATACTGGGGGGACATGGACTCAGAAATTTACAAGTCAAATTTTTATAATATATGTATTATTTATGAAAACACTTTTAGGATTTGTATTTTTAAAACCCAAAGCTTGTTTACATTGAAAAATAAAATGCCTGAGCTGAAAATTGCATTTTGTGTGCATCAAAATGCTAAGGAAATATCATGGGAGGTTTGTGCTCTATCCAGGTCACAGAAACTGATATGGTATTCTTATTTGAAAATATGATTATTTATGATGTTCTTTCTGCTCTGCAATTCCTTTTAAGTTTATCATCATGGCTCTATTCTTAATGCTTTTTTTCATACCTCTTGCATTATTCCTCAGCTGTCTTCATCCACTTGCATATTTGCTGTTTCACATAATCTCACTGTCACTTTTTTCCCATTTATTTTCTCCCACTCTCTCTTTTGCCCCCCCCAGAAACATATAAAAAAAGTAATTTTCTGATTTTTCCACTTTACTTACTCTCAGCAGAGCTCAGCTAAAGTAACTAAGAAGATTCTTTCCAAAAAAGAAAGCAGAGGAGTCTCAGCGTGAATTCTCCTTCTTTTTAGGCATTCAAAAGCATTTTATAAGCCATTGTCTTTTTCTCCCCCCTCCAGAAACCAGTGCTGTGTGGCAAATTGTGCAGAATAGAAATGTCTATAATGAATGTATTTAGTACTGGGTCATGCTGATGAACATTCTGCCCCCATGAATAATACTGTTTTACAAGTTTGTAGCCCTTTCAAATTGCTGATCCCAAACCCTATAGCAAAACTAGGAAAACTACCACAAGCAACTGGGACTTTAGAAACCCATAGCCATCTGTCCTAGATCTCTAACAATCTGAGCCAATAATTATATCAATTCAGGCTTTAGTGAACCCCTTTGCCGACACCAAAAGAGCAAAGAAAGGAATTAGTGACTATTCAAAGTTGGGGTGAAAATTCAAAGGTAATCTATTAGTTCTAGGAGAGTTTTCTTTTTGGATTTGGTAAGTCTACCTCCCAAAATCCCAAGAGCAATGGTTTTGATTATCTTAATGTAAAAGACATTTTTCCTATGCTTAAAAAGTAAAAATATCTTAAAAATCTTTCACTTATTTCTGACAGTGAGCTTGAACAGAATTAACTGTTGTGAAAAAGAGCTTCAGAAGTAACTGAAATATTTGAAATCGATTAGAAATTAATATAAACTGATAAGAAATGTGTTTGCATGAATAAATCATTAAAGAACGTTGAATCCTTTCATGCAGGAGGGCTTTTTTCTCTTGTTGTATCATCCTTACCAAATACTGCTTCATTTTCAGCTGATCAGTCTCTCCCTGAGGAATTATATATATACCTACATGATGGTATTTTGCTTTTGATTTCTCCTTAGTGTATATTACCCTGCTTTTTCAAACTCGTTTTCAAAAAGTACAAAATAGAAACTAAATCTTTCCTTCGAACTTTTGATTAGTTCCAGCAATTCAAAATGTCCTTATTTGGTAGCCCTGAATAGAAAATCCTAAAAAAAAATCCGTCCCTCATATCCCTTGCTGTTTAGGAAAGGGTTTGTGTCAGGGGAGGAAAACTGATAAACTTCTGTTTGTTGTCTAATGATGATTGGATTTAACTTTCTTCTTCTTGAATTTTACAAAGTCATGAAAAAGTGATAGACCCTGAAACAACTTCTTAGATATCCTAGTGGTGAAGCAGTGATAGAATGTTCCTTAGTGTCCAAACTCGTGTGACATGGAGGCCTTTGTTGACAAGAAAGAAGAGGGCTTCTTCTCTTGAGGACTGTGGCATTCTAAGTGCTGATAGCCACTCCAATTCCTGGAGGAGAATCTCAGCTACTTCCATCCTGATGTGCATATTTTATTCACAAATATCCTTTTACCTCATCAGCCTAAGTTGGCTGAAAATTGCTAAACCTAGAGAAAAGATACCAGCTGGCATAGGGTATATATCCAGTCACTTTTACCATGTAATTTCTTGTGATAACTTTTGGCTCTTCTGTCCATGGGATTCTCCAGGCAAGAATACTGGAGTGGGTAGCCATTTCCTCCTCTAGATCTTCCTGACCCAGGGATCAAACCAGGGTCTCCTGCATTGCAGGAAGATTCTTTACTGTCTGAGCCACCAGGGAAGCCCAGCGAAAACAAAGCTTTATAATTCTAAATCTTTACTGGTTTCTTTCCTACTGAAGGTGCTTCCCTGGTGGCTCAGTGGGTAAAGAGTCTGCCTGGAGTGCGGGAGAGCTGTTTTCAACCCCTAGCTTGGGAAGATCCCAAGAGAAGGAAATGGCAAACCACTCTAGTATTCTTGTCTGGAGAATTCCATGGACAGAGGAGTCTGGTGGGCTACAGTCCATGGGGTCACAAAGAGCCAGACACGACTGAGTGACTAACACTTTCACTTTTCTTTTTTCCTACTGAAGAAGAGAGGAAGGGTAAGACTCAATTGTAAAGCTCATATACATCTCCATTACATCAATAGATATCCATTACATTGATAGTGACTTTTTTGGTCCTGGAATACAAAATTATAGTCACTAAAATTATATCTTACGAGTAGATGTCAATTTTGTTTAAATTTTTTAGTTATTAATTTGCATTACTATGGGATCTCACAATCTTTTTGCAAATTGGCATACCATGATTACCTTTCATACCATTTGTTGTGAAATGCCTTGTAGGAGGAACTTATATTCTTGCTTGTAACAAACCTAATAGTTATTCTACTATATATCTTGGGAAATGAGGTAAGAGCAAAAGCTTTACCAGCCAGGAGTTGTTAAAGTTAAGAAATCTCAATACTCTGGAACTATTTAAAATGAAAAGCTCGACTTTTCATATGAGCCCAACTCATGTACCAGTGCAGGTACCATCAGATGATAATTGTATAATCTTAAACAGTGTATTTATCTTCT
The DNA here is from genome assembly GCF_029378745.1 of Bos indicus. NCBI lineage: Eukaryota > Metazoa > Chordata > Mammalia > Artiodactyla > Bovidae > Bos > Bos indicus. The sequence continues at coordinate 20,430,272 of NC_091776.1, read as the reverse complement.
CCCAATCTGGCTAATCCTGTGGGACTAATCATTGTTTGCTATAAAGAATTCTTATAAGAATTTTAAAAACTGTATAGAAGAAACATACAGCAGAGAGAGTAAGCACTAAACAAAGGTTAGTTCCCTTTTCTTAGCCTCTGTGTGTCTGTTTTCTTCCTAATATCCATCGGAGGGGTGGAGGAAGGAGTGTGAATTATAACTACAGTCCTTCTTGCTTTTCAAGCTTTTGGTTTAGATACTTATATAATTTTATGGTGGAAAGTGAACCTCTCCCCATTTTTGATTTATGAAGGCCACTTGTGAGCCATAGTTGACAAAGCTAACCGTAGTGATCCATGAAGATCTTGAAAACTTGGTGGTTCACTGAAGAACATTCCATAAGATCCATAAACCTATTTAAGTATACCTAGACTCTAAAAAATAGAAATGTATTTAATACTGCAGTACAGGTAAAAGAAGTTCATGTTGTTCTCCCCATATTCCATTTTCTAACCTATTCAAGAATATACAATATAATATCACTAAACAGTATGAACTCTTTATTGGAACATAGTTATCAACATAAGATCTAGGACTGAGACATGAGAATGGATCCTAAATTATCCTGAGACTTGTAGAATAGAAATAGATTTTATAAGAATTCTGATCAAAACAACGGGATAAATGGCCATACGAGGACCACACACCTGCAGGCAGAGCTGTGCAGGTGCCAGGAGGCAGCATCAGTGGAAGGCCTGGAAGAAATGGAGTCCATGAAATGCAGTGACAGGTGCTAAGCCAGTTTTATCTGAGTGGGCAGTCAGTATTTGGGATGTCCTGCCAATGGTAGAGTGCCAAGTTCCAGCAGATGACTTAAGGGCTGGCAGCAGGCAATCAACTGAGTCCAGAATACCAGGCACACAGGTAAGCTTTTCATTTTAGGACTTCAGGCCTTCTAAGCAGACAGGTTATGAAATTAGTTATTAACATGGAAAGAACAAGACGGGTACAGGGACCTAAGATCCAGTATTCTGGAAATGGTCATTTTTCAGGAGCCTAGTCAAGATTTGAGAAAGATTACAAACTTAAACTATGGCAGCAGAGTTGGTTTTAGGATTAATCGTTGGGACTGTCATAGAGGCTCTTAAATTTCTTTCTCATCAGGACAATATCCTGAGGCAGAAACTAAGACTACACACTGCATTCCAAAAGTTACTGCTGAGAAGATTCGAGGAACTCTGGGGGACTTCAAGTCCTTCAGTGAGCTGAGTCTGAGTTCCCAGTTTACAGCATCGCTATACAGTGTACGGTCCAGAGAGCAGCAGCCTGGGCATTATCTGGAAGCTTGTTAGAAATGCAGAATTTCAGACAGTACCCCAGACCTACTCAAACAGATTCTGCATTTTAATAAGATCCCAGGCTGATTCCTATGCACATTAAAGATTGAGACACAACACTACAAAGAGTAATCTATTGTCTGGAGTGGTTGAAACCCTAACATAATGGTACTCACATCCTATGTGCTGTGAGATTTTGCTCCTCCAGGGAGTTTAGACAGTTGGGACAGTTGGCATATGGTGAAGATTACCACAGAAGGGCAGAGACTTAGTTTCCATTAATTCCCGAATGTAGGTAGAATTGATATAAGAAAACTTCTCTATTTAGTTAAATTCATAGAAAGAAGAGGGAAGTGAGCTTCCCTCTGGATCAGTGTTTTATTATACCAGTTTGCTCCCTGTCCTCATCTATTTAGAAAGTACACTTTTCATTTGGGATGGGAATACTTTTCAAAAAAGGAAATCTAATTCTTTTTGAGAAACTATTTCTGAAGGCAAAAATGTTTCCAATGTCATTACATATATGTTTATTTGTACATATGTGTATGCTTAGGAATTCCCGATTGAGTGTTTTGTATCTGTCAAGTATATATAAATGGCACATTTGCATTCTGTTTTCTTCATGCAAATAGTCCTTCATTACTCAGTGGTGTGGGAAAGCAGATCTTGAGTACACTATTTATCCTTAACTATTTCTAGCTCAAGATTAAAAAGAAATAGAAATTGAAGTGTGACAAAAATGTATTGCCAATGCTTAAATCTTTTGTGTTCACATTAAAATCCTTTTCACATGTAGTACCTCTGAGTGTTCCCAATAAATATCTAATTCATCTAACCATTTTTTTCCCAACTAAGAGCATCCTACAATACATAGATTAGTGTCTACTCTTAAGAAAGCATTTCTAAAAGTATAAATGAAAACTAATATCAGTTATAAGTACTGGCATCAGTACTTATAAAATAAGTAAAATCAGTACTTATAAAATAGTGAAAATCAAATCAGTGCTATTTTAGGATATATTAGATTGGGTTAAAGCTTTTTGAAAGGCTTTAATATATTGTTGTTGCTCTTGGTTAGTTGTTAAGTCGTGTCTTACTCTTTGTGACCTCATGCACTGTAGCCCGCTCGGCTCCTCTGTCCGAGGGATTTCCCAGACAAGAACACTAGAGTGGGTTGCGTTTCCTTCTCCAGGGGATCTGCCTAACCCAGGGATCAAACCTGTGCCTGCTGCATTGGCAGGCAGATTCTTTATCACTGAGCTATCAGAGAAGCCCATTTTTTAGTATAGTATGTCAAGCTTAAATAATGTCTATTACCATCAAAGTTATACAGAAAACCCACTATTAGTAAATATGGCTAACTTAGTTGCAACTTCAGTATCCAATTGCTTGACTTAGAATTTGTGGGAAATTATTTCCTTCACAGTTACCATCCACCAGTTGAACCATTTTTAAGAGGAGCAACATAGGATTTGTAGTGCAGTAAGGTCTTTTTATCAAATTAAGGGATGTTGAATTTCACAAGGAAAAGAAAAAGTTCAAGTTACTGTCAAATAGCAACTTTGTCAAGAATAATTAAAATTTCATATAATAAAGGAAACCAATGATTAATAAATTTAGAACATGCAGCAGATACTTGGCTATATAGCTGTTCTCTGGAAGTATAAGTTCTATTCCTTTTTCAACCTATAAATAAATGAACAATTTGTACATACTTTTTACTTAAGTATGAATGTATGGTAGTTATACAGAAAATGTTTCAGTTGGAACAAAACAGGAAATTTGATAGGCCTTCATTGAAAATAATGCCTGTTTCCTGTAAGGCACATAGCAGGCTATCATCTGTCACAACATGGTGCCTTTTTATTATCATTAGTACTTATTTTGAATTTGGATAGGTTAATTATAATAAATCAGCCAATTATACTCAATATTCTTTATCTTCAGAAATTTAATTTCCAAAGAAGATTCTCATTTAACTAGTAAAGCATTAAAAAAAATTTTTGCCTAAAAGCAGTAAACCATTTTAGAAAATATCTACTCCAAAATGTATTAATAATTAAGAGGGCAAATTTAAGAGTTTACATGTAGAATGAGTTACTCATAGAAAGTACTATTCTAAAATAGTCATACCTCACATAGAAGTTAAATGTCAAGGTTTTAAAACACAATGAAAATAAAAGTAATATTTATTAATAACTGTTATGTACCAAGTAGCCTTTATATATATTTCCTCATTTAATTATTACTGTAATCTTAATAGTGAGCTGTTCATAATTGCTAGAAATATGTGGGATAAAAGTATAAAACCCAGCCAAAGTGTCAACAAAAAGGAGTTTATTATGTCAAAACACAAGATATACAGAGATTGGACGCTTCAAACATTCAATAATTAAGCAGTTTAGTAATGCTATCGTGAACCACGTTTCTCCCATCCTTCTATTCGTTCGTCTTGAATGTGCTGCCGTATCCTTCTTAACAGGTTCTTTCTCCTTCCCAAGATGGCTATTACAATTCTGCAAAATGTCTTCCCACTCAGCTGAATATAGAGTTCAAAAAGGTAGTATTTCCCTTATAGAGTTTTTTTCTTCTAGGAACCTTCCACCGATATCCTCTGAAACCTCTTTTCAGATTTATGTCTTGTGATGATCCTTCAACCTCTTGCAAGAAGAGGGGAATTGTCATAATTGGCCTAAACTAATACGTTTTAGACCTGGGGTCCAGGAAGAGCTCTTTCAGTTCATATAAAATGCTAAAATATTGGGATTCAATTAACAGAGTAGAGGAAAGTGGTTGTTGAATGAAGAGCAACTATTGTCTGCCACATTACTCCTAGAACCATTTTGTTATAAAGAAACTAAGATTCACAAAGTTTAAGTAATTTTTTTACACAGGTAATATATAGTTATATTGGATTTGTATATTTTTATTTGCATCCAAAATCTACTTCTGATATAGGAATATTTACTTGTTTCTTAGTTATTAAATGAAAAAGGCTGTCCCAGTTTTGAATTCTTCCTTTTTTTTTCAAAACAATGAAACTTTAAGGAAAGATATCAGTACCCATTGAAGTGCATTATCTTGTGGAAAACTATTACGGTCCTTGTAACAAGAAAAAATTATCACTGTTTTGTCCTTTAGATGGTATTCTTAAAAATTTTCAATGCTACAAGAGTCATTGAAGTGATTCTTAGGCAGAGCTGGGAAAAATAGAAGAGGTAAAGATAGACAGAGGTAATATTCTTCTGACTGTAAATCTCCCAGTCTCCCAGGTATCCTGGTTTCTCTGAGACCAGGTTCATCTAGAAGAAAACACAGATCAATCATTTGTGGTTTAAAAGATGCAGCTAGAAAGTCTGGGAAACTGAGAAAAGGAGAGTAGCCATTCATATTTCTATTTATGTTATAATCAGAAACATTGCAGTGTTTGAGCAAAAGCCAACCAGGGGACTGACACAAGGGGGTAGCCTGATGTGGTACAAGAGAAACTGACCTGAGATCAAAGGAGCCTGCTTCCCACTCAAGGACTCTTTGATGTTGCATCATTGTTCATACCATCACCAGTCTTCCCTGTGATAAGTCACTCTCCACAAATATTTTCTTGTGCAAAGGATAGAATCCTAATTCCTAAAGACATAAAAGTGCACCTGGATATCCTGCTTACATTGAGTGCTCAAGAGTATATTATTTATTTTGACAAACTTTCCTAGAAACTCTGCCTTCTGTTGTGAGGCTAGATGAAAGACACTAACATTCCTGGCAAAGAAAGTAACATCATTTAAGGCAAGCAAATGTGCTTCATCTTTCTCAGCCAAGAGTATAGAATTTAACCATCTAAGTAAATAAAAACAATAAAACTCTTTTGTTAAATTTTAAGAAGCATATATAGCCTGCACATTAAGTGCACAGAGATCTGAATTTCTAACATTAATTTAATGAAATAATAAAATTCTCTGTCTCCACAGTTGCCAATACAATTTTTCTTAAAATGGCTATGCATTTCTGTTTTAATGTGTTATTCTACTACTAGAAATACAGAAAAGCAAAGCAAAGCTCAACATCCTCCCCCCATTTTTATGCAGAGCAGTTCACCAAAGCGGGATCAAGCTGTTTTAAAATGATTTTACTAAATAGTATTAAGGTTATAGAAATCCTTGACATGCAAAAAAAGAAAAAAGTAAACATTTGAGATTTTTCAGAAATAATCAGCAACTACAACATTTGCTGTGGTTCTTTCTGTTTTGCTGGAACTCTACAGTGTTTTAAATTCAAAAGGTTTCTGCTGGCATTGGATTATGATTATTATGCAGGAGCAGATCCCAGTATAAACAGCTTGCTTGGCATTTACATATTGCTCCCACATGCTTCCATATCTGACTTCTCAGTAAGTCAGAAGCACATATTTTATTATTATGAAAAGAACACAGTTTTTCTTTATTTACTATAGAACCTTGGGTCTTTACAGACCGAATAATCTAGCACCATAGAGTTTGTACAATCCCAAACCTGCAGTGATGATAGTGATAGCAATTTAGAAAGCATGCAAACATTTCTAATTCAAACCTGTATTGCTAATGCAGTATCATCAAAGGTTTGTCCAATGAATTCAGAAATTTCAGCCTCACTAATTGCTTTTATAATAATGAGGGTCAACCAGCTGAACAAAAAGTGAGACGTGAGGCAGCTTTTATTTAACCTGGACAGAGACACTGAGCCTCTCTTCTAGGGCAGGATTAACGTGACTAATCTACCCTGTCTGCAGTCGCCATTGAAACTAACCCTATTTCTCCAATACTAGAAATAGGCCACTTTTTTTTTCCTACAAGAAATATAACACCAACATTTCTGAAAAGCAGGTGTATACATCCTCAAAAGTAAAAGTAATATATAATAGAATTTCCCACAGCGTCATACATTATTTCTGTCCTCATGGAGAGCCCTAAATTGCCATATGGAAAACTGTCCCACAAGCCTAAACACCCAGTATCTGAGGGTTTCTTCTGATTTTGCTTGATTCCACTCTGACCATTCGTTATTCTAAGACAGAGCATTCTGGACTTCCCAATCTCAGATATTTAAAAAAAGATTCAGTTACTGAATCCTCAGTAAAATTCTAATTTGTTAAAGATAGATCATTCACAGAACATTTTGGCTAAGATGATTTAAAAGGTCAAGAATTTTTATTTTCATTTAGAGTTTTTTTTTTTAATTCAGAAATGAATATTTTTGGTAAAAAGTCTACATCATAACCTTTTTCTCTCTTGATTTTTCTGTAGGTACAGACATGGCCCTTTCTCTTCATGTCATTAAAAACCACATGGCCTTGTAAATCTTCTGTAAACAGCCTGTGGGGAGTTACAAGATGAGAAGGCGGCATGGTTTATCAGAGGAGTATGCATCATACACAAAACATCAGTCTTTCCATGTAAGTCAACTGTTTGGGGTACAAATGTTTCTCTCTAAAGAATCAGATGTTCCTTTCCCTTCCATTCCTCTACTGTGGTAAAACTGATGTCATAAAGTCATTGCAAAAGAAGGCAAACAACTTTGTTATTGTAATGGGTCTTTTTTTTTTTTTTTAAACAATAGGTTTAGCAGGTGGCATGTGGCTGTGGCTGGGTCTAGCTCCATCTCCAGGGTGCCAAGATGTCCCTCAAAGTTTCTGTGGGAGGAATTTGTTGGTGGGATTTGGATTGTAAAGGCACGCGAGCATCTGCTGCCTCCCTGGTCTCATTACCATTCACACAATTAACTCCTGCAGCTCTCAGCTCAGCAGCCAGGACCAAGGACTCAGTTTTACTGCCTCTTTGACAGTGCTCATTATCATTCATCCAAACTAAAGTTCTCAGGCTTTCAACTCAGTGGAAAGTTTTCTCAGGAATATATCAATAGATCACACACTGGAAAGCACTAGGAATGAAAAAGAAGGAGCAGAAAAATGACTAACTCAAATCAAAACCTGGAAGGAACTTGAGGTTCTGGAATGTGGAATTTTATTTTGGTTTATAATAGCATGCCACATCTTTCAAGACAGTATCATATTTCAAAGGTCTCTATTCCAGGTCTCCTAGTATTTTCTGTTAAGGAACTATGATGAGTTAGTTGTTATTTCAAATGTTCTCATTGATTCCAGCTCCAGTTTTGCATCCTGCAGAAGCTTTGGTGAAGACTGAATCTCTGTCTCCAAAAAGGGTTTTGAGTAATTTTCAGTGGAGATCAGAGTATTTTGAAATGTTAGGAAGGAAAGATTCATGGAAGATATATGACAAATTCAGACAAGCCTGTGTTTATAAAGCCTCAGTCAGTCTGATTAATCAGTGTTAAGTTGCATGGCTGTCAGTAATGCTACCTGAAAATTAAAGCTGTACTGTTTCTTTAACCACTTGTCGACCACTTGGTGCATGATAAATATTCATAAACCCCAGTTATTAACAAGTTTATCTTGGGCCAGATTGAGGTGATAATGTATGGCTTTTTTTCTAGATTAAATAGCAGAAGTCTGTCATTTATTGACATGTAGACTATAAAGAGGTTAAAAGAAAACCTCCTTTCTTGTTATTAAGTGATATAAAAACTACACACCTTTTCTTAAAGATAAAAATTAATTTTGAAAAACAAGCATTTAAAACATTCTGTCTCAGATGGAATAAAGCTTCTTTGTGTGAAACAACAACAAAAAAATGATTAGGCTGTTAAAATCTGGGAAAACTGTGTTATGTGTGAAAGCTATGGAGTCTTTTTTGTACTTTTATTTAAAAGTTACGTTGTGAAAGAGAAAGTTGCAAAACTATTTTTCTGCAATAAATAAAACTTTACTCCAATGACTACAGTTGAGGAAAAAAATAATATTTGTGATATCACTATTGAAAAATTTTGTGATGATTGAGTTTTATATTTTTTTAGATGTAGGAAACAATCTTATTGATCATAATTATACTGCTTTTTCTTTGAATTCTAGAAGTTAAGACATACAACTTCATTAACATATATACTTAAAATTTGGTATTAACAATAAAGATCCTTTTTAAAAGTATAAATTTATTGCTATAAATATAAGTTACCTGGTTGTTTATGCCATTCTATACTGCCCTTCAAAATGCACATTTTCAGAGGTAAACAAACAGGAGAAAATAAAATAAATTTTTGGGATGTGATATAACTCAAAGTCACCATTATGTGAATGGAGGAAAAAACTTTGTGTATTCTAATGCTTATTGTTTGTGATAATTCATGTTTGGAAAATAGGTAATGTGTAGTAAATGCAGAAAATGCATCATCCCCAGATTGTTTACACAAAATGAAAGTATTTAAGTTCCTTATATCTTATCTACATGTAAGTGATAATGCACCATGAATAAACTTGATGCACCTAGAATTTCTTGACAGTTTAGAGTAAAACACTTGAAGTTATTGCTGTAGGCAGGTGTCTGATATAAACATCTCTGGAGCATACAGTAGGCTCTCTCAGAAAGGCTATAGACCCAAATCCTGACTGCTGTTTACTTCACAGAAGCATGTTTGCCGATTGTTTTAAAAGTTGTGTCCATGGGAATGACATTTGTGTCCTCAATTCTGGTACCCCATATGAAATGCTATCTGGTTCACAACTTTTGTGTTACTAGTCTTTTTCATCCCAGACCACTTGAATCCCACCCTTTGTACCCTGCAGAGTTCTATCCCAGAGTATCAGGAACCAATCTTGTCTTGAGTCAGGAAGGATGTGTGGACATTGGTGCTAACTAGTAATTGATGCTTCATTGAGTCTGACCCCAAGCCTGGTCCCTGGTTCTAATTAAACTTCTTCCTTATACCTGAAGTGTCATTCTCACCTACTGTTCCAATTATAATAGTTAACCTTCAGATCTTTTCTGGTTTTGTTAGTTTTATTCTCCTGCCATTCCAAATCCCCATTACTCAATCCTGCTCCAAACACTTTTGGCTTTTGCGTTTTATCAGCTGGTGACATTTTGTGATGCTGACATTCCTTTGGGAACCTCACCTGGAATCCTCATTGTTTGCAACATCTACCTGTGAGAGTAGCAGTGATTTCATGCTGTGCTGGCAAGTGCTCAGGGAGTGACAGTTTGCTGCCAGACACTCTGATGTTCTGCCCATTACATTGAATCTTCATTCAGTGCTCTGGATGAGACTCCCAGCATTTGTTCAGCTCCAGTAAGAGGTTTTGTTTACAGTTTTTCTCCTCTCACAGCCTTGTGCTGTCATATATTTAACTCAGCCTCACTTGTCACGCTTGCCTATGTCCCTGATAAAAGAAATTTTAGCAATATTTCTGCTGGTTAATGTATTGCAGAAAATGTGAACTTCATAGAAACTGAACACATGCCAACTAGTAGTAAATTCTCTTCCAAGTATTGTCCAAGTCTATAGTATGGAATATTGCTAAAAATACCAGAACACCAGCGTATATGTTATTAACACAATTAGATCTTCGTAAGTAACAAATGGTGTCTTGTCTTTGTGAATTGCATTAGTGATTTGCCATATTTTCTCTAGGGATTCTGGTATGTATATATATATACATATATGATATGTATGTGTGTAGATATATGTATATACCTATATACTTTCATTATTTACTTATATATAGTAGTCATATATCAATATAACCCTTAAAGGAAATATAATGACATACAGCCACATGCTAAAATAAAATTAAAATAATAGAGTGCACAGTCTCTCCAGTGTTAGTTATGTCTGACAACATCCAAATGTTTACTAAAAATATTTTCTAAAAAGCATATGCTCCCAGGCATATGAGTTAAATCCCCAAGCAAATACAATGCTGCATAATGAAGCAGCTGGTATTACCTCTTACAAATTAAAAATATACTAAGTTTAATATTTTCATGATGGGAATCGAAAGCAACCTGAATTTTCAAACTCTTAACACACATACAAATTAAACAAATGTTACCTTATTCTTCATATGTCAAAAAAAGTCACTTTCCTTATAAAAAATAAAATCTAGCCATTAACTTAGGAATAATCTGTGTATGTCATGAACAAAATTGATGTGCTGAATTTAGTCTTAGATATAGTATCTGCATAATACTCATGTTACTAATCAATGTTGAAATGTCATATTCACATTTTGCCTTTGAGTGCCCTTTGAAAACCATCGTGTTATTAAGATATTTTTGACTGTTTTGCCCTTACAAATGTCCCCTTAAATCATGGAATAAGGCTGTTAAGCAAATGTAAAATAAGTCAACCATGAATTGTATGGCATATGGGCAATTTCCATTAAAGAAGTTTGTATGTAGATAAAAGTAAAACTCTATAAAGTGGAATGTCAGCATCCAACTAGATTTGGAGGGTAACTATTATGAATACTACAGTAATCAAATTCCTTGGGCAAACTGAATATTATTCCTAGGGTTTTATTTGATCTTGAGTAAGTGGTTTAAATATTAGTACTTAATTCTTTCCCAAAATGTCACAATGTAGAGACAGGTTATATTTTATTCTTCAAAATATTATTTTAATGTAGCTATTTCTAAATTATAAACAGTAGATTAGTTAATGAGGTTTATGATGAATGACTGTTTTACAGACTGATAACATTGATTCACAAAATCTTTTCTGCTCTGCGTGGTAACAAACTTGCTTATTAGCCATGGCTTGCTTACCAAGTAGTGATTCTCAATTGCAAATATATGAGCCTTAGAGAAAAGCATTTTTTCAATTGTTTCCCGTTGGTTGAACCTTGGAATCACCTGAAGAGCTTTACAAACTACAGTTGGCTGGATCTCACTCCTAGAGATTATGACTAAATTGATCTGTCTTGCTTCCTGGGGAGTTTGAAAAATTCCCCAAGTGATTATACCATGCAATCAAGGTTTAGAATCATTTCAGTCAGTGTGCGTTATTCTCTCAGTCGTGTCCGACTCTTTCCAGGCCACCAGTCTCCTCTGTCCATGGAATTTTCCAGGCAAGAATACTGGAGTGCCTTCCATTCCCTTCTCCAGGGGAGCTTCCTGATCCAGGAATCAAACCCACATCTCCTGCATGGTAGGCAGATTCTTTACCATCTGAGCTACCAGGGAAGCCTGCATTTCTGTCAACTCTTTCTAAAAATGAGGAATTTGACTATGAATATTTTGTCCAGATTATGCATGAAATATTGAAACAAACTGACTTCTGATTGGATGGAAAAATTGATGTGATTTATATCTTTTCAGATTTGAGTATAGCAGTGGATGGACACTGGTCATGACCAAGCAATAAGAGTAGAAGCTCTTGTGTCAAACTTTTTCTATCTTACAACCCTTTATCGTCTAATGGCTCACATAAGAGTACAAATTATGTATAAATGATTAAATCTTTAGAGGAGCAAAACACTACCAATAAACAATAGCATTTTGCTGCTCCATCTTAGAGAAAGACATTAAATTGGAAACAAATCCTGCATTTGGTGATTCTCTAGAAATAATGAGTTGCTTCTTGACCAAAGAGAAGCCAGGATGCAGACATTTATATATTATGTCGCGTACCTCCAGGCAGCCATTCTAACAGTATGAAAATCAGATCCTAGATTCTGGCTGAAAGGTCACCTTCACTCTCCCTGAAAAATGAACTGTCAATTCAGAGGCAATCCAGAAGAGAAATGGTGATAGATATGCTACAACACAAGTGTTACCCTTTAAATAATTTAAAATGGTGTGCAGGGGAGCCAATAGGAATGCTCTGAAGCAAATTGGTAAGCAATTTGCTGAATTTAAGTGCAGTAGTGTACTGAATAAACTGAATCAGGCCATCCTTATAAGAGAAATGGGATATCTTTTTTTTTTTTTTTTCTTTTTCATCTTCTTATTTAGTGTGGCACGTGGGATCCAGTTCCCTGACGAGGGATCAAACTCGGTTCCTTGCACTGGGAGTGAGGAATCTTAGCCACTGGACCACCGGGGAAGTCCTGAAGGATATGAGATAGCCAGGCCAGGCCAGGTGAACAAGGATCCAGAAGGCAGAGTTTTAAAGAGTTAAGAGATTTCTTTTTTTCCATCACTATGAGGGAATGCCTGGAAAACTATTTAATACCTTAAACATGTGCCAAGTTACTTGAGTGATGTGAAATTGATACCTCTTGAGCACAAGTACTGAAACTATTAAACATTAATTTTTCTCTTAAATGGTTTATTGTGAAGGACAATTGACTGAAAAGGTCAAGGGGGCAAGAATTAAAAACAAAAAAATAGATGAACACAATGAAAGCAGAGGCCTAATATCAGAGAATTAGAGGTCAGAATCTGGCTGGGCAGATTTCTGGAGGACACCATGCCCAGGGTGGTCTGATTTATCATAGGCTTTGCAACTGATTTGAGATTTGACCTTCAGGCAAATTAAATATGAAGAGACATTACCCTCTCTCTGTCCTAGTTTTGTGCACCAGTACCTACTCCAGTGTTGTTGCCTGGAGAATCCCAGGGACGGGGGATCCTGGTGGGCTGCCGTCTATGGGGTCGCACAGAGTCGGACATAACTGAAGCAACTTAGCAGCAGCAGCAGCATGGATTACAATTATTTGACTAGATCAATCAATTGGCCAACTGATTAAAATTACTTTCTTAGCATTTCGTTTTCTGATTAATGGTTATCTTTATTTATTAGAGTAATTACCTACCTTAAAATGATTATTATAAAATCAAGTCATTGCATGGCAATACTACAAAATAAATTATTTGGACAAAGCTCTTCATTGCAGCACTGTTTATAATCATTAAAAAAATTTAAACTGGAAATAACTCAAGCTCCTATCAATAGTATACTGCTTGAGTAAGCTACCAAAAGAAGAAAAAAAAACAAACAAACCTCTATTGTGTAAGACTGTACAGCTGGAATGAATAGCCATCCTGTGGAGTGATCATCAGGATATGAAGAAAATTATGTTGACTATTTGCAGGTTATCTAAGAAAGTTTGGATACCCAAATGTGTGTGAGTGTACTTTGTGAAACATCAGAGGTATTATCCACAAAATTTTAAAACACTTATCAGTGGAGGAGGGAGAGAATAGGTTACAGCTGAGAAGCTGAATTTCTTCGTATATATCCTACATATATATTGAACTTTGGAATAATGTAATATTTGGAATAATGTAATATGCTCTATAATATAAAATAGGAGCAAATTTTAAAAAATCAAAAATAACATGAAAGACATATACATGTGTATTTTATTTTTTAAAAATACACACTCATTCATATGTATGTTCCTGGTATCTTGCAAATGAAAAGACATAAAATCAATGACCAGTAAGAACAAGTTCCTTTAGTGCCCTATGATCTCTCAATACCATTTTTCACTGAAAGGATCTAGGGTTCTTTGGAGAAATGGTTGCTTCTCAGTCTGAGACAGGAAATGTGTAATATGAGCTGGGATCATCTTGTCATAACAGAAAAATGTTGGCAAAACCTAGAAGGAGAATGTCTTTAAGACTCAGGAGGAAACCTGAATATACTCTGCCTAGCTAAATATGGAATCATTTTAGTATCATTAAGAATAATAGCGGCAATGTATTAAAATACATAAAAAATGTTTAAATCCATGAATTCAGCAGTGATAAAAAAGTTTTTGCTTGCTTTTTAAAGATGCTAAAGAACCAAATATCTTGTAAATAGATGTGGGGGATTGGGATTTATTCTGCCTTTTCTAAATAACCTATACTTATAGCAGAGTTGATATGGGGATGTTCCTCCTTTCAGGAATAATTCTATCAGATAAAATAAGAGGAATAGTAAAATTAGAATATCATCATTTTTCAATCTGTAATGAAATAAAGGACATAGGCAATGATCATCACTGACTGATAATATCACAAAAGGACAACTGGAGACATTGTGTGCCTCCTGATGGAAATACACACCACCACTTAGGAAAACCATCAAAAACACGCTACAAATCTGATCAGTTCTCTAGAGTAACAAATTACAGGAGATACAGAGAAAGAAAATCATGCTAAAGACACTACTGGAATGCAATCATCAAACCCCAACTCTACAGAAAAAATAACCTAGGACTTCCAACAAAAATTCAGATAAATTAGAGATGAAGTGGTAAACTCTATACTGAAAGACATTTTAATTAATCATGAAACATGACACTTCTTTTATTTACATTTCAAGGACCAAGTCACTTAAAAAAAAATGAAACCATTGGGAAACTTTTATAATCTTAAGGAATTATTTTTCAGCAGTAATAATGATGTTTTGGCTGTGTTTGATTAAAGAGCCTCATGACAAGAAAATTAGGTAAAAAAGTTTCACTTCAACCCTTAGAGTTTTTCCAAGAAGTTCCCCCAAAGATAATTTCTACAAAAATAATTAAATGGATGCATGGTAATAACTTTATATGAAAAAAGCTACTTGCACAATGCGTAGCACCAAAAATCACTGACTTATTTCAGGTGCCACTTAAGCCTGTAGATCATTGTTGTTGTTTTAATCAATAAATCGATATGGCAATATCCAGTGCCAGTAATTCAGAAATAGTTCCAAGCAATGTGGCTTTCTGGCAACTGTCCTTCCTGAATCTGACATGCGATCTAAAAGTACTAGGAATTTATAATCTCTTATTGATTTATATACCAGCAGGTAATCTGTAGGCTGTTGGTACCCATGTTTGTGTTTTGGTCGGTAGAAATACAAACATTTAATATTGTGTAATTAGTATGTGGGAAGTAAGTCCCCGAGTAGCTGGAATCCAAAAGAGTGAAATGGTAAATGAGACCTGAAGCATATTTATTATCAATTAAGCTCCTTCTTTATGTTTTTCATTTAATCACCAAGGTCTTGAGTTTATATTATTTCCAGACATTTGCATTTTGTAAATGCCTAAATGAATATATTTATACATTTGTATATATACACACGTGTGTGTATGTGTACATGTGTTTGTGGAAGTGTGTGTGTGTGTGTGTGTACATGAGTTTGTGGAAGTGTGTGTGTGTGTGTGTGTGTGTACATGAGTTTGTGGAAGTGTGTGTGTGTGTGAGACAGGCATCTCACAGTGGTGAAGAGCACACACACTAAGGGATTAGATTTTCCTGGGTTTCATCCCAGTTCTGGCTCTGGCGCTTACCAGTCTTGCAGATTTGGCCAAATTATTGATACTCACTGATTCTCAATTTCCTCATCTTAAAATAGGGATAAGAAAATCCCAATCTGATAGTCTTGTTCTGAGTATTAAGTGAGATAATGAATTTGTAGACACTAGCACAGTTGCTGGCACCTAGTCAGCACTTAGTAACTGATACCACAGGTAAAACAGGAAGAATTATTTATGTTGAAGTTTTTGAAATAAATTATTAGAGAGTACAATATAGAAGGAGACTCAGAATGCAGTGGAAGGGATGGTTTAGTTTTTTCTGGTGTGCTGTCATTTGCTGATAATTCTTTATCACGTATGTGGTGGTTTAGTTGCCAAGTCATGTCCGACTCTTGTGACCCCATGGACTGTAGCCTGCCAGGCTCCTCTGTCTATGGGATTCTCCAGGTGAGGAGACTGGAGTGGGTTGCCATTTCCTTCTCTAGAGAATCTTCCCGACCCAGGAATCAAACCCTGGTCTCCTGCATGGCAGGCAGATTCTTTACCAACTGAGCTATGAGGGAAGCCCCAATTCAATACATATATGTATGTATCTCTGTTAATATCTCTGTTAATATCAATAAGTAACTGGTAACAGAGCTTGCGTCTTTCAGAGGGAAACCTATTGGTAGACAAAGATGCAAAAGAGACTTAGAGTCTTACTGGTATGAACTTTTATGCGTGCTTTTTGAATTTTGTACCTCATGTTCTAATAGCTATTCAAAATTAAGTTTTAATTTAAATAAAATATGTCTTAGAATCAGAATATATTTTAAACATTTACACCACATATTCTTAGAGATGTTCCAACTTCTCAGATTTAACACACTTGGACTCCTAGCTGGGCCACCATGTTAGCAGAAGGCAGTGAGCAAGGCCTAATAGGTTGGTTTAGAAGTATTTCTAATTCTGAAATGACATGAACAAGGATAGATGACTTATCATCTGGATTAGAAGTACAAGCTTCCAAGAGTAGAGAGGGTTTAATTTTGAGGAGACTCTTCTTAATACTGTTCCTTCCTTTACTTGGATTATCCTTAATGAGCCTGGAAAATTCTGCCCCAAACCACTAATCCTGTAAAGAAGATGTTTGTGAGCACTCTGCCCAACCCTAACTAGAAGCAGCATGCCTAAAGATCAAACTTGCTCTTTAGGTTTTTCATAAGTTAGGACCCTTGGATTAGAACTCATTCAAATATTTTCATAAGAAAGTACTTATTTATGCAACAAAGTGGCTCTAAGAACACAAAGGGATCAATATCTGGTCCCATAGTCATATGTCACAAGATAAATGAAGTGTCTAGAACTATGAAAGTTCTATTTATAAATGATTTTAAGATATATTAAAATGGTGTCAGCATTTCTGTTATTGGCTTCCCTTGTGGCTCACCTGGTAAGAATCCACCTGCAGTGTGGGAGACCTGGGTTTGATCCCTGGGTTGGGAAGATCCCATGGAGAAGGGAAAGGCTACCCGTTCCAGTATTCTGGCATGGAGAATTCCGTGGACTGTATAGTCCATGGGGTCACAAAGAGTCAGACACGACTGAGTGACTTTCACTTTCACTTTCTTTCATATTACTGTTATCATTTGCTTCGTTTTCCCATGACAAATTTGATTGCTTATAATAAAAATTCCAAAGCTCATTTTAAGCACTCTGTAAAGCTCAATTCTTTCCTTAAAAGATTCATATTTAGACTAAAGTAGTTTTTCACAAATTTTTTAGTCATTCATATAACACCTATATGGTTTTTAACATATCTTCACACCACTTATGTTATTATTTATAAAATTATGTTTTCTTCAAATTGACTCAATATTTTCATTTAAAAACCTTAAAACAGAAAATGTATATTATTACTACAAACAGTGGTAGAAGAAACTGAATGGAATACAACATTACTTAACATGTACTAAAAATATGTCTCTCTAATGAAAACAATACATTATTTTAAAATTAAAAAATTAAGATGCTGATTTTATCAATTGCACCTCATATGGTAAAGAGTGTATCTACAATGCAAGACATCCAGGTTCAATCCCTGGGTCAGAAAAATCCCCTGGAGAAGGGAATGGTAACCCACTCTAGTATTCTTGCCTGGAGAATCCTGTGGACAGAGGAGCCTATCGGGCTATGGACTCATAGAGTCACAAAGAGCCGGACACGACTGAGAGACTAACACTTTCACTTTTCACACTTTCTATCATGGACTTTTACAAGACCTTACATAATCCTTATCTTAGTTCTAGCTTGTCCCCTCATTATGCTGCCCCTCACTCTCTTGAAGGAAAATATCCTTCAATTCTATGTACTTTTCATGATTTCTCATCATAGGGCCTTTGCATTTATCATGACTTCTACGTGGACATTCTTTCCTCCTCTCTCTGTCTAGTTAACGATTATTCTTTACATCTTAGTTGGAGCATTACTTTTTCAAAGAAGTCTTTTATGATCTCTCTGATCAAATTGCCTTATTATAGGTCTTCCTAGTTAGCTCTTGTCAAATTAGTGATTTTCATTCATTTTTGAGACTAACTAATTTTTCTTCCATTAGTGTCTCACTTTCAAGAGGGCAGTGGTTAGGAATGGTAATGCATATCATTTTGTCTCCAGCAACTAGTTTCATGCCAAGCTCATGATAAGTGCTGAAAATATTTCAAGTAAATGAATGAAAGAATAAACACATTTTCATCATATTTTTGAACACTAAAGGCAATTTCTTTTTAAAAAACTTTTTATTTTATATTGGAGTATAGTTGATTAACAATGTTGTGAGATTTTCAGGTGTATAGCAAAGTGATTCAGTTACACATATACATATATGTGCTGCTGCTGCTAAGTCGCTTCAGTCGTGTCCGACTCTGTGGGACCCCATAGACGGCAGCCCACCAGGCTCCGCCTTCCCTGGGATTCTCCAGGCAAGAACACTGAGCTGGGTTGCCATTTCCTTCTCCAATGTGTGAAAGTGAAAAGTGAAAGTGAAGTTGCTCAGTCGTGTCCGACTCCTCGCGACCCCATGGACTGCAGCCTACTGGCTCCTCCGTCCCTGGGATTTTCCAGGCAAGAGTACTGGAGTGGGTTGCCATTGCCTTCTCCAATACATATATCTAGTCTTCTTTAAATGCAAATGTTTATGTATGTTTTAGAATAACTACTTCTTTTACTCCCTTTACTCTGCATTTTTTTCTCACTCCTCACTATGTTGATTTGGGTTTGATAACTACCCAAATGACCACTAAACATGGGTTTTGAGATACTGCTGTATTTTTCCATAGAAACACTGTGTTTGCTTTCTCTGATAAGAGAAAGATTGTCAAGGTGATTTTGTTGTTCAAATTTTTGATTTTCAAAATTCGTGAGTCTGCCAAGTACTTCCATACAGTGCCATTACAATACTGGTGCACCACTGTTTTCAGATTAGATCTCTATTTTGGCTTAAATGTATGTGTTAGGTTGTAAATTGAGCAAATAATTCACATAATCATTGAAATAAAAATGAAAGTTCCTCCATGGACCATCTAAAATCATAACATGCACTTCCATAATCATGAATACCAGACTGAAGGATGGTTTTCAAGGTCATATTACTTCATATTTGTGAAGTTTTATGGTGTTCATGGCATTTTCACATATGTAAAATATTTTGATTATTTCATACGTGTGAGGAGTTGGGCAGAGCAAGTATCTATATCTCATTTAATAAATGTGAAGGGACAGTGAAATGATCAAAATCGTATTGATATTTTTATCATCTGTTTCTGGTTCTAAGAATCTTATTGTCTTTAAGTTAGAAGGGACTAGTTACTAGAGTAAATATAAATGATACTCAGGGCACTTTGAATTTAGTATTGAGAGTACCTGCATGGACACAAAAAATTGTGTATAGCAATGAAAGGAGTTTGGTTAGAAAAGAATCAAAAATTCAATGTACCAAAGGTTTCAGTGCATGATAGGGAGGGATTAGAGTATTTGTAGATAGAAACAATAAAAAGGGATCATAATATGACAATTTACCATATAAACAAATGAAGTAAGCCTCAAAGAAGGTATTTAGTGATTCAAAGAGAATATCAAGATTATCTCCTAATCAGATGTTCATGAGTCACAGGAAAATTAGGGTTCTAAACTCCAGGAATCTGTAAAAGAGTCAACAACATCAAGGGGGAAGCCAGTGGTAATTATGCCAAGCAAATTCAGAGAACATTCTGAATTTCCCTGGGAGATGGGAGGGGAGTGAATGAAGAGAGTGAGAGAGAAAAACAAAAACAAAAACAAAACTTCCAAAGGTTGGAAAGGACACAGGAAGTAGAAGAGCATGTGGAGGAGGAGGATGTCCACAGCATAAATTCATGCGATGGGGAAAGAACTAGTCTGGGAGATCACTGTGGGGAAAAGAAGAGAATTCTAGACTTTGACTTTATAGGATTCTGCAGCTTTGGCAGGTAGTCTTCAAATATGGAGAGAAAAGCCCAGAGATATAGAGATAACACATGAAGAAAGACATAGTTGGAAAGACCTTTTGTGTCACTATGGCTATGAAAATGACAGGAAAGTAACAGATGGGTGAGAACTTCTGAACTATTTTCTTTGCATTTTCACATCTGCTGAGATTCTGAAAGAAAATCTTCAAAACCAATTTGTGGCGTGTTCAAACTTGTAGTTACATTTTGAATTCAGGGAGTGAAAAAAATGTTGCCAAATGTTACATTTCCATGAGTTGTTATTGTGTTGTTCCATAAATGATACTAGAAGATAGGAAAAAATAATGGAATTCAACAAAATATACTATCCTGTACTGTTGCCTAAAGGAGAAAGTGACAGAAGGAAAAAAATTAAAAAGAAATTTCTGGATGAAGACAGAAAAAAATTAGAAAGCTTCATAAACAAGGATTATTCAGATTAGATGGTCCTTTTCCTCTGCTTGTTTTTTCATGGAATGTCTGGATAGTGGACAGTTGGAAATAAACTAGAAATTCAGTTTGATTTCTGCTCACTCTGTAAGGCTTGGACTAGATTTTTGGAGACAGAAAATAAACAAGGCTTTATAGATATGTACTATAGCAAGGGAGGTGAGATGTATATAAGAGAGTAATACAAACACAGTGTTGACTCAGGTCATTGCTGGAAATGCAGCTGTAGAAGCATAGAGGCTTAATTCTTAGGAATGTCCAAAACTAATAGATGAGATGTATATAAGCTAGAGCCCAAGAATTGTGTGAAATGGACGTGGTGCAAAAGAAAATCAGCAGGAACCCAAGAATACTAAAATGAAGGGCATGTTCCAGGGGAGGTTCCTTTGTGGGGGATAAAACTGGCAATACAAGCCAAAAAGAAAACATGAAAGGTTTTAAATACTTCTAAAGGCCCTAGGAAAAGGCATTTGCATTATATTGGTTACAGAGTCCTTTCCATTGCTGATCCAGCTTTTGCTTCTCAAGAACACGTGCCCTTCAGGTAATATTTAGCACATCGTCTCAGGGTTTCACAGAAGGCTTTGTGTGTGCTGCGTGCTAAGTCACTTCAGTCATGTCATGTCCAACTCTATGAGACCATATGGACCATAACCTGCCAGGCTCCTCTGACCCCGGGATTCTCCAGGCAAGAGTACTGGTGTGGGTTGCCATTTCCTCCACCAGGGGATCTTCCCAACCACGGGATCAAACGTGTGTCTCTTATGTCTCCCGCATTGGCAGGCAGGTTCTTTACCACTAGAGCCACCTGGGAAGCCCAAGATGATCAAGTTTAAGCAATTTCTTTGTTCATTGTGGGTTTCATCATTACCCAACTAGAACTTTGGATACAACATAGTCTTAAAATTCTGATGATACTTTCTAAATGTGAAAGGATCAAAACCTTTCTCAGAGGGCTAAGCAACTCCAAGGGTGAATACTTTCAAGAAGTAAACTTCACCGTTTGAGCATATATACCTGGTTTTGTGTATGTAGATATAGCCCTCTGAGAAGTGTACTTCTTTAAATGATAAGAAAGTATTTTGAAAACTGAGAAAAATGACTGGGTTTTGTTCCGCCCATGTTATTTGCATGGAGGGATTTTTATCACGCAGACATTTCTTGAATTAGAAAGCAGCTTTCACAGATTTTACCCTTTGAAAATGACAGTATCTAATCTCTTTGCTTTCATGAGCCAGCCCTGCATTGCCAAATATCTCAGAATGGGAATAGTAAACTATTTTTCACAGATCCTCCATAATAGATGAGATATGAAATGGATTTCATGGAAGTTGAACACCCTGGAGGTTATTAGTTTGAGTTTGCCATAATATATAACATTATTCTGACATCATGTCATTATTATTATTTTCTTGTGCAACCAACCTAAAACATTTGAAAAATTTATCAATTTTATCATTTATGGATCTTTATAAAGAATATGTGTCCTTTTCTTAAAACCATTAAGCTATGAAAGACATTTTTAAGTTATACATACATGCACTGAATATTTAACATGTTGACTTATAGTATATTGGGAAAATAACCAATATTTAGCTAAAACAAGATACAGTTTTCTTAGGGAAATGCATATTCAATAGCAACACTGAATTCTTGACATTATAAAAGTATTTAATAATAGACACTGTGGTGCTGTGCTTAATTGCTCAGTCGAGTCCAACTCTGTGACCCCATGGACTATAGCCCACCAGGCTCCTCTGTCCATGGTGATTCTCCAGACAATACTGAAAAGGGTTGCCATGTCCAGGGGATCTTCCCAACCCAGGGATCGAACCCAGGTATCCCTCATTGCAGGATGATTCTTTACCAGCTAAGCTACCAGGGGAAGGAAATGGCAACCGACTCCAGTACTCTTGCCTGAAAAATC
This sequence comes from Bos indicus, assembly GCF_029378745.1. Classification (NCBI taxonomy): domain Eukaryota; kingdom Metazoa; phylum Chordata; class Mammalia; order Artiodactyla; family Bovidae; genus Bos; species Bos indicus. The sequence goes on along the minus strand of NC_091776.1, from coordinate 20,408,018 downwards.
CCATGGACGGTGGAGCCTGGTGGGCTACAGTCCATGGGTTCACAAAGGGTTGGACACGACTTAGTGACTTCACTTTCACTTTTCACTTTCATGCATTGGAGAAAGAAATGGCAACCCACTCCAATGTTTTTGCCTGGAGAATCCCAGGGATGGAGGAGCCTGGTGGGCTGCCATCTATGGGGTCGCACAGAGTTGGACATGACTGAAGTGACTTAGCAGCAGCAGCAAGCTACCAGGGAAGCCCATACATCATTGTAGCAAAGGTTAAAATCTATGTAGCCTTAAAATGAAATATAATAATTAGTGATCACTTTCTAAGCATTATGCTTGTGGTGCCACCAACACATTTTTTAGTGTTAGTTTGTACACGTGTATTTTTCTTCACCTCAGTTCTGTAAGAGAGCTATTCAATTTGAATTTCTCTTAAGAATTTTCAAGCTAACATCAAGTCAGTTTGAAAAGTTGAAAATTTAGGATCTTGTCTTTTATTGGGGCTTCACTGGCGGCTCAGAAGGTAAAGCTTCTGCCTACAATGAGGGAGACCTGGGTTCCATCCCTGGGTCAGGAAGATCCCCTGGAGATGGAAATGGCAACCCACTCCAGTACTCTTGCCTGGAAAATCCCATGGACTGAGAAGCCTAGTAGGCTACAGTCCCTGGGGTTGCAAAGAGTAGTACATGACTGACCGACTTCACTTTCTTCTTTTATTGACAATTGTCTCACCAAAGACTCTAGAAATCAGTATCAAAACATTAATGAAACACAACTATGTTTGTTAAAACTAATGAAACTACATACTTGAAAGCGTGAAAGTTATATAAAATAAACCTTAATAAATCTGACTTAAAAATACAGTGTATAAGGAAAGAGATAATGTAAAATTTTTAACGTATTTTGGTTTAAAAAATAGTAATATTATTTGCCATTGTCGGTATAACCATGAACTAAAGTTCTTTTGTCAATCAAAAAGCATCTTTCCTATATAATTAGAATAAAACTTGAAATTCTCCATTGATCAATAATATTTTTTAAAATGTTAACTTAGCATTAAATTCACTATCAAAAAAAACCCCACCACATTAAAAATTAAACAAATACCTCTTCTTATGTTTCTGGTAGGAGATGTCAAAGATTTTTCTTGATGTATATATACCACATTTTCTTGTTTTTATCATTTAAGAGATTTATGGTTGTCTATTTAGCTAGCAGATGGGAAGTGATTTTGTGATGTTCTGTATTCATCACAGAGTCACTGCTCATTCCTGTTTTCCTTCTATTTCAGAGAAAACCAAAAGAAAAATAACTTTCATTATATTGGCACTTGTTTCATAACTGTGCTATTGTCAGAATCCGTTACACTAATTCTAGATATGAGTCTGACCACAGGGTAACCACTAAAATAAAACAGACAGTCATATTGTACTGTATCCTGTAGTCTGATTGTGTGATTCTGTGCTCTTACTTTAGCAAACCAGCTCCTTGTAATTCTTGTACTTTCTGACCCTGTCTTTCCTCTCAGAATTCAATTCTCTGTCTTTTTTTCTACTCTGTTTTCTTGTCTTTTCAGTTCAGTTCAGTTCAGTTCAGTCGCTCAGTTGTGTCCGACTCTGCGACCCCATGAATCGCAGCACACCAGGCCTCCCTGTCTATCACCAACTTCTGGAGTTCACTCAAACTCACGTCCATCGAGTCAGTGATGCCATCCAGCCATCTCATCCTCTGTCGTCCCCTTCTCCTCCTGCCCTCAATCCCTCCCAGCATCAGAGTCTTTTCTAATGAGGCAACTCTTCGCATGAGGTGGCCAAAGTACTGGAGTTTCAGCTTTAGCATCATTCTTTCTAAAGAAATCCCAGGGCTGATCTCCTTTAGAATGGACTGGTTGGATCTCCTTGCAGTCCAAGGGACTCTCAAGAGTCTTCTCCAATACCACAGTTCAAAAGCATCAATTCTTCGGTGCTCAGCTTTCTTCACAGTCCAACTCCCACATCCATACATGACCACTGGAAAAACCAACTTTATTCTCCCATTATGGTAAAATTAAGACCAAAGTGCTAATGCTTTATAATGGGACCAAAAGGAAGTTAATGAGTTCTCTCCCATTTTCCAACTGTGTCATAAATAGGAGGTACCTGATCTGGTGTGAGATGTTCACAGACTTTGTATTTTCCTCTCCAAAGGCAGAGAGAGTAAGAGAGAGCTAATTACTAGCATTTGAAACACTAAGTAATCAGTTCCACCAACTCATCTAGAAATAACACGAGATTGCTCCCCAACTCAAAACAAACAAGAGAGCCTGACCCTCTTCATCCTAGATGATTCTTGGCTTTAACCCAGGCGTTAATCTCCCCCCCTTCCTCCGCCCCCACATCTTTTTTTTATCCCCGGTACAAAGCATAACTCGTCCCATCTGTAATTGAAAAGGGTCCTATCCTTTTCCAAAAATCATCTCTTGGAACACCATTGTTAGTTAGCAAATTCATGTCATCTATTCAAAGGAAGAAGAACCCCTTATAAGTTAAGCCCCTGGAGGAGGAGTCTGTGTTAGAATTTGCCATTGTTCTTTTTTTTTTAACCTGTTGTGTCATTCTTTTTAAGGGCCCTGTACTTTGAATCCATATTATCATAGGTCCTAGAGGTAACTTTTGTATAAACCCCAAAACAAATATCATTTAATGGTATTCTTTTTTGTTCCATGTTTAGAAAATATTTGTTTGCTTTGTTGGCAAATATGTTGTTAAATCTCAACGGATTCTGTTTAGCTACTTTTAAAATAATATACTCAATAGCTATAATTTGGATCCATCCATATGAGAAGTTATGTTGGGTGTATAGTCTTACAATGGAATAAATTGAAATATTCTAGCTTTTCATTGGCTGGTCACCGGCTTCCACATAAAGATAACACTTAGAGCAATGTATTAGACCTTCTGCTAGTTTCTTTACACATGTATAATTTGTTCCTTTCCAAAAATTTATTAAGCAAGTACTATTATTAATTCCTATTTTAATGTTCAAGAGAATGTGGTAGAATTCTTATTAAGTAACTTGCTCAAGGACAAGCAGATAGTAAAAGGCTGTGATTGGATTTGCATCCGGAAATTCTGGTTCCTGAGCTCATGCTCTTAACCATGCCTTCAATACAGCTTTAGAAGAGGTCCATTTTGACCAAGGCTCTTCCTACTTTCTGTCAGACACTTGAGTAGATTGTTATGACTCACAGATTTAGTGGAGTTAATCAACTCTTTCTGTCCCATCTCTTGTCCTCTTACGGGCCCATGATATTTGAAATAGATGGAACACACCAAAAGATGCCCTGCCAAAATGTTAAGGTAGAGAATTTTTAGTTACTGGATGGCAAAAAAAAAAAAAAAAACTGACAAAGAGATGTTGTAGGATGGAAACAAGATTTTGAGTTACTAAAATTTTCAAATTCATCAGAAGCATGTTTATTAGTAAGATTTAACAGAGGCCTTCTGAATCTTTATTCCTCATTCTTGACAGACAACTCATTGATCTTTCATTTATTTGTCATCATATACTTCAAATATTATACATGAACTGTGAGTTTGCAAAATATCTAGGTTTTTAAATGTATTTCCTTCTTCTATATTGCAATTTCTAAAAAGCAATATTATATTTCCAAGAGTGAGTTATATCAAAAGGTAGTTATTTATAGAGGCCATCCCTCATGTCATTCTTATAGATTACAGTTTCCAGAGAAAGTAAAAACTTAATCTGTTGTGGTTTAGGAAACTACTTTCTGTATATTTCTGAATTTTTTTTTCAATTGAAGTATAGTTAATTTACAGTGGTGTGTTAATTTCAAGTGTACAGTGAAGTGATTCAGTTATACATATATACACATATATATTCTTTTTCAGCTGTTTTCCATTATAGGTTCTTACAATATTGAATGCAACTCCCTGTGGTGTAGATCATTCCCAAATCTTTTTATCTCACTCCTTTAAATATGCTTGTACTTTTATTGTTGCTATTCTATATACCATCTTCTCTGTAATTAATAAAATACGTACCTCTCAATTAACCCTTGGGGTCATAAGCTCAGCACTATGATATATTGAGCAGGATAATTTTTTTGTTGCAGGGGGCTGTCCTGAATATTGTAGGATGTTTAGTAGTATACTTGGTCTCTATTCACTAGATGTGAATGGCAAATCTTCCCCTCCTCATCTTCATTGTAACAACTAAATATGTCTTTGGTGGTGGTGGTTTAGTCACTAAGTCATGTCTGACTCTTGCGTTCCATGGACTGTAGCCTGCCAGGATCCTCTGCCCAAGGGATTCTCCAGGAAAGAATACTGGAGTGGGTTGCCATTTCCTTCTCCAGGGGATTTTCCTGACCCAGGAATCGAACCCAAGCCTCCTACATTGCAGGCAGATGATTTACCAACTGAGCTATGAGGGAAGCCTAAATATGTCTTTACATGTTGCCAAATGGCCTCCAGGAAATCCCTCAGGGCCCCTATCTAGGTTGTGAACTTCTGTCTTAAAGCATGGAGAAACTTCCTAAATTTCCTAAATGGATACATGGTCTTCTATGTAATTCTCAGCTTTCAATTTTACTGCAAGGAGAATTTAACATGTTAAGATACACCCACAATGAGAGGACATCATCTGTCATGGTCTTTAGTTTCAGGCTCTGCCTCTGCTGCTGCTGCTGCTAAGGCACTTCAGTCGTGTCCAACTCTGTGCGACCCCATAGACGGCAGCCCACCAGGCTCCCCCATCCCTGGGATTCTCCAGGCAAGAACATTGGAGTGGGCTGCCATTTCCTTCTCCAATGCGTGAAAGTGAAAAGTGAAAGCGAAGTCACTCAGTCCTGTCAGACTCTTCGCGACCCCATGGACCACAGCTACCAGGCTCCTCCATCCATGGGATTCTCCAGGCAAGAGTACTGGAGTGGGGTGCCATTGCCTTCTCCTAGGCTCTGCCTCTAGTACTTAGTAATTATGTAAACTCTCTTTCCACAGTCACTTTGTCTGTGGAGATGACCTAATGACCTTGTGCTGATTGTTTTCTTTTGCTCTTCCCAGATTGTCTTTGTCCTTGTCTTACCTGCCCTGCAAGAGGCTTGGCTCCAGGGACTGATCCCATTCTGATATTCTGTGATCTTAATAAACAGTTTGTCTGAGATAATAAAGCTTGCATATGTATTTTAGACCAGTGGATTTTGTAAAATCCATTCACATAAAATCAAACCAGTGCTCAGAACACTAATACAATGCTAACTTCCTATTTTAACAATTCTATGAATTAGGAGAGTTTTTATAACCTTTATTTAATCTTTACTACACCTCTAAAACTGTGCTTAGTTCTGCCTATGCTTTCAATTATTTAATTTTCAAAAATGTGTGCAAAGATTATCATCCTCCTCCTCTAACAGGAGGAGGATTCTCAAGACCAGGAAGAAGCTCAAGCCAAAGGCTTTTTTGTAGGGTATCCTACTCCTTGACCATTCTTCCCCTCAGTCTCTACTTGATTTGTTTCCTTCCAACAGTGGGATCTCATCATAGATATTACCTCATCTGAGAGGACTTTTTTGGTTACCATGTTATCTAAAGTCTGTTTTCTCTATTCCTTCTTTATTTCCTATATAGCAATTATATATGATTTCTAATTATTTTATCTATGTATTTGCTTATTTGTCTCTCCACTGGGATTTAAAAGCAGAGCTGTCTTTGTTGCCTCTCCAACACTTAGCATGCCAACGGAAATAAATGTATGCCTAGTGAGTATTGAACAAATGAAGAGTCACAAATCTAAGAAGTGGAGATTCCTTAAAAAACTGGAAATAGAACTGCCTTATGATCCAGCAATCCCACTGCTGGGCATACACACTGAAGAAACCAGAATTGAAAGAGACACGTGTACCCCAATGTTCATCGCAGCACTGTTTATAATAGCCAGGACATGGAAGCAACTTAGATGCCCATCAGCAGATGAATGGATAAGAAAGCTGTGGTACATATACACAATGGAGTATTACTCAGCCATTAAAAAGAATACATTTGAATCAGTTCTAATGAGGTGGGTGAAACTGGAACCTATTATACAGAGTGAAGTAAGCCAGAAAGAAAAACACCAATACAGTATACTAACACATATATATGGAATTTAGAAAGATGGTAACAATAACCCTGTGTACGAGACAGCAAAAGAGACACTGATGTATAGATCAGTCTTATGGACTCTGTGGGAGACGGAGAGGGTGGGGAGATTTGGGAGAATGGCATTGAAACATGTATAATATCATGTATGAAACGAGTCGCCAGTCCAGGTTCGATGAATGATACTGGATGCTTGGGGCTGGTGCACTGGGACGACCCAGAGGGAGGGTGTGGGGGGGGAGGAGGGAGGAGGGTTCAGGATGGGGAGCACGGGTGTACCTGTGGCAGGTTCATTTTGATGTTTGGCAAAACTAATACAATATTGTAAAGTTTAAAAATAAAATAAAATTTTAAAAAATTAAAAAAAGAACAAATTAAAGAATAAAAAAAGAGATATAATTAAAAATTAACAAAAGATGCAAAGAAAAAAAAAAAAGAAATGGTAGAGTTAGGAGTTGAAAGTTGGATGTTTCCGAATTCAGAGCAAAGCTTTAACCACTATGGCTATTTCTTTTTGTAATCCAGAAGAATCTCTAATCCTGAGAATATAAAGGCAGTCAAGGGACACAAGCTTTTCCTCCCTCCTAGCATGTACATTTATTTCATCCCTGATCTTTCTCTTGATATGAACCATACCCTCTTAGCACCCAAACCACTGGTCAGTTTCACTTTTCAAAATACATAACTAAGTCAATCACTTACTATTATATTTATTGCTTATTTATTGCTTCTTTAGTCCATGTACTGTTTTTCATCCACATGCTTGCAACACAGTTTTCTCATTGGTCTTGCTTCACCCTTTCTCTCTTGATATAATCTCCTTAGAGCAGTTAGTGGGAATTAAGTATATATATATATATAGTAACTGTATTTTTTAAAATGTTCCAACTAGTTTCCTTTAAAATGAGAATAGGGACTTCCCTGGTGAGCCAATGGTTAAGACTTTGCCTTCCAATGCAGAGAGTGTGGGTTCAATCCCTGGTTGGGGAGCTAACCCACGTGTCTTGTGGCTGAAAAAACAAAATAAACAACAAACAATATTGTAACAAATTCAATAAATACTTTAAAAATACTAAGAAAAAAAAAATTACAAACTTGTTATGTTAGCCAACAAGACCCTAGCTCTTAAAATCATTGCCTACTGCTCTCTTCCTCATTCACTACTTCTCTATGTACTGCCCTTCTTTAAATGTTTTGAGCAAGACAAACTCATATTGTTTTTGTGTTATCCGTGATCATTGTGTGTTAAGCTGCCTCATCATTCAAAATTATGTTTAAAGAAGCGTTCCATAACTCTCCTTCCCTTAATAGCTCGTTTACTGTTGCAGCTGTTTTTTTTTTTTTTTTGTAGCCTTTATTACTACTTGAAATTATTTATGTGTTTAATGTTTACCATTCCACACTACAGGTTTAAGAACCTTTTCTAGGGCTGTACTTGTATTTTCTAGAACAATGCCTGGCACAAAGTTGACTGTACTTGTATTTTCTAGAACAATGCCTGGTACAAAGTTGACACTCAGTTAAAAAATTAATGAATAAATGAATACATACCAAATGATATTCATTCTGGACATTCAGAACATTTTTAGATAATGGCTCCGTATCATATTCCCTTTTCTTTTTAAACAATGTTTCTAAGAAAAATTCAAACTACATCTAATATGCTTGAAATAAGGCAGGAGTTTTTCAGCTGCAAGTGGTATATATTCAACTCCAACTCCTTCAGACTAAAATGTAATTTTTTTAGTTCTTGTGTCTGAAAAAAACAACAGATGAGGTTAAAATACTATTGGGTTCCTTCTCTCTCTCTCTCTCTCTCTCTCAATTTCTGGTTTATATTCTCTGTTGGCTTCATTATCAAACAGTATGTCTATATTTGGTATCAATATGGTCACTAGCCAATCCAAGCTTATACTTACTGATCTCAAGGTAAAGGAGTTCTTTTTCTCTCTCACAGTGTACATATACTACTACTAAGTCGCTTCACTCGTGTCCAACTCTGTGCAACCCCATAGACGGCAGCCCACCAGGCTCCCCTGTCCCTGGGATTCTCTAGGCAAGAACACTGGAGTGGGTTGCCATTTCCTTCTCCAATGCATGAAAGTGAAAAGTGAAAGTGAAGTCACTCAGTCATGTCCGACTCCTAGCGTCCCCATGGACTATAGCCCACCAGGCTCCTTCGTCCATGGGATTTTCCAGGCAAGGGCAATGGAGTGGGGTGCCATTGCCTTCTCCAGTGTACATATAAGTCTTCTCAAATTATTTTTTTGCCCAACCCCAGGATATAAACCCACCTCAATAGTAAAGGAAGTAGATATTTTCTTGTTTTCTAATCCTAGAAGACCCACATAAAGCAGGAGAAAAGGCATGACTCCCCACAACTGAAGCTCTGAAAAGAAGAAAGAGCACTTAATGGCCATGATATGACATATAGTTTCTTTTCAGCGACTTACTGAGGGAAACATGCCAGCCATTCTAAGACTTTTAGAATAACCAGATTTGGGTTTGCACCAATCCTGACAAGAGAGATCCAGGTATACGGGCCTTCCTTTTGGACCTGGGTGATGTTGTAATTGGTTCAGCTTCTAGGAAATCTGTTCAACTCTGGGTTGAACTTAGTCATGAGATGAGAAAGTATAGCAACTAGTTATATTCCACTGTTTACTCAGTGGTACTAAATGAAGGTTGGAAAAGCAGTGTATTCGGTTCTTCATTAAACCATTGTACCTATTGTTATTTATAACTTATGTAGACTGATCTTCTATGTAAATGTGAATACTTGCATGTTCCCTCTGATGTTTGCATAGTATAAACAAATAAGTGTAGTAGTAAAGATATATTTCTTCATTTATAATATATCAATCACTTATGTATGTATTCTGGATTGTATGAGACATCAATTCCCAGCATGCCAGTATTAGCTGGAACAATTTTTAAAGAATTCTTATAATTTAGCAGTGAGAACAGCTGAATTATCTTAATGCCTAACAATGGAAATTTCCATGTAAACCAAGGGATTATTTCAAAAAATACTTAGCTGAAAAATCTATTCTTCTAAACCGCTTGTCTAAATTATTCCTCAAGCATTAATAATACAGGAGCAACAAATTAAAAACAATAGTTTCCTGAAAGAATGTTTGAGAGACTTTTGGAAAATTTGAAAAACTTTACAGTTTCATGAGAAGAGAAATCTTGCTACCAAAGCAATAGAATAGAATGAGATAATTTATGATCATTGTTCAAGTTTACATAAAGCTTGATTCTTTACAACAACAACAGGAAAAAAGCTTTACTGGCAACTAGGTTTAATTATGAGATGTATTAAAAATTCAAGTGGATGTTGTTTTACAATGACTAACCTGGTGTTGGAGAAGACTCCTGAGAGTCCCTTGGACTGCAAGGAGATCCAACCAGTCCATTCTAAAGGAGATCAGTCCTGGGTGTTCATTGGAAGGAATGATGCTAAAGCTGAAACTCCAGTACTCTGGCCACCTCATGCAAATAGTTGACTCATTGGAAAAGACTCTGATGCTGGGAGGGATTGGGGGCAGGAAGAAAAGGGGACAACAGAGGATGAGATGGCTGGATGGCATCACCAACTCGATGGATGTGAGTTTGAGTGAACTCCGGGAGTTGGTGATGGACAGGGAGGCCTAGCGTGATGCGATTCATTGGGTCTCAAAGAGTTGGACACGACTGAGAGACTGAACTGAACTGAACTGAACATAGTTTCTCTCAATTTTGTGCTATTTTACTACTCTTTCTTTCTACTGTATCTTAAAATATGAAATTGAAAAATATTGTAATTAAAATAGGATCAGTCCATAATAAATTAATATAAAAATGTCAATGAATTCATACTACCAAGTTCTAGGTAAACAGGAAAAATTAAATACAATATAATGAACACAACTGAATGACTGAGCATACATATAGGAAACGAAAACATATTTGCCAAATTCAATGATCCATTTTTAGTTTTTAACTTAGAATTCTCTACTGTCTTAAATTAAATCTGGGCTTCAGTGATCCTTTCTCCGTGACCCTTCTTTTTTCTTTTCTCTTCCTTCATTCTTCCCTCCCTTCCTGTCTCCCTCCCATGTCTCTCTTTCTTTCTGTATTTTTGTTTATTAACCATTCCCTTTTTCCTTTAGGCTTCTCTTTAAGCTTCTTCCTTCAAAGTACAAATATCCCTCCAGTTTATATTTACCTTTGGATTTTAAAAATATATTTACCTACCTATCATCTAGGTAGCTAGCTAGAAAATTATCTATTTTCTCCCGTGGCAGTTCATTTGCCACTTAACCAGTTTTCAAGTGGCTTTGAAATTCTCATTTCTAGATCAAACTCCAGATGGGTTTTTGGTATAGTTTATATCACTTATCCTATGTGAATAGTCCAGGGTGAACAGAGCCAAGCTCAACATCCTCCCTAAATTCCTTCATCTTCTCAGTTCCCTCTCTCCTAATGATCCCACCATTCTTCATAGTCTCAGGTATACAATCTCAGTCATATTTAGTTTCTTACTCTCTCAAAGTGGAAGTCAAAGTCTCTCAGTTGTATCCAGCTCTTTGCAATCCCATAGACTGTAGACTTCCAGGCTCCTCTGTCCATGGAATTCTCTAGGCCAGAATACTGGAGTGGGTAGCTGTTCCCTTCTCCAGGGGATCGTCCCAACCCAGGGATCAAACCCAGGTCTCCTGCATTGCAGGCAGATTTTTTACCAACTGAGTCATCAGGGAAGCCCAAGAATACTGGAGTGGGTAACTTATCCCTTCTCCAGTGGATCTTCCTGACCCAGGAATCAAACCGGGGTCTCCTGCATTGCAGGCCAATTCTTTAGCAGCTGAGCTAACAGGGAAGCCCTCTCTCAAATCAACCGCAATGAGTCAGTATTTAAATAATGTTATTATACATTCCAAATTCCTCTTCCTCCCAGTATCATTTTTTCATATACTACCTTATTATCACCATCCCCTGCTAGACTATAGGTTCTCTCATAGTTTTATGCCTTGGGACAGCTGGTACAGCACACTACTCCAATTAGGCAAGACATATAGTTGTTGAGTAGATGGCATACATAGGCTAGGTACTTTGTCATTTGTGACCTTTGTTTTCCAAAAGAACATAAACTAAAATTTGGAGCTTCCCTTCAAATAATTAGCACATGAATAAATGACATGGTATCAATGATGTTAATGTTAAATTTTACATACTATAAAAAATGATTCTTTTTAATGTACTTTCTGCCACTCAAAATACGGGCTTTATATTAATGATTGTATAGGTGAGAAAACCCTGATTTTCAGACTGATATAACAAAATAGTAGCAACACATGAAAAGTAATAAATTCAATTAAAAAATCGGGCAAGGGGAAGGATACTAACATTTATTGAATACTCAATGTCACAGGTACTGTGATAGATGCCATACATAGGCAGTTCAATTTAAACCTCACAATAAGCTCATGGAAAGGTATCATTTTTATGGCATTTTTACACGTGGGAAAAGTTTCATATTTTTATTTCTCCATGATCACACATCAAGTCAATGTCTCCCCTGAAACTCAAATCTAACTTTTTACTTTTTAAATCACATTTACAGGGAGACAACCTAATAATATGTAACAGGCTGATGTCTTACCATGCAATGTAGATAACATTTTAGAGAAAAAATCAGTTGTATTAACATTTGGGAATTTTTAAATAAGAAATAAAAAGTTTTGGTTAAGCTAATGCTCTATCAGATCTCTAAAAGCATCAATCATACATTATCTGCCCTCCAGGCATTTATACAAACATTTTTCTCTGCCTAGTAAAATAAAAGTATACTATAAAAATAAGTGGATAACATTGGAATAATTTTTACATTCATTAATTTAATAATCAAAAATTGAGTGCACACTGTATATGGTGGTTCTGTCATTCCTGGCAATTACAATCCAATGGAGGAAAAATGTTTTTATCAAATAGATATTCTACTTATTAGCTGGGTGACCATAAATGATCTGTTTATATCTCTGAGCCTCAGTTTTCTTACTGGTATACAGGATTTAAGGGTTCTTACTGTGTGAGACTGTTGTGAAGAATAAATGTCAAAGTATTGTACTTTATTTAACACAGTTATACAACAGTTAATATAGATCTGAGTTGCAGTCATGTTATTGATTCTTTCTTATGTTACCTTTTCTCTTTCCTAAATTTTACTCATAGCTTGGCAATTTGATTATACATTGTTTTCTCTAGGAAAACTTTTCAGAAATTCCAGTACAAAATGCATTTTCATATATATTCTCATATCTACTTATGTGCATCACTATTGTATTAAAAATCAAATTATTTTGTAATAAACTACATATACTTTCCATCCCAAATTAGACTATTAGACGGTTTCTCAGGGTAGGGCAAGCTCTATGCTGTTCATCAGTGTATTCCTAGCACCTACCACATTCCTATAGTGAAAAGGATTCTTAATAAGTGTTTCAAAAAGGGTATGCTTGACTTCAGGGGAGTAACAGAGAGGAGTGGTGAATTTCATGACAGTTGTTTCAGTATTTAAACATGCACTGGGTCTGCAATGAATATTATAGGAAAGCCATTATCTAAATACTGTAATGTGCTGCCTTTCAGTTTAATAGTGCTTCTTAACAGGAGTGCAAAAACATGCTTCATGCACTGTGTTTCTGGGATATTACAGAAAAGGTCTATGTATTAGAGGGAATGTTGGACTCAAGAATATTCCCACACAGCACATAGAAAGTTATTACCCAGTTTGATCTTGCTTAGGGAAATATAAGTTCAGTTCAATCAGTTCAGTTGCTCAGTCCTGTCAGAATCTTTGCAACCCCATGAATCACAGCATGCCAGGCCTCCCTATCCATCACCAACTCCCGGAGTTTACTCAAACTCATGTCCATCGAGTCGGTGATGTCATCCAGCTATCCCATCCTCTGTCATCCCCTTCTCCTCCTGCCCTCAATCCCTCCCAGCATCAGGGACTTTTCCAATGAGTCAAATCTTCACATAAGGTGGCCAAAGTATTGGAGTTTCAGCTTCAACATCAGTCCTTCCAATGAACACCCAGAACTGATCTCTTTAGGATGGACTGGTTGGATCTTTTTGCAGTCCAAGGGACTCTCCTAGAGTCTTCTCCAACACCACAGTTCAAAACCATCAATTCTTTGGCCCTCAGCTTTCTTCACAGTCCAACTCTCACATCCACACACGACCACTGGAAAAACCATAGCCTTGACTAGACGGACCTTTGTTGGCAAAGTAATGTCTCTGCTTTTCAACATGCTATCTAGGTTGGTCATAATTTTCCTTCCAAGGAGTAAGCGTCTTTTAATTTCATGGCTGCAATCACCATCTGCAGTGATTTTGGAGCCCCCCAAAATAAATTCAGTCACTGTTTCCACTGTTTCCCCATCTATTTCCCATGAAGTGATGGGACCAGATATCATGATCTTAGTTTTCTGAATGTTGAGCTTTAAGCCAACTTTTTCACTCTCCTCTTCCACTTTCAACAGAAAGTTCCTCTTCACTTTCTGCCATAAGGGTGGTGTCATCTGTATATCTGAGGTTATTGATATTTCTCCCAGCAATCTTGATTCCAGCTTGTGCTTCTTCCAGCCCAGCATTTCTCATGATGTACTCTGCATATAAGTTAAATAAGCACAATGACAATATACAGCCTTGACGTACTCCTTTTCCTATTTGGAACCAGTCTGTTGTTCCATGTAAAGTTCTAACTGTTGCTTCCTGACCTGCATATAGGTTTCTCAAGAGGCAGGTCAGGTGGGCTGGTATCCCCATCTCTTTCAGAATTTTCCACAGTTTATTGTGATCCACACAGTCAAAGGCTTTGCATTGTCAATACAGCAGAAATAGATGTTTTTCTGGAACTCTCTTGCATTTTCCTTGATCCAGCAGATGTTGGCAATTTGATCTCTGGTTCCTCTGCCTTTTCTAAAACCAACTTGACCATCTGGAAGTTCATGGTTCATATATTGCTGAAGCCTGGCTTGGAGAATTTTGAGCATTACTTTACTAGAGTGTGAGATGAGTGCAAATGTGCAGTAGTTTGAGCATTCTTTGGCATTGCCTTTCTTTGGGATTGGAATGAAAACTTACCTTTTCCAGTCCTGTGGCCACTGCTGAGTTTTCCCAATTGGCTGTCATATTGAGTGCAGCACTTTCACAGCATCATCTTTTAGGATTTGAAATAGCTCAACTGGAATTCCATCACCTCCACTAGCTTTGTTCATAGTGATACTTTCTAAGGCCCACTTGACTTCACATTCCAGGATGTCTGGCTCTAGGTCAGTGATCACACCATCGTGATTTGTGTGATCTGGGTCATGAAGATCTTTTTTGTACAGTTCTTCTATGTATTCTTGCCACCTCTTCTTAATATCTTATGCTTCTGTTAGGTCCATACCATTTCTGTCCTTTATCGACCCCATCTTTGCATGAAATCTTCCCTTGGTATCTCTAATTTTCTTGAAGAGATCTCTAGTCTCTCCCATTCTATTGTTTTCCTCTATTTCTTTGCATTGATTGCTAAGGAAGGCTTTCTTATCTCTCCTTTCTATTCTTTGGAACTCTGCATTCAGATGCTTGTATCTTTCCTTTTCTCCTTTTCTTTAAACTTCTCTTCTTTTCACAGCTATTTGTAAGGCCTTCCCAGAGAGCCATTTTGCTTTTTTGTATTTCTTTTTCTTGGGGATGGTCTTGATCCCTGTCTCCTGTACAATGTCACAAACCTCCGTACATAGTTCATCAGGCACTCTGTCTGTCAGATCTAGTCCCTTAAATCTATTTCTCACTTCCACTGTATAATCATAAGGGATTTGATTTAGGTCATACCTGAATGGTCTAGTGGTTTTCCCTACTTTATTCAATTTCAGTCTGAATTTGGCAATAAGGAGTTCATGATCTGAGCCACAGTCAGCTCCCGGTCTTGTTTTTGGTGACTGCATACAGCTTCTCCATCTTTGGCTGCAAAGAATATAATCAGTCTGATTTCAGTGTTGACCATCTGGTGATGTCCATGTGTAGAGTCTTCTCTTGTGTTGTTGGAAGAGAGGGTGTTTGCTATGACCAGTGCATTCTCTTGGCAAAACTCTATTAGCCTTTGCCCTGAAATATAGTACCTGTAGATAAAATCTGGAAACATAGCACTTACTGTCTCTCTAATTATAAGGATTAAATAACTGTGATATGTAGACAGAACTTGTGGACTCATGTAACATTACATACAATTTTGTCATAAGTCACATTATTTCATTATGCTGGCTATAAAGATTAAAAACTTAAAGCTACTGAATTTACATTCATATCCTGTAAGGGAATACATTTACTTTTGAAATGACTTTCAAAGCATCTTTATTCCATCAGTGGCTCTTTATGATAAACAGAGAGAGCTGCAACTTTCGTTGATAGGTGTGGGCTGCTCTGCCAATATGACGGTTTTACTTATTTTTAAGATTTTTCTTTAAGCAATATAGTTGCTGATCCTCTTCTAACAATTAGGCAAAGAATGTAAGAAGGGAAACTGTCATTTCTAACCTTCTTCCCAATACAGGAATTCTAGATAACGTTTTCCTAATTTTGAGAAAATACAAACAAAACAACACAGAGAAAGTAAAAAAACAACAGCAACAACAACAACAACAAAAGAAAGAGGCTGGCAAAGCTTTCAAAACTTGTAAAGCTTTAATACAGTGTATTTGACATATCTCAGTGAAATGTGCACCAGAGGAGAAAAAAAGCATGTCATTGCTCTGAAACTGTCTTTTCTAATTCAGTGCATCCATGTATTGTTATAAATCTGTTTCCCAATCTTGCTTTTTCACTGAAAGATGCAGACACAAGGGAACAAGCTTCACTGCTATCTATCAGCTCAGATAAGGAAAAGTTCCTTTCAGCCTGACGCTGACAGCTTAATGAAATGGAGGCCGAGATGCATGCAAATGAGAGAAAGACCGGTAAGGTAATGACCATACACGGTGCTTAAATGGACAAGAGGTAGGGTGACTTGTAGCTGTGTTTTCATTCCCTTAGGCAAGGACAGTGAGACTGAGGGAAAAAGACTGCTTTCTACGGAAGGTTTATGGAAACTATTTTACAGCTTTATATACATGACTTAAATATGACCTACTTAAGTAATTGAAACTGTAACTTTTTTTTAAAGAAAAAAAGCTATTTTTTTTATCATTTAGATAAATGAAGAGGATGATAGAATTGCAGGCCCCACCATGTAAACTTGCATTCTGTATTGTAATTTATACCCTTTCTTGCAGCTGAATTTTTTAAATATAAGGAGAGATTGACATAAGATGGACTGAACTCAAAACATAGCAAATATTTATTAGCATTCATTTCCCCACTACTTTTGTATTTTCGCATGACTCCACCCTTCCTTAGCTTTATAGGAGAAGGAAAATGGGGGGAAATTATTGGGAAGAATTTCTTATCCCATACTCCAGATTATTAACTGTAAGCAGGAAGTATTCAAAATATCCTGAGCAAATCACCATTGTGAGAGAATTATGGCATTAACCTTGGTTAAGAGGTGATGGTTGTGGTAAAAATGTTTCAATTAAGAATATACTTAGCCTGTACCCATCCATATTGAACTCAATCACTGACCCTTGAAAAAATTACCTATCAGTGATTAAATTCTTGATGTGTACCCATTTACACTAAATATTTGAAAAGTGTGCCTCTGTATTTAAGTTACCAGTATCCTCCAAAACACACAAGTCATCTTGTAAAACTATTAGAGAGAAGAAACATAAAGATAACATTTCTATAATTTTTAAGGATTATTTAACTGCATATAATTTTGTACAGTTCTTCTGTGTATCCTTGCCACCTCTTCTTAATATCTTCTGCTTCTGTTAGGTCCATACCATTTCTGTCCTTTATTGAGCCCATCTTTGCATGAAATGTTCCCTTGGTATCTCTAATTTTCTTGAAGAGATCTCTAGTCTTTCCCATTCTGTTTTTTTCCTCTATTTCTTTGCATTGATTGCTGAGGAAGGCTTTCTTATCTCACCTTGCTATTCTTTGGAATTCTGCATTCAGATGCTTTTATCTTTCCTTTCCTCTTTGCTTTTCACTTCTCTTCTTTCCACAGCTATTTATAAGGTCTCCCCAGAGAGCCATTTTGCTTTTTTGCGTTTGTTTCCCATGGGGACGGTCTTGATCCCTGTCTCCTGTACAATGTCACAAACCTCCGTACATAGTTCATTGGAAACTCTGTCTGTCAGATCTAGTCCCTTAAATCTATTTCTCACTTCCACTGTATAGTCATAAGGGGTTTGATTTAGGTCATACCTGAATGGTCTAGTGGTTTTCCCTACTTTCTTCAATTTCAGTCTGAATTTGGCAATAAGGAGTTCATGATCTGAGCCATAGTCAGCTCCCGGTCTTGTTTTTGGTGACTGTATACAGCTTCTCCATCTTTGGCTGCAAAGAATATAATCAATGTGATTTTGGTGTTGATCAACTGGTGATGTCCATGTGTAGAGTCTTCTCTTGTGTTGTTGGAGAGTCATGTTGGCTATGACCAGTGCATTCTCTTGGCAAAACTCTATTAGCCTTTGCCCTATTTCATTTCATATTTCAAGGCCAAATTTGCCTGTTACCCCAGGTGTTTCATGACTCCTACTTTTGCATTCCAGTCCCCTATAATGGAAATGACATCTTAGGTCGAGTGGGCCTTAGAAAGCATCACTATGAACAAAGCTAGTGGAGGTGATGGAATTCCAGTTGAGCTAATTCAAATCCTGAAAGAAGAGCTGTGAGGTGCTGCACTCAATATGCCAGCAAATTTGAAAAACTCAGCAGTAACCACAGGACTGGGAAAGGTCAGTTTTCATTCCAGTCCCAAAGAAAAGCAATGCCAAAGAATGCTCAAACTACTGCACAATTGCATTCATCTCACACGCTAGTAAAGTAATGCTCAAAATTCTTCAAGCCAGGCTTCAGCAATACGTGAACTGTAAATTTCCAGATGTTCAAGCTGATTTTAGAAAAGGCAGAGGAACCAGAGATCAAATTGCCAACATCTGCTGGATCATCAAAAAAGCAAGAGAGTTCCAGAAAAACATCTATTCTGCTTTATTGACTATGCCAAAGCCTTTGACTGTGTGGATCACAATAAACTGTGGAAAATTCTGAAAGAGATGGGGATACCAGACTGCCTGACCTGCCTCTTGAGAAACATATATGCAGGTCAGGAAGCAACAGTTAAAACTTTACATGGAACAACAGACTGGTTCCAAATAGGAAAAGGAGTACGTCAAGGCTGTATATTGTCATTGTGCTTATTTAACTTATATGCAGAGTACATCATGAGAAACGCTGGACTGGAAGAAGCACAAGCTGGAATCAAGATTGCTGGGAGAAATATCAATAACCTCAGATATGCAGATGATGCCACCCTTATGGCAGAAAGTGAAGAGGAACTGAAAAGCCTCTTGTTAAAAGTGGAAGAGGAGAGTGAAAAAGTTGGCTTAAAGCTCAACATTCAGAAAACTAAGATCATGACATCTGGTCCCATCACTTCATGGGAAATAGATCGGGAAACAGTGGAAACAGTGCTGACTTTATTTTTTGGGCTCCAAAATCACTATAGATGGTGACTGCAGCCATGAAATTAAAAGATGCTTACTCCTTGGAAAGAAAGTTATGACCAACCTAGATAGCATATTCAAAAGCAGAGACATTACTTTGCCAACAAAGGTCCGTCTAGTCAAGGCTATGGTTTTTCCAGTGGTCATGTATGAATGTGAGAGTTAGACTGTAAAGAAAGCTGAGCACCAAAGAATTGATGGTTTTGAACTGTGGTGTTGGAGAAGATTCTTGAGAGTCCCTTGGACTACAAGGAAATCCAGCCAGTCCATTCTAAAGGAGATCAGTCCTGGGTGTTCATTGGAAGGAATGATGCTAAAGCTGAAACTCCAGTACTTTGGCCAACTCATGCAAAGAGTTGACTCGTTGGAAAAGACTCTGATGCTGGGAGGGATTGGGGGCAAGAGGAGAATGGGACGACATAGGATGAGA
Source organism: Bos indicus (assembly GCF_029378745.1). Taxonomy (NCBI): domain Eukaryota; kingdom Metazoa; phylum Chordata; class Mammalia; order Artiodactyla; family Bovidae; genus Bos; species Bos indicus. Next base: position 20,388,816 of record NC_091776.1, on the reverse strand, counting down.
TGGCTGGATGACATCACCGACTCGATGGACATGAGTTTGGGTGAACTCTGGGAGTTGGTGATGGACAGGGAGGCCTGGTGTGCTGCAATTCATGGGGTCGCAAAGAGTTGGATACAACTGAGAGACTGAACTGAAGTTAAGGCTATGGTTTCTCCAGTGGTCCTGTATGGATATGAAAGTTGGACTGTGAAGAAAGCTGAGCGCTGAAGAATTTATGCTTTTGAACTGTGGTGTTGGAGAAGACTCTTGCGAGTCCCTTGGACTTCAAGGAGATCCAACCAGTCCATTCTAAAGGAGATCCGTCCTGGGTGTTCTTTGGAAGGACTGATGCTAAAGCTGAAACTCCAGTACTTTGGCCACCTGATGCAAAGAGTTTACTCATTGGAAGGGACTCTGATGCTGGGAGGGATTGGGGGCAGGAGAAGAATGGGACGACAGAGGATGAGATGGCTGGATGGCATCACCGACTCGATGGACATGAGTTTGAGCGAACTCCGGGAGTTGGTGATGGACAGGGAGGCCTGGTGTGCTGCAGTTCATGGGGTCTCAAAGAGTCGGACACGACTGAGCGACTGAACTGTACTGAACTGAAATGTGTATAATACCGTTAGGATTACTAGTGGAAGAGAAACTTGATTTTCACCAATCATCAGCTAGATTTTTATTTATGTTACTCTGTATCCTCAGGACTTTTCAGATATTATACCATGGATACAATTGAAATCAGAATTAGCAGAAAGATTAATTCTAGAACTTTAAGGTATAGAAAAACTATTCCTGAAATTCTGTTAAACCTCTTTAAAACAGGTGCTTTGTGTTCATATATGAAAGTTTGACCTCTATTCTATTCTCCCTAATTTTTTCTTTATTCTCTTAACTAGAGCCATGGGGGGAAAATGAGATGCATCAAATTAATTCACTCTTTTATTTAAACTTAAGGAACACCCACTACTTCACAATCCTGGACTATTTATTAGAGGCCAGGATAAGTAACATCATATAGTGAGGGTTACTTTAAAAATATATAGTCAGTCCATGAAATCATCCATACATTTAAAGTATACTCTTAGATTACACCAGGCCACCAGAAGTCTGGGTACCTAGTAGTTGTATTTGTACTTCAGACAAAAATACATTTAGGGGAATCTTATGGCAAAAGCGATTATGAAAACAAAAGTCCTAATGAACTAACCCATTGAGAGATTGACCACGACAGTTTTTTTGAGATAAAATTGTCTAATTGTTAAAAATAAAGCAAATTTTGGTTACTGAATGCAATAGAAGCTATGTCTTCCATCTCAATCTAGTTGGTCTGCCTTCTGTTTGATAATTGAGAGATTCCAGGTCATTCTGTCCATGGCTTTCTCACTGTGAGAGCCTCAGGCTCCCCCACTGGATGCTCCCCATCTGTGCTAAAGAAGATGGAGAGAGAGCATGGGAGCTCTTATGAAAAGTATGTTAAAGGCTATACCTAGATTAGATAAACCTTAATATTTTCCATATTACTTTGAACAGAACTCAGTAAGATGCCTCTATCTAACTGCTGTGTAATATAGAATATCTGGGGTTCTGTTACAGCATGAGCTTAGCAACATATTGTTGAAGATGGTACCTCTGAGCTGCAGGAGAATTCTCACTGAGCAGTTTGATGTTGTTGACTTCTTATTATAGTCAGTAGCTGTTGTGTAAAAGACAAATCTCATTTGTCATAATGTAAGTAGGTGTGTAAGTCTTTATGGTAGATGTGGATGTACATTTTCTTCTGTGATAGTTGTCTCACTTTGTTTATTCCCTTTATATAGCTGATATACTCATTGTGTATTTTATGTAATTGTATGAAGTAATTGATACTGTAATAAATCCATGATCAGATAAATTTAAAAATAAATAAATGTATATATAAATAAATGCATAGATAAAGCTTCCCTGGTGGTTCAGTGGTAAAGAATCTGCTTGCAGTGCAGGAGATGCGGGTTTGATCCCTGGATCAGGAAGGTCCCTTGGAGAAGAAAATGGCAACGCACTCCAGTATTCTTTCCTGGAAAATCCCATGGACAGAGGAGCCTGGTGGGCTACAGTCCATGGGATCATAAAAGAATTGGACATGACTTAGTGTCTAGAAATTTAAAAACATAGATAATTAAATAAGTGGAAGGATAGATAACCAAGTGAATGAGAGAGAGACAAAACACTGTACAGTCCTTATTATGAACAGTACAATGTGCTAAGTGCTGAGAACCAAAGATAAAAGACTCTTGTTTCCTAAAGAAAATTACAATTTGATGGGAAAGATATTAAAGTGAGATATGTATAATGATAGATAGCATAAACATAAATTGCATTAAGGCCATTAAAGCCAACTTCCGATGGAAACTGATAGTCAATGGAACCTTCTTGAAGCAGGGGAGTTTTGAAAAATTAATTAGTATGGAAATATTCCAGGTTGCTGGAGAGTCATATACAAAGACAATGTGATATGAGAAAACGTTCCATGTTTTGGGAAGATTCAATAAAATTCAGTAGGATGCAATATCACATGCAATTATAATAGGCCTTATATTTAATGCAAAATACACAGGGATGCACTGCCTACAATGCAGTGTCATGTAATTGTCTAAAGATTCTGATTCAGTTGGTAGCACTTTGACATACTCATTTTTAGCCAGCATCCCAGGTGATTCTAATGCAATAATTAGATAAAACTTTTTGGAATATTGCTTGGTAATGAGAATCCTTTAAAAGTGTTGACCAGGCAGTAACAAGGGAAGATTTCTTATGAAAATAGTAAGCACTCTTGTAGTTGGGTGACAAAACTGGGTTAGAACAGGCTGACAGTAGGGAGTCATGCAAATTAAGAAGTTGTTGAATAATCTTGGTGAAAAATGATGAAGGTCTGACTTAAGGTACTACTGGGAATGGACAAAAGGAATGGGAAAAGATACAGAAGAATCAAATGGACAATACAAGAGCCATTGCTCTGGTATATGACGTTCCTTACATAATTTAAATAAATTAGCCTTCATCTACCCATAAAGAGTGTATTTTACAGATATGGAAAATTTCAATAACAGTTTAAATAACTTGCCTAATGTTACATGGCAAGGAATAAGGTGTATAGAACTCCAGCCTACACCAACTGCAAGGCTCGTTATTGTCAAGCCCTGTGATGCACTGCCTCTTTTGTGAATCAGAGAATATGAACTTCACTTTGGAAATGTTTGCCTGAAAAAGGAGGGAGAAAGGCCTATAACTAGAGGGAAATTTATGGTCTAGGAAGCTGCTTCTGTGGTTGTTGCTGAGATTTTTAAGAGGCAGTCTGTTTAAGAGTGTTTATTTGTCGAGGGCAATATATCGGTAGAAATGGAGATAAGAGTGGGGAAATTTATAGGACATGGTCATGGAGAAGCAGGAGGAGATGGCACCTGAAACATAGTCAGGAAACAGGCTGTAAAGAATGACAGATGTGTTCTCTTCTGGTCAGAAGAGCGAGATGTAAGCAGGGATGTATATAAAGGAAAAAAAATAATCAAAACTGGGGGAAGGGACAGAATCATGGGGAAGGTGGCTGACTTTCCTGATAATCTCTGTTCTTGTGGCATAATCATGTTCCAAATAAGAGATCATAGCATCTATGCTAGGTAGGAAAAAACATGAATGTCATATAGCGTTCAGAATGTGATAAAACAAGGCAATGAGGATGGAGAGTCTTCATGAAGTCTAAGAAAAATTACATTAGATATACCTGATTGAGAACTGAAGAGAATAGTTAATATGGACACGTTACATTTTTCTGAAGGCAGAGGAGTTTCTGATGATAAAATGTTCAAGGATGGGCCTGTAGATATAACTGAATGAAGTTTTCCCATGAGTTGAATCAACAAATATTTGAAGGTACAGAGAAAGGCACCAGTGAAAGGAAGGCATTGAAAATAAATACTGTGGCAAATATAGAAATCTCTTTAATAGAAACTGATCATAGGTGGTTTATGTTCTATATAATAAATCATTCTAAACCGAACTTCATATTAGGAATGACAAATCTGAAGCAGAAGTGCTATTACTTCTCTCCCATAGCAAGTATTCCTTATCAATCTTATTGCTCATTTGTTAAAAAAAAAAAAGCTTCACGTTCCATTTTAACCCAGCACTGTAGGCAACCACATTAGTTATTTCAATACCTTACATGTATTTACTATACTTGATATATGGTAAATAGCTTACATTGACAATTTTGTAGTAACAGTACTAATCATTTTGACTCTGCTGGCTTCTGGTTTCTAAGAGGTGTTATTAATATAAAATACTAGTACTGCTGAAACTACTTTTGAGGTTGTTTGGATATTATCCTGATTATGAAGGCAATTTAAAGAATTCAAAAAGCTATCTCATAATTTAAATATGGGACACATTGTCAGGTACTTTGTCTAACTGTACATACCTGTACCTGTCTTGATGTATTTTTAATTGGTCTATTGGAGTATCTATAAGTATGTAGAATTGAAAGGGATTAATAGGGAAAATAAGAAAAAAATATGACATTACTGAATATATAGAAGAAAATACCCTGAATTTTAAAAACTGCCTTCAGTTTATAAGTTTCCTGGCATTTAGAATCCGTCTGAACTCTTTTTCCCCAGCTGCAGAAATGGAGCAATTTATTCTGTAAGCACTGCTATTGTGAAGACATATTGTGCTCCATGCTCTCCATTTAGTTTTCATTTGCTAAACTTGAGTCAACGAAGGCAGGAGAAATATATTTTGAGAGCAAGATAGAAAGAAAGCAATTTAAAGAAAAAATTTTACTAGTTTTCTACAGATTCTTGTGTTTTCCATTTTATCTTTTTTTCATATATATATATATATATATATATATACACACACACACAGAAAACTGAATTAGTTAAACCTGGAGAATGATACATCCTAAGACTGCAAGAGAAAGAACAGTTTCTGATTTCTGATGAATGATTAAAATGTACTTTTACGGTCTGAGTTAGCAGTAGGCTCTTTCCTCTCTCATATGGACTTGTTTTATTTTTTTCCCTTTAGAGGAATGTCTTAGTGAATAATCCCTCTTGATAAAAAGAAACAAATGATACAATATTTTTAAATCTATCTGTAGCCCATGATTGAAAATATCAAATAAATCTACATCAGGAAGGAGAGGGATATATTCATGCACATGTGAAAACCCCCACATTTTAATCAGGATTTAATCATTTTAAAAATTGTTAGTGTCTGACTTTGAAAAAGTTAGAGCAGATAAAAACCAAAGAAAGCCAGAAATCGTTGTCAGGAAATGAAAGGAGGTGGATGTCATTAAAACTGAAAGAATAAACAGTGATAGTTTGCATTAGTTTGTTTTCTTTTTAATAAAATAATCTCACATAAATTAGTTCTTTAGCTTTTACCTTTGACCTTAAGTTGTTCAAGCATAAAAGGAATTGGCAGAATTCCTCTCCTGTCATTGAACTCTATGTGAACATAGATGTTTGGTAGTTCACACAGTTCACAGGCTTTTGATCTGAATATACGAAAACAGAGGATAGAAAGTCAGGAATTTCTAACAGAAATTAGGATAGCATTCTCAGAGATAAGGGCCTCTTTGGATATGTTTTTAAATAGTCTGATAAAAACTAGTGCTTTAGAAATATAAACCACTGCTCAATGGCACCCCACTCCAGTACTCTTGCCTGGAAAATCCCATGGATGGAGAAGTCTGGTGGGCTGCAGTCTATGGGGTCGCTAAGAGTCGGACACCACTGAGCAACTTCCCTTTCACTTTTCACTTTCATGCATTGGAGAAGGAAATGGCAACCCACTCCAGTGTTCTTGCCTGGAGAATCCCAGGGACCAGAGAGCCTGGTGGGCTGCCGTCTCTGGGGTTGCACAGAGTCGGACACGACTGAAGCGAATTAGCAGCAGCAGCTCTTTAGTATTCTTTGTGTGATATTTCTGCCACTTCCCCCATAAGAATCAGCTTCACTACTTCACTCTCATTTTTATATCAGACTGTACAAGGTTTTTCTTGTTTTTTAAAGTAAGATTGTGTATGTAATATATCCGTGTATCAGACTGATTAGTGACAGTTCTACGTATGTAGTGTAACATCACTCTTTGAGGAAATTGTAATATCCACTCAAGTTGTCGTCATTTGCCATTGGGGTTATTGCTCTGTGTCAGTGGTGATAAGTGAAGTGAAGTCACTCAGTCGTGTCTGACTCTTTGTGACCCCGTGGACTGTAGCCCATCATGCTCCTCTGTCCATGGGATTTTCCAGGCAAGAGTACTGGAGTGGGCTACCATTTCCTTCTCCAGACCCAGGGATCGAACCCAGGTCTCCCGCATTGTAAGCAAGACGTTTTACAGTCTGAGCCACCATTGCAAACATGATCTTACCTGCACTTGCCTCTTCATCACTGTGTAGACCAAGTATTCACTGGTCTGTGGGGAAGTTAGAAAAATAAGAACAATATGGAAAATTTAAATTAAGTTACTCGTATTCATGGGCTTCCCTTGTAGCTCAGCGGGTAAAGAGTCGGACACAATTGAGCGACTAACACACACACTATACATATTCATTGAAACTAATATATATAGTGTATGTGTCGCTCATTCGTGTCTGACTCTTTGTGACCCTGTGGGTTCTAGCCTGCTAGTCTCTGTTGTCTATGGAATCCTACAAGCAGTAATGCTGGAGTGGGTTACCATTCCCTTCTCCAGGGAATCTTCCCTACCCAGGGATTGAACCCAGCTCTCCTGCATTGCAGGCAGGTTCTTTACCGTTTGAGCCACCAGGGAAGCCCATATATAGTATATGCATGTGTATAAATACATATTTTCATATATTACACAGTCTATATATATATGGAAACATATGTGTATGTGTGTGTGTGTGTATATATATATATACTTATGTTGCAAAAATGCTCTTTTAGAGTAAGAGTATATAAGACAAGAGCTTATTTGCTTCGTTTCTTCTCCCCACACACAAAGCCAAACACAGTGGCAGTTCCTTCATCCATCCTTGCCAATTTAAGAAATAATTTTAATTATTCCTTGAAAAGAAAATCTGAGCATTTTGCCATTATGATTAAGAAGGACAACCAAGTCCAGGTTTTACCTGAAATTATTAAGTCATGTCTTAATAGGGTTCCCTTTGGTCAACTCTTTTATGAGATCATTTAGAAATAGGATGTGATTAAACAACAGTATGGGCTTCCCTGGTGGCTCAGATGGTAAAGAATCCGCCTGCAATGTGAGAGACCTGGGTTCTATCCCTGGGTTGGGACGATCCCCTGGAGAAGGAAATGGCAACTCACTCCAGTATTCTTCCATGGACAGAGGAGCCTGACAGGCAACAGTCCATGGGGTTGCAAAGAGCCAGACATGACTGAGTGAATTTCATAAACAGTATATAGGCAGTTCTTGAGCATTTTAAAGTGATGGAATCCAGAACTTGAACTATCCAATATCTGTGATTATATCCAGGAAAATAACTATATAAGAAAACAAAGATCTTAAGAAGGTTCTTTGCATGATGGTGCGATAATGATTTATTTACTCTTTATCACCATACATGTAATTAGACAAAAACAAAAATTCCCAGCATAGTCATTATTGAAACTTCTCATTCATGTTGTTTAAATATATGTTAAGCAAAATTGAGATTTGTTTATTATTCTAATCTCAGAAGCAAAAAATAAGGCATCGCAATTTTTCCATTTTATATTATATGTTGCTGCTGCTGCTGCTAAGTCGCTTCAGTCGTGTCTGATTCTGTGCGACCCCATAGATGGCAGCCCACCAGGCTCCCCCGTCCCTGGGATTCTCCAGGCAAGAACACTGGAGTGGGTTACCATTTCCTTCTCCAATGCATGAAAGTGAAAAGTGAAAGTGAAGTCGTTCAGTCGTGTCCGACTCCTAGCGACCCCATGGACTGCAGCCCACCAGGCTCCTCCGTCCATGGGATTTGCCAGGCAAGAGTACTGGAGTGGGGTGCCACTGCCTTCTCCGATATTTTATGTTAAGATTATATATTTCTTACTTGAGTTTTGATGGCTTGAGAAGTGTCCCCAGTTCATGTGTTACTTCTTTACTCAGGTCATGTAAGTAGATAATGAGCTAACTTCTCTCTGGATATATTCTACATCCATGAATAACTGCCAACCTAAATAAGTCCTGCTCTTTTTAGATCTTTCAATCTCATTAATATAATTTTTTTCTTCTGCATTTTCATGTACTTGGACCTGCTCTTTGGTGACTTTCAACCTGAGTTCTTCTGAACACCGTTTTCAACATTCTTAGAACAAAAGAATGTTTTCAATTCCACCTTTAATGTATGTGGCACTGGGGATCATGTTTTACTTTCTTTTAATACTAAATAATACACATGTTAGTTGCATCCACTGTAACTTGCAAGAAGAAGGAGCTCATTAAACATCTTACTAAAAAATACAAATATTCATGGGTCTTTACATTTTTCTCAGAGGATATCACAGGTTAGCAGATATATGTTACAAAGAAGTGCAATCACTCACATTGGTTTACGTTTCTCTTTGTTTATCTATCATAATAACTATCTACCCAGGGATTATTGATATCATGTTGTCAGAGGGTTATTTTTTGAAGAATTTAAGATCGATTTGAGTTATTTGCATGATTTGGGTAAATTAAAGATGAAAGAGATTAGTCGTGGGTTTTAATACATAGATACTTGAATGCAGACAGGGTCTAGGGCTCAGTGTGAGTGGCAGCAGTGGGGGGTTGGCCGAGAAATCACAGCATTGTCTATGAGTACTGAGGGTAGCATTGTGGAGAACAGAGATCAGTTGATTTGTTTTGAATTTGTATATTTCTGTGCTTACTGAGACCAAAGGTGTCTTTATGTGCTTCAGGGGGACTGAAGATTATGGGGGTGGGGCTGATACACTTGAAGTTATTATTAATATGTTCTTGTTAAATACAAAATCACTAAGCATTTTTTCCTTAATCATTGTGTTGTTCCACACAGAAGGAGAAATGGGTTTGCCCTGAATGATAATCTTTGCTCCATCAAAGCACAGTGATTGCCTGGGCACATTTATATCACATTGTACCTAAAAGTTTTATCCTCTAGTTAATGAGACTTTGAAACCTAAATATCTTTTTAAATGGTATGTTTGAACTACCAATCATGTATTTTCATCCCATATACTCCTCAGATAAAGGAAAAGCTTCTACTTTTACTATCTTAAAAGAAGTATTTTCCTTGGATAACAGCTGTAATCCATGCGTTCTTGTACAAACACCAGCTCATTAAATTTTGAATTAGGTGTTTCAGTATATGTGATCCTGGAATTAGATTCTGAGCTAAATTTTATATTCACATAGTGAATTCTTTTGTTATAAAATTTCTTCAGAAGTCCAGGCCAGAAAAATCTGGGATTTTTCAAGCAATTCTCACATCAGACAATATTTTAAATGGAGATATATTCAAAATTGTTGTTGTTCAGTCACTAAGTCATGTCCAACTCTGTGACCCCATGAACTGTAGCACTCCAGGCTTCCCTGTCCTTCACTATCTCCCACAGTTTGCTCAAACTCATGTCGGTTGAGTCAGTGATGCCATCCAACCATCTCATCCTCTGTCATCCCATTATCCTTCTGCCTTCAATCTTTCCCAGCGTCAAGGTCTTTTCCAATGAGCTGGCTCTTCACATCAGGTTGCCAAACTATTCAAAGTTATGTTGATCCACGTCTTTCTACCTAGATTAGCAGTCAAAGGCAAAAATATAGTTACTTACTCTCAACTTCTACCTCCAGCATTCCTCTGCACAGAATGGTCTGTTCCCCAGGAAACTCTGTTCCTTAGAAAACATACTAAATCGATTTCAGTCTTACTCCAATAGCAACCTCTATTCCTAAGGATACTAGGTTCTTGTCAGCTACTTATTACTCTAGATCTTCATGTTTTCAGGCCAGAAGAGAGCATTCATATTTACCTGCCCCGACCCAAGGGTATTTCTAGATTTTTACTTTTTCTCTCTCATTCAAATCAAACAAAACAGCAGCAGTATAAACAATAAAACTCCTCTGGCGAAGAACTATTTTTGTAGAGTCCTCAGTTTAGTTCAGTTGTTCAGTCATGTCTGACTCTTTGTGACCCCATGGACTGCAGCACGCCAGGCTTCCCTGTCCATCACCAACTCCTGGAGTTTAGTCAAACTCATGTCCATTGAGTCGATAATGCCATCCAACCATCCCATCCTCTGTTGTCCCCTTCTCCTCCTGCCCTCAATCTTTCCCAGCATCAGGGTCTTTTCTAATGAGTAAGTTCTTCACATCATGTGGCCAAAGTTTCAGTTTCAGCATCAGTCCTTCCAGTGAATATTCAGGACTGATTTCCTTTAGGATGGACTGGTTGGATCTCCTTTCAGTCCAAGGGACTCTCAAGAGTCTTCTCCAACACCACAGTTCAAAAGCATCAATTTTTCAGCGCTCAACTTTCTTCCTAGTCCAACTGTCACATCCATACATGACCACTGGAAAAGCCATAGCTTTGACTAGACGGAACTTTGTTGGCAAAGTAATGTCTCTGCTTTTTAATATGCTGTCTAGGTTGGTCATAGCTTTTCTTCCAAGGAGCCCTATCAGTCATCATTTAAAAAAATTAAACCATGCTCATGATTTTAAAAAACCTGAAAAGGCTATAATGAAAGAATATAAAGCATATAAACTGTATCTCTCATCCTACTCTGCCCAGATTAACCCATTTTAGATTTTATTTATGTTAATTGTCCACATCTTTGTTATGCATATTTAGTGGTGATTTAGTGGTTTAAAATAAAAAGCTAAAAGACAGTTACTGAAATGTTTCTTAAAGCAGGCAGGAGTGGGGTGAGATCTGCTGACTGGGTGGGTCTTGGCTGAGCTTACTCGTGTATTTATGTTTAGTTGTCTCAGTCAGCTTAGGGCATGCTGGTCTAGTAGAGTCTCAGCTAATATGGTTACTCAGTTACCCTTCACAGGTTTCTCCTATCCAAGATCTCTTATAGTTCTCAAGCAGATCAGCCCTGTTCTCTTGACATGGGCTCATGGTAATTTATAGACCCAAAAGGGAAAGAGAAGTTCAAGCATTGTTTCAAATCCCTGCTTGCATCAGATTTACTGTTATCACACCCTTCAAAGCAAATCACATGACAAAGTGCAAAGTTTCCTTGAGAGGATATTACAAAAATAAATGAATGCAGGGAAGCCATTAAAAATGTCCACACATGAAATGAAGCTGGCTTCCTCTTTTAGAATATGAGATGCGTATCTCAACCATATCCCTAATCTATTAAATTTTCTTTGTGTTTATATATATGAAAAATCTATTCTATCCTTACCTAGTTAAAAAATTTCACTATCTTATAGAATTCTAGGTTAGAAATTGTATTTTAGTCATTAAGGTAAATTGTCTGGAGAAGGAAATGGCAACCCACTCCAGTGTTCTTGCCTGGAGAATCCCATGGACAGAGAAGCCTGGTAGGCTGCAGTCCATGGGGTCGCACAGAGTCGGACACAACTGAAGTGACTTGGCAGCAGCAGCAATGGAAATTGTCATTTAAATTTTGTTGTCCAACAAAATTGGGGTCCAAGATTGTTATTGAGAAGCTCAATTTTGTTTTTTATTAATTTTTTAAAAAAATTTTACCCTATTTTAATATTCTTTGGAAGATTTTAGACCAGTTATTTATTGCTTATCCCCTTCCTCTTTTATCTAAAGAAATTTGAATGGTATGCCCTAACACTGATAATTTCATGTTTGTCTGAGCACCTTTGACTCTTTTATAATGGAGACTCATATCCTTTAATTCTGGGAAGATTTTGTGTACTGTGTCTTTAATAATTTCCCTTCTTCTACTTACTCTGCTCTCTCTTTCTAGAAATTTCAATTATTTGGATGTTAGACTTCCTGAATTATGTAATCTCTCTAGCAATTCCCATTAACTTAGATTGCATACATGGACCTTCATAATCCCTTTTTTATAGATCTGCTCCTCAGCATTGCTCCCTCACAAGCCTAAATTCTAAGTCTTTCTATTTTTTGTTGTCGAAAATTAAACTTCAGTCTTCTGATATTACACTAGAAATTTTGTGATGTGAATTCTGTGTGCCATTCAGGAGAGAAATCTCCTCCTTATACAAACTGTAAAAACAGTCTTTTTCCCCCTGCTGTTTATCTTTCAGAATATCCTGTATTCTGTTGTCTTCTCTCCCAATATTTTAAGACTTTTAAAAAATTACTGTACAGTCATTTCAATGGTGTCTAAGGAGTTAAATGAATAGGACAAGTTTAACATTCTGAAATATAAGCCCATTAACATTGGACGTGCTTATGGTGCTCATATTATTGCTCTCTTGCCATCAATCCGGCTTCCTCTTGGGCATTGACATATGAATGTTCTATCTATACTTGGGACGAGTATTAAGTCAGCAATCTTAATTAAGTCATCAACCTTCCTGCTGCTGCTGCTGCTACTAAGTCACTTCAGTCGTGTCCTACTCTGTGCAACCCCATAGACGGCAGCCCACCAGGCTCCCCCGTCCCTGGGATTCTCCAGGCAAGAACACTGGAGTGGGTTGCCATTTCCTTCTCCAATGCATGAAAGTGAAAAGTGAAAGTGAAGTCGCTCAGTCACGTCCAACCCTCAGCGACCCCATGGACTGCAGCCTTCCAGGCTCCTCTGTCCATGGGATTTTCCAGGCAAGAGTACTGGTTTGGGGCGCCATTGCCTTCTCCAGCATCCTTCCTATAATATCTGTAAAATCTCAAGACATACTCTGGTATCAGGGAGGAAAAAGATTCTATGTAGCACCTGGAACAGTAGCCACACAGAGAGACCTGGACAGATACAGATACTTAGAGTAACTCCAGAAAAGTAAACTAGCCACACTCATTAAAATTTATAATCTATATCTCTTTATTTTCTTCAGTTGTTAAAGATATCTATAATAAAAGAGGTCAGATTTAGCACTTAGAAAAAAGTAAGCAAAACTCAGACTATGATGAGAAAAAGTCAAAAGTATTCAACATAGGATAAAAAGTCACTCTTTAGAAGAGTAAGAGGTAAGAATAAGACAATATTATTGGCACTGAGGTGCTGAATTTGAGTTCAAGACTAGGCACTCTGATAATAAATACAAATTCTAGACAGAATAGTATAACAGGGAAAAGACAGAAGAAGCCTCGACAAGTGTCGTGATGACTGATTATTTTTTAAAATGGGCATTTGGGTATGATTTTCTAGCAGAACATTATACTTGGAGTAAATGACATCAAGTTGAAACTCAAGGAGCAGAATGGGAGAGTACCATTTGTTCCAGAGACTGCATTTCCTGATTCTTTGAGGGTGACATAAAGCTATGATTCAAGAGATTGGTGAACAAGAGACACCGTGTGCCTGTGCCTGCTACGTCACTTCAGTCATGTCCGACTGTTTGCAACCCCATGGCTCCTCTATCCATGGGATTCTCCAGGCAAGAATACTGGAGTGTGTTTCCATCGCCTTCTCCAGAGGATCTTCCAACCCAGGGATCAAACTCCCATCTCTTGTGTCTCCTGCATTGGCAGGCAGGTTCTTTACCACTAGTACCACATGGGAAGCCCTGGCTATTTGCAAATACATTACAATAAGGACTGATCCAGGAATAGTGCAGTATGACCATATTGAGAGTGAAGGGCATTAATAGTTTCAGCCTTTTGTAGAAAAAAGAAGGTGGCACCATTCTTAGTTGCCAAATATGTCCTTACCTTGAAATTCTAGTCCCTTTTAAATATTGCCTCCTCTTCTTTCCCAACTTAAGATCAAATAATAAATCAGTTCTTTGACTACAATATACCTTGCTTTTTAAATGTTTAAGCTGTCATTATTTTCAGATAGATCATTCCAGTCGTCCCTTCACTTCAGTTGCTTAGTCATGTCCGATTCTTTGTGACCCCATGGACTGCAGCATGCCAGGCCTCCATGTCCATCACCAACTCCCAGAGTTTACTCAAACTCATGTCCATTGAGTCGGTGATGCCATCCAACCATCTCATCCTCTATCGTCCCCTTCTCCTCCCTCCTGCAATCTTTCCCAGCATCAGGGTCTTTTCCAATGAGTAAGTTCTTCTCCATCAGGTGGCCAAAGAGATCCAACCAGTCCATCAATTCTTTGGTGTTCAGCTTTCTTTACTGTCCAACTCTCACATCCATACATGACTACTGGAAAAACCATAGCCTTGACTAGACAGACCTTTGTTGGCAAAGTAATGTCTCTGTTTTTTAGTATGCTGTCTAGGTTGGTCATAACTTTCCTTCCAAGGAGTCAGCATCTTTTAATTTCATGGCTGCAGTCACCATCTATAGTGATTTTGGACCCCAATAAAATAAAGTCTGCCTCTGTTTCCCCATCTATTTCCCATGAAGTGATGGGACCAGATGCCAGGATCTTAGTTTTCTGAATGTTGAGCTTTAAGCCAACTTTTTCACTCTCCACTTTCACCTTCATCAAGAGGCTCTTTAGATCATCTTCACTTTCTGCCATAAGGGTGGCATCATCTGCATATCTGAAGTTATTGACATTTCTCCTAGCAATCTTGATACCAGTTTGTGCTTCATCCAGCCCAGCGTTTCTCATGATGTACTCTGCATATAAGTTAAATAAGCACAGTGACAATATACAGCCTTGATGTACTCCTTTTTCTATTTGGAACCAGTCTGTTGTTCCATGTCCAGTTCTAACTGTTGCTTCCTGACCTGCATATAGGTTTCTCAATAGGTAGTTCAGGTGGTCTGATATTCCCATCTCTTTCAGAATTTTCCACAGTGTATTGTGATCCACACAGTCAAAGGCTTTGGCATAGTCAATAAAACAGAAATGTATTTTTTTCTGGAACTCTCTTGCTTTTTTGATGATTCAGCAGATGTAGACAACTTGATCTCTGGTTACTCTGCATTTTTTTAAATCCAGCTTGAACATCTGGAAGTTCATGGGTCATGTATTGTTGAAGCCTGGCTTGGAGAATTTTGAGCATTACTTTACTAGCGTGTGAGATGAGTGCAATTGTGTGGTAGTTTGAGCATTCTTTGGCATTGCCTTTCTTTGGGATTGGAATGGAAACTGACCTTTTCCAGTCTTGTGGCCACTGCTGAGTTTTCCAAATTTTCTGGTACATTGAGTGCAGCACTTTCACAGCATCATCTTTAGGATTTGAAATAGCTCAACTGGGATTCCATCACCTCCAGTAGCTTTGTTCGTAGTGATGCTTGTTTCTTAAATAAGTTTTTTTCCCATGGTATTTCATTCAGCTCACCCATAGGACCCTAGAATGGCATTTTTGAAGCATCAGTTCAGTTCAGTTCAGTCGCTCAGTCATGTTCGACTCTTTGCGACCCCATGAATCACAGCATGCCAGGCCTCCCTGTCCATCATCCAACTCTCGGAGTTCACTCAAACTCATGTCCATCGAGTTGGTGATGCCATCCAGCCATCTCATCCTCTGTCATCCCCTTCTCCTCCTGCCCCCAATCCCTCCCAGCATCATAGTGTTTTCCAACGAGTCAACTCTGCATGAGGTGGCCAAAGTATTGGAGTTTCAGCTTTAGGAAGCATAATTCTGATATTAATTTTTCTGTTCCAAATGTATAGAAATCCATGGATTATTATTAAATATTATTTAAGTTTTTCCTTGTGATCTGATGTGAACCTCCTGTCATTCAGATACTATTTTCTAAGTCACTCATGATTTCTCATTCTTTAATGTACACTGCACATTGTGAGTTTTGTTTCTGTGTTCACACCGTCATCTCTGAAAAGACTGTGTCTTCTATTTCTGTCCATGGAAACTTATCTGAGCACCCATCTCCAGTCTTTCCTGATTCTTTAGGTCACAGTTAATTTTTTCTCTTTCCCTGATTTAATTTCACTTGTTTTGTTTCTCTACACTACATTTTTTTATGATACCACATTCAGTCTGACATACTGATGCACCAGTGTATCTCCCCATAATTTTCTTCAGACCAAGGGTAGTATCTTCTTTATCTTTATTTTCATTTTATTTTCTTGTTCAATGTCTTATCCATGGTTGTTGCTTGCTGCTGCTGCTAAGTCACTTCAGTCGTGTCCAACTCCATGCGACCCCATAGACAGGAGCCCACCAGGCTTCCCCGTCCCTGGGATTCTCCAGGCAAGAACACTGGAGTGGGTTGCCATTTCCTTCTCCAATGAAGGAAAGTGAAAAGTGAAAGTGAAGTCGTTCAGTCGTGTCCGACCCTCAGCGACCCCATGGACTGCAGCCTACCAGGCTCCTCCGTCCAAGGGATTTTCCAAGCAAGAGTACTGGAGTTGCTTACTAGCTGTTAAACTGAATCTGAGGAGCTCCTTCTTCTTTGTGCTGTCCTGCAAACTTGACTACTTTTCAAATCTATGTGAAATATACCATCATTCAGGCCTTTATTTTTGTGATCCCCAAAAGAAAGCTTATGGTGTACCCTGTGACCTTTAATGTTTAAGTTAGCTAGTCTACTAAAATTGTGTGTTTTTATTTTGCTCTGTTCATCTATATTTTTGCAGTTTGTTATAAATTAGAAAATGGATTTGATCTTGGAATGCGTATATTAACAGACTGCATATGTGACAGGAAAATTATGTTAGCTTCTTGCAGGGAGGTCATCTCAATGCTAAGAAGAGTCAAATGAAGGTTAGCATATTTGATAGGAAATATATAGCTCTTTTTTATGAAGACAATGAATAGTGAGTTAGACTAATTCATTTGTGTTTCAGAGTCAGTTCAGAGTCAGTGTGCTGACAGATTCTTACTGCCAAAGAATGCCTGATACCCAGAAACTTTTCTTGGACTTGGAATTATTGGAACATTCTGTAACTGACTGCTTTAGTAGTAATATTAGATAATTTTAGAAAGTCAATTATAGCTTTATAAACACAGAATGTGGAGCTGGAACATTCTCAAGGAAGTAAATCTGAGGATGATGACCTTCAATAGCATAGATAGTAAGCTAAAATAATCAAACAAAACCAGTCAATCTATGAAGAAGCAAACAAGATAAAAGCCAAGGAAGTTTATATAAGGAAAATTCTTGAAAATAAAGAGATCCATGTGAAATACAAAATTTATAAAAACAAATGAAAAACCAAATGAGAAAAATCTCATCTTCCATGGGAAATCTCAAAAATGTTAAAATACATTTATTTACAACACAACTAATCATCCCCCTCTCAAGTATTACCTAAATCAAATTTCCTATGATTAAACAGTAGAAGTGACAAATAGATTCAAGGGATTAGATCTGGTAGACAGAGTACCTGAGGAACTATGGACTGAGGTTCATAATATTGTACAGGAGGCAGTGACCAAAATCATCCCAAAGAAAAAGAAATGCAAGAAGGCAAAGTGGTTGTCTGAGGAGGCTTTACAAATAGCTGACAAGAGAAGAGACATGAAAAGGAAGGGAGAAAAGGAAAGATATACCCAATGAATACAGAGTTCTAAAGAACAGCAAGGAGAGATAAGAAGGCCTTTTTAAGAGAATAATGCAAAGAAACAGAGCAACTCTATAGAATGCGAAAGACTAGAGATCTCTTCAAGAAAATTAAACATACCAAGGGAACATTTCATTCAAAGATGAGTACCATAAAGGACAGAAACGGCAAGGACCTAACAGAAGCAGAAGAGATTAACAAGAGGTAGCAAGAATATGCTATACACAAAAGGTCTTAATGACTCAGATAACCACAATGGTGTGATCAGTCACCCAGAGCCAGACATCCTGCAGTGTGAAGTCAACTGGGCCTTAGGAATCATTGCTGCCACAAAGCTAGTGGAGGTGATAGAATTCTAGCTGAGCTATTTCAGATCTTAAAAGACGATGCTGTTAAAGGGCTGAACTCAATATGTCAACAAACTTGGAAAACTCAGCAGTGGCCACAGGACTGGAAATGGTCAGTTTTCATTCCAATTCCAAAGAAAGGCAGTGTCAAAAATATGCAATAAATGTTCAAACTACCATACAGTTGCACTCATTTCACGTTAGCAATGTAATGCTCAAAATCCTTCATGCTAGGTTTCAGCAGTATGTAAACTGAAATTCCAGATGTACAAAGTGGATTTAGAAAAAGCAGAGGAACCAGAGATCAAATTGCCAACATCTGTTATACCACAGAAAAAACAAGGAAATTCAAGAAAAAAGATCTGCTTCATTGACTACGCTAAAGCCTTTGGTTATGTGGATAACAACAAACTGTGGGAAATTCTTAAAGAGATGGAAACACCAGACCACCTTACCTGTCTCCTGAGAAATCTGTATGAAGATCAAGAAGCAACAGTTAGAACTGGACATGGAACAACAGACTGGTTCAAAATTGGGAAAGGAGTACATCAAGACTATATGTTGTCACCCTGCTTTTTTAACTTAGATGCAGAGTACATCATGCAGAATGCTGGATGAATCACAAGCTGGAATCAAGATTGCTGGGAGAAATAGCAACAACCTCAGATATGCAGATGATACTACTCTAATGGCAGAAAGCAAAGAGAGATTAAAAGGACTCTTGATGAAGTTGAAAGAGGAGATTGAAAAATCTGGCTTAAAATTCAACATTCAAAAAACTAAGACCTTGGCATAAGGTAGCCTCAATTCATGGCAAATAGATGGGGGAAAAAATGGAAACAGTGATAGATTTTATTTTCATGGCTCCAAAAGCACTGTGGACAGTGACTGCAGCTATGAAATTAAAAGATGCTTGCTCCTTGAAAAAAAAGCTATGACAAACCTAGACAATGCATTAAAAATCAGAAGCATCACTTTGCCTATAAAGGTTTGTCTAGTCAAAGCTATGGTTTTTCCAGTAGTCATGTACAGATGTAAGAGTTGGACCATAAAGAAGGCTGAATGCTGAAGAATTGATGCTTTCAAATTGTGGTGCTGGAGAAGACTCTTAAGAGTCCCTTGAACAGCAAGGAGATCAAACCAGTCAATCCTAAAGGAAATCAGCCCTGAATATTCATTGAAAGTACTGATGGTGATGCTCCAATGCTTTGGGCACCTGATGTGAAAAGCGGGCACACTGGGAAAGACCCTGATGCTGGGAAAGATGAGGGCAGGAGGAGAAGGAGCAACAGAGGATGAGATGGTTGGAAGGCATCATCTACTCAATGGACATGAGTTTGAGCAAACTCTGGGAAATGGTGAAGGACAGGTAATCCTTGTGTGCCGCAGTTCATGGGGTCACAAAGAGTCAAACATGACTTAGCAATTGAACAACAAAACATTCCCTAGAGTACAGGGTGAAGTGAAATTCACATTAGCAAGTTTGAAAAGAAAGTGGAAACTTTATTCACAGATATCACCTTTCAGTATTCTTAAAAATGTTTCTAAAACTTTGATACTACTCTAATTTGAGACATATAGAGAAAAAGGAGAGATTTATGTACCTTTTACTGAGTCACTTTTACCCATGCTTAGCCTTGACATTATTCTTTTCTTTCAGCTGCATAGATATATCTTGGGATGAATAAATAATTTTCAAATATATGAGTCAACAAAGAAAGAAATGCAGACTTGCAGACTGATAATGGAAATTACAGGGGTTATAAAATATCATACAGCGTGTTGCCATTAAGACAAAAGGACTACAGGAAGTTATAAATAACTCACATAACTTTTTAAAGGACTGCTTTTTAAATATTCTTTGTAGAAGCATAAGTGATAAAAGTCCAGCCATCTTTCATGTGAAATCATTATTCTCAGTGAGCAACTTGCTAACGTGAAAAGTCAGAAGTGGACATGATGGCATTGTTGCATTCAGTTCTTCTGAATGAAATGTCATATCCTGTCTGCAGTCTCATACATGAGTAAAATGTTGAATAGTTTTTAATATACAGGTGTTATACAACATCATAAAACTCTAAAAAAATAATGGGTGTATTATGGAATGTAAAGAAAGTGAAAATGTAGGAAACTTGTGTGATCTTTACGAGTTAGGGGATATTTTCTAAATTGTACATTATTCAATTTAATTTTCCTAAGGACTCTCTAATCTGGTGATGGTTAATCTTTTTACTGGTATAGATACCTAACATCATTAAATGACTTACCTAAAATCTCATATATTTTTATTAATAGATCTTTTGATCTTAATGTCAAATGTTAGAGAAACGGTAAATCTAAGAAAAGGCAAAAAAAGTGTTTGGAGAGGGTAGTATCCGATATTTAGAGCTTACACTTATTAAGTGACTTCACTTGCTCTATTTACTGTGAGATGGAAAGAAACAAGGTATCAGAGAACAAAAAAAGAGATACTTTATTGAAAGAACTTCATACTAATGCTCAGGTTGACAAAATCAGTTTAATATTATTCTTTTCTTAAAAGGATTTTTTTGATGTGGACCATTTTTAAAGTCTTTATTGAATTTGTTACAGTATTGCTTCTGTTTTGTGTTTTTGACTTTTTAACCAAGAGGTATGTGAGATCTTAACTCCTCAACCTGGGATTGAATTTACACCCCTGCATTGGAAGGCAAAGTCTGGACCTCCAGGGAAGTCCCTAATATTATTCTTGATTATAAGTTAATTATGTGACATTCTGCAAAGTGAAAGAGGCTGGTTTATTCAAATTCTGTATTTGGGCAATAAGAAATCTGGGCACATCAGGTCTTCTAACTTCTACTGAAAGCTAAAGTTGAGGGGGAGCCTGGTTGATGAGCAGGATGAGTTTGCAGTAGGTAGGGCATAGTAAGAGTAGTTTATTTAATCTGTGATTACTAAATCATTCAAGTACTTCATGAGTGTCACCTTGGTGAGAGAATTTGTGAGTCATAGAGGATATACACAGCCTATTTTAATGACAAAAATATGATCCTGCCAGGATCTTGATGTGTTAGATCCCAGGATTTCCCTGGTGGTCCAGGGGCTAACACTCCCCACTCTCAATGCCAAGGGCCTGGATTCAATCCCTGGTCAAGAAACTAAGATCGTACAAGTGGCACAGCACACCACCCCCCACCAAATTAGATCCGTCAACATGAGTGTATCATTTGTATGTTAATATATTTATAGCATAGTTTTTAAAGTGGCTAAAAACTAACGAAACTGGTTTTGAAGTGGAAGAGTTATTCAGAGAAGCTAGTATGCTGAAATTGATTGGTTACATAGCACAAGGAAATACTTTCCGATTCACTAGTCACTCCATCTATTTTATTTCAGGGAAATATTTGTCAAAACACTTTCTCTATGAATAAAGATGACTAATAATTGTATATTTTCTAAATATGTAAATGACTGAGGCCTCTCAAATATTTCTTCTGCCTAGAATCAATTTTCTTTATGTCTAACTGAATTTTCTGTTGTTAGTTGCTACTTGCAGGAGTAGTTTAGTTCTGAAAATAAAATCCACTAAATGTAATAATTTTTTGAGCCTTTCTCCCATTAAAATGATTTCATTTATGTAAAATCAGTGTTTAAAAAAACATATTTGTGGTTTTGTTTATAATCAGAAAAATCGATCCTTTAAATCTGTTGCAGACTGGGGTTTGATTCCTGAGTGGGAAAGATCCACTGAAGAAGGAAATAGCAACCCACTCCAGTATTCTTATCTGGAGAATCCCATGGACTGAGAAGTCTGACAGGCTATCGTCCATGGGGTTGCAAGAGTGGGACATGACTTAGCGACTAAATTACCACTAAACAATACGTTTACCAGTGTAAGCCTGCATGTGTGTGAAAAAGTGGACATTTAAAAGTTAACTTCATTATCATGATCAGTGTGTCTAAAAATATAAATTTTTCAAAAAAAGGATACCCATCCATTGATTGTTTTTTGAAGTCATGCTAATGAACACATTGGAAAAATCCAAAAGCATGCATATTTTTTGACACAAGATGCTCCTGTATTACAAAAGCATTTTAACAGCACAAAAGTTCATTTTTCCTCAAAAATCCTTGAGCTAAGTGACATTCCCAGAAAATGAGCCATTTTATATTGTGGTTTAAAGGATCACTGCCTCATAGCTGAAAGACAGAAAAACTATTTTGTTACCTTTAAGCTATCATATTGAGTGAGATTCCCTGGTTTTGAGCAGAGATGCTGTGTTCCAGCCTAGATTATTTTATCCAGAAAGGCTATTGCCAAAATATTTTTTATCCTTACTTAATGGAAATGTTTTTATTCTCAGCCAGGAATGTGTTCCTGTTAAGTGTTGAAAACAAAGAAAAGTGTAATGAAGAAAACATAAATCATGTGTGGCTAATCATTTTAGTACTGATATTTGTTTACCTGCTTTGTCTATTTTCCTTTTTCTTGCTCTCTTTCCTCTGACTTTCCTTCCTATATCTCTGTCTCATTTCTCTTTCTGTGTGTTTTAAAGAAAAAGGAGATATTACATAATTTTGTAACATTCTTTGTATAGTTAATGCTGAATTGTGCATTTTATACCAATAAAAACAGTTATACATCATTATTTTAAAAGTAGCATATTTCATTGCATGATTATTTTTTCAGTGTATTTAATTACTCAGCACTATCTTGAAGGGCTCTTACTTTGTTTCTATTTTTGTTCAAACTATAAACAGAATAAAGAACATTGAAAAGCTGATAATTGTCTAAGTGTAAATTTTACCAGCAGAATACTTTGTAAAATGATATGTATGTTTTTGGGATTTTGATCTATTTTATCACATTGACATTTACAATGTTTATGTCGGTTCTACAATCCTGTCAACAAGCTAGGAGAGCACCTTATAATCCCCCTTTAACCTGTTTTTAGTCTTAAAATTCTGCCATTTATAATGATAAATAATGCTTTCTCACAGTGATTTTAATATTTATCTTTGGTTCATAATTAGGTTCAAATTTTTTTCTTTTTGCTTATTTGTATTTCATATTTTATGAAACATTTGTGCATTTATTGAATGTATTTTTATTTAACTGACTTACCACATTTTTTATATACAATGGATGTTCAAACCTAAAGGTCTCATCTTGTTCAAATTCTCTTTTTCAATATTATTTATCATTCTTGACTATGGTGTTTTAGCCATTTGTATTTAGTTCTGTGTGCTCAAACCCCTTTTTATCTTTATGTTTTCTAATATTGGTAAACCTTTTGAAATCAATCACTTCAATTTAATAGATGGTTTTTTCTCTGCTATTTTGCCGGTTGGTGGAGAGTTACTAAGGAAACATCAGGAATAGCAACTGTTGACAGCTGCTCTAATAATTTGACTAACCCCAGAGTGTTACACAGCCTGAAAATATTTTTGTTGAGGGGACCCAACTGTTTAAGCATATGCATTTCTCACAACATCCCCAATATTGGTTACTATTATCATTCCTGTCTTACAAATGGAAGAACTAGGACATGAGAATTGAAGACATTTTACTAAATTTCCATGGTAGAAATTGGTAGAGCTGAGCTTAGAACCCAATCTGTCTTTTTCAGAGTTCACACACTTAACCCCTTCACCATTACTGCTTCTTGAATGAAACACTCTTGAAGTGTTGGCACACTTTTTAATGAGCTTCCCGGTAGGTCCCCAGTGTGACTGAGTGGCCAAGATGCATCCTTTCTGGAAGCTGAAGCTGTTTATTTTAAGCTTCCCTTACATGGACCTCATTTATGACCTTCTCCTACAGAGAATGATTGCATTTAAAGCTGCCCTAATTTCTATGTTTCTGGCTTCTGTGATGGACTTTCTTTAAGCTTTCTGTCTATTCCTGGACCACTAGGAATCGCCAAAAGGAAATTTTCTTGGAGCTCCCTAGAGTAGGCACTCTAAATGTGGGCTTTAAATAGTGTTTTTTGATACATTCAAATTGCTTATATAGAATTGTTGCTTTCCCCCCAGACTTTTAACTTTATTGCACATTGTATTGTACCTTTCAGTGAGATAGGACTAATTAATTATAATTGTGAGCAAGTCTTGGGCATATTTATCACTACTTTGCTTCTGCTACTTTCAGATATGGCAGTTTTAGACTTCAAAGACGTCTCTGTGTTGATAATACAGGAACACGTCACAAAACATCATGGCTGGGATTCACTGATTGTCTTCATCACTGGCTGTTTTAGAGAATTCTTTTTTAACCACTTCAATATTCCTAATGAATATAGACTATTTGGAAGATGTGTTTAATTAAGGCAGTACATAAAAGATATAAGATGACAAGAAAAGAACCCCAAATATGAAGTCAGAGACTGAGGTAACATTTTAGTTTTCTCACTTTATAACTTTGTGATTTCAAATATTAAGCTTCCAGATCTTAGTTTCTTCAACTGTAAAATGTAAATAATAAGATATGCCATTTAAATATGGTACAGATATTGAGATAATTGGGATGGAAATGAAGAAATGTAGTAATATGGTATGTGGATATAATTTGTTAATAGTACCCTATAAAATATGAGATTCTACATGTCATTTAATATAGAATCATCAATAAAATCTAGCAATACCAGATAATGTACATGGGCAATGAAAAAGCATATAAGTGTAATAAATTATTTTTCATTTAAATTTTAAAATAACAGCCATCCAATATTACTCTTGAGGCTACCCTGGTGACTCAGTGGTAAAGATTTCTCCTGCAGTGCAGGAAACATGGGTTCTATCCCTGGGTTGGGAAGATCCATTGGAGAAGGAAATGGCAACCCACTCCAGTATTCTCATCTGGGAAAGAGGAGAGAGGAGCCCAGTGGGCTATAATCCATGTGGTCACAAAGAGTCAGACATAATTTAGCAAATAAACAGAAATATTACTCTTGCTATTATACTTATAATTCTACATAGCCATTTTGATGTAGGTTATTAAATTAAGATAGAATCAGTCTCTGATGAGCAAACGTTTGCCATCATAGAGCAAACCATTCTTAAATATGTTTTTGTTTTGCAGGTTCTTGTTAAAATTAAGTAAGTAAAAATGTGTATGTTTTATATGTGTCACTGAAATTAGGGTTAAGTTGCAATTTATGTGTGTGTTAAATACTTTGTCTATGTTTCTTCCTCATTATATGTTTTTAATGGATTTCATTTGTTTTGGAGGAGATAGTATGCTAAGTGAATTCAGTGATTTGGAATTAATATTTATTTATAGAAATCATAGTTTTTCATAAAAATATTTTAAAGTGAGTGCTAATTATTCTCAGAGACAAAAAAGCTTGTCTTTTTAAATGCCAGGATTGGGTTGCCATGTTTTACTCTGAATACAGCACCTGGAGAAAATCATTTAAGGGTGACTTTGGTTTTGGTCCGTTTTAAGACTGCCTGTAATTGCTTTTGCATTGAGCTGTATTCATGAATGTGCATTCATCAAAGAATGAAGAGCAATGTGACATTTTCAAGTTTTACTAAGTCAACTAGCATCCGTTGCCATAGTACTCAGAAATGAGGAAACCAGGAAAAGGCATAGCTGGTTTTCATTATGTGTTGAAAGAGGTCAGAAGCATTAAAGTGTCAGAGCAAAAAAAAGAAGAAGGAAAAAAAAACAGATGAAGAGAAAGTGAGTTACTTTGCAAATGGTTATTAATGAGTATAAAAAGCAAACATAACAGCCAGCATTTTTTTGAAAGGCAACAAGACATGAAAAAGATATACTAAAGGGAAGGGTGGCCTCATTATTTTCAAAAAAGCATGCACAGTGTCCTGACTTTCTCTTTTCTTTGTAAAGAGAAAAGGAATCTCCATATACCTAATGTCTGCTAATTTGAGATGACTCTCTTCTCTATTAGAAAATGGATCAGTCTGGTTTCTGCCTTGGTTTAAAAAAAAAAAAAAATCTGAGCATAATTTTGTGCCCTTAAAATATCCTTTGAGTAAAATGTATACTGAAGCGTGTACTTGATTATTGGGTCTAGAACTTTGTAAATTTGTATAATATTTAAAATTAAAGATCCAACATTATTTAAATACTGTGGCTTCAGAACCTGTCCTTATAATTCCTTGATCTCGACATTCAGAAAACTAAGATCATGGCATCTGGTCCCATCACTTCATGGCAAATAGATGGGGAAATATTGGAGATAGCGGGAGACCGTATATTTTGGGGCTTCAAAATCACTGCAGATGGTGACTGCAGCCGTGAAATTATAAGACTCTTGCTCCTTGGAAGAAAAGCTATGAGAAACCTAGACAGCATATTTAAAAGCAGAGACACTGCTTTACCGACAAAGGTCTGTCTAGTCAAAGCGATGGTTTTTCTAGTAGTCATGTGTGGGTGGGAGAGTTGGATTATAAATAAAGCTGAGGGCCAAAGAACTGATGCTTTTGAACTGTGGTGTTAGAGAAGACTGTCAAAAGTCCCTTGGACTGCAAGGCGATCAAGCCAGTCAATCCTAAAGGAAATCAGTCCTGAATATTCATTGGAAGAACTGATGCTGAAGCTGAAGCGCCAGTGCTTTGGCCACCTGATGCGAAAAACTGTCATTGGAAAAGACCCTGATGCTGGGAAAGACCCTGATGCAGGAGAAGAAAGTGAAAGTGAAAATGAAGTCGCTCATTCGTGTCCGACTCTTCCCACCATGGGATTCTTCAGGCAAGAATACTGGAGTGGGTTGCCATTTCCTTCTCCAGGGGATCTTCCTGACCCAGGGATCGAACCAGGTCTCCCGCATTGGAGGCAGATGCTTTCACCTCTGAGCCAACAGGGAAGAATGGGACCACAAAAGATGAGGTGGTTGGATGGCATCACCGACTTGATGGAGATGAGGTTGAGCAAGCTCCAGGAGTTGAGGTTATACAGGGAAGCCTGGAGTGCTGCAGTCCATGGGGTTGCAAAGAGTGGGACACGACTAAGCAACTGAACTGATACATTTTGATGATAAAAAATTTATGGTATACAGGCCACATATTTTGGTGTCATCATTTTTCCAAACCTCCCTCTTTCAAGATCAAGATTTCTAGAATTTACTTCCTTAGTCTCCACATATTATTCTCAGGTCTGTCATTTTTTCATAAGCTGAATTTTGTCCTCAGTCACCATCCCAGAGACTTGACCTCCTTTGATACACACTTCTGCTTGCCTCCAGAGTCTCCATGGTCTTGACTTTTTGTCTTAACTGCCATTTCTTTCCCCAACCTTCTTCCTGATCTTGGAGCATTCTTGGAAAAGCTAAAATAAAGTGATTGATTGGATGCACTACAACCTAAGCTCCTGAAGATCATGTAGGTCTGTATCACTGCTGAGAAAACTAAAATTTCCCAGTTTCACTATTTTCTTTTGCATATGTCTTCAAGTCTCCTTAATTTTAGCCTGAAGTCCCATTGTTGTTGTTCAGTCACTCAGTCTTGTCTGATTATTTGCGAACACATGGACTGCAGCATGCCAGGCTTCCATGTCTTTAACTATCTCCCAGAATTTGCTCAAATTTATGTCCATTGAGTTGGTGATGCTATCTAACCATCTCATCCTCTGCCACCTTCTTCTTTTGCCTTCAATCTTTCCTAGCATCAGGGTCTTTTCCAATGAGTCAACTCTTTGCATCAGGTTGCCGAAGTATTGAAGCTTCAGCTTCAGCATTAGACTTTCCAATGACTATTCAGGACTGATTTCCTTTAGGATTGACTGGTTTGATCTCCTTGGAGTCCATAGGACTCTCAAGAGTCCTCTGCAGCATCACAGTTCAAAAGCATCAGTTCTTTGGCACTTAGCCTTCTTTATGGTCCAACTCTCACATCTATACGTGACTACTGGAAAAACCATAGCTTGGACTAGATGGACTTTTGTCAGCAAAGTAATGTCTCTGCTTTTTAATATGCTGTCTAGGTTGGTCATAGGTTCTCTTCCAAAGAGCAAGTGTCTTTTAATTTCTTGGATACAGTCACCATCTGCAGTGATCTTGGATCCCAAGAATAATAAAGTCACTATTTCCATTGTTTCCCAATCTATTTGCCATGAAGTGATGAGAGACTGGATGCCATGATCTTCATTTTTTGAATGTTGAGCTTTAAGCCAACTTTTTCACCCTCCTCTTTCACCTTCATCAAGAGGTTCTTTAGTTCCTCTTCATAAGGGTGGTGTCACCTACATATCTGAGGTTATTGATATTTCTCCTGACCATATTGATTCCAGCTTGTGATTCATCCAGCCCAGCATTTCACATAATGTACTGTGCATATAAGTTAAATAAGCAGGGTGACAATATACAGCCTTGACGTACTCCTTTCCCAATTTGCAACCAGTCTGTTGTGTTCCATGTCTGGTTCTAAGTGTTGCTTCTTGATCTGCATACAGCTTTTACAGGAGACAGGTAAGGTGGCCTGGTATTCCTATCTCTTTAAGAATGTTCCACAGTTCTTTGTCATCTACACCATCAAAAGCTTTAACGTAGTTAATGATGCAGAAGTAGATGCTTTTCTGGAATTCCCTTGCTTTTTTCTATGATTCAACGGATGTTGTCAATTTGATCTTTGGCTCCTCTGCTTTTTCTAAATCCGGCTTGTAAATCTGGAATTTCTCTGTTCACGTACTGTGGAAGCCTAGCTTGGAGAATTTTGAGCATTACTTTTCTAGCATGTGAAATGAGTGCAATTGTGTGGTACTTTCAACATTCTTTGGCATTACCTTTCTTTTGATTGGAATGAAAACTGACCTTTTCCAGTCCTGTGGCTGCTGCTAAGTTTTCCAAATTTGCTGGCACGTTGACTTCAGGACTTTAACAGCGTCATCTTTCAGGATGTGAATTAGCTCAGCTGGAATTCCATCACCTCCACTAGCTTTGTTCATAGTGATGGTTTCTAAGGCCCACTTGACTTCGCACTCCAGGATGTCTGGCTCTACGTGAGTGATCACACCACTGTGGTTATCTGGGTCATTAAGATCTTTTTTGTATAGTTCTTCTGTGTATTCTTGCCACCTCTTCTTATCTTCTCCTTCTGTTAGGTCCATACTGTTTCTATCCTTTATACACATTCTGTATTTATGTTGTTGTTGTTTAGTTGCTCAGTAGTGTCTGACTCTTTTGTGACCCATGGACTATAGCTCGCCAGGCTTCTCTGTTCATGGGATTTCCCAGGCAAGAATACTGGAGTGGGTTGACATTGCTTTCTCTAGAGAATCTTCCCAAGCCAAGGATCAAACTTGTTCTCCTTCACTGGCAGGGGATTCTTTGCCTCTGAGCCACCTGGGAAGCCCACTCTGTATTTATGATTAGTATTAAATGAAATGGTCCTTCAGCTTCCTGTTTTACCTAAAAATGTACCTTGGTTGTCACTCACTTTCTTTTTTTTCATTTTCCATCTCTGTGAACCAACAGCACACCCTCCACCCAGGCTCTTAATTGCATCTTCTTTGTATTTTAAATTGCAACTAGGAATCATGATGGATTAAATAGGACCCTAATCTAGCAGTAATGCAAGCCTAAGGAAAATCCTCTGTAGTTGATGTGTGTGGATAATACATTCAACATCATTCTAAGACTTTCTCTGGGAAATATTAGCCATTTAAAATAGTCCTGTTAATATTATGGTTCTGATTAGAACCAGAGATTAATAGTTATCTAAAAGCAAGCACTTTTTTAGTAAAGGTTGAGTTAAAATAAATAAGCAAAAAAACCTCTCATTAGCACTACTTTGAGCTGTGTTCCTTTATCTTTTGTCTTTTATAATTAATAAGAGTCTGAAACTAGTAGCTCATATGAAATGTTATACAATTTTACATAAATACATTAATTAGAACTTTATTTACAAAGAAACTTTCATGCTAGGAAAGGAAAGGAAAGGAAAGTGAAGTCGCTCAGACATGTCCGACTCTTTGCGACCCCATGGACTGTAGCCTACCAGGCTCCTCTGTCCATGAAATTTTCCAGGCAATAGTACTGGAGTGGATTGCCATTTAATATCCATAATTTTCCCCTTACAGTTAGAAAAATTGAAATTTAGAAAGGGATTTCCTTACACCACAATGGGCGGTGGGTAGGGAGGAGAATGTTGCCCCCAGATAAATTAAACTTGTATCTTGTCATTTAATGTTAATCTCAGTGAAGCATATTTGTTGATAATATTTTCAAATGCAACAAATGTTATGAAATGATACAGACATGTCAACATTAAGGTAAGAGAATTTTTAAAATGAAAATGTCATGCTCAGATGAGACAGTGACTCAGAAAGCAGAAATTCAAAAATTGACTCATAGTAAAATTTGCCAAACTGCCTGAGGCACTTCCCCATCTGTATGTGTAACATGTATTCAGCTATTGTAAAGTTTCTCTAACAGTCTTGGGAAGGGCTATGACAGTAACAAGGAAGATTGATAGCAGATTCCATGGCTCTTTGTTAATCACTTTAAAGAACACTGCTTTGTACTCTCTCGTGTTGTGTCTGGAAATATATATGCTCACCACACCATATTGAAAACTTTTATCCTATTACCCATCTGCTGCCACTAAATGATCAGTTTAAATGCAAAAATGGGTGATAGGGGTGTGAAACTTAAAGAACTGCCAAGAACACCATTTTTCTAGCCCTCATTCTATGAATCACCTTTTGAGAAATGAAAGAACCTAATGCACACCACATTTTGAAATGTTTCCTTAGGGGATTTAAATCATATTTCATGTAACTTGAGTTATATGATAATGACAAGCCTGTCTTCAAACATTAGAGATGGTAATTTTGAATATATAGATTTGGCATAGTGAGTATTATTTGTTTTTCATCATAGAGTATATGATGAAACTCATTATTAGAATATGGAGTTTATGAAAACATGTTTCCTTCCATTTAGCTGGAGGTGTTTTTCTTACTGGTTGATCAGTTCCCAACACCTATAGTCAGATAAATAAAAAGCCCTTAAGAGTTGCAGCAAGAGGAACAAAAATATAGTGGTGAGACATTTCATTTTTGAGAAGATAGAATTTATTTCCTCAATTACTAGTGACCATCTGCAGGTTATAAAGAGGAATGTACATTAGCACAATTAACCATCTCTTTTTTCTTTTAATTGTGTTCATGGATTCATTTCTAAGTATTATAATCAGTTTTTCTTCGGTGTCAGAAGTTAAGGCCAATGCCAAACTTATTTTTGCGAATAAAGAGATTACTTAGGTAGTAGATTTTCTTCAGTGCTTCTAGAAGTAATAAATAATAGCAAAATAAAGATACAATTAGTCATACCAATAAGTTGCTCATTAGAAATATTTCGAAAAGACTAGACCATTTCCAAATTGGAAACAAAATTATTCAGTTCTGTAGAACAGTTGCAATTCGCTCTCATGGTGGAATGACTAGTTGGGACCAGCAAACAGTATAACACAGTTGTTAAATGTACGGTATAAATAGGCAGTTTCTGGGTCAAATCCTGGCTGTATCACTTAACAATTGTGTGATTTGGGGCAAGTTTCTTTATCTGTATAGCTATAAAACCTATACCAGACTCTTAAGATTACTTTAAATGTTAAATATTAAATTCACAAATCAGAAAGACTTTACTTCCATACATGTACTACCGCACTGCTTAAAAATTTCTTGAATAAAACTGTACAACCCTTCAGATGAATCATGAATGAATCCTACGAATATAATCTACTTTGTAGAATGATAAAATGTCCTTGAAAGAGATCTACAGCTCTGGAGAAGCATAATCTAAGAGAAACAGCCTATGTCAAGAAGGAGAATCAAACTCATTTTCTTTGTAAGGAATGTAAATGTCTTACTGACTACATTATTGGTGAGTGATTTCCCACATATGGCTGATTGTCTCAGTTGAGACAAGGCTTCGTTTCTTGTAACTGGGCTGTGTGTACTTTCAGAAAATGCAACTTAAGTTAAACTTGAATGAAAGGTAAACACATCAGAAAACATGAGTTGTACGTTAACAAAAGATCAATCAACCTCATACATAACAAACCAAAGTATTTTAGATAAGGCAGACCATCATTGCTTTCTTTTAGAACAGGTAACAAAAAATTAAGCCTATCACTTTCTAAAGATTTAAAAACAAGGCCTGTTATATCATCAATCAGATATTTCCAAATAGTTGCCTGAGAGGCAATAAAATTTAAGTACAGTCTTCAAATAGGCAGTAATTGCTAATCATTACTTTGATGTAGAATCTCAACTATGGTTATAAAGAATTTTTCTTCTTCTTATGTTTATTTAGTGCATTGCCCTCTTAGTAATTATTTTCACAGTTGAGGAATGCAGCCTTCTCTGTATTTAAAAACACTTTTTGTATGTAGCTTCCCATAGTAGGCTTACTCTCACAAATTAGATCCGAGAAAATGACAAATATAAGTTTAGGGTATTTGGCCTGGTAGGAGGATTGTCCAGGAAGAGAAAACTTGAATCAGTTGTTATGGGTTGGAGAAGGCAGACTAGAGACAAGAATAAGTGTTGGGATTGTATTGAAATAGTCTAATCAAAATGAGTCAGGAGATGCCTGGTAACTTATTGTTCTATGTCCTGAAACCTTCCTTCAGTAAGAGAAAATTTGAACAAAATGAGAGGATGGATAGGTGTCAGGGGAGAAAGGGAAAAGAAGGTAAAAGAGGTAAAATCTAAAGAAAGGAAAAATTACCAGAGGTGACAAAGAAGGATGTACTACTAAACAAGAAAGAAGCAACTACTAAACAAGTGATAAAGTCCACAATAACCCAAGGATTATCTGATCTGATAAAGGGCTACAGCTTTTAGGTCCAAAGCAGTCCAAGGCATGGACCTGGAAGTGAGACCCACACAAAGCCAGTACTCTGGAATGAAGGCAATCTCCTTGAACAAACGACAAGATAAAAAAAATACCCACTGACCTCCAAACAGCGGATTGTTTCTACTCATGGCTTCATGTAGAGAAAATTCTCCTGTAAAAATGAAAACCAAAACTTTGTATGGAAATAGGCCTAAAAATGACAGCACTGTTGTAAAATGGGGTGCACAAGAATGGCATGTCTCAGGTCTTGGGTGAGTTTCAGGGATGGCCACCAAATGAGGGTCCCTGGCTTCACTCAGGAAAGGAGTCAGGAGCAGTCATAGAAAAATGAAAGCAGGTTTATTTAGAAATATACATTCCGTAGGCAGAATGTGGACCATCTCACAAGGTAACAGTAGCCCTGGCTTTTGCGGGTGGTTAGTTTTTATGTGCTGGGTAATTTCCTAACCTAACAAGTGGGAGGAACATTTTAACTATCTTGAATAAAGAGAGGGCGTTTCCAGGAATTGGGCCACTGCCCACATTTTGAACTTTCATGGGCACTGTCATGGTGCCTGTGGGTGTGCCACTTAGCATATGTAAATATACTAAAATAAGCACATAATGAGGCTCAAGGTCTAGGGGAAGTGGAATCTTCCACTATATTGGACCTATTAGGTTCTAACCAGTTTTTGTTGTATCCTCAATGGCTTTGCCATTTTTTTTTTTTTTAATTAAAGGTTGTGCTCTGCCTCCTTCTCTCTTGTCTCAGTATGGTTGTTGTTGTTCAGTCTCTAAGTCATGTCTGATTGTTTGCAATCCCATGGACTGCAGTATTCTAAGCTTCCATGTCTTTCACTATCTCCCAGAGGTTGCTCATATTTATGTCCACTGAGTTGGTGATGCTATCTAACCATCTCATCCTCTGCCACCTCCTTCTCCTTTTGTATTCAATCTTTCCCAACATCAGGGTCTCTTCCAATGAGTCAGCTCTTTCCATCAGGTGGCCAGAGTATTGGGGGCTTCAGCTTCAGCTTCAGCATCAGTCCTTCTGATGAATATTCAGGGTTGATTTCCTTTAGGATTGACTGGTTTAATCTCCTTGCAGTCCAGCACCACAGTTCAAAAGCATCAATTCTTTGGCACTCAGCCTTCTTTATGGTCCAACTCTCACATCCATATATGACTACGGGAAAAACCATAGCTTTGACTCTATGGACCTTTGTCAGTAAAGTGATTTCTCAGTACTGCATGATATCAAAACTCAAAAAATACCTCCCCCCCAAAAAAAATTATCAAAGAGAGGATGTTTCTACTTAGGAGGAAAAAACCATGCATAGTAGCTCTAAAAGAACCTTTCCACAATCCAGAGCAATAATGTCCAGGAGTAAATGGGAAATCCTTTGAGGTGGTATCTCTGCAAAAGTTTTGAACCACAGAAATTCCATGAAATAGATTCAACAGGATGAATTCACCAAGAATTAGAGCTAATAGAACAATATAAATCATACTTTATAATTTATAATTGTAAGGTGCTACAAGAAGGAAGTTAAACAGTACTGCAAAATGCTTTGATTGTAAAAGAGGCAGATTAACAAGAGAAACAAGGACCAAATAGTTTAGAAATGAAAACGTGTGAATATAAAGTACACACTGTTGAGACAGGCAGAACAGCTGATTAGAAACACAGGAATAAATGTTGATGAACTTGAATATAGGTCTGCTGCTGCTGCTGCTGCTGCGTCGCTTCAGTCGTGTCCAACTCTGTGCGACCCCATAGACGGCAGCCCACCAGGCTCCCCCATCCCTGGGATTCTCCAGGCAAGAACACTGGAGTGGGTTGCCATTTCCTTCTCCAATGCATGAAAGTGAAAAGTGAAAGTGAAGTCACTCAGTGGTGTCCGACTCTTAGCGACCCCATGGACTGCAGCCTACCTGGCCCCTCCGTCCAAGGGATTTTCCAGGCAAGAGTACTGGAGTGGGGTGCCATTGCCTTCTCCAAATATAGGTCTGAGGAAACCATATAGAAACTGAAAAAAGAGGTAAAGTGATAAGAAACATGAAACAAAATAGATCTAGGGAGTAGAATGGAAGGTTACTTTATTTTTAATGGGAGATTGAGGGTGGAGAATAGAAAATAAAGACAAAGCAACACTTGGAGTGGTAATAGTTGAAAACTTTCCAGAAATAGTAAAAAACAAAATAGTGAAGCCACAAAATTATTCAAGAAGAGTAACAAAATCTGTTTTGAAAATGTAAATTCATGATGAATTAAAAATAAATCTTTCTTAAAAAGATATAAATATTGTTATGCTATCAAGATAAAGAACAGCAATGTTAACATGTGATAACAACAAAAAAAAAAACAAAAAGACTCATTTTATTATGAACATATGACTGCAATATATTATGACTGTTACTAATAGTATTAAAAATTTACTATGACAAGTGACAGTATAGACAGGGTAAGACCATATATTGAGAAAATGTATTATAACACAAATATCTTAAAAAATGTATAATTCAGCACAAAAGAGCCAACAATCCAACAGAAAATGTTTTAAAGAATATGATTAGGTAATTCACAGAAGACTAGAATATGAATAGTTAATCATTATATGAAATGACTTTTAAAAGATAGCAAGCATTTGGAAAATATCTCATGTTATATTTTTAAAACTACTTTTGAAAGGAAGTATGTAATATCTATAGAAACTAAAACTTACCTTATGACCTAAAAATCCTAATTCAATTGCCATACTTTTGGCAGTAGTTACAGCTTAGGATAAATAAGTGATGCGGTATTATACATGAATTACTATATATTTACTTCCACAGTCTCTCCATTGTTCACGACATGAATTTTAGTACTTTGTCTACCTACCTGACTCTTCAAAAGGAAACTACACTGCTGGAAACAGTCATGGAAGAAGGAAAGCATAGGGCATCCTTTGAAGACGTGATCACTGATTGTACCAGAAAGAAATACACAGATCAGCAAAGCTGATCCTGTCTGATACAAAACACTATAACTAAGAGGTAAAATGTCAATTTGCTGAAGTGAAAGTGAAACTGTTAGTACTCAGTCGTGTCCAACTCTTTGAGCCCCAAGGACTGTAGTCAGCTAGGAGTATACTATATTACATACTATATTACAATCATATGTTCTCTGTACATGGAGTTTTCCAGGCAAGAATATTGGACTGGGTAGCCTTTCCCTTATCCAGGGGATCTTCCTGACCCAGGGATTGAACCCAGGTCTCCCACATTGCAGGCAGATTCTTTATTGTCTGAGCCACCAGGGAAATTCGATTTGGTTAGTTATATATTCTTTCTCCAGAATTTGAGCAGAAAAGTTTTAAGATAGCTCCACAGTAGCAGATCTAGAAACAAAATAATGTAGGTAATAATAAAAAGATCAAGAGAAGAGAATCTTATGAAAAGAATCAGGAAAGAGTTAGAATCAGGAAAGAGTTAACTTCCTTTCACTTGGAAAAAAAAAAAAAAAACTCTCTCCCCCACCCTATTGGAAACAGATGTTTTTGAACTCTAAAAGAAGTGTAGATAACATAAAAATTTAATTAATATAATTCTAATGCTAAATTGTTGCTGTTTGCGTTTTGAACTATTTTTTTAAGAAAGTATGTAATTTTATTTTTAATTGGAAGCTTTCACAAGCTAGAGAAATTACTTAACAATCCTATTTACCTAAAAAATAAGGCAAATAAAAACCTTTCCCACATTTACAAGCATAATTCTCTTATGTGTTTTTCTCTTATGTGTTTAATGTTTCAAGGATGCACTGACTTCATAAACTGAGGTTTAACTGTGATAGCTTAATTTTTTCCCTCAGTTTTTGCCTCAGAGTTGGTTCTCCCATTTCCTGATAGAATAGATAATAGAAACTTGGTTCTTCATCCATCTGACTTCTGAGTGAGAATTTGGAGAGAGTAGTTTATAAAAATAGTGAAATACAAGAAACACAAACTGGCATTGAAAATAATAAGATAAAATCATTCCTTAATTAAGAGTAGGATTATATATTTTGTGCCCCCAAGGAAAATTAGACCCTAACATAAATCAAGTTTTTCTTTAAAATAACAACTTTGAAAAAAAAAAAACAAGAAATAACTGAAGACATTATAGATGTTAACTCAGCTAGTAGTTATGAGATACTTCTGAATTAATTATGCTGATACTTTTTAGGCAGTGGTGTAGCATGAAAGTAGTAGTGTGTGGGGATATTGGTCTGATAGTTCTGAGCAGATTCCATTCCCAGGGTTGTGAAAATAGAAAGCAAAAGAGACAGGAAGCAGCAGTGAATGCAACAGTTAAAACTCAGCTTGCCTAAGGAGGAGAGGGGGAAGGGTGGAGGGAAAGAAAAAAGCACGAGAAGACAGGTCATGTAAACCATGAGCCAGGAAGTGAATTCTTTAAAATGATGCTTGCCAGAAGCTAAATTCTTGTAAATGTGGGTCTTTTTTTATTTCCCTATGCTATTACTATTGGAATGAGGACTACTTGGGGACCGGATGGGAAAGAGGTCAGAAGTCACAAAATTGTAGTTTTATGAAGAATATAATTGCTCTGCTTCAGTTTTAACATTAAAAGCTATAGGCCAATGAAAAACAATTTGCCTTCTCATGAACCATCCTTTCCAACATCTCTGGCAGATTTATATTATATGAGGAACAAATTTTATCCTAAAGCATTGGTTTATGTTTTAAAAATGTGTCTTTAGTTTAGAGTTGCTGGGAGGAGTTGGGAGGGGGGCTCAAGGGCAGAGAGGAAGTTGTTATTCAGGAATGGCTGCTGCTTCAGTTGAATTAGGAGGAATCCAAGTGACTTAATAATTGCAGTTATCTAAAGAAGTTGGTCTGTTTCTTATCCAAGTGTCTAGTATAAAAATAATTTTTGGCCTGTAGACATAAAAAAGTCTCTCAATCATTAAAACCTCAAACATGCTAATCTTTTCAGGTTATTGACTCAGTGCTTAAAGGATGAAATGCAAAAGTATGTGTTCTTACCATAGTATGTAAACTCAAACATATACTATCAATTTCAGTGATGAAAATCATGTGTCAGATGTATAGCTGTGATTGCCTTAGTGTTAAGAATCAATTAATGAAATAGGTGTTTGATTTCTAACAGTATTTTTACAGAATCATTATCATGTAAACCAAAGCAGAACCACCATTAAGGAACAGCTTGAGTAGAATGATGTTAGAGATGTTTAAAACTATAGAGTCTTTTAGAAAAAAAGGAGAGGGAGAATGAGAAATGTTCCTTTTGTATTAATCTCCTTTTAAGTCTCATTATATGAACCTTAGTTAAGCATGAAAATGTATGCTTGCAAAAGTTGCACAAACTTAATGTGACTTCTATCATTGCAAAAGTACCTTCACTTTTAAATTCCCTTAGTGTGACTGATTTTACCCTTTAGATAAAATAAGTTTAAATTTCAGGCATGTGACATACCACTATGTCAAATGTATAATGTAAAAATGTCTATCTGTGCTTTCAAGAAGAAAATTACCTGCCCAAGGGATTATTAACATCCTTTTAAAAGAAAATGTTTGTTCCTTTCTTTAAATTTAAGCTTTTTTAAAAGTCTGCTCTAAAAATACATAATCAGAGGGAACAAATGCTAGATAAATAAAATTATTCAAACTCCCAGAGGGCATTTTCCTCTTTGCATGGTTAGCAACAGAGTCTAGATGTTCATATTCAGTGGTAGTATCTTTAAAGCTGGAGGTCTCTTTTCCAAGCACTAAATTGCTTAAGAATTTCAGGAACAATTTTTAGGAATCCAATGCTCAAAGAGCGATTATGGTTAATAAATTGCATCCCACCTGGGCTTTGAGTCAGAATACTCAGAGAGCTTCTAGAAATGACAGTATACAGAGAAAGTAAAGGTAAGATACAGTAAAATATTTTTTTTACCAAAACATAACTTTATTCATACTCTTAGAATTATCAAACATTAATTTATCATCTCAGTATATATTACAATAACTGTATTATCTCCAATTTCCTCAACTATGAAGTTATACAGAAATAATATTTACTGTACTCTATTTAATAATAGCACTTTCTTTCAATAAGACATTGTATGGGAGGGAAACTATATTTTTCCTTCCAGTTTTCTAGATTCTTAGCTAGTTCTCTGTACCAAAACACAGATTAACAACAGAAAGCATACAAACCTATTTAATATAAATTTTACCTAACACAGGGGCCCTCATGAGGAAATGCAGTTCTGTAGAAATGATTAAGCCTAAACATTTTTATGCTAGGTTTGATGAAGAGTGGAAAGTTGTGGGAGAATGGGGAAGGACAGAGGGTATGAGCTTTGTCTTGAACTAAGGGAAACTTAGAAGGTCTGTTGGTTTAGATTCCTTTCAGCATCCCTCTGTCTTCAAAGTTAAGGATGCTTCTTTTCTCTGAGTACAGGGAGGGCACTTCTCACATAAGGCTCTAGTGACCAGCTTCATTACAGAAGCTCAGAGAGTCTTTCTGTCACTCTTTATTTCTCAGTTTCCTTCACCTTAAAAGAGTCAACATGCCGAAGTGCCAGATTTGGGGGTATTGTGACCTGAATCTCATCAATATCACAGTGGAGACTTCCAGAGTGTGAATTACAGAAAATAAAAGTTCATCAGACAAGTAGTGACACTGACCTCATTAAGATATCTGAGTATTTATCAGAGGATGTAATATCTCAGTGCTTTCATCAGAAGGCAAGACAGACATATTGTTACCTTAATTGGATTCAAGTAACAGTGAAGGGTGACAGTATACAGCCTTGGTGTACTCCTTTTTCTATTTGGAACCAGTCTGTTGTTTCATGTCCATTTCTACCTGTTGCTTCCTGACCCGCATATAGGTTTCTCAAGAGGCAGGTCAGGTGGTCTGGTATTCCCATCTCTTTCAGAATTTTCCACAGTTTATTGTGATCCACACAGTCAAAGGCTTTGGCATAGTCAATACAGCAGAAATAGATG
The DNA here is from genome assembly GCF_029378745.1 of Bos indicus. Classification (NCBI taxonomy): domain Eukaryota; kingdom Metazoa; phylum Chordata; class Mammalia; order Artiodactyla; family Bovidae; genus Bos; species Bos indicus. The sequence continues at coordinate 20,349,171 of NC_091776.1, read as the reverse complement.
TTTTTCTGGAACTCTCTTGCTTTTTCAATGATCCAGCGCACATTGGCAATTTGATCTCTGGTTCCTCTGCCTTTTCTAAAACCAGCTTGAACATCTGGGAGTTCACGGATCACGTATTGCTGAAGCCTGGCTTGGAGAATTTTGAGCATTACTTTACTAGCATATAAGATGAGTGCAATTGTGTGGTAGTTTGAGCATTCTTTGGCATTGCCTTTCTTTGGGATTGCAATGAAAACTGACCTTTTCCAGTCCTGTGGCCACTGCTGAGTTTTCCCAATTTTCTGGCAACCTAGATAGCATACTGAAAAGCAGAGACATAACTTTGCCAACAAAGGTCCGTCTAGTCAAGGCTATGATTTTTCCAGTGGTCATGTATGGATGTGAGAGTTGGACTGTGAAGAAAGTTGAGAGCTGAAGAATTGATGCTTTTGAACTATGGTTTTGGAGAAGACTCTTGAGAGTCCCTTGGACTGCAAGGAGATCCAACCAGTCCATTCTAATGGAGATCAGTCCTGGTTGTTCATCGGAAGGAATGATGCTAAAGCTGAAACTCCAGTACTTGGCCACCTCATGCGAAGATTTGACTCATTGGAAAAGACTCTGATGGTGGGAGGGATTGGGGGCAAGAGGAGAAGGGGACGACAGAGGATGACATGGCTGGATGGCATCACTGACTCGATGGACGTGAGTCTGAGTGAACTCCGGGAGTTGGTGATGGACAGGGAGGCCTGGCGTGCTGCAATTCATGGGGTCACAAAGAGTCAGACACGACTGAGCGACTGAACTGAACTGAACTGAACAGTGAAGGACAACTTTCAGTGGGTGTCCTTATATGAGAAATCTGTAGAGTTAAAGAAGTATTAAACTCAGGTAGTATACTAAGTAGTGTACAAGTTGTTTACATTTGAAACAGGAATTATGTTATTAGAATATATTAGTGAGCACAACATAACACCCATGTGAAAGTAGGTGTTGCCCCAGTATTCTCTTGGGTGTCTGTCTCACCTGAATATCTTCAGAGTTGGTATAAAAATAGTCTGTCAATGGTTAAAGCAGACTGAGAAATAGCAGTCCTGACTCCTCTGGCTCATTTTCCAAAATACTTTTGTGCACCAGGGAGTGAAGCTTGCTTTTAACTCAGTGGCTGTATAACAAGCATATTCCTCATGGAAAACATGTGTAGGAGGTCATATTTCCTCATCACAGCTTGTGTCAGTCTTCCTAGAAAAACACAAGAAAATGAATGCAATTATTTCACCTCAGTTAATTTCTGACTTTCCCCAATAAGATTTCAGTTTCAAATTATATTTTTGTGAAGAATGAATTTTTCAGCACTTTGAAAGTTTGAGCTGTGTGTGTGTATGAGAGAGAGGGGGAGAAAGAGACAGAAACAGAGAGAAAAACAGAGAAAATGATTTATGATGTAGTATGGGAATCCTTATCTCTCATTGAATAGCACAGATGGGCTCATTTTTGGCTTTAGCTAAATTAAAAAATATATGGTTTGAAAAAAAAAAAAAAAAAAGGCTGCTCTTTGGTACTGGACCCAGTGGTCCTATTGGGCAAATTGTGGAAAAAAATTATATTGATTGAAAAGTTTATACTTAAAATATCTTGACCCTCAACTAAGCAAAGTACTACTCAGAATGTGAGAAGTCCCAGAGCCATCTACTGCAGATACCCCAGTACACTAATTTTTGTTTCTTCTAACCATCTTTTTCCATGATCACAACAAACTGTGGAAAATTCTTCAAGAGATGGCAATACCAGACCAATTTATTTGCCTCTTGAGAAATCTGTATGTAGGTCAAAAAGCAACAGTTAGAACCAGACAAGGAACAACAGACTGGTTCCAAATTGGGAAAGGAGTACATCAAGGCTGTACTCTGTCACCCTGCTTGTTTAACTTATATAGCATACATCATGCGAAATGCCAGGCTGGGTGAAGCACAAGATGGAGTCAAGATTGCCAGGAGAATTATTAATAACCTCAGACATGCAGATGACACCACCCTTATGGAAGAAAGCAAAGAGGAACTAAAGAGCCTCTTGATGAAATTAAAAGAGGAGAGTGAAAAAGCTGGCTTAAAACTCAACATTCAAAAAACTAAAATCATGGCATCTGGTCCTATCACTTCAAGGCAAATAAATGGGGAAATAATGGAAAGAGTGGCAGAATTTATTTTATTGGGCTCCAAAATCACTATAGATGGTGACTGCAGCCATAAAATTAAAAGACACTTGCTCCTTGCAAGAGAAGCTATGACCAATCTAGACAGCATATTAAAAAGCAGAGACATTACTTTGCCAACAAAGGTCAGTCTAGTCAAATCTATGGTTTTTCCAGCAGTCATGTATGGATGTGAGAGTTGAACCATAAAGAAAGCTGAGCACTGAAGAATTGGTGCTTTGAACTGTGGTATTGGAGAAGACTCTCAAGAGTCCCTTGAAATGCAAGGAGATCAAGCCAATAGATCCTAAAGGAAATCAGTTCTCGATATTCATTGGAAGGACTAATGCTGAAGCTGAAGCTCCAATGCTTTGGCCACCTGATGTGTATAACTGGCTCATTTGAAAAGACCCTGATGCTGGGAAAGATCGAAGGCAGGAGAAGGGGACAACAGGATGAGACGGTTGGATGGCATAACCAACTCCATGGACATGAGTTTGAGCAAGCTCTGAGAATTGGAGATATACAGGGAAGCCTGGCATGCTGAAGTCCATGGGGTTGCAAAGAGCCAGACAGGACTGAGCAACTGAACTGAACTGAACTGTCTTTTTCTTTCTATAGTTTCACTTGCTGAGTGACTATTATATGACAAAAACCATGCTAAGCCTTGTTTGAAAAAGAACTAAAATGCAGACCTTGATCTAATAGAATTTATACCCTAATTGGGAAAATAAATACACATGAAGAAAAGAAATTAAAAATTATTGAGCACATGTTATATTTTAATCACATACTCACACAAAGTATATAACTTGTGCTTTGTACAAGTTCTTTGAGGTGGATGCTATTAAGTTACAAGTGTTCAACACAAGGGCAGTTAATTTCAAAGAGGCCCAAAGTCCTACTGCTAATGAATGCCAGACCTAGGATTTGAGCCAGAGAAGATTCTATCTGCAAGCCATGGATCTTTGTTGTGAACTAAGTCCCTCTCCTCTGGGATGTTTTTCTCCATAGAACTTCTTTGCTACATTTCTCACTTTCTATTCAATCATTCCTTAATGAAGGATGTACTCAAGAATTGCAGAAGGGCTCTTGGTGATGACCCCAGTAACAGCTGAGAAGAGAGGCAGATATTTTATACAAACACAAAACAGATCGAGTTCTTGTGGGTCAAGATGAAGCTGACAGGCATTTCCTTCAAATAGATTGTATCCTAACATCACATCCTAGAAAAAGGCTTTTTGAGAAGCCTTTCTTATCTCTTAAGACTTAACTCAAGTGGCCTTGCTTTGGATTACAATCAGTGATAGGTGAAATTAAATATGGTCAATGCTCAAACTCTTAATGGTATATTGACATACCAGTTTATTGTGGCATTGTTTTTAGACAGTATATTACCTGAGGATATACTGATTGAAATGAATAGTTAGTTATGCCAAGAAGTCCAGAATGCACTGTGGGAGGACAATTCACAGAAAGAAAACAAGAATTCCAAATTTAAGTTCTGTAATGTACTGATACCATCCAACTCCCCAAAGGACAGAGAGATCTGATTTTGTCAGTATTAAATTGGATTTGTATCACCTATTGGTCCTGTTTGATATTAAGCTTATTGAAATGGTATTACCTGGACTTGAAGTCACAAAATATATGTTCAATTCTGGCTTTGTTTTTATATAAAGTGTGTAATTTGAGACAAAGTATTTTAGTTGGTTGGCCTGAGGTGATCCAGCCCTGAAATCTACAGGCTCTATGGCAGGGTTAATGGCAACCCCCAAGAGGGCTTCTGTAAAAGGGCACCTCCCAGGACTGCTGCTGCTGGTGCCCGTGTACCTGTGGGGAGCCACTGCTGACCCATGCCTCCAGAGGAGAACCTCCATCACTAGCAGGTGGATCTGGTTTAGTCTTCTGTAGGGTCACTGCTCCTTTACCCTAGGTCCTGGTGCATACAGGATTTTGTTTGTCCAAGCTTGGAGTCTCTGCTTCCCCTAGTCCTGTAGAAATCCTATAATCAAATACCGATGGCTTTCAAAGTCAGATTCCCTGGGGATTCCTAGTCCCTTTGCTGGATCCTCAGGTTGGGAAGCCTGATGTGGGGTTCAGAACCTTCATAACAGTGGGAGAACTTCTTTGGTACTTTTATTCTCCAGTTTGTGGGTCTCCTACCTGGTGGGTATGGGATTTCATTGTACTGTGATTGTGCCCCTCTTGCTGTTTCATTGTGGCTTCTCCTTTGTCTTTGGATGTGGAGTATCTTTTTTTGGTGGGTTCCAGTGTTTTCCAGTTGATGGTTGTTCAAAAGCTAGTTGCAATTTTGGTGCTCTTGCAGGAGGAGATGAGCGCATGTCTTTCGACTCCACGATCTTGAACCAATCTCTTGAGACAAAGTATTTTAATCACTGTTGATCTCAATTTCAGTGGCTGAAAAACAAGAATAGGCAGTGTATATCATACAAGGTAATACAAATATTAAATGAGGGAAGGTCAATAAAAATGCCTAGTTTATTATCTGGTAATGAAGCTTAGTAGATATCATATGACACTGGGAATAATTTGTTCAATCAGAACTTGGGACTTAGCCCATCTGACATTTTGATGTATGTTACTGAGCATTTGCCCAGGTTAGATCTTGGATTCTTAGACAGTTTATGTGCAGTGAACTAAACAGAAAGCATCTCAAGAAGAAAGAGGGGAGGAGAGTGTACAAGTTGCCACTGTACAGGTTCAAATGATGTAGTAGAGTTTTACGGTGTCAAAAAGCAGAACTCAGAATACTTCCACAGCAGATAACAAGAGTAGATGTATCAATAAAGTCTAGATGATAACTAAAAGCATAAACAGCAGACAGGCAAAACAAGGAACTATCTAAGAATGGAGCCTGCAATCTGAAATCAGCATCACTATTTTTATAAGTAATACTTTCTGCTTTTAATAATGTCAGTTCATAACTTCATTGCACATTTTCTGTTGCTTGGCAATATGCTGTGCATTTAATGTATGTGTCCCCCAAATTGATATGTTGAAGCTCTAACCCACAGTGTGATTGCATCGGAGGTGGAGCTTTGAGAGTATTCAGATTAGAATGAGGTCATGAGGGTAGGGTTCTCATGATGAGGTTAGTACCCTTATAAGAACAGGGAAAACGCCAGAGTCCTCTCACTTTCTCCCTTTCTGCCATGTGAGGACACAGGGAAAAGACTACCACTGCCTGCAAGTCAGGAAAAGGGCCTTCACAAAGAACTGAATACGCAGGTACCTCAATCTTGGTCTTCCTAGGCTGCAGAACTATGAGAAACAGGTGTATGTTACTTAAGCTATTCAGTCTGTGGTGTTTTGTGAAGGCAGCCTGAGCTGACAAAGGCACAACATAAGCACTCATTTACAACCACACCCTTCCTCAACATCTCAGGTACTGAAGCTCATGAGTTCAACAAGTTGCTGTGCTCATGAGTTCAACAAGTTCCTGTTGATTTCCTTGAAATAAGTTATCCTCATTTTTTGAAAAATTAAATCAAGTTGAGGATATTACCTTAGGTTGAACTCAGGAAACACTTTATTTGCTACCAGGTAGGGATTCTGTGCAGAAAAGGCAATGGCACCCCACTCCAGTACTCTTGCCTGGAAAATCCCATGGATGGAGCAGCCTGGTAGGCTGCAGTCCATGGGATCGCGAAGAGTCGGACACAGCTGAGTGACTTCACTTTCACTTTTCACTTTCATGCATTGGAGAAGAAATGGAAACCCACTCCAGTGTTCTTGCCTGGAGAATCCCAGAGAAGGGGGAGCCTGGTGGGCTGCCATCTATGGGGTCGCACAAAGCTGGACATGACTGAAGCAACTTAGCACCAGCAGCAGCAGGGATTCTGTGAGATTCATTTGAGAAGCATCAGATAATGATGATCAAGGTGCCAGGTGTTGCTGTTGTTCAGTTGTTAAGTTGTGTCCAGCTCTTTGTAACGCCATGGACTGCAGCATACCAGGCCTTGCTGTCCCTTACTATCTCCTAGAGTTGCTCAGGTTCATGATCACTGAGTTGGTGATATTATCCAACCATCTCCCTCTCTGCTGCCCCCTTCTCCTTTTGCCTAAGATCTTTCCCAGCATCAGAGTCTTTTCCAATGAGTCAGCTGTACAGATCAGGTGGCCAAAGTATTGGCACTTCAGCTTCAGCAGCAGTCCTTCCAAAGACTATTCAGGACTGATTTCCTTTAGGATTGATTGGTTTGATCTCCTTGCTATCCAAGGGACTCCCAAGAGTCTTCTCCAGCACCACAGATTGAAAGCATCAATTCTTTGGCACTCAGCCTTCTTTATGGTCCAACTCCCACATCCATACATGACTATTGGAAAGACCATATCTTTATGTATATGGACCTTGTGAGTGTCTCTGCTTCTTAATACACTGTTTAGGCTTGTCATATTCTTCCTTCCAAGGAGAAAATGTCTTTTAATTTCTTGGCTACATCACCATCTGCAGTGATTTTGGAGCCCAAGAAGAGAAAATCTGTCACTGCTTCTACTTTTTCCCCTTCTATCTTCCAAAAAGTGATGGGACTGAATGCCATGATGTTAATTTTTTGAATGTTGAGTTTTAAGCCAGTTTTTTCACTCTCCTCTTTCACCTTCATCAAGAGGCTCTTTAGTTCCTCTTCACTTTTCTGCCATTAGAGTACTATTGTCTGCATATCTGAGACTGTTGATATTTCTCCCAGCAATCTTGCTTCCAGCTTGTGATGCATCCAGCCCGGCATTTCACATGATGTACCCTCCATATAAGTTAAATAAACAGGGTGACAATATACAGCCTTGTCATACTCCTTTCCCATTTGAACCAGTCCATTGTTCCCTGTAAATTTCTAACTGTTGCTTCCTCATCAGCATACAGGTTTCTCAGGAGACAGGTAAGGCAGTCTAGTATTTCTATCTCTTTAAGACTTTTCCACAGTTTGTTGAACTGTTGAACTGTCAAAGGCTTTAGCATAGTCAGTGAAACAGAAGTAGATGTTTCCCTGGAATTCTCTTGCTTTCCGTATGATCCAATGAATGTTGGCAATTTGATTTCTGGCTCCTCTGCCTTTCTAAACCCAACTTGTACATCTGGAAGTTCTCAATTCAAGTACTACTGAAGCCTAGCTTGAAGAATTTTGAGCATAACTTTACTAGCTTGGAAAGTGAGTGCAACTGTGCAGTAGTTTGAACATTGTTTAGCACTGCCCATCTTTCGATTTGGGATGAAAAATGACCTTTTGAGGTTCATTGATTCATTCATTCAGTGATTGATTCACTTATTCAGGAAATGCTCTTTATATGCTAACAAGTAGGAATTCTGTATATTTTGAGATTCATTTGAGAAGAAACAGATAGTGATGATCAAGGTGCCATGGGTCCCCATTATTAACTAATCAAGGTTTCTTTCTTTTTTTTTTCGCTCTGGTTAATACCATAAAGAAGGTTATATAAAATTAAATTGAAATCATGAACTTCTAAATTTTAAAAGGAGGAACATGATTGAAAGTGATGTCCATACCTCTGACATATGTCATTCTATACTTTATTAGATTCGCACTGATTTTTTTGTGCAGCTTTCGTCAGTACTTTGTATGTACCAGAATGTGTCTTAGAGGCATTTATTATCATCATCACCACAGTGGATTGAGGTAGGCTCAATCCATAACAGATGAGGGAATAGACTCAGAATAATTATCTTGACAAAGCTACTGAGGCAGCTAAACATTTGAGCTGGGATATTAACCAATGTTAACCAATTCCAACGGAGAAGGCAATGGCACCCCACTCCAGTACTCTTGCCTGGAAAATCCCATGGATGGAGGAGCCTGGTAGGCTGAAGTCCATGTGGTCGCTATGAGTCAGATACGACTGAGCGACTTCACTTTCATTTTCACTTTCATGCTTTGGAAGAGGAAATGGCAACCCACTCCAGTGTTCTTGCCTGGAGAATCCCAGGGATGGGGGAACCTGGTGGGCTGCCGTTTATGGGGTCGCAGAGTTGGACACAACTGAAGCTGCTTAGCAGCAGCAGCAGCAGCAGCCAACTCCAAGTCCCAGGATTTTCCATGTGAAAATGTAACTTCTGATATCTTTGTTTGGTTATATAAATTTAAATGACCTTCTTTCCACGTTTTGAGTACTTTTTCACTGGAGAACCTAGCCTCAGCAAGTTCTTAACCATACACAGTAGCAGCAGTAGAAGAAAAGTGAGCACAAGTAAGAGTCTAGTTAGAACCTTTAGTTATAGACAGTTACCAAATGTACAGAATATACCAAGTGTTTTGGTTATAACAGCAATGCATATGTTTTTCCCTAAGTTTTTCATTTAATCTACATGTTTTGAGGGATAATATTTAGGCTAATTTAGGATGTACTTTCATTTTTCTATCAATTACTTTTTTCTTTATAGAATATTAATTTTAATTTCTCTTTTACTGGCGGTTTCCCTTTTATCTTAAAATCAGTTCAGTTTGGGAAACTGATTCTGAAGAGCAGAATCTGAAGAGCAGATTTTGACATCTAACATATATCAGTTCTTCCTTTTTAGGAAAAGGCTAAGAAAACAAATAAACAATTGTAAAATGTATTTTGGTGAATCATACACTTCTAGGTAGAAAAAATAAAACCATTACTTCTATTTCTGATAGTAACTAGACATGGTAACTATAATTTAGACTTCACAAGAAGACATACCTCATATATTTTCAATGATTTCAGCGCCTTGTGGTGCTACTCTCACAGGAAGAAATTTTATTTTGGAAGTTAGAAAGTAAAACATTCTATGGGAAAAACATAACAAGAACTGGGATAATGTGTGTTGGGAGGAGGGTTACAATGTTAAATGGAGTGTGAGGACATTTTTCCCTGAAAAGATAACATGTAAGAAAAACTTGAATGAAGTGGGGAAATCTGAGGAAAAAGTGTTCTAGACAAAGAAGCTAGGCAAAGACAAGAGTGTGATTAGTGCATGTGCAAAAAGTCACACCTAGCCAGTGTGACGGAGGCAAGGTTTAAGAGGTAATGGGTAGGCAGATGATTCACAGGTTTTTGTACATAAAAGGAAAAGATATAAAAAGTAGTATAAGGTTTATCCTGGCTGCTCTATTGAGAATATAATGTAAGGACAAGAATGAATCCAGAAAGACAAATAAGATTATTACGGAAAGGCAGTAGGGAAACCCTGAGAGCTTGGAGCAAAATGGTAGCTATAGAACCTGTAAGAAGTGGCTGGATCCTGGATGTATTTTGAAGATAAAAATCAACAAGGATTACTGTTGAACTATGTACTGTTGTACAGTACTGTTGTACTGGTTTGAAGAAAGAGAAGAATCAATGATGACTTCAAGAATTTTGGCCTGAGGGGCTAGCAGGAAAGAGTGGTAGTTATTAATAATTGAGATTGGGAGACCCATGGGAGAAGCAGGTTTAGTGGGTGCAGATCGGGAATTTAGATTTGGACACATGGAGTTTAAGATGTCTATCACACAGACACAGGAATATGCTGAGATGGCACCTTGAAATATGCATGTAGAGTTTAGGAGATGTGAATATGGCTGCTGTCATCATTTGGATGGTGTCTAAAAGCATGAGATTAGATAAGATCCCCAAGTGAGTAAATGTAGACAGATGAAAGCAAATCCAAAATCTGAGCAGCTGGTTAACTCCAACTTTAAGAGATAGATTTGGAAACATGAACCATGTATCCTGAGAGGTAATTGTCAAAGTGCAGGAGTAAAACTAGCAGAATGTAGTGTATTGGACTTCAAGCTATAGACAGTTTCAAGGAACCTTTATTCTTTATAAAAGGTGGCATAATTATATCTGAGATAAGCACTTGTTAACTTGTATAACCATGAAATTTGTTGGTTCTTCAATACACCTTGACATGTAAAATAATAATATTTTCATACAACATTATCTTATCAAACATTATGAGGTCAGAATTAAATATGAAATATTGGGCTACTTACTCACTGACGGACTGATCAAAATTATCAAGGCCTTCTTATGGCAGAGAGCTATATTTCTGCTTCTTTTCATCATGAAACATGATAAATATGGCTGTACATTGTATTATACATAAAATAAATGGTGGGAAAATCAAATGTTACACCCTAATTAGCATAAACTTTTTTTTCAGAGTGCCAGGTTACATGTGTTATGTATTCTGATCACTTTGACTTTAAAAATCTAACAATCTTGATGCAAAAACCTGTACATTGGGAACATGCATGTGATTTAATAAAGTATGAATTGTGTCCCAACAGGTTGGCCATAGACTCCTGAAAAGGTTGGCTCCCCATATGTCCTGATTGGGAGAACATTTACTGACTAAGAGGGAAAAAAATACATGTACACTGCAATTTTCGTATGAAGAGAGAGGCTTTACACAGTATTGAAAATTATCACAGAGCAAGACTGTGGGAATATGCATAAAAACAGCATATTTTTCTTGTTAACTATATCATTATGATAAAAAAAATGATGTAACTCCTGACCTTGAGGAATAATAGAAGTGATTTTAAGACCGATAACAAAAGATAAACAATCATAGTGGTCATTTTCTGTTTTTAACACCATATTTGGAGAATAAGCAGAGCCCACATCTCACAGGAAACAGCTCTGGTGCTTATCTGTGAGCAGTTTCATATTCCAAGAACATCCGCTCCACATGCTCTCTCCATGTGCTGCCTCTCTCCACTCCGTTCTCAGCCCCACCTTGCCTTCTCGCCCCTTCCACACTGGATGTAAATTAGCTTCATCTGCAGCTCTTGATTTTCTTTCTTCCCTTGCTCTTTCAGCCTTGCACTCTCCCTGTCTGTCTTTGTACTTGGGTCTCCCCTGCACCATATGGCAGCTGAGAGGAGGGAGAGCAATGATCTGGCTCTGAACAAAAGGGGCTGCGGTCTCAGAGCGGCCCATGAATGCATGGGACACAGTCCTGTATCGCGGGGCCTCCAGCCCCGTCGGTAAGGACCAAAGGCTTGCTGACATGGCTGGCTCTGTGTAGACAGAGAAAGAGGGAGCTCCCGAGGCCTCAGATTGAAATTCTTTGTCTCAGTGTGTCCTTTTCCCCTCTTCTTCCCTGCATTTTTTTGTTGTTTGTTTTTTAATTTTGTGCCCAAATCATGTTTGTTTACTAATGACAAAGTCAGAATGTGTGGCAGAATAGGAAATGAAGGAATTGAAGCAAGTCATCTTATTTACCTGCTTCGAAATATTTCTAGAGAGGATGAAGAAACATACAGCTGTCTAAACATGGAAAGGGAATCAGATACATTTCAAGAAGACCATACCCTTTTTTCCTTTCCCCTAAAGAATCATTCCACACACTTAAATAAATTAGGCAGCTCATGAAAAACAATATCTGGTTAATACATAAGAATATAGGTATGAAGGAAGGAATACCAATTATAAGAACTGCAGTTTCTAAGATTATGCCTTTTATTGTATATTGCTGTTTAGTATGTCATTCGAGAAACAGGGCACATTCTCAGTGTTTCCCTTCTTCCCTCTTTCTTATTCTTCCTGAACTCGCATCCTTCCCCTATGCCTAGATATGCATCATTTGCTTCAGTGGAGAATTTCTGCAAAGCAGACACAACATTTATATTAGTGAAGTTATCACCATGCTAGAAGAATAGTAAATTCAAGCTGTAAATCCACCCGCTTTCAGGAGACTCATTTATTCTGTTCCATGTGAAATAAAAATCTACTACAGAGGAAGAGTTGAATATGACCATATACCTTTATGAAGGAACATTTTATGTTTTATTGCTGTTGGCTACTGCTGGCCTTCAAGGCTGGTGTTGATTTTATTTGACAAAAATAAGAGTTTAGTAAATGGAAGAACACCTCTCAACCACTGTCCACCCACCCACTCGCTGAGGCATCCTGAATCACAGAATGCCAGGTCCCTGGGGTTATTTAAAGGAGTCTGGGCAGGCCTCCAAATTCTGGTGTCTGACCTTTTACAAGTAGGCAACAATAACAGTTCCTCATGAAATAAATCAATGGACATGTGTAGAGTACTTCAACAATGCCATGTACTTTTGCATCAAAATCTTTAATAATAGAGTGAAGGTTGTGTGGCTCATTTCAACACATTGTTCATAACACACTCTCATAACAGGGTTTCTTTTAAGAAACAGTTTTAATTTGAACACACCTTCCTTCTCTCTTCAGCTATGAAGTCATTTCGTACCTGCCAATTGTAAGGACAACTTTGAAAAACTCACATGTATTGTTTTTCTTTGTTCAGTGTAGTCTGAGACTGATCGCTTTCTGTCAGTAGATTCAAAAGCAAAATTATGTGGGCTTTTCAGTTATGTTCTTCATACACTCTCTTTCACAATCACCATAAATGTTTGGTCTTATGCAAAGCATTCGTTAAAATAAACATTCATTAAAATAAACAGAGCGAAGAGCTGAGGGTGCCTGTGTTTAGCAAAGATCAGGTTCTGTATGTTTCTACAGGCAGTAAGAGTTATGTGGTACATCATCTGCCAGAAAGATTTGTATAGAGAGGACCCTCTGTGGTACAAACAGAAAGCGAGCAACAAAGCAACTATTCAACCTTTTCTATTCACTGCGGCCACATCTGTTGACATGGCCTCTGCTCGATCCTGAGAGGTTTTGTCCTCCCACCTCCATTTCATTTTACACAGCTCTCTGGGGCTGGTGGTTGGAAGATTTTTTTTTCCCCCCTTTAAGACCTAAGGATTCAGATCTGTTTTGTGAAACAAAAATCTGAAAAACAGGCTTATGGATAGCAGTTGGTCCTTTTTCTAGTCTGTCCAGTTGGAGTTCTAGTGAAGGATAACTATAAACTCCAACTCTCTCATTAATTTTTAAAGTAAATTTAACACACAAGATAAGTTTCTTTAGGAGGCTAGGAGACTGTATTATTTTCCAAGTTCTGCTCATTACTGGATGTCAGTTTGCTTTCTTCTGTTTGACACAACAATTGTATTTTTTAAAAATAGACTCTTTTCAAGTGAAACTGTAAGAAATGAACACACTATCTAGAAATCAAATATTACAGAATTCTCTATGAATACTTATAATAACAGATTACATTTTTATGACACTTTACATATTACAAAGTGATTCTATCCACATTAGTTTATCAGATTCTCAAAAAATCCCTGAGGAAGGTAGAACAGATATCATTATCACTGTATTACAAAAGAAAAACTGAAGCTCACAAAAGTTCAATCAAGGAACTTTGAAAGATCTAATTGGCTTTATTGAACAATTCATGAATTGGGTGGCATCCCACCTAGCAGGAAAGAAAGGACCCTTGAAGAGCTGTACAAAATGAAAGGCTTGGATAAGCAGAAAGGGGAAAAGAGTAGATTATTTTCAGACATAGGTAAATTACCCATGAGGGATGGAAGGGATCTTTATGTCATATTATGTCATTGGTGCTGACCAGAAAATTCCAGACCAACCAATTAAGACTACATTCCTGTGGGAAGTTGAACTGCCAGCAAGTTAAGTATTGAGTCTTGGTTTACTGACATGGAGCTTAGCACAAGTGACTCCATTTCAGGATCAGTGTTTCTTTTTCTTGCCACTGTTGATCAAACTCAGGTTAACTGAGAGATGTGATCAAAATTTAGGCGTTCATGTCACTCTTACCTATCTCTCTGATTCTCAAAGCTTTGTGATCCCTTGTGTGGTATCCACAAGTCACGATGCTTTTGCTCAATTCCTATGATAGTCACAGATTCTCTTCATTCCTTTTCTGATGTTCCAGTCTTAGGGAGATCATTTGCTTCATGCTTAGCAGCTACAAACACACATTTAGAGCTTTTGAGATAATACAATACACCAGAGAGATTATTATAATGAGCAAATTAATTCCCACTGTTTGGAGGGTACTGCAGAGCCATGGTCCCCAAGACCCAAACCAATTAAAATCAACTAAGTCAAAGAAAATCATAGGTTGATGTACCATCCAACTACATTATCTTCAATTTACTTTGGAGAGATAGCTTGAAAAATATTTCTATCAGGCCCTAAATACCAGCTTTTGATCTCTTACCAACTCCAACCATAGAGCTACCTAATAAAAAAAATCCCATGAAATATCTTGCCAGTATTTTAGCTGTTGTTGTTGTTCAGTCACGGTCATATCTGACTCTGTGGCCCCATGGACTGCAGCATGCCAGGCTTCCCTGTCCTTCACTATCTCCCAGAGTTTGCTCAGACTCATGTCCATTGAGTCAGTAAGGCCATCCAACCATCTTATCCTCTGTCACCCCCTTCTCCTTCTGCCCTCAATCTTTCCCAGCATCAGGGTCTTTTCCAATGAGTTGGCTCTTCCCATCAGACAGCCCAAAGTATTGGAGCTTCAGCTTCAGCATCAGCCCTTCCAATGAATATTCAGGATTGATTTTGTTTAGGATTGACTGGTTTGATCTCCCTGTAGTCCTGGGGGTTATCAAGAGTCTTCTCCAGCACCACAATTTGAAGGCATCAATTCTTCAGCACTTAGCCTTTCCTTACTGTCCAGCTCTCACATCCATACATGACTACTGGAAAAATCATAGCTTTGCCTATACAACTTTGTCAGCAAAGTGATATCTCTGCTTTTTAATATGCTGTCTAGCTTGTCATATTTCTGGCAATATTGGTTGATTTCTTGGACTCAAGAGATGTCCTCAAAGAGGGTGCAAGTGATATTTTATTTTCCTATCTCTTCTGGGTACTAGTGACAGAGATCTGGGAGAGCTGACTCTGGTAGGAATTTTAATTTTTGTTTTCCCTTGGCTATTAAATGGAATAACATATCAATTCACCAGAGGAAAAAACCCTCAGAGTCTCATCAGCTTTGGGAGAGGGCCATATGGGTATCCTCCTGTGAAGAGAGATATGGAAGTGTCTGTAAGGCCGTTAATTGGTGACTTTTGCTTATGATTGTGCGGTCTTTTTAGAGTGAGAAAAACAGTTCAGACAGGATTATTAGAATGAGTGCTAAAGTAAAGGAAGTGAGGGAACAATAGGATTAGGTTTGTCTTATAGTCTTTTGTTTTATTTTTTTTTCTTTAAATTTTTTTTTATTTTTAATTGAAGGATAATTGCTTTTCAATTTTGTATTGTTTTCTCCATACATCAACATGAATCAGCCATAAGTCTTTTGTTTTAGATGTCTTGTATATTTAATTTTTGCATTAGCATTTTATAGCAAATCTCTCAGTGAAGCTATTTTGAGATTCTTTTGGAGGTTTCTGCACACCAATTACAATAGGTATCCCATTCTGTTTGCTTGATTTGGAAACCATTGTTTTTAAGTGCACTTTTAAAAACATTTTTTTAATCTTTTATTAAAAATTAAATTACTTTCAGTGTTGTAAAGAATTTTACGTATAATTTCTTTACAGTGTTGTGTTAGTTTCTGTTGTATAACAAAGTGGATCAGCATAGGTGTGTGTGTGTGTATATGTGTGTATATATATACATATATATATACATCCTTTCCATCTTTGTCCTCCTTCCCACCCCATCCTCCATCCTACTTCTCCAAGTTGTCCCAGAGGACCGAGCTCTTTTTCAATAAACTTAACTTATTCAAATGTTCCTTCTAATGGCCATTGTAATTCCCCTGAGAGCTGGCAGCAGTTTGGTAAGACCCTAGCTGCAAATGGAGTTCAACCCACATTTCTGGTTGGCCATATTTTGAGGCCCCCAACCTGACAGTTGGGCTAAGCATGGGGCTCAGCAGTAAAGAATCCACCTGCAATGTAGGAGTCCTGGAGATGGAGGCACAGGTTCCATCCCTGGGTTGGGAAGATCCCCTGGAGGAAGAAATGGCAACCCACTCCAGTAATCTTGCCTGGAAAACCCCACAGACAGAGGAGCCTGGCAGGCTACAGTCATGGGTGTCATAAAAGAGTCAGACATGACTGAGGGACTTAAAACAATGGCAACAACCTGACAGTTACCAGGTTAAGTTCTCAGGACTCAGTAATATTTTGCCATTTTCATACATATCTACCACTTCTCAAGGAACTTCCCCAATGACTCAGTGGGTAAAGAATCTGCCTCAATGCAGGAGTCACAGGAGATGTGGGAAGATCTGGGTGGGGAAGATCCCCTGGAGAAGGGAATGGCAACCCACCCCAGTATTCTTGCCTGGAGAATTCCATGAACAGAGGAGCCTGGAGGGCAACAATCCATGGGGGCACAAAGCCAGAGGTGACTGAGCTACTAAAGATGCACTGCTTCTCTAATTATAGTTCCTAGACACAACGTAAGTAGATGTTCTGGAAGGTGGCACACTTGACTAGAAATTAGAGATCTCAATTCTTTTAGTTGACCTTTATCTACACAAAGCAAAACAGACAAAATTACCAACTTTAGGGACTGCTGTTAGCTTCAGTTGTTTCTGATTTGTTAAACAATTGATTTCAAACATACAAACAAAACTTTGAAATGTTTGAAAGCTAAATAGTGAAAAACAGTAATAGTAACAGAAGAGTAGCTGGCAGAAGAAATTCTAATAGTATGCCACTCACCACATGTTGCTTTATGTGAAAGAGAGTGAGTGAGAGAAGAAGAAAAAAGACAAAAGAAGCCCTTCATTATCACACACTAGTGCACAAGATAAAAAACTTTTATAGAGATGCTCTACAACTGTATTTCTCATCCCATAGTTAGGCAACAAATATTTACTGGATGTATTAATAGTAATTGCCCAGAAAATTTAAAAAAAAGTAGAGATAGGTCATTATTGGATAATTTAAAAAATATTAGCCAGGAAATTTGAGCAGAAAAGAGAATTTTAAAGATATCTCCCAATGAGAAGTAGCAAAATGACATTTCTTTAATTCTAATTATTTTTATTATTTATTAGAACTTCCGTGTAAATACTTATGGTAAATTGATAATCAAGCAGTAGCACATCCTAGTCCACAAAATACTTGTAAAATTAAAAATTAGATCAGTCTTCAGCAGCCATAAAACTCAGTTTTAGCAGAGAATAGAAGATATTTCCAGTCCTCTCAGACTTAAGTATGTGAAAAAAATTCAAAACTAAACTGTGAACTAAAATCACATTTTTCCCCTTTTATTCAGAAAAAAAATTATTTGAGGAAACATCAAACATAACTTTAAAAAGAAAGATAAAAGGCACAAAAGTGAGTGACATTGATGGGGAATTGCATATAGTTGCCAAACTGGAATTCAAAACCATGCCTGCATTTTTAGGAGTTAAGGAATAAAACAACAATGAAGATAATTGGTATTTCCTGAGCTCAAGGACTAGTCTCAACAAGACATGTGGTTTCATTTTGGGGTCTCTTGTTTCTTATGAAAATGTACTATTTCTGTAGGCATCTTCATTTATGGAAACAAGAGAAATAACTAATTAAACCGAGTTAGTTCAGCTGATTTTGGTTTTATCCTTTGGTTTTCACCTTTTAGCATAGTAAATAATTGGATTCTTTGTCGGGGGCAGGGAGGTCTGTTAAGTAGGAAAAAAGTAAAGCATTTTAAAATCGTATTCTCAAATACATCCCAAATGGTATGTGTTTAAAAAATTGCAAATTTCCTTTACTGTATTTCATTGTTGCTAAGAAGTTTTATCCATTTTCAGTTTTACTTTTTCCTGAACTAGAATGTGCTATTTCTTGAATATCAATTTACCTCATTGTAATTCCAATAAATAAAAATTATTTCCCAGAAGTTATGGTATCATATAATCAAGACAGTATTTGTCCTATGACACATTCAAAAACAACTAAGAAAAGTAAGACTTCAAAGTTTATCAAGGGAAGTGGTATTTTTTAGGGATAGTAGTTTAGTTTTCTCTTTATTAGAAGGTCTGTACCCAACCCTGACAAGATTTTCTAGAGCCAACTTATCTCAGTTCTTAAATACGTTAACATCAGAGGGCATTATGCTACACTGAATATGCAAAATGTATATGGCATTATATCTTACTACTCAGTGTTTCGTTTATATCAAATATACAGGAACAGTTCTTAAAACAGATCATGTTTAATTCTAAATAATAGACTCATATACAGAATACAAGAGGAAATCATTAACTATGCTATCTCAATACATAGCTTCAAAAGATTAAACTATTAATATATTTAAAAAACATGAAGAGTTGTTTTGGTTCATTCAAAAACAGATTTTTCCCAGAGTAATATGAAATTTTGCTTTTTATTACCACTGAATGTTATATATATAGTATGTATATATATAATATTATGTAAAATTTGTATATGTTAAAAATATATATGCTGGCCCAGAAACTACCAGCCAATGTCTGTTTTAATTTAAATATATTGACCCTGTTTATACAGTCAAAGAAGACCCTACATTTCTCCCTTCTACTTCCCAACCTTAATTATTAGGAATTATACACTCCAAAATATCCTTTTTGCCATCATATACCCTTGGGTTAACATAATGAACAATTTAAGAGTTTTCCAAACCTGCCTCTCTCAAAGATATTCTAGTTTTAAACTCATTTCAGTTGGACTTTGAGATTAAAAAATAAAACTTTTCCATTAGTAAAATGATTTTCCCATTATAGAAAATTGCAGAAAAGGTACTAGAAAAACTTTAATGAAATATACTTCAAGATTATGGCAAAAAGAGTGGGAAAGATGAAAATCTTTACAGTGGCTCCCATTAATCCCAGATTCTTTCTCTGTTTTCCTAAGACTCAGTAAATAAGGTCAAATTCATTGAATAGACTGTTTATTCAAATGAAGTCACACTAGAGCAAGCTTTCTTGAATGGTAACTGGGATAAAGCTATGTAGTTAATTTGTCTCATGAAATTGATTTTGACTCTTTCTCTGTATTAGAGAGGAAAGACCAAAATCTACCCAAAGATGAACATTGACAAGAAGAACTTTGGACTTCCACTAGTGAAAGGAAGCTGCTCATCTTATATCTTATAACTCAATAAGAAAAAAGCACATGTCAGAAAAAAAAAAAATAGATTTTTGCATATCCACATGTGTGAGTAATTTTGAGGCTTTTTTTTTTTCTGTAAAATTTCCAAAAACTAACTGTGTTATTGCCAATTCATTATTATTTTCTATTTGTAAAATACTCAGTAGTTACCTAGTACTAGTAGAAAATAACAAAATTTGGAACACTTCCTAAGAAAATAATGATTTCCAGCTGACTTATAAACAAGCTTTGTGTTAATATAGCTTCCCTTTTTGTGGTTCTGTCTCATTAAGACATCTTTGGTTGGGCACAAAAGGTTTCCAATTGAAAAACTCAGCTCTGAACCAGTGTGGTTACTTGGGTCTGGTCTACATAAACAACATTTGCTGTGGCTATATGGGTTTTTATTTACCTTAGCAGCGTTTGTTCCTGTGATCCTGAGATCCTCAGGAAAAAGAAAGGAATGTTCTGGGATTTTACGGTAGAATGACATTTGCTTTTTAGGTTGGCAGTCACCATTAATTCCAGGTTTGTTTCCTCTAGGCTGTTTTTTTACTAATTAGCTTGCCTTTGTGTGATTTTTTTCTCTACATATGGCACTCACAGATCTTTGAAAACTGAAATGCACACACATACAAAATGGTTGTGAATTCAACATGCATTCAACTTGCCTATATAGAGTGTGGAAATTAAAAAATAATGGAGCTATTTTGATGAAGCCTAAAGCATTTACAAACAGTAATGTCTCCTACCCAAGTTTATTGAGGTTTATACCTTTGTGTTATAAAAGTTAGAAAATTAAAAATGGATTTAGAATGATAAATCAGCAGAAGCTGCTGGAAGGGAAGGAGCCATAGATGAAAAGAGGCTATTGCAAGGAAGTGGGAATGAGGTGGAACGTGGATTTATTCAAGGGGCAGAGAGTTGTAGTGGACTGACAATTATATTTAATTAACTAAATAAGAGCAATTTAGTCAGGAAAAGCCCCAAAATATAGTTTGTTTGTTTTTTTTTTTCTAGGAAGGATGTATGGGACTAGGTGAGGGAGACATGTGAAGAGATAAGGGTTTTGTTCCAAGGGACATGAGAATTATTAGAATGATTTCACAGATGACATTTCTATTCTAAAAAAAAGGGAAATACAAGAGCTCAACAAGAGAGAATGTCCACTGTCACTTGGAGAAATAACAATTTGATCGATTTGATAGACACATAGTTGGAAGAGTATTCTTATCTTAATAATCATCACCCTCCCTGTATTCACTGTACTCCCATGGAAGCTTAATGCTTTCTCCTTCCTAATTCCATAGCATGCTAAGTCTTATATAAACTTTTATTGTGACAGAACATATTGTCTTGATTTTTGGTTTTATTTACTTTTTTTTTTTTCGTTTCTTCCCAGAGATTAGCATAGAACCTGATGCAATAGTAGATCTTCTAAAATGTTTCTTAAACTAGAGAATCAAGTTCATCTGTGTTGTTTGCTATAGTACATCTACCTGTTTATGAATTTTATGCCATAAATTGCTTCTCTTACAGAAGGTCCACTGGAGAATAAAATTTTTAATCCAATTATGATCAGAAGAATGAGAAAACAAACTACAAACCGGGAGAAAATATTTGCAAAAGACACGTCTAATCAGGGATTGTTATCCAAAATATACAAAGAACTCTCATAACTCAAGAATAAAAAAACAAACAACCTAATTAAAAAATGGACCAAAGACCTTAACAGACATCTCATCAAAGGAGATACACAGATGGCAAATCAGCATATGAAAAGATGCTCTTTATCGTATGTCATCAGGGAAATGCAAATTAAGACAACACTGAGATACCACTACACACCTGTTAGAATGACCAAAACCTGGGGCAGTGGCAACACCAAATGCTAGTGAAGATGTGGAGTGACAGGGACTCTCATTCATTTCTAGTGGGAATCAAAAATGGTACCAACTCTGGAAGACGTTTTGATGATTTCTTAGAAGGCCAAGCAGATTCTTATCCTACAATCCAGCAGTTGCACTCCTTGGTATTTATCCAAAGGAGTTCACAACTTGTAACCACACGAATCTGTACATGATGTATATAGTGGCTTTGTTCATAATTCTCAAAACTTGGAAGCAACCATGTCTTTCAGGAGATCCATGAAAAAATAAACTGTGGTATGTCCTGAATTTTCACATTTAGTATTATTTTAGGAGTATTATTTACTGTTTAAAAACATGTACCATGAAGTCATAAAAAGTCATAAAGGAAACATGTGTATTACTACTGAGTGAAAGAAATCAATATCAAAAGGCTATGTATAGTGTGCTCCAATTATATGACATTCTGGAAAAGGCAAATCTATGAAGACAGTAAAAAAAAAAAAAAAAAAGAAATCAGCGTTTGTGAGGGATAAGGTAGGGGGAGGGAGGAATAGGTGGAGTATAAAGGATTTTAAAGGCAGTGAAAAATACTCTGTATGATACCATAATGATGGATACAAGTCATTATATATGTGTCCAAACCCATAGAATATGCAATGGCAGGAGTGAGCCGTAATGTAAGCTAATGACTTTGGTTGACTGTGATGTGTCAGTGTAGGCTCACCAGTTGTACAAAGGTACTGCTCTAGAGGGGCATATTGATAATAGAGAAGCTGTCCATGTGTGGGTAAGGGACTATATGGGAAATCTCTATATCTTCCCCTCAATTTTTCTGTGAATATAAAATTGCTCTAAAAGTAATCTTAATAAAAATAAATTTAAAATGCTATTATGATTTATAAAAATAACTGAGAGAAATGGGGAGATGTAACGAATATGAATTTAAGGCTAGACTCATGGTTTGCCTCTCTTACGATGGAGCAATAGAGTAGTAGAGCTGCAAATATTAAGAAGCTTGTGTGCTGGGCTGCATGAAGGATAAGACTAGAATTTTATAATAGGAACTAAAAGAGTGGGCCAGGCTGGAGGCAGTGCTTCCCTCCCCAACACTTTGGATTGATTCTTGCTGCTAATGGTTCATAGCTGGGAGAATTTAGTGAATAGAGACCAAGTAGATGAGATTTAACTGAACTATCTGTACGGCTGAATGTCCATGATACACTTGAGTGGGACCTGGGACCTGATGGATGCGTTTTGCTACCACATAATCACAAGAACCAGTATATTTAGATCTCTGCCACTCAGCATAGCTTTCAAGTTAATTTAATTGGATTGATAAATTTTATTCAACAGCCTAAATGAGTCTGTTTACCCATATGTGTACAACCAATATAAATTTTTATGGCTGTTTTTTAAGATAAGTAGTATGAACTAAATGCAAGTAATTACAGGTCTGTAAATAAGGAAAAATATATGTGCACTCCAGTTGAATTGACATGGTGATCTTGATAATTGGTTCTGTAGGTGCAGGATGGGAATTTTGGCTTGGCACATGTTCATAAAACAACAAAGAATCTTTTTATGTTACTCTCTTGCTGCCACAAAGGTTGATGGTGTTGCCCTGGGATGAACTGAGGAGTAGCCAAAAGTTTTGATGAAACACTCTTAAACCAACCTAGTTGGTAATTTGATCAGCATTGCTGATCTTTCAAATGCCAAATTCAGTAATATGTTCCATATGAAATAAATAAGGAAAATAGTGTGCAAACACAAATACACTCAGAGAAAAGTTTGGTCACTGCAGGATCTTTATCTTCTCATTTGCTCCTTGCTCTACTGTTTCTCATATTCTCTAGGTCCAAGGATACAACAGTCAGTCTGTGAGCCCTTTAGTCAAAGTCAAGAGGAGGAAGTACACTTCTATTAGATTTGCCGAAATGTTTTAATTTAGAAGATACAGGCTTCTCATTTAGAATATATGCAACTTAGCCCTCAATTTGCCAGGAAAAAAAGTAAGTGATAATTTACTCACTCTTGGCATAATGAACACTTTAAATTTAATTTTCAAAATATCCTAAATCATTTTACAAGTAATCTGCAGGATTTTAAAAGTTTACTTAATTTTAAAAACTTAATTTTTACAGTTTACTTAGTTTTTACTAAAATTTTAATAATTTTGTTATAGTAAACTATCAAATATTAACAGTAGTATCAAGACATTTACTATTTTTATCAAGTTTGACAAGATGCTTCATAAAATACATATATAATACAATACAGATATATATATCCTTCTAGCAAAATGTGATGGTTTAGGTTTTTGTCAAAAATTTTATGTTATGAAGTCCCTCTTCCTGTTGATTGGCTATTTAGATGAGAAAATCATATTACCTTTTGTCTTTAGAATTATGTTGCTTCCTTATCAAATTTGAGTTTGAAAACTTCTTGTAAGTTTTCATCAATCTAAACACGTATAGTCTGCGATTTTGCTTATATGATCAGTTTTACCATCAAAGTGTAAAGTGCAATTTTCTTTGCCTTTGCATTCACCTTCTGATTTGTCTAATGATTTTGAAATGTCTTTCACTGACAGTTTTCTCCTCTTTGCTCAGATAGGCAGAAAGAAAAAAAAGAACAAAACAAAACAGATTTTACTGCTTTCAATGAACGCTAAAAGCAGATTACAAAAAATAATGACAGGCAGGTTTCCTTTATGCCTTCTTGAAAGATGATGTATTACTTTGTACAACACAGTAAGAAAGCTAAAGAATGACAATTTATTTCACTTTTGTATTATTCTTCTAAATGTTTCATCATTCTTCTCTATTCTTTTTATTTTATGGTTTTTTGGATAGTTGAAAAAAATTGATGCACAACAGATGATGCAAAAACTGATACATAATGTATCTTTTACAAAAATAAAAGTGTTTAATGAACCCATATGGTAATTACAAAGTAGAATGAGTTAACAGTTTTCTGTTTGAACTTTGGAGATTTTTAAGAATAAGACTCATGAAATATCAATCCTTACCAAATGCTCAAAAAAGAAACTCAAAAACTAGAATTGAGTCTAATGACCTCTGAGTCTGATAATTCTGAGTGTTGCTGAGACTTAAAGGAATGAAGCCAAGAGGTCACGGACATACACAAATCAGTAGACAATGAAACACAATCACAGTTACTGATTGTGTACAGAATGGATCTGCTAGAATGTTAAGAAATTTTGTAGGAGAAATCAAGTTCTACATGAAATAAGGAAACTAATGATGTAATAATAAGCTTGTATATATCCAAACAAATGGTGATTTCTATATGTTTTAAAAGGTCTAGGGGGGCGGAGGCGGGGGCGGCGGCCGGCGTGCTCCTTCGCGCGTCCCCCCGCTCCCCGTTATAAAAAAAAAAAAAAAAAAAAAAAAAAGGTCTAGGTGCTGAAAAATCAGAAATCCAACCCTTTGGTGTTAAGAAAAAGCTTATGTAAAGAATCTTACTATATATCATTATTCTGGCTTCACATAAATCTGATTTTGAATGACTTTACCCATCTTTAATTATAAGAGTAACCTTCTATGAGATTATGTATGGTGATCTGAGTAATGCCAAGAATTTCATGTTCAAACTCTTAATCTGATAGTTCTTGGAAGGTTGTCTGCTATTTCATCATTATCAAACAGTTTAATTCTTTGGTTATTAATATAAAAACATTTTCAAAATTCATATGTTTAAAGAGGAATAATTCAATTTTGCATTAGTTTTGTTAGTTTTGTATGTTTGCTTTCAGATGGCATGTTCCAAGAAAAGATTTGAGATGTTTGCTTTGTGGACATAGATGTTTCATTGGCTGGTAAATAGAAACACGCCCTTTTGAAGGAAGGGGTGATTTTGTATCCAGTCAGAGGGCTGCAGGAGGTTGGTGAGAGACCATGTCCCAGAGAAAACTGGTGTTTTGCCAAGGGAGTATTGTACAGACAGGAGTGCAGTATCAATACCCCCAGACACTTCCACACTCATGGTGATTTGGTTTTCTCAGCACCTGACAGTCCTGACTTAGAAACGGTTCTCCAAAAACATGTGTATATTTGTCTCACGAGAGAGTTCTGAAACCACTGCAGTGACAGGTACTTGAACTGTGACAGGAGCCTCGATCTCTTCAACCAAGTACAGAGAGAAAGAGAATATTAATGCCTTAATGCTTGCTTCACTTCTTTTCTACATTTAAGAATAAGGAGAAGAAAGTGAGGAGAAAAAGGAGAGCAGGAAGACAAGGAGGAAAAAAAGGAGGAGGAAGGAAGGGTAGAGAGGAAAGGAGAAAGGAAGGAAGAGGCCTTTAAAAAATATTTGCAACAAATTTTGGAGAACTTAAAAGTGAAAATATAGATGTCATTTTGCACTGTCAGTCAGATATGCAAACTGCTATGGTTGCCAGCATCTTTTAGAAATCATGGAGGGATCATTCAGACAGACTGGGGATAAAGCCAACTGCAGGACTAAGTATTCTGGTTTAGCTCACATGATATATTCATCTTGAACAGCAGGGGGTACATTTTCTAAATAGGTCACTGGGGATCCCCACAAATCCCATTAGCTGGTAATAGGATTTGTGTGCATAAATTCTCTTGCCCCCAAAATTCAAATTTTGGTGTTTAATTTTCCATATGACCTGCATATCTATTAGTGTAAATTAGAAGGAGAGTCTCTGGGAAATTTCACATAGGTTTTTTTTTTCCTTTTGTCTTTTCTAAAAAGACAACTTTTTCCAAAGGTTAATCTTTGAAAATTTCTTCAGTGTCTGAAAACTTCTGAGGGAGGATTATGGAGCAGAGAAAATCCTGAAATACAGTTATTCATGTTTGTTAGCTTATTAGGAAAGGCTCTAAAGGAAAAAAGTAACCCATTTCTTCTGCTATACTTTTAAACTGTGAGAACAAACAACATTATGTTTTTTAAAATTAGGCTCATGTTTACCAATGTTTGTACAGTCAAGTTAACATAATTTTTGTTTGTGTACAGTGGGTATCCAAGAAAGTGTTACCAATTTTGATTTTGTGGGAATAAAGTCTGTCTTTGGATCCAAGGGAGACCTGGGTTCGACCCCTGGGCCGGGAAGATCCCCTGGAGAAGGAAGTGGCAATCCCACTCCAGTATTCTTGCCTGGAGAATCCCATGGACGGAGGAGCCTGGTGGGCTACAGTCCACGGGGTCGCGAAGAGTCGGACACGACTGAGTGACTTCACTTTCACTTTGGATCCAAAGGTTAATTCCGGATCATGAACTTTTCAGGTGACGATCAACTTCTCAGCCAGTTAAGAAAAGCAGCATCAGCTTATTAGCCAGTCCCTATGAACTTAAGGAAGGAATACAGGAGTTAAAGTCACAACTAGGAAAAAAAAAAAAAAACTTGATTGAGTTCTCTGAGTGTTGTTTGAACCCCAAATCAAAGTAAAAGCTCAAGGGTTTATTCTCTGAGCATGGACTTGTAGAATGAGGGCAAAAACAAAGCAAAACTGTATGTGCCCTGGGCTTCTTTGGCTGAGTTTCACACAGTTCATTTGACATAATAATATGTGTCTTGCTGTGTAGTAGCAGCAATGACCATGACATGCAATGTCACTTGTTTAAACAAAAATGGAGAGAGTATGGTAAGGATACTATGGGATTTATATCTTAGTCTGGTTAAAAAGAGAATGGAGGCTGCCTGTAACTCCAGTAAATGCCTCCAATATGTCTTTCTCATTTGTCCCTTTTAATAAACTGAGAAAATAGTTTAAGAGAAAACTGTCAAAATATCCTTATTTTGACAAAGGAAGACGGAGATGCTTGGAAAATTTACTTTTGCTTCCCAGGCATACACCGTTAGTTTGTGCTTCAGTAACCTGGTTCTGCCTGGTTCTAAAGATAGCTCTGTGATCATCCAAGAGCACAACTGAGTGACTCTTAACCCCTCCTATTTCATATCATCCCAAGAGATGTGAATGCTAGCACAATGGCAGATTTTAAGTTTCTGTTCTGTTTTGTTTTAGTGGCTCTGCGTTCAGATAATCTTAAGTGCTGGATTTAAATCTTTGGCTGTAGAGGATGGTTCAAGAAGAGATGCATATTCCCATGCATGGATTCTCTATTCTTTTTCTTAAAAAGGACCTTGCATTTTCTCCACTATTATTTCAAAAGAAATTTCTTTTAACTATGGCTTAAAAACAGGAATGCAGTTTGGTTAGGGGAGTGACCATGTTGTTACCATGCAGAGATAATAGACAAATGAAAAAGAGTCCAAGTGGAAAGGGCCCGAAGGGTTTGGTGCTGACCTCACTCTCATGGTGCCAGAAGAAATGATTAACTTTGGAGGGTCAGTGTCTGGATTAACAGTTGCTTCAATAAACCTGGGTAATGCACAACCAGAGTTCTCAGCAGCTCACAAAAGAAGAAATGGTTTATCTCATGCACCTGTGGGGCCTAGAAGGGCTGGTTAACCTAAATTGGGCTCAGCTGGGGCAGCTCTTCCCCACACATCCCTCATCTCCCTCTGATGAACTAAATACTTAAGGCAAGTCTTCCTCACGGTAACAGCAGAGGATTAAGCAAGAGACTTGAAAGTTGCAAGGTGTCTTGAGGCGCCACAGACCCAGAGCGGATACACTATCATTTCTGCTATATTCTGTTTGCCCAAACAAGTCTCGTGATGGTGGTGGTGGTTTAGTCGGTCAGTCGTGTCCAACTCTTGTGACCCCATGGACTGTAGCCTGCCAGGCTTCTCTGTCCGTGGGGTTCTCCAGGCAAGACTACTGGAGTGGGTTGCCACCTCATGGCCAAGCCCAAAGTCAGAAGAAAGAAAACATACTGTATCCTTTTAGTAAAGGAGGAGCTACAACGTCACGTGGCAAAAGGCACCTATAAAAGGAAAGGTGAAGCACGGTGGGCCCAGATGCCAGTTGTTGCAGCATCGCAGAGTAATCTCTGCTTGAGGAGAGAAGACTGAAGACTTGTTTGACTCCAAACCAGGAAGCTGAAGGATTTATGAACCAGGTAAGTCTGTTGAGTCTTATAACCCCCATGGCAAAAGTTCAGTTCCCAGTGGTTTGAGGAATATTCAGGCAACTGTGGTAATGTGGTTTGTAAGACTTAAAGAGTCACCGACACAGATGCTGTGTTAATTAAAAGATTAAGAGGTGTGTAATATCTTGGGCAAATGGATATTTTAGCATCTACACTACCCTCTCTCTCTCTTTTTTTTAATGAGTAAAGAATTTTCTGAACTACAGAAATTACTGAACTATAGAATAATTAATATCTTATTAATTCAAACCTCTCCCATGCCCTCAGGCCTTTCATTTGGTAAAATAGCTGTAATCACTTATGACTAAAACTTCACATTTGTATTGTGCTTGAATTTTTATGAAATTATTTCACATCTATTATCTCAATGGATTCCAAATAACCCCATTACATGAAAAAGACTAAGATTAATCATGCGGAATTACACATGAACCCACCCACCTAATTGTGGGCACTTGGCTGGTTCCAGAATTGTTCAAACCCTGAAGGTCTCTCCCCTTCTCATTTCCCTCTCCTCTGAAGCCTCCTTACTCCACCTCTGTTCTTCAAGTCTCTCACTGCTCCTAACAACTACCCTAATTGGTTTTCAGCTTCCAAATGTTGTTTCCCAGGGCCCTCTTCCCTCTTGCATGTGTTTCTATTTGGTGGGGGAGAGAGCAAACAAGTGTTAGAGCAGAAGTGAGGATACGAGTGTAAGCAACCATGCTTTCCTCGCCCAGGGTTCTGGGCTTCCAAGTGGATTTGCCCAGGCCCCATTTGCAAAAATTAGTTGGCTCAGCAGCCTTTCTGGAATCAGAAGAAAAAAGGGGAAAAAAAATTACTGGTGGGGTGTGTGTGTTGGAAATGGAGTGCTGGCTATTTTTTCAAATAGTAAAAATATAGAATGAAGGTGAGTGTTTTTGCATTTTTTAAATAACATCTTATATGGTACATAACTATTTTTTATACTCTGGTCCTAGATAGTACTTACCCCTCAAAATGGGCGGGAAAGAGGCTGACTGGATCTTTCTTTAGCAGGGAATATTCATATCACCTTTAAAAAAAAAAAAGCAAAAACCAACAGTGGCCATGAAATTTCCACACGGGCTTATTTTGTATAGCCACTATGGATGTAAGCTCTGCAAACACTGTTGTAGTTTTTGGAAATATCTTAGAAACTATGCTATCACTCTGTATCAAAGATCACCGAGGTCTAGCCTGCCAGAATTGGTGGGCAGTAACAGTTACTTTATTATGTGGTGTCAGAGTTCCTTGAAAAAGGTGTGATTTTTTTTTTTTTTCTTTTTTACATTATCGGAGAACAAAGAGAATCATTATCTTTACAGTTATATTGCTGTGCTTCTAAGGGTTCTGTTTCATTCTTAATGGGTACAATTTGAGCTCCATTGGGGAGCTAGAGGGAGGAATTGCTTTCTTATTGTTTGAATTTGTTAGTCTTATGAATAAGAGCCCTTAAGTACAACATATATCCGTGTGTGCCTGGGTAAATGCTGAAATAGGTCTCTCTGAAGACTATGTCACTAAATAATTTGCTTCATGAACAACTGTTTTTTTTTTTTTAAAGTACTGGTTATTATGGGATTTTGAGAGAATTTCTGGAAATAGTAGCAGCAGATTGTTTTTTAGCACAATTTTGTCTTTTAATCCTGAACATTCTTGAATCGTGAAATAGCCCACTGTTTACACAACACATTCAACACCTGACTCCAGCACTCATGGACTCCAGCTCAGGGACTGTGGTATCAGCAGAAATTTTAAGAATAGATTTGCTAGAACTAAAATATTTTTATTAATGCGAAACTCTACATCTTTTTGCATGTGTGTTTTTCTGGTATTTAATTTTTGGAAAATGTACAGTTTTACCATAGAACATATGTATTATATTTATTAAAGGTGTGGATTATCTTAATTTTCTAGATATATAAAAATCTATTTAGCTACTTTTAAAATATCTTATAATGACAATAATGATAACCAGCAGTTATGTGACAATATACTACTAGTACATACTGGCATTATTTCCTCAACTTTCCCAAACATGTTAAGTAGTAGATATTTATTATTGTGTATACTTTAAAGAGGACTTCCCTGGTGGCTTAGATGGTAAAGCGTCTGCCTACAATGCGGGAGACCTGGGTTCGATCCCTGGGTTGGGAAGATCCCCTGGAGAAGGGAATGGCAACCCATTCCGGTATTCTTGCCTGGAAAATCCCATGGACAGAGGAACCTGGTAGGCTACAGTCCATGGGGTCGCAAAGAGTAAACTCCTATTTGGAGGCTTCCCTGGTGGCTTAGACAGTAAAGAATCTCCTTCCAATGCAGGAGACCTGGGTTCTATCCCTGGGATGGAAAGATCCCCTGGAGAAGGGAATGGCAGCCCACTCCAGAATTCTGAGTGACTAACACACATCAAACTCCTATACAGAGTCTGAGTCACTTTCCAAAAGTCACATAGTAATGTGAGAAAAATCCAGGTTTCAAAACCAGGGCCAGCTAGTGACATAGGTCACTTTTTTAACCACTATGCTTTATTAATACCCAGAATTGGGTGTGAAACTTTAGAGCAATATGAGTGCAGCTTGTACATTTTTTTCTTTATTCTATCCTAGCCTAAGAAATAGAAAAGCCAGTTGATCCTGGAGACAGTTCCTTTCACAGAGTTTGAGATAAATAAAACAATACCTTAAGTAAAAACATACGGAGAAAGGGTTTTCTTTTCTCCAACTATGTGAACACTCTCCAGTGTGTTCTAGCCTTCTATGTGGTAGAAAGATAGCACCAACTGTTGGACAAAAAGGAACTATGTTGAGAGGACAAAAAGGAACTGTGTCAAGAGGATAATGTCATCTCATCAGTGAAATGGAAAGCCATGACTCAAAGCAGTGGAGCCCGGGATGTATGGCCCCACCAAGAGCACGCTGTGTCTTTGGTCAGGGGATTATAATAGCTTCTAATGTGATTAAGGAGTCTACCTCAAAACAAAACAAAAAACATTATACCAGAGCCAAGGCTGGGCTGTCAGCTTGTGGAGATGGAGCCAACAGTGGGGCTCTTTATTCAGCAGCACACATGACAAAATTCAGCTCAAACCAAAGGGGGCTACATTTTAAAATGAGGCCTCATGGATCTCATTATTTAGTAAGGGGATTTCTGGGTATCGAGTCTTGTGCATAAAAAATCTAGGTGACCAGTTTTCCATGTGACAATTTATTCAATTAAAAAACCTGAGCAAAACAGTGCAAATGTTCTGGTAACTTTCACAGTTTTCTTTCTCTTATATCTCTTCTTTGTAAAAAATGATATATTCATTGACTAATAAATAAGCTTAATGGTAAACTTAGTCTAAAATGATGGTGTGATATGAAGTAAATTTTAAAAATTACATGTTGTCTATATTTGGTTAAATTTCTCTGATGGAAATAATAAAGTGAATTGAACCAGCACAGTCCCTGGAACCAGGAAAGACCCCCTTGCATGTGTCTTGACTCTGATGAACAAGCTTCTCTGAAAAGGAGTAGGTTTTAATTATTTAGCTGCTTCTATCACACAGATGCTCTCTGGGTAGAATTGTATAATTTTGCTTTCCTTAGTGATGCTGGAACCAGGTTATAAAATATGCATGTTTTATTTATTTATTTTGTCTTGGAATTAGTGGCTGAAGACTGCTTAATTTCATAACCATGAGCTTGTTCATTTCCTTTCCTGCCTTTCAGAGTGTGGAGGGAGATTTTTATACAGGAGCTTAAATTCTGTGATGCCATTTTGCTCACATTCAGTTGAATTTTTGCCAGGTGTTATGTTCAGTGCAGTCACTGCTGGGGATTGGGTGGGTGTTACTGAAAATTACTTGGACAGAAAAACAATATGTTGGCTCAGGACAGGATGAGAAAGTGATGATGCAGAGGCACCAGGGAGTGCTTTGCAGTGTGTGGTGGTGGCTGGAATTCTTTCTGCATCATTTCCAACCCAAACATCTCCACTCAGAGCTTTGTCACTTTACAGTGACAGTATTATTTAGGCCAAACCTCCTTCAGTTAATAGCTTTAGACATTTCTCCTTGCTTCGCACCTACCTAATCCATTAATTTTTAACACTATTTAAAGACAGTATGTCTTGGTTTAAACATGTGAAAATCAATAAAGAAATTAGCAAGGAATGTAGGATCTTGATGAGAACTTTTAAACAAAATATAAGAGCGGTAGCCAATAATAAAAATAGAAGCATTTCTTCCTGTTTTGTCTCTCTTTTTTTTTTTTTTTTTTCCTCTACCACTTAGTATATGTCTCTGCTTCTCTCAGCAGGGTGCATAAAGGGACCATCTGTTCTTTAGCTGTTTCTCCACATCAGTGACTTTCAAATCCTTTCCTTGAGTACTCTCTCACTCTTAGTTCTGGTTCCTTAATCCAACTAGTCAAACAGAATTACCCTTTCAGACTGAGTGCCTGCAACTTAGTTTACTTTTTTATAAACTTTAGAGATTTATAAACATATAAGTAAATTTTATGTATAAATAAATGCAGTTTTTATAAATTTATGATTTTTAAAGTTTCAAAGACAAGCATGTATTTTATAATCAAAGCCTTCCTGGTTAGCCTGGAACTGTCCAGTTTTGGTACTGAAAGGCTTGTATCCTGAGACACCCAGCAATCCCAGGTACACAAGGGAAGGTAGGTGGTCATCCTAAGAAGATAACAATAGTTCTAAACATCCTGGCAGCCAAGGCAAAGATGAAAGGTTGCTATTTATCATGTAACTCATTATTCTGAGGAATAAAACATATCAGTTCTTTTGTGTAACCTAGTGTGTGTGTGTGTGTGTGTGTGTGTGTGTGTGTGTTTGCTTATTTTATTGCTAAATTACTAATTTTGAATAAAAGTTTGGTTAAGCATTATGGAGGAGGTACTAAATGATATTCAGCACTCTTGTCAGTTTCTCAAAAACAGTAAAAGCAATGACAAAATCCCCCCAAACCCTAAAACAAATATGAAACCTATAGGGCTAGTTCTTAGGTTGATTTTTTGGAAAAGGAAAGATCCAAGCCTGGATCTCACTAAATAAAAGTAATTCTCTGGGTATCTAAACAGCTGATGCCACTTTCTGGTAAGTTACATATATAAAATACTAAAGCAGTAAGTAACTAGTTTGTTTCCTTAAGATACTATCCTATGTGTGTTGAAAGTCTCTCTGTCATGTCCAACTATTTGCAGTGCTCAGGCCAGAATACTGGAGTGGGTAGCCGTTCCCTCTTCCAGGGGATCTTCCCAACCCAGGGATCGAACCCAGGTCTCCTACATAGCAGGCGGATTCTTTACCGTCTGAGCCACCAGGGAAGCCCATACTATTCTGTAACAATGATTTATCTCTGATAGATATTTTGCAGGACCTTGTAGCTCAGTCAGTAAATAATCTGCCTACAGTGCAGGAGACCTGGGTTCGATCCCTGGGTTGGGAAGATTCCCTGGAGAAGGAAATGGTCAACCCACTCCAGTATCCTTGCCTGGAAAATCTCATGGACAGAGGAGCCTGATGGACTGCAGTCCATGGGCTCGCAAAGAGTCAGGTACGACTGAGCCACTAACACTCACACACTAAGTAGCAGAGGTGGAGATTACTGTTTGGTATTTTAAACTGCTCATGACAGATCAACTGGTGTGATAGCTCAATGTTATCTAAAGCAGTGAGTCCAAAGTCCTAGGCCACTCAAATGTTATTAACACTTAAATTGAATTCCAGTACTTTTATAATAAATGCTTCTCAGATTTACTCAGAGCTTCCCAGTTAGCTCAAATGGTAAAGAATCTGCCTGCAATGCGGGAGACCTGGATTTGATCCCTGGGTTGGAATGATTCCCTGGAGAAAGGCATGGCAACCCACTCCAGTATTCTTGCCTATAGAACCTCATAGACAGAAGAACCTGGAAGTCTACATTCCATGGGGTTGCAAAGAATTGGACATGACTGAGCAACTGAATGCACACAAATTTACTCAGGTGGCTATCCATATTTTCCATCATTTTCTTGGCCTTTTTGATTCTCAAGATGAGCCTGATCTCTTAAAACTAAAAATTAACTCAATTTTTTTTTTTTTTTCCATTCCACATGTTTGCTGAGCACTTACTCTGGGCCAACTACTGTTTTAGGTACCAAAGATACAATGGGATACAGCAGACAGACATCCCTGCAATCACGCAGCCTCCAGTCTACTGGGCTGATATAGACAATAAGCCAACAAGGAAGTGATCTCTTTCAAAGAAAGTCCCATTGGGAAAAGGCCTAAAGGAGATGATAGAGCAGGCCACGGAGATATAAGTGGAAGATCTGGAAACTAGTGCAGCTCTTTTGTGATACTGGTTTTCTTTGTACCACTATTCTCTATTACCCATTGGTTGGATATAGCACAAATAGAACAGTCTCAAGGCTTCAGTAAAATTTATTTTACACTTAAAACAATAAACTAGGCACAAGATTGGAGGCTTATATCTTCCCTGTATCAAAATTGGAAAACAGTTGTAGTTCTAGTAACTAAATTTTCCTGTTATAATCTTGTGGCTTCAATAGGGTGGTTTTATGAAAAATACTACTGGATTAGAGAGTCGGGAAACCAGGGTTCTGATTATGGCTACACTTCTAATAGATATGACAGAGTACAACCCATATTCTGATGTTCCGATATTCTGGTTCTGTTTATTTTTTTACATGTTAAGGAATATCAAGGTGTATCATACTGAAAATTCTAGTTCTTGAGTAATTAAGATTCTGGAATTAGACCAATTCAAATCATTACTCCACTATAGAGAATAGTAATGCATCTCATGACCACTCCCTTCCCACCTCATAAATGTACTATCCAAATACTTTGATGCTTAATCACTCAGTCATGCCTGACTCTTTGCCACCTTTGGACTATAGTGTTCCAGGGTCCTCTGTCCATGGAATTTTCAGGCAAGAATACTGGTGTGGGTTGCCATTTCCTTCTCCAGGGAATCCTCCCAACCCAGGGATTGAACTTGAGTCTCCTGCATTGCAGGTAGATTCTTTACCCACTGAGCCATCAGGGAAGCCCATGAAACAGTTAAAGAACACCCTAGAGAAGCAGTGTGCCATGTAGTGTAAAGCAGATTCCCAATATGTCTCTTTTTTATCATTTATTTTATTTTATTTTTTTAAGAATCCATCTTTTTTTTTTTAAACTTTACAAATTGTGTTAGTTTTGCCAAATATCACTCCCAAGATGATGTTACTTTCACCATATTGGCAAGAACTACAGGAGGCAATTAAGGACTCTAATCAGTTGACTTCAGGGTTAATAAAAGATAATTATCCTGGGTGGGCCTGACATAATCAAGTAAGACATTTAAAATCAGGATTAGAATTTCTGAGAGTTCAGAGAAGCCTTGAAGAAGCAAGCCTCCATGAGTTTTATAACTGCAAAGAATTTGATTCAGCTAACAATCTTATGAGCTTAGAATTTTTTTTTAAAGCCTAGTCAAGCCTACAGATGACACCTAAATCTTGGATGACACCTGGATTTCCATCTTGGGTCCTCTACTAAGAGTTTTACAACTAAGCTATACCCAGATTTCTGACTCAGAAAACTCTAGGATAAAAAATGGGTTGTTGTAAACCATTCAATGTGTGGTGATTTATTATGCAGTAATAAGAAATTAATATATCAGTAGAAATGGAGTTGCTACAATAATCCCATCTAACTTTTAAAAGATCAACATACACTGAAGACCAAAATCTCATTTACTATCATAACATGGGTAATTTCAGTGAATTTTCTTCTGATGAATTTCTAGACATAGATTTTTATTTTCCCAATACAAAGCATAAAACACCAACCAATGCGTCACCTGTGGCATTTGTTCTACCTGCAGAGGACTGTGGGCCCATAGACTTTAGCAGATGGAAAGTTTTGTGTGGTCAGCTAGGCTACACTTCCCTGTCAATACGCAGCTTTGAGGCTGCTGGTCAGTTATGTCATTGACACCTGTTTCCTACAGTTCTATAACTCAAAGTGGAAACAATTTTTTAACTTTTAGGACCAAAACTGAGGCACCAAACTAAAACTTAATGACATCCCACCTACATCTCAGTTGTAACTTTCTTAAGCCTTTCAGTGCTTTGTTGAAACTCTCAAACCCTTGTATTATTTATTTTGCCTTACTGCTTTATTTTTAATTGAAGTATAGTTTATATACAATATTGTGTTAGTTTCATGTGTAGAGCATCGTAATTCAGTGTTTTTGCAGACTGTACTCCATGATAGATTTTCCTAAGATAATGGTATAATTCCCCATGCTGTACAGTATATTTGTTGCTTATCTGTTTTATATACAGTAGTTGGATTTGTTAATCCCATATTCCCAATTTATCCCCCCAGTCCCACTTATCTCTCCCCTTTGGTAACACAGGTTTGTTTTCTATATCTGTGAGTCTTTCTGTTTTGCATAAGCATTCATCTGTATTATTTCTTTTTTTGGATTCCACATGTGATATCCTACAGTATTTATCTTTCTCTGTCTGACTTATCTCACTAAGCATAATATTCTCTACGTCCATCCATGTTGCTGCAAATGGCAATATTTCATTATTTTATATGAATAATATTCCATTGTGTGTATGTGCATTTGTGTGTGTGTGCATATACAACATATATGTACACATACCAAATCTTCGTAATCCAGTTTTCTGTTGATGGGCAAATGGGCTGCTTCCATGTCTTCAGTGTTCACAGAAACATTGTAAATAATGTTTCTGTGAACACTGAAGTGCATGTATCTTTCCAAATTCCTGTTTTCATTTTTTCTGGATATATACCCAGAAGTGGAATTGCTGGATCATATGGTAGTTCTATTTTAATTTTTGAGGAAGTTCCATCCTGTTTTCCATAGTAGCTATACCAACTTACGTTTCAACCAACAGTGTATGAGGGTTCCCTTTTCTCTACATCCTCTTCAAAATCAGTTATTTGTAAACTTTTCAGTGATAGCCCTTCTCACAGATGTGAAGTGATACTTTATTGTGGTTTTGACCTGCATTTCTTTTAGTCGGTGATGTTGAGGATCTTTTCATGTGCCATTTGCCATCTGTATGTCTTCTTGGAGAAATACTTATTCAAGGTATTCACATTTTTTGATTGGGCTGTTTGTTTATATGAGCTATATGAGCTGTACTTACCAGTTGCATCATTTGCAAATACTTTTACCATTATATAGCTTGTCTTCTTGTTGATGTTTCTATTTGCTGTGCAAAACCTTTCAGGTTTATAAGCTTTTGGTTTTATTTATTTTGCCTTAGGGGACCGAGACAAGAAAAAATTTCTGTGATTGATATTGCATGTTCTGTGAATGTACTCTTCTAGGAGTTTATAATTTCAAGTGTTAAATTTGTCTTTAAGCCATTTTGAGTTTGTTTTTATATATGGTGTCAGGGAATGTTCTTATCTTATTCTTTTACATGTAGCTGTCCAGTTTTCCTAGCACTACTTGAGGAGATAATCTTTTCCTCATTGTATGTTCTTGCTTCTTTTGTCATAGATTAAGTGACTATAGGTGCATGGACTTATTTCTGGGTTCTCCATTCTATTCCATTGATCTGTGTGTCTGTTTCTTTGCCAAAATCACACTGCTGTTTTGGTTACTATAGCTTTGTAAGATAGTTTGACTGTAGCTTTGTAAGATAGTTTGACATCTAGGAGGGTTATGCCTCCAGCTTTGTTCTTTTTTCTCCGGGTTGCTTTGGCAATTCAAAGTTTTCATGGTTCTTTATAAATTTTAGGATTGTTTGTTCTAGTTCTGTGAAAAATGTCATGGGCTTTAGAAGGATCACATTATGTTCTGTAGATTTTAGAGTATATGTCTTTCACCTTCTTAAATGTATTCCTAGGTAATTTTATGTGATTTTTAAATGGGAGTTCTTAAAATTTTCTTTCTGAAATTTCATTATTAGTGTATAGAAACAAAATAGATTTCTGCATATTAATCTTTTATCCTGGAATCTTGCTGAATTCATTCATTTCTTATGGTTATTAGATGGAGATTTTAGGGTTCTCAGGCAATGGCACCCCACTCCAGTACTCTTGCCTGGGAAATCCCATGGACAGAGGAGCCTGGTAGGCTATAGTCTATGGGGTCACGAAGAGTCAGACACAACTGAGCGACTTCTCTTTCAGTTTTCACTTTCATGCATTGGAGAAGGAAATGGCAACCCACTCCAGTGTTCTTGCCTGGAGAATCCCAGGGATGGGGGAGCCTGGTGGCCTGCCATCTATGGGGTCACACAGAGTCGGACACGACTGAAGCGACTTAGCAGCAGTAGCTGCAGCATATACATAGACTATCTTGTCACCTGAAAATAGTGCCAATATTACCTCTTCACTTCCAAATTTGGATTCCTTATATTTCTTATCTGACTGCTGTGGCTAGGGCTCTGTTAATAGAAGTTGTGAAAAATGGGCATCCTTGTTTTGTTGCTGAGCACAGCAGGAAGTCTTTTAACTTTAGTGTTGAGTATTATGTTAAATTGGGTTTGTCATAAATGGTCTTTACTATGTTGGGATATGTTCCCTCCATATCCATTTTTGAGAGTTTTTAATCATGAATAGATGATGAATTTTGTTAATTGCTTTTTTCTGTCTATTGAGATGATGATGTAATTTTTCTCCCTTTTTTTTTTCTTCTTTTTGTTAATGTACTATATCACATTGATTTGCAAATGTTGAACCATGCTTTTGACCTGGGAATAAATGCAACTTGATCATGTTATATTATCCTTCTCATGTATTTTTGGAGAAGGCAATGGCAACCCACTCCAGTACTCTTGCCTGGAAAATCCCATGGATGGAGGAGCCTGGTAGGCTGCAGTCCATGGGGTCGCTAGGAGTCGGACACAACAGAGCAACTTCACTTTCACTTTTCACTTTCATGTATTGGGGAAGGAGATGGCAACCCACTCCAGTGTTCTTGCCTGGAGAATCCTAGGGAAGGGGGAGCCTGGTGGGCTGCCATCTGTGGGGTTGCAAGAGTCAGACACGACTGAAGCAACTTAGCAGCAGCAGCATGTATTTTTGGATTCAGTTCAGTTCAGTCACTCAGTTGTGTCTGACTCTTTGCGACCCCATGAACTGCAGCACGCCAGGCCTCCCTGTCGATCACCAACTCCTGGAGTCCAGCCAAATCCGTGTCCATTGAGTTGGTGATGCCATCCAACCATCTCATCCTCTGTCGTCCCCTTCTCCTCCTGCCCTCAATCTTTCCCGGCATCAGGGTCTTTCCCAGTGAGTCAGCTCTTTGCATCAGGGGGCCAAAGTATTGGAGTTTCAGCTTCAACATCAGTCCTACCAAAGAACACCCAGGACTGATCTCCTTTAGAATGGACCAGTTGGATCTCCTACAGTCCAAGGGACTTTCAAGAGTTTTCTCCAACACTACAGTTCAAAAGCATCAATTCTTCTACGCTCAGCTTTCTTTATAGTCCAACTCTCACATCCATACATGACCACTGGAAAAACCGTAGCCTTGACTAGACAGACCTTTGTTGACAAAGTAATGTCTCTGCTTTTTAATATGCTGTCTAGGTTGGTCATAACTTTCCATCCAAGGAGTACGCGTCTTTTAATTTCATGGCTGCAATCACCATCTGCAGTGATTTTGGTTGGTTTGTTAATATTTTGTTGAGAGTTTTTGCATCTATATTCATGAAAGATATCAGCTTGTAGTTGTCTTTTATTGTGGTGTCTTTGGTTTTGGTATCAGGGTAATAATAGTGGCCTTGTGGAATGACTTTGGGATTGTTCCCTCTTCTCCAAATTTTTGGAATAGTTTGAGAAAGAAAGGTATAAGTTCTCCTCTATATGCTTGACAGAATTCTCCTGTGAAGTCCTGTGGTCAGAAGCCTTGTTTGCTGGGAGGTTTTCTGTTTTAATGATAAATTCTAGTGATCTACCTGTTCTAGTGACCTATGACTTCTAGTGATCTACCTGTTCTAGTGACCTATGACTTCTAGTGATCTATATGTTCAAATTGCCTATTTTGTCTTGACTCAGTCTTGCCATGCTGTATAATTTCTAGAAATTTTTTCCATTTCTCTAGATCATCCAATATGATGGCATATAACTGTTTGTAGTATTCTCATGACCTTTTGTATCTGGGTGATATCAATGGTTATTTCTCCCCTCTCATTTATTTTGTTCATTTGGGTCTTTTCTCTTTTCTTCTAGATGAGCTTGGCTAGAGGTTTACCAATTGTTTATCTTTTTAAACAGAAACAGTCCTTGATTTCATTGATGTTTTTAATTTTTTTCTTTTAAAACCCTGTTCTAAATATCTTTCTGCTTGAATTACTTAGTGTGGTTTATATTTTCCTAAATGATCCTAATGCATAACAGTATATACTTGTGTGTACTTAGTCATATCTTGTGTGTACTTAGTCACTGAGTCCATGTTGACTCTTTGTGATCCCATGGACTGCAGCCTACCAGGCCCTTCTGTCCATGGGATTTTTCAGGCAAGAACACTGGAGTGGGTTGCCATTTCCTTCTCCAGGGTAATCTTCCCAATCCAGGGAGTGCGTTGCCATTTCCTTCTCCAGGGGAGTCTTCCAGACCCAGGGATCGAACCCACTTCTCCTGTGTCTCCTGCATTGCAGGCAGACCCTTTACCCATTGAGCCATCTAGGATGCCCCAGTACATACTTACTGACACAGAAAAATAAGATCTAATTAGCACTAATCAGTTAGATAGCTAATTACTGTTATTTTATTAAAATCATAAATGAAAATATAAACAATTAAGATTTTTTATTTTTGAAGATGTGTTGGTACTTTCCCTGGTTTCACATTAGACTCATGGAGTCTCAAATGTTATTACATGCTGTTTATACATTTCTCATCTGCAAGAAATCTTTGGCAGAAATAAGGCAGTTTCACAGATTATGGGATGTGTTTACATACAGTTAGAGTAGCTTAATCTAGAATTCTCCTCATATCTTCTTACTTCCTACATTGTTCTTCACTTCTGAGAGAATCACCTTGAGTGATGATTCACAACTAAAATGAACTCTTTAGTATCTTCTTAGCCAGATAGTTAATTTAATGATCAGTACATATATGTTTTTAATTATTCTT
Source organism: Bos indicus (assembly GCF_029378745.1). Classification (NCBI taxonomy): domain Eukaryota; kingdom Metazoa; phylum Chordata; class Mammalia; order Artiodactyla; family Bovidae; genus Bos; species Bos indicus. Next base: position 20,308,027 of record NC_091776.1, on the reverse strand, counting down.
TTTGTTAGTGGGTTTTACAGTTTTACAAGTAAAAATGTATAGGTAAATGTGGCATATGGAACATTGGGGAAAAAAAGAACATTGAGAAGTAAATAGATGTATTTATTTATATTGAGATATAGTTAACATATAATATTAGTTACAATATTATAATGTTGTACACTTAGTTGTAAGTGTACAACATAATGACTAGACATGTGTATTGAAGAATGATCATCACAGTAAGTCTAGTCAGCATCCATCACTTTACATTATTTTATTTCTTGTGATGAGAGAATTTTTAAGATTTATTCTAACAACTTCCAAATATGAAATACAGTATTACTAACTATATTCACCATGTCATTTCATTATGTCCTCAGGACTTATTTTATAAGTGGAAGTTTGTACCTTTTTGTCACCAGAAGTAATTTCTATAGTGTGATAGAGAGAGGGAGACTATAGAGAGAGGGAGACTTTTATCTCTTCTGAGACCCCTCAAATGCATATGTAGATTTCTAAATTTTCCCCTACTCTTTAGGACTCCCATGTTTGTCACACAGCTTTTGTGTAACTAATTCTATAAAGACAATATTTAAACATACATCTCCAATTAGACTTTAATGTATCTACCCTTGCAGACTGAGAAGTATCGCTATGTATATTAAAACTGTTATAGTTTAACCAGCCTGCACTGAGACAGACTATCTTACCCCAACAAATGCAAGAAATGGTTTTTCTCTGAATAGCCTCCATCTTGTGGTAGTGAATATGAAATCTGCTGTTTGACAGGGTGAAGCGTAACTGCTTAGCTATTTCTTTCAAGCTCCATATCCCCCTACAAAGGCCTATTCTTTGGGCCTGTAGTTCAGTTCACATCAGAAGAATGCAAATCTTTGATGTCTAAAGCTGGTTTAAGTACAGCACAGAACATGAAGTTTGTATCATTCTATGTGTATGCTGCAGTAGTCAAACAATGAATTCATGTCTTGAATAGGGATCAAAAAATTTAACAGAGACATCTTATTTAACACATCTGAAGTATAATTCATAAGAAAATCTGAAAGTTTTATAGTAAACCTTCTAGAAGAAAAAATCTTAAATGAAAAGTTTGTAATAAGAAAAGTCTTATGTTTATGTGGCGTTACATTACATTTAACTAAATATCACCCTTGTTGACAAGCAGAATGAAGTAAGCCAGAAAGAAAAACACCAATACAGTATACTAACACATATATATATGGAATTTAGAAAGATGGTAACGATAACCGTGTATGTGAGACAGCAAAACAGACATAGATGTATATAATAGTCTTTTGGACTCTGTGGGAGAGGGAGAGGGTGGGATGATTTGGGAGAATGGCATTGAAACATGTATAATATCATATAAGAAACAAATCGCCAGTCCAGGTTTGATGCAGGATACAGGATGCTTGGGGCTGATGCACTGGGATGACCCAGAGGGATGGTATGGGGAGGGAGGTGGGAGGGAGGTTTAGGGTGGGGAACACGTGTATACCCGTGGTGGATTCATGTTGATGTATGTCAAAACCAATACAGTATTGTAAAGTAATTAGCATCCAATTAAAATAAATAAATTTATATTAAAAAATAATAAAAAAGAGAACGCACAATCAACTTTTACCAGCATGCTTAAATTATTATTAAGGATGTACCATATTTTAGTATCTCATAGCTAATACTTGTTCTTGAAAAATTTAATGCAGCACAGGAAAGCATTGAAGTGAAGAGTTTGTATTTCACTGTCTCATACAGAGAGATCTTAGACCTCATATAAGAAATAGAAACATGGATTTCTTTTTGGAGGTAAAAGGAGTTAAAGTTAGATTTAGGGGCTATTGACTAGACATTAAACAGAGATTGTATGTTGGATTCTTACAAGTCTTATCTTTCTTTTTTTTTTCTCATCACCTGTTCCACAAAGTAGTTCTAATTGGTTATCTCAAAAAATATGAGATACAGGTTTACCAGGAGAACCAGCCAAGAAAAAGGCCATGAAGTAGGGCAATTTTGTTACCTCTCCTAGAGAAGAAATTACACAGTTACAACTGATGGCAAAAAAACAGAATGCTTATTGTTAAACCTAAACATAAATTTAAAAGTAATCCAGTTAAGTTCATCCATTTTTCTTTGGCCTTCCCAGGTGGCATTATAGAAATTTAAAATTAATCCAGTTAAGTTCATTCATTTTGCTGTATATTATTACAAAAAGAACATAAAACACATGGTAAAAAGATCAAAACAAAGATACACACACACATATATATATATATATATATATACACATATAATATTTATATACATACAGAGAGAGGCTCTTTTAGGTCCAAACTCTAATTCTTTAGGCTCCTTCAGGTTAAATAAGTGCTAAGGACTTATTGCTCATTTTCAGAAGGGCAAAAACTAGAAACCAGGCCTCCTAATTCCTACACTCATGATAGTACATGTAAGAACAGAATGAAAAAATGTGTTCATTATGACAAAAAGTAAAATTAAGAATTTATTTTTGCTTAAGAGCAGAGTTTTATACTATGCAGAAACTGTATTAAAAATTGAAATTCAACTTTTGCAGGCATACATACAACCTACCAAGCCATTGTAGGATACAAACATACCAGAGTTTTCCAATATGTGGTTGGCAAACCATTAGTGGTAGTGAGATCAACATGGTAGCTCATAAAGACATTTTTTTAAATAAAATTAAATAGACTAAAAAAATAGCAAGGTGTATTATTCATGGTAAGGGTAAGTAAAATTTTATAAAAGTTTTTACCTTTTAAGTTATAACTATATATTTAAGTCTCAATGTATACATGTAGTTGCAATAAAATATTTTTTTTTCTTACTAGTCACAGGGAAAAAAAAAAAATTTTCAGACCACTGGTTATAGAAATTTCCTAAGAAATGTATCTTATGTGAGACACAAAGAAGACAAGGAAATGAGATATGAAGTCTTATTGCAGGAAATATGGTGATGCCAAAATGCAATATGCTTTTATAAAAAATTTCTTTGGGAACAGGCAGGCTATTTTGTTAATTAAATGCATCCCAGCAAGCCATCTCAAAGAGCTTTACTTTATGGGGATAATTTGTGCTATAGAGACAAGATCTATGACTCTTCATTATTTTGTCTCCGCCTCTGTCTGCCTTTCTGGAGTTCACAATTCACAACTCACCTCCATCATCCACAAACTGAGCCAAAAAGAAGTTTATATTAAAAATAAACTATATGAAAAACAAAAACCACCATCACTATGAGTTCTTGTTGGTTCCTAAAGATAGTGTCACAGTGAAGTTTTTCTGGCATTTCCTCACTGTAGTGTTGAAGAGTGAGGAAGATTTTATTTCATATGAACCAACTGAGCTTCCCTTGGTGGCTCAGTCAATAAAGAATCTGTCTGCAATGCAGGAGACCCAAGTTTTATCCCTGGTGGGGAAGATCTCCTGGAGAAGGAAATGGCAACACATTCCATGGACAGAGGAGCCTGACGGGCTATAGTCTGTGGGGTAGCAAGAGTCGGAGACAACTTAGTGACTAAACCACCATCACCACGGTTCCAAGCATTTAATTACAAACTCATTAAGAGTCACTTTTCAAATAGGTGATATGGATGTATATTGGCATACAATTGAACACTGGCTTCTTTCTTCCTTGATACAAATGTCAGCCCTTAGCCTACTGATAACCCTCTCTTCCTTTGTTACACTGAGGAGTGTGTGATTAAAAGAGGACTTGGGTGCATTAATACAGCCCCTCCAGGAATGCTGTAGCTGGTACACACTAATGATTGACTGTCTTCAGTCAAGCAATAGCGTACAAAGTGTTAAAATCAAAATTTGGTTTAAAACTTCTGATAATCAATAACACAGTCATAGTAAAAGTAACCTGCAGAATAATGTTTCAGGCATAAATAGACTATATGATGGAGTATATCTTTTATGTACAGAGAGTGATGGCATTTCCACAAGTTCTGATTAAGCTGTTTTCAGCTAAGTCATATTTAAGTGTAAGTAGCAAGCAGCCTAGGGTTGCATTTATAGGCAGTATACGGATCTCAATAATAAATCCTGGATTCATTTAAGCGCTGAAGTTGCAAACTGCAAATCCTGATCACCAGTTCTCAGAAGCAGAAGTGAAACTCAAATTTCAAGTTCTTAGCACACATTCTCTTTTGAATTAGTAAAATATCATAGGTCAAGCTACCTCCAAAATATAGCTTTCTAATTCCAGGCATTAGAAGGCTTGTAGAAGATTTATAGAATTTGTAACATGGTTTGGATTGTGATCACATATAAAAAATGAGTTAATTTCAGAGACATACTTTTAGTGTACAAGACATAGAAAATGAAACCTCTTTCTGAAAATAGTTTTGAGATTTATCTGTGATCACTTTTCTGAGTGCCATTTCTATATTGAAATTGAACCTCCTAATTTTCTCCCCTGTAGGGAAAAAAAATGGTGTGTCAAGTTTTATGATGCCATTAAGAGACTCTGATTGCTAGAGTTGCAACAACATAAATTGTCATGTCTGCGACAATAAAGACTGACCCTTGGAGATTATATATTTTTAAGTGTGACCTTATCTACACATACAGAGTGAAAATAGAATTGAGACAATATAACTTGATAAATCAGTCTAAAGAACATGTTCACTAATTGAATCAAAGGAAGCTTCAATTTTTCTAGATAATATCTAAATTTTCCAGTTTCTTTTTATATTTATAACTGGAGCATTAGCCAAAATGATTATTTCTTGAATGTGATATTATTCCTTATGTCTCAACAGAAAATAAAGTCTGAGTCAGAATCATTTAATAATTTATAGTTGCCACACATGCAATGATTTCCATAAATCAGGAGCTTCTCACCAGCCTCTACTATAAACACTTAATTATCTAAACAACACATAAGGTCCATATGTGAAATAATATTGATATCCCAAACAATGGTAATTCTAAAAGTTCTAAGTGAAAGAAGCCAGACCCTAAAGAGAATGTGATGTATGGTTGCTTTTATTCATGAAATCTTAAAAGACAAAGCTGTAGTGATCAGATACAAGAGCAAGATCTGAGTTTGTCAGGGGCTGGGCTTCCGAGAGGGAATGGCTGCAGAGTGACCCAATGGAAATTTGTGTGTGTGTATGGTTGCTGCTGCTGCTGGAAAGTCGCTTCAGTCATGTCTGACTCTGTGTGACCCCAAAGACGGCAGCCCACCAGGCTCCCCCATCCCTGGGATTCTCCAGGCAAGAACACTGGATTGGGCTGCCATTTCCTTCTCCAATGCATGAAAGTGAAAAGTGAAAGTGAAGTCGCTTCAGTCATGTCCGACCCTTAGCGACCCCATGGACTGCAGCCTACCAGGCTCCTCCATCCATGGGATTTTCCAGGCAAGAGTACTGGAGTGGGGTGCCATTGCCTTCCAACTCTTTGTGACCCCATGGACTATAGTCCACCAGGATCCTCTGTCCATGGAAGTTTTTAAGCAAGAATACTGGAGTGAGTTGCCATTTTCTATTCCAGGGGATCCTCCCAAACCAGGGATGGAACCTGAGTCTCCTGCATTGGCAAGTAGATTCTTTACCACTATGCAAATGTTCTAAATCACACTGATGCTGGTGGTTATGGTACTGTATCCATTTGTGAAAGGTCCTCACAAAAAAACTCTGAATTTTATTGGGTGAGAAGTACATACTAATAGAGTTGATATTTGAAAACTGAAAAAAGATAAACATTATCTGAGGTAAAGTTTGTATATTTGCTTTGGTGTTATTTTTAGTGGGAGAAACAGGCTGAAGTTGAGTAAGTTGAAACTGCACAAGATCACATGGTCTGTGAACTGGACCCACTCATGTTCAGCCCTAAGATGAAGAACTCCACGGAGGCAGGTGTGACATCACCAACTTCTGTCAGTGGGTCTTGTCTGGAGTAGACACTCAACATATACATGCAACGCATACATGAGTACCTGGAAGCCCCAGTGTGGCCCGCTCTACTGCACAACCTTGCCTCATAATACATTTTATTCTTCATAGTCTTCTATTTCTTCAGGAGAATCTGAACTGGGAAATCAGAAGCTCCTAAAATGGCCAAGATGCTATAGAAACATACAAATCTCTTTGTACTACAAAGGCATAAATTACAGACTTTACCTTTCAAATCAAAAGCTATTTATTCTGGAGGATTAGAAGTATGAATTTTTCATGTTGGTGTTGAAATTCTAGGGCACATTACTTGCATAAAACTCCTTTACTGTCTTACTGAAATCCTGAATAAAAATATTGGAAATGTGTATATTACTTTTTGTTTGTTTTTGGCTGTGCCAAATTTTCCTTGCATCTTGAGTTCTGGTTACTTGGGGTGTGGAGGCTCATTAGTTTAGACACATGGGATCTAGTTTGGTGATCAGGACTCATACAAGGGCACCCTGCATTAGGAGTGCAGAGTCTTAACTATTGGACTGCCAGGTAAGTCCCTACTGTTTTCTTTTTGAGTTGCTCTATTTGGGCCTTTTCTCTATGGAGTTCCTTCTAATTAGTTTGAAATAGGAGTTCCACATCTTGAAAGTGATACAGAGACTCAGTGCTCGGTCAAGAGGCCCAGCCTTGACTTGTCTGATGGTCATTCTGTTTATAAATGGTTTTGTATCCTACCACACACTCTCCAAGCATACCCAGATTTTTGGTTTTTGTTTTTCTCTGAGATTTCAGACACCACAGTCTCTGCTTGCATCTGGAATACCCCTGGCTTACTGGAGAGGGTTTCTTATAAACAATTTAAATGTGGTTGTCAAAATCCATGCCAGCTGCTTCAGCTTCCTCCTCCATGTTCAGGATAATTACATTTGCAAATTACAAGGAAACAAGGTCTCTCTCTCATTTCCTTACTCTGTGTATCTCTCTCTTCAAAGACGTCCAGACTCTCTGCCTATTTCGGATTGAAGAAAAGTATAATTTAAAGAATGGTCTTTCTTCTTTCCTACAAAAGAAAAAAAAAAAGCCCTTTAAAAAGCTTCAATGGAAGTATAGATTGCCTCTATATAAAGTTCATCCAAGATGCCATTAAAAAATAGCAAACAGATTGAGACATAAAAAAAGCAGATGTAGATTTGGATTGGAAACATTTCTTTATAAGGATCATAAGTCTCTTGCTATCCATTAGCTAGAAATACCACCAAATGATGCATTGTATTAACATTTAATGGGAGGAAGCAAAATAGTCAAAGCAATACCAAGGGCAGTAGCAGGACAATCATGTGTACACAAGTGAGGAAAACTCACTTCATCCCAATTATTTACAGATATGCGTCTAGTCACTTCATGCCTTGCAGGAGGTGTATGATATGTACATAGAATCCAAGGAGAAAGAGAATGTATTATTGCATTTACAAGCTTGGTCAAACGATTGAAGGTAATAAATTCCCTTTGGAAAAAAAAGAAAAGAATTAAGGATGCTTTTCCTTTAAGCACTTTACTTCAAACGAGTCAATATATATATAAACACATCAATATCATAAGCATTGCACCTTTCACTGACAGTTATTAGAAGTTATAGTGTTTCTATTTTAGCACATAAGCTGCATTTTTTATAACTAAAAATCCTTATAAGGAAACTGAGATTGGTATAGGAACTAAAAAATGCTCGTTTATAAGTCTGAAAATTATTATGTACCAATGATATTCTTGGTGACAATATACATACATTTTAATAGTAGGTACTTCAGTGTAAAATACAAAGGAAAATGTACATAGGAACTTCTGGAGGAATTTGGATCAGGGTTGAAAGATTTGGCAAATGAAAATGTAGAAAGTTAGTCGCTCAGTCTTGTCTGACTCTTTGCGACCCCATGGACTATAGCCCACCAGGCTCCCCCGTCCACGGGATTTTCCAGGCAAGAGTACTGGAGTGGGTTGCCATTTTCTTCTCCAGAGGATCTTCCCAACCCAGGGATCGAACCTGGGTCTCCCACATTGTAAGCAGACGCTTTACTGACTGAGCCACCAGGGAAGTCATGAACATTTACTTCAATTTCAATTTCAAGTTAATTACAAATATTTTTTTTTTTACTATAAATATGTCCTATGAAATGTTTGAAGCACATTATACTGAAAAATTATTTGTCTGAAATTGAAATGTAATAGATGTATTTTATCTGGCAACCCTAATTTTGGTATCAAAATGGTATAAAAACAAAACTGAGTTACACTGCAAGTACTAAACTGACTTCAAAATTAATATTATGCTATGTGATCTTGAAATCTGTTGTCAGTCTTTAGAAGATGTGATGGTGTTGGCAGCCTATTCATGAAGCTTTCATTTTTCAATGAAATTTTGTCATTGAATGTCAATGAATAGCAAGAAGTAGTTAATCAAGTTTGTAATAAAGGTAAAATGTGATTAAATGCACATTAGAAGAGAGGATATTTTTGCTATTTTATTTTTTGTTATTTTTAATTATTTTTTATTGGAGTATAGTTGATTTACAATATTGTGTTTCTGCTATATAGCAAAGTGAATCAGTTATACATATGCATATATCCCCCTTTTTTTAGATTCTGTTCCCATATAGGTCATTAAAGAGTACTAGGTGGAGTTCCCTGTGCTGTATAATTCCTTTTTATTTATTTTATCTATCGTAGTCTGTACATGTCAATTCCAATCTCCCAGTTTATTCCTCTCTCCCTTGATAACCATGTCTGTCTTCTACATCTGTGACTCTGTCTCTGTTTTGTAAATAGGTTCATTTCTACCATTTTTTGAGATTCCACATATAAGCAATATCATATATTTGTCTTTCTCTGACTTACTTCATTCTATTTGTCATTCTCCGACTTACTCCATCCATGTCACTTCAAATGGCATCATTCCATTCTTTTTATGACTGAATAACATTCTACTGTGTATAAGTACCACTTCTTTATCCATTCTTCCATCAATGGACATTTCGGTTGTTTCCATGTCCTGGCTATTGTAAATAATGCTGCAGTAGACATAGAGATGCATGTATATTTTTGAATTATGATTTTCTCTTGATATATATATATATGCCCAGCAGCAGGACTGCTAGATCATATGGTAGCTCTATTTTTTTTTAAGGAACCTCCATACTGTTCTCCATAGTCGCTGTATCAATTTACGTTCCCACCAACAGTGTAAGAGGCTTTTTTCTCCACACCCTCTCCAGCATTTATTGTTTTTAGTTTTTTTGATGATGGTCCTTCTGACCGGTGTGAAGTGATCCAACATTGTAGTTTTGATTTGCATTTCTCTGATAATTAGCAATGTTAAGCATATTAAACATTGCTTAACATTAAGCAATGTTAAGCATGTTAGATAGCATATTCAAAAGCAGAGACATTACTTTGCCAACAAAGGTTCGTCTAGTCAAGGCTATGGTTTTTCCAGTGGTCATGTATGGATGTGAGAGTTGGACTGTGAAGAAGGCTGAGCGCCGAAGAATTGATGCTTTTGAACTGTGGTGTTGGAGAAGACTCTTGAGAGTCCCTTGGACTGCAAGGAGATGCAACCAATCCATTCTGAAGGAGATCAGCCCTGGGATTTCTTTGGAAGGAATGATGCTAAAGCTGAAACTCCAGTACTTTGACCACCTCCTGCAAAGAGTTGACTCATTGGAAAAGACTCTGATGCTGGGAGGGATTGGGGGCAAGAGGAGAAGGGGACGACAGAGAACGAGATGGCTGGATGGCATCACTGACTCGATGGACGTGAGTCTGAGTGAACTCCGGGAGTTGGTGATGGACAGGGAGGCCTGGCGTGCTGCGATTCATGGGGTTGCAAAGAGTCGGACATGACTGAGCGACTGATCTGATCTGATCTGATCTGAAGCATATTTTCATGTGCCTCTGTATTTCTTCTTTGGAAAAATGTCTATTTAGATCTGCTCATTTTTTGATTGGGTTGTTGGTTTTTTTGATACTGAGTTGCATGAGCTGTTTGTATATTTTAGAGATTAATCGCTTGACAGTCATTTCATTTGCAAATATTTTCTCCCATTCTGTGGGTTGTATTTTTAGTTTGTTTATTCAGCTATTGTTTTTAAAATACGTTTAGTTGATGAATAAAAGAGGAAATGACAATATTAGTCCTTTATTTAAGGTTTGCAAAATCCAGAAGTTCTGGTACTACTGTTTTTTTTTTTTTTTTTTTTTCATCGTCTGAATTCCTGTGATTTTTATCTGATTAGTATCAAAGTAAGGAAAATGTTATACCTTTTTTAATAACTGGTTTTCTTTCTGTTGACTGATGCTCACATGATATGGATCTTTTAAAAATTTTTTTGATTCTAGCTCTTTTTTTTGCTTTGCTTCAATCACCACCACACTGAAGTAAAAACTGTTCTCTTATTTGTAATAAAATCTGCTCAAAAAAAAAAAAAGGCTTGCACTTTCAACTTTCTACTGATTATATTGTGCAGCTTGACTTGGACCACTTATGTCCTTTATAAACTACCATCTTGGTCCAGTTTACTCTCTCCTGTACATCTGTAACAGCCTCTTTAATGGATGCTTCTCCTTTCCCTCCTCTCCTGCTTCACTTCACTTTACACAAGGTAGCTGTCTGACTTTTAAGAGATAAAATCAGATAGTATCACTTCCTTGTGTAAAACCCTAGGGTGTTTTTCCATCTCCCTTAGAATAAAAGCCCAATTAATGACCAGCCCCTAATGATCTGATAATTTAAAAATGGTACCTCTCTAGCTATATTTATCCCTATCTCTTGTTTCTCAGCCATGCCCTTAATTCATCCTCTTTCTGGGCAGTGCTTTTGTATTTCTTCCCCATGGAACGTCTTTCCTATAGGTAGTTGCATTACTCAGTTTCTTATTTGAGGTCCAGCTCCGATATCCATTTCCATGTATATAATGTCATCACCTAGCTCCATCCCTCATATGCATACTTCTTCACTTTTTTCTTCCTTATCTTTATTTTTCTTTACAGCATGTCAGAATACCCAACACTAATTACTCATTTATTATGTAACACTTGTTGTTTCTTCTCTTAGTCATGTCTGACTCTTTCGCGACCCTGTGGACTGTAACCCACCAAGTTCATCTGTCCATGGGATTTTCCAGGCAAGATTACTTGAGTGGGTTGACATTTCCTCCTCCAGGGTATCTTACTGACCCAGGGATCAAACTCATGTCTCTGCATCTCCTACATTGCAGGTGGATTCTGTACCAGTGAGCTACCAGTTCAGTTCGGTCACTCAGTCGTGTCCGACTCTTTGCGACCCCATGAATTGCAGCATGCCAGGCCTCCCTGTCCATCACCAACTCCCAGAGTTCACTCAGACTCACGTGCATCGAGTCAGTGATGCCATCCAGCCATCTCGTTCTCTGTCGTCCCCTTCTCCTCCTGCCCCCAATCCCTCCCAGCATCAGTCTTTTCCAATGAGTCAACTCTTCACATGAGGTGGTCAAAGTACTGGAGTTTCAGCTTTAGCATCATTCCTTCCAAAGAAATCCCAGGGCTGATCTCCTTCAGAATGGACTGGTTGCATCTCCTTGCAGTCCAAGGGACTCTCAAGAGTCTTCTCCAACACCACAGTTCAAAAGCATCAATTCTTCGGCACTCAGCTTTCTTCACAGTCCAACTCTTACATCCATACATGACCACTGGAAAAACCATAGCCTGGACTAGACGGACCTTTGTTGGCAAAGTAATGTCTCTGCTTTTGAATATGCTATCTAGGTTGGTCATAACTTTTCTTCTAAGGAGTAAGCGTCTTTTAATTTCATGGCTGCAGTTACCATCTGCAGTCATTTTGGAGCCCCCAAAAATAAAGTCTACCAGGGAAGCCCTTATATAACTATATATATTAGAAAATAAGACAAACACACACTAACCTTGTCTTTTTTGTTTTTTGCTTTAGCTCCATCACCTAGCACCTAGATTTTTTGTGTGTTTATGGTTGTTGTTCAGTGGCTAAGTCCTGTCAAACTCTTTGTGACCCCATGGATTGTAGAACGCCAGGCTCCCCTGTCCTTCACTATCTGCTAGAGTTTGCTCAGATTCGTGTTCATTGAGTAGGTGATGCTATCCAACAATCTCATCCTCTGCCACCCCCTTCTCCTTTTGCCTTCAGTCTTTCCCAGCATCAGGGTTTTTCCAATGAGTTGGCTCTTTCATTAGGTGGCCAAAGTATTGGAGCTTCAGCTTTAGCATCAGTCCTTCCAATGAATATTCAGGGTTGATTTCCCTTAGGACTGCCCAGTTTGATCTCTTTGCAGTCCAAGTGACTGTCAAGAGTCTTCTCTAGCACCAGAATTCAAAAGCATCAATTCAGCATCCAGCCTTCTTTATGGTCCAACTCTCATATCCTTACATGACTACTGGAAAAACCATAGCTTTGACTAAATGGACCTTTGTCAGCAAAGTGATAAATCTGGTTTTTAGTATGCAGTGTCTGGGTTTGCTTCCAAGGAGCAAGCGTCTTTTAATTTCATGGCTGCAGTCACTGTCTGCTGTGATTTTGGAGCCCAGGAAAATACAGTCTGTCCCTGGTTCCATTTTTTCTGCTTCTATTTGCAATGAGTTGATGGGACTGGATACCATGATTTTAGTTCTTTGAATGTTGAGTTTTAAGCCAGCTTTTCACTCTCCTCTTTCACCCTCATCAAGAGTCTCTTTAGTTCCTCTTTACTTTCTGCCATTGCTTAATAACTATTTGTGGAATAAATAAATGAAGTGAACATCCCTAAGCATAGAAACCTGGCCTAAGTCTAATAAAGTCTGGATTAGAAGACAATTTTAGTAAAATAATTTTAGTTATATTAAAATTCTCCTTTCTGTACGATCTAAAACCTTGTTTTTATCCTTTCCTTTCTGAAAGAGTTTTGGTGTCTCTTGAGAACAATGACCTAGAGATTAAGAAGCATCCATTGCATAGAGGTATTTGCTCCAGGGGTTAAAGGGATATTCTTGGTACTTATCTACTGGCCTGTCATATCTTACCAAACTGAATATGAAATTATAGGAGACAGACAGAAAGGTTCTTATTATGAAATTCTTACTATAAATATAAAATGAAATAAAATGAAAAACCTTCTTATTTGAAGCCACAGTGATTGTTCTTCCAAGTAATTAACAGGAGTTTCATAAAGAGCTTTAAGTATGTTTTTCCAACTGGAGCCAAAATATAGTCCTATAGATAAAAATCTTATATGATCATTTTGTTTAAGGGTTTTCTACAGCAAATAATCCAAAGAGATCACAGTATTACTGAATAATTTGAATAGGAGTGTTTATACTTACTAGAGATAAACATGCCATTAAAAGTTAAGGCTGAATGAGTGTTCCAAGGTGTTAGTCATAAGTAATATGCAGAGTACATCATGAGAAATGCTGGGCTGGAAGAAGCACAAGCTGGAATCAAGATTGCCGGGTGAAATATCAATAACCTCAGATATGCAGATGATACCACCCTTATGGCAGAAAGTGAAGAGGAACTAAAGAGCCTCTTGATGAAAGTGAAAGAGGAGAGTGAAAAAGTTGGCTTAAAGCTCAACATTCAGAAAATGAAGATCATGGCATCTGGTCCCATCACTTCGTGGGAAATAGATGGGGAAACAGTGGAAACAGTGTCAGACTTTATTGTTTTGGGCTCCAAAATCACTGCAGATGGTGATTGCAGCCATGAAATTAAAAGACGCTTACTCCTTGGAAGGAAAGTTATGACCAACCTAGATAGCATATTCAAAAGCAGAGACATTACTTTTCCAACAAAGGTCTGTCTAGTCAAGGCTATGGTTTTTCCAGTGGTCATGTATGGATGTGAGAGTTGGACTGTGAAGAAGGCTGAGCACTGAAGAATTGATGCTTTTGAACTGTGGTGTTGGAGAAGACTCTTGAGAGTCCCTTGGACTGCAAGGAGATGCAACCAGTCCATTCTGAAGGAGATCAGCCCTGGGAGTTCTTTGGAAGGAATGATGCTAAAGCTGAAACTCCAGTACTTTGACCACCTCCTGCAAAGAATTGACTCATTGGAAAAGACTCTGATGCTGGGAGGGATTATGGGCAGGAGGAGAAGGGGACGGCAGAGGATAAGATGGCTGGATGGCATCACTGACTTGATGGACGTGAGTTTGAGTGAACTCCAGGAGTTGTTGATGGACCGGGAGGCCTGGCGTGCTGCGATTCATGGGATTGCAAAGAGTCGGACACAACTGAGTGACTGAACTGAACTGAATATGAAAAGCATCAATGGAATATGCCTAGCACATCATAGTTGCTCCATAACTGTTAAATTATTAATTTATTCTTTTCTTTATTGAAGTCTTTAAAGTGATTGGAAAAGTGTTTACTGAAAATAGAGTTTGGGAACTCAGACTTTTCTTTTTACAATAATCCAATATCTATTTTAATTCTTCTTATTTTCTACTTAATAGGTGACTTCCTCCCTGAAGTTGCCTTTTTATGTGTTATTCTGATACTCCATGAAACTGAATCCCTTTCCAACATTTTTTTCCTAAGCTATCTCTTTTGATTTCTTCTCTTCCTCTTACTGGCCCATATGTCTAAATTTCTACAAGACTCTGTATTTACCAATGACCTTTTAAGTTCATGCCCTTGGAGAGTTCATAAATTTTCATAGCTCTAAATATTTCCTCTATGCTGATGACCCAAATAGCATTTCCAGTCTTCACTGTTCAATGAAGCTCCAGCCTCCAGACTTAGAATGCTTGCTGCCACATTACTGATTCCAGAGAAAAACGTTTTTCAAGAATTCACAGTGACTCCAGCTTCTTTCCTAAATTATATTTAGGGAGTGATCCTTAGTTTAAATTCTATTTCTCCAGGTACTTTTCCCAGGGTGCCCCAGTGTGAACCCTCTCCCACTAAAGTCACTATAAATTATAATTACCTTCTCTGTATCTATATATTTAACATCATACTATTCTTTTCTCAGAGTGCCTCCTACTATTCTTAAATATCCAAAACCAGTACAAAGCCATAAAAGAAATGATCTGGTGGCTAAAAGATGGGAGAAGGTGAAAAAATAGGAATCTAATCTAATTTGCAGCTAACTGGATGACCCAGCAAAGTAATTTCTCCCTAAGTCTCAGTTTCAACATGGTGTGTTTTGGGGTTAAAACTTTAACTCAGTAATTCTGTTCAATCTCATTAGCTCTTTTTCATATGATTATAATAATTCACCATTTTTTCATATTTCTCAATGAGGAAGTAGTAACTGCTAAGCTTCTTGTGAAGTTTTTTCTTCATTGAGAAAAGGTACCTGAAGCCAGATCAGACCACTTCTTACTATAGTCAAGTGACATGATGCCAAGTGTGTCTTCCCCTCGTTGCAATATAAAGACCATATCAGTATGAAATAGAGCTAGAATTAAACCTGTGTACATCTGTGAGATGAGAGTGTGTGTGTGTGCACGTGCATACCTGAGCGTACATGTACCAGGCAACTGTTCATGGAAACTGAAGGAAATTTACATGTGGTAGAGTTAGAGGTCTTAACTGTCAATAAACCCAAAGCCTTGGGAGGTTTTGAACATTTTAACAGTCAGAAAGGCAACAGGTTTTCTTTAAAAAATAATATCCCATCTTTTTTCCCTCAAAGATTCAGGAAATATCAAGACCTAGAAATGCACTACCTACCTGTGAATAAAGAGCTCACTATTTTCAGTGTCAATAAGTAGGAACTGTGAAAATGAGATTCCATAATTGCTTAAGTCAAATAGATTCACTCCAAAACTGAACTATCATATATAATGGGTTTGTTGAGCAATCTTAAATGACCAAGTTGTAAACATGAAACCAGTTTATTTTGTTCAGTGACTGCCCACATCTTTGTAAAATTGAGGCTCATATTCTTGCTGGCTAAAAGCCACATTTGTTAACAATTCTTTGGCCCAGTTTCACTGTTTTTCAGCTGCTTTCAGTTACTTAGTCTCCTCTTGGTCTATATGACTCATCCTTATTTAAAACTTTATTTCATTTTCTAAAAAATTCTTTCCTTACCCCCAGGTGAGTATAAGCTGAAGTTCTAATGGCTACCACACAAGGGGGTTTCATGCGGCTCTTCTACTACTTCTTACTCACTTTTTGTGATGCTGGCTTTTCAGGTACTGGTGGGTGGAAGAGGAGAATGCAAACACAGATCCTTACTCACGTGACAGCTGCCACCCTCCAGACTGCCTCCCAGGGCACTGTGCAGGCCCACTGTTCCAGCACTTTATCCACAGCGTCAATGCAGATGGATGGAACCTCACTTAAGAGCGGTGCCCTGAGGCACTCGTAATTCCCTGAGAGTCTACGCTCTCCAGTTGAACCCCAGAAGGTAGGGGTTTCCAATGGTGAACCTCTTGGCAGCAATCTCAGCAAAACCACCGAGCCCAACTGCATCTGTTTGAGGATTAATCCTAGGGCCTGTGGGTACCTTCAGGTTCCATCTCCCATATTCTTTGGGAAATGGGAACTGCTGGGGGAGGTGTGTGGTGGTCCTCGACAATGACTCCCTCTGCAAGACCTTTCTCAGTTCATTTCTGTACTGTACCATTAGCAGAAAGCATTACAGACAGCAGATTTCCAAGAACGTCATACCAGATTTGCCTTCTTGCCATTTTCCCTAATTGCTCAGGGAAAAGAAAGCAGCCCCTAGTTTCCAGAAGAATTGGGTTACATCTTTAGATTAGATAGCATGGCAGGAATCAGGAAATCTTTTACTCATGCAGACAGACTTTCTAAGACAGACAATAATGCCTCCTTTTTTTTCCCCCCTTCTTCTCCATCTATTTTATTCTATAAAGTTTCCGTGGCTTTATATAAGACAATTTGTAGCCCTTGGCATCTTAGCATTTTTACAGCCAAGAAAGGCAGAGCTATGCACTTCTGGCAAGACAATAGCATTTGAAGCTCAGCAGGCATGTGGTTTTATAATCATGTCAAAGGACCAAACAACTATAACTTTTAACCCTTCATGTTTGGGGTGATAATTCCAGGCAGTTGTATTATTTGACTTTTTGCTTCTCTCTTTCCAAAGTTCAATGTTGAAGCTTGATTCCCGAGGGAGAAAAAAGTACTTCCTGCATCTTGAAGCAGGATGGCATTAAGTTTCTTACTTCCTTCCCATTGTTTGGTTTAGCTGGTTGACACTCTGAGCTTACTGTGAACAGCTTTTGGAGTTTTAGGGAGGTTAACTATTGGGTTTCATCTCTAGCTTCGAGAAGCATCTGCAAATAATCAAGATACAGAAAGAAGCTCAGAGTGGGAGCAGCCTCCGGGATATGATTTAACTAAACCTTCCTGTGAGCCACAGTTCTTTGTTTACATACATTCTTGCTCTGGAGGCCAACTTCCTGTCATAAAGCTGCATACCGAATTTGAGCATTTAGAAAACAGCGCTCAAACCATTATAAACTATAGAAATTGACTTTAAGTAATTATTATTTTTAAAGGATATGTTAAAAAAAAAAAAAAGTAGCACCTAACCCTCACTTTCTTTTTCTTATCATCACATACATTCACACAGTTATATATAGAAAGGAAAATTAGTGCTATTTTCTGCACAAAAAAATCTGTCAGTACAGACCTAGTGTGGAGACATCAAAGTGCCAGAGTACAAAGACTGAAAGGAAAGGAACTTACTTTTCAAAAGTGATGAATCTCCAGGAGAAGAGACACAGTGTGACCAATCCCATACCATATAAATTCGAGCAATACAAGTCTCTCAAATAATTCTGGTGTCATGGTTCCTTCAGCTCCTTCAGTGTTATCATCCTTTATCAGCAGTTATTTTCTACTTTTTGGATCTATTTCTGCCTTCTTTTTCAAAACCTCATTTACTATACCCTTTCCTTCTTTCTCTTGATTCTTCCTTCTCTCTTTCTCCCAATAAATCTCTTAGTTTTTTTTCTTAGGTGATATCTATTTTTCGCATAAATGTGAGTATATGTGTACTTTCCTGGCCTACTGCTCTCCAAGATACACATCATAAGGTTCAGTGTCCAGTCTATGATGGTTGTTCAGTCACTCAGTTGCATCCAACTCTTTGTGACCCCATGAATTGCAGCACTCCAGACTTCCCTGTCCTTCACCATCTCCTGGAGTTTGCTCAAACTCATGTCCATTGAATCAGTGATGCCATCCAACCATCGTACCCTCTTTTTCCCCTTTCTCCTCCTGCCCTCAATCTTTCTCAGCATCAGGGTCTTTTCCAATGAATTGGCTCTTTGCATCAGGTGGCCAAAATGTTGAAGCTTCAGCTTCAGCATCAGTCCTTCCAATTAATATTCATGGTTGACTTCTTTTAGGATTGACTGGTTTGATCTCCTAGCTGCCCAAAGTACTCTCAAGAGCCTTTTGAACTGTGATGTTGGAGAAGGCTCTTGAGAGTACCAGCGTGTGCTTCATTCAGCTCAACATTTCTATGCTAGGTCTGCTACTGCTGCTGCTGCTAAGTCGCTTCAGTCGTGTCTGACTCTGTGCGACCCCATAGGGGGCAGCCTTCCAGGCTCCCTGGTCCCTGAGATTCTCCAGGCAAGAACACTGGAGTGGGTTTCCATTTCCTTCTCCAATGGATGAAAGTGAAAAGTGAAAGTGAAGTCGCTCAGTCGTGTCCAACTCTTAGCGACCCCATGGACTGCAGCCCACCAGGCTCCTCCGTCCATGGGATTTTCCAGGCAAGAGTACTGGAGTGGGGTGCCATTTCCTTCTCCATGGTTCTCTGGATAGTACCCTATTTAAAATCTATTCCCACCTTTGCATCTATGACAGTACTAATTTCTGCATTAATCACCATTACAGGCTCCTTTTCTTCCCACACACTTTAAATCTAGGGGCTTCCTAGTGTACCACTTTCAGATGTAGTCTTTTTCTAATCTACACATGTTCTCATTCCCTTTCCCGTACCATTAGTTACACGGTATATGCTGATGATTCCCACGTCTATATATCTAGCTTCTGGTTTTCCCCCACTTACTGCATCCTTTTAGTGACCAGTTTCTCTCAGTCCTGTCTACAAATCTCTCTTGAATCTACCATTTATCACTCTCTCCAGTTTTGCCTGTGTTCTGTGCTCAGTCGTGTCCATCTCTTTGTGACCTCATGGACTGTAGCCCTCAAGGCTTCTCTCTCCATGGGATTTTCCAGCCTTCAATATAGTATAATATAAAAGGACCCAGACTCAAAATTCCCTGTGTGTAAATCTTGGGTCTGTCTCCTGCTAGCTTTGTATGTCTGGGTAAGTAACTTAACTCCACAGTACCTCAGCTTCCACATCAGTAAAATGAAGATAGAGCAACATTCACAGTGCATGTCAATGTTATTATCATCATTATTTTAATTCATCATTTTTAAGAATCTCAATAGTTGTAATGACCACTGAACAGAATTCCCCCACTGTTGGCTCTCTTCACCTGAAACTACCAAAACATTGTTAATCAGCAATACCCCAATATCAAATGTTTTGGGTGTTAAGAAAAAAATAATAATATGTTGGCAAACAGCTCTATCTTCCTAAAGTGTTAGAATATCTTTTCAGTTCATTTAGTCCTGGGATGGCGCCCCTTAATTTTTATAATCTGATTGTGACAAGCCACGTTTTTATGTGGTGATTCCTGCCAGCCTTTTGAACCCTAGAGTCCCTTGGACTGCAAGGAGATCCAACCAGTCCATTCTGAAGGAGATCAGCCCTGGGTGTTCTTTGGAGGGAATTATGCTAAAGCTGAAGCTCCAGTACTTTGGCCACCTCATGCGAAGAGTTGACTCATTGGAAAAGGCCCTGATGCTGGGAGGGATTGGGGGCAGGAGAAGGGGATGACAGAGGATGAGATGGCTGGATGGCATCACTGACTCAATGGACATGAGTTTGAGTGAACTAGGGAAGTTGGTGATGGATAGGGAGGCCTGGCGTGCTGCAATTCACGGGGTTGCAAAGAGTCGGATGTGACTAAACGACTGAACTGAACCTGTTAGCGCAGAGCAGAACAAAGAATACCAGATCTCCCTTCCAACTTTGAAGCAGCAATTATGATGCCATATATGCAGCCTCTCAGTAATAGAATTATTTTCCCTTTGGCAAAAATTTCTATTTGTTTCTTAAACTGCATTCTAAACAGACAAGTTGAAAATGAGAGTTAATAATTTTTATGGGTACAGCCAAGTCATGTATTGAGCCAGCAGTACTCAAATACAAATATCATTACACAACTTCTAACCATGCCCACCTGTCATTTATATTCTTTATTTGTCTGACCTCCTTTACATTTTGTTCCTAGCATTGCATTCTACTGTCATGCTTCACTGTACTGAAAGCAATAACCATGGACATGAAATAAATTGATTGCATTCAAGAGAGATAGCGTAGATGGTAGAAGTAATTAAGTATAGAGGTAAATCTTCCTACAAAACAAAAACTGACATTTTTTTTTTTTGTAGTCCTGAAACTTTAGTTACTCCACTTTGAAACTGGTATTTACTTATGTGAAAGAAAAGAACAGCCCAGTATGCACAGCACTAATGTGAGTTCTAGAAAGTGGACGATGAGGATAGTCATGAACTAGCATCCTGAGAATCACTAAAACTGTAGAGAGAAAAATAATTGAAGAGTTGGTTGGAACATTGCAATATACATGTGTACCATACTATCCAGTTTCTCAGTATTTGAAAGGACATATAAATGATATTTTTTGCTGTTTGTTATGGACAACTTCTATAGTGTTTTTTTTTTTTTTCTTAAAGTAACTTGATTAGATTTTAGAAGTGTTGTGTGGTTACCCATCATTTTATTTGTGATAGCAAACACAGAAAGACACAGTGACTTAATAGAAAGAAATCACAAAATTGGGGGGAAAAACATGTCTGTGCCAATTTCTGGGCTTTCCTGGTGGCTCAGACAGCAAAGAATCCATCTGCAATGCAGGAGACCTGGGTTTGATCCCTGGATTGAAAAGATTCCCTGGAGGAGGGCATGGCAACCCACTCCAGTATTCTTGCCTGAGAATCCCAGCGGACAGAGGAGCCTGGCAGGCTGTAGTTCATGGGGTCGCAAAGAGTTGCACACGACTGAGCGGCTAAGCACACATATCAATTTCTATATTACTTTTTTAAAAAGTGTTGATTTCCTTCATGTTTGTGGAACTGACGTGACATACTTGAGGCAACTTTATCAAATAATATAATTTTTAATTTGTAACGAGAATTCTTTGTTCAGTTTTTCAGATTCATTACAACAGACTTTGATTAGTGTCAGTATTTTTAGGTATTTAAAAATGTAGAGTTATCTCCTCATTAGAGTTACTTACACTACTTAAATTAGTTTTTTTTAGATGTTACACAAAGCATCTTGTTATCGTGATTTCTGAGATGACAGCGTTACACATTTATCTTCTAGGACTGGTATGAATTGATCATTGGCATATTTCTGTAGCACTTTGTTTTGAGGGTTTTTTTTTGGGGGGGAGGAAATAACTATTTAAAGCTTCTCAAATTATTTAGACAATATATTTTAATAAATAATATTGCATATACTTACTATATCTCAGTGCCCAGAGACAAGAAAGATGACGTCTATTAAAGATAAAACTGAAAAATTCTTTCTTTGTTTACAGGTGTATGGCTCTAGAGCCATAATGTAGAATAGTTGAAAATACAGCAAAGGAGGGACTTCTTTGTTTAGCTATGTCTTCTTACATTTGTGAATATGGGTTGGGTCATAATGGCAGTAATAACAGGAGCGCTGGTGTTCAAGCAATTTGCTAGGAATGATGCTGCCTCATCAGCCCTTCACACTGCAGAAGGCAACTGTCAGCAGAACTGTTCCAAAGTTTGCTTTGTGGAAGGTAGATAAGTGGTCCCTCAGGTAAGAAAGACTCAGACAGTAAAGCTTTACAGATTCCAAGTGACACCGTAGCTGTGTTTGGATGTGAACAGGAAGTTCATGCAGTTCTCCGCTGTAATGTGAAGTTTAGATTCCTCAGTAAGCATGTGCTTTGTTCTGTTCCCTTAGAAACTTCAGAATAGATGCCAACACGATATTAATATTTGATCATCTTTAATTTTTCAAAAGCTTTAATTTGAAACAATCAAGAGGCACATGGACTATATCATCTTCCTGCGTGTTCGTAATACTGTTATGCTGTAACTGGGTTTGTGCTTATCCAGATTTAATGAAACTTATGTAAAGAGGAAGACTGCATATCAAAATATTCTATCTGTGTCACATAACCATCCAAGTCCTTCCTTTGCTGTATTTTAAACTATTCTACATTATGACTCTATTTATAGGTTTTATTTTAATATCTTATCAATTAGCCTCTAAGGTCTTTGAAGACAAAAATCTATGCCTGCCTAGGCTTATTGCAAATAATCAGAAACCAGTTAAAACTCTGAAATTGGAGGGACCTAGTTAATAACTATCGGTTGAATGAATTAATGCTTTTGTAAGTGTTGTTTTCAAGGGTGTGAGGAAGACAGTACTGTTTGATTTAATCCTAGAGCATACAGTACAGTGAAGAAACACACCCAATGCATGTTTACTTTTAATATATGAATAATATTAAGCCAAGAATTCCTTTATAAAATTTCTTATATTCTTACTATGAAAAGCTACAACAAAACCCAAAGCTATTTGTGCAAAATAAAATGGGAGAACAAATACAATATTTGTAAAAGTGAAAAAAAAAATGTGTATGTAGAATTTCAAGTATCAGCAATATTTTTCCAGAGTCTATCCTGATATTCTTTGTAAACAGAAGGAAACATATAATAGAAAAATAATATGGCTATGTCCTTTGTGCAAAATAATATTGTTACTGATCTATCAGTATTATTCTAGGTTTATAGAATTTTCCTTGTCTGGTTCCCATTGTGACCAATAGCAGAGGTTTATAAAATGACTGGCTGGAGGAAAGGGAGACAATTTATGTCCATGGAGTGTAGAAAAATTAACAGACCTCCACAGGCATTAAACTCACGGTTTCATTGTGTTAGCTCAAGGCTTATCCCAAAGGAGCAAAGCTGCCAGGGCTTAGGGCCTGTTTCTTTTCTCATACAACGCCCTTTATAGCTCACCATTGCACTCAGCTTTTTCATAGCTTTGCAGCTTGAAAATTCCACCACTTTCTGGTTGTACAACTAATGTAAACTCCAAACTATAATCGACTTCTTAGTATAAGCAAATGTTCAAGACCATTTCCTAATATAGAAAGATATGCTATTTTGATCACGTTCTGCAGCTTTTGACTATTTTTTTTGTTTTGTTTTTGGCCCACCCTGAAACCTCATTTTAATGTGGAAAGCTCTCAAATATTTAGATAGGAATATAAATAAAAATGACTCCTGTCTTCTTTTATAAATCTATTGCTACTGTTACTCCTCTGCCATCATTTTAAATTTTTTGTATTTAACTACAATGAAAATTCTTAATTTTAGAGTGTTGTTTTCCCCTCACATATAGCACTTAAGGTTTGTAAGTGTTTCGTTAAAGATCAATTCACTTAACACATCCACATGCTTCTTTGTTGGCATTCAGTATGTCAAACAATACTTACGTGTAGTGGTTGCTTAATAGTTACACTGTAACTATCTCTTGAAAAAAATCATCACAAAAGTTAAATTTGCTTGATTTATGAGAAAAAATATGTATATTTATATACATACATAAGTATGCATACATCTGTTGATCTGTGGTGGTGGTGGTTTAGTTACTAAGTCGTGGCCGACTCTTGTGCCCTGGCCAGGTTTCTCTGCCCATGGGATTTTCCAGGCAAGAATACTGGAGAGGGTTGCCATTTCCTTCTCCAGGGGATCTTCCCCATCTTCCCGACCCAGAAATCAAACCTGGGTCTCCTGCATTGCAGACAGATTCTTTGCCAACTGAGCCATATGTGCATATACATGTATAGATATAGAGAGGATGCTACAGAAAATAAATATATCAAAATCAAAATCACCATAGTAGTTATGCTATGGAAAGCATATTTGTGGCAGGTTTTATTTAAATATGGTACTTTTGAGAATAAAGATATTCCCTCATTTCAAGAAAGTCATGTTGGATCTGCTGCTAAGTTGCTTCAGTCGTGTCCGACTCTGAGCGACCCCATAGATGGCAGCCCACCAGGCTCCCCTGTCCCTGGGATTCTCCAGGCAAGAACACTGGAGTGGGTTGCCATTTCCTTCTCCAATGCATGAAAGTGAAAAGTGAAAGTGAAGTCGCTCAGTCGTGTCCGACTCTTAGCGACCCCATGGACTGCAGCCCACCAGGCTCCCCCATCCCTGGGATTCTCCAGGCAAGAACACTGGAGTGGGTTGCCATTTCCTTCTCCAATGCATGAAAGTGAAAAGTGAAAGTGAAGTCGCTCAGTCGTGTCCGACTCTTAGCGACCTCATAGACTGCAGCGCACCAGGCTCCTCCGTCCATGGGATTTTCCAGGCAAGAGTACTGGAGTGGGGTGCCACTGCCTTCTCCCTGTTGGATCTAGAAGACCTAAAGAAAATGGACTGCATTTAGTAGTACACTTATATACATTTATATATTATTCCAAGAATAATACATGTTATAAGTCAAGAATTGCCACAGCATTTTGCAAAATGGTCAAAAAATAACATTAAACTCCAGTGCAAGGAATACTGCAGATTATTTTGTTGAAAGTCATTTACCCTGTACTTTGACAGAAACTGTTGGTAAATTATAATCAAACCAGATCTCAACCTACACTTTGGTGTATAGGAATATATTTGACATAATACTTTGTTATCAAAGAGAAATGAGGATGGTGAGAGTATGAACAGAGAAATGTTTTTCAGAGAAATTTTATTTTTTGTGTTTATCTTTAGTAAGATGGTTATAAGCTTACTGTCTTTATTTTGGGGGGAAAAAATCCCCCCAAAAGAAAATAAATACAATTTTAAAATTTGAGCATTTAGTGCGAATCCAGAGTCTTCTCTAAACTCTTCTTTGTTCTTTATATTTATTCTCAGACAGGAACACATTTCCTATTTTATTTGATATTTTAAATGTAAATTTTGAATATCAATATTTAAGTGACGTAAGAGGACATGAAACTGAAAGTACTGTGTCAATGTTAGGAGGTTTCTAGATATAAACATCAGAAGGTGCCATGTGGCCTAATTCTACAGGGGAAATTCAATAATACACTTCTGTTTACAAAGCTGTAATGTAAAACCCACATCAGATAATCGTCTGATGTTAGGAATCCTCATGGTATAAGGAGTTTATTGTAATTTTGTGTTTACATATTGTTTAGAATGTCACACATTTTGTTTTCACTAGTGTCCGTTTCTCCATCTAAGTTTGGGGCAAGCTCACTGCTTTTCATCTTCCCTGGGCTTGTGATTGCTTGTCCCCAGTTCTCTGAGGAGTTACTTCACATCCCAGAGGAAAAACCACTTCGGGCTCTTATGACAGAAGTGTGACAGTGACCACACTCCTGTTTCTTTCTTACACTTACTCAAGACAGTGAATTCTGGCAGTTGAATTAGAGTTCATCCAATTTCTCAATCAACATCAACAAATAACTTTACTCTGGGAAGGCAAAACCTTAGGATCTATCTTTTTGTCCAAAGTTGGCACTGACTGGAGAAGGCATTATTAAACCTGAATTACCTTTAATCTCAAGAATCAAAACTGTAGGTTTTATTCTCCATGATCCAAATCAACCTCATTGATTTCTCAATGGTGGTACACAGTACTGCCTTCTTATAGAATTTTAATAGGTGCAATGTAGAAAAAAAAATTCCCATTAAAAAAAAAAAAAAAAAAAAACTTGGAGTAGGGAATGATAAAGATGGGTTTAAAAAGTTAAAGAAGTGTCTTTAATGCAAGGACCTTGGAGTATTCAATGTTAATGTGCAGCATCTACAAGAACTTCCCTGATAGTTCAGTTGGTAAAGAATCCGTTTGCAATGCAGGAGACCCCAGTTCAATTCCTGCATCGGGAAGATTCCCCTGGAGAAGGGATAGGCTGCCCACTTCAGTATTCTTGGGCTTCCGTTGTGGCTCAGCTGCAAAAGAATCCACCTGCAATGCGAGAGACCTGAGTTCGATCCCTGGGTTGGGAAGATCCCCTGGAGAAGGGAAAGGCTACCCACTCCAGTATTCTGGCCTGGAGAATTCCATGGACTGTATGGGGTTGCAAAAGAGTTGGACATGACTGAGCAACTTTCACTCAACCTACAAAGTGTCCTTTATAAAAGGGAATTTCAAGTTTCACCCAAACCCCACTGCTGAGTCAGCATTATAGACAACTGCCTCCACCCTGAAGGAGAACCACGTGACTCAACCACATTATATAAGAGTACAGTTTTCAAAGAAAATGAAAGAGTGCACATGGGCATAATCTCTAGTCTCTCTTTTCCTCCTGTGAAGTCTAGAGAGGCTCTTACAATGTGTTTACTCTAACAGTCATAACATAGGCAGCTCCAAGAACTGGGACCAGGAAATGGCTTTGGCTTACTCTCTGTCTCCAGGCAGAAGAGTGTGATTAACTTTGATACTTGGTTACAAACTTTGTACTGCCCAATCTTGCTTTTTCAAGTCTTTCATTAGGATTTCAGAAAACACTCTAGAGAACAACATCTTATTCTGTCTCTCTCTTACAAATATTCCTCTTAAGGGCATTATGAGTGAAATAGTTTTGACTGAGGCCAGAACTGAAGTATTATGGATACTACTAGCCAAAGTCACCTTAATATTTTTTGAAACCACACCTTAGATGCATCCTTTAATATTTCTTTTATATATAACTTCTGTACTTGCTTAATCTCATAGTTTTAAAATTTGAATCTGTGGAATAGCTGCTAATTAAGTAGCATTGAAATGTTGGCTTCACTGCTTACTAGCTAGGTGGGCTTCATTTTATACTGTCTTTGAGCCTCAATTTCCTAGAATATAAATGGAAATACTAATACCCATCTCCTTGTGTTACTTCAAGTACATATTGAAAAAAATATATGTAAAGTCATTAAGATAGTACATGCCATGTCATAAGAGCTAGATAAATTGGGATAGCTACAAATTTCTCCTCTTATAATTTCCTCACTGTGCAGCATCAGATCAAATTGTATCATCCCTCTGTTTAATTCCATCTGCTGAGGTTCAATCAATTTCATTGTTGAATAGATTCTAGACTTCCTGAAATTGACAAGCAAAATCACCCCCTTCCTATTTAGCGCCCCCGATTGTGTCACTTTTCACTTCTACATCTATCCGGTCCCACCAGCGTTAAATCTGTTCCTTTAATCCATCAAGCTTGGTCTACTTACTTGTACTTGCTCTGCTTATTCCCTAGAATTCTCATCTGTAATATTTTTATTTGGTTGAATCCCTCTTGTCACTTAGGTTCCAGTCCAGATGTTGCCTTTCCTGAACATATAAACATATACTATTATTTTAATGATATTTCCCACTCACTGAAATTCTCTCGTTTGTTTATTGTTTTTGCCTAGCTTCAGCATTAGAATGGTGTCAGGTATAGGGACCTTCTCTGTTATGTTCACTGCTGTATTCAAAGTGCTTAGAATAGTATTTGGAACAAGGTAAATACTCAATTTTTAGTCAGTAAAAGTAATGGAGTAGACTGTGGCCTCATAAGTGATTCTGCAGTGGTTTTGACCAGGACTAGAAATTGTGGCTATTCTGGTATCTGGCACCAGAGGGAGGTGTCTGGTGGAATAGCTGAATGAGATATTTAGTCAGTATTCTTAGCTCTTCATTTTAATTATTTTTACCTTTCCTCTTCAATGTTATGGGCTTCCCTGGTGGCTCAAACAGTAAAGAATCCATCTGCAATGTGGGAGACCTGAGTTCGATCCCTGGGTTAAGAAGATCCCCTGAAGAAGGGAATGGCAACCTACTCCAGTATTCTTGCCTGGAAAATCCCATGGGCAGAGGACTGTGTCAGGCTTGCAGTCCATGGGGTCGCAAAGAGTCGGACACAAGTGAGCAACTTCACTTCACTTTGCCTCCTCAGCTCTCTCAGGGAGAATACCTTCTTTGTCCTGTGTGTCCTGTTTCTCTTGGCCGATCCCCTCGCCAGGATTCTTCTCGTTTCTGGGATATGACCAGACTAGGATGGAGGAGTGTAGAAGGCCTGCAAAGTCAACCAAAGAAGGGAAGGCAGAGGGGAAATGGGACAACCTATACTGCTTTTTCTTTCCTGTCACTAGGATTGCTCAGTCAAAATGGCCTATGATTGACTCTGTAGAAATGAATGATGAGTATACTCATAGTGACAGTTTAAATATAATTCAAAAATGTTTATTTAGTACTTTATAGTTGTTAATCTATTTGTGTTTATATATTGAATGTATATATGTATGAATATATGCATGAATGAATTAATTAAAAGGCAATATTTTTATTTTTGCCTATGTTATTAAAAAAGTTATTCTTTAGATATTTTATGACTTTTGACAGGAATAAAGCAAGTGGAAAAAAAGTTAGTTTTATTATGCGTAAATCAAGCAGATGAAAAAGAAATCCTTAGGTAATTTTATGTTAGCTAAATTTAAAACAAAATAATAGCATCCTTTTATGTAATTATTTCCATCATATAAATCAAAGGCTTTTTAGAGACATTATCTAATTCCTTCCAACATCATTATGTAGATTATAGTTTGGAAAGAAAAAATATCTTATTATATATAAAGAATAATTTAAAAATTCAGGCTGTGACAAACATTGTTTAATTTAGTCATTTCTAAGAAGCCTGAATTGACCAA
Source organism: Bos indicus (assembly GCF_029378745.1). Lineage (NCBI taxonomy): Eukaryota > Metazoa > Chordata > Mammalia > Artiodactyla > Bovidae > Bos > Bos indicus. The sequence continues at coordinate 20,279,315 of NC_091776.1, read as the reverse complement.
CTTCCTTTGGGTTGTGTAACTATTTTTAGCTTAGGGCAGTTATTTATATATAATTCCCCAAGGAAACTATTTATTCTTAGCTCTATTCTCAGAATCCTGATTTTGAGAGAGAGAGAGAGAGAGAGAGAAGATACATGAAAGCAAAATTAAAGAGTGGAAACTTATATGAGGTTTCACATATTTAGATGAAGATGCTTTTTGTTTTTAAGATTGGCAACTTCACAAAAATGTTATATTGGTACGATACAGTGAAATTGATGATTCTCCTACATGGTTGGTGATAATATTGATTGATCTCTTTTTGAGGAACAACTAGAAAGTCTCTTGAATTCCACTTGGAACTACTAATCTCGTATCTTCAAACATAGCATCGGCAAAGAATACAAAATATTAAGAAGGGGAAAAAACTCAATTCTAGAAAATGAAATTTAATATAATCTCCACTTGGAAATAAAAAAAGAAACAATTTAAAATGGACACAAATAAAGGACTGGATAAGAAAGTAATATAATATCATTGGAGGGATTTACACGGTCATTAAAATATTTGCAAACAATACTGAACAATTTAATGACTTAGTAAAAAGCCAATATGAAATAATGGATGCTCTCAAAAACATTAGCTTAATACTGATTAAATGTTGATTATTCTGAAGTTTACATATCAACTTTTAACAACTATTTACCAAAGTTCAATTGATCTCAAACTTATAAAGAGCAGATTATTAGTCGTATTGTAGCTAATTCAGTTTGATGGGAGTGTGGAAAGCCATGTTTCTCAAATTGACTATTTTTAAAAGCATCATTAGTGCTTTCCTAGGGTTATTATGGTTGACTAGTAACATGACATTAAAAAATTCCCAAGCTAAACTCATATTAGTCATGTTCCACTGAGTAAAATTTGAGGAACTCAAGTGATTAGTCACATGTTGCTTTAGACCAAAAAAAAAAAAAAGGGGGGGGGGTGGGGGAGAAAGAAAGGAAAAAAAGAGGAAGAAAGAAAAAGAAAAGTCTTAAAAGAGAAATTTTGGCTTTGCTTTTTGCTATTCTGTTTGCCACAGACTTTTGAAGGAGACCAGATTAAATTTTTCAGTTTTCCATGAAAGTTTACAAGCTCATCTTCTACTCACCTGATTCCTAGAGCATAAGCTCTATCATTAAGCCAAATATATAAGATTAGTGTGGTAGGCAGAATTTTGGTCCCTCTGGTCTTCATCCCCTTGTGCAATACCTGTGAATGTTTCCTTATGTGATCAAGGGGACTTTGCATATGGAATTAAAGTTGCTAACCACCTGGCTTTAAGAAGATGATCCTGGGCTATCAGTTGTGGCCGATGTAGTCGCATGTGCCTTTATAAGCAGACAAGGCAGAGAATAGAGGCAAAGAAGGACCGTTCTTAAAGACAAAAAAGGCCTGAGTCAAGGAACAGGCAGTGGCTTCCAGAAGTAGAGGACAAACCATAGTGACAGATAATCCCACAGCTGAATGAAACTGAATTGTGCTGCTTCCCTGAAAAAAACAGGAAATGGATTCTCACCCAGAGCCCCCAGGAGGGGCCATAGCCCTGCTGACCCCTAGATCTCTACCTTGTAAGACTAAGCAGAGGCCTTAGCCTAGCCCACCTGACTTCTGAAACAATGAGATACCCACGCCCACTGCAACCTACCACCTAAAAAAATTGTTAAATAATAAATCTGAATTTGTGGTACTTTGTTACAGCAGCAGAAAGAAGCTAATACACTAGTAGACCTTCCTATCTTCATTGGAGAGTACTAGTGTCTCAAGACAATACCTTCCAAAGGCCAAAAAGATAAAAAGCCTGTTTATGAAGGAGTTGGAAAGATACAAAGTCACATTTTCCTCTAGATTATTCAATCAAATTGGATTAAGCCTGACAACATTACTCTAGTTCTGTTTAGACTCACTTTCTTCTCTTAATTGGATTTTAACACTGCCCCTTTGCCTTTATAAATGTAGGTTGGAAAAGCCTGACATGTTATTACTATAACTGTATTCACTTTTAGATTTTTGAAAAATTCACCAGAGTAAGGCAGTGGGACAGAGGCTGGCCTCTCCTGGTGAATCAGGGCCTCATGGTATTGTCACTGAGAGGAGTATGTTCTGAACCTTCCTGGTTCATTCCTAAAGATCTCCATCAGATCATTAGTTTTACAATATTGGTGACCTGTTTGCTGTTATCTCTTTTGACTGATTTCAGTTCTGGCCCAACTCAAGCCTCTCTTTGGACCACAGTTGAACAATGAAACTATCTGGTACCACAAGCATCATTGGCCTTCAGGAACAAGATTTTCTCGCCAGTGCCCAGTGATTGAGGTGATAAAGAAAATTCCTCTAGGTGCAAAATTGTCTCCATAGCCAGACCACCTTCTTTGACTCACCTTTTTGGCTACCAGCTGCCTTAAATGATTACACCACCTTTGAATATTATTCTACAATGTGGTATTTTTTTCCTGCCACTTTTTTATACTTTTGAGTTATGTGCCTATTCAGCCTAAACTGTGCTGACTCCATGAAATGTTTATGTACTCCTCTGAGATTAAAAAAAAAAGAAGTGCGGTTCTGAGAAATACATCACTTTCTTCCTGGAAGCTGTGGATGTGAAGATGGCTCCTGTCTCCTTACAACTTGGGAATCAGAGAAGTGTTTGAGAACTGTTACAAGACAGTGAGACTCTGGAGGGAGAGGATAGTCAATATGAGGGCAAGTTCATAGGGAAGATCCATCCCAACAGATTATACCAAAATGCATTTCCAGGATGAATTTCTTATTTCTGCCATCTTTTGTAATAAATTATTTTTCTTTTTCTATGGAAAAAAGTCTGAAAAATTTATTCTGTGCCTCTCTATATTCTACTTAATCACATAAAACTATATGATAGGAGAAAATAGTATTTTCTTCTCTATATTAAGAAGTTTGATAACCAATTATGCTGCTTCTCTCTCTCTTCACTGATAGAAACCTGAGTGCTAATTCAGTATTCAAATCTAAGCATATGGTATTTATGGTCATAAATAAGACCAAACACATGTATCATCAGCACACTATTTTTCCCCTTTATTGACTTTCTAATTATATTCAAACATCCCATGTTCTGATTTTTATTTTAATTTTCTTCCCCTGAGCTCATTGTGTGACTTTATTTTTGTAAGATCTTTCAAATTCTTTGCAAATTAATGTGGGAATATATAAAGTATAAATATCAATCAATCAGTGTTTATTTCTGAAAATGTACCCATGTATATTTGATTTCTGAGATTGCTAAGAATGTATCAGTGTATATTTTCTGTATCAATGGATAAGAAGAACATCTAAGCTTTGGGGATTTTGTTTCTCTGCTCTGTCCATATTTTTTCCTCCTTGAACCTGCCAGTGAAGTGTATACAAAGTGCTTTTCTCGAGCAGGTTCTGTTTAATGTAGCTACTGATGTTTGAGATATGAGAACTCTCACAGGGAGAAATAAAAACATAACTAGTAATATAGCATATAGCATTTAGAAAGCTTTATCTTTTAGTATTTTGTTGTTACTCTGTTTTGTGTTGAATTGTGTGTCTCCCCACTGACATGGGAAAGAAAATATGTCCAAGTCCTAACACCCCAGTATCTGTGAACGTGACCTTATTTGGAAATAGGATCTTTGCAGATCCCATTTAAGTTAAGGATTTCAAGATGACATCATCCTGGATTTAGGATGAGTACTTATTGTTACCCTTGTAAGAAAAATAGCAGAATAACACACAGTGGGCATATGAACATGATGGTAAAGATTAGAGTTAAGCTGCCATTAGCCAAGGAATGCTTGGGACCACAGAAACGGGAAATGATGATTGTTGTTGTTCAGTCGCTCAGTCGTGTCTGACTCTTTGCGACTGCAGCATGCCAACTTTCCCTGTCCTTCACCATCTCCCAGAGCTTGCTCAAACTTGTGTCCATTGAATCAGAAATGTCATCCAACCATCTTGTCCTCTGTTGCCCCCTTCTCCTCCTGCCTTCCATCTTTCCCACATCAGAGTCTTTTCTAATGAGTCAGCTCTTTGCATCACGTGGCCAAAATATTGGAGTTTCAGCTTCAGCATCAGTCCTTCCAGTGAATATTCCAGCTTGATCTCCTTTAGGGTGGACTGGTTGGATCTCCTTGCAGTCCAAGGGATTCTCACGAGTGTTCTGCAACACTACAGTTCAAAAGCATCGGTGCTTTGACCTTCTTGTCCAACTCTCCATCCATACATGACTACTGGAAATGATGCTATTGTCTAATTTCCCTCAGATCTAGTTCTCGTTTGACATCCTTGGAGGGAGTGGGGAAGGGAGAGGCAAGGGGTAACCACAGCAGTGCAGGAAGAAGAAGGAGGACTAAGAGGAGGAAGAAGGAAAACAAATAGGAATATATTTTAAAAGGAGAAAGCAAAGATCACGGATATTTATTTTAAGCCATTGCTTAGTTACTGAATCAAGCTTTTTGACTCTGGCTACTGAGTCCAGGTGAAAGGAATTATCTCTATTTATAAAATTAACAGTTCTTAAGCACAGATGTTGAACAGATTGCATTTGCACTTTCCCATCTCAATACTGTTTCACTGGAATGAACAGAAAAGAACAGTCTCTTCAAATGAACAGGTGTACCTGTAATCTACCTGTCTAACCCATTTTAAGAGACTGGGTCGCAGATTTGTCTTTGGAGGAAAACTCTTATATCAAGTTTGCTGTGGCTTATGTCAGCTAAAGTGCTTTTAATTCTGCTGTTACTCTCAATAGAAACTTAATTATCACTTCTCTTCTTTTTCCTCAGAAGTATCTTAATTACTGAAATAACCCCAGGCCTGCAGGGCCTTGGTTAAGAAGAGATCCTGCCAACCCTCAAATTCCTAGGTCGAATTAAAGCACATTTTTATATACTGAAAAGTAACAGTTTATCCTGGGATTGACTCAGGGCAAATTAATTTCTATTAATGAATTTTTTCTTCTGAGGAAAAATTCCTTTGAAAGTTATGCTGCTGTGGATTTTTTTTTGCAGGGAATTGACCTGAGGAAAGAAACTTCCTAGAATGAGAAGGTTTTTTTTTTTTTTTTTTTTCAGTAGGGAAAATTTTAAATGTAGTTATTGATTCTGCTCCCAAATACTTAATAGAGCTCAGAGTTGCAGAAAACCAACTGTTGTAGAAGCTTAATAAAATCACAGTCAACTTTTGTATACTGGGGATTGTTAATACTAAATATTAGTATGAGAATCTATTCTAATTTCTTCCTCTATACTTTCAAACCTCCATATTTCCTCTCTATATACATAATATTTTAGGTACACCCCAAAGGCCTCTTTCCTCCAATAAGCAGTCTGCAGAGTATTTCCCAATGTGAAAAGGAAAACAGGACTGTGAATACAGCATGACATAGACTCAGATACATACTTTTGGAGGTAGACTGGGAAAAAAATTCCCTGTGGAAGTTCAAACAGGCAGCAGGCTGTCCTTCCTCTTGCTTTCTAAGAAAGCTCACAGACTGCCAGTAATAACTCTGAGAATCTCACTGTGAAGCCTGACTAGCTATATTTCTTCCACCATCCCAAATCATCTAGTCTTGAATAAATAATTTATTGACCTAAATTCTGGTCCATTTCATTAGTGTGCACCCAGATACTATGTTGATTTTGTTGTTGTTCAGTAGCTAAGTTGTATCTGACTGTGACCCCATGGATGGCAGCTCACCAGGCTTCCCTATACTTCACTATCTCCCAGTGTTTGCTCAAACTCATGTCTATTGAGTTGGTGATGCCATCCAACCATCTCATCCTCTGCCACCCCCTTCTCCTTTTGCTTTCAATCTTTCCCAGCATCAAAGTGAAAGTGAACTTCTCAGTCGTGTCCAACTCTTTGCGACCTCATGGACTATAGCCTTCCAGGCTCCTCCCTCCATGGGATTCTCCAGGCAAAAGTACTGGAGTGGGTTGCCATTTCCTCCTCCTGGATCCTCGACCCAGGGATCAAACCCGGGTCTCCCGCATTCCAGGCATCAAGATCTTTTCCAATAAGTTGGTTGTTTTCATTAGGTGGCCAAAGTATTGTAGCTTCAGCTTTAGCATCAGTCCTTCCAATGAATACTTAGAGTTGGAAGATCTCAACTGGTTTGATCTCCTTGCAGTCCAAGGGGCTCTCAAGAGTCTTCTCCAGCATCACAGTTCAAAAGCATCAATTCTTTGGCCTTCAGCCTTCTTTATGGTCCAACTCTCAAGTCTGCATGTGATTACTGGAAAAATCATTGCTTTGACTATATGGACTTTTATCAGCAAAGTGATATCTCTGCCTTATAATATGATGCTAGTTTTGTCATAGCTTTTCTTCCAAGGAGCAAGTGTCTTTTATTTTCATGGCTGCAGTCACCATCTGCAGTGATTTTGGAGCCCAAGAAAATAAAATCTCTGTTTGCACTTTTTCTACATCTATTTGCCATGAAGCAATGGGACTGGATGTCATGATCTTAGTTTTTTGAATGCTGAGTTTTAAGCCAGCTTTTTCATTCTCCTCTTTCACCTTCATTAGGTGTCTCTTTACTCCTCTTCACTTTCTGTCATAAGGGTGGTATTATCTGCATATCTGAGGTTGTTAATATTTCTCCTGGCCATCTTGATTTCAGCTTGTGATTCATCTAGCCCAGCATTTCATGTGATGTACTCTGTATAAAAGTTAAATAAGAAGGATGAAAATATACAGCCTTGACTTACTCCTTTCCCAATTTTGAACCAGTCTATTGTTCCATGTCTGGTTTAATGATTGCTTCTTGTCCTGCATACAGGTTTCTCGGGAGATAGGTAAAGTGGTCTGGTATTCCAATCGCTTTAAGAATTTTCCAGGCTTCGCTGTGATAGAGTCAATTCCTAGGCAGGTTTTCCTAGTGGTCTGGAGTTCTCCAGGAGGAGAAAAGAAGAAATGTTTTTTTCTTTCAGCCCAGAGCTGCTGATAGCACAAGGAAACTACTCATCTTGCTCAAGGATATGTTTTCCCTTAAACTCTGTAGCAATGATTATATAACAACAATGTATCCAGCTTGAGGACCTGTTTCTTCTTGAGAACTTTCTGACTAATCCTGTCATTTAAAAATGAATATAATGGGAGTGGGTCAGGTAAGATCTTTCTATTGTTAGTTCTAATCCCATTATTTTAAAAGGCAAATTGTGGGAGTGGTAAGACCTGGTAAGACCTTTACAACTTGAGACATTCTTTTGATTTACTATAGTAACCAATTGAAAAAGTTATGTATATGGCTTCCTTATAAGACTAGTGACACGGCTCTCTTTGTCCCCCTTCTGAAGTCCAAGTCAGAAGATTTCTCTGTCCCCTTTCGTACTTTAATAAAACTCTGCTAGACAAAAACTCTTGAGTGATCGAGCCTGGTCCCTAGTCCCGAAGCTAATTCTTCCTCTTCAGAGATCACGAATCTGACACTTTTTACTGTAAGCTGTCATCTGGGAGCTCAGACAGTAAAGAATCTGCTTGCAATGCAGGAGACCTGGGCTTGATCCCTGGGTTGGGAAGATCCCCTGGAAAAGGGAATGGTGACCCATTCCAGTATTCTTCCCTGGAGAATTCCAAAGACAGAGGAGCCGCGCAGGTCCATGGGTTTGCAAAGAGTCAGACATGACTGAACAACTAACACTTTCACCGAGAATTTCCCACACTTTGCTGTGATCCACGCAGCCATGAAGTTAAAAGACGCTTACTCCTTGGAAGGAAAGTTATGACCAACCTAGATAGCATATTCAAAAGCAGAGACATTATTTTGCCAACAAAGGTCTGTCTAGTCAAGGCTATGGTTTTTCCTGTGGTCATGTATGGATGTGAGAGTTGGAGTGTGAAGAAGGCTGAGCGCCGAAGAATTGATGCTTTTGAACTGTGGTGTTGGAGAAGACTCTTGAGAGTCCCTTGGACTGGAAGGAGATCCAATCAGTCCATTCTGAAGGAGTTCAGCCCTGGGATTTCTTTGGAAGGAATGATGCTAAAGCTGAAACTCCAGTACTTTGGCCACCTCATGCGAAGAGTTGACTCATTGGAAAAGACTCTGATGCTGGGAGGGATTGGGGGCAGGAGGAGAAGGGGACGACAGAGGATGAGATGGCTGGATGGCATCACTGACTCGATGGACATGAGTCTGAGTGAACTCTGGGAGTTGGTGATGGACAGGGAGGCCTGGCATGCTGCGATTCATGGGGTCGCAAAGAGTCGGACACGACTGAGTGACTGAACTGAACAAAACTGAAATGCAGTGATGGTACAGAGTTGTGGAGCAACTGAAAATGTTCTAGTCAATTTAAATGGGGCCTTGCCTTAATGATCAGGGGAGTGGACAAAGTGCAGGTAATGCCATTCTCCCATGCACCCCAAACTTAAAACAGCTATTCCAGCCAGTTTTTCTTTTCTCTTTTTAGGATATAAGTAGCTTAACTTTCTATTTGAAGCATACCACAAATGAGAAATAGAAAACTTTATCCCAAGGAATGTAGAAGAAAGTAGTGATGGTAAAAAAGAAAAATAGTATTTTTCCTGAAGATCTTGGCTACCCTATTAAGATGCTTATTGATCACATTGAGAGACTTCTAAGCATGAACAGATTCGAAAACAGCAATAACAAATGTGCAAGTCTCTCCATCTTTCAGTATTTGACATCTGTATAATAAGCCATTCATTGGTATTTGGCAATTATTTATGATTTTCAAGTGAAGTACTGTTGTTTATTTGGATCTTGATTTATAATTTGAAATAATCTTCCCAGAAGAATATTAAATATTGTGGTTGACACATGAGTTGAAGTTTAGTCATCATCTATTACTGAAATATACCAAAATGAAATATTAGGTGTTTTTCTGTCCGCCTGAAATATTTCTGACAGAGAATTTTAAATAGATCATTAATGTTCACAGTTCTATTATATGATGAAAGATTCAGTTGATGATTGAAGAGACTTTTCAGTTTTCAGAGTTACGTTGAGTTTTACAGATCATAGAATCACATAGTTGGAGGAATCGTAGTTACCGTTTAGACTTAGAACAGCTTAAAGTTCAAAGAGATTAAGTGACAGTTAATAACCTACAATGTGAAATTTATTTTAAGTAAGATTGCCCTTTAGTTGTGAAAATTAAACAAAAAAATTATATGTATCATAGAAATATGTAGAAAACATTTCCAGCCTTGTGAATAACAGTATCTAATACTTCAAAATGAGTTAGTACTCTAAATATTAAATAATCTGGAGAAGTATGTTCCATCAGAATTCTACAACATATTGCAACTAGATGGTTGAAATGCTTTAGAATTCCTAGAATAAGTTAATGCCATTTGAACAACTAATTTTATTTTCTCTCAACAGTGAAAGGTCAGTGAAATGTTCTAAGAAAACATAGATAGTGGGACTTTTGATAAATAGACTTTATCCAGTTTAACAAAGTTTCATACAAATTAAGCATGTTAATGTGTTCTGTTTGCTGATTGAAGCTGTGTAAATGGAAAAAGCCCAAACCATACAAATGGGAATCCATTTGCCTTCCAGTAATTTGTTTTCACTTCTTGGCCTCCAAATTAATAGTAACTAAAATATGTCTGGAAAGAAGGCCTGATTATTAACATTTCTCCCTTTTCAGACTGCGCAAACTAATAAATCATAATTAACATTGGGGACACTGAAACAGTATCCATCTATTACTATTTCTATAAAATACAATTGCAGCTACAAACTTATGCCCTCAGATACCTACTTACATACTTGTTTTAGAAAAACACATTTGTTTAAATGGTAAATACTTATAAAACAGGGGGATTGTAGGATTCCTAACCAATATAAACATACTCTGTTTTTATTCTCATTGCTTTGTTTTTTAAATATGGGAGACGGTCTTTCCCCAATGTAGCACATACTTCTCCTTTACTAGTCTGTAATGGCAGTTAATCAGAAAACACATTTTGTTATCATTTTGTCACTAACTTAAAGAATTGATGCATATTCTAAACTGAACCAGTTGCTATTTTCCCACTTAAGAAAAATAAGGCATATTTTATTAAGATACCTATTAGATAATAAGTTTCAATGCTAGTGAAGGGCTTTTTAACAGAGCTAGCCACATTTTACTCATTCCTGCAGGTAATGTAAGTGGAACTTAAGCATATTGATTCAAGTAAAGAGTTAAGAATTTAAATTAACTGAGACAGCTGTAGTATTAAAAACCTGATTGGAATGTCAAGTAAAGAATATGAAAAGGTGTGATTTTCAACCTGAAATCGCTATTAGAAAGGTCAATTCAGCATCTGTCTTTTTTATCTCTAGTTCAATATGATGTATTTAAAAGAAAACCTATGATTTCATAAAGGTCACTGGAGTCAGAAATGCCAAATCACATTAGTCTTACTCAACTGACATAAAAGTTACTTACTGCCTATCTGCTTTTTTAAAAAAAAAAAAATTCATTTTAAACTCTATTTTTTATCTTTTTACTTTAATTAAAAATTTTATTCAAGTAAAGTTGATTTACATACTGCCTATATGCATAATGTAGTGTTGCTTGATTTAGTTGTTAAATGATTGTTTTAAGAGGCCATGTTTCTTGAAACATGTTTGCTCTAGGAAATGAACTTTTAAAAAACAATTGCATTGTATTAACAAAGTTAAAGAGTTCTGTTCTGCCAGCTGAGGCTCTTTGTCTTACTTGAAAGGTTTTATCCATACATTTGACCATAACTAACAGGTTAAAACTTAGCAGAAACAAATGTATGCACAGACCACAGCATTTCTCAAATTTTTTAAGACATTCTTCTTTTTTTTTTTTAATTCATGAACTTAAACAGAAAGCTGAACATTTGTGCATATGGTCACACTGTAGTGAGGGTAATTGGAACCAGCTGTTACACTTTGTAGTTTCTGGAAGCCTGTGTATTGCCTTCTAGCTACATTGACTTTGTGCAGGCCTTAATAAAAGAAATTAAAGAATGTGCAAGCCTGAATGACTTCCACATCCTTCTTCAGAAGAGCTTTAATTCAGACCAGATGCAAGAGGCATGACTTTTCTGTTACTACTTGTTTATAACCCACATGCAGACGAAATAATGATTTTTTATTGTCATGATTTAATGATTTGCAAGCTTTAACCATTCTTCATTTAAACATATCTATTTATTGTAAGGCACCTTACTAGGTTATAGTCAAAGATTTATAAACACACACGCACATGCACATGTCAAGGATATCTAGCGTCTCTTATTTGTTTAAAATGTTTTCTGGTATAACATATAAACTAGCACATAGTCAGAGATTTTTGTTTGTGAGAGACATGATAGAGTTTTAATATTTTAAGTTATCTTCTTTCAATTTTTCAGGCTAACAGCAATAGTTATCGTGAGCAATATATATGATAGTTTGGATCTTCCTTTGTAGCTCAGTCTGTAAAGAATCTGCGTGCAATGCAGGAGACTCAGGTTCAATTCCTGGGTTGGGAAGATCCTCTGGAGAAGGAAATGGCAACCCACTCCAGTATTCTTGCCTGGAGAATCCCATGGACAGAGGAGCCTGACAGGCTATGTATGGTAATTGGGGTCGCAAGAGTTGGACACGACTTAGTGACTAAACCACCACCACCATATGATAGTTCAGGAGAGGATTCTGAGGGAGGAGGGAGGAGGGTTCAGGATGGGGAACACATGTGTACCTGTGGCGGATTAATTTCATATTTGGCAAAACCAATACAATATTGTAAAGTTTAAAAATAAAATTTAAAAAAATAAAAATAAAATCACTACCTAATAGAAAAGGGAAAAAAGAAAAAAAAAAAAAAGAAATCTCACTGACTATTATCTGAGTAGGTAAAATAATAATGGCTTCCTCAAAGATACCTATGTTCTAAAGATACCTATGTTCTCCCTTGCTTTATAAGGCAGAAGAGATTTTGTGGATATGATTAAGGATGCTGAGATTGAAGATTATCCTGGATTGTCCAGGAGTGTAATGTAATCACAAAGGCAGTAGAGAAACAGGAGTGTCACACTCAAAATAAGATATGAAGGTGGTACACAGATGACTTTGAAGATACATATGGTGTATGGTGACCCTGTGCCAAGGAATGCAGATAGTCTCTGTCAGTTGGAAAAAGCAAGGAAGTGGATTCTGCCATAGACCCTGACTTGGAACAAGGAACACAGACCTGCTGACACCTTGGTTTTAACACAATGGGACTGATTTTTGACTTCTGACTTTTCAGAACTTAAACAGTATATTTGTATTGTTTGAAGCCATTGAACTTGTTGTTGTTTGTTATTGCAACAATAAGGAAGTAATATATTAATACTAGTATAAATGGGACAAAAACAATTAAATACCTTAGTAAAAATAACATGGACAGCATTTACCCAAAAAATTGAGTGGCATGGTATTCTTATGGGCACAAAATCTTAGGTGGATGGAAACGCCTATATTGTATCAGCATCTCTGTGAAAGGAAAAAGAGGGAATCAACACTGTAGCATCAGATGCATCTGAAAATAGAACATCAACTTTGTGGAAAGCACACAGGGCTGAAACTAGCATGAGGTGGGGGTCAGAGGGCATCTAACAGCAGGTGAGTGTAAAAGACTGATGGTAAGAAGGAACACAGAGCCTGAAACACTTGAGTTCCTATGAACCTCAAAAACATATTTATCAGCATACCTTTCCAAGAAAGGAAGAATGCTGTAGATGAAATGAAAATTTAACAAGATGGAATATCAGAAATGGAGTAAAACAAAGGTTTTACCAAAGATTTGGAAGGGAGTAGAGCAATGCAGGTATAGAAAACAGGGTTTTATATGTTTTTATATCATACCCAGTAAAAAGGTAGGAGAGAGAAAGGAAAAACAAAAAAATTCTGTGAGGTTAGAATGCTTTCTCATTTCAAAAGTCTAGGAAAACAACTTTTCAATAAAAGTAGGAAACAGAAAAACACTGGGTTGAATCTCATACAAAATGACAATAAGAAAAAAGATGGTACAGTTGTTCTTGAAAAATGTGGGTATGAACTACCTGGGTCCAGCTATACATGAATATTTTTCAGTAATAAATACTGCAGAATGACTTGGTCTGTGGTTGATTGAATCTGCAGATGTGGAGAAACTGCAGATACTGCGGGACCAACTATGTAAGTGGATTAATCCCTGAGTTTTTCAAGGGTCAACTGTAATAATTCTCTGAAGACAAGGAAAGCATACATTATAGATGACCTCGAAAAACAGATCAAAAGATACTAAGAAAATGATAGTAAAAGCTCACCAATAGGACTCCTGAGTAGAAAAGAAAAACACAACAAGCCAGTTACTAAAACCATAATTCAGTAAACTTTCCAGAAATAAAAACTTTCATGAAATAAAATATTTTAATTTACATGTGGATGGAAGACACTGTGTAACAACATTAAGATATTCTGATTATTGGTCTTGCAAAAAAAGAAAATGATTCAGACATCAATTTACACAATTTTTCATCAGACTTTTTGGCAGCAATGCTTTATGCCAGAGGAAAATGAGAAACATTAAAACCAAAGATAAAGTGTGAACCAAGGGTTTTATATCCAGCAAAACTGGCTTCAAGTATAAAGGACACAGAAGAGTTATTAACATGAAGGGTGTGAATGGGGGTTTTATTCCTGAATATTTCCTCAGTGTTGGCTGGAAAATGCACTTAGATAACCAAAGATACCTGGTCTGATAACCAGAATGACAGGAGATACATCAACACAGGAACTGGTGCTGAGCTGTATAGTATGCAGTTAGTTATGTGCTCTGATGATAGTGATAATAAAGCTATTAAAATATAGGGAAGAATGGGAAGACTATACACACAAAGAATGTAATGTTTTCACAACCATATTTGTATGTTGTATTACTGTTATTCTTCTACTGCTTTGTGTAATATGAGGATTAAAGACATATTTATGTGTCCTTGAAAGTTGCTCAGTCATGTCCAACTCTTTGTGACCCCATGGACTATATAGTCCATGGAATTCTTCAAGCCAGAATACTGAAATGAGTAGCCTTTCCCTTCTACAGGGAATCTTCCCAACCCAGGTGTCAGACCCAGGTCTCCCACATTGCAGGCAAATTCTTTACCAGCTGAGTCACCAGGGAAGCCCTAAGTGTCCTTGAGAGCTGATATTTGTGCTATGCAAGGAAAGACATAATGGCGTTAGAAAGGGAAATAAAGCTTCCTAGTTGTGATTGTTTTAAATGTTTATTTTATATTGGAGCATAGTAATTAACAATGTTGTGTTAATTTCAGGTGTACAGCAAAGTGATTCAGATATACATATATAAATTTTTTTTCAGATTTTTTCCCATTTAGGTTATTACAAATATTGAACAGATTTCCCTGTGTGATGCAGTAGGTTCTTTTAGATTATCTATTTTAAATATGTTAGTGTGTACATGTCAATCTCTATCTAGTCAATCTATCCCTCCCCTGATCCTTCCCCCCGTAACTGTAATAAGTTCATCTGTTAGTCTGTGAATCTGTTTCGGTTTTGCAGATAAGTTTATCTGAATCATTTTTTTTTTAAATTCTTGCTATAAGTAATATCGTATGATATTTGTCTTTCTCTGACATACTTAGTGTGCACTCAATATACCAGCAAATTTTGAAAACTCAGCAGTGGCCACAGGACTGGAAAAGATCAGTTTTCATTCCAATCCCAAAGAAAGGCAATGCCAAAGAATGCTCAAACTACCGCATAATTGCACTCATCTCACACACTAGTAAAGTAATGCTCAAAATTCTCCAAGCCAGTCTTCAGCAATATGTGAACCGTGAACTTCCAGATGTTCCAGCTGGTTTTAGAAAAGGCAGAGGAACCAGAGATCAAATTGCCAACATCCGCTGGATCATCGAAAAGCAAGAGAGTTCCAGAAAAACATCTATTTCTGCTTTATTGACTATGCCAAAGCCTTTGACTGTGTGGATCACAATAAACGGTGGAAAATTCTGAAAGAGATGGGAATAACAGACCACCTGACCTGCCTCTTGAGAAATCTGTATGCAGCTCAGGAAGCAACAGTTAGAACTAGACATGGAACAACAGGCTGGTTCCAAATAGGAAAAGGAGTACGTCAAGGCTGTATATTGTCACCCTGCTTATTTAACTTATATGCAGAGTACATCATGAGAAACACTGGGCTGGAAGAAACACAAGCTGGAATCAAGATTGCTGGGAGAAATATCAATAACCTCAGATATGCAGATGACACCACCCTTATGGCAGAAAGTGAAGAGGAACTAAAAAGCCTCTTGATGAAGTTGAAAGAGGAGAGTGAAAAAGTTGGCTTAAAACACAACATTCAGAAAACGAAGATCATGGTATCTGGTCCCATCACTTCATGAGAAATAGATGGGGAAACAGTGTCAGACTTTATTTTTCTGGGCTCCAAAATCACTGCAGATGGTGACTGTAGCCATGAAATTAAAAGACGCTTACTCCTTGGAAGAAAAGTTATGACCAACCTAGAGAGAATATTGAAAAGAAGAGACATTACTTTGCCAACAAAGGTTCGTCTAGTCAAGGCTATGGTTTTTCCTGTGGTCATGTATGGATGTGAGAGTTGGACTGTGAAGAAGGCTGAGCACTGAAGAATTGATGCTTTTGAACTGTGGTGTTGGAGAAGGCTCTTGAGAGTCCCTTGGACTGCAAGGAGATCCAACCAGTCCATTCTGAAGGAGATCAGCCCTGGGATTTCTTTGAAAGGAATGATGCTAAAGCTGAAACTCCAGTACTTTGGCCACCTCATGTGAAGAATTGACTCATTGGAAAAGACTCTGATGCTGGGAGAGATTGGGGACAGAAGGAAAAGGGGACAACAGAGGTTGAGATGGCTGGATGGAATCACTGACTCTATGGACGTGAGTCTGACTGAACTCCGGGAGTTGGTGATGGACAGGGAGGCCTGGCATGCTGCGATTCATGGGGTCACAAAGAGTTGGACATGACTGAGCTACTGAACTAAACTTTCACTTTCACCAAGAGGCTCTTCAATTCTTCTTTGCTTTCTACCATAAGGGTGGTGTCATCTGCATATCTGAGATTATTGATATTTCTCCTGGCAATCTTGATTCCAGCTTGTGCTTCATCTAACCCAGAGTTGCTCATGATATATTCTGCATATAAGTTAAATAAGCAGGGTGATAATATACAGCCTTGACGTACTCCTTTCCCTATTTGGAACCAGTCTGTTGTTCCATGTCCAGTTCTAACTGTTACTTCCTGACCTGCATCCAGATTTCTCAAGAGACAGGTCAGGTGTTCTGGTATTCCCATCTCTTTCAGAATTTTTCACAGTTTATTGTGATCCACACAGTGAAGGCTTTGGCATAGTCAATAAAGCAGAAATAGATGTTTTTTTAGAACTCTCTTGCTTTTTGATGATCCAGCAGATGTTGGCAATTTGAACTCTGGTTCCTCTGCCTTATCTAAAACCCGCTTGAACATCAGGAAGTTCACAGTTCATGTACTGCTAAAGCCTGGCTTGGAGAATTTTGAGCATTACTTTACTAGTGTGTGAGATGAGTGCAATTATGTGGTAGTTTGAGCATTCTTTGGCATTACATTTCTTAGGGATTGGCATGCAAACTGACCTTTTCCAGTCCTGTGGCCACTGCTGAGATTTCCAAATTTGTTGGCATATTGAGTGCAGCTCTTTCACAGAGTCATCTTTCAGGATTTGAAATAGCTCAAGTGGAATTCCATAACCTCCACTAGCTTTGTTTGTAGTGCTTCTTCATAAGGCCCACTTGACTTTGCATTCCAGGATGTCTGGCTTAGGTTGGTGATCACACCACTGTGATTATCTGGGTTGTGATCCTTTTTGTAAACATCTGAATGCAGAGTTCCAAAGAATAGCAAGAAGAGATAAGAAAGCCTTCTTCAGCAATCAATGCAAAGAATTAGAGGAAAACCACAGAATGGGAAAGACTAGAGATCTCTTCAAGAAAATCAGAGATACCAAAGGAACATTTCATGCAAAGACGGGCTTGATAAAGGACAGAAATGGTATGGACCTGACAGAAGCAGAAGATATTAAGAAGAGATGGCAAGAATACACAGAAGAACTGTACAAAAAAGATCTTAATGACCTAGATAATCTTGATGGTGTGATCTCTGACCTAGAGCCAGACATCCTGGAATGTGAAGTCAAGTGGGCCTTAGAAAGCATCACTAAGAACAAAGCTAGTGGAGGTGATGGAATTCCAGTTGAGCTATTCCAAATCCTGAAAGATGATGCTGTGAAAGTGCTTCACTCGATATGCCAGCAAATTTGGAAAACTCAGCAGTGGCCACAGGACTGGAAAAGGTCAGTTTTTATTCCAATCCCAAGGAAAGATAGTGCCAAAGAATGCTCAAACTACCGCACAATTGCACTCATCTCACACACTAGTAAAGTAATGCTCAAAATTCTCCAAGCCAGGCTTCAGCAATATGTGAACCATGAACTACCTGATGTTTAAGCTGGTTTTAGAAAAGGCAGAGGAACCAGAGATCTAATTGCCAACATCTGCTGAATCATGGAAAAAGCAAGAGAGTTCCAGAAAAACATCTGTTTCTGCTTTATTGACTATGCCAAAGCCTTTGACTGTGTGGATCACAATCAACTGTGGAAAATTCTGAAAGAGATGGGAATACCAGACCACCTGATCTGCCTCTTGAGAAATTTGTATGCAGGTCAGGAAGCAACAGTTAGAACTGGACATGGAACAACAGACTGGTTCCAAATAGGGAAAGGAGTACGTCAAGGCTGTATATTGTCACCCTGCTTATTTAATAATATGCAGAGCACATCATGAGAAACGCGGACTGGAAGAAGCACGAGCTGGAATCAAGATTGCCGGGAGAAATATCAATAACCTCAGATATGCAGATGACACCACCCTTATGGCAGAAAGTGAAGAGGAACTCAAAAGCCTTTTGATGAAAGTGAAAGTAGAGAGTGAAAAAGTTGGCTTAAAGCTCAACATTCAGAAAACAAAGATCATGGCATCTGGTCCCATCACTTCATGGGAAATAGATGGGGAAACAGTGGAAACAGTGTCAGACTTTATTTTTCTGGGCTCCAAAATCACTGCAGATGGTGACTGCAGCCATGAAATTAAAAGACACTCCTTGGAAGGAAAGTTATGACCAACCTAGATAGCATATTCAAAAGCAGAGACATTACTTTGCCAACAAAGGTCCGTCTAGTCAAGGCTATGGTTTTTCTTGTGGTCATGTATGGATGTGAGAGTTGGACTGTGAAGAAGGCTGAACACCGAAGAATTGATGCTTTTGAACTGTGGTGTTGGAGAAGACTGTTGAGAGTCCCTTGGACTGCAAAGAGATCCAACCAGTCCATTCTGAAGGAGGTCAGCCCTGGGATTTCTTTGGAAGGAATGATGCTAAAGCTGAAACTCCAGTACTTTGGCCACATCATGCGAAGAGTTGACTCATTGGAAAAGACTCTGATGCTGGGAGGGATTGGGGGCAAGAGGAGAAGGGGACGACAGAGGATGAGATGGCTGGATGGCATCACTGACTTGATGGATGTGAGTGTGAGTGAACTCCGAGAGTTGGTGATGGACAGGGAGTGCTGGCATGCTGGGATTCATGGGGTCGGAAAGAGTCGGACACGACTGAGCAACTGATCTGATCTGATCTGTATATTTTGCCACCTTGTCTTAATATCTTCTGCTTCTGTTGCTAAGTCTCTGCTAAGTTGCTTCAGTCGTGTCCAACTCTGTGTGACCCCATAGACGGAAGTCCACCAGGCTCCCCTGTCCCTGGGATTCTCCAGGCAAGAACACTGGATTGAGTTGCCATTTCCTTTTCCAAGGCATGAAAGTGGAAAGTGAAAGTGAAGTCGCTCAGTAGTTTCTGACTCTTAGCGACCCCATGGACTGCAACCTACCAGGCTCTTCCATCCATGGGATTTTTAAGGCAAGAGTACTGGAGTGGGGTGCCATCGCTTTCTCCGTCTGCTTCTGTTAGGTCCATACTATTTCTGTCCTTTTTGAGCCCATCTTGCATGAAATGTTCCCTTGGTATTTGTAATTTTCTTGAGGCTATCTCTAGACTTTCCCATTCTATTTTTCTTCCCTCTCTTTCCTTGCATTGATCACCAAGGAGGGCTTTCTTATCTATCCTTGCTATTCTTTGGAACTCTGCATTCAAATGGGTATATCTTTCCTTTTTTTCCTTTGCCTTTAGTTCCTCTTCTATTCAGAGCTATTTGTAAGGCCTCCTCAGACAATCATTTTGCATTTTTTGCATTTCTTTTCCTTGGGGATGATCTTGATCCCTGCCTCCTGTACAAAGTCACTAACCTCCGTCCATAGTTCTTCAGGCGCTCTATCAGGTCTAATCCCTTGAATCTATTTGTCACTTGCACTGTATATTTTAAGGGATTTGATTTAGGTCATACTTAAATGGTCTAGTGGTTTTCCCTACTTTCTTCAATTTAAGTCTGAATTTGGCAATATGGAGTTCATGGTCTGTGCCACAGTCAGCTCCCTGTCTTATTTATGCTGACTGTATGGAAATTCTCCATTTTTGACTGCAAAGAATATAATCAATCTGATTTTGGTGTTGACCATCTGGTGATGTCCACATGTAGATTCTTTTTCTTGTGTTGTCGAAGAGGGTGTTTGCTATGACCAGTGCATTCTCTTGGCAAAACTCTTTTACCCTTTGCCCTGCTTCATTCTTTAATCCAAGGCCAAGTTTGCCTGTTAGTCCAGGTATTTCTTGATTCCCTACTTTTGCATCCCATCCCCTATAATGAAAATGACATCTTTTTCAGGTGTTAGTTCTAGAAGGTCTTGTAGGTCTTCATAGAACCATTCAGCTTCAGCTTCTTCAGCATTACTGGTTGGGGCATAGACCTGGATTACTGTGATATTGAATGGTTTGCCCTGGAAATGAATAGACATCATTGTGTCATTTTTTGAGATTGCCTCCAAGTACATATTTTGGACTCTTTCATTGACTGTGATGGCTATTCCTTTTCTTTGAAGGGATTCTTGCCCACAGTAGTAGATATAATGGTCATCTGAGTTAAATTCACCCATTCCAGTACATTTAGTTCACTGATTCCTAAAATGTCGACATTCATCTTGCCATCTCCTTTTTGACCACTTCCAATTTGACTTGATTCATGGATCTGACATTCCAGGTTCCTATGCAATATTGCTCTTTACATCACTGGACTTTACTTCCATCATAGTCACATCCACAATTGGGTATTGCTTTTGCTTTGGCTCCATCTCTTCATTCTTTCCGGAGTTATTTCTCCACTGATCTCTAGTAACATATCGGGCACCTGCCAACCTTGGGAGTTCATCTTTCAGTGAACTATGTTACATTTCAGTATTGTGTTACATTTTATATTAATATAATTATAACTTTTTGTTAAAGAATTGGGAAACATTTTTATTTATGTATAAACATTTATCTATAAATTTCTATTTATACATAGAAAGTTAAAAATATTACAATATAATTAAAAATTTCTTACACTCTAAGTAAAGCATGTTGTATTTCATAAACATGTCACTGTCCAAGACTTTAATTACTTTGTAAAATCAGTACTTTGCAGTGAGACCATTTGATTTACAGATAACATAAGTTATAGGAAATGTCAGAATGACTAGGAATTCATTCGAAGGCTGGGAGCTGGCAGAAGGAAGGGAGTTTGAGGCAGCATATGCAGCAAGGGCGAGGGCACAGAGCCATATATGCTCTGAAATAGGTATTTATTTGAAGGGTGAAAAAAGAGTATGTTTTAGCAAGGAGATGTAGCACGTAAGAGCAAAGTTATACTGTACAGAGCCTTGTAGTTCAGGACAGATATTACTGTTTTTAAATTGGAGAATGGCATAATCAGAATTGTAGTAAGTTGACTCTAGATACTGTACCTAGGCAAATAGTTCTTAATTGGCTGCAAGAATAATAGATCCATAGGTAGACCTTTGAAGTTCTGAAAACTGATGAAATTGTATGAGAAACTTGGAATTGTACATTGTGTGTCTTTTCTGGGAGTTCTATAGTTTTTACCAAAATATTCCCTAAAGAATCATGCAGTTAGAAGTCATGGATGCCACTTAGGAAATTTATTAGGTTCTTAGGGCTGTTGTAAGAAAGTATGGCAAACTGAGTGGCTTAAAAGGAGAGAAACCTCTTCTCTTCCATTCCCAAGCTAGAAGTCTGAAATCAAGTTTTCAGTAGAACCATGCTACCTCTGAAGGTTCTAAGGAAAAATCCTCTTTGCCCCCTGCTAGCTTCTGTTGTCCCCAGGCATTTCCTTGTCTCATACAGCATCACTCTGCCTCTGTCTTCATATGAACTTCTCCGTGAGTACTTGTGTTCTCTTCTCTTACTGTAAGAACACTAGTCATTGAATTTAAAGGCTACCTTAAATCCAGGATAATTTCATCCTGAGAGTCTTGCTGTTAATAATTGCATCTGCATACTCTATTTCCAAATAAAGTCACATTCTATGGTTCCAAGTGGACTTGACTTTTGAAAGTCACTATTTCACTACATGAAACTGATTATTTTAGTCCAGGAGTGCTGTGATGGGATAGAAGTGGAATAATAAAACAGGGGGTGTTTAGAGTATAAAATCTTGTGTATGAAGTAAAGAAGGAATTCAAACAGTGGAATTGCTTACATGTAAAAATCTTTGAAACTGAAGCAGCTCTGAATGCTGAGCCATTTCTTTGAAGAATATAGGAGAAAATCCATACTGCAGAGGGATCAAAATGCAATGGAAAGAGAGGAAGTCAGAATAGAGAGTGTTGATACACTTACCAGAATCATAAATGGAAAGGAAGCAGAGAGAGACAGAGGATCCTACAGTATCAAGTGAGGCGCTTGGTTTTTTTTTTTTTTTTTTGAGGTAAAATAAATATATTTCTGTGCTAATGGAAAAGAATCAATGAAAAGGAAAGTGAAGACAAAATAGAGGGATATTTGATGGGCAAGTAATAAGAGATAGGGGAGTTCTGGCCACAGGTAAAACTGATAAGCAGTGTGTGGATGCTAAGTCACTTCAGTTGTGTCTGACTCTCTGCAACCCTATAGACTTGTAGCCCTTCTGTCCTTGGGATTCTCCAGGCAAAACTATGGGAGTGGGTTGCCATGCTCTCTTTTAGAGGATTTTCCCAACCCAGGGATCAAACCTGCATCTCTTATGTCTCCTGCACTGGCGGGCGGGTTCTCTACCACTAGCACCACCACCTGATGAGCAGAGAAGGTGCTAAGTTCCTTGTATGCAAAGAAGTTGAGAGAGGCAGAAAATGGAAAGAGGTCACCCTTAGTGTCTTCTCTGAGAAGTAGGAGGTGTTTCCTGTTGAGGTGAGGTCACAGATGGCTTGAAGACTATGGTGACCCTTTAGAAGGGCCACTGCTTAGCACAGAACACCAGCGGAAACTGGAGGCTTGTTGGCTTTTTCATTACACTTAACGATTACGTAATGCTTGAGAATCTCCCGAGGACTGAGATTTCTTACTGCAGTTCTCAAGTGGCGTGGAAAGACTGAGGGTATTTACCTTTAAGTTTGGTAAATGACGTTGCCTTCAGTGCTTGTCTACAAATAGGAAAGAAAAGTCAATCATGTAGTCCATTATTTTCTAAAAGGCTGTTGGAAATTTATTCAAGATATTGACTTCCACAGAACCTACATACAGATTGTATTTATGTCCTGCTGACACCAAGCAATTTATGAAGCTAAATAGAAACATCAGTCTTGGAAACAGGGTCATAATATTTCCCTGTAGCTATCACCTAAGTAAAGTGAAACGTACTAAAGATCTCATTATAAAGAAACTTACCGTCCACCAAACCCTGGAAATGAACTCCGAAAACTAGCCAACGACTTTGAGATTCAAACAGTTTCTTAGAGTAGCATTCGGTCCTAAATTTAATCTGTAACAAAAGAAGAAAATGGAGTGGAATTCATCATATCACTTTGCAGAGTAAAGCACTCGATCAGAGAACTGGTTGGTGATTAAGAGAATGGGCACTGGAGCCAGAAGCCTGGGTTTGACTTTGTGCCTTATTACTTCTGTGACCTTATATATGTTAGTTAACCTTTCAGTGCCTCAGCTATGCCATATGCAAAATGCCATATGTAAGATGAGAATAGAAGCAACATCATGCCTGGTTGTATAAATTGAATTAATAGTTATAAAGACACAGGTAAAGCCTAGAAAATAAAAACCTTAAAACATTCCAGGTGCTTTACATATAAGTCAGATTTCATAGGATAAAATCAATTTACACACATGCACATGTATATATACACTCTCACACACTCACACACACGCTATTATTTTTCTTTTTGTTGGGTAATTGAGGATGAACAGTACCTTCTGAAAGCCACCAGGATGCAATTTAACCCTATTGCAAAATAGGATTAATCAGATTAACAAAGTATTTTTTGGTCAAGGTATAGATGAGTCTCTGAACATTAATGAGAAATGTATTCTTATGTTTTCTCGTTCCCAAAGGTATTTAAATATTAACTGATTCTTATACAGATACAGGATGGTAGATTATGTTCTCTGATTGTGCTTTTCAAATTCTTTATATTCTTTCTAAATAGGTTATATATATCATTTCATTTATTATATATAATAATTTCAAGTGGGAGGTGTGTACATATTGATGGGCTTCCCTTGTGGCTCAGATGGTAAAGAATCTGCCTGCCATGCAGGAGACCCAGGTTTGATCCCTGGGTTGGGAAGATCCACTGGAGAAGGGAATGGCTATATTATAAAATATAAACCTCTTGAATCACTTATGAAGTTGCAAATGTTACATTCAACTCTGTGGAGATTCCATTCTTTGTGTAAAAATGAATTTGTGTGCTCCTACTCTGAAACATAGAATTTCACATATGTTTCCTTATGTGATTGAAAATCTGTGTATGATCTGAACAAATCTCCAGCATTTTCATTGGCTTTATGAACTTTTTCCTTGTTTACAAAATGGACATTTTTCTCCTAGCAACTGGTCTGCATGATTTGCCCACTGTATGTTCAGCAGTGTGCAGTAGCCTACCATTAGCAAGGTACAGATCCACAAACACACTGAGATCAGGGATTTCAGGGCGGTAAATTTATGAGTAGGTAACTAGGGTATGTTTGTCTTCTGGGCATTTATGGCTCCTTTTGTAGTTGATCTTAGTTTTTTGACTCTTTGGACTGAACAGTGACCTCAGGAAGTTCAGGAATATGTATACTTTGAAAATATATCAACAGCACAACAGTTAACATTACTGCCTAATTCTTAAGACATATAGTTTTACCACTTGTACTGAAGCCCCCATGTGATTTAATAGTATACATTATCTCATAGTGCTCTGTAATGGTTTGGCTATTACTATATCATACTTATGAGACTCTAAATTCTCCAGGGTTCCTTACAAGAGATACTCATGTGGTACCCCAGCATAGACTGCTGACTCACTCTTTTGTCTGTCTCGACATTTTCTGCATGTGCTTTAGTGTTGAACTCAAATTCCAAATCACCTATGACAATCTGTGTTGATTTCTCCCTCTCCTGAATTTCCAGAGCAATGCTCTATTCCCAGAAGTTTGCAGGGATTTCCCCCCCAAATATTCATATATAGACATGTGCTTTTATTTGGAAATGCTATGTATTTGTGATTTGTTTCCCCTGCTCAATTGTAAGCATTTTGGCATACTTTGGAATCTCTTGGATGGGCCACGACACTTCCTTCAGTAATTTGCATAAAGCATGAAACAACAAACACTTGGAAAATCAAAATTTATGCAACTTATGTGCATGAAATACAGCACTTTTGTCTCATATTTCTTTCCTGTTTTCTATATTACCTAGAATAGCTGAAAGGCCATAGTACTTTTTCCCAAAAATGTGTATGCAATGGCTGTTACCCAACTGATAGCCCCATAGAAAATCTGTCTTGAGGTTCAGATGGCTTTGAGGAAATGTGACAGAGCATAGAAAAAGCAAATTATTAATTTCAAACCATGGTAAAATTACCTTTAGTGATAAATAGATGATGTGGATTTATAAGGAAAGGTGTGCATTTATAGAAAAGACAGCTGTTATACAAAACAATAAACATGGATTTTAAGTCTTATTAGAGTTTTATTCCTGGCCCTATTTCTTAATAGCTATGTGATTTTGAACACATTTTTGTTTTTTTTTTTTAAACTTTTCAGAAATTCATTTTTTATGTAAGAAACTCATTTTTTATTTTTATGTAATGAAACTTATACCAAAAGGTTTGGACTTAATGTGACAACAGTGACAGAAGTGCTTTTAGCTATATGAAGTTAGAATTTTTAGAATTATTTTGATATGAAAATATGTCACTCCAACAGAATTCATATTTCAGTTCTTAAAAAATTTAAACACTATCTTACCTAAGTAATATAGTACCGTATACAAATATTCTTCACCAAAAAAAGAGAAAATAAGAAGAAAACGAAAAACACCTTGTATTTCTAGAGTATTTTCTTTGTGACAAGTTGTAACTCAACTGGAATTTATTGAGTACCTCTTGAATACAAAACACATTCTTATCTGTAAAGAACAAAAAGGCCTCATGGAATGAAATATCATGAGTCATCCTTTTATGCTACTATGCATGCATTTTTATTAAAAATGTTTAAATCAACACTTGAAACTGAAGACATTGTAAAACTTTTATTGTACTCTTTCTCCATCTTCCACAACTCAAAGGCAAGTTTAGTAAATTCTTCAGGAAGTCAGACACTAAGCTACTGTTCATTATTCATTCATTCATTCATTCAAGTATTTAGTGAGTATTTGTTTTTGGTCCAGCATGGTAAATAGTGTATATTCTAGGTAGGTAGGTGTAAACTGTACATTCACGTACTCTCCATTTCTAGAGTTTATGGCCGAGTCAGGAAACAAAACGTTTGCAGGGAAACAAATTTAACATGTATATAAATGAAATCTGTGATAAATGAAAAAAGGAATAAAGGGGAGTATAGGTTTTGAGATTAACAATATAGGACCTACTTTAAAAGAAAAGGAAGGAAACTCTTCTGCAGTGAAGTGACTCTCAGTTGAATCCTGAAGGATCAGAAGTCAGTGTTGTGAAGAGCAGAGGAGGGATGTTAACCAAGCCCCTGAGGAAAGAAGTGTGGTGCACTTCCTGACTTCTAAGCCTAGAAGCTTCTGTGGCTGGAGCAGGAAGAGAGACAGGTGGAACAAGAGAGGACAGTTGGATAGACAGGATTGGGATCAAGCAAGATCTTGGGAGCCATGGTAAGAAGTCTGGATTTTATGTCAGGTGCAAAAGCAGTGATCTTACCCTGTTACAAAGGGTAACAGATTGATACCTTTAAAAATGGATTTTCTTTAAGTTGGAAGAGAGTAAAAGGGGAAACATCGAGATCATCCGAAGCCTCTTGCAGAAGCCTGTGTCACCTCAGTGATAGGTGATAGTGGTTTGGACTGGTGTGGTAGCAGAGAGTAAGAGCATCTGTCTGTAGTACATTTGACTTTAAAGGCAGAACTGGCAGTGGAGGAAATTGAACTGGGGGTTCATTTAAAATTCTTGACTCACTTTGGTGAGAGGAGGGAACAGAGATTTTTATTAACTTTACTGCTACCCATACAAATATATTCATATAAATCATATCTCTGGTCTGCCTGGCCCTAAAATACTTTATCTTGGAACATTCTATTACTTCCAGGAAGTTATGGTCTACAGATTGTCAGACGTTATTTTTTACACGTATATTTAGCACTTTCTATGTACCAGATACAGTGATGGATGTTTTCTGTATATATTTTCATCTGATTTCCTAACAATACTAACTCCATTTTTGAGCTAAGGAAAAAGGAGAAAATAAGAAACTTGTCCAAGGTCATACCACTGATTGCATTTAGTGACTAAATCTAAACTCGCCTCTACCTGACTCAAACTTCATGCTTCCTGTCCTAATTTACCAGCTATGTCTTTCCTTTTTCCTTCCTTCCTCTCTCTCTCTCTTCATTCCTTTCTTTCAAGAAGGTATAAGTTTATTCATATATTAGGGTTTTTTTTGCATTGATTTATATTATTTTATTCAGAACATTTACTTTCTGGGTTCTACAAACAAGTTCTTCATTTCTCCTTACTATTCTGACACTCTAAATAAAACACAGAGGGGAGGTATTAACAGGTGATTTATCCTGAAATAACTCTAAATCACTGTTTTCATCCTAAAACTTCCAGGCTCCCCAGAGGCAAGCCTAGCTCTGCCCCAGCATGCTGATAGAAATTTGGATGAATTTACCACTTGTCACTTGAATTTACCAGTGAGACATATTCTGAACTTGGCTTCTTATCAAACATTCCTATGTTTTCCTACAAATATTTCATGTACTTAAATGAAAATAGACCCCAGATGGACCTAGGTACTCTTACTTCTTTAATACAGTCTATCTTCAGAACTTGTTACTATGAAAACAAATGGATAAAGTTAAGCAGTACAAAGCCATATGAATCCCTTTGAGTAGAATGGGGAATCGCCTAAAACAGTAGTTGTAGAAAAAGCAAATATAAAGGAAAGGAATATCCTGGACTGACCTAGATCAGTTTTTCAACCTCAGTACTACTAACATTTGGGGCTGGATAATTCTTTATCATGGGGGCTGTCCAGTGCACTGAACATGTGTACCAGCATCTACAGCATCAACTCACTTGATTCCAGGGGCAACACACCCTTCCTCCCCCCAGTTATGGTGACTAATAATTTCTCCAGATATTGTCAGATTTCCTGTAGGCTCAAAATCACCTCTGTTTGAGAACTATTGATCTAGAGCACAGGATGCTACTCAAGGGGGTGGGGGGGGGAGCTGTTTTAGAAAGTTCCCACAATATTTTTACAGAGTTCCCACATATTTTTAAATTGCTAAGTACTAGCTGGGTTATAGAAATGCATAAAAGATGCACTCAGTGCTGGGGAAGTTGACTTAGTACTTACCTAATGGTATAATAATAAACATTTGTGTTGTTCAGAGGAAAAAGAAATGAGTAACTTTGACTGGAGTTTGGGCTACTGTGAAGATGACACAGCCCAGTTGTTGCTCCAGGTGAATGGGGTGAGGCAGTGGTGTCTACAAAGAGGATGAACCTCCAGATAGAAAAGAAATACCCTAGGCAAAAACACCAACTGCAAATGTGCTTGGTTTTGTTTGGAGAAGTGAACATTATTTATTCACTGTACAGGGTAGAAAAGAAGTTTGCTGACATGCTATCAACTCAGTAGAAAAAAAGCCTCCTTATGAGAATTCCTGGTGGTCCAGTGGTTAGGACTCAGCACTTTCATTGCAAGGAGCATAGGTTCCACCTTTGGTCAGGGAACTAAGATCCTACAAGCCTAGTGGTATGGTTGGAACAAAATAGCCTTCTTATGCCTAGAAGTTTATGTCATATTCCAGAGACAAACAGAAGTCATTAAATGGTTGCAGCAGAAATTTTGTGATATGCTTCTAGAAATGGAGAGTTGTGTAAATAGGTAAGAAAGTTGTAACATTTGCAGGTCTGTATTAGGTGTCAGCAAACTACAACCGGAGAAGGCAGTGGCACCCCACTCCAGTACTCTTGCCTGGAAAATCCCATGGACAGAGGAGCCTGGTAGGCTGCAGTCCATGGGGTCGCTAAGAGTCAGACATGACTGAGCGACTTCCCTTTCACTTTTCACTTTCATGCATTGGAGAAGGAAATGGCAACCCACTCCAGTGTTCTTGCCTGGAGAATCCCAGGGACGGGGGAGCCTGGTGGGCTGCTGTCCATGGGGTCACACAGAGTCGGACACGACTGAAAGTGACTTAGCAGCAGCAGCAGCAAACTACAACCTGTGGGCAAAATCCAGTTTATTCACTACCTCATTGTGTAAATAACGTTTTAGTGGACACAGCCTCACTCACTCATGCTGCAAGGGCAGAGTTGACTAGTAGAAACTGGATGGTCTGAGTGCCTAAAATATTTTATATCTTGTCCTTTTACCAAAAAAATTTTGCTGCTACTTTTACCCAAACTCCTTGCTGGCTCCATGAATTGTGTCCACTCAACATTTGTATAGTGAAGCCTTGGCCTTTGATGTGACTCTGTTTGGAGATAAGGCTTTTAAAGAGGTAATCACAGTAAATGAGTTTCTGAGAGTGGGACCGTGATCTTATATAACTGTTGTTTTTATAAGAGGAAGAGGCTCTCCTCTGCATGTTGCACAGAGGAGAGTCCATTTTGAGGACATAGCAAGAAAGTAGCCACATACAATCTAAAGAGAGAGGCCTCATCAGAAATCAGAAATCTCCAGAGCTGTAAGAAAATAGGTTTCTGTTGTTTAAGACACCCTATTTGTGGTTTTTATTAGTAGACTAACACACTGACCCTTAGCATAGGTCATATATTTAAGAACATCATGCATGTATGATGTATGTGACAGGATTTTTATAGAGCTTTAAAATGACAAAGATGAGAAAATCATTTCTCCCTTACTGAAGCTTATATAGTCTAGTAGAAAGAGATTGATGACAATGTGACAAAATTCCCTACATGTGTAACTTTTAAACAGTTTTATTGGATAGATTCACCTGGCTCGTCCTTTTAGTTACCCTCCAAGAGTAAGAAAAGCAAATATACTTTGTTACCTACTGGGAGAGAGTGACCATTTTTTTCTTCTTTTGTTTTAAAAAAAAGGGTAAACAGAATGTTTGTACACATAGTTTAGTGTCTCATTTTAATGGTTTATCAAAGGACATTGTCAAAAAACAAGATGATTTGAAGGAATAAGAGAAATGCCTTGAAGGTGCAAGAAAAATGCGTATGTCACACCAGAAAGAGATCACCCTGGCTGGGGGAGGGCTGGAATAAGTACATCTTGTTCTTAGAACCTTAGCATTCAGGGCCCTCTTTTCGAGCAGTAACTCAAGGTCATAGCAGAACTTCATGAAGGATGGCTTCCTAGTAGGTCTAAGAGAGCAAAAACGGGTTCTTAAATGGTGAAACAAATATTGCATAATGTGATATTTTGTGGCCTCTTAAATGATCATAACAGACTATAAAGAGGTGGACAGTATAGCTATATAGAGGCAATTATTAAGGAGAAAAGAGTTTTCCCAACTAGGAAAAGTCTAGGAAAATGGTCTAGGAAAGTGGACCGATTCTCAGAATCCCACTGAGGATCCTACCTCCTCTGTGACACTCCTGTCCCAAGCTTAGATAGAAGCAGCAGAGGAGCCACACCCAAGGACCATATGGGCATCAAAAACTATATTTCAGCAGTAAACTAAAATGATGGGTGACTGAGGGGCCTCACCACACTTTGGTACTATATTACAGTCCTTCAGAAATGTGGTAACAATCTTGGGACAGAAGAGCTCTAAGAATAGTTGAAGTTGAGTTCTTCACCAAAGTGGGGCTCAAGTTGAGAATCTGAGAATCTGCTATGGCTTTCTTGTACTGAGTTGGCAGATGCTATTTAGACCTGTTGCTATGAAAACAATAATAATGAATAAACGGTTAATAAGGATAAGTCTGGAGGAGTGGGTTCTGAAAAAGCAAATTGATACTAAACTCTAAGACAGGAAGCAGAGGAAGGGGTAAGGTATTTTTAGAAAAAGATCAATAGGTAAGATTCCAATTAAGGGATGATGGCAGTCGAGTGGAAAACAATGGTTGTAGAAACTGGACATTTTCTACAGAGTAGAGATTTAAGAGATATTTAGAAGGTACAGTTGATGGGATTGGGCTACTCATTGAATCTCAAAGAGAGGGAGTGCATGAAGGAGGTATTTCCTTTTTGGAAAAGTAGGAAGAGAAGCTGAGGTCCTGGGAGAAAAACAATGCTGGTTTCCTTAGGACAAACCCAAAGTTCAAATACTTTGTAATAACTTTTGGTAAAGATTGCTTGTCTTAGAGCAAAGTTTGTAAATTGACAGCCGTTAGGCTAAATGCCTTCAGAGAGGTCTGCTCATAGAATTGTATTGTTACTGTTCAGTTGCTAAGTCATGTTGAACTCTTTGAGACCCCATGGATTGCAGCACACCAGATTTCCCTGTCCTTCACTGCTGCTGCTAAGTCGCTTCAGTCGTGTCCAACTCTGTGCGACCCCAGAGACAGCAGCCCACCAGGCTTTCCGGTCCCTCTCCAGGCAAGAACACTGGAGTGGGTTGCCATTTCCTTCTCCAATGCATGAAAGTGAAAAGTGAAAGTGAAGTCCCTCAGTCGTTCCCGACTCTTAGCGACCCCATGGACTGCAGCCTACCAGGCTCCTCTGTCCATGGATTTTCCAGGCAAGAATACTGGAGTGGGGTGCCATTGCCTTCTCCATCTCCTGGAATTTGCTCAAACTCATGTCCATGGGGTCGGTAGTGCGATCCAACCATCTTATTCTCTGTCGCCCCCTTTTCCTCCTGTGCTCAATCTGTCCCAGTATCAGTATTGGCAACATATATAAGAAATCAATCTTTAAAATAGAAAACAATAATTTGTCAACATCTAAAAATCATACAATATATTCATAATAAACCAGATTTGTGAGACCTTGGGTCTTTATTCTCACCTAACCACAAAAAACTCAGCTGGAGCTGTGGCATGGAAGCTTCCTTTAGAATGGGAACATTGTCCAGTTTACCTTACCCTTTCCCACTCCCCTGAGGTCTTCCCCTCTGCTTCATTCATTGCCTGACTGGCTCCACAGGACTTCAGCAAGTACCAGAACTACAGGAATGAAACTATCAAAGGCATCATAGGATGAAATAAGCCTCCAACCCAGAGAATCAAGGGTGTGCAGTATGAAAACAGAAGTTTAACTGAAGCCCTGCATTTATTTGCATGTCATTCATGTTAGCAATGTTTCAAGAAAAGGAGAAGACTAGCTAGAATAGATTTACAAGAAAATTAAACATGAAACCAGAAAATATGCACTCAGAAGAGATGCAATAAAATACTATAATTGAAAGAAAAAGTCAAGTAGGCTTTCTAGTTCTGGTAGAGTTTCCAATTCTTTCTAAATTCTGAGTGAATAGGCTCTCTAAATCCAGCCCCAGAATTTAAACTTTAAGATAGTTATTTGTTATAATTATCAGTGATGCCTATCTCCCCAAGAAAATGCACAGTCTCCAAATTATCACATAATGTTTACCCCTTCAAAATTTTTACATCTTTGCACACCTATCTTCACCACATCCATACTTATTTATTTAAAAGCTGTTCTCTTAGGCTGATTTCTCCTCCAGTGCTAGAAAGAAAAGTGCTAAAGAACAAGCCCATTTTATCACAGAAAGTTCACTGTGGTGACATTCTTCTCCAGTTTCTGAAAATACTGAACCATTTTGCACCCAGCTTGACCCAACAGCTGTAGCTCTTCTGGTCTCCCTCCCTAATTTGTTTGCATTTGGCTTATATTCCTAGCTCTTCGGAGTGCTGATAATTATAGTTGTCTGGGAGGCTTGGAGGCTGTAAAAAATCTGGACCTTCTCACATTTCAGCACAGGCAGACAGGGTTCAGGCTCCAATTTGGAACTGCAGAGACTTAAATGGGGCATGTGATCCCAGAGACATCAACAGCAGTCAGCCAGCTTGAAGACTCTTCTCCAAAGCCTCTCGCCATATGTTTGGCTACAAATTGTGGACCAAACAGGCCAAAGTGTTACACAGGATTCAAATGGACCACTGTTAACATATGTGGTTGGCATGGGGCAACTGAAGTGTTGATAGTTAGAACCTCATAATTCCAGTTACAATATCAATATCACTGGAGTATTTTCCTCCTCTTAGAAATACCTTTACAATCTACTTCTTAAAAAAAATTTCATAAAATGATTGTAGAGCACTTTGAATGGAAAGAAAAGCAAAAATAATAAAATTTTATATTGAAGTTTCTTTTTAGGAGATATGGGCAAGAAATGATGTCAGATATGTTAAAATGATAGTGATCATATCAGTTTGCAAAATGTTTAAAGTTATAGAAAAGATTATCCAGATATATAAGAACATTCTAATATTTCATAGCTAATAATGAATTTAGTACTGGGGATGAGTACAGATGTAGCTCTTCCTAGAGATTCTAAATTGAAAACCTAAAATGGAGTTGAGTTCATGTTAAAACGTTAAATTTAGGCTGGAAATACAGTTTCAAGGATTTGGAAATGTGCTGTAAAACATTTAAATTTGGTTTCTTTTATGTCACACTGACCTAGTCAACATGGAGCCAAAGATGCCAAAAGTCAGAAGTGACTTCGTTATCAGTATTAATGTTATTTTTGTTTAGTTTTTGGAGAAGCAGTAGTCATGTTGGTGACAAACTCACTCATCTTAAAAGGTTGTTGTTTAAAGATAAATGTTTTGTAAAATCAGACAGGGATTTGAGACTTACAGTTTTTTCCCCAATGAATTTTCTTTTTACCTGTTTGGATTTGAGATTGAATGACTAAACAATTAGGAGAAGATTATATTTTCCCTATTTTCAGCCCCTCTTGTGAATAAAATTTCTACCTTATTATACTTCAGAGATGTCAACTGCTTCAAAGAGCTATTACATTCATGTTTAAAAAAGCTTTTTGTTTTCCAAAGACTGCAAAAATAACCCAGCTAAGAGTTGTTAATTATCATTAAACAGTGAACATTTTTAGTGTTTCTCAAAGTCAAGTTATGGTTCCCAGGAAGAAGGGGAATTGGAGTTACATCAAGCATGAAACATGTGTTTTAAAAAGTGACTTGCCTCAGAACTAGAACTTCATATGGGAGCTTAAAAGATATTTTATTTAGTTTTAGCACTTAATAAGATAGAGTTCACAGTTTTGAAATGTGGCTGCCTTGGAAAATCACATTTGGAGAATGTATATGAATCTGTAAAAACAAACACACCCTATAGAGAGCTTTTCAGCATGGCTGGAACTGACAGAAATCCAGATGTTCTCCTTTTATATTCTTGGATGACCACCAAAGAGCAAAAAATAGTACCGATCAGTGATCAGTGCTGACCCATATCACTTGAAGAGGAAGTATTAACCCTTAAGACAGCAGGAATTATTCAACATTCTTCACCAGAAACCTGGAGATGCTCTCAACTTGACACCTCTCTGCACATATGAGTCCCAGTTAAACTTGCTGTTATAAAAATATGCACTTGACTATATACCACCTACCATCTGTACACACTCCAATCAGCCCAGTTGCCCATTTTATTGAAACTTCAGTTTTTAAAACAAACACTGAACAGATCAGAGCTCTGGCTCTTCTAAATCAACAAAAAACAGAACATAAGATAAGCCTGCTTGAAAAGCCAAATGCTTGCCTGTCAAGAGTGTGACAATTTGCCAATATGAAAGTTTGAACCCAAATTCTAATCTTTCCTTCAACACCTTCTACTTCTGTGGGTACCCCAAAGGATACAATCTGACAAAAGTACCAAACTATGGACATATAATTTCCTTTCTCCTCTTATTTATTAAAAAAAATTGAATTAAGTGCAGGTCTAACTTGAAAAAGTAAAAGATACCGCTAAGAATTAAATACTGCTATTAAACAAGAAAGGTGTCTCTTAGTCCTGGAGAGTTTGTGTGTGTACATAATTTTCTGGGGTCTATTAAGGCAGATGCAGATCAACTATGGAGTGTGTTGATGGGTTTGAAAGAGAAATCTGTGATTGAGAAAATATGAAGTGTGGAAAGAAAATAAATAGTCTGAAAACTATGGGAAATCTGCTCCCTTTGCCTTTACAAAGAAAAGAAATGTCTGTGGGAAGATAAAGGGCAAAAAAACTGAAAACTTTTCCCAAAGCAGAAATAAAGCAGCTGGGAATTAAAAGGTTCAATAAAGGTTAAATCAGTGAGAAAGCAAATCTTTGAGAATTAAAAATACCAACTACCAAAAAAATTCAAAATCAGAAGAAAAGTAAATCTTCATTGTGCTCCATTGTCCATATGCTATGTTCTTCTTTATACTATGTATTAAAAATACAAAAATATTTGTGAAATAAAATTTCATAATAAAAATTTAGATTTACTCACTTTACAGCAGAAATTAACACAATATTGTAAATCAACTATACTTCAGTCAAAAAACTTAGATTTAGCTTTATTAATTTTATCCAGATATTCTGAAAGCTAGGTCAATATCTATTTTAAAAATATATGATCAGGTTTTGTGATGAAACTCATAGTTCACTCTACTGTGTATATATGTATATATTTTTCAGATCACATATCTAAAGAAATAAAAGGGAATTAGATAAATACTATATTAGTAATATGCTAAATAAATAAATGTATTAGAAAATAAATACTGCTACTAATCTATTTAAGCTATTTTATGTAGATGTTTAACAAGAAATACCATTGTCTTAGTAAGTTTACTATTTTTTTAGTTTCTCTTCAAAATCATTCTACTTCTGCATTATGTAGAAAATAGCTCTGGCTAAAGTCATGTGATTTTCTTTTTTAAACTTTTTAACAGTAAACTAAGATGAGAATTCTAGGAAAATGAGTGCCATTTTTTAATACACTGAAAAGGTAATGTTATTTCTAGATACATCATGTATATAGTTTAATACAAAAGAATGAATCAAACAATGCAATTCATCAAAATCCATAAAGAGAATTTTTAATACGTGGCAGTCCCTTTCAAGTTAATGATTTGTCTGACTCTCAGGATGATGGCTTCCAATTGCATCAGTTCTTTGCAGGTTGATAGACAGGCATTTAAGTGAATCTCTAAAACTTGATTCTGTCACCTAATGACAAAAACAACCTGATGGAATGCAATTATTTCAATCAATCAATCAACAAGGATTTTGAGCACACACCATTTTCTCATCATTATGCTAGATGTAAGGAAAGTGTGTTAAAAGATAAATAAAGGGAGTGTAAGACATTGATCCAAACTGAAAAAGTATGCAAATTGGCTTGAAGAAGTAAAAACAATACACATGAAATAATTAGCAAAGTTCGTGGTGTATTCTTAAGAGATGATTCATGTTGAAGAGCCAAAATTGCTACAGAATGTTAAGGATGGTAAAATGGTAAATAAGTGTCAGAGTGATGAGAGTAATTTCAATGGACAGACTTTGGAAGGGAGTAAAATTTAGATAAGGAAAAGGGGAGGAAACTGTTTTCCACTTAATGAATAAACATGCATAGCATAGCATGAGTGCATAGCATTCACCAAACATGGAGGACATTGGGGAATAAGTACAAATTTTGGCTGAGCACGTGAAATGAGCCACTTGGTCAATGCAAGTGGATGGATCTGTCAGAGAACAAAGCTAGGTACATATTGATAACCCAGAGATGTACATGGAGAGCCTTGAAAATCAGGCAGAATTTGAGCTTGATGTGATAAGAGACTAGGAGTCAGTAGTAATTTTATTGTAGAGGAAAACATGATGAAAGAGTAAACCTAATATAGAATGCAGAATGAAGAGGAGAGAAAAAATGATTGAAAAGGCCAAAGCATTCTTAATGAAGATAGGATATATTGTAAATTAATATCATTCAAAAGTAAAGCTGGTTTTCAGTAGTCAACCATGCAAACTAACCTTGCAAATTAACTAAATTTAGTATCAGAGACCATTAAGTGGTCATTTGAGTACTGGATGGTGGTGGTGTTACCAACGTTCAGAGAGTGGTGATAGAAAGGATAATTCAAAGGAACATTAATACAGGAGAAAATGAGCAATATAGGCCTACACCCTTATTCAGACTCCAATTAATTTTAATGCTACCTTTAGGCAGGCCTTTCTCTCTCTCTCTCTCTGTTTAGTTTTTATTTTGCTTTGTTTTGCTGAAAATTATCAGTAGAAGAGTAGTTGCAATTCTCTCCAACTGCCCAATAAGTTCTTTCTGGTGTAGGGGGAAGTTATGCTGTTCTGTGAGATAATATGTATGATATATTATATGATGTATTTTCTCATAGAACAGTGAAATTTCCCCCACACCAGACATAATTTATTGGGGCTTCCCTGGTGGCTCAGGTGGTAAAGAATCTGCCTGCAATGCAGGAAACCTGGGTTCAATTCCTGGGGTCGAGAAGTTACCCTGAAGAAGGAAATGGCCACCCAGTCCAGTATTCTTGCCTGGAGAATTCCACGGACAAAGGAGCCTAGTGGGCTACAGTCCATGGGGTCATAAAGAGTTGGACACAACTGAGTGACTAACACTAAGCTGTTGTGTGAAAATACATCAAAGCTCTTTTCATGATGATATAATGTGCAATTATTTCAACCAATTTCACTGTCTTTATGGGGTCCCATGTTAAGTAGGTATAATATTACTTTGAAAACTAGTTGGTAGAACTTTCGAGTTCACAGCATTTTTTAGTTTCTGTACTTTCATTCCTTTATATATTCCTGTCCAATTAAGGCACTAAGAAATGGCCACTGAGAAGAAATTCTGTATGTGCTCCTTCTATTGACATCAAATGGCCACATGAAAGTAAATGTGTATAACTGGTTGTTTTTCTATAGTAACCACATTTATGACCACTTTGGGAACCAGTTATACTGCAGCCTAGGTTCCTAAAACCTTCAGAAGGCTGCAGTGAAAGGAATCTGAGGAAAGTCCATTAATAGCATTGCATAACTTGCTATATAACCTTAATGAGAAAAGAATTATCAATTTCACTCCATTTTCCATAATAGATGAAATGATGTATTAGACATCCAAATGATCAGTTCATGAATATGTATAAAATTTTATTAGTATAAAATAACAGTAATTATTTTATTGATATATGTCTGAGTGAACTCCGGGAGTTGGTGATGGACAGGGAGGCCTGGCATGCTGCGATTCATGGGGTCACAAAGAGTCGGACACAACTGAGCAAATGAACTGAACTGAACTGACTGATTATGATTGTTTGGTATAGGATTTATTTCTTCAGATATAGCTGAATATCATGGTAAAATCGGTATCTAAATGTATTAAGACAAACTGTATTATTAGTATGTGTTAAAATGGTATAAGAGGAAGAATGAGAGTAAGGGAGTAAAGACACCTTTCTCATCCTCACTGTTTCACCAAATATATATAACTTAGGAAGTTACTTAATTTTCAAGGATCAAGTAATTTTCATCTGTCAGTTGATGTCATTTGGGCTAGGTCAACATGTCAAAATAATGTTACAGCAAATAATATAATTCTACTGGATAAACATATTTATTAAGGAACAAAGGTAAATTGCATTAGCTTTGTAAGCAGCTTAAAGAAAATTAAGGAGGTTTCTTTACTGCAGAAATTCCCAGGGATTTTGATATACTCAGATGTCACATAAACAACTGAGTATTTGTTTGTTGTGAATTTCCAAACAAGATGATTAAAGAGTTGAGTATAAAATCAACATGATTTTCCAAATGTATTCTGTGTTGTAAAATGTTATGCTGACAGTTTAAGTAATACCAGACTAGACCTTACTCTTGCATTTTACACAGTACTGAAAATCTTTTAACACTATCTTTTGTTCGATAACAGTGGCTTTTCTAGTGCTCTGTGTTTCTCAATATGGTCTGTCTAGATCCCAGGTCCCCTGGATTATCTTTTTCTGAGGATTTGTCCTAACAGGTCAGACTGAGAATCAAATGGACTAATTAAAGCTTAATGTATTTAAATAAGAAAAATAAAATAATAATAAAAAAATCTGGCCCATAACTCAAAACTCAGGATTTTTAAATCAGAGTGTTATGTGGTTTATTATAATAATACCATGTTTTAATTGAAATATAGTTGAATTGCAATATTGTGTTAATTACTGCTGTACAGCAAAATGACATATATGCATATATATACCTGATTTTTCACAGTCTTTTCCACTATGGTTTACTACAGGATATTCAATATAGTTCCCTGTGCTATACAGCAGGACCTTGTTTATCTATCTTGTATACACCAGTTTGCCTCTGCTAACCCCAAGCTCCTAATCGTCCCTCTTCCATTCCCCTTCCCTTTGGCCACCACCAGTCTATTCCCTCTGTTCGTGATTTTGTTTATGTTTCATCTATAGGTTCATTTATATTCCACATATAAGGGTTTTCATATGGAATAATACCACATTATTACTGCTACTGCTACTGCTAAGTCACTTCAGTCGTGTCCGACTCTGTGTGACCCTATAGATGGCAGCCCACCAGGCTCCCCTGTCCCTGGGATTCTCCAGGCAAGAACATTGGAGTGGGTTGCCATTTCCTTCTCCAATGCATGAAAGTGAAAAGTGGAAGTGAAGTCGCTCAGTCGTGTCTGACTCTTAGCGACCCCATGGACTGAAGCCTTCCAGGCTCCTCCGTCCATGGGATTTTCCAGGCAAGAGTACTGGAGAGGGGTGCCATTGTCTTCTCCGACCACATTATTAATCACGTCTCAAAGCATTTTGAGAATAAAGTGTTCCCTATGCTGCTCTAATTTTAGTAATCTTTTGATTATTATTTCTCTTCTCTATTTGAACAAGTTTGTTTTTTCAAGTAAGTTTATTTTACTTTTAGTAATGCCATATGAATAAGACTGGCTTTATTGTTTAGTGTTGGTGAGCACCTAGGTCTGCAACTTCCAGTGACTCTCTTACAGATACCCTCCTTCCCACCAGAACAGGCTGGATCTCCTGCTGACACAGTCTTACACCACCCTCCATTGGTCATCACAGCACTTAGGGCAATTTGTAGATACATACACACACAAGTGTGTATTGGTGATCATTGGTTAATTTAGATTATTTGATTAACATTTCCCCTGCTCTCATCCAAGATTATAAACTGTATGAGGACAAAGCCTAGTCTTCTTTGCTCTCTATTATTTTTTGCTAAGTCTAGAATCCTGCCTTACCTATAGTAATTCCTAAACAAATGTTGAATTTCAAAAGCACTTAGTTTATAGCCTTCTACACATAGATATTTGCTCTTATATAACTGTTCTTCTTTAGCAAAAAGAGATAAGATACCCATTTCCTTAATTTAAAACTTTTGATCCTTATGGAAATAAAATTTTTCCTGTCAGTGGTAATGCTTTAAATAATTATCAACCAATCATGTTTACCTTAGCTGAGAATGAAGTATCTGAGAATAGTATGAAGTGAGAGAGAGACTGCGGATGGTAGATAAGTGGAGAAATGATAAATAATAAATACTTTTCCTTAAAATTACTTTGCTATCAAATAATTGTGTCTGAATCTAGGCTTGGATTCTTAGTATTCTAATAATTCTCTATTTTAAGAGAAAGCTCAAATATAGTCTTTTGTTATTTAAGAAAAGCCGATGTAATCTCTATTTTACAATGACTATATTTTCTAAGAAGAGCTAAGGCACTTCTTAAAGCTATATAGCAAGTAAATAGAGAAAAGGGAAGTAAACCAGAATCTCAGAATACATCTGGACAACTCATGAGGATTCTGCCCATAATCATTATAAAACACACAGCCAAAAGATACATGAGGAAAATGTATCCCCATCTACAGAGAACATATTTTGTAGTTTGTGTTACTTTTAAAAAATGAAACAAAAAATAGATAATTTTTATGTGCAAAACCCTACCTTATAGCAGAATAAATGTTGAACTATTAAATATGTATTACAGATTTGAAATTATAGGCACCACAGTGACCATAACCCAGTTCACATAAATGTGAAAGAGTTTATGATATTTTATAAATGCAATGAATGCCATTTGCCATAAAATAATGTTGCTTACTAGTGGGTTTTGGGGTTATTTTAATTTGAAAGTTTAAGTGTATACCACCATAGTCTGAATTGGTTTGTTTTTAACAATATATTCATGTTTTTTGTATGATCATAATTATTTGCATTCAACTTTATTTGGTGTAAAGGACAAAACAAGCAAGTGGGGAGGCCATACATTTCTACTAATTTTTTTTTAGTTGAAATTAGTACCTTTGTTGCTCTCTAGTATACTATCAAACCAAAAATCCAAGTTTAATTTTATATAGTGCATCTATAATGTGCAAGGCATGTGCTAGCTAGTGTAGGGAATGAAAAAAATGAATAAACCACAAATGTTGCTACTTTAGGAACTAATGCCCTCAGTTCAGTTCAGTCACTCAGTCGTGTCTGACTCTTTGCGACCCCATGAATTGCAGCACACCAGGCCTCCCTGTCCATCACCAACTCCCAGAGTTCACTCAGACTCACGTCCATCGAGTCAGTGATGCCATCCAGCCATCTCATCCTCTGTCATCCCCTTCTCCTCCTGCCCCCAATCCCTCCCAGCATCAGAGCCTTTTCCAATGAGTCACCTCTTCGCATGAAGTGGCCAAAGTATTGGAGATTCAGCTTCAGCATCAGTCCTTTGGCCACACCAAAGAACACCCAGGACTGATCTCCTTCAGAATGGACTGGTTGGATCTCCTTGCAGTCCAAGGGACTCTCAAGAGTCCTTTCCAACACCACAGTTCAAAAGCATCAATTCTTCGGCGCTCAGCCTTCTTCACACTCCAACTCTCACATCCATACATGACTACTGGAAAAACCATAGCCTTGACTAGACGGACCTTTGTTGGCAAAATAAAGTCTCTGCTTTTGAATATGCTATCTAGGTTGGTCATAACTTTCCTTCCAAGGAGTAAGCGTCTTTTAATTTCATGGCTGCAGTCACCATCTGCAGTGATTTTGGAGCCCAGAAAAATATAGTCTGCCACTGTTTCCACTGTTTCCCCATCTATTTGTCATGAAGTAATGGGACCGGATGCCATGATCTTCGTTTTCTGAATGTTGAGCTTTAAGCCAACTTTTTCATTCTCCACTTTCACTTTCATCACGAGGCCTTTTAGTTCCTCTTCTCTTTCTCCCATAAGGGTGGTATTATCAGCATATCTGAGGTTATTGATATTTCTTCCAGCAATCTTGATTCCAGCTTGTGCTTCTTCCAGCCCAGTGTTTCTCATGATGTACTCTGCATATAAGTTAAATAAGCAGGGTGACAATATACAGCCTTGACGTACTCCTTTTCCATGTCCAGTTCTAATCTAATGTCCTAGGAATTAATAATCAAGTAGCTAAATATGTCTCTATCTTACAGATAGAGACAGGCTGTTGTCAGTTCGTCTCTCCACTTTCCATCTATGAGGCTCCCTTTGTATGGCAAAGTGCTAACTGTAGCGATATAAAGGGTAAAAGAGATAGGAACCTTCAAGAGAAATAATTCTAACTGCTCTTTTATTTAAGTACAAGCAGTTTCCAGTGACACCACAGTACATCCACTCCAGTGGAATTGAGAGGGAAGATCTCTTAGTTGAGATAGAAAAAATGCTTAAATATTAACCAGATAACACGTGTAAGGAGTGTTTAAATCTGGAAACCGTTTTCAAAAGTAATAAAATACTTAAGTTTGAGACACTGGCTTTAGTTATATATGGTAAGTGTATACATTACCAGCTGAAAGAGACATGATATGAAACTAGAAAGAGAAAATTTAGACATGAATCATTAAAGATCTTATCATTTATTTTAAGGATTCCAAATATTGGATAGAAAACTTCTAACTGCTAAAACAGAGCTACTTATTATATAAAATAAAATTGAAAAAAATATAAGGAGTTATTTATAAATCCATAATACTTGGGAGATCTTAATATCCTTTCAGAAATTGATATATCAAGCAGAGTATAATATGAATACAGAAGTTTTGAACATAGCATGAAATTGATCTATTGGTCATATGTATACCACTGTATCTTCTCAAATTGTTTTCAGGCATACATGGAAATTGAAACATGATAAAATTCAAAAATAAAACACTGACACTGAACAGATAGGACTTTGAAGAATAGATAGGAAGTTTTAAAAAATGAGATCAAAGTGGGGTACATAGACAGTTCAACTGTTAATGTATTGTTTTAGTTCTTTACTTTTTTACAAAAAAGATACAAAATGTTGAGGGTTGACAAAGCTTGGCAGTAAATGCATGGGCTTTACTTTTTTTTAGTTTCCTATAAGCATGAAATATTTAATAATTAGAAAAAGGTTAGATATAAAAGGTAAACTTGTAAAAAGACAAGGATGAAGGAACCAGGGAGGAAGGTAGACTTCT
Organism: Bos indicus; assembly: GCF_029378745.1. Classification (NCBI taxonomy): domain Eukaryota; kingdom Metazoa; phylum Chordata; class Mammalia; order Artiodactyla; family Bovidae; genus Bos; species Bos indicus. The sequence continues at coordinate 20,236,245 of NC_091776.1, read as the reverse complement.
AGAGCATAGTTATTGAAACTAAGGGAAGGAAAGAACTATTCCAAAGAGGAATTGATCAGTAATATACTTCACAGGTGGCCCTAATGGTAAAGAACTCGCCTGCTAATTTAGGAGATGTAAGAGATGCAGTAAGATACTCAGGAGACACAAGAGATGCAGGTTCAGTTCCTGTTTGGGAAGATCCCCTATAGGAGAGTATGGCAACCCACTTCAGTATTTTTTCCTGGACAATCCTATGGACAGAAGGGCCTGGAGGGCTACAGTCTGTAAGATCATGAAGAGTTAGACATGATTGAAGTCACTTAGCACACATGTACGTAATTATATAAAATGCTTGTGAGGTACCAAATAAGATAATTATACACATACACACAAGCATAGACACAAATACTGTAGATGAAGATGGTCTTGTTGAGAGATGTTTAAAATATCAATGAGGAAAAGGCCATTTTTCAATGCATTGCATTGCAGAATGAATGGGCAGTGAAGAAATGAAGAAAGAACATGTGTACAGCTCAGTAAATAAATCTGACAATAAAGGAAAGAGATTGGAGTTTAGGAAGGTTGATTTTCAGTTTTTCTTTTTTCTTAATGACTGGAAATCTTTGAAGTTATTTCAATGCTGATAAAATGAAACCAACAAAAGAAGAGGTCTACTAACATTGTCAGATGAGATAAAAGATAGTGAAGTCATTAAGAAGGATAAGTTTAATGAGATCTAGAGTATCATTACAGGGATTAACCTGGGGCTAGAGAAATGCTTCTTTGATTCTACCTGAAAGATAGAGGAAACATGCTTCCATGTGCAAGTTGGGTGACAGAAAATTAGTGAAGATCTCTGGATTAAATATCCTTTGTGATTTGAGAGGCAACTTCTAAAAGTAACAATGGCAGAGTGATGACTATTTTAAATAAGCTTTGGCAAATAAGAGAGACTGAAAAATAATCTGCTGGCAGCTCTGAAGATTCAGTTAAATGTAAATATTATGAATTGAGAGTCACAGACTGTACTGTTAGAGCTTTTCTCCAGCAGTTCAGGAACCTGGATATTGCCATAGGAAAGTGAATGTTTAGAAGAATCTTTAGTGTAAGCATTTGTGAGGCATGTACAGCAAGAACAGAAGGTAAATGGCAAGGTACAGAAGGACAAGAAATTTAATTGTAATGATACAGAATAGATTGAAATAATGAATCATGTCTTCCCCTGAAGTCTTTTCTCACCCACATCTAACATACTGTGCCTTTATCAATTTTGTGAAATTAATGAACTATATACAGATGGTCCCTAATTGTCAATAAATAGAAAATGTTTTCATTTATAATATATGTCAAGCAGAATATTTCTTTTGCACTTTTCTGAACAATTGTACATCTTTAAATATTTATTTAAAAAGCTGCATCATTACCATAATTTTTGTTGAAAGCTAATAGCACATTTCTAATTTTATTCAAAAAGGTTTTTATTTTAAAGGTATCAAGTCACTAAGAAACTGTCAAGGTAGATAATTTGTGCTGGTTTTGATTTTATAAAGTGTCACTGTTTCCTCTATTGGTATTTTTCGGTCTTGTTGTAGTTCAGTTGCTGAGTCGTGTCCGACTCTTTGTGACCCCATGGACTGCAGCATGCCCGTTTTCCCTGTTCTTAATCATCTTCTGGAGCTTGCTCAAACTCATGTCCATTGAGTCAGTGATGCTATCCAACCATCTTGTCCCTGTTGTCCCCTTCTTCTGCCCTCAATCTTTCCCAGCACCAGGGTCTTTTCCAGTGAGTCAGATCTTTGCGTCAGGTGGCCAAAGTATTGGAGCTTCAACTTCAGCATCAGTCCTTCCAGTGAATATTCAGGATTGATTTCCTTTAGGATGGACTGGTTTGATCTCCTTGTAGTCCAAGGGACTCTTAAGAGGTTTTTCCAAAACCTCAGTTCAAAAATATCAGTTCTTTGGTGTTCAACCTTCTTTATAGTCCAACTCACATCTATACATGACTACTGGATAAGCCTTAGCTTTGACTACACGCGGATCTTTGTTGGCAAAGTAATGTTCTGCTTTTTAATATGCTGTCTAGGTTTGTCATAGCTTTTCTTCCAGTATAACTGTTTCCTCTATTGGTATTTTTTGGTTTAAAGCCGACTTTACGTGTATGATTATACTCTTATTCTTTTGGTTGGTCTTTGTATGGTAAAACTATTATTATATTTTACTTTCACATTCTACATTCTTATACTTATGCCTCCTGTAGTTGTATTTCTTTTTGGATGTTAGTGTTTTTTCCTGATCCAGTCTTGTGTCTTCTATTTGCAGCATTTTGCACAGTTACATTAACATAATAAATATGTGTGTCAGTTGCTTAGTCGTGTCTGACTTTTTGCAACCCCTTGGAATGTAGTCTGTGAGGCCCCTCTGTCCATGGGATTCTCCAGGCAAGAATACTGGAGTGGGTTGCCATTTCCTTCTCTGGGGGATCTTCCTGACCCAAAGATTGAACCTGGTTCTCCTGCATTGCAGGAAGATTCTTTACCATCTGAGCTATAGTTAGGTTTAAATCAATGATCTACAATTTCCATCTACAATTAGTTATTTTTTCTTCTTTCTTAACCTCTTTTGTGTTAACATTTCTTATTTTTTATTTCTACCCCTTTATTAGCTTATTAGTTATAATTTGTCTTGTATTATTTTCAAAAGTTATTATTATTTTAGTCTGAGTTGATGTTTATGGTATTATAAACTTATAATAGACAATCTTTAGTTACATTTTTACTATATTCTGGGTAATGCAAGGTTATTCCAACTCCATTTGCTTCCTACCCTGTTTCATGCTCTTTTTCATCATTTACAAATGTCTGTTGTTGTTCAGCCACTCAGTCGTATTCCATTCTTTGCGACCCCATGGACTGCAGCATGCCAGGCTCACCTGTCCTTCACTATCTCACTGTGTTTGCTTAAACTAATGTCTGTTGAACCAGTGATGCCATCCAATCATCTCATCCTCTGCCACCCACTTCTCCTCCTGCCCTCAATCTTTCCCAGCATCAGCATCTTTTCCAATGTGTTGACTCTTGGCATCAGGTAGTCAAAGTACTGGAGCTTCAGCAGCAGTCGTTACAATGAATGCTGCTGCTGCTGCTGCTAAGTCGCTTCAGTCCTGTCCGACTCTGTGTGACTCCATAGATGGCAGCCCAACAGGTTCCCCCGTCCCTGGGATTCTCCAGGCAAGAATACTGGAGTGGGTTGCCACTTCCTTCTCCAATGAATATTGAAGCTTGATTTTCTTTGGATTGATTGGTTTGATCTCCTTGCTGTCCCAGCAACCCTCAGGAGTTTTCTTTAGTACCAGAATTTAAAAGCATTAGTTCTACAGTGCTCCTGCAGTGCTTGGCCTTCTTTATGGTCCAACTCTCACATCCATACGTGACTACCAGAAAAACCATAGCTTTGACTATATGGACCTTTGTCAGTGATGCCTCTGCTTTTTAATATGCTGTTTAGGTTTGCCATACCTTTTCTTCCAAGGAGCAAGCATATTTTAATTTTGTGGCTGCAGTCACCATCCCAGGTGATTTTGGAACCCAAGGAAAGTCTGCCACTGTCTCTATTGTTTCCCATCTGTTTGCCATGAAGTGATGTGACTGGATGTCATGATATTCATTTTTGCATGCTGATTTTTAAGCCAGCTTTTTCCTTCTCTTCTTTTACCCTCATCAGAAGGCTCTTTAGTTCCTCTTTGCTTTCTGCTTTTAAGGTGGTATCTTCTAAATATCTGAGTTTGTATATATTTCTCCTGCAGTCTTGATTCCAGATTGTGATTCATCCAGCCTGGCATTTTGCATCATGTACTCTGAATAGAAGTTAAATAAGCAGGGTGACAATATACAGCCTACTCCTTTTCCAATTTTGAAACAGTCCATTGTTCCATGTCTAGCTCTAACTGCTGCTTCTTGACTTGCATACGTGATTCTCAGGAGGTAGGTAAGGTGGTCTGATATTCCTATCTCTTTAAGAATTTTCCACAGTTTGTTGTGATCCACACAGTCAAAGGCTTTAGCATAGTCAATGAAACAGAAGTAGATGTTTTTCTGGAATTCTCTTGTTTTTTGAAAGCAATTCCCTTACTTTCTGGAATTCCAATGTATGTTGGTAATTTGATCTCGGGATCCTCTTTACCTTTTCTAAATCTAGCTTGTACATCTGGGAGTTCTTCTTTGTTGTATTATTTAAGCCTAGCTTGATGGATTTTGAGCATTACCTTGCTGGCATGTAATATGAGTGCAGTTGTATGATAGTTTGAACATTCTTTGGCATTGCCTTTCTTTGGGATTAGAATGAAAACCTTTCCCAGTCCTGTGGCTACTATGGGTTTTTCCAAATGTGCTGACATATTGAGTGCAGCACTTTAACAGCAACATCTGGGATTTGAAATAGCTCAGCTGAAGTTCCATCACCTCCACTAGCTTTGTTCATAGTAATTCTTCCTAAAGCCCACTTGACTTTATATTCCAGGGTGTCTGACTCTCTGTGAGTGACCACACCATCGTGGTTATCTGGATCATTAAGGTCTTTTTTTGTATAGTTCTTCTGTGTGTTCTTGCCACTTCTTTATCTCTTTTGCTTCTGTTGCTGCTAAGTCGCTTCAGTCGTGTCTGACTCTGTGCGACCCCATAGACAGAAACGCACCAGGCTCCCCCGTCCCTGGGATTCTCCAGGCAAGAACACTGGAGTGGGTTGCCATTTCCTCCTCCAATGCATGAAAGTGAAAAGTGAAAGGGAAGTCGCTCAGTCATGTCTGACTCCTAGCGACCCCATGGACTACAGCCCACCAGCCTCCTGTGTCCATGGGATTTTCCAGGCAAGAGTACTGGAGTGGGGTGCCTTCTCCTTGCTTCTTTAGGTCTATACAATTTCTGTTCTTTATTGTTCCCAATTTTGCATAAAGTGTTCCCTTGGTATCTCTAATTTTCTTGAAGAGATCTCTAGTTTTTTCCATTGTATTGTTTTCCCTCAATTTCTTTGCATTGTTCACTTAAGACGGCTTTCTTAACTCTCCTTGATATTCTCTGCAACTCTGCAGTTAACTGGGTATCTCTTTCCCTTTCTCCTTTGCCTTCTCTTCCTTTCTTAGCCATTTGTAAGGCCTCCTTAGACAACCATCTTGCCTTCTTACATTTCTTTTTCTTTGGTTTGAAAGCCCTTGCTTATATCATATCTTTAAGAAATTAGCCATCAGTTCTCCTGTTGCCCTTGGAAGATAACGTGTCTTTCTGCTAGTAAGTTTGTCTTTTCATCTTAGGTTTCAGTATTTTCACAGTGCTGTGCTTAGATGAAGGTAAATCTCAAACATTATCTCTTTAAATATCACTTTTTCCCACTGCTTTTTTTCCTGAAAGTGAAAATGTTAGTTGCTCAGTTGTGTCTGACTCTCTGTGACACCCATGGAGTGTCCATGATCTGCCAGACTCCTCTGCCCATGGAATCCTCCAGGCAAGGATACCGGAGTGGGTAGCCATTCTCTTCTCGAGGGCATCTTTCCAACCCAGGGATCGAGCCCTGGTCTCCTACATTGCAGCCAGATTCTTTACTGTCTGAGCCACTCAGGTAGCCAGTTACAGCAGACCTTTTCACTTTTCACTAAAGTCATATATCTTTAATGTACTTTCCTGTATTTTTCATCCTTTTTTTTCATGATCCTTCATTTTGGAGTTTCTTCAGAATTATCTTCCAGTTTATTATACTTCTCTTCTGCTGTATGTTACAGGGAATTCTTAATTATATTTCTTATTATTTTTTTTTTTTGCTTTGACTCACATTTAATTATTTTCAGGGAGCACACAAGTGACATTCCCTTTTTTCATCTTCTATGAGCTTTTATATCATATTTTAAAAGTTTCTACCCAGCACTCAGTATTTTTACAGTTTGAAATAATTATGTTATTTGGCCTTTTTTTTTCCTGTTTTATGACATACACTAAATTTTTAATTTGAATGATGAATGTACATGAAAATGGCTACAGCCTATAAATGTTATTGTCTCTTTTGTGAGGCCTTAATTTTCATCTAGCTTGCCAACCAGGTCTGAGCAGCAGATAAAGGACTTCAATTTAGCTAAGCAATCATATTATACATCTAAAACCCTGTTTAAACATATGATATCCATATGTATTTCTTGAACATAATTTTAATAAATAATGAAAAGCATTTTCAAGTCCATGTAAGTAATTTAGAAAAATTCACAAAGCTTTTCAGTTGGAACATTCGTAACACTGAAACTTGGAAAGAAAAAATAAAAGTAGTGGAAATAGGATGATTATTTTGTAAGACTGGATATTTCTGTTGGTGCCTGGACTTCTGTTAATATATATTAGATATATTCAGCAATGTATTTGTCAGTTTAAAGAAAGATAATCCTTTTTTTGAATTAGGCTAATCCAATAATACATGGAACAACAGACTGGTTCCAAATAGGGAAAGGAGTACTTCAAGGCTGTATATTGTCACCCTGCTTATTTAACTTCTATGCAGAGTACATCATGAGAAACACTGGGCTGGATAAAGCACAAGCTGGGATCAAGATTGCTGGGAGAAATATCAATAACCTCAGATAAGCAGATGACACCAGCCTTATGGCAGAAAGCGAAGAGGAACTAAAGAGCCTCTTGATGAAAGTGAAAGAAGAGAGTGAAAAAGTTGGTTTAAAACTCAACATTCAGGAAACTAAGATCATGGGTCCCATCCCTTCATGGTAAATAGGTGGGGAAACAGTGGAAACAGTGACAGACTTTATTTTGGGGGGCTCCAAAATCACTGAAGATGGTGACTGCAGACATGAAATTAAAAGATACTTGCTCCTTGTAAGGAAAGTTATGACCAACCTAGACAGCATATTCAAAAGCAGAGACATTACTTTGCCAACAAAGGTCTGTCTTGTCAAAGCTATTGTTTTTCTAGTAGTCATGTATGGATGTGAGAGTTGGACTATAAAGAAAGCTGAGCACTGAAGAATTGATGCTTTTGAACTGTGGTGTTAGAGAAGACTCTTGAAAGTCCCTTGGACTGCAAGGAGATCCAACCAGTCCCTCTTAAAGGAGATCAGTCCTGAATATTCATTGGAAGGTGATGCTGAAACTGAAACTTCAATACTTTGGCTACCTGATGTGAAGAACTGACTCATTTGAAATGAACCTGATTCTGGGAAAGATTGAAGGCAGGAAGAGAAGGGGACGACAGATGATGAGATGGTTGGATGGTTCACTGACTTGATGGACATGAGTTTGAGTAGGTCCCAGGCCTGGCATGCTGCAGTCAATGGGGTCACAATGAGTCGGACAGAACTGAGCAACTGAACTGAATAATATGTGAAATTGTATTGTAATCCATAACACACACACATACACACACACCCCACGCCACCCACCCAATTGTGAAACCAGTTGAGCCAGAACACTAGATATAAACTGCAAGTTCAAAAATATAATTTGGGAGAATGGCATTGAAACATGTGTAATATCATGTAAGAGACGAGTCGCCAGTCCAGGTTTGATGCACGATGCTGGATGCTTGGGGCTGGTGCACTGGCACGTCCCAGAGGGAGGGTATGGGGAGGGAGGAGGGAGGAGGGTTCAGGATAGGGAGCATGGGTATACCTGTGGCAGATTCATTTCGATGTTGGGCAAAACTAATACAATATTGTAAAGTTTAAAAATAAAATTAAATTAAAAAATATATAATCGGGGATTTTTTTTTAATCCTATGTCAAAACAAATACATCTAGGCAAAAGTTTCACTGCTTCTTATACAAAGATGCAGAATCTTTTTATTTTTATTAATTAATTTTAATTGAAGGATAATTACTTTACAATATTGTGATGGTTTCTACCATACATCAGCATGAACCAGCCACATGTTCACATGTGTCCCCCCACTCTGAAACCCCCTCTCACCTACCTCCCCACCCTATCCTTCTGGGTTGTGCCCTGCTTCATGCATTGAAGTTGCACAGGTCATCTATTTTACATAAGGTAATATACATGTTTCAGTGCTATTCTCTTAAATCATCCCACCCTTGCCTTCTCCCACAGAGTCCAAAAGTCTGTCCTTTACATCTGTGTCTCTTTTGCTGCCTTGCATATAAGATCATCACGATCATCTTTCTGAATTCCATATATATGTATTAATATACAGTACTGGTGTTTCTCTTTCTGACTTACTTCATTCTGTATAATAAGTTTCAGTTTCATCCACCTCATTAGAACTAAGTCAATTGTGTTCCTTTTTATAGCTGAGTAATATTCCATTGTGTATATGTACCACAACTTATCTGTTCATCTGCTGATGGACATCTAGGTTGCTTCAATGTCCTAGCTATTGTAAATAGTGCTGCAATGAACATTGGGGTATACGTGTCTCTTTCAATTCTGCTTTATTTGATGTGTATGCCAGTGGGGATGCTGGGTTATATGGCTATTCTATTCCAAGTTTTTAAGGAATCTTCACACTGTTCTCCATAGTGGATGTATCTGTTTGCATTCCCACCAACAGTGTAAGAGGGTTCCCTTTTCTCCACACCCATTCCAGCACTTATTGTTTGTAGATTTTTTGATAGCAGCCATTCTCACTGGTATGAGATGATACCTCATTGTGGTTTTGATTTGCATTTCACTAATAATGAGTAATGTTGAGCATCTTTGAAGAATCTTAATGCAGTGTTCCATGAGAACATCCTTTCTTTTAAAACTCAAATGCTCTGTAGCGCTCTCTCTTTTGAGAATGAGAGCCAGAGCTGCCAAGAGTAAGCTACCTAACACAGCCACCTTTTTTTTTTTTGGGGGTACAATTGATTGACATCACTAAATATATTAATCCAGGATGATGATTCCACCTTAAAAATAATCTCCATAGAGAAAAGTTTGGAAACAAGATAGTTATATCCACACCTCAAGTGACTCTTTAAGTTTTTAAAACTATTTAGTGATTTTTTTTTTCAGTTGTTTCCTCTGAGTTTTAAAAAATTCTCTGTTTTCAAAATGTAAAGGTGGTAGATATAAGAAGTGGAATAAGATACTTAAAATGAGTAATTTGAAACCAGAGTAAATTTTAGCAAACATCTGACTGGAAAGGTCTTGACAGATAGAAAGTTCACTGTATTTGACATTCAAACAAGCAGTCAATATTTAAAGAGAAGTTCTACTTGTTTTTGAAATATTGATTTGAGGAGAAAATAAGTTGTTAGGAGGAACTCTAGCTACTTGAAGTTTAAATCTATGTACATTTCAAAGCTATCTCAAGGAACAGTTGCCCCTGTAAAGATAAAAAGCATAAATACATTAGAAATGAGAAATAATTATCTTGAATTTCAAGCCCAGTATAAGTGTGGAAATGCTCCATTGACATGGAAAAGTCTCAGAAGGTAACTAATGCCAATGTGCTTAATGATTTAGAAAAACCTTGGTATGAGAACAAAAACAAATTTTCCTTGTTAATAAAATAAACATTACCATTTGTATGTTTTCAATATGGTTTAATATAGATAGATAGCATGCATATATATATTTTCTCAACATAAAATGTTTCCTTGACAAGAATTCATAAACAAGAGGAAAAACTGTCTACATTGTGATTTAATCCTAAATTCAAATTTTATATTATTTTCAAGGTAGAGCTAAAAGAATCATTTGTTGTTTGTTGTTTAGTTGCTAAGTTGTGTCTGACTCATTGCGAACCCATGGACTGTAGCACGCCAGGCTTCCCTGTCCTTCACTCTCTCCCTGAGTTTGCTCAAACTCATGTCCATCAAGTCGGTGATGCCATCCAACTGCCTCATTCTTACCTCTTGCCCTCAGTCTTTCTTGTTATCCAGTGAGTTGGCTCTTCACATCAGGTGACCAAAGTATTGGAACTTCAGCTTCAGCATCAGTCCTTCCAATGAGCATTCAGGGTTGATTTCCTTTAGGGTTGACTGATTTGCAGTCCAAGGACTCCAAGGACTCCTTGCAGTCCAAGGTTCTCTGGAGAGTCTTCTCCAGCATCACAAAAGAGAATCAATAAGAAGGAATATTTTTTCTTCAACTACCTGAGCTAAGTTTTCAGCTTCTAGAATATTCCAAATGATTTAAGTAATGACAACCTAATTTCTCAGAACTTTGTGCACTTTAAAAATGGCATATTTTTTTCAGACTATGGCTGTTACACCTGCATGCAATCAGAAATTTTTGTTTCCTTTTTAGAAATTCTCTCTTCCTTTCTTAAAATATGCAAGTTCACCAGGTGTTTGTAATGCTAGTTTGGTAGCAGAGTTATGAAAACTTAATAGTGCTTTTTCTCCCTGTCACTTTGAAGTAACTTTTTCATCTGTGCTGTAACAGACTTGTGGGTAGTATGTTTGTTATGTTCACAGTAAACTAAAATATCTTCCATTTACTTCAAACACTTCTCTTTTCTTTAGGGGAAAAAAGTATCACTCAGCCTCATGGTTTTATCTTTCTTTAAAAAGTATCTGTTTGCTGTAGGTTTTGTTTTTTCCCTATCATTGACTCTTCCTAATTTTTCTTTCTGAAGTTCAGTAGGAACTTTTTAAAAGTATTTTAAGAAGCAAAAGATAAACAGGTTGAGAAATTTCTCAAGTCCATAATCGAGAATTGGAAGGAACTTTTTAAAGTGGTCCTACAAAGGAAAGTAGAATCATCTATAAAGAATAGACTTAAAAAAAACCCACAATTTTCCCTGTGTCTTTTAATCAACCAGTTAAAACTTTCATTAAAAATTATAAATGGTATGAATAATAAAGAACATGATTTCATATTTGATCCAGTAATAGGAAACAGAGAGATGACACAAAAGGTGATTCAGTGATATCTGAGAGCAATCCAGTTGAATTGTACAAAAAAAACTGTGACCACATTAAAATTAACATATAATTCAATTAAAGCATGATACCAGTTATTACATGCTAGATTGTAATTAATAGGTAGCTTTGAATATTTTATATTTTTCTTCTATAAATCTATGTTTAAATATGCATCATTTATGTAAAAATATTAGCAAAGGAGTAGGAGATATTTTATTAACTTTTATTGGAGTTGAGTTGCTTTACTATGTTGTATTAGTTTCTGCTGTACAGCAAAGTGAATCAGCTATACGTATGTATATATTCCCTCTTTTTTGGATTTCCTTCTCATTTAGGTCACCACAGAGCACTGAGTAAGGCTCCCTGTGCTATACAGTAGGTTCTCATTAGTTATCTGTTCCATACATAGTACTGTATATATGTCAGTCCCAATCTTAGGGAGTAGGAGATTTGGGGAAGATAGCAATGGTAGTTTACAGAAGAGAACCACAAAGAATGATAGGATAGTGTAGTGATGTTGGAAGATGAAAAATCTTTGTGAGGCATTATTATTTTGAGAAACAAGGAGCCATAATGTTTATTTGAGGTTTTACCAATTGTCTGCTGTGGTATGATATGCCCTGGGTGTTTTATCCAAGTAAAAGTCTGGATCCTGACTCTTAAGCTTCTAATACATTTTGAATACAAGTTAAATCAGCTTTAGAAAGGGCCAATGATGCAGATATATCTCTCAAACACAATGTTGAATGAGAGAAAGTAGATACAAAGGGATGACTTATATTAATGATTTAATTAATAGAAAGCATAGGTAGCTCAACTGGTAAAGAATCCCCCTGCAATGCAGGAGACCCTGGTTCAATATCTGGGTTGGGAAGTTCCCCTGGAGAAGGGATAGGCTACCCACTTCAGTATTCTTAGGCTTCCCTAGTGGCTCAAACAGTAAAGAATCTGCCTGCAGTGTGGGAAGCTTGGGTTTGATTCCTGGGTTGGGAAGATCCCCTGGAGGAGAGCATGGCAAACCACTTTGATATTCTTACATAGAGAATCCCCATGAACAGAGAAGCCTGGTGGGCTACAGTCCATGGGGTTGCAAAGAGTTGGACATGACTGAGTGATTAAGCACAACACAGCACTTAAAACAAGCAAAGCCAGTCTGTCCTTTACAAAGTTAGAACAGTGGTTGTCCTTGAAGGAGGTTGTTACAGAAAAAGGTAAAAAGAGCAGTGTTGAAAATATGCTGTGTCTTGATCTGGATATTGGGGTCACAGTTATGTACATTGTGGGATAATTCATCAAGATATGTGCTTATTAAATGATATGAGTTTTTGTTCTGTAATTATAATTAAAAATTCTAAATAAATTTATTGATAAAATGACAAACATATAAGCTTGAAAAGAAATCTGGAATTTTTTAAAGGCATATTTTGAGCAAATTCTTAGAAGTGGTTAATGGTAAATGATAAAAGGCTCAATGATATTCTCAGTTGTGAAAATGGGGAATTTTTTTCTTTTTAAAGATAATTTTATTTACAATGTTGTGTTAATTTTAGGTGTACAACATAGTGATTCAGTTATACATATACATATATTAATTATTTTTCAGATTCTTTTCCCATATAGATTATTACAGAATATTGAATGAAGTTCCCTGTGCTATATAGTAGGTCTTTTTTTTATTATCTATGTTATATATAGTAGTGTATGTATGTTAATTCCAAGCTTCTAATTTGTTCCTCTCTTCATGTTTCTCCTTTGGCAACAGTGTTTGTTTTAGAAATCTGTCAGTCTCTTTCTGTTTTGTAAATAAGTTCACTTGTATCATCTTTTACAATTATTCCACGTATAAATGATACCATATGATATTTAATTTTGTCTTTCTGATTTACTTCACTATGACAGTTTCTATGTCTGTTCATATATTGCATATGGTAATATAGCATTCCTTTTAATGAATAAGTAATATTCCATTGTATATGTGTACCACATCTTCTTTACCTGTTCGTCTGTCAAAGAACATTTAGGTTGCTTATGTGTCTTGGCTATTGTAAACAATGCTCCAATGAACATCTTTTTGAATTATAATTTTCTACGGATATATTCCTAGGAGTGAGATTGCTGGGTCATATGATATTTCTATTTTGTTTTTTGAAGGAATGTCCATAATGTTCTCCATTGTGAAATACCAATTTACCTTCCCACCAGTAGTGTAGGAGGCTTCTCTTTTCTCCACACTCTTTCCAGCATTTATTGTTTGTGGCCTTTAAAAAATTTATTTTTTATAAAAAAAAATTACTTACTTTTAATTGAAGGATAATTGCTTTATGGTATTGTGTTGGTTTCTACCAAACATTAACATAAGTCATAGGTTTACCCATGTCCCCTCCCACTTGAATATCCTTTCCACCTCCCTCCACATCCTACCCCTCTAGGTTGTTACCAAGCCTCAGTTTGAGTTCCCTGAGTCATCCAGAAAATTCCCATTGGCTATCTATTTAATATATGGTAATATAGGTTTCCTTGTTACTCTCTCCATACCGCCCACCCTCTCCTTCCTGCCCTCCCCAGCCATATCCATAAGTCTATTCCCAATGTCTGTGTCTCCATTGCTGCTCTACAAATAGGTTCATCAGTACCATCTTTCTAGATTCCATATATTTGTGTTAATACTAAACATTTGTTTTTCTTTTTCTGACATACTTCAGTCTGTATAATAGCCTCTAGACTCATCTACCTCAATGCTGCTAAGTTATTTCAGTCGTGTCCGACTCTGTGCGACCCCATAGATGGCAGCTCACCAGGCTCCCCCGTCCCTGGGATTCTCCAGGCAAGAACACTGGAGTGGGTTGCCATTTCCTTCTCCAATGCATGAAAGTGAAAAGTGAAAGTGAAGCCGCTCAGTCATGTCCGACTCTTAGCGACCCCATGGACTGCAGCCTATGAAGCTCCTCCCATAGGATTTTCCAGGCAAGAATACTGAAGTGGGTTGCCATTGCCTTCTCCATCTACCTCAATAGGACTGATTCAAATGCATTCCTTTTTCAGTTCAGTCACTCAGTCATGTCTGACTCTTTGCGACCCCATGAATCGCAGCACGCCAAGCTTCCCTGTCCATCACCAACTCCCGGAGTTCACCCAGACTCACGTCCATCGAGTCAGTGATGCCATCCAGCCATCTCATCCTCTGGCGTCTCCTTCTCCTCTTGCCCCCAATTCCCTCCCAGCATCAGATTCTTTTCCAATGAGTCAACTCTTCACATAAGGTGGCCAAAGTAGTGGAGTTTCAGCTTTAGCATCATTCCTTCCAAAGAAATCCCAGGGCTGATCTTCAGAATGGACTGGTTGGATCTCCTTGCAGTCCAAGGGACTCTCAAGAGTCTTCTCCAACACCACAGTTCAAAAGCATCGGGCTGAGTAATATTCCATTGTTTAAATATATACCACAGCTTCTTTATCCATTCATCTGTCAGTGGGCATCTAGGTTGCTTCCTTGTTCTAGCTATTGTAAATGGAGCTGCAATGAACATTGGGGTACATGTGTCTTTTTCAGTTTTAGTTTCCTCGGGATATATGTCTAGTAGTAGGATAGGTCGTATGGTGGTTTTATTCCTAGATTTAAAAAAAATCCCTATATTGTTTTCCATACTGGCTGTATCAATTTACATTCCCACCAGCAGTGCAAGAGCATTCCCTTTTTTCCACACCTTCTCCAGCATTTATTGATTATTTATAGATTTTTTTTGGTGATGGTCATTTTGACTGGTGTGAGGTGATATCTCACTGTAGTTTTGATTTGCATTTCTCGTGCGTCAAGGCTGTATATTATCACCCTGCTTATTTAAGTTATATGCAGAGTACATCATGAGAAACCCTGGACTGGAAGAAACACAAGCTGGAATCAAGATTGCCGGGAGAAATATCAATAACCTCAGATATGCAGATGACACCACCCTAATGACAGAAGTGAAGAGGAACTAAAAAGCTTCTTGATGAAAGTGAAACAGGAGAGTGAAAAAGTTGGCTTAAAGCTCAACATTCAGAAAACGAAGATCATGGCATCCGGTCCCATCACTTCATGGGAAATAGATGGGGAAACATCCATTATGTTTTATTTTTTTGACTTTATTTTTTTGGGCTCCAAAATCACTGCAGATGTTGACTGCAGCCATGAAATTAAAAGACGCTTACTCCTTGGAAGGAAAGTTATGACCAACCTAGATAGCATATTCAAAAGCAGAGACGTTACTTTGCCAACAAAGGTCCATCTAGTCAAGACTATGGTTTTTCCAGTGGTCATGTAATGGATGTGAGAGTTGGACTGTGAAGAAGGCTGAGCACCGAAGAATTGATGCTTTTGAACTGTGGTGTTGGAGAAGACTCTTGAGAGTCCCTTGGACTGCAAGGAGATCCAACCAGTCCATTCTGAAGGAGATCAGCCCTGGGATTTCTTTGGAGGGAATGATGCTGAAGCTGAAACTCCAGTACTTTGGCCACCTCACGCGAAGAGTTGATTCATTGGAAAAGACTCTGATGCTGGGAGGGATTGGGGGCAGGAGAAGAAGGAGACGCCAGAGGATGAGATGGCTGGATGGCATCACTGACTCGATGGACGTGAGTCTGGGTGAACTCCGGAAGTTGGTGATGGACAGGGAGGCCTGGCATGCTGTGATTCATGGGGTCTCAAAAATTGGACAAGACTGAGCGACTGAACTGAACTGAACTGAATAATGAGTGATGTTGAGCATCTTTTCATATGTTTATTAGCCATCTGTATGTCTTCTTTGGAGAGATGTCTATTTATATCTTTTTCCCACTTTTTGATTTGGTTGTTTGTTTTTCTGGTATTGATTTGTATGAGCTGCTTGTGTAGTTTTGAAATTAATCCTTTGTCAGTATTTCATTTGCTGTTATATTTTTCCCATTCTGAGGGTTGTCTTTTCACCTTGTTTATAGTTTTCTTCACTGTGTAAAAACTTTTAAGTTTAATTAGGTCCCTCATGTTTATTTTTGCTTTTATTTCCATTACTCTAGGAGGTAGTCATAGAAGATCTTGCTCTAATTTATGTCATTGAGTCTTCTGCCTATGTTTTCCTCTAAGAGTTTTGTGGTTTCTGGTCTTACATTTAGGTCTTTAATCCATTTTGAGTTTATATTTGTGTATGGACTAGGAAGTGTTCTAATTTCATTGTTTTGCACGCAGCTGTCCTGTTTTCCCAGCAGCACTTATTGAAGATACTGTCTTTGCCCCATTGTATATTCTTGCCTCCTTTGTCAAAAATAAGGTATCCATAGGTGTGTTGATTTATTTCTGGGCTTTTTATCTCATTCCATTCGTCTATATTTCTGTTTTTGTACGAGTATCATACTGTCTTGATGGCTATCTCTTTGTAGTATGGTCTGAAGTCAGGAAGGTTGATTTCTCCAGCTCCATGCATCTTTATCAAGGTTTCTTTGACTCTTGGGGGTCTTTTGTGTTTCCATATGGATTGTGAGTTTTTTTTGTTGTTGTTCTAATTCTGTGAAAAATGCCTTTTGTAATTTCATAGGGATTGCACTGAATCTGTAGATTACATTTGGTAGTATAGTCATTTTTGAAAGGTTGTTGTTGAATCACGCGAAGACACCGGGATTATTGGCCCCCGGAAGGAGAAGAATTCAATCCAGGGCCAGAGACAAGGCTTGATCGCTCAGAGCTTTTGTGTAATAAAGTTTTATTAAAGTATAAAGGAGATAGAGAAAGCTTCTGACATAGGCATCAGAAGAGGGCAGAAAGAGTACCCCTTGCTAGTGTTAGCAATGAAGTTATATACTCTCCAATGAATCCAAAGAATGTCTGGAGGTTGTAAAGACCTCACCAGACCTACTCCCATAATTTACATTTTAAGATAACAGAATTAGCTAGAAGGTTTAATCCAGAGACTGTCCTAAGGCAGGATACATTATTGTTATATAATCCTAAGGAATGTAAAGAAGGAAAAAAAAGTTTGTCCTTTCTTCCTCCTTGAGAATTCCAGACCCCTCTCTCCTTGGGGACCCCTAGACTTCTTATCAACCTGCCTAGGAAATAACTCTCTCATTTTCACAATATTGATTCTTCCAACACAGGAACATGGACTATCTCACCATCTGTTTATGTCATCTTTGATTTCTTTCATCAGTGTCTTATAGCTTTCTGTATGTAGCTCTTTTGTCTCCTTAGACAGGTTTATTCCTAGGTATTTTATTCTTTCTGTTGCAGTGGTAAATGAGATTGATTACTTAATTTCTCTTTCTGATATTTCATTGCTAGTGTATAGGAATGCAAGTGGTTTCTGTGTGTTAATTTTGTATCCTGCTACTTTGCTAAATTCACTGATTAGCTCTAGTAATTCTCTGATGGTATCTTTAGGGTATTCTGTGTGCAGTTTCATGTCATCTCCAGTGAGAGTTTTACTTCTTTTCCTATCTGGATTCCTTTTATTTTATTTTTTCTGCTTTGATTTCTGTGGCTGTGCTGTGTGTGCTGAGTTTAGTTGCTCAGTTGTGTCCAACTCTTTGCGACCACATGAACTGTAGCCTGCCAGGCTCCTGTGTCCATGGAATTCTCCAGGCAAGAATACTGGAGTGGGTTTCCATACCTTTCTCCAGGAGATCTTCCCAACCCAGGGATTGAACCCAGGTCTCCTGCATTGCAGGTCAATTCTTTACAGGGAATCAGTCGATTCCCTGTCTGAGCCACCAGGGAAGCCCATGGCTCCCAAAACTATTTTGAATATTAGTGGTGAGAGTGGGCACCCTTTTCTAATTCCTTATCTTAAAGGGAATGCTTTCAGTTTTTCACCATTGAGAATAATGTTTCCTGTGGGTTTCTCATATATGGCTTTTATTATGTTGAGGTAGGTTCCTTCTATGCCAATTTTTGGAAGAGTTTTTATCATAAATGGGTGTTGAATTTTGTCAAAAGCTTTTTCTGCATCTGTTGAGATTGTCATATGGCTTTTATCTTTCAATTTGTTAATATGGTGCATCTCATTGTTTCATTTGTGTTATATTGGAGAATCCTTGCATCCCTGGGATAAACCCTACTTGATCATAGTGTATGATCTTTTTAATGTGTTGTTGAACTCTATTTGCTAGAATTTTGTTGAGGATTTTTGCATCTATTTTTTATTTTTATTTTTTTGGCCACACTGCATGACATGTGGGATCTTAGTTCCTGGATTAGGGATCAAACTTACACTTCATACTTTGGAAGCATGGAGTCTTAACCAGTGGACCACTGGGGAAGTCCCCTGTCTGTAGACTTTTCAATGGTGGCCATTTTAACTGGTATGAGGTTATACCTCATTGTAGTTTTGATTTTCATTTATCTGAAAATTAGCAATGTTGAATATCATTTCATATGCTTTTTGGCTATCAGGAATTTTTTTCTTAGAGTCAAATATATGCAGGAAGCTTGAGTGTTAATCACAGTAACTATAAAAATGCTACTAGTAATAATCACTGTTACAATTATTAGTATTAATTAACAGACATGGTTGTAAGTGTTTTACTTAAACTAATTTAACCCTTACAATGACTCTTGCTACAGTTAGTTTATCTTTGTTTTAAAAATTCAAAAATTGAGCTATAGAGTGAAGTACCTTGTCTAGGTAAGATGGAAAAAAACATGTTATTTAAGAAAAACTAATCATACATAATTAAAAGAATAAAGGAGGCTGTGCAGCTGTTTAGGACTGGCGATGGAGGAGCCTGGTGGGCTGCAGTCCATGGGGTCACTACGAGTCGGACACGACTGAGCGACTTCACTTTCACTTTTCACTTTCATGCATTGGAGAAGGAAATGGCAACCCACTCCAGTGTTCTTGCCTGGAGAATCCCAGGGACGGGGGAGCCTGGTGGGCTGCCATTTATGGGGTCGCACAGAGTCGGACACGACTGAAGCGACTTAGCAGCAGCAGCAGCAAAGACCTGGAAAGACCATGAAGCTATCTATGTTCTCATCTTGAATGGCCATATTGGGAGTCTCAGGAGATACTGAAAAGTTGTATGGACATTGACTTCAGCTATACCACTGGAAGCTGAATGCTGCGACTCATTTCACCCATTGGTGGAGGTTTGTCCTGGGGACATGGTGAGCTAGAAAATCCTTAGGTAGTGAAGATGAAAGCAGATATTTTGTAAGGGAAGCTTTGTGGGTGCTGGGGATTGTCCACAGCTCCAGATAAGCTCATGTGACCCGGGGATGAGGGTGAATTACCTGGAGAATCTGATTCAGTGCCACCCCTCCCCCCCAAAAAAAACACTTTCCCGAGAGATTTCAGCATGTATCATCTGTCTCCAAGCAGCATATATTTCACTGCTGAAAAATAAAGTAAACTTTTACAGAGATTATAAATTGAGAGATAAGATTATGAATATTTCAGAAAATTACAGCTCAGAGAAGCCCAACAACTTGTAAGCTACTTCTGCCTAGCCTATTTTACCCAAGTCATAACTTGTTTTACCCAAGCATCACACCACTTTCCAAAACTTGTCTCCCTTAATTTCTCAAATTCCAACCTTAGCTTATCTCTATGAATAAATGGCAATAAAGTACCTATCAAAACTGCTGCTGCTAAGTCACTTCAGTCGTGTCCTACTCTGTACGACCCCATAGACGGCAGCCCACCAGGCTCCCCCGTCCCTGGGATTCTCCAGGCAAGAACACTGGAGTGGGTTGCCATTTCCTTCTCCAATGCATGAAAGTGAAAGTGAAGTCACTACCAAAACTTAGCTGTGTAAAAGTCTCCTTTATCAGGTGGTGTTTGGAAGTCTATTTTTAGCAGTATTTTGGGGGTTTTTGCCAGATAACACTAGGACACTTCAACAAGCTTGTTTGACATAGGTTTTTCTGGTGTTGGGATGGGAGTGAATGGAACATTCCCTCTTTTCTCTGAAATATGTTTTGTTGCTAAAATTTGCATACTTCAAGTATAACTAATACTTTTTGTTACTAGTATTTTTCATGTCACGATGTGTCCCTTTGTGTTCTTTATTTACTTGCTAGTGGGATTCATAATATTTCCTTATTCCTTTGTTCCAGTTCTTCATCTTAAAAATGTTACCTGTTTATTCTAAAGTCTTTGACTCAAGCATATTCAGATTATTGTTTAGACTTATTTCTTTCTTTCAAATTTTGAGTATAGTTGATTTACCATGTTGTGTTAGTTTAAGGTGCGTAGTGTAGTGAATGTTAACTATATACATATATCCACTCTTTAGTTTCTTTTCCCATAAAGTATGTTACGGAGTATTGAGTAGAGTTCCCTGTGCTATATAGTAGGTCCTTATTAGTTATCTATTTTATATGTAGTAGTGTTTATGTCAGTCCTCATCTTCTAATTTATCTCTCCCAACGCAATGCCCCCTGGTAACCATAAGTTTGTTTCATACATCTGTAAACTTTTTTCTGTTTTGTAGACAAGTTCCTTTGTATCCTTTTTTAGATCCCACATATAAGTGGTATCACATGATATTTGTCTTTCTCTGTTTGACTTAGTTCACTCAGTATGATAATCTCTAAGCCCATTCATGTTGCTGCAAATGGGATTATTTTGAAGGTTTTTCTTATGGCTGAGAAATATTCCATAGTATGTATGTACCAAAGCTTTTTTATTCATTCCTCTGTTGATGAATATTTAGGTTGCTTCCATGTCTTGGCTATTGTAAACAGTGTTGCAGTGAACACTGAGGTTCACATATCTTTTCCAACCATGTTTTTCTCTGGATGTATGCCTATAAGAGGGACTGCTAGATCATATGGTAGTTCTATTTTTAGTTTGTTTTTTTTTTTTAATGAACTTCCATACTGTTCTCCACAGGGGCTGTACCAATTTACATTCTTACCAACAGTGTGAGAGAGTTCCTGTTCCTCCACATGCTCTCCAGCATTTATTGTTTGTGGATTATTTGAAGATGACCACTCTGACTGGTGTGAGGTGATACCTCATTGTAGTTTTTTTTTTTTTATGCATTTAGTTTTAATAGTGTAATCACATTAAAATTCCCAAAGGATCCTAGCACATAAAGAAACCTGGTTGTATATTTTTTTTGTTTTTTTTGCAATTAAAAAAAAAATTTTTTTAAATTTTTTTTTGTACTTCTCTGATGGTTAGTAATGTTGACCAATCTTTTCATGTTTTAGCTATTTGTTGTTGTTTAGTTGCTCAGTTGTGTTCAACTCTTTGTTACCCCATGGAGACTGAATCATGCCAGGCTTCCCTGTCCATCACCATCTCCCAGAGCTTGCTCAGACTCATGTCCATTGAGTTGGTGATGCCATCCAAACATCTCGTCCTCTGTTGTCCCCTTCTCCTCCTGCCTTCCATCTTTCCCAGCATCAGAGTCTTTTCTAATAAGTCAGCTCTTCACATCAGGTGGTCAAAGTATTGGAGTTTCCACTTCAACATGTCCTTCTAATGAATATTTAGGATTCATTTCCTTTAGCATTGACTGGTTTGATCTTCTTGCACTCCAAGGGACTCTAAAGAGGTTTCTCCAACATTACAAGTCAAAAGCATCGATTCTTTATCACTCAGCCTTCTTTCTAATCCAACTCTCACATCCATACATGACTACTAGAAACACCATAGCTTTGACTAGATGGATATTTGCTGGCAAGGTAATGTGTCTGCTTTTTAATATGCTGTCTAGGTTGGTCATAACTGTTCTTCAAAGGAGCAAGTGTTTTTTAATTTCATGGCTGCAGTTATAATCTGCAGTGATTTTGGAGCCCAAGAAAATAAAGTCTGTCACTGTTTCCATTGTTTCCCCATCTATTTGCCATGAAATGATGGGACTTGATGCCATGATCTTAGTTTTTTTAATGTTGAGTTTTAAGCCAGCTTTTTCACTCTCTTTCACTTTCATCAAGAGGCTCTTCAGTTCCTTTTTGCTTCCTGCCATAAGGGTGGTGTCACCTGCATATCTGAGGTTTTTTATATTTCTCCTGGCAATCTTGATTCCAGCTTGTGCTTCATCCAGCCCAGCATTTTGTATGAATGTACTCTGCATATAAGTTAAATAAGTAGGGTGACAATATACAGCCTTGATGTACTCCTTTTCCTATTTGGAACCAGTCTGTTGTTCCATGTCCAGTTCTAACTGTTACTTCCTGATCTGAATACAGGTTTCTCAAGAGGCAGGTCAGGTGGTCTGGTATTCCCATCTCTTCTTTCCCATTCTTTCTCTGTGGAAAGATTTTTCCACAGTTTGTTGTGATCCACACAGTCAAAGGTTTTGTCATAGTCAATAAAGCAGAAATAGATGTTTTTCTGGAATGCTTTTGCTTTTCTGATAATCCAACAGATGTTGGCAATTTGATCTCTGGTCCCTCTCCTTTTTGAAATCCAGCTTGAACATCTGAAAGTTTACAGTTCACGTACTGTTGAAGCCTGACTTGGAGAATTTTGAGCATTACTTTACTAGTGTGTGACATGAGTGCAATTTTGCAGTAGTCTAGTCAAGTCTTTGGTTTTCCCATGGTCATATATGGATGTGAGAGTTGGACTATAAAGAAGGCTGAGTGCCGAAGAATTAATACTTTTGAACTGTGGTGTTGGAGAAAACTCTTGAGAGTCCCTTGGACTTCAGGGAGATCCAACCAGTCCATTATAAAGGAGATCAGTCCTGGGTATTCATTGGAAGGACTGATATCGAAGCTGAAACTCCAATACTTTGGCTACCTAATGCGAAGAGCTGACTCATTTGGAAAGACCCTGATGCTGGGAAAGATTGAGGGCAGGAGGAGAAGGGGATGACAGAGGATGAGATGGTTGGATGACATCACCGACTTGATGGACATGGATTTGGGTGGACTCTAGGAGTTGGTGATGGACGGGGAGACCTGGCGTGCTGCAGTTCATGGGGTCACAAAGAGTTGGACATGACTGAGCAACTGAACTGAACTGAACTGGTATTGCCTTTCTTTGGGATTGGAATGAAAACTGACATTTTCCAGGCCTGTGGCCACTGCTTAGTCTTCCAAATTTGCTGGCATATTGAGTGCAGCATTTTCACAGCATCATCTTTTAGGATTTGAAATAGTTCAACTGGAATTCCATCACCTTCACTAGCTTTGCTTGTAGTGATGCTTCCTAAGGCCCACTTGCTTCACATTCCAGGATGTCTGACTCCAGGTGAGTGACCATACCATCATGATTATCTGGGTCATGAAGATCTTTTTTGTACAGTTCTTCTGTGTTTTCTTGCCACCTCTTCTTAATATTGTCTCCTTCTGCTAGGTCCATACCATTTCTGTCCTTTATCGAGCCCATCTTTGCATGAAATATTCCCTTGGTATCCCTATTTTCTTGAAGAGATCTCTAGTCTTTCCCATTCTGTTGTTTTCCTCTATTTCTTTGAATTGATCACTGAGGAAGGCTTTCTTATCTCTCCTTGCCATTCTTCAGAACTCTGCATTCAAGTGGGTGTATTTTTCCTTTTCTCCTTTGCCTTTTGCTTCTCTTCTTTTCACATCTATTTCTAAGGCCTCCTCAGATAGCCATTTTTCCTTTTTGCATTTCTTTTTCTTGGGGATGGTCTTCATCCCTGTCTCCTGTACAATGTCTTGAACCTCCATCCATAATTCTTCAGGCACTCTGTCTATCAGATCTAATCTCTTGAATCTACTTGTCACTTTCATTGTATAATCTAAAGGGATTTGATTTAAGTCATACCTGAATGGTCTAGTGGTTTTCCCTACTTTCTTCAATTTAAGTCTGAATTTGGCAATAAGGAGTTCATGATCTGATCCATAGTTAGCTCCCAGTCTTGTTTTTGCTGACTATAGAGCTTCTCCATCTTTGATTGCAAAGAATATAATCAATTTGATTTTGGTGTTGACCAGCTGGTGACGTTCATGTGTAGAGTCTTCTCTTGTGTTGTTGGAAGAGGGTGTTTGCTGTGACCAGTGTGTTCTTTTGACAAAACTCTATTACCCTTTGCACTGCTTCATTCTGTACTCCAAGGCAAAATTTTCCAGTCACTCCAGGTGTTTCGTGACTTCCTACTTTTGCATTCTCCTTTTAAAATGTTTCTATTTGCTTTGCTAGTATTTTGTTGATGATATATGTGTGTATAAAGCAAAATGGCTGTCTGGGGAGGCCTTAAAAATAGCTGTGAAAAGAAGAGAAGTGAAAAGCAAAGGAGAAAAGGAAAGATATAAGCCTCTCAATGCAGAGGTCCAAAGAATAGCAAGAAGAGATAAGAAAGTCTTCCTCAGCAATCAATGCAAAGAAATAGAGGAAAACAACAGAATGGGAAAGACTAGAGATCTCTTCAAGAAAATTAGAGATACCAAGGGAATATTTCATGCAAAGATGGGTTCAATAAAGGACAGAAATGGTATGGACCTAACAGAAGCAGAAGATATTAAGAAGATGTGGCAAGAATACACAGAAGAACTGTACAAAAAAGATCTTCACGACCCAGATAATCATGATGGTGTGATCACTGACCTAGAGCCAGACATTCTGGAATGTGAAGTCAAGTGGGCCTTAGAAAGCATCACTATGAACAAAGCTAGTGAAGATGATGGAATTCCAGTTGAGCTATTTCAAATCCTGAAAGATGATGCTGTGAAAGTGCTGCACTCAATATGCCAGCAAATTTGGAAAACTCGGCAGTGGCCACAGGACTGGAAAAGGTCAGTTTTCATTCCAATCCCAAAGAAAGGCAATGCCAAAGAATGCTCAAACTACCACACAATTGCACTCATCTCACACACTAGTAAAGTTATGCTCAAAATTCTCCAAGCCAGGCTTCAGCAATATGTGAATTGTGAAATTCCTGATGTTCAAGCTGGTTTTAGAAAAGGAAGAGGAACCAGAGATCAAATTGCCAATATCCGCTGGATCATCGAAAAGCTAGAGAGTTCCAGAAAAACATCTATTTCTGCTTTATTGACTATGCCAAAGCCTTTGACTGTGTGGATCACAATCAACTGTGGAAAATTCTGAAAGAGATGGGAATACCAGACCACCTGATCTGCCTCTTAAGAAATTTGTATGCAGGTCAGGAAGCAACAGTTAGAACTGGACATGGAACAACAGACTGGTTCCAAATAGGAAAAGGAGTACGTCAAGGCTGTATATTGTCACCCTGCTTATTTAACTTATATGCAGAGTACATCATGAGAAATGCTGGGCTGGAAGAAACACAAGCTAGAATCAAGATTGCCGGGAGAAATATCAATAACCTCAGACATGCAGATGACACCACCCTTATGGCAGAAAGTGAAGAGGGACTAAAAAGCCTCTTGATGAAAGTGAAACAGGAGATTGAAAAAGTTGGCTTAAAGCTCAACATTCAGAAAACGAAGATCATGGCATCCGGTCCCATTACTTCATGACAAATAGATGGGGAAACAGTGGAAACAGTGTCAGACTTTATTTTTTTCGGCTCCAAAATCACTGCAGATGGTGACTGCAGACATGAAATTAAAAGACGCTTACTCCTTGAAAGGAAAGTTATGACCAACCTAGATAGCATATTCAAAAGCAGAGACATTACTTTGCCAACAAAGGTTCGTCTAGTCAAGGCTATGGTTTTTCCTGTGGTCATGTATGGATGTGAGAGTTGGACTGTGAAGAAGGCTGAGCGCTGAAGAATTGATGCTTTTGAACTGTGGTGTTGGAGAAGACTCTTGAGAGTCCCTTGGACTGCAAGGAGACCCAACCATTCCTTCTGAAGGAGATCAGCCCTGGGATTTCTTTGGAAAGAATGATGCTAAAGCTGAAACTCCAGTACTTTGGCCACCTCATGCAAAGAGTTGACTCATTGGAAAAGACTCTGATGCTGGGAGGGATTGGGGGCAGGAGGAGAAGGGGACGACAGAGGATGAGATGACTGGATGGCATCACTGACTTGATGGACGTGAGTCTGAGTGAACTCCGGGAGTTGGTGATGGACAGGGAGGCCTGGCCTGCTTCGATTCATGGGGTCGCAAAGAGTCGGACATGCTGAGCGACTGAACTGAACTGAACTGATTCTTCAGGGCTATTGACGTGTAATTTTCTTTCTGTGATGTCTTTCTCTAGTTTTAATATCAAGGTGATGGGTTCCTATTAGAATGAGTGTTCCTTCCTCTGCATTTTTGGGGGGCAGGTGGGGAAATTTTCAGAAGAGTGGTGTTAACTCTTCTCTAAATGTTTGGTGGAATTTGCTTGTGAAGATGTCTGATTCTGGACTTTTGTTCGCAGTTTCAGCTTCAGTACTTGTGATTTTTTGGGTCATATTTTATATTTCTTATTGTTTCTGTTTTGAGAGATTGTATCTTTCTAAGAATTTGTCCATTTCTTCTAGGTTTTCCATTTTAGTGGCATACAGTCTTGTAGTAATCTCTTATGATTCTTTGTATTTCTGTTGTATCAGTTGCAACTTCTCCTTTTTCATTTCTAGTTTTATTGATCTGAAATTGAGTCTACTCCACCCTTTTTTTTCTTGATCAGTCTGCCTAAAAGTTTATCATTTTTGTATATCTTCCCCAAGAACAGTTTTGAGTTTCATTAGTCTTTGGTATTGTTTTCTTTATCTTTATTTCATTTATTTCTGCTCCAATTTTTATGATTTCTTTCCTTCTCCTAACTTTGGGTTTTATTTGGTCTTCTTTGTCTAGTTGCTTTAAGAGTAAGGTTAGGTCGTTTGAAATTTTTGTTGTTTCTTGAGCTAATGTTGTATTGTTATAAACTTCCCTCTTGGCACTGCTTCTGCTGTGTTCCATAGGTTTGGTTTATCATGTTTTCATTGTTATTTGTCTCTAGGTATTTATTAATTTCCTCTTCGATTTTCTTTCAGTGATTCATTGATTATTTAGTGACATATTGTTTAGCCTCCACTTATTTTTTTTACAGTGTTTTCCATGTAATTGGTTTCAAATTTCATAGGATTATTGTCAGAAAAGTAGCTCATTATGATTTCAGCTTTCTTAAATTTACTGTGGCTTGATTTGTGACCCAAGATGTGATCTATCCTCAAGAATGTTATGTGTATACCCGAGAAAGTGTTTTCTGCTGCTTTCAGATGAAATGTCCTGTAAATATCAATTAACTCTATCTAATCCAGTGTATCAGATAAGTCTTGTCTTTATTGATTTTCTGTCTGGATGATCTGTCTATTGGTGTAAGTGAGGTGTTAATATTCTCCACTATTATTGAATTACTGTTGATTTCCGCTTTTATGGATGTTAGCATTTGCCTTATGGATTGAAGTGTTCCAATGTTGGGTGCAAAAATATTTATAGTTATATCTTCTTCTTGGGTTGATCCCTTGATCATTAGCGTGCTTCCCTATACTTGTAGCAGTCTTTATTTTAAAGTCTATTTTGTCTAATAAGAGTGTTGCTACTCCACCTTTCTTTTGATTTCCATTTGCATGGAATATTTTCTCCATGCCCTCATTTTCAGTGTGTCTGTGTCCTTAGGTCTGAAGTGGGTCTCTTATAGAGAGCACATATACAAGTCTTGGTTTTGTATCCATTCATTCAGTTTATTTCTTGTTGGAATAGTTATTCCATTTACATGGTGATCTTCAGTATGTATAATCCTGTTGACATTTTCTTAATTGTTTTGGGTTTGTTTCTGTGTGTGTCTTTTCTTCCCTACCTGTTTTTCTTTCTTGTGTTTCCCACCTATAGAAATTCCTTTAGCACTTATTGTGAAGCTGGTTTTGTGGTGCTGAATTATTTTAGCTTTTTCTTGACTATAAACTTTTGATTTCTGTCTTGACTTTAAATGAGAGCCTTCCCGGATAGAGTATTTTTTGTGTGTATTATTTCACAGTAGTCTTTAATCTTTGAAAAAGATGCTTCTTTGCTCTTAACCTTTTGAGAAACTGTTTAAAATATTCATTTTTACTTATCTTTCAAATATAATTATCTTCATACAAATGTTTGTTGTATTATTCAGAAGCACACTAAAATATGACTTTATTTGGGTGAATTGGTGTCTTTAGAATTTTTAGTCTTTTTATCCAGTATTTGGTATGTCTCTCCATCCCTTAAATCTTTTAGAGACTTTAGGTAAAGTATTATTGTCCTTATACAGTTAAGTTTGCATACTTTTTTTAAGTTTTATTCTTAAGTATTTTATTTTTGTGACTAGAGTTAATTATATTTTCTAATTTTATATTCTTTTAAATTATTTCATATTAATATATAGAAATCTACTTATTTGTGTGCAGTGCACTTCTTTACACATACATCAGTGACTTTTTAAAAATAGCTAACAAAGTGTGCCAACAACATTTATTACATAACTGTTAATTTCCCAATTAACTCTGTTGCTTCCTAATGATATGTGTTAATACTATTAGTTCCCAAAACATAAATTAATTTCTTCTTTTGTATCTTTACAGTTTATTATGGAAATATGGCTCATTCATTTGAGTTTCATCAATTGAAACTTTAAAATGGAATTTAAGAAAAGATTTTCAAATTTCTAAAATTAAAGTTAAAAATTATAATTTGAGTTGGAATTGCATTACTTTTTAATGCAATTGAAATGTTGAAATTGTTCAGCAATTTGAAAATGTTCAAGCTTTTTGTTCTATAACATGCTAAACCTCGCATTTCCATCTTTTTATGTACTTGATATTTGATGGTTTTTATTGCTTGCTTCATATATGTTTATTGTAGTTATATTGTGACTATATATGCTATTATGAATGAGTTTGCCATTATTTATTTCTAACTAAGCTTTGTAGGATACAACAATTATTAATTTCCTTGTCAAGAATTTTTCTTATACTGACCTATTGAACTAAATTTTCTTTACAGATATAATAATTTATTATTTAAATATTATTCTGAATACTGTCCTTCTGTAAATAAAAACACTTCCCTAATAATTTAACTTTGTACTGTTTTATATCTCCATACATAAGCCATACTTTTTATATAATTATCTCTTTCTTTTTAAATTGAGTAGAAATGCCTCTAATGTGGTGGTTATTAATATACTGGGGCAAAAAAAAAACTTTTAAAAAATATTTTGGGAGTTATAAATCTTGTTTAACGATAACAAAGTTGTATCATTCACAAAACTTAAATGCTACTGAAGACTTTCAAAGACCATTTACCCTATTTTACTATATATGGCTGCTTTTCATATCTGATACTTATATCAGGTCTTTTGGATATTTATAATCTGGTGCAAATACAGCAGAACAAATGACAATTAAATAGTGCTCTGTTTTTATATTTATGTGATCCCTGACTTGGAAGTATGTTTATTATTCTGAGAAATGCACTTCATCTCTGTCATCTCTCCGATGTAACTGTGCTTCTTATCTCCAAATCAATAAACCTTAAAAGTGCCTTGTAATAGTTACAGTATGTTCCTCCAGGGAGAAATTGTTGTGTTAGGTTTTTGATGGGTTTTGACACTCTACCAATTTCATCTGACAGTGAATTGAAAGTTGAACAGTGCACTGAGCCATGCTGGTAATTTAATACTGTCCTTGGAATATTGTCTTTCAATCTCGAACAGAAAGTCATTATTTGTGAAAACTTGGCCTAAGTTTGTTCTTATATCATGGGTTTGGTTTCATCATGAGAGAGAGATTAAGAAGGAATATCTTAAAATAAACATGATAGTCTTATTGTTGTTAGTGTAATAATGTTTTTAAGACTGAATACAAGACAACGAAGTAGATAACAGTCAACACCATTCACCATACTTCTGCCTCTCCCACAGTTGCTTCAGTTTTCTTCTATTAAAAACAGAAGACATTGCCTCAAATCCCAGTGCTTCCCTACTATCTGCTGCTGCTGCTGCTGCTGCTGCTAAGTCACTTCATTTGTGTCCAACTCTGTACGACCCCATAGATGGCAGCCCATCAGGCTCCCCTGTCCCTGGGATTCTCCAAGCAAGAACACTGGAGTGGGTTGCCATTTCCTTCTCCAATGCATGAAAGTGAAAAGTGAAAGTGAAGTCGCTCATTCGTGTCTGACTCTTAGCGACCCCATGGACTGCAGCCCACCAGGCTCCTCTGTCCATGGGATTTTCCAGGCAAGAGTACTGGAGTGGGGTGCCATCGCCCTCTCCATCCCTACTACCTATAGGGTCCTAAATAGGTCATTTAAGTGATCTAAGATGCACCTACTTTAACTGAAAGAGGAAATAATGATGAGACAAAGTTTGTCAAGTTTAAATCACTATACAAATGCCATTGCCTTGATTTTGTTGCTCCAGCTTTGAGAACCTTATAGTGTGGCACCTTACACAGACAGCTTGCTGGAATCTTTCCTGGATTTTCAAGTTTCCATTTCTTTATTGTTGTTGAGTTGCTAAGTCGTATCTGACTCTTTGCATTTCTGATAGGCAGGACTTGTGTATCTGAAAATCTGTTATAGTAAAACTATCACAGGAAAAGTTTAAAATCAATATAACACCTAGCTAAGAGTAATTGGAGGAACTGATGAAAAATTTGTAACCTCTAATATTAAGTTTGTCAAAATAGTTATAGAAATGAGAGAAACTGTTATAGAAACCCAAGGCAGTCAGGAACCCTTCCAGTACTGAGTAATACTCTAGGGAATATGAAAATGTCAACTGATAAGGAATCCTAAGGGATTCCTTAGGAGCTTTTTTGATAGATCTTGGAGCTCTGCTGCAGAAGCATGAATGCAGGAGACATATGGTGAACTCTGAGGGTACTTTACACTTCAGAAGGCTTTTGAGGATAACTGATCTGTCTGGTAAAAATATAAGGTGATAATTTAAAATTATCATAGTGGATATTCACTAGGTACTAGAGGTGCTTTGGGGAAGTAGTAAATTGAATTTGACTCCTACTAATTTTGTATATGTTGGGAAATTTTCCAGAAAATTATTTGAGTCTAGATCTCGTATACATCTGATACATTTATATCTGTTTCAGTTTACTAATCTAAAAATGATATGATAATAAAACACAAACCAAACAGCAAACATACAAATGTTACTCTTTATATGCTTGAAAAATTATGGTTCGCCTTTTGGTGTAAAAATGTTTTTGTTAATAAAGGGAATGGTTCAAGAGATTGAACATTTTTATTCACTGTTAGGAATGTTTATTTTTGGTATAGAATTTAAAGGAAAGAACTTGAAATAATTACTTCAGCAGTTGAACTGAGGAACTAAAAGATCAAAGGAATTTCTCACTTATTTCAATAACTAAGAAGTCATAAATCTTTCCATTCTTAAATTCATGTGATGGAATATTATATACGTGAATGGTTGTTTAGTGTGAAGAAATTGTGCAACTGTCAATAAACATATTAAGATGGTGTATAGAATAGGAAAATATTTAAAGTAAGCAAGAAGAGTACTTCCTGAACTACCTTAAGATTAGAGGCCTCTTAGAAAATTTTCATCTTCTAAATATAGTCAGGCAGAAAATTGTTACTCTTTTGAAGTAAGTGGTTAAGAAGCCCAGCTCTGTCATTGGAATGGGAGCAATCAGAGTGGAAGGCAGACTAGCTGAATTTTTTATACAAGCAAAATCATAGTCAAAAAGTGCATACACACACACACACACTTTTTAGTGGTCAGGAAGTTTAATATCTATTTATTATTTGATTCTGCTCAGGATCAGGATTAGGAGGTAACAGCTTTCCAAGGGAAAAGATATAAAAACACTTAGATCTAGAAATACAGTGTTTTCTAAATATTCGAGGCTTATTTGTCTAAGTACTTGAGAACCTTACTGGCTTGTATATGAGTAATGCAAAGTAGATAAAAACCCACTGTAGAATTCTACAATACACAATACATGCTACAATAACTATAATTCACAGAATTCCAATCATGATGATTGTTAAGGTTTCCAAATGAAGTGCCAAAGAATGAATGAGTTTCTTAGATTTGGGAAGACAATAAACAAGGTCTTGAACTTATTTGGCTGAATCTGTGCTGTATGCTTTGATTGCTGGGTATTGGCTTCATTGATGGGCTGAATTGTATTTCTTCAAAATCTAAGGTGGAAATCCTAGCTGCCGGAGCCCCAAAATGTAATGATATTGGATATAGGGCCTTTAAATGGGTATTAAGTTAAAATAAAGTCATTAGAATGAGCTGCTAATCATATGACTGGTGCTTTATAAGAAGAAGACAATTGGACAGAGATATGCACAGAGGCAAGAGTAGATGAGGATACAGAGAAAAAATAGATGGCCAACCATAAGCCAGAGAAAAAGGCCTGGGAAGAAACCAGCCTTGCTAACACCTTGATTTCAGATTTGAGTCTCCAAAATTGTAGAAAATAATTTTCTGTCATTTAGTCCATCTAGTCTGTGGTATTCTGTTATATCAGCCTAAGCAAACTAATATATCATCCTTAAAAGAGGCCCACCCTCTTTGGGAATATTAGCTGTCTGCTCTCTTATGTCAAAGACTGGAATAATGTAATAAGATAAAAATTTTTCAAAATATGAGAATTTTTCCACACTGAGGTGGTGTGACAGAGGGTAGGAAAATGATTCTGGGCTGATATTTTGTATGTAGTGGATAAAACTTTCCATGAAGATTATAGCAAATGTAAGGATAATAAGTAGCCAGATTTTCAAGAAACTTTGATAGTCTTTGATAGTCAATAGCAAAGACAGTATTTGAAATAAACTATAAAATTCTCAAGTATTTATTTGGAAGTTACTGACACTGGCCCATTATTGTCTGTAGGCTTATTTGTTGGAGTGGTGGCTTAATAGAGCACTAGGGGTCTAGTCTTGTCGGTCATCACAGAACCTTTCAACTTCAGCTTCTTAGCATTACTGGTTGGGGCATAGACTTGGATTACTGTGATATTGAATAGTTTGCCTTGAAAATCAACAGATATCATTCTGTCATTTTTGAGATTGCACCCAAATACTGCATTTCAGACTCTTTTGTGACTATGAGGGCTACTACATTTATCCTAATGGATTCTTGCCCACAGTAGTAGATAAAATGGTCATCTGAATTAAATTTGCCCATTCCAGTCCATTTTAGTTCACTGATTCCTAAAATGTCAGTGTTCACTCTTGCCATCTTCTGTTTGACCACTTCCAATTTACCTTGATCTATGGACCTAACATTCCACGTTCCTATGCAATATTGTTCTTTAGCATCAGACTTTACTTCCATTACCCATCACATCCACAACTAGGCATTGTTTTTGCTTTGGCTCCATCTCTTCATTCTTTCTGGAGTTATTTCTCCACTCTTATCCAGTAGCATATTGGGCACCTACCGACCTGGGGAGCTCATCTTTCAGTGTCATGTATTTTTGCCTTTTCATACTGTTCATGGGGTTCTCAAGGCAAGAATACTGCAGTGGTTTGCCATTCCTTTCTTCAGTGGACCACCTTTTATCAGAACTCTCCACCATGAGCCATCCATCTTGGGTGGCCTTATACGGCAAGGCTCATAGTTTCACTGAGCTATGACAAGGCTGTGGTCCATGTGGTCCATGTTTGGTTAGTTTTCTGTGACTGATTTATAAGACCTTCTACAACTAACACCAAAAAAAGATGTCTTTTTCATCAGAGGGGACTGGAATGTGAAACTAGGAAGTCAAGAAATACCTGGAGTAATACGCCAGTTTGGCCTTGGAGTACAAAATGAAGCAGGGAAAAGGTTAACAGAGTTTTGCCAAGAGAAAACACTGGTCATAGCAAACACCCTCTTCCAACAACACGAGAAGCCTCTACACATGGACATCACCAGATGGTCAATACTGAAATCAGATTGATTATATTCTTTGCAGCCAAAGACGGAGAAGCTCTATACAGTCAGCAAAAACAAGACTGGGAGCTGACTGTGACTCATATCATGAACTACTTATTGCAAAATTCAGACTTGAGATGAAGGAAGTGTGGAAAACCACTAGACCTTTCAGGTATGACCTAAATCAAATCCCTTTAGATTATACAGTGGAAGTGACAAATAGATTCAAGGGATTAGATCTGGTAGAGTGCCTGAAGAACTATGGACAGTGGTTCATGACATTGTACAGGAGGCAGTGATCAAGACCATCCCCAAGGAAAAGAAATGCAAAATGATTGTCTGAGGAGGCCTTACAAATTGCTGAGAAAAGAAGAGAAGTGAAAGGCAAAGGATAAAAAGGAAAAATATACCCATCCAAATGCAGAGTTCAAAAAGAGCAAGGAGTGATATGAAAGCCCTTGCTTGGTGATCAGTGCAAAGAAATAGAGGAAAACAGCATGGGAAAGACTAGAGATCTCTTCAAGAAAATCAGAGATACCAAAGGAACGTTTCATACAAAGATGAGCATAATAAAGGACAGAAATGGTATGGACCTAACAGAAGCAGGAGATATTAAGAAGAGGTGGCAAGAATACAGAGAAGTTCTATACAAACAAGATCTTCATGACCCAGATAACCATGGTGGTGTGATCACTCACCTAGAGCCAGACATCCTGGAATGCAAAGTCAAGTGGGCCTTAGGAGGCATCACTAATAATGTGATAGTGGAGGTGAGGGAATTCCAGCTGAGCTATTTCATGTCCTGAAAGATGGTGCTGTGAAAGTGCTGCACTCAATATGCCAGCAATTTTGGAAAACTCAGCATTGGCCACAGGACTGGAAAAGGTCAATTTTCATTACAATCCCAAAGAAAGGCAATGCCAAAGAATGCTCAAACTACCACACAGTTGCACTCATCTCAAACACTAGCACCCCACTCCAGTACTCTTGCCTGGAGGGTCCCATGGACAGAGGAGCCTAGAGGGCTGCAGTCCATGGGGTTGCTGAGGGTTGGACACAACTGAGTGACTTCACTTTCACTTTTCATTTTCATGCATTGGAGAAGGAAATGGCAGCCCACTCCAGTGTTCTTGCCTGGAGAATCCTAGGGACGGGGGAGCCTGTTGGGCTGCCGACTATGGGATCACACAGAGTCAGACATGACTGAAGTGACTTAGCAGCAGCAGCAGCAAACACTAGCAAAGTAATACTCAAAATTATCCAAGTCAGGCTTCAACAGTACATGAACCATGAACTTCCAGATGTTCAAGCGTGATTTAGAAAAGGTAGAGGAACCAGAGGTCAAACTGCCAGCATCTGTTTGATCATAGAAAAAGCAAGAGTGCTCCAGACAAACATCTATTTCTGTTTTATTGACTATGCCAAAGCCTTTGACTGTGTGGATCACAATAAACTGTGGAAAATTCTTAAAGAGATGGGAATACCAAAGCACCTTACCTGCCTCCTGAAAAGTTGTATGCAGGTCAAGAATCAAAACTTAGAACTGGACATGGAGCAACAGACTGGTTCCAAATTGGGAAAGGAGTATGTCAATACTGTGTTTTGTCACCCTGCTTATTTAACTTATATGCAGAGTACATCATGTGAAATGTTCAACTGGCTGAAGCACAGGCTTGAATCAATATTGCCAGGAGAAATATCAATAACCTCAGATATGCAGATGACACCATCCTTATGGCAGAAAAAAAAAAAAGAGAAACTGAAGAGTTTCTTGATGAAGGTGAAAGAGGAGAGTGAAAAGCTGGCTTAAAACTCAGCATTCAAAAAACTAAGATGATGGCATATGGTCCCATCATATTATGGCAAATAGATGGGGAAACAATGAAAACAGTGGCAGACTTCATTTTCTTGGGCTTCAAAGTCACTGCAGATGGTGATTACAGCCACAAAATTTAAAAATGCTTGCTCCTTGGAAGAAAAGTTATGACAAAACATTAAAAAGCAGAGACATTACTGCTCACCAAGGTGCATTTAGTCAAAGCTATGGTTTCCCAGTAGTCATGTATGGATGTGAGAGTTGGACTATAAAGAAAGATGAGTACAGAAGAACTGATGCTTTTGAACTGTGGTGTTGGAGAAGACTCTTGAGAGTCCCTTGGACTGAAAGGGGATCAAACCAGTCCATCCTAAAGGAAATTAGTTCTGAATATTCCTTGGAAGGACTGAAGCTGATGCTTCTATACTTTGGTCACCTGAAACGAAGAACTGACTCATTGTAAAAGACCTGATGCTGGGAAAGATTGAGGGCAGGAAGAGAAGGGGACGACAGACCATGAGATGGTTGGATGGCATCACCGACTTGATGGACATGAGTTTAAGTAAGATCTGGGAGTGGGTGATGGACAGGGAAACCTGGAATGCTGCAGCCCATGCGTCACAAAGAGTTGGATATGACTGAGCGGCTTAACTGAACTGAGGGGCTGCTGCTGCTGGTAAGTCACTTCAGTCATGTCTGACTCTGTGTGACCCCATAGATGGCAGCCCACCAGGTTCCCCTGTCCCTGGGATTCTCCAGGCAAAAACACTGGAGTG
Organism: Bos indicus; assembly: GCF_029378745.1. Taxonomy (NCBI): domain Eukaryota; kingdom Metazoa; phylum Chordata; class Mammalia; order Artiodactyla; family Bovidae; genus Bos; species Bos indicus. Next base: position 20,200,119 of record NC_091776.1, on the reverse strand, counting down.
GGTTGCCATTTCCTTCTCCAATGCATGAAAGTGAAAAGTGACAGGGAAGTCACTCAGTCCTGTCCGACTCTTAGTGACCCCATGGACTGCAGCCTACCAGGCTCCTCCATCCATGGGATTTGCCAAGCAAAAGTACTGGAGTGGGGTGCCATCGCCTTCTCCAGAACTGAAGGTCTAGTGCTATATTATTACATAGTAGGTAGTCAGTACATTGGAGAAGGCGATGGCACCCCACTCCAGTGTTCTTGCCTGGAGAATCCCAAGGACGGGGGAGCCTGGTGGGTTGCCATCTATGGGGTCACACAGAGTTGGACACAACTGAAGCGACTTAGCAGCAGCAGCAGCAGCAGGAGCAATCAGTACATATTTGTCAGATGAATAATGTTGTTTTCCATACACATTTTCCTTCCCAGATTTTATTTTTGAAAATTGATTATGTTGTATAAAGAACCTGTACAAAATTTTTTTTGAAAATTGGCCAGGGTTATTTATCTCTTTCAAATTTTTATCATTTTTTGACACTATTATTAGCTTTTTTATTTCTAGAAATTCTACTAAATGATATGTTTAAAATTTCTTTTTTAAGCAACATTTTATGTTATATTGGAGTATAATTGAATAACAATGTTATGTTCAGGTGTACAGCAAAGTGATTCAGTTATTCGTATTTGTGTATCTATCCTTTTTCAAATTCTTTTCCCTTTAGGTGGTTATATAATACTGAGCAGAGTTCCCTGTGGTATATAATAGTTCCTTGTTGATTATCCATTTAAAATATAGCAGTGTGTACATGTCAGTCCAAACTCACTATCCCTTTCTCTTCCCCTCCCCTCTGGTGACCATAAGTTCCTTGTCCAAGGCTGTGAGTCTGTTTCTATTTATAAATAAGTTCATTTTTTTCTTTCTTTTCTTAGATTTTGTACAAAGCCATGTTGTCTTTGACAACATGTTGTCACTCCGTATGACAATTTCTAGGCGCATCCGTATTGCTGCAAATGTCATTATTTCATTCTTTTTAATGGCTGAGTATATTCCACTGTTTGTGTGTACCACATCTTCTTTATGCATTCATCTTTTGATGGAAATTTAGGTTGTTTCCGTATTTTGGCTACTGTAAACAGTGCTGCAGTGAACATTGAGGTACATATATCTTTCTGGACCATGTTTTTCCCTGAGTGCCCAGGAGTGCGATTGTAGGGTCATACGGTAACTCCAGTTTTTTAATGAACTTCTGTGCTGTTCTTATAGTGGCTGCACCAATTTACATTCCCATCAACAGTATAGGAAGGTTCCCATTTCTCCACAATCTCTCCAGCATTTCTTGTTTGTAGATGTTTCGGCATGGCAACCCACTCCAGTATTCTCGCCTGGAGAATGCCATGGACAGAGAAGCCTGGTGGGCTACAGTCCATAGGGTTACAAAGAGTTGGACACGACTGACATGACTTAGCACACACACATTCTGATTGATATGAGGTGTTACTTCATTGTAGGTATTTTTTTTTTAATTGGAGTATAATTACTTTACAATGCTCTGATAGTTTTGGTTGTAAAACAAAGTGAGTCAGCTATATTTATGCATATCCCCTGCTTCTTGAGTTTCCTTTCCAGCCACTCTTAGTCATCACAGAGCACTGAGTCGCACTCCCTGTTTTTACAGCAGCTTTCCACTAGCTAGCTATTTTAGACACGGTTGTGTATATATGTCAATGCTACTCTCCCTTCGCCCAGTGTTTCCACATGTCAGTTCTCTATGTCTGGGCTTCTGTTTCTTCCCTGCGAATTAGTTCATCTGTACCATTTTTCTGGGTTCCATCTATATGTGTTAATATACAGCACTTGTTTTTCTCTTTCTGACTTTCTTCACTCCATATGATATACTCTAGTTCCACTCACATCACTACAAATGCCCCAGTTTTGTTCCTTTTTATGGCTGAGTAATATTTAATTTCGTATACGCATCATATCTTCTTTATCCATTTATCTGTCAGTGGACATTTATCTGTCTTTTGGTTGGAGCATTTAATCTGTTGCTTCCATGTCTGGCTATTGTAAATAGTGCTGCAATGAACACTGGGATTCATGTATCTTTTTGAATTAGTTTTCTCAGGGCGTATGCTCCGTAGTGGGATTACTGGGTCATATGGTAGTTCTATTTTTAGCTTTTTAGCGAACCTCCATGCCGTTCTCCGTAGTGGCTCTATCAATTCACCTTCCCACCAGCAGTGCCGGAGGGTTTCCTTTTCTCCACACCTTCTCCAGTATTTACTGTTTGTAGATTTTTAAATAATGGCCATTCTGGCCACTGTGATACCTCATTGTGGTTTTTATTTGAATCCTCTAGTAATTAGTGATATCTATTTGCACGAAATACCTTTCTCTTTCCCCTCATTTTCAATCTGCATATGTCCTTAGATCTGAAGTTGGTCTCTTATAGACAGCATATTTATAAGGGTTTTGTGTTTGTGTCCATTCAACTAGTCTGTCTTTTGGTTGGAGTATTTAATCCATTTATGTTTAAGGTAATTATCAATAAAAGAAAGTGAAGTGAAAGTGGTTTAGTCATGTCCAACTTTTTGTAACCCCTTGGGGTCTCTTGCATTGCAGGCGGATTGTTTACCAGCTGAGCTACTGGGGAAGACCCAGTTATCAATATGTGTGTTATTGCCATTTGTTTCTTGTTTTGGATTAATTTTTGTAGATCATTTTTCTTCCTTTCCTCTTTCATTCTCTTGTGATTTGATGACTCTGGTGCTGTGTTTGTGTTGGCTTTTCTTTTTTTGTGTGTGAGCTCATGTCATACTTCATTGACCTGAGATCATCTATGCTTAATATTTCTTGGTTTTATGTGATTATGTTTGTATAGAGGACAGGTTTTTTCAAATAGTATTTCAATTATAAAAAATAATTTGTAGCACCATAAAAAATTTAGAAGTAAAAATATATCAAAAATTATTAGGTTGGTGCAAATGTGATTTTGCACTGCAAATTTTAAGTCAATATAAATAGGCTCAAATACATTTTTTTAAACCAAAATAGGGACCATTATAATTAACCTATTTTTTTGCCAACAGGAAATAAGTTTGTTTATTCATATAGTGTAAAAATCCATGCTTTAGGATTTGATGAACTCTTCAGTTCAGTTGCTCCTTTGTGTCCAACTATTTGTGACCCCATGGTCTGCAGCATGCCAGGCTTCCCTGTCCATCAATAACTCCTGGAACTTGCTCAAACTCATGTCCATCAAGTCAGTGATCCCTCCCAACCATCTCATCCTCTGTCGTCCCCTTCTCCTCCTGTCTTCAATCTTTCCCAGTATCAGGGTCTTTTCCAGTGGGTCAGCTCTTCGCATCTGGTGGCCAAAGTATTGGAGCTTCAGCTTCAGCATCAGTCCTTCCAATGGATATTTAGGATTGCTTTCCTTTAGGATTGACTGGTTTGATCTCCTTGCAGTTTAAGGCACTCTCAAGAGTCTTCTCCAGCATTACAGTTCAGAAGCATTAGTTCTTCAGCATTCAGCCCTCTTTATGGTCCAACTCTCATATCCATACATGACTACTGGAAAAACCATAGCATTGACTATATGGACATTTGTTGGCAAAGTAATGTCTATGCTTTTTAATATGCTGTCTAGATTCATTATAGCTTTTCTTCCAAAGAGCACGTGTCTTTTGATTTCATGGCTGCAATCACCATCTGCAGTGATTTTGGAGCCCAAGAAAATGAAGTCTGCCACTGTTTCCATTGTTTCCCCATCTATTTGCCATGAAGTGATGGGACCAGATGTCATGAACTTAGCTTTTTGAATGTTGAGTTTTAAGCCAGCTTGTTCACTCTCCTCTTTCACCTTCATCAAGGGGCTCTTTAGTTCCTCCCTGCTTTCTGCCATTGGGATGGTGTCATCTGCATATCTGAGGCTATTGATATTTCTCCCAGCAATCTTGATTCCAGCTTGTGCTTCATCCAACCCAGCATTCTGCATGATGTACTCTGCATATAAGAAAACATTTTCTTCCTCTTTCTGGTTGTGTTAAGTGCTTTCCCTGCAAGAAGTTGTTGAGATGCTTGAAGAAGTGGTAGTCAGTTGGCGAGAGATCAGGTGAATATGGCAGATGAGGCAAAACTTTGTGGTCCAATTCATTCAACTTTAAAAGCATTGATTGTGTGATGTGTGGTTGGGTGTTTTAATGGGGAAGAAATGAGCCCATTCTGTTGACCAATGCCAGCTGCAGTTGTGGCAGTTCTTGGTGCCAGTTTTCATTGATTTGTTGAGCGTACTTCTTGGAGGTAGTGGTTTCACCAGGATTCAGAAAGCTGTAGTGGATCAGATGGGCAGCAGTCCACCAAACAGTGACCATGTCCTTTTATTTTTGGTGCAAGTTTGGCTTTGGGAAGTGCTTTGGAGCTGCTGCTTGGTCCAGTCACTGAGATGGTCATTGCTGGTTTTCATATAAAATCCACTATCTGTCACAAGTCAGAATATGATGGAGAAATGGTTCATTGTTGTGTAGAATAAGAGAAGACAAAACTTCAAAATGATTTTTTTTTTTTAAATTTTTGGTCAGTTCATGAGGCATATACTTACTGAGCTTGGTCATGTTTTCAAATGGTCAGTGTTAAGCTCTTTGGGAAACTTTTGTATATTTGTAAGAAGATCAGCTTTGAGATCTTCTCAATTGGTCATTGTCAATTTCCAATGGCTGGCCACTATGTTCCTCAACCTCAAGACTCTCATCTCTTTTGAAAAATTTCTTGAACCACCATTGTGCTGTATGTTCATTAACAGTTCTTGGGCCAGATGGGTCATTGATGTTATGAGTTGTCTCTGCTGCTTTATGACCCATTTTGAACACAAATTTAAAAAAATCACTTGAATTTGCTTTTTGTCTAGCATCATTTTCATAGTCTAAACTAAAATATAGAGCAAGTAATGTCTTTAGCAAAAAATCATAATTCAAGAAATGTGCATTCAGATCAGATCAGATCAGTCACTCAGTGGTGTCTGACTCTTTGAGACCGCATGAATCGCAGCGCCAGGCCTCCCTGTCCATCACCAACTCCCGGAGTTCACTGAGACTCACGTCCATCAAGTCAGTGATGCCATCCAGCCATCTCATCCTCTGTCGTCCCCTTCTCCTCCTGCCCCCAATCCCTCCCAGCATCAGAGTCTTTTCCAATGAGTCAACTCTTTGCATGAGGTGGCCAAAGTACTGGAGTTTCAGCTTTAGCATCATTCCTTCCAAAGAAATCCCAGGGCGGATCTCCTTCAGAATGGACTGGTTGGATCTCCTTGCAGTCCAGGGGACTCTCAACAGTCTTCTCCAACACCGCAGTTCAAAAGCATCAATTCTTCGGTGCTCAGCTTTCTTCACAGTCCAACTCTCACATCGATACATGACTACAGGAAAAACCATAGCCTTGACTAGACGAAACTTTTTTGGCAAAGTAATGTCTCTGCTTTTGAATATGCTATCTAGGTTGATCATAACTTTCCTTCCAAGTGTATAACATAGCCGCATTTACCTAAGAATCTATTCCAGTATCACACAAAAAATTTCAACAATGCAAAACTGCAATTACTTTTGCACCAACCTAATGCATTTTCTTGAGAGTCCCTTGGACTGCAAAGGGATCCAACCAATCCATTCTGAAGGAGATCAGCCCTGGGATTTCTTTGGAAGGAATGATGCTAAAGCTGAAACTCCAGTACTTTGGCCACCTCATACGAAAAGTTGACTCATTGGAAAAGACTCTGATGCTGGCAGGGATTGGGGGCAGGAGGAGAAGGGAATGACAGGATGAGATGGCTGGATGACATCACTGACTTGATGGACGTGAGTCTGAATGAACTCCAGGAGTTGGTGATGGACAGGGAGGCTTGGCGTGCTGGGATTCATGGGGTCGCAAAGAGTTGGACACGACTGAGCAACTGAACTGAACTGAATACGTTCATTGACATATAATGTGATTTAAATAGTACCATGTTCTCATGTCCTTATAGAACTGTGTGCTCTTTTCAATTTCAAAATAAGTACCCAAGATTAACATTTATGGGACTAGAAACTTTAGAAATTACACTTGTAGGATTATACTTTATAATTTATTGACTCTAAATCAAAGCACCTAAATTTATTTACTATAAATAAAACACACATGGTAAATATCTTAAAAATAGAATTTCAATGCAATTTTTGACAAAGGAATATTAGAATTAATTTGAATTATGAACTGTGGTGTTGGAAAAACTTTTGAGAATCCCTTGGACTGCAAGGAGATCCAACCACTCCATCCTAAGGGGAATCGGTCCTGGGGGTTCACTGGAAGGACTGATGTTGAAGCTGAAACTCTAATACTTTGGCCACCTGATGCAAAGAACTGACTCATTGGAAAAGACCCTGATGCTGGGAAAGATTGAATGCGGGAGGAGAAGGGGATGACAGAGGATGAGATGGTTGGATGGCATCACTGAGTCAATGGACATGAGTTTGAGTCAACTCTGGGAGTTGGTGATGGACAGGGAGGCCTGTCGTGCTGCAGTCCACAGGGTCGCAAAGAGTTGAACACGACTGAGCGACTGAACTGAACTGAACTGATGTACTCAGTATGATAATCTCTAGGTCCATACGTGTTGCTGCAGATGGCATTATTCTCTTTAATGGCCGAGTAATAATTCCATTGTATATATGGACCACATATTTTTCATCTATTCATCCATTGTTGGACATTTAGGTTGCTTCCAAGCCTTGGCTATTGTAAACAGCACTGCAGTGAACATTGGGGTTTATGTATCATTTTGGACCATGCTTTTCTCTGAATCTATCCTCGGGAATATATGCACCGACTTGATGGACATTGTTTGATCAAGCTCTGGGAGTTAGTGATGGACAGGGAAGCCTGGCATGCTGCAGCATAGGGTTGCAAAGAGTCAGACATGACTGAGCAACTGAACTGAACTTATGAATATTCCATTTTGACTATTCTGACATTTACTATAACATATCATGCTTGTAAAAATTATTTGGATTATTTTCAATTTCTTAAGGTATTGAAGATTTAGACATGATTTGTGTTAGCATGGAATTTTTCCGTGTGTACTGGAAAAAGAAATGACCTTTCACAGCTCCTTTAATCTCGCTCAGCCTCAATTATTGGTCTGTGAAATGAGTAAAGTTATACTGAGCTACTTAGCTCACAAGGTATATAAAAGTTAAGTAAATTGATGTATATATAAGAAAGTCATATAAAAGCACAATATTTATACAGGTATCATTAATGTGATCTTGGCTGCCATAATGTTTGTAAACAGCTGAGTAGTATACAGTTTACTTGGGTATTCTCTAAACCAAGATATTTTGAGCTCAATCTCTCCATTACCAGAACAGACAATATATTGTATGTCAACCAATGAAATCTTAAAATATTTTTATAGATATGTAACTCAGTAGTGAAAATTAGGGGGAAAAAATGGACAAAAATGAGGGGAAGGAGTTGTCTGCAATGGGAGAGTGAATGGCACAGAGGTGAATCCAGAAGCAAGAGCTTCAAATGAAAGTGTGTCTTTTACCAGAAGTGTTCCCAGTATAAGTGTATAATAATCCTGAAAGTGACTGCATTTTATGAACCAAAGCAGATAATTGAAACAGGTGTCTGGCATTAGGAGAGATCAAAATAGTTTCTCTTCTTTCTGCTATCAAGATGAGGAAGATGTAGTAGAAATGCATATTGATTCCAAGGAGACCACCATGCCAGCTCTATGTAGCACACGGAATTGTGCAAGACATCCCAAATGATTAAGAATGAAAGACAGTCAAAACAAGGGAGCATGATACACAATAAAATAACTTTGTTTTGCTCTTGAATGTCTATTATCTTTCAAAGATATTGAGGCCAGTGATTATGTTTTCATCTGCTAATGATCACTAAAATAGTGTGTATTTTTAGCTGAGACTTAGTATAAAAATTTTTTGATTGGCTAAACATGAAATCAATGCAGTGTATATGAAAGATAGCTGTGTGCGTATTTTCTCTGTCAGATTATGGAGGTGAGAGTCTGGAGACATAGTTTAAAATGGGATAAAAAATGAGTTGACTTATGGTCAGAAGTGAAAATTCTTTATTTAAAAAAAAACTTATGGAGTTTTCGAAGGTTACTGAAAACTCCACATATTGAGGCAGTATATCACTATCTTCTAATAGATCTATAATAAAAAGCATTGCAATAAGTTCAAATTCATTGCTGGTGTCAGTTTAGCCAAACATTAATACTAAACATAAGATATGAGAAATAATATTGGATAATATTTTCCCAGGACATTAATTTCATTCTATTTACATGATTTTTTTTTTTTAAACCAAGGACTCTAGAGTGTATTTAACTACAGTTCTTTTTTTCTCCTAATCCAGTTTTGAAGCCATAACTAGGAGTCAGTCAATTCTCCTTCTTGAACAGCTGGTTAAGTCCATGTTCCCTTATCAGCCTTTCATACTGGGGTCACTATGCACCTGCCCTAATTGCTAAGAGCAGGTTTCAGAAAATAAGAGACAGAGAGAATGAGTGTGAGCTCATGTCAGTATTCCCCAGAGTTTGCAAAATTATTCAGATATATAGGGAGCCCTGGAAACCTAGCTAACCCCATCCTTCTTTTTTTTTTTAATATGATGAAGTCACTAATTTTTTATTGAATTCTAGTTCATTTACAACGTTGTCTTAGTTTCAAGTGTAAAGCCAAGTCATTCAGTTTATATTCAGTTTATATATATATATATATATATATATATATATATATATATTTGGTTTATATACATTTTTTTCAGACTGTTTTCCATTATCAGTTATTATAAGATACTGAGTGTAATTCTGTGTGCTATACAGTAGGTCTTGTTGTTTACCTATTTTATATATTGTGATATGTGTGTGTTAATTGCAAACTCCTAGTTCATCTCTTTCTTCCACCTCGCTATCCCCTGTGGTAACCGGAAGTCCCCTTTGTATCTGTAAGTTTTTCTCGATAGCTCCAAATTGCTGTTACTCAGTTCTCAGGTGCAAGTGGCTTTTTGGCCCTATTTGGCAGCCTTCCAGTGTTTGGGGCTGTGTAACAAACAGTTCACCCTTTGACCTATCTTAATGTCATTTTGTTGTGTTCACTGTCAAAAGAATCTTTATATACTGTAAAACAGATAGGTGGATGCAAAATTGATGAAACATGCAAAATGTCTTTAAGCATCTCTTCATCCCCATGGGAACCAAATTATACAGACTCTGATAATGATGAATAGCTATCCTATTAAACACTATTATATGCAAGGACTGTTACATGGATCATTTTTATTTCTTAAAATAAACTTGAAGTTCTGACACTATTAACATTCTATTTTATAGGCCAATTAAAAGCCCTTAACAATTTTTAATTGTTAAGAGATGTGGGGGAGAGAGAGAGAGACTGAAAGAGTGGCTAAGCAAGCCACCTAAACACTGACAAAGACATCTGAAAATTAGCTGGGGAGATTTTGGAAGAAACTGATGATGGAGTAGATGCTTCTATGCAATTACCAAGACCCATTTTATTTTCCTTCTGGACACACAGCTGCCTAAATTTTGCAACTGCCATGCAATTAAGTATTGTCTTGCACAGAAGTCTAATAAAGTTATGGCCATAAACTTCTATATTTGGGCTATAGAAACCACTGAGGAATAAATCTCTATACTTTTTTTTTCATTATTGACTTCATGTATGGAAATGACACTCAGAGTGACCTTCGGACCCAAAAGTTAGAGAAAAAACATATAAGGAATCTGCATTTCTTTCTCAGTATTGCAGAGGAGCTACCAACAAGGAGGAATACCTGTTTTTTACTGATAAGAGTGATAAACAAATTGTATTAAATTAGCCTATCAAGTTCAATGAGTTTATTAACTATGTCAACTAGCTTATAAGCTGAAACTTATTAAGATAAGTGATTTCCAATAGTTTGGCTTTGTGATGAGAGATTGTGGTTGGGCTATGATTTTGTAGGAAGTACTAGAAGAGTTAGGCCTTTGACATTTGGGCAATGGTAATGGCTTTAGTTTTGGGCTTGTGGAGATTGAAAATGTGTGCAATATCTCAGTAGAGGTCCTGGAAGGCAATTGGATGTATGCTGCTGGTGGAGAAAATGTAAGAATTCTGCAAAGGAGAATTTGAGTATCAGCAATTCCAAGTCCATATTTCAGAGTGACATAGAAAAGAAAATGACCTAAAAGGATTAATATGAGATAGAAGTAAAAAAAAAAAAAAAAAAAAAAAGGAAAAAGAAGCTATCTGAGGTAACATCAAGAGCAATAGCAATAAACTATTTAGTTAATTTACTTTAAAAGTAGCCTTTACCTTGATTCTGTTTGCTGCTGCTGCTGCTGCTAAGTCGCTTCAGTCGTGTCCGACTCTGTGCGACCCCATAGACGGCAGCCCACCAGGCCCCGCCGTCCCTGGGATTCTCCAGGCAAGAACACTGGAGTGGCAAGAACTCCTCCAATGCATGAAAATGAAAAGTGAAAGTGAAGTCGTTTAAGCAACAACAAAATAAAAAATGGTGTGAACTTAGAGGTGCAAGGAGTGAAGTTAAATGTAGTAGAAATAGAGCAGTGGGATTTTTATTGTAATAAAATAATTCTTTCCATTATGTAAGAGATAACCATATTGGGTAAAAGTAATGGTGAGAATTGTCCACATTTAAATTTTAAATAGTGATCATGGAAGATTGTATTCTAGTTAGAGATTAGTAGGTTTGAAAATACATATAATTCTAGCAATTGGCTCATCTGCTATGAAACAAAGCTAAATGGCACATTTATATCCTGTCCATATAAATGCTTATTCAACCCAAATGGAAGCCATTCTTTTTTAAATGTATTATCCTAGGCTTATTCTCATATAAAATGTGTTTTTATTTTTATTTTTTTAGGTCAATAAAGTTTTTTTAGAAAAAGGTTATTTTATCCTGGGTTATAGTTGATTGACAATATTGTGTTAGTTTCACATGTACAGCAAAGTGATTCCTCTGTGCGTATATGTGTATCTGTTCTTTTTCAAAGTCTTTTCTCGTTTAGGTTATTACAGAATGTTGAGTTCCATGTGCTGTAGAGTAGGTCCTTGTGAGTTACCTGTTTTAAATATGTACTGTGCGGGTTTTTCTGGTGGCTCAGAGGGTAAAGAATCTGTCTGCAGTGTGGGAGACCTGGGTTCAGTCCCTGTGTTGGAAAGATTCCTCTGGATTAGAGCATGGCAACCCACTCCAGTATTCTTGCCTGGATAATCCCCATGCACAGAGGAGCCTGGCAGGCTGCAGTCCCTGGGTCACAAAGAGTCAGACATGGCTAAGCATGCATGTGTATACATCAGTCCCAAACTTCTAATTTATCCTTCCTCCAAACCTCGGTAACCATAAGTTTGTTTTCTAATTCTGTGAGTTTATTTCTATCTTGTAAATAAATTCATTTGTATCATTTCTTAAAATTCCACATATGAGCATTATCATATGATATTTATCTTTGTCTGACTTGTACTTTCAACTTTCACCTTCTGTGATAATCTCTAAATCCATCCAAATAGCATTATTTCATTTGTTTTTATGGCTTAGTAATATCCCATTGCATATGTGGTATGTGTGTGTGTGTGTGCATGTATTATTTTGAATTATACTTTTTTCTGAGTATATGCCCAGGAGTGGGATAGCTAGATCATGTGGTAGCTCTATTTTCAGTTTTTTAAGGAATCTCCATACTGTTTTCCATAGTGACTCTACCAATTTACATTCCTCCACATTCTCTCCAGCATTTATTATTTATAGAATTTTGATGATGGCCATTCTGACTGGTGTGAGATGATACCTTACTATTGTGATTTGCATTTCACTGATAATTAACAATCTTGAGTATTTTTTCATGTGCCTCTTGGCTATCTGTATGTCTCCTTTGAAGACATCTATTTAGGTCTTCTGCCTATTTTTTGATTGAGTTCTGTTTTCTTGATATTGAGTGGCTATATGAGCTGTTTTATATTTTGAAAATTAACCCCTGTTATGTGTTTTGGAGATTAATCTTTTTAAATTATATAAGACAAAACAGATTCAAGCAAAGTAACTCATAAAAATTTCATGGCAAATTCATTAGAGGATCATATCTCTATTTTTTAAAAATATTATAAAATTGCCAATATGCTACCCTTCATTTTGACACATAAAATTGAAAGTGACCTTAGGAAAATAATGAATGGCAAATGTGATTCTTAAATGTTAATGAGTCAAGCAATGCTTTATATTTGACTAACAATCCAATTTCTAAAGCATCTATAACAAGAATTTATTGTAATGCTACAATCAACAAAAGGGAAAGCTTTGTGATTTACTACATGTTTATTGTATCAGTCATTCATCTATGCTATTAACAATCAAGAGATACTCTTCTTCTCTTAGTTTAAATGCCAGAGAACATATATTCCTACACAGTTCCTCAAACCTGGTGCTGCTGCTAAGTCACTTCAGTCATGACCGACTCTGTGCGACCCCATAGACAGCAGCCCACTAGGCTCCTCCATCCCTGGGATTCTCCAGACAAGAACACTGGAGTGGGTTGCCATTTCCTTCTCCACTTCACACCTAGTATGAGTTTACCAAATATTTGTTAAATAAATTAATATATGATAAAGTATAAAAGAACTATTATGTTTTTGTACACTGTAATCCAGTTCTTATTTACCTTCTGAATTTATTCTTATTAATACTATTTATCCCCAGAGTTCTTTATAATCTATAGCAGGTATTAGTACTTTTCTAGGTTCTATAACAAAAGATAGCTGAAGAACATCTCTTAGCTTACTTTGATTACTAAATGTGTTTTGTTAGCCAAAGACAATTAAATTCAGGGTAGCTCTTCTGGTAGGAATTTTTTAAAATGACACAATGACATAGAGTATTAAGCATAACATTGAAAGCATAAAAATTGAAACTCTCTTTCAAAAGGAAAGAGTAAAGAGATGATGAAAACAAATATGATATCCTTTTCAAAGAGTTACACTTTGAAAAGGAGAGCAAAAGAGAAATTTTAAACATCGTGGCTTTTTGGTATCACTTCTTCACTGGTAAAAATATAATTCAAAATCGTTACGTGCTGAAACCTGCAAACCATAAAATTTGGGGTAGTTTTATTTTCAAATACCTGGGGCAGACATGGGGTTTGGCAAGCAACTGATAATTCTTTATGGAGTTTTTATTCTGGTTGCTAAACAAGACACAGGGAAGATGAAACAAAGAAGTTGACAATAATACACATCCTTTGAGAATAACACACATTCCTATTTCAAATTCTGTGTAATCAACATTTAAAGTGGCAGAATACACATCTGGGTCTCACTATTAGGCATTTTTCCCAGCATAGAATTGTTCATAGTGTTTGATTCATTTATAACATTTAAGAATAAATGTCTGATTGCAATAGAACTTAAACATCAACATGTTAGTTTACATCTCAAATGGAAGGCAGAGAGTAAAAATATTTTCCTCAAAAATCAAGGCATTTTTTTTCTCCCCATTCTCTGTTCATGTTCTGCTGTGGCACTTCTAAGTTTTATAATTGTATAAGATCCCCAATAGCAGAAGTTTTTAAGTGACTTGATTTTCTAAAACTTGTTTCAATATGGTGTGTGACTCAGCATGTGTTTATTTACATGCTACAAAAAATATCCCAAATTTCATTTTTGTCGACAATCAGCCACTTTTAAAAATCAGAGTATAGTTGATTTTACAATGTTGTGTTAGTTTCTGCTATACATCAAATTGAATCAGTTAAACATATACATGTCATATTTGTCATTAAGTATTGAGTAGAGCTCCCTGTGCTATACAGTAGGTTCTAATTAGTTATCTATTTTGTATATAGCAGTGTGTATGTATCAATCTCAGTCTCCCAATTTTTCCCTCCCCATTTTCTTCCTTGATAACCATAAGTTTGATTTCTACATATATGACTGTTTTGTAAATAAGTTCCTTTGTACCGATTTTTTTTAGATTCTACTTATAAACAATATCAGATGATATTTGTCTTTATCTTTTGACTTACTTCACTCAGTGTGAGTATCTGTAGGTTCATCCATGTCACTACAAATGGCATTATTTTTTCATTTTTATAGCTGAGTAATGGCACCCCACTCCAGTACTCCTGCCTGGAGAATCTCATGGATGGAGAAGCCTGGTGGGCTGCAGTCCATGGGGCTGCTGAGGGTCAGACACGACTGAACGACTTCACTTTCACTTTTCACTTTCCTGCATTGGAGAAGGAAATGGCAACCCACTCCAGTTTTCTTGCTTGGAGAATCCCAGGGACGGGGGAGCCTGGTGGGCTGCCATCTATGGGGTTGCACAGAGTCGGACAGGACTGAAGTGACTTACCAGCTTAGCAGCAATAATCAGCCACTTTTGACTGTTTTTAATGCCCATCACCAAGTATCATACAAGTTACTGTACTTCATGGAAAAGCCTTATTTTGGAGTTGTATCTTAAAAAAAAAAAAAACTTCATAGAAAATAAATCATCATTAACTAAACTTTGTTATTCTGATCTTCAAACAAAAATTGATTCAAAACATCACAGACAGTGACAGTTTCAAAAAAAAATGTCATACTACTTGAGATATATGGCCTAGCAAAGAGAAACTTATGAATGAAAAAATTTCTTGTTCAAAGAATTTCATTTCCTAAACATGAAAGACCCTCTAATTTTCTCCAAATGAATGCCAGCTCTAGTATATTTTATGACTACCTTTATTGATGTTAGTTAGAGCCTGAAATACAATGAAATGACCCTAATATAGGATCTCTCAAAACATTTACTGGACTCTCCAGGAAGCTGTGTCAGCCTAGAATTGGAAGTATTCCAAAACCATTACTTAGTAACTCTTTAGGGAGTTGTATTTAAAAGAATTTCATCTGAATAAGTAAACGCATCTCATTTTTAATGATGATGTAAAATAGCATTCTTCCATTTCAGTGTTTTCCCTTCTTGAACTGATCTCAGTCCTTCTCTGAAGATGGATTGGGTTCTAGCAACTTCTCTGAACACCTGGGAGGAGTAAGCCCTGGCTCCTTGCCATTGTTACAGAAGCATTTGTCTCCTGTAAACCTAATTAATGAGTCCTTATCCAGAGATCCCAATGTGATAGAAGGTGTTAAATGACTGTGGACCACCCCTTGTGAAATCATGTCTACAGTAATCATCATGGGGCATGGTATGCAAGAAAAAAATTGTTTCAAAAAGAAGCTGTCATCCTGAATTAACATAATGTAAAATGGCAGAGCACAGATGGTTCCGTGGTTTTTTTTTTTTTTTTAACAATTAAACCTAAGAACGTAATACAGGGTCTTGGTGTTCATGTTGTGCCAGTGACTTCAACTCAATGGGGAAAGAGTGCTTGGAAATCATGTTCAGAATAAAAAGTACCCATCAGTCTACTTTTTGTGCCTATGAAGAACTCTTCACAATTTGATTATGGATCCATCTACTACTGCAACCAGGAACAGGTAGTTCCGCATGTACCCCAGAATTGACATAGGGCTTCTTGTTCCCATTTTTAACTTACTTTCATTTCTTCTGTTGGCTCCAAAACCACACCTAAAAGAATGAAAAGAACACTTATTTTCAATGGAAGGCAAGAGAAGGAATGTTTAGAAGAGAATTATTCCTCAGTCTGTTAGCTGGACTTAGACTGCATTTAGAGTGAATACATTAAAGGGTACCAAACAGTGGCACTTGCCAATTTCTGTGTATTAAATTTTTTTCTATAAAGTCTATCCATATGAGCTTGAATTGAACCATCATAAACATCTCCAGCAGTCCTATCTCCAGGGAAAAAAAAAAAGACTACTACCAGCTGTTTCATATACACAATCACTTGTTCAATCTCAGAGTTCCTGTGTTTTTTCTTTCTTGTCATTGGATTCTACTGTGATTCCAACCCCCAGAGGTGCTTTGACTTCAGCCACTTTGTTTTAAATTTGCTGACCTTCACACCTTTCCAACATACAACCAACAAAAGTTGAGGGATATCCTCCTGCAGCCATGAAGTTACACCCCCTCAGAACTCCAGCCCTGGGAAGCATATCTGATGAAAAATCCCAGCTACTGTGGTTGAAATCCACCACCAAGTTCACACAGAAGGCACCCTTACTCCAGGCTTTGTTCAACAACAATTGAGACCGGCAAGGATACTGAATCAGCTCTACTTCTGTGTGTTATAGGACTCCATTGAAGACAATATGCTTCCATGAAGACAGCAGGTGGTGTCTGAGATTTGCACATAGTCTCTATACAACATCAATAAAAGACCAAAATTAAATATTGTGCTTTTCTTCAGGTTCTGTTAAGCAACTCAAGGGGATTAAATAGTTAATTTTATTCAAATGATGTGATAAATCACTTTTTTCCAAGAGAGACCTGCCTGATTCTGGTTTAGAGTTATTTATATTCATGTATTCAGCACCTAAGGTGGCTCAGATGGTAAAGAATCTTCCTACAATGTAGGAGACCTGGGTTCTGTCCCTGGGTTGGAAAGATCCCCTGGAGAAAGGAATGGTAACCCACTCTCGTATTCTTGCCTGGAGAATCCCATGGACAGAGGGACCTAGTAGGTTACAGTCCATTGGGTCACAAGGAGTTGGACACAACTGAGCAACCAACACTTTACTTATTCAGTACCTATTATTTTCCTAAGGAAAGATCAGTGTCCAAAAATTTTTTTTGTTTATAAATACTTATTGAATTAACTGATATGAATTTTTTTTATCATCTACTTACAGTGGAAAATGACCATCAGTGTTACATATATCAGATCACATTTTATGCAGAAAACCAGGTAGGCAGGGTTTCACTGTTACAGAAAATGTATAAGGGAAAAGATGCAAATAAACAATTCATAGAAGAAATAATATTAAGTAAGCACATAGAAAGCTCCCAGTTTCGGTAATAATGTAAGGAATATAAATAAAAGATACATCTGAGATATTTATCACCTATCACTTTGTCATTGTTCAGTACCTCAGTCTTTTCTGACTCTTTGGGACCCCATGGACTGCAGAATACCAAGCTTCCCTGTCTTTGACTCTCCTGGAGTTGGCTCAAACTCATGTCCCTTGAATTGATGATGCCATTGAACCATCTCATCCTCTGTGCTCCCTTCCTCCTGTCTTCAATCTTTCCCAGCATCAGTGTCTTTTCCAGTGAATTGGCTCTTCACATCAGGTGGCTAAAGTTTTGGAGCTTCAGCATTAGTCTTTCCAATGAATGTTCAGGATTTATTTCCTTTAGGATTGACTGGTTTGATCTCCTTGCTGTCCAAGGGACTCTTCAGAGTCTTCTCCAGGATAACATTTCAAAAGCATCAATTCTTTGGTGGTCAGCCTTCTTTATGGCCCAACTCTCACATCCATATATGACTACTGGAAAAACCATCACTTTGGCTATATGGGCCTCTGTCAGCAAAGTAATGTCTCTGCTCTTTAATGTACTGTCTAGGTTGGTCATAGCATTTCTTCCAAGGAGCAAGTGTCTTTTAATTTCATGGCTGCAGTCACAGTCTACACTGATTTTGGAGCCCAAGAAAATAAAGTCCGCCACTGTTTCCACTGTTTTCCCATCTATTTGCCACGAAGTGATGGGACCTGATCCTACAATCTTAGTTTTTTGAATGTTGAGTTTTAAGCCAGCTTGTTCACTCTCCTCTTTCACTTTAATCAAGAGGCTCTTTAGTTCCTCTTTGCTTCCTGCCATTAGGATGGCGTCATCTGCACATCTGAGGTTATTGATATTTTTCCTGGCAATCCTGGTTCCATCTGTGTTTCATCCAGCTCAGCATTTCACATGATGTACTCTGCATGTAAGTTAAATAAGCAGGGTGACAATGTACAGCCTTGACGTACTCCTTTCCCAATTTGGAACCAGTACATTGTTCCATGTCCAGTTCTAACTGTTGCTTCTTGACCTGCATGCAAGTTCTCAGGAAATGGTTAAGGTGGTCTGGTATTCCCTTCTCTTTAAAAATTTTCCACAGTTTGTTGTGATCCACACTGTCAAAGGCTTTAGCGTAATCAATGAAGCTGTAGATGTTTTTCTGTAATTACTTTGCTTTCTCTATGATTCAGTGGATGTTGGCAATTTGATCTTTGGTTCCTTTGCCTTTTCTAAATCCAGCATGTACATCTGGAATTTCTTGGATCACATATTGTTAAAGCTTAGCTTGAAGAATTTTGTGCATTACCTAGCTAGCATGTGAAATAAGCATAATTGTGTGGTATTTTGAACATTCTTTGACATTATTTGCAAAAATGAAAAAAGATCAATGCATGGTGGCTAGGAAGACATAGAGAAGTAGTCTATTTTATAGATTTCTGAAGTCATACAACCTCTTTTATGAGGGTTATTTGACAATATAAAAATTTCAACCATGCTTTCCTTTATATACAGAGTAATTCTTAAAATAAAAATACTCATGATGTAAATTGTACTGGTAATAATTAGATGATTTGTTTACCAGCCAGAAAATTGAACCCAATGTAACTTATCAAAAAATTAATAAAATATCCATGTAACTTATGAAGAAAACATACACATCTTCTAAATTTAAAAAAAATGTTTATTTGTGTGTACTTGTTTGCATGTATGTTATGTTTACTCTTTGTTTTTTAAAAGATCCTGGGAACCATTATTTATAGCATCATCTTACTTTGTTTTCAAATAATAATATGCATATTTGTGTGACAGTAAAAAAGTTAGGAAAGATATGAATCATATTATTAACAGTGATTTACTTTAGGCAGGGAAGATTATGGGGGGTTTTCATCTTGTATTTTATAAGATTCTGTACTATTGGAATGTTTTGGTAATAAGCATAATACTTTCATAATCAGGAGAGTAAAACCATTAATTCTAAATTCATTATAATTATGTAGCATTATACTTTTGCAATATAATTTTATATACACTTATACTTTTGTAATTATCCTTTTATAATTATGATTATACTTATATAATTATACTTATGTTTATAGTTTTGGTTTCATTTTGAGAACTAATTCCCTTTTTTCTATTTTAATAATTTGGGGCTCTGTTATTAGGCAGAAAATATGCTTGAGTAATTGAAGTTCATAAAAATGATAACACACAATCCAATCATGTCATGCTGGGCTGATATATATATATATATATATATATATATTGCTAATATTGTATGTGTGTGCATACACACATGTATATGTGTATGATTCAAATATTTTCAATTATTTGATTTTGTTCCAAATAGGTATGGTGTCCCATGGACACAAAAATATTCTACAAAATGCTGCTGCATGCTTTTATGCTCTTTGTAAGTGATGTCATGATGAAATAACAATTTACTACCTATCTTTCTAGAGTTCAGCCAACCTATGTGCATAGATTTATCGAGTCAAGGAATCTATTGAAATAGTCATTCCTGGGGGTCTGTTTTCAATCTCCGCTTCCCTTTTAATGACTAAGATAATTTCATTGCCACCTTTGTTTCCAATTCTACCTCAGAAGACCTCAAGGGTCCTATTGATAATCACACGATCTGAAGGCAGAGATAAATGACCCATTGTGTTTTATTGAGGAGTTCTAATGCAGGAACTGACAGGCTGTGTGAATTACTGAGCTATTAGATCATTTCACAGAGAAAGTGTTGTACTCTTTTGTGTATCTACTTTCCCGCTCTACAAAAATGATGATTCATACATAATTGAAGGGATGTCATTTCAACACTATGGCTAGAATTTTGAAAATCTCAAACAGCTTGTATTTTTTTCATTAGACTATAATTCTTTCTTTAAAAGAAAAATTATGAGTGTGGAGGAGGGATGAGTATTTTGGCTTTTCCTCTCACAAATGTTCTTGAACAGAACTGCTCTCTACTTCCCATACCAGATGGAGGAGTAGAAACATACTGAAGTTTTTGGCAAAGAGGGGAGAAGAACAGTGTAAATCATTCCAAAGTGGTACATCAGGGGAATCCCTGGGGAATTAGCCAAGACCATGTTGTAGGAGAAAAGGGAACTAGTTATATTTATAACTTGTTCTTATTTTGCAGATTATTTAAAAGGCAGATATTCAAAGACAAAAGGAAATGTGAATCTGGTTATTCTTATGAGGAACTACAAACTGAGCTATGTCCTTTAAAAATGATGAAACCTAAAGCAAAACATATATGCATGTGAAAATCCCTGTGTAAAAATCGGACTCACTATTGTCAATACTTCTTACCAGTACACCAATATAGTATATTTCTCTTCACAGGGAAGTGGCTTGCTATGTATAGTATGATGGAGAAAATATGTTTGCCTTACTTTATTTTCAAATTGACCTGTTTTTAAAAGAATTATATATATATATATATATATATATATATATATGAAGTCACTCAGTCGTGTCCGACTCTTTGCGACTCTGTGGACTGTAGCCCACCAGGCTCCTCAGTCCACGGGATTCTCCAGGCAAGAATACTGGAGTGGGTTGCCATTTCCTTCTCCAGGGGATCTTCCTGACCCAGGGATCGAACCCCGGTCTCCCGCATCTCGGGCAGACGCTCTAACCTCTGAGCCACGAGGGAAACCATAAAGATATATATATATATATATATATATATATATATTAATCGGGGTATAGTTACCTTAGAATATTGTGTTAGTTTCTGTTGTACAACAAAGTGAATCAGCCTTATGTGTCCATATATCCCCTCTCTTTTAAAGCCCCTTCCCCAACCATCTAGGTTACCCCAGAGCGCTGAGCTGAGCTCCCTGTGCTGTATAGACGGTTCCCACTAGCTATCTGTTTTACACATGATAATACATACTTTTTAGTCCCAATCTCCCAATTCATCCCACCCACCCTTTCCCCCCACCATCTCCACATGTCTGTTCTCTATGTCTACGTCTTGAGTCCTGCCCTAAGAATAGGTTCATCTGTAACATTTTTCTAGATTCCACATATATGTGTTAATATATGATATTTGTTTTTCCTCTTTCTGACTAATTTCATTTTGCATGACAGACTGAGTCCATACACATGTCTACAAATGACCCAGTTTCATTCCTTTTTATGGCTGAATAATGTGTGTGTGTGTGTGTGTACCACGTCTTCTTTATCCATTTGTCAGTGGATGTTGAGGTTGTTTCCATGTCTTGCCTATTGTAAACAGTGCTGCAATGAACATCGGGGTGCATGTGTCTTTTTGAATGATGGTTTTCTCTGGATATACACCCAGGTGTGAGATTGTTGGCAGCTCTGTTTTTAGTTTTTTAAGGAACCTCCATACTGTCCTCCATAGTGACTATCAATTTACATTCCCACCAACAGTACTAGAGCATTTCCTCTTTGCCACACCCTCTCCAGCATTTACTGTTTGTAGATTTTTAAATAATGGCCATTCTGACGGGTGTCAGCTGATACCTTATTGTCGGTTTGCCTTTCTCTGATGATTGGTGATGTTGATATCTTCACATGTGCCTTTTGGCCATCTCTATGTCTTCTTTGGAGAAATGTCTATTTAGGTCTTCTGCCCAATTTTTGATTGGGTTGTTTGTGTTTTTGTTATTGAGCTGTTTGTATGTTATGGAGATTAATCCCTTGCCAGTTGCTTTCTTTGCAGATTTTTTTTTTTTTCCCCATTCTGAGGATGGTCTTTTCATCCCATTTATGGTTTTATTTGCCGTGCAAAAGTTTTTAAGTTTAATTAGGTCCCATTTGTTTATTTTTGTTTAATAATATAATTTTTAATCACTGGGTAATAAGGTATTGCCAGATAACTGTGCATACTGTATCATGAGAGATGATAATACATACAGCCTCTGTATCAGTTAATGTAGCAGTAAGTACCCTGAGAAAATAATGAGCATTAAAAGAGGAAAAAGAAACTTGCTAGGATAATTGTCAGAATTTTAAATTGAGAATAAGCTACCTGAAGTTCAAAAAAGCTAAAAAATATACCTAATTCACTATACCTAGTTAATAATTAATACATCTGAGACTTAAGTCTATATCTGTTTGAGTCTAATGTCTATGTGTTTTGGAATCATGATACCTTGCCTTTCCCATGGAACTGTTAAAATTCACTTTTTATGTAATGTTGCAAAAATGATTTCATGAGAGAGAAATTTCATTATCTCATATCATTTCATATTTTGAGACATTTTAAAATTAGTTTCTCTAATGTTACTTTAAGATATTTATTTATCTCTCTTCTACTTTGAGCCAAAATGTGTTTAAATTAACATGAAATATCAGAATGACAAAAACTAAAATGACAATTCTGACTTAAGTTAATGTTACTCTCTTATGTTTTATAAAGTTTGTCTTAGGTAACAGAGAAGTTAGAGGTGCATTTATAGACCAATGTATTAATGACTGGTGGACTCTCTGTTTTAAATGAAGAATATACCAAATTTAAAATAGTCACTGAAATAAACTGAACAAGAAGAAACATTTCCCAATCTACATAAGAGATACTGATTTTTACACTCAATTTACTCATCCTTTGTTTATTTAATGGAATTCTACATTCTCCCTCATAATTTTGGGGAGGTCCTTTTCTATCATTTAGATTTCTCTGCTAATTTTTCTGTGAATCTTGAGCATATTTTTCTTTACATCACAAGCATAGTTATAATAGAGACTTTAAAGTCTTTGTAAATTCAAAAATCTTGTATCTTAGCATTCATTTCCAGTGAAGGTCAACTTGTGTGCTGTCTCCCAGACATTATGAATATATGTTGTAAAAATTCTGTGTTCTATTACATTCCTCTGAAGAGTGCTGAATTTTGTTATTCTTATAGCCATCAGTTAATTTGGTTGGAATATAATTGCAAACTCTCTTTTGAATGGTAGATCTTGCCTTGGGCTTCTTGAAGTCTGGAGTCAGCCAGGAGTTTGAGGGTAGTTTACAGAGTTCAAGGCTCCTATCTGTGACTCGACCTCTTTTGGAAATTTTCCCTTATTTTCCAACAGTTGTGATTGCCTGAAACCCGAAGGATTACTGGCTTTTATCAGTGATTGAGCTACCCTCTATGGCATACGATAAAAACTCTCACACCAAAAGTTGTAAAATCAAGAAATTGCTGTATACCTTCCCCTCATCCAAAGGTTGATTTCCCTCCTGAATCGCTTTGCTTTTGGTTACCTTCTAGTGCCTTTGATAGTTTTGTTTAGGTTTGGTTTTTTGCTTATCTAGGGATATATTTCTGTAATTTTAATCATATTAATTTTATCAGTTCTGTAATTCATTAGCATACTTATTGGGTTGCAAGTAACAGATACAACCTATTCTATCTTAAATCAGAGAGGTCAAGAGCTCACACTACTGAAATATCCAAGGTTGATTTCCAGAATAGCTGGATTAAGATTCTCAGTATCACCAGGAATGTATTTTTCTTATATATATTACATCTTATTTCTGATCCCTCTTCATACGGTTTGTCCTGAAGGATTCTCTCCCCATACAGTTTTTAAAACTCCAGACCTAAATGCTATCAGCTTAAGGACCTCAGCAGAAAGACATCTTTCCCACTGGTTCGAGGAAAAGTCTTAGAACCAACTTGCATTTTTTTGGCTGGTTGATCCATCCCAAACTAATCCCTATGACTGCAGTGGACCAAACACAGATCATGTGTTTTTCCCCTGGAATGCCTGTGAGTCCAGTCCCATCTGAGCTTCCCTGGTGACTCGGATGGTGAAGAATCTGCCTGCAATGTGGGAGACCTGGGTTTGATCCCTGGGTCGGGAAGATCCCTTGGAGAAGGGAATGGCTACTTACTCCAGTGTTCTTGCTTGGAGAATTCTGTGGACAGAGGAGCCTGGCAGGGGCTACATTTCAAGGGGTCACAAAGAGTTGGACATGACTGAGTGACTAACACTTTCGCTTTCAGTCCCATCTAATCCACATAACCTAAGAGTAAGGAGAGCAATTCCCTAAGGAAAATCAGGTGATAATACTTAATGAAAGAGAGCATAGTAGATAAGTCAAACAACAGAATCTCTCTGTTGGCACAGACAGGAAAAGAAAAACATGTCAAGCTGAGAGAAGGGTAATAACCAGTAACAGATGGTGACCAAAGTAGGCTCTTGTTAATTGACAGCTTTCTCCTTAGTCCTCTTGAGAGCCAAGTCTGAGTCCCCTCTTAAGCACAGTGCCTTTCTTTGACTCTTTTCATTAGAGTTCTGATCTCCCTTCCCTTTGCCACAGAAACAGGGATTTAGTTCAGTTTCATTTTACCAACAGTAAACAAACTATTTTCCCTATGCTGCCCCAGAGCAGCTCCGGACATATGTCCAACAAAAACGTCTCCTTTTCTAGAGGACTTGGAATAAACACAACAACTTTTACTGGCAACAGTGACCATAATCTACTGAGAAAAGGAAACAGAATCTCCATGTCAAAAAAAAAAAAAAAAGATCAATAAATGCAACATTTTATAAATAGAATAGTTAAAAAGACTAGTTTTTTTTGGGTTACAGATAATTTTTGTTCTTTGTGTGATTCATGCTGCTGCTAAGTCACTTCAGTCGTGTCCGACTCTGTGTGACCCCATAGATGGCAGCCCACCAGGCTCCCTTGTCCCTGGGATTCTCCAGGCAAAAACACTGGAGTGGGTTGCCATTTCTTTCTCCGATGCATGCAAGTGAAAAGTGAAAGTGAAGTGACTGCAGCCTACCAGGCTCCTCTGTCCATGTAGTTTTCCAGGCAAGAGTACTGGAGTGGGGTGCCATTGCCTTCTCCATGTGTGATTCATACAGATACATTAAAAGAATGTACAATTTTACTGCTAGTACTACTGCTAAGTCACTTCAGTCGTGTCCGACTCTGTGTGACCCCACAGACGGCAGCCCACCAGGCTCCCCCATCCCTGGGATTCTCCAAGCAAGAACACTGGAGTGGGTTGCCATTTCCTTCTCCAATGCATGAAAGTGAAAGTGAAGTCGCTCAGTCATGTCTGACTCTTAGTGACCCCATGGACTGCAGCCTACCAGGCTCCTCCATCCATGGGATTTTCCAGGCAAGAGTACTGGAGTGGGGTGCCATTGTCTTCTTGCTTAGAATAAAAATAATTCAAAATTTTTTAAATTAATTAATTTATTTTAATTGGAGGCTAATTACTTTACAATATTGTAGTGGTTTTTGCCATGCATTGATAGGAATCAGCTACGGGTATACGTGTGTTCCCCATCCTGAACCCTCCTCCCACCTCCCTCCCCATCCCATCCCTCAGGGTCATCCCAGTGCACCAGCCCTGAGCACCCTGTCTCATGCATTGAACCTGGACTGGCGATCTGTTTCACATATGATAATATACATGTTTCAATGCCATTCTCCCATATCTTCCCACCCTCACCCTCTCCCACAGAGTCCAAAAGTCTGTTCTTTACATCTGTGTCTCTTTTCCTGTCTCACATATAGGGTTACTGTTACCATCTTTGTAAATTCCATATGTATGCATTAATATACTGTATTAATGTTTTTCTTTCTGACTTCTATGTATAAAAGGCTCCAGTTTCATCCACCTCATTAGAACTGATTCAAATGCATTTTTTAAATAGCTGAATAATATTCCATTGTGTATATGTACCACAGCTTTCTTGTCCATTCGTCTGCTGATGGACATCTAGGTTGGTTGCTTCCATGTCCTAGCTATGATGTGTCCATTATAATGGCCCTTAATCCCCAATTCATCACAATTCATCAACAAACTACAGAGTTGGTTGTTGTTGTTCTGGCTGATCTTTCCTGGGTGATGTGCATTTATAAGGCATCTTTGTAGTATTAGTAAACTCACTTCTAATATTACCACTGCTTTTCTCTCTACCAATCATCTCTATAGGGAAAGATCTTTTAATTGTTTTTACTATGTTTGGATTTTTTTTTCTCTTTCTTTATTTGGAGAAAGCTGCTTTACAGCTCTAGTTTTACCTCTATTAACTTGTTTAGACTTCTGATTCCCCTCCCTCACCTATATCATTGCCCATTATATTCAGTCCACTGTAGCAAGTAAAAATTCTGATTCTTATTCATCTACTGTGTGTGTGCTAAGCCATTTCAGTTGTGTCCAACTCTGTGCAACCCTATGGACTGTAGCCCACCAGGCTCGTCTGTCCATGGAATTCTCCAGGCAAG
This sequence comes from Bos indicus, assembly GCF_029378745.1. NCBI lineage: Eukaryota > Metazoa > Chordata > Mammalia > Artiodactyla > Bovidae > Bos > Bos indicus. Next base: position 20,173,928 of record NC_091776.1, on the reverse strand, counting down.
AACACTGGAAGAGGCTATTAAACAGAAGATTCTCTTGAGATTTTATATTAGAGAAACTACATATATTTTGTCCACTTCCCGATTGTTCTGTAAAGAGAAGCAGAATCCCAAAGCAATTGTGAATTGAAATTTGTTGTCTTGTTTGCACATCTTCTGATAGACGTGTTTTCTGCTCACCCCATAAACATGACTATCACCTCATAAGCCATGTTCCACTGTATCCATTGGCTTTTACCATTTCCTCAAATGATTAAGGGAGGAAAAAAAGCTTAAATTGGGCCAAACTTATAAGACCAAAGTACGAACTCACTTTTAAAAGATGGGCTACTTCAATCACTTACACGAAGAAATAAACTATAGCAGATGTTTGTTTTCCCACTTGTCCGTGTATCACTGTATAAAATTGGCAGCGCTCTGCCAAATGGCCTGTACAACTTGCGTTTATATGTATGTATATGTTTTCATTCATTTGTATGCTCGTATAGACACATGTTTATGTGATACATATCATATTACTCCGTACTTAGGGACAGCATTTACATAGCCCTGTGTCAGCAGTTCATTCATCTATCCTGGGAATAGTGTTAATCGCTCTATTATACTAATGTTTTATATATAACCCACCCTTCAAATGAGCTTCATTTAAAGTTGTCAGTGTTGGTTTACACCTGCAAAAAGGTGAGTATTTTTGTCCTAACTTGGGAATAGAGAAGACTGTTTCTCATCATTTGGTATATACCTAAAGAATAATATTTTTGTTTGCTTCGATTATTATGCAAAGCCACAGGGCAGACTTTGTATTGAAAGAAATTTGCTATAGAACTTTAGGGGAAAATCATGACTTGAGAGTTATGAGAATAACCACATGTTAGATAGGATATTTATTTAAAACATTTGTTTGAATACATATGAGGCAGAGTGAATAGAATTACAGAATTATCTTGTTTATAAATTCACTATTCCATTATTTAGATAGCATTGCCAACTTTAAAAATAAATTTTACCTTTCTTAAGATATTTTACTAATAGAGACTATATTTTCTTTCTTTGCATAATACAAATAGAAAACATTCAGCTATAAATAGGTATCCTCAGTCACACAGTTTATTTGAATAGCATAGATTAAGTAATTTAGAGATATGTGGGGTACTCTAATTCTAATATACAAAATGTGTCAGTTAAAGTATTAACTAGTAATGATCTCCATTGGCCCATGATGATGCGGTATCAATGATTTAGAGGCTTTGAACCATCACATAAGTTTCATGTGACCTTTTTATTTTCCACTCCAACACCAAGGTCACCTTAAAGCTCCCCCTGGGTACAAGTTGGGAGGCCAGTGGCAAAGAGAGAGAGGGAGGGAAGGAGAGGGGGTGAATATACACTTAGACTCCATTTTTTAAATTAAAAGAGGTTCTGTGAAATCTGAGTTTTCTTGAGAGTTTCTGAGGATAATTTGGACTGATAAATTCTCATGTAGTTTCTTCCTTGAATAGTTGTGTCTTCCCAGAGTTCACATCAACATGGTGTTTATTGAACATCTGCTCTATGCCTCTGGGGACTCTGAGAAGGACTAGGAATATAAGGAGGAGAAGCTTGTATATTGATCTCATTATTTCTGTTGTATGATAAATAAATGTTGTCTTAAATGAACTGCTTCAGCAAGTAGTAATGTTTTAAGGCATTTCCTAAGGAGTTAAAAAAATAAAATGGAGTGAGAAGCCCCGCTGTTATATTCAGTTAGTTCTTTCCATTATACTAGCTTAGTTTTGTTTTCCAGGTCTCTAAACAATTACCAACATTATAGGTGAGATAGAAGAAATGTTGACTTCTTGATCTCAACCCCACTTTTTATCTTATTTGTACCATTATCTGTCTCTCAGTATTACTGTTGAGATAAACCTGGATACAGAAAAAGCACCTCCCTTCTGTATATAAACTCAATCAATGCAATAAATAAGATGTGTGTCCTTAGGAAAAGAAACCAAGATATGCTTATCCTTTACTGGATGACTGCAAGATAGAAGAAATGGCTAAAAACATACCTAGATTTCTTTTTTTCAGTTTGATTACCTAAATAAGTAAGGGCTAAAATTCATCAGAGCTTCTGTGCTATGTTGGTCTGAGTAGAGAAAATAGATGCACAGATCATAAATTAAGGCCTGGAAACAGCCTATGAACTTCTGCCAGCAATAGCTAATTTGCAACAATGGGGGCTTCGTGAAAATGACAATTTCAGTCGGCATGGAGAGGAAGGCAGAGCTATTTGAAAGGATGGAGAGCCTAGTGTCTGCCAATTGATGTTGGCAGGGGATTGTCAACCCACTGAGTACTAGGACTCATCAGCATATTTAGTGTTATGAGCACAGACATTGTCTTTAAAAACATAAGCCATGAGAGGGCAATGCGGGCTGCAGACTGCAGAGAATAGCATTTCAGGCAGGTGGATGGCACAAATACTTATAAAAGTTGTGGCAAATGGAAATCAGAATAGAAAGGAACCAGATATGAGGGCAAAGAGAAAAAAGGCCAGAAGTAAATTCACGAGAAATGTGAGTATAGAAGTTATAATAATTTTTTCTATTAATATAATAACATAAGGAACAAATGTTGACTGCCAAAAAAAGAAAAGATAAGTTAATGCTAGCAAATCCAGAAAAACACAAAGGGAATAAAAATTATTCTACTATCATCACCACAAATAGTACTGTTATGACTAAGATCTTCTAGGATTTTTAGCTCCATAATTTAAAATAATTAAAAGTATTAAGAGTTTGTTTGGACAAATCTATTATAATGAAGATAATGTTAACTTTCCTTCCCCTACATGTATTATAAACAATTAATCTGTAAATTAGGGTAATTTCAGTAAACACAAATATTATAAAGACCCTCTGTTAACTTGCAGTTTTACTTACATAATAGCAAATAGATATTTTGAGAATATTTGCTCATGTTCATATAATGATTGAAATTAATGAGACTATAAACTAGTTCTAATTATATTACACTAAATTCCTCTGTTTCAGAAAATTTGTGAACAGGTGGTTTATGCCACAGGAAAGCCTTTCAGTTGTTCATTAAATACATAGTCTTACTTAGTCTTAGGTACATCATGCTTTAATTTAGTATTGAAAATACAGGTGATAATACATCTTTAGGTACAGTGAGATACCATGTTAAAGCAGTAACTGATGAGTTTTCCTATTCTAAGCTTTATGGAACTTCTCCAGTTGTATCTATCTTGTCTCTCAGCCTGGGAATCGAGTTTACAATTTTCCCTAGAAAAATTATACTTTTAGAGGCATTGAGTACCTGCTCTTCAAACCTTTCCTTCTCAAACCCAGAATAGATTAATACACTCTCACTGATGAAGGGCAAAGAGAGCTTAGGGGGAAAAGGAAGAGAAGCAAACTCTGGACTTCACTGCAGACTTTGCAGCATTAGAACAGGGCTCTGCAGTGGAGCAGGGATATTGATTGGGTTGCTCACATTGGATGGGAATGGGAGGTGGTCTTTCCACATCCTTTGGGTTCCAGAATACCATAGAGGGAAAAAAAAAATATCCCAGTATCTCCAAAAAATTTTAGGCTTTCATTAAGAGAAATAAGCTACTCTTTTGTTAAGAGAAATAAGAGAGACTCAGGAGAGGCTGAACCGTGGGAACCTCTGTAGACACCAAGTTGAAAAAGTGTCCTGCACACCTCTATAACCATGGCTTCCACAGACTAAAACAGAGGATGGCCTCAGGTCTGCCCAACCTGCCCCACAACCAATTGCATAAAGGTAGGTCAGGTTTTTCTGTCATTAGTTAGAATATGGTTTGACAAATTTTAATAATCCTGCTACAAAATAGAAAAAGTAGAAAAAGATCACTTGTGTTCATCCTTGGGGGTTTCCTGGGTAGCTCAGCTGGTAAAGAATCCTCTTGCAATGCAGGAGACCCGGGTTCAATTCCTGGATTGTGAAGTTCCCCTGAAGAAGGGATAAGCTACCCATTCCAGTATTCTTGGGCTTCCCTCATGACTCAGATAGTAAAGAATCCACATGCAATGCATGTGGGAGACCTGGGTTCAATCTCTGGGTTGGGAATATCCCCTGGAGGAGGGCATGGCAACCCACTCCAGTATAAAGAGTTTTCCTGGTGGCTCAGATAGTAAAGAATCTACCTGCAATGCAGGAGACCTGGGTTCAGTCCCTGGGTTGGGAAGATCCCCTGGAGAACTGAATGGCAACCCACTCCAGTATTCTTGCCTGGAGAATTCCATAGACAGAGGAGCTTGGTGGGCTACAGTCCATGGGATTGCAAAGAGTTGGACACTACTGAGTGACTAACACCTGTTTTGAATATTCAAACTCGACAAAACTGCATGCCTATTTCTAGCATATTTTAGAGCTGCTACTTACATCCTTGGGCTTCCCCAGTGGCTCAGGGATAAAGAATCCACTTGCAATGGCAGGAGATGCAGGTTTGATCCCTAGGTTGGGATGATCCCCTGGAGGAGAAAACGGCAACCAACTCCATCCAGTATTCTTGCTAGGGAAATCCCATGGACAGAGAGCCTGGCCAGCTACAGTCCATAGGGTTGCAAAAAGCTGGACACAACTGAGCACACACACATTCTTAATTAACCTCACAGTAACTCTGTGTTGTAGGTGTTACAGGTCCCTACTCTATTCACTCATCATAAATAAAATGTCTTAGAGCTATTAAGTGCCCAAATGTTCACCAGAGTCTGGATATTCTCTGTTAGATGCCTTTTGTGCCCCACCTAACCTCTACAGAGTCCAAATTAATTCTTTTTTTTTTTTTTTTTTTAATGGCAACCAGGTTTGAGATGGTGTGGCCTAACAATTACATCTCAGCAGCCATGGGTGCCTCACACTTATGCCTGTGCAATGTGAAAATGAAGGGTTGTTCATTATCCCATGAATGACCTTCGACCAATGGGGCTTGGGAGCCAGGGATCGATTTTTCACTTTTTGTTCCCTTGAGTAAACCATTCTGGCTTTTTAGAATCTCTTGGCATGACTGAACCTCAGTTATCCTCACCAGTAACCAACTCAACAGTGAATCTCCTGCTTTATGTCACTTCCCTCACTTCTGCAGCCTGCTCTCTACCATTCACTCCCCAATAAACCATCCATCCATCCACTCATCTATCCATCTCACACACACTCACATGTGTGCAATAGGATGTCTGTGTATGTGTTGTAGGGAAAGAGCTATGCCACTAATTTTTTTAAAAAAGGTTTAATTTATGGTCTCAGAAAGCTTATGGTTTTCTGGAAAAATTGCTAAAGCTAGAGATTAGGGGAGTTTAGACACTTTTTTGAGACTAATGAGAAGTGCAGCTGGATTTAAAAACTGGACTGAACATTCTCAAAATGTGTTCTTTCCACTATAAAATGAAAACCAGCAATTTATAAGTGCTATAGTTTATGTTGCAATGTTGTTAAAATTTTCACTCATTAAGTATACTGTATTTTCTTCAAAATAGACAATGATGTTAGAGATAAGGAAAATGGCATATTGTATAAACTGATTTAGGTTGTGATGTTTAGCAGCATGTTCAAAGAAAGAAAGTTTGGGTGAAGAACCACGTGAAGAGAGTGGGAGAATAAAAATACAAATAAATCGTTTAATTCAGAGGAGATTAAGTCAGCAGACATCAAAGAATTCATAAAAATCATTTGGACCCTCAAATCCAAATAACTTCCTTTCTCTCCATCTACAGTTTGAAATAAAGTCTTTGGAAAAATAATGTCCTGAAAAGTACAAAATTAATTAGTAGACCTCTACTAAAGCTTGAAAGTTATGGCTATATATTGTGTTACTTCTGCCAAATAGTTGTAAACATTTGATTAAAGACTCTATAGAAAGGCTATTTTTCAAAATCACTACAGGTTGTCTTGAGTTATACATATTTGAATTTCAGTGTAGTTAACATTACATGATAATATTCTAAAATATAAGTACTATCATGATGTCATTTTCTTCTAATCAAGGGTTCATCTTAAATAGTATTATGATATTTATAGAAAAATATACAACTGATCATTATATTTGTTTTAGGGAATTTAAAAGTTCTTCCACAGATTTTCAGAGTCCTCATAAATTCCTGAGGTTTACAGCTCAAAGTCTAGTGGGTACCATAAGGGAGTAACCAGGTGGACTCTGGTGTCCCTACCTGATATTTCAACTAGAGCAGCCTTCCTTAAGTATGTTGCTTTGGCCTCCTGGTAAGATTGGGCTTCCTGGTAACTCAAGTAAAGAATCCACCTGAAATGCAGGAGACCTGGGTTCAGTTCCTGAGTTGGGAAGATCCCTTGGAGAAGGAAAATGGCAACCCACTCCAGTATTCTTGCCTGGGAAATCCCATGGACAGAGGAGCCGGTGGACTACAGTTCATTCCATGGGGGACACAAGAATTGGACAAGTCTTAGAGACTAAACCACCACCACCGAGATATAATCATAGGAATGTTTTAGTGAAATAATTGAGAACTATAAAAATTAAAGCAATGATGCCAATTGAAAGAAACATGTTCTTAAATTTAAAATAATTCAAACAAAATTACAGATTTAGGTGTGTTAAAATGTTTATATCTTTAGCTTGACTTGCAAGGTAACTAAACTTAAGGAGGCCAACTCTATGTTTAGTGCTAAAAGAATAAGTGCAATTAAATAACAAACATGACAACATAGAAATACATGGTTGGACATTTTACACACAGGTTAAAATTAGGGATATATCATATTTTTAATCACTGGGATTTTAACAAATTCCTTCAACATTTATTGAGCAGCTGCTTTGTGTCAATCCCGTCAATCCCTTTCTGACAAACAGGGCTATCCCAGTGCACAAAATGCCTTCTTGGAACATTCTAGTGTAGAAAAGGAGAACAATAAAAAGAAACAAACCAAAAGTAAACTATATCTTACGTTATGTGACAGTTTCCTATGGCTACTGTAGCTATTAAATACAAATTTGGTGGCTTAAAACAACACAGATTTATTCTCTTACAGTCCTGGAGGACAGATGTCTGAAACCACTTTCAGAGCATTGAAGTCAAAGCATCAGCAGAACTCTTGGGAGAACACTATTTCCTGGCCTGTTCTAACTTCTGGAGGTTACCTGCAGTCTGATTCATGACCTCTTTGCCCTGTCGTTCCAATCTCCTCCTTTCATCACCAATCTCTTTCTCCTTTTTTGTATTCAGTCTCTTTCTCCTCTTTTAAGTGCACATGTAATGGCATTATAGAGCTTGGTTCATATAACTAACATTGGATAATATTCCTATCTCAATCTCTTTAGTTTCATTACATCTGAAAAGGTCCTTTGGTCATGTTAGATAACATTCAGAGGTTCTAGTCATTAGGACCTGAATATTTTTTTTGGGTAATCACCACAAGTGATTACCATGCAACATAAGAGAGATTAAGCGTAGTCTTGAAGAGCTATTTCTAAGTAGTGTCATCAGGGTAAGCCTCATTGAGTAACAATTGACCAAAGATGGGTAAATAGTTGGTTCTGTGAATATCCAAGGCAGAGCACTGCAGGGAGAGTAATACCCATTTAAAAAGTTTAAGGAGATGTGTCCACGTGTCCATGATTGAATTGGGAAAGAGGATAGAAATGGAATTATAAATCAGGAAGCAAGTGGAAGGGTTATATGACATTTTTAAGGAAATCAGTTATTCTCAGTGAAATGAGGAGCTGTTTCAGGTATTGGGGTGGAGATGTGACATGCCTTAAAGCAGGCTCACTCTGGCTACTGTGTTGAGAGTATTCTAAACAGCAAGAGTGAAAGGAAGGAAATCCATTAGAGAGAGATTGCAGAAAGGTTGAGAAAGAGCTTATAGCTGGTACCAGAGTGGTAGTAGAGAAGATGGCAAGAAATGCTCAGACTCTGAATATGTTTGAAAATTGTTCCCAAATGATTGGTCAATAGGTTGAATGGACTATAAATGAGAAATTGAGGAGAAAAGGCATCTCTGAAGTTGTGGACTGAGCTTTAGAAGGAAAGGACTGTCAGAGGATAAATTTAAGAATAAGGTCAGGAATTCATCTTTAGATGTGCTACTTTGAGATTTCTGTTGGGCATCCAAGTGAAAGTATAAGTAGCTACCACTTGAGCAAGCTGTAGAAGGAAGTATCTCAGCACACAGCTGTGCTTTCAGTTTCAGGGAGATAGTGAAGGGTATAAGGAATTATTCATAATAGTTCAGTTCAGTCACTCAGTCGTGTCCAACTCTTTGCGACCCCATGAATCACAGCACACCAGGCCTCCCTGTCCATCACCAACTCCCGGAGTTCACCCAGACTCACGTCCATCGAGTCAGTGATGCCATCCAGCCATCTCATCCTCTGTCGTCCCCTTCTCCTCCTGCCCCCAACCCCTTCCAGCATCAGAGTCTTTTCCAATGAGTCAACTCTTCGCATGAGGTGGCCAAAGTACTGGAGTTCAGCTTTAGCATCATTCCTTCCAAAGAAATCCCAGGGCTGATCTCCTTTAGAATGGACTGGTTGGATCTCCTTGCAGTCCAAGGGACTCTCAAGAGTCTTCTCCAACACCACAGTTCAAAAGCATCAATTCTTTGGCACTCAGCCTTCTTCACAGTCCAGCTCTCACATCTGTACATGACCACTGGAAAAACCATAGCCTTGAATAGATGGACCTTTGTTGCCAAAGTAATGTCTCTGCTTTTGAATATGCTGTCTAGGATGGTCATAACTTTCCTTCCAAGGAGTAAGCATCTTTTAATTTCATGGCTGCAGTCACCATCTGCAGTGATTTTGGAACCCCAAAAAAATTAAGTCTGACACTGTTTCCCCATCTATTTCCCATGAAGTGATGGGACCGGATGCCATGATCTTCGTTTTATGAATGTTGAATTTTAAACCAACTTTTTCACTCTCCTCTTTCACCTTCATCAAGAGGCTTTTTAGTTCCTCTTCACTTTCTGCCATAATGGTGGTGTCATCTGCATATCTGAGGTTATTGATATTTCTCCCGGCAATCTTGATTCCAGCTTGTGCTTCTTCCAGCCCAGCATTTCTCATGATGTACTCTGCATATAAGTTAAATAAGCAGGGTGACAATATACAGCCCTGACGTACTCCTTTTCCTACTTGGGACCAGTCTGTTTTTCCATGCCCAGTTCTGGCTGTTGCTTCCTGACCTGCATACCAGTTTCTCAAGAGGCAGGTCAGGTAGTCTGATATTCCCATCTCTTTCAGAATTTTCCACAGTTGATTGTGATCCACACAGTCAAAGGCTTTGGCATAGTCAATAAAGCAGAAATAGATGTTTTTCTGGAACTCTCTTGCTTTTTCAATGATCCAGTGGATGTTGGCAATTTGGTCTCTGGTTCCTCTGCCTTTTCTAAGACCAGCTTGAATATCTGGAAGTTCATGGTTCATGTATTGCTGAAGCCTGGTTTGGAGAATTTTAAGCATTACTTTACTAGTGTGTGAGATGAGTGCAATTGTGCGGTAGTTTGAGCATTCCTTGGCATTGCCTTTCTTTGGGATTGGAATGAAAACTGACCTTTTCCAGTCCTGTGGCCACTGCTGAGTTTTCCAAATTTGCTGGCAGATTGAGTGCAGCACTTTCACAGCATCATCTTTCAGGATTTAAAATAGCTCAACTGGAATTCCATCACCTCCACTAGCTTTGTTCATAGTGATGCTTTCTAAGGCCCACTTGACTTCACATTCCAAGATGTCTGGCTCTAGGTCAGTGATCACACCATCGTGAATATATGGGTCGTGAAGATCTTTTTTGTACAGTTCTTCTGTGTATTCTTGCCACCTCTTCTTAATATCTTCTGCTTCTGTTAGGTCTATACCATTTCTGTCCTTTATCGACCCCATCTTTGCATGAAATGTTCCCTTGGTATCTCTAATTTTCTTGAAGAGATCTCTAGTCTTTCCCATTCTGTTGTTTTCCTCTATTTCTTTGCATTGATCACTGAGGAAGGCTTTCTTCTCTCTCCTTGCTGTTCTTTGGAACTCTTCATTCAGATGCTTATATGTTTCTTTTTCTCCTTTGCTTTTCGCTTCTCTTCTTTCACAGCTATTTGTAAAGCCTCCCCAGACAGCCATTTTGCTTTTTTGCATTTCTTTTCCATGGGGATGGTCTTGATCCCTGTCTCCTGTACAATGTCATGAACCTCAGTCCATAGTTCATCAGGCACTCTATCTATCAGATCTAGGCCCTTAAATCTATTTCTCACTTCCACTGTATAATCATAAGGGATTTGATTTAGGTCATACCTGAATGGTCTAGTGGTTTTCCCTATTTTCTTCAATTTCAGTCTGAATTTGGCAATAAGGAGTTCATAATCTGAGCCACAGTCAGCTCCTGGTCTTGTTTTTGCTGACTGTATAGAGATTCTCCATCTTTGGCTGCAAAGAATATAATCAGTCTGATTTCGGTGTTGACCATCTGGTGATGTCCACGTGTAGAGTCTTCTCTTGTGTTGTTGGAAGAAGGTGTTTGCTATGACCAGTGCATTTTCTTGGCAAAACTCTATTAGTCTTTGCCCTGCTTCTGGAGGGTAATAAAACAAGGTATTGCCCATTACTGGATACTCCGGGGACTGAAGAAGGCACTTTCTATAGTTCCTGGGATAAGAAGCCTAAACTGATACTGTCTCAGGAAATGGGCCCATGTTCACCCTAAATTAAGAACATCTGGGAAAGTCAGATTTTTTTTTCCTCCCCTAAATGCATTGTCCCCATTTGGCCCCTGGTGATGATAGAAAACGCTTTTCAGAAGAGTGGCTTTGGTCCCAGGACACAAGGTTCACTCTTAATCTGTGTTGAGGGTACAGCAGGTTCATTAAATATTCCCCTTTAGTCTGTGCTGCCTCACTTGAGGGAGCCTGGTTTTAATCCCAGTGCCTGGTGCCAAGTGTTGATCTCTGTCTGGCAGGATTGCTTGGAGAAAATGTGACTCCGTCTTGAAGATGATTGATGAAGTTGAGGACATCTGGAAAAGATACTCTGCTTAGCTTGGGTCTCTTCTGGATCCCTGTGCATATAAAGTAGAAATCCTTGGGGAAACATGGTCTTAGTTCTAGAGTATATGTTCACAGGGAATAGATGTTTATATTAGAATTTTGCATATTAGAACACCCTATTCTTTATAATCTACTTCACTCTAAACTAAGTTATTCAGAGCATCCACTAAGTTCTTAATTTCAGCAACTATGTATCTTATTTCTGGACATTCCATTAGAAATATTTCCAATTCTTTTTTTTTTCCTCATAATGGGTTTTATTTTAATTGTATTTTGTATTTCTTCTTTTATTACTCTGATCATTTAAAAACATATAGTTTATGGTCTCTTTCAAGTTGTTCCATCATCTCAAGTTCTTGGGATGCGTGCCAATTCTTCTATTTATTTTGTCTGCCACTCACTTTCTTTAGAGTAAATGGATTCTATTTTTTTCCTAAATTTGTAAACTTTTAGCTCATTAGCAGCTGGCATTTTGTAAGTGTGTGTTTGGGAGGTAAGAGGCATATCAGACCTGACAAAGATTAGTTGTTTCCTTGTGATATCCTATGGGATTCACATGAAACCTGAGATGAAGAATTTTCCTTTGAAAAGAGAAATAGTTAATATTTGTTTCTATAGGGTATTTCAGAGGGTGGGTCCCAAACGGGGCTTGATCTGGTTTCCTTGGTGGTGTTAATTTTTAGACTTGGGATTCCCTCAAGATACTGTACATTCTGAACCTATAGTATTGTGTAGTTTAGGCTTGTATTTTTGGTTATTTTTCTCTCCAGCCTGGAGAGTGGAGATATATGCTATGTTGTTTTGTTGTATGTTGTTGTTTACTCACTGAGTCATGCCTGTCTCTTTGCCACCCTGTGGACTGTACCCCACCAGGTCCCTCTGTCTATGGGATTCTCCAGGCAAGAATACTGGAGTGGGTTGCCATTTCCTCCTCCAGGGGATCATTCCGACCCCAGAATAGAACCCGGATCTCTTGTGTCTCCTTCATTGGCAGGCAGGTCCTTTACCACTAGAACCACCTGGGGAGCCACTTCCCAATCAATGCCCTGGGCCGGGAGCAGTGGCTTGCTTGTTCTTTATTCATGACTTACTCTTGAACTATTTATTCCAGTGTCCTGGATCTGTATGAGGATTTCAGTTCCAGATGCTCATCTTTTATGAGCTCATGAAAGTGAAAGTGTTAGTTGTTCAGTCATGTTTGACACTTTGTGACCCCATGTTCTGTATGAGCTCATGCTGCTGCTGCTGCTGAGTCCCTTCAGTCGTGTCTGACTCTGTGTGACCCCATAGACGGCAGCCCACCAGGCTCCGCTGTCCCTGGGATTCTCCAGGCAAGAACACTGGAGTGGGCTGCCATTTCCTTCTCCAATGCATGAAAGTGAAAAGTGAAAGTGAAGTCGCTCAGTTGTGTCAGATTCTTTGTGACCCTGTGGACTGCAGCCTACCAGGCTCCTCCATCCATGGGATTTTCCAGGCAAGAGTACTGGAGTGGGGTGCCATTGCCTTCTCCCATGAGCTCATGACCAGTTCTATAATCATTGTGTGTTGGCATTTGAAGCTCTGTTTCTGTCCATAAGGTTCGATTCCTGGGTGGGGAAGATCCCCTGGAGATCTTTCCTGGAAAATGCCATGGACAGAGGAGTCTGATGGTCTACAGTCCATGGGGTTAACAGGCCAATGCCTGGTCCATCTTCCCCATGGGTTCCTGCAATGTCTTCTCTAACTATGACTCCCTTCCTTATTTCAGACTCTGGAAATCCCTTTATTTTATACATACAGCTTTATATTTACTCATCATGCAATATTTGGAGCACAGATATAGTTGCATTGAGAAAGTAAAAAGTAGCTCAATCTACCAACTTCATGGAACTGGATTTTTCCCTACTTTTTAAAAAATCAGTTTTTATTGGAGTAGAGTTGCTCAGTTTCTAGTGTATAGCAAAGTGAATCAGCCATATATATATATATATATAAATCCCTTCTCTTTTGGATTTCCTTCTCATTTTGGTCACCACAGAGCATTGAATAGAGTTATTTGTGCAATACAGTAGATTCTTGTTAGTTATCTATTTTATAAATAGTATCAATAGTGTATATGTGTCAATCTCAGTTTCCCAGTTCATCCCATCCCCGTTTCTCCCTTGGTATTCATACGTTTGTTTTCTGTATGCATGTTTCTATTTTTGCTTTGCAAATTTGATCATCTATACCATTTTTATAGATTCCAAATGTTGCTGCTAAGTCACTTTAGTCATGTCCAACTCTGTGCGACCCCATAGATGGCAGCCCACCAGGCTCCCCCGTCCCTGGGATTCTCTAGGCAAGAACACTGGAGTGGGTTGCCATTTCCTTCTCCAATGCATGAAAGTGAAAAAATAAAGTGAAGTTGCTCAGTCGTGTCCAACTCCTAGCGACCCCATGGACTGCAGCCCACCAGGCCCCTCTGTCCAGGGGATTTGCCAGGCAAGAGTACTGGAGTGGAGTGCCATTGCCTTCTCCAAGATTCCACATATATGCATTAATATACAATATTTGTTTTTCTTTCTGACTTACTTCACTCTATATGATAGTCTCTAGGTCCATCTACAACTCTTACAATTGATCCAATTTTTTTCCTTTTATGACTGAGTAATATTCCATTGTATATACATACCACATCTTCTTTATCCATTCCTCTGTTAATGGACATTTAGATTGTTTCCTTGTCTTGACTACTGTAAATAGTGCTGCAATGAACATTGGGATGCATGTATCATTTTGAATTATGCTTTCCTCTGGCTATGTGCCCAGGAGTGGGATTGCTGGGTGATATGGTAGTTCTATGTTAGTTTTCAAAGAAACTTCCATTCTTTTTTCATTTGTTGTTTTATTTCTTTTTTGGAGGTAGGTGGGAAAGAATTATTTTTTAAACTATATTAAACTTAAAATAACCCTGTTCTTCATTCTTAATATTTTTTTTACCTACTCTGTATTCCTCTATTAATATTGCTTCAGTGATTTCTAAACCCTTGAAGACAAATCCTACATGCAAGTGTTTTCAAGATAATATTTTTGAACAAAGATGTGGGAAATACCAACATAATTGTCTCATTATTTGTAATTTCAGGAACAGTCAATAAATCCCTACATGAAAACTAATTAGAACAGTTAATTCTAATTTCTCAACAAATATAATTTTTTCAATTAAGTTCAGTTGCTCAGTCATGTCTGACTCTTTGCGACCCCATGGACTGTAGCACAACAGGTTTCCCTGTCCATCACCAATTCCCGGAGCTTGCTCAAACTCATGTCCATCAACTCGGTGATGTCATCCAACTATTTCATCCTCTGTCATCCCCTTCTCCTCCTGCCTTCAGTTTTTCCCAGCATCAGGGTCTTTTCTAAGGAGTCAGTTCTTTGCATCAGGTGGCCAAAGTATTGGATCTTCAGCTTTAGCATCAGTCTTTCCAATGAATATTCAGGACAGATTTCCTTTAGGATTGACTGGTTTGATCTCCTTGCAGTCCAAGGGACTCTCAAGAATCTTCTCCAATACTTCAAAAGCATCAATTCTTCAGTGCTCAGCTTTTTATGGTCCAACTCTCACATCCATATATGACTACTGGAAAAACCATAGCTTTTTTAGCAATTGTGTTTTTTGCATATTTTAGGAAATGAACCATTACTTAAAGTTATTCAGAATCTGAAAAAAAAATTGTTACATAATGGAAATTCTTATAGGGAATGTTATTGATTATTAAGTATGATTACAAAATACTTAATCTCTGTTCATTGACTATATCAATTCAGTTTGCTAATTATATTAATATTAGCACTGTGTATAAGAATAAATGTAATATAAAATAGTGTTAAATCTTATCAAAACTAAATGGTAAAGATACAAAGCATCATCAGAAAGATAATTATCTGTGTAATAGACAGCATGGAAATTATGTTCTTTGGGTATTTTTTAAAATCTCCATTAATAATTGATTTGTTCAAATCATATTTGATTTAAAAAAACAGAATATATTTAAAAATTTAACTCACCAGTTGGAGTGGATTACAAAAATATTTGACAGACTCTGTATTTTCAGATCAGATCAGATCAGTCGCTCAGTCGTGTCCGGCTCTTTGAGACCCCATGAATTGCAGACGCCAGGCCTCCCTGTCCATCACCAAATCCCAGAGTTCACTCAAACTCATGTCCATCGAGTTGGTGATGCCATCCAGCCATCTAATCCTCTGTCGTCCTCTTCTCCTCTTGTCCCCAATCCCTCCCAGCATCAGAGTCTTTTCCAATGAGTCAACTCTTCGCATGAGGTGGCCAAAGTACTGGAGTTTCAGCTTTAGCATCATTCCTTCCAAAGAAATCCCAGGGCTGATCTCCTTTAGAATGGACTGATTGGATCTCCTTGCAGTCCAAGGGACTCTCAAGAGTCTTCTCCAACACCACAGTTCAAAAGCATCAATTCTTTGGCGCTCAGCCTTCTTCACAGTCCAACTCTCACATCTATACACGACCACAGGAAAAACCATAGCCTTGACTAGACGGACCTTTGTTGACAAAGTAATGTCTCTGCTTTTGAATATGCTATCTAGGTTGGTCATAACTTTCCTTCCAAGGAGTAAGCGTCTTTGAATTTCATGGCTGCAGTCACCATCTGCAGTGATTTTGGATCCCAGAAAAATAAAGTCTGACACTGTTTCCACTGTTTCCCCATCTATTTCCCATGAAGTGATAAGGCAAGTATAAAAAATCAGAAATAAATTATTTTTTTTAAAAAAACCCACAATATGAAGAAACCATATAATTGATTATTGTGAAATAAAGCAGTAACAATTTATTATATAATGGATCTGAAACTTGGCCTTTCAGTACTGACAAATTTAGGATTTGTATCATATAGTTTTACATCAGTTAAGGATTGCGTCTCCTCTAATGTTATTACTTAAAAATTCCCAGCAATTTGTGTTTGCTACTCAGTGCCCTTAGTTCCAAGGCAAGTGCTTAATGAAGAAAAACTGAATGGTGACTGAATGAACTGTTGATCAGAAGCACGACCAGAGAACCAAAAAGTCACTGGTTAACTAGTAAGTACTTGGAGAAAGACACTCAACCCATTACAAAGGCTTACAAGGACACCTCAAAAAAATTAAAGGATCTAAACTTTGTGAAAATAAAATCCAATGGCTTCGATGGAATTCTGAATTTGTGATTGTGAGAAATCTTTACACAAATCTAGACACCTTAAAGTAATGCTATTTTGTGGGTCTTCTGATCTGCTGAAAATATGCCTCATCTATGCTACCTGATACGGTAGCCTCTAGTCATATATGGCTACTGAGTACTTTGAATGGAGATACTATGACTAGAGAACTAAATTTTGAAGGTCATCTTAGATCTGATTTTAATTTAAATGGACACATACATATGTCATTATAGCCCTACAGAGTTCTCTGTGATGGAAAATAGATATGGAAGCAGCAAGGATCTGACCAAAAGGAACCAAGGTTGGAAGTAATCAGAGGCAACTATGCCCTGTTTCTCATTATTGTTGGTCATACATTCCTTCAATGGGTACATATACACAAATATCACACACCATGTGCAGTGTCAACAGAAATCAATCATTATATATGTAATGACTTAGGAACTGTGAACATTTATGTCTTAGAATCATGAACAATTCCTGAAAAAGGTACATACTGAATACTCCATCTGGGAGATAAGTCAGACAAATAAGCATAGATATAAAAAGTTCACTGCTACAAATGAAGTAAGATATCTTTATCTAAACAATTGCTTCACTTACAGTGAGGATACAATATATGTGATGTGTCAGTGTGTGATGCAAGTGATGTGCCAATGAGCTTGCTTTATATTTGTAAGAAGATTGTAAATGTTTAAATAGTAAATGGTGTATTTTAGATAGATTATATTGGGTAAAATGAGGGTATCTTATTCTCTAAAGTTACTCTAGCATAAAACTCAGTTCTAGGCATATAAAAGAGAGTTAACTGTTACTCTTTTCTTTTTTATATGCAATGAAAACATATCATTATTCTTTGGAAGCCTTTTATGATGTATTTTTAAAAGTAATTCTTGAAACACTGTGTGTTTAGTAAGGCAGGCATTATTGTTATCTATTTTTTTCAGAAGCAAACAATGTAATAAATTGATGGACCTAATCCACTACCGTGTATGTAATAAATGAATGAAACCAGGATTTGAAATGGGTCCTTGGGAAATAAGGTTAGTGTTGTTTCTACTCTATGCTCTTGGCCCTCTATTAATGGTGACAATAATGGCTATGATAACTACAGGGGGAAAATAATGATGTTGATAATAATCATCATTTACATGAACTATGAATTAGTTCCTCTAAAGAGATTTACACACACTGTATTATTCTCAAATAGAACTACCTTCCTCATTGATTGTACAATATTCCCTTTTTCATATGTGCTGTTGGAAATTATAGTCTTCTTTTAAAATTTTATGTCATATTCAAATAAGTTTTTAAGTTTTATATTTTTCCTTTACCTTATGCTATTTCCTCATACATTCTGGTTTACAATATTTTCTTCTTTTCTAGTTTATCAGAATGATTTCTGACTATGATCTTAAAATCAGAAAAAAATTTGGAAGCTAAATATAGTTCAGTTTTACACCAGCTCAAAATACAGAAATCATCACTATGAACAAAGCTAGTGGAGGTGATAGAATTCCAGTTGAGCTATTCCAAAACCTTAAAGATGATGCTGTGAAAGGGCTGCACTCAATATGCCAGAAAATTTGGAAAACTCAGCAGTGGCCACAGGACTGGAAAAGGTCAGTTTTCATTCCAATCCCAAAGAAAGGCAATGCCAAAGAATGCTCAAACTACCGCACAATTGCACTCATCTCACACGCTAGTAAAGTAATGCTTAAAATTCTCCAAGCCAGGCTTCATCAATATGTGAACCGTGAACTTCCTGATGTTCAAGCTGGTTTTAAAAAAGGCAGAGGAACCAGACATCAAATTGCCAACATCTGCTGGATCATGGAAAAAGCAAGAGAGTTCCAGAAAAACATCTATTTCTGCTTTATTGACTATGCCAAAGCCTTTGACTGTGTGGATCACAATCAATTGTGGAAAATTCTGAAAGAGATGGGAATACCAGACCACCTGATCTGCCACTTGAGAAACTGGTATGCAGGTCAGGAAGCAACAGTTAGAACTGGACATGGAATAACAGACTGGTTCCAAATAGGAAAAGGAGTACATCAAGGCTGTATATTGTCATCCTGTTTATTTAACTTATATGCAGAGTACATCATGAGAAATGCTGGACTGGAAGAAACACAAGCTGGAATCAAGATTGCCGGGAGGCAACACCCTTATGGCAGAAAGTGAAGAGGAACTAAAAAAAACCTCTTGATGAAGGTGAAAGAGGAGAATGAAAAAGTTGGCTTAAAGCTCAACTTTCAGAAAACAAAGATCATGGCATCCAGTCCCATCACCTCATGGGAAATAGATGGGGCAACAGTGGAAACAGTGTCAGACTTTATTTGTCTGGGCTCCAAAATCACCGCAGATGGTGACTGCAGCCATGAAATTCAAAGACGCTTACTCCTTGGAAGGAAAGTTATGACCAACCTAGATAGCATATTCAAAAGCAGAGACATTACTTTGCCAACAAAGGTTCGTCTAGTCAAGGCTATGGTTTTTCCTGTGGTCATGTATGGATGTGAGAGTTGGACTGTGAAGAAGGCTGAGCGCCAAAGAATTGATGCTTTTGAACTGTGGTGTTGGAGAAGACTCTTGAGAGTCCCTTGGACTGCAAGGAGATCCAACCAGTCCATTCTGAAGGAGATCAGCCCTGGGATTTCTTTGGAAGGAATGATGCTAAAGCTGAAACTCCAGTACTTTGGCCACCTCATGCGAAGAGTTGACTCATTGGAAAAGACTCTGATGCTGGGAGGGAGTGGGGGCAAGAGGAGAAGGGGACGACAGAGGATGAGATGGCTGGATGGCATCACTGACTCGATGGACATGAGTCTGAGTGAACTCCAGGAGTTGGTGATGGACAGGGAGGCCTGGCGTGCTGCGGTTCATGGGGTCGCAAAGAGTCAGACATGACTGAGCGACTGATCTGATCTGATCTGATGCTTACAAAACTTACTTTCAAGTGAGATTCATTAAATTTAAATTCACAGACATAGATAGATAGAATAAAAGAAAGAAATTACTGCCAAAAATCAATGAAATATGTTTTCCCCTTGGAAGAACCAAAGAGTACATACTGTCGTACTTTGAGTAAAGAATAATATTCAGCACACTTATAGATCACAACATAAAACGAAATGTATTTTCAATCACAGATGTACACTTTAACTTAATTCCTGCACAGCCAAACAAATGGAATAAAAATGAGAGTTTTCATCCAGCACAGTTTGGCACAATTCAGACAAAGGGATAAAATTATTTACTTATTCATTTTTTGAACTCAATGAAATAATTTTCATGAGGCTAGCCTGTTTCATCCTGAAATAAAGTGAGAGTAAATGGGAAGCTATTACTTTATTGATTTCACATATTTACTACATGGAGAGATTGTGACTCCAAAGATTTGGTAAATGCAAAAGTACAGTTGTAATGACATACCAGACCGAGCCTGGCAATGGACTCACCACAAATGTTAATGGGATTGGACTGGGAAAGAGAAAATGAGAACTAGATCTTTTAACTGATTAAGAACATGTAAAGGAAGTTAAACATATTTAATGTTAGAGCTGTGGTCCTGCTGTTTTAGAACATTTTAAAAAAGAACTAAGCATCTCTCCCTCTCCCCCACTTAGGGCCCCCTCTCTTTGTCCATTCCAAGCTATTCTTACTTTCAGAGTCAGAGGAAGGGAAGTCCATAGCTGAGAATAGGTCTGTTGCCCCAGAGCAGTTGCATATTCCACACAAACTAAAGGCCCCAGCATGGGCGTTAGAGGAACTAGAGTTGTGAGCACTAAAGGAAAATGTTGTCTATGGTGGGTGGTACATTCCAGCAGGTAGTAGGTTAGAACAGATTAGTTATCTTGAGTGAAGCATGAAGATCAAGAATTTGGCTACCTGAGGAAATGCCTGTCACTTTTATACATTGATCCTTGCCCTGATGTTTTTTGTTTTTCTTATTTTCTGACAATAAAACTTGTTTTTAACTATACAAAATAACCAGGGTATAAAAATGCACATTTTATACACAGGAAAAACTGCTGTTGGACTTCAATATAATGTATTCCTGCTGCTGCTGCTAAGTTGCTTCAGTCGTGTCTGACTCTTTGCGACCCCATAGATGGCAGCCCACCAGGCTCCCCCGTCCCTGGGATTCTCCAGGCAAGAACAATGGAGTGGGCTGCCATTTCCTTCTCCAATGCATGAAAGTGAAAAGTGAAAGGGAAGTCGCTCAGTCGTGTCTGACTCTTTGCGACCCCATGGACTGCAGCCCACCAGGCTCCTCTGTTCGTGGGACTTTCCAGGCAAGAGTACTGGAGTGGGGTGCCATTGCCTTCTCCGAACGTATTCCTAAGGTTTCTTCAAGAAAGGAATATTGCCCTGAATTATAATCTTGAGTCTTTACAGAAGATCGTGTATCCCTGGAGGGATAACAGCCGCACTAGGGAAACCCACTGTCTCTCCACATGCACGCTATTGGCATTTGGGCCTCACAGGCTCTGCATCCTATGGGATTGTCCCATGCATTGCAGAATATTTGACCTTCCTACTAGTAAATGACAGCAGTGTCTCATAGTCATTCAAGGACAAGAAAAAAAAAAGCCCCTTCTCAACATATATACAGTGTTTCCAAATAGCCTCTAGGGAATAAAGGTGACTTCGTTTCACCTGTGTTAAATACAATGAAGAAAGATTGCAGAAGAGGGACTTCTGACTCTACCTGAGGCTATGAAAGAGGGAACTTTGTTAATACGTAATGAATAAGGGACAGATAATTATTCTAGATCATTGTTTTATGAGTCATTTCTCCTCTGTGTTTTCTTACTTCTTTACTTACCTGTTGTTCCTAAGATTGTCTTTTTGGTTTTATCTATTGAGCTTTCTGTTTATCTATCTATCTAGTGGCTTTAGATACTTGGTTACAAAAGTACGCTTATTACCATGAAAGAGAACCCCGTTTGCAAGCAAAATTAAATCACAGTGGGTATATACACCAACCATAACAGTACTAACTTGCCTGAACTCCTCTCCTGTTCTACTCCGCGACATTTTCTTTACTTGATTTTAAATAACCTTTCTAGGAATTATGAGTCTGCATTTTAAACTCATTTCAAGCTTCACTTCCCCTGCAAGGCTAAATCTATCTACATGGAAAGTTCAAAAGATGTTGTTGATTCTGTAGTTAGATTCACATGGTTCCATAGCAAGATGGGGAAAGAAACATTCCAAGCGGGTAATGAGATTGTTTGTTATGTTACTGCCCCTCCCCTCCCACCCCTGAGGCCTTCTGACCTCAAACCTGACCTCACCAGTTGGAGAAAACTGTATTGTGCAGAAACAGCCCAATTCAATACAACAAGCATTTTTTGATTTCCCTAGATTTTGTTGTAGTCCTATGCAAGATTGTGTAAGGGCATGGGTGACAGCTCTCAAAGTGCCCAGTGTTCAGGTAAATGGAATAACTGTAATGAAACATGACAGTTGCTCTAACTGTAGGATTGCCACTGACACTCTCACTCCTAATCAAGTCTGTTTTAGTTCAAGTGTCCTCCTCTGAGGGCTCCAGTTTCACTGGATAATCTGATCCAAATGATAGGAGCTAGCTGCTCACAGGACTCTGAGATCAATAATTCCTCATTTTATAATCGGAGAGAATATAATCCAAGTGATAATAACCTGGTCACATTTATCCAGGGAGCCACCCTGGATAAATGCTTGTTAAAGGACATCTAAGCAACTTACATGCATTTTGCAATGGTTTTCTGAAGATTAGGTGTTCAGTTTGTTTTTGTTTTTTCATATTCTGTAAGGATGATTGGTCTCAGTGCAATAAGGAGAAAATGCAGAGGGGAATTATTTGGAGTGGAAATGAGGTGAAATTTTGAAGGTCTAAGGAGATAATTTAGAGATGATGTCTTTAACTGTGCTGTGTAAACATTTATCTTGTATGACCTCAGTTAATCTAATTAATTATTTCCCCCAAAAGGACTTCAATTCCTAAATTATAATTTTATTTGGAGAAATTTAATTGAACATTTTGTAAAAGTCCATTAGTTTTGTATGTATATGTATGTATATATATGTATATATAGTGATGCTGTGTGCCTGATATCATTACTTCATTAAAAAACAATCTGCAGAATTATAATCATACAGAGCAGAGTTCCTTGTGCTATGCAGTAAGTCCTTGTTGGTTATCTATTTCAAATATAGCAGTGTACATGTCAGTCCTCAGATCTTAGTCTATTCCCCACCAGCAAGCTTCTCCTCTGGTCACCATAAATTTGTTCACAAAGTCTGTGAGTCTGTTTCTACTTTGTAAATAAGTTCATTTCAATCTTATTTTTTAGATTCCACATATAAGTGATAGCATATGGTATTTGTCTTTGTCTGCTTTACTTCACACCCAAAACTAATATAACATTGTTAATCAAACATACTCTAATATAAAATTAAAAAACAGTGTTGTTCAGTTGCTCAGTCATGTCTGACTCTGTGCAACCCCATGGACTGCAACATGCTAGGCTTCCCTGTCCTTCACCATCTCCCAGATTTGCTCAGACTCATGTCCATTGAGTCAGTGTTGCCATCAAACCATCTTGTCCTCTGTCATCCCCTTCTTTTCCTGCTTTCAGTCTTTCCCAGCATCAGGGTCTTTTCCAATCAGTCAGTTCTTCGTATCAGTTGCCCAAAGTATTGAAGCTTCACCTTCATCATCAGTCCTTCCAATGAATATTCAGTGTTGATTTCCTTTAGGATTAAATGGTTTGATCTCATTGCTGTCCAAGAAACTCTCAAGAGTTTTCTCCAACACCGCAGTTCAAAAGCATCAGCTGTTTGGTGGTCAGCCTTCTTTACGGTCCACCTCCCACAACCATACATTACTACTGGAAAAACCATAGCTTTGTTGGCAAAATAATGCCTCTGCTTTTTAATACACTGTCCAGGTTTGTCATAGCCTTTCTTCCAAGGAGCAAGCATCTTTTAATTTCATGGCTGCAGTTCACCATCTGCAGAGATTTTGGAGCCCAAGCAAA
Source organism: Bos indicus (assembly GCF_029378745.1). Lineage (NCBI taxonomy): Eukaryota > Metazoa > Chordata > Mammalia > Artiodactyla > Bovidae > Bos > Bos indicus. Next base: position 20,150,671 of record NC_091776.1, on the reverse strand, counting down.
TAAAGTCTGTCACTGTTTCTATTGTTTCCCCATCTATTTGACATGAAGTGATGGGACTCGATGCCATGATTTTTGGTTTTTGAACATTGAGTTTAAAGCAAGCTTTTTCACTCTCCTCTTTCACCTTCATCAAGAGGCATTTTAGTTCTTCTTCACTTTCTGCCATAATAATGGTGTCATCTGCATGTCTGAGGTTATTGATATTTCTCCTGGCAATCTTGATTCCAGCTTATACTTCAACCAGCCTAACATTTTGCATGATGTATTCTGCATAGAAGTTAAATAAGCGAGGTGACAATATACAGCCTTGATGTACTCCTTTCCCAATTTTGAAACAGTCTGTATCTGCCTGTTAAAATTGAGGATGATTCACTGTTGATCTAAAATAATAAAATGAATCTATTTGTATATTTATCATTAACTAATTGGTTATCTAGATGACTAAGTTTCATACAAATGAAAAAAGACTTGTTTCATTTTCTCTCAAACAATAGCCTTCTTAAAACACTAAACGAGATGCTATGTATTCAATACAATAGTGTACTTCCATTAAAATACTTTCTGCTAAAAGGTCCCCTAGTAGAAAATCTAGACAACATGACCTGCCATCCAGATTCCTTTACATTTTAAAACAAACATGAAGAAAAATGAGTGAATGCATATTTTCACTCAAAGAAAATTTTCAAAGTGCTACATGGTCTTTTGTTTTACCTCCCTTTGGCATCTTAACTTGGCAATTAAACTGCAGATGAAATACATGGAAATTGTTTCCTATATCCTTAGTCATCCATACTGTTCTTGTTGATGGAAGATGTTCTATAGGGGAAAATAAAACGTTTTCTCAAATAGGATTAAACAGTTGTGCACCTCGTTGTTTTGGGGATATAGTATATCCTAATAGCACTTAGTGCTTTTTAAATACAAGTGATGATTGATACAAGCTACAGTGGGGATTAAGTTCTATCTTTGCTACATTGCTTGCCTATGCAAACTGTGGGAGATATTTACACTTTATGCCAGAAATATGAGCAAGTGTTAGTTTACATGGCATACAGGTCAAAAAAGTACAGTGATTTAGAAAAATTTTCCCGGTGATCATAACTCAGTGCACTAGAACATCAGTATGCTCACATTTTGGCTCCAAGTTGAAAATTTTAGAGTTAAATTAATAGAGATAATATGTCCAAACTTACATCTCAGTGAAAAGTTGTTAATGGTTGGTTGGTGATGTGTCTTTCAAGGATCACAAATCTTTATTTTTCATTATTGGCATATGCTAATGATACTAAAAAATGCAATTTGATTTAGCTTTTTTCAGGGGAAAAAAAAGCATAGTCAAAATTCAGTTTGAAAGGAGTAATTCCAGTGTGCTCCTCAGACAGCCACCTAAGCAGATAACCTTGTTTTTATTTTAATGATGTTATAAAAGAACAATCAAATATGAACTTGCTCTTACTTCCATTAAATCTCCCAGGCCATTTGCATTTGTGTACTTTTTGCCTCCCTCCAGTTACAACCTTTAGGAAATGTTATTACTTCAATCAAATGCTAACCTTTCTGCTCTGGATGCCATCTGCTCTTCCATCTCAAGGATTTTGCTCCTTGATTAACCCCTCTTTCTTGCAAGGTTGGCTTCTTTTTCTCCTCTTAACCAATTCACTGAGCAGAGAAACATGCATTAAATCTCTGATTATCAGGAAAAAAATAGTACAGGCTGTCCTTTCATCTCAGTCTTTCCATCTATGGCTACATTTCTCTGATATCCTTCACAGTAAAACCACTTGAAAAAATTGTTTGCAGTTACATCTTTACTTCCTCTTCATCTCCCACTTTTCTCCTGAAATCATTTGAAATATCTTCACATTCCACACTTCATGGACATTGCTAATATCATGGTAGCTTTGCCAAATTTAATAATCACTTGTTGGAGTTTATATTTCTTTATCTTCAACAGCATTCAACACAGTTCACAAGTCTTAAAATATTTTCTTCTCCTGCCTTCACTCTTACTGTTCTCCTGGTTATTTTTCTTCGATTTTGAATTACCTTTCTCAAAGATCATTGCTGCTTTCTCCTATTTCTATTGGACTTGAAAGTGTTGAAATGCTTTAGTGCTCTAAGCCCCTTTCTCTGCTCCAGGTAATTTTTTCTCCAGATAATAAATCTCATTGAGAGCAAAGGCTTTAAATAATATCTCTATATCTTTCTTTATTATTGACATCTGTAGACTCATTTCCAAGTGGTCCATCAGTTATCTACCTTGAGAGGAAACTAACCATCCTAAGTTTAACAAGACCAAGCAAAATACTTGTTACTCCAAACCTGCTCCTTCTGCTTTCTTATTTATATCAGTAGATGCCACCTCTGTGTACCCAGATGCTCAAGCCAAAACCAAAGAAACATTCTTGATTCCTTTCTTTTTGTCACCGTAGCATCTAATCCACTAGCAGACCTTGTGGGTGTAACTTCCAAAATGTATCCCCAAAATACAGTCTCCTTCATTCAGTTCTCCACCCAGCAAATGGAGTTTGCATATCCGTAAGTGCTTTACTCCAGTTTATGTACTTTACTCCAGTGACTTCTTATAATCACATAGAATCTTTTCATCATGCTTAGAATCTTTACATTTCTTTACAATTTCTGAGTCTGGCTATTAGAATCCCATCCTGGTAACTTTACAACTCCTTTCTCTGTCTATTACAACCACATTGACACTCCTTCTATTTCTTATTTGTATATTAGCACATTGTAGAAACGTTCTCCTTTGCACAGAATATTACTTTTTCTTCCTGGAATACTCCTCCCCATAATCTTAGAATATCTGGATTTTTCTTATAATTCAAGCCCAGAACTGTAGTGCTGGTTATACAGGCCATCTGTGGTAGCCATATTCAAGTTTTAGCTCAGATTTCATTCATGGAGAAAGACTTTCTTATCACTAAATCTAAAACAAAACAAGAATTAAACAATACAACAAAATTCAGAGTAATTTGTGGAATTTGGAGCAGAAGTGTAAATAAATGTGTTCTGCTATTTTTACTTAGAAGTCTCTGCTAATATTTAAAAAAAATTATTTGTAAAATGAATGATTTTGATCCATCTGTCCCTGAGAATAAACTCTACGATATCATAAAAGCTGACAATCCTGTAAACTATTCTAATTTCATTCAGCTAGACAAATAGCAGGTAATAAACATGTATTTGTTAAACAATAAGTGAATCAATTAAGTAGAAAGAGCATGTGATTTGAAATTAAAGAATTTGCATTCAAGTTATAGGAATGACCTTTTGATACTTTGCAACTTTGAGCAAATATACTATCCTTTCTAAGGCTCAGTTGCCTCAGATCCAAAACTGGGAAAGTAATTCTAATAATAACCTCTCAGACAGAGGTATTTTAAATACTAAATAAGTACTGTGTATGTGTGGGCATGCATGCTAAGTCACTTCAGTCGTGTCTTACTCTTTGTGACCCTATGGACTATAGCCTGCCACTGTCCTCTCTCCATGCGATTCTCCAGGCAAGAATACTGAAGTGGGTTGCTGTGCTTTCTTCCAGGGGATCTTCCCTACCCAAGGACTGAATCCACATCTCTTATGTCTCCTGCATTGGCAGGCGGATTCTTTACCACTAGTGCCACCTGGGAAGGCTGGTATATTTATATCTATACCCATATCCATATAAATATCTGTATTTATCACTTTTGCAATATAGAAAGCTTTACAAAAGGAAATGTCATTATTAGGTAAAAGTCTCACTTAGTAAATATGATATCACGGATAGTTTTAGTGTTACAGAAAATTTTTAAAAAGACTACAGACAGAAACTGTTATATAAATAGATTGAGGGGAAAATGGAAATGGGAACCTGAATAGAGCTTTAATAGCAAAGCTTTACTCGTATACATGTAATCCCTAAAGATCAGTGTGGTCAGGAATAAGAGTAAAATGAAAAGATAGAATTAAGAATTGCTTTGGCATTAAGTTTGGAGACCAGCAGTCATATAGCACAAAAGCCTGAAAAGAGACATTATATAGCTTGTATTATTAGGGCAGAAATACAAAGCAAAATGGATAGAACTTCCAGGTGTAAATGGCCACTTGGACAATCCTACCAAAATGATAGTAGTCCAGTTTTATTTTGCTTATAAATATGAGATGGAAAGAGAATAGATGAAAAGAGTGACAGGATTTTTAAAACTGGGGAAAAGATATAGCAGAGACCTTAAAGTATTCAGAAAAACTAAATCCTAAGCCAAGAGTGAAAAAACCCAAGAGCTAAGCTGGTGAACAGTTCAGAATTCCTAAAGGTCCAAAGCTTGAGAGCACCAAGCTTTGGGGTTATGGAGAGACGGAAAGCTACAATAAAAGATAAGCTTGAAACTCTGTAAAATTAAACTACTTTCTCAGATACACTTCCAATAGCAACTGTCCTTCATGAGTGTAATCATACGAAGACTACAAGGACTGTGAAAGTTGGAGCCCCATATAAACAAAGAGGTAAATAGAAGTTGGGAGAAAAAGACTAGGCTGAAAGATTAAAACTTGAAAATGTAAGCAATATACTCAGAGGGATAAGAAAGCATATTGAATATGATAAAAAAATATTAGTTTTCCAAAAAAAAATGAAGGGAAAGATCTTGGAAATTAAAACTATAAGGAGTCTTCAGATTTCAAACTGAACCACTGCATTCCTTTGGTAAATTCCATTTCCGTTCTCAAAAATAGTGCTTTCACAATTTCCCTTCTCTCTTCAAGCCTCTTTACCCTCAAAACTTTTCTCCTCTAGTCTCTGCATCTATGTGCAATCACACCACCACAATGCTCAACCCTCAAACCTGCTCTTTCTCATGCTTCCTCTTACCCTGCTCTCCCTGCTGTCACTTAACACATAGTATATCACCAAGTCCTGTTGACTCTACTTCCAAAACACGTGCTTAATCCATCCATTTCTCTACATCTCCCTCACTCTCACCCCAGTCTTCATCACTGCCAGCTTGCATTTGGACTACTGCAATAGCGTCTCCCAAATCTGTCTCATTACACTTAAAATTAAAAGCTAAATTTCTTGAAGTGAAGTGAAGTGAAGTGGCTCAGTTGTGTCCGACTCTTTGTGACCTTGTGGACTGTAGCCTACCAGGCTCCTCCGTCCATGGGATTCTCCAACTTAAAATCTCAACATAATTCAGGTCCCATCTTCCTTTGAGTTCATTCAACCCCTTTTTCTCTTATTTACTGTACTCACTTCCCTCCAGTCATAATGACTATATTTCTTTTTTTTTCTTTTCTTTTTAATTAACTTGAATGCAATTACAACATTCCCTGGTGGCTCAGAGAGTAAAGCGTCTGTCTACAATGCAGAAGACCTGGGTTCAATCCCTGGGTCAGGAAGATTCCCTGGAGAAGAAAATGGCAACCCACTCCAGCACTCTTGCCTAGAAAATCCCATGGATGGAGCAACCTGGGGTCGCAAAGAGTCAGACATGACTGAGCAAATTCACTTCACTTCACTAATTACAACATTATGTTAGTTTCTGCTGTACAATGAGGTGAATCAGCTATGAGTATACATATATCCGCTCCCTCTTGGACCTCCTCCCCCATCCCACCCCTCTAGGTCGTCACAGAGCACCTAGCTGAGCGCCCTGCATTATACTGCAGGTTTCCACTAGCTGTTTTAAGCTTTCCTGGCGACTCAGTCAGTAAAGAATCCCCTGCCAATGCAGGAGATGATGCAGGAGACAAAGGTTCAATCCCTGGGTGGGGAAGATCCCCTGGAGAAGAAAATGGCAACCACCCCAGTATTCTTGCCTGGGAAATCTCATGGATAGAGGAGGCTGGTAGGCTGTAGTCCATAGTAATGTATATATGTCAATCCTAATCCCCCAATTCATCCCTCCCTCCCCTTCCCACATCTGTGTCCACATGTCCCTTCTCTGATCTGCCTCTGTTCCTGCCCTAGAAATAGATTCATCTGTACCATTTTTCTAGATTGCACATATTACTCAGCCATTAAAAGGAACAAAATTGGGTCTTTTGTAGAGATGTGAATGGACCTAGAATCTGTCATACAGAATGACTATATTTCAAATGCTTCGTTTTTCTTAGAAAACTTCGAGCAAGTCTGAATTTCCCCTAAAAGTGACTTGCTATATTTTGTTTTTTCACTGTTAGTATTGTCACCTGAAACTTAGAGGGGGCTTGCCTGTTGACTCATTGGTAAAGAATCTGTCTGCCAGTGCAGGAGATGTGGGTTCAATGCTTGGGTTGAGAAGATCCCCTGGAGAAGGAAATGTCAACTCACTCCAATATTTTTACCTGAGAAATCCAGTGGGCAGTGGGGCCTTGTGGGTTAAGTCCAAGGGGTCAATAAAGAGTCAGGCACAATTTAGCAGCCAAAGAACAACACTTAGAGGACTGACTATCTTTGAAGTCTCATAACATTAAGGCATATCCTGGGTTTGATAAATCCATATTGACTTAATTTGAAATACACCTCACCCTTTAATCTGTCAATTCAACACTTCCTCGATTTCAGGAACACTGTCTTAAATTATATCCCTGGATATTCTGTTTCTCCTTTTCTTTTTTTCTCTTCCAGGTAACAAAATATGCATACCTTTCTTTGGCTCTATTCTCTTTAATTTTTAAAAAAATTATTTGAGTTTGTTCTTCAAGTGTATTATCTGTGTTGCTGCTCTATTTTCATCCATATCCATTTTTCCTTCTTTCTGTGATCCATAGGACCTCATTTTTGTTATAATTTAAAATTTCCCTTCTTTTTCTTGAGCACCACCAACTAATTTTTCATATTCTTTTGTTGTCTTATTTTATCCTTAAGACCTGTATCTCTGCTGCAAGTTCCTCATTCATGGAGGCTGAGTTCATCCAGTTCTCTGAACCCCATAGACAGCTGCATAGCATGGTTTCCCCTGACCTGCAGCAACACTCTTCTGCTATGAGCTCTTAATCTTCCTTTTGTTTATTGTGTGTCTTCCTTCCTTCCTTCCCACTTGCTTTCCTTCTTCCCCAACCCCTACCTCTGTGTGTGTGGCTTGGAATTTAACCATCTTCAGTTCTCAAAGACCTGGAATGATCAGTAGCTTCTGCAGTGGCCCCTCTTCTAAGCCACATGCACAGTTAACTAGTTGCAAGGAAGGTGGCTTTTCGTGTTTCTTTTCACAACCCCTTTCCTTGACACTTTGTGGCTCAGGCAACTTCTCAGTAGCTCCTACAACCAGTACACCACTCCCATCTTATTTCAGACAGGGTGCCACGAGATTAGCTCATAAAATCTGGACAGTCATTGCATAGTGCATGCTCTGCCAGCATGGTCTTGACTCGGCCCATCAGGCATCTTCTCTCAGATCTACCTTCCCCACATCACCTCCTGGAAGCACATCCTATGTTGTCTGATAATCACATCCCACATCTTTTGTCAGGTCTACACTTCCCACATCTACCAGATCTACACATCTCATGTCATATCTTAGATCAGCTGGTCTGATCTGTCCATCAGATCCTCATGCCCCATGTCATATCCTAGATCAGCTGGTTTGATGTCATCTGTCAGATCTCTACATCCCAAATAGTCTCCGAGATCTGCATGTCTGATGTCCTCCTATAGTGGGTGATCTTAGTCTAGAGCCCGTAAGGGTGGCACTTTGTCTTGTGATCTAGCAGGGTTAGGGTTATACCCCAAAACAATACACAAGAATTGGGAAGAGAGAAGTTCATACACAGGAGGGATCCCCCATGATCAGAGAAGTGTAGTCCAAAGATGCTTTAAGATGGCTGGAGTCCTGACAAATCCATTTTTCCTAGCAAGGTTTTTTTTCCCTAAAAAATGTTAGCTCTATGAAACCTCCTGCTAAGACCTGCTTGAGATGCTCTGCTATGTTGGTGTTGGACATCTCCTCCTTTACAAGATGTGAATTTGGTCAGGTCTCTGGCTTCTGTTCTCACCTGGAGTGGACATAGTCCTGCTCTAACTCCCTCAGGAAGCCATCTTGCTGTGTGGACCATAGGGGATGGGGATGAATGAGTTAAGATAGTGTAAGCTGCTGGAATAAACACCTATCCATATGATGGTCAACAGGAAATCAGTTATGTAGAGCTCATATAAAGTCCAAAATATGAACTGCTGATTGAAGATGTGTCCCCTCCAGAGGTGACTCAAGTATCCAGGTTACTTCTTTTTGTGTAGCTCCAGCAGTTCCATTATTTGGCCTCCAAGGTCCAAAGTCAAGCTAGAAGGTCAAGGAACAATGGAAGGTTCATAGGTGATTTTATGAGTGAGTCATGGCAGGATAATCATCTGTTCTGCTCACCTTTCCTGACCTCAATCTCGTCACTTCTCCTCACATGGCACCTGAGACCTGGTACGCTTGGTCTAGCTGTGGATCTTGAAAGTCTAGGATGCATGTGTGACCACTGCAGAGTCTCTGCCCCTCAAGTGTTCAGGAGAATGACACAGACCAGGTACAGTGCCAAGTGAAGGTTGAGCTTCTGATGTGCCATCAGGATGAGACTGCGTTGTACTGCCTTGGGTCATAGGATTCCTCTTCTTTGTGCCTACATAACGCTTAGGAACACCTAAGCCCCACCATTACTCTGGCGTTACTCTTGGGAAACTTCCCCGGTGGCTCAGTGGTAAAAATCTGTTTGCCAATGCAGGAGAAACAGTTCAATTCCTGGGTCAGGCAGATTCCCTGGAGAAGGAAATGGCAACCCACTGCGGTATCTTGCCTGGAAAATTCCATGGGTAAAGGAGCCTGGTGGGCTACACTCCATGGGTTCAAAGAGTTGGACACAATTTAGTGACTGAACAAAAACAAAGGAATGCAAAGCAAAGGAAAAAAATGGGAAGAGGGGAGAAGGAAAATCAGAAAGGGAAAGAAGGAAGGAATGAACAAAGGAAACAGGAAAGAAGGTAAAAATAGGAAAAGAAAAAAATGTAGAGGGAGGAGGAGAGGAAAGAAAATCTGCTGTATTTGAATGTTTTGAGAGACGATTTATATTTAGGAAGAAGATTGGAGAATAATTTGATTATACTGCCAAAAAAAATGAGACAATTATTAAACTTATGGAAATAAGTAGATTATTAAAAAAATCATAATAAACCATTTGACATAGTTGAGCATAGGAAAGGTGTAATTGGATAAGAGAATATGATAAAGACTCTCTCTTTAACCAAACTTCATGCGAGCTCCTTGAGTCCTCTTTTCCATGAGGCTTCCTCCTGAGCCATGTCTTCTGCCTGCAAAGCCCATTTCAAGCAAGAATCCTGCTAATCAGTTTAGCAAGAATTCCTCGCACCCTTGATAGCTGATTAAATTTCTCATCCCCACTCCTGACATCTGGTCACCTTGGCATGCCTCAGCAAAAATCCTGTTAATTCGGCTTAACAAGCATGCCCCACTGCTTGATGTCTCCTCTTAGTAGTTTTCCATCCACTGACTCCCTCACTCTGCTCCTTGGCAACAAATCCCCAGATGTCTTCACTCCATTCAGAGTTGAGCCTGAGCTCTCTCCCCTATAGTGAGAGTCTTGAGTCTGATCTCTCTCGCCTATTGTGACATTCTTGACACCTATTGCAATAGTCCTGAATAAAATATCCCTTACCATTTTAATGAGTATCAAAATATTTTTTCAACAGGTACATATAACAGAACAAATCCTAACCTTCTGTAGGGGAAGGCAATATTCCTAAAAGAAAAATCAAAACATACCAGCATTAGTATGGTTTTAGACACATGGAGGTAAACATCAAATGAAAAAGCTTAGGTTTTAAATGGTCACATTTGGAAGTGCGGGGATGTGGGGATTACTTTGAGGAAAGGAAAGGAGGACTTTTGCTTTTTATCAACCATGTAGAATTATTTGTGTGTGTAACTTTTAGTTTTTCTTAAATGCATAGAATACCAAACTGAAAAACAAAATTAATTATGTGTGTTTATAAATACACATATATATGTATTACAATCTATGGATCATTAATATTTGGATAGATGAAATCAAAATCATTTTATCATACATTAAATTCTTAATTACTAAATAATTAAGATGAGCTTTAATGAGTAGTTAGGGCTATTTTCAGGATAGATGTCATAAAAGCTATGTTCTTTTAAATTTGGTCTAAAGACCAGAAGCTGATGAGTAAGATGAATTGACCCAACATTTCTAGTGTGATGTACAAGTCTTTCTTTTCCTAAGCAATATAAAAAGGTTTCCATAGAAATGATCTCCTCTATTCAAACTGCACAGGAAACCCCAATTGTCACCTCCACCCTTTGACCACTGCAGTATGGGCCTTACTTTCTTTTCTGTTTCATCCATCCCCTTTCCATCTACCCACTAACACACAATAGCATGGTCAATATGCTGTGACTTGGAACTATCCACACTCGAAGCAAATAACTGAGACCCACTCAGCCTGAATTGTCCTCTATCTCTCAAGGGAAAGAATAGGACATAAGGAGGGAGAGAGTGGTTAGAGTATATGCCAAGAAAGCAAATGCAGAGGCTCCCAAATATTTTCCCTGCATGCTTGTTTCCTTTTTCTTGGATATCTAATTGGAAGCTGTGAATATCCACCATCCCACTGTTTCTCAGAAGTCTAATTTGAAGCCAATGTGGTTCTGCATTAGAATAAGCTCAGCATTTGCCAATGACGTCTGTGTTTTGCAGGTGTCACTGCCAAGTGCCAATGCTATCCAATATTTGCTCACCACCACCCACGTGGGATCAAACCCACACTTAATAAGACAGGGACTGCATTGTCATGACATATGTGCAATAATATTCCTTGTGTTTAAGCCCCAGAAGCATGGTTATTTAGCTAACAGAGTCTTCTACTATTATCATAGCAGTTTTTCTTCCAGCAGTAAAAGTCTCACCAACTACAGTTAGGCATTTTCTGCTTTCCAATTACTTGCTGATGCTATGCCAAGTACAGAGCAATATTTTCATGTATCATTAAACAAATGCAGTTGTGCTCCCCAAACAGGTTTCATTTTGGGCTAAACTATATCCATTAAAGCTTTCATAAATGGCACACCCTTCAGCTTATAGTTTCTTTTTGCTCATAAATATTTAAGCTGCACAGATAATACCTCAACTTCCCAGCAAGTGCTGCATTAGCTGGGCAATCTTTAAAGCATAAAACTTTGTAGCAGGAGGAAACTAGGAAGGGAAAAAGAAGTTGTACTAATAGCAGAAAATGTAACAGAATCCTAGTATCCCTTATTTTTTAAAATAATATTTTTCCTTCCTACAAATATAAAAGTAATCATTTGAAAGATACATATAACAATGATAGTACATATAAGGGTGAAAAGTAAAAGTGTTAGTCGCTTAGTTGTGTCCGATTCTTTGTGACCCCATGGATTGTAGCCACTGTCCATGAAATTCTCCAGGCAAGAATACTGGAGCCATTCCCTTCTCCAGGAGATCTTCCTGACCCAGGGATTGAACCTGGGTCTCCTGCATTGTAGGCAGTTTCTTTACAATCTGATCCACCAAGGGATCTGCACATTTAAAAGTAGTAGGTCCTATGGATTTAAATTTTTAAATGGGCAATTTTTTTTTTTTTCCTGAACACTTCAGTCAGTTCAGTTCAGTTGCTCAGTCATGTCCGACTCTTTGTTACCCCATGGATTGCAGCAGGTGAGGCCTCCCTGTCCATCATCAACTCCTGGAGTTTACTCAAATTTATGTCCATTGAGTTGGTGATGCCATCCAACCATCTCATCCTCTGTCATCCATTTTTCCTCCCGCCTTCAATCTTTCCCCGCATCAGGGTCTTTTCAAATGAGTCAGTGTCCACTTCTTCACATCAGGTGGCCAAAGTATTGGAGTTTCAGCTTCAACATCAGTCCTTCCAATGAGCACCCAGGGTTGATTTCCCTTAGGATGGACTGGTTGGATCTCCTTGCAGTCCAAGGGACTCTCAAGTGTCTTCTCCAACACCATAGTTCAAAAGCATCAATTCTTCGGTGCTCAGCTTTCTTCACAGTCCAACTCTCACGTCCATACATGACTACTGGAAAAACCATAGCTTTGACTAGACTGACCTTTGTTGGCAAAGTAATATCTCTGCTTTTTAATGTACTCTCTAGGTTGGTCATGACGTTCCTTCCAAGGAGCAAGTGTCTTTTAATTTCATGGCTGCAGGTACCATCTGCAGTGATTTTGGAGCCCCAGAAATAAAGTCTGTCACTGTTTCCATTTTTTCTGCATCTATTTGCTATGAAGTGATGGGACCAGATGCCGTGATCTTAGTTTTCTGAGTGTTAAGTTTTAAGCCAACTTTTTCACTCTCCTCTTTCACTTTCATCAAGAGGCTCTTTAATTCTTCTTCGTTTTCTGCCCTAAGGGTAGTATTATCTGCCATATCTGAGGTTATTGACATTTCTCCCAGCAATCTTGATTCCAGCTTGTGCTTCCTCCAGCCCAGCATTTCTCATGATGTACTCTGCATATAAGTTAAGTAAGCAGGGTGACAATATACAGCCTTGACGTACTCCTTTCCTGATTTGGAACCAGTCTGTTGTTCTGTGTCCAGTTCTAACTGTTGCTTCCTGACCTGCATACAGATTTCTCAAGAGGCAGGTCAGGTAGCCTGGTATTCCCATCTCTTTAAGACTTTTCCACAGTTTGTTGTGGTCCACGCAGTCAAAGGCTTTGGCATAGTCAATAAAGCAGAAGTAGATGTTTGTCTGGAACTCTCTTGCATTTTCTATGATCAAACGGATGTTGGCAATTTGATCTCTGGTTCCTCTTCCTTTTCTAAATCCAGCTTGAACATCTGGAAATTCATGGTTCACATACTGTTGAAGCCTGGCTTGGAGAATTTTGAGTGTTACTTTGCTAATGTGTGAGATGAGTACAATTGTATAGTAGTTTGAACATATATTGACATTGCCTTTCTTTGGGATTGGAATGAAAACTGACCTTTTCCAGCCCTGTGGCCACTGCTGAGTTTTCCAAATTTGCTGGCAAATTGAGTACAGCACTTTCACAGCATCATCTTTTAGGATTTGAAATAACTCAACTGGAATTCTATCTGAACACTTAGAGTGAAAAATAAGCCTTAACCCAGAGATGTTAATGTAGTAATTATAAGAGTGAAGTGAAAGGAAAGTCTAATTCTGTATTTTTGTCGCAGAAAGTTTGAGGTGAATGAAAGACTGTTCTGTACAGGGTGTGAATTGCCTTGGTTTGGTTAGTCAGGGATAATAATCTGGTTGCTAAGAACCAAAACCCATATCTTCTCTCCTAAGTGAAGGGAGATTAATGTTAAGAATGCAAAGTAGAACCCAGAACCCAAATGCGGTAATTCCTCGGGCAGTAGTTCCCTCCTCTTCCTTTTGGTTAAGCCTCAGAAGCCAAGCTTTGCTCATCTCTCCTTCTGCTCTTTTTCATTCTCTGTAAAAGAATCTTTCTCAGCAAGGTTCTTAGTTTCAATTTCCTCATAATTTTAGTTTATCAGAAGATTTGGGTAAGCACTGAACGAACTTTGATCATGACTTTCTATAACCCTAAAGTTCCAGGAACATCATCTGGAAAACACTTTCTGTAACACATTTCAAATTTTGGGGAGGAAATGATAAAGTCAGCCTGATCATATGCTGAACTCACTTCTGTCATTCAGTGCAGACATTGATTTCTAGGCTTAACTTCATCAGAAACTAGACCAATTTAACATAAGCAATGTAAATAAGAAACATATTCCACAAACGTCTATGAAAGAGTCTTCAAAAAGGCTTAATTGGAGGTCAAGATTTTAAAAGAAATGGGGATCTTCTTCAAAACAATTTTATATTTTGCATTTGAATTTACAAATTGCACCAATGTACATTTTCACATATGCTTCTTGTAACACCCTTGTGATATATGGAGGGTGGTAGCACTTTATTTAAAAATAGAATACCAAAAGTCGGAAAGGTGTGATAGAATGGCATTTAGGTTAAGCATTTGGACGCAGCTGCTATAAGTACCTGCAGTGTGCCCATAGATTTGAAACTCTCTTTATAGCTCTAAACCAAGCTTATAGAATGAAAAGGGTTGTTTTGAGATGGGTGCTATGGACAAAAAATATGGCGCTAGCTTCTTACCCTCTCATTCTTTTATTCTGGTCTATTGGAAGAATTCTTTCAAGGAAGATAAGCTGTTTATCTGTTGGCTTGAATGAGGCTTAAGTTAGGTTTCCCTGGTGGCTCAGAGGTTAAAGCATCTGCCTGCAATGCGGGAGACCTGGGTTTGATCCCTGGGTAGGGAAGATCCCCTGGAGAAGGAAATGGCAACCCACTCCAGTATTCTTGCCTGGAGAATCCCATGGATGGAGGAACCTGGTGGTCTACAGTCCACGGGGTCACAAAGAGTCAGACATGACTGAGTGACTTCACTTCCACTTCACTTCACTTGCGCTTAAGTTAGTTCAGTTCAGTTGCTCAGTCATGTCCAACTCTTTGCAACCCTATGACCAGGCTCCCCTGTCCATTACCAACTCCTAGAGCTTACTCAAACTCATATCCATCTAGTTGGTGGTGCCATCCAATCATCTCATCCTCTTTTAGCCCCTTCTCCTGCCTTCAGTCTTTCCCAGCATCAGGGTCTTTTGAATGAGTCAGTTCTTCACATCAGGTGGCCAAAGTATTGGCGCTTCACCTTTAGCATCAGTCCTTCTGATGAATATTCAGGACTGATTTCTTTTACGGTTGACTGGTTTGATCTCCTTGCAGTGCAAGGGACACTCAAGAGTCTTCTCCAACACCACAGTTCAAAAGCATCAGTTCTTTGGGGGTGCTCAGCTTTATTTATGGTCCAACTCTCACATCCATATATGACTACTGGAAAAACTATAGCTTTGACTAGATGGACCTTTGTTGGCCTAGTTATATCTCTGCTTAAGCATGACCAAATAATCTACTAAACTAAAAAAAAAAAACAGCAAAATAAAAGGGATGTTATTAATAATTAAAATAGGATGACAGATATAGTCCTGATGGTCTTATGTCAACCAAGTTCTGTCACCACCCTTCTTAAGATGTATGTTATGACTCTTTCCTTCTAGAATACAGTTCAGATCCATGGGCCAATCTTCTCTTTCCTGGAGAAAACTTTGTAGTGTGGGAAATTTTTATTTCAAGGGTTGAAACAGGATGAATGTTATTACAATGTCTTAAAGTGTGGTGAGGCCACAGAATTTTTAGTGCTTTTCACTTATTTTTTGTATACTGAAAAAAACCTGATTCTTTCACCATACAGTGATCAGAACCAGGGCCTCATTACCTTAGAGATATTTAGTTATAAGAGTTCTTGAGTAAATATAAAAAGCCTTTTATAGGGAATATGTTTTATAACCTTTCTCTCAAACTTTGACTTGCTTTACAGCAAATGTTTTATATTTTCACCCAAAGTATGGCTTGCTGTTGCAATTCATTAACAGTGGCTTTTGAAGAGCAAAAGTTTTTAATTTTTGAGACTAAAATATTAACTTTTAGTTTTCATGCTTTTTGTATTAAGTCACAAAGATTTTTCTAGTTGTTCTTCCAGAAGCATTACAACTTTAGATTATACAGCTATATTTAGTATCCACTATGAGTTAATTTTCATATAATTTTTGCATATGCTGTGAAATAAGGATTATTGTTCAATTTCATTTATTTGTGTTTCTATTTACATTTCAGTATCCAAGTGACCCAGCTGATTAGTTGAGAAGATTAATCTATATGGCTAGATAATATGCCATATTATGGCATATTGTGGCAACATATTATGGCAACAATATGTCAGTTGTTTATCAGTTTATCGCTTGATGGGTATTTGAACTGCTGCTGCATTTTGGCTATTATGAATAATGAATATTTGTGTGTAAGTGCCATTATGAATATTTATGTACAAGTGTGTGTGTGTACCTGTGTTTTCGATTATCTTGGATTATTCTCAGGAGTTGAATTGCCGAGTCATGTGGTATTTGTCTTTAACTTCTTGAGGAACTATCAAAACGCTTTTTATCAAGTCGCTACCACATTTAATTTCCACCAGTACTCTTGCCTGGGAAATCCCAGGGACGGCGGAGCCTGGTAGGCTGCCGTCTATGGGGTCGCACAGAGTTGGACACGACTGAAGCGACTTAGCAGCAGCAGCAATATACCTGGCTTCCAATGTTTTCACATCTTGTCAACATTTGTTATCATCTCTTTTTGATTATAGTTGTTCTAGTGAGTGTGAAGTGTTATCTCACTGAGGTTTCAATTTGTATTTCCCTAGTGACCAATTACATTGATCTTTTCATATGCTCATTGGCTACTTATACTTAATAATTCTTTGGAGAAATATTTATTCAAATCCTTTGCCCATTTCTAAATTAGATTATGTAACTGTTGTTGAGTTATGTGTGTGTTAGTCACTCAGTCGTGTCCGACTCTTTGCAATCCCATAGAATGCAACTCACCAGGCTCCTCTGTCCATGTAATTCTCCAAACAAGAATACTGGAGTGGGTGGCCATTTCCTCCTCCAGGTTGTTGAGTTGTAAGCATTCTTTATTTATTTTGAATACTAGGTCCTTATTAGGTATATGATTTGAAAATATTTTCTCCCATTGTGTAGGTTGTCTATTACTTTCTGATTGTGTCTTTTGAGGCATGAAAAGTGTTCCATTTTGATGAAGTCCAGTTTATTTTTCTTTAGTTGTTGAGGCTATAGGTGTTATATCTAAGGAATTGTCACCTAATTCAAGGTTATCAAAGTTTATACCTATGCTTTCTCCTAAGCATTTGTTATCTTTTGCCTTTAGGAATTTTATTTTTTATCCTACTTGGATTTTGTTGAGCTTCTTATCAGATGTGTAAATACTTTTAACAAATTTGAAAAAAAAGTGACTATTATTCTTTCAAGTACTATTTTCCCCCTTCTCTCTTTCCTTTCCTGCTGGGACTCTCATTACATGTATGTTGGTATAGTTGATGGTATCTAACAGTTTTCTCAGGCTCTGTTTATTTTCTTTTTCTTTTTTTCTTGTTCCATAGACTAAATAAACCCAACTGATCAGCCTTCAGGTGTGCTGACTTTTTCTTCATCTGCTAAACTCTGCTACTGATACCCTCTAGCAAATTTTTCATCTTAGTTACTATACTTTTCAACTCTATTGCATCTATTTGGTTTTATTTTATAATTCATATACCTTTATTGATATTATCTTTCTGGTCAAACATCAAACTAATGTTTTCCTTCAGTTTTTAAACATAGTCCTTTAATTCTTTGAACATAATTAAAACATATTTAAAATAAAGGATGTAGTGTCTCTGTCTAGTAAAAACAGATGGATTTTCTTAGAAACAGTTTCTATTGACTGCTTTTTTTCCTGACTGTGAGCCATAATTTACTATTTCTTTCCATATCTAACAATTTTTGTTGAAAACTGGATGTTTGAAATAATAGAATATGGCAGTATTTCTCCTTTACCAGGATTATTGTTGTTTGCTAAAGGACATCTCTGAACTAATTGTGTAAAGTCACTTTATCATACTGGCCACTGAAATCTTAATTTGGCTATCAGCCAGTCAACGGGCAAAGATTATTCTTAGCTGTCTCAAACGAATAAGCCTCCCAGTCTTTAGGGAGGCATACTCTCAATACTGTGTGGATCACAATAAACTGTGGAAAATTCTGAAAGAGATGGGAATACCAGACCACCTGACCTGCCTCTTGAGAAACCTATATGCAGGTCAGGAAGCAACAGTTGGAATTGGACATGGAACAACAGACTGGTTCCAAATAGGAAAAGAAGTACGTCAAGGCTGTATATTGTCACCCTGCTTATTTAACTTATATGCAGAGTACATCATGAGAAATGCTGGGCTGGAAGAAGCACAAGCTGGAATCAAATTTGCTGGGAGAAATATCAATAACTTCAGATATGCAGATGACACCACGCTTATGGCAGAAAGCCTCTTAATGAAAGTGAAAGAGGAAAGTGAAAAAGTTGGCTTAAAGTTCAACTTTCAGAAAACGAAGATCATGGCATCCGGTCCCATCACCTCATGGGAAATAGATGGGGAAACAGTGGAAACAGTGTCAGACTTTATTTTTCTGGGCTCCAAAATCACTGCAGATGGTGACTGCAGCCATGAAATTAAAAGATGCTTACTCCTTGGAAGGAAAGCAACCTAGATAGTATATTGAAAAACAGAGACATTACTTTGCCAACAAAGGTCCGTCTAGTCAAGACTATGGTTTTTCCAGTGGTCATGCATGGATATGAGAGTTGGACTGTGAAGAAAGCTGAGTGCTGAAGAATTGTTGCTTTTGAACTGTGATGTTGGAGAAGACTCTTGAGAGTCCCTTGGACTGCTAGGAGATCCAACTAGTCCATTCTGAAGAAGATCAGCCCTGGGATTTCTTTGGAAGGAATGATGCTAAAGCTGAAACTCCAGTACTTTGGCCACCTGATGCAAAGAGTAGACTCATTGGAAAAGACTCTGATGCTGGGAGGGATTGGGGGCAGGAAGAGAAGGGGACAACAGAGGATGAGATGGCTGAATGGCATCACTGACCCAATGGATGTGAGTTTGAGTGAACTCTGGGGGATGGTGATGGACAGGGAGGCCTGGCGTGCTGTAATTCATGGGGTTGCAAAGAGTCGGACACGACTGAGCGACTGAACTGAACTGAACTGAAACCTCACTTGGATATATGTAAATATAAGTTCAGTTCAGTTGCAGAGTCATGTCCAACTCTTTGTGACTCTATGGACTGCAGCACATGAGACTTCCCTGTCCATCACCAACTCTTGGAGCTTGCTCAAGCTCATCTCCATTGAATCAGTGATGCCATCCAACCATCTCATCCTCTGTCATCCCCTTCTCCTCCCGCCTTCAATCGTTCCCAGCATCAGGCTCTTTTCAAATGAGTCAGTTCACATCAGGTGGCCAAAGTTTTGGAGTTTCAGCTTCAACATCAGTCCAGCAATGAATATTCAGGACTGATTATCTTTGGGATTGACTGATTTAATCTCCTTGCAGTCCAAGGGAATCTCAAGAGTCTTCTCCAATACCACAGTTCAAAAGCATCAATTCTTTGGTGCTCACCTTTCTTTATAGTCCAACTGTCACATCCATACATGAACACTGGAAAAACCATAGCTTTGACCAGACAGACCTTTGTTGGCAGTGTCTCTGCGTTTTAGTATGCTGTGTAGGTTTCTCACAGCTTTTCTTCCAAGGAGCAAGGGTCTTTTAATTTCTTGGCTTCAGTCACCATCTGCAGTGTTTTTTGAGCCCCCAAAAGTAAAGTCTCTCACTATTTGCCATGAAGTGATGGGACCAGATGCCATGATCTTAGTTTTCTGAATGTTGAGTTTTAAGCCAACTTTTTACTCTTCTCTTTCACTTTCATCAAGAGGCTCTTTAGTTCTTCACTTTCTGCCATAAGGGTGGTGTCACCTGCTTATCTTGATTCTGTCCTATGTTTCATCCAGCCCAGCATTTCGCATGATGTATTCTGCATATAAGTTAAATAAGCAGAGTGACAATATACAGCCTTTGATGTACCCCTTTCCTGATTTGAAACCAGTCTGTTGTTCCATGTCTAGTTCTTATTGTTGCTTCTTGACTTGCATACAGATTTCTCAGGAGGCAGATAAGGTGGTCTGGTATTCCCTTCTCTTGAAGAATTTTCCAGTTTGTTGTAATCCACACAGTCAAAGGCTTTGGCACAGTCAATAAAGCAGAAGCAGATTTTTTTTTTTTTTCCTGGCACTCCCTTGTTTTTTGATGATCCAACCAATGTTGGCAATTTGATCTCTGGTTCCTCTGCCTTTTCTAAAACCAGCTTGAACATCAGGAAGTTCATAGTTTATGTACTGTTGAAGCCTGGCTTGGAGAATTTTGAGCATTACTTTATAGCATGTGAGATGAATGCAATTGTGTGGTTGTTTGAACAGTCTTTGGCATTGCCTTTCTTTGGGATTGGAATGAAAACTGACCTTTTCCAGTCCTGTGCCCACTGCTAAGTTTTCCAAATTTGCTGGCATATTGAGTACAGCACTTTCTCAGCATCATCTTTCAGGATTTGAAATAGCTCAACTGGAATTCCATCACCTCCACTAGCTTTGTTCCTAGTGAGTCTTCCTAAGGCCCACTTGATTTTGCACTCCAGGATGTCTGGCTCTAGGTGTGTAATCACACCAGCATGGTTATCTGGGTCATGAAGATCTTTTTTGTACAGTTCTTCTGTGTATTCTTGCCACCTCTTCTTAATTTCTTCTGTTTCTGTGAGGTCCATACCATTCATTTATTGTGCCCATCTTTGCATGAAATATTCCCATGGTATATTTAATTTTCTTGAAGAGATTTGTATTCTTTCCCATTCTATTGTTTTCCTCTATTTCTTTCCACTGATCATTGAGGAAGGCTTTCTAATCTCTCCTTGCTGTTCTTTGGAACTCTGCATTCAAATGGGTACATCTTTCCTCTTCTCCTTTGCCTTTAGCTTCTCCTCTTTTCTCAGCTCTTTGTAAGGCCTCCTCCAGACAACCATTTTGCCTTTTTATATTTCTTTTTCTTGGGGGTGGTCTTGATCACTGCCCCCTGTACAGTGTCGTGAGCCTCCATTGATAGTTCTTCAGGCACTCTATCAGATCTAATCACTTGAATCTATTTGTTACTTCCACTGTATAATCATAATAGATGTGATTTAGGTCATACCTAAATGGTCTAGTGATTTTCCCTGCTTTCTTCAACATAAGTCTGAATTTGGCAATAAGGAGTTCATGATCTGAGCCACAGTCAGCTCCCTGTCTTGTTTTTGCTGACCGTATAGTTTCTCCATCTTTGGCTACAAAGAATATAATCAATCTGATTTTGGAGTTGACCACCTGGTGAATTCCAAGTGTAGAGTCTTCTGTTTTGTTGTTGGAAGAGGGTGTTTGCTATGACCAGTGTGTTCTCTTGGCCAAACACTGTCAGCCTTTGCCCTACATTGTTTCATACTCCACGGCCAAAATTTCCTATTACTCCAGGTATCTCTTTGTTTCTGACTTTTGCATTCCAGGCTCCTGTAATGAAAAGGACATCTTTTTTGGTTGTTTTCTAGAAGGTCTTGTAGTTCTCCATAGAACTGTTCAACTTCAGCTTCTTCAGCATTAGTGTTTGAGGTGTACACTTGGATTACTGTGATATTGAATGGTTTGCCTTGGAAATGAACAGAGATTATTCTGTAGTTTTTTGAGATTGCACCCAAGAACTTCATTTTGGACTCTTTTGTTGACTATGATGGCTACTCTATTTCTTCTAAGGGATTCTTGCCCAGAGTAGTAGGAATAATGGTCATCTGAATTAAATTTACCCATTCCAGTCCATTTTAGTTCACTGATTCCTAAGATGTAGATGTTCACTCTTGCCATCTCCTATTTGAACATCTTTTCCTGCAAGAACTCCGAAATTGCAACTCATTGCTGAACAACCATCCACAGGAGAATATTGGATCCCACCAAAAAAAGATACCCCACATCCAAGGACAAAGGAGAAGCCACAGCAAGAGGGTAGGAGGGGGAAAACTGTATTTAGAACCAAAGCCCATACCCATCAGAGATGCTTGGAAGGCTCAAACAGAAGCTTGTGTACACTAGGAGATCCCACAGAGACTGGGACAGACCTGCCTTTGAGTGTTTGAATGTCTTCTGCAGAGGTACGGGCCAGCAGTGGCCTGTCGCAGGGGCAGGGGTTCTGGGTGCTGTAGACCTGGGTATGGCATAAACCCTTTGGAGAAGGTTGCCATTAACCCCACCATAGAACTGGCATAACTTACACAGGTCTAGGGAAACAAACTCTTGGAAGGCACAAAGAAAACCTTGTGCATAGCAGGACCCAGGAAAAAGGACCCCAAAAGAGACTGACCCAGACTTGCCTGTGCATGTCCAGGAGTCTCTGGAGGAGGCGTGAGTCGGTGGTGGCCTGCTGCAGGGTTGGGGCACTGGGTGTGGCAGTGCATGCACAGAATCTTTTGAAGAAAGTTGCCATTATCTTCATTACTTTCAGGATAGTTTGGTCTCAGGTCAAACAACAGGGAGGGAACATAGCCCCACCCATCAACAGGAAATTGGATTAAAGATTTACTGAGCATGGCCCCTCCCATCATAACAAGACCCAGGTTGCCCCACAGTCAGTCTCTCCCATCAGTAAGTTTCCATTAGCCTCTTATCCTTATTCATCAGAGGACAGAGAGAATGAAAATCACAATCACAGAAAACTAATCAAACTGATCACATAGACCACAGCCTTGTCTAACTCAATGAAACTATCAGCCATGCCATGTAGGGTCACTGAAGACAGATGGGTCATGGTGGAGAGTTCTGACAAAAAGTGGTCCACTGGAGAAGGGAATGGCAAACCACTTCAGTATTCTTGCCTTGAGAACCCCATGAACAGTATGAAAAGGCAAAAAGATAGGACACTGAAAGATGAACTCCTCAGGTCAGTAGGTGTCCACTATGCTACTGGAGAAGAGTGGAGAAATAACTCCAGAAAGAATGAAGTGACTGAGCCAAAGCAAAAACAGTGCCCAGTTGTGGATATGACTGGTGATGGAAGTAAAGTCCAATGTTGTAAGAACAATACACACACACACACACACACACACACACACACACACATATATATATCTGTATAAAAATTAAGTATTTTTGTGTCCACATTTGTGATATATAGTGTTCTGTAGTTTTATATATATTTTTGTAATATCTTTCTGTCTTTTAATATCATGACAACAGAACCATCATAAAATGAGTTGGAATCATTTCTATTATTGAATAGTATTGACAATTTCTAATCATTCTCTATTATTTTAAAGAACTTATATAAGATTGAAATTATTTTTCCTTAAACTTTACAAATAATTTAACAATAAATAAATCTGGGCCTGGAATATTATTTATGGGAATACTTTTAATTATGCACTGGATTTTTTTAATAGAAAGGTACAGAGCTCTTATCATCATCTGTTGCTCTTTTTTTTTTTTATTTTATTTTTAAACAACATAATTGTATTAGTTTTGCCAAACATCAAAATGAATCCGCCACATGTATACATGTGTTCCCCATCCTGAACCCTCCTCCCTCCTCCCTCACCATACCATCCCTCCGGGTCGTCCCAGTGCACTAGCCCCAAGCATCCAGTATCTCAAAGAGGACACTAATAGATGGAGAAATATACCATGTTCATGGATTGGAAGAATCCATATAGTGAAAATGAGTATACTACCCAAAGCAATTTATAGATTCAATGCAATCCCTATCAAGCTACCAACAGTGTTCATCATCTCTTGCTCTTTAACTGAGTTTTGCTAGTTTGTCATTTTCAAAGACTCTGCCTATTTCATTAAAATTATTAAATTTCTTGCCGTAAAGTTTGTTAAATAATGGAGGATTCCAGAAAGTTTTTCTTATGAGGGTTAAGCTGTCTTACTGAACTAGAAATTAAAACTAAGCATTTGAACATAAGAATACACATTATCATTCTTGCTTTCAACAGAACAATGATGTTTTCATACAGTGTAATCTCTGAAAAATTCCAATCATGAGAAAAACAAGGATTTAAAAAGCATTTGATGTCTGAGAATTATTAATAAAATTATTTTTATTTTACAGACCCACTTAAAGTGTTTGATAATTTGATAATTGCTGGCATAATCCATCTTAGAAATTGTCAATACTGTTCACTAAGTTGCTTGGTCAAGAAATCTAAGAGAAATTCTACCTTCATTTTTCCTCGTCAAAACCCAAATCCAATTCATCAACAGTACATGGCCAAAGTAAGATATACAAGTATTCAGTTGTTTTAGTTGGCTGTAGATTCAATGTGAATTAAGTGTGATATGACCACCATATTCTGAAACTCCTACCACCACTGTTTTCCCACCTAGTATAGTTGCTTTCACATCTTATATATGTTTCTTTTCATCTATCTTTCCTCTCTACTTTTCTTTATAATATTAGGGAAGAAAGCCATCGTCTTTAGGAGGGCTAGCATGTGCTGTGCACCACTGCCCACTCCATCATGTTTTGCATCCCAGTCTAGTGCTTACTCTTTCTCCATGCCTGAAACACTCAAACATTAGAACACAAGAGAGAACCATAGACCTCCTAGAGCTATTTGTAACAGTTGCCTTGTGTCTACTTCACTGGTTCCAAATCCACTTCCCAGTTTATTCTGTCTCTATCTTATTTAAAACTATTGAACCAACATCCTCACTGGATCCTAACTCTAGTTTCATGGGCAGAGATCATGTTTTTGTTCTTCCTAGCATATCATAATTGGTTTTATTTAATTGATTTGCCACTCCAAATTCTTTACTTCCTTTGGCTCCAGCCTCTGGAAAACAGCCTCTAACATGGACAACCAGTCCTTTGCATATTGTAGCCTATGACAGAGAGTGGTTCAGACAACTTCATCTTTAGTTCCCTTTTTTGCATTACTCTTCATCTTTTGCTCATTAATGCATATACTTGACATTCTCATTCTTTCATCCTTCTTTATTGCTTTCCCTTTTATTCTACTCTTTGTATGATCTGACAAGTATACTAGTTATAAAAAGAAATAATTTTTCTAAGTTGAATGTTTTAAATGGAAGAACTTAACATTCTTTTCTACAATGGAATGTTTATAGATAGCCAACAGATTTGAAATACTATCCAAGATCTGCCAGCAACATATGGTTTTGTTTAGAAACTGTGTTTATACTGAAATAGGATTTTGAACATCCTTTAAACAATCAACTAAAAATTTCAGATAGTTTTCTTAGTTGTTTACTGAAACCAAATAACATATTTTGGCATGGCTCCAAGGATTCATTAAATTGAAAGAATCTCATTAAAATGTCATACAAAATGACTCAAAGTCAAAAAGTTAGTCAAAAAAAGTCACATTTTGGAAATAATATTTAAATATTTCCCCCTTACTTTGAAAATGGTTGGCAAATTTAGATGTGCAGTATAAAAAGAAAAAATGACAGTCTGTGAAATATTTGAGATGATAAGGGCTTTTCCATATTATAGAAGACATCTTATATGGCAATTAGAATTAAAAAAAAAAAAGTAGGTCAGTATATTTCAAACTTAAGCAGAGTCACAGAGGAAAATAGGAAAAAAAGTTGTCTTATGGCTTCTTGTGTTCTCTAACTTGAAGCTGGTATTTTTGTTCTAGGATGCCTAATATTTAAGTGTTGCTATTAATAAGATATTCTGATAATATATAAGATTGTATTAAGAATCTATCATGCTATATTTATTTGACTCACTGGGCTAGGTAATTGGAATCTCTTTATTTTTCTCCATTTGACTCCCATCCAGACTCCATTTATTTGCTCTCTTAACCACTCAATGTTTTAATAACTTATTTTCTAGAATCTAGTATTATATACATGAGAATAATAAAATCTTTATTTACTAGAGGATTATAAAGAGTAACATGAACATTTGCCATGTACTTTGAAGTTTTATAGGAACATGATTTTCACATGGAAAGCATTAATTTTTATCAAATAAAGTTGTTTTCATGATTGTTATTATTTGCAGATTCTTGTGGATTAAATCATGGTATGTCCTCCATGTAATCCACAATTTTAGTTAATTCTTTTTCTAACACTTCACATTATACAGGACATCTATAGGAAGCAGTTTTAAGGACCTGACTCCTTTACAGAGAACAAAAGCATCATTGAGAGGCAGCATGGAAAGTCCAATGTGACTTGTGTTAAAAACTGTAACATCAGTTTATATTCAATTGGGCCCCTACAATGAGTACAGTGTCCAAATTACTATAATGTAATTCACATCATTATACTGACAACCTCCATAAACTGTTATGTATTACTTCATATTAAAAAATAATTAAGTTTTGATAGCATCAGAGCACCTCATTGTAACTCAAATCCAGTATAAAATAAATCTCATTTTATCGATCCTCTAGATTAATTTTTGTCTCCTCTAGACTGCCTATAAAGAACCAATTCAGATAATCAAAATTAAGTTTAGTGGGAAGATAATATTTAAATGAATAATAGCTGGATTGCATCAGTAAACTCTTCTTTTCAAAATAGTCTTACATTGAAAGCATACCTAGGAAATAATATAAATGGAATTAAAATGATTTTAAATAGCTTAAAGCTATTCTTATGCTAATTTAATCCATCATTTATAATAGCAACCAA
Organism: Bos indicus; assembly: GCF_029378745.1. Classification (NCBI taxonomy): domain Eukaryota; kingdom Metazoa; phylum Chordata; class Mammalia; order Artiodactyla; family Bovidae; genus Bos; species Bos indicus. The sequence goes on along the minus strand of NC_091776.1, from coordinate 20,124,458 downwards.
AACCACCCTAATACTGATTACAAAGGCTCTAGATGTTTCCTTCCCAAAACACAGGTTAGAGGTCATGACTTTCAAGTTCCTGATATTTCTCTTTACTTTTTAAAAAATAACATTTAAAATTTGAGGAGCTCTTTGTATATATGCTAAAGAATTCCCATATATTGCTTGTAATAGATTTAACAGCCATAAGGGAAAGATGCTGTTGTTATTCCCCATTTATAGATGTGGCTTGGAGTAATGAAGCATCTTGCTTAAGAATAAACCCATGAACCTCTAACATGGACTTTAACTAGGACAGCAGAGAGCATTCTGGTTACTATAGAGCTTATGTATAGTGGTGACTCTACTTCTGTTTTGTAAATAAATTCATTTGAACCCCTTTCTCAGATTCCACATAGAAGTGACATCATATGATATTTGTCTTTCTGTGTTTGACTTACTTCACTCAGTATGACCATCTCTAGATCTATACATGTTGTTGCAAATGGAGGTATTTGATTTCTTCCTACGGCTGAGTAATATTCCAGTGTGTGTATGTGTGTGTCTGTGTATGTATATGTGTGAGTATGTATATATATATATCACTCCTTCTTTATTGATTCCTCTGTCAATAGATATTTAGGTTGCTTCCATGCCCTAAATGCCCATGCTATTGTAAATAGTGCTTCTCTAAAACTGGGAGTGCATGTATCGATAGTCTCTATATACAAAGGAGTGGGATTGCTGATCATATGGTAGTTCTACTTTTAGCTTTTTAAAGAATATCCATACCAATTTCCATGGTATCTGTACCAATTTACATTCTCACCAGTAGTGTAGGAGGGTTACCTTTTCTCCACACCCTCTTAAGCATTTATTGTTAGTAGATTTTTTTATGATGACTATTATGACCAGTGTGAGGTGACTCTCTATTATAGTACAGTGAAAGTCAGAGTCAGACATGACTTAGTGACCAAGCAAGCAGCAAATGATAATTAGTGATATTGAGCATCTGTGCTTTTTGGCCATCCTTATGTCTTCTTTGCCAAGAAAATGCACTGATCATAACAAACACCCCCTTCAACAACACAAGGGAAGACTCTACACATGGACATCACCAGGTGGTCAACACCAAAATCAGATAGATTATATTCTGTGGAGCCAAAGATGGACAAGCTCTATACAGTCAGCAAAAACAAGACCAGGAGCTGACTGTGGCTCAGACCATTAACTCCTTATTGCCAAATTCAGACTGAAATTGAAGAAAGTAGGGAAAACCACTAGACCATTCATGTATGACCTAAATCAAATCCCTTATGATTATACAGTGGAAGTGAGAAATAGATTTAAGGGACTAGATCTGATAGAGTGCCTGATGAACTATGGACTGAGGTTCGTGACATTGTACAGGAGACAGGGATCAAGACCATCCCCATGGAAAAGAAATGCAAAAAAAGCAAAATGGCTGTCTGGGGAGGCCTTACAAATAGCTGTGAAAAGAAGAGAAGTGAAAAGCAAAGGAGAAAAGGAAAGATATAAACATCTGAATGCAGAGTTCCAAAGAATAGCAAGAAGAGATAAGAAAGCCTTCCTCAGCGATCAATGCAAGGAAATAGAGGAAAACAACAGAATGGGAAAGACTAGGGATCTCTTCAAGAAAATCAGAGATACCAAAGGAGCATTTCATGCAAAGATGGGCTCGATAAAGGACAGAAATGGTATGGACCTGACAGAAGCAGAAGATATTAAGAAGAGATGGCAAGAATACACAGAAGAACTGTACAAAAAAGATCTTCATGACCCAGATAATCACAATGGTGTGATCACTGACCTAAAGCCAGACATCCTGGAATGTGAAGTCAAGTGGACCTTAGAAAGCATCACTACGAACAAAGCTAGTGGAGGTGATGGAATTCCAGTTGAGCTATTCCAAATCCTGAAAGATGATGCTGTGAAACTGCTGCACTCAATATTCCAGCAAATTTGGAAAACTCAGCAGTGGCCACAGGACTGGAAAAGGTCAGTTTTCATTGCAATCCCAAAGAAAGGCAATGCCAAAGAATGCTCAAACTACCGCACAATTGCACTCATCTCACATGCTAGTAAAGTAATGCTCAAAATTCTCCAAGCCAGGCTTCAGCAATATGTGAACTGTGAACTCCCAGATGTTCAAGCTGGTTTTAGAAAAGGCAGAGGAACCAGAGATCAAATTGCCAACATCTGCTGGATCATGGAAAAAGCAAGAGAGTTCCAGAAAAGCATCTATTTCTGCTTTATTGACTATGCCAAAGACTTTGACTGTGTGGATCACAATCCACTGTGGAAAATTCTGAAAGAGATGGGAATACCAGACCACCTGATCTGCCTCTTGAGAAATTTGTATGCAGGTCAGGAAGCTACAGTTAGAACTGGACATGGAACAACAGACTGGTTCCAAATAGGAAAAGGAGTTTGTCAAGGCTGTATATTGTCACCCTGCTTATTTAACTTATATGCAGAGTATATCATGAGAAATGCTGGACTGGAAGAAACACAAGCTGGAATCAAGATTGCCGGGAGAAATATCAATAACCTCAGATATGCAGATGACACCACCCTTATGGCAGAAAGTGAAGAGGAACTAAAAAGCCTCTTGATGAAAGTGAAAGTGGAGAGTGAAAAAGTTGGCTTAAAGCACAACTTTCAGAAAACGAAGATCATGGCATCTGGTCCCATCACTTCATGGGAAATAGATGGGGCAACAGTGGAAACAGTGTCAGACTTTGTTTTCCTGGACTCCAAAATCACTGCAGATGGTGACTGAAGTCATAAAATTAAAAGACGCTTACTCCTTGGAAGGAAATTTATGACCAACCTAGATAGCATATTCAAAAGCAGAGACATTACTTTGCCAACAAAGGTTCGTCTAGTCAAGGCTATGGTTTTTCCAGTAGTCATGTATGGATGTGAGAGTTGGACTGTGAAGAAGGCTGAGCGCCGAAGAATTGATGCTTTTGAACTGTGCTGTTGGAGAAGACTCTTGAGAGTCCCTTGGACTGCAAGGAGATCCAACCAGTCCATTCTGAAGGAGATCAGCCCTGGGATATCTTTGGAAGGAATGATGCTAAATCTGAAACTCCAGTACTTTGGCCACCTCATGCGAAGATTTGACTCCTTGGAAAAGACTCTGATGCTGGGAGGGATTGGGGGCAAGAGGAGTAGGGGACGACGGAGGATGAGATGGTGGATGGCATCACTGACTCGATGGATGCGAGTCTGAGTGAACTCCGGGAGTTGGTGATGGACAGGGAGGCCTGGCGTGCTGCGATTCATGGGGTCGCAAAAAGTTGGACACGACTGAGCAACTGACCTTATCTGATCTGATGTCTTCTTTGGAGAAATGTCTATTTAGATCTTACACACATGTTTTGAGTTTTTGTTGTTGTTGTTACAGACCTGCATGAGCCATTTGTATATTTTGGTGATGAATCTTTTGTCAGTTGTTTCATTTGCAAATGTTTTCTCCCATTCTGAAGGTTGTCTTTGTTTGTTGTTTCCTTTGCTCTGCAAAGACAACCCTTTTAATTTAATTAGATCTTATTTGTTTGTTTTTCTTTTCATTACTCTAGAAGCTAGATCAAAAAAGATCTTTCTGATGTCCTCCTCCAATGCATGAAAGTGAAATGTGAAAGTGAAGTCGCTCAGTCGTAAAAAAAAAAAAAAAAAGATCTTTCTGTGATTTATTCAGAGCGTGTTCTGCCTATGTTTACTCTAAGAGTTTTAGAGTATCAGACCTTACCTTTGGCTCTTTATTTTGAATTTATATTTATATACGGTGTTAGAGAATTATACTTTCATAATTTTACATGTTATCTATTCAGTTTTTCTGGCAACACTTATTGAAGAAACTGTTGTATCTCCTCTGTAGATTCTTGCCTCCTTTGTCATAGATTAGGTGGCCATGAGTATGTAAGTTTATCCCTGGACTTTCTGTCCTGTTTTATTGATCTATATTTCTGTTTTTGTGCCAGTGCCATACTGTTTTGATTATTGTACCCTTGTAGTCTAGTCTTAAGTTAGGGAGCCTGATTTCTCCAGCTGTTTTTCAAGATTGCATTGTCTATTATGGCTTATCTGGTGACTGAGAGGTTAAAGCATCTGCCCGCAATGCAGGAGACCTGGGTTTGATCCCTGGGTCAGGAAGATCCCCTGGAGAAGAAAATGGCAACCCACTCCAGTATTCTTGCCTGGAGAATCCCGTGGACAGAGGAGCCTGGTGGGCTACAGTCCACAGGGTGGCAAAGAGTCGGACACGACTGAGCGACTTCACTTCACTTTGTCTATTAGAGATCTTTAGTGTTTCCATATAAATGGTCAAAATTTTTGTTTGAAATCTGTGAAAAACGCCATTTTGTAATTTGATAGGAATTGCATTGAATCTGTAAATTGCTTTCAGCAGTATAATCATTTGCAGAATACTGATTCTTCCAATCCAAGAACGTTGTGTATATCTCCATTTTTTGTGTTATCTTTGATTTATTCCCTCAATATCTTATAATTTTTTGTGTACTGGTCTTTTGCCCCCATAGGTATTTTTATCCCTAGATATTTTATTCTTTTCATTGTGTTGGTAAATTGGATTGTTTTATTGATTTCTTTTTTCTGATCCTTCTTTGTTCATGTATAGAGTATAGAATGCAAGAGATTTCTGTGTATTAATTTTGTACCACACAGCTTTACCAAATTCATGATGAGCTCTATAGTTTTATGTGGAATATTTAGAATTTTCTATGTATCACATCATGTCATCTGCAAACTGACAGTTTTATTTCTTTTCCAATTTGGATTCCTTTTATTTCTTCTCTAATTGTCATGATTAGAACTTATAAAATGGTGTTGAAAATAGTGGTGAGAGTAAACATCTTTATTTTGTTGCTGATCTTAGAAGAAATGCTTTTAGGTTTTCACCACTCAGAATGAGGTTTGCTGTGGATTTGTCACATGCAGCCCTTATTATGTTGAGGTACATTGCCTCTGTGCCCACTTTCTGAAGAGTTGTTCTCATAAATGGACATTGAATTTTGTCAAAAGTTTTTCTGCATCTGTTGAGCTGATCATATGGAGTTTAGTCTTCAATTTGTTGATGTGGTATATCACACTGATTTGTGCATATTGAAAAATCCTTGCATCTCTGGGATAAATCCCACATGATCATGGCGGGTGGACCTTTTAGTTTGTTGTTGAATTCAGTTTGCTTGTTTTTTGTTTAGGATCTTAGTGTCTATATTTGTCAGTGATTTTGGCCTATAATTTTCTTTTTTGTCTGAGTGATGTCTTTGATTTTGTTACCAGGATTACAGTGGCTTCATAAAACGAGCTTAGGGCTTGGAATGAGTTCCTTCCTCTGCAAGTTTTTGGAAAACTTTGAGAATATGGGTGCTAACTCTTTTCTAAATGTTTGGCAAAATTTGCCTGTGAAGCCATCTTGTCCTGGACTTTCATTTCTTGCAATATTTTAAATCAGAGTTTCAATTTCACTACTTGTGCTTGTTCAGTTCATATTTCCTACTTCTTCCTGGTTCAGCTTTAGGAGATTGTGGCTTTTTAAGAATTTGTCCATTTCTTCAAGGTTGTCCATGTTAGTGGTGTACAGTTGCTTGAAGTAACCACTTAGGGTCCTTTGTATTTCTATAGTTGTAACTTCTTCTTCATTTCTGATTTTATTGATTTGTGTCCTCTTTTTTTTTTTTTTTATTTTCTTGATGGGACTAGCTAAAGGCTTATCAATTTTATCTTTTCAAAGAAACAGTCTTTAGTTTCACTGATCCTTGCTATTGTTTTCTCTCTTTCATTTATTCCTGCTCTGATCTTTATGATTTCTTGGTTATTTAATAACATATTGTTTAACCTCTATGTGTTTGTGTTTTTAAGTTTTTTTCCTGTAATTTATTTCTAATTTCATGATGCTGTCATTGTAAAAGATGTTTGATATGATTTCAGTTTTCTTAAGTTTACTGAGGCTTGATTTGTGACCCAATAAGTGATCTGTCCTGAAGAATATTCTGTGTGCACTGGAGAAGACAGTATTCTGCTTTTGGATGGAATGTCCTATAAATATCAGTTGAGTCTATCTGGTCTAATGTGTCATTTAAGACCTGTGTTTCCTTATTCTCTGTCTGGATGATCTGTCCATTGGTATAAGTAGGGTGTTAAAGTCTCCCACTATTATTGTGTTACTGTTGATTTCTCCTTTTATACTGTTAGCATGTGCCATATCTATCTAGGTGGTCTCATCCTGGATGTATAAATATTTGTAATTGTTATATCTTCTTGGATTGATCCCATGATCATTATGTAGTGTCCTTCCTTGTCTCCTGTGACCGTTTTTATTTTAAAGTCAATTTTGTCTGATATGAGTATTGCTCTTCCAGCTTTCTTTTGATGTCCATTTGCAAAGAATATGTTTTTCCATCCCCTAACTTTTAACCTATATGTGCCCCTAGGTTTGAAGAAGTTCTCTTGTAGACAGCATATATATGGGTCTTGGTTTTATACTTATTCAGTTAGTCTGTGTCTTTTGGTTGAAGCATTTAATCTATTTATTTTTAAGGTAATTATTGATATGTAGTTTCCTACTGCAATTTTCTTGATTGTTTGGAATTTGTTTTTCTGTCTTTTTTCTTCCATTTCTCTTTTATGTCTTACCTAGAGAAGTTCCTTTAACACTTGTTGTAATGGTGGTTTGCTGATACTGAATTGTCTTATGTTTTGCTTCTTTAAAGATTTTGATTTTTCTCTTGAATCTGAATGAGAGCCTTGCTGGGTAGAGTTCTTGGTTGTAGGTTTTTTCCCTTTCATCATTTTAAATATATCCTGCTACTCCCTTCTGTCCTGCAAAATTTCTGCTGAAAAATCAGCTGATAACATTATGGGGATTCTCTTATAGTTTCATTGACCCATTTTAATATGTATATGATTTGTTGTTGTTGTTCAGTCACTAAGCTGTGTCTGACTTTTGTGACCCTATGGAGTGCAGCATGCCAGGCTTCCCTGTCATTCACCATCTCCCAGAGCTTGTTCAAATTCATGTCCATTGAGTTGGTGATGCCATCCAACCATCTCATCCTCTGTCACCCCCTTCTCCTCCAGCCTTCAATCTTTCCCAGCATCAGGATCTTTTCTAATGAGTCGGCTCTTTGCATCAGGTGGCCAAAGTTTTGGAGTTTCAGCATCAGTCCTTCCAATGAATATTCAGGACTGATTTCCTTTAGGGTTGACTGGTTTGATCTCCTTGCATTCCAAGAGACTCTCATAAGTCTTCTCCAACACCACAATTCAGAGGCATCAATTCTTTGGTGCTCAGCTTTTTTTATGGTCCAACTCTCACATCCATACATGACTACTGGAAAAACCATAGCTCTGACTACACAGACCTTTCTTGGCAAAGTAATGTCTCTCATTTTTAGTATGCTGTCTAGGTTTGTCATAGCTTTTCTTCCAAGGAGCAAGCGTATTTTAATTTCATGGCTGCAGTCACCATCTGCAGTGATTTTATCGCCCAAGAAAATAAAGTCTGTCACTGTTTCCATTGTTTCCCCATCTGTTTGCCATGAAGTGATGAGACTGAATGCCATAATCTAAGTTTTTTGAATGTTTAGCTTTAGGTGTATATGATTATGTCATTACAAGTGGAAAAGATGTAGTTAAAATAATGTTATGAAACATTTTTCTAACACAGATTTTGATATCCTGAAGATAAGTGATTCTAGTTCATTAGTGATATTATACATATATCTGTTTACTTAGGAAAAAATCTCATGTTCTAAATATAATTGAAATTAACTTTGTTCTCATAGTAAATATCAGACTTCTCCATTAAAATTTATTTTTATTAAGATTTATGATAAATAACATCTGACTTTATTTTGAAATCAAAGAATTGATAGACTTTTTACACATAGAAGTGTGACTATACACTAATATCATTTATACTGTATTTAAACTCACATACTAATGTAACAAAAAGATTGAAATTAAATAGAGCATCTTTGGTTGATTGCCTCTGGTTCAGTTAAAATGACCTTTGTAAAGTGTAAGGTGAGGTCAGATACAAACACATGGTTAAAGGGCTCATGTACTAAACAGGGCACTCTGTCAGCACAGAAAGCAGTCTGTTCTTTCAGGGGCGTGGCTGTGGTGAATGTGTGAGGTTGACCTGAAATGGTGTTAATTCCAAACCAAACCCATATGTTCAGTCACTACTGCTGCAGTGCTTGTTTGACTTCTTCAAACTGTTAACAGTCACTTTTTACGTTGCTTACAAAAATGGTGATTTTACATATTTATTCAGTGAGTCAGTCTCAAGGTTGACTGACAAAGATTGCAGAGAATTTACTTACCTTAAATCCATATTTCCTTACTCAAGATGTGGTCAGAATGTTAAAGAAGCAACATAGCATGCAGACAGGCGTTGTATAATTCCCTACGGCCTACTTGTGAGAAATAAGTCTAAATTCAAAGATGAAATTGTGCATTCATAAATCACTAAGTGGCATTGGGGGAGCTTGTGGTATTTTCCCTTTGAAAAGGGTTAGGTTGACCCACAAGACAAGAAGGTGAATATATGCTCATTATCCTCAAGGCAGGCAAAGTGAGGCAGCTGAAAGCACTAACTCTAGAGCCTGACAGCTTATGTCTACATACTGCTGAGCTGCTGACTGTGAACTTGGGGTGGGGATAGGGGCTCTTCAACCATCACTGCCTCAGTTCCCTCACCCGTGGTGCAGATAAAAGTAATGCTTCCTAGAAGGGCTTGTTGTGAGGACTGAGTTATACATGTAATGTATTTTAACTGGAACCTAACATAGAGTAAACACTAGGTAAGTGTAATCTGTTTTTAAACTGATATCTTCCTTCGTTTTAACTGCCTGGTCGCACAGAGTCGGACATGACTGAAGCGACTTAGCAGCAGCAGCAGACTGAGCCTTGAGAGACAGAAAGTAAGGGAATGTTCTGTCTAGAGAGCTGCTTGGTTATGAATACAGTGATCCAGGCAATGCTGTGAGGTTGTGCTGTAATGGGGTCACTCTTACAGATGAAGTGTCTGCCTGGGCTTGCATCCTAGATTGTCCCTGAAAAGCAGTATTACCTCAGGAGAGTTATTTAACCCCTTTGCCTCTCAGTTCCCCTTCAGTTATGTAGGAAAAATACCTACATCTCATGATTGGGGTGGGGGGTGGGTGGAGTTTCCCTGGTGGCTTAGGCAGTAAAGAATTTGCTGGCAATGTGGAAGACTCAGGTTTGATCCCTGGGTCAGGAAGATCCACTGGAGAAGGGAATACCTACCCACTCCAGAATTCTGGCCTGGAGAATTCTGTGGGCAGAGGAGCCTGGTGGGCTACAGTCCATGGAGTCGCAAAGCATCGGACATGACTGAGCAACTAACACAAGATTTGGGGAGAGATTAAATAGGTTACCACATATAAAGGGCACAGAGCTTTATTTAGATGTGTGTGCTCAGTTGCTCAGTAGCATCCTACTCTTCAGGACCCCATGACCTGCAGCCTGCTAAGCTCCTCTGTCCACGGAATTTTTCAGGCAAGAATACTGGAGTGGGTAGCCATTCCCTTTTCCAGATTTTCAAGAACTGGTGATAGAACCTGAGTCTCTTGTATCTCCTGAATTGGCAGGCAAATTCTTTACCACTGTGCCACCTAGGAAGTCTAACATGTAGTAAAGTCTATAAAGCTTAGCAGCTTTTATTCAGACAAAGAGAGTGTAAGGCAGAGATAATTTGGATGGCATTAAGTAGGAAGGAGTAGGGAGAAGCAAGGAGTTAAAAATGGGTTAAGAGAATTAACAGTAATAATAAGTATTCTGAGAGAGGCAGAAAATAATACCTAATGGCAGAAAGAAGGATAGGATTGAGTGAGGGTGGTCAAGAGTCTTTCCTGGGTTGGGATCCCCTGGAGGAGGAAATGGCAACCCACTCCAGTTTTCTTGCCTGGAGAATCCCATGGACAGAGGAGCCTGATGGGCTACAGTCCATGGGATTGCAAAGAGTCAGACACGGCTGAGCGACTTAGCACACACACGCACAGTCAAGAGTCTACATTTTTTAAATTCAGTGAGCCATGAATCCTAATCCTAATGAACAAGTTTGTTCATTGTGTGATTTTTTTCCTTTTAAAAATATCTCTAGATTTCAAATTTAATACCTAATTCTGTTATTCTAGTTTTCTATACTTATATTTTAACCATGTGTTCACAGTTTTGACATCCACTCATACAGTTACAGATATTTCCAAGATGTTTTTAATCTTTTGATATCTTGGAGCTCTCTTATACTTGAAAGAGTGAAAATGATTTGAGGCAATAGTAGGAGTGAGGCTCATCCCCAAAAGAGCAAATTTGTCTCTACTTTATCTGCATAACCACAGAATAGAAATGTCATCTCACTACTGAGATGTGATGGTGCTGCAAAAGTGGAGGTCGTTCAAATAAGACACAGAGTCCTATCTGGCTAGTTCAGTTGTACACTCACTCAAGCTACTGCCTTCTATTTTGGGACTAACCAGATTAAATAATCAAATATATTCTTTTTCTATGTTAGAAATATTTTGTAATCCTGAACACTTGGGAAAATAGAGAATGGTAATTACGTAACAGAATAATTTATCCCAAAGTACTTACCAAGGACAACATAAAGGCTAATACTGTTGTCAGCTGGTCATATCCAAAAAGTCCCCTAAAGTGTTTAATTACAGCCCAAAGAACACATCTGACATTTATTTAAGCAATACCTATTCTATAAATTCTTCACTGTATTAATTATAATCATATAATTGCAATCCCATGGATTGTAACCCACCAGGCTCCTCTGTCTGTGGGATTACCTGGGCAAGAATACTGAAAAGGGTTGCTGTCTCCTTCTCCAGGGGAACTACCCAAGCCAGGGATAGAACCCAGGTCTCTTGTACTGCGGGCAGACTCCTTACCAACTGAGCCACAAGGGAGGCTCTGGTCCATAAATTCTTAATTGTATTAATTATAATCACATAATTAGGTAGTTAGCTATTTTCATTTAGACTATTGCTACTTAGTATTATTATGAACCAGCAGATCATAAATAGAAATCATCTAGAAGCTTGCTAGAAAGGTAGGCTCTGAGGCTCCAACCCAGAGTTACTAGAATTGTAGCCTGATAAAATCCACAGGTGACACTTTAGTAGTAAGTGCAAGATGCATAAAGCTAAACTAGCTTCTCAATGAATGTTCCATATCAGAATCACACACAGGAGAACTCATGGATTAAGCTGAGTTTTTATATGTCAGTCAGCAAAGTAGACAGAAATAGAATCTAGAAATAACTAAGCATTTTAGAGACAGAGAACATGTAATTACCCTAATTTGCAATAAGACAAAATTCAAACTACATATGTGTATTCATAACCAAGATCCATAGGGAAAAAGTAGCAAAAGAGAAAAGCAGTTGGTCAAAGAAGAAAAATAATCAGGAACCAAAATATTCACTAGTGAGTACTAGATTTTTCTGGTTAACTTTTAGTTTTGACAGTAAATTTTTTATTGGTTTATGTTGAGGTGTTTTGTTTGTCTTTTAGTTTCTGCATGTGCAAAGACCAATTCTAGCTCAGAATCCAAAGACAGAGTCAAAAAGTAATTGCACAAATTTGAAACAGAGAGAGTGGGGATAAGACCACCAAGCTAAGTCATCTCATGTCATCTTTCATTTCATTGACTTACTTGAGTCTGGGTGTTCTCTGTTTTGAGTTTGTTGCACTGGGATGACCCAGAGGGATGGTATGGGGAGGGAGGAGGGAGGAGGGTTCAGGATGAGGAACACATGTATACCTGTGGTGGATACATTTTGGTATCTGGCAAAACTAATACAATTATGTAAAGTTTAAAAATAAAATAAAATTAAATTAAAAAAAAATCAAACATAATGCTATAGAAAAAAAATAAAAGAACATTCATGATGTTCATCTGTGTAACAATAGCTGCTATACATACATGTTAAGTAATGTATAAATAGTGAAATTTAACGTTTTAGGTAAATATTGTCCATTTGGTTAGATAGATGTAATTTTGAAAATCCTGGAAGATTTAGGCAATTATTTGCAGATGTGCGGAAAGAAAGATGGGTTTTCTTTTACTCATTATTGATGCCTTTTCTAAAACCTTTGTTAAATTTGCATTTAGTCACATATTTCCATTGTGGTAATTAAGAGTAAATAAAATTAACTGTTAAATAATCCAACCCAATACAAACCAATACAATACAATTATGTGAAGAATCCACGTAATTCATAAATGAATTCCTAGTAAAGTGATAGTCTGAAACTTTCATAGTCTCTTTTAAAAAGATAATCAAAATTCCCTTTTTGTTTTATTTCTATCTGATGAGAATTTTTAATGTATTTATAGGGAGAAATGTGTGAGAAAAGAAAGACTAGACATTGGGAGAAGTTTTCTTTTGTAAATTAAAAACTGAGATACTAAAGTAATAATTAAAAAGAATGTTTGTAATGTAGTCTATTTTTTCAATTTTTTAAAGATACTATATTTCAGAGTTAGTTAATAATTTTTATTAGTGGGGTCAAAACCATTGTTGATACAGGGCAACACTCTGTCTGCTCTAGCTCCAGGTAAAATCTGCTAAAGTCAGGATTATAACATCTAAATATTAAGGACATTTCTGAAATATCAAAGGCTTCTAAGGTAATCCATTCTGAATGAGTCATTGAAAAAGATACTTCTTCTAGGAGCTAGTTCAATATTTAGTGGTAAGTAAATTAAACTGAAAATCCTTAAAAAGTTTGAAAATATTTTAATTTATCTTTTTCATCTATTTTAAGAACCACTATATTAGCAGAAATGAAAATGTTTGAAAATTACCTCTGCAGTGTTTGAAATTCCTAATGAAATTCCTACGCAGCCATAGGCAATTATAGTTAGACTTCTCATTGGAAATCTAATCCTACGTGATTATTTTACAGAATAGAGAACATTTAATCTACAGGGTCCTTTTTAATCATAAAATGCTGTCTGTTTCTGAAAAGTATGTGTGAAAAATAAGATATAACTTCTCATTTTGGTAAAACTTGACTCCTCAACAATCAATACCCTGTCTGTCTCTCTCTTTCTCTCATTTTGGATGAGGATGAAACTTTTTCTGTGCTTCCCTAGTGGCTCAGTCAGTGGTAAAGAATTCACCTGCCAACACAGGAAATGCAGGTTCAATCCCTGGGTCAGGAAGATCCCCTGGAGAAGGAAATGGCAACCCACTCTAGTGTTCTTGCTTGGGATATCCCATAGACAGAGGAGCCTGGTGAGCTACAGTCATGTGGTTGCAAAAGAGTTGGAAATAACTGAGCAACTGTGCTGTAAGACTAAACACCAATAAAAACCTTTTCTGCCCTGCCTTTTTCATTCTTGCCTTCGTTTGTTTTTCTAATCCTTTAAAACTTTACAGTGGAGTGCACTTTTAAACTTACTATGCTTTTTGAGCCTCTCCTCCTCTGGCATATTCATACCAAAGTATTTCTCCTTCTAAGTTTCAGCTTAAACCCACCAAGTCAACCCTACCTTTAAACTTCATGGCAAACCAGAAATGAAATCAGCATTGGGAAAATTTTAGAGTAAGATAAGACTATTTTAGTCTCTTTCTTATACTGTAAAGCTCACACCTCTGGGACGTTTTTGGTTACCTTCAGAAGAATGATTTAGATCTTGAATATCAGTACTTTCAATCACTAAAGGAAATGCAGTGATTGTTGTGTGCTGTATAACACTCGGTTTTGCTAATGAAGTACTTGTATATTTATTTCAGAATTGGAAAGCTAGGTGACTTTCACATGTTCACTAACTCTGAAGCTTAAGTAGGTCTTTAAAAGTTAGGGTTCAGTTCAGTTGCTCAGTCATGTCCAACTCTTTGCAACTCCATGAATTGCAGCACGCCAGGCTTCCCTGTCCATCACCAACTCCCGGAGTTCACCCAGACTCACGTCCATCGACTCAGTGATGCCATCCAGCCATCTCATCCTCTGTCGTCCCCTTCTCCTCCTGCCCTCAATCCCTCCCAGCATCAGAGTCTTTTCCAATGAGTCAACTCTTCGCATGAGGTGGCCAAAGTACTGGAGTTTCAGCTTTAGCATCATTCCTTCCAAAGAAATCCCAGGGCTGATCTTCAGAATGGACTGGTTGGATCTCCTTGCAGTCCAAGAGACTCTCAAGAGTCTTCTCCAACACCACAGTTCAAAAGCATCAATTCTTTGGTGCTCAGCCTTCTTCACAGTCCAACTCTCACATCCATACATGACCACTGGAAAAACCATAGCCTTGACTAGACGGACCTTTGTTGGCAAAGTGATGTCTCTGCTTTTTAATATGCTGTCTAGGATGGTCATAACTTTCCTTCCAAAGAGTAAGCATCTTTTAATTTCATGGCTGCAATCAACATCTGCAGTGATTTTGGAGCCTCAAAAAATAAAGTCAGCCACTGTTTCCACTGTTTCCCCATCTATTTCCCATGAAGCGATGGGACCAGATGCCATGATCTTAGTTTTCTGAATGTTGAGCTTTAAGCCAACTTTTTCACTCTCCCCTTTGACTTTCAAGAGGTTTTTTAATATGAGATGAGTGTAATTGTGTGGTCATTTGTGCATGCTTTGCATTGCCTTTCTTAGGGATTGGAATGAAAACTGACCTTTTTCAGTCCTGTGGCCACTGCTGAGTTTTCCAAATTTGCTGACATATTGAGTGCAGCACTTTCACTGAATCATCTTTTAGGATTTGAAATAGCTCACCTGGAATTCCATCACCTCCACTAGCTTTGTTCATAGTGATGCTTCCTAAGGCTCACTTGACTTCACATTCCAGGGTAGATTCACTTGAAAAAAAAAAATCAACCAAAGGGAGATTTGTGATATTAATAAAAGAGAGAAACATAGCTAAAGTCCTACAGAAAACTAAATGAAATATACCAAGAATTGTCAAAGATGATTTAGTTCAAAATTCATCCAACCAAGCAATAAATGATAAGGGAAATTTATGGGGGTTAGTAAAAACAGGAAATAGGAAAAATGAGGGCACTGTGGTGAAGATATTGGATGATGTCAATGAGAATGTAATTAGAATAGCACAATGGCGTGTATGGTTATGGTTTTAAAAGAAGACGTGGAAAATTATCCTGTAGTTTGTTTCTGTCTTGAAGCCAATTATTTCCTATCTTTCAAAAATTATATTTCCTCATTTCAATTATAAGTCGATTGTTTTAAATACTTTTGGACATGATAAGTTGAAACAGTCCAAGATTTATAAATTTTTCAAGTAGGATTATTCCTCAAGTCTGTATCATTTCTCATCTCAAAATGTGAATAATATACTAACAATTATGTTGTTCAAAAATATCTTTCCATTGCTCTAAGGTAAACAGCTTTTCTTTCTTTCTTTCTTTCTTTTTTTTTTTTTTTTGTTTTTTTAACTTCTGGGCACTCTGGAGGTTTTAAATCTAATCTTTGACATTCCTTCTATTCAAGAGTAAAGACAAATCCCCTGCTAAATCTGCCCCAACTTGCAGATTTCTGAACAAAATAACAAATTATTATAACTTCACATCACCAAATTTGGTGTTCCTTTGTTACATGGTAATAGATAACTGATTGAGTGCTCAAACTACCGCACAATTGGACTCATCTCACACGCTAGTAAAGTCATGCTAAAATTCTCCAAGCCAGGCTTCAGCAATATGTGAACCGTGAACTTCCTGATGTGCAAGCTGGTTGTAGAAAAGGCAGAGGAACCAGAGATCAAATTGCCAACATCCGCTGGATCATAGAAAAAGCAAGAGAGTTCCAGAAAAACATCTATTTCTGCTTTATTGACTATGCCAAAGCCTTTGACTGTGTGGATCACAATCAACTGTGGAAAATTCTGAAAGAGATGGGAATACCAGACCACCTGATCTGCCTCTTGAGAAATTTGTATGCAAGTCAGGAAGCAACAGTTAGAACTGGATATGGAACAACAGACTGGTTCCAAATAGGAAAAGGAGTATGTCAAGGCTGTATATTGTCACCTGCTTATTTAACTTATATGCAGAGTACATCATGAGAAATGCTGGGCTGGAAGAAGCACAAGCTGGAATCAAGATTGCCGGGAGAAATATCAGTAACCTCAGATATGCAGATGACACCACCCTGAACACGTGAACACCCTGAACACATGAACAACACCCATGAACACAGGAGATGACCCTAATGAATTCAATGATCTAGGAGAATGTTGAAAATTCCACGTAGCTGCTTCTTGATATCTATGGGAAAAAATGTAAAAGGAGAGAGCAGGGTGAGGGACTGCTGTGTTAAGTGTAAATGAGCCAGAATTTGCTAAGTTCAATAATAAAACACTTTCTCTTTCTAGGCTTTTCCATATGACCAAAAAAAAAAAAAAAAATCTTCAAAATTTTGGTGCACAAAATCTAATTCTGTGTAAAACTGTGGGGTTCATATATCAGAAGGAATTGAGATGGGTAACTCAGAAACCCTTTCCAACAGATGGAAGGGCTTATAAGAATTAGAAGGGCATGTTTTTCAAATCCTCCCCATTTAACAATGGGGTTTCTAAAAGTCTTAAAGGACCTTGTTGTCTCAGAGAACGTCATTCAGGAACCCAAGATAGAGAAGGACTTTTGCAAAAAGACTTGTAGATGTGACTTTTAACTAGTAGAACATAATTACATGGAAAACCCACTCAAATTTAGAATTGAAAGTAACTCCAGATAAAAATAAAATGGATCCTTAAACTTTTATGGGCAGAAAGCTGGTTGAAAAGAATTCATGAGCCCAGAGAATGCAGACAAGAAACGCAGACAGTAATTCTTATAGAGCCACAGTAATTCTTATGAGGCCTAATTTGTTGTTGGTCTTGTTCAGTCGCCAAGTTCTGCCAGACTGAGGACCCATGGACTGAAGCATGCCAGGGTCCTCTGTCCTCCACCATCTCCCAGAGTTTGCTCAAATTCAAGTCCATTAAGTAAGTGATGCTATTTAACCATTTTATCTTCTGTCACCGGCTTCTCCTTTTGATTTCTATCTTTCCCAGCAACAAAGTCTTTTCCAATGAGTCAACTCTTCATAGCAGGTGGCTAAGTATTAGAAATTTAGCTGCAGCATCAGTCCTTCCAATGAATATTCAGCATTGATTTCCTTTAGGATTAACTGGTTGGATCTCCTTGCAGTCCAAGGGACTCTCAAGAGTCATCTCCAACACCACAGTTCAGAAGCATCAGTTCTTCAGTGCTCAGCCTTCTTTATGATCCAAAATAAAGTCTCTCACTGTTTTCATCGTTTCCCTATCTATTTGCCATGAAGTGATGGGACCGGATGCCATGATCTTAGTTTTTGTAATGTTGAGTTTTAAGCCAACTTTTTCACTCTCCTTGGCCACCTTCATCAAGAGGCTCTTTAGTTCCTCTTTGCTTTCTCCCATTAGGGTGGTGTCCTCTCCATATCCAGGATGTTTGGCTCTAGGAGAGTGATTACACCATCATGGCTATCTGGGTCATTAAGACCTTTTTTGTACAGTTCTTCAGTGTACTTTTTTCATTTCTTCTTAATCTGTTTGGTTTCTGTTATATCCTTGCCAATTTTGTCCTTTATTGTGCCCATCTTTCCATGAAATGTTCCCTTGGTATCTCCAATTATCTTGAAGAGACCTCTAGTCTTTCCCATTCTATTGTTTTCCTCTATTTCTTTGCATTGTTCACTTAAGAAGGCTTTCTTATCTCTCCTTGCTATTCTTTGGAACTCTGCATTCAGTTGGATATATCTTTCCCTTTCTCCTTTGCCTTTCTATTCTCATCTTTTCTCAGCTATTTGTAAGGCCTCCTCAGACAACCATTTTTCCTTTTTGCATTTCTTTTCTTGGAGATGGTTTTGGTCTCCTGTACAATGTTATGATCTTCCATCCATAGTTCTTCAGGCACTCTGTCTATCAGACCTAATCCCTTAAATCTATTTGTTACCTCCACTATATAATCGTAGGGGATTTGATTTAATTCATACCTGAATGGCCTGGTGCTTTTCCCTACTTTCTTTAATTTAAGTCTGAATTTTGCAATAAGGAGTTCATGATTTGAGGCACAGTCAGTTCCTGGTCTTGTTTTTGCTGACTGTATAGAGCTTCTCCATCTTTGGCTTTTCACCACCAGACACATCCACAACTGAGAGTTCTTTCTGCTTGGGACCAGGCAGAAAGAAACTTTCTTTCTTTCTAGAGCTATTAATTTCCCTCCAATCTTCCCCAGTAGCATATTGGACAACTTCAGACCCGGTGTGCTTATCTTCTGGTGTCATATATTTTTGCCTTTTCATGCTCTCCATGGGGTATTTTAGGCAAGAATACTGCAGTGGGTTGCCATTTTCTCCTCCAGTGGATCATGTTTTGCCAGAACTCTCCTCTATGACCAATCCTTCTTAGGTGGCCCTGCATGGCATGAGTCATAGCTTTGAACTACTCAAGCTCCTTTGCCATATAAGGCTGTGATCCATGAAGGAAGATGCTTTCAAAGGCCCAGCCTCCAGTCCTCCACCCCAAAGGCTGTCCCCAACCCCAAAGGCTGTCCCCAACCCCAAAGGCTGAGTCCCCAACCCCAAAGGCAGAGTCCCCAGTCTCCAGTCTATGGACCTGTACCTCCTGTCAGATAAGCAGTGGCATTAGTTCAGAAATAAAGTATGCTGTAAACATAATATGCTTGAATCATTCTGAAACCATCCTCTCACCTGCGCCTGCACGAACCCCCAGCCCTAGTTTGTTCAAAAAATCATCTTCCATGAAACTGGCTCCTGGTGCCAAAAATATTGGAGACCATTGGTCTAAAGGATGAAAACAGGCCAACTGGAGTTTACAGTTGTGATAGACTTAGTGACTGCTATGCACCTCTTGTTACTCCCTTTTGAATGGGAACATCTATGGCAATTATCTTACATCATCCCCTTGCTCTGTGTCATGTGTGTTACAGAGGAAATAACTTATTTATGGCCCAGGTCTTCAGACTAGTAGAACTGTACTTAAGGAGCTGCCTACAAAAAGCCAAACCCATGGAGCCTCACCTGCACCCTGGTCTTACCTGAACCTACTTTGGTTAATGAAACTTCAGGCTTTGAGCCTGAGACCAATTGTGTAAAGTGTTTTAGGGTCTTGAAAGAAGGTATATTTTACATGTGGTGAGAATATAAATAATTTATGGCCACAAGGTATACTGTGGCAGTTTTAAAGCATGACTCCAAAATGTTTTGACATTCCTCCCATTGATCAGTAGCTTTATATGCCTCATCATTAAATTTAGGCTCTTCGACAGCTTAACCAAAAGTATAGGCTGGAAGTGATTCTTTACTAGTTTTAGTGCTAAGTCACTTCAGTCATGTCTGATTCTTTGTGACTCCAGATGGTAGCCCACTAGGATCCTCTATCCCTGGGATTCTCCAGGCATAAATACTGGAGTGGGTTGCCATTTTCTTCTCCAGGGAATCTTCCCAACCCAGGAGTCAAACTTGCATTTCTTATGTCTCCTGCGTTGGCAGGCAGGTTCTTTACCATTAGCACCACCTGGAAAGCCCCATACTAGTTTTTAGAGCCAGGGTTTAAAAATGGGTGGATTCTGTTTCCTGAATTTTTCAATTACTCCTGAGACCTAGTCCTTCCCTGTGAGAGGAGAAGACTCTGGGGAGGCCAATATAAGAGAAAATCAAGCCCTTAGCCATCAGTCAGTACTAATTTGCCAACGTTATGAGAGAGCTACTCTGCAGTCTACAGTTGTACTATGAGAAGCAAGGGGCTGATTTCACAGAGTCCTGCTCAAATTGCATATAAATGAGTAAAATAAATAATTCATATTGCTTTATGTAACCAAGTTCTGAGGTGGTTTTTAATGCTGCAGTAGATAACTGACACAAGTCTACTGTGCAATGTTTACTCAGCAAACCAAAATGAAGTGATTCTTGGGAGTTCCCTGGTGGTCCAGTGGTGAGGACTGGACTCTTTCACTGCCATGGCCTGGGTTGGTTCTGAACTAAGATCCTAAACGCCATGTGGCATGGTAAAAAAAAAAAGTTATTCTTCAGATCTGTAAATTTGTATCCCTATGTCTTTCATAATTCTTAAATTGTGTTTTCGAAAGATTTCTCTGCTAATTTCCCTGTAATTGATATTATCCCATTACAAATCTATGGCAATACATTATTTCTACCCCTTCCTTACCGGAGCTTAGTGGGATCTATTACTTGCATGTGGGATAAGTCATAAATAAAATTTATACAAAATTAAGCTTTATAGAAGATGAATATTAATCTAGGCTCTCTAGAGAAACTGAACCCACAGGAATGAGGGAGAGGGATTTATTATAAAGAATTGGCCCATGCTCTTATGGAGGTAAGTGTAAAGTCTGCTTGGGCCAGTGACCCCAGGTCAAGTTTGAAAGCCTGACCTTGCTGTAGCAAAGGGAAGAGCTGATGTCCCAGCTTAAGGCCATCAGGCAGGAGAATTCGCTTACTCAGGGAGAAAGAGAGAGAGTCAGCTTTCTGTTCTATTGAGTCTTTCAGTGGTTTGGATCATCAGAGAAGGGATCTGCCTTACTCAGTTCACAAATGTACTTGTTAATATTATCTAAAAACACCCTTATCACACTCCGAAAAGCATTTTGTAACACTACAAATCATGTTTGATGAAACATTTGGGTATCCTATGGCCCATAAAATTAACTGCTACAGGGAGCTAGACATCTGGGAGTATGAAGTCAATTGGGCCTTAGAAAGCACTACTGCAAACAAAGCTAGTGGAGGTGTTGGAATTCCAGCTGAGCTAGTTCAGATCCTAAAAGATGCTGCTGCTCAAGTGATACACTCAATGCCAGCAAATCTGGAAAACTCAGCAGTGGCCACAGGACTGGAAAGTGTCAGTTTTCATTCTAATCCCAAAGAATGGCAGTGCCAAAGAATGTCCAAACTACCACACAGTTGCCTTCATTTCACATGCTAGCAAGGTCATGCTCAATATCCTTCCAGCTAGGCTTCAACAGTACATAAATTGAGAACTTGCAGATGTACAAGATGCATTTTCTGGATTTAGAAAAGGCAGAGGAACCAGAGATCAAATTGCCAACATCCGTTGGATCATAGAAAAAGCAAGAGAGTTTCAGAAAAACTACTTCTGCTTCATTGACTACACTAAAGCCTTTAATTATGTGGATCACAACAAACTGTGGAAATTTCCTAAAGAGATGGAAATACCATTCCGTCTTATCTGCCTCCTGAGAAACGTGTATGCAGGACAAGAAGCAACAGTTAGAACTGGAACAACATAAAACAACATACCGGTTCAGAATCGGGAAAGGAGTAGGTCAAGACTGTACACTGTCACCCTGCTTATTTAACTTATATGCAGAGTACATCATACAAAATGCCAGGCTGGGTGAATTGCAAGCTGGAATAAAGATTGCAGGGAGAAATATCAACAGTCTTAGATATGCAGATGATACCACTCTGCCGGGAGCCATCTCCCGGCATATTGCATATTGAGTGCAGCACTTTCACAGCATCATCTTTCAGGATCTGGAATAGCTCAACTGGAAGTCTATCACTGCCAGGAGCCAGCATGAGGAACTCCGCCCATGGCAAAGGTCATGAGGAAGGAGGCTCGGCATACGCAAAGGCGGGATCGAGCCTCAGGAGTCCCCCTGGAAATTCTCAAGCATCTACCCCCAAAACCAGATTCTGCCTACTTTCCGCTTTGTGCTCTCACCTACACCTCTGACTTTACGGGGGGCTGTCCCCCACTACCTCTCTCTGAAAAAAGAGTTAGCTTACAGCTCCAGTTAATAATTCCTGGGTGTGACAGTGTTTAACCTACAAACTCCTTTGCAAGTCCTCTAGCCTGCCTGAATAGGTTTTTCTGGCCACATGTGACTGCTCAGAGCCTCCCAACTGTGAGAGGCATGAGATGTTCTAAACTGTCTAAATACAGATTCCTTTGAGCAGTTAAAAGATTGATTAGAAATTGTATTGGTAAAGGGTTTTTCACTTCTTGGGCCAATGTTTGCTGCTAAGTCTCCATATCCCTTACCTGCTATGTCCCTGGCAGTGTATTGATGAATATAATTGGTGTAAGTAGTAGCTTTAATGTTTGTAACCTGGGACCCTTGAGTTAATTCTTTTTCTTGTTATAGCCCACCACACCTTTGCCCTATAGGAATGCAATTTTAATGCTTTTGGAGGGTGGCGCTTGACTAATCACCTTTAGAGAAAAATAAGTTTTCTGAAGAAAGGGTCTTAAAATGTTAACAGGCCTCCGGGCCAGAAGATGATGCAAATCACCTAAACTTTTGCATATGATAAGTTTGCAGGAAGAAAGCCTGGCTTACTGCATGACTCTACCCCTTCCCCCATTATCCTCTATGCATAACTTAAGGTATAAAAACTACTTTGGAAAATAAAGTGTGGGCCTTGTTCACTGAAACTTGGTCTCCCCATGTCGTTCTTTCTTTCTCTTTCTGGCTGAATTTTTCCTCTGAGGTGGGGAAGCTCGTCAAGCCTACTGATTTTGCCTGGGCTTCTAAGATCTGACCGGGGAGGCCTTAGTGTCTCCTCTCCTTCGGAAGAACGGGAGGATGCCTATGGCCTTCATAGGTGACATAAATTCCCTGCTTTGGAATTTTATTCAGCCTCTTTTCTTCACTGAATTTCTTCACTGAGCTATCCTTATTTCACCACTCTTTATATCCTTAATTAATGTTTAATTAAGCAGTTGTTTCCTGATCCTCGACGACGCCGTCCCCGCTTCGAATTCCCTGGATCCACCGGGGCTGGACCCCAGCACCACTCCAATGGGAGAAAGTGAAGAAGAACCAAAGAGTTTCTTGATGAAGGTAAAATAGGAGAGTGAAAAAGCTGGCTTAAAACTCAACATTCAAAAAACTAAGATCATGAGATCTGGTCCCATCACTTCATGGCAAATAGATTGGGGAAAAAATGCAAGTAGTGACAGATTTTTTTTTTTTTTAATTTTCTTGGGCTCCAAAATCACTGCAATGACTGCAATCATTTAATTAACATTAATTTATCCTTGGAAGAAAAGCTATGACAAACTTAGACACATTTCTAGTGTATTAAAAAGCAGAGATATGTTTGCCAACAAAGGTCCATATAGTCAAGACTATGTTTTTCCAGTAGTCATGTATGGATGTGAGAGTTGGGCCATAAAGAAGGCTGAGCACCAAAGAACTGATGCTTTCAAACTGTGATGCTAGAGAAGACTCTTCAGAGCCCCTTGGACAGCAAGGAGATTGAAACAATCAATCCTAAAGGAAATCAATCCTGAATGTTCATTGGAAGAACTGATGCTGAAGCTGAAGCTCCAATACTTTGGCCACCTGATACAAAGAGCTGACTCATTGGAAAAGTTGGGAAAGACTGATGGGAAAGATTGAGGGCAGGAGAAAAAGAGGGCAACAGAGGATGAGATGGTTGGATGGCATCACTGACTCAATGAACATGAGTTTGAACAAACTCCAGGAGATAGTGAAGGACAAGGAACCCTGATGTGCTGAAATTAATGGGGTTGCAAAGAGTCAGACAGAACTAGTCAAAACAACAACAAAATATTTAATGAAATATACTGGAGCTAGAAATCCCCAATCCCCTGTAAGAACAAATTTCTACTCTTGAATAAAGAATTCCCTTTTTCCTTACCCTCAAAGAAATCTGTCATTGTTGAAGAAATATTGCTGTGTAAATTAACTTCTATGTGTGCCTTACTTTTCAATCTGTTCTTGAAAGCACCTTATCCTTATAGATTTGCATTACTTCCTCCCATTGGATGTCTTTAACTGGATGCCCCACTGCTTCGTAATTGTACATGCAAGACATTTAACTTGATCTTGTAACAGGATTCATACCAAAGTTTTCTCCAAATGAAAGCACCACAGGTTAAGGCCTCATTTCCAGCCACTCAAACATGTTTTAGGGTAAAAAAATTTCAAATAAACATAGTTTCTAGTGTTCAAATCTTATAAAGATTCTTGACTTTGTACAAATATTGACATAGCAATTGCCAATGGTTAAAAAACAGCTAGTGATTACCCTCAGCTACTTTCTAAGATATTGGAGTTCTTTTCAACATTATATTGCATTTGCTACACATCTAATTGTCATTTAAAGGCAAGAATGTAAAGAATTTCAGACCCATTCCAGGCACAAAATTACACACTTAATTAGTATATCTTGCTTCAAAATTTGAAAAGATTGCTTTTCATTTTTAGAATTGGAAAGTGTACTATCATTTTCAATAAATTCAGAAATCACAGTGTGGTATGAAGAGTTATGTATAGAGCTTAATGTATAGTGATTAAATTTCAGTTTCATTTCAGAGATTTGGATATCTTTCTAGAGCCAGTTAAGTCGTCATACAAACTATGAGCAACCTTTGCATATACTCGTTGCTTATTTACCACTGGTTTATCAATACTGAATTTTATAACAGAAGTTAACACAGAGTTGGATCTAATATCTGTCACTAATTAGCTATTTTTGACCTGGCACAAATTATTTAATCTTCTGGAAGCTCAGTTTTCTTGACTGAAATGAGGATAATCACAGTCCCTACCTGATAGAATGATGGCAAGGATTAAATAAGGCAAATATCTTAAATGTTTAACAAAGGGCATATTAAACTTTCAATAGGTGCTATCTGTAATTATTTTAAATATAACATAATTAGTGTAGTGTCTGAAATTAACGTGAGAAAATACATTTTGGTTCCTGAGGAAATTAAGCTCTCTTTTAAGGAAGATGCAAAGCCACTCAGAGAGAGGTTGACCTCCTATAATTCTATAACATGTGGTGACATTTTCAAGTGATCATAAAGATAACTTCAAGAGTGTTCAAGTTTTATCCACTGTTCCATCTACCCCCACCCCACCCCCACTCCCCTGTTTGACTTCTTACAGTTTTTGTGTACAGTTCCAGGTGTTTCCTCTTTGAAACTTATGGACCTTCTCCATCTTTGTTCCTGCTCTTGTTCTTTTCTTTCCTAATTAGGCCTCTCTGTTAGGTAGATGACTCTTCATATGCACTGGGCACAGATTACTCTTCAATAATAAGTGACACTTCATGAATTTAGAAAGGGGGGTTCAGGAAGGGGAACACGTGTACACCTGTGGCGAATTCATGTTAATGTATGGCAAAACCAATACAATATTGTAAAGTAAAAATAATAATAATAATAATAAAGAAATGATAAATGTTTTTTTTTTTTTTTTTAAGTCAGTAAAGACAAATTACCATACTCTTGCTAATGTACTTTTCTCTATCACATGGTCACTCATCTAACCATTTCAAGGAAAGATCTAAACAGAGGTCAGTCCTTCCCAAATGAAAAACAACATAGCCTGTGTCAGCCTAGCCCAGGGTCAAATGGTTCTTCTGATCTTTCCATTAGGAGCATCATCTTTTGTTAGGGTTAGACCAGTAGTCATGTGCTTATGAAGATGGGGGTGGAAAGTAGATTCCATCAAGTGTTGCTTAGGGATCTTTCTATGTTAATGCTTAATATGTGCTGAGACTGTAGTCAAGATGGAGAAAAGGTCTGACTTTTAATTTCCATGACTACTCTTTGTTTTGAGCTACTACTGCAAAAAATACAGTAAGAAGGTGGTGTAGATCTTGTTCTAGAAATCAAGTTAGATTTACTTGTCTCCTCTTAGTTAAATTGTGGTTGGGCTAAAATAGCTTGTGGGGCTTCCCTGGTGGCTCAGATGATAAAGGATCTGTCTGCAATGCAGGAGACCTGGGTTTGATCCCTGGCTTGGGAAGATCCCCTGGAAGAAGGGAATCATAACCCTCTCCATTATCTTTCCTGGAGAATTCCATGGACAGAGGAGCCTAGTAGGGTACAATCCATAGGGTCACAAACAGTTAGACATGACTGAGTAACTAACGCTTAATTTGTTTTCCTTCCATACTTAAAATAGCTTGCACCAGCTTGCTAAAGTAACAGGAATGAAGTGAGCTTTGAAACAACAGTCAGAGTCAGGTTAATAGCTATGACCAGGGTTCCAGAAATAATTTAGCACCACTACACTTAAATTAGAAAGGAAAATGTTGGCTAGAGTTAATGAGCTGTTTGAGGGTCACTGAGATAATTATACAAGAAAAATATTATTTTGCCTTTATGCTTTACAAACCCTGCCTCCTGAGAGAGCAGCAGCCTCCTTTCCTTGGGATGCTTTAAAGATACATCGTAATGATTTACTCATTGTGTAGCCCTCACAATATTCATTACAGATCTAAAAAAATACGTCTTTCATAATTAAAAATAAGATATTTCTGACTCATTAATATGCATTGAAAGAAACAAGATAAAAATGAAATCAGTATTAGAATGTAAGTTTCTAATATGGTGGCCACCTCAGCCACCCAACTCCCATATTACTAAGAAAATCCTACCAAGTATAAAACTGCTTTCCTTTACTACTACTCAGTTTGTAAAATCTATTTCCCTCTGGAGATTATATGTCCAACAACAATAAATATAGTGATAACCTGTCTCAACTATTAGGAATGCATAGAAGAATTTTGTCAGTTTTAATGAGATCTTGATGGTATTTAACTAGACCTCTTAAGTGGTATACTAGATGGCCTTATATATGAAGCTTTCTAAGTCAGAATAAGCCAATTCTTTAATCCATCCAACAGAGATAAGAGACAATGCAATCTAAAGTTTATAAGGCATCTACTATAGGCCAGGCTTAGTTCTTAATGAGACCACATTACTAAATTTTAACTATGATCAATTCTATCATCATTCCCATTTTGCAGGTGTACAAATTACATTAATTAGATTCTACAAGGTTCCAAAGCTAGTTATGGAAAAAAATCAGGATTTAAACTAGTGCTTACCTTATTACAGGGTACAATTTCTTACCATTATTCTTTACTGCCCCAATTAATGTTTTGAACACAAAAATCATGCCAGGCATTGTGTTACATGTAAGAATAGATAAACATGCAAGTTCTCCAGATTTCACACTTCAGCTGGTAAACCTTGTTCATATGGTCTGTGAAGCATTTATTGTTGCCCAAGGAAAGGAGTAGTTAACCCTATCTCAAGGGAATCTATCAGAGAGGTCTTGAACTTGACTTGAAATATGAATATATGAACAGCAACAGGGTGGGGAGGATAGGCAAGGTAGACTTGTGTGTGAAAACACATGGGATATGGAATAAATGCCATATGTATTCAAGGAGTTAAAATTTTGCCAGTATGTTGCTTTGTCTGGAGTATGGAAATCAAGCAAATCAATCAGGCTAGAAAGAGACAGTGCTGAAGAGTTGAGAACTAAACAAATTTGCATATAATGCTAAAGAGTTTGTATTTTACTCAGCAGATCATGGGAAGCAATTGATAAGTTGTCAAGGGAAGCAGATTTAAATTTAGAAAGTAATTCTCAGGTGATAATTTGAAAAACATACTAAAGGAATACATAGGAAGGTCAGTTAGTGTTCTGTTGCAATAATTATTTTCAGTTGAAGGTAAGGGAGGAAATTGAGTACAACCAGGTTTCTGATATTGGTGATAGAGCTGATGTTAATTTAAAGAAACAGATACATTAAAAAATGGGGTTTTTCTTTAACTTCTAAAGTGACTCCTGGCTCACATTTGTACTAAAATCCTTGAACTTCTGAAATTAGGCCACCCTCAACTGGCCTCCAATGCCCATCTCAGATATGACCAGAGGATGATTAGATTGGGATCAACTGGAATGAAAAGCTAAGGATGTGGAGGAATTCTGATGGGGAGTTTCTCCACATGGGAGGAAATGAAGGCCTGACCAAAGGATTTATTTCCCTGCCAAGGCAGGAAATGTTAACCTGCACAGTAAGATTTCAGCAGTGTTATGGATTCACAGCCACTGTATAAATCTTAGAGTTCCTTTTCTTCAGTTGAATGTATTATTTCAAGTATACTGTTCTTAATGATATCAGGATACAATTATACATAAAGGGTTGTGATACAGATTACTTGTTTATTCGTTTGAGGGTCATCTGCCCAAGAGGAGCCATTTGTTGTTGTAGTTTAGTTGCTAAGTGGTGTCTTTCTCTTTTGCAACCCCACAGACTAGAACCCACCAGGCTCCTCTGTCCATGGGATTTCCCAGGCAAGAATACTGGAGTGGGTTGCAACCCGCATCTCCTGCATTGCAGGTGGATTCTTTACCCACTGAGCCATTGGGGAAGCCCTTTAAATAGGTAACTAAAAGTTAAATGAGGTCCTGTGAGTAGGATTTAGTCCAGTATGACTGGTGTCCTTATGTAAAGAGGGAGACATACTGTGATGTGTATGCGTAGAGTAAGCCATTTGAGCACACAGTAAGTAGGTGCCCATTTGCAAGCCAAGGAGAGAGGGTTTATGAGAAACCAAAACCACTAAACAACCTCACCTATTATGGGTCTATTTTCCAAAAACACAAAGGTAATTGTCTATGAGATGTGATCCCTTATTATGTAGAAACTAGAATGTTAGTTTGATGCCAGAGTAAAGACAAAATGAGGGAGATTCTCCTTCCTTTTTATATTTGGGAGATAGATGGACAAAAGAAACATCTATATCTTAATGTTATAGTGTGATCTATAATCATTTTTGCTCCTTAAATATATGATTACATCTATAAAATCCTCCCCCTGCAACCAAAATTTTTACAAAATCTTTGCAAGAGTCAGCTGTATGTGGATCTGCCTATGCTGAAAAAGATTCTACCTCTTTGGGTATATTTGAGACATTAGTTAACAATGAGTGTATGTGCCTAACTGGGCTTATCTTGGTTAATCTTGAATAATTGTAGCTATGAAAAGATTTTACATATCCTACTTTTATTACTACTCACTAACTGATATTTCCAGTATAGCAGAAAGCATATCCTGTTTATAGAGACTTTTCCAAGACACTGTTTTTATTTTCCCCAGTGTTTGCGACAATGGTTTTGATTCATCTTTGCTGCTGCTAAGTCGCTTCAGTCGTGTCCGACTCTGTGCAACCCCATAGACGGCAGCCCACCAGGCTCCGCCATCCCTGGGATTCTCCAGGCAAGAACACTGGAGTGGGTTGCCATTTCCTTCTCCAATGCATGAAAGTGAAAAGTGAAAGTGAAGTCGCTCAGCCGTGTCCGACTCCTAGCGACCCCATGGACTGCAGCCTACCAGGCTCTTCCGTCCATGGGACTTTCCAGACAAGAGTACTGGAGTGGGGTGCCATTGCCTTCCCTAGATTCATCTTTAGACTACACCAAACACACAGTAAATATGGCAGTATATTTCCCATAAAAACAAAATCAGTATATAACTCTTACCTGTTTGAGCAAATTAGAACAATGATTTTTGACTCTTTAATCTAAAAATAGTATACTACAGGCCCAGAATCAGTTAATGAGTTAAAAAGGAAGAACAAATTATATAAATTGTAAGTTGAATTAAATTGGTTTTGGCAACATGTTTACTATGCGTAAATTTGAACAGATCCAACTGAGCTTTTGAAAAATAATTTTAAAATATCCCTAAAGCTATTTTCAAGAAATTTTTGTGATTGAGGGAAAACAAAAACAAGAATGATTTAGTTGAAGTGATTGGATTCTGACAGTTTGTTCCAGTAGGAGTTAGATCCTATCAGAAGCAGGGTGCATTTCAGTTCAGTCACTCAATCCTGTCCAAATCTATGTGACCCCATGGATTGCAACACACCAGACTTCCCTGTCCATCACCAATTCCCAGAACCCATTCAAAGTCTGTCCATCGAGTCAGTGAGTGCCATCTAACCATCTCATCCTCTGTCATCCCCTTCTCCTCCTGCTTTAAATCTCTCCCAGCATAAGGGTGTTTTTCAGTGAGTCAGTTCTTCTCCTCAGGTGGCCACAGTCTTGGAGTTTCAGTTTCAGCATGAGTCTTTCCAATAAAAATTCAGGATTGATTTCCTTTAGAATGGACTAGTTTGATCTGCTTGTGACCCAAGAGGCTCTCAAGAGTTTTCTCCAATACCGCAGTTCAAAAACATCTATTCTTCAGTGCTCAGCTTTTTTTATAGTCCAACTCTCACATCTATACATGACCCTGGAAAAACCATAGGTTTGAATGGACATTTGTTGGCAAAGTAACGTCTCTGCTTTTTAATATGCTGTCTAGGTTTGTCACAGCATTTCTTCCAAGGAGCAAGTATCTTTTAATTTCATGGCTGCAGTCACCATCTACAGTGATTTTGGAGCCCAAGAAAATAAAGTCTCTCACTGTTTCCCCATCTATTTGCCATGAAGTGATGGAACCAGATGCTGTGATCTTAGTTTTCTGAATGTTGAGTTTTAAGCCAACTTTTTCACTCCCCCTTTCACGTTCACTTTCAAGAGGCTCTTTAGTTCTTCACTTTCTGCATAAGGGTGGTGTCATCTGCATATTTGAGGTTATTGATATTTCTCCTGGCAATCTTGATTCCAGCTTGTGCTTCATCCAGTCTAGCATTTCACATGTTGTACTCTGCATATGAGTTAAATGAAAGGATGTACTCCTTTCCTGACTTGGAACCAGTCTGTTGTTCCATGTCCAGTTTTAACTATTGATTCTTAACCTGCATACAGATTTCTCAGGAGGCAGATCAGGTGGTCTGGTATTCCCATCTCTTGAAGAATTTTCCACAGTTTGTTGTGATCCACACAGTCAAAGGATTTGGCATAGACCATAAAGCAGAATTAGTTATTTTTCTGGAACTCTCTTACTTTTTCGATGATCCAACAGATGTTGGCAATTTGATCGCTGGTTCCTCTGCCTTTTCTAAATCTAGCTTGATCATCTGGAAGTTCACAGCACATGTACTATTGAAGCCTAGCTTGGATAATTTTGAGCATTACTTTGCTAGCATGTGAGATGAGTGCAATTGTGTGGTAGTTTGAACATTCATTGGCATTGCCTTTCTTAAGGATTGGAATGAATACTGACCTTTTCCAGTTCTGTGGTCACTGATGAGTTTTCCAAATTTGCTCACATATTGAGTGTAGCACTTTCACAGCATCATCTTTTAAGATTTGAAATAACTCAGTTGGAATTCCATCACCTCCACTAGTTTTGTTCATAGTGATACTTGACTTCACATTCCAGGATGTCTGGCTCTAGGTGAGTGATCACATCATCATGGTTATCTGGGTCATGAAGATCTTTTTTGTATAGTTCTTCTGTATATTGTTTTCACCTCTTCTTAATATCTTCTGCTTCTGTTAGGTCCGTACCATCTGTGTCCTTTATTATGCGCATCGTTGGATGAAATGTTGCATAGGTATCTCTAATTTTCTTGAAAATATCTCTAGTCTTTCCCATTCTATTGTTTTCCTCTATTTCTTTGCTCTGATCACTGAGGAAGTCTTTCTTATCTCTCCTTGCTATGCTTTGGAAGTCTACATTCAAATGGGTATGTCTTTCCTTTTCTCCTTTGCCTTTCACTTCTCTTCTTTTCTCATCTATTTGTAAGGCCTCTTCAAACAACCTTTTTACATTTCTTTTTCTTGGGGATGGTGTTGATTACTGCCTACTGTATAATGTCATGAACCTCTATCCATAGTTCTTCAGGCACTTTGTCTGTCAGAGCTCATTCCTTGAATCTATTTGCCACTTCTACTGTATAATCATAAGGGATTTGATTTAGGCCATACCTGAATGGTCTAGTGGTTTTCCCTACTTTCTTCAATTTATGTCTGAATTTTGCAATAAGGAGTTCATGATCTAAGCTACCATCAGCTCCTGGTTTTCTTTTTGCTAACTGTATAGAGTTTCTCCATCTTTGGCTGCAAATAATATAATCAATCTGATTTTGGTATTGACCATCTGGTGATGTCCATGTGTAGAATCTTCTCTTGTGTTGTTGGAAGAGGGTATTTGCTATGACCAGTGCATTGTCTTGGCAAAACTCTGTTAGCCTTTGCCCTGCTTCATTTTGTACTCTAAGGCCAAATTTGCCTGTTATTCCAGGTATCTCTTGACTTCCTACTTTTGCATTCCAGTCCCCTGTGATGAAAAGGACATCTTTTTTGGCTGTTAGTTCTAGAAGTCTTATAGGTCTTCATAGACCCATTCAAAGTCAGCTTCTTTGGCCTCAGTGTTTGGGGCATAGACTTGGATTAGTGTAATATTTAATGGTTTGCCTTGGAAATGAAGAGAGATGATTCTGTTTTGGAGATCATTCTGTTTTGAGTCGTTTTTGAGATTGCATCCAAGTACTGCATTTTGGAATCTTTTGTTGACTGTGATGGCTACTCCATTTCTTCTAAGGGATTCTCACCCACAATAGTCGATATAATTATCATCTGAGTTAAATTCACCCATTTCAGTCCATTTTAGTTCACTGATCCCTAAAATGTCAGTGTTCACTCCTGCCATCTCCTGTTTGAGCATTTCCAATTTACCTTGATCTAGGGACCTAGCATTCCAGGTTCCTATGCAACATTGTTCTTTACAGCTTTGGACTTTACTTCCATCACCAGTCATACCCACAACTGGGTCTTGTTTTTGCTTTGGCTCCATCTCTTCATTCTTTCTGGAGTTATTTCTCCACTCTTCTCCAGTAGCATATTGGGCACCTACCGACCTGGGGAGTTCATCTTTCAGTGTCATATCTTTTTGCCTTTTCATACTGTTCATGGGGTTCTCAAGGCAAGAACACTGAAGTGGTTTGCAATTCCCTTCTCCCATGGACCACATTTTGTCAGAACTCTCACCGTGGCCTGTCCATCTTGGGTGCCCCTGAATGGCGTGGCTCCTAGTTTCATTGATTTAGACGGGCTGTGGTCCACGTGGTCCATATGCACAGGCTGCTGACCTGTACCTCCTCAGGACACTCACACACTCAAAGGCAGGTCTCTCTCTGTCTCTGTGGGTTCTCCTGGTGGCACAAGATTTCGTTTGGGCCCTCTGAGCGTCTCTGGTAGGTATGGGGTTTGATACTAGATGTAATTTCTCCCCTCTTACCATCTTGTTGGGGCTTCTCCTTTGCCTTTGGACATAGGGTATCTCTTTTTGGTGGGATCCAACATTTTCCTGTTGACGGTTGTTCAGCAGCAAGTTTTAATTTCAGAGTTCTCACAGAAGATGCGTGCATGTCCTTCTACTCCAACAGGGTAGAAAGGGAAGGTAGGTGTAATATAAGAAAAGGAATCAACTATAAAGGTATTGATTTTAAATTATTTAACAATAATTTACATTTTGCATTAATAAGATTGGGTAATCTTCATTAATAAAGAAATATGTATGCATTTACTTAAAAGATAACAGATTTTTAAAATGTGTTTTTAATGAGTCTCTTTTAAGTATACATGACATGGTTGACAGAAATCTAAGTGACTAGCATTCTGGTGTTTTATCATTTTGCATTACTAAATATCTGATGCATAAATAATTATTGCATATAAATATAGGCTAGTTGTTCAAAATAAGTTTTGCACCATTCAATCCAATGTATATTCTGTAAACTTCAAATCTTATTCTTCAGTGGACAGCAGTCTTTTAACCCAAATCACTTACAGCCTATATTGGTTGCTCCAAATTAAATTTTTATTAAAATAAATCCTATAAATAGTTTAATTTTAAGTTAGTAATCTGATAGTTTACTTTATCTAGAAATATACTGCATAGACTTTATGTATATAGAATATTCAAATTTTATTTTTCCAAAAGCTTGAATATCCACCTACTGTGGACATTAAAAGAATGTGAAAATCAAGACACATGCCCATTCTTCCCTGCTCACTAGGGGACAAATATCACTCAAGGGAACAGGTGTTCTTTCCATCCCCTCTGCCAACTTCCTGCCCACTCCCAGGTGATGGTTCTATTGGATACATCAACTGGATGCCAGAGCTTGAAAGGCCCACTACCATTTGGCTTGAGCCCTTTTATATATGGCTTTCAGAAGTGAATGTTAAAGAGAACCTACCACAACAGACTCTGGGAAAATGTCCAAAATATGTGAAACATCATAATGGAAGGAAGCAAGCAATAATACTGCCCTCTTCTGATTCAAGGAGGAAGGCAAGCAATTTCAAATGAATATGGGCTTTCCTAGTGGCTCAGAGGCAGAGAATCCTTTTGCTAATGCATTATTGATTATTCTAGAACCACGAGTAAACAAAATTGATAGATAATCTATGACATACTATTGATTATAAAACAATCTGATTTCTGAGATGCTAACATGAAAAAAAAGTAATATCTGCTATTTAATGAGTGCTTTTACTTTTGTCAGAAATTGTGCTTAATGTTTTATTTACAGTAATTCACTCTCAGAGCATATAAACTATTAGTAATATTGGGTATGTTTATGGTGCTATTTCTACAAATTGAGAAAATTGAGGCTTAGAGAAGTTAAACAGCTTCCCCTTGGCTAGACAGCAGACAGAGAGGGCCTCAGGATTTGTACTCAAATTATATCTGAGTAAAAAATTAGGTAGGAAATGATGAGTGCACAGTAACTAAAGGGCAAAAGAATTGTGAATATTAATATTATTTATATCATAGATATGAGGAAACTTTAATAACTGAATCTAATGGGTAAAGTAAAAATAGGAATCCATGCTGCTTCTATATTTTCAAATACAGGGAATTACAACTAAAGCCATTATCCTTACAGTCATGGGAGTATTCTGAAGGGTAACTGAATTCAGGGAAAAGAATATTTGTGTAGGAAAGGCTGAGTTTCCAATAATGTCAGGGAAACGAATTTGTATTGCCATTTAGTTTTACACATATGGGCCTGAAGCAAAGGTGAGTAACCAGGGAGTGGGATGTAAAAACCTATGAGAGGACAGATCGTGTGAGTCTTTAAGGAGGGGAGCAGGAGACACAGAACCAAATTAGGGTAAGAACCACAGTTATGAATCAAGAGGAAAAGGGCCAGGTCTGGAGAAAGAGAAACTAGCAGAAAAGAACAGAAGAACAAGAATAATAAAGAGGCTTAAAGATCAAAAGTCTAAAGAATTGGAGAGATTTAATAAAACACGAATTGAGAAAAGGTTATTGAATTGAGGTAGGCAGGTGGTGATATTAACAGAATAATTTCCGTAGTAGGGTGTTTTCAAAAGCCAGATATGCAGAGGATTAAAACGTAAATGAGTTGAAGCTGTGGCACAGGTGTGACTCACATCTCAGGAATTGGCAATAAAAGGAAGAAGGGAAATAGAATGTTACCACGGAACTCTGTGAAAAGGAGAAATTTAAAATGTCAGCAAAAGAGGCATTGGGGAATGAGAATGAATCAAATGCAGAACATAATTTGAAAATGCGCTATAGAGAAATGTTTGAGGGGTTTGAGAGTTCTTCTGTTCACTGCCCAATATTTTATTGAGTCACTATTGTGAACAGCACTGCCAAGGCTGGGGTTGGGATGATGGCTCAAAGCATGCTTCCCGAGCACAAGTTGCTTAAAACTTAGATGGGAAAACTGAGATATTAAAAAGCAACTAAACTATAGCAAATAATATATAGTAGGCAAAGGAGACACAAAGGAAAGGGCCTACCTCAGATGAAGGACAGCAAGGTTGCCATGGAAGTGATGTCCAAACTGACTTTTAAAACCTCAGTGTGTGGAAGGCAAGGGGGTAATGAGAAAAAGCCAGAGTTTAGGGGAGCATTTAGCTCTTTTAGAAAGCTGTACATAGAATGGCGTGGGTCTTGAATGAAAGAATAATGATGGGAGATGCAGTCAAAAAGCGTAGAAGGGTTCATGTGAAGAGGATTCATGTTCTAAAATCATGGCATCCGGTCCCATCACTTCATGGCAAATAGATGGAGAAACAATGGAAACAGTGAGAGAATTTAATTTTTTAGGCTCCAAAATCACGGCAGGTGGTGATTGCAGCCATGAAATTAAAAGACATTTACTCCTTGGAAGAAAAGCTATGCCCAACCTAGACAGCATATTAAAAAGCAGAAACATTACTTTGCTGACAAAGATCTGTCTAGTCAAAGCTGTGGTTTTTCCTGTAGTCATGTATGGTTGTAAGAGTTGGACTATAAAGAAAGCTGACACCAAAGAATTGATGCTTTTGAACTGTGGTGTTGGAGAAGACTCTTGAGAGTCCCTGGGACTGCAAGGAGATACAACCAGTCAATCCTAAAGGAAATCAGTCCTGAATATTCATTGGAAGGACTGATGTTGAAGCTGAAACTCCAATACTTTGGCCACCTGATGTGAAGAACTGACTCACTGGAAAAGACCCTAATGCTGGGAAAGATTGAAGGTGGGAGGAGAAGGAAACAACAGAGGATGAGATGGTTGGATGGCATCACCAACTCGACAGATGTGAGTTTGAGCAAGCTCCGGGAGATGGTGTTGGATAGGGAGGCCTGGTGTGCCACCTTCCATTGGGTTGCAAAGAATCGGACACAACTGAGCTACTGGACTGACTGACTGACTGACTGACATTTAGCTACAGCTGTTTATAATCAGGTTGCAAACACACACAGAAAACACTTGTGGAAAATTTAAGCTGAGTAAAAATATAATCTTCATATGATTCAGAAAATCTCAGTAGATTTTCCATGAAAGCCCATCTTTAGTATTTTTATCAAATAAATGGTATGTTAGTTATATATTCATTTCCTGTGACTGCTGGAACATATTATCATAAACAATGGCTTAAAACAGCACAAACTTATCATCATATAGTTCTGAAAGTCAGAGGATGAAACTGGTCTCCCTTAGGTTAAAATCACAGCTACCCTTCTTTCTAGAGATTCTAGAGGAAAATATTTTTTATTTTTCTTTTTTTTTTAAACCTTTTCCAGCTTTTGAAGGCCATTAACACTGTCTCTCTCTCTCTCTTTTCCTTTTTATTGGAGTATAATTGCTTTACAGTGTTGTTAGTTTTTGCTGTACAATGAAGTGAATCAGCTACGTGTATACATACATCCTCTCCTTCTTGGACCTCTCTCCCACTCCACCACCATCCACCCATCCAGGTCATCACAGAACACCTAGCTGAGCTCCCTGTGCTTTCATTCACAGTCCTTTGCTGAATCTATAAATCCTTCTCATGCTACCATCTCTCTGGTTCTCTCTCTCCTGCTTCTCTCTGTTATTTATAAGAACTCCTGTGATGTGTCAAGCCTCCCAGGTAATCCAGAATAATCTCCCCATCACAAGGTCAGCTGATTAGCACATTTAATTCTTTCTATGATTCTTTAATTGCTCTTTGCATTTAACCTAAACAAATCATAGTTTCTGGGGATTAAACATGGACATCTTTGGGAGGCCATTAATCTGCCTGCCACAACTATGTCTAGAGACAGAAGAGACAGTATGCGATGGGAAAGATCAGTAATGAGTCAACAAGCATTCAATTAATATTTGCTATATGCAAAGAACTTTATCAAGTATTATATAATATGTTTAAATATCAAAAGACATAGTATGTCCAAGAGAGTTGCAGTCAAACTATAAATATCAAGGTCAAACAAACTATAAACTAATACAGCAAATGAAGATAGTATAGTAAAATTTGAATGAATAAGTATGGAGAAAATTAATTAATTTTAAAAATAATAAAAATAAGATGAATTCTACCCAGAAGTGATTTTCTAAAGAAGGTAAGTTGGTGTCCTTGAAGAAATAATAGACATGGAATAATACAGAATGAAGAAAAGCATTTCAAGTAAAAGGGTTTTTTTTGTTTTTGTTTATATGTGGCCAGGTAACCCATTATTCTTGAAGAAAACTATCATTATGGGGACATCTGACGTATGCAAAGTGGTATTGATCATTATATTTGGAAGATTCATATTTGAAGGCAGAATACCTAAATTCAAACTGGGGGTATTCTCAATTGCCCTCTTATTTCAGAAGAGTCATTATTTCTCCTAGAAAAATAATATATTTTACCTATTCTCTGTAGATTAATGTCATGATCATGGTATGAATGTTCCTTATAAACTTTAGAGTGCTATGCATGTTGGTACAGTTAGAGTAATTATGATGGCCCTTAATTACTGCTGCTGCTGCTGCTGCTAAGTCGCTTCAGTCGTGTCCGACTCTATGCAATCCCATAGATGACAGCCCACCAGGCTCCTCCATCCCTGGGATTCTCCAGGCAAGAATACTGGAGTGGATTGCCATTTCCTTCTCCACCTTAATTATTAGATTGAAGAATTAAGATTCTAATTTATGAAAAATATAAATCATAAGTTTATGATTCACAAACTGTGAGTTATATATAGAGTATTATAGACACTTGATATAGAATTAAAAAGATTAAATCAAAGGGTAAAATTTGAAGGCCACAGTTAAAGTAGACTAAGAAAAAAATGAACTAGGTTTGGATGAGGAATAGAGAACTGCACGGACACATTTGCAGTGAAGGTGTTACAATGAAATGCATCCATAGAAACTGGTAATTGACTTGGCAGGGATTGGAAGAAGAGCAAGAATGTAATACCTAAGATTGTGCATAGGAACAAAGGGCTTCTGTGGTGACTTAGATGTTAATATTGTGGGTGAAATGGCTCTGTTCAGGCTTAGCAGTGTTATAATCTGATATTGATGTCTGCCATTAAAGTGATAGCACATATGTGTAGTTTTAGTACCTATCGTCTTTGACAATGAGAAGTTCAGAGATTCACTGTATATGTGCTTATGTTCTTTATAGCAATTACCACAGCACTTTGTACTTCCTTGTCTTTCTAAATTTTGATTACACGTTTCTTAAGGTCAAAGCTGTCTCTTTCTGTCACTGCTTTTCATAGTGCCTATCATAGCAATAGCTCAGCAAATATTTAAATGAATCAAATAGTTACACGGCTTTCCTGAGTTTGTCTCATACAGTTTTTGCAAGTAGCTGTTTCCGCCATGAATTGGCAGAGGCCGTCTCTAGTCAATTTGTGCATCATTGATCATTTAATACACAACGGCTTTGCAAATCCTTGGCTCCCAATAAGTGTTTTCTCAGTTGAGTTGAGGACATGCAACTTTGGCAAAAGAAGTCATATAGCATACAGCCACACACTTTGTAAATTACCCTCAAATTACAAAATGGGCTTGATATTCCATTATGGTGACATATCAATATTTCAGACTGAGTATTGGAAAACCATACGTATCACTAAAATGAGAAAATTAGATCTAGGTATCAACTCCATCAAAGGAATATCCTGGCATCTTGGCTGTTAAAGATGGTAGGAAGGAGAGAGAAAAGAAAGGACAAAGAAAAGGAAGGAGAAAAGAAAATTCAAACTCTTTCAGAACACACTTTTTTTCCCTCCTACCTTATATCCAAACAAAAAAGATTTCACTGTTCCCATAGTATAGCAAATAAAATACCTTTTATTAAACTATATTTTTATAATTGTCTATAATAAATTGTTGCTGACATTGAATTCACAGTATATGTTTTGTACATCCTCTGGGGCTTTAAGTCATATCGCAACATGGTCTGAAAATTAGGCAGCTATTTGGTTGGATAATCTGATAGACAATACTTTGCTTTGCTTTTAAGAAGCCCAAATAGCCAAAGATGATCAATGGGAGAACTTTGCAAGGAAGTCTTTTGGTTCCCATATGACGCAACATTTTCTTTCTACTTATCAGTGAGAGGCACTTAATGAAAAAGACTGAATACCTGCCAGAGTCAACAAGACTCATTCCCAAAGAAAATAAAAGAGAACCAAATGATAGCTTGAATAAGTGTTTAGAAATGCTAGTCTTTTCATTTCCTTCATAGGAAATAAGTGGGAAAATAGCATTTCTATTTATTTATAGAATTTATTTATGGAATTTCTATTATTTATAGAATGTGTATATTTATAAGCTGCAGTTCTGAATAATGAACTCCAGTGGCCATGCCAAATCTCCAGCAAATTGCCCAGCAGGCAGGGAGGTGTGAAGGCGGGGGCAGTGACAGAGTGGAGAGAAAATCACCACCTTTAGTCACTGAAATAGCACCTTGCCTGGAATCAGAATATATAACCGGTATGTCACTGTTTCACAAATCTCATTATGCAGTCAACTACCTATGTTTACTTCACCTGGACCAGCTCGACAGACGACATCATGGTTTGTTCTCAAATCACAAAGTTGCAATATCTTACCAGTCTAGCTCCTAGGTGTAGGAGGACTCAGAAAGATTAAAAACACTCATTGTTGGTTCAGCGCCCTCCTTAACAATCAGCTGCTCCTCTCCGCCCCTCTGCCTTTCAGTGATTGCGCAGCTCCAGTTCTATTATTGAAGAATGGCTTGAAGAAAACGATACTGCTCTACAGTTCATAACTTCCTTGACTCCCTTCAATTTTCTAAGATAATAGCCAAAGGATGCAGAGACTGTAATCAAGAGCTTCTTTCTTGGATACCAGTTGACATTGGTAGATCTCTAAGATCAATTTTCTCCTGGCCACCTGTCATCTGAGATGATTTAAAAGGAATTCTCTTTTTCTAACTTGATTTGAAATTGTCTTAGCATCTTCAGAAAACTTTAGCCTAGGCATTAAATGATGGCAATTAAGGAATTTCAATAGAAGGAATTTTTTAGATCAGTGTGCATTTATCTGTAATTTCTATGCCTTTATTTAGAATTGGCTTAGTTTACAATGCTGAAGCACATAAACTGTTTACATTGTCAAAGGATTAACTTTCACAGTTTTCACATTCTACCATTTGGTATATAAACCCTTAGTTATCTTACTGTGGTTCTTATGAGGTTCTCAGTTCAAGATGTAATTGGTTTATATTATATATGTAAGATAAGGCCATGAGTGTGTACATGCTAAGTCGTGTCCAACACTTTGCAATCCCATGGACTGTAGCCTACCATGCTCCTTTGTCCATGGGATTTTCCAGGCAAGAATACTGGAATGGGTTGCCATATCCTACTTTAGGAACTCTTCCTGACCCAGGGATCAAACATGCGTCTCTAGCATCTCTTGAGTTGCCAAGTAGATTCTTTACCATTACACTATGAGACCAGATCTACATTAGCAATATAAATATTTTCAGGATAAAACCTTTATGATTTAAGCCTGTAAAGGTTTTATCCTGAAAATATTTATATTGCTAATGTAGATTTTATCCCTTTTTAATATAAAAGTGTTCTACATTATCTGATATTCTTTATACATTGTTTCCATTAGGCAACTTCCTTCCTTAGCAGTAGGTACTACTTACTATGGTCTTCCCTGGTGGTGGTTCAGCAGGTAAAGAACCCTCCTGCAATGCAGGAGACGTGGGTTCAATACCTGGGTCAGGAAGATCCCCTGGAGAAGGAAGTGGCAATCCACTCCAGTATTCTTGCCTGGGAAATCCCATGGACAGAGGAGCCTGGCAGGCTACAATCCATGGGTTCACAAAAGAGTCAGATATGACTTAGTGACTAAACAACAACTACCGCTACTTATGTAACAGAAATAGTATATGTACTTTGATACCACAAAATCTTAGGCTCCACTGCTCCATTTTTAGGACCCCCTAATGAAAGCATGGGCTTCCCCGGTAGCTTAGTGATAAAGAATTCACCTTCCAATGCCACAGACACCATTTTGATCCCTGGATTGGGAAGATACCCTGGAGAAAGAAATGGCAATGCATTCCAGTAATCTGCCTGGGAAATCCCATGGACAGAGGAACCTGATAGGCTACAGTCCATGGGGTCACAAAAGAGTGAGAAAAGACTAAATGACTAAACACCAACAATTAAAGTGCACAAGCACTTGAAAACTTTTAGACCTTCACTACTTAAAGTATGGCCTGGGTACCAGCAACAGAAGCTCTGGGAGGAAACTTAGATATGTAGAATGGCTGGCCTCACCCTAGGCCAACTGTATCACTATCTGAAGTTTAACAAGATTTCCCGGATGAATTTTATTTAACAGACTGGAGTTTACCACACACTGCTTTAGACATTTTATGTTGCATCATAGATGGCCAGAGGAAGGCAGTCACATTCCTGCCCCTCATCCTTTTAAAAGGGATATTTTTGGAGTAAGAAGATATTGGCTTCCAAGCAGGGAGACTTGCTGATGACTTGTCATACTGGTCGGAATCAATAGCTTCCTTCGAACCCAGATCACTATCCATTGGCTACCGTTTACTGGTCTAATTTTATCACTTCTGGTAGTAGTAATTTTTTCTAAAAGTGCCATTTTTATTTCCTTTTTTCCCTCTTTAGAGCTTCTTTTCTGTCACCATCTCAGCTAAGCCCTTTACTAGTAAAATGGTAAGTACCATAGCTCTCAAACAACCTGAATAACATTCTCCAGTGACATTTTTTCTCTTTCTCTTTCCACCATTCTGGCTGCTAGAAACAAGCACTATTCTAGGCCCAGTTTGAGTTCCAGGAATTGATATTTCTTCCCCTTTCACATGGTTTTTGTTGGAATCAGCAGTTTCTTCACAGACTTGTGCTGATCAGTATTCAGCGGAATATACCACCACAGAGCCTCTCCATAGCTCAGAGGTGCTTTTCTGCATAGTCTTCTTTCTCCTGTCCCCTGATCTATGAACTCTAGCTGCCTTGCTGTTTCTCCACCTCAGCTCCATCCCTTTACTGCAGAGAGACTGCCAGGCTCCAGTTAGCCACCCCTCCTGCCCTGTTGCCGGAAACTCTCCTGGGACAGAAACCTGAGGAAATTGGGGGCCCCTTTCCACTACCTTTACCATCCTCGTTTGCTTCTTGTCATTCAAGGATACTTGGTTTTTGTTGTTTGACATCCAGTACCTGAAAAATCACAGCTAGTTTTGTTTTGTTTTTGCTGTTTTAAGCCAGAGGTAAATCCAGTCCATGTTATTTCATCTTGGCCTGAAGTAAAAGGCTCAATTTCATCTTGATGTGAAGTTAGCAAGCAATATTAAAATCACATTTGCATAAAGAAATCCTTTACATCGGTTCTTTAAAACTTAAGCTTTTATTTTAAATAAAATTAAAAGCCATTGTTGAATTTGGAGCATAATGACATGAAAATGTGCATATTTTAAAAGGGGGAAGGTAATGAATTAGGCCCATTTCTCTCTGCAACCTATGTATAGAATATGCTCCGTAGATGCTTTTTGATAATGTATGTGCATGTGTTCAGTCATGTCCAACTCTGCGACCCCATGGATTATAGCCTGCCAAGCTCCTCTGTCCATGGTATTTTCCTGGCAAGACTAGTGGAGTGGGTTGCCATTTTGAGAAAGTAATCTAGTTAATTTTTTGCCTTAGAGCCTGGATAGAGTATCTTATCAATTTATTTAATATAAACATTTAAAGTAT
This sequence comes from Bos indicus, assembly GCF_029378745.1. Classification (NCBI taxonomy): domain Eukaryota; kingdom Metazoa; phylum Chordata; class Mammalia; order Artiodactyla; family Bovidae; genus Bos; species Bos indicus. The sequence continues at coordinate 20,081,172 of NC_091776.1, read as the reverse complement.
CTATTTGGGTTACTATTTATTTGTCTATTGTAATATTTCAGACTCCACACTAGATATATGATTCTTCCTATTTCAACCTCTTCTTACAAAAATTAGATAAGTATATTGCACCCATTTTGGAAGAGAAAAATGAGACTTAGCAAGTTTAACATCTTTCCTAAATTTGCACATTTGGTAATAAAATTCAATGTCAAGTTTGTCTGGCTGAAGTATCTATGCTTTGAGACATTTTACATACATTCAAGGTATATAATAAGTACATTCAGAAAACATAACTTTCACTTTTTTGCTCGAATTGAAATCTGACTCTCAAACTTAATCACTGTTTTCCCTGAAACTTTCTAGTGAGCCATGAGATGGGACAGATTTCTTCTTTGCTCCTATTTCTACCCTTCAGACTCTTAGCTGCCATCCCTTTTCCATAAAACCCCCAGGTTTGAAGCTCACTTGCTCTTATAGGGCACATTACCTGCCACCTGTCTTTTCTGTCATCTCTGTAGGCCTGGGATTACTCCTCCTTACTCCTAGGAGATTTTAGCAATTGGTTATGATGGGATTCAGGGCACATCACCCCCGAAATATGATGCCTTGTCAGTGTTAATATTTTAAGCTGAAGGAATTTGAGAAATGGCAGGTTCAGAAAGGACTTTGTGACCATCTCCCTGAAACAGGACCTAAGACTCTCATGTGAGAAGTGTTCTTTCTCTACTGGGAGGAAAAGAGCCTTCTCATCTCTAAAGATGGAAGGACATGAGGGGAACCTGAACCATGCGACTTACTCAGTTCCCCTCCGTTCACTACACTTACTCAGATGCATGGGTCTATCACATTTTGCCATGATTTCCATTCTTCATCAAAACCATAAAAATGTTCAGTTCAGTCTGTTCAGTTCAGTCACTCAGTTGAATCCAACTCTTTGTGACCCCATGGACTGCAGCATGCCAGGCTTCCCTGTCCATCACCAACTCCCAGAGCTTACTCAAACTCATGTCCATTGAGTCAGTGATACCATCCAACCATCTCATCCTCTGTTGTCCCCTTCTCTTCTTGCCTTCAATCTTTCCCAGTATCACAGTCTTTTCCAATGAGTTGGTTATTTGCACCAGACGGCCAATGCCTATCCACAACTGCAGAAAAGAGAATTTTCTTTTGAAAGGCTCTAGCCTGATGCCATCATGGCCCACTCACAGAACAAAGGATTGAGCAAATACCAAAGGGGAGCTTGAAGGCTGCATACCGGCCCCTCCCCGCCTGGAAGCAGAGAGGCAGGCTTGAGACAGCCAGAGCAAGGGGCTACTACAATCTCAGCCCCAGAGATGGCATCTTCTACCAAACTATGAGCAGGCTCCCAGATGCTAACCACGTTTTCCTGAGATCCTGGATGGTTGACACCCACCAGGAGGGTCACAGCCTGAGATCAACTCTCCAGAAGAGACATATGGCACACCTGAGGTGATGCTCTCGCAGCACACCTGGAAAACCAAGCAGCCTGGACAGGGAGGTGATTAAGACACATGGCCCACCTGGGACAATGTGCTCACTATGCACCTTTCACCTGTGCTGCTCAGACCTGGGAAGGGCACAGTGCACACCCAACCCACAGAGACTGAGCCAGAACTGTGTCAGTACCTCCTGTGGAGGTACGGGTCAGCAGTGGCCTGCTGCAGGGCCTGATGCAACAGACCTGGGTATAGCTTAAGCCCTCTTGGAGAAGGTCGCCATGAACCCCACCATAGAACCACCAGAAACTACACAGGACAGGGGAACAGACTCTTGGAGGGCACCAACAAAACCTTGTACACACCAGGACCCAGGAGAAAGGAGCAGAGACCCCACGAAAAACTGACCCAGACACGCCCATGAGTGTCCAGGAGTCTCCAGTGGAGGCGTGGGTCTGCAGTGGCCTGCTGCAGGGTCGGAGGCATGGAGTGCAGCAGTGCATGCAAGGGACCTTTTGGAGGAGGTCACCATTATCTTCATTACCTCCACCATAGTTTGGCCTCAGGCCAAGCAACAGGGAGGGAACACAGGCCTTCCAACAGAAAATTGGATTAAAGATTTACTGAACACATGGCCATACTGATGGCCACACCCATCAAACCAAGACCCAATTTGCCCCTCAGTCAGTCTCTCCCATCAGGAAGCTTCCATAAGCCTCTTATCCCTATCTCTCAGAGGGCAGAGAGAAGGAAAACCACAATCACAGAAAACTATCCAAACTGATCACATGGACCACAGCCTTGTCTAGCTCAGTGAAACTATGAGCCATGCCATGAAGGGCCACCTAAGATGGAAGGGTCGTGGCAAGAGTTCTGATAAAACATGGTCCACTGGAGAAGGGAATGGCAAACCACTTCAGTGTTATTTCCTTGAGAGCCCCATGAGCATTATGAGAAGGCAAAAAGATATGACACTGAAAGATGAACTCCCCAGGTTGGTAGATGCCCACTATGCTACTGGAGAAGAGTGGAGAAATAACTCCAGAAAGAATGAAGAGATGGGCCCAAAGCAAAAACAACACCCAGTTGTGGATGTGACTGGTGATAGAAGCAAGGTCTGATGCTGTAAAGAACAATAATGCACAGGAACCTGGAATGTTAGGTCCATGAATCAAGGTAAATCAGAAGTAGTCAAACAGGAGATGGCAAGAGTGAACACTGACATTTTAGGAATCAGTGAACTAAAATGGACTGGAATGGGTGAATTTGACTCAGATGACCATTATATCTACTACTATGGGCAAGAATCCCTTAGAAGAAATGAAGTAGCCATCATAGTCAACAAAAATGTTCAGGTTTAACCATTTATTTGACTGGGTCTTCATTTCCTTATGAAGCTTCCCATGTCATGTAAAACAAATTTGTACATGTTTCTCGTATTAATCTGTCTTCTGTTACAGAAACACAGCTGAGAAGCTAACATGGATAGAGGAAAGGTATTTTTGCTCCTCCACGGCTCAATGTAACTCTTACTCTGGACATGATAGTCAGTGATTTCTGTTCCATGAAAACGCTTAAATTTTTAAATGTGCTTCTTTTAAAATGTATATGGGTTTCATCTCATTCCTCGGCTCGCTACTCTATAATGGCTCTTGATTTCACTCATACATATATCATTGTAAAAGCGTATTATTTTTAAGTAGGGTGACAATATAATGTTTTTTCTAAACAAAAGCACTTTTGAGAGTAAAAGAAAGCAGTTGACAATTGAGCTGGAAAATAGGCAAAACTATAATTCTTCTCAACAGAGTAAGACTTACAGACACCTTATCCATAAGGTCCTACATGAGCTGGCTTCTACCCCATTCTCTTTCCTCTAACACTTGGCTACTCACTCACTTTGCTCAGTTTCACTGATTTCTTTGTTCTTCCACTAATACACTGACAATTAAGGACTGTACACTGACTGGTCTTCTATTTGGGGAAAGATTCTCCTTCATTGGAATCTCATACAAGGGAGGCGTTTTCTAGCAGCAAACCCACCTCAGCTCTGTGAATTGTCCAAACCCCTTCAGACAGTTCAGTTCAGTCGGTCAATTGTGTCCGACTCTTGGCGACCCCATGGACTGCAGCGCACCAATCTTCCCTGTCCATCACCAAATCCCGGAACTTGTTCAAACTCATATCCATTGAGTCAGTGATTCCATTAAACCATCTCATCCTCTGTCATCCCTTTCTTCTGCCTTCAGTCTTTGCCAGCACAAGGGTCTTTTTGAATGTGTCAGTTCTTCACATCAGGTGGCCAAAGTATTGGCGCTTCAGCTTTAGCACCAGTCCTTCCAATGAATATTCAGGACTGATTTCCATTAGGGTTGACTGGTTGGATCTCCTTGCAGTCCAAGGGACTTCTCCAAAACCATAGTTCAAAAGCATTGATTCTTCAGTGCTCAGCTTTCTGTATAGTCCAAATCTCACATCCATACATGACTACTGGAAAAACCATAGCTTTGACTAGACAGACCTTGGTTGGCAAAGTAATGTCTCTGCTTTTTAATACACTGTCTAAGTTGGTCATAGCTTTTCTTCCAAGGAGCAAGTGCCTTTTAATTTCATTGCTGCAGTCACAATCTACAGTGATTTTGGAGCCCGAAAAACAAAAGTCTGTCACTGTTTCCATTTTTTCTCCATCTATTTACAATGAAGTGATGGGACCAGATGCCATCATCTTAGTTTTCTGAATGTTGAGTTTTAAGCCAACTTTTTATCTCTCCTCTTTCATGTTCATCAAAAGGCTCTTTAGTTATTCTTTGCTTTTTGCCATAAAGATGGTATCATCTGCATATCTGAGGTTATTGATATTTCTCCTGACAACCTTGATTCCAGCTTGTGGTTCATCTAGTCCAGTATTTTGCATGATGTACTCTGCATATAAGTTAAATAAGCAGAGTGACAATATACAGCCTTGATGTGCTCCTTTCCCAATTTGGAACTAGTCTGTTGTTCTGTGTCCAGTTCTAACTGTTGATTCCACTGGCATAGTCAGTAAAGCAGAAGTAGATGTTTTTCTGTAATTCTCTTGCTTTTTCAATGTTCCAACAAATGTTGGAAATGTTGAACTGTGGTATTAGAGAAGACTCTTGAGAGTCCCTTGGACTACAAGGAGATTAAACCAGTCCATCCTAAAGGAAATTAACCCTGAATACTCATCAGAAGGACTACTGAAGTTGAAGTTCCCATACTTTGGCCATCTGATGCAAAGAGCCTACTCATTGGAAAATACCCTCATGCTGGGAAAGAAGCTAAATCTAGCCTTTTCTAAATCTAGCTTGAACATCTGGAAGTTCATGGCTCACATACTATTGAAGCCTAGCTTGAACATCTGGAAATTCTAAATCTAGCTTGAACATCTGGAAGTTCATGGCTCACGTACTATTGAAGCCTAGCTTGGAGAATTTTGAGCATTACGTTGCTAACGTGTGCTGCTGCTGTTGCTAAGTCACTTTAGTCGTGTCCGACTCTGTGCAACCCCATAGATGGCAGCCCACCAGGCTTCGCCGTCCCTGGGATTCTCCAGGTAAGAACACTGGAGTGGGTTCCCATTTCCTTCTTCAATGCATGAAAGTGAAAAGTGAAAGTCAAGTCGCTCAGTCGTGTCCGACTCTTAGCGACCCCATGGACTGCAGCCCACCAGGCTTCTCTGTCCATAGGATTTTCCAGGCAAAAGTGGGGTGGAGTGGGGTGCCATTGCCTTCTCCGTGCTAACGTGTGAGATGAGTACAATTGTGCGGTAGTTTGAATATTCTTTGGCATTGCCTTTCTTTGGGATTGGAATGAAAACTGACCTTTTCCAGTCCTGTGGCCATTGCTGAGTTTTCCAAATTTGCTGGCATATTGAGTGTAGCACTTTCACAGCATCCTCTTTTAGGAATTGAAATAGCTCAACTGGAATTCCATAACCTCCTCCACTAACTTTGTTCATAGCGATGTTTCCTAAGGCCCTTTTGACTTCACAATCCAGGATATCTGGCCCTGGTGAGTGATCACACCATTATGGTTATCTGGGTCATGAAGATCTTTTTTGTATAAATCTTCTGTGCATTCTTGCCACCTATTCTTAATATCTCCTGCTTCTGTTAGGTCCATACTGTTTCTTTCCTTTATTGTGCTCATCTTTTCATGAAATATTCCCTTGGTATTTCAAATTTTCTTGAAGAGATCTCTAGTCTTTCCCATTCTATTGTTTTCCTTTATTTCTTTGCATTGTTCACTTAAGAAGGCTTTCTTATCTCTCCTCACTATTCTTTGGAACTCTGCATTCAAATGGGTATATCGTTCCTTTTCTCCTTTGGCTTTTATGTCTCGTCTTTTCTCAGCTATTTGTAAGGCCTCCTCAGACAACCATTTTGCCTTTTTGCATTTCTTTTTCTTGCAGATATTCTTGATCACTGCCTCCTGAACAATGTCACGAACCTCCATCCATAGTTCTTCAGGCACTCTGTCTATCAGATCTATCTCTTGAAACTATCACTTCCTCTGTATAATCATAAGGGATACCTGAATGGTCTAGTGGTTTTCCCTACTTTATTCAATTTAAGTCTGAATTTTGCCATAAGGAGTTCATGATCTGAGCCACAGTTTCCAGTCTTGTTTTTGCTGACTGTCCATACCCCTTACCCTACTTTTTTTCTTACTCTACAATACTTATCGCCTCAGAAAAAGAAACTGCCTTGAATCAAAATAAAAAATTGACTAAAGACATTTTTGTCCTCTAGAGAACTGACAAACCTCTAGGAAATCTGGCTCTTTACTTTGTTCATTCAGGAAAACACTATGATCCATCTCTATGGAAACTTTTAATTGACCAGTTGTGTCCTCTTGGGCATAGTCAGATCCAAGAATGAGATGAAGAGGATGCTCAATTTCTTTACATAGTATAGTAACGAACAGTGAATTTCTGTAGGCCATAGAAGTAGAGAGATGACTGAGAATCGTACAGTTCAGTTCAGTCGCTCAGTCATGTCTGACTTTTTGACAGTAGAAATTTTAGAAATATATGCTCTAGAGAGAGGAGTAGCTGAGGTCTTTGGATACTAATGTATACTGCTAAATGTTAAATGGTTCCTTTTCTGTGTTTTAGTTATACAACTACCTTAGCATTAGTCCCCAAAGTGCTGTACATTTCTTCAAAGTACCACAGTGTTGCAGGAACAGATGAAAAATGCAGGGCTCCATATTGGTAATAAAACAGGTAAGGCGAGGGGAAAAACAGACCATTTGAGATGTCAGGAAAATTGTGATTTTGAAATGGGACGAAAAGGACTATCAGGGGTACTTTCTGTTTACTCCCTACAGGTGATCCCTGTCTTTCATGGTTTTTGAGCTACTTTACTTCATCAGTTGTAGGAAACATATACTAATGCAAATAATGCCTATTCATAGAAATGTAAGTTGGTTGTGTCCAGAAGTTGTATAATCACTAAGTCATGTTCAACTCTTTGCGACCCCGTGGACTGCAGCACACCAGGCTTCCTTATTCTTCACAATTCCCCAGAGTTTGATCAAATGTATGCCCATTGCATCAGTGATGCCATCCAACCATCTCATCCTCTGCCACTCTCTTCTCCTTTTGCCTTCAATCTTTCCCAGCATCGGGTCCTTTCCAGTGAGTTAGCTCTTTGCATTAGGTGGCCAAAGTGTTGGAGCTTCAGCTTCAGCATCAGTCCTTCCAATGAATATTCAGGTTTGATTTCCCTTAGAATTGACTGGTTTGATGTCCTTGCAGTTGAAGGGACTCACAAGTCTTCTCCAACACCACAGTTTGAAAACATCAATTCTTTGGCCTTCAGCCTCCTTTAGGGTCCAACTCTCACATCTGTGTATGACTATTGGAAAAACCATAGCTTTGATTATATGAACCTTTGTAAGCAAAGTGATTTTTCTGCTTTTGAATATGCTGTCTAGGTTTATCATAGCTTTTCTTCCAAGGAGCAAGTGTCTTTTAATTTCATGGCTGCAGTCATCATCCACAGTGATTTGGGAGCACAAGAAAGTAAAATCTGCTACTGTTTGCATTTTTTCCCATCTATTTGCCATGAAGTGGTGGGAGTAGATACCATGATCTTAGTTTTTTGAATGTTTTAAGCCAGCTTTTTCACTCTCTTCTTCCACTGTCATTAAGAGGCTCTTTAGTTCCTCTTCACTTTCTTCCATTGATTATTGCCTATGCTATACCAATTTTTGCATCTATTTTAAGTTCATTTTAGCATTTCTTTACTTCATAGTTATTTTTAAAAATTTCCTTTTAGTAAGTAATAACATGTTTTCAATTCCTTCAGTAATTGAGTTAAATGAAATACTTGACATCTGTTCATTTTTATATTTCTAAAAGAGCCAAAATGTTACCTTAAGGAAAGAAAAGTATTCTTTAATGAAGCTAAGACTATCAGAAATCAGACTACTTTGGGCAACATTGGAATATATCTGGCTTAAGATTTTGCAAAAGTAAATAATTTGTGTTCTGTCAAAAGTTTATCAGAAAATTCATCTTTTAAATTATAAAAGGAAGACATGTGTTCTTTCTTAAGTTTTGTGAGTAAATATAGGTATTTACATAGCAGTCTAAATTGTGTAGTAGATGTTTTGAAAATCTTAACCCTTTTCATGCCACTACAGTGCTTATCTGACTATTTAGCTTTTTTCCCCTTTCAAGTATTTTAAATGTGTTTTTAAATTTCTTTTTGTTTTTGGTATTTTTTCCTGTGGAAAGTCTTAAAATCACTGGCTTTTCCAAAATAACAGAGATAAAATTCAGCAAACTTTTTCTATAAAGGAACAGGTAGTAAATATTTTATGCTTTGCTGGCCATATGGTCTCTGTCACAACTATTCAGCTCTGCTGTTGTAATGCAAAAGCAGTCACAGAAAACACAAACAAATGAGCCCCCAAAACTTTTTTGCACAAAAGCAGGGTTTGGCCAGTGGGCCATTGTTTGCCAACCCCTGAGATAGATTATGATTTGTTTACTCAGAGCTTATTATAAAACTATTAAAATAACTAGTTGGAACTTTTGGAGTTAGAAATTATTTAATGTAATTAAGAGTAAGAAGGATAAGACAGATTTTTTTTATCATTCTATTAAAATGTGTATAGATATAGAAGATTATAAAGAAGGTTAAATAATGGGTAAAAAATATAAAAATATTCTGTAATTCAATAACATTGCCAGTAGCACGGCACGATGAATATAAAAGATCCATAACTAAAGATCCACTGCTTAAAACAAAAAGAAATTTGATCAAAATCAGAGTAAAAGTGAGTCTTCTAGTTCAGTTCAGTTCAGTTCAGTTCAGTCACTCAGTTGTGTTTGACTCTTTGCAACCCCATGAACCGCAGCACACCAGTCTTCCCTGTCCATCACAAAAATCCGGAACTTGTTCAAACTCATATCCATTGAGTCAGTGATTCCATTAAACCATCTCATCCTCTGTCGTCCCCTTCTCCTCCTGTCCTCAATCTTTCCCAGCATCAGGGTCTTTTCAAAGGAGTCAGCTCTTCACATCAGGTGGCCAAAGTATTGGAGTTTCAACTTCAACATCAGTCCTTCCAAAGAATACCCAGGACTGATCTCCTTTTGGATGGACTGGTTGGATCTCCTTGCAGTCCAAGGGACTCTCAAGAGTCCTTTCCAACACCACAGTCAAAAACATCAATTCTTCAGCACTCAGCTTTCTTTATAGTCCAATGCTCACATCCATACATGACTACTGGGAAAAACCATAGCGTTGACTAGACGGACCTTTGTTGACAACGGTCAAAGGCAAATTTGGCTGTGGAGTACAGAATGAAACAGGGCAAAGGCCGATAGAGTTCTGCCAAGAGAATGCACTGGTCATAGCAAACACCCTCTTCCAATAACACAAGAGAAGACTCTACACATGGACATCACCAGATGGTCAACACCAAAATCAGATTGATTATATTCTTTGCAGCCAAAGATGGGGAAGCTCTATACAATCAGCAAAAACAAGACCAGGAGCTGACTGTGGCTCAGATCATGAACTCCTTATTGCCAAATTCAGACATAAATTGAAGAAAGTGGGGAAAACCACTAGACCCTTAAGGTATGACCTAAATCAAATCTCTTACAACTATACAGTGATAGTAGAAATAGATTTAAGGGACTAGATCTGATAGAGTGCCTGATGAACTATGGATGGACATTTGTGACATTGTACAGGAGACAGGAATCAAGACCATCCCCAAGAAAAAGAAATGCAAAAAAGCAAAATGGCTCTCTGAGGAGGCCTTACAAATAGCTGTGAAAAGAAGAGAAGCAAAAAGCAAAGGAGAAAAGGAAAGATATACCATTTTGAATGACTTCTCTGGTGGCTCAGATGGTAAAGCGTCTGTCTACAATGTGGGAGACCTGGGTTCGATCCCTGGGTCGGGAAGTTCCCTGGAGAAAGAAATGGCAACCCACTCCAGTACTCTTGTCTAGAAAATCCCATGGACGGAGGAGCCTGGTGTCCATGGAGTTGCAAAGAGTCGGACACGACTGAGTGACTTCACTTCACTTCACCCGTTCGAATGCAGAGCCTTCTAGAGAAGGAGATAAAAAAATGTAATCAACTCCAAAGCTTTGACAAGTGAGTTGTCAAAGTTTCAGTCAATTTCTTGTTCTATCAAAACTCAAGAGGAATTTGAATCAAGGAATAGCTCTGATATGCTACATCAGAAGAATACAGCAAAGACAGCAGCTATTCCAGAATAGGCAGAGTATATGCCCACCCCACCCTAAGCCTGAAGATAAGGAATGAATAGGAAAATTCCCTGGGAATTAAGACTGGTCAGATAATAAAGAAGACACTTAGTGTCTTTTCAGAGGACAAAGCAGGAGTCTTTAACTGCTGTTGTTGTTTCTATTTGTTCAGTCTTGTCCAATTCTTTGTGACCCCATGGACTGTAATATGGCAGGCTTCCCTGTCCTTCACTGTCTCCTGGAGCTTGTTCAAAGTCATGTCTATTGAGTCAGTGATGCCATCCAACCATTTCGTCCTCCATCGTCCCCCTTTCTATCCTGTCTTCTGTCTTTCCCAGCATGAGGGTCTTTTCCAATGAGTAGGCTCTTTGCATCAGATGGCCAAAATATGGGAGCTTCAACTTCAGCATCAGTCCTTCTGATGAATATTCAGAGTTAATTTCCTTTAGGATGGACTGGTTTAATCTCCTTGCAGTCCAAGGGATTCTCAAGAGTCTTCTCCAACACCACAGTTCAAAAGCGTCAATTCTTCAATGCTCAGCCTTCTTTATGGTCCAGCTCTCATACTCATACATGACTACTGGGAAAACCATAGCTTTGCAAATATGGACCTTTGTCAGGAAAGTAATGTCTCTGCTTTTTAATACACTGTCTAGGTTGGTCATAGCTTTTCTTCCAAGGAGCAAGCATCTGTTAATTACATGGCTGCAGTTACAATCCACAGTGATTTTCTAACTCAAGAAAATAAAATCCATCACTGTTTCCATTGTTTCCCCATCTATTTGCCATGGAATGATGGCACCAGATGCCATGATCTTAATTTTTTGAACGTTGAGTTTTAAGCCAACTTTTTAACTCTTCTCTTTCACTTTCATCAAGTGGCTCTTCAGTTCCTCTTCGCTTTCTGCCATTAGGGTGGTGTCATCTGCATATCTGCGGTTATTGATATTTCTCCTGGCAACCTTGATTCCAGCTTCCTCTTAATCCAGCACAGCATTTCACATGATGTACTCTGCATATAAGTTAAATAAACACAGCGACAATATACAGCCTTGATGTACTCCTTTCCCAATTTTGTTCTGTGTGTGGTTCTAATTGTTGCTTCTTGACCTGCATACAGGTTTATGAGGAGGCAGGTAAGGTGGTCTGGTGTTCCCATCTGTTTAAGAATTTTCCCCTCTGCCATGATCCACACAGTCAAAAGCTTTTGCATAGTCAATGAAGCAGATGTATATTTTTCTGGAATTCTCTTGCTTTTTCTATGATCCAAGGGATGTTGGCAGTTTGATATCTGGGTCCTCTGCCTTTTCTAAATGCAGCTTGTACCTCTGGAAGTTCACAGTTCATGTACTGCTGAAGCCTAGCTTGCAGGATTTTCCAGTCCTGTGGCCACTGCTGAGTTTTCCAAATTTGCTGGCATATTGAGTGCAGCACTTTCCCAGAATCGTCTTTTAGGAATTGAAATCACTCAGCTGGTATTCCATCACCTCCACTAGCTTTGTTCATAGTGATGTCTCCTAAGTCCCACTTCACATTCCAGAACGTCTGGCTCTAGGTAAGTGATCACACCATTGTTGTTGTCTGGGTCATTAAGATCTTTTTTGTATAGTTCTTCTGTGTATTCTTGCCATCTTTTCTTAATATCTTCTGCTTCTGTTAGGGCCTTACCATTTCTGTCCTTTATTGTGCCCATCTTTGCAAGAAATGTTTCTTTGGTTTGTTTAATTTTCTTGAAGAGATCTCTAGTCTTTCCCATTCTATTGTTTTCCTCTATTTCTTTGCTTTGATCACTGAGGAAGTCTTTCTTATCTCTCCTTGCTATTTGGAACTCTGCATTCAGATGAGTATATTTCCTTTTCTCCCTGCCTTTTGCTTCTCTTCTTTTCTAAGGTATTTGTAAGGCCTCCTCAGATAGCCATTTTGCTTTTTTGCATTTCTTTTTCTCACAGATGGTCTTGATCATGCCTTCTGTACAATGTCATGATCTTCCGTCCATACTCCTTCAGGGACTCTGTCAATCAGATCTAATCCCTTGAATCTATTTGTCACTTCCACTGTATAATCATAAGGGAATTGACTTAGGTCATACCTGAATGGTCTAATGGTTTTCCCTACTTTCTTCAATTTAAGTCTGAATTTGGCAATAAGGAGTTCATGATCTGAGCCACAGTCAGCTCCTGGTCTTGTTTTTGCTGACTGTATAGAGCTTCTTCATCTTCAGCTGCAAAGAACAATAAAAGCCATAAGACTTCCTATGTGGTGCTCGTGGTAAAGAACTCACCTGCCCATGGAGGAGACTTAAAGAGACTCCGGTTCCATCCCTGGGTCAGGAAGAAACCTTGGAGGAGGGTGTGGCCATCCACTCCAGAATTTTTCCTGGAAAATCCCATGGACAGAGGAGCCTGCTGGGCTACAGTCCATGGAGTTCCAAAGAGTTGGACATAACTGAAGCAACTTAGCACACAACACTATTCAGTAAAGAGAATATTTGATGGCAAATGAAGACTAAGTTGACTATTTTACTGTGCTGTTATGTAGTCCCCTAAAAAGCCGAATGGACCTCACCCAAAGTTTGGTTCATGTTGAGACAGTGCCACACACAGGAAAAGGGTGTGAAAAAGTTTATTACTTATGTAATAAAGACTCTGGAGAGTATAGGTAGTCTTGCAAGCCATTTCTCAGATCTGAAATGGCTTCAGAAAACAAAGGTGACTGGCTGAAGTTTTTATCATCTTTATTAGATAGGGCTGGAGAAGAATCTTGCTTGGTTTGAATCTCTCACCTGTGCCATAGGAAGGCAACACAAGTCTCCTTATCAGCTTGATCAGGTATAGCAAACCAGGGGAAGAGGGAAGGCTGAGGCTCAAAGCTGTCAATAGTCAAATATTAAAAAAAAAATTGAGTCAGACTTCTTATTACATATAATACCCTGTACCATTATCAACATTCACATTATTCATATATTAACATTGAAAACACATATATAAGAGAATAGACAGAATACATCACGAGTCTATCCCACAAAGACGTTCATAGGTGACAACTTAGCAGATGGTTCTGTATCTGTAGATCTCTAACTTGGCTGTATATTGGAATCATCTTGTGTGTTAGTCATTCAGTTGTATCTGATTCTTTGTGACCCCATCAAGCTCCTCTGTCCATGGAATTTTCCAGTCAAAAATATTGGAATAGGTTGCCATTTCCTACTCCAAGAGATCTTCCTGACCCAGGGATCAAACCTGTGACTCTTGTGTCTCCTGCATTGGCAGTGGGGTTATTTACTGATGACACTTGGGAAGCCTAGAACCATCTTAAAGGCATGAAAATATTTTTGATACTTCTATCTCACCTCCAGAAAATCTGATTGAATTGATCTGAGTCGAGTCTCGGTCATTGAATTTTATAATCTCCCTAGTTGATTTTAACTTGTAGCAAACTTTAAGCATCACTGTTGGAGAAGACATGTGTGTGTGCACATTTTTTGCAGTAATAAACAGGAAATATAACTATTCATACAGTTTATAAGCAATTTTCATTTAACATATCATAGGATATCTTTCTGTGCCTATAAATACAACACCTACAGCGTCATTATAATGCCTGCCTATTACCTTACTATATCAACATACTGTAACTTCTATCCCAACAAGCCTCTGTGCAGGACACTTACATTATATCAAATTTGTCATATTTTTTAAAACACTTAAGAGTATCTTTTATATGTACAACCTTGCTTGTGTTTATAATTCTTAATGAAATTTTTCTAGAAATATAATCACTGACTTATAGAATATAGATATGTTTAAGTCTATTTTCTGTCATCCCTCCAGCAGGAAATGAGGTTGTGTATATCCCTAAAACTCCACCATGCTGGGTATTAAGGTAGAAATAAAAATGTAATTAAATTCTGTAATTTAATTTACTTTAAACTGAACAATAACATTAAAAAAACACACAAACTCTGACTCTATTTCCTCCCTAACAGCAAGTCTGAAGAACTGATTCATTAGAAAAGACCCTGATGCTGGGAAAGATGGAAGGCAGAGGGGAAGAGGACGACAGAGAATGACATGATTGGATGGCATTACCGACTTGATGGACATAAGTTTGAGTAAACTCCGGGAGTTGATGATGGACAAGGAAGCCTGATGTGCTGCCGATCATGGGATTACAGAGTCGGACACGACTGAGCAACTGAACTGAACAGTAAGTCAGTTTTCCCAGATTGGTTATTCAGTCATCCTTGATTTGATAAACTCAGAAAATTTATATCTAAACTGGGGCAATGATAATACCTACCTCACATATTTTCAGGATGAACTAAATTAGTTAATATATATTAAACACTTAGAATAGTATACAGCATATAATAAATACTCAGCATGTGATCACTATTATTTTCATGATCATCATCCTGACAATATTTACTATATACTGTGAGTCTGTTTCTTGATTCTGAGTTCTGTGGGACTGGATCATAGCTACCTTTGCCCCAGTTGCCTAAGTTTCAGTGAGTATAGCTTTGACATACATATCTTCATATCAGAACATTTTCTGCTTTGTCAAAATGGGCCACTGTTCTGGCTATTTTCACATATTCTATTGAAGAAACTTAAAATCATATTGTCAGATTCAAAAGGGAAATTTCATTCTGTTTTTTTATTCTGCTTGAGTTAAATACAAGTCAATTAGAGCAAGATTTACATTGCTTACAATTCTTTCTACCTAATGGAATGTTATACCTCTTCCTATTGTCAAATTTCCTCTTATGTGTGCCTATAAATTCATGTAGTTTTCCTCAGAGAGGTTTTGCGTATTCTTATTAAGTTTATGCTAAGAATTTTGTATTTGTATTGATTGTCAAAGGATTACTTTTATGTTATATTTTCTGTTTATACTTACTATATTTGATTGATGGCTTTTTAAATATTTATTTATAACTGACTGACTTCACTGAATTCCCTGGGTAGTTATAATTCAAGGACATTATAATTCAAGTCTTCTCTTTGTGTGAAGAATGCTGTGTGTAGCAGCTAAATCTTCATTCTGGTTTAGGATGGGATTAAGAGACAGGGTAGAGGGGATAAACTATCCTCAATTTCACCTTTAGAGTTAAAAAATGTGCTATCCCTTTTAGTTAAAGAGTCTGTACTTCATTTTTGGAGTCAAATATTGTCATAACTAATTATAAAAAGTTTTAGGTAAGAAGGTGACTAAGAAAATATAATGTTGTTGTTCAGTTGCTCAGTCATGTCTGACTCTTTGCAACCCCATGGACTGTAGCACGCCAGGCTTCCCTGTCCTTCACCATCTCCCAGAGCTTGCACGCCAGGCTTCCCTGTCCTTCACCATCTCCCAGAGCTTGCTCAAACTCATGTCCATTGAGTCGGTGGTGCCATCCAGCCAGCTCATCCTCTGTCTCTCCGTTCTCCTCCTGCCTTCAGTCTTTCCCAGCATCAGGGCCTTTTCCAGCATGTCAGCTCTTCTCATCAGGTGGCCAAAGTATTGGAACTTCAGCATCATCCTTCCAAATATATTAAATAGAGCCTTACCTCACAAAATTAACCACCACTGTCCTTTTACCCTAGCAGTTATAACAAGTATATCTCTAAACTTTATTTTCAAAAGTATATATTTGAAGTAAAGTAGCTCTAAGTGTGAAATAGATGAGGAAACAGTGTCAGACATTTTTTTTGGGGGGGCTGGTGCTCCAAAATCAGTGCAGATGGTGATTGCAGCCATGAAATTAAAAGACGCTTACTCCTTGGAAGGAAAGTTATGACAAACCTAGATAGCATATTAAAAAGCAGAGATACTTTGCTAACAAAGGTTCGTCTAGTCAAGGCTATGGTTTTTCCTGTGGTCATGTATGGATGCGAGAGTTGGACTGTGAAGAAAGCTGAGCGCTGAAGAATTGATGCTTTTGAACTCTGGTGTTGGAGAAGACTCTTGAGAGTCCCTTGGACTGTAAGGAGGTCCAACCAGTCCATCCTAAAGGAGATCAGTCCTGGGTGTTCATTGGAAGGACTGATGCTAAAGCTGAAACTCCAATACTTTGGCCACCTCATGCAAAGAGTTGACTCATTGGAAAAAACTCTGATGCTGGGAGGGATTGGGGGCAGGAGGAGAAGGGGACGACAGAGGACGAGATGGCTGGATGGCATCACTGATTCAATGGAAGTGAGTTTGAGTGAACTCCGGGAGTTGGTGATGGACAGGGAGGCTTGGCGTGCTGCTCTTCATGGGGTCGCAAAGAGTCGGACATGACTGAGCCACTGAACTGAACTGAATTCAACTGAAGTGTGCCCCAGTGGACTCCTAGGGGTGTCCAAACTTTTTTTAAGGTGATCTGTGATATCTAAGGAGAAAGCAATGGCTCTGCACTCCAGTACTCTTGCCTGGAAAATCCCATGGATGGAGGAGCCTGGTAGGCTGCAGTCCATGCTAAGGGTTGGACACGACTGAGCAACTTCACTTTCACTTTTCACTTGCATGTATTGGAGAAGGAAATGGCAACCCACTCCAGTGTTCTTGCCTGGAGAATCCCAGGGACCGGGGAGCCGTGATATCTAAATTATTTTGTATAATAGCACTGTTATCTACTTTTGCACTTTGTTGCCATTTACAACAGCTTTGTTGCCATATTTTAATTTCATGCCATTTATGATAGTGAAATATTTGTAATAAAACTGGTGTTATTAGCATGAATCAAGGCAGCAGTATGAAGGCTAGTAATCATGGCATTTTTCATGTGCCTGCAGACAAAACAAAAATACAGTTTCAATTAAGAATGCCCTGATGAAGCAGTAAAATCTACTAACGTTATTAAATCTCAACCCTTATGCATGCATCTTTTTAAGGCTCTGTGTGACAGTGAGAAATGCACAAAAAGCACTCTGCAGAATAATATGTTGGTGACTGGATGAAAAACACTTATATGACTATCTGAGTAAAGAGGTGAACTAGCCACTCTTTTCACAAAGCACCATTCTTATTTAAAAGAAGATTCCCAAGCCAATGATTGTGCCAGAGTGAGTGAAGTTGCTCAGTCGCGTCCGACTCTTTGTGACCCCATGGACTGTAGCCTACCAGGCTTCTCAGTCCATGGAATTCTCCAGGCAAGAATACTGGAATGAGCTGCCATTTCCTTCTCCAGGGGATCTTCCCAACCTAGGGATGGAAACGGGGTCTCCTGCATTTTAGGCAGACGCTTTACCATCTGAGCTACCAGGGAAGCCCAATGGTTGTTCAGACCTTCGTATTTGACAGATATTTTCTTGAAAATAAATTCAGTGAGCCTGTCACTTCAAAGAGAATGACTGACAATATTTGTTATCAGTGATGAAATCTGAACTTTCAGTTGAAAATCAGAATTTTGGAAAGCTTGTCTGCTACCACAGGCTTGATAATTTCCCAATACTTAAAGGTTTTCTGATGAGATTGGAAAAAATAGCAAATGTGTTTTTATGTTATTATTGTACAATCTGTCAGAGTTCAGAATATCTACACAGCATAAGGAATCAATTTTCCAAATGACCAATTCATGATATTACAAAATTGTATATGAGTCGATGATCCATTCAAAATGAAAGAGTGATGAATGGATTTTAACTTAACAAACTACAGAAATTTGCTGGTTTCAGATTCCACACCACAGTTAATCTTTAAGAAACTATTATTTAATCAAAGAAGAATATTAACAACCATCTGTAGACGCTATTAAAACACTCCTTTTTCCAACCACATATCTGTGTAAAGCTGAATTTCCTTCATACATTTCAACCAAAACAATGTATATAGCAGGTCAAGTACTATCTGGGCACCCAGATTTCTTCCTTTAAGCAGGCCATTAACGGGATTTGACAGAAACATAAAACAGTTCCACTCACCTCACTGATATTTTTGTTAGGAAAAATAATTATTTTCATAGAATATGTTAGTTATATTAACGTATAATGGATTTATCCTCTTAAAGTTAGTAAAAAAATATCTTAACACTTTTCTCTATTTTCTCATACTTTAAGTGTTAGTAGCTATAACCCCAGAGAAGGCAATAGCACCCCACTCCAGTCCTCTTGCCTGGAAAAATCCCATGGACGGAGGAGCCTGATAGGCTGCAGTCCATGGGGTCGCTGAGGGTCAGACACGACTGAATGACTTCACTTTCACTTTTCATTTTCATGCATTGGAGAAGGAAATAGCAACCCACTCCAGTGTTCTTGCCTGGAGAATCCCAGGGGCAGGGGAGCCTGGTGGGCTGCCATCTATGGGGTTGCACAGAGTTGGACACGACTGAAGCAACTTAGCAGCAGCAGCAGCTATAACCCACAAAGACACAAATTTTGGGGCATTTAAGACACTCAATAGTTTTTCAGAGTGTAAATTGTTTTAGGACTAAAAAATTTGAGAACCATTGATATGGGGCAGTGGGGTGGGAAGGATTATCTAGCATCATGGTAGAACTTGCCTCCACCAAAATAAAGAGACCTTGATTGAACTTCTAAGAATGCCAATCCCCACTGAGAAATTCAGATTTCACTAAAGACTGTCCTGGAATATCTGAGATGGGTTTCCTGATGAATTTCTGATTCATCCTTCCTTTGGAAATCTTCTGCTCCTGGTTAGCACTAGAAGAGATTGTATTTGGTTACAGTGTTATGTCTGTGAGTAGAGAGAGGCTGAGAAATAGGTGCCATGGGGAGCCTTAAGTTCTACTTAGATTTTAAGTAATTTATAAGCTTTGGGCGACAGAGGATGAGATGGCTGGATGGCATCACTGACTCGATGGATGTGCGTCTGAGTGAACTCCGGGAGTTGGTGATGGACAGGGAGGCCTGGCGTGCTGCGATTCATGAGGTCACAAAGAGTAGGACACGACTGAGTGACTGATCTGATCTGATAAGCTTTGGTGACCTTTATAAGAGCAAACAACATAAAACCAAGTTTATTGAGATGTTTAGAAAATTAACTCCAAATATAATTATGTTTTTGTCTATTTTTCCTTTCAGTTCTTTTATTATTATTATTATTTTATGTATTTTAAATCTCTGTTGTTGTGTGCTTAAAATTTTAGAACTATTATGTCTTCTTGATGCATTTACCCCTTCTTATTACATAATGTTCCTGTCTATTCTAGTCATATTCTTTGTTACAAAGTTGTCTTTTTCTATTAATATAGCCATTTCTGCTTTCTTTTGATTATATTTGTAGATTATGTTTTAAATTTCCATTCAATTTAAAGTAGCTTAGTTATAGATAGTATCTGTTTGGGTCTCTGTCTTCTATTTGGTATGTTCAAAGCATTTATAATACTTTGATATTGATATGTCCATTTTGCTAGCTATGTTCTATTTCATCTGTTGTTCATCCTGTGTTTCTGCCTTTTGGATTGATGAGTTTTTGTGATTTTATTTTTTCCTTCATTGTTATTCATAACTTTCAAGAAAAAAGATTTTGCCTTAGAATGTATATAAATGCACACACACGTGCACACATATAATTAAAAGTAGACTGAAACAAGAGCTGACAACTGTTATACAACAATAGGAAGTTCATATGGTAACAACCTAACATAACACATTCCCAGTACCTCTCTCCCATCATTTGTAATACTCCCATCTTATGTTTTACTTTCATGAATGTTATCAGTGTATATAAATTGCTTTCCCATTTGTTTTAGATAGTTTTGTTCTATAGCAATTAATTTTCTTAAGTTTTATGTTTATACTAATTCATTCCACCTTCATTTCTTTGAGTTGACCTATCTTCCCTCCAACAGAGAATATTGGGCCCCCAAATCTGTGATAGTTTTCTGTTGCTGCATAACAGTTTATTGTCATTGTTTAGTTGCTAAGTCATGTCTGACTATTTTGCAACCCCATGGACTGTAGCCCACCAGGCTCCTCTGTCCATGGGATTTTCCAGGCAATAATACTGGAGTGGGTTGCCATTTCTTTCTCCAGAGAGTCTTCCTGACCCAGGGATCTTCCTCACGTCTTCTGCATTGACAGGTGGGTTCTTTACCACTCAGCCACTGTGTAACAGGTTACCACAAACTTAAAATGACACCCTTAAAATGGTTAATTTCCTGTTATATGAATGTTACCTAAAAACATAAATAACCATTTATTGAAGCCAAGGATTTTTATTCCCTTAAGTAACTGATTAGAGCTTATTCAACTGAAGGTGATTAAAATGGAGATAAAAAGAAAACAGAAAAGACACATTTATAATCTAACAATTCCTTTGGTCAGAAGTCCAAATACAGTGTCTTCTCAGAGTCATCAAGGCCGAAATCAAATTTTTAGCTAGGGCTGCAATTTCATTTCAGATTCTGGTCACCTTCCATGATCATTCTGGTTGTTGGCAGAATACAATCTCTCACGATTGTAGGACTAAGGTCCTTACTTTCTTGCTGTCTGTTAACTAGGGGTCATTTCTAGAAGCTGGACATGCCTGCCTTTCTTTGCAAATCTTGGCAGATTGCTTATTCAAAGTTAACCTGAAAATCCCTCTGACTTCAGGATGTGGAGGGACAAATTTAGGATTCTACCTCCCACCTCACATTATTCATGATGCTCCAAAGGTTTCACGTTCATCTACTGTTTGTTTCTTGTGTTTGGGATGAGATGGGTGTGGCAGATTTTTCTCAATGTCTGTTGCATCTACAGCTTTAAACCTTCTTCTTCAAGTTCACTTCAGAGAGGGTCTTTCTCTGTGCTCTTGACCTTCATCCAGCAGTGAACAGCTATGACTTATAACTCAGATTATTATCTTGCTTGTGGAGGGTAGGAAAGGGGTTCCCAGGTGTTTGGGGTCAGCTTCTATCTTAGGTAGGTAGTATGTTCCTGATTTTTGGTTGTGGAGCCTTTTCTATGCTTTTGCCCATCTCCACCTGTGGTAGGACACTTCTGATTATCTGGCCCCAAGATGTATTCCTGCCCCTCCTCCAAGGGTGGTGGTTGTTGCTTAGTCACTAAGTCGTGTGCCACTGTTTGGACCCCATGGACTGTAGCTTGCCAGGCTCCTGTGTCCATGGGATTCTCCAGGTAAGAGTACTGGAATGGGTTGACATTTCTTCCTCCAGGGGATCTTCCCCAACCAGAGGTGGAACCCATGTCTCCTGCTTTATAGATGGTTTTTTACTGCTGAGCCACCAGGATGTTTAGAGAGAATTATTTTACATTCTTTTCCCCCAGCTGGAATGGGTTTTCACCCTTGCCCTAAAGGTGATATGATTTGCTATCCAGTCTTGCTGATTCAAGGCTTTTCTTTCATAGAGGAGATAGAGACTAAAAGATGTTATCTTTTTCCTAGAAATGCACCAAAAAACGATTTCTTGGGTCTTTTGCCCCCATGTTTTGTCATGAGTTCATAGTGAGGTCTTTGTGGAAGAAACTGTGAGATTGTAAAAATTCAATACTTCTGCATTTTCACGTTTAGCCATACTCAACATTGAACAATTTATTTAAAATTTTGGCCTCCGGAGTATCCTGTATTTGTTCCAGGTAGGCAAATACTAGCATCCTATGTCTCCTTAGATATCTCTGCTTTTCTTTAATATTAGCTTAGGTGGTTGCCCTGCAGCCATAACTCTCTGATAAATTCAAGATAATGGGATTCTGTAGGTTCTCTGATGCTATATTGTTGTCAGTGTGGAAGCAGCCCTCTTAGCTTTTTTACATCCTAGAAAAGCTTGTTAATTTTTGTTGTTATTGTTGTGGGTGTCCATTAAAATCAATTCCCATGAGGATAGTAGGTATACCTGTGGATCCACCATATCTGATTCTTATTTGATGAACATTATGTATTTGTTGAATGAGTCAATAAAGATGTGAACAAAAGAATGGATACTAATAGAAAGGCACAAGAAGGAATTAAACTTTATGATCACTTTTAGATTTTTACTGCCAGATATGTGAGACAAAAATTTGTCTCATTTTTAAGCTACTCATGTGTGAAATTTGTTATAACATCAAAAGAAAACTAATCTACATGGTAGGAACAGAAGGTATGAAGTTAAAACAAACTCAAAGTATGACCAAGTGTTTACAGAGATGGAACCAGAGAAATAAAACCACTAATGTCATTTCTATTTTTATCAATGTGTATAATGTGGTTATTTTTCATAATATAAAATGAATTTATAATTGAACTTTTAAAAGTATTACTACTAATATCTGCTGTATCTATTGCTCCTTGAATTCAGTGGTTATATGATTTTTTTAGTACAATGTGTGCACAAATGTTGATCAGAGACAACAAGGATTTTAGTTACATGACCATGACCATGCTAACCATGTTATCACTTAATAGTTTGACTTATTTCATCTCTTGGTACTTGAATCCCTAGATTTATATTCTAGCAAGTGACATCTTTAAAATCCCCTTCTCTGACTGTTATTCTTGGCATTTGTCCAGTCTTGATTTTAACTTTCCCATCTCCAGAAAAAAGGATAAAAGTGACATAAACTACATACTTGTCAACATAACAGCTTGTACATGATTTCCCACCAACATCTCATACATTAATGTATCTCACATGTGCATACCTTAAATCTTTCTGAAACCCAAATTTTTACCTGAAATAGACTGAAAATCAACTAGCAATGATGGCAAATTTTCACCAGAAAGGACATTTATAAGATATGAGTGCTTGAAACACATGGTTGTGTTGAAAACTTCCTAACTGCTTGAGTTCAGTTCAGGCTCTCAGTCACCTCTGACTCTTTGCAACCCCATGGTCTGCAGCACACCAGGCTTCCCTGTCCATCACTAACTCCCAGAGCTTGCTCAAACTCATGTCCATCAAGTCAGTGATGCCATCCAACCATCTCAGTCTCTGTCTTCCCCTTTTCCTCCTGCCATCAATTTTTTCCAGCATCAGGGTCTTTTCCGAGGAGTCAGTTCTTCACATCAGGTGACCAAAGTATTAGAGTTTCAGCTTCAGCATCAGTCCTTCCAATGAATATTCAGGACTGATTTCCTTTAGGATGGACTGGTTTGATCTTCTTGCAGTACAAGGACTCTCAAGAGTCTTCTCCAACACCACAGTTCAAAAGCATCAATTTTTTGGTCCAACTCTCATATCCATACATAACTACTGGAGAAACCATAGTTTCGACTAGATGGACCTTTGTCAGGAAAGTAATGTCCCTGCTTTTTAATATGCTGTCTAGGTTGGTCATAGCTTTTCTTTCAAGGAGCAAGTCTCTTTTAATTTCATGCCTGCAGTTACCATCCTCAATGATTTTGGAGACCAAGAAAATTAAGTCTCTCACTGTTTCCATTGTTTCCCCATGTATTTGCCATGAAGTGATGGGACCGGATGGCCATGATATTACTTTTTTGAATGTTGAGTTTTAAGCCAGTTTTTTCACTCTCCTCTTTCACTTTCATCAAGAGACTCTTCAGTTCCTATTCACTTTCTGCCATTAGGGTGGTATCACCTGCATATCTGAGGTTATTGATATTTCTCCCAGCAATCTTGATTCCAGCTTATGCTTCATCCAATCCAGCATTTTGTATGATGTACTCTGCATATAAGTTAAATAAGCAGGATGACAATACCAGCCTTGACATACTCCTTTCCTGGTTTGGAATCAGTCTGTTGTTTCATGTCCATTTCTAACTGTTGATTCTTGACCTGCATACAGATTTCTCAGGAGGCAGGTCAGGACGTCTGGTATTCCTATCCATTTAAGAATTTTGCACAGTTTGTTGTGATCCTCACAGTCAAAGGCTTTGGCATAGTCAATAAAGCAGAAGTAGATGTATTTCTGGAACTCTCTTGCTTTTCCTTTGATCCATCGGATGTTGGCAATTTGATATCTGGGTCATCTGCTTTTTCTAAATCCATTTTGTACATCTGGAAGTTCTCAGTTCACATACTATTGATGCCTCACTTGGAGATTTTTGAGCATTACTTTGCTCACAAGTGAGATGGGTGTAATTGTGTGGTAATTTGAACATTTTTTTGGCATTGCCTTTCTTTGGGATTGCAATGAAAACTGGACTTCTCCAGTCCTGTGGCTACTGCCGAGATTTCCAAATTTGCTGTCATTTTGAGTTCAGCACTTTCACAGCATCATCTTTTATATTTGAAATAGCTCAACTGGAATTCCATAACCTCCGCTAGCTTTATTCATAGTGATGCTTCCTAAGCCCCACTTGACTTCACAATCCACGATGTCTGGCTCTAGGTGGATGATCACACCATCATGGTTGTCTGGGTCATTAAGATCTTTTTTGTGTAGTTCTGTATATTCTTGCCACCTCTTTTTAATATCTTCTGCTTCTGTTAGGTCCATACCATTTCTGTCCTTTATTGAGCCCATCTTTGCATGAAATGTTCCCATGATATCTCTAATTTTGTTGAAGAGATCTCTAGTCTTTCCCATTCTATTGTTTTCCTCTACTTCTTTGCACTGATCACTGAGGAACGCTTTCTTATATCTCCTTGCTATTCTTTGAAACTCTGCATTCAGATGGGTATATCTTTCCTTTTCTCCTTTGCCTTTAGCTTCTCCTCTTTTCTCAGCTATTTGTAAGGCCGCCTCAAACAACCATTTTGCCTTTTTGCATTTCTTTTTCTTGGGGATGGTCTTTATGACTGCCTCCTTTACAATGTGTTTAGTTCAAGATATATGAAGAATTCTTCAAGGAATAATGACTATGATTAGACCATTTACACCATTGTTCTCCGTATATGTGGACCACTAATTTCAACTATGCTTTTATTAATACAGCGATAGATTTCTTGGTGATCCTAAAGTTGCTCAACTAAAATATTGAAATGGCTATGCCCATGAATATGACACACTCTCCCTTTAAAACTTACATTTCTAATCCTATAAGTAAATTGTGTACTTATTCTTTTTTAAATTTTTATTTATTTTAATTGGAGGCTAATTACTTTGCAATATTGTAGTGGTTTTTGCCATACATTAACATGAATCAGACATGCGTGTACCTGTGTTCCCCATCCTGAAACCCCCTCCCACCTTCCTCCCCAACCCCATCCCTCAGGGTCATCCCAGTGCACCAGCCCTGAGCACCCTGTCTCATGCATTGAACCTGGATTGGCGATCTGTTTCACATATGAGAGTATACATGTTTCAATGCTATTCTCTCAAATCATCCCACCCTCACCCTCTCCCACAGAGTCCAAAAATCTGTTCTTTACATCTGTGTCTCTTTTGCTGTCTCACATATAGGGTCATCATTACCATCTCTACAAATTCATATATATGCGTTAATATACTGTATTGGTGTTTTTCTTTCTGGTTTACTTCACTCTGTATAATAAGCTCCAGTTTCATCCATCTCATTAGAACTGATTCAAATGCATTCTTTTTAATAGCTGGGTAATATTCCATTGTGTATATGTACCACAGCTTTCTTATCCATTCGTCTGCTTTAATGGACATCTAGGTTGCTTCCATGTCCTGGCTGTGGTAAACAGTGCTGCAATGAACGTTGGGGTACATGTGTCTTTTTCAATTCTAGTTTCCTCAGTGTATATGCCCAGCAGTGGGATTGCTGGGTTGTATGGCAGTTCTATTTCCAGTTTTTTAAGGAATCTCCACACTGTTCTCCATAATTCTGTACTAGTTTGCATTCCCACCAACTGTGTAAGTGGGTTCCCTTTTCTTTGCACCCTCTCCAACATTTATTGTTTGAAGGCTTTTTGGTAGCAACCATTCTGAGCAGCGTGAGATGGTACCTCATTGTGGTTTTGATATGCATTTCTCTGATAATGAGTGATGTTGAGCATCTTTCCACATGTGTGTTAGCCATCAGTATGTCTTCTTTGGAGAAATGTCTGTTTAGATCTTTGGCCCATTTTTTGATTGGGTCTTTTATATTTCTGGCATTGAGCTACATGAGCTGCTTGTATATTTTTGAGATTAATTCTCTGTCATTTGTTTATTTGCTATTACTTTCTCCCATTCTGAAGGCTGTCTTTTACCTTGCTTATAGTTCCCTTTGTTGTGCAAAAGCTTTTAAGTTTAATTAGGTCCCATTTGTTTATTTTTGCTTTTATTTCCATTACTCTGGGAGGTAGCTCATAGAGGATCCTGCTGTGATTTATGTCAGAGAGTGTTTTGCCTATGTTTTCTTCTAGGAGTTTTATGGTTTTTGGTCTTACATTTAGATCTTAATCCATTTTGAGTTTACTTTTGTGAATGGTGTTAGAAAGTGTTCTAGTTTCATTTTTTAACAAGAGGTTGACCAGTTTTCCCAGCACCATTGTTAAAGAGATTGTCTTTTATCCAGAGATCAAATTGCCAACATCCACTGGATCATGGAAAAAGCAAGAGAGTTCCAGAAAAACATCTATTTCTGCTTTATTGACTATGCCAAAGCCTTTGACTGTGTGGATCACAATCAACTGTGGAAAATTCTGAAAGAGATGGGAATACCAGACCACCTGATCTGCCTCTTGAGAAATTTGTATGCAGGTCAGGAAGCAACAGTTAGAACTGGACATGGAACAACAGACTGGTTCCAAATAAGAAAAGGAGTACGTCAAGGCTGTATATTGTCACCCTGCTTATTTAACTTCTATGCAGAGTACATCATGATAAATGCTGGACTGGAAGAAACACAAGCTGGAATCAAAATTGCCAGGAGAAATATCAATAACCTCAGATATACAGATGACACCACCCTTATGGAAGAAAGTGAAGAGGAACTCAAAAGCCTCTTGATGAAAGTGAAAGTGGAGAGTGAAAAAGTTGGCTTAAAGCTCAACATTCAGAAAATGAAGATCATGGCATCCATTTCCACCACTTCATGGGAAATAGATGGGGAAACAGTGGAAACAGTGTCAGACTTTATTTTTCTGGGCTCCAAAATCACTGCAGATGGTGATTGCAGCCATGAAATTAAAAGACGCTTACTCCTTGGAAGGAAAGTTATGACCAACCTAGATAGCATATTCAAAAGCAGAGACATTACTTTGCCAACAAAGGTTCGTCTAGTCAAGGCTATGGTTTTTCCTGTGGTCATGTATGGATGTGAGAGTTGGACTGTGAAGAAGGCTGAGCACCGAAGAATCGATGTTCTTCAACTGTGGTGTTGGAGAAGACTCTTGAGAGTCCCTTGGACTGCTAGGAGATCCAACCAGTCCATTCTGAAGGAGATCAGCCCTGGGATTTCTTTGGAAGGAATGATGCTGAAGTTGAAGCTCCAGTACTTTGGCCACCTCATGCAAAGAGTTGACTCATTGGAAAAGACTCTGATGCTGGGAGGGATTGGGGGCAAGAGGAGAAGGGACGACAGAGGATGAGATGGCTGGATGGCATCACTGACTCGATGGACGTGAGTCTGAGTGAACTCCGGGAGTTGGTGATGGACAGGGAGGCCTGGCGTGCTGCGATTCATGGGGTTGTAGAGAGTCGGACACAACTGAGCAACTGATCTGATCTGATCTGATCTGATATTCTTGCCTCCTTTGTCAAAGGTAAAGTGTTCATAAGTGCCTGGATATCTCTGGGCTTTCTATTTTGTTCCATTGATCTATTTTTCTTTCCTTGTGCCAGTACTATACTCTCTTGATGACTGTTGTTTTGTAGTATAGTCTGAAGTCAGGCAGGTTATTCCTCCAGTTCCATTCTTCTTTCTTAAAATTGCTTTGGCTATTCGAGGTTTTTTGTATTTCCATACAAGTTGTGAAATTATTTGTTCTAGTTTTCTGATAAATACCATTGGTAGCTTGATAGGGATTGCATTGAATCTATAGATTGCTTTGGGTACTATACTCATTTTCACTATATTGATTCTTCTAATCCATGAACATGGTATTTTTCTCTGTCTGTTTGTGTCCTCTTTGATTTCTTTCATCAGTCTTTTATAGTTTTCTATATATAGGTTTTTCTTTCTTTAGATAGATTTATTCCTAAGTATTTTATTCTTTTCATTGCAATCGTGAATGGAATTGTTTCCTTAATTTCCCTTTCATGTTTTCTCATTGTTATGTATAGGAGTGCAAGAGATTTCTGTGTGTTAATTTTATATCCTGCAACTTTACAATATTCATTGTTTAGCTCTAGTAATTTTCTGGTGGAGTCTTTAGGGTTTTCTATGTAGAGGATCATGTCATCTGCAGACAGTGAGAGTTTTACTTCTTCTTTTCCAAGCTGGATTCCTTTTATTTCTTTTTCTTCTCTGATAGTTCTCGCTAAAACTTCCAAAACTACGTTGAATAGTAGTGGTGAGAGTGGGCACTCTTGTCTTGTTCCTGTCTTTATGGGAAATGCTTTTAATTTTTCACCATTGAGGATGTTTCCTGTGGATTTATCATATATGGCTTTTATTATGTTTTCTTCTATGCCTGCTTTCTGGAGGGTTTTTATCATAAATGAATGTTGAATTTTGTCAAAGGCTTTCTCTGCATCTGTTGAGATAATCATATGGTTTATTATCTTTCAGTTTGTTAATGTTGTGTATCACATTGATTGATTTGCGAATGTTGAAGTATCCTTGCATTCCTGGGATAAAGCCCACTTGGTCATGATGTATGATCTTTTTAATGTGTTGTTGGATTCTGTTTGCTAGAATTTTGTTAAGGATTTTTGCGTCTATGTTCATCAGTGATATTGGCCTGTAGTTTGTGCGTGTGTGTGTGTTTGTGGCATCTTTGTCTGGTTTTGCTATTAGGGTGATGGTGGCCTCATAGAATGAGTTTGGAAGTTTACCTTCCTCTGCAATTTTCTGGATGAGTTTGAGTAGGATAGGTGTTAGCTCTTCTCTAAATTTTTGGTAGAATTCAGCTGTGAAGCTGTCTGGTCCTAGGCTCTTGTTTGTTGGAAGACTTCTGATTACAGCTTCAATTTCCATGCTTGTGATGGGTCTGTTGTCTATTTCTTCCTGGTTCAGTTTTGGAAGATTATACTTTTCTTTTCCAAGTTGTCCATTTTATTGGCATATAGTTGCTGATAGTAGTCTCTTTTGATCCTTTGTATTTCTGTGTTGTCTATTGTGATTTCTCCATTTTCATTTCTAATTTTGTTAATTTGATTCTTCTCCCTTTTTTCTTGATGAGTCTGGCTAATTGGTTTGTCTATTTTATTTATCTTCTCAAAGAACCAGCTTTTAGCTTTGTTGATTTTTGCTATGATCTCCTTTGTTTCTTTTTCATTTATTTTTGCCCTAATTTTTATGATTTCTTTCCTTCTACCAACCCTGGGGTTCTTCATTTCTTCTTTTTCTAGTTGTTTTAGGTGTAGAGCTAGGTTATTCATTTGATTTTTCTCTTGTTTCTTGAGGTAAGCTTGTACTGCTATGAGCCTTCCCCTTAGCACTACTTTTACTGAATCCCATAGGTTTTGGGTTATTATGTTTTCATTTTCATTCATTTCTATGCATATTTTTATTTCTTTTTTGATTTCTTCTGTGATTTCTTGGTTATTCAGAAGCATGTTGTTTAGCCTCCATATGTTTGTATTTTTAATAGCTTTTTTTCTGTAGTTGACATCTAATTTTACCGCATTGTGATAAAAAAAAAAAGATGCTTGGAATGATTTCAATTTTTTGAATTTACCAAGGCTAGATATATGGCCCAGGATGTGATCTATCCTCGAGAAGGTTCTGTGTGCACTTGAAAAAAAGGTGAAATTCATTGTTGGGGTGAAATATCCTATAGATGTAAATTAGGTCTAACTGGTCTATTGTATCATTTAAAGTTTGTGTTTCCTTGCTAATTTTCTGTTTAATTGATCTATCCATAGGTGTGAGTGGGGTATTAAAGTCTCCCACTATTATTGTGTTACTGTTAATTTCCTTTTTCATATTTATTAGCATTTGCCTTACAAATTGTGGTGCTCCTATGTTGGGTGCACATAATTTATAACTGTTATATCTTCTTCTTGGATTGATCCTTTGATCATTATGTAATGTCCTTCTTTGTCTCTTTTCACAGCCTTTGTTTTAAAGTCTATTTTATCTGATATGAGTGTTGCTACTACTGCTTTATTTTGGTCTCCATTTGCATGAAATATCTTTTTCCAGCCCTCACTTTCAGTGTGTCCCTTGTTTTGAGGTGGGTCTCTTGTAGACAGCATATATGAGGGTCTTGTTTTTGTATCCATTCAGCCAGTCTTTGTCTTTTGGTTGGGACATTCAGCCCATTTACATTTAAGGTAATTATTGATAAGTATGATCCTGTTTCCATTTACTTTGTTGTTTTGGGTTCAAGTTTATAAACCTTTTCTGTGTTTCCTATCTAGAGATCCTTTAGCGTTTGTTGAAGAGCTTGTTTGGTGGTGCTGAATTCTCTCAGCTTTTGCTTGTCTACAAAGCTTTTGATTTCTCCTTCATATTTGAATGAGATCCTTGCTAGGTACAATAATCCAGGTTGTAGGTTTTTTTTCTTTCATCACTTTAAGTATGTCCTGCCATTCCCTTCTGGCCTGAAGAGTTTCTAATGAAAGATCAGCTTTTATCCTTATGGGAATCCCATTGTGTATTATTTATTGTTTTTCCCTTCCTGCTTTTAATATTTGTTCTTTGTGTTTGATCTTCATTAATTTGATTAATATGTGTCTTGGGATGTTTCGCCTTGGGTTTATCCTATTTGGGACTCTCTGGGTTTCTTGGACTTAGGTGGCTATTTTTTCCCCCATTTTAGGGAAGTTTTCAACTATTATGTCCTCAAATATTTTCTCATGGCCTTCCTTTTTGTCTTCTTCTTCTGGGATTCCTATGATTCAAATGTTAGGGTGCTTAACATTGTCCCAGAGGTCTCTGAGGTTGTCCTCATTTCTTTTCATTCTTTTTTCTGTTTTCCTCTCTGCTTCATTTATTTCCACCATTCTATCTTCTATCTCACTTATCCTATCTTCTGCCTCAGTTACTCTCCTGTTGGTTCCCTCCAGAGTGTTTTTTATCTCAGTTATTGCATTATTCATTATTGATTGACTCTTTTTTTATTTCTTTTATGTCCTTATTAAACATTTCTTGCATCTTCTCAATCCTTGTCTCCAGACTATTTATCTGTAACTCCATTTTGTTTTCAAGATTTTGGACCATTTTTACTATCATTATTCTGAATTCTTTTTCAGGTAGACTCCCTATCTCCTCCTCTTTTGTTTGGTTTGGTGGGTATTTATCATGTTCCTTTACCTGCTTAATATTTCTCTGCCTTTTCATCTTTTTTAGATTGCTATGTTTAGGGTGGCCTTTCTGTATGCTGGTAGTTTGTAGTTCCTGTTTATTGTGGAGGTTCCTCCCTGTGCTTGGGGTTGAGAGAGTGGCTTGTCAAGGTTTCCTGGTTAGGAAAGCTTGCATTGGTGTTCTGGTGGGTGGAGCTGGATCTCCTCTCTCTGGAGTGCAAGTGTCCAGTAGTGAATTTTGAGGTGTCTTTGTGTTTGGTGTGACTTTTGGCCACCTGTATTTTAATGCTTAGGGTTATGTTCCTGTGTTTTTGGAGAATTAGCTTGATATGTCTTGCTCTGAAATGTTTTGGCTCTTGGGTGGAGCTTGGTTTCAGTATAGGTACAAGGGTTTTGGATGAGCTCTTGTCGATTAATGTTCCCTGGAGTCAGGAGTTTTCTGGTGTTCTCAAGTTTTGGATTTAAGCCTCTTGCCTCTGGCTTTCAGTCTTATTCTTAAAGTAGTCTCAAGAATTCTCCATCCATACAGCACTGATGATAAAACCTCCGGGTTAATGGTGAAAAGATTCTCCACAGTGAGGGAAACCCAGAGAGGTTCACAGAGTTACATGGAGAAGAGAAGAGGGAGGAGGGAGATAGAGGTGACCAGGAGGAGAAGAGGGGGAATCAAAAGGGGCGAGAGCAATCTAGCCAGTAATCAATTCGCTATGTGCTCTCCACAGTCTGGAACACTCAGAGAGGTTCATGGAGTTATACAGAGAAGAGAAGAGGGAGGAAGGAGATAGAGGTGACCAGGAGGAGAAGAGGGGGAGTCAAAGGACAGAGACAGATCTAGCCAGTAATCAGTTCCCTAAGTGTTCTCCACAGCCCAGAACACTTAAAAAGATTCACAGAGTTGGGTAGAGAAGAGAAGGGGGAGGGATGAGGTAGAGGTGACCTGGGGGAGAAAAAGGAGAGTCAAAAGGCAGAGAGAGCAAGCAATCAAGCCAGTAATCACACTCCTAAGTAAAAATGACTTTGGAAGATTGGATTCTTAAAGGTAAAAAATTGATGACAAAAACCATAAAGCAAAGATTAAAAATCTAGAGTAGTGGTCAGACTCTCAAAAAGACAATATTAAAAAAACAAAATCACAAAAATTATAAATATATATATATGAAATTTGCTTTAAAAATAGGGTCTTTTTTTGGGGAAGGTAATAGGTTATAAAGAATAGCAAGAAGAGATAAGAAAGCCTTCTTCAGTGATCAATGCAAAGAAATAGAGGAAAACAACAGAATGGGAAAGACTAGGGATCTCTTCAAGAAAATCAGAGATGCCAAAGGAATATTTCATGCAAAGATGGGCTCAATAAAGGACAGAAATGGTATGGACCTAACAGAACCAGAAGATATTAAGAAGAGTTGGCTAGAATACACAGAAGAACTGTACCAAAAAGATCTTCACGACTCAGATAATCACGATGGTATGATCACTGACCTAGAGCCAGACATCCTGAAATGTGAAGTCAAGTGGGCCTTAGAAAGCATCACTATGAACAAAACTAGTGGAGGTGATAGAATTCCAGTTGAGCTATTCCAAATCCTGAAAGATGATGCTGTGAAAGTGCTTCACTCAATCTGTCAGCAAATCTGGAAAACTCAGCAGTGGCCACAGGACTGGAAAAGGTCATTTTCATTGCAATCCCAAAGAAAGGCAATGCCAAAGAATGCTCAAACTACTGCACAATTGTACTCATCTCACACGCTAGTAAAGTAATGCTCAAAATTCTCCAAGCAAGGCTTCAGCAATATTTGAACTGTGAACTTCCAGATGTTCAAGCTGGTTTTAGAAATGGCAGAGGAACCAGAGATCAAATTGCCAACATTCGCTGGATCATGGAAAAAGCAAGAGAGTTCCAGAAAAACATCTATTTCTGCTTTATTGACTATGCCAAAGCCTTTGACTGTGTGGATCACAACCAACTGTGGAAAATTCTGAAAGAGATGGGAATACCAGACCACCTGATCTGCCTCTTGAGAAATTTGTATGCAGGTCAGGAAGCAACAGTTAGAACTGGACATGGAACAACAGACTGGTTCCAAATAGGAAAAGGAGTACGTCAAGGCTGTATATTGTCACCCTGCTTATTTAATAATATGCAGAGTACATCATGATAAATGCTGGACTGGAAGAAATACAAGCTGGAATCAAGATTGCGGGGAGAAATATCTATAACCTCAGATATTCAGATGACACCACCCTTATGGAAGAAAGTGAAGAGGAACTCAAAAGCCTCTTGATGAACGTGAAAGTGGAGAGTGAAAAAGTTGGCTTAAAGCTCAACATTCAGAAAACGAAGATCATGACATCCGGTCCCATCACTTCATGGGAAATAGATGGGGAAACAGTGGAAACAGTGTCAGACTTTATTTTTCTGGGCTCCAAAATCATTGCAGATGGTGATTGCAGCCATGAAATTAAAAGACGTTTACTCCTTGGAAGGAAAGTTATGACCAACCTAGGTAGTATATTCAAAAGCAGAGACATTAG
This sequence comes from Bos indicus, assembly GCF_029378745.1. Classification (NCBI taxonomy): domain Eukaryota; kingdom Metazoa; phylum Chordata; class Mammalia; order Artiodactyla; family Bovidae; genus Bos; species Bos indicus. Next base: position 20,047,327 of record NC_091776.1, on the reverse strand, counting down.
TTTGCCAACAAACATTCGTCTAGTCAAAGCTATGGTTTTTCCTGTGGTCATGTATGGATGTGAGAGTTGGACTGTGAAGAAGGCTGAGTACGGAAGAATCGATGTTTTTGAACTGTGGTGTTGGAGAAGACTCTTGAGAGTCCCTTGGACTGCAAGGAGATCCAATCAGTCCATTCTGAAGGAGATCAGCCCTGGGATTTCTTTGGAAGGAATGATGCTAAATCTGAAGCTCCAGTACTTTGGCCACCTCATGCAAAGAGTTGACTCATTGGAAAAGACTCTGATGCTGGGAGGGATTGGGGGCAAGAGGAGAAGGGGATGACAGAGGATGAGATGGCTGGATGGCATCACTGACTCGATGGACGTGAGTCTGAGTGAACTCCGGGAGTTGGTGATGGACAGGGAGGCCTGGTGTGCTGCGATTCATGGGGTCGCAAAGAGTCAGACACGACTGAGCGACTGATCTGATCTGAGGTTATAAAAATGAAAATTAAAGGAGTAATAAATAACTTAACTGAGAAGACAATGGCACTCCACTTCAGCACTCCTGCCTGGAAAATCCCATGGACGGAGGAGCCTGGTAAGCTGCAATCTATGCGGTCATTGAGGGTCGGACACGACTGAGCGACTTCATTTTCACTTTTCACTTTCACGCATTGGAGAAGGAAATGGCAACCCACTCCAATGTTCTTGCCTGGAGTATCCCTGGGACGGGGGAGTCTGGTGGGCTGCCGTCTATGGGGTCACACAGAGTCGAACACAACTGAAGTGACTTAGCAGTAGCAGCAAAGAACTTAAAAAATAAAAATTACAAAATTATACTAGTAGAATGTATCTAGGAATTTCTCTAGAGTTGTTGAGGACGGTGTGGGGTCAGTTCAGTTTCAGATAGTTCCTTGTTCCAGCTTATACTTCTTCTCAAGGTCTATAAGCCCCTTCCAATGTAGTCAGTGCTAACTACAGGGTTTTACTCTGTTGCATCTGTCACTTCCAGAGCAGTTCCCTCTTCTTTGTTTATTTTGGCTTCTCTGTTTGCAAGTCTCTTCAGTGTCTAATTTCTGCCCTGACAAAAGGGGGCAAAGGTGGTCACTTATTTAGGCTAACTTGTTCAGTTCTGCTATAGAGAGGGAAAGTGAAGTCGCTCAGTCGTGTCCGACTCTTTGCAATCCCGTGAACTGCAGTCCACCAGGCTCCTTTGTCCATGGGATTCTTCAGGCAGGAATACTGGAGTGGGTTGCCATTTCCTTCTCCAATGGGCAGGGAGGAACACTGCAAAAAAATATCACTGGCATGTGTGGGGAGTGCTCACAGGGTCTGGGCCACACTGGGTTTGCCCCCACTCATGGCGCGTGTGCTTTCCAGGTCTACACTGCTCAGACTCCAGAATGCTCTGCAGGGGAACTGTCTAAAGCAGGCCCTGTGTTGCATGCTCTTCCCAGGCCTAAGCCACTCAGGTTCAGGTTCTTAGGTACTCCACAAAGGCACAGACTCGGTTGGGTCTGTGTTTTGTGCCATTCATAGGTCTGAGCAGCTCAGGTGACCAGGTGCTTGGCGAGCACACTCTCCCAGGTGGGTGGTGGGTCTTATCACCTCCCCAGTCCCAGCCCCTCGTTTCCTGGGTGTGCCACCAGAGCATCGTCTCAAGTATGCAGTGTGTCTCCTCTGGGGAGCTGATCTCTGACTGTGACTCTCCTGGCAGATGTGAACTGCCCAGGATCCCAGGAAGACTTCATTAGGAACTGGGAGCCTGCTCACAGTTTTGTGGAGGATGCTGTCTCTGGGGCTGATATTGCCCCTCACCTTCTGGCTCTGCTGTCTCCCACCTGCCTCTCTGCCTCCAGCAGGCGGAGGGGCCGGTCCACAGCTGGCTAGCTCTCCTCCGGTATTCACTCAGTCCTTTGTTCTGTGAGCAGGCCAGGCTGTGCTTCAGAGCTTTTCGTGGGAAAGTTCTCTCTCTCTCTTTTTTTTTCTCTCTGGCTATTCCCACAGTTTGGGTTGCTATTTCACGTTAGCTCCCTCAGATTGTCCTCAGGGCCTTCAGGCCGGGTCCCCACCCTATGCATGCAGCCCCTGCCTCCCTGTTCAGCCCTGCTCCCTGCTGGCAGACGCAAGTGTCCGGGCTACCTCTCCGCTTGATGTTGCGGCTAGGCATGTAGTCTGTGGATTCTTTTTTTTTTTTCCTTCCTGGTTATGTTGTCCTCCAAGATTCTAAAATTCCTCACAGACCCACCAGTGAGAGGGTTTCCTGGTTTCTGGAAACTTCTCCTTCACGACTCCCTCCCTGGGACGGGTCTCCATCCCTAACTCTTTTGTCTCTCTTTATCTTTTATATTTTGCCCTACCTCCTTTTGAAGAGAATAGGCTGCCTTTCTGGGTGCCTGGTGTCCTCTGCCAGCGTTCAGAAGTTCTTTTGTGGAATTTTCTCAGCGTTCAAATGGTCTTTTGATGAATTTGTGGGGGAGAAAGTGATCTCCTCGTCCTGTTCCTCCACCATCTTAGTACTGCCCCCTGTACTTATTCTTTAAATAATCTCACCATACTCTGCCAGTATCTTAAGGTTAAATTTTTGAGGAATTGATTTTCCCATGATTTAGGTTTTGGTTCAACTCTTATTATTTGAATCCCTATTATAAATAGCCCTTTTTATATACATTTATATATATATTAAACTATATATTTATATATTATATATAAATATATTTTTTATATTTATATATTATATAAATATATGTTATATATGTTTGTTTATATATGTATTTTAATATAAATATTATATATATATAGCCTTTTTATACATATTAGCTAAAAAAGTACTTTAGTGAAGATACTTTGTAAATCTTTGTCATCTGACATATGAGTCTAATCTATGGACAGCAGATAGGAAAGAGATTGTTGTTGTTTAGTTCCTAGGTCATGTCCAACTCTTTGTAACCCCATGGATTCCAGCATGCTAGGCTTTCCTGTCCTTCTCTAACTCCTGGAGTTTACTCAAGTTCATGTCTAGTGAGTTGATGATGCTATATAACCATTTCATCCTGTCATCCTCTTCTCTTCTTGCCCTCAATCATTCCCAGCATTAGGGTCCTTTCAAGTGAGTCAGCTCTTCAGATCAACTGGCCAAAGTATTAGTCCTTTGGCCAAGTATACTAGTGGCCAAGTATTAGTATTGAAGCTTCAGCATTAGTCCTTCTAATGAATATTCAGAGTTGATTTTCTTTAGGATTGATTGGTTTGATTTGGTTGCAGTTCAAGAGACTCTCAAGAGTCTTCACCAGCACCACAGTTTGAAAGCATTAATTCTTCAGTGCTCAGCCTTCTTTACGGTCCAACTCTCACATCTGTACCTGACTACTGGAACAATCCATAGCTTTGACTATATGGACCTTTGTTGACAAAGTGATATCTCTGCTTTTTAATACTCTGTCTAGGTTTGTCACAGCTTTCCATCTAAGAAGCAAGTGTCTTTAAATTTCATGTCTGCAGTGATTTTGGAGCCCAGAAATATAAAATCAGCCATTGTTTACACTTTCCCCACCTTCTTATTGCCATGAAGTGTGGGACCAGATGCCATGTTCTTAGTTTTTTTAATGTTGAGTTTCAAGCCATCTTTTTCACTCTCACCTTTTACCCTCATCAAGAGCCTTTTTAGCATCTCTTTGCTTACTGCCATTAGAGTGGTATCAGCTGCATATCTGAGGTCATTGATATTTCTCCTGACAATCTTTATTCCAGCTTGGGATTCATCCAGCCTGGCATTTCTGCATAGAAATTAACTAAGCAGGATGACAGTATACAGCCTTGACATACTCCTTTCCCAGTTTCAAACTGTTGTTGCACATCTGGTTCTAACTGTTGCTTCTTGACTTGCATACAGTTATTTTAGGAGGCAGGTAAGGTGGTCTGGTATACCCACCTCTTTAAGAATTTTCCACAGCTTGTGATCTACACAGTCAACTTCCCTGGTGGCTCAGATGGTAAAGAGTCTGCCTGCAATGTGGGAGACCCAGGTTTGATCCCTGGGTCAGGAAGATCCCCTAGAGAAGGCAATGGCAACTGGCTCCAGTATTCTTGCATGGAAAACCCCATGGACAGAGGAGCCTGGAGGGCTACAGTCCATGGGGTTGCAAAGAGTTGGACACAACAGAGATTCCAAAACTTTGGCTACCTGATGTGTAAAACTGAATCATTAGAAAAGACTCTGTTGCTGGGAAAGATTGAGGGCAGGAAGAGAAGGGGATTACAGAGGATAAGATGGTTTGATGGCATCACGGACTCGATGGATGTGACTTTGAGCAGGCTCCGGGAGTTGGTGATGGACAGGGAAGCCTGGTGTGTTACAGTACATGGGATCACAAAGAGTCAGACACAACTGAGTGACTGAGCTGACTGAAAGACTAACACTTTATCTTTTCACACAAAGGCTTTAACTTTTGGTCAATGAAGCAAAATTAGATATTTTTAAGGAATTTCTTTGCATTCTCTACAATCCAAAGAGTGTTGCTAATATAATATCTGGTTCCTCTGCCTTTTCTGAATCCAGTTTGTACATCTGGAAGTTCTCAGTTCATGCACTGCTGAAGCCTAGCCTGAAGGATTTTGAAGATTACCTTGCTAGCATGTGAAATTACATGCTAGCATGTAGTTTCAACATTCTTTGGCATTGCCCATCTTTAGGATTGGACTGAATATTGACTTTTCCCAGTTCTGTAGCCATTGCTGAGTTTTCCAAATTGCTGGCATATTGAATGCAGCACTTTAACAGCATCATCTTTTAGGATTTGAAGTTCAGTTCAGTTCAGTCACTCAGTCGTGTCCGACTGTTTGTGACCCCATGAACTGCAGCACTCCAGGCCTCCCTGTCCATCACCAATTCCCAGAGTGATTTGAAGTAGCTCACTGCAATTCCATCACCTCCATTAGCTGTGTTCATTCTAATGCTTCCTAAGGCTCAGTTGACTTCACACTACAGGATATCTGGCTGTAGGTGAGTGAACATACCATTGTGGTTATCTGGATCATCAAAACCTTTTTTATGTAGTTCTTTTGTGTATTCTTACCACTTCTTCTGCTTCTGTTAAGTCCTTGCTATTTCTGTCCTTTCTTGTGCCCATCCTTGCATGAAATATTCCCATGATATCTCCAATTTTTTTGAAGAGATCTCTGGTTTCTCCCATTTTATTTTTTCCCTCTATTTCTTTGCCTTGTTCACATAAGAAGTCTTTCTTATCTCTCCTTGCTATTCTTTGGAACTCTGTATTCAGTTGGGTATATCTTTCCTTTCCTCCCTTGCCTTTTGCTTCTCTTCTTTTCTCAGCTATTTGTAAAGCCTCCTCAGAGAATCACTTTGCCTTCTTGCATTTCTTTATCTTTGGGATGGTTTTGGCTCCCACCTCCTGTACAATGTTAGGGCTTCCCTGGTGGCTCAGATGGTAAAAAATCTCTTGCAATCCAGGAGACCCAGTTTCAATTCCTCGGTTGGGAAGATCCCCTGGGGAAGAAAATGACCACCCATCCCAGTATTCTTGCCTGGAGAATCCCACGGACAGAGAAGCCTGGTGGACTACAGTCAATGGGGTCACAAGAGTTGGAAATGACCGAGTGACTAAGCAATCCCAGAGGTTCAATGTTACGAACTTCCATCCATAGTTCTTCAGGCACTTATCAGATCAAATCCCTCGAATCTATTCACTTCTCTACTGTATAATCATAAAAGGATTTAATTTAGGTCATATCTGAATAACCTAGGGTTTTCGCTACTTTCTTCAATTTAAGCCTGAATTTTTCAATAAAGAGTTCATGATCTGAGCCACAATCACCTTCAGGTCATATTTTTCTGACTATATAGAGCTTTTCCATCTTTGGCTGCAAAGCATATAATCAACCTGATTTTGGTATTGACCATCTGGTGATGTCCATGTGTAGAGTTGTCTCCTGTGTTGTTGGAAGAGGGTGGTTGCTATGACCAGTGTGTTGTCTCGACAGAAATCTGTTAGCCTTTGCCCTGCTTCATTTTGTTCTCTAAGGCCAAACTTGCCTGTTATTCTAGGAAAATTTGACTTGCCTGTTATTCTAGGCAAGTTTGACTTGCCTGACTTCCTACTTTTGCATTCCAATCCCCTGTTATGAAAAGGACATCTTTTTTTTGGTGTTACTTCTAGAAGGTCTTGTAGGTCTTGATAGAACTGTTCAACTTCAGCTTCTTAGGCATTAGCAGTTGGGCATAGACCTGTTTTACTGTAATGTTGAATAATTTGCCTTGGAAATGAACCAAGATCATTCTGCTGTTTTTGATATTGCATCCAAGTACTTCATTCAGACTCTTTTGTTGACTTTGAGGGCTAGTCCATTTCTTCTAAGGGATTCTTGTCCACAGTAATAGATATAATTGTCATCTGAATTAAATTGCCCATTCCATACAATTTACTTCACTGATTCCTAAGATATCAGTGTTCACTCTTGCCATCTTCTGCTTGACCAAATGCAATTTATCTTGAATAATAGACATAATATTCCAGGTTCCTATGCAATATTGTTGTTTACAGCATCAGACTTTACTTTTATCACCACACACCTACAGCTGAATGTCTTGGACCCCTTCATGGATCACAGCTTTGTTGTGAAGTGGCTTGCATAATCTAATGAAGCTATGGGCCATGCCATGTAGGACCACCCAAGTCAGATGAGTCATAGTGGAGAGTTCTTATAAAATTTGCTCCACTGGATGAGGGAATGGCAAACCACTCCAGTATTCTTGCCTTGAGAACCCTATGAACATTATGAAAAGGCAAAAAAATATTACACCAGAAGATGACCACCTCCCCGACCCAGATTGGAAGGTGACCAATATGCCATGGAGGAAGAACTGAGAAATAGCTCCAGAAAGAATGAAAGGGGGGAAGTAAAATGGAAGCGATGCTCAGGAAAGAGGGAAAACAAGGAAAAATTAAATGAATTATGTGTGCCTTATATTGAAATGAGTAATGTTCAGATGTTTCAATCACATACTTGAATTTGTTCATACAGGGACAAGGGCTCTGGTGTACTCTGATGTACCTGCCCATTAAAACAGCTCAAAGATGGAGTGGGTGTACCCTTTTCCCTCTTTCACTATAAAGCTGTGTGCAGTTTTCAGACTGCTGACTGAGTGAAATTTGGCATGGTGGTTTCATTAGCACACTGTTTTGATGAACTGAACTCACCAACCATAAACATCTAAAGTGTGGTGACAGTCAGGTTCATTTTAGAAGGCCTTTGGTTCTGGGAAGTAGAAGAAAAATAATCTACATTATTTGCAAAGCCCTCCTGAGAGCCCTGGTTGAGCATCCGGTTTTGTTAACTGAAATAGAAACAATTTCCTCTTGACTTGCTAGTGTTCCCTCCTCTTGACAGGTACTCAATGAAAGAAACTAAAGCACCTTTGTGTAATTAAGTATTAGCCTGTGAGAGCCACTCTGACTCATTCCTCATTTTAAATTGTTTCCATCTACTTCTTTTTTTTGTCTAAGTTTCTATTGGGTGTTCTGTCCACTTTTCTAACATATTCCTTTACCACTACTATTTCTTTGTCTCTAGTCTTGTGTATCTCCTAAATTTCCCTTAGCCCTGCAAGTCACAGACACACATTGCTTTGTATTTTTGTCTTTCCATCTTTTTTGTTTGAAAATAAAGCTTGAGAGCTAAAGAGTATTCAGTTGAATGTATCCTCAGTTTAAGCAAACTAGGGGCTTTTTAAAATGAATCATGTATTTCTTTGAGATGAATTCTGTTAGTAGAAGAATTCTGCCCTTTCTAAGGGCACAGGAAGAAAAATTTCACATCTGCAGGGCTCAGCCACTTAAAAGTAAGGGTATAATGCCATTTTGAGGAAATGCTAAGCCTTCAAACTTATCTTACACTGCAGCCAGCTTTTATGGCCTATTTTAGGAACTTAGTATGAGCTCCTCTGTTTAATGGGCAGGTTAATTTTAAGCTTAAAATTATTAAGAATTCCAGTAGAGTCATAAATAATGCAGTTTATAATATTCTTATCAAGCACATAAAGATACATTTGTCTTCCATTAACAACATACTTTTAAAGTAGTCTGACCTCTTCAGATGTGTAAGAGCATGCAATTAGTGCAATTTGTCACAGGTCTTTTACACATTAATAAGATGTAATTAATTGTCTGTTTTGTCTAATTAACTTTTCAGACACTGGCAGCTCTTGTTCTTTTCATACAAAGCAAGTGTGCCCTATTTGCAATTCTAATACTTGACAGAGACTTCTGACCAAAAAGGACTTCCCACATGGTGCAGTGGTAAAGAATCCATCCACCCACACAGGAGATACAAGAGACGCTGGTTCAACCCCTCAATTGGGAAGATCCCCTGGAATAGGAAATGGAAACCCACTCCAGTATTCTTGGCTGGAAATTTTATGAATAGAGGAGCCTGGCAGGCTACAGTCCATGTGGTCACAAAGAGCTGGACATGACTGAGCATGCACACATGCTGTCTGACCATAAATTCAAGTCTACAAATCTTAGAAAAAGAGCATAAAGCAATTAAGAATCCAACAGAAATAGTATATATTTTAGAATATTAATATTTTAAGTGTAAGGAATAAGGAAAATCCTGGGACTTCCTAGGTGGCTCTGGTGGTTAAGAACCCTCCTGCCAATGCAGGAGATGTAAGAGACCTGGGTTCAATCCCTGGGTCTGGGAGACCCCCTGGAGAAGGGCATGGCAACCCACTCCAGTATTCTTGCCTGGAGAATCCCATGGACAGAGAAGCCTGGCAGGGTACAGTCCATGGGGTCACAAAGAGTCAGACACAACTGAAGTGACTTAGCATGCATGAAGGAAAATGCTACTTAAAAATAGGTGTCTCTAAATCATGAGATAAATTTATATTACAAAATAAATGGAAAAAGTAAACATTCTAAGAATATATTCATATATAAGTTCCATATAGTCATCTCTCAATATCCATGAGAGATTGGTCCCTGGACCCTCCCCTCATACCAATATCCACAGATATTCAAGTCCCTCATATAAAACAGCCTAGCATTTACCTATAATTTATGTACATCATCTCTTTTGCTTTAAATCATATTGATTACTTATAATACCTAATACAATGTAAAAAAATGTAAATAGTTGTAAATAAAATATAAGTACTATATAAATAGCTGCCTGCATGGAAAATTCAAGTTTTGCTTCTTGGCTCTTTATAAAAGTTATTGGTAATTATTTTGATCTGGGTTGGTTGAATCTATGGAGAGAGAACCCAATGAATATGGAGGACTTACTATAGTTGATTTCATATTTGTTCATTCTTTCATTTGCCATTCTCATTAATTTATTGATTAATTCATTTTTGAATGCCAACTTTCTACAAGATTGTTAGTGGGTGGAGATGTGAAGATTAGCAAATAAAAACACTACTTTTAACAGAATTTATGCTACTTGACCATGAAATTAACAGTGAAATTAACTGAATCTTGAAATAAATACCTATACTCTATATGTAAACTTTTATTTTCCTAGTGAAGTGTAGATCAGAGTGAATTTTTGTGACATATTTGTTCAACATGAGCTAGTATATCTACTCTGTTCTTCATATTTTTAAGTGTAAAATTAATATATTTTAAGCACAAGTATTTAAAAAGTCATTTATAAATATTTTAAAAATATTAAATATATTCAAAATATTATTTTAATGGATATAATAATTCTAATAGGTACTGTATTCAACACTAATTCTGCAACAAGTAACCAGTGGGCCCTTTTAAAATTCTGAATCTGTGATTCTGAATAGAAGCTCTATAGGGAACTGTGATGTTGTTTGAAACATGGTATCAAAACTGTATTTACTCAATATGACAAATATTGGAACATTTTACATTCTATATCTGCAAGTATTTTCTTAGGATACCCTCTAGATTTGAAATGCTTGGATCAAAGTCCAAATTTAACAGGTTTTTTTAGAACTCCTAATTCATACAGTTAAATCACTTTCTAGATAATTCCCAGAAATTTGACACTATATGACAATACCATTTTTACTCAACTGTATTATTTTTAAAAATTCATATTTGATTTTTAAAATTCTCTATATTTTACATTATGAGTGATATCTCTCCTGTAGGTATTTGAGTTGTGTGTGCTGTGTATGTGCTTAGTTGCTCATCTGTGTCTATAGCCCACCAGGTTCCTTTGTCTATGGGGATGCTCCAGGCAAGAATACTGGAGTGGGTTGCCATGGCCGCCTCCAGGGGATCTTCCCAACCCAGGAATTGAACCTGGGTCTCCTTCATTGCAGGAGGATTCTTTATCAGTTGAGCTACCAGGAAAGCCCCATTTGAGCTGTGTGCATAAAATTAAATATTTCCCTATCATATTAGTTACAAATTTTTTTTTAAGAAATGCACATTTTCATTGTAAAATAATGGTGTACTAGTTAAAACAATGTGCTCTGGAGTCAGAACACCTGGGTTCTAACCATGGCTATGCTTTTACTGGCTGTGTTTTCCTGTGTGATTTCTTAAACTCTCTCTTCTTTAATTACTTCATCCATAGAAGGGACAGTAATAGCATCTATATCATTGAGTTATCATGAGAATTAGATGTAATTCTCTTAATGTAAATTAAAAGATGTAATGAAAAAACATTAATGCAAATCTCTTCAAAAAGCTTTCATTCTTTTAAGCTGGCTGCTATCCTTTTAGCAGCTATAATGTTAGATTGGATTATCATTCTTTTTTCTTCAGGGCTCATGCCCACTCTCATTAGAATCAACCCTAATCTTCTCACACTCACTCACTATAAGCTCTCAGTAAATGTTAGCATCGATTTATTGTTTCACTGTAATGTTAAATATATAGACATTTTAAGTCTAATTACCGTCTGTCCCCATACGAAGATATCACATTATTATTGATGACATACCCCAGGCAGTGCTTTTCATTCCTGTGATTCATTTATTTTATAATTGGAAGTTTGTATCTCTTGTAGAAATTTTACTCACCTGTTTCTCTCATTCCCCCACATGCGTCCCCTCTGGCAAATACCTGTTTGTTCTCTGTATCTATAACTCTGTTGTGTTTGTTCATTCATTTTGTTTTTTAGATTCTACTTATAGGTGAGATGTATGGTATTTGTCTTTCTCTGACTTTTTTCACTTTGCATAATGGCTTTTAGGTCCATCAGTGTTATCACAAATGGCAAAATTCTTTTAAATTGTAGGATAATTGCTTTACAATGTTATATTGTTTTCTACTGTACAACAATGTGAATCAGCCACAAGTGTGTGTGTGTGTGTGTGTGTGTGTGTTTGTGTGTGTGTATCCTCTCCCTCTTGAGCCTCCATCACACCCCTGTCCCATCCCTGTGGGTTGTCACAGAGTGCTGAACTGGGCTCTTTGTGTTATGTAGCAGCTTCCCACTGGCTATCTATTTGACACATAGCAGTAGTGTATAGACGTTAGTGCTGCTCTCTCAATTCGTTCCACCACAGTGTATTCAAGTCTGTTTTCTACATTTGTGTCTCTATTCTTGCTCTACAAATAGGTTATCAGTACCATTTTTCTAGATTCCATGTATATGTGTTAATATATGCTATTTGTTTTTCTCTTTCTGACTTCACTCTGTGTGAAAGAGTCAAGGTTCATCAGTCTCATTTCCACTGACTCACATTTGTTCCTTTTTATGGCTTTTACATACACTTCAGTGTATGTAATTACAACTTCTTTAACTATTTGTCTGTTGATGGACATCTAGGTTGCTTCCATGTCCTGAATATTGTAAATAGTGCTGCAGTGAACATTGGGGTATGTGTGTCTTTTTGAATTGATTTTTTTCTTAGTGTATATGCCCAATAGTGGGATTGCTAGGTGATATTAGTTTTATTCCTAGTTTTTGTTTTGTTTTTTTTTTTAAGGATCTCCATACTGTTCTCTCTAGCGGCTATATCAATTTACATTCCTTCCAACAGTGTAAGAGGATTCCATTTTCTCCACATCCTCTGTGACATTTATTATTTGTAGATTTTTTGATGGTGGCCATTCGGATCAGTGTGAGGTGCTACCTCATAAAAGTTTTGATCTGTGTTTTTCTAATAATGAGCATCTTTTCACATATCCATTTGCCATCTGTATGTCATCTTTGGAGAAATGTCTGTTTAGGTTTTCTGCCCATGTTTTGATTGGGTTGTTTGTTTTTCTGATATAGAACTACATGAGCTGATTTTGTAAAAAAAAAATCTACATGTTTTATAGATTAATCTTTTGTCAGTTGTTTCATTTGCAATTTGGCTTCCCTGATAGCTCAGCTGGTACAGAATCTGCCTACAATGTGGGAAATCTGGGTGCAATCCCTGGGTTGGGAAGATCCCCATTTTACTCAATTCTGAGGGCTATTTTTTCATCTTGTTTATAATTTCCTTTGCTGTGCAAAAGCTTTTAAGTTTAATTAGGTCCCATTTGTTTGTTTCAGTTTCTATTTCCATTACTCTAAGAGGTGGGTCAAAGAGGATTTTGCTGTGATGTATGTCAAAGAATGTTTTGCCTATGTTTTCCTCTAAGAGTTTTATAGTTTCTGACCTTCTAGTTAGGTTTTTAATGCATTTAAAATTTGCTTTTCTGTATGGTGTTAGACAGCGTTCTAATTTTATTCTTTCATAAACAGCTGTCCAGTTTTCCCAACACTACTTCTCTGTATCTATGTTCATGTCAGTACCATACTGTATTGATTACCATAGCTTTGAAGTATAGTGTGAAGTCTGGGAGCATGATACATCCAGCTCTGTTCTTCCTTTTCAAGAACATTTTGGTTATTTGTGATCTTTCTTGTTTCCATACAAATTTTAGTTTCTAAGTCTAGTTCTGTGAAAAATGCCATTGGTATTTTGATAGGAATTGCATTAAATCTGCAGATTGTCTTTGGTGGTATGGTCAGTTGAACAGTATTAATTTCACTAGTCCATGAGTCCAGTATATTTTTCCTTTTGATTCATGTAGCTTTCAATTTCTTTTATTAGTGTCCTAAAGTTTTTCAAGTCCAGTTTTTATTTTCATACCTCCTTAGTTAGATTTACTCCTAGATATTTTATTCTTTTTGATGCATTGTAAAAGGGACTGATTTCTTAAGTTCTCTTTCTGACAGTTCTTTGTTAGTATATAGAAATGAAGCAAATTTCTATATATAATTTGGTATGCTGAAATTTTACTGAATACATGTATTAGTTCTTGTAGTTGTTTGTTGGTGTCTCTAGGATTTTTTTTTAAATATATATATAGTATTATGTCATCTGCAAACAATGTCAGTTTTACTTCTTTTCCAATTTGGATTCTTTCTGTTTCTTTTTCTTATCTGATTTCTGTGGCTAGGTCTTTTGATATTATGTTAAATTTGGTAAGAGTGGGCATCTTTGTCTTGATTCTGATCTTAGAAGAAATGCTTTCAGCTTTTCACCATTTAGTAGGACGTGGCTATGGTAAATACTCTTACAGTGGTCATCATTTTGCAATATATAGAAATATCAAATCACCACTATTTTGTGAACTAGGAACTAACATATTATTGTAGAGTTCAGTTCAGTTCAGTCACTCAGTTGTGTCTGACTCTTTGTGACCCCATGGACTTCAGCACTCCAGGCCTCCTAATCCATCACCAACTGCCAGAGTCTACCCAAACCATGTCCATTGAGTCGATGATGCCATACAACTATCTCATCCTCTGTCGTCCCCTTCTCCTCCTACCCTCAATCTTTCCCAGCATCAGGTGTTTTTAAATGAGTCAGCTCTTCGCATCAGGTGGCCAAAGTATTGGAGTTTCAGCTTCAGCATCAGTCCTTCCAATGAACACCCAGGACTGATCTCCTTCAGGATGGACTGGTTGGATTTCCTTGCTGTCCAAGGGACTCTCACGAGTCTTCTCCAACACCACAGTTCAAAAGCATCAATTCTTCAGCACTCAGCTTTCTTTATAGTCTAACTCTCACATCCATACATGACCACTGGAAAAACCATAGCCTTGACTATATGGACCTTTGTTTACAAAGTAATGTCTCTGCTTTTTAATATGCTATCTAGGTTGGTCATAACTTTCCTTCCAAGGAGTATGTGCCTATTAATTTTGTGGCTACAATCACTATCTGCAGTGATTTTGGAGCACCCAAAAATAAAGTCAGCCACTGTTTCCACTGTTTCCCCATCTATTTGGCATGAAGTGATGGGATCAGATGCTATGATCTTAGTTTTCTGAATGTTGAGCTTTAAGCCAACTTTTTCACTCTCCTCTATCACTTTCATCAAGAAGCTCTTTAGTTCTTCACTTTCTGCCATAAGGGTAGTGTCATCTGCATATCTGAGGTTATTGATATTTCTCCCAACAATCTTGATTCCAGCTTGTGCTTCCTCCAGCCCAGTGTTTCTAATGATGTACTCTGCATAGAAGTTAAATAAGCAGGGTGACAATATACAGCCTTGACGTACTCCTTGTCCTATTTGGAACCAGTCTGTTGTTCCATGTCCAGTTCTAACTGTTGCTTCCTGACCTGCATACAGGTTTCTCAAGAGACAGGTCAGGTGGTCTGGCATTCCCATCTCCTGAAGAATTTTTCAGTTTATTGTGATCCACACAGTCAAAGACTTTGGCATAGTCAATAAAAACAGAAATAGATATTTTTCTGAAACTCCCTTGATTTTTTGATGATCCAGCAGATGTTGGCAATTTGATCTCTGGTTCCTCTGCCTTTTCTAAAACCAGCTTGAACATCTGAAAGTTCACGATTCACATATTGCTGAGGCCTTGCTTGCAGAATTTCAGCATTACTTTACTAGCGTGTGAGATGAGTGAAATTGTGTGGTAGTTTGAGCATTCTTTGGCATTGGAATGAAAACTGACCTTTTCCAGTCCTCTGGCCACTGCCAAGCATATTGAGTGCAGCACTTTCACAGCATCATCTTTCAGGATTTGAAATAGCTCAACTGGAATTCCATCACCTCCACTAGCTTTGTTTGTAGTGATGCTTCCTAAGGCCCACTTGACTTCACATTCCAGGATGTCTGGCTCTAGGTTAGTGATCACACCATCGTGATTATCTGGGTCATGAAGATCTTTTTGGTACTGTTCTTCTGTGTATTCTTGCCATCTCTTCTTAATATATTCTGCTTCTGTTAGGTCCATACAATTTCTGCCCTTTATTGAGCCCGTCCTTGCATGAAATGTTCCTTTGGTATCTCTAATTTTCTTAAAGAGATCTCTAGTCTTTCCCATTCTATTGTTTTCCTCTATTTCTGTGCATTGATCACCGAAGAAGGCTTTATTATCTCTCCTTGCTATCTTTGAAACTCTGCATTCAAATGGGTATATCTTTCTTTTTCTCATTTGCTTTTGGCTTCTCTTCTTTTCTTAGCTATTTGTAAGGCCTCCTCAGACAGGCATTTTGCTTTTTTGCATTTCTTTTCTTGGGGATCAAATCAAATCATTGACTCATGTTTCCAAAGATTTCAAATATAATCTTTGTAACTGGTGTATTTTGTATTCCTAGCATTTTTTTGTGTCATTCTTCTGTTGTTTTTTCATCTTTGCATTTTTGTCCTCTTCCCAGTTGTGATTTCCCTTTTGAGTCTAAGCTCCTGTGTCTCAGAAGTCTTTTCTTCTTTGATGTATTTGATAACACGAAGGATATAACTCATAGTATTTCCATATTTTATTTTTAAAAATCTATTTTTAGAGATGTACTTATTCTCTGATTTTCTCCTAATCTTTTTGGGAAGAGGGCTTATATTTTTAAAAAATTTTCAACCCTCTGTTAGTGAATAGGGATATATTTATGTGGGCTTGTTTTTTTGCCAACAAGTTGAGTAGGTAGTTGATCTCTCTTGTTGCTGACTTGTAATGTTTTGTCTTCCTCCCAAATAGAACTAGTTCAACCTGAAATGTCCTGCATCTTTTCATTTGATGTTGTCCTGAACATAAAGATGGAAATTTGTTTCAATATCTTTGGAGACTTTGAAGGCTTAGAAAAATGGTACTGATGAAAAATCTGAAGAATTCTGCTGTTCAAAAACAGGTCAGGACATATTGATTATAATCATTATTATAAAACTTGTATTATTGTCAAAATAAACTAGCCACATCCAATTCACAAGTGTTAATAATACCACTGGCAACTAGAATCACAGAATATTGTGGCCACTGAAAACTAGAATCATAGAATATTAAAACTGGGAAGGAAGATAATCATTCAGATCAAGCTCAGAATTATTTTTTAACTTGAAAAAAAGATTTTTTAACTTAAATATATTTATTTTAACTGGAGGATAATTGCTTTGCAGTATTGTGTTGGTTTCTGCCATACATCAACATGAATCAGAAATAAGAATACATTCGTCCTCTGTCTTGAGCCTCCATTCCACCTCTCATCCTATTTTTCCCCTTTGAGTTGTCACAGAAAACTGAATTTGAGCCCCAAACATCATATAGCAAATTTACACTGACTATCTAATTTTACATGTGATAATGTATATGTTTCAGTGCTCCTCTCTCCATTCATCCCTCATTGCATCCAAAAGACCAGAAGCCCAAAGATGTAAAGTAGGGATTTGATGGCAGATTCTGGAATTTGACTCAGAGTACCAAGTGTCAGTGATGTTCTTATGATCAGGAATCAAAGGTTCAGGAATCAAGACACTAGGACAGGAAAACATGAAAAGTTCACCAGTTTGATAAGTAGATAAAGACAAAATAAACACAATAAGAAAAGAGTGACCTTTTTTTCCTGGCCCCTACAAAGATTCTTCCAGAAATGTCTGAGTGTGTGTCATTGCATTAGGAAGTGATAATGTATCTAGACAGCAATAGGTAGATTATATTTTAAAGAACCTAGGACTTAAAAATGTATATTCCTGCCTTACTCGCAGCTGAGATTTGGTATTAATTGATAAAGTTGACAAAGCATGGAAAAAGAGGATAGTTTTTTTAAGTTGCTGTTAGATCCATATCTCAAATCCATTTGGGAGTTATATATGTTCAGTTTTCTCACCAGCAAAATACCAAAAGTGAAATATTTCTTTTGCCAGTTATTAAGTTATTGCCAGTTAAGTTTTCAAGTTATTAAGATTATGAGTGAGATTATGTATATAGTGAATATTCAAAAATCCATTTTCTAGTTCATCTCCATAAAGGACCATTCAGGGGTCTGTTCCTCACATCAGGGCAATTGTCTGAGTCAGAGCAGAAACATTTAAGGCTGAGAGTGAAACAGCTGATCTGTGGCAGCCTAATGGAATGAGAATCAGACAGTCCTTGCCCCAGCCCTACATACCCAGGACAGGGATGCAGGTCCCCTGGAAGGCACAGCAGCTTGGAGCTGGAACTTAGGGATTGTGGAGCCATCCCAGGGCAAGGGCTGCTGTTGACTGCAGAGAGATGGATCAAGGGGATGTGAGGGAGGAGATTGTGATGGGAAGTGCCTGTAGAGGAAAATTGGGCAGCCATGGAAGCAAGGTGATACTGCTGAGTCACACGTAGGGGGTGGAGCTATCACCATAGCCTCTCTCTCCCCACATGCCAGCATCAGCAGCTGAACAATAGAGAGGCTAGCCCAGAGAGTGCATGACACACGGAACTACAGAGTAGGACCCTAGCCAGGGGGCTCCCCTCTATGTGCCTGACACACTGAACAACAGAGAAGGACCCCAGGCAAGGAAGCCCTCTAAGTGCCTGAACAGGCAGAGCTAAGGGAAAGACTATCCAAAGAGGCCTTTTGATTGCCAACTACAAGAGGCTTGAAAAAAAGACTCTGAGAGGGCCATAAATCCTGTGGTGGAGGCAGTGAAGTCCCTGCACACTTGGTGCCACCAGGGCCCCTGCAAGCAAAGCAGCTGTGCCACCTTCACGCTCATCTCTTACTGGGGCAGAACTGCCACAAGCAAAACATGTCTTGTGTCTATGCGCACAGGGTCACTTTAATCATGTCCAACTCTTGCGACCCTGTAGACTGTTGCCTGCCAGGCTTCTCTGTCAGAAGTGTTCTCCAGGCAAGAATACTGGAGCCTATTGGCCAATACTGGTTGCCATACCCTTCTAGAGCACTATATTTCCTGATGCCCTAGCCGCCAACATCCCTGAGTAGCTGGTGTTGTCAGAACCCATGGGACCCAGGCAGCTGCACCATCTCCACACCTGGCCCTCATAGGGGCAAACCCAAGTCCTCCAGGGCAGCCTCGGGAGCAAACCACAGTGGATGACCCACATACAGAGGTAGAAATAAAACCATAGTTGAAACCCAGGGGCAGTGTGGCTAAGGAAGAAGACCCAAAACCTTCCCACCAGCTGTACAAGCTGCAGATTAAATCCACACAATCAACTAGGCAGACTCGGTGTCTATGGAATATATAAAAGCACATTGAAAGCTCCCACAAAATAAAATGCATTAGTTCTGATAGCTGTGGACATTGGAGGCAAGAACACACAGATGTAGGACCAGAATAGTATCTGAGCTGCCCCCAAAACAGGTCCAGGGATTAGCACAGTGCTGGAGGGCATCCTAGAGAGGTGAGGTGGACTATGACTCCAAGCGAGGGAAAGGACTCTTGACAGCAGTGACTCAAGAAAAACATGTATTATTCCTTGTTTTGACTTGTTCTGTAGATTCTTTTGGATTTTTTTCCTGTTTTTTTTGTTTGTTTGTTTGTTTTTTACCCCCTGTTGTAGTTGTTAATTTTATTGGCGCTATGAAATCTATTTAAGATTTTGAGCTTTTTTTTTTCCTCAGTCACATTTTTTATTGTTGTTATAAACTTTTGTCTCTACATTGGGCATAGCAATCCTCATCAGACAAAATGGACCTTAAAATAAAGAAGATTACAAGAGATAAGGAAGGACACTACATAATGATCAAGGGATCAATCCAAGAGGAAGACAAAACAATTGTAAATATCTAGGCATCCAACATAGGAGCACCTCAATACATAAGAAAAACACTAACAGAAACAAAGGAGAAGTCAACTGTAACACAATAATAATAGGAGACTTTAACACCCCACTCAAACCAATGGACAGATCATCAAAACAAAATTAACAAGGAAACACAAGTCTTTTTTTTTAATGAATTTATTTATTTTAATTGGAGGCTAATTACTTTACAATATTGTAGTGGTTTTGCCATACATTGACATGAATCCACCATGGGTGTACATGTGTTCCCCATCCTGAACCCCCTTCCCACCTCCCTTCCTATCCCATCCCTCTGGGTCATCCCAGTGCACCAGCCCTGAGCACCCTGTCTCATGCATTGAACCTGGACTGGCGATTCGTTTCATGTATGATAATGTACATGTTTCAATGCCATTCTCCCAAATCATCCCACCATCGCCCTCTCCGATAGAGTCTAAAAGACTGTTCTATACATCTGTGTCTCTTTTGCTATCTTGCGTGTAGGGTTATCGTTACCATCTTTCTAAATTCCATGTATATGTGTTAGTATACTGTACTGGTGTTTTTCTTTCTGGCTTACTTCACTCTGTATAATAGGCTCTGGTTTCATCCACCTCATTAGAACTGATTCAAATGTATTCTTTTTAATAGTTAAGTAATATTGCATTGTTTATATGTACCACAGCTTTCTTATCCATTTGTCTGCTGATGGACATCTAGGTTGCTTCCATGTCCTGGCTATTATAAACAGTGCTGCAATGAACATTGGGGTACACCTGTCTCTTTCAATTCTGTTTTCCTCAATATTATGCCCAAAGCAATCTTGAGAAAGAAGAATGGAACTGGAGGAATCAACCTGCCTGACTTCAGGCTCTACTACAAAGCCACAGTCATCAAGACAGTATGGTATTGGCACAAAGACAGAAATATAGATCAATAGAACAAAATAGAAAGCCCAGAGATAAATCCACGCAGCTATGGACACCTTATTTTTGACAAAGGAGACAAGAATATACACTGGAGAAAAGACAATCTCTTTAACAAGTGGTGCTGGGAAAACTGGTCAACCACTTGTAAAAGAATGAAACTAGAACACTTTCTAACACCATACACAAAAATAAAATCAAAATGGATTAAAGATCTCAACGTAAGACCAGAAACTATAAAACTCTTTGAGAAAAATACAGGAAACACAAGTCTTAAAGGATACATTAGAGGAGATGGATCTCATTGATATATTCAGGACATTCCATCCAAATGCAGAAGAATACACCTTCTTCTTGAGTGCACATGGAACATTCTCCAGATTAGACCACATCTTGGGTCACAAATAAAACCTCAGTAAATGTAAGAAAATTGAAATCGTATCTAGCACCTTCTCTGACCACAATCCTATGAGACAAGATATCAATTATGAGAAAAAAACTGTAAGAAACACAAACACATGGAGACTAAACAATATGTTTCTAAATAAACAACAAGTTACTGAAGAAATCAAAAGGGAAATCAAAACGTTTCCAGAAACAAATGACAATGAAAACATGACAACTCAAAACTCATGGCATGCAGCAAAAGCAGTTCTAGGAGGAAACTTTATAGCAATACAATCCTACCTCAAGAAACAAGAAAAACATCAAATAGACAACCTAACTTTACACCTAAAACAACTGGAAAAAGAAGAACAAAGAAACCCCCAAAATTAGTAGAAGGAAATAATCATAAATATCCAAGCAGAAATAAATGAAAAACAAAAAATGAAAGAAACAATATGAAAATATTAATAAAACTAAAAGCTGGTTCTTTGAGAAGATAAACAAAATTGACAAACCTTTAGCCAGACTCATCAAGAAAAAAAGAGAGAAGAATCAAATCAACAAATTTAGAAATGAAAAAGGAGAAGTAACAACAGACATTGCAGAAATACAAAGAATTATAAGAGACTATTATGAACAACTATATGGCAATAAAATGGATACCCTGGAAGAAATGGACAGATTCTTAGAAATGTTCAATCTTTTGAGGCTGAACCAGGAAGAAACAGAAATTATGAATAACCCATTTAGAAGCACTGAAATTTAAGCTGTGAGCAAAAATCTCCTAAAAACAAAAGCCCAGGATCAGATGACTTCACAGGAGAATTCTATCAAAGATTTGAAAAGTGAAAGTTAAACTCACTCAGTCACATCCAACTCTTTGCGACCCCAAGGATTGACCATGGATCACCAGGCCAATATACTGGAGTGGGTAGCCTTTCCCTGCTCCAAGGGATCTTCCCAACCCAAGGATTGAATCTAGGTCTCCCACATTGAAGGCAGATTCTTTACCAGCTGAGCCATAAGGGAAGCCCAAGAACACTGGAATGGGTAGCCTATCCCTTCTCCAGGGGATCTTCCCAACCCAGGAACTGAACCAGGGTCTCCTGCATTGCAGGCAGATTCTTTACTAACTGAGATATCAGGGAGAAGAGCTAATGCCCATCCTAAAACTGTTTCAAATAATTGCAGAGGAAGGAACACTTCCACACTCATTCTACAAAGCCATCATCACCCTGATACCAAAACCAGACAAAGACAACACAGAAAAAAAAACTACAGGCCAATATCACTGATGAACATAGATGCAAAAATCCTCAACAAAATTTTAGCAAACAATTCAGCAACATGTCAAAAAGCTCATATACCATGATCAAGGTGGGTTTTATTCCAGGAATGCAACAATTCTTCAATATATGCAAATCAATCAATGTGACACACCATATTAACAAATTGAAAGATAAAAACCATGTAATAATCTCAATAGATGCATAAAAAGCCTTTGATAAAATTTAGCATTCATTTATGATTAAAACTCTTCAAAAATGGGCATAGGGGAACCTACCTCAACATAGTAAAGGCCATACATGATTAGTCTACAGCAAACCTTATTCTCAATGGTGAAAAAAACAAAGCATTCCCCCTAAGATCAGGAACAAGATAAGGATGTCCACTTTCACCACTATTACTCAACAAAGTTCTGGAAGTCATAGCTACAGCAATCAGAGAAGAAAAAGAAATAAAGGAATAAAAGGAATCCAGATTGGAAAAGAAGACGTACAGCTCTCACTGTTTGTAGATGACACGATACTGTACATAGAAAACCCTAAAGATAGTATCAAAAAATTACTAGAGTGCATCAGTGAATTTAGCAGAGTTTCAGGATAAAAAATCAATACACAGAAATCACTTGCATTTCTGTATACTAACAATGAAAAATCAGAAAGAGAAATTAAGTAATCAATTACATTCATCATTGCAACAAAAGGAATTAAATATCTAGGAGTAAACTTACCTAGGGAAACAAAAGAACTATACACAGAAAATAATAAGACAATGAAGAAAGAAATCAAAGATGACATAAACAGATGGAGAGATATTCCATGTTCCTGGGTAGGAAGAATCAATATTGTGAAAGTGACTATACCACCAAATGCAATCTACAGTTTCAATGTGATCCCTATCAAATTACCAATAGCATTTTTCACAGAACTAGAACAAAAAATTTTCACAATTCACATGGAAACACAAAAGACTCCAAATAGCCAAAGCAGTCCTGAGAAAGAAGAATGGAGCTGGAGGAATCAACCTCCCTGACTTCAGATTATACTACAAAGATACAGTTCTCAAGACCATATGATACTGCACAAAAACAAATATAAACAAATGAAAAATATATAAAGCCTAGAAATAAACCCATGCACCTCTGGGTACCTTATTTTTGACAAAGGAGGCCAGAATATACAATGGGGCAAAGATAGCCTCTTCAATAAATGGTGCTGGGAAATCTGGACAGTTACATCCCAAAGAATGAAATAGAATACGTCCTAACACCACACACAAAGATAAACTCAAAATGGATTAAAGACCCAAATGTAAGACCAGAAACTATGAAACTCTTGGAAAAGATAGGCAGAACACTTGATGACATAAATCAATGGAAGATCCTCTATGACCCACCTCCTAGAGTAACAGAAATAAAAACAAAAGTAAACAAGTGGGACCTGATTAAACTTAAAATCTTTTGCACAGCAAAGGAAACTATAAGCAAGGTGAAAAGACAACCCTTCATATGGGAGGAAATAATAGCAAATAAAACAACTGACAAAGGATTAATTTCTAAAATATACAAGCAGCTCATACAACTTAATGCCAGAAAAACAAACAACCCAAATCAAAAAGTGGGAAAAAAAAAAACCTAAACAGACATTTCTCCAAAGAAGACATACAAATGGCTGATAAATACACGAAAAGATGCTCAACATCGCTCATTATTAGAGAAATGCAAATCAAAACCACAATGAGATATCACCTCACACTGGTCAGAATGGCCATCAACAAAAAGTCTGCAAACAATAAATGCTGGAGAGGGTGTGGAGAAAAGGAAATGCTCTTGCACTATTGGTGGGAATGTAAATTGATCCAGCCACTGTGGAAGACAGTATGGAGATTCCTTTAAAAACTAGGAATAAAACCACCATATGACCCAGCAATCCCACTCATAGGCATACCCTGAGGAAACCAAAATTGAAAAAGACACAGGTATCACATTGTTCATTGTAGCACTATTTACAATAGCTAGAACATGAAAGGAGAAGGCAATGGCACCCCACTCCAGTACTCTTGCCTGGAAAATCCCATGGACGGAGGAGTCTAGTAGGCTGCAGTCCATGGGGTTTCGAAGAGTCGGACACGACTGAGCAACTTCACTTTCACTTTTCACTTTAATGCATTGGAGAAGGAAATGGCAACCCACTCCAGTGTTCTTGCCTGGAGAATCCTAGGGACAGGGGAGCCTGGTAGGAGGCCATCTATGGGGTCGCACAGAGTCGGACACGACTGAAGTGACTTAGCAGCAGCAGCAGCAGCAGAACATGAATACAACTTAGATGTCCATTGACAGATGAATGGATAAAGAAGTAGTGGTACATATAGGCAATGGAATATTAGTCTGCCATAAAAAGGAACATCTTTGAGTCAGTTCTAATCCGGTGAATAAACTTAGAACCTATTATACAGAATGAAGTAAGTTAGAAAGAGAAAGATAAATATTGTATTCTAATGCATATATATGGGATCTAGAAAAATGGTACTGAAGAATTTATTCACAGGGCAGCAGTAGAGAAAGAGACATGGAGAACAGACTTATGGACATGGGGAGCAGGGAGGAGAGGGTGAGATGTATGAAAAGAGTAACATGGAAACTTACATTACCATGTGTAAAATAGATGGCTGAAGGGAGTTTGCTATATGGTTCAGGAAACTCAAACAGGAGCTCTGTGTCAACCTGGAGGGGTGAGATGGGGAGGGAGATGGGAAGGGGTTGAGGAGGGAGGGGATATATGTATACCTATGGCTGATTCATGTTGAGGTTTGGCAAAAACCAACATTTTATAAAGCAATTATCCTTCAATAAAAATTTAATTAATTTTATAAAACAGATTGTTGAGTGGAATGATTAATTAGATCATCTATATCACCCTTTTTTGTCCACATTATGAAGTCATGACTGTGAGAAATATATACCTGATTAAAATACACTGGGATATTTTTATTCTATCATTCTTTGGCTTTTGTACAATGAAGCCACTCTGTGAGAAGAGGACAGCAGAGTGTTAGTACCGGGATCAAATGACAGGTCCACTACCTGCCAAGCTGATGAGCTTGGATAAATTGGTCAGCCTTCCTAAGCCTCAGTTTCCTCAATATTAAACAAGAAAATGAATCATTTCTAGCCTTATTTGAGGATCCATTAATTTATTATATTTGCACAGTATATTTGGCACATACTTACTGAGTGCTTACTAGTGTGTGGATGACAGAGGGATGAGAAGGTTAGATGGCATCACTGACTCAATGGACATGAATTTGAGCAAACTCTGGGAGATGGTTAAGGACAGGGAAGCCTGGCATGCTGCAATCCATGGGTCGCAAGGAATCGGACATGACTGAGCAACTAAACAAGTGCTCATTAAAATACATAGTTATTTTTCAATAATTGCAGTGTTTTATACATTGAAGTTAAACATGTTGAGGATTGAATCTACATTTTTAAATGTTAAACCATACATTTTGATGTTAAACCACTTAGAAAAATAAGTTGTTTGCAAATAAGGATCTTATTTTAGTGCTTAGTCGGCTTTCTCAGAATGAATTGAAACTTGAATGTTTGTTAAAATTCATACTTTTAACTATCCTGTAGTTGAAAACTGTGACACAATACTAAGCAGCGTACAAGCAATTTTCTAATGTTTTCATTAGAATAATGACATTCTCAGCAATTCTTTTCTTCCTTGTAGTTGTTGAACATTTTATATATAAATTATCATATATATATATGTGTATCACAAAACTTAGTGGAAAGTATTCATTGCAAAAGATAAAGCTTTAAGGAAAGCATAGTATTATTTTAAGTATAGATTTTATTTTTATATGAAATTCTGTGGGAAAAAAAAAAAAACCAGCTGAAGTAAGGATTCTTTGTCTGATTCTAGAACACCCAAAATGATGTTATATAAATCTTGTCTTGCTATACTCTGTATAGACTGACAGGGACAGAATGAAAACCAAAGCAAATATGAGGTAAAAATGATTTTTTATTACTTTAGGTATTTCTAGATGTCAGATAAAAATGAGAACATTGCTAAAAATTTTACAGAGTGACAGCTCTGCCTTATGGATAAAATTCTAAAGTTTGATGTATGAGGCAGAAAATGTGAAAAATATTATGAAGTACTACTCTGACATAATGATGGAAAGCTGCTGGAAGTGTGCTAACACCAGAGAAATATAATAGAATAAAGTTAAACTTGGAAGAATGTAATTTTTAAAAATCCTGCCTACCACAGAAACATGAATTTTGGCCTTCAAAAAATGCAAACCACTAACCTTTATTTTTTATTGACTTATAAATGTTCACCTTTATTACTTTGAGATTAATTTCTCAATGAATGCCTTTGTGTATTTATCAAGTATGAAATATAGAAAGTTCTTTAAGAATCGGTTGGTTTGCCATGCTCCATTCCACTAGATTACTGTATGATAAATTACTAATTCAGTGTTGTTATACCTGTATTCTCTCTTCATGCACTCTTCTAAGTGATAGTAGGCATTTGTTTCCTTAGTCCGCATAGTAATCATTACCCTTTATTTACATTCACATTAGTAAATTAGATGATCTATTTCAATGTGTCCTAGCCTTCATCTTTCAGGATGTGAACACCTAACTCAGATTTGGGCAACTGGCCTGACTCTCCTAAAATTTTTGCTCTTAGGCCGATTTATGTCAATATTGGTTCCTGAGAAAATCATCTTTTACTGTCTGGAAGCCTGAACCTGCCCTGAGCTTGATATAGCAATTACTCTTTTGCCTCTATAAGAAACCCCTTTCCTTCAACTAAATTTTGCCTTTGTTAAATTAGCTAAAGTGGTTTCTGAGGCTTTGTTTATTAGTTGAAGGCATGTAGTTGAAAGTGCCACGGTGTTCTTAATACCTTTAGTAAGATAAACCTCCTAGTTCTATAAATAATGCTGTCATGGAATTTTATTTTGAAGGAAATTCTGGTTCACTGATTTATTTCCCCCCATGTATTTCTGATGTTGAGAACACTCCTTATGAATTAGTAAATTAAGTCAAATATTATTTATTATCACATGCATGTAGATAAAAGTTCCTACATTAATTCTACCATAGGGAATCTTTTTTTTGTAAATGCTAACCACGTAATATAATGTATTTATATTTTGCAACCCCATGGACTGTAGCCTACCAGGCTCCTCTGTCCATGGGATTTTCTGGGCAATAGTACTGGAGTGGGTTGCCATTTCCTTCTCCAGGGGATCTTCCTGGCCCAGGGATTGAACCCAGGTCTCCCGCATTGTAGACAAACGCTTTACCGTCTGAGCCACCAGGGAAGTCTAATGTATTTATATAAGATTTATATTTTTCAGATTGCAGACCAGAATGTGAATTACTTTATTTTATTGTCATGAATGTTTTTCATGAAGTTTTGTTATATATAATATATATTATATTATATATTTGTACAACATATATTTATAACATATGTGATATTAATATATGTGTGTGTGTGTGTATATATTCATATGTCTATAGTATTCAGCAACTGATTCAAAGAAAGAGACTTCATTTCCTTAAGAATGCCACTATTCTGAACAATTTAATGGAAATGTTAGAAAATTACATTTATGTTGCTTAGCTTTAGAAAATCTCAAATTTTATGTAATTTACCAGGTGTACACTTTATTTGGATTTAATGTATTATAGGCACCAATGAGAATCATAGCCATACAAATAATTATGTTAGGGTTTATTTCTCACTAGACATATCTATATAAATATTAACATTGAACTAAACATAAAAGGTTAATTGAATATAATTTTTATTCATTTAATTTATTTGCATTAAGACATTTTTGAGTCATAAATGAGATAATCCATGAAAAGCTCAACAGAAAACTGAAGACATCATAAATTCTCGATTAATATTAGTTGTAATACTGACAATGTAATATGATGATGATGATAATGGTGTTTCACATCAACTTGACAATGATCTTGTCTAAACATTACTTTTTTTATCATTAATATTCTTGTAATCTGGTTAGGATAGTATATATTTCTCACCAATACTTGCTATAATCAAACTTCTGTGTTTTTCTTATATTGATGAGTGTGAAATTGTATCTTATTGCTGCTTTAATTTGTATTTTCCTGAATTGTGCAACTGAACCCTGTAAATTACTTAACTACACACCTTGCCTATTTTTTATTTAAAAATATTTATTGATATAGTTGACATGTAATTTTATTAGTTTTAGGTATACAACATAATGATTTGATATATGTACATATTGTGAAAGAGTACGACAATAAGTTCAGTCAACATCCATCACCACACTAGAGTTACATAGCATTTCTTCCTTATTCATTCATCAGTCAGTAGATACATAAGCTGTTTCCATGTCTTAGCTATTGTAAGCAATGTTGCAATAAATATGGTGAAATATACAAATGTATAATATGTACACAAACACACCTATATTTGTATATTTCTATTTTATATGTGTGTGTGTGCATATATATATATATAGATAGAGAGAGAGAGAGAGAGAGAGAATGAATAATTTTGTTTCCTTTGGGTAAATACTCAGAAGTGAAATAGATGGATCACAAGTTATTTCTAATTTTATATTTCCATCAACAATGCACAAGGGTTCTCTTTACTCCATATCCTCACCAACGCTTGTTATTTTCCATCTTTTTGAAGATAGCTATTCTAACAGTTGTGAGGTGATATTTCATTGTGGTTCTGATTTACATTTACATGATGACTAGTGATGTGGAGTACCTTTTCAATGTACCTGTTCATCAGTTCTGTGCCTTTTTTTTTTTTTGGAAAAATGTCTGTATAGATCTTCTGCCTATTGTATCTCTTTTTCTGTTGTATCCATTCTTTTCCTTTATTGGTCAATTTACAGCCCTTAAACAGTGGCAGTATAGCTGTTTTCCAAATTAAGTGTTGCCATTCCACACTTTAAAAATTTTTTATTGGAGTATAGTTTATTTATGATGTCATATAGTTTATTTATGAGGTGTAAGGGGCTTCTCTGGTGGCCCAGAGAGTAAAGAGTCTGCCTGCAATGCCGGAGACCCAGGTTCGATCCTTGGGTCTGGAAAGTCCCCTGGAGAAGAAAATGGCAACCTACTCCAGGAGTTTTGCTTGGAAAATCCCATGGATGGGGGACCCTGAGGGGCTACAGTCCATGGGGTTGCAAAGAATTGGACACGATTGAAAGACTAACACATTTTCAGCTGTAAAGCAAAGTGAGATCAGTTCTACATATGCATATATCCATTCTTTTTTTTTTTTAAGATCTTTTTTTTCACCATGTATGCCATTAGTTCCCTGTGCTATACAGCAGGTTCTTAGTAATTACCTATTTTATATATAGTAGTGCATATATGTCAACCACAAACTCCCAATTTATCACTTTTTTTAATCCCCTGGTAACCCTGAGTTTGTTTTCTATATCTGTGATTCTGCTTTGAAAATAAGTTCATTTGAAAATAACTCCATTATTTTTAGATTCCACATATAGGTGATATTACGTGATCCTTGTCATTCTGTGTCTGACTTGCCTATTTCTCATACTTCCAGTATAAGAATCTCTAAGTTCATCCATGTTGCTGCAAATGGAATTATTTTGGTTTTTCTTTTTTTTTAATATGACTGAGTAGTATTCCAGTGTATTTATGTAGCACATCCTCTTTATCTATTCTTCTGTCGATGGACAGTTAGGTTGCTTCCATGTCCTGGATCTTGTAAATACTGCTACAGTGAATATTAGGATGCATGAATCTTTTTGAATTATGGTTTTTCTCCAGGTAAATGTCGAGGAGTCAGATTGCTGGATTATATGAAAACTCTATTTTTAGGCTTTTTAAGGAATCTCCATACTGTTCTCCATAGTGGCTGCACCAGTTTACATTCCTACCAACAGTGTAGGAGGGTTCCCTTTTCTCCACACTCACTCCAGCATTTATTATCTGTAAATTTTTTGATGATTGCTTTACGACCAGTGTGAGGTGATATCTTATTATAGTTTTGATTTGTACTATCTTTTGATTTGTATTTAATTTTTATCTAATAATTAGTGATGTGGAGCATCTTTTCATGTGCTTTTTGGCCATCTATATGTCTTCTTTGGAGAACTGTCTAAGTCTTCTGCCCATTTTTTGATTGGATTGTTTGCTTTTCTGATGCTGAACTGCATAAGCTATTTGTATATTTTGGAGATAAATCCCTTCTTGATTTCTACATATGCAAATATTTCATCCCATTTTTGAGGATTGTGTTTTTGTGTTTTGTGTGATTTCCTTTGCTGAACAAGAGCTTTAAAGTTTAATTGGATCCCATTTGTTTATTTTTTAAATTTTATTTGTATTATTCTATAAGGTGGATTGAAAAAGATCTTGCTGCAATTTTTGTCAAAGAATGTTCTGCTTATGTTTTCCTCTAAGACTTTTACAGTATCCAGGCTTACATTTAGGTCTTTAATCCATTTTGAGTTTTTTGGTGTGTGTGTATGGTGTTAAGAGAGCACTCTAGTGTCATTCTTTTTCATGTAGCTATCCAGTTTTCCCAGCACCTCTTATTGAAGAGACTTATTTTCTCCATTGTATAGTCTCTCCTCCATTGTCATTGATTGCATGAACATAGGTGTGTGAGTTTACCTCTGGATTTTATAGCCTCTTCTATTGATCTATATTTCTGCTTGTGTGTGTGTGCCAGTACCATACTATTTGATTACTGTAGCTTTCCTGAACTCAAGAACCTGATTCCTCCAGCTGCATTTTTCTGTTTCAAGATTGCTTTGGTTATTTGAGATCTTTTGTGTTTTCATCAAATAGTAAAATTTTTGCTCTAGTTCTGTGAAAAATGCCATTAATAATTAGCAATTGCATTGAACCTGTAGACTGCTTTGGGAACTACAGTTGTTTTGCAAAATTGATTTTTTGGATCTAAAAGCTTGGTGTATGACACAAACATCTGTTTGGGTCATCTTTGATTTCTTTTTTCAGTCTCTTATAGTTTTTAGAATACAAATCTTTTGTCTCCCTGTGCTGTGCTATGCTTAGTCACTCAGTCGTGTCTGACTTTTTGTGACTCCATGTAGGCTGTCCGACTCTTCTGTCCATGGGGATTCTCCAGGCAAGAATATTGGAGTGGGTTGCCATACTCTCCTCCAGGGGATCTTCCCAACCTAGGAATTGAACTGGGCTCTCCTGCATTGCAGGTGGATTCTTGTCTCGATAGTTAGGTTTATTCCTAGATATTTTATTATTTTCAATGTGATGGTAAATGGGATTTTCCCCTTAATTTCTCTTTCTGATGTTTCATTGTTAGTGTATGGGAATGCAAGAGATTTCTTTTGTTTGTTTTAATTTTGTATCCTGTGACTTTACTGATTCATTGGTGAGATATACTAATTTTCTGGTAACATCTTTAGAATTTTCTATGTATAATATTGAAAGGTTGTTGCTAAACCATAAAAGATGCCAGGATTCTTGGCCTCCAGAGGAGAAGAATTCAATCCGGGACCAGAGACGAGGCTTAATCACTCAGAGCCTTTGTGTAATGAAATTTTACTAAAGTATTAAAAAAAATAGAGAAAGCTTCTGACATAGACATCAGAAGGGGGCAGAAAGAGTGCCCCCCTGCTAGTCTTTAGCTGGATATTATATAGCTACTGCTGCTACTGCTAAGTCACTTCAGTCGTGTCCGACTCTGTGTGACCCCATAGACAGAAGCCCACCAGGCTCCCCTGTCCCTGGGATTCTCCAGGCAAGAACACTGGAGTGGGTTGCCATTTCCTTCTCCAATGCATGAAAGGGAAAAGTGAAAGTGAAGGCGTTCAGTCATGTTGGACTCTTTGTGACCCCATGGACTGCAGCATACCAGGCTCCTCCATCCATGGGATTTCCCAGGCAAGAGTACTGGAGGGGGGTGCCACTGCCTTCTCCATATATAGCTACTGCTGCTGCTGCTAAGTCGCATCAGTCGTGTCCGACTCTGTGCGACCCCACAGACGGAAGCCCACCAGGCTCCTCTGTCTCTGGGATTCTCCAGGCAAGAATACTGGAGTGGGTTGCCAAAGAAGAGAAATGTCTCAGAAATCTTGAAGAAAGACAGATTACCATACAAATAGTTTCATTAACATAGATTAGGAGAACAGTGTATGAGTATAACATACTGGTTTGTCAAGTCAGTTCTGAGCCTAAACCTGGGCCTCTAGGTGGAAGCAACTTGAAGATAGAGTCTAGGGTAAGTGCATAGTACATTAACATAGCTTAAGACAAACATTTCCATACGAAAAATGCATTGGTTAGCTCAAGGTGTGAGAAAAGTTACGTTCAGGTGGAACCAGGAGTCATTATGGCAACACTGAAGTTTAAGAGAAACCTCTTTTTAAATTTGTGTAGAGAAGGGGAAAAAATTTAACACTAATTTGTTTCCTCCTGCCACTCAAGAGAGAGAGAAAAAATGTCTGACATTTGCAGCCTATTTCCTCCGTTTGGAGACCCCTGGCCTTCCTGCCTGTTACCCTCTCAGTATCATGTCATCAGCAAACAGTAACAGTTTCACATCTTCTTTTCCAATTTAGATTCCATTTCTTTTCCTTCTCTGATTGCCACGGATAGGACTTAAAAAATTACATTAAATAATTATTTTATTTTTTTCTTTAAATCTTCAGTTTTTTCCTTTAACTCTTCTATCTCTTTGTTCAACTTTTTTTTCTTTTTTGGTATCTTTAAAAATATCAGCCTCCATTCTTTTACCGGATTAGAGCAGGTTCTAAATCCAGTGACTGTTTCCCTTATAAGAATACCTTGTGATGACAGGCAGAGATTAGAATTATGTATTTATAAATCAGGGAAAATCAAGAATTGTTGACAACCAACAGACGCTAGGAAGAGGCAAGGAAAGTTTATTTCCTAGAGCCTTCTGATGAAGCATGGTGCTGTCAGTGCCTTGCTCCAGAACAATGAAAGAATACATTTCTATACTACTAAACCAGTCGGTTTACTTTAATCTGTTACAGTAGCTGTGGGAAAGTAATACAAGTATAGAGATGATTTTGTCAGATCTTATCAACCATCCTGCTTTCTAGAGTATATAAAATGATGTATTAAATCACTGCATCCGAAAAGTTTGTCCCTGTCCATAGATACTTTGACTTCAAAAAAATATAGCTTCAATTCAAATCCTTGTTTCTATGAAGATTTTAATGAAACAACAGAAAATATAAGTCAAAATATTGCTAATATATTGTCCAGATAAACTTTTTTTTTAACTTCTCTGCATATTTGACAGACAGTGAAAGCATAAATTTTGGCAAATTCCATTCCATTCATAAATTTCATATCAGTGAAAATGAAAAACATGTTACCTGCTTAATGTCTTACACATGTAAAAAAGTACTGCTAAATAGGGGTATGATTTTCTCACCTAAAGATATTAAGGCTTTCATAATGTAAGTCATAAATAAATAGGGTTTGTTGAGTAACGGTCCCCAAAGATACCTCAGTCCTAATCCCCAGAATGTGTGACTGTTACCCTATATGGTGAAGGAATTTTATAGTTGTGAATGTTAATCCTGCAATGGTGAGATTATTCTGGATTACCCACATAGACCATTAAATGGAATCCCACATGTCCTCCTTAGTTAGATATGTTTCTACAAGAAGGCTTTTACTCTCATGAGCCATAAAAAAGATGCTAAAATGTTGGCCTGTTGTGTGTAAATGTTGATCTAGAAATACTTGCATGTGGAGGAAAAATAAAATTTCATTCTTTAATTTGGAACTGCATTGAGGATGAGAATAGAGATTGCAAGATTATAATAAAATAGAGAGTTACATACTGTTTCCTTAAAATGTTTGAGAACTTTTGAGGCCATAAGAGGTCTAGAAAAGAATGAATTAACAGCATCTAAATTGACCAGTATTACATGTAGGTTTTGACAAAAATTCAAACTCTGGGAAAAATCAATTTTTTGGAATAGCACTGTTTCAGAATATTTTGATATCATCAGAAAAGAACCAAGTTAAACAGAACTTTTTCATTTTCTTTACTGTAATTAATTTGTATAGAATGCAAGTTAAATTTTACAGGATCAATGGCCTCTGTGCTTTAAAATCATTTTCCCTAAGAAAGAAAGGTTTAAGTTTTTAAATAATATCTAGTATGCTTCCAAATTTTTAAAAATGATGCAATTTCAGACTTAATATATGTAATAAGTTTATAGGTGCAAAGGGCCTGATTGACAAATAGCTGATGATCTACCAAAATAAGTCTGTGGATACCAAGTTGGCATTTTGGTAGTTGTTATTGTTGTAGTCAATGAAACAGAGGCAGATTTTTTTTTTTTTTTTCTGAAATTCCTTCCTTTCTCTGATCCAGTGAATGTTAGCAATTTGATCTCTGGTTCCTCTGCCTTTTCTAAACCCAACTTGAATGTCTGGAAGTTCTTGGTTCACATAATGCTGAAGCTTAGCCTGGCAAATTTTGAGCATAACCTTACTAGCATGGGAGATGAGTACAGCTCTCTGGTGGTTTGAACATTTTTTACTACTGCCCTGCTTGGGAATTGGGAATTTGCTGACATAGCAAGTGTAACATTTTAAAAGCATCATCTCAGGATTTTAAGGAGCTCTACTGAAAGTCCATCACCTCCACTAGCTTTATTGGCAGCAGTGCTTCCTAAGCCCCACTTGACTTCACAATTCAAAGTGTCTGGCTCTGAGTGAGAGACTACACCATCATGGTTATCTGAGTCATTAAGATCTGTTTTGTACAGTTCTTCTGTGTATTCTTTCCATCTCTTCTTGATCTTTTCTGCTTCTATTGGGTCTTTACTGTTTCTGTCCTTTAATGTGCCCATCTTTGGATGATATGATCCTTTGATATTCCCAATTTTCTTGAAGAGATCTCTTGTCTTACCCTTTCTGCTGTTTGCCTCTATTTCTTTGTATCTTTCTTTGAAGAAGGCCTTCTTGTCTTGCTATTCTCTGGAACTCTGCATTTAGTTGGGTGTCCCTTTCACTTTCTCCCTTGTTTTTCCCTTCTCTTCTTTCCTCAGCCATTTGTAAAGTCTCCTCAGACAACCACTTTGCCTTCTTGCATTTCTTTTGTTGAGGGGACGGTTTTGTTTGTTGTCTCCTGTACGATATTACAGACCTCTGTCCATAGCTCTTCAGGCACTCTGCTTACTAGGTCTAATCCCTTGAATCTATTTGTCACCTCCACTGTATATTCCTGGGGTATTTGATTTAAGTTGTACCTGGCTGACCTAGTGGTTTTCCCCGCTTTCTTTAGTTTAAGCCTGAATTTTGCCATTAGGAGCTGATAATCTGAGCCACAGTTAGCTGCAGGTCTTGTTTTTTGATAACTATAGCTTCTCCATCTTCAGCTACAAAAAATGTAATCAATCTGATTTTGATATTGACCATTTGGTGATGTTCATGTATAAAGTCATTTCTTGTGTTGTTGAAAAATGGTGTTTGCTATGACCAGTGTGCTCTTTTGACAGAATTCTGTTAGCCTTTGCCCTGGTTCATTTTGTACTCCAAGGACAAACTTGCCTGTTTCTCCAGGTATCTCTTGACTTCCTACTTTTTCAATCCAGTCCTCTCTGATGAATAGGACATCTTTTTTGGTGTTAGTTCTAGGAGGTATTCTAGGTCTTGATAGAACTGATCAACTTCAGCTTCTTTCAGCATTGGTGGTTGGGGCACAGACTTGGAATAATGTGATGTTGAAAGGTTTGCCTTGGAAACAAACTGAGATCATTCTGTCCTAACTTTCCAGGTTTGTATGCAATACTGTTCTTTAAAGATAGGGATTTTACTTTCATCACCAGACACATCCACAACTGAGCTTCACTTCCACTTTGGCCTAGCAGCTTCATTCTTTCTGGAGCTATTAATAGTTGTCCTCCGCTCTTCCCCAGTAACATATTGGACACCTTTCAACCTGGGGGACTCATCTTTTGGTGTCATATCTTTTTGCCTTTTTATACATTTCACCAGGTTCTCACAGCTAGTATACCAGAGTGGTTTGCCATTCCCTCCCCCACTGGATCATGTTTTGTCAATTCTATGCAATATGACCCGTCCGTCTTGGATGGCCCTCATTGCATGGCTCATAGCATCACTGAGTTTGGTAAGCCCCTTCACGACAAGGCAGTGATCCATGAAGGGGATTTTGGGAATACTAACTTTTAATCTAAAAATCAGCTGTCACTAATAAGTTAAATTCCCAAGTATTTCATGTTCAAGTGTGTGTTTTGAGATTATTTACATTGATATTATCATGTAGATTGACATCAGGACTTGGTGGAATGTGAGCTTGATAAGCACAGAGCTGTAAGTCAGTCAGTCAATTTCACATTGGACTATCCTCAATTTGCCACTCCTGTAAGTTTCTTTACAGAGAAAATGAAATAGACATTTACTTGCTGAAAGTCCTTCACACCTCTATACAATTTTGACAGTGCTATTTGCTACCTAAGAAAAAGGATGTACTGAAAGATACAGGCAATTCAGAGACGTATTATTTTGAGAATAAACTAAGTAAAATTATCTGTTATACTATAATAGAGGAGATAAACATATTGTGGCTGGCATAACACAAAGTGGCTACTACGTTGCCCACCTCATACTATTTTGACCCCTTAATTGTGGATGGGGCTTGTGACTTGCTTTTATTTTTTATTATGAGTTTCCTTTTTTTAAGAGCACTTAAAAGTTCACAGAAAATTTTGACAGAAAAGTAGAGATTTCCCTATACCCCTGCCCCCATACATTCATAGCTTCCCCTGTTATCAGTATCCTCCACCATCATACATTTGTTAAAATTGACGAGCCTACATTGATACACCATTATCTCCCAAAGCCTGTAGTTTACATTTTGTTTCACTCTTGGTGTTGTACATTCTATGGATTTGAAGCTATAAAATGACACGTGTGCATCATTATGATATATTTCAGGTGTTTTCACGGTCATAAAAAGCCTGTGTACTCCACCTCTTCATCCCTCTCCTCTACCTCCAGTTTCTAGCAATCAGTGATCTCTTGATTGTCTCTATAGTTTTATTTTTTCAGAATGTCATAATTGGAATCATACAGTACGTAGGGTTTTCAGATTGGCTTCTTTCAGTCATTAATACGCACTTAAATTCCCTCTGTCTTTTCATGGCTTAATAGTTCACTCCTTTTTAGTGCTGAATAATATTCCATTGTCTGTGTATGTTGTTCTGCAGGCTCTCAGTCATGTCTGACTCTTTGTGACCCCATGGACAGCAGCATGCCAGGCTTCCCTGTCCTTCTCCATCTCCTGGAACTTGCTCAAATTCATGTCCATTGAGTCGGTGATGCCATCTGACCATACCATCCTCTGTCATCCCCTTCTCCTCCTGCCTTCAATATTTCCTGGTATTAGGGTCTTTTCTAATAAGTCTTCACTTCATATCATGTAGCCAAAGTACTGGAGCTTCATCATCAGTCCTTCCAATGAATATTCAGGACTGATTTCCTTTAGATTTGACTGGTTTGATCTCCTTACAGTCCAAGGGACTCTCAAGAGTCTTCTCCAACACAACAGTTCAAAAGCATCAATACTTCAGTGCTCAGCCTTTTTTATGGTCCAACTCTCACATCCACACATGACTACTGGAAAAACCATACCTTTGACTAGACAGACCTTTCTTGGCCAAGTAATGTCTCTGCTTTTTAGTGTGCTGTCTAGATTCGTCATAGCTTTTCTTCCAAGGAGCAAGCGTCTTTTAATTTCATGGCTGCAGTCACCATCTGCAGTGATTTTGGACGGCAAGAAAATAAAGTCTGTCACTGTTTCCGTTGTTTCCCCATCTATTTGCCATGAAGTGATGAGACTGGATGCCATGACCTTAGGTTTTTGAATGTTGAGTTTAAAGCCAGCTTTCCTCCTCCTGCTTCACCTTCATCAAGAGGATTTTTAGTTCCTCTTTGCTTTCTTCTGTAAAAGTGCGATCATCTCTATATCTGAGGTTATTGATATTCCTCCTGGCAATCTTGATTCCAGTTTGTGCTTCATCAAGCTCGGCATTTCACATGATATATTCTGCATATAATTTAAATAAACAATGTGACAGTATACAGCCTTGATGTAGTCATTTCTCAATTTTGGACCGGTCTGTTTTTCCCTGTCCTGTTCTAACTGTTGCTTCTTGACCTGCATACAGGTTTCTCAGGAGAAGGTAAGGTGGCCTGGTATTCCCATCTCATTAAGAATTTTCCATAGTTTGGGATCCACATAGTCAAAGGTTTTAGCAGAGTCAATGAGGCAGAAGCAGATGTTTTTCTGGAATTCTCTAGCTTTTTGTTTTTTCTATGTTGTAACAAATATTAGCTATTTGATCTCTGGTTCTGCCTTTCTAAATTCAGCTTGAATATCTGGAAGTTCGTGATTCATGTACTATTGAAGCCTAGCTTGGACAATTTTAAGCATTACTTTCTTTGCTAGCATCTGAAATGAGTGCAATTGTGCAGTGATTTGAATATTCTCTGATACTGCCTTCCTTTGGGATTGGAGTGAAAACTGACCTTTTCCAGTCCTCTGGCCACTGCTGAGGTTTTCAAATTTGGTGGCATGTTGAGTGCAGCACTTTAGCAGCAGCATCTTTAAGGATTTTAAATAACCTACTGAATTGCATCACCTTTAGTAGCTTTGTTCTTAACAATGCTTCCTAAGGCCCACTTGACTTCACACTCCAAGATGTCTGGCTCTAGGTAAGTGATCACACCATCTGGTTATCTGGGTCATTAAGAGCTTTTTGTATGATTTTTCTGTGTATTCTTGCCACCTCTTATTAATATCTTCTGCTTCTGTTAGGTCCATTCCATTTCTGTCCTTTATCGTGCCCATCTTTGTATGAAACGTTCCCTTGGTATCTCTAATTTTCTTGAAGGGATCTCTAGTCTTTCCTGTTCTGTTTTTCTCTATTTTTTGCATTTTTTACTTAATAAGGCTTTCTTATCTCTCCTTGATATTCTTTGAAACTCTGCATTCAGATGTGCATATCTTTCCTTTTCTCCTTTTCCTTTTGCTCTTCTTCTTTGCTCAACTAGTTGTAAGGCCTCTTCAGACAATCATTTTGCATTTATTTTTCTTGGGAATGATTTTGATTACCACCCCCTATTGAGTGTTATAAACCTCTGTCCATAGTTCTTCAGGCACTCTATTAGATCTAATCCCTCGAATCTATTTGTTACTTCCACTCTATAATTGTAAGGGATTTTATTTATGTCATATCTGAATGGTATAGTGGGTTTCCATACTTTCTGCAATTTAAGTCTGAATTGGCAATAAGGAGTTCAGGATGTGAGCCACAG
Source organism: Bos indicus (assembly GCF_029378745.1). Taxonomy (NCBI): domain Eukaryota; kingdom Metazoa; phylum Chordata; class Mammalia; order Artiodactyla; family Bovidae; genus Bos; species Bos indicus. Next base: position 20,008,414 of record NC_091776.1, on the reverse strand, counting down.
TCATCTCCCAGTCTTGTTTTTGCTGCCTGTATAGAGCTTCTCCATCTTCAGCTGCAAAGACTATAATCAATCTGATTTTGGTATTGACCATCTGGTGATGTCATGTGTAGAGTCATCTCTTTTGTTACAGGAAGAGCACGTTTGCTATGACCAGTATGTTCTCTTGACAAAATTCTGTTAGCCTTTGCTCTGCCTAATTTTGTGCTCCAAGGCCAAATTTGCCTGTTACTCCAAATAGGTATCTCTTGAATTCCTACATTTGCATTCCAGTTCCTTATTGTTGGAGATAGATCTCCGGGACTTGGAAACGGTGAACCTGAACGAACAACACTTGGACAGTCTCTGCAAGGACTGACAAGTTTATTTCTGCAGTCAAGCCTTTTCATAGGAGCAAGGAACAAAGAGCTTAGAGCATACAGCCAGAAGATCACATACAAGGCTAGGATAAATCAGTAAAACATACTTCAAGGAACAGCACATTCTTAATGACCCATGTGTTTATCCATGACCCATTTTCTCAAGCAATGTCTTTAATGTTTAATTGTTAAATCTAGGCACCGAGCATAGCCAAAAGCAGGAAATGTTCTTCAGCAATCAGTACACAAATGCCTGGGTACTTCTGGCCCTTCACCATTTTCCCACAGACTTTCTCCTTCAAGGCTATTTAGCACTGTGCCTCCCAACACCTATGATGAAAAGGACATCTTTTTTTGGTGTTGGTTTTAGAAAGTCATGTAAGTCTTCATAGAACCATTAAACTTTAGCTTCTTTGGCATTAGTGGTTGGGACATAGACTTGGATTACTGTGATAATGAATGGTTTGCCTTGGAAACGAACAGAGATCATTCTGTCATTTTTGAGATTGCATCCAAGTACTGCATTTCAGACTCTTTTGTTGACTATGAGGAGTATTCCACTTCTTCTAAGGGATTCTTGCCCACAGTATTAGATATAATGGTTATCTGACATAAATTAACCCATTCTGATCCATTTTAGTTTTCTGATTCCTAAAATGTCAGTGTTCACTCTTGCCATGGTGACCTCTTCCAAGAGTATCTGTGTATAATACAGTTTACTAATCTAGTCACCTATTGAAGGAAATCTTGGTTGCATTTTGACAAGTATGAATAAAGCTGCTATAAACACCAGTGTGCGGATTTTTGTGTCAACAGGAGTTCTGCACTTAGTGTAGACAGCAAGGGTTGCAATTGCTGAATCTTTTGGTAGTATGAGGGGTTTAGTTTTGTAACAAACTGCCAAACTCTTCCAAAATTGCTACACCATTTTCCATTTCCACCAGCAATGAATGAGAGTTCCTGTGTCTCCACATTCTCATCAACATTGGTAGTGTCATTTTGGCAGATGTTGGCCATTCTAATAGATGGATAGTAGTATACTTTTATTTTACATTGTATTTCTTTGATATGATTGGGAGCATCTTTTCATATTATTTTCCATCTGTGTATCTTCTTTCTTGAGATGCCTATAAAAGTCTTTGGCCCATTTTTTTGATAGGATTATTTGATTTCTTACTGCTAAGTTTTGAGTTTTTTGAATATTTCCTATATGGAGGATAGGTTTTTGGGTTTTTTGTTTTGTTTTGTTTTGTTTTGGTCACACCATATAGCATGCAAGATCTTAGTTCCCAGACCAGGAATTGAACCCATGCCTCCTGCATTGGAAGTGTAGAGTCTTAACCTCTTGACTGCCAGGGAAGTCACTGTATGTTTTCAATAAATACCCTTTATAAGGTATATTTTTTGCAAATATTTTATCCCAGTCTCTATTTCTATTATTTTGGCATGTCTTTCACAGAGCAGAAGTTTTTAACTTTAATGAAGTGCAGTTCATCCTTTATTTCATGAATTGTGCCTTTGGCATTTAGTATAAAAAGTAATTACCATTCCAAAGGCCATTAAGGTTCATTTGTTTTCTCTTGGTAGTTTCATAGTTTTGCAATTTAGATTTATGTCTATGATTCATTTTGAGTTTTGTGAAGGGTGTAAGGCCTATTTCTAGATTTATTTATATATTTATTTTTGCATGTGACTGTCTGGTTATTCCACCACTATTTATGAAGAAATTGTAGTCCATTGTGTTACCTTTGTTCCTTAGTCAAATCCAGGATTCTTGCCTGGAGAATCCCATGGACAGAGGAGCCTGGAAGGTTACAGTCTATTGCATCACAAAAATCAGACACAACTGAGCAAAAGCACACACACACACACACACACACACACACATCAGTTGACCATATCTATGTGGGCTAATTTCTGGGCTCTCTAGTCTCTTCCACTAACCTATTCATTCATTCATTTGCCAGTACCACACTGCCTTGATTACCGTCAATTTAAATAAGTCTTAAAGTCAGTCCTTCATATTGTTGTTCTCCATCAATATTGCATTGACTATTACAGACTCTTTACCTCTCCATATAAACTTTAAAAATGGCTAGTAAATTTCCACAAAATAACTACCTATTATTTCAATTGGGATTATATTGATCTACAGATCATATTAGGAAGGACTGATAATATTGAATCTTCCTACCCATGAACATAGAATTTCTTTCCATTTATTCAGTTTTTCTTTTTATTCATCAAAGTTTTGTAGCTTTTTTCATACATATCTTATACAAATGGAGAAGGCAATGGCAACCCACTCTAGAACTCTTGCCTGAAAATCCCACTACGGAGGAGCCTGGTAGGCTGCAGTCCATGGGGTCGCTAAGAGTTGGACACGACTGAGCAACTTCACTTTCACTTTTCACTTTCATGCATTGGAGAAGGAAATGGCAACCCACTCCAATGATCTTGCCTGAAGAATCCCAGGGATGGGGGAACCTGGTGGGCTGCCATCTATGGGGTCACACAGAGTCAGACATGACTGAAGTGACTTAGCAGCAGCAGCAGCATCTTATACATATGTTGTTTGATTTATACCTAAGAATTTGATTTGGGGTCATCCATTGTGTTTTACGTTTTCAGTCCCATGTGTTCCTTGCTAAATATAAGGAAATGATAGACTTTTGTATATTAATCTTGTAATTAATGCAGCCACCTTGCTTGAATCATGCATTTGTTTCAGGAAGTTTTTTGTTTAATGTTTTTCGATTTTTTACATAAGTGGTCACTTCATCTACAACCAATGACAGTTTCAATTCCGGCTTCCCAATCTATGCAGACTTTATTTCTTTTTATCAACTTTATTATTCATATTGACTTCTAGCATAAGGTTTATAAGTAGTAATACCTGAGGACATCCTTAAATTGTACCTGGCGTAGTAGGGGAGCATCAGGTTTCCCACCAGTATGTATGTAATTAGCTGTAGATTTTTTGTGTGTAAATTCTATATGAAGTTGAGATAATTTCCTTCTATTCATAGTTTACTGAAAGTTTTTATAAAGAATGAGTGTTGGATTTTGTTGAATATTTCTTGTATCTACTGATATGATCATGTGATCTTGATTTTTTTCTTTTTTAGCCTATTTATGTGATGGACTTTTTAAATTGATTTTCAAATCTTGAAACTGCTTTCCATAACTAAGTTAAATCTTACTTGATCATAGTGGATAATTCTGTTTATATGTTATTAGATTTGATTTGCTAATTGAATATTCTAAGGGTTCTCTCATTTGACATGAACAGTGTACCTTATCCAGAATAATCAACTACATCCTGAAATTCATGTAATTAATCAGAATTTGTGAGTCATTCTTAGTTTGGTCTACCAATTGAGAATCAACATTACATCATCAACAGTATACACACACACACACACACACACACACACGTGTATATACTTCCAGATTAATCAAGTAGAAGTGTCTTATCTCTAGGCTGTGGCTATAGGCAGCAGCATTTAAATATCCCTATGTAAATGCAAACAAATAGAGGAAAACAATAGAATGGGAAAGACTAGAGATCTCTTCAAGAAAATTAGAGATACCAAGGGAACATTTCATGCAAAGATGGGCTCAATAAAGGACAGAAATGGTATGGACCTAACAGAAGCAGAAGATATTAAGAAGAGATGGCAAGAATACACAGGAGAATTGTACAAAAAAGAGCTTCATGACCCAGATAATCACGATGGTGTGATCACTGACCTAGAGCCAGACATCCTGGACTGTGAAGTCAAGTGGGCCTTAGGAAGCATCACTATGAACAAAGCTAGTGGAGGTGATGGAATTCCAGTTGAGCTATTTCAAATCCTGAAAGATGACACTGTGAAAGTGCTTCAGTCAATATGCCAGCAAATCTGGAAAACTCAGCAGTGGCCACAGGACTGGAAAAGGTCAGTTTTCATTCCAATCCCAAAGATAGGCAATGCCAAAGAATGCTCAAACTACCGCACAATTGCACTCATCTCACACAGTAGTAAAGTAATGCTTAAAATTCTCCAAGCCAGGCCTCAGCAATACATGAACCATGAACTTCCAGATATTCAAGCTGGTTTTAGAAAAGGCAGATGAACCAGAGATCAAATTGCCAGCCTCCACTGGATCATTGAAAAAGCAAGAGAGTTCCAAAAAAATATCTATTTCTGCTTTATTGACTCCGCCAAAGCCTTTGACTGTGTGGACCACAATAAACTGTGGAAAATTCCAAAAGAGATGGGAACACCAGACCACCTGACCTGCCTCTTGAGAAACCTATATGCAGGTCAGGAAGCAACAGTTAGAACTGGACATGGAACAACAGACTGGCTCCAAATAGGAAAAGGAGTACGTCAAGGCTGTATATTGTCACCCTGCTTATTTAGCTTATATGCAGAGTACATCATGAGAAACGCTGAGCTAGATGAAGCCCAAGCTGGAATCAAGATTGCTGGGAGAAATATCAATAATCAGATATGCAGATGACACCACCCTTATGAGGGTGGAAATAAAAGATATGCAGATGACACCACCCTTATGAGGGTGGAAGAGGAACTAAAAAGCCTCTTGATGAAAGTGAAATTGGAGAGTGAAAAAGTTGGCTTAAAGCTCAACATTCAAAAAATTAAGATCATGGCATCCGGTCCTATCACTTCATGGCAGATAGATAGGGAAACAGTGAAAACAGTGTCAGACTTTATTTTTCTGGGCCCCAAAATCACTGCAGATGGTGACTGCAGCCATGAAATTAAAAGACGCTTACTCCTTGGAAGGAAAATTATGACCAACCTAGACAGCATATTCAAAAGCAGAGACATTACTTTGCCAACAAAGGTCTGTCTAGTCAAGGTATGGTTTTTCCAGTGGTCATGTATGGATGTGAGAGTTGGACTGTGAAGAAAGCTGAGCGCTGAAGAATTGGTGCTTTTGAACTGTGGTGTTGGAGAAGACTCTTGAGAGTCCCTTGGACTGCAAGAAGATCCAACCAGTCCATCCTAAAGGAGATCAGTCCTGGTTGTTCATTGGAAGGACTGATGTTGAAGCTGAAACTCCAGTACTTTGGCCACCTCCTGCAAAGAGCTGACTCATTGGAAAAGACCCTGATGCTGGGAGGGATTGGGGGCAGGAGGAGAAGGGGATGACAGAGGATGAGATGGTTGGGTGGCATCATCGACTTGATGGACATGGGTTTGGGTGGACTGGGAGTTGGTGATGGACACGGAGGCCTGGCATGCTGTGGTTTGTGGATACGACTGAGCAACTGAACTGAACTGATGTAAATACATCATTATAAGTTCAAAATATATATTAGAATTTGTCTCACATATTGCACATTGGTTCTGCCTCTACTACCAGCCCCCATTTTCTTCTTTTCTTAAAAATATTTCAAGTAGTTATTGAAAAGAAACTGTTAGTCAAATTTAACATTTAAATTTTGTTTAGTGGGTTTAGTTATAACAGTACTTTGTTTACTAGTATCCAGTAATCCTAGTAAAATTTCTTCATCCTTGTTAGTCCATTAAGGCAAATGGACTTTGGTCCCCTGCTTGGGTTGTAGTAAGAGATCCTAGTCATCTAGCCAGTCAACTTATAACATCTCTTTAATTCATACCATTTCACTGGCACCATTTGGAAGAGACTCTGGATTCCTCCTTTGTGTTATTATCACGAAAATTAATCAAGGCTATAGCAAATTGAGTAAATTCATTGTGGTCTTTGTGCAATATTAGGGGTTGAGAGTAGCTATACTACCTATTTTTTATGGTAATCCATTAAATTTTTAATAATTGTTCCATCTATCTCCTTTTTATGTCATTTTTAATTATCTGAACATTCTAGCTGGTTTAATTGTCACAAGAGTAATATTTTATCCATTTAATTTGTATTATTTTCTTCTTAAATTGTAACTATTTTCCCATTATTCAGCCCCATTCTGTGGAAACTCAGCAAGGATGTACTCTACAACATCTGTCACATCTCTCTGCCTTATGTGACTTTAATCTTTAAAAAAAAAATTATTGGAGTATAGTTGATGTACAATGAGCACACACACCACAGAATTTCAGGTGTACAGGAAAGTGAATTAGTATCAAAAGAATATTGACTCTTTTTTAGTTTCCTTTCCCACTGAGTAGAGTTGCCAGTGCTATAGAGTAGGTCACAGTTATCTGTTTTATCTATAGCAGTGTGCACATGTCAATCCGAGTTTTCCAATTTATCCCTCCTCCCCCATAACCATACATTTGACTGATGCACCCGCAACTCTGTTTTGTAAATAAATTCACTTGTAACCTTTATTTTTGATTCCATGTATAAGCAATACCGTATGATATTTGCTTTTATCTCTCTGACTCACTTCACTGAGTATGACAATCTTCAGGTCCAGCCATGTTGTTGCAAATGGCTTTGTTTTGTTCTTTTTTTTGGCTGAGTAATATTTCACTGTTAAAGCATGTATTCTTTATCCATTCCTCTGTCAGTAGATGTTTAGGTTGCTTCTGTGTCTAGGCTATTGTAAATAGTGCTGCAGTGCATTTGGGGTGCATGTATCCTTTTGAGTCAGAATTTTCTCCAGATATAGGCCCAGGAATGGAATTCCAGGATCATATGGTACTTCTGTTTTCAGTTTTATAAGGAATCTCCATACCATTCTCCATAGAAGCAATATTGAAACATACTCACTAAAGACCTTTTAAAAAGTGTTCCACATTCAAAAAAAAATGCACACAAACTGATGCTCAAAATCACTAATTATTAGAAAAATGCAAATCAAAACTATAATGAAGTATTACCTCATACCAGTCAGAATGGCCATCATAAAAAAATATACAAACAATAAATGCTGGAGAGAGTGTGTAGAAATGGAAACCCTCCTCTTGGATGAGGGTCACACGTCATTAGGGCTTCCCTGGTGGTTCAGACAGTAAAGAATCTGCCTGCAGTGCAGGAGACCTAGGTTTGATCCCTGGGTTGGGAAGTCCCTTTAAGTAGGAAATGGCAACCCACTCTAGTATTCTTGCTTGGAGAATTCCATGGGCAGAGGAGCCTTCTGGGTTACAATCCATGGAGCTGCAAACTGTCAGACATGACTGAGCAACAAACAACACACATGTCATTAAAAAATATGCCTACCTCTCTTTGGTGTCACGTGTATCCACCAAACAACAGATTCACGAGCAGTAAATTGTAGTCCTTGGCAGCCTTTAGATTTTTATCAGTTATTTTTGTTTCCTCCAAAGCAACCAAAAGCAAAGGAAGTACCATATAAATTTCTAAAGATCCATTTAGCTTCCTCTCTGTTGTGGATCTACCACCTGCAATTCCCACACTGGTAAGTGTTCTTTGCTTTCAGTTGTCACAGTAACTGAGTGAGGGCCTCTAAATGGAGGTTGTCAGGAAACCATCCTGGCTTTGCAGATTCTCCATTCTGCCATTTGTCATCCTTCTTTTTCCTAAACCAAGCCTTAGCAATTACTTGCATTATAGAGTCAAGTGTATTACAATTAACCTGCTTATAGTGCCAACTGTAGCAATTAAACAGTCAGATAATTGAAACAACCTATATAGGATAAACTCATTTACAGTCTTAATAAAGGATATGATTCAGGAAGAGAATGGAAGTGCAAGAAATCATCTTTAAGATGATTTCTAAAATCAGAAAGCTTCTAAGCACAGCCTCTAGAATTTTTCACAGAATATGCTTCATTTTCAAATTATATTCCTAAGTCTTACGTTCCTAGTTTCATTGGAGTCAAAGTACAGGTTGACTCAGGGGTCTCCTATATTCCACTGGTAAAGTACCTAAAACCAGGCTGTATAATCAGTTAAACAAGGTGTAAGCCATTAATTAATACATTTTTGATAAACAATGGAGACAAGAGTATAGCATTTCCAGGGAAATTGTGAACTTTAAACAGGACATTAAAAGTACTAGTACCAGCATAATTTATTTTTATGTTGGCCAAGTATTAGAACCAAATGTTCAAGCATATCAGATTTAAGCATGGAACTACCCCAGACCAGCTTTAAAGCAAACCTATTTTAGAATACCTTTTCCTCATTTGCCAAAATGCTTATTTATTTTAAAAGAATGTTAAATGTTGTCTGATGCTTTTTTCTGCATATATTGAAATAATTATATAGTCTTCCTCCTTTATTTAGTGGTACAGTGTCAAATTGACTTTTTTTTAAATTAATAGACCTTATTTCTTAAAAGCAGTAATAAGTTTATAGAAAAGTGAACAGAAAGTACAGAGAGTTTCTATATGCTCCTTATTCTGTTACCCACAGTTTCCCCTTTTATTGACATCCTGCACTGGTAAGCTGCATTTGTTACAAGTGGTGATCCAAAACTGATCTATTATAATTAATGGATCCATGGCTTAAATTAGGGCTTATTCTTTGTGTTGTACAGTTTTATGGGTTTTGCCAAATGCATAACATCCTGTGTTCCCCTTTATGGCATCATATTGAATAGTTTCACTGCCTTAATAAACTATTTATTGTTTAGTTGCCAAGTTGTGTCTGACTCTTCGCAGCCCCATGAACTGCAGTGTGCTAAGCTTTCTTATCCTTCACTATCTCCAAGAATTTGCTCAAACATATGGCCATTGAGTCAGTAATGCTATCCAACCACCTCTTCCTCTGTCACCACCTTGTTCTCCTGCCCTCAGTCTTTCCCAGCATCAGGGTCTTTTCCAGTGAGTTGACTCTTCACATCAGGTGGCCAAAGTATTGGAGCTTCAGCATCAGCATCAGTCCTTCTGATGAAAATCTCTTAAGCTTTACCTATTCATCCATCTGGCCTCTACTCCACCCCCACCCCAAACCATGGAAAACCTGGTCTTTTTACTGTCTTCATAGATTTACATTTTCCAGAATGCCATGTAGCTGGAATCATACAACATGAAGGCTTCAGACTGGATTCTTCCACTAAGCAATATGCATTAAAGGTTCCTCCATGTCTCTTCATGGCTTGAAAGCTCATCTCTTTTTATAACTGAATAACAGTCATTCTATGAGCATGCTGCAGTTCATTTATCTATTCACCTACTGAAGAACTCTTGGATACTTGGTTGCTTCTAAGGTTGGATATTATGAGTAAAGCTGCTATAAACCACTGTATGTAGGACATAAATTTTTGACTTATTTGGATAGGATTACAATTTATGGATCACATGGTAAAACTATATTTGCTTGTAAGAAACTGCTAAATTGTCTTCCAAAGTGATTGTGCCATTTTGCATTCCTGTCAGCAACATATGAGAGTTCCTGTTGCCCTACATCCTCCTTTACTGTTGTCAGTGTTCTGGATTTCAGCCATCCCAGTGCAAGCGAAAGTGTTAGCCGCTCAGTGGTGTCCAACTCTTTGCAACCCCATGGACTATAAACCGCCAGGCTCTCCTGTTCACGGGATTTTCCAGGCAAAAATACTGGAGTGGGTAGACACTCCCTTCTCCAGGGGATCTTTCCAACCCAGGGATTGAACCCAAGTCTCTTGCACTGCAGGCACATTCTTTACTGTCTGAGCCACTGGGGTAATAGTATCTCATTGATGTTTTAATTTGCCTTTTCCTCATGGCATAAATGTGGAGCATCTTTTCACATGTTTGTATCTGGATGTCTTCCTTGTTGAGCCATCAGTTAGTTGTTGGCCTGTTTATTAATCAGATTGTTTGTTTATTTATTATTGATTTTTAAGAGTTCTTTGTATCTTCTGAATACAAGATTGATTTTTTTTTTTAATGTTAAACTTGCATTTCTGGAATAAACTCCACTGGGTCAAAATATATTATTCTTTTTATATATTGTTGGATTTTGTAATACTTTATTAAGCACTTTCTATCGATATTCATGAAGTTATTAGTATGAAGTTTTTTTTTGTGATAGCTTTGCCTGGTTTGTGACCAGAGGAATCTCAACCAAATGAAATGTGCTGGGAAGTACATATTACTCATCTATTTCTAGAACATATTCACTGTAGCTTAATCTTAATTCTTAAATATCTGATACAATGGAGCAATTTAATACTGGAGTTTTCTTTGTGGGTAGATTTCAATTATTATTTCAATGTCTTTAATAGGTATATGAGAATTAAGATTTACTATTTCTTCTTTTGTCAGTTTTGGGTAGTTTTTGTCTTTCAGGAATTTATCCTCTTAATTTAAGTTATCAATATTATTGGTGTAAAGTTGTTCCAATATTACCTTTTACCTTTAGTCTCTGTAGGATCTTTAGTGGGGCCCACTGTTTCATTCTTGACACTGATAATTGTGTTCTCTTTCTTTTTTCCTTATTCAGTCTAGGAGACCATAAATCTTGTTGATGTTTTCTAACAAATAACTTTGGTTTTTTAAAAGATTTCTCTATTCATCTGTTTTCTATTTTATTAATTTCTAATCTTGTCTTTATTTTCCATCACTGTACTTATTTAATTTTCTAACTTTTTAAGGAGAAGGACTAATTAATTTTAGACTCCTCTTTTTCAATAGAAGTATTTTAAATTGTATATTTCTCTTTAAGTGCTTCAAATTTTGACTTTTTAATTATCACCTAGTTCAAAATATTTTCTGACTTACATTATTATTTTTTCTTTTTACCTGTGAGACAGTTAAGTGTCATTTACCTGAAGTCCAAATATTTGGGTTTTTTTCTGGCATTCTGCAGTTACTGGATGCAGTGTAGTTTAGATTTAAATTTGACTAAAGTAGTTAATGGTGTCAATCAGATGTTCTGTGTCCTTACTCATTATTTTTATCAAGCTCCTGAGAGAAGTATATCAATAACTTCTCCATAATTGAGTGAAGTATATTATGGTCTCTAACCATTATTGTGGATTTGTTAATTTCTCCCATAAGTACTCTCAATCTTGCTTCATTTATTTTAAAGCTCTGTTACTAGGTAATATACATTTATAATTCAGAAAAGTATGCTTACTATAGTATGATTTTGGAAAAAAATCACCAAACATTCCAGACATATTTATCAATTTACCTATTATTTATCTACTTATATAAATATACAATACATACTTGCATGGAAAATATGTGTATGAAATAATGCACAAAGTATCTGAAGGAAGAGAAGAAGAAGGAAGATGGAAAGTAAAACATACAGTTTAGGAGAAATTTTTAATTGAAATTTTACCATATTTGCAATGTAATGGTGGCTCAGATGTTAAAAATCTGCCTACAGTGCACAAGAGTCAGGCTTCATCTGTGGGTCAGGAAGATCCCCTAGAGAAGGAAATGGCTACCTGCTCAATTATTCTTGCCTCGGAAATCTCCTGGACAGAGGAACCTGGCAGGCCTCAGTTCATGGGGTCACAGAGTCAGACACAACTGAGCAACTAACAATGAGAGAATAGGCTATAATGTTATTGTTTAGAATTCAAATTGCTGTTAAGTATTTTCAAAATTACTTTCAGTTGATAAATATATTTCCTTACTCTCATAAATATACAGACCTGCCCATGCAATGTGTATGCATGTGCGCACGCACACACACACACACACACACACACTGTAGCAAGAAGGAAAGATTGAATGTTATTTATTTGTTTACCTGAAGAGATATAGTTTCAAATTCTGAAGGATTAGTGTTTGCATTTTGGTTTGTTTCTGTTGTTGCATATTTTAATTACTGTAATGGAAAGATAATACAACACTTTTTTAAAATTAAGTAATCAAAAAACTCATTTAACAATACTTATTGGGTATAAGGTGATCTTCTGAATGATTTGTATGTCTTATGAAAATAATTTCAGGAATAAAGAAATGCAATTAGGCTAATTGTACACTTTTTCCCTGTCTTGTACATTTTATTATGTCAAAAGAATAGAAGAAGTCACCATATTTTTCTTAAATGTAATTGCTTCTTAATCATAAAGCTGAATCAATGTCATATACATAAAAAACAATTGATCTCTCCAAACCAGCTAAAATTACCACGCTAAATATTAAAAAAAAAAATATGGCTTAGGGCTTTTCTGGTGGCTCAGATGGTAAAGAATCTGCCTGCAGTGCAGGAGACTGGTGTTCGATCCTTGGGTCAGGAAGATCCCCTGGAGAAGGGAATGGCTACCTACTCCATTATTCTTGCCTGGAGAATTCTGTGGACAGAGGAGCCTGGCTGGCAGGTGGACTACAGTCCATGGAGTTGCAAAGAGTCAGACAAGACTGAGTGACTATCTTTTCATAAGAGACTCAGTACTTCAGCTAAATAAGTAACTCATAATTTGAAGATAGCATTTTATTGGGGGAAAATAGTATAAATTCTCTTGCTATGTGTAATTTTGCTTAGTAATTGTGAGTTTCTTCTAATATATATGTTCATGAATTTATTATTCATATTAAAATCTCAAATACACTTAAGTAAGCAAAGGCTAGAAAAAATATTTCTATGTCAAAATATACATGAAACGATTTAAATATTATTCATACCACTGCACTGCATTCATTTCACATTAGAAATCACCTTCACTCTAAAGTTAAAATTAGTTTAAATGTATTTTGAATTAATATCAATGCTCAAAGCAAAATTACCACATCTGAAGGACAGTATCACAACTACTGAAATAGTAAAAATTTATATATTTGGTAGTCATCATTTTTGTAAAGTACTAATGTAAGCTAGCACATAATCTTTATTTTGTTTAATGCAAGTGTGTTAATATTTGGATTCATTTATGAATTCACCTAAATAGAATTAATTAAGTATATGTTGAACATCTACAATATACAAAGACTAGGCTAAATACTACAAAATATAGAGATGAGCAATTGTAATAAATAACAAATATAATGATAAACACAATGACATTAGATACTCAACCTGCTATAGATTGTTGGAGGAAGGGGAAAATCACATGAAGTTTGATGGGTCAAGACATTTTTCAGTGTTAAAGAAATGATGGAGGGAGATAAGACCAGATAAGAATAAATAAGAGAGCAAGAAGATGCCTACTCTGCCAGGATATTACTTAATTATTATTCAGGACAAATGTGAATTGTTGGTACTTTACACTTCATTTGAGAAATGAAGCTTAAGAATTGAAGTAATTCCATGATTTGATTCATTAGATGGAATGTTTGGAAACTAAAAGGGGATCCCACAAGTATTCCTCTTTCAAAATCCAGGACAATTTACAACCTACCTAGCTTTCTGTGTTCTCCTGTTTCTTCTGAAACAGACCCCAGATATGCTATTTTTGAGACCATCTAGGGAAGGGCTTCCCTGGTAGCTCAGAGGTTAAAAGCATCTGCCTGCAATGTGGGAGACCTGGGTTCAATCCCTGAGTTGGGAAGATCCCCTGGAGAAGGAAATGGCAACCCACTATAGTATTCTTGCCTGGAGAATCCCATGGATGGAGGAGCCTGGTGGGCTACAGTCCACAGGGTTGCAAAGAGTCGGGCATGACTGAGCGACTTCATTATAGGGAGTAGAACAATTTTATATTTATAAACATTCTTATTCCCATGGAGCAGAGATACACAACCTCTTCTACAGACTGCACATGAAAGAGTTTTACAGATGATATATAATTACAATATATATATATATATGTATGTGTATGTGTATATATATATGTGTGTGTGTGTATCTCTTAGAAGATAGCTCTGATAGGCAGCATCTAAGATGGATGGCAGTGATTCCCATCCCTTGACATTCATGCCCAGGTGTAAACCTCTCCACTTCATGTGGGCTGAATTTACCAGCTCCTTTCTTACAAAGAGATTTGGTAAAAGTAAAAAAGTGATGCTGTGTCAATTCGGAGATCAAGTAATAAGACTGTAACTTCAGTTACCCAAGGAAGACCAGATGCCACATCTTGAAGCATCCCTGCATGATGCATATCCTTTCATGGAACAAGGTACTGAGATCTGCTAAAACCCAGTGAGTGAGTTTATAATTGGATCCCTCTCCGAAGCTAGCCTTCAGATGAGACTGCAGCCCGAGTTAAGAGCTAAACCAAAACCTCAAGAAAGATCAAATTCAGAGGTCACCAGATCCAGACCCACCAAGTCTGTGAATAATAAAAATTATTTTTAAATAGCTAAATTTTGAAATATTTTGGTACATAGAAATAATACAGAGGCATAAAAATTCACTAGACTCAACTCTTTCATGTCTTAATGACACAGCAGTCTTCCCTTCAATCCAAGTGTCCCAGATTGTCACACAGCATCTAAACCCTCTGAACTCAAGTAACATTTGAAGGCACTATTCGGTTACCCACATTAGTAACCACTGGAAATAAATTTGCAATAAATAAAAATATATGAGAAAAAGTATCTTGGAATTAAGAACATAATTTGAGAAAATGCTTTGTTTTTATGCATACTATGTGAAAAGACATAGATAATTTAGTTTTTGGCAACCCCAAAGATATCATAAAATAATCAGAACACTTTAAAGTTTTTTCCTTATTATCATTCATGTTCTTATATATTTAATTACATAATAGATGTTAAGATACTTAGTAGGTTATTGATTATGGATATGAACACAATTTAAAACAGAATTTGAATTTTGTACAGTGGTGTTATTTTATATTGAATATAAGATAATGTCATGTATGGATGATCCATAAGGGAGTAAGCTTTGGAAAAGAACAGAATTGTTAAATATGTTAATGTACTCACCCATTATTTTATATCAAGTTCATTTAATATTTTAGTTATTTTATGTCCTGAGTATTATTTTTCAAGGCATTACATCAAGGTCTAAAAGCATGTTTTGGCTTCCATTTGTAGATAACAAAGTCACTTTGTCCATCTTTTTCCTGAATCCACAAGGACAAGAAATGAGAAACAGAAAATAATAAAATTGATAAAATTAAGACAAAGCACACAGAACAAAAAAAAATAAAAGCATGGAGTAAGGTTGCCAACAGCAGAAATGATTGGACCAATCATCTGAGCAATAAAGAGAAATGAGAGAAAATTGTCCCTGTGTATATAGATCAGAGTGAGAGGAGCACAGAGAATGACAAATTCCGTTACTTTCTTAGAGGTCATTTCAAGGTGCCCTTGATTGGAATTGCAATGTTTGGATAAAGAAAGAGTCCTGTCTGACTCTTTGTGACACTTTGGACTGTAGCCCACCAGGCTCCTCTGTCCATGGGATTCTCCTGGCAGGAATACTGAAGTAGGTTGCCATGCCCTCCTCCAGGCAACCTTCCCAGCTATCACTAGCACCACCTGCAAAGCCCAAATGACCAAGGAGATATCCTTAAACCACATGTATCACAAAGGTGAGTTAAGGAAAGAGGCTGGAAAGGACACACCCAGATATATAGTCCTTGAAAGAAGAGTCCCTTTAGGATGCAGGATAAAGCAGCTCTGGGGAACATGAAGCT
The DNA here is from genome assembly GCF_029378745.1 of Bos indicus. NCBI lineage: Eukaryota > Metazoa > Chordata > Mammalia > Artiodactyla > Bovidae > Bos > Bos indicus. The sequence continues at coordinate 19,992,676 of NC_091776.1, read as the reverse complement.
CTGTAGTTTTCAATCTTATCTGCTAAAAAGAAGAAAATGCCATGTTATAATACAATAAATCTGTGTAGGAAGATTGAGAAGCAAAGGGGTTACATGTTACCTCAGGGACAGAGAATTTTAGAAACTACAGGAAAAAAAAATATACAGGTTGGGCTATTACATCTTATGGGCCCTTTCCCTCAAAATCTCTTCTTAAAAAAACCTGGATGATGGAGAGCAGTCTCTATTTAAGGATGAATGAATTCTCAAAGGGACTAAGCAAAGACAATACTACTTTGGTGTTCCCAGGTGCTGCAGACTTGTAGTTAAGACCATTCAGTGCTCAATGTCTACAGTGTTCTCAGGGCTATATGAGAAATCATGACTCAAATATTTTCTACTCTACATGTGCCAATATTTCAGTAACTTAGAACAGGGATGCTGGCTCAGTATGTGTGAGTTCAAATCCTTGGTCCACCAGTAGTAGCTATGTGAACTTGAGCCAGTCACTTATATTCTCAGTTTCCTCATCTCTAAACTGCAGATAATACTCCTCTTTTGTAAAAAAGTTATTTCTAGAATTAGTTAATACTTATAAAAGACAGAACAAACTCAGGTATATAGTGGATGTGTGTGTGCTGTTGCTTCAGTCATGTCCAACTCTTTGCGACACTATGAACTGTAGCACACCAGGCTCCTCTGCCCATGGGATTCTCCAGGCAAGAATACTGGAGTGGGTTGACATGCCCTCCTTCAGGGGATCTTCCCAACCCAGGGATTGAACCCATGTCTCCTGTAAGGTCTCCTGCATTGGCAGGCGGGTTCTTCACCACTAGCACCACCTGGGAACCCTATATAGTGGATAGTATACACATGTTAATTAATTAAGGAAAATTAATTTTAATAATTTTCTACAAACAAAGCTAGTGGAGGTGATGGAATTCCAGTTGAGCTATTTCAAATCCTAAAAGAGGATGCTGTCAAAGTGCAGCACTCAATACGCCAGCAAATTTGGAAAACTCAGTAGTGGCCACAGGATGGAAAAAAGGTCAGTTTTCATTCCAATGCCAAAGAATGCTCAAATGACCGCACACTTGCACTCATCTCACACGCTAGTAAAGTAATGCTTAAAATTCTCCAAGCCAATCTTCAACAGTATGTGAACAATGAACTTTCAGATGTCCAAGCTGGTTTTAGAAAAGGCAGAAGAACCAGAGATCAAATTGCCAACATCTGCTGGATCATCATAAAAGCACGACAGTTCCCAAAAAACATCTATTTCTGCTTTATTGAATATGCCAAAGCCTTTGACTGTGTGGATCACAATAAACTGTGGAAAATTCTGAAAGAGATGGGAATACCAGACCACCTGATCTGCCTCTTGAGAAATCTGTATGTAGGTCAAAAAGCATCAGTTAGAACTGGACATCGAACAACAGACTGGTTCTAAATAGGAAAAGGAGAACATCAAGACTGTATATTGTCACCATGCTTATTTAACTTATATGCAGAGTACATCATGAGAAACAATGGGCTGGAAGAAGCACAAGCTGGAATCAAGATTGCTGGGAGAAATATCAATAACTTCAGATATGCAGATGACACCACGCTTATGGCAGAAAGTGAAGAAGAACTAAAAAGCCTCTTGATGAAAGTGAAAGAGGAGAGAGACAAAGTTGGCTTAAAGCTCCACATTCAGAAAAGTAAGATCGTGGCATCTGGTTCCATCACTTCATGGGAAATAGATGGGGAAATAGTGGAAACAGTGGCAGACTTTAGTTTTTTGGGGGGCTCCAAAAATCACTGCAGATGGTGACTGTAGCCATGAAATTAAAACATGATTGCTCCTTGGAAGAAAAGTTATGACCAACATAGACAGCATATTGAAAGCAGAGACATTACTTTGCCAACAAAGGCCCATCTAGTCAAGGCTATATTTTTCCAGTAGTCATGTATGGATGTGAGAGTTGGACTATAAAGAAGGCTGAGTGCCAAAGAATTGATGCTTTTGAACTGTGGTGTTGGAGAAGACTCTTGAGAGTCCCTTGGACTGCAAGGAGATCCAACCAGTCCATCCTAAAGGAAATCAGTCCTGACTGTTCATTGGAAGGACTGATGTTGAAGCTGAAACTCCAATACTTTGGCCTCCTGATGGGAAGAGCTGACTCATTGGGAAAGACCCTGATACTGGGAAGATTGAAGGGGAGAAAAGAAGGGGATGACAGATGATGAGATGGTTGGATGGCATCCCCAACTCAACGGACATGAGTTTAAGTAAAGTCTGGAAGTTGGTGATGGACAGGGAGTCCTGACGTGCTGAAGACCATGGGGTCGCAGAGTCGGACTGTCTGAGTGACTGAACTGAACTGAATATTAATAAAGCAAGGGCTCTCCAAAAATAACACCAGAAGCTTCTATTTACCTACTGCTGCTGCTGTTGATGCTAAGTTGCTTCAGTTGTGTCCAACTCTGTGCGACCCCATAGACAGCAGCCCACCAGGCTCCCCCATCCCTGGGATTCTCCAGGCAAGAACACTGGAGTGGGTTACTTACCTACTAGCCAGTAATAATTTTATTGAAACTGTTTAAGTATATAGAACTAAATAATATATTTGTGGTAGGATACAAAGAAATAGGTACATGTTTATGTACTTATATATACTGAATGCATAGAATACACTTTTCAAGCACGCAAGAAGTTTTATTTTAATATATGTTTCACCAGGATTCTTAGAAATCATTATTAAAGAGACACTTTTTTTGATCAAAGTATAATAACATTAGAAATTGAAACATTAGCAAAAACAGAACTTGAGCACAGACCAAGAACATACCAGCTAGAAATTTAAAACCAAATCTTAACTTTTAGCTATTAAAATAAAAACTAAAATTGCAGAATATAAAGGCAATAACACCATCAGATCTTTTGTGGTATCTGGTAAAATGTTCAGGTGAAAAATTAGTACTATTATGTACCTAGCTTACAAGAAAAAGGAAAAAGATGGAAGCAAAGGGAAACATTGAGTTTACAAAATAATTAAAAGAACAACAAAACATAACAAAGGAATGGAGAGGAAATTAATTTTAAAAAATCAAAGCTAGCAAAAATTTATAAAACAGAAATCAGAAAAAAAATGAAAGTTTAAGCACATATAAAAGTGAATGACAATATAAAATATATTTTATATTATATAAATATAAGAGAATATAAAAGGCTTATTTTTGACTACTTGCTTTAGCTCCATATCAGTTAATTAAAAAACTTGGATTAGAAAAACTGTCCAAGTGAGATGGACATCTAAAGGAACAGTTCTAAAGAACTGCTTGAGAAAATTAAGAAGTACCCTTCAAAAACCTTATGTCCAGATATTTTACAGGTACCTTTTTCATTAGGAAAGAAACAGCTCTAATTATATTTAAAGAAAAGAAGAGGGGCAAAAGAGAGGTGTGGGATTAAGTGATACAAACTACTATGTTTAAAATAGATAAGTAATAAGGATATATTGTATAGCACAGGGGATTGTAGTCATTATTTTCTGATTAGTTTTAATGAATTATAATCTGTAAAAATACTGAATCACTATGTTGTAGACTTAAAATTAATATAATACTGTAAGTCAATTATACTTCAATAAATAACTAAATTCATAAATTCTCTAGATCATAGAGAAAAGTAAAAATTTATAAAAATGATTTTTAGAGATAGGAAAATCACAAAGCTTAAAAACAGTAAAGAATAAATTGAAAAAATTACTGATGAACATTACTTATAAATATAAGTCCAGTAATGCTAAATTAATAATATATTAATACATAAATATTAAAAAAATGTAAAGGTTCTTCAGTATTGGGACATTTTTAGCTTTATTGATTCAAAAGAAAAAAGATAGGGAGGTGCTTTTGTACACTAATTAATGAAAACACTCTTATAGACACCACCTAAAATAAGGGAAAGATTTGGGAAAAATAGTTTGTGATGTTTTTAAGGAACAATTGGGTAGCATATAAGAAATTGCATTATTTCACTTTAATATCATCATTCTGCTTTCTCCAAAAACAAAATTATTTTGAATATTCTTGATAGTACTAGGTGATCCAATTACACATGCAGTATATAAATAAGAATATTTTTGCCAGATGGTGTTACTGTATTTGTGCAAAATTCTGAAGACTCAAACAGTATGGTTGGAAACTACAAGAAACTGTATTAAAGTGGTTAGCTACACAACTATAAAGTCCATAATTTGTGTACATTAACAGAGAAAATCAAATGAGAAAAAAGATTTCATTTGCAACATATCCTGAAAGAAAAGAGAAAGAGAGAGGTATGAAGGGAGGAAAGAGGGGAGAGAAAAGATGATAGATAATATATGGTGGCAGTGTACTTAGAAACTGCAGATATACAAAGAAAACTTGAAATATTTGTGTAAGACATGAAATAAGACTTGAGTAAGTGGAATCAGGCTTCCCTGGTGGCTCAGAGGGTTAAGCATCTGCCTGCAATGCGAGAGACCTGGGTTCAATCCCTGGGTTGGGAAGATTCCCTGGAGAAGGAAATGGCAACCCACTCTGGTATTGTTGCCTGGAGAACCCCATGGATGGAGGAGCCTGGTAGGCTACAGTCCACGAGGTCACAAAGAATCAGACACGACTGAGTGACTTCACTCACTCACTCAAGTGGAATCATAAACAGTGTTTTTTATTAGAACTACTTCATATTTAAGTAGGTCATTTTCCCCTCAATTAATCTGAAATGCATGTATCAAATTGTTTCTGGGACTCAACAGTTCTCATGTTAAAATTCTTAACAAAAAATATTTTTGAAAAGGCCAGGATAGTCTAAAGAGAAAATGAGTAGAAGGTAAGTAGTCTCATTAGGTAACGGAAAGATACTTAAAGCTTTAACAATTAAAACAGCTTCATATTGGCCCCCAAATAGGCAGACATTAATGGTGCCAATTAGCAAATTAAGAAGTAAACATGAACAAGTATTGGAAGATAACATATGATAAACTGCCATTCACAATTAGTGAATAAAATGCAGATGCTCTGTAAATGTCAGATACATGGCTAGTCATTAGAAAGAAAGAATGCTGATTTTTAATTCCTCTTGAAACAAACATTAACTGCAAATGAACCAAATAGTTAAATATTAAAAATAGAATCTATAAAGGCACTGTAATAAAAAATATATTTTTAAAAGATTCTTAGTTGAAGAAGTCCCTTATAAGCAAAATTTTAAAAATTTAGATGAAAGTATGCCAAGTATGAAGTAAAAAGAGAAACTATATTCATCCACATAATTGTAGATCGTGATCATTGTTGTACAGTTGCTAAGTTTTGTCCAACTCCTTGAGACCCCATGGACTGTAGCGCTCTAGTCTCCTCTGTCCTGCTCTATCTCTGAGTTCACTCAAATTCATGTCCATTGTGATAGGGATAGTATACTCTTTACATTGGTATATGTTCACTGCACAAATATAACACTTGTTCTATGATTAGGTCCTTCTATTTTTTTTTTACTATTCTATGTAAAGCTGTCATGAATATTCTTAAATCTGTCTTTGGTGGACATGCACACTCATTTCTCTTGATAATCCACCTATGAAAGGAATTGCTGATAGGAAACATGTTTGGTAGATCTTACTCAACAATATTCAGTTCACTTCAGTTCAGTTGCTCAGTCGTGTCTGACTCTTTGCAACCCCATGAATCGCAGCACACCAGGCCTCCCTGTCCATCACCATCTCCCGGAGTTCACTCAAACTCATGTCCATCGAGTCAGTGATGCCATCCAGGCATCTCATCCTCTATCGTCCCCTTCTCCTCCTGCCTCCAATCCCTCCCAGCATCAGAGTCTTTTCCAATGAGTCAACTCTTCACATGAGGTGGCCAAAGTACTGGAGTTTCAGCTTTAGCATCATTCCTTCCAAAGAACACCCAGGGCTGATCTCCTCTAGAATGGACTGGTTGGATCTCCTTGCAGTCCAAGGGACTCTCAAGAGTCTTCTCCAACACCATAGCTCAAAAGCATCAATTCTTTGGTGCTCAGCTTTCTTCGCAGTCCAACTCTCGCATCCATACATGACCACTGGAAAAACCATAGCTTTCACTAGATGGACCTTTGTTGACAAAGTAATGTCTCTGATTTTCAATATGCTATCTAGGTTGGTCATAACTTTTCTTTCCAGGAGTAAGCGTCTTTTAATTTCATGGCAGCAGTCACCATCTGCAGTGATTTTGGAGCCCAAACAAATAAAGTCCAACACTGTTTCCACAATTTCCCCATCTATTTCCCATGAAGTGATGCGACCAGACGCCATGATATTCGTTTTCTGAATGTTGAGCTTTAAGCCAACTTTTTCACTCTCCTCTTTCACTTTCATCAAGAGGCTTTTGAGTTCCTCTTCACTTTCTGCCATAAGGGTGGTGTCATCTGAATATCTGAGGTTATTGATATTTCTCCCAGCAATCTTGATTCCAGCTTGTGCTTCTTCCAGCCCAGCGTTTCTCATGATGTACTCTGCATATAAGTTAAATAAGCAGGGTGACAATATACAGCCTTGACGTACTCCTTTTCCTATTTGGAACCAGCCTGTTGTTCCATGTCTATTTCTAACGGTTGCTTCCTGACCTGCATACAGATTTCTCATGAGGCAGGTCAGGTGGTCTGCTATTCCCATCTGTTTCAGAATTTTCCAGTTTATTGTGATCCACACAGTCAAAGGCTTTGGCATAGTCAATAAAGCAGAAATAGATGTTTTTCTGGAACTCTCTTGCTTTTCCATGATCCAGTGGATGTTGGCAATTTGATCTCTTGTTCCTCTGCCTTTTCTAAAACCAGCTTGAACATCTGGAAGTTCACAGTTCACATATTGCTGAAGCCTGGCTTGGAGAATTTTAAGCATTACTTTACTAGCGTGTGAGATGAGTGCACTTGTGTGGTAGTTTGAGCATTCTAAGAAAGGCAATGCCAAAGAATGCTCAAACTACCACACAATTGCACTAAACAATATAGTTGTACTAATTTACACACTCACTCAATATGAAAGAAAATTTTACCTACTTTAGAAATTGTCTAACAAATGGTATTAGCAAATCTTCTGTTTTAGCCATTGATGGGTATATACTGATACATATTTACAGTTTAATTTGAATTTCTCAGATTATTAATGATGAGCACCTTTTATAAAATTATTGTTATAATATTCATATATTCTTTTGTGAAGTATCTCTAGTGTTTTGCCCATTTGCTCTTTAGATTTTCTATTTTTTTAATATAAATTTATTTATTTTAATTGGAGGTTAATTACTTATTTGATTTGTAGGAGTTCTTTATATGATCTGAATTGCTGTTTGGTCATTCAGTCGTGTCCGACTCTTTGCAATCCCATGGACTGCAGCATGCCAGGCTTCCCTTGTCCTTCACTATCTCCCAGAGCTTTCTCAAACTCATGTCCATTGAGTTGGTGATGCCATCCAATCATCTCATCCTCTGTCGTCCCCTTCTCCTCCTGCCTTCAGTCTTTCCCAGCATCAGGGTCTTTTCCAATGAATCAGCTGTTTGCATCAGGTGGCCAAAGTATTGGAGCTTCAGCTTCAGCATCAGTCCTTCCAATGAATATTCAGGGTTGATTTCCTTTAGGATTGACTGGTTTGATGTCCTTGCCCTCCAAGGGACTCTCAGTCTGAATATAAGTCCCTTCTAAGTTATATGCAATGTAAATATCTTCCAATCTGTGACTTCCTTTTCATCCTGTTAACAGTATCTTTGATGAACAGACAAATTTAAAGATGCCTCCTTCAGTTTTCTATTGCTGCGTGACTACACATTGTATTATTTACTCACAATTCTCAGTTGAGGAGGGTATGGCAGTCCCTGGTACTTGCATTTCTTGCCTGGTAACCTGCTTCCCATAACACAAAAGCAGAATGCCTTGTCTTCCACATTCTTTTAAAGTGCATTACAGTGTCACAATTGTGCCGGTGGACCCAAACAAAGATTCTTATTATAGTTTGTATTAACAAAATGCCAAAAATGAATCAAATGTCTATTAATATAAGGCTCAGTAAAGGCATCAAAATACAGTTGTTGAATTAAATATTCAGTATGCGGCTACTAAGATAATGAAGTAGAATGAGCCAAAATATATAGTGAAAAGTAAAAATTGCTTGAGAGGAAAAATGTATATATGTGTGTGTAGGTATAATACCTGTCTTTTGTTTTAAAACTCAGTGTATTTGTGTATATTCATAGGCAAATTATGGTAAGATATACAAAATAATATTAACAATGTTTGCATAGCAAAAAGAGCCTTTTGGAATCTTATATAGAAAAGAGTTTCTCCTTTTCACCCCTTTTTGTCATAGGCATATATTAATTTTCCTTCATATATTAATAAAATATATAAATGTACCATTTCAACATGTCAACATTAGCAAGATAAATAATGCTAAATAAGTGCATATTTAGCACACAATTTACATGGCTGTCATGAAGACATTGTCATTATTGCTTTTGATTTTAAAGTTTAAAGTTCAACCTATATATTTCTAAGTACACAAAAAAAGAATAAAACTTGATGATAATAAAAGCAAGATGAGAACCCCAGTAAAATGTCAACATAATCAGGAACACCCTCAGGCAAAAATGAATTCTCTGAGAGGATTTTTTTTTTTAATGGTTTCAGAAACTTACACAGATGTCTGAAAATAGTATATGTAACAACATCACACTAGATAAATTTCAGGATGCCACAAAGCATGTGGTGCAAGTTAATAGGAGGCATCACCATACCTCCTATGGAAACGTCTGTCAGGAATGCAGTTGACCTACTCTTGTTCACTGTGCTTATTTAATCTTGACTTTCATAACCCTGATAGGAACCATCTACTCTTGCATTCCCCATGCCACACTGTTTCACTTGGGTATTTTTGAGACATTTATGATGTCTATGACTTATGAAAAATCATTAAAATGTAGCATTTTCGGGGGTTCCGATGTCAACTACCAGTTGTCTTTTCCATCTTTTTCTCCCTTGGATACAGTTGTGTTTTCCATTTTACCATTTAATTCATCTTTACTAAAATATCTGATTCTACCTTACTACAGAGTATACAAGAGAGCATTAGGCTTCATCACAGAGACGTTATCAGCACTCACACCTGAATTTCTGAGTCAGTCTCAAATGTCATTTCTGTAAATACTTTACAGCACTTGTTTTTCTCCATGTTTTTGAGAATTTTGGAATAAGTAGACATTCGTATTGATGAGATCTGTAGGCCTACTTTGTTAATATAGTACTCCAAAATATTATTTTTTTTATTTTAATCATCGGACTATTTGAGGTCAGAGAAGCAGGAGTGTGTTACTGATAATTTTTAAAAATGATAATTTTTAAAACCTAAGATGTGACTTGGTATTCAAATAAAATTGTGTTGGAAATACAGATTTGAAAGGTAACCAAAGCCCTAAGTTTAGCCTGGAGCAAAGCTTCTAGGCAAGCTAGGGAAAAAATGGCTTCCATGGGCATTTGCCTACAGGCAGTATTTTGTTACAGCGGCTATGCAAGTTGCTGAGTTACCAACTAGGCTCTAGGAGCAATTTGCAAAATGCTATGGTTTGAGTGCTTACCCTTCTTTTTCTGTACCTTCTCTCTGGAGCTGGGTCGGAAAAACAGTTATAGCCTTAAGAAAAAAAAAAAATGTTCACATTCTACTGCTTTTAGCTTTAAAAGCTCTGAGCTAGTACCTACGTGTTGCAGAAGTTTTGATTAAAAGTTAAGAAAAAAAAATCAATACTTTCTGATTCCTGTGATCCTGCTATTGCAATCACTTGCTTTATGATGAATAAAGCTATTATTGCTGCTAAGTGAACCAGAAAAATCTAGACTCAGAGCCAGACCTAAATTATGACATGAAGTCAAATGTCAAAATGAATTTTCACTTTTTTATTGCTTCATGTATTTTATTTACTGTAGTGAACATATAGACTGTGAAAACATAAATGTCATGTCTTCTCTTTGTAAAAAGAACATGTTCTAACCCCTAGTTGCCAAATTACTGGTAAAATGGGAACATTGCTGCTTTTATTTAAACAAAGAAACAGAATGTTAAGATGCTGCCTTTGTTATTAGTATAGACAACAAATTATTTTATGCTTTTATTACTCTATATTGCAAATGTGGAAAATAGATGGAAATAATAAATTACAAATAAAATAATTATGATGTAATCTCTAAATACAAAGTACAAAGGCAAATGTAGTGACAGCAGTTTCATGAAATATGTAGAGGGTCATGAGGCATTTATGGAATTAATTGCCTAGTTCTGAATTGAATAACTCTGTGTAAGCACATTACTCATACAAGTATGAAAGATGTTCCTCAAGGCATCAGTGTAAATACTTAAATCACATATCCAGTCCCTAGAATAAAGCAAATATAATAAGCATTACGTTCTTCCCAGGTGGCAATGGTGGTAAAGAACGTGTCCTCCAGTGCAGGAGACGTGAGAGATGGGGGTTTGATCCCTGTGTCAGGAAGATCCCCTGGGGGAGGAAATGACAGCCCACTTCAGTATTCTTGCCTGGAGAATCCGATGAACAGAGGAGCCTGGTGGGCTACAATCCATAAGGTCAGTAAGAGTTGGACACGCCTGAAGCAACTTGAAACATACACATGCAATAAGCACTACAGAAGTATCGTTCACCTTTGGTTCCTAGGAACATATGTCCTTTTAGCTTATTTTTATTTTAGGAAGTTTATGTCATCAGCAGGGTTTAAAGATTAAAAGAATAGAAATAATTGAAGCCATTAATATAACATCCAGTTCTCATTTCTATTAACTTTTCTATATTTCAAATGATTATTTTTGCTTCACCTATATTTATGTTAAAATGAAAGATTATCCAACTATACTAACTGTAAAAGCAAATGGAAATTACAAAATATCTTGAGGAAGAAAAAAGAGTGGTTATAAGAACCACTGTCCAGTGAAGCTTTATAAACCAGCCAACAAATCTTTGAAAATCTCTGATATCCTGAGCTATAGGTAAGTTAATACTGATGTAACCAAAAAAGAATAAATGAGAGCAGCACAAAGAATAGAGAAGTGTAAGAGTGAGAAACTGGTCACTGAATGACCATAAAAGCTGAAATTGATCGAAAACTTTGTTAGTGCTGTGCACTGTGCTTTGTACACCATTCTGAATCCCTATATCCCTGCAGTGTGGGTTTCATTATGTAATTATAAAGCCATGGCAAACTACGGTCAGTGAAACTAACAAAGCTGCCTTCGGTTTCTTCGGCTAATAGGAGGCTGCTTTGGCATCTGAAGGCAAGTTGGCCTCCAGCACAGTTCATGCCTTGCTGCTGCTGGGCTGTCCCTCAAGTTTAAGGGCGGCTTCTGTGTTTATTACAGAAGAAGAGAGATGTCTCCCAGACAGGAAGAACCTGACCTGTGAATCATTTGAAAACAAATGATTTGACGACATTTGACAACAAATGATCCATAACTGATGAATTATGTACCAGAATACTGGGAGAAGTTTCAGATAGTCACTAGGAGCACACTCAGTTGCGTATGACTCTTTGCGACCCCATATGGACTCTCGCTCGCCAGGCTCCTGTGTCCATGGAAGTTTGCAGGCAAGAATACTGGAGTGGGTTGCCATTTCCTATTCTAGGGTATCTTCCCTACCCAGGGATCAAACCCATGTCTCTTGTGTCTCCTGCATTAGCAGGTGGATTCTTTACCACTCTGCCACCTGGGAAGATTAAGGAGGTGACATTACTGTTGGAAGAATCAAAAAGAAGAAAAAGATGGAGAGATGTAGCTTGTGTTTTCCAAAAGACAAAGAAATTAAATTCTGATAATTATTAGCAGATGTTATTATATAGATCCTGGTTGTTAAGTTTCTAGAATTCAATATTTAAAATTTGTGTGCTTAGAAAATGAGACCATTAATCACCAGAAGTCTTAATTGCTTCATTTAGTACATGTCATTATGACTAATATAATTTTCTCTTTCTTCTTATGTGAAATTAACAAGGCATTTGTCAAGGTTTTTCATATAATCTAGTGGATAGGAACAAAAATGTGGGTGACACAGAAGTTTTGAGAGACATTTTTTCATAATAATTTAACCAATAATATGAATAAAGACACTAAGTATGTTTTGCAAAATTTGCAATTAACAGGAAGGAAGTGGTCATTAGTGAAAGTAATTAAAATCTAAAGGAAGCTTAACATAATAGAACAATCTGCCTAGTAAAATGAACTTAAAAGTGAGTAAATAAAAATTCTTGCATTTAGTTCAAAAAGAATGGAAGAAAATAGTAATGTGATTGGGAAATAGTCTCTGGGATATGAGAAGGCTTGATATCTGAATGTTAGCTACTAAACTGAATATCAGTTTGAATTAATACTTAACAGTATGTTGGCATAAAGTACCAATCCATATAATTAATACAATGCTATCCTAGATGACTAGAACTGTAGTTTTGTTAGATTGGCAAACTTCAGAATATTGACTTGGGGTTTGAAATGACCAAAGCTTTTCTCATTGCAGAGCCATCCAGGGATAAAAAAGATTTCCTCTGCAGGTTATATGTTCTCAACTATGGCAGATATCAAAAGGGCATATGTGTATATTATATATGAAGTTGGGGCTTCCCTGGTGGCTCAGAAAGCAAAGAATCTGCCTGCAATTGCAGGAGACCAGGATTCAATCCCTGGGTTGGGAAGATCCCCTGGAGAAGGGAATGGCAACCCACTCTAGTATTCTTGCCTGGCTAATTCCATGGACAGAGCAAGGTGGTGGGCTACAGTCCACAGGTTGCAAAAGAGTCAGATACAACAGAGCGACTAACACTTTCACTTTATATGAAGCTAAGCATTTTAGTTTTTTTCCCTATTTAAAGTGTATAATTCAGTGATTTTTGCTACAACCAAAACTGTACAACAATTTTGCATCCATCACCACAATCGATTTTAGAACACTTTTATTCCCTTTCACACATGCCCTGCCTCCCCCAGTTCTTGGCAACCACTGATTTATTTTCTGTCTCTAGATTTGTCTGTTCTGGATATAGTGTATAAATGGAATCATATGTGGTCTTTCATGACTAGATTCTTTTACTTAGGATGTGTTTTCAAGGTTTACCTGTGTTAGAGTTTGTGTCAAGACTTCATTTATTTTTATTGTTTGATAATCTGTTAACATACTTATCAGTTGATAGACATTTGGATTGTTTCTGCTTTCTGAAAGTTCTACCATTGTTGTGAATAATGCAACTACAAACATTTGTGTATGAGTTTCTGTGTGGATGTATGTTTTCAACTCTTCAAATATATACCTCGAAGTGAAATTGCTGGGTCATATGGGCTTCCCAGGTGGCACAGGGTTAAAAACTGCTGCCAAGGCAGGTGATGCAAGAGATTGGGTTCGATCCCTGGGTCCGAAAGATCCACTCCAGTATTCTTGTCTGGAAAATTCTATGGACAGTGGAGCCTGCAGGCTACAGTCCATGAGGTTGCAAACAGTCAGACATGACTGAGCATACACAAGTACATAGTAATTCTATGTTAACCTTTGGGAAGAATTGCCAGACTATTTTGCTAAGCAGCTGCACCATTTTACATTTCCACCAGCATTATATGCACATGTGTGCTCAGTTGTGTCCAGCTCTTCGTGACTCCAGGGACTGTAGCCCACCAGGCTCCTCTGTCCATGGATTTTCCAAGCAAGACTACTGGAGTGGGTTGCCATTTCCTACTCCAGGGGATTGTCCCAACCCAAGGACCAAATCCATGTCTCTTACATTGGCAAGTAGATTCTTTACTCCTGTGCCACCATAAAGGTTCCAAATTCACATCATCATCAACACTTATTATGTCTTTTTTATTATAATTATACTGAGAGCCGAAGAATTGATGCTTTTGAACTGTGATGTTGGAGAAGACTCTTGAGAGTCCCTTGGACTGCAAGGAGATCCAACCAGTCCACTCTGAAGGAGATCAGCCCTGGGATTTCTTTGGAGGGAATGATGCTAAAGCTGAAACTCCAGTACTTTGGCCACCTCATGCGAAGAGTTGACTCATTGGAAAAGACCCTGATGCTGGGAGGGATTGGGGGCAGGAGGAGAAGGGGACGACAGAGGATGAGATGGCTGAATGGCATCACTGACTCAATGGACATGAGTCTGGGTGAACTCTGGGAATTGGTGATGGACAGAGAGGCCTGGCATGCTGCGATTCATGTCACAAAGAGTCGGACATGACTGAGCAACTGAACTGAATTGAACTGATGATGTAGTATGTCCCTGTGGTTTTGATTTATATTTCTTTGGTGGCTAATATTGAACATTTTTCTTTTTTTTTTAATTTCTTTATTTTTTATTACTTTTGCTGCACTGCAGAGTTTGTGGGATCTTAGCTATCAATATTTATCATATAATGAAATAAAATTTAAAACACATATTAATTCAATTAAATTTAACAATAATTAACCTATTACAGTTAACACATGGAGAAGGCAATGGTACCCCACTCCAGTACTCTTGGCTGGAAAATCCCATGGATGGAGGAGCCTGGAAGGCTGCAGTCCATGGGGTCGCTGAGGGTTGGACATGACTGAGTGATTTCACTTTCACTTTTCACTTTCATACATTGGAGAAGGAAAGGGCAACCCACTCCACTGTTCTTGCCTGGAGAATCCCAGGGATGGGGGAGCCTGGTGAGCTGCCGTTTATGGGGTCGCACAGAGTCAGACACAACTGAAGTGACTTAGCAGCAGCATAGTTAACACACAAGTAACACTTTATGAAAAACAGCTATTTTTTTAAAACAAAACCTTAATGACAAAAGTGACACTTTTGCAAATCTGTTTATGGGTGAATCTTTCATGGAGAGGTGGGTTATGATATTCGCTTCTGTATTCAATCAATTATATCTTGGTGTTGGTTAAGGGACATAAAGGAAATCTGGCCTCACACAAATACACTGGAAAAGAGAAGTATTTTAATAGCTTTTTCAGATAATCATGTATTTTGTTTGATATTATACTAAAACTTAACAAGTAGTATTACACTAATGGTTATTTGAAAATGAAATCTAAAACTGTATTAATCAGTTTTTTCTTCTGTGTCATAGTTAATATCTTGATCTATTTTATACTTTCTTTTTAAGGAAAAGCTTTATATTTTAATACCCTTTTCTCAAATTAAAAAACATTGAGATATAATTAACATATTAATTTCCAGGTGTACAGTGTGATGTTTCAATATTTCACACTTTGAATGGCTGGATTACCAAGAATCATTTTGTAAATGCAGACATCATTTGGAAAATATTGGTTTACTGATTTATGCAGACCTTCCAAAAGGTGAAACATTTCATCAGAGAGTATTAAAAAAAAGTCACATTCATCAGTACTCATGCTAATCTCATCAGAGAAACCATTAAGTATTGGGAAGCTGTGAGTTTCATACAAGCTTTTCAAAATTCTGATTTGAGCTATCAAGCCCAAATTTTATTATTGGCAATAGCTATCAGTAGTAGCTTTCCCTGAAATAACAATTACTATATTCATTTTTTCAGAAAAATGGCTGCAAAATACCCAAATCTACATTACCTTAGTTTATATAACACTTGATTTTCAGTTTAAAAAAATTCAAGAAAAGAGTGGCCTTTTCTGTTTATAACTCAAACTATTGCCCTTCCTTAGGACAACCATCGTACTATAATAGGTAACAGAAATGTTTTATGTGTACTTCATACTAAGCCATACAGGCTAATAATAAAACAGATGTGTATTTACAAAGATTTTCAAAAATAATTTTTACTGTTTTATTTAGGAAAATCTTAAGTCAGTTAACTCTCTTATTTTTTATTCTTGAAAGCAAATGCATGGTGAGGATATTTATGATTATTATTATGCTGCTGCCTTGATTTCTACTGAAGTGAAAAGTGAAGTCGCTCAGTCGTGTCCGACTCTTTGTGATCCCATGGAATGCAGCCTGTGAGGCTCCTCCGTCCATGGGATTTTCCAGGCAAGAATACTGGAATGGGTTGCCATTTCCTTCTCCAGGAGATCTTCCCAACCCAGGGACTGAACCCGGGTCTCCCTCATTGTAGGCACATGCTTTACAGTTTAAGCCATCAGGGAAGTCTATATTCCTACTGAGTCTAGATTTCTACTGAGATGCCAGTATTTCTACCAATTTTTTGCATCATCAGTGCAAAGTCAGTATTGCAAACAAAACGCAAACAGTGTCTCATTATTATGAAAATAAGATGATCTTAAGAACCCCTGAAAATTCTCAGAGAACACTGGGATGCTACAGAACATGCTTTGAGAACCTGTGGTTGGGAGTGTGGGATAGAGCTTTCCTACCTGGGTATGAGTTACAGCTCTGACTTTATCACTGTGAGCAAATCACTTAAACTTGCTTCACCTTATTTTACTCCTTTTTAAAATGGAGATAATTATAGTGCTAATCAAAACGGTTATGTGAAAATTAGAACTGTTGTTGATATAGTACTAAATTTTTCTTAGCTCTTGGTACCATATTAATAAAGCACACTTGCTTATTAACTTAGTAGGAGTACTATGTGTTCCGTTAATTAATTGTGTTGCTCTATTATCTTTGAAATATTTAGTAATTTAAGTTTTCCACTTCTGTGAACCAGTTTTCTCCTTGAGCCAAAAAATGGCAGTTTAAATTAATCTTCTAAAGAACAATACTCCCTTGCTCTAATTTTATCTTGATCTTCAGGAGATAAATCCATTTCTTTCTCTTTACACATAGCATTTATAAATATTTTTATTACATGGCTTTTCTTTACTTTTTAATTAAAATATATTTAACACATAACAGTGTGTAAATTTAAGGAGTCCAACATGTTACTTTGATCCATGTGTATATTGTAATATGATTCCCACTGTAGCAATAATTAGTACCTATGTCACAGTTCGATTCAGTTCAGTCACTCAGTTGTGTCTGACTTTTTGCAACCCCATGGTCTGCAGCATGCCAGGCCTCCCTGTCCATCACCAAGTCCTGGAGTTTACTCAAACTTATGTCCATTGAGTCAGTTTGATGCCATCCAATTATCTCATCCCCTGTCATCCCTTCTCCTCCCACCTTCAATCTTTCCCAGCATCAGGGTCTTTCCCAATGAGTCAGCTCTTTGCATCAGGTGGCCAAAGTATTGGAGTTTCAACTTCAGCAACAGTCTTTCCAGTGAACATTCAGGACTGATTTCCTTTAGGATGGACTGGTTGGATCTCCTTGCAGTCCAGGGGACTCTCACGAGTCTTCTCCAACACCACAGTTCAAAAGCATCAATTCTGCGGCACTCAGCTTTCTTCACAGTCCAACTCTCACATCCATACGTGACTACTGGAAAAACCATAGCCTTGACTAGATGGACCTTTGTTGGCAAAGTAATGTCTCTGCTTTTTAATATGCTATCTAGGTTGGTCATAACTTTTCTTCAAAAGAGCAAGCGTCTTTTAATTTCATGGTTGCAGTCACCATCTACAGTGATTTTGGAGCCCCCTAAAATAGTCTGCCACTGTTTACACTGTTTCCCCATCTATTTGCCATGAGTGATGGAACCAGATGCCATGATCTTAGTTTTCTGAATGTTGAGTTTTAAGCCAACATTTTCACTCTCCTCTTTCACTTTCATCAAGAGGTTCTTTAGTTCTTCACTTTTTGCCGTAAGGGTGGTGTCATCTGCATATCTGAGGTTATTGATATTTCTCCTGGCAAACTTGATTCCAGTTTGTGCTTCATCCAGTCCAGCATTTCTCATGATGTACTCTGCATGTAAGTTAAATAAGCAGGGTGACAATATACACCCTCTGTTACAACACATAAATATACCTCTGTCACCACACATAGTGATTTCTTTCTAGTGGATAGAATATCTATAATTTACTCTTAGCAAGCTTGATGATTATGATACATGACCATATACACTATATACATAAATAATACATCACTATATACATAAATACATTATAATACATGCACTGATTTAGATCCAAGTTACTCTTAAACAACACTTGTCTTTTTCTTCTACTCTACTCTCCTACCTCCAGTGGCCACCATTTTACTCTCTCCTTTTACAATTTTGACTTTTTTAGATTCCACATACAAGTGATACCATAGTTTGTCTGTTTCTGTCTGACTTACGTCACTTAGCATAATGTCTTCAAGGTCAATCTATATCCTTGCAAATGGTAGGATGTCCTTCTTTATCATGGCTAAATGATGTTTCTTTGTGGAGGTCTGTGTGTGTGTGTGTGTGTGTGTACATATCCCATATTTTTAATCCATTGATGGTCACTTAGGTTGTTTCAATATTTTCACTAATTTGAATAATGTTGTAATAAATGGGAATGCATATATTTCTCTGTATTGCATTTCTGTTTCCTTCCTCATACCATATAGTAGATCTATTAACTTTTTTAATATATCCATATTGTTTTCTATAAAGACTGCACCAATTTACATTCCTATCAACAGCATTCAAAGGTTCTCTTTTTCCACATCCTTGCAACACTTGCTATTTCTTTTTGATGCTAGCCATTCTTCTAGCTGTGAGGGGATATCTCATTGTGGTTTTAATTTGCATGTCTCTTATGCATTTACATGTCTTCCTTGGAAAAATGTGTCTTCAGTATCTATACTCATTTTTAAATTGGATACTTTTAATTTTTTTTCTGCTTTTGAGTTATATGAGTTCTTGATATATATTAGATATTAACTCTTTATCCAATACATGGTTTGCAAAATATCCCTCATTTCATAGGTTGCCTTTTCATTTTGTTGTTTCTTCTGCTGTTCAGAGCTTTTAAGTTCATGTACTCCCTTTTGTTGCTCATGCATTTAGTGATGTATACAAAAAATCATTGATCAGTGTTGAATAATTTTCTATGTTCTAGGAGTACTATGGTGTCAAATCTTATGTTTAAGTCTTTGATCCATTTTAAGTTAAATTTTGTGAGTGATAAAAGGAATTAAATTTCATTGTTCTGCATGTCTTTACCCAATTTTCCCAGTGACATATGTGGAAGAGACTTTCCTTTCCCCACTGGATGTCTTGATTCTATTCTATTCCAGTAGTTTATGTGTCAGTTTTTTGCCGGTGCCATACTGTTTTAATTAATATAATTTTGTAGTATGGTTTGAAATCAGGACATAGAATACATCTGTCTTTATTCTTCTTGCTCAGAATTGCTTTGGTTATTTGGAGTCTTTTCTAGTCCCATAAAAATTTTGAATTCTTTTTTCTATGATTGGCTTTGGGTAGTATGGATATTTTATAATGTGAATTCTTTCAATCCATAGACATACAATGTCTTTCCATTTTTCTGTGTGCCATCTTTGATTTCTTTCAACAAAGTCTTGTATATTTCATTTTACAGATCTTTCACATCCTTGGTTAAATTTATTCCTGGGTACTTTACTGTTTTTGATAATATTGTAAACAAGATACTTTCTTTAAATTTTTCAAGCCATTTCATTATTAGTGTATAGAAATACAATTAATTTCTGTATGCTAATTTTACATTCTCCAACTTTAATGCATTCACTAATCAATTCCAATAAATTTTTGGTTGCGCCTTTGGAATTTTTTGAATATAAAATTGTATCATTTGCCAAAAGTCAATTTTACTTGTTCTTTTCCAATTTGGTTGCATTTTATTTCTTTGTCTTGCCTAATTGCTCTAAGCAGGCCTTGCAGTACTATATTGAATAACAGGTGTGAGAGTGTCAATCCATGTCTTGTTCCTGATCTTAGAGAAAAAGTTCAATATTTCACCACTTAGTATATGTGCTGAAGGTTATTGTATATAACCTTTGTTATGTTGAGATATGTCGCTTCTATACCTTATCTGCTGAGGAATTTTTATCATGTAAAGATGTTTTATTTGTTAAATACAGTTTCTGCATCTACTGAGATAATCATGCATTTGTTATCTTTTATTCTATTAATGTAATGTATTTTATGTATCAAATTGTATATGTTGCAACATACTTTTATCCCAAGGATAAATCCCATTTGGTCATAGTATGTAACACTTTTCATGTATTCTCAAATTTAGTTTGCTAATATTTTGTTGAAATTTTTGTCTATTTTTATCAGGAACATTGGTCTATAATTTTTATTTGATTTTAGTGTTCTTCTCTGGTTTTAATAGAATAATGCTAGATTATTCAATAGAACAAGTTTGGAAATGGTCTCTCTTTTTCAATTTTTGGAAACATTTGAGAAGCATTGGCATTAATTCTTCTTTAAATGTTTGCTAGAATTCACCAGTGACACCATCTGGCTCTGGGCTTTTCTGTTTTGACAGATTTTTTATTACTGGTTTAATATCTTTACTCATTATTTGGTCTATCCAGATTTTCTACATCTTCCTGATTTAGTCTTGGTGGGTTGTGTGTTTCTAGGAGTAGATAACATTTTTTCCCTAGGTTATATAATTTTTTGGCACACAGTTGTTCATAGTACAGGCATGGATGGTGCATGTTCAGTTGTGTCTGACTCTCTGCGACCCCATGGACTGTAGCCCGCCAAGCTCCTCTCTCTGTCCATGGAATTTTTCAGGCAAGAATACTGGAGTGATTTGCCATTTCCTCCTCTAGGGGATCTTCCTGGTTCAGGGATCAAACCCACTTCTCTTGTATCTCCTACGTTGTCAGGCAGGTTCTTTACCACTGGCACTACTTGGGAAGCTCTAGTTACATGCATACCTCATTTTATTGCCCTTTGCTCTATTGAATTTCCAGATACTACATTTTTTACAAATCAAATGTTTGTGGTGACTCTCAGTCAAACAAGTCTGTCAGTGCCATTTTTTTGCAATAGCATTGACTCACTTGTGTCACATTTTGATCATCCTCACAGTATTTCAATTTTTTTATCATTATATTTGTTATGGTAATCTGTAATCAGTGATCTTTGGATGTTAGTATTGTAAAAAGATTGAGACTTGCTGATGTTTCAAATGATGGGTTAACAATAAAGTATTTTTAGCAGTAAAGTATTTTTATGTAAGTTATACACATTTTTAGACATAATGCTATTGCTCACTTAATAAACTACAGTATAATGTAACATACCTTTTATATGTGTTAGAAAATAAGAAAATTGTGTGGCTCACTTTATTGTAATATTTGCTTTATTGGAATTTTCTGAAACTGAACCTGTAATATCTGTGAGGTATGCCTATAGTCTCCTATGACCCTATGTTTTTCTGTAGTATTAGTTGTACTTTCCTTTTTAATTTCTATTTTTGAGTGTTCTTTTTTTTTCTTTGATAGTCTAGCTAAAGTTTTCTCAATGTTGTTTATCTTTTTGAAAAACCAACTCTTAGTATCACTGATCATTTTTACTGTTTTTCTCATCTCTAGTTCATTTATTTCCATTCTGATCGTTATTATTTCCTTCCATCTGCTAACTTTGGGCTTAAATTGTTCTTTTTTAAATTCCTTGAAGTATGAAGTTAGGTTGTTTAGTTGAGATCTTTCTTATTTCCTGATGTTGTATATTTTGCCATGAAATCCCCCCTTAGAACTGCTTTTGCAACATCTCATAGGATTTGGTAATTTGTATTTCCATTTTTATTTATTTATTTATTTTGGTATGACTGTTAAGTCTCTGTAGTCTAAAGCATAGGTCAATTCCAACATTTCCTTTTTTATTTTCTTTCCAGATGATCTATCCACTATTGACTGTAGGGTATTGAAATCTACTATTATTGTATTGCTCTCTAATTCTTGTTTCAGATTTGTTACTATATGCTTAAGATACTTAGGTGCCCAAATGTTGGGTATGTATATATTTATATCTTCTAAATGTATTGAGTCCTTTTACTTTATATAAAGATCTTTGTCTTTAGTTACCATTTTCAGCTTCAAGTCTATTTTATCTGATATAAGAAGAGCTATAATAGGAAAAGGAGTATGTCAAGGCTGTATATTGTCACCCTGCTTATTTAACTTATATGCAGAGTACATCATGAGAAACACTGGGCTGGAAGAAGCACAAGCTGGAATCAAGATTGCCGGGAGAAATATCAATAACCTCAGATATGCAGATGACACCACCCTTATGGCAGAAAGTGAAGACGAATTAAAAAGCCTCTTGATGAAAGTGAAAGAGGAGAGTGAAAAAGTTGGCTTAAAGCTCAACATTCAGAAAATGAAGAGCATGGCGTCTGGTCCCATCACTTCATGGGAACGAGATGGGAAAACAGTGGAAACAGTGTCAGACTTTATTTTTGGGGGGTCCAAAATCACTGCAGATGGTGACTGCAGCCATGAAATTAAAAGATGCTTACTTCTTGGAAGAAAAGTTATGACCAACCTGGATAGCATATTGAAAAGCAGAGACATTACTTTGCCAACAAAGGTCCATCTAGTCAAGGCTATGGTTTTTCCAGTGGTCAGGTATGGATGTGAGAGTTGGACTGTGAAGAAAGCTGAGCGCCAAAGAATTGATGCTTTTGAACTGTGGTGTTGGAGAAGACTCTTGAGAGTCCCTTGGACTGCAAGGAGATCCAACCAGTCCATTCTGAAGGAGATCAGCTCTGGGATTTCTTTGGAGGGAATGATGCTGAAGCTTAAACTCCAGTACTTTGGCCACCTCGTGCGAAGAGTTGACTCATTGGAAAAGACTCTGATGCTGGGAGGGATTGGGGACAGGAGGAGAAGGGGACGACAGAGGATGAAATGGCTGGATGGCATCACTGACTTGATGGACGTGAGTCTGAGTGAACTCCGGGAGTTGGTGATGGACAGGGAGGCCTGGCGTGCTGCGATTCATGGGGTCACAAAGAGTCAGACATGACTGAGTGGCTGAACTGAACTGAACTGATATACACTTTATTTTGGTTTTTACTTGAATGAAATTTCTTCTTCTGTCCTTTATTTTGGACTTCCCAGATGGCTCAGGGGTAAAGAATCTGCCTGCCGATGCAGAAGGTGCAGGAGATACAGGTTTAATCCCTGAGTCAGGAAGATCCCCTCGAGAAGAAAATGGCAACCCATTCCAGTATTCTTGCCTGGGAAATCCCATAGGCAGAGGAGCCTGGTGGGTTCCAGTCCACGGGGTCTCAAAAAGAGTCAGACATGACTTAACAGCTAAACAACAACAACATCCTTTATTTTGAAACTATATGTGTCTTTAGAGCTGAAATATGTTTCTTCTAGGTAGCAGACACCTCTGTAACTAAGGTTTTATGACTTTTTTTGCTTCTTAAAATTCAAGAGCCTATTAGAAATTTTTCTTTTGTATTCCAGAAGGTGGAGCTATAGCTCAGGTTTGTGGTTTTTCCCTGGCCTATTATCAGATCAGCCTCTTTGTCTACTCTGGCTCCCTCTAAGTGTTTGCTAATGGGGCCTGCAACAGAGTGCTGTGGGAGGGAGGGGGAAATGTGGGTTTGGCACTTGAGGATTTGGGGGTACCCAGAGGCCTGGAAGGGACATCCTTGAGTGGGATACTCCCAGAGGTTTGTGGATAGACTTCCTGCTGAAGTCCTGAAGCCAACAGCAGGGAATATATTCCTTTAATGCCCTTTGATATTCTTATCTGTTTCCTTCTCTTTCTCCTTCTTTCCCCTACCCAGTCATAGAGGTTCCTCCTCAAAAATCAAGAGCTGTTGGAGACAAACAGCTTTCTCCAGATGTAAGCCTCACCCCTAGGGTGGTTGAGCAATCACTCACAACTTTTGCTTCCCACCTCCTTTGCAGGAGAGGTCACCATTACAGCAGCCAAAAGTTTAGTCCCTGCGGTGTAGCTCTGAGGTGGAAGCAGGGTGGCGTGAGTCTCCCTCTCTTCTATGTCCAAACTTACCTCTGTCCTGATTCGATGGAGTGTTAGAATCTCGCCTCTAGCAGGCTATGCTTTTTATAAATTCTTTCTCCATGGGTATCTGCCCAGTTGTACACTCTCCAATTATTTTTTTTTTTTTTCCTCCTAATCAAGTCCAGTGGAGTGTGGAGCAGGTTCCCTGAATCCCTTGGATCCACAGCCCTTACCAAATTCTTGTTTGTTTATTTGGGGATGCTCTTGTGGGCTAGAAACCTGGCTCCCTTGGCATAAAGTACAGAGGTACTTTTGTTTGGTTATGAGTATCTGGTTAGTTGTTTTTAAAAAGGAGAGGTAAAAAAAAAAAAAAGAGGAATGACTTATGCTACCATGAGGCTGACATCATTCCTAATAAATCCTCCAATTTTATAATTCATAGTTTAGAAAGAAAAGATTTCTAGTAGATGTCATCTTCTGGAGAAGTCAAGATTACATAGCCAATGTACATTATCTTTTTAAGTAAATTTGTAAAATATGAGTTTGATTTACTTCATGTATAATTAACAGATTTTTGAAATAAGATATCTATACTTCATTTGAAAAAGAAAATTCTTGATTCCTGTTTTATAAATGAGGGAAGTCAAAGACTATTATGAATCATAAAGGAATATCTACTGTTTGTTGGCAAATAGGATGTGTTTATTGTCGGAAACCTTTGGCAAGTGCTCAGAATTCTGAAAAATATTAAACTCCTGACCTAAGGTAAACAGGTTGAGCAGTAGATGAGAAAACATACAGTATATATGTATTTATGGTAACCTCCTCTCTGCCATACACATACAATTAAAATTAAAAGTCAACATTTTTAGACATAAGTATATATGTGTTAATTTGTTAGAGTTATACTCTAGCCAACTGTGGCTGAATTCCCAGCAGGACCAGTTTCTTAGGCATGCAGCCTGTGTACCTATTAGAAAGGCCTTCCCACCTCTGGTCAAATGCTCTATTGTTATTATGTTAAATTTCTCTATATTTTTTCAACAGGGGTTCTACATTTTCACTTACCACTGGAACCCAGTAGTAGGAATGAATATAGTTAATTCCATATTCAAGGATAAGCATATCAAGAGACTGACAGGTGGAGGACAATGTAATTTTTTATGATCTGGTCATGGAGTTTTTGCAGCATCAATTTTACTACCTTCTATTAATATTTATTGGGGCAGGGCTTCCCTGGTGACTCAGTAGTAAAGAATCCGCCTGCCAATGCCAGAGACACAGGTTCCATCCCTGGGCCAGGAAGATCCCCTGGAGAAGGAAATGGCAATCCACTCCAATATTCTTTTCTGGAGAATTCCATGGACTGAGGAATGGTGAACTACCATACAAGGGGTCACAAAAGACTCAGACACAACTAAATGACAACAAACAATTCATTGGGCCAAGTCACAAAATTCCATCCATTCAAAGGAGGAGAAGAGGACTACCTCTTCAAGAATGAAAATACGTCTATAGTCATTTTTTGGATTTTACCTTCCATTCATGTAGAAATTATATGAGTAGTTAACATATGGGCATTACCTCAAATACAGCTTTTCTTCACAACTCAAAGTGATGCTTAGAAAAGTGCATGTTCCTGGGAAAGACTTAAGAACACAAACTTCAGAATCTAACCCCTGAGTTTGAGTTCTACTTCCTATTGGGATTTTGTCAGGGTGCTTAACTTACTATCTAAGTTTTCTTATCTACATGATTAGAATAATCATAGAAATTACCTTTTATGATTATGCATGTAAGGCTTAAATGACTTGGTACATGGAAAACTATGGGCCCTCAGTATTTTGTTATCTGATATGGTGGACTTATATAGAGAGAATATAATGAGCAATAAGACGTAATGCTCCCTACACCCTTTAACCTGTCACTTCAGAGTCATAATGAAGATTACAGTAGAATGAAGTAAAGAGAGTGTATTCCCTTGCTAGAGCTTCAAATGGCTTAACAGAGTGCCACAGACTTGGGGTGGCCTCAACAACAGAAACTTATGTTCTCATAGTTCTGGAGGCTAGAAGTCTGAGACTGAGGTGTCAGCCGGTCGGTTCTTTTCAAGAACCAAGAGGGAAGTAACTGTTTCAGGTCTTTCTCCTGGCTTTTACGTGGCCATCTTTCCCTTGTGACCTCACTTCATCAGCACTTTGTCAATGTTTGTATTCAAATTTTCTCTTCTTTTAAGGACACCAGTCATAGTGTGTTCAGCCCATCCCAATGGCATTATTTTCATTTAATTAGCTTTTTCAGGACCCTTTCTACAAATAGGATTACATTCTAAGATATGGGGGTGGGGTGATTAGGGCTTCAACATGAATTTCTGCAGGGATACAATTCAGGTCACAACAGACAGTAATTTTGGTGAATATCATTATGGAGAAAATATATTTCATTGATCAGAAGTTATCAATAATTTGCCACAAAATTTTCCTAAAGTTAATTAGTTTTTGAAAGTAACTGAAAATATCATGAAAGAGTGATTCTTATTTTCATAAGCCTGGATAATGCCATTGGATTACTAATTTCATAACTGTGAAAAAAAATGTACCATATCCCAGCATGTAATTTTTCTCTGCATAACCACTTTCATCAATAAGGCTAGTGGAGGTGATGGGTTCTGGTTGAGCTATTTCAAATCCTAAAAGATGATGCTGTGAAAGTGTTGCGCTCAATATGCCAGCACATTTGGAAACTCAACAATGGCCACAAGACTGGAAAAGGTCAGTTTTCATTCCAATCCCAAAGAAAGGCAATGCCAAAGAATGTTCAAACTACCACACAATTGCACTCATCTCACATGCTAGCAAAATAATGCTCAAAATTCTCCAAGCTAGGCTTCAGCAGGATGTGAACTGTGAACTTCCAGTTGTTCAAGTTGGATTTGGAAAAGACAGAGGAACCAGAAATCAAGTTGCCAATATCCACTGAATCATCAAAAAAGCAAGAGAGTTCCAGAAAAACATCTACTTCTGCTTTATTGACTATACCAAAGCCTTTGACTGTGTGGATCACAATAAACTGTGGAAAATTCTGAAAGAGATGTGAATACCAGACCACCTTACCTGCCTCCTGAGAAATCTGTATGCAGGTCAAGAAGCAACAGTCAGAAATGGACATGGAACAACAGACTGGTTCCAAATCGAGAAAGGAGTACATCAAGGCTGCATATTGTCACCCTGCTTATTTAACTTATATGCAGAGTACATCATGTGAAATGCCAGGCTGGATGAAACACAAGCTGGAATCAAGATTGCCAGGAGAAATATCAATAACCTCAGATATGCAGATGACACCACCCTTATGGCAGAAAGCAAAGAACTGAAGAGCCTCTTGATGAAAGTGAAAGAGGGGAGTGAAAAAGTTGGCTTAAAACTCAACATTCAGAAAACTAAGATCATGGCATCTGGTTCCATCACTTCATGGCAAATAGATGGGGAAACTTTTTTAATATTAAAAAATAGTGAGAGACCTTATTTTGGGGGGCTCCAAAATCAGTGCTGATGGTGACTGCAGCCACGAAATTAAAAGATGCTTGCTCCTTGGAAGAAAAGCGATGACCAACTTAGATAGCATATTAAAAAGCAGAGACATTACTTTGCCAACAAATGTCCATCTAGTCAAGGCTATGGTTTTTTCAGTAGTCACATATGGATGTGACAGTTGGACTATAAAGAACACTGAGTGCCAAAGAATTGATGCTTTTGAACTGTGGTATTGGAGAAGACTTTTGAGAGTTCCTTGGACAGCATGGAGATTCAACCAGTCAATCTCAAAGGAAATGAGTCCTGAATATTCATTGGAAGAACTGATGCTGAAGGTGAAGCTCCAATACTTTGCCCACCTGATGTGAAGAGCTGACTCATTGGGAAAGACTGAAGGCAGGAGGAGAAGGGGATGACAGAAGATGAGATGGCTGGATGGCATCACTGACTCAATGGACATGAGCTTGCGCAAGCATTGGGAGGTGGTGATGGAGAGGGAATCCTGATGTGCTGCAGTCCATGGGGTCACAAGGAGTCAGACACTACTGAGCGACTGAACTGAACTGAACTGAAACCTTAATGGGAGACATGTCTTATTTTATCTGCATGGGACCTTTATATAGAAAAGAAATGTAAGCCTCTGCTTAATAGAACTTAACTGAAATCCCCTTAAAGAGATGACAACTCCAGTGTTTATGTATATCTCTACTCTAACTCAGAGTGAAGTAATTTAATAAATAATACTTTTAATACTTAAATTTATTCACTTCCATTAGATTGAACCCCAATATGCTGTTTTGTTCAGTGTTTTCATGCATCTGTGTCTTCTCCCCAAATTGATGGAAAGTTTTCTTTATCATCACAACCCTGGATTTGCCACTTTGCCTGGTGTCACTGTCATCTTATGTGATATCTACCATTTAAGCCAAATGTGTGGATTGCTCTAATGTTTCTTTCACAACTTGATTACTAACCATAATCACATTCTGAAAGTCTCAAAAACATGCAAAAAGGCCAAGTCACCAAAGTCTGTATCAGAAGTGTATGAAGTTGCAGTGAAGAACTCGTTTCCTTTTCTGAAGCTTAATATCAAAAGAGCAAAGAGTAGAGGAAGTTGGGGTCCCACAGTCCCAGGAGAGCCATGAGCATCTTGGTAGTGACATATCTTCTGTATGTAAAGAGACCCCAATGTGAGACCTTAGTATCATTTTGATTGTTACCAATGGATTGTTGTGTTTTTTTTTTTTTTTTTTTTTGAGGTATAATGGACATATAACATTATATTTCAGGTATAAAATGTAATGATTGACTATTTGTATACATTGCAAAATGATCACTACTATAAGTCTAGTTTACATCTGCCACCATATATAGTTACTTGATTAATTTTCTTGTCATGAAAACTCTTAACATTTATACTTTTAGCAACTGTCAAACACATAATGCAGTATTATTAATGATAGTTACCATGCTATATATTATGTCTCCATAACTTATTGATTTTATAACAAGAAATGTGTACCTTTGGCCCCCTTCACCCATTCTGCTCACCTGCCTTGCTCACCCCTCCTCCCCCTGCCAGTTCAGCAACTACCAGTCTTTTCTCTGTATCTGTAATCTCAGTTTTGTTTTAATACTGTTTTTTAGATTCCACTATATAAGTGAGATCATACAGTATTTGTCTTTCTTTGATTTATTTCTCATAGCATAATACCCTCAAGTTCCATTCGTGTTGTTGCAAATGGCGAGATTTCCTTTTTATGGCTCTATATTTTATGGTCACCTTTTCTCCATCTGTTCATCCATCGATGAACTTCAACACTTTAGGTTTTGTCATATCTTGGCTTTAGCAAATAATACTGCAATGGTATCTTTTCACATTAGTGGTTTCCTTTTCTTTAAATAAATACCCAAAGGTGGAATTGGTGGTATGACTGTTCCATTTTAAATTTTTTGAGGAATCTCCATAATGTTTTCCATAGTGGCTGTACCAATTTGCATTCCCACCAACAGTGCACAGGCGTTCCCTTTCCTCCACATCCTTGATGATGCTTGTTATTTCTTGTCTTTTTGATAAGTTTTTCTAACAGGTGTAAAGTAATTTCTTATTGTGTTTCTGGTTTGCATTTCACCAGTGATTAGTGATGTTGAGCATCTTTTCATTGGCAAAATTGGCAATATTTATGTCTCCTTGGGAAAAATGTGTATTCAAATATTCTGCCCACTTATTAGATTTTTTTTCCCACTGAGTTGTATTATTTCTTTGTATATTTCAGATATTGATGTCTTATCAAATATATGATTTGCAAATATTTTTCCCATTCATTTTGTTGATGGTTTCCTTTGTTGTGAAAATGTTTTAGCCTGATGTAGTTCCTTGTGTTTATTTTGCTTTTGTTACATTTGCTTTGTGTGTCAAATCTATAAATCACCCCAAGACTGATGTCCAGGAACTTTTTTGTTTGTTTACTTATTTGGCCACATCATATAGCTTGTGAGATCTTATTTCCCTGACCAGGTATCCATCCCAGACTCTTGCTAGTGAGAGTTCAGGGTCCTAACCACTGGACCACCAGGGAATTCCCTCTAGGAGGTTTAATGTCCATGTTTTCAACAGGGTTTTATGGTTTCATGTGTTACATTGAATTCTTTAATCCATTCAGATTTAATTGTTGTGTATGGTGTAAGAGAGTAGTCTAGATTCATTCTTTTGCATGTGACTATCCAGTTTTCCTGTCACCATTTTTTGATGAGATTATTCTTTCCCCATTGTGTATGCTTGGTTCCTAGAGAAGGAAATGGCAACACACTCCACTATTCTTGCTGGAAAATTCCAAACAGAGGAGCCTGGTGGGCTACAGTCCATGGGGTTGCAAAGAGTCGGACATGACTTAGCAAATTTTTAATAAACCCATGCATATATAGGCACTTAATTTACTTCTGGGCTCTACTACATTGTGTTGGGATATATATATGTATATATGTATATATATCTGTTTTGAAGCCAGTAGTATACTTTTTTCCCCTAAATTTTACTAGCTATTTTATTTTTTTAGTTATTTGTAAATGCAAATTAAGATATATTGAGAACTTTTTGCTTATCAGATTGGGAAAAAATAAAAATGAATTTTAAAATTTGATGGGAATGTGATTGTTCTGATTATTATAACTTTGTTATGTAGTTTGAAATCAGGGAGTATAATGCTTCTGGCTTTGTTTCCCCCACCCCGCCTCCACCCCTCAGGATTGCTTTGGCTTTTTGCAATCTCTTGTGATTCTCTATAAATTTTAGGATTATTTATTCTGTTTCTGTGAAAAATGCCATTGGAATTTTGATAGAAATTGCATTGAACCTGTAGGTTGCTTTGAATGGTATGGACAATTTAATATATTAATTTTTCTCATCCATAAACCTGGGATATCTTTCCATTTATTTGTGTATTCTTCAATTTTCCTTTATCAATATCTTATAGTTGTCAGTGTAGAAATCTTTCACTTCCTTGGTTAACTATTCTGAGTATTTTACTCTTTTTGACACAATTGTAACAGGATACTTTTCTTTTTTTTTTTTTCCTTCACAGGAAAACACCAATGCAGTCCCCCCACTACAACAAATTATGCAGTCCAGTTTCCCACACTTGGAGAAATCGCAGGGGCCAGCATATCTGGAGTGCAATAGATGAGCCTTGCCCTGGGGAAACCACCTTCATGACCATGGTATCGCCCCTGCCAGGTAAGTATGGCATTGTTTTCTTAATTTCACATTCTGATAATAACTTATTAGTATAGAGTAATGCAATCACTTTTGTGTAGTTTTGAATCTTGCAACTTTACTGACTTTGTGTATTAGTTCTGACAGTTTTAGTGGAGTCTTTACTATTTGCTATAGTAATATGTCACCAGTAGATAGAGACTATGTTGCTTCTTCCTTTCCAATTTGGATGCCCTTTATTTCTTTTTCTTGCCTAATTTATCTAGTTTTGCATTCCAATATGATGTTGAAGACAAGTGGCAAGAGTAGGCACTTATTCTTGATCTCAGAGGAAAAGCTTTTAACTTTTTATTGTTGGGTATGATATTAACTGTAATCTTGTCATTAATGGCCTATATTTTATTGTGGTACATTTCCTCTATACTTTGTTCATAGGTTTATCATAAAATCAGTGTTGAATTTTGTCAAGTGCTTTTTCTCATCTATTAAGATGATTGTATAATTGTATCCTTCATTCTGTTAATGTAGTGTATCACATTGATTGGTTTGCCTTTGTTGAACCACCCTTGCATTCCTGGAATGAATCCCATTTGATCATGGTGAACAATCCGTTTAATGTATTACTGAATTTGCTTCACTAATTGTTGTCCGGGATTCTTGCATGTGCATTCATCAGGGATACTGGCCTGTATTTTTTTTTTTTTTTCTTGTTGGCATTCTTGTCTGACTTGGCATTATGATAATGCTGGCCTTTTAAAAGTTTGGAAGGGTTTCCTCCTTTTCTATTTCTGCAAGAATTTGAGAAGTATAGGTATTAAATCTTATTAGAATGTTTGGTAAAATTTACAAGTGATGCAGTCTCGCCCTGACTTTGTTTATTGGGA
This sequence comes from Bos indicus, assembly GCF_029378745.1. Classification (NCBI taxonomy): domain Eukaryota; kingdom Metazoa; phylum Chordata; class Mammalia; order Artiodactyla; family Bovidae; genus Bos; species Bos indicus. Next base: position 19,960,739 of record NC_091776.1, on the reverse strand, counting down.
GGTTTTTGGTTCTGATTCAACATTCATAGTGAACTTTCTGTTCAGATTTTGTTTCTTCATGTTTCAGTTGATAGGTTTTATGTTTCTAGGGATTTATCCATTTATTTTAGATTGCCCATTTTGTTGGTATATAATCATTCATAGTAGTCTTTTTTGATCCTTTGTATTTCTGTGGTATTAAGTGTAATATCACCTCATTAATTTCTTTGTTTTTTTTAATTTTCTGGGATTTTCTAAGTGATTTTTTAATAAGATTTCAATCTTCTTAAATTTGTTAAGATTTGTTTTATTGCCTTATATGATATATTGTGGGGGACTTTCCATAAGCACTTGAGAAGAATGTGTATTCCATTGCTTTTAGATGGAATGTTATTACATATTGTTAAATGCATCTGTTCTAATGTGTCATTTAAAGCTGATGTTTCCTTATTGTTACTCTATCTCAATGATCCATCCACAGATGGAAGTCAGGTAGCATAGCCCCCTATTATTATTATATTGATGTGTGTTTCTCCCTTTGAAGTGAAAAAATGAAAATGAAAGTCACTCAGTTGTGTCTGACTCTGCAATCCTGTGGACTGTGAGCCCACCATACTCCTCTGTCCATGGAATTCCCCAGGCAATAATACTGGAGTGGGTAGTCCTTCCCTTCTCCAGGGTATCTTCCTGACCCAGGAATTGAATCCAGGTCCCCTGCATTGTAGGCAGATTCTTTACCATTTGAGCAACAATTGAGCAACAACACAACATCTGTCAATATTTGCTTTATATATTTAGGTGCTCCTAAGTTGGATGCATAAATATTTACAAACATTACATCCTCTTGTAGGATGTAATGACGCCTTCATCATTATGTCATTACTTTCTTTGTTTCTTATTAAAGTCTTTGTCTTACTGTTATTTTGTCTGATAATAGTATAGCTACCCCAACTACCTTTGGGCTTGTATTTGCGTATAATATCTTTCTGTCCCTCTACTTTTAGTTTGTGCATGCCTTTACATCTGAAGTGAGTCCCTTGTAGGCAGCATATAGGTCAGTCTAATTTTCTTGCCCAGTCAGTCATTCTACATATTTTGACTGGAGAGCTTAGTCCATTAACATTAGAAGTCATTATTTATAGATGTGTATTTTTGACCTTTTTGTTCATTGCTTTCTGGCTGTTTTTTAGTTTCTCTCTGTCCCCTCTCTTGATCACTTCCTTTGTGGTTTGATGACTTTCTCTTTGGGTATGCTTAGATCCCCTCTTCTTTATCTGTGAGTATCTGCTACAGGTTTTTACTTTATGGTTACCATGAGACTTTCCAATAATATGTGTATTTATAACAGTCAATTTTAACTTGATACCTTAAGTTTGAACACATTCTGAGCCTCCTTCTCCCACCTATATTTTATGTTTGTGATGTCACAATTTACTTATTTTGTCATGTATAATCCCTTAACATATTATTGTAAGTTATTTTTTATTACTTTACCTTTTTCACATTCATTCTAGCTTTATACATGATTAATCTGTTACCTTTACTAGTGATATTTTTAATTCTGAATGACAACTTTGCCAGGTATAGTACTCTTGGTTGGAATATTTTTTCTTCCAACACTTAGAATTTATTGTGCCATACCTCTGGCCCACAAAATTCCTGCTGAAAACTAAATTTATAATCTTATGGGTGTTCCTTTGTATATAGCAGGTTGTCTTTTCTTTTGCTACTTTTAAATTATCCTCCTAAGTTTGACATTTTACTTCTAATATGTCTTCATGTGGATTCTTGAGTTAACTTTATTTGGATCTCTCTGTCCTTCCTGGATCCGAATGTTTGTTTCCCTCCCCATGTTAGGGAAGTTGCCAGCTATTATGTCTTGAAATAATTTTTCTGCCACTTTCTTTCTGTCTTTTCCTGTGAATATTCACCCTTTTAATGTGAATATTAATCCATCTGATATTGTTACACAATTTCCCTAATCTATCTGTGTTTTTTCATTCTTCTTTTTTTCATTTTAGCTGCTTGAAGTGAATTCTGGTGTCCTGTCTTTAAATTCATTGATCCTTATTTCTGCTTTGTCTGGTGTGCTATTGAACCCCTCTAGTATATTTTTCAGTTTATTTATTATATTCCTCAGTTCTATGATGTCTATATGGTATTTTCTTATGTTTTCTGTCTCTCTGCTGATGATCTCACTGTGGTCATCTGTTCTTTTCTAGAGTTAGTTGAACCGTTAGTTGACCGTTAATTAGTTGACTGTTCTGTTGAACTCTTTTATGGGGGTATTAACTTATCTCTGTTTCATTTCTTTTTGATTTTCTAAATTGGTCTTCATGCATTAGATAAAATAGCTGCCTCTCCCAGTCTTGAAAGAGTGGCTTTGTGTAGGAGATGAATCTTATTGTTCTATCATGCCCTCACTTTTTTCTCTCAAACTTGTATGATTACTAATGCAGTCTATTTTATCTTTAATGACTTCTAGTAGTTGAAATTGTGCAAGACTTGTCATTGTCCCAGAGGGGAGCATCTCATTAAGCACCTAGATTCAGGCTGATTGGCAGCCAGGCAGCCACTATTAAGGTATGCGGACCTAAGGGACTGCAAGTATAGGTATCACTACCAGAGCCATGCAGTTCAGGGTGCTGCCTGGTTAGTAGTAGTAATGAAAATGGGGGCTCCAGGTATGTATATAAGTTCCTTCCCAGGAGATACCTGTGAGCTGTAGCAGAGTAGAAGGAAAGTGCAAAGATAACATCCACTATTCTATGTTACTGATAGTAGCTCCATAGATCACTAGATGTGTCCCACACCTGAAGCCTGTGTCTCAGGCTGAAACTCCAAATAAGCACAGAAAGACTTTGGGTGTGTTTCAGTCTGCTGTTTGTACAGTGTCACAGAGAATGGAGCCTGTCAAGAACTGTCTCTCTGATTATTATAGTCCCATGGAACCCAGGACACAAGCTCCCCTGGCCACCAGAGACAGATGATTGCGTGGCATCCCTTGGTTGGCAGCCACAGAAACCAGTGCATCAGACACTGTAAGAGCTCCCCTCTGGGAGGTATAGCTGCTCTGGAACTATCTTCAAGGTCCCTGGAGAGGATTAGAGTTGGCCCTTACATGTATATTCAATTAGAATCTGTCTCTCAGACTATAACTGTGATGATAAGCTAAGAGTGCCTAACTCACGGCTCTGTTGCCTTTTTCTGTGCCATGTGAATAGTAACCATTTGAATTTTTCTTTCTCCATTGGTTACGGTCCAGTTGGAACCACGAACATAAGACCCACTGGCCACCAGAGCCAGGTGATATACAGATGTCCTCTAGCCACAGACAGTAACTGGGGTGTCAGAGAAAGGGATATCCTTTTCTTTCTGGATGATACCAGTGATCTGGAGTGAGGCAGAGGCAGAGTACTGAGATTTCGCCCAACAACCTCCTTTACCTGAGAGTGCCACCATAGGGCTCTAGATGTGCCAAACTAGAAGGCTGCCCCTCATATCAATGTTTCTGCACAAGCAAATAGACTCCTTTCACAGAAAGACAGAGGGTATGTTTCTTTGCTCTCTATGCAGTGCTCTGGCAGACAGTCTGCCAAGAATTGTCCCTCTGATTGCTTCACTATCATGGGACCTAGGATCACTAGCCACCCTGGCCTCTGAGTGGCAACCCTAAAAACTGGCACACCTGATATAAGAACCAGATACATGTAAAAGCTCCCATCTAGGTGATAATGGTGCTAAGATTGTGGCAGAGACAGTACCTGGCCATGGCAATCCCTGGGTGGAGCAAGGCACAGGAAGAGTGTATAGATAACACCCACAGGGAGGAAAGTGAAGAAAAAAGAAGGTGGAATCCACTGGCTGGAGCAAGGCAGAGGTAAAGCATATAAATGGCACCCACTGTTGAGGAGGAGAGGGGCTAGATGGTGCCCCCTGGCTGGAATGAGACAGAGGGAGAGTGAAAGACCGTGCCTGCCAGGTAGCAGGTCCCTAGATATGCACTAAATTAGATTCCTGCTTCTCAGCCTGAAACTTTAGGATTAGCAAATGAACCTCTTTCACCTAATCTGGACATCTCTAGATTGACTGCCTCTGCACTGAGCCCTGAGATGGGTGAGTTTGTACATGAGCCCTTTACGAAGCATTTCTCACTTCAGTATGGCACTGTTGCTTTCATGGATATGAGTCTCATTGATTTCAAAGCCAGATGTTTTGGAATCTTATCTTTTATGTGCAGGTCTTAAAATTTGGAGCACCCACTGTGTGGTTCAAACCCTTTATTCCTTAAGGAGAACCTCCAGGTTTTAAGTGCCCTCTTGATTGTAGATCTCAGCACCTGGGGTGGGGAATTCATGGTGAGATTGTGTTCCAGCTTCTCTAACCCACTTCAGTGTGGGCTTTTTTTGTTTGTTTTCATTTGCCTGAAGTATAGGAGTTGCTCAGCCAGTTTTTAAGTTTTTTCTGAGGAAACTGTTACATACTTACAGATTCGGTGTGTTCATGGCAGGACGAGAGTTCAGAATTCTGCTATGTCACCATCTTGAACCAGAACCCATCTTGAACTTTGATTATTAAAATACAGATAGTTATCACAAATGGAGGGACTAGGAACAGAGAGATAGCACCTAATTGGCTGCACAACTAAGTTTTACATGTCATCTAAAAATAGCAGTAAAATCATTGGAATGGCCATTTTTCATCATAAGTTATTCTTCACAATTATCTTTTGGTATACTAGGTCTAACCATATGAGTATTTATAACCAACCAGTTCTTATCTTTCAAAACATCTCAAATATCTAGTTGGAAAGTGAGGTTCAACACCTTTCTATATTTAGCTTTTTTTTTAAATTAGGACATTTTTTAAAAAGTTAGAATGAGTATTTCAATTGCAGAAATATATTCTGCTCTTCCAAGAAAGAAAAAATGAAATTAATTTACATAATAGAATACTCTCTTTCTGTGGTTTGAAATACTTTAGAAGTGAAGTCCTGTTTAATATATGGAGTTGCAAGGATACCTGAAACAGTAAAATCCTGGAGAAATATGGCTAATAGATTAAAATTTCCCTATTTATATGGATAATACAAACTTTAAAAATATAAAAATGTTACTTTAAAAAAATCCACAGTTGAAATTGGAACACAAATACTTATATTTCAACAAGGAACTGTCAACATGCAGCTCTCATTTTTGGTTGAATCTTATTAACTTGCCATATTTTAAATATCAAAATTATCTTGCCTTTTACTTATGGTTTTATTTAAATTTTAATATTCAAATAAGCTAAGTTTAAAAATTTTATGATCTGTCTATGCTTGTTGTCTTGAAATTTAATACTGTTGAGCAACAATTTAGTCAAAATCCTCCACAGTTAGTATAAAAAGAAGAAATAAGACTATGAAAAATCAGAGGCTCTGAATGTCTAAGCAAGACATAATCATGTTGTATACAAAAAACTAAGTAATATAATTAATTGCTAACTTTATAAAAATCTTTCAAAGTGAGAGAAACGTTTCCTTCTGATTAAAAAAAAAATAGGAAGATAGAATTGTGAGGCAGGAAGGAGTTGGAAGAGAGGGGAAAAGGAAAAGATGAAAGACAAAAATTGTAATTACTTTTGGCTTTCCGTTGACCAAAGTTAATCTTTCTGGTAAAAAGAAGTTCCTCATTTTATAAAAAAGAATTTGACAGAGAACTAATATATTAGAATCAACAGCATTCTCTTTTGTAATCCCTAGGATTAAAGGGAATAGGAATCTTCTATATATTCATGAGGATGTAATTGTGAAAACTTGAGGAAATGTTAAATATTAGGGAGTAAGAGCCACATATGTTATACATGTTAGGTATCAGGAATAAGAGTTATAAAAAGAAAAGTCATAGAAGGGTGGGAAAATCTGGATAAGATGCCATAGTGGGGTTGTGGTTAATTAAAAAACATTAAAGTAAAAGATGCTGGAGGTCTTGAAGATTTAGAAAATATAAAGTAGAGTGAAAAAACTCTCAACTATTTTGTCTAGAAACTACTTACATTGGACCACTATACCACTTTTGAAAACAGGTTTTCTGTTTATAAATACCTAAATTTTAGCTCTGAAATACTTCCAACATACAGCACATAAAACAAGCAATGCCATGTCTCTGGGGGCCAACTAGATTACAAAGGCTATGAGAAGGAAACCTTCAGGGGGTTCAAGATTGTTGTTGTTATTATTGAACTAGCAGAAGCCATGCAAAGGATTATAATAGAAGAATCAACATGGTTGGAAGCAGGTTCCCAATGCCTTCCTAGGTCCTCCCAGAATTGCACACAAATTTTAGCGAGGACTGCCTATTGGAGGGAAGAATCTGATAGACCGGAAGACCTCAGAGGTTTCACGGGCTTGTAGCCCCTTATTCTAATTCACTAAACATTTCATATAAGTTCCTCACCACTCAACCACCATTTGTGATCCATAAATAAGTACAGATCAGTACAGACAAAGTGGACAGTCAGGTGCATTGGCCCAAATTCTACCCACTGCAAAGATTTCTCTTCCCACTAACCATTTAATGAAGATTTTAATGCTACAGACTTCCAGTTTAGTTTGGTGATATCATTATCACATATCACCATCTAGAGGACAGGTATGATCATTTTCTTCATTACCCAGTCATCGGAACTTTCCACGAAGCCATTGATAAGGTTTGAGAAAGACCAGGCAATAAAACAGGGGTAGATACATGCACTGGGAGTGCAAACTACCTGCTCACGCAGCCTCGTCGTGGCTTCAAGATCTTCAGGACCTCTTCTTCTTCGAGGTATTGGCGACTCAACAGTGACAGATGGAGTTTACCTTCCAGGAGACAGAGACAAAATAAAAAAACATGTCATTTTTTTTCAATTTGCAAAACCATGGTTTTTTGTTTTATGTACAGCAGTGAGTACTAAGGAGAAAATTTTTAAATAAAGAAACATTTGAATCAGTTCTAATGAGGTGGATGAAACTGGAGCCTATTATACAGAGTGAAGTAAGCCAGAAAGAAAAACACCAATACAGTATACTAACGCATATATATGGAATTTAGAAAGATGGTAACAATAACCCTGTGTACGAGACAGCAAAAGAGACACTGATGTATAGATGAGTCTTATGGACTCTGTGGGAGAGGGAGAGGGTGGGGAGATTTGGGAGAATGGCATTGAAACATGTATAATATCGTGTATGAAACGAGTTTGCCAGTCCAGGTTCAATGCACGATACTGGATGCTTGGGGCTTGTGCACTGGGACGACCCAGAGGGATGGTATGGGGAGGGAGAAGGGAGGAGGGTTCAGGATGGGGAACACATGTATACCTGTGGCGGATTCATTTCAATATTTGACAAAACTAATACAATATTGTAAAGTTTAAAAATAAAATTAAAAAAAAAGAAACATAAAGCAGGTAGAGAAAATGATAAGTCGTTTACAGTGGTGTGGAAAGGTAATAGTTGGGCGAACAGAATGAAAAAGGAGGTAAAGCAAAATGCTGTGTGGGCATCCATGGGGAGAATGTTCCATGCAGAGAGAGAACCTGTGCAAACAGGCTGAGGTAGGAGCTTGCTTAGATTATTAACGGAGACCTGTGTGACTGCAGCGCAGTGAAAAAGAAGAAGAGTGGAAACCCTGTTGATGGCAGCCTGATATTTACCACCTTACACACTTTTATTTCCCGGAGTCAATTAGGAAGCCATTAGAGAACTTTGAGCAGACATGCTACATCATTTGACTGACATTTAAATAGGATCATACAGGCTTCAATATTTCAGAATCGACTGAAGGGTATCAGTGAGGAGACTGTTTCAGTTATCCAGGAGAATCATGTAGGTTAATGGTGTAGGTAGTAAGCGGTGTTTAACCCTTAGGACAAGACGGTGTTTTGATGGGTTAGTGTTAGTCACTCAGTACTGTCTGACTCTTTTGCAATCCCATGGACTGTATAGCCCAACAGGCTCCACTGTCCTTGGAATTCTCCAGGCAAGAATATTGGAGTGAGTCGTCATTCCTTTCTCCAGAAATCTTTCCAACCCAGTGATTGAAACCACGTCTCCCGTGTTCCTGGCAAACTCTTTACTGTAACAGCCACTAGGGAAATCTTAACTATTAGAGAAAGAGAAGAAATGACTTAAAGAAATGGAAAGAACTACGACGAGAAACACTTTTAGAGCTAGACTGGGGGTGGGGTGGGAAATCATATCTGTTCTGGACATGTTAATTTGGGGTACTGCTCAGTCGGTTGTGTACATCTTATATGTATACATAGATAGAAATTGGGAATTAACAGCCTGGAGATGTTTATAGCTGAGACTGTACGAGATCATCATGTGAGTAATCCAGGGAAGAAAAAAGTCTGCAGACTGAGCCCTGGGTGTTGCACTGCTGAGCTCAGAGACAGAGCCATGAGCAGAAGCCAGCATAAGGCAGTGACATGCAGTAGGCAGTAAGAAGCCAGAAATTCAGGAGTGTGTGTGTCTCACAAGAGTGTCAGGGAAGAGTGATGAGAATCACATATTAGACTTTTAAATTTCATTCTCCACATCTTTTAATCCTTTTCATAGTTATGACTCTATGCCAAATTCTAGACATTTTCCTCAAGGGCAGTACAGCGTAGTGGTTGAGAGCACAGCTCACAGAGCCAATCTGCTTGTCACTACCAAATTCCAGCCAGCAAGAATGTACTGAGTATACTTACAAAAATAACAATAAAAATAATAACAAACAACAAAAAATCATAGTCTAGCAAGTGCTTCTTTAGCATTTGTAGGCTTGGGAAGCACTCAGTTGGTATTAGTTATCATCTAGCTTCCAGGTTACTAATTTCCGTTCACCTGTTTCTAATCAATTGCTTAATGTGTTAAATGTTTAAATGACAATTTTTAATTTCGGAAACTTATATTTAATTCTTTTCAAATATTCCTATTATAAAAGTCTGTCTTTTATTCTTATAACTTGATTTTATATTGTGTTTTTAATTTGAAGCATATCTTCATAATATCTACCAGTTTGCTTTATTACCTAAATTTCTGAGGTTCTATTCAACTGGCTTGGCATGGCTGTACTTCTCTTATATGAAAGATTTTTGTTTGACTGTTTGTTGTTGTTGTTGTTGTTGTTGTTGGATTGTGAGCTTGACTTCTGGGCTTTTATTTATAAGGAACCTGTAGGATCAAAGACATTTTGTACTTGCTTTTGCCTAGAACTCCAAGCCTACAGCCATCTTCTGGGTCAACACTTATTTCCTTGTGTAGGTTTCTAACTGTAGGGTTTCCAGAACCATTTGGTTACTATACACTGAACCAAAGGGCTTCCCCGGTGGCTCAGCAGTAAAGACTCTACCTCCAGTGCAGGAGACTTGGATTTGATCCCTGGATCAGGCAGATCCCTTGGAGGAGGAAATGGAAAACTACCCCAGTATTCTTGCCTGGAGAATCCTATGGACAGGGAAGCCTAGTGGGCTACAGTTCATGGGGTCACAAAGAGTTGGCCATGACTGAAGTGACTGAGCACACGTGAACCAAAAGCCCGGTAGATAAAGATCCACTGTTTCAGGTCAGCATCCAGGTAGACACACTATTTTCTTCATCATCCCCATGTGTAATTAGGCAGACTTTGTGCACCTTCTTCACAGGAATGGAGGCTCCGAGTGTCTCAGCTTTATGTGGGAGTCTCAGTACTAAATCCTTGCTTAGGTTACCAAGAACAGTAACCAAGCTCTCTCTGCAGTCCCACTGCCAGCTGATTTTCCTATAATCCACCTTGGAGTTCTATTTTGGTTCTTTGCTTGGGGATTTCCCTTTCTTACAGTGAGAATGCCTCTTAAATTTTATCCCACATTTGTAGCAGGGTTAATTTTTGTCAGTTGGGGTCAGAGATTGAAGCCACATTATCTATTTCACCATATTACCAAAGTCACAATCACTCTACATAGGTTTTCAAGCCTGGAATTTTATGTTAAGATTATGTATGAAGATTGTTCAGAGGTATACTGAAGGAATACATAGTTGGAAAGCAAGCTGTAGTTGTATACACTTCCAGGTCAAGGTAAAAATCTCCAGGAATAAAAAAGACAGAAAGATGTGATAGTATCATCATTTGACTATTAAATCCTATTTTTCTACCCTTGTAAGCAGGCATTTATTTACCCCACCACATGACTTTCCATTATGCTTATAGGACATAAGCTAGATGAAATAGAAATGAAAATATTCTCAGTAAAATAGCTAAATTAGTCCAGCTATTTTGTAAAATAAAACTACCGGAAGGTTTATAGTTTCAGTTTTATATCAAAATCCTGACCTTGTCTCAGTATTCTTATTTTACAGTAGTCTGTAACATTATGACTACTCTGCAAAAGTTTTAAGTTTCACAAGTTATGAAGTTTATAAAGACCTAGCCGCAAGGAAGAAGGAGCTGAGATAAATCTAACTAATTGAATTTTGCTTTATCAATCTTTTTTAGAATGCTATGCTTGCTTATATTGAGTTTTCAATTCAGATATAGAAGATAATTTGGTACTGAAAAGCAATTGGCTTTGACTTGGCATTAAGAGGATCCATGTAATTCACTATGCTACTTACCTGTTTAGGAAATCAAAAATGTGCTAGCAGAACAACAAAAATTGTTACAGCCCTGCCGGTTTCGTTTTAACATGGTTAATGTTTAAGTGCAACAGAAACAGGAATACAGACAAGAATATGATTTGGTTTGCTATAATTGGAGTCTTTGTTTTTGAGAATCTGTACTACATTTGATAAGACAATATGTATTTAGTTCTGCTGAATAAGGACATATCCAATCTTATGAATGTGTTTGCTGTTATTCAAAATATCATGTAGGCAAATATATTTGAAAAAATAAAATTTTAAAATATTGACTTTTGTTGAAATCATGCAACCGTAACAAAATAATTTCATAAATAAAGTGTGAAGGAATTTACTTAAAGATACTAACACTGAAAATTTTACATAAAGCACCATCAAATTACTTTGAATAGAAAAATATAAAGAAATGTAGCCTGTGACAGTCCAAGGATACTCCGATCCTGTTTATATTGTTTTCTGTGTAGTAAATTTGATTTTTCAGTTTTAATCAGGAAAAATACATTGTTTTTGCAACTCAGTTTTCTGTCAACTATGTTATTATTCTAAGATTCACTCTAAACATTTCTATGTAATTCCCAAGTCGTTTGTATTTATTATTCTTGTGCTACTTGCAATGTACCTATTAGTTCAGTGAGTTTAACCGTCAGGATTGTTGTAAGTCAATGTCTATGTCAAGTGAGAAGCCAGATGGCAAACCAGTGATAGCTGGGAATTAAACAAACCAAATTTATAGGGTGTATATCATCACCCCACGTCATGTGGATTTACAAAGGGAACTATAAAACAGTGTATATATCCTTTCATGGCATGTTTTGCATGTGTATATTTTTATAGTACTTACTTTCAGTAATTTGCTAGTACTTTTATATTTATATCTCTGGATAAGTCAGAGGAGACTCTGACGTAACTAATTAAAACATAAAATGTTTTCAAGGACAAGGGCTCATGTGTATGTGTGGAGTATATACATACACGTATATGTGAAGTGTTTTCCTAGTGGCTAAGACAGTAAAGAATCTCACTGCGACTGCAATGCAAGAGACCTGGGTTCAATCCCTGGGTCAGGCAGACTCTATGGAGAAGGGAACGGCTAACCACTACAGTATTTGGGCTTCCCTGGTAGCTCAGATAGTAAAGAATCTCCCTGCAATGCAGGAGACCCAGGTTCCATCATCCAAAAATTAACTACACTCATTTTTATGCTTTTTATTTGTCCCCACTATTCTATATAACCCAAACATTTCTCTTTGCTTGTATGTTACCTTTGGTTTGGGTTGTTGTCCTATTTAATTAAATGCTGGGATTTCTTGGTAGGTAAATAATTGTTTAGATTTCTGCCTAGTAGAACTTCTCTATCCATTACTTTTTCAAACAATTCTTTAAAGCTAAACAGGATTTTTTTTTCCTTTGCATTGCTTTTCAATATTGTCAGAAATGTTTCCATAATGAAGAGAAAATTACTTCAGTAAAATTTTCATGTTTATTACATCTCATGTACTGTTCACTGTAATGAATAACTATTTAACTATTACTTTCAAAGACTTCCAGCTCAACAGTAATTCTGCTTTCCTCATTATTGCTGTAATATAACTGCATCATTGTAGCTGATATTTTTTGCTTCACAATGATGCATCTTAAAAAAAAAAAATACTGATTTTTTTTCTTTTAGAGGAGCTGGGCCATTGCTGTGATAAATTCCAACCTAAGAAAGCAGTCATTCAGAGGCTAAGATAGTATTTCATCCACATTGTAAATACCACATGCCATAGCATTTGAGGTCAGTTCATTCTATGAAACTATTAGTTAATAATATACTTTACACTTTAATATGCTTATACCAAACTCAACAATATAAAGTATGTCATTCTTTTCTTATACAAGTAGAAAATTTAAATGAAGAATTGAACTTTAATTTTAATGGTTAAAAATGGCAAAAACAATTTGCGCTCTGCACTTTGTGAAGGCTACAGGTCTTCAGAAGTACGGAGTGTATTTGATGAATCTGACAACGGTGGTTTGAGGAGTCTGACTCCAGGCCAGAGTACCCCGAGTGACCTTTCAGGCCCGACTATAGGCAGTCACACAGACTTTGTTTTGCCAGCCTCATGGGGGAAGCTGCTCTCTCCTCACTAGATTTGTTGTGCAGCCTGCATGTTAGAATTTTCCGAAAAGAGTCACGTGATGGACAAGAGGTTCCTCAAGTCCAGCCATGTTCAGACATATGCTTCTTGGCCTAGGTGCTGCTGCTCAGAGTCCTCTTTATTGGGGCGAGTGGTCCAAGGAATTATTTAGGTGTCTCTGCCATTGTGGGAAACCTTGAGTAAGACACATTACTTCACTGGCTCACACTTAGGTCACCCCCTTCCCTCCTCGAGCCCCTCAGGTGGATAAAAAGACAGGGGCTGTGTGTTTGGGGGTCACGGTCAGTTAGATGATGCCTCCTGTCAGTCTGCAGCACATGTCACTGAACCCTTGCCTTGCTGTTCTGTGTGAAGACATGGAGCCCTGGGAAACTGGCATCCATTTTTGCCTCTTGAAGTGCTATTACAGCAAGTCAACAGGCTTGTCTGCTACCTTTAGTTTGGCTTGTTGTCCTAAATGACCACTTTGACAGCTGAGAGCTCCACATGTCTCAGAACTCTTCCCTTTTCCTTTGGTGGCTTTTCTTAAACAATATTCTTTTTATGAAACTAATGACCAAGTAACAGACATTTTTAAATAGTGTGAATTTTATAATGAAGAAAGTATCCCCTTAGAATACAGATAAGAATACTGGCTATATGTATACTCATATTTATAGACAAAGCAAAGAAAAAAGTCTACTTTAAAATAATAGCATATAAAATAGTCATGGTAATCATATAGAGATTCATGATATCTCATTGATGCTACTAATGCAGTGTTTCCTGTGTTCAAAATTGTTGGGTTTTGGTTTCCATTATTAATGTTTTTTAAAATATGTAGCTTTATGTAATAACAATGTCATATTCATATGCTAACAATTAATATAATGTAAATGCTGAACCTTTCCTCCTGACACTTTAGGCATTAAATTAATCTCTTGAGAAAGAATTTGTTATTCAGGCTACATTAGTAGAGACCGATATTATGTGCAGGAAAACAAAGTTGCATTGTTTAACAGATGCCTAATTAGCGAGTTGAGCACTTGAATCAAGTGAGGCATGGAAATGGATTATATAGCATTTACATGTGGAGCCCATTATTTATCAATAAGAGTAATAAATGCTGCTTTAAAGGGAAACTCACCAAAGCTTAGTTGAACTTTGAGCTTCTAATTTTTCCTTTTCTTTGATCATTTAAATTACAGTACATAACTTTACCATTATAGCTTCTGTTAAGTTAAATAATTGATTAGTTATCCCAATGAAAAGACTCAGCAACCATAAAACTTGAATCTTGTAAAGCTTTATTTTCAGAAACACACCACAGATATTGTTAAATTTAACAAAGAATCTGTGAAATACTGATGAAATAAAGCAAGAATTCAGGCACTGCAAAATTCCACAGATGAGCTGAGTTAAGAAGATAGCATTGGTAGAAATGAAATGTTCTGTAGGAAAACAGCTGCTTTGCATAACACATATCTAACCAGTAATGGATTGCTGTATTCTTTTTCAAAAAAAATTTTTGTTTTTAGATCTTTAAGACCATATATATAGTTGGAATGAATATTTTAACACTATTTCTGACTTTCAAACAGATAGAATCTTATACTACAATTACTTCATCCTAAGTATTATATATGAAATGTGCCTCTGTGATCTAGTACAAACTGCTCTGGGAGCAGAAACAATTGCTCTGCCGTTTAGGAGATGGTAAGTGGAGTTTAATCTGACTTCAGCAGGAGACTCCTCAAATTTAACAACAGAAGTAATAGAATAAAGAAAATTCTGTAGTTTCAGACACAGCCATTACTATATATACTATATATAAATACATATTATATATATATGTATGTGTGTGTGTGTGTGTGTGTGTGTGTGTGTGTGTGTGTATTCCTCTGTCAATACCTGCAGGGCTAGTTAAGGAGAAGTATATTCCCTATGATGGTATAACTATATGCTAGGAATTCTTGATAAAGGCAGCTCAAAATACAGTATTTGTTTCAACATCACAATCCCAGGAAAGCATGTAAACCATAGAACTTAAACTTTCTGAAGGAATACTAAATAGTACATCAGATCAGATCAGATCAGATCAGTCGCTCAGTCGTGTCCAACTCTTTGCGATCCCATGAATCACAGCACGCCAGGCCTCCCTGTCCATCACCAACTCCCGGAGTTCACTCAGACTCACGTCCATCGAGTCAGTGATGCCATCCAGCCATCTCATCCTCTGTCGTCCCCTTCTCCTCTTGCCCCCAATCCCTCCAGCATCAGAGTCTTTTCCAATGAGTCAACTCTTCGCATGAGGTGGCCAAAGTACTGGAGTTTCAGCTTTAGCATCAGTCCTTCCAAAGAAATCCCAGGGCTGATCTCCTTCAGAATGGACTGGTTGGATCTCCTTGCAGTCCAGGGGACTCTCAAGAGTCTTCTCCAACACCACAGTTCAAAAGCATCAATTCTTCGGCACTCAGCCTTCTTCACAGTCCAACTCTCACATCCATACATGACCACAGGAAAAACCATAGCCTTGACTAGATGAACCTTGGTTGGCAAAGTAATGTCTCTGCTTTTGAATATGCTATCTAGGTTGGTCATAACTTCCCTTCCAAGGAGTAAGCGTCTTTTAATTTCATGGCTGCAGTCACCATCTGTAGTGATTTTGGAGCCCAGAAAAATAAAGTCTGACACTGTTTGCACTGTTTCCCCATCTATTTCCCATGAAGTGATGGGACCAGATGCCATGATCTTCATTTTCTGAATATTGAGCTTTAAGCCAACTTTTTCACTCTCCACTTTCACTTTCATGAAGAGGCTTTTGAGTTCCTCTTCACTTTCTGCCATAAGGGTGGTGTCATCTGCATATATGAGGTTATAGATATTTCTCCCGGCAGTCTTGATTCCAGCTTGTGTTTCTTCCAGTCCAGCATTTCTCATGATGTACTCTGCATATAAGTTAAATAAACAGGGTGACAATATACAGCCTTGACATACTCCTTTTCCTATTTGGAACCAGTCTGTTGTTCCATGTCCAGTTCTAACTGTTGCTTCCTGACCTGCATACAAATTTCTCAAGAGGCAGATCAGGTGGTCTGGTATTCCCATCTCTTTCAGAATTTTCCACAGTTTATTGTGATCCATACAGTCAAAGGCTTTGGCATAGTCAAAAAAGCAGAAATAGATGCTTTTCTGGAACTCTTTTGCTTTTTCCATGATCCAGCGGATGTTGGCAATTTGATCTCTGGTTCCTCTGCCTTTTCTAAAACCAGCTTGAACATCAGGAAGTTCACGGTTCACATATTGCTGAAGCCTGGCTTGGAGAATTTTGAGCATTACTTTACTAGCGTGTGAGATGAGTACAATTGTGCGGTAGTTTGAGCATTCTTTGGCATTGCCTTTCTTTGGGATTGAAATGAAAATTGACCTTTTCCAGTCCTCTGGCCACTGCTGAGTTTTCCAAATGTGCTGGCATATTGAGTGAAGCACTTTCATAGCATCATCTTTCAGGATTTGGAATAGCTCCACTGGAATTCCATCACCTCCACTAGCTTTGTTCGTAGTGATGCTTTCTAAGGCCCACTTAACTTCACATTCCAGGATGTCTGGCTCTAGGTGAGTGATCACACCATCATGATTATCTGGGTCATGAAGATCTTTTTTGTACAGTTCTTCTGTGTATTCTTGCCATCTCTTTTTAATATCTTCTGCTTCTGTTAGGTCCATACCATTTCTGTCCTTTATCGAGCCCATCTTTGCATGAAATGTTCCTTTGGTATCTCTGATTTTCTTAAAGAGATCTCTAGTCTTTCCCATTCTGTTGTTTTCCTGTATTTCATTGCATTGATCGCTGAAGAGAGCTTTCTTATCTCTTCTTGCTATACTTTGGAACTCTGCATTCAGATGCTTATATCTTTCCTTTTTTCCTTTGCTTTTCGCTTCTCTTCTTTTCACAGCTATTTGTAAAGCCTCCCCAGACAGCCATTTTGTTTTTTTGCATTTCTTTTCCATGGGCATGGTCTTGATCCCTGTCTCCTGTACAGTGTCATGGACCTCATTCCATAGTTCATCAGGCACTCTATCTATCAGATCTAGTCCCTTAAATCTATTTCTCACTTCCACTGTATAATCATAAGGGATTTGATTTAGGTCATACCTGAATGATCTAGTGGTTTTCCCTACTTTCTTCAATTTAAGTCTGAATTTGGCAATAAGGAGTTCATGGTCTGAGCCACAGTCAGCTCCTGGTCTTGTTTTTGCTGACTGTATAGAGCTTCTCCATCTTTGGCTGCAAAGAATATAATCAATCTGATTTCAGTGTTGACCATCTGGTGATGTCCATGTATAGAGTCTTCTCTTGTGTTGTTGGGAGTGGATGTATATTATGACCAGTGCGTTTTCTTGGCAAAACTCTATTAGTCTTTGCCCTGCTTCATTCCATATTCCAAGGCCAAATTTGCCTGTTACTCCAGGTGTTTCTTGACTTCCTACTTTTGCATTCCAGTCCCCTATAATGAAAAGGACATCTTTTTTGGGTGTTAGTTCCAAAAGGTCTTGTAGGTCTTCAACTTCAGCTTCTTCATAATTAAATGCTAATGTTCTTTTTTGGAGTAGAATCCATTGTTTATGAAATACTCTGAAATATTGTGGCTCTAAAGACTTTGATCAGTTTAAACTGCCGTCCATCTTCCCCATTCCTACTCTCCTACCTCTGGCAAGCACCATCCAGGCTGGTGAAAGCCAGCCTACTCTGCTCTTCACTCTTCTTCCCACACTGCCTCCTTAGAGCTGCAGAATCTGCTGGACTGGCTCTGCAATCTCTCTTCTCCTGCTACATTGATAATAGGAGGGGGCCAGGGAAAAAAGGGCAACTATCTCAATTCAACTGAACATTGAAGGATACTTCTGTTCATCATCACTGTCTTTAGATAATACTCTCTGGCCATTGATGACCTCCAGGTGGCAAATAAAAATCTGGCTCTATTGTGAAGGGTTCCTGTGCCTCTTTTGAGAAAGACCCTAAGGCCGTTCCTAGAGAATAGGAGTTCCAGTCTCAAGGTGATCATAGTAGCACTTGACTGTGGTTAGACTAGTTCAGCTTCTTTATAAAGACTTAGGAGGTTGTCTAGTCCCAGATTTTAAGACTCATTTTAGAACTGAGGCACACAGATCCTCTTTGTCCTCAGGAGTCAGTCCTTGGTGCCTTGAAGAAACCATGCAAATCCTACTAAATGTCTTATTTGACAACTATAGTTCTTTGGGAGCACTCTGATATGATGAAACCTGTGGACACCTGTGACTTTGTTGAGGACATTAAAAGATGTCTGTTTGGTGTTAAATGCAGATGTATGAGTACTACCAGGGAGGTTCAATTACCCAGTTAATTTTCAATGAATGTTTTAAAGAAACCATAGCGGATCAGAAAGATTACTGAGTTAAAGAATTATATCACTTAAAGTGTGTGTGTGTACACATGTACATAGAGAGAGACCTATAGTTAGGGAGCCAAAAAGATAAAATGACAGAGAGAACAACTGAGGTAGCAGTGTTTCACCACAGACTTGCCAGTTAGCTTCAAAATCAGTGTTTGGAGAACATAATAGAGTCTACTTCAAAGTCAAGTGATATAGAGTTCTCACTGAATCATAATGTAATTGAAGATGTGACAATTTCTGAGATACTACTAAATGCTTCAAGGAAACGGAGAAAGGAAGGAATGGATTTTAAAATGGATAGATTTCTTTTTTTAATATACCTAGAGTAGGAAACTTCCTGGGTAGTTCAAACGGTAAAGAATCTTCCTGCAGTACAGGAGCCCCAGGTCCAATCCTTGGGTTGGGAAGATCCCCTGGAGAAAGGCATGGCAACCCACTCCAGAATTCTTGCCTGGAGAATCCCATGGACAGAGGAGCCTAGCA
Organism: Bos indicus; assembly: GCF_029378745.1. Taxonomy (NCBI): domain Eukaryota; kingdom Metazoa; phylum Chordata; class Mammalia; order Artiodactyla; family Bovidae; genus Bos; species Bos indicus. Next base: position 19,942,095 of record NC_091776.1, on the reverse strand, counting down.
GGCTATGGTCCATGGGGTCACAAAGAGTGAGACATGACTGAGTTTGCACTGATGGGAGAGTAGGAAAAGATCTATTATGGTGACAGTTATCTTTTATCTTAGTGGGAGACTTTGTGGAGAAATAAATGAAATATTTTAAGTTTTGATCAAATAAAGTATGTACCTGATTAAAAAATGGAACATACTGATTTGACATAAAAGCAACTCTCCCTTCTTTATTTTTTTCATATTCTGTCCTCTTCCTTGCAGGAAAAAAAATATTTTGAATTCTCTTGGATCTTTCTTCTGAAACCTAGTTTTGTTTAAAATGTGTTTTCTTATGGATATTTTTTTTTCACTTTCTTTTTTTTTTTTTCCTTTTTTTTTCTTTTTTTTTTCACTTTCTTTCTTTTTTTATTTTTATTTTATTTTATTTTTTAAACTTCACATAATTGTATTAGTTTTGCCAAATATCAAAAATGAATCCGTTTTCTTATGGATATTTTTAAATAATTTTAAACCATTTTCTATACACTTTTTACTCTGGGGGGAGGGAAAAGAATATAGCTCAATAACAAATTTTTTCTCCTCTCTTCCCTCCTCCATTCCTTCCTCTTCTTTTTGTGTTTATCACGATTTTTTTGGTTGCATTTATCATGAGGTTTTATATAACAGTCTCTATGTACACATGATTATTTTAAGTTGCTGATCTCTTCATTTCAAATGCATTTCAAAAATCCTGCTTTGTACTCTCCTCTCCTCTTGATTGCTGGTTTTCAGATCACATTTTTGAGTGGATGATTTCCTACCTTTCTTGTATGTTTGCCTTTACCAGTGAGCTTTCCCATTTTGTAATTTTTTTTTTTTCTACTTGTGACCTTTTCTTTTCTACCTAAAGAAGTTCCTTTAGCATTTATTGTAATGCTGGTTTGATGGTGCTGAATTCGTTTTGCTTATCTGTGAAGATTTTGAATTCTCCATCAAATCTGAACGAGAGTCTTGCTGAGTATTCTTGGTTGTCAATTTTTCCCTTTCATCATTTTAAATATATCAAGTGATTCCCTTCTGGCCTATAGAGTTTCTGCTGAAAAAATCAGTTGATAGTCTTATAGGGATTCCTTTGTATGTTATTTGAAGTTTCCCTTGTTGATTTTAATATTTTTTGTCTTTAATTTTTATCAATTTGATTACTGTTTGTCTTGGCATATCCCTCCTTGGGTTAAGTCTACATGTGACTCTGTGCTTCCTGGTCTTGGGTGACTATTTCCTTTCCCATTTTAGGTAAATTTTTGGCTGTTATCTCTTCAAATATTTTTTCAAACCCTCTCTCTCTCTCTTCTCCTCCAGGACCCCTATAATGTGAATGTTGGTGCATTCAATATTGTCCCAGAGATCTCTTAAACTGGCCTCATTTCATTTCATTCTTTTTTCTTTATTCTTTTCCATGGCAAAGATTTCCACCACTCTGTCTTCCAGCTCACTGGTTTGTTCTTCTGCCTCCTTTATCCTATTGATTCCTTCTACTGTTTTGGGGTTTTTTTTTTCAGTTATTGTATTCTTCAACTCTTTGCTAAGGATTTCTTATAACTTCTCAATCTGTGCATCTGTTCTTTTCCTAAGTTATTGGATCATCTTTATGATCATTACTCTGAACTCTTTTTTTGATAGACTGCCCATTTTCACTTCACTTAGTTGTCATTCTTCTGGGGTTCCTTTGTCTGCAGCATATCCTTGGCCATCTCATTTTGCTTAGAATTCTATTTGTATTTATATGATTGTAATAGCTTCTTGATGAAAGTGAAAGAGGAGAGTGAAAAAGTTGGCTTAAAGTTTAACATTCAAAAAACTAAGATCATGACATCTGGTCCCATCACTTCATGGGAAATAGATGGGGAAACAGTGGAAACAGTGGCTGACTTTATTTTTTGGGGCTCCAAAATCACTGCAGATGGTGATTGCAGCCATGAAATTAAAAGATGTTTACTCCTTGGAAGGAAAGTTATGACCAACCTAGACAGCATATTCAAAAGCAGAGACATTACTTTGCCAACAAAAGTCTGTCTAGTCAAGGCTATGGTTTTTCCAGTGGTCACGTATGGATGGGAGAGTTGCACTGTGAAGAAAGCTGAGCACCAAAGAATTGATGCTTTTGAACTGTGGTGTTGGAGAAGACTCTTGAAAGTCCCTTGGACTGCAAGGAGATCAAACTAGTCCATCCTAAAGGAGACCAGTCCTGGGTATTCATTGGAAGGACTGATGCTGAGGCTGAAACTCCAGTACTTTGGCCACCTCATGCAAAGAGTTGACTCATTGGAAAAGACCCTGATGCTGGGAGGGATTGGGGGCAGGAGGAGAAGGGGACAACAGAGGATGAGATGGCTGGATGGCATCACTGACTCGATGGACGTGAGTCTGAGTGAACTCCAGGATTTGGTGATGGACAGTTAGGCCTAGTGTGCTGCGATTCATGGGGTTGCAAAGAGTCGGACACGACTGAGCGACTGAACTGAACTGAATAGCTTAGTTAACATTTCTCGACATTGGAAAAGTGGCCTTCTATAGGGGATGCCCCTTGTGTCCCAGCAGTACCCTTGCTTCTTGTCACCCAAAGATCAGAAATTGGCTGGTCCCAGCCTAGGCTCTTATCTATGTTTGTACACTCAGTTCTGCAAGCTGCAGGATCATAGTTTCCTTCCTTCGGTGTCTGGTGCATGCAGATTGTCTAGAGGCTTGTACAGGCTTCCTGTTGGGGGAGGGGTGCTGGTGTCTGTCCATGGGTGGGTGGAGCTGGGTCTTGGCCCTCTTGGGGGAAAGGCCATGTCAAGGGGCATGTCTAGAGATAGCTGTGGGCTCTGGAAATTTTAGCCCCCCTATCTGTTGACAGGTGGAGCTGGGTTCCTACCTCTTGTTTGTTTGACCTGAGGTGTCCCAGCTCTGAAACTTATAGGCTGTTGGGTGGGGTCAGGTCTCTGTACCAAGGATGCAAAATGTCTGCCTCCAGCTGCAGGTCATGTAAGTCCCCATATGTCTGCCACCTGCTTTTATGTCCCCAGAGGGAGCCACAGTCACCCCCTGCTCTCCAGGAGCCCTTCTTAAGACCAATAGGTAGGTCTTCTGGCCCAGGCGTCTTGCCCTGGGTTGTGGTGTGCACACAACCTTGTGTGTGCCCCCTAGAATGGAATCTCTGCTTCCCCCAGTCTGTGGAGCTCCAGCAATCAAGTCTCACTTACATTCAAAGCCAAATGCTCTGGGGTCCCCTCCTCCTAGCCCACACTGAGGAGGCCAGTGTGGGGCTAGACCTTTCAGTCCTGCTGGAGAACTTCTATGATACAATTATTCTCCACCCACCAGGGGGTATGGATTTAAATATATCACGAGTGCACCCCTCCTAACATCTCATGGTTTCTTTATGTCATTGGTTGTTGAATATCCTTTTAGGGTAGATTCCAGTCCTTTTTATCAGTGGTAGTTCAGTTAGTTGTGATTTTGGTATGCTCATGAGGGGAGGGGGAGCTCAGGGTCTTTTTACTCTGCCATCTTGTCCTGCGTATTCCACTTTTCAATATAGTGAGTGATGTCAGGATTTATAATTCTTTTCTTTAAAATCTTTAAGTAAATTTACTTGGTACATACATGTAAAGTACTTACTTGCACATCTATTTCTTATTCAATAAATTATGCAGAGTGTCAGGGAAGACATAATTGGGTTCTATATAGCAGCTATTTTCCCCTTTCTTGACTGGTTTATAGGACAATATTTTCTGCTGCCCTCCCTTCTACCCTTGCATCCTGTTTAGGACTATCCCAAGTAAGTATGCTTAGAGCTATGGCTGACCTTGTGGAGTAAACTACCAATGCAAAAGGATGGCTAAGATGGAAGAGCATGGGCCTTGATAACTTGAATGAGTCTCAAAAAAGGCGGGGGGGCCCCTCTGGGAATGCTTAACTCCAAACAGTTTGTTAAAGAAGATAATAGAAGACCATATGGTTTATGTCAGGTTTATTTGCCTAGTCTCTTACTTGTAGCTGAAAATACTCCTAATACATGATGACTTTTGCCCTCATTCTCTTCTGCCCTCTTTTCCTTCCACTTGGCAACTTTGTTTATCTGTTTTTTATTTTACCCTCTCAAGCTGGAATAATAAAGATATAAATATGAAACATTTGATTGAGAGGCAATTTCCATAAAGGTTAGAGAATATCCAAAATTAGCTAGAGGTTTAACAGATGTGAATTAAGAAAGAGGAAACCACAGGAAATTAAGCCAGAGAAAGATTAGGAAACAGTACAAGAAAAGCTAAAAAAAATATAGTATCCTATTTGGATCAACAGTTAAGTAGCATTTATCCAGTCATTTAAAAAATAAGAATAATTCATAGGAATTCATTTTAAAATGTGAAATAGAAGGGAAATAAAGATGAAAGCTAAGGATTTAGGACAATCCAAGAACAAAGACACAGTGGAACAGATTAAGGAGTCAGAAATATTCCCAATAGTGAATGAAGTTTTAATTTATGATAGAGATGATTTTCCAAATCTGTAGGGGGGAAGTTAAATCATCTAGTAAACTTGCTGGGAAAATGGATTTTTGATATTTAAAAAAGTGAATTGTTTTTCAGTACACACACATGCACATATACAAATACGTACAGCAAAATTCAACCTAGGTATTTATAGCAAAATATTATAAATGTAGAAAATATGGGAGAAAATCTTTCTGAATACAGGGCAGGAATCTATTGACAAAAATCAAGATAGTATAAGCCATTAATGAAACATGTAATAAATTTGACATTTTATAATTAAAATTAAAATCTTCTGGACACTTGAATCAACATAAACAAGTTAAAAGAATACACAGGGAAAAGATATTGGATACGCATATAAATAAGAACTTTTGTTCAGTCGCTAAGTCGTGTCCTTCACTATCTCCTGGAGTTTGCTCAAATTCATGTCCATTGAGTCAGTAATGGTATCTAACCATCTCATCCTCTGCCGCTCCCTTCCCCTCTTGCCCTCAATCTTTCCCAGTGTCTTTCCCCAGGTTTTTTTCCCCAATGAGTCGACTCTTCATATCAGGTAGGCAAAGTATTGGAGCTTCAGAATCAGTCCTTCAATGAATATTCAGGGTTGATGTTCTTTAGGATTGACTGGTTTGATCTCCTTGCCATCCAAGGGACTCTCAAGAGTGTTCTCCAGCACCAGAGTTCAAAGGCATCAGTTTTTGTTTTTTGTATTATTCTTTTTTTTTTTTAATTTTTAAACTTTACATAATTGTATTAGTTTTGCCAAATATCAAAATGAATCCACCACAGGTATACATCTGCTCCCCATCCTGAACCCTCCTCCCTCCTCCCTCCCCATACCATCCCTCTGGGTCGTCCCAGTGCAGCAGCACCAAGCATCCAGTATCGTGCATCGAACCTGGACTGGCATCTCGTTTCATACATGATATTTTACATGTTTCAATGCCATTCTCCCAAATCTTCCCACCCTCTCCCTCTCCCACAGAGTCCATAAGACTGTTCCATACATCAGTGTCTCTTTTGCTGTCTTGTACACAGGGTTATCGTTATCATCTTTCTAAATTCCATATATATGTGTTAGTATACTGTATTGGTGTTTTTCCTTCTGGCTTACTTCACTCTGTATAATAGGCTCCAGTTTCATCCACCTCATTAGAACTGATTCAAATGAATTCTTTTTAATGGCTGAGTAATACTCCATTGTGTATATGTACCACTGCTTTCTTATCCATTCATCTGCTGATGGACATCTAGGTTGCTTCCATGTCCTGGCTATTATAAACAGTGCTGTGATGAACATTGGGGTACATGTGTCTATTTCCCTTCTGGTTTCCTCAGTGTGTATGCCCAGCAGTGGGATTGCTGGATCATAAGGCAGTTCTTTTTTTTTTTTTCCCCATCCTGAACCCTCCTCCCTCCTCCCTCCCCATACCATCCCTCTGGGTCGTCCCAGTGTACCAGCCCCAAGCATCCAGCATCATGCATTGAACCTGGACTGGCATCTCGTTTCATACATGACATTTCACATGTTTCAATGCCATTCTCCCAAATCTTCCCACCCTCTCCCTCTCCCACAGAGTCCATAAGCCTGTTCTATACATCAGTGTCTCTTTTGCTGTCTCGTATACAGGGTTATCGTTACCATCTTTCTAAATTCCATATATATGCGTTAGTATACTGTATTGGTGTTTGTCCTTCTGGCTTACTTAACTCTGTATAATAGGCTCCAGTTTCATCCACCTCATTAGAACTGATTCAAATGTATTCTTTTTAATGGCTGAGTAATACTCCATTGTGTATATGTACCACTGCTTTCTTATCCATTCATCTGCTGATGGACATCTAGGTTGTTTCCATGTCCTGGCTATTATAAACAGTGCTGCGATGAACATTGGGGTACACGTGTCTCTTTCCCTTCTGGTTTCCTCAGTGTGTATGCCCAGCAGTGGGATTGCTGGATCATAAGGCAGTTCTATTTCCAGTTTTTTAAGGAATCTCCACACTGTTCTCCATAGTGGCTGTACTAGTTTGCATTCCCACCAACAGTGTAAGAGGGTTCCCTTTTCTCCACACCCTCTCCAGCATTTATTATTTGTAGACTTTTGGATCGCAGCCATTCTGACTGGTGTGAAATGGTATCTCATAGTGGTTTTGATTTGCATTTCTCTGATAATGAGTGATGTTGAGCATATTTTCATGTGTTTGTTAGCCATCTGTATGTCTTCTTTGGAGAAATGTCTATTTAGATCTTTGGCCCATTTTTTGATTGGGTCATTTATTTTTCTAGAGTTGAGCTGTAGGAGTTGCTTGTATATTTTTGAGATTAGTTGTTTGTCGGTTGCTTCATTTGCTATTATTTTCTCCCATTCTGAAGGCTGTCTTTTCACCTTGCTAATAGTTTCCTTTGATGTGCAGAAGCTTTTAAGGTTAATTAGGTCCCATTTCTTTATTTTTGCTTTTATTTCCAATATTCTGGGAGGTGGGTCATAGAGGATCCTGCTGTGATGTATGTCAGAGAGTGTTTTGCCTATGTTCTCCTCTAGGAGTTTTATAGTTTCTGGTCTTACGTTGAGATCTTTAATCCATTTTGAGTTTATTTTTGTGTATGGTGTTAGAAAGTGTTCTAGTTTCATTCTTTTACAAGTGGTTGACCAGATTTCCCAGCACCACTTGTTAAAGAGATTGTCTTTAATCCATTGTATATTCTTGCCTCCTTTGTCAAAGATAAGGTGTCCATATGTGCGTGGATTTATCTCTGGGCTTTCAATTTTGTTCCATTGATCTATATTTCTGTCTTTGTGCCAGTACCATACTGTCTTGATAACTGTGGCTTTGTAGTAGAGCCTGAAGTCAGGTAGGTTGATTCCTCCAGTTCCATTCTTCTTTCTCAAGATAACTTTGGCTATTCGAGGTTTTTTGTATTTCCATACAAATTGTGAAATTATTTGTTCTAGCTCTGTGAAGAATACTGTTGGTGGCTTGATAGGGATTGCATTGAATCTATAAATTGCTTTGGGTAGTATACTCATTTTCACTATATTGATTCTTCCAATCCATGAACATGGTATATTTCTCCATCTATTAGTGTCCACTTTGATTCCTTTCACCAGTGTTTTATAGTTTTCTATATATAGGTCTTTAGTTTCTTTAGGTAGATATATTCCTAAGTATTTTATTCTTTCTGTTGCAATGGTGAATGGAATTGTTTCCTTAATTTCTCTTTCAGTTTTCTCATTATTAGTGTATAGGAATGCAAGGGATTTCTGTGTGTTGATTTTATATCCTGCAACTTTACTATAATCATTGATTAGTTCTAGTAATTTTCTGGTGGAGTCTTTAGGGTTTTCTATGTAGAGGATCATGTCATCTGCAAATAGTGAGAGTTTTACTTCTTCTTTTCCAATTTGGATTCCTTTTATTTCATTTTCTGCTCTGATTGCTGTGGCCAAAACTTCCAAAACTATGTTGAATAGTAATGGTGAAAGTGGGCACCCTTGTCTTGTTCCTGACTTTAGAGGAAACGCTTTCAATTTTTCACCATTGAGGATAATGTTTGCTGTGGGTTTGTCATATATAGCTTTTATTATGTTGAGGTATGTTCCTTCTATTCCTGCTTTCTGGAGAGTTTTTATCATAAATGGATGTTGAATTTTGTCAAAGGCTTTCTCTGCATCTGTTGAGATAATCATATGGTTTTTGTTTTTCAATTTGTTAATGTGGTGTATTACATTGATTGATTTGCGGATATTGAAGAATCCTTGCATCCCTGGGATAAAGCCCACTGGGTCATGGTGTATGATCTTTTTAATGTGTTGTTGGATTCTGATTGCTAGAATTTTGTTAAGGATTTTTGCATCTATGTTCATCAGTGATATTGGCCTGTAGTTTTCTTTTTTTGTGGGATCTTTGTCAGGTTTTGGTATTAGAGTGATGGTGGCCTCATAGAATGAGTTTGGAAGTTTACCTTCCTCTGCAATTTTCTGGAAGAGTTTGAGCAGGATAGGTGTTAGCTCTTCTCTAAATTTTTGGTAGAATTCAGCTGTGAAGCCGTCTGGACCTGGCTTTTGTTTGCTGGAAGATTTTTGATTACAGTTTCAATTTCCGTGCTTGTGATGGGTCTGTTAAGATTTTCTATTTCTTCCTGGTCCATTTTTGGAAAGTTGTACTTTTCTAAGAATTTGTCCATTTCTTCCACGTTGTCCATTTTATTGGCATATAATTGTTGATAGTAGTCTCTTATGATCCTTTGTATTTCTGTGTTGTCTGTTGTGATCTCTCCATTTTTGTTTCTAATTTTATTGATTTGATTTTTCTCCCTTTGTTTCTTGATGAGTCTGGCTAATGGTTTGTCAATTTTATTTATCCTTTCAAAGAACCAGCTTTTGGCTTTGTTGATTTTTGCTATGGTCTCTTTTGTTTCTTTTGCATTTATTTCTGCTCTAATTTTTAAGATTTCTTTCCTTCTACTAACCCTGGGGTTCTTCATTTCTTCCTTTTCTAGTTGCTTTAGGTGTAGAGTTAGGTTATTTATTTGACTTTTTTCTTGTTTCTTGAGGTGTGCCTGTATTGCTATGAACTTTCCCCTTAGGACTGCTTTTACCGTGTCCCACAGGTTTTGGGTTGTTGTGTTTTCATTTTCAATCATTTCTATGCAAATTTTGATTTCTTTTTTGATTTCTTCTGTGATTTGTTGGTTATTCAGCAGTGTGTTGTTCAGCCTCCATATGTTGGAATTTTTAATAGTTTTTCTCCTGTAATTGAGATCTAATCTTACTGCATTGTGGTCAGAAAAGATGCTTGGAATGATTTCTATTTTTTTGAATTTACCAAGGCTAGCTTTATGGCCCAGGATATGATCTATCCTGGAGAAGGTTCCATGTGCACTTGAAAAAAAGGTGAAATTCATTGTTTTGGAATGACATGTCCTATAGATATCAATTAGGTCTAACTGGTCTATTGTATCGTTTAAAGTTTGTGTTTCCTTGTTAATTTTCTGTTTAGTTGATCTATCCATAGGTGTGAGTGGGGTATTAAAGTCTCCCACTATTATTGTGTTATTGTTAATTTCTCCTTTCATACTTGTTAGCATTTGTCTTACATACTGCGGTGCTCCCGTGTTGGGTGCATATATATATTTATAATTGTTATATCTTCTTCTTGGATTGATCCTTTGATCATTATGTAGTGACCTTCTATGTCTCTTTTCACAGCCTTTGTTTTAAAGTCTATTTTATCTGATATGAGTATTGCTACTCCTGCTTTCTTTTGGTCCCTATTTGCATGGAAAATCTTTTTCCAGCCCTTCACTTTCAGTCTGTATGTGTCCCCTGTTTTGAGGTGGGTCTCTTGTAGACAACATATGTAGGGGTCTTGTTTTTGTACCCATTCAGCCAGTCTTTGTCTTTTGGTTGGGGCATTCAACCCATTTACGTTTAAGGTAATTACTGATAAGTATGATCCCATTGCCATTTACTTTATTGTTTGGGCTTCGAACTTATACACTGTTTTTGTGTTTCCTGTCTAGAGAATATCCTTTAGTATTTGTTGGAGAGCTGGTTTGGTGGTGCAGAATTCTCTCAGCTTTTGCTTGTCTGAAAAGCTTTTTATTTCTCCTTCATATTTGAATGAAATCCTTGCTGGGTACAATAATCTGGGCTGTAGGTTATTTTCTTTCATCATTTTAAGTATGTCTTGCCATTCCCTCCGGGCTTGAAGAGTTTCTATTGAAAGATCAGCTGTTATCTTTATGGGAATTCCCTTGTGTGTTATTTGTTGTTTTTCCCTTGCTGCTTTTAATATTTGTTCTTTGTGTTTGATCTTTATTAATTTGATTAACATGTGTCTTGGGGTGTTTCGCCTTGGGTTTATCCTGTTTGGGACTCTCTGGGTTCCTTGGACTTGGGTGATTATTTCCTTCCCCATTTTAGGGAAGTTTTCAACTATTATCTCCTCAAGTATTTACTCATGGTCTTTCTTTTTGTCTTCTTCTTCTGGAACCCCTATGATTCAAATGTTGTAGCATTTAATATTGTCCTGGAGGTCTCTGAGATTGTCCTCATTTCTTTTAATTCGTTTTTCTTTTATCCTCTCTGATTCATTTATTTCTACCATTCTATCTTCTAATTCACTAATCCTATCTTCTGCCTCTGTTATTCTACTATTTGTTGCCTCCAGAGTGTTTTTAATTTCATTTATTGCATTATTCATTATATATTGACTCTTTTTTATTTCTTCTAGGTCCTTGTTAAACCTTTCTTGCATCTTCTCAATCCTTGTCTCCAGGCTATTTATCTGTGATTCCATTTTAATTTCAAGATTTGGGATCAATTTCACTATCATTATTCTGAATTCTTTATCAGGTAGATTCCCTATTTCTTCCTCTTTTGTTTGGTTTGGTGGGCATTTATCCTGTTCCTTTATCTGCTGGGTATTCCTCTGTCTTTTCATCTTGTTTAAATTGCTGACTTTGGGGTATCCTTTCTGTATTCTGGCAGTTTGTGGAGTTCTCTTTATTGTGGCTTTTCCTCGCTGTGTGTGGGTTTGTACAGGTGTTTTTTGATGCTCAGCCTTCTTTATGGTCCAACTCTCACATCCATACATGACTACTGGAAAAACCATAACTTTGGCTAGACAGCCCTTTATTGGCAAAGTGATGTCTCTGCTTTTTAATACACTGTCTAGGTTTGTCATAGCTTTTCTTCCAAGGAGCAAGTAAGCATCTTTTAATTTCGTGGCTACAGTCACCATCCACAGTGATTCTGGATCCAAGAAAATAAGATCTGTCACTGTTTCCAATTTTTTCCCCATCTACTTGCCATAAAGTCATGGGACCAGATGCCACCTTCTTAGTGTTCTGAATGGTGAGTTTTAAGCCAGCTTTTCCCACTCTCTTCATTCACCTTCACCAAGAGGCTCTTTAGCTCCTCTTTGCTTTCTGCCATGAGGGTGGTGTCATCTGCATATTTGAGGTTGTTGATATTTCTCCTGGCAATCTTGATTCCAGCTTGAGTTTTATCCTGCCCAGCATTTCTCATGACATACTCTGTATATCATTAAATAATGAGGATGACAGTATACACCCTTGATGTATCTTCCACCCACCCCGCCCCAATTTGGAACCAGTCTGTTGTTCCATGTCCGGTTCTGTTGTTTCTTGACCTGCATACAGGTTTCTCAGGAGGCAGGTAAGGTAGTCTGATATTCCTGTCTCTTTAAGAATTTTCCACAGACTGATGTGATCCACACAAAGGTTTTCATGTAGTCAATGAAGTTGAAGTAGATAAACAACCATAGAAATGCATAGTAAAACTTGGATCAAGTTAAAACCATAAGAGATAACTTTGCAAAATATTCAAAGGGTGAGGGGGTAATCAAATTTTAAATATATTTGAGAAGAATGGCTTATCTTACAGTAGTCAGAATACTTCTCCATTACTTTCCTTCCTTAAAAGCCTGAGCCTTTCACCCATGGGTCCTGATATCCTTTGTTAACAGGCAAATCTCCAGACTAAGTGAATTCCCTGAGTTTTCATCCTTCCCTGGACTGACTTCACAGTAATTCTCCATCTTCTGGATTAAGCCCCAAGTCATATCCTTGTAAATGACCTCTTCTGTTTATTATATCAATAGGGCACCTGGATTCATTTTGCTCAGGTATGTCCATCAAATCTAATTTTGATAGTTTGGTGCTTTTCTATAATTGAGTCCTTACTTTCCAGTGAACAAAACTGGTCCTCCTGTCCGATTCTTTTTCTCTCAAATAACAACATCTTTGAGTCCTGCATCCTCAATTGGCATCTATTTAAGATTATTGGATACATTTTGCAAAATAGGAGCTCCTCCATATACATTTGTTACTTCTATATAGGTATATTCTATAAAATACACTTGTGTTTCCTGATATGGGATTACCAAATTCCACAGTAGGATAATGTTTAAAATGTTTTAAAATATAACAAGTATGAGCTTTCGTTAATCATGCTACATAGACAGGGTTTTCTTTCTCAAAATCATCTTTCCTGTAACTCTCCCATTATCCTGAGAAAATATAGGGGGAATATTAATACCTAAAAGATAATTAATAATTTTTCTCCAAAATTCTCTTCCCATTTAGAATAGATAATCATATATTACAAAAAGTAGCTGTAAAATAGATATTTTCTAAGAAGATCTTGAGTCTCATTCTTAGGTAGCACAGTGCTAATGACTGAGACAGATGGCTCTTCATTACTCCACGTAAAGGACAGACTCTTGGATATAAAGTCGACAGCAGATGCTTCAGGAACTTTTTTAATGAGAAACAAAACAGAGGAGACATTCATAAAAGGCTCATTATCTTATTAAAGGGCAATTAAGCCATACCAACCATTTATTAAATAAAATGTATTAAAGAATTAATTATATATCCTGAAAAGGTGAATTTTTCAATGTTTTTAAGTCACTTTTTGTGGGGCTTATTAGATTAAAAAATTCTATACACTTGTAAGGCTAAGTAAAAACAAAAACCCACACTGAATTTCATTTTCTGCTTCTTGAGATTTTAATAATTAGTGTGTTCAGGTGTGATGCTAGTATGCTACAATATTTAAAGTTGTGCTCATAACACTATATAAGTTATGTGCAAATTATAGACTCACTGTCTAAAACCTAGTATTGCCCAAGCTTGTCAAATTTTGTAGCTAAAGTTGACTGCTGAGTAGAATTTTTTAAGGCTTCTGTCACATCTGCTGGTCATTCATTTTTCCTATTTTACAAAGTGAGCCATTTAAGTGCAAGCTACAAAACACCTATATTTCTGCCAACATACAGCATGATAATTCCAATATAAGCAAGTGATAGCTAACATCTGGGCTAAACTCAACCTCACTGTTCAACTTTGGAGTAAGGCGGAAGAAAGGAGCTAGTTCCATGCCTAAATAATAGGTTGCAAATTAATTACACATTTACAAAGCATGCCACTTGTAAAATTTTAAAGACCAAGAAACAAACCTCATATGTAATCTTTTCTGGCAAGTATGAACATACAAAGCATATTTTTGCAATCAGTTGCATACTAACCTTTAAAGGCTCCTTTTCACTGCACTTTTTTATCAAAGTTATTAGTTTGTATTTTCCCTCTTGGTTTTGTTAGTATGTTCTATATTTTTTCAGGTGTTTAAAAAATTTTCCAGGATATTCCAATATTCTGATAAACTATTTATTAAGACATGGGTTCAAACACTTGTGTCAACCAGAGTCATCTGATAACTTAATTTCTACCAATCTTGAGTGACTGCTATAGGCATCTTAAAATCTGGCCGTGATTGCCCCAGCATTCATTGTTATTCATAAGTCAAAACATATAGGTGATGGTAAGGCTTAACTTGCTCAGGTCGTTTTTATAGTTCAAGGATCTTATTTTCCATAGCTTTGTAAATTCTCAATTATCCATGGATATTTTTCACACTTGAAGCTCCATCCTTCCACATTACAGGGATAAATGTCCAAGGGACGTGAGCTTTTTTATACCTGATAAGATTTTTAACTTGCTCAAAATCAGGCAGGCATGGAAAGATCGTAAATATTGGGGGGAAAATGAACTGAAGAAATGACTTTCAGAGAAAAAAAAAGATAACTACCACTATGCATTTTCTAGAGATTACAGAAAATGGAGTTTAGATAGTTCTGGTTTCTTCTAAAGTTTGGGAATTCAGGACTTTGAATTTAGCTAGGATCCAAATCAATGCACAATATTGACAAATTTTTGTAGGGCTAATATACACAATCTGTTGGGCCATAGATTTTGGATGACTTTGATTAACCCTGAAAAAGGCTATAAGAAGCAACCTATAAAGGCTGACATTGCTCTCAGAACAGCTACAATAGCTATTGCTGTCCATATGTGGGAACCCTCCCTTACAGCACTTCAAATGTAGTAAGTTTCTGGTAATAGAAGCATATAAAAATATGCTTCACAAATTATAGTCAGGTCTTTTTACCTGTGTATGCATGCTCAATCACTCAATTGTGTTGATTCCTTGCGACCCCTTGGACTGTACCTCACTAGGCTCCTCTGTCCATTGAATTTCCTGTATGTGTCCAGTATTTTGAAATAATCCCTGGATTAAAAATAACCATTACCTTCTAAAACTGTTCCATTGCACTGCTAAAGATAATGGAGCTTATGAAATCCTTTCCTTCCTAGTTTATTAGGTGAGATATATGTATCTGAAATTGTAATATTGGGTCAGTTCAGTTTGGTCGCGTCCAACTCTGTGACCCCATCAACTGCAGCACACCAGGCCTTCCTGTCCATCACCAACTCCCAGAGTTTACTCAAACTCAGTCAATTGAGTCAGTGATGCCATCCAACCATTTCATCCTCTATTGTCCCTTTCTCCTCCTGCCTTCAATCTTTCCCAGCATCAGGGTCTTTCCCAGTGAGTCAGTTCTTTGCATCAGGTGGCTGAAGTATTGGAGTTTCAGCTTCAGTATCAGTCCTTCCAATGAATATTCAGGACTGATTTCCTTTAGGATGGACTGGTTGGATCTCCTTGCAGTCCAAGGGACTCTCAAAGAGTCTTCGCCAATACCACAGTTCAAAAGAATCACTTCTTCAGCGCTCTGCTTTCTTTAGAGTCCAACTCTTACATCCATACATGACTACTGGAAAAACCATAGCTTTGACTAGATGGACCCTTGTTTGCAAAGTAATGTCTCTGCTTTTTAATATGCTGTCTAGGTTGATCATAACTTTCCTTCCAAGGAGCAAGCGTATTTTAATTTCATGGCTGCAATCACCATCTGCAGTGATTTTGGAGCCCCCAAAATAAAGTCTGACACTGTTTCCACTGTTTCCCCATCTATTTGCCATGAAGTGATGGGGCCAGATGCCATGATCTTAGTTTTCTGAATGTTGAGTTTTAAGCCAGCTTTATCACTCTCCTCTTTCAGTTTCATTAAGAGGCTCTTTAGTTCTTCTTCCCTTTCTGCCATAAAGGTGGTGTCATCTGCATATCTGAGGTTATTGATATTTCTCCCAGCAACCTTGATTCCCGTTTGTGCTTCATCCAGTCCAGCATTTCTCATAATGTACATTTCTCATGATTTAATATATATGTACAAGTTAAATAAGCAGGGTGACAATATAGAGCCTTGGCATACTCCTTTCTTGATTTGGAACCAGTCTGTTGTTCCTTGTCCAGTTTCTAACTGTTGCTTCTTGACCTACATACAGCTTTCTCAGAAGGCAGGTCAGGTGGTCTGGTATTCCCATCTTTTTCAGAATTTTCCACAGTTTGTTGCAATCCACACAGTCAAAGACTTGGCATAGTCAATAAAGCAGAATTAGATGTTTTTCTGGAACTCTTGCTTTTTTGATGATCCAACGAATGTTGGCCATTTGATCTCTGGTTCCTCTGCCTTTTTTCAGTCCAGCTTGAACATCTGGAAGTTCATGGTTCACATACTGCTGAAGCCTGGCTTGGAGAATTTTGAGCATTACTTTGCTAGGTGTGAGATGAGTGCAGTTGTGCAGTAGTTTGTGCATTCTTTGGCACTGCATTGGTCATATTGGTTACTAGAACAAAATTCACACTCACAGGATTAACAAATTGTACCTAAACTGACAGCACCGTCAAGTATTTTAAGAAATTCAATTATTTTGTAAAGTCTGATATTTGTTTGGAGGAAGTCTAAATGTCAGTAGAAAGGCTATAAAAGAGTAATCTAATTGAGACAACAAAATGTATAAACTTCGGTAAATCATTCAGTGAGTGTATAGGGTATGCATGCTGCGTGTCAGTTTTTGTGTTCTATTTGTCTTTTAATTTGTGTCAAGGAAATATTTATGCTACATAAAGATTCATTGAAATCAAAGCCCATATATATTTAGTTGTAATGGCTGTATTACAATTTATAGCACTTGAATCTCAGAATATTGGTGTAGCAATGCAGTGATTTAGGAGAATAATATTCCAGTATTCCAAAAGTCTAATGATCTCTACATCTGTTTATTACTAATGATCTTGTGTATGTGTGTGATTTTTCTAGTACTAGAGAGCTGAGTTATTTTGATGAAAAAAATCAGTCTAAGAAAGAAATATAAAACTTTATTCAAGCCAAGTTGAGGATTATAACCTGGGAACATCTCAAAAAGCTCTGAGAACTGTTCCACTCATGGGAGTTCAAAACACAGTTATACATGTTTGAGACAGCTGTACATTAAATCATGTAGATAATTTGTACAATCCAGGTCTGCAAGTACAAAATGAACAGTGGGTTATGGGTCATTGTGGTCCCTTACAAAAGAGGTCCCCAAGCTCTGGGTTGTGGACCAGTACCTTTTATCAGCTCAGCAGTGGCATGAGATTAGAAATAAAGTACAAAATAAATATAATGTTCTTTAATCATCCTGAAACAAACCCCCTACCCCTGGTCCATGGAAAAAATACTGTCTTCCACAAAATCAGTCCCTGGTGCCAAAAATGTTGGGGATTCTTGCTTTCAAGATTAAGAAGGTATATTATCTCCTAAGGAATTGTCTTGCTGATGCCTGGAGAATGTTCTTTGTAGTTGAGCAGGTATTTCTGCTGATGGGGCGGTTTGGTCAATGCAGAACGCAAATACACAATGCCCAGTAGAGGGGAGAGATGAGGCCAGAGGACTGAGAAGATGTTTTATGTTTAAATTTTCCTTGACTTGAGATAGAATACAAATTTTTATTTTATTAGTTCAAACTATAGCTGTAATTTACTAACTTTGTAGCCTGGGTTAATTTCCTTGTGCTTCCATTTTGTAAGACAGATAGTAATGGTATCATACTTCTGTGGCTGTTTTGCAAAGAAATGGATGAATATATGTAAAACTCTCCTGCTCTTTTACACTCAAAAAAATGATGGTTGCTGTTTTTATTGTTACTTTGTTGAAGCTTTTTGCATACAACATCCCCTGACCGCCTGTGCTAAGAAATCTGGTACAGCAGTGAGCTAGGAGAGATGAGGAATCTGTGGTCTTGGATCTCTGTTCTCTCAGGGATATCAGAAAAGATTACTGAGGATTATTTTATTAGCTGATGAGTTTGAAGATAGGTTAAGAAACCATCTTTATCCTTCGATCCCTAATAACTGGGCTTCAGAGGTGGAGCAGTGGTAAAGAATCTGCTTGCCAAGGAGGAGATGTCAGAGATGCAGGTTTAATCCTTGGGTCAGGAAAATCCCTGGAAGAGGAAATGGCAACCCACTCCAGTATTCTTGCCTGAGAAATACCACGCACAGAGGAGCAACAACCCTAATAATTAGTGTCATACTTGATAATTAATTTTTGCTTCCTCAGTGTTTGATAAATGACAGGCTGTGAGCATTTATATAATGGAAAAAGTACTCTCGGCAATAAAATATCCGAGAAGGTTCATGGTATTCATCTCAGAAGCTCTGTGTTCCAAATCCAAGACAGAGGAATACAAAAGGAGAGTCGGATCCAACACAGAGAAAGTGAAAAGCCCAGGTGACCACAGGAGCCGACTTATTGCCCCAGCAGGCATTAAAGATTTCTCTCTCTTATAAACTGTCCTTCCAATCCTGTGATGGCAAGCAGGCAAGATGTTGTAGAATTGGCAGCGGTAGTACCTGGAATCATGTCAATCCTGAAATAGAATTGGCAGAAAGTAGGATTTAGACAAGAGGGAAGATGGAGCCAAGGGCAAAAAGTCACTCTGTGGAAGGTGGACCTATCCAAGCTACATTTCTTAGACATGAAAGGAAAGAGGATCCACAGTTTTAAATTCCCCAAAGTGATTTATGGCTGGAAACATCTTGTTTTGGGAGTGTTATGGTGTTTGCTTGGCTTTGCACCTTGTAGAGAGTAGGGCTGCTTTATGTGAATGCATTGTGTGGGCCAGTTCTCTAAGAGAAGAAAACTGAATAATTACTGAGCATTTGATAAATCCCTAAGTTGAGGGATATCTCACTGCATCATTTAATCATAGTAATAATTCTGTGAGTTAGTGTCCTTTTAAAAATTTTACTGATAGCATTTTCACGACTTAATTTTTAGCAAATAAAAGGCACAGATTACATAATTTGCCAGACATCAAATTGTCACTAATAATTAAGATTCTCCATAAATACTTCAGGATGAATGAGCTGTAAAACTGCTATTTTCTTCTTTCTTGTGGTTTACCTACAGAAAGAACCACTGTGAATTAGTTCGCTAAAGATTTTTTTGTCTATATGATTAAACTGAATTCAGTTTAGCACCTGTCTCACATATATTTCCTGAAATTTTAGAAACTTTGAAGAACTTATTGGTGACATTCAGGAAAAAGAAATGATGGGTTAGGATATACGGATGTAGGTTAAAGTAATTGAAGGTAAAATAGATCGCATAGAGGCATTGTGTTAAGAAAAGTAAGAAATCTCCTTTTCACAGGTAATGTTACACATGAACAAAGAATGTAAGGAGAGATTTCTTATTCTTTAAGAATTACAGAAAGATTTGTTTAAATAGTCACTAAGTACTTTGGCCACCTCATGCGAAGAGTTGACTCATTGGAAAAGACCCTGATGCTGGGAGGGATTGGGGGCAGGAGGAGAAGGGGACGACAGAGGATGAGATGGCTGAATGGCATCACCGACTCGATGAACATGAGTCTGAGTGAACTCTGGGAGTTGGTGATGGATGGACAAGGAGGCCTAGCGTGCTGCGATTCATGGGGTTGCAAAGAGTCGGACACGACTGAGTGACTGAACTGAACTGAAGTATAGTAAAAGATATTATTGGCTCTTACACAGCATAAATGAACTCTTGCCTCTTCTGTAACTCACTGAATGTTGAGGAGGAAAGAAGGATATTTTAAGAGATTCTCCCAATACAAAGGTTTAAACTGCACTGTCATCTCTCTATCAGGAATTCCCCAAAGTTGTACTAGATTTACTTTTATGTTTATATAAAGAACCCATATCTTTAAAATCATGGTTCATCATTCTGAATTTGTGTGTGCTAATTTATCTCTTAGTTGATTGAATATCAAGTAATTTTTCTTAATCAAGGGAGTTTTATTCATGTCTCTAGTTGTTAAGTGTATATATTGATACTTGGGCTTCCCTGGTGGCTCAGATGGTAAAGAATTTGCTGCAATGTGGGAGACCCAGGTTCAGTTCCTGGGTTGGGAAGATCCCCTGGAGAAAGGGAATGGCTACCCACTCCAGTATTCTTGCCTCGAGAATCCTTAGACTTTATGTTCATGGTTTTTTAAATTGTTAATTATTTTTAACTGAGATATAATTGAAATATAACACATTAGATTCAGGTATACAACATAATAAATCAATATTTACATATAGTACAAAATGATCACCATAATAAGTATAGGTAATATTTATCATATTATGAAGTTAAACATTTTTCTTGTGATGTACACACTATTTACTATTAGCACTTTCAAATATGCAACACAATATTATTAACCATAGTCACCATACTGTACATTATGGCTCCATGACTTATTTTATAACTGGAAGTTTCTGATCGTCTTTACCCACTCCACAGCTAGAAAGCACCAGTCTGTTCTCTGTAAACCATGAGCATGGTTTGGTTGTGTGTTTAGTGGGGTTTTCTTTAGGTTCTAGTGTAAATAAGCCTTATGGTATTTGCCTCTCTCTGACTTATTTCAGTTAGCATAACACCCTAGGCTCCATCCATGTTGTTATGACAAGATTTTCTCCTTTTTTAAGACTGAATAATATCCAGTTGTGTGTATGTGTATCTATATCTACCTCTATATGCTTTCTTTACCCATTCATCCATCAATGGAAACAGGATGCTTCCCTATCTTAGCTATGGTAATTACACTTTAGTGAATTGGGAGTACAGATATATTTTGATGTTGCTTTTGGTTTTGTTAGGATAAACACCCAGAGGTGAAACTGCTGAATTATATGGTAGTTCTACATTTAATGTTTTGAGGAAGCTCATATAGTTTTCCATAGTGGCTGTACCAATTTACATCCCACAAAAAAGCACAAGGGGTCCTTTTTTCTCATGTTCTTGCCAACACTTGTTACTTCCAAAATGAAGTAACAAAAATAATCGTATTTCCCTGATGGTTAGTGATGTTGAACATCTTTTCATGTACCTGTTGGCCATCTGTATGTCTTTGGAAAAATGTCTGTTTAGATGCTTTGCCTATTTTTAATGGATGGTCTGTTATTGAATTATATGAATTTTATATATGTTTTGCTAATATTTGTCATCATTCAGTAGATCTTGTCATTAAATTGATGGTATCCTTTGCTGTAGTCTCACTTGTTCATTTGTACTTTTCAGTTCAGTCACTCAGTCGTGTCCGACTCTTTGCCATCCCATGGACTGCAGCACGCCAGGTTTCCCTGTCCATCACCAACTCTTGGAGCTTGCTCAAGCTCATGTCCATTGAGTTGGTTATGCCATCCAACCACCTCATCCTCTATCATCCCCTTCTTCTCCTGCCTTCCATCTTTCCCAGCATCAGGGTCTTTCCCAGTGAGTCAGTTCTTTGCATCAGGTGGCTAAAGTATTGGAATTTCAACTTCAGCATCAGTCCTTCCAATGAATATTCAGGACTGATCTCCTTTAAGATGGACTGGTTGGATCTCCTTGCAGTCCAAGGGACTCTCAAGAGTCTTATCCAACACCACAGTTCAAAAGCATCAATTCTTCAGTGCTCAGCTTTCTTTATAGTCCAACTCTCACATCCATACATGACCACTGGAAAAACCATAGCTTTGACCAGATGGACCTTTGTTCGCAAAGTAATGTCTCTGCTTTTTAATATGCTGTCTAGGTTGATCATAACTTTTCTTCCAAGGACCAAGCGTCTTAATTTCATGGCTGCAGCCATCATTTGCAGTGATTTTGAAGCCCCAAAAAATAAAGTCTGCCACTGTTTCCCCATCTATTTGCCATGAAGGGATGGGAGCCATGATCTTAGTTTTCTGAATGTTGAATTTTAAGCTAACTTTTTCACTCTCCTCTTTCACTTTCATCCAGAGGCTCTTTAGTTCCTCTTCATTTTCTGCCATAAGGGTGGTATCTGCTACATAGCTGAGGTTATTGATATTTCTCCCTGCAATCTTGATTCCAGCTTGTGCTTCATCCAGCCCAGCATTTCACATTTGTACTTTTGGTGTCATTCAAAAAATTATCAACATGACCAACATAAAAAGCTTACTGCCTATGTTTTCTTCTAGGAGTTCTATAGTTGTTGCAGGCTTGTAGGGCTTGAGAACATAAGCCCCTGTGGCCACAAGAGCCAGGTGACATAGGAGTATCCCTCGGGCACAGCCACAAAAATCATGGTGCCAATAAGGGTTATGAGCTCTTTGTGGAATATTGGAGTCAGGAAGACTGTAAAAATGATGTCTGCCAGACTTTATCCCCAGAGAGCTTTCAGTAGGTTCTTAAATGTGTGTGAGTTAGAGGCCTGCCCCTCATTTCAATGCTAGAAGCAAATAACCTCTTTCACAGAAAGTCTGGGAGCGTTTCAGTTGGCTGCCTCTGTGCTGGGCTTCGGGACAGATGAGTTTGAGAGCCCTTTAAGGAACTTCTCTCTATTCACTCTAGCCCTCTGCTTCTCATGGATGCAATCCTTGTTAACCTTCAAAACTAGATGTTTCGATGTGCTCTCAGGTAGAAGTCTTAAAAGCTGGGGTGCTCAATGTGAAGTCAAACCTTTTGCTCCTCAGGGAGAAGGTGGGGTTTTGTGTCCTCTCCTGATGGTGAGTTTGCATCTCAGCCTCTCCTAGCCACTTTAAAGCATTTTCCTTCTTACTCACCTGATACGCAAGAGCTGCTCAGCTGCTTTGTTCACTTGATGTTCTTCCAAGGATGTTGTTCCACATGTAGCATGGATTCAGTGTGTCTGTGGAAGGAGGTGAGTTCAGGATCTTTCTACACTGTCATCTTGAACCAGAACTTCCATTCCTATGTCAAACAAGTAAAAACATGAGTATTATAAAAATATTTAGGAACAGTCAACTGTTGGCTTGCATAAAATTTGCTAAGAAGAATCCTGGATCCAGTTATTTTGTGCTGCTTCTTTACAATAACCTTTTTTTTTTTTTTCTGTCTGAATACCATAGGTTTCTTTCTTAATCCTTCAAGTTCAATAATGTTATCAGTATATGTGTGTCATTATTTTATATCAACTTTTCCTGGAACAAATTTTGCACTTTTGGTCTAAAGTCAATTCTTCTATTTCAGGAAATCTATCATTCCCTTTGAATTTTTAAAATATTCTCCTCGTTTAGAAATCCACTCACTTGTTTTCCACACTCCTTGTGTTTGTCCTTATTCCTATCTCTGTTTTCAATAGTATTTATTCTGTCTTTTCTGGTTCAAATGTAGTTTTCATTTCTGCAGTGGTTTTATTTCTGTTTTCTATGCTTTGCTGATTTATACCTTATCTGCTAATGTGCCTATCTTTTTTAATCACTACTGCAATTTCCTTCATATACTAGAATTTTTTTCTTTAGTTTATGTGAGGATATGGAGATGTATTTTGTGTGAAATGTTTTCTGTTATTGGGGCAGAATTACTTTTTCAATAGTGTTATCATCTGAATTTTGAGTATTAAGTTTACCACTCCTCCCTTTTCTATAGTACCTGTGCATATATTCTTTTTTTTCCTTCACTTCATCTGTGAATCAGATAATTCTATTGATATGTGGTACAGCTGTTTGCTCAGCAATGGTTAAGGTGAGTAGATGGATATTGATCTGGGATCACAACTTCGGAAGAAACTGCTGAGAATTCAGTTTTTGGCATTCTAACCTCAGGACAAGCAGTCACCAAGGCAGAAGATGTTAGTTCTCAGTGAAGCTTGTAGCACTTGGGTATTTGTTTGATGGTTAGAGTTGATTTCTGCTTAGTCAGTTCCATTCCTTGCTTTAAAACTGGATGCTACTCATATTCTATTTTCCATTACAGTTCATCACCATGAAAATATAGAGATGGTGCACCAACACTACCCTTCCTTCTTTTATCCATAATGTTTTACTGGGTTTCAGAAGAAATGTAGTATAAACAGGCTACTGCTTTAACAACAATTTTCTTTCTTATTTTGGCCACCGAATTTATCTTTTCTGAATTTCACTTTATAAATTTAATCTGACTCACTTGATTGTATATATAAATCACAGTTTAATTGGTATTTCCATGAAACCATAAGTAAATGTCTTGCTTTGCATTGACACTTCACATAAAGCATCAATTACCTGACCACTGGGAAAAGCTCTGTGTCACTTTCACAGCAATAAATGCAGTTGTGACATGCATGTCATAATACAAAATTATGAAAAGTGTTTAAAATATTGGGGAGAGGACCTACTGTATAGCACAGGTAGATCAGCTCAGTGCTTTGTAGATGGGATGGGGGTTTCCCAGGTGGCATTGTGGTAAAGAATCCACCTATCAGTGCGGGAGATGCAAGAGACACAGGTTCGATCCCTGGGTCAGGAAGATCCCCTGGCAGAGGAAATGGCAATCCACTCCAGTATACTTGCCTGGAAAACCTAATGGACAGAGGATCCTGGCAGGCTACAGTCCATAGGATCACAAACAGTCGGACATGACTGGAGGGACTTAGCATGCACGGATGGGATGGAGGGGAGTGGGAAGGTGGTCCAAGAGTGTGGAGGTCTATGAATACCTGTAGCTGGTTCACTTCATTGTACAGCAGAAATTAATACAACATTGTAAAGCAACTATACCCCAATTTAAAAAGAGAACTCCAAATTATTTAAAGCAAGAAAAAATTATTTCTGGACATATCAATATTCACACCCTCTTACTATGCAATTAAATGAACTAGCAACTACTTGCTATTGCATTAGTCTTCCATAAGAAAAGGAGAGCACGTTTAAATATACAACTTCTAAGTACCATTTTCACAATGTCAAATTTACTTTATTCCTTTCTGAAAGGTTTTCTTGTATCTTTTAGAAGAAAAAGTATAAAAATATTTCCCCAGTATCTCTGTCCATTAATCAATGCCTAATTTTTTGGCATTGCTGAAATAGTGTTTTGCTTCCCTGGCATATCAGATCATTTTCTTCAACTTTTGCATGAGTAATCTGCCTTTCAATTGTAAACCCTCAGTCATAGATCTTTAAAAATCTGTGCTCTCTTTCAGCGTGTCATGATACTGATTTTTTTCTTCCTATCTTAAAAAATCTCTTATTGGCAATATCACTTTGGAATCACTATCTTACATGTTTTTAGTTGTTTCCTATTTTCATTCAGATGTACAATTTAAACTTGTGAAATACACAAATGCTCTGATATGAAAAATGAGCATCTA
The DNA here is from genome assembly GCF_029378745.1 of Bos indicus. Taxonomy (NCBI): domain Eukaryota; kingdom Metazoa; phylum Chordata; class Mammalia; order Artiodactyla; family Bovidae; genus Bos; species Bos indicus. Next base: position 19,917,276 of record NC_091776.1, on the reverse strand, counting down.
TTTAAATGGTAAGACTATCTTAACATATAAATGTGGTTGGACAAAATGAGAACACTGAGTTATCAAATATTATAAATATGTATGTTAGTCGGTCAGTCATGTCCTACTCTGTGACCCCATGGGCTGCAGCCCAGCAAGCTCCTCTGTCCATGGGATTCTCCAGGTGAGAATATTGGAATGGGTAGCCATTCCCTTCTCCATGGGATCTTCCCAATCCAGGGATCGAACACGGGTCTCCTGCATTGCAGGCAGATTCTTTACCATCTGAACCACCAGGGAAGCCCTTAATTATAAATATATAAGACACCAAAATTATTAGAAACTGCTGAAGGTAAGGAGCAATAAGACAGAAATAGGCTTTGAAAATGATGCCTGAGCACTTGGAATACACTCATTGTTTTCTATAGCGTAAACCTTGGTTTTCAGACCTACAAATAAAGAAATTTACATACAGTCATTGGTTAGCTCTAGGACACTAACTCATATCTATAATATGTTAATGGTGCTGCTTTCTTCACCTACCCCCAATCAAATTAGTTTCTCATGGTAGTTTTTCTACCATTTGATTCCTCTCTATTTCATGGCAAAAAGATGAAGTCTGTGACTTGCTCATTTGTGGGGCTATTTTTGGTGCCACCTTACTTTCCTACTTTCTTTGAGACTGAACTACCAGCATATGTCCAATGCTATTCTTTGCTGCTTTGTTCCATAAACTATACAGGCGAAGCTCAACAGAGGGTGGTCTGCATCCTACCATAGTTGGTTTGAATGGAAGGGTGCTGTGCTGTGTTTAGTTGCTCAGTTGTGTCTGACTCTTTGCAACCCCATAGACTATAGCCTGCCAGGCTTCTCTGTCCATGGGATTCTTCAGGCAAGAATATTGGTGTGGGTTGCCATGCCCTCCTCCAGGGAATCTTCCCAACCCAGGGAGTGAACCCAGTTCTCTCACACTGCAGGCAGATTCTTTACCATCTGAGCCACCAGGGAAGCCTGATTGGAAGGGTAAACCTGTGTAAGTCTTCAAAATACAGTATCCCACTTGACTCTGGATATATGCCACATTTTGCAATATTAACTATCCATTTTACGAAGTCATATTTAATCTCTCATCTACCTCACTATCCTAATTGGATGAGAAAATTAGTGCTATAAAACCCTAAAGCCTATGCTAATTTACCTCATAATAGATTAATGTATTAAAATGCTAATTGTTTGACAGCAAGAAATAAAACAGCCAGGCAAAAGAAAATACTTGTTAGCCGATATCTTTTAAACTGTTATCTTTTAAGAAAAACTGTGTGTGAAATCATGATTATTAGATGATTTTATGTTAAATATGCAATCACACAATCAGGGTAAGGCTTACTGGGTAATCCTGATGGACACTGTCACCACCATCATACAAGTTTGATGCACCTATTTTCTTATAAAGATATGCACATCAAGAGGATAAGATACTTGACTGGTCTATTAAAAGTTCTTTAGTAGAATTACTGAAGATACTAAAATTTTCTTCATTGCCACTCTTTTTCTAGCTTCTAGATAAATACTCATATCATTCACTTCAGGTAAAGAATCTTTTCTTCAGACAGGGTATAATATATTTGAATAAGCTACGTAAGTGGACTTTCTAATATAGTCATTGGCTAGCTCTAGTTTAGTAAGTAGATATTTTCTTTATCTACATACTAAACAACATGAATAGGGCTTATATATTTTTATATCTCCTGTGGCAAAGATGGATATTATCTGCCCCAAATTTTTTTTTCCCAAATTGTTGTGTACAATTCATGCTGATAGAAACTGAGTAGACAATGTATTTTCCAGTCTTCCTAAACATCTTATGTCCATGTGACTGGGTTCTTACCAATGGAATGTGGGCCTAAATTCTTAAAATTCTAGGCCTGGCCATAAAAACCTCTTATAAGATCCTATCATCCTGATTCTCCCTCAAAATCAAGCTGAATAATGTTAAGTCCCAAGGTGACATTGGGAATCTCTGCTGAAGATGGTAGAGCCTCCATCAGCCTGGGTTCCCAAAAGAATGTGTAAAGAAATGCTTCTAGAGAGTGATATCATCAAGACTGTGACATAAGTCATTCTTGGCTTTGCTTCCCCACAACAGCTAACAACTTCCATAGACAAAACATTAATGAGAAAATCCTAGTACACAGGTGTGAGGATGAAGCACCCCCTGCACCACTGAGACCGAGATGTGTTTCATGAGGAGGTAAGAGAAGCAGCTGCATGCTGACCACACTGCCCCTCCCTCAGGCTAGCAGAGAGTCACACTGAATGGCTGTCCCTGAGTCTATGGTTCCTCCAGAGGGGAAAGAGCAGCCAGAGCAAACATCCACCTCCCCCAGGATTGTGGGTCACTTCTGGGGAGGCCCTACTCTAGTAATGTCCTCCCATGGGGGTATAGGGGGATCTGAAGGGTTTGACTGCTGGGAATCTAATTGTGACAGAGAAGGAAAGGGCTTCCAACAATCAACACTTAGACCTTGGCATATCAAGTTCCTACCTGCAATGCTCAAGTAGTAATCCTGAGAAGCTTTTGCTATCTGAAGAGCCAAGATGGTGGTGCAGTCTGACTCAGGAACTTGGCACGGTGCAGGTCAGCCTGATTCAAGTCCTTAAACCAAAAGCCTCTGGAACTAGTCTGTCCCTGCCCAGGCAGGGGAGCTAATTCATAGATAGCACCCTTGCATTGCTGAGTAAAGCTTCCAGCCTCCCCTAAATAGAAAACGTTGCCAGAACACCTAGAAAGCCATGTAGCCCACGAATGTTCAAGTGAAGAGTCCAGCAGGCAGAGCTAATTATTCACAGAGCAAAGCCAGTGGCCCCATTTGGTCAGGGAACCTGGGGTGCAGGTCAAATTCAGTCAGGAGCACAAAGAGCCTTACTGATTTGGATCCAGCTCCCCCACACTGCCCTAGCAAGAAAACAAATTCATAGCCATGTTCATTGCTAAATCGAGCTTCAAGCTACCCAACCAGATGTTCTAACCAGAGCAATGGGAAGCTGCTTAGTCCACCAAGCAGACCTGCTTAAAGGATAAATTGAACAGACTAGCACAATCTGTGGCTTTCCCCATCTGCAGAGCAAAACTGTTGGTTTCTTTGGTCAGGGAATTCAGTGCATAGCTTTGCCTGATGTGGGTCCTCAAACAAGAAGCTATGCAGGTCCTAGGGACAGTTCTGCTCTCCTGCCAGGGCAGATAAGCTAACTCATAGCACTAACTACTATTAAACATAGAACCTAGTCCCGATTGTCTATGTATTTCTCATCAGAGAACCCAGGTGACTGCAGAAACCATACTTCAGTCTCACTTGGACAGGGAAGCGAGTCAGCAGTCCTATCCAAATCACCTCAGCTAGCAGCCACCCGACTCTGACCTCAGACCTCAGACAGTTGCCTCACCCCAAGATAGTCCATGATATCGGGCCCAACCTGTCCAAGGGATTTAACTGTGGACACATCTAGAAAGACAAAATGAGCTGACTGGTTAAAAAAAAAAAAAAAAAAGCAAACAAAAAACAACTATCTCTGCCACAGTGGAATTGTAAAGTCTGGAAGATGAAAGCACATTGACAGATACCAAGGACCATGAAAAATGGGTAAACATGTCACCACCAAAAAACTAATAAAGCTCCAATAACTGACCCAGAAGAAGTGGAGATATATGAAGTGTCAGACAAATAGTTCAGAATAGTCCTCTTAAACTTTAGTGAGTTATCAAAAAACACAGACAACTTAATGAAATTAGGAAAACAATACAAATACAAAATGCATTGACTAAAATGAAGAATGCAATAGCTTCAAGAGCAGACTGAACTGTGCAGAAGAATCAGTGACCAACAACACAGGATATATGAAATTATCCAGTAGGAGGAGCCAAAAGAAAAAAAAGAATGAAAAAATGAAATCCTATGAAACTTCTTGGACACAACCAAAAGAAAAAATGTGTATGCATTATGGGAATTTCAGAAGGAAAAGAGAAAGAGACACAGATAGTGTGTTTAAAGTAATAATGGCTGACAACTTCCCAAAACTGGGGAGAGAAATGGACATACAGATCCATAATGTTCAAAAGTTCCCACAATGGGGCTATACCTACATAACATTAAAATTAAATTGTCAAAAGTTAAAAAGTTTTGAAAGCAGCTAAGGAAAAGAGATTTAAATAAAAGAGAACCCCCCATTTCTTTTTTGGTAACCACAGTTTGTTTTCTATAACTGTGATTCTATTTCTGTTTTGTATGTAAGTTCATTTGTCCCTTTTCTGGATTCCACATATAAGCGGCATGGTGTTTGTCTGGCTTACTTCACTTAGTGTGATGATCCATAGATTAGATTATCCATGTTGCTGCAAACAGCATTATTTCACTCTTTATATGGCTGAGTAATATTCCATTGTGTAAACATACATCTGCACTGTATACTTTAAAAAGATACATTTTATGATATATAAATTATCTCAAACTTTAAAGTCAAAGCAGACTGTTCAATTTTTAAATTACTGTTTTGATGGTGTTTGTTTCAATGAGACTCATAATTTTATAATTTATTCCAATTTTAGACATAGTTTTACTCAGTGTAACCAAACTTTAAAATCATTGAAAGGTTTTAAATGTCTTTCTATTGTATAAATTTTATTGAAAATATTTAAGTCACTTACATTGTTTCTCATCACTAAGAATTAGGAACTTCTCTAGAAGCTTTTTTTAAAATTATAGTACATGATTTAGTTTGTATTTATGCCCATATTTATATGATTGTTATCAGTAATAATATTCCTCACTAGAAATTTCCAAGAAGATGGAGCCTTATTTGTTTTGATTCACCAGCACCTGGCAATCTGTAGGATATTCAGCAGATATTAAATAAGTATTTATAATAAATCAATGGATGATTCATTGAAAACAAATGGGAACCTCTGTAAGACTAGGAAGGTTTTTCAGTAGCAATTTTTCAGGCCAGGAAAAAAATGGAGTAATTTATTAAACTGTTGAAATAAAGAAAAAAAAATCACCAAACAAGAAATCTAGATCTTACAAAAGCCATCCTTCAGAAATCAAACAAAGGCTGAGGTAAGTCATTGCCACAAATTCTGACATATAAGAAATGATAAAGGGAATTCCTTGAGTGGAAGTAAAAGCACCCTAATAGTGGGCTTCTTTACCACCACACTTACATCAATGGATAGATCATCCAGATAGAAAATTAATAAGGAAACATAGGCCTTAAATGATACACCTGACAAGGTGGACTTAACTGATATTTATAGAATGTTCCAACTGAAAGCAGTCAAATACACTTTCTTCTCAAATACACCCAGAACATTCTCAAGGATAGATCACATCTTGGGCCACAAATCAAGCCTCAGTAAATTTCAGAAAACTGAAATCGTATCAAGCATCTTTTCTGACAATCCTATAGAATTAGAAATCAATTACAGGGGGAAAAAACCTAAAAAAATAAGTACATATATACTAAACAATGGATTACTGAAGACATTCAAAAAAATACTTAAGAGACAAATGACAACAGAAACACAACAGTCCAAGACCTGAGAGGGATGTTTATAACAATACAATGTTGTTTGCAGATGACATGATCCTTTACACAGAAAACCCTAAAGACGCCACCAGAAAATTACTAGAACTAATCAATGATTATAGTAAAGTTGCAGGATATAAAATCAACACACAGAAATCCCTTGCATTCCTATACACTAATAATGAGAAAACTGAAAGAGAAATTAAGGAAACAATTCCATTCACCATTGCAATGGAAAGAATAAAATACTTAGGAATATATCTACCTAAACAAACCAAAGACCTATATATAGAAAACTATAAAACACTGGTGAAAGAAATCAAAGAGGACACTAATAGATGGAGAAATATACCATGTTCATGGATTGGAAGAATCAATATAGTGAAAATGAGTATACTACCCAAAGCAATTTATAGATTCAATGCAATCCCTATCAAGCTACCAACGGTATTCTTCACAGAGCTAGAACAAATAATTTCACAATTTGTATGGAAATACAAAAAACCTCGAATAGCCAAAGCGATCTTGAGAAAGAAGAATGGAACTGGAGAAATCAACCTGCCTGACTTCAGGCTCTACTACAAAGCCACAGTTATCAAGACAGTATGGTACTGGCACAAAGACAGAAATATAGATCAATGGAACAAAATAGAAAGCCCAGAGATAAATCCATGCACATATGGACACCTTATCTTTGACAAAGGAGGCAAGAATATACAATGGATTAAAGACAATCTCTTTAACAAGTGGTGCTGGGAAATCTGGTCAACCACTTGTAAAAGAATGAAACTAGAACACTTTCTAACACCATACACAAAAATAAACTCAAAATGGATTAAAGATCTCAACGTAAGACCAGAAACTATAAAACTCCTAGAGGAGAACATAGGCAAAACACTCTCCGACATACATCACAGCAGGATCCTCTATGACCCACCTCCCAGAATATTGCAAATAAAAGCAAAAATAAACAAACGGGACCTAATTAACCTTAAAAGCTTCTGCACAACAAAGGAAACTATTAGCAAGGTGAAAAGACAGCCTTCAGAATGGGAGAAAATAATAGCAAATGAAGCAACTGACAAACAACTAATCTCAAAAATATACAAGCAACTCCTACAGCTCAACTCCAGAAAAATAAATGACCCAATCAAAAAATGGGCCAAAGAACTAAATAGACATTTCTCCAAAGAAGACATACAGAGGGCTAACAAACACATGAAAAGATGCTCAACATCACTCATTATCAGAGAAATGCAAATCAAAACCACTATGAGGTACCATTTCACACCAGTCAGAATGGCTGCGATCCAAAAGTCTACAAGCAATAAATGCTGGAGAGGGTGTGGAGAAAAGGGAACTCTCTTACACTGTTGGTGGGAATGCAAACTAGTACAGCCACTATGGAGAATAGTGTGGAGATTCCTTAAAAAACTGGAAATAGAACTGCCTTATGATCCAGCAATACCACTGCTGGGTATACACACTGAGGAAACCAGAAGGGAAAGAGACACGTGTACCCCAGTGTTCATCGCAGCACTGTTTATAATAGCCAGGACATGGAAGCAACCTAGATGTCCATCAGCAGATGAATGGATAAGAAAGCAGTGGTATATATACACAATGGAGTATTACTCAGCCATTAAAAAGAATACATTTGAATCAGTTCTAATGAGATGGATGAAACTGGAACCTATTATACAGAGTGAAGTAAGCCAGAAAGAAAAACACCAATACAGTATACTAACGCATATATATGGAATTTAGAAAGATGGAAACAATAACCCTGTGTACGAGACAGCAAAAGAGACACCGATGTATAGATCAGTCTTATGGACTCTGTGGGAGAGGGAGAGGGTGGGGAGATTTGGGGGAATAGCATTGAAACATGTATAATATCATGTATGAAATGAGTCGCCAGTCTAGGTTCAATGCACTGTACTGGAGGCTTGGGGCTGGTGCACTGGGACGACCCAGAGGGAGGGGAGGGGAGGGAGGAGGGTGGAGGGTTCAGGATGGGAAACGCGGGTATACCTGTGGCAGATTCATTTCGATATTTGGCAAAACTAATACAATATTGTAAAGTTTAAAAATAAAATAAAATTAAAAAAAAACAATACAATGTTACCTCAATAAACAAGAATAATTTCAAACAACCTAATCTTACACCTAAAGCTACTAGAGAAAGAACAAAACCCAAAGTTAATATGAGGAAAGAAATTGTAAAGAACAAAGCAGAACTAGATGAAATGAAGATGAAGAAAATAATAGCAAAGATCAATGAAACTAAAACCTGGTTCTTTGAGAATTTAAACATTGATAAACCTTTAGCCAGACTCAAGAAAATATAAGGATTTTACCATGCTCCTTCATCTGCTGCAATGTTTCTCTGTCTTTTCATTGTGTTTAGTTTACAGTGTTTGCTGTCTCCTTTCTCAGGCTGGAAGGTTATAGTTCCTTTTAATCGTACAGTCTGCCCTCCATGGGTGGCGTTGGATCAGTGCCTTGTGAAAGTTTCCTGGTTGGGGGGATGTATGCCTATGTTGTGGATGGTGCTGGATCTTATCTCTCTGAAGGGGAATGCCATGTCTCGTAGTGCATTTTGGGGTGTCTATGGGCTTGGTATGACTTTGAGCAGCTTTTCTGCTAATGGACAAGTCGTACTCCTGTTTTGCTAAAGGTCTGGCATTAGGCATCCAGCACTGGAGCTTGCTGGCCTTTAGGTGGAGCTTACTCTTAGTGTTGAGATAGAGGTCTTTGGGAGAGCTTTCACCAATTAATGTTACATGGGTTTGGGAGCTCTCTGCTGATCCAAAGTTCTGGATTCAAATCTCAACCCATTAAAGGTTGAGAGGCCTGACCCATTACTGTAGCACCAAGACTTCACATGACACATAGCACAGAAAACAAAACCCAAAGACTAATGGTGAAACTACACTCAACAGCCAAGAACACCCAGAGAGACCCACACACTTACAAAGGGAGGAGAAAAAAAGAATAAAAAAAGGATAAAGCTTTTGCACAGCAAAGGAAACTATAAACAAGGTAAAAACACAATTCTCAGAATGGGAGAAAATAATAGCAAATGAAACAACTGATTAAGGATTAATCTCCAAAATATATAAGCAGCTCACGCAGCTGAATACCAGAAAAACAAACAACCCAATCAAAGTGGTCAGAAAACTTAAACAGACATTTCTCCAAAGATATACAGATGGCTAATAAACACATGAAAATATTCTCAATACACTTATTATTAGAGACATGCCAATCAAAACTACAATGAGGTATCACCTCACACCAGTCAGAATGGCTATCATCAAAAAAATCACAGACAATAAATGCTGGAGAGGGTATGGAGAAAAGGAAACCCTCTTGCAATGTTGGTGGGAATGTAAATTGATACAGCCACTATGGAGAACAGTATGGAGATCCCTTAAAAAACTAGGAATAAAACTACTGTATGACTCAGCAATCCCACTCCTGGGCATATACCCTGAGAAAACCACAACTGGAAAAGACACATGTACCCCAGTGTTCATCACAACACTATTTATAATAGCTAGGATATGGAAGCAACCCAGAAACCTAGATGTCTATCAGAAGAAGAATGGATAAAGAAGTTCTGCTACATATATACAATGGAATATTACTCAGCTATAAAAAGGAACAACTGAGTCTGTCTTATGAGCTAGATGAACCTGGAGCTTATTATACAGAGTGAAGTAAGTCAGGAAGAGCAAAACAAATATCAAGTATTCAAATCCTGAAAGATGATGCTGTGAAAGTGCTGCACTCAATATGCCAGCAAATTTGGAAAACTCAGCAGTGGCCACAGGACTGGAAAAGGTCAGTTTTCATTCCAATCCCAAAGAAAGGCAATGCCAAAGAATGCTCAAACTACCGCACAATTGCCTTCATCTCACATGCTAGTAAAGTAATGCTCAAAATTCTCCAAGCCAGGCTTCAGCAATGTGTGAACCATGAACTTTCTGATGTTCAAGCTGGTTTTAGAAAAGGCAGAGGAACCAGAGATCAAATTGCCAACATCCGCTTCCAGAAAAACATCTATTTCTGCTTTATTGACTATGCCAAAGCCTTTGACTGTGTGGATCACAATAAACTGTGGAAAATTCTGAAAGAGATGGGAATACCAGACCACCTGATCTGCCTCTTGAGAAATTTGTATGCAGGTCAGGAAGCAACAGTTAGAACTGGACATGGAAGAGCAGACTGGTTCCAAATAGGAAAAGGAGTACGTCAGGGCTGTATATTGTCACCCTGCTTATTTGACTTATATGCAGAGTACATCATGAGAAATGCTGGACTGGAAGAAACACAAGCTGGAATCAAGATTGCCGGGAGAAATATCAATAACCTCAGATACGCAGATGACACTACACTTATGGTAGAAAGTGAAGAGGAACTAAAAAGCCTCTTGATGAAAGTGAAAGTGGAGATTGAAAAAGTTGGCTTAAAGCTCAATATTCAGAAAATGAAGATCATGGCATCTGGTCCCATCACTTCATGGGAAATAGATGGGGAAACAGTGGAAAGTGTCAGACTTTATTTTGGGGGGCTCCAAAATCACTGCAGATGATGACTGCAGCCATGAAATTAAAAGACACTTACTCCTTGGAAGGAAAGTTATGACCAACCTGGATAGCATATTCAAAAGCAGAGACATTACTTTGCCAACAAAGGTCCATCTAGTCAAGGCTATGGTTTTTCCTGTGGTCATGTATGGATGTGAGAGTTGGACTGTGAAGAAGGCTGAGCGCCGAAGAATTGATGCTTTTGAACTGTGGTGTTGGAGAAACTCTTGAGAGTCCCTTGGACTGCAAGGAGATCCAACCTGTCCATTCTGAAGGATATCAGCCCTGGGATTTCTTTGGAAGGACTGATGCTAAAGCTGAAACTCCAGTACTTTGGCCACCTCATGCGAAGAGTTGACTCATTGGAAAAGACTCTGATGCTGGGAGGGATTAGGGGCAGGAGGAGAAGGGGACAACAGAGGATGTGATGGCTGGATGGCATCACTGACTCGATGGACGTGAGTCTGAGTGAACTCTGGTGATGGACAGGGAGGCCTGGCGTGCTGTGATTCATGGGGTCGCATAGAGTCGGACATGACTGAGCGACTGAACTGCACTGAACTGAACTGAGGAAACTATTTGCAGGGCAGCGGTTGAGACATAGAAAACAGACTTGTGGACACAGCTGGGGAAGGAGAGGATTGGGCAGATTAAGAGAATAGCACTTAAACATACATATTACCACATGTAAAGTAGATTGCCAGTGGGAATTTGCAGTATGACGCAGGGAGCCGAAACCTGGTGTTTTGTGACAACCTAAAAGGCTGGGATAGAGTGGGAGGAAGGTTCAAGAGAGAAGAGACATGTACACCTATGCCTGATTCATGTTGATGTATGCCAGAAAACAACACAATATTGTAAAGCAATTATCCTCCAATTAAAGAAAAAGAAAAAGGGAGAGTGTTCAAATCAATAAAGTTAGAAATGTAAAATAAGTTACATTGGACATGACAGATATACAATGGCCCATCAGGGATCACTGCAAGGAACTGCATGCCAATAAAATGCAGAACCTAGAAGAAAAGAATAAATATTTTAGAAAGGTACAGCCTTCTAAGACTGAAGCAGGATGAAATAGAAAATAGGAACAAACACACAAACAAAAGTTCAGGACCAGAGGGCTTCACAGGCAAATATTATCAAACATTTAGAGAAGAATTATCACCTATCCTTATGACACTATTCCAAAGAACTGTGGAAGGAACACTCCCAAGTTCATTCTATGAGGCCACCATCATCCTGATACCAAAACTAGACAAAAAATAAGTAAGCTACAGGCCAGTATCACTGATGAATATAAATTCAAAATTCCTCAAGGAAATACAAACCAAGTCCAACAACACATTAAAAGGAACACTATGATCCAATGGGATTTATCCCAGTGATACAAAGATTCTTCAATATCTGCAAATCAATTAGGGTGATACACCACATCAACAAAGTGAAGAATAAAAAGAATAAAAACTACATGATCATCTCACTAGATGCAGAAAATGCTTTTGACAAAATTCTACACCCATTTATGATAAAAGCTCTCTAGAAAGTAAGCATAAAGAGAACCTGCCTCAACACAATAAGGGCTGTGTATGACAAACCCACAGCTAACGCCATTCTCAATGGTGAAAAGCTGAAAGCATTTCCTCTAAGATCGGGAAAAGGCAAAGATGTCCACTGTCACCTCTTTTATTCAGTGTAATTCTGGAAATCCTAGCCATGGCATTCAAAGAGGAAAAAGAAATAAAAGGAATTCAAATTGGAAAGGAAGAAGTAAAACTGTCACTGTTTGCTGTGACATGATGCTATACATAGAAAACCCTACAAATTGTGAAATTATTTGTTCTAGCTCTGTGAAGAATACCGTTGGTAGCTTGATAGGGATTGCATTGAATCTATAAATTGCTTTGGGTAGTATACTCATTTTCACTATATTGATTCTTCCAATCCATGAACATGGTATATTTCTCCATCTATTAGTGTCCTCTTTGATTTCTTTCACCAGTGTTTTATAGTTTTCTATGTATAGGTCTTTAGTTTCTCTAGGTAGATATATTCCTAAGTATTTTATTCTTTCCGTTGCAATGGTGAATGGAATTGTTTCCTTAATTTCTCTTTCTGTTTTCTCATTATTAGTGTATAGGAATGCAAGGGATTTCTGTGTGTTGATTTTATATCCTGCAACTTTACTAGAGTCATAGATTAGTTCTAGTACTTTTCTGGTGGAGTCTTTAGGGTTTTCTATGTAGAGGATCATATCATCTGCAAATAGTGAGAGTTTTACTTCTTCTTTTCCAATATGGATTCCTTTTATTTCTTTTTCTGCTCTGATTGCTGTGGCCAAAACTTCCAAAACTCTGTTGAATAGTAATGGTGAAAGTGGGCACCCTTGTCTTGTTCCTGACTTTAGAAGTAATGCTTTCAATTTTTCACCATTGAGGATAATGTTTGCTGTGGGTTTGTCATATATAGCTTTTATTATGTTGAGGTATGTTCCTTCTATTCCTGCTTTCTGGAGAGTTTTTATCATAAATGGGTGTTGAATTTTGTCAAAGGCTTTCTCTGCATCTATTGAGATAATCATATGGTTTTTGTTTTTCAATTTGTTAATGTGGTGTATTACATTGATTGATTTGTGGATATTGAAGAATCCTTGCATCCCTGGGATAAAGCCCACTTGGTCATGGTGTATGATCTTTTTAATATGTTGTTGGATTCTGATTGCTAGAATTTTGTTAAGGATTTTTGCCTCTATGTTCATCAGTGATATTGGCCTGTAGATTCAATGCAATCCCTATCAAGCTACCAACGGTATTCTTCACAGAGCTAGAACAAATAATTTCACAATTTGTATGGAAATACAAAAAACCTCGAATAGCCAAAGCGATCTTGAGAAAGAAGAATGGAACTGGAGGAATCAACCTGCCTGACTTCAGGCTCTACTACAAAGCCACAGTTATCAAGACAGTATGGTACTGGCACAAAGACAGAAATATAGATCAATGGAACAAAATAGAAAGCCCAGAGATAAATCCACGCATGTATGGACATCTTATCTTTGACAAAGGAGGCAAGAATATACAATGGATTAAAGACAATCTCTTTAACAAGTGGTGCTGGGAAATCTGGTCAACCACTTGTAAAAGAATGAAACTAGAACACTTTCTAACACCATACACAAAAATAAACTCAAAATGGATTAAAGATCTCAACGTAAGACCAGAAACTATAAAACTCCTAGAGGAGAACATAGGCAAAACACTCTCTGACATACATCACAGCAGGATCCTCTATGACCCACCTCCCAGAATATTGCAAATAAAAGCAAAAATAAACAAATGGGACCTAATTAACCTTAAAAGCTTCTGCATATCAAAGGAAACTATTAGCAAGGTGAAAAGGCAGCCTTAAAAATGGGAGAAAATAATAGCAAATGAAGCAACTGACAAACAACTAATCTCAAAAATATACAAGAAACTCCTACAGCTCAACTCCAGAAAAATAAATGACCCAATCAAAAAATGGGCCAAAGAACTAAATAAACATTTCTCCAAAGAAGACATACACATGGCTAAAAAACATATGAAAAGATGCTCAACACACTCATTATCAGAGAAATGCAAATCAAGACCACTATGAGGTACCATTTCACACCAATCAGAATGGCTGCGATCCAAAAGTCTACAAGCAATAAATGCTGGAGAGGGTGTGGAGAAAAGGGAACTCTCTTACACTGTTGGTGGGAATGCAAACTAGTACAGCCACTATGGAGAACAGTGTGGAGATTCCTTAAAAAACTGGAAATAGAACTGCCTTATGATCCAGCAATCCCACTGCTGGGCATACACACTGAGGAAACCAGAAGGGAAAGAGACACGTGTACCCCAGTGTTCATCGCAGCACTGTTTATAATAGCCAGGACATGGAAGCAAACTAGATGTCCATCAGCAGATGAATGGATAAGAAAGCAGTGGTACATATACACAATGGAGTATTACTCAGCCATTAAAAAGAAAACATTTGAATAAGTTCTAATGATGTGGATGAAACTGGAGCCTATTATACAGAGTGAAGTAAGCCAGAAAGAAAAACACCAAACAGTATATTAATGCATATATATGGAATTTAGAAAGATGGTAACAATAACCCTGTGTATGAGACAGCAAAAGAGACACTGATGTATAGAACAGTCTTATGGACTCTGTTGGAGAGTGACAGGGTGGGAAGATTTGGGAGAATGGCATTGAAACATGTATAATATCATGTATGAAATGAGTTGCCAGTCCAGGTTCGATGCACGATACTGGATGCTTGGGGCTGATGCACTGGGATGACCCAGAGGGATGGTATGGGGAGGGAGGAGGGAGGAGGGTTCAGGATGGGGAACACATGTATACCTGTGGCGGATTCATTTTGATATTTGGCAAAACTAATACAATTTTGTAAAGTTGATGTATAGAACAGTCTTATGGACTCTGTGGGAGAGGGAGAGGGGGGGAAGATTTGGGAGAATGGCATTGAAACATGTAAAATATCATGTAGGAAACGAGTTGCCAGTCCAGGTTCGATGCAGGATGTTGGATGCTTGGGGCTGGTGCACTGGGACGGCCCAGAGGGATGGTATGGGGAGGGAGGAGGGAGGAGAGGGAGGGAGGAGGGAGGAGGGTTCGGGATGGGGAACACATGTATACCTGTGATGGATTCATTTTGATATTTGGCAAAACTAATACAATTATGTAAAGTTTAAAAATAAAATAAAATTAGAAAAAAAATAAATAAAATAAAAATAAAATTATATTAAAAAATACAAAATAAAAAATAAATAAATAAATAAAAAGAAAACCCCAAAGATGCCACCAGAAAATAATAAACTCATTGATGAACTCTAGTAAAAGTTGCAGGATACAAAATTAATAAACAGAAATCTCTTGTATTCCTGTACACTAACAATGAAATATCAAAAAGACAAATCAAGGGAACAATCCCATTTAACATCACATCAATAAGAGTAATATACTTAGAAACAAACCTATGCTAGGAGGCAAAAAACCTCTACTCTGAAAACTCTAAGTGACTGATGAAATGGGGCTGGGGAACTCCTTGACTTCAGATCAGAACACAATACTATAATACTCCTAACTACACACTACAAATACAGTGTAGTACTAGCACAAAACCAGAAAAGATCAATGGAATAAGATAGAAAGTCCAAAAATGAATCCATGCACCTATGGTCAACTAATCTACAACAAAGGATAAAGGACTATACAATGAAGAAAAGACAGTCTCTTCAATAAGTAGTTCTGGGAAAACTGAACAGCTACATGTAAAAAAAAAAAAAAAAAAGAAATTAGGACACCATATGCAAAAATAAAGTAGAAATAAATCAAAAATCTAAATGTAAGCCTGGACACTATAAAATTCTTAAGAGGAAAATATAAGCATAACAATCTCTGACATAAATGAGAAAAACATCTTTTTTGACCCACCTCCTAATGAAAATAAAAAGAAAAATAAACAAATGGGATCTGATTGAAAGTTTCCACATAGCAAAGGAAACCATACACAAAATGAAAAGACAACCCACAGAAAGGGAAAAAAATGTTTGCAACTGAAGCGACGGACAGGAGATTAATCTCCCAAGTATATGAGCAGCTTTATGTCAGAAAAACAAACAACCCAATCAAAAAATGGGCAAAATATCTAAATATATATTTCTCCAAAGAAGACATACAGACGGCCAAGAACACATGAAAAGATGCTCAACATCACTAATTATCAGAGAAATGCGAATCAAAACTACAAAAAGGTGTCACCTCACACCAGTCAGAATGGCCATCATCAAAAAGCCTGCAAAAAAAAAAAAAAAAATGCTGGAGACAGTGTGGAGAAAAGGAAACTTTTCTATACTGTTGGAGGATAGAAATGGGTGCAGGCATTATAGAAAATAGTATGGAGGTTCTTTAAGAAACTAAAAATAGAACTACCATATGATCCAGCAGTTCCACTCCTGGGCATATATCCAGAAAAAAACTCTAATTTGACAAGACACATGCACCCCAGTGTTCAGAGCAGCGCTGTTTACAACACTGAAGACACGGAAGCAACCAAAACATCCACTGGCTGATGATACGGTTCTTATATACAATGGAGTATTTCTCAGCCATGAGAAGAATGAAATACGGCCATTTTGCAGCATCATGGATGGACCTAGGGATTTTCATACTATGTGAAGTAAGCCCTTGAGAGAAAGATAAATATCATATATCACATGTGCAATCTAAAAGAAATACAAATGATATGGGTTTCTTTACAAAACAAAAACAGAATCATGTATGTAGAAAACAAACATGGTTACCAGGGGGGAGAAGAGAGGAGGTTGGGACTGATGTATACACACTACTATATATACATGACTAATAAGTACCTAATGTATAGCAGCACAGGGAATTCTGCTTAATACTCTGTAATGACCTATCTGAGAAAAGACTCTAAAAAAGAGTGGGTATATGTATAACTGATTCAATTTGCTGTGAATCAAAACCTAACACAACATTGTAAGTCAAATGTTGAGGTTTGACAGAAAACAAAATTCTGTAAAGCAATTATCCTTCAATTTAAAAAATATATATTTTTTTAATTTAAAGAAAAGTGAACCCTCCTATACTATTGATGGGAATTTAAGTCAGTACAACCACTATGAAAAGCAGTATGGAGTTTCCTTTAAAAACTAAATATAGAACTACCATATGATCCAGGAATTATGCCTAGGCATATATCTAGAGAAAACCATAATTAGAAAGGACACATGTCCCCAATGTACACACTCTTTGCAACAGCCGAGACATGGGAGCAACCTAAATGTCCATCAACAGAGGAATGGATACAGAAGATATGTATACACACAATGCAATATTCCTCAGCCATAAAGAATAATGGAATAATGACATTAGCAGCAACATGAATGGACCTAGAGATTGTCATGCTACATGAAGTCAGACAGAAAAAGACAAATATAATATCATTTAAATGTGGAATCTAAGAAAATAATACAAATGAACTTACTTATGAAATGGAAACAGACTCAGAAATCAAACTTACAGTTAACAAAGGCAAAAGGTTAGTAGAAGGGATAAATTAGGAGTTTAGGATTAATATATACACACTCTATATATAAAATAGATAATCAACAAGGTCCAACTGTATAGCAGGAAACTCTACTCAGTATTCTGTAATAACCTATATGGGAAAAGAAACTGAGTAAGACTTAGCTGCTAGCTGCTAAGTCACATCAGTCGTGTCTGACTCTGTGTGACCCCACAGACGGCGGCCCACCAGGCTCCTCTGTCCCTGAGATTCTCCAGGCAAGAATACTGGAGTGGGTTGCCATTTCCTTCTCCTAAATATATATAGGGTTGGCCCAAAAGTTCATTTGGGTTTTTTTTGTACAATGTTACCAAAAAACCCAAATGACATTTCTGGCCAACCCAATATAGAGCTGAATCACTTTGCTCTACACTTGAAACTAACACAATATTGTAAATCAACTATAATTCAATATAAAATAAAAATTAAATTGAAATAACAAAATTATAAGAAAGTAATATAAATTTTTCATCAAAGTTAGATTCTGTAATATAACAATGATGGTTCATTATTATAAGTTGTTTGAAAGTTAACAACAAATGTGGTAGAAGTAAT
This sequence comes from Bos indicus, assembly GCF_029378745.1. Lineage (NCBI taxonomy): Eukaryota > Metazoa > Chordata > Mammalia > Artiodactyla > Bovidae > Bos > Bos indicus. The sequence continues at coordinate 19,899,424 of NC_091776.1, read as the reverse complement.
CATAACTATAGTAATCGGTTATTGGATGCACAATATAAAAGTGTATAAAGTGTAACATCAATACCCTAAACTGTGGAGGGGGAAGGTGAATGTTTAGAAATGCTATCAATGCTAAATGGTTATTAGCTTAAAATAGTGTGTTGCAATTTTAAGATATTTTATATAAATCTCATGATAAGCACAAAGAAAAACCCTGTAGTAATTACATAAAAGAGCATAATGGCTAAGCATATTGATACCAAAAGACATCAAAACACAAGGAAAGAAAGCAGGATAAGAAGCTGTGAACAATGAATCTACAAAATAGCCAGAGAGCAGAGAACAAAATGGCAATAGTAAGTCCTTACAAATCGATACTTACTTTAAATGTAAATGGATATAGTTCTCCATTCAAAAGAATAGAATGGCTGAATAAATTAATAAATAAATAACGAGATTCAACAATATGCTGCTTGTAAGGAGAAGGCAATGGCACCCCACTCCAGTACTCTTGCCTGGAAAATCCCATGGACGGAGGAGCCTGGTAGGCTGCAGTCCACGGGGTCACTAAGAGTGAGGCACAACTGAGCGACTTCACTTTCACTTTTCACTTTCATGCATTGGAGAAGGAAATGGCAACCCACTCCAGTATTCTTGCCTGAAGAATCCCAGGGACGGGGGAGCCTGGTGGGCTGCCACCTATGGGGTTGCACAGAGTCGGCCACGACTGAAGCGACTTAGCAGCAGCAGCAGCAGCAGCAGCTGCAGCTGCTTGTAAGAGACCCACTTTAGCCTTAAAGAAACACAGAGAGTGAAAATAGGGTGATAGTGTGTGAAGGAATGGAAAACACATGGTAACCATAGAAAGGAAATTAAAAATGAGTAGCTATACTTATATCAGACAAAAATATACTTTAAACTAAAAATGGTAAAAAAGAAACAAAAAAGGTGTTTATAATTTTAAAGAGGTCAATCCACCAAGAAGATACAACAATTGTAAATATTTAGGTACCCAAAACTGGAGCACCTAATGTGTAAAGCAAAAACTAATCAAGCTAAAAGGGGAAATAAACAGTAATGCAATTACAGTTAAGGACTTTAAATCCTACTCTCAACTATGGTTAGATCATCCAGACAGAAAATCAATATGGAAACAACAGATTTGAACAATACTATAGATCCAAATAAACATGACAGACGTGTACAGAACCCTACTGACAGCAGCAGAAGACATTCTTCTCAAGTACACAAGGAACATTTTCTAGGATAGGTCATCTCAGTCCATAAGTCTTCCAAATTTAGGAAGCCTGAAATCATATCAATATCTTCTCTGATCATGTGGCATGAAACTAAAAATTAATAAGAGGAATACTGGAAAACTCATGAATACATGGAAATTAAACAACATTCCCCTGAACAACCAATAGATAAAAACAGAAATTACAGGGGAGGTAGAACAAATTGAGCCCAACATTAGCAGAAGAAAAGAAAAAAATGAAGATTAGAACAGAAATAAGTAGCAAACAAGAAAAGTACAAAAGGTTAACAAAACTGGGGCTGGTTCTTTGAGAAGATAAAATTGTAAAACAAAATAAATTAGCTGTACTAGCCATGAGATCAGATCAGATCAGATCAGTCGCTCAGTCATGTCCGACTCTTTGTGACCCCATGAATCGCAGCACGCCAGGCCTCCCTGTCCATCACCAACTCCCGGAGTTCACTCAGACTCACGTCCATCGAGTCAGTGATGCCATCCAGCCATCTCATCCTCTGTCGTCCCCTTCTCCTCCTGCCCCCAATCCCTCCCAGCATCAGAGTCTTTTCCAATGAGTCAACTCTTCACATGAGGTGGCCAAAGTACTGGAGTTTCAGCTTTAGCATCATTCCTTCCAATGAAAAGAAATCCCAGGGCTGATCTCCTTCAGAGGACCCAAATCAATGAAATTACAAATGAAAAACAAGAGACATTGTAAGTGACATCAGAGAAACACAAAGGATCATAAGAGCCTACTGCTAACAACTCCATGCCAACAATCTGGAAAATCTAAAAGACATAGAAAAATTCTTAGAAACATACAATATGCCAAAACTGAATCAGGAGGAAACAGAAAATTTCAAAGGCCAAATACTAGTAAGGAGATGGAATTAGTAAGCACAAATCTCCCATCAAAGAAAAACTCAGGACCAAGTGGCTTCACTGATATATTTTACCGAACATTTAAAGAATTAATATGAATCCTTCTTAAAGTCTTCCCAAAAAGTCCAAAAGGAAGGAACACTCTCAGAGTTACTTTATAGGACCTGCATTACCCTGAGACCAAAGCTAGGAAAGGATACCATTAGGAAAAAACAAAACAACTGTAGGCCAATATCCCTAAGGAATATAAATACAAAATTCTCAATAAAAACTAAAAAAATGAATTCAGCAGCACAATAAAAGTGTCATTCACCATGATCCATGAGATTTAACCCTGGGATGCAAGGATGGGTCAACATACACAAATCAATATATGTGGTGCTGCTGATTGTGCTCAGTTGTGGCTGACTCTTTGCGGACTGTAGCCCACCAGGTTCCTCTGTCCATGGAACTTTCCAGGCAAGAGTACTGGAGTGGGTTGCCATTTCCTTCTCCAAATATATGTGGTATCTTGTATTAAATAGGATGAAATAAATCTCCAAATGCAGAAAAGCACTTGATAAAATTCATCATGTTCATGATAAGAATTCTTAACAAATTAAGTATAGATAGAATGAAAGTGCCTCAACATAATAATGGCCATATCTATAACAAGACCACAGCCTACATCATACTCAATAGTGAAAGATGGAAAACTTTTCCTCCAAGCAGAAGAGTGCCTACTCTCACAACTTCTATTCATTATAGTACTAGAAGTTCTAGTTTGAGCAACCAGGCAACAATAAATAAATAAAGCATCAGCATTGGAAAGGAAGAAATAAAATTGGCTTTTTCAGGTGATATGATTTGATAACAAGAAAAGCCTCCACCTAAATACTGTTAGATCTAATGAATGAATTCAATGACGTTCCAGGATACAAAATTAACACACAAAAATTCATAGCTTATTTCTTCACTAATAACAAGTAATCTGGAAAAGATACAAAGAAAATGATCCTATCAAAAATAATAAAATAAAATATTAGGAATAAATTTAACCAAGGAGGTGAAAGATCTCTACACTATAAGACACTGATGAAATCAAAAAAGACAAATAGATGGGAAGGCATCCCAAGTTCATGAATGGAAAGAATATTGTTAAAATAGCCATACTATTACAAGGCTTCCTCTACCAAAATTCCAAAGGCAGTTTTTTGTGGGGTTTTTTTTTAACAGAAGTAGAATAAACAATCCTAAAATTTATATAAAGCAAGAATAGACCACAAACAGTCAAAGAAATCCTAGGAAGAACAAAGCAGAAGGCATCATACTTATGATGTCAAGCTATATTATAAAAGTATAATAATCAAAACATCATGACACTGGCACAAAAACAGACATATAGACCAGTGGAACAGAGTTTAAAACCCAGTATTAAACCATATGTATATGATCAACTAACATCTGACAAGGAAGCCAAAAATACCTATTGGAGAAAAGAGTCTTTTCAATAAATGGTGCCAGAAAATTGGATATTCACATGTAAAGGAATGAAACTAGACCTTTATTTTACATCACTCACAAAAATTAACTCAAAATGCATTAAAGACTAAAATACAAAGGCCAAAACTTAGAACTCCCATAAGAAAACAAGTGGTGAGCTCCATTACATGGATCTTGTCAATGATATTTTGGATATGATACCTAAAACACAAGCAGCAAAATCAAAAATAGTGAACTACATCTTACTAAAAACCTCTGAACAACAAAAGAAATGATCAACAAAATGAAACGACAACCTGTGGAATGGTAGAAAACATCTGCAAACCATATATCTGATCAGGAGTTAATATCCAAAATAAAGAACTTACACAACTCAAAAGCAAAAACTCCCCAACAAATCCAAATAATCTGATTAAAAAATAAATAAAGGACCTGAATAGACATGTTCCATAGAAGATATACGAAAGGCCAACACAGACATCAAAAGATGCTCAAAATCAATAATCATAAAAGAAATGCATGTCAAAACCATAATAAATTACCTCACCACTTTGTCATCAAAAAGAGAAGAGATAATAAATGCTGGAGAGAATGTGGAGAAAAGGGATCCCTCATGCACTGCTGGTGGAAATGTAGGTTGGTGCAGACACTATGGAAAACAGTTCGAAAGTTCTTCAAAAAGTTAAAACTAGAACCACCAGTATTTCCATTTCTGGGACTATATCAGAAGAAATTGAAAACACTATGTCATAGAGACAGTTGCACATCCATGTTCATATAAGCATTATTTACAATAGACAAGGCTTACCCGGTGGCTCAGATGTTAAAGAAACTGGCTGACAATGCAGGAGATTCAGGTTCAGTCCCCAGGCTGGGAAAATCCCCCAGGGAAGGAAACAGCAACCTGTTTCAGTATTCTTGCCTGGATAATTTCATGGATAGAGGAGTCTGGCGGGCTACAGTCCAAGGAGTTGCAAAGAGTCGGACACGACTGAATGACTATCACTTTCACTTTTTTCACAACAGACAAGACATAACAAAATAAGTGTCCATAAATGGAAGAATGGATAAAGAAGTTGTGTATGTATATGTATGTATGTGTGTATACACACACACACAAAGAAGTATTATTCAGTCATTAAAAAAGAAGGAAATCCTGCCGTTTGCAACAATATATGCTTCCCTGGTGGCTCAGATGGTAAAGCGTCTGCCTACAATGCAGGAGACCTGGGTTCAATCCCTGGGTCGGGAAGATCTCCTGGAGAACGAAATGGCAACCCACTTCAGTATTCTTGCCTGGTAAATCCCATGGACGGAGGAGCCTGGTAGGCTACAGTCCATGGGGTCGCAAAGAGTCGGACACGGCTGAGCAACTTCACTTTTCACATGGACTTTGAAGGCATTATGTTAAGTGAAGTAAGAGAGACAAAACAAATACTGCATGATCTCATGGAATCTCAAAGAAAAAACCCAGAAAAAAAAAAAAAGAAACAAAACCAAACCTCATAGAAAAAGAGATCAAATTTGTGGTTACCAGACACACTGAGAGGGAATGGGGTGGGGAGAAGGGAGGGTGTGTTGGGGTTGGAAGCAGGGTGGGGATTGGAGAAAGACTTTCAAAAGATACAAACTTTCAGTTAATAAATAAGTACTAGGAATGGAATGTACAACATGATGACTAGTTCACATTGCTGTATGTATATCTGAAAGTTAAGAGAGTAAATTTTAACAGGTATTTTCACAAGGAAAAAAAAATACATATGCATTAAATATATATGTGTGTGTATACATATATGTAATGATGGGTGTTAATTAAACTTATTGTGGTAATAATTTCAAAATTATGTAAACCAAATCATTATGCTGTATGCCTTAAACTTATACAGGGCTATATGTTAATATCTCAGTGAAACTGGGAAAAAAAAGTTAACATCTGCTTTAATACGGCAAACTCTAATCAAGTCATCTAATAAAATACAAGGAAATCACAAAATCACTTCTGAGGCAGCCCTGGCAAAGATGCGTCTCCTGAATCTAACCATGAGGAAACTTTAGATAAACACAAACAGAGGCTATTCTACACAATAATAGTCATGTGATCTCCAAAGATTCCCTGGTCATGAAAGTCAAGGACAGACTGAGGAAATGCCCCATACTGAAAAGGACTAAAGGAACACGACAATTTAGGTAATGTGTGAAGGCATTATTGGGACAATTAGCAAAACTTGGATGGCTGTGTAAATTCGATGACAATAGTGTACAAGAGTTAATTTCCTGATTTTTATATTGCATCATTATTATGTGGGAAAATATCCTTGTTTATAGAAAATGCACACCAAAATCTTAATGCTCGTCTTGGAACTGACTGTTGTTTGGAAAGAAAAAGAAAAACCGTCTATCAGTCTTTCCCACCCTCCTTCCTCACATCAACTTCTGTAAGCCACTGAGATTTTAGGGTTGATTTGTTATAATAATAGCTAGGCTACCTTAACAAATGTGCCTCTTGGCTTTCTCAATGACAGATAATTTATTAGTGTGGGACTTGCTGTGCCTTAGCAATTATTGATCCCAGTTGAAACATGTCCATTGCTTCTAAATTCATCCTCATAATGTCTGTAACCTTCCCTTCCAAGTTTCAGGTTTCTTGCTGTCACTACCATATGCTACAGCAAGGGACAGTCAACCAGAGCCTGCACGCCAAGTCAGCCAACCGTCTGCTATTGTATAACCCATACGTAAAGGGTGGCTTTGCATCTTCAAATGGTGGGGGGGCGGGGGGAAGAATCAAAAGAATAACACTTTGTAAAGTGAAAAATATATAAAATTCAACTTGCAATGTCCATACATAAAGTTTTATTGGAACACAATTATGTCCATTCATTTACATATTTTCTATAGCTGCTTTCCTACAAACAGCAGACTTAGCTATGACAGAGACCATATTGTCCACAAAGCCTAAAATATTTACTAGCTGGCCTTTCACCAAAAAGAATGAGAAAGAAAAAGGAAAAAAAAAAATGTGCTGAAGCCTGTCCAACAACAAAAAAAAAAGTTTCCCAAGCCAAGTTTTTATTATAAGGCTAGATAGCTGCTAAGAGCACAGGCTCTGAAGCCTGAACCCTGGCTGCTTCATTTATCACCTCTGTGATCTTGGGAAACTGACATATTGTCTCTCTATATAAATATTTGACTGGTCATAATAACAACACACAATTCAGAAGGTTGTGAGAATTCCATGAGTTATTATATAGCAGGCCCTTAAACTATTGCTTAACAATAAAAGTAGCATTTTCCTTTTTACATTTCCTTTTTTAATTTAAATTGTCCATTTCCCCATCATCACACATCAAAGTATAAGGCTATGATTTTATATGGGTAAGAAATTTCACACATGCACAAAAAATACTTTATGTTCCATTTTATGAAATTCAAGACCAAGCAAACCTAACTGGCAGTAATAAAAGTCAGAATGGTGGTTTCCTCTCATGGTGAGTGGGCATAGGAGTGAATGGATATGGGTGTTGGCTGGTAAGAAATACAAAGGAGCCTTCTGGAGGAATGAATCTTCCTCTGTCTTTAATCTGGGTCTAATTACAGGTGTGCACATGTGTAAATATGTATCAATCTGTATACATAGTTGTGTATTTTAATAAAGTCACTATCATGTTTAAAAGGAGAGACTGAGAAAGGGTAACATTTGTATTATCTTGCAGTGAAGTTTTAGAATTGTAGCTCATCAACAAAATTGGCAACAGTTGTGTACTGAGTGAATGCAAAGAGGCCAAGTCATGGAGTAAGATTCCCCGGAGGGTGGGAAACTGGAAACCACCCCCAAAGGCCACTGAAAATTGGTGAGAATGTTAGTGGAACACTCCAAGTCTAAGCTTTCTTTTGTTGTTCATCAAGTCTCTGAAATCGCCACAGCTTTCTTACTCTTTTTGCCATCCTACACATAAAAATCATCTGGGAAAGCAGGCAGCAAACAGCAGCAGCTGTTACTATTGGCACGGAAGAGAGGAGGAGAGCACGGAGATGGCAGCATGAAGCAGAACAGCCACAGGACGCGGCCAAGTAGCAGCAGCGTGCCTGAGGATGGCAGAGAACTACGCCCGGAGGGCGGCCAGCAACACTTCCACTTTCTAATGCTACAAAGAAAACTTAAACGTGAATATGGTTCTAGTCAAGTCACAAATACATAGCTTATAATTCAAATGCCCTTTACACAAAAACATGCCCCGTTTCTCAGTATCCTGAACCAATGATCTATTCTAACACTGATATCTTTACTATCATCTTTCAGCTTACTAAGTACTTATGAGTTTGCTAAGTAAATCTTGGGCAAAATGAAATACTTTACTTGTCAACACATTTGCTGCTCTCTTTGAACTTCTCAGCAGTTTCAGGTAGCCTGGATAAGTACAGTATAAGTAAGCTTGCATTTACAATGCCTGCTGAGGACAGGAGAACAAGAGACAAAGACTAGGACAGTACGGCACTTAGAAGAAGACCTTGCATAAAGCCCAAAGGAAGATGATAGGATGAATCCCAATGTAAAATTATTATGAAAAATAAGACTATACAAAAATCTCATGGTATTGCTATGGTAAACAAAAACAAAAAAAAAAAGGGAAAATTTTTCTATAGCAGGAAAACTTCATCCAAAAGAAAGTTGGTATTGACTAGACTTTAAATAAAAAGCAATATTAAAAATAGTCATATGTTGATAAATACTTTGGTTTTTTTTTTCCAGTAAGAAAACCTAATTCAAAGCTGCTGGTGCTGCTAAGTCACTTCAGTCGTGTCTGACTCGGTGTAACCCCATAGATGGCAGCCCACCAGGCTCCCCCGTCCCTGGGATTTTCCAGGCAAGAACACTGGAGTGGGTTGCCATTTCCTTCTCCAATGCAGGAAAGTGAAAAGTGAAAGTGAAGTCACTGAGTCATGTTAGACCCTCAGCGACCCCATGGACTGCAGCCTTCCAGGCTCCTCCGTCCATGGGATTTTCCAGGCAAGAGTACTGGAGTGGGGTGCCATTGCCTTCTCCGAATTCTAAGCTAATATGCACCAAATAATAAAGTTTTGTAAAATAAACACCAACTGATAGAATTATGAAGAGAAAATCCCAGATTCATCAGAGCAACAGAATTTTAACACACTCTCTTGGATAGATTGCTCTTCCCAAGTCAGAAAGTATATAGAAAAATTAAAGAAAAAAATTAATAAGCTTAATACAATAGGCAGATAAAGAACATATTTCTCAGGAGTTATTTTAAGCATAGACCAAGCATTTATGAAAATTGATATAAATTTCTATAAATTCAAAATGACTGTTATCATAAAACACCATGCCATAAATTTAAAACAATTTAAAGATAAGTAGAACTTCCCATCCGGAAAAGGAAATGGCAACCCACTTCAGTATTCTTGCCTAGAGAATCCTATGGACAGAGGAGCCTGGCAATCTGCTGTCCATAGGGTAACACAGAGTTGGACATGGCTGAAGCGACTTAGCATGCATGCATGCATTGGAGAAGGAAATGGCAACCCAATTCAGTATTCTTGCCTAGAGAATCCTGTGGACAGAGGAGCCTGGTGGGCTGCTGTCCATAGCGTCACACAGAGTTGGACACGATTGAAGCGACTTAGCATGCATGCATGCATTGGAGAAGGAAATGGCAACCCACTCCAATGTTCTTGCCTGGAAAATCCCAGAGACGGGGGAGCCTGGTGGGCTGCCGTCTACGGGGTCGCACAGAGTCAGACACGACTGAAGTGACTTAGCAGCACCAGCAGCTTTGAATTAGGTTTTCCTACTGGAAAAAAAAAAACAAACAAAGTATTTATCAACATATGACTATTTTTAATATTGCTTTTTATTTAAAGTCTAGTCAATACCAACTTTCTTTTGGATGAAGTTTTCCTGCTATAGAAAAATTTTCCCTTTTTTTTTTGTTTTTGTTTACCATAGCAATACCATGAGATTTTTGTATAGTCTTATTTTTCATAATAATTTTACATTTGGATTCATCCTATCATCTTCCTTTGGGCTTAATGCAAGGTCTTCTTCTAAGTGCCGTACTGTCCTAGTCTTTGTCTCTTGTTCTCCTGTCCTCAGCAGGCATTGTAAATGCAAGCTTACTTATACTGTACTTATCCAGGCTACCTGAAACTGCTGAGAAGTTCAAAGAGAGCAGCAAATGTGTTGACAAGTAAAGTATTTCATTTTGCCCAAGATTTACTTAGCAAACTCATAAGTACTTAGTAAGCCAAAAGACGCTAGTAAAAATATCTGTGTTAGAATAGATCTTTGGTCTGGTGGGCTGCCATCTATGGGGTCGCGCAGAGTCAGACACGACTGAAGTGACTTAGCAGCAGCAGCAGCAGAACTTCCCATTAAGCCAAAATTTAAGGATGCAAATCTAAATAAATCCTGAATCAAAGATAAATAATACTAAGAAACAAAAAATTTTAAATGTAAATCATACATAAATACTTATAGAATGGAGCTTATGAGATACATTGAGATAAAAATAAAGTTAAAAGTGTATTTCAAATGCTGAGAAAAGAAATGAATAAAGATTTAAAATTAATAGGAATTTACAATCTACTTTGATCAAATGCAAGAAAAAGATCAAAATATATCATGAGAATATAAAAATAAGGAATAATAACAAAAATTCATGAAATAGTAATCAAAATGTAAAAGTCCGAAAATGTTTTTTAAGACTAATATTTAAAAACTTCTGATGAAAGTGATAAAAAGAAATGTATTCTCATAAGTATGAAAACTAAGAAATGAATAGCTTTCTAGAAAGATAAAATGCATCAAAATGGGCTGAAGAAGAAAGACACTGACACCTTGAATAGTACTACAACCATTTAACACTGAATCTAAAACTAAGTGCACTGTGGTGCTGGAGAAGACTCCTGAGAGTAGCTTGGACAGCAAGGAGATCAAACCAGTCCATCCTAAAGGAAGTCAACCCTGAATATTCATTGAAAGGACTGATGCCGAAGCTCCAGTACTTTGGCTACCGGATGCGAAGAACTGACTCATTGGAAGAGACCCTGATGCTGGGAAAGATTGAAGGCAGGAGGAGAAGGGGACAACAGAGGATAGGATGGCTGGATGGCATCACCGACTCAAAGGACATGAGTTTGAGCAAGCTCTGGGAGATGGTGAAGGACAGGAAAATCTGGCGTGCTGCAATCCATGAGGTGGCAAAGAGTCTAACACAACTGAGTGATTGAACAACAACAAAACTAAGTATCTCTCTCTCCAAAACCCATAGACCTTAACTGATATTACTTATCAGGATTACCAAATAATCAAAAGACAAATAATTCCAACTGTCAAGACTCAGAAAATTTTTAAAAAGGAAATATCTTCAACTTCCAGCATAACCTTACATATGCTGTGAAAGGACGTGTGAGAATGGAAAAATATAGGTAAATTCCATTCACCAATAGAGGAACAAAAATCATCAGGAAGGTGAATCTTTTGATATATAAAACCAAGATATACTATGAGCAAGTTGGACTTATTTTGGGAATTGAAGTTTGGTATAACATTAGAAAGTGATTCACTAATTAGTGGATTGAGAAAATACAGTTGAACATCTCAAAAACACTCCTGAAGAAGTACAATGAAGAGATTTACCTATTATAAGTACGACACCACAAAAAAGAACATAAAATATTGTTGAAACAGAAAAAGACCCTATGGCCCTTGTCTCCCAAGCTCTCTGCCTGTGTTCTTTACGTGGAAAAACTTTGTGTGCTCAGTTGCTCAATTGTCTAACTCTTTGTGACCTTGGGCTGTAGTCCACTAGGCTCCTCTGTACATGGGATTTCCAGGCAAGAATACTGGAGTGGGTTGCCATTCCCTTCTCCAAGGGATGTTCCCCACCCAGGTATCGAACCCATATCTTCTGTGGCTACTCCACTGCAGGAAAAACATTCAGTTCAGTTCAGTTCAATCGCTCAGTCATGTCCAACTCTTTGCAACCCCATGAAGTGCAGCACGCGAGGCCGCCCTGTCCATCACCAATTCCCGGAGTTTACCCAAACATTAGCAAAAGAATGAATTTAATCAGAGAAGTGAAAAAAAATTCAGAAACAAAGGAAAACAGTCAAAGGAGACCAAGTAATAAAACTTTAGTCATTAAGTTTAGTCAAGGACCTTGAGTTCATTCTCAAGGACTATAGATAATATTCTGAGCTATATCCTGTGACCTGTTTTATAAATCCTGAAACCCCTACCAGGCAGAAGATGTTAACTATATGATGACCAGACTGCAGCCATTACACAAGCTGCCACACTTCTGAGAACTGGCCTCTAGAAAAAGACTGACCCTGGAACTGAAAGTTAATTGTACTTAAAACAATCAAAGTGACTCCGATCAGACCACCAATGACCGATCTCAGGATCATTGTTAGAGCTGACTGTGCTGTTTCTGCATGTTGCTCCCTCCCTCTGTCTGTAAAAGCTCTTGCCCACCGTCAGTGGAGGGAGTCTTGTCTTTGCACAGGCATCTGCCTTCCCTGCTCCATCCCCTCCCCCACCTCTGCACTGCCCCCCAACCCAACACACACACCAAACCAAACTGTTGGTTGCCGGCATCCAAAATAAAACAAATTTTCCTTTCCACCAGCCTGGCCTTTTTATTGGCTTTTGAGCAGCAAGCAGTCAGATCCTACTTTCAGTTACATTATGAATTATAGAGATAGACAAAGTAATGCAGCAGAATAGTGTCCAGCAAAAACGATTGACAAACGTATGAAAACATGGTCAATGGTTTTTGAACAACTAATTAGCCATATTGAAAAATGAAATTGGATCCCCACTCATACCACACACAAAAAGCAATTTTAGGTGGATTAAAATCAATGTAAAAATAAGAAATCATAAAGCTACTAAAGACAATGTAGCAGAATGTGTATCTGATATTGGGGCTAGATAAAATATTAATGAAATAATATAAAACATACAAACCAAAAAGTTTACAAGTTCTACTACGTTAATTAGGACTTGTATTCATAAAAGATAAGTCAAACTTGGTGAAATATTTGCATCATGTAAAACTGAAAATATGTAGAAAATATTTTTTTAAAATCTACAAATGAATATGAGACAGACAATCCCTCCCAGAAAAGTGGGGAAAGATACTATTATAAAAAGAGAAAATAAGAAAAGATAAATTACCAATAAACATATAAAAGATGCACTACCTTATTAGCTTTCAAAGAAAGTGAAATTAAAATCATAGTGAGATCAGGTTTTATACTCACCAGCTAATTATGCTAAACAAGATTTCACAATTTCAAAAGGTGAAATAATGACAAAGATGCAGAGCAACTAGAACTGTTACATAATGCTAGGAAAAGGCAAGTTGTGGAACTACTTGGAAATCAATTCGATGCTTATTTATTAAAGGTGAAGTTTTTAATTTTTATTTTTCTTTCAACAACAGGCTTACATAGATGCAAAGGCACTGAAGCCAGACAGCTTCCGTATGTATCATGGCCCTTTTGCTAATTAGCTCTGTAAAACCTTGGAATAACACGACCTTTCTCTGACTCAATTTCTTCATCTGTAAAATAATTTTAACTTAGAACACTGTCTGTCATGCAGTAAACATTCAATAAATGTTAGCTGTGCTTGCATGAAGTAATAAAAATCATTTTAAAATAATATAAATCACAGGATACACCTGTTAGCTTTGAGGAAAAATATTTTTTTAGGCATGACCTTTAAATTTTTAATTAAAAATTATTTTTTTAACTACCCTGACAGGTAAAATTATTTGTGACACATGAAATTCTGATAAAACTGAACTTAAGAAATGGGAAAATACAGTATTTAAATCCATTTATCACAAAGAGGTAAAGCACGTTCTTAGAACTGAGGGCACTATAATCATTTACAAGCAAATGCCACAAGCTTACCACCCAAAAGGTCTTCCGACCTGTGAGACTAAGAGGACAGCCTTCAGAGCAGAGCTTAATGAAGCTTGCCCTTCTGTTTGGTCCATTAACTCAAGTATATGACTACCTGCTGGAACGCTGAGTCTCTGACAATCTCTGGCACACGCACACAAACCTTCCCATTGCTTTGCATCCTTAGCTGTATATTAGATAGACTCAGGAGTGGAACAAAAAAATCCTCATCCTCAGGCCACACCCACTCCATTTTAATTAAGGTCTTGAGATGAGCCCCAGGAAGGAGAACATTGAAAAGCTCAGCAGGAGATTCCAAAATGCAGCCAAGGTTAAGCACCATCAGGTTAGAAGAAGCCTCCATCACTCTGCCCTAAAAAGTCCAATCAGTGCCCCATGTGGTCTGAATTTTACTTGACCCTCTCGATGAGCTAGCCTGCCTAGGATTGACAGTCTGAAGCTCTAAAGGTTCAGTTGTTTGTTTGTTTTCCTTTTGGTATATACATTAAGGTACAAACTTTTTTTATGTATATAAAGACCAGAAAATGATCAAACCACTGGAATCTGTAGTTTCACCTGAGGTTAAAATCCTATGTAGTGAGACTTCCCTGGTGGTCCTGTGGCTAAGACTCTGCACTCCCAATGCAGGGGGGCTGGTTGGGAGCTAGATCCCCCAGGGCCCAACTAAGAAGTTTGCAGTGCAACCAAGACCTGTCACAGCCAAATAACTAAATATTACATATACATAAAATCTTGTGTAGAGTCATACAACTGAGCACGGTATCAGTCAAAAGTATTAGATCAGCATGCCCTGCCCTTACCTATCACAGAGACCTGAACCATCGTGTCATAGTCCTGAAACTACCTACAATTGATGATATTTGAACACTCTTCATTCAATCTGCATGAGAAATGCACCAAATAAGCAGAAAAGCAGTGGTGAGATTACTCCATTCATAGAGGAGAAAGTCTATATAGACTCTTTGAAAAGCAAAAACAGTTCACACAGAAGAGTATCTTAGAATCATTCTACTGTCCTTACTGATATGTGATGATTATTAGAAGGTAAGTGCCTAATCCTATTATACAATATCAATCAAATGTCTTTGGGCACCAACAACAGATACCTGTATTATTTGAGTTCTGTATTTACATACAAGCATATTTCTTACAAGCTGGCTATTATTTTTTGAGACATTCATTTGCTTATTTTATAGCACTTTCAAAAATGCTGATTAAACTGATAACATTTTTTAGCATAGGTATACAGTTTTAGATATAGTTTATTGTTTTGTTCAGTTTTCTGAAAGAGATTTTTTTTTTTCTTCAAAACTAGTTCTTTACACAGATGCTTAAATCTCACTCAGATATTTCTGCTCACCCTTCACTTTGAGAATATTTTTTTTCCAGTGTTGTGCTCTATGAATTGATTCTTGTCTTCATATCTTAAATATATTAACAAGGACACAAACACTATCAATTTTTGTTATTCTTATGGTGAAAAATTCATCTTCATCTATTTGCAAGCCTAAACATCTAGTAATTTTGAGTAGAATTATTAACAAGCATAATTCTTTTCTTGTACAAGAATGATTTAAGACACAAGTAACAGCAGATCTTAACTATACTGGGAAAGAAAGTAATATAAAAGATTGGGAAAGAAGAGTTATTATAAATGTACATAGGTGTCTAGAAATGGTCCCTAATTTCCCATTTACTCAAAGATACACGAATCCAACTAATGTGTAAAAAAAATCTCCTTAGTATTGGCAGGAAAATTAAGATATCTGACTGAATTAAGGTAAAGCCAAGCCAGAAGATAAGGATAGGTTATGTCCAATATTGGCAATAATGAGAATTCGTTTAAAATGGAGCCAGCAAAACCTATAGCATAAAGCATACATAAACCATGGAAACTATCGTGTATAGAGGCTGTTGATGCCCATGTAAGTCCCCTTTACCAGGCTAATGTACCCGTATTCAGCTGTGAATATTGTTTACTCATGACTCACAGCTGTCCCTTTTGCCAAAGAATTGACCCGGGTCTTGGAATGTTAAGCAACCCTCATCACCCCTTCTCAGCAATTCACCTAATATGAGATAAAAAGGTTGCCCCTATCCTCAACTTCTCACCTCACCAGCTTCAAAGCTGGGTAAGTTCTGTGATATAATTCAGCTCCAGAGTCCCCTTTGGGATCAGGATAAAGCTAGTCTCACATTCTCTACTTATATTTTTTTTTTTTTTCCCTTCCCTGCTTCCCTTCCCTTCCCAGTAAACCACTTGAGTAAGAATCCCCACCTCAGCCTAAGGCTCTCTGTCTGGAAACCTAAACTCTTCCAGTTCTGTAGTCTTAGCTTAAGTTGAGTGAGGAATGTACCAGTTAAAAGGAAATCTGAAATCTGGCTCATGGGGTTTCTAAGCAAATAGAAATCACCTATTTCCACACTCAGTGTTTTTCTCACATCATAAGGCTACTGGCGGCTTTGGTGCAGTAGTCCTGCCATGCTCTTCAGAAATCCCACCCCTGGCTGTGAACACGGGTGTCCAGCCCTTGTGGACAACCAGCCTCTTGCTGCTGGTCATGCCTGGGAATGATAACTCTGAAAATTGGCAAAAACTTACTTGCATTTTAGATTACATGACTCTTGCAGTTTGCAAGGCTTTACATTTCAGTGACTTGATGTGTTCTACCTCAGGGTCCTCAGTTATGAAGTAGTGATTTTCTGTCCTGCCCTCACTATACAGTTCCTCCAGACTTGTTTGCTAACCTTTACTCTGTAGGACTCACTGACAAGGGTGTGTCCTCATGGCTCCCGCCCCATGGGAGAGAACACAGACAAAGGCTTACATGAACTTGGGAAGTTCCACAGACTTCTGTTAAGGAATCCAGAAAGATAATATTGGCAAATAACTCTCTGTTCTACACCAGTTCTAAATGCTGTAAGGTACAGGCCAAAAGAAGATACTGTATGAAATTGAAAGCTAGGCATAAGGTTGCCAAATTTAGCTGATTAAAATATCCAGGTAAATTGAAATTTCAGATAAACAATTTTTTCAGTATATCCATATATTACTGGAGACACATTTTACTAGGAAATATTAATTGTTTATTTGAAATTCAGATTTAACTAGGAGTCCTATATTTTCTCTGATAACTCAATCCAGGGGTACACCTAGAAGAAGGCGTATTGTGAGTAGGAGCTACTCTTCTACTCAACCGATCTGTCACAGAGGGCAGACAGTGGTTTTCCAAGGGAGGCCAGCTCAGCTCCCCAGGCCTCTGAATGTGTCCATGTGACTATCTTACCTGAGACAACCCAGGCTTGATCTCTTTGCTGAAGGATACCATGCCAAGTCTTCAGCACTCCACTTGGCTAGAGGTGCAAAATACAACACTTTACAGAATTTCCCAGTCATTCATAGCACTCTGGGGAGTGACTCAGCAGCATCTCATCAGCCTTGCCCATCAGAGCCTTTCTCTAAATGTGTTCACAAAGAGCTCCCTGCTCAAGCTCAATGGGGATACTGCAGGTCCTTTGCCCCAATAATGGATGTGAATGGAAAGAATGAGATCCATTATCTTTGGATTTCATGATTATTTTTGTTATTTTTCCCTACTTGCCCTCCATTGAAAGTATGATGTCCTTCCTGCCTACCCTCTAGACTGCCAAACTAATTGGCCAGATCACAAAGTTCAACTTAAGTTCAGATCCTGGTAAAAATGATGATTCAGATTTCATTGTATATGCTTTCATTTCACTAGTGGAAAATAAGCACAAATGCACACATAAGTTCATAGATTTCTGTGAGTGACTTAGGCTTCTGTTGTTTGACTCATTTGATGGTAAGGTACACCCAGCGTGTGTCAGTCTTTGCATCTCAGCAACCTATGCAAGGGCTCCCCAGGTGGCACTAGTGGTAAAAAACCTGCCGGCAATGCAGGAGATATAAGAGACCTGGCTTCAATCCCTAGGTCGGGGAGATCCCCTGGAGGAATAATGGCAACCCACTCCAGGATTCTTGCCTGGAGAATCCCATGGACAGAGGAGCCTGGTGGGCTACAGTCCATAGGGTTGCAAAGAGTCAGACACAACTGAAGCAACTTAGCACACACGCACGCAACCTAGGCAAGCTGACCCTCCATCACCCAGAGCCTGCTTTCCAAGTGAGCATGCTGCAGGTCACCCACCTTCACCAACCTGAGACTGACTCCAACCTCCCCACGGGGATCGAGGAGGATGAGAACACATTCCAACGCTGAGTTACAAGACATGGAGCAAGAAAGAGTCCTCACGTACTCATTTGATGAAATTACATGTGATATCTGTAAACTAAGAAATAATGGACATATAGATTTTGTAAATAGTATCTTTAGACCTTGTTTGAAAATGACATGTATGCCAATAGGAAAATAGGTCCATTGTAAAAACAGACAATTCATAGAAAAAAATACAAAATTGATTCAATACATAACTTTAGCAGTAACTAACAGATTGAAAATTGAAATGCACACATTAAGAAACGAAACGAGTCACCAGTCCACGTTCGATGCACGATACTGGATGCTTGGGGCTGGTGCGCTGGGACGAACCAGAGGGATGGTATGGAGAGGGAGGAGGGAGGGGGGTTCAGGATGGGGAACACATGTATGCCTGTGGCAGATTTATTTCGATATATGGCAGAACCAATACAATATTGTAAAGTTTAAAAATAAAATAAAATTTTAAAAAAAGTTAAGGTAAAAAAAAAAAGAAACATTTTAATCCATTAGATTTTTTAAAATTGGTAAAACAGATAACATCCAGAATTGACAATGAGAAGGAAAAAGAGGCACTTTTATAAAGCACTGATGAAGAAAGTATAAAATGATAACACTCATTTAAACATCACCCTTTTTTAAAAGTTAATATCTGTCAATTTAGCACTTCCACTTTGGGTATATACCTTAGGGAAACTTTTGCACACATACAGAGAGGAATGAAAAGGAACAATAATGCATGGAATAATGAAAGGTTGTAAAAAACCTACATCCACAAAATATAATAAATATATCAACATTATAGAATACTAGGTAGTAATTTTAAATTCTATGTCCATATATAAAGACATCTAAAATGTACTGATAAATGAAAAGAATAATTTTCAGAAAAATGAGGACTTGATTCTATTTATGTAAAAAGTAAGCATAATCAGGACTTCCTTGGTGTTCCAGTGGTTAAGAATCTGCCTGCCAATGCAGGGGACATGGGTTCCATCCCTGGTCCAGAAAGATCCCACAAGCCACTTTACAACTAAGCCCATGAGCCACAACTACTGAGCCTGTGCCCTAGAGCCCGTGTGCCAGAACCACTGACGTCTGTGCTCCACAATAAGAGAAGCCACCTCAATGAAAAGCCCGTCCCTGCAATGAAGAGTAGCCTCCATTCACCACAGATAGAAAAAGCCCAAGCACAGCAACGAAGACCCAACTCAGGCAAAAATAAAAAAAATTTTAAGTAAGCAAAATCAAAATATACCTAGAAAGTAGAAAAAGATTCAAATAGGTAAAGACTAACTAACACTAATAATATTTTAAAGGAGTACAATTTGGGGAGGTGGGAAGAGAAAGTTTCCACTCTTTGTTTGAGGTTTTAAAATAACCATGGATTCACTTATTGTGTAATTATAAATGCACATAGACATATATATGATGGAATAGGAACCACCAGTTTTTCTTCCATTTTACAGGTGGCATCTGTGTACCTTCTCCTTGGATCAAGGATCTGTCTACTGAGCTGGACTGACTAATAGAACATGGCAGCACTGATGCTGAAACAGTTTCCAGGCCCAGGTCTTAACAGACTGGCTTCCACTTCTCCCTTGGAACACTCACTCTCAGGCTGTTCCTATGGGAAACTAAGCCAGCATGCGATGAGAAGGTGAAGTCATGGGGAGTCAATAGCCCCCAGACAACAGTCAATAACTACAGGCCATGTATATCAGCCATCTCGGACATTCAGCCTAGCTGACCTTCAACATATGACTACAATAGTACTAAAACCTGCAAGCAAGAATTGCCCAGCTGAGCCCAGTCAACACAGAGAGTTGTGAGCGATATTCATAAATTGCTGTTTTAAGTCACTAAATTGTTGTTTTAGTCTTTTTGGAATGATTTATTACATGACAATAGAGAAAAAGAGTAATATAAACAATATGCTTTAAAATACTCAGCAATATACATATAAGATTTCAAATAATGAAGATTATGAACTATCAAATCCATGAATCTGGAGAAAGTTAATAAACAAGTCAAAGTTTATTTTCACTGCCTGGTACAGTCTTTGACATGTACCAAATGTTTCATTATTATGGTAAAATAAAGACACAGGAGAGCTATACACACAAGGAAAGGTTAAGAGAGGGGGAGGGTATCTAACCTTAGTGAAAGTGAAAAATATATCTTCTCAAGGATTCTTCAAATTCCCTTCAGCAATTCAGAAATTACACATTCTGCTTTATTTCACACTTGTGTTTTATTGTAATCATCTATTTGTAGTCATCCATTTATATATAGTTAACACTTCACCCAACAAAATAAAGGAAAATATAAACAAGCATGTTTTGCCCCAATGCCTTTGATTTATCAGAAAATATTTGTGCCGTGTGTTTTAGTCCTATCTGATTCTTTTGCGACCCTATGAACTGCAGCCTGCCAGACTCCTCTTTCCATGGAATTTTCTAGGCAAGAATACTGGAATGGGTTGTCATTTTGTTCTCCAAGGGATCTTCCTGGATCAGGGATTGAACCTGTGTCTCCTGCATTGGCAGCAGATTCTTTACTACTAAGCCACCAGAGAAGCCCCCAGAAAAGTTTACATGCATAGTTTTACATAAACATAATTTTTTCCAATAAAGTTATGAAAATATTTTTATGAGTAACCTAGAATAGGACTTGCTTGAAGGTGTGCATTTAAAGCACAACTCCTCCTTGTAGAAGACCATATAATAATTGTCATATTATGGGACTAACCAATATTATTGTCTTCTTCAAATGGAGGGAAGGTTACCTCCTAAAGAGTTGAAGCTCACCAAAAATGTTTTGCAGCCATGAAATTAAAAGACGCTTACTCCTTGGAAGGAAAGTTATGACCAACCTAGACAGCATATTAAAAAGCACAGACATTACTTTGCCAACAAAGGTCCATCTAGTCAAGGCTATGGTTTTTCCAGTAGTCATGTATGGATGTGAGAGTTGGACTATAAAGAAAGCTGAGTGCCGAAGAATTGATGCTTTTGAACTGTGGTGTTGGAGAAGACTCTTAAGAGTCCCTTGGACTGCAAGGAGATCCAACCAGTCCATCCTAAAGGAGATTGGTCCTGGGTATCCATTGGAAGGACTGATGTTGAAGCTGAAACTCCAGTGCTTTGGCCACCTCATGCGAAGAGCTGACTCATTAGAAAAGAGCCTGATGCTGGGAAAAATTGAAGGCAGGAGGAGAAGGAGATGACAGAGGATGAGATGGTTGGATGGCATCACCGACTCAATGAACATGGGTCTGGGTAGACTCCAGGAGTTGGTGATGGACAGGGAAGTCTGGTGTGCTGCTGTTCATGGGGTCGCAAAGAGTCCGACACGACTGAGCGACTGAACTGAACTGAAAAAAGTTTTGAGTTCAGAGTTCTGAGTATAATAATATTCTTATCCTGAATAAGTGCAAATGTGTACATTGTATTTGAAGGTTATCATTGCTGAAAATAATGCATTGTTATTTTAAAAAATGGTGAAATTGGGAGGAGGATACTATAAGGTAATACTGAGGAAAATGAAGAGTTGCACATGAAGGGCATGACCTTACAGTTACTGGAATGGCCTATAGTTTGATGCATAAACCTTAGGGCCACAGATGAAATAATTTTTAAAAGGATGGTATAGGGAGGGAGGTGGGAGGGGGGTTCAGGATGGGGAACACGTGTACACCCGTGGCAGATGCATGTTGATGTATGGCAAAACCAATACAATATTGTAAAGTTAAAAAAAAAAAAGCTGATCCACTGATTAAAAAAAATAATAATAAATAAAAGTATACTTCGTAGTATCAGCATTAAGGTAGATTGTCATCAGTCCACAAAGAGAATGTCACACACATCTGAAAGAAAGCCAAGAGACCGCTGCTCCTAGTTACACATACAGAGCAACTGGTCTCAGTGCAACCCTCATATCAACAACAGCCATAGTCACTGAATAAAATGAAACAAAAACAAAGCGGAAAACAAGCAATGAAAATCACAGAGTTTTATGGCATCACAAAGCAATCAAGGCATCAGAACTTGAGGGGCCACAATCTCAGGGAAAAAGTAAAATCACTGAAGTGAACTGATATTTTCTCTTCATTTTCCTCACAGTATTAAATATTTATTTGTTCTTAATCCACATGCATTAAGAGAAGAATCCAAAATTAAAGTGGCATCTAAAAAAAGGAGAGTTAAGCAGAGCCTTCAGGAATCTCACAATAGTGGGAAAAAATTATTGCAATTTGGGCTACAGAAGTAGCCAGGACTTGTGGGGCCAAGACCCTAGGGAAAAATGGAAACAATGGAGGACAGAGAATATTCTGAGCTGAATTTTCACTTGAGATTTGTAGATTCATGGGATCAGAAACTGAGATTAGCAGAGTGGAAGCAAAAAGGCTAAAAATCTATGCAGAGCTTCTAGCAACCTCGTATTGCTGGGGAAACAAAAATTGAAGTATGGGCTTCCAGAAGAAGAGGTATTGATTAAGATGCCCTGCTTTCAGTTGAGACTAAAAAAAAAAAAAATTTTTTTTGTGTGATACTAGCGGGGATATAAATTTCTCCCAATGACCTTGAAGAATAGGAATGGGTATTTTTGTTTTGGTACAGGGAGATTCTGCTTTACAAAGTCACTCGGGAATCCAGGCTGCCAGTGGCGATACTGTCTTCAGAATGTGGCTTCTGGGAATTCCCTGGCCATCCAGTGATCAGGACCCCACACTTCCATGGCAGGGGGCATAGGTTTGATTCCTGGTCAAGGAAATAAGATCCCGCATGCTGTGTGGCGTGGCCAAAAAATTAAAATCAATTGCTTTACATAAATGTGGCTTACAAGTGAAATTCATCTCTCACTCCACTGAAGACTGGGAGATACAGATCATAAAGGGACAACAGAAGCTTTGATGGGCTAGTACACATAAGTGGTCAGTATCACTTCCAACCACATTCCATTGACAGAACTCCTTAATATGGCCACCTTTAACTGCAAGGGGAATTTAGCTTTGAACTCGAGAGGCAGGTAAATGAATTTGATGACCAGCCGGCCAGTCTCTGCCATGGCCCGTTTCTCATCATGTGTTGTTCAGTCGCTCAGTCGTGTCTGACTCTTTGGGACCCCATGGACTGCAGCACGCCAGGCTTCCCTCTCCATCACCATCTCCCAGAGCTTGCTCAAACTCATGTCCATTGAGTAGGTGATTTGTTCCAACCATCTCGTCCTCTGTTGTCCCCTTGTTCTCCTGCCTTCAATCATTACATGTGTAAATCTCATCATTCACACATATAAAATAGCATTCCTTTGAATAATGCTAGACTTAAAAAAGGTATTTCACAACTTAATTTGATTTTACTACATACAACTAAAATTTCTCTATGAACATCATTCTCTTAGAGCAAAAAGTTGCCATATACTTAATAACAACAAACCCAAAACTGTCCAAGCTCAAAATGTTATCTCCAAGCTTTTTGTTGACTTAACAGGAAAATGTAACAGAAACCCCTTTAGTTCTCAGTTTATGCATACCAATGATAAATTTTTTACAAAAAGAAGGAAATTCTACAAGTTGAGAAACTAAAGATATAAGTAGCTATTAAAGATTGTAAACTGCTGGGTAGGATGGATATTTATAACCAGTAATGCACATTTTAAAACAGATATTCTCATGGCATTTTGGGCATTAACCCTTTTCAGTAGCTAAACAAATTGCTTTGTGATTAGTTGCTTTCAAGAGAAACTGTCATTTTCAGTCAGTTTATTTTATTATGCTTTCAGAATTTACCCACTAGTGTTTAAGGATAAACAACTCTGAGGACGCAGTCCTAATCACTGTATCTTTCTCTAAGATTTTTCAGGGAGATTTGGATGTGCTTTCTGCACAGGTATTAACTTATCAAGTTTTATTTTCGCAATCAAGGAATTGCAAATAAGCAAAAAGAGAGGTCACGATTAAGCAGAAAATGTATTGATTCCTGTGTCCTCCACTTATCATGGAATCTACATTATAAATTTCATCATAGTAGATGGAAACTTTTTCTTTGGTAATAGCTCACCTGGTCTTTGGTTGGGTTTAATGAGAATTAGATACGATTCATCCATTTTATAAGTCCTTGATTCTATTTTAGACATTTGTAAAATACCTTGCCCTCTAATTTATATAGTTTTTTCAACTAATGTTGAGAGGTCAGTCAAATAAGGAGGTGAAGCTCTCAGCTAACATTTGTTAACTTGGCTAACATCTGATAAGCATTTTCTCCTTGTTCATTTTATATATATTATCTTATTTTATGCCTCTAATTGATCACACCTCCCATGTAAGATGGATATTATAGGAACTGACATTTAACTGTTTTGATAGTGTGACTTAATTAGCACCTTTCCTTCTGACTGGACCATGCCTTTCTAGTCATTAAATATTTGAAGTATTATCATCTCTAGGAATTGCTATCCCATTTTATAGAACTAAGCATCTTAAGAGAAAAGCAGATTTCAGGGCAACCAATGATAATGGTTGACATGCACATCTGGTATAAGATGGAACAGATATATCAAAATCCAGAAACAGAGTCTTTATAACATGTTATATTTAATACCCTTGTAAAATAAATTGAAATCTGTACTTATGCTCAGTAGATCAGTCACGTCTGACTCTTTGTGACCCTATGGGCTGTAGCCTGCCAGGCTCCTCTGTCCTTGGGATTTTCCAGGCAAAAATGCTGGAATGGGTTGCCATTTTTCTACTCCAAATCTCTACTTGTTCAAAAACTTATTTTTGTATGACATTTATTAAATCATAACTTTATAAAATTTGAGTAACTTGAGGAAAACATATCCATGCACTAAAAAATGTATTTAATTATCAGAATAAGAAACAAAAATTATCATAGTGTAGTATATTCACTGTTACACAGTGCAGTGTGTCTGACGTTACAGGCAGATTAGCACAACATAAACCCAAACCAAATAGTGAAATCCTGAAAACAGCAAGGCATTGGGTTGACCAAAAAGTTTGTTCACGTTTTTCTCTAAGATGTTACGTAAAAACCTGAATGCACTTTTTGCTGTGTGCGTGTGTGTGTTTGTGTGTACTTGACATTACAAAAAGGTATTGGAGCATTAAGGTCCCAAGGGGGAGTTTCTTTTCCTCTTCTCTTTCTTTACTTTCATTTTACTCAACATACACACACACACACTCACACACACACAAAACCTTTAAAGCATACCAAATCTTTTTCTCTACCACATAACAATTATGAGATAACTTTAAATAAATCAATCATATTTCGCTTTGTTTTGTTATCCTTAGACTAACTTGAGTACTTATAATTATAATAAAAGTTGAGCAATCAACAGAACTTATTCATATTTACAAAAATACATGTCATCTGGCTCTGTCTGGAGGGAATCTATACCCTAGTTCAATCTTAATTCCTTATAACATATCCATAAATCTCCAAACAGCTAATCATGAAAATATTAATGAAATGAGCACATGCTTTATTTATAAGTCTTGGCTTACTAGGCCCTTATTACATTGCCAGAGAGAAGGAATATTAAAATAAATGATATCTGTGTTCAGCACTGAAAATAAATCAAAAGAGTCACAATGTCACTTATAATAGATTCCAGTCAAGTGTCACTTTGTTGCCTTAAACTGAATTAACATTTTCAACAATTCTAGAATACTTTCAGATAACTATAAATGACTAAATGGAATAATTAAAAACCCTAAATATATGAAGTACTGAAAGATAATGCTTTATATTGTATACATAAAGCAATATCCTTACTAATTTTTAGATTATTCAGAATTATATATCAGGGATTTACACACTGAACCATAAGTTTAAAATTGACTAAACCATGTGCTTTATATTTATAAAAATCATCAATATAACTTGTGCTGTGCTTACTCTCTCAGTCATATCTGACTCTTTCCAAACCCGTTGATTGTAGCCCGCCAGGATCCTCTGTCCATGGAATTCCCAGGCAAGAATACTGGAGTGGATTGCCACTCCCTTCTCCAGGGGATCTTCCCACCCAGAGACTGAACCTGTGTCTCCTGTATTACAGGCAGATCCTTTACTGTCTGAGGCACTGGGGAAGCCCGTAACATATGGAAGTGCTTTATAAAAACATAATTGATTTCTTTTTTACCTTGTTTGTTAGGGTGAACTATTTGACTTAAAAAAAAATAATTACTTGCTGGAAGCAGAATCCTTCACAGATCCATAAAGGAACAAGTGACTGTTCAGCCAGCATTGCCACCAGGAGACAACATTCTCATTGGACATAACTGTGAGCCACATGTGCCTTTGGGTGAAATAATTTTCAAAATCTACTATTTAAGCAAATAGTATGTCATCTCTCAGAGAAAGCAATGGCAACCCACTCCAGTACTATTGCCTAGAAAATCCCATGGACGGAGGAGCCTGGTAGGCTGCAGTTCATGAGGTCGCTAAGAGTCGGACGTGACTGAGCGACTTCACTTTCCCTTTTCACTTTCATGCATTGGAGAAGGAAATGGCAACCCACTCCAGTGTTCTTGCCTGGAGAATCCCAGGGACGGGAGAGCCTGGTGGGCTGCCATCTATGGGGTCGCACAGAGTCAGACACGACTGAAGCAACTTAGCAGTAGCAGCAGCATGTCATCTCTAATTTCTAGCCTACTATTCTTCCTTATCCTTTTCAAAAACTATTCATGACTTTTTAAATAGTGGCCTCTCTCTTATCTGTTGAGTGGTTGACTTTTTGTGAAACTTCTTTTTACTCCATTAGTCTTGCATTGACTGCTCCTGCAGAAACCCCTTAGAGCCATTTTTCCATTAGAGACATTTCAAAACCCTCTCTCTTCAGACACTCATGCCTTTGAATAGATTGAACATATCTAATCTGTACATATATCCAGCTGTTTAGATTGTGTTAATTCATACATATGGCAGCAGTCAAAATTTAACAGAACATGCATTTAGAATTGTGTTCAAAACAAAGGATGGCCTGAAACAGGAGTGGCAAGTTGAATTTGCCATGAATTTATACTGTGTCTCACAAATGACCCACCACAGAATTACACTCTCATCAAGAATGACCAGTTAATTAACCTTTGTATAATTCAAAGTCATTCACTCATTACTGCAGGCAAGCAAAGTCATCACAAGGATACCATACTCCTTTCTCAGTACAAGGAAATTGTCACCTTTATTCATCAGAATTTCTGTCTTTGGCTCTCAATGCTAAATAGCTCTCAATGCTAACACCTGCTTTGCCTTTATGCTATATAACATTAAACATTATTGACAATTTAAAATACAGCAGGTATCAACAATATCAGAACTATAACTGGTTTTCTAAGAATTTACTTTCCTATCTTTGTAAAAATCATTTACAAAAATGTCATTGCAACATTTATAATTTCATAAATACATTCTGCATTTAATTAACTAAAATTTCAGGTTTGGGGACCCATTAAAAACATTTCATCTTTCCAGTCCTCTAAAAAGAAATGGGTAACTTCTCTGAAAGTTTTCCCTATTGATTTCTACTATATAACTGTTACCTTCAGTCCCAACTGAAGCTTTTCTCCTGAGGTTTGTAACCTCTATTACTTATCAGCACATTCATTAGTTCTCACTCTAAAACTAAGCTCACCATCCCCCCACAAAACCTGCTCTGCTGCCATGCTCCCTGTCTTACTCAATAGTACTGCCATTTATCCCAGCTACTCTGGTAGGAAATCCAGGTGTTAACGGGACATCACCTTCACTGTCGTCTTTCACATGCACCAGCCACAACCTGCAAATTCTACCTCCTGCATATTTCCATCATCTGTCTACTTCTCTGTCCTCCAACCACCAACTTTTCTTGCTTGGGCATTTGGAAGAGCTTTAGAACTTATCTCTTTGCTCCATTACAATCTAACCTCAATTCTGCAGGCCAATCTTAACTAAAACACAAAGTTGATGATCCTCTGCTGCTGCTGCTCCTAAGTCACTTCAGTCGTATCCAACCCTGTGCGACCCCATAGACAGAAGGCCACCAGGCTCCCCCATCTCTCTTAAAAATCCCTTGATGATTTCCCATTTTTGTTAGGATAAAACTCACATTTGTTAAATCCCCTCCATGAATTCTTCCCAATACAGTTTCCTCCCTCCGATACTGTAATGCTTACCATCCCTTCTCACGTATTAAACTTCTTTCAATTGATCTAAGAAATATAATTTCTTATCATCATACATTCATAATTTTTGCAATATCTGCCTGAAATTCACCCTATCAGTCCCTAGATAATACCAGTCCATCATTCACATATCAGTTTAAACACTACATAAGTCAGGAGACTTACTCTCCTGACTTATGTAGTAAGGAGACTTACTCTGACCTGTTAGATTAAATCATGTGCCTGACTGTCTTCCCACTGGTCCTTGTTTTTCCCCAATATTAACATTCTCTCTCGTATCCTCTCTTGTCTTTCCTACTTATCACTTTGAGCTTTTTAATTCATCGGGGTGTGACTCCATCTGCCTTGTGTCACACCAGCCTCTATCACATGCCTAGGACTTTAAAGAAGACATTTCTAGCTTTAGATTCAGACTTTAGACATACCAGAAACTGAAATATTTTTGAAAGCCAACTTAAATTCTGGGGAGAGGGAATTCAGCAGCCCGGATCCTGAGCCAGAGAGCTGATTTAGAATTTAGATCTTCCCCATACTAGCAGTATGACCTTGGTCAAATTACTTAAGCTTCTCTGTGCCTCAGTTTGCTCGTGTGTAATATGAAGATAATCATATTTACCTGATAGCTATATTAAGAAGGTTAACTGATAAAATATTTATACAGTGCTTACAAAGTGCCTGGCACATAGAAAACTTACAGTAAATATTATTTTACTAGTATTTAAAGTGGGAAAATACAGAGTCAGATTGTTTGTGTTCAAATTCGTGCTTTGATACACTCTTGTCATCTTGATCAGCTGACTCAATTTTCAAAACGTCAGAGTCCTCTTCTCCATAAAAGAGGGTGGTCAAAGAGTGCATAGTGAAAATAAATCAGTTAATGTTAATGATAGGCTATCTTAGACAGTTGAACTGGGAGAGAGAAAAGTTCTTGCTTAAGTTGAAATTTGGTTCACTTAGAGCTACAGCATTTGTAAATTTGAAATATAAACTTCAGTTTCTCTAACATCAGTTAAAAACTTTATCCCTTATTGTAATTAAAAATAGATGAACATATAATGCACATTAGGTACAAATGCCCAGGAGTAACAAATTCAACTGAAATAAAATGGAATAGTAACTTGAATGAAAAGTAGTTCCTGTGAACTGGTCCATCTGGGGAAAAAAAAAAAGGCAAGTTCTTTTTATCTATGGAGTAAAAGTAAAATATTTATTCTCTTGTTATTTTAAATTGCCTCTCAGGAGTGTTGCAAGATATAACTCTGGACATGATTTTATAGATCCTTTCCTTATGTATATTCTTTTAAACATCAGTTCAGTTCAGTTGCTCAGTCGTGTCCGACTCTTTGCAACCCCATGAATTGCAGCACGCCAGGCCTCCCTGTCCATCACCAGCTCCCGGAGTTCACTCAAACTCACGTCCATCAAGTCAGTGATGCCATCCAGCCATCTCATCCTCTGTCGTCCCCTTCTCCTCCTGCCCCCAATCCCTCCCAGCATCAAGGTCTTTTCCAATGAGTCAACTCTTCACATGAGGTGGCCAAAGTACTGGAGTTTCAGCTTTAGCATCAGTCCTTCGAAAGAACACCCAGGGCTGATCTCCTTTAGAATGGACTGGTTGGATCTCCTTGCAGTCCAAGGGACTCTCAAGAGTCTTCTCCAACACCACAGTTCAAAAGCATCAATTCTTCGGCGCTCAGCTTTCTTCACAGTCCAACTCTCACATCCATACATGACTACTGGAAAAACCATATCCTTAACTAGACGGACCTTTGTTGGCATAGTAATGTCTCTGCTTTTGAATATGCTATCTAGGTTGGTCATAACATAGATTATGTTAAATTAACTATGTTAACTGAAAGATTAAATTTTTAACTATTACTACTCTTATCTTCCTTGGTCATGAAATGTTAATACCATGTTTCTCTGGTTCCCTCATTCCACTGTGTAGCATTTACTGTGATAGAACTTGTCCTCTGGTACTCACGACCTGGATATTACATCATGCTGAACCAAATGAAGTTGGAACTAACACCAAATCATTATTATTAGCAATTCATCCTGCCATTATATTTAAGTCATTTCCCTTTATTCCATGCTGAATGGAATCATTACTCTAAATGTGAAATCCCAATACAAACATGTATTATCCAAATTGATCACAATATATACAAATAGCTTAGAAGTTAACAGTATCAGCCAGGCTACTTTTGCATATGGTTTCAAATGTGCTACTGAATGATGCAAATGGAAGAAGTAGATTATAATACATCATGAGAGAAGTAGCCAAAAATATGCTGAGCTGGGCCAGAGGCAAAGCGTCACAAATCAAGCAGACCCTTCACCTATGAACAAGAACATAGCTTTTTCTTTCAGAGTAGTTTCTCAAAACAAAAATAACCCCTCTCCAGTGATTTACAGTGGGCAATTTTCTGTTTTTCTGGCTGTATCACAACATTTGAACATCCTTGCTCTTTTGGAGGACTTCCACTTTTCTGGTTTGAGCTTCTCTAAGGCATAACCTACAAAACTTGGTTCCCTCTTCTTTGCTGCTCAGGCTCAAGTAATGAGACTGGTGATCACAAATGCAAGACCTCACTTCAGAACTGAGCCACATGAAGAAGGAAAATGTACACAGAACTCACTTTGCTAAAGGGTGGTGGCAGAGGCAGCTGGCTCTGAGAGTGGCAGTGGTGGCGAGACTGCATTCCTGGCTCTGAAATCATTCCAGTAGAGGTGGCAGTGAGTTGGAGTTCCTGGCAGGGGCATGTGGAGAGTGGGAGTGGCAGCAGTGTAGCCACAAGCCAGTTCTGTGGCATGGTTTTGGGCAGTGTTCCTGGAAGTTGAGTCTTGAGCCTGGTTATTTAGACTTATTTACCTTAGCATTCTATAGGCCATCCATTTAAAAAATAATAATAATTGCCTATTCTGCTTTATCAGAGTCAATTTCTGCGCTTTTAACAAGACTCTCTAAAGTTCTTTTAATAACTCCAAACGGATCAACTAGCCGGAATTGCAGCAAGAATGGGAGAGAAAGAATGGTGCAATTAAAATTTTAAATTATCATTTTCAAGTGCTGATAGTTGACAGGTACTGTGTTTAAGCCTGTCACATATCATCTCATTTAATCATCACAATAGCTTAATGAGGACAATATTATTCCCATGATGCAGAGCAGAAAGAGAGACAGAGATTAATTAACTTGCCCAGGGTCTCAGAGATATTGATTATCAGAGCCCTGTGACACTGTAGATCTAGGTCACCAGTATTCATTCTTACGGCCAAATTGTTTCATATTGCTGATAAGTTTAAAGCAATGAGGCAATGAATCAGCACACTATTTGCATCAGCTATTGTTATCCACATGACTCGTTTTTACAGCTGGCTCTCAAAATTCCATGGGCAGAGAAGCCTGGTAGGCCGCAGTCCATGGGGTTGCTAAGAGTCAGGCATGACTGAGAGACTTTACTTTCACTTTTCACTTTCATGCATTGGAGAAGGAAATGGCAACCCAATCCAGTGTTCTTGCCTGGAGAATCCCAGGGACAGGGGAGCCTGGTGGGCTACCATCTATGGGGTCGCACAGACTCGGACACGACTGATGCAACTTAGCAGCAGCAGCAGCTAATGAGCGTTGAAGTATTGGCAGACTCACTACCCTTTCTTGGCACTTCTCCCATGTTTATCTTCAGGTCTGAGGTTCTTCAAGTGTAAGCTTGGGATCTGCACTTTAACACATTAAACATCAACTTTCAACTTCGCATAGATGAATAGGTTCATCATCCCTTAGATGTTAACATAAAATCAGACTAATCCTGGATCTTTTCTTGTCAGTTCTTAGGAGTACTTACAGAATATAAACAATTTTTTATCTGAAAATTTATCTGATTTAGAAAGAACCAACCAACTAGAAACAGAAGACTTTCTCAAAATCCAAGTTGAAAAAAATATTGAAAAATTCTATGGAAATTGACAAGGCAGATCCAAACTTAAGTATATTTAACACTAGTAACCATTTGTTATCCCTGGGAATATATGACTACAGAAGCAGTTCAACAGATTTTAAAAAATACATTTAACATTTTAAAAGTTAAATTATTTATAGAATATCAATAGTTCAAAAAAAATCTCTGCAAAGAAACCTAAACTATGTATTGGTTTCTCCTATTTCCAAAAAGATCCACAGTATCTTTACAAGGGGTTACTTAAAAGGCACTTAAAGTCCAAACAAAACATTAAATAAGCAAAACGGGACATGTGTGTAGAGAGTATTTGAACAGACATATAACCTACACCCATGTCTAAAGATTTCTCCTCTGAAAGTTTGCTTAGCTGGCCTCAGTCCTTTGCAGAGTCCCCATCCTGATGTCATACAGACCATTCTTCTAAAGAATGTAAATTGGCTATCCAAGCAGAAAATTCTACTTTAGTGCTAAATCTCCCTTGCTGGGGCTTCTCAGGTAGTGCTGGTGGTAAAGAATCCACATGTCAATACAGGAGACTTAAGAGACATGGGTTCGATCCTTGGATCGGGAAGATCCCCTGGAGAAAGAAATGGCAACCCACTGGAATATTCTTGCCTGGAATCCGATGGAGAGAGGAGCCTGGCAGGCTACAGTCCATGGGGTCGCAGAGAGTCAGACACAACTGAAGGGACTTAACATGCATGCATTCTCCCTTGCTGAAGACTTCGCTTTACTATTTTTCTCCCATCTGTGACCTCAGAACCTATCAATTTGCAGCTATCCCATCCGTTGGCCACATTTATTCTTTTTTATAAGGCAGAAGTGATTTTGTTACATTTTTCAAACTTTTTCCTATGTTGTATTTGTGTTTATCACTGTTTCCCTATCTAAATACTGATTGTTTTAATCCCCCCCCATCTTTTTTTTTTTTTTTTTTTTTTGGTCGCTGTATATTTTGATCAGCTTCTGGGAAGAGGAAAGGTGGGAGTCTGCTCTTAGCATCAGCTCTAAGCTCCAAAAGTTAAAGACTTTTATTTGTTCATCACCTTATTCCCAGTGACTAGCAGATCACCTAGTACACTCATTATCCCTAGGTAATCCATTTCTTCCTACTTAGCAGAAGGTAGTTAAAGAGCCTCTTGATGAGGGTGAAAGAGAAGAGTGAAAAAGCTAGTTTAAAACTCAACATTCAAAAAACTAAGATCATGGCATCCGGTCCCATCACTTCATGGCAAATAGATGGGGAAACAATGGAAACCGTGACAGACTTTATTTTCTTGGGCTCCAAAATCACTGCAGATGGTGACTGCAGTCAAGAAATTAAAAGATGCTTATGCCAAACCTAGAAAGCATATTGAAAAGCAGAAACATCACTTTGCCAGCAAAGGTCTGTATAGTCAAAGCTATGGTTTTTCCTGTAGTTATACATGGATGTGAGTATTGAACCATAAAGAAGGCCGAGCACCGAAGAACTGATGCTTCAAACTGTGGTACTGGAGAAGACTCTTGAGAGTCCCTTGGACAGCAAGGAATACAACCCTTAATATTCATTGGAAGGACTGATGTTAAAGGATTCCAATACCTTGGCCACCTGATGCAAAGGTCAAACTCTTTGGAAAAGACCTGATGCAGGGAAAGACTGAGAGTAGGAAGAGAAGGGGCAACAGAGGCTGAGATGTGTGGATGGCATCACCAACTCAATGGACATGAGTTTGAGCAAACTCAGGGAGATAGTGAAGGACAGGGAAACCAGGTAAGCTGTAGTCCATGGGGTTGCAGAGTTGGACATGACTTAGGAACTGAATAACAACAATAAATTTGCCTTCATAGATTTTGGAATGCTTCCAGGTGATGCCAGTGGAATAGAACCAGCCTGCCAATGAAGGAGACATAAAGAGACTCAGGTTCGATCCCTGCATCAGGAATATCCCCTGGAGGAGGGCAAGGCAACCCACTCCAGTGTTCTTGCCTGCAAAATCCCTTGGTCAGAGGAGCCTGGCAGGCTACAGTCCATAGGGTCGCACAGAGTTAGACACGGCTGAAGTGACTTAGCACACAGGCATGCAGATTTTGGAAACATATGAACCAGCATAAGCTCTAATTTCCTAATTTGTAAAATGAAAAAAATTTTTTGCTGCTTCATATGATAGTTAAAGGTACAATCTCTAAATGTATATGTGATAATGCTTTGTAAACTATAAATGTTCTTATCATTAGTCATTTTTTTTTCGTGTATCCCTTGGGTAAAATACATTTCATTAGTCCCTACTTCTTCTGCCTTGGTGTATGAATTCACTTTAATTTCTTTCTGTCAACAGTTTTTCCTCTTCTCCTACCTAACTATAAGCTTTTCTTGAAATGATATTTGTAGAAATTAAAGTTGATATTTTGAAAAAACACAGTTTTATTTGCTAATAAAAATCTGTCCATTGGAAGACCTATTTCTTATTAATCAAAACCCATTACTCTGGTCATTGTCATACCAAGGACTGTTTTCAAGAATAAGCCCCTCAGGTTTTATATAGTATTGGTCTCAGTTAATTCAAGCATTGAAAATATGCAGTTTAGGAAAACTGTATTCAAATTTGAACTCAGTAATATTTTATTAATATGTAGGAAATGTATTTCCTTCTCATTCAATTTCTAATTAACTAGAACCTTCATTTAAATAAAGATAAACCATGTTTGGTTCTTGGTACTTAAATTCCTACAAAAATAATTCCTGTACTAGCTTTTCAGACACACAGGTCTGTACCTGATATTATTCTTTTACTTAATTATGTCAAGAAAAGACAAGATTGTACCATTTATTCATTTTCATATTAATTTAATTTTAGTATTCAAAGATGATTCCTTTATAGTACAAAAGGGAAAAGAAGAACTAAATTGGAATCGTTCTTATCCTTTTCTATTCCGAAATGAAAGATGTCCTTAAAATCATTAATGTTCTGAAAGAACACCAATTTTTAATACCAGAAAAACTTTAGATAAGTTAAGGTAGGGGCTTTTGAGCTACATTTTGTCCTCCCTAAAATTCATATATTGAAGTCCTAACACCTGTACTTCAGAATGCAACCGTATTTGGACACAGGCCTTTAGAGAATTCCCAGATACAGAGAACAGACTTGTGGTTGCAAAGGGGGAGTGGGTGTAGGGGAGGATGTATCAGGAGCTTGGGATTAGCAGAGGCCAATTATTCTACATACAGAGTGGCAAACTACACGGCCACGCTGTATAGCACAGGCGAACTCTATTCAATATTCTGTGACAAACCATAATGGAGGATAAAAAAGACACACACAGATGACACGGCCTTATGGAAGAAAGCGAAAAACCAAAGAGCCTCTTGATGAAAGTGAAACAGGAGAGTACAAAAGTTGTCTTAAAACTCAACATTCAAAAAACTACGATCATAGCATCCAGTCCCCTCACTTCATGCAAATAGGTGCACAAACAATGGAAACAGTGAGAGCCTTTATTTTGGGGGCTCCAAAATCATTGCCGGAGAAGGCAATGGCACCCCACTCCAGTACTCCCGCCTGGAAAATCCCATGGATGGAGGAGCCTGGAAGGGTGCAGTCCATGGGGTCGCTGAGGGTCGGACACGACTGAGTGACTTCACTTTCTCTTTTCACTTTCACGCATTGGAGAAGGAAATGGCAACCCACTCCAGTGTTCTTGCCTGGAGAATCCCAGGGACGGGGGAGCCTGGTGGGCTGCCGTCTATGGGGTCACACAGAGTCGGACACGACTGAAGTGACTTAGCAATAGCAATAGCAAAATCATTGCAAATAGTGACTGAAGCCATGAAATTGAAAGATGCTTGCTCCTTGGAAGAAAAGCTATTAAAAATCTAGACAGCATATTCAAAAGCAGAGACGTTAGTTTGCTGACAAAGATCCATCTAGTCAAAGCTATGGTTTCCCAGTAGTCATGGATGGATGTGAGAGTTGGAATATAAAGTTGAGAGCCAAGAATTGATGCTTTTGAACTGTGGTGCTGGAGAAGACTCTTGAGAGTCCCTTGGATGCAAGGAGATCCAACCAGTCCATCCTAAAGGAATTCAGTCCTGACTATTCTTTGGAAGGACTGATGCTAGATGAAAGTCCAATACTTTAGCCACCTGATGCGAAGAACTGACTCATTGGAAAAGATGCTGAGGCTGGGAAAGATTGAAGGCAAGAGAAGGGGACGACAGAAGATGAGATGGTGGATGGCATCACTGACTCGATGGACATGATTTTGAGCAAGCTCTAGGAGTTGGTGATGGACAGGGAAGCCTGGCATGCTGCAGTCTGTGGGGTCGCAAAGAGTTGGACACAACTGAGCGACTGAACTGTTATACGTATATTCTTGTTAAACAGTCACTGTGCTGTACAGAAGAAATCAACACAGCATTG
Organism: Bos indicus; assembly: GCF_029378745.1. Lineage (NCBI taxonomy): Eukaryota > Metazoa > Chordata > Mammalia > Artiodactyla > Bovidae > Bos > Bos indicus. Next base: position 19,863,080 of record NC_091776.1, on the reverse strand, counting down.
TAAATCAACTATACTTCAATAATTTTTTACGAAATTAAAATAAAGTCATCATGGTGCGCCCTAATCCAATATGACTTGTGTCTTTTAAGTAGAGGAAACATGGACACGAACATAAAGAGAGGCAAGATGATGTGATGACCCAGGGCCACACTGTCCCCTCTACAAGCCAAGAAAGAGGCCTGGAACAGATCCTTCTCTCACACCCATCAGAAGGAACCAACCTCTGACATTTAGCCTCCAGAGCTGAGAGAAGATGAAGTTCTATTGTTTGAATAACTGAAGGATAATCCTTCAATTATCCTGCTGTAACCATGCCCTACCCAGAAGCCTGTCAGTGGTACTTCGTTATGACAGCCCTATTAGACAGGCTAGGCACAAAATAGGGGGAAATTACCTCTTAGCCCTAAAAGAATAGGTGTGCTTTCACTGTTATGTAAACTAGTGGCTAAACTTTTCTTATATGCTTCATACTCTTTATAGAATCTTTAAAAATAAATGTGTCTTCAATTCGATAACATTGCCTGAAAGAATGTGATGTTTTAATTACACAATTCAGCTCGTTGTTCATAATAAATGAAAATATACAATTTAATATGTTAGTGAGAGAGGATAAAATTTTATTATCCACCTTCTTTATCATTGCTTCAAGTCTGAATAAAGCAAAGATCATATCATCAAAGATTATATCATAAGATCATAACATGTTGCAAGATAAAATATAATTTGAAAACTGATAAACAGGTAACCTATAATCCAAGCCAACTAATAAAATAATACAGTGGAAGTCCTCCTCCTGTCCTCCTGTAGGAGGTGCTGCTGCTGCTGTGTGCGCTCAGTCACGTCTGATTCTTTGTGACCCCATGGACTGTCACCCGCCAGGCTCCTCTGTCCACAGGATTTCCCAGGCAAGAATACTGGAGTGGATCCCTCCAGGGGATCTTCCCTACCCAGGGATCAAACCCCTGTTTCCTGCATTTAGATGGATTCTTCACCACCAACCCACCAGGGAAGCCCGTAGTAAGTACTAGTGGTGCCCTATCCACATTCCATTCACAGAAGAGGTGCAGCCCATCCTCCAGCTGGGGTGAATATTCATTGCAAATAGCTCCCAGATCCCTCCTCCTACTCAGAATTGTCCATGGCCAAATGGGAGCTGCTTTGCCCATAAAATTAAGCCTCCAGAGAAGAGGGAGAAACCAGTAGCCATGACTGACCTATGTAGGGTGCCACAAAAATGGGACCAAGTCCATGATGTAATTCATGCTTCAGATCTTCCATGGGCCCAGTCTGAACCCTGCCTCCAGCAGAAACCATTCCAGTGACCTTTTTCTAAATCATATCCTGATTTATCGGGGCTTCCCCAGTGGCTTAGCAGTAAAGAATCTGCCTACAATGCAGGAGACACAAGTTCGATTCCTGGGTCAGGAAGATCCCCTGGTGGAGGGCACGGCAACCCACTCTAGTATTCTTGCCTGGAAAAATCCCATGGACAGAGGATCCTGGCAGTCTACTGTCCACGGGATCGCAAAGAGTCAGACATGACTGAAGAGACTGAACAGCAGCAATATCCTGATTTATTACCATAATACCTGAGAGCACTCTCAGTAATTCACTTATACAATAATTCAGGCTCTGCTCCTAGGAAAACTGAGCTCAGGCTATTGGTATGAGGAGGAGTCAGAGGAAGTATACTCTACTGATGGGAGTCTCAAGTTTGATTGCTCATCCGTCAGTGGGAACCCATCACTAGGGGTAGGTAAAGTCTCTGGTATACTTCAGCCCTGAGGTGCGCTGGTGCCCCCTTCACAGTCTTTATTCTTTGGCACTGGGTGAACGGACACAGCATAGAGTAGGCAGGGATGCACCAGTTGGTGCAGTCATATGGGAGAAATAGTAACTATGAATACTGTGGAGTCAAGTGACGATGGCAAAGTGCTCTGTCATACTGGAAAGAGAAAAAGAGAGGCTTAGAGTTCATAATAAAAACTTTTCAAGCAAAGTAGGAGCCAGAGAGCCTTCTTGAAAGCATTTAAAATGCCAATAATTCAACTGTAGCTAAAGGGCAGTAGACCTGAAGATCAGGCCTAAGTCTGAGTTGTGAGAGAGGCAGAAGTTTAAAGAAGGTTGCATTTTTTACTAAGCCGAGTATTTCATAACAGACTCAGAGCCCTCCTAGGCAAGAAGTGGGAGCCCTGAGGCTTTGCATGGACATATCTGGGATTAAATCACCTTGAGTACCTGAACTCCCAGATTCCCCTGAATCCTGTATGATAACAGAAGGAGCCACATTTCTTTGTTTGAAACAGGAGCAACCTTTTACTGAAAGACCATGTAGAGCTCCTAAATATAGCATATGCTCCATAGATAACCTGTAAGATAATGGGCTTATTTTCCTTAGGATCTGCTCCCACCTCCATTCTTGGCCCCCTGGATCCACAATTTGGGTCTTTTTTTTTTTTTGCAAAATCTGACTGGCAGTGTTCTAGGCCTGCTAAGAGAGGACCGAGATTATATATCAAAGAGCTGCAGAGTTTGGCTAACATGTGCAACCAGAAAACAAGAAAATGCCTGGAAGTGAACCCTGAGGCTGTAGCATCAAGAGAAGTAGAATATCAAAACAGATATGGGAGAGTTTGTCAATATTGGGACACTGTCCTACGACACAGAGATTAACATGGCTGAGATGGCCCAAATACACTTCTGGGTGTGGCTTTTAGAAGCTTACAAAACAAAAAGGCTCCAATTAAACAAAGATGAGGTGCCAGGACTGCCAACTCAGACTCTGGAAGAAGAGATAAAAACTCAGAGCAGTCGGTATTCTAGAATGGTTTTACTATTTAAATATTAACAAAGCAGTAACTGACTGCATTTCTTGGAAGAGTCTGGAACACACCCCGTATACCATGGCAGTAAGAAAAGCAGACTGCAAAGAACCAGTAGCATTGTTGGGAAGCTCACCAATGGCTGCTGTCTGCAGGCTGGGTGGGACTGATGGTAAGAGATACTGTCCAAGAACAAGGCTTCTCAGTAGCAGCGAGATGCTAGTATCCTCAAACAGCAGCGGACGTAATTACTGTAATAAGCAACAAGGTCAGAACACAATTTGAAAAGATCAGTCTGCAAGAATCTATTGTCATGGATAGTAAAATATAATTTTCCTAGAAATTTGTGAGAGGGGCAGTCAATAAGGATATTTCTTAACATAGACAATAAAAATAAATCAAGTATAGATGAAAAGGCTGCAGGCTCAGCTATACAAATGGAAAATCATGATCTTTCCCACAGTTTTCGAACCTGAGCCAGTCCTCAAACTCAGAGCCCGTTAACTGAAGGAGTGACCAAGTCTCCATCAAGAAGGACTATGATACACTGATGTATAGAACAGTCTTATGGACTCTGTGGGAGAGGGAGAGGGTGGGAAGATTTGGGAGAATGGCATTGAAACATGTAAAATATCATGTATGAAACGAGATGCCAGTCCAGGTTCAATGCACGATACTGGATGCTTGGGGCCAGTGCACTGGGACGACCCAGAGGGATGGTATGGGGGGGAAGGAGGGAGGAGGGTTCAGGATGGGGAACACATGTATACCTGTGGCAGATTCATTTTGATATTTGGCCAAACTAACAATTATGTAAAGTTTAAAAATAAAATAAAATTTTAAAAAAAGAAAAAAAATAAATAAAATAAATGACAGCTGCCTGAAAAAAATAAAAAATAAAACACAATGTTGAGTTTAATAAAAAAAAAAAAAAAGAAGAAGAAGGACTATGAAACACCATGCTGATTACACACTATGGTAATTTCTCCAATCCTTTTCTTCCAGGGGACCTAGAGCCATGTACTTGGGTAATACGCATTGAGAATTTCAGATTTCTGTAATCAGATTTCTGTAGGGTGGCTGAATAGAGTCTGATCTGACAAGGCAGAAAGTGCAGTCCTGACTTGGGCTTGGGTCCATACCATCATAGGCCCACTGGACATGTGGTCTACATGACTACATGTCATGGTTGAGTCTCAGCCAGTATTTGTTATTTCCCAGGTTCTCGAATGTATGATTGAAATGGACAGACTTACAGTTGGTAAAACCCCTTAAAAGCTGCTGTAGTTGGAGATATCTCAGTTTTCTATGCTACATTAAAAGAGATTATCACAGAAACTTAAAAAAAAAAAAAAAATCTGTACGTCAGAGGTCCAGGTGGGCTCAACTGTATTCTTTGCTTAGAGTCTCACAAGGCTGAACTGAACTCTTATCAGAAGTCTCCGGAGAAGTACCCACCTCCATGCTTGTTACAGTTTTGGGAAGAATTCGTTTTCCATCTTGTCCTTGCTCTGTGTCTCTTCTGTCTCAGCAAGGGAGAGCCTCCCTCGGGTTGAGTGACTTACAGGAAGCTCTCTGACTTCTTTTGCCCCAAGTTGGCAAGAACACTCTGGTTTTAAAGGGCTTACGTGACTTGACTAGGCCCACCAAGATAATATCTTTTGCCATGTAATGTAGCCCAATCATGAAAGTAATACCTGGGACAAAAATCATGTAGGCTGTATCAGTTTCCTATTGCTGTGCAAACACAAACAAACTTAGGGGCTTAAATGATAGAAATTTATCTCCTGGGGCTCGAAGTCTGAACTGGATCTCACTGGGCCTACATCAAAGTGCTGGCTGAGCTGCATGAGTTCGGGAGGCTCTAAAGGAGAAGCTTTTCAACTTCTTGGCTTACAGTCCCTTCAGAGCCAGCCATGTCAAACTCAGCCTTCCTCACACTGCCATTTGTCTGCTGCCTTTTGCCACCTTCTTTCCCTTTTGAGAACTTTGTGATTACATTGGCCCCACCTGCATTATCCATGTTAATCTCCCTCTTATAAGGTAACAATTAGCAATCTTAATTCCACCTGCAGCATTAATTCTCCTTTGCCATATTCACAGGTTCTGGGGGTTAGGAAATGGACATTTTTAGGGGCTCATTATTCTGTCTACCAGAGGGGCCACCTTAAAATTCTGTCTACCATACCCTGAAACAGCACCCACCAGCCAAGACAGTAAATTAGAAACAACAACAAAAACAATTGCAACTATTGAGGAATTGACTAATCTCCTTGCAGTCCAAGGGACTCTCAAAAGTCTTTTCCACCACTGTTAAAAAGCATCAATTCTTCAGCAGTCAATTCTAAAGGAAATCAGTCCTGAATATTCATTGGAAGGACTGATGCTGAAGCTCCAATACTTAGGCCACCTGATGCGAAGAGGTGACTCATTAGAAAAGACCCTGATGTTGGGAAAGATTGAAGGCAGGAAGAGAAGGGGACAACAGAGGACAAGATGGCTGGATGGCATCAACAACTCAATGGACATGAGTTTGAGCAAATTCAGGGAGATGGTGAAGGACAGGGAAGCCTGGTGTGCTGCAGTCCATGGGGCTGCAAAGAGTTGGACAGGACTGAGTGACTGAACCTCAACAAAAGTGAGGAATAGCAGAAATAAGTGTGACTTCCAATGACACAAGGATGCAGGGGTAGTGGTTCTTATCATATTCCTTTTTAAGTCATCAGTTTAACCCCTGGAAAAATTAGCTAATGTGTGGTGGATGAAAGTAGACTATGGCAAACCTAACCGAGATTAATCTCAATTGTCACTGACATTTCAGATGTGACCATTTCACTAGAGCATGGTACATCCAATTTTTTTTTTAATTGGAGGATAATTGCTTTACAAGGTTGTGCTGGTTTCTACTGTACAACAACACAAATCCGCTGTAAGTGTATATGTATTCCCTCCCTCTTGAGCTCACCCCTCTAGGTCATCACAAAGCACCAAGCTGAGCTCGCTGTGCTGTACAGCAGCTTCCCACTAGCTATTTCATTTACACATGGTAGTATATTATTTCAAAGTTACTCTCTCCATTTCTCCCACCTTATCTTTCCCCCACTGTGTCCACAAGTCTGTTCTCTGTGTCTGCATCTCTATTCCTGCTCTGCAAATAGATTCATCAGTTAGGGTTGTCCAGTTTTAATTGTACAAGTAGAGCAGACAGAGCCTGATAAGAGCCTTATAAGCCATGACCCATCAGATGGCCACCCCCTGGGCAAGCCATCTGGATAAGCAGAAATGCTAGCCGAAGGAGTGACAGATTATAAAACCCTACTCTTCCTAGAAATTGTAACCAACTAGAAATCAAAATAAGCTGTGCCTGAAGGTAGTAAATCAATGTGAGAAGTAAGAAGATCTGAGTGCTACAAGTGGAAGGCTATCATAGATGCTCTGGGTACCCCACCCATATTCCCTTTGCCAGACCACTGAGTTCATCCAGCAACTAGCTGCTCCATTCTCACTCTCAGAGTTTCTGAGAATTATACACATTTTTATACAAATTAAGGATATGTATACAAATATTATAAATATAGCTCTAATAATTTCACTGCATTTCTTAATTTATGTTATTTCAAGGATTTTTAAATTTCTTAACTACAAAGAAATGAAGCTAGAGCATTCTTGTACGTGAATATATTTATCTAAATTTGAATCTTTCCAGGAGAGAAATTGCTAGAGAAAAGTGTGTACGCATTTTAACCTAATTGTCAAAGTGGTTTTCTGTCTTTTTGGTAAGTAGTTGAAGCAATTTACAGTATTTCAAGGAAAGTTAATGTGTTCACAGAATTCTGCATTTTTGCCAATACTGGTCTTCTAATATTTTAATGTGTCCTAGTTTCTAGAGTGTGTGATGATCTTATTATCGTTGAGGTTTCATGATGTAGTTACCTGGTTACCTATGAGGTAAAGAATTTATTTTTCATTTCTCTATAATAATTCAGGTTTCCTGTTTTGAGAAATGTCTAAATATATATATATATATATATATATATATATATAATATATTTGATTATTATCCTGTAGAGTTACCTTTTTCTTATTGATTTACAGTATATCGTTATAAATTCTCAATATTAGTATTTGTGAAAATTATCTCCAAGGTTATGTTTGCATCTTGTATTATTATTTGTTGATGCATACATTTTTTTAAATTTAGCTTTTAATTTAAAGTTTTCATTTTTAACTTCTTAGAAAAATTTTCCCAACCCCCAAGTCATGAAGATATTTTCCTAAATGTCCTTCTAACATTTATAATCCTTACTTTCAAATTTATCTTTAAATCCTTAGAAGATATTTTTGTTATGAGTTTATCATAACATATGAGTAGTCATAATATATCATGAGTAGTTCCAGTACCATTTACTGAATTGTCCTTTCTCTTATCCTGATCACCAATGGTAGCCCTGTCATTTATCACCACTCTTTATAAGGGCCTATTTCTTAGTTTTCTTTTCTTTTTATTGATGAGTCTCCTTCTATATCTTTAAACCAATTACACTGTCCTAATTATTATGTCTTTAATTTCTCTTTATACTTGGTAGAATAGGTTCACAAAATTATTATGGCTATATTACACCTTTCCATTATACTTGAAAAATAGACTTATTGAGTTCCATTAAATTTCACTTGATTTTGATTGAGTATATGGAATAATTAAGTAAACTGATATCTTCCTATACAATTAGAACTTTTTGTCCTTTTACATCTTGACATTATTTTTATAGTTTTTTCTATAATTTCATGCTTTTTCAACATTTCATTTTTAAGTTGTCTAAATTTGATGTTCTTTCAGTAGTCTTTTGTTGAAATTTATTTTTAAATGATTAACTTATTATTTAATATATAATACAATTACATGATTGGAAAGTTAAAAATATCTACTTCCCTTCTCTAAAACATTTTTTCCTTAACCAAAAATACATAATGTTATAAAATTTTAAATATATTTTAAAACTTCTCTTTGCTTATATATGAAAACATGTATATATATTTCCATTTTATCTAAATGGAGTATTATATATATATATTATATATAATGGAGTACACAGAGAATATATGTAACTTACATGTATTTTTTAAAAGAATAATTAAATGAACTACTGTACATAACCACCAGCTTTAGAAATGGCAAACAATCCCCTCAGATCCCTGAATCATCGCTAATCACATATTCCATATTCTACTTTATGGCATTGGGAGAGATGCTCTCTAAAAGCACTTCATGTGAGAAGATCCAGTTTTTCTCATCATAGCCCATGGTAACATCTTCGTCATCTTTATTATTGCTTTAGCTGAAAAGTCCATAGATTCTTCATTCACATATATATGTATTCTACAACAATGTCTAGCTCTTCTCCAGTAGCTTTTCTTGTCCCTCCTGTAATCCTGGAGTATGCGTTTCAGCACAGGCTCCGTTCTGTGGTGGAGTGGCTCTGTGGCCATTACCTAGGATAATGCCTAGTAACACGAGGCACAACCGACAATGGCTGTGAATTGGCATGAATATACTTCTAACTCATCAGAGAAGTTCGTGGAATAGCTCCCCATAATGCCAGATCATCTGTGGTCTTTCTATGTCCTCAGACAGTTCATTTGTAATTTTAATTAGGTTAAATTCTTGTTATTTGTAATGTGTCATTATGAAGAACATTTCAGCTATTTTTTTTTCTTGTGGTTATTGCTTTGCAAATTGTTTTTCTCTCCAGAACTAATAGATACTACTAATTAGCTCTAATTGTTTGTTGTTCTGTCGTTGCTTTTTCTAGGTGGATGATCATACAATCTATAAGGAGTGAGTTGTATTTCTTCTCCTTTAAGTCTTATGCCAGTCTTTTGTTTCTTTTCTTATGCAATTGGACAGAATTTTCACTATTCTTTTACATACTAATGATGACTGAGTTCTTTGTTACTTTCCCTGTCTTAAAGAGAATGAATACAGTATTTCGTTAGGGCTTGGGCTATAAAACCTTTTTAAATTAAGGAAGTTTTTTTCCTTATCCTAGTATGCTAAGAGTTTTATTTTTAACAAAAATTTAACTTTATCAAATGCTTTTTCTACATTGACTGAAGTAATTTATGATTGTTCTCATTTAGCCTGTTAATATCTTAAATATATTAATTGATTTTAAGATATTGAAAAGCTAATGTTTTGTGATAAAACCTACATTTTCATAATCTAGTATTTTAAATTATCAAATTCACTTAGCCAATAATCTACTTATAAATTTTGCATGTGTTCCCATATAAAACAGAAAATAGTTCTTTTTTTTGAAGGTTTGGTAGTGCTCACATGTAAAACCTTCCAGGGCTGTAGACTTGAAAAAGGAAAACTTCAATGGCCATTTCAGCTTCTTTATTGCTTATTGATCTGTTCAAATTCCTTTTTCTCATTCTCTGAGAGAAAAGTAATTTACTCAACTTTCTGTTGCCATTTACTGACAGACATAAAAATTTAGCTCATGTTCCATGGATTCCATTGCTTATGCTCTTAGCCATTGTGATAAGTATCACACTGTCATATCTTTAGAAAATATTCTCCCTAAATATGGTATATGAAGGAGGAACTAAATAGAACTAAACCCAGTGAAAATTGTGTACACAGAAAAGCACTCACTTTCCTGAAATAGAGATTGAAGTCCAATATAATGAGGGAGAAAAATAAATCAGAAAGGTTATAACAACCCAGGAACAAATCAAGAGTATAGAATGCATTACTGATGATTGGAAATAAAAGAAAAGAAGATGGTAGATGGCCAAAACAGAAGAACATGAAGTAAAATATAAGATAAATAAATGCTCTGAAAAATGTGAAGTGGAAATATGCAGTTTCTTTTGGCAGAAAACAAAACATCTTAGACCATAAAGGAAAAAGGAAGAAAGGGAGAACTGGTAGTCAATGAATTCAGTTACGTATCTTGATGGTGTGAATATCCATTCTTTTCCCTCCTTGAGTTTCCTCCTGTGTGGAAGGAGTGTCATTAGTATAGCCTTCCTAGTCTCTCTCTACTCACTCACTCCCCCCAAAGGATGGAGAATCATTTAAAGAGGATCTTGGCAGAATATCCCTGCCCCTTCCACCTTCTTTCCTTTTGGATGAGTGGTCTCTAGAAAGTATTCTGCTCTGTCCCATCTCCAACCCAGCAGTTCTAGAGGATCTAACTTGAACCCCTCCATGAGGGTCCTGACCTAGGCCAGAGCTGTCAGTGATGCTGGCTAAATCTGTCTGATTTGGGGGTCTCAACATTAGGATTAGGCATAAGCAAAACTTTCCAAAACAGCTTTTCCATTAATTAAGTTTAGATTTGGCTTCTCAATCTGCCCATTCTTTTGTTCTACTTGTCAATGAGTTCAGAACTCAGGAGAGCATAGTGAGCGAATTTTTTTAATTCATCAAGCACCAAACATGTACTAAGACTGATATAAGATAAAGTACATTAGGGTTTAGAAATTTAAAAAATAAATAAAACAGTAGATTTTTTTGAAATGGAAATAAGAATTTGTAAAACATTTGCATAGAAGTGAATGCTAAAACTCAGAGAAGGCAATGGCACCCCACTCCAGTACTCTTGCCTGGAAAATCCCATGGACGGAGGAGCCTGGAAGGCTGCAGTCCATGGCGTTGCTGAGGGTCGGACACGACTGAGCGACTTCACTTTCACTTTTCACTTCATGCATTGGAGAAGGAAATGGCACCCCACTCTAGTGTTCTTGCCTGGAGAATCCCAGGAACGGGGGAGCCTGGTGGGCTGCTGTCTATGGGGTCACACAGAGTTGGACACAACTGAAGTGACTTAGCAGTAGCAGCAGCAGAATGCTAAAACTGTGGGAAAAAATATGGAAAATGAGTTTGAAGATCTAACTTTGAGAATTCCTTAAGAAATAGAATGTATATTCCAGAATACAGGGAATTATTTGAAATACTAAGAGGTGAATCAGAAACCAAAAGAAAACCAGTTTTTAAGAAGATTCTTGACAATATCAGATTCCCAGAGGGCTTAGTAAGAACAAGATACAAATGACGCACTTCAAAAGCATATTTCTACATGTGGCAGGAGGTGAGCACCATGGTTTTCCTAGGATTTTGCAAGAGATATTAAGAGAAACTGAGATCAAGAGGGAGGTAGGGAGAGGGAGAGAGAAAGAGGGGGAGCAGGAAAAGAGAGAGATGGAAGAGAAAGAAGTTACAGTATTCTTAAGAAAGCACCTAATGTTTCTTCACTTCCTGGGAAATTTTTTAGTTCTAACATAGTCCACAAATACACTTAACACAGATCTTTTTGCATAAAGTTCAGTTCAGTTCAGTTCAGTCACTCAGTTTTTTTTTTTTTAATTTTATGTTATTTTTAAACTTTACATAATTGTATTAGTTTTGCCAAATATCAAAATGAATCCGCCACAGGTATACATGTGTTCCCCATCGTGAACCCTCCTCCCTCCTCCCTCCCCATACCATCCCTCTGGGTCGTCCCAGTGCACTAGCCCCAAGCATCCAGTATCGTGCATCGAACCTGGACTGGCATCTCGTTTCATACATGATACTTTACATGTTTCAATGCCATTCTCCCAAATCTTCCCACCCTCTCCCTCTCCCACAGAGTCCATAAGACTGTTCTATACATCAGTGTCTCTTTTGCTGTCTCATACACAGGGTTATTGTTACCATCTTTCTAAATTCCATATATATGCGTTATTATACTGTATTGGTGTTTTTCCTTCTGGCTTACTTCACTCCGTATAATAGGCTCCAGTTTTATCCACCTCATTAGAACTGATTCAAATGTTTTCTTTTTAATGGCTGAGTAATACTCCATTGTGTATATGTACCACTGCTTTCTTATCCATTCATCTGCTGATGGGCATCTAGGTTGCTTCCATGTCCTGGCTATTATAAACAGTGCTGCAATGAACATTGGGGTACACGTGTCTCTTTCCCTTCTGGTTTCCTCAGTGTGTATGCCCAACAGTGGGATTGCTGGATCATAAGGCAGTTCTATTTCCAGTTTTTTAAGGAATCTCCACACTGTTCTCCATAGTGGCTGTACTACTTTGCATTCCCACCAACAGTGTAAGAGGGTTCCCTTTTCTCCACACCCTCTCCAGCATTTATTGCTTGCAGACTTTTGGATCGCAGACATTCTGACTGGTGTGAAATGGTACCTCATAGTGGTTTTGATTTGCATTTCTCTGATCATGAGTGATGTTGAGCATCTTTTCATGTGTTTGTTAGCCATCTGTATGTCTTCTTTGGAGAAATGTCTATTTAGTTCTTTGGCCCATTTTTTGATTGGGTCATTTATTTTTCTGGAGTTGAGCTGTAGGAGTTGCTTGTATATTTTTGAGATTAGTTGTTTGTCAGTTGCTTCATTTGCTATTATTTTCTCCCATTCTGAAGGCTGTCTTTTCACCTTGCTAATAGTTTCCTTTGATGTGCAGAAGCTTTTAAGGTTAATTAGGTCCCATTTGTTTATTTTTGCTTTTATTTCCAATATTCTGGGAGGTAGGTCATAGAGAATCCTGCTGTGATGTATGTCAGAGAGTGTTTTGCCTATGTTCTCCTCTAGGAGCTTTATAGTTTCTGGTCTTACATTTAGATCTTTAATCCATTTTGAGTTTATTTTTGTGTATGGTGTTAGAAAGTGTTCTAGTTTCATTCTTTTACAAGTGGTTGACCAGATTTCCCAGTACCACTTGTTAAAGAGATTGTCTTTAATCCATTGTATATTCTTGCCTCCTTTGTCAAAGATAAGGTGTCCATATGTGCATGGATTTATCTCTGGGCTTTCTATTTTGTTCCATTGATCTATATTTCTGTCTTTGTGTCAGTACCATACTGTCTTGATAACTGTGGCTTTGTAGTAGAGCCTGAAGTCAGGCAGGTTGATTCCTCCAGTTCTAGTCTTCTTTCTCAAGATCACTTTGGCTATTCGAGGTTTTTTGTATTTCCATACAAATTGTGAAATTATTAGAATACTGTTGGTAGCTTGATAGGGATTGCATTGACTCTATAAATTGCTTTGGGTAGTATACTCATTTTCACTATATTGATTCTTCCAATCCATGAACATTGTATATTTCTTCATCTGTTAGTGTCCTCTTTGATTTCTTTCACCAGTGTTTTATAGTTTTATATATATAGGTCATTAGTTTCTTTAGGTAGATATATTCCTAAGTATTTTATTCTTTCCGTTGCAATGGTGAATGGAATTGTTTCCTTAATTTCTCTTTCTGTTTTCTCATTATTAGTGTATAGGAATGCAAGGGATTTCTGTGTGTTGATTTTATATCCTGCAACTTTACTATAATCATTGGTTAGTTCTAGTAATTTTCTAGTGGAGTCTTTAGGGTTTTCTATGTAGAGGATCATGTCATCTGCAAACAGTGAGAGTTTTACTTCTTCTTTTCCAGTTTGGTTTCCTTTTATTTCTTTTTCTGCTCTGATTGCTGTGGCCAAAACTTCCAAAACTATGTTGAATAGTAATGGTGAAAGTGGGCGTCCTTGTCTTGTTCCTGACTTTAGAGGAAATGCTTTCAATTTTTCACCATTGAGGATGATGTTTGCTGTGGGTTTGTCATATATAGCTTTTATTATGTTGAGGTATGTTCCTTCTATTCCTGCTTTCTGGAGAGTTTTTATCATAAATGGGTGTTGAATTTTGTCAAAGGCTTTCTCTGCATCTATTGAGATAATCATATGGTTTTTATTTTTCAATTTGTTAATGTGGTGTATTACAGTGATTGATTTGCGGATATTGAAGAATCCTTGCATCCCTGGGATAAAGCCCACTTGGTCATGGTGTATGATCTTTTTAATGTGTTGTTGGATTCTGATTGCTAGAATTTTGTTAAGGATTTTTGCATCTATGTTCATCAGTGATATTGGCCTGTAGTTTTCTTTTTTTGTGGGATCTTTGTCAGGTTTTGGTATTAGGGTGATGGTGGCCTCATAGAATGAGTTTGGAAGTTTACCTTCCTCTGCAATTTTCTGGAAGAGTTTGAGCAGGATAGGTGTTAGCTCTTCTCTAAATTTTTGGTAGAATTCAGCTGTGAAGCCATCTGGACTGGGGCTTTTGTTTGCTGGAAGATTTTGTATTACAGTCACTCAGTTTTGTCCGACTCTTTGCGACCCCATGGACTGCAGCACGCCAGGCTTCCCTGTCCATCACCAATTCCCAGAGTTTACTCAAACTCATGTCCATTGAGTCAGTGATGCCATCCAGCCATCTCATCCTCTGTCATCCCCTTCTCCTCACATGAAGTTACTTGTAACCTAAGAAGAACAAACAGTACACTGATGAAGGGCTTTACAGTGCATGGGCTTCCCAGGTGGCGCTAGTAGAGTCCGCCTGCCAGTGCAGGAGAAGTAGCAGACATGGATTCGATCCATGGGTCAGGCTGATCCCCTGGAGAAGGAAATGACAACCCATTCCTGTCTTTTTGCCTGGAAAGTCCCATGGACAGAGGATCTGGCTGGTTATACAGTCCATGGAGTTGCAGAGTCGGACACGACTAAAGTGACTTAGTACACAGGCCTGTGCACATGAGAATGGGTAAAGGAATTGAGTTTATCAGAAATGTGACTACAAAACGGTTTCTGTGCTTGGCTGGGGACTTTCAATTTTCAGTTCTTGACTCCTTCAAAGTATAAACAAGACAGCAAACAATTAAGAATTTTAAAAACCTGCCACCTTTTATTCTCTTCTTTCAGTTTTACTCCACATTTCCTGATTTTTTCATCCCAGTTTCTTCTTTAAATCTTTCTCCTTTGCACTTTCCTGGATACCTAAATAATATTTAAACCTAGAAAAAGCCTTGCTAGGGTTTGACTGAATTAGAGAGAGAAAGATTGGGTTTGCTATGCTTTTTACCTGTTCATTTACCTCTTTTTTACCTCTTAGTTTATCTTCATCTCAAAGTTCTAAATTGTGAAAAATTAATTCTAACTTTAGAGAGAAGCATGGATCCAGCCTCAGTGGGAGAAAAAAAGTTTCATTTTCACCACTGCCTCCATTAACAGTTAGAAATTCCCAGTATTATTAGTCTGTATTCTATTCTGCAAATGTTGATCCTGAGGATATATACATGCACCATCACTAGATGCTTCCTCTGGAGAAACAGAGACTAGCTCCTCTAGATTTTACACACCTTATTATGAATATTTAATGGAGACAAATTTAAGGATATGAATAAATATGCAGTAATAACTCATGGGACCAGCAGCTTGGCAGTAATTGCTTCCCTAGACCCATCTTTAGTCTATATTTAGACTCTTGTTCTACCACTGACCAACTTTATTTTCCCAAATCTCCAGTCAGCCAGAAGAGACACATTTCCTAAATGTTTTTATTTAATCAGTACATAAATTATATGTATCTAATCAGTTTATAGATTGATTTTCTTAAATCAAATTCAATCATCTGTGATCAGCAATGAGAGTGAGAGGGAAGGATCATTATGTGGTATAAATTATTGTTCATTTGACATGGCTGAATAGAAAGAGATGAAGAGAAACCAGGAATTAGAAATAGTGCATCCAGTACCCATGATCATCAACATTTTTTAATATTACCTATACATATAATATCATCCCATGTGTGATTAAAAACGCTTGCTCTTTCCTCACACATTCAGACAATTTATTCTATATTAATGATACATAGAACCATGGTATATGCAGCTTTTGGCATCAAAATTCAATACCAATGTTAATGCCATTCTGTTACCTTTGATATTTTTAGATGTTACCGATATATCCAGTAAAGAATGATTGGGAAAAGCAAACACATATTCAATAATCATAATGCCTATTTAATTTTAAACAAGAAATAACTATGAATTTTATTATTGTTTAGTTGTAAAGTTGAGTCTGACTCTTTTGAGACCTGCCAGGCTCCTCTTGTCCATGGGATTTCCCAGGCAAGAATATTGCTATTTCTTTCTCCAGTGGATCTTCCCAATCTAGGGATCGAACCTGCATCTCCTGCATTAGCAGGTGGATTCTTTACCACTGAACCACCAGGAAAACCATTTCATTAGTGGGTACTAATCTCTGTAGCTAGTAAATAGCTCTTTCCTTTACTCATTTCCGTGTTCTACAGTATTCAGCCAGTACTTCCAATAAGACTTTTTGCCAGATATCTTTATTTAGGTGAATCTAAGTCCAAGTTGACTATATTGGTCTGTATTCAGTGCTCCAATAAGGTTCAGTTAACCTTACACATGGCAAGGTGATAAAACACTTAGGGAATCCTCTGCATTCTACTCTAAGCGCATTTGACCTCCATCATGCTGTAGAAATATTTACTATTGAAAACTTATCATGTATTCATCCAACAATGTAATATGTCTACCTTTATATAAAACAAACACAAAATTGTGTTCTCATATCTAATAAGGGGCCCAAATTTTTGAGATCTTATTTCAGATTTATTGGAATCATTATTATTTTCTCTGGTAGACATGTCATTCCATTTGGTGGTAAACCTTCAGACCCACAGACACCAGTTTAGGAAAAATTTAATAGTCTATTATATGTAATGTTTTAATGAATTCTTAGTCATTATTTCCTTAAATATTACTTATGTCCCAATTCGCTGTCCCCTGCTTCAGAAGCTGCTTGTGTGTCATTCTATCTTTTCTGAAATATATTTTATTTTCTGTATTTTTCACACATGTATTCATCAGTACTACATTTTGGCTATGTCCTTTTCATCTATTTCACATTTAACTTATTAGCTCTTCTGCTGTGTCTACTGTGCTTAATTTTAGTTATTTATTTACCTGTGCTTTAGTTATTGTGTCTTTAAGTTGTAGAAGTCATATTTGGTTATTTTTGCAGTTCCTAGATGCCTTCTGAAAATTTCCAAATTACTTGATTCTACACAGTGAGAAAATAATAGTTTTTCAAAAATAAATGGATGATATCTAATCCAGTTTACGAGCTTTTGCACAGCAAAACAAACCTTAAGCAAAATGAAAAGACAACCTATAAACTGGGAGCAATTATTTTCAAATGATGTGACCAATAGGACTTAATTTTCAAATTATATAAACAGCTCATAATATTCAGTAACAACAACAACAAAACCCAACAGAAAATTTGGCAAATGATCTAAATAGACATGTCTCCAAAGAAGACATACAGATGGTTAAAAATCACATGAAAAAATGCTCAGCATCACTAATTATTAGAGAAATGCAAATCAAAACTACAATGAGGTTATTACTTCACACCTGTCAGAATGGCCATCATCAAAAAATGTGCAAACAATAAATGCTTTTTAGGTAATAAATTCTGGAGAAAAGGGAACCCTTCTACACTATTGATGAGAATGTAAACTGGTACAGCCACTATGGAGAACAGTATGGAGCTATCATATGATCCTGCAATCCCACTCCTGGGCAAATATCCAACGAAAACCATAACACAAAAAGATGCATGCACCCCCAGTGTTCACTGCAGCACTGTACAATAGCCAGGACGCGGAAACAACCGAAATGTCTACCGACAGAGAAATCAATAAAGAATACGTGGTACATGTACACCATGGGATATTTCCCAGTCGTAAAAATGTAAGAAATAATGCCATTTGCAGCAACACAGATAAGCTGAGAGGTTGTCACACTGGATGAACTAAATCAGACAGAAAAAGACAAACATCATATGTTATCCCTTATATGCAGAATCCACTTTAAAAAAGTAGATTTGTTGAACTTATTTTTTAGAATTTATCCTTAAAACATAAATAGAGTCACAGATGCTGAAAACAAACTTATGGTTACCAGGGGATAAGTGAAGGGGAGGGATAAATGGGCAGACTGGGATTGACATGTACACATTACTATTTGTAAAATGGATAATAAATAATGACCTGCTGTATAGAACAAGGAACTCTACTCAATACTTTGTTATGGCCTATATGGGAAAAGAATCTGAATTAGAGTAGATATATGTCTATGTATAACAGATTTACTTTGCTGTACACCTGAAACTAACACAACATTGTAAATAAAATATAGTTCAATACTTTTTTGAAAAGATGTAGGATATATATATATAATGGCATATTACTCAGATATTAAAAGGAATGAAATAATGGCACTTGTAGCAACATGGATGGACCTACAGAATATTATATTAAGTGAAATAAGTCAGAGAAATAAATCCTGTGTCAATTTTGTATGGTCTAAGAAAAATAAAAGAAGGGTATTTACCAAAACAGAAACAGATTCACAGATAGAGACAATAAAGTAGCACTCACCAGAGGACAAAGTCAAGAAAAGAAAGGTAAGTTAGGGATATGGGATTAAGAGATACAAACCACTATGTATAAAGCAGATAAGCAATAAGGATATATTATTGTATAATGTAGACAGTTACACCCATTTATCTTTAAACACTTAGATGGAGTATAATCTAAAAAAACATAGAATCACTATGCTGTACACCTGAAACTAATATTGTAAATCAACTCTACTTCAATTTAAAAAAAGAAAAGTAAAAATGTATTAGCAATATTCAAAACAGCATATCAAGACCCAGTTCAGTTCAGTTCGGTTCAGTCGCTCAGTCATGTCTGACTCTTTGCGACTCCATGAATTGCAGCACGCCAGGCCTCCCTGCCCATCACCAACTCCCGGAGTTCACCCAAACTCACGTCCATCAAGTCGATGATGCCATCCAGCCAGCTCATCCTCTATCATCCCTTCTACTCCAGCCCCCAATCCCTCCCAGCATCAGAGTCTTTTCCAAGGAGTCAACTCTTCACATGAGGTGACCAAAGTACTGGAGTTTCAGCTTTAGCATCATTCCTTCCAAAGAACACCCAGGACTGATCTCCTTTAGAATGGACTGGTTGGATCTCCTTGCATTCCAAGGGACTCTCAAGGGTCTTCTCCAACACTACAGTTCAAAAGTATCAATTCTTTGGCACTCAGCCTTCTTCACAGTCCAACTCTCACATCCATACATGACCACAGGAAAAACCATAGCCTTGACTAGACGGACCTTTGTTGGCAAAGTAATGTCTCTGCTTTTGAATATGCTGTCTAGGTTGGTCATAACTTTCCTTCCAAGGAATAAGCATCTTTTAATTTCATGGCTGCAGTCACCATCTGTAGTGATTTTGGAGCCCAGAAAAATAAAGTCTGACACTATTTCCACTGTTTCCCCATCTATTTCCCATGAAGTGATGGGACCAGATGCCATGATCTTCATTTTCTGAATGTTGAGCTTTATGCCAACTTTTTCATTCTCCTCTTTCACTTTCATCAAGAGGCTTTTGAGTTCCTCTTCACTTTCTGCCATAAGGGTGGTGTCATCTGCATATCTGAGGTTATTGATATTACTCCCAGCAATCCTATTCCAGCTTGTGCTTCTTCCAGCCCAGTGTTTCTCATGATGTACTCTGCATATAAGTTAAATAAGCAGGGTGATAATATACAGCCTTGACGTACTCCTTTTCCTATTTGGAACCAGTCTGTTTTTTGATGTCCAATTCTAACTGTTGCTTCCTGACCTGCATATAGGTTTCTCAAGAGGCAGGTCAGGTGGTCTGGTATTCCCATCTCTTTCAGAATTGTCCACAATTTATTGTGATCCACTGAGCAACTTCACTTTCACTTTTCACTTTCATGCACTGGAGAAGGAAATGGCAACCCACTCCAGTGTTCTTGTCTGGAGAATCCCAGGGACGGCGGAGCCTGGTGGGCTGCCGTCTATGGGGTCACACAGAGTCGGACACGACTGAAGTGACTTACCAGTAGCAGCACACAGTAAAAGGCTTTGGCATAGTCAATAAAGCAGAAATAGATGTTTTTCTGGAACTCTCTTGCTTTTACGATGATCCAGCAGATGTTGGCAATTTGATCTCTAGTTCCTCTGCCTTTTCTAAAACCAGCTTGAACATCAGGAACTTCATGGTTCACATATTGCTGAAGCCTGGCTTGGAGAATTTTGAGCATTACTTTACTAGCATATGAGACGAGTGCAACTGTGAGGTAGCTTGAGCATTCTTTGGCATTGCCTTTCTTTGGAATGGAATGAAAACTAACCTTTTCCAGTCCTGTGGCCACTGCTGAGTTTTCCAAATTTGCTGGCATATTGAGTGCAGCACTTTCACAGCATCATCTTTCAGGATTTGGAATAGCTCAACTGGAATTCCATCACCTCCACTAGCTTTGTTCATAGTGATTCTTTCTAAGGCCCACTTGCCTTCACATTCCAGGATGTCTGGCTCTAGGTGAGTGATCACACCATCGTGATTATCTGGGTCATGAAGATCTTTTTTGTACAGTTCTTCTGTGTATTCTTGCCATCTCTTCTTAATATCTTCTGCTTCTGTTAGGTCCATACCATTTCTGTCCTTTATCGAGCCCATCTTTGCATGAAATGTTCCCTTGGTATCTCTAATTATCTTGAAGAGATCTCTAGTCTTTCCCATTCTGTTGTTTTCCTCTATTTCTTTGTATTGATCGCTGAGGAAGGCTTTCTTATCTTCTTGCTATTCTTTGGAACTCTGCATTTAGAGGCTTATATCTTTCCTTTTCTCCTTTGCTTTTTGCTTCTCTTCTTTTCACAGCTATTTTTAAGGCCTCCCCAGACAGCCATTTTTCGTCTTTGCATTTCTTTTCCATGGGGATGGTCTTGATCCCTGTCTCCTGTACAATGTCACGAACCTCTGTCCATAGTTCATCAGGCACTCTATCTATCAGATCTAGGCCCTTAAATCTATTTCTTACTTCCACTGTATAATCATAAGGGGTTTGATTTAGGTCATACCTGAATGGTCTAGTGGTTTTTCCCTACTTTCTTCAATTTTAGTCTGAATTTGGCAATAAGGAGCTCATGATCTGAGCCGCAGTCACCTCCTGGTCTTGTTTTTGCTGACTATATAGAGCTTCTCCATCTTTGGCTGCAAAGAATATAATCAATCTGATTTTGGTGTTGACCATCTGGTGATGTCCATGTGTAGAGTCTTCTCTTGTGTTGTTGGAAGAGGGTGTTTGCTATGACCAGTGCATTTTCTTGGCAAAACTCTATTAGTCTTTGCCCTGCTTCATTCCGTATTCCAAGGCCAAATTTGCCTGCTATCCCAGGTGTTTCTTGACTTCCTACTTTTGCATTCCAGTCCCCTATAATGAAAAGGACATCTTTTTTGGGTGTTAGTTCTGAAAGGTCATGTAGGTCTTCATAGAACTGTTCAACTTAAGCTTGTTCAGAGTTACTGGTTGGGGCATAGGCTTGGATTACTGTGATATTGAATGGTTTGCCTTGGAAACGAACAGAGATCATTCTGTCGTTTTTGAGATTGCATCCAAGTACTGCATTTTGGACTCTTTTGTTGACCATGATGGCTACTCCATTTCTTCTAAGGGATTCCTGCCTGCAGTAGTATATATAATGGTCATCTGAGTTAAATTCACCCATTCCAGTCCATTTTAGTTCACTCTTTCCTAGATTGTTGACATTCACTCTTGCCATCTCCTGTTTGACCACTTCCAATTTGCCTTGATTCATGGACCTAACATTCCAGGTTCCTATGCAATATTGCCCTTACAGCATTGGACCTTGCTTCTATCACCAGTCACATCCACAACTGGGTACTGTTTTTGCTTTGGCTCCATCCCTTCATTCTTTCTGGAGTTATTTCTCCACTGATCTCCAGTAGCATATTGGGCACCTACCGACCTGGGGAGTTCCTCTTTCAGTATCCTATCATTTTGCCTTTTATACTGTTCATGGGGTTCTCAAGGCAAGAATACTGAAGGGGTTTGCCATTCCCTTTTCCAGTGGACCACACTTCCTGTCAGACCTGTCCACCATGACCCACCCATCTTTTGTGGCCCCACAGGGCATGGCTTAGTTTCATTGGGTTAGATCAGGCTGTGGTTCGTGTGATTAGATTGACTAGTTTTCTGTGATTATGGTTTCACTGTATCTGCCTTCTGATGCCCTCTTGCAACACCTACCATCTTACTTGGGTTTCTCTTACCTTGGATATGAGGTATCTCTTCACAGCTGCTCCAGCAAAGTGCAGCCTCTGCTCCTCACCTTGAGGCCCAGAGGGTCAACCCCACATCCAAGGAGCAGTGGCTGCACGGGTGCAGGAGGGCCTAGAGGAGCCACTCCACGTTCAAGGTCAGGAGGGGTGGCAGTGAGGAGATATCCCTCGTCCAAGACCCAGTAGTGTCAGCAATATGCAATGATGTCAGGCACAGGGGGGAGAAGTAGTGACTACTTCCTCTGTGGTGCATAGCATTAGTCATTTCACCAAACAGATAGGGATATTAAATCAAAAGATACCACTGCATATTAACCCCAACTATTTTAAATCTTATATGAAAAGGCAAAATTTTTGTTCATTGCTTAGCATGAGAATAATGTCTCCTTTGTACAATCCTGGCAAGTTTTAGGCTCTTAAGCCTTTCTTAAACATACATGTGACTCATTACAGAATTCAACAACGGGGGTGTAAATGAATTTATCTAGTTAACAATATCACACATTCATACACTTGGATATCATCAATTTTTATAACATTGACATAAAAAATAGCAAGCGAATCCAAAAATGAACAGTAGAACCACAGCCACCTTAGCTCTGGTATCTAGTAAGTCTAGAAATCTGGATAGCTCAACTCCCCGAGGGAGTTGAGATTGTGTACACTAGATATTAGATTTGTTCTAGCTTATTTTTTGTCAACGTCATTCTATGAAGTCTGGATTTTTGTTCAACCAACTGGTGTATCTGAGTCTTTGCCCCCCAGAAATAGTCAAACAAACAATTTCAGGATTTTTTTTCATGAGCTGGTAAGATTCAGTTCAACTCAGTTTATGTGTCCCTTTAATATTATCAGAAAAGTCTGCAACAATAGCTACGGTAACTCATCTTTGTAAATGTTTCATCTACCATTTTTCAACCATAATTCAGTATTATTCAGGGAAATTTCCAGACTCTGCAAAATCTAGCCTCCTTTTCACTGGCTAACTGTAGCCCCAATTACCCATGATTGCCTGTTGTGACATATCTACTTCTCTTTAGAAATACTTGCTTGTTTGAGGCCTATAGCAGCTGAGTACCACCCCTTACAGTCCTTATGATAACGGAGCAGTCACCACAGGCTCCTGGGCTTCTGTATTCCCTGGTTACTGTGCTTACTCCAAGGCATCTAAACACTGGAGCCACCCAGCTTAATCCCAGGCTATAAAATAACACTGTAGTCCCCTATCTGAGGCAGGAAAAGTGGCTCTTTGAGCAACTCTGTCACATTTTACAGTCTCTACAGCCACTGTCTACAGGAAGGGATGTTTTTCATCTCAGATAAGCCAGTTAAGCACAACCAGTTCCAATAACATAATGCACAGGGACTTTACTGTTTCCAACTCCTTTGCAAACAATATACCCACCTAGCTAGTAAAAATATAAAAGTTGGTTTTGCAAGAAAAAAATAACTAGTGAAGTAGCAGAGCACACTATAATCTCTAGGCTTTAAATTTTTCCAGAGAGACATACTTAGACCAGATAGAGTTAGACTATATGAATATTGGCAAATATTCCAACAGAGAGGAACCTGATCTTTGAAATGTCCTATTATCTATAAGCATAAGGAGCAGACACATCTATGTGTCTATATGCAAAAATGTTGCAAGACAATCAGTCATGTATTCTTGGTTAACCACACACTTCTGGTGTAAAAGTTATCAGAAAGTAAGGTTGAAATTCAAAGAGGATTTTTGAAAAGAATTTTGCTTTGAGTGTCACCATTCCCAAAGGAGAATACAGAGTTTACTATACTTTTGAACACAAGCCCAGTGAAAAGGTTCAAATCTAGTCAGTAGAAAGCTTGGTCAACATCCTGTTTTATTTGTGAAATGATCAGTAAAATAATGTCTCTGTCATTCTTTAGAAATGTAAATAGAGGGGCTGGCTGAGGGTCTTTGCCATAGCAGAACATGAGCCACAGTTTTAGGAAAATCTCATTCCCAGAATTAGCTGGGAGAGAGAATTAATATTTTCTTGAACCAAATATGGGTCTTAATTAGAAAAAAGGTTGGTGTTGGATTGTTGGATTATGCTGGATATTTCAGGATAGATAACCAGACAAAAGTAAAAAAAAAAAAAAAAAAACTTAGGAAAAATAAGCAGAAGTTCATACTGGATGCACAAACACTGAAGAACAACTAAAGAACCAAGGGAAATAGTGAAACTATGGTTGAAAACTATGTTTGATCAATGCACTGAAACTGGGGATGGCAGACATTTTCATAAGAAAAAGGAAACCACCTGATGAGAGTCTACTAGCTTCAGAAAAGGATAATACCAGCACACTGCCAGATAGGTATGACTATCACCAGCCCTTCCCTTCCTTTTCAAGGCTCAGAAGTCATGGCTAAATGAATAGAGAGACTGGAACTGACAAAGAGTTAGAAGAGCCTGATCTTGCCAGCTCTGTCTCATTACAGCTTGACTTCGGTTCAAAAAGTGGAGACTGAAATGGAATTTGAATTTGTATCACTATTGCTCTGGATCAGACACATTAAGCTCCCAATAGAATCACTTTTCTATGAGCCAGTGGTCAAAGAACTTTCTTATAATTAATATTCACAAGAGAAGACAAAGCAGTCTTTTTATCTAGTTATGGGAAGAACTGGAACTACAAAATCTAAAGTCATAATAGGGGAAAAAAAACATTCACACTTCATGAGTTATGCCTGTTAAATTATTATATGTAATTGTATTACATATTTGTATAGTTATATAGTTTATGTTATATTAAAATAAAACTTTTAAAATTTAAGTTTTTTAAAGATCTTTTAAAAATTATACCATGTTTAAACTTTAGTTACTGCAAATGTCAAAGTCAGCACTTTTACTCACATTTGTTAGGACACTTTGCAAACCATGTAGCTCATTAACACTTTGAATTCCACATGTGTGGAAACATTCAGATATCCCATCTAACATTGTTATATCCTATTTTCATCTTAGATTAGAAAAAATTTGAATCTCAATATTAACACTGAATTTTTAAAAAATATTTATACTTCTAAAACAAATTGCTATGTAATGTGACTGTCAAGCTTTAAATCATTCATGTGAAACTGACTATATTCAGAAACATTCTAATGGAAAATATAGAGAATGAAAGGGGGAAAAGGAAAAACTAATGAGCCATGGTTTAGTAAGACATCTGTACTTTTTTTCCTCTCTATATGGGCTTTTCCACTGTCAATTTGATTAATGGGATGTCTTTAAATGTATCTCCTTTTGGATATCTTTTATCTCAACAAGTCCATTTCATGTTCTTGCCACCAACATTTCCAGTAGATTTCTTCTAACATGTCAGAATGACAGATAAGTTTTCGTAGTCAGCCTTATAGAGAGCTCATTATTTTTTCAAACCGGTGTAATTGCCCTGAAGGTCCCCAAAGCAAAGAGCCTTGGAGTGCCCTGTGATTTCCAAACTCATGCTACATAAAGGTGTCCATTTCTGGGCTTAAAATAAGAGTTTAAGTCACCAGGCAAGGTCAACTACTGATTTCTTGTAAACGTTTATGAGTTAATTTGAAATAAACATTTCAAATATCTTAAACAGATCAAATTGATGTTCAATTTTTAATGTAATCCATCTGTGATTTCTTTCATAATAGTTGGCTAATAACAGTACAATAATATATCATCTAAAATTTACTTAATTCAGGGTAAAGATTTCTGATTGAAAGTTTGAATAAAGTAGCATTTCTATAATACATAATATAAAATTGCAATAAAAAGTACTATTTTTATTCCATAAAATATTTACAAAACACATATTTATGTCATTTCCTTTTAAAAACACTCAACTGAACTGTAAAGTTTAACCATCTACCTAAAATTATTTTTTGTCAGATATTTGTAAAAAAAAAAAAAACAATATTTGTTGGTTTTACTTAAGTAGGCAGAAAGGTATTTAAGCTTATAAATAAACCCACACAAACCTATGGTCAATTAATCTATGACAAAGGAGGCAAGAATATATAGTAGAGAAAAGACAGTCTCTTCTGTATGCAATGCTGGGGAAACTGGACAGCTGCATGTAAAAGAATGAAATCAGAACAGTCCCCAACACCATGAACAAAAATAAACTCAAAATGGATTAAAGACCTAAATGTAAAACCAGATACTATAAAACTCCTAGAGGAAAACATAGACAAGACACTCTTTGGCATAAATCACAGTATTATCTTTTCGGATCTGTCTCATAGAGTAATAGGAATAAGAACAAAAATAAACAAATGGGACCTAATCAAACTTAAAAGCTTTTGGACAGTAAAGGAAATCATAAACAAAACAAAAAGACAACCTACAGAATGGGAGAAAACATTTGCAAACAATGCAGCCAACAAGAGATCAATCTCCAAAATATATAAACAACTTATACAGCTCAACATCAACAAAACCAAATAATCCCAATCAAAAAATGGGTTCAGTTCAGTTGCTCAGTCATGTCCAACTCTTTGCGACCCCATGAATCGCAGCATGCCAGGCCTTCCTGTCCATCACCAACTCCCGGAGTTCACTCAAACTCACGTCCATCGAGTCAGTGATGCCATCCAGCCATCTCATCCTCTGTCATCCCCTTCTCCTCCTGCCCCCAATCCCTCTCAGTATCAGAGTCTTTTCCAACGAGTCAACTCTTCACATGAGGTGGCCAAAGTACTGGAGTTTCAGCTTTAGCATCATTCCTTCCAAAGAAATCCCAGGGCTCATCACCTTTAGAATGGACTGGTTGGATCTCCTTGAAGTCCAAGGGACTCTCAAGAGTCTTCTCCAACACCATAGTTCAAAAGTATCAATTCTTCAGTGCTCAGCTTTCTTCACAGTCCAACTGTCACATCCATACATGACCACTGGAAAAACCATAGCCTTGACTAGACGGACCTTTGTTGGCAAAGTAATGTCTCTGCTTTTGAATACGCTATCTAGGTTGGTCATAACTTTCCTTCCAAGGAGTAAGCGTCTCTTAATTTCATGGCTGCAGTCACCATCTGCAGTGATTTTGGAGCCCAGAAAAATAAAAAATGGGTAGAAGATCTAAATAAGACACTTCTCCAAAGAAGACATACAGATGACTAAGAAGCACATGAAAAGATGCTCAGTATCATTAATAATTAGAGAAAAGTAAATAAAAAATACAATGAGGTACCAACTCACACCAGTCAGAATGGTCCTTATAAAGAAGTCTACATATGATAAATGCTGGAGAGGGTGTGGAGAAAAGGGAACTTTCCTGCACTGTTGGTGGGAATGTAAAATGGTACAGCTATTATGGAGAACAGTATGAAGATTCCTATAAAACTAAAAACAGAGCTACAATATGACCCAGCAACCCAATCCTGGGCATATAGAGAGAGAAAATTGTAATTCAAAAAGATGCATGCACCCTAATGTCCACAGCAGCACTATTTAAAATAGCCAAGACATGGAAACAATGCAAATGCCCATCAACTGAGGAATAATAAGATGTAGTGTGTATATACACACACACATACACACACATATACACAAATACAATGGGCTATTAATCAGCCATAAAAAATAATGAAGTAATGCTATGTGTAGCAGGAGAAGGCAATGGCACCCTACTCCAGTACTCTTGCCTGGAAAATCCCATGGACGGAGGAGCCTGGTAGGCTGCAGTCCATGGGGTCGCTAAGAGTCGGACTGAGTGACTTCACTTTCACTTTTCACTTTCATGCACTGGACACGGAAATGGCAACCCACTCCAGTGTTCTTGCCTGGAGAATCCTAGGGATGGAGGAGCCTGTTGGGCTGCCGTCTATGGGGTCGCACAGAGTCGGACACGACTGAAGCAACTTAGCAGCAGCAGCAGCTATTTGCAGAAACATAGGCCTAGAGATTATCATACTAAGTGAAGTAAGCCAGACGTGTTAAGTAGCATCAGTTGTGTCTGACTCTTTGCAACCCTATGGACTGTAGCCCCCTAGGCTCCTCTGTCCATGGGATTATTCAGGCAAGAATACTGGAGTAGGTAGCCATTTCCTCCTCCAGGGGATCTTCGTGACCCAGGGATTGAATGTCTCCCATGTCTCCTGCACGGCAGCGGATTCTTTACCACTGAGCCACCAAGGAAGCCCAACAACTATATCAGTTCCATTCAGTTCAGTCACTCAGTCACATCTGACTCTTTGTGACCCCATGGATTGCAGCACACAAGGCTTCCCTGTCCATCACCAACTCCCAGAGCTTGCTCAAACTCATGGCCAGCAAGTTGGTGATACCATCCAACCATCTCATCCTTTGTCGTCCCCTTTTCCTCCTGCCTTTAATCTTTCCCATCCTCAGCATCTTTTCTAATGGGTCAGCCCTTTGCATCAGATGACCAAAGTATTGGAGCTTCAGCATCAGTCCTTCCAGTGAATATTCAGGATTGATTTCCTTTAGGATTGACTAGTTTGATCTCCTTGCAGTCCAAGGGACTCTCAAGAGGCTTCTCAAACACCACAGTTCAAAAACATCAATTCTTCAGTGCTCAGCTTTTTGTATTGTCCAATGCTCACATCCATATATGACTACTGGAAAAACAATAGCTTTGACTATATGGACCTTTGTCGGAAAAGTAGTATCTCTGTTTTTCAATATGCTGTCTAGCTTGGTCATAGCTTTTCTTCCAAGGAGCAAGCGTCTTTTAATTTCATGGTGGCATTCACCATCTGGAGTGATTTTGGAGCCTAAGAACATATCACTGTTTCCATTGTTTTTCCACCTATTTGTCATGAAGTGATAGAATTGGATGCCATGCTCTTTGGTTTTGAATGTTGAGTTTTAAGCCAGCTTTTTCACTCTCCTCTTTCACTTTCATCAGGAGGCTCTTTATATCCCTATGCAAAAATATGAATCTAGACACATATATAACACCCTTCACAAAACTTCACTCAAAATGGATCATAGCCCTAAATGTAAAATGCAAAATTATAATATGCCTAGTAGATAACATCGGAGAAAACCTAGATGACCTTAGGCATGGCAATAACTTTTTAGATACAATATAAAGGGCACAATTCATGAATGACAAATTGATCAATTGGACTTCATTAGCGTTAATGTAGTATTAGCTTTTGCTCTGTGAAAGACAACCTTAAGAAATGAGAGACAAACCTCAGACTGGAAGAAAATCTTTGCAAAAAACATCTCATAAAGAACTGTTATCCATGATATTAAAAGAACTCTTAAAACTCAACAATAGGAAAACAACCAACCCAGATAAAAAATGAGTCAAAGACCTAACAGACAGCTCACCAGAGGAAATATACAGATGGCATGTACTCATATGAAAAGATGCTCAACATGGTATGTCATCAGGGAAAGGGAACGTGTGAGCCACTCAGTCGTGTCTGACTCTTTGTGACACCAAGGACTGTAGCCCTCCAGGTTCCTCTGTCCGTGGGATCTTACCAGGCGAGAATACTGGAGTGGGTAGCCATTCCCTTCTCCAGTGGATCTTCTCAGGTCTCTTGTGTCTCCTATTGGCAGGCAGATTCTTTACCACTAGCGAAATGCAGACTGAAACAAGTATGAAAGAAAGTGTTAATTACTCAGTTGTGTCTGAATGTTTTGTGACCCCCACTGACTATAGCCCATCAGGTTCCTCTGTCCATGGATTTTTCAGGCAAGAATACTGGAGTGGGTAGCCATTCCCTTCTCCAGCAGATCTTCCCAAACCAGGGATTGGACCCTATTCTCCTGTATTACAGGCAGATTCTTTACCATCTGAGCCACCAAGGAAGCCCAGACAACTCTGAGATACCACAAAACACCCATAAGAATGGCCAAAATCTGGAACACTAGCATCAAATGCTGGTGAGCATGTGGACTTTAGGAACTCTCAATTCATTAATTGTGGAAATGTAAATAGGACAGCTACTTTGGAAGACAGTTCAGCAGTTTCTTACAAAACTAATCATACTCTTATCATTTGGTCCAGTAATCACTCTTCAGTATTTACCCAAAGAAGTAGAAAACTTATGATCCCCCAGTACACCCCCCCCAAAAAAAAACCTGTATGTGGATGTTTACAGTAGTTTTATTCATAATTGCCAAAACTTGGGAGCAATCAAGATGTCCTACAATATATGAATGGATAAATGAGCCATCGGATATTCAAACAATGTAACGTTACTCAGTGCTAAAAAGAAATGAGCTATCAAGCCATGAAACTTCATCAATATAGAGGAAAGTTAAATGTATATTACTAAATAGAAGTTAGTTTGAAAAAGCTATATAATATATGGTTCCAACAACATGACATTCTGGAAAAAGCAAAACTATGGAGACAGTAAAAAGATCAGTGTTGGCCAGGGGCTGAAGGTACTGCAAGGGATGAACAGGAAGATCAGAAGAGTTTTTAGTACAGTGAAAACCCTCTTCATTGTAGTTTAAAGATGAATATATATATCGTTATACATTTGTCGAAATCCAGATGTATAACACCAAGAGTGAAGCCTAAAGTAAACTATGATGGGGTGAGGGTGTGTCAGTATGGGTTCACTGATCACACCAGATGTACCACTCTGGTGGTGGTTATTGATAATAAGAGAGGCTATGCTTTTTGGGGGGCAGGGCAATATGAGAAACCTCTGTAATTGATTCTCCATTTTGCTATGCTGCTCTACAAATGAAAAAAGAAATGAAAAAAATACTGACAGACCAATTCAAAAATTCACTTTTTTGGTGTCAGGAAAAACAGAAAAATTATTCAGTAGTCATTGTTAAACTACATGCAAAAAGAAATGAATGCATTTTAAAAGATATTTAGTCTGTTTCAGAATCAACTAAGAATCAATTAGGTGAGTAGTTTCCTAAAATAA
The DNA here is from genome assembly GCF_029378745.1 of Bos indicus. Taxonomy (NCBI): domain Eukaryota; kingdom Metazoa; phylum Chordata; class Mammalia; order Artiodactyla; family Bovidae; genus Bos; species Bos indicus. The sequence continues at coordinate 19,832,349 of NC_091776.1, read as the reverse complement.
GTTTTATTCCCACTATAATTCATTACATATTTGTTTAAGCTTTTTATCATAAAAGTTCATTTCTTTCCAGGCAAGATCTAGGACTACATCATACAAAAAGATTTTGTCCTAGATAAGGTTTCTAATATCATCTTATTTGGGGGAATTTGAAAAGTCATGTATTAATACATACGATGTAGATGTGTGTTATCTGAACTCAAGTCTTCAGAATATCTTAACTTTTCACTACAGCATCTGAAATTCATCAGAAAAATTATTTTCTAGGATCCCCTTTACAGAGTATTACTAAAATTCATATATATATGCAATATTGCATAGGAACCTAGAATGTCAGATCCATGAATCAAGGTAAACTGGAAGTGGTCAAACAGAAGACAGCAAAAGGGAACATCACCATTTTAGATGGTGATGGTTTAGTGGACTGGAATGGGTGGATTTAACTCAGCTGACCATTTTATCTACTACTGTGGGCAGGAATCCCTTAGAAGAAATGCAGTGGCCCTCATATTCAACAAAAGAGTCTAAAATGCAGTACTTGGGTGCAATCTCAAAAATGATAGAAGGATCTCTGTTCACTTCCAAGGCAAACCATTCAATATCACAGTAATCGAAGTCTATGCCCCAACCACTAATGCTGAAGAAGTTGAAGTTGAACAGTTCTGTGAAGACCTACAAGACCTTCTAGAACCAACACCAAAAAAAAGATGTCCTTTTCATAATTGGGGGCTGGAATGCAAAAAGAGGAAATCAAGAGATACCTGGAGTAACAGCCAAGTTTGGCCTCGGAGTACAAAATGAAACAGGACAAATGCTAATCAAGTTTTTCCTAGAGAAGCACTAGTCAGAGCAAGCACCATCTTCCAACAGCATAAGAAATTACTCTACACATGAACATCATCAGATGGTCAACACCAAGATCAGATTGATTATATTCTTTGCAGCTGAAGATGGAGAAGCTCTATATAGTCAGCAAAACAAGACCAGGAGTTGACTGTGGCTCAGATCATGAAATCCTTATTGCAAAATTCTGACTTAAACTGAAAACAGTAGGGAAAACCACTAGACCATTCAGGTATGACCTAAATCAAATCCCTTATGATTATACAGTGGAAGTACAAATAGATTCAAGGGACTGGATCTGACACATAGAGTGCCTTAAAACTATGACAGAGGTTCATAAAATTGTACAGGAGGCAGTGGTCAAAACCATTCGCAAGAAGAAGAAAGGTAAAAAGGAAAAATGGTTGTCTGAGGAGACCTTACAAATAGCTGAGAAGAGAAGTAAAAGGCAAAGGATAAAAGGAAAGATATATCCATCTGAATGCCGAGTTCCAAAGAATAGCAAGGAGAGTTAAGAAAGCTTTCCTAAGTGGTCAATGCAAAGAAATAGAGGAAAACAATAGAATGGGACAGACTAGAGATTTCTTCAAGAAAATCAGAGATACGAAGGAAACATTTCATGCAAAGATGGGCACAATAAAAGACAGAAATTGTATCAATGTAACAGAAGCAGAGGAGATTAAGAAGAGGTGGCAAGAACACACAGAAGAACTTAAATTGAAAAAAGTAAGGAAAACCACCAGACCATTCAGGTATGACCTAAATCAAACCCCTTATGATTATACAGAGAAAGTGACAAATAGACTGAAGGGATTAGATCTGATAGACAGAGTGCCTTAAAACTATGGACAGAGGTTTGTAAAATTGTACAGAAGGCAGTGATCAAAACCATTCCCAAGATCTTAAATATCCAGATGACCATGATGGTGTGACCAGCCCCCACCCCCCAAGAGCCAGACATTCTGGAGTGTGAAGTCAAGTGGGCCTTAGGAAACACCATATGAACAAAGCTAGTGGAGGTGATAAAATCCCAGCTGAGATATTTCAAATCCTAAAAGATGATTAAAAGACGCATACTCCTTGGACCGTGAACTTCCAGATGTTCAAGCTGGTTTTAGAAAAGGCAGAGGAACCAGAGATCAAATGGCCAACATCCACTGGATCATCGAAAAAGCAAGAGAGTTCCAGAAAAACATCTATTTCTGTTTTACTGACTACGCCAAACCTTTGACTGTGTGGATCACAATAAACTGTGGAAAATTCTGAAAAAGATGGGAATACCAGACCACCTGACCTGTCTCTTGAGAAACCTGTATATGGGTCAGGAAGCAACAGTTAGAACTGGACATGGAATAACAGACTGGTTCCAAATAGGAAAAGGAGTACGTCAGGGCTGTATATTGTCACCCTGCTTATTTAACTTCTATGCAGAGTACATGATGAGAAACGCTGGGCTGGAGGAAGCACAAGCTGGAATCAAGATGGATGGGAGAACTATCAATAACCTCAGATATGCAGATGACACCACCTTTATGGCAGAAAGTGAAGAAGAACTAAAGAGCCTCTTGATGAAAGTGAAAGAAGAGAGTTAAAAAGTTGGCTTAAAGCTCAACATTCAGAAAACTAAGATCATGGTATCTGGTCCCATCACTTTATGGGAAATAGATGGGGAAACAGTAGAAACAGTGGCTGACTTTATTTTTGGGGGCTCCAAAGTCACTGCAGATGGTGATGGCAGCCATGAAATTAAAAGATGCTTACTCCTTGGAAGGAAAGTTATGACCAACCTAGATAGTATATTCAAAAGCAGAGACATTACTTTGCCAACAAAGGTCTGTCTAGTCAAGGCTATGCTTTTTCCAGTGGTCATGTATGGATGTGAAAGTTGGGACTGTGAAGAAAGCTGAGCATGGAAGAATTGATGCTTTTGAACTGTGGTGTTGGAGAAGACTCTTGAGAGTCCCTTTGACTGCAAGGAGATCCAACCAGTCCATTCTAAAGGAGATTAGTCCTGGGTGTTCATTGGAAGGACTGATGTTGAAGGTGAAACTCCAATATTTTGGCCACCTCATGCAAAGAGTTGACTCATTGGAAAAGACCTTGATGCTGGGAAGGATTGGGGGCAGGAGGAGGAGGAGACAACAGAGGATTAGATGGCTGGCTCACATCACCAACTCGATGGACATGAGTTTGGGTAAACTCTGGGAGTTGGTGATGGACAGGGAGGCTTGGAGTGCTGCAGTTCATGGGGTCGCAAAGAGTCAGACACAACTGAGCGACTGAAGTGAACTAACTCCTTGGAAGCAAAGTTATGACCAACCTAGACAGCATATTAAAAAGCAGAGCCATCACTTTGTCAACAAAGGTCCATCTGGTCAAGGCTATGGTTTTTCCAGTAGTCATATATGGATGTGAGAGTTGGACTATAAAAAAAGCTGAGCGCTGAAGAATTGATGCTTTTGAATTGTAGTGTTGGAGAAGACTTGAGAGTCCCTTGGACTGCAAGGAGATCCAACCAGTCCATCCTATAGGAGACCAGTCCTGGATGTTCATTGGAAGGACTGATGTTGAAGCTAAAACTCCAATACTTTGTCCACCTGAGGCGAAGAACTGACTCATTGGAAAAGGCCCTGATGCTGGGAAAGATTAAGAGCAGGAGGAGAAGGAGACGACAGAGGATGAGATGGTTGGATGGATGGTATCACCGACTCGGTTGACGTGAGTTTGAGCAAGCTCCGGTTGTTTGTGATGGACAGGGAGGCCTAACGTGCTGCAGTCCGTGGGGTCACAAAGAGTCAGACACAACAGAGCAACTGAACTGAACTGAATTATAATTCCTACAATGAAAAATGATATTTAATTTTTTTGACAAAAGCTGGAAACCTATGAAAAAGAATAAAACAAAATATATTAAGGTCTATCCTAATAACTGAGGCTTCCCAGATGGTGCTAGTGGCAAAGAATCTGCCGGCTAATGCAGGAGATACAAGACTCTGGTTCAGTTCTTGAGTTGGGAAAATCTCCTGGCGGAGGGCACAACAACCCCTTCCAGTATACTTTCCTGAGAATCCTGTGGATGGAGAAGATTGGCAGGTTATGGTCCATACTGTTGCAAGGAGTCGGATAGGACTGAAGCAACTTAGTACAGCACAGCACATGTGGAGAAGGAAATGGCTACCCACTACAATATTCTTGACTTGGAAATCCCATGTACAGAGGATTCTGACTGGCTACAATCCATGGGGTCAGAGAGTCAGATATGACTGAGCATGCATGCATGTAGATCCTAAATTTAATATTAAAGTTTAAAAATTAAATATTAGTTGGCTTGTTTTTTTAAACATTTAAACTAATTGCAATTTTTGTGATTCTTCTTATACTAAAATACATGTATGTATGTGAGAAACATTATCCAGCAAAAAAAGGAGGCCCATCAGTAGACATGTATCATATCAAATATGGGAAAGCAGTCTCAGACTTTTAGGATACCTTGCTATTTTTTCCTATGAAAAACCAGATACTCTATTATTGATGGCATTTTCCATTATGATATGTCATCTGGATTTCACAGTGAAAGGGTGACTTTGATGAAATAATAAAGCAGAGAAAGCAAAGCAGAGTGGATTAAAATATTTATCTTTCTTTTAAAGTTCAGCATGTTACTTCAGTAAAAATATACACAAAATTGAATGTGATGGTGGCTATGTAATGTTAGCTTCTCACCAGTATAAGAGGAGGCATGGAATGTTGAAAGTTGTGTCTCTGTTGAATACTGTATTATTTTGATAATATAGTATACTAGTTTATAATAAAAATAAATTCTAAAGCTAGTATATTAGAAGGAGAGGAATTAATCTTCTTGCATTTTTCAAGATTTTTAGATAACAGTACTTATGCAGAATATTTTTAATATAGGACCCACATATATATTCACTTTATATGGTTCTTATTAAATGTCTATTTAATTAATCATAGTGTTATCTCATATTCATTGATCTCTCTGGCAGTAAATATTGCTTTCAAAACACACTGAAGGGTAGCAAAGAATTCACTATAATTCAAGATACACAGTATCAAAAATTAGGAGTTATTGTTGTATTAGTTTGGGGGAATAATAAATTAATCATTAAGATGAGCAATAAATAGTTAAATATAGTGATTATTTTGATCATGGATGAATAGGTGTCACCATATTTTGATAATCTTAAATAATGTTAACCACAATGCTTGCAATTTCATGTTACAATTTGACAGTTTTATTAAATTTGTCTAAGTAGAGAGATAGGACACGTTATGTTTACCAATTTTTTTTTGTTTTGGCTGCACCACATGACTTGTAGGATTTTTAGTTCCCTGACCAGGGATCAAACTGGGGCCCTCAGCAGCAAGAGTACAGAGTCCTAACCACTGGAACACCAGGGACTTCCCATGATTATCAGTCTTAAGGAAAACAAATCATCACGACAATTTCTTTACCTCTACTCAAATAATAAACCTACTGTTAAAAGATATCCAGAATCTACTATGGACATTATATTGTGGATACAAATAACAATGGATAATTTGAATATCTCGTTCCTAGTCTATAGAAGGTACTTAGTTCAGTCACTCAGTCGTGTCCGACTCTTTGTGACCCCATGGACTGCAGCACTCCAGATTTCCCTGTCCATCACCAACTCCCAGAGCTTGCTCAAAATCATGTTCTTTGAGTTGTCCCTAACACATCAGACAATCTTATTGCAAAACAGAAGTAGGTACAGATACATAAAGTATCCCCTCCTGGTTTGATCTCCTTGGACAACAGGAGATCAAACCAGTAAATCCTAAAGGAAATCAACCCTGAATATTCATTGGAAGGACTGATGCTGAAGCTGAAGCGCCAATACTTTGGCCACCTGATGCTAAGAACTGACTCATTGGAAAAGATCCTGATGCTGGCAAAGACTGAGGGCAAGAGGAGAAGGGCACAAGAGGATAAGATGGTTGGATGGCATCACTGACTGAATGGACGTGAGTTTGAGCAAACTCTGGGAGATGGTGAAGGACAGGGAAGCCTGGCGTGCTGCAGTTCATGGGGTTGCAAAGAGTCAGACGTGACTGAGTCACTGAATAACGATTCCCCTCCTCAAGGCTGACATAATCCAGGGTGAGGGCATACATCTTGGCAGACTGGACTAAGGCTAAATTACCTCTTTTACAAATCCTTGTTGAATGATTTCTTGCTGTGAAAAACCTATGCCAAATATTGTTGATCACAGCACTACCTTTTATATATAAAGTAAACATAACCCTGTGCTTCTCCCCTAAGAAATCATAACCTCTCCAAAGTCAGGGATGACACAGGGTAGAAACTAATTGTTAAATTACTGTTCTATTTTCTACTGAGTGGACTTTTTAAGACCTTAAAAATGTAATTGCCTCTATTTGTAGCATTTCATAGTTCACTTAAGATTTTATATTCATTATTGTATATGTCTATGACATTGGAAAATTGGGTGTGATTATTGTGCTCCTTAAGTATTACACAGCTGGTAAGCACATGAACCAGGACTATAAAAGCAATTCTGATTTTTCGTCTATTATACTTTCCTTTTCAGCAATTTATCATGAAAGAGCTGCTACCATTAAAACAATGTGACGTATTAAGGATACTATTACATGGTGGGTTTGCATAGAGAACTTACTAAAAGTGAATCTAGAGGCAACTTGAAGTTTTCGATACAAGGTGCCCCAAGATTTCAGTCTTCATTTCCTCCTTCCTGAAGAATCATAAAACAGTTATAAAATAGATCTAATAATGCTGACAGAAAGCCATTTACCTCCCAGTTTTCAACTGAGAAATACTAATCTCTGGGGCGTACAATCTCGAGGTAGCACTCTTGGAGTTGCATTTGCTGGAGGATTTTCCACAATTTAATGGGAAAAAAGTGTTGGCCTGAAACACAGCAGGTGAATTCCCATTTATAGCCCTGCATGAAGCCCACTCTGACCCCTAGAATGGGACAAAAGAACGTCCTTCTTTCTCTTGGATGCAAGGCTTTTGAAGTCTGGAATTTCATCCTAGTTATCATTGTTCTTTTCCTGCTAAGACACTAACATTTGGAAGAGAGTCAATAAAATTTTGCTTAACTTAATTGAATTTTAAAGCACAAACGTTTGCGTATTTTTAGCCAGTTTCAACCAAGTTTAAACACTGAACTCTTATTCACTGAGTAAAAGGGGCTTAATGACATTTCCCTTTCATCCTTTTTTTGAAACTGAGAAATAGTTAGAACAATCAACTAAATAACTAGGAGGCAGAAAAATTCAAAACAAATGTTTAAATAACCTTGACAGTTTGAACCTCAACTTTCTCATTTGTTCTCAATCTGATACAATTAAATTTAAACTTTATTTAACATTTCTTTAACCTTTGTAAACATTACCCAAAGTCACTGAAACATAGTTTTGATCTGTCCAGGTATCAGGAGTTCAAGAGTTGATTGACTCAAAAGTATTTTTTTTTTAATTGGAATGTAATTGTTTTACAATGTTGTGCTGGTTTTTGCTGTACAACAATGCGAATCACCCATATGTATACACATATGCCTTCCCTCTTGAACCTCCCTCCCACCACCCATCCCACGCATCTAGGTCATCATAGAGCACCAAGCTGAGCTCCCTGCATAATATAGCTGTTTCCTGCTAGCTGCTTTATACGCGGTAGTACATATATGTCAATGCAGGTATAGGTACGTAAGAAATACTTTGAATCTCTCAACTTAAAGTATTTCTTATGTGCCTATACCTGCCTCCTCTCACTGCCAACAAGCATGGCAAGAACCCTGGCAGCACCTGGGGATTCTTTCAATGAAAGAACATAGCAGATTGGGGCCTATTGATTCAGGGAGAAAGTGGTTCATATATGAACATGTGTGTATCATTCACATACATACTTAAAAATATATCTATGTTTGTTTTGTGAATATATACAAACCACAAGCCACATTATCCATCACCAGATTTTTTTTAATTGGAGATTATAGATAAAGTAACAAAATTAAAAATATAAGAAAATTATAGTGAAATTCAAAAGAAATGATGACAATTTATTCTGGAAAAAATAGGTCTTGTCTCTCTATAACCTGTGTTCCCTGAACCACTGGCACTTACAGTGTTGATTACAGGACCTGGAATTCCCTCTCTCTTCTTTCCTGCTTATTCAGATTCATTCATCAAGTTCCAACATATGTACCTTCTATTCCCTGGAATCGTCCATGAAAACGCAAGCCCACACTCATCTTACATCACACATGGATATTACCATGGCTAATGTTTAACTTTCTAAATTTTTGTAGGCATTTAGCTTTTATCTTACACATCCATCTAGTTCTTGACTGTAAGCAACTGAACCAACTCTAGATTTATAGGATTAATGAAGCCTATAAATCAGGCTTGGGATATAAGCAGGATCTGGGGATGCTAGGAAACAGGAACATAGTTCAGGTTGGTTCCTGAAACAGTTTAAGATTTGCTATCTTCTACTGTTTCAGTATCTCAACCTTCATGCCAAAAATAATGTCTTAACTCCCTATATATTTGCTATAAAACCTCAAGATTCAAATTCTCAGCAAATTATGTCTTCTCCTCCCAGCAACTGGAGAAAGGACAATCTAGTTTTCTCAGCTTCAATATGGTGACAGTGGAACCTTGACTCTTATCACAACTTACTCCATGAAAGCTCCTCCTAAATGGAGAAAATGTTTAAATTTTAATACGTTAAAATGCTTAGAGATGTCTACAATTTTAAAATTTATAATATAAGCTCACTAAAAAGAAAGGCAATGCCAAAGAATGCTCAAACTACTGCACAATTGCACTCATCTCACACGCTAGTAAAGTAATGCTCAAAATTCTCCAAGCCAGGTTTCAGCAATATGTGAACTGTGAAATTCCAGATGTTCAAGCTGGTTTTAGATAAGGCAGAAGAACGAGAGATCAAATTGCCAACATCCGCTGGATCATCGAAAAGGCAAGAGAGTTCCAGAAAAACATCTATTTCTGCTTTTTGACTATGCCAAAGCTTTTGACTGTGTGGATCACAATAAACTGTGGAAAATTCTGAAAGAGATGGGAATACCAGACCACCTGACCTGTCTCTTGAGAAATCTGTATGCAGGTCAGGAAGCAACAGTTAGAATTGGACATGGAACAACAGACTGGTTCCAAATAGGAAAAGGAGTACATCAAGGCTGTATATTGTCACCCTGTTTATTTAACTTCTATGCAGAGTACATCCTGAGAAACGCTGGGCTGGAAGAAGCACAAGCTAGAATCAAGATTGCCGGTAGAAATATCAATAACCTCAGATATGCAGATGACACCACCCTTATGGCAGAAAGTGAAGAGGAACTCAAAAGCCTCTTGATGAAAGTGCAAGTGGAGAGTGAAAAAGTTGGCTTAAAGCTCAACATTCAGAAAACGAAGATCATGGCATCTGGTCCCATCACTTCATGGGAAATAGATGGGGAAACAGTAGAAACAGTGGCTGACTTTCATTTTTTGTGCTCCAAAATCACTGCAGATGGTGATTGCAGCCATGAAATTAAAAGATGTTACTCCTTGGAAGGAAAGTTATGACCAACCTAGACAGCATATTCAAAAGCAGAGACATTACTTTGCCAACAAAGGTTCGTCTAGTCAAGGCTATGATCTTTCCAGTGGTCATATATGGATGTGAGAGTTGGACGGTGAAGAAAGCTGAGCACCGAAGAATTGATGCTTTTGAACTGTGGTGTTGGAGAAGACTCTTGAGAGTCCCTTGGACTGCAAGGAGATCCAACCAGTCCATTCTAAGGGAGATCAGTCCTGGGTGTTCTTTGGAAGGAATGATGCTAAAGCTCAAACTCCAGTACTTTGGCCACCTCATGTGAAGAGTTGACTCATTGTAAAAGACTCTGATGCTGGGAGGGATTGGGGGCAGGAGGAGAAGGGGACGACAGAGGATGAGATGGCTGGATAGCATCACCGACTCGATGGACATGAGTTTGGGTGAACTCCGGGAGTTGGTGATAGATAGGGAGGCCTGGCATGCTGCAATTCATGGGGTCCCAAAGAGTTGGATACAACTGAGTGAGTGACTGAACTGAACTGAAAGTTACAAATTCATTATATCTCATTTTTATATTCTTCACTCTGCTCAAAACAATGTTGGCTCTATGATATACATTGTAACATTTGCTAACAGACTAGTGAGTAGAGATAAGCATAAGACTGTCTCTTCCAAAGCCAAAATTTCATGTTTCTAAACCTTGATTCAGATAACTATTCTATATCCCTAGGCCTTCCATAATCAGACAGTTCAGCATATGCTATGGAACAGCTTTAATCATTGCACACTAACAGTAAACATTTATAGTGTATGCATAAACTGTAACATGTACTTTAGAGAATCCTGCTGCTGCTGCTGCTGCTAAGTTGCTTTAGTCGTGTCTGACTCTGTGCAACCCCATGGACCACAGCCCACCAGGCTCCCCCGTCCCTGGGAGTACAAAATACAATCCGTTATCCAAAGGCCCTCATAATCCTGATAGAGACATGGATGGTTTTTCTCATGAGAAACAATTTGGAAAAAAGTCTAAGATAGTCATAAGCAAGTGCATATGATGTATAGAGGCTCCCTGCATGGGCACTAAGAAAATACCAAGTAACCAAAAGATTAATGTGGACTGTGTTTACTTCAAGATCATGAGTATAAATTGATTTATACAGTCTGAATTCAAGGACGAATAACATTCTCAGAGTAAAAATCTGATGAATAATAATATTGTGAAGCAGCTTGATTTATACAACACCAATAAAAAGTCCTTGCACTGCATTGGTAAAATAGGTTTTATAATACCAATTGTCAGTGTTTCAATTGAACATATATTTTTTTTAATTTTCAGGCAGGAGATTTCATTTCCTTGAAAAATTCAAGAAGTTTAGCATTTTGAAATTGACAAATTTAGTTCATTAATTCAGATGTCTGTGAGCATTTCTCTGAACAATTTTGCTTCATAATGCATTCTTTGTTGCATTCTTTCTGATAAACTTGTAACAGAAAGAAAAAAATCACTGAGTGAGAAATTTTTCTGTTTTTCTGTAATATCATTTTCAAAAAGGAAAAAAACAGCTTTGTAAAGATTCAGATAAAGACGTAAAGGTATTTTTATTATTTCTCCTAAAGGTTCTCTTAACATTATCATATCAAGTTGGAGTCTTTTTGATAAACATGGTGTTCTGATACTGTAGTATTAAGCACAAAAGTAAGGAAACTTTCTTTTTTGTGGGGTCCCAATAGGAAGTAGATTGAATGCCCAATTATAATCATTACAGAAGGATTTAACAGAATATTAACAAATAAGCGTAACTTGTATATTGTAAAGAAAACGATTAGAGAGAATGTCAGATCACAGGGTTAACCCTAGGTCCCCAAGGCTAGGTGAGAAGATGCTATAGTTACAAGGAAGGGCTGCCTTAAGACAAGCCGTAACCTTCTATCAAAGGGTCTCCATAACTTACTAGCCCTTCCTTCCAGTCTGCTTCTTAGGCTCTCAATGGGCCATATTCTGTTAGAAGCCAATAATGTTGTCCACCCAACTCAGCCTTCTGGGAGCAGAGAACAGGGCAGAGAAAAGTAGAGAGCTGATATGGAGGGGCAAAGGGATTGATTTAGCAAGCAGAATCTTCCATAATGTTCCTAGATTTTTACCAGGTTTTCTAGTAAACAAATGTGCTGCTAGAGTTTTGCTAAATTAAGAATTTACATTACAAAGGCCCATGGCAACCCAGTGATAGATTTCACTAAACAGAAAACAGTAATTAAGATTAGTAGACATTAAGAAGTTAATAATGAATCAAAGCATGCCTTTTAATGCACTGATCAATTGTGTATTGTTTAACCAGTGCATAAGAATTGTTTATTCACCTGCACATTTCTTAGGAGCTTGACAAAGTTTTAAAGAACTTTGTCGAAAACCTCTTCCATGGAAAAAAAATTTAAAGACAGCTAAATCTTCTTTCCTTATTCTAAATTAGTAACATTATATTAATTCATTTACTTATCACTCAAGATACATTAATATAAGTCTACTACTTATTCAGTATTGAGTCCTTGAACTTTAGGAGTTCAGCTAGTCAATAAACTCTAATGGAATGCCAACCACTATGAACAAATTAAATTCACTTAAAATACACTGAGTTAAAAAACTTTCAAAATGTAAGTTCTTTTAAATCATTTACCCTTCACAGGAAACTATGCCATTTCCCTTCTTTCTGTTTATTGCTGTTGTGATCCGTGCTGAAAAATCAGCATTTCAAGGATCAGCCATGTGTATGGCTTTACTTTTTAAAAAATATATTGAATTATTTGGTCTGCAAAACATCAAAAGGTTGGAATATCCATCAAATTGCAGATTTCTTAAGGTCAGAAATTATGTTCTCTATTCCACTGGCAATTTTATGCTTCCTTATTCAGGGTCACAAACAGAGCAGTTACTAAGTTCATATAGTTGCAGATCTCAAATTTAAGCTCAGTTCTTAATCTCTGTGCTAGACTGACTGAACTGAGTCATGCCTTATTTTTTCTGCACATGTGAAAATATCAAGCATTCCACTGCCAAATATTTCATTATGATTTTATCTACCCTCTTGAAATGTTAATATTTCTACCTTCCATAGTATTCTGCTAGTGAATCACTGCTGTTAAATTAAATTAGATGATCTCACATTTTTACATACTTTAATGGCGAGAAATATTCCCAACTCAACAGCTTTAAAACAATATGGCTACATCGTCTGCAATCCTGAGAGTCTGTATTCAGTTCAGTTCAGTTGCTCAGTCGTGTCTGACCTTTGCGACCCCATGAATCACAGCATACCAGGCCTCCCTGTCTACTATATTAAGAACAGAGCTCAAACTTAATAATCCACACTCACAACTGTGGTCTGAAAAGGAAAGCTGCGATGAAATTCTAGGGATATATCTAAAAACAAGTGAGTCATTTAATATTATTATGATACAGACTCCTAACGTGGCAAGTTGCCTCTGCCTGAGAACTATAATTTGTACCACTCAGAAAAAATGGGAAGTCATTTTTGACAGTTTTTTTTTTTTTTTTTTTTAAGCAGAAAGCTCTTTTCCATCTGCTTCTAGCTTTCTACTGGGTTGGCTTAAAAAGTTCCTTTGGGATTTTCTGTAACATCTTATGGGAAAATCTGAATGAACGTTTTGACCAATGCAACACATTAATTGTGAAATAGCTAGCTAGTCTGTTTTTATGGAACAACTGACTGATTCCAAATTGGAAAAGAAGTACGTCAAGGCTGTATATAGTCACCCTGCTTATTTAATTTATATGCAGAGTACATCATGTGAAATGGGGGCTGGATGAAGCGTAAGCTAGAATTAAGATTGCCGGGAGAAATATCAATAACCTCAGATATACAGACGGAGAAGGCAATGGCACCCCACTCCAGTACTCTTGCCTGGAAAATCCCATGGATGGAGGAGCCTGGTAGGCTGCAGTCCATGGGGTCGCAGGGAGTCGGACACGACTGAGCGAATTCACTTTCCCTTTTCACTTTCATGCATTGGAGAAGGAAATGGCAACCCACTCCAGTGTTCTTGCCTGGAGAATCCCAGGGACAGGGGAGCCTGGTAGGCTGCCATCTATGAGGTCACACAGAGTCAGACACGACTGAAGTGACTTAGCATATAGCATACAGATATGCAGATGACACCACCCTTATGGCAGAAAGTGAAGAAGAACTAAATAGCCTCTTGATGAAAGTGAAAGAGGAGAGTGAAAAAGTTGACTTTAGACTCAACATTCAAAAAATTAAGATAATGGCATCCAGTCCCATCACTTCATGCCAAATAGATATGGAAACAATGAGAGACTTTATTTTGGGGGGCTCCAAAATCACTGCAGATGGTGACTACGGCTATGAAATTAAAAGACACTTGTTCCTTGGAAGAAAAGCTATGACCAACCTAATGGAAGTGGAAGTGAAAGTCGCTTAGTTGTGTCCAACTCTTTGCAACCTCATGGACTATACAGTCCATGGAATTCTCCAGGCTGAAACACTGAAGTGGGTAGCCTTTCCCTTCTCCAGGGGATCTTCCCAACCCAGGGATCAAACCCAGGTCTCCCACATTGAAGGTGGATTCTTTACCAGCTGAGCCAATGACTAACCTAGATAGCATATTAAAAAGCAGACATTACCTTGCTGACAAAGGTCCATCTAGTCAAGGCTATGGTTTTTCCAGTAGTCATGTATGGATGTGAGAGTTGGACTATAAAGAAAGCTGAGCACCAAAGAATTGATGCTTTTGAACTGTGGTGTTGGAGAAGACTCTTGAGAGTCCTTGGTGTGCATAGAGATCATATCAGTCAATCCTAAAGGAAATGAGTCCTGAATATTCATTGGAAGGACTGATGCTGTAGCTGAAACTCCAATACTTTGGTCACCTGATGCAAAGAACTGACTCACTGGAAAAGATCTTGATGCTGGGAAAGACTGAAGGCAGGAGGAGAAGGGGACAACAGAGAATGGGATGGTTGGATGGCATCACTGACTCGATGGACATGAGTTTGAGCAAGCTCTGGGAGTTGGTGATGGACAGGGAAGCCTGGTGTGCTGCAGTCCATGGGGTCACAAAGCATCAGACACAATTGAGTGACTGAACTGAACTGAACTAGCCTTTAAATCAATAGACCTGGAAGAAACCAGGTGTGAGTAGGGCGTGGGTGGAAGGGATATATCCCATATTACACTACTGCCTGGGTGAAAGAATTCCAAAAAGTAAAGTGTGATTTTTTCAAGGAAATTTAATCCTAAGGATACTGAGTTTGAAGAATGGAAGGTTTTTCTTATTTTCTTTTTTTTTTTTTTTGTTTGCTTGCTTTAGTATCTTTTTGAGCAATAGGGATGGGGAAATCTGAAATCAGATTTCACAAAAGAATGCTTTTCTAGAAATTGAGTGTTAGACTGACAGATGCACAAATAAACTTAAATTCTAGCTGTGGGGTGGAGGGACCTATAACCATCACCAAGACAAAAGGGAGCCAAGGCAAGTATATTCCAACACTTACCTTTAAAGGAAAACTGAGTCCTATGGAAGGTCATTTCACTTGAGATGAAATAATCAGAAAGTAAAGAAGGGAGTAAGGGAGCAAGGGAAGGAAAGGTAGGGAGGAAGGAAGAGAGGAAGAGATGGAAGGAGGGAGGGAAGGAAAAAATAAACCCTTACGGTTGATGAACAATAGAAAAAGGGAACTAGAAAATCATCCTGAACATTTATGAAAGTAAACACCTCTGAAAATATTGCAGTGCTGTTTCCAGACAAAAATTCATGAACATATTTGTCACTCTAAAAACTAATGCAAAAAGATATAACATGTATGAAGTTAGAATGAAAATGCAAGAGACAATATTAGGTTGAAATGAAGAGAAAAGTTGATACAGAAGGAACTGTGAAGAATCTAAAAGTCATAATTTTCTGTCAAGATTCTCCAAAGCAGAATTTCTAACAAGGGCATCCAGACAACACGTGGCTTCATTGGCAGAGGTGATACAAGGAATAGCCATCCGAAGGAAGACCATCTTAAAAACAACTTTCAACAGTTCAGTTCAGTTCAGTCGCTCAGTCGTGTCCGACATTTGCAACCTCATGAACCGCAACACACCAGGTCTCCCTGTCCATCACCAACTCCTGGAGTCCACCCAAACCCATGTCCATCAAGTTGGTGATGCCATCCAACTATCTCATCCTCTGTCATCCCCATCTCCTCCTGCCCTTAATCTTTCCCAGCATCAGAGTCTTTTCAAATGAGTCAGCTCTTTGCATCAGGTGGCCAAAGTATTGGAGTTTCAGCTTCAGCATCAGTCCTTCCAAAGAACACCCAGGGCTGATCTCCTTTAGAATGGACTGGTTGGATCTCCTTCCAGGCCAAGGGACTCTCAAGAGTCTTCTCCAACACCACAGTTCAAAAGCATCAATTCTTCGGCGCTCAGCTTTCTTTACAGTCCAACTCTCACATCCATACAGACCACTTAAAAAACCATAGCCTTGACTAGATGGACATTTGTTGGCAAAGTAATGTCTCTGCTTTTGAATATGCTGTCTAGGTTGGTCATAACTTTCCTTCCAAGGAGTAAGTGTCTTTTAATTTCATGGCTGCAATCACCGTCTGCAGTGATTTTGGAGCCCAGAAAAATAAAGTCTGACACGGTTTCCACTGTTTCCCCGTCTATTTCCCATGAAGTGATGGGACCAGATGCCATGATCTTCGTTTTCTGAATGTTGAGCTTTAAGCCAACTTTTTCACTCTCCTCTTTCACTTTCATCAAGAGGCTTTTTAGTTCTTCTTCACTTTCTGCCATAAGGGTGGTGTCTTCTGCATATCTAAGGTTATTGATATTTCTCCCAGCAATCTTGATTCCATCTTGTACTTCTTCCAGCCCAGTGCTTCTCACGAAGTACTCTGTAAGTTAAATAAGCAGTGTGACAATATACAGCCTTGAAGTACTCCTTTTCCTATTTGTAACCAGTCTGTTGTTCCATGTCCAGTTCTCACTGTTGATTCCTGACCTGCATATAGGTTTCTCAAGAGGCAGGTCAGGTGGTCTGGTATTCCCATCTCTTTCAAAATTTCCCACAGTTTGTTGTGATCCACACAGTCAAAGGCTTTGGCATAGTCAATAAAGCAGAAATAGATGTTTTCCTGGAACTCGCTTGCTTTTTCGATGATCCAGCGGATGTTGGCAATTTGGTCTCTGGTTCCTCTGCCTTTTCTAAAACTAGCTTGAACATCTGGAAGTTCACGGTACACATATTGCTGAGGCCTGGCTTGGAGAATTTTGAGCATTACTTTACTAGCATATGAGACGAGTGCAACTGTGAGGTAGCTTGAGCATTCTTTGGCATTGCCTTTCTTTGGGATTGGAGTGAAAACTGACTTTTTCCAGTCCTGTGGCCACTGCTGAGTTTTCCCAATTTGCTGGCATATTGAGTGCAGCACTTTCACAGCATCATCTTTGAGGATTTGAAATAGTTCAACTGGAATTCCATCACCTCCACTAGCTTTGTTCATAGTGATGCTTCCTAAGGCCCACTTGACTTCACATTCCAGGATGTCTGGCTCTAGGTGAGTGATCACACCATCATGATTATCTGGGTCATGAAGATCTTTTTTGTACAGTTCTTCTGTGTATTCTTGCCACCTCTTCTAAATATCTTCTGCTTCTGTTAGGTCCCTACCATTTCTGTCCTTTATTGAACCCATCTTTGCATGAAATGTTCCCTTGGTATCTCTAATTATCTTGAAGAGATCTCTAGTCTTTCCCATTCTGTTTTTTTTCCTCCATTTCTTTGCATTGATCGCTGAGGAAGGCTTTCTTATCTCTCCTTGCTATTCTGGGGAACTCTGCATTCAAATGGGTATATCTTTCCTTTTCTCCTTTGCTTTTCGCTTCCCTTCTTTTCACAGCTTTTTGTAAGGCCTCCTCTGACAGCCATTTTGCCTTTTTGCATTTCTTTTTTCAACATGTGCAATGTATTTATACATAAAATACTGTTTTCATCTCAGCTTGTTTCCTTAGGAAATGTACCCCTGTCACAAATTCCCTGAGTTCACCACATTATAATGCTCTTTTTTCCACTGTGTGTATCAAACAAGGACTTCAGAATTTACTGAGTGCAACACTGAAGGGGTGAAACACAGGGATGCAAAGGAAGGAATAAATTGAGGAACACAAGAGGTAAAAGCAGACTTACTATGTGCCAGGGTGGGAATGGTTAGTTAAATATATATAAGGAAGGAGAGAGGGCCCCCAGCTTTCACACGTGGTGACTAGCAGCAATGATTCAGATGGAACTCAGACACAGGAATTCAAGAGAGTTCCAGATGAAGTGATCAGCTGTGCCTACAGATATGATATAGATACTATAAAGATAAATCAGCAAGGGATATAATTCCAGATGAAGCTAAGCTTTAAATAGCCAAAGTACAAATTTCAGTGAAATATAGAACATTAAGATGTCTAAAATTTTATTTTAGATTAATGCCATTTAGATATCTGAAAAGAATCCCTGCCATGAAATGAGAGGATTAAAATACAATCAGCAAAGTATTACAAAGTAGCAAGTTCATCAGCACCAAAGTGTTGCTCATTTGAATTCAGATTTGCTAGGTTGGTTGTGTGAAAAGAATTGAAGACAAACAGAGACTGTGCCACCCCATGAACTGATGGAAACGACCAATTTAAAGATCTGTCAGTGACTTACTGGGGCACGACCTGGAGCGATGCACTGAGCTTTGGAAAAGACTGTGGCTTCAGTTGAGAGAATCTAGCGTTGGGAGGCAATCAACCACCGAGTTAATTCATTTTAACAAAATCTTTGTGTTTTGTTGAAAGACCAAAAAAAAAATAAAAAAAGAAAGAAATTATGCTCAAAAATAGGCCATGTAACTGAAAGCTCAAGACTGTAATCACAGAAAATAATCTCTCGGCATAGCATTTTGCAAGTGACTCCGGGTTAATGACAGTCACAGCACCATTAGCCCATCTGCATGCATAAGCAGAAGTGTTCAAGGAATAAATTTAAACTATGAAAGACCTTAAATTCTTATGTTAAACCCTTAGGGCTGGTTTTCCATACAATTAACACATATATCATTTCAAGAGGCAAGTAAGTTAACAGTTTCAATGTAAGGAACTCGAAGTTAAATAAATACAAGAGATATGGATATAGTTTCTCCTGCTTCTGAGAAAATGCAAAATGAGGTGATTTTCCATGCTAAATGTAATTAGTATGATTTTACGCATTTTGGCATTTACATTTACGATGCTTGAATTTTCTTGTATATCTTGAACAACATTAAGCTATCACACTTTTCTCAGTTAAAAAGTTTACTGCTGTGTACGAGAACTTTCCAAAGCAAGTAATATAATTCTTAACATCAATCCTAGGATATTATTCTTTGGATACTGTGTATGTCATTTAAAATGCAATTTGAAATATTTCTCTAGCTACATCGGAAGAAGAAAATTCAGAAATTATATATGAAGATGGTTTACAGGTAGGTTTTATTGTTAATCTGTGTACAAATGAAATTGTACATTTCATGCTTCAGAAGAAGCATGTAAACAATAGTTCCACAAAACATTCAGTGTGGCTTTAATAATTCAAAGACTGCATAACTAGAAAAAGAAAACTATAAATGTGCACTATGATTGCAATTAAAAAAAAAATCCCTGAAACTGGGACATTATACTCTGCCCAAGGATATTAGCAGAATTTATTGTATGTACAACCTGTTTTTACCTGACCAGACTTGAAAAGGGATTCTCTTTCCTGGACAATTTTTAAATTGTGGCAGTTCTAAGAAGAACAACAACATATGAAAGGATCGCATTGAACAGATGAAATGTGAGTCACTTTTATTTCATACCAGCCGAAACTAATCAGAACATTGACACTGGTGAGACAGACTAAAAAGCAAAGAAAAGCCAAGTTGAGATATATCAAAACTGAAATTTTAGGGTAATATTTGTAGTCATTTCCTGACATGTTACTCAGTTTGTAAATGAAAGGAAGAGCTATCTGATGGGTAGCTGGTATCTGAGTTAAACATTTCAAATAAATTTTTCATTATATTAAAAAGTACAGAAGTTATTTTCCTCAAATTGTTCATCTTACTGTTCAGTCGCTAAGTCGTGTCTGACTCTTTGTGACCCCATGGAGAGCAGCAGGCCAGGCTTACTTGTCCTTCACATCTCCCAGAGTTTGCACAAACTCATGTCCATTGAGTTGATCCTGCCATCCAACCAGAGGTGACAGTTCATCTTAGACAGTTTAAAAATATGTTTTTTTATGCTTTTTTTTTTTAAATTATAAATTTAAAAAATTTAAATTGTTATGAAAGAAGTGAAGTTGCTCAGTCGTGCCAGACTCTTTGCTACCCCATGGACTATAAAGTCCATGGAATTCTCCAGGCCAGAATATTGAAGTGGGTAGTAGCCTTTCCCTTCTCCAGGGGATCTTCCCAACCCAGGGACTGAACCCAGGTCTCCCGCATTGCAGGCAGATTCTTTACCAGCTGAGCCACAAGGGAATACAGTCTCTGCTGTACAGAAACGCGAATCAGTTTTTTATATATATGTACATATATCCACTTTTTGCCCCATATAGGTAATTACAGAGTTCTGAATAGAGCTCCTTGTGCTATACAGTAGGTTCTTATTAGTTATCTATCTTATGTATCGTAGTGTGCATATGTCAATCCCAATCTCCCAATTTATCCCTCCCCGCCCCTTCCCCTTGTGGTAACCATGCTGCTGTTGCGCCTGTGCTGTGGTCAGTCATGTTTGACTCTTTGCGAACCCACGGACCGTAGCCCTCCAGGCTCCTCTGCCATGGGATTCTCCAGGCAAGAATACTGGAGTGGGTTGCCATTTCCTCCTCCAAGGAATCTTCTCGGCCCCGGGGTTGAACCTATCTCCTGCGTCTCCTGCATTGGCAGGAGGATTCTTTACCACTAGTATTACCTGGGAAGCCCCCTGGTAACCGTAAGTTTGTTTTTTACATCTGTGAATCTATTTGTATGTATGTGTTTGTAGAACTTAATATTACTGGCCCCCTAAAATGCTTCAACTTGAGGAATAAAAGTGTGATAATTCCATGTGTCTTCATTTTTTTTTAAATTTACAATATTGTATTGGTTTTGCCATATATCAACATGAATCTGCCACAGGTATACACATGTTCCCCATCCTGAACCCTCCTCCCTCCTCCCTCCCTGTACCATCCCCCTGGGTCATCCCAGTGCACCAGCCCCAAGCATCCAGTATTGTGCATCAAACCTGGACTGGCGACTCATTTCACATATGATATTATACATGTTTAAAAGCATAACTATCAGGCTGAGAAGGCATCTAAAAAAGAGTTCTGGTATATACTCACACTCACATAATTTAAATCCATAAACCAGCTAAATTCAGATATGAAGAGTGTCCATCTTAACTTTGAAATGTCATCAGTGTCAATAAATGTGGTTTGTTGAAGTTTTAAGTTCTGGACAGGACTCACTTCTGTTAGTCCAACAGAGGAAAATATTTATGAATAGATACTCAGATTAGGAAGATTTCACCAGAATGCAACTCATTACTTTCTCCATTGAGAAAATCTGATGTTAATTAAAGTAGATAGAGTGTTTCATAGCATAGAAAAAAATTATGAATTATCCAAAGCTTAATGCACTAAATTGAAGATTATACATTTTATTGTATGATAATATGGAAGCTGATCATAAATAAATGTTGCTGCATGCTGATGTGTGATTATTACTAAAGAGAAAGGTTCTATTGATAATCTCTGAATCATGGAACAAACTTTTAGCATGACTGAAAACAGGTTTCGGTTTTGCACAAGTTGTATGAGATGTGCTTTGTTTCACCACACTGGGTTATTTATCTGATGTCTCAGGTATTTTAAAAGTTTATTTTAATATATCTTAGCAAAGAATGAATGTGTCCGATGTTTTTAAATGATAGGAATGAAAGACTAACACAAAAGGTAGACATATCGAAGATTAGATATTCCACATAATTACCAGAGAAATGGATGAGTGACATGGAGTAGATGGTATTATGGTTTATGAAAGTTATTAAAGAGCAACTTACATATTAAAATAACTATTTATCAAAAGAAGATATACACATATGAAATTAATAGACCTAAAGTCCATTTACTTGACTAAATCTAATTTAAGTACAACTTTCAAAGCTAAACTGTTGGAAACTACTATTAATAAAGAATTTAGGATGAATTTTTAAAATAATTACTTGCCTCATTTTGGATAAAAAATAATAAATATCCTGAGATTGCTATATAAAAATTAATGAACAAAAGCAACAATTCAATAGAATAGGAAGACCAGAAGGGGGAGCTCTCACACCCTATGACAACAGCAGAGCCCGATAAGCAGAAGAAAAACTGTCTGGGCAAGGACTCAGCCAATGAAAAGTCCGAAGTCCTTTGTTTACCACAACCCTCCCAACATTCATTTCCCTTCTTAAAAAAAAGTTCTTCCCTTGCTCTGTGGGGATTTAGAGATGGCTTGCTATGGTTGTAGACTCTGAACTGTAATTCTTTGCTGATCCCAAATAAACCCATCTTTGCTGAAGAAATATTTGGCAGTCTGTCTGTTTAAGGTCAACAACTAAAATTGCTTTAAAAACTCTTCCTTCATTACCACTGACATACCATTGAGACTGTTTCTATGCTGTGAGTGCTATTAAAACCACACATAAAAGGGTTTGGGAACATATAAATGGACAAGCAAGAAGCAAACACTTGGTCACACTTAAAACTTTACATAATTATAAACACAATGTTCCTTCAAAGTATTCATACAGGCATTTAATAAGGGCACTGGTATTTTCTTTATACATTTTGTTTAGCTATAATGTGGAACAACAAAATTACAAGTGGAATAATAGTTGTGTTAATTATTCCCAAGAATATTTCCAAATAAAAATCTCTTCAGTTTCTGTAATTTACATCTTTCATCCTGTTTTAGTTGTATTAATTATGGTTATTAAAATGCAATTTTATGTTTGCTGAATCTAGTAGTAAATAAATGGGGGGAAGCAGAATGTAAATATAAAAGGATAGCACAGGGATTCTTTTGTAATATAACTTTCCTGTATCTTTTTTTTTTTTTCCTGTATCTTGACTGTGATGATAAATAAATTAAACTGCACACATTATAAATTTGCATAGAATTAAACACACACACACAACTACATGTCAAACTGGTGAAATTGGAATAAGGTCGCCAATGATGATATCCATGTCAGCCTGCTGATTGTAATACCATACTCTACTACATAAGACACAGCCATTAGGAGACACAGGGTGAAGGGAACGCTGCATTCCTTTTTACTACTACGTAAGACAATCTTCCGGAGAAGGCAATGGCACCCACTCCAGTACTGTTGCCTGGAAAATCCCATGGGCAGAGGAGCCTGGTAGGCTGCAGTCCATGGGGTCGCGAAGAGTCGGACACGACTGAGTGACTTCACTTTCCCTTTTCACTTTCATGCATTGGAGAAGGAAATGGCAACCCACTCCAGTGTTCTTGACTGGAGAATCCCAGGGACGGGGCAGCCTAGTGGGCTACCGTCTATGGGGTCGCACAGAGTCGGACACAACTGAAGCGCCTTAGCAGCAGCAGCAGCAGCAAGACAATCATCAGTTATCTCAGAATAAAAAGTCTTTTCGTAAGTACTTTAGGAACAAAGGTAATTCAATACACTAACATGAGGAGAGAGGTATTAAGAGATGTTAGGATTAGTAAAGACAGAGAGGTATTAATTCCCAGCTAGTCGTCACAGATTTCAGTTCTGCTACATACTTCCAGCTAAGACGCCTTGCAACTCAACAATGGTGTGAAAATCCAGTCCTGAGCTGCTAGAAATTGTTGGAAAACATCCTATTCCTGAACAAACTCTTCTTGTTACGATAACTTGATCACCACAAGTCAGAACATGAGTATTCAAAAGATCTTTGCTATTTTATGCTTCATAAGCATCTGCCTTGTCTTCTAGGTTGAACAAACACTTGCTCTGCATTGTTAATTGTGTGATTCAATGTACCTTACATTCAAGGACCATCCTTCTGCTTTCTTGATGAGAGAAGTGCCTTTGACAATTTGCCTATAACATTTGTAATAAGGTTCTTAAGGTTTTATTACTCAATTAAAGAATGCCTTATTTCTAGTAGTAAGAAAATATTTTGTTAAAATAATGTCATAAAAGTGCTCTTAAATGGAAAAGTATTATAAGAGCGAATCATAATTTTCTATCTTCCATTATAAATAAGTTTATAATTTAAATTAGAAGTAATTTATGGCACAACAAATTTAATTTATGGTGCACAAAACTGAATAATAATTTAATGAATGGAACAATTCATACCCTTATAAAACAGTTTTATTGAGCTTTGACCTGAATATAATAGCTCATGTAACAAGATATAATTACAGGATTGGATAGTCATAATTTTTTATCAATCTCATGTAAGTGAATTCAACTTTATAAATAAATAAGTATGGAATGTTTTTAACAGCAACAATGTCTTTGATACGTCTCTCATCTTGAGATGGTATCTAAGCTCCACTCGATTTTGACCAATAGCACACAGAGAAAATGAAATTATATAGCTTCGAGGTGGTTGCTGTTTAGTTGCAAAGTCGTGTCTGACTCTTTTTGCAATCATATAGACTGTATGTAGCCTGGTAGGCTTCTCTGTCCACAGGATTTTCAGGCAAGAACCTTGGAGTGGGTTGCCATTTCATTCCCAGGGGATCTTTCTGACCCAGGGACTGAACTCCAGTCTTCTGCATTGCAGGAGGATTTTTTTACTGCTGAGTTACCAGGGAAGCCCATAGGACTAGGTCAAAAAAGAAATGCAGCTTCCAGCCTACCTGTGGGGCTATTTACAGTGGAGTTCTGAGCTGCCAAATGAGAGATTCAACTACTCTAAGGCTTCCACTCTGTGAGCCACCATGAAGAGGCACCATGCAGAGGCTCTCTAGTTGACTGTACTAGCCAAACTCTCAGCCAACAGTCAGAATCAGCTACCAGTCATGGGAGTGAGTCATGTTGGATGCTCAGCTCAGTCAAGTATGAAAATAACTACAGGCACAGCCCACAGCTAAACCCCTCCTGAATTCTCAGCTTACAGAACTATGGAAAGGGAAAAAGACGGTTATTTTCACTCACTGGTTTATAAATCACTAGTTTTGAAAGTAATTTGTTATGCAAGATTAGGAATTTAACCCAATAAATGTAAAATGGTAATCAATTAGATAAGAAACTTAAATATAAAAAGCATGGAGAAGTCAATTATTTTTTACTTGAGCAACAAAGAGTTTTATTACCAGGATCTGCAGTATGAATTTTATTCACTGCAATCCAAGACCAAGGAAATTAGTTGTGTTTCACTGTAGGGTTCAGAATTTCATCTTCCAAATAAGGTTAAAAATTCAAGAGAGGTTAAAACCAAAATAAAATGAGGATGAGTCTTAAAAGTTACCCAGGGAACACTTTATGCACTGAATTGAAAAATTAAAATACAGAATACAAGCTGAAAAGCGGCTTTCAAGTCTCCATTTTGCCTTGATTCATTCAATACAGACAGAACTATATCCTTAAAATAGCCATATTAACTTGCAGCTTAGGTAGAATTATCAAGTAATCAATCCCAGATTTTATTTGCCTGTCCAAAATCTTGGGCCATAACCCAAATCTGTAAATATATTTTGATATTAAATCTGAGATCAAGAAACTTAAGCCAGTATGAGATCTCAATTCCAATCTCTTTATTGTATTATAAATCAGTCTGTAATTCCTGTAAGGTATAGAAATATAAGGAAATAAATCAGATCAATAGTATTAATATTTATGTATTAAGCTTAGTAATAAGTTTTCTAACTATGGTAATCATTCTGTTATTTAAATATTTGAAATACTTAAAGAATCTGATGTATTTGAAGACCTATCATATTATGCTTTGCATTTAATTTTAAATGCTTAGGTTTACAAAGCATGCTTGGATTGATACATAATATGAATTTTTATATCTAAAAATTTAGACATTAATTTTTTAGTTTAAGTGCACTTACCGACTATTTGATATACTTGTAAGTCCATCTTTAGGATATTCAGTCTTGAGAGATTCAGATGTATTAAATCTGTGACTATAGTTTGAAATATATTTTATAAATGTGATCAACTATATAAGTGATATAATATATTAAGGAAGACTTTAATCTGTAAAAGTAATTGAATTAATTATGGTCAAAGAAAATGAATTTTCAGTATTTTTACACAAGCTATCAGATTTCTAAATTAAAAGCAAAATTATATGTTATATTTAAATTGATAAAAATAGTTAAAAATATACTGACTATGCCAAAGACATTGACTGTGTGGATCACAATAAACTGTGGAAAATTCTGAAAGAGATGGGAATACCAGACCACCTGATCTGCCTCTTGAGAAATTTGTATGCAGGTCAGAAAGCAACAGTTGGAACTGGACATGGAACAACAGACTGGTTCCAAATAGGAAAAGGAGTATGTCAAGGCTGTATAATGTCACCCTGTTTATTTAACTTATATGCAGAGTACATCATGAGAAACGCTGAACTGGAAGAAACACAAGCTGGAATCAAGATTGCCGGGAGAAATATCAAACATCTCAGATATACAGATGACACCACCCTTACGGCAGAAAGTAAAGAGGAACTACAAAGCCTCTTGATGAAAGTGAAAGAGGAGAGTGAAAAAGTTGGCTTAAAGCTCAACATTCAGAAAACGAAGATCATGGCATCTGGTCCCATCACTTCATGGGAAATAGATGGGGAAACAGTGGAAACAGTGTCAGACTTTATTTTTCTGGGCTCCAAAATCACTGCAGTTGGTGACTGCAGCCATGAAATTAAGAGACGCTTACTCCTTGGAAGGAAAGTTATGACCAACCTAGATAGCATATTCAAAAGCAGAGACATTACTTTGCCAACAAAAGTCCGTCTAGTCAAGGCTATGGTTTTTCCTGTGGTCATGTATGGATGTGAGAGTTGGACTGTGAAGAAAGCTGAGCGCCGAAGAATTGATGCTTTTGAACTGTGGTGTTGGAGAAGACTCTTGAGAGTCCCTTGGACTGCAAGGAGATCCAACCAGTCCATTCTGAAGGAGATCAGCCCTGGGATTTCTTTGGAAGGAATGACGCTAAAGCTGAAACTCCAGTACTTTGGCCACCTCATGCGAAGAGTTGACTCATTGGAAAAGACTCTGATGCTGGGAGGGATTGGGGGCAGGAGGAGAAGGGGACGACAGAGGATGAGATGGCTGGATGGCATCACTGACTCGATGGACAAGAGTCTGAGTGAACTCCGGGAGCTGGTGATAGACAGGGAGGCCTGGCGTGCTGTGATTCATGGGGTCACAAAGAGTCGGACACGACTGAGCGACTGATCTGATCTGATCTGATTAATATAAACATGGATAATGCAAATAGTCATTTTACTTAAGAAACTCCAATCAGACACTAATAATTGAAAGATATCCCACTGCTTTATATGAATAAAAAATACAGATGTGAAGGTCACGTAAGACTCCTTGTGACCCCGTGGACTTTACAGTCCATGGCATTCTCCAGACCAGAATACTGGAGTAGATAGCCATTCCCTTCTGCAGGGGATCTTCCCGACCCAGGAATCAAACTGGGGTCTCCTGCAAATAGGCGGATTCTTTACCAGCTGAGCTACCAGGGAAGCCAGAAGTGAATATAATTTTAAAATTTGAAGCCAAATTATTAGTTATTATTTGATGATCTTATGAGACTTAGAACTTGGTTTATTGATTGGGAACTTTAATAAATGTACTCTAATGTGAAGAAATTAAAAAACCTGAGACACAGGGAGTCCACTCGTTATATAGTGGACTTTATAACAGTATAATACTTTACATATCAGAGATCACTTACAGCTAAATACTGGAATGAAGGTATTCTGGATCACAAAGGCCATGTGTGCTTGGGCTACAAATTCACATGAAAGCTGCTTTATAAATATTCCATGAAGTAATTTCATGGGAAATAAATTTTTTCCACTTGGGAAAGAGAGGCCAGGTTCCCTACTGCTTCTCTCTGTACGGTGGGCCTCCTTCAAATTCATTCATTCACTGAGAGTATACCCCCTTGGCCCTTATTACATGCTTCCTAGCCAATATTCTGTTGAGTGGGTCAAGATTTTGCCTCCTGCAACTGACACTTCATGTAGCTATCAAAGAGAAGTACAAGGTGCCCAGAGTTTATAGATTGTCTCATCTCATCCGCTCATCTCCCTAGATCCCTGTATTCAACTTGTTTTTCATCTTAAAGAAGTTTCCTTACATTCTTACAAGGTCTAAAATTCATATTAAAATATGAATTTAAAAATACATATTTTCACATTATTCTTAAGTTAAATAATTTGAAACTGATCTAGTTATCACCATTCCAGCTCCAAATTTATAATTCTAATAACCCAGAAATCAAAAATAGTAATATCATTCACTTAACCAACAAATAAAAATGAAGTATATTACTATAAATTTCACAATTTTTCCATAATCATATAGAATTGATGAATTTTTCATAGGCTATTCTTTCTTCATCTCAGAGCATCTGATTCAGAAACATTACCAAGGTGACAGCTTTCACAGGTCAAATAAGAAAGGGAAAAAAAGAAAAGAATAACCAGTTTCAAAAATGTAAGAGGCTTTAAGCAATTTTACAAATTTTACTAGAAAAAAAGGAAATATAAAAATCACTATTAGGTAAAACAGTTTCTTTAGTAAATAATTGATAAGAACATAATGGTAGTTTGTTTTTATTGAAGGTGCTTTTTATGCATAGGAAATAACTTAATATCTATGTAGATATTCTTAGCAGAAGCCGGCTTATCTGAATAATTCAGCCCAAATTTATGCTTATAAATCAATTGAGAATATCTCTAACCCAGGCAAAAATTTTACTCTTTTCTGAAATTACAAGGGCAATATATTAAAATGGAAAAACTTTAGTGGAAGAAGTAGTTGATATTTGTCATTACTCCTCCAGTTTCTTGGCTTTGAGACCTTGGTGAATCATCCAAACTCTGGGGCCTCAGTCATTTCATTTAACATAGAGGATTAACTGATTGCCAACCTGAGGCAAGGAAACAAGACAGAGGATTGATGGAAATCTTTTAGAAAGTTTAGGTCAATAATCTGTCATAGTGATTCAGTATTTCTCAACTCCTTCCTTCCTCCTCCTTTCCTTTCTTACTCCTTCCCTCCTCTTTTTTTCCTGTCCTACCCACCCACCACACAATCCCAACATGTATCCTTCCAGCTGCATAGTAATGTTTTAAACCTGTGTGTTCTATCTTCTAAAACACATTTTAGCCTAGAAAGGAATAGGTTTAGACTTAAAAACACTGACTGTCTGGAAGACAATGACTAAGCTGTAGTCCTATGCAGAGATGAAGTTAAAGCTGATTTCAATCACTTAACTTGTTACCAGCTATCCTCTAATTAAAACAAAACAAACCAAAACAATGAACCAAAAACGACTACAGATTCCAAAGGTGAAGGAGAATTATGGCCCAAAGTTCTTAGAACCTTCTTGGTCTCCAGAGTTTAAGAATATACATGACACTCATTTCTTCTAAAAAATGGAGCCACAATCTTGGACTTTTTACAGCTAGACTTACCAAATGGAAAGCCCTAGTTATTATTAGCTGCTTGAGTAGTTGAGTTTATATTTCACTGACTTCTCAATCCATTACACAGAGTAATTTTCCTTAGCCAAAAAATGATTTTTATGGTGTGTTCTTAAAAAATCCTAATTATAAAGGAATATGCAATGACTGCTTATAGCTACAGTCCCAGCTCATGATTTATTTTACAAGTCTTTGCTCACAGTTCTTTGCTGAAGACATTCTTTGTGTTTTATTACAAGTTTCTTCCATTGCGTCATGCTCTCAGTGGGATAGTGTGCCTATATTTTATTTTACTCTTGCCATTAATTACCTGGGGGCCTGTATCATGTCTCCCTCAGACCCATTTATTATAATGGTGCCTGCGATGTCCCTGCAGCTAGCAGTCTGTCAGCATTTCCATTAGAAACCCCATTTCACAGGGGCTTAAAATTTAGCTGTAAAATTGTGCTTTAGGCTGTACATGTTTAGAGTACATGATATGAAAGAGCTATGAAGCCCTTTACTTTTAGCTCTAAAAAGCCAAATTTGGGGAGGGGAAAATCTGTTTCAAAGTTGATGTGCACATAGGTCTTAATTTTCATGATAAAAACTATTTTTCTAAAACAATGTAGTTCTATAAAAATGTTTGCAGGCTTTGCTTTATTCTTTACAAAATGGAAACATATTTGCATACATGTTATATGAAATTCAACAAATCTAGTGATAGCTATGATTCATATTTCTTTGCTTCTTCATTTTAATTCCACATACATAAAACTGCAGATTTTTAAAAGAATTATGACTTACTCACTGAAAAAACTCAGGAAATGTTCTAATGACAATATAATACTGACCTTTTAAAATGTTTTAAGAGCTTGCTATAGAGCTGTTCATTGGAAAGTATTAAATTTGAATATTATTTGCCATGAGAAATACTTTGAAATTTAGAAATCATAAGTTTCAGAAAAATTATCACCCTGAGGGAAATTTATATTATCTTTATCTTAGGTATGATTATCAGTAGGATTGCCAGATAAAAATATGTAAGACATCCAGTTAAATGTTAATTTTATATTGAAAAAAAATCCAAAAATTTCTGTATGAATATGTCCCAAATATTGCAATGAATATACTTATATTAAAAACATGTATCTGTTGTAAATCTCAGACTCTAACTTAACAGGGTGTCTTGTATTTTCATTAGCAAAATTTGGCAATCATAAATATTATTGATTATATTTAATATTCTTCTAACCTAAGGTGGAGAAATATGGAAACAGTAAGAAAGTTTATTTTCTTGGGCTCCAAAATCACTGCAGATGGTGACTGCAGCCATGAAATTAAAAGACGCTTGCCCCTTGGAAGAAAAGCCATGAAAGACCTAGACAGTATATCAAAACGCAGAGACATCACTAGATAGTATATTAAAAAGCAGAGACAAAGGTCCATCTAGTCAAAGCTATGGTTTCTCCAGTAGTCATGTACGGATGTGAGAGCTGGACCATAAAGAAGGCTGAGTGCCAAAGAATTGAGGCCTTTGAACTGTGGTGTTGGAGAAGACTCTTGAGAGTTCTTGGATTGTAAGGAGATCAAACCAGTCAATCCTAAAGGAAATCAACCCTGAATTGGAAGGACTAATGCTCAAGTTGAAGCTTCAATACTTGGGCTATCTGATGTGAAGAGCCGACTCATTAGAAAAGACCCTGATGCTAGGGAAGATAGAAGGCAGAAAGAGAAGGGGACAGCAGATGATGAGATGGTTGGATGGCATCACAGAATCAATGCACTTGAGTTTGCACCAGCTCCAGGAGATGGGGAAGGACAGGAAAGCCTGGCATGCTGCAGTTCATGGGGTCATAAGGAGCCAGACACAACTGAGTGACTGAACAACAGTGATTATTTTTCATATTCTTCCAACCTAAAGCTACAATTCAATGTTATAGAATATATGAGAAATAAAAGAATGAGATAATAGTCTTGGATTTTTAAAAAACATTGCATAAGTTATAGAAACACTCCTCTAAAGAGTAAGCTCCTTGTCAGGAAATACTAAATTGTGGACAGAATTCAAAGTGGAATTACATGACAATGAAGAAGAAAAGAGAGAGATGCTTAATGGAAAGAGGCTCCCTAAGGATAAAAATTGAGATCAGTTCAGTTCAGTTGCTCAGTTGTGTCCGACTCTTTGTGATCCCGTGGACTGCAGCACACCAGGCTTCCTTGTCCATCACCAGCTCCCACAGCCTACTCAAACTCATGTCCATCGCATAGGTGAGCACAAAGACACTAAAGGAACAATATAGTGACAAGAACTAAGAAGGCACTTCCATATGTACAATGCCTCTTGTGCACTCTATCAAATATTTGAGTTATTTCTGAAGTAGAAATCTACTAAATAGCTTTTAAGTACATCTATCAGATTTTATAATAACAACCAAAAATACTCTTTAGCAGCTGCAAGAGACTAGATGGAAACAAATGGAGCTAATAGTTGGAGAACTACTGGAAAATTAATAGCCAAAGAGTTTGGATGACTCGGGTAGCCATAGCAGTTACTAAGGGTAAAAAGAGTCAATCAAAAAAAGTGTCTTCATTAAGCATTAATTAATCATATATCTAAAAAAACATTTATATAATACAAGAATAAGATTGATAACCTACCAAAACAAGACTTATTTTATATCTAGTTATATGAACTGCTGCTGCTAAGTCACTTCAGTCATGTCCAACTCTGTGTGACCCCAAAGACGGCAGCCCACCAGGCTCTCTACTACAATTGCACAATACATAAACACTATTGTAAAACCAGTCAGAAAGGTTTTAATGACCTGGATAACCACAGTTGTGTGGTCACTCACCTACAGCCAGACATCCTGGAGTGTGAAGTCAAGTGGGTCTTAGGAAGCATTACTATGAAAAAAAGCTATAAGAGGTGTTGGAATTCCAACTGAGCTATTTCAAATCTTTAAAAATGGTGCTGTTAAAGTGCTGCACATAATATATCAGCAAATTTGGAAAACTCAGCAGTGGCCACAGGACTAGAAAGGACAGTTTTCATTCCAGTTCCAAAAAAGGATGATGCCAAGGAATGTTCAAAGTACCATACAATCACGCTAATTTCACATGCTAGCAAGGTAATGCTCAAAATCCTTCAAGTTAGGCTTCAACAGTACATGGACCAAGAACTTCCAGATGTGCAAGCTGGATTTAGAAAGGGCAGAGGAACCAAATTGGCAGAGAATCAAATTGGCAACGTCCATTGGATCATAGAAAAGCAAGGGGATACCAGAAAAACATCTACTTCTGCTTCACAGACTATGTTAAAACTTGGACTGCGTAAATTACAACAAACTGTGGAAAATTTTTAAAGAGATTGGAATACCAAACTACCTTAGCTGCCTCCTTAGAAACCTGTATAAAGGTCAAGAAGCAATAGTTAGAAGGGGACATGAAACAACAGACTGGTTCAAAATTGGGAAAGGAGTACAGCAAGGCTCTATATTGTCACCCTGCTTTTTAACTTATATGCAGAGTACTTATATGTGAAATGCCAGGCTGGATGACTCAGAAGTTGGTATCAAGATTTCCAGGAGACATATCAACAACTTCAGATATGCAGATAATACCACTCTAATGGCAGAAAGTCATGAAGAACTGAAGAGTCTTCTGATGAGGGAGAAAGAGGAGAGTGAAAAAGCTGGCTTAAAACTCAACATTCAAAAAACTAAGATCATGGCACCTGGTCCCATTACTTCATGGAAAATTGATGGAGAAAAAGTGGAAACAGTGACAGATTTTTATATTCTTGGGCTCCAAAATCATTGCAGATGGCGACTGCATACACTGAATTAAAAGATGCTTACTCCTTGGAAGAAAAGCTATGACAAGGCTATACAGTGTATTAAAAAGCAGAGACATAAGTTTACCAACAAAGGTCCATAGAGTCAAAGATATGATTTTTCCAGTAATCATGTACAAATCTGAGAGCTGTACCATAAAGTAGACTGAGCACCAAAGAATGAAGCTTTAGAATTGTGGTGTTGGAGAAGACTCTTGAGTCCCCTGGACAGCAAGAAGATCAAACCAGTCAATCCTAAAGGAAATCAACCCTGAATGTTCACTGGAAGGACTGATGCTGAAGCTGAAACTCCAATACTATGGCCACCTGATGGGAAGAGGCTGACTTTCTGGAAAAGACTCTCATGCTGAGAAAGACTGAGGACAGGAGAAGTGGGTGACAGAGAATGAGATGGATAGATGACATCACTGACACAAGGGACATGAGTCTGAGCAAACTCTGGGAGGTAGTGAAGGACAGGGAAGCCAGGCATGTTGCAGTTCATGGGGTTGCAAAGAGTCGGACACCACTTAGCGTCTGAACAATAACAAACCTGTCAAACGTGTGAATCCACGTGGAGGGACTTTTACTGATGTAAATTTATGTGGAAGGGCAAAAAGAAAATAAAATCATATGTATAAAAGAAATATGAATCTGAAACATTGTCAAGCAAATATGAATGTGTGGGTCAGAATAAGACACATACTATTTCTACAAGAACTTAAATACATTCGGAGCAATGTGACACGACATAATTCAGAAGTGCTGCTGCTAAGTTGCTTCAGTCGTGTCCGACTCTGTGCGACCCCATAGACGGCAGCCCACCAGGCTCCCCCATCCCTGGGATTCTCCAGGCAAGAATACTGGAGTGGGTTGCCATTTCCTTCTCCAATGCGTGAAAGTTAAAAGTGGAAGTGAAGTTGTTCAGTCGTGTCCGACTCTTCGCGACCCCAGGGACTGCAGCCTACCAGGCTCCTCTGTCCATGGGATTTTTCAGGCAAGAGTACTGGAGTGGGGTGCCATTGCCTTCTCTGAATTCAGAAGTATATCTCACCAAATATTTTCTTATTTTCACAAGATGGTTTGGGTTGGCTTTCTACTTGCTTTTTCAACTACCATTGAATATCCTCACTTGCAAGAAGTCTTCACATTTTAAAGGTAGATTTTTTTTTTAATTGTGGTCTCATACACATGATAAAAACTTCACCATTTTAAACATTTTAAGTGAGATTAAGTACATTCATAATGTTTTGTAACCACTACCACTATCAATTTCAAGAACTTATTCATCATCTCAAACAGAAATTCCATGCTCATTAAGTCATAACTCCTCATACCCCCTCTCTATAGCCCCCTAAAACCTCTATTTTAGTTTCTATCTCTATGAATTTGCCTATACTAGGGACCTCATGTAACTGGAATCTCACAATATTTGTCTTTTCAAGTCTTTTAATTTCACTTATAATGACTTCCAGATTCATCTATGTGTACCAGAATTTTACCATTTTTTAAACGGCCAAAATAATTAGGTGGTAGAGAATAACCTAGACAGTATGCCATAAAGCAAAGACATCACTTTGCCAACAAAGTCTGTATAATCAAGGCTATGGTCTTTCCAGCAGTCACAAATGGTTGTGAGCGCTGGACCATAAGGAAGGCAGAGTGTCAAAGAATTAATGCTTTCAAATTGTGGTGCTAGAGAAGACTCTTGAGAGTTCCTTGGACAGCAAAGAGATCCAACCAGTCAATCCTAAAAGAAATCAACCTTGAATACTCATTGGAAGGATTGATGCTTAAGCTGAAGCTCCAATACTTTGGCCACCTGATGCAAAAAGCTGACTCACTGGAAAAGACCCTGAAGTTGGGAAAGATTGAAAGCAGAAGGATAAGGGGGCAACAGAGGATGAGATGGTTGTATGGCATCACCAATGCAAGGGACATGAACGTGGACAAACTCCAGGAGATGGTGAGGGACAGGGGAGCCTAGCATGCTGCAGTTCATGGGGTCTCCAAGAGTTGCACATGACTTGGCAATGGAACACCAATGACAAAGAATCTGCTTGCAATGTGGGAGACTGGGTTCAATCCCTGGGTTGGGAAGATCCCCTGGAGAAGAGAATGGCAACCCATTCCAGTATTCTTGCCTGGAGAATTTCATGGAGAGGAGCCTGGCAAGCTACAGTCCATGGGATTGCAAAGAGTCAGACATGACTGAGTGACTAACATACACAACATCCCATTTTATGTATGTGTCACATTTTGTTTCGGGGAAGGTGATGGCACCCCACTCCAGTACTCTTGCCTGGAAAATCCCATGGCAGAGGAGGCTGGTAGGCTGCAGTCCCTGGGGTCATGAAGAGTCAGACACAACTGAGTGGCTTCCCTTTCACTTTTCACTTTCATGCATTGGAGAAGAAAATGGCAACCCACTCCAGTGCTCTTGCCTGGAGAATCCCAGGGACGGGGGAGCCTGGTGGGCTGCCTTCTCTGGGGTCACACAGAGTCGGACATGACTGAAGTGACGTAGCAGCAGCAGCAGCACATTTTGTTTATCAGTTCATTTGCTGATAAACTTTTGGGTTGTTTCCACCTTTTAGCTAGAATAATTCTGCTATGAACAACAGTATACAAGTACTTGGCTTCCCAGGTGGCTCAGTGGTAAAGAATCCACCTCCCAAGTAGGAGACCCAAGTTTGATCCCTAGGTCGGGAAGATCCCCTGGAAAAGGAAATGACAACCCACCCCAGCATTCTTGCTGGAAAACCCAATGGACAGAGGAGCCTGGCAGGCTATAGTCTATGGGGTCACAAAGAGTCTGACATGACTTCTTAACTAAACAATAGCAATAGCATACAAATATCTATTTGAGACTCTGGTTTCAATTCTTTTGGGTATATACCTAGGATATTACCAGATCATATGATAACTTGTGTTAAATTTTTAAGAAACTGCCAAGTATTTTTCACAGGATTTGTATCATTTTACATTCCTACCAAATGTGAATGAGGTTCCAATCTCTCCACATTCATGTAAGCATTTTTATTTTCTATCTTTTGTTTGTTTATAGCCATTCTAATGAATATGAAGAGATATCTAATTGAGGTTTTGATTTTCATCTCCATTATAATTGCTGACGTTAAGCATCTTTTCATGCTCTTGGCCATTTGTACATATTCTTTGTAGAAAAATGTCTATTTAAATCCTTTGCATATTTTTTAACTGTGTTGTTTGTTTTGTTGCTGAGTCATATGAGTTCTTTCTATATCCTGGATATTATTCCCATATCAGATACATGGTTTCCAAATGTTTTCTCCCATTCTGTGGGCTGTGTTTTTGCTCTTTTGATAATGTCTTTTGATACACAAAACCTTTAATTTTGATGTTTATCTATCTTTCTTTGCTACCTATGTTTCTGCTGTCATACTAGACAAGTCTTTAAAACACTGTTTTATGTTAGTGTGCTTGATAAAATAACTGCTTGATCAGATAATTATTTTTTAATTTAAAAAAAACTGTAAATTTTGCTTGCTGCTGCTGCTGCTAAGTTGCTTCAGTCGTGTCCAGCTCTGTGCGACCCCATAGACGGCAGCCAGGCTCCCCCAACCCTGGGATTCTCCAGGCAAGAACACTGGAGTGGGTTGCCATTTCCTTCTCCAATGCATGAAAGTGAAAAGTGAAAGTGAAGCCGCTCAGTTGTGTCTGACTCTTAGCTACCCCATGGACTGCAGCCTACCGGGCTCCTCCATCCATGGGATTTTCCCGGCAAGAGTACTGGAGTTGGGTGCCATTGCCTTCTCCATGAATTTTGCTTAAGTAATGATGGTAAAGCTGAAACTCCAGTACTTTGGCCACCTCATGCGAAGAGTTGACTCATTGGAAAAGACTCTGATGCTGGGAGGGATTGGGGGCAAGAGGAGAAGGGGATGACAGAGGATGAGATGGCTGGATGGCATCATTGACTTGATGGACGTGAGTCTGGGTGAACTCCGGGAGTTGGTGATGGACAGGGAGGCCTGGTGTGCTGCAATTCATGGGGTCGCAAAGAGTCAGACATGACTAAGCGACTGAACTGCACTGAACTGAACGATATATCAGCCTGTCTAGCATTGAAATTCCAGAAAATAACAATGAAAACCTCATTAAGGAAAAATATAAAGACAACTGTCGAAAGTTACTGGAGAAAGAACAAAGTGTAGCAGAAATGGCAGAGGGGGGGAGTAGGTGTGGCTCACAGGAGAAAAGAAAATCATACTTATTGATATCCAGGGCCATGAAAGCATGACCTGGTTTGTATGGTACTTGGAGAAGAAAGCTAAAGTCTCCCAGGGCTGAGACACTGTCAAAAGTTGGATACTGGTGTTTCTAGAAGTGAAAAATGCAATGCGCAATCTTGTAAAGAGCTAACTGTAGATTGTGCAGTTCTAAAATCAGCATGTAAATTTCCGCCAAATCTTTAGCTGACTCTTAATCTGTGTAAACACAAAAGAGATTCTCAAGAATCCAACAGAAAGCAGTACCTGGTAGCTAAAGAGCTAAACAGAAATTTTTAGCAGCTGCCCAGTACCTGGGGCATAGTTTGCAGACCCCATCAAGTTCCACCAAGTTAAGGAAGCTTGATAAACACTGTTACCCTAGAAAGGACAACGCATTCAAAAGGAGGAACATATCCAAGGACTCAGAGTCACTCCCTATGTTAAAGTACAAAACTGAAATTGGTCTGCTATTCTAACAAACCCTACAATCCAGCTTCTACCAGAGCAAGGCAATTTAAAATTTAATAGTGTGATAGAACAAAGTCAATTTTCTTTAAGAAAAAAATATATGAAGTTTTTGCAGCATATCATCCACAGCATCTAGTGGTAAATCAAATTTTAGTTATGCAAATAAGCAGGAAAATATTATCCATAATCAATAGATGCTGATCTGAAGAGGATCTTGATATTAGAATTAGACAGTGATATTTAATAACTATTATAAATATGTTTAAAATGACCAGAAAAAAGGTGTATATAATCAGTTAAACAATGAAGAATCTCAGAAGTTATAGAAACCTTATATTTAGACCTTATATTCTTTCTGCAAAAGAAAAGATCAGTAAACTGCAGACAAGTAAATAGAAACTATCCAAACTTAAGCATACAGAGAAATAATAAAATATTATTTATTATAACAATACAATATTAGTACAATGATTGCACATAACTCAATGACCCATGAGAGAGACTGCAACACATCATGTAACATTCATGTGGCTAGAGTTCCAGAAACGCTGGAACAAAAATACTTAAGAAACAATAACCAAAATATCTAACCAAAATTTGATAGAAAACAACTACCTTCAGCTCCAAGAATCTCAGTATACAACAAGAAGGATAAAAAGACATATATAGACCTGAATATATCATAATCAAACTGCTAGAAACAAAAGATAAAAAGAAAATCTTAAAAGAAGCCAAGAAAAAGCTAATTACACATGTAATATTAACAATAAGAATGAAGACTAATTTCTCATCAGAAACAATGGACTCTGATTATCACTGCCTCTCTCTTCCACTGTTAAAAATCCCTGGGATTTCACTAGACCCACCTGGATGATCTGAATAATCAACTGAAGACATGAATAGAACAAAAGGCTGAGTAAGAGGAGACTCCCCTAACCTGACAGATTGTAAGACATTGGTCTTTCTGGTCTTTGGACCTGGACTGTATCATTGGCTCTTCTTGGGTCTTGAGCCTCTTGGCTTTTAGACTGGGGCTTAAACCACTGGCTTTCCTGGTTCTCAGCCCTTCAGTTTCAGGCAGTCTCAGACTGGAATTACACATCAATTGATTGGATAAGCCCTACCCATATTAGACAGAACAATTTCCTTTACTCAGACTACCAATACAAATATTAATTCAATCCAGAAACACCCTCACAGACACACCCAGAATAATGTCTGACCCGATGATATCTGGGTACCTAGTGGTGTAGTTAGTGTGTTAGTCCCTCAGTTGTGTGACACATAAAATGAACCATCATCATAGAAAGTTAAAGGATGCTATTTGTGGTAGGCAAAATAATAATCCCTGCTCTGTGAGGACACAAGAGGAGGAAAGTAATCCATAAACCAGGAAGAGGGGATTCATCAAAAAACCAACCATGATGACATTCTCAGCTGGTTTTTTTAAACTTGTGCCCCCGCGACTATGAGAAATAAATGTTTGCTGTGTAAGCCATCAAATCTATCTCATTCTGTTATACCAGCCCCCAACTGATTAAGACATGTTGGAAAACTATGTATTTATTTTATACTCTAGGAAGAAAGGATCTTTATTGCTATAATAATCTTCTATTTTCCACATGACTCATGGACAATTAAAAAAAATACAGTCTCCAAAATTATAAAGATATCTATAAATGGTATTTTAGTAGAAGAATATTTTAGAGATTCTCATAGAATCTTTTAACAGATAATGGTATCAGATTTATTAGTCAGGATAGGCTTGGTTTGGCTGAACCAATAAATATCCTCAGAATATTCCCAGTAGCTTAAACAGAAAAGTTAAGTGTTCTTTCAGATAATATATTCACTGTGATTCAGCTGTGTATTTATTTCTAGGTAATCAGTAATCTGCTTTCAACATTTAATGAGAGCCTCCCTGGTGGCTCAGTTGGGATTCTTGACCACGTCGGAGACCAAGGTCCAGTTCCTGGGTTGGGAAGATCCCCGGAGGAGGGCATGGCAACCCATTCCAGTATTCTTGCCTGGTGAATCCCCACGGACAGAGGAGCCAGGCCGGCTGCAGTCCATGGAGTTGCAAAGACTCAGACATGACTGAGTAACTAAGCAAAGCACAATATAAATGAATCATACATTATCTATATTTTTTGATTGACTCTTTTCAATCCGCATGTTTTCAAGGTAAATCCAAATTGTAGCACATTTTCATTATTTCATTCATTTTTATTGCAAAATTTCTAGTTGTTCCACATTCTTACCAACATTTACTGCCTTTTCTTCAGCAATTCAAACATATGTGAAGCATATGTCTCTCACTGCAGTTTTGATTTGCATTTTTGTAGTAACACTGGAACATCGTTTGTTGAGAATCTTTTTTATGTGCTTATTGACTATCTGTATATTATCTTTAAAGAAATATCTACTTAAATGCTTTGCTGATTTCCTATGCTCTCCTTTGAGCTTTATAGTTCTATTATACTTAGGTCTATGATCTGAGTTAACTTTTGTATATGGTATGAAGACGGTTGAACCTCAGTCTTTTGCCTGTGACTATCCAGTTGTGCCAGCACCATGGGTTGAAAGACGATTCTTTCCACCACTGAGTTTTCATGCACACTTTGAACTGACAGTAAATATAAGAGTATTCTCAGCCTGTCCTGCCTAAACTACAACATCTGTTACTTGTCAGGGATTGGCAGAAGGAAACGGCAACCCACTCCAATATTCTTGCCTGGGAAATCCCGTGGCAGAAGAGCCTGGCAGGCTACAGTCCATAGGGTTACAGAGTTGGACATGACTAAGTGTGTGTGTGTGAGCGCGCACACACACACGCACACACACATTCATTTGTTGTATGCCCTAAGGATAACTTTCAAAGACAATGAATAGTTGTTTTTAACTTAACTTAATTTTCTCTGGTTATTATTTCACAGGAGAGCAGTCACAGAGTTCCTTATATGGGCATTCCACAGGCAAAATCTTCTCCCTGTGTGATATATTTATTTTATGTGCCCTTTTACTATTGTACCAAGAAAGATGTCCATAATGTGCTTCAAAAAGCAGAATTTTACTTGTTATATAGCAAAAAAAAAAAAAAAAAGAGAGAGAGAAACTTAGAAATAAATTACAAAATCTAGACCAAAATTATTTTTCAATTTTAATAAAATGAGACTTTCCTGAATAATAGCCGTGCAAATAATAGAATCACATAGAAATGAGATTTCTTGGAAAGTATTAAAAGTAACACTACATTTAACATATAGGATGTAATCAAACCAGTACTTTGGGATTGTTTCTGTTAGGATTAGTTTCATCTGTAAGTGACAGAACCTCTATAACAACAGTAGTTTAAGCAAGATGGAATTTTCTCTCGTTTCCATTAAATAAAAAATTCTGAAAATAAGAAATCCAGAATTAGTATATCAACCTGAGCTTAGTCCGTATCCTTCCAGCCTGTTGCGCCAAAATGTGTGTTCTAGCATTAGCCATCATGTTTGCTTTGCAGAAAAAGAATGAGCAAAAAAAGTGGGAAGAAAGACAACAGCTTCCTTCAAAGGCATGACCCAGAAATTGCACATGCAATTACCACATGAACACGTTGTAAGGATAGTTGGAAATTTTTGTCTTTATTCTGAGCTGTATCTGCTCAATTAATATTCAAGGATCTATCACTGAGGAAGAGAAGAACAGTTATTGGGGAAAACTCTTGTATGAATATGGCCATTTTTATTTAATCAGAAGAGTAACTGAACTAATAATCAAAATAAATTTTAAAAAAGGCAAGGTGATTAAAATTAAAATTAATACATACTAATTATAAGAAAAAGTGTATCAAAAAGAAAAATCAAAATATTGAAATTCATTGGGAAAAAAGCACAATCAGGAAATATAAAAATAGAACTTCCCTGGTGGTCCAGCTAAGTCCAGCTAAGATTCCAATTAAGAATCCCTGCTAAAGAAAAAAAAAAAAGAATCCCTGCTTACAATTCAAGGGACCCAGTTCAATCTCTGTTCAGGGAACTAGATCATACATGCCACAACCAAGAGCTAACATGCCATAACTAAAGATCCTCATGCTGTAACTAAGTCCCTGGGGCAGCAAAATAAATAAATAAACATAATTTTTTTTTTTTTTTAGTTCCTCTTCACTTTCTACCATAAGGGTGATGTCATGTGCATACCTGAAGTTATTGATATTTCTCTTGGCAATCTTTTTTTTTTATTTTTATTTTTAAACTTTACAATATTGTATTAGTTTTGCCAAATATCAAAATGAATCCGACACAGGTATACCTGTGTTCCCTATCCTGAACCCTCCTCCCTCCTCCCTCCCCTACCCTCCCTCTGGGTCGTCCCAGCGCAGCAGCCCCAAGCATCCAGTATCGTGCATCGAACCTGAACATAAATATTTTTTTAAAATATATAAAATACAATGTTATATTGGATAAACACTAAGAAATAATGTTTGCTTTATCCTAGTTATATGAAAATTCTTAATAAACTATATGACTTCTAGAAAAACACAAAATTCCTAAATTCTTTAAAAAGAGAGGAAGTACTTCCAAAATGACAGTGAAAATCACAGAAAAATCTGTTGCTTCTTAAAAGCAATAACAATGACAAAAATTTTTTAAATCAACTTTTTCTGAATTCTGGAAGCTAACTAAAGGCTTGCAATAATCTGAGGAGATTTATTCAATAAAAAGACTGGATCCCATATTAGAACAGAGAGCTCTGCAGCATATAAACTTATCCTATTGTAAAAATCACCTCCCATAGCTCTGAGATAGCTTTGCAAATCAATAGCTTCATGACCAAAGTAGTGAAAACCAGCAGCCTACAAGCCATGAGCAGG
Source organism: Bos indicus (assembly GCF_029378745.1). NCBI lineage: Eukaryota > Metazoa > Chordata > Mammalia > Artiodactyla > Bovidae > Bos > Bos indicus. The sequence continues at coordinate 19,789,774 of NC_091776.1, read as the reverse complement.
CAAAATAGGTTTATATCTCTCCAGAAAGACTTACCTCAGAGAATTCATTCTATCTGATCCATCTGGCAGTTGCCTTGAGAACTTGTCCTTATTTGAACTGACTCACAGCTCACTCAGGGAGAAAAACCCTATCCCCAGGGTATTTGTCAAAAATAATCAACAACAATTATTTAAAACTGCAAATTACTTGAAGCAGTGAAACAAGGTTGAGCAAACAGGAAAAAAAAAAATGTATTTGAAAAATCTAGAAAATTAGATGTCCGTAGGGGGCTTTGAAAACCTCTCCAATACTTCTGACAATATAGATGGTCACTTGCACATCCAGCGCCATGCACAAGACCATGAGATATTTGAGAAGGTCTTAAACTCTCACTCTGGCTGACTGTAAGGCCCTGTACAAGAAAGATGTGTAGTTTAAGGCAGAATTATAATCTGCCAGAGTAATGAAAGTATGTCCAATCATACACACAGGACAAGGGGAGGGGTCAGGGAGTTTTTCAATGTATTTAAGGAAATTTCTATTCATTTATTAGTTGACAACTAAACTAACTGAACAGAGAATTCAGTGGTAGCATATCACAAAATGATGTAGGTTTTGGAGAATTTTTCCTGTAAAATCACTAAAAACAAACTGCAAGAACAACAACACCAAAAAATAACAACAAACAAATCCAAGGAGACATCTGAGTTCTAAGATTGTCACTGTTATTATTTTAATTATTCAATTTTTATTAAAAAAAAAATGAGCCATGGCAAAAAAGAGAATGCATACCCCATAGAAAGTTAGTGTTTTTTTTATAATAACAAAGCTTAATTTAAATTGACCAAGAAGAGAGAAGATTCAAATTAGCAAAATCAGTAATGAGAAACATTACTACTGATCTTAAAGAAATAAAAGGAATTATAGAGTAATACTAGAAACAACTGCATTCAGACAAACTGGATAACTTAGATGAAGTAGATTCCTAGAAAATTATAAACTACTAAAACTGTTCCAGAAACTAGAAAATCTGAATAGGTCTATGTACCAAGTAAATATATTGAATTAGTAATTTTTTAAAAGTTTCCCCAAAGAAAATCCCAGGACCAGATTGCTCATTCATTAATCTACTAATCTTTCACATAAGAATTAATAACAATCCTTCCGGGCCTCTATGAAAATATAGAAGAGGGGAAATCATGTTCCAATTCATTTTCCAAGGTCACTTCTACCCTGTTACCAAAACCAGACAATGATATCACAAAAATAAGAGAGAAATATCCCTTAAGAACATAAACGCAAGATTCTCACAAAAAATATTAGCAAACAGAATCCAACACGTACAAAGATGATTAAACAGCATGACTAAATGGGACTTATGCCAAGAATGTAAAGCTGGTTTAATATTGGAAAATTAACCAATGTACTATACCATATTGACAGAATTAAAAGCAAGAATGCGTGATTATCTCAAAATATGCAGAAAAAGCATTTGACAAAATGCAATAGCCCTCCATGATAAAACACTCAATAAGCTAAGAATGGAAGGAAATTTCCTCAACCTCTAAAAGGACATCTTTGAAATCCCACAGATGACATCATATTTAATGATAAAAGACTAAATGCTTTTCTCCTAAAGTAATGAATTATACAAGGATGTCTGGTATCATCACTTATATTTGACATTGTACTGGAGGTTCTAGGGAGGACAATTAGTCAAGGAAATGAAACAAGAGGCATCCATGTTGGAAATAAAGAGGTAAAACTATCTCTATCCATAGATAACATTATCTTGTGTATAGAAAATCTCAAGGCATGACCAGAAGAATTATTCAAACAAAATAACAAACTAATAAAGGTTGTGGGATCAGTAAACAAAAAATTAGCTGTATTTATATACATAACAAAGAACAATCCAAAAATAATTAAGAAAACACTTTCTAATTGTACTTCAGTAAAACTGGAAAATTATTTTTTTCTGCACAATATCAAAAAGAAAAAATTAGTTTGAAAAAAATTTAGCAAAAGATATGCAAGACTTGTACACCAAAAACTGTAAAACATTGTTGAAAAAAATAAATAGGGAAATTTCTATTTAAAAGTTATTTTAGATAGTTTTAAAATAGAACTATCTTTTTAAAAGTTAATATTGCTAAGATGACTATATTCTCCACATGAATCTTTTCCTTCAGTGTAAACCTTATCAAAATTCCAGCTTTCCTTTTGCAGAAAGTCACAAGTTATTTCTGAAAGTCATATGGAGATGGAAGGGAGTAGAATAACCAAAGTAATCCTGAAAAAGGACAAGTTGGAAGACTTACTTTTTAAGTTTTAAAATTTAATACTAAACTACACTAATTAAGAAAATGTGATGCTGGCATAGGATTAATGAGATAAAACTGAAAGACCAGAAATAAACTCCTACATTTATGATCATTTGATTTTTCACAAATGTGGGAAGTCAATTCAAATGAGGAAAGAATAAATCTTTCAACAAATAGTAGTTAGACAATTAGATATCTACATACAAAAGAATGGAGTTGTGCCCTTCCTTCATATCATATACAAAATTTAGTTCAAAATGAATTATAAATGAAAGTTAAAAGACAAAACTATAAAACTCATACAAGATAGGAGTGAACTTTCATGAGCTTGGGTTATCTAAAACCTTCTCATGTATGCTGTCAGAAGCACAAAAAAAAAAAAGTAAATAAATTGGGCTTTGTCAAAATTATAAAATTTTGTGCCTCAAGGAACACTATTGAGATAGCAAAAAGAAAATTATTTGGTTATTCCTCTTACAGAGAATGAAAAGTGAAAGTGAAAGTGAAGTCACTCAGTCGTGTCCAACTCTTTGCGACCCCATGGACTGTAGCCTACCAGGCTCCTCCATCCGTGGGATTCTCCAGGCAAGAGTACTGGAGTGGGGTGCCATTTCCTTCTCCAGAAGATCTTCCCAACCTAGGGATCGAACCCCGGTCTCCCACATTGCAGGCAGACGCTTTACCATCTGATGTCCAGAAAAATCTATTTTCATACAAAGAGGCTTTCTTGGGTAAGCAAGATGACTTCTGAGCGGGTACAAAAATGGCTTGAGAGAGTCCAGATTCAGAGACTGATTCCAGTCCAAATCAGAGACTGATTTGAAATTTTTACAGTTGCAAGGGGATGAGGCTGGGTTGTGAGTCCCTGTGTATGGGACTTTTCCCTCCAGTACCAAAGTAGGGAGAACCTGGACTTTCTAATTAGCTTACTCAGCTGTGAAGCAGAAGGGAAATACAGATGGGTAGAACTTAAAAGTGCCAGGAGTCCGACATCAAAAATGAAGCCAGATTCTTTATTACACAACCAATGAGTGGATTTTACAAAATGTAAAATATACATAAAAGTGATTTTATTTGATGATAAAAAGGAATGGCATACTGACATATGCTATAGTATGAATGAACTTTAAGACAATTATGTCGAAAAATTCAGTTACCAAAAAACCCATACATTATCTGATTCCATTTATAATGAAATGTTCAGAACAGGCAAATCCATACCAATCCATACCACTGAAAGTACATTAGTGACTGCCTAACAAGGGGGAGGTGGAGAAGGCAATGGCACCCCACTCCAGTACTCTTGCGTGGAAAATCCCATGGACGGAGGAGCCTGGTAGGCTTCAGTCCATGGGGTCGCTAAGAGTCGGACTGAGCGACTTCACTTTCTGTTTTCACTTTCATGCATTGGAGAAGGAAATGGCAACCCACTCCAGTGTTCTTGCCTGGAGAATCCCAGGGTTGGGAGAGCCTGGTGGGCTGCCGTCTATGGGGTTGCACAGAGTCGGACATGACTGAAGTGACTTAGCAGCAGCAGCAACAAGGGGGAGGACGGCTGAAACTGTTAAATAGTGCAAGGTTTGTATTTAGGGCATTAAAAATATTTGAAAATTAGATAATGATGATGGGTGCACACAAAAATCTATGAATATACCAGAATCTAGTAGATTGAGATCATTGATGCTGTTGAATATTCCACAATACCCAGTTGGGCTGCCTTCAACAAAAATTTGGTACTAAGTTTCTACAGTGCTGGTACTCAGTTTCTACAGAGTTTAGAAACTCTGAGCCAGTTAATACATTTACAGGGGAGAAATATAAACTGCATGTGTGTGTGTATATATATGTGTGTGTGTGTATATATATATGTTATGTATGTTTATGCGGTTTATGCATACTGTATTTAATTTTAAAAAAGCAAAAAGAAGAAAGGGGAGGATGGAAGGTGGAAACTTAGACAGTGACAGGAAATAAAATCATTTATCATATAATTATCTCCAAATATTTTAGGATGAGGTCTTTCAGACTTTCAAAGAAGGAATAATTGTCACCTTATGTATAGCATTTGAAAATAAAAATATAGCAAGCTTTCCAAATTACTGTATTATGCAAAATAATCCTTTTAAGAAAATATTAATTCCAAACTCATCCTATAAGGCCACCATCGCCCTGATTAAACCAAAGATATCACAAAGAAAGAATATTATAGGCTGGTATCACTGATGAACACTGATGCAAAAATCCTCAGCAAAATACTAGCAAAATGACTATAATAATACACTGAAAGGATCATACACCATGATCAAGTGGGATTTATTCCAGGGCTGCAAGGATTGTTCAATATCCACAAATAGGTCAATATGTTATACCACAGTAACAAACTGAAGAATAAAAACCATATAATCATCTCAATAGATACAGAAAAGGCTTTTGATAAAATTCAACATTCATTATGATAAATACTCTTCAGAAAATGAGCATAGAATATACTTCATTGGAAAAGACCCTGATACTGGGAAAGATTGAGGTTAGGAGGAAAGGGGGAGCAACAGAGGATGAGACGTTTGGATGGCATCATTGACTCACTGGACATGAGTCTGAGCAAACTCTGGGAGATAGTGAAGGACAGGGAAGCCTGGAGTGCTTCAATCCACAAGGTCACAAAGAGTCGGAAATGACTTAGTGACTGAAGACCAACAACAATCTCAGCATAATAAAGGCCATACATAAAAAACCAACAGCTAACATCATACACAATGCTGGAAATCTGAAAGCATTTCTCTAAGATCAGGAACATGACAAGGATACCTACTCTCACCATTTTTATTCAACACTGTTTTGGAAGTCCTAGCCACAGCATTAAGAAAAGAAAAAGAAATAAAAGGAATACAAAATGGAAAAGCATAAGTAAAACTGTCATTCACTGTGTTCAGATGCTGCTGCTGCTGCTGCTGCTGCTAAGTCGCTTCAGTCTTGTTCGACTCTGTGTGATTCCATAGACGGCAGTCCACCAGGCTCCCCCGTCCCTGGGATTCTCCAGGCAAGAACACTGGAGTGGGTTGCCATTTCCTTCTCCAATGCATGAAAGTGAAAATGAAAGTGAAGTCACTCAGTCGTGTCTGACTCCTAGCAATGCCATGGACTGCAGCCTACCAGGCTCCTCCGTCCATGGGATTTTCCAGGAAAGAGTACTGGAGTGGGGTGCCATTGATACAAAATTAATAGACACAAATCTGTTGCTATTCTATACACTAACAACAAAATATCAGAAAGAGAAATTAAGGAAACAATCTCATTTAACATCACATAAAAACACTAGGAATAAACCTACCTAGGGAGGAAGAAGATCTGTACTCAGGAAACATAAGACTTTGATGAAAGAAATTGAAGATGACACAAACAGATTGTAACATAAACTGAGTTTTTGGATTAGAAGAATCAGTATGGTTAGAAATGACCATACTACTCATGGCAATCTACAGATTTAATAAAATCTTTATCAAATTAACAATGGCATTTTTCACAGAACTAGAACAACATTTTTAAATTTTGTAAGGAAACACAAAAAGTCTCCAAATAGCCAAAATAATCTTGTTAAAGAAGAAGAGAACTGAAGGAATCATGCTCCTTGACTTCAGATTATCCTACAAAGCTATAGTGATTAAAAGAGTATGATACTGGCTCAAAACAAACACACAGGTCAATGCGGCAGGATAAAAAGGCCAAAAATGAAACCCACACACTTATGGACAGTTAATCTACAACAAAGGAGGCAAGAATATATGATGGAGAAAAGACAGTCTCATCAGTTGTGGTTCTGGGAAAACTGGACAGCTACATGTAAAAGAATGAGATTAGAACATTCTCTAACACCATAAACAAAAGTACATTCAAAACAGGTTAAAGACATAAATGTAACACCAGATACTACAAAACTCTTACTGGAAAACAGGCAGAACACTTCCTGATATAAACTGCAGCACGATTTTTTTGTATCCATCTACTACAATAATGGAAATAAGAACAAAATAAGCAAGTGGGGCCAATTTAAACTTAAAAGCTTTTCCACAGCAAAGAAAACCATAAATTAAAAAAAAAAAGAAGAAACCAGACAACTTATGGATTGAAAGGAAATATTTGCAAATGATGCTAGTGCTGCTGCTGCTGCTAAATCACTTCAGTCGTGTCCGACTCTGTGTGATCCCATAGACGGCAGCCCACCAGGCTCCCCCGTCCCTGGGATTCTCCAGGCAAGAACACTGGAGTGGGTTGCCATTTCCTTCTCCAATGCGTGAAAGTGAAAAGTGAAAGTGAAGTCGCTCAGTCATGTCAGAGTCTTAGCGACCCCATGGACTGCAGCCTACCAGGCTCCTCCATCCATGGGAATTTCCAGGCAAGAGTACTGGAGATGATGCTAGTGACAAGGAGTTAATTTCTAAAACATAAAAGTAGCTCATATAACTTATAAATATCAAAAAACAAACAACTTCTCCAAAATGTGCAGAAGACCTAAATAATTCTTTCTCTAAAAAAGACATACAGATGGCCAATAGGCACATGAAAAGATGCTCAACACTGCTAATTATTAGGGAATTGCAAATCAAATCTAATGAGATATCACAAAATTCTAATTCAAAGAGATACATTCACCCTAGTGTTCACAGCAACGCTATTTACAACAGCCAAGACATGGAAGCAACCTAAATGTCCATTGACAGATGAATGGATAAAGATGTGGTATATATATACATATATATGTAGTATGTATATGTATATACATATGCATGTATACACACACATAACAGAATATTGCTCAGCCATAAACTTGATCAAATAACGCCACTTGCAGCAACTTGGATGGACCTAGAGTTTATCATACCACGTGAAGTTAGTCAGACACAGAAAGACAAATATCACTTAGAAATGACAAATATAAATGATACCACTTATATGTGGAATCTAAACAAAATGACACAAAAGAACTTATTTACAAAATAAGAAGTGACTCACAGGCATAGAAAACAAACTTCGATTACCAAAGGGAGAAGCAGCGGAGAGATAAATCAGGAGTTTAGGATTAACATTATACACACTACTAAGTACAAAATATGAAAATAATAAACACCTACTGTATAGGGACAGGGAACTAGATTCAATATCTTGTGATAACCTTTAATGGAAAAGAGTAGGAAAAAGTGTCTGTGTGTGTGTGTATAACATATATGTATACATACACACATACATAGGAGCCTGGCAGATACAGAGGAGCCTGGCAGGGTCCATGGGGTTGCAAGAGGCAGACACGATTAGCAACTAAACCAACACCACCCTGTATATCTGAAGCACTTTGCTGGACACCCGAAACTAATACATTATAAATTAACTGTACTTCAATTTAAGAAATGGTTAAAAAAAAGGAAAAAGAGAGAGAAAATATCACTGAAAAGATTGTTTATTTTACTTGTACTATCAGTGTAAAAATTTTAATCAATTTGTAGAAAAGTAAATTTAGGTGGAAAGTCAAGCATGCTTTAATACTAGAAAGTTATTAAATATTATATCACATTAACAATTCAAAAACTTAAGCAAGTCCCCTTCTATTGAGGAACATACTCAATAAAATTTGTTAATTTTCAACTTAGTAAGAAGAGAATATCTTAGTATGAAAAAATATCTACACAAAGCAACATCTAAATTATAATTACTAACCTGTTTAAGATACTTAATGCTGTAAGAATTCACATTTAAACCAGAAAGAACAAATGTCTATTACTATCATTTAATTTGCACACTTTCCCAGAAATTAGTCCAAAAAGACTTTGAAACAGAAAAAAAGGCTGTATCCTGTTAGATCCTGCACTAGTTTATTCCACATTGTTCCTGTGAGCTTCTAGGCTGTATAATCATTTATCCTTTTGTAGAATGTCAAAATAATGAGATGTTTCATAATGGAAGCCCTTATAATTTTTTATACAAAGTAATATGTGTAAAAGACATAACCCATATTCAATCTTTAACTTTAATTCAGTCCTCATATACACTGTTATTCTTATCGAATCTTTCCTAATTTCATCCCTAAGACTCCTAGGCAGGGCAGGTGTAAGATTCTGGGGTGGACCAAGAATATGGGTTTCGCATGTTACTTGGCAACTTTTAAGAGGTACAAGTCCAGTAGTTAATTTTTCAAGCAAATAAAAAAACATTCTCAACTCGAAACTGCTGTTATCAAAACATCATATATCAGATTTCAAGCATGAGAACAGTTCTGGTGACAAGTCCATCCAGAAGACTTTTTTTTTTTTTTAATAAGGAGACATTTACTAGTGAGATGTATTTATTTATTTTGTATGCTCATGGATCATGGAAAAAGCAAGGGAGTTCCAGAAAAACATCTATTTCTGCTTTCTTGACTATGCCAAAGCCTTTGACTGTGTGGATCACAATAAACTGTGGAAAATTCTTCAAGAGATGGGAATACCAGACCACCTGATCTGCCTCTTGAGAAATTTGTATGCAGGTCAGGAAGCAACAGTTAGAACTGGACATGGAACAACAGACTGGTTCCAAATAGGAAAAGGAGTTCGTCAAGGCTGTATATTGTCACCCTACTTATTTAACTTATATGCAGAGTACATCATGAGAAACGCTAGACTGGAAGAAACACAAGCTGGAATCAAGATTGCTGGGAGAAATATCAAACACCTCAGATATGCAGATGACAGCACCCTTATGGCAGAAAGTGAAGAGGAACTCAAAAGCCTCTTGATGAAAGTGAAAGTGGAGAGTGAAAAAGTTGGCTTAAAGCTCAACATCCAGAAAACGAAGATCATGGAATCTGGTCCCACCACTTCATGGGAAATAGATGGGGAAACAGTGGAAATGGTGTCAGACTTTATTTTTCTGGGCTCCAAAATCACTACAGATGGTGACTGCAGCCATAAAATTAAAAGACGCTTACTCCTTGGAAGGAAAGTTATGACCAACCTAGATAGCATATTCAAAAGCAGAGACATTACTTTGCCAACAAAGGTTCGTCTAGTCAAGGCTATGGTTTTTCCTGTGGTCATGTATGGATGTAAGAGTTGGACTGTGAAGAAGGCTGAGCACCGAAGAATTGATGCTTTTGAACTGTGGTGTTGGAGAAGACTCTTGAGAGTCCCTTGGACTGCAAGGAGATCCAACCAGTCCATTCTGAAGGAGATCAGCCCTGGGATTTCTTTGGAAGGAATGATGCTAAAGCTGAAACTCCAGTACTTTGGCCACCTCATGTGAAGAGTTGACTCATTGGAAAAGACTCTGATGCTGAGAGGGATTGGGGGCAGGAGGATAAGGGGACGACAGAGGATGAGATGGCTGGATAGCATCACTGACTCGATGGACGTGAGTCTGAGTGAACTCCGGGAGTTGGTGATGGACAGAGAGGCCTGGTGTGCTGCGATTCATGGGGTCGCAAAGAGTTGGACACGACTGAGCGACTGATCTGATCTGATCTGATGCTCATGGATACCAGAAACTTCCTCGGGGGCAAGGTACCCTGTGGAAGGACCCAGCAGAACTGGTTCCATTGTGAAAATACATTGGTTCAACAGCTGAAAATGTGGCTACTTTGGGACAGGTGAAAGGGAGTCAGAGAGCCATGATGTCTCTGGCTATGTTAAGACCAACGAGAAGGTTTTACCACTTACAAACTGATCACTCTCAAAAATGACTACTGAGTATAATCACTTGCACATAAATGACACTGAACTCTGTGTCTCATTATTCCTGTAGTAGAAAGTGGAAAATACTATCTTTATAACATATGAAATATCATACATCATACATCCAACTCAATGTACTCAAAAGTAAACACTCAAAATGTCTGCTCATCATCTTCCTTTGTATTTATTAATGTTACAAAAACTCCATATAACTTTTTCTTCTAATTTTTGAGTTATCCAAACTCTGATTTTAAAACACTCTTACCTCAGAGAGCTAAAGGTGATGAAACCATATTTTTAAAACCCGTTTTTTCCATGGGAAAAATTTAATTATTTGTAATATTTTCATTAATTAAATGAAGATTATATTTATTTAAATATGTACTTAATTATTCACCTATAAGCTCATGGAACAACAGACTGGTTCAAAATCAGAAAAGGAGTACATCAAGGCAGTATATTGTCACCCTGATTATTTAACTTATATACAGAGTACATCATGCGAAATGCCAGGCTGGAGGACTCACAAGCTGGAATCAAGACTGCCAGAAGAAATATCAACAACTTCAGATATGTAGATACCACTCTAACACAGAAAGCAAAGAGGAACTAGAGAGCCTCTTGATAAGGTTGAAAGAGGAGAGTGAAAAAACTGGTTTAAAACTCAACATTCAAAACACTAGTATCATGGCATCTGGTCTTATCACTTCATGGCAAATAGATGGGGGAAAAGTGGAAGCAGTAAAGATTTTATTTTCTTGGGCTCCAAAATCACTGTGGATGGTGACTGTAGACATGAAATTAAAAGACACTTGCTCCTTGGAAGAAAAGCTGTGACAAACTTACACAACATATTAAAAAGCAGAGACTTCTCTTTGCTGACAAAGGTCCATGTAGTCAAAGCTATGGCTTTCCAGCAGTCATGGATGGATGTGAGAGTTGGACCATAAAGAAGGCTGAACCCGAAGAATTGATGCTTTTGAATTGTGGTGCTGGAGAAGACTCTTGAGAGTCCCTTGGAAAGCAAGGAGATCAAACCAATCAATCCGAAGGGAAATCAACCCAGAATATTCATTGCAATGACTGATGTTAAAGCTGAAGCTCCAATACTTTGGCCACCTGGTGCAAAGAGCCGACTCATTGGAAAAGACCCTGATGCTGGGAAAGATTGAGGGAAGGAAGAGAAATGGGTGACAGAAGATGAGTTGGTTGAGTGGTATCACCAACTCAATGTACATGAGTTTGAGTGGAGTCCAGGAGATAGTGAAGGACAGGAAAGCCTGGTGTGCTGCAGTTCATGGGGTTGCAAAGAATCAGACACAACTTAGCAACTGAAAAATAACAATTAGTTGATTATAAAATAAAAGTGAACTATCTTTTTAGAAAATTCTTATTCACAATTAGTATATTTTAAAGTTCAGTACCAATTACTAAACTGGAATGATGTTTTATTCTTAAAGTAGTATTTTCTTTTCTTTTTTTTTTTTTTGAAGTTCATCGACTTTAATGAAGGACCACATAGCTAGTTGGGGGTGGCATCACCACCCTAGCCAGGCTAATTTCAGGTGATTTAAACACTGCAAGTCAAGGAATTGGAAGTTGTAGAGCAACCTGCTCTGAGACTATTTGCTTTGCCTTTCTGTGCTTCTGCTCATGGTGGAGCCCCCAGACTCGCCTTCAACACGCTGAAAGACCCCAGAGATCTCAGGGACCCACACCGGCCACAGAAGCGCAGTTCCGCACCCACACATCGGTTCTGAGCACCGCGCACCCCGGGATGGACCCGGCCGAGGCTGATGCGGTGACAGGCAGGCTCAGGGCCAGTTTGCTGTGCTGTCTGCGGGGCCATTCGCAGGATGGCTGAGTCGGAGGACTCTGTTCTCAGACGACCAAGGCCGAAGGCATGGTCTCAAAGAACTTCTAACTGGACAGGGTCACAGACGTGGAGTATTCATCATAAATAAACTGGCGGTTCTGGCTCAGGATGTCTTGGGAAGCCACAGGCTGGCTCTCAGACAGGGCTGCATGCATGACAGTGTTTGGCCAGAGTTAAAGGATATGGTTCCAGATTCTCTCACATGGTCGTTAGTAGGCCCTGGATCCTTTGCAGCTGCTGACCAGATAACACAGTTTTTCAGTATAAGGTCTTTTCCCCTCCATGGCCTTACGGTATGGCAGCTGGCTTCCCCTAGCTGGAGTGGGAGAGACTTATTTCATTAGCGTAAGATCCTCCAAGGCAATCCATGTTGCAAATGACAAAATTCCATTCTTTTTTTATGGCTCAGTAGTATTTTGCTGTGTATATTTTTATTTATTTTTTTTATTTTTTTTTAATTTTATTTAATTTTTAAACTTTACATAATTGTATTAGTTTTGCCGAATATCAAAATGAATCCACAACAGGTATACATGTATTCCCCATCCTGAACCCTCCTCGCTCCTCCCTCCCCATACCATCCCCCTGGGTCGTCCAGTGCACTAGCCCCAAGCGTCCAGTATCGTGCATCGAACCTGGACTGGCATCTCGTTTCATACATGATATTTTACATGTTTCAATGCCATTCTCCCAAATCTTCCCACCCTCTCCCTCTCCCACAGAGTCCATAAGACTGTTCTATACATCACTGTCTCTTTTGCTCTCGTTCACAGGGTTATTGTTATCATCTTTCTAAATTCCATATATATGCATTAGTATACTGTATTGGTGTTTTTCCTTCTGGCTTACTTCACTCTGTATAATAGGCTCCAGTTTCATCCACCTCATTAGAACTGATTCAAATGTATTCTTTTTAATGGCTGAGTAATACTCCATTGTGTATATGTACCATAGCTTTCTTATCCATTCATCTGCTGATGGACATCTAGGTTGCTTCCATGTCCTGGCTATTATAAACAGTGCTGCGATATTTTCATTTTACTTCTAGGTGTTCTAAAAAATATGTGTATCTTGTCCCTCAAAATATTTCATTTTTAATAGATAAAACTGCTTTAATTGTCATCCTAGATATCCAAGAAAGAAAAAAGATGATTGAGACTTCTCAGAAAGATGTCACAAGTCATAATTATAATACTTTTATGGAATAACTATTTTCCTTTCTGAGTCTTGCTCCAGAGGACCAATGAAACATTATGATAAATATAGACCAATGTGTGTGAAATTTTAATCTTATTGTCATGGAGGTTAGTTTAAAAAAAAATCGCATGAAATTACTGATTTCTAGTTTGAATCTTTTAATCAGTAGCTGTTTTCCTACTTTCAAATAAGTTGAAAATAGAAACATCAAGGTATCGAAATATCCATGGCAAAAATTACTATTTTCTAGTCAATTTAAGTCAATCATTGAGTAACTGATTAGAATCGGTTCAGTTCAGTCGCTCAGTCATGTCCGACTCTTTGTGACCCTAAGAATCACAGCACACCAGGCCTCCCTGTCCATCACCAACACCCAGAGTTCACTCAAACTGACACCCATCGAGTCGGTGATGCCATCCAGCCATCTTATCCTCTGTCGTCCCCTTCTCCTCCTGCCCCCAATCCCTCCCATCAACAGAGTCTTTCCCAATGATTCAACTCCCTGCATGAGGTAGCCAAAGTATTGGGGTTTCAGCTTTAGCATCAGTCCTTCCAATGAATACCCAGGACCGATCTCCTTTAGAATGGACTGGTGGGATCTCCTTGCAGTCCAAGGGACTCTCAAGAGTCTTCTCCAACACCACAGTTGAAAAACATCAATTCTTCACACTCAGCTTTGACAGTCCAACTCTCATATCCATACATGACCACTGGAAAAACCATAGCCTTAACTAGATGGACCTTTGTTGGCAAAGTAATGTCTCTGCTTTTGAATATGCTCTCTAGGTTGGTCATAACTTTTCTTCCAAGGGGTAAGCATCTTTTAATTTCATGGCTTCAATCACCATCTGCAGTGATTTTGGAGCACAAAAAAATAAAGTCTGACACTGTTTCCACTGTTTCCCCATCTATTTGTCATGAAGTGATGGGACCAGATGCCATGATCTTCGTTTTCTGAATGTTGAGCTTTAAGCCAACTTTTTCACTCTCCTCTTTCACTTTCATCAAGAGGCTTTTGAGTTCCTCTTCACTTTCTGCCATAAGGGTGCTGTCATCTGCATATCTGAGGTGTTTGATATTTCTCCCGGCAATCTTGATTCCAGCTTGTGCTTCTTTCAGCCCAGCGTTTCTCATGATGTACTCTGCATAGAAGTTAAATAAGCAGGGTGACAATATACAGCCTTGACGTGCTCCTTTTCCTATTTGAAACCAGTCTGCTCCATGTCCAGTTCTGACTGTTCCTTCCTGACATGCTTATAGGTTTTTCAAGAGGCAGGTCAGATGGTCTGGTATTCCCATCTCCTTCAGAATTTTCCACAGTTTATTGTGATCCACACAATCAAAGGCTTTGGCATAGTCAATAAAGCAGAAATAGATGTTTCTCTGGAACTCTCTTACTTTTTCGATGATCCATTGGATGTTGGAAATTTGATCTCTGGTTTCTCTGCCTTTTCAAAAACCAGCTTGAACATCAGGAAGTACATGGTTCACATATTGCTGAAGCCTGGCTTGGAGAATTTTGAGCATTACTTTACTAGCATGTGAGATGAATGCAACTGTGCGGTAGTTTGAGCATTCTTTGGCATTGCCTTTCTTCGGGATTGGAATGAAAACTGACCTTTTCCAGTCCTGTGGCCACTGCTGAGTTTTCCAAATTTGCTGGCATATTGAGTGCAGCACTTTCACAGCATCATCTTTCAGGATTTGGAATAGCTCAACTGGAATTCCATCACCTCCACTAGCTTTGTTCGTAGTGATGCTTTCTAAGTCCCACTTGACTTCATATTCCAGTATGTCTGGCTCTAGGTGAGTGATCACAGCATTGTGATTATCTGGGTCATGAAGTTCTTTTTTGTACAGTTCTTCTGTGTATTCTTGCCATCTCTTCTTAATATCTTCTGCTTCTGTTAGGTCCATACCATTTCTGTCCTTTATTGAGCCCATCTTTGCATGAAATGTTTCCTTGGTATCTCTAATTTTCTTGAAGAGATCTCTAGTCTTTCCCATTCTGTTTTTTTTTCCTCCATTTCTTTACATTGATCACTGAGGAAGGCTTTGTTATCTCTTCTTGCTATTCTTTGGAACTCTGCATTCAGATGCTTATATTTTTCCTTTTCTCCTTTGCTTTTCACTTCTTTTCTTTTCACAGCTATTTGTAAGGCCTCCCCAGACAGCCATTCTGCTTTTTTGCATTTCTTTTCCATGGGGATGGTCTTGATCCCTGTCTCCTGTACAATGTCACAAACCTCCATCCATAGTTCATCAGGCACTCTGTCTATCAGATCCAGTCCCTTAAATCTATTTCTCACTTCCAGTGTATAATCATAAGGGATTTCATTTAGGTCATACCTGTATGTTCTAGTGGTTTTCCCTACTTTCTTCAATTTACCTATAAATTTTGCAATAAGGAGTTCATGGTCTAAGCCATAGTCAGCTTACAGTCTTGTTTTTGCTGACTGTATAGAGTTTCTCCATCTTTGGCTGCAAAGAATATATCAATCTGATTTCAGTGTTGACCATCTGGTGATGTCCATGTGTAGGGTCTTCTCTTGTGTTGTTGGAAGAGGGTGTTCGCCATGACCAGTGCGTTCTCTTGGCAAAACTCTATTAGCCTTTGCCCTGCTTCATTCTGTATTCCAAGGCCAAATTTGCCTGTTACTCCAGGTGTTTCTTGACTTTCTACTTTTGCTTTCCAGACCCCTATAATGAAAAGGACATCTTTTTTGGGTGTTAGTTCTAAAAGGTCATGTATAGAACCATTCAACTTCAGCTTCTTCAGCATTACTGGTTGGCGCATAGGCTTGGATTACTGTGATATTGAATGGTTTGCCTTGGAAACAAACAGAGATCATTCTGTCATTTTTGAGATTGCATCCAAGTACTGCATTTCGGACTCTTTTGTTGACCATGATGGCTACTCCATTTCTTCTAAGGTATTCCTGTCCGCAGTAGTAGATATAATTGTCATCTGAGTTAAAGTCACCCATTCCAGTCCATTTCAGTTCGCTGATTCCTAGAATCTTGATGTTCACTCTTGCCATCTCCTGTTTGACCACTTCCAATTTTCCTTGATTCATGGACCTGACATTCCAGATTCCTATGCAATATTGCTCTTTACAGCATCAGACCTTGCTTCTATCACCAGTCACATCCACAACTGGGTATTGTTTTTGCTTTGGCTCCATCCCTTCATTCTTTCTGGAGTTATTTCTCCACTGATCTCCAGTAGCATATTGGGCCCCTACTGACCTGGGGAGTTCCTCTTTCAGTATCCTATCATTTTGCCTTTTCATACTGTTCATGGGGTTCTCAAGGCAAGAATACTGAAGTGGTTTGCCATTTCTTTCTCCAGTGGACCACATTCTGTCAGACGTCTCCACCATGACCCGCCCATCTTGGGTGTCCCCACACAGCATGGCTTGCTCTGGTCCAAGTGATCAGACTGACTAGTTTTCTGTGATTATGGTTTCAATGTGCCTGCCCTCTGATGCCCTCTCACAACACTTACCGTCTTACTTGATTAGAATAGTTCCCAGGTAATTTTATTCACTGCATTGTTGTGACAGCCAGAAAAGAAAATCAATGTTTTGATTTAAAGCTTTATCCTATCAAAACTATAGACACATAGGAAAAGGAAAAGGAAGAAAACTTTTCCATTAGGCCACATAATGATCTTTCCTTTCTCTTTCTGGGAAGTGCCCTGAGTTAAAATAAGTAAGTTCTTCTTCTTAATAGTTTGTAGTATATCCTGCCAATAAACAAGTTATAGTTATCCCTCTCCCTTGATTAGACAAATATGAACTGAGAGACAGGCTTGTATTTTGCCCTATGCACGCTTTCAAATAAATTCAGTAGTTTCTAAACAAGGTTTTAGTTAGAAATTTTATCAGTATAAATCATCTTGGAAGAGAAAGCTCGATAGGACAACTTAAATGAAGCTACTACAGAGTGTATTGTAACTGAATGATAATTGCTGTTAGGGAAGAATATTATCCATTTTTCTTCCTCATATCTCCAAATGTACCAAAGAATAATGTTCAGAATTAAATACTTAGTATTACTTGTCTAGAATACCCCTTAAGGAGCCTCGAAGTGTCCATCATATGAACAGTTTGTATCAAGCATTGGTTTGTCCAAACACACTTGATATGTATGACTGGTTGGGTAGCGTTTCACTGAATTTTGGAAGAACATTAAATTTCCTCAGCCAGTTATTCTGGAGAGACGTGAGGATTATGAGAAGTCAATGAAGATTTAATTCACTGCATTTCAGATATTTGCTTCCTGGAAAGAGTTCTCTGTTTTTCTGAAAAAAGCACTGGGTTGAGGGGCGGCTCAGGAACTCCCACTGATATTTCCTATTAATATCTGAGGGTAGATGCTCAGATGTGGCTGTCAAAGGATTAACCTGTAAATCTCAGGATATCGACACAGGACAGTGTGTGGACACATGCTGCTGGGCACGTCAGAAGTCTAGAACTACGTAACTAACTTTGACCAATTAACACACCTCAATCTGTGGGTCTTCATCTCCTCTAACTTTGAAGTGAAAAAGAGAGATGTTCATTATGATGGAGTGGTAGTGGTGAGAAAAAAAAATGAGAAAGTTCTTTTTAGTTTGGGAGGAATCTACTGGTTTGTTTTGCTTTTAGTGAATTCTATTTCCCTGTTTATTTCTATTACACAAGCGACGATGTCATCATAGGAATAATACTTCCCCATTGTCAAAAAATTTATCTCAATTTCAATATCTGCAATGTTAACCAACTTTTGCTATACTAAAAATACATCACAAAGTAAAAATATTCAGTTAAAATTTAAAATTGGAATAGAACCTAGAAGAGTAAATATTTACTTCATTCTGCTTATACTTTTGTTGACATAAAAATTATATGGAGGAATGTATAGAGAATATGTGGTACATATATATAATGGAATACTACTCATTCATAAAAAAGAGAAATAATGCCCTTTGCAGTGATATGGCTGGACCTAGAGATTATTATACTAAAGTTAAATAAATCAGGCAGAGAAGGAAATATATGATATCACTTAAACATGGAATCTTAAAAAATGGTACAAACACACCTATTTACAGAACAGAAATAGAGTTATAACTGTAAAAAACAAACTTGCAGTTATCACAGGGGGTAGGGGGAGGGATAAATTGAGACTGACATAGAGATACTACTATGTATAAAATAGATAACTAATAAGGACCTACTGTATAGCACAGGGAACCCTACTCAATAGTCTGTAATGGCCTCTATGGGAATAGAATCTTTAAAAAAAAGTGCATATAACTGATTCACCTTGCTGTATACCTAAAATGAACAAACATTGGAGATCAACTATAAAAAATATAAATCCAATACAAACTTTTTAAATTAAAATAATAGTTGTAATCCTTCCTCCTGTTTGCCAGCCTATATAGATTCATCATGTCTTTCTTTACAACCACAACAAATAAGTTGAGAATTCTATCCTTTGCAGCAATAACAGATTGTTTCCAAATACAGTCACCCAGCAACATCTTTACATCAGCAGTTGTCTAATGTATGCTTATAATGGAGAATGTAAACATTAAATAGTCATCTAACAATAAAAATCATGCCCCTTTCAAACCCTCCTACACTGTTGCTGGGAATGCAAAGGGGTATAGTCACTGTGGAGAACAGTTCGGAGGTTCTTTTAAAAACTGAGAACAGTGTTACCATATGATCCAGCAATCCCACTGCTGGGCATATACCCAGAGAAAAGCATCATTCAAAAAGATACATGCACCCCAGTGTTCACTACAGCACTATTCACAAAGCCAGGACATGGAAATAACCTAAATGTCCATCAGCAAAGGAATGGATAAAGAAGTTGTGATACATATATACAATGGAATACTACTCAGTCATAAAAAGAACAAAATTAAGCCATTTCTAGCAACATGGATGCACCCCGAGATTCTCATATTGAGTGAAGTAAGTCTGACAAAGAAAACAAAAACATCATATGATATCACTTATACATGGAATCTTAAAAATAATAATAAAGAGCTACAAAATTGAAATAAAGTTACATGCATAGAAAATAAATCTATGGCCACCAGGGGTAAGAGGGTAGGAAAGGATAAAATGGAAGCTTGGGATTGACACATACACACTACTACAAATGAAATAGATAACTAATAAGGTGCAACAGTACAGCACAGGGAACTCTGCTCAGTACTCTGTAATGTCCTATATGGGAAAAGAATACAGAGAGTGGATTAATGTACTTATATAACAGATGCATTTACTGTACACCTGAAACTAAAATAACATTGTAAATCAATTATACCCTAATAAAATTTTTAAAAAATCATGCTGTATTCCTCAAAAAGATCTTCAGGGCATATCTGAGCCAAATAAGGGCTAAAGAGGCCACATTATCTGTTGCACTAGCACATCAGAGTGGAGAAGGCAATGGCACCCCACTCCAGTACTCTTACCTGGAAAATCCCATGGATGGAGGAGCCTGGTAGGCTGCAGACCATGGGGTCGCAAAGAGTCGGACACGACTGAGAGACTTCACTTTCACTTTTCCCTTTCATGCATTAGAGAAGGAAATGGCAACCTACTCCAGTGTTCTTGCCTGGAGAATCCCAGGGACGGGGGAGCCTGGTGGGCCGCCGTCTATGGGGTCACACAGAGTCGGACATGACTGAAGCGACTTAGCAGCAGCAGCACATCAGAGATAGATCTCACCAGCTAGCCCAGCGGTAGGTTCTATAACCAGCAGGTTCTATAATGAGCTGTTGGTTGAATTCTAAGTGAACCACTATTTAAGTTTAAAAATGTGTGTCTGTTCCACCTGTAGCACAAGCTCAGTAACAATTATAATCCATAAATAGTTACATCAATTGTTTATTGTAAACCTACAGAAAAAAATACATATGACTCAACAACAAAAAAAATACCCTGAAAATTAATTCTTATTGTCTTACCTGGTGTTTACTTTTCTGTATATAAAATTTTTGGTATATCAAAAAATCACTGTACAGTGACTTTTTTTTTTTATTTATGATTAATATGAATTTTACTTGTGGTTAAACATGTCATTTCTATGTTATTCATAAAAGAAACAATAGTAGATGGAGAAAACTATACTTCTCAGTAGGTTATTTTGTTCTTTCTGAGGCCCCTCATGATAAATTTTTCTCTGATGACAGGAATTAAAACTTGGTGAACATCAGAAGCCAGTCTACACAGTAAAACCTGCTAAATCCATGCCGGTCCATGCACTTTTCCTTAAAATTATAGATATTACCACAAAGCTGCTAGTGAAATAATCTATTAGAGGTTTGTTTTCCTTCTACCCTACTTTAGATTATAAATAAATAGAGGATAGAAACCTATTTTATTTTTATATCCTATTATCAATACATCTTACATGATACAGTTAATAAGTTTATAAAAACTTATTTTTAATAAGTTAATAAATTTAATAAAAAGTATATAATATGAAAGCTATTATAATGTCAGAGATTGGATAGATAAGGGTTCAAACTATGGAAAAATTATTTGATATACAGAATTATTCACCTCTAACTAGCTTGTTGTTATGCACAGAGCAGCAGTACTTTGCCTCCCTCTAATCACTAAACATGAATGTAATTGCATTTTTGCCAGAACTCACAATGGCAAGGTCTGGGATTCCATCCATTCTGATTTTTCAGTTCTTTGTCAAATATTAATTATTTTCTCTGACACTGTAAGGGAGGGAACCCTTAAAAGAAAAAAATCATCCCCTCTATGTTCCAGGCACACTGGATTATGTATTTGAACCTGACAGCAGTCACATCATTATTTTCATCTCTCCCCTGGAATGTGAGCTACAAGAGAGCAGAGATTTTTTCTATTTCATTCTCTACTGTTTCCCTGGGACTTGAGACAGAGTAAGACTTAATAAACAATCTTCAAATAATGAATCAAAGTAGAAAGGCAAGTTATCATATGACTAAGAGTGTGGGTCCTGATGTCAGACATTCTGGAATGACAACAACTGCAAACTTGCTCCTGTTACTAGTTATCAATCTTACTTTGTCTCAGTCTCTTCATCAATAAACTGGAGATGATAACTATCCAGGTCTTCCCAGGGTTGTTATGAGGACTAAATAAATAATTTTAAGCAAAGCGCTTAAGGGGCTTCCCTGGTGGCTCAGACGGTAAAGAATCCACCTGCAATGCAGGAGACTCAGGTTTGATCCATGGAGAAGGGAATGGCTACCCACTCCAGTATTCTTGCCTGGAGAATTCCATGGACAGAATAGCCTGGTGGGCTTCAGTCGATGAGGTCACAAAGAGTCAGACACGACTGAGCAACTAACACACACACACAATGTGCTTGAAATAGTGCTTTGCACGTATTATACACTGAATAAATGTCACTGCCTATTATTTTTATTATTATTATATTAAATATAAGGACTTTGAACTTCTGAGACTTTTTAGAGCCAAA
This sequence comes from Bos indicus, assembly GCF_029378745.1. Lineage (NCBI taxonomy): Eukaryota > Metazoa > Chordata > Mammalia > Artiodactyla > Bovidae > Bos > Bos indicus. The sequence goes on along the minus strand of NC_091776.1, from coordinate 19,768,207 downwards.
ATTACATATAATGTAACAGAAGAAAATTATTTCTAATTTGAGGCCTGTGCTCATTCTGCTAAACTTTTCTGACCACCCAGGATATTATGATGATGTAGTTTACAGAAGTCAAGTAATACATTAGCAAAATGAGAAAACCAATTGCTTTCTTAAGGAGAACATACATACATATTAATATTAATAGTACAAAATACAATATTGTGTACAACTCAGGCTTAAGACTCAACCTCTAGAGAATTCCAGGGAGTGAGCTCTGCCTTAAAAGCATGAATTGGTAGCTGTGATTGTGATACTATAATGCATGAGGGAGGAACACATCACTGAGGGAGGTAGCCATGGTCTGCAGAGGAGACCACTGCTGAAACCAGTGACGCTCCTGCTGTTCCTGATGGCTTTGGTGACTGGTTTGCCCTCTGGATCCTCCATACAAAATAATCTGATGAGTTTTCTGGCTTCACCTCATACATACATGTCAGCACTCACATCTAAGCCATTTTATTACTTCCTTTATCACTCATCAGATCCACGCGGGCATTTTCCCTTTAGTCGCTTGGGTTGTCACTTTCTCTTTTTGGCTTCTAAAAGCAGCAAGTTTGCCCCATGCCAGTGTTCTTGCCAGAGTGTTAAATCTATGTCCTAAGAAAAGTGCTCAAGACAGTGACTTTTTTTTCCAGTTAAAGATTTTGTCACACTCTTGTTGATGTTTTCTCTAATTCTTAAGACTTAGAATTCTACTGAGTCACCTCGGAGTGATGGTAGCAATGATTCTGCAGACTACTCTCTGCTGTCAGGTAGAGACAGTACTCATTGTTGAGGGATCAGTTTGACACCAAGGTATTTTTAAGAACTTATTTTTGCATAAGGTTATCACAGCATGAATATATTTTCCAAACCCCAACTCAAGTATTCATGTCTCTATGTCATCAGCTGTTGGAGAATCTCACACATCGAATTTTCTTCATCACTGAAGTGATACTTGATAAAACCGAGGTGATTAGTTCCTATTCCCATTGCCCCCAACACTAGCTGATTCTGCTTAAAGCTTACTTCTTTGTTTTGACTTCACTTCCTTTTTATATAATTTATTCTGGTGAGACATCACATAGCTGTAACTTACTGTAATATTCCTCATTTCATATTCTACCCCATCAAAAAGAAAGAGATCCATCTTGAACATGAAATGGGATAATCCAATGCCAGGTCTACGGCAATATCCAGCTCCCTCCGTCCCTGATCTTCTGAACTGTGGTGTAAACACAGTTTCTAGTTTCAGGTGTTTTTTGGGGTATTCAGTGTGTGTACATTCACATATGCATTCACATATATAAATAGATGATATCACAGTTAAAAGTCAAAGTGTTAGTCGTTCAGCCGTGTCTGACTCTTTGAGACCCCATGGACTATAGCCCGCCAGGCTTCTCTGCCCATGAGATTTCCCAGGCAACAATACCGGAGTGGGTTGCCATTTCCTTCTCCAGGAGATCTTCCCAACCCAGGGATTGAACCTGGGTCTCCTGATATCACAGTATGTATCTGTATACAAGTACAAAGAGTGAACTGCATAAAATTCACTAAATGTTAATTATGGTTGTTGTGAAGGGTAAATATTGAAGATTTTTAATATAACTTTCAAATTGCATATGTATGATTTTAATTAATAATTTCAACATATAACTTATCAGCCAAACAAAGACTTATTGAGAGTAAATGAGAAGACTATTGATATCTATACCAAGGAAATGGCATAAAGGCAGACTGTCCTGGGTAAAGAAGATGCATGTGTCTCCATCCTGTTTAATGCTCATATTTTATACCCAGAAAAACCAGTAAAGAAAGTTGACTAGACCTAGGATGCACTGCTCATAATTGGCAAAGTCAGGTTTCAAATACAACTGCTGTGTTTTCAATTACTACTGCTTATATAACATCTCATTGGCCTGTTCTTGTCCCTGTGGTCAGATATGCTCTTTGCTGACTCTTTTTCAACAAGTTCACGTAAGACTTCCTATAAACTTCTTTTGTGAGACTAATCTTTGTGTTATAGATGTCTGTGTACCTCTCATCTCTATTTCTAAATTATGTGTAAGCCATTTATTTCTAATACAACATCAAGCCTTTCAATGTATCGTATTTATCTATAGCTAATAACAAATTGCCCCAAAACTTAGTGACATCAGGCAACAAATGTGTATCAAAATGCTTCCTTTTTAAAGAAAGTTAGCACAAGTTTGCAGCTGACTAGTTTTCTCAGTCTGCTCTCTAGGGTGGAGTGACCTCCTTTTAATTTGTACTTCTCTCTCTCTTTCAGTCCAAGTTTATGATGTTCCTGCTCATAAAATTCTCCCGAGAACTTTGTGGCCTTCTGTGAATCTCACAGAGATTTATTCTAGTAGTCAAAAGCCATACCCACAAATCTCTAAAGGGCATTAATGAGTTTCTACTTAATTTAAAAATTGTATGTCAATATTCTATATTTCAGTGATTAAAAAAATCTACAGATAGAAATATTTATAGTCAGTTTTATCATCCTATTGGTTACCTTATTAATGAGTTAAACTCATATTTGACTCATGCTCACTCAATTTATATAAGAATCCAGTTTTAACTCTTGAAAAATATGCTTTCAGAATAGTTCTTAGAAAGCAAGTTTTCTGTTATTAATATAACTTTGTTGATGATGAGATGTCATGGTTTCCTTTTTACTTTGAACTTATGTTTTAACAAAGTATAAAATGATACACAGAGATGAATCAGGATAGCACACAATGCCCATTAACTGTTATAAATAACCTGACATTTACAGGCAACTGGCAGGCTAAGCAGGATTTCTTTTCCTCTTCACAAAATCTTATGAAATTTCTCCAGTTGAAAAGACTAAACAGACTTTGCTGTTAGAAGAATACAATTGGCCTCTGCTAAAATCTTTAAATATTTAAATATTCAATTTATTTGAGTGTATAGTACTGGATTCAGCTTTCCATGTGAGCCATCAAAAATAAATAAAATTATTTCTTTTGTTTTTAACAATTTAAAGTTCATCCTGAGAAGGACCATTGTCATCTTATTTAATCAGAGTCCATCTCTTGAGTAACAAGTAGACAGAACAGCTGACTTACTTATCTAGAAAGAGATCATCACAGAGATGAGAAATCAAATTCCATCAATGCCAGAATGACTGAAGACTATCTCTTAGTTCAGGCATGGAGAACTAAGATATAACAGAAAATGATAATAAACTTTGATTTTGTAATTTTTAAAAGTAATATACAGGGGGGAAACCCACTATATAGGCTCATTTTTATAGCATTTTATTAGCATGGAATAATTAGTGCAAAAACTCAGGCTGTCAACCTCAGTGACAATTAATGATATTGAAAGAAGTCACATGTTAGGAAATTCATGGTAACGAAACACATCTCAAAAAGGAGAGCTTTCTGCAGAACCGGTTTCTCATCTTAATTCTAGAATATGGAGATAACTAGTACCATCATCTATAGTTAATGTAACTCATGTCTGTGTTATAGTCTCATTTTTCTCTTGGGAAAGCAGCCCCAAACGTTTATTTAAGGAATTCAGAACAATTTAAACATACCAACTGTTTCGACATCCTTTCTGCCAGATTGCCCTTTAGTCATGTTCTACCTCCAGAATATATACACCCTTTAATCCAGTGTAATAAATTGTGAAATGATTTTTCTCAGTGAGACAAAAGGGACATTAATTAAAATGCTAGCCTGGCACTGGAATGGTAGGGAAGGCTGATGCAATTATCTAGGAGGACTGTTTATTCCTTCTCCATTCTCTCTACCTCAGGACAAAATTATTATTCAGCCCAGTCAGCTTGAGCATTGCATCAGGAGCGAGATTAGAAAGTACTGATTTATAGGGAGAATTACAGCTGGGAAAAGAAATTCAGATAAGCAATATGAATTAAAGGCTTTATTTTATTTGCTCTTTTTAAAACTCTCTTCTGCTCCTTGCTCTATTTAAGTTTTATAATAATTAATTTAAGCCTTTCACTATTTATGTGTATCTACATGCCTACTCCAAATATGTAACTTTGTATTCAGTTGCTGTTTCATCTCTGAAGCGAGGGAATTCTAATATATTGGCATATAAATCATGCTGGTGCATGATAAATGTGCCATAGAACACTAGGTCCCATGTCCGGGGAGGGAAATGAATGGCCTTTCAAGGGTACAATGTTCTCATAGTCAGTAGCAAATGGTGAGATTTTCTAGGTGGAAATCCTTATCTAGTAGTTCCTACCTTTCCAACATAAGCTAAGTTTACTGAGCTTTCCCTGAGACACATAAATTCATATTTCTTGGCTTCACTTATTTTTTTTCTTTTTTTTTTTTTTAGCTCATAAGAGTTAACAGAATTTTATTATTTTTTTATGTTTCTCCTCTATTTATTTAATTCATTTATTTTTTTATTGAAGGATAATGACTTTACAGAAAAGTTGTTTTCTGTCAAACCTCAACATGAATCAGCCATAGGTATACATATATCCCCTCCCTTTTGAACCTCTCTTCCATCTCTCCCCATCCTACTCCTCTAGGTTGAGACAGAGCCCCTGTTTGAGTTTCCTAAGCCATACAGCAAAGTCCTGTTGGCTATCTACTTTACATACAGTAATATAAGTTTCCATGTTACTCTTTCTGCACATCTCAGCCTCTCCTCCCCTCTCCCCATCTCCACAAGTTCTCTTATTTTTAAAACACACCGTAAAATAGCAGATACTAGAGGCTGGAATCCAGACAAGCAGCGTGTGTGCGTGCTTAGCCGTGTCCAGCTCTGTGCGACCCCATGGACTGTAGCCCACCAGGCTCCTCTGTCCCTGGGATTTCCCAGGCAAGAACGTTGGAATGGGTTGCCATTTCCTTCTTCAGGGGATCTCCCCTACCCAGGGGACTGAACCAACACATCTGAGTCTCCTGCATGGGCTAGCGGATTCTTTACCACTGCAACACCTGGGAAGCCCCCAGACAAGTAGAGTGACTTGTAAATCTTGCTTTTCTAAGTGTGGGCCTCTTTCCCCTCATTGCTTCTGGAACTTCCTTGTCTTCCTGGCTATACGGTTTGAGATTCAGAATAACTTATTAGTTAGCAGTACCATATTACCAATATGACTATTTGGGATTAAAAAATGAAAGTATTTTGTACTGTACTGTACACAATCTGTTTAAGGAGACAGTAGGTAGCGCAGGTGTAGAGATTTCCTCTACATACTAATTACCACACAAAATGTCAATAAGCCAAAGAATAGACAGGCAAGGGTTTAATATACTTGCACATTTCAAAATTATAATACTTAATCCTGATAAACTGGAAGCTGGAACCAGTCTCTTGCACTACATATATGCACAGTAATAACTACATGAGCCATTTGACTCTCCAGACAAATCATATTTCCTCTACCATATTGTTTAATCCTTTTGATAAGATTATCCTTAAATTGCTTGAAGTATATTCTCTTATATAGAGGATCTAGATCAGAGACTTTGACCACTAGTCTCAAGAAGGCCAATTATCCTTCCACAAAAGTAGTGGCAAATTTAAAATGTTGCTAAGTTTTACTATAATTAATCTACTTCAATTAATCAGCAATATCCTTACCTATTACAGAATAGTAATACTGTAGTAAGAAACAGTATATATTACAATTTAAAAATACATCTATGAAATCTACAGTTATGTTTCCCATTGTATCTTAAACCTATTATACTTCCCTTAGAAGAGCTATATAAAAGCTCTTTTATATTCAATACTTATATTATTTCTATTTTAATAATATATAATATTACTAAAAATAATATGAAAAGTGAAAGTCGCTCAGTCGTGTCCAACACTTTCCATGAAATTCTCCAGGCCAGAATACCAGAGTGTGTAGCCTTTCCCTACTCTAGGAGATCTTCCAAACCCAGGGATCAAACTCTGGTCTCCTGCATTGCAGGCGGATTCTTTACCAACTGAATCACAAGAAGCCTGGAGTGGGTAGCCTTTCCCTTCTCCAGGTGATCTACCTGACCCAGGAATCGAACCAAGGTCTCCTGCATTGCAGGTGGATTCTTTACCAACTAAGCTATCAGGGAAGCCCTAAAAATAATATATGATATATTTAATAGATATATTATTATTTAATAATATTTTGTATTATTTATATTTTAAATAATCATTGATAAGCCAAGATTTAAGAAAATGATAGTTGTAAGATGAAAATATATTTATTTCATATAAATATATATATATGAAATAAATATATTTCATCTTAAGGCTTGTAAGATGTCACTAGAAGTATAATAAACCTAATTTGTATGTTATTAATGACAGTTTTCAAGTTATATGTAAACAATAACCGTTGTGCCTCTTTCTGAATCTTACTGCCAAGCAACCATCAGACTGTGTAGGTTTTTCTCCAATAACTTTAAAGTATGAAATCTGAAATACAAAAACCACTGAGTTCAAGAGAAATGAAACCCAGAGATCCTTAGGCCCAACCCTCCTGATTTGCACAGAAAGGTTAAAAAGGCAAAGGTTTAATGAGCACATTTGAATGTCCCTCACTCCTAGCAAGTCAGCATTGGAAACAAAGGTAAGTTCAAACTCCTTCACTTTCTTGAAACAATGACTATATATGCCGCAAGCCATTCTGACAGGACAGCATGAGTGTTCACATTTTGACTTGATAGCAAGTATGGTGATTCATATTTCCCACTGACTAATCCAAATGACTACATTACATACTAATCCAAAGGAAAGGCATCCTTGAATAATCTTGTTTGCACAGAAACAAACTTGCACTGAAAAAGATTTGCAAACCTGAGCTAGTGTTGACAGGACTCAATCTGGAACAAGGAAGCTCAGAACTAAGAGCAAACTGATCTTATCTTTGCCAATCCTGAAATTATCAAGGCAAGTTATCAAGCATCTTATCTGCATTAAGGCCTGTAAGTGTTGTGATAAGAATGGGGGTGGGGAAATTGAGGTGAATGGAGATTTTAGAACTGAAGATGGATTCAAATCATGAAATTCAAGTTTCTGTGGTAAAAGGGATTAAAACATCTTTAGTCCTTCAGAAAGATGCTCTAAAGCTATAGGAAATTTCCCCAAAGTAGCTCGAAGTAGAAAGGCACTAGAAAGATCTGGAAAAGATAAAGTAATATTTATTTAGGACATACTGCATGTCAGAAGGCAATGGCACCCCACTCCAGTACTCTTGCCCGGAAAATCCCAAGGATGGAGGAGCCTGGTAGGCTGCAGTCCATGGGGTCGCTAAGAGTCAGACACAACTGAGTGACTTCACTTTAACTTTTCACTGTCATGCATTGGAGAAGGAAATGGCAACACATTCCAGTGTTCTTGCCTGGAGAATCCCAGGGATGGGGGAGCCTGGTGGGCTGCCGTCTATGGGGTTGCACAGAGTCGGACACGACTGAAGCGACTTAGCAGCAGCAGCATATCAGATACTATCTTGGATTGTTTACATTAAAATATTTCCTTGACTCTTCACAACAATCCTAGGAAGTAGATATTTTTTCTGAATATGTGAATTTAAGTTCCTTTTGGAGGGTCCCACATGGTATAGGAGTTCAGTATATATTGTTAGCAAGTAGGAAAGATTTATACAAACCCTGATCAAGCTCAAAGTAGCTATTCCTCAAGAATGAAATTCACAATTTCTAGAGCTGGACTACTTGGGTCTAATTCTGGCTCATCACTTGTATGATGGTGAAGTTACTCCCTGTAAGCATTAGTTTTCTTATCTGTAAGATAAGACTGAGAGAGCTGGTGTGAAGGTTAAACGAAGTAATGTGTACAAATCTTGCACTGTGCCAGGCACACAGCCAAGATCTCAGCCCTCAGCTATTGCTGGTATCATCAATGTTGCCAGCAGAGGGCAAAATATGCCTATAAAAGCAGAGTTCTAAGCATCCCAAAGGCCTCAAACCCTCAGGAGGCCACAAAGAAACATTACATTGTAGGGAGAGACTATTTCCTCTAAGAGAAAAAAAAAATTACTGTGGCTCTAAGCAAATAGTCTGGACATTGGACCAACCACAGGAGGCCCCCCAAAACCAGAGCAAGACCTAGAACCTATAGAAACCAAGAATGGAAAGACTGTGCTTGAGAGGACCAGCAACCTCAACAGCAGGACCTGAGCAGCCCCAGAGGGAGCCAGCTGGGAAGACTGTCTGGGAATCTCCTCAGTTTATCCCAAATTTCCCACATGGATATAACATGAAGGGCTGAGGAAGGCAGGCAAGTCATAGTAATAGTTAGCATCAACTTGGCAATCCTTACAAAAACTTTATGAATCACAAAGAAACTGAGACACAAGGCAGTTAAGTAAATTTAACATCTCAAACTGGCAAAGCCAAAACTCTTTATCTATTCTGTGTTTCTGTAGAAAAGTCTCCAAGAATCCAAGTGTGTCTGCAATGACATGTTTGAGTTTTTTTTTTCTTTCCTTTTTAATCATTCCTCTAGCCCCCCACAAGGCAGACACAGAGGCTTGGCTGAGCCCCAGTGAAGGAGCATCTCGGTCACCACATGACTTGGTCCTTTCTGCAAGAAGGACAATGTTACCCACAAGAGAGATCAGGTTTCTACAACATCCTAAGTCAAGTCTCTTCAAGTTTCCTCTACAATGAGAGAGAGAATGAGGTTATTCTCTATCCATACCAGATGCTTTCTCTCTCTCAAAAGCACTCAAATGCTTTTATTTATTGACTTTGTATGGTGGTGCTTTGGAGTCATGTTTAGAAAGTTCTTCAGTGTAAACAAGAGAAAGATTTGCTGATGTTTATATCATCTAGGTTTCAAAGAAGCAGAACCACTAGGAAATAGATAATGATTTGTGTGTGTGTGTGTTAAAGTACCCTGCGGGCATGCTCAGTTGCCTCAGTATTGTCTGACTCTCTGTGACCCCATGGACAATAGCCTACCAGGTTCTTCTGTTCATGGGATTCTCCCAGGCAAGAATACTGGAGTAGGTTGCCATGCCCTCCTCCAGGGGATCTTCCTGACCCAGGGATCGAACCTGAGTCCCCTGTGTCTCCTGCGCTGGCAGACAGATTCTTTACCACTGAGCTACCAGGGAAGCACAAAGTACCCTACTGTTATTGTATTATTGTCAGTTTCTCCCTTTATCTCTGTTACTATCTGCTTTATATACTTAAATGCTGCAGTATTAGGTGAATATAGATCTAGAAACTACAGAAACCAAGAATGGAAAGACTCGTGCTTGTGACTATTAAAAATGCTATATACTCTTCTTGTGTTGATCTCTTTATTTTTATATAAATAATGATTTTTAAATAGGACTTTGGGGAATTGGGGGAGCTGATTAACTAGTTTCTGTGAAGGGCTGACTTTATGTCTGATGCTGGAGTTGAAAGTCTGGAAGATAGAGCAAGAATACACTCGAACCATAAACACAAGTAGAGCCCATGTGCTCCAACAAAAACTGGTGACGTGCTGCCTTGAAATTGGTAGAACTACAGGAGCTGGGGCGTGTGACATCTTCGCCTCTGACTGAGGAACCAGAGAAACTGATTAAGGCTCCAGAGAAAGGTGGAACAATCGCAGGCCTGGTGGTTGCCACGCAACAACCAAATGAATCATCAAATAAGCAACAGTGTGTAAAATAGCTATTGCTACATTCTGGCTTTCTAAATATCTCAGAAGAATCTCTCACGTGGCCCACCCTAACCAGACACATGTAAGAAACAGGCTTCTAGGAAATGCAGTTCACCCCGGCCCAGCTGACACAATACAAATGACCACAATCAATCCCTTTTCAATTTGGCATACATGCACATTTTAGTAAACCATACTTAAACTCCAGTAATCATGACAAAGCCATGCCTCCACCCAGCAAGACACAGTAATATCCTGAGTGCAATCAAAAGCAAGCTAACACAGAGATACACATCCAGGAAGGCAGTGTGAGGAGTCCTGCAGACAGGCATCCAGCAAAGCAACTCTCACTGGAAAAAAAATTACCAAAAAAAATTTTAAGTCTCAAAAATTGTCCTGAGGATGTATATAAAAGAAGACAACTTCATTCAAGAATATCTATTGCATCTTGGTACGAAGAGTAAGAGTCTCTGTCTCTTGAGCCATAACTTTCTCACCGTCTCCCCTCCACAGCTCTGCTAATGGAAGATGCACTCCAGGGGTGTGGCCTAGGAGATGGAACTCCCTCACCTTTCAGTTCCAGAGCTGCGTATCTACTCCACGAGAGGCAAGCCACTAGTATTTCTCACCACCCTATAGCCAGGGGCAGACAGGCTAAGTTACAGATGAGGTCTGATAAGTGGCTGGGGGCTCTCCAAGGAGTCTCCACTTCTAGGCAAGAGGCTTTAGTCCAAGTGCAGCAGGCTGAGAATACTGGGGTCTCCATCATCCTCACCTCAGTTCATTCAGTAGGTAGAGGCTTCAGACTAGAAGAGGTAAACCAAAAAGACCAGAAACTGTCAGCCTTGCCCAGTGCCTGCCCATACTAAAGGGGATCATACCAAGAGAAAGTGGGTCACTGTCCCAGCTCTGGGACAATGGTTTTAAGTTTTGTACGGAGAAGAGTCAGGACATACAGAGTACACTGAAGGTCTTTCCCAAGGAAATGACTTTATTGACAAAGTATGGGAAGGTTCAAGACAAAGGGGGCTTTGAAAACAAAGGAAATTTAAATGGTAAGCAATTAACAGGAGGCTGATCACTCCATCAGAATCCGAAGCTAAGCCACAGAACAGCTAGTTTACCATTAAAATAAAAACATGGGAGGTAGTAACTGTTTCATAATTCCACAAAGGGTAGTTTTGGCAGAAACACTGAGGACATTTAAAGACAAACTCGTATCTACAGAACAAGTTGTCTACTCCAGTACGAAGAAAGCACCCCGCTCCACTATGGAAACACTCCTGGGCAATCAACCTGACACCATGTAGCTTGCTGATACTCCTGAGGAATGGTGACATGTTAGGGTTCAATGCTGATCTCATTTGATGACATAACTTAGCAGTGACTATAGTCAGACTGGGGAGTGGAAAAAGAAAAATAACCATCATGCCATCATGGTCACTTTGTGTATCAGCACATCAGACAATGGGTTAAGAGGCTGACTGAACTGATTCATCCCCTGGTTACTAAAGGCATTCTGTCTTGAGGTCACCATTTGATAAGCATTCCCACAGGACACAAATATCTCCATATTCTATATAACTTTGACTATCTAGGGGGGGAAAAATGCCACAGTCTATAAACTGCTATAAAACCATACTTTCTGACCATATCTTTTCTTTTCTCAAACTAAATTTGAACCACTTACGGAAACACCCTGAAGTTCTGCCCACTGGGAAGGCTTCCCTTTACTACTCTCTTTTAAGGCCTTCCCACAGTGGGGTGGTAGTGCTGCAGCCATCCATTTTTGAGTAGTTCCTGCATTTTCTTCCCTTGGGCCACTGACTATAGAGAACTCCCCAAGTGGCCTTAGGGACAGGCTGAGAAAGAGAAAATAATGTATTGGAAGTAAGAGTCATCTGGTCAACTTTCTCATGCAATTTCCACATGCCTTCAGGATCTGGTTCTGCTTTGTTATGCAGTGCTAATGTGCATGACAACTTCATGGTATCATGTGTCAGAACACAGCTAGTTCAGGAAGGATAGCTCAGGCCACATAGTAACATACCACACCATGGTCAAGGGTTCACTTCCTCTAAGATCCAGTAGCAAGCCAGAAGCTGTTCTCAAAAGAAGGTGGTCATCTTTTTGCAAAGAATGACCTACCTTTGCTTCAAAATCCTAATAAGTACTGTGTGTGCCACTTTTAGGGAGCTGGCAGAAGGCTCAAGTAGCCTCTCTCTAAGTCCCTGACACTTCAAGCATCATCAGTTTGCTGTGTCTCATGCTCTGCATAGCAAAGCAGCTTGCACAGAGCCTCATCTTGTCCTGAGCCTCACTGAAAGCTGGCCACATATGGGTCACTCAATAAATGGGTCAGAGTAACACTTACAATGAGTCATAAGTTAGTCTCAGAATGCAAAAATGCCTACTTAGGTATTGTGCCTTTTTCTTAGAGGCTATATGGATCAGATGCAGTAACTTGCCCTTCACCTTGTCCACGCTTCAAATGCTGGGGGTATGGGTTCAAACTCTGGTCAGGGAACTAAGATCCCACATGCCATGCAGGATGGCCAAAATATTTTTTTTAATTAAATAAAAAAGTAAGAAAAAGAAAAGGCTACCTTAGTATTCCTCAAAGATAGCTGGAAACCTAGAAACTTCTCTAAGTTGGAAGACCACTTAACTTTGGTGTGATTTATTTCTCACCATGATTCATGTATATTACCAATGGGTTTAGAGTAGTTGCTACTTCCTGCACAACAGGCCCAGGCAGAACTATATAATCACTGTAATGGATGAGCATATTGTCCTATGAAAGCAAACTGAAGAAGATCCCTGTAGTACAGATTATATCATAGATACTGAGAAGTTCATTCATCCCAAAGTAGGACAGTGAAAGTGTGTTCTTGTCCCTGACAGGTAAAATATACTGATTTCTGTTGTGCCCTTTGTGAAGGTGAGTAGCTCTCTACCAAGTAGTATGCTAATCACAAATACTCCAATTTCTAAGTTCTTGATGGTGCCACTGATGCCTATAATCCCTTCAAGAATATGGCATTTCTCAGTTCACTATTTTTGCAAATAGAGGCAGTTCTAGTGAACTTCCTCACAGACCGGGAAACCAGTCTCTTGAGTGTGTCTACTCGGATTATACACTTCGGTACTTGATAAAAAACCACAGAATAGGAATGCGGACCTACTGAAAACACCGTATGAGAACCTAAATCAAAATCCATTGATCACCTAACTTCCATAGGGTCCTACTCTGACCAGTGAACCATAGAGATATTTTGGATTTTCAGGAATTAACATAAATTCAGAGCTAGTGTGCAGTAATCCACAAAAATGTGCAAAAGAGAGTTTCCTGGTGTCACAGTGGGTAAGAATCCACCTGCCAATGTAGGGGACATAGATTCAATCCCTGGTTTTTGAGAATTGCACGAGCCACAGAGCAACTGAGCCTTACATCACAACTACTAAGCCCGCATGCCACAGCTACTGAGCCTGTACTTTAGAGCCTGCAAGCCACAACTGCTGAGGCTATGCGCTGCAACCAGTGGAGCCTGCCCACCTTAAAGCTGCACGCTGAAACTCCTGGGCCCGCACACTGCGACTACCGAGCCTGCATCTGCAACTACTAAAGCCCATGCTTCTAGAACCTGTGCTCTGCAACAAGAGAAGCCACTGCAATGAGAAGCCTGTGCACTGCGACGAAGACTAGTCCCCACTCGCCACAACTAGAAAAAGCCCATGCACAGCAACGAAGGCCCAGTGAAACCAAGAATAAAGGTGATCAATAAACAATTTTTTTAATGTGCAAAAGTCCTGCCCAGTGCCTGGAGGTACCACTGAGGAAGGCCGAGAGGGTGACTGACGTTGTAAATTTGGGGGAATGTAGCAAGATCTTTCTTCAAGGGGATCCAACTTCCCCTTCATTCAAAGGGTTCAGGGTCTGTAAACTAGTTCAAGAAGTGATTAAAAGACTATTTTCTTGAATCAAGTTCTCTATAGACATAAGTAAAAAAAACTATGCCTAAAGTAAGACTTCATTATTATCTGTTAGCTGATTTTCATTATGTTGAAAGACACCACAAATACTGAATTAGCAAATACTAAACCATTGCTCTTAGGAATAATACAGTTAGATTCCTGCCAGCCTCTGGTCGTATATTAATCAGTCTCTCAATACACAGCCATGTTTTATATATGTTTCTGTTTAAAGACACCTTATTTACATATATTATTTTTTCATTAACATTGAACTCATGGCCAAGAGCATAACTCATACCAGTAAAGATGGCAGATAGTTCCCTTGTTTGCTCCAGCTGGAGTGTGAGCATCCTCTGTGAACACATATGTCATGAATGGCTGCAAAAAAACTGCTTCTGAGGTGGCAAAAACATTCTAGCAAGTAGTCAACTGTGCAAATACAAACTCTGCACATAACAAGGATTGACTATTTTAGTTTTAGGGAACACCATGATCAATCAATCAGCCAATGCCAACAATCTCTGTGAGTCATACTTTTTTGATTGTGGCTTTGGCTCTTCTTGAACTTCCCTGATGGCTCAGATGTTAAAGAATCTGCCTGCAGTATAGGAGACCCGGGTTTGATACATGGGTCAGGCAATCCATTGGAGAATGGAATGGCTACCCAATCCAGTATTCTTGCCTAGAAAATTCCAAGGACAGAGGAGCCAGGCAGGCTATAGTGCATGAGGTCACAAAGAGTCAGACACAACTGAGTGATTAACACTTTCACTTTTGGCTCTGCTGCCTATTATAAAAAGCACTTCCTGAAAGTATTTCTTTCAGGAAGTCTTTGATAAGAAGTGCCTCCACTTGTCCTCTGCCTTCATGGAATTCTGTCATTCTCATTATGCTTCAGGATTCCAGGTTGATGGCCCCAGTTCCCATTGTAATTTCTGACCTACAGAAAAGAACCATCGAAGAACTTTAAAAATATATTTATCAAATCCATGTGGAAGGGAAAGCCAGACCAGAGAAGCAGCCTCTGAGTATGTCTACTCCAATTACATATTTTAGTACTGGATAAATAACCACAGAATAGGATTGGGGACCTATTGGACACACTGTATAAAGAAAGCCCTAAGCCAAAATCCATTGATCACCTAACCTCTATAAGCCCCTACTCTGAGTGAACAACAGTGATATGGTGATAATCACAATGATAACCAGAGTCCCTCCCAGAGTGGTGATGGGGTCTTACATGGTAAGTTCATTCTTCCTTTTCAATCTTCCTAAGCCTTTGGATACCCTTCTCTGAGATACACTGGGTGATTCTGGCATTTCAGTGTTAGTGTAGGCTACCTTTAAGTCCATGTTTTGGTCAACCAACCAACCAAAGAGAGCAATTCTCAGTTCCCCAAGCTAAAACACTGATTTGGGACTTTTTCTTACTAAACTTATATCTGTAAATTCATCCTGTTCCAATTCTATATTCCTTCTACCTTGATTATATACTCTAAAGTTCCTTTCTCATACATATTCCTCTGGTTCAGCACTATAAACTAGAAAAATCCTGCAATTATTTTAGTATGTATTATACCACCTACAGGTAACACTTTTATCATATCCATTTGGGTATTGCTGAGATTTGGGTCTAATAATAGATCTAACAGCCAGAAGAGGTTGTGGAATATGTCCTAAGCAGGATCATTAGTGTCTTACAAGTCTCCCAACTCAGGGAAACCTTTTATAGGTTCTTCAGACATAGATGCTTCAACTTGCCACAAAGGTTTGCCAAAATTTAGAGGTTCTAGATCCTAGCATCATTAGTATCTACCTCTATATCCCTAAGCCAGTTTTCACAGTCCCATTCATTCCCAATCATTGCCACAACTTTAATAAAAGAGGGCCTAGGAGTTGGGGAAGTCATCTGCATTGTAATTCAGTCACTCTTAAGATCAGATTTTAGGTTTGATTTCCAGCAATCTCAGCACTGTAACTAGAGGACATGAGTACTTCTCTCAGGGAAGTCAAAGAAGTTTTGGGTCCTTTATGCAGACTTGGGAATTTAAAGTCCTGTGCTTGTCATACATTTTCACCAAGTTTCCTAGCACAGTTATAAGCAACCAATCAATGCCACTACACTCCTAGTTTTAGTGAAAGTTTTTATATAGCAAACAATTGGTCACCTGGAGCCTCACCTTTTATAGTTATTTGATCACAAGTATCTACAGGTGATAATTTATATAAATGTTTTAATGCTGCATGGCATAGGCTATCAATATCCTTTTAACCATTGGAAACAGTGTCATTAATACTTTTAGAGCCAATCATATCAAAGAACAAATCCCAGCAAACCCAGAACCAATTCATTCTTAAGATTCTGTCCTTCTAGAACCATTTCTGGTACAAATTAATATCAGTTAGGATTTTATTAAAGAGACAAAATCACTAGGTTAGGTATATAGGTAAGGATATGAATATAGACAAATTTAAGTGATTCATTACAAAAAATTTAGCCTTTTGGAATTTGGGGACCTGATTAAGTAGTTGTCTATGTATTTGATGCGGGAGCTAGAAAGCCATAGGTCAAACAGTTGGGAAGGAAAAGCAGACACAACATGGTAGAAAGAAAAAGCAAGCTGGAATGCATGAGCTGGAGTCGACAAAGACAATGGGAAACCCTTGTTAGTTGTTTATGCTTGAGTGCTGCACTCAATATGCCAGCAAATTTGGAAAACTCAGCAGTGGCCACAGGACTGGAAAAGGTCAGTTTTCATTCCAATCCCAAAGAAAGGCAATGCCAAAGAATGCTCAAACTACCGCACAATTGCACTCATCTCACATGCTAGTAAAGTAATGCTCAAAATTCTCCAAGCCAGGCTTCAGCAGTATGTGAACCGTGAACTTCCTGATGTTCAAGCTGGTTTTAGAAAAGGCAGAGAAACCAGAGATCAAATTGCCAACATCCGCTGGATCGTGGAAAAAGCAAGAGAGTTCCAGAAAAACATCTATTTCTGCTTTATTGACTATACCAAAGCCTTTGACTGTGTGGATCACAATAAACTGTGGAAAATTCTGAAAGAGATGGGAATACCAGACCACCTGATCTGCCTCTTGAGAAATTTGTATGCAGGTCAGGAAGCAACAGTTAGAACTGGACATGGAAGAGCAGACTGGTTCCAAATAGGAAAATGAGTTCGTCAAGGCTGTATATTGTCACCCTGCTTATTTAACTTATATGCAGAGTACATCATGAGAAATGCTGGACTGGAAGAAACACAAGCTGGAATCAAGATTGCCGGGAGAACTATCAATAACCTCAAATATGCAGATGACACCACCCTTATGGCAGAAAGTGAAGAGGAACTCAAAAACCTCTTGATGAAAGTGAAAATGGAGAGTGAAAAAGTTGGCTTAAAGCTCAACATCCAGAAAACGAAGATCATGGCATCCGGTCCCACCACTTCATGGGAAATAGATGGGGAAACAGTGGAAATAGTGTCAGACTTTATTTTTCTGGGCTCCAAAATCACTACAGATGGTGACTGCAGCCATGAAATTAAAAGACGCTTACTCCTTGGAAGGAAAGTTATGACCAACCTAGACAGCGTATTCAAAAGCAGAGACATTACTTTGCCAACAAAGGTCCAGCTAGTCAAGGCTATGGTTTTTCCTGCGGTCATGTATGGATGTGAGAGTTGGACTGTGAAGAAGGCTGAGCGCCGAAGAATTGATGCTTTTGAACTGTGGTGTTGGAGAAGACTCTTGCAAGTCTCTTGGACTGCAAGGAGATCCAACCAGTCCATTCTGAAGGAGACCAGCCCTGGGATTTCTTTGGAAGGAATGATGCTAAAGCTGAAACTCCAGTACTTTGGCCACCTCATGTGAAGAGTTGACTCATTGGAAAAGACTCTGATGCTGGGAGGGATTGGGGGCAGGAGGAGAAGGGGACGACAGAGGATGAGATGGCTGGATGGCATCACTGACTCGATGGACATGGGTCTCAGTGAACTCCAGGAGTTGGTGATGGACAGGGAGGCCTGGTGTGCTGTGATTCATGGGGTCACAAAGAGTTGGACACGACTGAGTGACTGATCTGATCTGATCTGACCTGACCTTTTGATAAGGGTATCCTACAGAGACTTGGGCCCTTCTTCATGGAACTAAGCACACATGCTTGGCCCAGGAGTCAGAGAAGCTGAGGTTGGATCTAGCAGTGTGGAATGTTGCCAGCTCCACTATCCCCTCACCAATGAGATGACAGGGCAGGGCAGGGGCATGAAGGAGACACAAAAGGAATGCTGCTTCATGTCTCACTTCCAAATCCCCCACAAGAATCACTCCTAATCTCATCCTAACTAGAAACATACAGGAAAAGAAATTAGGAAACTAATTCATCCTTGCAGGGTGACATATTATAAAGCCACTATAGTATCACTAATACTCCACTCTGAAGAATGTGATGTTCAGAGCAAAATGAGATTTCTGATGTCAATTCCAGGGGAGACAACAAAATGAAATGACCGAAAAATGAGGTGAGCTGGTTTCATTCAAAGGAAGTAGGAAAGACAAAACTAGCACTTCTGAAAGGGAGACATAAAAAAAGGAATAAGGAAGGATGCAAAAGAAGATACTTCTAGCACCGATTCAATGCTGTCTCTATACATAGTAAGAAGACCTAACAGGAAGAGTGAAAAAATGTTTACACTGTAGATACACTCCAAATATATTTCTAATCAGCCAGACTAAGACTAGGTTCTCTCAGGTGATAAGCTAAATCTACAACAGACTGGTTCCAAATAGGAAAAGAAATATGTCAAAGCTGTATATTGTCACCCTTATTTAACTTATTTAACTTATATGCTTATTTAACTTATATGCAGAGTACATGATGAGAAATGCTGGGCTGCAGGAAGCACAAGCTGGAATCAAGATTGCCGGGAGAAATACCAATCACCTCAGATATGCAGATGACACCACCCTTATGGCAGAAAGTGAAGAGGAACTAAAGAGCCTCTTAATGAAAGTGAAAAAGGAGAGTGAAAAGGTTGGCTTAAAGCCCAACATTCAGAAGACTAAGATCATGGCATCTGGTCCCATCACCTCATGGGAAATAGATGGGGAAACAGTGGAAACAGTGTCAGACTTTATTTTTCTGGGCTCCAAAATCACTGCAGATGGTGATTGCAGCCATGAAATTAAAAGACGCTTACTCCTTGGAAGGAAAGTTATAACCAACATAGACAGCATATTCAAAAGCAGAGACATTACTTAGCCAACAAAGGTCTGTCTAGTCAAGGCTATGGTTTTTCCAGTGGTCATGTATGGATGTGCGAGTTGGCCTGTGAAGAAAGCTGAGCACTGAAGAATTGATGCTTTTGAACTGTGGTGTTGGAGAAGACTCTTGAGTCCCTTGGACTGCAAGGACCAATCCATCCTAAAGGAGATCAGATCTGGGATTTCACTGGAAGAACTGATGTTGAAGCTGAATCTCCAATACTTTGGCCTCCTGATGCGAAGAGCTGACTCATTTGAGAAGACCCTGATGCTGGGAGGGAATGAGGGCAGGAGGAGAAGGGGATGACAGAGGATGAGATGGTTAGATGGCATCACCGACTCTATGGACATGAGTTTGGGTAGGCTCTGGTAGTTGGTGACGGACAGGGAAGCCTGGCATGCTGCGGATCATGGGGTCTCAAAGACCCCACAACTGAGCGACTGAACTGAACTGAACTGATATGCCTTGTCCAATCTTGAGAGTTTTTAAAAGCAAATTTATAATTAGAGAATAAAATGTTTTGTTCTTACATAAAGTGTCCCTGCAAGCATACCCCCTGAGGAATTTCCTTAGGCCAGAGCACTAGCGTGGTGCAAAACCTTTGGCACTATCCAGACAACTTCATGCCCATCCCAGTAATCTTGCTAGGATTACAATTCATGCAATAGTGAGGAAACTGAGCTAAAGAAATTGGTCTACAAAGTTAACACCAGGCTAAAACTGCCCTGATAATTACAGGACATGGAACACAAAGAACACTGCCAGCAAGTAAAGGGGTATGGAATTCCAAAAATAGCAGTTCTGAGCATAGTGCTTTGGCCCATTTTCAGTATCTTCTCACCAACTTTGAGGAGAGAGTCTGTGTGATCATAATGAAAGGGAAAGACATTTAAGGAGCAAATTTTATTATCTGAAAAGTTGCAGAAGGAAAAGTAATTTAGGCATGTTACTTAGAAAATGTAAAGTTCAGTGTCCAAAAACGTTATAACATAAGCCTGGTTCAAAGACTAGAAATATTGACATTAAAAAGGAGAAATAAGATAGCAAATGAGAAAATATACAGTACATTTTTGTCAGCTCATTTCAATTAACCCTCAAGTGTGACAGTGGAAATGACATCTTCTAGTCATGGATAGCTATGTTCCCTCACGTCTAGATAAAGAAAGAACAATGACAATTTGGTGGGATACCTTTAAGAATTATGGGTCTCATTCGTCTTTCATTCAGTGTTTAGCATGTAGATACAAAATAGATACTAACAAATGTATAGCCAACCATCCCAACTACTTAACCACAACCACTTGATCGATGGCTGCCCAACAGACATTATACGCATCAGTGATCTGCAGAGAAAAGACACTTCTTTAGGGGTCAATGTCCTTCTTCAAGCTCAAAGTGATTTAAAAGGGCATTTTAAGTCAAGTCGTCCTTCCCTCTCATCATCCTGGAGCACCTTGTTAAACTTCGGTAATAGTAAAAGAACATTTAACGATCTGCTGCACATATATCTCTTTTCCAGCCAAATTGCACCTATAAAGTTAAAACCGAACCTCTTTGGATTCTTAACAAACATGAACTGAATATTTTATGATTTGTGCAATAGTACAGTGTGTTGCCTTTTTAATTAGCATATCTGTGCATGCCTTTCTTTCATGGCACATTATTGTTGCAGTAATTCAATAAAAGCACCCTAAACATTTACATTGTGGAGCATTTGTATGATTTATACCAGTAGAAGAGCACAGTGGTGTACATCTGCTTTCAAAGCCATCTCTTTACTTCATATTCATATCCCTTTTAAGACTGTAGTTCTAGAACAATGCTTGTACTTTTTGTCATTCTATTTCTCTATGAATTTCATTCTTTTATATACTCTATTCCCCATAATGTCGTTCAGATCGATACTGTAGAAGAGTGGTAATTTTTTCCTTAAATCTTTCATGACAGAGTAATGGATTATTCCCTTAATCCACTCCACTGGATTTTTACTATTGAAAAAATAAACAGCATTTGCCCCTCCTGGATCACTAACTAGACTTACACTCAGCCTCTTCAAAATGACTCATAAATAGTCAAAAGCGCAAGTCTTCCATAGAGAAACTACATACATGTTGAAATAAAAATCATTGTAATTTCTTTAAAGTGCACTATTCTCTGAAGGATCAATAGCTATTGGAACTAATATGTCAATAATTAGTATTTAAGAAAATGATTTCTTTCCCATAGCATTGCTGGAGGACCAAGTCATACAAACACATATACTCAAAAAGGCTTTGAATTTCCATCAGATAATTCAAATAGCATAGGAATAAATACCAGGTTTACAGAAGAAAAAGTACAGTCCTCTAAGTGAACTGACAATTCTGCAAATGTTAAATGACATTCAGACTTGTTTATATAAAAACTACATTCACAAATAACTAATAATTACCCTTTTCATCAGTATATTCATATTTCAACACAGCTCCATCCCCTAAAATTTACTCAGTAAATTTTAGCTCAGTAACCAAAATGAGTCTAGATACAAACATGCTAATTTCTTATGCTGCTTTACCAGCAGGTAACTTGATTAATTTGAAATGGAAATAAATCTGCAATCTACCTCTTCGTTTTTCTTCACACCACCTAATTTTGAAGGCACAGAGTAAATTAAAGGTCACTCAGTGACGCATATCTAAAATCCTCAATTTAATCCTGAACACCTACTTTCTGAGAGATTCCATCAATTATGCTCTGGGCGCCATGATCGTTAAAGTGTACTGGAGTCCTGAATCCATTGAAGTGTTTTAAAATTCAGCCTGTATAACCCTTCCTGCAAGTGTTTCATTGCTTTTTCCCCAAAGTGTGAGCTCTCTGGGGAACTGACACAAAGTATCTGCTCCACACTTCAGAAAGGGAGTACCAGTTGCCAGAGTTGAAATTGCTGCTGGGATTACAACAAACTCCCAAACCACCCCGGAGCAGAAATAAACAGATCGTCTCATATGTTAAAATAGTGAGATGAGACTGAAGCGCCTGAAACTCGTACACTGCAGAAGCCTTTGTGACAACTTTGGGTAACGCTGATGAGACTTGAAATTAAGGGGATTCGGCTCTAAGAGTGACTGGGGAGAAAGGTAAGGACTTGGAAATAGGACAAGGAAAATGAGATGGCTGATCATTTTAGAAAGTTTTACTCACAGATTTAACCAATAAGTCTTTCCTTATTATAGCATGTATGGCATTTTGCCATGTGGTTTAGTTATTTCTATAAGTTTATGTTCAAAATAGGCCATAATATGCATAGACATGGCCACTCCCAACTATGTTTATTCATCTTTGTGTACCTATAGGTCCCAAGGAGGATATACATTTAATACTTCTTTAAACTGATAAAAATTTAAGTCATCATCAAATGTAGCAAGGCTAGAATTTAAATAATGTGCCAAAGCAGAAAATGGCCAGATAGCTATTTTTAAAGGTACAAACTGATATATTTCTGCCACTCTATAGGGACTAATCATTAGATGTTACAGATGAGCCCTTGAAAGGAATTTTTGCCCATCCTCTAATCACTGCAGATGGTGATTGCAGCCATGAAATTAAAAGATGCTTACTCCTTGGAAGGAAAGTTATGACCAACCTAGATAGCATATTCAAAAGCAGAGACATTACTTTCCCAACAAAGGTCCATCTAGTCAAGACTATGGTTTTTCCAGTGGTCATGTATGGATGTGAGAGTTGGACTGTGAAGAAGGCTGAGCGCCAAAGAATTGATGCTTTTGAACTGTGGTGTTGGAGAAGACTCTTGAGAGTCCCTTGGACTGCAAGGAGATCAACCAGTCCATCCTAAAGGAGATCAGTCCTGGGTGTTCATTGGAAGGACTGATCTTGAAGCTGAAACTCTAATACTTTGGCCACCTCATGTGAAGAGTTGACTCATTGTAAAAGACCCTGATGCTGGGAGGGATTGGGGGCAGGAGGAAAAGGGGACGACAGAGGATGAGACGGCTGGATGGCATCACCTACTCAATGGACATGAGTTTGAGTAAACTCCTGGAGGTGGTGATGGACAGCGAGGCCTGGCGTGCTGCAATTCATGGGGTCGCAAAGAGTCGGACACGAGTGAGCGACTGAACTGAACTGAACTGAACTACCCTTTAAGTAAGCATTCAGCATTATTTAAGCATTTAGCACCATCCCAAACAAGAAAATTTGTTCTTTGTTTACAGATCTCTAAGGAAGTATAAGGCACTGCTGCTGCTGCTAAGTCACTTCAGTTGTGTCCAACTCTGTGCGATCCCATAGACGGCGGCTCACCAGGCTCCCCCGTCCCTGGGATTCTCCAGGCAAGAACACTGGAGTGGGTTGCCATTTCCTTCTCCAATGCATGAAAGGGAAAAGTGAAAGTGAAGTCGTTCAGTCGTGTCCGACTCTTCGCGACCCCAGGGTCTGCAGCCTACCAGGCTCCTCCGTCCATGAGATTTTCCAGGCAAGAGTACTGGAGTGGGGTGCCATTGCCTTCTCCAGTATAAGGCACAATCTTCAGTAAATCATGCCATTAAATAATATTACCTTGTGTCACATTTCCAGGGCTTCCCGGTGGCTCAGTGGTTAAGAATCCTCCTGCAATGCAGGCGAAGCAGGTTCAATCCCTGGGTCAGGAAGATCCCCTAGAAAAGGAAGTGGTAACCCACTCCAGTATTCTTGCCTGAGAAATCCCATGGATAGAAGTCTGGTTGGCTACAGTCCATGGGGTTGCAAAAGAGTCAGATACAACTTAGCAACTAAATAACGACAACATTAAATTTGTATGAATGAATTTATTGACTAATTGGCAATATGTCAATGAGAGAATTTAATCTTAAATGTATTCAAAAGGAAGTAGGCTTTGAAGTTACTAACGAAAGCTAAAAGTCTTCGTGTATGTTAAAAATTCAGTCAAAACTTTTAAAAGTTAATTTAAAAAGTACAAAGCTCCCTCTATGGATTGTTTAAGAGTTGCTATTACAATGCCTGAAAATCAGGTACAGTGTAGAAAAATTAAACTCTGGTTCAGGTCCATTAATTACAATGCAACACCTCAGCCAAACAACAGCTTGGCCTTAAATCAATACTCAATTAAATACTTCCTGCAGTTCTAGCCATTAATTGCTCTGCAGCTTAGAAAATAACATTCTAACTGCTTGTAGAAAGGTAATCAAAATTGGTGTGTGAAACTTAAATTTGGTTCCTTTGTGATTATCTTTCCTCAACAAGGAAAATTAATTTCTTCAGTGACTTATCGTCCATATCTTTCAAATCCACTCAAAACTGTATTGTTGAAAACAATACAGTAACAAGCAATTGCTTTTTTTGTTGTTGTTGTGGAATAATATATTTAGTTTGTCTTACAAGGTGAACACAGCAAGATAGCATTCCTCAATCTTCATAATGAGAAGTATCATCATTTCTATGCTAGATCTGTAGATGTTGATGTACAGAACTCCTGCTGCCTATACACTATTGGATACAAAATGTTTAAGGGGTCACATCTAACTGCTGCTGGCAAGGGAGCATTTAACGTTTAAATAGGAAACACTACCCCACTCTGTAATGAGGAATCATCTTTCAGCTCAACTCTAAGCACAATGCAAGTCATCCTGACAAAAGTGATTTACAATTACCCTCCCACTGATGCATTATCCAGAATGCCAATTGTACAGAGGGCAAATACAGAAATGGAGGAGGGAAATGCGGGATTCAGAAGGTTCACTTCAGACAGAGCTGCAGAACCTAGACACACATGGAAATCTTCATATGGCCAATAATAAGGACAAGGGAGCATAACTGAGAA
The DNA here is from genome assembly GCF_029378745.1 of Bos indicus. Taxonomy (NCBI): domain Eukaryota; kingdom Metazoa; phylum Chordata; class Mammalia; order Artiodactyla; family Bovidae; genus Bos; species Bos indicus. The sequence goes on along the minus strand of NC_091776.1, from coordinate 19,743,512 downwards.
ACAATACGGATATGAGCACCATGTAGGCTGGGAATATCAAGTGTGTGCAAACTAAGAATTTAGGAAGTAAGGTTTTTAAACGAAGTCATATCTCAGCCCTACACAGACTGGAGCAAGATGTCAGGGGAGTGAGAAGAGCTGCAGAATCAAGACAAAGCAGATATAGAAAAAGCACCTGGAAGAGAAGCCCTTTCCTCTCCCTCACATATTCCTGGTTTAGTGTGGATGGTTTACAAGTGTGTATCATATAGGTGGCTCTCTTTTCTTTTTTAGCAAGTTTGATACTTATGTATGATGATTGAGATGTACAAAAGCATAACTTCCTGTAATTTTTCCCACTGCATTCAACTTGTTCTCCGAGCTTCCTTTAAAAAATAATAATTGTTGCTTAGTCACTAAGTCCTGTCCAACTCCTTGTGACACCATGGACTGCAGCCCACTGGGGTTTTCCAGGGGATCTTTCTAAGCCAAATAGACCTTCAGTTTCCTGTCTGGTTTGGAAGTTGCCACTCTGCCCTAACAAGAAGTGAAAAGCTGAAAAAACTGAACAGCAACCACTCCTCTTAGATCCCTATGTGAAGTGAGGTCACAGGACACACTGCTCCTACCAAATTCACTGACAGGCAAATACAAAAAAAATTACAACTTACCTGGAGCAGGAGCCTAGGAGCAGACACCTGTAGGAAACAGCACCAGAGTGTAAAACCTGAGCTGTAAGTGCCGAATTGCTCATCAGTGTGGACAAGTCTGAGAAATAAAAACTCCAGAGGTACCCACTCATCAGAGTTTTAACTTTTGGAGCTTTACTGGGTTCTGACAGTGAATATCTGAGAGCACTCCTCTCACACTTTTAGTAGGAGTCAGGAAAAGACATTGTGAAATTCACCAAAGCATTCTGTTTTTCTTAACAATGTCTGCCCTCAAGAGAATTAACCACAACCTAACTTGCTGGAGTTTATCAGTATAACTGTCCTGGAAGAAGGAAAATTCCAGCCCATTCTTGCCATCCTGTCCCACCTGAGGGGGTTGAAGATAGAGAGATGGGGAGTATAAATAAGAAGCACACGTGAAGCTCACAATTCAGCAGCAGAGGTTCATGAAGACTGAGAGCTCATCAAAGGACCAGAGAATACTTCCCCTCCCCTCACAACTTCCCCCACATTATGAATGGCCTAGTCACGGTAGCTCCTTTTGCCAAGCATATCATATCTGGCTACCGAAAAAATTTTACAAGATATACTACAAAGCAAAGACATGCTCTGAAGACACATAGCAAGCATTAGGAGCCAACATGGCAGGGATACTGAAATATCAGACCAGGAATTCAAAACTATTGTTATTAAAATTTTAAGAGTGCTAATGGGTAAAGTTGACCTCATGGAAGACATGTGGGCAATATAAGCAGAGTGATGGAAATCCTAAGAGAAAGCAAAAAGGAAATGCTAGAGATCAAAAACAGTGTAAGAGAAATGAAGAATGTTTTTTTTTTTGGATTTAGTAGTAGATTGAGGAAAATCTACACAGCTGAGGAAAGAATTTCTGCACTTGACCATATCTTAAAAAAAAAAATTACTGGAGTATAATTCATTTATGACATTGTGTTAGTTTTAGGTGTACAGCATGTCTTAATAAAAACATCCAAAGTTGAGAAACAAATAAAAAACCAATGAATAGAAACAGAACATAAAATCCACATAGTCCAACCACCAAAGCTGTAACATACACACAATGGAAATACAGGGAGGAGAAGAAAGAGAGAAATTAATGGAATAAATATGGAAACAATAATGACTGAGAAGTTCCCCCCAATTTATATCGGATACCAAAGTACAAATCCAGAAAGCTCAGAGAATGCTAAGCTGGCTAAATGCACCCAAAATGCATATCTACACATATCATTTTCAAAGTACAGAAAATTAAAGATAAAGAAAAAGACACCTTACAGATAGAGAAACAACTATAAGAATTATATTTACACCTGAAGAACAAAAACAAACAAACCCACCAATCCAATAATCTGTACTCTGGAAAAGTGTTCTTCAAAAATGAAGAACAAAAAGTCTCAGAAAATCCCTAAAGTAATCTATGGACTCTCACTGGCAATAATGTAACATTCTAGGTCTATCAATTTAACAAATATTCCATTGTGATGTGGGCTGTTGACAACTGTGGCAGCCATGCATGTGTCTGGCTAGGAGTTACACAGGAAATAACTGTACCTTTCATTCAATTCTGCTGTGAACCTAAAACTGCTCTATAAACTGGAATCTGTTTTTTTAAGAAATAAAATCTAGGCTTCTGCAGGTAATTCAGTCACATGTTACTGAAATGTTCTTCTTGGTGCAAATATTTAATTAACAGAGATGTTAATGATATGCACTCCTGTTATACACTTGCCTCTTGATCTCCTCCTCCTGGGGAAGGCTTTGGAAAGCAAGCAGTTGCTGACAAGTCATCATAACCATGGTGGGGGGGCGGGGTGGGAATATATTTTTCAAAAATACTCCTCAGGTCCCAGTGGAATATATCACCCTCCACATTAATCTTTCGTGACCACCTTTGTTCTTCATGTACCCACAACTGATGCAGCCACAATATTCTTGTTCATGACCAGAGGTCCTAGTATGGTCTCAATTTTTCCACTTCTCAATCCCAGCTCTCAAATGATCTGCTAATCTTCTTCACAAATTCAACCTTGTCCATTCAGGCATGAGGCAATTTCATGATGTTCTCTGTACCAGCTCTTTCAGTACTTTAGGAGGTAGCAGAACATGCAATCCAAGCTTTCTTTCTGCATGAATATGCAAAACTTTCATGTAAAATCCTCCAGTCATCCCATTTGGGGAGCAGCATAAAGCCTTACCGCCCAGATGGGAACAGAGAACATGCTCCCTTTCCCTGAAATTACCTACAATATGGGAGTAGACCTCCCTCTGAAGCCTCAGTTCATTTTTCTCTCTCACTTCAGTGATTTCCCCTAGCCAAGGACTTTTACCTAAAACTGTTTGGCAGGAAATTGCTCCTAAATCATCCTTCCTATTCCATAGTTTGCAGTAAAAACTCATGTTCAATCTTCCAAACTTCTGTTCCTGATCTGGTGTTTAAAGAGAAGGTTTAATAATTTAGAAAACTGTTTTCAAGTGTCCTTTGTGATTGAAAGTCTAATTTTAATCATCTGAAATGGACTTTAAGAACATGTTTTAAAGTGCAAAGAGCTGACCTTGACTACTTTGTCCTCTGCATTCCAGCTATAACAATCTTAATGTGGCAATATATGAGACTATAGTGGACATCTCGCTAAGTACTTGCATGTGTTATCCATTTTACACTCATAACATTTAAGAAATGATGTTACTGAAGTCCAGGAAGATTAAGAAACGTACCCAAGACTGCAAAGTTGGTGATGAAACCAGGAATGAAATCGGCTTGCATCCTGAGTCCACACTCCTGCCTTCTCTGTTATACTATCTAAAAGCAATCAATATTGACCCAATAGGGGATCACACGGAGAAGGCAATGGCACCCCACTCCAGTACTCTTGCCTGGAAAATCCCATGGGCAGAGGAGCCTGGTGGGCTGCAGTCCATGGGGTCGCGAAGAGTCAGACACAACTGAACGACTTCACTTTCACTTTTCACTTTCATGCATTGGAGAAGGAAATGGCAACCCACTCCAGTGTTTTTGCCTGGAGAATCCCAGGGATGGGGGAGCCTGGTGGGCTGCCGTCTATGGGGTCGCACAGAGTCGGACATAACTGAAGCGACTTAGCAGCAGCAGTAACAGCAGCAGGGGATCACATACAAGAAAGTGAAAATGAAAGTTCATATCAAAATAAGTGTACAAACATATTGACCAGTGCCTAATTTAATGTGCAGTGAAATTTATAAATCTAATTCTGACTGAGATTTCATTCATTCTCAACAAATCTTTAGTCATCCTCAGAAAACCCTGGATTAAAGACCTTTCCTATACAATTACTTTGGCCACCTGATGAAAAGAGCCAACTCACTGGAAGAGACCTTGATGCTGTGAAACACTAAAGGCAAAAGGAGAAGAGGGCAGCAGAGGATAAAGATTCAATGGACATGAATCTGAGCAAACTCTGGGAGACAGTGAAGAACAGGGGAGCCTGGCATGCTGCAGTCCATGGTGTCACAAAGAGTTGGTCTCTGTGAGAAACTCACAAACACACAGAATGAATCACATCATGACCCTTGAAACTCAATGGAGAAATTTTTGTGTATGTATGTGTGTGTGTGTGCTCAGTCATGTCTGACTCTTGCAACCCTACGGACTGCAGCCCTCCAGGCTCCTTAGAGCATGAAATTTTTCAGGCAAGAATACTGGAGCAGGTGGCCATTTCCTTTTCCAGGGGATCTTCCCGACCAAGGGATCGAACCCTCATCTCTTGTGTCTCCTGCACTGGCAGGCGGGTTCTTTACCAGCCGAGCCACCAGGGAAGCCAATGGAGAAACACTCTATCATAGTTCAAACACAATCAGGAAACAGGGCACTTATTAAAGATTCACTGTCAGAAGCCATAAGAAGATCAAAGTCTGAAACTTGGATTCTAATGAACAATATTAGAAGTGACTTCTAGTCTAGAGGTATAATCATATTTTCTACTCTATCTGTGCCAAATAAGAACTAGGAGAAAAGAAGAGGTATTTACTTATCATATGATTACTATCTTCATTTAAGTCATTATTATTTATACTCCATGTATTAAATTCCAGGAGGACTCAGTATATGTTAGTAGTTTTTGGTATTAAATACAAAAAATTATTATTTTTCTTAACTTATTCTCTTTGATATATATTTTATTATGCATATATTTTATTATATATATAATATATATATTATTGTATATATAATATATTTTTTATTATTGTGTAATAGCATTTACTATTACTAAATCAATGAAAGGATTTATTCTACATATGTAAAATTTAAATACTTAATAGTAAATTAAATTGTAAGTGTGGAATACAAAAGAAAAATGGGCTTGATATCCACAGTATTGTACTGCTATCATGAATCCAGTAACATTGTCCAGTCAGGAAAACAGAAACTTTGACTGATATTTCAATTGGAGGACATTTCATACAGAGAATAAGTTACAAAACGTTTAGAAGGGAAAAGGCAAAGTTTCTCAATGATTAGTATCTGCCGTAAGCCACTGTGATCCTAGTCTACCAAGCAGAAGGGAAAGGGTGTCGTCTGTAGTACAGTCACTGCCCAGCGGAGCTGCTGGAACCCTGCTGTAGCTTCCACTGTTTGGAAGCACTGCTGAAGCTGCCTTGTAGGAATCCATGGCCCGTTCTCCTGTTGTCAGTGCTGGAATCCTGGGGCCCCAAGTTCCTTGCATCTGTCACCGGAACAGATGGAGTCAGGGCACTTAGCCAGGGCTGGTAAAGCACCTGTAGCTACTGCTGCTGTGCTACACCCCACGAAACCTGTGCTGCTGCTGGAAACACGCTGCCTGAGGAGCTACCCAAGTGCTCACCATCACCCTTTGCAACTGCTACTGAAGGCTATGCTAAAAGCTCTGTCTTCCCCACCAAAGCCATGAGGTTTTGGTTATTTTCCTTCCTTCCAAATTGTAATCACCTGCCAGTGCCTTTGCCTCAGTGTTCAAGTCTAACAGAAGCAAACTGGCAAAGAAGTCTCAGGAAGGTACCTTTGGGCATCCAGGCCTCTGTGATGCAGAGAAGAGCACAGAGATCACAAGTGGAGCTGAGAAAGAATGTACAAATAACCCGGTCCCTCCTCCTAAGTTGCTGTATCCTTTTCTTGACATCAATCTTTCAGCTCAGTCCAGTCGTGTCCGACTCTTTGCGACCCCATGAATCGCAGCACGCCAGGCCTCCCTGTCCATCACCAACTCCCGGAGTTCACTAAGACTCACGTCCATAGAGTCGGTGATGCCATCCAGCCATCTCATCCTCTGTCGTCCCCTTCTCCTCCTGCCCCCAAGCCCTCCCAGCATCAGAGTCTTTTCCAATGAGTCAACTCTTCACATGAGGTGGCCAAAGTACTGGAGTTTCAGCTTTAGCATCATTCCTTTGAAAGAACATCAATCTTTAGCAGTCTCCAAAAATTCTTTAAACTGTTTTCTGTTCTTTCTCTTCTGCTCATTTTAAAAGTATAAAATATATTTTTATTTTTTAGTAATTTCTGTAAAATTTAAAATTCTTTGTTTTATATAAAATCCAATTTATAAAGTTCTATCCCTCAATTTTGCTGCATTCATTTACTTGGTCTAATAATTTACTTGCAGTTTATTTTGGATTTATGTATGTATAATAAAATTATCAGTGAGTAAATGGGAACTTTTATGTTTTTAAATAGTAAACACTTTTTGTAAGTATTTGTATACTTACTTTTGTTTTATTATACTGGATAGTATCTCAAGCACAATAATAAATAAAACCTGTAACAGAGGGCATTCTTATTTTCCTTTCCTCATATGAGATTTAAAGACTTCAATATTTCCCCACTAACATGAAGCATGCCAGAAGATTTTCTTTTTTTTAGAAACATTAAACCAGAATAAGGAAAATTATTCTATTTGTAGTTTCCCAATTATTTTTATAAGTAGTTGTCTAATTTACCAAATTTATTGCAGTACCTGGTACGAAGATTTTATGATTTTTTTTATTCTATGACTGTATGTCTTAGTTAACTGATCTATTTTCAAATAATAAATCTCAAATTAACCAAATCTGGCCACGATGTATTTTATATAGTTGTAGATTCTATAGGAATTTTCTTCAAGATTTCTTCATAGTTGTTTATTGGTGATTTTTCTTCCCAAATGGTTGTTAGTTTTGGTATAAAGGGTATACTGACTCCATAATTCATGTTGAAGAACTGTTTAATATATTTTCTGTTCTCTGAAAGAATGTATATAATATTAGTGTTATATTTTTTCTTAAATATTTAGGAGAATTTACCAGTTAAGTCATTTGAGCTATATCTTGCAATAGTATAAACTATGAAGAAATGAATACAAAAGAAAATATTAAATGGGAGTAAATAACAAAGCACCATTCGTGGATCACAGTCTTGTCATGATTAAGGAGCTTGCATAACTCAATGAGGCTATGAGCCATGCTATGCAGGGTCACACAAAAAGGATGGGTCACAGTGAAGAGTTCTGACAAAACATGGTCCACTTGAATGGGAATGTGAAACCACTCCAGTATTCTTGCATCAAAAACCCCATGAACAGTGTAAAAAGGCAAAAAGATAAGACAGCGGAAGATGAGCGCCCCGCCCCACCAAGGTGGGAATATATCCAATATGCTACCGGGAAAGAAAGGGGGCAATTACTCATTATCTCCAGAAAGCATGAAGCAGCTGGGCCAAAGCAGAAACGACGCTCAGTTGTGAATGTTTCTGGTTATGAAAGTAAGGTCCAATGCCATAAAAACAATATTGCATAATAAACCAAGAATTTTAGTTTCATGAGTCAAGGTAAATGAGATGTGGTCAAGCAGGAGATGGCAAGAGTGAACATGAACATCTTTGGAAGAAGTTAACTAAAATGGATGGAAATAGGTGAATTTAATTCAGAGAGCCATTATATCTACTGATGTGGGCAAGAACGCCTTAGAAGAAACAGAGTAGCTCTCGTAGTCAAGAAGAGAGTATAAAATGCAGTACTTTGGTACAACGTCAAAAATGACAGAATTATCTTGGTTCATTTCCAAGGCAAGCCATTCACCATCACAACTCTATGCCCCAACCACTGATGCTGAAAAAGCTGAGGTTGACCAGTTCTATAAAAATCTATAAGACCTTCTAGAACTAACACCAAAAAAGATGTCCTTTTCATCATAGGGGACGGGAATACAGAAGAAGGAAGTCAAGAGATACCTGGAATAACAGGCAAGTTTGGTCTTGGAGTACAAAATGAAGCAGTCATTCAGTTCAGTCACTCAGTCATGTCCGACTCTTTGTGACCCCATGGACTGCAGTACACCAGGCTTCCCTGTCCATTCACTAACTCCTGAAGTTTACTCAAACTCATGTCCATTGAGTCAGTAATGCCATCCAACCATCTCATCCACTGTCATCCGCTTCTCCTCCCACCTTGAATCTTTCCAAGCACTAGGGTCTTTTCAAATGAGTCAGTTCTTCCCATCAGATGGCCAAAGTATTAGAGTTTCAGCTTCAGCATCAAGACCTTCCAGTGAATATTCAGGACTGATTTCCTTTAAGATGGACTGGTTGGATCTCCTTGCAGTCCAAGGGACTCTCAAGAGTCTTCTCCAATGCCACAGTTCAAAAGCATCAATTCTTTGGTGTTCAGCTTTCTTTACAGTCCAACTCTCACATCCATACATGACCACTGGAAAAACCATAACTTTGATTAGACAGACCTTTGTTGGCAAAGTAATGTCTCTGCTTTTTAGTATTCTGTCTAGGTTGGTCATAACTTTTCTTCCAGGAGTAAGCATCTTTTAATGTCATAGCTTCAGTCACCATCTGCAGTGATTTGGGAGCTCCTCAAAATAAAGTCTGTCACTGTTCCCACTGTTTTCCCATCTACTTCCCGTGAAGTGATGAGACTAGATGCCATGGTCTTAGCTTTCTGAATGTTGAGCTTTAAGCCAACTTTTTACTCTCCTCTTTCACTTTCAGCAAGAGGCTCTTCAGTTCTTCGCTTTCTGCTATAAGGGTGGTGTCATCTGCATATCTGAAGTTAATTCATATTTTTCCTGTCAGCCTTGATTCTAGCTTGTGCTTCTTCCAGCCCAGCATTTCTCATGATGTACTCTGCATATAAGTTAAATAAGCAGGGTGACAATATACAGCCTTGATGTACTCCTTTTCCTATTTGGAACCGGTCTGTTGTTCCATGTCCAGTTCTAACTGTTGCTTCCTGACCTGCATATAGGTTTCTCAAGAGGCAAGTCAGGTGGTCTGGTATTCCCATCTCTTGAAGAATTTTCCACAGTTTATTGTGATCCACACAATCAAAGGCTTTGGCATAATCAAAAAAACAGAAATAGATGTTTTTCTGGAACTCTCTTGCTTTTTTGATGATCCAGCAGATATTGGCAATTTGATCTCTGGTTCCTCTGCCTTTTCTAAATCCAGCTTGAACATCTGGAATTTCTGTGTTCACCTACTGTTGAAGCCTTATTGGAGAATTTTGAACATTACTTTACTAGTGTGTGAGATGAGTGCAATTGTGCAGTAGTTTGAGCATTCTTTGGCATTGCCTTTCTTTGGGATTGGAATGAAAATTGACCTTTTCCAGTCCTGTGGCCACTGCTGAGTTTTCCAGATTTTCTGGCATGTTGGGTGTGGCACGTTAACAGCATCATCTTTTAGAATTTGAAATAGCTCAACTGGAATTCCATCACCTCTACTAGCTTTGTTCATAGTGATGCTTCCTAAGGCAACTTGACTTCACATTCCAGGATGTCTGGCTCTAGGTGAGTGGTCGTACCATCATGATTATCTGGGTCATGAAGATCTTTTTTGTGTAGTTCTGTGTATTCTTGCCACCTCTGAAGCAGGGCCAAAGCTAATAGAATTTTGTCAAGAAAACACACTGTTCATAGCAAATACCCTCTTCCAACAATACAAGGGACCACTCAAACATGGACATCACCAGATGGTCAATACTTAAATCAAATTGATTGTTCTTTGCAGTCAAAGATGGATAGCTGTATAAGGTCAGCAAAAAAAAAAAAAAACAACAACAACTACTTAAAGCTGACTGTGGCTCAGATCATCAGATCTTTATTGAAAAATTCAGGTTCAAATTGAAGAAAGTAGAAAAAACCACCAGGCCATTCAGGTATGACCTAAATCAAATCCCTTATTATCATACAGTGGAGATGACAAATAGATTCAAGGGATTAGCCCTGGCAAACAGACTGCCTGAAGACATATGGACAGAGATCTCTTCAAAAATACTGGAGAGATCAAGGGAACATTTCATGCAAGGATGGCCATGATAAAGACAATAATGGTAAGGACTTAACAGAGGCAGAAGAGACTAAGAAGAGGTGGCAAAAATACACAGAACAACCATACAAAACAGGTCTTAATGACCCAGATAACCACAGTGGTGTGGACACTCACCTGGAGCCAGATATCCTGGACTGTGAAATCATGTAAGCCTCAGGAAGCATCACTATAAACAAAGCTAGTGGAGGTGACGGAATTCCAGTTTAGATATTTAAAATCCTAAAAGATGATGTTGTTAAAGTGCTACACTCAATATGTCAGCAAATTTGGAAAACTCAGCAGCTGCCTCAGGACTGGAAAAGGATAGATTTCACTCCAATCCCAAAGAGGGCAATGCCAAAAAAAATGTTCAAACTACTACAGAATTGCAGTCATTACATGTGCTAGTAAGGTTATTCTCAAAAATCCTCCCAGCAAGGTTTCAGCAGTATGTGAACTGAGAACTTCCAGATATACAAGCAGGGATTAGAAGCAGCAGAAGAATCAGAGATCAAATTGCCAGAATTTGTTGGATCATCAAAAAAGCAAGAAAGTTCTAGAAAAACATCTACTTCTGCTTCATTGACTACATGAAAGCCTTTGATTGTGTGCATCACAACAAATTGTGGAAAATTTTTAAAGAGAGAATACCAAACTACCTTACCTGTCTCCTGAGTAACCTGTAGGCAGGTCAAGAAGTAACAGTTAGAACCTTACATGGAATAACTGACTGGTTCCAAATTGGGAAAGGAGTATGACAAGGCTATATATTGTCACAATTTATTTAACTTTTATGGAGAATACGTCATGTGAAATGCTGGATTGGTGAATCACAGGCTGTAACCAGAATCAATACTTATGTGAGAAATATTAATAACCTCAGCTATGCAGATGTCACCACTCTAATGGCAGGAAGTGAAGACGAGCTAAAGAGCTTCTTGATGAGGGTGAAACAGAAGGGTAAGAAAGCTGGCTTAAAATGAAACATTCAAAAAATTAAGATCATGGCATCCAGTCCCATCACTTCATGGCAAATAGATGAGGAAACAATGGAAACAGTGGCAGATTTTATTTTCTTGGGCTCCAAAATCACTGCCAACAGTGACTGCAGCCATTAAATTAAAAGATGCTTGCTCCTTAGAAGGAAAGCTGCGACAAACCTAGATAGTTTATTAAAAAGCAAAGACATTATATTTGCCAACAAATGTACGTATAGTCAAAGCTATGGTTTTTCTAGTAGTCGTATCAAATGTGAAGAGTTGGACCATAAAGAAGGCTGAGCACAGAAGAATTGATGCTTTCGAAGTGTAGTGCTGGAGAAGACTCTTGAGAGTCCCCTGGACTGCAAGGAGATCAAACCAGTCAATCCTAAAGGAAATAAACCTTGAGTACTCATTGAAAGGACTGGTGCTGAATCTCCAATCATTTGGCCACCTGATGTGAAAGTGAAGTTGCTCAGCTGTGTCCGATTCTTTGAGACCCCATGGACTGTAGCCTACCAGGCTCCTTCATCCATGGGATTTTCCAGGCAAGAATACTGGAGTGGGTTGCCATTTCCTTCTCCAGGGGATCTTCCCGACCCAGGGATCAAACCCGGGTCTCCCGCATTGTAGACAGACGCTTTACCATCTGAGCCACCAGGGAAGTCTTCACCTGATGTGAAGAGCTGACTTACTGGAAAAGACCCTGATGCTGGGAAAGATTGAAGACAGAAGAAGAGGGCAGCAGAGTATGAGATAGTTAGATAGCATCACTGACTCAATGGACACGAATTTAAGCAAACTCCGGGAGACAGTGAAGGACATCGAACTGTGTGCTGCAGTCACGGCCTCACAAAAAGAGTCAGACATGACTAAGCAACTGAACGACAACAACAAAAATATCAAGCATATCAAAGCAGAAATACCGTAATGAATACTCTTTACAAATTTCTTCTCAAAATTAACTATTAACTTAAAAATCTAACAAACTTTTTTTCTCTTTCATTCTTATTTAAAGAGAACAGAAATAATTGGTGGGGAAAAACTAGGAGGTAAACAAGTTTACTTCATTTGGTGGAAACAGCAGCTCCATCATTCTATAATGAATATAAGAAATAGGATATCCCCACAAAAAATGATAGCTGCTAATTCATAATTCAGTATTTACTACTGTAAAGCTGGACAGTATGAATCATTTTGATAGTTTGTGTCTTTCTAGAAACTTGTCCATTTCATCTTAAGTATGTTCTCTTTTTCTTCATTTCTTTCTTTCTTTGGAATGCATCATCCTGATCAATCTATGATAAAGCTAAGATTCTTTCTTCTACTAGGATAAGTCTACTGCTCAGCTTTTCTATTAAATTTCTCACTTTATGTATTACGTTTTTCAACTCTAGAATTTGTTTGGTTCACATTTTATATTTTTTATCCCTTTAATAGTATTGTCTACTTTATGAGAAACTGTCTTCATATCTCCCTTTACTTCTTCAAGCATGGTTTCCTTTTATTTTAAAATATATTTATAATGGCTACTTTGAAGTCTTTGTTAAATAAGACATCAATCCCTTTCACAGGCAATTTCTGTTTCCTGCTTTTTTTATTAATTTTTTTCACATTAGTCACATTTTCCTGTTTCCTTGTTAGTCTCAATTTTTGCTGAAAACTGGACATTTAAAATAATATATTATAGGAACTCTGGATCTCCCAAAAGTCTGTTTTAATTGTTGTTTATATTTTGGTGATTTGGTGTGACTCAGTGAAGCCTTTTTATACTTTTATATCACTCCTTGGGTGCAGCCTTGGATGGGGTATAGTCACTCTGAAATAACAATGGTTTTAACAGTTCTCTTTTGTCTCTCTCCATCGTCTCTCAGGTTCGCCGTTTGTTTCATTTGGTGTTAGCCTCTATCCACTGGACTTTTCTAATTATACACTCTTTTCTAATTATCAACTCTATTTTGGGGGGCAATGTCCTCAAGACTGAGAATACATTGCTCAACAGTATAATCCAATTAAATTTGGGCTCCTATGAAGGTGATTTTTTGAGGCAGGTCTTTGAGCTCTTTTCTGATTCTATGAGGGTTCTTCTTAGGTGTTTCTTTGCCTAGTTCTCTGTTGAACTAACTCACCTACAGTTTTAAGTTTTGTTTTTAATTAAGAGGAATTATTATTTTCACAGGGCCATTTAGCCTTGAATTTCTCCATATTCTGTTTCTAATGAAAAAAAAAATCAGTTCCTTTGGGAATAGCTGAAGAATTTTCTTTTCCTATAGACTTCCTCTCCCTCTGGACAAACTCTCTAAACCACTATTCTGGGCACCAGGCATGGCAGTAGCCTCTGGTCTTCTCAGCTTGCTTCACTACCATCATGGAACCTCAGGCCTAAAGTGGGCTGGAGTGAGGGCAATCTTGGTCCGAGTAGTCTCAACCTCCCCTGCATGGGATAGAGGCACTTCATCCTGTGAATTGAAGCAAGGTAGAGGAAGGTAGAAGGCAATGGCACCCCACTCCAGTACTCTTGCCTGGAAAATCCCGTGGACAGAGGAGCCTGGTAAGCTGCAGTCCATGGGGTCGCGAAGAGTTGGACACGACTGAGCAACTTCACTTTCACCTTTCACTTTCATGCACTGGAAAAGGAAATGGCAACCCACTAAAGTGTTCTTGCCTGGAGAATCCCAGGGATGGGGGAGCCATCCATGGGGTCGCACAGAGTCGGACACGACTAAAGTGACTTAGCAGCAGCAGTAGCAGCAGAGGAAGGTAGCCCCTAACCTGTCATCCATACTCATCAGGAATTTAGCCTCTTCAACTTGAAATGGGAGGAAATGAGAGATACTGGTAACTTTCCCTCTCAATGTGATAAAGTGAGCTTTGCTTGACAATTGACGGAAGAGAGGCCCTCCTCTTCATGGCCGCACCTACCTAGGGTGAAACCTGTGTCTATCTGGGCTAGAAGAGAGGAGAAAGAGGAAGTGGATTGAGGCTCACTTATCTTACTGCGATTTTAGATTTTACTGTTTCCTTCTCTCCTGCTTTCCTGTGTGCCCTCAGGACTATTTTCTGAAACGTTCATGGTTGGGTTATTTTTTGTCATTTGCACTAGCTTTGCTTGTTTCACTGGGTATCCATCCATAGAGCTCTTCATACTGGTGTCTTGAAAGTGGCATCTCCTGAGCTTGAGTCTTGAAGGTAAGATAATTAATGATGATCCAAAACTATTTAAAGTCTTTATATAAGTGATTTTCATTCTTTGTATCCCACTAATTTATTGTTGTATCCCTGGTATGGAAGGCGCTATGACTAAACGTAATTTCCTCTGCTACCTATTTAACCTATTTAAGAAAAAAGATTTTTACAAGTATGTTTTACATCAAGACCAACCATATAGCTTTATGCCCATTTAATCCTCTATAATTATTGCTTCCAACACAATGACAGAATAGATTGGTATCAGAAATAGAAAAACTTCAGATTGCCAGAAGGAGTCCCCTAAAAGGAATATTTATTTTGGGGTTTATGATGAAAATGACATGATTTTAAATGCCATCAACTCAGATCTCTAAACCCAGGTAATTATTTGTATTACTTGAAATAATCCAGAAGAATTTTTGGACTCTTGTAATTCTAGAATTAGAAGTGATTTTACTGGGCATTTGGCCCAACTATTTCAATGATATAGCCACAAATATGAGAGATCACTTGTCAGAGATGAGACAAATTCATATCTTTTGATCAAAGATCACTATAATTCCTTCTACCATGCTGCTTTTTCCAGCTGTCTCTTGTCCTCAATTTAATGGTTATTCTAAAACAAAATGGATAACAAGTTCATTTTTATCTAGTTATGAATGAGGATATATCTGAGCAACTCTCTGCTTCTATTGTTTACTTTTAACATGTAATCTGAAAAAATCCATTTAATATATGTGATTTCTAAGTTGTTATGTCTATTTACTCATTACTATTTTCTAAATCTTTAATTTTGATTCTATACATTATGCATCTTTTTCAAGTAGAATCTCATTTTGTAGTTACAAGGGTAACTAAAGTTCACTGTTATTATTGGTTTCTCATAAACGGTATTTACAGTAACAATTTATTAAACTCCTCAAAATCTGTTGGCACAATTTTTCCACCCTTTTCCAACTAAATATTATTGACTAATGTATATAATATTTTCATTTATTATATTCTTCCCAGTTGGTTGCAAAGCCCTCTATCATTACCTCCCAGTTGACAGCAATTCAGTCTCATCCAAGCAAAAGAACTGCCAAGTAATATTATACAAATAAAATTTCAGGTTAAAACAAACTCAGATCCATTTTATATGTGCAAATAAGTTATGCATGTTACTATTTTTCTCTTAAAAATATTATATTGTATGAGATCAAAGCATAGTGGCCTCCATTAAAATGTTTTTAATTTACTACCTATTTAAAATCACAGCTCAATTCTTATCTCATGATTACCTTTCCTACTCAACCAGTTATTTCCATAACAATTATCGCGCCTGGCGCATTACAACAGCGCTCGACTATCACATCCAGGGAGACACAGACTCCGTGTGCTTGCTGCTACCTGGGGAGCTGGCCAAGCACGCTGTGTCCGAGGGCACTAAGGCTGTCACCAAGTATACCAGCTCCAAGTAAATATAATATGCCTAGCCGCTGTTAACCGAGAAGGCAATGGCACCCCATTCCAGTACTCTTGCCTGGAAAATCCCATGGACGGAGGAGGGCCTGGTGGGCTGTAGTCCATGGGGTCGCTAAAAGTCGGACATGACTGAGTGACTTCACTTTCACTTTTCTACTAAAGTATATATTTGTTTATGTACTGTGATTGTGGCTTTGTATTTTCCTTTCCTTCTGTGCGTGCGTGCCTGCTTAGTCACTTCAGTCTTGTCTGACTCGGCGACCCTATGGACTGTAGCCCGCCAGGGTCCTCTGTCCAATTCTCCAGGCAAGAACACTGGAGTCGGTTGCCATGCCCTCCTCCAGGGTATCTTCCTGACCCAGGGATCGAATCGGAATCTCTTGTGTCTCCTGCATTGGCAGGTACACTCTTTACTGCTGAACCACAGCTGAAGCCTCTTCTTTCCTCCTGCTCTTCTTTTAGTACTTAATTGTGTACTCCATGATGGCTGGGACCTTTAGTTTGTTGACTAAGGAACTTTATGTGAATTGGAGATACTTGGCTCTGCTGACTGGTTTAACGATGGATGTCTATTGACTGCTTACTATGTTTAAGGCATTTGAATAAGCTGGTAAAGGAAAAAGGAGCTAAAGCCCTGGAGATATATATACATTTAAAATGTATTTGATAAGCTTAGCCTTTTTAATAGTACTATAACAAGATATGAGCAATAATAGCAAACCTGGACCTTTTTATTTCCAAATTAATTAGGGAGGATTTGTAATACAACCTGCATCAAGGAAAGAGTCAGTATCTATTGATAAAGAGATCAAAATTAGGTAAACAGAGGGAATAGGATTATTTCACAGAAGACACTAATCTTCATAGTGTGGGATATTAGTTTTTTTTTTTTTTTAATTCCTGAGGAGGAAAAGGGTCTCCCCAAGTTGGATCATCTGGCTGTTCTTTCTCCTTCACACAGGAGATCACTCTTCTTCCCAAACAGGTGCAAAAATCTGGCAGAGCTGGAAGCATTTTCAACCCCTGGCTTATTCTGGGGCATGAATTCATTCATTCCTCTATTCATTCATTTGAGCATCATCAGATACACTTTCATCCCGAGATAAGTAAGGGGCAGTATAGGGAAGCCCCTTATTTTAAAAATCAAGTTGAACAAAAAATATGATTAACAAGCCCTTACCCCAACTAACTACAACCAACTTGTCACTTTATCTCAGAAGTAAAATACCAAAATACTACTGTGTGCAACAAACAAAAAGAATTTGTCCACTTGGTTTAACCTAAATGAAAGCACCTTAACAGTCAAGTTAGTCAAATTCCTAACCAAAGCAGAAAGCTTTGTCATTCTCCTTAACAGATTGTTACATGGCAATTCATGTCAGTCAGCATAGCTCTGGGTCTCACAAGCCAGGCAAATTCACTTTAGGAAATTTTGCATTACTAACATCTTCCTCAAGTTGAGACCCAATTTCTCAACCTGAAGCTCCCACACTTTGTTTCAAATTTTCCCCTTAGTCCCTTTGAAACTATATCAAATAAATCTAACTTATCTTCTAAAAGAAAGGGCTTCAAATATGTCACATGTTATAAACCCTTTCTCTCCCCACCCTTTCCATATCTACAAGAATCATCTTCCGCAAGTTAAATATTCTTCATTCTGTTAGTGCTTTTTCATCTGGTGTTAACTTAGAAGTGTCTTGTGTTCTGCAAATGGGTTGGGTTTGGGTTTGTTAGTTTTTGCTTTTGATCGACTCTGAATCCAAAATGTATGGTTGAGGGTTGTTTTTTGTTTTTGTATCTAAGTGCTAAGTTCATTTATTCCTATTGAGTTTTACCACATTTAGGATAAAAGACTCTCCCCAGTCTTTTTACCATTTCATTTTGAATACTGTTTTTATCATCCAATAGTTCAGCTTTAGCTAGTTTTGCAACCCTATAGATTTATTCCTGTACCTTCCCTGTATTTCTAAACGACTGATAACCTGCTGAAGAAAATAAATCAATAACTGAAAGTCTAGATAAATTATACCACTAGAAATTTTTCATTGATTATCAAGAAAACAATATTCTCTCCAAATAAGCTATTAAAATTTGGAAGATAAAACATTTAAGACGTATTTGCTGAATGTTTACTATGTGCTAGGTACTCATCTAAGCATATAGATGCAGGATAGGAATAATAAAAACTTTATTATATGAAAGAGTTCATTCATGGTGCCAGAGGTTAGGTAGAAAATTACATAAATAACTGTCTGCTCTATAATCAATGCTACCATCTAGATACACTGAAGACTATATTTCATTTAGGATCTTATTGTGTGCGTACACGCTCAGTCATGTCTGACTCTTTGCAACCCTATGGACTGTAGCCCACCAGGCTCCTCTGTCTGTGAGATTTTACAGGCAAGAATCCTGGGGTGAGTTGCCATTTCCTGCTCTTGGGGATCTTCCCGACTCAGGGAGTAAGTCCATATTTCCTGCGTTGGCAGGCAGGTTCTTTACCAGCTGAGCCACCAGGGAAACCCTTAGGATTTTACTAGATTGCAGGTTTAAAAACACAAGTATAACGGCTTAAACTACTAAAGGTTAGTTTCTGTTTTGTTATACATATAAGAAGTACAGTAGGAGGAAGTTGGTTTCTAGGCTGACTCATCAACTTAAAGATATCAAGAGAGCAGATCTTTATGAGTCTCTGTCATTTCCACAACAGTCATAAGACTGTTGGTAGAGCCTTAGGCATTATTTCTGTTATTTAACAACAGAGAAGGAAAGGGTGAGATAAGGCAGGACTCCTGTGTCAAGAAAACAAAAGCTTCCCCCACATCAAAATGTAATTTATGTTTCATTGGCAAGTTCAGTTCAGTTCAGTCAGAGTCATGTCTGACTCTTTGAAACCCCATGGACTGCAGCACGCCAGGCTTCCTTGTCCATTATCACCTCCTGAAACCTGCTCAAATATATGTCCATCGAGTTGATGATGCCATCCAGCCATCTCATCCTCTGTCGTCCCCTTCTTCTCCCACCTTCAATCTTTCCCAGAGTCAGGATCTTTTCAAATGAATCAGTTCTTCACATCAGGTGGCCAAAGTATAAGAGTTTCAGCTTCAGCATCAGTCCTTCCAATGAATATTAAGGACTGATTTCCTTTAGGATGGACTTGTTGAATCTCCTTGCAGTCCAAGGGACTCTCAAGAGTCTTTTCCAACACCACAGTTCAAAAGCATCAATTCTTTGGCACTCAGTTTTCTTTATAGTCCAACTCTCACATCCATACATGACCACCAGAAAAACCATAGCCTTGACTAGATGGACCTTTGTTAGCAAAGTAATGTCTCTGCTTTATAATATGCTGTCTAAGTTGGTCATAACATTTCTTCCAAGGAGTAAGTGTCTTTTATTTTCATGGCTGCAGTCACCATCTGCAATGATTTTGGAGCCTCTAAAGATAAAGTCTCTCACTGTTTCCATTGTTTCCCCACCTACTTCCCATGACGTGATGGGACCAGATGCCATGATCTCAGTTTTCTGAATGTTGACTTTTAATCCAACTTTTTCATTCTCCTCTTTCATTTCATCAAAAGACTCTAGTTCTTCATTTTCTGCCTAAGGGTGGTGTCGTCTGCATATCTGAGGTTATTAATATTTCTCTCGATATTATTTAATATAATCTCTTGATTATATTAATCTCTCGATTAATATTTTTCTCTTGATTCCAGCTTGTGCTTCAGCTAGCCCAGAATTTCACATGATGTACTCTGCATATAAGTTATATAAGCAGGGTGACAATATACATTTGCAAAAACTGTGTTAAATCATCATGACAGTCTAAAAGTCTGAAGGAAGAAGGGGTTTGCCATGGGGACTTAGCTGAGTTTAGTAATAGTATCTCCCAATTTAGGGGCACAAGGGGGGTGGCCCCCAAATCTACCTAGACGGCTAGCAAGGGATGAGAGAGGTCCTCTTACAGTCACTGAATTAAATTATGGAAAAATGAATAGGAGTTTTACAGGTGCATAGTAGACAAGGATGAGATGAGCAAAGGTTTCTATAGGAGAAACTGTTACTAGAAATTACGAATGCAGAAAGGTATGAGAGACAATGTTGTGTGGTATAGAAGAATGTAACAGTTGGTAGGACATAAGCCTCCTTTCTCATCCTGCATGAATGAGACAAGGCATAGTCTTCAGATATGATGTCAGTCACGGAGAATTCAAGTGGATTCCTTTGACCCTAACCCCAGCATGTCCTGTATTATGGCTGATTACTTCAGCAGATCTTTCCCTGAGTGCTGTTCAGTGTTTATAACTTCTCGTTTCTGATATGCTCTTTATTTACTCTACCATGGCTTTACTGAAGCTGAGTCCTCCTTGGTCCTAACTGCATCATGACCCTGTCTGCCTAACACTCAAATTTGCTGTTCTAGAAGAAAATAATATCACTTTTAAAAATTTTCTTCAGGTTGTTCAAATCAGTCTCTTGTCACCTGTGTTCTGTTACTTGGAAAAGATTCTTGGTGAATATAAACTTAAAACCTAATAAAGTAACCTTCAGTGAACCACACTTTGGGAAAAATAGCAGGCAAAATTCCAAGATAGTCCCCATGATCTTCACCTCTTTGTGTTACACTCTGCTTATCCCCCTCCTTTGAATGTGGATAGAACCTGTGACTCTCTTCTGGCCAACTGAATATGGCAATGTTAATAGGATATCCATCCCTTGAGTAAGTTTCAGTATACAGCAGAATTACAGGTTGTCACTCCCATGATTACACCATGTTAACCTAAGATTCAATCTTAGAAGACTGGAATGAGAAACTGCCCTGCTGCCCTCATAAGAAGCAGTCATATTTTGAACTACCTATGGAGAGGACCATATGAAAGAGAACTGCCTGCAACCTCAAGGAGTTAAGGACAGCCTCTGGCTGGCAGTCAGCAAAACACCAGGCCCTTGGTCATATAGCTACATGGAAATGAATTCTTCCAACAACTTGGATGATCATGGTTATGGATTCCCCCAGTCAAGCTTCCAGATAAGAATGCAGCCCAGTGACACCTGTGTGCAGCCTTACAAATACAGATTAAGAAAGCCCAAGGGTTCCTCACATACACACAAGACACACATATGGCTTTGAGCTTCCTGACAGATGATACATAAAGAAAATCTATTTATTATTTACCTGATTCTTATTGTTTATATATACTATTTCTTATTTGCATAAATAACAATACAATGGAAATGAAAGTCCCTCTACATTCAAAGTTGTGCAAGCTTTGAGCTTCTGACTCTTAAATTTCAGAAGTATGGTAAATTCCGAGTTAGGGTACATGGTCTCTGTGTTCCAAGCAGAACCACCTAGTCCGTGAATCTAGAGTCTTAAGAACAGTACACCTGTGCGTGACTGAGAAGCGATGAGAAGGAGAAGGACAAAGAGGGACAAACAGAGCAGAAGACATTACCGTGACCAGGAAGAGCCTTCACACCAACAGACCCACAGGTGCACGAGACCAGGAACAGAAGAGACGCAAGGAGCTGCACCCAGACACATGCAGGGTTTCCTTGCTTGGCCAGTCCATCCACATTAGGTGGTCTAGCTACCAGGGTACCCACTGATTAATCACACTAGTGTATCCTCCTCCCTTGGAGGGGCTGAAAATGCTATTGGCAAACACGTGTGTGGCCCGAAGAGAGTCCAGCATGCCAAAGTCTCTCTCACACCCTCTCATTTTTATTCAGTTTTAACCTATACCCAACAATAAAGCCAACTTTCAACCAGGGAAATGGTGTCTCGTTCAGGAGAAGAGCTCTTTCTGCAGCTTCCAAAGTCTAGCAGGGTGGGGAATTATTTTCACCTACTAAGTAGGTCAGAACCACCACCAAACATTAACTCTGGAACACATTTACTACTAGATTAAATTCTCTTGCAATTAGCTTCTCGTCGCAAACTGTGCCCAGCTACGCAGTCCAACGTGGTTCATAAGAAAGAGTCAGACAGCGAGCACCAGGTGTTGGTTCTTTCTATTATGGGGAGCAGAACACTGCCCCCAAACGAAGCTGAAGCAGAGAGAGGAATGTATTGTCTCACATAACTGACAAATCAAGATGTGGCACTGCTTCAGACACATGCTGTGTGGCATCAGATCTGGCTGACCTCCATCTTTCAGTCCTTCTACCTTTGTATGGGCTTAATTCCCAGGCAGGCTCCTTCCACATGAACAGAGAACTAATATTGTCTTGGTGTGTACAACCTTCCACCTATTCAGCCTGAAAGAGAGCTGACCTGAAGGCTCATTGTCACATGCCTATCCCCGAAACAAGAATCCTGTGACAGATTGGCCAGGACTTTGACTTTCTCCAGCCCCCCAGAGACAAAATCAAACACTCCCAAACCCTTGGACTGAGAGCTGGAGAAGGATGGCTTAATAAAACAAAATAGGAGTGCTTTTATATGCAAAGGAGCGGGGACAGATAACCAACAGGCCAAAATAACAGATATTCAGGCACACAAATGGCCATGATATTCCAAATGTAAGAATGGAACATCTTCCCAAATTTGAACATAATGAACACTGTTCTGTATTACCATTTTCTATTTAAATAATGGAATCCACTATTCCATTTTACCATACAGACATGAAAATGCCAAATAAAAGCTATATCTCCTTGGTAAATTAAAGTAGTAAAATAGTGAAGTCCAATATGCTTTATATCACAATTTTCTTTTGTGGCTTAGTTCAGATCCATAGATTTCATTCAGAAGCCAGGGCAAATCATAAACTTTTATCAGGCATTGTGGGGCTTGAAAAATATATCATCCCCTGAAATGAATGTAACTCTTTAAATATTTCCAAAATTTAACAAAACCATGCAAGTCTTTGATAGGTCAAGAGGCAAATAATAGTCCCTACTTGTTAATGACGTTTAGAAAACACAAATGGTTCCTAGATAGCTAGGCTCATTGCTACATTAAATAAACTTGGAATGTTGTTGCTAAGGAAAAAATAGGAGTGGCTATTTTGGGAAAGTCTCAGTCTCTACCTACTCTCCTATAGGATCAGGAGGAGAAACGAAAAACATGCCCAAGGTCCAAGGTATCCTCTGACTAACAAGAAATTTTACACAGTTTTTATATTGGTAGATTAAGTAAAGCAAGGCCATGAGGTCATAGCCTGTGGGTTAATTATCACAAGGTTAGTGAGAAAATTCAATTACCAATGACAAATATAGCCCATAAATGTAAGTGAACAAATACAATTTCCTCACATATATGTTTCATAAGCCTTGCTTACAACCATAGCTTGCAGTTCAAAAGGTTACATTTTAAGGGAAAGCAACGGAACCTTTGTAGTTAATGGTCAAATGTGAAAGGAGAGTTTCTACCCTTCTTGGTGAAAGATAGAAGAAGGCAAATCCATGATGATAAATTGCTGAATCCCCAAGGATGCAAACTGAATAAGGCCTTTGTGCTTCTTGGGCGATACTTTAACAAATTTGGAGTCAGTGGAGATTGTTTACTAGCCCACTTTTATTTCCTCAAGGACTTTTTCATTAACCGTTATAACATACATTTTAATTTTAACATGAAAAGGATTAGTTTCTTTAAAGCTATGATTCTTAATTCTCATTAGCAGACAGTGGTGCTGCTAGTTGCTTTTCTATAAACCTGGAGGAAGCCCCAGATTATCTTTATGCTGTTCCCCTTGATGTTTCCAAAACCCAAGATATTAGAGGCCAAGAGTTGCAACTGTCTTGGTCAGATGCTCTGCCCTCATCTTTCCTTTCTTCAGCACTTAATTCCCAGATACTGAATAACCTTGACCACTTGAGTATCAGCATAAAATTTTCTTTCCATCTTTGGTAGCAGTGCTTCTAGCATGACCTGACTTCACCATTCCCCTGGCCAGGGTCAAGAAACAGATTAAATGCAAAAAGTTAACAAGATTCTCAGTAAGATGAAGATGAGCAGATTCATCAGCAACTATTCTGATGCTGCCTCCCAAGGTTCAGAAATAATAATCCAAAACTAAACATCTTCCCACAAAAGAAATCTGTCAGCACTTATCCTGGCCCCCCTTGTGGTCAACAAAAGTGCATATAGTCAAAGCTATGGTTTTTCCAGTAGTCATGTACGCATGTGAGAGTTGGACCATAAAGAAGGTTGAGCACCGAAAAACTGATGCTTTCGAACTGTGGTGTTGGAGAAGATCTCGAGAGTCTCTTTGACAGCAAGGAGATCAAACCAGTCCATCCTAAAGGAAATTAACCCTGAATATTCATTGGAAGGACTGATGCTGAAGCAGAAGCTCCAGTACTTTGGCCACCTGATGCAAAGACCTGACTCATTAGAAAAGACTCTGATGCTGAGAAAGATTGAGGGCAGAAGGAAAAGGGAGTGACAGAGAATGAGATGGCTGGATGGCATCATCGATTCAATGGACATGGGTTTGAGCAAACTCTGGGAAGATAGAGAAGGACAGGAAAGCCTGGCATGTTGCAGTCCATGGGGTTGCAAAGAGTCGGACATAACTAAGGGACTGAACAACGACAACATTGTGGTCTGCAGTTATAGTTGAAGACAAACTTATTTTGTGATGTATCTTTCCTGATTCTAGCTAGAACTTTTCCATGTCCATATGGACCTCTAAGCTCTAGGAGATGGCTCTGTAGTTATGGCCTATTAAGAGTGCTGGCCCTGACCCTCAAAGAGGGGAATCTCAAAGCTTGGTGCAACTATTCTGTTTGAAGTAACCTGCCACCATCAACCCCCAGCAACATCATAGCCATGCATGGTGAAAATCACACACATTAGCCAAGTCTGTTTAATTCATTAGTGCATCAACTGTCTCCTGCAGAAACACTGTCTCTCTTCTCAGACCCTCATGACGCCACATGGAATGTTAATATCAAAGAGATGATCTGCATGCCTATGTATCAAAACAAACTACTGTCATTACCTAGTAGCACAGAACAAGGCAATAGAGGAGAAGAACATAGTCACATCTCTTTTGGCAGAATAATACAATTAAAATCACATTTATAACAATATACTTTTCTTTTAGAGTATTCATCACTGTCACGTGCTTACATTTATGTGTTTTATTGTTGACTATATGCCTGTCTCCCCACTAACTCTTTACTCTTTTAGAGCAAAACGAAACAACAACAAGAAAGTTCTGATTTGTTCATCACTGAATTGTGTGTGGGGGCTCAATCAAGTCCGACTCTTTGCAACCCCTCAGACTGTATATAGCCCATCAGGCTCCTCTGACATAATTTCCCAGGCAAGAATACTGGAGTGGGTTGCCATTTCATTCTCCAAGGGATCTTCCTGATCTAGCATCTCCTGTGTCTCCTGCACTGGCAGGAGGACTCTATACCACTAGTGCCAGCTGGGAAGCTCCAGCTTAATACCACACCAGGGCTTCCCAAGTAACTCAGTGGTAAAGAATCCGCCTGCCAGTGCAGGAGACACAGATTCAATCCCTTGGTCATAAAGATCCCTTGGAGGAAGAAATCAACCCACTCTGGTATTCTTGCCTGGACAATTCCACGGACAGAGTAGTCTGGTGGGTTACAGTCCCTGGGGTCACAAATAGTGAGACACAACTGAGCAACTGAGCACAATATCATGCCCAGCATACAAGAGGCACTTGAACTTAACAGTAACGTCTGAGCTTGTACTAGATTAACAATTCATTCTCATTTTTAGGTGAGGTATATTGGGTCTCGAAAACAAAAACAAAAAATAACCTTGCAAAGAGGGACTTCTCTACAAACATGAATCAAACTTGATTATTCACATGAATTTTCTAATGTGTGGTCAGACACTCAGTCATGTCTGATTCTTTGTGACCACATGGACAGTAGCCTGCCAGGCTCCTCTATCCATGGGATTCTTCAGGCAAGAATTCTGGAGTGGGGTGCCATTTCCTCCTCCATGGAATCTTCCCGATCCAGGGATTGATTCTACATTGGCAGGCGATTCTTTACCACTGGGGCCACTTCAGAAGTCCAAATTTTCTAATATCAAATACTAAACAGAAAATGTTTCCCCAAATTCCTGAAGAGAATGTAATATTTGAGTTTAGTAATTTTTAATATCATCTCTAAATAAAAGCCAACAGCATGATTTATATTTCCTTCAGTTAAATGATTCCACCAGAAGTCAAGGCACTGTGACTCACAAACTCAAGATATTCACTGCTTTGACTCAATTCAAGTTAAAAACAAATAAGCAAATATAACTTCAACCACAACCTGGAATATCTAAAGGAGATCTAGAGGATATAATAATTTCTTCCATATAGAGTTTCAGGAGGAGATGGATTTCAAAGTTATATTCTCTGCAAAGCACTGGATTATAAGCACCATGTTCTGTGGTATAAAAAACTACAGACTAGTGAAGGGCAGTGTTGACAATGATTTACAAATCCATAATGCCATCCTCAACAGATGGATATCTTACTTTTAGAAAGCAGGACTAAAAGTTTTCCTTTAGGGAGAAATGAATCTTTCCTGAATATATATTACAATTTGCTACAGTAAAAGATGGAAAAGGCAATGGCACTCCACTCCATGAACAGAGAAAATCCCATGAACAGAGGAGCCTGGTAGGCTGCAGTCCATGGGGTCGCTGAGGGTCGGACACAACTGAGTGACTTCACTCACTTTTCACTTTCATGCATTGGAGAAGGAAATGGCAACCCACTCCAGTGTTCTTGCCTGGAGAATCCCAGGGATGGCGGAGCCTGGTGGGCTGCCATCTACAGAGTCACACAGAGTCGGACACGACTGAAGCGACTTAGCAGCATAGTAAAAGATCAACCTATTAATCAAACCCCCAAAAGCTCTACACCACAGGTAAGAGCCTCCATCCGTGCCATTCAAATGTGCCCATGGACGGATGGTGGTCTGGATATTTCTACCAGTCCACAGTGATATGAATTCAGAAATTAGTAATGAACATGACAAGACATATAACAATTTGATATTGGCATGCCACCCAAGCACACAATCAGTGCATTATACAAACATATTAGAATGTGACTGCATAAAAATTAAATATAGAATAAGAACTACAACAACAAAATAGTTCTTTATCACAGATGATTTAAGCTTTGACCTAAATGGTTTCACTTGTAAAGTTTTCAACAAAAGTTTTAATAGTTGCTTAAAATAACCAATAGAAAATTCTCATTAATGAAATTATATAAAACTTTGTTTGAATAGGGGCATCTGCTAGGATTAATTATTTGCACAATGTGTCTAAAAGTAACCAAATGAAACGATTTATTTTAGTGAATGTTATCAAATAAAGTGATGTTAATGCCAGATTGATTCTTTGTAAGGCATATATTCTGATAGTAGAATTGTCCATTCAAGCCAAATAAAACAATGCATTATCATAATATGATCAACAGAATTTACTTGCACTTGGAAAAAATAAAGTTTATTCTTTTTACTATGCAACTCTTCTTACACACAAACTGCCTTCAAAAAAGGATGAGGAATGTTTTGAGAGAGAGAGGTGAGTATTTGGGAAGAGATGCCTAAGCATGATTTTTTGGAATGAAATTTTAAAGCTGCATGATGTCTTTAATTTTCATAAAATATGTATCTTCCAGTAATGACTTACAGAGTAAGAGGGAAAAGGATAGTAGTATTTGGAAATACAAGACAGCATTGCTCTTGCTTCGATGTTGACAGACACCAAAACAAACAACAGAAGGCAGAAATTCTGAAAGTGGAGCCAGTTACACCAACTTTACATACAGGAGGATGTTTGTCAGTGTCTTCTCAAAAATACACAAAAATTTAACTCAGAAGTTTAATCAGCCTTAAATTACCATTTAACACGAGATGAAGTCAGGCAACTCAAAACCGTGATTTAATTTGTCCCTAGAGCATTTGTACCGACCTAATTCTCCCAGTGGTTCTGGCTTATGGTAGTATAAGCAACACTGAACAAGGGTTCATACTGAGTTCTTAGGTGATAACCCACAAAAAGTTCCCTTCCACACAGAGTCCAATTCTGAACTAAAGAAGAGTCACATTATGTATTATGTTCCTGTCATAAATTCTCCAGAGAGTGACAGAAGGAGGGTTAATATCCAAAGAAGCTCCTTGCTCTTCATGTGACAGTGTGATTAAAGTCCTCAGACTTGACATTGGTCAGAGGAAGCTCACAAAATTTAGATGCAATGCTTGGACATTTTAATACAGGTAAGATACAGACGCATTTGTATAAACATGGGATAAACCGTGCTGTTTCTCAGAGCAAAAGGGACTTATAAGAAGCTTAAATTACACTGTTCTTGGAATAGTAGTTTTTAAAATCTCTAGGACACAGATAACTGAAGATCTAAGTCCTTGAGTCATTTAAGTAATTACAGTGTTTGGGCAATTGTACTATATGAAGCAGTAGAAGTATTCCAACCAAAGATGGATAGAAGACAATTCTGATAATTTTCCTGCCATTATTGAGATGGAAAATTAACTATCAAGTTAAATGTAGTTCAACACTGGTTTGAAAGGACAAACCCAGTATCTCTACCTGAACTTACGGTATTTGAAATATTGGAATATTGGAAGCTATATGCAAAAGGGTTAAATAGGCTGAGATCTTTAGGAACCCTTTCCATGAGTCTGTCTCACTTGCCTCACTGATTTTCACCTTGCTGCTTCTTTTTCCCTCACATAGCACTTGTCAAACCAAGAACTTTAAATCTAAAACCTACATTTTTCCAAACATGAAACAGACCAGATTTATTAATTCTCTGCTGATAAGAGAAGAGGAATCATCACTTGCAAAACAGTGAAGGCATTTTGAAGTATTCTTAAAAATAGAATAAAAGAGAATAAAAACTTTCCTTACTTTTTCTTGCTCTTTTCAGAATTGTCATCTCACTAGTCAACATATGGATACACGTAGACACAAGAATACCTACAACCACATCAGATAAACCAAGATACTTTGTCTAAGGCTGAAAAAGCAAATGATGAATTCACTGTAAAGTAACCAGTAACACTGCCTTGGGGGTTAAAATATACATGAAGTTTTTCTAAATATAAAAGTGACTTGCTTTCCAAATCTGCCCCACAGGCTATCTACTCGAGTATTCTTGCCTGGAGATTTCCACGGACAGAGGAGCCTGGTGGGCTACAGTCCATGGGGTCACAGAGTTGGACACGACTAAGAACTTACACTTTGACTTTACTTTCTACACTTTGACTTGACTTCGCTTTCTACACTTGACTGAACTTTTCCATTTATTTCATTTAGTGAAGTAAAATTTTATATGTAAATATAATACAGTGAGAAATACGTTTTCCATTAAAATGACTCAGCTCTTTGTAAAGAAACGTACCATCTTAAAAGATTTCCCTAGAGCAGATTTTCTGCAGGTACCTATAAAAGTCTTGGAAGAAAAGCTATGACCAACCTAGACAGCATATTACAAAGCAGAGACATTACTTTGCCATCAAAGGTCCATCTAGTCAAAGCTATGGTTTTTCCAGTAGTCATGTATGGATGTGAGAGTTGGACTATAAAGAAAGCTGAGTGCCAAAGAATTGATGCTTTGAACTGTGGTGTTGGAGAAGAGTCCCTTGAACTTCAAGGAGATCCAACCAGTCCATCCTAAAGATCAGTCCTGAATATTCATTGGAAGGACTGATGCTGAAGCTCCAATACTTTGGCCACCTGATGCAAAGAAATGACTCATTGGAAAAGACCTTGGTGCTGGTAAAGATTGAAGGTGGGAGGAGAAGGGGAAGACAGAGGATGAGATGGTTGGATGTCATCACCGACTCAATGGACATGAGTTTGAGTAAACTCCAAGAGTTGGTGATGGACATGGAAGCCTGGCGTGCTGCAGTCCATGGGGTCAAAAAGAGTCAGACACAACTAAGTGACTGAACAGAACTGAACAAAAGTCTTCACAAATAATCATTTCTGGTATATACTAACATATAATGTACTATAAGGACTTTGCAGGTAGCCTAGTTATAAAGAATCTTCCTGGAAATGCAGGAGACACAAGAGACATGATTTTAATCCCTGGGTCAGGAAGATCCCCTGGAAAAGGAAATGGCAACACAGTCCAGTAATCCTGCCTGGAAAATCCCATGGACAGAGGAGCCTGGTGGGCTACAGTCCATGGGGTCACAAAGAGCTGGACGCGACTGAGTACACACACAGAATGTAATATAATACCATAACATATAATAATGTATATTATATATGGTATATAGTCAAGTCAAAGAGTTATTACAATTTAATTCAAAATCTGAGCAGGCATCTTCTGCTTTGGTGGAAGTGTCAAATGCACATGATAAATCATATGGAAAAGTAAAGGCAGGTAGAAGGCAACTTTTAGTGGGGAATATGGGTCAAAGGAGCTTCCCTGGTGGCTCAGATGGTAAAAAATCCACCTGCAGTGCTGAGACCTAGGTTCCATCCCTGGGTTGGGAAGATCCCCTGGAGGAGGACATGGCAACCTACTCCAGTATTCTTGCCTGGAGACTCCCTATGAACAGAGGAGCCTGGCAGGCTACAGTCCATGGGCTCGCAGAGTCAGACATGACTGACCACATATAGCACATATGGGTCAGAGAGTTTAATAGCTTTATCTCTGCCTCCGCAGTACCAATTCCCCCTTTACAGTTGGCAAGTATAAGGGCTTAAAACATGGCACCTGAGGAAAGTTATTTTATAAAATTGCAGGTTGCCTCTAAACCTATAGTATTAATATCCAACAGAAAACCTCAAAAAACCTACACCTGAAGATTATGCATTAGTTTTCCTGCCAAGCCACAGTTCTGGAAACAAACCTTGGAATTTGGAAGGCAATCTTCATAGAATCTGCCAAACATGAAAAAACACATAAATCTGTTGGCACCAACTGGAAAGATGGAGCTCACTCAAACCAAGGACTTAAGGAATGTATGTGGGTTTCTGATGAGAGAGAGAATGAACTGTCTGTCTGGAATAGGTCATGTGCCCAGGTCCCATGCCAGCTGGAAAGGAAGCCCAACAAGTACTACTTCAAAATATTTCTGAGAAGAATGGGACAGGATGCTGATAAGGGAAAGCCTGAGGGTTCAATTACCCACCATTGTATATCATTCTATTAAGTGGTGGTGATCAGTTTGGCTTTCAAAAGAGAAAAACTGTCAACGTCTAGAGAAAGTGAAGTCAAAGTGTAAGTCGCTTAGTCATGTCCAACTCTTTGCAACCCCATGGACTGTAGCCCACCAGGCTCCACTGTCCATAGAATTCTCCAGGCAAGAACACTGGAGTGGGTAGCCATTCCCTTCTCTAGGGAATCTCCCCAATCCACAGATCCAACCCGGGTCTCCTGCATTGGCAGCCACATTCTTTACCATCTCAGCTACCTGGGAAGCTTGTGAGTTTTAATTTACGCTCTTTTTATTTTTTCTAAACCTAATACTCTGCTTCACATTGTGCTGTTTCTACAGCATGCCCTGTTGAACTGTGGTTAAACTGAACTGAACACATGCTAATCTCTGAGAAAAAGACGAGGTTTTCGTCATTCTAAACATCCATCATGCTGAAGACTCTTAAATCTAGTAGATCACTTTACATAATGGGAGTTTTAAATCAAAATTCTATTTTGGGGACTGTCATTAATATTTTCTACAGGCCCACTTCTACAAAGACATTTTTTAGTTTATACTGGAGCCGAGTCAGTTTATGAAGCTTATGTTGGAGTGGAGTCAAATTCTCCCACACTCTTCCTGCATTTCTTTGTATAATGACCCCCATTCCCCAAACTCAATCTCTGTTGTTAATTTCCTGAGGATTGTATAGAATGCCGCCTAAATGAGAAACATCAGTTTTAAGGATGTAGGCAATGCCTTAATTGATCAGATAAACATGGTCCATTTAGTTTTGCTTTAACTCAGACTTCAAAGTACCAAGCTGTATGTTTGCTCCATTTTGGCAGAAGCAAAAAGCCTGAAACTCTTCAGGAGGTAAGGAAGCAGTGGAAATTAGGCATCTGCCCAACATCTAGGATGAAGAATAAACACTTAGAATCCCTTTTAATTTCTCCTTTGAACTGAAGAGAGAAGGACTCATGAGAACATTTGAAGACAGGAAAAGTACAGTTTTCAAGACCATGAACTTGAACCCATTTGACAGCAGAGGATGTGCTCTCGGGGCCACGGAATACTGGTCTTTCTTCACTGAAGCCCCATCATCCCAATCAAGATATAACATAGGCTCTAAAATCTGCACTCTTCCACCTATGTGCACTTGCCTGTTGTTGTTTAGTCACTCCTAGGCAAGAATTCAGGCCTAAGCTTGGAGAATTCCATGGACTGAACAGTCCATGGAGTCACAAAGAGTCGGACACGACTGAGCGACTTTCACTTTCACTTTCTCAGGCAAGAATACTGGAGTGGGTTGCCCTTTCCTTCCCAGGGGATCTTCCTGACCCAGGGATTGAACCTGAGTCTCCTGAACTGCAGGCAGATTCTTTACTGCTCAGTCACGGGGAAGCCTGGACTTGCCTGGGGAGAATTTACATATGCCTTTTTGAACTTCTAATAGAGTCTCTCTTCTGAGTAACCATTTAAAAGAAGATTAAATTTAATTAGGCTGTATCTTTTTCCTGTGACATGCTGCCTTCAAAGCCCACTTTATTACATCCGTCTACCCCAGCAGAGTACTAATGCTGGCTGACACAGGGCACCTTCAAGATGCAGGAGGAAGGACAGAGATATTTGCACACTCACTTTATCCTCTGGGAGTATATTGGAAAGGGCTGACATGCGACACCTATGCCAGTCCAGCAACATGCCTGAGTAATTATTACTCAGGGACCAATTGACAGGCTGAAGGAGTCACCTGACACCCCCACCCCCGACCTCAGCCACCTGCCCTAGGTAGGAGCTCAGAGCCACCTTGAGTTCTATCATCCATTTACACCCTATCTATTTCTTTTCTAACACTCTATCATTCTCTGAATTTATTAATAACAACTGCACCTCAATAGTAGTTGGTATGAACTCACTTAAGGAGAAGCATCTGTTTTATCCTGAAACCTAGGCATGATCTAATTTATGAACTTTTCAGTCTCATTCACTCTTGAGACAGTGTTCACACATATACTGTGAATAGTATTCATTCAAACAGAAGCAGTGTCGATGGCTTTAAAAGGATTCATGGGAAGCAAGTAACTCATCTGCTATTCAATAATTAGTAAACCACTTGGAAATCATTCCATGTAAGATTCAGAATTTTAATTTTTAATAGGGTAAACTATTAAGAAAAGAGAAAGAAATATGATAAAAAGAACTAAGCATGAAAAAAGATGAAAGTCAGTATCTTCAAGCTGGTATTAAGGATCCATTCCTCTTAAAGGGGAAAAGCAATGCAGCTGCTTTAGAAGCCTTCAATTCTATCAACATTGTTGAGGAGCATAGACGAATATGGTTTTCTCGCTTCATAATCATGTTTTGCTTTAACCAGGATGCTACGGCATTTTACCAACCTTTCCCTACCCAGCCACATCTTTTACAAAGATGAAGAAAGAAAACCAACAATTTTTAAAGCAATTCCTTCTTCATTTTGGTGTGTTTTTCAGCCATGCTGGAGCATCTCTGTGGCCTTGGCTGTGGGCTTGCTGTTCAGTTCTCTGGCCTCTAAGGCTCCCCCACTGCTTGGACAGGGGGAGGCAGAAGGTTTGTTTGTGATTTCTCAGTTTTTGCTCTTTCACGGGCATGACAGTGCACAGCAGTCTAGCCTATCCTTTCATTTTTCACTGGTGTAGAGGTGCATAGTCACTTAGCAAAAAAATCCACTGTCGGCTAAAGGCAGCAAAGAGGGGAAAAAAAGGAGTTGGCCAGCCTGGCCTTTCTCTGGGGCCTGAAACTGCCTGAAGTTAATTGCTTGCATAAGAAGAAGAACTGGTGGTGCTGTAATTGAATTTTTATGGAAATAAACAGGTGGCAGATTTACTATAGCTGTGGGGATAGTAGGGGGCGAAATGCTGTAGCCACATTAACCTGTTTAATTTAATAGCTTCAGTACTCATAGGAAAAAAAAAAAGGCAATGTTGCTTCTGGTGTCAGTTGGATGCCAAATGTAAATAACTACGATTACCCTAGCAAGCCCATGTGGTTGAGCCAGAAAAGGGCACTGTGCCAGCTTCCACTCGGTTTGCATGTTTATTAATTAAGCTCCTGGAAGTTTCAAAATAAGAGTTTTAACTCACCAAGAACCCTGGAAAAAGAGGGAAAGGGAAGAATTTGACAAAGAAAAAACATACTGACCGGCAGGTGGACAGACAGACAAAAGCAGTGCTTACATTAAAGGCACAATGGTCTTTGACCAGGAGGTTTTACCAAGAGTCTCCACTACCTGGTACATGAAGGATAAGCTAAAGGCTAACTTTGCACTATGCTTCCCCCCAGTGGTCAAGTTTTGGAAATGCATTTTTCTAGTCAGGAAAGAAAAGCTGGGGACCATCTGGGCAACATACACAAAGAATACCATTAGCTTCTTAATGTATGGAACCCGATGCTCACTTTTAAGCGGAATAATAAAAAGGGAGGTTTGCATTTAAATTGTTGCCAATTTGCAAATATAAAATGTATATATTTGAAACACATTCTAAAGAAAACATATTAAGGGTTATAAGAGACAGATCATATACTATCTAGGAGGCACACCCCTAGCATTGTGAACAGAAAGGTAAAAAAACAGGGGCTTTCTCTGCCAGATTTCTCAAGCTTGGGAAATGTCCTAGATCAGCAGTTTAAATATAAAGCAGGGCTTTCTGAGTACTGTAAGAGACACACAAGAAATGGGGATAAGAGTAAAAGAGTTATCAGAAAGTCACTAGATAAATGAGAAATGCTTTATACTTTATTTGAGTCAATAAATCAAATACTTAGTCACCAACATTATCAGAACCAGAGGATCTGAGGGTGAAATTTTATAGTTAGTTTTACTATTTTAGGGTAAGCTTGCAGAAATGACAGGGCCTCTTTAGGTGCTCTCCTTTTCCATCAGTTTTATTTCTTAAGCCCATAAACCTTTAATGAATCATTGCTAGGTACAGTGACTGTGCTCACTGCATTCCAGGGGGGACCAGCACCTTATCTTCTGAAGTCCTTCAGGGCACATGCTTGGGCTTTTCTCTTATTACTCCACACTTCTCCACATCTCTGGCCTCACTCCCCATCTACAGACCAGTGACCCCATATTTATGATTTATTTCAACACCAAACTTGTTCTCCTTCAACCTTGTGTCTAATTTTTCACTCAACATCTTTACATAAATCTGTCAGACCCCTCAATCTCTACAGGTCCAAGAATAAACCTATCATCGCCCCCATTTTATTATCATTCAGTGACATATGGATAGACATATTTTCCAGTGAGTCCAGATTATAGTGAAACAAATGAGCCAAAAATGAGACCCACTCCAGTCAGCTCAGATTAGACAGATAGGTAGATACGGGCTTCCCTGGTGGCTCAGTGGTAAAGAGTCCACCTGCAACGCAGGAGACTCGGGTTTCATCTGTGGGTCAGGAAGACCCCCTGGTGGAGGGCATGGCAACCCACTCCAGGATTCTAGCCTGGAAAATCCCATGGAAAGGGAAGCCTGGGAGGCTACAGTCCATGGGGTTGCAAAGAGTTGGACATGACTGAAGCAACTGAGCATGCACAGATATATAGAGATAGAGAAATATTTTCTGCTATACCAGCTAGAAATATGAAAGTATTGTTTTATGTTTCCTACTGCTGGGTACCCAATATTCAATCCGTCATCAACAGCCCATTACCAATCCTCTTAATAGCACTTCCTAGAATACCTCATAAATTCACCACACGATTTCTACATCCATACCACAAACGCTCACTTGAATTGCTGCAACAGCTCAGTGATATCCTACCACTCTCTGTTCAGACCCCTACTGCAGTCAATGAAGTCTTTTAAATATCTGATCATGGCATTGTACCTACTTATAACCATGCACTTGACTTCATGGATAGTCAAGTAAGAGCAAATCCGGCAAGTTTCGTCCCCTGTCGACTACTTCAGCATCCTCTCTTGTCACTTCGC
Organism: Bos indicus; assembly: GCF_029378745.1. Taxonomy (NCBI): domain Eukaryota; kingdom Metazoa; phylum Chordata; class Mammalia; order Artiodactyla; family Bovidae; genus Bos; species Bos indicus. Next base: position 19,707,814 of record NC_091776.1, on the reverse strand, counting down.
CCTTCACACTCATCACTCCAGCCACACTGTCCTTCATCAGTTCCCCAAGCACACACTTCTCTCCTGCTGTCCGTGGTGTCAGCTCCCCCTGCCCTGATTTTGCAAAGCTATTAACAACACCTGCCTCTGCTCCCGAGGACATCTAAGTGTAACTAACTAAAGAAGGACTTCCCTCACCTTTCCTGCTCCCTCCTCCAAAGTCCGTCTGAACACACATACACACAAATGCCAGGGCTCCCTTATAAAACAAGCACTTAGAATTATCTTGAGCAAAAACTGCTTAATTATCTTGAGCCCCAAAATATCTGTGCCACAAAAGAAAGACTCATGAGGATTTGCTCATCAATGTACCCCTGACATCTGGCACAGAGCATGAGTCTTGGTTGGTACTGAAAAAATGTGTGTTAAGTGGATAATTGGGTATAATTTATAATCCCTCAATGTATCTCCACGTCTTCTAAGCCCATACTTCTTCCAGACAGACCTAAATAGAGACATGTAAAAAATCATCGACTCTCCATCTTTCATGATGATGTCTTTCATTTTCATGATTCAACTCTGGATGCAATATCACTTTGGATTTTAGTTCTCTGGTAGCTAGGAGCAACTCCAGAAGAGTGGCATTTCCAATTGCAGTAGCCATAGACATGGTACAGGGACCCAGTGGAGGTTCCTGCCAGAGACCTATTCCAGTCAGGTAGTCAGAAAAATAACCAGAAGACCAGACCACCTAGAGTCACACTCCAATCAAAACTCAATTCATAATCTGAAGTGCAATTTGCTGTTCTCATCAGTAGATCACAGCGGTTTTCTCAGTCTCCAGGAATTAGGTAACTCAGCATCAGTGTTTAACAATATCTCATAGCCGTTTTTTCCCCTTTCCCAGGGCATGCTTGGGATATAGATGTTCACTGTATGGAATTTTACAGCTCCTTTCTATTCTATTCACATGTAGATAATACCTAGCATGAAATGCCTGTGTAGCCAGTTTCTAGAAAGTGCTTGTATCCGCATGACCTGAAATGTAAGCAGTCTATTTTTGTCACAAAATCGAAACAATAACATTTGGTACCTGAAAATGTTTATGTGAATGCTGACCCCTGAAAGCACATTACCCTCAGAATGTAATACCGCTATTCTTAATATTTGCTAGATCACTGGTATAAAAGAGCCATAGTTCTTTGGAATTCATTTTCCAAAATGACAGCATCTCCCAGCCATTCAGAATAAATCCACAACAAAGAATAGGCAACCAAATTAAGGGCTCTATAGGAAATAGCCACAGACCCTTTGGTGAAGGCGAGGAAGGCCAGGAGTGATATTATTGCAGTCTATCATCAAGGAATTATGATTATGGAGACAAATCTAAGAATTGGGTGAAAAAGGGAAACTCCCTGTAATGATAGTCCATGTCAGACCTGTACTTCCCAGTTGTAGAATGTTTTCCATAACGCAAATCAAGAAAGACTAAGGTACTGTCTCCCATTTCAATCCAGGGACCCAGTGATCCACCAACCATGACCGAAACTTCCTGTAATTCACAACATTCTGACCGATGAGCTTGCCCTGCTGCCCATTATGGTAAGCCAAAACAATTTCACCTTTGAATGCTGTCATATGACTTCAGATGCCCTACAAGAGTCTCCTCCTCATCTCTATCAAGGAAACAATTTCAACTGAAGTATCAGCCACCAGCATCCTCTGCCTAGAAAGAGCCACAGCACAAACTCTTTTCAAAACTCCCCTCACCAACACATTTCTTAAGACCTTTTTCAGAACCTCTTGGGGGACAAATTAGAGTGAATGTAATTTGTATATGATTATTTTACCCCAGAGTCACTTGCCACCCTTCTCTGTGTTATTCAAGGGATTTTCAGAATCTCAGCTTCACCAACCTAGCCCTCCCCTGAATCCAGATTATAGTCAAGCAAATGCTCCAAAGAACAAACACACGCCTGCCAGCACAGACTGACACAATCATTTCTTTGAAAAACTATGCTTTATCTGTTCAATGTTAATCATTCATATTAGACACCATTTTTCTTACATATATCCCCAAGTTTGGTCAACAACTTTGTCAAAAAAACATAAAAGGATAAAACGTCTTCAGTCAGGTTTTACAATGCAACCAACTCCCCTGGGACATGTTGATTTGAAATTTGGGAATGACAGTAGGTCTGTAAGTTGGAACTCCCTTGCAAAGTCAGCCCCAGAGAAAAACCAATACAGTCTCCAAGCAAGAAGAGACGGCCCTATCAAACAAGCCGGAAGTACTTCTGAAATCTCAAGAACAGTGATGTGCTGGTAAATGTTGAACAACCCACTCCAGCAAGAGGGGGAGAGGTGCTCCCAAACTGTAGCACCACGGCTGGCATTTGATGTCCATGTGGCCACAGAGAACAGAGCTGGGAAAAAGTAAATGCAACTGTCCCACATAATCCCATGGACAGAGGAGCCTGATGGGCTACAGTCTGTGGGGTTACAAGAGTCAGACACGACTGAGCATGTAAACCACCAGCAGCAGCCATAAAGAGCCAGCTCCAAGAGACCACTGAAGCACAGGGAAAAGGCTAGGGGTCCAGGGCATTGTGCCTCTTTAGAATCAGACCACATGGTCCCATTCTGACCAGTGCTTTCACTCCCACATAAAAAGACCAGCAGGATGTTAAGGTAATTGGTATTATGATTCAGCAACCATATCAAACCCGAGTTTCATTTTCAAGTGCATGGAAGTTGAAAGAAGCTGAGAGAATGGAGAGACTCTTTGAGCATTGTTAGAATTCCTGAGATACAGCCTTTGCCCCAATCAAGAACTTAAGAGGAACAATTTATCATTTACCTTTTCCAGCTAGTTAGTGTTCTCAAAACATTCCTGGTATCCCTATAATCTTTTATTTTAGCTAGTTAGTGACAGCAGCAATATGGTTTCCCCAAAGCCTTTCCTTGAACAGACATTTCATTCCAAGGGAGTCTTTCATTCCAGAGGACAGAGGCTGTGTTTAATTAGCTCTTCACCACTGCATGCGATGAGCTGCCAGGGTTCTGTCCCCAAAGACAAATGGGATTCATCATTTTCAGCCCCGTTTGCTAATAAGTCCCACACCCTCACTCTTCACTCCACTCCCCCAAAGGCTCCATTCCATTAAACCCATTCCTAAGTACCATTATCTGTATCAGTGAGGTCTTTTAAGTCAAAGGGACATAAACCAAATATGTTTCAGTGAAGGAACAAAAGACATTTACAGAAAAGATATTAGTTAGCTCAAAGAATGATGTGAAACTTGAAAAACCAGGATCAGAAAGTAGAAAGAACCCAAAAGAGATGAGTCAACCAGAAAACACTGCAAAGAAAAAGCCGAGTTTGAGATACAACAGACTTGATGGCCAGCACCATCACCTCTGTCCCAGGCTCTGTGGCTGCTGCCGCCGCCTCTGTTTATAATTTCTCCTCCATCCCCAGGCAGAACCATCCAACTCCCAAGCCAAGACTGCATGCCTGTCTCTAGCTGTATCTCTTCAACCTTAAACATGATCCCTGCCTTTTACCAAATGTGGAAATTCGAGAATTCGCCCCTGAGAGAGAGAGAGTGCTCAGATGCTGAATGGTCCAAAACCATGACAACTGTATTCAATACATAGAAATTGTGCACTTTCATAGAACAGTTTCAAAGAACGGAGAGCAGAAAATGAGATTACAATACAGAGCAGCGAATGAAGAGGAAAGACGACAGAAGCTGAGGCTACTCTTACAAGAAACTCTGTAAGAATAAAAGCAACAATAGCTTGAAAGGAAGAAATGTTTTCTTTTCCTTTATAAAAGCTAAATGCAAGTCAATCCAAGGGATGTCTTTAAGAGGAAAAGGCTGAGCATTTTAGTAATTAAGGGAATAAGAATGAGTGAAATCGGGCAAAATTAATAACACATGTGTTTGGATTAACTTCCTAAAGGATTAGGATAATTCTTTCACTAAAACTGGGGGACATGAAAAAATAAATTCCGGGACACTGTCAGTCAGAGGAGCAAGTTGCAGTTGCTTACTAAATGATTTCTCTCAGCCAGCCCTGACCTGTTTACTTAAACAGGAGGTATGAGCAGTGATCAGGGCTGAAGGGGTGAGGCAGCATTAGAAGTGGGGAGGGGGTCACTGGAAACCATTTAGAAAAGCTACTATGAAAAGGAATCATAAACTAGGCTTGAATAAATTACCTACTCATGGACTTGAGGACCACTTCCCATCTGACTGGCTACAAAGCTGTTACCAAACAGTCACTGAAGTTGGGCTGACAGAATTTTCCATTAGGGGAAAAATGTATATACTAAATCCAGCTTCCCCAGCCATGGTAACAGCCTTCAGCATGATTATACAAACAACAGATGCAGGAGAAGATGTTAGCTGCACACCCACACACATAAAAGGCACAAATACCTTTCTGCAGTCATGTTAAGTTGAAATAAAATATTGCAAAGGATGAAATGATTGTGACAGATGGCAAATAAGCACCAAATTTCAGTGTTTGGGGCAGCTTTCTCTTTGGTTTTGCGCTGTCTTTGATGGCTACTTAAAGGAACTAGAATTCAACCACCCATTGAGAGAACATAAGAGCACAGATCAGACCTTAGATTCACCTTGGTCTTCTGAGGTTTGTCCCTGTTCCACAGTCTTCCAGATGCATTCTGTAATGACACTCTATCAAGCCACGGAGATGGACTGCCAAAGCCCAATCTGCTACAGGAATCTTCCTAGCAGAAAAGGATGTTTCATCAGAGGCAGTCATTCATCCTAGCCCACACCTCGCCTGCTTCTGATCTTCCACTGTTAAAAACATAACACACTGGAGGAAGATTGTGCTATATTTCATGAGTGCTCCGTGCTGCCACCGAGGGACAGTTCCATCTGTTATTTGCTCTCAGCGTTGCTTACTGATAAAACAGGAAGGACAGCTTGCTGATGGGCTCTTTGAAGCAAATGGCTCCTCTCTTTCCTGCAATTAATGTTTATCAATTATTTCTACAGTAGACAGTATGTATGGTACCATGATTTCAAAATTAGTTTCAATAAATTAAGGGCCTGCATTGATTACAAGTGGAGCTCAGTTACAACGCACCTCATGGAGCTTAGTGTTGAGGGCTACCTGCAGGAAATCAAACAATCATCAATGCTGTTTATCATCCCCTCCCAAGATTTTAAGATTGGATGTACACTTGTTGAAATTTCATTTCAGGCACAGTATACCAGAGGGTCTTAGTTTACAGAAAACAGGATTCTCAGTTCAGTTCAGTTCAGTCACTCAGTCGTGTCTGACTCTTTGCGACCCCATGAATCGCAGCATGCCAGGCCTCCGTGTCCATCACCAACTCCCGGAGTTCACTCAAACTCATGTCCATCGAGTCAGTGATGCCATCCAGCCATCTCATCCTCTGTCGTCCCCTTCTCCTCCTGCCCCCAATCCCTCCCAGCATCAGAGTCTTTTCCAATGAGTCAACTCTTCGCATGAGGTGGCCAAAGTATTGGAGTTTCAGCTTTAGCATCAGTCCTTCCAAAGAAATCCCAGGGCTAATCTCCTTTAGAATGGACTGGTTGGATCTCCTTGCAGTCCAAGGGACTCTCAAGAGTCTTCTCCAACACCACAGTTCAAAAGCATCAATTCTTTGGTGCTCAGCTTTCTTCACAGTCCAGCTCTCACATCCATACATTACCACTGGAAAAACCATAGCCTTGACTAGGTTCTAGGGCACCTCAAAATTTAAGAGACTATTTTAGTAAGTAGCCCTTTGGTGGCAGCAAAGGGAAATGGTTCATGAGACCAAAGCACAAATATAACTAAAGTGATTTATTTCTCCCCCAAATTACTCTGCCTTTCCAATCATATAGCATTCCTGTGGTAGAGAAATGAATATATATTTCCTGGCCTCTGCACTATGTTAAAAGAGATTTCCACAGACCTAGAATATGAATCACTTTTTCTAAACTGGAAAATATTCTTTCACCTCAACTTGTCATGCATCCTTTATTTCTTTGGCTTAATACCTGGGACAAAATCTGTCTAGATTTTCTTTCTAAACTAAATATTTTCTCATGTTCTATAATGATCCATCTTCTAAGAAATAATGACTATAAAACTGATATGAGGCTTGTCACTTTTACAGTTTTAGACTAGGAAATTTAACTTTCCAAGCAACACCTATTAGTTCAAAATCCAAAAAAGAAAATAAAATGAAATCACGATTTCTAAAGACTCCAGGTTAGAGACAGAAGCCTTTGAACAACGCAAGAGTCATTAAAAGACTCTGAAAAGCCCAGGGAGGCAACCATCTCTTCATCCTCGTGGGAGATCAGATGAGAAATAGAACTCCTGCAAGGAAGGAGGATCAATGGAGACAGGAACACCAAGACTGCCGGCTCCACAGAATAATGCAGCATACCACCCAAAAGCGCTCCTCCTCAGTACATGTTAATAATAGAAAATGGGAAGAAAGAATTACTGGCACACGAAGAAGGAAAAAGAGGTCTGAGGCACTCCCCGCCATTCACAGGATGCATGTAGGAGAAACAACATTACAAAAATGCAGGCCAGTGCTTCTTCACTCTCCATGACCATTTCATCTTGGTTCACAGCAGCTCGCAGAAGACGATCTGTGTCGTGTGTGCCCATGGAACTATGAGAGTAAATTTAAAAGCATAGCAGAGATTTGAAACCTAAAGCCTACTGCTGAAAACACAACTGATTGAATTATTAACTTTAGTGAAATTTGAATTACAGCATTCTTTGTCAACTCCATCATTTACTGGGAAAGAAAATAAAGCCCCTTTGAGATGGGGCCACATACATTCATAAAGATCAGAAAGAATAAAATGTCCACTGTGTTTTATTTTTGTCATTAAATCTGTTACCTTCATTGTTTTCTAACTTTCCAAGTACCCTGCCATTCTTAGTAGATTGAAGCAGTATTCAAAACAGCACCAGTAGCAGATACAAACTACTTTGTATAAAACATACAGAAAAGGTCCAACTGTATAGCACAGGAAACTATATTCACTATCCTGTAATATAAAATAGATAATAAGAACCTTCTGTACAGCACAAAACTATTCAATGTTCCATATTATCCTATATGGAATAACCAAAACAAAGAAACAGAGTGGATATATGTATATGTATAACTGATTCACTTTGCTGTAAACCTAAAACTAACAACATTGTAAATCATCTGTATTACAATAAAAATAAATAAAAACAAAAAATCCTGTAATAAGCCATAGAGGAAAAGAACACACACACACACATATATACATACATGCTGCTGCTGCTGCTAAGTAGCTCCAGTCATGTCCGACTCCATGCGACCCCATGGACAGCAGCCCACCAGGCTCCTCCATCCCTGGGATTCTCCAGACAAGAATACTGGAGTGGGTTGCCATCTCCTTCTCCAACGCATGCATGCATGCTAAGTTGCCTCAGTTGTGTCTGATTCTGTGCAACCCTATGGACAGCAGCCCACCAGGCTCCTCTATCCACAGGATTCTCCAGGCAAGAACACTGGAGTGGGCTGCCATTTCCTTCTCCATAAACATCTATAAATACACACACAACTGATTCACTTTGCTTACAATAGAAAGCAATACCACACTGTAAATCAACTACATTCCAGTTAAAAAGAAAACAGCACTGATGAAATGAACAAGTGATCAGAAAATACAGTTACAAAAAGACTAATTGAAAAATTATTTTTTAAACATCTCATGATGAGATTAAAAGAAATAGTTACCAGCAAGGTAACTGTATTGTTTAAAAGAGCAGGAACATCACTGGCCTTTGTGTGATGGTTAAGAGCAATTAAATGATTTTCCTATCGAATCTAGTTATCTCTTTAGGGGGAAATTTAGATAATCCAGGAGCCGCTGGAATGACTACACATTTGACAAACCTCTCTGGTGAGTTTATACTCCCCAAGACATCAGGGAGATAGAAACATTCACAGAGGTTAGAGGAATGAATAGATTCAAGTATTCTATTAAAAAAAAAAAAGGGAATAGCATGCATTGAACCCAGAGAATAGCCTACCATGTAAAAAATTTCAGCAAAAAATGGTAACTCTGTTTTCCATAATTATGAAGAACACACAATTTAAAAAAGAAAAAAAAAAAAGGATGTAATATGAGAGACTGGAGTTGAATCCATGGCAACATACATAGAACCAGAAAGATATCAACCTTCTTTTGAGTTTTAGAAACACATGTGTGAAATACTGTAGCACCATCCTTATTATACAGAGAAGGCAATGGCACCCCACTCCAGTACTCTTGCCTGGAAAATCCCATGGATGGAGGAGCCTGGAAGGCTGTAGTCCATGGGGTCGCAGGGAGTCGGACACGACTGATCGACTTCACTTTCACTTTTTGCCGGGGACCAGCCCCGGCTGATCCAGGGTATTCGAAGGAGAGACGGCGTAGGCGAAGATCAGGAAACAATTGCTTAATTAAACGTTAATTAAGGATATAAAGAGTAATAGAATGAGGATAGCTCATTGAGGAAATTCAGTGGAGAAAAGAGGCTGAAATAAGGATAGCTCAGTGAGGAAATTCAGTGTAGAAAAGAGGCTGAATAATTCAGCCAGAAGGTAAGAGAAAGAACGACATGGTGAGACCAAGTTTCAGTGAACAAGGCCCGCACTTTATTTTCCAAAGTAGTTTTTATACCTTAAGTTATGCATAGAGGATAATGGGGGAAGGGGTAGAGTCATGCAGTAAGCCAGGCTTTCTTCCTGCAAACTTATCATATGCAAAAGTTTAGGTGATTTGCATCATCTTCTGGCCTGGAGGCCTTTTTCTCTAAAGGTGATTATTCTAAAGTCAGGCGCCAGCCTCCAAAAAGCATTAGATAAATTTGCATTCCTACAGAGCAAAGGTGTGGTAGGCTATAACAAGAAAAAGAATTAACTCAAGGGTCCCAGGTTACAAACATTAAAGCTACTACTTACACCAATTATATTAATCAATACACTGCCAGGGACACAGCAGGTAAGGGATATGGAGACTTAGCAGCAAATATTGGCCCAACAAGTGAAAATCCCTTCACCAATACAATTTCTAATCAATCTTTTAACTGCTCAAAGGAATCTGTATTTAGACAGTTTAGAACATCTCATGCCTCTCACAGTTGGGAGGCTCTGAACAATCACGTGTGGCCGGAAAAACCTATTCAGGCAGGCTAGAGGATTTCCAAAGGAGTTTGTAGGTTGAAACACTGTCGCACCCAGGAATTATTAACTGGAGCTGTAAGCTAACTCTTTTTTCAGAGAGAGGTAGTGGGGGACAGCCCCCCATAAAGTCAGAGGTGTAGGTGAAAGCACAAAGCAGAAAGTAGGCAGACTCTGGTTTTGGGGGTAGATTGCTTGAGAATTTCCAGGGAGACTCCTGAGGCTTGATCCCGCCTTTGCGTATGTCAAGCCTCCTTCCTCATGACCTTTGCCATGGGCGGAGCTCGCTCCCCACATCTCCCCCTTTTTTATTTCTTAAAACAGCCAGATGCAGCTCAGTCGCGAGCTTCTGAATGTTCTGCCGAAGAATCCTGACAATACAAGGAAGAATGATTATGAGAAGCAAAATTAAAGCACCAGCAGCGATGTATCCAAGGATATTAGACAGAATGTTTTTTCCTGAAATGAAGTTAGAGAAAGTGTGAAAAAAGTCATTAGCTGCTCCAGCGGTGGTAAAATCCAGTTGAGAGTGTTCCAGGGTCTGTATTTGATTATGAGGTTTCCCTAAGTCCAGGCCAATGTCAGAGCTGTTCCAAACACCTGAGATATGATTTTTGATTTTTTCCCATTCATAATCTGTCTCGTTTACCTTTAAAGATGTCACGCATATCCACCGGTAATCAGTGTGGCAAGACAGAGCCATTTTCACTTTTAAAGCCTGTAACTCAGTCCCAATATGCATTATTGCCTCTTCTAAGGCGTCTACTCTCATCTCTAATTTCCTATCTATAGCTTCCTGTGTTGCTAGAGTTAAATAAACATTTTTAGACATGGTATCAACATATTGGGCAGTATGCACTTGTTGAGTCAATGATATTGCTGCCGCAGTAACAGAACTAATTGCTGCTATTAAAGCTGATATTCCTAAAATAAGTACCCACAAATCGTCATGATCACATTAAATCTTGTAGTTGTTGTAACACAGTAAGACCATAGCTATCATTTCCTTTTTGTTTCCCTCTTTCATTCTCCCTTCTTCCTTCTTACTACCTTCTCTTTCTTTCATTTCTTTTCCTTTACCCTCTTTCTCTCTAACTTTTTCTTTCCTCCTCCTTCTCTTTCTCTCTGTATCTCTTTTTCTAACTTCCTTTTTTCCTTTCTCTATCTTGCTGCGTTCCCTGATTCCTTCCTTCTCCGTTCCTCTCTCCTTTTCACTCTTTAGTTCTTTTTCTATCTTTAGATCTTTCTCTATTTTCTTTCCTTTTTTCTTTTTCACTTTTTTTTCTTTTTTCTTTTTATTTTTCTCTCTTTTTTTGCTTGGGTGAGGCCCCGCTGATGGGGTTTTTCTGCAAGGAGCAGGCTCTGTATATTGTGTATTCTTTAAAAGCTCCTTTGTTTAAAAGAAGTCTTTTTTATCTTTTTCAGCTTTAAGCAATGCTCTGGGAGACTTTGGATGTAAACTGGGGAATTTTTAGGCCCTGGGAGGTGCAAGCGGAGGTGGAGTAGTCGCCTTAAATCAGAAATTGTTGGATAAATTTTTAAAGGTTTGTGTAGAGGGGGAGGGGGCTCGCCAGGGCGCCCAGCCGCAGCGTCCTGTAAGCCCTCTCCTTCCTCGGGAGGTAGAGCACAGTCTCCCTCCTTTTCTTTGTCAATGGCAGAAAATATGATCTGCACAGAAGGTGGAGACCCACTACCATCCACCGCTATAGCCTCTCCCATAGGCTATCCCACAGCCTCATGATGAGGGTCCAGAACATTTTTAATCATATTTATAGGATAAGTGTTTAGTTGTTTTTTCACCTTCACCAAAGTATCTAAATTAACAGTAGCCTCTTTAACAGTTTCAAGATTACTGTATAAAGAGTTGCCATTCTTAGTTTCAGTGTTATCCATGTCAGAAAGTTAAATATAATAGAAGATAAAGCTTTTAGCTTTCAAAAGATCAGGCTTTTCTTTGGCCTTTTAACTTCAGAAACCATTTTTTCTCTCTAACTCTTTAACACTTTCAATACTTCCCACTCCTCTCGCCCTGTCTATCCTACAGGGGGGTCCGCGGCACCCTTGAGTGGGGTCCTAGCCGTCCCGAACACTGGAAGAACAATAGGGCTGATGACCCAGATTGTTCCGGGGGAGGAACAGTAGGCTGGTGACCCAAACTGTTCCAAGGGAGGAGCAGTAGGGCTGGTGACCCAAACTGCTCCGTGGGGGAACAAGAGGGCTGGTGACCCAGTTGTTCCGAGAACGGGGAGCAATAGGGCTGGTGACCCTGATTGCTTTGGGGAGCTTACCTTCGAAAATCCCTGTCTCGGGCACCACCCGAGTTTGCAGGAAGAAAGCCTGGCTTACTGCAACTTTTCACTTTCATGCATTGGAGAAGGAAATGGCAACCCACTCCAGTGTTCTTGCCTGGAGAATCCCAGGGACGGGGGAGTCTGGTGGGCTGCCGTCTATGGGGTCACACAGAGTTGGACACGACTGAAGTGACTTAACAGCAGCAGCAATCCTTATTATAGACCTACTCGTGATGATCAGCCCTAATATTATTCCCTCTGATACAGTTTAGAAAATAAGTTTCTGCAATTAGCAAATGGACTGAATCATAAGCAACTGTCTTTTGTTCCTGAATTGGCTGCTTTGATTACTCATAGATTCAACTAGTCAATATTAGGGGGAAAACGCTCGTTTTTTCTTTGAAAGAAATTAAGTGCCTATTTTTTGAGGACTTATTTTTTGTGTTATTTTTCAATGAAAGCTGACTGATGTTTAAGGGTGGCTACCTAGATAGCATATTAAAAAGCAGAGACATTACTTTGCCAACAAAGGTCCGTCTAGTCAAGGCTATGGTTTTTCCAGTGGTCATGTATGGATGTGAGAGTTGGACTGTGAAGAAAGCTGAGCGCCGAAGAATTGATGCTTTTGAACTGTGGTGTCGGAGCAGACTCCTGAGAGTCCCTTGGACTGCAAGAAGATCCAACCAGCCCATTCTAAAGGTGATCACTCCTGGGTGTTCATTGGAAGGAATGATGCTAAAGCTGAAACTCCAATACTTTGGCCACCTCATGTGAAGAGTTGACTCTTTGGAAAAGATTCTGATGCTGGAAGGGATTGGGGGCAGGAAGAGAAGGGGACGATGGAGGATGAGATGGCTGGATGGCATCACTGACTCGATGGACGTGCGTCTGAGTGAACTCCGGGAGTTGGTGATGGACAGGGAGGCCTGGCGTGCTGCGGTTCATGGGGTCGCAGAGAGTCGGACACGACTGAGCGACTGAACTGATCTGAACTGAGGACCACATGATCACTGGCTACTAGTAACAGGTGGTTTTCTTTTGACACAGAACTTAAAAGTTTTTAATTATTATTTTGAAATTTTCAGTTGCCTAATGAACACAGGGAAAATGGGCAGCACAGGGCTAGTATTCTGGAAAAAGACTAGAAGTTCTTAAACAAAACAACACAATAGGTGACTACAGGGAGACAGCATTATTTAAGTGTTAAAACTACCTATCATTCAAATGAATGTTTTTATTCAAAGTAACCTCCACTAGAAGCTGTTATTTCAGTGACAACTTTGTTCTAAGTATTTTGAAAATGTCAGTCTTGGAATTAATTTTGTACACAATACCAGCTGTGCAAGAAATCAGGCACTATAGCTTTGCATGTCCTATGTTCTTGGTTCTTTAGTCACTCAGTCGTGTCTGACTCTTGTGATCCCATGGACCGTGACCTGCCAAGCTCCTCTGTCCACAGGATTTCCCAGGCAAGAATACTGGAGTGTGTCACCATTTTCTCCTCCTGGGGATCTTCCTGACCCAGGGACCAAACTCACATCTCCCATCTCCTGCATTGCTTGTGAATTCTTTACCACTGAGCCACCAGGGAAGGCTTGCACATTCTATGTAACAGCTCAAATTCCGTGGCCTCCCCCCAAAATAGCAAAATAAATGTTATTTACTTAGAATATTTGCTGCCTCCTCATGTCATTGATAAAGCCATGCAACTAAACCGAAGAGCTTTTAGAAATTTTAAACTTGTACTGAGAACTATTAATTTCAATACATAATCATAGGCTTAAATTTTTGCATCATCATGTGCTAAACAGACCATGTGAATGGTCATGAACCAAATCACTAATCCACTCTGATTTCACCATTGATTTGGTTACATGAGGTACTCTGTATCACCAGGTAAACATGTAGGAAGAAAAGTTGCCTACATAGCGCAGGTGAGATGTCACAAACCAGTTAATATATTTTGGTCCTCGATTGCCACTTTATACCAGCTCAATATTAGTGCAAATTCTGCAGCCAGCTAAGGACTATCACGCACTCCTGACACTGCTGTTTACAATTTCAAGAATGATCATGTCCCTCCACTTAGGAAGACAAACATTTTAGGAGCAAAACTCCTTAAATTATAATCTCCAATCTAAACAAAACCTCTCATTTCTTATCATGCTGAATAGAATTATTCCTCCTTAAAAATTGTTGAAATATTGGCTGATGGAGTATAGCAGCATGACAGGTTTTTTAAAGGAAAAAAAAAAACAAGCAAATGCCAATAATAAGTAGTGAAATAAAAGGACATAATTCCTGTCTTACAAATATTTATACTGTTTCTATAATGGATAATGGCAATATAGAGTATAATAATCCTCCAAAGTCATCACCATATTGCCTTCATTATTGTTTTCAATAAAACATCTTGCTTTCAAAGGGATGGTGGGAAATGTGACTAAAAATGTTTGTAGGTTAATTGCATAGATTACGTGTCTACTGTGTGCTCTATTAGCATCAGTTCAGTTCAGTCCAGTCGCTCAGTCGTGTCCGACTCTTCACGACCCCATAAATCGCAGCACGCCAGGCCTCCCTGTCCATCACCAAGTCCCAGAGTTCACTCAGACTCATGTTCATCGAGTCAGTGATGCCATCCAGCCATCTCATCCTCCATCGTCCCCTTCTCCTCCTGCCCCCAATCCCTCCCAGCATCAGAGTCTTTTCCAATGAGTCAACTCTTCGCATGAGCATAAAAGTAGTTAATATTTCTAGAGAACTTACTATGATCTGGACACTATGTTTCACCTGTAGAGAAAGCACTACCAGCCCTATTTCAAAGAAGAGTAGGCAGGAGCTCAGAGAGGCTAGTAACTTGCTTTTGATTTCATCCCTAAGAAGTTAGTAAAGCCAAAATTTAAATCTAGGTCTAACTCCAGTTTGCATTCTTACTATTTCTGAGAGTTCTGACTAATCCTAGTTGTTGAAATTTTTAGTAGGAAAACTCTCAGTCTCTTGAGGCTGAAATAAACTGTTGTAAATGACAATATCTGTCAGCTAGAGAAACACAGTTTAAAACCATGTTTAAATCTGAGACTAAATTCCATGTCCTATTTATCATTTCAACAACAATTAAACAAATTTCTTTCCCTGATGGATTAACACCAGTGTGGCATATGATATATTTGGAATCCACCACCCAGTCTCAAATGGCCAGAAAACAGCAGCAGCTTTCATGTCATTTCTAAGCAAAAGTTGAAAGCCAAAAAAAAATCACTGGCAAAATTCACTCTGGTGAGACTTTCAATTTTATTCTCCCCTGAGGTTCAAACAAACTTCAGATAATCATCATGAACATGGTAATGAACCAAACTCAGATTCAGGCTATGGCTTCTCAGAAAGTCAGCCCTTCCATTTAGACTAAGGCACAGCTTCAAGTGAGAAGCCAAATGGGGTCAGATGTTCAATAGTTGGAGAAAGCCTCAGCTGTCATATTGAAACAATGTTGACAAGATGGCAGGCTTTAAATAAATCTCCTGTGGAGGTTATTGACAGCATTCTTCCTTTCCCTTCCTTCTTATCCAGCCTCACTGTTTTCTCAATCACATGCCAATAATGCACAGTATTTACCAAGAACAACAAGGACTATGCAACATGACAATATTTTAGCAACAGGAGTCTGTCCTAAGCACACACACAGAGCACTTCCTTGACTCCTCAGCCCAAGATAAAACGTGCTGCTGATAAATATATATCCTCAGAAAGCCACCACAAGCCTCAGCCACCAGAAATTAATCCTTTTCAGTTAATTTTACTGAATAAACTGAGCACTGAGCACCATGAGTTCTTCTTTTAAATAATCCATTCTGGCAAATGTCCTAAGACTATGGATTGATTCCAGGTAGGTGACATCAATCTATCTTTCTAGTAGCGAGAACCTGGCTTACCAACTTTGAATTAAATACCATATAAGGTTTAGAAATGGGGATCCATTAACTGTTTGAGTGGTACATTTCTCTACAATAGTAACTTGGAATTCATCAAGTATAGCCTAAAAGTTTAGTCCAAATTATGACAACACTAAACTGTGAGATTTCATGATCTTTCAACGGGCATGTGCCATTATCAACTGTAGATTAAGAGCTAGCAAGGCTGTAAGGAAAACTAACTTTTGATACATTACTCCTCTGTTCTAAAATAATTGATCATCCTATAGATATATGAGAATAATAGGAGAATGATATAATCCCAATAAATATAATTTGATATTAAGGAGATATTGTTTTAAATCACTAAAAGCTATCTTTGCCTTTGGAATCTATATAATACTTAATTTCAGCCCATATACCTTTTAGTTGGAGAAGATAATGGCTACCCACTCCAGTATTCTTGCCTGGAGAATTCCATGGACAGAGAAGCATGGTGGGCTACAGTCCATGGGGTCGCAAAGGGTCAGACACAACTGAGCAACTAAGCGTGTGCACATGTGCACACAGACACACATGTTTGTGCACACACACACACCTTTTAGTTACAAGATTCTCAAGTTGGTAGATAGATATCTCAGTAAGCTCACTGGGGTGTCCTAAACCATCAGGACACTCAGGTAAATGGCTTTATTACAATGAAAAATTGCAAAACTATTAAAATGAAGGTAAACATTGAGAATGTTTAAAATGGGGTCTTAGAATTACCCCATTCTTAGGCTATTCATATTTTTAGTAGTCTAGGAATATTAAAGTCATGGATAATTTAAAAGCTAGACCTTGAAGGCACCAGAAGATGATTTGATTCCATCCTTTACAAATGGATTGCAATGCTTTATTCAAAGGCTACTCAAAGGTGATAGAAGCGTGATTCCCCTGCCTGCTTCCATCACAGGTCTTTTCAGCAGTTTCTCTTGGGAAAATAAAATTGTACTGTTAAGAGAAAAACTAAAAACCATAGATCTTATCCACTTTCTTTTACAAGGGAATAAATTATACACTAATAATATAGATATAATATAAAAATAGATATAGATATAATATAAAAATGGGCTTCCCTGGTAGCTCAGCTATAAAGAATCAGCCTGCAATGAAGCAGATCCAAGTTTGATCCCTGGGTCGGGAAGATCCCCTGGAGAAGGGTATGGCAACCCATTCTTGCCTGGAGAATTCCAAGGACAGAGGAGCCTGGTGGGCTACAGTCCACAGGGTCACAAAGGGTGGGACATGACTGAGCAACATTCACTTTCATCTATAAAATAGATCACCAACAAAGACCTATTGTATAGGTCTATACAAGGAACTATACTCAATACTTTGTAATGCCTATAAGGGAAAAGAATATGAAAATATGTGTGTGTGTGTGTGTGTGTGTGTATAACTGAATCACTTTCTGTATACCAGAAAGTTATACAACATTGTAAATCAACTATACTTCAATTTTAAAAACGGAAGTTGAGAGAGGTGAAAAGATCAAGCCAATGTCACCCACCAAGGCAAAGACCAGCTCATAGGCGCAGCAGCTCCTCCCACTCCTGACACTATAACACGTCAGTCCCTTTCAAGAGACAACAGTTTTGTTCATGCTCTTTTTTCTTCTGTCTGCATCACCCAGTCCTGTGTGATTATTATCCTGAAACGTCCTACTCCTTTTTTCCAGCATAAATCCATGAAGCCCTTTAGGGACCCCAGGCAATTTTGTTTCTGTCACACCACTTACCCAAAACCAAAAGGAAACACAAGGAGAAACTGGTGTCAAAGAGAAAAGCCAAAGCTAGGGGGGAACTTCCAATTCAAGATTATCTGTATCATTGTCACCATGATTATGCCATCATCTTCATCACCGTCCATTATATTAAACATATTGCACACTATAATAATACACATGTCACTTCATTTGATGACCAATCAACAAGAACTATGAAGTATATTAATAAACTAAGTGCTGGGGAAAAGCAGACTGCTTTGTAATCTCCACAAGTTGCTTAGCATGTGCAATTTCTCTCAGAAAATAGATTTTACAACTTTTGAAGTCATCTGTTATGCCTCCTGTTACTTTTTTATTACACAGATCTCTAACAAAGAGATGCATTTATAAAAAAAAAAACAATCTGCAGATGACTGGTTCACGAAACTAGAAAGAAAACCAACACCCTTCACCACAGAGTCCAGCGACTAAAAGTCAGGCTGAAAGTGGAATCAACCACAGACGAACTGCAGGGAGGCAGCAGCCCCAGTGACCTCTCTGTGGCTCCTGATGCTAATAGCCAAGCCCTCCTTCCTGAACCTTCCATTTCCTTTGTTTTATATATCACTGCTCTCTTCTTGGCTCTTTGAAGCTTCCTTCTCAGTGCCATTGTATGGCTTTGCTGACCCTCCACAGATTTTCACACTTCTGAGCATTTGCTCATGATATTCTTTTCTTGCTTTCCCTCTGCTTGAACTTCTTATCTTCCAAGATTCACCTCAAACACCACTTCCCTTCTAAAGTCTTTTCTGACCATCTAGGCTGGAATGACTTGCTCTGGCCTCTTTTTTAAAAAAAAAAAAATACTTTTAGTTTTTCAAACAGATAATGCATTCACAGGGTTCAAGAGCCAAAAAACATAAATAGGCATGCACCAAAGTCTCCTTCGCCTTTTCATACTGTTCAGGGAGATGGTGAAGGACAGGGAAGCCTGATGTGCTGCCATACATGGGGTTGCAAAGAGTCAGACACGACTTAGCAACTGAACAACAGCAACGAAGTCTCCGTTGTTTCTGTCATCCATTGTTCCCCATGGGTTGGGTTTTTTTCTGTTTCCATAGATATACAAATAAGCAAAGACAAGTATAATTTTTGTCTGGTTTTATACAAGTGGTGGCATACAACAGTATGTTTTGCATGTTGTTGTTTTTTCCCCACTTAATGGGGTGTTTTGGAGAGAGTATATTTTCCTACTAACACAGAGAATATGGCATCATTCTCTCATATTCTCTTTATGTGGAGTATTTTATTGCTTAGTCACGAAGTCTTATCTGACTCTTGGCAACCCCATGGACTCTTTGCAAGCCCCAGGGACAGGCTCCTCTGTCCACAGGATTTTCTAGGCAAGAATACTGGAGTGGGTTGCCATTTCCTTCTCCAGGGGTAGTAATTTACTGCAGAGCTATAAATAGTATATTTTACTTCTCTTTTATTGATGGAAATTTAAGGCATTTCTAACTTGCTATTTTAAGCAATGAAACAATAGTCTAACAACATACTTTTACACACACACACTATTATATCTACAGAATAAACTGGAATTCTTCTATAAAAGAGTGTGAAATTTTGATAAACGTTTTCAATAGTCCTGAATATTTGTGTTGTAGGAATGCATATATTCTCAAGCAATATGTGAAGTGCTTACCTGCCCCCCATTCTTGATAACACAGTATTAACAAACTTAATGTATCTTAGTCAATCTTAATAGGTAAGAGATGTTATTTCAGTGCAATACTAATTTGTATTTCTTCTTTTATGATTAATATTGAGTACCATTTCATAGTTTTAAGAGGTAAGAATATCATCTTTTTAATGAATTATTTGTTTATACCATTTCCACATATTTCTACTGGGTAATGTGCCAGAGTAAAGCCTCCTGGAACACACTGAAGATTTTGTGCCAAGAGTCCTAGTCCCAGGAATCTATTTAGAAATGATAGCTTTGAAGTCAATAAATAGAAAAATTCAAGGAAATAAGAGACTTGCCCTTCAAAGAATCCAACATCAATTAGTACTACCTCTGTTCTTTATTTTCCTCCTTGCATATCCTAAATACAAATTTTATGGGTTTTTTTAATAGAAAGAAAAGAACATTTCTAGGATCAGCCACTTATTCTCATTCTATTGCTTCTCAAGTGTTTCCGTGGTTGAATGAAACACAGTAGCATTGTGTTGAAAGAAAACACAATGAGAACAAAGGTTATTGTCCAGTTGTTCAGCAGGGGCGGAAGGCATGGAATACCACACACACGTTCACCCATAATTTTCTCTTTGGTCAGACTTTAACGAGAATCCGTGATGTCCCATTGCTTTGTTCAGATTCGAGGCCTCTGTGCTAGCATGCAACTGTTTAAGAGCAATTCACCCAGACTCACCTTCCCTTTTTATTTTTGTCTTTTTTCTCTCTCTTTTTTTGCCACTGATAATTGCACCAAAATAAACAGCTTTCCTATGGTGCTCAACAGCATTCAAATGTGCCAGGGCAAGGACCCCTTTTCTAGAAAATGAAATAAAACATATGGAAGGAAACTAAGCACTCTTGTCAAAATTATTCCACTGTGAAATTAGTTACATTCCACAGGAAAATATAATCACACCGAGGGGTTCTTTCTTCAGTGACTCTCACACAAACTGCAGCAGGAAAAAAAAAAATCTAGTGTTCAGCTTCATAAGCTGTCAGTGCCATTGGCTACTTAAACCCATTCATATTTGATTATTTTCAGTCCACTGCAATTTCTATACAGCCCTGGTGGATATTTCTTTGGTTCATTGAATAAAACATTCACATCAGTCTATGATTGTGTTGCTGCTGTCTTTGCTATAATTAACACAGCAACAGATTAAAAAATACTACTTAAAATAACTGGTATACATTCACTTCCAAACAGAATACACATAAAAAAGATTATTCAACAGAGAGCTGCCAAATGTACTGTAAACTGGAAGTGTTTCAATATCACTTAAACACTCGGCTAGAAGCTAAGTGAACCACATCTCTGCTGTCAGCAGAGCATGAAAGTCTGAGATTTGTTTCAGTTTCCATCCGGTCTCTGCCAGTTAAAACTAAAGACTTCTACAGGCTAAATACATATTTCCATTTTTACTGGCATTGTCCACTTACTCTTTTCTAAGCAATACAGTTCCTTCTCCAGGATGCTTGATCCTTTTATGAAGAAGATATTCTGAAAAGCATTATGGTCTGACAAACTTTTCCAAATTTCATCACCACCCTCATCTCTATGAAGCCTTTCTTGGATGCTCACAGTTGTGAATGGCACCATAGAGAAAATCTAATAGATGCCATTCCTTTTCCTATGAGAACATATCACTCACACACACACACGTACATACACACACACACACACACTTGGGTGCACACAGTTGTGAATGGCACCATAGAGAAAATCTAATAGATGCCATTCCTTTTCCTATGAGAACATATCACTCACACACACACACACACACACACACACACACACACACACACACACTTGGGTGCACACAGTTGTGAATGGCACCAGAGAGAATCTAATAGATGCCATCCCTTTTCCTATGAGAATGTATCACTCACACACACACACACACACACACACACCAGAAAGAGAAACAAATGCAAACAGAAAACCTGCTCCAAATCCTCCACTGAATTCCTCTTTATTATCAAATCAAATAAAATGTTCTCAGCATGTCAGAGACTCCCACAATACAAGCCTAGATTCTCTCTCTCTCTCCCCAATGTGTTCTACCAATCACTTGAGTGCATCTCCTATTCCTAGTAAACCAGATTACTTGCAGTTCCTGTGACATTAGCATTTTCTCCTGATCTGATCCTGCCCCCTAAATAAGTAGAGAACTGGGGCCCTGGAGTCTAGAGTAGGGTATGTTAGATGCCTGATTCAGAGGGAAGGGAGGGAAGGGCCTAGGGAGGAAGAAGTATTCCTTGTAATCTTATCCATGGGTAGCTGGCATGCAACTAAGAAAATCATCTGAGCCAGATCATCCCTGAGTTGCTATGGAGGAAAGTCATGCAGACCAAACATGTTGTCAGTTTAAATGAGTGCTGCAGAAATAAGGCTTTGGTGATGAAACCAGGATGAGCGAGATAGGAGACAGGAAATATTTAAAAGTGGAGGGGTTGAGATGCAGTCAAAGCTGCAGAAATGAGAGATCTAAAGACTTCCTATAATTGCTGCATCTCTGGGTGGTTGGGGACAGAGTGTGAAGGATGTGAATAGAAGTAAGTGCCGCCTCAGTACTTCTACTCATGGCATTCTTTCTGCAAGGAATGTCTCCTTCCACTCGTCCCAATCATACGCATTCATCAAAACCCATCTTAAACACCGTATTTTCCAAGAAACCTGTACCTATCCCTTCAAAAGAGGCCACTGTCCCTCTTTTTCACTTCATCAGACATGGTTGGTACTTCTTCATGGCCTTTCTTAGGTAGATCATATATTACAGTCTTCAGTTTATTCGTCCCTTTACTATATTATATAATACTGTAAAATTATGGATTTCTTCTTAATATCAACTCTGTGTGTGCACGCACAATCTCAGTCATGTCCGACTCTCTGAGGCCCCATGGACTGTAGCCCACCTGGCTCCTCTGTCCACGGCATTTTCCAGGTAAGAGTACTGGAGTGGAGTGCCATTTCCTATTCCAGCTGATCTTCCCAACCCACGGATCGAATCTACATCTTTTGTGTCTCCTGCATTGGCAGGTGGATTCTTTACCACTAACATCACCTGGGAAGCCCAATATCAAGTGTAGCAACTACAAACCCTGGTACATAACTGTAACTCAATAAATACTGTTAATATTATTTTAACTAACATCTAGGCAGGGAAGAAATATTTGCATGATCTATGGAACAAGGAAAAGGGTAAACGGTCCAGATATGTCTCTAGATGTTCTCCCAGGCGGCCAGCATCACTGGCGTTCCCACGATATGTTTTACAGAGATAACTAGAAATGTTCAGCTTATATTGAATATTTATCATGGGCCTACTTACTCAATTTGCTCATGTGTCAGAGAAAAATCATTCACTATATTCTCAAGGTATATGAAGAATGTTTAATAAATATCACTGCAGAAATATAGAAATGTCCATTTCAATATTCTCTTCCGTTTTTCTGGGCACATCCAGGAAGCCATTTCATCCCAACTAAATCTCTGAGACCAAGACTAATTTAGGTTATGTTGTGACTAAAATTTAGCTTGCTTTCTTATTTAACAATTATCTCTCACTGTATTATCTTTTTGCTAAATATATCATTTTGGAAATAGATGCTTGATATACATATTTCACATAAACCAATGGTAGGATCCATAGGAAAAATCTTACACTGTTACAGGAAATAAAATACTTGAATGTTGTTTGTGTCAGCTGCTAGAAAGATTGAGGTCTAATTTTCAGCCAAGCTATAGCAAAGCCTATTGGACATTATGGAATATAATCTATGTTTAAACATTATCCCCAGATTTATTTTACTTTTCCTATTTATTTCCCTATTTTCCAATTTTATTACCTAAAAAAATGGTATCTTATAAGCCCTTTTAAATATTTATTTTAAAAATGAGGGCTATAAGTAATAAATACATAAAATTAATCTACTTTTCTTGAGACTGCAATATCCTAAAGTCAAAAATATTACACAGGTGTATAATTCTATTAAATAAAAAGAAATTACCAGCTTTAGGATATTTTCTTAAAAGTAGAATGATTTTAAAATTAGTTGGAAGGTGCAAGAAAACTCTAAAGATTTCCTAATTTGCTCCTAATGTTGAGATAAGCCATTTATTCATTTTTATCTATTTTTTTCCCTCTAAGGGTAAGGTAAATAAAACTTCCACCTGGCGATCTCACTTTTACAATTTTATCATAAAGTACAAAGGTTAGAAATCTTAGCTTTCAAAATTCCTTGCAATACTCACAGAGCTATAAAGTTATAAGAAATGCAGAGTGGTACTATTCACTAAGAATCTTGTTTTACAAGGCTACAGCCATGCATCAACTAAACAAACTATAAATATGAAATATTATTGGCTATTCAACATCTGAAAGACCTTCAATTCAGTTTGGTCGTTCAGTCATGTCCGATTCTTTGCAACCCCATAAACCACAGCACACCAGGCCTCCCTGTCCATCACCAACTCCCAGAGTCTACCCAAACCCATGTCCATTGAGTCGGTGATGCCATCCAACCATCTCATCTTCTGTTGTCCCCTTCTCCTCCTGCCCTCAATCCTTCCCAGCATCAGGGTCTTTTCCAATGAGTCAGCTCTTCGCATCAGGTGGCCAAAGTACTGGAGCTTTAGCTTCAACATCAGCCCTTCCAATGAACACCCAGGATCGATTTCCTTTAGGGTGGACTGATTGGATCTCCTTGCAGTTCAAGGGATTCTCAAGAGTCTTCTCCAACATCACAGTTCAAAAGCATCAACTCTTTGGCGCTCAGCTTTCTTTATAGTCCAACTCTCACATCCATACATGACCACTGGAAAAATCATAGCCTTGATTAGACGGACCTTTGTTGGCAAAGTAATGTCTCTGTTTTTTAATATGCTATCTAGGTTGGTCATAACTTTCCTTCCAAGGAGTAAGCATCTTTTAATTTCACAGCTGCAGTCACCATCTGCAGTGATTTTGGAACCCCCCAAAATAAAGTCTGACACTGTTTCCACTGTTTCCCCATCTATTTCCCATGAAGTGATGGGACCGGATGCCATGATCTTCGTTTTCTGAATGTTGAGCTTTAAGTCAACTTTTCACTCTCCTCTTTCACTTTCATCAAGAGGCTCTTTAGTTCTTCTTCACTTTCTGCGATAGGGTGGTGTCATCTGCATATCTGAGGTTACCTTTAAAATGGGCTTCCCTGATAGCTCAGTTGGTAAAGAATCAGTCTACAATGCAGGAGACCATGGTTCAATTCTTGGACCAGGAAGATCCCCTGGAGAAGGGATAGGCTACACCCTCCAGTATTCTTGGGCTTCCCTTGTGGCTCAGCTGGTAAAGAATCTGCCTGCAATGTGGGACACCTGGGTTTGATCCCTGCGTTGGGAAGATCCTTGGAGAAGGAAAAGACTACCCACTCCAGTATTCTCGCCTGGAGATTTCCATGGACTGTATATAGTTCATGGCGTCACAAAAAGCAACTTTCACACTAGTCACAAACACACCTTTAAAATATGTAGTTCTCTCACTAAAACAAGATGAAAACTTAGAATTTGAAGCTGATTAACAGCAAAAATCACTGCAAGTGTCATGAAATTTCGTCAGAACTTATTTCCAAAATTTCCCATCTTTAGTAATGCCATGTCATACATATTTTGCTTTTATTTGTATACTTTCATTTCCAATTAAAATGTTTCAAAAATTAATGTTTTGAGTAAAAAGAGTCATTAAAAGGCCAACGCAAAATATGAAATTTTACAAAAACAGTCTTTTAAAAAATATGTCTCAGATTAAAAGGTTTTTTATGAACTGGTTATTTAAATGTGTGGAAGTGAGCAAATGTTGTATTATTGCTGACTCAAAAGAAGACACTTGCTGTGTGGGCAGAGAATGTGGAAGCTATTTGTGAAGGGAAGAGTTTGTCACTTGAATTAATGTGGTAGACTTGCCTCATAAGTCATCTCCACCATACTGCTCTACTACACTGCTGGGAAGAGTCAAGGTCAATATTCTACTCATTTAGAACATACAGAGCCTATTTATTTACTAAAGGACTCATATCCCTTCATGTGGTCAGGATACAGTAAGACTCAGAATAAAAGCTTCTTTAAGAAACCAATTACTCAGGGAAATGAATAAACTATTACATTTGAACAAATATGTCAAAATCTTGCTTGCTCTCCTCTGCAGCTGAATGCCACGCCTCGCCTATCCACACAGAGGAGGTGGTCACCTACCAACTCAGATTTCGGTCCTACTGAATAGGTTCCTTATTACAATGCAATATTGTTTCTCTCTTTATGTCTTCCTTGAAGCCCTGATTTCTATTATATTTTCCCAAAGTCCTTTAAAAAAGAACAAAGCATTCCTTTGCGCAATAGGATTTAAGAATTGAACTTGTTTATGCAGAAAGAGCTCTGTCTTCAACATGGCGGCCAAGCTCTCAAAAAGCAGAAAGTCAAAGCAGTACATGGGAATGTCAGAGAAAAAGAGACACTGAAAGTGTTAAAAACAAACTTTAGCGGGGGTCAGCATTTTGTTTCTGGTTCACATTTTGCTGAAGGTAAGAACATACTCCATGTACCTAGGATAAGAATTCATTCTGAATATTCATATTGATGATTTCTATTTATAGTAAATAATCATGGCTGGTCATAAAAATAACTGAATATGGAACAAATGGACTCTTCCTGGCCCTGTGGGCCAGTTTCCAACAGTGAACATATTCTTGGTACTGTTTTGTTCCCATAGATTCACAAAGAGTGGCTGCTTTGGTTTTCTTGTCCAGAGAATTGGTCCATTCAGCACATCCATATGGTGCCCTAGATTCTATTGAAAAGTCGATGAATCATGTGGGTGAATGGACCACTTGTATGTCCTCATTTTCTTTTCCATTATTTGGGGCTTTAAAACTTTGGTTTGAGTTCATTTTGATTGCTAACTATTAATATTGTCTTTATGCTGTGCTCAGTCACAGTCGTGTCTGACTCTTTGCGACCCCATGGACTGTCACCCTCCAGGCTCCTCTGTCCATGGGATTATCCTGGCAAGAACACTGGAGTGGGTTGCCATTTCCTGCTCCAGTCTCTCTAGCTGGTTATAACTGTTAAAGGAGCTGAGAAAATGGTGGGAAAAGGCAAAAGGCTGGGAAAAGACTCAAGGTTGGCACAGGCATGCAGCCAACTAGGATGTCCATTTCCTAATGCTCTGGAAAGATCTCTGTATTAAGCTTTTCTGCTAGTCTTTGCTTCAAACCAAACTGATCAGCAACTTCTGTCAGAGGATATTTTAAAAATACTCATTAAGCACTAAGTATACATGAAGCACTGTTAGAAAGACTTTCAATTACAATTTTTTTTTTTAAAATAATTCCTATTTTCACAGAGCTCAGGGTCCTTGTGAAGTCACCATGGAAGTAATACACCTGAATAAAAACTTCTCCAATGACTGGGGGCAGGTTATGAAGAGATGAAAGTGTCTCAGGAGATAAGATATGGAAAGGTTATCTAGCAGAAGAAACAAAGACTATGATAAAGAAAGCGTCATAAAACTGCGACTGAGAAATATAATATCATTTCAACATATGAGAAGCAGGGAATCACTTCCAATTTCTCACCAACTGGGGAGATAATAATACAACTGGAGCTTTGTGTTTCTACCCCATGCACTTTTAGCTACCTCCTATTTCTATTTATGCACCATTAGCTGGTTGCCTGGAATCTCTGCTACCACATGTTCATCATCCCTGCTCCTCTTTCATTTTTTATGAAAAATGACTCAATTTCTGTAAACAAATGTTCTCATAGGTCTCTATTTCCCTATAATTTTATCATCGTTAGACCTTTCCTTGACCATTTGTAAGCTCTCTAAATTCAACTGTAATGGAGTTTTCAGAAGGGCAGAGGAATCAAACCTGGAGCACATCAAAATTGGTTTCCCTCCTCCCCTGTGAAGTACGGTTAAAATGAATATCAAGGAAATCTATGAAGGCAACTAAACAGATAGGAGATCTCTTAAAACCAATGAGAAGAAAAATGAAATGAAGCAAAAAGTAATTAATCCCTGCTTCTTCCGCCTGTGGAGGAAATACTGTCACAGGGGCGGGAGTGGGGACGCAGCCACAGAGGGCTCTCCCACTTTGTCTCCCGGCGTTTTCCATGCGACATAAAGCAATCAAACCCCCGGTGCCCGCTTCAGGCCTGCATTCAAGTTGCATCCCTGTGCTTGTAAAAACCCTCCATTCAGCTGGAACAGAGGGGACTAACTTAGTTCTCACAGCAAGGAAGAAAGCACATGGAGCAGAAGTTCAGCTGCAGAACAGACAAGAATACACCGGTGTCTCAGAGGGCCTCCAGCAACCGGAAGCAGAAGAAACCAGGCACAGCACACACAACACAATCCAGAGCAGAAACGCTTCCGCGTGTTCAGCACGCATTCACCACCCTGCCCTTTCTGCCCGTCAGTTCTCCAATAACTGTCTTAGGTACTGACACTGTACCTCTCCCATTAGTAATATTTTCACTTGTCCAAATATACTTCTGCTCTCAACCTCCTGGTGTAGGAGATAGGATGGTAGAATGCCCACTATTCTCTTGAAAAGCAGATCCCATCTTCAGTTGTTTACTGAACGGCTGACAATAGTTCACTCCTACCAACCACTTCCAGAAAGTCAGAGAAGGAACTGCCCATCACCCTGAAGGAGAAAGAAAGGTAATTTCTCTGTGATTTTTAAATGCATGAAAAGAAAAATCTCTACTGCAGCATTAACTATAAACTGCACAAACATTAAATTGTTTTGAAGATTAAGCTCCCAAGAGCTGCCATGATTAATATGAATCAATGGCATCAGCAAATTTTACACAACAGAAACAGAGCAATTGTGAAAAACCAACAAGCACAACTAAGTTTTGTTGTGCTCAAGTCATCTTAGATGTCATGAAAACGGAAAATAAAACAGTATTAAATGGTACAAAGTTTAGGAATCCTGAATTTGTACCGAAAGAGTTTGATTTTAATTGTAAAATTTTAGGGTAAGTTTTGATTCATAATGTGTTCCCATTTTCAAGGATGTAGTTTTCTTAGGCCAAACATATAGTTTACCATTAATGTAAGATTTTTTCCTGTATTTTTGGATCTTTGACAAAAATACTTTATTTAACCCCTTTTCATATCCTTTATTTTTTCTGCCTACTGGAATAAGTTTGAGGTGAATGAATAAGCTATCCAATTTAGCAAGCATTTTCAACCCTTAAAAAGCTGATGTAAAGGTGGCTCTAAGAGACACCCAAGAAAATAGAATGGATCAGTAGGATAACCTAAAGCAGAAGGGTTGTCTCTGATCTTTTCTGCACCTCTACTTATTGTCTAATGCAGGATATAGCATAGACTAGGTTTTCAGACTTGCTGGATGAAACTGGTTAAAGATGAATATGCTTATATTGTAAGAATACAGTAAATTATCATTTGTCACCCAGTTCTTTCAACATGACCTCCACAGAAGTAAGAGAGCACCCTGACTCTTGGAAGTAAGCCTTGAAAGATGGATTTGCCAAAGGAAATGTCAATAAGGCCAGTTACAGGATCATCCTTAATAATCAGATCAATCTGGGCTAAAAATTTAGCTCTGTATGTGTTAATTAGAAGTGATATTATTGGAGTTTTAAAGAGTGAGACTGCACCACAGTTTAACTCAAAATGTCTCTTCAAGGAGGAGTCATGTAAAACAGAAAGAGCACTGAGGCAGGAGTCGGCTGACAGAACTCTATCTTGACTGACTGTGTCCTTTTAAATGAATTTCTTTAATTTTTGAGGTCTCAGTGTGCTCATCTACAAAATGAAAGAAGTTGAATTCCCAAATTTCCTATGTATGTCAGGGTGAAACTTTTTAAGTAGCTTGTTGGCTTTCATCTAGAAAACCAACAAATGTGAGATAACCAAAATGGAGGTCTTTAAATTTTAATAATTTATAACAAAAATTGAAAAAAAATGTGATGAAGGGGGCATCTTATTTGATTTCTTCCCCAGGGCCTTGTCTTTCATCATCATTTTTCTTCCTCATTTTTATGCTGTTAGTATCACGGGAGAGCATGTGTGTGCACATCTGATCCCATTTTGACTACCTAGAGGGCTTAGTTTCTTGGATTTCCCATGAGATTCAATTTGCCTGCCTGCACCAGCTCTTTTGTGATTTTTAGTAACTGTTCTCTAATCTCCAGTATCACCCACCCTTCCAGAACATCACTTCCTCATCAAGGCCCCACATTTGTCTATAGTCTAATTTTATTCCACAAAGTCTAATAAATCTTTTATTCCCATGGAACTTAGACTGGCTCTGTTCTCCTAACTGAAAGCTGATGGGTACAACAGCATGACATACCACGCTGACCACCAATCAAGTCTCTGACTTGTTTGTACATGTTGAGTCTCTATCTTCAAATCTCTTTGTCCTCAAGAAGATACCCCAAGGGAAAAGGACAATGAACTTCCCTGACAATGTGATACATCCAAAATCACTGCATATTATACATCTATTTTTTTAATTGGAGAATAACTAGTTCACAATATTGTGGTGGTATCTGCCATAAATCAATATGAATCAGTCCTAATTATATTTATATGTATAAAAAATACATATTATATGTGTGTGTATGTATGTGTGTGTATATATATATTTATATATATATATAGATAGAGAGAGAGAGAGAGACTCTCCGACCATTTCACCACTCCAGGTCATCACAGAGCACCAGGCTGGGCTCCCTGTGTTATACACCTTTTTTTCACCACGTGGAACATGAGGTCTTAAGGGCTGCTTCTTGCTGAAAGAACTTCCCTGCCTATTCTGTGGGTATAAGAAGACAATTAGTATGAAACAGAAATCTTTCTGGGCAGTTCTCTTTTTTAGTATCATCTAAAACTGTGGAAAATTCTTTTGAGAGATGGGAATACCAGACCACCTGATCTGCCTCTTGAGAAACCTGTATGCAGGTCAGGAATCAACAGTTAGAACTGGACATGGAACAACAGACTGGTTCCAAATAGGAAAAGGAGTACATCAAGGCTGTATATTGTCACCCTGCTTATTTAACTTCTATGCAGAGTTCATCATGAGAAACGCTGGGCTGGAAGAAGCACAAGCTGGAATCAAGATTGCTGGGAGAAATATCAATAACCTCAGATATGCAGATGACACCACCCTTATGGCAGAAAGTGAAGAGGAACTAAAAAGCCTCTTGATGGAAATGAAAGTGGAGAGTGAAAAAGTTGGCTTAAAGCTCAACATTCAGAAAACGAAGATCATGGCATCCGGTCCCATCACTTCATGGGAAATAGATGGGGAAACAGTGTCAGACTTTATTTTGGGGGGCTCCAAAATCACTGCAGATGGTGACTGCAGCCATGAAATTAAAAGACGCTTACTCCTTGGAAGGAAACTTATGACCAACCTAGATAGCATATTCAAAAGCAGAGACATTACTTTGCCAACAAAGATCCGTCTGGTCAAGGCTATGGTTTTTCCAGTGGTCACGTACGGATGTGAGAGTTGGACAGTGAAGAAAACTGAGTGCCAAAGAATTGATGCTTTTGAACTGTGGTGTTGGAGAAGACTCTTGAAAGTCCCTTGGACTGCAAGGAGATCCAACCAGTCCATTCTAAAGGAGACCAGTCCTGGGTGTTCATTGGAAGGACTGACCCTGAAGCTGAAACTCCAATACTTTGGCTATCTCATGCGAAGAGTTGACTTGTTGGAAAAGACTCTGATGCTGGGAGGGATTGGGGGCAGAAAGAGGGGACCACAGAGGATGAGATGGCTGGATGGCATCACTGACTCGATGGATGTGAGTCTGAGTGAACTCTGGGAGTTGGTGATGGACAGGGAGGCCTGGCATGCTGCAGTTTATGGGGTCGCAAAGAGTCAGACACGACTGAGTGACTGAACTGAACTGAAAACTGTTCCTGAAGGTAAGAGACAGGAAACTAATTATCAGGTGGAACTCATGTCACTGTCCCCAAGACCTTTACACATTTTAAAATCTATGCTTTGTCTCCTAATAAAAATTAGAGTGAACTGCAGAAAATAGGAAAATGAAAACCTGATATGAAGGATGTATTTAGTTAATGAAAGTCAGTATCAGATGTAAAACATACTAAAAAATAAAAGCAAAACTATTTTATTGACAAATAGATTTCAAGTTGTTCAATGACACAGAAATGTAATCACTAGTCCAAGTGAAGGAAAGTATGACCTTCACTACTTTAAAAGGCACTCTGTCTTCTTTGTCCTATTGTTTTTCCAGTCCATTTCTAAGTGGCAATGCCCTATCAAATGCTCAAATGCAAAAACTTGAGTTCACATAATTGTCAGCACTTATCTGAACTCTTTTTTATTCCATCTTACATTTCTAAATCATGTTTATTTCATAAAGTTAAACTCAAGCCAGATGAAATCCCTTGACAAAAGAATCGAACAAGTCCAAATTGATCTCTTAAGTGGATCAATAGAAACTTAACTGAAATGGATTGGGGATTTTATCAAACTTGATGTAGTAGAACACTAATAAGATCACTTCCAATTCACACATATAGAACGAAATTTTCAGCACAAATTGATCTTATTGCTAAGGATGAATGGTCACCTTTAATAATGGACTAAGGTGGTAAAGAATTCTCTTTTTATTCAAAAATCTTTTTTTTTTCTTTTAAACTATTGGAGATTGTCTTAACTTTTTCTCTTACATTGAACTTTACTCACTTTTTACATGATCAGGTTTGAGGTTTAGGATTGTTTTAATTTTCATAATTTGACCTGGATTTTTAAACTCAGAAATATCTTCTGATGTGTTCTCAAAGGAGAATTTTGTAACAGCCAGAAAATCCATGATGATACAAATGTATTGCTCCAATAAACCATAACATTCCTACAAGCTGTTTGTAAAACAGTGCAAATAATAGTTAGTAAAGCTGTCAGTATGACAGAGGATTGTACATTTGAAGTGCTAGGTTTGTCTATTTGTGACTATTAATGTGATAATCAGGTATGTTTCTTATATCTGTTACATGCTAGAATTTATTAATATTATTCATAAAATGTATGCATGAAAATTTGATGATCAATCTTCTAGGTGGTTTCGGTAAAGACAATATAGTGAAGAATAAAGGCCAAAGACTTTATCTCTTTAAAAAACCCTAATCTACCTCCAATCCATTTGTTTGTTTGTTTTCATTTTATTTTATTTTTTAACTTTACAATATTGTATTGGTTTTGCCATATATCAAAATGAATCCACCACAGGTATACATGTGTTCCCCATCCTGAACCCTCCTCCCTCCTCCCTCCCCATACCATCTTTCTGGGTCGTCCCAGTGCACCAGCCCCAAGCATCCAGTATTGTGCATCGAACAATCCATTTGAAATATCAGAAGATTTATCCATCCTAAAATCCATCTCTTCATGTCTACATGCAGAGACTGGCCTCTGCAATGGTGTCAAATGTTGGTTCAGATTGCTCCCAGCAATTTTTGCTGCTCTTCAGCAAAAACAAAGAGAACTGCTATGAAACGTTCAGATACTTGGAGATTTTACTGGACACTTTGCCAGTGAATGCATGTGGACGTAACTTTTCCAGAATGTTTCTTCCTCCATCTCATATTAGTTAAATAGATCCAAAAGAAGAAAACGTCTCTATACCCAAGAAAATGTTCAAACATTCATGTAAAACTTTGTATCCTGTTCTTGCACTCACTTCTGCCTACTGGTGGGTGTGCTCTGAATTATAAATTCTTAACTGTATTTGCAAACATTTAAGGCATGCTGCAGTCCACGGGGTCGCAAAGAGTCAGATACAACTGAGCAACTAAACTGAACTGAAACATATTTGTGCTTCAGTAAGGAAATACTAGGCTTCCCTGGTGGCTCAGACAGTAAAGAATCCATCTGCAATGCGGGAGACCTGGGTTCAATCCCTGGGTTGGGAAGATCTGCTGGAGGAAGGCATGGCAACCCACTCTAGTATACTTGCCTGAAGAATACCCATGGAGAGAGGAAGTTGGCGGGTTATAGTCCACTGGGTCGCAAAGAGTCAGAAACAACTGAGCGACTAAGCACAATACAAGTAAATAATAAGATAGGTAATGTGGTGTACTCTGCTTTTATGTTCTTAAACCTAGAAGGGCTTCCCTAGTGACTCAGATGGTAAAGAATCTGCCTGCAATTCAGGAGCCCTGGGTTCGATCTCTGAGTTGGGAAGATCCCCTGGAAAAGGGAATGGCAATCCACTCCAGTATTCTTGCCTGAGAAATCCCATGGAGAAAGGACCCTGGCAGGCTACAGTCCATAGATGGTTTAGATGGAGAAAATCCACCCAAAACATTCTTGATCTTTTTGGGGCAGGATAACTCAGAAGAGTTTTATATTGGAGTATGGGTCTAAATATGGAGTTCTATATATGGAATTATATGAATTACCGTATAAGAATTATATATTATATGGGTAAGACTAGCGATCACTTTAAGAAAATTAGAGACCCCAAGGGAACATTTCATGCAAAGAAGGGCACAATAAAGGACAGAAATGGTATGGACCTAACAGAAGCAGAAGATATTAAGAAGAGGTGGCAAGAATACACAGAAGAATACACAAAAAAGATCTTAATGACTCAGATAATCATGATGGTGTGGTCATGCACCTAGAGCCAGACTTCCTAGAGTGTGAAGTCAAGTGGGCCTTAGGGAACATCACTGCGAATAAAGCTAGTGGAGGTGATGGAATTTTCAGTTGAGCTATTTCAAATCCCAAAAATGATGCTGTTAAAGTGCTGCACTCAATATGCCAGCAAATTTGGAAAACTCAGCAGTGGCCACAGGACTGGAAAAGGTCCATTTTCACTCCAATCCCAAAGAAAGGCAATGCCAAAGAATGTTCAAACTACTACATAATTGCACTCATCTCACATGCTAGCAAGTCAATGCTCAAAATTCTCCAAGCCAGGCTTCAACAGTACATGAACTAAAACTCCCAGATGTTCAAGCTGGATTTAGAAAAGGCAGAGGAACAAGAGATCAAATTGCCAACATCTCTTGGATCATAGAAAAATCAAGAGAATTCCAGGAAATCATCTACTTCTGTTTCATTGACTATGCTAAAGTCTGACTGTGTGGAT
The DNA here is from genome assembly GCF_029378745.1 of Bos indicus. NCBI lineage: Eukaryota > Metazoa > Chordata > Mammalia > Artiodactyla > Bovidae > Bos > Bos indicus. Next base: position 19,673,774 of record NC_091776.1, on the reverse strand, counting down.
TACAACAAATTGTGGAAAATTCTTCAAGACAGGGGACTATAAGACCACCTTACACTACCATATGTAAAATAGATAGCCAATGGAAATTTGCTGTATGACTCAAGGGAACTCAAGCTGGGGTGCTGTAACAACCTAGAGGGGTGGGAAAAGTTGGGAAGTGGGACAGAGGTTCAAAAGGAAGGGACATTTGTACACCTGTGGTTAATTCATGTTGATGTATGGCAGAAATCAGACCGGTATTGTAAAGCAATTATCTTTTAACTAAAAATAGATAAATTTTTAAAAAAGAAAAAAAAATACCACCTTACCTGCCTCCTGAGAAATCTGTATGCAAGTCAAGAAGCAATAGTTAGAATCTGACATGGAACAACTAACTGGTTCCAAATTGAGAAAGGAAGATGTTAAGGTGAATACTGTCACCCTGCTTATTTAACTTATATGCAGAGTACATCATGTGAAATGCCAGACTGGATGAAGCACAAGCTGGAATCAAGATTGTTGGGAGAAATATCAATAACCTCAGATACACAGATGACAGCATCTTTATGGCAGAATGCAAACAGGAACTAAAGAACCTCTTGATGAAAGTGAAAGAGGGGAGTGAAAAAGCTGACTTAAAACTCAACATTCAAAAAAATTAAGCTCATGGCAACTAGTCCCATCATGGCAAATAGATGGGGAAACAATGGAAACAGTGACAGACTTTATTGGTGGGGGCTCCAAAATCACTGCAGATGGTGGCTGCAGCCATGTAATTAAAAGACACTTGCTCCTTGGAAGAAAAGCTATGACCAAATTAGATAGCATATTCAAAAGCAGAGACATTACTGCACTGACAAATGTCCTTACAATCAAAGCTTAGGAATTTCCAGTAGTCTGTATGGATGTGAGAGGTGGACCATTAATACAGCTGAGCATGGAAGAATTGATACTTTTCAACTGTGGTGTTGGAGAAGACTCTCGAGAATCCCTTGGACAACAAGGAGATTATACCAGTTGATCCTAAAGGAAATCAGTCCTGAATATTCATTGGAACAACTGATGCTGAAGCTCCAGTATTTTGGCCACCTGATGCAAACAACTGATGCATTGGAAAAGATCCTGATGCTGGGAAAGATTGAAGGCAGGAGGAGAGGGGAAAGACAGAGGATGAGATGGTTGGATGGCATCATCAACCCAATAGACATGAGTTTGAGCAAGCTCTGGGAGTTGGTGATGGAGAAGGAAGCATTGCATGCTGCAGTCCATGGGGTCACAAAGAGTTGGACACAACTGAGCAACTGAACTGATATATGGAATATGGAAATATCCCCTGGAGGAGGGCATGGGAACCCACTCCAGTATTCTTGCCTGGAGAATCCCCATGGACAGAGGAGCCTGGCAGGCTATAATCCATAGAGTCATAAAGAGTCAGAGATGACTGAAGCAACTTAGCACATGGGTCTAAAGCCCTAGAAACTTCTGCAGTATCTTTTCCCCCCCACCATGGGATGCCTTCTCTGTTCAGCATTGCCCAAAAGCTTGTGTGCATACATACACACACATATACACACAAAGACATAAATGCTGATTTGTCTAATGTAGATTTAGATACATGTTTCTAAAAGTAATACTGCCATAAGGAGGGTCACACACATCTTTTTAACATTGGGAAAAGTAATTAATATAAAAAATGAACAAGATATTATAAATACTATCAAGTGACATGCAATTACCACTGACTTCCCTGAAGTCAGTCTCTCCTGTGTGTGTGTGTTTGTGGGTGTGCATGCACACACACATGTGCTTAATAGTTGAGTTCTGTCCAACTCTTGGAGACCCCTTGGACTATGCCCATCAGGCTCCTCTGTCCATGGAATTCTCCAGGCAATAATACTGGAGTGGGTTGTCATTTCCTATTCCAGGGGATAATCTGGACCCAGGGATTGAACCTGCATCCCCTGTATGAGCAGGCAAATTTTTTTTTTACTACTGTGCCACCTAGTTCAGTTCAGTTGCTCAGTCATGTCCAACTCTTTGTGACCCCATGGACTGTGCCATGCCAGGCCTCCCTGTCCATCAACAACTCCTGGAGCTTACTCAAATTCATATCCATTGAGTCAGTGATGCCATCCAACCATCTCATCCTCTGTTGTCCCCTTCTCCTCCCGCCTTCAATCTTTCCAAGCATCGGGGTCTTCTTTAATGAGTCAGTTCTTTGCATCAGGTGGCTAAAGTATTGGAGTTTCAGCTTTAACATCAGGCCTTCCAAAGAATATTCAGGACTGATTTCCTTTAGGATGGGCTAATTGGATCTCCTTGCAGTCCAAAGGACTCTCAAGAGTCTTCTCCAACACCACAGTTCAAAAGCATCAATTCTTCGGCACTCAGCCTTCTTCACAGTCCAACTCTCACATCCATAGCTTTGACTAGACGGACCTTTGCTGGCAAAGTAATGTCTCTGCTTTTTCATAAGCTGTCTAGGTTGGTCATAACTTTTCTTCCGAGGAGCAAGCGTCTTTTAATTTCATGGCTGCAGTGACTTTCTGCAGTGATTTTGGAGCCCACAAAAATAAAGTCTGTCACTATTTCCACTGTTTCTCCATCTATTTGCAATGAAGTAATGGGACCAGATACCATGATCTCAGTTTTCTGAATGTTGAGTTTTAAGCCAACTTTTTCACTCTCCTCTTTCACTTTCATTAAGAGGCTCTTTAGTTCTTCTTCACTTTCTGGCATAGTGTGGTATCATCTGCATATCTGAGGTTATTGATATTTCTCCCGGCAATCTTGATTCCAGCTTGTGCTTCATCCAGCCCAGTGTTTCTCATGATGTACTCTGCATATTAGTTAAATAAGCAAGGTGACAATATACAGCCTTACAGATTTCTCAAGAGGGATGTCAGATGGTCTGGTATTCCCATGTCTTTCAGAATTTTCCACAGTTTCTTGTGATCCACACAGTCAAAGGCTTTGGCATAGTCAATAAAGCAGAAATAGATGTTTTTCTGGAACTCTGTTGCTTTTTCAATGATCAAGCAGAAGTTGACAATTTGATCTCTTGTTCCTCTGCCTTTTCTAAATCCAGTTGGAACATCTGGAATTTCATGGTTCACGTATTGCTGAAGCTTGGCTTGGAGAATTTTGAGCATTACTTTTACTAGCATGTGAGATGACTGCAATTGTGCGGTAGTTTGAACTTTCTTTGGCATTGCCTTTCTTTGGGACTGGAATGAAAACTAACCTTTTCCAGTTCTGTGGCCACTGCTGAGTTTTACAAATTTGCTGGCATGTTGACTGTAGCACTTTCACAGCATCATCTTTAAGGATTTGAAATAGCTAAACTGGAATTTTATCACTCCCACCAGCTTTGTTCGTAGTGATGCTTCCTATGCCCACTTGACTTTGAACTCTAGGATGTCTGGCTCTAGGTGAGTGATCACACCATCGTGGTTATCTGGGTTGTGAAGATCTTTCTTGTACAGTTCTGTGTATTCTTGGCACCTCTTCTTAATATCTTCTGCTTCTGTTAGGTCCATACCATTTCTGCCCTTTATTGAGCCCATCTTTGCATGAAATGTTCCCTTGGTATCTCTAATTTTCTTGAAGAGATCTCTAGTCTTTCCCACTCTATTGTTTTCCTCTATTTCTTTGCACTGATCACTGAGGAAGGCTTTCTTATCTCTCCTTGCTATTCTTTGGAACTATGCATTCAAATGGGTATATCTTTCCTTTTCTCCCTTGCTTTTCACTTCTCTTCTTTTCACAGCTACTTGTAAGGCCTCCTCAAAAAGCCATTTTGCTTTTTTGCATCTTTTCCTTGGGGATGGTCTTGATCCCTGCCTCCTGTACACTCTTTAATTAAAATGTTTTGGAAAATAAGTTCATTGTATTTTTTCTAAATGTAAAAGCAATAATGTGCTTATTATAAAATAAATGTTTGGAAAATATAGAAAACTAAGAAAAAATTAAAGATATAAAAACTCATTTAATACCACAAATCAGAGGAAAATCACTACATTTTAGCGAGAAACTAGTCTGGGCTTAAGTTGAAAAGTTCTGGAGCTAAAGTGTTGAACTGGAAATGTCTGTTTCTATACCAAATCCCAAATAGTGGTCACATGTTTCAAATATTCAATGGAAGGCCACCATTGCAGAAAGAAGCAGAAAGAAAAATGTTTAGGATATTCACAGAGAATAGTTACTTCATTTTTTTACTAAAAGCTAACTAGTTCCATCCCCATTCCACTCACTCGTCTTACCTGATTATATCAGAAATAATTCAAAAGGGAGAGAGAGTAAATATGCATGGTCTGACAACTATGAGAGAGAGGATGCTCCAGGCTACTGGCAGCACCAGCGCACTCCATCTCAGCACAGAGAAAGCCCCTATCCATTTTCAGCTGGAAGATAATGTCTCTGACTTTGAGCAACTCATCTCCTTAAGGCCCACTGAGTGGAATATTCCTACCTCTTCTCAAATAAAGAGTCAGAATGTTGTGAGAGGAAACAATGTTTGAACTCCTTGAGAGTCCAGAACCATAGCACAAGATATGACATGAGTATGGGTAAGTAACAGGGAGTGGCGACAATTAATTAACGTGAAATAGTGCGCTTCCCATGTGGCTCATCGGTAAAGAATCCATCCGCCAATGCAGGCGATGCGGGTTTGATCCCTGGGTTGGGAATATCCCCTGGAGAAGGGAAAGGCAACCCACTCCAGTATTCTTACCTGGAGAATTCCACGGACAGAGGAGCCTGGCTGGGCTACAGTCCATGGAATAGCAGAAGTGTCGGACATGCCTCAGTAACTTCACCACCACCACTACAAAGTGGCCAAGTTATTTAGTGTGAGACAGTGGAGGCAATGAGAGCTGAGGGTCACCTGCTGTGAGGTCCAATGTTATTCCTTCCCTTCCTTTAGTGCCCCTCTTGGGGGGATGCTTCTATGTCCCCACTCTGCTGAACCTGAACTTCCTCTGGCCAAACAAACATGTGTGAAGTGCTGTGAGCTAATGAGGTGCAGAGCTTTTAAGAGCCTGTGTGTGGTTTGCCATGCCTCTTTACTCATTCCAGATAGCTATGGTTCCATCACCTTAAGTTCTAAGGGAAATAAAAGGAACAGATAACTAATTTCTCAGGCAGGATATAGCATGAGAAAAATAAACATGACAGTTATAAGTTAATAGGATTTATGTGTTATTTTATGAATAATAACCTATTCTGATGGATATATGCCAAGTACCAAAGATTTCACCTCAAAGATGAGAGATGTAATAGATGACACCAGCAAGAAGGAGCAGAGCAAACACAGCTGTGAGAACTGCAAAAGAGATGTGTTTTTTTAATATAAGAGTGAAAGGGAAATTTCTGGAAGCTGCATACACTCAATTTTTCCCCCACGTATTTGATTTTGAGTCATGTTGATTTTACTCAATGTAATACTGTGAACATTTCTCATGTTTTGAACATTTGGGGAAAGCAACATTTTTAATGCTTATCTATCTCACTTATTTACTTATTGCACCACTGACATTTATCTCCTATTATATGCCATTTCAATACTATAAAAACATCATTATCTTGATACTCAAATTTTGAATATACAATTTTCTAACCTTAGTTGACTATGGATTTTACTTATTTAATATCTTTTTTGTACTATCTCTTGTATTAGATTATAGCTCCTTATATGTACATTTTATGTTTATTATTTTCTCTTAATTTCCCTTGATACTTATCCCAGTAAATTACATAGAGCTAATACATATAGTCATTATAACTTGCCAATTAACCAAATAGTGCCATGAACATGCTTTTCTCTGACTCTTATAGAGATAACTAACAGGATGGTGGGATGTTAACAATAGCTTATGTATGGGTGATGTAACAGCATAAACTTTCATATTTACTTATAGGAAGGCTGATTCTGATTTTATTATATTCTACTTTTGATATAGATGGTCAGGTTCTCATTAAAGTTCCTTAGACAATTTAAGAAAAATAGCAAAAGCCAATACTTAATATATCCAAATATCTATTTTGCTTCTTATTCAATAATTAAAAGCTATGAAACACAGTAAGATGTTACAAAATCAAGTTCATGACTGATTCAAATGTGAAACAGATAAGTATGTGAATGAAAGAAAAACTAAAGTCTTTACAATTAATCATCCGTAGATGATAAACATTCATGCAGACAATTTAGATAACCCAGAAGGGAGAGAAGGAAAAGAACTAAGCTTCACTCAAATTATCATGTATGCTATACAATTAGATTCTAAATTCACCAAATGTAATGTATTGATAAGCTACAGTAGGGTGATAGTTGAGAATGATAGCCAAAATTCTGACTTGAGCAGCAAGGTGATACCATTCTCTAAGAGGGGGAAATATAGGTTGAGGGGCTGAGTTGAAGAGCAAAATTCTCAAATAATTATGGACATGTGGAAAAATGTGAGACCAGGGTGTCTAATGTGTATATAGACACAATTATCCACTTGTCAGATTGGTGGTAATTTCCTATACTTATAAACCTGGTTGGCACAGTATCTAATCCTATTCATTAGCTATTAATAGTTATGTCCTGTGATTTAAACTTACAAGAGGACAGAAAAGCAGTGGAAAAATAGCAAAGTGTTTTACTAAGGCAGTAAAGTAGAAATAAATGCTTACACAATAATATGCTTTAACTCATTTGGAGTAAGTGTTGGTCATTAAATATAGTCAAAACAGTTACCATGCTGTGAATTACAGGGTCTTAAACATTCCTTTAACTGATACTTGACTTGTTAGAGGATAATGGTGGGTGGAGAGAGGAGTATCACAATAAATAATTGAAGACAAATTCTAGGCCTGTCAGCAATGATTTCTTATGTATTATTTTCACTTAAACAGTGAAAGAAATGATGAAGGCATAAATAGAATGAAAGCCAACTTAATAAAGTCTCTCTTTCACAGTTCAGCAATGCTGAATCTAAACCAGTTTTCAGGCAGGGCAATTTTGGCACTAGAATCAGATCTCATGACTGGTTTTCTGGGATCAAAACTGAGATGCACTTCTAGCATTGTCTTTATTAGAATGAGCCAAAATGGTTAATATCTTCATATCATCTAACTTTTTGCATTTTTTCAAATTGATGGTGTCTGCAATATCCTTTTAAATTTACAAGATTTATACTGTAGGTAGAGATGGGCTTCTCTGGTGGCTCAGATGATAAAGAATCTGCCTGTAATATAGGAGACCCAGGTTCAATCCCTGAGTTGGGAAGATCCCCTGGAGAAGGAAATAGCAAACCACTTCAGTAGTCTTGCCTGGAGAATCCCATGGACAGAAAAGCCTTGTGGGTTACAGTCCATAGGATTGCAAAGAGAAGGACAGGACTGAGCGACCAATACCACCACCAGAGATGTGCTGCAGATTAGTGAATACTAAGTTGTTTCAGAGTTTTGCGAGCAGCAGTAAATCTACATGAAGAAACACTACAGACTTTCAAAAGCTAACGGGTCTCCAGTACAAGTCAGTCTACTTTTAGCTTCTAAGAGTGTCTATCTGAACTGCCACTGATCCAAATTTACATCATCACTACAAAATCAAAGCAAGTCACAGTCGTAAAGAACAATCCTATGGACACCAAGTGGGAAAAGGGGGGTGGGGGGTGGGGATGAATTGAGAGATTGAGATTGACACATATATACTATTGATAATGTGTATAAAATAGGTAACTAATGAGAACCTACTATATAACACAGGGAACTCTATGCAATGCTTTGTGGTAACCTAAGTGGGAAGGAAATTCAAAAAAGAGAGGATATATGTACATGTATAGCTGAATGGGGAGAAGGCAATGGCACCCCACCCCAGTACTGTTGCCCGGAAAATCCCATGGATGGAGGAGCCTGGTAGGCTGCAGTCCATGGGGTCGCTAAGAGTCAGACACGACTGAGTGACTTCACTTTCACTTTCCACTTTCATGCATTGGAGAAGGAAATGGCAACCCACTCCAGTGTTCTTGCCTGAAGAATCCCATGGACGGAGAAGCCTGGTGGGCTGCAGTCCATGGGGTCGCACAGAGTTGGACATGACTGAAGTGACTTAGCAGCAGCAGCAGCATAGCTGAATGACTTCGTTGTACAGTAGAAACTAACATGCCATTGTAAGAAACTATACTCCAAAGAAATTCCTTTTCAAAAAAAGCAAGTCAAAGATTATACTGTATTGACTTTCCACATACTTATAACTGTCTAGAAACAAACTTTGCTTCAAGAAAGTCAGTTAGTTCTGTATATTAATACATACATTCAACCATTTTATTGAGAAGGTATTTAATGTCAGATATCAGGTCAATACTGATATAATCAAAATATTAAGTGTACCTTCCCCATCTCTCTTTGAGACCTAGATATATGACCTGAATTGTGATGGCTGATTCATGTGAATGTACGGCAAAACCACCACAATACTGTAATTAGCCTCCAATTAAAATAAAATTAAAATAAATAAATAAAATATTGGGAAAGTCAAAGCCTTTCTCACAACTGATGTTTCCAGAGCCCTGTTTTATCTTGAAGCCATTTGCTTCCACACCCATCCATTTGTGAAACTTAGTGCTTCTAATGGAAGGCACACACATGCGGTGGGGGCTCAGTGGTGAAGAATCGCCTCCAATGCAGTAGCCACAGGAGACACAAATTAATCCCTGGGCTGGGAAGACCCTCTGGAGGAGTAAATGGCAACCCTCTCCAGCAGTACTGCCTGCAAAATCCCATAGACAAAAGAGCCTGGTGGGCTAGATAGTCCAAGGGGTCGCAAAGAGGCAGGCACGACTGAAGCAACTGAGCAGGCATTCCCACACATGCACACCTGGCTATTTCTCAAGTTTAATGATGCTGTTAAACAATGTGCTCCTGGGGCCTCCCTGGTGGGCCTGTGGCTGAGTCTCTACACTTTCAATCCAGGGGGCCTGGGTTCAATCCCTGGTCAGGGGATCCCAAGTGCAGCAACTAAGAGTTTGCATGCCACAAAGAAAGATACCTCAAACCACAACTAAGACCAGCCAAACAAATAAATATTTTTAAAAATGTACTCGCGAGTATGAAATTAACATGGCAGAATGTATAGCCTTCTCCCAGCTCTCTAGTTCCCTGTGTCTCTCCACTAAAACTCTCTTCTCTTCCTCCACTCTCCTCCATCTCTCAAGACCTAAAGGGCAGTGTGCTCCGTGTTCAGGCAGATCTTGCTTCAACAGTGTTTGGAAAGAACAGATCCAGGGACAGCCCTTGTTGCAGTCTCTGACCACCCTCCAACCTTTTTTTCCAGCTGGAACCTTTGGAATCAGCCACTCAGCTGTTCTCCGCCACCTTGACCAACCAATTTCTTTTCTTTTCTTTTTTTTTTTAGCTTAAAATTCCTTATTACCTATCATCCACGTGCTCTTGGATTCCTCAACTTATTCCAATGAGGTGGAGGCTATCATCAGACACCGGGTCAATGCGCATCTGCGTGCCTCCTACACTTACCTTTCTCTGGGCTTCTTTTTCGACCTCCACAACGTGGCTCGGGGCCGCTTGGGCCACTTTTTCCCCCCACAAAACCGCGCAGGAGCAGCAAGAGGAGTCAGGCCTCTCCTCAAGTGCAAACCAGTGCTGTAGCTGTTCCCTCCCCTTCCTGAACGTGCTGAAGCCTTCTCAAGTCATTGAGTGGCGTGAAACCCAGCCCACTGTGGAAGTCCCTGTGCTCACAGAGAATAACCTGAAACATACCCTTGTGGATCGCACGTCCCAGGTCCTGCCCTTGCAGACCCCTACCTCTGTGACTGCCGGGAGAACCACACACTAGGGAGCAGGTGAAACTTATCAAGAAGATGGCGACCAGCTAACCAATCTCTGCAGGCTGGCTGGTTCTCAGGCTCGGCTGGGCGAGGATCTCGTGGAAACTCTCACCTGTAAGAAGGACTAGCAGCTTCCGAGGCCCACCAGTATTTGCGGTGTGGGGGCGGGCCCTTCTGGTGTCAGGGCTTCTATCTGAAGCCCCTGTCTGCAGTCACTAGTTGGATTTTTAACCACCCTGAAGTTGTCTCCCAAGCCTTGGACCAAATAGAAACAATAAAGCTTCTTGCAGCAAAAAATAAAAAACCTAAGCAAATTCTTTTTCCAGATGCATGCCTGATATTTCTGTCTTATTTTATTGAAATGTTCTAAATCAAACACAAGCCTCTCTCTAGAGAGTCTGTTAAGTTGTATGTTCCAGTAAAACCTCTAATTTAAAGAGCAAGGTTGCTGAATATAACTCATTGCAATGAAGGAAATGTTCAATATTCATCTTGTCCATAGAATAGCCATATGTGACTACTAAACATCTTAAGTGTAGCTAGGACAAATAAGGACCTGAAGTTTTATTTAATTTTCATTAACTAATGTTTAAATAACCACATGTAGCTAGAGGCTACTATATGGAACAGCACCACTCTAGAGCAAGTAACTTCTGCCAAGCATTCAAGTACTTACTTAATAATCAGGGTTATATTAGCAACCAAGTCAGTAAGTGTATCCTTATAGACCTAATTTTATTCACATTAAATATTTTAAACTCTTAAAAAAAAAAAACAAGGACTGATTTAATGAATTAGACTCACCTGAATCAGAGTTTCAAACTTTGAAAGTGAAAGTGTTAATCACTCAATTCTGTCTGACTCTCTGTGACCCTGCTAAGTCTCCTCTGTCCATGGAATTCTCTGCGAAGAATACCAGAATGGGCTGCCATTTCCTTCTCCAGGGGACTTTCCCATCCTAGGGACTGAAGCCAGTCTCCAGCATTGCAGGCAGACTTTTACCATCTAAGTCTTTTGATTTTTAAATCAATCTTTGAAACAAGCAAAACAAAGAGGGCTAGAAGCCCTCCTACAGCTTCCCTGGTGTTTTCTCGCCACATCAGAATACCTTCCAGCCCTGATTAACATGAGATCACTAACAATATATGTGCCTACACTACCTACACAGAAGGGATCTATTTTAATTGTAAAATAACTTCATTTTATACCAAATACCATGACATTTCCTGAAAGGTGATGCCCACACATCCGTAGATTTCATTCCCCCAAATTCACCGATTCCCATAAGCAATCATGGACAGACCAGGTGCATCTGCTCACAGCCTTTCATAGATAGAAGACTCTCAAACTGCTAAATACCATTAGTGCATTTCCCAGCAGTTCTGTAATTAGGATGTTTATAAGAAGCCTTCTAGGTCACCTTTGTTCTTTCTTGGAGGCATTTTCCAAGTAAAGGAAGAGAATGGATCAAAGACTTGATGCTTAAACCTTCACTTCCTACTCAAGAAACTGTGTTCACTGAAGCTCTGCTGAATCTTATGTGCATCCAACAGTTAGGCAGCTATGGTGAGCCCACTCCAGTACTCTTGCCTGGAAAATCCCATGGACGGAAGAGCCTGGTAGGCTGCAGTCCATGGGGTCACTTAGAGTCAGACAGGACTGAGCGACTTCACTTTCACTTTTTACTTTCATGCATTGGAGAAGCAAATGGCAATCCACTCCAGTGTTCTTGCCTGGAGAATCCCAGGGATGGGGGAGCCTGGTGGACTGCCGTCTATGGGGTCGCACAGAGTCGGACACAACTGAAGTAAGTGACTTAGCAGCAGCAGCAAGATGTAGTTCTATATTTGGTTCAAGTTCAACAATATTAGGGGAGCCCTGAAAATGAACTCTTACTATCAGCTTCAGGTTACCTATAATATGGAAATGTAGAGTTTTAATGTCTAATATAGAAGCCACTAGACACATGTTGAGTCCTTGAATGTGACTAGTTCAAATTGAAATGTACTGTGAGTACAAAATGCACACCAGTTTTTGCAGAATTAGCATTTAAAAAAGGAATGTGACATATTTCACTGATAGTTTTACATTAATTACATGTTTAAGTGAAAATATTCTGGATATGTTTTGTTAAATAAATTATTAAAACTAATTCCATTATTTATTTTCACTTTTTTAAATGTGACTACAAGAGCATTTTAAATTACCAATGTGGGCTTGTCTTTTGCAATTCACATTATATTTCTATTGGGCACCACTGGCCTAAAATATCCTAATTCAAATATACTTTTTTTGTTGTTAAAATTCAAAGCCTCTTTTTGATCTCTTGAAATTCTAAGATTTTACATTTCCATGGCACTTCTGCCAATACTTCCTCTATACACACTATCTCTGTTTTGCTCTATCCTAGCTCAGCCAAAAATTCATAACCTCTATCAGTTATTGATTTAAATGAAAGGATTTACAAGTACAGAAATGTTATTGACAATTTATGGGCCAGAGTTGTATCTTAAGATCTCCTGCATTCTCTTTGCTTTCTTACTTTTTCTTTTTATTCTTTGTTCATTCTTCCTTTTCCTCTCCTCTCTCCTCAGGAACAAAACAATCTATCTCTCTTTCTCCCACAAAGCAGTTTAGCAGGCATGGTATTTTGTTTAAGCATGCTTTTGAGGTCTGTCTCTTTACCTGAAGACAGGCAAAATTTCTCCCCAGGATAAAGTCTAAGGAATGCTTTTTCTCCTCATCTTTTTATTCTTGCAATACAAAGATGAAAGCCACTGGGGAGATTTTTAAGTGTGTTCATAATCTAGAGGAGGATACAGAGAAGTAAAACAAAAATGAAAATGGAATATGAAAAGAGCCACAATCAAACTTTGCACAAGATGCTTTGAGACTATAGGGAACCAACAACACGAATCGTTAATTAAACAGATTGACAAAAGCAATCACAGCTGCATCATTTTGGCTACATTCACCCTATGCTCTAGCCAAGCAACTATGTGACGTTCATCATTCACTCTATCCCAAATTCTCTACTCTGGAGATTTTCATATTTTAATACAATTCTATAACAAACACCCTCATTTAAATAAAACCCTATGGGGAAAATGTGAGCATATGACTCAAATAAAAGCACAGTCATTTTGATTTTGGTGACAGATGCAGGGTCCCACTTATTCACTCCTTTTTGCTATTGTGAAATAGGTAACCCCTAGAGGGACTTTGAGGAGTACAATGTAAAAACTATTGCTCTGTTGTCTTGGCTCCTGAGATATTCTCTTCAGCAATTTTCTAACAAAACCTTTTTCAGTCAGAATTGAGGGCTTTTCTTCCAAACATCCCTAAAGTCGGCTTCTTGTTGTTCTTCCCACCCTCAATTTCTTCCGATGTGTTTTCTTCCAACATGGCCTCAACTCTGCTGTCTAAAGGCTAAAAACATCCAAATCTAGACTTCCAACACAATTTTCATCCAGGTTTCAGGTTCTGATAGCAACATGTCTGCTAGATAACTAGATATCTCTTGTTGGCTTGAAGTTCCACAGGTACCTCCAGATCTACGTGCTCCACACCTCACATGTGAGTTGACAATTAGCATAACCTGAACAATTCTTCCTCCAGTATACCCCATCCCCATTGATGGCACCTCTGAAAGTCAGCTAAGTTAAACAGCTAGGAGTGTTTCACTTTCTCTTTCACTTATTCCACACCATCTTCATAAATTACTGCTGCTGCTGCTGCTAAGTTGCTTCAGTCATGTCCGACTCTGTGCGACCCCATAGACAGCAGCCTACCAGGCTCCCCCATCCCTGGGATTCTGCAGGCAAGAACACTGGAGTGGGTTGCCATTTCCTTCTCCAATGCATGAAAGTGAAAAGTGAAAGTGAAGTCGCTCAGTCGTGTCTGACTCTTAGCGACCCCATGGACTGCAGCCTACCAGGCTCCTGTGTCCATGGGATTTTCCAGGCAAGAGTACTGGAGTGAGGTGCCATTGCCTTCTCCATCATGAATTACTAAGTCCTCCTAAATATTTTTTCAACTTGTCCCTTGTGGTAGACAGAATAATGACCCATAACATATGTTTCCATCTTTATCCCTCACACCTGTTCATACATGGTAAAAGGAACTTTGTAAAGGGGATTCCGGTAAGGATTTGTGAGATGAGGATAATAATACAGGATAGTATTATCTGGGTGAGTCAATCCCAATGTGAGTCATTATAAGAGGGACACAGGAGGGTCACAGTCAGAGATATGATGACAAAAACAGAAGTCAGAGTGATGCAAGGAAGAGAAAATGAAGCAAGGAATGCAGGAAATCTGGAAAAGGCAAAGAAGCAGATTCTCCCCTAAAGCAACCAGAAGGAACACAGTTTTGCTGATATCTTGATTTTAGCCACTTAAGACCTATTTCAGACTTCTGACCTCCAGAAATTTGCATTGTTTTAAGCCATTTAAATATGTGCATGGGTGCTAAGTTGCTTCAGTCATGTCTGACTCTTTGTGACCCTATGGGCTGTAGCTCACCGGCTCCCCTGTCCATGAGATTCTCCAGGCGAGAATACTGGAGTGGATTGCCATGCCCTCCTCCAGTGGATATTCCTGACCCAGGAATATCTTGCATCTCTTATGTCCCCTGCATTGGTGGGTGGGTTCTTTACCACTAATACCACATGGGAAGCCCCCATTTAAATATGTAGTAATTTATTAGCACCACTGTATTGCAGCAATAGAAAATCAATACACCCCTTTATCTCAGTCTCAATGTCCACAGCTCTGGTTTAGTTCTTGATGTGTCTTGTCTAAAAAACTGTCAGAACCAATTTACTGTGATTCTTCTTACATGCTAGACTGTAGTCTCTACCCACTACGGGGTTTTGTGAAACTTCCCCTTGCTTCCCCCAAGGAATCATATAAAGATTGTTCACCAGTGTTGTATGTCATTCCATGTGACGTCTGCTTACTTCTCCAGCTTTATGCTTTTATACCTCCCACAAACACCACTTGAGGTCCTGTAGTAGAGAAGAACAAACTTGATTCCATACTGGATCTGTTCCTTATTCCTAACTCTAACCCTTGTGTTCTGTTGCCTGTGCTTAGTCATGCTGGTCCAGCTCCTTTTGTAAAAGAATGTTACCTAAAGCCTGAAACTACAGAATGGCCCCATTCTCAAGGCTCTAATCTTTAAAGGAATAACACTTTTCCATTCATATAGAGATAAAAAGTTGCAGACAGAGAATAACATAGGAACCCCATGACCTGACCCATGTAGACAGCTGCAAGAACAAAGGATTCCTGAAATAAGGAGTGTGCAACAACCAGCCACACTCCCTCCCCTTTTTGTATAAAATAAGCCTGAATTCTAACCTAGGTAAAGATGATTCTTTGGAACACTAACCTGCCACTTTCCCGGTCTATTTGCTTTCCAGATAAAGTCGCTCTTCCTTTCCCCAGCAGCTTGTCTTTTGATTTACTGGCCTGTCCCGTGGTGAGAAGCACAAGCTTGGAGCCTAACATGGTCTCTGTGCACTCTGTACAATTTCTTCCTCCATGGCATTACACACATTGCACCCACTAGCTAGAATGCTTTCCACAGTCTCCACCCTCCCATACCCCCTTTGCCTGGGTAACCTTTAACGCCAGGTTGATTCATCACCCCTCCAGGATCTCATCTCTATTCTCTTTAGGTGGGATTTGGTTTTACTCTTAAAGGCTCCCATAAGCCCCCCATGCATGCCTCTATCCAGCCCTTATAACACTGTCTTAAATTTGTTTATGGGTCTCTTTTTCACTGTTAATTAGTTGAGAAAAACAGTACACAACAGTCAACTATGGCACACAGTAGTTGCTTTTCTATGTTGCATAAATTTAATTATTCCATTAAACTACATAATATTGTACATCTATGCAAAGACTAGTTTCTAACAAAGGGATGGAAATAATTTAACAGCAAATTGGAATATTGAGAAACTGTGATAGAAACATATGTCACCAGTGAGAGAAATCTTAACGCATGTTATAAAACATCACAACTCATTCTGTTATTTATAACCTGGAAAATCCATCTAAGATAGGAAATGGTGTATAAAACAACCCAGGGTTGCAATGGTAAATTTCTAGTTTAAAAGTAGAAATTACCTTTGCATTGGTATGATGCAGATAAGACTCATATTTGCTCAATGAAGGAAAAAGATTTTATAGGATAAGAAGTAATTTTAAATTGATATTCATATTGGAACTCAAATGAAAGTCTCTGGAATGATCTCCCTTTGCCATATTTATCTTATTATATAGCTGAAAGGTTAATAAGCCCGTCTCAAGGCTTCTTTTTGTTGCTTCATTTAGTATGGAGTTAAATTGTGGAGACTATTTTATGATTCATGCGATATTAGTATTTGAAAATTATACTACCTGGAAACTTCAGATGATTAGGTCAAAAATTTGGCCAGGCAAGCTGAGAAGTGAGGAAGTTTGTTCTATGCTTCGTTTTTCTCTGAAACCCAGAAACAGGAATGAATTCCCTGGATAATGAAGCAGAAGATTGCAGTAATCCACAAAGGAAATGGACTTCTCTTGCTAACATGGCAAACTCACCATCTTTATTCTTCTTAATGTTTTACTGTCTTTTATGGATGACAGATGCATAAGTAACTAAAAAATTGATGGTAATTTATAACATGCATTGACATTTCATTGGTACAAACATTTCTATTACAGCTCCTCAGTATCAATTTAATTTCCTGTAAAACAACCCCCTACCACTGGACAAGGAAATGGCAACCCACTCCAGTATTCTTGCCTCAGAAATCCCATGGACAGAGGAGCTTGAGGGGCTACAACCCTTGGGATCCCAAAGAACTGGACACAATTTATGGACTAAACAACATCAATCATTCTAAAAACTGATTTAAATGGAACACATTCTTATTGCATTACTGCAGTTAATTTTTTCAAAACTATTATCTTTTTAAAATACAGGAGAAGGCAATGGCGACCCACTCCAGTACTCTTGCCTGGAAAATCCCATGGACGGAGGAGCCTGGTGGGCTGCAGTCCATGGGGTCGCTAGGAGTCAGACACGACTGAGTGACTTCACTTTCACTTTTCACTTTCATGCATTGGATTAGGAAATGGCAACCCACTCCAGTGTTCTTGCCTGGAGAATCCCAGGGACGGGGGAGCCTGGTGGGCTGCCGTCTATGGGGTCGCACAGAGTCAAACAGGACGGAAGCGACTCAGCAGCAGCAGCAAGCAGTTTCTCAGTTCATGACCTGTCATCTTGAACATGTGCAATGCCTCTGCTGGTTTTGTGGCTGTTATACTGTTGTTATTATTGTTGATTTCCCCGTTCATCTGCATCTCCATTCTCCTTGCCTTCAAAATTTCCCTCCTAAATGCTTTAACTGTCACGGAAAATTGCTGGCTGGTTTGTGCTCTTCATTATCATGTAGTTCTAGGTATTCTATAAATTTTTTACCCAAGAGTACAGATTTATAGACTTTAAAGCTATACTTTTCTAATTTCTAATTTACCATATTATCATCATAGTCTCCAAGATACTGATTCCTTGAGATTTAGGTGGTTTTCATTGAGTTCCAACAGAAGCTAAATATCTGTGGATGGTACATGGATGCTCAAAATAATATTTGCTTATTGGTATTAAATACACACATATGTATATACAATTTTATACATCAACATATAATTTATATGTAATTAATTATATAAATATAATTACTATTTTCAAACATTCTATAGCTTCATGTCTTATGTGTTTGATATAAACAATTTCTGAGGAAGTGTTAAAAACTTCCAATCAAAATTGGCAGTTCATCCAAATCTCCCTGCCATCCTATCCACTGCTCACCCCCACTGCACCCTTACTAATAAAGTTTCTGAAGCCAAGAAACTAAAAGGAACATGGAATTGTTAGTTAGAAGTAGAATCATTTTTACTAGCTATAGGCTCAGGGTAGGATTGCAGAAGTCAAGTCTATAATTTGAGTTAAATTGTTTTACTATTTGCAGGATTTTCCAGTGGTAAGAGAACCCGGCAAATTACACTTCCACTCTTAACATCTTCCCACAGCTGGATAAGGTATCCTCCAGGTGAATATCAGCACACCCTGTGACCTATGAGTATCCCAAAGAACCAGTAGTACTATCACCAATCCTTTCCATTATCAATCCTTTTACCAATGGAGGTTTCCTGAACTTTTCCTCAGTAAGCAAATTCAATAATTATGAACAGACTAAAAATAAAACATTTGGTGGCTGGAGAATATGAATAATTTTCAAATGTTTTTATTTAAAGACATCTGAAATGTTCCAGACACATACTGTGATTTTGGATGTTTTGGGCTTGATTCCAGCTTGCCTTCATTTTTTTCCTAAGAATACTGCTGCTGCTGAGTCGCTTCCGTCCTGTTTGACTCTGTGCGACCCCATAGACGGGAGCCCACCAGGCTCCCCCGTCCCTGGGATTCTCCAGGCAAGAACACTGGAGTGGCTTGCCATTGCCTTCTCCAATGCATGAAAGTGAAAAGTGAAAAGTGAAACTGAAGTCGCTCAGTCGTGTCTGACTCTTAGCAACCCCATAGACTGCAGCCCACCAGGCTCCTCCGTCCATGGGATTTCCAGGCAAGAGTGCTGGAGTGGGGTGCCATTGCCTTCTCCGTCCTAAGAATGAGGACCTCCAAATGTTGTCATCAGGATAAATGAGTTAGTGTATAGTGCTTAAATAGTGCTAAAGGCAGGTAACATGCATTTGTTAAGCGTTAGCTATTTTTATCTTGCTGGTTGCATTTCACTCTTCCTAGTCATTCCAGCTTCTGGATTTATTCATGTTTTACATGAATGTGTCTGTGTATGTGCGGTATGTGTGTGATAGAGAGGAAACATTTTATAGTGAGTGCAGCCTCTGAGAATTCTTCCTCCTCTAAAATATGTACCCATTCAGTTGTGTAGGAACCTGAAAACCATAACTGGATTCTGCTTGGGGTTAAAATTCATTACCTGACTAAAAGATCTGAGAGTTCATCTGAGTTTTTCTCTTGATTGGAAGATGTGCGTAAATTCAGGCACTGGATACAGAAGGACAGTACAGGGGAAAATAGAGGTAGAATAGAGTCACACAGAGATGGAGATAAGGAATGGAGAGAATGTTTCCCAGCTTCCTGGAGCTCTCTGTTCCAGGCCTGGGCCCTCTCTGAGGCCAGACCACATTCCTGACAAATGGTTCTTCAAGGTATGGCTATAACCATACATCCCATTTCCTCTTTTGCTTCATTACTTGAACTGGTTTCTGTTACCTGCATCTAATAAAGTCTAAGTAATATGTCACAACAACCTGGTTAAGGCTGAAAAATGCCCATTAAGGCTGAAAATTGTGTTTTTGATGGATCAGAAGATGAAACAGTAATCACTGTTGGACATCTTTTCTTTAATCACATTCCTGAAACCACAAAGGCTAGAATAGCTGTCAACTTGATCAAAATATGGAAAAAATAGAGAATGACATCAATAGAAGTATTCTGAAACTACAACACACCATGTCGTCATGCAAAATAGACAGCCATCTCAGATCTACAGTCTTACTAGGTGCCCTCTGTCCTTTTCCCACTTAATTCCCTTAATTCCCACTTAATTCCCTTGCTCCATTTCCTACCCATCTCAGGCAAGTTCATTCCACGGGGCTACACTTTTCTCTTTTTACACTCTCTGCAATGGAAATCCACCAACTTGGATTTCTGCAATGGAAATCCACCACGTTGGATTTCTGCAATGGAAATCCATCATTTTCAACTGACAATTTTATTTACCCATTTAATCAAAAACTATTTGTTGGGCAATTAATATTTTCCAGGTACCAGATTATCAGATTGTAGATACAAAATACATATTTTCTGAACCCGTGAAGGTCCGTTTCTATACAGAGCACTTCTAAAGTGTTGGGGTGAGAAAAAGAAGTGGTTCTTTCCCATAACTGATATTTACTCCCATGTAGAAACCACCATGAGACACTCTTGGCCTCATTCTAGAAAAGTAGTGCCCTAATCTTACTGGTGAGTTTGGAAAGAAAAAAAAAGAAAGCTGACTATACGTCCTTTCCCTCTTGGGAGCCATCCTGGCCTCAGAGGGCATTAATTCTGCTGTCCTGCTTCATGTCTTAAGTTTTCCAGGGCCAGAGACCCAAAGAAAGAGGTGTGAATGGGTACAAGACTGCCTGCAAGGGAGTGAGGAAATCTTTCTAACCCCAGAATTCAACAGTAGAAAGCCCACTTGCCCTTAGCTTCTAATATAGAAGAATCAGATTCTTCTATATTAGCTGCATCAACAATAAAGGTGATCTTTTATTCTATCTGCTTTAAAATTTCCACTTATAGCTTAATTGATTTATAATTCAAAAAGGGAAGAGAGGTGTTATGTATAAGCCTTCCCAAGAATATTAACAATGTGTATCTAAATCCTCTCCTCTCACCTGAGTTCTTGACTTATAATCTGTTCATCAGGGGATGTGTCCAGATGGAATTATCACTATCTCAAATTTAGCACTTCACAAATGAAAATGTGCTCTAATCTCCAATCAGCTCAAAAAGGGAAATCAGAAGTTTGCCAGCAAACATGTCTGTTCAGTCACATGCTCCCTTATTTGTTTATTTAGCTCGTTCAGGTTGGGCTTCCCTGATGGTTCAGCAGGTAAAGTATCTAGCTGGAATGCAGGAGACACAGGAAATGTAAATTCAATCCCTGGATCAGTAAGATCCCCTGGAGAAGGAACTGGCAACCACTCCAGTACTTTTGCCTGAAAAATTCCACGGACATAGGAGCCTGGTGGGCTACAGTCCAATGGGTGGCAGAGTTGGACACGACAGCACAGCACAGGCTTGACACCATGGAATCACCTATGACCCCTGCTCCTCTTAATCCTCCAAAGTAAGTCAGGCACAAAGGTTTGACTTTTTTGCTAAATTTCTTATTCATCTGCCCTTTTATCTCCAATCCCAACTAGACTTCTTCATGCCTGTTTATTGCAAAAACTCTTCAGCTAGATTTTGCTGAACCCAGATTTGTCTTCATAAACTCTAGCAGAGCTGACAACTGCCCAGTTGCCACTTTGACCATATGATTCCCTTCAGAAATGACTTCAGTGGCTTCCATCCTCAGATTACGCTCATTTTCCTGATTTAAAGGTACTGCCATAAGTGACCAGGATACAGTCAACTTCTCTGTATTTACTACCCTCAATTCTATTTGGACTTACATCCTTTATGAACCAAAGGCAGACTATCCTTTTAATATATGCCTTTCACCAAATTGTAAACCATATATACACATCATCCAAATCAACTTCTACTCTACAATCTCCTTCAAATGTTTAAGGACTAATGCAAAGTCCAACACACATTTTTCAGTTAATCCCATAATGTATTCAATTATGTGTCCCTGTGGTTTATTACAGATTCTTCTTTATCCAAGCTGAATTTGTGTGAGATTCAGCTGAAGAATCATGGTACATTTCCCATACCATAAAGTTCACTGTAAATCATAGATATGAAATAAATATTTAATGACTGATTGACTTACAAATATAAGAAAGTAATTGTTTTCAACCTAAGCGATGATTTGATCCAACATTCAGGAACTTAAGAGTGATTTAAGTAGTAATCAGAATTTCTACTCTGATCTTTTTGACTTTCTCTGTGGCTCGAGGCAAGCATTTTAGCTATTTTGGACTCATTTTCTTAATCCAAAAATGGAAGTAAGACTTGTCATCTGTCTTATTCATAGAAAGTGTTGAGGAGTATCCTAGTCAATGCAAAGCACATGGCTAATACAAAGTTTAATAAAAATGATAAATAACATCTATTACGAAATTGAACCATTGTTCAATTTCTTCTGCCCTTTCAGTCCTTTGATTCAATATTCTCTCACTGGAATCTGAGAGCTGTGATTTGAGAAAGTGCTTTACTAATAATCATAGACTTTCCACATTAACCTTTTCTTATCATTAGCCACACCTGGATGATATCAAATTATTCTTTTAAGGAAATCAATATATCACTATAAATACAGAGAAACATCTGGTAATGGGACTTCAGATTAGGGAGACTTGGGTATGGAAAAACTGCATCAGAGCAAAATGGCAAAATGGATGGTTCCTGACTTCAGTCCCCCTCATAGAAAGAGTGACTAGCAGTGCACACAGACAAGATGCCTTTGTGAAGATCCCAGAACATGGGGACAAAGCTGAAGCACACACCTGGACCACAAAAACCAAGGAAAAACACATTAAAAGGGTCAGGGAACTTGCTTCCTTTTGGCCAAATCTCTCCTACCCCAGGCCAGTATGCTGCCACATCCAGGAGGTTTCCCTTCCCCACCAACTTGACCTATAATTTCTCCAGGGCAAAAAGGAGGGCCCAAGGCAGATACCCAGCTTTTCCAGCATGCAGAAAGCTTCCCAGGAAACCCTCTCAGGTATTGCCTCATGGGATTTCCCTGGGGAACAGCTAGAATTGGGATGGAGGAGCTTACAGATCTTGACAGACAACTTTCTGCTGGTGGTGACGCCTGATCTTAGATTCCAGCCAGCAGCTCTGTCCATCTGTGGACCCAAGTCGGTGGCCCTGTCTGGCCAGACAGCTTAGTAGGAAGTTTTGCTCAGTTTCAGTCCACAGCCAGTAGGCTGTCCCAGTGGCAGGGCCAATTCTGTACACTTGCCTAGACAGTGAAGCAAGTTTGCAGCTTCACTCAGCTGCTAGACATAGCCTCCAGCCCTGCCTGACCAGCAAGCCCAGCCAGAGACCTTGAGCAGCTGTGATGCTCACCCTGGAACCCAGCTGAGGCAGAGAGCCAAGTTGGCTGCCCCAACCAACCACAGTACATAACTTCCAGTCCCATGGCATGGCATGGGAGCCCAAAACATGACCCTAGGCATTCTCGTGTTGAGCCCACACTGCCACTTAAAGGCTGAACACAGCCATCTTCCTCTTCTGGGCAGAGCCCAGCCAGCCACCCTTTCCCAGCCATGGTATGTAGACTGAGGCTCCATGTGCCCAGGAAACTTGGACAGCAACCCTTACAGATCACAGACTCCAGCACCACCCAACTGCAAGGTACAGCTGGAGGGCCTGCTCCGCCAGGGATCCCAGCCAGAGACAAAGAGTGAATTTCAGCCAGCAGACTCCATGATTACAGACTTCAGCCAGGATTGAACACAGAGTCCAACCAGGGGCACCATCCAGCTGGGGGGGCACAGCCTGATGAACACAGATTCAAGTATTGTGAACAAAATACAAGCAAATGAAATTCAACATTAAAAGGATTGTACACAATGACCAAGTGGGATTTATTTCAAGGATTGTAAAGATGGTACAAATCAATGCAAATCAATAAATAGGATTCATCACATTAATAGAATGAAAGATTAAAATCATATGATTTTCTCGATAGATGACGAAAAGGCATTTGATAAAGCAGAATACCCTTTAATGATAAAAACTCTCGAAAGATTGGATACAGGAGGAATATACCTCAACATACACATGCATGGCAAACCAAACAGCTAACACCATATTTAACGGTGAAAAGCTGAACGCTTTTGCTCTAAAATAAGGAACAAGAGTGCATATTCACCACTCCTATTCAAAGAGTACTAAAAGGCCTAGCCACATCAGTTAGGCAAGAAAGAGAAATAAAAGGAGTCCAAATCAGAAACGAAGACGTAAAATTGTCTTCGTTTGTCGATGACGTGATTATATATTTACCAAAAAACTCTTAGACAAATACTGTCTGATCTCACTAATATGTAGAATTTAAAAAGTCAAATTCATAGAAAGCAGGTTTATGGCTACCAGGGACTGAAGGGTGGCAGTAATGGGGAGATGGCCAAAAGCTACACATTTTCTGTTATAAAACGAACACATTCTACACATGTAATATACAACATGGTGACTGTATTAACAATACTGTACTGTACTCTTGAAATTTGCTAAGAGAATAGATTCTAAATGTTGTTAACACAGGAAAAAGCGGTTAGTGTATGAGGCAAAGGATGTGTTAACTAACCTTACGTGATAATCATTTCATAATATGTATCAAATCATCACATTGTACTAAACTTACATAATAATACTTGTCAATTGTATCTCAACAAAGCTGGGGGGGGGGGGTATGGTATCAGAGAACTCCCTATTTTCCATGGATCTGTTCTTTAAATAATCTCAAATCGTTTTTGTCACTTTACTTCCCAATTGCTCAAATAAAATTCTTGTTCTCTTGTTGGAAGTGTCACTTTTCATCAATTGTTGATTATGAAGAGTGGAAAAAAAATACTAAACATTCTTCTCCATATTTCTACAGAACCAGAAAAATTTCAAATATTTATGGTATTGACATTTTTTAAATTAACCCATTAGAGTCAAATGTATGATACTTTTACCTGTGAGACAATGACTCTGTTATAGTAGGTCATTCAAGGTAGACTTTTGTTTAATATTTTCATTTGGACAAAAAATAAATTTAGAAGTTAAGAAGAGATGTAAATTTATAGCACCAGAGGACTACCTCTCAAAAAAAAATTACAAACCTTCCTAGAGATGATAGTTGATGAGGTTCAACATTGTAGATCAGATGTGATCTAACTTGAACAAAAGAGGGGAAAACATGCTAAGGAGAGCCAGCAATAAAATTCCTGGAAAAAGAGATTTATCTCTTTTGTTGATTACACATTCCTGTAGTTACTTTCTCTTTCAATATTATATGTTGAGCCTATTGTACTTTGCAAATACTTCTGGCAGTGTGAACTAATTAGATAAGATATAAGAATAACAAGAAAGTGGTAAAAAAACAATTCATCATTTACTACTGAAATAATTATATTTAGAAACTTTGCAAAAGGGTAAAATTTGAAATTTTGATAAGGTTCAATGTTCACGTCACATGCGAATTTCATTTGTCTCTACCATCTCCATCATACTGGGTAAAGACCACAATTTTGAACATTGCCTAAGTCCTCTGCAACTGCTCTTCTTCTTTGGAAAGCACATTATGATTTTGTGTTGTGCTCTAGCAACACTGATCTTGCATCTATTTCCTTTAACAAATGTTGCTTTTTTTGGCTCAGGGCCTTTATCACATAGACTGCTTTGCCTATAACCCTTCTCATCCCACTTCCACTTTACCTGGTTAATGAGCACCCATCCTTCAATATGAATTCACATCGTATCACTAGGAAGGCCTTCCCCAACCTCCTAGACCAGATCATATTGGAGTATACTGCATTCTAGCACCTGAGATTTACCCTAATTCTTAACAAGACATATGAGTAATTAAGGGAAAAATATCTATGTCCTCAACTTTTTGAATCATAGGCCATACTAACTCTTAAGCACTGTATCTCTAGCATCATTATACTGCTTGGCATAGGGCAGGTGCTTGAATTTTTGTCAAATCAGTAAATGAATAATTAAACTTTGATTTTAATACCTTAAGTAACAAATTTTAAAGGAAAATGACAATGCAGGAGTGAGAAATAAACATAAGTTTAAGATAGAATCCAGAACATGAAAGAAAATTTTATGGTGTATTGAGATTTTAGAAAATGGAGTACAGAATGATAATAATGATATATTGTATATTTACAATGTTAATTACTATGAGAAAAGTAAGATTAGTCTCTTATTTTTAACAAAAATTAGAATGAGAGGAAATAACTGGCTTACTCATACATTTCTTAGGGTTATACTCATTTATACTTACCAATTTACTTTATTATAGCTAGAGGGTATTTCAATTTTTATAGTAATTTAACCTGAATTAACACCTTTGAAATTCTCTTTCATGTCTTTCAGAGATTAATAAATCTTCAAAGCTAAACATTTAAAAGGTATTGAATCCTAATTATATTTTTATTTCTAAATTCTTTCAAACATAAAACATTTTAAGATCATAGTTTTGAGCTAATGTCTGCTGGGGACCAGGTGTTCTTAAACTTAAGACCATAAAAACAATAATGTGGCTATGAAGACCCAACCTTCAAAGTCAGATTTCTAGAAAGTCTGAAAATGTAATTCCAGGGCATGTGGAGGCAAAAGCAACAATTCAGTTATTTAGGACCTTCCTACCCATTCCAGGATCAGTTCAGTGCAGTTCAGTTGCTCAGTTGTGTCCAACACTTTGCAACCTCATGAACTGCAACACGCCAGGCCTCCCTGTCCATCACCAACTCCCAGAGTCCACCCAAACCCATGTCCACTAAGTCGGTAATGCCATCCAACCATCTCATCCTCCGTCATCCCCTTCTTTTCCTGCCTTCAATCTTTCCCAACATCAGGGTCTTTTCCAATGAGTCAGCTCTTCGCATCAGGTGGCCAAAGTATTGGAGTTTCAGCTTCAACATCAGTCCCTCCAATGAACACCCAGGACCGATTTCCTTTAGGATGGACTGGTTGGATCTCCTTGCAGTCCAAGGGACTCTCAAGAGTCTTCTCCAACACCACAGTTCAAAAGCATCAATTCTTCAGTGCTCAGCTTTCTTTACAGTCCAACTCTCACATCCATACATGACCACTGGAAAAACCATAACTTGACTAGATGGACCTTTGTTGACAAAGTAATGTCTCTGCTTTTTAATTTTCTGTCTAGGTTGGTCATATACATCAGCTCAAATTTTTATGAATTAGAAACAGCCTAAAATTCACAGTAGAAAATGATTAGATGTAGTTCAGGTGCAAAGTCATTGTGAACCTAAACCAGGAGGTTTAAGAGCCTAATTATGTATTTTCTAATTTTTTAACACATTTTCAATAAATACATTTCTAGTTATATTCATTAAGATAAGTATATAAAATAAGTATAAATACATATCACATGGTTTGTATTTCTCTTCAAGTGTTTAAATTTAACAGGTGCAAAAGTTATTAATAGTTTCCTTTCTTATTGTTCTCCTAAAATATATTAGGAAAAAGTGCTACTTAATCTCCTGTGTCTACTTCAAAGAGAAGCTGAATCATCAAAGATATAAATTTTCTGTCTATTTCAGACCATTATTTGTTTTCATGCTACTGTTATGAAAAAGATACCTTATCAAGACTGCTGCTGCTGCCAAGTCGCTTCAGTCGTGTCTGACTCTGTGCGACCCCATAGACAGCAGCCCACCAGGCCCCGCCGTCCCTGGGATTCTCCAGGCAAGAACACTGGAGTGGGTTGCCATTTCCTCCTCCAGTGCATGAAAGTGAAAAGTGAAAGTGAAGTCGCTCAGTCGTGTCTGACTCCTAGTGACCCCATGGACTGCAGCCCACCAGGCTCCTCCATCCATGGGATTTTCCAGGCAAGAGTGCTGGAGTGGGGTGCCGTTGCCTTCTCCCTTATCAAGACTATAGGAACCCAAATATCTTTCATGGGATGAGTTTATAGTAGGTCATTTGCCATTTTTTCTATTCAAGACCCACTTAGCAACATGAACTAGCAATGCAGGAGGGTGTAGAAAGAAAGAAGAGGAGAAAAGAAAGACTGAAACTCTCTACTTTTCTTATGTTCTGAAGGTAAGACATTTCATAGAACTCCACAGAATCAAAAAGATTGCTTAAAGGTAATACAAACTGCTTCCAAAAGAAAAAAACCTTACAATGAAACCTAATGAATAACCATTACTGTTCATTTATTGAATGTATGAATCTAAAACACTGAAGACTTCCCAGGTGGTAAAAAAAACCACCTGCCAATACAGGGGACATGTGTTCCATTCCTGGTACAGGAAGACTGCACATGCCAGGAAGCAACTAAGCCAGTGCATCCCAAGTACGAGCCCGTGCTCTGGAACCCGCGAGGCACAACTGCTGAAGCCTGCATGCCCTAGAGCTCGTGTGCTGCAGCATAGAGAAGCCACTGCAGTGAGAAGCCTGCACACTGCAAGTAACAGTATCCCCCTCACTGCAACTAGAGAGGAGCCCCCCTTGCCACAACTAGAGAAAGCCTGCACGCAGCAATGAAGACCCAGCACAGACATGAATAAATAAATAAAAATCAAATAAAACACTGGGTACCTATTATATACTTCAGTTGAGTAAAAGATAACTACATGTTGCAAATCCGGGCAGAGAAAGGAATTAGGCAAAATCAATTTCAACGCTGTACTATGAGTTCCACTAAAGAAGCATGCTGCAGAAGATGAACATGGTCGGCAGTCAGATCCTAATCCAACTTGGAAGATGGAATTAGTGACTTTGCTATGGTTTTTCCTGTGGTCATGTTTGGATGTGAGAGTTGGACTGTGAAGAAGGCTGAGCGCCGAAGAATTGATGCTTTTGAACTGTGGTGTTGGAGAAGACTCTTGAGAGTCCCTTGGCCTGCAAGGAGAGCCAACCAGTCCATTCTGAAGGAGATCAGCCCTGGGATTTCTTTGGAAGGAATGATGCTAAAGCTGAAACTCAAGTACTTTGGCCACCTGATGCGAAGAGTTGATTCATTGGAAAAGACTCTGATGCTGGGAGGGATTGGGGGCAGGAGGAGAAGGGGACAACAGAGGATGAGATGGCGGGATGGCATCACTGACTCGATGGACGTGAGTCTGAGTGAACTCCGGGAGTTGGTGATGGACAGGGAGGCCTGGTGTGCTGCGATTCATGGGGTCGCAAAGAGTCGGACACGACTGAGCGACTGATCTGATCTGATACTCAAACTTGAATGTTGGGTAGAAGTATGCTATGTTGGGTGTAGAACATCAATGGGGGAGGATAATATAATTCCTGTAGGTATCTGCAGAATCCCTACATTGTTTCAACTATGTCAGATGAAATGATGGTATCTTTTTCTTTGTTAGACTACTAAAAAGGCATTCAATATTGTGGGAGAGAATATGGAGGTGGCCATTTGCAGCTGGAGAAAGAAATGTGGCAAATTATGGAAAATACTGCATGCTATACAGAAGTATGGGTTTTACCCACCCAGGAAAAAAAGTTAATAAATGTGAAACTATGGAGGATTTTTATCATCGCTGTGTTTTAGAAAGAACATCCTGGGGAAAACACGTGAGGCTGAATTAGAGATAGATAGGACATAAGACATTTGTTAAGACACAAGAAATAAGAGGACCGAACTAGGACAGGCAAAAATGGAAGAGAGAAGTTGCTAGATATTTCAGGGCAAAGGACAGATGAATGTAGGCCATGAGGAAGAATGTCTACAGTGTTGCTGAATTCACCACCACTTTCAGGGTTTAGTATAGGAAATTGTTTTTAAGTGAGACACTCCAACAAATTTACATAATTAGTGAAAAATCCAATCATTAAAACCAAAACCTTCAATTTAATGGAATGTACACTAAAAAATGTATGCTAAATAAAAACACAGCATAAATTTTTTTGGTAAACTATCAAATGTTTATTTAATTTCCATTTAAAGTATTTTCTACTAAAAATATGTACAAAAATACGTATTCAAAGTTTGAACCAGAAGCATGACAGGCATACATGTACATAAATACAACTGAAATAAATGCAATGCAACACTAACATCATATTGCACCAAAATTTATTCCACAAGAAAACACATGCATCAAGAGTTTCCACCAGATGAATGCACACTTATTTCATAGTATCTTACCACTTACACAAATAGCCCATAAACACCATCTGGTAGTGTGATTGCTGTACCAGAACTCTCCCCAGAGGGCAATCATTAAGCTGTAGAAAAATCCATTTTATTTCACATATCACATGCTGGTATAGGTATCAGTGCCAGAGAATCCTAAGAAGCACTGCACACTCCACAAATGAAAGTCCCTTTGCATCATTTGAATTTTCATAAATATCTTAGTACTTCTATTGTCTTGGAATACAGATGCAGAAAAGGAATTTTGCACCGTAAGAATTTATCAATGGATACTGTGTAAAATGTGTATAAAATACACACAGTCCCATTTGCCAAGGTTCACAATCACAATGCTAAGAGGCAGAAACACTGCCGCAGATGAGGACCAGTGAGAATGGTGAGGCTCTCTCCCTCCGCCCGACTTCTCGACTTCTCGTTCTTCTACTTGAGAGCATCAGGCCAACCCCACCTCCCTCCCTCTTCCAATCAGAGAAACATTCCAAGGTCTTGGGGAATGCATTCCAGACCCAAGTTAATGGATTAGGCTGGCTGGCTGGTCTATTCATTACAATCTAAGCCAGATCAAAGAGACAGCTGCCGACACAGCCCTCCAGGGTAACCGAACTCTTTTCCCACTGGGCTAAATTGATTCCCTTGGTGCAAATTACTGGTTCTTGCCAGAGACTATGAAAGACATTTAAATACATTCACATATAGTACCTAATAATATGTTAATGAACATACCAATACATATGGATATTTTCTGTCCCTTGATAGTTGAAAAAGAAATTATTGTTACCAGGTCAAATCTGAACAAAAAATTCACTAAACCCATTTTTCATAGGGTCGATACAGTTATATATATACAAAAGACAACATGAAAGATTCAAAATGAAATGAATTCTGAGTCAATAAGTAAAAACCATCTCTACCAGTGCATTGCTACCGTCTATGAAAACTAAAACCCAAGCACAACAAAGCCCAGCATCAAAACTTTGATAGCAAACTAGGAAAAATTAAGTTCTCAAAGCATCCAGTACAAGAAGTCCTTTGATTTTCCTCTTTGTGACTTGTATTTATTATAAAACTGCAGGTAATCAACATGTAGTATCAGTTAAACAATTCTACACCACGTTTGTCCACCCTAAGAGAAGACACTGCATTACATGGTAATAAGCAATGTTTTTGTTTTGTTTTGTTTTTAATACAAAACATTCAATGCTTATGTTTGCAAAGTTCCCCAAATACTGAGAGGTACCACTGAAAATTCATTACTATAGTGCTATAATCCATCTACAAAAAGATAAAAATTTGGGGCAAATGCCTGTGTTCACAATAAGCAAGAATAGAGTGATATGCCATTCTTAGAACATGGATATTGTCAAAAGATGAACCCTGTTTTCAAGATATAAGCATCAATAGTTTAGTTCTAGATTTATAACAGTAGTAATAACATTCACAAGGGAAAACCATTAGATAAAACATTTCTCCAAAAAGAGGATCGAAATAATCCCAGACTTTAAAAAACAAAGAAGAAATAATTCTAGACCACTTAAAATCTTTGAAGGGTTCTTGTGGTTTGTGTGAAAACCATAGTTATATGCTTCCAGAGCAATTAAAAAGTGCTGTGTGGTAGTGTTTGAAGTAATTGACATACACAGTAGTTTAATGTAGATAATTTCTATTCTATTATAATCATACATTCATTTGAAACAATCTGTGTTTTACTTTTCCAAAGTATTTTTACTTTATAGTCCATTAGTCAGTGAGTGAAGATTTGGAATGAAGGAGGAATGTAAGGGAAAAAATAATTCAGAAATCCTTTAAAATAAGACAGTTCAAACTCAAACCAGGGAACCGTACTGCATCACCCTCTAGTGCACTGTGAATGTGTTTCCAAGTGTGCACAGAAAGATGCTAATCAGTAGAAATAAGCTGAGTCCAACTTCACAATCCTCATTTAAGTCAGGCCTCTCAAACCCAACCAGCTACACAGCTGTGACATCCAAAGGCCTAAACTGTTTTCCCACAAGATTCTGTGCAAAATACCCTGTTGCACAAAGTACTCAAATACAGTCACTACTGCAAATGAGATAAATAACTGTGCATTGGTCTTTTTTTTGTCTCTCTCTCTAGCTTTCAACATGCCCTTTAGAGGCTTCAACAAGAGGTAACAAGAGTCCTTGTTAGGACTCAGGAAGCAAATCTTCTAACCAAGAAAATTAATTCACTTGAAAGTCATACTTTCAAAAATAAAATCAGTAGTGTATCTGTTGAGGGAAAAACGTATGCTCACTTTCAAACCAGTGCATCCATCTGTATGGGCTCCCAGACATCTAATGTTCCACAGTTTCTCTTTCTTGAGAGATCGTTATCTATAAAACTGTTAAGGCAGTTATTGATACTATAAATGTACCCTTGGTCCAAGTAGCCAAAACACACACAGGTAACAGATAGCTATCTGGAGATTGTAACCATCCTCCACCAATATTTTAAAGCCAATGGTAACAAAGAGAAGGTTGCCGGGACTCCTAAGTACCCACAACTAACCAAAGTGGTAGCTTCATGCTAAGAATATCAAGTAATTGTGTAAAAGTAAATTAAGGCTCACTCTTATTTTGAAAATAACTTGTCAAAAAAAACGAAAAATAAAAAGAATCGCTGATTAACTAAAAGGAACAGAGAAATGCTTCAAAAATATCACTTATCCTGATGAGGTGACAATATCTCACAACATATGGAAAATTGATGAACTTTCTGTGAGACCATAATGAACACCTTTGTGAATTTGTATCAGATCTAAAAATAGATCAAGCATTTATTTTTAGATGCCAGCTAATTTCTAAATGCAACAGAAAGAAGAAAGGATTATCTCTCAAAATTGGCTATTAAAATATCTTCTTAAGTACAGTACTAATAATACCTAGAGGTTACACTTTTAGGTAATATATATATTGAGATATGTTAAAAATAGTTTATCAGAAAATTAACCTAAAATACATTTATAGGTAATAAACTCTGTCCATGGGATTTTCCCAGCAAGAATACTGGAGTGGGTTGCCAGGCCCTCCTCCAGGGGAATTGCCTGACCCAGGGATCAAACCCACATCTCCTGCATGGCAGATAGATTCTTTATTGCTGAGCCACCAGGGAAGCCCTAATAATTATTTTATACATAAATAATGTAAACAGAAGCTGTCAAAATGACTCATTATCTACTCTAATTTGCATCCACCGTGAGCTTCTCGTCAGTTACACAATGACATGCTTTGATTCCTGACTTTGAATGGTTAGGAAAGTTAGGAAATGTAGCTCTGTAAACATGATCAATACCAACATACAGCATATTACACAGGGTAAAATGAAGCAGGGTTTAACTAAAATCAAATTTCTTGACTCATCCGCATTCAAATCTCAAATATCTCCATATTTCTTTCCAAACTAAGAAAAAGAGCTACAATTAAAATCTCATTCATTGTTTTCCTATCATTCAGAATTGACACATAAAATGTCAAAAGTGCAACTCTCTCCTTATATACTACATATAATATGTATTAGGAGAAAGCCACTCTATAGTTACAAAGAGATAATTTAATTAACTCACAACTATATTCCTTAAAAAATATATCCAACAAATATCCCATGCTTATTTCTAGTGGAAAAAGGAGTGAGAATCCTTTGTTCTCTCTCACAGGGACAGATGCAGATTTTGTAGGGCCAGAAATAAATATATAATTTTGCCAATCTTCTTCAAGAAAAGTAATACAAAATTCTTAATGCAAAATGAGATACAGGACCCTAACAAAGGCATGTCTAAGTGACAGGCACTGAACCTTACATTTCATTAGCTTTTAGGGGTATTTGTGTACAGCAGTTAATTTTTACAAATTTCTCTGACTATATTGCATAATGTTAGACCAAAGTATTGCTACCTCCAATCACATACTACCTTTCATTTCCTGCTACTCTCTATCAGCTTCTATCTTTTCATAACCCATTCCTTGACTGTAAGAAACCAGCTACAGGTCAAAGGTACGCCCTTTTTCAGTTAGCATTACATACATCTCAAATACTAGAGATAATGAGTTTCCTGAAGACTGATTCAGTTCAACATGGAATTCTATTGAGTTATGTAATTTTACTCATGTTAACCATTTGTTGATATATCAAATAGCAATGGGGAAACAATTGTACCAGACACACAAAACAGTCTAGAAACTTCCTTCAACATATATTATCTTAGTGTTAGAGAAACTCTCATGAGCTGCTAATGTAACCTAATACTCTGCCCTAATTTTGCACCACACAAATGGGATAGATACAGTACAAGTAATGTATGCAAATATGTATATATTTTACATATGCAAATGTGTGTATACATATTGTTATATGTATATAACAATCTACTGTTTATGTTTGGCCATCTTTTCTAAGACAAATCTTTAATCTCCTAATGAAAGACAAGAAGGGAGTTTATTTCTAGCTGACCAAGACACCATTTATAACGGTCAGTTTTCTTCATTACACAGAAGAAAAAAATCTCAGAAAAATAATCCAATATTTTTTAATGGGGGTCAAAAACTTTTACTGAAATATTCATAATTGTGTGAGGAGAGTCATTCCATTTCATCTATCAGAGTGCTTGAGCTTTGGAAGTCATTACTAGGTCCATTTAATTCATAATTAAACACTTGAGAATCTATGTTCCAAAAAAGCAGAACATTTGAAAATGTTATATTAGTTGTTGTAAACTATACTGGCTACTTACACTTTTTGCATTATAATAAACTGATAAAATGTATCTAAACATTTGAAAATGTACATTGGTACAAATATATCACATGCAAAAGTTCAATATATAAAATATATATATGAGAAAATTTTTCCTAAAGATATGAGAAAAAATTATTTAGTATAAAAATACACATATACAAAAAAGTGTGTAGGAGAGTTTTCAAACTAGAATCTGCTTGACATAAAACCATTACGAATAAATGTTGTGAATATTAAATGAATGATTACAGAAGGTCTGTGTCTTGTCATGATGTATCTTAAGAATAAGTAGAAATACAAATTAATCATCACTTTAAAAAAATTGCTGACTTTCCATCTCATTAAAATGGCATTACAATTAGAAATTTAACAATGATAAAATCATTTTTTAAAATGATGAAAATAATGTGTAATCTAGTCAATTTGTATAATGATATATTTAAAAGAGAAAGTGAAAGTGAAGTCACTCAGTTGTGTCCAACTCTTTGTGACCCCATGGATGGTAGCCTACCAGGCTCCTCCATCCATGGCATTCTCCAGGCAAGAGTACTGGAGTGGGTTGCCATTTCCTTCTCCAGAGGATCTTGTCCCAACCCAGGGATCGATCCTGGGTCTCTGGCATTATAGGCAGACGCTTTACCATCTGAGCCACCAGGGAAGTCCTTTAAAAGAGAAACTAGAACCAAAACTAAAGAAAAAATAAAATGAGGAGACCTATCTGTCACTGTTGATATAAGCACATTAACCTCAGGAATAATCCAGAAGTATACAAACTTCTCCATGATGCTTCACCATTATTTTTTTCCATTGGGGGGAAAAAAAATTCCAGAAGAGTTTTCTGGTTTAGATTATATGGGCCTAGACTAGAAAAAATAGTATACAAGAAATTTGTTTTTACTTTTAGCAACTATTTAGTGGGAAGAGACATAGACAAATGGGT
Organism: Bos indicus; assembly: GCF_029378745.1. Taxonomy (NCBI): domain Eukaryota; kingdom Metazoa; phylum Chordata; class Mammalia; order Artiodactyla; family Bovidae; genus Bos; species Bos indicus. The sequence goes on along the minus strand of NC_091776.1, from coordinate 19,638,664 downwards.
AAAAGAAGTATAAATTTCACATCCAGTTTTAAGAACCCATGGTAAGAGAAAAGGAAGGAATTTTTGTAAATTCATTTAAAGACCCAAACACTAGGTTTGGGCAAAAAAATTTCAATCTCAGATATATATTAAATTGAAATTTAATTAATCAAATTTTGAAATTGAAATTAATAAACTGAAAGTTAATGAATTGTAATTGCCTCAAATTATCAACTGTCTATGAACCCAATATCCGTTACTAATTTTAATCAGTATAATTTTTCCAAAAATTCTTTTTTTCACATGGACAAAAATTAAAGAATGAAAAATATTCTGGCTGTGACTATTCAATCCAAGACTTGAGTAAGAGTTAAGAAATTTCATTATATTATTCTTATTTGAAAATTCCCCAATGTTTTCTAAACCTGGCATAATAATACCTGCCTGAATATATACACTGCATGCAGTTTCTTTGAGTGAATTTCTTATTAGTTATCTCTTTCACAAGTTGAATGATAATTAAGGTGAAGAGATTACTGACCAATCCTAAATGCAGAAATGGAAAATTTTTTAGAAACATCAATTGTAAATCTTATTTAGCGGTGACATTTCTTCCTTAGCATGCGTGCATGTTGTCACGTCCAACTCTTTGAGACCCCATGGACTGTAGCCTGCCAGGCTCCTCTGTCTGTGGGATTTCCCAGGCAAGACTACTGGAGTGGGTTTCTGTTTCCTTCTTCAGGGGACCTTCCCAACCCAGGGACTGAACCCAAGCCTCCTGCATATGTCTTTTCCTAATTGATCTGGACAGTTTTGCCCAAAGAGAAAATGTACAAACTGTCAAAATTCATCACCGTGTAAAAACAGCTATGAAACTAAAATATTATTCAGAATCACTAACAATGTATACAGATCTATAGATCTGGGCAATATATTTTGGACATTTTCTCTCTTGGTGATTTCTGTCTTCTGTTGATATTGTTAACTTGAAGATTTAAAATGCACATATTTAGATAAATTTATCAAAGAGTAAATTATTAGTGAAACACATGACTGTGCTTAAGAGAATTTAATACCAAACTGACTATTGCTTTACTCTGAGAAAGGTGCTACATCCTCTCCTGATCAATTAGGCTACCATGAAAACAAAATGGCATGTATCCATGGAGCTTCCTGATAATGAATGAATAAAAAAATCCTAACAATATTCTCAAGAATATTTTTTGCTTAAACATAATTCCTGGATTTGCCTCCTAAACAATAACCCCTAGAAGCTCTTCTTTAATGGATTCATTAAAATTAGGCATACCCTCTCTGTTCTTTGTTCAAAATGCTCTGGATACAATCCATTAAAACATGAATGATATCTAAGTTGGTATCTATGGGAAGCAGTGCTATGCCCACGTAAAATAAATTTCTTTCCACTGTCCATAACGATGGCACACACTTTTCTTTACCCAAAAGAGTAGAAACAATTTTCACAGTACAGTCATCTACAGTACATAAAAATTGTTTTTACAAAACCCTTATATGCAGAAAACATCTCAGTCTTCAGTTTGAAGGTTCTTAGCCATAAGATATCTTACAGACAAAGATGACTAGAATTGTACATTCTACAGTCTTTTCCCCTAACCTCAACAGGTAGGTATAGGGAACTCAATGATCATACGAACTTATGGTATATCTACATATCAGCTTTCTAGAACTACATGGAGTAATAGTAACTAAATTTCTTAGTAACCACTTTGAAAACACTGGAAAATTAAATAGAAATAACCAATTCCTTTCATCCATCCCCATAGTTGCAATCCTCTGGATTTTCATAAAATGGAGTGAAGATCCATTTTTTTGTTTGTTTGTTTCAGCCTTTGGACAGAAACAAAGCCAAGGATTGAATGCCAAGATTTCAAATGCATTAATTCATAATTTATGACAATCTTCTTCTGGCACAACTTCCAGTATTATTTGTAATGTTCTGGTTATAATGTCTACAAAGAAATAAAGAAGACAAATTTAAAATGCATGGATGTCAGAAATGCATACAAACAACAAAATGCAAGTTATCTGGGGTTGAATATTGAAAACCCACAACCACCTATTTCATAGAGCACTTTCAAGAAATATTTATTTCATTAGAATCCTATCATGTTCAATTAATTTACTTGTCACCTCTGTAACTTCCTATGATGGCTTCTCAGCAAGAGTACATTAATATTTTGTGTTCAGATAAAGACTTTTATTCATGAACCAGGAGGCTGAGAATCTTTTGAGACAATCGGACCAAGGTATAAATAAATGTTCAAAACTACACTTCATCTTGAGTCTAAAATTGGTTTGTTGTTTTTGCACCTACGAGAGTACATCCAATTCTGCAGCAAAATCAGAAGAATCAGAATATAATTTCCAGTCTCAACTTGTAGTATGTTATTGAGCAAAACATATTATCTCCTAGGTAGGGCCTCATTTGCTTCATCAATAGAATGAGGGACCTGGGAATGACATCAGCAAGACAGAGGGCAGGGATGCTTATCTTCTCCCCCTAAACCAAGCAAACAAAAAAAGAAAACCAAGAACAATAAACAGCTACAAATGGAAGAAAACAGCTCAGGCAAAGCTCTAGACAATAAAGAAGCAGTAGCAAAAAGCATGGCGAGCTCAAAAATCAAGGATGGCCACATGGGAAAATAAAGGGAGCTTTTTGCCCCCATTATCCCATTTCCCTGGAGGGAACTGCTAGGCACCAGAAGGAATCCTTTCAGAGGAAGGTCACCACATGAGGAGGAGAGCAGAAGGACCACAGCAAGCCTCACCATCATGGGTGTTAGCAGCTTTGGGTACAAGGGTCTCAGTCTTCAGTGATGCTGACCCTAGCTGATGGAGCAGTCTGTAGCATCAAGGCTCTGGGCTCTGGATCTACTCCCAGAGGCTGGAGCTGTTGCCAAAGTGAGACCTACCCTCAAGGGGCCCAGTTGTTGCCATGCCCCACTCTCACAGATTGGTACCACAGCACACCTCCCCATATGAGACCAGAGCCGCCACTGTTCTTTGCCCACCCCAGTCCCAAGCTTTGCTCCACCATTACCAAGGCAACCTTCCTGGCCTGAGCCCTGCCTTGGCAGGTAGTGGGGGTTAAGACTCAGATCCATCATTGCTGGGACTAGGCTGCCTGTACCCTGAGCTTCACCCCTATCCCAGGTTGAGGCTCTTGAACCATCACTACCAGGAGGGCTACCCATCAGGTTTCAAGTCAGGGCTCTGACTCATCAAGGCTGGGACCAGGCTACCACTGCCCTGAACCTCCCATCCCAGCTTGAGGCTCTGAACTGCCACTGCCAGGGCCTTGCTACCACTGCCCTGTGCCCAGTTCCCCAGAGTCTCAACACAGAGCTCTAGCCAACAACTACTGGGGCTGTACCACTCTATCCTGTGAGTGTTCTGCATGGTGGGGAGGGGTGCGGGCAGACTGGAGACTTCAACCTACCACTCCAAGGCTGTACCACTACTGCATTCTGCCTTCTGAGCCCAAGCCACCAGTGCACCTTGTCACCCCAAGGCCCTTGTCACCGCCATATTCCCTCCCCTCATCACAAGTCGCAGCAGAGAGCCTGTGAAACCCAAGGACCAGTTCCACAGGCTACGCACACATGTCGACACCCTACACACCTGTGCCATGCCCACCGCAACTGTGCCTATGCTCCAGGACCCTGGCACTGTAGTAGTTCCACGAGTGCCTGGTCCTATGACCCCTAGCTCTGAGAGTCAGCACATCAGACCAGGCACCAAGAGGGGTCTCCTCAACTAGACCTCTCCCATAGGCAAAGAGCAACCTCAGACTCCGAAGATACTAATAGCCCCATCTGCTGCCTGTCCTCTGTAGCCTTAGGCATAAAAGACCCCCTATTCCGGCCAAGGTCAGCCAGTGCAGTAGCATGGAGTCTGAATCACTGTGCCTCCTCGGGAACCAAAGACACTGCATCTCACCCAGCAAGTGCTCTCATAGCTACCTCCGGGGGAAAGGCTTTCCCTACTGAAGCCAGTCTGAAAAGGCCAGAAGAGATGACTTCACCTCAAAGGCATAAACATCAGCACAAACCCATCAAAAATATGAAGGAAATACGACACCACCAAAATAATGCAATACTACTCCAGTAACTGACCCCAAGTAAATGGAGGTCTGTGACCAAACTGAAAAAAAAAAAACAAAAAAAAACTGAAAATAATGATTTGAAAGAAGCCAAGTGATATACAAGAGAATACAGACAAGTGAATGAACTCAGGAATAGTACATGAAGAGAATGAGGAATGTAACAAATAGAAATCATTTAAAAAATCAAGAAACTCTGGAGAATAAAATACATGAAAGGAAAAATGTGATAGCTTCAACAGGTAGGCTCAAAAGAATCTGTAGGCTTCAAGACAGATCTCTTGGTGTTACCTAGTCAGAGGAGAATAAAGAAATCAAAATAAAAAAGAAGCAAGCCTATATCAACTGTGGAACATGATCTAAAGAAAGAATATCCATATTTTGGGAATCCCAGAAGAAGAGAAGGAGAAAGATACAAAAAATTTATTTAAAAATATAATGGGGAAAACTTTCAAATCTGGGGAGAGATATGGCCATAGTATTGGTATGAGAAGTTCAAAGATTCCCAAACAGATTCAACCCAAAGAGATCTTTATTGGATGCATTGTAGTGAAACTCTCAAAAATCAAGGACACAAAGAAAATCTTGAAAGCAGCAAGACAAGAAAGAATCATCACATATGAACGAATCTTGATATGACTATCAGCAAATTTATCAGCAGAAATCTTACAGAGATTGGGATTGGGATCCCAGGACAGAATGGGATTATATATCCAAAATACTCAGAGGAAAAAAAAAAACTACCACCAAGAATACTTTACCCAGAAAAGCAATCATGAAGAAATGAAGGAGAGATAAAGACTTTCCCAGACCAACAAAAGCTGAGGGAATTTGTAGCCATCAGACATTCCCTATAAGAAATCCTATTAGGAGTTCTTTAAGCTGAAACAAAAATACACAAATCAATAACATGAAAATATATGAAAATATGAAGAAGAGGGAACACTTCCAAACATTTTATGAAGCCAGCATTGCCATGATGGGCTTCCCTGATGGCTCAGTGGTAAAGAATCTGTCTGCAATGTAAGAGATGCAGGTTTGAACCCTGGGTCAGGGAAGATCCCTTGGAAGAGAAAATGACAGCTCATTCCAGCATTCTTTCTGAAGAATTCCATGTTCGGAAGAGCCTGGAGAGCTACAGTCCAAAGGATTGCAAAGAGACACTATGCAAAGAGAGTGACTGAGAACAATTACCCTGAAACTAAGTACAGACAAAGACCCCGAAGAAAAGAACATTACAGACAAATATTTCTGGTGAATACAGATGTAAAACTTCTCAACAAAATATTAGCAATCCAAATTCAACAACACATTAAATGGATCATTCACCAAGATCAAGGGGGATTTATCTCTGGAATGTAAGGATGCATTCAATATAGTAATGAAAGTTCTAGCCAGAGCAATTCAGAGAAGGCAATTGCAACCCAGTGCTCTTGCCTGGGAAATCCCATGGATGGAGGAGCCTGGTAGGCTGCAGTTCATGGGGTCGCTAGGAGTCAGACACAGCTGAGCAACTTCACTTTCACTGTTCACTTTCATGCATTGGAGACGGAAATGGCAACCCACTCCAGTATTCTTGCCTGGAGAATCCCAAGGACAGGGGAGCCTGGTGGGCTGCCGTCTATGGGGTCGCAGAGTCGAACACGACTGAAGCAACTTAGCAGCAGAAGCAGCCAGAGCAATTAGGCAGAAAAAAAAAAAATAATAAAAGGCATCCATGTCAAAAACAAAGAAGTAAAATAATCTCTGTTCATAGACAACATGATCTTATATATAGGAAACCCCAAAGACCAGTAAAAAGCTGTTGGAACTAATAAATGAATTGCAGTAAAATTGCTGGATATAATACCAACACATAGAAATCAGTTGCATTTCTATACATTAACAATGAATTATCTGAAAGAGAAATTAGAAAGCAATCTCACTGACAACAGTATCAAAAATTAAAACAACTAGGAATAGATAAAACCAAGGAGGTGAAAGATCTATACACTAAAAACTACAAGACTAATGAAAGAAATTGAAGAAGACAAACCAATGGAAAGATACCCTGTGTTTCTAGGTTGAGAGGAGGTCATACTGGGGAAATGTCCACATAACCCCAAGTGATCTAAAGATTCAATGCAATCTCAATCACAATTCCACTGATATTTTTCACAGAAGAAAAAAAAAAAAAAAAAAAAACTATCCTAAAATTTGCTTAGAACCACAAAGTAATCCTAAAAGATCAGGAGAAAGCTGGACACATTATAATACTTGATTATATATCAAGCTATATTATAAATAGAGCAATCAAAAGAGTATGGTGTTGTCATAAAAACAGGCCTACAGATCAGTGGAACTGAATGAAGAGTCCATACATAAACTCCCATGTATACAGCCAACTAATTTTTGACAAGAAGGCCAAGAGAACGGACAGTTTCTTCAATAAATGTATTTGGGAAAACTATATATATACACGCCAAAAAAATAAATGAATAAGTAATATAAAACTTAACTTATACCTAATACCGCTCACAAAGATTGACTTAACATAGATCCAAGATTTAAACCTAAGATCTGAAAACATAAAATTCCTAGAAGAAAACATAGGGAAAAAGATCCTTGATATTGGTCTAGGCAATGATTTCTTGGATAAGTTACCAGAAACACAGGCAACAAAAACTTGTTGATTGTCCAGGAAAGCTGCAGGCCAGTGGCCTCCAACTGCATCCCTACCCATATAAGGTCTTTGGCTTTCGGGATAAATCAGTCCCACAATATTTCTTTAAATAAAGTTGAGCTACTGAGTCTGCATTTGATATTCTTAGTTATGTAAAGCCAAACAGCAATTGTAGGATTTTTAGCTTTGCCTTTCATGTTCAGAAATTGTTTTTGAAATCAGATGAAACAACTTCTGACCCTGCAAATCTGATTTACCCAATCATGCCTGGTACAAGCACAGGAGCTACAGCCAAATGTGAATAAGCCTACTGAAGTATTGGCACAAAACCAAGCTTTCCCAGAAATCATAATAAGAATAACAGTATTTACGTTTTTTTGAAAAGCCTTCAAAACCCTTTCACAGGCCTGGCTACATTTCACCCTTACAGTGAAGATGGTTTGACCTCCTGAGAAATCTAGACAAGCTTAAACTCATTGAAAAGCTTGCACTGCAGGTTTCACGAGGAGTCTGTCAAATGCATGCAGCAGCTTTCAGTGAAATACCATAAACAAACTATCACGACACACTGTATGCAGACTATGCTCTCAGGACTCTGATTTTGCAAAATCACTGTCCACCACAACGGACTACAGTCACTCTGCTGGTGCTGCCCAGTGTGATCCTCTATAACTCAAGATTCTGTTTAAATACAGCTGTCCTCCACATCATGCCCGGAGCCAGAAGCATCAGCTTCCAGTCATCCCATTCAGTCTCAGCTGGGATGAGGTTTGACTGATAAAGAGAGGCAGCCAAGTAAAAGGGCTGCGGGGAAGCCTGGCTGGGCTTTGCTGGCTCTAGCTAGCTCCATGAATTTCACTACATCGGTGGGGTATCTGCTCCTTTTTCCTTGGGTGAGAAGCTCGTGCCTCTGTAAATAAATAAATAAAGATCCAGAAGAATTAAACACTCCGTCACAGATGGCGGAAAAAAGCTCTCTGCACATCCGACTGTTCCCTTAAGAGCACGTTTTTTTCTTCTCATCCCAGGAACGCTGTCAAATGAAACGTGGTTCAATACTGGCATCCTGTGGCCACAGAAATTCATCAAGTCTCTGAAACTCAGCTCCTCCGGGTCTGCAGTTCCCTGGCTATCTGAACTCAGCAGTCTACCTCCCTGTTTTCTGAACGTTGTTCTGGCGACCTCTTTTTTTTTTTTTTTTTTTTTTTAATGGAAGCATCCTCGGTAAGATGGGTTTTGATAAACTATCATTTCACAGGGCTAATCTGTTCATGTATATTTGGGTGAAAATATGGTATCAAGGCTAAAGAATGTTCCCCAACAGAACAATCTGATGTTAAATCTGTACACAGGGCACCAAGCAGAGGCTCTCTGGCCTCTGAGTTCACACTGAGTTTCTCTCGCCCCAAACAGAAACAGTCGGGAGAGGAGGTGAGACAGTGGTTCAGACTCTGCTGTGTTGTCTGTGTGTGTGATTTGTTTTGGCCAAAGGCTAGGAAAATACTTGCTACAGTTGCAATAAATATTATGAACTTTCTTTATTTTACTACAAGAATGCTGCCTAAGAGGAAAATCAAACAAAATTACGGAGGATTGTTGCTTTTTGCAGACTCACTTTCAAGGCAGCTATAAAGATAAAGGGTTACAATGATCGCAGTTTAGAGGCAGATTTGCCACGCTCCCTGGTAAGACTCAATGGCGTTGTTGAGAACCAAATAACCATTATGGGACTACTACTACTACTGCTACTTTCACAAATGGCTAACACTACATTTAGAGTCCTTGGAGATGTTCAAAACGCTATTTGAGACAGAAAAATAACAGAAAACTTCAAAATTACATGAGCACGGAAAAACATCAAAGGAGCAAGCAGGAAAATCAGTAGTTAATATGCACCAGCAAAGAAATGAAAGAAAATATGCACATGTTAGCAGAAGGAAAGCTTTGTTAGCGTTGGCTGACTACAAACAGGAGGGACAAAATGTTTATTCAATAGGGGAAGTAAAAGGAACTCCTTCTCTCATGTAATCTCTCTCATTGTTCAACTCTAAGGCAACCTGCTCTTCCTAAAATTCGCAAGGTTTTCCATGTGTTCAGGGATTTTAATTGTCTTTAGCTAGTTATTCTGCAATGGACAAAGACCTCCCAGTGGTAAATACTCATCTACTCTGAAAATTAATAATGAGCAATCCTAATGGTAAATATTGTGTAACAAGACTTGGATTTTTTTTTTTTTAGAAAAAGCTCTATATTTACTGTCTACAGCAGAGAAAACTTTACCAAAGCTATTCTACAGAAAACTAGTGTGATCTGACAAGAAACAAGGATTAAATACACTGCTAGGCAAACAGTGTTGCCCTGTTAGCATTGAAGAACCTAACTTTTACCGTAACACTTCTTTGGGGAAGAATGTTGCTAGCTAGGAAACAAAATGCAGGTATAAATAGTAGTATAAGGTCTAATGATATCAAATACCAAGCTAATAAAAGGCAGTAGCTTAAGTCTATGTTAAAGGACTAGCTTCTAAATGAGTTTGTACAGCACAGTAGAGATGCAAAATGTACATAAAGTTGTTTGTTTTTTTATATTTAGTAACATTGACATTATTTATTAATAATTTTACCAGAACTCTCCCTGAACTTTTCACTAGACTTTAAAAAATTAATGATGGTAAAGTAAGTAAATTAAAATGAATGAGAAGAACAAAAGAGGATTTCTAAACTCACCAGCAAGAACACATTTGCTCCTCTGGATATATTTTTACTTCTTTCTCTCTTCCCCCAGGCACCCAGTATAAAAAGAGCATGAATTTGAAGTCCAGAAGCTATGGCTTCAAATCGCAGCTTAATAACATGGAAACATATACACTGCTGCTGCTGCTGCTGAGTCACTTCAGTCGTGTCCGACTCTGTGCGACCCCATAGATGGCAGCCCACCAGGATGCCCTGTCCCTAAGATTCTCCAGGCAAGAACACTGGAGTGGGTTGCCATTTCCTTCTCCAATGCATGGAAGTGAAAAGCGAAAGTGAAGTCGCTTAGTCATGTCCGACCCTCAGCGACTCCATGGACTGCGGCCTTCCAGGTTCCTCCATCCATGGGATTTTCCAGGCAAGAGTACTGGAGTGGGGTGCCATTGCCTTCTCCAAACATACACACTACCATATGTAAGATAAATGGCCAGAAAGAATTTGCTGTGTGATTCAGAGAACTCAAACTAGGACTCTGTAACAACCTAGAGGGGTGGGAAGAGATGAGAGGTGGAAGGGAGGTTCAAGAGGAAGAGGACATGTATGTACCTAATATACATGACTGATTCCTGTTGGTGTATGGCAGAAACCAATACAATATTGTAAAGCAATTATCCTTCAGTCAAAAAGAAATAAATTAAAAAAAAAAAATGCTACATCTTCCTGCATTCTGGTTGTCCTACCTGGGTATAGAAATCAACAAATTCACACATGGATCTTGTGGAGGAATGAAAGAGATGATGATATAAGAGAGAATCTCCCAGCCCCTGACAGAGGGTTAGGCTTTTGATGGCTTTTGGCAGAGGCTATTCCTAAGTCCTCTTCCTACCTACTGATTTACTGTATTTTCTCCTCCCTCAACACACCTGGTCACCAAGCTCTGTTGATTTTTCATCTTTAATATCTTTCATTTTCCTCTGGACCCTGCCAACATCACCTGTATTCAGACTTTTCTCAGTTCAGTCAGGATTACTGTGATAACCACTAATCACTACTCTTGAGAATGTCTTCAGACTCATGCTCTCTATTCCATCCTCATTGTCCCTATCATCAGGATGACTTTTGTAAAGTACAAATCTGCCCAAGTTGGAATTCTAGGTCTTCTACTTAATATCTTCATGACTTGGAACAAGTTATATGGATTCTTCCATACTATAACTCAAAATCTATAAAATATGGATAAATTTTTCTAGCTCAGAAAGTTGATATAAGGATTAAATATGGTAATATATATATATATATATATATATATATATATATATATGTTAACACAAAAAATCACTCAATAATTGTCAACTGCTCTTCTTTTCTTGATCATTCTTGCTGTTCCTGTGATTCTCCATGATTCACGAGTTGGGCAGTGTTATAATAAAAGAAACCATGATACTTGAGAACTTTTCAGACTCTACCTGACCCCCCACCAAATCTCACACCACTCATTAAGTAGTGTGTTATCATATAGAATCAATAAACTGCATTCAGCCCAGGATAAAAACAATTAGGTAAGTGAGGGATTCAGTAGAACAATTAGGTTGTTTATAGTACTGCTGATAAAAATTCTATGCAAAAACTGGTTCTCCTAAGAAGTGATTAAAGAAAATCAAACTAAATACCCTCAAAGGATTCAGTGACTCTACCCTAAATATCCTTCCTGCCTTTTCTAGAATGCATTAATATATTCAAACTAGCAGTTTCCCAAGTGGTATTTTCAGACTTTAAGGTGTGTATCATATATGTACACAGAGATGGGCTTTCTACAACACAGTCTCTCAAAGGTCCTAAAACTGCTTAAAAGTCTTACCTGACATTCTTCGGAACCACTTGGGTTTCTTGTCCCATATAATAAAGAGATAGTAGGCAGGAATCCCAGTCAGAGTGATGATGAAGCCAATCCCTGTACTAAATGGGTCTGAGTAAAGGGAAAGGGCAACCATGAAGAGACACGTGAAGGAAAACAAAGCTGGGATGAACAGCGGCACCTGGAACATAGCAAAAAAGAAAACCACTTCAAACGTGGCTTGAGAGACAGAAGGTAGATTCAAGTTGAGCATTGCAGTCATGTGATCAGGTGATACACTTTGATCATGCAACCAGGTGACAGGCACCATCCTACTTACCTTTCTATGAAAATCTCTTGACTAGGGCACAGAGCAGATACTGATTTAAAAACACTCCTTTAAATTAAAAATAAATCTTTGGGTAGAACAAAATCTAAGGATAAATAAGTGTGTTTCATTAGAGATGCTCTGTTTGAATTATTTTACTAGTTAAGTACCATTATGATTTACGTTTCTGATTGTAAAAGATTGCTTCTTTGATAATTATGATTAGAATCCACTTTAATGTAGAGCCAAGAGCACAGGCTGCTTGTTACATGTTAAAGCCTTTCAGTGCATATTGATTTTCTGTTGGAGATTCACAATACGAACTGACAGGGATAAAATAGGCCAACTCCTATTCAACCACTAATAAAGATGTCACCGGCATTAGGTAATGAATATAATTAGAAACAAATTCTGACAACATGATGGACAACAGTATCTGTGTTATTTCTCAAAAGCAAATACATAGTGAGTTCAAATCAAACCATGAACATTCAAGGCTGAAGGAGATGAGAAGCATGTTCATCAGCCTTCCCAAAAGGAAATGCTTCGTTATGGTAAATGGACATTCTATTAAGTGGTAAATTCAGACATCTTCACTTTTGTATGTATTTTACATCTTTATTACTTCTGGAGTGCATGATGCGGAAAAGGGGCAATGTAACAAGTCATAACATTCAAGAATACTCAAAATGCCTTTTTTGAAAAGCAGCATCCTTTTTGGAGGCTTCCCTAGTAGTGCTAGTGCTAAATAATTGGCCTGCCAATGCAGGAGATGCAAGAGAAGCAGTTTTGATCCTTGGTTTGGAAGACCCTCTGGAGAAGGAAATGGCATCCCACTCCAGTATTCTTGCCTGGAAAATCCCATGGACAGAGGAGCCTGGCGGGCTACAGTCCATGGGATCACAAAGAGTCAGACATGATTTAGTTATTAAATGACAATAATTCCTTTTTAGAGTATTAATTAGTGATGATTCCATATGTATCTGCCTCACTCTTTCTCCGCATGATTGTCCACAACTATTCAGCATAAAAGAGTAGTCTATACTTTGAATGTATCAGATTAGGCACATTGATGAAAAATCAATGTAACGACCATTTAATGTTAATACTCCTTTTCAAAAGTGCGACATACAAAGCTCAGTACATCACAAACAAACTAATCAACAATTTTTCCAAACTAAAATAAATCCCATATGAAGGCATTACCTGCAAGAGTTAAACGTTTTATTTTAGAGGATTCTGCCCTCTGCCCAAGCTCCTCATCATCAAGTTATGACAGAGAGAGGACCAGATATTAGGAGGAAGATTTATGTAAACCCATGAAGATTGCTGAGGTTACCTTGAAAGGACGATGCATATCTGGGCGTTTGTATCGAAGATAAATCAGCCCAGCAACTGCCAGCCCAATAAAAAGCCACCTGGCAAAACTGAGGAAATTCAGAAGACTGTAGAGGTCTCCAGAGAAGAGCATTATCATTGTCAAAGGGTGCTGGGGGAAGGAAGAGAAAAATCACACTCAGTGAGTTAAAAGGGAACAAACATGATGACAAGCAATAACATCACTACACAATATTATTGTATTTTCCAAATGACTATTTCTACTGATTAACTAGCATCATGATTAAAATCTATACTCCACTACCCTCCTAGCTATATCTTACTCTTTACTCCTACATACACACATACATTGATGTGTTATTTTTCATTGTTTTTCATTAAGAGAATGTGTTTTCCAAGAGTAAAACACAGGACACTCAATAACTCAAAATTTAAAGATCCAGAGGGCAGCGATGGTTAATAACTAACAATAAAAATTAGAAGCGCATCCAATACAAACATTTACAGAAAGCTCTGTGAATGGTGTCTGGTGAGCTCCTGGCTGTGCACACACAGGAGAGACAGCCACGGGGTGACTGTGTGGTCTCCTGAATGCAAAACATGACCTTTCTTTCCCCCACACTTCCTTTCCCCATGTGCCTGCCACGTATGACCCTCAAGACCACAGAAAAGAATGAAGCGCAGAGATCAGCATAGCAAGTCTCTCCAGCTGCACATACCAAGGACGGCATGACTGATAGCAGAAGCTTAAAGGGGAAAAAACCCTCTTCACAGAATAAATACATTCTGTTCCCAAAGTGACGTAAACATCCAGATGCCACACAGAGAGTAAACATATTGACAAAGAAATTTCAAGGAGACATTTTGAAACAAATGAAATTCATGGAGAGAAAAAAAAAAAAAAGGTGTATCAATGCATTCTATGGTGGTCCTGACAGCAGATTCCACCAGAGAAAAATGTTACAAAATAGTAAATAAAAAGGAATATAACATTGCCAATGAGGATTTGCGGACTTGCACACCTTCCACAGTCTTCTGTATCCCACATTTTGCAAATACTTTTCTCTGCTTAAAGAATCCTACAGCTCAAGTTTAAATTGTGGTGCTTTTATTTTTTTCCCTTTAGGCTGCCCTCAAAAGTCTCACTTTTAAGCACAAAATCACTGCAGTGTCTAGGATTTCATCGACTTTTTCTATAAATTTGTATGCATTTCATCATATGGGGCCTCTGATGAGACATCTGGATATTTGGGGACTGTAGCTTTTAGCTCCACTTTCAATAGAATTGGGACTTTTTACTCTATACCATTTTCTGCTGAGGCTCTAAGTCATTGACAAAAGCCCAGGTAATCATTTCCCTTCCATTTCACAAATTTTTACAAAGGTGAAAGAGAAGTGATTTGGTTATTGCTCCAAAGCATCAAAAGTGCATCAGAACTGATAAAGAATTTGCCTACAATGCAGGAGACCCCGGTTCCATTCCTGGGTGAGGAAGATCCCCTGGAGAAGGGATAGGCTACCCACTCCAGTGTTCTTGAACTTCTCTGATGGCTCAGATGGTAAAGAATCCGCCTACAATGTGGGAGACCTGGGTTCAATCCCTGCGTTGGGAAGATCCCCTGGAGAAGGTCATGGAACCCACTCCTGTATTCTTGCCTGGAGAATCCCCATGAACAGAGGAGCCTGGAGGGCTACAGTCCATGGGGTCGCAAAGAGTTGGACACAACTGAGCGACTAAGCACAGCACAGCATACTGGATAAAGGGAAGCAGTGGAAAGCATCCTGCCTCTCTAACTCCACCATGATACAAAGAGAGCCAATTTAGAGATGAATGAGGACAGAAAGAAATTCTCCTTACTAACCTGTCCTTTGAGGCTATATCTAGATACACATGTTAATATGCATTACCAAAACAATAACAGCTGGCAGAGGAGTGTGCTTCCGGATGTGAATCATGGAGAGGATTTCTGGAAGGTGACCCTCCCGGGATGCAACATAGAATAACCTGATGGGAGAAAAATGTATAATTGATCATTTCCAAGGGGGAAAATCCAGAAAGCTAAGAGAAAACTTGCACCTTCTTTGCACCAAATGGTGATTACTTAGGTTTTGCTTTTTAAAGTAGAGTACATTATGAGAAATCAAATTTTGAATTTTATAAATATCTGCCAAAATATGATTCCTTGAGGAGAAACAATAGCAACATCCGATTTAGTACAGCTCTGCCCCCATATACATAAGCTGGTGGGGATTTAGTTCTAGATTCCTATTATTACCTGTGTGCTGTCAATCCAACACAACATACACACATACACCAAACATTCATATTTATCTGACTGGGTTTTCATATTAAATCAAAAAGGATTTCTAGATGAAACAGAACAAAAGGGATTGCAGATGGTGGGATGATGATTTCTTGTGTCTATGACTTTACTTTTTTTTCTTGTCACCTTTTCTTTAGAGAAACCAAAGATTTTATTACTAGAAATAAAAAGCTGTTGTTATAGACATACATCCAAAAAAAAAAAAAAAAAAACCCTTGATGCCTGGCTTCAGAGTAGGCTATGAGCAGACAAGCAGTGCCCTCTAATGGACAGAGAAGGACGTGCTGAGGAAGATTTCAATCTCGCGTGTCCCTTTAAAAGCAACAAGTCTGGAGGCGCTATTTCTTTTCTTCTTAAACTTATCCTTATCACATCCCATCTCAAAAACAGAAATGCTTTTCTAGAAATGCTTGAACTACTCACCTGGAGACAGCAAACACACCACCATTCATGGAACCAAAGCAGGAGAGGGCAACAAAGATCGGAACTGCTAATGAGAAATTTCCCAGGAGCCGCTCAGAAAAGGTCTAGTGAACGGCAGAAGGGAGCAAATTAATGCTTTGCCAGAAAGTAGAATAAAATGAAACAGTTTAGGCCAAACTCGCTCCATGACTCTCTGTTCACCTGGTGACACGTGTGTGTTTTACAATCCTTCTTTTGGGTTAGGGTCAGACTAACCTCTTAGGATAATAATCAAAGGCAGGTAGCCTTGCTTGCTACAAAACTGTGGACAACGGTCTAAACAAGCATCTTTCCTCTACCTTCAAAAAGCAGTGATCCATTTATCAAATCTATCAACTATGATATCTATTGTCTCTGACTCTGGGAAGTAAAAAAAAAAAAAGCTCAATTTAGAATTTCTCCTTTTGGAGACAGAAATCCTTCTGTATGATACCTTCTCTTTAGTCTGGAAAGCCACATGTTTATAGTGAAGTACAAAGGAAGACTGAGAAGTGCTGCAGATACTTATTTCATATACCAATCCTAGAGTTATGACTTAGAAGTGTGATGAAAAATAAGTGATGACTTAATATGTGTATCATGGATAAGAACAGTTCTGAAAATCTTCTGCCCCGGAAAAATCACATCAGCTGCATCTCTGTTTATCAAGTCAATCCCACTCTCTCAGGTATCTGCCAATTCCTTCTGTAGTTTCTTATTAAAAGCTTAGAATACCAATACAAGTCTGAGGGAATCAAGTCACAGAAAATATAAAAGAGAAGCGAAGTTTATGACATTTCCTTTTATTCTATGGCATGTGCAAGACTGCAGATTTTCATGAAGGATATATTTTAAAAAAAGAAAAAGATGTGGGATTCTTTACTTGTCCTTGAGCAGCTGGCGCTATGTAATTAATGGACCACATTACGCTCGGAGACTAAGTGCTGCCCTTTGTCTAGTAAGACGAGATGACGACCTGACATCAGAAAGCTCTGTGCATTTGGTTGTCTGGTAGAAGTTACAGCAGTGGGCAAAGTCTTCTTTAATACAGTGAACTCGTACATAGGTTCACGAAATGGGATAATTTGTTCCCTGTGGATGTTCCCTGCGGATGATTATTATGAGGTAATAGTGACTATTTTAAAAGGAACCGACATCTAGTGGTGGAAAGTTCTTTTTTTCCACCCTTCATTGTTACAAGGTCATGAATGAGCGCTCTCTTACTAGCTAAGTTTTTATACCAAAAAGTCTGTGCCACAGAAGAACAGTCCCCTAACATGACCTCTGGAAGCAAAAGATGGTCTTGAAGTCAAATAAATTTTGGAAAATGCTGTGAAATTATAAGTATCCACTTCTTTAGGAGTTAAAATACACATTAGCTTCTGTGATATTCTGAGAAGTACAATAAAAATGACATCTGTTTAACTTTGAATAACTCTATTTCCCCAAATTAATAATATCCTAGGAGCTAGTATTCAAAAGGATGTATATACTAGGAAAAAAAAACAAATGCATATGGTCTATTTGGAAATTCTAAAGTGACACTTTGGGGAAAAGATTTTAAGTTAGCATTTAAAAACTGTCTAAACAGGAAAGAGTACAGAATAAATTGCAATTTGCATATCCCCAAAATGAATTCATTTAAATTCAGTAACTGCCCACCTGTACTTAAAGACACATTGGAAGAATAATGCCTTCTATTCAATGTGTATGTGGAAATGTGTTTTCAAGCCGGTATATGTGGACATATTTTACATGAAATTAATAATACAGAAATTGTATAGGATTGTAGTTGTATCAATGGCTACGGCTGTAGCTATAGCTTTAATTTAGTTAAATGGAATACGCTAAGGTATGTCCTAAATTTTTAAAATATTCATTATCATTCAGTTCAAAAAAATTACTAAATTACCAAAACACTTTCCACTGGAGGGAACTACTCTAAAACTGCATCAATTCATTAGCCTAAATTCAAACCGGCATTAGCCCCACTTAGACTTACCACCGCCACTGCATTTGAAAGCATCAGTTCCTCGGCACTAATGGTTGTGAAGTAGGCCACGTTTGTTAGCACGTAGCCAACAGTGACAATGGCCATGGATATACATATCGCAAGGGGGATGGTTCTGAAATGCACAAAGGAATTGCTTATTAGTCATCTTTTGTTAGTCATTTCTCTGAGACCAAAGAAAATAACAGGCTCGTTCAAAGCAAAAAATAAAACAGTATGGATAATTACAGGCTCTGTTGGGTATGTATAAACACTTCATCTGGGTGAAGTACCACATAGTCCTTTGTAATTTAATAAGGGCCACGAGGGGAGATACTACATTTGTCTTGCCTACAGCTCTGCCCCAGAACATATGGGTCTGTCCCATTCTTTTACTCCATAGATCTTAGAGCAGTGTTTCCCACACTTGAGCGTGCATCACCTGGACCGTCTGTTGGAACACAGATTGCTGAGCCCACCTCAAGAAGTTCTGATTCAGGAGGATTTGCATCTGTAACACCTCCCTGGGTGATTCTGATGCTGCTGGCCAGGGTACCACACTTTGAGATCCACTGGCCTTTCAAATGCCTTTCAAATACTAATTCACTTGGCTTGACAACCTTTCTAAAACTAGTTTCCAAAAAGGTATTTTGCATTCAGTGTTTTCCCCTTCAGTAATTCTCCTTGCCATCAAATAAGTGTACAGTATTGGAAGCACGGGAACAGGAGGTATCTACCTTTCTAAATGATGGCAATAATAATTTTGTACATAACACAAAAAGCCTAAAAGTGCTTCCAATAATGGCTTTGCACTGCCCTGCTGTGAGTTCAAAGGAAGCTCAAGATCATGAGTATCTATTAAAGCCATAGCACAGATAATCCCATGAAATTAGAGGTGACATGCTGTGAAGTACATATGACCGGACAGCACTGACACCACGCAGCATCATGAAGTATCCGGCACAAATGCAATGTTATGTCTTCATTTAATGCACTTGGAAAGTCAGGAAGTTACTGACCCTAATAATTTGATTCCATGTTACCGATACACATTACTTGCTTAACATAATCACCTCTTCAGACTCTTTCCGGTTCAAGCAACTTAAACCTTCAGCTCCCTGCACAAAGGCTGATGGGGTTTTTTTTAGCCATAGAACTTATCAGCCCTCATGGAGCCTTAACCCTGCTGGATGCCACTAATGAAGACCTCCATATAATTTCTTCCAAGATGAAAATACAGTTCTGAAAACAGGAAGGAAAAAAGGCACAGCCTGCCTCACTCCCCAAGCTGGGTGTGTTGAGCACACGAAGTCCCAGCTCATTACACTGAATTCTCTATCCCCTGTTGAGAACAGGCAAACCCAGCCAGTCAGCAACTGCCATTCATTACGGCGCTTGGAGCCTGACACTTCCACTGATCCCCAAAGCCTTAAGCCTCAATGGGGAAACACACTGACCTCTAAAATCCTGGCATCCTAACAGGAAAGGAGCAGATATTCCACTTCCCCAGCGTGAAGAGGGTCCTATGGAATTTGCTGTTCACACCATAACACTCATTGCTCGTTGTGATTGATAAATGCTAAGTGTAAGCAAAGGAAATCACTGGGCCAATACAAAACAGAGGGGTAAATGGCACAGGGCAAATTAAAGATGAATCCTGTTTCTTTGGGTACTTCCCTGGCGGCACTAGTGGTAAAGAACCTGCCTTCCAATACAGGAGATATAAGAGGTATGGGTTTGATCCTAGGGTGGGGAAGATCCCCTGGAGGAGGGCACTCCAGTAATCTTGCCTGGAGAATCCCATGTAAGAGGATCCTGGCAGGCTACAGTCCATGGGGTCGCCAAGAGTTGGACACAACTGAAGTGACTTAGCACACAAGGATGCCTGTTTCTTTGAAAGACAGGTGGCAGATCAACGCAAAGGCGGAAGCAGCTGAGCAAGAAGGTGAACAGGCAGCTTTTCAATCACTCACTGTATTTCTTTAAATTTGAATCCCTAAGCTTCTATAACATCCCAAATAGGGTTCTGAGTTCTTTCTGTGGAGGAGGGAAGCAGAGAGGGAGAGACTTTCTAGAGATTCCTCGCAAGAGGATTAAGAAATGCGAAGGCTCTACTAATTAAAAGTGAAGTGATTTATTGTTCAGTGCAGTGAAGTCACCTAACCCGTCCAGGACAGGTAGTACTGTCAATCACGTGATGCTGCCACAGAGCAGAGAGGAGTGAGTCTGAAATTTGATGGTGGCTCTCCCAGCAGAGAACCTAGCCTCCCAAGGCAACCTCCCTGTTTCCTGCCCAGAGATTATGGTCTTTCTGAGGGGGGATTTCTAAACTGACTCCAGCAGAAGGGATCTTAAAAAAAATTGAAGTTTCCAGGTTAGTTTCCCTTTCTTTTTTTCCTTCCTCAACTTGTCAATAACAAAAACAACAGCAGCAACTCTGCTATGTACCCTCTACTTTACATATTTGTCTCATTTTATCCTTGGAAAATTCTGTTATTTAGGAGCATCATCACCATTTTATATATGAGTAAATGAAGTCTTAGTTTAAAGAACTGTTCAGGATACACAGCTGATAAGTAGAACCTCAGAATTCAGCCACAGATCTAGCCTATCTTGAAGTCAAAGCACTTAAAACCACTAAAGAAAACTCTCTCTCATGGATGTGGGTCTTCAAACTCAATTTTCAGAGAAATCATAACTATTGAATATGTATAATGTTCATTGGAAAGCTCTTATCATGGCTGTATTCTTCATGTATTCACTGAAAATGCAGTTTCATGTAGTATGAAGGAAAGGAAAAGACTTATTCCAGGATTTTTGTAAATTATGAAACATTATAGTTCTTAAGAGCTATACTTCAGTGTTTCTGTCTTATGTGAACTATAATGTCAAGGAAATGTTTTCAAAAATCTCAATATTTAGGAAATACTGGTTCCTCCTTAATTTAAAAACAACAAAAGCTCACTCAATAAACTTCCCTAGACAACTCTTACAGAAAAGGAGGAAAAGTAAGCATACACATCAGATAATTTTAAATAGATTATTAACAGTTTTACTATCAGCCAAAAACACTGTATAGATACCAGAGTGGGGGAAAAAAATCAAAGGAGTTTAAACTATAGGATAAAAGAGGAAAAGGGTCTAAACTTGCAGCAATTCACAATAAGCCCAGTAATTCCTCTTGAGGTAAAATTAAGCCATGGGAATTGGAGAGGATGAGGCCAGATAGCCACTAGCTTCTGTCCTTAAGGTTCCATTTCACTTTCACAAAGGGAAGGAGAGGAGGTTGTGGCTGCCTTGGCATAAACAGCGATCATTTACCAAGAACAGTTCATTTGTTCAGAAGGGCTTGGCACCATGTGCGTAACTCCTGGATTTCAAGCAGCAAAGCCTAAGAGCCACTGGGTGAGCTGATAAAAGCTCTTAGGCCATGCAGAAGCAATCTTTCTGGAGGCTTTAGATGCAGAGGGCAGATAAGCACAGTTAGTACCCAAGATTAAGGCAAATGGCATATGATAACAAAAGGAATCAAGGGAACTGGTAGGCCACTGATATTTCAAAGCCCCTGTGTTACTGTGGGCTATGCATCAATTGTAAATGCAACAAAAGCATTGTCTTTAAGCTGAATAAAAATGATTTGCACCTATGACTTATACTCTCTCAAATGTTTGTGCATTTTTTTAATGATTAACAATATACTAATTATTAGAAAGATAGTATTGGGAAAAGAGACTTAATCCTTAAGAGCTTTTTTGTCATATCTATCTATATACCTGGCTTCCCAGGTATGGCAGTGATAAAGAATCTGCCTGCCAATGCAGGAGACAGGGGTTTGATCCCTGGATCAGGAAGATCCCCTGAGGAGGATATGGCAACCCACTCCAGTATTCTTGCCTGGAGATTCCTATGGACTAGGAGCCTGGTGGGCTGCAGTCCAAGGGGTTGCAAAGAGTCAGACAAGACTTAGAAACTAAATAACAACAATAAACAACAAACTATATACACAGGTCGACAGACAGATGGATATAGTCTTTTCAATTATGTATTAATGGGAAGAATTAAGTGAGAATCTGATATTTTTATTAATTGAAAATAGTCTCCAATTAAAAGGTCTTGGATAGTCTTTTGTTGTAGGCTTATTTTAAATTGGCATCTGTAACTGGTCTATGTAACACATGGATAAATGTTTATTTTATCAGAAATTATTAAATGGAGGTCTCTGGAACATCTGCTTAGAAGCACTCTCATTCTAGGGGTAGGCTTCCTCAGAAATTTAAATAATCCCAATAGGAATGGCAGGTAGATTATATTTGCATAATCTACAAAGTGCTGGCAAATACATTTTATCTCCAAATACACACATGGCATATCATATCCTTTGTGAAATAAAATAGAATATGAACAAATGACAAAATCCAAAACTCACTGAAACAGGAGGCAATTTTCAAACAATTTTCCCTTGTTTGTATTTTCAAACAAGGGAATCAAGGCTCAGAGAGGTTACACGACTTGACAGGCCAAGGTCACAAAAGTAGTAAGCGTGAGAGCTGGATCTGAACCTAGATCTTCCAATGCTAAGTTCCACATTCATGGAGTTTATCTCATCCAGGATAACATGTCTGCTTTGTGCTTACCTGAACTCTAGGTACAAAGTTCCTAGGATTTTTACATGCTGACAAACACATACTCTATTTATAATACAAAGATCAGAAGGCTGATATCTTCTAATGTTACCATGTGACACATTTTAAGCCAAGTATATTTTACTATGCATTTAATCATCACAAATGATGCAGCATGGGATGCATTTTTAATACACTTTGCATCTATATGATTGAGCATCAAAAATGATCATTGTTTCCAGCTTCATATTGGCTAAAAAGACTCCTGCCACAAAAACAGAATTAACAAACCTAGCTTGATTCTTCAGAGCTGAGGAACCTGAAGGTCACAAAGATTTCTGATATTCAGACATCTGAGTAATTCTGTAATCACTTGAATTTCTGGATATTTCTAAAGCTGTTTTATAAATGGCATAAAATCTTCTGAGATTTCTGTGAATGAAAGTAAGTTTCATACGTTCCTCTGTGGATATACCCACTAGGGACCACAAAACTCCTTGGTCCCCAGGCATCTAAAATTGTCTTTGAGCCATGAACTGGGCATGATGACAGTTCTGCTAAAACCTACTCTTGTGTATACTGGAAACTTCTAAGAGAAGTGCTTGATTCTTCACATTTTTTTAATTTAAAAATCATTAATATTTTAATGCAAGTATTTGGCATTCAGGAGGAAGCAGGGAGGGGAAAAAAGAGAAATTAAGAAGGGCAAGAACATTAGCATAAGCAAAATAGATAACTAGTGGGAAGCTGGGGCTCCCCCAATGGCTTGGTGGGTAAAGAATCAGTCTGCAATGCAGGCAACACAGGAGACACAGATTCTATCCCTGGGTGGAGAAGATCCTCTAGAGAAGGAAATGGCAACCCACTTCAGTATTCATGTCTGGAAAACCCCATGGAGAGAGGAGCCTGGCTACAGTCCATGGAGTTACAGAGTCGGACAGGACTGAGCAGCTAAGTACTTTCCACTTAGTGGGAAGCTAAGTGTTGCTACATAACACAGGGAGCTCAACCTGGTGCTGATGCTCTGTAACAGCCTAGAGGGTGGGGTGGGGTTGGGGGATGGAAGGGAAATTCAAGAGGGAAGGGACATATGCATGCTTAGAGCTGATTCACGTTGTTGTATGGCAGACACCAACACAGCATTGTAAACCAATTATCCTCCAATTAAAAATTTTAAAAATAAAAATTAAAGAAAAGGGCATGAAAACAGCAAACTTCTTAATATGAGATACAAATAAAAAGGAAAATGGGATTTTTCACAGAATTTTAAAATTTTTAGTAAACTGTTTCTATATAACTGAAAAAAAGCCATGACTGATGTCAACACAAAATATTTAATATTATAAATACTTTTTTGCTTCTGAGTACTTATTTTAGAATCATACATATTTCCCATTTTCTTTATAAGGACCCTGAGGAAACCTTGAAAACCTTTCTCTAGATCTGACCCAGAAGTGACTCAAGCATGTCTTACTAATCCCTTTTTGATCCACCAATTTAATTTTGAAGAATTATTCAGTTTATTTTATTACCACTACTGTTAATTTTATCTCACTCCAAATATGTTACAAACCAAAAGATAAATAATAGTATATATCAAAGGAAATCTATATTTTTTCATTCATGTGATTCTTCTTTCATACATTTTTACATAATTTCCCTGTTTCTTGCTCATCTCAAACTCTCCAGAGATGCCCTCTAGAATGGAAATGTAATATCTGGCTAGGTGATTTCTGATGTTTCCAGCAGGGACTGTATTACAAAGAAGAGTTCTTGGATTGTTTTCCAGACTTGAAACAGTTAGATTACAGATGACTGGACTCTGATGAATTGCTTTATATGTTTTCAGTGATTTTGTCTCATTGTTATTTAGTGCTATCATATCTCTAGTTATACACCGCGAGTGGGAACTGGACTGTTAATAACACTACAAGAGAACTGCACTTGAGGAGACAGTTGGGAAGAAGGTGAGGGTTGTCACTGAAAGGAGAAAATGGAGCAAGAGGAAGAATACATTCAATAAAGCTATTTAGAAACATTCTTAGAGGTCCACGGTTCACATTCTAACTTAATGACAATTTCTGGGCCAAGGCTGAACACAGTGATGTGACAAGCAGATTGTCACATTAAGGTACACAGTGATCCCACTGACTTCAAGCATTAAACACCTGCCCTCTGCTTCTTAACTGCACTCTGGCAAAGTTACGGGTATTTTCACTGAGACGCTGTAAATTTCATTACCACTAATGTCTAATCTAAATCTCACCATTTTCCATTGTCCACAGATGAAGAACTCCATAAACAAAAAGAAGATAGAGAAACCTGTAGGGAGATGTAAGAAATGAACAGAAACAGATTAAAAGACTGCAGGCTCAAGGAGGCTCAAGGAACAATGTACACAGATACATGAGAGAGAGAAAAGTGCAGCAAAACCGCTCAGAAAAATGAACTAAAGTAGAAACTTATAATTCAGAAACAGGGTAATAAGCAATCAGAAGCATTAGTATAAGCATTTTCAGCCCTAACAACACTTGATTTTTTATCCCACTATTAGAATAAATTCATGCCTAAATAAAATTATTCAGCAAAATGTAAATAGCTTGAGAGTAAATTTTCATTTGCTTGAATTTCATATGCACAAAAAATTTGCATTGTCTGCATCTCATTTTTTCTTATTTTCTCAAGATTTAGAGTGTGTCTTCCAGATGTATTACAGTTATCCATATTTATCATGGATGAATGTAGAGATATTAGTAGGAAAGTTTGAGTGCACAAAAATAGAAACAAAATTGGTTTTTGATAAAATGTTAGCAAGTAAATAAATCAGAAGATAAAATATTTTAATAACAATAAATTATATTTCACACTAATGTTCAATCCTTATTTTTGTTATATTGTTTTTACACTATACTTTTTAAAATGTTATATTTTCCTTGGGATTTTGTGTAAAGTACTCTAAGGTGATACAAACCATTTTTTCAAAATAAGCAAGTTCCTGAGATTCAGATGCATAAAGTGAAAGTGAGAATTGTTTGGTCGTGTCCAACTCCAGGCCAGAATACTGGAGTGGGTGGCCTTTCCCTTCTCCAGGGGATCTTCCCAACCCAGGGATCAAACCCATGTCTCCTGCATTGCAGGCAGATTCTTTATCAGCTGAGCAACAAGGGAAGCCCAAGAATACTGGAGTGCATAGCTATCCCCTCTCCTGTGGATCTTCCCAACCCAGCAATCGAACTAGGATCTCCTGCAATGTGGGCGGATTTTTTACGAACTGAGCTATCAGGGAAGGCCTCAGATACATATGGCTGAGTAAATGAACTACTCTTCACAATTCTGTGTTCTTCTTTCCAAAGTATTCCTGCGAAGCAGCTATCTAGATGGACATTTCCCAGACTCTCCAGTATCTAGGTGGGAGTGTGGCTCATTCATCCATGTCGACTGATGTGGCAATTGCAGACAAGGTGGTTAAGAGTGGGTTGCCTTGTTCACCCCTGCACTCCACCCCTACTTCCCTAGTTGCAGAGGATCTACACAGAGGCAAAACCACAATGCGGAAGAAGGAATCTGGGCCACAGAACCAATACGTGGAATAAAATCCACCCGCAGCCAGGGACACCAACGGTGAACTGTTACATGATTTAAAAATTAAATGACGTGTATACCTGTGGCGGATTCATGTTGATATATGGCAAAACCAATACAATATTGTAAAGTTAAAAAATAAAATTAAAAAAAAATTTGAACTTTCGATTGTTAAGAGCCACTGAAAATCTGTGGCTCATTTGTTAAAGCAGCTAGCATTACCGTAACTAATAAGAGAATGAAGGACTTCATTTTATCAAGACTTTTTGTCGATCTCAGTGAATTAATTTATATGAGACAAAATGGGTCCTCATTAATTTTTATCTTATGTCTTTTGTTTTGTAAGAGACTAGTATATGACATAAAGTCTTTAAAATGATGTCCCACATGAGAATAAATTAAAACATTTGAAAAAGTTAGAATAGTGAAAATTCTATTATTCTTCCAACTTCCCAGAAACAGAGCAAACATAGACCCCATTATTCACTCTTTTGAAATATAATATCCCCTGCACTTCAATGTATAATTGAAATCAATCAGTATAATTGAGATCAATGTATAATTGCCTTTTTTTGACCAAGGACACATAATAAGATAATGCAATGTTTAATAAATATACTCTTAGGCTAAGAACAAGGTGATGTAAAATAAATATACCCACTTTGGCATAGTAAGTGGGAATTAAGAGTCAAAATTCCCTCAGGCCATTAACATGAGTCTCAGAAGGAACTGATAACACTTCTCCTACTATAAACCCATAAATCAAATCCAACAGAGGAGCCTGGAGGGCTACAGTTCATAGAATCTCATAGTGTCTGCTGCTGCTGCTGCTAAGTCGCATCAGTTGTGTCCGACTCTGTGCAACCCCATAGACAGCAGCCCACCAGGCTCCTCCGTTTCTGGGATTCTCCAGGCAAGAGCACTGGAGTGGGTTGCCATTTCCTTCCCCAAGGCATGAAAGTGAAAAGTGAAAGTGAAGTTGCTCAGTCCTGTCCGACTCTTTGAAACACCACTGACTGTAGCACACCAGGCTCCTCCGTCCATGGGATTCTCCAAGCAAGAGTACTGCAGTGGGGTGCCACTGCCTTCTCCCCACATAGTGTCGGGCACTACTAAAGCAACTTAACATACATATGTGCATAGATATAATAACTAATAGGTAAGTAGGTGAACCTATTCTCACTCACTTCAACCAGATCAGTCCTCTTTTACTTGTTTTATGTATTGATACACAACTGAAGTGATCCAGTGCTTTTGAATAGTTTTAACATCATTCCTCCAGATGCTACAAGTCAAATCATGTCTTTAGATAATTTTTGGACTCAATACTGGCTTCCTATTAAAGGTACATGAATTGGTTTCATAAATTGCCTATCTATGAATGATTGCATATATGGATATATTTGATCCTAAAAGTTAAAATAATTTTTCACCGCCACAAATCCTACATATAGGTAATTAAGGGAAAAATTCTTAGCAGGAAAGGTATAAAGTTGATAGGGGAGCTAATAGTTATGTCTTGACTTTAATCAAAATGGTAAATTCACAAGGCCAGGCTCCAGAGAACATGACACAGCAGCTTAATGGAGCTACAGAGAACGGCGAAGATGAGAAGAAAAAGAGCTGATAGGTTAAGCACCTTGCCAGTTAAGAGAGATAATATGTCATTATCAAGAAAGTGATGATGAAGACTCCTGTGTGGAACAGTTGACAGTTCCCTGCAAAGGTCACAAAGGCCCCCAGAATGGCAGAACTTCCTACAAGCTCCTCTCTGCTCTCCTTGGGCTTTCCCGTTACCAAGACTTGTATACCCAGTAGAAATGGATATCGTCATCTTTTATCTTTCAGCTCAAAAGTTAAACCTTTTGAAAAATAAGCTTTTGTGCTTTATCTTGTATTTGCTAATGCCTTTTCTTAGATTGCAAGGATTCACAGGCAAGCTCTCTCCTTAGGGATACACTGTATTACAAAGTCCAACACAACATGCAATGGTTGAGGGGCCACCTGCCTCAGAAAGAGAAGTGGTTCCCTCATTCACCCACCCTGTAATTCCCCTTCTCTTACATAGTCTCCCTTAGCCCCATCCTCAAATTCCTATAACCAAGAAGAGAAAAAAATGTACATACACCATCGCAAGTGTAAGCTTTCTTTATGCAAAACCTTTTCTCTGAAGTTTTGCCTTTGATGTTTGTTTTTAACTTGATTTCATAGAATTATGAAAAATTCTATGGACTCCAGTCTGAAGGCTGGTTCATGTTCCAATCATTCGCAGGGACCTAGAAGATCACTGGACCTCTTCAGGCTTAAACTTCCTCCTTAAAGAGGGTGCTGAATTAATGAAATGCAGTGTCCATTTCACTTGGAAGATCATCATTTGATCACTTTAGCAAATAAAGCTGATTTGTAAAGACTGTTTAATAGAATCCTTTGAATACTCAGCTAAGCCCTTGCTAATGTATCAGAGCATCCAAGGAAATGCCTGCTTTTGCCTTGTTCTGTCATCGCTCAGTCGTGTCCAACTCTTTGCGACCCCATGAATCGCAGCACGCCAGGCCTCCCTGTCCATCACCAACTCCCGGAGTTCACTCAGACGCACATCCATTGAGTCAGTGATGCCATCCAGCCATCTCATCCTGTCATCCCCTTCTCCTCCTGCCCCCAATCCCTCCCAGCATCAGAGTCTTTTCCAATGAGTCAACTCTTCGCATGAGATGGCCAAAGTACTGGAGTTTCAGCTTTAGCATCATTCCCTCCAAAGAAATCCCAGGGCTGATCTCCTTCAGAATGGACTGGTTGGATCTCCTTGCAGTCCAAGGGACTCTCAAGAGTCTTCTCCAACACCACAGTTCAAAAGCATCAATTCTTCGGCGTGACTTTCAAACTCTTCTTCTGGGTCTTGAGATTATGATTCTATCCTCAATCAGGAATACCAGCACATTACAACTACCTACATTGTATCAGCCTGGCTGACCATTACAGAAAAGCATTTAAAGGCTAAGTGGTCTGTCCCTTCTCCAAATTCTAAGACAGTGTTTATAGATCAGGTCAGACCTCTGGATGCCACATTAAATGGACAATATTATCAAAGACATTTATATTTCCTGCCTTTAGCTTTCATCAAAATGTTATTACAAATATATTTTTTTAAATTATATGAATTTTAGGACATTTGTAATAACATTATTAAGGATATTGTCATTTGATCAGAGTTGTTTATAAAAAAGTTCATTCACTTCACCACTGTTTGTCAAATATCTTATTTATGCTAGACATTGTTATAAGTAAAGTGATAAAGATATAAACTACAATAAAAAATTCATTCTCTTATGGAATCCAAAATTTGAACAGGATAAGACATGGAGCTCCACATCTCCCATTCTTCACATGATGCCCCAGTCAGTCAGGCTTGGATTGAAATCTCCCCTTAGGGAAGCCTCCTCTCTATTTCAGAGTATGCTCCACAACCCCTGTACTCCTCATTCTCTACTATTTTCAATGTGAGGAAAACAAAACATTTTTAACTCCAAAAGTCTTTGCAAATATCCTTGTATTTTCACACTTAACCAGATTCAACAGAGAAATTAAGAACATTCAACTGAGCACATCAAGTGTCCTGCAAGCATTTGCTCTAAAACTCTAGTGCAAATATTTTCATGAGGAGCTGTCAGGACTCTGACACTCTCAAGGATAATTCTGCTTTTCACAAACATTGTAATCACATGTGGAGAGTTCCTGGACTATTTGGCCTCTATTATTCATTTATTTATTTGCTTTTTATCAACCTGTTATTTTTGGACATGTTCTAAAAGACATTAAAGCAAGAAGAGAAGATAACTACTTTGGATGTATAAAGGGATTAAAATACTTAGAAGTGTGTTTATAATTGTGATGGAAAAACTCAAAAAACTTAGCAAAGTTAAATTACTTCAAGCAAACTAAGCTATCGTTTTGACTCTTCCTTTTATATTATTTTCACAGCTATGAGATAAATCTGTACAAATCTCCCAAAAGAAGACTTTAAAAAAATAAATAAATGGAAGCAATGAAGAGGAAAAAGGAGGAAAATGTTAAGAGGCAGCTTTAACGAAAAAAAGGAATGTTTATTCCATCCAAACCTCACGTGAATTCTAAATTATTAAATCTCTGCAAACACCTGATTTATGAACAGGATAACACAGCCCCTAGCCAAAATCATTTTTAATAAAAAGCAGGAGGTTTCCTGAAGTTCATCTCAGATTTAATATCAAACACAGCAGCCACACATGAACGTTTCCCCATAAAACATGAACACAGCATGGCACCGGCAGCTGGCAACCATTGGCAGAGACATAGCAGTGCGAACAAACAGGGTGTCCACACCGTGAAAGGATCAGGGCTTGCAACCTAGAGGCGGCAGCCAGTGGAAAGGGATCACAGACTGAAAAGATACCACTGAGGAAGGGAAAAGGCACGAGGAAGGCTCACTTCTAAATACGTGATAGCAGCTGACTCACTTCTGGTCAAAGCACTGAGCTTCTTGATTGACTATTGGATTGAAAGAGCAATGCGATTGTGTCTTGAGTTGATTTCTATGCATACATTTGGAACTGTACCAAATGAGTTGGAACCACCACAAGAAAATAAGTGCTAGAAATGATATAATTCAATACTGCATTCTCATTTTGTAAGAAAAGTAGCAAGTGTCTAAGAGATGCATTAAAAACATGATTTGAGTATTTTCCCACAGATGTTTGGTTCAATGATAAGAAAGATGTCAAGGGAAAAACTTATTATTTCTAATATATGTTGCTTAGGAATTGTGTATATTGCCATGGTTATACTCTGTGTGGCAAAAGATTATTTCTCAGGAGTATAAATTGAACTAGTTGGATACATACATAATAATTACATTCTTTCATGTTTAATCCCTTACACGGTTGATTCAACAACTACAAGCATCATAAAGAAATAACTTTTGCATGTTTCCACTGAAATTTCTATTGATATTCTGGCATTTGGCATTTTGTTTAAAAATATTCCGCAACAGAGACAATCATTACAAAAGGTGCTTTATCAGTAGAGATGAGGTGTTAAAAAAAGAAAGGCTAAAGGGGAAAAGATTAAGACTAATATTATTGGATGATAACTTGTAGGTTATTTTAATTAGTCAGCATTTTAAAAATCTAATAGAATAAAAATAATAAGCCAAAAATTAACCATAGTACACAGCAAAAGAAATTTCTAGACTATAAAGAATTTAGTCATATATGCAATGTGGGCATGCTTAGTCACTCAGTCATGTTCAACTCTTTGCAGCCCTAAGGACTGTCACTCACCAGGCTCCTCTGTCCATGAGATATTCCAGGCAAGAATACTGGAGTGGGTTGCCATTTCCTTCTCTATGCATATATGCAGAAAATATCTTTATATAGTGCAAGTTATGAGATAATATTACCAAAATAACTTGAAAAACCATGAGTTTTAAATTTCAAAGTACTGCATGGATTCTCTTCCTATGCATGGAAAGCTAAGAGTAGAAACTGTCTTTATACAAATATGTTATACTCATGTTGGTTTATCTAGAGAAAAAGAATAGTGATTAAGGCCTCCTTTTCCTCTTAATTAAAAAAAGCATTAAAACTTTTAATAATAAAAATTGCATATTAATTGGTTGATATATCAATAGAGGAGATAAGTGAAACAGAATAGATTACCTTGAAATAAAACCTAGTACATGACATAGAAGCTTAATATATAATAACTGTAGTAAATGTTATAAACTAAGTAAATATCATAAGCTAAAGGTAATATGACTGTTCAAGAAATGATGGGATATTGGAATATTGGGGAAAAATAAAGGATAGATGGATATGTTGGATGGATCACACTTGAAGAAATCCATTTCAGATAAGACAAAATGTTCAATGGAAAAAAATCAAGGAAAAACAAACAAAACATGAGTGAGATTTAAATGATCTAGGATATAGAAACAGTTATGATATAAAAGCAATATACAGAAAAAACTTTTAAATGGTTACATTTAAATGTGCTGCTGCTGCTAAGTCACTTCAGTCATGTCCAATTCTTTCCAACCCCATGGACTGTAACCCACCAGGCTCCTCTGTCTATAGGATTCTCCAGGCCAGAATTCTGGAGTGGGTTGCCATTTCCTCCTCCAGGGGATCTTCCTGACCCAGGATCTAGCCAGCATCTCCTGTGTCTCCTGCATTGGCAGGCAGGTTCTTTACCACTAGTGCTACCTGGGAAGCCCCACATTTAAATGTAATAAATATTTAAACATTTTACTTATTAGTTACTATATTTAAAGTCAAAGTTCTATAAGTTGAATCATAAAGAAAAATTTATTTATATGAAAAATTCAAAAAATGTTTACAAAAAAAAAAAACAGGATATAAAGAATCAGTGCCCATGATAAACAAAGAATTATGTTAAATCATGACTATTCATGCCCCCACGTGGCATCCACACAGCTATCTGACAAGGAAGAAGTATTAAGCCTCTTGTGTGAAATTGGAACTTAAGGAAGTTTAACTTTTGCTTTTCATTTAACAAAGATTTTTTATAAATAATGATACAATGCTGATTAAGTGTTCTTATTATCACTATTGGGAAAGGAAATTGATATATGTACCCATTTTGGAAAGCAACTTGGTAATGCAAAAAGAGGCCTTTTAAAATTTCATTGCCTTTGGCACAGTAAAAGGCTCTTCTATCAATCTTCCTAAGAAAATCATTGACTATGTACTAAGATTTACATATTAAATACATAAAAACAACATTATTAGACTAAGAAAAACTGGGAACATTTTCAATGTCTAAAAGAAAAATGAGTACATACTGATGCACCTACCCAGTAAAATATTATACCACCATTAAAAATGGTATTAGATTTTAAAGATCTAGGAAAATAACGACATGACATTTAAAAAGTGAGATAGATCTAGATAAAAGAAAGAGTTAAGCTTGACAAACAGCAGATCTAGATGGCAGAGAAGACTTTATAGTTTCTTCAAACTGCTGCGGATGCAGCAATGAGTGACACAGGAGAAACTGCCAATATATAATCAAACAAGTAAATACATATTAAAATGCCAGGGTTATGAAAAAATGCCTCTGTATATTTACCTCTACTAATACACACATGGCACAAATACACACACAAATGGGACAAAACAAAACTATCAATAACAATGAGTACTTACATTTGATCTAATCATGAGATGATAGCTGACTTTAATTTCCTTCTACCTATTTTGATATTCTAAAATAATCATCTATTATTAAGATAAAAGGAGAGAGACTATAGACTGTTACTGAAAATACTATGAAAATCATAAAGTTTTACTTTGATATTTCCTGGTAGGGTACAGAAGACATAAAAAGAAATTTTCTGTTCTATCTCTTGACTAAATCATTTGACCACAACTACATATGGAAATTTGTGTCCTAGCCAGTTAAAAATGGAATAAACGAGGTGTGTTAGGAGAATTATGAGAACGAGATACAGGGTATCTTGTGTTCCTGGGTGCCCCTGGAGTAGCCATGTGAAGTTGGGGAGGCCAGATTGAGAGGTGGGGGACTTCTGGGAGGAGTTGCTGTAGAAATGGCAACTATGCTCCAATAAAAATTAACTGAAAAAAAGAAATAACAACAGTAGGAACTGAATTAGCACTATCTTTTAGAGAACAGGAAACTGCCGCTCTGTTTAGTCACAGAGTTGCATCATAAATTCGACAGTTTGAAAGCACCTACATATTCAAGTGAAAGCTTTCTCCCTTGCTGCAGTTCAGAGTTCAGGTTGTGGCTTGGCAGAAAGACAGTTTCATGGCCCAGACAGAGATATCACTGAGTTTAATTTGCAGCTCCATTCCACCCCCCATCTTTGCCACTGGATCCCCTCTCCCTGGCGAGATCACATGGCATTATGAGGATCAGTAGCTAAATACATACATTTAAAACACATTTAACCTTTCCTCTATCAGACTCCGAGCAGCTATAAAACAGTCTTTTAGAATCATGACCTCCTTTTGCTATCTATCTCATTCATTTTTTTTGTCATTTTCTGGCTCAAAGAAGAAAAAAAGAATTAATCGTGTCTTCTATATCAATTTCTCTTTTGCCTGCCTCAGGCCAAAATAAAGGAAGTGAGATTTTGACTGTTTGACAATATCAATGCAGGGAAATTAAATATTGCCCCTCAGAGAGACTTCAGAGCTCTTTTAAGAACTAGTCTATCTCTAAAGATTAGTTAGAGAAAAGTTTTTAAAAACCTAACCATTTCCTTATAATGGCCTAATATTCAATATTTCCTAATCATCAAGTTTCTGTTTTGATTTTGCAACTAAAAGACCTTCAATAAACGACCTGGAAGAGAATACTTAATTCAAGTAGCCTGGGACTTCTTTGATTAAGTGTGTGAATAACAGTTTTAGAAAGTCGAATGTAGGTAAATGTTAATATATTTGAAAAGCAGTTTTGTTCTCTTCTCAAATGACATACAGGTGATTCCTAATGATTATATTCTCCCCTCAACTGTTAACAATTTTAAGGCTACAATCTTGCCCTATCCATCTCTTAGATTTGTATTCAAACATTATTGCTGCTGCTGCTGCTGCTGCTGCTGCCGCTTCAGTCATGTCCGACTCTTAGCGACCCCCATGGACTGCAGCCCACCAGCCTCCTCCATCCATGGGAGTTTCCAGACAAGAGTACTGGAGTGGGGTGCCACTGCCTTCTCCAATTCAAACATCATTACCTGTTTAGAAAGAGGACTGGAAAGGGATCAAGACTGAAACTCCTAAATACAAGCAAATTAATCCACCAATCCAACAACTGACTTCAACTGTTTTATCTTTACAAGGAAAGGGTTGGAAATTTTCATGGCTACTTTCCTTCAAGTTCTAATACCCCAGGCCTTTGTGGTTTATTTTTTCAAGGTCAAGTTCAATGTGTTGTTAATTGTGACAGTGAGTTAGTCTAATAAACTGGGCCACAACAATGCCAATGTGTGAATGGAAGAAGGTAAATGGGTAGAGAACTATTTTTACACAGAGGTCACATGAAAATTGAAATAATTTAGCCCTTTAGAAATATTATTACATGCTTTGCGATCTATTGTTGAATGAATGACCTTGACTGTACAATATTGGAAAAGAAGAGAAAATGACGTCATGAAAGGCCAAAGGAGAGACGATTTAGACACTTTAGGACAGCAGATGCCTATAAAAAGCTCAGTGTGATAGGCAACCTACCAGGTTCTGGAAACAACTCAGTTTAAAAAAATCATGCATTATAATCGCTAGTCTCTTTCTCATTTTATGGTACATGATTGTATTATAAGCTTTACTTTTTCACATATTATAAAATATTTGATTGTTATGCCATAGACTTAATTTCATAAATTATCTTCCATATAATATAGTATATCCTACCATATAAAATATATGGTGACTCCGATGGTAAAGAATTCACCTGCAATGCAGGAGACCTGGGTTTGATCCCTGGATTGGGAAGATGTCATGGAGAAGGGAATGGCAACCCACTCCAGTACTCTTGCCTGGGAATCCCATGGACAGAGGATCCTGGGGGCTACAATCCAGAGGGTTGCAAAGAGTTGGACACAGCAGAGCAATTAAGCACAGCACACCATATAAAATAGTGGCCTTTGTATTTCATCACTGCATTCTCAACAAATTTGCATCAGTAATGATTATTGTTAAGCTTTTGATACTTCTATCTGTCACATGTTTATAATTTTAAGAGAGGAATAAAGAATACCTAAAAGTGGGGTATGAGAACATGGTACAAGAGTAAATAGTTGCAAGAATCATCTGATGTTTAAAAGCTATGAGCTAGTCTCCTTAGAAAACCGATGAAATACTACATGTCTTTGAAAAACAGCCTCCGATGTCAGAGATCAGAAAAGCCTAACTCTGAGACTGAGATAATTTCTGCTTCCCATGGCAAAGCATTTCAAACAAGGGTGTCTTTTACCTTGTCATAATGGATTGCAAACCCAACAATTAAGTAGTGCAAAAGAAAAAAAAAATACTTTGCCCAAGTTTACAAATCCTGATCTGATAACCCTTACTGGATTACAAAAGAGCTGATGACATGGTGTTTGATGACAACAATAAAACGTAAGTGGCCTATCATTAAATAAGCATCTACTATGACCAAAATAATGTCAGACACATCGGTATATTGTTTCTGATTGTCACCAAAACTTTGCAAGATAAGCATATGAATACCCACTGAACAGTTGAGTAGAAGAATGAATATACATTTTTGAAAGTCTTTACAAAAAAAACTCTCATTCCTTAGGTAGGAAGCATACAATCCTAAATAAATCAATAATTCTAACCTAATTATTATAAATGTCTAACACTTAAGATAATACAGCTATCATATATGTGATAAAATTAGTAAACAGATCCAGGGTTCATCATCACATTTTACTGATCATCCCAACAAGTGTATTAACATCTATATTCCTCTTGGCACACTCCACATATCATAAGATCCTGTGGTTAAGGTGGTCCCAATGAGTCAGTTTTCAGAGCTTGTATCTCCCCCTAAATCTTCAGGTCTGATAAATTCTCACATTGGGATGAGGGTGGATGCCAGTTGGGCTTTATTACCCCTACATGTCCATCCAAACTTCTTACCATTTTCTAAAGTAACTCAAACACTTCAGTCCTGTCCAATCTCCCAATCACTATGTGATCTAGAAAGTGGTCACAGTTGACACTTTTTCTTCCTCAGAGAGGTCTCATAAGTTTCATCCCTTGGCCATGCTCCCCAGACACCTTCTACTTGTTAACCTAGGTACTTGCATGTCATCTATAAGAATCACAGAACATACTGGAGTTGGCAGAAAATTCAAGATTTGCTATTCTACCCTTCCTTTTTTTGCACTGAGACATCAAAGGCTCAGAGAAGATAAAGGATGCAGTTACAGACACAAAATCAAGTATCTCCAGAACCAGACTCGTCATCACTTACTTCAAGTTCAGAGCTTTTTCTACACCAGTGTGAATCTCACTGTGCCTAGCAGTGCTAACTGCCTCCCAGCCCAACTTTTGTCCTGTACTGATATTGCTACTTTCCTTGCCTCCTTACACTCGTTTCCCCTAGAATCCAAATGTTTGAATGTCAGATTTTTTAAACCCATCTTATTTAAATACTTCCAAACTCTGATACAGGATTTCTTTTTTTCCAACTATTTTTTTAATTAAAAGATAATTATTTTACAATATTGTGATTTCTATTTGACCTTAAAAATCTAACTAAGGATTTCTGGATTTCATCTGTCTTCCTAGTATGTGACAACTTCCCCAATAATATAGACCTGTGATGCTGTATATGCTTCCCCACATTGGTTCCTATATATTCAGTAATCTAAAAAGAGAATCTTTATATTATAGAACTGGAAGCAAGTTTAGGCAATGGTTTCTCTGATTTTTTTCAACCTGAATATCTAAATCATTGTGGCTAAATGATAACCTGTTTAGCTTGATTTTGATCATTCTAATGCCTAATCAAATTCTCTTTGTTTCAACACATATCAATAGAAATTGTATTCTAAAATGAACCCTCTTCTCATTTAATTTAGCCTCAGTTGCTCTTTTATTGGTATGGAGAATAAATGACACCATTTTTTTTCATTAAAAAAGACAATTGTATAATTTTCAGGAGAGTTATATGTAGACTATGCTGATTCAGTCTTTTTCTCTAAGTAGTTTGTTTAGTCCATATCTTTAGGCTTGGGAGTAAAGAGATTAAGATGCTATTTGATAGAATTTTCTGCCACGTTTTTTTCACCTTGTCTGACTCTAGCAATGGTTCAAGTCCAGGACACAACTACCTTTTCTAAGGTACATATAGCTGATTCACTTCAACGTACAGCAGAAATGAAAACAACACTGTAAAGCTCCAGTGTTGTCAATTGTACTCCAATTAAAAAAAAAATCATATAAAAGAAGAATGAAATGTGACTTCTTCGATTGGAATTCTCTTCAAACTGTATATATGTCACAAAAAGAAAATCCACTGAACATGCCACCAGGGTCATCCTCCCCGATCACTGCTTCATGTACACCAAAAACATTCAACATACCCCTACCCACCCCATCCCATAGGGCTCCTAGATCAGGTCCTAAATTTTTGTAATGGAGGATAAAGCTCACCTCACGCCAGCACCCACATATTAACTACCACTGGGTCTTCTTATTCATCTTCACAACCCTTTACTTTAGCTAAAGGAGTCCACACAATATTCCCTAAAACCCTATGCCCATCTGCTATCAGAGATGCCCTCACTTCTCTATTCTAGCCTTCCAGGTTCTGCCCTTCTCTAAACTTCCTCTTTCAGAGCCAAGTTACATCCTTAGTCAGGCATTACACCATCACCCTGCATACCCATGGGTCACATCTGTTTTGCCTCCAAGGAGAAGAGCTGGCATTTGAGAAGAACTCTGATGGATGGACCTAGAGATTATAATACTAAGCAAAGTAAGACAGAAAGAGAAAAATACCAGGATATCGCTTATATACAGAATCTAAAATATGACTCAAATGAGTCTACCTGTGGAATAGACTCACAGACTTAAGAAATAGATATGTGCTTGTCAAGGGGGAAGGGGGAGGAGAGAGGTGAATTAAGAGTTTGGGACTAGTAGATGCAAACTATTATATATAGAATGGATAAACAACAAGGTCCTACTGTATAGCACAGGGAACTGTATACAATTTTCTGTAATAAACCATAATGAAAAGAATATTAAAAAAGAATTACATATATGTATACTTATATAACTGAATCACTTTTGCTGTATACCAGAAACTAACACAGCACTGTAAATCAACTATACTTGAATTTAAAAAAAAAGAAAAGAAAAGAAAAGTTCTGGAGCCAGAGAAATAGTCCATTATTATATCAAACATGGATTATAATCCTAGTCTTCTCATGTACTAATTACATGGCCACGAGACGTTAATTCACTTCTATGTGCTTTTTCAACTGAAGAATGGAAATAAGACACATTATATTGTTAAAAATAGTGAAGTGTTACCCTGAAGTAATCCATCTATTACTTAGATAACAAGTATCATATTTTCAATAATGCATTTTTAAATTAGGTGAACATTCACACACATACATACACACCTTTCAGGGCTAAACTAGTACTTGTGTTCTATTTTGTGTCAATTCTGTAGTTTCCTCTCTGGAAATAAAAATTTCAGCACATGATACCAGCCACTCAGATCAAGAACCTGTTTGTCAGATTTCATAAAGGAGTTTCTTGGGAAGAGAGGGAACCTAAAAATAGGTGACTGCACTGGAAATACAAATAGTCCATCCATTATGGCAGCACCATTGGCCAGTGGAGTGATGAGGACAGTATGGGTGTGGGTGTGCAAATATTTGGTTCAGACAGAAAAAAAAAAAAAAAAAACCTGCCAAGAAATTCATTCTGATTAAGATGCATGAGCTTATTACCACCTGAGGGAGGTTAGAAACTATTAAATAAAAAGCAGTTCTCATCATCTTCTGAACCCTTTAACTACTAATAATTGGGCACTTTGCTGATGGTGCAGAACAACTTTCCAAGCTGATTAATAGGTCATGTGTGTTGAAAAGGCACCTTTGTTCATAAAACAATTATGCGAATCCTCTAATTTTTTCCAAAGATTATTAAATATTCTAATCTTTGAAGAACATAGGTTTGAGTTGCAGATGGTATTTGTATATTACTTGTCAGGCTCTTTAACATTTTTTTATTTTCACATATTTTATCCTTACAACCCCATGGGAACCGCAATATAGGGATTAATACCCTCTATTTAAAGGGGGGTTAATAAAGATTCAGAAGAAATTTAGAGGTCTGACCAAGGTGAAACATCTCATTAAGAGGAGACAGCATTAGAATTTTTATTCCCTGAGCAAATGCTATTTTCAAAGATTCAGTAAGTAAATATTTTTATAGTTCATAAAACTGAAGGAAATGTTGCTTAACTGGAAAGTCTCAACTCTACTGGGTTCATTTTAGATGTTTACATTATTGGAATACATTTTTAGCTTACACCTATACAGATTCAAAAGTTGCTCATTTTCCTGAGTAGATCGATAAGCTGAGTCAATGTTTGAATACGACTAGAACAAAATTGTCAAAATTATTTCAGGGCATGGCAAGCACACAGCTAGTGGCCTACTCACATCTTATTTCTTCCCATGATAAACAATATGGGATATCCATCTATTTTTGTGAGAATCTTAAACTCTGTTTAACGAATAAATGAATACCAAGCAGCAGTTCAAGAACTAGATATTAGTGTTCTAATAAGTTTTTACCTAGTATAATCCAGAATGTAAGATTTAGTTATGAGCCATCTTTTGAGTACAATCATTGATTTTCAAATCCAGGCATAGAGAAGGGTAGCTTATCTGCATAAAGCAGAATACTGATGATGGGAGCTCCTACAGTGATGAACTCAAAAGAAGGAGACAATCTAATGACCAACATTACTTCTAATTGCGGAAGGTATTTCCTTTCAGATAAGAGGATTCTAACTCTGCAACATCTAGGGTTTGAGGAATTAAATGACATTTGAAAGTGTTGGTGACTTAGTCATGTCCGACTATACGACCCCATGGACAGGTGCCCGCCAGGCTCCTCTGTCCATAGAATTCTTCAGGCAAGAATACTGAAGTGGGTTATCATTTCCTACTCTAGGGGGCACTTCTGATCTGGGGATCAAACCTGGGTCTCCCTGCATTGCTGGTAAATTCTTTACTGTCTTGAGCCACCAGGGAAGCCCCCAAAGGACATTCTTGTTGTACCTAATAAAGTCAAGACATTTGATCCACCCTATTTATGCCAGCCAGCCAATTTATCAATGTTTAAAATGCTTATAGAAATTAGCATGTTGATAATCAACAGATGCAAGTAAAAAATATTGGTACCCCAGTTCAAAAAGGCTACAGTAAGTTTCCCAATGTTTCTTATATGAATTTTATCTGTTTAAAGATATGGAGGAGATTCATATTTGGTAAAGCGTTAGATTAGACAGCATGCAAAGTCCCCCTCCAGTTCTGAAATTCTTTGATTCTATTCATCATACCACTTGCGGTCTCTTGTTTTACATATAATTAATGGGAACAGA
Organism: Bos indicus; assembly: GCF_029378745.1. Classification (NCBI taxonomy): domain Eukaryota; kingdom Metazoa; phylum Chordata; class Mammalia; order Artiodactyla; family Bovidae; genus Bos; species Bos indicus. Next base: position 19,597,565 of record NC_091776.1, on the reverse strand, counting down.
AACATGGGGTAGAACCAACACTATTGTTCCTAAAACATATGTTTATGGATTTAGACTCAAAACATAAACTTCAAAAAAATTAAAATTCAAATTTAGAGACAACTAAATTGAAAGGACATAAAACAGTCAAAAGCATTCACCTTCAGATTTTTGCCTCATAATAGGGTTCGAATCCTAAAAATTAAAATATTCTAAATATCTTCCACAAAGCACATGAAGGATTAATATCTGTCTTCTTTGATTACTGCTTGATAAAATATTATAACATAATCCTGTAATTTCTGCACCACTTATTTGACACTTTAGCCTTACATGAACAAACTGTGTTTGAGCCAAATTTATGCATATGTGAAGCTGAGAAATGCGAAAATTGTGATCGCAGGGTACATCAACCTCATGTTCCATTAGAGAGAAATTTTTAGACCGCACAAAGGCAAAGAGGAGTAACTTGGTGACCTTGTTCTCTGAACACAGAATCATCTCTTCTCTGTGTCATTTGTACAAATCCTGATCTTTTGTCTGCCTCAGTGGCTCAACCAGCATAATTATCCTCCTACTCTGAAAATAGTTAAAAATACATCTGCCAAACTTTTTATATATATTTCCAGAAGAAATACATAAAGTAGAATGATTTCAATTTAGGTTTCAATTATTTCAACAATTGAAGAGAAACACTGTCACATATTAAAATAATCCTAGCAATGCTTTATTGCCATTAATAAAGAGATGCCTCATTTTGCCAAAGAAATCTTTGTAAACTTGGGTATAAACTCAATTTTACAAATTAGCTTCATTAGGAGACATCATGTCTAAGAAGTTCATGTGGCAAAGACTTTTACAAATTAATTCTGCTTAATAATCCGTATTTTTCTAGATACATTTACCTATAGTGAGGTAATTTTCTGTGAAAATTAGTTTACATACCTTAAGAGCATATAACATTTAAGTATTTATAAAAGACACCTTGGGAATACTCTAAGAATGAAAACAATATTACTTTTTACTGTTAAAAAGATCACAAAACAATATTACTATAATCTGTGCATATATACACTATATGCTATTTTCTAGCAACTATTGCATTAGAAAGCTAGAAAGCATTTAAGAAGACTTGTCTTTCATAGAAAATTACATCCTTTAAATGCCAAAATGCAAGACAAAAGATTTCAAGTCAACTTTTAATGTTTTGTCATGCAATTTTGCTTCAGCATATTTGGACAATTTTTAAATTGCGTTGTTTTACCATGACTTTAATCATATTAACAGTTTCGTATGTCCTATAAGCAATAGGCATATAAAATCATAAAATATTATTAACAAATGCCTTTACTCTGGCTTACTACAAATCAATAAGGATAAAAACATACATACTAAGAATTTAAGACTGCATCATTTGAACTGAATGTAAATAACATGGTTATGGACCATTTATGAACCACTCTGATCGATCCCAGGACCTTAAAGGTCTTTGGGCATTTTTCCCAAACCAAATTTCTCCTCTTCTAAATTATCATTGGTATAAGGTGTGATGACTTTCAGGCATCAATTCATACAAATTGAAAGCAGGCAAAGTATTAATTAAACTTGACACTCTGATTATTTAAACCTTCTATTAAAGCTGATTAATCATAGCATGTTGATAGCCTGCTCTTCAGTAATGACAGATGATATCAAGGCTTACTGACTTTCTCCAAGTCCACTATTTCCAACTCTTCAGAACAGAAGGAATAAATGAAGTGAGAAGAACACTGGAACAAGTCTAATAGACAGACTGACTAATCTCAGACCCCCAAGGTCAAACTAAAGCAATCCATTTCTTGGCTTTCATCAACACAAGACATGATTTATCCATCTGAAAGCAGGATTACAAACATTATACATCTCAACGATATGTTCTTTGCACCATGTAACTTTTTGAACAATGATAGATTGCACAGTTGCCAGAAAAGTAATGTCATGAAGCAAAAACTCATTATATTTTCAAATAAAAACATTTTGACTTTTAAGAACAACTATACACATTAACAATTATTACTATTGCACACTTCATTTTGGGGGGAAATATCATTTTAAAATTCAGATATTCCTTGGGACTATATATCACCTTAATGGTCCAAACTTTAGACATTTGTGCTCCTCAAAATATGATTCTTACTCTAATATTTATTGTTTGGGGAGCCAGTTACCATGCTATAAATAATTATTAAATGAAATAATTTTATATTACTACAAAATTTTAATGATATTCACTGTGTTTTCACAGTGAATATTTAATAACTCCTAAAGATGGGAATACCAGACCACCTGATCTGCCTCTTGAGAAATTTGTATGCAGGTCAGGAAGCAACAGTTAGAACTGGACATGGAACAACAGACTGGTTCCAAATAGGAAAAGGAGTTCGTCAAGGCTGTATATTGTCACCCTGTTTATTTAACTTATATGCAGAATACATCATGAGAAACGCTGGACTGGAAGAAACACAAGCTGGAATCAAGATTACCGGGAGAAATATCAATAACCTCAGATATGCAGATGACACCAACCCTTATGGCAGAAAGTGAAGAGGAACTCAAAAGCCTCTTGATGAAAGTGAAAGTGGAGAGTGAAAGTTGGCTTAAAGCTCAACATTCAGAAAACGAAGATCATGGCATCTGGTCCCATCACTTCATGGGAAATAGATGGGGAAACAGTGGAAACAGTGTCAGACTTTATTTTTCTGGGCTCCAGAATCACTACAGATGGTGACTGCAGCCATGAAATTAAAAAACGCTTACTCCTTGGAAGGAAAGTTATGACCAACCTAGACAGCATATTCAAAAGCAGAGACATCACTTTGCCAACAAAGGTTCATCTAGTCAAGGCTATGATTTTTCCTGTGGTCATGTATGGATGTGAGAGTTGGACTGTGAAGAAGGCTGAGTGCTGAAAAATTGATGCTTTTGAACTGTGGTGTTAGAGAAGACTCTTGAGAGTCCCTTGGACTGCAAGGAGATCCAACCAGTCCATTCTGAAGGAGATCGGCCCTGGGATTTCTTTGGAAGGAATGATGCTAAAGCTGAAACTCCAGTACTTTGGCCACCTCATGCAAAGAGTTGATTCATTGAAAAAGACCCTGATGCTGGGAGGGATTGGGGGCAGGAGGAGGAGGGGACGACAGAGGATGAGATGGCTGGATGGCATCACTGACTCGATGGACGTGAGTCTGAGTGAACTCCGGGAGTTGGTGATGGACAGGGAGGCCTGGCGTGCTGCGATTCATGGGGTCGCAAAGAGTCGGACACGACTGAGCGACTGATCTGATCTGATCTGAAACAATAACTCCTTCCATAGATCCAAAGCCACTTTTAGAGAAGAAAATATAAATTATAAGAAACACCATGGGAACATTTTTTAACACTACAAATATAATCATATAACAGGAATTTTGCCCCAAATTTTAGTGTTTTATAAGCTTTAAAGAATAGATGAGACTTAAGAAAGAAGTCATGAGCTATTTGGATTCCATTATTAATATTCCATTAATTTCCCAGTGTATCTCTCATTTGCTACATTAAGGAACTGTTCTATAAGTCATAGTCATAATAGCAGTTCAGAAATTATTCCATAGAGCAATGTTAGTTAATTTGAAAGATTTCCACTGAAATTAAATTATATGTAAAGGGTAACTAATTGTGATCATGAAACCTTATTCTACATTCTGTATATTTTAAACCACATCACTACTTTCACTGATCTAAATTAATGATCTCTTTTTCTATCAGGTCACAATTTTAGGGAAATTATACTGCCCAGGTGGAAAAGGATAGTAAAAAGTATTGTATCTCCAGCTGATGATTCATTTCACCAGCTGCCAGAATGGTGCCCATTACAGCACACCTGGACACATGCACCCCTGACTGATTGGGAAGCACATTTATCTTGGCACGTCACAAAGGAGATGGAATAATAATTATTCTCCCTTGTAACTAAAGGTATTTGAGAGCTGTGTCTCCCTACAAAATAATACAAATTACACAGCCGGACAAGGTCTGCATAATTTTACCATCTGTTCTCTATATTCAACCATCAATATTTCCCAAAGCAGTCTGTTTTTTTAAAACAATTATGAGTTTTAAAAGACTTGGATTAACTGTCAACATTTCAGAGGATTATTATTTTTAAAATTAATGCATTGAATATTGGTTGATAAATACATATTACAAATTAATACTTTCCATTAGGTACTTTCCATAGTACTTTTTATTAAGGGGATTCTGCAAACTTCTCATATTCTGATTCTGAGAAAATAAATGTGTTGTCTGAGTTTTACAAAGAATCTTCCATGCAAAAAAATGGAATATCTGAGTACCTAACATAAAAGAACAGAAAGAAATCAGAGGTTTCTTTCTTCAGCTGAAGTCTTGGCAGTTACTCATCATCTTAAACTAAAAATCTAGGGATCTGTACTCTTTCCTGAAAAGTTCCTTAGTTTAAGAGCTTAAAATATAATTTTAAATTAAAAATATTCTAGTAAGAGTTAATGAAATTTGCAGAATCATAATTTGCAATAAAAGACAACATTTCATCCAATGTAACCAGTGATAACAACCTTAGTCTTATACAAGTTTCAATATGGTATGAAATAATGTTTTTGTATTTCCTTCAAAAACACCAGAAAAAAAGAATTGCTTAGGACATTGAAAACTAGAAAACATTCTTATGGGAGTAACATTTTACCTTGTTCCAAAAGTAAGAATATAAAAGTATTAGCAACAACCAATTGTGTAGAGATCAAAATAACAGTCACTAATCTACATTCTTTATACATATCAACTCATTACTACAATCCAATAAGGCACATACTATTATTATGATTACTTTTTGAGATGAGGAAATCTCTTTGCAACAATGATGATGATGGAAAATCATTGAACCAATACATCAAAGTTCTTTAGTATTTGTATATCTATTGATCGTGGACATTATCTATGTGTGAAACTAAGGCTCTTTAAGAAAAAGAAAAGGGGAGAAAGAGAATCCTTGACTGGCATCTCTCTGACAGAATACATCAAAAATTCAGATCAAGCTAATAATGGCATAGTCTTGATATGCTTAATATGCACAATAGTATTATTGTATACATTGAAAACAAAACCTATGCTTAAATTATTAAATAACATTAAAAAAGAATATGAATTATCTCCATGCCACTGAGGTACCATGTCATAAATGTTATATTATGGGTTCACATCCAAACCGACAGTTTGCCCTTGTTTTCAGAAGAAATTATCTCTGATAATGGATTTTAGCAATAGGTCTCTTAAAATGTTTTTAGACTTAAGAGACAGCCATAAACCACAGCTATCTCTTTCACACAAAGCAAATTCAATAAATACTTTACATGAAACCTAGTAAGAGAAGTCTTTTCTCCACATTGCTACTTACACATGAATTATTTAAAAAAAAAACAACAGAGCAACCTATTTATCTCTGTAATCAATAGATTTAGAGTCAAAATGTAGTTTATCATTTCAGAGTAATGCTAGAAAAACTAGTTTCTGGTAAATATATGTTCTCAACCACAGTTCTAGTTAAAAGATAAAAAGATTGCTATAAATTTATATTTCTCAATAAAAGAACCTTTTCACATGTTTAAATTTGCATAAAGTAATTTGCATAAAGGTTACATCAGATAGTATGAAATACTGTTTTAACCTCAATTGCTGGGTCGGGAATATCCCCTGGAGAAGGGCATGGCAACCCACTCCAGTATTCTTGCCTGGAGAATCCCATGGACAGAGAAGCCTGTCAGGCTACATACAGTCCATAGAGTTGCAGAGTCAGACATAACTAACTGACTTAGCATTCACACATGCTGGTTTATGTGTCCAAAATTCTGACAACTCTGGTATTTGGCCAGATTTAATCAGCTTCTAATATACTTGCCGCCAGAACTTTAGTCTACCTTCATTTGAATTGTCAACCCTTAGGCATGTTCTCTGAAGTCCAGGTTACTTCATACTGACTCACCTTCGTGCTTGTTTCCCTTTCTTCAAAGTCTGTCCCTTCCTCTCCCTTTATCTTCTTTTCTCTCTCTCCTTTATTACCTAAGGAACACCTGGGGCTTCTCTGGTGGCTCAGTGGTAAAGAATATGCCCGCCAATGCAGGAGACATGAGTTCAATCCCCAGGTCTGGAAGATCCCCTGGAGAAGGAAATGGTAACCCACTCCACTATTTTTGCCTGGAGAATTCCATGGACAGAGGAGCCTGGTGGGCTACAGTCCATGAGGTCACAAAGGAGTCGGACACAACTTAACTAAACAACAAGAATCACCTACTCATCATCTGAGTCTCTGTATAAGCAACATCTCTCTAGATAATATTTCCTCCTTTCATCTCTGTGAGACTGAGAAAATAATCTACTGTGGTACCAATCACACCATGTTACAGTTATTTGATTACATATTTGACTCAATGACTAGACAATAAAATCTTGAATGCAAGTCTTATTCATCATGTAAGATGATGCTCAATAGTTGGAACATGGTAGATATTTAATAAAAGTCAGATGGATTAAATAGCTTCAAAATTCTGTCTTTATCTTACACTGTACTACTTCAATTGTCCTTCTTTTGACTTTCTGGCCATAGATTATGTGATTTTCCTGTATAAAGTCCATTTTTTATACAAATCATAAAAATTCATTTTTCAAAGTTCTAGATTAAAAATAATTCATTTTGGAACATATATAAACCATCATGCCACCTAATTATAAAAGGATTTTTATCAACAACAAAAAGTAAAAGTAGTCGTCCAGCTTCTCAAATTTACAAGTTCCTATGATATTCTACAGCTATTTACAGGCTTTCATAACTACTTGTTCATTAATTACATCATTCTCCTTAGTTGGATAGTTATGAAAAAAATTCACATGAATCCTAGAAATACTCAAGTTTTGGAGTTCACAAATTACGGAACATTTGTGAGCAGCCAAGAGTCCATTTTAAGTTGTATGTATATTTTTAAGAAATGAATTACCTAAAATATAAATCTATTCTTTTATGCTTTCAGGTAATCAGACAATTTAAATATTGGATGTAGAATACACAATAAAGTTATTTACATCTAACTTATGATAAAATCAAGTACATTTTACTGCCCAAGACACTGATGATGATGATGAGAAAGCTAATTAGCCCCTGCTGAATTCCTTCTTTAGGTCCACTTTTTAACCATATAACCTTACATTTTATTCCTTATGAATATTTCACAGTAAATATAACTACTTACTTTTCAGGATTTTCTACTTCTTCAGTAACAAAGTTGAGATAAAACCTAAAAAGACATACATAAAGTACAAACCATTAATAAACTTTATGATCACTATCCAAAGTTTCACATTTTAAATATTTATAATCAAACTCAGAATTATAAAAATTTTATAAACAAATAACCTAAGATGAAATTCTCCAACACTAAATGCTCCCGCATTTTATTTTTTCTATTAAACATTATTTATGGAGTTCTTTTCTATTTCTTAATTTTTTTATGGCGGTATAACATGAACAGCAAACTGATTAGTGAACAGTGAACAAATCTTAATGTATAAACATGTAAACAGTATGTAAACAGTAAATGTGTAAATATGTATAATGTATAAACAGCAAACAAATCTCAACATATATTGATAAATTTTTATTTATTTATACACCTACACAACCAAAACAAAGATCAAAACATAAAACATTTCCAGTACCCTAGAGGGTTCCCTCAAGGCCCTTTGCAATCATCTCTTTCATCCTCCCATAAAGGCAACCACTATTCTGATTTCTATCACTATAGATTAGTTTTGCTCATCTCAATACAATAGACTAATAATATCTGCTTGTATAACTATTATACAATATTCCTTTGTGTCTGGTTTTTTTTTTTTTTTTTGCTGGACTTTATATCTGTTGGCTCTCATCCATGTTATTGTATTTAGCAATATTTCATCATTCTTTATTTTTGCTTTTCATTGTATGAATGTAACACCAATACAGCCTACCACTGATGGGTATTTGAATTATTTACAATTATAGCTATTATGAATATGGATACCATAAATATGCTTGTGCATGTCCTTTTGGGGACCATACAATCATTTCTCTTGTGCATATACTCAGAATATGATCACTGGATCATAGGGTAGGTACATGTTTATTATTACATTATTATTATTTATTTATTTATTTATATTTTTTTTTTTACCATTTTTGGATTCCTAATTGCATTCCAGCAATATATGAGATTATTATGTGTTAGTCACTGGGGAAATAAAAGTAGGAAATCTATAATCCCTCTCCTTAAAGAGCTCATTGTTCATAGAATGGTCCATTGTGGATATAACGACACAGTGGGCAATGCTAGAGCACGTCCAGGTTACCAGGAGCCAGGGGTGAGGTCAAAACCAGACTGGCAGGGCATAGAAAGCTTTTGAGAGGAGGCATCACCCAAGTTGAGGCTTCAAAAATGCTTAACTATTAGCCCTGGTGAAATGACATAAGGACATTCCAGGTGGAGTATAACACATACACATGTGAGTGTGGTAAAGCTCTACATGCACAGAGATATGAGCTACAGATAGGTATTCTGCAGTACAAAGGGTGCCCAGGGAGAGAGAATAGAGTGTAAGGACAAGATGCCCTCTGGCTTCTGGGAATCTAGATTTCAGTAGGGGTGACAGGTCAATAAAAACTTGTAGGAAAATAGAAGTATGATAATAACATTTCTCAGTTTTAGGGAATTGGCTTACTAGATATGAACACTGAGGCAAATAGGAAATAAAAAATGGGATAAAAGATTTGCACTTTTAAATTGCAATTTGCAATTTGCACTTCTTCCTTTCAATTCAGTTTTCCAATATGCATCCCATCCAAATAATCTCAAGTCATAAAGCAACTATAAGAACAACATGAGGTAAATATGCCTTATGCATAATAGTAACTATGAAGTTGCCAATTTTTTTGTATATTTAGGCAGCTAATTTTAGGTCCATTGTTAGTCAATACACTATAGGCTGATACGAAAGAACATAACATTTTGAATATTTCCCCCAAGACCTGAACACTTCTGTCATCTCTTACATGACAAGAAGCATTCTAGACACATGATATTTCACTTTCTAGCCCCACAGGGTTGCAAATATTACCCTAAACTTATGGCCCAAGAAAAATTCAGATTCCTTTCCTTCACTTTACAACTCTCCTTATCCCACCCAGGAATGGTGGCTGCCTCGCATCCTTGACTTCTTTTTCCAGTCTAAAAGGACTGCTGGAGACCCTTTAAAGCCCTTAAAGTTCTCTTTCAAGGTTCCAAGATGCAGCAGACCCCTCAGATATGCACACATAGATAACCAAATCGTGAAGATGGGGAAACTAAGGGATCATAATGAATAGAGCTAGACATATAAGGACAAAGACCTTTCCATTTCTTCATTGTAGAGGCTTAGAAAATGTCCACAAAGTGAAAAAGTCATATTTTCATTGTACTCTTCCGTGTTCTTATTATTCCTTAGAAGATAAAATAGCCATAACATAGGTCCACAGAAGCACTGGTCAATAGGAACAAATTCTCTATATAATCTAAAACCAAGTGACTAGAATATAGTCCATCAGCCTTTAACATACTTAAAGTATCTCATAACTTAAAACAAAGATAAGAAAACCTGTCTTATTCCATCTTTATTCACAAGCAGGCACTTGATGCTCATAGTTGAAGAAAGCCAAGACAACAGGCCCAAAATGGAGTCATTTATGCTTAAGCCTCATGCCACCAAACCAAAACATAATTCAGTTAAAGTCTCACACCTCCCAGAAATGGAATCCAAAACCAGTCAGTTAGGAATTGCATTATTTAAGTATTCTGCCTGGTAGACTCTTGCTAGCCCCTAAATGAAAATAACTCCATAATAATCAACCTGTTTTTTAGCTTAGTATAACTTTTTTGTTCCCACCCTTTCAGCCTATAAAAAGCTTTCTCTTTTGTACAGCTCCCTGGAGTTCCGTTCTATCTGCTAGATAGGATGCTGTCAATTCATATCGATTTTTTCTCAAACTCTTAAAAATTTTAATATGATTCAGTTTATATTTTAATAAAGTTAAGGTGTCTGATATTTTAAGGACTATATGTGAAGCAGAGGTGATCTAAAAGGTTAGCAGCCAAGGATATTTTTTAATGACTAGAAAGTAATTTTCTAAAAATAGAGGTTGTAGTTATACCAGGAAGGCAAGCAAAAATCAATACTTATATCTGGAATATGCACTCTGAGGGATTTGATGTGTTTGTTATAAGCCCAAGGCAATGGGAAGTACAAGAAGAAAATGAACAAAACAAAATCCAAGGAGGGAGAAAAAAAAAAACTCACACAAAAACCACACACACACACTTAGAAATCTTTCCAGGCCTCTCACTTCAAAAATAGCCAGTTCCTTCTAAACAGTTGTTTTAGAAACTGGTCTTTTTCCAACAACGTTAAGGAAAGAAAGGAAATATTTATGAAAAAAGAACCCAATTTCAAATATTTTCCATAGAGAAAAGGAAAGGACTTGGGACATGGTAGCAGGGTGGGAAGGAGAAAGCTTCTTATTTTGGTCCAAACATTCACATCCTGTGGGAAATATACCTTTATGCTCTCCTAGTCTCCAGTCACGCATCCGTAGCGTTCTCTATACATCTACTCAAGTTCTCTAGAGAATGTTCACAAGATCTATTGTTCCAGCTTTTCCATGATTGCGTATAAAAGGCACCGCAAAGCTAGCCATGCATTCTAATACCCAACTATGAATTATTTTAAAAATAAAGCTTATTCTTTAGATTAGATTTCACACAATGCTAGAAAATAATCCCAGCAGATGCTTTAGAAGACTAAATCCCCTGAGGATACGATTTAAAGGGAAAACACACACACACACAATGAAAAACTATTTCCTATCACACGGTTCAAAAAAAAAAAAAAAAATTCCCACCAAGCAATATTTAGCTTTGGATCAGGATATGGGACTGAAATTGGTTGAGTTCCCCTGGGCCACAGGGAGACTGACATATTTCTCTGAATGCAGACGTTGGCAATAATATTAAAGTTGTTCTGACCCACCTCTGTGACCTGGCTGGGTTAATGATTTCTTTCCCCCAATCATGTTTCTGTGAAGGAGTTTTCATCATTCTAAAAAGGCCCAGCACTCCTCATACACCAACAGCCTGCTCTATTCGCATCCAAGGTCTAGCCGAGCCTGTTTCCTATTCAATGGGTAGGTGGTGACTTGCTAAACGAACAAGGCCTCCCAGACAACAAGGGTCTCGCTGCTTTTACTTACACTGTGGGTGGTTAAGTTCTGAGGACAATGACTGATTCTGTCTCCTTATTTGCAATGCCCCCTACACTTTTATTTTTGCATCAAACATTGTCAGGGCAGGAGCACAGGGAGTGGAGGCTCATTTATGGTGCCCCACTTATAATTCCACAACATAGTCTTTAATTCCATCATGAAAGACAAAGAAAGGTCAGAGAGGCAGGATCATATTTGGAAAGTGACTACATAACTCCCGCTTTGGGCACTCTTTTAGTTTCCATCTTGTTCCATTTATATCCAGATATTAACTTTTTCCTCTGGAATTCCAAACCAGCAGACTATTTCTTCTAAACACAGCTCCCTTTTTCTAAGACGGATGGCCACATATTAACAAGCAGGTTATTTCTACCTACCTGCAAAGCAGCATTCAGGTAGCTGAACAGCTGTTGGAGACATACAGTTATTTATCTGTCCCATACATAAATCACTTGTATCAGATGACATTCATTTAAAATCTTGGCCTTAATGTCTTATGACTGAACCCTCTAGAATATAAGAAAACCAAGTTTCCTGTTCTTTAAAATAGGACATGGACATGAGGATTCTATGAGGAAAAGTATAATATAAACAAGGGTTCATGTAAACCCCATTTGCCCTGTAAACAGAGTACTGAAATAAATTTCTATGTCTAAGATGGAGCCACTAATCTGCAAGTCAACCCTGAGTTCTACACTTATTTCCCTATTTTACATTCATTTTCCATTTTTCTCTTATTTGTTCCTTACTCTTCATCCCATAAAAGCTTCTTGTTTTCCACCTCATTTTTAAGTTTGGCTGGACTCTTGTTTATACCACCAAAACTGTCTTTTTAAAATCTTTCTAACAAGAGTAACATTTTGGGTTTAGTATCAACAAAACTAAAGATTAAGATAATAAGATAATTCAAAATGAAAAGACTCTTTATACTTGGAGAAAGCTATCAGCCCTCAAAAGCTTACAAAAGTGAAGATTTGCTCTCCATAAAGCAGGTGACTTGAGTATTCAGCCCTTGTAGTAGGGGAGTGAGTCGGGTAGAAGAATATTTTAAGATTCCGTGGGAACAGATGCATGGCACTCACAGGCAAAAGAAACTTCATTCAATAGAATTAATCAAAACTCCCTCATGAGGATCTTCACATTCCACATTCCTGACTGAATACTACCAAGCCCCCAACACTTGGCTCTAACTGAAAGCTTCTGTCACCTCCCCAACTTGCTCTGGCCCCTCCTGGTGACCCTCCCAGGGCTTGGCCACTGCCCCAGGGCACTGGAGCTCTGATCAGGCTGAATAGCCATAGAATAGATGATTCCACTGCTAACCCTGGGAGCACAACTCCTTTTTTAATTTTTTTTTCTTGCTCAGCACCACATTGTGCTTTGGACAAAAATAAAGACTTCAAAAATACTAAGACTAACACACATACACAATGGCTATCAAAATATTCCAAAAGTACACAAATATTTTATGCTAGACTCTTCAGAGCTACAATTTTCTAAGAACTTCAAACATTATGCTTCAGATGCCATGCTAAAATCTTTAGTTCCTTTACTTTCCTAATCCTCCTCTAGTGCTCTGAATTTCCATAATTCAGTGAGATTAATAGGGTAAAAATTTCATTTATTGAAAAATATATTTTTATATTCCATGCATTAGAGAATAAAATCCTAAAAACTGAACAAAAAGAAATTGTGTTTGTATTTGAGATGCATTTACATAATTTTAAGCTAGTATAATTTGTTGCTTTTTTAGGCTCATAGAACATTCTAACTGCAACTGTACAATTAGCTCGATAAATTATTTTTTTAAAGAAATATTGCTACTAATTACTTCAAAACTGAAATTTAATTTTACTACAATCATTTTGATGTTTAAATAATGGCATTTCTAGTGGCATTTCTTGCAATAATCACCTCAACTGAATCTTACTAGATCAATAAAATTTAATTAGAAAAAATTCCCACTCAGAACCATGGTTATTGTATTCAAGTTCCTAAACAAAACAAGACATAAATACAAAGCTTAATGCTTCAACCAAAATGTCATCACATTTTGACATGGATCCACGGAAATGTACCTATGCCACTGTGGTTTTATTCATCTTTTCTGCATTTTTTGTTTTCAAATGTCGAGGAAATTTTAAGGAATGCATCAAGTCCTTTAGAATGTATCAGACTATCTAGTACATCTGATTTCGCTATCCCGTTTACTCCTTCTTGCCTTTAGAGTACCATTTTACCTCCTGGGAACACGCTACTTATTTCTATATCTGAATTCTTTCTTTCTCATAGGAAGGTGGAAAAAAAAATCAACTAATCACTATTTGAGCAGACCTTGGAGCTTCAGCTTGGCAGGCTTTTTGACAAACAAAGTACTATTCTTTAATGGCTTTCGGCACTATTATGCCCTTACTGATCCATACTTATAAATGATTTGTATTGGCTCTCAAGACCCAGCATTTGTTTATTTTTTACATTATCATGTTAAATTTACATTATCAAGTTAAATCTAGTATGTGCCTTGACTGGAAACCTCAGTGATTTTGTGTTGAGTTGTATACACAGTGCCTGGCCTGGTGAAGGGAGCTACGTTACCTTCCTCTCTTCAAGTACAGCATAGCATGTTGAATTACGGCTGTTCACAATTACCTAGCAGCTCACTTGGCACTTGAAGTACTTGAAGGAATTAATGAATCATCCAAATCACCAGTTGATAGTGATATCAACTTACCAGCCGGCGTACGCATACATTCCATAATAAAAAGCCAGTGGCAACCCCATAATACTTGCATCTCTTCCTGAAAAGGCATCTTTAAAATACTGTGTTTGCCCTGAAATAGGAATAGAAAGATTAAGGACTTTTCAAACAGCTGGTTATTATTCATTCTTTAACCATACATGAAAAGGGGGAGAAGGGGGCTTGGGGATGAACTATATCATTTCAGGTCTAGATTTCTTACTCTCTGCTCATTTCCAACTTTATCTACTAATGCTGTATCCATTATAGAGAAGGAATCCCAAACATATGCTGATTGCCACTAACACTACTTAACATTTATTTTAATAAAATCATGGCAAAGAGGAAAACAACATTTCCAAAACAGTCCCTTGCTTTAGCATGCCTCTACTCTTAACAGAGTTTCACCACGAAAGAAGACTCAAGGATCATCTGTAAATTATAGTGTTTAGAGTGTGATATAATTCTCAACAGCAATGATAATACAGTGCTTAGGAAGAATTATTCAAGGGTCTATCTTCAATGAGGAGGTGGCATGAAACCCCAAAACCACCTTCTCACATCATTGAACTTGCTTTTTTGGCTTTCTCCCTATAGTTCATTAGATACCCTACAGGGGTTGCAAAATGCTGTGAAACAAATCTCCTTGGCACTTCCAGGCTTGTTTTATAAAGAAAAACTTATTGGAGCACAGTTGGGCTTACTTATTCATCTAGATACCATCAGTTCAGTTCAGTTCAGTTGCTCAGTCGTGTCCAACTCTTTGCTCAGTCGTGTCCAACTCTTTGCGACCCCATGAACTGCAGTACGCCAGGCCTCCCTGTCCATCACCAACTCCCGGAGTTCACCCAAACCCATGTCCACTGTGTCGGTGATACCATCCAACCATCTCATCCTGTCATCCCCTTCTCCTCCTGCTCTCAGTCTTTCCCAGCATCAGGGTCTTTTCCAATGAGTCAGCTCTTCGCATGAGGTGGCCAAAGTACTGGAGTTTCAGCTTCAACATCAGTCCTTCCAGTGAACACCAAGGACTGATCTCCTTTAGGATGGACTGGTTGGATCTCCTTGCAGTCCAAGGGACTCTCAAGAGTCTTCTCCAACACCACAGTTCAAAAGCATCAATTCTTCTGCACTCAGCTTTCTATATAGTACAACTCTCACATCCATACATGACCACTGGAAAAATCATACCCTTGACTAGACAAACCTTTGTTGGCAAAGTAATGTCTCTGCTTTTGAATATGCTATCTAGGTTGGTCATAACTTTCCTTCCAAGGAGCAAGCGTCTTTTAATTTCATGTCTGCAATTGCCATCTGCAGTGATTTTGGAGCCCAGAAAAATAAAGTCAGACTCTGTTTCCACTGTTTCCCCATCTATTTGCCATGAAGTGATGGGACCGGATGCCATGATACCATTAGTCTATGGCTAATTTTACTCTCCAACAATAGGGCTGATAATTGTTGCAGAGATCACACGGCACACAAAGTTGAAAACATTTACTATCTGCCCGTTTACAGAGAAGGTCTGTGGACCCTTACCTAGAGAACAGCACTGTTTCCTTCTAGAAGCATGGAAAAGAAACTATATTGAACTTTAAATAGGTTTAAACACATTGTTGCATCAACATGTAGACTGCTTTTATGCATCACAGTTTTCTCCTCTTTGTGATGGGACTTTTCTTCTATATCTTTTGGATAATTAAAAAATAGAAATTCAGATTTAGTCAGTCAATATTCAAAGTAAAGCATAATCAGTTTCTGTTTCCCAAAGAAAATACAAATGAGATTACCTAAATGGGAAATATGACTATTTCAAAATTGGCTATCACATAAGTAAATAAAAGGGGGGGTGGAAGATAGATGGTGTACATAAAACTCTCTTCACACTTAAACCTCAGTTTTTGTTTGCAGTTTCCAGACAACAACATATATATCAATACAGTGTGTGAGTTTTGAAGCCAAAAATGGAGAATATTGTGTTATCCACTAAATGACTCTCTCAAAATATCCAATTCCTAAATATATCTCATTTTTTAAAATGACACTGTCAATTGAGAAATATCTGTTTTACTAAAACATCTCTGTGTCCTCATAGAAGAAAAACATAAATCTTTGAACCCAGATTAAAAACATCTGCTGTATATTGCTTTATCATGATCTGTGGTCTCCTAGGCCTTATGGGACAATATTGCTAAAGTGCAATGCTGAATAATCAATAAAAGATACAAAACTTTGTAAAGATTGAATCCTGAGCACAAAGTGTTACAAAAGAGAATTGTTTCCAAATTTCAGGAGTATTTGGCTGCATAACAGAGATCTCAAGAAGATGAAAGTTATTAGATTCAGAGGAAAGTTTAACAAATCCTCATAAGAGAATACAGAACATACAATTATTTTCTGAATTTCATTAGATCAAAATAAATGTAGAATCTGGGTAAGTAAAAATTTTCTCCTCTTGAAGTTTTTTGTATTAATGTGAAACATATGTGATAAGTTAGAGACAAAGAAATATCATTGTTTTATAGTAATAGAGCAAATATACCTGCTAAGAATACTCTCCAAAATATTTAACTTACTTTAAATGTGGTAAAATTCCCAGGTCATTTCTCTGCTAAGTGAGATATATAAGGAAACCTGGTCACATTAAGCACTGATAATGAAACTGGAGACAGACCACTGCCATGTCCTCCGCCGCGTGTTTGTAGAAAAGTTTTAGCCTCCTAGGCTTCCCTGAGTTCCAAAGAGCGATTTTAATCATAGAAGTGAGAAAATGCAGAAACAAAGGAAAGCAGTCAAGAAAGATAAAAGAGTAATAGTTTTGCTATAAAGCAAAATTAAAGTTCCTTAATTATTCCTTGGGCTTCCCTCGTAGCTCAGTTGGTAAAGAATCTGCCTGCAATGCAGGAGACCTAGGTTTGATCCCTGGGTCAGGAAGGTCCCCTGGAGAAGGAAATGGCAACCCACTCCAGTATTCTTGCCTGGAGAATCCCACAGACAGAGGAGCCTGGCAGGCTACAGTCCGTGGGGTCGCAAGAGTTGGACACAACGTAGCAACTAAAACCACCACCACCAGTTGTTCCTTAGGGCTACAGCTGACATCCTGAGTCCTATCCTTGAGTTGTTTCCCAGACATTAAAGCCTGTATCAGGAGGAAGAAGCTAATTGTAAGATGACCACAATCACATAGCCTGCAAATTGGCTGGAACCTAAGGATTGATAATGTTGACCTCTGTGACCTCACCTTTATCATCAACCTATCAGAGTATTGTGCAGGAGCTAATCAGGTACCCTGTGACCTTCTCCCTCACACTCTCTTTAAAAAGCCTTTCCTAAAAGCTACTGGAGAGTTTAGATTTTTTTAACATAAGCTGCCCATTCTCCTTGCTTGACTCCCTGCAACAAACACTATGCTTTCCTTCACCACAATTTGGTGTCAGTAGATTGGCATTGCTGGCCCTTGGGCAAGCCGACCCAAGCATGATTCAGTAACAATACCATAAATATTAAAGGATCATTCTATTGTAAGTGTAAAAAAAAAAAAAAAAAGCTAAAAGATATGTCATGACTTCTGCTCTCAAGGAATTTGCAATACAGTAACATTTGGGCAACTACACCTCACCTCACCAACATATATAATTAAGTGGTAAAAACTGACTACAGTCTTACATCAAAAAGAGAAGAGAAAAAAATTATCTTTGTTTTAAAGGACTGCATGTCATTTTTTGGAATCTAAATGACTCAGTTTCTGAACTTTCCAAAAATGTAAGAAATTCTTTACAGAAATATAAAGAGCCCAGAAAAGGAAAGCGGTAACAAAATAAGTTACTTTCCCTACATTTCTAATGGATCAGATAAAGTATGAGAAGGCCAGCTCTGTGGAGACCAACATGAATTAGAAAAGTTCATGTTTTCCCTTCAGTGTAAGCTATCGTATTAAAGCTCTTCATTGTGTTTATTTTGAGTTGGCTGAGGTTGCTGAATTTGATGCAAACATTTAGCCGGGAGAGTTCTAAGAAGTCCCACTAGGTTTTATTAAACGCACAGCAGTAGTTCCCTTTCCCCGGGTACAGAAGGACAAATCTTTCCACCTTTGTTGTCGTTTAAGGCTTCTACCATCAGCAATGATTTTTTGTTTAATTTTGGAATTTCCTTTTGCCTTGAGTGATCCTACTCTTGCAACTTCATTAAATTTCTCTATAAACTCCTTTTCTTGGAACAGACAACATCAATGTGAACATGAAATATTTTATGTGCCAAAGTTACACATCACTCCTTTATCATTTCTTCTTACTTCCTTACGTATTTCCTACTACTGTACCCATTGTTAGTTAAATAACTCACTAGACCTCCTTCTCCGGAGAAGGTGATGGCACCCTACTCCAGTACTCTTGCTTGGAAAATCCCATGGATGGAGGAGCCTGGTGGGCTGCAGTCCATGGGGTCGCGAAGAGTCGGACACGACTGAGCGACTTCACTTTCACTTTCCACTTTCATGCATTGGAGAAGGAAATGGCAACCCACTCCAGTGTTCTTGCCTGGAGAATCCCAGGGACGGGGGAGCCTGGTGGGCTGCCATCTATGGGGTTGCACAGAGTCAGACATGACTGAAGTGACTTAGCAGCAGCAGCAGCAGCAGACCTCCTTCTCACCCAATAATTTCCCCTGAATCCAAGCAATTGCCTGTGCCTTCTTTCCTAGAACAATTAAAACTCTAAATGACATCATTCTCAACCATCTCAACTCTAGAAAGGCAAATACTCCCAGAAATTGGTGTTACATTTCTACAGAAATGCAGATTTTACATTAAAAAAACGTAACAATAAAATACATTTTTACAACTATTTTTATTGTCAGATAGCATTTTTTTTAATGAATGCTATTTCCATATCTGACTCTCCTTCTGTCAAAATTCCATTCTCAAGGTAAAAGGAATAATTAAGAAAAAGTAAAACAATATTTTATCATTTTTCATTATTTTCCAGATATCTTTTTCTCTCTCTAATCTTTAATATATGCTTGAACTACTTTAAAGTAAAAATAAGAAGACATATTTATCTATAGTTAAAGCTAACAGCTTATTTTTTTTTCCACTTTGTGTTTTCACTACAAACAGTTTAGACCAAGAGAAAATTCACTGATGCCTTATTTTGCTGCTTGGCCCAGGCTTAATCCTCTTGTTGCCAATCAGCTGTAAATACCAATTCTCCCCCCACTGTTGTAGGCTTTCAAATCAATTAGATGACAGTATAGAGTCTAAGTTCCATGAGCAGAGAGACTAATTAAGGGATTCTGCTAGTACAAGTGAAAGCCAGTGTTGGAAGAGACCAAAAGCAGACACGTATTTTAAAAAGCATTTACTTTTCAGTCCATACCTTTAATTAGCTGCATCACTCCAGGGACTATAATTATCAGAATTGCTGTGAGCTTGCAAAAGGTTAGGAAAATCTGGATCCGGGCGCTCCAACTGACACTCATGCTATTTAGGACCATCACCACAGCTGCAAACAAACAGATGAAGTTTCAAAAGGTGAATCCTCACTAGTATACGTGAAGACGTCTTAGGTCCTGGCTACTCAAAGTCCCAACCGTGAACCAGCAGTATTGCCATTCATTACCTGGAAGCATTTTAGAAATGCACAATCTCAGATGCCACCCCAGACCTAAGGACTACAAACATGCATTTCAACCGGATCTCTAGGTGATTTTTATGCACCCTGAGGTTTGAGAAACTGGATTAAATCTGCAGACAGTAAAAAGTTATCTCTTGTTCTTTGTATGGGCTTCCCTGATAGCTCAGTTGGTAAAGAATCTGCCTGCAATGCAGGAGACCATAGTTTGATTCCTTGTTTATGTCAGTAAGAGTGAACAAGGATTGTGGTGCCCTGCAAGGAGATCCAACCAGTCCATTCTGAAGGAGATCAGCCCTGGGATTTCTTTGGAAGGAATGATGCTAAAGCTGAAACTCCAGTACTTTGGCCACTTCATGTGAAGAGTTGACTCATTGGAAAAGACTCTGATGCTGGGAGGGATTGGGGGCAGGAGGAGAAGGGGATGACAGAGGATGAGATGGCTGGATGGTATCACTGACTCAATGGACTTGAGTCTGGGTGAACTCTGGGAGTTGGTGATGGACAGGGAGGCCTGGCGTGCTGCAATTCATGGGGTTGCAAAGAGTCAGACACGACTGAGCGACTGATCTGATCTGATCTGATCTGAACAATCATATAAAAATATCTTCTAAGCAAATCCTGAGGTCAGCCCACGCAGACTGTGACTCTAGCCTGACATAGCGGACAGCTCTTCTCCTCCCTCAATGTCCACATGCAGAGTCACCTGCCAACTTGGGATCACATTAAAAAAGGGACAGAGTTGGGATCACACTCAAGAAGGGACAATGTGTGGAAAAGTGGGCTGGGACTTTATTCTACTTTCAGAATTAGCCTTAGCCAGAACTTTTTGTATTTTGTCTCTACTTTCCAATCAGCATAGTAAGGAGTGACTTTCAACCTACCCTAAATGTACAGGTTTCCAAGATATGTTTTGGAACTTGAAAAAATGTTTTGAATGATAAATCCAAAAGTGTTTCCAGAGTAGGGTGCACACGGGGTCTGAAGCCAGCAGAATCTCTCTTTCTTGGTGATGCTATCTACAATGTCCTCTGCAGTATTCAACCAGCCACTCGCCCGCACTGTGGACCATGAGAATCTTGAGAACAGAACAAGCATCACTCATCTCTGTCTTGCTAGTATCCAGCTTCATCCATGGCCCAGGAAGACCATTAACAGTTTTGTTGAATAAATGAATCAGCTGGATCCTCAGTTTTTAAAAAAATCTATAATACCTTCAGCCAAAAAGGCGTGAAATAAATGGTGGTACTTTCAGGCCAGGCCTCCTATACTATTCTAGAATGACTGAGTTATTCTAGACAGCAGATTTCAACTTTATACACTTTCTAAACCCTCACACTTGGTGTCACTCACCCTCTCCTCCCCACTCCCAACAAATAAACTGCTTCATACCTGACATTTGTAGTTATTAGCTACAAGCTTTATTTTTAAAAGGTATATTCTCCCTAAACAAACAACAAAAATGAATGAAAATACTTCTTGGGGGATTAAAAAAAAAAAAACAGAATTCTTACAATTCAGGTTGCAATAGAAAGCTTTCCATATGTACACTAATGACTGATCTTCATTGCCTGATACAATCATTAGCTCATTTCAGAATTTAAGAATTGGTACAAATGTTTTCAACACATAATATACAATAGCAAAAATATTTTAAATAATCTAGCCTTCTAAAAGTAGGCTGATTAAGGTATATCTTTTTAAGAGTTTACTATGCAGCCATTTAAAATCATGACACAGTTAAATATTTATTACATAAAAGATGGTTCATAACATGCTAAATTGACATACAGGAAGATAGATAGAAGACAAAGCTACAAACATAGAAAGGAAAGGAAAGGAAAAATTTTGAAGGACTATTTACCAAAACATGAAGAGAAGGTATCTATAGATGATAGAATATGGAATAAGTTTTAAGTTTAAAAGTTTATTTCTCTACACTTTTAAAATAATTCTTACAATGAACATGAAGCATTAGGTAAAAAAAATCAAAAAAAGCAATTTTCATCTTTGAAAGAAGCTCAAAGATGGGAAGAATAAGGAACCATACAAAGTTAAATAGGGGGTTACTAATGAAGAAATGTTTCAAAGGAGAAATGATGAGAATGATTAGAAAGGCTGAAGCCCCGAATAAGCTATATGGTAGGCTGAGAGAAATATTCTACCTGTGTTTGAAGCTGGAAACATGAAGAACTAGACAGGTCCATTGTTAATTGCCAAGTGCATTATTTTATCAGAAAGATAAAAAGTAAAATGATTTTTCTCATCCCTGTAAAAAGCACTTATATACTGAAAATAATTTAATGCAACTCTGCACTCATCGTCATCATCCAGTGATTCTTGTCCTTTTTCTATGCAAATGACTCTGTGATAAATGAATCATCATATGAAAGGGATTGTTTTTTTAGTTAAGGAGATTCAGCATTGGTCTGAAAATAACTGGACTCATGTTCCCACCAACACAAAAGAGCACTGTTTCCTTTTAAGCAGAGCTCCTAAAAACCCAAACACCATTTCTGAGAGTACTCCACAGTAGAAAAGAGCTATTGTAAAGAGAGGAAGGGAAAAGAGGAGGAAGGAAGAAGAGAAAAAGGAATAGAGGGAGGGAGGAAGGAAAAGAAGGAGGGGGGAGGGAAAGGAGAGGTATCCTCATATTAGAACCTCTATGTATTTGGGAAGAGGAAAGAAGGTTTGTTACTTTCATAGAGGGTTAGAATCCAATGCCTATTGAAATAGAAAACAAAACTGAGTGCTGGGGATTTTATATTTTGTAAAGTTTTCTTAGAAAAATGGAAGACAAAAATCAAACAAATATGAATTGATAATCTCACCTTGCTTTCCTCTCAGGCAGCTGAAATCAAAATTCTGGTTAAGCCTGATTTCTCTCAAAAGGTTTCTCAGAACCCTGCTTTATCTGAGCATCCAGAAATCGCCCTCATTACTCCGTACGCCAAATTCCAGCTGAGATGTACCTCTATGACCCTGAAGGGATACAGCTTAACAAGCACCGAGGCAGCCAGTACTGAGGCCTGCGGAGGTCCTCAAGTGGCGAGAACTGCTGTTCCATCATGTGTCTTTACACAGAAGTTTAAGTCCGCGTATGTTGCTTACCCAACAATATTGAAAAGGGATTTGGGATTCACTAAATGCTAAGAGCTTTCAGAGTTTCTGAAACAAATAGTATCTACTCTGGTTTTTATACACTATCTACTTACACCGTAATGATTAAAGAAATCTGAGCAAGCTTTCATCCTAGCTTTCCTTCCTTTGAATAATAATTGCTAAATTCATGCATTAGAAATTACCTGTATTGATTTGAGCTTATTATTTTATTTTATTTTTTTTGCTGACCTTAAATGTTACCAAAATGAAAATAGACATATAGCTTTTATTTACTTATTAATGGTGCTGATTGGTTCCTAAGAACTGAAATGCAGCAATGAAAGTTATAGGTATAAACTCTGGCAATCAGAAATACATAGGGAAGGGAGTTGTGTTTGAAGAGGATATTTAGGGGAGTGTTAAAAACTGATACAGTGATTTAAGGACTAGCAAGCATTTCTTTCTGTACTTCAGTAATTCAAGTTTGTCTTTTGTTTTGCAGAGTGAGGTTACTAAGTCTGGATATATTGGGTTTTTTTCCCCCCCAGGTTCAGGTTCTCCCTGGCTTCTGGCTACTTTTTGCTAAGCTGGTAAAATATATGGACACTGTACGGATGCATCATGGTGAGCTGAAGTGAATTGTTCCACTGTTCTTTGTAGCAGCTGCCTGGGTTGCCTCCATTTTTCTGTTAGCATTTGTTTCCTGGACAGATTCATTGCACAGAAGCTATGTAGCAATAAACACCTTTATGAAGGAGAGAGGCTATATCTAGGATCTCACTATTGGGAATAAAAATGGTAAGCATTAAACAAATGTACACTATTATATGACACATATTGTGCAAGGACCTTACATGAATATTATTTAATCCTCATATCTGTATGACTTGGTTACCATCATTAACATTATTTTTCAGATGAACAGCTGAGAACCCGGATATTACTTAACTTGTCCATGTACACAAAGCTAAAGGTGAAGATAAGATTGAAGCCAAGTAAGCTGACTCCAGAGTCCACAATTTTACCAGCAGTGCACAGGTAACAATGAGGAAGCAGGTCAAAAGACACATATGATTTCACAAGTTCTCTCAAACATCTGATGCTCTCTCTCTGCTAAAGTGAAGTAGCTCAGTCGTGTCTGACTCTTTGCGACCCCAGGGTCGCAAGGCCCTACCAGGCTCCTCCATCCCTGGGATTCTCCAGGCAGGAATACTGGAATGGGTTGCCATTTCCTTCTCCAGAAGATCTTCCCAACCCAGGGATCGAACCTGGGTCTCCCATATTGCAGGCAGACGCTTTACCATCTGAGCCACCAGGGAAGTCCCTCCTCTCTGCTAAGGATCATGTTTATCTTGGCTGGGATTTCAAGACACTTAGATTCCACATTTTATTTCTCATCCTTCTGAAGGGTATGATTGTTGTTTTGAAGTCCTTGTATATTTCAATACTACATATCTCTACCTAAGAATTGGTTGTCATGGTATTTAGTTACGGTAGAAGAGGAGTAAAGATAGTCCAATTTCGGGTTTAAACAGAGCCACTTTATGTGCAATATTTGAAAAGCTAGCACAGAACTCAGCCTAGACTTTCTTTCATGTAATTTAATGATGCTAGTACAGTTTGAGAAAATACAGTAATGCATTTATAGAAATAGCTATCTCTTTTTCTCACATCATAATCACAAGTGTTATTTTGTTTGCTTTCTCCAATTATTCCCACAGGTGAATAACGTTCTTTATTCACCTATGTAAATTAAATAAGAAAACTGAGACTCAGAGAGGTTGTTAGATGTGTCTGAGATAAGAGCCCACATCTGACATAAGGTACTTTTATTAGAATATTCTGCCACTCAAGTGTATACTTAAACAGGGTCTGGTTTCAGGAGACCAGAACCAAAAACTAAATGTCATTTTAACTTTTGAACATACTTCAGTGTTTATTGAAGCTTCAAGGAGAGTGAAAATTCATGAAGTTCCATAGAAAGTAAAGGGAGCAATGTCCCTTTACCTAGGGACACTGGGCTAGAGGAGAGAAGACAAATGTGAATATATAAGATTTCCCTACTCAACTTCCACATGCCTGACATGCTTGCCAGAATGGACAAGACTTGGAGTACGCAAAACCCTTTTTTCTTTAAAGATTTTTTTTTTTAATGTGGACCATTTTTAAAGTCTTTACTGAATTTTTTACGATATTGCTTCTGTTTCATGTTTCAGTTTTTTGGTTGCTAGGCATGTGGGAATACCAGACCACCTGATCTGCTTCTTGAGAAATTTGTATGCAGGTCAGGAAGCAACAGTTAGAACTGGACATGGAACAACAGACTGGTTCCAAATAGAAAAAGGAGTACGTCAAGGCTATATATTGTCACCCTGCTTATTTAACTTATATGCAGAGTGCATCATGAGAAACGCTGGACTGGAAGAAACACAAGCTGGAATCAAGATTGTTGGGAGAACTATCAATAACCTCAGATATGCAGATAACACCACCCTATGGCAGAAAGTGAAGAGGAACTAAAAAGCCTCTTGATGAAAGTGAAAGAAGAGAGTGAAAAAGTTGGCTTAAAGCTCCATATTCAGAAAACGAAGATCATGGCCTCTGGTCCCATCACTTCGTGGGAAATAGATGGGGAAACTGTGTCAGACTTTATCATTCGGGGCTCCAAAATCACTGCAGATGGTGACTGCAGCCATGAAACTAAAAGACGCTTACTCCTTGGAAGGAAAGTTATGACCAACCTGGATAGCATATTCAAAAGCAGAAACATTACTTTGCCAACAAAGGTCCGTCTAGTCAAGGCTATGGTTTTTCCTGTGGTTATGTATGGATGTGAGAGTTGGACTGTGAAGAAAGCTGAGCGCCAAAGAATTGATGCTTTTGAACTGTGGTGTTGGAGAAGACTCTTGAGAGTCCCTTGGACTGCAAGGAGATCCAACCAGTCCATTCTGAAGGAGATCAGCCCTGGGAATTCTTTGGAAGGAATGACACTAAAGCTGAAACTCCAGTACTTTGGCCACCTCATGCGAAGAGTTGACTCATTGGAAAAGACTCTAATGCTGGGAGAGATTGGTGGCAGGAGGAGAAGGGGACGACAGAGGATGAGATGGCTGGATGGCATCACTGACTCGATGCACATGAGTCTGGGTGAACTCCGGGAGTTCGTGATGGACAGGGAGGCCTGGCACGCTGCGATTCATGGGGTCACAAAGAGCCAGACACGACTGAGCGAGGCATGTGGGATCCAGTACCATGCAAAGGATCGAACCTGCATGCTCTGCACTGGAAGGCAGAAGTCTTAACCACTGGACCACCAGAGAAGTACTCCAAAACTTTTCACCTTTATTAATTTGAGAGAAATGAAGTTGAATACTTTCAAAAGAGGAGAGGAGTAAACCCAACCAGTCTCCTTCATTCACAGGATTTTCCAGGCAAGAGTACTGGAGCAAGAGTACTGGGATAGGTTGCCATTTCCTTTTCTAGGGGATCTTCCCAACCCAGGGATCGAACCCAGGTCTCTCGCATTGCAGGCAGACACTTTACTGTCTGAGCCACCAGGGAAGCCCCAGAGGGGTAATTAGTATTTAGCAATGCCACACTCCCACCGGACTCTCACTTCTCAAGTGATCGGTTAACATTTCACAAACCCTGAAATTCCTTTTCTTCTATGATTTGATGATAACAATATCCTTCAAGTTTGTTCTTCTACACTTGAACTAGAGAATTCAAACTACCACAAATTGCTTCCATCCCTGTAGGAGAACACAGGGAAGCAATTCACACAATTAAACTCTGTTTTCTACATCTCACTAACCTTTCACCCCCGGCAGGCAGAAAATCACCTCTCTCCTCGCTTTGAACCCTACAGAATGTGAGATTTGCCCCCAGGTAAATGTCTCCTTTTCTATCTCCATCTCCACCTGCTGTTGCTTTAAAGCTAAGTTCTCAGAGACAGTCTGACTTTCCCAATTAGGCCATTGATTTATATCACCTGCCATCGAGTTGCAAGACTATCTCATTTCATCTTTCAGTGCTTCTGATCTTAGGAACAAATTTCCTCAGAAACTCAAGCTTGCATCAAAATCTGTAAATTGATGTTATAACTAATGGTAAAAATGGAAGAACATGACTAAGTTCATCCAAGATTAACTCAGGCTCTTTGTTAGTTACACCATCACCAAACTCTACTACAGCTTTTGTAAACTGCAACATATTTAATCATTCTTACCTATAATTGCTTTAATTTTTTGATTTGAACAGTTTCCATTTACTCTTCTAAAAAAGAGTTTTCCCTTTAAAATGTTTAACAGAATTGGGACAAATAAAAGAGCTATCTAGATTTACCAAAATGGTAATGTGTTGTCATTATCTAATTCATTACCAGTCCTTCTCAATCCAAGCTGTGGATTTGTAAATGTTTACATAATATATAATGAAAGTTTGCTGTTACAGCTTTTAATCAGTAACCTCTGATTGGCAATTTACAGAGCTCTCAAAATGCTACCACTGTGTTTCTCTTTTCAAATACAATACTTGTGATATGATTCTGCCTCAGTCAGTTGAGAAACAAAAATAAAATGAGTATAACAGTGGCTACTGATCCAGTCCCTAAGTGGAACACTAGATTTATCAAAAACTTTCTATGAGCAAGGCACCACTCTGCTAAAGTCTTAAAAATCTAACTTCATCCTTCCAGAGCCATTCAAGATAAATTATCATCTCACAGATATTTTACGAATAAATAAAACTGATGCTTAATGAGATTTAATATTTAGCCCCAAATCACATAACTGAGAACCCCTACACTATTCCAGTTGTTTGAATTGCAGATTGTTTGCCTCCAGAGCCTGAGCTATAGCCACAGTGCTAAAATGGTTCCAAAAATCAAAATTTCATGGTGTTAGATCTGAGCAAAATCTATTTCATTTACCTCCATTTCCTGCTGCTTGAGAAACGTGAAGATGTGTAATCCTCTAAGTGTAACACATAGGCATTCCATTAGCTTCTCTACAAGAGAAGAATGCTTATATCTCTTCTAATTAAAATCAATCACGAACAAATATTTGTTGAGCACAAACAATATACTAGGGGCTATGTGAAGGGCTGGAAACACAGCAGTTAGTTAATCCCCTGGTCTTATGGAACTTGATAAGCCGTGTTCCCACAAGAGTATAAAAAGCTACCATTTGTAATTTCACTCTTTAAACTTTTCTAGCATTACTCCAGTGTGCTTGCCTGGAGAATCCCATGGACAGAGAAGCCTGGTAGGCTGCAGTCCATGGGGTCGCACAGAGTCGAACACGACTAAAGCGACCTAGCAGCAGCAGCAGCAGCATTACTCAAAACACTGTATATACACTCTTTTAATATCATTTAATCCTCAAAAGACACCTTATGAGACTAGACATGATTTGTAAATAAGAACACTCAGGTGCAGAAAGGAGAAGTGACTTGACCCCAAGTCTCACAGCCGTAGTGTGTGGAAAGGGTAAGAACAATCGAGAACACCATTACCACTCCAGAACTTAGAAATATCTCATTCAAGTATTTTTCTTGGTCTCCCTTCAAATATTCCACATAACAATTATTTTGTTTCATGAATTAAGGGGGGAATCCAGGATGAATCTATTTAAGTGCAGAAATATGGACCCCGTACTAGAGATATTTTGTGTGTAACTCCTCACTCTTTCCTGCTAATCACCCAGCTGTCTACTGTGAAATGTTCACCTTTCTCTCACAACAGGAAGTTGGAGTCATATTGAGCCTCACATCACTTATGTCATGATGTGCATGTTCCTCTTTTTTTACTTCCTTTTTTTTAAAAAAAGGTTCTAATATCTGGGCCCAATGATGACAATGAGCAACTTCCTAATTCAGAAATGATAAAGAAAACTCCTATTTGAGAAATGCTGCTGCTGCTGCTACTAAGTCGCTTCAGTCGTGTCCAACTCTGTGCGACCCCAGAGACGGCAGCTCACCAGGCTCCCCCTGTCCCTGGGATTCTCCAGGCAAGAACACTGGAGTGGGTTGCCATTTCCTTCTCCAATGCATGAAAGTGAAAAGTGAAAGTGACGTCGCTCAGTTGTGTCCGACCCTCAGCCACCCCATGGACTGCAGCCCACCAGGCTCCTCCATCCGTGGGATTTTCCAGGCAAGAGTACTGGAGTGGGGTGCCATTGCCTTCTCCGTTGAGAAATGCTACT
Source organism: Bos indicus (assembly GCF_029378745.1). Lineage (NCBI taxonomy): Eukaryota > Metazoa > Chordata > Mammalia > Artiodactyla > Bovidae > Bos > Bos indicus. The sequence goes on along the minus strand of NC_091776.1, from coordinate 19,568,549 downwards.
AATAATCAAACGTTGGAAGAAGACTCTAGTGACCATCAGTGGACAGCTAAAATCTGAACACAGAGTGGCAGGTGGTAACACTAGAAAATTCATGAACACAACATACACACCAAACACACAAACACCATTCCATGAGGGTAAGTGCTTATACTTCTCCATGTTATTGCTAAGGAAGGATATTTTATAATTCAGAACACCCATTTAAAAATGGGGTTTTCCCTTGTAAAAGTCTCTTTTTATGCACAATCAAGTTACTATTTTACTAACAAGGTGTTTTGTTTGCCTGTTTTAAAAGATTAGCCATCACATGTATTGACCCAATACAAAATAGGCTTATAATGTCGTATCAGGCATTACACCAAACCCTTATTCTTTTCTTTGTTTTCCAACACAAACCTGGTGAGCAGTTGTAAGCAAGAACACCATGTGAGGAATAGTACCACTATGCAAAAAGTCTCAAGAAATTTTGTCTCCAATCACTTTTGTAGGGACTGTTTTCTTTTTCATATTTATACCTATGATACTCACTTATGCCCACAGCTGTAATGAGCTTGATTGCAAGTTCAGGAATTTCACAGTGAATAAAAAACGGTTCCAGAATATAGCGTCCAAATGCTAGAGATATCACAGCAGTGGCTGCAGGGCTAGAAGAAATGCATATTTAGGTTAACCACAGGAAAAAAAAAATAGCACTTTCACTAACTTTTTCTACCTTGAGGTACTGTTACTCAGCACATGGAACATAAATAGAGAAGTCTATGATTTTTAGAAATCTATATTTGATTCAGTTCAGTCACTCAGTCGTGTCCGACTCTTTGTGACCCCACGGACTGCAGCACGCCAGGTTTCCCTGTCCATCACCAACTCCCAGAGCCTCCTCAGACTCATGTCCATCGCATCAGTGATGCCATCCAACCATCTCATGTTCTGTCATCCCCTTCCCCTCCCTCTATCAATCTTTCCCAGCATCAGAGCCTTTTCTAACGAATTGGTTCGTCACATCAGGTGGCCAAAGTATTGGAGTTTCAGCTTCAGCATGTCCTTCCAATGAATATTCAGGACTGATTTCTTTTAGGATAGACTGGTTGGATCTCCTTGCAGTCCAAGGGACTCTCAAGAGTCTTCTCCAACACCACAGTTCAAAAGCATCAATGCTTTGGCACTCAGCTTTCTTTATAGTCCAACTCTCACATCCATACGTGACCACTGGAAAAACCACAGCTTTGACTAGACTTTATCAGCAAAGTAATGTCTCTACTTTTTAATATGCTATCTAGGTTTGTCATAGCTTTTCTTCCAAGGAGCAAGCGTTTTTTAATTTCATGGCTGCAGTCACCATCTGCAGTGATTTTGGAATTCCCAAAATAAAGTCTGTTACTGTTTCTATTGTTTCCCCATCTATTTGCCATGAAGTGATGGGACTGGATGCCATGATCTTAGTTTTCTGACAGTTGAGTTTTTAGCCTATATTTGATTAGGTTCTCACAGATATTCCAAATGATATACTGTCTGCAACTTTGATAGCTAGTTTTTAAACTTCACATCTGCTTAGGAACAAGGCTGGGTGCTGTCAGTTTTTCCTCTTCCCTCCCATATTTGACTTTTTCTTAAAAATCTAGTTTATTACTTGAGATCCAACAGGGCTGGGCCACACAAGAAATAGTCTCCTTTCTCAGTAAGTCAACAATTAAACTCCAGCAGAGTAGGAATGAGTTTTAACAGCACAGTCTAATGGGTTCAGAAAAGGAACACAAAACTCAACTTTAAAAAATTAGTATTAATAAGTGTTCATTGCAAATATATGCTTACATGCTTGACATTGTATTAGTCTAGATTTTTCCAAACAGAAAAACCTTGAGAGCCAAGTGATTATTCTTAATTCCATAGAAATATTTAGGTGAAAATTATGTGTTGAAAAACAAAATTAGTCTTGTAGTTTTATAGAGAAAACATGAATGAGATAAGAAAATGAAATAAGGTCAGGTATATAGTAAAACAGGTAGCAAATGATTCTATTTTAGCTTTTCAACTTTCTGTTAGAAAATGACACAGGCCTTTCCAGTTTAAATATACTGCATATGAATGCATGTTTGTTAGTACACAGGCAAGTCAATGGAATTATTAAATTTCCCATGCCAAGTCTTCCATTTCAGTTTATCTCCCATCTCATGCTTACTCAACCTCCAGGTCCAACCCCTAGATTGTCAGGAAACCAACCACCATTATGCATTCCAACCCTGACCTGCTGGTATTAGAAAGCAAGGTAGATTTATTTATTTTTAATTGGAGGATAACTGTTTTACAATATTGTGCTGGTTTCTGCCATGCATCAATAGGCATACATATGTCCCCTTCTTCTTGCACCTCCTTCCCAGCTCCCACCCAACCCCAACTCCCCTAGGTTGCACCAGATTTGAGCACCAAATTTGACCTCCTTGCATCATATAGCAAATTCCCACTGGCTATCTATTTTATCTGTGGTAATGTAGATGTTTCAAGGTTACTCTCTCAAATCACCCCACTCTCCTCCTCGCCCATGTCCATAAGTCTGTTCTTTAGGTCTGCATCTCCACTGCTACCCTGCAAATAGGTTTATCAGTACCATCTTCCTAGATTCCATACATATGGGTGAATATACGGTATTTGTTTTTCTCTTTCTGACTTCATTGTGTATAACAGGCTCTAGGTTCATCCACCTCACTAGAACTGACTCAAATGTGTTCTGTTTTATAGCTGAGCAACATTCCATTGTATATATGTATTTCTCCTTTATCCATTCATCTGTCAATGGACATCTAGGCTGCTTCCATATCCTGGCTATCGTAAACAGTGCTGTGATAAATACTTGGGTGCCTGTGTCTTTTTCAATTATCATTTCCTTGGTGTAGATGTGCAGAAGTGAGATTTCTTGATTTTTTTCCCCAAGACAATCTCCTCCTGACCACAGCAAGACATTTTTCTTATTCTATATCATTTATAAATTTCTGATGTATAAATTAAAATCTAGTCATGTCATTTTAGTGCTTTCCAAACATAGAATCCACAAAAATCCTTCAATACAAGGCTCCATCTGGTCAAAACTTTTCCTTCCTCTTCAGTGTGCTTCCTCCCACTAGAAGGATCTGAATACCCTTTGCCTAGAGCCCCTGAAACTCACTGACAGTTTCTTATATCTCAGGTCTTAGTTCAATCTTTTTCCCAAGGAAGCTTCTTCAGTCCTCTGATTGCATTAGATCTCCCAGAGTATACTCTCATATGGAACTTCATAGCTCCCCTTTCACATGTGTATCACAGTAGTAACTTTTTATTCTCTTACATGATGTCTTGATTGATAACTGTTTCCCTCACTTGACCATGAGCTTCATGCATATGACTGTGTCCATATTAATCACTATTTCATCCTCAGTGTATGGGTAAAGTGTCTAGTAAAGTGTCTGTCACACAACAGAAAACTAATAAATACATGGTGAATGTATGAATTCAAATGACCCCTGATGTATGATTTCTTTTTAAGATTTGTTACAGATTATTTCTGACAAAAGTGGCTTAATCTGAAGTACAATTTTAATAGTAAATATTTAGGTACCATGGGTACTTTCAATGGAAGAGGAATGTTATATTACTCAGGTATTTTGTCAATCTTCAAGTCATTCATTACTCTGAGAGAACAACTGAGTAATGTGAGTCCATATTACAAAGAAATATATGAATCCATTACAAAAGATTCTATAATATATTTAGGTAATTGCTTCCATAAACACATACCCAGTGAAGTAGCTATCTAAGGTAATATGATTAGAGGCTACTTGAGAATAAGAACTGAGGCTCACTTCACTTCAGATCTTTTTAACTTGCCATACACCATTCAGTAGCATAGTTTGTGGAATGAATAGATGAATGAATGAGCACTGTGTTGGTGCTACTACTGCAAATGGAATGATCAAGTCCATTATAATGCTGAGCAATTAACCAAAGTATGGCTAACCAGCCAACACAATTAGCCAGTACATGGCTGGAGAGGGACTCAAGCTCAGCTGCATCAGGCCCCAAAGCCCACTATTCTGACAGGCCACCACTCTAAATAAGCATTGTACTTATTTGAATACTGAGTGTATTTTATTCAAACTATTGCCCCCCAAAATAAAGTCTTACACTGTTTCCACTGTTTCCCCATCTATTTCCCATGAAGTGATGGGACCGGATGCCATGATCTTAGTTTTCTGAATGTTGAGCTTTAAGCCAACTTTTTCACTCTCCTCTTTCACTTTCATCAAGAGGCTTTTTAGTTCCTCTTCACTTTCTGCCATAAGGGTGGTGTCATCTACATATCTGAGGTTATTGATATTTCTCCCGGCAATCTTGATTCCAGCTTGTGCTTCTTCCAGCCCAGCGTTTCTCATAATGTACTCTGCATATAAGTTAAATAAGCAGGGTGACAATATACAGCCTTGACATACTCTTTTTTCCTATTTGGAGCTAGTCTGTTGTTCCATGTCCAGTTCTAACTGTTGCTTCCTGACCTGCATATAGGTTTCTCAAGAGGCAGGTCAGGTGGTCTGATATTCCCATCTCTTTCAGAATTTTCCACAGTTTATGGTGATCCACATAGTCAAAGGCTTTGGCATAGTCAATAAAGCAGAAATAGATGTTTTGACTTTATTTTTTTGGGCTCCAAAATCACTGCAGATGGTGATTGCAGACATGAAATTAAAAGATGCTTACTACTTGGAAGGAAAGTTAGGACCAACCTGGATAGCATATTCAAAAGCAAAGACATCACTTCGCCAACAAAGGTCCATCTAGTCAAGGCTATGGTTTTTCCAGTGGTCATGTATGGATGTGAGAGTTGGACCGTGAAGAAAGCTGAGTGCCAAAGAATTGATGCTTTTGAACTGTGGTTTTGGAGAAGACTCTTGAGAGTCCCTTGAACTGCAAGGATATCCAACCAGTCCATTCTGAAGGAGATCAGTCCTGGGTGTTCTTTGGAAGGACTGATGCTAAAGCTGAAAGTCCAATACTTTGGCCTCCTCATGCGAAGAGTTGACTCATTGGAAAAGACTCTGATGCTGGGAGGGACTGGGGGCAGGAGGAGAAGGGGACGACAGAGGATGAGATGGCTGGATGGCATCACTGACTCAATGGACGTGAGTCTGGGTGAACTCCAGGAGTTGGTGATGGACAGGGAGGCCTGGCGTGCTGCAATTCAGGGGGTCACAAAGAGTTGGACACGACTGAGTGACTGAACTGAACTGAACTGATTAGGGTTGGCAAAAAAAATCTGTTAAGGATTTTCCATGCCATCTTAATGGAAAAACCTGAATGAACATTTTGGCCAACCCAATATAACTTACTGAAAGATTGAATGATTACTACATTTTTCAACTGCTATTGAGAAAGAATTTAATATATGACAATCAGTGCATTTAATATATGACAATAAGTAGTATTAGAGTTACAAAAAGTGAGAGACCTGGTTTTATATACTTGAAATGCTTGCAGTTTTAACAAGAAAACAGAGCACAGATTCCTAAAATATTCAATAAGAATATAAGCCAGCATGTTCAATGTCAAATGAGAAGCAGAGACTGCATTTTTTTTTTTCAGAAGAATTAAGAGAGGAAAGAAATACTATAAACCAGGGTGAACAGGAAATTAACTGTGGAAAAGATAGAACTTAAGTTGACCTTTGAAGAGTAATCTTCATGTTATCAGAAAATAGTGGAAGGCACCTCCCAGGCAAATCCCAGAGTTTAGAAAAGGAACAAAATACTTCTTTATCATTATTTCATAATAAAAAGTTTTAAATAATGCAAAATTGCTTAAAATGAGAACAGACTTAACAAAGATGTAAATACTATTCTAAGCTTTTTACTACAAAAGAGACTCCTAGGACTATAAAAATCAAGATTAGTGTTAAGTCAATACATATTAGCTCTGCATTTACCACTTAGCTCTAAATGATAGGATAAGAGCTCACAGGAGCTTTCAGCTGTGTAAGTCTGATAAGTTTACAGTAAGAACAAGTTTCTTTAATTATTTCTGTTAAATTCTGCTGTTAGAAGGTGCTAGTCACATTTCATGGAAGCAGTTTGCCTTAAGGATAATCTGAAGTTCTCATGTGACATCATAAGTTTCCCACAAAACTGGAGGAAATTTGCTATTCAGAGTGACTTAGCATTATTTGGTTTGATTTTAAACCAAGGCAATCAGGAAGGGGAATGTATTCTCACAACAATATAATCAAAAAGCGTTTTGCAACTGTAGTTCACTGATTTGTTTAATATGAGGTTATGAGTCATTGTGACAAGTGTGTGTGTGTTTGTTTTGTGTTTTTTTTTTGGTAGAATATAAAACTCGATGACATACTAAGTTGCTAGGAATAGAGGTTTCCTAGTCACAAAAAACTGAGTAAACAAGACGGCTTAATGGTGTAATCTACAAGAAGGAAAACCCCAGTTCCTAGGAGAACATTTAAATTTTGTCAAATTACAATTTATAATCAAACAAAAGGTCTGATTTATCATGGTAGATTTTGACAATTCATATTCTTTTAGGTCAGCATTTTTCCTGAAAATGACTTAGAGAATAGCTGAATATTAACAACAAGCAGATGCTTTGAAAGTTTGGCATGGTTAGAAGATTACTGCCAGCGGCAAAATGGCACTAAAAACATTAATTGAGAAAGGTATTTCATCCCAGATTTTATGTCCTGAAGGAGACCTATTTACCACAAAGTCATGCGTATTTCTAATTATTTAAAAATAATCAAAGTGATTCAAAAATGGGATAATGAATAGATTTATTTTTCCTTAATCTTTTTTCTGTCTAGGCTCTTACCGTATAATGAGCAGTTCTACCCAGACTCTCACAAAAGCTGGTAATGGGCCAAAGACTTCTAGAATATATGTGTAATGACCACCAGATTTCTTTATACTAGTTCCCAGTTCAGCGTAGGACAAGGCTCCTGTGAAATAATTGTGATAAAAAGGCACAAAGTTAAAATATTACCAAGTCATCCGGCAGTAGAATGGACACAGCAATATTTCATGAGATGATACTACATCCTTTGGTTTGAATGACACCCTTTTTCAAAATAAACAATATGAATCAAATTCCTAAGAACCTCCAAATTCCCCTTGTAACTTCCTCATGCTTGAACTCTGGTTCATTCTGTTCAAGATAATTTTATTTGAAATGGTAAAGACAAACTTCTAAAACAATATAATATTATTAAGAATTTTAAATCTCAAATCTGAGAACAAGAGAAAGATGCCAATAACAATCCATTTTTGAACATAATTTCACATCAAGACAAAGAATTATATTGACCTCATTATATTGAGCATCCTTTTAATAAATAATGTTTTTGTGACACATCAAAATAAATAAAATTCCTCTCTTCTGTAAAGTATGGACTCAAGGTTTTGGAAGCCTTCATTCAATTTATAGGATATATTTTGTTTATCAACAAAATTAATTTGACTCAGATATTCTATTTTTAGGAAAGTTTGTTATAGATGTATTTCAGAGTATCCTTCCTGGGTGACTGAAATAAAAGTTCTGAAAAAGAGATGCTTTAACATATTTATGAACATGGAGATAAAATTAATTACGAACCAATTTTTAACATTTAGCAATAAAATTCACAAAGGCTTGAGCAGATTATGTAATCTCCCCAAACCTCAGTTTCATCCTCTGAGAAATAAAGATTTTAATTCTCACTTCATAAGGGGATTGTGTGTATAAGTATGAAAATGAATGCCAAGGATAGTAACGGGCCTGGTACACGGAGAGCACCTCATGAAATACAGCTTTACCTACTACTATGAGCAACTTATATTATATATAATGAAAAGTATATCTTGACATTATATGAAAAGTTCTACCCATACTATTAAGTACTCAAATGTAAGACATAATTTCTGCCTGAGCTATTCTGGAGACTAAAAGCATGAGAAATCATTACTAATCAGTAGAGCTTCAGGTAGAACTGTCCAACATAAATGTAATTTGGATATTCAGCAAAATCTTAGTGTTGCTTATCCTATTTCCAAAACTAGCACTGTATCAGAGTCACCTGGGAACAATTTTTTAATTAAAATAAAAAATACTAGCACTAAGGCCATCCCCCAGACCTACTCTCTGATCAAGAAAGGCCAGACTCTTCAACAGAGGCATCAAAGAAAATCTATTATTTTAAAATTAGCACAGCTAATTCTAAAGTAACTTAGTCTACAGATGGATAGTTGGGAATTACCAATACAGTTTGTCCATTTAAAACTAACTATAATTAGTTGCAGATCATTCTCTATTGGAAACCAGTTGCCATGTTGGTAGGCTGTACAAAAAATCATCCAATATTAAATGTTATTGGAAAGTGCCTTAAGAACCTCAGAATTTATCTCCAGAGACTCAATACCTAGACCTGTGTGTTCTTTGGTTAAACTCCAGGATGGTTGCCCCAGGTTTAAATTGAGTTCTGGGGAAGTGAAATTTTCATTTAAAGGTCTCAAGCTCCATAACCATATTAGTCAGATGAAAACAGTTCAAAATAGGATGCAAGAACCCATGTATTAAACCTGGCTTTAAACAAAATTGTAAACACAATATACACATTCTATGCTCTTAGTTCCAGAGTTTTAGGACAAAGAATTTTTTCCCTTATATTTTGCTTTGCTTCCTATTAGGAAGGCATTCCTGTCAAAAGTTCCTAGTAGCTCAAGTGACCAATGTAATGCAAACATCGATAAATAGGTTAGTATAGAAGCATATTCCCTGTGATTAGTAATCAAAGAATACCAACTCAAGTGTAAACTTAGCTAGTCCCATTAGCTTATTTTTAATCACTTGAGATGACATACTTACGCAGAAGCATATTTTCTTAGTACAAGTCAACACCACTTTAACTAGTTAATGCTCAGAGCCACCCATTTTATCATATCTGAATAGCCTTTTATAGTGTACAAAAATGGAACTACGTACTGGGAGCTGCATGCACACAGGACATAAAACCCAGGAAACTGGTTATGGTTTCTCCTATTAGACAATTATTTATTCTGAATATACCAAGTGTTGGAGAAGATTAAAGGCTGAGGGCACACAAAATCATTTAAGAAGATCAATAATTAGGTTTCTTTTTGTCTATAAATGTGTATGCCACACCATATGAATACCATAAACCCTTTGTAAAGACCTAAATATAATTCCTCTGTTGATATTTCTATACTAAGTTTTTATTTCAACAAGTTTTCTTTAAAATACTTTCTTCCTAACCATGAAAATTTGAGTTCTCTAGATAAATGCTCAAACCAATGCATGAAAACATTGCCAAGACCTTCAGAATAAACAGGCTGGTCCATGTAGGACCAAGAGTTAGTAGTACTTGGTCCTAGAGAGTTAGGACAAAGAGTTAATACCTTTAAAGAGCAGTATCTTTTGGAATAAAAAAGCACTATTTGCCAGAGAAGAGCAAATATGTCTTAGACATTTTCCCCATAGTATAAATACAATTTAATTTTCTTGACCATTCACCAGTCTTTAACACCTTTACAGCTAACCCAAGAAGCATTCCAGTCATATGCACACCTCATGAGGGGACATTTATTACCTCTTTATTATTAATTATCACATCAATAAAAGAGATCTAGGTTTTGAAAAAAGTTAAAAATCACATTTTTCTACCAGTTCTGTTGAGACTAACTCTGCAGATAGGTGGACCAATGACCTGTGTCTCCAAAGATCAAGTGAACTGTAAACGAAGAAAACAGCTGGGCAAAAAGCAAACTAATACCCAATTCCAATTTTACAATTCATATTGCAAAAATTTATGGGTACTGGGGAGAGATGAAAAGTATAAAAAAATGTGAAATATGCTCACACCCTTGCAATAATCCATTACAAAAGGAGCTGAATTATGTGCCATCACACTTCGATCCACATTCAAGGACTTTTGAAAGAAGACTAGGAACTGACAAGCACATGAAGTAAAAAAATTAAAAGGGAAAAGACTGCCATCCATTTGTTTTGCCAATAAAAAGTCAGTAAAACTTCTGCTGAGCACTCAGTTCTGTGTCTAAATAGGCCACACTGGGTTTCACTTCACAGGTGTTTCATTCAGCTTGCCAGCTGCCAAGACACCCCAAACATACCTTAACTGAGCACAAGTGCCGGGTATAGAAAGTTCACCTGTATTTTACTGGGTCATCAAAGTTAGCATCAACATTCAATGCCAAAGGGAAAAGTCAGAACATAGAGTGCCTTGGTCAGGAAAAGAGAGCATAGATTTAGGATGCAATTTCAGGGAACTCAGCATTCTGCCAACAGTGGACAGTGTGCTTAGATAGCTCGCATACCTCCCCTAAAATCAAAAAATCTGGGGTAGCCTTTGCCATTGCTTTGAAATCTCCCTCTGCTCTCCCAGACAGCACAGTGCTCAACCCCACAGACACACCCCCAGAGAAGCAGGAGCACTCACCAAACAGCGACAGGACTCCACAGACCGTCCAGACCACCAGGGACAAGCCCACGCTGCCTGTGTTCTGGAGCACGCCCTTAGGAGAGATGAAGATTCCTGCTCCGATGATGGTGCCAATGATGATGGAGATGCCTCTCAACAGAGTGATTTTCTTCTTCAGGACAACTTTCTCCTGCCCAGGTGGCTCCTTGCCGCCCAGGGCAGGCAGCCTCCCATTAACACTGCCCTGCAGGTAAGCCCCACTGGAGATGGTGGACACCACAGGCTTTCTGACCATGGTAGTGACCCGCAGGGGGGAAAAAGGAAATGGAAAAAAAAAATTGTTTTTTAATTCCAAACTTTCAACTGTGGTGTCTCTTGGGGTGACTGACCGATCTGATCTCTCCTTTTTGCTTTCAGATTCGTTCTCAGTGATATTGTGCTGCCAGGTAAAAGATCTAAGGTGTATTTTCACCTTCCGCGATCTAATCACACCTCAGAAACACCTGTGTGGTCTTTCATGGTGTTCTGGCTCGTTCACCTCCCCGACTACCTCTGCTGCTGCGGCTGCTGCTGCCGCCCTATCACTACAGACCAGATCAGCTTCCTCATGGGCTGGTATTTAAGCGCCTGCCTGTCACACCAACTTACTCCAGCTAGATGATGATGCAAATTCTCCAGGTTTGCATCAGCCACATGAGAAAGCTCCAGCATTACTCAGCTCTTTTTTTTTTTTTTTTTTAACACGAGCAGCAAGTTGCTCAACTGACCAAAGCTTTCAAAGAACAAAGCACACACTTAAAAGGGATTTTAACCAATCCAGAAGTAGTAAATTCAGAACAGACCTTCCCAGAGATTTCAAGCAACTCCTAGTGAAAGCTCTTTACACGAGAAGAAAATTAAAAATGAAACAGGAAACGATCACTACGTTGTAAGAAGTTTTTTTTTTCTTCTTTAATGTACATATGAAATAGTTTACACCAACCTTTTAATCACGGAGCATAATACAAAGCTGCACTGTTTATAAAAACAAAATTTAGTTTTCATAATGCTTCCTGCTTACTTAAATTTCTTTTTATTTGGGGTTTCCTAGCAACACAGTCAAATCTAATATTTACAGAGCTAGAAGGATTCTGTATAGCTGCTGTCACGCACAAACTGTGAGCTTTACTTAAAGATAAAAACTATTTCTTACTACCAATAATACACCAGTACTTAAAATTGCCACCTGAGTAGGACTACTTCAAAAATTAGTGACTCCAGAAAATAGACATTTTTTGATTCTTATTAGTGCTAGGTGACCTCCTAAACTAAGTATTCATAAAAGATATACCCTTCATTTGCATGTTATTCCAACCAATTACCAAAAATATCTAATTTCAAAATTAACATTTAAATGATATAAAAACATGCATATAACAAAACTTGAAAACAGATACATAGAATAAAATTGAGAAAGTATTCACATTATATAGGATTTTTGTCTAAAGTGTACAGACTATTGTTACATTATGATTATAAATTTTAAATATATTAGAAATATAAGCTAAAATTAAAATGTTTTGTTTGAAATAGTAAGAAAGGCAAACATGTTTAAACCCTATTAACTTTCTTAATCAAGTGTTTATAAAACAAATACCAAAAGAAATCTCAGCTACCACTTTTGGCTGTGGTCATAGGTGGCTGTGGGTTTTAGTGAGGAAATTAGTTATCATTACTCTGAATCTACATTTACAAACACTATTAAATATGTTTCTGAACATCTGAGCAAAAACAACAGCAAACGTGCGTGTGAGAGGTGGCAATGGGGATGAGGAGGGAAGCCAGGATGACACAGGAAAAAGGCAGCCACGTAAAAGTGGAGATCAGACCATTTTCTGTTCTGTTGGCACCTGAGCAGATTACACCACATCAATGCAAGTAACTGAGGCTGCATCATTTCCCTCTTGTATAATCTACCTAAACCCAAGTACTTTGCTTTGAGTATACCAAGTTAGGGTTTTTATCAAGCCAAAATAAATACTTTTTCCCAGCTGCATGTTTTTCAAAAAAATGAAAATGGTTAGTTTTCCTCATTCAATCTTGTTGAAATGCCAAAGAAAGAAAGACAAGGGGAAAAAAAAGAAGCTAAAGGAAAATTCTTCCTCTATTTCTCTTCCTCCTCCTACATGTCCTTCAATCACACAATTCTCTTGATTCAAGTACATAATGAAGAGAGGAGAGGCCTTTGTTTTCCAAAAAGGGGAAACAGATTAGCTGTGAAGAAATATGAGTTAAAAGTAGCATGTTAGAATCTCAGGGAACAGTTTCCCATCTCTAACTAACATAGAGCCACAGTTTAATTTTAAATTTTGTGCTAAATGACAGAGCTAATAAATTGACAGTAAGGCTGCACTCAGACAGAAGTTAGATAAAGTCTAAAGGAGGAAAAATATTCTTTTAAGAATAAATAACACTCCCCCTCCAAACGAGGGGAAAAAATGTTGTTGAAGAAAAGTTGCTGAAGTTTGACTAATGGCCAAAAGGATTGGACTATCATATAAATAGAGTCACATTCCAAAACTCTGCAAAGCAGCAAATAGTTACCAAAGACACCAGTATATCTCATCCAATCACATGGAAATCTGCAGAAAATGTAGTTTACAGAGAAAATGTTGAGTTATTTTCAGGGTTACCTTAGAAATCAATAGTCCTAAACTTATAAATTAAAAAATTGTATGGTCTTCAAATATGTGTTACCATAAAAATCAGTTCTAAGCAAATGCATTTATAGTCTCCCCCTGCTTTAGGCCTTATTTTAAGCATTGGGAGATTATTCTAGTGTTATTCACAAATATTAACTTAGTGCCCAAAGAATAGCCACCACAGCAGGGTTACCTAAATGTCCAACAGAGGAATGGATAAAGAAGATACGGTGTGTATATATACCGTATCTTCTTTATATAATATTCCATATATATATAATGGAATATTACTCAGCCATCAAAAAGAATGAAATACCGCATTGCTCCGATATGGATGGACCTAGAGAGTGTCAAACTGAATGAAGTAAGTCAGACAGAGAAGGAGAAAAATAGTATGGCATCTCTTATGTGTGGAATCTAAAAAGAAATGATACAAATGAACTACTTACAAAACAGAAAGAGACACATAGATTTAGAGATTGAATTTATGGTTGCCAGAGGGGAAGGATCAAGGAAAGGGATAGTTAGGGAGTTTGAGATGGACATGTACACACTGCTATCTTTAAAATGGATAACCAACAAGGCCCTATCCAGGGCAGCCTGGATGTGAGGGCAGTTTGGGGGAGAATGGATACATGTCTATGTATGGCTGAGTTCCTTCACTGTCCACATGAAACTATCACATATTGTTAAATGGCTATATCCCAATACAAAGTAAAAAGTTAAAAAAAAAGATCCAAATAGATAAAAGCACAGAATTAGGTATTGTGGGACAGAAAAGAAATGAACCTACAGAAACCTCAAACACTTTTACTATAATTTAAAGGAATTTTTCCATCTTCAAACTGCCTGGTAGAGCCATAAAAGTATTTATGCTCCCTGACTCCCTCCCAAGAAAATAATACAAAAGACAACCTATAGTCCCAGTGATGTTTACTGCAACATTGTTTACAATCACAAATATTTTTAAAACAAACTAAATATCCAGTTACTAGAAGTTACATGAACTATGAATTATAATACAGATCATTGAAGTTTACAAAGATTATGTGGAATAAAAAGCTATTAAATGAAAACAGAACAATTTTTGACACAGTAATTAAAACATTAAAATTATGTCTGCATAGAAGACAAGAACTAGAAGGTAAAACTCAGTTTGACTTGTCAGGGTGTTAGGGTGACTTGGCAGGGTGAAAACTCAGTTTGCCTTGTCAGGGTGTTAGGGTGACTGAATCCTTGTCATTTGGCTTCTTCTCTTTCATTTTCATTTCCATGAATGCTGTTCATGCAAAATTTTTAATTGCTTTTTTAAAAAAGAATCTAGCTATTGATGATCTATTTTATCTTAGATCCTGTTTTACCCTCCGTAAAATAGGGATAAAAATAATATTTAAAAAGATGTAATATATCATTGTAGCTCCCCTTTTCTGGTGATAACTTCTGTCCCATGATTATTAATATGGGCATATAATGAATACCCTGGCCAAAGATAATCATCTCCCCACCTGCAGGGTATAGGAGGAATGTGGCCTGAGCCAGGATATTTCTAAACCGATTAGGTTTATTTTTTCTCATCTGTTGGAAGTTGTAAAGATATGACCCCAGAACAACTGGTGGCCCTGTCCCCTGCCATGTTGAGGAAACCCTCATGAAATAAGAGAGTAAGGAGAGAAGTGGGATACTTAGAAAGTCCCAGTACCATCAAGCCCTCTTTTACTTCCTAAGTAACCCAGATGGGCTGTGGATCCCGAAAATCTTCCTTTAATTCTATAAAGCTATCATTAAAATGGGATTTAAAGTTCTTTGATAGTATCTCTAAAGTTAAACATATAGATACCTTTTGACCAACAAATCCCACTCTTATGAATTTGCCTCCCTAATAACAAGGCAGGACATTCATGTACCAAAATACATGGATGGGAATATTCATAGCAGCTTTACTTACAGTAGCCAGTACTGAAAATAATGCATATATATATATAAACAGTAGAATGGACAGATGCATCACTGTATTTGTTCTGTGAAATATTACAAGATAATGAAAAAGAATGGACAATATAGCTATGTACAGCAATATTGATAGCTATTACATAGTGTTAGAAGACAGATGCAAAACATACATACTGTATGACTGTATAAAATTTAAAAACAAGTAACTTCTATTGTGTGAAAACTCTGATAGCTATCTTTGGGGGATAAGTGGATTTAAGTGATTGGGGGAAGGGGGCACAGAGGCAGTTCTAGGATCCTGTGTGCAATTTAACAACCTGGTAAATACCTATGTCTTTTAACTGGGTTGCATACTTATATTTAATACTTTTCTGTATGCATGTTAAAATTCATTTTTTTAAAAACAGGTATTTTATTGGAAATTCATGGCATTCTCTCAAAAATAGATAGATCGAGCAGACAAATAAGCACACCATAGAAAATCTGCAGATTATGATTAACAAATTTAAGATGGTCATTCTATAGAGAACTTCCTATTCACCAAAGAAACAAAACACAGATTATTTTAGAGCATATAGAAAGCATTATCCAAAATGCCATGTCTAAGACACAACTGAAACCCAATAAAGTTTCAAAAAATTACACACAAGCTACACACTCTTACCATTATGCAATAAAATTAGAAAGCCTTGTTCCTGCCTGGAGAATCCCAGGGATGGGGGAGCCTGGTGGGCTGCCGTCTATGGGGTCGCACAGAGTCGGACACGACTGAAGCGACTTAGCAGCAGCAGCAGCATAAAATGTAAGACAATAAATCTTGCATGTCTGTAAGTTAAAAATCATACCATCAACTTGTTTTTAGGTTAAAGAATGATTGTGAGAAAAAATATTCAGAAAATAATTAAAATTGTATAATAATAAAAAGTATATGTTTGAATTTGTAAGACTCTGTGAAAAGTTACTTAAAGAAAAACTGAAAGCTATAAATTACATTAATAAGAAAATAAGGAAATTTTAGAGCAAAGTAGTTACATGTTTAACACAAAATTTGAGATAACTAAAAAATTCAGGAGTAAGAAAAGTAAGAATAAAAGCACAATAGAAAACATTTCTAATAGCAAACCGTAATTTTTGCCAAGATTAATATATAAAAGTTTGACAAATTTAACAAAAACTTAGGAAATTAATTAAATGTAAAATAAAAATAGAGAAAATATCTTAGCAAGATGGAGAAAGTTTTTCAGCAACAAAGAAATATAATGAAAAGAACTATGTGCCAGTAATATAAAAACCTGCGGTAAATGGACATCTTTTTGGAAAACAGATAGATACTGAAATGGCAGTGAAAAAAAAAAGAGAAAAATTAAACAAACAGAAAAATCGAATTACCATTTAAGGTGAAAATCAAGGATATCCTTAATGCAAAAAAAAAAAAAAAAAACTAGGCTTCATTTGCTTTACAGACATGCGTGCATGTTTATTCCGTCAGTTATTACTAAGACTCTTGCCTAAGGTAAAATGGGGGGAAAAAACTACCATTGGAAAGGAATGCATTGCCCCGTGCAAGCTCTTTGGTATTTGAGAACATGAGAAATATTCCTCAATATCAAAAGTAAGTAAAAAAAAAATAATATTTTGTTACCATTATTTAATATTATCTACGAGGTACTATCACAGCATTTAGACAAGAAAAATAAATATTTAAAATAAAAAAGAGAGGACAAAAATTCCATTTTATGATAAATTACCTGGGAAAAACAAAACATTCAGTAATAATAATAAAAATTCCTATAAGGGTCAAAGAATTTATAAAGTAATTAATAAAAACAAATAAATATAAAAATATATTTATAGATTATAAATATTTACACAGGCAAAAAGTTAAATGAAAACAATGAAACCAGTTATGTCATTTATAATAACAATGACAAATTTAAAATTAAACAGTGAACTTAAAAGAGATTTGTAAACTTGTATTTTTAAAAGAATCAGCTTCACCAAATAGAAGAGTATGTCATAATCGTGGGTAGGAAGACTAATATCATACAGCTGTCAACTTCTTAGTTGATACACAGGACATGATCTAGATGAAAATTCTAAGAGTTAATTTTGTTTTTAACTAGAAAATAGATTCTGCACTTACAGAAGAATATTATTTCTTAATTATGAAAAATAAGAGCATTAAGGGAATACTAGGTAATCAAAATATACTACAGCTATTCATTAGTTCGGAGAAGGCAATGGCACCCCACTCCAGTACTCTTGTCTGGAAAATCCCATGGACAGAGGAGCCTGGTAGGCTGCAGTCCATGGGGTCGCTAAGAGTCGGACTGAGCGACTTCACTTTCTCTTTTCACTTTCATGCATTGGAGAAGGAAATGGCAACCCACTCCAGTGTTCTTGCCTGGAGAATCCCAGGGTTGGGAGAGCCTGGTGGGCTGCCGTCTATGGGGTTGCACAGAGTCGGACACGACTGAAGCGACTTAGCAGCAGCAGCAGCAGCAGCAGCAGCATTCATTAGTTAAAATGTATGGCACCAGTACATTAAAAATTGAGTAATAGAAGAAAAGACAGAGCCTAGTATTGATCCAAATACATTCAGAACTTTATGATAAAAGTATCATCTCAAACTA
This sequence comes from Bos indicus, assembly GCF_029378745.1. NCBI lineage: Eukaryota > Metazoa > Chordata > Mammalia > Artiodactyla > Bovidae > Bos > Bos indicus. The sequence goes on along the minus strand of NC_091776.1, from coordinate 19,550,829 downwards.
CAGAGGAAAATACAGACTATTCAATAATGACACGGACAAAGCTGGATAATCATTTAGAAAAACAAAGTTGGGTCAGTTCTAAACACCAGAGAAACAAAACCCTAGTAGGTCAAAGGTATACATGGAAAAATAAAATCCTAAAAGTCCTATAATAAAACATGGCAGAATTCTTCAGAATCGAAGAATGAAGGAGGTTTAGTGAACTGCTAAAAACTCCAGAAGTCATAAAAATGATAATATTAAGAGGATATGAAATTTAAAATCCATGTAGCAATTAAGAAAAAACCAAATGAAAAAAATAAAATAGGAATGATATTTTAATATCACAGTCAAAGATCTAACCTTTTAAAATAGTTTTATACAAGTAAATAAGAAAAACCCTGGGTGTTCATTGGAAGGACTGATGTTGAAGCTGAAAATCCAATACGTTGGCCGCCTCATGTGTCAGGCATTACTGCGTTAGGCATTACTGACACTCATGTGAAGAGCTGACTCATTGGAAAAGACCGTGATGCTGGGAGGGATTAGGGGCAGGAGGAGAAGGGGACAACAGAGGATGAGATGGCTGGATGGCATCATCGACCCGATGGACATGAGTTTGGGTAAACTCCAGGAGTTGGTGATGGACAGGGAGGCCTGGCATGCTGCAATTCATGGAGTCTCAAAGAGTTGGACACAACTGAGTGACTGAACTGAACTGAACTAAGGAAAAAGACAGTCCAACAGAAAATGAGCAAAATATATGAATAAACCCTTCATAGAAAAGGAAATACCAAAGGCATTCATATAAACAAATAATCAACCTAACTCATATTGAAATAAACACAATTCCATAAATCAAGGATGTATTCAAAAATGACAGAACTGGTCAAAAAAGACACTTTCTTGAAGCAGCTCCTATGGTACAAATTTGGGATAATCTGAGTATCAGAAAAGAAAATGAATACAATAGATTATAACATATTTTTGTAATAGCAAATACGGTGTACTTAGGAAAGAGAGTGAGAGAGAAGGAAAAGGAGAAAAGAAGAAAAGTTTTCTAAAGACTCATTGCTAATATATGTAAAAGGAGGGAAAGAATTAGAAAATCAATATTCTTGCAATTCAATGCAATAATTGATTCAGATGAGGATTAATACTGAATATCAAAATCAGTGGATAAAATGTGTCATAAAAGAAAATATTCACATAATCTTGAGTTCTCTCTCCAGAGATCTGTTACCACCTTAGTTAAGTAATCAAAGTAAATATCATCAATAAAGACAATTGATGTAAACAATATTGATAAAACTCAATATCATTTGTGTAAAATCTTGCAGAAAAGGTCAGTTTTCATTCCAATCCCAAATAAAGGCAATGGCAAAGAATGTTCAATACCACACAATTGCACTCATCTCACACGCTAGCAAAGTAATGCTCAAAATTCTCCAAGCTAGGCTTCAACAGTATGTGAACCAAGAACTTCCAGATGTTCTAGATGGATTTAGAAAATGCAGAGGAACCAGAGATCAAATTATCAACATCCATTGGATCATTGAGAAAGCAAGAGAATTCCAGAAAAATATCTACTTCTGCTTCATTGACCATGCTACAGACTTTGACTGTGTGGATCACAATGAACTGTAGAAAATTCTTAAAAAGTAATGGGAATAGCAAACCACCTTACCTGCCTCCTAAGAAATCTGTATGCAGGTCAAGAAGCAACAGTTAGAACTGGACATGGAACAACAGACTGGTTCCAAATTTGGAAAGGAGTACGTCAATGCTATATATTGTCACCTTGCTTATTTAACTTATATGGAGAGTACTTCATGCAAAATGCCAGTCTGGATAAAGCAACAAGCTGGAATCAAGATTGCAGGGAGAAGTATCAATAACCTCAGATATGCAGATGACATGACCCTCATGGCAGAAAGCGAAGAACTAGAGAGCCTCTTGGTGAAAGTGAAAGAGGAGAGTGAAAAAGCTGGCTTAAACCTCAACATTCAAAAAACGAATATCATGGCATCTGGTCCCATCACTTCATGGCAAGTAGATGCAGAAACAATGGAAACAATGACAGATTTTATTTTCTTGGGCTCCAAAATCACAGAAGATGATGACTGTAGCCATGAAACTAAAAGACGCTTGCTCCTTGGAAGGAAAGCTATGATCAACCTAGAGTGCATATTAAAAAGCAGACATTACTTTGCTGACAAAGGTCCATCTAGTCAAAGCTATGGTTTATCCAGTAGTCATGTATGGATGTAAGAGTTGGACTATAAAGAAAGCTTAGTGCTGAAGAACTGATGCTTTTGAACTATGGTGTTGGAGTAGACTCTTGAGAGTCCTTTGTACTGCAAGGAGATCCAACCAGTCCATCCTAAAGGAAATCAGTCCTGAATATTCATTGGAAGGACTGAAGGTGAAACTCCAATTCTTTGGCCACCTGATGTGAAGAACAGACTCATTGGAAAAGACCCTGATGCTGAGAAAGATTGAAGGCAGGAGGAATAGAGGATGAGATGGTTGGATGGCATCACTGACTCTATGGACATGAGTTTGAGCAAGCTCTGGGAGTTGGTGATGGACAGGGAAGCCTGGCATGCTGCAGTCCATGGGGTCACAAAGAGTTGGACACGACTGAGTGACTGAACTGAACTGAGTGATAAAGAAACAATCAGAAAAATGCACAGTAGGAGAAAGTCTATTTAACAATTAAATTTTCAAAAACTCAGTGTAAATAAAAATTTGTATAAAAAAAAAAAACAAATGCTTATTATAGTGCTGTATAGTAAGTTTCCTGTTATAAAATGTGTATTATAAATCATTGGGGGAAAAGGGATACTTTTTAACGAATAAAGTCATAAATCTCAAAAAAAATAAAATAAAAAAATAAACAAGGGAGTAGGGGGTGTATTACTATATTGCAGTGCATGCGTGGTAGTCATATCTGACTCTTAGCAACCCTATGAACTGTAGCCCACCAGGCTCCTCAGTCCATGGGATTCTCCCATGGACTAGAATACTAGAGTGGGTTGCCATGCACTCCTCCAGGGCATCTTCTTAAGCCAGGGATCGAACCTGCATCTTTTATTTCTCTTACATCGGCAGGCAGGTTCTTTACCACCAGTGTCACCTGGGAAGCCCATTCTATGTTAGAGGAAACTAAAGAGACATAATGCAATTTATAAAACTTAATTGGAATGCATATTTAAAAAAAAAGAATATAAAAGATTTATTTGGGAAATCTGGGGATATTTAAATACAAGTTGTGTTTTTTGGATAATATAGGAAACTTTTGATAATTTCCTTAAGCCTAATAAAACAATTGTGATGCATAGAAAAATATTCTTCAGCAATAGGTATGAAATATATGTCATGATGCATGCAAATTTCCAAATTGTTCACCAAAATATTTATAAAGAGAGATAAATTAAGTCAGTAAAATATTATCATATCATAGTCTGTAGTTATAAAGTTTCAAAACATCAATGCCCATCAAAATTGAAATGGTTTAATAATTATCCAAATATGCTCTTTAAAAAACTTTAAATATATGCCAATATAGATAGATTTATAAAATATAATATATATGATGTGATATATATGGAATATAATGTGAAATATATGAAGGACAATAATTACAGATATAAATGTCACTGCATAAGATCTCTGCAAGATAATTGAGCAGATGGGGTTAGAATAGGAGGGAAATTCTCACTATATACATTTTTTAGTGCTATTTGATACTACTGTGAATTAACATTTTAATAACCACAACAAAAATTATAACAATGGAGAAAGTTCCAAAAAACATAGACGAAAGAGGGTAATTAGGTAATAATAAAAGTGGAAATAAATAAAATAAGAAACAACAAAAGCAACATAGGTTTCTATGAAAAGCTATCAAGTTAAGCATACTTTTGGCAAGATGGATCGAAGTAAAAAGACTTGGCAGATGTTGATCCTTGTAAAAGAAAAATAGGGCTCATATGTACCAACAAAATACAGGTTTAGACCTATGCTAAAGTAGTACAAACTCAAAACAACTTTTTCAAAAATTATATTAAATGAGCCATCTTTAAAATATATATATATATTACCACAATGATTCAAGGGTAAACAGAAATTTCAAATTCTTCAATAGCAATTAATCAGCAGTTTAAAAATCATGCATAACAAATGCACAAAAAGCATACAGGTATCTATGTAGGAAAGATCCATAAACAATCTAAGAATGCATAATTCATGTCTTAAGCAAACTGTCACCCAAAGTAATAAAAGAGAAAAAACTCCAAATCTTTAATTATATTCTTAATGTATTATACTTACATATTTATTAAATAATAATTCATAGTGATCATCAGGCTATCTCAGTAATATAAAGTAATTACCCTGTTTTATTTTTCCATCATAACAATTTATTTTTCATCACTGGTGAGATAGAAATAGAATATTTCCCAAGACCTAGTACCTAGCATGAAGTATTCCCTCAATAACATATGTAGAATTATAAAAATACCCCCAAAATTAAGTATTTATAAATTTATCACATTAAGTTGACACAAAAGTTACCATAAACATAGAGATAGGCCTTATCTGAAAAATAATATTTATTATTTCAATAAGAGAAACACAAAGTTTAGAATATCTATTTGCAAATCTATGAGAAAAGGTAAACAAGCCAAGACAGAAAGGGCTTAATCAAATATTTCAGATAAGAAAACCCAATTGGGAGAAAACATAAGAATGTGTACCTCATTAGGTACACAACCACTTTATTGAAAAGTGCTAGTAATAAATGTTACTGGAGGCCAGCACCACTTTGGGAAATCAAATGAGGTTTATGTACCAAAAGCACAGAGAAGGCAGCAAGTGCACTCAAGTCTATACCTCAGAGTTGTTAACTACATTCTGTGGCATAGACAGAGGTTCAAGTTCACCAGCTATCAGTTCAGTTCAGTTGCTCAGTTGTGTCTCACTCTTTGCAGCCACATAGACTGCAGCATGCCAGGCTTCCCAGTCCATCACCAACTCCCAGAGCCTGCTCAAACTCATGTCCATAGAGTCGGTGATGCCATCCAACCATCTCATCCTCTGTCGTCCCCTTTTCCTCCTGCCTTCAATCTTTCCCTCCATCAGGGTCTTTTTCAATGAGTCCATTCTTTACATCAGGTGACCAAAGTATTGGAGCTTCATCTTCAGCATCAGTCCTTCCAATGAATATTCAGGACTGATTTCCTTTAAGATGGGCAGATTTGATCACCTTGTGGTCCAAGGGACTCTCAAGAGTCTTCTCCAACACCATAGTTCAAAGGCATCAATTCTTCGGTGCTCAGCTTTCTTTATGGTCCAACTCTCCCATCTATACATAACTACTGAGAAAAATGTAGTTTTGACTAGACGGAACTTTGTTGGCAAAGTGATGTCTCTGCTTTTTAATATGCTGCCTAGGTTTGTCATAGCTTTTCTTCCAAGGAGCAAGAGTCTTTTATTTTCATGGCTGCAGTCACCATCTGCAGCGATTTTGGAGCCCAGGAAAATAAAATCTGTCATTGTTTCCATTGTTTCCCCACCCGTTTGCCATGAAGTGATGGGACTTCACCATCTATGGACCATTCACCAGCTATCGACCATGACATACGAATGAGATGAGTGAGTTCCCCCTGGCTTTCTGTTAGCATGACAACTACTCTCCAGATCTGGCCTGATGTAATAATCCTGGGGCAATTCTGCATGTAAACTAATCTGAGTAAGTGCCTGGACCGCCTCCCCAGGGCCAGGTCTAACTTATCCATTTAAGGAGTGTACAACCCACTATTTGATAACTTTCTGTATGTCTTACTCGTAGACATCTTAGCCAGCCTCATAAGCCTCCCTGGGGTCAGTATAGTCTCATCCAAGACAGAATTAAAAGAAAAAACACACTCTTCTCAAATACACGTGGAACAGGTACCACGGTTGACATACACTAAAACCATAATACATATTTCATACCTTTTCTGAGAAAATGTATACACATTATGTTTTCTGACCATAACACAATTAAGTTAGAAGTTGAAAATAAGAAAATGAAAATACACATTAAACAGAAACTTTGGTCAAAAAATAAATGGTAAGAAATTTAAAAATTCTTAGAGATGAATAAAAATAAAAGCATTATGTATCTAAATTTGTGAAGAATAGTTTAAGGCCTTTCTAGGAGGGGAATGTATAGCCTTAACTATTCACTTTAGAAGAGAAGAATGAATAAAAACTAAAGAGTAAATGTCCAAAATAAGAAATTAGAATCAAACAATAAGCCCAAAGAAAGTTAAAAAAAGAAAATAATTTTAAAAATGAAATAAAAGAGGAAGGTGAATAAAGAGGTCAATAAACTCTAAGTTGGATATTTGAAAGATGACAAAAGCAATCCTCTGGTAATACAGATGGATGAAAGAGATGCAGAATGCACACAAAATTTTATGAATGATAAAGGAAACATAATCCTGATGATGTAATTGAAATTTAAAAAGATAGCAAGCAAATATCATCAGCAATTTTATTTAGATTTAATTGAAAACATAAAACACTTCTTAATAGAAAATTCAGCTAACATAGCTAATCTGTGAAGACACGGAACACCTGAATTGCAATATAACTACTAAAGAAATTGAAGAGTTGTAGAATGTTAACAGTAACACAGATGGTTTCACAGATGAATCTTACCAAAACTTCTAAAAAGTAGTACAGTTGGAAATTACTTACCCTAAAACCCACCAATTCTACTCAGCAATTTAACTAAGAGAAAGATTTACACATCCACAAGAACAACCAGAAAGCAAAAAATTACAAACAACCCAAATTCCCTTCTACCGCAGAATTATTATGTTTTTTCCGCACGATGGAGTGTGAAAATTAAGAAACGATACGCTGCATGCAACAACATGGCTGAATCTTGCATAATGTGAACTAAAATAAAGTCCCAAAACCACTCAATGGGAAACTCTTTTCATGAAGTTTAAAAGCAAGCAAAAGCAAATACACACACAAACAATTCCTAAGTGGCAAGGAAATGATAAACATTTTAAAATTCAGGGTTATGGGATCTATATGAGAGTTCATATGCATTCATGACATTATTTATAAACAAAGAGACAGGTAAATAAAAATATGGCTATGCATGGACTAGTAATGGTTTTGCATCTTGAACCTAGGGATATAATGAATGTAACACTTGCGATCCTAAAGGAAATAAAAGTAGTAATTGTACCTTCCAGTCTCCTGGTAACAAATCTTAACCAGCTGTTTTACAACAGGAAATGAAAGAAAAATTAACATTTCACCCCTCTCAGCTTGACAAATATGAAGATGGATAGCACCAACATTTGCTGAGGATATGGGGAAAAATCAAAATATTGATCTGAGAGTGTAAATTTATGCAACAATTTTAGAGAGCAATTTAGAAATATCTAGAGAAGGTAAAGTTGCACTTGCCGTATGAGTTATAAATTTCACTTCCAGAAATCTACCTTAAGGAAATTCCCACTCAAGTGCTTAAAGGAGACAAGCACAGGATCTCACATTGCAACATGTTTATAATGGCAAAAAATGTGGAAACCTCTTAACCATTTGTCATAGAGGAGTAGATAAACTGTTTATTTCCTATAAAATGTGATACACTTGGTAAAATGCATGAACCAAATTTGCATGTATTAACATCTCAAAAACATAAGATTAACTGAAAAAAAGCAAGTTCCATCAGGATACACACAGCATGATTCCATTTATATAAAGCTTAAAAGTACACAATACAATTCTGCATAGCATTTATGAATCCATTCTATATGTAGTGAAAGAACAAAAAACATAGGGAGTTAACGAACTCCAGAAGAGTGGCTACTTTTGAAGAGAAAAGAGAGGGGAAGAGTTACAGGAATGAGGCTCTGCTGGGATTGTTAATGTTTTATTTCTTTCAAATAAAACAAAATGTGAGCTCCAGAAAACATGGCAAAACAACCTCTGTTAAGTTCAAATTGTGCACGCTGTGTTTGTTATATTATTTTCCAAGTTTTCCGTGTGTTTAAATGATTTCATCAATAAAATGTAATGGAATCATATGACAAAAATCTGACATTTCAAAGTTCATGTAAAATCCCAGTAAGCACCATCATCTCCAGGAAGAATTCACAACACACACCAGTAAGGGAATCACTGGAATCTTTAGTATGGTAGGATGTGTCTAGTCTTGCTTGTAATTATTTTACTTAACTAAGTCTAAATTGTGACTCAAAAGAGATCTGGGGAAGAATACTTATCCTCCTATTAACATACATTTTTTATCAGTCATCAGGGAATGTCTGAAAGCCCTCTTTTGTAACAGATGGTTGAGGCTATATTAAACCTAAACAAACTAAAATCATTCATAAATGAGCAATTTCAAAACACCTAGAGTAATTAAGATCTTCAGCTTTCTGCACTGTGGTTTTTTTGGAAAATCTGTGAACTCCAGAGAAAATACTCAGAAACAACAAAGGATATAAATTATAAGTATAAATGTAGATATAAATATGTGCAGTTTAAATATCATGATTCTTATGATATTTCCATTTCAGAAACTCAAGTTATAAACGAATCACATTCTTTGATTTCAATCATGATATTGAGTCATCACAATATAGGTATAGTCAAGTCTCAACTTGGATTTCCACTCTTTGTTCTTTTAAGAAGCAGGAAATCTTATAATCCCTGAAAAGGACACACCCTTTACTGCTACTGACAGCATAACTACAATCTAATTAATGTCAGTGTTCAGTAGATTCATTGTTAGAGGCCCTGTACTTCATATCAGGAATAAGCTTATTAAAGAAATTTTCCAAATAGTAGTTACAAATTAAATCATTGCTGTATGGAAGGGAGGGTGAAATCCTCTTCTCTCAGTTCAGTTGCTAAGTCATGTCTGACTCTTTGCGACCTCATGGGCTGCAGCATGCCAGGCTTCCCTGTCCATCACCAACTCCTGGACCTTACTCAAACTCATCTCCATAGAGTTGGTGATGCCATCCAATCATCTCATCCTCGGTCATCCCCTTCTCCTCCTGCCTTCAATCTTTCTCAGCATCAGGGTCTTTTCTGATGAGTCATTTCTTCACATTAGGTGGCCAAAGTATTGGAGTTCATCTTCAGCATCAGTCCTTCCCATGAATAATCAGGACTGATTTCCTGTAGTATGGACTGGTTGGATCTCCTTGCAGTCCAAGGGACTCTCAAGAGTCTACTCCAACACCACAGTTCAAATCATCAATTCTTCAGCACTCAGCTTTCTTTACAGTCCAACTCTCACATCCATACATGACCACTGGAAAAACCATAGCTTTGACTAGACATTTTATTCACACATTTTATCTGTTAAACAAAACAACTAATAAACTGTGAATTCAAACCTAGTTAATTCAGTCATGAGTTATATGAAAATCTCATTGTGAAATTCAGGGCCAAAATTCACCAAAGTAATTTCTATAAAATGTCTAACTCACTTTAGCAGGTGTCACAAAGTACTATAAATAAATTGCAAAATCAAAAACTAGTAATGTAAAATTATTTCACTGAAATTAGATTATTTTAAAATTTGCTTAGTAAGTATTTGAATTAGTTTTTTAAGCAAATTCTCTTTCCACTTGAACATCCCGCAAAAGCATATAAATGATATATGAAGTCGTATAACCTACCATACATAGCTCTTAGATGAGAACATGCACTTTGGAAGAACCAACCCAATTCATTGACCTCTTCAATCTATGCTTTTCCCATGTGCATCTGTCAATTGACTCCTTCCTTCAGCAAACATCTGATGCATATTTAATCATGTGCCTGGCATTACACAAAGTGAGAATATTTAGTATGCTAATAAAAATAATAATAGTGGTAATAATAATGTGTGTTATATATTGATACCTGGCACTGAATAAACACTTTACCATCCCTGCCTTCATGAAGTTTATAGTTTAGTAGGGCAGAAGCAGCTAATAAGTTTATTTTGATTAGAATAATTGGTAAGAAAGGATTCTATAGGAGTCTAAGTGACAGGGAAATGGTCTGAAAGTCCGGATAATGTCCATGAGAAAGCACAGGAACATCCTTGATTTCCATCAACCACCCCTCCTTATTTTATCCCAGTTGCCCAATACTGCTTTTCTCTGAAAACCGATGCTGTACTCCACGGACCTTACTCAGCCTTTTCCGACTGCTTACCCCTTTCTTTCCCATGTCCTGACCTGCCCTTGATAATAAACTCATACTTGGCCTCCATCTCCATAGTTAGGCAAATATCCTTTATCCTAATGAATGTGCAAAGACTCACATGAACACACACGAGCAGTTACTTTCTTGCATCAAATAAGCAAAACCAAAGAGAATGCAGGAATTACTGACTGAAAGCTACCTTTTCCCAAAATTCTTCCCTCATTCCTACCTTGCCATCCATCCTCTTTCATTGCAAAGGAATAAATGAGAGCAAGAAGGCAGAAAGGAAGAAAGAATAAAAGAAGAGGAAAAAAGAACAGAAAGAAAAAAGTGGAGAGAAAAATGAAAGGGGGAGAGAAGAGCATCCAACAGAAAGTTCATGATCAATTTTGAAAACATTGGAGAATTCTGACATCCCTTTTTTATTCTCTCCCTTGTTTCTTCTTCCTCTCCCTTTTGTTTTTCTCCTTGTGTTCCTTTTTATCTCCTTTGGCCATCAATACACATAAATGCACAAATCGCATAACTTACACCATGAGATAAATATGCTCAGAGTTCCTTCCTACATGCAGATAACACTGTAACGCACTAGAGGTGGTGGTGGTTTAGTCGCTAAGTTATGTCCGACTCTTGTGACCCCATGAACTGTAACCCGCCAGGCTCCTCCATCCATGGGATTCTCCAGGCAAGAATACTGGAGTGGGTTGCCATTTCCTTCTCCAGGGTAATGCAATAATAAGTCCCTGGAAACAGCGTTGCATAGTATTGAGGTCACCTTCCTGATCTGGAGACTTTTGCCTGATAATCCTCCTTCCAGAGAGAATGCCAACTATTAGAAAGTTGCTAGTTACCCCTTACCTTCTTTCATCTTCTCTCTCATTCTCAGACCGCCTAGAGCTTCCCTCGTAGTTCAGTCGGTAAAGAATCCACCTGCAATGTGGGAGACCTGGGTTCGATCCCTGGGTTGGGAAGATCCCCTGGAAGAGGGCATGGCAACCCACTCCAGTATTCTTGCTTGGAAATTCCCATGGACAAAGGGGCCTGGGGGGCTACAGTCGGGGGACAAAGGGGCCTGGGGTCGTGAAGAGTCGGACACTACTGAGCGACTAAGCGCAGCACAGGGAAACTCAAGCCATGGCAATTGGTTTGCCTTTGCCTCACTCCTAGTCCAGTCTATACTTAACACCAAGAGACATCATTCCACAGACCAAATCGCCATCACAGCCCTGGTCTCGAGAAGGCATTTGCTTCACCAAAGAGGAATTCTTTCCTAGTTTTTAAACTAACAGGTTCTTTTTCTTCCTCACTATTATTTTTAAAATATAATTGTGAATAAAAATGCAAGATAAAGCAAAAGCAAACAGAACAAATCAATCGCAAAGGAATAATATCAAAAGGTAAAATATGCTATAGCAAGTATGTTTACAAATTCTGGCTAGTGCCTTATAGAAGCGGCACTACACTGAAGCAATTATAATGGAATTCTCTCCCACAAATACAAGTTTTATTCACCTTGTATACATATATGTGTGTGTGTCTGTTAGGGGAAGCACACTGATTGAAAGCGCCCACCCTGGCCAGGTACCATGGTAGCCATTTGCATGAGTTGTTTTATGACAGGAGATCCTGATGAGGAATACGGAACTAATAAGCCACCCCTAACCAGAAGAGTTTGGGAAAGGTCTAAAGGAGACACCGCGTGTCCGTCTACTTCCCAGAATCCCTCTTGCTAGCATCCATCCTGCAACATGTCTATGTATCCAACAGTCTCTAAAATAGGAAGAAATAGTCTAATATGTGGCATAACACACTGTGAGGAGAAACGAAGAATTTAAACTATGGTGAGCAGTCAAGTGGTAAGAGAAACCTCAGAAATACAGGCACAGTGATTGTTACTGAGTTCAAGCTCGCACTGCTCACACAAGATAGGCCAATTAATCAAGAGACGAATTGTTGGGGCAAGAAATAGCAAATTTATTTGGAAAGTCAGCAGACTGCAGAAATGGTGGACCAGTATCCCAAAGAACCATCTTGTCTGGATTTGGGTGCTAATTTCTTTTCCAGAACAAAGATGAGGAGGTGAGAGGTAAAGTAAAAAGGTGATAAATTGTTGTGACTATTTCCTGTTTCCAGCCAGACACCAGAGGGAATAGGGTAATTTATTCTTTCCTGAAGCCATTCACAGGTGGGTCAGGTCAGAATGTGTCCTGAGCGAAATAAAAGGTGTTTTAGCTTAACAGTCAGGTATGGGAGGCACAGTCCCCAGAGACGGGCTAATATGTATACTTTAAACTATAGGTAACATCCCTTTAGTGATTAACTTATAGCAAAAGCAATAGAACACAAAGGTTAATGTAAAAGAAACAGATTCAATGTGGTGTCAGATTCGCTCTTCCCTATTACATTATGACCATATAGGTTGTTCAAGTCTGTGTGTGTATGTGTGTGTATTTCTATTGAACTAGAAATGACAACCACAAAACACACAGCAAGGTGTCCATTTGTTCTGCTTCCCCTTGAAACTCTGAGCTGATCAATCTGCCAAGTTAATGAGCAAACTGCAACATAGCAATCTGTCCCATCCAAGCCTGCGATGATCAAACACCACACTTGTGAAAGAACCAAAGAGGAAAGCCAGGATACAGCTAACCAAAAACATACATCACATCCTGGAAAAGTGTCAGTGAATCTGGAACAAACACTTTTAACACAAAGTAAAGGAAAAAATATCAAGACTTGACAGGTGTTCAGAAGAAAGCTGAAAAGGTAGGGAGAGGATGATAAATGAAGCTGATGTGGAGAGAGTGTGTTGACCATTTTGAAGCAATGCAGGTGGTTCTGCTGTGCGTGGGGATTGCAGACCCCAGTACAGCATGATTGACAGTAACTTAAATTTGCAAAGCTCTAAGTTGGAAGTGAGTTTTTAATTTGGCAAAGACGCCTTTTCCTTCCATGAACATCAAGTCAGAATGCATCCATTTCAGTTAAACAGCCAACTGCAAAATTCAGTGCATTTGTCATAACTAGTATTTGACCACATTTTTGTGGTTTTGACTTCTTAATGAGAATGGTAGGAAATTCTACCAATTACAGCACTGAAGTTTGTATATTTAATATGCCAAAAAGTAAGGTTCAAACTGTACCTACTGGTGTCATGTATCTTTTCCTAGCAAACTGAGTTAAAACTGGTTTGCATATTAAGAAAAGGAAAGAAAGGAGAAAGAAAGAAAGGAGGGAGAGGTGGATGGAGAGAGGAGAGAAATAAGGAAGGAAGTCACTTTTTAAAAAATATGTTTATGGCTGGATGTTTTATGGTCATGTTAATTGAGAATGCCATATGAGAAAAGCATCCAATTATAATAACTCATGTTTCTCTGACATTTTAAATATGAGAGGAAGAAATTGAAGTCGACCATTTTTATAGGTTTGACAGAATCAAAATATTTTTGCTGTTTTAAAAGATGAAGGTGGGGCAATGTATGACATGGAAAGTCTTCCAAAGAGAACATTTTTGGTGGCACACTTAAGGAAAATGGTAAATCAGGTTATTTATTGCTGTCATCCTTCAATCATCCTTTTTCCTCCTTTCAGCAGAACATGTTTTGTTGTGTTTTTGATCTACTGTAATCCTTCAACTAAATCCACCTTTCGCTAAAGTGGCCCATACAGAGACATGGGTTGGTTCAATCCCTGGGTTGGGAAAATCCCCTGGAGGAGGGCATGGCAACCCATGCCAGTATTCTTGTCTGGAGGATCCCATGGACAGAGGAGGCTGGCAGGCTACAGTCCACAGGGTAACAAAGAGTCAGACATGCCTGAAGTGACTGAGCACAGCACACACACAGTGAGGCTCGGCCTCACTCACTAGGAGTTAGGATCAGAAAGTCTTGTCACCATTTCCCCCATAGTCAAGAATGAGATCGCTCTTGGTCACCTGCATGCCCAATCTGTTTCAACTCCACAACACGCAAGCCCAGCTCATGTGAATAATTTTTTGCCTCAGTCTCTCCACACGTTGTCTTCACTGTAAGTAGACCCCTACTACCTTGAATGCATCTCTGCATGAGCCCTTGACCTTCCATCCCTCTCAGGAGCCAGAGTTCTGTAAAACTCCCACCCACCACCACCAGCAAACTGAATACACAAAGCCTGAGTCTTTATCTGCCACATTCAGCTAACATATCCTCATAAGGCTGTGAGGAACATGTGACCTAATGAACACAAAGTACTCAGCGCAGTGCCTAACAGATGACATAAAATGCTTTTGGCTTCCTTTCAAAAGAAGGGAAGTCATAGGGAGGCAGGAGACAGATGGGTCCAGGGCTAAGCAGCCGGAGTTTGTCCCCTGTGGACAGATAATCCAAAACAGCAGATGTGAAAGAGGAACTGGGCCCTGTGCAGATAAAAGACCACATATTCCTCATTCTCAAAGTCAAGGAGACCCTCCTGACAACACATGAGCAGAAAGGCTCCTTGGAGATCAAAAAGGGATGTGGTGTTGTTGAGTTCTGCCCCAAGGCAACAACTGTGAGGCCCTGTACCAAGGCCACAGAAGCAGAGCCCAGAACCAAAGTCACGTCTGAAGCTGACTGAGCCTCTTTGTAACCACTAACAAAAGCACCTCATCCCCCAGCCCACGTCATCACTAACAGGCTTCCTGACTGCCAGTTAGGCAAAGATGCCAACTCCAATAACCACTAAAGTGCCCTAAAGTGAAATTTGCTCAGTCGTGTCTGACTCTCTGCAACACCATGGACTATACAGTCCATGGAATTCTCCAGGCCAGAAAACTTGAGTGGATAGCTCTTCCCTTCTCCAGGGGATCTGCCCAACCCAGGGATCGAACCCAGGTCTCCTGCATTGCAGGTGGATTCTTTACCAGCTGAGCTAACCAATCACCTAACACCAACCTTCCAGCAGGAATTTTCTTCATCTTCAGGTTATAAAAATTGGCTACTAACCCACAAAAACTGTCAACTCTCCCTGGTCTATGGCCCCCTATGCTTGTAGTACGCACATTGTCTCTGCTCTTTGTCCTTAATAAACTCACTTCCTTCTGAAATGCTCTGTGTCTGGAAATTTTCTTCCAACCTGCGCTCAGACTGCCTCAACTGGTGTCACCTCACAGTAAGTGATATCAACTACTCATAGCTGCCTCTTCGCTAGAGTCCATCGTGGCTAAGAGATACATGTGCACATATGGGAGGACCCTGAGATTACCAAAAACAAACTCAGAACCAGGGAAATAAAAAAACAAAAATGGGGAGGACCCTGAGATATACCAAATACAAACTCAGAACCAGGCAAATACACAAACAAAAATGACTGACCAAAGGAAAATCAGTATGACTGCCTCATAAAAGTGATTCAAGCTACCATAAGAGTGAAACTGTCTGAGTCCAACCGTGTGTCTAGCCATAGGTACTCTTTTTTACTCCAAATAAATTCTTTACTTGTTTGACAACTCTGCAACTCTACAAAGAAATCCATTTCTACACGTCTGATGGGCCAGGGCCTTGTCACTGACCCCTGGTCCCTGGTGGTCTAGTGGTTAGGATTCAGCACTCTCACTGCTAAGGCCTGACTTCAGTCTCTGGGTGGAAACTGAAATCCTGTTTCAAGCCACTCCAGGCCAAGGCCAGCCAAAATCAACAGAAAAAAATAAGTATAAATTTATACTGGGCCCTTGGTTTATTTAGCAAGTGTCATTAAAAATTTTGACTTAAAATCCCTGAATAATGTATTTTTGCTTTTTGGAGGTTCCTCCATATTCTATTTAAGAAAACAAAGACAAAGAAGAAAAAGCTCCATTCCCCAAATTGTGCATATTTACAAATGATATTTGAAGTAGGAAATGGCAACGCATTCCAATATTCTTGCCTGGAAAATCCCATGGACAGAGGAGCGTGGTGGGCTACAGTCTGCCATGGGGTCACAAAAGAGTCAGACATGACCAAGCGACTGAGCACACATACACAAATGACATTAAAAATTTCTGGGAAGATAAGACATGGAAAGCTTATTTGGGGATCTCTCTATATCTCCCATATAAGCAGCAAAGGCCTGAAACCCACAAATAACATCTACAACACAATTAAGTGAGAGTCTCATTACAAATCCCCAAATAAGGAGTCAGTGGCCACAATCCATCAAAAGCTTGAAGAACCAGAGTGTCTGCAACTGTTAAGGAAAATGTGGAAGGGCAGAGGGGACTTCTGAGGGCCCTGGTGGCTGGAGAAGCCAAACATTGCCAAGAGGTACTCAATGAAGAGCCAAGTAGGGCCGGTTCTACACAGCATCAAAACTTCAGGTGGATCTGCTGCTCCCGTTCATAGGTGAGCACAAAGGGACCACAGAAAGGTGTGGTGTGGCTGTGCTGGAGGATTTGGACCTACCAGGCTCCTGAAACTAAGCAGATGAAGCTACCTTCCAGGATGAAGCCTGCGCTAAGGAGACACTCAACCTGTAACATGACACTGGGGCAAAAATCTGAGGGAAATAGGAAGTATGCTAGTTTCCTACTGTTGCTGTAGTAAATTACCACAGACTCAGTGGCTCAAAGCAAGAGAAATTTATTATCTTGTACTTCTAGAGGTGAAAAGTTCCAAGATCAGTCTCACTGGGCTAAAGTCAAGATGTCAGTAAGGGCTGGCTCCTCCGGGAGGTTCTGGGGACAATCCATTTCCCTGCCTTACTCAGCTTTTTGACACTCCCTGACTTCCCAAATGGCTCAAAGGTAAAGAACCCACCTGCCAAAGAAGGAGACGCAGGTTTGATCCCTGGATCAGGAAGATACCCAGGAGGAGGAATGGCAAACTACAATGGCAAAAAAAAATTTTCCAGCATTCTTGCCTGGAAAATCCCATGGACAGAGGCAGCTGGAGGGCTACAGCCCATGGGGTTGCAAAGAGTCAGACAGAACTGAGCATACATACAAGCTTTCTTGACTCATGGCTCCTCTTCACTCCAAATTCCTTTTTCCTACTCTTCCGTCTGAGCTCCTGCCTCTTGCAGATGAACCCTTGTGATTACAGAGGGGCTAACCTAGATAATCCCATTTTAAGATCCTTAAACACATCTTCAAGTTTTTTGTTGCAATACAATAAAATGGCATAATCAGAAGTTTCAGAGATTAGGATATGTGTAATCTTTGGGGGGATATTATTCAGCCTATCACTGGAAGCAAGCTAAGACTAGCCTTTCTTATGAAATGCAAAAGAGGAAACATCTTCACTTATGTTCACATTTCTACTAGAACTCTAAACAATTTCCTCAGGCTTCTCAGGAAAAGTTTGCGTGTTAACTGTCACTGGAACCTGAACAGAAGTCATTTCGAAGATTAAAAAAAAAAAGGTTTAGATTGAAGGTAAATATCTATTCACTTGAATCTATTTGAAACTCTGTTATTTCCTTAGAAATACTTAATTAGAATGCCAAATTGTACATCAGAATGTACTGTACAATACTGTACATCAACGTTTCACTATTAAGCATGACATTAGCTATGGGTTTGTCATCTATGGCCTTGATTATGTTGAGGTAGGGTCCCTCTCTGCCCACTTCCTGGAGAGTTTTTATCATAAATGGATGTTGAATTTTATCAAAAGCTTTTTATGCATTTCTTGAGATGATCATATGGTTTTTGCTCTTCAATTTGTTAATGCATTGTATCACTGATTGACTTGAAGATACTGAAAAATCCTTCCATTCCTGGGATAAACCCCACTTGATCATGGTGTATGATTCTTTTAATGTATTGTGGACTTGATTTGCTAGTATTTTGTTGAAGATTTTTTTTTGTCTGTGTTCATCAGTGATATTTGCCTGTAATTTTCTTTTTCAGTGGTATCTTTGTCTAGTTTGGGTATGACGGTAAAGGTAGTCTCATGGAATAAGTCAAAATGTAAAGAGCACACATTTATGAATCAATTTTTTAAATAGCCTGACACTATTGAGTATTAACATGTGAACTGAAATAATATTGATATTGACACAGAAAACCGTTTCCTGAGCTTCAGACCTGATACAAAGTATATTAGGTGGAAATATGAAGGTATTTTCATCTTCTCATGGTCATTAATACAAAAGGCAGTGTATTTTATTAAAAACTAATAATAAGGCTTTATAGCAAAATAAGAATTTAAAGAAAAAGTTTTAAACACATACACAGACATAAACATTTTAAATCTCATCTAATGTCTTAGTAAGACTATTTTGATAGTAAGACTTGGTAAGATTATTTTGCATTTTATAAGAAAGGCTAGTCTTCGCTTGCTTTCAGTGATAGGCTAAATAATATCTCTCCAAAGATTGCTAAAGAAGACTATTAGAATCTGGACTCTGAAATGTGGAATTAGATCATCTAGAAAACCTCATGGATGGAGGAGCCTGGTGGGCTGCAGTCCATGGGGTCACTAGAGTCGGACACGACTAAGCGACTTCACTTTCACTTTTCCCTTTCACGCATTGGAGAAGGAAATGGCAACCCACTCCAGTGTTCTTGCCTGGAGAATCCCAGGTACGGGGAAGCCTGGTGGGCTGCTGTCTATGGGGTCGCACAGAGTTGGACACGACTGAAGCAACTTAGCAGCAGCAATGTGACTCACTGGCCTTATGATCTTAGACAAGTTGCTGAAACTCATTTTCCTCTCTATAAAATGAGAATAAGCAATGTATATACTACCTCTTAGATTAGTTGTAAGGATTAGATGAGATTGAGAGTAAAAGTATTAATCATGTCTGACTCTTTGCAACCCCATGGAGCCTACCAGGCTCCTCTGTCTATGGAATTTTCCAGGTAAGAATACTGGAATGGGTTGCCATTCCCTTCTCCATATTGTGCAATGTTAAATCTTTACAGGGTTTAGTCATTGAGTAAAGCTTTCGGTAAACATATGCTATGCCTCTTATTTACTTATTCATTTCACATTTTAAGATTTTAAATAAATCATGTTCCCTTTTTCACAGATCACTGAGAATGCAAAACCCAGAGTAATTACTGTTCTAAAGCACTGAGTCCCCTTTGGTTGCTCCCCTGGCTTTTTAATGGGGCTTTGTGAAAGCAGAAGGGCCTGGAAGTTCCCTCAGTCCTTTTCTCTCCAGCATTTACTTCTCCTCCCTTCAGTCCATTCCTGTATCACTTTCCTGCCAGTCCTGGGGAATGCTTATTCCTTCCTGTCTCAGGGCATTTACTCTTGCTCTCTCCACTGCCTGGAACACTTGAGCCCCAGGAATCTGCCAGCTCCCTCCCTCTTTCCAGTCTTGAGCAGGGAGGCCATTCCTGACCACCCTGGATGAAATAGCTCTTAATTCCACACAGCGCTCCCAATCATTTTCTGCCTGATTTTTCTCCAAAGCATTTACTCCCTTTCTGTTATATGTCATAAATTACGTATTTATCTTACCTAATGCTTGTCTTTCCCACCCACATATAAACTCTAAGACATCAGGAAATTTTGTCTCATTTGTTCATTGTTACCTAGAATAATACTACAAAGATATAAGATATTTAGGTGCTATTATTTAAATTGATGACTCAACCGTTTTTTTTTTGTTGTTTTTGTTTTTGTTTTTTTCTATTAAGGAAGTGCCAGACCAGGGCCCTATTTGCACTGCAAACTTCTAACATCATCAGAACAGCATGTTCCCCTCTATTTTTCTCCATTGTCAGAAACAGTTTATGGGGTTTCCCTTACAAAAATTTTTATGTATACCTAACATAGAAGGCAATGGCACCCCACTCCAGTACTCTTGCCTGGAAAATCCCATGAACGGAGGAGACTGGTGGGCTGCAGTCCATGGGGTCGCTAGGAGTCGGACACGACTGACCGACTTCACTTTCACTTTTCAATTTCACGCATTGGAGAAGGAAATGGCAACCCACTCCAGTGTTCTTGCCTGGAGAATCCCAGGGACAGGGGAGCCTGGTGGGCTGCCGTCTCTGGGGTCGCACAGAGTCGGACACGACTGAAGCGACTTGGCAGCAGCAGCAGCAACATATAGTTTGGAGAAGGAAATGGCAACCCACTCCAGTATTCTTGCCTGGAGAATCCCAGGGATGGAGGAACCTGGTGGGCTATCTATGGGGTCACACAGAGTCGGACACGACTGAAGTGACTTAGCAGCAGCAGCAACATATAGTTTAATTCTCAATTCTCACAGAGAAAACCAAAAAAGACTGAAATATCTTCTATAATGGGAAAAGCCCAAAACTTCCTATTATAATTCAATGAAATGTTTCTTTCCCTAGCAACAGCCATCTAACTGCTACTGATGCTTTACCCTTCTAATCACATATGGTCCCACTTAATGCTTACAATAACTCTGTGGGTTATATGCTACAATTCTTATTTTACAGATGAGGGAACAGAATCTCAGAGAGCTTAAGAAACCTGACACAAGGTTAGTAAGTCCCATGAGGAGTGATTTCAATGTAGAGGCATCTTTTTCCAAAGTCTATGTTCTTGGCACTTTGCTTTATTGACTCTTCAACTGTGGAAGGTCTGATATCATTTTCAAAGTGTCTTGAAGTCTAAAACCACATTATTTTCTTGTATCCTTAGAGATAAATTATTATTTGAAGTGCATGTGCAAATATTTCTACTCTGTGCAATTTCCCATAAAGATAAATGCTTTCTTTTTATGTTTTTTTTATAATATGTGAAACTCCAAATATAGCTTTTTAGTGAAACATCCTCTGTACCATTGTGGAAGGCAGTCATCACTTCTGTTGATAAAGGGATGGCGTAAGAATAATCAGGATATCTATTTAAGATATAACTTGGATCCAGGAAGAAACTCATTTATAACGTTGACTAAGGAATAGAGCAAACCACTGGAAGGAAGCCACTTTCAAAAGAATGCAGACAAAACTAAAAACAAAAGGAGGAAGGGGAAAAAAAAACCACTGGAGTCAAGGCAGATTCTCTGTACTAAGAAAGAAATTAAAATATAGATGGAGAAAACATCCCACAAGTGTGAAAAATTCTTCTGTGTGAGTAATATCAGATAGCATATAATGCTCACAGAGTTAGAGTTGAATTGTTGTCAATTGATTCTAGAGGGGCTTATTTTCCTGACAAATCAATGTGCATACTGCATCTTCCTAAAGAAAAAAAATGCTCAATCTGAAAAAAGGATTACTCGGAGCCCTGCCAAGGAGATTACCAGTTTATTGGAGCACAGCCTATATTTTATTTCTGCATTTTATTGAGACCATTATTTTAGCAACACAAATATTTTTCAAAATCTATTCCCACCTCTTTCTCTCTTGGCTTTCTGAAAAGTATCAAAGCTCAACAGAAAAATGCTATCATTTTGAGCTGACTGGCTTGCATAAATTACTTCCAACAATCTCCAAGGATATTTCATAGCTAGAGATTTGTGTCATTCTCCTATTTTTAAAAATTATATCTAAAATATACCCCAAATGTTTGTCCAATTATAGTTTTCTTAATAAAGTAATCGTGCATCTAACTGGCCAATCACTTTATCGTGTATTTCATACTGCACTTGTTGACTAATAACTGTTTTAACTAAATTGCAATGTGTACATGTGTGTGTGCTTAGTCCCTCAGTAGTATCTGACTCTTTGTGATCCACTGAGCTGTAGCTTGCCAGGCTCCTCTGTCCATGGGATTTTTTCAGGCAAGAATATTACAGTAGGTGCCATTTCCTCCAGGGGATCTTCCTGACCCAGGGGTTGAATCTGAGTCTCCTGTGTCTACTGAATTGCAAAGATTCTCTACCTGCTGAGCAATTGAGGAAGCCCTAAATTGCAATATATAAATACACTATTCAAAAACTGGGAAATGTTAAATATTTTAAGGTCATAATTATACTTTATTCATTTTATTTCTAGGGGGAACATTCAAAGGGCATTGACTTTTTGCCCTTTTATTCATTTGCAATATATACAGGCACAAGTTTACATTTGTTACAGGGATTCAGTATCCCAATCTTATTTAACTCTCATTGCTCTGCATCCCAGATCAGGGAGATGTGAAAGCAAGTTTTGGCTTTAGCTAAAATCATTCATTTCCAGACCCTTAGAAAAAGTGCTTTTTCCAATATGCTGGAGAACCTTGGTGCCAACTATTGCTGCAAAACTCTGTTGTAAAAGACAAAAATTTTGGTAGCTCATTTTTTTTTTTTTTAACAAGTTTCTGTCATTGGCTATTTTTTTTTCTTTAAACTTTTTTATTATTTTTTTTAATTTAATTTTATTTTTTAACTTTACAATATTGTATTGGTTTTGCCATATATCAAAATGAATCCACCACAGGTATACATGTGTTCCCCATCCTGAACCCTCCTCCCTCCCCATACCATTCTTCTGGGTCGTCCCAGTGCACCAGCCCCAAGCATCCAGTATCGTGCATCGAACCTAGACTGGCAACTCGTTTCATATATGATATTATACATGTTTCAATGCCATTCTCCCAAATCATCCCACCCTCTACCTCTCCCACAGAGTCCAAAAGACTGTTCTATACATCAGTGTCTCTTTTGCTGTCTCGTATACACGGTTATTGTTACCATCTTTCTAAATTCCATATATATGCGTTAGTATACTGTTTTTCTTTCTGGCTTACTTCACTCTGTATAATAGGCTCCAGTTTCATCTACCTCATTAGAACTGATTCAAATGTATTCTTTTTAATGGCTGAATAATACTGTATTGTGTATATATACCACAGCTTTCTTATCCATTCATCTGCTGATGGACATCTAGGTTGCTTCCATGTCCTGGCTATTATAAACAGTGCTGCAATGAACATTGGGGTACACGTGTCTCTTTCAATTCTGGTTTCCTCAGTGCGTATGCCCAGCAGTGGGATTGCTGGATCATAAGGCAGTTCTATTTCCAGTTTTTTAAGTAATCTCCACACTGTTCTCCATAGTGGCTGTACTAGTTTGCATTCCCACCAACAGTGTAAGAGGGTTCCCTTTTCTCCACACCCTCTCCAGCATTTATTGCTTGTAGACTTTTGGATCGCAGCCATAGCTCTGTTTTAAAAGACAAAAATTTTGGTAGCTCTTGGCATAGTGAGAAAAGACATTCAAAATTACTGTGGACAAGGGGTGAAAATTCTTGAAGACTCAACCAAATACAACTACAATCAGAAATTTTACTACACCCACATAATGTATTTTTTTATATTTTGAGCAGAATCAGGCAGACACAAACAAAAAATGTATTCCTTAGAAACCCATTTTCAAGGCATATCTTTGTGCAGTAAAAATAGGCACCTTCCAAAAGACAAGGAGTGAATAAAATTAGTTGAACTACAAATGTGAAGCACATAACATAGACAGGATGATTTGTTATGATCTTCAGATACTATGAGTCTTAGATTCATAAATAATTTCATGTATAACTGTTCATCTACTCTCTTGATATTGGTCATGCCACTACCAACAATGACTTTAACTAGATATTGAGTAATCGTACATTCACTTTCATAGGCAAAACATTCTCTGACATAAATAAATGCAAAAATAAACAAAGAGGATCTAATCAAACTTACAAGCTCTTGCACAGCAAAGGAAACCATAAACAAAAAGACAACCATGGTGTAGGAGAAAATATTTGCAAATGATATGACTCACAAGGGCTTAATTTCCAAAATATACAAAGAGCTCAACAACAAAAAACCAAACAACCCAGTGGAAAAATGGGCAGAAGACCTAAATAGACACTTCTCCACAGAAGACATACAGATGACCAATAGGCACAAGAAAAGATGCTCAACACTGCTAATTGTTAGAAGAATGCAAATGAAAACTACAATTAGGTACCACCTCACACCAGTCAGAAGGGCCATCATTTAGAAGTTTACAAATAACAAATGCCTGGAGACGGTATGGAGGAAAGGGAACCATCCTAAATTGTTAGTGGGAATGTACATTGGTGTAGCCACTATAAAAAACAGTATGGGGATTCCTCAGAAAACTAAAAAGAAACTTGCCATATGATCCAATAATCCTACTCCTGGGCATGTGACTGGACAAAACTATAATTTAGAAAGACACATGCACCCCAGTTTTCATAGCAGCAATATTCGCAGTAGCCAAGACATGCAAACAACTTAAACATCCATTGCCAGATAAATGGCTAAAGAAGATGTAGTACATATATGCAATGGAATACTACTCAGTCACAAAAAAGAACAAAATAATACCATCTGCAGTAATTTGGTGGCTCTAGAGATTATCATATTAAGTGAAGTAAGTCAGAAAGAGAAACCATATCACTTGTATGTGGAATCTAAAATATGACACACGTGAACTTTGCTAAGAAACGGAAGATTCACAGACATACAGAACAGAGACATGATTGCCAAAGGGGGAGAAAGGACAGGGGAGTGATGAAGTAGGAGTCTGGGTTACCAGATGCAAACTATTTTATATAGAATCGATAAATAACATTATCTTACTGTACAGTACAGGAAACTATATTCAACATCCTATGATAAACCATAATGGAAAAGAATACTTTTTAAATGTATATTTATATAATCGGGCTTCCCAGCTGTCACAGTAGTGAAGAATATGCCTGCCAATGCAACAGACATGGGTTTGATCCCTGGGTTGGAAAGATCCCCAGGAGGGAGAAAATGGCAACCCACTCCAGTATTCTTGCCTGGAAAATCTCATGCACAGGGGAGCCTGGTGGGCTACAGTCAATGGGGCTATAAAAGAGACATGACTGAGCACACACACACACACACACACACTATTTTTACACATCACTGAATCACTTTGCTGTAGAGCAGAAATTAAAACAACATTGTTTAATTGGGTCCCATTTGTTTATTTTTGCTTTTATTTCCAATATTCTGGGAGGTGGGTCATAGAGGATCCTGCTGTGATGTATGTCGGAGAGTGTTTTGCCTATGTTCTCCTCTAGGAGTTTTATAGTTTCTGGTCTTACGTTTAGATCTTTAATCCATTTTGAGTTTATTTTTGTGTAAGGTGTTAGAAAGTGTTCTAGTTTCATTCTTTTACAAGTGGTTGACCAGTTTTCCCAGCACCACTTGTTAAAGAGATTGTCTTTAATCCATTGTATATTCTTGCCTCCTTTGTCAAAGATAAGGTGTCCATATGTGCGTGGATTTATCTTTGGGCTTTCTATTTTGTTCCATTGATCAATATTTCTGTCTTTGTGCCAGTACCATACTGTCTTGATAACTGTGGCTTTGTAATAGAGTCTGAAGTCAGGTAGGTTGATTCCTCCAGTTCCATTCTTCTTTCTCAAGATAGCTTTGGCTATTTGAGGTTTTTTGTATTTCCATACAAATTGTGAAATTATTTGTTCTAGCTCTGTGAAGAATACCGTTGGTAGCTTGATAGGGATTGCATTGAATCTATAAATTGCTTTGGGTAGTATACTCATTTTCACTATATTGATTCTTCCAATCCATGAACATGGTATATTTCTCCATCCATTAGTGTCCTCTTTGCTTTCTTTCACCAGTGTTTTATAGTTTTCTATATATAGGTCTTTAGTTTCTTTAGGTAGATAAATTCCTAAGTATTTTATTCTTTCCGTTGCAATGGTGAATGGAATTGTTTCCTTAATTTCTCTTTCTGTTTTCTCATTATTAGTGTATAGGAATGCAAGGGATTTCTGTGTGTTGATTTTATATCCTGCAACTTTACTATAATCATTGATTAGTTCTAGTAATTTTCTGGTGGAGTCTTTAGGGTTTTCTATGTAAAGGATCATGTCATCTGCAAACAGTCAGAGTTTTTCTTCTTCTTTTCCAATTTGGATTCCTTTTATTTCTTTTTCTGCTAATTAAACTTAAAAGCTTCTGCACAACAAAGGAAACTATTAGCAAGGTGAAAAGGCAGCCTTCAGAATGGGAGAAAATAATAGCAAATGAAGCAACGGACAAACAACTAACCTCAAAAATATACAAGCAACTCCTACAGCTCAACTCCAGATAAATAAATGACCCAATCAAAAAATGGGCCAAAGAACTAAATAGACATTTCTCCAAAGAAGACATACAGATGGCTAACAAACACATGAAAAGATGCTCAACATCACTCATTATCAGAGAAATGCAAATCAAAACCACTATGAGGTACCATTTCACACCAGTCAGAATGGCTGCGATCCAAAAGTCTATAAGCAATAAATGCTGGAGAGGGTGTGGAGGAAAGGGAACTCTCTTACACCGTTGGTGGGAATGCAAACTAGTACAGCCACTATGGAGAACAGTGTGGAGATTCCTTAAAAAACTGGAAATAGAACTGCCTTATGATCCAGCAATCCCACTGCTGGGCATACACACTGAGGAAACCAGAAGGGAAAGAGACACATGTACCCCAATGTTCATTGCAGCACTGTTTATAATAGCCAGGACATGGAAGCAACCTAGATGCCCATCAGCAGATGAATGGATAAGAAAGCTATGGTAAATATACACAATACAGTATTACTCAGCCATTAAAAAGAATACACTTGAATCAGTTCTAATGAGATGGATAAAACTGGAACCTATTATACAGAGTGAAGTAAGCCAGAAAGAAAAACACCAATACAGTATACTAACACATATATATGGAATTTAGAAAGATGGTAACAATAACCCTGTGTACGAGACAGCAAAAGAGACACCGATGTATAGATCAGTCTTATGGACTCTGTGGGAGAGGGAGAGGGTGGGGAGATTTGGGAGAATAGCATTGAAACATGTATAATATCATGTATGAAACGAGTCGCCAGTCCAGGTTCGATGCACGGTACTGGATGCTTGGGGCTGGTGCACTGGGATGACCCAGAGGGAGGGTAGGGGATGGAGGAGGGAGGAGGGTTCAGGATGGGGAGCGCAGGTATACCTGTGGCAGATTCATTTCGATATTTGGCAAAACTAATACAATATTGTAAAGTTTAAAAATAAAATAAAATTTTAAAAAAATGTATTAAAAATAAAAAAATAAAACAACATTGTAACTCAACTATACTTCAACAAAAAAAATAAACTTACACTCATTGTA
Organism: Bos indicus; assembly: GCF_029378745.1. Classification (NCBI taxonomy): domain Eukaryota; kingdom Metazoa; phylum Chordata; class Mammalia; order Artiodactyla; family Bovidae; genus Bos; species Bos indicus. Next base: position 19,523,616 of record NC_091776.1, on the reverse strand, counting down.
ATTTAAAGACCATCTCGTTAAGATGATCCTAGTTGCTAGCTTTTTGGAGAGTTTGCTACATTCATTGAAGTGCTGGGCATTTATTTCTCCTTTTAATCTTTATAACAAGGGCATGAGAACTTACCTCAAGGGGTTATCTTGAGGTCTAATGAGTTCACATATGCAAAGTGTTCCTAGTTTATAATAAGAATTCCAATAATGCTAATCATTTGGTAAGTAAAATTATTATCTACATTTTACAATTAGAGATAACCCTTAAATTAGAATCCATGCTCTTGTCCACAATTCTGTGTTCAGTATGAACTATTTATACATGAAATTTGAACTCATGTGTAGGAGAAAGGAGACAGATTCTCTTACCATACAATTATACTTCCCTTGAGCTCATTTCTCACTAACCTCTATTTCATGGCCTCTCTGACAGTATGTTCTCTTGCTGCAGAGTGAATTTTGAGGCCCTAAATAGGCAATTTCTTACTTCCAGGAAAGCATATTGCATCTTATGTCTAATTGTTTGTTTCAAGGTCTCTATTTTCTGAAGCATTCTAGGGTTTGCTCCATCTCTTTTCAATCTCTAACCCACCTCATAATCCCTGACCTCTCAATATTTTTCATTTTTTCTTTACATTGAAGGGTATGCTTAGAAACATATCTGTCAAGCTTGCTGTTGGATTCTTAGAAAGTAGCAACTTTGTCAGAAGTCTGGGTTGTTTTCTACAAAAACCCAATTTACTAAAATTGTAAGCTTCTTAGGAAGCCTGGGTCAAGAAGCTGCATCTTTGGCTGACTTGCTCCAAAAAACAATACTCATCAGAATTATTTTTAAAATATCAGTTAACAGTATTCAAATTCCTACTATACCAAATATTGTACAATTGTGAAGCACAGTTCCAAGATTTAGTCTGCTTATTTTCCCTCCATTTAACAGGTCTGAAATACAAAAGCAAATTCACAACTTCCATCCATTAATAAATTGTCTGCTTTATCTAATGAGTGAAGTAGAGTGTACAATTACACAAGGACTACACAACGCTCAAATAATAAATCACCTTGGTATTTAGAAAATATTGTGCCATGAATCAAATCTTTATTATAATCATAAGATATTTTATGGTATATCAGAGTGACTATGAAATATTACACAAATTTTCAACATGAAGTTTGTAAAATTTTCCTGATACTAAATTCACATTTTATACACATTACTATGATGGCCCTGCTCCCTAGAAGGATCCCCACACTGCAGGGTGAGTGTGATAGATCAATAATAGCCCTTGTAGTCCATTCTACACAGAATACTAACGGGACACCAGGCAAATGATTTGCCTTGTCTCCATCTCAATTTTTTTCATGTACAAAATGGATAGATTAACACAATTCTGAATTGTTTATAAATTCTATCAAAAAAAATCTCTCAAAAGGCCATATAATTTTCAAAAAATTGATAACATATTATTCATAAGAATGATTTAGTCATCATATTGTATATTTAATATCTATGGTGTTCCTACTTAATAATTGAAATTTCATGCTACCACACCACATTTCTGATAAAATTAAATCATTTTCTATGCTACATGAAGCAGTTTTGTAATTTTTCCTACTTAGAATGTCTCTATGATAAATATTTCATTGATCTTTATAGAAAAAATAATATCTATATGAAGAAAGCTTTGATAATATACAAATGTTGCACATAACTTTTCAACTGGGTACTTTTTAAAAAAAATTCTTTAAAGTTATTACAAAAATTAAAAATATTTCAGAGGGGCAGAAGTGTTTCATTTTATTGTTAGGATGCAAATTTTCCTACCAAATTATCTCTCTCCCCTTTGCCTGTGGGCTTCTATTTTCTACTCTCAAGTTAGAAATGCTGTGTGAACCAGAAAACACATCAGAAAGTAAACGCAAATGTACCACTGTAAATCACACCCATTTTCCAAGCACGGATATTGGTGTCGCTTTTATGAAGTTTTTATGTTTCTTTAGAATGATCTCTGCCCACAACAACTTTGCTTATCAATGGCTTTAGAAAATATATTCAGACAGGAGGCACAATCAGCACTGAAGACCAGGATACTGGGAGGGGGGAATACAAATTCATTGTGGATAATACTAGAGATTTATTCAACTATATGCCCCTGGGTTATGATGTCTGATGGCTGTGTAAGAATGCAGTCATGGTATCTCCCTCTGCAGTAGCTGTCAGAAACAAGAGATTTGAATCACATTTTTTTTTTCAAGTAGGTTTTTGTAATGAGAGGGAACATATCAGGGAGAGTGGAAATCAAATTATTTTTTGCTTTTCCCTTCTAAATCACTTTAAAACAGACTCAGAGGTTGTTTTGCTAAGGAATTTGCTAGCAACACACAAATAACTCCGTTTTCAAAGTAAAATGAACAAGGATGGTATCACTATAAACACATCAGCTATCTTTCTGGACTTGTTCTGGTTATCTCATCACTAAGTTTTTGCTTGATGTAAGACTGATGATTCCTTTTTAGGATACTTATATTGGGAAAAAAACATGATTTGAAATAGAAAGCCAGAAAAAAAGATCCAAGCTATGGAGTATCAAAAGAAAACCTCCATTTGGCCCTACTGTTTTTCTCTCTAAGGTATTGATCTTTATTGTTTACCTAGACTGTCAGGGTTAGGAATAAGCAACACAATTATCTAACCCATCTCCCCATTCTCAAATAAAGGACCTTTCGATTAATTAATGAAATGCAAAATTATTTCTGCACCATAATAATTCAATATTTCCTGTTACAGATGTTCCTTGCTTCTGTCCCTAATATTGCTGTTTGTTCCAGAGAACATTCTTCTCAACAAAGTAAAACTCAAAAGTGCACAGCAACTGGAAACTTTACTTTTGAATATATTTGTCAATATTACTGTCCAACTTTAAAGTCTTAGACTTAGGATTCAGTCCAAATTTTTTATGGTTACCCAGTGACCTCAGGATAGGCCACACTTCATCAAACTGGTGGTATTACGTGCCGTTCAGTGTTAGGCCTGCTAAATCAATTAGAAGAAACTTAAACTGAAATACAGGCTGTGTCTTGCTAGAATGAAAATTCAGATGTTAGGTCTGTTTTACAGTTTGATATGTACCCTTGATCTTCAGTTGTCAGAGTAATTTTGGTTGTTGTTTTTTTATGGTTTAAAAAGTATTTACAGGTGTTAGACCACAGCTCTTTTAAGCATAATTATTTTTTCACAATTCAGATAATCTAATAAGTACTTTGTTTATAGACTACATCTTAGTGTTACTACTGGGATATAACGTCATAAAACAGTAAGACAAAAGTGCGACCTCTTATGGTCTAACAATTAAAAATATGCAAGTGGGTATTTATTGGTTATTTACAGATCCACTCACACTTGAATGTATATTAACTGTAAGTCACACAATCAAACATTAAGACATCATGCGTAATTTAAATTTTTTATTCAAAATCTGTAAACTAAACACAAAGTTTGACAATTTGCAGACTTGCAAAGCACAGACAAGCATTTACAGTAATCAGAAATGATGTGGGTTTTTTTTCTCTTTTCTCTGATAGCAACTCTGTGGAATCCCTTCAGAACATCAAAGTAATGTCTGGTGGCAAATGGAGTCAGGAAGTATATCTGTGATCATTTTCTCAACTGAATGGGAATAAAGGTTTTAATAGAAATTTGTGGGAAAGATGGTAACAATAACCCGGTGTACGAGACAACAGAAGAGACACTGATGTATAGAACAGTTTTATGGACTCTGTGGGAGAGGGAGAGGGTGGGAAGATTTGGGAGAATGACATTGAAACATGTAAAATATCATGTAAGAAACGAGTTGCCAGTCCAGGTTCGATGCACGATACTGGATGCTTGGGGCTAGTGCACTGTGCACCAGAGGGATGGTATGGGGAGGGAGGAGGGAGGAGGGTTCAGGATGGGGAACACATGTATACCTGTGGCGGATTCATTTTGATATTTGGCAAAACTAATACAATTATGTAAAGTTTAAAAATAAAATTAAAAAAAAAAAGAAATTTGTGGGAAAATCTCATTGTTGATGTAACAGACAGGCAGGAAAGACGAAGGAGAAGAAAGGTAAAACAGAAACGAATGCTCTGTTGAAGTAAATCTTTATCCTGTATCACATTCCACTGGATTTACTCAAGGCTACCCAGGGTTATAGGCTTCCCTGGTGGCTCAGTGGTAAAGAATCCGCCCGTAATGCAGGAGATGCAGATGTGGGTGTGATCCTGGGTCGGGAAGATCCCCTGGAGGAGGAAATCGCAGCCCACTCCAGTATTCTTGCCTGGGCAATCCCATGGACAGAGGAGCCTGGTGGACTACAGTCCATAGGGTCACAAAGAATCAACATCTTTTCCCAATAAGAACTGTCTCTAAGCATACTATTTGCTAAAATCTGCATTGCTCCAAAGTAAACTATTTTTAGAAAACTAGATTCAATTTAATGGGAACATTTAAAACCAGGAAGTTTCTAACAGAATTTTCAAAAACTACCTAAGGTTTTGTGAATTTTTAAAATAAAAATTCCTATTATGTACAGATTATTGGGCAATATTTGTATTTTAAAAGAAATATAATTGTAAAACATAAACATAATTATGCTCGGCTACAGCATTTCACATTTTCCAAAATGTTTTAACATACTTCACCTTAGTTGCCACAACGCTATATTATAGGTTAATTAGTTGTTATTGTACACCCCGAGTATTTGCTGTGCAAATTGCTCTCCCCGCTTTCAATCAGCAGCATCTTTTGTTCTCTTCTATGACAACAAAAGAAAGAAACTGAGCTCAACCTGATAGGGAAGTCATGAAGATTTCATTTTCCATGCATCAGTTCCCTAAATCCTAATTGAAGTATTTGTTATCTAACTTTGGTCCCTACTTAAATACCTGAAGATTGGTATGTTCCCTTGTAGGGGAAGACTATTCACTGTTGGTAGGGACATAATAGATACTGTTTTTGTTAAAATGCTTAAAAACTGAAACTATGTACATATTATATGTGTCACAAACATCTGTATTTCCATAGACACAAACATATGACTGCTATCTAAGTTACAAATTCAAGAGTGTGATAGGGAAGAACAAATCTGACTTCTTGTTAGATTTATTCCTTCTGATTTCATCTTTGTGCTCTGTGGCCTGTGCTTAGTCATGCTGGCTGTGCACCTTTTGCAAAAGAATGTTGTCTATAGCCTAAGCTATACAGGACAGCCTATTCTCAAGGCTCTGACCTTCAAGCGCCCATTCATATAGAGATAAAAAGTTGCGAAACAGAGAATAACATTTGTTTAGTTGGAGGTTTGTGGGAACATTGTGACCTGCATAGGTGGACAACTTTAAGAGCAATGGGATTGTGACACCAAGAAGTTTGCAACAGATAACAACGCCCCCTCCCTCACCTTGCCTTTAAAAGTCCTTTGCTGAAACTTTTTGGGAAGTCTGGGATTTAGGAGGCATGATCCCCTCCCTCATCTCCTTGCATGACCCTGCAATAAACCTTTCTCTGTTCCACATATTTTGGTTTGTTTGGCCTCACTGTGTATCAGGCACATGAACTTGCATTCAGTAACAAAAATGCAAAACAGGCAGCAGCAGAATTCAATGTGATGAGGAATATTTTATTCCCAGACTTGGAAAGATGACTTTTCGACTTTGGTATTCCACCCGTAACGTGGCAGAGAGAAGAAAAAAAGAATTTTAAACTGAGATTCCTCAGATGCTGACCATATTTAAAACTACAAACATTATCAGTTCTTTTAAGTACCTGGACAATAAATTGTCAATAGGGCAGAAGTGATTTAAAGATTTAATTCTTTACGTGGATGACTAAAAGTGAAATGAATATAAAGATTTTTAGTATATACATAATACTGACCAGTATTATTCTAAGGGTATTATTGATGTCTTATCAAGTGAGCAAAGAGACTGTCCCAGGTATCCTGGTCCTAACAATTTTGTGGTTTCCCAGAGTTAACCATGTTTCTGGATTTCCCAGCCAACAGAAAGCAGAGATCAAAATTTGTAATTTATAGGTATAATATAACCCCAACTGTCAAATTTTACCTGTTGGTTTGCCTGAAAGCTGAAATTTCTCCCAGAGGGAAAAAATGAAATTTACAACTGTGTCTAAGTATCTACTAATGCTTCTTGGGACTGAGAGAGGGCAACCAAAAGGACCCATATTTACAGATGCTCATACCCTGAGAGAGCATATTTTACAAAGGCTGAAGGAGATGGTGAAGGATGCTGGATAGCCTCCTCTGACCATCAGAGGAGAACCTATCCACAGTCAATGACACAGGAAGCAAAGATGTGTTTACCACAAAGCAAATGAAGTTTTAAGGAATATCAATGTGCTTAAGAGTTTAAGGAAGTCTTCAAACAGTCATGAAGTTTCGTAAATTTAGCAAACATACAGTGTTTTATGTTGGACAACCAACTAATGACTATCAACTCCATCCCAACCTCTGCTCCAGTTGGAATGGTTGCAGGCATGTTTGGGATCCAGTAAAGCAGAAGTTGAGTCAATGATACATTTATATTGAGTTTAGTTAGTGTTAGTCGCTCAGGTGTGTCCGACTCTTTGTGACCTCATGGACTATAGCCCACTAGGCTCTCTGTCCATGGAATTTCCCAGGCAAGACTACTGGAGTGGGTAGCTATTCCCTTCTCCAGGGGATCTTTCTGACCCAGGGATCAATCATGGGTCTCCTGCATTACAGGCATATTTTTTACCATATAGTTCATCCTAAAGGAGACCAGTCCTGGGTGTTCATGGAAGGACTGATGCTGAGGCTGAAACTCCCAATACTTTGGCCACCTCATGCGAAGAGCTGACTCATTGGAAAAGACCCTGATGCTGGGAGAGGGATTGGGGGAAGGAGGAGAAGGGGACGACAGAGGATGAGATGGCTGGATGGCATCACCAACTTGATGCACATGAGACTGAGTGAACTCCGGGAGTTGGTGATGGACAGGGAGGCCTGGCATGCTACAGTTCATGGGCTTGCAAAGAGTCGAACACGACTGAGCTGAACTGAAACCACCAGGGAAGCCCCATATTGAGGTTAATGAGGTATATTCCTATGATTCTTAGTCACATATGTGTGTGGTTAGGTTACTGCCAGCTGGGTGAGGCTTCCAGGAACAGGTGACCACATCGATACTCTCAATTACATGATGCAACAGGCAGATCCAGAGATTAGCTCTCAGTGGGAGAAAATCCTATAGCACCTGGAGCCAGAGCATGTGGGGAGGGAAGTGAGATGTAAAGTGTACAGAGCCAGAAGCTAGCTTGTGGGAAAGTGTTCCAATCATTACAGAAGTTAAAACTGTAAACAGAGAATGTGATTGATATTGACGTCAAGTCAAAAGGATTGGCTCCTGTCAAATATACACTTTATAAATAAATATATACAATTATAAATACACTATAGCAATTCTCTTAAATATCACAGTCCCCAAAATTGACATTATGGAATCAATAGTAAGTGGTGAAAACATCAATAAAAACAAATTTTAATCAGATATCCCAGAGGAAGGATGAAATGATCTTCCTACACTTTACAGAAAATGTTATAAAATTCTTCTTATATGTAAAGGTGTTCAGAGAATATTCTGCCAAAATATGGAAGAAGAAAGTATTTTAGTGGTGTGGGGATTTTTTTTTTTTTTTAGCTTCGTTCATAACTAAATTTGTACTCATACTGTGTGTGCTTAGTCACTCAGGCGTGTCCAACTTTTGTGACCCTATGGACTATAACCCGCCAGGCTCCTCTGTCCATGGACTTCATCAGGCGAGAATATTTGAGTGGGGAGCCATTCTCTTCTCTAGGGGATCTTCCTAACTCAGGGATCAAACCCAGGTCTCCCACATTGCAGGCAGATTCTTTACTGTCTGATCCACCCGGGAAGCCCTGTACTCATACTGTTTTATCCTTTCCTTAAAGAGTTTCTACAGAATTATATAAGCTAAAGGCTCAATGAAATCCATGCCTTCCTTCTCCTATGAGGTGCATTAATAATTTTCCCTCATTTATATCTGAATCAGGATGTTAAACAGGGCCTGCCAGTGGTTGGAGATTGCTATATAATCCCAAAGCTGAGGATTATTGGTGTTAAATATCACACACACTCTAGAGACAACCAACCGACACATCACCACAGAATCTACTGAGTGTTATGGCTGCTATCCCAAACATCACACAGCCTACCCCAGCCTTCCATAAAAGCAGACCACCACATTCAAAAAGAATGAATAAGAATCAAGAGTCATTAGTCTAGGGAGAGACTGTTATGGCAGGTCCACCTTACAAGCTTTCTCTACGTGCCCCTACTCTGAGAGGCAGCCTGTCTGGACAGCATCAACGGGTTCTCACGCTCTCTGGCTGTCCTTGGGCGCCATTCTTGGGGAGAATTGGCACAATATGGTAGAGAGAAAGGAAAGCTGTTACCAAGAGCTGCAAGAGTCCAAGGGTACTAAATTTATTTATAAAGTCCAAGGGTACATGAATTCTTCATGAGATTCCTATATCCTTCCTACACCTTTTAAGAGAGTCCCTTTGTTAATGAACAAATTTTACTGTTTTACTTTGATCACATTATCACAAGTTAGATTTTCACTTTCTCATCCATAGGCTTTCCCAGGCGAGTTTTTTTCCACCCCCCTCAATTTTTGTGGTGAAATGTTCAACACTTTGTTAACCACTTGCAAGTGTACAGTTTAGCAGTATTGAGTATATACACACTGTTGTACAACCATCACCACTGTCCATTCCCAGAATTCTTCATTCTGCAAAATTAAAACTCTGTACCCATTAAACAATAACTCCCATTCTTCCCTCCTCCCAGTCCCTGGCAAACACTAATCCACTTTCTGCCTTTAAAAAGACAACCCACAGAATGGGAGAAAATATTTATAAATTATGTATCTGATTAAGGGTTAATATTCATAATATATGGAGAACTAGTGAAACTCACCAATAGAAACACAATCTGATTTTTTAATGCCAAAAGGCTTGAATAGACATTTCTACAAAGAAGATATACAAATGGGCTTCTCTTGTGGCTCAGACGGTAAAGCGTCTGCCTACAATGGGGGAGACCCAGGTTCGATCCCTGGGTCGGGAAGATCCCCTGGAGAAGGAAATGGCAACCCATTCCAGTATTCTTGCCTGGAAAATCCCATGGATGGAGGAGCCTGGTAGGCTATAGTTCATGGGGTCGCAAAGAGTTGGACACAACTGAGCGACTTCACTTCACAAAGATATACAAATGGCCAACAGGCACATTAGAATATGTTCAACATCACTTATCATCAACAAAATGCAAATCAAAACCACAAGGAGATATCACATCATAACCCACTAGGATTAAAAAAAAAACACAAAATAACAATACAGATGAAGCTTTGGAGAAATTCAAACTCTAATGGCAGCCCACTCCAGTACTCTTGCCTGGGGAGTCCCATGGATAGAGGAGCTTGGTAGGCTGCAGTCCATGGGGTCACGAAGAGTTGGACATGACTGAGCAACTTCACTTGCACTTTTCACTTTCATGCATTGGAGAAGGAAATGGCAACCCACTCCAGTGTTCTTGCCTGGAGAATCCCAGGGATGGAGGAGCCTGGTGGGCTGCCATCTATGGGGTCGCACAGAGTCAGACACGACTGAAGTGACTTAGCAGCAGCAGCAGCAGCAGTGCACTATTGGTAGGAATATGAAATGGTGCAGCCACTGTGGATAAAGAGTATGAGAAGAGAAAATGTTAGTTGCTCAGTCATGTCTGACTCTTTGTGACCCTATGGACTGTAGCTTGCTAGGCTCCTCTGTCCATGGAATTCTCCAGGCAAGAATACTGGAGTGGGTAGTCATTCCCTTCTCCAAGTGATCTTCCTGAACCAGTGAGTCTCCTTCATTATAAGCAGATTCTTTACCATCTGAGTCAACAGAGAAGTACGGTAGTTGTTAAAAAAAAAAAAAAATACAGTTACCATATGCTCTACTAGTTCTACTTCTAAATAGGTATGCAGAAGAATTGAAAACAGGGTCTCAAAGAGATATTTTGTATACTCATGTTCACATGTTTAGCACTGTTCATAAAGCTAAAATAGAGGAGCAACCTGAGTCCATCAACAGACAAATGGATAGACAAAATAAATGTAGTATACATACACTGGAATATCAGTCAGCCTTAACTAGGAAGTAAATAGTCTCTTTGTCCCTTAAATTTTTTTAAACACTCGTTATTTTGACTCATTTGGAATGTGCTATTTCTTATTTTCATTCAAACCAAACATATCTACATAAACTACGTGACGGGGGTTTCAAGAAAACCACTAAAAGAAGTTAGATGTCAACCAAAAGAGGAACCAGGCTCTCAAATAACTTTGGACTTCAGCTTATTCAAAGAACTTGCTGACCTTCCCTCTATGCGGTGGGGTTTCCTGTCAGAGACAGGAGCTGAGGGGACTCAGAAGAGGTCAAACAGGAAGACAGTCTCATAGGTCAGGGAACTGAGCATGAGGCGGTCACCTGCAGAGCCTCCTGAGTATGCACGTGCCCCATGAGATGGCCTCCATCTGAGCTCCTGCCACTCAAGGCAGCAAAGCAAAACTCAGAGAATCAGTCAAGAGGGAACAACTTAGTATCCTGTGCTCAGTTACACAAGACATTTTTCTCTTTCCTTTCCCCTTTTCCAAGCTCCAATGCCCTGGAGGATCCAAAGTCTATTAGAGCAGGGTTACCAGATAAAATACAGGATGCACAGTTAGATTTGAAATTCCAATCAACAGCAGTGACAAAAAACATCAGTGTAAGTATGTGCCATGGAATATTTGGAATATATTTATAATAAAATCAGTTCAGTTCAGTCACTCAGTTGTGTCTGCCTCTTTGTGACCCCATGGAATGCAGCACGCCAGGCCTCCCTGTCCATCACCAACTTGCGGAGTTTACTCAAACTCATGTCCATTGAATCAGTGATGTCATCCGGCCATCTCATCCTTTGTCATCCCCTTCTTCTCCTGCCTTCAATCTTTCCCAGCATGAGGGTCTTTTCCAGTGAGTCCATTCTTTGCATCAGGTGGCCAAAGTATTAGAGTTTCAGCTTCAACATCAGTTCTTCCAATGAACACTCAGGATCGATCTCCTTTAGGATAGACTGGTTGGATCTCTTTGCAGTCCAAGGGACTCTCAAGGGTCTTCTCCAACACCACAGTTCAAAAGCATCAATTCTTCTGTGCTCAGCTTTCTTTATAGTCCAACTCTCACATCTATACATGATCACTGGAAAAACCATAGCCTTGACTAGACGGATCTTTGTGGGAAAAGTAATATCTCTGCTTTTTAATATGCTGTCTCAGTAAATAGTCCATCTAAAATACGAATATAACTTGAAATCTTGCTTTGCTTTTTATTGTTGTAGTCATGTTTTTGTTTGTTTGTTTTCTAAATCTGACAACCTAATGTAAGAGGAAAGAGACAATGTCTCAAGATTAGAGCTATTACCATCCGACCCACAAATACAGTTTAGGGCTGATCAGTCAGGAGGAAGAGAAGAGAGGGTTTTAGATCAGAAATGAGATTGGAATTCTAAATTGTTCTAGATCAGACTAGACTTTTTTCCCATGATGAAGGAAGGGGAAAGTTCTAACCACTCAGTCATGCCCAACTCTTTGCAATCCCATGATCTGCAGTCCACAAGCCTCCTCTGTACATGGAATTCTCTAGACAAAAAAAACTGGAGTGGATTGCCATTTCCTTCTCCAAGGGATCTTCCCAACCCAGGGATCGAACCCAGGTCTCCTGCATTACAGCAGATTCTTTACTGTCTGAGCCACCATGGTGACAGGGATAAAAAAGTCAAACAAGCTCATGTGTATGTGCCCCGCCAATTTCAGGTTTGTTCTATAAGACAATTTAATGCTCAGAAATTGATAAAATGTCAGATACAATCCTGTGTGTGTGTGTGTGTGTGCGTGCTCAGTCATATCCATCTCTTGAGACCCCATGGACTGTAGCCTGCCAGACTTCTGTCCATGGAATTCTCCAGGCAAGAATACTGGAGTAGGTTGCCATTTTCTACTTCAGGGATCTTCCCAATCCAAGGATCAAACTCATGCCTCTTGTGTTTGCTGCACTGTCAGGCAGATTCTTTACCACTGAGCTATGTGGAAAGCTACAACCCTGGACTGTCATTAATTCTATTGTGGAGCATATCTGTCTATATACAGGTAACTACCATTCTTAGAATAGATGCAATGAGTTTTCAGAACAATGGTCATGGATGTCTTCAAGGACAGATGGAAGAATTTTTTCTAATATAAATTTATTTATTTTAATTGGAGGCTAATTACTTTACAACATTGTATTAGTTTTGTTTGATAAGGATTCTCAGAGATCAGTGCAGACTTGGGAATTACCAAAAAACTGAGTCGGGGATGAAAATGAGGACTTTCCAGCCTCTTCTGTAAAGCCCTTTGCAGACATAAAGTGCTTGGCTAGAGGTTCAAGCAGAAGAGCATGAGTGCAGCCTTGATAGAGCTTGCTGAGTTCTCTGCAGCCTCCAGAGACCTCTCATGAAAAAGGCACATCTAGAAAGCGACACTAAAACACCACCTCAGATTCTCTGTTTTTTTCAGAAGACTGAATCCTTTTTATGTTTTAAAACAAATTTAAATTTAGTTTTTATTTTATACTGAACCTCTTCTTAAAGAAAGAAAAAAAAAAATGTTGGTTAAGAATGGCCCACATCTTACAACCTGACATCCCTCCCTAAAGAACTTGGGCATGACATCAGAGAAGGAGGCTCATTTAATAGAATAAAAAAATGATTGTGCTCTTTGGCCTTTTATGGAAATCAGGAAAGCATAAAAATACAGAGAATCCTGGACCTGTCCTAGGGGAAGAGTCTTCAGAGACCTAGCTAAAATAGATTATTGAGATACATGTCCAGTGTTCTCTCAAAGCTTATGAAGCTAATTTGGGAAAAGGAGGACAGGGAGATCAAAGTCAGTGAAGACAGAAAGAGGAAAAGATGAGAAACTGTTGACAGTCATGAAGATCCTGGGCAGGCTTTAAACGGAACAGATAACTCCTTGTTCAGTGATAACTTCAAAGGACTGAGACTCGGGAAATCAGACAGACTAACCCTGTTTCCTTGATAGAGTGTTCAAGTATTAGATGCCAGTGTGGTAGATCTTCTCATGAACTAATGGAATACTTCTCCAAGGTGAAAAGTAATATAGAAGGCCTACCTTGCAGAGAGAGAGATAAATTAACCTGCATAAAACTGTTGGAGAATCCCTTTCTAAGGTAGCAGCATTTATGGTGAGGAGTCAGCCTTACAATACAGAGTAAGACTTCAAGGTGAAAAGCAGCTTTGCATGTTTGAGGTACTAAGTAGAAATCAATTTGGCTGAAGCACCATGAGAGAGCAAATGGCACCAAAGGGGTTAGGGAGGCATTGAAGAAATAAGTGAATAAACGTATGATTACTCTGAAGGCTGTTTGCACTCCACCGATCAGTCAGATCTGTGAAGAAAGGATGCTCTTGGTTCAAAATAAGTACTGGCTGTTTTTATACATGAAAGAAAAATAAAAGGAATCCCTAAAATCTACAGATAGAAAAGAATTTAAAGTCTTGGGACGGACAACATAAATGTGAGAAGTAGATACGGGTTTCATGGAAAACTTCTTGCTCCAAGAAAGCTGACAAGGCAGGGATTTCCCACCCCAGAGTCCGCGTTTTTGGAAAGTATCAGTGCAAAGAAAACTTCCCTTGTTTCTTTGCATGAAACTACAAGACGACCATCACTCAAAACAGGGGTCACAGACTGTGTGCTCAGGATTTTCTTTACTGGCAAAGAAAATCTCCTAGATGGCTGGTTTTTAAGGAGACAGTCATCATTCCAACTGGCAATTAGTAAGTGTCATATGGATTTCCCTGGTGGCTCAGTGGTAAAGAATCTGCCTGCAATGCAGCAAACGCAGGTTTGATCTCTGGGTTGGAAAGATAGCCTGGAGGAGGAAATGGCAATCCACTCCAGTATTTTTGCCTGGAAAATATTCTTGAGAATCCCATGGACAGAGGAGCCTGGTTGGGCGACAGTCCATAGCGTTGCAAAGAGTCAGACACGACTAAAGCGACTGAGCATACAAATGTCATATGGTCAATAGTAAGAACTATTAAGGTAACTATGACCATAAGTGTCCATTTCTTGAGACTAAGGAGAATTAAGTCAAGAAAATAGGCCTCTAAATCATAAAAATTTGAAACTAGACAATAAGTTGAAGTGCAAGTCATCAATCTTTCTATTTTGCAAACTAAGAAAGTGAAACAAAAATAAAGCAAGTGATTTAGGGACAGCTGTGACAGGTTCAATGACTGCTAATTTAGTGTATGTCCCCCCGTGTTCATCCTTTTACCTCCGTTTATTATAAACAAAACTTTAAATTCACTCAAGAAAGTAAGTGGTTTCCAAGAACAGCCTTTCCATTCATGAATTAAGTGAATGGAATGGAAGTTTTCATCTATTAAATTCTAGCAAGAGAGAACTCTGGTGGGGGAGGTAGTGCCTAACATTGCCTTCTCTCAGACTACATAGTAACTTGCAGAGGTACTGACTTGTAGTTCACACTTATGATGTTGCTGGAGGAGCCAAGCTATAGCTGGCCCAGAGAACTTCCTGCAGGAACAACCAGTTATTACAGAAGATAAGACTCTGAACTCAGAAACAAAGGTCTATAAGAATTCTTTGCCAGCAAAATGTAATGCAGAAAAAGTAAATACTCATTTGAATGACCTTTTTATTTCAAGGACAAGCATCTACTTCTTTTTAGTATAAATAGTAAAACGTGTGTAAAAGATATAGTAAAATTTATACTATAAACTGTTTAAAAAGGGGCAGCAATTGAGGAATAATTACTAATATTAATTCTAGAGTTTGGGATTGTGAAAATTTGGAGATGTCAACATTTCCAAGCACATTTAAAAATCTTATATCTCAAAGTAGATTTAATATCTTTTAAATAATCAGCTCTTGTATTTCAGTTGCTTTTTGCTCCACAATCAGAAAGGTATTTTTCTCCCTTGAAGGTAAAATGTTAAAAATATATACAAACTGCTGATTTACAGAATGTGATCCTAGTAAAACATTTATCACCTCTGAATCTCCTAATCCACTGCAATCTGTAGTTCTTTTTGCTATAAAATGATGTTTTAGGCAGAATATGAGCCCCCCCAAGAAATGGCTATGTCCTAATCTTCAGAGCCTATGAATGTTAGTTTACACTGCAAAGAGCAATTTACTGTACAGATGGATTAAGGTGTTAATCAGCTGACCTTTAAACAAGCATATTATCCTGGAATATCTACATTGGCCCATTTAATCACAAGATCCTTAAAAATGAAAAAGAGGGCAGAATATTCAGTGTCAGAATTACACAGTGTGAGAAAGACTTGAATGGCCATTGCAAGCTTTGAAGATAGATGGGGGCTAGGGCAATGGCACTCCTCTCCAGAACTCTTGCCTGGAGAGTCCCATGGACAGAGGAGCCTGGTAGGCTGCAGTCCATGGGGTCGCTAAGAGTTGGACACGATTGAGCGACTTCCCTTTCACTTTTCACTTTCATGCATTGGAGAAGGAAATGGCAACCCACTCCAGTGTTCTTGCTTGGAGAATCCCAGGGATGGGGGAACCCGGTGGGCTTCCATCTATGGGGTCACACAGAGTCGGACACGACTGTAGTGACTTAGCAGCAGTAGCAGCAAAGTCAAGTTGGAAAAGGCAAGAAAACATGTCCTCCTAGAACATTCAGAGAGAATGCAGCCCTACCCTCATCTTGATTTTAGCCCGATGAGACTCATTTGGACTTCTGACCTCCAGAAGTCCAAACAATTTGACTGAAAGTTGATAAATTTGTATTGTTTTAAGCTACCAAGTATGGTAATTTGTTATAGAAGTCACAGAAAACTAATATCCATGACAAAGGAATGAATATCAAATGACCCAGGTTTGTGAACAATATTAAATTAGTGGATTTAAGAAAAATAACTGAATTTGGAAATTAACAACTTCATGCCTCACTTTCCAAAAGAAATTCAATAAATTTAGCTTCTAAAAGAGCATGAAAGCGGTATTTATGCACAGAGTATACAACGTGTTTAATGTTATTTTACACCAGCCACATTCTCTATTCTTCAGAACAACTACTTCTTTTAAACTTCTGCACTATTATAAATTTTAAAATTAATCTGTACCATTTTAGTTTCTTAAGTACTCAAATCAATCACTTAGTATTTACTGAGCTTTCTCTGCCCAGCTGTTCTCATAGAATTTACAATCATATTAAGTGACTGGTTTTTATTTTTTAACATAAAAATAATGGTACAATAAAAGTAGGGAATATATAAATAAATCAGATGGAGTGATCTGAGGAGATTCTAATAAATATTCATGGTAATGTTAATAAAATGATGTTTTTAGTCAAGACTTTAAGGAAAAGGATTAAATTATTTGATATGTTTGCAAACTCTCAAAAACCAGAAATACAATAATACAGACACATGAAACAAATATTAGTGCTTACTTTTTAGAAAAATTGTTTGATTCATATTTATATTATATAATAATGTCAGTCATTATTAACAAACAGGTATGGCTCACAATTTGAATAGTGTTACTCTTATAAGGAAAAAACTACATTAGTCATTACATATTACAAAGTCTTTACTTGGGAATTTTTATCTTCACATACATTGCATTTATTATTGGTATGCTTTATTAGAATTTACCTTGAAACTACAAAATCAACAAGTGTTTATGTTAACACACAGAGTAAAATAAATATGATAAAGAAAAAAATGACAAATCTTGTCTTCTCCTATCATTTGGTCAGTTAAGATACCAATATTAAAAGCTTAACAGATATTTTTCCTAACTTTTCTCTACACTAATACAAAATAACAAAAATGTATTTCTAAGTATTAGAATGTGTTGTTTTTATAAAAGTCTGGCCTTTTCTTAAGCAAACTTGTGTTTTCTCACATGTATTTTCCTCTTTGATATTTCATGGATATCAGTATTATCTGTGACTGCATAATATTTCATACTTT
The DNA here is from genome assembly GCF_029378745.1 of Bos indicus. Classification (NCBI taxonomy): domain Eukaryota; kingdom Metazoa; phylum Chordata; class Mammalia; order Artiodactyla; family Bovidae; genus Bos; species Bos indicus. Next base: position 19,506,471 of record NC_091776.1, on the reverse strand, counting down.
AGATGGCAAATACACATCATTTCTTCAATATTTTCCATTAATGAATATTTTCAATTGTTTCCACAGAAAACAGTGCTGATTCACACATTGTTTTATCTGTATCCTTACATATTTATGGTTTATATCCTTAAGACAGATGCCCCAAACTGTACTGCTATGTTAAATGGAATCAACACTCTTAATGTTAGTAGATGTTATCAGATTGTTATCAAAAGTTGTGGAATGTAACTCACCGGAGTAATGAATGAAAATATCCAGTTTCCTATTCTCTAAATAACTGATGTTTCTATCTTTCAATTTTCAACAATCTTATTGGTGAAAACGGACTATTAACTGATCTTTTAATTTCTCTCAGATTAAGCATTTTTTCAAACATTTATGTTCTACTTGCCTTTCTGTTTGCATGGATGACTTACTTTGGTCTTTTGTTTAGTTTTTGCATCAAGTAGTTTTACCTTTCATCTCCTTCTTAACCAGGTAAGAGCATTTTATGTTTAGGATACTTATACTTTCTGCTTCCCAGGTGGCCCTAGCGATAAGAATCTGCCTGCCGCAGGAGATGCGAGAGACATGAGTTCAGTGCCTGGGTTGGGAAGATCCCTTGGAGTAAGCTATGGTTAGCTACTTCAGTATTCCTGCCTGGAAAATTCCATGGACAATAGAGCCTGGTGGGCTATAGTCCATGGGGTCACAAAAAGTCAGACATGACTCGGCAACTGGGGGCACACACATGCACACACACACACACACACACACACACACGTGTACACTTATTCTATCAAATGTGTTGCAAATATCTTCTCAGAAATGATTTTTTATATTTTGATGTTTTATAAGTGTGCTTTGCTATGTCTAAAATTTTAATTTTTATAAACTCAAATTTGTAATTTTCTACTTCTGTAGTACCATTAAAAATTTTTATTGCAAGTAAAGTATTGACTAAGCACATTGCAGTGATCCTTCTAGTTTCCCATTTATTTATTCAGTATTGAAAGTATCCTGAAACTGACTTGCTTGAAGTAAAATATTAAATTCTCTAACATTATATTTTACTGAAAACTATTTTCAAAACACAACAATTCTGCTTTAAAATTCCTAAGGAATTTCTAAAATTGCATGCTTTTTTGTACAATGTCAATTTAAAGAATAGATTTTTATTTGATTATTGAGATATATTTGAGAGTTGACATTTGTTGATGCAATAGAGGTGTCATTGGCTAAATTGCTCCCTAGAATATTAAGAACATTCTATTATTATCAATATGAAATGTTGTCCCTGAAAAAAAGAAACAATCAGATAGATAAATGCATCCATGTGTTTGCCTGTAATCAAATGAAGAAATTTAGAGATGGATTGCTAGTTTGGGAGACAGGTAAATTAGCAGGCAGGGATAAACCCATCTGCAACTTGATATATAAAAAAGATTTTAGTTTAGAGTAAAATTGTATCATACTTTGTATTATCTGAATCTTCCTCAATCTAGTTTCCCCTTTATGGTCGTATGAAGGCAATAATAACTAAAGTAAAATTTTTTCACGAAAATCCAAAATCAGTGTAAAAGATAAATCTTACAGAAGACCCTCATTACAAGCAAATTGATGGGAAATTTCTCAGAATGATCACATTAATTCTGGCACATAGTCTGTATAGAAACCACCAGTTGCCAACTTGTTGTTGTTGGTTAGTCACTAAGTCATGTCTGACTCTTTGTAACCTCATGGACTGTAGCATGCCAGGCTTGTCTATCCTCTACTATCTCCCCGAGTTTGCTCAAATTTATGCCCACTGAGTTGGTGATACTACCTAACCATCTCGTCCTCTGAGTAAATCAAGTGGCAAAGAAAGTTATTCAAAAATCTGAGTGGCATAATATGAAAGACAGAAAAATACCATAATTTCAAAAACAATGACACCATTCTATCCCATTCAATTGAAAATTATCAGCATAACCAGTTTTTCTCTATTTGATAACCACTGTTTGCTCCTTAATGCAAAATAATTATACAAAGGAATCAATAAGAAAACAATGGATTATAAATCTTCAGGGAATCTTCCCAACCCAGGGATTGAACCCAGTCTCTTACATTATAGATGGATTATTTACCAGCTGAGCCACAAGGGAAGTCCACAGATTATAAAATTATCACTTAATTGTCAAAATGATAATACCCAATACTTTGTGTGTACTATGGGGAAGGAATCATTTTAAGTGCTTTAAATGAATTAATTTATTCCTAATAACACCTTGAAGTAAGGCCATTTGTTATCCTCATTCTACAGACGAAAAAAGTGAGTTATAAATAGGTTAAATTATATGCTTAGGTCACAAAACTACTAAATTGCAGACATGGGATTTAAATCCAGAAAATACGGAGCTAGAGTCTATACTCTTCACCATTATGCTACAGTGTATTGTGGAAACATACAGATAGAAGAAAGAATGTTATTCTTTTCAAAAATATGGTCAATGCTTAACTTAATAGCTTGTAATATTAATCTACTAGAGCACTTATATTGAAATTAAAACTTCTTCAGTTTAGCTAAGTTTATAATAAAGGGATTCTACTTCATTTAAAGACACTATTGTTACAAAAATGTGTTTATATATTCTGTTTATATGTTACTGATTTTAGTAAAAGTAGATCAGGTAATATAGACCAACTCTTCTGCTAAAAACAAATAGAAAGTTTAGGGTAAACATTAATTTTTTTTTTTTTTACGCTCTCAACTATCTTAACCAAGCAGTCATGAATTTCAAAGCCAATATCTGGAGATGGGGAGAGAATGAAACCTACAGTGGCTAAGAAAGTTATTTGTAATTCTGAACACCATTATATGAGTGATTTGGAATTAGCACCATTCTGAAAAACCATTAGTCATCATTACACCATTGTATTCTATTCAGTTGAGCAGAAGGTAACAAGTGAATCTGGCATTTAGACCCTCTTTTCTGCCAGGGAAATCCCCTGATTTCTGACTTAGCATCCATCAGACCTAGAAACTGAGCAGAGCCTTTGTTATCCTTGTGAGGCAAAGGGGGAAAGTTTTAGCATCTAAGGTCCTGGTAAATCTCTTATTCTTTAAATTGGAAATCTAAAAGGTACAGTAATTAGAGCAAATAAGAAATACATCAGCCTTCATGGGGACTGGAGCTTATCTTTAAAGGAAATATTCAATAAATGTGGTAAAATAGTCTTGGAGAGAAATAATTCTTATCCATCTGAGAGAAGCCAAGACAAATAAAGATACTTGTATCTTAAACCTCAAATTATTTCTACAAATTTTCACACTAATAGTCAACACTTAATCACAAATAAATAAGCACAGGAAGAAAAGGGTTAATTTGATCAAAACAAGATAAACAATAAACAGTAGAAACAGACCTTGAGAGATCCAGATAAGCAAGAAACTTTAAAATAAATATACTGCTTAAGTTCAAAAAGGGCTTCTCTCGTGATTCTAATAGTAAAGAACCCACATGCCAACACAGGAGACATAAGAGACGTGGGTTCAATCCCTGGATCAGGAAGATCCCCTGGAGGTTAGGCTTGGCAACCCACTCCAGTATTCTTGCCTGGAGAATACCATAGACAGAGGAGCCTGGTGAGCTAGAGTCCATGGGGTCGTGCGGGTGGGCTGCCGTCCATAGGGTTGTACAGAGTTGGACGTGACTGAAGTGACCACAGTGCATATCCAGAAGCAAGTCAAGAAACTAAAATATACAAATGAGAATTCTGGCAGAAAACTAGACAGTATCAGAAAGACTAACCAAAGGTTACAGTGAACAGAATGTAAAGTCAGTGGATAGATTTAACAAAAAATTAGACACAACTGAATAAAGAATTAGCAAAGAAGAAAAGCAAAAAAGAAAGTAAGCAACATAAAGCATGGAAAGACAAATGCAATATATAGAAAAGAGCGTAGAAGATATAGGGGATATGGTAAAACGTAAAATGGTTTGATTGGAGAGGACAGAAGGAAGGGGACAAAAAGAATATTTGAAGAGATAATAACTGATAATTGTTACAGTCATATATTTCCAGTTCCATACCCTACAGTCTTCAAACGTTACAATCATACATTGAGATACTATAAAGAAATGAAAGTGAATGAGTTTCAGCTGCACCAAAACAGGTTGGATTAATTTTATGCACATAGAACTGAGACAAGGAAGCCAGACAGAAGACTGCACATATAGATACTTATGATCTATATATGTAATATAAAGTTCAAAAACAGACAAAATTTATTATAATGTCAGAAGTTAGAAGAGTAGTTTGGTACCTTTTGGACTAAAGAAGGGAATACTGATTAAAGGATCACCAGGGAGGCTTCTGAGTACTGACACTTTTCTATTTCTTGACCTTGGTGCTTTATCCAGGCACATTCACTTTGTAATAATCCCCGTATATTTTTGTTTACTTTGTAAATGCTTCATATACCTTAAATAGAAGCTTAAAAATAAAGCAAAAGTAATATTATAATGCATTTATTATAGAGAAAATATTAATTATAAAACAAAATTTCTTATTTTAACATGGCTCTTAAATTAAGAATTACATTTTAAGATTTATATTTTAAATATGAAACAATTTGTAGGACTAGAGACTGTTTTCATTTTCTGTCCTTTTCATAGTTTCTATAATTTGGGACTCCCATGATGAAAGAAAAGAGAAGGAAGTTTAATATACCTTACTTCAGAAAAAGAACTTTGTGATGATGCTTACATAATTCTTCCTCTATTTTCCATTTTCCTAATTCCCAAATGGTCAGATAGAATGCATCAGTACTGAAAATTATATGTGAATATCTATACTTTTTCAGAATCATTAATTTTTTCTATGCACTAAGATATGCAGAAGGAACTTTCTACCCACAATATTCATTCTGGTTTGGAAATTATCTGATTAAGCCAAGTAAGCAAATCTTGATTGCTTACTTGGCATGAAATCACTATTCTACAAAAATCTTTGTAATGGACCTTAAAGATCTGACCTTAATTCATATTTTAATGAGACTTGAAGTACATATAATCATAAGTAGCTGAAATAATTTAGTGATTTTAATAAGAAAACATCAGCATGCCAAACATAAAGCAAATGTGTAAAATTATCTTCTCACGATAAGGTGTGAATACTAAAACTGAGGAGTAATTTCATTGTTTAATAAACTTAGGAACATGAAACCTATTTACAATTAAAACTGTAAATAACTGTTGATAATCTGAAACATTAATTATTCTGAGATTTGCTGAGAGAGCTGAAAAGATAATTTTATAAGTGTAAGAAAAGCAATAACTTCAATAATAAATGTTGAAATGTCAAAAGAAATATTATAATAAATAATCTATGCATCCTGCATACTTTTAAAAACTGTACAGGTAGTTTTATCCTTTTGAAAGAGGGCAACTTGCAAAAGAATAACAAAAAGTTAATGTACATCACTGTAAAATTGTTTCATATAAATAAATCCATGAATAAGCAGGTATATAGATCCATTTGTATCTCTATTATTGTGTTTATCACATCATCCTAAAACTACATATTTATTTAGTCTTCCACTGCACTTCCAGCCATTAGGCGGAACAATACGTTTTCATATCCCCAAGATCTTATGGTGCTCAATAAACATTTGTTGAACTAAACTGAACCTTTCAAAAGTAGTCTTATTTCTACAATTCCAAAACCTTAACACTAGTTACCACTGTCTTATTCAAAATAAAGAGCAGAAAAATAAGGCTTGCGGCACAGACTCAAAATTCATTCTCTCCTTTTTATTAACAGAACTCCAATTTTCAGCTGTGCACCTGCTGCCCAATAGAAAGTCAACCTTTCCCTACCCAACTTGTAGCTTAGTATGAACATTTTAGCCTGGGAAAATAGACAGACATATTATGTATTAAAATATATATTAAATTAGGAGTTTGAGTTTATACACACTGCTGCTGCTGCTAAGTTGCTTCAGTTGTGTCCGACTCTGTGCGACCCCAAAGACGGCAGCCCACCAGGCTCCCCCATCCCTGGGATTCTCCAGGCAAGAACACTGGCGTGGGTTGCCATTTCCTTCTCCAATGCATGAAAGTGAAAAGGGAAAGTGAAGTTGATCAGTCGTGTCCGACTCTTAGCGACCCCATGGACCACAGCCCACCAGGCTCCTCCACCCATGAGATATTCCAGGCAAGAGTACTGGAGTGGGGTGCCATTGCCTTCTCCATTATACACACTACTATATATTAAATAGATAATCAAAAAGGATCTATTTAATAGCACAGGGAATTATATGCAGTATTTTGTAATAACTTATAATGAAAAATAATCTAAAATATATATAAATCACTCTGTCATACACCTGAAACTAATATTGTAAATCAACTATACTTCAATAAGTATATATGTATTAAATTAATATATATAACTTTATGGTAAGCATACAATCAAATTCAGAATACTCTAATGCTGCAAGATGGCAATGTGTCAACCACTTAACCATAGTATAAGAGTAAAAGAACAAACAATAACTATAGCTACAATAATTTGTCAATGAATACTCAGTATAAAAAGAGGCAAATTGAGAATCAAAAACATAGAAAATATTATATAGCAATTATAAACCAGAAAATTAATAAATAAAAAATTAAAACCAGAGTGACAACAAAAAGCCATACACAAAGGAATGGAGTAAAATGATAGATTTTGTAGAGTTCATCAAAATTAATTTGATATTACCATAAAATAGACTGTTATGTCTACAAGATGTTTTATGTGAACCTGATGGTAACCACAAGGGGAAAACCTACCAGAGATTCACAGAAGATAAAGGAAAGGAATTCAAAGCATAACACTATAGAAAATCATCAAAAGGAAGGCAGTAAGAGAAGAGGAGAAGAAGGCAATGGCACCCCACTCCAGTACTCTTGCCTGGAAAATCCCATGGATGGAGGAGCCTGGTGGGCTACAGTCCATGGGGTCACTAAGAGTAGGACACGACTGAGCGACTTCACTTTCACTTTTCACTTTCATGCACTGGAGAAAGAAATGGCAACCCACTCCAGTGTTCTTGCCTTGGAGAATCCCAGGGACGGGGGAGCCTGGTGGGCTGCCATCTATGGGGTCGCACAGAGTCGGACACAACTGAAGCAACTTAGCAGCAGCAGCAGCAAGAGAAGAAGAAAAGAGGGAACTTACAAAACGATTAGTAAAATGGTATTAGTAAGTTCTGACCTATCAATAATCACTCTAACTGTAAACTGATTAAATTCTTCAATCAAAAGTTGTAGAGTGGATGGAGAAAAAAAACAAGGCTCAAGTACATGCTATCTACAAGAGAATCACTTCAACTTTAGGACATACATAGGATCTATGGGAAGGGATGGAAAAATATATTTCATCTAAATAGAAACCAAAGGAGAGTGGAATAGTTATTCTGAGACAAAATAGACTTTAAGACAAACACCATAAAAATAAACAAAAGTTCAGCATATAATAATAAAGGGGTCAATTCATCAAGAGGATATAATGATCATAAATATCTATGCAACCAATATTAAAGTATCTAAATGCTAACAGATCTGAAGTGAGAAATACACAAAATACAATAATAGTAGGGGATTTTGGTACCCCATAGTCAATAAGGAAAAGTCATTAAGACAGTCAATAAAGAAATATTAAAATTGAAATACACTTTAGACCAAATGAATCTAAATAGAACATTCTATCCAACAGCTGCTGAATACACATTTTTCTGAAGTACACAAAGAAAATCTCTAGGGTAGATTATATAATAATTCACAAAACAAGATTAAGCAAATTTAAGATTAAAACTGAATCAAATATATTTTCTAACCACAGTGGTTTGAAACTAAAAATCAATAACTGAAGGGAAAGCTGAAAGTTCAAGATATGTGTAAATTAAGCAACACATTCTTGAACAACCAATGGGCCAAGGGAAAAATTAAAAATATCTTGAAACAAATAAAAATAGAAATAAAGCATACTAAAATCTATGGGATATAGAAAAAACAGTTCTAAGAGGGAAGTTTATAGTGATATATGCCTATATTTAAGAAAAAAGAAAGATCTAAGACGTACAACCTAAGGTTACAAGGAATTAGAAAAAGAAAAACAAACCAAAACCAAAGTTAGTAGAAGGAAGGAAATAACAAAGATCAGAGCAGAAATAAATGAAATAGAGACCAGAAAGATAATAGAAAAGATCAACGAAACTAAGCAATATGTTTTGAAATGATAAGTTTACAAACCTTTGGCTAGACTAACAAAGGAAAAAAGAGAAAAATCCAAATACATAGAATCAGAAATGAATGAGGAGACATTAAAATAATAGCACAGAAAAACAAAGGATTTTAAGAAACCATTATCAACAATTATATTCCAACAACTTGGATAATCTAGAAGAAATTAATACATTCCTAGAATATAGAACCAACCAAGACTGAAGCAAAGGAACAGACAATGTGAACAGACCAGTGACAAGTAGGGAGAGTGAAGCAGCAATTAAAATTTTCCTAACAATGGAAACATCAGAACCAATTCTTCTTAAGCTATTCCAAGAAGTTAAAAAGGAGGCAACATTTCCAAATTCGTTTCACAAAGCCAGCATTACCCTAACTTAAGTCAGATAAGGATGTTACAAGAAAGGAAACCTATGTCAATATTCGCAATAAATGTAGATGTAAAATCTCTGAATGAACATTAACAAACTCAATTATATGACACATAAAAAGGATTATACGCCATGATCAAGTGGAATTTATCCCTGGGACGTAGGAGTAGTTCAACACAGGTGAATCAATAAATGTAATGCATTACATAAATAGAACAAAAAATATATGATCATCTCAGTAAATGCAGAAAAACCTTTAGGCAAAATACAACATCATTTCATGATAAAAGCACTCAACAAATTGGAATATAGAAGGAACATGAGTCAACATAATAAGCAACAAAGGAAAAAGTAAGTATATGGGACTTCATCAAACTAAAAAAAATATTTTACTTTTGCATAGCAAAAAAAAATGAACAAAATGAAATGGCAAAAATGTTGCCATTTCTAAAAAATAGTAGAAAATATTTGCAAGTCATATATCAGATAAGGGGTTAATATCCAAAATATAAAAGAAATTCATGCAACTCGATAGTAAAAAGTCAAACAATCTCATTTAAAAATGGGCATAAGTACTGAATGACCATGGAAGTTTACAAACTTCCAGTTACAGGGTAAATAAATACTGGGGATCTAATACACAGCATGGTGATTACAGTTAACAGTACTGTATTGTACATTTGAAAGCTGTTAAGAATCTTACATGTTCTCACCACAAAAAAAGAAATTGTAATTATGTGAGGTGTTAGATATGTTCACTAATGCTACTCTGGTAATCATTTGACAACATCTGCGTGTATCATATCAACACATTATACACCTTAAACTTGCATAATGTTCTATGTCAATTAAATCTCAGAAAAGCTGGGGGAAAATAACCTATGAAATAGGTAGCAATGCCATTCCTGTATTAAAGGTGAGAAGACCAAGTCACAGAGAGATTATTTTGCCGAAGGTCACTGACTTAGTAACTGGGTTTTGAACCCAGAATTCTGGCTCCCAAGTCTGTGCTCCTAACAACTATCACTGTTTCCAAAGTACTTAGGTAAAGGAGAGTTAGAAACAAAAATATTTCTGTAAAAACTCTTCAAGCTGTACACTTATTTGTGCATATTTCTGAATGTATGTTACATCTTAACTTAAAAATTTTAGTTTAAAAATACACTTTAAGTAGAACTAAGGGAATTCTTATCACACTAGGTACAAGAAGTTTATAAAACCAGGGCTGCTAACTTTCAGAAGGTTCTAGGCAATTAAAACCTGACATTTGTTAGGTAATAACAAATAATGGAAGAAGAGGAAGTCTGCAGATTTGAAAGGAGTTATTTTAGTTAAAATATCATTTTTTTAAACCAAAAGAACTTTAAAATCAAAAGACCATATATATTTAAAGACAGCAGAGAATAAAGGAACTCATCAATAAAGGAAGACAAAATTAAAAGCAAGGGCATGTATGATTTGACAACAGATAAATTCATCACACAAAGATGTCGAGAGCTGGGGTTGCCAAATAATACGACCCACAGGGTAAATTCATCCCACTTCCTATTTTTGTTAAGCACAGATTTAGTGGAAAAGAGCACTGTGGCTTAATTTACTTATAAAGTTGTTGGGACAGAGATACAATAGACTATAGACACTGAAAATAATTACTATCTGGCTCTTTATTGAAAAAAAATTGGCAATCCTTGATCTTGAAAAGGTTAAAAATTTTAATAACCTGTGATTTTTAATAATATTCTGTGAAATGAGATCCAATCTAATTTTTAAAATGTCTTCTAGAAAGGCAATGCGACTGACTTTACTTTCTTAGTACTTCGAGTGTATGTACATGTGTGTGCTTAGTGGTAACTGCATTTTGAAATCAAGGCCACTTAACTGTTAAATTAGAATTGGGAGTATAGATACAAAATGTTTTAAATAAAATGGAGGTTAATTAGTAATTCAAATGCATTAACATTACATGAATGGTCAATTAAACAACTAATTATGTTGAAAAATTAATTGCCTGCTTAAGTAGATGACCACACCTCACCATGTAGTCTTTCTCAGCCCACACAGGTGTTCCATGTCTCCTAGACTTCAAAAGTGATTTGGCATTCATATTTAATGATTGGAATAGCCAGACACATTTTTAATTGTTCACTTATCTAGTCACTCTACAAGCATGCAATGAATGAGTATGCTAGGAAGTATGTTAGCATTTAGGAATATAGCAAAAAAAGATCATACCTAACCTCAAAAAGTTCACTTTTCTCTCATTCTCTCTTCTATGTTTTAGGTCTCATTCAAAAAGCTACATATTCCTATGGCATTAAGTTTATACACTAAGCCTCTCTGTGGATGTGGAACCCACAGATACAGACAACCAACTAAATTTCTATAATAGAATGGACAAAGAAAGAAACATTTCTAATGTACAATTGATGTTGAAGGAAGATTGATGGTTGGTAAAACATTTTCCTGGACCCATTGGTTGTACCCAGGCTGGCTCTCAGGATGGTGTGGAGGAAAGAGGTGAAATTAAATTGAGCCAGTTTATTCCACATAACTAAATACCATCAACTTCTTTTCATTTATTTTTTTAGTTGCAGGATAATTGCTTCACAGAATGTTGTTGTTTTCTGTCAAACCTCAACATGAATCAGCCATAGGTATACATATGTGCCCTCCCTCTTAAAACTCCCTCCCATCTCTCTCCCCAACCCACCCCTCTAGGTTGATACAGAGCCCTTGTTTGAGTTCCCTGAGACATACAGCAAATTTCCACTGGCTATCTGTTTTACATATGGTAATATACGTTTCCATGTCACTTTTCACACATCTCACCCGCTCCTCCCCTCTCCCTGTGTCCATAAGTCTGTTCTCTATGTCTGTTTCTCCATTGCCGCCCTGCAAATAAATTCTTTGGTACCATCTTCCTAGATTCTGTATATATACATTAGTATATGATATTTATCTTTCACTTTCTGACTTACTTCACTCTGTATAATAGGCTCCAGGTTCATCCTCCTGAGTAGAACAGACTCAAATGTGTTCCTTTTTATGGCTGAGTAATATTCCGTTGTGTGTAGGTACCACCACTTCTTTATCTATTCATCTGTCAATGGACATCTAGTTAGCCTCCATGTTCTAGCTATTGTAAATAGTGCTGCAATGAACAATGGGATACATGTGTCTTTTTCAATTTTGGTTATCTCAGGGAATATGCCTAGGAGTGAGATTGCTGGGTCATATGGCGTTTTATTGCTAGTTTTTTTTAAGGAATCTCCATAACATCTTCCATAGTGGCTGTATCAATTTACATTCACACCAACAGTGCAAGAGGGTTCCCTTTTATCCACACCCTCTCCAGCATTTATTGTTGGTATACTTTTTGATGATGGCCATTCTGACTGGTGTGAGGTAATATCTCATTGTAGTTTTGATTTGCATTTCTCTAATAATGAGTGAGTGACATTGAGGATCTTTTCATGTGTTTGTTAGCCATCTGTATGTCTTCTTTGGAGAAATGTCTGTTTAGGTATTTTCCCCACTTTTTCATTGGGTTGTTTGTTGTTCTGGTATTGAGTTGTATGAGCTGCTTGTACGTTTTGGAAACTAATCCTGTGTTGGTTGTTTAATTTGCTATTATTTTCTTCCATTCTTTGGATTGTCTTTTCACCTTGCTTATAGTTTCCTTTGTTGTGCAAAAGCTTTTAAGTTTACCCATGTCCAACTTGTTTACTTTTGTTTTTATTTCCATTACTCTAGGAGGTGGGGCATAGAGGATCTTGCTTTGATTTATGCTGAGTGTTCCGCCTATGTTTTCCTCTAAAAGTTTTATAGTTTCTGGTCTTACATTTAGGTGTTTAATCCATGTTGAGTTTATCTTTGTGTATGGTGTTAGGAAGTGTTCTAATCTCACTCTTTTACATGTATCTGTCCAATTTCCCAGCACCACTTATTGAAGAGGCTGTCTTTGCCCCACTGTATATTCTTGCCTCCTTTGTCAAATAAAAGGTAACCATAGGTGCATAGGTTTATTTCTGGGCTTTCCATCTTGTTCCATTGGTCTATATTTCTGTTTTTGTGCCAGTATCATACTGTCTTGATGACTGTAGCTTTGTAGTATAATCTGAAGTCAGGAAGGTTGATTCCTCCAGCTCCATTCTTCTTTCTCAAGACTGCTTTGGCTATTCAGGGTCTTTTGTGTTTCCATATGAATGGTGAAATTTTTTGTTCTAGTCCTGTGAAAAATGCTAGTGGTAATTTGATAGGGATCCCATTGAATCTGTAGATTGCGTTTGGTAGCATAGTTGTTTTCACAATATTGATTCTTCCTACCCAGGAACAAGGAATATCTCTCCATCTGTTTATATCATCTTTTATTTCTTTCATCAGTGTCTTATAATTTTCTGTATACAGTTTTGTCTCCTTAAGTAGGTTTATCCTAGATATTTTATTCCTTTTGTTGCAATGGTGAATGGGATTGACTCCTTAATTTCTGATTTTTCATTGTCAATATATAGGAATGCAAGTGATTTCTGTGTATTGATTTTGTATCCTGTGACTTTTTAAAATTCGCTTATTAGCTCTAGTAATTTTCTGATAGTATCTTTAGGGTTTTCTATGTATAGTCATAGAACATAGTCATAGTTCTATAGACATAGTCATGTCATCTGCAAACAATGAGAACTTTACTTCTTCTTTTCGGATCTGGATTCCTTTTCTTTCTTTTTCTTCTCCAATTGCTGTGGCTGGGACTTCCAAAACTATGCTGAACAATAGTGAGAGTGGACACCCTTGTCTTGCTCCTGATCTTAGAGGGGAATGCTTGTAGTTCTTCACTATTGAGAATAATGCTTGCTGTGGGCTTATCATATACTATCTTTGCTATGTTGAGGTAGGTTTCTTCTATGCCCATTTTTTGAAGAGTTTTAATCATAAATGAGTGCAGAATTTTGTCAAAAGATTTTTCTGCATCCATTGAGATTACCATACGGCTTTTATCTATTTGTTAATATGGTGTATCTCACTGATTGATTTGAATATATTGAAGAATCCTTGCATCCCTGGAATAAATCCAACTTGATCATGGTGTACAAGCTTTTTAATGTGTTGTTGAATTCTGTTTGCTAGAATTTTATTGAGGATTTTTCCATCTATGTTCATCAGTGATACTGGCCCATGGCTTTCTTTTTTGTGTGTTGTCTTTGTCTGATTTTGGTGTCAGGGTGTTGCTGGCCTCATAGTATGAGTTTGGAGGTGTTCCTTCCTCTGAAATTTTTTGAAAGATTTTTAGAAGTATAGGCATTAGCCCTTCTCTAAATATTTGATAGAATTCCCCTGTGAAGCCATCTGGTCCTGGGCTTTTGTTTTTGGGGAGATTTTTTTATCACAGTTTTGATTTCAGTGCTTGTAATTGCGTTGTTCATAATTTATATTTCTTCCTGGTTCAGTCTTGGAAGACTGAACTTATTCTAAGAATCTGTCCATTTCTTCCAGGTTATCCATGTCATTGCCATATAGTTCTTCATAATAGTCTCTTATAATCCTTTGTATTTCTGCATTGTCTGTTGTAACCTCTCCTTTTACATTTATAATTTTGTTGATTTGATTCTTCTCTCTTTTTTTCTTGATGAGTCTGACTAAAGTATGTCAATTTTGTTTATCTTCTCAAAGAACCATATTTTAGTTTAATTAATCTTTACTATTGTTTCTTTCATCTCTTTTTCAATTATTTCTGCTTTGATCTTTATGATTTCTCTCCACCTGCTAACTTTGGGGTTTTGTTCTATTTTTTCCAGTTGTTTTAGGTTTAAAGTTAGATTGTCTATTTATGTTTTTCTTGTTTCTTGAGGTAGGATTGTATTGCTATAAACTTCCCTCTTAGAACTTCTTTTGCTGCATGCCATGGGTTTTGGGTTGTCACGTTTTCATTGTCATTTGTTTCTAGGAATTTTCTGATTTCCCTTTTGATTTCTTCAGTAACCTGTTTGTTATTTAGAAACATAGTTTAAGCTCCATGTGTTTGTGTTTTTTACAGTTTTTTTTTTCTTGTAATTGATATCTAGTCTCATAGTGTTGTGGTCAGAAAAGATGCTTGATACGATTTCAATTTTCTTAAATTTACTGAGTTTTATGACCCAACATGTGGTCTATCCTGTAGAATGTTCAATGTACACTTAAAAATGTGTATTCTTCTGCATTTGAATGAAAAGTCCTGAATATATCAATGAGATCCACCTAATCTAATGCATCATTTAAGACTTGTGCTTCCTTACTAATTTTCTGTTTGGATGATTTGTCCATTGGTGTAAGGCAGGTGTTAAAGTCTCCTATTATTATTGTGTTACTGTCAATTTTTCCTTTTATGTCTGTTACTGTTTACCTTATGTATTGAGGAGCTCCTATATTAGATACATAGATATTTACAATTGTTATGCCATCCTCTTGGATTGATCCCTTGATCATTATGTAGTGTCCTTCTTTATCTCTTGTAATATTCTTTATTTTAAGCTCTACTTTGTCTGATATGAAGATATCTACTACTTAAGAACAAAACTAACTAAAGCACAAACTCGAAAACAAAACTAAAGCAAGGTGCCAACTGAGAATAAAGCAATGAAGACAAAACTAACAAATATGGTGAGAAAAAGAAAGAAAGAATAGAAATGCAATTTAAATAGATGTAGATAAAGATGATTTAGATATATTAAAGATTAAATGCAAGGGGGAAAGAACAGTCAGAAAAGCAAACAAATGCAGAAAAATAATAGGTTTAAAATATTTAAAAATTAAAATTTAAAAAAGAGAAAAGAAAAAGAAGAAAAACAACAAAAAAAGGAAAACTCCATAGAAGCGCAAAAGGCCAATGTACAGGAAAAGGTTTATAACAGCAATAAAAACTGTGATTGAAAAAAACCTCAAAGGCTTAATTAGATTTCATAGTGCTAATAAAATTGACAACTACAACAGAGGGGGGATCAAAGGGAAAAACAAGGAAAAAAATCCAAAATAAACTACAGAATAAGTCAAAATATAAGAATAACAAAATTTTTTTCTTGAATCTGTGCTGTTAGTGTCCTTTCCCCTGCTGGGAGTCACAGTCCACCTCGCCTCCCTAGGACAGCCTCCAACACTGCGCTGGTCTCTGGATACACTGTGGGGGCAACTCAGACTCTAATCTGGTCTTACTCCCGTGTGTTCTTGCTGTCAATGTCCACAGCTATCAGAACTAGTGTGTTTTCTTTTGTGGGAGCTCGCAATGTTCTTTTATATATTCTATAGACACAGAGTCAGCTTAGTTGGTTGTGTGGATTTAATCTGCAGCTTGTACAGCTGGTGGGAAGGTTTTGGGTCTTTTTCCTTAGCCACACTTCCCCTGGATTTCCATTGGGATTTTATTTCCACTTCTGCATGTGGGTTGTCCACTGGGGTTTGCTCCTGAGGTTGCCCTGGAGGACTTGGGTCTGCCCCAGTGAGGGCCAGATGTGGAGGTGGTACAGCTGCTTGGGTCTCAGGGGTTCTTGCAGCACTAGGTACTCAGTGGAGTTGGTGGCTAAGGCAGCAGAAAATACAGTATTCTAGAAGGGTATGACAACCAGTATTGGCCAATACACTCCAGTATTCTTACACGGAGAACCCCACTAACAGAGAAGCCTGGCAGGCCACAGTCCACAGTGTCACAGAGTTAGACACGACCAAAATGACCCCACTTGCATAGACAAAGGACTTTCCTTTGCCTGTGGCAGTTCTGCCCTAGTGAGGGCTGAGTGTGAATGTGGTACAGCTGCTTGGGTCTCAGGGACCTTGATGGCACCAAGTGTGCAGGGACACAGACTGCCTCAGCTGCAGGAGAATGGCCCTATGAGAGTCTTTTTGCAAGCCTCTGGTAGCTGGCAAAGGCGGCCTCTTTGGCTAGTCTTTCTCCATAGCTCTGCCCATTCAGGCACTTAGAGGACTCCCTTGCCTGGGGTCCACCTCTGTCGTTTGGTGAGTCAGGCACATAGAGAGGCCCCCATGGTTGGGGTCCTACTCTGCAGATTGGCATGTCAGGCACTTAAAGGGGCACCCTGGGTGCGATCCTACACTGTGGTTCCACTCATCAGGTATTTGATGGGCTGGTCTTTCCATTGTTCAGCTGCCAATGTTGGTGTAGGGGGAGAGAGAGGCTACGGTGATGGCTCCACCCGCTATGCGTGACTCAGCAGTATCACCTTGCTTCTATGGCTGCCTGGCTTTCCTCCTCCCTTATGTCCCCTCAGTCAGTCTCTCCACAGCCAACAGCAGCCTTCGCCCTGGGATTGCTCCACAATCCCTACACTTCAGCCCCCGGCCACTGCGCCTTCTAGGGGACCTGCATCCCTGTCTGGGATACATATGACTGCGACAAGGACCGTCTCCTTCTCATTTCATTTAGGCTGCCACAGATCAGCTGTTTCATTCTCAGCCTTAAATGTTTCTCCCCTAACCCAGACAATTGCCCTGATGTGGGGATCGGACCCCTGCTTCAGTTCCCTCACCCACCAAGGGCACGTCCAGTCCTACTAACACTGCTGTTTCTTCCCCTGGTTCCTTCATCCTACCAAGTTTTGCGTGGTTCTATGTATTCTTTTCCAGTGGTCAGGTACTCCCGTCTGCTCCCAGCTGGTGTTCTGCAAGTACTTCTGTGTCTGAAGATCTGAAGATGTATTCCTGATGCCTCTGTGGAGAAAGATGTACTCTACATCCACCTACTTCTCTGCCATCTTCCATCCAGTTTTCTATTTTCTTTTTTTTTAACCATCAACTTTTGATTCCTCCTGGATAACTTGGAAACTTTCCTCTATAACATTTTAGAAATAGAGATGGAAGATGGGTTTTGGGTGGAAGGTGAGGGTGAACCCCAGCAATATTTGGGAAGTCTGGGGCCCAAAGAAATACATGAATGAGTGATTTACATACATGAAGAATATCTGACCAAAGTAAAAAAATTCAGAATAACATCTAATATTCAAGTTTAACTGGTTTCCTATTCTGAACTATAATGAGTTTCCATTGTTTCTGTTACAGGAAAGAACTGACTCCAAGTTGGATCTGTTTCTTTTACTTTAACCTTTGCTTTCCAGTTGCTTCTGTTCACTAAAGAATACTGTTTATACATAATGGCCTGCCTAAGGAAACCATCCATTCTGAAGATCAGCCCTGGGATTTCTTTGGAAGGAATGATGCTGAAGCTGAAACTCCAGTACTTTGGCCACCTCATGCGAAGAGTTGACTCATTGGAAAAGACTGTGATGCTGGGAGGGATTGGGGGCAGGAGGAGAAGGGGACGCCAGAGGATGAGATGGCTGGATGGCATCACTGACTCGATGGACGTGAGTCTCAGTGAACTCCAGGAGTTGGTGATGGACAGGGGGCCTGGCGTGCTGCGGTTCATGGGGTCGCAAAGAGTCGGACACAACTGAGCGACTGAACTGAACTGAAGGAAACTCTGCCCCTCAGATTGAATATTAAACCAAAGTGCCTTTGTTCAGGACTATAGCATGGCTACAGGAAGGAAGAAATTAACACATCCCCTCTCCAGGCTTGCCGTTCTAGGTGATATTTGCAAGATTAATGGCCTTTTCACTTTATAATATTTCCTCACCTCTCCCCATCTCTAGTCTTTGAAAGAATCTGGCACCCAGACCTTGATGGGATGATTATTTGGAGAGATTAGTCTGCCATCTTCTCAGTCAGCTGGCTTTCTGAATAAAGTCATATTGCTTGCCTCGACACCTCCTCTCTGTGGCAAGCAAAGTGGGTTTGGACTCAGTAAAATTTCTAGATTTCTCAATTTCACAACACAACAACCTTTGGCTAATGATTCTCTTCAGGATTGAAGGAGAAATGTCCAAAGTAGGGGTAAAGCCCCAAGAGCCAGGAAGGTACAGGCAGGGGATGATGAGAAATGATGCAGGATAGAGTCTAGGGTTGCAGCTGCAGGCAGGCATGCACTGGGAGAGTATAAATGCTGGCAGACAGGAATTCTCAGAAACCCTAGAAAATGACACTGAACGTCTCACGATGTGTGGTATGGGGTCTTGAGTGTTTTATTTGGACATAAAAGAAAAAGGCCCCAGGAAGCCTTGGGGGCTCGGAAACTTTCAGCATATTATTATAAACCTGATTTTTGCCTTATGTTATGCTTATTTAAATCATATTGACCTCCCCCAGTAGAGTTCAAGCACATGTTGTGTTCATATTTCTCCAGTACCAAGTTAGTGTGTTATAGAACAGGGGCTCATTAAATTAAAGAGGGAGCGGATTTTAGAAGTAGCAGGAAGACTGCATAAAGATGATGATTTTAGCCTCAATGTAAGAAACAATATAGAATTGGCTGAGGGCTAAATAAATTACATTTTTCTAGTTGAGTTTCTGCAACTGAAAACAGTTTCTCTACCATTAAGAGTGAGGCAGGGTGGGAAGTAGGTCAGGGAGTAGATGTTCAGAATAGCTGTGAGTGAATTTGAAAAATGGAAAGAACTTTTTCTGTCACAAAATGTCAAGCTGGGAGAAAACAAAATTAAAGAAGAGAATATATTTGCTTTTGAATAAAGAGAAAATAGAAACCCCTAACATTGATTTTGTAACAGAGAAGAACAAACCTGATTCTATGTTGAATCGATTCCTTTAGTGCTAACTCCTGTGCTCTGTTGCCCGTACTTAGTCATGCTGGCCCTGCACTTTTGTAGAAGAATGTTGCCTACAGCCTGAAATATACAGGATAGCCCATTCTCAAGGCTCTGACCTTTAAAGGTATAACACTTTCCCATTCATATAGAGATAAAACAGTTCTACAACACAGAATAACATCTGTCTTTTTGGAGGTTTATAAGAACACCATAACGAGATCTACATGGGCAGCTGCAAGAACAAAGGACTCTGGTATCAAGAAGTTTTCACCAATCAACCACATAACCTCCCTTTTCAGTATAAAAGAAGCTCGAATTCTAACTTGGGTAAGATAGTTCTTTGGGACACTAAGCCGCTATCTTCTCAGTCTGTTGGCTTTCCAAATAAAGTTGCTATTCCTTGCCCCAACAACTTGTCTCTTGATTTATTCACCTGTCATGTGGTAGGCAGTACTAGCATGGACCTGGTAAAAATTGGCTTGTTATGTAGATCATACACGATATAGATCAGAGATTTCTAAACATGACTGTACAATATGGAAAACATATGCTCAGGTTCAACATCTGGACATTCTGATATTTTTGGTCTGAGCAGAACTTTGAAATCTGTATTTATACTTCCTACAACATACTGAAATCCTAAAGGAAAGTTTCTACTCCTATTGGTCTTTTTTAATCTTAGTCTTGCATGCTTACTGAATTAGTGATGTGTTAACCATGTCATATTTGCCTGTTGCCTTCAGAAATTCAAAATTGTTCAATAAAGATATTTTAATCTAATCGAATTTTCACTCTGTTTTGCTTTAAATGAATCCTCACCATACCAGTATTATATAAACCTAATCCACTCAACATTCTGCCTAATAAGCAGAAAACTTAGGGAATGGCTAGTGTAAGGCTTTTGATTAATAAAAACATTGGTAGCAAAAAAAAAGAACCAGAAAAATATGTAACTTTTTTACTATGTCATTAAGTGGACAAGATATTAATAGTAATAGAAACATAGAGAAAATTTTGTTTTCATGATTCAGACTATCAATTTGTAATTGTTTTCTTGCATTCACCTTACATACTATAATAGATCAATTGATTAATTACTTGAGAAACAGAAATAGTAAGAGAAAAAGATAAAGACAACAAGGAATCTTACAATTCAAAACAGGACACACAAAAATCAAATTAGAAAAAGAAAGGAAAATCCATATTTCCCAATGTAAGTTATTCATTTGTTGTTTTACCTTAAATCTAATAATATCCATTTCTGGCATACAATTATGTGGTTCTGTTTCAGATGGTGATATAATAAAGGTGACTTCCATGCATTTACTCATCATCTGCTCAAGAGATTCTAAGCTGGGCCACCAGTTTTGTCTAGCAACTTAAATGGAGAAGGTACAAGACATTTTTAAAGAAAAAGAAGAAAAAAATTGTTGCAAGACATTTTTAAAGAAAACTAAGAAAAAAAATTGTTGCAAAGCTCATTTTCTGATAGGAAATAGAATAGTTTGGTGTCTACACAATACCCACAAATGTTGTGACATAAAAGTTTTAATGATTTGAAACTTCCTAAGGAGGAAGAAAAGTCTGCTTCCTCCAATTGAAAAAGCACAATCCTGAAATAGGTAATCCTACTTCAACCCTGCTCACACCATACCAAAGCTTTCATATTCTTTATATAACATTACCATCATGTTTCCAAAATGTAGACTCAATTTTCAAACATAGACACACAGCTTTCTGAAAGAGGATTCAACCAATGAATACATTTCATGTAGTTTATTTTCCATGAGAAGTCATAATAAGTCGAGTATATTTTATAACTGATAGCATATTAAAAATGAGAAAATACTGCATTCAATTCCCAAATTTAGTTAGTGATTTTTTTTCTGTGTCAATGAAACTGTGTTATGCTGATGCTATGAGTCTAGCCTAGAGAAAGAGGAAATTCCTTGAAGTCATGAGAACTGGGGAAAAGATCAGGGTGATATCCATTGTGCATTTAGACCAGGTGCTATTAATTTAACAAGTTATTGGACCATCCAAAGGTCATAGCTATTCCAGTACTTCATTCACTTTCCACATAATCAGAAAGGTACTTCCCTGTCCCTATTAGATTAACAGAAACTGACTAAGACCTGACAAGTAATAAAAATAAACTGAAAGAAGAAAATTCAGTTTTAAAGTTAACCAAGGTAGGTCTCGCATTCACACTTTTCTAAAGAAAGAGAATAAGTATTTTTGTAAGCATGCTGAAACCTACTCCTAAGTACTCCCTAAAGCTGATTGCTGAATTTTCAAGAATTTGGTGAGCCAGTCGTTAAATTATAAGCAGCTTGAAACTAGCCATAGTAGAAGTATCTTCAATAGGGAAGTCAGCAAATGCTATAAGTCTGGGCCTTCTTTTCCCCTAAAGAAGCAATTTACCTGCACAGTGCATGCAAAAGCATGTTATAGTAGAATGCTTGCATTTTAGAGGGTTTCCCTTATGGCTTAACTGGTAAAGAATCTGCTTGCAATGTGGGAGACCTGGGTTCGATCCCTGGGTTGGGAAGATCCCCTGGAGAAGGGAAAGGCTACCCTCTCCAGTATTCTGGCCAGGAGAATTCCATGGACTGTATAGTTCATGGGGTCGCAAAGAGTTGGACATGACGGACTGACTTTCACTTGCATTTTAGAAAGAGAGAAAAAATATCTTTTTATTGAAAAACATTTGCTTTGGGACAACCGATTCTCTTTTTCAAGATGCAATCACTTTTTATGTTTCTATTTTTAAACATTATCTGGAAAACAAAAAACTCTATGATCAGAGTTTCTATTTTTAGAAATTATCTGGAAAACACACAAAACTATGATGTTTCTATTTTTAGAAATCATCTGGAAAACACACAAAACTCTATGAGGAGACATAATTTATCTTTAAAAGCAGTATTTTACATCAAAAAATAGCTGCCCTAGTTTCAACTTAGTCAAATGACCAAGTGTCATTTTCAAATATCAATATTTCTAAAGATACATGAAGTCTTCTCACCTTAAGCCAAATGGAAGCTAAATAAAAACTAAATGACACACACACACATACATACCCCTGACTTAGGCCATGCTCTTCAATCCAAATACAGTGATAGTCATCCACAAAGATGACATCCCTTTTGCTGTCTGAAATCTATAGGGAAGATAGTAGTGCTCTTAGCAGGCATAACCCAGCTAAATGTGTTGGGTTATATCTTCTCTGAAGACATCACAAAGCACCAAACAATAATCCTTCACTTGAAATTGGACTGTCTGCTCCAGTGAAAACACAGGCCTCTGTGACCCTGTATTGGGAATAAAGAGAAAAAATCTCTGATTTGACCTAAAATTGTTATATATGAAGATTTCATATGTGAATATTTTGAGAAAAAATTAAAAAAATTTTTTTAAACCAAGACATTTTAGAGCATAAAATTTGGTCCAACTATGGGACTAAATGGGTCATCAATATCACAGTCTGTCTTTAACATTATAATAAATACTGAAGAATATATTTCTTGGGAGCATAACAGTATTCATATAATTGCTCTTCATATTAAAAAGTGACCAGGTCTCCGTGAATCTGTTTATAGAAAGGCTCACCATATTGAGAGAAGAAGGCTATTGCGGAGCAATATAACATAAATAGATGTATATTTGCTACATGTTCTGTGAAAAGAAAAAGTCTACATAAAGCTTTTATGAAGCTTAAGACTCTTGAATCAAATCTTAGTAGCAATTTTAAACAAAATTTCTTTTCTAAGAAAAAGCAATGAGAATGCCAGCTCACAGGAGCACAAATATTCTACTGCGTGTTTTGTTAGGAAAGATGCTGTGTTTACAGAAATAAATAGAGGTTAAAGATTAAAATAAATGTGGATGAGTTTTTTAATTTAACTCCATTTTAGTTTGGTCATGAATACTAAATACACATATCCAAAATCTGGTCTAATGAACACTAGTTGGAGTGTCCCTTGGAGTCCCTAAAATACTGACATTATGTTCCCATCTCAGGGCCTTTGCATGTGCTATTTTCTCCATGTGAAATGTTCTTCTCCCTGATATCAGGATGACTCACTCCCTCACTTGCTTCAGGCCTTTGCCTAAACACTACCATGTGAATGTGTCCTTCCAAATAAAAGAGCAAATTACACTCCCTCCATCCTGCATTTCCAGTCTCCCTCAGTCTTTCTCCAAAGCACTTAGTATCACCTAATACAGAATACACACACTTTTAAAATGACTGTTGTCTATTTTCCTGAGAGCAGAATCATTATCTATTTTATTTCTGAGTCCCCAAAGCAATGTCTACATGTCGTGATAGTTTAATTAATAAATCTGAAATAAATGAAAATAGCCACAAGGTCAGAAGGAACCCAAGTGTTCCCTGACAGCGTCAACATTAATTTATTGCAAAACCACAACTAGAATTACTGCCCTTCAAAATAAAACATTGTTGCATTTAAACATAGTAAATACTATTTCTGCAGAATCATTTTATTGAATCTTTGTATTATTCTAAGGCATAAAAGTATTTTTATACATCATCAAAATAGAGCTATTTATATTTATAATTTTATAATCTAGCATGCAAAATATAAGAGAACAAAGAGTTTTATGAGCCAAAATTCTAGAGGTGGAGAAATTAAATCAGAATATCAACTGAATCTTAATAATACTGAATTTGTGTTTCTAATAGAGAAGTGTAATTAATTTACAAGTATAAATTGAACATCAACCTATAGTTTGATTCCCAGTTACTTTAAAAGAAGTATTATCTGAATTATATATTATATATATATGTAGCCCACAGTGATGGATGTTAATTTCAAACTCATAGACTTAATGTCTGAAGTGAATAATAAACATCTCTAGAAGGTAAGAATAACCACTATTACCAGCATATTGTCTATGTTTCAGGAACTGTGCTTATATTAACCAATATCCTACAACAATCCTGCAGGCAGGTTTTTCTTTCCCATTCTCATGGACTTTTAAAAGAAGAGGTACTAGGATTTTTGCACAAATTTATGTTGAAGTAATCAGAGAACATTTGGGTTCTTCCTGACCCTGCGATTACATTAATTCATTTAAGGTGTATTAACTGAGTGATCACTATATACAGACACTGCTTAGGTTCTTAGCAGTGAATAAAACAGAGAGTGATAAAATAAATGATGGAACAAATAAATAAACCAGGGAAGAAGTGACAAATCTCGCTCACAGATGAATTCAGAATAACGTATGGAGATATTCTCCTTTCAAAGATATGGAGTTGAAGCCCCTCCTACTCTTGAGTGTGGGCTATACGTACACACTCACTGACTTCCTTCCAGAGAATAGAGTGCAGAAAAGGGATAGAGAAGAAAGGACTGCACACGGGAGAAAGCTGGCCACATTTCTTCTGCAGGTGATCAAGAATAACATCATCAGTCATGGTGATAGCCTGTGTACTTGACATGATGTGATGGGAATTGTACTTCACCTCTATGTTCTTCTCCAAAAACAGATAACCTGAGTCTAAGCATGAGGAGAATGTCAGATAAATCCAAACTGAAGGACAGTGTACAAAATACCTGATGAGTCTTCCTCAAAACTGCCTAGGTTCTCAAAAACAAGAAAAGTCGGAGAAACTGTTACACAGAAAACTAATGGGCATGGCAACTAAATGTAATGTGCATCCGAAAACAGAAAAGGACCTGAGGGGGAAAAAATGAGTGGAATTCAAAATACAGTGTGGAGTTAAGTTGATAATAATATACTAACACTGGCCCTTTCACAGTGACAAATGTAGCATTTGGGTGCACGCTCAGTCATGTCCGACTCTTTGCAGCCCTATGGACTGTAGCCCGCCCAGCTCCTCTGTCCACGGAATTTTTCAGGCAAGGATACTGGAGTGGACTGGAGGAAATGAAAAATGGTTTGCCATTTCCTCCTTCAGGAGATCTTTCCGACCCAGGGATTGAACCCATGTCTTGCATCTCCTGCAGGGGCAGGCGCATTC
Source organism: Bos indicus (assembly GCF_029378745.1). NCBI lineage: Eukaryota > Metazoa > Chordata > Mammalia > Artiodactyla > Bovidae > Bos > Bos indicus. The sequence continues at coordinate 19,481,198 of NC_091776.1, read as the reverse complement.
TTTACCACTAGCACCGCCTGGGAAGCCTTGCTGTCACAAAGTCATGTCCGATTGTTTGAGACGCCATGAACTGCAGCACGCCAAGCTTCCCTGTCTTTCGCTATCTCCAGAAGTTTGCTCAAACTAATGTTCATTGGGTCGGTGATGCCATGCAACCATCTCATCCTCTGCCACCCCTTTCACCTCTTGCTCTCAAATCTTTCCCAGCATCAGGTACTTTTCCAATGATGTAAAATGTTAATAGAGGAACTGAGATAGAAACAGACAAGAATTCTCTGTACTATGTTTGTGACTTTTCTGTAAATCTAAAAACATTCTAAAACTAAAAAGTTTTAAATATCTATTTAACACATTTAACCCCTTAGACAAAAATTAAAAAAAAAAAAAATACTCCCATTCCCAGACATGTTTTCCAAGCTATCCCTATGCGCACGCGTGCACACACACACACACACACACACACACACACAAACAACAACAATGACAAAAATGATGTAAAATGCTGTCCAACATATTCACACTGGAACCACCACAGACAGTGATCACCTTGGATGAGTGGGGGTGACTCCATTGGCCAGACAAAACAGAGACATTGGAAAGTGTAATTACCTGGATGAAAGATTTCGGTTTTTCTAATTTCAGGGATGGATAAAAGCTTTGCAATCTCAGTTGAGCACTGGTGCAACAGGGAAATTTCCTTCCCATGCATGAGCAAGGGCTCATTAAGAATATCTGTTACTTAGGATAAAAATCAAGAAGGGGTTACTTTGGAGATGTTGGAAGTAGACTACAAAAGAGGGGCGCTCTGGGAGCAGCGAACCACAGGACAACAACTGCTAGAGAGACCTTGGGGAGTCCAGGGGGAGGGAAGCTTGTCTGCTCAGCGGAATGTCAGTCTGAATGTTCTGAGGGAGAGATTCCTGACTGAGGGAGACCATGAGTCTACAACTCTGTGGGTCCCACAGGCACCATATGGGAATTGGAGACGTGAGGTTCACTGGTTTTGTTGCTGCTAATTAAACCTCTCTCTAAAATCCACATTAAGAACATTTGCAAGTTAGCATATACTTTTTACCATGTGGCACAAGGCAGTGAATTTTCATCCTCTCATAGTGTGAATTTACAATCCATGTCACTGATATTTTGAATGTAAGGAATTAGGTGTAATTTTCAATATAAGAGAAGCCCAAACAAAAAAATGAGGGCCAGAGGAAGCAGTATCACAAGCTGATTTTTGTGCATTCTGCATCTCTTATCATGTCTACATTCCTCAAAGAAAAAAGGAAAAACACTTTGTATTTGAAAATGAAATCTTTCTTCTGAAAAAGAACCAAAAGAAAACATGCATACTTCGTGCAAAATAAAAAGTGTGTGCCTTTCTGTTGTGCTCTGGTCACTTATTGCTCATATGTATGATTGCCCTCCCTGGTGTAATAATTTATTGCCTATTTGTTCACTATTCTGTAGGCCCACTTCTCTGTCTTTGGCTGCATGGATGACTCCGTTCGTGGTAATGAACTATGTCATGGGTAATTACACCATCAAGATCCATCTACCTTAAGCCCCCACATTTGAAACCTTCTCAGCATTCAGTCCAGGAAAGTGAAAAAGTGCAATGACCTGCATAAATAGAGACCTGAGAACCTCTGGAGATATTAGGTTTAAGCTTAATAGTGAGTCATTAATAAATAAGATGCGGTATAATTATCAATATGAGCCACATTTAATAATTAATACCTTGCAAACAAAACAGAAATGAAATACTGAGTGGAATTAGACAGAGGTTATATTCTGTTCCCCTTGAAGATCCTGCTTTGAAGGGGAAATCACAAACTACTGAAAATTATAGAAGAGCCATTTCCCCAAAGCTCACGTAGTGAATCACTTAGCAAACAGGATCCTTAGCATTCATCCATCTGTGCTCTTACAAGCTTTCCTCATGCTTAATTCTAAATGTACAACTCCTCCCATCTAATTACAATTTTTCACCTTTCATTGAAGTATCAAAAGGTTTTGGTAGAAGTGTGTGATTAATAAAAATGAGTGGGAAAAGTAGTTAAATATAGCATCTTTCATATGCCATTCTTATCATCTGGGATTCTTAGGCTAGAATTTGTTGGCTGTAACCTCTAGTTTCTGCTAATTCCAATTTTTGATGATCTATACTTTGTTGAGTAAGGAAGGGAAGGGAACTAATAATTACAGAGCAATCATCATGGGAGATGGATTATCCCATTGGTTATTTCATGGAATTCTCTAAACAAGTCTCTGAGATCAGGCTTGTTAACACCAATTACTAGACCAGAAATTTCAGGTTAAGAGAGGCCAAGTTAGAGACCCAAGTCTTTAGTAATAGATTAAGAATGCAGAAACTTCTGGTCTTTCCAACTCCTAAGCCTGTTATTTTCCAATTCTGGGCCCTAAATGTATCTATAAATAGAATATGAAGGTATTCTTAATGCTTTGTAAGTGACCATATCTAAAGTTAAAGCTATTTATCTAACATTTTATCAATACTCCAAAATTTTAAGTATGTCAACAGTTAAGACAACAAAGAATAATCACACTTTCCAAGTCACTGATTGAGATGTGAATCCAGTCATTACCAGCACTGCTGGCCAACTGAGTCTGTAATAAAAGGAGAGAAATAAGCTTCTGCTATCACTCATAAAACCAGCCATTTTACCAACCCATCTCCACTGCACCAGCCACTGAGCAATACCCAGATGTTAGAGGGAAGGGTTACAATTTCTGTCCATACTTTTTAACTAGCACAGCAATTCTAACCCTCATCATGATATTCCAGTTAAGTTGGAATAAAAGCAGAGGGTCTCCAGATATGTTATAGAGTATCAAATGTAATGTGTTTCTTTTTTTGTTTTTTTCTCACTATCTTCTGCTAGGAGACCAAACACTTACCAGGATCTGAGTTTGTTTTTTGTTTTTTTTTTTTTAATGGAATGTTGGTTTCATAATGATCATGAACCCAAGCCCTGTAGCATCTATGGTTTCAGTTACCCCAATTTCAATTTTTTCCCACAGGGCATCTTTTAGGGTGCTGGGAACACAGTAGGCATTCTATACCTTTGAAACTGAATAAATGTGTGCACGGATCTCAGATTCTGTTCATCTGTTCAAAATACTCATCAGATTCTGTTCATATTTTTAAATCTTACAGTCAAATTTTACTGAAAACACACTTGTAAGAGAATTATAATAGTAACAATAGTAAAAACAAATACTGCATATTAAACAAGTGTAAATACTTAAACACTAGGAAAAGGACTCAGTGCTTATATTAGTCAGTGATTTCTCTCTAATTAGAACAATACAAGGAAGACTTGCATTTTAGAAATTCTCTTGCTGCAAAGATCACACAGGCAGTTAGCATCACCTCCGACGATCAGAAGAAAAATGAAAGAGAAACAAACATACCATAGGAAATATGAACTTGGTATAAACCTGTCAAAAACAACTATTCAAAGAAAATTAAATTCAGATTCCCTAGATAGATAATCTCTCAGAACAGCTGCAAAGGAACACATTCACCCAATTTCAGGAAATGCCCTTCCTGCTTTGCAGTGGTGCCTATTTGAACTCTAGCCTATTTAAATTCTAGCCACTCTTTCAAAGCTCAGGTCATTGTATCTCCTTCCTGAAGCCACTGGTTTTTGTTTTGTTCCTTTTCCCCTTTCCTAAGTGACCTAAGTGAAGGTAGGGTTGCGTCTCACAAATTCACATACAGCACATACAGTACAAGTTTCTCTGACATCGTAAGGCGGTACACATATTTTCACATGTCACTCTCATCACTAATATAAGAAACTGAGCCACCTGAATGTAAAAGTTGCTAGCAGTGACTACATTTCTTCCCTGTAGCTAGCAGTGAGCTGGACACAAATTATACTCAATAAACGCTCACTGACTGACTTCTGGGTAAATGCAAAACAATTCGCTGGTTTTCTGTGCAATGCTGTGTTTTGGCATGTTTTCATCTTTAACTATTTTGTTAGAAGTTCTTTATCTCCTTTCAAATTATTTTCTGAACCCTGACATGCAAATATTTTCCTCTCCTCTTGATTAATCTAAATGCAGATCAGATCAGATCAGTTGCTCAGTCATGTCCAACTCTTTGCGACCCCATGAATCGCAGCACGCCAGGCCTCCCTGTCCATCACCAGCTCCCGGAGTTCACTCAGACTCACGTCCATTGAGTCAGTGATGCCATCCAGCCATCTCATCCTCTGTCCTCCCCTTCTCCTCCTGCGCCCAATCCCTCCCAGCATCAGAGTCTTTTCCAATGAGTCAACTCTTCACATGAGGTGGCCAAAGTACTGGAGTTTCAGCTTTAGCATCATTCCTTCCAAAGAAATTCCAGGGCTGATCTCCTTCAGAATGGACTGGTTGGATCTCCTTGCAGTCCAAGGGACTCTCAAGAGTCTTCTCCAACACCACAGTTCAAAAGCATCAATTCTTCGGCGCTCAGCCTTCTTCACAGTCCAACTCTCACATCCATACATGACCACAGGAAAAACCATAGCCTTGACTAGACGAACCTTTGTTAGCAAAGTCATGTCTCTGCTTTTGAATATGCTATCTAGGTTGGTCATAACTTTCCTTCCAAGGAGTAAGCGTCTTTTAATTTCATGGCTGCAGTCACCATCTGTAGTGATTTTGGAGCCCAGAAAAATAAAGTCTGACACTGTTTCCACTGTTTTCCCATCTATTTCCCATGAAGTGGTGGGACCAGATGCCATGATCTTCGTTTTCTGAATGTTGAGCTTTAAGCCAACTTTTTCACTCTCACACCTCATTAAATCTGATCTGTAAACTGCCTCTTCCAGGAAGTCCCCCCAAGGTCCAGGTGGGTAGCCATCTTTCCTTGAGCAGCTGTCACTTAAATAATGCTGTTAAGTTGGTAAACCCCTGTTACCTCACACTATTCTTCAGTGTTTTCCACTGTACCTCTTACTTCCCCAAGTAATAAACTCCCTTAGCTCAGGGGTATGTCTTCTACTTTCTTTGTATCCCCCACAATAACAGGCACATGAAATCTAAAGAAATGTGGATTGCTCTGGTTTCTCATTGATATGCTCTGTATTAATTTTGTGGTGTCTTCTATCCTTAGTTAGTTGATCCATCGTATACTTTTTTTCCTGCCAAAGAGTGATTGCTTTTTACTTTACAACTTATCCACACAGGGATTTTATTAATAGCTCAGACTACTTAATATGTGCAAGACATTTCTCTGCGATTTCCAATATGGTGTTTTTAAGAAACTTCCAGTTCTTGAAAATTTTAAAGTTTTTTTTTTAAACTTCTCATTTCAATTTTTTTTCTAGTATTTGGCCACAGTTTCTTTTTCTAAAATCAAGGAATCAAATAATGGATTTTTCTTCATTACAGCCGTAATATTTAAATAAACTTAGGCCACCTCACGCGAAGACTTGACTCATTGGAAAAGACTCTGATGCTGGGAGGGATTGGGGGCAGGAGGAGAAGGGGATGACAGAGGATGAGATGGCTGAATGGCATCACTGACTCGATGGATGTGAGTCTGAGTGAACTCTGGGAGTTGGTGATGGACAGGGAGGCCTGGTGTGCTGCGATTCATGGGGTCGCAAAGAGTCGGACACGACTGACTGACTGAACTGAACTGAACTGAACTGAATTATGTTATGATAAGGCATTCGCCATTAATTACTGTATCCTTTCCTTTTTGCTCCTTATATGCACTCCATGTGTTTGTCCTATGAGCTATGAAAGTCTTGCTTAGAGAAGTAGCTCTCTTATGAAATCACTGACAGAAATATTATTTTTTTAAAAAGTCACACTTTCTCCCATGCTATAAATCTGTAAATTATTATACTGAATATATTTTTATTATTAAATTAACAGTGAGTTTACAGAGAAAGGTGTAAGTCTCTGGACTTCCTAAAAATTGTTAAAATTGAGGTAATAAAGTTTTGCTTCTTTGTTTTCTCAAAGAGGTCTCTAAAAGAAGTGCATTAGTCAAACATATTTAATATTCATGTATAAAGTGAATACAGAAAAATAGTATGATAAATAGAGTATGTAAATGTTAATGGATATGGACTTTACTGGGATTGATTTACACTTTTATCATCATTTGCAGAAAAATATAACTCAAACATTTTAAGATTTTAATAAGGAATTTGAATGATAAATACACACACATTTATGAAATTGTCAGTTACTTAATCTAGACAACTGAAATTTCATTTGTTAAATTAAGACCTCATGATAAAAATGTGTCTCTTCTAATTATTCTATTGGTTAAAACAATGCACTCTTTCTATCAATATCAGAGATTTATAGATTTATGAGCTTCTTACCATTGTAATTGTTCTTGCTCCATAAATAATATGTGCTTTCTTCAAAGAAATTGTAACTCTGAAGTGGGAAAAGTATAAAGTTATTTTATGTATAGATCAGTCTTATGGACTCTGTGGGAGAGGGAGAGGGTGGGGAGATTTGGGAGAATGGCATTGAAACATGTATAATATCATGTATGAAACGAGCCTCCAGTCCAGGTTCGATGCACGATACTGGATGCTTGGGGCTGGTGCACTGGGACAACCCAGAGGGAGGGTATGGGGAGGGAGGAGGGAGGAGGGTTCAGGATGGGGAGCACGGGTATACCTGTGGCGGATTCATTTCGATATTTGGCAAAACTAATACAGTATTGTAAAGTTTAAAAATAAAATAAAATTAATTGAAAAGGCTAAAAAAAATAAAAAAATAAATAAAAAGTCATATAAAGGAGATAAGGAATATTGAAGAATAGAAGTTAATATTGAGGAGAATATATATTGAAAATAACTGCAGGTTTCATAATTAACTATATAAAATAGACTCAAAGGCTTGAGTACTTTCATTTTTTTAACAGTGAGTCATGTATATATGGCTTGTTATAATAAACATATGTCTGGCTGCCTGAATGCCAGCCCACTCCACTTCTCTTTCCTATCATCTCTTCTTCCTTTCAGTATCAACTCTCCCAAGCCCCTTCCTCAATTTATCTCTTAGTTTCTAAATTTATAATTAATTCGATGTGAATAATGAATTATTTTGTGACCATTAAAGCGACTGAAACAGGCAAACATCATGAAGTTTAAATATTAGTCATCAGGTTGTGTCCGACTCTTTGCAACCCCATGGACTGTGGCCTGCTAGGCTCCTCTGTTCATGGCATTCTCTAGGCAAGAATACTGGAATGGGTTGCCATTTCCTTAATTTAAAAAATTAATGTTCAATTTTCCTGATGCTAAGCAATGAAAGATTCTGGGCATAGCATCATGCTGTCTGAATTCTGAGATGTCTCTCTATGACTTACAGTAAGGGTTGCTGCTTATTTTTCTATTTGAATCTTTCTTTACTGGCACCCCTTACCATGTATCATAGGCCTATGGTATCTTATGTTTTCCACAATGCTGAAGTGAGATGGAAAAGTAACATCGCCACAAAGCTCTGAGAGCAACCTAGAGAGGGGCTCCCGTTTCTTACATGCCTCTTTTATTTTTTTTTTGCTTCAAATTCCTTCCCTTCTCTAAACTTCCTTTCCTCCTCCTAGCCCTCAATCAGGACTCAGCTGAGGCACCCCTCTTCTTGTTTCTCTGCCTCTGTGCCCCTGCATTCATCTTTCTTGGTCCTCACTACTGCTCTGTAATTGCCTGTTTCCTTGCTTATCTTCAAACCACTCTGCCGGCCATACTGACAGTCCCCTCTAAGTGGGCATTCAGTCTTCACTTCTGTGTCTCTGCTCAATATCCACCATGGTGCCTGAATTACAAACCTGAATGAATGAAAACATGGTGGAATTCATGAGCAGCTCTTTCTTCTCACAGGACAGTCTAGACTTGTATCCTGGCTCAGACTTGTCCTCTTCCTCACTCACCTTTTTATCTCCTGTAAATTACTTCAGGACATCTGGTCACTCAAATGGTCTAGTCATCCAGGACCTATCCTTTCTCACATAGGCCATGTCTTTCTAATTAAAAGACTTTCTATACTGTATGCAGTGAATATCAAGACTGGGTTCAAATGCCCCTCCCTCCTGGTTCCCTGAACACGTCATTCATAACTCTTATATAGCATGAATTACACTGTCCCATAGCTAGTAATGCATCTATCCCTCTTTCCCATCACTCTGAACTCTTCACCAGAAAAGAACTGTTCAATTTGTCCTTTTACTTTCAGAGAGTATAACTGATTTTCTCAAGGCCACAAAGCTGGCAAAAATGCAAAGGCAAGCCCAGATATTCTGCCTGTAAGTCTAGCACTCTAAAAATATTTTTCAGAATTTCACTTTCTTTATTTTTTTTCAGAATTTCACTTTCACTTTCACACATGCCCAGGAACTTTATTACTTTTAATAATATTAACAATAACACCAAACATGTGTGCATACACACACACACACACACACACACACACACACAACACACCTTTTCCTCTCTCTCTAAATTATGCCTCAAACAACCCTGGAAACCAAAATAAATGTAGATGGTGAATAAAGGGGCTGTTGTTAGGAAAAATTTTAAATAGAAAGCCAGATATCAGCATATATTCCTAAAGCTATGCAAAGTCCTATTGGTGTTATTTTCCATTATTATGCAACTTCCTTTGCTCATGTTTCCCACTAAATCATTAGAGTCCTGATGCACAAGATGAAGACTAATGAACGCCACCTAAGTCGTTTTCACATCTCTACATGGAAAACAAACTTCTGAAATTTCTCTCTCTGAAAGCCAGTTTTTGAGAAGAAACTGCCAGTTAGGCTATATTGGAGCCCAACTGCAACCAGCCAATATCTGGTGTTTTTTCTAGACAGTAGACATCTTTCCTATTTGCTGACAGAGCTCAAATAATTCAACAAAGGGTGCTGGGCAGGATGAGGGCGGGAGGACTTATTAAGTAGGCCAAGGCAACTTGAAATAAGTGCAGTCTGAGCACAGGTCTTGGATTCTTGAGGCTTTCTGAACTGTAATCCTAGCTCAGACACTGATCCCTCCTGTGACCTGGGATAAACGACTCAACCTTCTTCCCTGGATTTCTAGATCCTCTAAATAGGGATAATAATCCTGACCTCAGAAGGCTAGCATATGAATTAAACATCAGAGACTTCTGATCTTAAGGACAGGCAGAATGAAGCACTGCATTCCTACAGATTAGTAACACTTTCAACTTAAGTTACCCAGAACTATTTCTGCTGAAGGGGCAAGAGATGGCTGATTCAGGTATTTTCTTTCCTACAATAAGAGTTTGCTTTCCTACAATAAGAACAGAACAAAACACGGTGGTGATTTGTTCATTGAATTAGTGATTTTATTGCTGCATAACCAATTACCTCCAAACCTGTGGCTTAAAACAAAATATTTATTATCTCACAGTTCCTGTTAGTTAGGAACATGAGCATGGCTTAGTAGGGTTCTCAGACTCAGGGTTTTTGACCATCAAGATGCAATCAATATGTGAAAAGGAACTCCAATCATCTCAATGCTCAAATGAGAAAGTACCTGCTTCTACACTCACTTAGAACATAGTTGTCAGCAGAATCTAGTTCTGCATAGGCTGTTGGACTGAGGGCCTCAATTCCTCACTAGCTATTGGCCACAGGCTGCTCTCCATTCCTTACCATATGGGCATCCATGTATGGCAGATTGGCATCTGACAATTGGCATCTGACAATTGGCATCTGACAATCAACATGGCAGATTGATCAACAAAAAAGGTTTAAGTAAGAAGAGAGTTGTGGGGAGAGAGGAGGTGAGAGAGAGACAACAAGGAGGAAGTCAGTCTTTTGTAACTTAATTTCAGAAGTGATGCCTCTTTTGCCATATTATATTAATTATAAGTAAGTTGCTAGGTCCGAGCCCACATTCAACGGGAGGAGATTACCCAAGGACATGAACACCAGGAGTTAGGGACCACTGGAGGCAATATGAGAAGCCTATCTGCCACAAACTTCTGTATGCTTTGTGCTGTGCTAAGCTGCTTCAGTCATGTCCAACTCTGTGACCCCAAGGACTGTAGACTGCCAGGCTCCTCTGTCCATGGGATTCTCCAGGCAAGAATACTGGAGTGGGTTGCCATGTCCTCCTCCAGAGGATCTTCCCAATCCAGGGATCAAACCCACGTTCCTTATACTCCTGCATTGGCAGGTGGGTTTTTTACCACTAATGCCACAGCCAGATCCCTCTGTACACATTCACTTCAGTTCAGTCGCTCAGTCATGTCCAGCTCTTTGCGACCCCATGAATAACACCACGCCAGGCCTCCCTGTCCATCACCAACTCCTGGAGTTCACTCAAACTCATGTCCATCAAGTCGGTGATGCCATCCAGCCATCTCATCCTCTGTCGTCCCCTTCTCCTCCTGCCCCCAATCCCTCCCAGCATCAGAGTCTTTTCCAATGAGTCAACTCTTCGCACGAGGTGGCCAAAGTATTGGAGTTTCAGCTTCAACATCAGTCCTTCCAATGAACACCCAGGACTGATTTCCTTTAGAATGGAGTGGTTGGATCTCCTTGCAGTCCAAGGGACTCTCAAGAGTCTTCTCCAACACCACAGTTCAAAAGCATCAATTCTTCGGCCCTCAGCTTTCTTCACGGTCCAACTCTCACATCCATACATGACCACAGGAAAAACCAAAGACTTGACTAGACAGACCTTTGTTGGCAAAGTAATATCTCTGCTTTTTAATATACTATCTAGGTTGGTCACAGCTTTCCTTCCAAGGAGTAAGCTTCTTTTAATTTCACGGCTGCAATACCATCTGCAGTGATTTTGGAGCCCAAGAAAACAAAGTCTGACACTGTTTCCACTGTTTCCCCATCTATTTCCTATGAAGTGATGGGACCAGATGCCATGATCTTTGTTTTCTGAATGTTGAGCTTTAAGCCAACTTTTCACTCTCCTCTTTCACTTTCATCAAGAGGCTTTTTAGTTCCTCTTCACTTTCTGCCATAAGGGTGGTGTCATCTGCATATCTGAGGTGATTGATATTTCTCCTGGCAATCTTGATTCCAGCTTGTGCTTCTTCCAGCCCAGCGTTTCTCATGATGTACTCTGCATAGAAGTTAAATAAGCAGGGTGACAATATACAGCCTTGACCGTACCCCTTTACCTATTTGGAACCAATCTGTTGTTCCGTGTCCAGCTATAACTGTTGCTTCCTGACCTGCATACAAATTTCTCAAGAGACAGGTCAGGTGGTCTGGTATTCCCATCTCTTTCAGAATTTTCCACAGTTTATTGTGATCCACACAGTCAAAGGCTTTGGCATAGTCAATAAAGCAGAAATAGATGTTTTTCTGGAACTCTCTTGCTTTTTCCATGATCCAGCAGATGTTGGCAATTTGATCTCTAGTTCCTCTGCCTTTTCTAAAACCAGCTTGAACATCTGGAAGTTCATGGTTGCTGAAGCCTGGCTTGGAAAATTTTGAGCATTACTTTACTAGCGTGTGAGATGAGTGCAATTGTGCGGTAGTTTGAGCAGTCTTTGGCATTGCCTTTCTTTGGGATTAGAATGAAAACTGATCTTTTCCAGTCCTGTGGCCACTGCTGAGTTTTCCAAATTGGCTGGCATATTGAGTGCAGCACTTTCACAGCATCATCTTTTAGGATTTGAAATAGCTCCACTGGCATTCCATCACCTCCACTAGCTTTGTTCATAGTGATGCTTTCTAAGGCCCACTTGACTTAACATTCCAGGATGTCTGGCTCTAGGTCAGTGATCACACCATCGTGATTATCTGGGTCATGAAGATCTTTTTTGTACAGTTCTTCTGTGTATTCTTGCCACCTCTTCTTAATATCTTCTGCTTCTGTTAGGTCCATACCACTTCTGTCCTTTATCGACCCCATCTTTGCATGAAATGTTCCCTTGGCATCTCTAATTTTCTTGAAGTGATCTCTAGTCTTTCCCATTCTGTTGTTTTCCTCTATTTCTTTGCATTGATTGCTGAGGAAGGCTTTCTTATCTCTCCTTGCTATTCTTTGGAACTCTGCATTCAGATGCTTATGTCTTTCCTTTTCTCCTTTGCTTTTTGCTTCTCTTCTTTTCACAGCTATTTGTAAGGCCTCCTCAGACAGCCATTTTGCTTGTTTGCATTTATTTTCCATGGGGATGGTCTTGATCCCTGTCTCCTGTACAGTGTCACAAACCTCCGTCCATAGTTCATCAGGCACTCTGTCTATCAGATCTAGTCCCTGAAATCTATTTCTCACTTCCACTGTATAATCATAAGGGATTTGATTTAGGTCATACCTGAATGGTCTAGTGGTTTTCCCCACTTTCTTCAATTTAAGTCTGAATTTGGCAATAAGGAGTTTATGATCTGAGCCACAGTCAGCACCCAGTCTTGTTTTGCTGACTGTATAAAGCTTCTCCATCTTTGGCTGCAATGAATATAATCAATCTGATTTCGGTGTTGACTATCTGGTGATGTCCATGTGTAGAGTCTTCTCTTGTGTTGTTTGAAGAGGGTGTTTGCTATGATCTGTGCTTTCTCTTGGCAAAACTCTATTAGCCTTTGCCCTGCTTCATTCCATATTCCAAGGCCAAATTTGCCTGTACACCTTATATGACATCTAATTTCCTCTCCAGCATGATTGATATTCAGCAGTGTTTTTCAGTGTTAGCATAAGCTTTACTACTTAGTAAAAACTTGTATAACATTGTTATAAGATGCAAAAGAGCTCTTAAAGTGTCACAGCGAATGTTAAAATAACACCAGAAAAGTCCCCCAAATCACTTGGGGAAGTACAAGAACACTGACTTATCACCAACAGTGTGGATTGCAGGAGACCAACAAGGATGGCAGGGGGTCTGTGCCAGGGATAAGGTGACATTTCCTGTGACAACAGCATCAACTCAGTTTATTCAATTAGTTCAAATGTGTTTTCTAATACCGGCTTGCAAATAATGCAGTTCTTGAAAATTGGAGGCGGGGGGAAGCTTAGATTTGCCTTAGTTCATATTTGTGAGACTTTATTAACAGGCTATGTCACACTGTCCCAAATTTGTATAAAATATGCTCACACTCTATGTCTTTGATATGTGAATATGTTTGTAAAAATAAAGCCTGTATTCCATAGATATTTCTATGTAAAATGTTACTGAAATTTGATCAGTTATTTTATTTAGATTGCAGTGTTAATTCAAAGTCATATTATTGATACTCATGTAAGTTATCTAGTCTTGCAAGAGGAAAAAAATTGTTCCTGAAAGTATGATCCTATTTCTGTATTGTTATGTACACACACATGTTTATGTATATATTTGTATAACATATATAACTGCGATTGTTCAAATAATGTGGACAGATTAGAGGAAAAATATATTACTGCTCTTATGAAAACAATCCAAGTTACATTATTTACAAAGAGAGAGTCAACATCATGATTTATACATATCTGCTCAACAGTAATCATTTGCTTGGAAAGATAATACTTAAGAACACCTAGTCAACTTCCACTGTAATATTGTTGAATACATATTTAATGAGACATGCTCCTTTAAAATGCTTACTGAAAGAATCCTCTAACAGTTGTGGAAGATACTTTTGCTTACCAGTCACTCTTTTCCACAAATTTCTTCTTTTTCTGAAAAGTTTTGTATTTGTTATTTCCAAGCACATGGTTATTTAGATCATCCCTAATCTAGTGGTCTGAAATAAGATACATGACAAAAGATGTACTTTCATTTCTGCATCAAACAGAACAGAAGAGAAAAGTAGGAATTTTTTCCCCTCAAACTTTGTTTCTATGATGAATTAGTTGCTGACTTCATGGAGAAAAATTCCCTTCCACAAGGTTTCAAAGTGTCATTTGTGGATCTAAAAAGCAGAAGCTCACTGTGAGCCAACAGTTTGAGCTCTTAAAACTCTATGACAACCTAGAGGGGTGGGGTGGGGTGGGGTGGAAGGTGGGAGGGAGGTTCTAGAGGAGGGGGACATATGTATACCTATGGCTGATTCATGTTGATGTATTGCAGAAACCAACACAACACTGTAAAGCAATTAAACTCCAATTAAAATAATTTTTTTAAAAAACTCAAAAAAAAAAAAAAAGAAAAACTCAATGCAACTTAGTTTGTGTTAATAGAGGAACAGTAACTACAAAAAAAAGGGAAAAAATTGCTCATGTTTCCACTCTCTTCTGTTCACTTGTCAGACCATATTTAAAATAAAGGGTTTAGTCTTGGCATTAAATTCCAAGAAGGACATTGATATACCAGAATGACTGTGATCAAAGGCCATAGGATAGTAGTGATATAAAAGATAATCAAAGGATTCATGGACGCTGTATTAGTCTGGGAGGGTTGCCATAACAAATTGTGTATCACAAACTGGGGGTATTCTCATAGCTCTGGAAGCTGGATATCTGAAATCAAGGTGCTGACAGAGCTGGTTCCTTCTGTAGACTGAGAAAAAGATCTATTCCATGTCTCTCTTCTTCCTGTATCTTCATATCATCTTCACTCTATGCACATTCCTATGTCAAAATTCCCCTTTTCATAAGGACATCAGTTATATTTGATTGGGGTCCACACTAATGACCTTACTTTAACTTGATTACTTCTGTAAATAACCTGTCATCAAAAAAGATACAGGATTATGATTCAGCACATGAATTTGGGGAGGTACTAGGGTTAGGAATCCAACACATGAATTTGTGAAGGACACAATTTAACCTACAATGAATTTTTATGTTTAGTAAGAAATGTATTAGAAGGTATATATAAGTATTTCAAATTTCTAAATGACTGGGCTGAGACGGATGACTTTTTTTTTTCCTGGGCTACTCTGAAAGAATAAAATCTGAAATGAATCTATGAAGTTAGGGAAGTTAGGGAAATAAAAGATTACCACTAAATATAAGGATATACATTCTTTGAGAGGATGTATAATCTCCTATAAGAAATGCTTTGTATCTTGCAGTCACTGAGAGAAAAATGTAAAGAATGTAACTGCTAGCTACTGACATTGGACTTCTTTTTTAATTTCTCTCTGCCCTGGCTATTGTCTGCATGCTATTACTGTTTAGTAAAATGAAGATAGATAACTAACACCTACTTCCTATGGTTTCTCTGAAAGCTAATTTAGAGGATGTATATTTAACATCCAGCACAGTGCTCAGCACAGATTAGAACCTCAGGTAAGATAGCTATTAATATCATTATTATTACTAATAGGAATTTTCTAGTGATTGTAAGGTGTTGAAATAGTTCTTAGGAATGAAAATTGTGGCTAAAGGACCACTTTACTAGATATTATTATAGGAATTCTTATGCTGTTCAAAGGTTGGATTGAGGATTTTTTAGGTCACTTGTAAATTATTACAATTTATGGTCTAGAAGGTAGATGATAATTTGAAAGTAGATTCAGCAGCTTTGTTTATATTGAATACATATTCCCCTCTGAACACATACTAAGGTTTCTATTACTTGCTTTGGTTGTATTATCACTCCTCAACTACTTAATTTCTTAACTTGTTGCAAAATTTTCCCATCATGTGTTTGATTAATGTTTAAAAATATCTGTACAAACACTAACATCAATTTTAATGTAATCTCCAATGTCAAATTTTATCACAAAAAGCAGTACTGAATATTCTACTGATGTAGCAGCTCTTGGAACTGAATGTGTGCCTCCAAATTCAAGTTCATTGTGAATTTATTAGAATAAGTTCAAGTTAACCTCATTCTCATGCAAGGATATATACAGACTACATTACCATTCATTTATTGATTCCTAATTCACCAAAATACACCTTGGTACCCTGTTATATGCCACTCTGTGCTAGGCTTTAAGGACACAAAAATAACAACAACAACAAAATTCCCATCTTCAGAGAGTTTTCAGCTTAGTGCTAAAAATATCTAGGAAGACATTCCATTTCTGATGTATTAGTGCTACAACAGGTGAAGCATAAATTATCATGGGGGTAGATGGGATGAGCACCTAACTGAAATTTTGATGGTCAAGAAGGACTTGGCAATAGAAATATTTCTCAGCGTAGACCTATAGGGTTAGTAGGAGTTCACAAGTGAAAAGGAGGGAAAACGAAGATTCTAGAAAAGAAAAATAGTATGTGTGAATGCTTGGGATCAAGGAAAGTCATGTATCTCTGTGAAAATATTGAAAACTGAGGACTGGGTATTTATAGAAACTCTTTGCTACCTTGATACCTTCTTTCTTACCTCACAACTACACACTTTAAAACAAACACGTAACTGAAGACAAAGAGACAGAGGTCACCTGGGTGGGCGTCAGATCACCAAGGTGCTTCTGAAATGCAGGCTCCTGGCCCCACTGCAAGCCCACCATGTTAAAAGTGAGAGTGGATACAGGGTGGAAGTGGGAATTGAGACGCTGTGTTTTAAACAAGTTATTCAGGTGATTTGTATGAACTCTAAAGTTTGGGAAGAACTGCTATCTATCTACTTCCAGTCCTAAGAGGAAAGACTGAGGGCCTTTTAAGTATTTCATAGTACTTCCAAAAACCTTCACAACAGACTGGAGTGTTGAAAATGGTATTTTCCATCTCAATTATTCACTTTCATTCCTCTTCCTAATAGTACGTCTATCTTTTGCCATGTGACTTGCAGTGTTTCTCTTTGGGAAAGTCATACTCCACCGCCACCTCATTTACACTTTACTTGACCATGTATGTGGTTAGCCAAAAAGTTCATTTGGGTTTTCCGTAAGGTGGTATAGAAAACCTGAAAAAAACGTTTTGGCCAACACGATACCTAACTATGGCCAATGCAATGTAAGTAAAAGTAATAGGGATAAAACCTGGGCAGATGCCTCAAGTGCCATTGCATGGCTCCATCTCGGCTGTTTCCCCCACCACAGGACTAAGGCCTTATCTTTATTAGTCTGGAGCCACAAATGAAGAAGTTATATGATACAGAGTCACAACTCTTCTGGAACCTACATAGTCTTGAGCAGAAACAAATTGATGAATAGACCAGAAACAAATATTTCTTTAGCAAAGATGAGTTTATTGAGATCAGCAGAGGACTGAAATTTGGGGTGTGCAACTGTGGTAAGCCACATGCATATTCCCCCACAGCAAGGAAAGGAGAATTCTTTTATAAAGGGGAAAAGGAAGTTGGTAGGGCTGTAGTAAACAAAGAATTCCTGGATTTTCATTGGCTCAGCCCTTGCCAGGAAAGAAGAGGAGTCTTTCTTCCTGTTGGACTGTGCTATCAACTCAGGACATGAGACATCCCCTTTCTGGGCTCCCAACTCTATAAAACTGAGCTTTGTGTTTATTAATTTTTGTGGTGGATAGAGTGAGAAATAAACTATTAATTTTGTAAAGCAAGGAGATCTTGAACTTATATTTGATTAAGGGTAAACATGGGTTTCTCAGGTGGTGCTAGTGGTAAAGAACCTATCTGCCAGTGCAGGAGATGTAAGAGACGCAGTTTTGACTCCTGGGTCTAGAAGATACCTTGGAGGAGGGCATGACAATCCAATCCAGTATTCTTGCCTGGAGAATCCAATGGACAGAGGAGCCTGGCGGGCTACAGTCCATAGGGTCACAAAGAGTCGGACATGACTAAAGTGACTTAGCACTTAGCAAGGCAAAACATAGAGAAAGATTTCCGATCCAAAGAGATAAAACAATTTTTTAAAATGTTTTTCCCTAAGACAAAATGTGGCCTAAGGTAGATAAGGCCACAGTAACATAAAAAGCAATTTGCAGTGCCTCTAAGTTGCTGCAGTATGTGCACCTGGCAATACTCAAAAAGGCCAGACCCGATATGTACACAGTTACCTACTAGTCACCAAGCCAGGCTTCAACAGTACATGAACTGTGAACTTCCAGATGGTCAAGCTGGTTTTAGAAAAGGCAGAGAAACCAGAGACCAAATTGCCAATATCCATTGGATCATCGAAAAGGCAAGTGAATTCCAGAAAAACATCTACTTCTGCTTTATTGACTATGCCAAAGCCTTTGACTGTGTGGATCACAACAAACTGGAAAATTCTTAAAGAGATGGGACTACCAGACCACCTGACCTGCCTCCTGAGAAATCTGTAGGCAAGTCAGGAAGCAACAGTTATAGCTGGACACGGAACAACAGATTGGTTCCAAATAGGTAAAGAGGTACGGTCAAGGCTGTATATTGTCACCCTGCTTATTTAACTTCTATGCAGAGGACATCATGAGAAGCGCTGGACTGGAAGAAACACAAGCTGGAATCAAGATTGCCGGCAGAAATATCAATAACCTCAGATATGCAGATGAGACCACCCTTATGGCAGAAAGGGAAGAAGAACTAAAGAGCCTCTTGATGAAATTGAAAGAGGAGAGTGAAAAAGTTGGCTTAAAACTCAACATTCAGAATACTAAGATCATGGCATCTGGTCCCATCACTTCATGGCAAATAGATGAGGAAGCAATGGAAACAATGACAGGCTTTATTTTGGGAGGCTCCAAAATCACTGCAGATGGTGATTGCAGCCATGAAATTAAAAGACGCTTACTCCTTGGAAGGAAAGCTATGACCAACCTAGACAGCATACTAAAAAGCAGAGACATTACTTTGCCAACAAAGGTTTGTCTAGTTAAAGCTATGGTTTTTCCAGTAGTCATGTATGGATGTGAGAGTTGGACTATAAAGAAAGCTGAGGGCCAAAGAATTGATGCTTTTGAACTGAGGTGTTGGAGAAGACTCTTGAGAGTCCCTTGGACTGCAAGGAGATCCAACCAGTCCATCTTAAAGAAGATCAGTCCTGAGTGTTCACTGGAAGGACAGATGCTGAAACTGAAACTCTAATACTTTGGCCACCTGATGCAAAGAGCTGACTCATTTGAAAAGACTCTGATGCTGGGAAAGATTGAAGGAGGGAGGAGAAGGGGACGACAGAGGATGAGATGGTTGGATGGCATCACCGATTCAATGGACATGGGTTTGGGTGGACTCTGGGACTTGGTGATGGACAGGGAGGTCTGTCATGCTGCAGTCCATAGGGGTGCAAAGAGTCGGACACGAATGAGGAACTGACTGAACTGAACAGAACACAGTAGTCCCACCCCACCATGGCTCCCCAGCCTGCACTGTCTCGTGAACAATGAGAGCTCTAATCTGTCTTCAAAACACTACAAGGAAGGCTTGCTTGGCCTGCTCCTCTCCTACACACACACACACACACACATACACACACACACAGTTTGAGCAAGAAAGAATACCACTGCACAAACTGCCTATAAATATGCAATCTATCTAATTTCTTCCTGGCTTTTCCTGTCTGCTTTTCCAAATTCACCGTCTCATCTTCCATGGCAACAGGACAAGACAAAATGATTCTGTTTTAATATTCAAGGGCTGTTGCTCCCAGACAATGTAGAGCTGTTCAGCGAAAAGCACTATTCAGCATACAAAAAACTCCTTTAACTCTTCCCTTCTCATCACTTGTGAATTAAAGATTCTCTGAACAATATTTTGCCAGATCCCTGATTTAATGTTCCTGACAATATAGGCTACAAACATGAATCAGCATGAAAAATAAAGTGCATGGTTGAACCATTTGCTATCCACTCATTTCTTTCTATAAATCAACAAAATAGCAGGATTCTGAAATGGATATGTAACATTAGCTTGGCAATAACCATTTGGATTTGGAGTCCTATACATGGAAAGAAATTCCCAGAAGCTATCTTTTCTAACTCCTTGTCTTCTGAAGTAAATAAAAACATTATGCAGACTTTTAAAAAGAAGAGTTCTGAAAGATGCTGGAAACAAGTTTAATATGATTATGCTAAAAATATGCATGCAGGTCTGCTCTGTACCGAGGTGACAAATAAGTCAAATGGAATTTTATTAAAGCAATTATCACATGCCATTTGTGCTTCACGATTAGTCTGGCATCCCTAGATAGTATAAAGGCAAATGTCTCTGATGATAAAAAGCCACTAATTCCTCCAGGTATAATTAGAGTCATATCATTTGGCATAATGTGCTTTAAAATGGTATGTGGCTACGTTCAAGGCCCCAAGATATATCAAATATAACTTTTCAAGTGTGCTTAAAGTTGCTAACATAAGCTGTAGCCCCTAGTTTCCAAAATTTACTTCAAGTGCAAAGAAGAAATGCTTCCATAGGAACAGAGGTGTTCAGGAGTCACAGTATCCTTCACTCCATGACCCAAGCCAACTGAGTCAGAGATAATGATAATTGAGGTCCCTCTTATTTCCTGTCTTGGAAGACCATGATTCTGCTGAACTGTTTATATTCAACTCATAACAAGATCCCAGGATCATCCTGCAGTTTCTAATGTTGTGGTCAATACTGGGAACACAAGGGTGTTCTAAACTCCACCAAGACTTACTCCACGGGAGCAATTTCTGGCCCAAGATAACCACTGGAAACCCCATGAGCTATTTATGAGTTCTTTCCCCTTCTTCCCGACCAAGGAATCCAAGATAGTCCTAAAAGTCTAGGAGCCACACAGTGCCGCACTTCCTGGAATACCTCAAATGGGCCCAGCATTGTTTTCTAATCTTAAGGAACCTCCAGATTCTTAGAACTGACACGAAAGAACATACACACACACATGCACTGATTATGGGCTGGACTATGTGCTCAGAGTTATAGTCAAGCAAATACTAAGATGCCTCTTCAAAGTTATGGGGCACAAAGTGTCAGGTTTCGTTCATGAACTGGCAGTCACTACAAGCACCCCCAATCTATTAAATGTACCATCGCTCTGACAGGGACGAGGATGCCCTCCATCTCCCAGGGATTACTTTACTTCTCTTACACATTCTTCTTACCTAAGTTTCTTTCCTATTGCCCCTTCCAAAATGTACGGCCATACTAAGAATGCCATCCACACTGGTTAGGGCATTTGCTCATTAAAAAGCCAACTCTGAGCTACATAAAGAGCCCGAGATCATTAGAGGTGACAGAGCATAGAATTTTTGAAATGAGTACCTCCCACAAGGCTTCAAATATCACCTTAGCCGTTTATGACTCTCTCGGTGTGTATTTTATACACCATTTATTTAAAACAGCTTTGAGAGAAGGTCATTCAGGTATTTGGATGTGGGTTAACATCTAAAATGAACCATGGTTTATTATTATTCTTATTGCCCGCTTAGTAAGGATAGAATAGTAGATGGTGGAAGACTATGGCCTCATTTGAGAAAGTGCAAAAACAGCACTTTTCCTTCACTCACATTAGAATGAATTTTTAATATTTAAGTCTATAACCCTTTAGGAGTGAAAGGTAATTTGGTGCAGAGTATATCTGTAGCTTATTCTTCTAACTCTCAAACATAATGTTCTAACCCAGGTAGAGAAGAGCTGTAGCAAAAGGATATTAGCGTCTGTAATAGTGTTCTGTTCAAGTGCATTGGGTCTATAAGACAATCTTATCAAGTGTGTTTCAGAATAAGTGGCAGCTTTATGTTGAAGAACAAGAGGAAGTAGTGAAGGATACCACGATGCATCATAAACCTGCAAGATTTTTTACAAGCTGAGATAGATGTTGAGATAATGAGAACAGATTTACTTGTCAGAGGCTCTGATGTCAAAAACCAGGGTTTTCTATAATTTTCAAAAAGAATATTTTTAAATATATTCACAACACAGTAGCACTCAATAGCAAATGATGATACACAGAAATGTATGTAAATTAATTTTGAAAATAAGCATCTACCTCTGATTGTCAGGAATGCCTATGGGTAATATGAGAATTACTTTAAACACTGTGATATTTTTGAATGTTAACTTTTGCAAGCTTATCTCAAGTTTGTTCTCATTTTTCTGGAAATAATTGAAGGGTCATACACAGAAAGACTAAAAACAATTCATTTGAGACTCTGAGTAGATTTTTATGCAACTTCTCCACAATTGGAAAACTTAGTAATCACCAGGCACAAGATGAATCTCCATCATAAAAACATTTTTGAGAAGAACAGAGAAGAAGTTTAAATGGTTAGTATTCAGAATATAAAGAGGTTAACCTGGGATGCCCCAAAAGTGTATTTTAAAACTCCTGATGTTCAATGAATTTATTAACCTCAGAAAACAGTGGGTTGTGAAGTTAAAAGTTTGCTAATATTACAGAAGTGTTAAAAGAATTCAAGAATGAGGATTTTAAGAGCTTCCAGGGGCCATCCTATTCCTTTCTATGATGCCCTCTGGGTAAAGCCTGGGTACTCAGAATCATGCTAGAAAAGATACTTTAACTATTTGTTCCTTACTGATAAATGTAATCATTGGACATTGAGTAAAGAATCTATTTGGAAAGTATTCAGAATCAAAAACTTTTTTGAAGATTGTCTCAAACTGGCTTAAGAAATGGAAAACTGAAGAAAAACACAGATTGTGCCAGTGTATAATGCAGACACATGGTGAACACCATTTTCGAGTTTGACAAGCAAACTTGGTAGAATTTTATTTTAAAAATGTAAGGGGATTTCAAGCACTAGATCCTATTATTTCCCTCAAGACCAGTACCCCCAGCTGCTCCAAATGGAGCAGCAAAGTGAAATTAACCAATTCCCTTGAAAGGCTGAAGTGGTTCAGCTTCAGGGGGCTTGTTAATTTCCCTTCTCCAGGGTTCTCAGTGAGGCCTGGGAGCAGAGCTGGGAGGCAGACAGAAAAAGTGAAATTAACAAGCTTTCTAAAGTATTGCAACCCCTACTTCTTTCAAGGGAATTGGTTAATTTCACTTTGTAACTCCATTCAGATCAACTCAAGTTTGAGAAAAGTTCCAATTAAAAAGAGGGAAAGGGGAGACAAAGGCAACTGGGTAGGAAAGCAGGAAATGGATAGAATTTAAATCAATGACCTCAATCCAAGGTATTCCCCCCAAAACACTCAAAACATGTTACCTGTGGGGATTACAAACTATTTTTTTTAATTTAACAGAGTAAAAAAGTTTATTTTTCATTTTTTGTTAATTTTATTCTTCCTTAGAATCTTGACAATTTCTGGAACACAGACATATTCTACTTTATCTGAATCACATGGTTAAAGCCTCTTTGTTTATGTCTGATCCATAAAATCCTCATTCACTGTCTCCAAATCTGGATGATATCAATATCTGTACCCATTTCCAATGGGAAATAACACTATCAAGTATTTTAAAATGTAAAAAGAAAGAACGAAAGCAGCAGCTAGAAGTGACTTCTTATAAACATTTCCTTTAATTTAGAAAAGGGAAAAAATGAGAACTAAATAAGAAAGTAAGAAACAATTTTTAAAAATCAAAGAACCTAGTAGAAAAACTAAAGGGATGATAAGTGGAGAGGCTTGAAGGGAAGAGATGTGAAAATAGTCAAGTGCATATCAATATCAGTTCAGTCACTCAGTCATGTCCATGGACTGCGGCATGACAGGCCTCCCTGTCCATCATCAACTCCTGGAGTTTATTCAAACTCATGTCACTGAATTGGTGATACCATCCAGCCATCTCAACCTCTGTTGTCCCCTTCTCGTCCCTCCTTCAATCTTTCCCAGCATCACAGTTTTTTCAAATGAGTCAGCTCTTTGCATCAGGTGGGCAAAGTATTGGCGTTTCAGCTTCAACATCCGTCCTTCCAATGAACACTCAGGACTGATCTCCTTTAGGATGGACTGATTGGATCTCCTTGCAGTCCAAGGGACTCTCAAGAGTCTTCTCCAACACCTCAGTTCAAAAGCATCAATTGTTTGGCCCTCAGCTCTCTTTATAGTCCAACTCTCACATCCATACATGACTACTGGAAAAACCATAGCCTTGCCTAGATAGACCTTTGTTGACAATGTGTCTGCTTTTTAATATGCTGTCTAGGATGCTCATAACTTTTCTTCCAAGGAGTAAGTGTCTTTTAATTTCATGGCTGCAATCACCATCTGCAGTGATTTTGGAGCCCCAAAAAATAAAGCCTGTCACTCTTTCTTTGCTTCCTCATCTATTTGCCATGAAGTGATGGGACCGGATGCCATGTATTAGTTTCCTGAATGTTGAGCTACAAGCCAACTTTTTCACTCTCCACTTTCACTTTCATCAAGAGGCTCTTTAGTTCTTCTTCCCTTTCTGCCATCAGGGTGGTGTCATCTGAATATCTGAGGTTATTGATATTTCTCCCGGCAATCTTGATTCCAGCTTGTGCTTCATCTAGCCCAGCATTTCTCATGATGTACTCTGCATATAAGTTAAACAAGCAGGGTGACAATTCACAGCCTTGATGTATTCCTTTTCCTGTTTGGAGCCAATCTGTTGTTCCATGTCCAGCTATAACTGTTACTCCCTGACCTGCATACAGATTTCTCAAGAGGCAGGTCAGGTAGGCTGGTATTCCCTTCTCTTTCAGAATTTTCCACAGTTTCTTTTGATCCACACAGTCAAAGGCTTTGGCATAGTCAATAAAGCAGACATAGATGTGATTCTGTAACTCTCTTGCTTTATCGATGATCCAATGGATGTTGGCAATTTGATCTCTGGTTCCTCTGCTTGAACATCTGGAAGTTCACAGTTCATGTACTATTGAAGCCTGGCTTTGAGAATTTTGAGCATTACTTTACTAGCTTGTGAGATGAGTGCAATTGTGTGGTAGTTTGAGCATTCTTTGGCATTGACTTTCTTTGGGATTGGAATGAAAACTGACCTTTTCCAGTCCTGTGGCCACTGCTGAGTTTTCCCAATTTGCTTGCATATTGAGTGCAGCACTTTGACAGCATCATCTTTTAGGATTTGATATAGCTCAACTGGAATTCCATCACCTCCACTAGCTTTGTTCTCAGTGATGCTTCCTAAGGCCCACTTGACTTCACATTCCAGGATGTCTGGCTCTAGGTGAGTGATCATACCATGGTGATCATCTGCATCGTGAAGATCTATTTTGTACAGTTGTTCTGTATATTCTTGCCACCTTTTCTTAATATCTTCTGCTTCTGTTAGGTCCATACCATTTCTGTCCTTTATCGACCCCATCTTTACATGAAATGTTCCCTTGGTATCTCCAATTTTCTTGAAGAGATCTCTAGTCTTTCCCATTCTGTTGTTTTCCTCTATTTGTTTGAACTGATCCCTGAGGAAGGCTTTCTTATCTCTCCTTGCTACTCTTTGGGACTCTGAATTCAGATGCTTATATCTTTCCTTTTCTCCTTTGCTTTTGGCTTCCCTTCTTTTCACAGCTATTTGTAAGGCCTCCTCAGACAGCCATTTTTCTTTTTTGCATTTATTTTCCATGGGGATGGTCTTGATCCCTGTCTCCTGTACAGTGTCACAAACCTCCATCCGTAGTTCATCAGGCACTCTGTCTATCAGATCTAGGCCCTTAAACCTATTTCTCACTTTCATTGTATAATCGTTGGGGATTTGATTTAGGTCATACCTGAATGGTCTAGTGGTTTTCCCCACTTTCTTCAAATTTAAGTCTGTATTTGGCAATAAGGAGTTCATGATCTGAGCCACAGTCAGCTCCCGGTCTTGTTTTTACTGACTGTATAGAGCTTCTCCATCTTTGGCTGCAAAGAATATAGTCAATCTGATTTCGGTGTTGACCATCTGGTGATGTCCATGTGTAGAGTCTTCTTTTGTGTTTTTGGAAGAGGGTGTTTTCTATGACCTGTGCTTTCTCTTGGCAAAACTCTATTAGCCTTTGCCCTGCTTCATTCTGTACTCCGAGGCCAAATTTGCCTGTTACTCCAGGTGTTTCTTGACTTCCTACTTTTGCATTCCAGTCCCCTATAATGAAGAGGACATCTTTTTTGGGTGTTAGTTCTAAAAGGTCTTGTAGGTCTTCATAGAACTGTTCGACTTCAGCTTCTTCAGTGTTACTGGTCGGAGCATAGACTTGGATTACTGTGATATTGAATGGTTTGCCTTGGAAATGAACAGAGATCATTCTGTCATTTTTGAGATTCCATCCAAGTACTGTATTTTGGACACTCTTGTTGACTATGATGGCTATTCCATTTCTTTTAAGGGATTCTTGCCCACAGTAGTAGCTACAATGGTCATCTGAGTTAAATTCACCCATTCCAAGGCATTTTAGTTCGCTGATTCCTAAAATGTGAACATTCACTCTTGCCGTCTCCTATACGACCACATCCAATTTGCCTTGATTCATGGATGGTGACTGCAGCCATGAAATTAAAAGACGCTTACTCCTTGGAAGGAAAGTTATGACCAACCTAGATAGCATATTAAAAAGCAGAGACATTACTTTGCCAACAAAGGTCCATCTAGTCAAGGCTATGGTTTTTCCTGTGGTCATGTATGGATGTGAGAGTTGGACTGTGAAGAAGGCTGAGCGCTGAAGAATTGATGCTTTTGAACTGTGGTGTTGGAGAAGACTCTTGAGAGTCCCTTGGACTGCAAGGAGATCCAACCAGTCCATTCTGAAGGAGATCAGCCCTGGGATTTCTTTAGAAGGACTGATGCTAAAGCTGAAACTCCAGTACTTTGGCCACCTCATGCGAAGAGTTGACTCATTGGAAAAGACTCTGATGCTGGGAGGGGTTGGGGGCAGGAGGAGAAGGGGACGCCAGAGGATGAGATGGCTGGATGGCATCACTGACTCAATGGACGTGAGTCTCAGTGAACTCCGGGAGTTGGTGATGGACAGGGAGGCCTGGCGTGCTGCGATTCATGGGGTCACAAAGAGACGAACACGACTGAGCGACTGATCTCTAATCTCTCTGATGGATGCAACATTCCAGGTTCCTATGTAATATTGCTCTTTACAGCACCGGACCTTGCTTCTATCACCAGTCACATCCACAACCGGGTGGTGTTTTTGCTTTGGCTCCATCCCTTCATTCCTTCTGGAGTTATTTATCCACTGATCTCCAGTAGGAGATCACCTACTGACCTAGTGCATATAAGTCACTTTAAGGACATGAGGTATCACATTTTTTAAGGTATTGTTATAATAGAGGAGAACAAACCTGACTTCTCACTGGGTCTATTCCTTCAGCTGTAACCACTGTGTTCTGTTGCCTGCAGTTGGTAATGCCGGCTTCGCACCTCAAAGAATGTTGCCAATAGCCTCAAGTACACATAATTATCCTTTCTCAAAGTTCTGCCTCCCAGGCTTAACCTTCAAACCAATAACTCTTTTCATTCAAATAAAGATAAAAAATTTTTGCAGAACAGGAAATAGCATTTGTTTTGTGTAGGTTTACTGGAATATCATGATCAGAACTACATGGACAGCTACAAGAACAAAAAATCACCACGTCCCTTCCGAGGTCTGGCCCAGCACCAAGGAGTGTCCAACAATCAGCCTAATTCCCTCCCTTTTCAGTGTAATAGGAGCCTGATTTCTACCTTGGGTAAGATAGTTTGGGAGGTCATTGGTCTGCCATCTTTTTGGTCTGCTGGCTTTTCAAATGAAGTGGTTATTCTTGCCTCAACACATCTCTCAATGTATTGGCCTATTGTACACTGAGCAGTACAAGCTCAGGCTCAGTAACACAGTGAAGGAGACAAGTAAATACATGTATTCAACTTATAATATCACTAAATAATGGGAAACGTTTTACTAAGAAGCCCTAGAATATGTAAAATTACTGAAATAATGCAATATATCTCTTTGTTGTTATTGTTCAGTCGCTCAGTCACATCCGACTCTTTGTGACCCCATGGACTGCAGCATGGGGTATACCCCCTGAAATACAGCTCTTCGCCTAGTGTAAATAGCTAATCATTAAAATACTAGTTTCTTAAAATATCTGTAGACCATTTCTGTTCATGTTTTTCTTTTATAAAGTATGTAAAATCCTTTCTTTAGAAATAATCTTTTATCTTCAACACACATCAGCCAACAATATTAAAACATTTAAGGATATATAAAGTATTTTTGTAAGTACCGTGATGAAATAGAAAAAGCACAGCTTTGATGCCAGATCACAAATAAAATCTTAGTTTACCAGTTTCTAGGTAGATTCCACACATGGTCTTGGGTAAATCACTGGCCTTTTCAAAGAAAGAAATGTCAACTTTTAGAAAATTAGGTAATGAGATCCACCATGAGAGACTGCTTGATTAGAGGATATGTAGGTAATGTTTCCAACACAATGAATGGTTAGTGTCCAGTGAATGGTGGCTATTATTATCATTTTTAAATTTCAATATAGATAAGCCTAAAGCTGAAGTAATTTAAGAAATTATCTAGTTTAGTGGTTCCCAGAACTAGTTTTGCCTCACTTACCTGTACGGAGCTTTGTAAAGATAGAGATTTCAGGATCCCACCTCAAATTTATTAGATCAGAATCTCTGTAAGTGTTGTCCAAAAATCTATTCCCAATCCAAGATATTATGTTTATGAATGATACTTAAATAACTTCATTTGCTAATACCTCACAGCAGCAACAAAACTAGAACTGAAATTCTGTGTATGCCAGCTTGAGCTTTTCTGTTATACACTGTATCTCTACAGTCAGCTACAACATTATGGTGCCTTAGGAGTCCAATTAGTCTTCCTTTTTTTTTTTTTTTTTTTAACATTTTGTGGTCTGATTCTATTTACAGTTGGTAAATCCCACTATCTTTTTTTCTAAATTCCAGATTATTCATGGCACACAATATGCAAGCATATATTTTGACCACTTTCTATATATTTTTCTTATTACTTTCTCAGCTTTGTTTATAGAGACAGAGCTAAATCAATAATTCAGATATATCAGCTTCAATAACAGCATGTTTAAAAAATACTTAACTTTAATATAAAGTTATACTTCTAAACAAGATAGAGTAACAAGAACCATGTTTCTCTTATCTAAAACAACTGCAAACCTGGGCAAGATATATAAAAATGACAGTTCTTAAGATACTGGATGTCAGGGGCTCTTAAACAAGGAAGTTTAGAACATGATACCCCAAAATATGTTCATTTGGTATATTGGCTATTTTAAGCTAAAGGTATCTGAAAAAACATCAGATGCAAGAAGAGCACTTTTATTCCTAAAAGCAAGAGATAAAAATTCTAAGGAAAGATTTCTTACCTATATCAAGAGGAAAATAACATTCTCATCATTAAAGACTGGGAGTCAAGGCCAAGAGAAATCTATACAAACATACTTTGTTAAAATAACTCTAACTTTCTTTTAGCCTTCTCATACATGTTACTTACTTTTCCACAATTACTGCTTTGTTCAACCTATTATATAAGCACTTAAGCCTAACCAGTTGGGTCTTCATTTTCCCATGGAAGGCTCACAAGTGCATGTAAAAATAAAATTTGTGTGCTCTTCTCCTGTTGATCTATCATATTTCAACTTAATTCTCAGGCCTAGATCTCAAGAGGGCAGAGGAAAAGTTTTACCTCCCTTCACACTGAAGGGCAATGATCCTTGCCTAATTGAAAATAAAGAAGATAGTGCTTGCAATGCCCCAGCTGACATCCTAAAGAGAGTTTCCAGGCCAGAGTGTAGAGAGAGAGCTTCCCTGGTGGCTCAGATGGTAAAGAATCTGCCTGCAATGGGGGAGACCTGGGTTCAACCCCTGGGTTGGGAAGACCTCCTCCCCAGAGGAGGGCATGGGAACCCACTCCAGTATTCTTGCCTGGAGAATCCCATGGACAGAGGAGCATGATAGGCGTCCATGGGGTGGCAAAGAGTCTGACACAACTGTGCGACTAAGCACAAAGCACAAAGCGTAGAGAGAGGAGAGTTGGTAGAAGCTAAAAAAAAGCTCAAATCATACAAAATATCTTCTCTGACCACAATTTAATTAAATTAGAAATTAACAATGGAGGAATTTCTGGAAAATCTCCAAATATTTGGAAACTAACACTCTACTAAAGAATCCATGGGTCAAAGAAGAAACAAAATGTGAAATAAGAAAGTATTTTAAAATAAATGAAAACACAAATATCAAAATTTGTGTGATGTAGACACAGCAATACATGAGGGGAATGTACCAGTATATATGTTTTTTAAGTCTTCATTCTCCTTTTAAATGACAATTTCTTAAATGGAACAATTATTTAAAGCCACTAGCCTCTCATGTGTGTGCAATCATGTCTGACTCTTTGGAACCCCATGGATGGTAGCCCTCCATGCTCATCCACCCATGGAATTTTCCAGGCAAAAATACTAGAGGAGGTTGCCATTTCCTACTCCAAAGGATTTTTCTGACTCAGGGATCGAGCCCACATCTCCAGTGTCTCCTGCACTGGCAGGCAGATTTTTACCCAGATTCTTTACCGTGTGAAGCCCTGTGTAGGACTAAGATGCCTATATCAGAAAAAGAGAAAGGTGTCAGTTTCCAGCTATAGAAAAAGAAAATCAAAATAAATCTAAAGTATTAGATAAAAGAAAAAATAAAGTGGAAATCAGTGAAATAGAAGTCAGTAGAATAGATAAATGAATTTCTGTAACCAAAATTTATTTTAGAAGATTAGTAAAATCTACAAACTATTAATCATACTGACAGATGGGGAGACATAAATTATCAACAGCAGAAATAAGAGGGGTGACATCATTACTGATTTTACAGATATTAATCATATTTGCTATTTGCTAAGTCACTTCAGTCACATCTGACTCTTCGCGACCCCATGGACTGCAGCCTACCAGGCTCCTCCATCCGTGGGATTTTCCAGGCAAGAGTACTGGCGTGGGGTGCCATCACCTTCTCCGTATTAATCATAAGGGGACAACTTATGATTGTTAACAACTTTATATTAACATGTACATTTGTTAGACAAAATGGACAAATTCCTATAAAGACACAAATTATCAACTTAATTTAAAAATTGCCTGAATAGTCCCATACATGCTAAAGAAATCAAACTCAAAATAAAAATCTTCCCACAAAGAAGAATGGTAGGGAAAGATAACAAGTGGAATTAGGAAATTTGGGGAAATGATAGGTTAATTTTATTGTGGTGATGTTTTCAAAGATGAACACATGTCTAAAGACATCAAATTGTACATCAAATATTTACATATGTGCAGTTTATTGAATGTTAAAGAAACTGAGAAAAATATGATGTAAAAAACACTGACTGTATTCACTAAAGCTGTGATAGTTGGTAGACAATTTACTCAAGAGGATACCAAAAATTAACAAACAGAAACATGTAGCTCCAAACTTCAAAAGTGGTCAAAGAGAACCTTCAAGCAGAGAGTAAAAATGCTTCAAGTTTAATGACATGGTAGATCTTCTAGAGTGTTATTTTCCTTTTCTGGGTCAAATATGATTGTTTGAATTTCTGATTTTAAAAAATATGATATTCTTTAAAAATTCTGCTTATTATACTAATGGAGAAAGAAAACTATAATAATTATTACTGGAATGTGGACACTATTCATTTCTCCCAGTTTTTAACACTAATATCTGCTTCATTTTTTTTTTTTCGGAGGCCTCTTACGAGAATAAAATAAAATAATGTGTCTGAAAAAAGGTTTTTCCTACAAAGGGTTTAAAGTTTCTAATACCTTGAGTAAGCCAGACCACAGGGTATAATAGAAAACATTGTATTCTTTCCTTGTCTGCCTGTAGATACCCATTCAAAGGTGATTGTTTCAACCTCCAGCACCCCCCACACATACTTCTGGTTTACACTAGAATCTTGGGAAAGTCTCATGATTTTTCTGATAAAGCTCACATAATTAAAAAGTCTTCTTCAGTCTCTCAAGCTGTTCTGGGACCTTAATGACTCAGTTCAGTTCAGTCGCTCAGTCGTGTCCGTCTCTTTGCACCCCATGAATCGCAGCATGCCAGGCCTCCCTGTCCATCACCAACTCCCGGAGTTCACTCGGACTCACGTCCATCGAGTCAGTGATGCCATCCAGCCAGCTCACTTTTCCTCCTGCCCCCAATCCCTCCCAGCATCAGAGTCTTTTCCAATGAGTCAACTCTTTGCAGGAGGTGGCCAAAGTACTAGACTTTCAGCTTTAGCATCATTCCTTTCAAAGAAATCCTAGGGCTGATCTCCTTCAGAATGGACTGGTTGGATCTCCTTGCAGTCCAAGGGACTCTCAAGAGTCTTCTCCAACACCACAGTTCAAAGGCATCAATTCTTTGGCGCTCAGCCTTCTTCACAGTCCGACTCTCACATCCATACATGACCACAGGAAAAACCATAGCCTTGACTAGATGAACCTTTGTTGGCAAAGTAATGTCTCTGCTTTTGAATATGCTATCTAGGTTGGTCATAACTTTCCTTCCAAGGAGTAAGCGTCTTTTAATTTCATGGCTGCAGTCACCATCTGCGATGATTTTGGAGCCCAAAAAAATAAAGTCTGACACTGTTTCCATAATGACTAGGTTCTGCTCAGAGTACTACCAACTCTGTATTAAATTTAGTGCTAAAGCATCTTCTCTGATTTATATTGACCACCTACAGTGGAGGAAGATAGAATGAATGTCTCCTTTCCTTTTTTTCCTCTTTGTGCTTCAAAACCTATTCCCTCCGCTTGCTACTATGAATGTATCATCTCTCTAGGATCTAAACAAGAGGTAAAATAGGAAAAAAGACAGGAGAGTTCCTATATAACAGGTACCAGTATCTCTGTATTGCCTTTTAAAGCAGACCCTTTCCCTTATGGGAGCACTCATGGGTTCTTGGGAGACCCTCAACACAGGAAAGCTTTTACTAACAGTTCTCAATGCAGGTACTCCTTGTGTAATTGTTTGTAATTCTTTTCTAAGCCCCTGGGCATCTGGTTGTATACTACCAATATCTTTCAGCTGAGTAATCTTTGCCTCTTCAAGCAGTCCTCTTGAACAAGATCTAAAATGACCCTCTACCACCTCTTCTCTCCTGTAGCTCACAATCTGTCCCTGGGAAACTGCCTAAACTTTGTTGTCATTAAGAATGCAATTACATGCTATATTTATTTCACCAGGCTTCCCTGGTGCCTCAGCTGGTAAAGAATCTACCTGCAATGTTGGAGACCTGGGTTCAATCCCTGGGTTGGGAAGATTCCTTGGAGAAGAGAAAGGCTACCCACTCCAGTATTCTGGCCTGGAGAATTTCATGGACTGTATAATCCATGGGGTCGCAAAGAGTTGGACACAACTGAGTGACTTTCACTTTATTTTCTAGGGCTGTGTAACAAAGTACCACAAACTAGGGGGATTAAAATCATAGAAATATATTGTCTCCCAATTCTGGAGACTAAAAGTCCAAAAGAAGGTGTTGACAAGGCCGTGATGACTCAGAAACCTGCAGGGGAAAATCACTATTGGCCTCTTGTACCTTTTAGTATTTGCCAGTAATCCTTGGCATTCCTTCGCTTATATAGATACATCACTCCAATCTCTGCCTCTGTCATCACATGGACATTATCTTCTTGTGTGTCTCTGTCTTTCCTCTTCTTAAAAGGACACTAGTCTTACTGAATTAGAATGGCAACCCACTCCAGTACCCTTGCCTGGAAAATCCCATGGATGGAGGAGTGTGGTAGACTACAGTCCATGGGGTCGCAAAGAGTCGGACACGACTGAGCGACTTCACTTTCACATAATTCAGTATTGCCTCATCTCAACTTGATTACATCTACCAAGACCTTATTTCCAAATTAGGTTACACTTATAGGTACTGGGGGTTGGAACTTCAACAAAGTTTTTAAAAGGGAAGAAATTCAACCCACAACACATACTAACAATTCCAGTGGTAGCCCTGAGCCTTAGTGCCACTAGATCTTCAAGTTGATGCTCACCTTGCCAATTTCTCAGACATGAGACAAGCACCAACCTCAGTGTCCCTTAAGCTCTCTGAATGACTTCTTTAGAGCTCCTGTTATTGCATTAAGGTGAGAGTCAAACACCCCCTTCCCATCCAACATCCACTTCCTTTAAATTCCCACATAGCATGGACCATGGGGAGAGGTAGCAGTCATTGTATTATGACCTCAGTCAAAGCTGAAGCCAAAATAGCTCAGTATTTACACATACAATTATGGGAGTAGTTTAACGACATTTCTGTTAAAGCAGATGCATACCAAGCACATGCACATATGTCATCAGAAATTTCATTCTCAGAGGTTTAAATAAAATCCTACCTCTTCCAGAATAAAAGTGTTTGCCTTCTTCTTGCCTCCTTAATGGGTGAAGCTAGATGATCTTTATGGAAAAGGTGCATGGTATTGTTACTCAGTCACTAAGTCGTGTCTGACTCTTTGTGATCCCATGGACTACAGCATACCAGACTTCCCTGTCCTTCACGATCTCCTGAAGTCTGTTCAATTTTGTGTCCAATGAGTCAGTGACGCTAGCTAAACATCTCATACTCTGCTGTTCTCTTCTCCTTTTGCCTTCAACCTTTCCCAGCATCAGGGTTTTTGTGCATCCATAGGTAATAAATCCAAAAGCACAATAACTAAAATCAATCATGAATAAGACTGAAATTAGCTGTACCCTAAAAAGACATCCCTCCATAATATTTTTGTTAAATAAATAATAAAATTGGTACTTTGACATCTTTCACCTAATTGGCTTGTAGGTGAAATTCAGATGAGAATTAAAGTGGCTGAAAATAAGCATGAAAAAGCAAAAGTGAAAGAAGAAACTTAAAAGATGGGAATAATCGAGAAACTGAGTAACTGTTTCGAGAGTTATTGAATACATTTAAAATGATAAAAGGTAGAGTAAAAAGTGGTTTTATTTCACATGAGTCATGAAGAAGCTAACTTTTGTAGAATCTATTATGAGAAAACGATTAGCTGCACATATAAAATATAACATTATATGACTGCATTTATAATCATTCTTGAAAGATGGAATGTACATGATCACATACTTATAACACACATGGCCACCCATTGCATAGCTCATGGCCCCATTGATCACAATTTTACTTACTAAGTACCAAGAGCTATATGAATTCTACTTGGGAGAGGATCAGATCAGATCAGATCAGTCGCTCAGTCGTGTCCTACTCTTTGCGACCCCATGAATCACAGCACGCCAGGCCTCCCTGTCCATCACCAATTCCTGGAGTTCACTGAGACTCAGGTCCATCAAGTCAGCGATGCCATCCAGCCATCTCATCCTCTGTCGTCCCCTTCTCCTCCCGCCCCCAATCCCTCCCAGCATCAGAGTCTTTTTCAATGAGTCAACTCTTCCCATGAGGTGGCCAAAGTACTGGAGTTTCAGCTTTAGCATTCCTTCCAAAGAAATCCCAGGGCTGATCTCCTTCAGAATGGACTGGTTGGATCTCCTTGCAGTCCAAGGGACTCTCAACAGTCTCCTCCAACACCACAGTTCCAAAGCATCAATTCTTCGGCGCTCAGCCTTCCTCACAGTCCAACTCTCACATCCATACAAAGTACATACAAAGTACATACATACAAAGTAGGGAAAACCACTAGACCATTCAGGTATGACCTAAATCAAATCCCTTATGATTATACAGTGGAAGTGAGAAATAGATTTAAGGGCCTAGATCTGATAGATAGAGTGCCTGATGAACTATGAAATGAGGTTCGTGACATTGTACAGGAGACAGGGATCAAGACCATTCCCATAGAAAAGAAATGCAAAAAAGCAGAATGGCTGTCTGGGGAGGCCTTACAAATAGCTGTGAAAAGAAGAGAAGCGAAAAGCAAAGGAGAAAAGGAAAGACATAAACATCTGAATGCAGAGTTCCAAAGAATAGCAAGAAGAGATAAGAAAGCCTTCTTCAGAGATCAATGCAAAGAAATAGAGGAAAACAACAGAATGGGAGAGGATAATGATAGTTAATTCTTCTTTTCTAAGTTTCATCAAATAACATCTTTTTTTCTACCAATATATATTGATACATCCATTTGAGCTTTTAATCTAATTATGTATGTCCAAACTACATCATTGTGTCAAAAAAGCTGCTTTGTGCTATAACAATTTTAGTCATGTATAGTAACACCTCTCCCTCCTCTGACTGCCTGCATTTACACGCAATTAATTTAAACTGCTTCCCTAGTATATGCTTTATTCAATTATACCAAATTACACTATTCTCTGTGTAGTACTTTTTGTAAGTCATGCCAGCATTAGTGACTTCCTATGACATGTAAGTGGTTAGAATTACAATATCTTCTTAGGAAAACCCAGCTATGACATTCTCTCACTTCTTTATTTCACCACCCCAACCTCTAGCTCTTTGAGACCCTCCATTCTCCCACAGAATGATTCCAGCAGATCTATTTAGTTCCCATTTTATGAATGAAAGTCATCAAACTGATCTCAGCTCCAGCTCATTATCCAAACTTTTGAATAAATGTTGAAAACACATGCTATGTTTGAGCAACAAATATTCCAAGCAAATTGGGGTTCACTTATGTGGAACTTAATGGAGAACCTTAGAAAATGTGGGAGGTAGAAACAATAGTTTTTCACTCCTTTCTGTTACATTCCACACAATTGCACTCATGTCACATGCTAGTAAAGTAATGCTCAAAATTCTCCAAGCCAGGCTTCAACAATACATGAACCATGAACATCCAGATGTTCAATCTGGTTTTAGGAAAGGCAGAGGAACCAGAGATCAAGTTGCCAGCATCCATTGGATTATCAAAAAAGCAAGAGAGTTTCAGAAACACATGTATTTCTGCTTTATTGACTATGCCAAAGCCTTTGACTGTGTGGATCACAACAAACTGGAAAATTCTTAAAGAGATGGGAATACCAGCCCACCTGACCTGCCTCCTGAGAAATCTGTATGTAGGTCAGGGAGCAACAGTTAGAACTGGACATGGAACAACAGACTGGTTCCAAATAGGGAAATAAGTATGTCAAGGTTGTATATTGTCACCCTGCTTATTTAACTTCTATGCAGAGTACATCATGAGAAATGCTGGGCTGGATGAAACACAAGCTGGAATCAAGATTGCCAGGAGAAATATCAATAACCTCAGATATGCAGATGACACCACCCTTATGGCAGAAAGGGAAGAAGAACTAAAGAGCCTCTTGATGAAATTGAAAGAGGAGAGTGAAAAAGTTGGCTTAAAGCTCAACATTCAGGAAACTAAGATCATGGCATCCAGTCCCATCACTTCATGGCAAATAGATGGGGAAGCAATGGAAACAGTAGCAGACTTTATTTTTTTGAGCTCCAAAATCACTGCAGTTGATGACTGCCACCATGAAGTTAAAAGATGCTTACTCCTTGGAAGAAAAATTATGACCAACCTAGACAGAATATTAAAAAGCAGAGGTTTTAGTTTTCCAACAAAGGTCTGTCTAGTCAAAGCTATGGTTTTTCCAGTAGACATGTATGGATGTGAGAGTTGGACTATAAAGAAAGCTGAGCGCCGAAGAATTGATGCTTTTGAACTGTGGTGCTGGAGAAGACTCTTGAGAGTCCCTTGGACTCCAAGGAGATCCAACCAATCTATCCTAAAGGAAATAAGTTCTGAATATTTATTGGAAGGACTGATGCTGAAGCTGAAACTCCAATACTTTGGCCACCTGATGTGAAGAACTGACACACTGGATAAGACCCTGATGCTGGAAAAGATTGAATGTGGGAGGAGAAGGGGACGACAGAGGATGAGATGGTTGGATGGCATCACTGACTCAATGGACATGAGTTTGAGTAAACTCCAGGAGTTGGTGATGGACAGGGAGGCCTGGTGTGCTGCATTCCATGGGGTCGCAGAGAGTCGGACACAACTGAGAAACTGAACTGAACTGAACCATTATTTTCTCCCTCTTCTTGCCTGCCCTCCTTTCATTCTCCAGTTCTCTAGCACTAACATGATGGTCAATGTGAAAATGGCCTAAATTCATTTACAAGAAGGCATTATATGTCTAATAACTTATGCCTTAGGAATAATTATATTTCCAAATACAAAGGGAAAAAACTCTTTAAAAACCTGGACCAGTACAAAAATAAATGAGTTGCAGAACTGGAAGAAACATTCATCTTTCCTCAGATATCATTTTATTCAACAGATATTTTGAGGGCCAATATATATTTTCATGATGATAGCATCCTTTTATATTACCCCAATCTATTCTATCCCAGTATTAGTTAACATTTGTCTATTTCTCTCTGACCTGTGAACTTCCTTCAGGCCAGAATAATAGCTTATTTAGTACTGACATGATAAATGTCTGAGAATTCAGTTCTATCCAGTTCCTCACTTTACAGTTAAGGGAAAGAATATACTGGAATGTTCGGGGACTTCCCCAGTATCATACATATGGTCAGTGGAAAACAAGTGAAAACCACTAACATTTTAGGCACTGGTATAGAAAAATACCAATGATGCAAACCTAGAATAACCTGGGAGGAAGATGGCAAAGGAAGTGAATACTGTATAGAAAATGGCTGGAGTATTAGGGGATTTTGGACCTTCAGTATAAAGGATTTCAGGGGCCTATAAATTCTATTTTTCAAAGTCTTGAAGGTATTTAATATGACAAATGAATATACTTTTGTGTCTATCTTCAGAGACAGTAATAAAACCAAGGTTTGGAGAAGTGAAAGGAAATCAGATAACTATCAGTTTAGGTATAACTGATTTATTGAATCAGCTGGACTCAGTAGGATGCAAATAGAAAGAAAGCAGGAAGAGAAGGAAGGAAGGGTGAAAAGGAGGGAAGAAGAAAACAGTCCCTCTGCCCATTCAAACATGCTCAGGGGGTCCCTCTGTCCCCAGCACTAAGGGCATCCA
The DNA here is from genome assembly GCF_029378745.1 of Bos indicus. NCBI lineage: Eukaryota > Metazoa > Chordata > Mammalia > Artiodactyla > Bovidae > Bos > Bos indicus. The sequence goes on along the minus strand of NC_091776.1, from coordinate 19,442,600 downwards.
GGGCCAGCCTCTTAGCCCCATCTAGTCACAAGAACAGTCTCATCTCAATAATTTTAAAAGCCTCATCCAATAATGTAAAAATTCTGAACCTCATCCTCTTGGAAGCTCTCTCTTCCCTCCCTTCCCCGTATCTGGGCTGGAAATCAGAAGTGCATGAATGACTGACCACCTCTCTCTTCCCAGTTCACCCTCTTCTCTTGATTCATTTGATGGCTCCAGGATCAGATGCAGAGAGTGAACAAAGTTGTGTGAGGTTGCGGGAGTTACTGTGGTCAATTGTCTCATTGGTGTTTGTGTAGACTCCTTGTAGATCTTCAACTGAGGACCCTCGTCTGCAGTTCACTCACCATGAGCAAGGCTGTTTCTCCAACTGGCAGTTTAAGACTAATCTGGACCTCTGGTGGTCACCTCTGCTGAGGTCTTCTTGCCCCTTTAGTCAGTCCTTGTGGGTAGGATACCTTTCAAACTGACCTAAGTCAGTTCCCTTCAAGCCTACATGTTGGTGCAGACACAGCTGGAGCAAATATAGCTCATCCCCAAAGATTTGCTTCCATCTGCCACCAGGAAGGGGCAGGTCCAGTCACAGCCTCTCACTGTTAGACTGAAATCTAGCAGAACCCTAAGGGACCTTCTCAGGACAGACCCCTCCCCTTCATATCCTCTGCCTGTCTCCTGTTTGTAGAAAAGCTGCAGTTGCTCAGGCCTCCCTTGAGTCACAAAAGCCTGGCTCAAGAATTAATGACTAAAGGATGTGAACATGTAGTGATAAATGAAGCAGTTGGGCAAGGAGAATAGGTAACAATTTACACAGTACATTATCCATATGGCGGTCACAGAATCTTTAGCTTGTCACTGAAATAAACAGATAGCAGTACCTGATGCACACTTCCTGAATTGATTTACAGATACTAAAATCCCCATGGATGGAAAAACTTAACTACGTGATGACCAGGAGACCTATTGGAGCCTGAGGGTTGGTAATGTTAATCTCTTTGACACCATGCTGTTATATCACCATCAACCAATCAGCATTGTGCATGAACTGATCACATACCCTGGGATGCCCCTCCTTCACCTGGCCTTTAAAAATGCTTTGCTCAAGTCAACTGGGGAGTTCAGGCCTTTCGAGCACCAGTGGTCAGGACTCCTTGCTTGGCGCCTTGCAGTAAACACTGCACTCTGCTTCAGCACAACCCAGTGTCAGTAGATTGGTATTACTGGAAGAGGTAAACCTGGTTCAGTAACAAGACTGGTTACAAACAACTTGAGTAACACGTCTTTAAATATCAAGAGCTTGACCAACACACATCAACTAGGAAAACCTCTTTGCTCATTGAAACCTGATCCCTTCCCTAAAGCCTTCTCACTTAGAGTGGGGAGGAAAATAATTAATTCTTCTTGCCCCATTCCAGCAACACATAGAAGATATCGCCAAAGAAATATCTTCCCTAAAGCCTTTTTAACCTCCATCTTTCATTTAGGGCTGTAGGTGGGTATAATAGTCCATACAGGCAGACCCAGGTTAGGATCTAGCTCCTTTGCTAGACTCTACAAGTCTAACTCCTTGATTGAGAATGTTTTCTAAATTATTCATTGGACTTCACAGGTGGTGCTGGTGGTAAAGAATCCGCCTGCTGATGCAGGAGACATAGAGATGCATGTGCAAGACCTGGCTCAGGAAGATTCCCTGGAGGATGGCATGACAACCCACTCCAGTATTCCTGCCTGGAGAACACTATGAACAAAGGAGCCTGGTGGGCTACAGTCCACAGGGTCACAGAGAGTCAGACATGACTGAAGTGACTTAGCATGTCTCCAATTTGAGCCTTTGGAGAAAAGACCACTGAATATCCTGTTGCTTACATACATTTTTTAAATAATTAGAATCATACAGAAAATGTAATTGTCAGCCTTGTGAATACCAAAGGAGTTCAAACAAAGGCTAGATCTCATTTTGAGACAGTCATTGCATAGCAAAGTTTGTAGCTTGGATTGGGAAGTCAATCATCTCAAAGGTATTTTTTAGCTCTTAAGACTTGATGGTCTTAAGACCATTGCTTCTGTAGAAAATGTGTAGAGAGGTTTCCCTAGTTCTCAAGGACAAACAGAGGAAAGAACTTCAACAGAAAACTAGAATATGATGCAACTCAGTAAACATCTACACATGTCCTACTTGGCTATCATTTATTTGATCTCTTCTCATTTTGTTTGAATTGGCATGTCATGATAGAACCAAGCTTGTTATTTCAACTTTAACATAAGATCCCTAGAGGGATAAAAGGAGAGTTCTGGGTTCAGATACACCGGGGATTCAGATAATCAAAAGAAGTTTAAAAATAAAATAGTAACAACATAGGAATAGTTATGTGGAGACAGTCAACATCACTCTATTTAGAAATAATTACTAATAATTACAATAATAACAATTAATGTAATTTTGTTCTTCTTTCCTTCAGGTTCCTTCATTTTAATTGCACTCTGGTATTTTAGTGCCTAGGTCAGATATTATCTGGCACAGTTAGGGTCCTCCTTGCCTCTTACAAAGTTATTTTGGTTTAATTTTTGTTCAGTAACTGAAAGAAATATTTAAACTCTAGAGTAGCTTTTTTCTAATCCTCTTACTCTGGAGTTCATCAACACACACACTTTTTGTTTTGTTTTGCTGTTTCTGAGAAAGCCTGGATGTGGGATTCATTACTTCTCTAAGTGGTCTTAAGGAATTCAGATGCACACACACACACACACAAATATATAAGCAATGCAGATCTAATATTTTCCTAAGTAAGATGGGTGAAAAGGTTAACACTTCATACTCCATAACCAACAACTTAAACTCCTCAGATTGTTTTGCCTGTACTATCCTCTTCAGCTAAACCTCCACGAAAGTTTTTTTTTTTTCTTCTTCTTTTGATCTCTCCCTTCCCTCCTGCAGTATCAGACTCTGCACTCTTTCTCCTCTCTCCCAGATTTCCCTCAGAAACTTCCAATTCTTCTCTTCTTTATATGCAGAGTAAATCCTCTCTACCTTAGTACCTACTGTGCATTTTGCACATGTGAACACATCCGGGAGATGTTGAGCCAATAAAACTTCCTTATGACAGGTTCTGCCTTCCTGCAAATACAATATTAACTCCCACTTTTGATTACCAGAACATGCTCCCATGGCTTGCCCTCTGTCTTCCCTAGAGGTTCATCCAGATATTCTAGCAAAGGAGAATCCCTATGTTTCAATATGACAGCTGAGTGAAAGAATGCACATTTTCTTCCTGAATTGCTTCTCTGTCCTGTCAACTAAAGCTTATTGGAAAATCCCTGGTAGTCACAGCATAAAATTCAATCAGATGACATGAATATGTGACAAAGCAGGCTCTTAGTTATGGAAAGTGAAAAAGATGGTGTCACTGCTGTCCTGAGCCCTGGGCCTTGAAAGGTCATCAGTCCCCACACCCCAAAGTCTTTGCCAACGGGACATGCTTCCTTTCCAGGACCCACATTTCTCATGGCCCTGGGTATTACATTCCACAAGTTTTATTTCCAACCATGCATCTACAAACTTGTTTAGATGAAAAGAATGACAACATGATCCAGATAATTATACCATGAATTTATAGGGCACTTTTCTCAGGAACTCAGAATTCTTCTCAAAGATCTAAGACTCCTCATCATTTCACTTCCCTAAATATCATAATCTTAAAAGTAATGATTAGACTCATCAATGCAGACTATTTCAAGAGTTTAAGGACATCTTTAACAGTTAGCCCTAAATAGAGAGAACTAGCATATTCCAGGAGTGATGAAATAGGAAGCTGGTGGCAAGTTATGGTGCCTGCAGTGGTTTTAAAGGAGATTACCTTCTGCTTGAGTAAGGTATTAAGACACGCATCAGGGATCATTAGGGAAGGTGTTCAGTAAGTGTCGGCCCCAAATAATTACAGACCACAGTTTCTTTTAAGACATGCTCCCTACTTTCTGCATGGTGGTAACTGCTTCATACCACCTGCTCTGTCACACTGCCTGCCGGGAGTGTAAGGGACAAGACTGGCTCACCTGAGGTTAATGATTACCCTGTGGCTTCTATGACAGTGTACACGTTCTCAAGTTTTCCTGCTGGATTATCACCTGGCAACTTCCAGAGAAGTGCACAACATGTCCAAATTACTGGCAGACTCCTCCACTGACGTGTGTGTATGTGTGCGAGTGGATGTCTAATCAACAGAGTTGCTGTAGTACTTTAGAACTAAGTTGCAAAAGGAAGAACCAAAGGTGAAAAAATGAGTCAAAATCATCTCTCCCAAGGTATACTGCTGAACCAGAGAAGGGATTTCCTTTGAGGGGAGCAAAACTATGTTCATAAGGGCTACCTGCATAGACAGATATTCTGCCCAATTGCTTTGAATTGATGTTTTGCAATGTGCAAATAGGTATGAACACACACAAAAACACACAGCAAGAACTTTCATCTACATTCCTTAAATACCACTTTGACTGGGAAAGCTTAGGTCTTAACATGGTTAGAAGACCATAATTTGGGCCCAGCAAGGCTGCTTTTTATGTTGAGAAAATGAAAGCCTTTTGAAGATTAATAGGACTGTGGGTCTCCATTCATTTTGCAAAGGCACAGCCATACTGATTCCTGCAATATAGCAATTTAAAGACAGCAAGTATCAGCCTCACCTAAGAGAAATGAATCATGAAGCGATCTTCCCTAGATTGCCCCCATTCCCTCAGTCTCTCCCAGCCGCCCTCTCCCCTCAACCTCTGTTTGCTGGGTCAACTTCCACCTCCCTCCAGGTACTTCTGAGAAAATTTGACTCACACTAGACAGCTCAGTAAATATAAAAATACATGAAGGGGTCAGACACTTTGCCCAACAAATTAGCAAGTTTGATTCAGCACATTCAAATTTCCTGAAATCATATTTGGAGTGTTCTGGGAAGTTTTCTTCCTTAAGCCAGTGAGTGAAGTTGCTCAGCCGTGTGCGACTCTTTGCAATCTCATGGACTGCAGCTTGCCGGGCTCCTCTGTCCATGGAATTTTTCCAGGCAAGAGTACTGGAGTGGGTAGCCTATCCCTTCTGCCAGAGAACTTCCCGACCTGGGGATTGAACCTGGGTCTCCCACATAGAAGGCAGACGCTTTACCCACGGAGCCACCAGGGAAGCCCTCCTTAAGCAAAGGTGATGCCAAAAAAAGGGCTTTCCCCCAAAATGCATTCATCCCATGGTTCAGATGCATCCACAGGAAAACACAACTGCCCTGCTGCCGTCCCCTGCCTAGGTCCCTAATGAGGCTCTGCTAATCTTCAGGTCCTATAAGTGGCTCATTTTTTTTTTTTTTTTTTTTTACTACCTCTTGGGCTTGCAGCTGTGTGGCTTTTGGTTTGGGATTATTTTTAAAAAGCCATGTCTAAAGGCAATTCATCTAATCAGAGAGTTATACCCTGACTTCCTCTTTTATCATTTTCCAGTCAGACTCGGGCTACAGGTGAAATCCTGCAGTTTCTTTGTTTAACATTAAAAATAATTTCATTTTCCAGCCAGAAGCTGGTCTTACTGATCATGTTGCTGCTTAGAAGCCTGGAGAATCAAGGCTTTCACCTCACTTTTAGTAGTGAAAGATGGCAGATAATCCTAATTAAGAAAGAAACACAGGTGGGGAGAAAGACTGCAATACAGAAGAAGAAGAATAACAACTCTACTGTAGGAGCTATTTTCATAATCCAAAAGAGAAAGGGAAATTGTCAAGGCAGCAGGAATTGCTTTCAAGAGCTGGCTCCACTCTAAGACTAAAGCAGAGATGCAGCTAAATTTACTCAGATCACTTCCTTCTTCAGCTCAACTGAGGATTTCCATTTAATCTAGTACTGCCAAACCTCCAGTTCAGTAGAGAATGCCACAACTTCTGAAGGGGAAAATGATTTGCATTCTAGAAGCAAAAATGATATATTTTACTATGGCATTAAGTAAATTTGCATTCAGAAGATCTGAAATATTTTTTTCCCTAGCCATTATTTCAAATCATCAGTTAAAAATACTCAGTTTGAGGACTCAGAGGTGAAGTAAGACTGTCAACGCCTGCGGTACTGTGACCTGCTGTGGTTGACGGCCAGCCTCCTGACTTGGGTGTCTAAAGTCGTTGCTAAACCATTGACCACTTGTTCATTACAGCCCAGGGGAGTGGTAATGAACACCATCAAGGGCAGCATATCGTAAATGCTGAATCTGAACGCAACACAAAAAACATCCAAGAATGGCAACATATCAGCAGCTTTTGGATACATGGCTCCCATAACAGAAAATAGATTTCCTATATACACACAATAAAGAATAGGAAGTAAAATTATTTCCAGAATGTTATAGAGAAAAGGCATGGGCTTTAGAGTCAGACAAACCTAACTCCATGTAAACACATAGAAATAATACTGCCGACTGGACACTTCATACTGTTCACAATTGGAATAGTTTCTAACTGGTATCACCAACTCAATAATGCAATTGTGGAAAACTCTGGGCCAAAAAGTATTGAATACCAAGCATCTCTCATTCAGCATTGCAAATTTATAGAAACATTCTTTAAAACTCAGAATTTCAGACTCTCACGGAGTCTAAAGGACTTACCCAGAACAGTGACAGAGATCCAATTATTGGAGAGATAAATTCAGGTTCTGTTGTATCTAGAAAAGGATAAATAAATAATCTCAATTGATTTCCTATTGCATATGAGATATTTTATATACAGCTCATTTATTTCTTAGGGCACTGAAAGCATTATCTCCATTTTACAAAGGAAAATAATTGAAACTAGAATAATAGTAGTAATGTCCATGATGATTGATTTTATTAACATTATAGTTCATACTTGGAGGGACAATTTGTCAGTTACTATACTAACTGCTTTAAATGTATAACCTCATATAAACCTCTCCAGAAAATCAGGAATATATTTGTATCCCCCTTACAGATGAAGAAATTGAGGCTTGCAGAGTTAGAGTTGGGCTTCCCTGGTGGCTCAGATAGTAAAGAATCTGCCTGCAATGTGGGAGACCCAGGTTCAACCCCTGAGTTGGGAAGATCCCCAGGAGAGTGGGAATGGCTACCCACTTCACTAATTTTGTCTGGAGAATTCCATGGACAGAAGAACCTGGTGGACTGCAGTCCAATGCACAAGTTAGAATAAGTTGCCCAGATCACACAGCAAAACAATCAGACCAAGATTAAAACTCCATAACTTCATCTAGGCCACAATCACCTAGGGAGACAGACATGATTACTTTACTTGCTATAAGTCTTTGCATTTTATAAGTTACTGGTTATGTGACATACAGTAGGCCTCTCTAAATTACTGCTAACAATAATTAAAATAATTACAGTAATTAAAAGTATAGTCACTAGAAAATAAAGGTAATATTTAGAGCACACAGTTTGGAGAGGTCTACCTACATTAGATGAACAAATAAGAAGCTTTGTGTATACAGCTTCCCTAAACTGCTTACCAAGAAATCTCATGATGATATAAAAATTAATTTGAGCACCAATAAATACATTCTTGTATTGATTTCTCTTCATCACTTAACATGTATTTGATTTAAAGCATAATTAATGAATGACCTAAAAGGGTTTTGTTGTTGTTGTTGCTGTTGTTGTTGTTGCTATTTTTAAAGACAGGAACTCTTAAACATTTTGTTTCAGTCAAGGACACATTTCTTGATTATAATTACCCTAGAAAAATTATGTGTGTGTTAGTTGCTCAGTTACATCTGACTCTTTGTGACCCCATGGACTGTAATGCTCTAGGCTCCTCTGTCCATGCAAATTTCCAGGCAAGAATACTGGAGTGGGTTGTCATTCGCTTCTCCAGGGGATCTTCCAACCTAGGGATTGAATCTGGGTCTCCCGCATTGCAGGCAGATTCTTTACCATCTGAGCCACCAGAAAAATTATGAAAGATCTTAAAACATACACATTTATAAACTAAAAATTCTGTGAAAAAGCTTAGAAATATTCTCATATTTTCCTAAAGCACTTGTAGGATTGCAAAGTATTCTTCCCAAGTATATTTTCAAAGCTAGGTTTTGGAGCCTCAGTGTTGTACTTCCCGACTGTGTGAAGGGTCAGGAGCCTTATCCTATGAGTGAGCACCTCTGCTTCCCAGCATCCCTCACAGTTAGTTGGCCATGTGATTGACAGCACACAATGCAATATGGGAAGAAGTGATGTAAGACCAGGCTCCTAAACTATTCCAAGTAACTTTTTGAACTCACTTTCCTGAGTCTGTGCATCTGGAAATGAAAGTCTCAAGATATGGTGAAGTTGCACAACAGAAGGACTCTAATACCTCAGTAGCCTCTTGGAACAAAGCTACCCAACTAAGAAACTCTGATGAGTATTTGTGGGTGAAAATTAGCCTTGACTGGGTAAATTCAAAGAGAATTGTTTTAATAGCAGCCAGCCTTTTTTACGGTGACCCTGAATCTGGAAAATTAGGATTTTACTACCAACTTCATAAATTTCCCATGGGGATAAAATTAAATAATAAACTTAGGTGTATAGCAGTTATCCCCCCTTCTTTACATGGTTTGAATCTGCATACTGTAAGCTTTTGTGTGTCTGTATGTGTGTATTAGCTAATACAGAAAGTTAAATGTTCTCTATGACATAAAGACACATACATATATACCTAAATATACAAACACACATCTCATCCAGTCCACACATTCTTCCACTGCTAAAATATGAAAAAGAGACACTCGTTACAATGCCATTTGGTGGTCATCAGATACAGAAAAAGAAGGCAGTAAAACATGAATTTCAGAAGAAATTTTGGTATTCATGCTAGACTCCCACCAGTACTTTTCCTCTTGAAGCAACATAATTAAAGACTCTGATTCATATAGAATTACAAAATTCATGTGATCATGAATCAATTCCACATGTGATTCATATAGTCACAGAATGACAAGCCCACAGAGTGAACTTAAAGAACCCCTCCATACTGAAGCCCCAAGCTAGAGTTTGGGCCTATATACCAAAAAGAAGGCCCAAGAGAGAAAGCTGTTTCAACTATAAAAAAGAAGAAAGTCCTACCATTTGTGACAGCAAGGATGAACTATGAAGGCATTATTCTAAGTTGAAGAAGTCAGGGAAAGACAAATACTATATAATCTTACTTACATGTGGGATCTTAAAAAAACAAATGCACAGGAATAGAAGTCAGATTGGTGGTTGCCAAAGTCAGAAAGTGGGGAGTGAGAAAAATGTATAAAGGTGATCAATGGGTACAATCTGTAAGTTATAATTTACAAAAAGAATAGGTTCTGAGGATTTCATGTACAGCATGATGACTACAGTTAACAATACTATATTATATATTCAAAAGATGCTAAGAGACTAGTTTTTTTTTTTAATTGTAACTTATATGAGGTGATGGATATATTAACTAACTTTATTTTGGTATCATTTGCAATATATACATATGTAAAATTACTGCATTGTACACCTCAAACTAAGCATGTTATATGTTAATTATACTCCAGAAAGAACAATTAGTGGACTGGTTTGCTGTGGAGAAAGGCCTCATCCACCCCTCACTCAATCCTAATGAAGAGCTTCAAGAGAGGGGACCGTGATGTTGGGGGGAAGCAGTGGTTTGGAGTTTGACTCCCACCTGAAAATTCCAAAAAGCAGAGTGGGGTTAGAAAGCTCTTCCAGGAGGAGGAGGAGGGAATGAAAGAGCAGATTTCAGTGGCCTGCGTTCCCACACGAGGTTGACACAAAGCATGCTGACGTCTTTTCCATCAGGAGATGAAGGGCCACAGCGTCACATACAATGTGACAGCATCTCTCGAGTCAGAGTGTATCATGTACATCAAGAGGAATGTAAGTGAGAGCTCCTCAGTCTTGAGAGCTCCCAGAAGACTCACAACTTTATGACCAAGAAACAGCACCTTTTAATTCCAGTCAGGTCCTAAGAGTCTGAGATCAAGTCTTGTATGAACCAAGTCAAGTAAGATATCCAGCCCACATATCTGCTCCTCTACAGTTCAAGAGGATCAGGAATCACATTTCCTAAGCTGATGGGAGGAGAACTGGTGCAAAAAGAACAAGCTGACACACATTCTTCCCCAACTGTAAGCTGTCCACAACTGGTCTTAGCTAAAAAGCTCTAACTTGAATGGAGCTGAAGCTTTGTCTGTAACGTAGAACTAAAATTCAAGAGATGTCTAAAATGCAAAATTGACATCTTTTGATGCCACATTTTATAAAGGTTGCGAGGGCAAGAGACTTTTGAGAATCATACATGGGTTCTGTTTTGCGTAACTCTCTCCAGTTGTATTCGATGACCCTACGACTTTGTATTTCCTAAGATTAATTAGGTAATGAAGTTTCCATCTTGAGCAGAGGAAAATCTAGCCCCGTAGACAAAAGGTTTAAGAGACTATGGAGAACAAAATAATTACACCACTTCCCATCAGATCAGATCAGTCGCTCAGTCATGTCCTACTCTTTGCGACCCCGTGAATTGCAGCACGCCAGGCCTCCCTGTCCATCACCAACTCCCGGAGTTCAATCAGACTCACGTGCATCGAGTCAGTGATGCCATCCAGCCATCTCATCCTCTGTCGTCCCTTTTCTCCTCCTGCCCCCAATCCCTCCCAGCATCAGAGTCTTTTCCAATGAGTCAACTCTTCCCATGAGGTGGCCAAAGTACTGGAGTTTCAGCTTTAGCATCAGTCCTTCCAAAAAAATCCCAGGGCTGATCTCCTTCAGAATGGACTGGTTGGATCTCCTTGCAGTCCAAGGGACTCTCAAGAGTCTTCTCCAACACCACAGTTCAAAAGCATCAATTAATCGGTGCTCAGCCTTCTTCACAGTCCAACTCTCACATCCATACATGACCACTGGAAAAACCATAGCCTTGACTAGACAGACCTTTGTTGGCTAAGTAATGTCTCTGCTTTTGAATATGCTATCTAGGTTGGTCATAACTTTCCTTCCAAGGAGTAAGCATCTCTTAATTTCATGGCTGCAGTCACCATCTGTAGTGATTTTGGAGCCCAGAAAAATAAAGTCTGACACTGTTTCCACTGTTTCCCCTCATATTTCCCATGAAGTGGTGGGACCGGATGCCATGATCTTCGTTTTCTGAATGTTGAGCTTTAAGCCAACTTTTTCACTCTCCACTTTCACTTTCATCAAGAGGCTTTTGAGTTCCTCTTCACATTCTGCCATAAGGGTGGTGTCATCTGCATATCTGAGGTTATTGATATTTCCCCCGGCAATCTTGATTCCAGCTTGTGTTTCTTCCAGTCCAGCGCTTCTCATGATGCACTCTGCATATAAGTTAAATAAACAGGGTGACAATATACAGCCTTGACAAACTCCTTTTCCTATTTGGAACCAGTCTGTTGTTCCATGTCCAGTTCGAACTGTTGCTTCCTGACCTGCATACAAATTTCTTAAGAGGCAGATCAGGTGTTCTGGTATTCCCATCTCTTTCAGAATTTTCCACAGTTTATTGTGATCCACACAGTCAAAGGCTTTGGCATAGTCAATAAAGCAGAAATAGATGTTTTTCTGGAATTCTCTTGCTTTTTCCATGATCCAGCAGATGTTGGCAATTTGATCTCTGGTTCCTCTGCCTTTTCTAAAACCAGCTTGAACATCTGGAAGTTTATGGTTCACATATTGCTGAAGCCTGGCTTGGAGAATTTTGAGCATTACTTTACTAGCGTGTGAGATGAGTGCAATTGTGCGGTAGTTTGAGCATTCTTTGGCATTGCCTTTCTTTGGGATTGGAATGAAAACTGACCTTTTCCAGTCCTGTGGCCACTGCTGAGTTTTCCAAATTTGCTGGCATATTGAGTGCAGCACTTTCACAGCATCATCTTTCAGGATTTGGAATAGCTCAACTGGAATTCTATCACCTCCACTAGCTTTGTTCATAGTGATGCTTTCTAAGGCCCACTTGACTTAACATTCCAGGATGTCTGGCTCTAGGTCAGTGATCACACCATCGTGATTATCTGGGTCGTGAAGATCTTTTTTGTACAGTTCTTCTGTGTATTCTTGCCATCTCTTCTTAATATCTTCTGCTTCTGTTAGGTCCATACCATTTCTGTCCTTTATCGAGCTCATCTTTGCATGAAGTGTTCCTTTGGTATCTCTGATTTTCTTGAAGAGATCCCTAGTCTTTCCCATTCTGTTGTTTTCCTCTATTTCTTTGCATTGATTGATGAAGAAGGCTTTCTTATCTCTTCTTGCTATTCTTTGGAACTCTGCATTCAGATGCTTATATCTTTCCTTTTCTCCTTTGCTTTTCACTTCTCTTCTTTTCACAGCTATTTGTAAGGCCTCCCCAGACAGCCATTTTGCTTTTTTGCATTTCTTTTCCATGGGGATGGTCTTGATCCCTGTCTCCTGTACAATGTCAAGAACCTCATTCCATAGTTCATCAGGCACTCTATCAGATCTAGTCCCTGAAATCTATTTCTCACTTCCACTGTGTAATCATAAGGGATTTGATTTAGTTCATACCTGAATGGTCTAGTGGTTTTCCCTACTTTCTTAAATTTAAGTCTGAATTTGGCAATAAGGAGTTCATGGTCTAAGCCACAGTCAGCTCCTGGTCTTGTTTTTGCTGGCTGTATAGAACTTCTCCATCTTTGGCTGCAAAGAATATAATCAACCTGAAATACAACACTGTAAATCCACTACACTTTACATTTTAAAAAGTAAAATTTTTTTTAATTTTAAAACTAAGGTTCTGATTCTCCCAATCCAGATATGAATCATTGCTATAAAAGGCAAGAACCACTGGAAAGGAGAATGACATTAACATATTTGGGTTTTAGAAAGCCCATCCTGATGCTTGAATGGGAAATATAAATAGACTAACTCTAGAGACTTTAAATATAAACACTTGCTAGGAGCTAAATACAATTATTCAGGTGAAAGATGATGGGAATCTGAGCTAAGGTAAGGTAAGGGATTCAACAAAGGAAAAAAAAATCAGGAGATAATTAAGAGGCAAGATTAACAGATCTCAGTGACAAAATTGGATATAAGGAGCAGGAAAAGAATTTTTAAAGATTGATGTTCGGGGTTCTGACTTGGGTGTCTATGCTTAATCACTAAGTGGTATCCAACTTTTTGCAACCCCATGGACTGTAGCCCACGATGCTCCTCTGTCCATGGGATTTCCCAGGCAAGAATACTGGAGTGGGTCACCATTTCCTTCTCCAGGGGATCTTCCCGATCCAGGGATTGAAGCTGTGTCTCCTGCACTGGCAGGCAGATTCTTTACCACTGAACCACCTGTCTGCAACTATATTACAGTAGTGGCCCCAAAATATTAGCTGTAACTTAGATAAGGATTGTTAAGTTAGATCCAGTCCTGGGTGGCAGCGTTTTGCTATATCACATCATCTTGCTGTGGTAGGCACAATAAAGCCACTCCCACTTAAATCCCCGACCCCATGCCACACACAAATGTCTATTTTCTAATCTTGGAACATTTTAGGTTACATGGGAAAGAAGAATTATGACTGTGTTGGAATTAGGTTGCTAAGCAGCTGGTTTTATTTTATTTTTTAATTTAAATGTATTTATTTTAATTGGAGGCTAATTACTTTACAATATTGTATTGGTTTTGCCATACATCAACATGAATCCACCATGGGTATACACGTGTTCCCCATCCTCAACCCCTCTCCTACCTCCCTCCCCATACCATCCCTCTGGGTCATCCCAGTGCACCAGCCCCAAGCATCCTGTATCCTGAATCGAACCTGGACTGGTGATTCATTTATTATATGATATTATACATGTTTCAATGCCATTCTCCCAAATCATCCCACCCTCTCCCTCTCCCACAGAGTCCAAAAGACTGTTCTATACATCTGTGTCTCTTTTGCTGTCTTGCATACAGGGGCCAAAGAACTAAATAGACATTTCTCCAAAAAAGACATACAGATGGCTAACAAACACATGAAAAGATGTTCAACATCACTCATTATCAGAGAAATGCAAATCAAAACCACAATGAGGTACCATTTCACACCAGTCAGAATGGCTGTGATCCAAAAGTCTACAAGCAATAAATGCTGGAGAGGGTGTGGAGAAAAGGGAACCCTCCTACACTGTTGGTGGGAATGCAAACTAGTACAGCCACTGTGGAGAACAGTGTGGAGATTCCTTAAAAAACTGGAAATAGAACTGCCTTATGACCCAGCAACCCACTGCTGGGCATACACACCAAGGAAACCAGAATTGAAAGAGACACGTGTACCCCAATGTTCATCGCAGCCCTGTTTATAATAGCCAGGACATGGAAGCAACCTAGAGGTCCATCAGCAGATGAATGGATAAGACAGATGTGGTACATATACACAATGGAGTATTACTCAGCCATTAAAAAGAATACATTTGAATCAGTTCTAATGAGGTAGATGAAACTGGAGCCTATTATACAGAGTGAAGTAAGCCAGAAAGAAAAACACCAATACAGTATACTAAAGCAGCTGATTTTAAAATGGAAGAGTATCCTGAATAATCCAGGTGAGTCCAATGTAATCACAAAGAACCTTAAATGTGGACGAGGGAGGCAGAAGAAAGTTTTGAGTGATACCATGTGAGAAACACTCAACAGCCTTTGCTGTTAAACCAGGGTCCAGGAGACAAGAAATGCCTGCAGCCTTAGAAGCTGAAAAAGGCACTTCCCTAAAAGCTCCAGAAACAAGTACAGTATTGCTGATACCTTGATTTTACCCCAGTGAGACCCATTTTCACCTTCTGACCTCCAGAACTGGAAAATGATAAATTTCTATTGTTTTAAGCCTCTAGCAATTTGTTACAGCAGAAATAGGAAATGGATACTCTTACCATTTACCTTCCCTTAGCCAATCACTGGCAAATTTGTTTACCTCTAAGCAATGCTTTAAGCTTTTCTTGACTCTTTGAAATGTACGAGCTGGTTACTATGCGCCTACAACTGTGTGAATACCTCTATACTAAAGTAAACTACAAGGTGTATTTCCTGTTAACAGTTGGGCCCATTGAATTATCTCAGTACAAACATAAAAGAAAAAAGAACACTTTGTAAAGCAAGCCTTTTTTTTTTTTTTAACCCTGCTTATCTAATCATCATTCAACCAAAACATTTCTCAAGTAATAAATAATTTAGTCATAAAACTTA
The DNA here is from genome assembly GCF_029378745.1 of Bos indicus. Lineage (NCBI taxonomy): Eukaryota > Metazoa > Chordata > Mammalia > Artiodactyla > Bovidae > Bos > Bos indicus. The sequence goes on along the minus strand of NC_091776.1, from coordinate 19,427,409 downwards.
GGCAGCTTTCTGTCACAAGGTATAATATTTATTTTGCTGTTGAATTAATTAATGTTTGGGAAATGTCATGTAAATGTTAGCTCTTATCCTTTCCTTATTTATAGTAAGTACATAACCTTAAATTTAATTCCATGCAATAGAAAACACAGTGAAATATATGTGATAATGATGGATGAACATTATTTGCCCTTATGACTTTTTCTATAATCTATATATAATGTTTGGAACTCGAAATGATGAGGGTAATATCTCTCAGGTCTAGCTTGGTCTAATACTCAGGAAATATAGATGTGAATGATTTTGGCTGCAAGACTTAAATTTGAATGTGAAGCCACTACATTTTTCACACAATTTTCAAACAAGGGAGGAGGAGATGGGGAGGAGGCAAGACTGTCAACACTGTGCCTTTGGGGCAATGAGACTATTATATGCATTTTATAAGGTCCAGTATATGTTTCCAAATAGAGATAAAGCAAAGACAATTGTGATTCTGTTTTAAGGTCGTAAATGGTCGAACATGAGGTTTATATTGTGAATCACTCCATGGAAGACAAGTCCCACGTGGAACCATCTATCATATTCACTGTGCCACTTCCAGATGTTCCTAGTGGCTAATAGAAAAGAGCAGTGGGGCTCTCAAAGACAAAGACTGTATCATCCTCTTTGTTGGACAAGGAGTGATGAGAATATTATTTTCCACAAAGTTCCAGCCAGACAGACAGGCAAAGGAGCAAAGAATCTGGCCCTCTGGGTTATCCTTAGTTATTACACTACCAGGTAATAAGGATAAAAATGCAAAGTGGGTGAAGAAGATATACATGAATTATATAGGTAACAGATTGAAACTTGACTCCAGGCACAAAGCAAGCTACAGATATTCTACTATAGCATTACAGAATTTTGCACCCTTGTCTAAGCCCTTAAGCCACAGAGACACAAAAGGCCTCTCTATGAAGATACTACTGGAAGCTATAATTTGATTAAGGTTGAGGTACTGTGGTTATAAATTGCATGCCAAATAACAAATATTTTAAACACTCAAAAATTGTTTGTTGTCTTTCTTAAATTTGAACCATATGCCATAAATCTCAAAATGCAGGGTAATTGCAGTCTCTGTGGCATGTCTGTTTGTATAGCAAAACCTGTATTTGAGCATCTCTGGAGAACTAAGGTGTAATCTGCCACAGCTGTGTAATTGAAGAAGCTCTGATGCGTGGAACTGTACAAGTGATTTTCAACTAGCAGAACTCAGGATTTTTTTTTTTTTTTGAGAATGAAAGTGTAGAGTTCTGGATTATAACTGTATTTCTACCACATTAAAGGAGCTCACAAATGCTCACGCTATGATAGAAGCAGGCCTTAAGGATTCTACAGGTACAATTTCACCTCTACTGGATGATGTGATCTTTAACCAACTTTTAAAAACCATAAGCAAATTTCATCTGAACTCATATACGCAGTGAATCCAGGGTGGGAGTGTTCATTCAAACATATGCTTTACAATGAGTAAACATCCTGAAATAGGTCAACTTCCTGTTCATGTTATCTGCCCCTCCCAAATTCTGAAACCAAAGTTACCTTATGACCTCTTCTGCCTACGTATGCATGATTGTTCCAATCACCCAGAGAGACTCTGGTGTATTGCTCAGTACTTAGACCCTTTCATAGTTTATGCTCCCTAGAAGCTTTGTGGCCCCTTTTCCACTTCATTTGCTTGAGATTAGTTGGTTTGTCACTGGGTTTTCTTGGGTGAATTGTCTTTCCACCAAGAATCATCAAAAGAGTTTAATTTCCAGATCTTGCCTTAATGAAAAAAGAGCTGCAGCAGTGGCTGTGGCCCACACTTTGGTTCACCCTTGACATGACCTTAGCACAACTTCAGACAGGAGATATGACCCAGCTCCCGCTCTACCCCGAGAGAAACTAGCTAAAAGGGAATGCCACAGGATCACCAGAGACCACTAAGCAGCTTCCAGCTTGCTGTTAGCCATTGAAAAGAACATGTCGTCTGTGGGACATGGAACAGCAAGGACTCTCTGTTCTCTATAAATAGACCTTGAACATTAGCAGGAAGTACAGCTCCTCACAAAGCACTCTTGCAAGGTCATTACCCAGAAGGGCAGACTCTAGGAGCACAGCTCGGAAGGGCCTCACATGATTGAGAGAAGGGGGGCTGACTCTTCAACCTCAACCACCAATGTCAGCCAACGCAAGAGTCACCAAGATGGCAAATGCCACAGGGAGATGATGACACTCTGTTCCCCTTTGCCTCCTTACGAGCTGGACATGACTTAGCAACTAAACAACACCAATAAATTTTAATTTGAATCCTTATTATTGTATAATACCCCTAAATTTGCATAAAGTATAGGTGCTTTTAATAACAACACTATTATAAATGTTACAATCAGTCCATATAAAACCCACCCATGAACTTCTTTGCTAGATTGTGAACTCCGCGAGAGGAATATATTCATTTTTGTATATTCAGAACCTGGTATATTTGGTAGAGAAGTGTTTATTAGTTTGAGTTTTTTCCAAATGTACCTTGTGTGTTGTCTATATTATCCTCAGCATGGCCATTTTCTAGTTCCCAGAAACTTTGAATAATGAAGTATAAAACAAATATTTAATGAATTTCATTCATATACAATGAAACAAAATCAATTATACCATATCTTGGTTCCTTTGTACCTTTCAATTTACTTATTTAATAGATGTGAGTGAACAGAAGGAGCAATGCAGGAGACATGGGTTCAATCCCTGGTCGGGAAGAGCCCCCGGAGGAAGAAATGACAACCCACTCCAGTATTCTTACCCAGAAAATCCCATAAACAGAGGAGCCTGGCTGGCCAAAGTCTGTGTGCATGCAAAAGAGTCAGACACAACTGAGCAACTAAACAATAACAACGACAAAGTGAAGATAGCGTAGTAGAAGGAGGTACATTCATCTTCTCCTGTGAGAGCTCCAAAAGTGCAACTCACTGCTGAACCACCATCAACAAGAGAATGTTGGATCCCACCAAAAAATGATCCCCCTCGTCCAAGGGCAAAGGAGAAACCCCAACAAGACAGCAAGGGGGGTAGGGTGCAAAATCATGTTTAGAATCCAACCCTATACCTTCCAGAGATGCTTGGACGGCTCAAACAAAACTTGGTGTACACCAGGACCCAGAGACCCCACAGAGACTGAGCCAGACCTGCCTTTGAGTGTTTGAATGTATCCTGCGGAGGCACAGGTCAGTGGTGGCCTGACGCATGGGGGAACTGCCTGATTTCTGCTGGTTGACAGGACCTCCTTTTGAAGGAGGTCACCATTACCACCATTACCCCTACCATAGGTTGGCCTCAGGCCAAACTACCAGGAGGAAACACAGCCCCATCCATCAACAGAAAATTGAATTAAAGATTTACGGAGTAGTCCCTTTCACCCTATGGCAGAAAGCGAAGAAGAACTAAAGAGCCTCTTGATGAAAGTGAAAGAGGAGAGTGAAAAAGTTGGCTTAAAACTCAACATTCAGAAAACTAAGATCATGGCATCTGGTCCCATCACTTCATGGCAAATAGATGGGGAAACAGTGGAAACAGTGACAGACTTTATTTTGGGGGACTCCAAAATCACTGCAGATGGTGATTGCAGCCAAGAAGTTAAAAGATGCTTGCCTTGGAAGAAAAGTTATGACCAATCTACAGGTTATTAAAAACAGAAACATTACTTTGCCAGCAAAGATCCGTCTAGTCAAAGCTATGGTTTTCCCAGTAGTTATGTATGGATGTGAGAGTTGTATTATAAGGAATGCTGAGCACTGAAGAATTGATGCTTTTGAACTGTGGTGTTGGAGAAGACTCTTGAGAGTCCCTTGGACTGCAAGGAGATCCAACCAGTCCATCCTAAAGGAAATCAATTCTGAATATTCATTGGAAGGACTGATGCTGAAGCTCTAATACTTTGGCCATCTGATGCAAAGAACTGACTCATTTGAAAAGACCCTGATGCTGGGTAAGATCGAAGGTGGGAGGAGAAGGGGATGACAGAGGATGAGATGGTTGGATGGCATCACCAACTCAATGGACATGAGTTTGAGTAAACTCCGGGAGTTGGTGATGGACAGGGATGCCTGGCGTGCTGCAGTCCATGGAATCGCAAAGAGTCAGACATGACTGAATGACTGAACTGAACTGAGCATGGCCCCACCCATCAGAACAAGACCCAAATTCCCCCACAGCCAGTCCCTCCCATCAGGAAGCTTCCACAATCCTCTTATCCTTATCCATCAGAAGGCAGACAGAATGAAAGCAATAATCACAGAAAAATCATCAAACTGATCCCATGGACCACAGCCTTGTCTAACTCAATGAAACTATGAGCCATGCCATGTAGGGCCACCCAAGACAGCTGGGTCATGGTGGAGAGTTCTGACAAAATGTGGTCCACTAGAGAAGGGAATGGCAAACTATGTCAATATTCTTGCTTTGAGAACACTTATTAACAGCATGAAAAAGCAAAAAGATAGGACACTGCAAGATGACTCCTCAGGTCAGTAGATGCCCAATATGCTACTGGAGAAGAGTGGAGAAATAACTCAAAGAATGAAAAGACGGAGCCAAAGTGAAAACAATGCCCAGTTGTGGATGTGGCTGGTGGTGAAAATAAAGTTTGATGCTGCAAAGAACAATGTTGCATAGGAACCTAGACTGTTACAGGTCCATGAATCAAGGTAAATTAGAAATGGTAAAACAGGAGATGACAAGAGTGAATATTGACATTTTAGGAATCAGTGAACAAAAACGGACCAGAATGGGCAAACTTAATTCAAATGACCATTTTATCTACTACTATGGGCAAGAATTCCTTAGAAGAAATGGAGTAGCCCTCATAGTCAAAAAAAGAGTCCAAAATGCAGTACTTGCGTGCAATCTCAAAAATGACAGAACGATCTCTGTTCATTTCCAAGGAAAGCCATTCAGTATCACAGTAATCCAAGTCTATGCCCCAACCACTGATGCAGAACAAGCTGAATTTGAATAGTTCTATGATGACCTACAAGACCTTCTAGAACTAACAACAAAAAAAGATGGTGATGGGCAGGAAAGCCTGGCATGCTGCAGTCATGGGGTTGCAAAGAGTCAGACATGACTGAGCGACTGAATTGAAACACAAGGAGAGTCACATGTTAGGATTTTAGATACATTTAAGACAATGAAAATCCTCAATAGCCGGAGATAGTTTACTGTAGAAATTCATCAATTTCATCAAAATGAACTTCTGATCAACATGGGGAAAGTACATGTACTAGTAAAGCCTGCATAGTTACAACTGTGCCCTGTCTTCGTCTCTTTACTTTTGCTGGCCTGTCCAGAAACGGAGCAAATGTGGAAAAGGTTCAGGTGTATGATTTTCAGTGCATGGTCTTCTGGATTACCCTGCCCACTTCTTTCAGACCAGAGAAGTCTCGTGAAGATGCCAGATTTTGCAAGTTTGTCCTCATGAATTACCCATCCTTTGCCCAGTTTCTGTCTCTTGGAACCCAGAGTAGCTTGCAATTTACATCTAGTCTGGTCCTATCTAGCTCTGCATCACTGAGCAAGCACGGGGGAGGAGGTCAGTGAAGAGAAGAGGGATCACCATGCTCCCAGCTTCACTCAGGCAACAGACTGCCACAGCTCTATAGCCTGGAGTGAAACCATCATTATCCAGAGCTTGAAAATCCCCATTAGCAGAACACTTACAGCATTAGGAGAAAATGTGCTTTTCTTTAGGGGTGACTGGCTACAGGGCTGCTCCCTGTCAGTCAGGCTCTGAAAATCTTCCCCTCACCACCTTCTCCCCACTGGATGTCACACTCAGGGCAGCTCCTCTCTGCAGTGGAGATGGCACCTCATATATCCTCAGTAAAGGTATAACATGGAAAGATGAAAAAAGTAACTATTTTTTAGAATTTTTTCTTATTGAATATAGTTGACTTGCAATGTTGTGTTTCAGGTGTACATTAAAGCATATATATATATATACATCTGAATATATGTGTGTGTGTGTGTGTGTGTGTGTGTGTGTGCTTAGTCACTCAGTCATGTCTGATTCTTTGCGGCCCTTTGGACTCTAGCCCAACAGGCTCTTCTGTCCACGGGAATTTCCAGGCCAAGAATATTGGGGTGGGTTGCCATGTACTCTTCCAGGGGATCTTTCTGACCTAGGAATTGAACCTGCATCTCCTGTGTCTCCAGCATTGCAAGTGAATTGTTTACCCCCTGAGCCACTGCAGATGGATTCTTTACCCCCTGAGCCCTAAGGGAAGCCATGTATATGTATATACATTTTTTTTCAGATTCTTTTCCATTATAAGGTATTACAAGATACTGAAAATAGTTCCCTGAGCTATATACTAAGTCCTTGTTATTTATCTGTTTTATATAAAGTAGTGTGTATCTGTTAATTCCAGACTTTTTAATTTGAACCTGCATGAAGTGTTCAGATAAGATCCCCAGGGCAATGAAGCCCACCACAGCCCAAGTAAAGGACGAGTGGTCAGGCGGAATAGAATACAGTTATTCTTATGCCTGAACTTACTAATTCGAGAATCTGGATCAGTTAAGTGCTTCATTTGTTTCCAGATTTCCATGATGTTGGACAACTAATAAGAGCTTATGGGATTTCTACAGTCTTTTAACACACATATATAAAAAGCATGGTCACTAAATGACCAGAGACAATTTCCAAGAACCCTTTTATACAGTAGAGCCCGGAAGAGCCTTTCAGGTCTTAATGGTGAATCACATGAATACATCCGGTCAATACCCATTACGTTGAGACAGCTCTTCAAACAGTGAAAGACACCGTGGGTTAGTGGTTCAGAGCATGGCTTTGGAGCTATACTGCCAGGCTTAAAACCCTAGATCTTTTCTAGGATTTTATGACTATGTGAGTTATTTAACCTCTGTGCGCCTCAATTTTCCTACCTATAAAGTGGAAGTGATAATAATGTACCTACCTCACTCATAATAATTAATAAAAGTGATGAACTTGTAAGAGTGTATGAATGTGGAAGCACATAGTAAGTGCTTAATAAGCATTAATTACAATATCTAAACTGGAATTTACACATTTTGTGAGGAGAAAAACAGAAAAAAAAATAGTGTCCAGGTTCTGTCGTCTGTTGGGAAATGAGGAAGTACAGTTTAAAATAGTTTTTAAAAGAAAAAAACAAAGGTCCTAAGAGCATGAAAGGAAATAAGACCCAAGACTGTTGTGGTTATAGATTATATGCAAGAAGGAGAAAGGTCTTTAAACTTGGTAATAAAGTTAAATGTGTTTTTCATGAACATTTAAAAATGTATGTGATTGAATCAGCCATTCATTCAATTTTAAATTAAGAAAAGCCTTCTAGAGAAGATAGAGAGCAATCTAGACAACAAAAATGGGGATTAAAAAGCCACTATTAATTTGATTTCATATCATGTCTTTGTAAGATTAATATAAATGCCTATTAAAGTAGACTAGTCTGTGATCAAATTTTACATTAAAAGTTTAACTCAGGCTGTGCTCAGTTGTGTCTGACTCTTTGCAGCTCCACTGACTGTAGCCCACCAGCTCCTCTGCCTTTGGAATTTTCCAGGCAAGAATACTGGAGTGGGTGCCATTTCCTACTCCCGGGGTTCTTCCCGACCCAGGGATTGAACCCATGTCTATTGTGCCTCCTGCATTGGCAGGCAGGTTCTTTAACTACTAGTGAAAATGGCACCCCCACTCCAGTGTTCTGGCCTGGAGAATCCACGGACAGAGGAGCCTGGTAAGCTGCAGTCCATGGGGTCGCTAAGAGTCGGACACGACTGAGCGACTTCACTTTCACTTTTCATTTTCATGCACTGGAGAAGGAAATGGCAACCCACTCCAGCGTTCTTGCCTGGAGAATCCCAGGGACCGGGGAGCCTGGTGGGCTGCTGTCTATGGGGTCGCACAGAGTCGGACACGACTGAAGCGGCGGCAGCAGCAGCAGCAGCGCCACCTGGGAAGCCCTCAAATCAAGCAAGTTGTCCAAACAAAATATACTATTGCTTTCATATACAAGCACATCTAAATAGCTATTCCAAAATAAAAAGTAAGAAGAAAAATGCTTGTTTTTTAACTGCATCCCAAGGGTGGAGTAATGGTATTAGTTTCACTTGGGATTTATTTGCATATTCATTACATGGATGATGCAAACATGTCAGTTTTCTCACGGCCATATTAGGATTTGAACAAACCAAGAATGTTTTTATTGGAGTCTGTTTGCTTTACAATGTTAAGTTTCTTATGTATAGCAAAATGAATCCGTTATATGTGTGTGTGTGAACTTTTTTGAACTTCATTCCCATTTAGGTCAACACAGAACAAAGTAGAGTTTCCATACAAAACCGAGGCATTTCATATCATTGACCACCATCCCTAACTTTTAGGTTTTAAAACTGTGGCCCACAGAAGAGAATCAACTTGTCTAAAATTATAAATAGGGTAATTCCCATACATGTTTGTTTCATATAAAGAGAACTTGCTCTCACTCGGAGGAAGACAATATAGTACTGCACTGCCCGTGCACTAGTTTCCCAGGTGCTGTAACAAATCATCACAAATCGGTGGCTTGAAATAACAGAAACGCATTTTCTCATGATTCTAGAGCCAGAAGTCCAAAATCAAGGCATGGGCAGGGCTGCACTCCCTCTGTAGGCTCTAGGACAGCAGTCCCCAATCTTTTGGGCCCCAGGAGCCAGTTTCATAGAAGACAATTTTTTCCATGGACTGGGGTGGCGGATGGTTTCCAGATGATTCTAGCACATTTACTGTGCACTTTATTTACACTGTTATTACATCAGCTGCACCATATCATCAGGCATTGGATCCTGGAAGTTGGGGACCCCTGTTCTAGGAGAACATCCATTTCTTGCATCTTCCAGCTTCTGGTAGCCATCAGTATCCAGTGGTTTGTGGCCTCCTCTCTCTCTGCTCCCTCTTCACATCATCTTCTCTGTGTGGGTCTAACTTCAAAACTCCTTATTTAGAGCCTATCCAGATAATTCTGAAAAAAGCCTCAAAATTCTTAACTTAATCTCATCTTGGGCCTTATAAGTTATACTCATGGGCTCCGAAGCCTCGGTTGTAGACATATATTTGCGGGGCTGGTGGGGTTGGGGAGGAGAGAGGCAGGTTACCACTTAGTTCACTACGGCCAGGGAGAGCCAATAAGCCTGTTGACGCCCCTAAAATAGAAGTTCGATCTATGAGGCTTCAGACGATAAAATCTTAAGAAATTATTGCCTTTTACCAATTACCTAGCAACTCACTCCTCTTCATTGAAATGTCATTACAGAACTGCAGGATTCTATCATTAGTAAACCATTTTTTTCTATCTCTGGGTCCTGGTTAACCTTGACATGTGGACTCTGATTAAACATGACAGATTGGACACTTCCAACGATCTCCATTCATTCTTGAAAGTCCAATAAGAATCCAGTTAAGAAATAGAATAAGTAAACACATACAAGGTGAAATATGGAAGAAGATAAAGAGCAGAAGAGATATATTAACCAAATTTTGGAAGATGGAAAGCAGGTGAACAAGTGTTAACTGACTTAACAGAGCAGAGAAAGACAACACTAATTTCGCGAAGACAGAAGTTAGTAAGTCACACATTAATTCATACATAGAAATTCCAGAAAAGCTAAGGAACTGGAGGCAGTAGTTACCCTCAAAGGCCAAGTGACAGGTGAAGATTCAATAATGCCTTATCTGTAATTCTTAAATCCATCATTTCTGAAAACCCAAGTTGTTTTTTTTTTTTTCACTTGGCAGCAAACCTTGACATTATCCAAACTAATTTGCTATCAAAATTACTTAAAACACATTATATTAATAATAGTCCTTATTTACCCCTCTTCATATCGAACTGACTGCAACCCAGTTTTTCACCTGAAATCTCTTGAAAGTAAAGTGAAAGCGTTAGTTGCTCACTTGTATCTGACTCTCTGCAACCCCATGGACTGTAGCCTGCCAGGCTCCTCTGTCCATGGGATTCTCCAGGCAAGAATACTAAAGTGGGTTGCCATTTCCTTCTCCAGGGGATCTTCCTGACCCAGGGATTGAACCCAGGTCTCCTGCATTGCAGGCAGATTCTTTACCATCTGAGCTCAACATCCAGAAAACTAAGATCATGGCATCTGGTCCCATCACTTCATGGGAAATAGATGGGAAAACAGTGGAAACAGTGTCAGACTTTATTTTGGGGGGCTCCAAAATCACTGCAGATGGTGACTGCAGCCATGAAATTAAAAGACGCTTACTCCTTGGAAGGAAAGTTATGACCAACCTAGATAGCATATTCAAAAGCAGAGACATCACTTTGCCAACAAAGGCCATCTAGTCAAGGCTATGGTTTTTCCAGGGGTCATGTATGGATGTGAGAGTTCGACTGTGAAGAAAGCTGAGCGCCGAAGAATTGATATATTTGAACTGTACTGTTGGAGAAGACTCTTGAGAGTCCCTAGGACTGCAAGGAGATCCAACCAGTCCATTCTAAAGGAGATCAGCCCTGGTTGTTCATTGGAAGGACTGATGCTGAAGCTGAAACTCCAATACTTTGGCCACCTCATGCGAAGAGTTGACTCGCTGGAAAAGACCCTGATGCTGGGAGGGATTGGGGGCAGGAGGAGAAGGGGATGACAAAGGATGAGCTGGCTGGATGGCATCACCGACTTGATGGACCTGAGTTTGAGTGAACTCCGGGAGTTGGTGATGGACAGGGAGGCCTGGCGTGCTGTGATTCATGGGGTTGCAAAGAGTCAGACACAACTGAGCAACTGAACTGAACCCCTCTTCATATTCATGTTCCACTGAAGAAAATTCAGTTGTTTATGGAGCCTGTCTTAGGTCCCACTAAGAATATAAATTATGCATTATTATTTTCTGAAATCTTTTTTAAAAATTCAGATGGAATTGCTTATGAAATGGCACAGAGGGAGAAGAGTAAGAGAAGTAGTGGGGTTGGGGCTTCTCACACTTTCTGAGAATTTGTTTCCTTTTTGGTCCCCCAAACCAGGCTTTTCCTGGAGCTTTCTTTGAACCATAATGCTTACTTCCAGGGTTCTGGCTGTGTTAGGTATAAGTCAGGGATACTAGAAGAGAAAAAAGAGAAAACTCAATAGTGGATTGGAGAAAAAAAAAATCACAGTGAAGTTAGAAGTTACTAGAGTGACTGCAAACAATAAAATCAGAAATGAAAGAAGAGACATTAAAAATAACAAGAAATACTAAGGAAAATAAGAAACTACTATGAACAATAAAAAATCAGATAGCCTAGAAGAAATAAGTAAATTCCTAAAAACATACAATCTACCAAGGCTGAATCATGAAGACAGGAAATCTGAACAAACCAATTATTAGCAAAAAGACTGAATCACTAATCAAAATCTCCCAAAAGACAGAAATCCAGGATCAGACGCCTTCACAATTAATTCTACTAAATATATTAATATAAAGAAGAATTAATAACAACTTATCTTAAGTCCTTCCAAAAATAATAAAAAGAAGGCAATACTGCTAAACTCATGTTTTAAGGCCAGCATAACCTGATACCAAAACCAGATAAAGATTGTTACAAGAAAATTGCAGGTTAGTATCCCTGATGAACACAGATGCAAAATTCCTCAACATACTAGCAAACTAAAGTCAACAGTACACTAAAAGGATTATACACCATGATCAAGTGGGATTTGGTTCTGAGATGTAAGAATGGCTCAGCATCCACAAATCAACGTGATGCATTGTTTTAACTAAACGAAGGGTAAAAATATGATAATATCAACAGAAATTCAAAAAGCATTTCCAAAATTGAACATCCTTTATGATAACTATCATCAAACTAGGAATGGATGAATATGTCTCAACATAATAAAGTACATATATGACAAACTCACATTAATCGTACTCAATGGTGGCAGGTTGAAAGATTTCCCACTAAGATCAGGAATAAGACAAACGGGGCCCCACTCTCATCACTCCTTCAACATGTTATTAAAAGTCCTAGCCAGGACCATTAGGCAAGAAGTAACAAAAGTCATCCTTATCTGAAGAGAGGAAGTAAATATTTCCTCTTACTGAAGATACAATCTTATACATAGAAAACTAAAGATTACACAAGAAAACTGCTAGAACTAATGAACAAATTCAGTAAAGTTCCAAGATACAAAAACATACACATATCAGTTGCATTTCTATATACTAACATATATACTAATTATCTGGAAAAGAAATTTTTTTTAAAAATTCCATTTATAATAGCATCAAAATAATAATACTTAGGAATAAATTTATCAAAGGAGCTAAAAGATCTGTATACTATAAATAATAAGACACTGATGAAAGAAATTGAAGAAGATACAAAGATGGAAAGGTATCCGATATTCATGGGTTAGGAAAATTAATATTGTTAAAATGTCCATTCTACCCAAAGCCATCTACATGTTCAATGCAAATCCTATCAAAATTCCAATGGGTTATTCCCATATATAGAAAAAACAATATTAAATTTCACATGGAACCCCAAAAGACTTTGAATAGTAAAGAAGGCATCACGCTTCCTGATTTAAAACCTTATTATGTAGCTATACTTACCAAAGCAGTATGGTAATGGCATAAAAACGGACACATAGATCAATGAAACAGAACGGAGAGCCCAGAAACGAACCCAAACATACATTATCAACTAGTATTTGACAAGGAAGGCAAGAATACTCAATGCGGATAGTCTCTTCAGTAAATGGTTTTGGAAAAATAGGATATTCACATGTATAAGAATGAAACTGGCCCCCATCTTTCACGACTCACAAAAATGAACCCCAAATGAATTAAAAATGGCTATAAGAAAACTGTAGAGGTTTTTTCCGAAAATTTGAACTGATTTTATTTCTTTCAGACATATACCCAATAATCATCCATAAAATAACTTGATTTTAACAATGGGCAAATGACCTGAATAGATATATTTTCAAAGAAGGCATAAATACAGCCAATCATACATGAAAAAGTGCTTAGTATCACTAATCATCAGGGAGTTGAAAATCAAACAACAATAAGACATCACCTGATACTTTTCGAATGTCCGTTATCAAAAAGACAAGAGATAGCAAGTGTTGGTGTGGGTGAGAAGAAAAAGAACACTTGCATGCTGTTGGTGGGAACACAAATTGATGCAGCCACTGTGGAAAATAGTCTGGAGTTTCCTCAAGAAATTTAAAACAGAACTACTACATGATCCAGCAACTCCACTTCTGCGTATATATCCAAAGGAAATAAAATCATTACCTTAAGGATATATCTGTATTCCTATGGTCATTGCAGGATTATTCACAATATCCAAAGTATAGAAATAATCTAAGTATCCTTTGATTAGATAATTGGATCAAAAAAATGTAATACACACTCATACACAGGAATATTATTCAGTCTTAAAGAAGGAAATCCCACCACTGCAAAAACATGAATGAACCTGGAGGTCATTAAGCTAAGTGAAATAAGCCCGACACAGAAAGACAAATACTACGTGGTATCACTTTTATGTAGAATCGTAAAAGATTCTTTTGATTAGAAAGTTATTAAATTTCCTGGTGTTCTTGCACATGTTGAAAGAGCCACAGACAACTAAGAAACAAAAACCAGAGCAATTATTATCTTCAATAAAAGCAAAAAGAAATATAGGAAAGGAAACACTAATTGTAACAGTTCATATGGCTTTGCCATGCACAATATTTATATATCATAAAATGAAAGCATCAAATATCAATTCGATATGATCAATATATTACCAAAAAGCAATTCAACATATGGTTAATATATATGTTCATGAGAAGAATGGGGCAAAGGAATTAGGGAGTGAATGTAGGGAACTATAGGTCGATCTAAGAAAGATACTATCTAAAATTTAAAATCAAGAACCAGACAAATGCATTTTAATTTAGAAATGAGAACATAGCTATTAGAAGAAACAGGTGAAAAAGATGAAAGCTATCACTCTGAGACAGAGACCTAGGGTGGCTTGACTTGAGCAAGAGTTTGTTATTTTTCATTACGAATCTCTGACTTTTTAAAATATGAATTAACTCAATATAAATAAAAAGCAAATTAATTTTTAATACAGACTAGTGATTGTATTAGCAAATAAATAAGATTAGTATTATTGTAATTTCTTGCCTGTACAAGTTTAATATTTTACCTCCTCTCACTTTCTAGCTAATCTGCATTTTTTCCAATCTAAATTGCTGCCTCTTTTTTTGCCAAATTAACCTTTCTACAGTACAACTCAAATTATATTCTTCTCAAAAACTGTCAGTGGCTAAACTTACTAATCTGGCATGAAAGTTCTCCAGAACTTACTCCCCAACTATTTTTCTTCCACTTAATCTAGAGATTGTTTGTGCAGCCATTTTTGCATATTTTGTTGGAAGCAATGAGGATACAGTGATGGACAAGATAGACATAATTCCAGTCCCCGAGACACATTCTACATACTTCCTGCCAACACCCTTTTTTTCTACACCTTTGTTCTAGTATTTTTGGCTTTTTAGCCCTCTCCTTCTTCTTCAAGTGTATATACACAAACCCTGGTTACTCTTCAAGGCAGAATGCAAAGCCTACCTCCTTCACAAGGTCTTTTGTGACTCTGCACCCCTCAGGGGAAGTTAATTTTTTTCTTATGCAAACATCCTTTGGACTTTAGCCCTGTGGCTTGTATGTACTTACTGCTTTTCCCAGGATTATAAAAACTCATAAACATGTCTTCTCAGGTAAAACCTGAATTCCTGGAGAACAGGTTTCTTACAGGTTCATTTCTATATCCTGCACAGTACTCCTCACAAAATAAGTAATAAGCAGTTATTTAGAGAATCCATTTGGAGGTTTCAACCTATAGGCACCAGAGGCACCGTATAATACTGACATTTACTTCCTATTTTCTGTTAAGTAAACATTTTATTTTAGAATCGCTTTAGATTTACAGAAAAAATTCAAAGGCATTAGATTTCCCATGTACCCAATACCATGGGAAATTCTTATTATTATTATTATTAACAATACGTCTTATTGTTATTATTAACAATACGTCACGTCAATATGGTACCTTTTTCACAATTATTGAACTAACATTATGTTGTGTGTGTGTTAGTTGCTTAGTCGTGTCCGTCTCTTTGCAACTTCATAGACTGTAGCCCACCAGGCCCCTCTGTCCATGGGATTCTCCAGGCAAGAACACTGGAGTGGGTTGCCATTTCCTTCTCCGAAAGGAATTATAGAAAGAAAGAAAATGAAGTCGCTCAGTCGTGTCCGACTTTTTGGGACCCTGTGGACTGTAGCCTACCGGGCTCCTCCATCCATGGAATTTTCCAGGAATTTTTAATACATTATTAAAGTACAGTATTGTATTCAGTTTCCCTGATTTTATTTAATGTCGTTTTTTCTGTTCCTAGATCCATTCAAGACACCGCATCACACTTAGTTGTCCTTCCTCTCGGCTGTGATAGTTTCTCAGGCTTCTTTTAGATGACTCTACCAGTTTTCTATTGCTTCAATAAAATATTACACAAATGTAGTCACTTAAAACAATATAAGTTGATTATCTTCCAATTCTGTAGGTCATACATCCAATCCCGGCCTCGTGGCCTAAAATCAGGTGGTCCAGAGAGCTTATTTCTTTCTGGAGGTTTTAGGGGACAATCTGTTTCCTTACTTTGTCCAGTTTCCACAGGCCGTCTACAGCCCTACCAATGGCCTCTGATAATTCTGAAGAAAAGCATTCAGGTATTTTATAGAATGTCCCTCAACAGGGATATGTCCAGTGTTTTTCCCATGATTAGACTGTGGTGTGGGTTTTGCGGGGAAGGACATCACTCTAGTAAAGTAACACGCTCCAGTATCAAGTATGCCCACGTGCTATCAGCCTGACTTGTCACTGCCGCGCTGTGCTTAGGTGCTCAGTCGTATCCGACTCTGCAACCCCGTGGACTGTAGCCCGCCAGGCTCCTCTGTCCACAGGAACTCTCCAGGCAAGAATACTGGAGACTACCCTCCTCCAGGGGATCTTTGCAACTCAGGGATCAAACCCAGATCTCCAGCATTGCAGGCAGATTCTTTACCTGAATCTGAGTAAAGGTAAGCCATATTTATTGAGCTACTAGGGAAGCCCTGTCACTGCTGAGGGATCCTAAGTCACCTGGTGAGGTCGTATTTATCAGATGTGGTAGACACAATACTCACTACCAGATGCGCCTCTGTCCTAAACCCTGGAGACTGTGATTATCTTAGGTTGCATAACAAAGAAGAATTAAGGTTGCCAGATGGAAATAAGTTCAGCTAACCTTCAGATAGGGAGGTTTTCCTAATTACCTGGCTGGGCCCACTATAATCAAAAGGCAGAAGAGAGAGTCAGAGAAATGGATGCAATGAAGGAAGCAACTCATGATGATGTGATGTGAGGAGAACCAGACAGGTTGTTGCTGGCTTTGAAGACAGAAAAAGTGGGTCATGAACTAAGAAGATGGGCAGCCTTTGGAAGCCAAAAAAACCAAGGAGGCAGATTCTCCTTTAGAACCTCCAGAGAGGAATGCAACCCTACTCCCATGCCTGACCACACCTTAATTTTAGCCCAGTGTTAAACCTCATACTGTAAAGTAATTGTGTTTTATTGTTTTACACCACTAAGTTTGTAGTAACTTGTTATAGCAGCAAAACTTGTACTTGCTTTTCCCTAAAAAGGTATTCCCCACCCTCCCCAGCCCCCCAGTTCCCACAGTCTGCTCTTTGGAAGGGAGGCACAATGCACAGTCCATACTTGAGGAGAGGGAATTACACTCCACTTCCTTAAAGGTAGAGTAGCTGCATAAATGTTTTGGAATTCTTCTATGGGAGAGATTGGTCTATTCTTCTCGATTACCTAATTATTCATTTATTTATGTCAGTATGGACTCACAGATATTTATTTTATATTTCAGTTTATTAGATTTCCACCTTACATCCTCTTGGCCAAAAATGGGTCATACACCCAGCCCCTGGACAAAAAGGAGCTCTGTGACTGATTTTCACTGATAGTGATTCACCGCTGGGTCTGCATACAACATCCATATACCCACCCACCTAGTCAACACCCCACAATAAGCTCATGGGAGAGGGTAGGAATGCATCGTTTGCTGTTCAGTGGGCAAGAAACCCTGCATGCAACTAACAGATAATCACTTTTGTTTTTGCTTTGTTTTAATATGAAATGAGTTCAAAGACATTGGTGTTCTAAATCTATCAAATAGAGACACTGTACTGACTAATTTATCATCACATTTGAAAATAAATTTTTTTTCTGGTTTTGACACACATAGGCAGCTGAAAAGACAAAAGCATACTTTTCACACTGAAGCAAGTTTTGTTTTGTTTTTTTTCCCCCTAAAGTTAAAAGTTTTAAAAGATTTCAGGAGTTTGCTAAACATATCCCAACAAAAATCCCCGGAAAACCAATTTACAAAATGATAGAAAACAAATTGCCTGCTTTTTTTTTTTTTTTTTTCATGTCCCCAGGTATCCAATTGTCATCATTTTAGTTGTCTGTTAAGAAAACTTGCAGATGTACATTAAGCCCCTAATCACATGACTTTTCAGGTAAATTGTCCTGGATAGTCTGGATGGGCTTGACTGAACTAGTTGGAATAATTTAAAAACAGGAATGAAGTTTCACTAAAAGAGAAAAAAATTCTGTCTGTGGACAACTGCCACCCTTGCCCGAATGTTCAAGCTTGCACATGATCTCTCTTCCTGATTACCTGCCTGACAAATTTTGGACTTGTTTAGCCAGCCCCTGCAATCATATGAGGCAATTTCCTTGTAATAAACATCTCTGGCGCTCTCTCTCTCTGCCTCCCTCCCATATCTATCTAACTAACCATCCATCCATCCATCCACCCACCCACCCAACCATCCATCCATCCTACTGATTCTGCTTCTCTGGTTGAACTCTGACTGAACCACTTAGAGACAAATAACTTCAAAGAGGTCCATCTTCTGATTTTGATTAATATTATACTAATATCCCCTTTTCATTCTAATATTTTATTATGCTTTTTTCTTAAAATTGTATCAACTTTTAGAGATAAAGAATTAAATGATTTCATTGTTATCCTTCAAGTGTTAAATGCAATCAACATTAATCACATTCTGTAGAAGGAAATTTCATCTGAGCTTGGCTCAATTAGAAGGGAAGGACAGAGATGGGGGAAAATCTAGGGCAGAGTGCAGAAGGTGGGGATGTGCATTCACAAGATGAAAAATAACACATGTTGACATTTTGACAAAATAAATACATCTCAAACATCTGCTGGTTTGGGAATGTTTTGAGTACTCCACAGTCTTGTTGACACAGTTCTAGAAGTAAACAAGAATCCAATACCAACTGACTCCAGCTCCTGCCTTTCAACAGGGGCCAGAAAACAGTACTTTTACTTGCTTGAAAATTAAACCACTTTAAATTCCTTAGCTGCAATGACACTCCAAGTTTTTTTTTTTTCTCTCCATTATGATTGTCCAGTCTTTACTGCCTACTTGGAGAATAATTAATGAACCACAGGAAATATCCTTTCTCATGAATACATAGCAAGAAATTTCATCAGGCAATAATCTCTCGTTCTTGGTATCTCACTATAATCCAAGTAGCACAGGGTTTGAAAACATAACTTCTAGGTTTGAATCCAATCAAATCTTGTGGCATAACACTATCTCCTTTCCCTCTTTATTTTTCACCATAATATCACTTTCTAACATCCACTATCATGGATTTATTCATCTTGTTTATTGTCTTTCTTTCCCATTAGAATCTAGAATATAAGTTCCAAGAAGGCTGGGATATTTGTCTATGGATTCACTGCTGAATTCTATGAAGTAACACAATGCCCGCCCCATAGTCAGTGCTTACTAAGTATCAGCCAGACAAATCTCACTGTTACAAGCCTGTAACATGTTGGTGCCTAGTTTACTAGATGGTGATGATGGTGAAAATGATAACACATGTGATCCTCTGGGATATCTCAGTAACCTGAACTCAGAAACTTTCTTTAGGGATTCTAACACCTGCTTCTATCCAAGCAGAATGAAGTTAGAGTAATATAGGTCAGAAATAAAGCATTCATTTTACCTTTTCTCAGGATTTACTATTCTGTTACTTATAGTTCTTTGATTCTTTATCTACAGCATTGTCTTGGGTTGGAATCCAGTGAGAAATTTGTACTAAGTAGGGATTTGGGAAGAACCTTTTGCTGCTTGTCAAGTCAAGTTATTCAGCCAGTAAGCAAACAGAATTATTGTTGCCTGGCATTCTGGTGCAAGTGATGACCAGAATTCAAGATCAGTAAGGCCTTTGTTCCAGGAACTAGGTAAAATTCCAAGAAATTTTTCTTCAGACATAATCAAACTACTTTATGCTATACTTTGCAGTTTATCCTTCTTGTTCATTTTTTTAGTGGAAGTGGAAGAAAAACGGACATCCCTTCTGCCATAAAATTCTGAAGAGAGCTTGCAAATAAACGCTTTTGAATATTCAATTTTGAACCCTGAGACCAAAGAACAGAAATTTGCAAGGCTTCATTCTTCAATAATGTGACATTGAGAATGAATAATTGAATGTTAAATTTAAAATATGAATGAAGTCCTCAGGGGCACACAAGATTGTTAACAGTGGCTGTCTCTGGGTCACAGAATTTTTGTTGTTGTTGATTTCTTTATTTTTTCAAGAGTAAGCATGCATTATTCATATACATATATATTAATTTTAAAAAGGAGGTATTTTTTTCCTTAAAACAGCATTTCAAGTCTTGGGGGTAATAGATATTTTGCAAATGTCTTCAAAGTCTTATCATTAGCTAAGTAGAATGGGAGAAAAGATAAAAAGCAAGTAGAGTTGAAAACAGGTAACCATGGGTCATGTAAGAAATACACAATCAAAAGTTCAATAAACTGTTTTCACAACACAGTTAACTGAAATCATTTATAAGCAACTTCTCTTGGCCCTACTGATATTTTCTCATAAATGCTAAGATATCATTATATTCAGGGACTGTAGGCTATTGGAGGAGACAAAACATGAAACACATTTTTGACTAATAATATTTTATTTTAAAATGCCATTGATCTTAAACTACCTCCACAATTGTAAATTGGGGGCTTTTCAAGTAATTTATACGGAAAAACTGTGAAGTTTATCTCTTGAAATAAAATGAAATAATACCTGCACTTCCTACTTTGGGGAAATTTATGTTAAATCCCTTCGACAGGCAGAGATGACAAAACACTGAGAAATATTTAAAGATTTCATTTCTCTTCCTGATAACGACAAGGTTCATTTTGTGCTCTCAGAGGGGAAATCAAATCTGATTTACCTTCAACAACTTCAGTGCCATGATCCACATTTCACATTCTTTAAACAGCCTCAGCAAAGCAAGGATATTACTGTCCCTTCACAATGGGGTTGATCAACTGCCAAATGCCTGAAATATCATCAAATGCTTTCATTTGAAGCTACCTGTTTCTTTATCATGATGAAGCATGATGTGCAGCATGTGGCAACCCATCATAATCTTATGGGTAAAAAAGAAACTTGATTTACACAACCTTTCTTTGAAAGGGCAAACAATAGTAGCAGTGAAAGGATGGACTACAACTACATGTATTTTTTTCCTTCTTGATTTTTTGTTTGTTTTGTTTCACCCAAAGAGCAGAATATCTCACTCCTTTCCTTTGCCCTGTCTGAGAAAAACCAAATAAGATTTGAAAGAAATCCCAGAAGCATCTGAAAAATAACACTGACCAGCCTCATTCTCATAATCCTCAAATTACTATTCTGATCTTGAATCCCGAGCAGACTGGCAGTGAGATGAGAGGAAACATTCGTGCCCAGGCTATGAATTTAAATATCCAGCAGAAACAGGAATTAAAGGATTTAATCATTCTACCAAGCTCGTAAGGTGTAGCAAAGCAAATGTTGGTAGCTGCCTTGACTGAATTGGAGGGAAGATTGTTGGCAGCTTATTGAGGGTAGGTGGGGGTTGTATTTTATTGTTTCTAGTCTTTTCCGTGAACTGAATCCAAGGTGGTCAAATTTGTAGTGCAAGGTCCAACTCTGAGGACCATATCCCTGAGCCCACTCCAAGTTATCATGCTGGTCCCTTTGGGTTTTACTCTTTCCTTTGTGCCAACTGCCATACATTCTCAGTGATAAGATTCGGAGGTAGAATGAGAAAGGCAAAATAATCTATTTTGTTCTCAGAGAGATACCAAGATAAAGGCTATAACTCCAGCCATCAGTGTTACCCTCGTGTACAGCTGAGGGTGGGAAGAATTAGTGCTGTCAGGAAACAATTCATAGCTCAAGGAAAACAAAGCAAAACAGCATGACAAATTCTAATTTTAATACAAGGTATAATTAAATGCCATATCTCCCCTTTCTGAAGCCTAAAAAAGTTTGAAGGAGTTGTATCAAAGTTGCTTGGCCTTTCCATTCAAAAGAATTTCTTTAGAATGCTGTATTCCCCACCAACACATGGATCCTCTTGCCATTCATTAAAGACCAACATAATGTATTTTTCTATTCCGCCATTAAGTCTTGTTATTGGTCTACTTTTCAAATGGTATTTTTAGGCAACAAAAATCACTGAACTATTTTACTATCTCTGAGGACACACACATATACTTTAGAAGAAAGAACATACATAGAATATTCTATTTATCTCTAGAAAATTAGGTTTGAGGTAAGAATGAAACTGAAACTAAGAACTCTGGGAATTTCAGGGGAATGACATTTTTGTCTTCAAGGGCATGTCAGTCACTAACAAGGACAAGATCTTCTACCTACAAATGTAGTTCTTGTACCACTAGAAATAAAGAACAGGAATCCATCTTAATTTGAATACCATTCTCACTGCTGAGCAAACTCACAAAAGGAGCTCATTAGTGCCACCTGAGGTGACAAGTTTATGGTTCTGTCATTACAGCTGCTAATAAATGAACTGATGATATGAATCCGATTAACTAAAATCTCTGTTCATCTTGAACTATATTATAAAAATCAAAGTCAAGTCGACGTGCTCCGCAGTATTCAGATGTAATGAAGCCTAAAGCTCTCACCACAAAATGAGAATTATGTATGGTGAGCTATCATATTTAACCCGAAATATTTGGGGGGCTAATAACCCATAAGCTACTGCTCATCAAAATGGACCAAGAGAAAAGACACTGGTGAAATCGGTCAGCTAACACTACTGTCATTTGCGATTGTTTCCACCACTAAGAGCATCAGTATAAGCACATCTACACGTAGATGTCTTAGATGGTCTTCCCAGGGAAGCCACATTGATCCTTTTCTCCATTTAACATTCACTGGAACCAAGAAGAACTCTGTAGGGTCTTCCCAGCAGCAGACCCCTTCATTTCCCCCATTTCTTGTTTGTAGAAAAAATAAATAAATAAAAGCTTTAGCCCCATAGGCCTCTCCTGAGTTCCAAAGAGCAGACTTCAGCAGTTATTAATTACAGAAGAGAGGGAATGCAGAAACACAGGAAAGCGGTTTAACAGAAAGTAGCGAT
Organism: Bos indicus; assembly: GCF_029378745.1. NCBI lineage: Eukaryota > Metazoa > Chordata > Mammalia > Artiodactyla > Bovidae > Bos > Bos indicus. The sequence goes on along the minus strand of NC_091776.1, from coordinate 19,404,780 downwards.
AGCTTAAACAATAGTTGAGCTATAAAAGAAAGTCACAAGACCCCTAGTTCTTCAAGAGATCTAGATAACAACCTGATATATGTCCTTGAGTTGTTTTACAGATGCCAGGACCCCACCAAACAGAACTGCTGACCATAAACACAAAAATCTCACACTGGTTGGAACCCGAAGATTGAGAATTAAGATTTCTAAAACATCAACCTGTTACCTCCCCACCTACTAAGGAGAAGAATATCCACAAGTTGGTCATGCACCCCTAATGTTGCTTTTAAAAACCCTTCCATAAAATCCATGGGGACAAGTTCTTTTAGCACCAATTGCCTGTTTTCCTTGATTGATGCCTTGCAAATATACTTTCCTTCACCACAACTTGGTATCAGTAGATTGGCTTTGATGAATCTTTCATTGGGAGAGTGGACCCAAACTCAGTTCAGTAACACAACTATTAAATCTTGATTTCCTCCTTTGATAAGAATTTAATGTGTATTCAATAAATGTTCACAGACACTTGGAAAATTATAAAATGAACTATAGAGTCAGCACTTTAAAACTAGTTAGCTAGGTTATATTTACCATGTTTACATAGACATTTAAACACAAGAGACAACTGTTTTTAAAAATGGAGAGTCTTCTTATATAGATCACATAGTAAGCTTTAAGTAAATTTCAAAATAAAAGAAAGGTTATTTTGGAATAAGTTGAGTCTAAGAAATGTTCTTAGAGGAACATAAATAAATATGGGATTTTATCTACAGCTCATTTGCTGTATTGGGTTGAGAACATTTGACAAGAAGAAGTTGACAGATACTGAAAGCAGTAAGAGCAAATATTGATAAGGTGGGGACATGTTAAGACATTTTAAATACTGGGATGAGAAAATCTCAACCTTAAAAGGGCAAAGGAAATACTGTATTCTTAATGAGAGTGACATGATAGAAGTGATGCTACAAGAAAATTACAGATTAAGGAATGAATATGCAAATGTCAGGGATACTTGTGAAGAGATTGTTGTGGCAATACAGGTTGACAATAATGAAGGCCTTGATTAGTTTATGGAGATTAGAATAAATAACCTAATGACTGAGAATGACACTGATAAATATGGATCTGTAGGATCTAGTGACTGATGAGCTGTGAGAGATTTTAGGGGAGATAAATATGAAAGAGAAAAGTGACTTGAACATTTTGATACTTAGAGATGGGAAGAAATGTCATTTTAATCAATAAACTTGGAAAAATGGAGGAAGACATACTTTGGGAACTACTCAAGTCTGGTATATAGGATTTTGCAGTAAAGGACAAAAATTCAAAGAGAACTGCCAAAACTTTAGAGTTGAGAGAGCCTTAAGGATGATGGGGTTCAAATTCCCAGCAGCTCTGTCTCAGGAATCTTTTCTGTAATTCTCCTAACAGAGGTACAAACATTCTGTGTTTAGAGACATTACTAGGAACTCCTTCCTTATATTGAATTAAAATTTACTTTCTTGAAACCTGAACTTAAAATTTCCATTTCTACCTTCTGGAACAAAACTGGACAAGACTATGGCCTATTCCATGTAATAACTTTTCAAATATATGGCAGTCACTGCATCCCCCTTTAATTCCAGCTTTTCAATATTAATCATCCCCTACCTAGTTTCCTCAGATATAGCTCATTGACATCATTTATAAACTTTTTATTATCATAGACTAATAGGCATCATGCTGCTGCTGCTGCTGCTGCTAAGTCACTTCAGTCATGTCCGACTCTGTGTGACCCCATAGACGGCAGCCCACCAGGCCCCCCCATCCCTGGGATTCTTCAGGCAAGAAAACTGGAGTGGGTTGCCATTTCCTTCTCCAATGCATGAAAGTGAAAAGTGAAAGGGAAGTCACCCAGTCGTGTCCGACTCTTCGCAATGCCATGAACTGCAGCCTACCAGGCTCCTCCATCCACGGGATTTTCCAGACAAGAGTACTGGAGTGGGGTGCCATCCCTTCTCCGATAGGCATCATGAATATCTACCAATTATGAGAATTACTGATTACAATGTTAGTCTTATGCCTGGATTTTAATAATTCTCTCTTACAATAAAAGGACAGGCAACTTTCTTTTCCTGCAAGCAACGAATATAAAAACTACATTCAAAACTAAAACATCTTATGTCTATTGAAAACTCAAGACCAGCAAGTCTGAAGAATTTGTGCTTGAGATTCTATCTTAAATGAAAGAATAAATTTAAGTGAATCAAATCCAATTTCCCAAAGGTTTGTGATTTTCTACTTGTATTCATGCTACAAATTTGTCAGGCCATAAAGATTTTAGAAAAATTATTGTTATTATTGTCTGATATTTTTTAACAGTGTGTTTGCTTCTAAACCTTGAGGTGCACTCATGAAAAAGAAAAATCCATTTAAATATCTATTATCTCTGAATGGAGACTGAATTTGATGAAACCTCCATACAGCTAACTAATGTTTGCCTCCCCAAATGACTTTTGCTCTGGCGTTATGCCTCAGAAAATAAATTATTATTATTTATGATCGTAATAATGTATATTTACATAATAAGTTTCTCAGAGGAGTTGAAACCAATTTTTGCTTATTCCACAGTACCTCTCATTTGTAAAAGTCAAAGAACTGCAGCTCTGCTGTTCCAAGAGGGAAAACGTGTTAGAAAGGCATAGGCCAATCAAGGCAAAAGTCAGTATTCAATGTGCCAGCAGTTAGAGAAGGCCCATGAATCTTGTGATTCAGCACTCATAATCTTTACATTCATTGTGAGGTACTCTTATAAAATAAAAATATTAGAATCTTAAAAATAAATGTGCAATATTTTAAGTACCTACTGTGTGACCGACGTTATATGACACAGAACAGGAGTGCTCAGTGGCTCAGTCGTGTCCAACTCTTTGCAACCCCATGGACTGTAGCCCACCAGACTCCTCTGTCTGTGGAATTTTCCAGGCAAGAATACTGAAGTGGGTTGTCATTTCTTCCTCCAGGGGATCTTCCCAATCCAGGGGTCGAACCTGTGTCGTGTGTCTCTTGCGTTGGCAGGTGGATTCTTTACCACTAGTACCATCTGAGAAACCCCTGGAAGAAGTGCTGCAGTCTCAAATCTGAGAAGACAAGATGACAAAACAAGAAATAACTTCAGACTCTTGTAAGAGAGGATATAATGGCTTCTTTAGGGAAAGTGGCAGCATTGCTAAATTACAGGATAAGAAATAAAAAGAGCTCTGTTTTATTCCCTACTCTGCAACCAACCTGGGGCTAGTTATTTATCCCACCTGTAAAATGCAATAAAACTACATACCACCATCCTATCTCAGAAGGATAGGTGAGGATAAATTACCTGTAGGTGCCTGGAGTTTCACAAAACGTGTTGTGATATACAAATTATGTAACTTTCATCTTGCTTTTATAACTCATTCATGGCCCTTACATACTGAAGGGTACCTTTGGTGGTCTAGATAGCATCAAAATACATCCAACATTCCTCTTCAATGTCTCCTGAGGATTAGCTGAAGCTCAAGCTAATATGATTCACTGATTGCACATTAAATCATGTAAGATTGAGATGTACAAGGCCTCAATTTATTTTCATAATATAAAATTAACCTTGTAGGTACAAAATCACAGCATTATTTTATAATTATAGGTATATCCTCTGTGTTTATGAGACATTACAAAATATCTGACCTTCTCAGTGTAGGTTAGCTAATTATTTTGTATCTAACGAGAGCGAGTTCATGAAACCTGTATCTCAATGTGTGACCAACACTTCTTCATCTTACCAGCTTCAATTACCATTGTTCTTGACACATTAAATAAATTTCATATTCAAGAAAGAATTGAGAATTTTAAAACTTAGCTAATCTTGCCCCAGTGACTGTTGTTTATGTAACATCAGACTCCTAGTGTAGAAAAAGCATAAACGAGTTCCTATTTATTTATCCATAGGCTTGTTTCCTACTAGACTATCAGCAGCTACTTTGGGGCAGAAAATTAATTTTTTAATTCATGCTTGTAACCATAGCTCCCAGAAAGATACTTTCCACAGGGTAAGCAAACAATAAATATTTCTAGCATGTTTGAGCAATATTTGTATTGAAAAGATATGGCTCTTTCAGTACCAGTGCTATTATGGCCAGTAGAATGTTGTCAATTTTTATTGGTCAGGTTTTAACACTGGTCATGCTCAGATTTACATGGGTTTTGAATAACTGCAAGTCTAAAACCTGTGATTCCATCTAATGAAGCTATATTTACGCATTTTCCCTTTTGATAATCATTTCTTAAAGAGCCCAGCACAGTGCAGGCATATAATACAGTAAAATAATCACTGATAAATTTAATGCTCTGAAAATAGCTAAAATCAAGTCATGGGCTCATTTTTGATCATAGCAGATTTGGAAAATATAGAAATCATCATTTCCTATTCTTTAATTACAAATGTTACATTTTGCGGAGAAACATCTCAATATTCAAATGTGTGTAAAGGCATTGTAGTAAATAAAGACTGAATCTTGAATGTGATTTTGTAAGTAGAAACCTGAGAAATACTTGATGCCAAATTTTTGGTAGAATCATTCTGCTTGACCATCACACTATCCTTCCTCAGATTTTTCTCAACCTCCAGATTTTTCTTCTCCGTGAAACATGCAAGAGCCATTTGCTTGCTATCTCCTTCTTGTGAGCAAACTCACAGTAAAACTGTATTTTTAATACAAAAGTTGGAGCTCAAGAATTTCACTACACATCACAGAAGTCCTTCATATAAAATGACAAAAGTCAAAGTCCACATATTAAGACATAACTATGGAACTAGATGGGATACTGTGAAAGAACTTATTTTTAATGTATTAATTCTGTATGTCTTGTAGCACTGGTACACAATCAAATTGACATTACTCAAGTTAGCTGCTATTTTTTAATAGTTTATTTAATTTCCATTAAGAATAGTAAACTATCAGGTGCCAATATAAATGCAACTGAAACAAAGCTTGATCTTGAAGAGCTTATAGTACCTTTGTAAGAACAAAACACAGTACCAAGAAATGGGTAAGAATAATTATGAATAGCAAGTTAATAAGTGAAGCCACAAACTACTTAGTGAACATGTAAGTCTTTAGGGAAAAAGTTGCTAATGGTTCACAGCAGAGGTGATTTCAGAGGCTAGCAATTCCCACAAGTAGATTTAATAGGTTACAGCAGATCAGGACCAGTTTTATTTACCATTCGCTGGTACCATGTGAATAAGCAATGTAAACTGGTCACAATGTTCATGTAGAAAAGTGGATGAATAAAGCCAGGAAAATGACAACAACCAGGTTGTAAGAGGCTCCCCAGAGCACATGAGCTTTGGTCCTGAAGCTCTTGAGTATTCAGTCCCCCTCAGAAGGAGGAAAGGGAGAGGGGTTAACACATGATCGCACTCATATTAAAAGTAAGTGGTGGCATCAATTTGGAGAGACGAATTAAGATTAAGAAAGAGATTTTCCCAGAATCAGAAAGCTTATCTTTTAGATCTGAGGTAAGAGAAAACTAGGAGTTTTGGTAAATCAATATAACATATAGCATCAAAGGGGAGGGGATGAGCAATATCAGGGCTTGAGGTAAAATTTCAACAGGAAAATGTGTTTATTCTATTCTAGTACAGGAAATCCTAGACTTTCTAGCTTTCAACATAGAACTGAGAATAAATACAGTATCTTAAGAACCTATTTCAAAATTTGTAAGAAATAAGAAAATAGTTATGAAATAATTTACACACTTAGCTAGCTACTCTTATCATTTAAAAATTTTATAAGTCAAATAGCTATGAATCTTCTCTTCTCCAGTCTTAAACAAGGTAAAGACTGGGAATATTTATAAAGCTCACACAAATCAATTATTAAATAAATATTAACCCTAGGGTAAGTTAAGAAATGACTACAAATGATTTTTCATCTTCTTTTCCTGCCACTAGATAAAAATGCAGCTTCACAGGTGGTTCAGTGGTAAATAATCTGTCTGCAGTGGGAGACACAGAAGACACGGGTTCAATCTCTGGGTCGGAAAGATCCCCTGGAGAAAGAAATGGCAAGCCACTCCAGGATTCTTGCCTGTAGAATCCCATGGCCAGGGGAGCCTGGCAATCTATAGTCATGGGGTGGCAGAGTCAGACACTACTTAGCAACTGAGCATGCATGCTCAATCAAAAAAAAAAAATGTGCTCAATCAAAAATCCTTTTTATTAGTATTCAATTCACAGTGAATAGAGTGGTTCTGCATTGTTATTGTGATCAGAGAATTTAATCAAACTGTAAAAAAAAAAAAAAAGAAAGAAAAAACAAGCAACAATTTTGTTTTCCTTTCTGGAAGTTAAATTGCATGTGGAGGAATAGTTGCATATTCTCTTCAACCCTCCAACTCTGAAGTTCAGTTTCAACCTAATTTATTGATTCTACTTTACAGTGTTTCGATCCCCAATGAAGCATCTCTCAGGGGCTTTGGGCCTGGAATCAAGAACAATATCAAAAACTACAACTTGAAGCTACTGCTAAACATAAGAATAAGGAAATTCAGAAGCAACCAAGCATTATCAAAAGGCACCAAGCAGAGGAGATTTAGCTTGCTCACTCATTTCTTCTGGAGAGAACTTAAAGTACTCTTTGTTTTAGTTATAAAAGCACACTTTTTCTCAATAGTGTCGTTGGGTGTCTATTGATCCAATATGGTGGACTAAAAAACCCTTTAGTCGTACAGTTTTTGTCTCTGATAACTCCATCCAAAAGTGGACACAGGCTAAGGCAGTAGGCTCCAAACATTCACTGTAGCTGCTTCAGAACCACGAGAGGGTTTGTTAAACAGATTGCCACTCCTCCCCACCAGAGTTTCTGACTCAGTGGGTCTTAGGAGTGAGATAGGAAAAATACTCAGATTTTGTTTTCCAACAGGTTCTGAAGTGCTGCTGATTCTAGGACCCAGTTCTGTAAACACTGGACTAAGGGAACTAGAGACCAAGCAGACAGAAGAATGGAAATTGTAAAGATTAGGCTCCTCAGAATCCAGCCGAACAGAGAATTCCAACCCAGAAATTTAACTACAGATGAACGTGCTATGTAGAAGGCAGAAAATATTTTCGTATCCTTCTAATCAGTGCTTCCCAGATGGAATGTTCAAGATTAATCTCATGTGCCTAGGAACTACAAGGAACTAAAGATCCAGAATAAGGAGCAATGCTGCATAATTCATTTGTCTTACATCACCACTCCCCATACATGCCTTTCCTTACTGTGAACTTCAGCAAATGTGTGCATGCCTATGAACCAGTACACTCTCCACCAGCTCCACCAGTAACAACTGCAGGGCAGGCACAAGAGTACAAGTGGAGGCCCAAATAACCATGTTTCTAAACACGTAAAAGTTATAAATCCACCTAAAAACCTATTAAATAAAATACAGTCTCTATTTATTACTAGGTTTCCCTGGTGGCTCAGACAGTAAAGAATCCACCTGCAATGCAGGAGACACAGGTTCAATCATGGGTCAGGAAGATCCACTGGAGAAGGGCATGGCAACCCACTCCAGTATCCTTGCCTGGAGAATTCCATGGACAAAGGAGCCTGGCAGGCTACATTCCATGGGGTTGCAAAGAGTCAGTGGGTCTTAGGAGTGAGATAGGAGTGAGATGACTGAGCAACTTTCCCACATACACACACACAATGACTGGGCAGGTTCAGTTCTAATTTAGAATATGCAGACATAGAGTTTTGTACCTAAATATTGAGGCTCCAGAAGAAGCAGTCTCCAGCCCACAAGTAGCCCTCCTCTTTCCAACTTCAGCTCTGACTTACACTGTGAGGGGCCTGGAGATTTGTCTATACCCCACAAAACAGCTGCCTCTCCTTGGGCCTGCAGCATGGACATGGTGGCATGGTCTACCTTGGAAAGGTGGTCCCATTCAGTTGCAGGGTGGATCATCTGAAGGCTTGGGTTAGACTGGTAGATGTCCTCCCCATGTAGCTCACCCTCATGACTGGCAGTGGTTCTGGCTCTTGGCAGGAAGCCCCAGTTTCTCCTTACCAGGCCCTCCTCATAAGCCTACTCGAAGGTCCTCCCTATATGCTGTCCAGTTTCCCCAGGATATGAGACCAAGGCAGAAGCCATAATGCTTTCTCTATGACCTTGTCTCAGAAGCCACATACCCTCACTTTCATCCTATTCTGTTGGTTACAAAGTCTACCCTGATTCAGTGTAGGAGGGGAAAATGCAAAAGCACGAATATCATGAGGAGTGACCCACTGAGGACCATTTGGGATGCTGGCTGCTACAAATGACCCTCTATGGACTCTTCTCATTCTAAGATTTTATGACTGGAGGGAATTTGGAAGTTATTAATAATAGAGATGGGAATACCAGACCACCTGACCTGCCTCTTGAGAAATTTGTATGCAGGTCAAGAAGCAACAGTTAGAACTGGACATGGAACAACAGACTGGTTCCAAATAGGACAAGGAGTACGTCAAGGCTGTATATTGTCACCCTGCTTATTTAACTTATATGCAGAGTACATCATGAGAAACGCTGGACTGGAAGAAACACAAGCTGGAATCAAGATTGCCAGGAGAAATATCAATCACCTCAGATATGCAGATGACACCACCCTTATGGCAGAAAGTGAAGAGGAACAAAAAAGCCTCTTGATGAAAGTGAAAGTGGAGAGTGAAAAAGTGGGCTTAAAGCTCAACATTTAGAAAACGAAGATCATGGCATCCGGTACCATCACTTCATGGGAAATAGATGGGGAAACAGTGGAAACAGTGTCAGACTTTATTTTTGGGGGCTCCAAAATCACTGCAGATGGTGACTGCAGCCATGAAATTAAAAGACGCTTACTCCTTTGAAGAAAGTTATGTCCCACCTAGATAGCATATTGAAAAGCAGAGACATTACTTTGCCAACAAAAGTTCGTCTAGTCAAGGCTATGGTTTTTCCTGTGGTCATGTATGGATGTGAGAGTTGGACTGGGAAGAAGGCTGAGCACCGAAGAATTGATGCTTTTGAACTGTGGTGTTGGAGAAGACTTTGGAGAAGACTCTTGAGAGTCCCTTGGACTGCAAGAGATCCAACCAGTCCATTCTGAAGGAGATCAGCCCTGGGATTTCTTTGGAAGGAATGATGCTAAAGCTGAAACTCCAGTACTTTGGCCACCTCATGTGAAGAGTTTACTCATTGGAAAAGACTCTGATGCTGGGAGGGATTGAAGGCAGGAGGAGAAGGGGACGACAGAGGCTGGATGGCATCACTGACTTGATGGACGTGGGTCTGAGTGAACTCTGGGAGTTGGTGATGGACAGGAAGGCCTGGTGTGCTGCAATTCATGGGGTCGCAAAGAGTCGGACACGACTGAGCGACTGAACTGAACCGAACATTCCATTGAAAATACTTAATTTTAGAGATGCATAAAATTATCCATAGAAGGCAAAATAATGGCCACCAAAAAATGTCCATCCCTCATCTGTAGACCCTGTGAATATGCTACTTTACATAGGAAAAGAGACATCGGAGATGAGACTTGAGTTAAAAATCTTGAGATGGGGAAATTATTCTGGGTTATTCAAGTTGATTCAATCTAATCACATACGTAGTTAAAGGGTCTTTCTTGGCTATAGTCAAGGGGAAGTGTGAGTATGGGAGAGAGAATCAGAGGGATGGCAGTATGAAAGCTCAGTCCCCCTGCCATTGCTGCCTCTGAAGGTGGTGGAAGGAGCCAAGAAATGCTAGTGGTCTCCAGAAGCTGGAAAAGGCAAGAAAACGGATTCTCCTCTCATGCCTCCAGGAAGGAACCCAACCCTAAGATGCCTTGACTTAGCCAAGTGAGATTCACAATGGCCTTTTGACCTACAGAACTTTAACAACACATAGGTGTGTATTCTTTTGTATTCTTTTTATTCTACCACTATATTTGTGGTAGTTTGTTACAGAGAAAACTATAATCGACAATGCAATTTCAAGTTTTCAAACCACTTGATAATATTAAAATCTTGAATGAGTTCATTATTAATAAGTATAGAATATTATCTTATGGAATTTGTAGCTCCTGTATCACCTACATTATATTTTATTTCATTACATTAACACTCAAGTTTTGCCTTGAGACCAAACTGACAAACAAATCTCCTTAGTTAGAAATGTATTGTGGTGAAACTGTTTTCAAGGGCATCTTCCACCTCTCAGGAGACTACATTGGATTTCATTTCTAACAACAATTCTTATAGAAACTGTTAAAAGTAGATGAGATTTAGAAATCGCAAGGACAAGCTTTGAATGGACTAGAAGGTTGAGAACACGTATATAAGAAATAAATTTGATTGTGTAAAAATGTGGTTGTATAAAAACACTGCAAACTAATGTCAGTGTCAGGTTTAAGTATGGGTAGGAAAAAGGTATTAATTTATTTGACCAGTAAAATGTACTTAATAGCATTTATCGTTTGTTATGCTTGCATTTGAATACCTAATATCAATATACTGTAAGGGCCTGGGGGAGCTATCAAGTTTAACACTTTATTATTAATCTCAGAACATGGACAACATAAAACGAGAATACAAGATAAAATATTAAACATTAAATTATAGTTAAAATTAGCAATAGAAGAGATGACAAGACACCAGATGATAAATTTCCAAATAAATGACTCAGAATAAATTACATGGAACTTCAAATGAAGGAAATGTGATTAATTGAGAAGATGATGGAGATGCTATTTTACCTGGGTTTTGAAGAGGGCAAGGAATTGTATAGTAAGAGAAAAGAGGACAGAAATTCTAAGTAGCTAATCTAGAGATGGGCTTCCCTAGTGGCTCAGTGGTAAAGAATCCACCTTTCAATGCAGCAGATGCAGGTTTGATCCCTGGGTCATGGAGATCCCCTGGAGAATGAATTGGCAACCCACTCCAGTATTCTTGCCTGGAAAATCCCATGGACAGAGGAGCCTGGCAGGCTACAGACCATTGGGTCACAAAAGAGTTGGACATGACTTGGACTAAACAACAACAAATCTAGAGATAATAAAATACATCTATACAAGTCACTAGATTATAATTATTGGTGACTTCTTTAGGAAGTTTTTTAAGGATGAGAAACATGTCTCACACTTTTACTCCAGGATTTATGAGTCCAAAACATATAGTGCAAACTCAATAAATATTTACTGAGTGAAAGAGATGACTTTTAGAATAGTCAAGTTATAGAAAATATACTTAAATTTTTACAAAGTACACCTAACTCATTTTGTAAGATGAACGAAGGTCCAAAAAGAGGATCAGATGCCTCTTAAAAGGTTATGTTAACTTTCTGAGAAGAGATCATCAAAACATGAACTGAGTTGGCAATGAGAGAGAAGAGATACATGGCATGTCAAAGAGAAGGAAATGAAAGAATTCGATGTTGGGGTATGGGAGGAGTCAAGACAAAGTTGAACCTTTAGATCCTACATAACTATGATAATGAAAAAGTGATAATGATACTAAACTATGATAATGAAAAGTGAAAAGTGAAAGTGAAGTCGCTCGGTCGTGTCTGACTCTTTGTGACCCCATGGACTATGGCAAACCAGTCTTCTCTGTCCATGGGATTTTCCAGGCAAGAATACTGGAGTGGGTTGCCTTTTCCTTCTCCAGGGGATCTTCCCGACCCAGGGATCGAACCCAGGTCTCCCGCATTGCGGGCAGAGGCTTTACCCTCTGAGCCACCAGGGAAGCCAAGGACGGGGAAAGAGACTGAGAAGACAATTAGTAGGTAAAGATGCTTAGTGCTGTTTTTTACATGTGGAATGAATTATAAAACATATGAAAACCATATGGACCATGGCAGTGTGCCCTAGTAACTTAGGAGGGAGCATACATATTTGAAAGCTATGTGCACATCAATCATAATTGGAACCATGAGGAAGGATGAGATCACCAAGTGAATTCATGGAAAGAAAAGAATAAGGATACAACTTGGGAGACTCCCACATTTAAATAAAGGAAAGAAGAGAAACGAGTAGAGGAGAGAGAAAAACAACAGAGATGCTCAAGGAAGGCATGAGAAGCCAGAATAGGTCAACCATCAGGACCAAAAATCTTCTGGAAAAATAAAAGGAGTCTTTGCATTGAGGAAGTGTCTTTGGATTTGTTAGATGGTGACTTGTGACTCTTGAAAAGGGTATTTTCAGAAGAATGATTGGCAGTCATTAATATTGTGTATCTTTTTGCTTCAGAAACGTATTAAGTCATAAGTTAAAAGTTAACATATTGAAATAAAAAGAATAGGGCTCTGAAGGAGTATTCAACATCCCACCACACTTCCTCCTCATAGTTTCTACTATGTATGTATCCAAAGAAGTCTAAGTAGTTGCAGGTTAGTGAAGCAGCTAATGATCAAAAGATTCACCACATAAGGTCAGGTGCACGTAAGTGGAGGAGTGTGCCTACACCTTGAACCTTGAATCGAGGGAAGCTGACAACAGAAAGGATCTAAGAACCTCAATTGTATCCTGATCTGTGTGGACCCAAGGCTCCTTACATAGAAAATTGAAGTTAGTGTGGGCATTTCTTTATTGTTGAAGGGACACCTAATATCTGGACCACAGAGCAAAGAGAGTAGTTTCTCCACAACTCAAATAACCAGTGCAGCAACATTTGCCTGATGATACAGAACAGAGGGAGTTTCTTCTAAAATAAGTATTACCTTTACCAAATTTACATCAAGAATTTATAGTAAGGCTGCAAAATGAAAATATGTGAAATTAGCAAAACTGTGGGTTCACAAAGTTATATCTCATATGCCAGTAGATAAACCACACCACCTCCACTCACACTGACATTTTTGTCAACACACTCTGCTAATTATTCAGGATAGTATTTTTCATAATCGGCAAGGCCATGCCCCCTGCATGGATTTCTCAGTGAATGTTGAAAAATTGCTAAATACAATTTATGTAATTTATTTTTGTCACTGATCTTATTAGTGCTTCCATTGCCAAACTGTGGGTGGATGTGTGTATGAAAATGCAGTCTTGACTTTTTCAAGAAAGAAGTTATATAACTTTACACTTCATAAATTTAACAACCAAAATGTTATCTGTAATAAGTGTTTCTGGGAAGCACTGTTTTACCACTGACTGGTTTGATGGGAGTTGATTAGATCATGGTTTTTCATCGGTGTGTTGTTACTGATACTGGCTCCATTCCAGTTGGCAGAGAAGGTGTCTAAACACTCACAAACAAAAATTACCCATAAAACCTGTGACAGGGTTCTCTGAGTTCATAGCTACAGATCACTGCACATCTGGATGGGTTGTTTCAGCTGAGTTTATAATGTCACATCCCTTGTAAACACGACACACCTGTCTCTCTCTTTAACAGACAATTTTTGAAGCTGAAGCATTTATTTTCTCCCAGAACTCAGCAGTGACACATTATTTACTGATATTGAAACAGGAGCCCCGAAAACATTGCAGGATTTTCATCCTTTTGTCTTTAGAAGAAGTAACCCTTGACTTAAATAAACCAGAAGAAAAAAATCAGTCCTGTTTAGACATACAGGGGAAATTAAAAGAGACACAAATGAGAGAATCAAATTCTCGATGATTCCCATTGCCTTTTCAGAGATTCAACAGAGGGATTTGTAGCTATTTTCATTTTTCACATGTTGAAAGTCACTTTTGCAGTCAGTGTTACAAAAGATTATCACCAAACTATCTGTGAGCATCCACTATGTGCAACGTTACAAAGGGGGGTATCACTGTCGTCACCCTGCTCCAGAGGGACTTATAACCACGCAGAGGAGAGATCAAGAATGCATGAAAAGATGCAAAACCAGACAGCAAGTGGGTGTCAACCACACGTGTGCATCTGTGCTCAGTTGTGTCTGACTCTTTGTGACTCTATGGACTGCAGCCTACCAGGCTCCACTGTCCATGGAATTTTTCAGGCAAGAATACTGGAGTGAGTTGCCGTTTCCTTCTCCCGGGGACCTTCCTGACCCAGGGATCAAACCCACATCGTCTGCATTAGCAAGTGGATTCTTTACCACTGAGTCACCAGGGAAGCCCTGTCAACCACCTGCAAGGTGGGACTAAAGCAAATGATAAACAGAAAATACCTGTGTCTATAGGAAGCAGGAATGAAGTCTGCTCTGAGTCAATCACTGGTTGCTCAAAATCATTAACCTCAAAATCATTAATTTCAAATGAATCACTTTATTGCAGAAGCCTCAGGACCAATTTCCAGGCATGCTCATAAACTATACACCAGATTTTCTGTTTTTCACCCTAGTGTTCCTCTGCTTGGCCTCAAATATCTAATGTAATTCGATAGATATCTAATGTAATTAGATATAGCACTTAAACAGTGCTAGGGTATTTGGAGTTGGAGGTTGAATAATTTTCAGGACAAAACTTCTGGAGGTGTATCTTTATAATTATGGCTCATAAGAAGTGGTGGAAGGTAACAAAAATGGAAAACAGTTTCTGAAGAAGATGTGTTCATAAATTTTTTTTTTTATGACCATAGGATTTAACTCCTATTATTCAGCATTGGTGAATTAAAATTGCCTTGATCCTTTCATAACTCATTCACTTTATTCTGTGTACCTTTATTAAGTAGCTACTATATGTCAATTTCTCTGATGGGAGCTAGGAAAACAATAAACCAGTTCTGCCCTCAAGGAGTTTCCAGTCTGGTGGAGGAAACAGACAAGGAAATAAGTGACAGAGAAGAATACATGTGATTCTACAGATGCACAGAACAAGGAGGAGGGAAACCAAGAGTGGGTGATTCGTGAGCTGAGTTTTATGAAGATAAAGAGAAGGGAAAGAACATAGCAGGGGAAGGAGACAATACATTGTTTACAGTTCATATGGGCCCATAAACCCAAAGGGTTCACAGGACCCCTTAACCCAAAACAAGGATTCACAAATACAAACTACTATATATAAACAGATAACCAACAAGGACCTACTGTTTAGCACAAGGAACTCTAGTCAGAATTCTATAATAACCTATATAGAAAAAGAATCTGAAAAAGAATGGATATAAAAAATTGAATCACTGTGCTGTCCACCTGAAACTAATACAACATTGTAAATCAACTATACTTCAATAGAAAAAAAATGTATTAAAGAATATAAATGGGGCGAAGATGGCCTCTTCAATAAACGGTGCTGGGAAAACTGGACAGTTACATGTCCAGAATGAAATTAGAACACTTCCTAACCCCATACACAAAGATACACTCAACATGGATTAAAGACCTAAATGTAAGACCAGAAACCACAAAATTCTTAGAGGAAAACATAGGCAGAACACTCGATGACATAAATCAAAGTAAGGTCCTCTATGACCCACCTCCTAGAGTGATGGAAATGAGAACGAAAGTAAACAAGTAGGACCTGATTAGGATCTGTGCTTTTGCACAGCAAAGGAAACTATAAGATGAAAAGGTGAAAAGACAACCCTCAGAACGGGAGAAAATAATAGCAAATGAAACAACTGACAAAGGATTAATTTCCAAAATATACAAGCAGCTCATACAACTCAATGCCAGAAAACCAAACAGCCCAATTAAAAACTAGGAAAATGACCTAAACAGACATTTCTCCAAAGACATACAGATGGCTAACAAACACATGAAAAGATGGTCAACATTTCTCATTATCAGAGAAATGCAAATCAAAACTATGATGCGATATCACCTCACACCAGTCAGAATGGCCATCATCAAAAAGTCTACAAACAATAAATGCTGGAGAGGGTGTGGAGAAAAGGGAACACTCTTGCACTGTTGGTGAGAATGTAAATTGATACTACCACTATGGACGATGGTATGGAGGTTCCTTTAAAAACTAGAAATAAAACCACCATATGACCCAGCAATCCAACACCTAGGCATATACCCTGAGGAAACCAAACTGAAAGACACACACATCCCATTGTTCATTGCAGCACTGTTTACAATAGCTGTAAGTCTATCAACAGATGAATGGATAAAGAAGTGGTGGTACATATACACAATCGAATATTATTTAGCCATAAAAAGGAACACATCTGAGTCAGTTCTAATTAGGTGGATAAATCTAGAATCTATTACACCTATTTACCTTCTCACTCCTGAGAAAGTAAAGTGTGACTTATATCCCTAGAGGGTTTGGAAAGAGAAGCTGAGCATGGTAGCCCAGCCCCTTCTCTCTCCTTTTCTTTGGGAGAAATAAAGAAAGAGAAATAAAGTCAGAAAGAGAAATAAATATTGTCTCCTAACACATATATACAGAATCTAAAAAAATGGTAGTGAAGAATTTATTTACAGGGCAGCAGTGGAGAAAACTGGAGAAGGCAATGGCACCCCACTCCAGTACTCTTGCCTTGAAAATCCCATGGACAGAAGAGCCTGGTGGGCTACAGTCCATGGGGTCGTGAAGAGTCGGACAGGACTGAGCAACTTCACTTTCACTTTTCACTTTCATGTATTGGAGAAGGAAATGGCAACCCACTCCAGTGTTCTTGCCTGGAGAATCCCAGGGACGGCAGAGCCTGGTGGGCTGCCGTCTATGGGGTCGCACAGAGTCAGACATGACTGACGTGACTTAGCAGCAGCAGCAGCAGCAGCAGCAGTGGAGAAAACAGACACAGAGACTAGACTTATAGACTTGGGGAGAGGGGAGGAGAGGGTGAGATGTATGGAGAAAGTAACATGGAAACTTACATTACCATATGTAAAATAGATAGCCAACGGGAATTTGCTGTATGGCTTAGGAAACTCAAACAGGGGCTCTGTATCAACCTAGAGGGGTGGGATGGGGAGGGAGATGGGAGGGAGGTTCAAAAGGGAGGGGATATATGTACACCTATGGCTGATTCATGTTGAGGTTTGACAGAAAACAACAAAATTCTGTAAAGCAATTATCCTTCACTTAAAAAATAAATAATTTTTTAAAAAGAATCAGTTGAAAATAATTCAAAGAAGACAGTAGATGGGAGCCCAGAAGAAAATGTATATTACCAAAGAAAGCTAGAGTGGAGGATGCACCGTGGGTGCATCTGTGGGTAAGTGGACACTGCTAGTCAGTTGGCCAGACTTACTTCTCCAGCCACCGGCCATGTGGGACCATAACAACACGGAGAACAAGCCAACTCCCAAAGTAAAGGAGAGAGAAGGGGCTGGCCTACCATGCTCAGCTTCTCTTTCCAAACCCTCTAGGGATATATGTCACACTTTACCTTCTCGGGAGTGAGAAGTATATGAGGGCATGGAGAGAGATCAGAAATGTTACTCTAGTGGCTCTTCTTCCACATTCATAGATATTAATATACCAGGAGTGGGAAAGAAACATTCCTCCCTAACATTGTCCGATGCACAGACATGAAAGATCATGGCCTGAAACCCCAAGTAAGTTGAGATGGCAGAAGCAAAGTGTATGTTAACAGATGCAGCTGAGGATGAGACTTGCTGGGGACCACAGAGAAAAGAGCTGAAAATAAGAAGCCAGGAGTTCTCTATATTTTACGCCTTAGTGCCTACCCTGTCCCCTATACCATCAAACCATTCTGACATCAAATCTAATTTAACTGGTTTCAGTATTTTCATATCTGTGACTTAAGTATTGGTGATATTGTTAATCTGTGGGAAATACATGATTAACCAGAAGTCAGGAGGCAGGGTGAATGTCTAAATGATGGAAATAATAGGAACACTATTCACTAGAAGCAATAGACTATCCTTTCAGTCTGTTCATCTGTATATATTCTAAACTATAGTGTTACTCTGAAGGTTTGGAACCAGGATAGAAGTGTATTTTACAATTGTAAAATTGGAAACATACAATTGTATGTTACAGAATTGTATTTTACATATAAAAATGATCAGTCACAAGAGTTCATGTAGTCATTTTTTAGTTATTAGTCATTAAATTACTTGTGGAAGATCAATTATGCCAAGACATTTCTCTTAATATGCTGCAAAATCAAGATTTCCATCTGACCAGCGGAAACAATTTTCTGAAGGAATTAAATGATTTTGAAATAGTTGTTTCTGATTAACTCCATCATTAAAATGAGTACTTGAAAATACTCTGCCTTGTTCTATCTATAAAAGATAATCTACAAATCAAAACCACAATGAGATTGCCTCATGCCTTTTAGAATGGCTGTCATCAAAATGTCAAGAGACAACGAGTGTTGGCGGCGAGGGTGTGAAGAAAAGAATATCCTTGTGCGTTGTTGGTGGGAATGTAAATTGGCACAGCCACGGTGTAAAACAGTATAAGTTCCTCAAAAACTTAAAAATGGAACTAATACATCACCCAGCAATCCCACCTTGAAGATACATTCGAAGGAAGTGAAACCACCATTTCAAACAGCTATCTGCATCCCCATGTTCCTTGCAGCATTATTTCATGGTAGCAGTGGCTCAGACAGTAAAGAATCTGCCTGCAATGCAGGAGACCCAGGTTCAATCCCTGGAAGATACCCTTCCAGGAAGGGAAGATCCCCTGGAGAAGGGAATGACTAACCACTCCAGTATTCTTGCCTGGAGAATTCCATGGACAGAGGAGCCTGGTGGGCTATACAGTCCTTAGGATCACAGTCAGACAGACTGAGTAACTACCACTTTCAAGATATGGAAACAAGTGTTCACTGATTCAGCCATAAAAAAGAACAAAACCTTGTCATTTGAGGCAATATGAATGGACCTTGAGGGCATTATGTTAAGTTAAACAAGTCAGACAAGGAAAGACAGTCCTATGTAATACAGTATGATCTCCTTTACATGTGGAATCGAAAGAAAACTGAACTCTGGTTGCCAGAGGTTGAGGTTGATGGTGGGAAACGGATAAAGGTTGTCAAAAGATACAAACTACCAATTACAAGATAAATAAGTTCTGGGGATGTAATATATAGCAGAGTGACTACAGCTAACTATACTGTATTTTATATTTGCAAATTGCTAAGAGAATAGATCATTAAAGTTCCCATTGTGAGGAAAAAAATGTTACTATGTGAGGTGATGAACGTTAATTAAACATATTTTGCTGATCATTTCTCAACGTATGCATATATCAAATCGTTATGTTGTACACTTAAAACTAATATGATGTTCTATGTCAATTATATCCTAATAAAGCTTTTACTTTTAAAAAAAATTAAAAGATATTTTAGAACAAACTAAGAAAATAAGTATAAACTTAAGTATATAAACACAAACGTCAAACAGGAAACATCTTTTTAACAGCGCTCCTCTGTTGTTTCTCTATCCACTGACTAAAAATTGCATCGGTGTGAAGTTTTCTCCTCTAAAATGGTGCTCAAATGTCCTGAACACAAACAAAGGAAGGGTGCCTTTATTTGCATGGTGTCACCTCACCTTAGGAAACTCTCTCCTCACTTCCTTCTACTCTGCTAGGCTAGCAGGGCCCTTTGATTCCTGCTACTGCAGTTCCTGTTTGCTCTCAGGTTTGTTTGATCACTCAGGGCACAGCTGAACAGCAAGGAGCGGTTGCCTTCTGGCACCTGTTTCATATTCGACAGTAGGTGGTTTCTCACCCGTCTGGCTCTTGCTTTAGGACAATAAGTGACAAGATGTTAGTTCACACAGCACGACTTACGTAACTGACAAAAGGAAAAAGATCAGGCTGAAGGTTTGTTCTGTAAATCAGTGCGATTTTCAAACCAAGAATAAAAGTCTTTCCCAGTATCCCAAGATAAAGATGACTCTGCCAAACCAATAAAGGGCAACTCAATCAAGAGACATGAGTTTGAGCAAGCTCTGGGAGATGGTGAAGGACAGGGAAGCCTGGTGTGCTGCACTCCATGGGGTCACAAAGAGCTGGACACGACGGAGCAACTGAACAACAATGATCAAGAGAATGAGTCAATGGGAAGAATGTTATTTTTAGGTTAATTTCATTCAACCAGAGATCCCTTAGGGTGTCTTTTAGGGATGAGTTGAAAACAGAAAATATTATTTATCATTTATTGAAACAGTAGTCATTTTAATAAAATGAATGTAAACCTAGAAAACCTAGAAAAATGTAAACCTAGAAAAAATGTCTACCCCCAGAGTTTCAAAAAATCAAAAATAACACAATTTTGCATGACCTGATAAAATTTATGTAAGTGCTAACTTCTTGCTTAGAGATTTTAGCTTCCTTTAAAATGTTAGAAAGTCAAATATTCCTCAAGAAGATAGCTCTGAAATAGTTGTTCTTTGCATTTGAAATTAATGTTTTGAGTCTCAGTTGTGATTTCTTATCACAGCTCCCAAGATAAATTCCTGAGAAGTTACACAATTGGCACAATGCAAGATGTAGATTTCTCAATGAATCCTGAACCCTAGCTGCCTAGGAATAGTTGTCACACTGCAAACAAGATTTTCAAGGCTGTCCAATGTTTGGTTACCATGTTCTATATGAAGTTAAGAACAAAACAAAAACATGTGCATCCCTCCAGAATCTGGAATTCAAATCTCAATGCACTTTCCTGTAGTTATAGCTAACGGGGACAATTTCCTCCCAAATTCAAGGAGTTAGGTCTTACGAGGCAATGAAGTCAAGTCCCTCTCTCCACCAGTCACATATCTATCCATTTTTAAGTTAATTTTTATCGGAGTATAATTGATTTACAATGTTGCATTAGTTTCTGTTGTATAGCAAAGTTAATCAGTTATACATATATCCACTTTTTTTTATTATTATTATGGGATTATTTTCCCATATAGCTCGTTAGAGTACTAAGTAGAGTTCCCTGTGCTATACTGTAGTATACAATAGGTTCTTATTAGGTTCTTATACACAGTTATATATTTCAGAGAAGGCAATGGCACCCCACTCCAGCACTCTTGCCTGGAAAATCCCATAGACAGAGGAGCCTGGTAGGCTGCAGTCCTTGGGGTCGCACAGAGTCGGACACGACTGAAGTGACTTAAAGCAGCAGCGTACATATATTTTGTATATGTCAATCCCAGTCTCTCATTTATCCTACCCTTGTCCCCCTTGGTTATCATAAGTCTGTTTTCTACATCTGTGACTATTTCTGTTTTGTAAATAAGAGTATTAAGATGGCTTACAATGATAGACCTGTAAGATTCCTTTCGCCTCTACCTCCAAGAACTAAAAATTTTTTTGCGCAGGCTTTGAAAATAAAGTAAAAAATAAAACAACTTTCACAATTCTACGATTTAATTTTTGAAATGTGACTGGAACAGAGGTCAAATACATTGAAATACCAACCAAAAAAATGGTTTCAGTAAGCTAAAAACAAATGGTAATCATATATATTACAAGATTCTATTTTTCTTTAAGTCCAAAAAATTATTAGAAGAATTATTAGCAATAAATAAAGTTTAGAGGTAGAGTGAAACAGCTATTATACTAGTGACCAAAGAAATGGGTTCATGCCAGTTCAACCACTAACCTCAGTGACCTCTCCAACATGACAATTCTGAGGCTCTGGACAATAATTGCTCTATTCACTCGCTATACTAGGTGGCTGTGAAGTTCAAATCATAGCATGTACATAAAGGTGCTTGATAAACTGTAATATACCCAGAACAAGTTTAGATGTTATTGTTCAAATGTAAAGTGTTATGATTTTGTTAATGTCATGTGAAAACTGCCCACACTATAGTCAGTATCTTGTAATAACTTGTAATGAAACAGAAACTAAAAAAGAATAACTGAAATACGTTGCTGTATACCTGAAACTAACATAACATTGTATAAATCAACTATATTTCAAAAAAATATTTTTAAGAGTGTGATTTGAAAAATTCAACTGCATAATTATAAAATCTCCATGAATCAACACAGCACAGCTTACTTCTTATTGCATTAATCTTTACTTCCATCTTTTGCCCCAGTCATGTCATATAATCATACATTTTAAATATAAGAACATTATTAGTCAACTTCTAGTCCCAAAACACAATTTTATAGACCAGGAGACCGAAGTACAAATATGAAATGAAGTGACCCAATATAAGAAGAGTATTAGTCAACTTCTAGTCCCAAATCACAATTTTACAGACCAGGAGACTGAAGTACAGATGTGAAATGAAGTGACCAAGGTGGTGCCCACAAGGGCCTGACTGCAAGCGTAAGACATCAGCTGACAGTGGGGATTCAGCCTCAGTCTTCTTTCCTTCTGACTACCTTCATGGCTGATAATAGTTTTAAGAATCAAGGATGAGTCCCAGAGTCATTGACGACTAATAAGTATCCATGTGCAAGAGCACAAGTGCCATAGATATCATTTCTATGAAAGGTAAAAACAACAACCCAATTTGATCAACTGTATTATTTGTGTTTGAAAAGCATCCATACTGACTGGACAAACACATCCAGGCCCTGCACATCTGTGCTCCAGAGCATCACAGGGCTTTCAATCACACTCAGCTCATTCTTTGAGAGAGACTGGCTTCATGCTGAACCCAGCGTGAGGACTACAGGGCAGGACACCAATTAGCGGAGGCATTTGTTCCAGGTTGACAGGACCACTGAGCAGGGAAGTTCGACAGGACCACTGAGCAGGGAAGTTCAACAGACCCCAAGCAATGATGGAAGCATGTCCTCTGGCAGGAAATAATTAAATGAGAAGTAAAAACTTTATCCTTCATAGATACAGGCCGGATATATATTCAAAAAAATATGCCAACTTCAGAAAACCTGATCAGTTGCTAATTCCATGTGACCTTGACAAAGCTGCTAGAAATTGTATTGTTATCCCGTGCCACCTTTCGTATGTGATCTACGTTTATTTTTTTGACCTTCTGCAGGATGGGCTTCGCTGGTGGCTCAGATGGTAAAGAATCCACCTGCAATGCTGGAGACCTGGGTTCGATCCCTGCGTTAGGAAGATCCTCTGGAGGAGGGCATGGCCACCCACTCCATTGTTCTTGCCTGGAGAATCCCATGGACAGAGAAGCCTGGTGGGTTACAGTCCATGGGGTCACAAAGAGTCAGACACAACTGAGCGACTAAGCACAGCACAGGACAGGCATGGGAGCAGAGGTCGCCACTGAGTTAGCAGAGTTATCAGACAGAAATTACTTCCTGACATTAAAAACAACTATAATTATTTGCCTCTCTGGACAGCAAATGCCATTTTACTTTTAGAGTTCACAAGTTCCCACTTAGCTATAATTTTAAGGTATATTATTTTCTATGCTTTTATATCACAAATTGTTTTTAGAGGGGGAAAAAAGTAATCTAAGTGGCCATGTGTTGGCTGTATTTTCTTGCAGCACATGCTTTGTTTTTTCATTCCAATTTCCAGATCTAATTCCCTCAGTCTATTTCCAGTCAGACTGATCCGCTAGAAAATACTAAGAAAAGATCAGAAACCAAATCCTATGGTAATATCCTCAGAAATTCTAAACAGCACTAAGAGGTTTGGCCTCAGCCCCAAACATTAACATGATCGTTCAATTTTAATGAGGTCAAACAAGCTGTTGGGCATCTGGCTGGTGGTCAAGTTCTTGACCTGAGTGGGGCAGGCTATCTTGTTCTTACAAAGAATATAAGACATAGTGACAGGTGATAATGTAATGCACGAAACTCCTGCCCTGGGCCACTTCGCCTTTCACCCCACTGGGACCCCAGAGGCAACCACACTTTAGCCAGATGTAAATAGTAGCTAAAGACCTGAAATATAACCATGTTTTTGCAGAGAAAAAAATATTAAGGGATTTAAATAAATCCCTAACATTTGTCACATCAAAAATCTATATCCTTTTACAATTCTTCCCCCTAAATGTAATATTTGAAAAAATTGAGTCATTCCTGAGTAGACTGCTTCTTCTTTGAGTACCAGCAATATATTTAGGTCCAAATCATTTACTAATTATATAGGGAAGCTCATTTGAGGCCAAGATCAAAAAAGGAGGGGAAAAAACAACTTGAGCATGAAATCTTAGAAATTTGACAATTGCTTATATTTTCCTTCCAACTGATCATATGAAATTTTCATCTTAATATCATGATCAGTACAGAGCCTGCCATGGTACCAGTGGGGGCCATGTCACCAAATACAGGAAGGGCAAAAGCACCTATAAACAATTTTAACACTTACTTTTAAAATTAAACATTGATATTAACGCATACATACAGGAATGAAAAAGAAAAAACACTGAACTCTAGCTACCTTATTACAGATGTTGCGATGTTCTCTAATAAAACTTGGGAAAGTACTTCATTAAAAAAATGAGTAAGGCAAGTAAAGTAAGAAGCTTAATGGCTTTTTCCTAATTCCTAGTGAGAGAAATAGCATATGAACCAGCAGCCACACAGGTGAAGATGAACATTTTCTGAGATCAGGGAGAGGACCCCCTTGAGTCCTGTCCTACCCTTAAGAGTGTGTATGGGGTAAAAATTATTTCACCAACTCCAAGATTCTTTTACAATGCACTCAACAACCTAATAATATGACTTACAAATCACTAAAAGGTACTTTTCTGTGCCATGATGAACATGTGGGCAGGAGATCAGGCTTGCTGTACACTAAGGAACACCATCCATTAGAATGTCCTACGATGTGGAACATACTCCAGAGATACACTGTCCAGCATGGTAGCCACTAGCACATGCAGCTATGTGTACATGAGTGCATGAGATGTGGCTACCGTGACCGAAGAACTGAGGCTTTTGTCTTACTTTAATTGCTTTAAACTTAAATACGGAGAAGGCAATGGCACCCCACTCCAGTACTCTTGCCTGGAAAATCTCATGGACAGAGGAGCCTGGTAGGCTGCAGTCTATGGGGTCGCTAAGAGTTGGACATGACTGAGCGACTTCACTTTCACTTTTCACTTTCATGCATTGGAGAAGGAAATGGCAACCCACTCCAGTGTTCTTTCCTGGAGAATCCCAGGGATGGGGGAGCCTGGTGGGCTGCCGTCCATGGGGTCGCACAGAGTAGGACACAACTAAAGCAACTTAGCAGCAGCAGCAAACTTAAATAACCACAGGTGGCTAGTAGCTCCCTTATTAGACAGGAAAGCTGTAGAAAGCATAAAACTTGTGGACTGGTAATCAGCTAGATCTACTAAAACATGCATCAGTCTGCACTGGAAAATGAAAAATGTTTCTCTACTTTGACAGATCTATTTTAGTTCCATCACCACCACCGTTTCAGTTCTCTAACATCACCTGCTGTTGGATTTCTGAAAACTAGGAAATAAAAACTAGGGTAGAAAATCTCATGAAGTCAGAATATTCCAGGTGGTAGAAAGTATCAGTAACATGACCATTTATACATGCAACCCATGTGTAAAGATTACATCACACACTGCATTATGCTGCCTACTCATGCATATGACAAATTTACCAAAAGCTATGAATAACAACAGATATTTAGCTTGGAGAAAGAAGTTTAAACTTGACTTAATGAGAGTTTTCAGACCAATGGAAGGGTTCTTTTAAGAATCAGCTGTTTTTCGCTTCTGGGCAGAGGGTCCAAAAAGAAATAGCCAAAAGTTGTATCAAGAAAATACAGACCCCATGCAAAGAGCTTTCTTCAAATTTACCATGAGGTAGTGGAAAAGTGTGCAGAGAGAGACTATAAAGTTGCTAACCCAGGATACGGTCATACATGCCATGTGCCTTAACCCACTGATGTCATTCACTATATACTAATTCTGGAATTATGTGCTTTATTTCAGCTGAGTATGTTTAGCTGAGTTTCTTACATAACGGTCTTGCTATATCTTTTCCAGACTTTCAACTCCCACATAGTCTAGTGTGGATGCATAATTACTTCCTTAAAAGTAGACGCTCCATCCAGGTTAATATGTTCAGTTGAAGTTAATAAACTCTCATATATGTTGTTACTCAGGCTGTTATTGAGTTGTAAAATGTACAATGTGCTTGGCACATTGTATTGAGGTACAAATGATGCAAGTCGTAACCTGAGGGCATAATCTACAATTTAGTCAAGTGAAAGATAAAGAAATGGCTATGATTTGATTATTCAAAACTTCTATTGGTAGGTAAGCTCTAGGGGGGAAAAATGAGTTCTTAGAAGCATTATGGAGCAGTAGGAAATGACATTCATTTCAACTTTGAAAAATTAGGGAAAATAAAAAAGAAATAAGAAGGAAAAATTGACGTATTGGGAAAGAATTTAGAGTGAGTAATACACTTGGTGTATATTCATTAGCAGTCAACAGTAAATTTAGAGGATTAATTATTAATGATGTTGCAGAAAATCTAATCCTGCTATGGGCTATAGTTATTACATGTGGTTTTAACAAGCAAAAATAATGTGAGCACAACATTCCTTCTCGGAGTTTTTGTTTTGTTTTGTTTGAGGCTTTCATCATTCATTGTTTGCCCCTAAAAGATGAACTGTAATACAAAACTACAGATGCAAAACCTTCAGGTCATTCACTTGCACATTTTCAGACTTCTTGTCAACACTTTGCTTTCAGTGATCAGTGAATCTTTGAGACAAGGTTTTCCCACCTTCAACCCAGCAGCAAGCAAAATGGAAGAGCTGAAATGCAGGAGTTATGCAGGAGAAACTTCAGGTGGTCAACAAAAGGAGGATGGATTTGAGACTGCCATTGACCAAAGAATAAAAAAAAAAAAAAAACCTAAGGCAAAGAAAAGCTAGGAAGGTTGAAATTTTAGGAGCCCTGCTTTCCTGTCTCCAGTTCTTGACCTCACAGAAGCTATGGGCAGATGTGAGAGTGAGGGTTTGTAAGAATGACTCCTTTGCACTGCTTTCAACAGATCATCATCTGAATCCACCATCAGTGTGACACAGACCACAGGAAGCTCTGGGCTGACAATCAGACCGTCCAGCCTCTAGCTGGTGAGGCTGCCATTCTTAGATTTTCCTTAAGTCTCCTGAGCACTTTATGACAGGTGCCATTGGGTAACACACCGGTAGGAAGGTGGGTTCTGGAGTCAGACTGCCCGAGTTCAAGTTTCATACCACTGGCCAGCTGTGTGATCTTAGGTAAGTTAATTACACTTCCCAGACCTCAGCTCTCCCAACTGTGAATGAGGACACAGTAACACTGACCTGATAGGCCGGGAGTCCAGGAGACCCCGGATTTCAGGAAATCCACAGAATAGTGCTTGGCTTGGAATAAACAATTTATTACTTATTATTTACTGTGTTGATGTAGTATAACTGTATTTTCCATAACAAACAAAATTATTGATATTTAACAACTACTTAACAGATAGACACGGCAGTTTTCGTGGTTGGCAAATCTCATTAAATAGGTTCCTAATAGCCAACTGGTATTTAGTGAGCATATTAGTGGTCTTATTGCCTTTAGATTAAACTCCTATTTCAACCATTTAATTCCTGTTTTTAACACAGCTCCATTCTTTTAAAAGAGCCATATAAACTTCTCTTATAAAAGAATAATGATGTTCACTGGCTCCTTTCCTTCCCTGTTTTATTGACTACCTAAATCCTTAGAAGTATTTGGGCAAAGTTATTTTGAGCTGTTTAATCCTGCTGGATCATTTGTTGTTGTGAAATTATTTCCTGTCTAACCACAAATAAAATACACTTATGTAACTTCCTCTTTTACATCTCCACAGTTTCTGATTCACAGACAATCTTAATGTCACCTGAAGAGTCTCTTTTTATTTGGCAACACAATATCTATCTTTATGCTCTTCTTTCTTTCCCCTTATGCCTTTTCCCCTTGTGAATAACTTCAATCCTATCATTTCTCTTCCTACTTGCAATATCAATATTATCCTAACATCGTGTTGATCTGTACTCTCTTCTCTCCCATAGGTCCCATCAGTATAATTCTTTCCCTAGATTGACTAACCAGCCCAGTTTAATGTACTGTTTCTTGGACTGTCTTCAGTTGATTATCACACATTTATCAAGCACTGAATAAAATACATGGCTCGTGCCACAGTATAAGAGATCATTTTCTACTAGAAAAAACATACATTTACTAATCATAGGGCAAAGAGCAAGCTGACCCCCTGCTTGAGATCTTGCAGAGAAGTACAGAAAACTCACAAAAGTCACCACAGAAGACTAGACTATAAATATCTGTCAAGTTGTCAGCTGTAAACACCTGCCAAGATGCTAAATCGCCACACAGGGAGCCAAGAAATAGTATCATTGCCTAGTTTCTTACCTCTTCTTCCTCTCCACCCCCAAACCCTGAAGAAACTTCTACCAGTGAGTTGGAGAAGAAAAGAGGAAGTAGAAGATTAGGTAATAAATCCCTACCACTCCCATTTTACATTCGGGCTTCCCACTGAGCTGCCAGAAAGGAAGAAGCCTCAACTTTAACTCAAAATTGAAGTTTTTTATTAACACATGCAACTGACAGTAAAATTACTAAACTGAGACAGTTGTCTGTGACCTTAAGTTACCAAAAAACTGTGTTGCCCAAGAGTGACCAGAAATGCCCTGGAGCCTGCCTAATGTTTCACAGTGATGGGAAAGTCTCATCCCACAGTCCATGTTTAGAAAGATAAGAGGGAGGGAAAAAAATCAAAACTGCCTTTATGACTAGAGTCTATGTGTCATCTCTGTTCAATGTGTCAGTTGCTTGTTAAAAGAGAAAATGGCGATCCTAGGGGCCAAAAAGGCTTCCCCAGGAATGAAGACGCCAAAGCACAGGAGCACTCAGGGACCTGCCTTGAAATCAGGGAAACCATCCTGAGCAGGAAACATGTCGCTTGTCATCACTGGTCACTCCTTCATGTTTTCCCCTGCCTAAGGACATGGAAAGGTGCCAAGCTTCAAATATCTCCATTCTCCCGAGCTGCTGAGAAGGAATTATATAACATGTCTCTCCCTTGCCTCCCAGGAAGATAAACATTCTCATGAAGAATTATAATTATCCTTTTAAATAATGACGTAAGCATTAATGGAAACATTATTCTTCTGCATGATAATATTGCCATCACTTAAAGACACAACTTACGTTAGCACCAACCGTCCAGAGAAGACATTCTAAATCAATGCAAAATAACAAAAGCATAGAAAACATATCCCGAGACAAACCAAGAAATGCACGTTGCTTTGCATTTGTTAAAATGTAGATGTAAGCATGAGGCATAAAATGATAATATTAAACCAAGAACTTATATTTTGTAGAATATCATGTAACTTTGCTTTCCTTTGAGGAAACAAGGAGAGCAAGAAACATAGATTCATGAGACTGTTCACTATTGATTTGAAGGCAATTAGTAAAATATTTGGCATTTATTTTTTAATGAATGAAGGAAAAACCAAAGAAGGCTCTAGTATCATTCAAGAAAAAGAATTATGCCCTGAAAGATTTGAAATAATACTGAAACTCCATAATTACATGAAACTCCCCCAAATAGCTCATGTAGGCATCTTCTTCCAATCTGAGGTAGAGGTAAAACCTCAATGTCTGTTTCACTCCATGAAACAGGTGATCTATTTTCTAAAACTATCTAATGTTTGCAAAAGATAAGAGAGTATTTGCTGTTTGTTTTAAATCGACACATCCTAACTGATTTTATTTCTTAGACCTTAAGGAATCATACCCCAAAGTCATTGCGCTATAGGAAACAAATATTTGGGGATCAAGAGCCTTAATGGGAGTTAGAATTCTTGCTCATTCACATTTCAGATGTGCCAGACAGTGACCACAGATTTCAAAAGCTTCACTGGTGGTTCACAAGGTAAAAAAAAAAAATCTGTCTTCAATGGGAGACCCTGGGTTGGGAAGATCTCCGAGAGGAAGGAATGGCTACCCACTCCAGTATTCTTGCCTGGAGAATTCCATGGACAGAGGAGCCTGGCAGGCTACAATCCATAGGGTTGCAAAGAGTCAGACAGGACTGAACAGCTAACACTTTCAAAAGCTTAAACAGTACAAATTCAATTTAATTTTTAAGTTGCTAGGAAGATATAAGATAATGAACATGAACTTGTACAAAAAATTATAAAGTAATCTAAGATAGTGATTTATTTTTTCTAACACTATTTATCAATGAGAAAATTCCATCTCACTAAAAGACAAAAAAAATAAATAGGAACAGAGAGAGAGAAAGTATAATGTTATGGATAAGGATTACATCTCTCTCCTTACCCTGCTTACTCCAATATGTAAATGGAACTACAAAGAACAATAATTTAAATAAAGAACGGGTCATTTCAAATTGAATCACAAAGGCCTCCTGCAAATCCCAAACCCACTCATTTTAACAAGTCATGTGCTGTGTGTGCTTAGTCACTCAGTTGTGTCTGACTCTACGCTAACCTATGGACTGTAGTCTGCCAGGCTCCTCTGTCCGTGGGAATTTTCCAGGCAAGAATACTGGAGTGGGTTGCCACGCCCTCCTCCAGGGGATCTTTCCAACCCAGGGACTGAACCCAGGTTTCCCGCATTGCAGGTGGATTCTTTACCATCTGAGCCACCAGGAAAGCCCAAGAATACTGGAGTGGGTAGCCTATTCTTTCTCCAGGGTATCTTCCCGACCTAGGAATTTAACCGGGGTCTCCTGCATGGCAGGCCGATTCTTTACCAGCTGAGGTACCTGGGAAGCCCTTAACAAGTCATAGGGTAACCCATTAACTTCTCTGTGCTACTTACAGTGGTGGCTCTTTCAAACTCTGTCCTCTTCCTCCTTGCTGTGATCATTCCTTCAAGACAGTGGCTGAGAGCTTACTCTCAAATAACTTTTCAATGTCTAGATCTATTCCCCAGATTCCTTATATTTTATTCCAATAAAGTTATATTTCACTTCTTCCATTCCAATTCTGCATCAAGATAGAACTCTGCTTTTAGAGCTTCTGCCTAGGCAGTTTGGGACAGGAATAAATTTTCATCTGCAATTTAATAATTCTTATCTGTTTAATGGTAATTTGCATTTTACTGGAAGTCCCAGTATAAGAACAAAATTTCTTAAAATTCTTTTCCTAATTTTAGTTTCCAGATTTTAAAAACAGTAGGGATAAATTTCAGAATATATAAAAAAGTGTAAGTTTCATGTACAAGTAGCCATGGCTAAAACACTAGCATGCCTTCATAGAATCTTTCTAAAGTAATTATTTGCGGGGGTTATTTTTGCTATTCTTTAATATAATAATAGCAATTACTTTAATAATAATTTAATAATAAGTAATTATTTAATAAGTATAGTAAACTTCATATTGCATACATTTTTGGTGTCTTCTTTCACTTAATATCATAAGCATTTTTCATGTCAAAAATTATGTATGTGATAAGGTTTAATACAAGCTAAAAGTGATAAAAGTGAAAGTGTTAATCACTCAGTCAGGTCCAACTCTTTGTGACCGCATGAACTATAACCTGCAAGACTCCTCTGTCCATGGAATTCTCCAGAAAATAATACTGGAGTGGGTAGCCATTCTCTTCTCCAGGGGATCTTCTTGACCCAGGGATTGAACCTGGGACTCCAGCATTGCAGTCAAATTCTTTACCATCTGAGCCACCAGCAAGTTAAGAGTTTACTACTTGAATCATCCATCCATCCATCCATCCATCATGTGCTCAGCTATGTCAGATTCTTTGAGACCTTATGGACTGTAGCTCACCAAACTGTTCTGTCCATGGGATTTCTCAGGCAAAAATACTGGAGTGTATTGACATATCCTCCCCCAGGGGATCTTCTTGACCCAGGGATGGAACCCACACCTCCTGGATCTCCTACATTATAAGCAGATTCTTTACCACTTGAAATCTTCCCAAACGCATAATGATGAAATGTAGGTTGCTCTGTATTGGTTTCTATCAAATGCCAGTTTGTTTTCTACAGAAGTTTTTATCAATTCAATTTTTTTTTTAATTTTCAGGAATAGTTTTCTTGTATATCAGGAATAGTTTTGAATTGGAGCAAATGCCTTTATAGCACCAATTGAGATATTCATCCATTTTTCTCTTTAACCTGTTGAAATGTAAGCTGTTACCTTCATTTTTTCTTCTCTTCTAGTTTTTCTGCACTACAGCAGGAAAATGTGATCAAAAATATTTCTCCTTTTTCAGAATGTTCTGAGAAGTGCATGTCTTTGGAAGTGATTCTAAATACTTGAATCCATTGCTT
Organism: Bos indicus; assembly: GCF_029378745.1. Taxonomy (NCBI): domain Eukaryota; kingdom Metazoa; phylum Chordata; class Mammalia; order Artiodactyla; family Bovidae; genus Bos; species Bos indicus. The sequence goes on along the minus strand of NC_091776.1, from coordinate 19,372,742 downwards.
ATAATATACATATTTAAATTAAGTATTTCAAGCTTTGACAATAGGGAAAGAAGTTTAAGGATTATTTTACATAAATGTAGAAGGATATTTTCAAATCTCTATTTCATTTATACTTTATAGTTTATCTACTGAATAAAAGCTATAACCACACCCAAAAAGTGATTTAGGACAACACCGGATGGCAAGTCACTGTTTCTCCCTCAAGCAACCATTTCCTAAGAAACCCTTTGAGAACTTTGTTAGAAGGTGACCAGCCACCCTGATTTGTCCTAGTCTGAGAGGTTTCCCAGTATAAAAGACTTCCAGTGCTAAAACTGGGACAGTCCCAACCTAGTGGGCATGTTTTAGTCACCCCAAAACAATTTCCCATAGGGAAATATCAGATGCCTCAAATCTTGAACCCAACTAGCAAACCAGTTCCTGATGCAGACATTTACACTTGTAATCCTCCTACTCTGACATGGGAAGTCTTTGGCCTCATCAACTGAATGATCATGATATACTTTCTTTTTAATTGGAGGATAATTGCTTTACAATATTGTGTTGTCCTTTCTTGCTTACTGTATTCCAGTCACTCTGGCTTCTTGCTCTTCTTCAAACATTTTCACCAGCAGTTTCCTCTGCCTCTATCCTCTTCTGCCAATTATCCAAATACTCAAATGGTTTGCTCCCTCATTCAAATTTGGTACAAATCTCACCTCCTCAGAGAGAACTTCTCTGACAACCCTTTATAATATAGGCTTCTCTCCTTCACTCTATATCCCTTATTTTCTCTTCATCATAGTTGTAATCACCTAACACATGATCATGTATTTGTTTAACATTATTTTCCCCTTCACTAGATGGTAAATTCTAGAGGGTAGGACAGACACTTTAGAGCTATTTGTGAAATGAATAGGTGAATTATATGAGATAATGGTAAACCACAGACTCTGGAGTCAGAATGCCCAGATTAAAAACTCAGCTCTACTTCAAACAATTACATTACCTTGAGCAGGTAATACAAATGAACTTCTCTGGGCCTTAGTTTCCCTATAGGTAAAATGGGGTTAACAATAGCCCCCTCCTCAGAAGGCTGTTGTAAGGGGAAAATAAAATAATATAGTTGATGTATGAAGAGTAATGCCAGATATGTGGTAAGTCGTCAATGAATGTCATTGTGTTTCTATTATTCCACTTAATGAATATGTTTCCAAATATTTCACATATATAGAGCATCAAGCTGGTACCCTCTGAATATGATTATATGAATAATCAAAATCAAATGGCAACTATATATCACTGTTCAATTTTTCAGACTTTATTCTAGAGTTTTCTTAATGCCGTACTCTCTCAAGGGGCCATTCCTTTTTTGCAGAGGTTTCCATTTCACAATCTAGACTCTGGTTTCAGGCCGACTGCTAATCCAACACTTCTAAACTGAGTAATAAGTGACTGTCTAAGCATGTCCTGTGGATTTTTTCAGCAATGGGCTGGTCATTTGCATTGTGAACAACAGTTGTATTGGGAATTGTTGCTTTAATTTCTAAAGCATTTACAAAACCAGTTTCCCTGAATAGGATCATTTTCTGGGTCATAAAACACACAAAATTTGGTTTAGTTGGGCGCATCAGTGGAAGGTTTTGTCATGGATTCCACCAGCAGGGCCTTCTTACAACATGTCATATAAAGTTTTCTGAAATTTTACATAATTGAGCAGATGGTTTAGCTCCCTGATATTGGCCATAATGGCCTCACAAATCTTTTGATTTCATTTGTAAAATTTGAATCTTTAAACGATGATCACAAAGGTGGGATGGGGAGGTCACGGGGAAACACTTTTTTAAATGATTCAGTATTATCATCCTGTGTGTAGGGCTCTCCTGGTGGCTCAGATGGTAAAGAATCCGCCTGCCATGCAGGAGACCCGGGTACATTCCCTGGGTCGGGAAGATCCCCTGGAGAAGGGAATAGCAACCCACTCCAGTATTCTTACCTGGAGAATTCCATGCACAGAGCAGCCTGGAGGGCTACAGTTCATGAGGGTCACAAAGATTTGGACACGACTGAGCAACTAAAACACAAACACATACATGCGTGTGCCTGTAAGTGGTCAACCGAGAGAGGTTCTTGTTCATAATCTTCCAATCTATTGGGTTCAGGATGTTTGGAGAAAGAAGGAAGCAGAGTTTAAGTTTAAAATATGGCTTGCGTCACTCACTGAAGGAAAAAATAAGGGTCAAGACCAGCAGGCTGAAGCTGGGCAACAACTACACCTCAGTGCTCCGCACATCAATTGTGTGGCTGTCTTTGATATGAGGACAAATCGTAGCCCCTCCCTACTGTGAACTGCTCCGTGGCCCACAGGGAGGAAGGGGCTATGACATTCAAATGGACCTTGTACTCAAAGTTAACAAACTTCAAAATGTCATCTGGAAGAGAAACTAGTAACACATATCAAAAAGAGGTCACAGTACTGTTTGAAGATCTATAAAGGAGTCACAATCTTTGTTCAAGGAAGCAAAAAAATTAAGGAAATTCTTGGTAGGGCTGTTTTGAACTAAATGTGTGCTGTGAAGTTCTTCTGATTATGGAAGCTGCTTTCCTATTCAAGAATAAAATAAAATGCTCTTGAAATGCAAATAATAAGAATATACTTTGGAATCAAATAGTATCTAAAAGCAAATTCTGAAAAGTGTCCCCAAACTGTTTATTTAAAGACATTCTGGTCAAACTTCAAGGTGGAACCTACAGGCAAATATTTACCCAGATTACTTGAAAAGGGATTTTCATTAATTTCCATTGTCTAGCTTTATTTCATTGATTTCTACCATTTAACTTTATTTTCAAAGATATCAAATTCTTGCTTTAAGTTAAATGATCGATGATAATATATTAAATAATAGAATTTGAGATTTTCTAAAACTGAAGAACTCTGCAAATAACTGTAATGAATTATCCTCAGAATATAAACAAACACATAAACTGTATTCCCCCAGGTCACATCAAACAGGATAGCACAACTAATAACAATGAAAAACTTGTCTTAGACAAAAAACAGTAGCTGGAAATTCCAGTTGTAAATCCTTTATTCACTAGTTCAAGAAGGTTGCCAAACTCCTTCCCTTGATTTTACCACATGATTATGACCATCATCTTTTCCGATGTGCATCCTCCATTTCCTCTATTTTTCCGCCAAGTAGCTCTGTTTGTGTATTATTTACTGGATTCTGGGGAAAGCTGTTGCTTCTCTTTGTGGCCCCGTCAGCTCAGCTGAACCCAGAATCTCTGGCCTGCAGTGATATATCCTGTCCTGAGGACACAGCTGCTCTTCAACTCAGCCTGAATTTTGCGGTTCAACTCCGTTACTAGGCAACAACGCCATACGAGCTCGGGTGCTGCGTTCATATGGATACTCTCGTCTCTTCAACTAACCTTCTGTAACAGTCTCCTCTCCCTAGCATCTGAGACAGGCCTTTGGAGAGTGTTCCAGAAGATAATTAGAGCATTAGATAAAGCTTATATAAACCTATTCATAATCCCCCAGGGCTATGCCCCCGTCCCACATTTCGATGTCTGTCAGAGGGAAACCCTAAACCAAAAGAACTTACTCAAATCTAGCTCCATTCTGTCACGGACCAGTGAGATTAAAACCTCTATTAGCTGGTTCTTTTGTCAAGAGACTGGCCTCAGGCAGAGCCTAAAAGAGCTCATTGTTCGTCAGTCCTCCTCTACCCAAAGCTCCAGAAGAGCTGGTTTATGCTCTTTGTGCTGTAGCCTGGGGTGGTTAAAAGGTCACAAGAGCTGGGTTTGAATCCCACAACAAGACCTGAGTTTGAATCCCAACTCCCTTCTTCTTTGAACATGTTTTTAACCTATTTTGGCTGGAATAAGTGCCTAAAAGACGAGCGAGTGTTCCTCTCAGAACATCTTTAAAAATAGTGACTTTAAAAGAATAGAAATAATTATACAAAGCAAGCTTGCAGACAAAAGAAGGAATGACTGTTGAAGCCTAAAATGATTAAAGTATAATATGGCATAAACCTGGGATATCACATAACTTCATGATATACTCAATGGCTAATAATAGATATCTGTGAATCAAAGCACTTACAAATTTATTACTTACAGGTAATATTTGTTTAATTTTTAAAATAATAACATCATGTCTTTAAATAGTTAGGTTTAAAACACTGTCCCTGCAACTTTTTGCTTTTATTTCTCATGTCACAAATTTATGAAATATAAAATACTCCACAATGCCTTTACTACTAGTTCTGTAACAAATACATACAGAACTGTAAAACACATTTCATGCCCGATTACTGTTTTTCTATCTTTGTGCACTAGTGTAATACATTCTATTTGTATTGCATTTTATTTGATTGTAATACATTCTATTTGGCTTAACAACTTGGGTATCTTATCAGTTATGGCAGGGCTAGCATGAAGCCTCCTTTGGGAGTAGGGAGTTTGGAAGGCTGAGTAGGAGCAGGAGGTGAAATAACAAGATGATATATCTTTAAGTGTGTAGCTAGTAACATGATGACTGATTCTGGCTTCAGTTCAGTTCAGTTCAGTCGCTCAATTGTGTCCGACTCTTTGTGACCCCATGAATCGCAGGACGCCAGGCCTCCCTGTCCATCACCAACTCCCGGAGTTACTCAGACTCACATCCATCGAGTCAGTGATGCCATCCAGCCATCTCATCCTCTGTCGTCCCCTTCTCCTGCCCCCAATCCCTCCCAGCATTAGAGTCTTTTCCAATGAGTCAACTCTTCGCATGAGGTGGCTAAAGTACTGGAGTTTCAGCTTTAGCATCATTCCTTCCAAAGAAATCCCAGGGCTGATCTCCTTCAGAATGGATTGGTTGGATCTCCTTGCAGTCCAAGGGACTCTCAAGAGTCTTCTCCAACACCATAGTTCAAAAGCATCAATTCTTCGGCGCTCAGCTTTCTTCATAGTCCAACTCTCACATCCATACATGACCACTGGAAAAACCATAGCCTACCCCACCTACGAGGTTAGGGGCGGCAGCGGGGAGGAGCCACCCCACGCCCGAGCCGGGAGGAGCAACCCCACCTCCAAAGAGCGGTGGCTGCGTTGTCATGGTCGCAGGAGGGCCTTAGAGGAGCTTTTCCATGTTCAAGGTCAGAAGGGGTGGCGGTGAGGAGATAACCCTCGTCCAAGGTAAGGAGCAGTGGCTGCACTTTGCTGGAGCAGCCGTGAAGAGATATCCCACATCCAGGGTAAGAGAAACCCAAGTAAGATGGTAGGTGTTGCAAGAGGGCATCAGAGGGCAGACACACTGAAACCATACTCACAGAAAACTAGCCAATCTAATCACACTAGGACCACAGCCTTGTCTAACTCAATGATTCTGGCTTATATGGGTATTAATATTATCAGACCATTGGTGATATAAAATGTACAGTGAGTCAAATTTTATGTGAATTGATGCTTTTGAACTGTGGTGCTGGAGAAGACTCTTGAGAGTCCCTTGGACTTCAAGGAAGTCCAAACAGTCAATCCTAAAGGAAATCAACCCTGAATATTCATTGCAAAGACTGATGCTGAAACTCCAGTACTTTGGCCACCTGATATGAAGAGCTGACTCATTGGACAAGACCCTGATTTTGGGAAAGACTGAGGGCAAGAGAAGGGGGCAACAAAGGATAAGATGGTTGAATGGCATTGCTGACTCAACGGACATGAGTTTGAGCAAACTCTGGGAGAGATGGTGAAGGACAGGGAAGCCTGACATGCTGCAATCCACAGGGTCACAAAGAGTGGGGCACAACTTCATGACTAAACAACAAAAGCACAAGGATGCTTTAAGATTATCCAGAAGACCTCAAATAAAAATCTAAGAGAAGTCCTACAAATCAGCTGCCAAAGCTGAGATACATCAGCCAGGGATTCCCCCAAGGATCTGAGGCACATTGTTAAGATGGAAACTAGCCACACATCGCCAAGTCCAAGGTCCATCCCAGATAATTTCTAATCAACATTTATCGAGTTTCTCCAGAATGAGTCAGGGAGGGCTAAGAGGTCTGTCTGCCATCAGTGAACTCGGCGGTGCTGGGACTACCACTTAGTGCTTCCTGGCCTTGGTTTCTTCTGCTACAAACTGGACAAGATCATGTGCGGTTCCATCCAGAGAATTCCTCTGCTCACGTAATGGAATCATGGTCATTTACTGGAAAGTTTTATTCTCAAGTAAAGTCCATGGGAGGCCAGAACATAAAACTTACCAACTTCGATCACTTTTCTATTTTAAGCATCATTATATTTGAGGGAAAATAGCCCCAAATGTTTTTATACTTATTCTTCTTAGCAACTTCCTAACAGTCCCTAAATTATTCAAATTAAGCATCAAGTTGAGACATCCTAGAGCAGCTATACGTTTAGTTTTAAATTGCCACCTTTATATTTTACATATCATTGAATTTTCAAATAGTACAATTAGCAACAGGGCAGAAATATAAGTGAATTGAATTTAACCTGTGAGGCTACAGGGAAAGAAGTTTTTAATCACTAGATGTTCTGTAGCATAACTGAATCAAGTTGTTTATGATTATTTTATTACCTCGGTCCTCTTTTTAATAGAGTTATTATATTTTCTCATGATGTATGATATCACACTTTCGAAGCCCTTTCAGTAATTGGAACTCCAAGAACCTGACTTTTAAGGCTCGTTAATGTGAAAAATTATCGTAAAAGTTGAATAAGTACATTTGTTTCATTTTAGTTTGGACCTTCCAACTATGAAAGACATTTTCTGTACGTATGACAGTATTTCTGATTAGCGGTCACCTCTTTTTGTCAACACTGTCTTCATGAATTGCATTTACATTAGACCCATTTGTAAGAAGAGAGTTTTAATTTTTCAAACTAAAAATGTCAATGTGTCCATTTTGCCCCAATTGCACATTTTGTTTGAGAAACCCTACAGCAGGGGTTTTTAACCTCAATTGCTCTTTAGAATTACCTTGGGAATTTGGGCAAAAAAAAAAAAAAATCTGTAACTGGGCCTAGTTTCAGAACATTTAAAGCAGAAACCCTGGAGGTGAGCAGCAGGTATCTGTATATTTTAAAGCATTCACTGGGGATGTGTGGTCAGGACTGAGCTGCTGGCCTAGAGTAACCACTTACCTCAAGGAACTTGGATCCATTTCTATTGCATTTTACTCTCGGCATTCCCCTGCCTGTACCTACTCTACCACAATGCACTCTAGTTTTTCTGTCTCTAACAGATTTTCAGCATGCTCTTGAAATAGTAGTTCATTTTGTCTTTCTTTTTAACAATTTTATATAGCTGGCAGCACACATATTACCCATTTTACAGATCAGAAGCCCGAAGAAACACAGAATTATGACTCAGATGTTCCTATGTCAGATTTAGTGCATTTCCCATCCCTGGAATCCCAATGTCTGCCTTTAATCACTCCTGGTCTGCATACAAAACTGAATCTTGAGACCATCCAAAGAAAATTGCAAAAAAAGTAGAGGGGATTCATATTCTGCATATTGGATGCCCACTGCCTGCCTGTATTCAGCCCATGAAAATTCCTTTCAGAGTTCTGGCAAGGCTTTCAATGCTTTGTTTTTGTAATTTTTCTTACTAAAGACCAGTCTTTTGAATAATTAATTAACTAACCAGTTTTTAGCCAACTATCAATTAGTTGAAAATTATTAGTGAGAACTGTGCTCTAGCCTGTTTTTCTCTGTGACTTTACTATTCATCCTCCAGCTCCTCTTCCCTAATTAAAAAATTCTCAACTGTTTAACACTTTCTTCTCTCTGGCTTCCAGATCTGGAAAGAAAAACGAGAACCTTTCGATTCTGGTAACATATTTTAAATGCATATGATTAAAATGTTAAAATTAAAGAAAAATATCACATACCAAGTATTTTCAGAGCACAAGGTATCTGGATTCCAAGATCTGCTAACCCAGCATCATGTGCGTGCTATCAGTGCTTTTGGTAACTCAATCTAAAATCTCAACTTTTTTCTCAACAATAAATCTATTCTTTTGCTTTAATAACCCAAATGATTGGTTCAACTGTCCAATTCTATTTCTGTATAAAGCAGACCGTAGTAATATATATGAAATATAGCTATACAGACTCACAGATTTAGAAAACAAACTTACCGTTACCAAAGGAGAAAGGTGGTAGGAGAGGGATAAATTGGGATTAATATACACACACTATGATATACAAGACAGACAACCATCAAGAGCCTACTGTATAGCACAGGGAGGTCTACTCAATATTCTGTAATAATCTAAATGGGGAAAAATTTGAAAAATAGATATGTGTATATGTGCAACTGAATCACTTTGCTGTACACCTGAAATACAATATTGTAAATTAACTATACTCCAATATAAAATAAAAATAAGAATATAGCTGATGAAAAGAGATCTGTAGGAATGGGAAAATAAATTATATTTTTAATTTAAAAATATACATAGTAATTAAAGAAGTCTTGCAGATCGATTCCTATTTATCAGTCTGTGATAAGCTGAAAGACGGACATCCCTGGCCAGTCCAAACAAACAGAGAAGAGGCAAGAATTTCCCTGCAACCACTACATAGAAGGAGCATAACACGGGGTATCACCAAAGAACAGAAATCCTGGGTCCAGTGCCAACACGCCTCAGTCTTACCTCAGTTTCCTTATCTACAAAGTGAGGACAACAAAGGTCTCTGCCTCATAAAGTTTTTGTAAGAATTTAAAAACTTAATGTACATAAAAGCCTTGTAACAGCACCTGCCCCACAAAGCAAGGGCTACCAGCTAAAGTGTTAGCTCATATTATCATTACACATTTTTGGCACAGAGCTACTTTTAACTCTTCCCTCCTCATTCTTGCTCTCTCCATAGTTACTATACAACCATAAACTTGTTTCCAAACTCTGAAATCAGTGTCAGAACACGAACTTCTAATGAATCGAGGCAGTGGTGACAGCACAGGGTTTCCTAAGTCGGTAAGTGAGAAACCCAAAAGTGTATGATGAAAACAAGAGAGGCAAAGTGTTAGGGGAAGCACACTGATGGAAACCGCCCACCCTGGCCAGGCACCATAGTAACCATTTGCATGAGTTGTTTTATGACAGGAGATCCTGATAAAGAACACGGAACTAATAAGCCACCACCAACCGGAAGAGTTCGGGAAAGGTCAAAAGGAGACACCATGTGTCCGTCCACTTCCCAGAATCCCTCTCACTAGCATCCATCTTGGCTGAGCGATGCGTGAACCACCAGGAAAGACTCTGAATTAGAATGACTGGCCATAGACCACCTGGAAACTAATCCCATCACCATAAAACCCAAGACTGCGAACCACACGGCAGAGCTGTTCTCCTGGGTTCTCTTAACCCTACTGTTCTCCATCCGGGTGCCCTTTCCCAATAAAATCTTTTGCTTTGTCAGCAAATGTGTCTCCTTGGACAATTCATTTCCAAGTGTTAGACAAGAGCCCAGTTTCGGGCCCTGGAAGTGGTCCCCCTTCCGCAACAAATGGAAGCTCACTTATCTGAATGACAAGATCCAGTAGACAGGACATGCAGAGCACTGATCCACCAAAGATAAGGTCATTCCTGAGATGGCCACAGTGATTTCAGAACTCCCCAGCTTACCTTGAGCTCAGTGGCCCCCCACCAGCAGCACATGCATGTGCCTTCATACCTCTCCCCAACACACACTGCAGCATGTACACACCGTCAAAAGTTCTTGCCCCAGTAACAAAGCAAAGGCCTGAAATCTGAGCACATGGGCCTCAGAATTTAGGCAGAATTTAAAACATCTCTAATGCTTTGAATTTCTATTATTTGTAGCAATATTAATAAAACACTCTTCAAGGCACATTCCTTCATTTGCTACTCACTCTGATCTGTGTCTTCCTTCTTTTTAATTGCAGAACAGTCTGACCCTAATAAGGTTTTTTGACATTATGTCCCTGTATCAGAAACTTTTGAACAGCCTTTAGAAGTACAAGAGTTTTGGCGGCACAAATATAAAGACATGATTATAGTAACTAATATATATGAGCATTGTCTTAAGCACTTCACAAACAGTATTGAATTTAATCTTCATAATTGACTAGTTAAGCACTACTTAATAAATCAAGTGGACTTTGAACTCAGCATGGCTGGATTATACAAGCTCACATTTTTACCAACTAATAATATTTTTGCGCACAATTGGTGGAGAAAGGATAAAACAACAAATCTCTTAAACATGATTTGGGTTATTTAGAATTAACCAGCTAAATAGTGAGAATAGAATTTTCTACTTCAGACAGAGAACAACTTGATACCTCATGTATATATACACATGGCTCATTCAAATCCTATAATATCCTTTTCTCCAGGGAGAATGAAATTATATAATTTGAAACTCACACCCTTATTACTTAAAATGAACAAAATAGATTTTTAAGTTTGTTGGAATTTAAAACCTAGCAATAGAATTACAGTCCTTATACCTTTGGCAATGACCCTGATACTGCATAAATGCCACTAGTGAATGAAAACTAATTACAGTTCTTTCAAACTAAAAAGCAGTGACTGAATACCACTAATTATGCAATGAAGCTAACAATAATGCTAAAGCGTTAGCAATAAATGTATTCACAAGAAAGACAAATAAAGAATAAATGTAGCAAATCATCTATTGTAGGGGGAAAAATGGCAAATACTGAAATCTTCCTGTAGTACACAATGGGTATTTTTAAATGCTTAATTATCATACAATGATTACTTCTAGCTCATCACAAAGGCAATTTTCATTGCTGTCACAAATCCCCAGATGTATCTTTAACACATATTGATGTTTGTGAGTTGTGTATTAATGGAGCTATGCCTAGGCTCACATGGCAAATAGCTAGAGTTGACATTCAGTTGTGCCAAGAATCATAGATCAATTTATAAGATCACAGTTATCCAAATGATTGGGAAGGAAGAAATTCAATTTTATTTGGATTGGGGGGAAGTAATTGCCTTCAACTGTGTTAACCTGGCCAAATCGTTCTTCCACGTGGACTTCTACTATAGTCTAATTAGATGCTATTAAAATCCTAAGGATCCAGTTGGGAACATATGCCAGTTTTATCCTTGATGTAGTCTGATTTAACAGAGACTTAACTGGAGATAAGAGAGAGAGAGAGGCAAGGAGACAGTATGAATGCCAACCTATTATAGCTGGGTATTTATTTCAATAGTGCAGTAGGCAACCCCGTGATCCTGCTCAATACGCATTTCTGCAGAGCGAGCACAAGATGAGAAACCAGAATCTGCTCTCACCTCTCCTTGGCCTCAGTTTTCCTGTGTCTCTTTTGGGAGAAGCACCTCACTTGCTCCTGAGCTAAAGAACTTTCAAGGGTGATTTAGTAAATGTGCCTATATGTGATTTTTACTTTCCATGCTCTCTTTAGGATCTAATTGTTGCGAGGAAATTACTAACACTGAAGGTGAGTTTTCTATGATAATTTACATTTTGTGCAAGTGAACTGAATATTTTAATAAAGGCTTAATAGTTTGAGCTTGGGTAAGTGATATTTTAGAGGAGAAGCTAGAAATACTGTAACTAATATTAGAGTAAGAGACAGAAAACTAGGTTCCAGAACTAACTTGGAAATTAATGTGACCTTGAAAAACTTATACCTACTTACAAAATAAGCCATGATTCTGTTAGGGGAAGCACACTGATGGAAACCGCCCACCCTGGCCAGGCACCATAGAAACCATTTGCATGAGTTGTTTTATGACAGGAGATCCTGATAAGGAATACGGAACTAATAAGCCACCACCAACCGGAAGAGTTCGGGAAAGGTCTAAAGGAGACACCGCGTGTCCGTCCACTTCCCAGCATCCCTCTCGCTAGCATCCATCTTGGCTGAGCGATACGTGCACCACCAGGAAAGACTCTGAATTAGAATGATTGGCCAAAGACCACCGGGAAACTAATCCCGTCACCATAAAACCCGAGACTGCGAGCCACGCAGCAGAGCTGTTCTCCTGGGTTCTGTTACCCTACTGCCCTCCACTCGGGTGCCCTTTCCCAATAAAATCTCTTGCTTTGTCAGCAAATGTGTCTCCTTGGACAATTCATTTCCGAGTGTTAGAAAAGAGCCCAGTTTCGGGCCCTGAAAGGGGTCCCCCTCCCTGCAACAATTCTATTACTTTTAAGCATTCTTAGTACTAAATTTCTATCTATAGTATTTCTGAAACTTCTTAATCATTCTAAAGTTGGGGGTGGGGGGGATAAATACTGTTTAAAACATGAAATAAAGAAGGAGAAACAAAAAGGAAAGTGAAATTGAAAGACCATAACACCAACTATATGTCAGTGGAACTAATTAAATAACAGACAAGGAGACCCTAAATCTCCTGGACCTTAAGCAGAGGGGAAGGGACTCAGAAAACCACACATAATTATGTGAATAAAATTCAGTGCAAAAATGAGTACTTATTTTGAATGAAAAAGGAGTGACAAATTACAAATTTTGAAGGAATTTTAGCTTTTGAAGTAAAAAATAAAGGTCAAATATTACACTTTTTAAAAAGCTTTTGTGCTTTCAGGGCAAAGGAGGGCCTAGTAAATCAACAAATTCAGCAAGACTCTCAGAGCTAAAAAGCAAAAGCAGGGCTTCATTCTGTATTGAGAGGATTCTGATAAGGAAAGGACTGTGAAACCCTCAGAATTGGCCATTATTTTCTTTGCTGTTACAGGAGATCCAGGACAGTTTCAAAGAGGAGGAGCATCTGGGTCCAAGGTCACACAGGAGGCACCGCTTGTGTTCACACTTGCCTATGCTAAGTCACTTCAGTCGTGTCCGACTCTGTGCGACCCCATAGATGGCAGCCCTCCAGGCTCCCCCGTCCCTGGGAATCTCAAGGCAAGAATACAGGAGTGGTTGCCATTTCCTTCTCCAATGCATGAAAGTGAAAAGTGAAAGTGAAGTCGCTCAGTCGTGTCCGACTCTTAGTGACCCCATGGACTGCAGCCCTCCAGGCTCCTCCATCCATGGGATTTTCCAGGCAAAAGTACTGGAGTTCACACTTAGGGGGTAGTAAACTCTCCTCTGGGTTACCCAGGTGGTGCTAGTGGTAAAGAACCACCTGCCAATGCAGGAGACCTAAGAGACTCAGATTAAATCCCTGGGTCAAAATGAGGGCATGGCAATCCACTCCATTATTCTTGCCTGGAGAATCCCATGGAAAGAGGAGCCTGGTGGGCTACTGTCCACTGGATCACAAAGAGTCAGACACGACTGAAGTGACGTAGCATGCATGCACACACACTCTCCTGTAGCACCATAAAAGCCACAAAGTCCATAGTAAAAATAACACAGTAAGTAATTTTCTGTCATACTCTATATTCTTTCTGGCTGCAAACTCTTGATTTCCTTTTCATATGATAATGTTGCAACCCAAACATCCTTAAATGAGCATTATCTCTATTTTATTTCATACTTAAAAATCAATAATATATATCTGTTGCACAATAATGTGAATATACTTAAGACCACTGAACTATTCACTCAGAAATAGTTAAGAGGGTAATTTTTATGTTATATATTTTACCATGATTTTAAATTTTTAAATCATTTTTTAAAAAATCAATTGTAGGATAATTTAGAAAAATTTCTTTCAGCTTCATGATTCATGATATACCTGTCAGTTGAAAAAAGTACATCCCAATCATGGTGCTGGAGAAGACTCTTGAGAGTCCCTTATACAGCAAGGAGATCAAACCAGTCAATCCTAAAGGAAATCAACCCTGAATATTCATTGGAAGGACTGATGTTGAAGCTGAAGCTCCAATACTTTGGCCACCTGATGTGAAGAACTGACTCAATGGAAAAGACCCTGATGCTAGGAACGATTGAGGGCAGGAGGAGAAGTGGGCAACAGAGGATTAGATGGTAGTATGGCCATCACCAGCTCAACTGATATAAGTTTGAGCAAATTCCAGGAGATAGTGAAGGACAGAAGAGCGTGGCGTGCTACAGTCCATGGGGTTGCAAAGAATAGGGCACAAATCAGTGACTGAACAACAATAGCAAAAGTTAATAATTATTCAGTGGACTTATTGAGGATTTAAGCTCAGAATACAGCCTCTCAGATAGCTCTGAGAAACTGTTCCAAAGAGGTAAGGGAGAAATCAGAATATGTAGGAGTTTTTCAAAACAAACAAAAAAAAAACTAATACAAAATAAAGGACTTGGAACATCAAAATATTACTGCTAATAAAAGAAACAGAAAGAAACCAGACATCTCAAGTTAAAATGTTTAGTGTTTTTCTATGATGAGAAGATGCAAGAGTCTAGGCTTATTGAAATTTTTTTTTTTTAATATGCGCCTTAACTAGTATTTCGAAGAAGGCAATGGCACCCCCCTCCACTACTCTTGCCTGGGAAATCCCATGGACGGAGGAGCCTGGTAGGCTACAGTCCATGAGGTCTCAAAGAGTCAGACAGGACTGAGCAACTTGACTTTCAGTTTTCACTTTCATGCATTGGAGAAGGAAATGGCAACCCACTCCAGTGTTCTTGCCTGGAGAATCCCAGAGACGGGGAGCCTGGTGGGCTCCCATAGACCAGGTCACACAGAGTCAGACACTGACGCGACTTAGTAGCAGCAGCAGCAGTAACTAGTATTTAGGGCCAATATCCTGTTTATCTCTATCCTATATCCCCTCAGGGTATACTGTTGCAGGTGGTTGCAAGGGTTGATGGCTTGATGGCCTCAACATTGTTTGTTTATTGAAATGGCAGGTGACATTCTTTGTCTGCAAAGTACACATTTTTATGACTGCTGTCAAATTAGGAGAAATCACTTTACAAATTAAGCCCTTCCAAGTTTGCCTATTCAATGAATAATCTTAAATAATATGAATTGAACAGTTTGTAATTGATATCCTCATTGTAGTATGGCATGATAAGTTTTATGCTATCTATATTTCTGTGAATATTTATGTCAAAATATCAAGAACTTTAAATCTTTTCCCATTATGTTCTTAAGATTCATTCTTCTTCATTAGTTGGGTTATCAAAAATCTAAGACCCTATTCCTTATCTCTACTGAAGATGTATCTCTTTTTCTAAATCAGCTACTTGGGTAGGATTTTTTTTTTTTAATGTTACAGTATAACTTTTTAATATTCCATTTTTACCTTAATATTCTCTTAGCTCTTTAAAAAGTTTATATAAGAAATGCCAAAAAAAGGGGGGAGGGGGTGGAATTGAAACATTACAAAACATTTTTCTGAAATGTACTTCAAACGAAGTATCCGGGCTTTATCAATTGTTTTGAATAAAGGGCTTTTTTTTGTTTGGGTTTCTCTTTCAAATGTCCTTAATTCCATTAATACACCCAAGTTGCTGGGCTCAAGGCACTTTAAACTTCAAACCATTTCATTACCCATGATCTCCAAAGACAAACCCTAGTTGGCATATGTCTTTAAAATTCTCTATCCAAGCAATAAACAAAAAAAAAAGATAAGCTGTTTTCACTCAAGTAGTTTCCAAACTCAAGGACAGATGTGGTGGATGGTGGCCAGCAGATGATGGGGCCCGAGTAGCTCTGGCTTGGGTTCCTCTGCCTCCCACTGAACAAGGTCAGCACCAGGATTTGGGAGACAGGAGACAGGGTGAGTATTTGCTACAGGACATCCAGCAAAAGAGACTTTGAAATTGACACAGGCTTTGAAGAGAGGACTGTGAGAAGAGAGACATAGCCACAGTTCCTCAATAATAAAAGGAATTCTTCTTGAAGGCTCCCAGTTTTCTTCTTTGGGAGGGCAAGAAACATGCTGGGATTAGAGACTGCTGGTCTTCAAAGCTTCACCAGTGCCTTCTCAGTTGCTGTTCTTGCTAGCTATCATTTAAATGCTCATGGACATATCTGCCAAACAGGTAACTATATCCCACTAAATCCAAACTAATGGTGTCCTTGATTCAACTCACCCTCAACCCACCATGAAGCACCCACAGCCATTTAAACACTTAAGAGGAAAGGACACTTCATGGAGAAGGAGTCAGAATTGGGAATCGAGGGTTCTTAATCAATTCCAGATAAACTGGCTCATTTTTGCTAAATATTTTCAAATGTATGATCATGTAAACCCATTCCTATAGCCCCTTCTAAGGTCTAAATGGGACCCAGACAGGTGAGTGACCCTGGATCTCATGCTTCATTTTCTACATGGTAGATCCTCTCATTTTTCACTCCAAGTTTCCTTACGACAGAAGCTACATCTTTATCTCTTCAAACTCGGCTCCTTGCACAAAGCATGATGCAGTGTGGGTGCACGTGAATCAGGGACTAACAGGCCAACTTCGATGCATATAAGACACAAAGTTAGAAAGAGGGGGCATTTAACTCTTCATGCCAAGATGACGACAGGGACCACAAAAAGCTTCTGAAATGTTTGAAATAAAATATTATTTACGAAGAATGTTGCAGGCATTTCCAATTGATTTTTTTCTACCCTTAATCTGCTCTCTCCTTCATAAATTTGGGAGATTAACCATTAGGTGAGTCTGGTGAGGAAGCTGGGCTTACGTCTTGGAGCAGAAACCAAAAAGTTCAGGGCTATGTTTTTCCTACCTCTAGGAGGCTATGTTTGGAGAAGGCAATGGCATCCCCCTCCAGTACTCTTGCCTGGAAAATCCTATGGACAGAGGAGCCTGGTAGGCTGCCGTCTAAGGAGTCACACAGAGTCGGACACGACTGAAATGACTTAGCAGCAGTAGCAGCAGGAGGCTATGTTACAGGAATATGGCCTAAGCTTTGCCAATCAGATACAGTCACTAAGTCCTGCATCAGAAGTTCATGATAAGAATCCATGTCAGAAATGGCAAGAGTATCTTCTAGTGTCCAGGGGCGGAGGGCCAGCCATGATGCACGGTTCCCAAGGCACAGTGGTGGTGATACCAGAGCCACAATTCATTACCAAATAGCATCTCTGGAGATGCAGACCTATACAGAAATTTATTTAGCTTCTCTTCCTTTGTCTCCTGATAACAAACTTTTCTGTTGTCCTCCTGCCCCTCTGACCATTTCTTCTCTGTCAGCTTTGAAGGCTTAGTCTGATTTTACCAGTCTCAAAATATTAGATCCTCAAGGTTCATCCTTAGGCCTTCTTCTTTCCTCGCTCTGTAATCTCCCTCTGGTAACCTCCTCCACCTCTCGGTACCCCAGTTCTAGATACCATCACCTCCAGATCAGACTACCACAGTAACTTTGTCCTCCCAAATCTACTTCTCATGTCTCCTATCCTCCACCCAGCCTCTACAAACAAATCTCTATAGTAAATCATAGTAGTTTCTCCAAATGGCAATCAGATTTACCCCCTCTTCTTTTTAAACCCCCCATTGGATTAACAGTGCCTTTAGAATAAATACCAAAATCCTTACCCTGGCTAGAAAGTTCTGTGCTGTCTTGCCCCATCCACCACCCAAAAACATGACACGTGTCTTTTGATGGAACCAGACAAGCCCCTCTCTCCTAACTCTCCATTCAATAAACTGTTTATTTTCATTTTCAAATCTCAGTTCAAGTATAATGTCCTGAGGAAAATCCTCCCTGACCGAGACCAAAGTCTGATCTCTGCCTATATGTTCCTCCAGAATCAAATACCATTCCTTCAGAAGACTTACCATTTAGAATTATCCATTTGGGTAGGTAATTATGGAGTTCTATGACTAAATCTCATTAAAGGATAAAAACTCTGAGGAAGGAACCTCAAGTTTGTTGTTGTTCACTGTCATGATCCAAAAAATTCAAAGTATATATCCATGGAAGTTTGCAAGAAATATGTTGAAGGACCAAGTGAAAAAAGTTTAATGTTTAAAGAACTTAGTACTAATTTGTAAATAACACCCAACTTTCCCACTGTCCCCCTTGCTCAAGACCTGGGACCTACCACTCTCCCTTCCTTCCCTTCATTCATTATTTAACCATCCATTATCAGCATTCATTCTCAGAAATTTTCTCCTTCATTTTCACTTTATACTGTCCACACCTCAATACAACCATTCTTTCAGAAATAATTTTATAATATTGCAAGGCACAGATCACTGCCTTTTCATGGCTAAGGGGCCTGTGTAACTCAGCGAAGCTATGAGCGATGCCATGTAGGGCCACCCAAGACGGTGGGTCATAGTGGAAAGTTCTGACAAAACGTGATCCACTGGAGGAGGGAATGGCAAACCACCCCAGTATACTTGCCATGAGAACCTCATGAACTGTGTAAAAAGACAGAAAGTTCTAACACTGAAGGATGAGTCTCCCAGGTTGGAAGGTGTCCAATATGCTACTGGGAAAGAGCAGAGGGCAACTACTAATAGCCCCAGGAAGGATGAAGGAGCTGGGCCAAAGCAGAACTGATGCTCAGTTGTGGACTTGTCTGGTGATGAAAGTAAAATCCACTGCTGCAAAGAACAATATTGCATAGGAAGCTCGAATGTTAGGTCCATGAATCAAGGTACATTGGACATGGTCAAACAGAAGATGGTAAGAATAAACATCAACATCTTAGGAATCAGCAAACTACAATGGACAGGAGTGGGTTGATTTTATTCAGATGACTATTAAATCTACTACTGTGGACAAGAATCCCATAGAAGAAATGGAGTAGCCCTTGTAATCAATAAGAGAGTCCAAAATGCAGTACTTTGGTGCAACCTCAAAAATGACAGAACAATCTCAGTTCATTTCCAAGGCAAGCCATTCAACATCACAGTTATTCAAGTCTATGCCCCTACCACCAATGCCAAAGAGGCTGAAGTTGATCCATTCTATGAAGACCTAGAAGACCTCCTAAAACTAACATCAAAAAAAAAAAAAAAAAGATATTCTATTCATCATTGGGGATTGGAATGCAAATGTAGAAAGTCAAGATATATCTGGAGTAACAGGCAAGTTCAGCCTTGGAATACACAATGAAGCAGGGTAAAAGCTAACAGAATTCTGCCAAGAGAATGCACTGGTCTGGTCATAGCAAACAACTTTTTTCAACAATACAAGAGATGACTTTACACAGGGACATCACCAAATGGTCAATACTGAAATCAAATTGATTAATTCTTTGTAGCCAAAGATGGAGAAGCTGTATACAGTCAGCAAAAACAAGTCCTGGAGCTGATTGTGGCTCAGATCATCAGCTTCTCAGAGCAAAATTCAGGCTTAAACTAAAGAAAACCAGGAAAAACACTAGGCCAGCCAGGAACAACTTAAATCAAATCCCCTATGAATATGCAGTGGAAGTAATGAATAGGTTCAAGGATGAGATCTAGTGAACGGTATACCTGAAGAACTGTGGATAGAGGTCTGCAGTATTGTACAGGAGGCTGCAGACAAAACCATCCCAAAGAAAAGGAAAAGCAAGAAGGCAAAGTGGTTATCTAAGGGGGCTTTACAAATACTCGAAGAAAGAAAAGCAAAAAGCAAGGGAGAAAGGGAAAGGAACATCCAACTAAATGCAGAGTTTCAAAGAATAGCAAGGAGAGATGAGAAGACCGTCTTCAATGAACAATGCTTAAAAACAGAGGAAAACAACAGAAGGGGAGAGACTAGAGATCTCTTCAGGAAAATTGCAAATATCTAGGGAATATTTTGCCCAAAGATGGGCACAATATAGGACAGAAATGGTAGAGGCCTAGTAGAAGCTGAGGAGATCAAGAAGAAATAGAAAGAACACATAGAAGCACTGTACAAAAATGATCTTAATGAACTGGATAACCACAATGGTGTGGTCAGTCACCCAGAGACAGACATTCTGGAGTGTGAAGTCGGGCCCTAGGAAGCACTGCTGTCAATAAAGCTGTCAGATGTGATAGAATTCCAATAAAGCTATTCAAAACCCTAAAAGATGATGCTATCAAAGTATTGTATTCAATATGTCAGCAAATCTGGAAGATCCAGCAGTGGCCACATGACTGGAAAAGGTCAATCCTCATCCCAATTCCCAAGACAGACAGTACTAAAGAATGTTCAAACCATTAGAAAATTGCACTCATCTCCCATGCTAGTAAGGTCAGGCTTAAAATCTTGCATGTTAGGCTTCAGCATTACATGAACCAAGAACTTCCAGATGTCCAAGTTGGGTTTAGAAAAGGCAGGGAACCAGAGATCAAATTGCCAACATTCACTGGATCACAGAGAAACCAAAGGAATTCCAGAAAAACATCTACCTCTGTTTCATTGACTATGCTAAAGCCTTTTACTGTGTGGATCATAACAAACTGTGGAAAGCTCTTAAAGAGATGGGAATACCAGACCATCTTACTTACCTCCTGAGAAACCTGTATGTGGGTCAACAAGCAACAGTTAAAACTCTGTACAGAATAACAGATTGGTTCAGGAATGAGAAAGGAGTACAACAGGTCTGTCTGTTGTCACCCCATTTGTTTAACTTATATGCTGAGCATTTCATGAGAAATGCCAGGCTGCATGAGTTACAAGCTTGAATCAATATGGGTGGGAAAAACATCAACAACCTCAGATATGTGGATGATACCACTCTAATGGCAGAAAGCGCAGAGGAACTAAAGAACCTCTTGATGAGGGTGAAGGAGGAGAGTGGAAAAGCTAACTTAAAACTGAATATTAAGAAAACGAAGATCATGGCATCTGGCCCCTTTTAGTTCCTGGCAAATAGAAGGGAGAAAAGTGGAAACAGTGACAGATTTCCTCTTCTTGGCCTCCAAAATCACTGTGGATGGTGACTGCAGCCATGAAATCAGATGATTGCTTTTTGGCAGGAAAGTTATGAAAAACTTAGACAGTGTGTTAAAAAGCAGAGACATCACTCTACCAACAAAGGTCCATATAGTCAAGACTATGGTCTTCCCAGTGGTCATGTATGGTTGTGAGACCTGGACTGTAAAGAAGGCAGAGCACCAGAGAATTGATGTCTTAGAACTATGGTGCTAGAGAAGACTTCTGGGAGTTCTCTGGACAGCGAGGAGATCAAACCAATCAATCTTAAAGGAAATCAACCATGAATACTCATTAGAAGGACTGATATTGAAGCTGAAGCTCCAGTATTTTGGTCAACTGATGTGAAAGCTGAAGCTCCAGTATTTTGGTCACCTGATGTGAATAGATGACTTATCGGAAAAGTCCCCAATGCTGGGAAAGATTGAAGGCAAAAGGCGAAGAGGGCATCAGAAGATGAGATGGCTGGATGGCATAACCGATGCAATGGACATGAACTTGGGCAAACTCTGGGAGATGGTAGGGGACAGGGAGGCGTAGCATGCTGCAGTCTGTGGGGTTGTAAAGAGTCAGATAAGACTGGGCAACTGAACAACAATGCTTGAGACTCTTCTCATAGTGCATCCCATGTATTGCTGTAAAACTTAGTATATATATACCAAAAATAACTAAAAGATTTTTTTTAAGATTTTTATATTATAACCTTATAGTGAGGGAGACCATCAGAGGTTGAGTTTTTAACAATTTCCTAAACTTAACAATTTCCTAACCTAGTCGGACAATTTCCTAACGTAGTTGGACACGACTGAGCGACTTCCCTTTCACTTTTCACTTTCATTCATTGGAGAAGGAAATGGCAACCCACTCCAGTGTTCTTGCCTGGAGAATCCCAGGGATGGGGGAGCCTGATGGGCTGCCGTCTATGAGGTTGCACAGAGTCAGACACGACTGAAGCGACTTAGTAGCAGCAGCAGCAACCTTATTAACCTAGTTCATCAAAGCCTGAAATTGATGCATCTAGATAACTTCATTTCCCAAATGTTCCCAGCATAAAATACCACCTTACATTAGGACAGTCTAATCATATTCTGATTAACTTATAGCTCCGATTTCTCCTTTTTGTCTCAACTTGGTCTCATTTCCTAGAACGTCCTCATCTTGTTTGGACTGTAGAAAACTATAACCTACATACAATAGAGGCCTCACTCAGCCCAATCTCTCACAACCTCAAATGACAGAAAATTGCAAATGAAAACAATTCCAGTTTTTACCCTTTTCCACCAAGGGGCAATATGGCAGAGGTAAGATCAAAATATACTCAACACACTGCAAAACATGATAAATCCTTCTCTATTTCCACTACTTTCAATATTATCCAATTCTTTCTCTTAATCCCAAGTTTCAACCCAAAACATTTTCTAAATTTAGTCCATAATTCTTCACCTTCCCCCCAATCATCTCTAATTTGAACTTTCCCGCCTTTCCCCTGATAGTGATCCCTAATAGTCCATTCTTTATATTATAAATCTTTTTGTCTCTTTCGCTTATTTGCATTGCCATTGTGTGCTGCGTGCGTATGGAGTGAGATATATAGAAGTTGGATTACTCTTAGCTGAGTCATTTTTGTCCCTGTTCCATAATACTGTGCATCCTTAAAAATGAGTTTTAAGAATTATTTCTTCCATAAAACCCTCTGTGATAGTTTCATCATATACTTTATACACTTACATAATTAAGTTCTGTATCACAAATCTTTTGGCTCTTAAATACACTCAGTGATCAAATTTTAAAGCTGAAAAACTTTTAGGAGATCCTCTAGCTTAATTCCTTCCTTTTTTCAGATGAGAACATGAAAACTGTGTTTCTCAACCATTTTACAGATACATGCCTCACTGCCTCCCACTAGACTCAGTTACTAGAGGGTGCAGGACAGCTGTGCATACTTTCATCTCTTCCTCAGCCCAATGACTGAGGCACAAAATAAGTAAGTACCTATTTAATGTCTAAAGTGAATAAGTAAGAGATACAATGTCAAGAAAATTACAAAAAGGGAGTACTTTGCCCAAATTTAATTTCAAATAAGAAAACTAAAGCCTGGAGCTGGTAAATGCTTTATACACGATCACACATTTAGCTAGAACGCAGTGTAAAGGGGGCTTCCCTGGTGGCTCAGGGGTAAAGAATCTGCCTGCCAGTGCAGGAGACACCGGTTCAGTCCCTGCCTGATCAGGAGGATCCCACATGCCGTAGAGCAATTAAGCTCGTAAACCACAACTATTGCCTGTGCTCTAGAGCCTGGGAACCACAATTCCTGAAGCCCGAGCACTCTAGAGCCTGTGCTCCGCAACAAGAATGTGTGCATAACAAGAGAAGCCACTGCAATGAGAAGCCCACACACCACAACTCGAGAGCAGCCCCTCCTCTCCACAACTGGAGAAAAGCCCATGCAGCAAAGAAGACCCAGCACAGCCACAAATAAATAAAATAATTTTTAAAAAAGAACTCAGTGTAATGAATTTAAATATATGATTTTGAATTTCATATATATTGTCATATATTAAGCCCTGCCATATATTAGTATCATATACTTCAATTCATATATGTGTGTATGTATATATATACACACACAAACTACTATGAAAGAAAGGGAAGAAATCAGTGCCAATTCAAGATAATAGTTCACGGTTTTATCTGAAGGGTAAGGGAAGACGAAAATAA
Source organism: Bos indicus (assembly GCF_029378745.1). Lineage (NCBI taxonomy): Eukaryota > Metazoa > Chordata > Mammalia > Artiodactyla > Bovidae > Bos > Bos indicus. The sequence goes on along the minus strand of NC_091776.1, from coordinate 19,349,310 downwards.
TAGGAGAAATGTGCCAGAGGGGTATCCAAGGGTGTGGTTTTCTAACAGTGAATGGTGGGTCCATGGGAGGGCACCACACTGCTATTCTTTTGCCCTATGAATGTTTTTGTAATGATAGCTTTCTATTAAACTATAACACACCTATGGAGAATCACATAAATATTAAGTGAACATGTCAACGAGTTACAAATAAGTGAACACATCCATGTAACCAGCACACATAGTGGGATACAGAAATTTACAAGAACGTGAAAGCTTCTTTAGGCTCTCTTCCAGTTATCACCCTCCACAGGAAAACACTATCCTGACTATTAACAACATGGATTAGTGTTGTCAGAACAGAGCTGGAACTTCATACAAATGGAATCATGCATTAAGTACTCTTTGGTACCTATTTTCTTTTCCACAATATTTCCGTGGGAGCCAACCATATTGCTACTTATAATTCCTATTTGCCCACTCTTATAGCTGAATCATCTAAGAGTACTCCCAATTATTTATTCTTTCCACTGTTGATGAACATATATATTCCCTCTGTCTCTCATAAACACTGCTGCTATAGATTTTTTTGTCCACACACAAGTATGTATTTCTGTTAGGAATACACTTGAATATGGAACTGCTGGTTCATAGAGTAAATATATGTTCAGCTTTAGTAGATACTAGGAAATTGTTTTCTGAAAAGATTGTATCCATTTATATCCCTACTAATAGTGTGTGAAGTTTAAATTGCTCAGCATCCCCACTAATACTTGCCATTATCAGTCTTTCAGTCACTCCAGTCCTAAATGTATTTTATTAATATTTTGTATTTAATCAAAATTTAATAAAAACAAAATTTTAATGTGGAACATTTTAAAAATAAAGTCTTTATGATTTAAGAATTTGCTTTTAATTGAACTTCTTGTATCCCAAAAATCTGAACATCTGCTACATATTATGTGAAGGATTGGTGGAATGATAGACCAACATTGTTGTAAACACAGGTAATGACAGAGGCAGATCAGCATGATAGTTAAGAGCCAAGCTCTGACCACAAACCACTGGAAATAAATCTCAGATGCCCCACTTATCAGTTGTATGATTTTGGACAAGTTACTTAAATATGTTTGCCTGAGACTGTCCACCTACAAAATACCAACAACAATGGCATATATGTCACATTATAAAATTGTTGGGATTCAATGAGTTAATATATGAAGTACTAAGAATAATAGGACTACAGTAAATAATGAATTAATATTAGTTGTTCTTATGGTTTCTAAACCAAATGGGATTATTCACATATATACAGTTGATTCTTAAATGACAAGGGTTTGAACTGTGTGGTTCACATACAATGTGTTCTTTTTTCAATAGTAAATGCTCAGTGCTATACAACCTTAGGTTGGCTGAACACCAGAATGAGGAACCACATATACAGAGGGCCAACTGTAGAGCTACACACAGATTTGTGACTGCTCAGAAGATCAGTGCCCCTAGCCCCAGTGTGATCAATTATACACATACTTTTGTACATTAGTTATTTATTACCTCAGCTTGTATGAATTAAATGTAAATCACCCTTCTTTTTCCCCATTCCAATTACACATCTAGAAAAAATATCCCGTGGAAGGAAGGGAGAAGGGAAGGGAAGAGAGAGAAAGAAAGGAAAATATAAGCACAATTACTTCAAATTTCTACTTAAATTTACCTAGACTCTTTGGCAAAGCTTAAAGAAAAAATCATGGAATACATTAAAGTAACTTGACCAAAGTACCCAACAACAAATAAAATGAAACCTAGAGATGTGAACTGCTTTGTGCCATGACACATATCAAATTAGTAAAAAAGAAAAAAAAAAAACATACATATATATAAAGCCCAGTAACTCTCAACCCAGTGCTCAGATATTTCTCCAATAAAGTTTCCCTATCTGTAGCAAGATTTAATATGCTAGAATCAAGATTACCAGGAAAAATAACAACAACCTCAGATATGCAGATGATACCACTCTAAAGGAAGAAGAGCAACCAAAGAGCCTCTTAATGAAGGTAAAAGAAGAGAGTGAAAAAGCTAGCTTGAAATTCAACATGCAAAAAACTAAGATCATGGTATCTGGTCCCATCACTTCATGGCAAATACAAGGGGAAACAAGGGAACCGGTGACAGACTTTGCTTTCTTGAGCTCCAAAATCACTGCAGATGGTGACTGCAGCATGAAATTAAAAGACGCATGCTCCTTGGAAGGAAATCTATGACAAACCTAGACAGCATATTAAAAAGCAGAGACATTACTTTGGTCAAAGGTCTGTACAGTCAAAGCTATAGTTTTTCCATCAGTCATGTATGGATATGAGAGTTAAACTATAAAGAAGATTCAGTCAGTTCAGTTCAGTCATTCAGTCATGTCCGACTCTTTGCGACCCCATGGACTGCAGCATGCCAGGCTTCCCTGTCCATCACCAACTCCCGGAGTTTATTCAAACTCATGTCCATTGAGTCGGTGATGCCATCCAACCATCTCATCCTCTGTCGTCCGCTTCTCCTCCTGCCTTCAATCTTTCTGAGCATCAGGGTCTTTTCAAATGAGTCAGCTCTTCACATCAGGTGGCCAAAGTATTGGAGTCAGCTTCAACATCAGTCCTTCCAATGAACATTCAGTACTGATTTCCTTTAGGATGGACTGGCTGGATCTCCTTGAAGAATTCTTTCTGAAGAATTTATGCTTTCAAGTTGTGATGCTAGAGAAGACTCCTGAAAGTCCCTTGGACTACAAAGAGATCAAACCAGTCAATCCTAAAGGGAATCAATCCAGAATATTCATTGGAAGGACTGATGCTGAAGCTCCAATCCTTTGGCCACCTGATGCAAAGAACAGACTCATTAGAAAAGACCCTGATGCAGGGAAAGAGTGAAGGCAAAATTTGAAGGAGGTGTCAGAGGATGAGATGGTTAGATAGCATCATCAACTCAATGGACATGAATTTGAGCAAACTCTGGGAGATAGTGGAGAACAGAGGAGCCTGGTATGCTGCGGTCCATGGGGTCACAGAGTCAGAAACAACTTAGTAACTGAACATGTATCTTTTTGAACTGCTTTTCATAATTATAGATACTACTCTGAGGTCTAACTTGGTTTCCTTTCTTTTATGTTGACAAAATCTTTACTTCTAAAATCTCATCCAATCTCATAGCTAATTCTGGCATCTCCAAATTTGAGTTCTGTGTTCCCAAAAGACTGTTGGATACCACAACCATGTTTGATGTTGAAACTCACCATGTCTTCAAACTCAATGAGTCTAAAATCAAATGCATTTGTTTCATTCCTAATGGAACCACCATCAGTTCAGTTCAGTCGCTCTGTCGTGTCCGACTCTTTGCGACCCCATGAATTGCAGCACGCCAGGCCTCCCTGTCCATCACCAACTCCCGGAGTTCACTCAGACTCACGTCCATCGAGTCAGTGATGCCATCCAGCCATCTCATCCTCTGTCGTCCCTTTCTCCTCCTGCCCCCAATCCCTCCCAGCATCAGAGTCTTTTCCAATGAGTCAACTCTTTGGAGTCAACTCACATGAGGTGGCCAAAGCACTGGAGTTTCAGCTTCAGCATCATTCCTTCCAAAGAAATCCCAGGGCTGATCTTCAGAATGGACTGCTTGGATCTTCTTGCAGTCCAAGGGACTCTCAAGAGTCTTCTCCAACACCACACTTCAAAAGCATCAATTCTTCGGTGCTCAGCCTTCACAGTCCAGCTCTCACATCCATACATGACCACTGGAAAAACCATAGCCTTGACTAGACAGACCTTTGTTGGCAAAGTAATGTCTCTGCTTTTGAATATGCTATCTAGGTTGGTCATAACTTTCCTTCCAAGGAGTAAGCATCTTTTAATTTCATGGCTGCAGTCACCATCTGCAGTGATTTTGGAGCCTCAAAAAATAAAGTCTGACACTGTTTCCACTGTTTCCCCATCTATTTCCCATGAAGTGATGGGACCGGATGCCATGGAACCACCATACATCCAAGCAATTACTAAGCTTCCTTAACCTCTCCTCCCCTTTGCCACCTTCCCCTCCTCTTTAGACATTTGCTTGTCAAATCCAGTGTGAACCCTCTCTATTGTGACATATTTTGTTCTCTTCTTTGCTGCTGCTGCTGCTGCTGCTGCTAAGTCGCGTCAGTCGAGTCCGACTCTGTGCGACCCCATAGACGGCAGCCCACCAGGCTCCTCCGTCCCTGGGATTCTCCAGGCAAGAACACTGGAGTGGGTTGCCAATACCCTAATTCAGGTAAGTAGTGACTTATCTCTGAACTGTAGTTTTGAAATGGCACCCCCAAGTTCCTTGCCCCCAGTCTCTCCCTATATTTAATCCATTTCAGTTTGCCACAGTTAGTCTCCTCAGAACATTGCTAAACTCACTGACTCAGCCCTCAAAAACCTCCTGACTTCCCTTTGCCTGTCAAAGAAATTCAGCTTACTTCATCCAACATTCTGATTCTCCTCCCTCAAGCCCCACCAAACACTTGTAATTTCATTTCCTGTTGGTCTCTTAAACCTGAGTCAAAAAACATAAGAAGTGGGTGCCCATAAATGACCTATCACTTCCTCTCTTTGTAGCTACTAATATTAGCACTTATGCCAGAAATGCATCTCCCCTCAAGTGTAATTTCTATCCTTGAAATATAGAAAAATAGTATAGATGATCTTATCTGCCAAGCAGAAATAGAGACAGAGAACAAACATATAGACATGAAAAGAGGGTGTTAGGATGAATTCAGAGATTGGAATTGACATATTTACACTACTGATACTTTGCATAAAATAGATAAACAATGAGAACCAACTGTATAGCTCTACTCAGCACTCTGTGTTGACCTAAATGAGAAGAAAATCTGAAAAAGAGGGGCTATTTTGTATATGTGGGCTTCCCTAGTGGCTCAGCAATAAAGAATCTACTTGCCAATGCAGGAAACGTGGGTTTGATCCTTGAGTCAGGAAGATCCCCTGGAGAAGGAAATGGCAACCCACTCCAGTCCTCTTGCCTCAGAAATCCCATGAAGAGAGAAGCCTGGTGTGCTACAGTCCATAGGGTCTCAAAGAGTTGGATACAACTTAGCAAGTAAACAACAATATGTATACATAAAGCTGATTCAGTTTGCTATACTACAGAAACTAACACATCATAAAGCAACTATATTCCAGTAAATAAATAAATTCTGTCCTTCATTCAAGACCCAGAGAAACTGTCATAAATCCTTCCATAAACTACTAACTGAAAATCTCATTCTTGTCTTACACAAGTAATACTGTATTTACGGTTACACTATGAGACTTACTCTTTCCTATCTTATGTAATATATTTTTATGCTACTCATTAAATGGTGAGGTTGGCCAGTACGGTGAACCTCCATATGCTCTACATATGGAGCAATTCATAACCCAGTTACTCACTCACTACTCAAGTGACTTTAAGCACAGTAGTTGACCTTATGTATATCATCTCTAAAAACATGGTTAAATTTCACTTCATCTACTATTGTAAAGATTAATTGTGCATGTAAAGTGCTTACTATACAGCTGATACTCAAACAGTAGCTGGATCTTTTCAAGCTTCATATGTGTCAGATTTCACAAATTAATCTCACTTAGTGCACACAACAATGCTATCAAATAGGCTTCATGCCATTTAGCATTTGAAGAATCTGAGGATCAAGTTGCATACACAGGAAATGACAAACTGCCTTGTTTTTATATATTCATAATCCTCACTGGAAATATGCCATGTACATAATAGCTGCCTAGTTAATAATAGCAAAAAAAGTGAGTGCTTCAAAGTGTTCAGATATAAACAAGAAGAATTTATTGAACAAAACCAAATAAGACAGTAGCTATATAATAAGTCAATCATAGTTCATGTTTTATGTTACATTTCTTTATGTTGTGAAAGAAGCTAATTAAGTAACTTATTTAAAAGTCATCCTAAATGTGGAAGTCATCCTGCAAAAGAGGACAGAAGTAGCAAAATACTATCCTGCTTCAGGCAAAGCAAACTTAATTTATCTTCGGTAAGATAATCCAAAACATCTGAAAGGCAGTAATGACAAAAAAGACCCAGAGAGGAGAATGGATAACAGATGACATACGGGCTTGCATTACAGTACAGAGAAAAAAAAAAATGGGAAGGAGAAAAAAAAAGCCTAATGTAATTTTGCCATAAGCTCAGAGGAATTGTGATGCTGTACAGAATTTCACCTAGAAAGCTCTGGTCAATTCTGGATATCACCGTGTGTAATAGTTGTAAAACACTGGAGGCACTTCGGAGGAAAGTAATAAAAGTGAGCCGAAGAATAGCTGGATGCAGGCTGAAATCTACACGAGGCTTCTGAGCACAGGTGGACTGTAAAATTCAGTCCCGACCATTTACTTCCATTAAACAGCAGCAAAGAACAGATCAGCTTGAAGAATCAAAACGATTTTGTGAGCGTCTACATTTGTGCGTGCAAACTTATTACATCTCTAAAAACATCAGTATATCGTCTTTTGGCAGAACTTAAAACCTAGAGACAATGGGCCACTTCCCAGTTTTCTCTAGATATAGGACAAGTAAACTCAGATTTTGTCTCCAGAGAAAGTTTAACCTGCCACAAGGAGTGGGCCAAGTAACATTAACAAGGAGAGAATGAGCATCTTACTAGAGAAAAGGCACAGTACCTCTAAGGTTAAGAGGCTGGGTTCTCTATGTGCCTGGGTTCCAATCCCAGCTCTGCTAAGGATTCAGCTATGTTGACCTTGAGCAAATTACTCAACCTTGCTAAAACTCAGCTTACTGAAAGAGACCTAATAACAGTACTTACCACCAAGGGAGGTAATAAAGATTAAATGAACTAATATATCCAGTGCATGTAGACTAGCATTTATTAAGTGTCAGTTATTACATATTCCAAAGACCAGGCTTGAAATTAAATGACAAAGCAAAACAAAGCTTAGAGGAAATCATCCCAAATTTATAGTTAGAAATTCTGGGTTCAAATTGGAGTCAGAGGACTTTTTTGATGTGTGACCTATGAAATACCCTGGCTCTTTGTGACTCAGTTTTTCCAGATGCAATCATTCTTTTTTTACATCAAATTATTTTTATAATGATAAAGTTTCATAAAAGAAGGAAAAGTGAAACGTGCTAATCACTCAGTCACGTCCAACACTTTACAACACCATGGACTGTAGCCTGCCAAGCTCCTCTGTCCATGGGATTCTCCAGGCAAGAATCCTGGAGTGGGTTGCAATTTCCTTCTCCAGGGAATCTTCCTGACCCAGGGAGTGAACCCAGGTCTCCTGTATTGCAGGCAGATTCTTTACAGTCTGAGTCACCAGGGAAGCCAGGAAGAAGGAAGGCTATTTTTAAAAGGCTCGGTATTACTTGATTATTATTTTTAGCACATGTAAGAGTTCACAGTGCTTAATAGATGTTCAGTAAATGCTCATGTTAGATGTACCTAATGATAAATTGTTATGAGGTAATTACTTGAGAAACTGTTTTGAGGTAATTATTCAGAAAATAGAATAGAAGAGAAGAATTCTCATAGCTGACATAAAGAAATTCACTGAGAAGTGTAAATTATTGATTCAATGTTCCAGATAATTATCTGAAATCCACTGTTGTATTTTATAATCAAAGACTTGTACATAACATATTAAGAATTGAAGATATTTTTCTAAGAAAAATAAACCATATATAATTACTAAATTTAAATTATATCTAGTATGTATCAGGGGGCTTCCCCAGTGGCTCAGTGATAAAGAATCCACCTGCCAGTACAGGAGACACAATTTCGATCTCTGGGTAAGGAAAAACCCCTGGAAGAAAGAAATGACAACGCACTCCAGTATTCTTGCTGGGAAAATCCCATGGACAGAGGAGCTCATGGGCTACAGTCCATGGAGTCTCAAAGAGCCTGACATGACTGAGTGACTGAGTATGTACGCATATGATATATCAAACTATCAGATCAAAATTTCAGCTATTTCAGAAATGAGATCAATGAATAACATCCACAAAGTACATACATCAAGAGATTCAATTAATTCCTCTGGAACTAATTGTAAGAAGCAAAATGGAGTAATTTTCTACATAGCATCTTTACTATGAAACCTTTTCAAAGACATTTTTTGTGGTAAAACAAGGAATTTTTTGACACCTCACATCCTGATTTCTCCAAGAACCAACTGAAAATGTGAAAAGATGAAAAAACTCACATAAATTCACAGTGGACATATTCTTAAGGCAGTTGTGGGAGGAAGAAATGTAGGAAATGTGAGATAATGACCTTCTTGATGACTAAATTACATGTGGTGGTGGTGGTTTAGTCACTAAGTCATGTTCGACTCTTGCAACCCTGTGGATAGTAGCCTGCCAGGCTCCTCTGTCCATGGGATTCTCCAGCAAGAATACTGGAGTGGGTTGCCATTTCCTTCTCCCCAACCCAGGAATTAAATCCGGGTCTCCTGCACTGCAGGCAGACTCTTTACCAACTGAGCTACAGGGGAAGCCATATGATGATCTAATACTTTGATTGTCAACTGAAGTGAGTTGACCATCCATCAGTTAACTTCTTAAAACAAGCTGAAGTATTATTTTCCAAACATGAGTTCCTAAGCATCTCATTTCACGGAAACTACTCCTTGAAATTATTTCTTTTTCAAATTTTCCATCTCTATCACTTCTCTTTGTAATAGAGAACCTATATGTATTTTCTAACCTTTAGCCCTAATATTAAGACACTGAAGTTATAGATTAAATATAGTAAGAATAACACTAAAAACATTTCCTGAGTGTAAACTATATGCCAGGTAACTGTGGCATAGCTTTTAACATTTACATAACATTTTAATCTATTAGAGCATTTGACCCTTGTAACAATTATACAAAATAAAAAGATATTATCCCTATTGTAAATTTTAAGAATCTACACAAACACCACCACACTTACTAGAAAAATTGTAACAGCATTTCCATTAAAGTCAAGAATAAGAGAAGAATGACTCTTTTGTCATTTTTCTTGTACGTAATACTGTTCTGAAATTTCTAGCTAATGAAGTATTAATGTTGCAATGGAAAAGAAAAAAGTTATTTTATCAACATCTGGCTTTATTACTCAACATACAAAATTCAATAGAATTAACTTTAAAAACCTGAACAACGACAACAAAAAAACATTGCAGCATTTAGGTTTGTGTTTTGGTTACTGATAAAACAACTGTAATAAACATTGGCTTGAATACGCAAAACTTATTCCCGCATGTAATGAGTATGGAGGTAGATGACATTCTACAAAATCATGAGGGAGCCAACCTCTTCCAGCTTTCTATGCTGAAATCCCTAAGGAATATCCTCATGGGTCCTGACTCGAGCAATACTGCATTCCAGCCAGAAAGGAGAAGGAAAAAATACAGGACACACACCCTCCCTTAAAGAACTACCATCCAGAACTTAGAAGTTGGGCTTGACATATATGGTCTATGTTATGTTGTGGTATGTTCCCTCTACAAACCCTCACTTGGTTGAGTTTTAATCACAAATGGATGTTGAATTGTTTCAAATGCTTTGTCTGTACCTATTGAGATGATCATATCATTTTTATCCTTCGTTTTGTTAATGTGGTATATCATACTGAATGATCTGCAGATGTTGAACTATCCCTGATTCCTAGAATAAATCCCACTTGATTATGGTATATGATCCAGTTCATGTATTGTTGAATTCTGTTTGCTAATATTTTGTTGAGGATTTCTGCATCTATGTTCATCAGGGTTGTTGGCTAGCAATTTTCTTGGGGAATTCTTGCCCAGTTTTGGTATCAGGGTAATGCTGGCCTTGCAATATGAGTTTGGAAGAGTTCCTTCCTCTTCTGTTTTTGGAAAATTTGAGACGGGTTGGTATTAATTCGTCTTTAAAGGTTTAGTAGAATTCATCAGTGAAGTCATCTGGTCCTAATGTTGTAATGTTGTTGGCAGGTTTTGGGTTACTGATTCAATCTCTTTTTAGTAATTGGCTTGTTCAGATTTTCTATTTCATCAAAATGCAGTCTTGGTAGATACTCTTGTATGTTCTTTTCTTCTAGGAATTTCTTTTCTTCTACATTGTAAAATGTGTTGATGTATAGTTGTTCATAGTGCTCTTATGATCCTTTGTGGTGATATCTGCAATCTCTGCTCTTTCATTTATGATTTTAGTTTCCTCTCCCTTTTTCTCGGTGGGTCTAGCTAAAAGCTTATCAGTTTGGTTTATCTTTTCAAAGAACCAACTCTTAGTTTCATTGACCTTCCATAATATCCTTTTATCTCTGCTCTAATCTTTGTTATTTCCTCCCTTCTACTAAATTTGAGCTTTATTTGTTCTTCTTTCTCTAGTTCTTTGAGGTGTAAAGTTAAGTTACTTACTTGAAACTTTGTTTATTAAAGAAGGCATTTATCACTATGAACTTACCTCTTAGAACTGCTTTTGCTGCATCACAAATTTCAGTATGTTTATTTTTAATTTTTTGTCTCAAGTTATTCTTTATTTCTTTTTTGATTTTTTTCTTTGACCTGTTGGTTTTTCAATAGCATGTTATTTAATTTCCACATATTTGTGATTTTTCTAGTTTTATTCATGTAATGAATTTCTACTTTTATACCACTGTAGTTAAAAAAATATACTTGTTGTAATTTTAATCCTCTTAAATTTATTAAGACTTTTTTGTGGCCTAATATATGATCTATCTTGGAAAACATTCCATGTGCACGTGAGAAAAATGTACATGCTATTGCTTTTCAGATGAAATGTTCCAATCCATGAAATCTAGAGAAAGATTAACAAGACTAGAGGCATCACACTCTTTGATTTCAAACTATATTACAAAGCTAAAATAATTAAAAGAGAATGCCATTACTAAGAAGACAAACTGGTAGATCAATAAAACAGAGAGCCCAGAAATAAAGCCACACATACATAGTCAATTAATTTATAAAAGATGAACCAAAAATAGACAATGAGGAAAAGTATTAGAAAAACTGGACCTTAACAGGCAAAAGAATAGAACTGAACAGCAACACATTAAAGAATAAAACTCAACCACCATCTTACACTATAAATAAAATATAAATCAAAACCACAATGAGGTATCATCTCATACTTGTTAGAATGACTATTATCTAAGTGACAACAAATAACAAATGCTGGCAAGGATGTGGAAAAAAGAAACCCTTGTGCACTGTTGGTGGGAATGTCAATTGCTGCAGCCACTATGGAAAACATTATGAAAGTTCCTAAAAAAAAAAAATAGAACAAGCATATGATCCAGTAATTAGACTTCTAGCTATTTATCCAAAGGAAAAAACACTAATTTGAAGAGACATATGCACCCATTGTTCACTGCAGCATTATTTACAATAGCCAAGACATAAAAGCAACCTAAGTTGTACACTGATAGATGAATGAATACAGAGGATGTGAGATATATATATATATATTCATCCATAGAATAAATAATCTTGTCATTTGCAACAACATGGCTGGATCTCCATGGCATCGTGCTAAGTCAGTTAAGTCAGACAGAAGAAAACAAATAATGTATAATCACTCATATGTGGAATCTACAGAAAAAGCAAACAAACAAAAAGCAAGCTTATAGATAGACCAGATTGGTGGTGTCAGATGTGGTGGGGATAGGAAAGGATAAATATGCGAAGGGAGTCAATAGGTAAAAAGGATAAAAATATTTCCCTAAAATGCAAAACTGTAGGAATTTAATTGTACATTTTTGGACTGCTCAGCTGCACAAAGATTAAATTTTGTTATATTTAAAATGCAAGTCCTAGCAATATCTGCTTCAGAGTCTGTCAAGAGCATCAAATGAGACTCTGTATGTGGAAGTCCTGTGTGAACTTTAAAAAATACATCAGGATTAGATGGATATTTATTTACAAATACTTTTGTATATATAAACCTTGTGAGAATCAGATGATCTTTATGGACTAGGCAAGAGTTAAATTGGCAGAGACAAGAAGTGATGAGTCAGTGTGTGGGGAAAACGATACGATGTTTTTAAAAGAAGAAGAAAGGGACAGACCCTTCTTGGAACATAAATCAGAACACACAGGGTTACTAAATCTCAACATTCTACGTATCAAATTTCCATTTAAAATAAATATTATTGGTGTTTAACATTTTCCTTCTTGGAGTATCAAATATCCCAACTGCCTAAAATTCATTTTAAGCGAGATATAATTTTCAATGAAATTAATGTGACTTCTGATACCTTCATCTTGGTTTTTTGTAAGTGTCCCAGTCCAACAATCACATGATAAAGAGTAAATCAACTTTAAAATAAAAATAAAAAAGATTCTCCGCATCATTTGTCATCAGGGAAATACAAATTAAACAAGGTATCATTACACATCTATTTATGAGAATGGTTAAGATCCGAAACACTGAGGACAGCAAATGCGGCCAAGTGTGTGAAACAACATGCCCTCTCATAGATTACTAAGTGAAGTCGCTCAGTCATGTCCGACTCTTTGCGACCCCATGAACTGTAGCCTACCAGGCTCTGAGGAGCCTCTCGGTCCATGGAATTTTCCAGGCAAGAGTACTGGAGTGGGTTGCCATTTTCTTCTCCAGGGAATTTCCCTACCCAGGGATCAAACCTGGGTCTCCTGCACTGCAGGCAGACACTTTACCATCTGAGCCACCAGTAAGCCATAGATTACTAAAAGAAATGCCAAATGGCATGGTCACTTGGAAAGATGGTTTGACAGTTGCTTACAAAACTAAACTTACTCTGACCATACACTTCAGCCATTGCACTCCTGGCATTCACCCAGAGGAGCTGGGAACACACCCACAAAGGAACCTGCATGTGCATGTAGTAGCTTTATCCTTAATTGCCAAAGCCTGGAAGCAACCAAGACCTCCTTCAATAGGTGAGTGGATAAACTGTCATACATTATACAATGAAATATTATTCAGCACTAAAAACAAACTATCAAGACATGTAAAGACAAGGAGAAATCTTAAATGCCTATTGCTATGTGAAAGAAGTCATACTGAAAAGACTACAGACTTTATAATTCCAAATACATGATAATGGAAAAGGCAAAACTATAGAGACAACAAAAAGATAAATGGTTTCCAGGGCTGAGGGCTGGGGGGATAAATAGGTGAAGCAAAAAGGATTTTTCTGGCTGAACACTAGCTGTTCTCATAAGTGAAAATTATATGATTTCATTTTACGCCACTGAGATTTTTATGGTTTTTTTTAATGCAACATTATTATGACAACATTTGACTAATACACCTACCTATCAAATACACACATTAAGACAACTATAATTACAAAGCACTGTGCCAAAAGGAATATGTTATAATTTCAGAGAACTAACAATATAACAACTAACAAAGCAATATCTGCTTCAGAATCTGTCAAGAGCATCCCGTGAAAATCTGCATGTGAAAGTCTTTGTGAACTTTAAAAAATACATTAGGATTAGTTGAATGTTTTTCAAAAGTACATACTAGGAGAAGGGAATGAGACTGTGATAGTGTATTAGTTACAAAGCCCTGTTCCTTTAGTGTTATTATGCTATCTAGTTTGGAGATGATAAAACAGAGGTTCAATAATTTCTCAGAAAATGGTAAAAATAGGATTTCTGCTTAGGATTTCTGGTTCTGAATCCTATGCACCTCAAGTAAGTTTCTTCCCAAACCTTCTAGTGAAAAGAACGTAGTCTCTATAGTTTTGAAAATTTTACTCATCACTCAGAAATCAAACAAAGTTATATTCTAAAGCAGGAACTTCCAGGTTCATTTCAAGTCCCTAAGCCCTTGATGAGCTGCTTTCCTCAACAAAAACGTCTCAAAGTGGATGCAAGATATTTATACAGTGTTTCCTAAGAAAAACACTAGAAACTAGATGAAACAGAAATCCATTGTAGAGAGAGAGGTGAAATCTCAATGTCAAAACATCCACCTTTAAGACATGAACATATTGTCTTTCCAAAACAGAATTTGGAGTTTTCTCATCGATACTTATTTATGAAAACTATCTTTTATCTAAAACATATACTCTGCAGCTGGTTCAGGAATGGATATCTAGCCTGTCATAGGATGTATATCATTATGTAAAACTGATGATCTCCCCGTCCCTAGGGCCATATAGCATTTTCTCTTTTATTCTTATATCTCAGGAGGAGAATACAGAGACATGACAGGAGTTACTTTTTCTCTAGTGTGAACATTTGGCAGGGATGATATCGTTTCCAGATGCTTTCTTATTTTTCATCTGTTTGATGATCTTACTCAGAGAACTGGAAGGTTTCTAAGTTTGGCTCCATCTGGGTATGATGGAGAAGAATGTTGAAAGCATTCTCACCAGCAGAGTCTCCTTGATCACTGCTCAATGTAGCTTCCAATAGGTAAAATGACTCCTCTCTTTTCATCCTGTCCAGGTGTAGAATAATCTATAATTAATCAAATTATTAACACCTATCAAGGCCAATAAGAGAGAGTGTAATCTGAGTACCCTTCATGATTCTGTTGTCCAGGCTGTAGTTGACTGATTTGTGGAATCAGCGGCTGCTCTACAGGCAGGATGCCTACAAACTTCAGATTTATAAGTTATTAAAAGTACTTTAGATGAGTTCACAGTGATAAAAACGTTGGGCACAGTCAGATGACTCCAGAAAAACATGTACTTGGCCTAAGTTTAACATGACTGATTTACTCTCTAAGTGCTTTGATCTAATTATGTTGGGAATTTTACAAATACCATTTAGGTATCTTATGGTTACCTGTCCCTGATGGCTCGGTGGTAAAGAACCCGCCAATAATGCAGGAGACATGGGTCCAATCCCTGAGTTTTGAAGATCCCCTGAAAAAGGAAATGGTAACCCACTCCAGTATTCTTGCCTGGAGAATTCCATGAACAGAGGAGTCTGGTGGACTCCAGTCCATGGGGTTGTAAGAGTCTGACACAACTTAGCGACTAAACCACTACCACCACCATAGTTACCTGTCAGGTTAAATGTATTTCCAATAAAGTAATAGAAAAATGTGTAAACTAATCTAATTACCAAGAAGTAGTATACACAACTTACCTATACAGAATTCAACTATGCCATGGTTCTTTAAACCAGAATATCTAACAAAACTGGAAATGAGCAGAAAAAACTTAATTTAAGGAAAATGGAAATACGTGTGACAAAATCAATCCCCTTCTCAAAACCCATTTATTTGTGTTTTCAAACATTTGCAATAAACCTGTTTTCCATTCCCTATAGCCAGAATTGATCATTTTAAATGACTTAGGACCAAATTTGGAATGTCTAATCTCTTTAAAAATACAACTTTTTAAAATTTGGTGTTCTGTTTTCTCTGAACTTGTAAGATTACATAATGAGAGATTATGTTCTCTTCTTCAGAAGAGTTTGGAGACTTTCATTCCAAAAGCAACATACCCACAGACTGACTAATTTGAGAGGACTAAAATACAACATTATACTTTCCTTCATCTAGAACAGCGGTGCCTTGAAGGTCCCACACCTGTACAGCACCAGGAAAGCAAAAGCTTCACACTCCATTCTGTGCACACCTAATAGCACTGAGCTCGTCTAAGTACTTACATTTTTAGTGCTAGCACTAAGGATAACGAAATCTGTGGTGAACATTTTTGTTGTTGTTTAGTCGCTAAGTTACGTCTGACTTCTTGCAACAAAATGGACTGTAGCCCACCAGGATCCTCTGTCCATGGGATTTCCCAGGCAAGAATACTTGAATGGGTTGCCATTTCCTTCTCCAGGGGATCTTCCCGACCCAGGGATCAAACCCATGTCTTTTGCTTAGCAGGCAGATTCTTTACCACTGAGCCACAAGAGAAGTCCTGGCGAATATTTAATCCCATCTATAAAACTTTATAATTTTCCTTTTACTTTCCATGAAATTACTGTGATTTGGGGGAAATCATACCAAATGATCATTTCTTCATGCCTTCATTTCAAATTTACTATTATTCTGTTTACACCAAAGCATTTCTCTTTCATATTTTTTAGAAACACACATAACCTTCATATCACGTGATAACCATGTCTTTACTGGGAGCCCAGGGACAGCTGTAACAGAAGTAATGTCTTTGACACAGGAGTTTGCACATGTGGCTCAGGACATCCGCAAGGCTCAGCTGGAAGTCCCTTTCCCTTGGTTTCCACTCTCCTGCTCCCTTTCCCTCCTCCAGGGTCCTGGCTTATCCTGCAGCTCGCCCTTTGATCTGTTCCCATTTCCAGTCGGAGAGGAGCACAGTGACGCTTTCTTCTTCAAGGACTAACATTTATAAAAAAAAATTAAAACAAGGTTATTTCCTGCTAATGCTGATGGCATTTATACACTAAAATATCTCTCCTCACTGAGAGTAAAGTTGAAAGGATTAAAGAAATGAAAGACCATGTTCTGTCCACAAGCATTTTCCCCCTAAATCACAATGAGGTATGAAAAGGACAAGGGTCTTACTGAAGCCAAGCCTTTCTCCATTCTATCAGTACAGCAGGAATCTGGCAGAACTTCTTCCAACAGAATCCTTTGTTCTGTCTCATTAAAGAGCACAGAACCATAACCTCAAACCTATATGATCGAACAGCAATGGAGGCGATAAGCCTTTCCCTTGTGAAGCGATAGATTTCCAAATGTAGAGATTTCCTCTCTATTTGCAAAATAGCATATATAATTTTCTCCTAAGATAGCACATCAGCCTGTGTCTAAAATTTTGTTGTTGTTGTTGTTTAGGAAATTTAAGTGTTTTTAAAAAAAAAAAAGTTTTTGAAGAATTTTCTCTGTGAAAATCCCAAACCTAACAAAACCAGAGTTAACAGTGAAAAATGTTAACTATTAATTAAATATATCCTTAAGTATCCATTTTGATCAAAAATTTATAATTACTATATTCAGTTGAACTAATACAATTATGTAAAGTTTAAAAATAAAATAAAATTAAAAAAAAATTTTTCCAATCAAAAAAAAAAAAAGAAATTTAATGGGCAATCTAACCTCTTCAAAAAGAAATCATAGTATGAACCATAAGATAAGGGATCCGCTTAGATTTTATTTTCATATTGTCCTCTGCATATCATAAGCTAAAGGGTTTTTTCTTTATTTAGAACAAGTGAGATGAAATAGTTGTTATTCTTATTTTGATGTTCTTGAAGGGCAGATCAAATGAAGCTTATCCACAATAATAATGATTGATGAGCTTCGTCTAATGATAATCCTTAATACCTTAGAGAACTCTCCCAATAGATGCAAACAGCAACAAAATTCCTGCTCAGTGAAGGGCACTGTGAGTACACACAAACATGTGCAATTATTAATTTTAAAAAATCACATATGTTAATCCCAAATGCCATAAAGGAAGGAGAGCTGACAAGGTAATTCCAAATTCCTGGCTGTTCATCCCAGTTGTGCCACTGAAGAACAGTGGACACTGGGGAATTTCACAAATTTCAGTGAAATTTAGAGTCCACAAGTATAAAACAGACACTCGTTAAATTGTTTCTTTCCCCTCTTTGATTTTAAACTCTATGAAGTTAGAAATATTTTCTCTCTGGTTTAGTTCCATTTTACAAGAGTCCAGCTAATGGCTGGCTCTTAGTGTAAATGCACCATAAATATTTGATGGCTGAAAGAATGAAATCTATCAGCATTCAATAAATATTTAGTATATAGCTCTGTGCTTCCCTGGTGGCTCAAATGATAAAGAATCTGCCTGCAATGCAGGAGACTCGGGTTCAATCCCTGGGTCACGAAGATCCCCTAGAGAAGGGCATGGCCACCCACTGCAGTATTCTTGCCTGGAGAATTCCATGGACAGAGGAGCCTGGTGGGCTACAATCCATGGGGTCACAGAAAGTTGGACAGGACTTCGCAACTAACACTTTCACTTTTCCTGTGGTCCACGCACTGTTCTAGTTACTCAGCAGAAGGTTGTAGAGAGTAGGGGTAGGGAGGAGAAAATAGAAAAATCCCTGTGTTTGTTGAGCTTACATTGCAATAGGGTAGGCAATTAACAAAGCAAGGCGGTAAAATTGATATCAAAAGAAAATACTTACAGCTGGAAAGGAAAATATGAAAAACTGGGGGCTGTGAAATTTTAGCTAGGATCGCCACAGAAGTCCTTGGTAAGGTGACCTGGAGGAACTGTTATCCACGTGCCTATCTTAGAAACAACCATCCCAAATACAAGGAACAGAAAGTATGAAGACCCTGAGGTAAGGACTTCCCCAAAACAGCACAAGGCCACCATGTCCTATAGGAGTAACAGGAATGGAGGAGGGGAAGGAGTCAGAGAGGTGAAGGGGAAGATCAAACCCAAGGATTTGTGGGTCACAGCAAGGACTTTGGCTTTTATTCTGCGATGAGACAGGAAGCTGCTGGAAGGTTCTAAGCAGAGAAATGATAGGATCTGACTTGAATGGGATCACTGACTGCTGTGTTAATAACGGACCACAGGAGGGCAAGGTAGAAGTGAAATAAACACCTGCCTGGTAGCATTAAAGATGACTCAAAAAGACATGTGCAGAGCCTAGCACAGGCCTGGCACTCATCACCCTTCCTCACTAAAGGAGAGATATTATCCTTTTTGAAGATAATAGTTTGAACATTCTTGCAGACACACACACACACACAGAGCCACCAAGAGGTCACCGCTAACAATCCCAAGAGACCCAGTCTCCTCTCTGGCAGCCTAGGTTGTGATATTGAATTAGTATGAGCAAAAATTATAATGGGCTCTGAAAAGAAAAGAAAGGACCTGAGCATCTAATTTATAGACAAAGATTTTAGGCAAAGGGCAGCAGTCACCTTATTTATCATCCTGCCCCTGAACAAGGGCACTCGTTCCCTTAATGGTGAGGCATCAAAGGGTTGTGAGTATGCTGGGAATTTAGCTTTTATCAAAATGTTTATATTTAAATTCCACAGCACTAGCATCAAAGGACAGCCATTCACATCAACATCTTCAAACAAAACACATGGAGTGCTTTATACTCACTCCGTGTCTGGTATGTTTTCCCGAGGAAAAGCTAAAAGCTACATGAAATGTAACAAAATCCATGAACGCTAATTAAATTCCTTCTTAAAAGCCCATCATTAGACATTAACTCAGGATATCTTAGTCTCTGAAGGAGTAGCTGGTTAGTTTCATTTCTGCTTAATAAAAAAAGAACCCAGTGATTTGAGGGGAGGCTGTCCAAGCTTTCCTGACCTTGTTGATAGCCAGCTGAGGCGGCACTTCCCTTCTTACCCTCTATTCTTCTTGCTCACAGATGTTGAAAGACTCCTTGTCTCAAGGCTACCCTCAGTTCAGTTCAGTCGCTCAGTCGTGTCCGACTCTTTGCGACCCCATGAATCGCAGCACGCCAGGCCCCCCTGTCCATCACCAACTCCCAGAGTTCACTCAGACTCACGTCCATCGAGTCAGTGATGCCATCCAGCCATCTCATCCTCTGTCGTCCCCTTCTCCTCCTGCCCCCAATCCCTCCCAGCATCAAGAGTCTTTTCCAATGAGTCAACTCTTCGCATGAGGTGGCCAAAGTACTGGAGTTTCAGCTTTAGCATCAGTCCTTCCAATGAATGTCCAGGACTAATATCCTTTAGAATGACTGGTTGGATCTCCTTGCAGGCCAAGGGACTCTCAGGAGTCTTCTCCAACACCACACTTCAAAAGCATCAATTCTTTGGCGCTCAGCTTTCTTCACAGTCCAACTCTCACATCCATACATGACTACTGGAAAAACCATAGCCTTGACCAGATGGACCTTTGTTGGCAAAGTAATGTCTCTGCTTTTGAATATGCTATCTAGGTTGGTCATAACTTTCCTTCCAAGGAGTAAGCGTCTTTTAATTTCATGGTTGCAGTCACAGTCTGCAGTGATTTTGGAGCCCCAAAAAATAAAGTCTGACACTGTTTCCATTGCTTCCCCATCTATTTCCCATGAAGTGATGGGACCGTATGCCATGATCTTAGTTTCCTGAATGTTGAGTTTTAAGCCAAATTTTTCACTCTCCACTTTCACTTTCATCAAGAAGCTCTTTAGTTCTTCTTCCCTTTCTGCCATAAGGGTGGTGTCATCTGCATATCTGAGGTTATGGATATTTCTCCCGGCAATCTTGATTCCAGCTTGTGCTTCTTCCAGCCCAGTGTTTCTCATGATGTACTCTGCATAGAAGTCAAATAAGCAGGGTGACAATATACAGCCTTGATGTACTCCTTGTCCTATTTGGAACCAGTCTGTTGTTCCATGTCCAGTTCTAACTGTTGCTTCCTGACCTGCATATAGGTTTCTCAAGAGGCGGATCAGATGGTCTGGTATTCCCATCTCTTTCAGAATTTTCCACAGTTTATTGTGATCCACCTCAGTGCTATTCCTGAGAGGGTTTTCAGCAATTGATTCAACAGTTGACTGAATGTCTATTTTGTGCCAGGTGCTATTCCAGGTGCTAATGATACAGCTGGGAACCAATCGAGACACTGCTGTCTGGAAGCCTACCTTTCACAATCTGCACAGATTAAAGCAGAAAAGGAGAGAATAAGAAAGAATAAACAGATCTAACCCTCCAGATCCTCCCTTCACTGCACCTCCACCATGAACCATTCCCACCAGGTGACCTCTGGGAAGGAAAACACTTGAGAACAGATCAGGGATTTCCTGGGAAATGTTGATGGAACACATTTTACTTTTAGGGACCCAAGTACATACCATACCACCTGTGTGTTTTCTGTGTCTTTACTTGCAGTATTGAGCCTAAAGAAGGACGGGGGAAATGTGCTGGAACTTTGTTCATAGCACATAAAGCACAATTCAGAAATATAAGGTTTATTGTTTTTTAAAGTATCTTTTGAAACTTTGGCATTTTCCCTTTAATTATTATTTTTATCCATTTTAATTTTAGTTTCATCAGTTTCTGCATTATCCAGACCTACTGCTTTGTAGGTGGGCTTCCCTGGTGGCTCAGCAGTAAAGAATCCACCTGCCAATGCAGGAGATGCAGGTTTGATCCCTGTGTCAAGAAGAACCCCTGGAGAAGGAAATGGCGACCCATTCCAGTGTTTTTGCCTGGGAAATCCCATGGACAGAGGAGCCTGACAGGCTATAGTCCCTGGGGTGGCAAAAGAGTTGAATGTAGCAACTAAACAACAACTGCTTTGCAGAGGATGTTTATGACAATTATTCATTATGTAAGACACTTTTTGACATCCCTGGCTCCAGAGGCAATTCAAGATCAATCACAGCCAATGAGTGGGTTTAGAGAATTATAGAGAGTTATTAATGCTTGACCTTAATTTAAGGTATTAGTGACCTTAAATGGCTTAGATGGAATGGAAGATGTCCACAGTTGGGGAGAAGTTTTTCTCTCTCTACCACTAGGTAAAAACAAGAGATTCAAGTTAACACTGTGAGAGACAGAATCTGAGCCCACCACCGAGCTCTTAAGTGAATCAAACTTGAGGCTACAGCAGATGATAAATTTCTTTATCATCTAAGCCAATCTGGTTCAGGTACTCTGTTACTTGCAGCCCAAAGCATTCTATCAACTACACACTGGAATTGTCACAGCTCTGGGCAAATGCAGGATTTATTTGCAGTTCAGATTCTGAGAAGAAGAAGATTCTTCACATCACAGAATCTTTTTAAACTTTCCCTGTTTTATGACATGAAGAAACCTGTGCCAGAGCACAAAACTCTGACCCTGGCAGAGAATACAAACAGAGCTCTCAGGTTAGACTTTAACACTACAGACCCACTGCATTTTGAGCTTACTTTAAGTACTCAAAGATGGCAGTTTAAACAAGTATATTAGTTCAGTTCAGTCACTCAGTCACGTCTGACCCTTTGCGACCCAATGGACTGTAGCACACCAGGCCTCCCTGTCCATCACCAAGTCCCAGAGTTTACTCAAACTCATGTCCATTGAGTTGGTAATACCATCCAACCATCTCATCCTCTGTATATTAGTTCAGATCATATTAAATAATAGGGTCTTATAACAGAAGTCCTACAGACAGCTTAACTCTGTAGGACAGGTACAACTTAGGACACAGGGAAGAGACTCCAGATGCTACTACACTGGTTCCATCCCTAAGTGAAGAGGAATGTGAGACTGAAAACAGAAGCTGCTACGAATATCGTATATAGTCTATCATACCAGAAGATACATCCGGCATATTTGTGTAGTACTAGGAGCAGCATACATGTGTAGTATTTTTACAGTAGTACTAGTATTGTTTTCCTTATAGACCATTCATCAGCAGATCCTGCTCTTAAACCCACACTTGAAGTGTTTTT
Source organism: Bos indicus (assembly GCF_029378745.1). Classification (NCBI taxonomy): domain Eukaryota; kingdom Metazoa; phylum Chordata; class Mammalia; order Artiodactyla; family Bovidae; genus Bos; species Bos indicus. The sequence goes on along the minus strand of NC_091776.1, from coordinate 19,326,961 downwards.
CATCTGTGGATACATTGATAGATTAGGGTAAATCCTCTGGTAGACTGTGCAACAATGTTTCCATCAATTCCTCCCATTCCTGGAAGCACATGCCTTTATAAACTGCCTGTGTTACTCTTCTTCTCAAGGTGGAACTTGTTTCCCTCCCCATTGATGTGGGCTGACACTCCAGAAGGGACACTGTGTGATTTTATACTCGACTTCCAAAGGTCTCACAGTTTCTTCTCTTGCCCTTTTGCTGCCATGGAAGGAAGCTCGGCCTCACCTTCCTGGGGATGGGCTGTGAAGGTGCAGACCCAGCCATCACTACGAGGGCCCACACATGTTCTTGAGATCATGTGGGGCCAGCCAGCCCCCATTCGAAATACCAACTGACAATGGCCACATCAGGGACATCTATTAAGATCTGCAAAAGTCACTGCTCTGAGCCTAGCCCTTGTTGCAGAATTATGAGAATAAATTGATATTTCAAGTCACTACATTTGGGGATAGAAAACTAATTCATCCTCCATGACTATGGAAGTCAGGATTCTGGTGCAAATTAAAATGTATTCCTACTTTAGAAGCTTTCTTTTTTTTCCCTGGATGTGTTACATATTATGTTACAAATAAATGTCTTAGAAAGGCCAGTGAGAGTTCTGAAGGAGGGAGTTGTCTTGGAAGCAAAACAACCTCTCCTCCGCAGAAGGTCTAGTTCCTTCCATCCTATCCCTATGACACTCGTCCTTGCCCACACAACTACTGTCCCATCTACCTGCCGTCAGTCCCAGGAGACACTGTCCACAAATAGAACTGGAATGGTAGAAAACCATGTTCCCATTCTGCCAGACACAGCCACCAACAGTGGCCACATGCCACAGTCCATCAGTAAAATCGTCTACATGCATTGTAGGGTGAGCTCGGTGAGCTGGTCTGAGGACCTAATACCCAAATGCTGCATTAGTTAGGAGTTCCAAACCACTAACTTACAAACCCATTTTGTTACAGCTTTAACCAACTGATTCAAAAGTAAGCTCAGGAGGGTGCAATCAGGAGACAGTTTTATTCTCCCACTTTGCCTTCTGGCTCATTCCATCCAATAATCTGCCTCGTGATAGCACTGGGTTCACACCCCATACCTTTTCAATCACTCAGGCTTTTTAAAATTCTAGTCAATTCCAATAGATTTATCTCTGAGCTAATTCAAAGTTTCTCCCCTCCTTTCAGCATAAGTCTTTCCCTGGATGTTAAGCCTAGAAATTCTAGACTCTAACCGGGGATTTCTCAACCTCGGCACTTCTGGTAATTTGAATCAGATAATTCTTTGCTGTGGGGGCTGATCTGTGCACTGTAGGATGTTTTGCAGCATCTCTGGCCTCTACCCAATTCATGCCAGTAACACTTCCTCCTGTTGTGATAACCAAAAACTCAGATATTGCCAAATGTCAGTGAGATTTCCCCCTGGGAGGAAAACCCCTCTTGGTTAAGAACCACCACTCTAGACCATGCACTCTTAACAGGCATGATTTCATCCCCAAGGGGATGAAAATTGCTTCTCAAGGGATGAAAACAAGTGTTAGATGACCCAATAGTTTGTGGCTCCTCCAAAGGGCCACAGTATATAACCTTATAGTGTACCTGTCGCATCAACAACTCACAATTGCATGCAAAAAGTTAGAAATGGCTCGTGAGGGAGCAGCAATGAGTACAGTTGAGAAGTGCTGCCCTAGACTAAGAGTGAGATATGAGATCTGCTCTTTCCCTCTCTTCTTCATTTACTCTGCCAGGGTGGGTAAGACCAGAAGCTGCAGGGCTTTCTTAGCTGGTGCCATGTCATTGTTCCTTGACTATTGAGTCCCCTCTGTTGTGGCAAGCATCCATATGTGTCTCCTTAAAGTGGGGACCTCAGCGGTTTTTAACAGCTTCCACTCCCCACTCTGTATCATTTCTGATGTGGGTAGTACACCCTCTAACTGCCCTCTAGCAGTTAACCCTCCACTGCATCTTTCTACTGGGAGTCCCAGGTCTCTAGGCAATTCTCTTGGATGAGACTTTTTTAAAGATGGTGTTGGTTTGGCTCCCTATCTTGGTTCCACTGGCCCAGAGAAAGTCACTAAGGGTCACCCTTCTCAGAAGTTAAAGCAACCCTAGCCAACACCAGCATTCATACTTCTCCCTGACAGAGTCACCAGTTTCTGGGCCTTCAGACTCCAGCAATCTCCTCTCAGGATCTCAAGAGTTCCCCAGCTCTCTGCTTTAGTATCAATACATACACCAGCCTCAGAAAATACAACTTGTGGCTGAGCAAGCCTCCAGGCTGGAAGCCAGATGCAGGAGTCCCCTGCTAGGGGGCTATGTGTGTTAGCCACTAAGTCATGTAGGACTCTTTGCAACCCCATGGACTGTAGCCCGCCAGGCTCCTCTGTCCATGGGATTCTCCAAGCAAGAATACTGGCGTGGGTTGCCATTCCCTTCTCCAGGGGAATCTGCCCAACTCAAGGATTGAACCAGGTCTCCTGCACTGCAGGCAGATTCTTTACCATCTGAACCACCAGAGAAGCTCTAAGAACACTTCCCTGGTGGTTCAGATGGTAAAGAAGAACACCCCTTCAATTGCCTTGGAGGAGAAGCCTCTCTCCCCTCTCCCCATCCACTGTTCTCTCAACACAGGTGGTTCCTTTTACTTACATGGGCTGGAGACAGTTAAGCAGGATTGATCATTTTCTAGGGATCTATATAAAATCTCTGCAAAATATTTTGTCCTCAACTTTAAGATATCATTAAAAATTCTGAGAGAACAGGATAACATTCATTAAATATCCAGTAAACCAACCCATTTGTCGATTGTGACTATGTGGAAGGAAAAATCTAAGCCAATGTGTCCCTGTTTGTATGCTGAAAAACCCAGTGATCCAACCCAGTGATTCTACTCATTCACAAACATATAGTGAGTACCTTATCAGGAGTCCTCGTGGATATTATAGAAACAAGTTCAGCAAACTCTCCACTCTCATAAAGAATTAGTCCAGCAAAGGAGTACAGCCTATGAATAATGTAACACCAGACTGCAGTAAGTGCCACTGAAAAACAGGGAAGGTGATGCAACAGTGAGTGAGTGGAACAAAGGCAGGGTGGGGGAGGGACGGGAGTGCTGTTTTAGATGGTGTGGCCGTAGGAAGGGTCTTTGTGAGGGAAATATCTGAGCTGAATCCAGAATAGTAGGGAAGAGCCAGTCTTGGGAAGATCTTGCAGGGAAGAATTCCAAGAAGAAGAGCAAATGCAAGGGCCCCGAGCCGGAGAGGGCTGGGCATGTCCAAGAGAGGAGGCAGTTGTGGAGCCGGGTGTCCTGACTGTGGGAGGGAGAAGGCTGTTTGGAGTCACACTGCTCATAGACCAAATCTGTGTCACACGTGTGTGTGCTGCAGTTGTTCAAATTCATGAAACCTGTAAATGACAGACATGTCTTGAATATGTTACAAAATGTCTAGCAGCTTTCTGTCATGAGTTGAGAGATGGTGAACTCTGTTGATGTTGCAAGTCCTTACCTCTGAAAACACTAGAAACCATTCCCTGTTCTGACTTCCTGATACTAGATTTACTTACACAAAATTGAGTTTCCATTTTTTCTTCTATTCTGAAGAGAAATAAAAGTGTGCAAAGAGGGAGATGTGTACAGACTCATACTGTATCTTTGAAAGGGCCAAAGTCTATATGTGGTAGACAAACCTGAGAATAGTTGATGGTATAAGCAGAAAAACCAGAGATCACCTTCAGGCAAGTATCTCTGGGTTCTTGATAAAAGCATCCCTCTCATATAAACACAGTATTTGTTATCTCCAGAGTCATGCATATTTACATTCCAAATAACTCAAAGGAGAACAAGAACTGTGTAGCTCATCACATTAGCAGGCACAGATTTTTACAAATAGAGATGATAAATATACGCAAAGTTATAAATTGAAAGCAGAGTGTTTTTAATGACTGATGCCAAAATCATCACAGAACTACCTCTAACTTACTATCAGAAGGGTATTTACCATAATTGACTTTTTGTTGTTTTACCTTGCCTTCGACCCCGTACACCAAGCTCCTGAATTTAAAAGAGGAAGTGATTAATGTGGCAAGTGCAGAGACAGTCAAGCTCCTAGACACCAGTGGGGACCTGCGAGAAGCCTGATAAATAATCATCATCACCACTTCTCATACTCATTCCCCCTTCCACTGCATCTTTCAGTGAGCCCTTTAAATGAGAGGTCACTTATTTTAAAGCCAAATATATCTCTGTGCTTTCCAAAACTTATTGATGCCAGGGTCAGGAAAAGATATTTACACCTGAAAATGCTGAACCATGGTACTCTAGCCACAGGAAAGGTTACTTGTATAAAAAAATAGAAGCTTGTATGAACATGATTTCCATAACCATTTTTTTTTTTTCTACTCAGAAAACAAACTCTTGCTTCTGCTTTGGCTTGGAAAACTTCGTTTTTAGGTATCCCTTCTGCTCAAATTTCTCCAGAAGACAAATCCCATATCAAAAGCCTTGAAGGGTGAATGCAAAAATCCTTTCACTTTGAGGGGAAAATAACAAAGCAATCAATTCTGGGAGTGTGGATGAGGGAAGAACAATGGTTTTGTGAAATTAAAAAACTATAGTGGATTTCAAATTCATTCTATGTAGGATGTAGAGAATTCGAAATGGAATACCCAGTTTCTAACTTCTTAGTAATCAGGAATTAATAAAGACTCTTAATTCAGTTTTGTTTTCAAAGATCATTTATATCTCCCTCCCACTATTACCTATTATCTTTCCATCCTATTGCTCCTTAGGTCCATTCTGATAGTTATTAGTTTACAAGAAATTGTACTTTCTCTTTCTCACAAGCAGTAAAGTAAGTCAAGGCACAAGGAATTAGATACTGCAGAAAATTCAGTTAACTCATCACTGTACGTATAAACAGAAATGCAATAAGCAGCATGCGGAGGGAAGAAAGATGGGAAGGAAGAAGTGAGAGCGCCCCATTCAAAGCATCTCACTGGTTCTTAGATTACTGCACCTGAGATAACACTTCTGTTTCTTGTCAGCTTCCTGCTTCATTCAAATATGCCAAGATTATTCTATGTTAGTGGTGGCTCAGTTATAATTTGCTTCCTCCTCCCTCCCTCTCTCCAAAGTTTCCAGTCTATATCTCTTGAAGTTGGAGTTCCAGTAACCATGAGAAATACGTTGAGTTTAAATCTCAGCTCTGCCCTACAATACCAAGTCATTTAAACTCAGGGAATTCCAGTTTCTGTATAAGATGAAATCAAGATACAATAAGACAACACAGGTGGCAGCTCCCACTCCTGACATAAAGTAATTGCTTCCCAGAACTTAAGGGTGATTCTGGTATATTATATCTCTGTCTGAGGAAATTCTTTCATTTATTGTTTATTTTACTCTTCTAGTCCTTTAAGTATTTACTGAACATAAAACATATACCAGAATTTGAGCCAGGTGTTCAAGATACAAGACATGACACAAGTCCCTAACTTTAAGGAATTTGCAATCAAATGGGAATTGGAAAAAGAGACATTCCCAAAGGGTCTTCACAATATGTTAAACATCTGCTCTCATTTGCATCTTAATACTTCAGCCCTATGCATCACTAGAACAAATTTTAAGGCAAAAGTCACTTTCTTAAAATTATTCAAGCCAAAACTTGGTTTTTACTACATAGTACCTAATATAATGAATGAAACAAAGTATAGAACAAAGGAATTTACTATTTAAACCTAATAATTGATTATGGATATTTATAATAACTTTAAAAATTTTCAGATATAATAAAAAGGGATCTCATTTTTGACAGATCTATTATAAGAAAATACCCAATTCCCTCCAGCTTCTCTTGGTATGATTTAAGTCATATCACCAAAGAAAATCTATGAAAGAAAGAATCGATAAGCTAGGCAAGGACTCATACCCTTCATAAAAATTAACTCAAATGGATCCATAGACCTAAATGTAAAATTCAAAACTATTGCTATAAATCTCCTAAAAGATAACATAGGCGGAAATCTAGATGACCTCATTACGGTGTTTATATGTAACACAAAAGAAAATCTATGAAAGAAAGAATTGATAAACTAAGACTTCATTAAAACTATAATGTCTGCTTTGCAAAATACCATGTCAAGACAATTAGAAGACAAGCTACAGACTGGGAAGAAATATTTGCCGTGCCAGAGTCAACATCACCAAGAAAACATCAACAGAGAAAAAACAGAAGAGAAAAAGTCCAAAAATAGTGTTTTATTAGTTTGTGATATTGTAAAATAAATGTCACTAGACATTCCCTCTAATATCTTTTGGGTCCCTGAGTTCAAGTGGAAAGATCGCTGATCTACTTGTTTCTTGCTTTCTCCTACAAAACAGATTGACAGGTGGATTCCAAGAGAACATCATATCTGGCTGAGCATTGACTATAGAAAGGAACAAGGAATTTGAAAAGAACAAAAACAGATACCCATAAATATAGTCAACTGACTTTTGACCAAAACAAAAGGAAATAAAATGGAACAAAGATAGTCTCTTCAACAAATGATGCTAGAACAACTGGACATCCATATGCAAAAAAAAAAAGCCTAGACACAGACTTACACCCATCACAAATATTAACTCAAATGGATCCACAGGTCTAAATGTAAAATTCATACCTATTGATATAAGATTCCTAAAAGATAACGTAGGAGGAAATCTAGATGACCTTGTTTTGGTGTTTAAATATAACACCAAAGACAATTAATGAAAGGCTTAATAAACTGGACTTCATTAAAACTAAAATGTCTGCCCTGCAAAATACCATGTCAAGAGCATTAGAAGACAAACCACAGACTGGGAGGAAATATTTGCAGAAGATACATTTGATAAAGGACTGTTATCTAAAATATACTAAGAACTCTAAAATTCAACAAGATGAGACAAAGACCTTAACAGACACCTCACCAAGGAAGATGCAGATGGCAAATAAGCATGCGAAAAGATGCTTCACATCACTTGTGGTCAGGAAAATGCAAATTAAAACAGCAACAAGATTCTACTACACTCCTAATAGAAAGGCCAAAATCTAGAACATCGATAACTCCAAATAATTGTGAGGATATGAACACTGCTAGTGGAACAATATACTGCTGAGGGAACGAAAATGGTATTGCCACTTCGGAAGATAGTTTGCTGGTTTCTTACGAAATTAAACTTACTCTTACCATAGAATCTGGGATTCATTGTTCTTTGTATTTACCCAAAAGAGCTGAAACCTTTTATCCTCACAAAACCTTACAATGGATATTTACAGTAACTTTATTCATAATCACCAAAACTTGGAAGCCACCAAAATTTAACCATTCACCTACTTTCCTTCAGTAGGTGAATGGTTAAACTGCAGTACATTCAAGCAATGGAATATTACTCAGAACTAAAAAAAAGAAATGAGCTATCAAGTCATGAAGAGACATGGATGAACCTTAACTGTGTATTACTAAGTTAAAGAAGTGAAGTGAAAGTCACTCAGTCGTGTCTGACTCTTTGTGACCCCATGGACTATACAGTCCATGGAATTCTCCAAGAGAGAATGTTGGAGTGGGTAGCCTTTCCTTTCTCCAGGGGAGCTACCCAACCCAAGGATCGAACCAAGGTCTCCCACATTGCAGGCAGATTCTTTACCAACTGAGCTATGAGGGAAGAAGTTAAAGAAGCTTATCTGAAATGGCTACATCCTATATGATTCCAAGTATATGAAATCCTGGAAAAGAAAGAATGAATTATAAAGACAACAAATAGATCAGTGGCATGAGGACAAGATGAACAGGTGGAAGACAGAGGATTTTTAAGAGAATGAATATATTCTGTATGATGTTATAACGATGGATGTATGTCATTACACCTTTTTCCAAATCCATAAAATATACAGCACTAAGCACAGACCCTAAGGTAAACTATGGACTTTTGATAACTATGATGAGTCAATGTGGGCTCTTCCTTGGTTAAAAAAAAAAAAAAAAAAAAAAGTACCATTCTCCTGAATGATGTCAATTATGGGGGAGGTTATACATACGTGGAGGCAAGGGGTATATGGGACATCTCTGTACCTTCATCTCAATTTTATTGTAAAAGCTTCCCTGGTAGCTTAGCTGGTAAAGAAGCCACCTGCAATGCAGGAGACCCTAGTTAGATTCCTAGGTCTGGAAGATCCCCAGGAGAAAGGATAGGCTACCGACTCCAGTACTCTTGGGCTTCCCTGGTAACTCAGATGGTAAAGAATCCACCTGCAACACGAGAGACCTGGGTTCACTCCCTGGGTTGGGAAGATCCCCTGGAGGAGTGGTGGTAACCTACTCCAGTATTCTTGCCTGGAGAATCCCTGGGACAGAGGAGCCTGGTGGGGTACAGTCCATGAGGTCGCAAAGAGCTGGACATGACTAAGCACAGCACAAAACTACTTAAACATGACCAATTCGGTTTGGTATATGGTCAACAAACTCACGGCATATTTTAAATTCTCTTTACTAGACATTAGTATTGGTGTTGGTATTTAATGATAAATTTTAATTAAAACCAATTAGTTTTTAAATTTAAATGAAATAACTGATAAATTACATTTAGATATGTAATATTAATAAAGAATTCATTCAGGAGAGTACCTTGCAGAACCTATTTACTTGATTTGCTTGTTCTAATTATCTTTTCACTTTTTACCCCAACCACTAATTTTTTCAAACACTCTACACAGGAAGACTGAATGACACCCAGCAGCAGCACACTATGAAAAAGCCAAGACTGACCAGATAATTCTGAATCACTGGAGCACAGATAGGCAGATTGTCCCAAGGCAATGAAACCAGAAAACTCACTGACACAAAATTCAAATGTTCCTGAACTGAAACTCCAAAATAGACTATACTCCAACAGGGAAGATAAGGATTAAAGACAGTGAGGCTTTCTCACAGGACCAAAATAGCCAGTTCATTCAATCCATGAAGTGGTGGAAAAAGCCAATTGGATTGCTCTATTCATCTGGAACAGAGTTAAGTCAATCAAAATAATCAATTCTGTTAGTCCACACACTAAGTGGGGAAAAGAACAAAGTCAATTATCAGGGACTCTGTATTAAATACAAAACAAAGTTTTGTTCTATAATGGATATTTGACATGTGCTAGTATTTTTAGCCTGCTCTATTCTGAAATATACATCAGTTCCCACGGAAACTAGAATAAGGAGATGCAATTAAAGCTATCAATGAGCATCTCTTTCTCTCATCTAAATGAGCTACTTTGGTTTTATCCCCTCTTACACACATCAGATCAGATCACATCAGTCGCTCAGTCGTGTCCGACTCTTTGCGACCCCATGAATTGCAGCACGCCAGGCCTCTCTGTCTATCACCAACACATATTAGTCATCAATTGTGTCAGCCTGAGGAAAAATTAATCATTCAAATGGATATTGTCAATTCCATTCAACAAACTCTTGTTCAACATCTCCATCAGGGGTGCTTACCCTCCTCTTGAGGGTGATGGTCTACTTTCAGAATCTGAAGAAATTTGATGGACCCTCTTCCTAGAAAAATGACATATACTGTTGACATATACACATACTCTCAAACACATGAAATACTATCAGTTTAGGGACTTCACAGATTCTCTGAGCCATTAACTCTGGGTTAAGAACCCCTATCTCATGTACCTGAAACCGAGCTAGGCACTGAAGTCCCGAATTAGGGAAAACCTTATAGATAGCAAAACAAATTAAAACATTCCACGAAGTAAAACAGTCTGGTATCATGCAAAATACAAAAACAAGGCAACAGAATAGAGTCTGGAAGTTTACCCACACATACATGAGGATTTTATCTGTAAGATTTATAATCACGTTATTTCAACTTGGTGGGGGAAATAAATCATTCAATAAGTGGCATAGGTAAAAAACAGAATGAAATACTACTATTTGTAGCAACATGGATGGACCTCTAGATGATCATACTAAGCATAGTAAGTCAGAAAAAGAAAAACACCATATATTATATGGCATTATGATATTACATTGCAATCTAAATATGACACAAACGAACTTTTTTATGAAACAGAAACAGACTCAGAGACACAGAAAACAAACTTATGGTTGGTTAACAAAGGGGAATGAGAATGGGGGAGGGGTAAATTAGGAGTTTGCCTTTAGCAGATACAAACTATTAGATAAGGTCCTATTGTATACTCAATACCCTATAAAGCCTAATGGAAAAGAATATGAAAAATATATATATACACACAACTGAAACACTTTGCTGTACACCAGAAACTAATACAACACTGCATGAAGTTCTTCCCTATCTTTTCCTCCAGGAGTTTTCTGCTTTTAGGTCTTATTTCAAGTCTGTGGACTTCCCTGGTGGCTCAGATGGTAAAGCATCTGTCTACAATGCGGGAGACCTGGGTTCGATCCTTGGGTCAGGAAGATTCCCTGGTGAAGGAAACGGCAACCCACTCCAGCACTCTTGCCTAGAAAATCACATGGACGGAGGAGCCTGGTGCAGGCTACTGTCCATGGGGTCTCAGAGTCAGACACGACTGAGTGACTTCACTTCACTTAAGACTCTAATCCTTTTTGAGTTAATTTTTTGCATGATGTAAGAAAAGGATCAATTTTCATTCTTTGGCATGTGGCTATCCAGTTTTATCAGCACCATTTACTGAAAAAACCATTAATAGCACAATTTCCTCACTGTGTATTCTTGGCACCTTTGCCAAACATCAGTTGACCATATATGTGTGGATTTGTTTCTGGACTATTCTTTTCCATTGGTCTGTATGTCTGTTTTTATGCCAGTATCATATTGTTTTGATTGCTGCATTATAATATATTTTGAAATCAGAAAATGTGATGCTTCCATCTTTGTTCTTGCTCAAACTTGCTTTGGCTATTAAGAGTCTTTTGTGGGTCTACACAAATCTAAGAATTTTTTTTTTCTGTAAAAAACACCATTGAGAATTTGATAAGAATTGTATAAATATGTAGATAATTTTGGGTAGTATAAACATCTACACAATATTAATTCTTTCAAACCATAAACATGTAATGTCTTTCCATTTATGTCTTCTTTCATTTCTTTCACCCATGTTTTATAGTTTTCAATGTAATAAGTCACTTTAAGTTTATTCTCAAGTAATTTGATTTTTAGGCTATTGTAAATGGGATTGTAAACTTCCTTTTTGGGTACTTTTGTTGTTGTATTGCAAAAGCAATCAATAAAATGAAAAGACAGTCTATGGAATGGGAGAAAGTATCTGTAATTCATACCCATGATAAAGGGCTAATATCCAAGATATATAGAAAATTCCTACAACTCAGAAAAAAAATTAAAACATGGGTGTGCTGCATGCATGCTAAGTCGCATCAGCTGTGTCCAACTCTGTGCACCCTATGGACTGTGGCCCACCAGGCTCCTCTGTCCATGGGATTCTCCAGGCAAGAACACTGGAGTGGGTGGCCATGCCCTTCTCCATGGGATCTTCCTGACCCAGGATCAAACTCACGTCTCTCACGTCTCCTGCATTGGCACGTGGGTTCTTTACCACCAGTGCCATCTGGGAAGCAAAACTTGGGCAAAAGGCCAAAATAGATATTTTCCCAAAGATGACATGCAAATAGCCAATAGGTACATGAATAGGTGTTCAACATCACTAATCATCAGGGAAATGCAAATCAAAGCCACAATGAGATATCACCTCACACTTGTTATGGGGGTATTATTGAAAAACAAAAAATAACAAGTGTTTGCATGGATTTGGAGTAATGGGAATCCTAGTACAATATTGGTAGGAATGTAAATTGATTCGGCTACTATGGAAAACAATATGGAGGTTCCTAAACAAATTAAAAACCGAATTACATATGATCTAGCAATTTCACATCTGGTTACATATCCAAAGGAATTGAAATTAGAATCTTGAGGGTATATCTGCATTTCATGTTCACTGCAGCATTGTTCACAATAACCAAAGTATGGAAGCAAACTAAATGTCCATCAGTGAATGAATGGGTAAGAAAACGTGATTGTATACATACATACATTGGTATAATATTTAGCCTTAAAAAAAAAAAGGAAAATTCTGCTATTTGTAGTAACATGGATGCCAAACACAGAAGGACAGTTACTATACGAGAACTTATATGAGGACTCTAAAATAGTCAAAATCATAGAAGTAGAAAGTTGAACAGTGATGGCCAGAGGCTGGGAGCAGAGAGAAAGTGAAATATTAGTCAAAGGGCACAAAGTTTCAGTTTTTCAAAATGAATAAATCTTAGAGATATACCATACTATACCACAGGGCCTATAGTCAAGAACACTATATTGTATACTTAAAAACTGGCTTAATAGGATATATAGTATATTCTTATCACTAACGATTATTATAATAATTAATAGAGATGACATGTAAAAACTTTTGGAGGTAATGAATATGTTTATGGCATGGATCATGGCGATGGCTTCACAAGTGTATATTTATCTTCAAACTCATCAGTTGTATATATTAAATATACACAGCTTTTAATATGTCAATCATATCTCAATGGAAGTTATTTTTAAAAATTAAAAGTATTTTTTTTTTACAACAAAAGACTTCAGAAACAAAGTTGGAGGCAAGTGACTGACAGAGAGAAAGAAAACATCCAAAATAGATTCTACAAAGGCTTAATATCTGTGGTGTATAAAAATGACTTGCCATCAGTTAAGGAAAGTCAAACACAGTAGAAAATAAACATCAAATTAACAGGCAATTCCCAGAAGAACCAAAAATGACCAATAAACTTATAAAAGGTGACCACCTCCCTGGTAATCAGGAAACTACAAAGTTCAATGCACAATACTATGGGCAAAATGTTACACAGCAGATCTCTAGAACTTACTCATGTTGAAAAGTTTAACTTTATATCCATTGAGCAGTTAGCAGTCCTATTTTTTCACCTCTCAGATTTGCAGTGGCAAAAAAAGACATACTAAGTGTGGGTAAGGAAGGCAAAAGTCAGGCATTCTTATGCACTTTTAAAGGCAGGAATGTAAATTAATGCAATTTTTTAGAAGGCAATTTCAGGGATGAAATTCAAAGAATTTAATATCCAGTGTGGCAAAGGCCCTGGCTCATCAAAGCAGATACCAGCTATAACCAGTTGACAATATCCGGCCAGTACACTCTTCCCTACACACATCGTCTGAATATTAACCCCAGCCGTATTTATCTAATCTTGAAGTACACATGCCCTTTGATCCAGCAATTCTATTTCTGGGAATCTATCTCAAAGAAATTCTCTATCTATACAAAGATATACATACATTGATGTTTATTTGTCATTGTTTCAAGTAGCTTTAAGAAAGGAAAAGCAAACTTAATTGCCATCAAAAATGAAGTGGTTAAATAAATTAAGGTGCATTCAGTATTAAGGTGCATATAGTATTCCTATGGAATACTATACAACCATTAAAAAGAATGCCATGAACCTAGAAGGATCAATACAGAAAAAGATGGCTCAGTGTAAGGGGCAAGAAAGGCAAGTTGTAAGTCACAGAACTTGCATACTTAAACCCACATATTTTAAAAATATGCATCTGTCTCTATGTGAAAGCACACATATAGCATAATGCGCATAAATACATATTAATACATATAAAAGAAGATGCAAGAACATGCAACACTAGATCTGAGTCACCTCTGGGAGAGAAGGATGGAAGGCAGAAGAGGGAAATAGCATTTTGCTTTGCGTATTTTGCATTGAAGTTTGAATTATCCATAATGAGAATACCGATAACTTTTTTAAAAGACATAAAAATATATATAAGGAAGCCCTAAAAATACTAGGCACACTCCTCAAAATCACTGCATGGCTTAAAGGAACATTTGCTTTTCGAGTTGAAAGTCAATGTCATTTCCCAACATATAACCTGAAATACTCAAAGTGTATGTATGGAATGAGCCACATCTCAAGGGCAGAATTCTAAATGGAATTTATTGAACCATTTTTAAATTAGCTAATTCTCAGTTTTAAATATTTGACCTCTGGGTTTTACCCAGAGTCCTTATATTCTCTTATATTCTGAATTTTGTGTTTTTCTTATAGGAGAATTCCTAGAAGCACTTAGTGAAAACAGACTAACTCACTTGTTAAACATGGAATAGTCTGAACCAAAAGCCCAAATGTATAATTGACTCCATATTTTTCAGAGTTGAACATCATTTGCAATTGATATTCCTCTCCATAGTTACGGTATTTTATTTCATATTCTGTATCACTAACTCCACAAGGTGAATGGCCAAAGACTTTCAGTTATAAAATCTCTGTGCCTAACTCTTTAAAGCCTATTATATCTACTGTACAATGCATCATAAAAGAGAAACTTGGTTCTGAAGACAGAATTTAAAGACAACTCTTAGAAATATCTAGCAAAAATCTATATACATTAGCTGTATGCCTCACAGACAAGAATACAACCACTCAGAGGATGTTGGATTAGGTAGCCTTAACCAGGAAGGGAACAGCCATCTAGATGAGGAAGGGAGCTTGCCCTGGGAAATCTATTGCTGGTATTTTCTGAAGAATTGTACTCTTCACAATCAAATATGTTCTAATTCACAGTAGGTGCTGAAACATTTCCTGGGTTAAGTTTATTAAGTCTATATCATTTTTAACATCACATATTCACCAAATTAACACTTTTAGAAGAGCTTCATCAAGGAGTAAAAGAATCACAAAACTGTCATCTCAATTTTATATCATATTCTCACTCAGAATGCTTGGAGAACAGAGGAGTAATTTGAGTAGATGGAGTATATTTTCCTTAGGTAATTAGATTGTGCTTTCATTTAACTTGGACTTCCCTGGTGGCTCAAACAGTAAAACATCTCCTGCCCTCAATGCAGGAGACTGGGGTTTGATCCCTGGGTCGGGAAGACCCCTGGAGAAGGAAATGGCAACCCAATACAGTATTCTTGCCTGGAGTATTCCATGGATGGAGGACCCTGGTAGGCTACAGTCCATGGGGGTCGCAAAGAGTCGGATATGACCGAGCGACTTCACTTTCATTTAACTTGTCTGATATATATTCCTTTTAGGTTCAGACGAGACAAATGAACCATCGTTCTCAAGGTGACAAGAATGTTCAATGAATTTGGGATAACCTAACGTGGTGACTGCAGACATGAAATTAAAAGATGCTTACTCCTTGGAAGGAAAGTTATGACCGGTTAACCTAGATAGCATATTCAAAAGCAGAGACATTACTTTGCCAGCAAAGTTCCAGCTAGTCAAGGCTATGGTTTTTCCTGTGGTCATGTATGGATGTGAGAGTTGGACTGTGAAGAAGGCTGAGTGCCGAAGAATTGATGCTTTTGAAGTGTGGTGTTGGAGAAGACTCTTGAGAGTCCCTTGGACTGCAAGGAGATCCAATCAGTCCATTCTGAAAGAGATCAGCCTTGGGATTTCTTTGGAAGGAATGATGCTAAAGCTGAAACTCCAGTACTTTGGCCACCTCATGCAAAGAGTTGACTCATTGGAAAAGACTCTGATGCTGGGAGGGATTGGGCGCAGGAGGAGAAGGGGATGACAGAGGATGAGATGGCTGGATGGCATCACTGACTCGATGGACATGAGTCTAAATGAACTCTGGGAGCTGGTGCTGGACAGGGAGGCCTGGTGTGCTGCGATTCATGGGGTCGCAAAGAGTCGGACACGACTGAGCGACTGAACTGAACTGAACTGATTGAACGTGGTGATGGTTCAAATCTATACATGAGACAATCAAAACTCCATTATCCTTGCAGTAATTTTGGCCCATTGATTTTGCTTCAAGTTTTAATTGTGAACTTGACTTTTTGGTGAATTTATTGTGTGAGAATACACTTATTCAAATAAAGTTTAAACAGTGTTAATGTAGACATCCTTATATCCTTTAAGAAAGACCAAAGAGCTTTTTCACTGTCGTTAACTTAACATGGTTCCACAAGGCAGAGTCCAGTACTTTTCTTTCCCAAGCCACTAAAGTCAGAAATTTCAAATAACTGGATATATTAAAGCCGGAAACATGTCCAATTTAGGTCGAATTTTTATTTTTTTGCTGCTCTATCATAATTTACAAGAGACCTTGTATAGCATCTAAGCTCATCAAATCTTTTGAGAACAAAATGTACTGAGTGCCATAAAGAGGATTTTTGTTTCCACTGCAATTCAAAGCATGATGTTCTAGAAATTGAAACTGCATAACAGAGCAAATATTCATGCATTCTCAGCTGTTTCAGGTTAGTTCTTTCAAGAGGTCATGGCTTTAAATGCTCACAGGCAAAAGCAAGATACCTATTTGGGTGGTCAAGTGGAGATAGATAAGGTACATAGAGAACAAGGTTTGAATTGCCTACCTAGCCCTAATGTTTCAGAAGAGAGAAACAGTGCAGGATGTGCACACAGGAATACTACTAAAGCAAGGATTATTCCATTTCAGATCTGGTGCAAGTCTGACCACTGGAGGTCTGTATTTTGTCAGGTGTCTAGGCAACAAACCTGGCAGGTGGCTAGCAAAATCTGGAGGAAGTGAAGACTTATTGTTTAACCCACATTCTTGACATAGATAGGAAAATATAGCATAACTGAGGTTATGCAGTCAGCCCTTGGGAGAGCTGGTCTCCCATTTCTCCTTCACCTAATCTTTCTAGGCTATTGCTCTGATACGGGCATCAAAGCCAGTAAAAGCACATTTGAAAATGAAAGGTCTATCACATTCCACGCTTCTTTTGAAACATCAAAAAGCCACATAAAGAAGCGGTAGGACTAGAAAAAGCTGACAAGGAGCAGGACAGTGCCTGTGAGGACGTTAGGAATAGCTGGAGGTGAACCAATGTGAGGTCTATGAAAAGGCGAGGGAGAGAACCAGGAATTTGCTGCTGACAAGATGAAACAGCCCACAGCTGTGTCATGCTAATAAAAAGTTAATTTCAACTTTCAGACACTTTTCATGGTACTTTACAGTTCAATGGTACCAAACTCATCCACTGTACTGCATCACCTGCAGAAGCTGAGTCTATTTACCAGCTCCTGGATTCCAAATAGAATCTGAGGAAACTATTTTATTCCTGGAAGATGTCCATGAGGTTAAAAACATTCGTGACCAGGTTGGACAGCTATCCCAATGTCCTTGCAAACTTGAGCTGCAGTCTTAAAATAAGCCCCGAAACACAGACACAGGGGGATCAGGAGCTTTTCCTTAGCCACAGTTCATGGCATCACTGGCAAAATCTGGGGTTAAGCAGAGTTTCAGCTGGAATAAAAAAGAAAATCTTAAATTTCTTGATAAATCTGCGGTCACTCTTATGACCTACTTCTTTCAGGCTGAAAGAGACAACCTACAAAACTTTTTTTAAAAGCATGTCACTAAGTTTTCTACTATATTATTTCCTGATCATAAATCCAAGCTGTTGTGTATACATAGAAGCTGCCTCCAGGAATCTTGTACTTGGTGATGTTTAAGAAATACAAGTAGAAAACAAAAATCCAATCATTGCTCACATGCACATCTTCTCGGTGTTATTGTGCCCTGCTTTCAGAAAAAGTCATAGTGACTCTTTCACTGTAGAAAGTAGGCTAAGCATTACATTTCCTACAAATACCGTGTGATTTCAAAGTGCCATGTATTTGAAATTGAAAAGCCTGAGTGTGAATCTCAGCCTTGTCACTGATTATTTCATTGTAAGCAAAATATTTAACCCTATCCCAGGCCGGAATGTCCTAAGGTGAGATTTAATAAAAGCTGCCCCGCCCTGTTCACCTTACAAGGATGTTTTGAGGAGCAAAAAAAAAAAAAAAACTTTCCAAATAGTAAAGTGTGCCATTATTAAGATTCAGCAACAGCCAGCAGTACTGAACACTGAATACTTTCAATGTTCAGTTCAGTCACTCAGTCATGTCCAACTCTTTGCGACCCCATGGACTGCAGCACACCATGCTTCCCTGTCCATCACCAACTCTCGGAGCCTATTTAAACTCATGCCCATCACATCTGTGATGCCATCAAACCATCTCATCCTTTGTCGTCCCCTTCTCCTCCCACCTTCAATCTTTCCCAGCACCTTTTCCCAGGGTCTTTTCCAATGAGTCAGTTCTTCGCATCAGGTGGCCAAAGTATTGGAGTTTCAGCCTTAGCATCAGTCCTTCCAATGAATATTCAGGACTGATTTCCTTTAGGATGGACTGGTAGGATCTCTTTGCAGTCCAAGCAACTCTCAAGAGTCTTCTCCAACACCACAGTTCAAAAAAAGCAATTCTTCAGTGCTTAGCTTTCTTTATAGTCCAACTCTCACATCCATACATGACTACTGGAAAAAGCATAGCTTTGACTAGATGGACCTTTGTTGGCAAAGTAATGTCTCTGCTTTTTAATATGCTGTCTAGGTTTGTCATAGCTTTTCTACCAAGGAGTAAGCATCTGAATTCCATGGCTGCAGTTACCATATGCAGTGATTTTGGAGCCCCAAAAAATAAAGTCTCTCACTTTTTCCACGGTTTCCCCATCTATTTGCATGAAGTGATGAGACTGGATGCCATAATCTTAGCTTTCTGAATGTTGAGTTTTAAGCCAACTTTTTCACTCTCCTCTTTCACTTTCATCAAGAGGCTCTTTAGTTCCTCTTCACTTTCTGCCATAAGGGTGGTGTCATCTACATATCTGAGGTTATTGATATTTCTCCGGCAATCTTGATTCCAGCTTGTGCTTCATCCAGCCCAGTATTTCTCATGATGTACTCTGCATATAAGTTAAATAAGCAAGGTGACAATATACAGCCTTAACATACTCCTTTCCCAATTTGGAACCAGTCTATTGTTCCATGTCCAGTTCTAACTGTTGCTTCTTGACCTGCATACAGATTTCTCAGGAGGAAGGTCAGGTGGTCTGGTATTCCCATCTGTCTAAGAATTTTCCGGAGTTTGTTGTCACCCACACAGTCAAAGGCTTTGGCATAGTCAATAAAGGAAAGGTAGATGTCTTTCTGGAACTCTCTTGCTTTTTTGATGATCCAATGGATGTTGGCAATTTGATCTCTGGTTCCTCTACCATTTCTAAATCCAGGTTGAACATCTGGAAGTTCGCGGTTCACAGGCTGTTGAAGCCTGGCTCGGAGAATTTTGAGCATTACACTGCTAGCGTGTGAGATGAGTACAACTGAGTGGTAGTTTGAACATTCTTTGGCACTGCCTTCTTTGGGGATTGGAATGAAAACTGACCTTTTCCAGTCCTGTGGCCACTGCTGAGTTTTTCAAATTTGCTGGCATATTGAGTGTAGCACTTTCACAGAATCATCTTTTAGGATTTGAAATAGCTCAATTGGAATTCCATCACCTCCACTAGCTTTGTTCATAGTGATGCTTCCTAAGGCCCACTTGACTTTGCATTCCAGGATGTCTGGCTCTAGGTGAGTGATCACACCATCATGGTTATCTGGGTCGTGAAGATCTTTTTTGGTTTAATTCTTCTGAGTATTCTTGCCACCTCTTATTATTTTCTGCTTGTTAGGTCCATACCATTTTTGTCCTTTATTGTGCCCATCTTTGCATGAAATGTTCCTTTGGTATCTCTAATTTTCTTGAAGAGATCTCTAGTCTTTCCCATTCTGTTGTTTTCCTCTATTTCTTTACATTGATCACTGAGGAAGGCTTTCTTATCTCTCCTTGCTATTCTTTGGAACTCTGCATTCAAATGGGTATATCTTTCCTTTTCTCCTTTGCCTTCAGCTTCTCTTCTTTTCTCAGCTATTTGTAAGGCTTCCTCAGACAGCCATTTGCCTTTTTGAATTTCTTTCTCTTGGGGATGGTCTTCATCCCTGCCTCCTGTATAATGTCACAAACCTCCAGCCATAGTTCTTCACACACTCTATCACATCTAATCCCTTGAATCTATTTATCATTTCCACTGTATAATCGTAAGGGATTTGATTTAGGTCATACCTGAATGGTCTAGTGGGTTTCCCTACTGTCTTCAACTTAAGTCTGAATTTGGCATAAGGAGACTGAGCCAGAACTGTGTCTGAGTGTCCCCTGTGGAGGTACGGGTCAGCAGTGGCCTGCCTCAGGGCTCTGGGTGCAGCAGACCTGGGAATGGCATAAGCCCCCTTGGAGGGGGTGGCCATGAACCCTACCATAGAACCACCAGAACTTAGACAGAACTGGGGAAACAGACTCTTGGAGGGCACAAACAAAACCTTGTGCACACCAGGACCCAGGAGAAAAGAGCAGTGACCCCACAAGAAACTGACCCAGACATGCCCATGAGTGTCTAGGAGTCTCCGGTGGAGGCGTGGGTCTGCGGTGGCCTGCTGCAGTGTGGAGGCACGGAGTGCAGCAGTGCATCATGGGACCTTTTGAAGGAGGTCACCATTATCTTCATTACCTCCACCATAGTTTGGCCTCAGGTCAAGCAACAGGGAGGGTGCACAGCCCCTCCCATCAACAGAAAATTGGATTAAAGATTTACTGAACATGGCCTTGCCCATCAGAACAAGACTCAGTTTCCCCTTTAGTCAATCTCTCCCGTCAAGAAGCTTCCATAAGCCTCTTGTCCTTATCCATCAGAGGGCTAACAGAATGAAAACCACAATCACAGAAAACTAACCAAACTGATGATATGGACCACAGCCTTGTCTAGCTCAATGAAACTATGAACCATGCTGTGTAGGGCCACCCAAGATGGATGGGTCATGCTGGAGAGTTCTGACAAAATGTGGTCCACTGGAGAAGAGAAAGGCAAACCACTTCAGTATTCTTGCCTTGAGAACCCCATGAAAAGGCAAAAAGGTATGACACATTCAACGTACTTGATGAATTAATGGGAAAATCAACTACTTATAACACTAAGGAAATTTGTGTTTTTTCAGTCGCAAAGTCATGTCTCTTTGCAACCCCATGGACTATAGCTCACCAGGCTCCTCTGTCCATGAGATTTCCCAGGCAAGAATACTAGAGTGATTTGACATTTCCTTCTCCGGGTGATGTTCGAGACCCAGAGATCGAACCCACATCTCTTGTGTCTCCTGCATTGGTAGGCCAATTCTTTACCACTGAGTCACCAGGAAAACTCAAGGAAATTTGTACCATACACATAATTAAATGTTTTATGATTCATGATTGCAATATTCTTAATATTCCACTGCATATCTCTAAAGATATTAATTATACTTGATATATTCTGTTTGCTATATTAACTCTTTTTCTTTGGATTTTAGCTCTTCTGATCATTGAATTTAATGGCTCACTTTTACAGAAATGCTTCTCATCAAATGTTTGGTGAGACTTTGCTATTTGAGTACCTTTGTTTTTGAGAATGCCAGTTGTATGATCTTTTCTACTCCAACCTGATAACAGATTATTGTGGAGCAATGTTGAGACATAGGGATTGGTGGGACATATTGATATATTTCTTTTCATGAAGATGAATCCCAGACTCTCTTGGTCTTGGTAACTACTGAAAATACTGCTCTGCCTATGCGGACCCAACACCCAGTGACTCCATCTGCTGTGGGGACATGAAGCTACTGAGCCATTTGCAACAAAAGAGTAAGCCTTAGGGGAGAGGAGACCAGCCCAGACGGCACAGGCTAGCTGATCCAAGGCCCCTTTGCCATTGCCTCTACTGCCTGAGCTGAGAAGACTGCCAAATGGGTCCAAATTGCATGTGCCTTTCTAGTGAATCTCTTTGAATCCATTTGCTTCCTGTTTCTCAGAACTATTTCAATTTCTCATCCTCTTATAGGAATCCCTTCTTTATTATTATTATTATTATTGGTGATATGACGAATTTGCTAAGTGAAGTATGCACAGAAGAAATTAGATTGGAAAAATCCCCAGGCAATTGATTTGCTTATCATTTTATCCATCCATAAGACCATCCATTTATTATGAAAATAACAAAATTTTGGTCAGAAAATAGTACAATAAAGTTTCCAAAGGAAAGTGATTCTACTTCCTACTTTACTCCTTCAGACTTACTACCAAGTGGTAACCACAGTCAACGGATTTTTGCATGCCTTTCCAGAACACTTCTGTATAAATACATGTCTGTAGACATTAAGTACAGACTTTTCTTTTGCTTAACAATATACAAATTAGCCCATGTAGAGTCTTTCATTTTAATGGCTATGTAACATTTTATTATAGAATTGCATTAAATATTTTAGTCAATCTCTTGCTAATGGACGTTAGGTTGCTTCTTGGTTTTGCTTTGTTTTGTTTTACTTTTATTATTTTTTTTACTTTTATTATTATTGTAAATAATAGTGCAATGAACAATTTTTCTTCAGACTTCTCTGGATATTTATGCAAATCAAACCAAAGGATAAATCCCTAGAAGTGGGAATTGCAATATTTGCACATTTTAAATTTTGATAATGTTGTCCAGTTGCACTCCAAAAAAGTTGTACTAATTTTTACCATTCCCACACACATATATGGAGAAGGCAATGGCACCCCACTCCAGTAGTCTTGCCTGGAAAATCCCATGGACGGAGGAGCCTGGTAGGCTGCAGTCCATGGGGTCGCTAAGAGTCGGATATGACTGAGCGACTTCACTTTCACTTTTCACTTTCATGCATTGGAGAAGGAAATGGCAACCCACTCCAGTGTTCTCGCCTGGAGAATCCCAGGGACGGGGGAGCCTGGTGGGCTGTCATCTCTGGGGTTGCACAGAGTCGGACATGACTGAAGCGACTTAGCAGCAGCAGCACACATATATGCCTGTACCCTCGACATCATCCACTGTAAATTTCCACATTTTATGCTAATAACTATCACAAGCCTATTAGGTGAAAAATTATGACCTGAATTTGTGTTTAATTATAAATGCAACTGAAGGTTTTTCATATGCTTCAAAAGATTTTTTCTCTCTGCAAACTGCTTTCTCATATCTTTTGCCTATTTTTTGAGATCTTTTTTGTATTTTTCTTGTTGACATATATGAACTCTGTATTTTGAGGGTATAGGTGCATATACAGTGAAGATACAGTAAAAGTTGGTACAATCTCTATGGAATACAATTGGACATGTATATATATTTTTTACAGTTTTTGTCTTTTACCTTTAACTACCATGTGTTTCCATAAAGGAGCTTTAATTTTTATAGCAAAATCCTTTTGTTTTTAAATAAATAGGTTGCTTCTTACATAAGAAGGTCTTACTCCAAGATTATAAGAAATTTTTTCCATGATGCCTTATAAAATTTTTACATGTCTGCATTTTGTCTTTATAGCAGAAATCTAATTTTTTTCTAAAATACCTAAACAGTTGTCTTAATAGCACTTATTAAATAATCTTTTTTCTTCACTGATTTAAAATGCCATCCTTTATCATACACTAAATTCCCTGAAGTATTTGGACCTACTTAAGATTCTATTCTGTTCCATTGATCTGCCTGCCTATGCAGATACTGTAGAAGTAAATACATTTATGGAGCTATAATTTAGCATATGTGGGTATATTTCCAGGCTTTAGTTATTTGTATTCTACAGTATATTTATTTGTCACTGTGTTCCTCTGGCTTGACTTCCTCAAGGGCAAAGATTATGGATTCTCCTCCCTTTGTAATTCCCTAAAACACTAGTCTCTGCCAAGTTTGACATTACAGAAACAGAAATCAAGCCATGTCCTTTAGGCAGAAAAAATGATGAAAAAAACTTTTGACCCCTAAAGATAACATACAAAACACTACAACAATTAATTCTTTTCATCAAATGTACTTCCCTGTTAAAATGTTGGTATGTTTGCCTGTTACTGAGAGTAAGTTTATCATAGTGTCCTCTTGGTCTAGGTTTTAATAGAAAGGCAATGTGAACTAACATTTAGAGAGTGGCCCAATCCATTGAGAATAGTACACATTCCATCTCATTTAATATCACCAATAGCCTAGGAAATTGGTATCATTAATCTTACTTTAAAAAGAAGAGATAGGTTCAGAGAAGTAAGTTAATTTGCCAAGTTAGTAGTGGCAAAGCCTGGATTCAAACCCAAGCCCGCTGACACGAATATGTCTGATTGAAAGTTTGGTTACTTGACTTGATATATAGCTCTAGAACATTCCTCTGCTCTCCCATGCTGCCTCTCAGAGACAGAGTTCCCCGAGCAAGGATGTGAAATAATTTCTACTTCTTGTGCCAGCTCAGCAGTGGCTGCCTAGGGCAACAAACAGAGAATAATCCCTAGTTGCAACCATGCTCAGCAGGAAACAGGACCATGATAAATGACCAGTGTCTGCCACGGACATTGGAGGCAGGCATGGCAGTGTAGCACACTATGGTTGCCACTGCCCTAAGCACAACACTGGGGACCAAAGAAACATTTTACTGACCTCATAGTTGTTTTGGAAAAAACTCTTTACAAAATTGGTCAAAAAAACTTCACTTAGTAAATAAAGCCTCAGTTCAGTTCAGTTGCTGAGTCGTGTCCGACTCTTTGCGACCCCATGAACTGCAGCATGCCAGGCCTCCCTGTCCATCTCCAACTCCCGGAGTTCACTCAGACTCGTGTCCATTGAGTTGGTGATGCCATCAAGCCATCTCATCCTCTGTCGTCCCCTTTCCCTCCTACCCCCAATCCCTCCCAGCATCAGAGTCTTTCCAATGAGTCAACTCTTCACACGACGTGGCCAAAGTACTGGAGTTTCAGCTTTAGCATCATTCCTTCCAAAGAAATCCCAGGACTGATCTCCTTTAGAATGGACTGGTTGGATCTCCTTGCAGTCCAAGGGACTCTCAAGAGTCTTCTCCAACACCACACTTCAAAAGCATCAATTCTTTGGCGCTCAGCCTTCTTCACAGTCCAACTCTCACATCCATGCATGACCACAGGAAAAACCATAGCCTTGACTAGACGGACCTTTGTTGGCAAAGTAATGTCTCTGCTTTTCAATATGCTATCTAGGTTGGTCATAACTTTCCTTCCAAGGAGTAAGCATCTTTTAATTTCATGGCTGCAGTCACCATCTACAGAGATTTTGGAGCCCAAAAAAATAAAGTCTGACACTGTGTCCACTGTTTCCCCATCTATTTCCCATGAAGTGATGGGACTGGATGCCATGATCTTAGTTTTTTGAATATTGAGCTTTAAGCCAACTTTTTCACTCTCCTCTTTCATTTTCATCAAGAGGCTTTTTAGTTCCTCTTCACTTTCTGCCATAAGGGTGGTGTCATCTGCATATCTGAGGTTACTGATATTTCTCCTGGCAATCTTGATTCCAGCATGTGCTTCTTCCAGCCCAGCATTTCTCATGATGTACTCTGCATATAAGTTAAATAAGCAGGGTGACAATATACAGCCTTGATATACTCCAAATAAAGCCTAAGAAGCCAATAATAAAAATAAATTTTGAGAAATAAAGTAAATAGAAAAGAGTATTCTGTACGGTATCCAAAGTAGCTTGAGAAGGGAATGGGAATCCACTCCACTATTCTTACCTGGAAAATTCCATAGACAGAGGAGTACAGTGGGCTAAAGTCCTTGGGGTTGCACGAGTCAGACATGACTGAGTAACTAACACACACACACACACACACACATATCCAAAGTAGACCAGACCTGCCAACTTGACATACTAAATGTTCAACGTCATTTTGTCACGATTCTTGGCTCTTCAAGTCCCAAGGAGGTCCCCTTAACCTTCTGTCTGTGCTTCACCAAGGCCTCTGACTCAAACCAGTTTTCTGCAGCAGAAGAGAGGTGAGAAATTCTAGGCTGGTAGGTAAATGGCACAGCATCACATTTACCTTGTTGACAGCTCCATTCTAGAACTAGATATCAAACCAAGCTACTGAGCTTTGAACCAAGCTCTATCCAGATTTACCAGTTCTAGAAAGTGGACTCCTGAATTTATGAGATAATCCATAGCTCGCAGAGCAGCATACAGCCTCTCTGAAGTAGCCATTTGGGGGGGCCACCCAACTCCTGCCTCTCTCCCTTTCCCTTGTCTGCTAAGTCACTTCAGTCATGTCTGACTCTTTGTGACTCTATGGACTATATCCCACCAGGCTTCTGTGCCCATGGGAGTCTCTAGTTAGAATACTGGAGTGGGTTGCCATGCCCTCCTCCAGGGGATCTTCTTGACCCAGGAATTGAACCTGTGTCTCTTACATCTCCTACAGTGGCAGACACGTTCTTTACTACTAGCGCCAGCTGGGAAGCTCCTTTCCCTCAGAGATTGGCAATTTTATTTAAGTATCCAGTTTTATTTAGGTATCCCTCTACCAGCTTCACGTGACTCAGAAAGGCTTAGTCCCACCCCAGCTCCTGACAGTCCACATGCAATCCCACGACCCTCGTCAGTGACTAGACTAGCAATGGTGCGTGACTGTGTTCAGCGTCCTGAGATGCAGATAGAGGTTTTGCTCTCAGCATCTGGGGAAGGTCTTCCTTATTCCTCTGGGCCAGCACCAGAGTACAGCTGTTTTTCTTCTTCCAGCCAGTATTCTGTGCCAGTAAGAGATATGGAATTGCTGTAGCCACATCTCTATCCCTCATCAGTCAGAGGAAGGCAGAGCTAAAGAATCATAGGAAAATGGATCAGGACTCAGCTCTGATGACCACAATAACTCTGACCTCGTAGGTACTGAGTCAGTTGATATGTTTACACTGTAAGCCGGCACTTGCCTCTGAATGCTTCCTAGCTGACTTCACACATGGACCTCCACCACCAGTCTCTGAGGTGGTCCTCCCCAGAATCTAGACTAGGTCTCTCTGAAGCGACTTGCCTGCTTGAAGGACAGTTTAAGAATTAAGAGCATAGGTTCAAAGCTTGGCCCTGGCACTTATTTCCTGTATGACCCCAGACAAATTACTTAAACTTTCCATGCCTCAGTCTTCTCATCTGTAAAGTGGGGACAACCTTAATATCCCAGAATTACATCAAGATTAATGAGAGAAATCAAATAAACTGCTTAGAACCAGGCCTGGCATATAATTACTATCGTTATTACATGAAAGTTGGTAATGCCTTCTGCCTGATTTTCGGCACCCCAACAGCAGGACCTCCATTCCACACTCCCTGTGTCTACTTGGATCACCACCTGTAACATCCAACCTTGAATCCAACCCAACAATCTTACTAGCCCCTGAACCCTGGTTATTCTGAGTTTCTGACTCTTTTCACATCCGACTATAGTCACTGTTATTTTCCCATCCAGGAATCCTAGAGAATATATAGCTAATATGAAGCCTGCAACCTAAACAAATACATCTGGTGCTAGAGGAGTTCTTGTAGATTTTATCCACTTTTTCTTGCCATAGCACTGCTTCTTAAGGACCTGCTCTTGTGGGTTCAGGTATACAGAAAAGTTACTAATTACTGTTCCTATCTGGCTTTGTTTCTCCATGGACAATCATCCTGCTGCAGTAGCCCTTCTCCTTCCATTTGGCCACAGCTGTTTAATTCATTTGGCATTATTTTTTGCTTTGCTTTGGAGCCACTCCGAGCTGTTATGCTGAATTCCAAAAAGCAGACTGATCAGGGAAATTTTCAAATGCATCTTTCAAGTTTCTTTTCTGCTAGAAAATGAAGTTCAACAGTCCTTATACCATTAAATGTGGTTGTTGAGTTGATGGGACGATTCCTCTAAAAGCACATACCTAGGGCTGTTTTCCATTCCCTGGCATCCGCTTGTCTGTCACTTTTCATGCAGCTTCCCTGGGAACTGTGCCATATACAGCTATCATTTTCTGCTTATAAAGAGGAAGCTGGAGATCAGGATCGTTAGATTCTATAAACCCTTGAATGCTTGAGAAATGCAAGCGACAAGCTATTTTACAGGGCTGCTGGAGACGAGGAGTGGATGGAGGAGAAAAGAAATGACTGTATCTTAAAACTCAGATGCTTACCATTCTTATATGATCTAAAGAGACAGGAATTCAAGTTGAGTATCTGAATTTTAAAACAAAATAGACAATGCAATGATCTTTCCAGCAAAATAGCTGCAATACATGTACTGCCCTGAATGGGAAAGAGAAGAAAATAAGAGAAACAAGATAAAATGAAATGTAGGGAAAAGAGAGAGGGGGATGGGCCAGGGACAATACAATTAAGACTCTTGTAGTTTTACATGAATTCTGTTACATAAAGGGAGTTAAAAAAGAAAGAAATATGAAAGAGTCAAGCTGAACTTCAGAATCTATGATTCTCTAACATAGACTATTTCCTTACCTGATTTCAACAATTTCAGGTGGCCGATTCAATGTTATAGAATCTCAGAAACGGTTCATGGAACCAAAGAAGCGACTTTGGAGATCCTAAACTCCCTGGTTCAAATCTGAGAACATTACTTTCCTGTTTTTCTTCAGCTGCTCTCCAGTTCCAAGGCAAATTAGTAGAAATCTAATGAAATTTCAACATGTGGGCTGGATCGTCCTTTTTTAACGTGGTTTGTATAACCTTTCCCCATCTTCACAGATACTGAGAGGCCTGTTTGGTGTGCATTTTAAATTCTTGCTCTTATACAAAATGGAATGCTCCTGAGAAACCAAAGTGGTAAAGAACTTGGAGAGGGTGATAAAACCTCGTTTTTGTACTGTTGCTCAATGACACTGTGCAGCTGAAGCTGCCAGGCAGTGATAGCCATTGAAATGATACTGGCCCACCAGCCCTTGGACAGGAAGAAAACTGACTGTGAGAACTTGGATTTTATTGAAAATCAAAAGCCAGCTGACACAATGCTCTCGGCACTCACCCAGGAAACTCTTAGTTGAAGTCATAGGCTATAACAACACTGTGAAAAAGATTCAGAACCTAAACCTCAGGGACTTGTTTTACACACACACACACACACACACCAGGGTAAATTTTATATTAGTATAAGTATTTTATATTAGTATAATTTTATATTAGTATACTTTTATAAAAGTATATGAAAGGATACAGGAAAGGGGTGATTTAAAAATAGTATACTACGGCCAAACACATGATGCAGTTTTAAGTTCAATAAATAATCATAATAGAGCCTGAAAGCATAGAGTAGAAAAATGAGCAAAATAAGAATATAATTATTTTAAGGCTGTTCACTTTTTTTTAGGTAAACATAAGGTGGTATGGGTATACACAAAAGCACATGCAATCACTCACGTGTTCCACAAATGTCTACTGAGCCCCTACTCTGGGTTGGTGTCTGTACCATGTGCTGTGGCTACCATTTTGAAAAAGACAACATTTCTACCCCTACAGAACTTCACTGGAGGAAATGAAAGCTAAACGAATATGTTTATGTAGCTAGAGTCAATGTCTATATATAATAAACGAATATGTTTATGTAGCTAGAGTCAATGTCTATATATAATCAAGATTAGCCACTTCACTTAACATATATACCAGGAAAAGGTAAAAGCCTATTTGAATCTTGGCACATTTTCACAGACTCCAAAACGTATTTTTCTAAAGAGCAGAATGATTGCACACCAGTCAGAATGGCCATCATGAAAAGTCTACAAATAATAAATGTTGGAGCAGGTGTGGAGAAAAGGCAACCCTTACGCTGTTGGTGAGAATGTAAACTGGTGTAGCCATGACGGAGAACAGTATGGAAGTTCCTTAAAAAATTAAAAATAGAGTTAGCAACCTCACTCCTGGGCATAAATCTGGAGAAAATTCTAATTTGAAAAGATATGTATCCCACAATACTCACAGCAGCACTATTTACAACAGCCAAGACATAGAAGTAACCTAAGTGTCAATAAACTGTGGAAAATTCTTAAAGAGATGCAAGTACCAGACCACCTGACCTGCCTCCTGAGAAATCTATATGCAGGTCAGGAAGCAACAGTTAGAACTGGACATGGAACAGACTGGTTCCAAATAGGAAAAGGAGTACGTCAAGGCTGTATATTGTCACCCTGCTTATTTAACTTATATGCAGAGCACATCACGAGAAATGCTGGGCTGGAAGAAGCACAGGCTGGAATCAAGATTGCTGGGAGAAATATCAATAACCTCAGATATGCAGATGACACCACCTTTATGGCAGAAAGTGAGGAGGAACTAAAAAGCCTCTTGATGAAAGTGAAAGTGGAGAGTGAAAAAGTTGGCTTAAAGCTCAACATTCAAAAAACTAAGATCATGGCATCTGGTCCCACCACTTCATGGGAAATAGATGGGGAAAAAGTGGAAACAGTATCAGACTTTGTTTTTGGGGGCTCCAAAATCACTGGAGATGGTGACTGCAGCCATGAAATTAAAAGACGCTTACTCCTTGGAAGGAAAGTTATGACCAAGCTAGATAGCATATTCAAAAGCAAAGATATTACTTTGCCAACAAAGGTCCGTCTAGTCAAGGCTATGGTTTTTCCAGTAGTCATGTATGGATGTGAGAGTTGGACTGTGAAGAAGGCTGAGCGCCGAAGAATTGATGCTTTTGAAGTGTGGTGTTGGAGAAGACTCTTGAGTCCCTTGGACTGCAAGGAGATCCAACCAGTCCATTCTAAAGGAGATCCGTCCTGGGTGTTCATTGGAAGAACTGACCCTGAAGCTGAAACTCCAGTACTTTGGCCACCTCATGCGAAGATTTGACTCACTGGAAAAGACTCTGATGCTGGAAGGGATTGGGGGCAGGAGGAGAAGGGGACGACAGAGGATGAGATGGCTGGATGGCATCACCAACTCAATGGACGCGTGTTTGAGTGAACTCCGGGAGTTGGTGCTGGACAGGGAGGCCTAGCGTGCTGCGATTCATGGGGTTGCAAAGAGTCGGACACGACTGAGCGACTTAAGTGTCAATTAACAGACGAATGAATGGAGAAGAAGTGCTGTATATTTATGTATACATGTGCATGTGTGTGCGCACACACAGTGGAATATTAGCCATAAAAAAGAATGAAATGATGCCATCTCCAGCCACAGGGATGGACCTAGGGATTACCATATTAAGTGAAGCCAGACAGAAAAAAAAAAAATCATTTGATATCACTTATATGTGGAATCTTTAAAAAATGATACAAATGAACTTATTTACAAAACAGAAATAGACTCACAGGCATAGAAAACAAATTTATGGTTACCAAAGGGGGAAAAAAAGGGAGGGATAAATTAGTAGTCTGAGATTAACAGATACAAACTACTACACATAAAATAGACAAAAAGGACCTACTGTATAGCACAGGGATCTATATTCTACTTGTAGTAATATACTTGTACTACAACTTGTAGTAACCTATGATGGAAAAAAATCTGAAAAAGAAAAGGTATACACACATATACATGAATCATTTTGCTGTACACTTGAGACACAACATTGTAAATCAACTATATTCCAATTTTTTAAAAATAGAGTAGAATAATTATACCTATGAAATATATATTCTTTACCACTTCTTATCTAAGTTGACATAAAGAAACTGTCTTAAGGCCAATGAGTATCTGAAATAAAGATCTGTCACTTTCAGCAAATCAAAGCATTTCCATCTCTGCTTTGTTATCATTAGGTTTAACACTTTCAAGTTTTCCATTTTCAAGTAATTTTTAAAGTAATCATAAAGTATAATCAAATATTCAAGTAATTGGACAACCAGCCATATGAAAACACAAATCTGCTGAGAGGAAATAGTCATCTGGCACATAGCTTCACTACAAAACAGCTTGAATTTTTGTCTCCTGCTATAAGAAAGTTCAAATTTAATGAATCAAAAGTGATTTAGAAGAGTGGAAGTGTAACGTAATAAAAGGATGGTTTGTATGGAAATTGAATTTAAAGAAGTCTCTGTAAAGTTAAGCACACACGCTATGCTACTGTAATTAACAGAAATTAATAGAATTAATAGACCATCCCATTACAAAGCTGTCCTGTGATCCAGAATTCCAGATGTGCTTACCCTCTCTAAGGTGGGGAAAAACAGGGGTCTGAACCTCGGAGAGCAGTTCAATGGAGCCATTAACATGATATGTGCCATAAGACTATCCCATTAAAAGGGTAAGGAAAACCAGATGCATTAGTATTCTACTCAGAGTTCAGGGATGAGAGAATAGGGACCAGGTGATTTCTATGTATCTATCCCTTTCTACATATCTACACTTAATCATGTAGGTAGGCTAGTAAGAATGGAAATAGGCCATATATTTTTTTACGGTAGCCCTTACAAAACCCATTCTGTAACAGCAGCCGTTAGTGATTCCTTTAACCTCTCTGAGGCTCAGTGTCCCTCAACTCTAAAATGATAACTGAAATAACTCACAATAAGACCGTACTATTATTCAGGGACATAGAAAACACCCTACATGGATTACTGATTAAACAGGCTAGTACAGCTTTTAACAGGTGACCAAAACAGCAAATCTCGGTGAAAGAACAAATTTATCTAACTCTTGATGAAAGTGAAAGAGGAGAGTGAAAAGGCTGGCTTAAAGCTCAACATTCAGAAAACAAAGATCATGGCATCTGGTCCCATCACTTCATGGGAAATAGATGGGGAAACAGTGGAAACAGTGTCAAACTTTATTTTGGGGGGCTCCAAAATCACTGCAGATGGTGACTGCAGCCATGAAATTAAAAGACGCTTACTCCTTGGAAGGAAAGTTATGACCAAGCTAGATAGCATATTCAAAAGCAGAGACATTACTTTGCCAACAAAGGTTCATCTAGTCAAGGCTATGGTTTCTCCTGTGGTCATGTATGGATGTGAGAGTTGGACTGTGAAGAAGGCTGAGCGCCGAAGAATTGATGCTTTTGAACTGTGGTGTTGGAGAAGACTCTTGAGAGTCCCTTGGACTGCAAGGAGATCCAACCAGTCCATTCTGAAGGAGATCAGCCCTGGGATTTCTTTGGAAGGAATGATGCTAAAGCTGAAACTCCAGTACTTTGGCCACCTCATGTGAAGAGTTGACTCATTGGAAAAGACTCTGATGCTGGGAGGGATTGGGGGCAGGAGGAGAAGGGGACGACAGAGGATGAGATGGCTGGATGGCATCACTGACTCGATGGACGTGAGTCTGAGTAAACGCCGGGAGATGGCGATGGACAGGGAGGCCTGGCATGCTGCGATTCATGGGGTCACAGAGTTGGACATGACTGAGCGACTGAACTGAATTGAACTGAATGGTCACTCACTGACAGTCATCTGGAGGGGGGCCCACTGTGGTGCCAACCAGTGGCTGGGCAGGACCACTAGCTCTCGGTAACTGTTGCCTGGTAACGGGGTACAGGGTAACGGGGGCATAGCAAAGTTCACATGCTTTGGGTTGTACTTGGCGGCTATTACATTAGCAACAAATTCCTATAGGGTACAAGCATATATGACCAGTGAGTAAAGAATTTCAAATGTCCTATGGAATACAGAGTTTAATTTCTGATAAATCAAGTGCCTGTCTTCTTTTTCACATTTTTGGTTTGGTTTTTTAAAAACATTAATTTTTTACCTCATTTTTGTTTACTTTCCTAATCAAATTTATTTTAGCAGAAAACTATTTGTTGTAAATTCATGATTTTTATCTATTTACAACTTTCAACCATCTACAGAATATTATTTTAAAAATATATAAAATACAAAGTTTCTATTCAATAAGTAATTGAACATCTTGTTTTAAACTCATTGTCTAATCTCATTAACATTTTTCTAAACCCATTAGTCTCTTAGAAGTCACATTTTTCACTTCCTAGTTTTCAAAGGCTCTTTGTCAAATACTTTATATTTTCTCTAAACTGGGTTGAATAGACGTCAAAACACAGCAATCATTGCTACATTCCACGTATATCACTTTCTCACAACACTATAAATAATAGATAAAAATCAATAATAATTTTATGTCTGATTGCTGGTTCAATGCCATTTTGTAGGAAAGAATCTCTGTGTGGATTTCTCATATTCTTCTATTTTCTCCTAAGATAGTCAGTAATTTTGCAAACTTTTTGTCCTCAATCAGATAAATTATTCAGGGTTCTTTAAAAATAAATAGACTTGTGGGTAGGACACAGAAACATTCTACCTCAGTTCCTCTTCAATAACGTTAGATCTAACTAGACAAGATGAATTTGTTAAAGGTTTTGTGCTTATTTTTAGGAAAATGGTGACTGTTTAAGAATATGTATTATTTGTCACTAAATGCTCAAAATATATAAACTAGTTAATTTACTACATAATCTCTATATTGATGTTAAAAGAGCCAGAAAATTGGTATCTACAAGGAATGCCACAAGCTGACCATCATCAGAACATAATCTATACCTGTAAGAGTGTCTCTCAGAGCCAGGAAAGTATAATGCTCTTTCAGGGCTCCTTGAAAAAAAATCAGAGTAAGCAAGTTATACGGAAGCAACAAGCAACCTCCAAAACCTCAGTGATTTTAGACCACAAAGCTTTCCACCTGGCCCACGCTCTGTGTCCATCACAGGTCAGCAGGGGCCTCTGCTTCTTACAGCCTCTCAGGGATCCAAGCCAAACCACTGGCTACTCCATCTGAGTCCATGCTTAAACATAACTAAAGGAGGAAGTAAGAGCTTAATGAATCAAGCATTCAGCACTAAAGATACTTCCTGAAAGTCACAACCATCACTCCCTCTCACACTTGATTAGCCAAAGCAAGCCCATGGATCACTCAAGTTTGATGTGAGCAGGGCAGTGTGATTTCTCCATGTGCTAAGGACAAGTGGACGAATTTGGTGTGCAGCACTCACGGCTGTCACAGCCCCTGCTCCCCTTCACTGTCATCAAGAAAAGAAGCAAGAGGCAGTTTTAAAAACTGACCCAGCAAATGCTCAGACACCTTTCAGTGAAATCTGTCTTAGTGGTGGTTTAGTCGCTAAGTCATGTCCAACTCTGGCGACTCTGTGAATGGTAGCCTGCCAGGCTCCTCCGTCCGTGGAATTTCCCAGGCAAAAATACTGGAGTGGGCTGCCATTTCCTTCTCCAGGGGCTCTTCCTAGGGATCAAACCCGGGTCTTCTGCATTGCAGGTGGATTCTTTACCGACTGAGCCACCAGGGAAGATCCAAACTTCAAACTTGGACTCCAGAGGTACAGAGAGAGAGAGAGTAAGAGCTACTGTTTTCCCTCATAGCATTACCTACTTGTATATACAAATATGTAGCAGAAAATGATCCTTTCTTCCTCTTGTGTTTCCATCATACTGCTAAATGTGAATGTGGGTAGCTCCAAAACTTCCCAGAAAAATTAGGAAGAGCTTAGTACAAACTTGAGAACATTAGGTCCCTAATGTTTAGACTCTATGCCAGATGCTATTTTTAGTGGTTTGTATGTACCATCTCATATTAGATTGGCCAAAAACTTCATTCATTTAACAGAAAAACCTGAATGAACTTCTTGGCCAACCCAATATAAGACTTCATAGCCATCAAATGAAGTATGCAGATACTAAGATCACCCCATGCTTTGAATGAGGAAGGTTGAGGAGATCATTGAACATGTTGGTGAAGGAAGAAGGAATCTGCCCCAGCTGTGGACTCCAGAGCCTGCACTCCTAGCCCACACATGACACTGAGTTATACTGGGAAAGTGTTTTATTATAAATGCCATTGGAACTTGTCTATTTATATGAACGCCAATTTACAATCATAATTCTGAGACAGCATTCCTAAGCAGCATTCCAGCGTATTCCCCTACACAAAAAAATAAACATAGCTCTGCTGTTGCTGCTGCTAAGTTGCTTCAGTCATGTCCAACTCTGCATGACCCCATAGATGGCAGCCCACCAGGCTCCCCCGTCCCTGGGATTCTCCATGCAAAAACACTGGAGTGGGTTGCCATTTCCTTCTCCAATTCATGAAAGTGAAAAGTGAAGTGAAGTCACTCAGTCGTGTCCAACTCTCAGAGACCCCTTGGACTGCAGCCTACCAGGCTCTTCTGTCCATGGGATTTTCCAGGCAAGAGTACTGGAGTGGAACATAGCACTAGCTTTTAATTTTGTCAGATTCCTTCCATACATCAAATAGCAGGACATATAAAGAGAATTTTTGGAACAACTCCATAAATTCTACATAGCTGTAAGTTAATTAGAAAAATTTTAAATATTACCAAAAGTGAATAAGACTAAAGTTCATGAAGAGTATACTGAGAACATGATAACATTCAGAGCTGTCACATTTTATAACTGTGGGAATGACATTCGTGAAAGCCATGTAAGCGTCGCCCTCTGGAGTTGTGCAGTGTACAATGTGCGTGACCATATGTTGAGGTCCTGATGTCTTCTACAGTGTTGTCGCCTACAGTCTTGTTCCAATATGTTGTGTCTTGACAAACAGTCCTACTTTGGTTTTGGTTTTCCAAAGAGCCTTGAAGAATCTAATACCTTAAATTCTTTCCCAAATTGATAGCAGACAATGTTGTCACACTGATAAGCATTATGAAATTCAGTCTTAAATAAGCACAATTGATACTCTCATTCTATTTGCTAGAAAGATCAGTGTCTAGGCCTGTATATGTAAATTATGTTAATTGAACTGGGAATCCACAAAAACAGCTGAATTTAAAAACTGTATTTACTTGAGAATATCAAAAGAGCTAGTCAACTCTTTCAAAACTTTGTAGCAATATACTGTTGTTGCATTATACTTTGTGTGTTTGCTGATGTCTATGGGGGGAAAAAAACATAATATTTTCAAGAATACAAGAAAGAAAAACCACTTCATCAACTCCAACAGCGTCCTATCTCAATCTCCAGAAAACTGCTGGTTTATTCCTCTCCTTCCAAAGCACCTCATTATTGGTCCCACGGCATCCCTCCACTACAGCTATTGTGTCTTAATTTTTTATTTCTTTTTTTCAATTCTCTAACCCACCCAGTTCAGCAAGCCGCTGTTGATCTTGAGAAATCCTTTGTTGCAAATCCCACAGAGCTTCCTTCTGCAGAGAATTGCCCCCTTTGAAGACTTGCCCCAGGGGTCTTTGTGCTAGCTGCTTCAGTGAAGGAAGAAAGAGGTATGCCTTAGGTAAGAGCGTTTGCAAAACCATTTCAAACGGTATTTGTATACCTTCGTAGTCATCATAGATTCTCTGCTGACCGAAGAGATTTGCAGCTTTATAAAGGCTGCTGCAGATGCTTAGAATATTCGTTAATCTTTTTTTTTTCTTTTGAAACAGGCCCAAAAAGAAATGACTTGTGGGCAAATATTGATTTCTTTTCCAAAGATCAACTATTAAGTACAAAGGACACCTAAACGTGAAACCAAAAGGTTTACATTGTCAGACCGGGACAGAAGATGGGGAAGCAAGGCTGTGCTTTCCTATTTCAAAACACAAGGGCTGAGGTACAAGTCACAATATAATGCCTGTGGCATGCCCTCTGAGAGTCTACTCTGGAAGCTGAAGGGAAATAAATGAAGCAATTTTTGGATATGATTTTCAAGCTTAAGCCTTACATGCATATGAATCAGCAGGGATCTTAGTAAAATGCAGATTCTGCTTCACTGGGTTGGGGTTGGAACCTGGATTCAGTATTTTTGATTAGCCTCCTTACTGGTGCTTGTCCAGGGACCACACTCTGAGCACCAAGTGCCTGGGCCACTTGCTAGTAGCAACTGACCATGGTGCCCCACAACAGCAAATGTCTAGGTTCTTTCCAGCAAAAAAAGGCGGAAGAGGCACTGATGCTCCATCTGCATTTCCTGCCTCAGAGAATAAAGAAACATGAGGAGCCTCCCAGGGGCACTCTCTGCCCACGAAAAGATTGCATACACATGAAGCAGGGATTGAGGGAGACAACCAGGTTGGCGCAGTGAGCTGGGTGATCCCTCTGATGAGGGTCGGGGACTCTGGTTTGGCTTCCATATTACCAGCCTCAGTGAGGTGGAACAGAGGATTACAAAGGGATAAACTAAATGGCAATTGCAAGTGTATTGTTGTGGTCACCAGCAACTTTTCCATCAGTATTTTCTATTTCTTCAAAGCCGTATGGAGCAGTTAATCTATTTAGGTGATTTCTTAAGAGAAAACGAACAATAGATGTTCCCAAGCGGCAAGTGTAGTAAAAGTTAAAAATGATATTTTCTTTTATCCCAGAGCCTCCAAAAAGTCCATAGATCTTACTATTATCATAAAAATAAATGACAAAAGGGATTTAGTTCAGTTAGAAATCAGCCTGCTATTGGCCATGCAGCGAAACTTAAAACACACTGGTTTCTAGCCTTCAGCCCCTTCCAGCCTCAGTATGGGGATAAAAGTCCAATATGAAAGCTTCTAATGATCTACGATTTGAAGAGCTGGCTATTTGAAAAGAGATCATGGCCAAAAAGTGAAAAAAAGAAGAATTTCAGATCCAAGACTAAAAATAGTAGATTTATGCTTAGGTGGGTTTGTTCCCTTAGTGAATGTGCCATTCATCTGACTGAAATTCTTCCAGGTGAGTTACTTTCTCTGTCCAAGAGTATTTGCTCTCTAAAAAATAATAAAGCATTTATTCCTAAGCTAACAGTTCTCTCCAGTTGAGTCACAGACTTTGGCCACATTTGCAAAGAAACATTTTTCACTGACTTTCCAAAGACATAGATCAATTTTGTAAGTAAAAAAAAAAAAAGAAAGAAAGAAAGAAATAGAAAGAAAGAAATCAAATGTTTAAAAGCCAAACATGATTGTACCAAATCCACATGGTAGAGGTCTGGATTGAAGAGCAATTGGAAGAATAAAAATGGCTGAACAGAACCTGACCTGATTTATATTATTATTCCCACAGACAATCTAATTGGTGAGCAGAAGATGTAGCCACCAAGACAGGGTTCTAGGGACTCTTCCTCTATCCTAGTCCCCAAATATCTTTTGCCTAAAATTCCAAATGAGACACCTTAGTCCTACTAATACATCCAGGGGAAATAATACATTCAATTGTATTTGATTCCCTGGTATATTTGCATTGTTTTGATAATCAGAGCTCCTTATAATCTAGCCATGATAAATTTTGTTTTCATGAAGGGAATAAGAGGAGGAAAAAAGGAAATGTCAGGTTCAGAACCAAATCAGGACTGATAAGCAAGTCATCTAGAGTGAGGACAAGGGTATTCAGATATGTGGAGCCTGAATACTGAACTGGGCCTTTGCCAAAGGCAAACTTAATATTTTTTAAATTTTTGCCTATAACAATGAAAGCCATCATGGAATGACAGGTGAAAGCTGGCACTGCACATCTCAAGTGAAACATCCATGGGACCTCAAAGAGAGACTCTTTTCAATTAGAAACACAAAATGACTGACATTAATCGTTTGACAAAATCTGGGTAAAACACACTAATGAATATCATCCATCTTATCTGTAGTCAAGGTATTCATAATAGACAGGAAACAAATCTCTTAATATCCAGGATCACTTATATGCTCTTAGGAAACATATTTTCCCCTCTGGCAAGAAAGATTTTTTTGTATTAAACAGCTGTTTTCACCTCCCCCTTAAAAATGGTTGTGATTCCCCCAAGTTCAAGTTCTCTAGTCAAAATCCATCAAAAGTTGCTTGAGGCTAAGAAGCGTGCACACTGCCTTTTATGCCCATGAGAGTAAAGGCGTGGGGGAATGGGTGCCACAGTAACAGTCACATAAAAAAGATTTTCAGCAGATGCTAGACACAAATTCTCCTGGTCCTTGGTCTCGTTTTCTGCTTCACCACGTTGCTCCCTGCTCAGTGTCCTTGATGCAACTCTGAACATCCTGAGAATGATTTTCAAGCCAAATACATTTTGACAAGTGTGGAATGGATGCCTCTCTGAAACAGAGAGAGGAGCTTGACAGAAAAGATGAAATCTGCACATATTCCTTTGCAAGCAGGACTTGCCAGTGAATCGCTCAATTCAGAAACTAATCCCTGCCCCTGTTTTTCATTGTGTTAAGTGGAATGTGTGTTCCAGCAGCTAATGGATCTATTTCTGGCCACGATGCCATCTTTGGGATGCAATCTTTGTAGAGGGGTGGCAGATCAACCTTGGCTTCCCAGTAACTCTCGATCTCAAAGCAAACTGACATGTTCTTCTGGAAAGAGAAGCATGAGGATTAGGAAGCTTGGCACAGATGAAATGAAGAGAAACACAATACATTTGTATTTTTCTTTAGGTAGCTAACTGAAGTCTCTCCAAAGCATCAGGGTCATTTATTCACTTAGTACACACATGTATGTGGATGCATACACACTCATCACCTTGAACCTTTCTTGACACAGGGGATAAAGAGTAAGCAGGTCAATGCCCCTGCCTCCATGGAACTTACTCTGTAGGAATCCTAGACAGACAATATAGAAACCAAAAAGTCCTGTGTATGTGTAACATGATGCTGTGTAGTAATAAGCACTGTGAGTTAGAATAAACCTGGGTAAGGGGATCAAGGTGAAGGTGGAGTGTATATCCAGTAGGCTCATCTGAGAAGGTAATATCGGAATGAAGGCTTCCATGAAACCAGGGAAAGTCCTTACAGAGGTCTGGGGAACAGAGCTCTCCAAGCAGAGGGAATAAAGAATATGGTCAAGGCCCTTAAGTGGGCAGCAAGCTCCCTATTTTTGAGGAATACCAAGAACCAAGAGTAGAGCTGAGAGTAGCAGGAGATAAGCTTATGTGGATAGAAGAGGGCCTTGCAGACTAAAGTAAGAAGCTGGAATTCCATTTTGACTGAATAAATACACTAGAGAATTTTGAGCAGAAAAGTCACTTCCATGACCTGATTTACATTTTTAATCAGATTACCTGGTGCTCTTGACTTGGCAGTGGGCAAGATGAGAAGCAGAGAAACCAATCGGAGTCTGAATGGCAGTCTTGGACTAGGAAAGTGATAGTGAACATGATGAACTGATTATATTCTAGTTCTACTTTGAGGTTGAAGATGATTTTCTGATAAAGTGAGATTTTCTGATAAATGTGAGGTCTGTGGGCTAGATAGACATCAAGGATAACTCCCAGTATTTGATCTGAACAATGCAGGAGAAATAAGAGACGTGGGTTCCTTCCCTGGGTTAGGAAGATCCCCTGGAGAAGGGCATGGCAAACCCACTCCTGTATTCTTGCCTGGAGAATCCCATAGACAGAGGACCCCAGTGAGCTACAGTCCATAGAGTCACAATGAGTCACACACAACTGAAGCAACTTAGCACGTGCTGAGTGAATGGCAGTGCCATTTATGAAAATGAGAGTAAGAACAGTTGGGGAAAAGACAATCAAGAATTCTATTTTGAAGCTGTTAAATTTGAAATTGCTTTGTAGACATCCAAGTGGAGATGTTGAAAAGAGAGTCAGACATACACATCTGGAGCCCAGAGAAAAGTAAAAGGCTGAAAATATGAATTCAGAACCACCTAAATATAGATATTTAAAGCCAAGACAGTGAGTGAGATCACTAAGGAGAGAACACAGAAAAATAGATGAGACAACCAAGGGACTGAGCCCAGGAGCACTCCTCAAATTTTTAAGGTCAAGGAGAGAAGGAGCCAGCCATGAAGAATGGGAAGACACGGTCATTGCTTTCCCAAGGCAAGAACAGAGAAAATAAGGCAAGAGCAGAGTAGAAACCAAGTAGAAAATGTGCTTCCAGAAGGAGGACATGAACAGCTGGGCCAAGGGCTGCTGATGATTGAGAAATGCCCCTGGAATCTGGCAAGATAGGAATCATTGCCATCCTCAACAAGAAGGGTTTCAGTGAAGCATTGGAGATGAAAGCCTGAATTTCATGAACCAAGGAATAAGAGTAAAATATAAAACCTTCTTTTAAGGAGAAAAAAAGACTACCCAAAAGGGGGTGTGAAATCCAGTCTAGAGTGAGTGACTTTGCCAAGGGAGACTGTAGAATATCTTTGAATGCTGATGGGAACGATCGTATAGAAAAGAGGAAAATGATGCTGGAGAAAGAGCATCTAATACCAGAGCAGAGTGCCTGAGGAGGAAAGATGGGGTGGGATCTAGTGCATCAGTGGGCTTTGAAAGAAACAGAACTGTTAATCTACTGCAACAAAAGGAGGCCAAGGACATAGATCCAGGGACAGGGGCACTGGTGAGAGTGAGAACAGACAGAAGCTCTCTTGCGTTTGCCTTTATTCTCACAGTGAAGTAACAGACAAGGCCATCAACTTAAAGTGAAGGGAAAGGGTATCAGATGCTAGGGAGCAGGAGAT
The DNA here is from genome assembly GCF_029378745.1 of Bos indicus. NCBI lineage: Eukaryota > Metazoa > Chordata > Mammalia > Artiodactyla > Bovidae > Bos > Bos indicus. The sequence continues at coordinate 19,284,881 of NC_091776.1, read as the reverse complement.
GATGTGAAACAGCATCTCAGAGAGTGGTGGAGAGAGATGATCAGAGAACCTAAATGCTGTCCAGACCATGCACTGAGATCGGAGGTCACAGTAAAGTGACTCTCTCTCCCCCACTGCCTCAATAGTATTGCTGGTTGGGAAATTTAGCTATCACCTCTACATTCTAAGATTTTTTTTTTCTATCTTTTTAACTAGTGAGAATAAAACTAATAGGGATCATGTTATAAAAGGCAAAAAGAAACACGTGGAAGAATTCTTAAACCAAACTTTAAAATCATAATGGTCTTTAGTCTCATTTCGCTCTATACATAAATCATCTCCATATATGCTTAGAAGTCCATTTTCTCTGATTCAAAAAGCACTGCACCATCAGGAGACCTACTTCTAATCTCTATCATTAGAAAACTGTGTGATCCTAAGCAATTATTTAATCTCACTGAGGTTACCCACCTCAGTATCCTTTCTTCACACTTTGTGGGTAACAGAGCACTTGATTCTTAACTGGGCACTGACTCCCAGAGATAAAACTGTTTCCCAACTTTCTTTGCAGCTAAGTGTGGCCACGGAATTAAGTTCGGGACAATGAGACGTAAAGAAAAGTTGCGTGAGGCAGTTTTTAGGAAATTATAGTCCTTATCTGCTTTTTAATCTCTTCCTCTGTATTAGCTAGAGTCCCAATAATCGTGTAGAACCATCCTAAGAAAAGCCATGAGCAAGAGAGAACCTGGGTCTCTAACAATTTCAGAGAGCCCCCACAGCAGTGGAGTCCCAACCTGTAGCCTTCAAAAATATGAGAGAGAACTCTATCATGCCAACTAAACTTGATCATGACTGATCCTGATCGACTCTAAATCTCAGTTTTATTCTTCTTCAGACTAAAGCTGCTGTCAAGTTTCCTGTGCAAATGCAGAAGTCTCATTTACAATATAGTGCTATCGCTCTGTTTCAGAAGTCCAAGCAGGAAATCTGCAATACCTAGAATTCAAGATGTCTGGCTCCAATCATTGATTTAATGCTAACCTGAAATCTGTTTAGTATTACCAAGGGGGTTAAATAAGCAGTTCAACTCCTTTCTTCATATTTCTATTTCCACAGAGGTGGGTGATCAGACTGTTTGATCTCTCCAGTTCAGTGACACAGTTCTGACACCAGGCTCAGATTGGGATATGGGGCAAAGGGGGCCTGCTGAATACTTTCTATGAGCCCCTGGAACCCCCACACTGCCCCACAATGTCACCAGTTTGAACAGTCTACTGTACTATGCAAAAAATAAGAATCAAAAATTATAACTCTTGCAAAATATCTCCCCAAAGTTATGCTTTTTTTCCCTTTGCTATCCTAAAAAAGAAAATGAACACTATCTGCTCTTAGGATTTATTCATTAACCTGGGGCACCTGTAGTTTCATTTGTAAAGAGCAATCACAAAAAGGATGGAGAAAAATTGCCAGACAAAAGCAATTATTCAAAACAAGTTTTATGAAAACTATGTCTTTAGGAAATAAAAATTTGAACTTCAGTTATTTTGCTAATGTGTACGTAACTTTTTAAAACTGTATTCCACACTCCATTATTATTAAACTGGAGTAGAACTCTTTCCCTTGAGTTGTCATTTATTTAAAATATCCCTGAATTTTCAGCCAATTTAGGGAAATGCAACTTGCAGGAGAAAAAAATTTATATCATGTTTTAACAAAATTTATCTTTTGAAGAAGCAGTTGAGCCTTCTGCACCCTGTGCAAATAGCATGGAGCCAACAGAAAACACTGAAAGAGCCAGCAGTGGAAATCTGTCTCTGTATTTTCTTTTGATCTCCCTGGATTTAGTGCCCTCATGAAGTGCGAATGCAATATATGCATGTCACAGCATGGCAGAGGGATAATACATTTCCCCCTGCTTCACTGAACATGAGTTGTGTATCTTGCCATCTTGAGAGTCCACAGCACAGTACATTTATCCCCATTAGAAAAGCTCACTCCAGTAATATATGGATGCTGCAGCCATTTATGACAAATATGTAAAATCATAACCTTGCACATTCTAGGGATGGGGTGTATGTACTTGAATCTATTAACCATACATTGACAGATTTTCATTAAAACTAGATTTTCAAGCCCAAGACTAAGAGTGCAAATATATGGATTATATTTGTATATAAACGCAGTTCAAAAAGGCTATAACTTTAATGTCAAGACAGAAATAAAGAATAGCGCTTTCCCCTTTGGCCATATAGGAATTCACTTGCCCATCATGAGCAAAAATCTATTTAGAACAGAGTACATGTTTATAAGTATAGTTTGATTACTCTGTGATAGTACATTCGGCTCTTTCTAATTCATTTATAATCACAGCAATGAAAGACTACATTTTTTTAAATGATCTCAAAATAAGGGAATATTTATAGCTCAAATCCCAACAGCTACTAGTATGTAAGCTTGGGCAAGTTTACTTAACCCAAGTCTCAGTTTGCTCATCTGTGAAATGGGGATAATAATGATATCTCCCTTAGGATTGTATGTAAAGTGGTACTCAACAAATGTCAGCTATTTACATGATGATGATTACCTCAAGACCCTCACCAGAATGCTAGTAGAAAGCACTAAACATAAGTGAATTAGAAAAGATGGGGAAGCTGCCAGGACTGTGCTCTCCAGGTATCCTTATCCACTCTCCAGGGGTCGAATGTGGTGTCCCTAAACACAACTAAGAAATAGACGTTGAGAAGTACACACAGGCCTGATAAACTCAGAAAAACTCTGGGTTCTATCATCGTAACTCCAAATTTTAAATCTGTGTCTACATCTAACTGGTACACAGAAATACCTTCTAGCAACCTCACAACCAAGAGAATCATGGCCAGGGAACACTTGAAGCGAGCAATAGGGTTAGTTTTCTGTCCTCTGTAACCACAGGTTGCAGCATTTGCATCTTTTCAATCTCATGGTTTACATTTCTTGGAACAGATTGTGTAAAACAATACTAATTAGTTGATTCTCTGTGTTGATAAGGCTATCAATACACTACTCAAATTCTTGTGCTTTGAGGATAAAAGCCATGGCATTGAAAAATAATGTTTCACACCATTTTCCATAAAGTTAAAGATTCACATACATTACCAGTATTAAAATCTCATAGGTATTCTTAACATACCTGTTTCTCCAATTAACATAGCACAATCATTAATAACTATATTATGTGATGAACTCATAATTGCAGCCAAGCAGAAAATAAGTACCATCTATCAGCTCTCATGGTTTTACAAAAGCGAAATTTCCTTTGCTTTAGAAGTTCCCCAGAACAAATAACAGTTTTACACTGGCAACCCTTTCATTTTGTGAACCAACTGCCACATGTCTCTATAAAGTTGTCATATATCCTTCTGGGCTCGACTCACATGCAGCAGTTTCAATTTTAAAATCTAATCCAAGGGCAAATCTTCCTGATTCCATTGTGAACACCTGGTACCAACAACAGTGAAAAATACTGGATCTCTTTCAAATGAATCTTCATGTGAAAACAAGTGACAGTTATCTCTCAGAATTATAAAACAATTAATTAAAAGCAATTAATTTATGTCAGCAAGCCAATAGCAAATACACTCAGATGCATTCTTGGGCAATATACACTTGGAGGTACAAGAGTCCTTGCCCTTGGGGAGTTTACAGATCATTAGAGAATAAGATAAGGGGTATAAATATCTGTAACATAAGGCAGGTGGAGAAAAAGGCCTGAGAGAAAAAATTGATTATAAGGTTCAGAGCAAGACAACTCACAATCAAATTAAATAGGCATCATTGAAAAGATGCAATGTAAGGTTGGTGGAACTTCATCCAAAGAAATAAGATTGGACATTCCTGGCAGAGGGAACCGCATTATGAAAGGCCTTAGTGCAGGAAGATACAAATTTTGCAATCAACAAATGGCCCTGGCTGCTTGAGTCAAGAAGAATCTGGGTAATGAACTTCTGCTGTTTCTGCTACCCAAAATATACTTTGATGTTGCCACAGATACATGCAGCCATGTAACCATTAAACTATTATCACAATCAAGAAATGGAGTATTTCCATCCCTCCAAAATTCTCATTCAAGCCCATTTACAGCCATTCTCTCTTAACCTCTGGCCTCAGGCAACCATGGTCTGCTTTCTGTCACTAGGGATTGGTTTTGCCCATTCTAAAATGTTCTGTAAGGGTAATCATATAGCCTGAATCTTTGTGTCTGGCTTGTTTCACTCAGAATAATGCCTCTGAGATTCATCCATGCTATTTGGTATATAGTAGTTTATTTATTTTCATTCCTGAGGAATATTTCATTAAATGGATATACTATTATTTATTCATTTTCCCATTGAGGGACATTTGGGTTGTTTGAGGGGTTTGGCTATAATGACTGTGCCAAAGCCTTTGACTGTGTGGATTACAATAAACTGTGAAAAATTCTGAAAGAGATGGGAATACCAGACCATCTGACCTGCCTCTTGAAAAGCCTATATGCAGGTCAGGAAGCAACAGCTAGAACTGGACATGGAACAACAGACTGGTTCCAAATAGGAAAAGGAGTATGTCAAGACTGTGTATTGTCACCCTGCTTATTTAACTTATATGCAGAGTACATCATGAGAAACGCTGGGCTGGAAGAAGCACAAGCTAGAATAAAGATTGACAGGAGAAATATCAATAACCTCAGATATGCAGATGACACCACCCTTATGGTAGAAAGTGAAGAGGAACTCAAAAGCCTCTTGATGAAAATGAAAGAGGAGAGTGAAAAAGTTGGCTTAAAGCTCAACATTCAGAAAACGAAGACCATGGCATCCGGTCCCATCACTTCATGGGAAATAGATGGGAAAACAGTGGAAACAGTGTCAGACTTTATTTTTGGGGGCTCCAAAATCACTGCAGATGGTGACTGCAGCCATGAGATTAAAAGACGCTTCCTCCTTGGAAGGAAAGTTATGACCAACCTAGATAGCATATTCAAAAGCAGAGACATTACTTTGCCAACAAAGGTTCGTCTAGTCAAGGCTATGGTTTTCCTGTGGTCATGTATGGATGTGAGAGTTGGACTGTGAAGAAAGCTGAGCGCCGAAGAATTGATGCTTTTGAACTGTGGTGTTGGAGAAGACTCTTGAGAGTCCCTTGGACTGCAAGGAGATCAGCCCTGGGAATTCTTTGGAAGGAATGATGCTAAAGCTGAAACTCCAGTACTTTGGCCACCTGATGCGAAGAGTTGACTCATTGGAAAAGACTCTGATGCTGGGAGGGATTGGGGGCAGGAGGAGAAGGGGACGACAGAGGATGAGATGGCTGGATGGCATCACTGACTCGATGGACGTGAGTCTCAGTGAACTCCGGGAGTTGGTGATGGACAGGGAGGCCTGGCGTGCTGCAATTCATGGGGTTGCAAGAGTCGGACACGACTGAGCGACTGAACTGAAATGAACTGAACTGAATCCCTTAACTCTATATCGCCCCTCCTCCCTCTTCCCATTAGCATCCACTAGTTCTCTATATCTGCAAATTTGTTTATTTTTTGTTATAGTCACCAGTTTGTTGTATTTTAGACTCCACATATAAATGACATCATACAGTATTTGTCTTTCTCTGTTGAGTAGACATAGATGTGAAGGGTATGTCAGAGGCACCCAAATCAAGAGAAAAGAACAGCAGCTCATGCAAATACACAGTGATGAGAAAGAACAAAGCTCATTCAGGGAACTACAGTCGGTGGGTGGAACTGGAGAACAAGCTATTGGAAATAGGGAGTAACTGCTGAGGATAACGCTGGTGATGATTCCTATCAACAAAGGTAAGATAAAGGTTTCTTCCCTTTCTTTTAAACAAACTTTGACTTTCATTGCATAAGAAAATCAGTCATTTTCCCCCCAAATTTCCACCTTCATCTAATACCTTCTAGCTGTGTGATCCTGAAAAAGTAGAACCTCCCTGGATCTGTTTTCTCATTTGTATCACAAATAAAACCTCCCTGAAGTTGGTGAAAAGACTGAGCTAATACATGTAAAATACCATGTCAAAGATAAACTATTTAGATGCTCACCAAATGGTTTACCCCTCCTGGGCACAGTCGGAAATATGTTTTACAGCAATGTATGGCCCTAGGTGGGCCAGGTTTGACACTAGAATGTGAGCCCAATGATGGTGTCAGTTCTGGGCAAAGGGAGTTAAGAGCAGGTATTAAGCTTTTCTCAAGATCTCTCTCTCTTTCATGGTAACTTTGAAATCCATATGCTGAACATACACCGCGAAGAAGCCTGGCTTCCTGAATGACCACATGGAGCACAACCCCTTGGCTCCAACACATACCTACCTTCAGCTTACTGCATTGTGATATATTGTAGGGGAAATTTTTTTTTTTTTTAATTCTGTTAAGATACTAAAGATTTGGGGGTTTTCTGTTACAGTAGTTATCCTATCCTGATTTATTCCAACATTTTCCCCAATGTTTAGCACATAGTAAGTACCCCCAATAAATGTTAGCTGAGGATGCTACAACTGTTATTTGTTGTTTTATTATTATTACTTGAGACAATAGGGCATAGTGGTTTAAGTTCAAGTTCTGGAATCAGGCAACACTGGGTCTAACTCTTGATTCCACATTTACCAACTTGCTTTGCCAGTTCCTTGGTCTCTTGAGCCTCACTTTTCACTTATCCACTTGCCTGCCTTGGAAGGTCGCTGTGAGCATTGCACGAGATGGAGCATGTAAATCTTTTCACAAATGCACGGAGTGAGTGCTCATTAAGTGCAAACTGCTAGTAATACTACCTTGAGAGCAGAATCTGATACTAGGGAAGTTTGAAGATTTACTACCGCCTCATTTATGGAGAAACACCCAGTGAAGCAGAACTCCCCTGCATCTTAACATCTCAGCCAGAAAGTACAGCATGCCTTCCTTTCTGCCCCCAGGTCATGTGCAAGAGTGGACTGGTCACTTTGGCAACCTGAAACCTGACTGTACTTTCTGTAATCGCCCCAGGAATGTGTACTCTGAATGCATATCCATAATATGGTCAGGTCAGTAATTACTCTAGCTGGCAAAGATAATAATGTGTTAACAGATCAGGCCTCCAGTGCTCATAAATTATTCTTCCTCACCTTTCTGGGCAGGTAGTTCAGGAGTGCAGGTGATGTGAGTTGTTACTGGCCACTGAGGTCTTCTGGTAGCTGGTTCTCTCACTGCGAAAGCTCCCGGCATGCTCCATTTTCCCAGAGCCACCAGTTGCAATCAAAGCATGCTGGTAGTTGATATCTTCTAATATTTGTTTCTCTCTTTCTGCCTGGCACTTGTGGCTCCATCTTGACATGAAGCCGTTTCCATTATTGCTGTTAGTAACTAAATAGCCCTTGGACTCTAGCTGGGAAACACAGCCAGACAGTGCTTAGTGTTACCCTATTTCCTGCAAACAAAAATCCTGACAGCTTCAGGCCCATTTTTACTTTATTATTTATACAGCCAGGCCATTTATTGCAAGACACTACCTCTCTCCAGCTTGGAATAGGCAAATTATTCCATTTTCTATTGTAAATGGTGCAATTCCTGATTCAGCAGCCTCAATAGGAGGCAGACTTGGGATGGAAGGATTTGCACATTTGTTGTTGAGAGCAGAAAATCATTATCTGTGCCCTGTTTTTCTCTGGCACTTAAAACAGAGGCGGGATTGAAGAGACAGATTTTCATATCACTTTAGCCTTTGGGTCAGGTTATTGCTGGAGAGAGAGAAAGAAAGAGAGAGCTTGGACAGCACGGATTCATTTTAATGGTCTATTGGTTCCACTTAGTGAAGGCCTATTAATTGTATAACATGCATCTGTATCTGTGTCTTTCAAATAACATTTCTAACCACCTGGGGAACTGCTCAGAAGACACAGAGGGATAAATAAAGAATGGGTGCAATTAGGCAGTTACGATCAAGGATGGAGAAAGGTTTGAAAGGAGAGATGGGAAAGATGCTCTGACTTCAATGCCACAGGATATTTTTAATCAAAAAAAAAGGCTCTAGTTATGAAAGTCTTTCTTTCATAAATTGCTACACAAGCAATATAAAGACTGAAGAAGTAAATTCATCAATGAGGGGATGACATGTATTATGAAAAGTAGGAGAGCCAGGAGTTTTCTTATTGAAAAGACACTTACTTTTTATTTGGATAAAAACCTGGTAAAATTACATTTTTCCTTCTTGTCTATCATTTCCTAATGAAATTCCATTTGGATGAAATATGGGAATTAATAAGTATTTTTGGTATGTTTTTAACCCCACCTAGTGTCCCATGCCCACTGAGGGACCCCAAAGTGCATCTCTGGGGAAATTTCAAGAAGCATCTCGATCCCCGTGTAAGAGGAGCTGTCCAGTCACGGGATCCTTGCCCCTTCCTGACAGCTCCATTCACCCAACCTCTGCCATCACAGAGCATAAAGTATTAGGGGACAAGGGGCTTTCTTTAAGTATAGTGTTTTGATTATCTCACCTTAGAAAAAAGAAAAACAAAAATTTTTTTTAAATATTTAGATTTTTTATTATGTGTTATTCTCTTTTATTAGAGAGAAGGAAATTAATGGCAACAGATCTTTTCTCTTTGTATTTGAATTACTCCATTTTGATTTGCTGGGAAAGACAAAGTATCCAACAAAAAGTGCCTTTGCTTCTAGAACATTCTCAGGTGGAAGGAATAAGTCAGTTAGGAGTGAGCCCTTTTTGATGTGGCCACCTTGAGAGAGGAGGATTAGCCAAGATCAGGCTCTCTCCCTGACGCCTGAGCAACTGGGAAACCATTGTAAGAGGACCAGAACTCATCTCTGGCTAGAGCGCACACTTGGCTTCTTTTGGAGGATGTTTTATTTTTTAATTTAAATTTATTTAATTGGAGGCTAATTACTTTACAATATTGTATTGGTTTTGCCATACATCAACATGAATCCGCCACGGGTGTACACATGTTCCCCATCCTGAACCCCCCTCCCACCTCCCTCCCTGTACCATCCCAGAAATCAATTCAACTCCATGGCTTTTGGATGAGAGCCCAGCAGTAGACAAGCTGCAGTCCAGGAGGCAGAATCAATATGGTGCCCACTACCAGCCAGTCTGAGTCAGACAGGGACACCTGGACAGTGAACTTATCTTGGGCCTACAGGTGGCTGTTAAGGAAATGAGTGGTTGATATCTCTACTTCAATCATAGTCCACCACATACTCAAAATACGGGCTTCTGCTTTAAAAAGTCTGAGTGCTATTAGTTAAAGGAGTAACTAATTCTATTTTCTCTCCTAACAGGTAGGACATTACAACAAGCTATTTCTCTGCTAAAATGGGCCTTCTTATGAGTCCAGGATGAGACCTAGGAGTTGAACTGTGATATAAGTCCCAAGGAGGAAAATATAGTGCCGTCTTAAATTCCATCAAACACAATTATGAACAGCAACAACCTGTAACATTCAGGACACTAGAAGTAGTATATAGGGCTTTCCTGGTGCCTCAGTATGTAAAGAACCTGCCTGCAATGCAGGAGACCTGGGTTCCATCCCTGGGTCAGGAAGATCCCCTGCAGGAGGGCATGGCAACCCACTCCAGTATTCTTGCCTGGAGAATCCCCATGGGCAGAGGAGCCTGGCAGGCTATGGGGTCACAGAGTTGGACATGCCTAAGCAACTAAGCACCGCACGGTAGTATATAGGACTTAAAGTTCAGCCTGGAACTGGGTTTTATTAAAAGCATCATACTTCAACTTTCAGAGTGTCTCCTTTAGCCCATACTACAGAGATTGTTATACAAGCCTCATGCACTATCAGCCAGAGACCACCTCTCTTATTCTACAATGCAATTTAAGACCTTCAATAATAGCCATATATGACTTTATTATCCTTACATTATGAAGCTTAGTGTCCTCTACTTGGCAATTCAAAAGCACTTGCTAAATAAAATTAAATGGAATGGAATTAACTTCTTGCAAAGACTAGAAATTTAGCAATTTAGTGTATTTTCCCCATATGATCCTACTCTGTGTGACTTTGTTTCAGTTGAATGACATACCTAATTAGGGGGGAAAAATGCTTTGTCCTCCACCTATGACAGGGGTGATCAAAACTGTTACGTTTGGGGAACAATTTTTCAAAGTTGGGTTACCCCCTTATACATAAGACCAAGTAGAGAATCACAGCTAAGTCATATAACACCACTGATTAAACAAATATATTTCATAGGTACTAAAGAAGCATGGCCAGATGGTGAAAGTCACTCAGTCATATCTGACTCTTTGCAATCCCACAGACTATACAGTCCATGGAATTCTCCAGGCCAGAATACTGGAGTGGGTAGCTTCCCCTTCTCCAGGGAATCTTTCCAACCCAGGGATCGAACCCAGGTCTCCCACATTGCAGGCAGATTCTTTACCAGCTGAGCCACAAGGGAAGGCCAAGAATATTGGAGTGGGTAGTCTATCCACAGGAAGATCCCTGGCCCAGGAATTGAACCAGAGTCTCCTGCATTGCAGACGGATTCTTTACCAACTGAGCTACCAGAGAAGCCCTCAAATAGGTTTAAATCAGTCTTTCAAGATAGAACTGACTAGGTTTTAACTTCTTGTCATGAGGACCTATTACTGATGACACATTTTACATATTTTATCTACTGTTCTTAACAGATAAAAATAGACATGTAAGAGGGAGCAGTCATCTACCACTCTGCTCTCAAAAACTCAGATGGCTCTGATCATTGTTTAGAGAAAGCCACGTCCAACTCAAAGGCCAGAGAAAAAAGGAAAGAATTAATACTGTTTTAAATACTTTCAAACTATTCTTGTTCAGCCATAAAAAAGGGAGGGTATGGGGAGGGAGGAGGGTTCAGGTTGGGGAACACAGGTATACCTGTGGTGGATTCATTTCGATATTTGGCAAAACTAACACAATATTGTAAAGTTTAAAAATAAAATAAAATTAAAAAAAAAAGAATGAAATCATGCCATTTGCCCCAACATAGTTGGACCTAGATATTATCATACTAAGTGAAGTCAGACAGAATGACAGGTGTCATATGATATTATTCATATGTGGAAGCTAATTTTTAAGAGATATAAACAAACTTATTTACAAAACAAACAGACTCACAGATTTAAAAAACAAATTTATGGTTACCAAACGGAAAACCTGGGGGGGGGTGGCATAAATTAGGAGCTTGGGATTAACATACATACACTACTATGAATTAAATAGATAACCAATAAGGACCTACGGTATAGCACAGGGAACAGTATTCAATATTCTATAATAACATATCAAAAAAGAATCTGAAATAGAGTAACTACATGTATTGGGTTGGCCAAAATGTTGATTCAGGTTTTTCCATAGGATGTTAAGAAAGAATTTGAACAAATTTTCTGGCCAACCCAATATAACTGAACACCATGCTGGATACCTGAAACTAACACAATGATGTAAATCAACTAGACTGCAATAAAATTAAAATTAAAAAATAAATAGTGTCAAAATAAACCTTACAAGAGAAAAGATAAACCCAAACAACATGGAGAAAAAAATATTTGCTAAGGAAATGTATCATTCACTGTCAATATATTAGGGAATACAAAGCCAGTTCTATAGCAGCTGCTGAATCATGCTTCTAAGGGACAGCCTTTTTACCTTTTCGTGGCATATGGAACAGCTAGAAAATTATTAATATAATCCTCATCATCGCAAAGCATACTGTGAAGTGAAAGTGAAAGTGTTAGTCACTCAGTCGCATCTGACTGTTTGCGACCCCATAGACTGTAGTCCACCAGGGTCCTCTGTCCCTGGAATTCTCAGGCAAGAACACTGGAGTGGGTAGCCATTCCCTTCTCCAGAGGATCTTCCTGACCCAGAGATCAAACGGGGGTCTCCCGCACTGCAGGCAGATTCTTTACCATCTGAGCCACCAGGCAAGCCCAAAGCATACTTTAGTAAATATCCATTGTGGACTGAGGTGACCTGCAGGGATTGAGAGGCACACCTCAAGCCCAAGGAGAGGTGCATCTCAAGCACTATTCCTTCTAGAAGAGTGACTGGCAAATTGTGCAGAGGGCCAGACAGCAAATATTTTGTTGACATTTTGCCTAAGTAAGTGTCTGTCTCAACTATTCAACTCTAGGTTGGAGCACAAAATCAGTCACAGATAATACATAAAGGAATGGGCATGGCTGTGGTCAATAAAACTTGACTTGCAAAGACAGGAAGTGGTGGGATTTGGCCAATGGGCCAAAAGTTGCTGACCCTTACTCTGGGAGAATAAAATGGGAACTGAGTGAGTAGGCTTTGCACACACCACCCCCAAATACACACACAAGGAAGCTTTATTCTTATCTATTTTGCCTACTGAGTTTCCATGTGAGATATTGCCTTCAAATATTTTTACAACTGAAAAACAGATAAGTAAAACTTTGAAAACTAGTTTAATAAATATTATAAATATATATATACACCTTCATTAAAAGGACAGCATTATTTAACTAAATTCCACTACTTTTTTCAGAATCTAAGATTCAAAAGAAACCAATATTTGAAGAAATACTAACACCTAGGCACAAAGAAAGTTATTTTACTAATTTTTTTTAATGGCATCTATTATTTTCCTAAATCTAGATCCTTCTTTTTAGTTTCAAAGAGAGACAGGTTAGTTTAATCATTTGGTTTTTGGTTTATTCACTTCTATACTTCTCTACTTACAAATATTGAAAAATTTTCAGATCCTTGGGATGTTTATGAGCTCTGATTAAGTCAGTTATAACTAAAGCATGAAAAGAAGTTCCAGCACTTTTATTTACTTTTTTAACTAACTGATATATTTAGATGCCAAACTACATGTGATACCTGAAGGGGAAAAGTTTCTGGGAATTAAGAGTGGGAAGGATAGATAACACTTTAAACTCATCTTTACCTACCATTCTTGAAAGAGTTTCTCTACTAATCCCAGGGAAAGCTTCCAGCAGACTTCCCCTTTCAACTTAATTTGCTAGTAGTTTTCACTACATATAAAATAAATAATCAACAAGCAACTACTGTAGAGTACAAGTAGCTCTACTCAATACTCTGTAATAACCTAACTGGGAAAAGAATCTGAAAAAGAACAGATGTATGTGTATGTATAACTGGGCTTCCCAGCTGGTGCTAGTGGTGAAGAACCCACCTGCCGATTCAGGAGACAAAAGAGGATGCAGGTTCGATCCCTGGGTCGGGAAGATCCCCTGGAGGACGAAATGGTCAACAACTTCAGTATCTCTGCCTGGAGAACCCCATGGAAGAGGAGCCTAGTGGGCTACAGCCCATGGGGTTTCAAAGAGTTGGACACAACTGAAGCGACTTAGCACACACATACACATATGTATAACTAAATCACTTTGCTGTACATCTGAAACTAACATAACATTGTAAATCAACTACACTCCAATATACAATTTTTTTTAATCTCTCCACACTGTCACAAAAAATGAAAATAATATTCATTTAAAATTTCCTAATAGTTTTCAAACTTCAACTGTATAATACTTAATTAGGGATGCCCAACGGAGATGCAAAATTCAATGAGTCTCATTCAGAAGATCCGAGGTCAGGCCCAGGAATCTGCATTTTTAATAAATATCCTCTGTGAGTAATGTACACTTTGGGAAACACCACAGTTGAGTGAAATAATGATATATATTACATCGATTTATAGCAACAGGTTCTTACCCTTCTGAAAAATGGGAGAATCAGAGAATAGTATATTTTTTAGACAAGGGTTCTCTACTGAGATTTTTTTCAATGACATGTTTGCTCTAGGTATCTGAAGAGTATTTTAACTTCCTTGTTATTCCATTTTCTGGTATTCACTGACATCTACTCCTAACAAAATATTTTTAAAATGTATAGCAACACAACTACAAGATATGATCTATATTTTAAAGCAGCACTGGTTTGAGACCTTTCTCAGATGTCTTTGGGGAGTTGAGTTTATATTCTATTCTAAAAGAACCAACTCTCAGTAGACACTGGTGTTATAGTCAGACAAGTTGAAATCATTGTACAAGCACATTTTTAGTCAGTTCCAGATTTCATTCAAACAGTATTAAAGTTTCTTTGTACTTCATTTTCATGAGAAGTAACTGCTATAACTTCTAAGAAAAAAAAAAGAATCATGGGAACTAGAAGTATTGATCTTTGATGAAAAAATGTTTAAAAAAGGAATTTATGAGAAAGAGCAAACTACGTCTAGAGTACTAAGTGCAAGCATAGTAACAATCTGGAAACACTGAGAAGATACAGTAAACACTTCATTGTGAGAGTCACATTTAGCTGAATACAGGGTGCAAGACAAAGAGAAACAGGTCCTATTTCTGCATGGTTTTCTGTCACAACTCCAAGTTGCTGATGACATAGTTTCAGCCATTTTTGAAAAAATTGTGTTTTGGTGCACACAAGTGAAGCTCTTCACTAATCCAGGACTGCGGATGTGAATGCAGCACGGGTTTATTTACAATCAGGCCTCATATTTCCAAAAGGAAAATCCATTTCTAAAAATCTTTAGGAGACTTAATGTCTGCAAAAACTCTCCTCCCGCCCCGTCCCCTCAAGGGTGTCAACTTGTGATGGGTGAATCAAACAATCAACTTGACGAGGAGCACAAACATTAGATAATAGTTCGCGACCAGCGCCGTTGCTGCAGGGGATTGTGGGAGCCACCGCGTCCCGCTCGCTTGGAGAGTTGTCCGCTGGTTCTCAGCTTGAAGAAGATTCTACAGTCCTTATTGATCCTTTTTCTTGGCGTTACCATTTTTTGAAGCAAAGTTAACCTAGTTTTCTAGTTGATCTTTCTTTTTGGCCATCTTTAAAAAAAAAATTTTTTTTTTTAATCTATAAACTAGACAAGAGATAGTTCTACAATGTCCAAGTCATTCCAGCAGTCATCTCTCGGTAGGGACTCGCAGGGTCATGGGCGTGACCTGTCTGCAGCAGGAATAGGCCTTCTTGCTGCTGCTACCCAGTCTTTAAGTATGCCAGCATCTCTTGGAAGGATGAACCAGGGTACTGCACACCTTGCTAGTTTAATGAATCTTGGAATGAGTTCTTCATTGAATCAACAAGGAGCTCATAGTACACTGTCTTCTGCTAGTACTTCTTCCCATAATTTGCAGTCTATATTTAACATTGGAAGTAGAGGTCCGCTCCCTTTGTCTTCTCAACACTGTGGAGATGCATACCAGGCCAGTAACATTTTGGCTAGCTTTGGTCTGTCTGCTAGAGACTTAGATGAACTGAGTCGTTATCTAGAGGACAAGATTACTCCTGAGAATTTGCCCCAGATCCTTCTGCAGCTTAAAAGGAGGAGAACTAAAGAAGGCCCTACATTGAGTTATGGTAGAGAATGGCAGATCTGCTACACGGGAGCCACCATACAGAGTACCTAGGGACGATTGGGAAGAAAAAAGGCACTTTAGAAGAGATAGTTTTGATGATCGTGGTCCTAGTCTCAACCCAGTGCTTGATTATGACCATGGAAGTCATTCTCAAGAATCTGGTTATTATGACAGAATGGATTATGAAGATGACAGATTAAGAGATGGAGAAAGGTGTAGGGACGATTCTTTTTTTGGTGAGACATCGCATAACTATCATAAATTTGACAGTGAGTATGAGAGAATGGGACGTGGTCCTGGCTCCTTACAAGAGAGATCTCTCTTTGAGAAAAAGAGGGGCGCTCCTCCAAGTAGCAATATTGAAGACTTCCATGGACTTTTACCGAAGGGTTATCCCCATCTGTGCTCTATATGTGATTTGCCAGTTCATTCTAATAAGGAGTGGAGTCAACATATCAACGGAGCAAGTCACAGTCGTCGATGCCAGCTTCTTCTTGAAATCTACCCAGAATGGAATCCTAACACTGATACAGGACATACAATGGGTGATCCATTCATGTTGCAGCAGTCTACAAACCCAGCACCAGGAATTCTGGGACCTCCACCCCCATCATTTCATCTTGGGGGACCAGCAGTTGGACCAAGAAGAAATCTGGGTGCTGGAAATGGAAACCTGCAAGGACCAAGACACATGCAGAAAGGCAGAGTGGAAACTAGCCGAGTTGTTCACATCATGGATTTCCAGCGAGGGAAAAACTTGAGATATCAACTATTACAACTGGTGGAACCATTTTGAGTTATTTCAAATCATCTTATTCTAAATAAAATTAATGAGGCATTTATTGAAATGGCAACCACAGAAGATGCTCAGGCTGCAGTGGATTATTACACAACCACCCCAGCATTAGTATTTGGCAAGCCAGTGAGAGTGCATTTATCCCAGAAGTACAAGAGAATAAAGAAACCTGAGGGTAAGCCAGACCAGAAGTTTGATCAAAAACAAGAGCTTGGACGAGTGATACATCTCAGCAACTTACCTCATTCTGGCTATTCTGACAGTGCTGTCCTCAAGCTTGCTGAGCCTTATGGGAAAATAAAGAATTATATACTGATGAGGATGAAAAGTCAGGCCTTTATTGAGATGGAGACCAGAGAAGATGCAATGGCAATGGTTGTCCACTGTTTGAAAAAGGCCCTTTGGTTTCAAGGGAGATGTGTAAAAGTTGACCTGTCTGAAAAATACAAAAAATTGGTACTCAGGATTCCCAACAGAGGCATTGACTTGCTCAAAAAAGATAAATCCCGGAAAAGATCTTACTCTCCAGATGGCAAAGAATCTCCAAGTGATAAGAAATCCAAAACTGATGGTTCTCAGAAGACTGAAAGTACTGCTGAAGGTAAAGAACAAGAAGAGAAGTCAGGTGAAGATGGTGAAAAAGATACAAAGGATGACCAGGCAGAACAAGAGCCTAACATGCTTCTTGAATCTGAAGATGAGCTACTTGTAGATGAAGAAGCAGCAGCAGCACTGCTAGAAAGTGGCAGTTCAGTGGGAGATGAAACAGATCTTGCTAATTTAGGGGATGTGGCATCTGATGGGAAAAAAGAACCTTCAGACAAAGCTGTGAAAAAAGATGCAAATGCCAGTGCTTCTGGAGCTGCAAAGAAAAAGCTTAAAAATGTGGACAAGATCGAGGAACTTGACCAAGAAAATGAAGCAGCGTTGGAAAATGGAATTAAAAATGAGGAAAATACAGAGCCAGGTGCTGAATCTGCTGAGAATGCTGATGATCCCAACAAAGATACAAGTGAAAATGCAGATGGCCAAAGTGATGAAAACAAGGAGGACTATACAATCCCAGATGAGTATAGAATTGGACCATATCAACCCAATGTTCCTGTTGGTATAGACTATGTGATACCTAAAACAGGGTTTTACTGTAAGCTGTGTTCACTCTTTTATACAAATGAAGAAGTTGCAAAGAATACTCATTGCAGCAGCCTTCCTCATTATCAGAAATTAAAGAAATTTCTGAATAAATTGGCAGAGGAACGCAGGCAGAAGAAGGAAGTTTGAGATGTGCAAGAAGCTTAATGATTTCAAAGAAAATAATGGTTCTTTGTTTTTAAATGTTAACCTTTTTTAAATACAATACTGATAGTTAGAAGAAAAGTATTGTACTCTTTTGTTTTAGTGGAAAATAATAGATAATAGATGTCTGTTCATGTGTTAAGTGTTATAGCAAAAATACATATACGGTTAAGTTATGAAGAATTGTTTTTGTTTTATCAAAATAGTAACAGACAGAAATACTTTGTAGAGACTGACTTCGTATGCTAAAGACACTTGCACCACTAAGAAAGATATGTAGAAGCATTCAGAGAAATGAAATTTAGTAGTTCCAAGCTTCAGAGATATGTCAAAACTTTTGATTCCATTCAATAAAGAACAAAACCAATTGTATTTTTATTACTTTCATCTAAAACATTCCACATTTTAATCTGAGCCTTGCAGACTTTTCATTTGGAGTTTGAAGCATTTTTGGTTTTGTTTCATTTATGGAGAACTTCACTAATGTGCGATTGGTAATTAAAATGCAGGCGCAGTTTTCTTTCAATGTCATGTTGTTATTTAGGTAATAAGACATATTAAGTAATTGGCTTTATATTTTGTAATTTTTCCCCCTAAGTTCCTGCTAGATTTCGTATTCTAGAAGTTAATGTATTTTCAGTGAAATGTAAAAATATTCCCCTTCTCTTTGACCAGTATTAATTTCTTGAGATCTTATTGCTTGTCACTTGAATCCTGTAGCTGTCATACATCATCTGGTATAAGCAACATTTGATTTTTGAAGTGTGTAGACCATCTCTTTGTATTTTCAAGATGTAATTTTACATTTCTGCATTTTAAAAAAAGTTTGGCCATAATCTTAGACGCACGCTTCGAATTCATATACTTGCATATGTGACCTTCGTGAACAGAAATTTGCATGTATAATCTGTGTTTACTTATAACTTTCTGGTTATATTATATACTGCTTATATCTGTGGATTCAAGTTTCTTAAGAGAGTACCAATAAAAAACAAAAACCTAGGCCATGTTCATTGGTTATACATGTTTGAGGTGTTAACCAATATATTTGTCACAGTTGTGGTTTTTATTTACTGTTACACTTTCTTGCATGATTTAACAAATTATTCCATTTTTAATCTAGAGTGTTCTAAAAACTGCTACTAAAAATCTGAGTTAAAAAAAAAAAATAGTTTGCAACTCTCATGATTTCTGTCACCTTTTAAAAGCTTTCAAGTACTCCCCTCCCCTTTCAGTAAGTCATGCAAACCAGAAACCCAGGAAAGCAATGAAGTTGGCTGGTCTGGAAGATAATTCACATTCCCAGAGTGAAAAATACTGCTTATCCGCTCTCATCTCCAGGCCACATGCTACATCACATTCACATTTCAATACTGACTCAGCCTATTACTTGCCTCTTTCATGTGGTTTCCTCCTCAAGATTCATCTCCTCAGAAAACTGAGTTTTGTACCAAATTTCTGAAACTCTGTCTTTCAACCTTGCCATAATATATTTCCCTTGTTTATTTTACAACATGATATCTTATCAATGAAAACCAATACCCCCTGAAAGAGAACTGGTTTAAAGTTCTCTTTAAAGATATAAAGTATATAGATATAAAGTGGTGTATATCAAGTGTTTGTCTAAGGATATTTTCATGCAACAGAAGCTCTTTGAGTGTGGTCTGCAGTCAGAACCATCAGCATCATCTTGGTGGTTTAGTCGCTAAGTCATGCCTGATGGACTGTAGCCCGCCAGGCTCCTCTGTCCATGGGATTCTCCAGGCAAGAACACTGGAGTTGGTGGCCCTTTCCTCCTCCAGGGGATCTTCCCAACCCAGGGATTGAACCTGGGTCTCCTGCATTGCAGGTGGATTCTTTACCAACTGAGCTACAATAGAAGCCCCAGCATCACCTTGAAAAAATGCAAACCTCCACACCTATATCCAGACCTACAAAATCTACATCTCCGTTTTAACAAGATCCCAAAGTGATTCATATTGTCAGAATCACTTCCTAAGCCCAAGATGGAGCTATTCCCACCTCGGGGACTTTTGTCAATAAACCTGAACATAGCTAACTTCCTGGCCCCATAAATATTCTGCTTAGCCAAAAATGTAGGACATTCTGTTGGCCAATCATCAAATATCAAGCCAGCTCTGGGCTGTGTGCTGCTGCTGCTGCTAAGTCGCTTCAGTTGTGTCCGACTCTGTGCGACCCCATAGACGGCAGCCCACCAGGCTCCCCTGTCCCTGGGATTCTCCAGGCAAGAACACTGGAGTGGGTTGCCATTTCCTTCTCCAATGCATGGAAGTGAATAGTGAAAGTGAAGTCGCTCAGTCATGTCTGACTCTGTGCAACCCCATAGACAGCAGCCCACCAGGCTCCTCCGTCCATGGGATTTTCCAGGCAAGAGTACTGGAAAATCCCATGGACGGAGGAGCCTTGCTTATTCCTTCTTACCCACAACAAGGTTGACTGTATGGCTCCAACCAATTAGATACTTTCTATCGTTCTCTTCTTGTTCTTCATTCTTTATCCTAAGAAACCTTCCTGTCCTGTCTTCTGCCCCATTTTGTTATAATCTCTGGATGGAGATTGTCCATTTTATGAAGTGTTAGTTTGTTTTTATCACCTCAATTGTCTTCTTTCATTATTTTTTAATAGTCTATACTTCAAAATTTAAGAAGCAGAAGTTCTTGCACAGGCAAGGAATCTGGGCAGGGAGGAAATCAGAACCACCAGGGAGGGTGTTCTATATGCCCATCTAGCTCACACACTCATAGGATTCTGATTCTGCCATGTCCTATGAGACTGCCCTGGAAGGATTGGGTGGAAGACATGCTGGAGATATTTCTTCTGTTTTTCCTGGTGGGAAGAGTCCTAGGGTGTCATTTACCACTCTGTCTAGGGTAGACCACACAGAAGGTCAAATTCTGGAGAGACAATTATTTTCAAACAAGCTATTATAGCTTAGAACTCCAGTGCAGAAGGTGGTGCCTGACATAGAATGTGTATGTGAAGAGCAGCAAAATCACAGATGAAATGCAGAACCATTTCAACATCTTGAACAAAGCTTCTTGGTAGGATGACACGAGATCACCTCCCCTTGTAGTTTCCTTGCTTTGTGCAAGTCAAACCTTTGTTTGTGGAATTTGTAGTCTATCCCAAATACAAACCTCCACAAAAACAGAGTAGAGTTTGGTTGGGCGAGTAAATCAGAGCTGCTCACTGACATCATAGGGTATGTATTCTAAAATTTTGAGGGCTTGTTTAAGCCTAACTATATGGCATGGGAATGGTGAGAACTTCATAAATGCTGCTGACAGACTGACAAGATTCACTCACCACTGGCTTGGGTCTTTGTGACTCAGTTCAACCTCAAAGGAAAAGAATTCACAGACTTCGCCATTCATTCTAAGCTGGGCAGCCTTTGACAAATGCAGAGGGCTAGTTGCTTCTATGTCTGCGGATTGCATATTGCTTATTATTGGCATGACATTCCAGTACTGAAGAAGTACAAATAGTGATCCCTGAAGCTTCTTTAACCTTTTAAGAATATAGCAACTTAATGGTTCGCCTCATTACACTCCCCAGACCTTCCCCAGGATGACAGCCTGAATCAGAGGGTTCAGCTGCATCCCTCATCACTTTTTTTCACCATTTCCCAGCACAGCAAATGTCCTGCGAGCACAGACAGAAAACTCAAACAACCATTCCTCAGTGTTTGAGTCCTTCAAGTCCCTGGGCACATTTCCTAACTATTAAACCATGTGTGTGCTTTCAAAACCTGAACTTAATGAGATTTGCCCACCCTAGCTGGCCCTAGGACAAACCCTTCACTAGAAAATTCCTCTCTGTGGTTTTCCTATCACAAAGCAGGAGCACCAGTGCAAACATAAAAGCTCACAAATCTGAGATAAGGTACATAAAGATGAAAATGGTGCCAAAAGGCTGGAAAGGTTTCCTGAGATGACCACTGCTATCATATTTGGTATCAGATATGAAAGTCCCGCTAATGTGATCCCAGCTGCCATGCAGACTCACCAGGAGGCTTTACCATCCACAGCGCCCTACCCCAAACACATGCTGCACCCCCACAAGCTGCCCCACAGTGAAGGCACACTAGTTTTATATGGTCATGTCCTCCATTCTACTCGCTAATTGTCTGTTCATCTGTGACGGCCCTGTTCCTTGCTCAAATAACCTCTCCTTCAACCCTCCCTGAACTGCAGCTTATTTTCTATCCTGCAAATGATAACTTTATACAAACCCTATTTTACAGCATATCACACTTACAGTGAGTTTGTACGTATGTCTCAACCCTAGAATGTACAATATTTCAGACCAAGAATGGCACCTTATGTATCCTATGGCCAGCTGAGAAAGTACTTGACTTTGTGGAAATAAGAAAACAAAGAGCAATTAATAGTTTTTAATGCCCCAAATTAGAGAGATTTTTAGGAAACATGTAAGACCCACTAACGTGCCTCCCCGTTTTGGAAAAAAAAAAATAACTATGGATAAAGTAAATGCAAAAATATAATGTAATGAAAAGTCTAATAACACAAATGAATGAAACCAGGACTCACTCTCCTGCAGAGTTTAAAAAGAGAACTACAGAAATTGCTCCCACTCAGCAGGAGTTAATTCTGTTTATCTAAACCGAAGCAATAATCCCATTAATCTAAATGACTGAGAAGCTTCTCAATCTTTATAGGGACCAATTTCATCACGTGGTTCCATAACCATATTATTGTGTTGAAAATGTTATTTAAATACTAATATGAGAACATGCCAAAGCAAGCCACAAGTGATATACTTGTATTACTTTTCAATTCAACAATGAAGTAATAAGTAAATAAAAGGAAATAAAATTAGGACCTAGAAAAACACCTTGAGGAGATAAAAGTTTATCTTTGAAAACCACCATTCTTTATATTAATTTCAAATATTTTTTCTGAGAAAAATCCATGCCATGTTATCTAGCTATGTGTGTTGAGAATGAAGTATTTTCTTTACATGGTTGCAGTAGACATTAGAGAAAATATTTTCAGTCTAAGAAGTACGTGACATGTCCTTTGGTAAACAGGGACATAGATGAAGGAAACTATTCATCTCTAATGTGCTTTAACTTCTAAGTAAACAGTCACAAGAGCATCAGAGAAAAAGTTCTCCTTTTCAGGAAAAATATGATTCTAGAATATTTGAAAATGTTTCTGGCAAAAGCATGACAAGAAGGGCCAAACACAGGATGCTGAGTTTTAGACATTCTTATTTTTTTTTTCATACCTAAAAAAATCCAGATTTTCTACCCTTATAGAAGTTTCCTCCCTGACATACCTAATGTACATAACCATTTTCCTCACTCAAATTATTTATATACTGGACTGATATAATCCTCTGGAAGGGGTCAAGTTCAAAGGTCAAGAGTTCAGGCTCCATATCCCAGCTCTCCCACTTGAATAAATTTGGACAAGTATTGATGGTTTCACTTCTCTGTCTCATTTTCTTAATCTATAAAATGAAGCTGATTAAAAAACATACCATGTTTTCACTGGGAGATAAGAGTTTTCACATTTTAACCTTTCTGAAATAAGGAGCTATCTTACAATGGCTTCCGGACTAAACAGAATTAAAGTTCTGCCAGAGAGGGCATTCCATGCTCCTGACAGGAGCTACCCTCCCTCCACCAGTGCAGAGGAACCAGACAAGTCTTCCTTCTTTACTCTTCTGGGTGAGGAATTTCTTTCATTTATTGTTATCCAGAAGGTGGAGATCCAAGATTTACCTGAAGGTCTCCTATTTTGTGATTTCAACATTGATGATATGATGAACTATCTTGGAGAGCAGACAGGAGAAATACATGAGAAAATGCACAGAGAGAGCTCCAGAGCAACACGTGGTCGGTGATCATTAGCATCAAAATCTGCTGACTATCACCTCTATCATACTATCAATATCCGTTTGTCACAAATAGATCAGCATGTTAATTACTTAATCCTCTTAATGTTGAAAACGTGTCAAAGTGAAGAAAGCCATTTGAAATAGCCCAGCTAAAAAGGGCGCTTTGAAATAGCCCTTGTGCATGGCTCAGGGGGCCATGGCCTATGGCTAGCTATGGCCTCAACCGAACAAGACTCACTCAGCCCATGTTTCAGATATGATCTTGCCGAATGTTTCAAATCCCTCTTCTGGTTAAGACTGGCTACACAGCAAGTGTTCCCTTTTCTGTTAATGGAAAAAGGGATTTAATCTCACAGAGTTCTTCTTGTTGTTCAGTTGCTAAGCCATGTCTGACTCTTTGTGACCCCATGGACTGCAACATGCCAGGCTTCCCAGACCTCTACTATCTCCCAGAGTTTGCTCAGATTCATGTGCATTGAGTCAATGATGCCATCCAACCATCTTATCCTGTGTCACCCACTTCTCCTGCCCTCAATCGTTCCCAGTATCAGGGTCTTTTCCAATGAGTTGGCTCTTCACATCAGGTAGCCAAAGTATTGGAGCTTCAGCATCAGTCCTGCCAATGAATATTCAGGGCTGATTTCCTTTAGGATTGACTGGTTTGATCTCCTTGCTGTCCCAAGAACTCTCAAGTCTTCTCCAGCACCACAGTTCAAAAGCATCAATTCTTCAGTGCTCAGTCGTCTTTCTTTACACGTTCGAAATGGACTCCCCGGAGTTCTATGCTGCTGCATCAGCAGGGCAGGTAATTCTCTTGGCATCCCACAGACTAGCCTGAAGGTCATGCTACTCTGCTAATTCAGTAAAACATAATTACACAGCAAAGAGCTGCTTCCTTTCTAATTCCTCTCTCTGACACACAAAGTTCCTGCAATTTAAACTGTTTAAATGCCAGGGTGTCCACGCACTTACTCGGTGAGAATGTCCACATGTACTCCAAGGGCTCTGGACTTGGACTCTAGACCAGAAAAGGAGCTTGTTGATGGGCTCAGTGTACAGCCAATGTCAACAATCTCTCTCCCTTTCCTGGTTCCAAGTCCTTTTTCTCTGATGCTGAAGTATGAGAGAAGCGGATGAGCGATGGCACATCATGCAGCCCTTTCAGTAAGGCTTCACTACACACCTCCAGGGGCACTTTTCACATCACAATCTGTGTGAGCGGTGCCCCCAGGAATTATCCAGGCCGCAATCCGTGAGACCACAAATGGCGGCTCCGGGACCAGTAACTGAAATCAAGGCAAAGTTCTCAGAATTTATTTATAATCAAAACATTCATTTTGATTCATTTGATAATGCCACAACTGACAAAACATCATGCCTTAAAGAACAGATAGCTTACAACTATTCAACTAGGATTTTATAATTATTGGCTTTATCGAAATCTATCACTTATCTATACCGCAAATAATCTAATGGATAACATACACGAGGCATGCAGCACTTACAAAACCATCTCTTCATCCAGCAAACCCACTCCTTGGCCTATATCCAGAAGAAACTATAATTCAAAAAGATACATGCACCCCAGTGGTCACAGCAACACTATTTACAACAGCAAAGACATGGAAGCAAACTAAATGTCCATCAATAGATAACTGTATAAAGAAGATGTAGTATATTTATAAAAGGGAACACTATTGAACCATAAAAAGGAATGAAATAATGTCATTTGCAGCAACATGGACCTAGAGGTTATCATAGAAGTGAAGTCAGACAGAAAAAGACAAATATACGATATAACTTATATGTGGAATCTAAAAATATATACAAAGTCACTTACAAAATAGAAACTCATAGACATAGGGAACGAACTTATGGTTACCCAAAGAGAAGTGGGGGGAGATAATTTAGAACTTTGGGATTAACAGATACAAACTACTGTCTCTATATTTATTTTACTATAAAATAAACAAGCACCTACTATATAGCACAGGGAACTACATTCAATATCTTGTAATAAACCGTAATAGAAAAAATACAAATATATATATATATATATATATATGAATCACTTTGTTGTATGCCAGAAACTAAAAACACTGTAAATTAATCAAACTTCAACTTTAAAAATTTTTAAAAATTAAAAATAATCTATCTTTTTATTTACAAGCCCCAAACTGGTACTGACTTAAGTGGTACAAAATACCAGAGGGTTCCTTAGGCCTCCAGTTTATCCCCCAAGTCTATCTCTTCTCAAAAATCTCCATAGGAGATCTTCACATTCCATGGTTACCCATTCCTATAAGTCACAGTTCTTAAGGTCACAATTTCTTCCTGTTCTTAACAAAAATCCATCCTTTTACAACTGAAGGCATTTTTGACAGTGAATCCTTGAGAGGTAAGGAGAGTTCTTTTTGTCATCAGTAGTTCATAATTCCAAACTGTAAGTCCTCCCTAAAGAAATCTGGTATTTTGAAATATCTCCTGCCCCAAATAAGAATTTCCAGCACCACCACATGGCTATGTTTTCTGTATCTATAATCCTAAATCAGATTCAGCCTTTCAAAGTTATGATAAAGTTAGAAATACTGCTCAAGTATAATGAAATTTTGTCCATCAGCACTGGCTATTCAACCTATACAGAATTTTGCTTTTTCATTTTCAAACTTTTTATTTTATATTGGAGTATAGTTGATTAACAATGTTGTATTAGTTTCAGGCCTACAACAAAGTGACTCAGTTATATAAACCTGTATCTATTCCTTTTCAAATTCTTTTCCCATTTAGGTTTTTACATAATATTAAGCAGAGCTCCCTGTGCTGTACACAATAGGTCCTTGTTGGTTATCCAGTTTAAATACAGCAGTGTATACATGTCACTCCCTAACTATCCCTGCTATGTTCCCACTGGTAACCATAAGTTTGTTCTCCAAGTCTGTGAATCTAAGAAATTATTATTTCTCTAGATCATTTGATATTTGATTCATTTTTTAAACAGCCTTTATTTAATGCTCTCCCACCCTCAGTCTCCATGGATTTGGACGAATAAAGTCTGTACTACCTCATTAACCTTCTTCATTATCATACTACAAAGAGCAGAAAGGGGGCACTTGTTCCTTTTGGGGCAGAACAAGCAGGCGCCTATACCAGGGTAGGAGCAGCCCCCAGGGCCCAGAGAGGGGTTGTTAGAGCCTGACCAGAGCCAGAAGGTTTCCCCACATTGGGGCAGCCCATTTGGAGCGTTAGAGCTAAGAAGTGGGAAGATCTGCTGGATGGTGAGGAAGAGCCTGAGAAGTGTAAACAGTGTCCACCCTGGGAGATGACCCCACCCATGAGGAGCATCTGAACTACCACAGGGAGGAGAGGAGGGATCCACACAGGGACAGCCTGGGACAGCTATCAGATGTGAGCAGGGTAACAAGGACTTCCTTGGGATGGGGCCTGGGGGAGAAATGTGGCATGAGGTGCTGGAGCCCAAGCAGGGGAGGAGGCTCTCAGTGTGGGAGAGGAAATGACAGAGGTGACAGTAAATCAGCTATTACAGGGAGAGAGCAGAGAATAACTAGATGAGGAGAGTGAGTGTAGTCTTCTCACTACTGATGAAGTAGGTTACAAATGCAGTAAGTAAAGCAGAATGGCCCTGTGACATCGTTGTATTGAGTAAGAATTGGAGGTATGGTGTAAACTTGTATTATTCAATAAATGGACAGATAGAGAGACATAAATAGTTGTTTGAATATGTGTGGGTTAGGGTTAGGGTATATATATATATATATACATACACACACACACATCTGAGTATACACAGATACACATTTTTCCTATGACTAGTAGCATCAATATGACAAGAGCAGTGAGCACACTCATTGCCCATATCTGGGCTCCTGAATGCCATCCTCCAGGGAAAAGAAGCAGGGCTGCTTGAAGAACAATCTGAATCCAGGTCTGGGGAGAAGAAATGTAAGATGATCCTGGAACATCTGTTTAGAGCAAAGTACTCAAAGCACGACAGGGATATATGCCAAAGTGTGAAGCAGCTTCTACTGCCAAATCAGGAAAACTTAAGTATCAAAATAACGATGGTGATGGATTATCACTCATTGAGTATAATAGGAAACTATAAATCCATGAATGAATAAATTAAATGTCTGGTGATGAATGAGACATTTAGTTTCAAAGTAGCTCTCCTAAAAACAGTCATTAATTATGAAGGGAGAAAGTAATTTTGCAGTGGAGAAGCCTGGAAGGTGCCACCTTTATCAAGTAATCCAAGTGAAGATTCTCAGTACTAAGATATGTCAAAATTGTGTGCCACCAAGACGCACTGAAAAGAGCACAGAATCACACCTGCAATATCCCTGAAACATGCATAATCTGAATCACAAAGTAACAAACAAACCCATATTGAAGGGCATTCTACAAAATAAATGGCCTGCAGTCTTTAAAAATATCAAGGTCATAAAAGTCAAGGAAATCAGAGAAACTGCTTCACAGTAGGAGAGACTAAAGAGATATGACAACTAGATATAACACATGACTCTGAACTGGATATCTTCTATCAAAGATATAATTGAGATAATTCACAAAACTGAGGGCTAGATAATAATGTATAAATATTAACTTCCTCCATTTGATTATTATTCTGTGGTTACATACAAGATAGTCTTTGTTGGAAATACACACTGGAGTATTGAGAGAATGTGGCGTGGCATATTACCTTTAAACAGTTCAGGAATAAAATTCTTTGTACTGTACTTTCTGTTTTTCTTTAAGTTATGTGATGATTTCAAAAAATTTAAATGTATTTAAAAATCAACTAGATATACAGGATGGATAAACAAGGTCCTACTCTATAGCACAAGGAATTATATTCACTATCCTGTGATAAATCATTATAGAAAAGAAGATGAATGAATATATATAACTTTGCTGTAAAGCAGAAATTAACATTGTGAATCAACTATACTTCAATATAGATTTAAAAAATTCAACCAGATATAAAGAATACAGGGAAAAATCAGTAAACTTTGAAAACATCGTATACTAGATAACTGAATCAATGTTAAATTTCCTGAATTTGATATTTTTGCCATAATAATAAAAGAATGTGCTTGTTCTAAGAAGATGAATGCTAAAGTATTCTGATGTTAAGTATCACGATGTCTAGAATTTACTCTCAAATGGTTTAGAAAAAATATGAATAATAAAAAGGCAGGTATATGTACACACAGAGCATGTGTGTGACAATGTTAATAATTGGTAAGTCTAGGTGAAGAATACAAGGGAACTCCTTGTACTCTTCAGGAATTTTGAGGGTTTTTTCAAAATAACTTTTAGAATAAAACAAAGTAAAAATAACTTGGACCATGGTTTCCGATCTTAGCTGCATATCTAAATCACCAAGGGAACTTCACAAAGGAAAGATTCCTGACATACACCCCAGTTTTACAAATCAAATACAGGAAGCTTGGGGATGGTGCACTGGGATGACCCAGAGGGATGGTATGGGGAGGGAGGTGGGAGGGGGGTTCAGGATGGGGAACACGTGTACACCCATGGCAGATGCATGTTGATGTATGGCAAAACCAATACAATATTGTAAAGTAAAAAAAATAAATAAATTAAAAAAAAAATCTCAGAGTTCTGCCTGGAAAGATTTCAAAGTTTTCAGGGGTTTGAAAGTGTCTCGTTAATGAACAGCATCTGGGACCCACTAATCTATTCTGTCCCCCTCATTTTACAAATGAAGAAACGGAGGCCCCAAAAGGTAAAGGGTCTTACTTAAGGTCACAACATTGGGTAGTGGCAGAAAGATGACCAGAATCTAGCTCTCCTGACTCCCAGTTCAGTGTTCTCTGAGCACAATTCATAAATGGTTGACTCTCAGTAGGATTGTTTTTTTAAAAAAAATCTTGATCTTCAAAGCTTTCTCAACTTAAAATGCCATTCCTTTTGACCCTAAAGCTTCCCACAGTGCTGTGCAATGTAGCTGTGACCGCCCTGGAGCACAGAGCTGAACTGGAGACCTGGTCTTTGAAAACACAGATACTGGCTTGTAATCATCCTTTCAAGTCAAAAAGTCAAATCTCTGAATGCTTACTGGAGTTTACGGGTTTCAACCCTAAAGGAAATAAAAGCAGGTAGAAGAGAAAACTGAGGGAAGCAGGTAGAGAGTCTTGTTGGAGATAATTTCTGATGAAGTCTCAATGAGCTTGACTGAAGCATCGCCCCTCCCCCATCTCTAGAATGCAGAAGCAGTTCTGAAAAACCAAGAAATCCTATGGGTTTACACTGGTACTATACAGTGAAATCTCTGTGTATTTCCTACCAAGCATCTCTGCTTAAAAGAAAAAGGAAAAGGATAAATTATAAAAGGTTATTCTTTTGAGTCCCTTTGCTGAGCTAGTTCTTGCTGCAGTGAAGGAAGCCTTATAATCATATTTGTGCAAGAATTTCTGTCCAGACTTGC
The DNA here is from genome assembly GCF_029378745.1 of Bos indicus. Taxonomy (NCBI): domain Eukaryota; kingdom Metazoa; phylum Chordata; class Mammalia; order Artiodactyla; family Bovidae; genus Bos; species Bos indicus. Next base: position 19,255,060 of record NC_091776.1, on the reverse strand, counting down.
CGAGCTTTGTCAGCACAAAATGTTTATAAACTGCTAACGTACAGCGGGGTTTTTTTTTTTTTTCAGTCATTTTGGATGGTTTCATTTAATTTTACTTCTCTCCACCTATAGACCAAATATTTCATTCCCAGAGAGAGAAAAGAAAAAAACAACTCACCTTTGAAATCCGCTATCCTTCTACCATATAAAAAATTGGGAAACCAGAGGATGCAGTTACGGAGCTAAAGGAATCAAATCCCACTTCCTGGGAGTTTACATATGAAATTCACAACATTCAAAGACTTCTACCTACTTTAGCTACATTTAGTATAATCCGCTAAACAGGACTACTGTCAATCTACCAGCCCATTACAGTGTCTACTTACCCAGTCATGCCACAATCTTTGGTTCTCCTAGATGCCACCATAAATTGGGGTATTTACAGCATGGGAATGGGGCAATGTCGTTCCTGTTATCAGTGATAACCTATCTGTCTAAGAACATATTATAAATCTAAGCAGATATCCTTCTAATCATCCAGGCCAGAAGCCTGAGAGTTATCGATTCCCTCTCCCTTTTCTCTCCTATGCAATAAGGCTCCAAGTGCTGCAAAGTGTATCTTTTCCTTTTCTCTTGGGTCTGTCCTTTCCCTTCTGTTTCCGACGCTTGGGCCAGTCACTCAACTATCTTTGCCTTAGATATTTCCAGTGGCATTCTAATTTGTTTCCATGTCACTGATCTCTCAGTTTTTCATTCATTCTTTATGATACTATTGAGTTAGTTTGTTAAGAAGATAGAATTTATTATACTATGCACTTATTCAAAAGTCTTCTTTGACTCCCCATGGTCTACAGAATAAAGCCTTTGCATGGATTTTGCAGCTCCACTCGACACTTCTATCCATGTAATCTTGCCAACGCAGGAGACTTTAGAGACGCAGGTTCGATCCCTGGGTTGGGAAGCTCCCCTGGAGGAGGGCACAGCAATCCACTCCAGTATTCTTGCCTGGAGAATCCCAGGGACAGAGGGGCCTGGTAGGCTACGATCCATAGGGTCACAAAGAGTCAGACACAACTGAAGCAACTTAACACAGAACAATTTTCCCTATCCCTTTACATAAAATATTTCATCCACATACAAGGAATCATTTACTTCAGCTTCTGTGCTTTTGGACTTCTGGAAACATGATGGACTGAGATGATGTACGTAAGCTCAGCTCTTGCAATAGATGCATGAAAATTCTTAATGAAATAAAACATGTCCAAAAAATCAAATACACAGCTACCTCAAAAGAAATAAGAGTAGGATCTAGGTTGAAGAAACAAAGAGTGATGGGAAAGCCATTACAATAAGCAGAGGGTGATGCCAATAGGGTTTAAGCTCCAGATAGCAACTGAGGTGTGGTGGGGTCAGGGAGGGGGTGGTGGGGTCAGGGAGGGGCTGGTGGGGCAGAGGTTCTAACATATGTATGTGGAGAAAATAAGTAGCCATTGGCCTGTTTGTTTTTTTTTAAAGGGAAACCAGTCTAAAACCCTGAAAAAAAATTCAACAGCCTAAAAGATCTGGCCCATCTCTGAAAATGAGACTACAAAAATTTTGACCATTAACCCAGAGAAAACTGCAAGGAAAACTGCTATTTTACTGAGCTTGTTGGGACGGAGGAAGGTGGGCAGAAAGATCTCAATCAGAAGTCAAAACCAGAAGCCCAGACATTACCTCTGTTATAAAAAGACCTCAAACTAAAAAACGGTCTACCTTGCTTAATAGACTCCAAGCAGAAGCAAATGGAAATCTGTTTGGTGAGGACCCTTCCACAGCTCAATGCCCATGGAAAGGTCCCAAAATTAAACAACACCCATAGAAGACGATTTTACAGTAAAAAATTATAAACCTCAAGAAAAAACAATCCACCATGACCCAGAGAAGACGCAACAAGCAAGACAGTAGTTCACCAAAAGCTACAGATAGTAGAACAATCTGACAAATATTGGAAGGAGAGGTACAGAGTTCAATTGGACCTCATGGCTAGACAAAGAAACCAAAACAAAGGCAACAGTGTCTCTTTTAGGAGTCACGTGTTACCTTGATATTTTAGAGATTACTTTTATCCACTTACATAATAAATACTACACTAACTTCATAAACAATAGCTACTTACTTCTATTTGGAAGTATCGGCTTAGAGCTTGTAAGATTAGATTTTGTAATTAAAAGTTCTGAGTTCATCCCAATCCTGCCACTTACTGGCTACGTGACCTTAAATTTATCCTTTTCCAAGCTCCTCATACATAAAATGAGAACAATGGTGTGTACCTTGCAGGACTGATGAGAGAGAGTGAGATGGCTCTGTAAAGTTCTTAGCCTAGGGCCTGGCATGAAGAAGTATTAAATAAATGTTGTTATTCATGCCAATTACCTTGAACACATGATTATATATCCTTACAAGAATCTTATAAAAAGATATTACCTCTGCGTCACATATTAAGAGAGAGAATTCAGAGGTTAATTTGCCTAAGGTAACACTGCGAGTAAGTGGTGGAGCTACAGTATGAACCCAGATACCTTTGACTCCAAAACAAACTGCCATAGTCAACCTCCACATGACATTGTAAGCTTACTCAGGACCCAAGATACTTAACTTTCAGATTCCCCACTGACAGACAATTCCTATGTCTTAAGTTTGCTTATTCACTGAATGTATTCATTATTTTTCTTATGCAGATCTAAGTACTGTGTAAGGTACAGGATCTACAGTAGACAACAATGCTCCTTGCAATCTAGTGAGACCACCAGAAAGTACCTAAGAATGTGTGTGTGTGTGTGTGTGTGTGTGTGTGTGTGTGCATGCGTGTATGTGTTTGTGTGTAAGTGTTGGGAAGAAAATTCCAGGTTGCAGTAAGAGTCAGAAGTGGAACCTACCGTAGCTGGTATACTGTGGAAAGTCATCTGCTAAAGGTAAAATTTAAGCTGATTCTGAAAATATTCAGGGGAGGCAGTATGTGAAGGGTGAACAGAAGAGTGACCCACAAAGAGGGGCATTGTGTGCAGAGGCTGGGATGTAGAAATCCCCTCACCATATTGGAGGACTTGAAACAAGGCCAGAGTGGCTGGAGTATAGAGAAGGGACAAGAGAGTGAGGAGGAAGAAACCTGGGGGCTGAACATGGGAGGGGTCAAAATGTGGAGTTGTTCTCAGCACAAAGGGAAACCAACTGAGAGTCTTTAAGTAAAAGAATGACCTGATCTGATACTGCTTTTAAAGCATATTAGGTCTAACTGGGCTTCCCAGGCGGTGTAGTAAAGAATCAGCCTACCAATGTAGGAGACCCAAGAGACATGGGTTCAATCCCTGGGTCGGGAAGATTCCCCTGGAGTAAGAAATAGCAACCTATTCCAGTATTCTTGCCTAGAAAATTCCATGGGCAGAGGAGCCTGGCAGGCTACAGTCTATGGGGCTGCAAAGAGTTAGTCATGACTAAGCAACTGAGCACTAGGTCTAACTGGAGAATGGACCTAACAGGTAAGAAGCTGCAAATGGAGAAACCAGGTGGGAGGCTATGGTAATATTCTACCACTAGGTAGGATTGAAGCAGAGGGAAGTGAGCTGCTGCTGCTGCTGCTAAGTCGCTTCAGTCATGTCCAACTCTGTGAGACCCCATAGACGGCAGCCCACCAGGCTCTGCCTTCCCTAGGATTCTCTAGGCAAGAACACTGAAGTGGGTTGCCATTTCCTTCTCCAATGCATGAAAGTGAAAAGTGAAAGTGAAGTCACTCAGTCGTGTCCTACTCTTAGTGACCCCATGGACTGCAGCCCACCAGGCTCCTCCGTCCATGGAATTTTCCAGGCAAGAGTACTAGAGTGGGGTGCCATTGCCTTCTCCGGAGAAGTGAGCAGATTTGACATATAACTTTTTGAGAGAAACTGGAAAGCTTTGCTGATAGATTGGAGAGATTCTAATAGGCACATTCATTTAAGATTCGGCCCGATGAATCTTGAGTCACTGCTTAGTCAGTATGGATTGGCTTCCTCTGGGCTCTGTGTCTATTCCCCACCAACCAGCTATGACCAGGGAGGGGGACCAGGGGCACAGTGAGGGCTAACCCTTGGAGAGGCTGCAGATGAGGCAAACTCTAGGAAAATGGTGATTACACTGCTCTCTTCAGCCTCCCACACTGGAGAATGAGCTCCTTGATGACACAGATCTTCATTTTGTGTAACTTGCAACCCTCCCACCAATTAATAATGCCTATTACATAGTACATGCTCAATAAATATATTTTTAATTAAACTACGTCACTCAAGACTAAAATCAATGCCATATGAAAGTGAAAAGCTGCCTCTTTCTCCTTCTTCATCTCTTTTTCTTTTCCCTGTTTCCATATTCCTCTCTTCCACATAACTAGTATTTTTTTTTAACTTGCTGTCAGACTTTACCATTCAGAGACAACCAAAACAAAAGAAAAAAAATGGTACAAAGAGAAAATCAGCAGTTCTGTTCAATAATAGCCAATTGTTTCCCTGACAGCATCCAGACAAATAGTCTAAATCACAAATGCATTTGTGACCCTCATTTTGGAAGGGCTGCTCTAATCTTAGTGACTGGAATTGAACTTCAAAAATGGGTATCAAGGTCCTTGGGGGCCCCTCAATTTTCTGTTCCAACACCCCAGTGGCTGAACTGCTACCATCCTTTTTCATTGGCTTAATAAAAATAACAAGAAAAACCATAATAGCCAAATTTTTTCTCTCAAATGCCAATGTAGAAAGCAATCATTCCCAACTCTAAGGCAGTAAAAAGGAAAAGAAAAAAGCGATGTTGAACAATGCTTTATTTTTACCTCATTTATTTCTCAATTTTTATCCCCAGATTAGATATATACCTATAGGAGACAATACCTCAAAGCTGCAGAGTAGTTTAAAGTTGCAAAGCAGATTAAGCAAAGAATTATGTATAATCACCACTGAATCCCTATGTCCATCACTCTCCTCTCATGCCTTTATGGAAGTCAAAAGGTAGTCTAGGTTTAAAACGAAAAAAATCACAGCATGACTGGAAATGGGTTCCAAGAGCTCCTTTTTAGGAAACAGCAGATCATGAGCAGCCCTCATCAGAGAAAATAATATTGGGATAAAACTCCAACTAAAATGCTATGGAGACGTAAAGGCAATAAGGATTTTACACTATGATTGCTTTCAGATTTTTGCTAGGTAAAATTCTCAAAAATGTACAAGTTTCTTAGCTCCCCATACACAAATAAATGTTAATACATGCATGAATATAGGATGCAGATGTTTAGTGAAAAGCTAAAAATACATTTCTGCAAACATCGTCCCCCAGGATATTTTATACAAATGCATTTGAATGACTTATATAATTATATGGCTAAGTTCTTCAGCTAAGAATGCTTACATATTTATTGTTTGAATAATAATAAAATATTTGAATGGGCATATTCTTCAGTTAGTAAATGTTTCTTCCAAAGGAAAAGGTTCTCACAGACTCACAACATGAACTTAAATGTATTTTATTCCAAAGTCAATGGACATCACTAAAACTTAAATATGAATAAAATGTATAAACATATACTTACTGTTCTTATATAATATAAAAATTACATTAATTCCAAATGACATTGTTTTGTTGAAACTGAATAGCAAATTTAATGAGAAAGATAAATTTCAGGTCTAGTTCTCATTTATTGTAACTACAGTTTAACTTCAATGACAATAATGTGGAAAATGACTTTTAAATAGTTATTTTTCCAAAGAGGTTATTAATAACCTCAAATTTTGTGTCCCATTTCAGGATAATCAGATTGCACATTTCTACAAATCAGCAAATAAGGCAAAAGATTTCTCTTGATATTTCTATAAAGCTATCTTGTTTCCTTGATTATAAGATTAGACTTGTGGCATTATTAAAATCTGAATTGAAATTGGCATCGAATCCAATTATAGCAGGAACCAGGAGAAGAAAACTACACACATACACACACACACACACACACACACAATTACACTTAACTTCTAATAAACTACTGTAAAATGGTGTGAACAAAGGTGGGACTCAGGAATACATTCATCCCAAATCATAATATATCACTAACTTCTATGGTACAGATGCTTCTGAATTTTGCATACCTCTAAAGAAATATGCCACATTTTTTCAAACACAGTTTTTCTGTATTTGAACTATGAACAATCTCCATTTGCACAGTGTGCTAAGACACTGTTTAACCTTTACATGGTATGAAACAACCATAAATATATATACACAAGCACCAAAACCATGTGAAATGCTGTTTGTCCACAGTTTATCCTAATTATCCTAATTTTATCCTAATTTTTGGTTATAATCCAAATAAAACATGAAATTTAAAATGTCTTCTACATAACTCAGATACCTAAGAATCCATTCAGACACAAATACAAACAGACACAGATATATACATAGATGTACATACGTATATGTGTGCATGTGCACACATACACACACACAATAGTTTTATAAACGCTAGTCCTTTAAAACAAAGACAGTCAACACTTTTTACCCCTTTGCTCACACATAAGTAAACAATTGAAGGAGTCTTCCAATAATTTTCAGCTCAGTACACTCAGTCACTTTGGTGGCTATTTATAACTCCATTTATTCCTCTTCTACTCAGAAAAGCATATTAGAATACAAGTCACATGAATTTATAGAGATAATCCAGAGTATGAATTAATTTATTTACAAAGTAAATAAATTTTACTCTGCTAACCTAAATATTTAAATTTAGTTTAAATTTAAATATTCTAAACTAAGTATTTAAATCATAATTAATATAAGATTATTTGTAGCACATTTTAGAATACTAGGAATATCATTAATTTCACTATAGTCATCATCAAAAATCAAGCAAAATTTAGGGGAACCCTGGAAGAGAGGTGAGTCACCATTAATTTGGACACAAATTTTATTTCAGAAACTCTCATCATTTAGATACCAGAGATAAATGTAATGAAAAAGAAAATATTCACTGCATTATTTCAAATTGTTTATGTCATTGAAAGATAATGCACTATTTGGTTTAACTCACAGTTTGATCTCTATAGTATGAATTTCTAATATTTTTTTAAATTTATTTATTATTTATTTGGCATGCACCGGGTCTTAGTTGTGCCACATGGGATCTAGTTCCCCAACAGCAATCGAACCCAGGCCCCCTGCACTGGGAGAACGGAGTCTTAGCCACAGGACCACCAAGGAAGTCCCTCTAATACCTTTTTGACCCGAGGCATGTTTTTTCAAAAACAGTCTAAATGTAAACACGTAACTCAGCTCTACATGGGTTGACTAATGTTAAACTTAAGTTAGATGTCATAATGATACATACCTAATAATTATTTTCAAAAATGCTTTTATTTTTAATTTTAAAAAACTTTCTAAATTTGGGGTTTTTCTTCTGGCTAATTTACACCTTTAAGAATCATTTTTATTATTGGATTCGGTTTAGAGACAGTCATTAGAATTAAGAGCACAGGGGTTGGAGACAGGATTTGGACTGATGTCTGACTCAGCGGCCTACACGCTGCACGATCTTACTTCTCTATGCCTCAGTATCCTCCTTCATAAAGTGAACATTGTGATAATTAATCATACTACATGAGGGTTCTTACAAGAACCACATGAGATAACACAATATAAATCATTTATATACTGCCTGGCACATAGTGTTCAGTAGATGTTGCCATTCATTGTATAATTTGCCAAAGTTCTTCAAATCAAACCTTCAGTATACTAATGTCTGTCTTGCTATTTGATGAGAAGTCTAAAATCCGGTGGTTTTCCTCACTCCAAAATGGCAGTAATATGATCAACTCTTCTGTATTCATATATATTACTTAGTCTGAATTTTGTCTTAATATCAAGAATATCTGGCTAACATTAATTCTAAGAAGTTTCTGAATGTTAAATTCTTGCTTAAAAATCAAACGAAATCTGCCACATTTCAATCTTTAAAAGTGCCAACTGTAAATCAACTCTACTTCCAACAAATAAATAAGTAGCAATTAAAGGTCAGTAATTATTAGCACATTTAGATTTAATGTTAGTTTAGAAAAACAAAACTCTCATTTGTGAGATTATATAATTATTCACATTTTATTAAAGAGAATGCTGAAGTTCAGAGCTCAAATGACTTGTCCCAGACTTACACAAATGGAAAGTAGCAAAATCTTAGTAAAATTCCAAGTCAGTTTGATTCCAAAATATGTATTCTTTCCATCCTACCTTGAAGTTTCCAGACATTAGAGCAACAACACAGCCTAGGATGAATCCCAGGTTGCTTTAGCCCAAACAGTCACCCCTACCACCTAACTACCCAAGTTACTAAATAATTAGGTTATTTCCTTATGTTTAAAAAACAAAACAAAACAAAACAAAAAAATAGTAGGTCTCCTGTAGCATACCCATGACATCTCAAATTTTCTCCTGAAGAAAAATTATTTATAGCATAAAAGGGACCATTTTTCTAGTAACATGCATGCTTGAGTCAATGAAAATTGAGAATTTGTTCCAGTTTCCAGTTGGAAGTTCAGGGACATCTATTCTTTGTAGTGAAGACTGGGCCTTCTTTGTCAAAAGAGCCACATTCTCCTGCCAAGCATTCAGAACCAGATGGACACAGGGCTGGGGGGATGCCCCCCCCTATTAAGTTTCATCAACCATTGTGGGTGACAATTGTCAAGCCTAGGTCATTCCTGAATACAACTAGAATTGTCAGCCAAGACCTCCTGCTGGCAAGTCCCAGAAAGTCCACAGGGAAGATCAATACTGTTTCTCTTTCTTTGTGAAATCCTCCACGTGTATCATTACGGCTCCAGAGGAGACATTCAAACTTAAGGCATTTATTTTCTTAAAAGAACTTAGGTGTGAGATGCCCGAGTACTGAAAATGAAAGACTACATTCATAATTACACAGGTTGTGGAAAATTACTGCTGTTCAGAGGCTGGCTGTGAGGGCGGATGAAAAACTGAGTTTTTCTATCCAGAAGTTATCTAATTCCTTCAGCCACTCGCACTCCCAGCCCCTATCCATAGCTTTACAAATTCTCAAATTAAGAGTCTTAAAACAGAAGCCTCTATTTTGGCAAAGTTTCATTAATATTCATGTTAAGTCCAATTGCTCATACCAGGATTACTTACACATACTGTTTTATTTCGGCTTGTAAAAGATATTTTTAAAGATACATTCTTTATATTTGTATCATGTATAATATAATTATAGACTACAGGATACTTTTTTGGAACATCAGGTACAGAATGTTGTCTTAATCATCCAGTTCAGTTCGCAGCATATTATTAACACTGGTTAATAATATGGCATTGCCTTGTTTTATTTCACTCCCTGTTAATTCTATAAGTCCACTCACATTCCTCTCTCCCCTAAGCCAATGGTTGTAACGTGTTGGACGTGTATCTGTTTACAAGTGCTCATGTTGTTCTCTTTTGTATTTTATAAAGTGGTACATTTGTTGGCTATTTGCTTTTTGACTCAGCAACATGTTTTTTAAGTTTAACCTATGTTGAGAGCATCTATTTCTTTATATTCTGACTGCTGCTTAGAGTTTGTATGTTATTTCTCTCCCCATGAAGAACCCTCTCTACCACAGCAATGAGTATTCTCATACACATATTCTTATGGGTCAGATGACCATATTGTCCAAACCAGGTCCTTTCTGAGAGTGAATGGGGGCTATGATTACCAGACTTGCTCAGGAAAACCAGGTTGTATGATCAACCAACCAATGGACCTAGGTGGGACCCTTCATGACCTACGCCAAGGAGCAGTGTGCAAATGTTCTAAGTACTACCAGATAGCTCACCAGAATACAGCATTAGGCTACATTCCCATCAGTCCAGACATGCTTTCCATTTTTTATATTATTTTTATTGTAATATTTCCTGCACTTATGTTAAGATGTTTTTAATTATGAAGTGTTCTTTTAAAGGCATGTCAAGTAAAAACTAAGCCAAATACTTAAAGTCATAAAAACTAGAGCAGCATAGGATACAGCCAGAAGCCAAGGGCATTCTCAGAGCCATATATTCCTTTCTGTCCACAATTGATATTCTCTGCACAAAGGCATACTGGTAAAGTCTTATATAACAACATTTCCAAATCTTTTCTTCCATGAAGATACACTTCATGACACTCACATTTAGAACTACTAAGATTTGTCTAGGATCCATGATGCGTGCCCACTAACTGTAAAATCACCTCTTTATTTCACACTGACTGTTACCCAACACTGTTACAACATCGGTCTTGAGAACTTGGTGATTTATTTCAGTATGTAAATACACTTTGCATCAACCATCCTATATAAGGAAATCTTCCAAACTGCTAAAGCTTAATCCTTTTAGTGCCCAAAGCTCATTTAAATTCTATACATACTTCCCCGAGATTAAAACCACAACTAAATACAGAAACAAGTGCTTTAGAATAATTTCCCTGTACCACCCAGTTCCAGCCCCCAACAACTCGTATGGCTCCCTGGATAAAGATTTGCACTGTTTATTACAGGAAATCTATGAAATGCAGAACTTTTTATATACAAATGAGAGATGATATATTATAAGGTTACCAGGAGATCTGAAATCAGGTAATATAGACAAAGATCATCGAAAAATGTAAAGATCTAGCAATATAATCATTGAAGAGTCTCCCCGTTCCCCCAAACACCTGGATATATGGGAGGTTATAATGGATAGCTGATAAGCCACAGTGGACATTGACTCCTGGGCAGCAGATGGGCTCCAGGGCAGCAAGCAGCAGCAGTGAGGTGGTGTGGCCTCTGCTCCTGGGTGTCCTCCAACATCGGCTCCAGCCTTCTGCAGACCCCCTTCCCAGCCACTCCAGCAGGGCCTTTGCCTCAAACCCTGGGCACACGTTGACCAACACCCTGTGGCCACTGTAGATTTAAACACTCAATGAGGACAGCAGTGGGTGAGCCAGGGCACCAGGCACATCATCCAGCTACGCTGAGCAACTGAAGGCATGTTCCTGCTACTTAGGGCCTTACAAAATGTGGTCCAATGAAGAAGGGAATGGCAAACCACTTCAGTATTCTTGCCTTGAGAACCCATGAACAGTATGAAAAAGCAAAAAGATATGACACTAAAAAGATGAGCCCACCAGGTCAGTAGGTGTCCAAATTACTACTGGGGAAGGGTGGAGAAATAGCTATAAAAGAATGAAGAGTCTGAGCCAAAGCGAAAATGATGCCCAGTTGTGGTTGAATCTGGTTGTGAAAGTAAAGTCTGATGCTGTAAAAACAATATTGCATAGGAACCTGGAATATTAGGTCCATGAATCAAGGTAAATTCGATGTGGCCAAACAGGAGATGGCAAGAGTGAACAGCGACATTTTAGGAAACAGTGAACTAAAATGGACTGGAATGGGTGAATTTAATTCAGATGACCACGAAATCTACTAATGTGGGCAAGAATCCCTTAGAAGGAATGGAGGGAGTAGCCCTCAGAAACAAGAGTTAGAAATGCAGTACTTGGTTGCAATCTCAAAAATGACAGAATGATCTCAGTTTATTTCCAAGGCAAACCATTCAATATCAGAATAACCAAGTCTATGCCTTAAACATTAATGCCAAAGAAGCTGAAGTTGAACAGTTCTATGAAGACCTATAAGACCTCCTAGAACCAACATCCAAAAAAGATGTCCTTTTCATTATAGGGGACTGGAATGCAAAAGTAGGAAGTCAAGAGATACCTAGAGTAACAGGCAAGTTTGTCCTTGGAGTACAAAATGAAGCAGGGCAAAGGCTAACAGAGTTTTGCCAAGAGAACACGCTGGTAACAGCAAACACTCTCTTCCAACAACATGAGACAACTCTACACATGGACAACACCAGATGATCAGTACCAAAATCAGACTGATTATATTCTCTGCAGCCAAAGATGGAGAAGCTCTAAACAGGCAGCAAAAACAAGACTAGAGCTGATTGTGATTCAGATCATCAGCTCCTTATTGCAAAATTCAGCCTCAAATTGAAGAAAGTAGGGAAAACGACCAGACAATTCAGGTGTGATCTTAATCAAACCCCTTATATTATACAGTGGAGGTGACAAATAAATTCAATGGACTAGATTTGGTACAGAGTGCCTGAAGAACTATGGATGGAGAGTCATAACATTGCACAGGTGGTGGTGATCAAAACCATTCCCAAGAAGAAGAAATGCAAGAAGGCAAAGTGGTTGTCTGAGCAGGCCTTCCAAATAGCTGAGAAGTACAGAAGCAAAAGGCAAAGGAGAAGGGTAAAGATATATCCAACTGAATGCAGAGTTCCAGAGAATAGCAAGGAGAGATAAAGAAAGCCATAAGTGAACAATGCAAAGAAATAGAGGAAAACAATAGAATGTTTTCTATTAGAGATCTCTTCAAGAAAATTGAAGATACCAAGGGAACATTTCACGTTCCCATGTGCAAAGATGGGCACAATAAAGGACAAAAATGGCAAGGATCTAACAGAAGCAGAAAAGATTTAGAAAAGGTGGCAAGAATATACAGAGGAACTGTACGAAAAAGCTCTTCATGACCCAAATAACCACGATGGTGTGTTCACTCACCTAGAGCCAGACATACTGGAGTGTAAAGTCAAGCGGGCTTTAAGAAGCATTACTATGGACAAAGCTAGTGCAGGTGATGGAATTCCAGTTGAGTTATTTCAAATCCTCAAAGATGATGCTGATAAAGTGCTGCAGACATTATGACAGCAAATTTGGAAAACTCTGCAGTGGCCACTGGACTGGAAAAGGTCAGTTTTCATTCCAGTCCCAAAGAAAGGCAATGTCAAAGAATATTCAAATTACCATACAATTGCACTCATTTCACATGCCAACAAGATTATGTGCAAAATCCTTCAAGCTAGGCTTCAACAGTACGTGAACCAAGAACTTCCAGATGTACAAACTGGATTTAGAAAAGGCAGAGGAACCAGAGATCAAATTGCCAACATATGTGGGTCATAGAAAAAGCAAGAGAATTGCAAAAACAAACAAACAAACATCTGCTTCACTGACTATGTAAAGCAACAAACTGTGGAATATTCTTAAAGAGATGGGAGTACCTGACCACATTACCCGCCTCCTGAGAAACCTGTATGCAGGCCAAGAAGCAACATTTAGAACCTTACATAGAACAATGAACTGGTTCAAAGTTGGGAAACGAGTACATCAAGGCTGTATATTGTCACCCTGCTGATTTAACTTACATCTAGACACGTGAAATGCCGGACTGAATGAAGCACAAGCTAGAATCAAGATTGCCAGGAGAAATATCAACCACCTCAGATATGCAGGTGGTAGAAACCACCCTTATGGCAGAAAGTGAAGAGGAACTAAAGAGCCTCTTGATGAAGGTGAAAGAGGAGAGTGAAAAAACTGGCTTAAACCTCAACATTCAAAAAATGAAGATCACGGCATCCAGTCCTATCACTTCAAGGCAAATAGATGGGGAAACAGTGGAAACAATGTCAGATTTCATTTTCTTGGGCTCCAAATCACTGCAGATGGTGACTGCAGCCACAAAATTAAAAGACGCTTGCTCCTCGAAAGAACAGCTATGACAAACCTAGACAGTGTATTAAAAAGCAGAGACATCACTTTGCCGACAAAGGTCCATCTAGTCAAAGCTATGGTTTTTCCAGTAGTCATGTATGGATGTGAGAGTTGGACCATAAAGAAGGCTGAGGCCCAAAGAATTAATGCTTTCAAACTGTGGTGCTGGAGAAGATTCTTGAGAGTCCCTTGAACAACAAGGGAATCAAATCAGTCAATCCTAAAGGAAATCAGTCCTGAATATTCATTGGAAGGACTGGTGCTGAAGCTGAAGCTCCAATACTTTGGCCACCTGATTCGAAGAGCTGACTTATTGGAAAAGACCCTGATGCTGGGAAAGACTGAGGGCAGGAGGAGAAGGGGGAGGCAGAGGATGAGATAGTTGCATGGCATCACTCATTCAATGGACATGAGTTTGAACAAACTCAGGGAGATAGTTAAAGACAGGGAAGCCTGGCGTGCTGCAGTCCATGGGGTCACAGAGAGTCACACAGGACTTAACAACTGAACAATAATGATGAGACAAAGTAGAAGAGGAGAATGTCAGAAAAGATATTGAAATATTAACATCTGTGGCATCTTGGTGAATGCTTCCTTCAAGACAAGGCTGGATCATGATTTATTTTATTGGCTTGGTGCACCAGCTATCATGAGGGTAACAAACTCTCTTAAGCCAGCCTTTGACTTCCCCATGCTATTCATGGCCCTTTAAGGGGCCATACAACTATTAAAAAAAAGAGTCTATGTATGAAAAAATAGGTGTAAATGTAATATTTGGCAATAGCAGGAAAGACAAATAAATTACTCCTGCTTTGATCTTAAAACATTAAAATTCAAATTTTTTTATATTGCTAAGTAATGAATGCCATGAACACTCTTATGCCATAGATCATGCTTGTTTCCCTCACCCTAGTCACATATCCTTGACCTCCACATCATCTTTAATACGTTTCCTTTTGACTAGTTCAAGTTACAACACCACTATTTCCAGAGTGTGCATATAGTCAATAATGGAAAATAAGGTCTTTACTAATGAGCTACTTTTGCCATTTCTATTTCTAGTTATGCAGTACTAATAGAGAAAAAGTACTTATTTTTCATTTTATATCCAATCACTCCAAATTCTATTAATTCTAGTAGTTTTGGTTTGGTTTTGCTTTATTTCATCTTGTTATTATTGTACAGTTTCTACTTTGTTTCAGTTTTTATCTGCTCTAAGAGAGTACCTTGATTTCTCTAGATAAATTGTTCGCCCATGGAGACATATTTTCTTTCCCAATTTATACTCATTTTCTTAGCATTATTTTTCTACATTTGCAAGTCTGTCCAACACTGTTTTATAATAAGGTAACAATTTTTCTTAGCTCTTGATTTTATTAAAAGTCAAAATAGTTTAAGTGATTCCATATTTTAAATTGTATTTATTTACAAGTTTCAGAAAATATAATTTACCCCATTTAAGTAATACCTCTCCCTTACTTGGTTAAGGGTGATTGCTGACTTTCCAAATGCCTTTTCAGCATCCATCCATATCACCAGTGTATGTTCGAGCCAGTTCACCCTGGCTGGGGGAGACCCAATCATGCAAATCCCTTCTCAACTCCATTCAGTGCTATCATGTCAACTAATAGTTGAACTGTTGTTGAAGGGCCATAAGGGAAGTATTTGCACCATGGAAATCAGCAAATTCAACAAATCAGGGCTTTTTCTTTTTTGAGAGTTGGTTTTTGAATATTTACCATAGATACCATTGAGTATGATTATATATTCTTTCTCCTTTGATTTAATTTACATAATCCATTCAATCAACAGATATTCATTGAGCAGACACTATATAACAGGTGTTGTTTTGGATACTGGAGATACAGCAGTGAAAAAAACATCCAAAATTCTTTCTCTCATGCAGCTTAACATCTGCTGGAGTTTACATTCTGTGATGTCATTGTGTTGATAGATTTCCTGATATCTGACTACTTACACTGGAATAAATCCTAATTGGTCAGAGTGTATATTTTTTAATGTACTATTGAATTGAATTTATTATATTTAAATATTCACATCCATATTCAGTGATAATAGTCTTTAGTTGGAGGGTTGTTTTTGTATTGTATTGATGAGGTTTTTCTATTAATGTCAATCAGTTTACATAACATTAATTGAGGAACTTTCTGATTCTGATTCTGGAATAGTAAAACAACACTGTAATCACCTGTTCTTTAAAGGTTGGCTGAAAACTCAGCTGTGAAACCATCTGGACCAGGGTTTTAATATGAGATCTCTAATAGCCCTCCAGTCTCTTCGTGTGTCCAAACATTTTTTTTTTCTCAGCATAACATATCTTTATATCAAAAGCATCCACTTTGTTTAGATTTTCAAGCTTATTAACAAAGAGTATCATTAAGTATTATTTTTAATTTTAAAGCCCTACTTCATTTGTGTTTTATCCTCTTCATATTGTCTCTCTTACTTTTCAGATTTGTGGAGGGTTTCATTTAAATTGTTATTCTTTCTAAAGAAGAAGCCCTTGGATTTATTTTACTCTCCACTCCTTTCACTGTTGTTTCTACATTAATTTCAGCTTGTATATTTATTTGTTTCTTCTCAATATCTTTTGGTTAATTTTATTCTCCTTTTTCTAAAGTATCAAATTCCTTTATTTTTTATGTTCTTCAATAATTATAGCAATCAGTGTCATGTTTTCCTCTTAATAAAACTTTATAAATACAGATTTCTATATGAAGCAATATTTTTATTTCAAGACAGTTTATAGTATCAGTTTGAATTTCTTTTGTGATTTCAGGGTTAATTGTGGGAGTATACCTTAATTTTCAAGTAGTTGATACTTTGGGTTACCTTTTTTTTTAGTTGAATTATCATTAACATTTTGACCCTTCATGTTTTTTGCTTTTAAATTTGTTAAAGGTTTTGTGTGTGTTCGTGTGTCTGTGTGTGGCGGTCAAGTACAAAATCATTTTTAATAAATGTTCCATGAAAATAAAAGTGTAGATATTCCATATGTAGACGTAAAGTATGAAAGTGTAATGAACAGAATTTTGTGCACCTGGCAAACAAACAAAAAAATCCATACGTTTAAGCCCTAATCCCCAATGTGACTGTATTTGGAGAGATAAGGTTTAATGAGGATGGGAACCTTATGCAATAGAACTAGCGCCCATATATCCATATAAGAATAGAAGAGATACCGGGAGCACATATAAACAGAGAGTCCACCTGAGGATACAGCAAGAAAGCAGTTGTCTGCAACAAGGGGAGAAAGTGATAGCTGCTCAGTCGTGTCCGACTCCCTGCAATCCCATGGATTATACAGACCAGAATACCAGAGTGGGTAGCCTTTCCCTTCTCCAGGCGATCTTCCCAACCCAGGGATCGAACCCAGGTCTCCCACATTGCAGGTGGATTCTTTACCAGCTGAGCTACCAGGGAAGCCCAAGAACACTAGAGTGTATAGCCTATCCCTTCTCCAGAGAATCTTCCCAACCCAGGGATTGAACCAGGGTCTCCTGCATTGCAGGCTGATTCTTTACCAGCTGAGCTACCAGGGAAGCCCAACAAGTGGGGAGGCCTTTGGAGAAAGTAAACCTACTGACATGTTAATCTTGGACTCCCAGCCTTCAGAACTGTGACAAAATTAAATTCTGTTGTTTTCAGCCAACCAATGGTATTTTGTTATCACAGCCCTAGGTCTCCAATACAGAGAAATAGGGGGAAAGGTAACATCAAATTTATTGGTTATATATATTATTTCTATTTTCTTGCTTGCTTTGGGCCTGCTAGATTCAAACCATTTGGATACCATATATGGAAATTTCCCATTATATTTGTATATTTATCAGAATCTCCTTGTATTTCTAACAGTTTTTGCTCCATTTATTTTTTTAATATAAATTTATTTATTTTAATTGGAGGCTAATTACTTTACAATATTGTATTGGTTTTGCCATACATCAACATGAATCTGCCACAGGTATACACATGTTCCCTGTCCTGAATCCCCCTCCCATATCCTTCCCTGTACCATCCCTCTGGGGATGCTAGGGGCTGGTGCACTGCTTCATTTATTTTAATGTTCATACAGGTTTATAATTTACTCATAAATTTTGCCTTCCATAATTGCATAATATCCCTATTTATTCTGTTAATGCTTTTGATCTTGTTTAGTGTTTTTAACTTTAGTTTGATTAATTATGGTCTAATATTAACATTGACTTTAGTGTTTTCTGTGTGCTTTTTTCTTAACCAAATTTATATTTCAAACATCTTTTCCATCATTCTGCTTTAAGTGGGTCTTATTAATCATTCACTGTAGATTTTTTTTTAACCTGCTGCAACTATCTTTGGCAGTCTATGTACATTTAATTTCCTAGGTTTTATTCTTCCTGTAATATTTAGTATTCATATAATTTTGATGTTCCCTTTCTTTGACTATGGGCTAGTTTAACAATTTAGAAAAGGCAGAGGAACCAGAGATCAAATTGCCAACATCCGTTGGATCATTGAAAAAGCAAGGGAGTTCCAGAAAAACATCTACTTCTGCTTTATTGACTATGCCAAAGCTTTTGACTGTGTGGATCACAACAAACTGTGGAGAATTCTGAAAGAGATGAGAATACCAGACCACCTGACCTGCCTCCTGAGAAATCTATATGCAGGTCAAGAAGCAACAGTTAGAACCGGACATGGAACAATAGACTATGTCAAGAGTCTGTCAAAAGAGTATGTCAAGGATATATATTGTCACCCTGCTTATTTAACTTATATGCAGAGTACATCATGAGAAACGCTGGGCTGCAGGAAGCACAAGCTGAATCAAGATTGCTGGGAGAAACATCAATAACCTCAGATATGCAGATGACACCACCCTTATGGCAGAAAATGAAGAGGAACTAAAAAGCCTCTTGATGAAAGTGAAAGAGGAGAATGAAATAGTTAGCTTAAAACTCAACATTCAGAAAACTAAGATCATGGCATCTGGTCCCATCACTTCATGGCAAATAGATGGGGAAACAGTGACAGATTTTTTATTTTGGGGACTCCAAAATCACTGCAGATGGTGACTGCGGCCATGAAATTAAAAGATGCTTGCTCCTTGGAAGGAAAATTATGACCAACCTAGACAGCATATTGAAAAGCAGAGACATTACTTTACCAACAAAGGTCCATCTAGTCAAGGCTATGGCTTTTCTGGTAGTCATTGCTTCCCTGGTGACTCAGAGGTTAAAGCGCCTGCCCGCAATGTGGGAGACCAGGGTTCGATCCCTGGGTTGGGAAGATCTCCTGGAGAAGGAAATGATCCCCTGGAGAAGGAAATGGCAATCCACTCCAGTATTCTTGCCTGGAGAATCCCATGGAGGGAGGAGCCTGGTAGGCTACAGTCCACGGAGTCGCAAAGAGTCGGACACGACTGAGTGACTTCACTTTCACTTTCACGTATGGATGTGAGAGTTGGACTATAAAGAAAGCTGAGTGCCAAAGAATTAATGTTTTTGAACTATGGTGTTGGAGAAGACTCTTGAGAGTCCCTTAGACTGCAAGGAAATCCAACCAGTCCATCCTAAAGGAAATCAGTCCTGTATATTCATTAAAAGGACTGATGCTGAAGCTGAAGCTGAAACTCCAATACTTTGGCCACCTGATGCAAAGAACTGACTCATTTGAAAAGATCCTGATGCTGGGAAAGATGGAAGGCGGAAGGAGAGGGGGATGACAGAGGATGAGATGGTTGGATGGTATCACTGACTCAATGGACATGAGTTTCATAAACTCCAGGAGTTGGTGATGCACGGGGAGGCCTAAAGTGCTGCAGTCCATGGGTTCGCAGAGAGTCAGATGAGACTGAGCATCTGAACTGAACCAAACGATATTGGTACTCATTGACAATTTTTCTTTTTATGAGGACATTTTACTGAATTCTTTACTCCCACTAGTGCAAATTTCATTCCTGAAACTCACAATATGCCAATTATTTTCACCAATAAGATGTTCCATGTTCCAGTTGCTTTCTGCCTAACTTAATTAGATTGGACCTTCAGAATACTTTGCCTTCTCTACTCTCTAAACCAAATGATTTTAGATTGATTTTATTTCACCTCTTTCATCATATCTAACAAATTCCTAAGCTTGGCTTAATTTAGTACTGTGATTTTGGACTATTATTAATTCCATTGAAACATGCTGGTGGTGGTGGTTTAATCATTAAGTCATGTCTGACTCTTGCAACCCTGTGGACTGGAGCCTGCCAAGCTCTATCCATGGGATTTCCCAGGTAAGAATACTGGAGTGGGTTGCCCTTTCCTTCTCCATTGAAACAGTTCTTTTATGTCAACAATTTTTGTGTTATAATTTTGGGGTATTCTCTCACACAATAGGCATAACCCATTTTATTGAGCTTTGTCTTCCTGCGCTTCACAGATACTGTGCTTTTTACCAATTAAAAGTTTGCAGGAACTCTGCATTGAGCAAGTCTATCAGTGCCATTTTTTCAAAAGCAGTTATTCATTTTGTTTCTCTCTGTCACAGTCTGGTGATTCTCAGAATATTTCAAACTTCTCATTATTACTATTTTTTTACGATGACCTGTGATCAGTGATTTTTTTATGTTACTATTGTAGTCATGTAAGACAGTGAACTTAATTGATAAATGTTGTGTGTGTTCTGTCTGCTCCACTGCCTAGCTGCTCCTCATTTCTCTCCCTCTCTCTTCAGGCCTCCCTATTCCCTGATACACAGTATTGAAATTAGGCCAATTAATAACTCTATAATGGCCTCTAAGTGATTAAGTGAAAGGAAGAGTCACCATCTCTTGCTCTAAATCAACAGCCAGAAATGATTAAGCTTAGTGAGGAAGGTATGTTAAAAGCCAGCTTAGACCAAAAGCCTGGCCTCTTGTGCCAGTCAGCCAACTTGTAAATACAAAGGAAAAGTTCTTGAAAGAAATTTAAAGTGCTAAGTCAGTGAACACAAAAGTGGTAAGAAAGTAAAACAGCATTATTGCTGATATAAAACAAATTTTACAGTGTACTATATAGATGATCAACCAGTTACAGCATTCCCTTAAGTCAAAGCCTAATCCAGAGGAAGACCCTGTGAATATGTGTCCAACTCTTTGTGACCTGGTGGACTGCAGCCCACCAGGCTCCTCTATCCATGGAATTCTCCAGACAAGAATACTGGAGTGGGTTGCCATTCCCTTCTCCAGGGAATCTTCCTGACCCAGGGGTAAAACCCAGGTCTCCCACATTGAGGCAGATCCTTTACCATTGAGCCACAAGGGAAGCCCCCTAGGTCTCGTCAGTTTGTGAAAAATGAGAAGATGAGGAAACTGCAGAAGAAAAGTATGAAGATAGCAGAGGTTGTTTCATGAGGTTTAAGGAAAGAAATCATCTTCATAACATAAAAGTACAAGGTGAAGTAGCAAGTACTAACATAGAAGTCACCCACAAGATCAAGTTAAGATAATTAAGGAAAGTGGCTTCATAACAACAGATTTTCAACAAAGACAAAACAGCCTTCTAATGGAAGAAGATGCCATCTGAAAGTGTTAGTCCCTCAGTCGTATCTGACTCTTTGCAACCCCGTGGACCCACTAGGTTCCTCTGTCCATGAGATTTTCCAGGCAAGAATACTGGAGAGGGTTGCCAGGCCATTCTCCAGGGCATTTTCCTAACCCAGGGATTGAACCTGGGTCTCCTGCATTGCAGGTAAATTCTTTACCATCTGAGCCACTGGGAGGACTTTCATAGCTGGAGAGGAGAAGTCAATGCCTGGCTTCAAAGAACAGGATGACTATTGTTAGGGGTTAATACAGCTGGTGACTTTAAATTAAAAGCAATTCTTCTTTGCATTTTGAAAATCCTAAGGCCCTTAAGAATTATGCTAAATCTACTCTGCCTGTGCTGTATACATGTAACAACAAAGGCTGGATGACAGCACATCTGTTTACAAAATGGTTTACTCAATATTTTAAGTCCACTGTTGAAACCTATTGTTCATTTAAAATGGAAATTATTTTTCATTGGCAATGACAACTATCATTCCTTTCATTTGGCAATGCACCTAATCAATCAAGAGCTCTGATGGAGATGTACAACAATATTAATGCTGTTTTCATGTGGGCTAACATAATATCCATTCTGCAGCCCATGGATCAAGGAGTAATTTCAACTTTAAAGTCTGAAAAGAAACATGTTTTGTTAGGCTATAATTAAGTGCCATAAATACTGATTCTTCTGGTGGATCTGAGCAAAGCAAATTAAACATTTTATGGAAAGAATTCAGTAATCTAAATGCCATTAAGAACATTTGTGATTCATGGGAAGAAGTCAAAATATCACACATATACAGGAACTTGGAAGAAGTTGACTTCAGCCCTCATGGATGACTTTAAAGGGTTCAAGATTCAGTGGAAGAAGTAACGGCAAATGTGGAAATAGCTTGAGAACCAGAATTCTACAGAGCCTAAAGATAATAATGACTGAATTCTGTAATCTCATGATCAAACTTGAATGGATAAGGAGTTGCTTCTTATGGATGAGCAAAGAAAGCAGTTTTTTAAGATGGAATCTACTCCTGCTTAAAGATACTGTGAAGATGGCAGAAATGACAAGAAAGGATTTAGAATATTACAAACGTAATTGATAAAGCAGTAGCAGAAGACTGACTCCAGTTTTGAAAGAAGTTATACTGTGGGTAAAATGCTATCAAATAGCACCACCTGCTACAAAGAAATTGGTCATGAAAGGCAGAGTCAATTCATGTAGCAAATTTCATATTTTCTTAATTTTAAGAAATTTCCACAGCTACCCCAACCTTCAGTAACCACCACCATGAAAGATTACAACTTGCCTAAGGCTAGTACTTCTAAGCAATAAAGTATTTTTAAATTAAGGTATGTATATTTTTTTAGACACAATTCTATTGCATGCTTAATAGACTTCAGTATGGTATAAGCATAACTTTCATATGCACTGGGAAATCAAAAAACTTGTGTCTGTAGCTATTGGGATATTTGCTTTATTGAAGTGGTGTGGAGCCAAACTTGGAATATCTCCAAAGTGTGTCTGTAAATTTAAACATATAGGTACTGCAGGCTTCACTGACCATCACTTGCCTCTTCATCTTACCCTGTATTAGTGTCTCTTGTATTTATTTGTTGTCTGAATAGTGCTTTCCCTGTAGTCTTTTTCTTAGATGAGACAACCATCTACATATTTAAAGACTTCTTTTATCCTGAGAGATGATTATCAGCACTTTTCCCTGGGGCATTTCATGTTTTCTAGCTTCCAGGTTGAAGATGAAAAGTCTGATACCAGCCTGATTCTATCTTATTTTCAGAGTAATTTGTTCTTTATGCCCAGAAGATTAGAAAATATTCTTATTCTTCCCAGGGTTCAGGAATATTTCCAGGAGATTGCATATGATTTTATGTTTAACTTTGTGAGCTTCTTTAAACTGCAGAGTCAGAGCCAAGATGGCGGAGGAGTAGGACGGGGAGAACACTTTCTCCCCCACAAATTCATCAAAAGAGCATTTAAACGTGGAGTAAATTCCACAAAACAACTTCTGAATGCCGGCAGAGGACATCAGGCACCCAGAAAAGCAACCCAACTCTTCGAAAGGAGGTAGGAAAAAATATTAAAGACAAAAAAAAGAGACAAAAGAGGGAGGGACGGAGTTCCGTCCCGGGAAGGGAATCTTAAAAAGAGAGAAGTTTCCAAACACCAGGAAACCTTCTCACTGCCGAATCTGTGCCGAGCTTTGGAAGCACAGAGGGCAACATAACAGGGAGAAAAAATAAATAAACAATTAAAACTCGCAGATCGCGAGCCCTACGGTAACTCCCCCAGCGGAGAAGCAGCGCAGACGCCTGCATCCACCATTAGCAAGCGGGGGCTGGGCAGAGAGGCGCGGCGTGGGCTGCATCGCTGAGAGTAAGAATCTGGCCTGAATACCCTGAGCGCTATCTGAGCGAAATAATTTGGGCTAGCAAACCAGACTGTGGGATATCTACCACGCGAAAAGCCAGCCCTAACCTAAGACTGCCAGGCCCGCGCACGGAACAAAGGACTGAACAGAGATAGCCGGCTGCAGACCTTCCCCCTCCGGTGACAGGCAGCCAGAGCCGGAAGGGGGCAATCGCAGCCCCAGAGAGACATTATCTATAAAACTGTAAGCAGGCTTCTTTGCTAACGAAAACTTCTTGGGGGTCTGGACGGTCAACATCTGCCTGAGAAGGTGCGCCGGTTTTACACCCAGATAACCGAGTGGCGGGGAGGCAATAAGTCGCAGCATTGGCGCTCGCCAAACACCTTGTCACCTGAGCTGCTCGGACCTGGGAAGAGCACAAAACGCAGGCCCAACTGAGTCTGAGCCTCTGGGGACTACCCGAGTGCCTGAACCTGAGCGGCTTGGACCTGGGAGGTGCATACAGCCCAGGGCCGGCCTCGGATTGTTCCCAGCGGAACAACCTAGAGTCTGAGCAGTGTGGACAGGGAGGCTACATGCCCTGTGAGCGGGGGCAGACCCAGGGTGGCTGAGGCACTGCGAGCCCACGCCAGTGTTATTTGTTTGCAGCATCCCTCCCTCCCTCCCCACAGCGCGACTGAACAAGTAAGCCTAAAAAAAAAAAAAAAAGTGTCCTCCACCGTGCCCTTTGTGTCAGGGCGGAAACCAGATACTGAAGAGACTAGCAAACAGAAGAAGATATAACAGAGGGAAATGCCTTGGAAGCTACAGGCAATAGATCAAAACCCTGTGGTTACTACGGACTACATGGGAAGGGGCCTATAGATCTTGAGAAATATAAGTCTGACCAAGGAACTAGCCAAAAATGAACTGAACCCACAACACCCACAAAAAACCAAGAAAGTCCTAGATATATTTTTATTATATTTACGATCATTTTTTTTTTAATTAAAAAAAAATTTTTTTAAGTCCTCTATTGTTCCTTTAATTTTCACTTTTATAACCTATTACTTTGCAAAAAAAAAAAAAAAGACCTTATTTTTTTTCTTCTTCAGCAAACTTCATATATATATATTTTATAATTTTTTCACCTTGTTTTTTTTTTGCTTTTGTTTTTTTCTTCTTTTCTTTAACATTGTATTTTTGAAATTCCAAACTCTACTCTAGATTTTTAATTTTCGCTTTTTGGTATATGTTATCAATTTTGTACCTATAGTTTTTTTTATATAATTTCTGTGACTTTTTTTTTTTTCTTCTTCTCTGTTTCTTTCTCTTCTTCTTTTATACAACATTGTATATCTGAAATTACAAACTCTACTCTAGATTTTTAATTTATGCTTTTTGGTATTTGATATCAATTTTGTACCTGTATTTTCTTTATAATTTTCGTGACCTTGTTTGTTTTTGTTTGTTCGTTTTTTCTCTCTTTCTTCTCCTTCTTCTTTTCTTTAACATCGTATTTTTGAAATTCCAAACTCTACTCTAGATTTTTAATTTTTGCTTTTTGGTATTAGTTATCAATTTTGTACCTGTACTTTCTTTATAATTTTCACGACCTTGTTTGTTTTTGTTTGTTCATTTTTTCTCTCTTTCTTTTCCTTCTTCTTTTCTTTAACATCGTATTTTTGAAATTCCAAACTCTACTCTAGATTTTTAATTTTTGCTTTTATGTATTTGTTACCAATTTTGTACCTTTAAGGACCCAATCTTCAGGACCCATTTCTCACTAGGGAGCGAGATTACTGGCTTGACTGCTCTCTCTCCCTTTGGACTCTCCTTTTTCTCCACCAGGTCGCCTGTGTCTCCTCCCTAACCCCTCTCTACTCTACCCAACTCTGTGAATTTCTGTGTGTTCCAGACGGTGGAGAACACTTAGGGAACTGATTACTGGCTGGATCTGTCTCCCTCCTTTTCATTCCCCTTTTATCCTTCTGGCCACCTCTGTCACCTTCCTCCTTCTTCTCTTCTCTGTATAACTCCGTGAACATCTCTGAGTGGTCCAGTTGTGGAGTGCATATAAGGAAGTGACTACTGGCTAGCCCACTGTCTCCACTATTGATTCACCTCATCTCATTTGGGTCACCTCTAACTCCCTCCTCCCTCTTCTCTTCTCCATGTAACCCTGTGAACCTCTCTGAATGACCCTCACGGTAGAGAAACTTTTCATCTTTAATGTAGATGTTTTATCAATGGTGCTGTATAGAGGGAGAAGTTTTGAAACTACTGTAAAAATAAGACCGATAACCGGAAGCAGGAGACTTAAGTCCAAACCCTGACTCCAGGGAACTCCTGACTCCAAGGAACATTAATTGACAGGAGCTCATCAAATGCCTCCATACCGACACTGAAACCAAGCACCACACAAGGGCCAATAAGTTCCAGGGCAAGACATACCAAGCAAATTCTCCAGCAACAAAGGAACACAGCCCTGAGCTTCAAGATACAGGCTGCCCAAAGTCACCCCAAAACTATAGACATCTCATAACTCATTACTGGACATTTCATTGCACTCCAGAGAGAAGAAATACAGCTCCACCCACCAGAACACCGACACAAGCTTCCCTAACCAGGAAACCTTGACAAGCCACCTGTACAAACCCACACACAGTGAGGAAACGCCACAATAAAGAGAACTCCACAAACTGCCAGAATACAGAAAGGACACCCCAAACTCAGCAATTTAAACAAGATGAAGAGACAGAGGAATACTCAGCAGATAAAGGAACAGGATAAATGCCCACCAAACCAAACAAAAGAGGAAGAGATAGGGAATCTACCTGATAAAGAATTCCGAATAATGATACTGAAATTGATCCAAAATCTTGAAACTAAAATGGAATCACAGATAAATAGCCTGGAGACAAGGATTGAGAAGATGCAAGAAAGGTTTAACAAGGACCTAGAAGAAATAAAAAAGAGTCAATATATAATGAATAATGCAATAAATGAAATTAAAAACACTCTGGAGCCAACAAATAGTAGAATAACAGAGGCAGAAGATAGGATTAGTGAATTAGAAGATAGAATGGTAGAAGTAAATGAATCAGAGAGGATAAAATAAAAACGAATTAAAAGAAATGAGGACAATCTCAGAGACCTCCAGGACAATATTAAACACTACAATATTCGAATCATAGGGATTCCAGAAGAAGAAGACAAAAAGAAAGACCATGAGAAAATACTTGAGGAGATAATAGTGGAAAACTTCCCTAAAATGGGGAAGGAAATAATCACCCAAGTCCAAGAAACCCAGAGAGTCCCAAACAGGATAAACCCAAGGAGAAACACCCCAAGACACATATTAATCAAATTAACAAAGGTCAAACACAAAGAACAAATATTAAAAGCAGCAAGGGAAAAACAACAAATAACACACAAGGGAATTCCCATAAGGATAACAGCTGATCTTTCAATAGAAACTCTTCAAGCCAGGAGGGAATGGCAAGACATACTTAAAATGATGAAAGAAAATAACCTACAGCCCAGATTATTGTACCCAGCAAGGATCTCATTCAAGTATGAAGGAGAAATCAAAAGCTTTTCAGACAAGCAAAAGCTGAGAGAATACTGCACCACCAAACCAGCTCTCCAACAAATACTAAAGGATATTCTCTAGACAGGAAACACAAAAACGGTGTATAAACTTGAACCCAAAACAATAAAGTAAATGGCAACGGGATCATACTTATCAGTAATTACCTTAAACGTAAATGGGTTGAATGCCCCAACCAAAAGACAAAGACTGGCTGAATGGATACAAAAACAAGACCCCTACATATGTTGTCTACAAGAGACCCACCTCAAAACAGGGGACACATACAGACTGAAAGTGAAGGGCTGGAAAAAGATTTTCCATGCAAATAGGGACCAAAAGAAAGCAGGAGTAGCAATACTCATATCAGATAAAATAGACTTTAAAACAAAGCCTGTGAAAAGAGACAAAGAAGGTCACTACATAATGATCAAAGGATCAATCCAAGAAGAAGATATAACAATTATAAATATATATGCACCCAACACGGGAGCACCACAGTACGTAAGACAAATGCTAACAAGTATGAAAGGAGAAATTAACAATAATACAATAATAGTGGGAGACTTTAATACCCCACTTAAACCTATGGATAGATCAACTAAACAGAAAATTAACAAGGAAACACAAACTTTAAACGATACAATAGACCAGTTAGACCTAATTGATATCTATAGGTCATTTCATCCCAAAACAATGAATTTCACCTTTTTCTCAAGCGCACATGGAACCTTCTCCAGGATAGATCACATCCTGGGCCATAAAGCTAGCCTTGGTAAATTCAAAAAAATAGAAATCATTCCAAGCATTTTTTCTGACCACAATGCAGTAAGATTAGATCTCAATTACAGGAGAAAAACTATTAAAAATTCCAACATATGGAGGCTGAACAACACGCTGCTGAATAACCAACAAATCACAGAAGAAATCAAAAAAGAAATCAAAATTTGCATAGAAACGAATGAAAATGAAAACACAACAACCCAAAACCTGTGGGACACGGTAAAAGCAGTCCTAAGGGGAAAGTTCATAGCAATACAGGCACACCTCAAGAAACAAGAAAAAAGTCAAATAAATAACCTAACTCTACACCTAAAGCAACTAGAAAAGGAAGAAATGAAGAACCCCAGGGTTAGTAGAAGGAAAGAAATCTTAAAAATTAGAGCAGAAATAAATGCAAAAGAAACAAAAGAGACCATAGCAAAAATCAACAAAACCAAAAGCTGGTTCTTTGAAAGGATAAATAAAATTGACAAACCATTAGCCAGACTCATCAAGAAACAAAGGGAGAAAAATCAAATCAACAAAATTAGAAACGAAAATGGAGAGATCACAACAGACAACACAGAAATACAAAGGATCATAAGAGACTACTATCAACAATTATATGCCAATAAAATGGACAACGTGGAAGAAATGGACAAATTCTTAGAAAAGTACAACTTTCCAAAACTGGACCAGGAAGAAATAGAAAATCTTAACAGACCCATCACAAGCACGGAAATTGAAACTGTAATCAAAAATCTTCCAGCAAACAAAAGCCCCGGTCCAGACAGCTTCACAGCTGAATTCTACCAAAAATTTAGAGAAGAGCTAACACCTATCCTGCTCAAACTCTTCCAGAAAATTGCAGAGGAAGGTAAACTTCCAAACTCATTCTATGAGGCCACCATCACCCTAATACCAAAACCTGACAAAGATCCCACAAAAAAAGAAAACTACAGGCCAATATCACTGATGAACATAGATGCAAAAATCCTTAACAAAATTTTAGCAATCAGAATCCAACAACACATTAAAAAGATCATACACCATGATCAAGTGGGCTTTATCCCAGGGATGCAAGGATTCTTTAATATCCACAAATCAATCAATGTAATACACCACATTAACAAATTGAAAAATAAAAACCATATGATTATCTCAATAGATGCAGAGAAAGCCTTTGACAAAATTCAACATCCATTTATGATAAAAACTCTCCAGAAAGCAGGAATAGAAGGAACATACCTCAACATAATAAAAGCTATATATGACAAACCCACAGCAAACATTATCCTCAATGGTGAAAAATTGAAAGCATTTCCTCTAAAGTCAGGAACAAGACAAGGCTGCCCACTTTCATCATTACTATTCAACATAGTTTTGGAAGTTTTGGCCACAGCAATCAAAGCAGAAAAAGAAATAAAAGGAATCCAAATTGGAAAAGAAGAAGTAAAACTCTCACTATTTGCAGATGACATGATCCTCTACATAGAAAACCCTAAAGATTCCACCAGAAAATTACTAGAATTAATCAATGACTATAGTAAAGTTGCAGGATATAAAATCAACACACAGAAATCCCTTGCAATTCCTATACACTAATAATGAGAAAACAGAAAGAGAAATTAAGGAAACAATTCCATTCACCATTGCAATGGAAAGAATAAAATACTTAGGAATATATCTACCTAAAGAAACTAAAGACCTATATATAGAAAACTATAAAACACTGGTGAAAGAAATCAAAGAGGACACTAATAGATGGAGAAATATACCATGTTCATGGATTGGAAGAATCAATATAGTGAAAATGAGTATACTACCCAAAGCAATTTATAGATTCAACGCAATCCCTATCAAGCTACCAACAGTATTCTTCACAGAGCTAGAACAAATAATTTCACAATTTGTATGGAAATACAAAAAACCTCGAATAGCCAAAGCTATCTTGAGAAAGAAGAATGGAACTGGAGGAATCAACCTACCTGACTTCAGGCTCTACTACAAAGCCACAGTTATCAAGACAGTATGGTACTGGCACAAAGACAGAAATGTAGATCAATGGAATAAAATAGAAAGCCCAGAGATAAATCCACGCACATATGGACACCTTATCTTTGACAAAGGAGGCAAGAATATACAATGGATTAAAGACAATCTCTTTAACAAGTGGTGCTGGGAAATCTGGTCAACCACTTGTAAAAGAATGAAACTAGACCACTTTCTAACACCATACACAAAAATAAACTCAAAATGGATTAAAGATGTAAACCTAAGACCAGAAACTATAAAACTCCTAGCGGAGAACATAGGCAAAACACTCTCCGACATATATCACAGCAGGATCCTCTATGACCCACCTCCCAGAATATTGGAAATAAAAGCAAAAATAAACAAATGGGACCTAATTAACCTTAAAAGCTTCTGCACATCAAAGGAAACTATTAGCAAGGTGAAGACAGCCTTCAGAATGGGAGAAAATAATAGCAAATGAAGCAACTGACAAACAACTAATCTCAAAAATATACAAGCAACTCCTACAGCTCAACTCCAGAAAAATAAACGACCCAATCAAAAAATGGGCCAAAGATCTAAATAGACATTTCTCCAAAGAAGACATACAGATGGCTAACAAACACATGAAAAGATGCTCAACATCACTCATTATCAGAGAAATGCAAATCAAAACCACTATGAGGTACCATTTCACACCAGTCAGAATGGCTGCGATCCAAAAGTCTACAAATAATAAATGCTGGAGAGGGTGTGGAGAAAAGGGAACCCTCTTACACTGTTGGTGGGAATGCAAACTAGTACAGCCACTATGGAGAACAGTGTGGAGATTCCTTAAAAAACTGGAAATAGAACTGCCTTATGATCCAGCAATCCCACTGCTGGGCATACACACTGAGGAAACCAGAAGGGAAAGAGACACGTGTACCCCAATGTTCATCGCAGTACTGTTTATAATAGCCAGGACATGGAAGCAACCTAGATGTCCATCAGCAGATGAATGGATAAGAAAGCTGTGGTACATATACACAATGGAGTATTACTCAGCCATTAAAAAGAATACATTTGAATCAGTTCTAATGAGGTGGATGAAACTGGAGCCTATTATACAGAGTGAAGTAAGCCAGAAGGAAAAACATAAATACAGTATACTAACGCATATATATGGAATTTAGAAAGATGGTAACAATAACCCGGTGTACGAGACAGCAAAAGAGACACTGATATGTATAGAACAGTCTTATGGACTCTGTGGGAGAGGGAGAGGGTGGGAAGATTTGGGAGAATGGCACTGAAACATGTAAAATATCATGTAAGAAACGAGTTGCCAGTCCAGGTTCGATGCACGATACTGGATGCTTGGGGCTAGTGCACTGGGACGACCCAGAGGGATGGTATGGGGAGGGAGGAGGGAGGAGGGTTCAGGATGGGGAACACATGTATACCTGTGGCAGATTCATTTTGATATTTGGCAAAACTAATACAATTATGTAAAGTTTAAAAATAAAATTAGAAGAAAAAAAAACTGCAGAGTCAATGTTATTTTCAGATCAGCCAAATATTTTTAATCTTTTGTTTACCTCCCTTCCATCTGTTGTGTTGTTTTTTTTTTTTTCCTTCCTCTGAAATCCTATCATTTGTTTGTTGGGAAATACAAATATGTCAACCAAATCTGTTATATTTTCCCTCAGGGTTTCCAGTTCTTTTTATTTTTGCTGTGGCATTCACATTATTTCTTCCATTTGAACTTCTAGGCCTCCAGTTCTGATCTCACTAATTTCCCTCTCAATTTATCTACCAAATTTTAAGTTGAGAAATCATGATTTATTTGCTTGTCTTAGATAAAATGTGTCTCTTTATTCAGTTACTGAATCTCCCTCATGCGCCAATACCTTTCAGCTTACGACATTATCTGTTTCCTCCGCAGTTCTGCTTCACTGGAAAATTGTTGTTCTGGGTGTACTTTCCTCTAGTCATCCATTCATCTGTTTAACAAACATGCTGTATGCCTACTATGCATAAGACGCTTTTATGGATGCTGATGATACAGTGGTGGAAAAGACAGAAGTCAGCCCCTGCCCTCATAGAGGTGAAAAAGACAAATGAAATGCACAATGTCAGAGTGATCAATGACTTAGAGGATACAAGGTAGGGAAAACGACTAAGAAATTCAGGATAGATTGCATTTTTATGTAGTCAAGGAAATCTTCAATAAATAAAAGCAGACAGAACAAAGACTTTAAGGAGGTGAAAGCTTGGGGAGATGAACATGCCAGGCAGGGGAAACTCAAGGTGAGGGGGGGTCACAGCAGAGCAAGTGAAGAGGGTGCAAGTAAAGAGGCTGTGAGAAGGTAGTACATTCAGAAAAGGTAGCAGCAGCCAGACTACATAAGCCTGTCTCAGGGTCACCACCTTGCACAAGTCTTGGGGAAATATTTACACCAGAGTCTGTATAAATGAGAACCTCTGTAGTATTAAAAAAAAAAAAAGCATAGACCAAAAGAGGCTAGTTAGAAAGTCACCACATTATTTGGGCAAGAAATAACAATAGTGTGTACCATGCTGGTAGCAGTAGACGTGATGAACAGTGGTCAGATTCTGCTTGTGTTTTCAAAGTAAAGCCACCTGTTCATTCATTCATTCAGAGCCAACTTCTTGGCCACTCAACCCATTCAAGAATGCAGAGCCCCATATTTAGAAGGATCCCATACTTGGTTTAATGCCCTGATGTGGTCATCCTGAAATTCACAATAATTTTTGTAAGAGGGGACCTGAATTTTCACTTTCACTGAATCCACAAAATGTAACCAAATAACATAAATATTTATTTAGCATTTATTACTAGAGGATCTGACGTTGCATCAGAGGAAAAAAAAAACAAAAATATGACTGTCCTGGTCTTACAAGGATGAAGCACATAATGGCCAATAAACATAAACCAGTTAATTAGCATGTTAGCAGTTTATTTGTGCTATGGAGAAAAAAGTAGAAGCTGGTAAAGAGACTTGGGGGAAAGCATAGAGCATATGATTAAGTGAGGTGGTCAAGATAGGCCTCATTGAGATAGTGAGGTGTCTAAAGATACTTAAAGGAAGTAAGGCAGTTAATGAATATAATATCTGGGAAATAAGGCTCCCTATGAGCAGTTTAACTGTGGTGCTGGAGAAGACTCTTGAGAGTCCCTTGGACTGCAAGGAGATCCAACCAGTCCATTCTGAAGGAGATCAGACCTGGGTGTTCTTTGGAAGGAATGATGCTAAAGCTGAAACTCCAGTACTTTGGTCACCTCATGCGAAGAGTTGACTCATTGGAAAAGACTGATGCTGGGAGGGATTTGGGGACAGGAGAAGAAGGGGACGACAGGATGAAATGGCTAGATGGTATCACTGACTCGATGATTTTGAGTGAGTTTGAGTGAGTTTGAGTGAACTCCAGGAGTTGGTGATGGACAGTGAGGCCTGGCATGCTGCAGTTCATGGGGTCGCAAAGAGTCAGACATGACTGAGCGACTGAACTGAACTGAACTGAGGAGCAGTTAGTGAAGACCCTGTGATGGAGTGTGCTGACTCTGTCCCAGGAGAAGCAGAAGCAAAGGAGAAAGGAGGAGATAAAGAGGAACCATGCTGAAAGGCAGATACTATAAGGCCTTGTAGGCCACTGAAGCTCTGACTCTTACTGAATGAAATCAGAGCTACTGAAGGGATTTGATCAGAGGAGCTACTCTTTTTTTTTTTTAATTTATTTTATTTTATTTTTAAACTTTACACTATTGTATTGGTTTTGCCAAATATCGAAATGAATCCGCCACATGTATACATGTGTTCCCCATCCTGAACCCTCCTCCCTCCCCATACCATCCCTCTGGGTCGTCTCAGTGCACTAGCCCCAAGCATCCAGTATCGTGCATTGAACCTGGACTGGCGACTCATTCCATATATGACATTATACGTATTTCAATGCCATTCTCCCAAATCATCCCACCCTCTCCCTCTCCCACAGAGTCCAAGCTACTCTTGACTGTGTTTGATAGGATCACAGCTGTTTTAGAGAATCAACTGTAGGAAGGTCAGGATAATCTAACCAGCTGGAAAACTATTACAATAATCCAGATAAGAAGTGACGGTAGTTCAGGTCAGGTGATAGCAGAAGGGGTGGTAAAAAGTGGTGACATTTTAGACATACGTTGCAGGTGAAGCCAACAGAACTTCCTAAGGGATGGATGTGGCATGTGAGATGGAAGAGTCAAGAATGACTCCCAAGTTTTGGTCCCAAGACAATGAAAGAATAGATATACTAAGAGAGTGGAGGGATAAAAAGGAGAAAAGGATAAAAAGGAGAAAGTCTGGAGAAGACGACCTCAAGTCCCAGATTTAGACTTGACTTTGGAATGTCTCTTAAGAGCCCCAAGTGGAGATGGGGTAGAGTTTTGTCAAGACATCAGCCAAGGGGTCTGTGCTGGAGATATAGACTCATTGGAATATTGATGGTATTTAAAGTGCTGAGACTCTGAGGTGATCAAGGGGATGAATGGTGCTAGGGAAAATGACCTACCACTAAGCCCTGAGGGTACTTCAACATTAAAGGACTGGGAAGAAGAGAAAGAACCAGCAAAGAAGATGGAGAGACAGCAAGCAGGAAGTAGGAAGTAGAGTCACAAAACAGTGGGAGAAAAGGAATAGGAGACATTGAATATAGATAATTCTAAGAATTCTCTCTTCAAAATGGAAGAAAGAAAATGGCTCAAAGCTGGCAAGGAAATAGATAAAATGAGTGTTTAAGAGGTTAAAAATAACAGCACATCGGCAAGTTAAAGGGAATAATTCAGTAGACTTAGGAAATGGGAAGAACTGCTGGAGCTATGCCCTTGAGTAGGAAATTGATTTATTCCACAGTGAAGGTGTTGGCTAGCTTTAGATATCATGAATTGTTCACCTATGATTCTGTCACAGGAAGGACAGAGGAGAACATGGCTACAGATATGGATGTAAATTAATGTGGCCACTGGAATGTATGTAAGATCAGATCAGTCGCTCAGTCGTGTCCGACTCTTTGCGACCCCATGAATCGCAGCACGCCAGGCCTCCCTGTCCATCACCAACTCCCAGAGTTCACTCAGACTCACATCCATTGAGTCAGTGATGCCATCCAGCCATCTCATCCTCTGTCGTCCCCTTCTCCTCCTGCCCCCAATCCCTCCCAGCATCAGAGTCTTTTCCAATGAGTCAACTCTTCGCATGAGGTGGCCAAAGTACTGGAGTTTCAGCTTTAGCATCATTCCTTCCAAAGAAATCCCAGGGCTGATCTCCTTCAGAATGGACTGGTTGGATCTCCTTGCAGGCCAAGGGACTCTCAAGAGTCTTCTCCAACACCACAGTTCAAAAGCATCAATTCTTTGGCACTCAGCCTTCTTCACAGTCCAACTCTCACATCCATACATGACCACAGGAAAAACCATAGCCTTGACTAGACGAACCTTTGTTGGCAAAGTAATGTCTCTGCTTTTCAATATGCTATCTAGGTTGGTCATAACTTTCCTTCCAAGGAGGAAGCGTCTTTTAATCTCATGGCTGCAGTCACAATCTGCAGTGATTTTGGAGCCCCCAAAAATAAAGTCTGACACTGTTTCCACTGTTTCCCCATCTATTTCCCATGAAGTGATGGGACTGGATGCCATGATCTTCGTTTTCTGAATGTTGAGCTTTAGGCCAACTTTTTCACTCTCCTCTTTCACTTTCATCAAGAGGCTTTTGAGTTCCTCTTCACTTTCTGCCATAAGGGTGGTGTCATCTGCATATCTGAGGTGATTGATATTTCTCCCAGCAATCTTGATTCCAGCCTGTGTTTCTTCCAGTCCAGTGTTTCTCATGATGTACTCTGCATATAAGTTAAATAAACAGGGTGACAATATACAGCCTTGACAAACTCCTTTTCCTATTTGGAACCAGTCTGTTGTTCCATGTCCAGTTCTAACTGTTGCTTCCTGACCTGCATACAGATTTCTCAAGAGGCAGATCAGGTGGTTTGGTATTCCCATCTATTTCAGAATTTTCCACAGTTTATTGTGATCCACACAGTCAAAGGCTTTGGCATAGTCAATGAAGCAGAAATAGATGTTTTTCTGGAACTCTCTTGCTTTTTCCATGATCCAGCGGATGTTGGCAATTTGATCTCTGGTTCCTCTGCCTTTTCAAAAACCAGCTTGAACATCTGGAAGTTCACGGTTCACATATTGCTGAAGCCTGGCTTGGAGAATTTTGAGCATTACTTTACTAGCATGTGAGATGAGTGCAATTGTGCGGTAGTTTGAGCAGTCTTTGGCATTGCCTTTCTTTGGGATTGGAATGTAAACTGACCTTTTCCAGTCCTGTGGCCACTGCTGAGTTTTCCAAATTTGCTGGCATATTTAGTGCAGCACTTTCACAGCATCATCTTTCAGGATTTGGAATAGCTCAACTGGAATTCCATCACCTCCACTAGCTTTGTTCGTAGTGATGCTTTCTAAGGCCCACTTGACTTCACATTCCAGGATGTCTGGCTCTAGGTCAGTGATCACACCATCGTGATTATCTGGGTTGTGAAGATCTTTTTTGTACAGTTCTTCTGTGTATTCTTGCCATCTCTTCTTAATATCTTCTGCTTCTGTTAGGTCCATACTATTTCTGTCCTTTATCGAGCCCATCTTTGCATGAAATGTTCCTTTGGTATCTCTGATTTTCTTGAAGAGATCCCTAGTCTTTCCCATTCTGTTGTTTTCCTCTATTTCTTTGCATTGATCTCTGAAGAAGGCTTTCTTATCTCTTCTTGCTATTCTTTGGAACTTTGCATTCAGATGCTTATATCTTTCCATTTCTCCTTTGCTTTTCACTTCTCTTCTTTTCACAGCTATTTGTAAGGCCTCCCCAGCCAGCCATTTTGCTTTTTTTGCATTTCTTTTCCATGGGGATGGTCTTGATCCCTGTCTCCTGTACAATGTCACGAACCTCTGTCCATAGTTCATCAGGCACTCTATCTATCAGATCTAGTCCCTTAAATCTATTTCTCACTTCCACTGTATAATCATAAGGGATTTGATTTAGGTCATACCTGAATGGTCTAGTGGTTTTCCCTACTTTCTTCAATTTAAGTCTGATTTTGGCAATAAGGAGCTCATGGTCTGAGCCACAGTCAGCTCCTGGTCTTGTTTTTGCTGACTGTATAGAGCTTCTCCATCTTTGGCTGCAAAGAATATAATCAATCTGATTTTGGTGTTGACCATCTGGTGATGTCCATGTGTAGAGTCTTCTCTTGTGTTGTTGGAAGAGGGTGCTTGTTATGACCAGTGTATTTTCTTGGCAAAACTCTATTAGTCTTTGCCCTGTTTCATTCCATATTCCAAGGCCAAATTTGCCTGTTACTCCAGGTGTTTCTTGACTTCCTACTTTTGCATTCCAGTCCCCTATAATGAAAAGGACATCTTTTTTGGGTGTTAGTTCTAAAAGGTCTTGTAGGTCTTCATAGAACTGTTCAACTTCAGCTTCTTCAGTGTTACTGGTTGGGGCATAGACTTGGATTACTGTGATATTGAATGGTTTCCCTTGGAAACGAAGAGAGATCATTCTGTCGTTTTTGAGATTGCATCCAAGTACTGCATTTCGGACTCTTTTGTTGACCATGATGGCTACTCCATTTCTTCTGAGGGATTCCTGCCCGCAGTAGTAGATATAATGATCATCTGAGTTAAGGTTGCCTCTAATTTCTTTCATTTTCTTTGTAGTGTAGGAAAACAAGGCACTGAATCAATAGAAATTGCTGATGGACAGGGTGTGGACTACACAGAAAAAGACAGTGTGGACTATCCAAAAAATAGAGAGAGAGAGAAAAGGATAACTCCAAGTTTTGGGGCATGAACAATGGAAGGATGGATTTGCCCTATCTAGTGGTGAGCTGGAGCTGGCTCATACTGGCCCAGGGATTTGGTGAGCTGGTTGTTAAACATTAAAGTTAAATTACACAACTTGCAACCAAATAATTTATATTAAAAACAAAAACACAATATTCAACACTGATTAGTTTACTGTATTTCATCATTAGGGATGAAGTTATGTACATAATAAATTCTCAAAGTTATTTACATTTATGATATCTGTATGATGTAAATATCACACAATGATGTGCTGTCTTCTTCCTAACTGTGCATTTAGTGATGTCACATTAGTAGCCTGAAATCAGCCATAATAGGATTATTCACACCACAGAAATTGGAAAATGCTAACAAATCAGAGCTTGGTGTATCATTTTGTTGCTTGTCTAGACCTAAGTGATAGAGAATATGTATCGTTCGAACATACAGGTATGTGGTTCTGTGCTTTTACAATGTGGTTTGACATTGTAAAAGCACAAAATATTGGGGAAATATTTTTCTAGTATTCAAAACCCTTTATGTGACTCAACAAAGAAGTCACTGTGTCACCAATAAATGAGTGAAGTTCCAACACACACCGCTGTTGCTTCACGTCCATCTCAGTCATTAAATAAAAATAACCAGCATGCGTGTTGGGATTGTGATTGTTCATCAATTGCAACCATAGATATCTTTTTGTTAAATGTCAACAAAAGCGTTCTGTAAGAATCAATTCGCTATCGGTAAAATGCATGACAAAATGTGTGTGTAATTTTTTTTTTTTTTTAGAAAAGCAATTGCAAACATTTAGCAGCTCATGCCTGCTTTTTACTAAAATGGAAGACGGGGGGAAGTTCGTGGAAGATTATCATCAGTACTACATTCCTTTGTCTACCTAGTGGCTGTATATCCTTAGCGCATTACTAATTTTCTTTGTCTACTGGTCACTCACTTTGGGGATAGCAGTAACCCAAAGAATGGCAAGAGAAAGAGAACAAGGACATCACCCAGGCTCTTCTTTGTTCCCCTTAGTTCCATACAACACCCCACAATTCCTCAGCCCCAAGAAGTCCCCCTGAATTTCCAGCACCAGTGTAGACACAGAGGAGACTCTAAGGAGGATGGTGGCCTTGAGGGAAACCTCTGAGCCTACTCAAGCCGATTCAAGCCCCAAGGTTAGCTGTTTATGTCCCACGGCTTTCAGAGGAGAGTGTAGAACTATATTCATGCAGTCATCCACCTGCCGTTATGTTGTTCTCAAAAACTATGTGTAAAAGGGAAAGAGGGCTAGATTTAGATACAACAAAACTAGCTTCTGGTGCCTCACATTAGGCAAATTGGTAAACATTAACTGGGGAGTTTGGGCTAGGTCTGGAGAATTCAATGGACCGTATAGTCCATGGGGTTGCAAAGACTCAGAACTGACTGAACGACTTTCACTTTCACTTTTCACTTTTGGTCTAGGTCAGTTTGAAGTTCTTTCTAACTCTAAATTTCCGTTCAAATTTATTCATCATAAGGAGCATCAGGAGACAGTAACAAGGTGACTACTGACTACAGAAGGCTATGGGTTATGCTTTAAAATTGGATATATTTTAAAGAACCTGTGGCACAAATTATTCCCTCAATGAGAGTCTCAATTTACAAGGGGAAGAGCATTTCATTAGCAGCAGAAAGAAAACTTGAGACGATATTGACCATATACTTACTCAATAGCATAACTTTTTTTTAAAATTTTATTTTATTTTTAAACTTTACAATATTGTATTAGTTTTGCCAAATATCGAAATGAATCCACCACAGGTATATTTGTGTTCCCCATCCTGAACCCTTCTCCCTCCTCCCTCCCCATACCCTCCCTCTGGGTCCTCCCAGTGCACCAGCCCCAAGCATAACTTTTAAGTTTGTCTTTTAGAATAACGTACTTTTAAGTATAATCAAGACAACATCAGTGACTCCGTCACTATTCCTATCACAAATCAAAGGTCACCCTCTTTGTGGCAGAGACCATTAGTGCTCACAAAATATTCACGTGTCCCTTCACAGACTGCAGCCTCCCTTGAAGTCAGCTTGCCAGGTGACAAGGTTCTGGCCCAGGGCATGTTAGCAAAGTGATGAAAGCTACTGCTAGGCCTGGCTTTTATAAACATCCTACAGGATGCCACCTTCACCATGGTAAGCCACTGATATTTCATGAGTTTGCTTGTTGCAGCAGGTAGCAGTAATTACCGTGATGCATGGACTCCCTGTTTTCCATAAACTTCCTACTAATTTATAGATCAAGTAACAACTTCTCATCATATTAAACCCCAATCCTAACTCCTTTACCCTTCCTCCCAAGAGGGCAGACGCTGAAAGTATGGTTCTGCTCCATGTGACAAGGCAAATATGCTATGAGTCTAGTGTTTATTTCTAGTTTCATTTTATCATAGTAAGCCGTAATAAATTCACAAGTAATCCTGTGCTGTGATTTGCAGATGCAATAAAAATAATTATATTTCATGAATGAAACGGCTAGCTAGTAGGTTTAAGTTCTCTATGCTATGCTATGCTAAGTCACTTCAGTCTTGTCCGACTCTGTGTGACCCCATAGACAGCAGCCCACCAGGCTCCCCCGTCCCTGGGATTCTTCAGGCAAGAACACTGGAGTGGGTTGCCATTGCCTTCTCCAATGCATGAAAGTGAAAAGTGAAAGTGAAGTCATTCAGTCGTGTCCGACTCTTCTCGACCCCATGGACTGCAGCCTACCAGGCTCCTCTGTCCATGGGGTTTTCCAGGCAAGAGTACTGGAGTGGGCTGCCATTGCCTTCTCTGTAAGTTCTCTAGTATTCATTATTTTAATTTGTACCTTAAAATGATTGTAGGTTCATGAGAAGTTACAAAAACAGTGTATAGAAACAGTATATAGAATTCTTTCATCCTTTCCCCCGGCTTCTCTAATGTTGTATGTTGTGTACCCATTCTACCTTATCAAACCAGGAAATTTATATTGGGACAATACTATTTGCTAGACAGCAGAACTTACTGAGCTTTCATTAGTGTTTATATGCTTTCCTCTTAATGTGTGTGTGCACATTTCTATGCAATTTGACTCCATGTAAAATTTGTGTTCCTGACCTGTTCCATCACACAGGGGGACTCGCTTATACTATTAAATTGCTTTATATTTATACCCACTCAATATCCTCTCAATGCTATTTCTGTCCTCCAGCCATCACTGTTCTGTCTCAAGTTTTATCATTTCGGGAATCTAACATAAATTAATCATATAGCATGTATACCTTTTGAGACTGATTTCCCCCCATTGAGCAAAATGCCCTTCAGATCCATCCAAGCTGTATTATCAATAGTTTATTCCTCTTCATTGCTGAATAGTATTTCATTGTATGGGTGTACCAAGGTCTGTTTAACTACTCATCTACCGAGTGTCATTTGGGTTGTTTCCAGGCTGGGGTTATCACAAATAATGCTGTTGTACAAGTTGATGTACAAGTTTTCATCTGAATATAGATTTTTATTTCTCTGCACTTAGTGCCATGGGTGTAATTCCGGGGCTTATGCTAAGTGCATATTTAGTTGCATAAAAAAAAAATCAGACTATTATCCAGAATGCTTGTATCAATTTATATTTCCCAGTGATACATGACTAACCCAGTTTCTCCACATCCTTGCCAGCATTTGATGCTGTCACTGTTTTGGATTTTAGCTGTTCTAGTGTGTGTGTGTGTAGAGAGAGCTCCCTGTGGTCTAATTTGCACTTCCCTAATGGTTCTATCATTGAACAGTTTGGGGTATGTGTGCTTATTTGCCTGCCACATTTTCTCTTTGGTGAAATGTTCTGTCCATGTCTTCTGCCCATTTTCTAATTGAATTGCTTGTTTCTTTACTCTTGAGGTTTGAGGGTTATCTCTATATCCTAGATATCAGTTCTTTTACAGATATATGACTTCCAAGTATTTTC
The DNA here is from genome assembly GCF_029378745.1 of Bos indicus. Taxonomy (NCBI): domain Eukaryota; kingdom Metazoa; phylum Chordata; class Mammalia; order Artiodactyla; family Bovidae; genus Bos; species Bos indicus. The sequence goes on along the minus strand of NC_091776.1, from coordinate 19,213,332 downwards.
TCCAGTACTCATTAATTTCCATACGTGTATTTCAAAGAAAAGCTCAAGTTCTCACAAATTCAAATGAGACTGAATAAAGATGTTGAAAAATTGGGGATACTTTAGGAGACAATGAATATAGACGTTACCAACTTCTTCTGAAACAAGAAGAAATAATCATTGCATTCTAGGTAACAGATGCAGGAAGGTTATTAAGATTCAGTAGGAAAAAGTTACATTTTAGTGTACCTACAGAAGACTGATTTTCATTATCGTAAATTGAAGAGAGAAAGATAAGAACATTGAAGTGATTTACTAAGAAGTTTATCAAGCATATGTCAATATAATTATTTTTTTAATCCAACAAGAAAATAGGTGTCAATAAATAAGTCATTAATAAGCTAAATGGACTTGTTTCCAGTATATTGAAATTGAAAAAGAAGCTTATTTAAAGATTAACACAGACATCAAGAAATACATTGTGGAAAGATTAAAGGGTACTGTTAATCAGCTAAGTATGTGTTTGCCTCTAAATAAGAGAAAGGTCTAGAAGCAAGAAAAAACAGGAAAAATAAAAATGTTTCATTAACAAAACCAAACATGCAATGCATTAATTAAATACCAAGAACAATTATCACTATTACTAATTTTTTTACATTGAAAAGAAAAAACAAGTTATTTTAATAAGGGTGAGAAATGGCTATTTGCTTACTACCTGAGGAAATGAAATGACCCTCCAGGGTAGTTTTAAAAATACAACACTTTAGTAATTAAAATAAAATTATAATTACAATTAATGGATTAGATTCTGTATGTATGCAGATAAAGTAGTAACATAACTATGCATAATGATGAAAACAGAATTAAGTGTTATTCATGAGACCTTACTTTGTATCATCAAATTCTAGAGAAACACTGGGCAATAAAGATAATGATTTTTAACAGGTGTCTTCACCTTGTATTAATGGAATTAATATAGTTTTTAAGATTGCACTAAAACCATCTGGTAATTTATCTAAACCAGACTATTGTGAAAACTGTAAATTCTGAAAAATCCTATTTCAGATGAAAATTCTACTCTAAAAAATAGCCTTGAATAAGTCCTATTTTTAGGGGAACTCTGAACTGCAAAAAAAAAAAAACTACTGAATTTCTTACCTCCATAGCCTAAAATAAAGGAAAAACTATTTCATTATATTCTTTTTTTTTAATTTTTATTTTATTTTTAAACTTTACATAATTGTATTAGTTTTGCCAAATATCAAAATGAATCTGTCACAGAAAAGATGGCATGACTCTCCACATCTGCTCCTGGTTTTGGAACCAATCATAGCTAGAGCTTCACCCAAATCCCACATCTGGGAGTTGGAGTTGACCCCAAAAAAGTCACCATACCTGGACCCTAAGTTTTATCTTATCATCCGAAACCACTCTTTCTTCTTAGCACCACAAGTCTATCAATAGCACACACATCAGATCAGATCAGTCACTCAGTCATGTCTGACTCTTTGTGACCCCATGAATCGCAGCACGCCAGGCCTCCCTGTCCATCACTAACTCCCGGAGTTCATTGAGACTCACGGCCATAGAGTCAGTGATGCCATCCAGCCATCTCATCTTCTGTCGTCCCCTTCTCCTCTTGCCCCCAATCCCTCCCAGCATCAGAGTCTTTTCCAATGAGTCAACTCTTCGCATGAGGTGGCCAAAGTACTGGAGTTTCAGCTTTAGCATCATTCCTTCCAAAGAAATCCCAGGGCTGATCTCCTTCAGAATGGACTGGTTGGATCTCCTTGCAGGCCAAGGGACTCTCAAGAGTCTTCTCCAACACCACACTTCAAAAGCATCAATTCTTCGGCGCTCAGCCTTCTTCACAGTCCAACTTTCACATCCATGCATGACCACAGGAAAAACCATAGCCTTGACTAGACGAATCTTTGTTGGCAAAGTAATGTCTCTGCTTTTGAATATGCTATCTAGGTTGGTCATAACCTTCCTTCCAAGGAGGAAGCATCTTTTAACTTCATGGCTGCAGTCACCATCTGCAGTGATTTTGGACCCCAGAAAAATAAAGTCTGACACTGTTTCCACTGTTTCCCCATCTATTTCCCATGAAGTGGTGGGACCGGATGCCATGATCTTCATTTTCTGAATGTTGAGCTTTAAGCCAACTTTTTCACTCTCCACTTTCACTTTCATCAAGAGGCTTTATACCCAGGTTTGAAGACCTTAATCTTTCTCCACTGTAACTATTGTATCAGAGAGCCATGTGTTCTGCCAGAACTTTATCTGGGAAAGGGTTAATTTTATTACCAAAGCCTGGATACCAGGGCTTTTGAAGCCTTAATGAGCAGAAGCCCCGGAAACTATCATTTCAAAGCCTTGAGGTCTTCTTAAGTAAGCCTCCTGAGAGGTGGCAGCAGAAATGCTCCCACCTGTGGAACATACTTTCTCTGGGGGAAGTCAGCAGAATGGGTCCTTTAATTACACAAATGTAAAGAATTGATCCATTGATCCTGAAGGAAACTTTGAAGTCACCATCAACCTGTTTCAAGTTTCAGAAAAGTTGTTTTAGACAGGTTGAGTGTGCTGATTTGATAAGCAAAGAGGACTCTGTTTAGGATCTGCCATTGTCTGGATAGGAGAGAGGAGAGTGGGATGTGGGTAGAGGATGTTAGTTTGCGTTCAGTATCACTGATGCAGTATTTCAAATGACTCCCTGTGATTGTGGAGGGCGTTTTGTGTGATTTGTGTTGCTGTTGTTGGTGTTTCACTGCCTTTTATAGTAAACAGAGATCTGACACTGAAAAGATGGCCAGAAAAACTTACAGACTTTGTCTTCAATTCTCATTGGAGGTGAAGTTGTGAAAAGGAGCTATGCTGGGCAGTGCTTAGCTCTCATGCTGTGGGTTTTCAAAAGACAGCAAAGCCAGAATGCTCAGATGTTTGTCTACTGGGCACTGTCGAGCAAGATCTTGGGTGGTTTCTCCTGAAGGGAAAGGACATTCCCATAGACAATCATCTTGAACCAAAAAATGGTTTGAGGAGTTCCTCTCCCTCTTTGAGCCACATGGTAATTGGGCTTAGGCTTCAAAGCAGCTACTCAGAGCCCTGGAAGAGGGAAAGGGGAGGTATGGAGGATGGGGTTTTTGGGGGTTCCAGCCAGAGGCCAATTAGGACTGTGAGATGTTGAAGAGCATGCAAGTCTCATAGCTGGTTGAAGATTTATTCCCATGGTGTTTTCCACCATTATCCCTGAACTGTCAGTAAAATCTTACTTAATGAATTTGGTATCAGTTATGTGTAGACCACAACAAACTGTGGAAAATTCTTCAAGAGATGGGAATACCAGACCACCTGACCTGCCTCCTGAGAAATCTATATGCAGGTCAGGAAGCAACAGCTAGAACCAGTCATGGTACAACAGACTGGTTCCAAATTGGGAAAGGAGTATGTCAAGACTATATATTGTCACCCTGCTGATTTAACTTATATGCAGAGTACATCACGTGAAATGCCAGATGGATGAAGCACAAGCTAGAATCAAACTTTCCTGGAGCAATATCAACAACTTCAGATATGTAGATGACACCACACTTATGGCAGAAAGCGAAGAAGAAGTAAAGAGCCTCTTGATGAATGTGAAAGAGGAGAGTGAAAAAGCTGGCTTAAAGCTCAACATTCAGAAAATGAAGATCATGGCATCCAGTCCCATCACTTCATGGCAAATAGATGGGGAAACAATGGAAACAGTGAGAAACTTTATTTTCGTGGGCTCCAAAATCACTATAAATGGTGACTGCAGCCATGAAATTAAAAGCCACTTGCTCCTTGGAAGAAAAGCTATGACAAATCTAGATACCATATTAAAAAGCAGAGACATTAGTTGTCAAGAAAGGTCCATCTAGTCCAAGCTATGGCTTTTTCCAGTAGTCATGTATGGATGTGACAGTTGAACTATAAAGAAAGCCGAATGCCAAAGAACTGATGCTTTTGAACTGTGGTGCTAGAGAAGACTTTTAAGAGTCCCTTAGACTGCAAGGTCAAACCAGTCAATCCTAAAGGAAATTAGTCCTGAATATTCACTGGCAGGACTGATGCTGAAGCTGAAGCTCCAATACTTTGGCCACCTGATGCAAAAAACTGACTCACTGGAAAAGACTCTGATGCTGAGAAAGATTGAAGGCAGGAGGAGAAGGGGACATCAGAAGATGAGATGGTTGGATGGCATCATGGACTCGATGGACATGAGTTTGAGCAAGCTCTGGGAGTTGATGAAGGACAAGGAAGCCTGGTGTGCTGCAGTCCATGGGGTTGCAAAGAACAGGACACGACTGAGCAACTGAACTGAACTGTGTAGTAAAGGTTCTAACCTAATTGGGAATAATGAAAGAAAAAAACAGAACCAGAAGAGTGAGCTGTACGAGTAGACTGGAGCTTCAAGAGGTGACAGACTGAGGCCTTGGTTGGACTGTTTGCTAGAAGCCTGGAGAAGTTCCACTAAGACATGACTTCTGAAAGAAAAAATTTAAAGTAGGACCATGAGAGACACTAATATCCTAAAAAAATTCACAGCAGTTGCAAACTCAATATCAATGACTATTTATGCTCAGATAGAAAATTCAGACTGGTATTGAAACAGGAGGGAAGGGGACAGAGCACTCTTTAAAAGAATTACATAGCCATATGCCATGACAAAAACTGGCTAGAACCAATTAGATCCAAGATGGTGGAAGATCGGACTTCCAGTGGACCTTGAGCTTCATTATGTGCTCATTGTAATGCGTTAGCATGCTAAATGACACAACTCAGGTGTCATGATGGTTTAGACACTAACCATAAAAGGCCCAAAGTGGGCAGTGGCCTCATTCCTGGAAAGTCCCACCCCTTCCATGAAAGAGTTGTATTATAATACTACAACTATGAATAACAACCCTGTAACAGTAATCCTCCCACTCATTAGCCTATGAAATTACCCGGCCCATAACAACTATCCAGGCAATATTTGGGGGCCCCTCACCTTCTGAGACGGTCCATACTCTTGTCTGTGTAGTGTATTTCTCCCAAGATCATTCTTGCCTTTTGAGATGGACTGCATTCTATCAATGAAATGTAAATCCCTCTCTAAGTAAATCCACTTCTTACCTATCACTTTATCTCTCACTGAACTCAGTGACAAGCCATTAAGAACCTGAGCTTCATTAAGTCCTGAGACCAGGTGTGTGATTTCAATTAAAAGACCATGGATTCAAGTCCCTGCACATGGGTTCAAGTTCCAGTCTGAATTGGGTAGTTTCAGCATGGACTGGAAATGCAAGCAATAATAGCTATGTTTTAATTTAATCCCTTCCCACTTTATTCTTTGCACCTGCTGCTGCTGCTAAGTCACTTCAGTCGTGTCCAACTCTGTGCGACTCCATAGACAGCAGCCCAACCAGGCTTCCTTGTCCCTGGGATTCTCCAGGCAAGAACACTGGAGTGGGTTGCCATTTCCTTCTCCAATGCATGAAAGTGAAAAGTGAAAGTGAAGTCTCTCAGTCGTGTCCGACTCTTAGCGACCCCATGGACTGTAGCCCACCAGGCTCCTCCATCCATGGGATTTTCCAAGCAAGAGTACTGGAGTGGGGTGCCATTGCCTTCTCCGATTCTTTGCACCATCATCACCCTAATCCAGATCCTCATGGCTCAATATCCAAATTCCTGCAACAACCTTCCGACTAGAACCTGGAAACCCAGTCATTCTCTCTATCACATGACCTGAATGACACCATAAGGTTCATCTTCACAAAGCAAGACTTTATCATAGGGCTGTTTCACCCACACGAATCATCTGCATTGGCACAAAATTTCACATGCTGGATCAGCAATAACAATGCCAGGGTACAAAAGCAGAAAAACACAGATTTTAAAGAACATGAAGGAATTAAGCAAAAACCTGAGCTGAGCCCTTCACCAGAGAAGCAACAAGGACTCAATGTAACCTGTCTTGACCCAGTGACACCAGCCAGAAGGCAAGCTAGATCAGACTCCTCCTCTGAGAGGAGTGTGAAGGTGTGTGCGTGTGCGTTTTTGGGGGGAGGGGGTAGTGCTGTGTGGAGCCTGCCACACAAGCCAGGACATCACAGCAGCCTCAGCTGAAAACTGCAGGGTACAGTGCCCCACACCCGCCCGGTAAACTTGCCCAGGAATCCCGACAACAGAGGATGATTAATCTCCCCAATCAGAAGTTGAAAATAAAGTGTGATACGGTAAATATTGCATTCTGACCAGAATTGCACACAGCTAATTAAGAATGACAGACGTCACACGTCAATCAACATTTACAACTAACGGACCTTGTAACCTGCCTGTGGCCTCTTCGGCAGCACAGAAGACAGCGTTGAAAGCCACAGTGCTTCCCCTCAAGTTGCCAAGATTGAGGGGTGAAATAAACAAGAGACGTTCACAGTAAAAGTGTGTGGGTCTCTAATGAAAGGGCGCACAAGATGCCCTGTAAACCTATAAGAGGTTCATATAACTTGGACCCAAGGCGGATACAGGAGAACTCTTTAGAGGAGGTAACACTTGAACTCAGAGAAGGCAATGGCACCCCACTCCAGTACTCTTGCCTGGAAAATCTCATGGATGGAGGAGCCTGATAGGCTGCAGTTCATGGGGTGGCTAAGAGTCAGACACGACTGAGCGACTTCACTTTCACTTTTCACTTTCATGCATTGGAGAAGGAAATGGCAACCCACTCCAGTGTTCTTGCCTGGAGAATCCCAGGGACAGGGGAGCCTGGTGGGCTGCCGTCTATAGGGTTGCATAGAGTCGGACACGACTGAAGTGACTTAGCAGCAGCAACACTTGAACTATTGAGATTAAGTAGGTGCTAGCCTCGTATGAATGAAGACATATTCATTTCTTCTGTTTCCTGAAACAAATTATCACAAGCTTGGTGGCTAAGAGAACTGAAATGTTTTCACTCACGGTTCTGAAGGCTGAAGTCAGTATCCCCAGGCAAACACTGGCAGGGCCGCGACTCCTTGGAAGCTCTCAGAAGAACAGTTCCTTGTTTCTTTCAGCTGCTGGGGAGCTGCTGGAATTCGCTGGCTTCTCCCCACGCCACTGCAATCTCCACCTCCGTCTTCGCCGTGCCTTCTCCTCTGTGCGGATTAAATCTCCCTCTACCTTCTTCGTAAACGTATACAGCTGATAGTACTTAGAGCCCACGCAGGTAATCAAGGACTATCTTGCCATGTTAAGATCCTTAACTTCATCACATATCCAAAGATCCTTTACATTGGTTTTCCACAGAAGGTAACATTCACAGGTTCAAGGATGAGGACATGAATATCTTTTGGGGTCTACTTTTGACGTGCCACATAAAGGGTCAGAGAACGGCATTTCAGGAAGAATATGAGACACTTGCAAAGGCTTCAAAATTGCAAGAGAGCAAGAAGGATTTGGGGAGAAAAAAGGAATTTAATATGGCTCAGGTGTTGTTTGCACTTTGCTCATAGAGAAGCAGCAAGCTGAGGGAGTAAGGAACGTCTGCATAGCAAAGGCTTTATAGCTTGTTCTACAATTTAAAGGAGCACTTCACAAGACCGCCTGAACACCCCTGACAAGATCTTGGTATGTCAATGAACATTACAAACTGCTCTGGGGCAGTTTATAATGAAAGACAGGAAAATATAGACCTTGTTGTTGTTCAGTCACTAAGTCATGTTCCACTCCTTGCGATCCCATGGACTGCAGCACATGAGACTTTCCTGTGCTTCACTATCTCCCAGAGTTTGCTCAAAATCAAGTCCATTGAGTCAGTGATGTTATATAGACCTTAAAGAACTTGAAAAAGAAAGGGAACCATCACAAGGACTAGGGTTCCCATGCTCTAAGAAGCCAGGCAGGCCTCTTCTATAAGGAACCAGGTACCCACCAGGTAACTGAGGCCTTTGGGGGAAACGTGGAGACATGAGTTAACTGCTAACCTCCGGCTGCTTCTATATGAGCCCCTCAGTTATTCCTCTCTAAAACATCTCAAGGTGGAATTTGTGGTTGGGATAAACTAGCTTATGTGAGCCTCTTCCATGGGGAATCCTGGTTCTCAAAGAAGCTGGGGAAATCTCTTTCTCAGAAGCTCCTTCATCCTGTCCCATGCATGCACTCACCAAAATTTTCCATTTTTCTAGTCAATGACCAGTGTCGAAAGAAGGGCCTCTCTACCCATCTCCTTTTCCCCTTAATAACTTTAGTTTCTTCAAGTGAGAGAAGAGAGAAATGGGTATTCAGAAAGAGTGGAGGGACGGAGGAAAATAGAGGAAGGAGAAGCAACTGACTAGACAGAAGCAAGTTAGTAAGTTCACTAAGTATTTACCAAGCACCCCCTATGTAAGCACTATTCTAGGTGTGCAGAAGATAGCAGGAAACAAGATGTAAGGAACTTAATTGCAGAAGCTGTGCAAAGCCATTCTGGAGCTCCTACTCCATGCTTGCTGCTGCTGCTGCTAAGTCGCTTCAGTCGTATCCGACTCTGTGTGACCCCATAGACGGCAGCCCAACAGGCTCCCCCGTCCCTGGGATTCTCCAGGCAAGAACACTGGAGTGGGTTGCCATTCCCTTCTCCAGTGCATGAAAGTGAAACGCCATGCTTAGCACTGCACTAAGCTCCATGCATTCCCTCCTTAAAGAAAGTGAAAGTCACTCAGTCATATCCGACTCTTTGCAAGCCCATGGACTATATACAGTGTATGGAATTCTCCAGGCCAGAATACTGGAGTCGGTAGCCTTTCCCTTCTCCAGAGTATCTTCCCAACACAGGGATCAAACCCAGGTCTCCCACATTGCAGGCAGATTCTTTACCAACTGAGCCACAAGGGAAGCCCATTCTCTCCTTAAGCCCCAAAGAAATAGGGATGAAACAAGAGTTTGAAGGCAGAGCTAGGACTGCCCTCAAAACAGAGATAGAGGTAGAAACAGAGAAAGTTTATGCAAAATTATCTGGTTTCATCCTTACCTATAGAACCCAATTTTCTGTAACTTATTCATCTCAGACTTCACTCTGGAATCAGATGGTTTTCCAGAAACCTCAGCCAAGTCAAGCAAAAGAGTTCCAAGGATAAATAAAGGAAAGTTCCTAAGTTTGACCAGCACTCTGGGCCATGTTAAAGTGAGGCAGATTTGGCTGGATACTCTGGTTATTTATAGAGCGAGTGAACACTAAAGCATGCTGCACTTGCAGATGGCTGGGCCAGATGATCTGTCACGATCCCTTCCAACTCCATTTATTTTGTGATTTTTTATTTTTGCCCTAGTACCTATCACAAGGACTAACAAGTGAACCATTATTAAGTGAGGAGAAAAGAGGCCAGACAAAAGATTTAGAAAGGATTTTATATCATAAAATCAATTAAAATAATATAAAGGGGAGAACTGCGTTTCTTATTTGAGAAAACCTCATCAGCAAGGATACCTTCCAGTCCTTGTGCCGAAGGCGATTTCCTGTAATCGAAACGCCTGAGGCCATCAGATGAGCCCACTCATTTAATAGACAAGGCTACCTTGACCCAGAGAAGGGACATGGCAGGCCCAGGTCTTCTGAATCCTTGTCCAAAGGTCTTTTAGCCAAATCACAGTTCAAATCATTTTAATACAGACTTCCATCTCAATTAAGGAACTTCTGACTCATTCTGGACCCAGTAAAAGTCAAAATAGATACATCTGATATGCTAATGTGCATGATTTGTGATTACAATATAATTTCACATATACATTTATATAAAATTTAATGATTATACATAGAGACAAGTTCTCTAATTCAGAAGCTATACTGAGAAACTATTTAACTCTTTTATAATAAGAACATAACACTAGAGTAAATTATAGCCTCAGTGGTACATTATGTTATGTCTTATTAAAATAATTTCCGAGGAGATCTAATGTAAATCTGAAATTTGGCTCACATCTGAGTTCCCCCTGGGATTGTAAAGGATAATCTGACAATGAAACATCCTAGCTAGAAACTTATATTCATCTGCATAAACATAAGAGAAATATTTTATCTGGGGTACTACAGGACTTGTGTTTTTTTCCTAGACTCCTTTGTTTTTAATAGGAATATGAGATTTTTCCAGTCAAGAAATATCTCTATGGGTGTCAAGAATAGGAGGCAAACAGCAAGATGTTTTAACCTAGGTCTCAACTGAAGCGACTTAGCCGCAGCAGTGGCAGCAGAGTGAAGAAAGCACAAACATGCCTGTTTGGAAATCTAGTCCATCAATGGTTGGCTGTGTTCTATAACAGTAAATAACTTAAACAACTCCTTCCATTTATACATGACTGACTCAATCCAATGGCTGATTGAGATTTGAATAGATTAACTTCTTCCTGCTGTTAAGCAAAACAGTTTTCCAATCATTCTATTAAAAATATCAAACATCTTTCAGAACATGACCAGAGATTTTTTTTTCCATCTTTCCAGTAGACACTGTCAAATAAAAAAACTAAAATTTAGTAATGAAGTTGATGTCCTTTATTCTAGGAAAAACAATCCATGGATTAGGGAAGTACAGTGCCTCCCAAGCAGAGGAGCCCTCTTCCCTGGGGATTTTGGACAACAGTGAGTTTTACAGAGTGTTGGAAGCAGCAGGGCAGAAAGAGGGCTTGATTGGCTTGGGCTGCATATCTGACCTTACTTAGAAAGATCAAGAAATTACACATAAAGTCCAGGGTTGGCTTGGCATTTAGAGATTGGTTGATTGGAAATACTGGTTTATGGTCAAGCAGAGCATTTACAGGAAAATGAATGTTCCATTTGCTGACATGGCACCCTAGGCAGGAGTGACTCCATTTGGGGCCTAAAAATTTTCTTTAATGCCTCTTATTCTGACAACCTGTATCAACTGTGGTCCCACCTCAATGCAAAAAGCAGTAAGAAGCCAGGAAAATCTATCATTACCTATACAGGAAGCATCAGTCTTTATTTACAAGGAAAATCAATGCTCACAAAAGCCTCTTTGAGATAGCTTTAGGAGAGAAGTAGGCATTATTACCATGATAAAATAACTTTGTATTGAGTAGCTAGTAAAGAAATTAACATTTATGGAGTACTTACAATTAGCTAAGTACTTGGAATTACTTATCTCATTTTGTCCTCACAAAAATCCTTTAAGGTGCCCATTTGGCAGGAAAAGAGGGAATAAACCCATAATGGTTAATAGCCCCAAGCCACAGAAAGTAAAACTGTGGACAGAGAAACCCAGTTCTTTCCTCTCCCTCGGGTTTCTGGCCCTTCATCACCTGGAGATTTTTCTCATCAAATAAAGTGAAAGGAGCATTGGAATCAACTTCCCAGAATATAAGAGATGGCCTTCTCTTTTCATTCAAGAAAAGGAATTGCAGATGAAAAAAGACTGAAATTCCTTTTGCAGTAATTATGTGTTCGTTGTAGCAGTATTTACCCAAGAATCTCAAGGATTCTGTAGTCATGAATTGTCAACAATCATTAAGGAAAATCCCTGATGATTGCTTTTGCCTCAGATCCTACAGCCCTTGCCAAGTAAAACCTTTTGTCATCTGAAAACACCAATATTTGTTGCTGGTTCTCTGGAGGGCATAAGAGTTAAACAGAGGTGTGTATGTTCTCTAAATGGATTTCACTCAACAAGAACTGAACACCTAACAAGACAACAAGAACTTGTGATTTATGAGAGTTTCTAACTGATGGGAAGTCTGCTAACATCCACAAAGGCTCTCAAACGGAGGAAACCACACAGTATCTGTCACAGGGTTACACGTACTATTTTAAGCTCTTATGATGAGGAAGATTTTCTGCCAAATATGGTATGTGTCCAAGAGGGACAAAAATCTGTTAGACTCTTTGGTTGCTTTAAAAAAAAAATCCTATTTAGCATCATTTTAAAATAAATTATGACCCGAAAGAGTACCATCTTAGAAATCACAGTGTCCATGTAAATGTATTCAAATTTTAGGAAAGTTTTGTTATAAATCACAACAGACCTAGATTGTGTGTGTGTGATTCCTTATACAAGGAAGACATTCCTCCACTCTCCAGTATGCAATAGCTGGGTCTATTGAAAACTGACAATATGCAGATTAACAGGAGAAAAGGTATACAAATTCATTCATTTTTAATATCACATCACAGGAAAACAACATCCCCCAAAAGTGGTGAGATTGGAGAGTTTATATTCTGACTTAATGGGGGAAGGGGAGAGGAGGTGTAAGCCACAGAATAAGTGGTTTTTAGGAAAGATGAATGAGCCCTCACTAGAATAGATGCGAGGTATGATAGTTTGTGACAAAGTTTGTCATTTTGTGACAAAGAAGTCAAAGTGGTGAGACTTCCAGTCTCTCCTGCGATAAAAGTCAATCTTTCCTAGTTGTTGAAACTCTGGGGGAGGGTATTGATGACAATTTACTTCCTTTGGGAGGATCTGTCCTCAGGCAGGTAAGGGGAGTTCAGAGGAAACCTCTGCCTGCATCTGCTGTTTTCCAAGTGCCTTCAGCTCAAAATAATCCTATGTCAAAGATTTTAGCACCCTTTATTTTATATCATTATTTTTCTGGATTATGCAACATCAAGTTGACTAAAGATGCAAACTATGCTTCCCCAAAATATCCTTCTCTGTATGGTTCCAGGTTAAAGTGGTCCAAAATAAAGGAACTTGTACCAAAACTCGGAATGTGGATATAAAAGAGTAAGCACAGTCAGACATGGTCATGTCAGAGACAAGTTCTGCCCTCTGGATCCTCTGCTCTGCACTGAGTTCTTCTTCCTGGCTGCTGGCTTCCAGGCAATGGCCCCAGGCCCACAACCAGACACAGAACTGGGGGCCCCCAGGGGCAGCATCGTCCCCAGGGCCTCTGCACAGCTCTCCCGATGCAAGAGCTGGATGTGGAAGCTCTAGCTTGTCCACCCATGCAGGACTCCCAGCAGGCTGAGGGCTCTTCCCTGATCTGACTCCCATTTCCAGAACTTCACCTCCCCAACTCATGTCACAGCTGCATAGGGACTCATTCCTATAATTTATCCTTTCTTCCAGAATGCACAGAGAGACTCTGCTTTTTAAAATGAATTCTAACTGATAGACCACACATATATACAAACACACACATTACATATTTCATAATTATTTACTAAATTATTTATATATAATATAGTTCTTATATAGGTTACTGTTCAATGCCCAGTACAGTATCTGATACAAAACATGTGTTCGATACTGGTCAAATTCAAAATTAGTGGAGAATTAATTTTTAGATCACTTACAAATACTCTTCTACCCAATGGAAATCAATGCTCAGTAGCTCTTGAAAATTACACCAAACATCAAAGAGCTATTAAGCTTAATTTCAAAATGTAAAACTAAATAGAATATGCTTTTTAAAAGTAATATTCAAAAACAAGTTTCCAGACCTGATCAACTGTATTGCTTTTCTGCAGTATCATGTCAACTCTATTCATTTCTTTAAAAGGAGGAAATTTCAAACATATAATTGTGAAGTGACTACCCACCACAACCCCATTTCTGTGTTATGTATCTGGGTTTGTTATGTTGCCTTCTGATGTTTATTCCTTGAAAATAGGCTAGGACACTCATGGATAGAGAAAGTCTGCCCAGGAAAGGAACATTGTCTTCAAAAAAGGAAACTAAGCCAGATGAGACTGACTCATGGAGGCTGGACAATGAAGAAGCCTGGTGATTCTTCTTCTGGGCTTGGATTTTGAGGAGAGTGGATACATATGTAGTCAAGGGTAAGTAAAGCTGCTCCCATCACCTGGAAGAAGACCAGGAGCTAAGAAAGGTCTGTATAATAGAATATAGGACATTGAGCAAGACATGCATTATAATTAAGATTATCCAATTTATACCACCCTGTCCTGATGTATCCTGGAGTATTACCAGGAAAAGAGGGACTGTGTCTATTTTGCTCACCAACGAACCTCTAACCCCAGCACAATGCAAAAGCTATGGGTTTTCCAAAAGTCATATACACATATGAGAGTTGAACCATAAAGAAGGCTGAGCGCTGAAGAACTTTTGCCTTCAAACTGTGGTGCTGAAGACTTTTGAGAGTTCCTTGGACAGCAAGGAGATCAAACCAGTCAATCCTAAAGGAAATCAACCCTGAATACTCATTGGAGGGACTGGTGTGGAAGCTGAAGCTCCAATACTTTGGCCACCTGATGCAAAGAGCTGACTCACTGGAAAAGACCCTGATGCTGAGAAAGACAGGAGGAGAAGGGGACGACAGAGGATAAAATGGTTGGATGCATCACTGGCTCAATGGACATGAATTTGAGCAAACTCCAGGTGATAGTGAAGGACAGGGAAGCCTGGTGTGCTGCAATCCAGGGGGTTGCAAAAAGTCGGACACAACTGAGCAACTGAACAAGAAGCACAATGCCTAACATACAGGAAGCATCAATACACGTTTGTTAAATGACGAGTGACTGAATATTTTCTAATGTCATCACAAAAGTCTTATTTAAATAGGACAACCTGGTCTAGCTGTGCTATGGAGACAAAGAAGAGGGGGCTGAATCGACACCTGGCCTAGAAAGGGAGTAACATATGCTGCACACCCCAGCCCTGAGCCAGTGAGGGTGGGCAACACAGCAGTCATGAGCATTATTTTTAAAAAGTGGGTTCATGAAGAAAAGGAAAAGATACTCTAGTCCAGTCATTTCCCATCAGGAGCTTCTCCCATTCTCTTTCTCTGGTTAGTTTTAAAGATTCTGTTTTTTCTACTGTGAAAAGAAAATCAAAATGGAGTTGATATTGCTAAGAGATCTATCTTAAATGGAGCATGGAGGCCACTGAGGAAGCATGACTTATGCACATCTCAGCCTGCATGGAATTTGACCTTTCAACTACTTATTGTCTGGTTCAAGATACTTATCAGACACTTAGCCTGAAGTGACTAGTGATTCCTTAAGGACAGATGTTCCCCAACTTGCCTAAGAGTCAATCACATTTCTTGCCAGGAAACTTTAACAACCTTGTTGCTTTTTGTCTTTTTAAGCTCCTGACTCTCTTCCATAGGACACTCTGGGTTTTATCTAATCTGTGCCTCTTGAATTGAAATTAAGACTCCAAATAAAGCTCTCTGTTCTTTGCAACTTCAATATTGACTATTGTTTGACACTACTGGTATAGAAAAGTCTTTTATTAAGAATCTACTGTAACAGTGTATTGAAAAATTACTTGTATTTTGCTGTTATCTGCTACAGACTCATCAGAACTAAATGAAATGTATCTCTCTCCTCCCCAGGAGAATAGTCAGTCATGTAATTTTTCCTCCCAAATCAAATATTTGGGTTTTCCTTGACCTCAGGGGAAAGGAGGATGCTTTTCCAGTATGAAGGTTGAAAAGGAGATAAAAGTCCGGTCTTTAGCTTTGTATAAATCCCTCAATAGGCATTTTGGTTTCCAGTGTCTGCTCAAGAGTTCTCAAACTGGTGGCCCAAGACACTCTTTCTTTCAGTTTGGTTCGTCTGATGTGTATTCAGTGTTTAAAAGTGCGTAAATTAGTTGCAGTGGAGAGAAACAATAGAGCTCAAAGTTCTTAGCAATGACCTGACCAGCACTTGATAGGCCCAACTTTCCAGGGACCAAGGCCTCCTTTATTCAGGAGGGCAAATCAACCTCTTAGGACTTTCTCACGTGACAGATGGCATTTCCAGATTCCCCGCATAGCTTCTATTCACTCCACACTGCTCGGTGCCTGAGCTCAGAACTCTCTTCCCTACACCCAGATGGCTTTTCACACTGGCATTGTTAGCAGCAGAAGATGTGCGCCATTCTTCCAAAGGAAGTTGCATGTCCAGCAGCCTTCCCTGACCTAGCACACTCCCCTGTGGGGTGATGAAGGGACAGAAGACTACATGCCTATTCTTGACCCTCAGCTTTGTAAACTCCCCCTCAAAAAATATAATTTCTTAATCCTCTCCAACTGACACTGTAATACTTGTCTTTATAACTTGCCATAGTTCCCCATTGTCAGTACTTAAAAAATGAGAGGTTTTACATGTAAATCTGAATTACCAGTGTGTCTTAAAAGAGCCTGTATTCCCAAATGGCAGCAAACAACTAAAGCAAAGAAGCCAGTGCCCCAGTATTTCTTGAATTCAAGCTTAAGCTGTCATTTAGCATCATGTTTGCCCTGTGATTTACCTGATTGTAAAGTGAAAGAAATGTGGAAGATTTCTTCAGCTCAGAGCTCCACCCTATACTTACCCCTGCAACACTAATTTAGACCGCTCTGGCCTCTGTAGGAATGTGTTACATGCTGATCTAAGTTCACTAAGAGATTCAGCCAGATGGTCAAAAGGGGGGAATGAAGGAGACTGTGTGTTTTGAGTGCAGGTGAAGGGACCAACACGAGGAACTGGAAATAGAAGAAGCCACATAGTTTCCAAGAGGAGGACCTATGAACTGTGAAAAGGAACACTCAACAGACATTGCCGCTGCATTGCCCTAAGTAGAAATTCCAGAGAGACAATGGAAGACCAGCCTTCCATGAGGCATTATGTGCAGCCAGGAGTGATGGTGAAAAGACATCTTGTCAGGACTGCAGAAGTCGCTCTACATGTAACCCAAAATAAGGGTTGATTAATAATATTGGGTTCCTCACCCATAGTGGTGAGGCTTAAATGATATTAATATTTAATCATGACTCAGGAGAATATAGACTGGAAAAGGCTGTATCCTTGTGCCAGATAGCTCCCATTTTCTCTCCAAAGCTACTCTCCTCTCTCCTCCATCTTGGTCTCTGCTCCCAGGCAGCTAACTTGCAGATAACATCAAAATACTCTGGCTTCCAGTTGAGTTCAGTGAATGGGAAGTTCCCGTGGTTCTGTGAAGAAGAGTAGAGGCTCCCTCCCAGCAAGGTCTATTCAAGCTGGCTATGCCCCTGCAAAGGATACTGCTCTTCCCTAGGAGGCTAAAGCTACACCACTCTCTAAGTGCCCCAGACCTGAGGTGGTAACACCTCCACTTCTGCCAGGCCAGGTTACTACACCATTCCCTGGTTGCCATATCACTGGTTCCCTGATACTGTGCCATTTTAAGTACAGCCGTTGAAAATAAACTTTTATTCAATTAACCTGTTTCAAGTATGTCATCTATTTCCTGCTGGGACTCTGACTGATACAACATCACTGTAATAGAACAGTTCACATCTGTCACACTAAGAAGAGCAACATTACAGCCACAGGAGTAGCAGTGATACGATCAGAACCCAACTACTGAATGCAATTGCTCCAGGTCCAGAACAAAAACAGCTTCACCTGAGATCACAGGGCTGGTTATATAACCAGAAACACAACACACACTTGCTTACAGTGGGAAAAAAATTCCACAAGATATACTGGAATCCAAGCTGCCCCCCCCCCCCGTTATATTTAAATTCAGCATTCAAAACACAGAATTCTATTCAATAAAAGCCTAAAGTAGTAATTGCCAACTAAGAGAGAAAGTAAGAGAGGGAAACAGAAAAGATGACATTTTTAAAAAGAAAGAAAAAATTCTGAACTACAGAGAAGAGATGCAAAGAATATAACAGAATCTGTGCTAATTGGATGGGGTCAGAGATTCTGTATGTGCCTAGTGAAAGGCTTCTTACACAGTAGTCATACACTGAAGGTGAAACATGAGCTTTGAGGTACAGCCTTGTGAGCTCACAGACCTCCCATTCCACCAGATCCTGCACCCTTTGAAACCCTTGAGCAGGTCATGCTGAGTATAGGGTACAAGTCGGGGTCCAAACAGTGTCTTCCCATATACACCTGAAGGAGGGGAGCAAGAGATGAGATATCTTCCTAGTTATGACCTGAAACATTTGATAGGGGTATAGGAACTTTCCTAGATTTATGCTCAAAGATCATGTCTATGGCATAAGAAGAGCCGAACCCAGGCTTCCACCTGAATATCTGATCCCTTTTCTCAGTGCAGTGCTTCCAAGCTGTGGCTCTACAGCAGTTCTTGTTCTGTCACACAGAGGGCAGCAGAGGACTAAGGTCAGGTCAGCTATTGCGATAGAAATGTTCATCAATGGTAGGGGGGCACTGTGAAAGTTAAAGCTGTAATTGTATGAGGAGCTTGCTTGGTGTGAAGGTCTGGGAAATAGCTGGTGTAAGGTGGAGTCACATGGAGCTCAAAAGCCTGGCTGCCCTGAAAGTAGAAAGCTACTGCACTAGCATGCAGTTAGGGTATCTTCATGACCACTGGCTGGAAGCAGGTGTACAGGGATAATGTGTGGGCTGGGAACTGGGGCATCTTCCACAGGACCTTCCAAAATTTAGACAAAGTCTGCAGTCACAGTTCACAGATGAGATATTCAGAGGGACTGTGGAGTCAACTTTGCTCTCTGGCCCAGGCCTTGGGGTCCAAACTTCACACAGAATTTACAAGATTTTTCCAGAATTTAAGTGTATTCAAATGAATATGGATCACAGACATCACGTTTGTGCAGGGGTTAAAAGAAAAAAGAATCTAACTTTCATGCTGCCTAAGATAAAACGAAGATCATAGCATCTGGTCCCATCACGTCATGGGAAATAGATGGGGAAACAGTGGAAACAGTGTCAGACTTTATTTTTTGGGCTCCAAAATCATTACAGATGGTGACTGCAGCCATGAAATTAAAAGACGCTTACTCCTTGGAAGAAAAAAGCAGAGACATTACTTTGCCAACAAAGGTCCATCTAGTCAAGGCTATGGTTTTTCTAGTGGTCATGTATCTGTGAGAGTTGGACTGTGAAGAAAGCTGAGCACCGAAGAATTGATGCTTTTGAACTGTGGTGTTGGAGAAGACTCTTGAGAGTCCCTTGGACTGCAAGGAGATCCAACCAGTCCATTCTGAAGGAGATCAGCCCTGGGATTTCTTTGGAAGGAATGATGCTAAAGCTGAAACTCTAGTAATTTGGCTACCTCATGCGAAGAGTTGACTCATTGGAAAAGACTCTGATGCTGGGAGGGATTAGGGGCAAGAGGAAAAGGGGACAACAGAGGATGAGATGGCTGGATGGCATCACCGACTCAATGGACATGAATTTGAGTGAACTCCGGGAGATGGTGATGGACAGGGAGGCCTGGTGTGCTGCAATTCATGGGGTCACAGAGACTCGGACACGACTGAGCAACTGAACTGAACTGAAGATAAAGCCTCTGGGAATTGGTTCAGGGGCTAGGATTGACTCAGGAACTGATTTCTTACTTGGAAGAAGCATTTATCCATCACTGGTTGAGCCTTGCCCTGGGAAACACTAACTCTCCAACATTCCCACTTCACAGCTCCCTTCTGTGTCCCACAAAGGCTGTGTCACTAAAGAAGTCCCAGGGCCAAAAGTCAAAGTCACAGGAGGCATGCTTGAGCCAAGATACCATCAGCACAATGCGAGTCAAAACCTGCACAGACCACAGTCAGCTCCTCTAGCTATAGTTGAAACCAGAAGTGACTCCAAAAGGATGCAAGGCAAAGTATAAGGGGTGTCTGGCCTGCAAAGGATCTTGGGAAACTGGATTCATAATTGGGACTGTGCTTAATGAATATGGAATTAGAACCGAAAGCCTCAAATGCTCTTGTGGTATATTTGATCCAAGCTACAGTAGATCTTGAAGAATTAGACTTGTTTCTATTTATACAATGTTCAAAACCAGATAAAACTAACACACGATTTATCAGAAAAAGTACTGAAAGACTTTGAACAGGCAAAAAAAGTACTGGGTATCTTTTCAATGACATAATGGGAGTTGCCCAAACCAACCTCCTGGGTTACCTGATTCTACTGGTCGGTGCCTTTTATTGTCCTAGATCTACTATATAGCTCTTTAAGTTGTAGACAATGGATAGTAATACAATTTATTACTTGTCTATACATACACAAATGAATTTTGTCAGGTAAAGAGTAATTGACTACTGCCCTGTAGATACTGGCTGATTTTGCATCTATAAGCTAATTCATTTCAATATCCCTAATTGGCTATACGTGTGTCTATCCTTTGGATTCCCTTTGAACTGTTTTGGATTTTGTTTTTTTTGTTGTTGTTTTATATTTTACCAGTTTCCTCACTAATTAATGAGTTAAAAAATTGCTGACCCATATGCATATTTGTATGAGAGTCATGATTTTACTTCTGTTTATGGATTCATGTTTAATAAGGATAAGAAGTCATGATAGTAGGAGTAGGTAATAACTGAAGGGTACCTAAGGCAAATGGGACTCTTGGCATCCAGGGGGCTGCTGAAGTGGTAGTATGTTCTTTTTCCAGGTATGGGTGCTGATTATACAGATAAGCCCTTTGAGCTGCAGACTAAGGCTCTGTGATTTTGACTATATGTTGTACTTGAATGAAAAGCCCATTTTTTCATGTAAAAATAAATAAATGTTAAGCAAAAAGTATTTAGTGAAATATTTCTCCCCAGCTAACCACTTCCCACCTTACATTAGCCACTGTTACTAGGATGTATTTCTTTTTTTAATGTATCATTCCAGACAAGTTTTTCTTTCAAGTATATACAAGTAAATAAGGATACAGATCCTTATTCCCCCACCACTTTTTTTTGCACAAAAGATAGCACCAAAGATACGATATACACTGTCCTGCGCCTTTTACTTTTCACTTGACAATGAATCTTGGAGATCTCTGCTTATCAGTACATACAGCATCGCCATCCTTTATTTTGGCTCCATTGTATTTCATTAAATGGATGTGCTACACTTTATTTCACCAGCCCTCTCTATTGATGGGCATTTGGGTTGTTTCTAATCTTTGACTTCATAGAAATACATCAAGCTCTTAGATAATAAGAAGAAAAAGACAGGAAGGCAGAAAGGAAACAAACATGGAAATCGGAGTGGGAGAGGTCATCACTGGCACAAAGGCTGTGAGCGTTTGTGGGGGTGGGAATGTCTAAGACGTGGGTTGGGGGACTGTGACATTGCAAATCAACTATTTTCTTGAGAATTTTGCCCTCCACCAGCTTTGACATTTTTCTTTAAAAGGTTACTTATTTTAACAAACAAAAGTCAACCAGCATGGCCTTTTCTCTAGTGAAGCAGGACACTATGCATACTTGGGACATACAGAGGTCTGCTTAACAATAATTCAAATACTGGCATCTCCCTCAACTCTGAAAATGACAAGAGAAGCTGATTCCAAACAGCTAGTATTTTATTTCCAGGAATAAAATGCCAACAACTTAACCACCTCCCCTAGAGCAAAGTGAACCAGGTTGCTAGGCAGGCCACCAGAGGCTGGGACTCCCAGAGGCACTGCTGGGCAGAATGACAAGCCCAATTTGTAATTCCTCTTTTAGTTTCTATCCCTCCAGGATTAAACTGCCCAGCCACCTCTTGCTAACCGAAATTTATTATATCAAGAAGCGCCATGTTCTTTCAGTTCTAGAGAAACCCAGTGTGAACTGGGAAATACAAAACAATTGTTCTCATTTGCACAACTGTGTGGGAAAGAAAATAAGATTATGGGCATCAAGGGAAAACTTAAAATTTTCCCCAGGCAAGAAGAATTGACTTCCTGTGCTCCAGGATGAAGGCTGTGGAGAATTTACTGCCTGACCTAGCTGAACAAAAATAAGGAGCCTCATAAAGCTAGGCAATTTACACACATACACACAGGCACACAACCAAAAAGTCTCTGGGATGTGGTTTTTGCAAATGTGTTAATTCATAATGAAAAGGTAATTGGGATCATTCTATTGGCCCTTTCTTCCTTTTAGACTGCCTCAGTGGCAGACCTCTGTCACATCAATTTTGGGTGTTAATATATCAGTTTCAGTGATTTTATTGTCTTAAAAATAACTGGGCTACTGCAGAGTCTGCCTTGGGGAGGTTGGTCTCCAAGGAGGGAGCTATGTAACAGCCAGTCCGTTCTGATCTCCCAGTTATTGACATGCAGAAAAAGAAACATTCACTTTTAATAATAGGGCTCTCTTTCATGCAAAGATAGTAGAGGATTTCTGAGAATAAATAATTCATGCTCCTCCAAGCTCCCTGAGAATAAATTTGTTCCTTTTCTGTTTTGTTTCTCTTCAAGATATGACATCTTAGGAAGAAGGGGCTAGGGGAAAGAAAGTACTTTCTGCTTCTGTGGATATAACACACTGAGTGTTTCATTCCCTAGTGCAACAAAACCTCAAGATCAACAGACAAGAGCTGAAAACCTTTTCCCACTAGACAGACACAGTGCCATCTAAGTGTTCTCTCAAAAGATAGCATTTCATAAACAGTCTCAACAAAGGGATGTCACTTTTCCCTTTACTATGCAGGCACTACATCACTTTTTTTAAAATGACCATAGCTAAATCCAGCATGAAATTGATTACATTTTGTTGATCACATGACTCTCTGATTATAACTCCTGCTGCATTTTGAAAGAGATCTATATTCTTTGTGTATTTGAATTCATTTTCATTAAAAGAGAAAAATAGATTGTAGTTTTCCAGTATACTGTCGTGTGTGTGTGTGTGTGTGCACGCGCACAACTCAGTCATGTCCAACTCTTTGTGACCCCAAGGACTGTAACCCACCAGGCTCCTCTGTCCATGGAATTTTCCAGGCAAGAATACTAGAATGGGTTGCCAATCTCCTCGCCAGGGGATCTTCTTGACCCAGGGATCGACCCTATTGGTGGTCTAAAATTTCAGTGTATGTTAAAAATCATCAAAGAAATTTGTCTAAAAACAGATTCCAATTCCTTGCTTCTTAAAGCTCCTATTCATTTGTTTGGTGACGGACCAGGTAATTCTGATTTTCCTTTAGCACAGTTTGAACAACACTCCACTCTAATTCTAATAACATATAATGTGGCTTAATACTTGTTTTTAGACAACATTTGTGTCCCCCAAAAGTTGTATGTTGAAGCCTGACTGTGATGGTATTTGGAGGCAGGGTCTTTGGGAGGTAACTAGGTCATAAGGGTATATCCCCTATAGTGGGCACAGTGCCCAGATGAAAAAGTTAGCTCCTTTCCTCTCTTCCACATGAGAGTACAAACCAAGAAACCCATGGTGCTAGCATCCTACTCTCAGACCTGCAGACTCCAGAACTGCACAACTTCCAGTCTCCAGAGAAATAAATGCTTGCTGTTTAAACAACCCAGTCTATTGTTGTTGTTCAGTCGCTAACTTGTATCCAATTTTTTGCCACCCCAGGCAGCAGCACACCAGTCTTCCCTGTCCTTCACTATCTCCCGAAGTTTGCTCAGATTCATGTCTGTTGAGTCAATGATGCCATCCAATCATCTCATCCTCTGTCACCCACTTCTCCTCCGGCCTTCAATCTTTCCCAGCATCGGGGTCTTTTCCAATAAGTCGACTCTTCATATTAGGTGGCCAAAATATTGGAGCTTCAGCTTCAGCATCAGTCCTTCCAATGAATATTCAGGGTTGATTTCCTTTAGGATTGACTGGTTTGATCTCCTTGCTGTCCAAGGGACTCTCAAGAATCTTCTCCAGCACCACAGTTCAAAAGTATTCATTCTTTGGTGCTCAGCTTTCTTGATGGTCCAACTCTCATAGCCATACATGACTACTGAAAAAACCATAGCTTTGACTAGATGGATCCTTGTCAGCAAAGTGATGTCTCTGCTTTTTAATACACTGTCTAAGTTTGTCAGGGCTTTTCTTCCAAGGAGCAGCCAAGTCTATAATGTTCTGTTATAGCAGCTCAAACTAAGATAATACCGTTACAAGAATTTCCTCTATGACATGATTTCATTGTTCATTTCCTAACACTAACTGTTGCTCTTCATGTGCCTTGAATGGACTACTCTTTTGAAGGAAATTACATATTTGAATTACATGAATGGTGCTTTGGGGCCATAATTCTTGGTGGAATTGAAGGAGGAATAGAGAAATGTTATAAAAGCTAAACTCCTGGGATACTGCTTCAAACACTGGGGACCAACAGGTTTGTTGAAAAGCTGATGAAAACTATTGCTATAACAGAATATTATAGACTGGGCTGCTCCTTGGAAGAAAAGCTATGACAAACCTAGACAGGGTATTAAAAAGCAGAGACATCACTTGGCTGACAAAGGTCCATATAGTCAAAGCTATGGTTTTTCCAGTAGTAGGAAAAAGGCACATCCACACACATTTCATATCATTTTAGTTGTTTTACAGACCTGAGGATAGAGATTTTCATCATAAACTAATGTGTTTCCACATCACAAATTTAAGGTCAAATCTTTACTTGAGCTTAGGAATGTGAAGGCACTATGCCCTGTGATGAGGTGGTGGCTACACTTAAAGTGTTTTTGAAGCATGAGGCAGGTCTTTCAATTCCAAGAAATACAGGACGCTTGTCTACAGACATTCCATTTACAAACTTTCTAATAAAAAATAAAATTTAGGACATAACCAATTCGCAGACTCCATTTAAAAAAAAGCCAAATTAGATCATTTTAAGTCTTAAAGTATAAAAATTTAAGAAGGAAAATGTTAGGAATGGAATAAAAAGAGGGTAAATTTTTTTTATCTTCCCCAAACAAGCTCAAAAATCTATAATTTTGCCTATTTTTTTGGTTCTGTATAAACAGAATAGAGCATTCTGTTATGTCTTTGTGATTATTTCCCACATGGACTACCTACTATCTCATATATAATAATTCAACAAAAGAAGGGAACAGTAGCAAGGTCTAAGCACTGCCAGAAATTCCATGAAGATATTCAGTTTGCTCGTCACACTTTATCTTTCTCACTGCACATTGAAAGGAATGGTGAGATCATGTCTACAAAGCTAAGTGAGCCTCTCTTAAAAAAAAGTATTAATCCAAAACACTGTTTTATCATCATAAAATGGAATACTGCTGCCATCTGTTTATTTCATATAAGTTCTAGAATTAATAAACTAAGACTTTTTTAAAGATTGTATTCATATAAAATATTATATAGTTAATAGCAAATGGATTGCACAGAATATATTATGACAAACAAGATATTTTTTAAAGGGCCTAGAGAAGAGAAATTGAAGTCGTTAGAAGGGCTGATTAAAGGAAGGTGAAAGGAAGGCAGAGGTGGAGGAGGATTCACCTGGACAGTAGACACTTACCTGTCACTGTGTAAGAGACTACCACAAGGCAGAAGCTTTTTTCTTTTCTTTGTTTTTTTTTTTTGGCTTGGCTTGTGGGATCTTAATTGGAGAAGGAAATGGCAACCCATTCCAGTGTTCTTGCCTGGAGAATCCCAGGGACAGGGAGCCTGGTGGGCTGCCATCTATGGGTTCACACAGAGTCGGACACGACTGAAGCGACTTAGCAGCAGCAGCAGCAGCAGTGGGATCTTAATTCTAAGAGCAGAGACCAACCCACACCCCAGGTAGAAGCAGAGTCCCAGCAACTGGAACACCAAAGAATTTCCAAAACTTAGTGCCTTAAAATAAAAATTTGTTTTTAAATATGTGGGTCAGCAATTTGCAACAGATGCAGCTGAAACGATTTCTTCTCTGTTCCATGTGGTTGAGTTGGGCTCACTCATATGTCTGGCGTCCCAGCTGGGATGAAGAATGGCCAAGATAACTAGGGTCCCTGGGTCTCTCTCACCCTCAGGAGACAGGGTTCCAGGAGACCTAAAACAAAAACTTCAAAGCCTTGCAAGACCTCGCCTCAGATCTCACATTATGTCACTTCCACCATAACATATTTATCAAAGTAAGTCTCAAGGTACCCCAGACACAAATAGTGAGGCCATCAGCCCACCTCTTGATAGGAAAAATTATAAAGCATTTGTGGCCATATTTATCTACCAAAGATACTATTCTGTAAAACTGTACTTCATGTAACACTAGACTTTTTTATCTGGAGAAGAGGCTGCACTTCATTAACACCATTGACCTGAGTGCTGAAGAGTGATTAGTGCCATAAAAGTGGTTTATAATTGTTTCTTGAGTTATTGTATTTTAGGGATCAAAAGTGCAGAAGGGCAGTTGGAATGTTTGATAAATGCTGGGTCCATTTGGTAAATTATTTTGGTAAAAAGTACCAAAAACTATAAGAAACTCTTCCCTCTATCTTTAATAATTAATATAAATTGATAGATGAACAAATACGATACAGATACTAACATCTAAGATAAAATGGTTTTGTAATTCAACATTGAATATAGGATATGATGAATCCATGGCCTAAATAACCATGCCCAACTGTCAAATAACCTGTTGCTCACATAAGTTGTTTTTAATGGGTAGGGGGAAAAAATCATTTCAATGAGAAAAAAATGAGTTGTGATGTAAGATAATATCAAATCTTTCTAGATATTTTCCTTTATCTTTCCATTGCAAAAATGAAGGAAAAATACAGAAACAAGCAAAGAGGGAATTTTGCTGGGTTGGGAGTTAGGAGATGTGTATTCAGTCCTACTGTGCCAGAAACATTACATAGGTACAGGTTCCTCTAAGTGATCAGAGTGGTAGTAGATAATGCATACAGTTCTTCCAGTTGTAATAAAATCACACACACACACACACACACATGCACACACAAACACAGATATACATATGTATAAACATGCATGTAGACAGGGAAAGAGAAAGAACTCACAAAAATCAATAGCATCTTCAAGAAAAGAGCATAATTAAGGAATTTATTTGTTGTTAGTTCTCTTGGCCTTTCATTCCCAAAGCTAATTATTCAAAAAATATTTATATCCCTAAATCTTTCATTTCATTTTTTAAAAAGCCTTTGATATTCCATTTATGCTGAACATGGTAGATTTATTTTTTAAGAGTTCTATTAGCAAATATTAAAGACAATAATTCTAAATTTGTCCCACTTTGAGAATATCATCAAATTAGAGAATTCTAGAAATGGAAAGATCTAGTATACTTCAGGTTTTAGCCATGAAATATATACTGATATAGCTTGCATTCATAAAGTTCCATTTTCAAAGATTTTTCAATCATTGCCCGATATTGAATATTTCTATGTACCTTTATGAAAGAGGTATATATCCCTCTATGAAAATTAAAAGCTGATAGTATTGTATCAATTTTGCATATAAAATAACTGACTAATAAATTGATGATAGAAGATATTACTATATTTTTGTTAGCAAATGACATATTAACCACTGACAACTCAAGTAATAGAAAAACTTGATCAGATTCAATATATTTCCTTCAAAGGCAGGTGAAACTTTTTCAGTTCTGGAAGTGTACTTTGATAGGTTGACAAGCTTTAAATAAATACAATTAACAGAGATTTCTGCTATCAATCACAATAGAGATGAGAAATGATTTATCCTCCCACCTAAAGGAATTGAAAAGCAGGCAAAATATATGGTGGGTAAATAGTTTTAGGACATTGAACATCAGGCAACACAGGACAGTGATTACTAAGAGAGGGAAAAGAAAACAAGTCCTATAATACCTCAGCTAACCGACTGGAGAGAATTTCTAAGGTGTAGCACATAGAGGAGGGATCCAGGAGAGACAGAGAAGTATCTCTGAGTTGAAAGAATAAAGCTGAGAGTGCAGGGAGGACAAGACCCTAGACTTTGTAGGGCAGAGTAGAGAGAGGAGACAACTACAGAAATTACAGAAAATCCCAGTAGAAATTTCAGGGTAATATTTGTCAGCACATGTGCACTGGGACGACCCAGAGGGATGGTATGGGGAGGGAGGAGGGAGGAGGGTTCAGGATGGGGAACACATGTATACCTGTGGCGGATTCATTTTGATATTTGGCAAAACTAATACAATTATGTAAAGTTAAAAAAAAAAAAAAAAGCTAATGTGAAAAAAAAAAAAAAGGAAACTACCTGTGACTCAGGAAAGAAGTGGAACACAAAAAAAAGCAGAGGAAAAAAATCTCTGGAATTCATATAGATCAAAAATAGTGTCTGTTTCCCCTAGTCAAAGTGGGAAATCATTAAATTCATGAGATATCAAATAGAGTGTCCAGAATGTACTGCCTCAGTATTGGGACAATATTAGATGCAAGCTAAATGCTGCTTTAGTCCTGCCTAACAAGGCAATGGCACCCCACTTCAGTCCTCTTGCCTGGAAAATCCCAAGGGCAAAGGAGCCTGGTGGGCTACAGTCCCTGGGGTCGCTAAGAGTTGGAGACAACTGAGCAACTTCACTTTCACTTTTCACTTTCATGCACTGGAGAAGGAAACGGCAACCCACTCCAGTGTTCTTCTCTGGAGAATTCCAGGGACGGGGAGCCTGGTGGGCTACCATCTATGGGGTCGCACAGAGTCAGACACTGAAGCGACTTAGCAGCAGCAGCAGCAACAAGGCTTAAAAGCAAGCCTAGGAAATCAAACTATTCAAGGTATTTAACTGTAACCCTAAACAAAGCTCAGGACATTTATAAAGATTTCAAAAATATCTAGTACTCAACAAGATAAAATCTCAATGTCTAGCATCTAATCACAAATTACCAAGCATGAAAAGAGGTAGGAAAATATGACCCATAATATGTATAAAAATAAATCAAGCAAAAATCACCCAGAAATGACACAATTGGTAGAATTAACAAAGATAATAAAATGATTATTGTAACTTTATTCCATATTTTCAAAAAGCTAGATGAAAAGTTGAACATGTTAAGTAAAGACATAAGAAAAATTCTTTAAAAGATCAAACCAAGCTTCCAGAGATTAAAAATAAATATGACTGAGATGAAAGAAATATCTTGGGTGTCAGAAGATATCTGTCTTACTAGCAGATTAGATACTGTAGAAATAAAACATGAGTGAAAATGGATCCATAGCAATAAAGACGCTCAGGAATGAAACAAAGAGTAAGAAGAAATTTTTAAAAAATGAATGAAGCAACAATGATCTGTGAAAGAACTACATTCAAGGGAGAGGAAAAGGAGCATTTGAGAAAGTAGTGGCCAATTTTTTTCCACATTTGATGAAAATAATAAACTTTTTATAATTTTATAAAATTATAACAGAGCTCCAGAAAGTTCCAAGAACCTCAAGCCTAGAGGCATGGAGAAAAGTGAACTAAGACACATCATAATAGAATTGTTTAAAACCAATGATAAAAGAAAAATACCTTAAAAGCAGCCAGGATAAAAAGAAACATCATGGACAGAACAAAATAAGAATGAGAGTGAACTTGTCTTTGGAAACAATGCAAGCCAGAACAACATATTAAAAGTACGGAAGGAGGGCAGGAGAGTCAGCCTTGAATTTCATACTGCGAAATAGTCAAATTATAAACATTTCAGACATATAAAATCTTAAAGAATTAGTCACCAGCTTTCCTGCTGTACATGAAATATTTAAGAAAGCCACTTAGGTGGAAAGAAAACCACATAGAAATCTACATATACAAAAAGAAACAGAGTGCCAGAAATGGGAAATACATGAGTAAATATAATCTTTGTTCTTAAATTTTATATACCTTTTAAAAACCAACTTGTTAGAACAGAAATAATGTTGTGTGGGGTTTATAATGTATGTAGAAGCAAAATGTATAACAATAATAATACAATGTCCAGTATACAGGAAATGGAATTATTATGTAAAGTTTAATTATACACATTAAGTGGTATACTATCTCTGAACATAGATTAAGACAAGTTAAAGATGTATACTATAAACTGTGAAATGACCACTAAAAATGCAAAACAAAGAGTTAGACTAATACACTACCAGACAAAAGAGATAAAATAGAAAAATTAAAAGTAACCCAAAAGAGAGAAAAGAACAAAGATACGGGATAAATAGAAAATAAATATCAGGATATAGATTGCAAGCCAACTATATCAATAGTCATATTAAATGTAAATGGTTTAAACACCACAAATGAAAAGCAGAATTGTTCAGATTGGACCCCCCAAAAAAGCAAAACTCAACTATATATGATTACTGTAAGAAACCTACATTTAAAAATAAGAACACAAATGGGTTAAAAGAATGGGAAAATGTATACTGTATTAATGGTTGTCTAATATTATTAGCAGCCTAACTGAAACTTTATTAGAAAACCCTTCTTAAGCTTAATTTCCAAATTATACAAACAGCTTATACAACTCAACAACACCAAAAAAAACCCCAATCAAAAAAATGAGCAGAAAACCTAAATTGACATTTCTCCAAAGAAGGCATACAGATGACCAATAGACATATGAAAGGATGCTCATCATTACTAATGATTGTTGCTGTTCAGTTGCACAGCCATGTCTGACTCTTTGTGACCCCATGGACTGCAGCACGCCAGGCCTCCTGTCCAGCACCAACTCCCAGAGTTTTCTCAAACTCATGTCCATTGAGTCAGTGATGCCATTCAACAATCTCATCCTCTGTCACTCCCTTCTCCTGCCTTCAATCTTTCCCAGCATCAGGGTCTTTTCTAATGACTCATTTCTTCACATGAGGTGGCCAAAGTATTGGAGTTTCAGCTTCAACATCTGTCCGTCCAATGAATATTCAGGACTGATTTCCTTTAGAATTGACTGGTTTGATCTCCTTGCAGTCCAAGAGACTCTCACAGTTCCAAAACATCAATTCTTCAGTACACAGCCTTCTTTATGGTTCAACTTTCACATTCAAACATGACTACTGGAAAAATCACAGCTTTGACTAGATGGACTTTTGTCGGCAACGTAATGTCTCTGCTCTTTAATATGCTGTCTAGGTTGGTCATAGCTTTTCTTCCAAGGAGCGAGCATCTTTTAATT
Source organism: Bos indicus (assembly GCF_029378745.1). NCBI lineage: Eukaryota > Metazoa > Chordata > Mammalia > Artiodactyla > Bovidae > Bos > Bos indicus. Next base: position 19,182,688 of record NC_091776.1, on the reverse strand, counting down.
TCAAGGCTGCAGTCACCATATGCAGTGATTTTGGAGCCCAAGAAAATAAAACTTATTACTGTTTCCATTGTTTCCCCATCTATTTGCCATGAATTATTAATTACTAGAATTACTAATTACATGATTTCTAATTACATGATCACTAATTAATAATTACATGATTCAGTTCAGTTCAGTTCAGTCACTCAGTCGTGTCCGACTCTTTGCGACCCCATGAACTGCAGCATGCCAGGCCTCCCTGTCCATCACCAACTCCCGGAGTCCACCCAAACCCATGTCCATTGAGTCAGTGATGCCATCTAAACATCTCATCCTCTGTCATCTCCTTCTACTCCTGCCCTCAATCTTTCCCAGCATCAGGGGCTTTCAAATGAGTCAGCTCTTCTCATCAGGTGGCCAAAGTACTAGAGTTTCAGCTTCAACATCAGTCCCTCCAATGAACACCCAGGACTGATCTCCTTTAGGATGGACTGGTTGGATCTCCTTGAAGTCCAAGGGACTCTCAAGAGTCTTCTCCAACACCACACTTCAAAAGCATCAATTCTTCTGCGCTCAGCCTTCTTTATAGTCCAACTCTCACATCCATACATGACCACTGGAAAAACCATAGCCTTGACCAGACGAACATTTGTTGACAAAGTAATGTCTCTGCTTTTGAATATGCTATCTAGGTTGGTCATAACTTTCCTTCCAAGGAGTAAGCGTCTTTTACTTTCATGGCTGCAGTCACCATCTGCAGTGATTTTGGAGCCCAGAAAAATAAAGTCAGCCTCTGTTTCCCTGTGTCCACTGCTTCCCCATCTATTTGCCATGAAGTGATGGGACCGGATGTCATGATCTTAGTTTTCTGAATGTTGAGCTTTAAGCCAACTTTTTCACTCTCCTTTTTCACTTTCACCAAGAGGCTCTCTAGTTCTTCCTCAGTTTCTGCCATAAGGGTGGTGTCATCTGCATATCTGAGGTGATTACCAATTACTAATTACATGAATTACTAACTACTAGAGAAGTACAAATCAGAACTATAAGGAGGTACCACCTTACACTAGTAAAAATGGCAAATAACAAAAGCTGGAGAGGGTGTGCGGAAAAAAGGGAAACTTCCTACAAGGGTAGGTAAAGAAACAGTATGGAACATCATCAAAAAACTAAAAATAGAGTTGCCACATCATCCAGCTGTCCCCCTCCTGGGCATTTAACTGAGCAAAACTACAATTCAAATCGATACATGTACCCCTATTTTCATAGCTGAACTGCTTACAAAAGCCATGACATGCAAACAAACTAAATGTCCATCAACAGATGAATGGATAAAGAAGATGTGGTACCTATAAACAATGGAATACTATTCAGCCATAAAAAAGAACAGCAAGGAAAAAAAAAAAAAAAAACCTTTAATGAAGTAATGCCATTTGCAGTAACATGGATGGACCTAGAAATTACCATAAGTGAAGACAAATCCCACACAATATCAAAGAGCTTCACGACCCAGATAATCACGATGCTGTGATCACTGACCTAGAGCCAGACATCCTGGAATGTGAAGTCAAGTGGGCCTTAGAAAGCATCACTACGAACAAAGCTAGTGGAGGTGATGGAATTCCAGTTGAGCTAGTTCAAATCCTGAAAGATGATGCTGTGAAAGTGCTGCACTAAATATGCCAGCCAATTTGGAAAACTCAGCAGTGGCCACAGGACTGGAAAAGGTCAGTTTTCATTTCAATCCCAAAGAAAGGCAAGTCCAAAGACTGCTCAAACTACCGCACAATTGCACTCATCTCACACTCTAGTAAAGTAATGCTCAAAATTCTCCAAGCCAGGCTTCAGCAATATGTGAACCGTGAACTTCCTGATGTGCAAGCTGGTTTTAGAAAAGGCAGAGGAACCAGAGATCAAATTGCCAACATCCGCTGGATCATGGAAAAAGCAAGAGAGTTCCAGAAAAACATCTATTTCTGCTTTATTGACTTTGCCAAAACCTTTGACTCTGTGGATTACAATAAACTGTGGAAAATTCTGAAAGAGATGGGAATACCAAACCACCTGATCTGCCTCTTGAGAAATTTGTATGCAGGTCAGGAAGCAACAGTTCGAAGTGGACATGAAACAACAGACTGGTTCCAAATAGGAAAAGGAGTTCATCAAGGCTGTATATTGTCACCCTGTTTATTTAACTTACATGCGGAGTACATCATGAGAAACGCTGGTCAGGAAGAAGCACAAGCTGGAATCAAGATTGCTGGGAGAAATATCAATAACCTCAGATATGCAGATGACACCACCCTTATGGCAGAAAGTGAAGAGGAACTCAAAAGCCTCCTGATGAAAGTGAAAGTGGAGAGTGAAAAAGCTGGCTTAAAGCTCAACATTCAGAAAACAAAGATCATGGCATCTGGTCCCATCACTTCATGGGAAATAGATGGGGAAACAGTGGAAACAGTGTCAGACTTTATTTTTCTGGGCTCCAAAATCACTACAGATGGTGACTGCAGCCATGAAATTAAAAGATGCTTACTCCTTGGAAGGAAAGTTATGACCAACCTAGATAGCATATTCAAAAGCAGAGACATTACTTTGCCAACAAAGGTCCATCTAGTCAAGGCTATGGTTTTTCCTGTGGTCATGTATGGATGTGAGAGTTGGACTGTGAAGAGGCTGAGCACCGAAGAATTGATGCCTTTGAACTGTGGTGTTGGAGAAGACTTGAGAGTCCCTTGGACTGCAAGGAGATCCAACCAGTCCTTTCTGAAGGAGATCAGCCCTGGGATTTCTTTGGAAGGAATGATGCTAAAGCTGAAACTCCAGTACTTTGGCCACCTCATCCGAAGAATTGATTCATTGGAAAAGACTCTGATGCTGGGAGGGATTGGGGGCAGGAGGAGAAGGGGACGACAGAGGATGAGATGGCTGGATGGCATCACTGACTCGATGGCCGTGAGTCTGGGTGAACTCCGGGAGTTGGTGATGGACAGGGAGGCCTGGCGTGCTGCGATTCATGGGGTCACAAAGAGTCGGACACGACTGAGTGACTGAACTGATCTGATCAAAGACAAACACCATATGGTATCAGTTACATGTGGAATCTAGAAAGATGGTAACAATAACCCTGTGTACGAGACAGCAAAAGAGACACTGATGTATAGATCAGTCTTATGGACTCTGTGGGAGAGGGAGAGGGAGGGGAGATTTGGGAGAATGGCATTGAAACATGTATAATATCATGTATGAAAAGAAAAAAAATAAATAAAGTATGACACAAACGAACGTATCTAACAAAACAGAAACAGACACACAGATATAAGGAACAGACTTGTATTTACCAAAGGGGGTCGAGGAGGGATGCATTGGGAGTTCGGGACTAGCAGATTCCATTATAGAATGGATAAACAATAAGGTCTTAATGTATATCACAGGGAACTATATTCAACATCCTGTAACAAACCATAATGGAAAAGAGTATATATGTATAACTGAAACATTTTGTTGTACAGCAGAAATTAACAAAGAATTGTAAATTAACTATGCTTCAATAAATTTTAAAAGGAAGCCCTTTTCATCCATACATGTGAAAACATAATATCCTAGATTTTTTTTTTAAGTTCTGTAATTGCCTTTTAAAATGGTAATTACATGATGTTGCATACTAGTTCCCTGGGAGTTAAAGGAGAATGAAATCTCTGAAAACAGGAGATGAAAATGTCTTTCTTTGTATTTTATTTCTTTTCTTTTGGCTCTTTTTCTGTTGACTGAACAGTAAAAGAAAACAGCAACATAATCTTGAGCTTCTTTTGCTCAAGGCACCAACTGCATTATTGATCTGGTATCATAGTGTATATAAAGCAATGTTTGCTTCAGTGACTCCAAGCTGTATTCCAAATAAAAGGCTCTATATACAGATTCCTACAAAGGTAAATTGAAGAGAAAATAATTATTTAAGCTCATTCTATTTTCCTTCCCACTCCTTTCTTCTCATACAGAACTATCATTTAACCAAATTACATTGCTTTATTATGCTAGATTACGGAACATCAGTTACCTTACTCAAAGATTTTTGTCAAGTTATATTTTGAGGAAATTCAGCTCTATGGGTGAAGTGCCATAAGAAAAACTAAATGCATAAGTATTCAAAAGAAGTGCCTATGGTTCATATAAATAGTTTCTTTCTTTCTTTTATGAGTAAAGGTTTATAAAGTTGGGCAAATAGGGAATGAAAGCCAAGGGGAGGATATAACATGGTAGCATCAGTTGGATGTGGTCTAGGTTAGAGGCAAAGTAGGAGTCAGGGCATGAGACCCCTGCATGTCTAAATTTGAAGACAAGTGAGGACAGGACAAGTGGATAAAGTCTAGAATCTTGACTGTAGATGCAAGGAATTAAAAAATGGTAAAGTGAACTGATGTGTCCATTAAGCAGATTCATGAAAAAAAAGTGAAAAGTGAAAAGTCATTCAGTTGTGTCCAACTCTTTGTGACCCCATGGACTGCAGCCTGCCAGGTTCCTCTGTCCATGGAATTCTCCAGGCAAGAATACTGGAGAAATATACAGAGGAAACTTAGATGATGAGGCCAATTTATCATCTGAGCCTGTGAACACCTGTTTTATTTCACAAACAAAATTCCGGCTTTGAATAATAACAGAACCAATCTCATTTCTTCATGTTGATCTTCAGTGCTACAGAATCCACTGTGTGTGTGACAGGCCTTGACCCTGCAGCAGAGCTAAAGGTTTTAAGAAATATGGGAAGATTCAGGTTCAAGCATTGCTTGTAGATGAGCACAGATGGGTAGCGGGAGTAAAACCATCACCATTCAATTGCCAAATGAAACTAATTATCTGCTCTCTCAGGTTTTTGTTTTGTTTTGTTTTGTTTGTAGATTTTTTTTTATGTGGACCATGTTTAAATTCTTTATTTAATTTGTAATAATATTACTTCTTTTTTATGTTTTGGCAACAAGGCATGTGGGATCTTATCACCCCAATTAGGGATCGAACCTGTACCCCCTGCATTGGAAGGTGAAGTCTTAACCACTGGACCACCAGGAAAGTCCATAGGTTTCTTAAATGCCTTTTGATTACATTTCATCCTAATTCTTTACTATATGTTGGGAAGACTCTAATGATTGGCCCCTTTTCATAAAGAGGTAGAAATTATCAATAAATTGATCCTGCCTGGACCTCTTGGGAAGAAACAGCTTAAACCTACACTCATGTACTCTCTCTAATACACTGTTTTGTCCCCACAAGAACTGAAAATACAGTAAGAAAAATTTCAAATGTTTAATTCCAAATGAATTCATGCCTTTTCTACTTAACAAAATAAACCACTTGAAACTTAAAATTCAGATATATTTGTTATGGCTCAGATATTCTGTAATTCATCATTCTTGCCAAAAGTATACTCATTTCAGGTATATTCTGCACATGATTCTGAGGGAGATCAAATGTACAGTGGAATCAGTAAATGTGAATAGGTACTAATTTGAGCACCTAGTATGCTGAAAAAAATGTCAAGCCAAGATGTAGGAAAAAACCTGATCCTCTGTTGTCTCCGTGGCAATCACTATGTAGAAACCCTGTCCGTGTTTGCTTTTCCTAAATTCAGTATTTAACTGCCCATTTTTATATCTCCTATGGGTCTCTGACATAGGGAAGTACATCTGTTAAAGTCAAGTTTTAAAGTGAAAAAGTTGTTGGTTTCTTTAAAACCCAAGAAGATGACTTCATTAATATGTATGCTTATATCTTTTAACAATCTGGGTAAAAATCTATAAAGTATGATCATGTTCAATTCTTAAAGTAAGGGATGTTTAAAAGGCATGGGATGGGCAAGGGTGGTAAAGATATATAACTGAGGCAAAGAGGAATGATCTGTGTTGTGGATTTGAGAAAAGACACTGGGGTAAGAAAGAACAAGGAAGAGCTGAAGCACTTTAGCAGGATAACTGCTGTCACTTTCTGAGCCAACAACTATACTTCCATCATCTCTAAGCCTTATATCAACCCACAAGGCAAATAACATAATCTCCATTTTACCAATGAGAAAACAGAGGCTCAGGTAATTTAAATAAGGACTAAGGTCAAATACTTGTGCCAGAGTCATGTTTAAACACAGCTTCTAAAGTACCAAAGCCCAAGTGTACTTCAGTAAGCCACAGAAAGAAGAGCCCCGACGGCCTCAAATGACCATTTACAGAGATTAAACGGATAATGGAAAGTCATTGGAGGTTTTAAACAAAGGAGTGTTAATATCAAATCTGGATTTATAAAAGAGTCATCTTCCCAAAAGTGAATTAGGGAAGTGCAGTTACAAAATATTTCCAAGAACAAGGGTTACCAGGGCCTCGATGTGGTCAGGAGAGCATGCATGCAAAGAAAGCACGCAAAGGCAAGGGCAGATGGAATGCCAGCTATGCCGAAATACGACCACAATTTGGAAACTCATTAGTCAGAAATTGTCTTTATACATCTGGCTCCCACGGCCTGCACCTGAGCTTTGTCAGATTGTCCTGTCAACCTGATGTAAACCTACAAACTGAGGCAAATCCCCTGACATCTCCTCATCAGGACAAAAATAGGTGTTCTTTACTAAGTGCTTGTGAAAAGTGAAAAGTGTTAGTCTCTCAGTCATGTCTGATTCTTTTTGACTTCATGGACTATAGCTGTCAGGCTCCTCTGTCCATGGGATTCTCCAGGCAAGAATACTGGAATGGGTTGCCATTCCCTTCTCCAGGGGATCTTCCCAACCTACGGATCGAACCCAGGTCTTCTGCATTGCAGGTGGATTCTTTACCATCTGAGACACCAGGGAAGCCCATTTATTAAGTGTTTACTATATATTACCTCTTTGATAAGCATAGTAAATATATCATCATGGTTAACCCTCTTAGCTGCAACTAGGTATAGTTATCAGACACTTTGTAGGTAAAGAAACTGAGGCTTCTAGGTAAATTTGTTAGCAATACTCCAGTTCTGAGTTTACTAACAATCAAAGCCTATATATATGTTAAACTACTGGGCTGGACAACTTCTCCTGAAATTGATCTAAAGACCTCAAGTTCCAAATACAAATTCTTTCAAGTGTACACTCAAAAATTCAGTTCAGAGATCCAAATTTAAAGAATTGCCCAATTCAGGCCTATGGGATTCCCTGTTGATGGAAATGCTTTTCCCTGTGAACCAATAGAAGAAGAAGAAGAAGAAAGAGGAGGAGAAGGGGAGGGAGGAGAGAGAGGAAGGAAAGGGAAGAAGGAGGGAAGGATAAGTCAGTCTAACTTTTACATTTCTACAAAGTCAGAAAACTGTCAGTGCTAAAGCAACGAACTGCCCTTCTTCCTCTTCTTCTATTGGTTTCCTCTCCATTTTCAATGTACTCTTCCTGGGACATGACAAAGAAACCACTGGAGTTCTCGAATAAAACAAATGACAAAAGTAATATGTAATCTACTGAGAACAAGAACAAAATTTAAGATCTATGCAGTATTTGATTTTTCAGGTGTATAATGTAGTTTTAGTGCTAATTTTAATGAAGCTAGATTCCCTGTGGTTCAGTTCAGTTCAGTCGGTCAGTCGGGTCCAACTCTTTGCGACCCCATGGACTGCAGCACCACAGGCCTCCCTGTCCATCACCATCTCCCAGGGTTTACCCAAACTTATGTCCATTGAATGAGTGATGCCATCCAACCATCTTATCCTCTATCATCCCCTTCTCCTCCTACCTTCAATCCTTCTCAGTGTCAGGGTCTTTTCAAATGAGTCAGGTCTTTGCATTGGGTGGCCAAAGTATTTGAATTTCAGCTTCAACATCAGTCCCTCCAATGAACACCCAGGACTGATCTCCTTTAGGATGGACTGGTTGGATCTCCTTGCAGTCCAAGGGACTCTCAAGAATCTTACCCAACACCACAGTTCAAAAACATCAATTCTTTGGCACTCAGCTTTCTTTACAGTCCAACTCTCACATCCATACATGACTACTGAAAAAACCATAGCCTTGACTAGATGGACATTTGTTGGCAAAGTAATGTCTCTGCTTTTGAATATGCTGTCTAGGTTGGTCATAACTTTCCTTCCAAGGAGTAAGTGTCTTTTTATTTCATGGCTGCAGTCACTATCTGCAGTGATTTTGGAATCCCCAAAAATAAAGTTAACCACTGTTTCCACTGTTTCCCCATCTATTTGCCATGAAGTGATGGGACCAGATGCCATGATCTTAGTTTTCTGAATGTTGAGCTTTAAGCCAACTTTTTCACTCTCCTCTTTCACTTTCATCAAGAGGCTTTTGAGTTCCTCTTCACTTTCTGCCATAAGGGTGGTGTCATCTGCATATCTGAGGTGATTGATATTTCTCCCAGCAATCTTGATTCCAGCTTGTGCTTGTTCCAGCCCAGCGTTTCTCATGATGTACTCTGCATATAAGTTAAATGAGCAGGGTTGACAATAAACAGCCTTGACGTACTCCTTTTCCTATTTGGAACCAGTCTGTTGTTTCATGTCTAGTTCTAACTGTAGCTTCCTGACCTGCATACAGATTTCTCAAGAGGCAGGTCAGGTGGTCTGATATTCCCATCTATTTCAGAATTTTCCACAGTTTATTGTGATCCACAGAGTCAAAGGCTTTGGCAAAGTCAATAAAGCAGAAATAGATGTTTTTCTGGAACTCTCTTGCTTTTTCCATGATCCAGAAGGTGTTGGCAATTTGATCTCTGGTTCCTCTGCCTTTTCTAAAACCAGCTTGAACATCTGGAAGTTCACGGTTCACATATTGCTGAAGCCTGGCTTAGAGAATTTTGAGCATTACTTTACTAGCATGTGAGATGAGTGAAATTGTGCGGTAGTTTGAGCATTCTTTGGCACTGGAATGAAAACTGACCTTTTCCAGTCCTGTGGCCACTGCTGAGTTTTCCAAATTTGCTGGCATATTGAGTGCAGCACTTTCACAGCATCATCTTTCAGGATTTGAATTAGCTCAACTGGAATTCCATCACCTCCACTAGCTTTGTTTGTAGTGATGCTTCCTAAGGCCCACTTGACTTCATATTCCAGGATGTCTGGCTCTAGGTGAGTGATCACACGATTGTGATTATCTGGGTTGTGAAGATCTTTTTTGTACAGTTCTTCTGTGTATTCTTGCCACTTCTTTTTAATGTCTTCTGCTTCTATTAGGTCCATACCATTTCTGTCCTTTATTGAGCCTATCTTTGCATGAAATATTTCCTTGGTATCTCTAATTTTCTTAAAGAGATCTCTAATCTTTCCCATTCTATTGTTTTCCTCTGTTTCTTTGCACTGATCACTGAAGAAGGCTTTCTTATCTCTCCTTGCAATTCTTTGGAACTCTACATTCAAATCGGTATATCTTTCCTTTTCTCCTTTGCCTTTTGCTTCTCTTATTTTCTCAGCTATTTGTAAGGCCCCCTCAGACAGCCATTTTGCTTTTTTGCATTTCTTTTTCTTGGGGATGGTCTTGATCCCTGTCTCCTGTACAATGTCACGAACCTCCATCCATAATTCATCAGGCACCCTGTCTATCAGACCTAGTCCCTTAAATCTATTTCTCACTTCCACTGTATAATTACAAGGGATTTGACTTGGGTCATACCTGAATGGTCTAGTGGTTTTCCCTACTGTCTTCAATTTAAGTATGACTTTGGCAATAAGGAGTTCATGATCTGAGCCACAGTCAGCTCCCAGTCTTGTTTTTGCTAACTGTATAGAGCTTCTCCATCCTTGGCTGCAAAGAATATAATCAATCTGATTTCGTCATTGACCATCTGGTGATGTCCATGTGTAGAGTCTTCTCTTGTATTGTTGGAAAAAGGTGTTTGCTATGATCAGTGCATTCTCTTAAAAAACTCTATTAGCCTTTGCCCTGCTTCATTCTGTACTCCAAGGCCAAATTAGCCTGTTACTCCAGGTGTTTCTTGACTTCCTACTTTTGCATTCCAGTCCCCCATAATGAAAAGGACAAGTTTTTTGGGTGTTAGTTCTAAAAGGTCTTGTAGGTCTTCATAGAACCATTCAACTTCAGCTTCTTCAGAGTCACTGAAGAAGTGACTTCAAGGCATAGACTTGGATTACCGTGATATTGAATGGTTTGCCTTGGAAACGAACAGAGATCATTCTGTCATTTTTGAGATTGCATCTACGTACTGCATTTTAGACCCTTTTTTTGACAATGATGGCTACTCCATTTCTTCTAAGGGATTCCTGCCCACAGTAGTAGATATAATGGTCATCTGAGTTAAATCTACCCATTCCAGTCCATTTTAGTTCGCTGATTTCTAGAATGTCGACATTCACTCTTGCCATCTCCTGTTTGACCATTTCCAATTTGCCTTGATTCATGGACATAACATTCCAGGTTCCTATGCAATATTGTTCTTTACAGCATCAGACCTTGCCTCTATCACCAGTCACATCCACAACTGCACATTGTTTTCACTTTGGCACATTTCTTCTCTTTCTGGAGCTATTTCTCCACTGATCTCCAGTAGCATATTTGGCACCTACTGACCTGGGGAGTTTCTCTTTCAGTATCCTATCTTTTTGCCTTTTCATACTGTTTATGGGGTTCTCAAGGCAAGAATACTGAAGTGGTTTGCCATTCCCTTCTCCAGTGGACCACATTTTGTCAGAACTCTCCACCATGACCCATCCTTCTTGGGTGGCCCTACATGGCATGGCTTAGTTTCATTGAGTTAGACAAGTCCTAGTGTGATTAGACTGGCTAGTTGTCTGTGTCTGTCTGCACTGCGATGCCCTCTCTCAGCGCCTACTGTCTTACTGGGGTTTCTCTTACCTTGGTTGTGGGGTATCTCCTCTCGGCCGCCGCTCCTCATGGAGTGGTTCCCTGCAACCTATTCAGATTCAGCCTAACAAATAGTTATCAACTGTCGACTAACACTTTCACTTCATCTACTATATGCTCTGTTGGTAATCTAAGTACAAAGAAGAATATGGGTTTCCCTGGTGGCTCAGATGGTAAAGAATCTGCCTACAATGCAGGAGACCCAGGTTCAAACTCTGGGTTGGGAAGATCCCCTGAAGAAGAGAACGGCTACCCACTCCAGTATTCTTGCCTGGAGAATTCCATGGACAGAGGAGCCTGGCAGGCTACGGGGGTCACAAAGAGTCAGATACAACTGAGTGACTAACACTACTTTTTTCATGAAGAATATAAAGAGATTTTGCAAATTTGTGAATGTGGCCCCTTGCTTTCAATAAACTTACCCTACAGGATGTATAAACAGTGCTCAGATGACAAGAGCAAGTATTGTAAGGCCAAGGCCACAAGCCAAGTCAGGATCCACCAGGCCAGTAGGAATGTGCCATCTTCACACGATCTGTACACATCTTACCTCAATCTTATCTCATGACCTGAAAAAGCACTGCCTCAGGAGAACACGTTCATGATGTGAAACTACATCTGTAGACTTTCCAGAATAAATATCCCCAGTTCCTTCAATGATACATACATATTAATGCATTTGAGAAACACTGAAGCACAAGCTGGAATCGAGATTGCCAGGAGAAATATCAATAACCTCAGATATGCAGATGACACCACCCTTATGGCAGAAAGTGAAGAGGAACTCAAAAGCCTCTTGATGAAGGTGAAAGAGGAGAGTGAAAAAGGTGGCTTAAAACTCAACATTCAGAAAACAAAGATCATGGCATCTGGTCCCATCACTTCATGGGAAATAGATGGGGAAACAGTGGAAACAGTGTCAGACAAGTTTTTGGGGACTCCAAAATTACTGCAGATGGTGACAGCAGCCATGAAAGTAAAAGACAGTTACTCCTTGGAAGGAAAGTTATGACCAACCTAGATAGCATACTGAAAAGCAGAGACATTACTTTGCCAACAAAGGTTCGTCTAGTCAAGGCTATGGTTTTTCCAGTGGTCATGTATGGATGTGAGAGTTGGACTGTGAAGAAGGCTGAGCGCCGAAGAATTGATGCTTTTGAACTGTGGTGTTGGAGAAGACTCTTGAGAGTCCCTTGGACTGCAAGGAGATCCAACCAGTCCATTCTGAAGGAGATCAGCCCTGGGATTTCTTTGGAAGGAGTGATGCTGAAGCTGAAACTCCAGTACTTTAGCCACCTCACGCGAAGAATTGACTCATTGGAAAAGACTCTGATGCTGGGAGGGATTGGGGGCAGGAGGAGAAGGGGACGACAGAGGATGAGATGGCTGGATGGCATCACTGACTCAATGGCCGTGAGTCTGAGTGAACTCCGGGAGTTGGTGATGGACAGGGAGGCCTGGCGTGCTGCAATTCATGGGGTCGCAAAGAGTCAGACACAACTGAGTGACTGAACTGAACTGAACTGGGCCTCAGCTGTAAATAAAGAAGTCAATGGTGATGATGATGGTGATAATGGAACAAGAATGATCCTTACTTCTACAACATTCACAGTGTGAAGAAAGAAGGAAAAGAAACTCTGATGATGCAATGAGAGGTGGGCTATGACTAGGGCAACAAGTCAAGTTCAGGATCATTTTCCACACTGAGTTTGTCTGTGACCCTGTCAGAATGTGAGAAGAAAAAGAAAACGCAACATTCAGAGACGTCTTGACATAGACACCACACTAGCATACATTTTCTCTACTCTTTCATCTGAGTTTTGAAGATCTACCAGGAGTTGAGCAGGCAGAAGTGGCCAAAGAGCAGGAAACCATGAAAGAAACAGCATGAGCAAAGCCTGATAGGACCTGTCACCTCTACTCTGGGTTCAGCAGAGTAGTCAGCCTCCAGGCCACCATTTAATCAGCTTTCATCAACTTCTCAACCGTTGAGGATACCCCCACCACTACCACACGATCAGTTTGTTCTCCATGTGCCCCTATGAGCTCCAGGTTGCCAAATACTGGCTCCGTATCCTTGTATTTCTCGTGTTTCTAATGTATATGCTCTTGAAATTTTGCTTTGTCTCCTTGGCTTCTGTCTCCTTAATGTCTTTGCAAACAGTCCTGTGGCTACTCTGTATGTGTGTCCTATCACTGCTGTTGTTTCTAGCTTCTGTATCTGACCCCTATTCTTTCCTCACTTGCACAAATCATCCAAGTGCAGGGGAACCTGCCTCTACCCTTGGAAATATATCACAGGCCAATTCTGGGGCTCCAGACCCATAAAGCCAACTGCCAATTGAATATCAATAGAGATTTTCCCATGTAGGCATGAAATTAAGACGCTTGCTCCTTGGAAGAAAAGATACGACAAACCTAGACAGTATATTAAAAGCAGAGACATCCCTTGGCCAGCAAAGATCTGTATAGGCAAAGCTATGGTGTTTCCAGTAGTTATATACAGATTACAGACACAAGAGTTGGATCATAAAGAAGACTGAGAGCTGAAGAATTGATGCCGTTGAACTGTGGTGCTGGAGAAGACTCTCGCGAATCCCTTGGATACCAGGGAGATCAAACCAGTCAATTCTAATGGAAATCAACCCTGAATATTCATTGGAAGGACCGGTGCTGAAGCTCCAATACTTTGTCTACTTGATGGAAAGTGCCGACTCATTAGAAAAGACACTGATGCTGGGAAAGACTGAAGCAAAAGGAGAACAGGGTGGCAGAGGATGAGATGGTTAGATAGCATCACTGACTCAGTGGACATGAATCTGAGCAAACTATGGGAGATAGTGGAGGACAGAGGAGTCTGACGTGCTACAGTCCACGGGATGGTAGAGTCAGACACGACTTAGTGACTGAACAACAATGAGATCTTCCCAGGGAAACTCAAACTGGACCTATTTCTCAAACACGTTCCGCCTCCTCAGTCTTCTCTCTCATCAAATTATAACTTACCAAGTCAAACTGATAAGAATTCTGGAAATCAAACTGGACTCCTCCCATATGGCACCTTCCTCCTCCCCAAGCAAAGTGCTATTGATGTCAGTTCCTTAGTAACTTGAGAATCTGACAGCATCTTCCTATATTTACTGCCTCAGTTCAGGCCCTTATAACTTTTCACCTGGACAACTGTTATCAGTCATTTCTCTGGCTTGACCTATCACTTCTAATTCATCTTCCAAACTGAAGCCAGAGTGATCATTCTAAATTACATTATTAATCATCTCACCCACTGAAGCCCTTCCCTGCTTCTCAGTGCTTCAAGGATGAAGCTAATCCCCTTTCTTCGGCCAACAGTGGCTCCAATCTATTTCTAGCACTGTCTTATGCCATTCACACATGCACACACACACACACACACACACCCCATTCCAGACACACCAAACTACTTCCCACTCCCAAGTGCACCCCTATCTTCTGCATCACTATGTTTTTCCATGTGTTTTTCCGTCTCCATGGAAACCATTCTCTCCATCTGTCTCTACCTGGTCCACTACTCTTATCCACCAAGAATATACCAAGGGTTAACCTCTTTTCTGTGCTGTCTCCCCACATTGGGCCCCATGTAGCTTGTTGTTGGCCCACATGTCAGTTGCCCTGACTAGACTCTTTCTTTAACCAGCAGACGATCTGCATTATTAATACACGCCTAGCACAGTACCTGGCACATATCAGGCACTCAAGAAATGCTTGATGAGCAAAGATGCCATTTTTCATCAACATGGTTTCCACACTCTTGCGTCCCCTTCTTGTAGCTCACTGGATGTTTTGTAATCTCATTATATATATGGGGTAATTAGAACTAAGCATAATATTACACAGTAGTTCAGCCAGCAGTATTAGCCAACCCCCTGTGGTTCAATATTTTGGGAGCCACAATGCAAGGCTCATATCTAATGTCAAATAAAATGGTTGGTTTTCTTTGGTTTGGCTCATGCCTTTTGGTAATCAGTTTATGAAATTCATTTTTCAACTCTCTTGTTCCTTGCCTTTTTTTGTTAGTTTGATACTTTTATTTTGGACCATTAGTAAACCCTATTAATTTAGACCCATAATTCTATCTTGGATTCTGAATCTCTCATTCAATATGTTATTGTTAATCTCAGTTGAATACATTAGCATGTTAGGTAAGAATTTATTTTATGTATTAATCCAAGTTTTTAGAAAAAACAAACAAACAAAAAAACTAGGAATGAAATCTTGAAGGATGCCACTAAAAACTGTTTCTAGATTAACACTAATCAACTAATCCTCATTCTTGGGGTAAATTTTTTTAACTTCCTGGTTACAGTGCATATTTATGAGGTATCCTGAAAAGCCCCACAGAATCATTTGTTGTGGTGTGTAATGATCTAAGTCTATCAAACAGTATTCAAGGTTAGTTTAAACATGACTTGTTTTGGGTGAACACATGTATCCTTTCAAATTCATCTATTAAACTGTTTGGCAATTAACATCAAGCTACCAATAGAAGCTCTGGGGACCTGCATCTTTCCATTTTCTCAAACTCAGCACATTTTCTATCTTCTGGTGCCCCTCCTCCAGGGCTACCAATAGTGTGTTTCACTACACTTCTTCATGAACTCTTCATTTCTTCATGAATTCTCTGCATCATGGCATGTGGATTCCCCCAAAGCCTTAATTCACTTAACACAAATAGAGATTCTCTCACTATTTCTTGAGTTACCTCTTTCCAACATTTCCCTACCCTTCCAGTTTTAAAATCAATCACCTTCATGGAAAGGAGAGGAGAAAATTCAGAATCATACAGTTGTGCATTCCCTTCGGTCATCAGATCAACACTGCAGTATTTGCCCCAGGCATTCTGGCTGCTCTACCACAATATCCTCACTCCAGGCAAAGCAGGACAGTCCACCCGTGAGAGGTCTGGATGAACCAAACATTCTGATTCAGGTTACATTGGAGCAGCTTTCTCATTTGGTCCTGTTGTATAAGCTTTATTTAGAATTGCCCTATGTCTTTCTGAAGCTCAGCATTCCTAACACTGCATGAGCAGTTTCTTAGCATTCTTTTCTTTCAGTTGTTGGTTCATAAACCCTCCTTCCATCTTTCCTCCTGTCCTTTTAAAGAAAGGATCTATCCTATACTTTTTTCCAATTCCATCAGTCTTTATTACTATGAATCCAGCAAGTTTCATTCACATTTTCTCCTTGGCCTAACCTGGTAATTTATCAAACATTCCCAGCTGCTACAAATTTCACTTCCTGTAACTACTAGCATATGCTGAAAACTGTACTTATTTATACAAGCTGTGCAGAATTTCTCACCCTGCTTAGACAGGTCCCTGACCCAGGAGTCTGGAAAAAAAAAAATCATGTTCTAAACAACTTGTTCTAGGTCATTATTTTTCATCTAAACTTAGAGCCCCTCCTTGACCCCAAGCTGTGCTCCATATCCTGTAAGCTCTCTGTACTTTAACTGCCACAAAATATTGCAGACATCTGATCTTGAGATCAAAAAAGTATAAGACTAATGTTCACAATATGGCAAAAGGAGTTTTCTTAACCCTCCCCAAAAAGCTAATGTACAGGCTTTTTTTTTTTTTTTTGTATTCAAGATGCCATCTGGGGCCATACAGCGCCATGGACAAGGATAAAATAAGATAAACTGGGCTCAAGCCTGTATTACTTCTCCAGAGAAAACACCAATGCCATGATCAAGGCAAAGTCTCAAGGGGTGAACATGTCTCAGCAAACCCTGGCTCCAAGATTTTACTTCCAAAGCAGGCAATTTATACATGACTTCACCAGTCCATACTATGGTTAAATTTTCTTGATTTTCACTGAAAACAAAAAAATTTTCCATGATGTATTTATGTGAGGTCACTGCAGCCTTCCCCTGCTAGCCTCAGGATGAAGCCACCTAAAGACTGGGTGAGAAGAGAAGGAACAAGATGTGGAGCCCGAGGCCCTGCGTGTGAAGCCTGCCGTGTCCCCTGTACCCCTCGCTAGATGAGTATCACACCTTCTCACCATACAGGCAAATGTCTTTGGCTGTAACAGTAATGGAAATTCTCTTTGACTTTTCTTTATTTCTGTGGCAGGTTGTCCACATCCACATGTCATTCACGTCTGTAACACAAGCACAATACAATTAGTTAGGTGGACCATCCAAAGCTGTGCATATTTGTTGTTCTTTAGTAGCTGTGACCCCATGTACTGCAGCAAGCCAGGCCCCATGTCCTTCACTATCTCCCGGAGTTTGCTCAGATTAGTGTCCGCTGAGTTGGTGATGCTATCTAACCATCTCATTCTCTGCCACCCTCTTCTCTTGCCGTCAATCTTTCCCAGCGTCAGGGTCTTTTCAAATAAGTAGGCTCTTTGCATTAGGTGGCCAAAGTATTGGAGCTTCAGCTTCAGCATCAGTCCTTCCAATGAATATTCAGGGTTGATTTCCTTTAGGATTGACTGGTTTGATCTCCTTGCAGTCCAAGGAACTCTAAAGTCTTCTCCAGCACTACAATTCGAAGGCAGGAATTCTTCCTCACTCAGCCTTCTTTATGGTCCAACTCTCACATCCATACATGACTGCTGGAAAAACCACAGCTTTAACTATATGGACCTTAGTCAGCAAAGTGATGTTTCTGCTTTTTAATACGCTGTCGAGGTTTGTCATTGCTTTCCTTCGAAACAGCAAGTATCTTTTAATTTCATTGTTGCAGTCACCGTCCACAGTGATTTTGAAGCCCAAGAAAATAAAATCTGTCACTGTTTCCACTTTTTTCCTTTTTATTTGCCATGAAGTGATGGGACCAGATACCATGATCTTCATCTTTTGAACGTTGAGTTTTAAGCCAGCTTTTTCACTCTCCTCTTTTACCTTCATCAAGAGGCTCTTTAGTTCCTCTTCACTTTCTGCCATTAGAGTGGT
Source organism: Bos indicus (assembly GCF_029378745.1). Classification (NCBI taxonomy): domain Eukaryota; kingdom Metazoa; phylum Chordata; class Mammalia; order Artiodactyla; family Bovidae; genus Bos; species Bos indicus. Next base: position 19,164,942 of record NC_091776.1, on the reverse strand, counting down.
ATCTGGATATCTGAGGTTGTTGATATTTCTCCCAGCAATCTTAATTCCAGCTTGTGATTTATCCAACTTGGCATTTGGCATGATGTACCCTGAATATAAGTTAAATAAACTGGGTGACAATATACAGCCTTGTCATACTCTTTTTCCAATTTTGAACCAGCCCATTGTTCCATGTAAGGTTCTGACTGTTGCTTCTTGATCTGCATACAGGTTTCTCAGGAGACAGGTAAGGTAGTCTGGTATTCCAATGTTGTTAAGAATGTTCCACAGTTTGTTGTGATCCACACAGTCAAAGGCTTTCAGGTAGTCAATGAAGCAGAAGTAGATGTTTTTCTGGAATTCTCCTGTTTTCTTTATGATCCAGTGAATATTGGCAATTTGATCTTTGGTTCCTGTGACTTTTCTAAATCCAGCTTGTAGATCTGAAAGTTCTCGGTTCCCATACTGTTGAAGCCTGGCTTGAAGGATTTGGGGCATAACATTACTAACATGTGAAATGAGTATAATTACATGGTGAAGTGAAGTGAAATGAAAGTCACTCAGTTGTGTATGACTCTTTGTGACCCCATGGACTACACAGTCCATGGAATTCTCCAGGCCAGAATAGTGGAGTGGGTAGCCTTTCCATTCTTTAGGGATCTTCCCAACCCAGGGATAGAATCCAGGTCTCCCACATTGCAGGTGGATTCTTTACCAGCTGAGCCATCAGGGAAGCCCAAGAACACTGGAGTGGGTAGCCTATCCCTTCTCCAGCAGATCTTCCCAACCCCGGAATTGAACCCAGCATATCTTCCAACCCAGGATCTCCAGCATTGCAGGCAGATTCTCTACCAGCTGAGCTACCAGGAACTCCCCAACTGTATAGTAGTTTGTACATTCTTTGGCACTGCCCTTCTTTGGGATTAGAATGAAAACTGAACTTCTCCAGTCCTATGACCACTGCTGAGTTTTTCAAATTTGCTGACATATTGAATGCAGCACTTTAACAGCACCATCTTTTAGGATTTGAAATAGCTCAACTGGAATTCCATCCCCTCCACTAGTCTTGTTTGCCGTAATGCTTCCTAAGGTCCATTTGACTTCAGGCTGCATAATGCCATGCTGTAGGTGAGTGAACACACCATCATGGTTATCCAAGTCATTAAGACATTTTTTGTATAGTTCTTCTGTATATTCTTGCCACCTCTTTTTAATTTCTTCTGCTTCTGTTATGTCCTTGCCATTTTTGTCCTTAACTGTGCCCATTTTTGCATGAAATGTTCCCTTGATCTCTCCAATTTTCTTGAAGAGATCTCTAGTCTTTCCCATTCTATTGTTTCCCTCTATTTTTTTGCATTGTTCATTTAAAAAGGCTTTCTTATCTCCCCTTGCTATTCTCTGGAACTCTGCATTTAGCTGGGTATATCTTTCCCGTTCTCCTTTGCTTTTTGCTTCTCTTCTTTCCTCAGCTATGTGTAAAACCTCCTCAGACAACCACTTTACCTTCTTACATTTCTTTTTGTTTGGGATGGCTTTGGTTATCACCCCCTATACAGTGTTACAAACCTCTGTCCATAGTTCTTCAGGCATTCTGTCTACCAGATCTAATACCTTGAATCTATTTGTTTAGTCTAATCCAGTGCATAATCACAAAGGATTTGGTTTAGGTCATATCAGAATGGCCTAGTAGTTTTTCCTAGTTTCTTCAATTCAATCCTGAATTTTGCAATGGAGAGCTGATGATCTGAGCCACAGTAAGCTCCAGGTCTTGTTTTTGCTGACGGTATACAGCTTCTCCATCTTCAGCTGCGTAGAATATAATCAATCTGACTTTGGTATTGACCATTTGGTGATCTCCATTCGCAGAGTCATCTCTTCTGCTGTGGATATAGGGTGTTTGCTATGATCAATGTGTTCTCTTGAAAAAACTGTTAACCTTTGTCTTGCTAAATTTTTCACTCCAAGGCCAAACTTGCCCATTACTCTAGATACCTCTTGACTTCCTACGTTTGCATTCCAATCCCCTATGATGAAAAGAACATCTTTTTCTGGTGTTAGTTCTAGAATGTCTTGTAGGTCTTCACTTCAGCTTCTTTGGCATTAGTGGTTAAGACATAGACTTGGATTACTATGATGTTGAATGGCTTGCCTTGGAAACGAATGGAGATCATTCGTTGTTTTTGAAATTGTCACTAAGTACTACATTTTAGACTCTTGCTAACTATGAGGGCTATTTCATTCCTTCTAAGGGAGTATTGCCCACAGTAGTACATATACAATGGTCATCTGAATTAAATTCACCTGCTCTCATCCATTTTATTTCACTGCTTCCTAAAATGTCAATGTTCACTCTTTCTATCTCCTGCTTGACCACATCCAATTTACCTTGATTCATGGACCTAACATTCCAGGTTCCTATGCAATATTGTTTTTTATAGCATTGGACTTTACTTTTACCACCAGACATAGCCACAAGTGAGCATCATTTCTGCCTTGGCCCAGCTGCTTCACTGTTTCTGGAGCTATTAGTAATTGTCCTCTGCTCTTCCCCAGTAGCATAATGGACACCTTCCAACCTGGGCGGCTCTTCCTCCAGTGTCACGTCTTTTTGCCTTTTCATATTGTTCATGGGGTTCTCACAGCAAGAATTCTGGATTGGTTTGCCATTCCCTCCTCCAGTGGACCATGTTTTGTGAGAACTCTCCACCATGACCTGTCCATCTTGGGTGGCTCTGCACCGCATGGCTCATAGCTTTCCTGGGTTCCATAAGCCCCTTCGCCACAACAAAGCTGTGATCCATGAAGGGGAAGTCACGCAAACCTCATATAATACCAAGTCTTCAGAATTGGGTTTGGGGACTGGTCTTTTACAGGTTATGTCTTTCGATCAACTGCTTCTATAAATGACTGATCACCTTCTTTCCATGCTTTGGTTGGTTGTTTTGTTTTCCCTAAGTTTCTTTTCAGAGAGTAACTTCCACTTCAATCTTAATGGTATCACACTGTTACCTCCATTTACCACCCACAAGGGGTTGAACTAAATGTTCCTTAAGGTCCTTCCCAGCAGTAAAATTTATGACTCTATATAAAAACCAGTTTCACTATCTTCTAGAGATTACACATAAATGCTTTTCTTTTATCTGAGCTCATGTCAGGCGGGACCTCCTCTAAATCTAAAAGCAAAACCATTTTACTTAGGATCCTTTTAGAACAAATAGAAACAAAACAAGTGTCTGGAAAAGGAGTCTGTTTTCTGAAAGAACAAAAACATGGAGTATTTGTGCCCTTTCATATATAATTTTTACTGTTGGGAAAATTATTTCATACTGTCGACTTCTCACAAAAAGAGGTTCTAATAAGCATTTGGAGTAACATACATGATGGTTCACATTAAGAGTAAAATAACAAACTCTCCAGTGAGTGAGATCTTGTTCTGTTCATCTCACTCTAAAATCACATATCTTTTAGTGGGCCTGAATCCCACTGGTGAAATGAATCAATAATGCAATACCTAATCCTACATGGAAGGAAATTTGGAAATACCTTTTTCCACACCTGGCAAAATCTCGGAGCTATGAACAGAGCAGTACTGTGCATGCTCTTTTAAGGAGATGGCTTTTTTAGTCAACGGGAGGAGAAATAAAACGTGGGTAGCATGTGTCTCTCCCTGGTTTGGGCCTGTCCCCGACGCAGAGGCTGCTGGGTGGTTGAGGCTGACGCTCTGTGACAGTGGCAGCATACTGCTGGCTTAGGACTATGGTGATACAGTTCAGGCAGAACCTCTGTAACCCTCATTATCTGCCCCTGTGGATGCCGCTCTGCTCCCTTCAGAATAAGGGAGGAATTATTAGTTATAATTCTACTAATTATAGCTTGGTAGAAAAGTTGGATGGGTCCAGAGCCCATGCCCCGAGGGAAGAACAACGTGAGGTAAAGATTGGAGGGCTTTTTTGGTGGTGCTTGAAGATAATTATAGGGTTAGAAACCAATTCCAGAAAGAGAAAATAATTTAGCCAAGCCCAGACTGTTTTCATAACGCAATAGAGCTGCCTTTTAACATGAAACACTAACTGGTTTTCCCCGAGGGGGCGAAATTCTCATAATATCAGTCTCCTGGATGAGAGGCTCTGACTTAAAGCACCAGGCAGCAAGTGGGAACTCAAAAGCTCTACGTGCATGCCCGTTGCCATTTTCCATCCTTTTGCCACGGCAGCCAGGATGCCATCTCACTCATTTTGCTGCAGGTCCTCCAGCCAGCAAACAGAAAAGATAGCAGACCCCTGCAGTATGTCCTGCAGTTTACAACATGACGTTACCTGTAAACTGATTCACATGATAAAAATTAGAACAAAAAGTGGAGATCGTGAATAATGATACTGACTCATCCTCAAGCACTGGAACATTCAATGGGCAATCAGCTAATATCAAAGAATGTAGTCCTTCTCTTTAGAATATTATGACCCAGGATAATTATTCTAATAAGCATTCTGAAGCAGAGTCACTGTAATACTACAGAAAGAATTACAAGTTCATTTTAAATGGCCTTTGTAATGGGCTGGGAGTGGGCAATAAAGCTCCATGAGGGGATTTGCCACTGGTTGGGAATAATAGGCTTCAGGTTTTTATTTTGCAATTTAAGATTCCTCTGATTTTTTTGGATTCAGAGCAACAGCCCCAGTTATAGGTAGCCATTATCTGGGTGCACCACTTAAAAATCCACACCCTAAAAAATGGGCCCAGAGCAGTAGTTCAACATATGGCAAACTAACAGAAAACCAAGAATCAAGGCAGAAGACTATATACGTGAGGAATAACATAATTCAGCATTTCACAAAATGTGAGATGTGTTCACGATAACTTTAATCAGTGGGGAAGACAGTTTTTCAGTATTAAATGAATATAAGACACAGAATTAAACACCAATGAAGTGCAGAATGAGAAAGCTATTCTCTTTTCAATCCATCAACCCATTCCATTTAACTTTATTTAAATTTGATGCTTCTCTTTAGCACTTCCCTAAAACTTGCTACTTTCTCATTTCATCAAAAAGACAGCAGCCATCAGGTATCAACTTATAATTTAATGATACTGTTTTGTCTTTATTGGATGTACTTTTTTACGATGGCTTTACTTTTATGAAAGCTATGATTGTTGTTCTGTTTATGATAGTAATACAACATTTCAACTTAAAATAAATATACTTAATTTTTTCAAGTGAGTTCCATTTGGGGAAAACACTATGCCAAAAACAATGCAGGTTGTATGTGGATTTGACAAAAGTAGTGAAAATCGTAGAAATGCTACCATGCTCACTGGCCTCTATCCACTGGAAGCCAAAGCTTCCCTCCTTTCATTGTCATGACACCAAAAATGTCTCCAGATGATCCCAAATATCCCCCCGGAGGAAGAATTGCTATGGGTGGAAAATCACTGATTAGAGCATAAGGTTTCTGAATAATTGTTTTAGTTAGAAGGCAGACAGGGAATAATGTTGGGCTTTTGGGAAGTGACAAGGTGAAGAATTCTGAGGGTTGAAAGCCATCAATCAAACTGGTACAGGAAGTCAGAGAATGTTGGGTAGGTATGTTGTAATAAAGAAAGAGATTTCCTGTGAGGGTTTCTCCCATCCACTGGCTCATTCAAATATATTAAAATCAACCATCCTACTTCTAATAAAGGACTCCAGATCTGAATCCCCCAAACACGGTTGCTGATGGCCTTTGCCTTTGCAATTTATTTCTCCATCCCACCAGCCAGTAGAAGAGTGTGTGAACCTTCAGGGGTAAAACACAAGCCTGAGCCTGCCAGTCTGACAGGCTCAGTAGGCTAAACCGGCCTGACTTTTTTTACGAGTTGTTTGGCAGCCTATGTATTTAATTTCATTCTTTTATTTTATGTTTTGGGTGCATATGCCTAGAGGCCTTTGGACAATTGCCTCTTTTTTAATAAAGCTAATAAATGCCCATAGGAAATTTACCTATATCTAAACTGACATAACAAAGCTGATACATCAGAGGGGTCAGGCATGAGAGAGTCCAACAATTTATATAAACGGAGGAAGCTGGCATGGATTTGGACTGCCTGGAGTTATTACTCAGGCACTGGCAGTCTTCCAGGCTGTTCGTAATTTTAAATAAATTCTGATCTTGGTGATGTATACTTATTGATCAAGTTTTCAGAAAGTCATCACCATGTACTCTTTGACTACACATCGATCTGAAGTCCCCACAGTTCCTGAGAGAGGTCTGGCATTACATTAGCTATTATCTGTACCACAATCCATCCTTCTATTTGAATCAAGCCTGTGGATAAGTGACTCATTCTTTCCACTTACCATGGAAAGAGACCTGGATGGTATATGGAAAACATGATTCTTAGGTTCTATATCTCAATTCACCACTAATTTTCTTCTCTTATTTCACTTCAGATGAGCCTGGTGGGCTGCAGTCCATGGGGTCACAAAAGAGACACAGTTTCGCAACTAAACAACAACAACGTCCACATCCTAATTCCCAGAACCCATCTGTTAGGCTGTGTGGTAAAATGGAATTAAGGTTGCTAATCAGCTGACCTTAAAATAAGGGTATTATCCTGGACTAGCTAGAGGATACCAATGTAATCACAAGAGTCCCTTAAACATGGATATGAAAGACAGAAGACTTAGTGTCTGAATGATACAATGGAAGAAAGAATCGACCCTCCTTTGCTGGCTTAGAAAACAGGAGGAGGCCACAAGACAAGGAACACAGGCAGCATCGAGAAACTAGAAAGGACAAGGAAATACATTTGTCCCAAGAGACCACAGAAAGGAATGTAGTCCTGCCCACATCCTGATTTGAAGCCCACGGAAACCTGTAGTATTCTTGTAACCTGCAGAACTATAGATAATAACCTTATGTCGTTTTAAGCCACCTGTGCTCATTTGTTCAGAGAAGGAGATGGCACCCCACTCCAGTACTCTTGCCTGGAAAATTCCACGGACAGAGGAGCCTGGTTGGCTGCAGTCCATGGAAGAGTCGGACACGACTGAGCGACTTCACTTTGACTTTTCACTTTCATGCATTGGAGAAGGAAATGGCAACCCACTCCAGTGTTCTTGTCTGGAGAATCCCAGGGACGGCAGAGCCTGGTGGGCTGCCGTCTATGGGGTCACACAGAGTCAGACACGACTGAAGGGACTTAGCAGCAGCAGCAGCAGCTCATTTGTTACAACAGCTTTAGGAAACTAATACAGTGATACTTCTGAAAACAGTAACCACACAGACGTTAAAAAAATGATTTGTGACAGTTCTCTAACTTCCTAACAATTAAGAAAGAATGAATTAGAATGACATCAAAAGCAACCTTTTCAGGACCTGGAGTCTACCCTGTCCTAGGATGGTTCCCCCTGGAAAATCCACTTCCTCTCCATACTCCCTTTAAGTTCAGGCTCCCTCTGTTCCTCAGTACCTCCAGCCTCAATCTTTCACACATTCCCAATCATTCTTTGACCCAAGAAAAAGTGAAACACATTTCTAGAATATAAAACAGAATTTAGTAAGCATTTAACATTTATTTTACTGTAAACTCTTTCGTTTATCATGTTCCCCATGGATTCCTCTCTCCTATATGTTTCAACCCCTAGTAATCAAGTTCTATAATAAAAATATGTTTCAGAATCCTCAGGAGTTCTTTATTACCAACAACGCTGTGTAGTTTAATAACTTTACTCAGTCACTTGGCAAACTTCAAACATATACATGGTGCTGGGTGGAAGCACAGACAAATCTCAAAGTTCACAAATTAATATGACATAAAATAGGAGGAACATTCATTTATTCCACAAATATTTACTGAACATGTAGCTTACATCGGACATACACTTAACTCGAGTGCAAGACAGAAACAAGAGCTCTATAAAAGAGCTACAAACAACAGTAACAGTGAAAAGACAGTCCTCAAAGTGACAGTGAAACGAAACGGGCCACTGCTCCAAAACCCAGTACATACTTCCCAAACAGACAAGAATGAGAAGTTAAAACAGAAAAAGAAGAACATACCTCACGGTCAAAAGATACAAAGCAAATTCCAAACACTGAAACTCAAGTATTTTGTATGTCAAGTATGTCTCATCCACCTTAACTCAGTACCCACTTTCCCATATTCTGTGTACCACCACTTACTTTTTATCCTGGCCCACAGATGATTAAAGAGAGAAAATTGGAAGAAACTGCTAAAGACAGTCACACCAATAACAAAAATAAATAGTATGTAGTTTGGCAAGAGCAGAAGGAACAAAAGACAATCAAAAGCAAACACTCTTAATCTCCCAATTTATCCCTCCCCCTCTTATCCCTGGTAACCATAAGTTTGTTTTCTACACATATAACTCTGTTTCTGTTTTGTAGACAAGTTCATATGTACCCTTTCCACACTATTAAATACAAAATAGATAATTAATAAGGACCTACTGTATGCACAGGGAACTCTATTCAACCTATATGGAAAAAGAATTTTAAAAGGAGTGGAGATATAGATATATACATATATATATAATCGATTATATATATATAATTATATATAATGTATATAATATATACAATTACTATATTATTATGTAATTAATATATATTAATTTATATTATTCTGATTATATTATATTTTATATTATTTTATATATAATTAATATATGTAAAATAATATATTATATATTAATATATAATAGATTGTGTATATATAATATATAACTGATTCACTTTGTTGTACACCTGAAACTAGCACAATATTTTAAACCAACTAGACTCCAATGATTATTTTTAATTTTGTAATTAACTATAATGGAAATTAATCTGAAAAAATATATATAACTGAATCACTTTGCTATACACCTAAAATACAATATTATAAATCAACTATACTTCAATAAAAAATATATATATATAAATAAACAAAAGCAAATGTTCTCAGAGTGGCGGCAATTATGTCATAGGCATACAGCCTGCACCAGTGAATAAACCCTAACACCATCCCATTCATACGTTCCACACAGTGACTCGGCTTCCAATGATGCTAAGCAAATGTTCAAATTCTGTTCTGCATATCCTATTTAGGAAAGCAAGGAAGTAGGCAACCACTTTTACCAAAACTGCATCAGAATTTGTTAAAATCTTTTTCTAATCCAAAAAAATGAGAACGATAATTACTATAACCTTTTAGAAAATCTTACCAAGAATAAAAATACAATTGAAACGTCATTAGAAAAGAGGTAGGGTCACAAACACCAACTGAGAAGAGGGTAAATGTTAGAACATATGTCAAATTTTACAATAGTATATTTGAAAGGTTGTATGATATGAATAATTTTCTAGGAAAATGTGAATTATACTAAAAAATCATAAAGTAGAAAACTGAGTAAGTTCATAAAACAGTATGTTGAAATGTTAAAATCTTTTAAATTGTTGGGCTTTTTGCAGGAAAATGTTTCAGTGTTCCATGTACTGTGAGCCCGTGGGTCACAGAGAGCTGAGCAGCATGGGCAGTGGGTCCATGCAAATGGATAAAGAGGATTTATTCCAGCACTAAAACATATTAAATATGTCACTGTGTCAGAAGCCAGGCAACAAGGATACCCAGAATATCACTGTCTGCTATTAGAAAAATCATAGTTCAGGGGAAAAGATTCAAGTAATCATCTTGGGCTGGGAGCTCATTTGCAAATGTCATGTTGAAAATATAACTCTATTATGAAAAAACTGTTTAAGTTCATCACTAATGCCTGACATTTCAGGATGGTCCTTGCTCTGTTTTTACTAATCACACTCAGGGTAGCTCTGATTTTCATAGTCCCTCTGACGATTAGAATGCTGAACTTTACTGAAAAGTTTCTGGGAAAAGCTCTAAAATTTGATTTTCTAGGTAATCTTAGCAAGTCAACTAACAGAGGTCTTCAGCTCTTTCCCTTCATATAAATCTAAGGCACTGAAGCAGCCTATGCTTTATGAAGATCAAATAAAGCCATAAATAATATCAGTGCATTCTGGAAAAAGAAGTTGCTATGGAATCTCGGAATGGGAGAATCCACCCCTTTGCTTCAAAATGAGTCAGAAATATGCGTTTGCCTTGGTGACCCCGCTTCTACCAAAAACTGCACAAACTCCAGGATGCAAAAAGCCAACATTCCACATCACATATTCTGCCTCTGCCAGAGAAAAACAAACATCAGCTGACAGATCCAGACACATGTCTAGTATCACTAATTCTCCCCATTCCCATACACAAAGAGAGAAGGAGCAAATTTCTTAATCATTCTTCTCCCTTAGTGTCATCCCAACCTTAATTAAGAACTACATAGCGAACAATAGAAATGGCTACTATGTATAGATCATTTATTCTGTTCTAGGCATTTTTAAAAGGATTATCTCATTTAATTGTCACAACATCTCTATTCTGTCAATATCGTATCCATTTGCAGATGAGGACACTGTGACTTGGAAAAGTTGAATAGCTTGCTTAAGGCCACACAGGCCAAAAATGGAGGAGTCATACAACAATATGCCAGAGGCCACCCTCCTAACCACTATAATATTAGTGAATGCGAATGCTTTGGAAGCTGTACAATAGCCTGTTATAATTTATAAACATAGGCAACTCGCAACAATTTAAACATTTATCTCCATCTTTGCTAGAATATTTATATGCTCTAAGAGTCTTTACATGCTCTAAAGTGATTAAACTAAAGATTAATCACTTTAAAAAATTTGCTGAAAGAAGGGAAAAGGTGCTGAAGCCAAAAACAAAATTGTATAATAGGAAAAACATGCAAACTAATCATCCTCAAGCTCTTTCTGCCCTCAAAATTGACCCAATTTTTTAAAGAGGAACTCTTTCCCATTCCCTTAAAATCTGTACTGGCTCATTGTTTTTCTTGTACACTTCACCCAAGGCCTTGTGTCACTTCAGTTGATAAGCACTATTAGGGTTTGTGCCATGCCACATGCCCAAGGTGATGAACGGAAGGACTCTTGGAAAGAGCATGAACCGACCATTTTTCTTGTAAAATAAATTAAAAAAAAAAAAAAAAATATATATATATATATATACTGTTTTGAGTCCTAATTAATTGGAAAGGTTTTACCTTTAAAAGAAGCAAGTATTAGTGGAAATAGCACAAGCCCTAAAAATCAAAAATTGTGTCTAGAGTTATTGTTGTTCAGATGCTAAGTCATGTCTGACTCTTTTGAGACTCCATGGACTGTAGACTGCCAGGTTCCTCTGTCCATGGGATTGCCCAGCCAAGTGTGTTTCCACCACTCAAAAGACAGCACACCTTGGGGAAAATTTGTCACCTGCTTCTTTAGACTCAGCTTCCTCCTCTTTAGACTCAACTTCCTCCTCTACAGGATGGGAACCATAATAATCCCCTCACTATCTTCCACACTTGTTATAAAGATCCAATCAGTGCAATGTGAACCATATTTATAAAATATAAGGTATAACTACTTATACAATGTAAGATAGTACTATAATGATGATAAAGTGAAAAGTATAAGAAGTAAAAATGGGGTGAAAATGTACCAAGAGAGTCATAAGCAATTATAACATGTCTCTCCTGGGAAAGTGAAATATTAGTGATAGCCATAAACTATTACTCTGTAGAATCATACCTACTACTCAATCTTACATGTAACAACATTTTAGGACTTCCCTGGTGGTCCAGCGATTAAGACTCTGTGCTTCCAGATGCCCTGGACTGTATTCTGGTCCATGGAATTTTCAAGGCAAGAATACTGGAGCGGGTTGCCATTTCCTACTCCAGGGGATCTTCCCAACCCAGGGATTAAACCCTCATCTCCTGCATCTCCTGCACTGGCGGGCGGATTCATGAATGGATACATGTATGGCTGAGTCCCTTTACAGTTCACTTGAAACTCTCACAACATTGTTAATCGGCTATACCCCAACACAAAATAAAAAAGTTTTGAAAAAAGACTGCATTTCCACTGCACAGTAGGCATTTTTGATCTCCGATCAGGGAAGATCCTGCAGGCCCTGAAGCGCAGCCAAAAAAAGGTTTGTAGACTTCTGGTTTCCTGTTTCACATCTTTCATGTAGCATCCTCTTACACATTGAGAGACAGCCTTCAAGTTCTCCTAAGTCTTGTCTTCTCTTGGTTGAATGTCTAGAGTTTTCCCAATTATTCCACATGGGCTAGAATTCACAAGACCTTTATCATCTTTGTCTTTTCACTGAGTTTTGTCAGTGCCCTACTTACAGTGAATATAATGTTTCAGACACAGTCAGAAGACCATAGGAATTACTGCCAACTTTGATCTAGGTTATATACTTTCATAAAATGCAAACTTTCATTGCCTCTTGTTGGAATGTACTGAATATCCCAGGTGTCTTCATCATATGTATTTGCCTAACAACACTTACAAAACCCTTTTTTTAATCCTAAATACAGGATGTCACTTTTATCCACCTGAAATATGATTTTTTTGAGTTCTACCTATCTTTCCAATATGATGAAGTCATCTTGAATGATGATTCTCATCCATCATATTATCTTTCTCTCCCAGGTTCTGTCATCCACAAATTTGATAAGCACAACTTTTATGTCTTTATACAAATCATGGGTAAAAAAAAAAAAAAAAAAATCCAAGACAGATTTTGAACAAATTTAACTAGATTTAAACCTCTGTTTAAAGAGTGTCTAAATACTGCTTTCCAGGTGGAAAAGTCACTCATTAGACTAAATTCTTTGGGAATGGATATGAACTAGCCATGAATCTCCCTCCTTATGTTCCTGGTATATTTCTAGAACTGTGCTGAACTTCCATGTGTCTGACAGGTTTTCCCATTTTCATAATACAGACACCATTTTTTCATGTTTGATCATTTAGATCTTCATTTTTCCATGATTTTAAAATAACTGCCCAAAACAAAAACCCAATATTACACGCACTGAGTCCTTTAGTGGCCTGGGATCATGTCATCCATCAAAAAACTTGAGGTTTTGTTTTTTAATAGTTAGAGACTACCCAATGAGTGAGACTATTCATCTCATGTTTCAATCACATACCAAATACTTGTGCTCTCATCTGCCCAGTCTGAGCACCATTCTCCCTGAGGAAACAAAATCAGAATTGAATTTGAACAGTCTCTGCCGTCTCCCTTCTGTTTGCATCACACCATCTACAACTAGGAGAAAATTCCTTTTTTTTTTTTTGTAGAAAATTCCTTTATTATAGTGCAAATAACTTTCAGCAGTGACATCATAACGCTAAAACACATTTAGCAACATTTTACACCATGCAGTAAATAAGAAAGTGTTTCTTTGAAAATATGTCATCATAGGAACATTATTTCTACATTAATAATGTAGCTGGAAAATGCCAAGGGTGTTTCTCTCAAGGCAAAAGGGCTCCCTCCCTCTTTTTGGATATTTTCTTTTTAATACAAATGAAAGGATTTGCCATTTTAACAAATCATCAACAATTCTAAGAATGATCCCTTTGGAGGTTTTGAACTAAGGTTGGCATGATTTGAAATGGGGTTTCAAATTTTGAGAAAATTCTTGACTATCCTTTTATTACTATAACTCTAAAAGCATCCCTTTGTTGTTTTTACATTTTTCATAAACCTTGTGAGGGTGTTTGTATTTGTCGTATTTTCCTCTTTTCCACCTATATCTGCTCCTTTAAAATCTACATTCAAAGAACCAACATTTTCTGCACCCACACTTTCCATAATTGAGCATTCCAAATTTCATCCCAAGAGCCCCCATCCCTCTTGAACTTTCTTCCCTTTCGGAGTCACCTTTCTCTTGTAAAACAATTACCTGCTTGACATCATGCCTGAGCTTTTTGCCTTACTAGAGAATACTATCAAAGGGTCACAGAATTCAGGAAAAAAATTTAATAGCAGTAATATAAAAGTAATTTCAAATATTATTATAAGTTATTATCAACCATAAATCCACTGGCACTTAATTAAGAAGGAGAATAAAAGGATCATAAGTATATGTACATATTAATATAGAAAGTATCACCCTAGGAAAATCCTAATTGCCAAATAAACAACCTCAGCATCCAGAAAGAATCTATCAAATTGAAATCTGTGTCCTTCACCCTGTAGGGATTACAGTAGTAAAAGAGACAGGAAAAAAAAAAAAACCTATCCTAATGGAATTTATATTCTAGAGAAAAGATATGCAAGAATAAGTAAATAAATAAACCATCAAATGAAACAGATTGAGAATAAAGATAGTACTCTTTTAGATAAGTCGGTCAAGGAAGACCTTCCAGAAAACTGATATTTGAATTAGAACCTAAAGCATGAGAATGGTCCAGTTATACAAAGATCTGGGGGGAAAAGCAATTCAAGGAAAGGAACAGTCTTGGGCAACATCCCAAAGATGTTCAAAAGGAACAAGAGCATCAGTCAAAGCAAACCTGTTCAGAAAATAAAGCAAAAATTCAGGAATTCAAAATATTAGAAATACCTGTAAGTAAGCCTCAAAACATACCAAGGAAGCTGATATAAAATAAAAGCACAGTGAAAGAAATATTTGAGAGTTATGTTACATCAGAATCATCCATATATATATTAACTATAACAACTTGCATACCAATAAATGTTATTCATACATGACTCTACAACTTCAAATCTATCTTTGATAATTACATGTTTAATAGTTGGGTTGATAGTTCATTAGACCGACTCAAACACCAGTTTTCTCTGCTGCTACGCCAAAGTTGCTGAGAACTGCTGTCTGACAGGTGAAAATATGTATCTGCTATCTTTCCCTCTGTCCTTTCTTCTCAAGAGAATTATCTGCTGGTGACACTCAAGTCCTGGCCATTTGCAGAAATGATCAAGACAATGAGTAGAGCAGGGAGTTGGAGAAAGTCCAGAAAGGTAAAATTGATTTATATAAAATAGGCCACAGAATTATCCTCAAAAGTAAAGTGAAAAATCTAAGAGCCTCGAGGAGGCAGTGGGGAAAGAAGGGACAGAGAATGAGGATAAGGCAACACTGGGTAGAGCTCTATGAAAGAGAAAAGAGAGATGTGCGGTAACAGCCGCCATGATAAGTGACACGATGGAGGGGAAACACTAAAATTTACTTTCAAGAAGTTTTATTATATATTGTATGATATAATTGCTTCCTTTCTGCATTTGCAGGAGACCTTCAGGATAATCTTGCATTACTTTCCAAGGTTTTACGGGGTAAGATTGAAAATGATAGCCCATTTTGATGCAATTTTATATGCATGTTGGATGTTCTAATACAAATTCATGAATCACAACCTCAGTTGGGTCCCAGCTAACTGTTGCTTGAAAACATTTCACTTTTCTCCCAATGGATTCTCTTTTCTATCTTCCAAAATGTGGTTTTCAAGCCTTTTCCCTTTTTTCCACATTTCTGACCCTACTAATGACTATTTTGATGATTAATTCACTGAAATAATTGAGAATATCAGAATCACTCACCTTCTAGCCCCTCATCACCTTCCTTCATCCATCATTTCCTCCTCCTCTCTGACTTTAGAGGAAACAGGAGCCAATCCCTTTCCTAACTAACTCCACACTCCGTATGGCAGTCCTAGCTTTCCTGGCTCACCCAGGATAAGGTGCCATCAGTCAATCCATTTTTCTTTTCCATACTCTGTCTCTGAGGCAGAGCCTCCGTTTCCTACTTCTTCACAAAATGGAAGTTACTCCTTAGCCCAACAGTTCCGCTGCTGGAAACATATCTTTGAGCAACCATCATACAATATACAAATGCATAATCCACACACCCTTTTTCCAAAGTTTCTCCCCAAAAATATTACCAAGCACACAGCTGTTATCTCTGAGGGACTTTAGCATCTCTCATTTTATTTGATGGTATTTGAATTTTTACATCCAGGATTTATTACTTTTTTAAGAAAAACAATATGGATTTTTTGAGGAACAACTCTTCACCTGCGTCAACTAGCCATCCAATGCTACAGACAATACTTTTGAGATGATGTTCAAATCTAACCATTCCCTCACATTGTCCTCACCCCTGCCAATTCTCTGAGTGTCTCAGGTATTAACATAATAGCCCAGGAGCTCACTGCTTGACTGAGCTTCCTGACTCTATTTCCACCCTTTGCAATTCTCCTTCCACAGAGCTATCTCTTCTAACATTCTAACTGGGCAATGTCATTGTTTAGGCTCAAGTACCTTCACTGGTTTCCCATCACCTCCTAACTAAAACAGAGGCTTCTTACAAGGTATATAAAGCCTTGAAAATATACCCCAAACATCTTTTCATCTCCATTTATCTCCTTTTATAAAATTTCATGGGTAGCAAGACTAGAGCTCACCTTTGAACATGAGCTTCCACCACTTCATAATTTGCTAGAATTTCTTCCTAATCTAGAGCTCCCTTCCTCTTCACTTCTGACTACATCCAAATCCTACTCATCCAAACCACACCCATCACCCTGTGAAGCTACACTCATGCCGCCCACTCATTAGGATCAGTCATTGCTTCTTTGTTCTCCAATGGAATCCTGTCTCCAACACTGAATTTACTCTAGTAAAGTAATGCTCAAAAGTCTCCAAGCCAGGCTTCAGCAATATGTGAACCGTAAACTTCCTGATGTTCAAGCTGGTTTTAGAAAAGGCAGAGGAACCAGAGATCAAATTGCCAACATCCGCTGGATCATGGAAAAAGCAAGAGAGTTCCAGAAAAACATCTATTTCTGCCTTATTGACTATGCCAAAGCCTTTGACTGTGTGGATCACAATAAACTGTGGAAAATTCTAAAAGAGATGGGAATACCAGACCACCTGATTTGCCTCTTGAGAAATCTATATGCAGGTCAGGAAGCAACAGTTAGAACTGGACATGGAACAACAGACTGGTTCCAAATAGGACAAGGAGTACGTCAAGGCTGTAGATTGTCACCCTGTTTATTTAACTTATATGCAGAGTACATCATGAGAAATGCTGGACTGGAAGAAGCACAAGCTGGAATCAAGATTGCCGGGAGAAATATCAATAACCTCAGATATGCAGATGACACCACCCTTATAGCAGAAAGTGAAGAGGAACTAAAAAGCCTCTTGATGAAGGTGAAAGAGGAGAGTAAAAAAGTTGGCTTAAAGCTCAACACTCAGAAAACGAAGATCATGGCATCTGGTCCCACCACTTCATGGGAAATAGATGGGGAAACAGTGGAAACAGTGTCAGACTTTATTTTGGGGGCTCCAAAATCACTACAGATGGTGACTGCAGCCATGAAATTAAAAGACACTTACTCCTTGGAAGGAAAGTTATGACCAACCTAGATAGCATATTCAAAAGCAGAGACATTACTTTGCTAACAAAGGTCCATCTAGTCAAGGCTATGGTTTTTTCTGTCGTCATGTATGGATGTAAGAGTTGGACTGTGAAGAAGGCTGAGCACCGAAGAATTGATGCTTTTGAACTGTGGTGTTGGAGAAGACTCTTGAGAGTCCCTTGGACTGCAAGGAGATCCAACCAGTCCATTCTGAAGGAGATCAGCCCTGGGATTTCTTTGGAAGGAATGATGCTAAAGCTGAAACGCCAGTACTTTGGCCACCTCATGCGAAGAGTTGATTCATTGGAAAAGACTCTGATACAGGGAGGGACTGGGGGCAGGAGGAGAAGGGGACGACAGAGGATGAGATGGCTGGATGGCATCACCGACTCGATGGACGTGAGTCTGGGTGAACTCTGGGAGTTGGTTATGGACAGGGAGGCCTGGCATGCTGCAATTCATGGGGTCGCAAAGAGTCGGACACTACTGAGCGACTGAACTGAACTGAACTGATAGCATACTTAGGTTTAAGCCTTACTTCCCTCAAGACTGTGAGCTTTTTGAAACCAGAACTAAATTTATTTATGTGTGCATTCTTTTCACATGAAAAATATGTGGCATATACTAGTTGCTGAATCAATGTTTATTCTGATGAGCTGGAGACAATCACTTATATCAGCACCAAAGTTAGTTACCTGATATTGTTAGTATTATTTTCTATTTTTGACTGCTTTAATTTCTAAGCTTTACATAAAAATATTACAATTAAAAGTTTAAGTGCATTTTTGAGTTTTATTCTTAATTTGAAAGGAAAGGGAGCAGAATTTATGAACATTTTACTCATAAATTTGGCTCTAGTTGCCTTTTATTGAGTATCTACTGTACGCCAAGTACTGATTTAGCATAATGCACTCATTGTATCATTTCATCTGCCAAAGAAACCTGTAGAGTACAGCAGATACAATTTTATATCCATTTTACATATAAAGAAGTTGAGTCTCAGAGAAGTAATCAGTCCCAGATCATAGGGCTGGCTTTGTGGAACTGTCAGGCATCAAAGCAAGGTAATCTGATACTGGTACCCATACTCTCTCAACTCTGTCCCACTGTAACCTCATCAACTGCTTTAGAGGGAGAATTATGATGGCTGGGTGAGGACTCCACAAAGAAAGTAGACTGGAGTGGACTGACATCACAGGCTGTGCCCTAGAAAGTCCCAAGAAAAATATCTCTTATTGATTAGAAAAACGGAGTAAAGGCAGGGGGAAGTTTGGGGGACAGCCATTATGTACCCAGGTGTTTGGGAATACAAGAAATCCCTTGTCCTTTTCAGATTCATGGCTTGGAACACTAGGTGTGATGAAATCTGCTCCTTCTTCTCTAGGGTCCCCTGGTTTAAGCCCCAGCCACCTCCCCTATCCCTTTCCTTGAGAAAAAAACTCAAAAAACACCCTGAAAATGCCATTGGAGCCTATACTCACCTTGGTCTTTTTTATCCTTGCACTAAACTGCAGATCAAAGGAGGGACTAGAAAGACAAATAAAATTAAAATCTTAATGTAAAATTAGTGTGATTATTTTGAGAGTCTCTCAACAAGGCAATCAGGTTTGTAATGTTTTTCCATCCTTGTTTGAAAATGTCCTTGGGCTAGATAGGAGATGTCTTCAGACTAACACTCTAGAGATAACAAATAGAGAGAAGAACAATCTGGGAGCAAACACTTATAAAATATTTGCGATCACTTGCTCTGTGTTCATTGAGCTTTTATTTCTAGGCAGGCTATTTTGTTGTGCATAAACCAGGAAAATGTTATGTTTTATTTCACATACTGTAAACCTAAGATTCTGCTCTATATCCAAAATCTATAGTGATTACTTTTGTTTCTTTTCTTTAAATTTCTCCTCAGAAGTCCTGCCCCCTTCTTAAATGGGGCTGGGGTTGGGGGTGCCTGAAGATTCAACCGAGAAAAATCCCTCTGAACACAAAGCCAGATGCCAAATATGTCTACCGAAGGAGAATTACCCCACTTCTCCTTATTCATGTTCTGCCCTTAAGTCTTATATGTCTCATTAGATCATAAGCCCATAAGGGAGAATTCATGCTTTCAAGATCCATTAGGCGAGTAGTATATTACACATGCAAAAAAAAAAAAAAAAAAGCTTATCTTTAGAAATATGCAATCATGTAAAGTTATAAAAGTCATGGAGGAAAAGGACTGACATTTCTTGTTAAAATTATCTGCAGTTTCATATCTAAAAGTGCTTTATTCCTAATATTAACCTCCAGAAAACCTCACAGGTTAATGGAAGGAACCTTGGCTGGGAGTCAGAAAACCAGGTTCTAATCCTAATGCTTCTACCAATGCATCCTATGAAATTGGACCAGTTACTTTACCTGTTTGTGGGAGTCCATGTAACAGGTATATAAATCCTTCATACCACCTCACAGGGAGTTCTAAGCAACAAATGAAATGTTAAAGTGCATTCATTAGTTTAAAACGGTAATTGATTGAGATGGTGGTTGTTATCATTATGCCATTTGCTTTTTAGTTCACCATGGTGAAACAACACACACATTTCCCTTTGCTCCCTAAAAGGGAAGCAAAATATGAATAATACTGTTTAACAGATACGAAGCACAAACAACAGGAGATGAGAAATAATTAACATGTTTGGAAAAGGTAAAATGAATCAAAGAACAAGAGTGAGGAGAAAGCTGAGTGCCAAGTGGCTAGAGACAGAATCAATTCATACCCCCAAACTAGCAAATGCTCAGAAGTTAGAGGCAGCAGTCATTTCAGGAGGCGTGAGTGAGGTGGGTGCTCTACTAAGGGAGTTGAATATGATATCAATGATATGTGAATCTTAAAAATTTGATATAAAAACATTTTAATGATACAAGATACTTACAAAACAGAGAGACTCAGATATAGAAAACAAACTTATGGTTACCAAAAGGGAAAATGAGGGGAAGGATAAATTAGGATTTGGGGATTAACAGATACACACTATTACATATAAAACAGACAAATAACAAGGACCTATTGTATAGCACAGGGAACTATAATCAATACCTTGTAATCACCTATAAGGGAAAATAATCTGAAAAAGAATGTGTGTATGTCTGTGTGTATATAACTAAATCACTTAGCTTTACACCTCCTGAATATAATGTGTATGAGTGTGTTAAGTCACTTCAGTTGACGGACTACAGCCTGCCAGGCTCCTTTGTCCATGGGGATTCCCTAGGCAAGAATATTGGAGTGGATTCCCATGCCCTCCTCCAGGGGAATCTTCCCAATTAAGGGATTGAACCCACATCTCTTATGTCTTCTGCATTGGTAAGTGGGTTCTTAACCACTAGCACCACCTGGGAAGCCCCCTGAAAACTATTACAACATTCTAAATCAGCTATATTTCAATTAAAAAAATTAAAAGAAATCTGAGGATCAAGAGTAGTTAGAACTTCTACAGTCACTTCTTCTATGTATGGAGAAGATCCTGTTTCATGGTAACAGGAACAATATATATATATAGAGAGAGAGAGACATTACACAGAAATCAAGAGAGTTAAGTGTAGGGCTAAGTACTGAACAAGTTGGATTTAGAAAAAGCAGAGGAACCAGAGATCAAATTGCCAACATCTGTTGGATCAGAGAGAAAGTAAGGGAATTCCAGAAAAACATCTACTATGTTTCACTGACTACACTAAAGCCTTTGACTGTGTGGATCACAACAAACTGTGGGAATTCTTAAAGACATGGGAATACCAGACCATCTTACCTGCCTCCTGAGAAATCTGTATGCAGGTAAAGAAGCAACAGTTAGAACCAAACATGGAACAATGGACTGGTTCAAAATTGGGAAAGGAATACATCAAGGCTGTATATTATCACCCTGCTTATTTAACTTATATGCAGAGTATATCAGGCAAAATGCCCAGATGGATGAATCACAAGCTGGAATCAAGATTGCTGGGAGAAATATCAACAGCTTCAGCTATGCATATGATACCGGTCTAACGGCAGAAGGTGAAAAGAAACTAAAGAGTCTCTTGATAAGGGTGAAAGAGGAGAATGAAAAAGCGGGCTTAAAATTCAACATTCAAAAAATAAAGATCATGGCACCTGGTCCCATCACTTCATGGCAAATAGATGGGGAAAAAATTAAAACAGGGACAGACTTCATTTTCTTGGGCTGTGAAGAATTGCTGTCAATGTCGACTGCAGCCATGAAATTAAAAGACACTTGCTCCTTGGAAGAAAAGCTTTAACAAACCTAGACAGCATATTAAAAAGCAGAGATGTAATTTGCCAACAAAGTTCTGTGCAGCCAAAGTTATGGTTTTTCCAGTAGTCGTGTATGTATGCGAGAGTTGGACCATAAAGAAGGCTTAGTGCCAAAGAACTGATGCTTTTGAACTGTGGTGCTGGAGAAGACTCTAGAGAGTCTCTTGGACTGAAAGGAGATCAAACCAGTCAATCCTAAAAGAAGTCAACCCTGAATATTCACTGGAAGGACCGATGCTGAAACTGAAGCTCCAATACTTTGGCCACCTGATGGGAAGAGCTGACTCATTAGAAAAGACCCTGATGTTGGGAAAGGGCAGAAGGCAGGAAGACAAGGGATTGACAGAGGATGAGATAGTTGGATGGCATCATCAACTCAATAGACTTGAGTCTGAGCAAACTTTGGGTGATAGTAAAAGACAGGGAAGCCTGGCATGCTGCACTCCGTGGGGTCACAAAAAAGCCAGACACTACTTAGAGACTGAACAACAACAAGTACTGAACATCGAGATTCACCCTTCCGCTTCATTCCAAAAATTCTCAACCACCTGACACATTCCATGAATACAAGCATAAAATATATCCTACTTATGTATTTAACTGGTGATTCAAAACCATGGTGGTAAATACCAGAAGACTAGCCAAAAGCATGAAAAGTGGTTGCCTAACAGGACTGGGAACCCCTATATTGACAGTAAAATTCTTGAATACTAATAAATCACAGAAAATGTATTAATTTGAACTTTCTTTAAATACTTCTTGAAAGATTTACCTTTCAAAGAAACCAAAGTATAGGCTCTTAGGAGTTGATATATTCCCCACTTTTGATCTTATTAGCAAAACACGATTAAATCTAACAGATGGGGACTGTAATAAAATTACACAAAATGACACATGCAAGTTAGAAATTTTTTAGGCTGAGTCAGCCCAGTCAGAGCAGAGTCACACGTGTTTGAGAGCATTTGCTTGATAGTCTATTACTTGTAGGAAGAGTGGCTTAGAGGGAGAGGCATGGGTATTCTGGCCTTCCCAGGTGGCATGAGTGCTAAAGAGCCCACCTGCCAATGCAGAAGATGTAAGAGACATGGGTTAAATCCCTGGGTCAGGAAGATTCTCTGGGGAAGGAAATGGCAACCCAGTCCAGTATTCTTGCCAGGGAAATCGCAGGGACAGAGGAGCCTGGTGGGCTACAGTCCATGGGGTCGCAAAGAGCTAGACACGACTGAAGTGACTGAGCACGCAGGCACACGTGGGTATTCTGGGGTCCACCCCCCAGATGGCCCTGGTGCCAGCTATCTGAACTGCCTTGTTTACAGAGAACCTGCCCATTGTCTTTAGCCCCTTCCTCCTGCCTCTCCTCCTGATTCATCCTACCCAAGCTATTTCCAAAGTGTGGGTCTGATGGAGTCGCCCTTCTTCTATAAATCCTTTGATGGTCCCGCCCATCCAGCCAGTCACCAGCCTCCTTACCCACTGTGCACACTCATCAGAAACTACTCACCGCCCCCTCAACTTTCCATGTGTTTTCATGTCTCCCTACCTCATGGAAGCTCTTCCCCTCTCTACAGTGTTCTGCTCTGTCTTTCCTGGCAAAGACTCACTCCTTGAAAACACCAATTTAAAAATCATCATCCAGTTTCAACCCAACAGAGCGAAATACTTGCTCATTATTCTATATTCACTACTTTTATACCCTGAGTTGGGCTTCCCTGGTACTTCAGCTGGTAAAGAATCCACCTGCAATGCAGGAGACCCCACTTCAATTCTTGGGTCAGGAAGATCCCCTGGAGAAGGGATAGGCTACCCACTTCACTGGTGGCTCAGACGGTAACGAATCCACCTGCAATGCAGAAGACTTGGGTTTGATCCCTGGGTTGGGAAGATTCCCTGGAGTAGGGCATGGTAACCCACTCCAGTATTCTTGCCTGGAGAATCAGCATGGACAGAGGAGCCTGGAGGGCTGCAGTCCATGGGGTCACAAAGAGTAGGACATGACTGAGCGACTAAGCACACACAGACGTATCTTGTGTTGCAATTGTTCACTTCAATATCTGTCTCCCCTCCTAGATTAGGAGTTCTGAAGAGCAGGGATCAGGTTTAATCATCTTTGTATCCTCAGTACCAAGCAAAGTGTCAGACACACAGCCCTCAGGGGGAGCTGGTGGAATATACCGGCAGGAAGTGAATTAATTTCACATTAATCTGGGCCAGGTTTACACCTTATGTTTGAATGTCTATATAATGCCAATGTGAGAAACTATGACTTACATTCCCCAGTTTACATTGGCTAACACCTAAGTTCCCAGGGCATGAGGTCTAAATATCCCCTCAAACGCTGGAACCATATCAATACTCTTCTCCCCTTAGAGATAAGAGAGAAGAAAGAATATAGCACAGTGATGAAGCTAGTACATGTATCACTTGGAGCTGGTCATTTCTTAATATCCCTCTCCTTCACACAACAAAATTATTTTCTGTCATAAGCATTATTTTCTTGAAGTGCTCTAATTATCAATTTAAAATGAATAAATCTTACTTTTAATTTTCCTGGTAGGATTCAAATTCAGTAAAATATCTCATGAATGAACTAGAAGGTACACTTGCCAAACAAAAGATTACACCTTGCAATCCATTTGTGCTCAGTTTTCTCTTTAAAATATTAAACACAAACAGAAACTCCAAACAGTCACAAAGTGTGACAGAATTCAAGTAACTCAAGTTCCCCTCTTTCATCTTTACGGTCACATGTCGCCATGGTTAATTTCTAACCTACTGGGTTTTGGGGGTTTTTTAATTAAAGAAAAGATTGATTTACAATGTAAATAGTTGATTTACAATGTTGTGTGAGTTTCAGGTATGTGTGTGTATGCTTTGCTAAGTCACTTCAGTTGTGTCCGACTCTGTGCGACCCCATAGACGGCAGCCCACCAGGCTCCTCCATCTCTGGGATTCTCCAGGCAAGAACACTGGAGTGGGTTGCCATTTCCTTCCCCAATGCATGAAAGTGAAAAGTGAAAGTGAATTCGCTCAGTCATGTCCGACTCCTAGCGACGCCATGGACTGCAGCCTACTAGGCTCCTCTGTCCATGGGATTTGCCAGGCAAGAGTACTGGAGTGGGGTGCCATTGTCTTCTCCGTGTGTGTATACACACACACACACACACACACACACACACACACACACACATATATATATATATATTTAATATATAGTGTTCTTTTTCAGGTTCTTTTCCATTATAGGTTATTAGAAGATATTGAGTATAGTCCCCTGAGCTATACAGTAGGTCCTTGTTGTTAATTATATATATATATATATATATATATATATAAGTGTGTATCTGTTAATCCCAACCTCCTAATTTATCTCTCCCCCATCTTTCCCCTTTGGTAACCATAAATTTGTTCTCTATGTCTGAGTCTAACCTATGGTTTAAAAGCAAGAATATGATGTACCATGAGCTGGGAGACAGAAACTGTGCTCCACGGGAGCGCGAACAATTCCCAACCCTAGAGAACTTACTCTCCAAACCAATGCATATTGCTGACTTGGCCTATGTCAGGGCCAACTGTATGATCTGGACTTCTCCAAATTTTCTTCCACACAGAACACAATTTTTATTAAAGGAAAGGGAATAAAAACAAGTGCAATGGGAAGCTTAGATATATATCCATAAAACTCAACAGTAACCCCAGCAATTTGTGAGTACTTAGGCCAACAAAATGTATGATTTGGCTGGAGGTGGAGGCAGTGGTGCTGGGGCCTGGCATTGTTAAAATTGCTGGAGCTTGGTGACAATGAGAAGCACACCAACTCACAGTTTTATTACTGCTTTTCAATTCTCAGTAGGCAAAACATCCTTTTATTGGCTCCCCCCAGGAAGACTTCAGGAAATATCTCCTTCCCCCTTGCCCCTGGGCATTACGGCCTCTCCCCACTTCCTTCTGAGCACAGCGAGGAGCAGGCAGAGGACAGGAAGGATCAAGGCTCTCCTGGAGAACAGAGCCAGGGAAGCCCGGCCTGCGGAGTCAGAGATGAGTTTGTGCAGCCTTCCAAATGAGCCTGACAGCCTTCGTGTCCAGACTGCAGCCAACCACCAGCACGCAGCCGCCGGCCACCTGCGGCAAGGGCCTTGGACAAACTTCAAAGAAGGCCAACTCTATCAACCCCCTACTTCCTTATGAATTTGTCTCCCCAGATCCTATTGTATCAATTTGCTAGGAGTGCCATAATATAATACCCAGGACAGGTGGCTCAAACAACAGAAATTCATTCTGTCACACTTCCGGAGTCTAGAAGTGCGAGATTCAGGTGTTAACAGGGCTGTTTCTTCTGAGGCTTCTCTCCCTGGATCACAGATGATGGTTTTCCTCTCTGTCTTCACATGGGCCTCCCTGTGTGTGTGTGTGTGTGTGTGTGTGTGCGTGTGTGTATGTGTGCATCCTAATTTCTGCTTCTTATAAGGATACCAGTTAGGGCCCATCCGTATGACCTCATTTAACCTTAATTACTTCTTTAAAAGCTCTATCTCCAAATACAGTCACACGGTGAGATCCTGGTTAGGACTTCAATATATGAATCTGGGCGGATACTGCTTAGCCTCTAGCACCCACGCTCTGACCCCAAGGCCCCCAACCCAGCACCCTCTCCTCTCCTCCAGATTTAAAGCTCACCATCCACTTTCCACACCTGGAACATCTCGCTTACCCATCTTTCATT
This sequence comes from Bos indicus, assembly GCF_029378745.1. Taxonomy (NCBI): domain Eukaryota; kingdom Metazoa; phylum Chordata; class Mammalia; order Artiodactyla; family Bovidae; genus Bos; species Bos indicus. The sequence continues at coordinate 19,138,655 of NC_091776.1, read as the reverse complement.
TCCCAAACCCATGTTCTTTGTCTCTTATATGTCCCTTGTCTTGCTGATATGATTACTGGAATAACCAGCCTTCCTCACCCAGAATAAACAGCACTTAAGAGAAGCTGGATAACTACAATGATGCACTAGTAGAACATACAGATGACGGGGATGGGGGTGAGAAGTGTAGGTCTTTCAGGCACCTTTTGTCCCTTCTACTTAATCCCACCAGCATCCCCTTGCTGCCCATCCCATTCCCCAACAAGCACACAGAGTCTGCAAGATTAAAGTACAGAGACTTCTTTCAACAGCACATTTCCTCTGCCTCCACTCAAAGCCTACATCACCCCTCTCCCAGGCAGTAGACAGGGAGTTCAGTAAAACACAGCATGTCATCTCTCGGAGAGACATATGAGGATCATTATAGAATTACATTGCAAAACAAAAGTTTCCATATTTGTGAGTTCTCTTAGATAGTAATCTTCCAAAGCTACAGTTTGACCGAAAGCACATTGGAATTAATATAATAACATCTCTGTCCAGCCAGCCTCCAGTGTGGCACCTAATGTCTAGGGTGATCATGCCCTTTTTTAATTATTTTTTATTATTTTATTTTATTATGTAATTAGCCTACTGTGGGGACAGAAAAGTTCGGACTGCATCTAAAAGGAACACATTCCTGAATGGACATTGCTACATACGTCACATTATATTTTATCTGTCAGCTTTGCTATTATCCAGAAAAACTATTCTGAAAAGTATATTAAACTCATTAAAAACAACGGAGCAAAAAAAAAAAATGCCAAGTACTTTTGGCACCATAAACCACAGCTTTCCACAATCACATATGCAGTTTTCTTCTGAAGCTTCCAGAGGAAAAGGACTGAGTCTTTTGGTACCACCAGAAACCTTGGCAAAACAAGGTGCTAGGTAGCTACGTGGGTCTGAACTAACTTGAATGGAATGAGCGTTTGCTGGCCAATAAACACATAAATAGCTTATCGATCTTCACCAGTTGATTCAGTGTTAGAAAGAAGATCAGAACACAGATTTCCATGTGACTATTTCAAACACTAAAACCCTCCAAATTTCTGAGTTTAAATAACACTTTCCACATTTCAGATGTAAGAAATTTAAATACAGCAGAATTTTTCTTTTATCTATTATTATATCTCTTATCGTTATTCCTAAATTCTTCTCCACACTTAAGTTTGATCTGCTTAGCATTTAATTATCCAAAGTGCACCGAAAGTCATCTGTGCCTAAGAAAAAACATAAAACACACAATTTAGAGAAGAAGAAAAATATGATATTCTGTATTATCTGACTTTCAGAAAACAATTATGTATGCATGTAGAGCTTACTATGAAATAGGGAATAATTTAACTGTATGGCTCTCATATTCAATTGTTAATTACTTTTCTGTTGGCCTCAAGATATTTCTATTGCATCAATGGAAAACCATAATCGTCCTCCAGTGACCAAAATTATACATCAATTGCTAAGAATATTAATTAAGAGCTCTTTGTCTTCATGGAAAACCATCTACTTCCTACATCAAAGGCATTGAGTTACAGCACTATAAAAAATTTACTTCAGTTAAAATTTCTAATCAATGGGATTATAGGTTCTTTTGCTGCTGTTGTTGTTTCACTTCTGGCAAGACAAATCTTTTAAATGAAGTAATTAACCTACAACATTTTGTCTGTAAAAGAGCCTATTTCAAAAGAAAATGAATGGTCCATGTTTGACTTCTAAAAAAATACATATTACAGAAGGACGGTCTTCCCTTGTGGCTCAGCTGGTAAAGAATCCGCCTGCAATGCAGGAGACCTGGGTTCAATCCCTGAGTTGGGAAAATCCCCTGAAGAAGGGAAAGGCCCACTCCGGTATTCTGGTCTGGAGAATTCCATGGACTGTATAGTCCATGGGGTTGCAAAGAGTTGGACACAACTGAGTGACTTGCACTTTCACAGAAGAAAAGCTGTTTAGTTATCGAGGCTTTTAATAACTGAGCAAGCAGAAGCTGGGAAAATCAATCCGCTGTGTTTGCTGTGTGCCCAACCCCACTGTGGCAGAGAATATAGTGGAGGCTATCAAGAGTCTTCATAATCGTGTACTCACCCTCCTTAGAGAATACATTCCAGTGTCTGCACACACACGCATACACGTACAAACATGTTTGGTAAAGTATTAGGGTATTTGGAAGGGAAGACACTCATTCTTACAGGCTTTGTTCTCTTATTTCCTTCTTTGTCCTTTGAGAACAGGAAAAACAAAGTGAGGGGTCAGCGGATGGAAAATTATTAAAAGAAGACATGAAGGATAGAAGGAATTTTGCTAAACCAACTTATCAGGATTTCTTGCTGCAAGCAGATCAAGGATTTATCCATCAAAAGGGAGGTTGAGGAACTTGATCAGATCTTAGGGTTATCAGCTATCAAGGGTTGGAGGACTCGACTTAGCAAGATACTTGCTAAAACTGGGCTATGCAGGTCTGGCAAGGACAGGGCTAAGGTCAAGGCTTAGTTAAGAAGGGGATCAGAGGAGCCTGACTAAAGTTTGGTCAAGGAGAGAACCTTTATCAGTGCACACAAAAACTTGTACACTAGTGTTCATATGAGCATTATTTATTCTGGCCAATATGCAGACAACCCAAGTGTCCATTAACTGATGAATGGATAAACAAAATGTGGTTTATTCACACAATGGAATGTTATTCCACAATTTTTTAAAAAATGAAGTATTAATATGTGCGACAACATTGGTGAACCTTGAAACATGATGCTAAGAAGCCAGTTACAAAAGACCACATATTGTATGTTCCCATTTATACGAGATGGGCAGGAAAGGCAATTCCATAGAAACAAAAACTAAATGAGTGATTGTCAGACTCAGGAGAAAGGGAGAGTGCGGAGTCACTGGTGATGGTTCAGGGTTTCTTTGAGGGTACTGAAAATGCTCTAAGATTACACAGTGGTGACAGTTGCCTAACACTATAAATATACTAAAAACCCTGAATTGCATGCTTTCAAAAAAGTGAATTTTATGGTATGTGAATTATACCTCAATAAGACCATTAGATCAAGATTGCTGGGAGAAATATCATTAACCTCAGATATGCAGATGACACCACCCTTATGGCAGAAAGTGAAGGGGAACTAAAAAGTCTCTTGATGAAAGTGAAAGAGGAGAGTGAAAAAGTTGGCTTAAAGCTCAACATTCAGAAAACTAAGATCATGGCATCTGGTCCCATCACTTCATGGGAAATAGATGGGAACACAGTGGAAACAGTGGCAGACTTTATTTTTGGGGGCTCCAAAATCACTGCAGATGGTGACTGCAGCCATGAAATTAAAAGACGCTTACTCCGTTATGACCAACCTTGATAGCATATTAAAAAGCAGAGATATCACTTTGCCAACAAAGGTCCGTCTAGTCAAGGCTATGGTTTTTCAGTCATGTATTGATGTGAGAGTTGGACTGTGAAGAAAGCTGAGCACCAAAGAATTGATGCTTTTGAACGGTGGTGTTGAAGGAGACTCTTGAGAGTCCCTTGGACTGCAGGGATATCCAACCAGTCCATTCTAAAGGAGATCAGTCCTGGGTGTTCTTTGGAAGGAGTGATGCTAGGGCTAAAACGCCAGTACTTTGGCCACCTCATGCAAAGAGTTGACTCATTGGAAAAGACTCTGATGCTGGGAGGGATTGGGGGCAGGAGGAGAAGGGGACGACAGAGGATGAGATGGCTGGATGGCATCACTGACTCGATGGACGTGAGTCTGAGTGAACTCCGGGAGTTGGTGATGGACAGGGAGGCCTGGCGTGCTGCGATTCATGGGGTCGCAAAGAGTCAGACACGACTGAGCGACTGAACTGAACTGAAAGACCATTAGATAAAAGAAAGAGTTCTCAGATGTTTCCACAAGTGAGGTCCCAGACATGCATTAATTTGCTCAGTCCTCTCTTTCCCTCTCTTCTTCCTCCACAGCAATAGAAAAATAATTACCCTCACTTTGCCATGGAGAGCAGATCCACTATCTACAATTCCTGCCTCAGCCCTGAGCTCTCCTCATCAATGCATTCTGATTACAAAGGTTCTGCTGGAAACTTCTTTATACCCCAACAGTCACTAATATGTCCCCCTTTTAAAAATAGGAAATAAAAATTGTTAGATTTCACTTCTAAGTCTTGTGGGTCTTTTAACTCAATAACAAAATTTTCATATTAAAATGAAGTGTGTCTGTTGTAGTTTCAAGGCATGCATGTCCAATAAGTTTATCTTAGATTTTTTAAAAGTTCAAAACATGAAAGATTATCATGCAATAGTTACAGGGGTGCTTAATACATATGATAATGATATAATCAAAGAAGACAATAATAGTTCATTCAAAATGAACAACTACAGCCTTAAATCACTATGATTAAATCTCATTTAACTCATCAGTATTTATGCCCATTCAGGTTATTTTGAGGACATGTTAATAAAATATTAAATGTATAAATAATGACTATATTGAGAGAGGAAAACTGTTCTATACAAATCAAATGGAGCATGGCATGTGGATATGCCATAAAATCATTTAGCTGACTACATACAAGCAGTCACAAAATGCTTCTTTTAATAAAATAGCAATGATTCCAGGTGTCTAACTAGACTGTTAACATGTTAAAATTACAACCATCCATTATGCTTAACTTTAGAGAGCCCCAACCTGAATCTTGATTCTTGTTCCATATAGTTTGAACACTTCAGGTGGCATAATTTTGCCTAATTCTTACTAGTCAAAATTCTTGGCTGATTTGAAGAACAGGAAATCAAAGGGATACTGAGATCAGTTAACTCAGAGAAACGGTTCTGGGAGTAGCTGTTACAAGTATATAATCTTATAGAAAGGCCAAACATAGAAGCTGCTCATCAATTATTTTCATGGTTTATGAAAGAAAGAATAACTGTAAACAGATTCAATCTGAGAATTTCACCTAGAATCATATACTTCTGCAAATAACAGAAAAACGTGCTGTATTAACTTAAACAGATAGAGGTCTCCACAACTACAGCCCAGGAGTAGATAAACCAAGGCTGATAAAGTGGCTCAGTGATACCATCAGGAACCAACCACTCACCGATCTTTCCGCTCTACCACCCTAGCATGTGGCCTTTGGTCTCATACTTGTTGCCTCACGGTTGCAACATGGCCTCCAGGCATCACATTCAAGTTCCAAACAAGAAAAAATGGAGTGAAGGATGAAAGAACTGTAAAACTTTCTCTGAAATCTCTAATATGTTTCTGCTTGCATCTTATTAGTCAAAATTACGCCAACAGGTACCCCTTAATGTAAAGTAATATGGGATGGTAATTTTTTTTAAGTCCTTATGGAAGAAAGATAGATGGATATTGGGTAGGCAACTAACATTAGATTTTATAAATTCATTCTCAGTGGTTTGCAATTTTTCCTCAAGAACTTTTACACTTTACTTTTTAGGTTTTCATATTGATTATAAGTTACTACTTTAAATGTTAAGCTAGAAGACCACCTTACAGTTATTTGAGCCAGAACTGAAGTGTGATTTTACCCATGTTTAAATCTGTATATATGGTGGAACTATGCCAAATATCATTACTTTAACTGTCATGACGTAATGAGAAAAGTCAAAAAACAGGAGGTGAACAATACATAAGTGATATGGTTGAACAAAATAAGATTAAAGGACATTAGGGCATGCTATACTGTTAGAAAAAGTAGATAAAGCAGTTTGCAACATCATTAGACAAGACTTGGTCTTTGGTGAATCTCTTGAAAATGTATATTTCCAAGCAAAGACACAAAGGTATTTGGAACCATTTTATTATTGCTTCCAGTGATTGGAATCTAGGAAGGCAGAAGAACCATCCACTAAAAATGGCACTAGCCCCCTAACTTAGGCATTTGATTAACAAATGGGTATGTTACTGTTCCAAAACCATAATACAGAAGCTGTAAAAAAAAAAAAAAAAAGGAAAGAAAAGAAAAGCAGGCATATGCACATTACTGTGTCTAGCAAGAACAACTTTCTTCTGTAGCTTCTTAATTTAATTTCATAATGACTTCTTAGAAAAAAAAAATTATCAACCATAAATAAAAAGAAAAAAAAATCACTGGCTTTAAAGTCATTTCAAATATGGCTGAGAAATCTGATGAGCTTCCATCTTGCTGGCCAAGAAGGATGGCATTGTGTTGTGACTGAGATCTTGCCCAATCTCAAAGCATTTTCCCTTCCATGGTAAACAGAACTGCTACAGGCATCAGTGCCAAGCATTTTATTACTCTGACCAAGATAGCCTGTGGAATCAAACTAACCATGTCAACCTGCCTGGATTGCTAAACAATCGGATAACAATGGACACTGACACGAGTTTCCAAAAGTATAATACAAAGCATATGGGCTTCAATTTTTAAAATCTAGGAAAGGAAGGGCTTCCTTTTATTTCCTCCCTTTGGAGAAGGCCATTCTTTGAAAGCTCTACAGCCTCCTGGAGCAGTTTCAGTGGTTTTGAACATTCTTCTCTTCTCTTTAAAGCCTCGAAAATGGGAAAATGCCATTATATAAAGAACTAGCCACCATCAGTGGGACCATGACAAGCACGAGGTTTCAAAATGAACATGAAATGGCAGATTTTTCCATTTAAGGGTCATCTACTTAATGAGCCCCAAACCATGTTCAAAATCCCCCCAAGGCAGTCAGACTTTTCTTTCCACTTAAGCTATATGTGTTCAGTCATTCAGTCATGTCTGACTCCTTGCAACCCTTTGGACTATAGCCCACCAGGCTCCTCTGTCCATGGGATTTTTCAGGCAGGAATTCTGGAATGGGTTGCTATTTCCTCCTCCAGAGGATTTTTCTGACCCAGGGATCGAATCCACGCCTCTTGAGTTTCCCACATTGCAGGCATATCCTTTATCACTGAGCCATCAGGGAATCCCATTTGAGTTATATCTTTATCTTTTTCTCGGATAAATGCTCATGAGTTGTGCCCTGCCATAGGCTTTTTCTGCTTTATTGACTATACTAGAGTTTTTGACTGTGTGGATCACAAAAAACTGTGGAAAATTCTTAAAGACATAGGAATAGTAGGCCACCTTAACCTGCTTCCTGAGAAACCTGTTTGGAGGTCAAGAAGCAACAGTTAAAACCAGACATGGGAGAAGAGACTGGGTCAAAATTGGGAAAGGAGTACATCAAGGCTGTATGTTGTCACCCTGCTTATTTAACTTATATGCAAAGTACATGATGCGAAATGCCAGGCTGGATGAAGCACAAGCTGGAATCAAGATTGCCAGGAGAAATATTAATAACCTCAGATATGCAGATGACACCACTTGACACTACCCTAATGGCAGAAAGCGAAGAGGAACTAAAGAGCCTCTTGATGAAAGTGAAAGAGGAGAGTGGAAAAGCTGGCTTAAAACTCAACATTCAAAAAACTAAGATCATGGCATCCGGTCCCATCACTTCATGGCAAACAGATGGGGAAACAATGGAAACATTAACAGTCTTTATTTTCTTTGGCTTCCAAATCACTGCAGATGGTGACTGCACCCATGAAATTCAAAGACGTTTGCTCCTTGGGAAAAGCTATGAGAAACCTAGACAGTGTATTAAAAAGCAGAGACGTTACTTTGCTGATAAAGGTCCGTTTAGTCCAAGCTATGGTTTTTCCAGTAGTGATGTACAGATGTGAGAGTTGGACCATAAAGAAGGCTGAGCATCAAAGAATTGATGCTTTTGAACTGTGGTGTTGGAGAAGACTCTTGAGAGTTCCTTGGACTGCAAGGAAATCAAACCAGTCAATCCTAAAGGAAATCAGTCCTGTATTCATTGGCAGGACTGATGCTGAAGCTGAAGCTCCAATACTTTGGAAACTTGATGCAAAGAGCTGACTCATAGAAAAGACCCTGATGCTGGGAAAGACTGAAGGTAGGAGGAGAAGGGGACGACAGCGGATGAGATGGTTGGATGGCATCCCTGACTCAATGGACATCAGTTTGAGCAAACTCCAGGAGATGGTGAAGGACAGAAAAGCCTGGTGTGCTGCAGTCCATGGGGTCACAAAGAGTCAGACATGACTGAGCAACTGAACAACAACAGGTTTCTTTGGTATACAGCCTTACCCTTTCTCACCTCACCCCTTATTCTTCTGCAATGTAAGCACACTATTCAAAGCCATTTAGAAACTGTAAACACTCAGCCTTAATGAAAATGTCACATGGATAGTATGAGAAAAAGATGTTAACCAACACAGCCACTACTTAATTCCTGGTGGAGCTAAATTTCTAGCTGTGAGTTTCAATTCATCTGGGGTCCCAGGAGGCACAAGAAGATCCCATTTTTAACTGTGAAACAGCTCTGTGTAAAATCCCATTTCCTTTCTTCCTTTTATTTTTTTTGTATTTTTCATACCAAAACTGGTTTAAGTCCTCTCTTTCTCTCATCTTCATCCATAATTTCCTACCTAAACTCTCCCAGAGATTATGAAGACTCCTTTATTTTCTCCCTGCTCCTTCCACCCTCTCCTCTTTTCTTCCCAACTGGACCAAACAAGTGCAATGAGTACTCTCCAACACAAGTCTGCCATTTTGGAATCTTTTTTTTTTTCACTTCACCCAGCTGTTAAGCTCAATCTACATAATAGAAGGCAGGGTGTAATACTAAACAGATGTCTCCAAAGTTGACCTGGGGATTTGGGGAGGGGGCATATTTATTGAAACTTCATGAAATCTTGTTCACATATGGCTTTGTAATACTATCCAGGCTTCAAGTGATCCAAGGGCTTCTTTTCCACATGAAAGCTACCTCTCTTCTTTATTCCCCAGTCTGCATAATTAAAGTCATAATGCTTACTGTCCACTTGGTCATCAATACTATCAGGCACTGAAAGAGCAGGATTTGGTAATGAGGTAATCACTCAGAGTGCAGCCTGACTCTCTTTTTAGGTTATTATCTAAGTAAAAAATCAAAATTCAAAAAATTCGAGTGTATCACTCACAAATTCTCAAGACTGTGCGGTTAACTTGAGAAATTATGAGTTCGAGGGTCTCTGAGGTCCTTGCCAGCTCAGACATTCTTTGTCTCCCAGTGAACTGAGGTAAGTCAACCCAGAAAGGTGGTTTGATGCCTGAATGCCACTGTCGACTCTCTTAAACTTTAAATCACTTTTCTTCACGGACTCTGAGGCTGAATCCAAAGATTAAACAGCTTTCTCAGCAGAAATAACAAGAGATACATCTCACAACTGGCACTAAGTGAACTCCATGGCACTTCACAATGACATGTTTCTAGGGCGATGAGAGGGAGGGACGCTTCCACATATAAGACTTTGTTCTTAGGGGGCCCTGGGAACTGGCTGACCAGTCAGGCTTTTCTGCAGGACTCACTGCAGGCTCTAGGGGAGTATCTACCATGGAAACGAGGACAGGATGCCCATGCAAATAGCTCCCACCCACCTGTCCTAGAGCCTGAAATTCACACCATAAAAAAAATTGATTATTCCATTTCCAATTCTTCCTTGTAAACAAATACCCTGTGGAGGGATGACACTTCCACAAAATATTAGCCACTTCCCATTGTCAAACCATTGTTAGTGCTCTGCCGCTTCACCACATCATTCCCACAATACCCTGCACTCTCCTGTGCTCTGAATTTCATCCAGTAGACCCTCCAGGGTTCTGCTTAAATGCTCACCTCCTACCAGGACCTTTCCCACTGCATTTGAGAGTGAACCTCCCTCTTGGCTTACTTCTTATGCTTTTAATCACATACTGTTTATAGTTGTTAACTTCTCTCTCTCTCTCCAGCTGAATCTCAAATACGCTTTAAGGTCTTCAAACAGAGTTTAAATCATTATTCTTTTTTTTTTTAAATATCCTAGAGCTAAAAGTTAATCACAACTTTTTCAGACATTAGGTCGAAAGTGACAAGAGAAGGAATGTGATACAAGAGATGATTGTTTTGATAAGGGAGCAAACAGGGAGAAGCAGGGCTGGGTGGTCACTGCCACCAGGGTGGACAGAACTACAGAAGGCAACAGGGAACCCTCCTCACCATCCTGCCAACAGCTCTCTGAGCTTCTGACTTCCTTTTTCCCTGCAAATTTGGCTGAGTGGAAAGGCCAAGGTTGTCCCAAGGTGACAATCTAAGGCTGCGCTGAAATGTTTGGCCTTTTTCTTTTTCCTGGTTGATTCATGATTTGTCATCAAGAACCACACAGGAAAATGTGTCCCCTACCTTACTGTCTGCCTCATCTTCAAAGCAGATGAGCCATTTCTGGGACAGAAAGGCTACGAAGCTGCTATTGTAAAGAATGTAACATAATGCTAGGCCCATGATCACACAGTTGCACAGACCCCTTTCGTCTGGTCAAGAAACAGACTCCGGAATACAAGGTACCGTACATTCTTAAAAGGTCCAAGTCCTTCATCCATCCAAAAAGTCTCGCACTTTAGACTCCCCGATCTGTACTGTGAAGGGCCAGGGAAACTTTCTGCATTAATTATGCATGAGGACCCCTGGGGACAGACTGAGCCAACAGCCAAATAAACACGTGCTATTTCTTGGCCCCTCCCCTCCCCTCCCCTCTCTGGAGCAGTGACCCTGGGGGAGGCACTTATGACTGTCATCAATTTCAGCACAGCCACATGAAGCAGGGAATGTGAATGAGAAGGCAAAGATCAAAGAGCAGGAGATGAAACCAGGGGAAGAGGCAGAGAAAAAGAGAGAGGGGGATAAAAGAGAAATGAGGGCAAAGGAGAGCCAGGGAAAGAAAGAGGAAGGAGACAGGCTGGGACAGAAAGAGACAGACCAGTAATGAGGTGGTTTGTCCTGTTGCATTTCCTCTTCTTGATATTTAAGCATTTTCCCCCGGAGCACTCACCTTCCTGGCTGAAGTGGGTGGGATGGCACTGGGGGCTGAGCAAAGGGCACTGGGTTCCGGTTCTCACTGGTCCCTCACTGGATCCTACACAGGCTTCTCTGCCCAGACACTTGAAAGTATCCATTCTAGTCAGCTCAGCTATTCCAACTGAATCCATATCCATCAAATTATCATTTCTAGCAGTGATAGAAAAATTAATGATTTCTTGAAGGGACTATTGTATTTAAATATTTCAAGCCTGTTGGTGTGATATGTGTCAGCAAGAAAGAAACATATTGACTCGGAGCTGCAGCTAATGCTGGCTTTTATAAATATCCTGTCAGATAAATAATGGCTCTCAATGGATCCAATATGATGTACAGTTCTAAAGCAGGCAGGGTTTTGCCAAGAGGCTCAAAGGAAACTGCCATTGCAATACCGTGGGTTGAATAATGGGATTTTCGTTTATCTTTCCTACCAGAGAAGGCAACAGCAGAGAGATGGGCTCGGCAGGCACCAAGGTGGAGGTTGATTGATTCATCAGATTCCACAAAAGTTCCAAATATCAAAGGCCTTGAGCTGAGAGCATCCAGAATCCGTGAGTCCATCTGAGAACCAGTCAGCATATGTGGGGCACTCGAGGGCTGCCCTGCTAGAACAAGCAGACTTCCCTCTCAGTTGAGGAAATCTGTGGACAAAGCAGGAAAAGCCCCAGGGCCTAGGGAGTTCTGATCAGGATAGAACACTGTAGTGACTGGGGCAGTGTAGACAGTTCAACTGTTAGGGAATTGGGTGACCAAAACTGCTCACCTTGGCCAGGCACGATGACAACAGCTCGCAACAGGAGGTCCCAGTAAAGAGCTCAGTGCTGTCCCCACTGAAACTAACCAGGAGAGTTTGGGAGGGGTCAAAAGGAAGAGGGAAGACAGAATGGGTCCTGACAATCTCCCAGAAACCCTCACGCTAGACTACATCTTGGCTGAGCAATGCATGCACCACCAGGAAGGATGCTGTGTCAGAATGATCAGCCAGAGACAAACCAGAAACTCACCCCATTACCATAAAACCTGTGAGCCACGTGGCAGGGCGGTCCTCCTGAGTTCCCTTACCCTGCTGCTCTCCACCCCAGCACCACGTTATGTCCTCTCAGACAATTCATTTCTGCCTTCCTGTAACACAACCACTTATATTATGTCTCATCATCCCTCTTTTCTCTCCTCCCTTCTATCATTTACCCTTTTTTTTTTTTTCGTTACACATTTGAGAACAATTCTTGCTACAGACTAAGTCTGTCCTCCCGCAAATTCATATGTTGAAACTAAGCTCCAATGTGAGGGTATTAGAAGGTGGGAGGTAATTTCAGGAGGCAATTTCAGGAGGTAATTTCAGGGAGGTAATTAGGTCATGAGGGTGGAGCTCACGTGAGCAGAATTAGTGCCCTTATAAGACAGACTCTACAGGGCTCCCTCACGCCTTCTGCCATGTGCTGACCTTGACTTCTGCTCATTCTAGCAGGGGCAACCCTCAAGTGCCCCACCGAGGCTGCCTGGGCGTTTATGAACCAGAAAGTGTGCTCTCACTGAACACTGAATCTGCCCACATCTTGATCTTGAGCTTTCCAGCCTCCTATGAGAAATCAGTTTAAGTTGTTTACAAGTCACTGGTCTATGGTATTCTGTCTTCACAACCTGAGCAGACTAAAGACAACCTAATCAGGAAACTCAAAAAATGTTATTTTGCTTCCTGTTAAGGAGTTCACACAAATGTTAGGTGGTGGAGGGGTAGATGGAGGGATTACAACTTCTAGATACAGAGGAAATGGAACTGTTGTCTGTGGACTTCAATTACCCATGGAGAGTTGAGTACTGACCCTATTACACTGGCATCCCATACTTCATCTTCAAAAGACATTAGTAGATGAGAAGTTAGAGAACTTTAAAATCCTAAACAACCTCATTTGAAGTGAAACACACACTTTGCTGACCTACTCAGGGTTTTAATGTTGCCTTCTATTCAAAGCAATTGAGAATCTCTGCTCTTTAACAGATAGAGTTGAAAGATTAATTAAAATGTGGGTCAGAGAATGCCCTACCATATTTCATATGGGGACATGGCACAAAGTGACCATGCAAACCAACAATATTCAAAAGACCTCATCTTAACTGACATTGTTTTTGTTCAAAAGTTAAAATAGAACACAACTTCTCAGAATAGTCCCACTAGCGACAAGGCCACCACTGTATAAACTTTCTTCACATAAATTAGATATCCCTATGTTCCTGCCAAGGATTCTTCTAGGCTGCTAGTGACTAGAAGGGAAGAGAAACAATATTCAGACATACTTTCTGGGTGTGTATTTGGCTTAACTGAGAGAAACATTTCTTTCCCATCCCCAGACATCATGACCTTGAGTTTACAGAATGACTGTGGCATCACATGCTTGGGTGTTTCATATTTGTAAAGGAAATGGCCTTAAAATCATTGATCCTCAACCTTTTTGGTACTAGGGACCAATTTCATGGAGACAAATTTTTCCATGGATGGGGCTGGGGAGATGGTGCAGGTGGTAATATTAGCAATGGTTCAGGCAATGCAAGTGATGGGGAGTAGTAGATGAATTCACTCACGTGCCAACCACTCACCTCCTGCTGTGCGGCCCAGTTCCGAACCGGCCAAGGATCGGTACTGGACCTCTGCCATGGGAGTGGGGACCCCTGCCTTAGATGACAACAAACCAAATGGCCCCCTGCCTCCCAGGTGCTCAGCTCCTTGGATACATTTTTAAAGTTAGAGAGAGTGGTCCATGTTTCTATGGCATCTACTCACTTGTCTGAATTGAGCTCAGTCTGAAAGCTAGAAGTTGCCTTGAAACTCTAGTTATTCACCCCTTTAGCCCTCTCTCTTGGTAACCACAAACTGTCCCATCACACACACCATGTCTCATCACGTTCCCACTGGAACATCCTCCCTTCTTCCACAAAACCATCCTTTGAAATTCTCACTGTTCATCTTGCAGACATGAGGTTATCATATCCCGGAAATGAATGTTGACCCCTGGCAGCCCCACAGTTGGTGAGTATAACCCTGACTCCAGCTCCACTGACAGCTCCTCATGACGCTTAGCAACCTGGCCTCCCACACCAGCTAGGACTGTTGCCCACCTGTCCTCCCGTGTCCTCCTGGGGACCCTGAAGCATGGGCAGCATCATGCAAATGTGTGGTGTTTCCCATCCTCTGGTCCACTCAGACTGGTCACAATTCTTAGTGTCCAACTACCATTTCCTACTGGATGCTTGAGGCTCTACTGCCACAATACTCTCCTGTCTTTTCATTCTCTGGACTTGGATACTCCTCTAAATTCAGACACAATTTCTTTTAAAAAGTGATATCGCATGACTAGCAAGAGGGAAAATGTTTCCTCCAAAATTTTTGAAAAGACAGCTCCAAGGGACAGCAGTTCTGTTCACTCATTAAACCACTCTCTACCACACTGTATACTAGAGATACAGCAGTGGACAACAGGCAAGGTCCCGCTCTCATACAACATACATCCTAATTGAGGGGAGGCCAGAGGACAAATAGAGGGCTGAAAAGGAAATAAAAATAAGCTGGATGACTACACACTGATGGGCCCTCAAAGTAGACTTCCAACACAAGCCCCAAATCTGACACCGCTTCGGGGAGAGGGCAACAGATTCTACGGTTAACGTGCAGTAACCCTTCCACTTCTCAGAAAGTGATTGTGTGGGTTCTTTTGTGATAGGCAGAGGAATGTCCTGCTTGTGATTCCATCATCCAGTAGGCTGGGAGCTATGCTGGCTAGTGAAGTGACCTCTCTCCTCGTATGTAGAATGCCCCCAAATAGGGGCGAGCATATTCTTTTAATTATATTTGTGTTCACCCACAAGCATATGGGCCAAGAAACTCATAACGATTTAAAAATGCATTTTTTCTCCTACTTTCACGATTCTATCCTCATTCCTAAAGATCTTCCCAGCTTTTCTATCAGACTTCAGGGACATCAAAATAAAAATCTGAAGAGTTGTTTCTATTTTACTTAGTTTTCTATGTCTTTATAACTCTCAAATCATTTTATCTCTTCCTTCAAAATATTTCCAGGCCTTGCTATCATCCACAAACGAGCTAATTCTGACCCTCTTATTTCTCTTTGAAGTGATCTTCCTACCTTCTTTATCACGATTCCTCAGGTTATGGCATTATCTTCTCACTTGAAACAAGAAATAATCACTAACACTCTTCCTCCACCCACAGCCCCTAAACCACAAAGAAACCCCCACTACCCTGACCTCTAATTTGAAAACTACTTTTCTCTGTTATCCTCAGAATAGATTATATCTGCTGCTTTGTTCTTCTCCAAGATCCTGCTGTCAACTGGCAACAGAAGCGGCAACAGCAGCCACTTTTCTAGGTCCTCAGCTCCAGATCCTGCTTGCTCTTCTCCAGCTGACCATAGGCATCTCACCCAAAGGGAGCAACAGCTATTCTGGAAAGCTTTTCCACGCCAGCAGCCAGGCCTTTGAGACTCCAAAAGGAAAGCCCAGGAACACGTGATGATCCTCACTCAAAGGTTTTCAACAGGAAATAGAGTATCTCCAAAAGCAGATAGAGTTTAGCCAAGAGAACACACTGGTCATAGCAAACACCCTCTTCTAGCAACACAACAGAAGACTCTACACATGGACATCACATGATGGTCAACACCGAAATCAGACTGATTATGTTCTCTGCAACCAAAGATGGAGAAGCTCTATACAGTCAGCAAAAACAAGATGGGGAGCTGACCGCGGCTCAGATCATGAACTCCTTACTGTCAAATTCAGACTTAAATTGAAGAAAGTAGGGAAAACCACTAGACCATTCAGGTATGACCTAAATCAAATCCCTTATGATTATACAGTGGAAGTGAGAAATAGATTTAAGGGACTAGATCTGATGGATAGAGTGCCTGATGAACTATGGAATGAGGTTCGTGACATTGTACAGGAGACAGGGATCAAGACCATTCCCACGGAAAAGAAATGCAAAAAAGCAAAATGGCTGTCTGAGGGGGCCTTACAAATAGCTGTGAAAAGAAGAGAAGCGAAAAGCAAAGGAGAAAAGGAAAGATATAAGCATCTGAATGCACAGTTCCAAAGAATAACAAGGAGAGATAAGAAACCCTTCCTCAGTGATCGATGCAAAGAAATAGTGAAAACAATGGGAAAGACTATAGATCTCTTTAAGAAAATTAGAGATACCAAGGGAACATTTCATGCAAAGATGGGCTCAATAAAGGACAGAAATGGTATGGATCTAACAGAAGCAGAAGATATTAAGAAGAGATGGCAAGAATACATAGAACTGTACAAAAAAGATCTTCACGACCAAGATAATCACGATGGTGTGATCACTGACCTAGAGCCAGACATCCTGGAATGTGAAGTCAAGTGGGCCTTAGAAAGCATCACTGCGAACAAAGCTAGTAGAGGTGATGGAATTCCAGTGGAGCTATTTCAAATCCTGAAAGATGATGCTGTGAAAGTGCTGCACTCAATATGTCATCAAATTTGGAAAACTCAGCAGTGGCCACAGGACTGGAAAAGATCAGTTTTCATTCCAATCCCAAAGAAAGGCAATGCCAAAGAATGCTCAAACTACCACACAATTGCACTCATCTCACATGCTAGTAAAGTAATGCTCAAAATTCTCCAAGCCAGGCTTCAGCAATACGTGAACTGTGAACTTCCAGAGGTTCAAGCTTGTTTTGGAAAAGGCAGAGGAATCAGAGACCAAATTGCCAACATCCGCTGGATCATGGAAAAAGGAAGAGAGTTCCAGAAAAACATCTATTTCTGCTTTATTGACTATGCCAAAGCCTTTGACTCTGTGGATCACAATAATCTGTGGAAAATTCTGAAAGAGATGGGAATACCAGACCACCTGATCTGCCTCTTGAGAAATTTGTATGCAGGTCAGGAAGCAATAGTTAGAACTGGACATGGAACAACAGACTGGTTCCAAATAGGAAACGGAGTACATCAAGCCTGTATATTGTCACCCTGCTTATTTAACTTATATGCAGAGTACATCATGAGAAACGCTGGGCTGGATGAAGCACAAGCTGGAATCAAAGTTGCCAGGAGAATTATCAATAACCTCAGATATGCAGATGACACCACCCTTATGGCAGAAGGTGAAGAGGAACTCAAAAGCCTCTTGATGAAAGTGAAAGAGGAAAGTGAAAAAGTTGGCTTAAAGCTCAACATTCAGAAAATGAAGATCATGGCATCTGGTCCCATCACTTCATGGGAAATAGATGGGGAAACAGTGGAAAAAGTGAGAGACTTTATTTTTTGGGGCTCCAAAATCACTGCAGACGGTGACTACAGCCAAAAAATTTAAGACGCTTACTTCTTGGAAGGAAAGTTATGACCAACCTAGATAGCATATTCAAAAGCATATGACCAACCTAGATAGCATATTCAAAAGCAGAGACATTACTTTGCCAACAAAGGTCCATCTAGTCAAGGCTATGGTTCTTCCAGTGGTCATGTATAGGTGTGAGAGTTGGACTGTGAGGAAGGCTGAGCACCAAAGAATTGATACTTTTAAACTGTATATTTTATTTAAACTGATATTTTAAACTGTATATTGGTGTAGGAGATCCAACCAGTCCATTCTAAAGGAAGTCAGTCCTGGGTGTTCACTGGAAGGACTGATGATGAAGCTGAAACTCCAATACTTTGGCCACCTCATGCGAAGGGTTGACTCCTTGGAAAAGACTCTGATGCTGGGAGGGATTGGGGGCAGGAGGAGAAGGGGATGACAGAGGATGAGATGGCTGGATGGCATCACTGACTCGATGGACATGAGTTTGAATAAACTCCAAGAGTTGGTGATGGACAGGGTGGCCTGGCATGCTGCAATTCATGGGGTTGCAAAGAGTTGGACATAACTGAGCAACTGAACTGAACTGATGCTGATGCTGAATCGAGGATGGTAGGAATAAACGGCCCATGTCTCTAGCCATCCTCTGCTGTAAGGCCATACCTCCTTTCACAGCAGCTGTGGTTGGCACTTCAGAACTGTGCATCTTTGTGAACTCAAAAAAAATTTTTATTCTCAAATAAAACATGAGAACTTTTAAGTATTCCAAACCAGAGCTTTAAAAATACAATTCTGGGGCCTTCCCAACAAGGCCCCTAAGCCATCTTCCCAGCGTTATCTTCCCCAAGCTCCCCTACGCAGACATCAAACTCCTACCAAAACACCTGAAGCATCGTTTCCTAATCAAACCAGCATTTTCCAACCTCTGAGCATCTTCTCTTCGGATTCCTATCTTGGAATGTGCCTCATTCTCAGCCTCCATCTGAAGTGTCTTCAACTGCTGCCTCCACCATGAACCATTCCCCACCCCTCAGCCAAAATCAGTCTCCCCGGCCCTGTGCTCTCCCAACACACTGCTTATAGGTCTATAATAAAAATGGCCGTGTGCCGTCTTGTCTGATCGTTGTTGACTGTAAACTCAATGAAGGCAAGTCCTGGGTCTTAGTGATTCTGGTAGTCCCTCCAGCATCTGGCACATACAATAGGCAATCTCTAAATATTTGTTACATGTAAGTGATCATAAATTGTGACTGCTTCTCTTTAGTGATAGTTTGTGGAGGAAACAAATCTTCTCTTGTGAATATGGGATTGTCTCTTTGGGAGTCCCTTGGACTGCAAGGAGATCCAACCAGTCCATTCTAAAGGAGATCAGTCCTGGGTGTTCATTGGAAGGACTGACCCTGAAGCTGAAACTCCAATACTTTGCCCATCTCATGCGAAGAGCTGACTCATTGGAAAAGACTCTGATGCTGGGAGGGATTGGGGGCAGGAGGAGAAGGGGACGACAGAGGATGAGATGGCTGGATGGCATCACTGACTCAGTGGACATGAGTCTGAGTGAACTCCGGGAGTTGGTGATGGACAGGGAGGCCTGGCGTGCTGCGATTCATGGGGTCACAAAGGGTCGGACACGACTGAGCGACTGAACTGAACTGAATTGAACTTCTCTCTCTTATATGCTGCTGGAACACTAAGCAAAGTGTCTGGTACACAGTAATGATTCCATACATTTTTATCACTGGTGGAGGAAGAACAGGATGATGACAGAATGAAGAGAAAGAAAAAGAAAGAAAGAAACCACTGCCATGGTTTACAGATAGCCATAAATTCTTTGATGCTCCTCCCATGAAGAGGTGTGGTCTATGGCCCCGAATGTGGGTGGGCTCTGTAGCAGCTTTGACCAATGAAATGAAGGAAAAATGACACCATCTCAGTTTCCAGGGGAAACTCTTACAAGACTGGCAGTTTTCACTGCCTGTCTGGATCTCTACTTTGTTGGAAGGCAGTTGCCATGCAGTGGAATCTTCAGCAGCCCAAGGAGAGATTTCTGTGAAAACTAATCAAGGCTCCAATCCAAGAGCCCCAACTGAGCTCCCAGCTAATAGCGCACCAACCTGCCAGCCATCTGAGTAAACCATCTTGGAAGTGAATGTTCCAGTCCTTGTTAAGTTGCCCCAGCCTGAGGCCACTGGAGCAGAGCAGTGCCCATCCAAATTGCAATTCAGAAACAAATTAAATGCATGTTGTTATCTCAAGCCATTAAAGTATTGGGATCACTTGTCAAAAGAACAGCAAATAATTGGGACAACTGCTTAGCTAACTTTCTTTTCATCTTTTAAGGTCGTAGTCTCATATTTTGAAAATCTAAAAGTTTCTTAGGTTTTTCAATATTCGTAATATATTCATAATATATCAGCCTGGCCAGTTAATGAATGAGCTACTCTTTCTGAGTGAATTAAAATCTGAGGGTGGCTTTTAAACTGCCCTTCATCAAAAACTCTCTCTGGTTGGGGGATGAGCAGCAGGCAGGCCTCCCCTCTCTGTTTCAACTAAAGCTGCTCCTCTTCCCTCTGTTGTCATGAGCTCTCCTTAAGAATCCATCTGAACAAAGGATTCTATTACAAAATGTCTGAAAAATGCTGTTCTAGAGTCTTAGACCCAGCAAATCTGAGACTATGTTCTGTGCTAGTAGCTCTGACCACTTTCATGAACCGGTAGAGCAGCAGCTTAAATTGTTTTCCATTTGCAGGCAAAACTAAACTGAAACCCTAGTTACACTGTCTACAGTCCCTCCTGTGCTGGGCATTTTTGCTTCTGCCTGGGGTATGTGGTACATGAAAGGCAACTCATGTTGCTTCAGAAGCTCCCCCTACTAGCAGCAAAACAGGGACACCTGCTCGGAAAAATTCCTCCCAGGAGTCACGGATGACATTTCTGAGAAAGATCCCAGAATGGCACATTGAAAATTAATAAGCATACCAAGCAAATGGCTCCTGTGGAAGATGTACCCTTGTTCATTCAGCAGAACTGTAGTGGCTGTGCAATGACCCCACTGCCTCCCTGGGCCACCACGTCAGCACTGAAGGCATTTCACATTATTTCTTATAGGTTTAGCTTGCTTTAGACACTAGGACCCTATATATCACCAGTCAGGGGTGATTTAAGGACAGACAGGTCAGAAATATAAGTGTTTGGGATGGAAAATGACCTTGGTAGTCCCATCTGATTTTAGGGTCAGATTCTAGTGACAGGACCTGATACCCTCCTCCCATAACGGTACCCACATTCCCTCAGTGTCCAGACACTAAATCCTAGCCTTGCTCATCCTCGGTTTTCCCCCAAACCAGAGTCCTATCGTTTTCTTTGTCATTCAGTCTGGGCTCTGACAGACTTCTTGACAATGATGAACATCTTCCTGAGTCTAGGCATCTTGGCTCTTCTGGTCTGTATCACTTTTTTTTTTTTGGCCACACGGCATGGCATGTAGGATCTTAGTTCCTCAACCAGGGATCGAATCCACACCCCCTGCAGTAAGAGCCCAGAGTCCTAACCTCTGGGCCACCAGGGAAGTCCCATCTTGCCTCTTCCAGACTCCTCACTCCTGGGCTGCACCTCCCCACAAGAACACCGCTGGTCACCTCTTGCTGGTTGGCCTTCACACTGGTGCTTCTCAGAACAACCCACAGCACGCAGGGTGGCTTGCTCCATCCCTGCAGGCAGAGTCGGCCTCTCAGGCCCCACCTGAGAACTGTTCCTGGGATGTTGCGGGGCTACGAGGGCTGCCGTAACATAGGACGGACCACAGACAGATCAGGTGGCTTAAACAACAGAAACGCATCATCTCCCAGCTCTGGAGGCGAGTGATCAAGATGTCAACTGACATATATACACTACTATGTATAAGATAGATAACTAATGAGAAAACACTGGATAACTCAGGGAACTCTACTCAGTGCTCAGTGGCGACCTACATGGGAAAGAAATCTAAAACTGAGTGGATATATGTATATATATATGACTGATTTACTTTGCTGCACAGCAGAAACTAACACAGCACTATAAAGCAACTAATCCTTTAAAATTATTTTTTTTTTAAAGATCAAGATGATAAGATCAAGGTACTGGCCGGATTGGCTCCTTCTGAGGACAGGGAGGAAAGGACTGTCCCAGGACTCTCTCCTTGGCTTGTAGACGGTCATCTTCTCTCTGTGTCTCCACATCCTCTCCCTCCATGTGGTATCTCTCTGCCCTAATTTCCTCTTTTTCTAAGGATACCAGCCATACTGGATTAGAGCCCACATTAAATGTCCCATTTTCATTTTATCCTCCATAAAGACCCCATCTCAAATGTAGTCACACTCTAAGAAACTGGGGGGTGAGGACCCCAGTATACGAATGAGGGGCTGCACACAACATCCTGTAACAGAGACCATCCCTCTGGTTCACTTCACCCCACTATCCACTTAGGCCTGAGCTTGAGAGAATCTCAAAGCACTGATGTTCAAGTCAATCGCACTCCATGATGAAGAAATCCCAGCTTAAACTAAATGGTGTTCAGTGCCAGGCCTCCAATATGAGCGTGTCTAATTGTCTGGTGAGGCACGATGGCCAGGACCCTATTGTCACTTGACAGACTAAGTTCCTGGAGTAAACTGACCCAAAAGAGGCCTGGAAGACAAGCAGCCAGTGAGAAAGAGCGTGGTGACTGTCACCTGGATATTTCTTCCAACTTCCCATATTTGGGGAGGAAGGGGAGGGAAATAGACTTCAAATTAAAACTAAAGAAGCTATTTTTATTTTTTAAATGTTTTTAGTTTTTGAAGCATAAGCGGTGCTGCCTTGCTGCCTGGCTAATAGAGAATAATAGTATCCTTATTTCTGGGCTTAAAATAGCATAGCCAGCTACACTGGTGGCTCAGAGCACACAGCAAAGCTCTGATGACAAGGCATTCTGGTGCCTTGAGTGGCTGCAGCAATAGCCAGCAGAAGCAGGAGCGGGGAGTGGCGAACCGACCAGACACCTCGTGGGAGATAACCTTCTAGCTCATAAGCACACATAAGTCACATCATAGAAACTTCCAGAAATTACTGGAGGAGGTGGAGGTCATTCTGCAAGGTGCTAGAGTTCATATCTTAGCAGGTAAGAGCAAGAGTGAACAAAATGTGAATTGTCTCAAAAAAAGATTTTTTGTGTGTGCCTAGCTAGATAGCTAGGGCTACCGAAGTCACAGTTCAAGAAAAGATCTCTATAACGGTGAGATTTTTAAAAGAAGAGCTCGTGATTGACGGTAATGCCATTTCAATTTGGCTGTAGCAAAGTCAGATAGATTATGATTTAATGTTAGCATCTGGTCAGTATATTTCTTCCAGTAACACCTTGTTAAAGACATGCATCCTCTGTCTCCTTGAGCACAGTCGGTTATCTTCTTCATTTGGGCAATGGACCTGGGTGTTAGGGAAATCTGGTGAAGAGACATGTGATTTCACCCAGCCCCATTATTATGGCGTCATTAAAGAAAAGTGATCAAAGTTGAAACCTCTTAAGGTCGGCTTCATTTGGAAAAATAAAATTCCCAGAAGGAGCACATGAGCCTCAGGAGACTTCCTACAAATCCAGCAGCACCAACTCCAACTGCATAAAATCCAATAGTATCATCGAGCCCCATTGTCTCTTATTTGTGGTCGGTAGTAAAAACCAGTGCTGCTTGCAATGAATCCACCATCTAAGGTGGAAGGTTTATGACAACCTTATTTTCCTTGTCACAAAGTACAAGGGAAAACCAAGTTGAGAAGGGAAACAAAGGGCAGAAATCCTGAGGCTAAATTACAGGTTTATAGACCCATGAAATATTATTAGCCTGGTCAAATTCCTACTGAGCTCCTGCATTCTGTTTATTCAGATTTCTCTGCAGCTTCAGCAGGGCACCGTGCTTGACTGCCTCGTGAAGCATTGTTATTTAATCGTTGATGCTTTCAAGCCAGCTATGAAAACAATTCCCCACAGAGGTTTTACATTAGTTTAATTTTTTGAAGCTTTGCAAAAATGTTTTAGTCTTACAGAAGTACTACACAGAGATGGCAAGTTTTATCAAGTTTTTAACAGAGCTGTGACCGATGGGTGATGATGAATATGGACCGCCAATTTCAATGACCTGAGAGCTTCAGTCTTGCAAAGCATGTGACATAGAATCTGATAGGTGTGCAACAAGTGTCACTTCCCTTCCCATTCAAGGCGATCAAAGCGCAGGCCTCTATTCAATCATAGCACAAATATTTAAATAGTAGCCCTAACTTCTGTCTGAGACTATATGTTTCCTGATCAAAGTTCACGTCTTTAAGGAGGTCCTTCCGCTTTGCTACTGTAGGAATTAAGCGCCCAACTGAATCACTCTTAGCCACCGAGCTGGGCTTGTCAGTCGGTTTTGTAGAGATCAGAGGGCACACAGAAGCTATGCAGAGCAGGGACACAGAACTGCCTGAGTCTAATGTGAAGCCTGTGTTGCCTTGCGACAGCAGCCAAAGCAGAAGATTCACACAGATGACATTCCAGGGAGGAAGAATTCTGTTTGCCTCCACACGCCTTCTGCCTTCTGATCTCAAGTAAAAAGGGCGGAACCACCAAAAGTGGTGGACACACCCTGCCCTCTGCCTGGGAGGGGCCACAGGCCCCCTTGCCCTTCAGCTTCTGGTGGAATTTAGCCAACTGGGTGGCCTGCTGGAAGATGGAGGGAGAGAGGAAAGTCGTGGCAAGGTAGCACTCCCTTGGGTTCTTCCAGCTGACTGTGAACCTCCACTAAAGGCTACAGGGCCGGTCAGGGTGGCCCGCCCTGCATAACTTTCTCCTTCCAGGCTCCAGGAACATCCCTCCTCTCACCTTGGGGGTTTATAGGGGTGAAGACTGCACTCGGGCACTTTACCATCACTTGTAGATTCCCTGTAACCTGCCTACGGCTTTGTAGTTTATCTCTTTATTAAACCATCCCGGAGTTATCCTTTAAAATGGTAGCATGTAAGTGCCCTGTTTATTTGGGAACTCACATTGTGCATGTCAGTACAAGGAAGACTTGTCAGTCACATTGAAATGTATGACATGAAATGACAATCGCTGAATACATCTTTGGACACCATGTCCAACTTCCCCTGTTCGTTCTTTCAACCCACATTTATTGGTTGACTTTCTGTGTGATGAATCAGACACAACCTCAGGCACACTGGTGGATGCAATGCACTAGCCGGGCAGCCCCAGCAAACCCATGGTGGCGATGAAGGCACTTGGCCTGCCATGTATCTGATCTCTGGGCTTCCCAAGTAGTGCTAGTGGTGAAGAACCTGCCTGCCAATTCAGGAGACATAAGAGACACAGGTTCAATCTCCGGGTTGGGAAGATCCCCTGGAGGAGGGCATGGCAACTGCCTACAGTATTCTTGCCTCAAGAATCCCACGGTCCGAGGAGCCTGACAGGCTGCAGTCGCACAGAGTCGGACATGACTGAAGTGACTACGCACGCTCACATGTATATCTGATCTCCATGCCCTGCTGGAATTCAGGCCTTCATGAGTAGAAGGCTCCCACCTGGCATCTCCCCAGTTCATCCTCTG
This sequence comes from Bos indicus, assembly GCF_029378745.1. Classification (NCBI taxonomy): domain Eukaryota; kingdom Metazoa; phylum Chordata; class Mammalia; order Artiodactyla; family Bovidae; genus Bos; species Bos indicus. The sequence continues at coordinate 19,113,799 of NC_091776.1, read as the reverse complement.
CACATCCTCTGCCGCAGCCGCCTTGAAAGCACAGAGTTCACAGTGGCGTGGCTGATTCAGGGAGAATTGTCAATCCTGAGCATGCTAGGGAGTCCTTGCCCATCCTTTCATCCCATGTTCCTAACACACCAACACTCGTTGTTCCTCCAAGCTGCCAGGCCTCTGAACACCTCTGTGACTTTTACATACTGTTCTAGCTGCTTAGAATGCCGTTTCCCCATTATCTTCCTGGAAAATTCCTAACTCAAGTCAGTCTACAAAGCCTTCCAGGAAGCAGCATGTGGGACTAAACACTTCCTCCTGTGTGGTCCTATAGCAGCCATTGCACACCCCTGTCCCATCACTCATAATATTTTGCTACAAAGTTGCTTAGTGCACTGTCTCTCCTGCTATGCCCAGATTGCTGGCAGGGATGCTGCCATCTTAATTATGAAACAAAATGCAACTGTAAAAGCTGCCCATAGCTATCTCTACATTCTAGCTGGTGTGACTGATTTATCTTTGGAGAAAACTTGGTTTTTTTTTTTTTTAATTGGGGAAAACACTATGGCATGCTTTTTAATTTGCAAAGAATGTGCCTGAGGTCAGATATGAAAAGAGGAAGACAATAAGAAACCAAACAATGTCAAAAATCAAGCCCTTGGGGGGCCTGGGGCGCCCCTAAGGAGACATTATCCAGCTGCTAAGACAGTCCTCCCCGCTCTTCTCAAGTGAAGAGCCTGAGGCTAGAGAAAGGGAAAGCCTGGATGAGTGGCAAGTGACTCACTAGCAAAATGATGGCTGGCCAGGGAGATGGGAGGTGGGTGATAGGAGATGCTTTTGGAGCAGTGAAGGCCAACATTTTCCTCAGGCTTTCCTTGTCTAGGTTACAATTCTCTCACAAGGACTTCTAAGGTGCCACTGTGACCTGTTCACCCCTACCCTGAATAGCAGCCTTAGGCAATGAAGGAAGAAAGTGTGTTTATGTTTTGAAACAAACCAGAGCACAGACAGCTCCTGGAGAAGCAGAGGCAGAGGAGAAGAGGTGATGAGAGAATCCCAAGACAGAGCAGCACCCAGAGAAAGAGGTGTCACACCAGCAGGCATAGGTATATCTTCACACAGCCCTTAGAAAGAGTGACTGGATTTCTGCAGTTCGCAGAATAAAGGTACAGGTCACTTAGGCTCACAAAATGAAGAGTGATCCTGGAAGGCTGACAATTTTTTATACACTTGAGTTACATCTATATTTTGAGCAATTCACATGATTTTGGGCACACTGAACACACTTTAAAAAAAATTTTGACAAGTGGATGGATTGATGGATGGATGGATGGACGAATGGATGGATGGACGAATGGATGATAAAGGAATGGGAGTTTTGCTTCAATACAGCCTCAAGCATTTGCTTCCTGACAGGCCCACCATGTTTCTTTCATCTTGTTACTTTGTTCTTATAAGGCCTTAAGGGAACTGGAGACCGTAAACAAAGAGAACAGATCCAGTAATGACAAGTCCAGGGTAATAAGGTAATAACCTTGGTTAAGACAGAGGGGAACGACGGGCTAATTAGTACAAGACATGTAACAGCTCATCTAGACTCCAAGATGCTCCCTCTCACCTGAGCCGCCAGCCAGCCTCACCTCCACAGCAGGAGCAGATGAAGCAGGTCATTCTCTCAGAGGCAGCATCCAGTGTGTTCCCCGTTCTCACTTCCCTGGACCACTAGAATAATGCTGAGAGCCTGAAGGGCTAATTTCTGCATGCCATGGGGACCAAGAAACAGAAAGCAGCCCTGAAGAGAGGGGCATCCTGTGTGTTCTGAGAGGCCCCAGAGAAGGAGAGCTGGGCTGGAGTGCTTCCAGACCAGAGGTCTCAGGAGCCTGGGGTCAGTAACTCAGTGCTGGGGAGCAGCTCTTTGGGAGGCACTGCATTTTGTCTTAGGAAGCCCCAAAGCTTCATCCTCTGCAAAGTGGTTGAGGAGGGTAGGGTACAGGAAGTCACAGCCCACATAGAGGGCCCAGGCACGCTGGGCGCTCAGAAAGACAGCTGGGACCCAGCTTCGGTGTCAGGGCCACACTCGGCCCCACGCCGGAGCTGCCTGGGAACAGGACTCTGGCCTGGGAAAGGAGGCCAGGGCTGGTTGTCCCACCAACGGCAGTTCTCCAGTCGGCTGTTTACTACTGTAAGTGCTTCTGCCAAAGAATGTGAGAGGCGGGAAAGGTCAGAATTGTGAGCTGTCCATCACAGCTCATGGCTCAAAGTCTTGACAAGAAATAGGAAAATGACAGAATTAATGATGAAACAGGAGACTGAACAAAGGGGAAATGACAAACCAGCAAGGTTTGACAGTATGTTTAGATTCTATATTCACTGCCTCTCAACACAGAGGAGGGCAGAATGATAGATATCAGCACACAGGAAAGACCCTTGGGGTAAACGCATCCCAATGCTTTGACCTCTCAAGACAATAACACTACAACACAGGTGAATGTTATTAGCAAAAGGTTAGTTGTCGGTTGAGAGAGTCCACATTTGGAATTTGTTTCTATTGTTCCTGTGAGCACGCTCTTGTCTGAAAGCACAAAGCAAAACACTTCACTTTCTAACATATAATTAGAACTGTTTGTTAGTAGGTTTTCAAGTTATTAACCTGAAAATATATAAATTTATGTTTGGATTTTCCTAGACATAAAAAAAAATCCCAGATGAATGGAGAGAGTAGCATGTAAACATATACACTACCATATGTAAAATAGATAGCCAATAGAAATTTGCTATATGACTCAAGGAAATCAAACCAGGGCTCTATAACAACCTAGAGGGGTGGGAAAGAGTGGGAGGTGGGAGGGAGGGTTCAAGAGGGAAGGGACACATGTACACCTATGGTTAATTCACATTGATACATGACAGAAACGAAACCAATACTGCAAAGCAATTGTCCTTCAATTGAAAATAAATAAATAAGAATCCCAGAGGAGAGGCTGGGACTTATTTGAGAATATAAGTGAAATCTTGAGTGCAAAATAAAGCTCATGTATCCATGAAAAATGTAACTTCACCCCAAAATCCAAAGTGGTTAATAAGTCCTTAAGTATTACAGAGATGGAAGGAAGGGAGGGAAGGAAAGCACAGATTTTAGAAATCTCCAGACCCAAGACTGATTCCCAAACTCCCCACCTCTTTTGCAGCCACCATCAGCATGACACTGACCCTCTCCAAGCCCCACATCCCTCTCCGTGATAATGGCAATCATGACATCTAAGAAGGTAAGGTTTACATGGAGCATGGGGCAGGCACTCAGGGAAGATGGTTTCCCTCCTTTCTCCCTTCAGAATGGCTTTGGGTAAGCAATACTGGATTCTTTTATAAAGTCCTGAACTTCCATTTGTGGAGGTAGAGCAGTCACGAGCCAGAAAAGAGAAGTGAACTAACGAGTAAAAATGAAGCACAAGGAAAGCAATCCTCAGAAATGAAAAATTGTTCTCAGTCACTGCAAAAATAGAATGAATATTTACTGCTAATGTCTCCTAGCAGGCAGAGCAAAATGCCCACACATGCACTGAGAGCTTACTACAGAGGGCCTTTTTGACACCACTGAATTGTGACAGAAGGCACCCCCTTCTCAGTGCTCGCCTCTGCTCAGAAGCAGCTGACCATCAGAAGCAGTGAGCCATCTTCCTTTCAGAGTAGAAACTTGAGCAGAGACATCTTAAAAATAACCAACACACTCATGATATAAGTAAGGGTATAGATTCAAAACACTTGGACATCCAATTTCAGTTTAGGACAGGTGTTCCCAATATTTAAAAAATATGAGATGTCTTTTTTGCCATGCCAACTCCCCACGTGTTAAGAGCTGCCCTTTCAGTAGCTATCAATTAGGAAAATCCATAATCATAGAAAACAACTGTGAATCCCCATTTCGAACTGTGATGCTGAAGATGCTTAAGAGTCCCTTGGACAGCAAGGAGGTCAAACCAGTCAATCCTAAAGGAAATCAACCCTGAATATTCATTGCAAGGACTGACGCTGAAGCCAAAGCTCCAATACTCTGGCCACCTGATACAAAGAACTGACTTTCATTAGGAAAAGACCCTAATGCAGGGAAAGATTGAGGGCAGGAAGAGAAGGAGGCAACAGAGGATGAGATGGTTGAAAGGCATCATCAGTGCAATGGACGTGAGTGTGAGCTAACTCTGGGAGATAGTGAAGGACAGGGAAGTCTGGCATGCTACAGTTCATGGGGTCACAAAGAGTAGGACACCACTTAGCAAACGAACAACAAAGTACCCACATACATTAAAAAATAATCATGACATATGTGTGTAAAATATTATTTATCTCACCAACAAAAGATACAGAGCAAAAACAGCTTTCTGGACCCATCACAGCAGTGTTGTAAACAAACTCCCTTCTCCTAGAGGTGCAGAGCCCACAGATGAAAAGCCACTCACTGGGGCACTGAGTCTCTGGTTTCTTTTATATAAAATCTCCATCAAAAGAAGCTGAGGATGAATAATGATTTGTGTAGTTTTGAAGCAAAGACTTTAAAATAAGAAAATGAGGATGGACCTAGAGATTATTATACTGAGCGAGGTAAGTCAGAGAAAGAACAAATATCATATGATATCACTTTTATGTGAAATCTAGAAAAATGATGCAAGTGGGCTTATTTGCAACATAGACTCATAGACTTCAAAAACGAACTTATGGCTGCCAGAGGGGAAGTGGGGGGAAGGAATAAGTGAGGAGTTTGGAATTAACATATACATACTACTATATGTAAAAATAGATAATTAACAAGGACTTACTGTATAGTACAGGGAACTCTACTCAATAGTATGTAATAACATAAATGGGAAAAGAATCTGAATAAGAATGGAAATACATATATGTATAACTGAATCACTTTGCTGTATACCTAAAACTAACACAAACTTTGTAAATCAACTATACTCCAATATAAAATAAAAAATTTTTAATAGGAAAATGAAGACAACATTCAACTCCTGAGAGTATATTTATCCCTGATGTTATTTATGCTATTTATCCCTGTTATATGTTATTTATCCCTGATGTTATTAATAAACCAACGAGTTTTTTGTAAGACCAATATTTAGGATTATAATCTTGCTTAAAGAAGAGAACAAGCATCCTAATACATGTATTCTGAAGCACTAGAAGAAAACAATAATGAAGAGAAGGCCACTGTTTTCACAATGACTTTTTGGCACAATGACACAGCTTTATCTCAGAGTCTCTTGACTGAGAGATACTCTGATTAAATGAATACTGATTAATTACAATTTTTAATAATGGAACTCTGTATTGCTAGATGAAACCCCAATTTGCCATAAAAGGGAACAACTCATAAACTAACCCAAAGGAAAGTCCTTAAAATCCAGTTGTTAAAACAGAAGGAAAAACCCCAAACATTCACACAATTACTCAGTGTGATTGGCCAAGAATCTCAGGGGAAATCAAAACATGTGACCAAACACTTCCTTTTACTGCCTGAATCTCTTGAAAATGACAAAAAATGATCTACAATAACATCTACACCAAGTCATCACAGGATCAAACACTCGCCTCCAAAGAGACAAAAAATGCCATTTTCACAGGACCATTCCCAGGTACTGTGTCTGTGGATTCGATTCATATGGTGTGTCACATCATATCTTCAGCTGGAGGCACACATCCGTCCCACCCCGCTGGAACAGACTTGAGCATCTGCCTTCCGTGCTTGGTTATGGTCTTCATCAACAAATACAGCAGCAAAGAAAGAAGGCTCAGCAAAATTATTCACCAGGGACCTGTTTACATTTGCACTGTCAATTCTAATTGGTTTTTTATGGAGTTAAATTCTTCTGCCCTCATTAGAAGCATGATTGCCTGTCAGTGAGTCTAAGGTGTTTGAATTCCCACGAGGGGTGTCAGACTCTCCATCTTGTCTACTGCTCAGGTAGGATCAAGGACAAGGTGCAGTCAAAATTTTACACATCAGTCCTTGAAAACACACGGCAAATCCCACTCCACCCACAAGTGCTTGTGCTTCACCACGCCACTGGAGAACTCTTGGGTTCTTCTGATCTTAGGCACTCACAACTCGGAGGGTCCTGAAATAACCAGGATGACCTTGCCTTGTAGGAGGAAACTGTACTAGCTTCCTCCCTTTGTAGGAAGAACCTATGCTAGCTTCTTGGGTCTTCTTGGAACAATTGACAACAATAATGACTAGAGTATCTAAGGGCTTCCCTTAGGAAAGTAAAGTAAAATCGCTCAGTCATGTCCGACTCTTTGTGACCCCATAGCCTGTAGCCTACCAGGCTCCTCTGCCCATGGGATTTTCCAGGCAAGAGTACTGGAGTGGGTTGCCATTTTCTTCTCCAGAGGATCTTCCCAACCCAGGGATCGAACCCGAGTCTCCCTCATTGTAGGCAGACGCTTTACTCTCTGACCCACCAGGGAAGCCCAGATGGTAAGGAATCTGCCTGCAATGTGGGAGACCCGGGTTCAGTCCCTATGTTGGGAAGATCCTCTGGAGAAGGGAAATGGCAACCCACTCCAGTATTCTTGCCTGGAGAATCCCATGAACAGAGGAGCCTGGTGGGCTACAGTCCATGGGGTTGCAAAGAGTCAGACACAACTGAGCAACTAACACACACACACACACACACACACACACACACACACACACAGAGTATCTGAAGGCGGACAAGGCTTATGACCACTGAGAGCCACCTCACCTGTGTCAGGTTGGTGCTGTGCTGTACTTCATCACTCAGTCGTGTCTGACTCTTTGCAACCCCATGGACTGTACCCCGCCAGGCTCCTCTGTTCATGAGGATTCTCCAAGCAAGAATACTGGAGTGGGTTGCCATGCCCTCCTCCAGGGGATCTTCTCAACCCAGGGAGCAAACCCAGGTTTCCCACATTGCAGGCAGATTCTCTTCTGTCTGAGCCACCAATGAAGCCCAGGTTTGAGGTAAGAGTTATTTCTAAGAACCCAGCAGATGGGAGAGAAAAAACCTGGGCATCGTGGAGGGTAGGGAGTTCTCTGCTGGGTAAGAGGAGGGAAGCCCAGTGGTCAAGCCTTTGCCTTCCAATGCAGCGGGTGCAGGCTCAATCCCTGGTCAGGGAGCTGAGATCTCCATAGCCCCCACAGCCAAAACACCAGAACATAAACAGAAGCAATACTGTAACAAATTCAATGAAGACTTTAAAAATGATTCACATCAAAAACATTTTTAAAAATTAAAAAAAAAAATTACAACTCAGTAGAATGATGATTACACCCACTGTTTCAGTGGAGGGAACTGGGGGCTCAGAGAGTCATTTTCCCACAGTCCCAGAGAAAGTAAGTGGCCTAGCAGGATGGAGAGTCGAATATTGCAGCTCCCATCCTATAGTGGCCCTGGGCAGAGCCCAGCCCTCCAGACAAATGGAATGTGGCGGGAGCTGACTTGGGGGCCTGGGGACTCAGAAAGTGTCCCTGCTAACAGGATGGATAGAACCATAAACCAGATGCCAAGATGGGGAGATCTCTGAGCACAAATACTCTCCTCACCCGAACCCTCCATAAAATAGGTTCATAATTTGGTCTACTTTCAGTAATTAACTATAAAGAAAAAAGAGGAGTTTACTAGACCAAAAACTATGGTGGGAGAGAAAGAAGTCACCCTCTAGCTCCTTTGTCCTTAATTTCCAATCATTGGAAGGACTGATGTTGAAGCTGAAACTCCAATACTTTGACCACCTGATGCAAAGAGCTGACTCATTGGAAAAGACCTTGATGCTGGGAAAGATTGAGGACAGGAGGAGAAGGGGACAACAGAGGATGAGATGGTTGGATGGCATCACCAACTCAATGGACATGGGTTTGCGTGGACACCGGGAGTTGGTCATGGACAGGGAGGCCTGGCGTTCTGCAGTTTGTGGGGTCACGGACACGACTGAGCGACTGAACTGATACTGAAGTCATTCCAGGAAACTTTCTTTTAGGGGAATTTTTAACTAAGATCAAATTAGATTGCTTTACAACTGAGTGTCCATTAGTAGATAAATGGAAAAAGAAGGTGTAATATATATTTGCATGTATACACACACACACACACATATATAATATAATGGAATACTATTCAGCTATTAAAAAGAACAAACTTTTGCTATTTGCTGCACCATGGATGGACTTAGAGGATATTGTGCTCAATGAAAGTCAGAGACAGACGACTACCATGTGGTATCATTTATGTGTGTAATCTAAAAGAATATAACAAACTAGTGAATAAAGCAAACAAACAAAAAAAGCAGACTCACAGAGAACAAACTAGAGTTTACCAGTGGGGAGAGGGGAGAGGCGAGAGGCGAGAGGGGAGAGGCGAGAGGCGAGAGGGGAGAGGCGAGAGGCGAGAAGGGAGAGGGGAGAGGCGAGAGGCGAGAGGCGAGAGGGGAGAGGCAAGAGGCGAGAGGGGAAAGGGGAGAGGCGAGAGGGGAGAGGGGAGAGGCAATGTAGCTGGGCGGGGCCGGGGGGCAGGTTACTATGGGATTCTATGAAGTCATGTGTGCGAAACTTTTGAAAATTGTATTTCACTCTAGAGTTTAAAGAATCTTGTATTCAACTACAGAACTCAGATTGCTTCATCCTCCGAGCCCTAAAATATTTGCATTTTAGAACTTTACCCCATTTCTTAGTATTCCCCAGCCTGAGTTTCTCTTAGAGATGCTGCCTACACTTGAGAATCCAAGATCTATGGAGGTGGGGTCAAGGCAACCATATTCTTAACAGCTCCCCCCGCCCCAGAAGGTTCTGGAGCAAACAAAGTGAGAGGCCCAAGGTATAAGGCAGGTTAGCATTTGTGATTGGATCTCAAGCAGTCAGTGTCTTTGTTTATGGAGAAAATGTGGAAGGACTGAGTTTGGACAGGAGGCCCTGAGATGTGGGCTGGTTGTAGGGAAACCCACTTTCTCATCACTGTCCAAATTCTTCTCCAAGAGGTTTAAAATCAATTATACAGGAATATCTGAAAAAGTTCTCCCATTAAAAGAAAAAAGAAGCAATGTAAATATCAATCAACAAACGAATGGATAAAGAAGATGTGGTGCATATAAACAAATAGAATATTACTCAGCCCAAAAAAAGGAATGAAGTAATGCCACTTGATACAACATGGACAGACCTAGAGATCATCACAGTCAATGAGGTAAATCAGGAAGAAAAAGACAAATAAATATCACTTATATATGGACTCTTCAAAAATGATACAAATCAACTCATTTACAAAACAGAAACAGACTTCTGTTCAGTTCAGTCACTCAGTCGCGTCTGACTCTTTGTGACCCCATGAACCGCAGCACGCCAGGCCTCCCTGTCCATCACCAGCTCCCGGAGTTCACTCAGACTCACGTCCATCGAGTCAGTGATGCCATCCAGCCATCTCATCCTCTGTCGTCCCCTTCTCCTACCCACAATCCCTCCCAGCATCAGAGTCTTTTCCAATGAGTCAACTCTTCACATGAGGTGGCCAAAGTACTGGAGTTTCAGCTTCAGCATCATTCCTTCCAAAGAACACCCAGGACTGATCTCCTTCAGAATGGACTGGTTGACTCTCCTTGCAGTCCAAGGGACTCTCAAGAGTCTTCTCCAACACCACAGTTCAAAAGCACCAATTCTTCAGCGCTTAGCCTTCTTCACAGTCCAACTCTTACCCCTGTAGAAAACAAACTTAAGGTTACCAAAGGGGCTAACAAAGTTCTGGGGGAGATAAATTGTTTGGGATTAGCAGATACGCATTACTACATATAAAATAAACAACAAGAACCTACTGCATATCACAGGAAACTGTACACAATATCTTGTAATAATCTATAAAGGATAAGAATCTGAAAAGGAATATGTATGTGTGTGTGTGTGTGTGTGTGTGTAACTGAATCACTTTGCTGTATACCTGAAACTAACACAACTCTGTAAATTAACTATATTTCAATTTACAAAAAAAAGCAGAGACGTCCCTGTTGGTTCAGTGGCTAAGACGCCACACTCCCAATGCAGGAGGCCTGAGTTTAATCCCTGGTCAGGGAAGTAGATCCCACATGCTACAACTAAGAGTCAGAGCGCCACAACTAAGACCCAGCAGAGCCAAATAAATAAGTGAAGAGAAAGTGGCCCAGAAAGAACAGAGGACAAGAACGTAAAGACGGGGTCTGTCTGCCTACTTGCTTGTTTGCACTCATGACCTAGGCTGGTAAGCAGTTTTGCCTGCTGGCTGGCTTCCGTCTGGTCGCCTGTTGAAATGACTTGCTATTCAGCCCCAGCCCTTTAAGGATATAAAGCAGGAAAACACTGCAGCCGCTATCTCTTTTCCTTCCTCTACCCCCTTCTTCTCTACTGGGAAGCCTCCTTATTCTTTTCCTCTCCCTCATTCTCTGTTCTCCGCGTCCCAGCTTTCTTGGACAACGTCTCTATACTTGGCCTCCAGACACTTCCTTCTGTTTGGGTTTTTTTCTCTCCCTTCCAACTTCAGGAAGCCTTCTGTTCTAACATCCCTCCTTTCCCTGCCACTCACCAGCTCACGGTTTGGTACCCAAGCTGTTTTCTGTTTGCTGGCAACACGCCTCGAATTCCATTCTGCCACAGAATTTAGCTCTAAGTCAGGCAGTAAATGGGCTCTTTACAAATCTAGCTTAATTTAAAGAACTCTCTCCGTGAGCTGCATTTCTGGGGACATTTTGCAAGGGTGTTAGCAACTAGACTGCATCCACGTGCTTGTACAACAGCAGACTGGCTGCTGTTTCTGTCACTCTGAGAGACTGAAGGTAAGGTTCAAATTAACTAGCAAGTGTAAACCACAGGAACCCAGAGAATGGTTTCGCAGAAACTTTTTTCCTTTTCTCTATTTGTGTAATTTCAGTGACTAAGGCGTGAGGTGCACAGGTCTGAGTGTCAGCTTGGTGGAGGCAGCAGAAGAAAAATGTGTTGACTGATCAGCTTGGGGTCAGTTTGGATGCTGGAGGATGGGAAGATGGGATATCACTGATCATGACTCCACAGCTCAGCCTGGATGACTAAGAGACTTGCGGTCCCTCAGCCATTTAGTCACTAAGTCATGTCCAACTCTTGTGACCCCGTTGACGGTAGCCCACTAGGCTTCTCTGTCCATGGGATTTTCCAGGCAAGAATACTGGACGGGGTTGCCATTTCCTCCTCCAGGGGATCTTTCCGACCCAGGAAATGAATCTACGTCTTCTGCATTGACAGGTGGATTCTTTACCACTGGGTCACCTGAGAAGCCCAATTCTTATTTCTTTGATATTTTATGTCCTATCCCTTTCTCACTAGGTCTAGCTGGGACCATGGACATTTGGATCCTAAAGCAATTTTTTTTTAAGGGTTCATCTTGACAAACTGTCACCTGGCCTTATACATGCGTTAAATCTCTTCAAAAATCTTTGAAAACCTACACTAAACAGGGTGCTTGACTGCCAGACTGGGTCGCTAAGCAGGAGGCACCACTGTGGTAGAAATCCATGGATATGCAAGACTCCAGTGTCTGGAGAAGACACAACCTAACTCTTTCTGTTTTGAGAGAGCAGCTTCCATGGTGATTAAGATCTTTCACCCCACCATGAAACAAGGAACTATGACAATGAGTAAACCTCCATTCTCCTGTCCCTCTCTGGACGATGATGAGGAGAGACCTGGCCAAGACACAAACAGGAGGGCACAATGTATGATGAAGAACAAGACAGTCTGCTGAAATGTGGAAAACTACATTAATAACAGAGGGGCTGCGGTGTAAACCAGCCCTTCCGTATCACAGTGCAACAGTCAAGCTCCATCATAAAAACAAAAATAAACAAAAATAATCCATGAAAAGTCTGGGTATTGTGGGTGCAGCTGGGTCTTTCACTGGCCATAGGTAACTACTTAACTTTAAGTTAATATGAATTAAAAATGTAGTTCATTAATCACAGCAGCCGCATTTCAAATGGTAATAGCCACAATGGGCCAATGCCTGCCATATTGGACAGAGCAGATACAGAGCTTCCTTCTCAGCACAGCAGGTCCTGCCAGACAGTGCTGCTCCAGCATATTCTGACCCAATGGCATACTCTGACCTGCAACATGGGGAATCGTTACTGAGCCAGAAGAAAGCCTTACAAAGTCATGAGCAAGAGGGAAAATCCAACCACTACACACAGAGGGGAGCGGCCTGACCCGGGCAGGGCAGGCGTTGCTGCCCAGCAGCAAGGCTCCAACTGAACACTGAGAATTCACCACGGACGACGCAGGCCAGGAGGAGGCAGAGACGGGAGCATCTCCTGCCAGATCGATTGCTCCTTTTCTTCTGCCTGAGGGTCCAGCGGGGAGCAGGGAGGTGAGGAGCAATTCCTCACATAAATGAAGTGGGAAGGCAGGGCTACCCCAGCACTCCAGGCCTCTGAAGCCAAGAGAGCCAATGTGATTAAATAATTGCACGGTCTCACCTTGCCCAGTCAAGCTAGATTCCAATGAGGATAATTAATCTTTATAGTGCCTGTTATCCCCTGCCCTGTGCATACTTCTGCTCCTGTTCAAAGTCAAGTTTCCCAAACTGTCTGCTTCTTGCACAAAAAGAAAAGGGCAGAGGAAGCGAAATAGACTTCCTTGTAGAAGGACATAAATAGAAAATTACCTTTGGAGCTAGTCTTTATGAATCCCCCTCCAAAAATGGTGGAATCACACTGGAAAGCATATGTGAAGTGAAGTGAAAGTCGCTCAGTCACGGCCGACTCTTTGCGATCCCATGCACTATAGAGTACATGGAACCCTCCAGGCCTGGGTAGCCTTTCCCTTCTCCAGGGGATCTTCCGAACCCAGGGATCAAATCCAGGTCTCCCACATTGCAGGTGGATTCTTTACCAGTTGAGCCACCAGGGAAGCCCATAAGCATATGTAACTGTCTATAAACAAATTTCAGAGAAACAAAGATACTTGGGGTTCATAGCTATTCTTGGAGGGTGAATTTTAGAACTTGCCTTTAAGAAACCCTCAGCCTGTGTAATTCCATGAGCCCAGAAACAAAACAATGACTGGGACAAAGAAGAAAGCCAATGCAGATACCCAGCCTGACCTCAGTCCCCAAGAAACTCATTGCTCAAAAGCAAAGCCAGAAGGTGGGCTACATCGTGAACAAACACAAAATCCATGTATTGATGGAACTTCTTCCTAAAACCGATGGTTGGATTTGTTTTTAATCCACCCACACTTTATCCAGTAATAATATGAGTCAATTTAAAAGATGCAACATTTGAGCATCTATTTATTTTGTATCACTCCCTGTAAAATGATAGCTTGATTCCTTTAAAAGTGTGTTTGTATGGGTGCATAAAAGTAGTGTGATCCCTAGAAACTTCCCAGAATCACGCAAATTGTGAGTGTAATTTCACACCAAGAAAGAGGAAAGACAGGGCTTTGCAGTCAGCTCTGCACACATCTGCCAGCTCCACAAAATGACCAGCAATGCCAAAGACGACCAGCAATGCCAAAGATGACCAGCAATGCCAAAGATGACCAGCAATGCCAAAGACGACCAGCAATGCCAAAGATGACCAGCAATGCCAAAGACGACCGGCTGCCAGGCCTGTCTGTTCCTAGAGGGGAGTAGGTAGGGGAGTAGCTACTTGGCAACAAGACAGAAGGACAGTGAGAAAAGATGGGACAGCCAAACAAAAAGTGAGGAAAAGGAAAAATAATCTCTCACTGCATTATCCACCACCCCTAAGTGTGTATTAATGAACCGCTAAAGTATGCCCTGGAGAGTCTTAATACGACAATATTAAACTCTGTACACCAAGAAAAGCAAAGATGGCACGTTATAACAAAGAGGGTTTGGGTTCCATGTTGTTGGTTTTCTGGTTCTTGCTAACATTCTGGTTTTTAGTTTTGCTCACTTGGATGTATTTTCCTTTAAAGGGCTGCTTGCCACCGAGCCCATTTTCCAACCAAAGTGCAATGCTGCCCCCTGATGGTGGAACACTGTAAGAGCACCTGGAGAAATCGAGACTCTCCAAGGCAAACTTCCTTACAGTTCTGCCTGGATTTCATTTTGCTATCTTTTCATTCTCCGAATGCAAATATTTCATCCTTAAAGATCCTCTGCACAGAGACATTTTCTGGCTCAGGCTGGTTCACACCCGTAATCAACATAGCCGTTTTATTCTAAAACATGAACTGTGTGCTGATTACAAAACAAGCAGTGGTGGGGAGTGGATTTCTCCCCCTTTTTGCTTATAAATTAAGCTTTCTCCCCAGAGAAGGCTCAGAAATCAGGCCTATTTTATATAACCTTTAGAATCCTGATTGGAATTCTCACTGGAAAGACATTTACTGAGAACTCAAGCTCGAGAAATCAATGCTGGGCCTGACAGACATTCAGCTCCCAGACAAACGTATTTGATTTCAGATCATCCTTCAATCTTTGTAGCAGGAATAAACCTGAGACTGAGAACAATGCAGGTGACGCTCTGCACTATCAGAAGCCGCCCTCCTGAACTGCGTGAAAACACAACAGCTATCTGAGAGAAAATTATACGAAAACACATGAGGAGGGGTTGAGTGGAGAGCTCCTCCCTCCACGGTCAAGCATTATACGATCTGTTTCCTCAAACCACGACTCCAACCACCTGCATCAGAATAACCTGGGAGTGTGTTAATGCCAATTTGGGGGCCCAGTCAAGGTCTGTTAAATCTGAAACTCTGGTTAGGATCTAGAAGTTTGCATTTACCTTGCCTCTTACTAAACCTTGAGTTCCAATGAATAAAATTTAATAGAAATTTTTAATTTCCATTAAGAAAATTCTCCTATTCAGGAATTCGCAAACATTACACAGATAAAGGATAACCAAAAATTTTTTTAAATCTATCAATTGATACATTTGCTTGATTTTCTACAAAAATGAAAAGATATCACTTGGTCATGCAAGGCACTCTTCAGCTAGTAAACAAACCCAAATCATAAACACGACTTGATTGTTTCTAGTGGTCGTTCCCAACTGTACTTCTTACCCCAAAGCCATGCTTTTGAAAAGCCCTATCAGGAAGTAGCATAAAATGATTCATTAAACAGAAATCACTGTGGATGATGACTTCAGCCATGAATTTAAAAGACGCTTGCTCCTTGGAAGGAAAGCTATGACAAACCTAGACAGCATATTAAAAAGCAGAGACAGCATTTTGCCAATAAAGATCTGTCTAGTCAAAGGAATGGTTTTTGTAATAGTCATGTACCAAGGTGAGAGTTGGACCATAAAGCAGGCTAAGCACTGAAGAACTGATGCTTTTGAACTGTGATGCTAGAGAAGACTTTTGAGAGTCTCTCAGACTGCAAGGAGATCAAACCAGTCAATCCTAAAGGAAATCAACCCTGAATATTCATTGGAAGGACTGATGCTGAAGTTCCAACGGCCATCTGATGGAACGAGCCAACTCACTGGAAAAGACCATGATTCTGGGAAAGATTGAAGGCAAAAGGAGAAGAGGGTAGCAGAGGATGAGATGGTTAGATAGCATCACCAACTCAACGGACTTGAATCTGAGCAAACTCCAGGAGATAGTGAAGGACAAGGAAGCCTGACGTGCTGCAGTCCATGGGTCGCAAAGAATCAGACATGACTTATCGACTTAACAAGAAGAAATAATTCACTATATCAGAAGATAAGACAACCATGAGAGTACCACACAGCTCTCAGCCCTCATAGAGAAGAACCTGACAAAAACAGCCAAAAAAAGACAAAAAGAAAACAAGCCAAGAAAAAAAAGAAATCCAAGCAAGTAGTACTGGCTATTTGTCACCCCTTCGGAACAGGACTGGCTGCCCCTGGTGTTGCCTCCTGCTCCCCGTCCCCTCCCCTGACCCACGGCTCTCAGCCTCTCTCTGTCATCATTCCGTAGCCACTTGTCATCTGATCCAGTTCCAGGGCGTGGTGAGAATGGACTGTGCCCTGGTCCTGCCAAGCCGGGCTGAGGTGCCCGCCCAGCCAGACTGTCTCCATGCATGCTGTAGCGCGTGGCTGGGGGCCAGGGCCGATGGGCTGTATTTCATTTCCCCTTGTTTGCCGGATGTGTCACAGTGGGGCACAGCAAGAGATGGAAATGGGCTGTGTCTGCCTCAGGGAACCTGTGAGGATGAAAGGAGGTCTGTCAGCTCTGCAGACCATCCCCTCAGTCACCAGCAGAAAACCCAGATCGTCCAAGTTCCACTGCCTGTGTGCCAGGAGGGCAGGACCTCAGCGCCACCAGGCTGGGCTCACTGGAGAAGACAGTCATGAAAAGGAATCTCCCTTGCGCTCACCCCAAAGGGAGAGCAGGCTGATGGTGAGATCGAGGAAGGTCCCAGGGGTTAAGCCGATGCTCAAGAGCAACAGCTGCAGAGGAAGTTCTAGAAGCCTGAATGATATTAAGAAAACAGCCTGTTGGAGGGTGTGGAGAAAAGGAAACCCTCAAACGCTGTTGGTGGGAATGTAAATTGGTGCAGCCATTGTGGAAGATGGTAGGGAGGTTTCAACAAAAAAATTAGAGTTATCATATAATCCAGCAATTCTACTTCTGGGCATATATATCTGGAAAAGAGGAAAACTCTATGTACCCCAGGGTACACAGAGTACCCCATGTACCCCAGTGTTCACAGCAGTACTGTGAATAGCCAAGGCACAGAAGCACAACCTAAGTTTCCATCAACAGATGGATGGATAAAGAAGATGGAACACTACTCAGACATAAAAAGGAATGAAATTCTGCCATTGCATCATAGACGGACTTGGTGAATATTATAATCAGTGAAAGAAGTCAGACAAGAAAGACAAATACCATATGATAGCACTTAAATGTGGCATCTAAAAAACAACAACAAAGGAGTGAATGAAGCAAAACAGAAGCAAATTCACAGAAATAAAGAACAAACTGGTGGTTACCAGTGGAGAGAGGGAAGCAGGGAGGGGCAATTCAGGGGTGGGGGGGGGAAAAGGGCTATTACGGGATTATATGAAATCATGAGTGTGAAACTTCTGAAAACTGTAAACACTATAGAATTTAAAGAATCTTTCATTTGATTAAAAAAGACAGAAAGAAAAGAGCCTTTTGGTCTATTCTGAGGAGGGATATGAGGGCCATGTCAGGTCTGTTTGTTTGGGGAGAGAGATCGAATATTACAGAGCATCCTTTAATTTGCTATAGAATTTCAATACATCTGCTGAAGTGGTTCCTAAGTCACTACAGCAAAGAGAGGCCTAGGACAAGAATTTACCTCGGAGGCTGGCTGTTAGTGTTTATGTCTGGCCGCAAAGAGAAGCAAATTGCAAATTTAACGATAAAACAGTTTAGAAGAGAGAATGGTTTTTTTTTTTTAATGTATTACAATAAATATATATGAATCCATGTACTTTCCCAGAGGTAGGATTTGAATTTTCCTAAATCAGCTAATGTCTTTGTCAATTCTCCATTTGTATCTGGCCTATGTCACATCTTAAAATCCATACCACTTTATATCTCTCCTTAATTGCTCCATGTGGGTAACTTGCATTTAAAACTAGCTCTCTTTGCCACCTGACCTTTAGAAGAAGATCAGAAGGTAAATTTTTCATCCTCCAAAACTACTATATTCCATACACATGAAATAAATCGCAAAGAACACAGTCGAACAGAAATTCAATTAATGTTTTTGCGATTTTCAACCCTGTATGAGGCTGAAAACAACTGTTTCAAGCAAAGGGGGTGGAAAAAAGGAATCCAAAAATGTATTGATATTGCTTGTTTATAAAAACAGATTTCCTACTGTGCTTTTGGTCCTTGCAATGGCAAATATCCACAGCCTAAACCCTCGAATCTGTGACGATGTTATCTTACATGGCAAAGGGACTCTGCAGATGCAATTAAGTCAAGGAACTTGAGTTGGGAAGATTATCCTGGATTATCTGGTGGATTCAATGCAATCACAAGGGTCCCTCCAAGAAGGAAGCAGGGGACCTTGTTCAAAGAAGGACCTGCCATGCTGGAAGCAGAGGGAGGAGTGACGTGACTGTTAGCTTTGAAGATGGAAGGGGGCCCCTGTCCAAGGCATCCGGGTGGCCTCCAGGAACTCTGGAGGCCTGTCGTCACTTGCATTCTGCCCCGTGAGACCCATTTTGGACTTCAGCCCTATAGCATACAAAATCTGTGATGCTTTAAGCTGCTAAACTAGCAGACATTTGTTTTGGCAGCAACAAGAATAGTCTCCAAGTCCTTTCTGAAAGGAGTGATGACAGCCAGTCTCTATGTCTCAAAAATGGACAACACGGCGGTGGCCAAACATTCAAAGTCGGTGATATTCCTGGGCATCATTACGATCCCACACATACTTTACAGCCTTGGGCGCCAACTACCAACGCAAAAGCAAATTACCATTGAGCATTTTTGTCAAAGTTATTAAGGATTCATCACAGAGGACACTGGGAGGATGAAATCTACTCATGGAAACTGACCTGGAAGCCATGTGGGTGATTTTATCATTTCCTCTGATCCTCGTGATTAACAAAGAGTGGACAACTAACACAGAAATGGCTGGTGTTTGTTTTATTGGAGTGCAGTTGGTTTACGATGCTGTGTTAGCTCCAGCTGTATAGCAAAGTGAATCAGTTAAACGTATATATGTATCCACTCTGTTTTACATTCTTTTCCCATATAGGTCATTACAGAGTATTGAAAAGCGCTCCCTGTGCTGTACAGCAGGTCCTTATTAGTAGTAATTACCTGTTTTATATATAGTAGTGTGTGTATGTCAGTCCCAATCTCCCAATTTATCTTTCCGCATCGCGTACTCTTTTAAAAAATTTTATTGGAGTATAGTCATTTACAATGTTGTGTTAGTTTTAGGTGTACAGCAAAATGATTCAGTTATACACACACATATATCCCACCAAAGGCCATTATAGGATATTAAACATAGTTCCCCCTCTATACAGTAGGTCCTTGTTAGTCCTTGTTAGTAGGTCCTATTTTATATATGGTAGCATATGTCTGTTCATCTCAAAACTCTGTTCCCGCCCCCCGCCACTTTCCCCTTTGGTAACCATAAGTTTGTTTTTCTACAACTATGAGTCTGCAGAAACAGGTTTTCTTAAGTGAGCCAGAGAGCCCCACTAAAATGGACTTCCTGACCTGCATCTCTACCAGATGAACCAGAACTCAATTTTGTTGCTAAAAACAGAAGGGATATGTGCCTCCCAGTCATGGAAGACCACGGAAGGGATGAGTGCAAGGGGAAGGCTTCCCGGAGCCCCAGCTCCCCATCACAGAGGGAAGATGATGGCCACGCCCTCACCAAGAGGGAAACCCAGGGTCTGACTTAGCTTCGTAAATGCTGTCTTTGAATTGGACTCTAAACATGGACTCCTTCTAGGGTAGCTCAGGAAGAATACGCTGGGACACAATGTCCCAAAGTGAAGGGCTCTCAGATACTTTTCTCTTCTATAATCAAGACCCTGGACATTCCACTGTTGTGAAAATACTTACTCTGATACCTGAATGTGGGAAATACTCTTATGTGTTTTTTTTAATAAGACTATTTTGGTCTTTCCCAAGCCCCACTGAAATATTGAACCCCTAGAAGCTTTTGCTTTCAGTGACGTTTCACATCCCAAAGACTCTGGGTTTTGTTTTTCTATCCAATTCTGTCTTCTTGGTTTTTAAATTAACGGTGTCTTGAGAGCTGGCCAGGAGTAAGAAGGGGGTTTGGAAGGGAGAGAAAGTGGAAAATGAAGAGGCAGCGAGGGACTCACTCGAGCAATCAGACAAACAAATCATCTGTCTTCCGGCTCAGGTGGCGAGGGAGGGAGAGCATCCTGCCCAAAGCCCAGAGCAGGCGGGTGCAGCAGACCCTCTCCAGCTCTGAGGGAGAGCGAGAAGAAAAACCCTCCCTTCTCTCCAAGCAGTAAGGACAAAAGAGAAGGCCACGTCCGGCTCATTAGGAATAATAGAAATTGCTGACAATCATCTCTAATGCATTGCCAGTTTTCTGACAATGGGCTCAGCAATTAGTTTGTCAATTTTTAACCAAATGCAAAAATAATAATTATCCTCTGAGGGAACTTCTGCCCGGCCCTTCCACCTTTCACCTGAGGCCCTGGAGGCTCCAGGCACCCTGCATTGGTCTTTTGGCATCTGCCACACCCACTTCTGACCAAGGAACTCATCCACCTCCTTCCCAAGGTCTCTCTGGAAATCCAGCAAAAAGCAGAAAAAGACTTACAGAGAAAACAAGTTTATGGTGACCAAAGGGGAAAGAAAGAGGGACAAATGAAGAGTTTGAGATTAACAGATACACACTACTATATACAAAACAGATAAACAACGAGGACCTGTTGCATAGCACAAGGAACTATATTCAGTGTCTTGTAATAATCTATAATGGAAAATAATCTAAAAAATAATATATACACACACACACACACACATATATATATATATAAGAGGCTTCCGTGGTGGCCCAGATGGTAAAGAATCTGCCTGCGATGCAGGAGACTGGGTTCTTCAAACCCTGGGTTGGAAAGATCCCCTAGAGAAGGGAATGGCTACCCACTCCAGTATTCTTGCCTGGAGAATTCCATGAATGGGCTACAGTCCATATGGGATCACAAAGAGTCAGACACAACTGAGGGACTAACAACATATATAACTGATTCAATTTGCTGTGCACCTGAAACTAACACAATATTGCAAATTACGCTTCAATTTTTAAGAAAGGAAATTCAGTGGAAAATCATGGTCTTTCACCCCTTCCTACTCTGGGTCCCCTGCTGCTGCTGCTGCTGCTGCTGCTGCTGCTGCTGCTGCTAAGTCGCTAAACCTTCGAAAAATACATTTTGCCTCCCTTTTGAACCATTCGTCATCCTTGGTTTTAGCTGAGGCTAAACCAGAAACTGGCCTTTTAAAAATATCTGACCTCTGACCACATCATATTAAATTACTTTCATGATTAAAAATCTGCAGCTGCCAAGAAAATCTCTCCGTCTTGCTTCCCAGTCTTCTATCATAAGAAGAAAGTGCAGCCCTGTCTAGCCCTGGTGGGGAGCTGACAAGCCCAGAGAAGACCTCCAAGGGCACTGGCTGGCTGAGCCTGGAAAGGACAAGATGAGGAGAAGTAGCCAGAGGCGGAGGGGGAGACATCCAAATATCCACCTGAAGCAAACAGCCCAGTGTTTCAGGTCCTGAACTGGCGACGAGGACCCACACAAAAGGCCTGACTGATTCCAGCCGTGACATTTCTAGCAGATGCCTCCATGCCTTGGTGTTCCTCTTTCTCTCCCAAGATACAATAACAACAAACCCTGTGACCACCTCTTCTCCGAGCACTTGAGAGAAAACACTCTGTGAATCCAAAGTCCAGCAACCGTGTCACTAATATTGCCACCACGCCGGAGGCATTCTTCCCAGGGTCGAGATGGTTTGATGGACATCCTTGCCACCGTGTCCTAATGCTGGACGGCAGGCTGAGGGACTACACAGAGTGTGCCGGCCAAGGACGCAGGGTGAACCAGCAAACTCCAGAGCAGATTCTTCCTCCTCCTCCTGAAGCTATATGTGAACCTACCTTTTTCCAAAGAAAAACAGCATGATGGGAAAGCAGGAAGGGCCACTGCTATAACAACCCCTTGTTTAATAACATCTGTGCTTTTCTCCCACGGCCCTTCCCCAAGTCTCCCGTCCTCTTGCAAGTGTCCCTCAGAAAAAATCAACTAAGAGCTTGTTTCACCCTGTGCCAGGAGCTCTGGTGACATTCCCACATTCTCAGGAACCTTCACTGACACTATTCTGTTTGCATCCTTCAGGGTTCATAATATCGTTTTAATTATATGCTTGTTCACTTTTTTGTCATTCTCACAAAAGCAGAAGCCAGATATGATTATACCCATCTTACAGGAGATGGGTGTATATATATATGTGTGTGTGTGTGTGTGTATATATATATGTATGTTCTGAGTCACTTTGCTGTACACCTGAACCTAACACAACATTGTAAACAAACTGTATTTCAATTTTAAAGAATAAATTAAAATTCTTAAAAATAAAATGAAGGTAACCTTGAAAATAAGAGTCACCCCGCTCAGATGGTAAAGCATCTGCCTGCAATGTGGGAGACCTGGGTTCAATTCCTGGGTTGGGAAGATCCCCTGGTGAAGGAAATGGCAACCCACTCCAGTACTCTTGCCTGGAAAAATCCCACGGACGGAGGAGCCTGATAGGCTACAGTCCATGGGGTCACAAAGAGTCGGACACGACTGAGCGACTTCACTTTCACTGTAAAAACAAGTAAAAATAAATAAATAAAAGAAGCTCAAGGTCCACCTCCTCCTTGAAGCTTTGCCCATTAATTTCTCCACAATTGCTGACCTTTTCAGTAGACTCGCATCTTTACTTACATAATAGCTTACATGAGGGCTATTTGTCTACCTAAGTTATATAATGATTAGAAAAGAAAGGAAACTGGAGGGAGGGAGGTCAGGAAGCGAAAATGGAGGTAAATGGATTTCAGAACAGAAGGAGGTATTTGTGCAATGCAGCCTTGAAAGAGAGAAAGGATGCTGAGGAGAGAGGCCAGCTGGGGTCTGGAGAGTGCCTTCTCCCCGTTGGGAGGAAGGAGCTGGGACACACAGACACACATTCACACGTTGGGGGTTCATTCTGCCTGGTTCTGCTATATCCCAGCACAGAGTTGCCATGCATGAACATACAGTGATGCAGTCCTGGGTACTGGGCAGGGAGAGGGGAGAAGTCCCTGGCTTAAGGAGAGATTCCTCCCCAAACTGCACCAAACCACAGCTCCACCTGACCAAGGCTCCCCACACTCTCCCTATTGGAAACACCGCAAGAGCTTCTGGTCTATCTACAAACAGCCTGGGATGGGGATGGAGGGGCGAGGGGAGGCTCAGGCAACAGACTACAAAGTTGGAGGGCAGAAACCCCGTCCATTCTTACGCACACCTGAAATGTCGAGAGTAGGGTTGTGCTTCATACTGCCTATGCTGTATTTTCCTATCAACCCCTGCTGACTGCCGGACCATCTGCACTTTAGCAGAGCACTTCTAATATGTTCAGACACAGAGAAAATGAGTTCTTCGCCCTCCCGGGCTCCTGCATCTCAAGACAGCACAATTACTTCTTCGGATTGCTCTTCTCCACCCTATTTGAGGTGCTTGGCACTCTCAAGGGTGAGCAGAGAAGATAGGACTTAAGATGCAAAGTGGAAAACCGCTCTCTGACTATTGCACACAGTATTATAGTGTGGTAAGACTCTAGGAGCAGCTGCACACGCAACTGAGCCCAATCACAGCATACAGCAAACCCAGAATCATTTAGGGGTAGAACCCCCCAATTGCCGCCTTCAGAGATGGGCCCATCCATTTGGTTCACATTATGCAGGACAAAGGAGAGAGATGTAAAGAATCACCTGTTTACCAGTACTTTATTCCATTACAGCTGGGAACAGAAGCTGACACTGACAAGGCCCCTCCTTGAGGGATTATATATTACAGCAGAGAAATACCTTAAAGACAAATAATCCCCGAGATCATCACACCTCCACTGACCTGTCTGAAGACTGCTGCAATTAGAGACCATGGTCACTAATGTGGCATGCAGCTCCGAGTGCCTGCATTTACTCTGATCCTGCAGAAATGACCCAGGATGGATTTGGTGGGCACAGACTTCATCTAAGTTTGAATTCTGTGGGTCTGATTCTGATTTCTGGGAGTTTGGTAACTGTGCTTTTGTTAACAAGATCTTTCTCAGCTTCTGCAGCGTTTACAACATAAGATCTCTAATTTGGGCTTAAAACGCTCACGAAAATTAACTGCATTACTTTAAAAAATGCAACTGGGGAGAAACGGAGATGGAAAGAACATCACATACCACAGACTCCCCATGTTTGCACACTTCCCCACCATCAGCAACTGACAATCATAGACGCCACCACTCCAGCCCTTTGGTCAGACCTGATTCTGCGACCTGGGGACGTATTAAGAGCTCCATTTTACTGCTTTTCATCATAAGAGATGTTGGAAATCTATTTGGGATAGGACGGGAGCATCGAGGCTTTATTTGTTATATTACTTAAAAAACATCCAAGACCCCAGAAGCAAAGCTTCTAGAGCACCGTAAAACTGGTTTTTTTCTATAATAATAGTAGCTTTCACGTGCCAGGCATCACTCTAAGCATTTTCCTTTCCCCAACAACTGAGGAGTAGGTTGAACCACGGATCAGGAAAGGAAGCTTCCCAAGCCACACAACCCGCAGACCCCAAATGCAAGCCCAATTTAGCTGGCCCTCGACCCCCAACCCATCACTCTGATACAATGTCTGCTCTAAACTGCTCCCTTGCTGTTGTTTACTCATTAAGTCATGTCAGATTCTTTTGACCTCACATTTTGCAACCTTACAGACTATAGTCCAGGAGGCTCCTCTTTCCATGGGATTTCCCAGGCAAGAATACTGGAGTGGTTTGCCACTTCCTTCTCAAGGGGCTCTTCCCCACCCAGGAATCAAACCTGTGTCTCCTGCATTGGCAGGCAGATTCTTTACCACTGAACCACTAGGGAAGCCCAAACTGCTTCTTACACCAACCCCTCCCAAAATTAGAGATCCATTACATTATGACGGCCAAATCCCTTGCACATAAACAATACTTAAAATGCCTTCCAGTCATGAGTTCAGTAAAAGCCAGCCAGGTGAATTTCAAGCCTACAAGGCAATGGATGGATCAGTCCAAACAGAATCAAGAAACACAGGTGTGGATGTTTAAAGGAGAAAGCTAGCTTATTCTGAGCACAGCCAGGCAGTGCGCTGCCTCCAGGGAGTGGTCAGCCGGCTGTCTCCAAAGAGTCTAATTTCTTTGCTGCACAGAGTGGACCCAAGTCTATCTCAGAGGCAGTCAAGAAAGAGCAATATGTATAAAACCAGAATCCCAAAGTATTAAATTCCAACAAAAATTGATCCGCCACGTGAAACACAATGGAACACAATCCACCCCAGTCTCCCTGTAGACTGACCCACAGGAAGTCAGCTGGTAACCAGCAGGGGGCTGGTGAACTGGAATACCTGTCCTTAGACGCGGGTTTCGTGGCCTCTCTGCAGGATGGCTTATCACCAAATCTAGCTCCGCAGTAGAGACAGCCGTGTGAATCAGGCCTTTCTTCAAGTGGCTGAGGCTTCCTCTTCCATGGACAAGATTTTGAGGTGGGGAGATTTCTGAGCACCTCTGTGCTCTCCACTCATGACTGAATGATCCTCCTCCTTGAGGGGAAATTCTGCCAGGTTATAACCAAATCCTTGCCTTCCTGGGAATCGGTCTGTCTCTATTAAGTGATGTTCACATATCTGTACAGTGTTCTCACAAGGCGCTCAGTTGGGCTCCGGGGGAAGCCAACTTTCAGGGAGAAGGTCTATTAAGGGGCGCCCCTGGATCACCACCTGTATAAGGGAAATGGGGGAGGAGGCAGGAGTGGGTGGAGGGGGACACTGGGCGACAACATGACCCCAGGAAGTGCTCAGCCAACCCCTCAGGGAGCCCTGGAACTGGGATGACTTCAGTGGTGTCTCAGGTTAGGGTGAGGTGGTCTGGCTGTGGACCCTGGAAGTGGGCAAGGTGGCCGTCCACAGCCTAGTGTGGTCTAGTATTCATTGCTCAGTCGTGTCCCACTCTTTGCGACCCCAGGGACTGTAGCCCACCAGGCTCCTCTGTCCATGGGATTCTCCAGGCAAGAATGCTGGAGTGAGTAGCCATTTCTTTCTCCAGGGGATCTTCCTGACCCAGGCATTGAACCCGGGTCTCCTGCATTGCAGGCAGATTCTTCACCATCTGAGCCACCCGGGAAGCCTCTAGAAATCCCCAGAGGAAGCTGAAAGCTGAGACCTCTGTCCGTGGCACCCGGGCAGTTTGGGAAATGAGTCTGTCATTCCTGGAGGGGCACATGGGCGACACACCACAGCATCCCCCACAAAGGAGAACCCTAAATGCCGGGAGAAAGCCTCCCTCATTCACCACCAAACTGAAAACCAGAGAGGGAGGGAAGAGGCGGTGGGGGCAGGGAGGGCTACCTGGGGTTTTGAGCCCGCCCAGCCTGAAAGCCTCGAAAGGACAGGAATGCTTCCCTCCTGCCAGGGCTGCCCTGCAGCTTCCAGCAAATTCCAGACCTCCCGTCCCTTCCTGCTCCCCGACTCCACCCTCCATCACCCCCAGGGCCAGGCTTTCTCTCACCTCAGGATCCTCGCACACACACCCTACTGCTCCCTCCACTGGGACACCGCGGTGCCCTCTCCCCGCACCTGAATCCCATTTCCCCTCAGGCATCAGCTTAGATCCAAACCCCTCCCCAGAGAGATGCAGTCCACCTGCCGGATGATCTCACAGCTCCTTCACGTCTCCACCCCAGGTAGTTCTTCTATTTATTTCTGGGCCATCCCACTTTCTGTTAGCCCCTCAGTTTCCTAAAGGAAGGGACCATGTCTGTCTTACTCACCATGGTTTTCCCAATGCTTGGCACAGAGCCTGGGAACTAACGGGCAAATTATTCACTCACTGAGTGAGTGAATGAATGAATGAAGGTATAAATGAATGAATTCCAGCAATCGGGGCAGCACTGGAGAGTGAGAAGAGTCCCAACTCTGAGATGGCTCTAAAAATGATCCCACTCCTGAGACAACCCTCCCAAACCCCAGTGCAGTGCCCCAGCAGAATGCTCCAGCAGCTCCATGCTCCTTTGCCAGAGACCTGGCAGAACCTGTGTTCACTGATCTTTTTTCATCCCCACTACACTGCATTAATAACATCCATGAGAGTAGAAGCCATTTCTATTTTATCCATTTTATCCTCAGCACTAGTACAGGGCCCAGCATATAATGGGTCCTCAAGAAATATTGCTTGAATAAATAAAAAAGAGAGAAGTGCATTTATTGAGGAGAATTCAGGGAAATATTTTCAAATTGACACTGGCATTAAAGTGAACTGAAATGGTGTTGAGCTTCCAATAGAGCTATAAATAAATGAGCAGGGACTTGGCGGGGGGAGGGGTCTTCTCTGAGGAATGGGGAAGCCCTGGGCACCCACAGAGAGCGCCCCCCTTCCATGTGAAGCCTTATGAAGCACTTGACACAGCTGGTATATTTCAGCAATGGTTGAAATCACAGCCACGCTATACCACAGACTCACTGAGCACCCAACAAGATGCTGAGCATTTTATGCAGACAGCAGTATCTCTTTAAATGTATATAAAATCACAGTGATGCAGGAATTGCATGCCTGCTCAGTCACTCAGTCGTGTCCAACTCTTTGTGACCCTGTGGACTGTAGCCCACCAGGCTCTTCTGTCCATGGGATTCCTGAGGCAAGTATAGCATAGTGGGTTGCCATTTCCTTCTCCAGGGTATCTTCCCAACCCAGGGACTGAGCCCAAGTCTCCTGCATTGGCAGGCGGATTCTTTACCACTGAGCCACCTGGGAAGCCCCGATGCAGGAATTACTATCCCCTTTTTTCAGATGATGAAATCAAGGCTTAAAGAGATCATCACCTGCCCCAGGTATCAAGCTAGTTAGAGGGAGAGCAAGAACTGAAAACCATGCGTGCCTGCCTCCAAAGTGCATGCTCGTCTCCAGTGTCTTGTAGGCTCCCCCTTCCATAGGACACAGTTTCTCCAACGCAGTGAAGGGAGTGGGGTTTAAATGTGAACACAAAATAATACTGGGGTTATTTTAATAAAGCTTTTTAATATCTTGACACCATCCCAATTTTCACCATATCACACCCACAAGGAAGGCAGAGCAGAGCTCATTACAACATCTAGAGGACTTAGCAAAGCATCCACTTGGAAATCCTGACGGTGGTCTGTCACCAGTTCCAGTGACTTCTTTCTCCGTATCTATTCAGCCAAGTCCCACAGGCAATATGCAAAACCTTTGCAAAGCTTACATGGAGCCTAAAGATTTTTCTGAATGTACCCACAGCAAGCTACTTACATTGAAAGTGTGTGTTTAAAATGCACTTCTGGCCAATTTGTGAGGCAAGAGAGAAAGGGAGGCTTTAGGTTTGCCTCTGTGACAGCATCGCAACAATGAGCCGGGTTGGGGCTCTGTCTTCATTTTGCCATGTCATACCTCAAGGGAACTGCAGGTTGGTATCAGAGGTCTAAAAATTAATGTATTAAAACATTTTTCTTAGTTTTTTAAATTTATGTTTCCATGGTAACAGAGCCATCAACCAACAAATGTGTCCTTTTCTCCTACAAATAAATAATGTTTTCCCCAAGGAAGAAAATGATAATAACACATTTATACACTTTGATAAGAAACCTATCTTGGGAGCTTCCAAGAAAAGTCTTCCTTTCTTTTCCATATCTCCTTCCTTAAAGACTTGTCCATGAACTAAAGTTTCTGCATCAAGGAAAAAATAAAAGTCTAAAAAAGCTTTTGGTGTCATGAAAACATGAGTTACAAATCCAGGAGAAAGATTTCAGCTGGCCTTTTTCTTAAATCAAAGAAAATCCTAAGATTATTTTTCTTCCCCCTCAATTTCCCAGTGTCTGAGACATCCTGAGACAAATCTACTGCTTGGGTCAATTCTGGAAACCTAATAAGCCCCACTGGCCTCTGGCCAGACATTATCAATAACCCCATGACCATTAACTCATCCTGGAACCCACTTCCTGCCTCCTCCCTGCAGGCACCCGAGTGTCATTTCCACTGTCCCTTCTTCAATTCCCCTCTGGAAACGAGGCAGCTCATCCTCCAGCACTCCTGGGAGCCACAGAGCAGCCATAAAATCTCCCTGTACTTTCCCTGGGCATCCATGGAGAGGAAAAGGCCCTCTCCTCCTTAGGTCAAACCTCAGCATCTTTGAAACAGTGAGAGTCAATTTATTCAGGACTAAATTTAATGATCTGCCCAACAATGTTGTGCAAGAGTATGATGTCATATAAAAGCATGAGGAATCAATTTTTTTTTTGGCCAGAAGAATTGACAAGAACTTGATTCACAGTCATAGGACATGGGATATAGGATGTCAGAAGGGATGAAGAACCAGTGAGAGGAGTATTGGATGGTGGTTTTAGCCCAGTCACCTGGCTGGAAGCCTGTCCCAGTTCTATGACCATACAGTTATGCTTCACTTTCCGAGATCTGCCACGGTATTGAGCATCTTAAAGGTCATGCTGTATTACACACCAACAGGGAACTTCCACTGTGGCAAGATCCTCAAGACAACCCAATGCCAGACCAAGCAGGATGGAGGGCTGGGGGGTCACCAATGTCTGGTCACCTGCCTGCCAGACCCTCACCTTGCAGGGGTGGCCACCTGGCCCAGAAATTCCAGGGGTGCCAGAAATGGGTTCGGGGGGCATACCCCAGCTGCTTCCCAAATGGATATCAGTTCACTGGGCCCAGCATTCTCAGGGACCTGAGGGGTGACCTGGCCAGCCTTGTCTAGCCCCATGGAGCCTATCCCACTGACTGCAGTTCTGGACCCCAGGCTTCCACAGGCAGGATTGGGCTGGGGGGGGCATCAGGCATGTGTTCAACCAGGGTGGAGTCAATTTCTTTGACCATCCTTTCCATGCATTCCATCCTGGACTGAGTCGAATGAGTGACAGCTCTGAAGAGAACTCTCACGCCTTGATTTCTTACAGACCAATACCAAAAAAACAGACAACCCAATCAAAAACTGGACAGAAGATCTAAAAGGACATTTCTCCAAAAAAGACATACAGATGCCAAAGGACACATGGAAAGATGCTCAACATTGCTAATTATTAGGGGAATGCAAACCAGAATTACAATGAGGTATCACCTCACACCGGTCAGAATGGCCGTCATCAAAAAGTCTACAAATAATAAATGCTGGAGAGGGTGTGGAGAAAGTGAAAAGTGAGTGAAGTCGCTCAGTCGTGTCTGACTCTTTGTGACCCTATGGACTGTAGACTACCGGCTCCTCCTTCCATGGGATTCTCCAGGCAAGAGTACTGGAGTGGGTTGCCATTTCCTTCTCCACCTAAAGTGTTAGTTGGAATGCAAATTGATAGACTATGGAGAACAGTATGAAGGTTCCTTAAGAAACAAAAAAACATAGCTACCATATTATCCAACAATCCTATTCCTGGGCATATATCTGGAGAAAAACATAATTCAAAAAGAGGAATGCACCCCAATATTCATAGCAACACTATTTACAATAGCCAAGACATGGGAGCAACCTAAATGTCCATCAATATTTGTTGTTGTGCTTCAGTCTCTAAGTCGTGCCTGACTCTTTGCAACGCCATGGACTGCAGAATACCATCAACATAGGAATGGATAAAGACGATGTGGTACATATATACAAGGGAATATTACTCAGTCATAACAAAGAATGAAATAATGCCCTCTGCAGCAACGAGGATGCGCCTAGAGATTGTCATACTAAGTGAAGTAAGCCAGAGACAAATACCACACGTTATCGCTTGTACATGGCATCTAAAACAGTGATACAAATGAAATTATTTATGAGACAGAAATAGACACAGAAAACAAATTTATGGTTACCAACAGGAATGGAAGCGGGTAAATCAGGAGTTTGGGATTAACAGATACACACCACTATATACAAAGTATATAAAGCAACAGGAACCTATTGTACAGCACAGGGAACTATACACAATGTCGTGTAATAACCTACAATGGAAGAGAATGTAAAAAAGAGAATATATATACATATAAACAAGTCACTTTGCTGTATACCTAAAACACAACATTGTAAAGCAACTATATTTCAACGTTTTTTTTAATGTTTTAAAAAGTACTGACAGATTTCTCCTACAAAGTAACATGTTTATGTACCTATACTCTGTCTTATCTTCTGTGTTTTTTTTCCTAATGTCTTTTATTAAAAAGGAAAGAGAAAATAAGAAGAAAAGCTAACCACGTAAGGCAGAACCAGGCTCCCAAAATGGAGAAAACGTCATCCTTGGATCTTCACAAGCCAATTGTGACTGGCATCTCTCACCATGCACTTCCTCCCTGTGGACTATAGGGAGAAGTTTAGGTGGGAGGTCCTTCGGCAGGTTCCCCTGAGCTGTTCTAAATTTGTTCAAGCCACAAACTTATTGGCTTGACACAATACAAATGTATTGTCTTACAGTTCAAGAGATCAGAAGTGGGAAAGAGTGTTAGAGGGTTCACACCAAGTTGTTGGTTGAGCTGTGTTCCTTCTAGAAGCTCAAAGGGAGATTGTGTCCTTGCCCTTTCCAGCTTCCAGAGGCATCCGCAAACCTTGGCCTGTGGCCCCCGGCCAGCAACCGCATCACTCTGATCTCTGCTTCTTGGCTTCTGACTCTCCTATCTTTCTCTTTGACTTAAAAAAGATTCTTGTGATTGCACTGGGCAATCTAAGATTATCCAGGATAAACTTTCCCATCTGAGGATCCTTAATTTGATGACATCTACAAAGTCCCCTTCGCCATGTAAAATACCATGTTCACTGGTTCTGGGGATTAGACACGGATGGGGGGCAGGAGGTGGCAGTGGTCCTCTGTCTACCACAGTCTTCTGGGAATTTGGGGATGGTCCAATCAGAGTGGAGAGTGGGTGCCTGCCAGAGGACACTCTCATTATCAAAGTCTCCAAGCCATCTTTGTTGTCTCTGCTCATTCTGCTTGCTACTTATTTCCACTTCTGCATTTCCCAGTTAACGATTCTCTCCTGTTTCATCTCTCCCTGTCTTTGGAGTAACATAGTTCAGGATAAGACATAACGCTCATTCCAAAGCGAGACAAGGGTGCTGCAACTGGCCTGCATAAAAGAAAAATAATCTCAGAGTGCAAGTTTACTAACTTTGTGCAAAATATCTTGGGAAACTCAGACAGCCAAATAGTGTCAATCAGCATTCCTGGCACATTTGCTCATTAAATGCTATGCGAGTCGAGCAGGTCTTTATCGTCGTTGAAATAGCAAATCTGCGCATTTTGTGTGATTCAAAATATTTGTAATAGAATTGCTACTCAATATATAAGCATGGCATCAGTCTTCACATTCCAATTCTCTCTTGATGGTGAAGGAAAGCATTGTAGCCAGCAGTATAGCTCTGGGGAGTTTTGCCCATGATAATAGAGTATTTTGGAGAGTAAGGACGAAGGAGGGGGGAAGGCAATTGTAAAACTGAGAGACAGGATATGGGGCTCTATTTACTAAGGGAAAAACAGTTGGAAATACACTGCAGTTGTTAGAGAAAATAAGAAAGTTTCTTGAAAATTAAATTCAGGGAAGATAATATTGAAAACAAGAGGAAATGAAAATTCTGATTTAAAGCAGATACTTTTAAGAAAAAGTGAAGTGATGATAAACATTTTTTCAGATACCTTCTGTTTATTTCTTTTGTAAATGTACAAAATTTACAGTTTTTCATTTTTCTATTATAGGGTTCATCATTTTTATTGATCGTATGCACTCTTGGTGTATTAAGGTTATTACCATTTTCTTCCGAAATATGAATTGCAAGTATTTTCTATTTGTCAGTCCTATTTGTGGTAGGGACATTTTTCTATGCAGATGTTTTAAATTTGTAATCATTCAAACTACCAGTTTTTTCCCTCATGCATTGTGAACTGATTATTAAGCTCAGAAAGGCCTTCTGGACAGATTATTAAAACTTCACCTACTAGTAATCAAAAGTGCAAATAAAAATGAGGTTTAATTTTTTACCTATCAGATTCAGTCCTTTATTTCCTCAAAAATATGTCCGTCAAGTGTCCATTATGTGATAAGCATTGCACTAAGAGCTGGGGATCCAGATATAAAGAAAACATTAAAAGAAGTTCTGTCCCTGTGACATTTACATTCCATTGGGTCCAGATAAACAGTAAGATGAATACATAAGCTGCATAATATACTAGAGAAGTGCAATGAAATAAAACAAAGCTGGAAAAGGAGATGAAGGCTACTAAGGGTGGGACAGGTGGCATTTTAATATGATCATCAGAGAAGGTCTCCCTAGTGAGCCAGGCTAGTGATCCAGGCAGAACTCTGAACTGGAGTGAAATCCTGAGGCAGGAGCTGCTTGATCTGCAAGCAATGAGGCCAATGTGGCCAGAGTGGGAGAAAACAAGGGTAAGAATGGACACAGGTGGCGGGGGCGAATCTCACCCAGGCCCTGTGGGACAGTGCAAGGATTCAGGTTTTTACTCAGAACGAGATGGGATGGCGTTGGAGGGTCTTGACTAGGGGGTGATGTTATCTCATAACTTCTCAGAATCACTCCAGCTTCCACACAAATACTAGAGTCTCCTGGAGGTAAGACAACCTGCCAGAGCTATTGCACAAATCCAGATGAGAGATGATAGTGATACTCCATGTTTTAGCAATGGAGGGCCATGTGATAGCAAGGACCTGAATGTCTGAGCAATGAGGCGAAGGAGGCATCAAAGTTTTTGGCAATGGAAAGGATGAAGTAACTTAACTGTGATGGGAAAGCTGTGAATGAAGCAGGCTTAGATATGAGTGTGTGTGTGTGTGTGTGTGTATTAGTTGCTCACTTGTGTCCAACTCTGCGACCCTATGGACTGTAGCCCACCAGGCTCCTCTGCCCATGGAATTTTCCAGGCAAGAATACTGGAGTGGGTTGCCATTCTCTTCTCCAGGGGATCTTCCCAACTCAGGGATTGAACCCAGGTCTCCCACATTTGCAGATTCTTTACCATCTGAGCCAATATTAATAGTAAGAATCTAAGTGGGATGTCAAATAGTCAGCTGTATCTACGAAGTACATTCCCATGGTCTCTTCCATCTCTGAACTGGAGATAGAACCACCAGCATAGAGTGGAATTTAAAGCCATGAGGCTGAGTGAGATTACCAAAAGATGGGCAAAGATTAAGAAGATTGACAATACCAAATATTGACAGATACCTAAGAAAACACACATTCTCATATGCCTTCCATCTAAATCAAGATAAACCATTCTGGAAAGCTTAGCAACATGTATCAAAATTTAAACATGCATATCTTTTTAATTGAAGTATAGTTGGTTTACAATGTAGTATTGGTTTCTGCTGAACAGCAAAGTGATTCAGTTATATATCTGTTGTTTAGTCGATAAGTCATGTCAGACTCTTTTGCAACCCATGGACTCCCACTTTTGCAATCCCATGGAGCTCCCATGGAGCTCACCAGGTTCCTCTATCCATGGGATCTTCCAGGCAAGAATACTAGACTGGATTGCTTTTTCCTTCTCCAGGGAATCTCCTTGACCCACGGATCAAACCCACATCTCCAGCACTGGCAGGCAGATTCTTTACCACTGAGCCACCTTGGAAGCCCTCAGTTTTGTGTGTGTGTGTGTGTGTGTGTGTATACATACATATATGTATATATATATATATCGTTTTATCTATTTATATATATATACATATATAGTTTTATGTACTTATATATATGAAAATATATATACATTCTTTTTTAGATTATTTTCCATTATAAGTTATTACAAGGTATTAAATACAGTTTCCTGTACCATAAAGTAGGAACTTGTTGTTTGTCAATTTTATATATACCAGTTTACATCTAAATATGCATACCTTTGACCCAGCAATTCCAGTTCTAGGAGTTCATTTTAAGGAAGAAACCAAACAGGTGAGTAAAAGTAAGAATGCTCCAACCTAAATATCCAAACAAAAGGGGATTCATTATTTTGGCACTCACATGATTAATACTCTACAGAGAAACATAAAATATAAAGATTTGTATTTATACACATGAGCTATCATATCCATAATTACTAAATATAGACTACTTTAGCAAATTTAGTATAATACAGATAGGCATGGGAAGGTTCTTTATAGTTTAGGCTACACCCTAGGAGGAGACAGTTGTTCTAATCAGGAATACACACCCTGATGTCAGCTAGCATCTTATCAGAAAGGCCACACTCCAGAGGCGATTACTAAAAGCCCTTCTGTAATCCATGTCTCTAATGAACAAGAAATGGTTCTGCTAATTAGCATACTGAATTTCAGAAATGGATTTTCATAGGTGAAATTAATGGGTTGTTAATGAGCGTAATGGATATTAGAAATGGGCAATCACTGGTGAAATTTGTAGAATTCAGATTTGTGAATTGGCTAAAATGTTTTAGAGACACCTCCTCTCTTCACACAGAGTAAAAAGTAACTAGAGTGGCCTGAGGCTACATTTTCAGGGATGTTCCCTGAGTCTTGATTCTTAAATACTCCTGCATCCAGCTACAAGTTTAAAGACTTCAAGGTGCCTACTGATGAAATTAAGGGTGAGAGAAGGTTGTCTCGAGAATTCAATGGGGTGTCGAGTGAACTTTTTATGGAAGTATTGGTTGGAGTCCCTCAGAGAAGAAATTACAGGACTTCAGTGAATTTATAAGTTAGATGTATTATGCTTTTTTTTTTTCCTGCTTGCTAACAATTGCTTATTTGCAGAAGATTTTCATATTTGGTAGAATTAGCTCTAAGATACACTTTCATAGATAATATGAGATCCAGATCACGAGATGAAGCTAATGCTCAACCCTCTCACTTTTCAGATGGTCACTCTTTTTCACCCAGAAAAATCCAAGGGTTGTGCGTGGTTCACACAAACAGATGCCAGGGTCACAATTCAGAAAGGGATATCACATACACACACCATCTGCCCCAAGACTACAGAAGTGGGATCCCTGGGACAGAAAAGAAAAGGGCTGATTCTTGGGTTATATTATTATAATCAGGTAAAAACATAAAGCTCAAATTGTCTTTGAAAATAGGAAGTCAAAACAGAATGTGCAAAGACAAAGAGAAGAGTGAGAAAATAGCCAGGGAATTCCATCAACTTAGTTCAGTTCAGTTCAATCATTCAGTCATGTCCGACTCTTTGTGACCCCATGGATTGCACCATGCCAGACTTCCCTGTCCATCATCAACTCCCAGAGATTACTCAAACTCATGTCCATTGAGTCGGTGATGCCGACTCAACCATCTCATCCTCTGTTGTCCCCTTCTCCTCCTGCCCTTAATCTTTCTCAGCATCAGGGTCTTTTTAAAAGAGTCAGTTCTTCGCATCAGGTGGCCAAAGTATTGGAGCTTCAGCTTCAGCATCAGTCCTTCCAATGAATATTCAGGACTGATTCCCTTTAGGATTGACTGGTTTGATCTCCTTGAAGTCCAAGGGACTCTCAAGAGTCTTCTCCAGCATCACAGTTCAAAATCATCAATTCTTCAGTGCTCAGCTTTCTTTATGGTCCAACTCTCACATCCATACATGACTATTAGAAAAACCACAGTTTTGACTAGATGGACCTTTGCTGGCAAAGTAGTATCTCTGCTTTTTAATATGCTGTCTAGACTGGTCATAACTTTTCTTCCAAGGAGCAAGCATCTTTGAATTTCATAGCTGCAGTCACCATCTGCAGTGATTTGGGAGCCCAAGAAAACAAAGACTGTTACTGATTGCATTGTTTCCCCATCTGTTTGCCACAAAGTGATGGGACCAGATGCCATGATCTTTGTTTTCTGAATGTTGAGTTTTAAGCCAACTTCTTCTCTCTCTTCTTTCACTTTCATCAAGAGGCTCTTTAGTTCTTCTTCACTTTCTGCCATAAGACTGGTGTCATCTTCATATCTGAGGTTATTGATATTTCTCCCGGCAATCTTGTTTCCAGCTTGTGCTTCATCCAGCCTGGCATTTCACATGATGTACTCTGAATATAAGTTAAATAAGCAGGCTGACAATATACAGCCTTGACCTACTCCTTTCCCAATTTGTAACCACCCTGTTGTTCCACGTCCAGTTCTAACTGTTGCTTCATGACCTGCATACAGATTTCTCAGGAGGCAGTAAGGTGGTCTGGTATTCCCATCTCTTGAAGAATTTTCCACAGTTTGTTGTGATCCACACAGTCAAAGGCTTTGGTGTAGTCAATAAAGCAGAAGTAGATGTTTTTCTGGAATTCTCTTACTTTTTTGATAATCCAACAGATGTTGGCAGTTTGATCTCTGGTTCCTCTGCCTTTTCAAAATACAGCTTGAACTTCTGGAAGTTCACTGTTCACATACTGTTGAAGCCTGTCTTGGAGAATTTTGGGCATTACTTTGCTAGCGTGGGAGATGAATGCAACTGTGTGGTAGTTTGAACGTTCTTTGGCACTGGAATGAAAACTGACCTTTTCCAGTCCTGTGGCCACTGCTGAGTTTTCCAAATTCGCTGGCATATTGAGTGTAGCACTTTCACAGCATCATCTTTTAGGATCTGAAATAGCTCAACTGGAGTTCCATCACCTCCACTAGCTTTTTTCATAGTGATGCCTCCACTTGACTTCGCATTCCAGCCAGCTCTAGGTGAGTGATCACACCATGGTGGTTATCTGGGTCATGAACATCTTTTTTTGTATAGTTCTTCTGTGTATTCTTGCCACCTCTTCTTAATATCTTCTGCTTCTGTTGCTGCTGCTGCTGCCACTAAGTCACATCAGTCATGCCTGACTCTGTGCGACCCCATAGACGGCAGCCCACCAGGCTCCTCTGTCCCTAGGATTCTCCAGGCAAGAATACTGGAGTGGGTTGCCATTTCCTTCTCCAGTGTATGAAAGTGAAAAGTGAACGTGAAGTCGCTCAGTCGTGTCCAACTCTTAGCAACCCCATGGACGGCAGCCCACCAGCCTCCTCCGTCCATGGGATTCTCCAGGCAA
Source organism: Bos indicus (assembly GCF_029378745.1). NCBI lineage: Eukaryota > Metazoa > Chordata > Mammalia > Artiodactyla > Bovidae > Bos > Bos indicus. The sequence continues at coordinate 19,076,105 of NC_091776.1, read as the reverse complement.
GAGTACTGGAGTGGGTTGCCATTGCCTTCTCCAGGTCCATATAATTTCTATCTTTTATTGTGCCCATCTTTGCATGAAATGTTCCCTTGTTATCTCTCATTTTCTTGAAGATATCTCTAGTCTTTCCCATTCTATTGTATTCTTCTATTTCTTTGCATTGATCACTGAGGAAGACTTTCTTATCTCTCCTTGCTATTCTTTGGAACTCTGCATTCAGATGAGTATATCCTTCCTTTTCTCCTTTGCCTTTAGCTTCTCTTCTTTTCTTAGCTATTTGAAAGGCCTCCTCAGACAACCATTTTGCTTTTTGCATTTCTTTTTCTTGGAGATGGTCTTGATCACTGCCTCCTGTACAATGTCAGGAACCTCCATCCATAGTTCTTCAGGCACTCTGTCTATCAGATCTAATCTCTTAAATAGCCAGCTGGAAATCGATATTTCACCCCATTCCTACTTCTGTTGCCCCCAAATTTTTTTCAGTAGTAGCATTTAGGTATCAAATTACCTAGAAACTTTCTTCTCCATTTTGCCCTGTCTCAGGATCAATCATTATGTCCTAAATGACCAAATGCATTTAGATATTCATAAATTTGACGTATTTACTCTAGCTTTCCTACTCTGTCTCTCCTCCCATAGGTGGTCAGCAGTATTGATGAGTTGCTTACCTATCATTAATTTTAACTAGCAAGTGTTATTCTTGGTTGTTCAAATTACTAACATTTTCCATCAATTCTATTTTCCCTCCTTCCTCTCTTCCTTCATTAAGTAATTCCTGATTTACTTCCCCTTTTATGCATCCTTCCCTTCCTCTCACTCTCTCTTCTTATTTCTAGTCTCTGGCAATCCCAGGCACCTAAAGAAAATAAAAGTAAGTTAAGAAGCAGCCTGGTGAGTACAGGTCCCCAAGAGAATTTCATGGCCTGGGCAATACACCCTCAACATTACAGAAAGGGCAAATCTTTACAAACCTACACTCAAAAACTTGTCCTCGGTGAAACTGGAAAAATAATAATCAAATGATAAAAGTTTTCCAAAAGCTTTTCTCTGGCTTTCTAAAGGCAGGATAGAAACAGATATAGGTGAGAAGACAAAAATCACAAAACCAGAAAACGCAAGACTAAGAGCACTCTGATAAGAATCTCAAGAAACATTATTTCCTCTTCAAATGACATTTAAAAAAAAATACTATTTGATTTGAAACTCACCAATCTATGTCTGGATGAACATATGTTACCACACAATTATTCCCTTTTGAAGATCTCCACTGCCCAAAAACCAGCAGGAAAAGGGAATGTTCTGGCAGTGGGTGGGCCACAACCCATGAGCGGCCTGACCCCTTTAACTGCTTTAAGTGGCTGGCTGTTTCCTCTCTGTGGATCTTTTTTTTCCCCTTCTCCCGCTGCTATGACTGTTGCTCCTGCTTTGCAAGGACATGTCATTTTCCTTATCACTCTCTCTCCCCCTTCTTAATTGGCCTGCAGTAAAAATACAAATTGCACTACTGTACTTTATCATGAGCCATTTGATGGGCCAAAAATGCCTCATAAGTACCGCCTAGAGGATATAAATCAGACCTGCTGACTCTTCCAAGCACCAACTTTTTATATCTTGACCCCCGGATGAGGCCAGGGGATGGTAATCATGCCCACTCCCCTGGGAACATTCAGTTAGCCACTGCCTGTCCATTAGCAAAGACAGCAAAAAGGTGTGGCCTCTGTCCGGCACAAGACGAGTGCACAGCTCAAATCTCTCCTGTCCATTAGGTTTAACGCCTGTTGTACTTTATGAACATGAAAAGCCTGTCTCAATTTTTCCTCCCTCTCTCTAGGTAATAGTGCATGGAATGAATGTCTGCATCCTAAAATGGCAGCTAAGCTTGGTAATCTTCTTTAAAGTCTCATAGCCTGGCAAAGACAACCTCCTTTCTTGGAAGCAAAATCCAGGAAAACTGTAGTCTCAAAAAGGCTGGGAAAAAAAAAAAAAGTGAGGTTCTAGCTAGACAAGCATAGAAGCTGTCTCCTGAGGTATTGTCTGCTTCGCTGTTCCCACCCTGTATGTACAATTGTATGTTTCACCAGGAAATGCTTATTGAAAATCTACTTATGTTATATGATGATACAGGTTTATTGTAAGATTTCTCAAAGCTTGATTCTTTGTGTAAATCTCACCACAACTTTCTTGCATCAGATACCTTGGAATTCAAATCACTGTGCATACTCTGAAACATCAGAAAGAAGAAAGCAGGTTAAAAAAAAAAGTTCAATGTGAATAAAAAGCAAAATGGTACAAAAAATAAATGACTATGATCTAATAATCTCTGTCTTAACTTATTCATGCAGTAGCTAACTTACATTCCATAAGTATGTTCCTCTAGGGCAGAAGCTATGTGCCAAAAACACATCTTTACTTATAACTATACCTAATAGGTATATGCCCATAACTCAGTATGGATTATGCTAGGACTTCAACGTCATATTTTTCCTATTTTAATGCATCATTTATAATTTTCTCTAAGGTTCTGTTTCCCTTACCTCAGGCCATTTCTTCAATATCTCTATTTCCTGTTTAGAAGTTTTCAAGAGTTCCAGTGTTTTGTAGCCATCATGATTTTTTTAAAGGCATCCAGCTCCAAAGGGAGATCTCAATGCATTCCACCAGTAATTATCAGAGGAACTCCCAACATAGTCCTTGCTTTCTGATGTTATTGTGCTTTCTGCTTTTATGTCAGAAGCCAACACATCACTTATTGATGCCTCACTCTTCTGCCTTCATGATTCTTCCAGGTCAGTCAATGTTAAGTTCAGCGAACTGGAGGTTTCATGCTCAATTCCTTTCTAAAAACAATCACCTCCTCTCAGGCAATGAGTCCACAGGGAACAGGTCTGGGAACAGAACCCAGGAAATGCCAACATTCAAACTCAAAAAGAGAATGAGCAGGAGCAGTGAACAAGAGTGAAAGCAAAACAGGACCAAATGGCATCACAGAAGCCAAAGAAAGAATTAAGGAGGAAGGGCGCCATTAGGAGGACGCACAGAGGGCCAGGAGAAGATTAAAGAGTAGGCTCTCACCAAAACCAAGGGAAATGCCACAGAAAACAGAAGGTGATGTTCAAGTCCATACATGAGGCAGTGTAGCTGGTAAACCACTTGCCAGGAAACACCATGACTACTATTTCCCTTATAATCTAACACCTAGCACAGTGGTGCCAGATAGAGGATAGAGGCATAGATAAACTATATACAATGAGCATTAAGTAGTTTCCAAGGATACATTCATATATTTTTCTGCCTGAAACACAGGAAAATATAATTTAAAATGTTAACTCAGCCGCTATGGAAAATAATATGGAGTTTCCTCAAAAAACTAAAACTACCATTGTTGTTGTTGTTCAGTAGCTAAGTCATGTCTGACTCTATCATATGACCCAGAAATTCTGGCTCTGGGTACATATCCAAAACCAAGGCAAAGACACTAATCTGAAAAGACACTTATACCCCGATGTTCACAACAGCACTATTTACAAGAGCCAAGATATGGACGCAACCCAAGTATCCATCAACAGATGAATGGACAAACAAGATTATATATTCAATTATATACTCAATGTATAATTGAATATTACATGGCCATAAAACGGAGTGAAATTCTGCCATTTGAAACAGTATGAATGCACCTAATATTATGCTTCGTGAAAGAAGTCAGAGAAAGACAAATATTATGTGTTACCACTTATATGTGAAATCTAAAAAATAAAACAGATATATATAACTAAACAGAAACACCCAGAGATGTAGAAAACTAGAGGTTGCCCGTGTTGAGAGGGAAAGTGGGGAGGGACAAGATAGGGGTAGGAGATTAAGAGATACAAACTACTATGATTAAAACAGATAAGCAACAAGGATGTATTGTACAGCACAGAGAAAGATAGCCATTATTTTTTCATAACTGTAAATGGAATATAATCCATAGAAATATTAAATCATTATGCTGTACACCTGAAACTAATATAATATTATAAATCAACTATACTTCAATTTGAAAAACAGAAGAAAAAAATCAACTCATACATAGAGTGATGCTGGTGTTGCGGTTTATTCGCTCAGTAGTGTCCGACTATGTGACCCCATCAGAGAAGGCAATGGCACCCCCTCCAGTACTCTTGCCTGGAAAATCCCATGGACAGAGGAGCCTGGTAGGCTGCAGTCCACGCGGTCGCTAAGAGTCGGACACGACTGAGTGACTTCACTTTCACTTTTCACTTTCATGCACTGGAGAAGGAAATGGCAACCCACTCCAGTGTTCTTGCCTGGAGAATCCCAGGGACAGGGGAGCCTGGTAGGCTGCCGTCTATGGGGTCACACAGAGTCGGACACGACTGAAGTGACTTAGCATAGCATAGCATATGTGACCCCATGGCAGACCACCAGGCTCCGTGGGATTCTCCAGGCAAGAATACTGGAGTGGGTTGTCATTGCCTTCTCCAGGGGATCTTCCTGACCCAGGGACGATCAAACCTGTGTTTCCTGGTTGGCAGGTGGATTCTCTACCATTGGGCGACCTGGGAAGCCCTTCTCATTGATTAGTGCCTCCCACTACACACTCTCTCCTTCTTTATTGGTTATTCCTTTGTTGTTCAGTCACTCAGTTATTTCTGATTCTTTGCAACCCCATGGACAGCAGCACGCCAAGTTTCCCTGTCCTTCATCATCTCCTGGAGTTTGCTCAAACTTATGTCCACCGAGTTGGTGATGCCATTCAACCATCTCATCCTCTGTTGTCCCCTTCTCCTCCTGCCTTCAATCTTTCCCTGCATCAGGGTCTTTTCCAATGAGTCGGCTCTTCACATCGGGTGACCAAAGTATTGGAGCTTCGGCTACAGCATCAGTCCTTCCAGTGAATATTCCAGACTGATTTCTTTTAGGATTGACTGGTTTGATCTCCTTGCCATTCAATGGACTCTCAAGAGTCTTCTCCAGCACCACAGTTCGAAGGCATTGATTCTTCAGTGCTTGGCCTTTTTTATTGTCCAGTTCTCATATCCGTAAATGACTAAAGGAAAAACCATAGCTTTGACTATATGGACCTTTGTCGGCAAAGTGATTTTTCTGCTTTTTAATACACTCTCTAGATTTGTCATAGCTTTTATTCCAAGGAGTAAGCGTCTTTTAATTTCATGGCTGCAGTCACCATCTGCAGTGATTTTGGAGCCCAAGAAAAGAAAGTCTGTCACTGTTTCCATTGTTTCCCCATCTATTTGCTTTGAGCTACCCTAATTTGAGAGTTTTATCTATTTCCTGTTAAGTATTGCTGGATTTGAGGGGCAAGGGGGAAGCCAGCTTGTTTGATATAAACTAATATTAAGTTAGTAAAATGAGGCCTACTGTTGTGCTTTGATTTTTTTTTTTAAAGTTGAAGTTCATTATCTGCTGTGTTCATGGACCAGTCCAGTATCTTACACTCACCTACAATGTCTGAAAGACTGTAATTCTTGGTCTACACCAATTCAAACCTTGATCAGATTTTAGAATCTTACTTACTAGAATTAAAAATTAAAATTACTTACTAGAATTAAAAACAGCTAAAAGTCTAACATGACTTCAAGAATAATTTATCCAAATCATATGATTCTCCCAAAAATGCACGCCCTGTGGACACAGTATGTATTGTTTGCTCCACTTATTTTGAAGTGTTGATTATCAGTGGCCCTCAAAGGGATATTCTAATTTACCACTCATGAGAAGTTTCTGTTAATAACATGAACACATCAAAGAGAGCAGCTTCAGACAATGTTACCAGATCTTCATGAATGCACAAAGAGGAATGACCAAACCAAGCAAAGAAGCAGCACTCAGCCAAAAGTATTCAACCATTCTCAGAATTTCTTTTTAGTATATTTGATTTATAATGTGGTGTTAATTACTGCTGTACAGCAAAGTGATTCAATAATACATATATTATATTCTTTTTCTCATATCCTTTTCTATTATGGTTTATCATAGGATACTGAATATAGTTCTCTGTGCTACACAGTAGGACCTTGTTAATGCATTCTAATATAAAAGCTTACATCTGCTAACCCCAAACTCCCAATCTATCATTGCCCAACCTCTCCCTCTTGGCAGCCACCAGTCTGTGCTCTGTATCCGTGATCCCAGAATATGTTCTAACTCCAAGAGCAGTGGCCTTCAAGGAAGTGACACCACCAGCTCACTTGACACATCTTTTTTATACTGTCTGTCTCCAAGGAATTTTTTCCTTGACCTGATTTTATAATCACTTTGCTTAGCAAGCCCCGTATTTGGAAGTATTAAGGTTTTGCTTCCACAGTAGCTCCTGAAAATAGAGATGTTCCTCTTATTCAGATACAGCCAGTGTCTAATTCTTGCCTCTAAAGAGTCTAGGTTAATTGTCTCACTTTTAATTGTCTCACTTAATGTCCCACACCAGCAAATTCTACAGCCTAATTCTGTGTTACACTAGAGAAAATTCCCTTTGCCTGACACCAGGCCTCTAAGTTAAACTAAATGAGGGAAGAAAACAGGTGTTAAGAATGTACCTTTCCCCCAAAATCAATGTTATCTCTGTTAGTGGTCTCTGGAGCAAAAGCAAGCATATCTCATTCTCCGTGAGGCCAATCCAGCGACTCCAGGCATGCGCAGTCGCTTCAGTTGCGTCTGATTCTTTGTGACCCCACGGACTGTGGCCCACCAGGCTCCTCAGGCCATGGGATTCTCCAGGCAAGAATACTGGAGTGAGTTGTCATGCCCTCCTCCAGGGGATCTTCCTGACCCAGGGGATCGAATCCGCATCGCTTGTGTCTCCTGCACTGGAAGGCAGGTTCTTTACCACTAGCGCCACCTGAGAAGCCTCCAACATGCTCGTACCATCCAGTAAAAGCTGGCTCTGTCAAGCATACACAGAGAATCTTATATCTCTGTACATAAAGCACGTCTCTTCCGAGTGACAAGTTGTGTCCAGGCAAAGTTTATTACAAATTCTGTTTGAAATCTCAAGAAGAAATAGGAAAAAAATAACAACAGCTCCATGGAGCTATAATGACTTGAACTCCTCCCAATTTTAAAGTTCCATTCTAGACAGCAAGCAGCTCAAACCCCATTTTCGGAGGGAACTGCCCTTACAGGGAAGGTGTGGCAAAGCCATCTGCTGCTTTATAGTGATGGTCTGCAGCCTTGTTTTTCTGGTCCAGCTATGAAATTGCACTAATCACAGAAACAGACTGTTTGGCCAGGAAGCAGTGAATGCCAGATACAAGTGAATTTAAGCCCATATGTACTGAAGCTGCAAGCTTAGTTTGCAATTTATGGGCAAGTGGTTTTATATTTATTGATCTGGACCAAGTGCAGGTCCTATAGGGGAAATATGACAGAATTCATCTGTCTGACAGCCAAGTCTAATTGTATTTTCAGTCTGAAATGACCAAAGACAAACGTGCACACGTCGAGAGCCCTCACTCTGGTGCCATATGGAGTGTTAGATTCAGGGCTGTGGTCACTGTCAGTGCTCATTTTAATAACTAGTTGCACGCGGCATCCTGAACAGCTAAAACAGAGAGGTGAGAGTTTTAATTCAAATCTGAATTAATAGACCATCTGATTCTGCCTGAATGTGGGTGAGCCATGCAAGCACGCCTTTTATAGACCTGATTGGGGGGAACTGAAAAGATATGTCATATATTATTGATTCATCTGGTCCATGAAACTTCCGAGCCAAAAGTCAAATACTTCCCACAATGGTTGTCACTAAAATTATAACCAGTACTTCTGGGAAGGCCTGGCATCTTAAAAATCAAAATCATTTTCTATATGCTTACTTTCTAGTCAGGAAGACTAACTGTGCCTGTGAGAACAGTGATGTCATTTCTCTTTTTCTGACTCTGTTTCTCTCTCTGTCTGTCTCTCTCTCACACACACACATCATCATCATCATCACAGAACAGACACCTCATTGAAGCCCTTACATAACTGAAGAGACCACCGACAATGAAACCTACCTCAAAAGAGTATTGCTAATACCCAGTGCTGGGTTCTGGTGAAGTATCACTCAGTATTCTGAATTCTGATTGGCTAATCTTTTATGAGTAATATTTGACCTGCTTCTTGGCTTCTCCTAACTATGCACATGGCGTAGAAGAGGACTTACTGGCTCTTAGGTTATGGGATAGTTACTTACTTTCTCTGATTCTGTATTTATCATCTTCAAAAACAGTTCCAACACTATGTCACAATGGTTAAATGGGAGGCTGTTAAAAGTATTAAATTGTGTGTGTGGTAAGTCACTTCAGTAGTGTCCAACTCTTTGTGACCCTACCCAGGGATTGAACCTGTGTCTCTTACATTGAACTCTCCTGCATTGGCAGTTGGGTTCTTTACCACTAGCACCACCTGGGAAGCCCAGGTATTAAATTACATAACATATATTTTAAAAAATAAAATATACTTCAATGCCTGGTCGAATGAGGTGCTCAGTGAATGCTAGCTTACCTTCCCTCTTCTCTGACTGTCTCAATGAAAATTTTTTTCTCTTCATTGCTTCAGCTCTCATCTCAATCTTTGGATTTCCTTTGTAGCTCAGATAGTAAAGAATCTGCCTACAGTACAGGAGACCTGGGTTCAATCCCTGGGTGAGCAAGTTCTCCTAGAGAAGGAAATGGCAACTCACTCCAGTATTCTGGCCTGGAGAATCCCATGGACAAAGAAGCCTGGTGGGCTACAGCCCATGGGCTCGAAACTGAGTGACTAAGACGACTGAGTGACTAACACTTCCCGCTTCAGTCTTCATCCTCCAGAGACACACCTCCAATCCCAACTTTTCAGCCATTATTCACTCTCTTAACCTAATTATTATCTGTTCATCTACTATCACTCCAAGTTGCCCCAAATCCTAGTGCTCCAAGTTCAAGGGCTCTTTCAAGTTCAACATCAATAAAACCAAATTCACTTTTAATTCCACCCAAGCGTGGTGTCCTGCAGTCTGCTGTCCACTCCAGCTCCCCTTTCTTTCTTCCTCTGCTGTTGAATTGAATCACTATCCTCTCACTCTTCCAGCATCAAAACCCTTAAATGGGGGACTCCCCTCATGGTCCAGTGGTTAAGAATCTGCCTCCAGATTCAGGGGATGCAGATGTGATCCATGGTTGGGGAACTAAAATTCTCATATGCTGTGGGGCAACTAAGCCCACACAGCCACTACTAAGCCCGCATGATGCAACTAAGACCCAGTGCAGACAAAAATAAATAAATAAATATGGGTGTGTGAACTCCGTAATGTCCAACTCTTTGCAGCCCCTTGGACTGTAGCCCATCAGGCTCCTCTGTCCATGGGATTTCCCAGGCAAGAATACTGGAGTGGGGTTAACATTTCCTTCTCCAGGGGATCTTCCAGACCCAGGCATTGAACCCACGTCTCCTGTGTCTCCTGCATTGCATGTTGCGGGGAGTGGGGGACCTTAAATGATGGAGCTGCTTCTTTGTCCTTCACAACCAGCCAGTCACTGGAGCCTGCCACTTCTCATGACCTTTCAGGTTCATCCCTTCTTCTCTTCCCAGTGTCACCCAGCCCCTACCCCTTCTATCAGGATGGCCACACTCACCGCAGCTGTTCCTTTACCTCTCATCACCCCAGAGCACACTCTAAGCAGGAGCACTTTTGACCTGCAAGAATATTAGCTTCCATAGTAGTTTCGTGTTCTGTAGAACCACCTGCCACAAACTTAGTAGCATAAAAACAACATAAGTTTATTATCTCACAGTTCTGGAGGTCAGAAGTCGGAAGAGGGTTTCAGAGGGCCAAGGTCAAGGAGTCAGCCAGGCTGCATTGCTTCTACAGGTGCCGGAGGATAATCTGTGTTTTCTTGCCTTTTCAAGATTCTAGAAGTCACATGCATTCCTTGGCTTCTGGCTTCCTCCCTTCAAGTCCAGCAGTGTAGAATCTTTGGTATCTCTCTTCTCTTCTTTCTACCTCTCTCTCTCTCTCTCTCTCTCTCTGTCTCTCGATAATCTATCATTTCTTCCACTGTCTTCCCGGTCCTCCCCTCCCCTTCCTCTCTCCTTTTTTCTCTCATTCTCATATTAATACATTATCTGACCCACCCACATAATCCAATCTCCCTTCTCAAGATCCCTAACCTTAATTACTTCTGCAAAGCCTCTTTGCTGTGTAAGGTTCCAGGAATTAGGACATGGATATCTCTAAAGTCATTATCTACCTGCTACACCTACTTTGCCACAATTATTTCATACAGTTACCCCATATGCTTCTATGGTTCCAGCCACGCATGCATGCATGCTTAGTCACTCAGTCCTGTCCTACTCTTTGCAGCCCCATACACTAGAGCACGCCAGGCTCCTCTGTCCTCCACTGTCTCCCGTAGTTTGCTCAAATTCACGTCCATTGAGTCAGTGATGGTTTCTCATCATCTCATCCTCCGCCGCCCCTTTTCCTTTTGCCTTCAATCTTTACCAGCATCAGAGTCTTTTCCAATGAGTTGGCTCTTTGCATCAGGTGGACAAAGTATTGGAGCTTCAGCTTCAACATCAGTCCTTCCAATGAATATTCAAGGTTGATTTCCTTTAGGATTGACTGGTTTGATCTCCTTGCAGTCCAAGGGAATCTCAAGAGTCTTCTCCAACACCACAATTTGAAAGCATTAATTCTTCAGTGCTCAGCCTTCTTATGGTCCAACTCTCACATCCACAAATGACTACTGGAAAAATCATAGCTTGGACTATACAGACCTTTGTCAGCAAAGTGATGTCTCTGCTTTTAATATGCTGTCTAGGTTTGTCATAGCTGATCCTTTCACAACCTCTATAATTTTTTAGCCAGAACCTTCTTTAATGCCACAAAGGGGAACTGCAAACCCCAGACAAGAGGAAAGGGGATTCTAAGGTATGACACAGACTGCTGGCCTCCCCCTGAGAGGAAAAGAGAACTCAGCAAAGAGCAGAGACCCTGCTAGGTCCCCTCTCTTCAATAGCACTTCGGAGTCAGTCCCTCTCCTCCCTACCCTCACCCCTGCATCCCAGGATAAAGAATAGTCAGCAGTCCTACTGGGTTGTAACCCTACTAATAACCCTACAGGATTGTTAGGTAACTTTTTTAACTGGGATGGTTAAGTCTTACCCAGACTGTGGTGATGTACAAACAAATGGGACAGCAGAAACTGGCACAAAAGAGCAGGGGCCTCGGGAGGTCTCTGGAAACTTAGGTGAGCTCAGCACAGGAGGTGGAAGAAGATAGAGCAGCTCTAAGGTAACTGTGCTGCTCTGGCCAAGAAACCAGATCAAGCCAAGATCTCAGCAGAGATAACCCAACATCTAGATGTATCTTCTGAGGAAGCAGACAGAGGAAGGGTAGAGGAACCCAGAACCCCAGCAGTACTTCAGGAACCCCAGAAGTACCAACCCAGATGCTTTAAGTCAGTTGCCTGTTTTAGGGCAGCCAGATCAGATCAGATCAGTCACTCAGTCGTGTTCGACTCTTTGCGACCCCATGAATTGCAGCACACCAGGCCTCCCTGTCCATCACCAACTCCCGGAGTTCACTCAGACTCACGTCCATTGAGTCAGTGATACCATCCAGCCATCTCATCCTCTGTCATCCCCTTCTCCTCCTGACCCCAATCCCTCCCAGCATCAGAGTCTTTTCCAATGAGTCAACTCTTCGCATGAGGTGGCCAAAGTACTGGAGTTTCAGCTTTAGCATCAGTCCTTCCAAAGAAATCCCAGGGCTGATCTCCTTCAGAATGGACTGGTTGGATCTCCTTGTAGTCCAAGGGACTCTCAAGAGTCTTCTCCAACACCACACTTCAAAAGCATCAATTCTTTGGCGCTCAGCTTTCTTCACAGTCCAGCTCTCACATCCATACATGACCACAGGAGAAACCATAGCCTTGACTAGACGAACCTTTGTTGGCAAAGTAATGTCTCTGCTTTTCAATATGCTATCTAGGTTGGTCATAACTTTCCTTCCAAGGAATAAGCGTCTTTTAATTTCATGGCTGCAGTCACCATCTGCAGTGATTTTGGAGCCCAAAAAAATAAAGTCTGACACTGTTTACACTGTGTCCCCATCTATTTCCCATGAAGTGGTGGGACCAGATGCCATGATCTTCGTTTTCTGAATGTTGAGCTTTAAGCCAACTTTTTCACTCTCCACTTTCACTTTCATCAAGAGGCTTTTGAGTTCCTCTTCACTTTCTGCCATAAGGGTGGTGTCATCTGCATACCTGAGGTGATTGATATTTCTCCCGGCAATCTTGATTCCAGCTTGTGTTTCTTCCAGTCCAGCATTTCTCATGATGTACTCTGCATATAAGTTAAATAAGCAGGGTGACAATATACAGCCTTGACGAACTCCTTTTCCTATTTGGAACCAGTCTGTTGTTCCATGTCCAATTCTAACTGTTGCTTCCTGACCTGCATACAGGTTTCTCAAGAGGCAGGTCAGGTGGTGTGGTATTCCCATCTCTTTCAGAATTTCCCACAGTTTATTGTGATGCACACAGTCAAAGGCTTTGGCATAGTCAATAAAGCAGAAATAGATGTTTTCTGGAACTCTCTTGCTTTTTCTATGATCCAGCGGATGTTGGCAATTTGATCTCTGGTTCCTCTGCCTTTTCTAAACCAGCTTGAACATCAGGAAGTTCACGGTTCACATATTACTGAAGCCTGGCTTGGAGAATTTTGAGCATTACTTTACTAGCATGTGAGATGAGTGCAATTGTGCAGTAGTTTGGGCATTCTTTGGCATTGCCTTTCTTTGGGATTGGAATGAAAACTGACCTTTTCCAGTCCTGTGGCCACTGCTGAGTTTTCCAAATTTAGGGCAGTAGCAGGAAATAATTAAGCAAATTAATTTTGAATTCACACAATGCCCAGTTCCTCCCTGCAGTGGGAAGAACCCAGAATACCTTCAGATCTCCTTCCAGTCTTTTCCCTTTAAGGCCAAATGCCTGAGAGGCCTCAAAGGGATTTCCAGAAGCAAAAAACCTGCCTCTCTTCCAAAAAACAATCCCATTTACCAGCCAGGAAATGGAATGTGGAGGAATGAACCCCACTTTATCCTATGACAGTCCCAGGGACCCTTCAGAAATACTCTATTCAACTGCTCTATCAAAAGACCTAAGGTGGTACTGATGTTTAACTTGGAATTAGCCATAGAGGGAGTTTAGGAATCCTGCTTAATACTTATGTTCTTTACTACTTCAATCTCAGCCTATAGAGGTATATCCTTTACACATAGAAGTCATATAAACATTTTCTATAGGAATTCATTAGATTGGAGAGAAAAAAATAAAATCATGGAAGAGATCAAGTTGAGCTTGAAGTTTGAAGGATGGGTATAAATTCAGAGATGGAAGGCAATATTCTAGGTTAGAAGAACTTTGGTCCACACAAGTAACAGGAAGCATTGCCTCCAAGAAATCCTGCTGATGAGTTTGGCAAGGTAGGTTCTTGATGGCCAGCTCAGGAATTTGGATATTTTCCTAGAGTGCAAGGAGAGCTAGCTGCAGATTTTTGAGCAGGAAATAACTTGGAAATTTTTCTCTTACCACAAACGAAATTTTTACCTCTAGCAAAGAGAAACAATACCAAATTTATAAAGCATATCTACACATCAAGGAAGAAACTGATTCTGAGCATTAATGGATAAAACTGTTTATAATTTGCATTTGACTTCATTGGATATTTACCAGGTAGTCAAAGTTAGTCAGTCAAAATGCTCATAATGGAATCAAGCATGACTTTAACAAACAATTTTAAATTAAAACACAGAACTCAAGGATCATTCATGAATGTGTTAGCTTTTCTTTCCAGAGCTATTGGCTGATTTTAACCATAACATATCAATTTTCAAAGAAATGAATAGTACCTAGGACACTCCCTTGTGTCTGGGATTACCGTCAACTCAGTTGAAATAAATTCTAAGTTCTGCCTCTAATGCTTCTTTTCACAGATTGAAAGGATACACTCTGGAGTTTTGCACTGTTGGACATCCAATTTATGTGGTTGTGAAGAACTGCTAAGCAGTTTATCTTCTATCCATTTTAATGATCAAAACTGAATTCCAATGAAGCCCTTCTACTATGACTACCGTACTATTCCGTATTGCCTGTTGTTGACAAAGTGACCATGTGAAAAACTGACAGCCAGCTTTATTAAATGTGGTTGTAAGCAAACTATCCTGCATAAAGCCCTACAAGTTGAGTCAGGCTTTGGGAACAAAATATGATAAAACATGAAACCAGACTGTCTAAGCACGGGTATCTTCCAAGAGATTCGAAACATCAGAATAAACAAGTGAAAATAGCCTCTTCCAATTCAACAAACCTAAGCCAGACTAAAGGCGGACATGGGCATCATGTGAATTCAAAATTAATTGGCTTTATTATTTCCTGCTGCTGCAGGACAACAAACATCTGACTCCTTTTTTCAGTTTCTAAAAGCAAAAAGGTTGGTGCTGATTGTTGCCACGAACATCCAATGACTGATGCATTCTTGCACAAGCGGAACCCATGGGAAATGCTGCCAATAACTTGGTTTATTCCTTGTCTTCTGTTCTTAGCACACAGCAGATTCGTCTATATTTTTATGAAGAGTCATACATTTTTCAGTTAGTATACAAACAGCAACACTATGTGGTTCCTTTTGGTCTCAGTCCTCAGGGCTTTGGGGAAAGGAGAAGAAAACCAAAGCATTTGGAACATCAGTGTGGCTGGACCAAGCTTCCCATAGCCTCCTGGGAAGTCCCACTGCTTGCGGGGAATGCACTCAGAGACATGCATTGAGCCAGGTAACTCTGACGGTCTTTTCCCACCTCAAGGCTATTGCAAAGAACTGGGACACTTAGCTATGTTCACTCACAGGGCTCTCTAAGGCCAAATGAACCCAGTGCATGAGGAAGCCTAAATGTGTGTGTGTTTGTGTGTGTGTGTATCTCTCTTTCAATCTTGGGCAGATTACTTCACTCATATGTGATAATGGGGCTCCCTTGTGGCTCAGCTGGTAAAGAATCCACCTGCAATGCGGGAGACCTGGGTCGATCCCTGAGTTGGGAAGACTGTCTGGAGATGGGATAGGCTGCCCACTCCAGTATTCTGGCCTGGAGAATTCCATGGACTGTACAGTCCATGGTGTCACAAAGAGTTGGACGCGACTGAGCAACTTTCACTTTCACTTATGTGATAATGAGAAAATACCTTCCAGGATTCTTGAGGTTGAATTATACACAGTAAAAAAATGCCTAATGTATGCTATATTTAAAATGGATAACCAACAAGGACCTACTGTATAGCACATGAAACTCTGCTCAATGTCACATAGCAGCCTGGATGGGAGGGCAGTTTGGGGAAGAATGGATACATGTGTATGTGTGGCTGAGTCCCTTCACTGTTCACCTGAAACTATCACAACACTGTTAATTGGCCACACCCCAATATACAAAAAAAGTTGGTTTTTAAATATGCCTGGTGTAGCACTGTATATAGGATATTCTCAACAAATGTCATCTCTCAACCTGCTTTATATTTCCATGTGACAAGGATCTCATGGCAAGGGGAGCCTCCATTCTCCCCAGAGCACACATGTAGGAATTACCAGCATGCTTATCAAGCCCTGGTTTCAACCCTGATTTTGACATAAATTCAATCCCAGTTAAGGCCATCCATACCAGCCATCCACAAAGAGATGTATCTGAATTATAAAACACCAGCCTCAACCTTATTGAGATCCAGTGTAAATCCATCTAAGTCACCAGAAAAATCTTCTCTATTATAGGATTTCCCAAAGAGTAAAAAAACTGGGCCCTCTTACTTGGTAACCCTACAGTGGGACTAGCTATGAATTAATGAGATGCCAACGAGAGCTTTGCAACTTCCCTTTGCTGTTAGGGAGCCATCATGAAGTATTCATAGAGGCGATACTTTTCAGCTTCCCCCACCCATCCAGATTGCAAAACTCAACTTCCTTTCCCTTGTATGCACGCATGCTAGGTCGCTTCAGCAAGTCCGACTCTTTGTGACCCTATGTACTATAGTCCGCCAGGTTCTTCTGTCCACGGGGTAGTCCAGACAAGAATACTGGAGTGGTTTGCCATGCCCTCCTCCAGGAGAACTTCCCGACTCAGGGATAGAAGCCACATTGCTTATGTCTCCTACACTGGCAGGTGGGTTCTTTACCATTAGCGCCACCTGAGAAGCCCTACCTGACAGCCTGCCTTACTGTGACTTTCCACCCGAACCACTAAGAGAATAACACGTGAAGTCACATGAGGACAATATCACCGGCTTTTCCCTCAGTCTTAAGGTTTAGAGCAAGTATACTTTCTGCAGCCACACTAAACCTCTCTCCCCAGACTATCTGCTCTCCAATCAACCTTTTCCCAGCATTACATGCATTTCAGTACTTTTTCCTTTCTGGAATGAAGAAAAGCATTCTTTCTGAGACACATTTTTGAAGCAATAAACAGCTCACTTCTTTGTGGGAAAATAGGCAATTTTCAAGTAACCTTTGGAAGCATCTAAATAACCCACACATATTTATGGCTGAATGACTCTTTGGATGCAAGAAACTTTAAGCCTGTATTTGCAAAGATTTCCATTAACATCTTTGAGCCACCTCTCATCTCATTTTAAAACAAATGGCTCACTCAACAGAAGAGAATCTGGGTGCTTTTTTTTCCCCCACTCTCTCTCCTCCCTCAGTTTGGCTTCCTAAGCAGAGATTTGATGTGTGCACAAAACACATTTAAGTTCAATTGGCAAATCTTCACCCAGAGGTCTCAGGGTCCTGGGAGTAAAGACAGAAGCCTTCGTGGCATCCAGGGTCAGCCTTTATGTCCCATTTTAGATGAACCTCCATTTTACCTCACCCCGCCCCCTACTCCTTCCTTCTCACAAGAAAAATTCCTCAAGGAAAAGGGAAAAGGCTCTCATTTTCCCACCACCCCGACACTGCAGCAGAAAGCCCTGTTTATATAGGGTTTGTTCTCAGGAGAAAATGCCATAAGCTATATTTATCTCTAACTAATCCATTTCTCTCTAGTCCAAGATTAAGGAATTAATGACTGCTACAGCTGCTGTCCTTAGCACATTAATTACTATAAATTGGCTACAGCCTCAAAAAAAAAAAAAAAAAAATCCACTCAATGACAATGGTGAGAGGGCAAGGTTTATGCATTAGATATCTAACCTAAACAGTAAATCAGTATAGCATGGAGCCCAAGAAGTTATATACCAGCTTGGGCACTGGGTTTCCACCCGCAGGCCGTAAGCATGGAGAAGGGGTAGAGGTGGGCAAGAGAGGGAAAAAATACATTGTATATACACAAACTTTCCTCAAGACAGATCAAATACTAAGGAAAATTGCTCTTGGATCCATAAAAGCCTGCATCATCATAAATTTCCTTAGGTCATTTTTCGAAACATGGACTATTTAGACATTTCCTAAAATCCTTGCAGACGGGACAATGATTATAGACAATGAGCACAGATGTTCAGAAAGACTTGTCTGCCCTGGTTTCCTTGAAAATCCCCATTCCAAGGCTCACACAATTCCATCTTCAAAATCATCTCATCTTCCATTTTCTCTCTCTGTGACACATCTTCCTCTTCTCTGCCCCTTCCCCATCCAGCGTTTCACAGTTCTTATCAATGTCACCTCCGGGAAACTGTTGGAGTTCCTCTAGCTGTTACAATACACTTCAAGGAGCTTACATTTTCGTCCCCCAGACCCAAGGCCATGAGCACCCTGAGGGCTAGACTTGGGTCATTTACATTAACACACAGTTGCTCCTCGAAAGTCTCAACATCCCCTTGCCCCACCCAGCTCTTGTCCTTTTCTTCATCGTCAAACTCCCCCTCACCCACTCCTTTCCTACCTCACTCCTCTAGATTCTGGCTTCTTGAGCCCATCACTCCAAAAAAAAAAAAACAACAACAACAACTCTAATAACAGCTTGCTAAATCCCAAGGCCCACCACAGACGCAAACACCCCAAGTTATAAACCTAGTGTTAGGCCGCTTCAGTCATGTCAGACTCTGCAACACTATATACAGGCTGTAGCCTGCCAGGCTCCTTGGTCCATGGGATTTCCCGGGCAAGAAGACTGGTGCTGTGTTTAGTCGCCCAGTCGCGTCCTACTCTTTGCAACCCCATGAACTGTAGCCTGCCAGGTTCCTCTGTCCATGGGTTCTCCAGGTAAGAATACTGGAGTGGGTTGTCATGCCTTCCTCCAGGGAATCTTCCCCACCCAGGGATCTAACCCAGGTCTTCCGCACTGCAGGTGGATTCTTTACTGTCTGAGTCACCAGGGAAGCTCAAGAATACTGGAGTGGGTAGCCTATCCCTTCTCCAGGGGAACTTCCCAACCCAGGAACTGAACTGGGGTCTCCTACATTTCAGGCAGATCCTTTACCAGCTGAGCTACCAGAGAAGCAAGAAAACTGGTACTAAGTCACTTCAGTCATGTCTGACTCTTGCGACCCCATGGACTGTAGCCCGCCAGACTCCTCTGTCCATGGGATTTTCCAGGCAAGAATACTGGAGTGGGTTGCCATTTCCTTCTCCAGGGGATCTTCCTGTCCCAGAGATCGAACCTGCATCTCTTGTGCCTCCTGCATTGGCAGGCAGATTTTTTACCTCTGAGCCACCTGGGAAGCTGCAGAGCCCATTCTTAACTTCATTGTCACCTTATCCCCACTCTAAGTGACAACCAGGCTGACAGCTCTCCTTTCTGCAGAGCCAAGAGTCTGTTCCACTTCTCCCCACTCCTTCGCCGCCACCTTAATTTGAACCTTATCACCTCCTCACAGAGCTGCAACACCTTTCCAGCTGGTCCTTAGCTTCCAACCTTGGCTCCCCCCACTACAGCCCTCAAGCAACCCCTATTATTGAAGTCCTCTGCTTAACACTCTGACATATTTCCCCCTTTGCCTCAGGATAAACTCCCAATTCCTTTAACATGATTTACTAGGGTTTTCATTGTCTTTCTCTCTAGTCTCATCAATTTTAACTCTGCCTTCATTTCCTCACTACAGGGCTTAGTAACTGCCCAGATTTTTGGTTTTTATTCCACTTTGTCTGCAAAGGGCAGAGATACTCTCAAGCCAAACCAAACTGGGTGGGATTTATTGTAAGGATGCAGGGTGCCTCATACCAACTGACAACAGGAGCTTCCCAGGAACGGGAACACAAACGCCATCAGAAATTGAAGCCTTTCTTTCCGTCACCCCCTAAGAGACCCTAAGGTCACAACATCATTTCTCCTGTCTCTACCTCCCATTCTCTCTCTTCCAGTCAGCTTCCCCTACTTCAGCTCAGCCCACCCCAGCCTGCACTATGTGGCTTAACTCCTACAACACTGCCTTTCATCTTCCGCTTCTGGTGCTAGCAGCTGTCACCTCTCAGCTTTCCAGTTCCAAGTTCCTGAAGGAAAAATATGATTGGTCCCTCTCATCTTGTGGTTCTGCGTCACATGCATCTCAGTGGATTCGTGCCCTTGATTCACCTCTGGGACACTCCTCTTACACTGTATCTCCTAGGAGGGAACCAAACTTTCATTGTCACATACTCTATGCCCAGCAGAGAGTCAGACATGGGGAGTCTGCTGAGTAATGGCCTACTACACATTCACCAGTACTCTTTATTTAGAAGACCTACCAGAGGTCTTTTTCCAGTTAGACTAGGCAAGGTAAGAAAGTCCTGTTCCTTTAAGGGAGTTGCCTAGATAATAAATATTTTCTGACTCTTAACTTCCCTTAGTGTCCAACCTGCCACTTAGCTGATAATAGCCCCTAGTAGCTTTAACCAAAACAGCAATAATCTTTTGTAACTTCAGCCTGCTTGTTTGACCTCTTCTTAAAATAATTGCTGACTTGGGCTTTAGAAGTCTAGAAAGAAATCAGATAAAAAGAATAAACAGGATTAATGCAACATTTTAGCACTGGTATAATAACAATTGCCTCAAGAGCTGACCAATTTGCAGTTCACCTCTAGACTCCAAAGATTTACAAGGCACTGGGTACTTAGTGTGGCTTCTAATGTAGGACAGATATGAAAAGCTCCATCTGAAGTCGGGTTTTATTGTTTCTTTTATTTTTTTCTTTAAACAATCTGGGTTTTCACTCCTTATTGCACTTTGAGATTCCAGTTTCTCTTTCTCTGTGTCCCTCTTCCTCTCCCTCCCTGTCTCTGTTTCCCTCTCTCTCCCTCAATCTTGCAATTTCTCCAGTATTTGCCTTTCACTGCTCAAGCCTGTAAGCATCTGTCAGTCACCCAGTCACGTTCAACTCTTTGCGCCATGGATGGATTGCAGCCTACCAAACTCCTCTGTTTGTTAGGTAGTTAGAAAAGGAAAAAGGAGTCCATAATGGTGGTGGCTAAAAGACAAAGAAAGGAAAAAGGCCGCAAAACTAGCACAATGGAAGGTCTGAAGATCGGAGTGGGAACAAACAACCCTCCTGGCTAGCCCAATTTACACAGGGCAGGCTCAGGGCGAGGAGAAAAAAACATATAAAAAGAGGAGCCAAAATTGAGCCTGGGGTTTCTCTTCTCTTCACATCTTTTGGGTCGGCCCACCCTCACGCCACGAGGATGTATTTTCCTCTGCTTGCCAAATAAAACTGAGCTGTAACACAGAACTGTAACACTAGTCTGTCCGTGACTTCAAATTTTTGCTGCCACAAGACAGAACCCAGGAAATTACAAGCTCCCCTGACATATCCATGGAATTCTCTAGGCAAGGACACTGGAACGGATTGCCACTTCCTTCTCCAGGGGGTCTTCCTGACCCAGGGATCAGACCCAGGTCTCCTGCATTGCAGACAGATTCTCTACCATCTGAGCCACCAGGGAAGTTCACAACTCAAGACCAACCATCTATTTTATTTCCAAGGCTTTGTAGAAACCAATAATCTCCTAGAGACATAAAGGAAATAAGGGATGAATTTGTGAGGACTGAACACTCACAAAGTCTTTTTGGATGAATCTATTCATTTGCTTGGGAGGGAAAAAAAAAAGAAACACCTTAGAGGTTTGTGAGCCTGCAAGGGACCAAAAGCAGACCTTAGAGGCACCGAAGGTGAGACGAGTCCCCTAGTGCTCTGGGCCCTGCCCACCAACCTAAGGTCCTGCCACTGAAGACCACAGGAGAGCAGACTGTGCCTCAGACTTGCCTCAGCATAGACATCACCCAGAGGGATTGCTAAACAAACATATTCCTGGAAACTACTACCCTGACTGAATCAGAATCTCCAAGAATGATACCTGAGAACAAATATTTAATGAGTACCTGGACAATCCTTATGAACTGACAAATTTGGAAACACTGGTCTGCATGATATCAGTGGGTCTTCCCAAAGTGTGTTCTGTTTATGAAGGGGTTCTCATGCCCAGTGGAGTCACCCAGAGAACTTCTTACACTAGCCAACGCCCCTACCCAGACAGTTCAGTCAGAAGCTGGAGGGAGGAGAGCCTGGAGGTTTTAAGTCTCACCCACACACCAAACACATTCTTATTCAAATCAGCAGCCATGGATGAAAACTGCTGGTACAGCACCAGCTACGCAAGATGCTCCATGAAACACAAGGGTTCTCAAAGGCAGAGTAAGTATGAAAGACTGTCATCCATAAGCCCCTCTCCTAGATTCCCAGTGCAATCGGTCACATCAAAGAATCTGGAAGTCCTACCACAAAAATTCCAATTTAATTTTATTTTAATTTGTTTAAATGTATTTAAATTGCTCTCAAATTTTAATTGGAGAAGGAAATGGCAACCCACTCCAGTACTCTCGCCTGGAGAATCCCATGGACGGAAGAGCCTGGTAGGCTACAGTCCATGGGGTCGTTAAGAGTCAGACATGACTGAGCAACTTCACTTTCACTTTTCACTTTCATGCATTGGAGAAGGAAATGACAACCCACTCCAGTATTCTTGCTTAGAGAATCCCAGGGACAGAGGAGCCTAGTGAGCTGCCATCTATGGGGTTGCACAGAGTTGGACACGACTGAAGCAACTTAGCAGCAGCAGCAGATTTTAATTGCAAAAAAAAAAAAACACTTGCTGTGTGTGTTTGCTTGTTTGGTGGCTAAGATGGTAGGTTTTTACAGAATAGGAATGAACATCCTGCGTAGTAGGAACACACTTAAATAAAGATGTGTTTATTTTCTGAGTGAAGAACTAGCCATGATGTTCCAATGCAATTTGTGGCATTTTCTGAATTATCATTCTGCTCCCATCAAACTCATTTCTATTTACTATTTACTATTTTATCTCTGGATTTTCTGTTGGCACTGACTCTCCCAAACTTGGCGGTAGGTTCTCCTTCAAGAAACTTGGGTGAGACAAAGTTTTTTTTACCCCTTTACCTTCATTGAGCCTAACTTGGGGGACACAGCCTGGAAGAAGTACCCCTGCTCAAACGCAGTGACATGTCTCTAAGTCGTCTGCAAACATATATCCAAGGTTTTTAATATCATGATTTCCAAGTTATCCATATCCCAACAAGAAAGGGTTGGAAAACGAGAGACCTGGAATCCTGTGTATGTGGAGCTTGCCCACAACTGGATCTCCATTGCCTAAAAATTATAACACAGGAAGCGGGGGGCAACCACAGTTCCCATGCACACACTTCCCTAAGCTGGCTAACTTCCAAAAGGGGAGCAAAAGTAAGTCATTAAAATATGTGAGGAAGATGAAGTGAAAAGCAATGGACTCTACTCAGAAAAAAAGAGAGACAAAGAAATAGTGAATTTTAAATTATGTGACATTAAATTTCTCTCCCACTAATACAGCATAAATAGTCATTCTAACTAGCAACAACTCTATGATGGGATCTCTCCACAGCAGCAGTCCTGAAAGGGATTAAATAAAATATATGAGTATTAATTTTTCTAAGAAATTTCCCAAGATTCTTGTTTCCTATAAAAAGTATCAACTACATTATTTTAAATCTTCAGTTGATTGGTAGAGGGTAATGATTTTGGGGAGATGGTAAATTTCTAAGCTCAACCTAGAATATTTTTAATTACCAAGAAAGTTGGGGAATTATGAGCTTACTACCAAAAAGTTTACAAGGTTGTGTTTTAAGAAAAAAATAACCCAAGTAAAAAGGGAAACAACAGGCAAGAATTCAAAATACATATAACAAAGACTAATGTTCAACATATGAAGAGTCTGCCAAATCAATTCTGTAAAAAATAGAAACCACTAGGATTGTGATAAATAAGTAGCCAAAGATACATGCAAACAATTCAGAAAAGAGGACACTCAACAAATGAATAATGATGAGTGCTGGAAAATTATAAGCATCATTGGGAATCAGGGAAAACTGAATGAAACATAATTTTCACCTCTAAAACTAGTATCTTTGTAACTAGGAAGATTTTGCACTAATAAGGGTGAGATAAAGAAAATACCCTCACATACTGATAGAAGAACTTTTTTAAATTAATTTGGCAAAACTTAGTATGAGCTTTAAAAATATTCACTTTGCATAATCAATTCTAAGAAAATAACCTTAATTACTGGAAAAGCTTAAAAAATGCTCATTATAGTATTATCTAATAAAGTGAAAAATTGAATATCACCTAAATGTCCAACAAGTACATTTGCAGAGCTTACTTGTGGTGATTGGCTGTAGCGTTATGAAGCCACTTGGGTCGCAAAGAGTCAGACAGACATGACTGAGCGACTAGTGCACACAAAAGAAATTTTACCTAAGAAGGAAACAGGCACAAAAATCATACTAAAAGTATGATTACAACTATATATATATATTTCACGGAGGTTTAATAGATCCTAACTGAAAGGTTAACTGTTTACCTCTGGGTAGCTGGATTACGCAGAAGGCTTTTCACTCCCACCGTTTTGTTTCTGAATGTTTGGTAATGAGCATGCACTTCTTCCACAGTGGTAAACGTGAACTTCACAGGAAGCGATTAGCTTTTCTGAAAATGCAGCTCAGTACAGTTTAGGTACTAAAAATAAACTGGATTCTCAGTCATGTTTTCTTCAGATTGAGCTGTTTTGAAAACACTCCCATTGTATGAAAGCTGACTGAAGCCAAGGAAACCTAATCTGCTGTGACTTCAGGGCAATCAGACCCAACCACATAAACAGGCAGGGTAAGATGGCTTCCGGGACACCCTTAAAAAGCCTTAAGATACAGTTTTTCTTCCTTCGCCACTCACTTTTTTTTTTTCAACTGAATACATCAAAGAGGCTCCTCTCCACACATCAATAGAAAATCCTAAACAGGGAAAAGTAATATTAAGTCAATTCATTCAGTGAGATAACAAAAATATAAGATAAAATAAATTGTGAATTCGCAATGTATCTTTCTCATCACTGAAGCCTGGTCAATATTTATTGATTATTATTCTGTTCCCTTTATCACACCACATTCATGAGACATAAGAAAGAAGCAAAAGATATGAAAAGATCTCAACTATGAAATAAACAGTAATAAAATAAAGAAGTAGAGAAAAGACACAGCTACATACATACGTAAGTATGTATATATAGCTACATACGTAAGTATGTAGCTATATATATATATAATCACTTATTTGCAGGTCAGAAATTCATAAGGTTTAGGACTGGAAGATACTTTAAACACAACTACTTCCACTAATTTATTTTGTATATGCTTTTGTGTTGAAATAAAGAAGACTGCTACAGGAGGTCACTGTAGACAGATATCAGAGCAGGCACAATGGTGGGAAGATACTTAGAATCAGAATCTTAGATTAAATTAAGATACTAAATTAAATTAAGCAATTAGAATAGTTATATAATGCCTTTAGTTATCAAAAGCAGAATTCTTTTCTCCATTGCCTAACGAGGTCGAAATCCTTTAAGAATTATCACTGATGCCTTTATCTCCATACCAAGCTCCAGGTCATACGAATTTTACTTTGCAAATATCTTTTCCATATAACTGCCCTCTCTATGCTCATCAATTTGATGAACACAGTAAGAAAAGGATGGCATTGATCAGGTAAGAAATGAAGATCTGGGCTGAAGTTGTGACAATGAGAACAGAATAGGATAGATGAGATATACTTTAAAAGAAAGTGCAAAAAGAGATTGATGACTCATTATATATAAATATGGGGACCATGTTTTCTGAACCAAAAATAATGGGCTACATGCCCTGACAATCATGAGGGCACTTTTGAGATAAATGGGGCAAAATATTTGCTCTCAGCACCAACTCAGAAAATCCATATAGAGGGATTTTTTTTTTTTTTTTAATGAGTATGGCTGGGAGTTACAGAATGAAAGTCAGGATGAAAGAGTGGGGAGCCAGCAAGAAGAAGAAAAGGAAGCCCTCTCTAAACTTTAAGGACTGGAATATTTTCTTTTTCTATTCAAGCATGTTCTCTTTGGCTGAAAAATGCTGTGTTAAACGGATCCGAGGTCGTTTCCATCCTCATGAGAAATCTGATGCAGTATTTCATCCTAAACATTATAAAGCTTGGCATTAAAAGCTTCCCAAAGTCTATTTTCCCCTGGAGTCAGGTACCGTTTGTCATTTGCTCACACATTCCTTCTGGCAGACTGCTTTACAATGATTCCCACGGGCAGCTGAGGAGCTGGAGAGCATCCTTCACACATGACTTTCCACTGAGTCTAGAGGCCGATGGACCCAAGTAGGAAGCCAACTCAGCCCATTATGGATGGCGTCTGCCACAGAGGGCATGTGTGTGTTGTCTGCTCTCCTTATTGCCCACCTGAGTGTATAAGGTGCCACCGGAAAACAAAAGTTGAAACCTGACAATAAGTTCTGTATTAAAGTGGTCCTCCCTAGGAAGCATTGTTCTTTTTGAGTGCTTCCCCAAGCCTATCTGGTCCAGAAAGACTGGGAGTGGAGCATATACTCTCAGGGTGAAGACAGAAAGATGGTGAAAAAGGAAAATGAGCAGTATTTTAACCAGAAATATGGTGACTGCATTTTCTGAGGAAAAAAATGTGATTTATAGTCTGAAAAAACATTTTTATATTCAATACAATGGAGGCCAAGAAAAAAATCATTTTGAAATTAAAATTGAAAAATCCAAGATGTTGGTCACTATAGCTCCACAGACACATGGAGAGCAGTCTTTATTTTTTTACCTTTGATAAAAGAATTTTTTTAAATCTTAAGTTCTTAAATTTAGAAGAAGTATGGGGAAAGAGGGCTTCCCTGGTGGCTCAGTGGTAAAGAATCCGCCTGTCAATGCAGGAGCTGCAGGAGACACAGGTTTGATCCCCAGTTGGGAAGATGCTCTGGAGGAGGGAGGGCATGGCAATCCACTCCAGTATTCGTGCCTGGGAAATTCCATGGACAGAGAGCCTGGTGAGCTGCAGTGCATGGGGTCGCAAAGAGTTGGACACGACTGAAGAGACTGAGCACGCACAGTGCAAGGGGGAGGAGGTGGATGGACATCAGAATGTATAGGTGTCATACAAATTAAATCAGCAAATCACTATTTTTGTAAATATAGTACATAGTCTAAAAGAGGAAATTTTTGGTCCATAACACAGCTGTCTAAATATTTCTAATCTATAGCCTAAACAAGTCAGAAATTGTAGGAAGTGTATGCACTCATTTGCTTCAGTTGTATATGAGTCCTTGTGACCCTATGAACTGCAGCCCTCCAGGAGCCTCTGTCCATGGGGTTCTCCAGGCAAGAATACTGGAGTGGATTGCCATGCCCTCCTCAAGGGATGTTCCCCACCCAGGGATCAAATCCAAGTCTCCTGCATTAGGGTGGATTCTTTACCCATTGAGCCATTAGAAGATACATTTTATTCTTATCTTGTTGACAGGAAGGAATATGGTGTAGAGAGACTCTAAGAATAAACCATCCTAAAATAGTGTTTGGGTCCTGTGGCCTTGATGGTGGTCTGTTTTACCCTCAGAAGCCACTGTAGTTAGTGACAGTTATAGAGACGCAAGAAAACATATCTCTAAGCGGGACTTTTCAGGCGGTGTCTCTGTGAATATGAGATGAAGTTTCTGGTATCTATTAATGTTATTGATTAAACCCCATGCTTTTATGTATCCAGAATGTAGTCTGTGTTGAAAATCTTTCTTTGAAATAAAGATTTTCTCTACCTTCCAACTCCCCCATCTGTAGGGGAAATTTTTCTCTGCTCAAAGGGCAATCATGATGTAAAAATGCTCCCATCTCTGGATACAAAAGGTGGGGGGACTCCTGAACCACTACAGCAGGCCTCTGTGGTAGTTAAGACCAGACCTGCACCTCTAACACAGGTCTCTCCCCAGGTAGCTCATTCTGTGGTGACAGACGTCCCCTGAAGAAGATGAGCTGGCAGCAAGGGTCCCACACCCACAGCCCTAACAGACCTCGGGAATGACAAGGTCAGTGTTTGGGCGTGGTCTTGTGTACCACACACTATGATCCCTGATTTCAAGGAAATGGAAAGAAACTCCCACCTGGGAGGGAGTGAGGAGAGAGAGAAAACGGGTTGTAGACTTAGAATAATCCATTTCTAAGGGGAACTCCTGCCTCTCGTGAAGACCAAACAGATCCCACTGAGCCCCAGAGAAAACCAGGTATATTCTTGAGGTCTCAAAATTCTAGGCAACGGACTTCCCTGGGAGTCCAGTGGCTAAGACTCTGCACTCCCAATGCAGGGGTCCCCAGTTTGATCTCAGGGAACTCGATCCCACATGCCACAACTAAAGATCTTAAGAGCCACAACTAAGACCTGGGGCACCAAATAAATGAATAAATAATAATAAAGTGAAAAAAAAGAAAAAACCCCTCAGCAAGATCTAAGAGAAGGCTAGTATGCCTCATTCAGTACCATACTCATCAGGGTTGTGTCCACACACAGACAGGTTTATGTTTTACCTGTTGAGTTCAAACAAGAGCTCATATAGATATTCTAGAAACTCTGCCATATGACTTAGATCTGTCTTTAAATGATCGCAAACATAACTATCAATAGCTTAACCTTTGTAGAGGGCAATTTGGCAATACCTTTCAAAAGCCTCTATAATGTGTATATACTCCTAGACTCAGCAAGTTCTCATTTAGGAATTTGTCCTAAAAAAAATCGTGGACTTATGCAAAGATTTAGGTATAAAGATATTCAATCTGTATTTGTTTATAATAGTAAAAACCTGAAACAACCAAATGTCCAGCATTAGGGGGCTGAATAAATTTTAGTATGTTGGTATGAAAGGCTATGCACCATTTAAAAGTAGTGTTTTAATGAGGAAATATGGTAACTGAAAAAAAAATTATAGAACAGTATCAATAGCATGGTTCTATTTTAGGAATGTATTATAAAAAATACGAGTAAGCAAAATTAAGAAAATCAAAATCTCCGTTGACTTGTTAATAGTTTGGTGTAGCTTCTAAAGTTTGTAGGAGTATGGGTTATTTAAAATAAATAATAAAACAACATTTTTTAATTGCTACTTTTAAATTTCAAACAATTAAGTATTCCTCAATAATAATGATCAACCCAGCTGCTGGGAAAGAAGAAAGAAAAGAGAACTAACATGAGTTGTTTTTACATATGTTATTTTGTATTCAATATCATCCAAATGTAGGGTCAATCCAACTTGAATTGTCTCCTTCTGGTAGATGTAAGATCATTAGAATGTATATTTTTTATACGAGGAGGGAAATGCCTTGCTTTTTCTTTGACTCCTTTATCATTAAAACCCTATCATTATGATTACTTCCTCTGTTTACTGAACTGGATGAATTCTCAGGTGATTTTTTTCTGAGGTGAAGATGTTAATTTGCATTGCCTCTGATTACTCATTTGAAAGAATGAGCCAGGTTGCATCTGCTATATGTTATGCAATGAACTGTTGATTATCTGTGGAGACAAGGACAGCACAAATAATAAAAATCCACAGAGAATACCCAAACTTCATTTTAGCCAGAAGTGTCAACAGTTTGCCAGAGTTG
Source organism: Bos indicus (assembly GCF_029378745.1). Classification (NCBI taxonomy): domain Eukaryota; kingdom Metazoa; phylum Chordata; class Mammalia; order Artiodactyla; family Bovidae; genus Bos; species Bos indicus. The sequence goes on along the minus strand of NC_091776.1, from coordinate 19,047,147 downwards.
TTAGCAAGGAACAAAGCTGATTTGAGTTTTATCTCCCAACTCCGTTCCATCTGCTTGAGGATTATGCTAATAAGAAGTGAAATGACCAGCAGCAGAGGCAGCCCTAGGTAATTCCTAGTCGGGAGAGTTGGTTTCTGATTAATCAAGATTTGGCTGAATTGGAGCATGGACATACAACTCCCTCCCAATAAGGATCCTAAATATTCTTTAAATATTCATCATCTAAAAATTTTCATTTACTTGATAACATATTTCTTTTTTACTAGAGCTACATAAAACTTGATTTTTATAATACCCTATTTCTGCCCTACCTGAACTCTACCTACATAGAATAAACAATGAACTCATTTCTCTTTGTTGTACTACCCTACTAAACTATCCAATTAAAATTTCTAAATAGGTGTTATTTATAGCAATTACCATTCTGTATTCCAGATCAGTCTATTTAGGCAAGATGCAATTACCCTAAAACTCAATAGCCTAAAATTATTAGTCTCTAAAACTTGGGGAAAAAATATGTCCTTCTGTGACCTTTCTTTAGTCAGTATCATCTACAGAAATTCTACACTCCTACATATTTACACACACATAAACCCTAGCAATGTCCACGATTTGAATTAACAGATGCCTCTGACACTCCATATGTCCACGTATCTCATTTTAAATTTGAAACTACGAAAGTTAAGACAGGCCTTTTTAGTCCTTATGAGAAATACCATTTCTCTAAAACTGCTTTTCTTTGAGGGAGTATCATAAATTGACTGACAGGGACGTTAACTGCATTAACTTTTTAAGATACTTTTAAGCCTCTGTCTTTTTCGAAATGACTGTAAATTTAGATGAATGGTTCAGATGGCTTTTCTCCCCCCACAACAAATAAGATAAATTGGACTAAAACTCTTTTATGCTTTATTGAATAACAGTCAGTAACAAGGCAACCTCAGAAAGAAGATTTTAATATCAGATGCATGGCATAGCTTTAAATATCTTCTATTGCACTAGATAACATATTAAAATCTGTCCCTTCAGTAGATTCAAAATGCCTCTTCTAGACTTTTCATCAAGAACATTTGATCTTTCCTTTCTCAAAGTAGTAAGACTTTTTTTCCCCGAGCTGTGCCATGTGGCATGCAGGATCTTATTTCCCCAACCAAGGATTGAACCCATGCCCCAGCACTGGTAACTTGGAAGTCTTAACCACTGGACCGCCAGGCAAGTTCTGTTAAGACTGTTTTTTTTTTTACCTAATTTATACACAATTTGTGTGCCCCTCCATCTTCACCACAACCTAAGAAAATACTAGGCATTCTGAAGAGAAACTGATTTAGACTGATTTATTGCCAGTTTTCAGCAATATAACATTCCCTTTATTGGGAATATTGCGAGTCATTGTCACCAAGTTAAAAGGCAAACCTGAGCAATCATCTGCAGGAATCCCTATTGCTTTTCAGTTCAAGAAGCTTCACAGCTTCCTAAAAATATAAACATGAATTTTTATTAGAATAAAAATTCAGGAAAAAAATTCCAATGTAAATTTTTCTTGGCCTGTATTATTTGCTTCTTGACTCAGACTTTTTTTCCTTTAAATAATTAAACATCTCCCTCAGAGTCTTGAGGAATAGTGGTTTTCTTCTGTGTATGTGACTATTTCAAATCAAGTTTCCTAGTTACTTTCTCAGTGTTTTCCACATGAGGCAGCAGGAAGGAGAACCACCCCATTAAAATAATGTGCAATGATTTCTGACATTCATTTCCTGATTTGGGGGTAACTTTTCCCAAAATTTCATTAAAGTTTTAAAAAGATAAGTGTATACTTTCACAATGTGATCAAACTTCTTACAGTATTTTCACATCCCATAAAATTCAGCTTCAACATTTATTGAGCTTTTGGGACCTCAAAATGTCCCTGGTATTTTTCAAATATAAAAATTTCAAGAAGTAGGATTGAAAAAAATAGCATCCACCTAAATATGAATGAAGGCGCCATATATAGACCACATATTCATTCACCAGGCATTCAATAATTGCTTACATTAAGTAAAACAGACTCTAGTGGTAACGATAGGGAAAATTATGCCCTCTATGATAAAAATATGATGCCTTCTTTTATGACTCAAATTTTTCCAGAATTGGCAATGCGCTTTTTTTCATTTTTATCTTTAACACTTTCCTTCCTCTTTTACCTCATTTCAACTCATTGGCAGTAGTCCTGGACACTGAAAGCTTAAACCCCACTGTGAACACAAATGTTTATTCCAGAATCCACCTAACTCAGGGTCAGATCAAGGACTGATTCCGGCTCACACACACACAGACACCCAAGACCCCAAATACTCCTCCCTTCCTCCCCACCTTGTTCCAAAAATTAACTTCCGGTTATTTTTTCTCAATCATGAGGGGTGGGAGGAGGAGGTAAGCTAGAGAATGAAGAGCTGTGTTTATTCCCCTAACACAATCAGTGTTTGCAAAGTCATTTCATTGAGAACACAGAAAGTGCTATGCAGTTTAATAATAAAGGGAAAACAAACAAGCCAAAAATATGGAATATGTGGGTCTCATACCAACTTTCATATAGAAGCTGAAAATTGCTATTTTTAAAAATGAATTAATCAAATGTGGTTTGTGAGTTAAAAAAAATGCTTTATACAACTAAATGTCACCTTAGGTTAAACATCTATTGCGTCTTTAGCTAGTATGTGATACTAAAATTCATTTGTATCACATACACTTATTTAAGCCAGGTCCTTTATCTCAGTTATTTTAAAAAATTCAAAAATGTCCAGAGTAAAGAGAAGATAATTTCACAAATTCCTGTGAGAAACAGTCCTCTTTAAAGGCTGTGTTACAAAGGCAGAGAAATTGGGAATTGAGCAACGTGCTTTTTTGACTATGCCAAAGCCTTTGACTGTGTGGATCACAATAAACTGTGGAAAATTCTGAAAGAGATGGGAATCCCAAACCACCTGACCTGCCTCTTGAGAAACCTGTATGCAGGTCAGGAAGCAACAGTTAGAACTGGACATGGAACAACAGATTGGTTCCAAATAGGAAAAGGAGTACGTCAAGGCTGTATATTGTCACCCTGTTTATTTAACTTATATGCAGAGTACATCATGAGAAACACTGGGCTGGAGGAAGCACAAGCTGGAATCAAGATTGCCAGGAGAAATATCAATCACCTCAGATATGCAGATGGCACCACCCTCATGGCAGAAAGTGAAGAAGAACTAAAGAGCCTCTTGATGAAAGTTAAAGAGGAGAGTGAAAAAGCTGGCTTAAAGCTCAACAATCAGGAAACTAAGATCATGGCATCTGGTCCCATCACTTCATGGGAAATAGATGGGAAAATAGTGGAAACAGTGTCAGACTTTATTTTTCTGGGCTCCAAAATCACTGCAGATGGTGACTGCAGCCATGAAATTAAAAGACGCTTACTCCTTGGGAGAAAAGTTATGACCAACCTAGACGGCATATTAAAAATCAGAGACATTACCTTGCCAACAAAAGTCCGTCTAGTCAAAGCTATGGTTCTTCCAGTGGTCGTGTATGGCTGTGAGAGTTGGACTATAAAGAAAGTTGAGCACCAAAGAAATGATGCTTTTGAACTGTGGTGTTGGAGAAGACTCTCAAGAGTCCCTTGGACTGCAAGGAGATCCAACCAGTCCATCCTAAAGGAGATCAGTCCTGGGTGTTTATTGGAGGGACTGATGTTGAAGCTGAAACTCCAATACTTTGGCCACCTGATGCGAAGAGCTGACTCATTTGAAAAGACCCTGATGCTGGGAAAGATTGAGGACAGGAGGAGAAGGGGATGACAGAGGATGAGACAGTTGGATGGCATCACCGACTCAACAGACATGGGTTTGTGTGGACTGCAGGAGTTGGTGATGGACAGGGAGGCCTGGCGTGCTGCGGTTCATGGGGTCACAAAGAGTCGGACACGACTGAAGCGACTTAGCAGTAGCAACAGCATGGAGGTTCCTTAATAAACTAAAATTAGAGCTATCATATGATCCAGCAATTCCACTCTTGGGCATACATCCAGAGAAAATCATAATTTGAAAAGATACATGCACCCCAATGTTCATTACAGTACTATTTACAATAGCCAGGACATGGAAGCAATCTAAATATCCATTAACAGAGGAATAAAGATGATGTGGTACGTGTTTACAATGAAATGTACTCAGCCATAAAAAAGGACGAAATAATGCCATGTGAAGCCATATGGATGGACCTAGAGATTGTCATAATGAATGAAGTAAGACAGAGAAGGATAAATACCACACAATACCGCTTATATGTGGAATCTTGAAAAATGGTACAAATGAACTTATTTACCAAACAGAAAGAGTCACAGAGAAAACAATCTTACGGTTACCAGGGAGAGAAGGAGGAGGGATACACTGGGAGCCTGGGATTGACATATGCATACTATTATATATAAAATACAGCTTCCCTGGTGGCTCAGATGGCAAAGAATCCGGCTGCAATGCAGGAGACCCTAGTTCAATACCTGGGTCAGGAAGATACCCTGGAGAAGGAGATGACTACCCACTCCAGTACTGGATAGCTAATAAGAACCTATCGTGTGGCACAGGGAATTCTACTCGATACACTGTAATGATCTACATGGGAAAGGAATGTAAAAAAAAAAGTGGATATATTGGTATCTATAACTGAGTCACTGTTTTACACAACAGAATGTAACACAACATTGTAAATCAATGATATTCCAATAACAACTATTTTTAAAGATGGAGAGATTTTGCCTAATTTCTTTCTAAGCACACTCCACCAACGTTCTCATCTACTCATTCCTCATCCCAAGCAAAGGGGTTGTTCGTTCAGCCCACTGTGTCATCTAGCATCTCAGGACTCCTTTTATACCTGAAATGGAGCCTAAACGAAGTGAGGTGCATGGTGGCAAGAGGGCAGGGAGGACAGCAGAAGCCTCAAAAGTTTCCGAAATGAACTCACTTTTTCTGCCTCCCTCGCTTCTTCTGCAGCTTCATCTCTTTCAGAAGCACTGACACCTCCTAGCCATCTAATCAAGACAAATCTTTCATGCGGTAATTAAAATACAGCTCATCTTCAAGGGGAACAGAAAAACAAAGGCTGAAACAATTAGCTGACTGTGCCGAACAGCATGGTTCACCCCCTCCCGCCCCCACCCTCTCCCCACTTCCTTCAATTGCTTGCTTTTAAGTATTTTCACTGGAAGGAAAACTTCATTCTGCTGAAAGGTAAGAAACTGCACAGACATTCAGACTCAGAAACAGTTTAATTGAATTTCATATGAAAAATGTTTAAGACTATTTAAGACGAATGTCAGGTTCCCTGCTTGGCTAAAAATGCATTACGCAAGAAAAGGAGTCAGAGATACGCATTAATCTGTTACGCTCAGGTTAGAAGAGAGTCTTGTATTAGCATGCAAAAGGACACAGGCTGGCAAGACAGGGAAAAGACAAGCTTCCCCAGAATGAAGACTGCAGAGGAGAGAGGTAATTTGTAATAACTCAGAAGGTGGAAAATGAACTTATAAGACTCATAAGTCTCTGTGTGCCTTGATTATGTAGCACTACTGCAATATTATACTGTATATTCATTTCTATTGTATTAGTTTTTGAATAGTCTAGTGTTTTTCTTGGCTCTCTGAGCCACCTCTTTTCTGCAACATCCCCTACCAGCACATTCAAGCATTAGCGTTCAGGTTTTCTAAAATCTTTTAACCATTGATGACTGCCAGCCGTCAAATTAAATTCCAAGGGTTCAGTGTAGCTCCAGCTTTTAGCTATATAATTTACTAAGAAGACCCAAAGCACTTGCACCTAATTTGCAGTTCAGCAATGAATACCATTGCCTAACAAAATCTGCCTGAAATCTCCTTTTGAGGCTCCAGAAAAAAATACATTTGTGACACCTGTGCATCTTCCTTCTGGCACCCACTCAAAAAAAAAAAAAACAAAAACCAGAATGCCATACCTCATGTAAGATGGCAGAGGAAAAGTATCAAAAGCATGGATTTATTTTTATTCCCAATATAGTCAAATATAGGCCAATATAGTCAAAGCTATGGTTTTTCCCAGTCGTCATGTATGGAATGAGAGTTGGACCATAAAGAAGGCTGAGCACCAAAGAATTGATGCTTTTGAACTGTGGGGCTGAGGAAGACTCTTGAGAGTCTCCGGACTGCAAGAAGATCAAACCAGTCAATCCTAAAGGAAATCAGTCCTGAATACTCATCAGAAGGACTGATGCTGAAGCTGAAACTCCAATACTTTGGCTACCTGATGCAAAGAGCCAACTCACTGGAAAAAGATGCTGATGATGAGAAAGATTGAGGGCAGGAGGAGAAGGGGATGACAGGGGACGAGATGATTGGATGGCATCACCGACTCAACAGACATGAGTTTGAGCAAACTCTGGGAGATAGTGAAGAACAGGGAATCCTGGCTTGCTGTAGTCCATGGGGTCTCAGAAAGTTGGATGTGACTGAGCGACTGAACAACAACAATCTGGGTCAATACCGTCACTCTATATTTCTTTTTTAAATTTAAATTTTTTTCTATATTCTCTACGTCCAACGTTAGCACTACATTCATTACAGCTTGACTGGCAACCAACATGCAAGCTCAGTCACTAGGTTGTGTCTGACTCTTTGCAACCCCACAGGCTGTAGCCCACCAGGCTCCTCTGTCCATGGGATTTTCTAGGCAAGAATACTGGGGTGGGTTGCCAGTTCTATCTCCAGGGGCCAACATAGGCTTAACCAAAGTCTTGGCCCTCTGATTAAATAGATGGAAAGATACATGATAGATAATGATATGTACATACCACTTCAGAAAACCCCAGAATCAATCATTTCTGTATTATCTGTATGGAAGTAGATTTGGCCTCTCTTCCAAAGCCAGGCCAGAGTATCAATTCCTAATAGTGGTGCTAATTTCACTTCTATCACTTAACCCTGAAGCAGCACTGTTTGTGCCTCTATTTCACTCTTACAGAAGGGAAATGAAGCAGAATAACTTTAAACTGTTAACAGTCTATAGCTAACTTATAATATTGTTTTGTCTTATAAAAAGATGGCCCTGTCTTACCTGAGGTCAAGGCATGAGGAATCCTTGAAAACCGTTGTGAATCTTCTGGGAAGTTGAAAATACAAAATGTCATTTACCTTTGATTCTTAAACTTTATTTCTCTTCCTCTCCCTCGTATTGAAGAATTCCAGTTCCTAGCCCTAATGACAAAGGAGCTAGGGGAAATGCAGCCAACTATCGCCAAGTAAAATCTGAAAGCTTTCAAGTTTTCCTATCACAGAGATGGTACTCACCACTAAAAGAAGCTCTAGAGATAAAATCATCAGGCTGATCTAATTTAATTAATAAATGGCATAATCTGGAAGCCCATTAGAGAAGTCAGAAGGGCCAGCTATACCCACAACAGTGTTAATCACCATCCAGCCAACTCAGTGTAACTCTAGACATTGAACCATTAAAGTACAGACTGGAAAAAGCCTAGTTCCTGATGACTCTAATAATCTAAATCTGGTTATTGACCTCTCTCCTTCCATTTCTCCCTCACCAGTCCCCATTATACTTTATAATGGCCAACTCGTTGGAAAAGACCCTGATGCTGGGAAAGATTGAGGGCAGGAGGAGAAGGGACAACAGAGGATGAGATGGTTGGATGGCATCACCAACTCAATGGACATGAGTTTGAGTAAACTCTAGGAGATGGTGAAGAACAGGGAAGCCTGGCGTGCTGCAGTCCATGGGATTGCAGAGTCGGACATGACTGGACAACTGAACAACTAAAGTTTATAAAATGTGAAAATACTAATGGAAAGCATTTGCAGTGTTTTTTAAGCCCACCAAAATACCAGCTTTTATTAAGGTTAAAAGAGGCACCTGAAGCCAAAAGGGGCTGAACTAGAGCAAGTGCTTCCAGCCGCGTCACGCCTCTCATCCCAAACGCTCTCCCTCCCAGACTTTGGAGGCTGCCTCCTGTCCAAAACTATGGCAGAAAATGAAACAAAAGTGAAGGCCGCAATATTTTGATGTTTGCATTTTTATTACAATGGAATAAAAAACATAACTAACCCACTTCATAAAAATGAAAATGAATCTGCTTTTCAAGCATCACCTTGCTCCTCGCTCCTGACAGCACCCATCTCCGCCCACCTCAGCTCATAACAAGGAACTGTGTTTGTTAGTGGCGCGCCAGACAGAAAATTAATGTAGTCAGCCATTCGCTTGCCAATTAATTTAGTGAAGCAGCAACTAAATAAATCCAATTCTCTCAAGTCTGAACATAAAAATATCAGCTGCATAGTTGATCCTAGACATAGGAGGAGGAAGAGAAGTAACTAGCATTTGTAAATATTCATACCTTCCACGTTTTAAATACCTTCAAACACATTGGTAGGCCCTGACAGGCATTCTTTCATGTCCAACCTTACAAGAACTCTGCAAGGAAAGAATTACTATCTCCACTTTACATAAACTCGCTTTATATAGGGAATTTAAATAACTTCCCCCAAATCACAGAACAAGTTTGTGGCAAAGCTGGGATGTACCCAAGGTCTTGCAGATGCCTTGAGTTAAAATGAAAATGAATGAATGATAAAAAATGATGACAATTTATACTAGATGAGGGTTTGTACTTGGTACCTTTAATAATTCTGTTTGAGGTTTTTTTAATACATATATTTTTTCAGATTCTTTTCCATCATAGGTTATTACAAGATATTGAATATCTTGTGCGATACAGTAGGTCCTTGTTGCTTATCTATTTTACATATAGCAGTTTGTATCTGCTAATCCAAAACTCCTAATTTATACTCCAGCCCATCCCCTTGCTGGTGGTTTAGTAGCTAAGTCGTGCCCTGGACTGTAGCCCACCAGGATTTTCTATCCATGGGATTTTCCAGGCAAGGATACTGCAGTGGGTTGCCATTTCCTTCTCCAGGGGATCTGCCCAACCCAGGGGTCAGACCTGGGTCTCCTGCACTGCAGGCAGATTCTTTACCAACTGAGCTACCAGGGAACTCCCCCCATCCCCTTTGGTAACCATAAATTTGTTTCCTGTATCTGTGAGTCTATTTCTGTTTTGTAAATAAGTTTATTATATCTTTTCTGTAGATTCTACACATAAGCAATATAATATTTTTCAGTTTTGACTTTGCTGTTATCTTATTGTTAACTTATTCTTATGCTGTGCTTAGTCACGCAGTAGTGTCCAACTCTTTGTGACCCCATGGTCTTTAGCCCGCCAGGCTCCTCTGTCCATGTAGATTCTCCAGGCAAGAATACTGGAGTGAGTTGCCATGCCTTCCTCCAGGGGATCTTCCCAACCCAAGGATCAAACCCAGGTCTCCCACATTGCAGGTGGATTCTTTATTGTCTGAGCCACCAGGGAACTTATTCTTAGATCTAATCATTTACTTCTTCAGAAACAACTCCATCTGTATCCATTCTTTCCCTTGCTTCATTGTCATCTTTCCTTTCCTTGTTGACTTGCCTATATCTCCCAAAGATCCAGACAGGCAAGATGACTGGATGGGAAGTAATAAATTGTGTTTAACGTAAAATTAATTCTGAATACAAATTCTTCGTTACATTTTATGGACACTTCCCATGTGCAGTTGGGATTGGAATAACTTTACAGAGGATTAAGGACCAATAAAATTGCACAAGATATACAGTGTGTGTGTCAGACATCTAAAAATTCTTGAGAAAGCAATTATACTGAGTGCTGTCTAATAATAAATCCAAATGGACAGCTATGATCTGAACATTTCCTAACAACCCTACCCCCACCTGACTCCGCATTGCAATCTTTGCTCGACTTTCTGCAAAAGAACAGATGTTCTGCTTTGGGTTGAGAAATCAACAGTTACCATTCATATGTTCCCAAAATTCAAGGGCCTGGTGCTGCTGTTTTAAGGATGCTAATTAATTCCAGCCCTTATGCTCCAAAACTCTTGCCATTTTAATCAATTGTATGCTCACAGGACCTTGGTCCCCAGATCTGCTTTGAAAGCCCCTGGGGATAAACAGCTAGGAAATGGACACTTCACTGGCCCAAGGGGAAGAAAGAGATTAATCTAACAGGCTCTGATTTTGTCTGTTTCTTACAGTGTCATCATCACCATCCTCTCTGTTGAATCAATTTGAACAGGTAAGCAGAGCCCAGATGACAAATTTAATTGAAATAGTGCCTAGAGATGACTTTGGTCATATTTTTTCCCCATTTATTTACCATTTAAACACAGACTAATTTTGGAACCAGCATAGCAAGTTTATTCATTTCTGAATATGTTTCAGGTTTTTATACTGTTTGTTCATTTGTTTGTTTTTATATCTAGTGTTGATTGTACATAATACCCAGGTAGGCACATGGGAGGAAAAGGAAATGGCAACCCACTCCAGTATTCTTGCCTGGAGAATCCCATGGACAGAGGAGCCCGGTAGGCTATAGTCCATGGGGTTGCAAAGAGTTGGACACATCTTAAAGACTAAACCACCACCACCAGGGACATGGTAAAAATGCAAGTTCCTGAGCTTCAAAGTCCACAGATCAGTGGATCTGTGAAGGCATCAGGGTAACTGCAGTCTTTAAATAAACGCTCTATTCTGAAGCAGATGGTCCAAGGACCTGATGAAATGCAGTGTTCAAACAAGTGCACTCCTGAACATGGATATTAACAATCTGTGTGACCTTTGCCCCAGATGAGAGCGCTCAAGCAGAAAAAGAGCTGTGGATCAAGTATTGCATTTACACTAGCTCTGCTCCAGGCCCGCGGACGTCCTTCATACCAGCCTTTCCCATCGTCTCCTGTGCTTGTATAATCTGGAGAGATGACCACCACTGGGTCCTGGGACTTGCTTTCTTAACAAGCACCCGAAGTGACTCTTACAAACCCTTAAGTTTGACGTGTGTGTGTGTGTGTGTGTGTGTGTGTGTGTGTGTATGCTCAGTCGTGTCCAACTCTTTGCAGCCCCACAGACTGTAGCAAAGAGCCAACTCATTGGAAAAGACCCCGATGCTGGGAAAGATTGAGGACAAGAGGAGAAGGGGGCAACAGAGGATGAGATGACTGGATGGAATCACCAACTCGATGGACATGGGTTTGAGCAAACTCAGGGAGACAGTGAAAGGCAGGGAAGCCTGGCATGCTGCAATTCATGGCATTTCAAAGAGTTGGACATGATTTAGTGGCTGAACAACAGACTGTAGCCCACCAGGCTCCTCTGTCCATGGAGTTTTCCAGGCAAGAATACTGGAGCATGTTGCCATTTTCCTACTCCAGGAGATCTTCCTGACCCAGGGATGAAACCCGTTTCTCTTACATCTCCTTCAGTGGCAGGCAGGTTCTCTACCATTAGCACACCTGGGAAGTCTGAAGTTTGATGAGCAATTACATAAGACCAAAGCCAAGGAGTCAGACAGACCTAGCTGGCAATCCAAGATACTTTGCTTATAACTGCCTGACTCCCAAGTTTCTTAACTCTGACTTAGTCTCTCTGAGCTTTGGTTACCTCTCTCTAGTTTGGAATAATGGTGTTAACCTTCAATTGTAGTGAGAATTAAATATGATAATGTATGTCAAAATATGTGCACAGGGTAGAAATTTGAAAACAGGAGGAACAAGCAGTTTCTCCTTTGGGTGTTGCCCACTTGTCCAAGGAGCAGAACCTGTTGTAACTGAGCAGGATTGAGGGAGCCTCCTGGGAACAGACTCCCTGCCATGTCCTTCAGCTGCCTCTTGTCTGTAGGAAAACTTTAGCCTCCCAGGCCTTCCCCAAGTTCCAAAGAGTAAATTTAATCAGAGAAGTGAGAAAATGCAGGAAGAAAGAAAAAGAAGACAAAATAATTATAGTTCAGCCATTCAACAAAGTCAAGGACCTTTTGTATGACTTCAAGGGTTATAGATAATATTCTGAGCCAAATCCTTTGACCCAGGGGTCCCCAACCTTCAGGATCTAATGCCTCATGATCTGAGGTGGAGCTGATGTAATAATAATAGAAATAAAGTGCACAATACATGTAACGTGCTGAATCATCCTGAAACTATTCCCTGCGCCCCGCCTGCGGAAAACTTGTCTTCCACAAAACTAGTCCCTGGTGCCAAAAAGGTTGAGGACCACTGCTGTGAACCGTTTTACAGAAACTGAAACCCCCACCAGGTGGAAGAAGTTAACTGTGCAGTGCTCACAAGCATGCAGACCCCAGACGGGTTGAAACCAGAAGTTGGATGATGTTGACTCCCGATTACGTCACTGCCAACCCATCAGAAGAATGTCCATGAACTGATCACACACCCTACAACTGCCCTCCCTCATCCAGTCTTTAAAAACCTTTCTCTGAAAGCCTTCAGGGAGTTTTCAGGTCTTGAGCACTAGCTGCTCCTGCCCCGGACTCCCTGCTGGGCGCCCTGCACTAAACGCTGCGCTTTTCCTCACCAGCACCTGCTGTCAGTACACTGGCCTTACTGCGCACCACTGTGGCCCTTTCCCACAACCATCTGTGTGAGGTGATACACAGGATCCCTTTGGTGTTTTGCTGAAGGAGAGGAAGAAATGCTATTTTTTGTTGCAGGGGACTTTGGGGGGGGTGCTGGGGAAGAGGAGGAAGAAACAGAGAGGGTGATCATGGGACCTGTCTGGATTCTCACATATGACTTCAGACTGTCCCCAAGACAGGAGCAATTAGGGCTATGGTCTGAAGGAACCTCTTTCTTTCTTTCTTCCTTCCTTCCTCCCTTCTTTCTTCCTTTCTTCTTTCTTTCCTTCTTTCTTTCCTTCCTTCCTTCTTTCCTTTCTTCCTTTCTTTTTCCTCCTTTCTCTCTTTCTTTCTGAATTTTGGGCATGCCACACAACTTGTAGGATCTGTTCCCTGACCAGGGATGAAGCTGGGCCACAGCAGTGAAAGTACCAAATCCTAACCACTAGGCCACCAGGGAACTTCTAGGAGCTATTTTCTTAAGAGATATTTTGTGACTGCACACCCAGGTTACCCAGACTGGATGAGGGAGGGAGCTGTGGGGTATGTGATCAGCTCATGGACATTCTTCTGATGGGTTGGTGGTGAGGTAATTGGGAGTCAGCATCATCAACCTTCTGGTTCCAACCCGTCTGGGGTCTACATGCTTGTAGGCAGTGCAGTTACTTCTTCCACTTGGTGGGGGTTTCAATTTCTCTAAAACAATTCAAACCAGCAGTCCCCAACCACTTTGGCACCAGGGACTGCTTTCATGGAAGGCAATTTTTCCACGGACCAGGCAGGGGGTGTTTTCAAGATGATTCAAGCACATAACATTTATTGTATTATTATTTGGTGTGCCCAAATCATAAAGTGAAGCTAAGAAACAGGGAGAGAGCCATTCTGCATTTCTGTGTGGATTTCAATGCCACACAGAAACCTAAAGATGGGCATCGTTAGAAGAATCAAAAGACAGGACTTGACATAAGTATCAATGACTTCACAGCTGCCACCGTTTGAAATGGCAGTGGAATGCTCCCCCAGATGGTGCAGAGGGCTGCGTGTAAGGGATCATCACAGAAAGCAAGGAAAGCTTAATTTCTAAAACTGAAAATTCAGTTGTCAGCACATGCCAGGCTTCCCTTGGGAGCCCCACACACCTGGAAAGATCTCTGTGGGACAGTTCTATGCCCCACAGAGCAGAGAAGGGACAAGAGCAGGAACCCCAGGTCCTTGCCCTCCCCACGCTTTGCTCTGCGTCTACAGATGGGTAAGGAGTCACAGTAACAATTTTCATCATAAATGCTAGTTATTGGTCCCAAGGGAGACCAGCCAAGAGCAGAGAGAAATGAAGGCTTTTTTCTTTTCCAGGACTAAATGCCAAAATAAAAGCTCAGAGAGCCGTAGGTAGCGGTCATTTTTTCATGGGTTTGTTTACTGCTGATCTCAAACTCTTCTAACACACCTGATGCTGTCTCCTCGTCTGGTAATAGTCTACTTGATGGAGATTCCCAGAATTTTGATATATGAAGATCAAAAGAGCTCAATATGGTACAGAGAGCATATAAAAGCACAAAAAAAAATGAAAGGTTTGGTCTACACCTGACGGTCAAATAGCACAGCCATCTGTGAATTATACATTATTCAGACAGGTGGCAGAAAGACTGCAGTAACCCTTTGTCAATTTGCTTGGTCAATAACAAGCTGAGTGACCTTGAGCAAGTCTTTTAAACTCTGTAAGCCTCACTATCCACCTCAGTAAAGGGAAAGGGTCTGTAAAGTCTATTTCATGACCCTAGGGTTCCAGATAGAAGAGGCCAGGTCTTGACAAGCATAGTTTAAAGTACCATCTCCTTGGAATGCCAAGGGAGTTACATCACCCCGTGCTTACAAGCATCCAAATGTTGACTGAGATCTTCTGTAAGCAAAAAGAAACACTGAAAAGCCTTGTCAGGCATTTTGTAGTCATTTGGCAATGCAGATTTGAATGTGTCTATCTTGAGCACTCCCAGATGTTTATACCATTTGGACGTGTGGTAAGAAGTTAATGTTTCACTTAATGAGATGCACCCAGGCCGCTTTCTGGCATTAGAGCCACAGTGAGAGGTGGAGGAACAGGGCAGCTGGCCTTCATAGTGAGAATGACACGCTATAGTCACCAGTCGACTGATGACATTGGCCATTTGAGTTCAACCCTCTGGGTTCATTCATTGGTTCATCAATAAACAGTTACTGTTTCTCTCTCCTAAGCGAAGCACTGTGCTAAGATGTGGGAAATGCAAAGGTGCTATCCCTGCCTTCCATGAATGTGAAATCTAATTTTGAAGAGTTAGGCAACTGATTATAAAAAAGATAATATACCCTGAGTGTCAGTCACATGATTCTAGGCAATAAGTGATGCTTATCTGGTGGATTTTAAATGTATTCAGTATCTTTCTTCAGCTGAATAAGATATCAATTCTAGATGGAGTGCTCCAAGATTTTTCCAGTGAAAGTGGAATTTGAGCTGAATGTATTGGGGGGATGTAAAGAGAGGAATGAATGGAAAAAGGCTCACTCCTGGTAGGGACATGAGCATAAACAAAGGCACTAAATGAGGAAGTCTCAGAAGCAACCAGAATGCAGCAGATCAAATCCGGCACTGCTGCTCAATGTGACAACTACTTTCAGCTCCTCCTCACTCAAACTAATCCTTAGGCACAGCAACTCGACTCAGAGCACTTGTTCCTCTAACCAGAACTACTCACTTCATTAAATTAAGTGGTTAGTTGCCAGACTCACGTTTAGAGATCTGTAAATCCAATCTTTCCATTAACACAAGAAAAAAACACCTATCTATAGATCTTCCCATTTTTGCTCTCATCCAGCAAGAATAGACCACCATGTAGTCCTCTCTGCCTTCTTAACTTTAGGTGGATCTTCCGTGTTTAGCTACTCCGCTTGTTTTAATCCACAATAAAGCCATTGGGACATGTCGGCAGCATAAGTGGCCAAAGCCAAACCATGAGGCTATCCAGTGGAAACCATGTTGATAAATACCCAGACATATCTGGGTTGAGCAGTATAACATCACTCCACTGAGCACGGAAGAAATCATGTTAGCCATTAGCCATCAGGGATACCACAGCCCTACCATAAACTTTCTTTGCAAATCAGAAAGATCTAAAACACGACATCAACACAGCTGGTACTGGAAATAAACTCAGGACTAACACCAACTGGACACATAAACACTGGAAAAGAAAATACCGTCAACGAAGGAGACGGCCTTTACATCACACCCCTCACCATACCCTACCTCCCTCACAACTGAGTTGAATTCATCCTATTCAATAAGTATTAGCCTACAATAATCCTGATGATTTTTTATATTTTTCAGCACTCTGAGTACTTTAAATTACAAAAGGCTTTTTACAGATAAATTATTTTCATTGCAAGATTTCTACATCAATTACCTCCTATAACACAGCAGGTCTATTATTTTAAAGTTTGGTGTTTGTTCCGTCACCTGACACATTCCACCTTTGACAAGTTTCTCTCCATCGGCAGTTTCTATTTATATTTCCACATATTTGTATAACAAATTTAAATAAAATCCTCCACTTGTATCATTAATTAGCATTTGGCAATGGGCCTGATTAAATGCCCTTGGCAGCCAAATGATTTAAGTATCTAAAAGGTTATTTTTATCCTTTATTAAGAAAGCCTGTTAGAGAACTATTATCACCAACTTCCCAGTAAGGGGAACTCTTCGGAGTCTAAAGCAGCTTTTAATGCCCGTCTCAGGGCTGTGATGAGTAACCAGCAGTCGGCATGGCCAGTTTTTCCAACAGAGGAAAGTTTGTCTAAATGAGAGAAAGTGGAAATGATTTTAAATCATTTAAACTAATGATTAATAATTTCTCTGTTAATCTATGCTAGAACTTCAGGAAGCCAAGTTTTCTCCTCATTACTGTTAATTTAGGGAAATGTGAATTGAGTTTTTTTTTTGAAGTATACTTGATTTACAATGTTTCAGTCATACAGCAGAGTGATTCAGTTACTGTACAGCAAAGTGATTTAGATATACATATGTATTTCTTTTTCAAATTATTTTCTATTATAAGTTATTACAAGATATTGAATATAGTTCCCTGTTCTATACAGTAGGTCTTTGTTGTTTGTTTATTTTTAAATGACCTGCCTCTTGAGAAACCTATATGCAAGTCAGGAAGCAACAGTTAGAACTGGACATGGAACAACAGACTGGTTTCAAATAGGAAAAGGAGTACATCAAGGCTGTATATTGTCACCCTGCTTATTTAACTTATATGCAGAGTACATCATGAGAAACGCTGGACTGGAAGAAGCACAAGCTAGAATCAAGATTGCCAGGAGAAATATCAATAACCTCACATATGCAGATGACACCACCCTTATGGCAGAAAGTGAAGAGGAACTAAAAAGCCGCTTGATGAAAGTGAAAGAGGAGAGTGAAAAAGTTGGCTTAAAGCTCAACATTCAGAAAACGAAGATCATGGCATCCGGTCCCATCACTTCATGGGAAATAGATGGGGAAACAGTGGAAACAGTGTCAGACTTTATTTTTCTGGGCTCCAAAATCACTGCAGATGGTGACTGCAGCCATGAAATTAAAAGACGCTTACTCCTTGGAAGGAAAGTTATGACCAACCTAGATAGCATATTGAAAAGTAGAGACATTACTTTGCCAACAAAGGTCCGTCTAGTCAAGGCTATGGTTTTTCCAGTGGTCATGTATGGATGTGAGAGTTGGACTGTGAAGAAAGCTGAGCGCTGAAGAACTGATGCTTTTGAACTGTGGTGTTGGAGAAGACTCTTGAGAGTCCCTTAGACTGCAAGGAGATCCAACCAGTCCATTCTGAAGGAGATCAGCCCTGGGATTTCTTTGGAAGGAATTATACTAAAGCTGAAACTCCAGTACTTTGGCCACCTCATGCGAAGAGTTGACTCATTGGAAAAGACTCTGATGCTGGGAGGGATTGGGGGCAGGAGAAGGGGACGACAGAGGATGAGATGGCTGGATGGCATCACTGACTCGATGGACGTGAGTCTGAGTGAACTCCAGGAGTTGGTGATGGACAGGGAGGCCTGGTGTGCTGTGCTTCATGGGGTTGCAAAGAGTCAGACACGACTGAGCGACTGAACTGAACTGAACTGAATGTGTATCTGTTAATCCCACACTTCATATTTATCCCTCGCCCCCAACCCCTTTCCCTTTTTGTAAACCATAGTTTGTTTTCTATGAACCTATTTCTGTTTTGTAAATAAGTTCATTTGTATAATTTTTTTAGGTTCCATATAAAAGTAATACCATATGATAACTGTCTTAGTCTGACTTGCTGCACTTAGTAAGATCATCTCTGGGTCCAGAGACCCACTTGCTGAAACTGGCATTATTTCATTCTTTTTTGTGGCTGGGTAATTGAATAGGAATTTATTTAACCAGAAGTCTTAATCCACACTCTTCTGTGAAGCCAGATGTACTTCTCCAAACAGCCTTACTGAAAACAGACTGCACTGGGCCTCCAACACCTTTGCTGTCTGACTGGGCTCTCATTCACCGAGCCCCTGTGCACTGCTGTGTCTCGAGCAACTAGCCCAGGGCCTGGCATATAAGTACTCCATAAATACACGTTATGTAATAAAGTGAAAACTACTAGTTTATATTACACCTTTTAAGAGAGGATGGCATAAAAATAAAGTGGATTCCCATTTATTTTTTCACTTGTTTGCGATTCCATTTAAACATCAGACATAGCTCTAAGAAGAGAATAATATGGAAGAATATTTGGAGCAAGCAAAGCAGTAAATCTTGGAAAATCAGCCACTGCAACAGTGTCATCTTCCCCCTTTCATGAAATGGTCTAGGTAACAAAGAAAGGAGTAGGGGTAAGAAAAGAGGGAAAAAAGAAGAGAAATCCATTTTTACTTAGCATAGGAATACACAGTATTGTGCTTAAATACTATCACTTCCGTAATCCATTGGATTTTCAAGATCTTCTAAAAATTAATATGTATTGTATAAAATGAGTGAAAATATTCACTTGCTGTGAGTTTTCCAAGTACAGTGTTGCCTGGTTTTCTGACTCATCAGGAGAATTAGAAACAATGTCCCATGATGAACAATGCTTTGGTGACTAGAATATAGATGAGAACGCTGCAAATGGAGCAGTTGACTTACTAGAGAATTTCCTGGGCTTTTGGCATATGAGTAAATATTTGCTGAGCAAAGAGATTTAAGATATATAGACTTCTTTCAGAGAGTTTAAAATCTGGTCGTCTTCAGTAAGAATCTTAGGAGGAAAAAAAGAAAAAATATAAAGAGGAATCTGTGTTTCAAGAAAACCTTCAAGAATGAAATAAAAAAAAAAAACTAGAACCTTCCAGGATAGGATATGAGGGGAAACTACAAAATATAAGGCATTTAGCACCTGAAAGAACCCCAAACTCTAGGAGAAAAAAACTCAGAAATGTAATCCACCACCACCTACAGTCATAGGTGCACTGTTATTCAATTTTAGCAAAAACTTTAAATAGACATTTATATATATATACATTTATACATTATATATATTAATATATACATTATATATATATATATATATAGGAGGAAATGAATATAAATCTAAGCTATATTGTGAATAAAATATTTAGCCATCAAACCAGTTCATAATCAGAAGCTGGCTACTTTTCAAATATAATTCAACAGTGAATGAGGAGAATTTTAGATCATGTGTAAAAGAGGCTTGAAATAATTCTCTGAACAGCAACACTAGGTTTTATAAACACAGATAATACCCTGCTCAGTAGACTGGGTCCCCTCATCCTGGGAGACTTCCCCTGCTTTATCTGCAGCCCCTTACTTTTCTTAAGTTTCCTTAGCACTACTAAAAAGTAAACAACCCAAAAAGGGTTCCTACCCTTTTCCTTGGAACAGTTATGGCAAAAGCATCAGACCGATATATTGACTGGTGTAAGCTTACTCTCTGCTGGAAGGGAGAAAGATAGAGTAGGGATCTCTGTTGAGGGTTTTCTACCTGCCAGGTGCTGAATGAAGGATACTATTTGTATCCTCTCTTATCCTTACGACAACCCTGCAAATTTGTATTTATAGCCACATTATTACTATTTTTGAGATAAAAGAATTAAGAATCAGAGATTTACCAGTTTTCACCATGCTAATCATTAGAGGAAGTAGGATCTGATCACAGGTCATTGGACTAAAAGTATCTGTGTTTATCCCACTGACCCATGCAGCATCCTTTACTAGAGAAAGTTTTCCATAAAACCACCACATCATTCTGGGCTGCTGCTGCTGCTGCTGCTAAGTCACTTCAGTCGTGTCCGACTCTGTGAGACCCCATAGACGGCAGCCCACCAGGCTTCCCTATCCCTAGGATTCTCCAGGCAAGAACACTGGAGTGGGTTGCCATTTCCTTCTCAATGCATGAAAGTGAAAAGTGAAAGTGAAGCTGCTCAGTCGTGTCGACTCTTAGCGACCCCATGGACTGCAGCCTACCAGGCTCCTCTGTCCATGGGATTTTCCAGGCAAGAGTACTGGAGTGGGGTGCCATTGCCTTCTCCGCCATTCTGGGCTACAGGTGTGCATTCAATCCTGTCTGACCTCCATCACGCTTAACTGAATGACCACTGCATGTGACTTGTACTTGGTGGTTTCTATAACCTATACTCTAGATATAGTCACACATCCACATATGCTTCTTGGGTATACTTTTTAGGTAGCTCTCTGATGGAGCTAACATTGCCTGTTTTATAGATATTACATTTGTTTATTTGTCTTACACTGGCAGTCACCTCCACCACCATCATCAACAATACCAGATTGTATCTGCAGCCCCCAACACAGTGCCTTGCAAATTACTGGCAGTAAACGGGTGCTGAAGTAACTGAAATCTACTGAACTGAGTTGGATTATTCTGAGTTATAAGATCAAGTTGTATAACCCACATCATATTTGATTCAAATAATTATTGAGCACCAACTCTGTGCCAGATGATATTGTATTTTGTAGCACTATCTATGGTATTTAATTTTTCTACAGTATCTCTTAAATAGTAAATGAGACTCCATTGGTTGTGATATCATTATGGGTCGCTATGACTTAGAGATATTCTGGTATTTGATATCTTCAAATTTTGCCATTCAGAGCTGTAAGTCAGTACTGTAAACAAGTCTTTCTATGTGACTTTCTCCTCCATGGGGAAAGCAAACGTGTGAATATTTCACCCTAATTTTTTTTCCGTTATGAAAATTCTGTTCTTGAATTAAGTGGGTACCGCAAGTTTGAAGGAAGGTGGGGGACCTGAAACAATATTAAGATGCTTTTGTGATTTAGTCTCTCTCCTGCCCAGATTTCCTCTCAACCTTTTGTTAGAGTTCTGAGAACCACAGCCCCCGAATAATTTAATCCGCTGGTTCCTGATCCTTCTCATTTTCTGTGTGGCTATTGCAATGTGACCATTCTGATTGTTACGATATGCGAATCCTTGGGGACGTAATTAAAGAGGCACTGAGATGCTTCCATCAAAGGACAGTCCGTCTGCTGCAGCTCTACTGCTGTTTGTGCAGGCTTGTACTTGGCAGTCCTTTCATGTCCCGGAGTCAATCTGTGTTTAAAGGATGGAGGTGAGTGGGCAGGACAGGGCAGTTTATCTTTGCTGCCTTCTCATTTATTATCACACTGCTCTCACATGGCACTACCTCAGCTGATCAAAATCAAGGACCACATATCACCAGAGTTGTTGGGATGAAAGGCAAAAGACATTCTTTGTTCAGTCTACATAAGAGTATTTAAAATAATCATGGCAATAAATCTGATGGAAATACCCAAACATGAACATGGCTTATTCATGGCAGGAATTCAAGAACACAGGAATTCCTGTATTCATTCAAGACAGGAATTACTGTCTTCCTTTATTTTATTTATTTATTTATTTTTTGCTAGCTTCCCACAGCACTCACAGACATCTTTTCAATATATGAATATTCTCAATTATCAGATCAGCCTGAAAAATTGTGTCAGTCCGAACACTCTTCCTGCAGCCAGCACATCTGTGCCTGATTTCAAACAGGGAATGGCCAGTTAACAGCAGGAAAAGCTCAGCTCTATTCTACTTTCTGACATAAGGCCATAACCCTTTGAAAGACGTGAGAATAAAGAGGTTCCACTAAAATAGCATTCATCCAAATTGTGCCTTCTCTCTCTGCCTTCTAAAATTCAACACAATCCAAATGTATTAGGTGCCTATCATGTTCCCCTAAGGTCAAAGTGAGGAGCCAGAAAAATAAGAACGGAAGAGAGAGAGGCAGATAAGAACTTGGACAGATGAAAGAAAAGCGGCCACAAGGAAATTCTGAGGATTTTTCAAAATACCAGCAATCAGACCACTGAAATCAAAGAACAAAATTACGAAAGCAGACATTTTTTTTCCATCCATTGAAAAGCCATGAAAAGTCAATCAACATAAATGTGACAGCCCAGGACCCTTAGCACAGAAAACTTGAAACCAAATTCTGTGCCAGGAAGACAGATGGAATTCATCATTCCTTTGCAGTTTGCTGAGAAAAATACACAGGGCTTTGCACACTGTCCCTTTGAATTATGAGAGTAACATCATTTAACACAGCCATTAAATGCAAGAGCCATAACATGTATAACAACCGTGTGTAGATGACAGAAGTCTGCTGAAAAATACCCAGGACGTTACCAAGTTAGCTGGCAGACTGAACCAGAAAAACCCATACAGGGCTCCCCCGCAAAGCTGAAAACCTGTCAGTTCCAACTACATCTATTGAGAAGACACTGCATACTCCAACTAACATCACTCTATAAGCACGTGATCAGAGATGTGAAGAGTGGCAATCCATGTGCCAAGTTCCCACTAGATAATATAGGCGGTGGGTGTCAGAGGACCGTGGGGGAGGTTTGTGTGACCTATCCACTTTGAAAACAAGATACGGTTTTTCTAGGGGTCTCTGGCATAGAGTGTTTTTGCTGCAATGAAATGTTATCTCCAAACAAGCCATTCCAGCACACAACAGCATGAGCTAACAAAGCCTGAAGTCCAGTGGAGGCCACCTCCTCACCCTGTTATATTATCTGAGACCAGTGCCTAGTGTTGCTATGACAACTTTTCAAAGTAGCATTACTAGGGACCAAAAAAATAAAAAGCCACCTTCCAAGCACAGATTATGTCTACAGGACATGAAAGAGGAAGCCAATTCAGTGGAGGGTAAATAGTCAGGACATTCATTTAGAGAACCTCCACCCCCAATTTTGAAAACTGTCAGAAATCTTCACTTATGCTCTCAATAAAAGTATGGAGAAATTTCTTTATAAACCTTAATAAAATAATTACATTGGACCCCAAAAGTTTGCCCTTTCTGATTCCTAGGATCAAAATGTAATTTCCTCTGTTGCAATACAAGCATCCCCCATTGCAGGAGATTTTTATAGCCCACTTGATATTCAAACCCTGTAGGAGAAGAACTCTGATGCAGAGAAGCAAGTGGGAAAGGGAGACAAGAAAGTTCCTGGATCACAATGCCTCCATGGATAAGGACAATCAAAACAAGACAGAGAATGAAGGGCTTGCTCTGTTCCTGATTCTATCAAGGAAAAAATTACTTTCCTTAGTAATTATTTATTTTCCAGTTTCCACACGTGGTTTCTCGTGATAATTGCTAACTTTGTGAGATGTTAGAACACTGACAGTTCTGTAAAGCAAAGTGCCTTTTGACATTTATGAAGTGCTGATTCTCCATAAATATAGAAAAGTGGTAATCATCACAAGGACTACTCAATGGAAGAGATCAATAGTAAAGACGAATACTCCTTTCATTGAAATTCAGAAGGCAGGGGAAAAGTCTACTTTTTTATCTCTTTGATAAACTGGCACATTCTGTGACTTGCCAAATAAGATTTAAGATCAAAGCCATGACACAGGGAAATTTGAGGAAAGGAATCACAAGTCAACTTGGTCTATTTCCCATCCTCATATAGATCTATCTATAGATAGATGTATGTGAACACCTTTGGAGACAAGATAGTGAACGCTATACTGTCACTCATGTTATGATCTTTATTTTAAAAAAATCACCAACTGTAGGTAGCTTGTAACAAAATAATCAGTGATATCTATCATAAAATTGCTGGAAAAGCAGATAAGCCGCCAACAGTGATTTGAGGAATATTAAGTGTAAAATGTGCCTCTGTTTTCAAGGGACGTTTCTTTTTCCTCAGAACCACAGGAGATTGCTGGAGAAGGTACAGTGAGGCTTGACACCCCCATGAAGAGCACACCAAGCCCAATCAGAAGCTTCTCAAAGGGCTGCAGGTGGACACTGAGGCGTACTTGGCAGTCAAATCCCATTAGGCTTACCTGCAGGATGCTACTGCTACTGCTGCTAAGTCGCTTCAGTCGTGTCTGACTCTGTGCAACCCCATAGACAGCAGCCCACCAGGCTCCCCCGTCCCTGGGATTCTCCAGGCAAGAACACTGGAGTGGAGCCCTAATCTCTGCAAACCAGAGAGTAGGCACCACACCAGGATGGGTTGTGTCCATCTCCTGACCTCAATTTGAATGCTGGGTTAATTTTAGCATCCGACAAATCTAAGATGGCTCTCTGACCCCTCCCCCATCACACTACCTCCCATCATATTTTAGTGTCTTAAAAGAATCAGGGATCTGAGTGCTATCCAGGAATTCCAATTCCCATTGGTGATATAAGTCTCTGAAAATAAACCATCATTTGCTTACTGAACAAATAAATATTTATGGAGCACCCCCTCTACAGGAGTGTTGGGGACAGCAGTCCAAAGCATGGACCGTGGAGCCAGGCTGCCTCACACACTCAAATCCTGGCTCTGCTTTTGGCTAGCCGGGATGGCCTTGGACGAGTTAGTACTTAATCATTCCATGCCTTAATCTCCTTACCTGTAAAATGGGCATAATGATAGTGCCTGCTTCAGATGGATCCTAGGATACACGTGAAGCACCTCAACAGTGCCTGGCATACACTGCTGTCAGCTCTTAGGTCTTAGCAAGCACACGCTGGTGTCTGATAATGAGATGAATTAAGAGCCCCCAGTTTCATACATCTCATCCAGTCTGTTCTATTTATCTACTTCTCATCACCAAAGAAATAAATCAAGTAAGACATTCTATTTTTTTTCCCACTTAGCCTAAGATATTCAACTAAGTGTTAAATTGTTAATTCTGCCTCAGTCTTTCCAAAACCATTTACTATAATTAATCTCATAATCCATTAGGACGAACTGAAAAAACTAGTTTGTTTCAACTTCTAAAAGGAAACCCTCTAACGTTCCTATTAGCAGAGCAGGCAGATTCTTTACTGTCTGAGGCACCAGGGAAGCCCAGCAACACTGGAGTGGGTAGCCTATTCCTTCTCCAGAGAATCTTCCCCACCCAGGAATTGAACCAGGGTCTCCTGCATTGCAGGTGTATTCTTTACCAGCTGATCTACCAGGGAAGCCCATTGTTATTAATACCCACCATTTACTGTGTATTTACTGTATGCTAGGCAATAGGTTAAACATTCTATAAACTTTACCTCTTTCAATCCTTACCCAAAAAGTTCCATTAAATGGATATTAGTTGCCCCAGTTTATAGATGAGGAAAGTGAGCTGACAGACTCACAGAAAACACACTAGTAGCTTCCAGTGGGGAGAGGGGAGGTGGGAGGGACAAGATATGGGTAGAGGTTTAAGACTATTAAGTACAAAATGAGCTACAAGGATATACTATACAACACAAAGAATAGAGCCAATATTTTGCAGTAACTATAAATGGAGTATAACCTTTAGAAACTGTGAATCACTATACTGTACACCTGTAACATAATATTATACAGCAAATACACTTCAATTTTTTAAATCCTGGGGAAAAAAACAGCTAACAGAAACACAGAAAAAAAGAAAGTAGAGCTGATAAGGACGATGCGTCTTGCCTAATATCTCACATGTAATAGAGGAGCACTAGCTTCTCTAACAGTCTTCCTGGTGGTTCAGATGGTAAAGAATCCACCTGCAATGTAGGAGACCTGGGTTCAATCCCTGGGTTGGGAAGATCCCCTGGAGAAGGGAATGGCAACCCACTCCTGTGTTCTTGCCCAGATAATCCCATGGACAGAGGCTCCCGGTGGGTTACAGTCCACAGAGCCACAAAGAGATGGACACGACTGAGTGATTAAGACATCATCACTTCACATTGGTGGCTCAGACGGTAAAGCGTCTGCCTGCAATGTGGGAGATCCGGGTTCGATTCCTGGGTCGGAAGATCCCCTGGAGAAGGAAATGGCAATCCACTCCAGCACTCTTGCCTGGAAAATCCCATAGATGGAGGAGCCTGATAGGCTACAGTCCATGGGGTCGCAAAGAGTCAGATATGACTGAGCGACTTCACTTTCTTTCTTTTCACTTCAGCTGCTCTAACAAACCCCCAAATCTCAGGGGCTTGACAAAGCAAAATGCTCTTGCGCATGTCTCCACCCAATGTAGAAGACACTATGGGGTGGGAGGGTAAGTAGGTAGCACTGCAGGAAATCATTCAAGGACCCAGGCAGCTTCCATTTTCTCAGCCGTTCCACAACCCCACTATGTCCCCCCATCCCCATCCCCAAATCACCATTCAGATGGCAGAGGGGGAAAGGGAGCAAGGGTCACAGAGGATGGAAGAGCGTATTTCTGGCCCAAGGCTGAAAGTGGCTCACTCTACTCCCACTCTCTTATTCCAGAAGTCAGAACTCAGCCACATGGTCACACCTCAGCTGCAAGGGCAGCTTGGAAATGTGACTGGTCTGTCCCCCTGGTGCTCACTGTCTCTGAGACACTGCCAGAGAACACTGAGCCAGGTCCTGAACCAGAGCCAATGGCTCCAAAGCCCTTACTCTTTTCTTTTTTAACCTTAGGGGTTTTGTTGTTTGCTAAAGTATAGTTACTTCAACATGTGTCACTTTCAAACATACAACAAAGTAATTCAGTTATGTGTGTGTGTGTGTGTGTATATACACATCATTTTTCATATTCTTTTCCATTACTACATATTACAAGTTATTGAGTAAAGTTCCCTGTGCTATACAGTAGGTCCTTGTGGTTTATCTATTTTATATATATTTTATCAGTTCAGTTTAGTTCAGTCCAGTCCCTCGTCGTGTCCAACTCTTTGCGACCCCATGAACCGCAGCACGCCAGGCCTCCCTGTCCATCACCAACTCCTGGAGTCCACACAAACCCATGTCTATTGAATCGGTGATGCCATCCAACCGTCTCATCCTCTGTCATCCCCTTCTCCTCCTGCCCTCAATCTTTCCCAGCATCAGGGTCTTTTCAAATGAGTCAGCTCTTCACATCAGGTGGCCAAAGTATTGGAGTTTCAGCTTCAACATCAGTCCCTCCAATGAACACCCAGGACTGATCTCCTTTAGGATGGACTGGTTGGATCTCCTTGCAGTCCAAGGGACTCTCAAGAGTCTTCTCCAACACCACAGTTCAAAAGCATCAATTCTTTGGTGCTCAACTTTCTTTATAGTCCAACTCTCACATCCATACATGACTACTGGAAAAACCATATTTTATAGTAGTGTATATATGTTAATCTGAAACTCCTAGTTTATCTTCCTCCACACAGTGCCCGCCCTCCGCCCTGGCAACTATCTCCTTTGGTTACCATAAATTTGTTTTCTCTGTCTGCGGGTCTATTTCTGATTTGTAAATAACTCCATTTATATCATTTTTTTAGATTCCATATATGAGTGATGTCATATAATATATGTCTTTTTCTGTCTTACTTCACTTAATAATATCTAGGTCAATCCATGTTGCAGTAAACAGCATTATTTCATTCTTTTTTATGCAAAGCACTTATTCTTGCCAACAACACCATTTATATCAGCACCAGCCTTTCACATCCCCTGCCTCACTCTGCCAGCTGACTTCCCAACAGACTGGAAGGCCACCTCTCTCGATCTATAGTTATACTTGTGAAATTCCTTTTTAAATTTCACACATTTATCTAGCTGTAAACATATTTACTTAATATGGCTTATTCAATTCATCATGAAAATAGTCAAGAGTACTATATGACTTTTATCAACCCACCTCAGTCTCCCAGCAGACTTTGATTCCATGAACAGAAACCATCTCTGGTTGAAATAGTACAGCCTCCACAGGGATCCCAAATTATTGCTGTCTCTTCAAAGTCCGTATCAAAATATCACTATTAGTAAATTTAAATTTGTGACATATGAGATTCCAGCTCTTTGTATGACTTCTGTTTAATCACCCTCATGCACATATTCACTGGATTCTTGCTCTTGAACTAAAAAAATAAGACACATTGATGACCCACCTGCTCAATATGCAATAAACATTATGAAAAGCCTTTAAGAGCAATATCCAAATTGGATGTGTTGATGCTACACTCAAAAAATTTTGATGATATATTTTTATAGTCAATGCAGAGCTAAAAAATGATTAAACATTAGGGAAGGCTTGAGGTACATACTAAATAGCACCATTTAAGTCTTACAAATAGCCTAAAGATAATCAAAGAGTCTTGAATCTGATTGGTTAACTCTGTTACATGAGCTGCACACTAATGAAAATCAATTCAAGAAACCTATTAATTCCCAACAATAGAAGTCTTTATGGTCAACAACTGGAAATTTTTTATTAGCATCATTATTTCCATTCACCAGATGCTTTCAGCCTTTTATCTTCTCAGCACAGTGTAGGAAGCCATTTCCCCACCATCTTCGAAGACAGGCATGGCCATGTGACTTGGTTTATGAAATGTGAGTAGAAGGGACAATTGTCATATCCAAGGAAAAGATTTAAGGAGAAGTACAGGCAGACCTAGTTTTATTGCTCTTCATTGAATTGCACTTCACAGAAACTGCATATTTTTACAAATTCAAGGTTTGGAGCAATACTGCATCCATTCCATCAGCACCACTTTTCCAACAGCATTTGCTCACTTCATGTCTCCATGTCACTTTTTTGTAATTCTCACAATATTTCAAACTTTTTCATTATTGTTATAGCTGTTACAATGATTTGTATCAGTGATTTTTAATGCTACTACTATGATTTGCTGAAGGCTCAGATGATGGTTAGCATGTTTTAGCAATAAATATTTTATTTTTTTTAATTTTTTTATTTTATTTTTAAACTTTACAATATTGTATTAGTTTTGCCAAATATCGAAATGAATCTGCCACAGGTATAATATTTTAAAATTAAGGCATATACATTGTATTTTAGATATAATGCTATCGCACATTTAATAGACTGCGTAAACATACAGTATGATGTAAACATCCCTGTTACATGCCCTGAGGAAAAAAAAACTTAGGTGACTTTATTATGGTATCTGCTTTATTGTGGTCATCCAGAACCAAACCCCCAGCGTCTCTGAGTTCTGCCTGTACACAATTTGCCACAATCCCATTCTCCTGCTGTGGTGAATTAAAAATGGCCATAAATTCTCTGTGGTTTCTCCCATCAACAGGTGGAGTCTTTTCCCTTCTCAGGGACCTGAGCCAGCCCTATGACTTGCTTTGACCAATAGAATGTGGTGAAATTGACAATGTGGGCAGCCTTGCAACTTCACCCTTCACCCTTCACTCTTTATCAAAACAATGAAACCCAAGATAGCTTCACTGAAGATGAGAGCAGGTGGTTAGAGAGACCCAGCCACCCCAGCAGCTCCAGGAATTTCATGTGAACCCCAGACGTGACTGAGGCCAGCCTGTACAGTTAGTGGACAGGGAGAGTTGCAGAGGAC
This sequence comes from Bos indicus, assembly GCF_029378745.1. NCBI lineage: Eukaryota > Metazoa > Chordata > Mammalia > Artiodactyla > Bovidae > Bos > Bos indicus. Next base: position 19,017,813 of record NC_091776.1, on the reverse strand, counting down.
CCTTCCTTGTGTGCCTCAGTTCAGTTCAGTTCAGTCGCTCAGTCATGTCCGACTCTTTGCAACCCCATGGACTCCAGCACACCAGGCCTCCCTGTCCATCACCATCTCCTGGAGTCTACCCAAACCCATGTCCATTGAGTCAGTGATGCCACCCAACCATCTCATCCTCTGTCGTCCCCTTCTCCTCCTGCCCTCAGTCTTTCCCAGCACCAGGGTCTTTTCAAATGAGTTAGCTCTTCGCATCAGGTGGCCAAAGTATTGGAGTTTCAGCTTCAACATCAGTCCTTCCAATGAACACTCAGGACTGATCTCCTTTAGGACGGAGTGGTTGGATCTCCTTGCAATTCAAAGGATTCTCAAGAGTCTTCTCCAACACCACAGTTCAAAAACATCAATTGTTCAGTGCTCAGCTTTCTTTATAGTCCAACTCTCACATCCATACATGACTACTGGAAAAACCATAGCCTTGACTAGACAGACCTTTGTTGGCAAAGTAATGTCTCTGCTCAGTTCTTGATAAAGACACAAAGAAGAATCTGAGGTCTTACCCATGGCAAAAACAAGTTTATTAAAGAAAGAACATCTCAAGGGAGAGGTGGGTCAAGCCAAGAGAAGCACTGTCGTCAGAATGATGAGGTATGGGGCTTTCTAGACAGGGCTTTAATGTATTCATCTAGGCCGGCATGGACAGACAGTTTTGACTGACAGTTGCAACTTGCAACAGACTCTATTGCACATGTCTTTTCCACAGTTCAGCCTGTTATAATCAGATGTATGTATAGAATATTTGTGAACACTTAATAGGCTCCCGGCTGCCTAAGGTCATTTGAGGACACAGCTGTGCCTCAAGGGTACACGTGTTGGAGTTGGAGAAGTCTCTGTGGTTATTTTGTAGCATGTATCTGTGAGCTCTCCTAGGCCACTCTGGTGCCCTAATCACCTGGTATCTCATCTTCAATGAATCTAGCCTGGGTTTCCAAAGTGTTGTGTCTGGGTGGGGTTTAGAGATCAGCTTGGATCTTTTTCAGCTAGGCCACCCCTTGGTGCTCAAACTTAACTTCCTACCTAGTAGTACCCGCTGTCCCCATCAACCCACCAGCTGACTGTGGCTGCAAAGCCACCCCAAGCAAGAACAGCAGAACCACCCAGCTAATCCCACCCCAAATTGCAAAATAATAAGCAACTAAGTAATCATTTAATCCAAAATCACTGCAGATGGTGACTGCAGCCTTGAAATTAAAAGATACTTACTCCTTGGAAGGAAAGTTATGACCAACCTAGATAGCATATTGAAAAGCAGAGACATTACTCTGCCAACAAAGGTCCATCTAGTCAAGGCTATGGTTTTTCCTGTGGTCATGTATGGATGTGAGAGTTGGACTGTGAAGAAAGCTGAGCGCCGAAGAATTGATGCTTTTGAACTGTGGTGTTGGAGAAGACTCTTGAGAGTCCCTTGGACTGCAAGGAGATCCAACCAGTCCATTCTGAAGGAGATCAGCCCTGGGATTTCTTTGGAAGGAATGATGCTAAAGCTGAAACTCCAGTACTTTGGCCACCTCATGCGAAGAGTTGACTCATTGGAAAAGACTCTGATGCTGGGAGGGATTGGGGGCAGGAGGAGAAGGGGACGACAGAGGATGAGATGGCTGGATGGCATCACTGACTCGATGAACGTGAGTCTGAGTGAACTTTGGGAGTTGGTGATGGACAGGGAGGCCTGGTGTGCTGCGATTCATGGGGTCACAAAGAGTCAGACAAAACTGAGCCACTGAACTGAACTCAAGTAATCATTTAAAGCCACCAAGTTAGAAAGTTGGTTGTTCCACAGCAATAGGTAACTATGACATCACTGTGAGCAACTGTAGAAACAGACAGGGAGTTTCTTTCAGCCTGGATGTCAGGGCAAGGAGGAAAGAGCAGCATCCCTCAAAATACATACTAAGAATAAGAGATCATCCTTTGTCTTTTAAGCCACTGCAGTTTTGAGGTTGTCCTTTACTACAGCATAACCTGGCCAATCCTGACTGATTCAGAAATTGGTACCAATAAGTGAAATTCCACCCTAATAGAGGAAAACTAAAAGGTGAAGTCAGGGAATAGACCAAAGGAAAAACGACCATCAGAGGCTGCAAGAATGACAATCTCTACCACACAGTGATATAGTATCTAGTAAAATGCTCACCTGTGAAAACTTCAAAGGCAAAAATGTACAAAATGAATATGGAGCTCCAAGACTGATGAGGTCATGGAACAAAGTCCCATGGCCCCACCCTCCAATGGGCACTTAGCCTGAGCAAGAAATAGACCTCCATCTTTAAGACACTAAAATGTTTGTGGTTGGCTATTATCAGGACATGTCCTGACAAACACAATCTCTGAGCCCTTCCTAACACTAAAGTGGGGTCTGTCAACACTGAAAGAGGAAAGACACCCAGTCAGAGCCTTACCGTGATCCACAGGGAAAAGTTCACCAACAAAGTGAGCATGGGAAATACTGAACTTGAACGTTAAGTATTTGGCTCCATAATACTGGGAAATGGAAACAACCAGCCAATCCTTCAAAACAACTCAACCTTCTTGCGTAAAACCATCAGGTAGCCTGTGGAGTACAGAGCTGCAAGTAGGGAGAAGCCCAGTGAAAGGAGGGAAAAAAGGTATGTTTGGGATTTTCTCCTCTTTTAATAGTCTTATGTCCTGACAGTTGGGAATTCTTTGTTACAAGTGACATCACTGGAGAAAACATAGCCCCTCTCTTCTCCTCCCCACCCCCACAAAAAAAGCCTAAACCTTTAATTTTTTGTATCAGTGTGTAAGGCTGGTACAGTCAAACACATAGGTATTATGTAGAATGTGAATCAGCATAAAAGAGATGGTTTTCTTTTTTTTAGTTGGATTCAGAGTTAGTTTTTGAGAAATGTGATTTTTGCAAAACTGCAGGACACAGAGGAGCTGGTAAAATTTTACAGTGATTCTTTAGACCTACCCAAAGCTTTCCTCTGATATTTTTATAGACCTGACCTCCACGCAACCTTTCTTCTTTCTGGAACTGCAACCACCATACTTGAAGTGTGCAAAAGAGGACTTAGATATCAGCAGGAACTCCAGGTGGGAGAGTGAGATTGAAGTGTAATTGATATCAGGCATCAGATAAATCTCAACCAAGGGAATGAGTCTGTCCCTTCTCGAGCAGCAGGCTTGCACATGCCTGGATCTAGGATTGATAGATGTGTGCCGCTGTTTCATATACACCAAGGTGACCTCATTCACTCAGCCAGCCATTGCAGTGATTCTTGAATAAATGTCCCCAACTGAGAAAGAAGTGAAAAAAAGTGATTCTAATGAGCCAGACTCATCATCAGAATCAACATTCTGGGTTCCAATGACTGAACCAACCCAGGCCAGCCCTGGGGAGCCCAGGACTTCATGCAGCAACAAATGAGAATTTCCCCTCCAAAGCCCTGCAGATGCTCATGGAAATGGACACCCCAATATAAATACCAGCTGGGCAGCTAATAAAGCAAATCTCAGTTTTTCTAAGAAGGCCATTAGCATTGGCTACAAGTAGAGAAAAGAGGCAAGAATGAAGGAAATAAATCCAAGGGAGGGAAAATGTAACATCTCTGAAGAACAATGAGCAGAATTGTCATTATTTACTTGTTCAGTCATGTCCAACTCTTTTTTTGACACCACAGACTATAGCCTGCCAGGTTCCTCTGCCCATAGGATTTCCAAGGCAAGAATACTGCCATTTCCTTCTCCAAGGAATCTTCCTTCCCAACCCAGGGATTGAACCCACGTCTCTTACATTAGCAAGCAGATTCTTTACCACTGAGCCACCAGGGAAGCCCATGAGCAGTATACATAAGGCTAAATCATTTGAACATTTAACTGGGAAAGAGTTGAATCAAAGATTACTGAAATTCGAAAAATGGTGCATTTAATGATTCGAAGGTATATTTGTTTTCCCAACAAAATGGGCACCATCACAGAATCCTAACTTCTCCGTTTAATGCAGATTAGAGAGTACTGTTTTTTTTTGTTTTTTGTTTTTTGTTTTTTTTTTAAAGCATTTGCTGAATCACTTTCCTGGCTCTAGGAATGCCTGTAATTGAGAGATATAAGACTCATTGATGCTATATAGTTACCAACTTGTGAAATACCTTATTCTGTAACTTACCATAGCTTTCAGAAATTTCATGCTGTAATAATTTTGACACTTGGATTCTTTGCAAAGGTGAGATTAAATATAAATTATAGATAAACTACTATATTCAATAATATAGTAATAGCATATCTAGTGAACTTGTAGGCTCAGTGAAAAACAGAATAACTTACTCCTAGAGGAGGAATATATTAACAGCTTTCATCCAAAGACCCCTGAAGCCAATAAAAAAGGGATACAATGCCTTAAAACAGGTTTTTATTTGTTTGCCTGTTTATGCAGGTTTTTTCTTCCAGCTTTACTGAAATGTAATTGACATAGAATACTGCATAAGTTATAGAATGTGATAAGTTGATATATGTATATGTTGCAAAATGAATTCCCCAGTAAGACTAGCTAATACATCCACAACCTTAAAAATTATTTTAACTATATTTATCCTACACAGAAAGAACCCAATGAAAAATCAGACAAAACCATTTTTAATATCAAACCAAGTAATATGATGAAACTTTAATGACTTAGTTTGGCAATACCTAGGCATGGACTATGCAGATAATAAAATATCAAGGGGATATTTTTCTTGCCCAACATTTGGGCTCCATGCTCTTCACATCACAGTAGATATCAGTTTCAACAGACAGATTTTCAACCCATGGTCCACCGTTTTACCACAGGTTGAAAAATAAACCCTAGGTTCTAAAGCAATCTCTGCAGCCTCGTGTTCCCAGCATCCTTACAGATCACTCCTCATTCTCCTATAAGCCTGTCTCACTAGACTGCCTGATGTTTCCCAAACATGCCAGACTCTTTCACACCTCCCTCTGCTGGTCTCCATGCCTCCAATGGTCTCTTCTCACTCCTTATACAGTCAAATCCTAACCAAACCCAGTAGCAGTTACTCAACACGATTTCCTCATATAACTCCTGGCCGAATGAATAGAACTCTCTTCCCCATCCCTAAAAACTTTGCTCCTGTAGCTACTCTGGTAATCACTACAGAAATATATGCTCCTTAAAAATAGAAATCATAGCCATCATCATCCCCCAACCATCTATGTAATAGAGTGATATATTAGTTATCTATCACTGCAAAAAAAAAAAAAAAAAAAAAACCTCTAAACTTAGTGGCTTCAAGCATCAATTATTATTTCATAGTTTCTGTGAGTCAGGAATCTGGGCAAGGCTTAGCTGTTCTCTAGGCTCTGGATCTCTCAGAGGCTGTAATCAAGCCATAGGTTGGCGGGGGCCAAAGTCTCATCTGAGGGCTCAGCTGGGAGCAGAACTGCTTTCCAAGCTCACTCCAGAGGTTGTTGGCAGGATTCTGTTTCACATCAGCTGTTGACTGGAGGCCTTCCTCGGTTCCTTGCCACCTGGGTCTCTCCATAGGGTAACTCACAATGTGGCATCTGGTTTCATCAGAGCAAACAAGTGAGAAGAAATGAAAATGCCAGCAAGAGAGAGCGAGCTAGCAAGAGAGAAGTTACAGTCTTTTGTCATGGTAGTGAGTTCCCATCACTTGTGCCATATTCTCTTTGACAGAAGTGACTCACTAGGTCCAGCCCATACTCAAGGGTAGGCGGAAGGGAGGTATTACAAAGGACCTGAGTACCAGGGGTTCGGATCACTGAGAGCTCTGTCAGTAGCTCTGTCCCATAAATGCGTTCTATAGTAAGCACTCAGTAAGGATTTACTTATAAAAGCAGAAAAGATATGTGACATTTTCTTCAAATATCCTTACTTGTGTGATCAACTCCATTAACTTTAAGGTTATGTAATAACAGAAATTATACAAAGCCTATGCTCAGAAACACATTTTCAAAATAAGCATCTTGAAGGCAATGTGACTGTGTCATTTTAATAAGTAATACTAGCCGCTATAACTAACAAACCTCACAACTCAATGACTTCACATGATAAAGGTTGATTGTTCACTGTTGTCATAGTGAATGAAGGGCAGCTCTCCTAAATGACTCTGGTCCACACAGCAGGATCCGTCATCTCCAAAACCGCAGAAGGAGAATGCATCTGGGTGATTATAAAGGGATGTTCATGATCAAGACTGAAAATGGTATCCATCACGTCCCTTCATATCCCACTGACACCCCTGCGATGCCCCCAGCTCAACTGTAAGCAAGGCTGGGAAATGTGGTCTTTCTGTGTGCACAGAAAAAGGCAACTGACTGGTGAATACCTAGCCGATCTCAGACAGAAGGATGCTGTCACTCCAGTTACTCGCCTTGTAAGTGAAAAACTAAACGCTCTTTAAATAAGATTATGCTGCATCAAGTTCCTGACAGTTATTAAAGTATAGGTACACCAGCTCTCCAACTTCCCTGGTGGCTCAGGGATAAAGAATCTGCCTGCCAATGCAGGAGGTGCAGGAGACAGAGGTTCGATTCCTGGGTTGGGAAAATGCCCTGAAGATGGAAATGGCAACCCACTCCAGTATTCTTGCCTGAGAAACTCCATGGACAGAGGAGCATGGTGGGCTACAGCCCATGGGGCCACAAAAAAGTCAGACACAACTTAGTAACTAGGCACACACACACACATCAGCTCTCAAGTCAGTAGTTCAGCAATGAATTCCAAGTCCTAGTTCAAGTCCTCAGTGCACTGCATTCAACTAGTTACAATTAGGCCTAAACAGCATCACAGTGTTTAAACAAAGTCAGATATGCTGTCATCTCAAGAGGTTAAAGTCAGTCCAATTCAAATGTCTTCATCCAGATGAGGCAGCGTTCCATTTAGAGCCTAGCTCTGAAGCAAATCTGTTATGCTTATACTGGCTAAAAATATTTTGCAAAGCCAAAAGAGAATTCAATCTCTATTTATGAGAAAAGTAACCATTATTTGCATTCTGGGTCCAAACTCTCTCTTATTTGTACCAGAGATTCCAGGAGACCAGGAAGCATGGTGGAGAGGGATAGGAAGATGCAGGGAGAGAGAAAGTGTGAAAGGTAAAAAGCAGAAGAATAATTAGAAGATCCACTCAAATTTCTACTGGTCTGTTAGCTAATGCATTGTCATTTCAGCCCAGATGCTTTAAGAGACTTTTAAAAATCTAGAATTCTCCTATAAGAGAGTCGGGTAGGAGAAGGAAGTGTGAAAATATCATGCTGTATCTTTTTTGTATTCTTACAATACAAACCACCAAAGCAAAAAAAAACTGTGTGTGTGTGTGTGTGTGTGGTATGTCTAACAGGAAAAATCCTGTCTGACCATACTGAACAGATTGGTATAAAAAAAAAGAGCCTATAGATAACCACTCTACCTTATGGATGGTCTGCATTAGCACAGCAGGGGAGAGGGACTCTGTGTCATGAATAATGTATACAGCATACGGAGCCATGCAATTTCTCTTTAATTGTTAGTATCTCTTTCACCAACAGAAATATCAGAGACAAAACTCTAGGACTTAATAAGCACATATTTTGTTACACATGGAGGAATTTGAGTCCAAGGTACTATGAAAATATTAACTATGTTTGTCCCTTCTCAACATCACAGTCATAAGACAGAAGAGTTTAGCATGAGGACAACTGTAATGACAGCAGAGTCACTGCATCACAGTGGAGCATGAATTCTTCATGACCATCTAGGTAGGATGCCTGGGTTTAAGAGGCTGAACACCAAGAGGGTTTCAAAGACCAAAGGGCAATTATTTCTTCTATATTTTTCTGTGCAAAGCATAAACTGGGACTATTTTGCTATAACTCAGCAATCCGTTAATTTGCAAGAAGAACAAAAACGGTATCTTTCCGTTTAGACTATGATTACTCTCATGCTATTTATGTCTATCTATTTCAGGAATGAAGGTACGTAATTAAGAAGACTCTTGAGACATTAAAAGCCAGGCTACTTACCCACCAGGTCCCTAACACTCTCCCAGACTTCTGAAAAGCTTCACTTCATCCTATGCTTCCCAAATTTCATTTGTTAGAGAAGAACTTTGTAAATCCATAAATCTGAAATGGCTGGCTAAAATGTGCAATTCTTGCCTGAGCTTGTGACATTTTCCTAGGGACAGTGGCTAGAGCTCTCATCAGATTCCCAAAAGGATCTTTGAGCACACTAAAATAAAGGCACTGGACACTTCTTTGGTTAATAAGCTCTTCAAATGCAAATTGTTGTTGGAAGGTTAGTGATGCCTTTTACACAAACAGTTCCCAAAGGCTGGTTGGTGTGTGGCCCATGCTGGCAGAAATTTTTTACCAGTCTGAAGCCTCCCTCTTAAGTACATTTTTGATAAGTCCAGGTTGGGCAAATGGGGCACCCAGGTTGCACAGACCTGTGTGCTGGCAGATGCCACATGGTGCTTGCCCTGTAGAATGGTTTTGGAAATTTTGCTAATCAGATGCCCTGCTCATTGCTTAATTTCTCAGATTTCTCATCAGTCCTACAAAGAGAAGTTGTGAAAAAGCAATGGAAACTTGAGGGCAATCATTTCAGAGCTCCTCTTAGTTCACCTAGAACATTTCAAATTGATGTGAACAAGTTAAAAAAAACAGAGCTCACAGTTTTGTCAAGCTCTTCCCTGTGAAATTTGATATTTGAAAATGACTATGCTAAAAAAAAAAAGTTCCAGAACATGACAGATGATCTTGATCTCTTGATATAGATTGTTCAGTTGACAATTAGACATGTGAAATTATAAAATAAAGATGAATGTCATAATTTTATTAAATTCTTTTAAAAATACATTCTATTTTTTTAACATGTCAGTATGAATTTGCCAACTCTCTGTTAGGCTGAACTATCTTTTATTGTAAGATTATATCCATTCTAATTTGAAAGTATTAACCTATCCTTTATTTTAGAAAATCATGGTGATAGAAGTTGAATAGAAAAGATGGCAGTTCAATTTTTTTTAATTTCCGTTATTCCTAAAATCCAAAACCCTAGCATTGATTTATGTTGTAATATGAATTTACTTATCAACTTGATTTCCTACCTAGAAAAGGGGGAATGCTTTAAGGATGTGAAGGCAATGGAGAAAAGAATGAGAAGTAGAGATGTCCTGAAGGTTAGAACCCTATGGAGGGTTGACATAGGTGGAAATTTTTATGGGTTGGGAGAGGTCAAGGTCAGTATGAGGGATCTGGGCACCTAGATATGAAAAGGGAGGTAGGGAGGCCCCCAGAACAAAGTCTGCCTCTTCTGTCATGCTGTCAATGGCCTTCCCAAGCTGTCAAGGTGTATCTGTGGTAATCACTGCTAAACAAAGCTAAAAGCAAATGTCGGCACTGCAAAGACACCTTGGAAGTGTTACATTTTATGTAAATATAAAAGCTGTACTTGGAAAAGATCACTTGATATGTGTTTTTATAGAGAATTCTGCATTTTTGTTTTATTTTACTTGTATAGGTCTACCCTTCTAGATACATATAGAGATGTCACTTACAGTCAAATCCAATAGAACCTCTACAGTTCACCTGGGCACAGCAACAGGGCTATGACTGCATGAAACCTCCCCATAGAAGATTCTTGCCTTTCTGAAGATTGTCTCAAATACCCCTTCACTGTTCTGCAAATATTTCTTTGGAATCAGTGAGATACTTCCACTCCATCCAATTCAACTGACTCATATTCAGCAGCCAAAAAAGGATGTCAGATTTTTAAGTACTAAAGGCCATATTTATATTAAATGGGGGAAAATATATATTTTTTTTAATTTCTAAAAGCCCTGGCAGAAGCCTGGCTTTTTTTTCTTAAGAATTGTGACCATCCATCTGAGAAGTGACCACTCACCCAGTGGCTTGCTATTGAAATCTCTCTGGGACACTCAGCGCCTTTTGGTTTACAACAAAGAAAGATTCATTCTGCAGCTATATAAAAGGATCTTCTAATAAAAAAAGCTTCTTACCTATCTCAAAGGAATATCAGATGGATGACTTAGGTAATGCCTTCAAAAAGACACTTTTAAACGACGCCTTAGAAACAGAAGATGCTATCACTATTGTCGTTTTTGTTATAGATGATAAATTACTTGTTTTTCTTGGAAAAGCTATCTTTCCATCAAGAAATTTAAAAATCCAAAAAAACAAATATCCTTAAAGTTGCCATTTGGTAGACTTAAAAATGTGTTTGTGGCTAGATGGCTATTTCCCTTTCTTCCTTTCTCCCCTCTGAGCCCAAGCAACCCCATGGGACCTGAGATTTCTGTAGTCAAGGTTGGCAGAATTGAGACTGACAATAGAAATATGTAAGCAGGAAACAGAAGAGAACAAAATTATAGAAACTTACCATAAAAGGAGACATTTGACAGCATGCAATTTAAACTCTGCTATACTAGTGGAATACATGGACCCAGAAAACTTAAGCAATATTCCAAACATTATATAGCTAGTTAGGAACAGAATCGTGATAGTCCTTAAACATAACCAATTGATTAAAAGGAGAAAAGGAAACCCCCGTCCCCCCACCATGCCTGTTTTAGCATCACCATGGTCCCAGAAGCTGCTTCATACTCAAGTCCATCAAGAAGGCATCCAAGCGTTGATGCTCTACAGCATGGAGGTTAGGAACTGGGACCCTCAAATCTGCCAAGGTTCCTTCCTAACCCCACCCTACTGCCTAGCTCAGTAACTTTGAACAAAGAATCTCTCCAAGCTTAATTTCCCTCAGCTGTAAGAGTGGATATTATCAGTACTTACTCACCAAAGGGTAGTTGAGAGGATTAAATGTGATTACACAGACATATTTAACATAATCTAATGATAACTTTTGCCTTTAATATCTCTAGATAGCAAAATTAAATGAGGATTAAAAGAGAAATGCATATAAAGTGCTCAGCTCAATGTTGGACACCGTAAGTACTCAACACATATTGGGAACCATTATAACTTCGATTCCCAGGTGGCAGTAGTGGTAAAGAATCCACCAACCAATGCAGGAGATACAAGAGATATGGGTTCTATCCCTGGGTCAGGAAGATCCCCTGGAGGAGGGCATGGCAACCTGCCCCAGTATTCTTGCCTGGAAAATCCCATGGACAGAGGAGCCTGGCGGGCTATAGTCCATAGGGTCATAAAGAGCCAAACACGACTGAAGTGACTTAGCACACACACATGTATTATGACTCCATACTTCTGCACAGGGATCCATTCAACAAGAATTTGAAGAGTCCTTCCTTCCTGTGTTAGTCCCTCAGTCATGTCTGACTCTTTGCCGGGACCTGTCCTATGTCCCAGGATCCTGTACCTGAACTCAACTGCTGACAGTCAAATGGGAAAGATGGATGTGTGGTTGAATAAAAGCTCTACCTCAGAGCTGGGCAAACACAGCCCATGCGCCAGACCCATGCCTCTTTTTGTATGGCCCACAAGTTAAGGATGGTTTTTTACTTTCAAATGTTTGAGGGGAAAAAAATCAAATGAAGAAGAATATTACAGGACATCGAAGGAGTCCATGAAATCCAAATCTCAGAGTCCATAATTAAATTTTTGGGGGGCACAGCCACGCTCATTCATTTCGATATTGTCTATGACTGATTACACCCAACAGCCAAGTTGAATTTGAAGAGTTGTAACCGACACCATATGGCTGGCAAAACTGAAAATGTTTACTATCTGGCCCTTTACAGAAAACCTGCCAACTCTTGCCCTATGCCTTGGTAAATATTACAATACATATGTGTGATGAAGGATGCTACAGAAGCATGTGGTAGGGTGTGGGGCTGCCTAACTGTGTCTGAGAACTTGTGGAAGCTTCACTAAGGAACTGACTCTTAAAACATGAGTAGGAGTTGCCAGATGGAAAAGGGCAAATGGATGCATAAAGGTTCAGAATCATAACAGAGCAAGAGAGTTTCTGGGGAAACAGCAAGTCACGATACTGGGTGCTTCTGAAAGTTACCTCTGACTTCACTGTCCTAACAGCATCCACAGATGCCATATTCTATGTCCCTGTGCAAGAATGCATTAGGTTTTCAGCTGTCTAGTAATCTCCAGAACATTGTCCTTGATGCCAGAACAATTCTCTTCTCTGAGAAAAATCACATAGAACTTTAGATCCCCCAGAGTTTTTGAAGTTTCAAATAGAAATGAGATTTAATGGCCTCATTATGAATATGCTCTTTCCTTGTGTCCATGCCTGGTCTCATTAGTATGTGTCACAGGATTCGTCAGTAACTGTGACTGGTACTTATGGCAGGTGTCAAAACCATACTTGGCCACAGGTTTAAGGAGCACTGAGACATGTGATCCATGGATTTAAAAAGAGTAGAGGAAAAAGAAAATAAACAAGCGAAGTGTGGGACTTAGTAGGTGGCACCAAAATGACACTTGGTAACCTGGGAATGGCTGGTACAGGGGATTAGTATCTTCCAATCCTGGGGCCAGAAAGTGAGCAGCACGGACGACCAGAGACATTCCTGAAACTTGGGACACAGAGGAGAAACAAATGGCAGATGCAAAAGTGACTAAGGTCACTAAGATCTGTGACTGGTACTGACTTCAATTAGTGAAATCAATTGAAGGCTCTGCTCTTGTAAACTAAGAGGCTGCCATAAACTTAAAGTCACATGGTAGAAGCTAAGAAAGACAGAATACAAATCTGAAATGCATACCAAAACAGAAACTGACAACCCTCAGAAACAAGTATCAAGCTCACTTCTGACTTGGAAGGGTTGATTGGTTGGTCCACCATTCAGGGCAGCTCTACTCCCCAGCCCTTCCTATTGCCATACAAGGCCCAGAAGCTCATCCCCGCTCTTCCAGGCACCCCAATGCAGCCTTGAGAATCACTGCCTTCCTCCACCCAAACTCCATCCATCCAACAACATGGTGATTGAGCTCTGCTAGGAGGCAGACCTATACAAAGTGTTGGGGATACAATAGGGAACAAGACAGAAGCCAGCTGGCTCTCAAGGAGCTCTGTGCAGAGTGGGGGAAAATGTGATGGTCAATGAACTGAATTCTCTAGAATGAGACAACCAAGGATCCTACTAAAGCCAAGTGAGCAGTGGTCCACAGCGAGGAGAAGGAGAATGGGCCACCCCACTCTGTGGAGAGTGCTTGTGTCCCATTGTTTAGGAATGTTGACCAAACAGATCTGACTTTTGCTTACAGCCATGAGGGCAGAGAGGTTGTGCCAAGGAGACAGATCCAAGCCACATGCAGTACACGGCCCTCTCTACCTGCTCCTGAGTCAATCTCTTTCACCTAAGATGGTGGTTTCCCAGAAGTCTCCTAAGTCCCCTCAAGTGTAGACTTCAGTGGGCCTCCCCTCCAGGTGAGCAGAGGCTCCTGGAAACATCCGCATACCACAAGGAGAACCTGCTTGTGTTCTTTCCTGGGAAACTACACAGCCCCTAAGAAAACAAATTGAAATTTTCAATTCATCCAGCCCCTGGTTCATTAGCTATGTTGGACATGCCTGAACCGTACTTAGAAGCAAACCAGTACCCAGCTACAGGCAGACGAGTGTCACTTACTGAGTGACCCTGGATGCAAAGAAATTGTGCAGTTTGGATTGCTGGGATCAACACTGAATCCACATTGCATATTTATCATCCTCCAAACGATGTTTGCACCATAAATCAAGCCCTAGCACTTTGCAGAAATGCTTTCAGGCACAAAGTACCTCATTGTTATGTCCCTCACCCACAAACAGTGCATTTTCTTAAATAGAGCCAAAGGCAGCAAGCCATTCAACTAAACAGGGAAATGCTCTTAATGCAACAAGTGTTCTCTACCTGCCAAACTTCAATAAAGTCAGAGGGAAAATACATTTTCTTTGCCCTCAATAGAAAGAACGTGCGTAAGTTTGAGGAAAGCTGAGGGACCCACTTCTAACCTCTCTCACAAAAGCAATCAAACAAACTACCTGCTTTTTGTAAAGAATGACTGCATATAAATCTCCTACAATCTATGTAACACTATTATGTTAATATTTATGTGTGCACCAAAGTATACATAGCCCTATACAATAAATAAGACTACAAAAAATAAACCGTAAAATCTCTGCCTAAGGATCTTTACAATCAAATGTATAAATAAAACAAGAGGGCAAACCTCAGATGAAATCCAGAGCTGGAAATAGGAATTCGAGTCAGAAACTGCCTCTAGTTTTGAGAATGTGAAAGGAAAGACTGTTGTACAAAGAAGGACAAAGAAGAGTATAAAAAAGAGAAAGGAGACGGTAAGTAACCACTTCGAGAGTGAAGTGCTGTCTCTCCCCCGGGCTCCAACACTTGGGCTGATGCTCAATTCCTTTCCAAGGAGAATCAGAGCAAAGAAACTGCAGCAAAGAGCGTGTCAGTTGGCAGTTGAGAGTGAGGTCTCTGAGATAAGACTGGGCTCAAATCCTGGTTCTCAGAGGTGTATGATTCAGATCAAGGTCCTTCTTTAACTCTGTAATCCTCAGTTTGCTTATCTGTAAGGTAGGTAAACAGTAGTAACAAGAGCTTAGTAGAGTCAAAGCATTTCAGAAAGATTCAATGACATAATGAAGAAAGCACAGTGCCCAAAATACCCCAAAAAAAATCCTAAATAAAACTATATGCTGATTTTTTAGTAAATATATTAGTCTTCACCTTAAAGAGGAAAGGAAGTGGGTGAAGGGTGTGGTGAGGGGCCCACTGGCTGGTGCCCTTTAGCCTTGGTTTGGTATCACCACCAGACAAATCATCTCACCACTCTGAAGCCAGTTTCCTCATAGAAAACAAAGATGTTGGACTAAACTATTCTAAAGCTTCCTTATATGTGCAAAAGAATTCTATGAGAATTGTTGGAGATTAAAACCAACAAGTTCCTATCTAACTCATGTTTCTTGCCAAGATGCCAAGCACCATATGGGCTCTCTTGCACTCTGTAATCCGGACTCGGTATTGCCACAAATCAAATCATGTCTCTTGAGACACCAATGACAAATTTAGACTAGAGTGTGGGCGTATGTCTTGTTCCCCAATAAGAGCTACAAGAAGGGGTCAATCTCTTTCTTCCTGTACTTTAACATCAGTCACAAGAAACAGGCTCTCTTTATTCTGAAAGCCACTTGACTTTGGCATTTTTCCAGGGTTGAGGTGACAACCATTACCTTCATCCTAAGGGGAAAAAAAGAAAAAAACCAAGACCTGGAATTATGGAAATAGATTCAATTTACTTTGTAAAGTTTCCCAAAATCTGGTATCATGGAAATAAAAAATACAATGCTTACTCTGAACAATAAAAATGAGGTTAAAACAGTATTGAGTACAGCAAAACAGATCATGGAAATATATCTTTCCTAGGAAAATATCTAACAATAGGTGATTTCTGAAACCCAGGGTTGTGGTTCTGAGTGGCATACACACAATTTTGAAATATCTCTTTGCTCCTGTTTCTCATAACCATCAATGCAATACTCTTGCTCTTTTGATAAGAGACTAGATAGCATTTCATTTCCTTAGTGTTTCACAAGCATTTTGAAATCCTGTAACAAAGGGTGATATGAAACAGATATATGGGATTTATCTGAAATCCAATTGTGCTTAAGCAGAATACTTCTTACAGAAATCCCCCTTGTATAAGATCATATGTGATATATTTACACAGCAATAGACAGTAGTCATAATAAATGATGCAGGTGATTACTGAAGCTGCAGGTATTAATGTTGTCCTCTTCTTCCCTTTTCTCTGGCTATTTGGGTCCCTTTTAAGCATAGCTCATTTCTATGTAATCCACATCCCTTTGGTTGAATGTGCTGCTTCTCTCATATAAAAATTAAATTCCCTAACAGCTAAAGATAGTACATAAACCAAGAGAGGACAAATTCCGTATGTCTCTATTGTGTTTATAATAATAGATTTTGATTTTTTTGTTGTTGTTCAGTTTCAATTACTGAAGAGCAGCTCCAATTTTTGAGATATAGTACAGAAAATAAAAAATAGTTCTGTCATATCATACTTTATCATTGTGACAACCTGATTGGATGGCATGATATTGGTAAAAGAACATGGGTATAAGCCAAAAAATCTGGGTTTCCATCCTGACTCCACCATTTATTATGTGTGTCTGAGACTCAGCTGGTTCATCTGTAAAGTGAGAGGCAGGATGCTCTCCTCATAAGACCATGATGAGGATGAAACAGAGGAATTTAGATCAATGAAAGAGCGCTATGCAAATATTAGCTGTGATTCTGTGATTTAATCAATATCATCTCAAATCCTTTGTGAAAAGAGGTAGAATGATTAAATGATAGAGATATACATACAGATGATAGATGGACAAATAGATAGACAGGACAGTGTTTGAGAAACAGAATGTACCATTAATAATAATTCCCAGTATATGTATGACATTCTATCATTACAAACTAAACTTTTAAAAGTCTTGGAGTCTGTGCACACAGCTGTATGACTCATGACCTGTACCAGAGCATCCACCAGAGCATCCACCCAGCTAAGAGGATGAGTAGGGAATACAACCCACACTTCACTCACAGGGCAGATCCTGGGGACAGGGCTGTGTCTGCCTGAAGGTGGGAACACCTTTTTCTCATCACCAGAAAGCCCTCCTCGCTAGCAGCGAGCCTGATAAGAATAACTGTATTAAACCCTCAAACAATTCTGAGAGATATCATTGCCCCACTCTTACAAATTAGAAAACTGAGGCTCCATTGAAATGAATTGTCCAAGGGATTGAAGCATCAATCAAGGTCTTCTGACACCCAAGCCATTGCTCTGTTTAGTACACAATGGAGACCAGAGAGCAAACCAAGTTAGTGTTAAGCTGTCTGCACAAAACTGCTGACAAAAACTCAACCACAGGGGTTAAACTTTACACTCTGCTCATCTCCACCTTCCCAGGTGGTGCTAGCAGTAAAGAACCCGCCTGCCAAAGCAGGAGACACAGGTCTAGTCCCTGGGTGAGGAAGACCCCCTGAAGAAGGAAATGGCTACCCACTCCAGTATTCTTGCCTGGAGAATACCATGGACAGAGGAGCCTGGGATCGGGGGTCGCAGAGTTGAACATGACTGAATCGACTTAACACAAACATCTCCACCAAAAGATCCTAAATCCACAAGAGAGAGAGAGATTATGTCAAGAGCTCACAACGCAAATCTTCAAAAGACAAACATAACGTTCACCACATACAACACAACAAAAAAACAACTCTTTCCACCAAATAGTTTTACTACAACCATAGGAAAAAGACATAGAGCTAAATAAACACAGTAACTATTTATGGATAGGAGTCATGATAGAAACACAATGCGTTTTTCAGTGCGTATCTCTAAACTGATGGAGGGTTCAGATAAATGCGGTCAGGATGGGGTGGGACTGACTGGCAGCTGGGAGGGTGGCCTGGAGGTGTGTGATTATGAATTCTTGGTGGTGAAACTGCCAGGGCAAACTGGCTGACCTGGTCACCGAGGGTGAGGCAGCAGTCACAGCACCCACAGCCTGGGATGAGCAGAAGACTCAAGAGGTAGAAGATGAAAGCTGAACAGAGGGGATCAAAGCATGTAAACTTAGCAAGCTTCCCTGAGTGTCCATTACTAATGTGTAGTAGTAACAGAAGTAGCAGTAGTATCGTGTCAAATAGATCACTAGTGGGGAGTTGTTGTGTAGCAGAGGGAACTCAGTTCAGTGTTCTGTGATGACCTAGACAGGTAAGACGGGGAGGGGGACGATCAAGAGGGAGAGGATATATGTATACATACAGCCGATTCACATTGTTGTACAGCACAAACTAACACAACGTTTAAAGCAATTATACTCCAATAAAAAATTAATGAGGTAGCAGTAGTAGCGGCAGCAGCTGACACTTAGCACTTCTATGCCACACATTATTCTTGTTCAGCCGCTAAGTTGTGTCCAACTCTTTGTGACCCCATGAACTGCAACACGCCAGCTTCCCTGTCCTTCACTATCTCCTGGAGTTTGCTCAAACTCTCATCCTCTGTCGCCCCCTTCTCCTCTTGCCCTCAGTCTTTCCCAGCATCAGAGTCTTTTCCAATGAGTTGGCTCTTTACTCATTGGTGGCCAAAGTATTGGAGCTTCAGCTTCAGCATCAGTTCTTCCAATGAATATTCAGGGTTGATTTCCTTTAGGATTCACTAGTTTGATCTCCTTGCTGTCCAAGGGACTGTCATAAGTGTTTTCCAGCATCACAGTTCCAAAGCATCAATTCTTCAGTGCTCAGTTTTCTTTATGGTCCAACTCTCACATCCATACATGACTACTGGAAAAACCCTAGTTTTTACTATACTGACCTTTGTCAGCAAAGGGAGGTCTCTGCTTTTTAGTATGCTGTCTAGGTTTGTTAAAACTTTTCTACCAAAGAGCAAGCATCTTTTAATTTCATGGCTGCAGTCACTGTTCACAGACTATTCAAGAGACTTCTAAATCATTTAACCCTTGCTCCCTTATGAGCACTCCTATAGAGGAGAAAACTGGGGCACTGAGAGGCTAGGTTGCCTGAAGTCATTCGGCTAGTGAGTAGCACCAGCAGGATTTAGATCCAGCCTCTCTAGACCCCGAGGCTATTCTCACATCCTTAACAAGATAACTGACTGTTATATCCATCCTGGTTCTCTGCCAGCTTCCACAGCTATAATAAAACTTGCCCCTTTTCCTAAAGGAATTTGCCATCCAATAGAAATTTTGGAAGACCAGTAAATAGGACATGGAGGCGAAGATCCCATGTAAAGCTTCAGACAGTCACAATTTTCCTGGGTAAACCCAGACTTTCTTGCCCTCTGTTGGATCCTCTCCATGGAGAGCTTGCCAATTATAGGAGCTTAACAGCTGGCACCCCACTCCAGTGCTCTTGCCTGGAGAATCCCATGAATGGAGGAGCCTGGTAGGCTGCAGTCCATGGGGTCACTAAGAGTCGGACACGACAGCAACTTCACTTACACTTTTCACTTTAATGCACTGGAGAAGGAAATGGCAACCCACTCCAGTGTTCTTGCCTGGAGAATCCCAGGGACGGGGGAGCCTGGTGGGCTGCTGTCTATGGGGTCGCACAGAGTCAGACATGACTGAAGCGACTTAGCAGCAGCAGCAGCAACAGTGACATTCATCAGAGGGAGGAGAAAGAATCAGACCTCCCAAAAAGTTCACTATCTTTCCAACAATAGATCCCAATTACGCACATTTGGTTTGAGCTCTTAGCAGGTATCTGGAATCTCTTTCTGGTTCACCTGAATTCGTCATCAAAAAAAAAAAAAAAAGAGTCTAGAATATCCTATAGTTTGCCATCAAATAAATATAATCCTCTACCAGGAAGCTGTTTGTTTTACTTAAGGTGTTCTCTTTGAGTGTTAAATGGTCTTTAAGAAGAGGCTCTGAATATTTGTATTAAAGATTATTTATGAGCGGAACACACTATAAGTATACTGTTAACAAGAGTGACATGGTTTCCAAAAATGTGCAGCAAGGTTCAAAGGCATTCAAACTGCTTTGTTTCCAAAGCCAGTATAACTGTTTCACTGATGGGCGCTGGAGCTCCCAGCTTCAGCCTGTACAGAGCCCGACAGCTCAACCCCATATGTGTTTGGCCCACTGATGCTGTAAAACACTGCCGCTGAATTTTTTGTTTTGTTTTGTTTGTTATTGTTTTGTCTGAGTTTTACAGTTTTATTAACACAAACAAAATGTGCAAAGGAGCTGTCTATTCATTTTCTTAGCTGCACAGTCTGGCGCTGGGATTGTGACTCCAGTGGACAGCTGGGCTGCCCTTTCCACAGTGGCTTCGTGGGTCTTGGAGAAGACGCTGTGAGCAGTCTCAGCGCAGCGACATGCGTTGCACATCAATAGCACTTGAAGCTCCTTGATGTTATGGACCAGGAACTTGTGGAAGCTGCTGGGCAGCATGTGCTTTATTTTCTAGCTGCTCAGGTAACTGATGTTGGGCATCACGATCCGGCCACTGAATCTCCTGCGCACCCCATTGTCAATGCCTCTTGGTTTCCTCCAGTTCTGCTTAAATGTGCACATATCGGTCTGACAGGTGTCAGATGAACTTTGTGGCCCTCTTTTTGATGATCATTGGACTTCATGAAGGGTCTGAGAGCAGCCAAGATGCGGAGTTGGAGATGGCTGCCAACTTCACAGGCATCAGCCAAGGAAGAGAAGTTGCTAGAGTTTTATATTTCCTTTAAATAAACTTTCCCAGTTACTTACTACTACATAACAAACCACCGTAAAACACACCAGGTTAAAGCAACAAATAAAACTTATTTGAGGGACTTCCCTGGAGGTCCAGTGGTTAAGACTCTGCACTTCCAATGCAGGGGGTGCAGGTTCAATCCTGCAGGGAGCTAAGCTCCACAGCCTCTGGACCAAAAAAACAAAACAGAAACAATATTGCAACAAATTCAGTGAAGATTTTAAAAATGGTCCACACCAAAAATATCTAAAAAGAAAAAACTTATTTTGGCTCATGAATCTGCAACCTCAGCAGTGCTCAGCAGGGATGGCTCATCTCCTCCCACTCAGCTCCAATCACTGATTGGATGCATCTCTTTATCTCCATCACGTGGTCTTTACATTATGGCAACTTTAAGGTGCCCAGACTTTTCATATGTGGGCTCCAGGCTTCCCAGACATCTCTCCCAAGAAAAAGAGCCAGGTGGGAATCGGGTTGCCCTTCACTGTCTTGCCTCAGAAGTCATACAGCCTTACTTCTGCCAGGTTCTGTTAATCCAGGCCAGCAGTTCCAAGCCAGCCCAGGCTGAAGGAGAGGGGGAAAGAGACTCCACCTCTTGAGTGGCAGTGAAGAGGTTTTGCAAAATCAGGTGGGTTGGAAAATACAGCTCCTATGATTTTTCAATGCAGTCTAGTATATGAACCTACAGGAAGAATCTGTTTCAGAATCTATACCAGGAATCAATGTGATGTTAACCAAGCAAGTATTGGCTGAACTCATCAAGCTATGGATCTTGTTTCTCTTTCTTTCCATTAGCTTCCAGAAAAGTCAGTGACAAATGAGTTGCCTTCCTCTAGTCAGATCCCCCGGTAAACTCCATATTTAATAACTTACCTTGTCTTCATTTTATTTTTCTACCATTAGTTTCCCTCTGCTCCAATTTTCTCACTTTTAAAACACCCTGTTTTTGTGTGTGTGTTTTGCTAAGCTGTCTTAAAGTGAGAAATGAATTTTAAAATACTCTAAGAAACCAGAGAACACACAATAGGAAATACATCCAGTTAAAATAAAAAATACCAAGAGAGTTCAGTTCAGTTCAGTCCCTCGTCGTGTCTCACTCTTTGCGACCCCATGGACCACAGCACGCCAGGACTCCCTGTCCATCACCAACTCCCGGAGTTCACTCAAACTCATGTCCATCAAGTTGGTGATGCCATCCAACCATCTCATCCTCTGTCATCCCCTTCTCCTCCTGCTCTCAATCTTTCCCAGCATCAGGATCTTTTCAAATGAGTCAGCTCTTCGCATCAGGTGGCCAAAGTATTGGTGTTTCAGCTTCAACATTAGTCCTACCAATGAACACCCAGGACTGATCTCCTTTAGGATGGACTGGTTGGATCTCCTTGCAGTCCAAGGGATTCTCCAGAGTCTTCTCCAGCACCACACCTCACTAATAAAGAAGTGCATATTAAAACAAAGCACTGTTTTTTTAATTCATAATTTAATCTGGATTCTAACTCAAGGCTTAGTCCTTCACTGGTGAATTTTCAAAACAATTTTATTCCCTTTTAGCAGGGATGCAGGCTGGCACATGAATAATGACATCAGCACTGCACCTGGGAGAGCTGTAAACCTACACAGTTGTTTTCACAAAACAATTTGGTGACATTTATTAAATGCCATAAGCTCTGATCTAGGAAGATTTCTTCTAAGGTCTAAAATAAGGAAATAATCCAAATTCTGGGAAATCTGTATTACATATTAGGATATATGTATTTCCTATACACACTGGAATACCATCTTAGCTTATTTTTTTTTAACCTGTGATTAAAGATATATATATACTTTAATTTTAGGTGCACAGTCAGTGGCATTAAGAAAATTCGCACTGTCGTGCAACCATTACCACTATTCATATCCAGGACTTTTTCATCATTCTCAACATAAGCTCTGTACCCATTAAACAATAACTCCCCATTCCCTTCTCCTCAAGAGTGGTTAGCTCCTGGTAACCACTATTCTATTTTCTGTCTCTAGTCAAGGCTATGGTTTTTCCTGTGGTCATGTATGGATGTGAGAGTTGGACTGTGAAGAAGGCTGAGTGCCGAAGAATTGATGCCTTTGAACTGTGGTGTTGGAGAAGACTCTTGAGAGTCCCTTGGACTGCAAGGAGATCCAACCAGTCCATTCTGAAGGAGATCAGCCCTAGGATTTCTTTGGAAGGAATGATGCTAAAGCTGAAACTCCAGTACTTTGGCCACTTCATGTGAAGAATTGACTCATTGGAAAAGACTCTGATGCTGGGAGGGATTGTGGGCAGGAAGAGAAGGGGACGACAGATGATGAGATGGCTGGATGGCATCACTGACTCGATGGACATGAGTCTGGGTGAATTCTGGGAGTTGATGGACAGGGAGGCCTGGTGTGCTGCGCTTCATGGGGTCGCAAAGAGTCGGACACGACTGAGTGACTGAAGTGAACTGCACTGATGTACTTTACATAAGTGGAATCATATTTATCCTTTTGTGTCCAGCTTATTTTATTTAGCATAATATTTCAGGTTTATTCATACTGTATCCAGCATCAAAATGCATATAATACATATCATATATATGTCACATTTTGTTAATCCATTTATTCATTCTTGGGCATTTTTATTGTTTCCATCTTTTGGTTATTGCAAACAATGCTACTGTGAATGCTGGTGTACAAGTATCTGTCTGAGTACCTGCTTTTAATTCTTTGGTGCACATATCTAGAAGTGAAATTGCTTCTAACCTATATGAATGAAAAATTAGAAGCAATCATCAGGCACAAAAAAAATAAGGGAATTGCTAACTAAATTATGGCACGTGCCCTTGATATCGTGTCTCCTTTTAAAATGAGGGCTCTAGAGGCCTCACAGGCTGCCTACCCAGGCCTCTTGTTCTCCACGGCTTGCACTGCTTCCATCACAGCACCTGTCCTGCCATGCTGATTGTTTCCGCTGCTAGAGCTCTGTCAGGATACGGATTATATCTTCCATCTCTGGCCTCAACTCCTTAATAGCTGGCACATAATATGAGCTTGATAAGCATTGATTAGGTGAACTAGAGATTAGCTGGAAATAGGACAGTCAAAAATCACCTCATAATAAATTTGATTCAGATGGCTGTCAACTACTGTGAAAACTTTATCAAGGACATGAGCCTAGACTCTAATTTGGGGAATACAAAGTGAAGATTCTATAATGGATAGGAAAGTCTTAGGAGGAGTGTGATTATATCTAGTAATTCAGGGCACGAAAACCGGTTCCTTTACTTGAGTATTTAATATACAGAGAGAGAGTAAGATTCTTGAAAGATCTGGAATCTTTCAGGAGGGTCCAGTGAATCTTTCTTACATGGAAGCATTCACACTTACACATTACTCTTTCCCTTCTAGTCCAATGAGTGTGCATACAAATATACATGCCTGTATTTTGAGATAATACATATGTCCAATATTCTAAAATGTCAGAGCTGATAAATAATTAATAGCCGTAATATATCTAACCCACTCCTAAGTCTGAAGAAATAAATTGGTCTTTAGTAATACACATCAGTAATCCCAAATCTAACTCACTCTAGATCTTCCCTCTTTTCATTTAATAATGTATTCTCTTGAGAGTTGAGTCAGACCTTTATTCCTCTGAGAAGTCTTCCCTGACACCCTTTCCTGGAGCACATCCATCACTCTCTCCTTCCTTCCACTGCTTTACTCGCTCTTCATGTCATTGATCGCCATCAGACATGCCACTTGTCCAATGTTTCCTTTGTTTATTTTCTCTCCCTCATTTCAGAAGGTACATTCCTTGAAGGCAAAAGCTTTTATCCACCCAGCACCTAAGCAATACCTAGAATATAATATCAATTCAATAAACATTTATGAAATGACTGTATACAGAAAAAGCAACATTTCATTAAAAATTCAGGACCTATAGAAGAGATTATAGGCAAAACATTCTCTGACATAAATTGTACCAATGTTTTCTTAGGTCAGGCTCCCAAGGCAATAGAAACAATGACAAAAATAAACAAATGGGACCTAATCAAAGTTACAAGCTTTTGTATAGGAAAAGAAACCATAAATAGAAAGACAACCTACAAAATGCAAGAAAATATTTGCCAACAATGCAACAAACAAGGGCTTAATTTCCAAAATATACAAACAGCTCATACAACTCAACAACAAAAAAATAAACAACCTGATCAAAAAATGGGCAGAGGACCTAAGTAGACATTTCTCTAAAGAAGAAATACAAATGGCCAATAGGCACATAAAAAAGATGCTCAACATCACTAATTATTAGAGAAATGCAAATCAAAACTACAGTGAAATATCACCTCACATTGGTCAGAATGGCCATGAGTAAAAAGCAACAATGAGTACAACATGAGTACAAGCAACAATGGCTGGAAAGGATGTGGAGAAAAGGAAACCCTCTTACACTGTTGGTGAGAATATAAATGGGTGCAACCAACATGGAAAACAGTATGGAAGTTTCTCGGAAAACTAAAAAGAGAATTACCATATGATCCAGCAATCCCACTCCTGGGCATACATACAGACAAAACTCTAAAAAGATACATGCAACCCCTATGTTCATATCAGCACTATTCACAATAACCAAGACATGTAAACAACCTAGATGTCCACTGATAGACAAACTGATAAAGAAGATGTGTACATATTTGCAATGGAATGCTGCTGCTGCTGCTGCTGCTAAGTCGCTTCAGTCGTGTCCGACTCTGTGCGACCCCAGAGACGGCAGCCCACCAGGCTCCCCCGGCCCCGCGATTCTCCAGGCAAGAACACTGGAGTGGGTTGCCATTACAATGGAATACTACTCAACCATAAAAAAGAACAAAATTATGACATTTACAACAACACGGATGCAACCAGAGATTATCATGCTAAGTAAATAAGTCAGAAAGAGAAAGACAAACGCCATACGATATCACTTATATGTGGAATCTAAAATGTGGCACAAATGGATCTATCTATGAAACAGAAAGCGTCACGGATATAGAGAACAGATCTGTGGTTGCCAGTGGGGAAGGGCTTGGGCAGAGACGGAGTACAAGCTTAGGTTAGCAGACTTAAGCTACTATACATGCAATGGATAAACAACAAGGTCCTACTGTGTAGCACAGAGAACTATATTATTAATAAATATCCTATGATAAATTATAATGGAAAAGAATATTTTAAAAGAATGTATTTATGTGTATAACTGAATCACTTTAATATAGAGCAGAAATTAACACAACATTGTAAATCAACTATACTTCAATTATACTTCAATAAAAAATAAGTTACCATTTTGGAAAAAAAATTCAGGACCTCAGTTATACGTATATATATATATACAACATTGTATATATATACTATATATATAACCACGCACCAGGATTACATGTAAACACCTCAAAAGTAACAATGACATCAAAACTGTAACACTGGTGAAATTGTGACTGATTTTTTTCTGTATTCTAAATGTTCTAAGGTAACTGCATTACTTTTGTTGTGGGCTATCTGTCTTGGTAGGGTGGGGACAAGATGAGAGTCTGCTACCAAGAATCTTCATGTTGGTACTTCAGTGAATTCATACTTCTCCAGAATCCTTTCTCTCAAATTTACAAGCTCAACTAATTGATCTTTTTCATAATCACAGAGTAAGCAGATCATTCTTCATTGGATACACTCAAATTAACCCTGCATACAAATGACTAGTATATAAATCTAAATGTGAACAATGTCTTTAAAGCAAGAAATTTAACTGCCAAAGGGACCTCGAGTTGTACACTGTTAACTTAGTGATCATAGAATTAAAATCAGCACCTCTTGTCTTTAAGTCCTGATGTTTAATGGGATTGATTGTTCTATGTGGGGACTTTCAGCTGTGTCACTTCAAAAAAGCTGTTCTTGTCCCCAGAGAGATGAAGTCCACAGGCCAGGAGAACTTCTCTTGGGCACAGCTGGGATGTTAGGGCAAGTCAACTTCCATAACTTTGCAGACTTCCATTATTGATCATCTACTTGCTTTTCTGACTTGTTTTTTCTTATAATGTATTAATTCAACTTAATTCATAACTTCTTGACATGCTAAAAGAAGCAGTTTTGTATTGCACTTCCTGCTTCTGGATTTGAGCAATATTTATATTTGAGTCCTGATTTGCATATATTCTAATGTTATTATTATGCTTCGATTTTATAGATAATTCTCAGAGACCTCTGGAGGAGGAAAATGGCACCCCGCTCCAGTATTCTTGCCAGGAGAATCCCATGGACAGAGGAGCCTGGTGGGCTACAGTCCACGGGGTCACAAAGAGTTAGACATGACTAAAAGAACTTACCACACACAGACCATTTCACCAAATTTGAGGATGCTGAAATTTCTGAAGACCAAGTGAGAACAAATATATAGAAATACTGCTTTGTAATTGTTTCTACCATCCCAAGTTTTACCAAGGTAGATGTGACCTGGAAAATAATGTTTACACACCTAAAAATTAAGTTTCAATGGGCTAGAATCCTTTCACTTACAGAAAGTGATTCATTCTCCAATGAGAGAAGATCATGTAATGAGTCATTATGATTCCTAGTAAAAATCAAGCTATACACAACTTTAAAAAAGGGTTATGAATTTGCAAAAAAAATTTTAATGCCAAAGAGTAAAAACAGCACTATAAATACCCATCTCCACCACCCAAGATACACATTAAATATTTTGTCCTATGTGCTCCAGACCTTAATCTTCTAATAAACAAAGCATCACAGTCAAGGAAACTGTCCCCTACATTCCTTTCTCTATCCTCATTCCATCCCAAGAGGAAGTAATGGATGCAATTTTTGAATATATAATAAATAATGAAGCACACTGTTTATTAATATAAAAATACCTGTACCCCAGTGTTCACAGCAGCATTACTGACAATAGCCAAGATACAGAAGCAACTAAGTGTCCATTGGCAGATGACTGGATAAAGAAAATACGGTACATATTTTCATACATACATACAATGGAGTATTACCCAGCCATTCAAAAGAATGAAACTTTACCATTTACATACATAAAACAGAATATTACTCAGCCATAAAAAAGAATGAAACTTTACCATTTACAGCAACATGGTTGAACTTGGAAGGTATTATGCTCATTGAAATAAGTCAGACAGAGAAAGACAAATACTATATGTATCACTAATATGTGGAATCTAAAAATACAACAAACTAGTAAATACAGCAAGAAAGAAACAAACTCTCCAGTGGTTAAAAAAAGGAGGGGCTGGCAGGATTGGGATAGGGGATTAAGAGATACAAACTACTATGTATAAAATAAATAAGGTACAAGGATATATTGTACAGCATAGGGAATATAGCCAATATTTTATAATAATTACAAATAGAGTATAAACTTTAAAAAGTATGAATCACTATCTTTTATACCTAAAATTTGTACAATTCTATAAATAAACTATGCCTCAATAATAAATAAACAGTAGATAAAATAATCAGCAAAGGTATAAAGACAAGGAATGGCTATATCAAGGTAAATTGTTAATACAAAAGATGGGAAGATAATATTTTACTCTTCTTACAACTGCTATAAACTGAAACAAACCTGATTTCTTTCAAATTAAAGAAAAAGTAATTAAGAATAGCAAAATACTTTACTGAAAAGTATAACACAGCCATAATCTCACTCTTCCCTTTCAGCTGAGTGTGAGAAAATGATAGGAGAAAGTTGAGAGCTGGGAACCAGAGATAAGATAGTGTTTGCTCCTTCCAGCAATTCTTCCTTTTTAGAAAGTGAAGGAGGAGGAGACTAGGAGAGACTACAGTGATTTCTGATCAGTGAGTAGCTGGAGGCGCCATGATGCCAGCCAAGCCTAAAGGATAAAAACCCATGTCTGGGCACGGCTTTTGAGTCCAAGCTAAGAAATTCAAGGTAAACTACAAAAAGCATTCTAATCATGGACTACAAGTGTTTGTTTACAATAAATAAATAAATCTAAAATTAGTTTTAAAGTTACCCAATTTTCCCCTAATTTTCCCATAGTTTTGTCTGCCTTAAAAGTGACTATAAAGCTTTAAGTATATAAGTCATTAAAGGTATTTCAATGAGGTTTTCAACTGAAAAGAAAAATAATGTACAAATCGGGGCTTACATATCAGGGTCAGATTTCTAATCAAACAAGAAGATTAAACCTTTTATTTATTGCTGATTCTTACTAAAATCCAACTAATTATAACATTGTGTGTGTGCTCAGTCATTCAAGTGTAGCTGATTCCCACCAGGCTCCTCTGTCCATGGGATTCTCCAGGTAAGAATACTGGAGTGGGTGGCCATTTCTCACTCCAAGGGATCTTCCTGACCCAGGAATCGAACCCACATCTCCTGCATCTCCTGCATTGACAAGCAGATTCTTTACCACTGTGCCACCTGGGAAGCCCCCATAATAACATTAAGGGAATAAAAATATATTCACTCCCAAGTTCTCAGAGTACGAGTGGGGCTTAGCAACTGACTCTAGATTGTGGGAGAGAGTACAAGTCACTCAAAAGGCAAACCAGAGGAAACAGGACGGCAGAAAGGAGCAGAAGAAAAGTAGCAACAAAGTTCTGGAAGCTGGAAAAGATGTGGACTTGAGGCAACTGAATAGTCAAAGGGAGAAGGCAGAAAATACCACAGTGGGGAATAGGGGGAAGAAAATAAGAACTAATCCCTTCATACCACAGAATTCTAGAAAGATTCAACATTTGGAAGTGCTGAGAGACAAGGCTGACAAATAACACCTCTCTTTTTCTCAGCTGAATGTACAACTGGTTAAGACACAGATGTGGGCTTCCCAGGTGGCGCTAGTGGTAAAGAATCCACCTGCCAGTGCAGGAGATACAGGAGAAATGGGCTCAATCCCTGGGTTGGGAAGATCCCCTGGAGGAGGGAAGGGCAACCCACTCCAGTATTCTTGCCTGGAGAATCCCATGGACAGAGGAGCCTGGCAGGCTACAGTCCATGGGGTCACAAAGAGTTGGACACGACTGAGCATACAGTATTTTACATCTGTGTTGTATAAGACACAGATGCAGGAACAGGGCAGCAGGAGATCAAAATGTCAAGTTTAATGTGAAACCCAGGATTGGCTCCTGGACCAGAAAAAAGATTTATGGGAAAACTGATGAAATTCAAAAGGTCTGTGGGTTAGTTCATTGTAGTATATTATGATCTATCTCGGCTTTCTATCTCTGTGCTGTGGTTACATAAAACACTGATTTTAGCGGAAACTGGGCAAAAAGAATCTAAGAACACTGTACTATTTCTGCAACTTGCCTGTACATCTAAAATCATCACAAAAATTAAAACTTTTTTAAATGTTAAATGTTTATTACAAACAAAGCACTTCTTAAAAAACATGGCTTATTATGCCTGAATTAGACAAATGTTCTGATTCCACTCCTGGACTAGACACACTTATCCAATCAGAATCATAAGCCATGACGGGCCAATTCAAGTCTCATCACAGGACAGTGCCACAGGCCCTAAGGTGACCACCATCAGAGGGTGATAGGAACACATGCTCTATTACAGACAGGCAAATCTTATGTGTAAGAACTGAGGATCGTGTAAAGGAAAAGTGAGAGGAAAGGGCTGAGCCCTCCCTGCCCAGTTCTTCTCCCAAACTCTTCAATTAAGTCGCTGTTGTCTCCTAGAGAGGAGTGAGGCCAAAGAAGAATCCAAGAGTATTATTCTAATTCAGTGACTTCAGGCATTTTGATCTCAAGACCCTCTCATACTATTAAAAAGTATTGAAGACCTCTAAGAACTTTTCTTCACATTGATCATATACTAAACGTAGCTTTTGGTAAATTTATATGCCAATATATATTTACACATATGAGTGGAAGTGTTAGTTACTCAGTCATGTCCATCTCTTTGTGACCCCATGGACTGTAGCCCACCAGGCTCCTCTGTCCATGAGATTTTCCAGACAAGAATACTGAAGTGGGTAGCCATTCCCTTCTCCAGAGGATCTTCCTGATCCAGGGATTGAACTCAGTTCTCCTGCCTTGCAGGCAGATTCTTTACCATCTGAGCCACCAGGGAAGCCTTTACATGAGTGTGTGTGTGTGTGTGTGTGTGTGTGTGTGTGTGTGTATGTGTGTGTGTGTGTGTACATACATACATACTTGGGCTTCCTGGGTAATTCAGTGGTAAAGAATCTGCCTGCTAATGTTAGAGACCCAAGGTATAAGGGTTCAGTCTCTGGGTCGAGAAGATCCCCTGGAGGAGGAAATGGCAACCCACTCCAGTATTCTTGCCTGGAAAATTCCATGGACAGAGGAACCTGGCAGGCTACAGTCCTCGGGGTCACAAAGAATTGAACATGACTGAGCCTGCACATACACACATATATATATTTACCAAAAACTGATACTTTCAGTATTTATTAATTGACTTAACAATATTAATAAACCCAGTACACGGTAACACGAATAGCATATTTTATGAAAGATAATCATTTATTTTAAAAAAACAGTGAGAAAATCAGCTCTGTTGTACATTTTTATACATCTCTGTAATGTTTGGCTTAGCAGAAGATAGCCAGATTCTCTTACTGCTTCTGCATTTAATCTGTTGTGGTATCACACATCATCATGCCTCTGAAAAATTTCCCCCATATGCTCAAAGGAGTATATGAGAGAAAAGGGCAAATTTTATCTTCAGTTCAGTTCAGTTCAGTCACTCAGTCATGTCCAACTCTTGCGACCCCATGAATCACAGCACACCAGGCCTCCCTGTCCATCACCATCTCCCAGAGTTCACTCAGACTCATGTCCATCGAGTCCATGATGCCACCCAGCCACCTCATCCTCTGTCGTCCCCTTCTCCTCCTGCCCCCAATCCCTCCCAGCATCAGAGTCTTTTCCAATAAGTCAACTCTTCACATGAGGTGGCCAAAGTACTGGAGTTTCAGCTTTAGCATTATTCCTTCCAAAGAAATCCCAGGGCTGATCTCCTTCAGAATGGACTGGTGGGGTCTCCTTGCAGTCCAAGGGACTCTCAAGAGTCTTCTCCAACACCACAGTTCAAAAGCATAAATTCTTCGGCCCTCAGCCTTCTTCACAGTCCAACTCTCATCCATACATGACCACAGGAAAAACCATAGCCTTGACTACACGGACCTTTGCTGGCAAAGTAATGTCTCTGCTTTTCAATATGCTATCTAGGTTGGACATAACTTTCCTTCCAAGGAGTAAGCGTCTTTTAATTTCATGGCTGCAGTCACCATCTGTAGTGATTTTGGAGCCCCAAAAAATAAAGTTTGACACTGTTTCCACTGTTTCCCCATTTATTTCTCATGAAGTGATGGGACCAGATGCCATGATCTTCGTTTTCTGAATGTTGAGCTTTAAGCCAACTTTTTCACTCTCCTCTTTCACTTTCATCAAGAGGCTTTTGAGTTCCTCTTCACTTTCTGCCATAAGGGTGGTGTCATCTGCATATCTGAGGTGATTGATATTTCTCCCGGCAATCTTGATTCCAGCTTGTGCTTCTTCCAATCCAGTGTTTCTCATGATGTACTCTGCATATAAGTTAAATAAGCAGGGTGACAATATACAGCCTTGACGTACTCCTTTTCCTATTTGGAACCAGTCTGTTGTTCCATGTCCAGTTCTCACTGTTGCTTCCTGACCTGCATACAGCTTTCTCATGAGGCAGATCAGGTGGTCTGGTACTCCCATCTATTTCAGAATTTCCCACAGTTTATTGTGATGCACACAGTCAAAGGCTTTGGCATAGTCAATAAAGCAGAAATAGATGTTTTTCTGGAACTCTCTTGCTTTTTCCATGATCCAGCGGATGTTGGCCATTTGATCTCTGGTTCCTCTGCCTTTTCTAAAACCAGCTTGAACATCAGGAAGTTCACAGTTCACATATTGCTGAAGCCTGGCTTGGAGAACTTTGAGCATTACTTTACTAGCATGTGAGATGAGTGCAATTGTGTGGTAGTTTGAGCATTCTTTGGCATTGCCTTTCTTTGGGATTGGAATGAAAACGGACCTTTTCCAGTCCTGTGGCCACTGCTGAGTTTTCCAAATTTGCTGGCATATTGAGTGCAGCACTTTCACAGCATCATCTTTCAGGATTTGGAATAGCTCCACTGGAATTCCATCACCTCCACTAGCTTTGTTCATAGTGATGCTTTCTAAGGCCCACTTGGCTTCACATTCCAGGATGTCTGGCTCTAGGTCAGTGATCATACCATCGTGATTATCTGGGTCATGAAGATCTTTTTTGTACAGTTCTTCTGTGTATTCTTGCCACCTCTTCTTGATATCTTCTGCTTCTGTTAGGTCCATACCATTTCTGTCCTTTATCGAGCCCATTTTGCATGAAATGTTCCCTTGGTATCTCTAATTTTCTTGAAGAGATCTCTAGTCTTTCCCATTCTGTTGTTTTCCTCTATTTCTTTGCATTGATCGCTGAGGAAGGCTTTCTTATCTCTTCTTGCTATTCTTTGGAACTCTGCATTCAGATGCTTATATCTTTCCTTTTCTCCTTTGCTTTTCGCTTCTCTTCTTTTCACAGCTATTTGTAAGGCCTTCCTAGACAGCCATTTTGCTTTTTTGAATTTCTTTTCCATGGGGATGGTCTTGATCCCTGTCTCTTGTACAGTGTCACGAACCTCATTCCATAGTTCATCAGGTACTCTATCTATCAGATCTAAGCCCTTAAATCTACTTCTCACTTCCTCTGTATAATGGTAAGGGATTTGATTTAGATCATACCTGAATGGTCTAGTGGTTTTCCCTACTTTCTTCAATTTAAGTCTGAATTTCGCAATAGGGAGTTCATGATCTGAGCCACAATCAGCACCCGGTCTTGTTTTTGCTGTATAGAGCTTCTCCATCTTTGGCTGCAAAGAATATAATCAATCTGATTTCAGTGTTGACCATCTGGTGATGTCCATGTATAGAGTCTTCTCTTGTGCTGTTGGAAGAGGGTGTTTGCTATGACCAGTGCATTTTCTTGGCAAAACTCTATTAGTCTTTGCCCTGCTTCATTCCATATTCCAAGGCCAAATTTGCCTGTTACTCCAGGTGTTTCTTGACTTCCTACTTTTGCATTCCAGTCCCCTAGAATGAAAAGGACATCTTTTTTGGGTGTTAGTTCTAACAGATCTTGTAGGTCTTCATAGAACCATTCAACTTCAGCTTCTTCAGCGTTACTGGTTGGGGCATAGACTTGGATTACTGTGATATTGAATGGTTTGCCTTGGAAACCAACAGAGATCATTCTGTCATTTTTGAGATTGCATCCAAGTACTGCATTTCGGACTCTCTTGTTGACCATGATGGCTACTCCATTTCTTCTGAGGGATTCCTGCCTGCAGTAGTAGATATAATGGTCATTTGAGTTAAATTCACTCATTCCAGTCCATTTTAGTTCGCTGATTCCTAGAATGTCGACATTCACTCTTGCCATCTCTTGTTTGACTTCCAATTTGCCTTGATTCATGGACCTGACATTCCAGGTTCCTATGCAATATTGCTCTTTACAGCATCAGACCTTGCTTCTATCACCAGTCACATCCACAGCTGGGTATTCTTTTTGCTTTGGCTCCATCCCTTCATTCTTTCTGGAGTTATTTCTCCACTGATCTCCAGTAGCATATTGGGCACCTACTGACCTGGGGAGTTCCTCTTTCAGCATCCTATCATTTTGCCTTTTCATACTTTCATGGGGTTCTCAAGGCAAGAATACTGAAGTGGTTTGCCATTCCCTTCTCCAGTGGACCACATTCTGTCAGATCTCTCCACCATGACCCGCCCGTCTTGGGTTGCCCCATGGGCATGGCTTAGTTTCATTGAGTTAGACAAGGCTGTGGTCCTAGTGTGATTAGATTGACTAGTTTTCTGTGAGTATGGTTTCAGTGTATCTGCCCTCTGATGCCATCTTGCAACACCGTCTTACTTGGGTTTCTCTTACCTTGGGCGTGGGGTATCTCTTCACGGCTGCTCCAGCAAAGCGCAGCCGTTGTTCCTTATCTTGGATGAGGGATATCTCCTAACCGCTGCTCTTCCTGACCTTCAACATGGGATAGCTCCTCTAGGCCCTCCTGCGCCTGCACAGCCACAGCTCCTTGGACTTGGGGTTGGTCCTCCCGTCCACCGCCCCTGGTCTCGGGCGTGGGGTTGCTCCTCCCGGCCGCCACCCCTGGCCTCGGGCATGGGGACATGGGGTAGTTCCTCTCATTATAAATTCTTTTGACCTTCAGACCCTGAGACCACACTCTGAAAACCAATGTTCTAATAAATGCCCCTCAATGTGCAGTAATGTCAAGGTACACGTTCTCCAAACAGGAGACAGGAAGTGCCTGTGAAGGCTGGAGGGAAGGTGAGCCTCAACCAGAGCATCACTGTTTGAAAGTCTTTCTATGAAGCAGTTAAACCCCTCATCCTAAGTCCCCTCCATTAGCTGGTGTGCATGTGGGTGCATGCTAAGTCACTGCAGTTGCGTCCGATTCTTTGCAACCCTGTGGACTGTAGCCCACCAGGCTCCTCTATCCATGGAATTCTCCATGAAAGAATACTGGAGTGGGTTGCCATGCCCTCCTCCAGGGGATCTTCCCAACCCACAGATCAAACCCACATTTCTTATGCCACCTGTATTGGCAGGTGTGTTCTTTACCACTAGTGCCACCTGGGAAGCCCATTAGCTGGTACAATCAGGTAACTGTCTCCCTCCATGTCAGCAATTTACTGAAAGCCTAAACCCAGACAAGCTCCAGATTCAGGGGTGCCAGCCAGAGCTGAGGAACACCCCCACTAAGCAGGAAAACCAGGTGAAATTGTGCACAAAGTGTGATGAGCTTTCCCACCCCACTTACCCAGCTCTGCTCTTAGAATCCTGAAGCCTAGTTTGTTATCCATCCCCCAACATACCCACCCTAAAACAAAACAATCCAAGAGGGGGGAAAAATTTATAAATACTAAGTTGAGATATCTATCAATGAAAGAGTACCAACCAATTACCCTAAATTAAAGCCCATGTCTTGACAATCCCTGCCTCTGAACATATAGTTCCAATCAGCTTTCATGCATCACTCTTCAGAGCTAATAGACAGGCCAAGTTCACTAAGTCAAACATCCTCCTAAAGCATCCAATGGGAGAAAAAAATTAGACAAAATGATAAAAGTAGAATGGAAGGACAAAGTGTTAAAAAAAAAGAGAGAGAGAGAGAAACATTCATCAAACAACAAAGGAGTTCTTACAAGTTAAAAATATAAAAGCAGAATTTTAGAAATCAATAAAAGTCTTGGGAAATACAGTTGAGAAAATCTTTCAGAAAGCATATCAAAGAAACATTGATAGAAAATAGAAAGTATAATACAAAGAAAAGCAAAGAATCAATACAGATTAACCATGTAATAAATATGACCCCAGAAAGAGATAACTGAGAAAATTACCAATAAATAAAAAACCTTATTTTTAATAAATGAAAATTTTACAGAATTGAAGAGTTTGAGTTTCCAAATTGAAAGAGCCATCGCATATCCAAGACAATACACAAGTGTATGAAGAAGGAAAAAAAAAAATCCCACACACAGTATGAAACTCCAAAATACAAGGGATAAAGAGAAAAGTCTAAAAGTTTCAAGAACACAAAGACAGGGAGTACACAGCAATAAACATTCACAATGGCATCAGACTTTCCAATAACAACTCTGGAAACTACATGATAAAGAATAAAGCCCTCAAAATTCTGAAGAAAAATGCTTTCAACCTAGAATTCTAAACTGAAACACTCATTCAGGGATGAGGACAGATTAAAGACAAGTTCACAGATGTAACATCTGAAAAAGATTACTTCCCAGGCAACCTTTTTCAGGATGCCGCCAGAAAATGTAACCCACCAAAAGGAAGAACATGGAATCCAGGATAGAAGATATGGTAGCCAGTCTTCAAGGTGGACCCAACGAGCCCCTCTCCTCCTGGTATCCACCCCCTTGTACAGCTCCCTCCTGTGTTGGACAAGGGCTGGTCTGTGAGACCAAAAGAAGACGGCAGAAGTAGCAATCAGTTACCGTTCAAAGTAGGGTCAAAATACTATTACTCAGCCATAAAAAAGGAATGAAACAATGCCATTTGTAGCAACATGGCTACAACTAAAGGTTATCCTACTAAAAGAAGTCAGACAGAGAAAGACAAATATCATATGATATGACTCATACGTGGAAACTAATTTTTTTAAATGACACAAGTGAACTTATTTACAAAACAGAAACAGACTTACAGACACCAAAAACAAACTGATGGCTACCAAAGGGAAGGGAAAAAGCAGGAATTTGGGATTAACACACACACATAAGACGGATCGTCAATAGGGACCTAATTTATAGCACAGGGAACTCTACCTAACATTCTGTGACAACCTAAATGAGAAAAGAATCTGAAAAAGAATGAATGTATGTATATGTATAGCTGAGTCACTGTGCTGTACACCTGAAACTAACGTTGCAAATCAACTACACTCCAATAAAAATGTTTAAGAAGGAAATATAATTAAATCAAAAATGGTTGCCCAACTATGCACAATATTTACAAAATCATCTTGTTTTTATAACCAATTTATCCCAAAACTATAAAAGCCTCCCGAGAGTATGAAGCAATCAAAGGTTGTGTAGTAGGGAGGATATGATGGCAGGATGTACTGAAAACTGAAATCTAACTTCTAGAGCAGGAAGGAAAAAGATAATGTGTAGACAGAGAAAACAGACCTATGCTCGCCAAGCAGAAGCTAGATATGAAAGGGATGGTCGGGAGTTTGCAATTCGCAGGTGCAAACTATTATACATTGAATGGATAAACAGCCAGGTCCAACTGTATAGCACGGGGAACTATATTCAGTATGCCATGATAAACCATAATGGAAACAAATATTTTTAAAAGTGTATATGAATAACTGAACCACTTTGCTATACAGTAGAAATTAACATTGCAAATCAACCATACTTCTTTTTTTTAATTTAAGATATCTAAATCGCAAAGATCAAAAATTGCTGTGTAAGTATGCTATTGAGAAACTCAAAGATTAACACCAGAATTAGAGCTAAAAGAATTGATAGTGCTTAACACTGGGGAGCAGAAATTCAGAGTGGAGAGGAACAGAGTCATGCAGTATTCTTCCACTACAAGCCTTATCATTCTCTTTGTCTTTAAAAAAAATCCACTTTAAATAAAATTTTAACAGTCTCTACCTATCATAGGACAAAATCCATAGGCAATGTCTCATATTTAACAAATTATAAAACAAAATTTTCATAGGACAAAATCCATAGACAATGTCTCATATTTAACAAACTATAAAACAGAAAATTTCTTCCGGTATCTGTCAGTAGCCACTAGAAGATACCAAAAATAGAAAGGTCAAGTGTGTTCCCTCTGGGAGGCAGGATGGGGAATGGTCTTCCAATATGTATTGCTATGTTACAAACTATGTCACAGTTTAGTAACTTAAAAGGAAAAGAATAAAGAATCAAGACTTATAAACAATGCAGTGCTTGTGTTGACTGAAAAAAAAAAAAACAGACAATGTGAGAGGTATGACTTCAGTTATATTTGGGGACTTACTAAGGACAATAGCCAGGGAGACAGCCTCTCAGAGAGCTCTGAGGAACTGCTCCAAAGAGGTGGACGGGGAAGTCAGTATATATATACAATTTGCTAAAGGAGGTACATGCAATCTAGAAAACATTTTAGGGGACTTTCCTGGCAGTCCAGTGGTTAAGACCACACTGCCATGGGTTCGATCCCTGGTTGGGGAACTAAGATCCCACATGACACACAGCATAGCAAAAAAAAAAAAAAATTTATCTTATTTTAATTAAAAAAATTTCTCAAAAAAGAAAACATTTTGGTAGAAAGTTTCTAGTCATGAGGAGCGGATTTCTCTGTTAACAATTTTAATGCTTTTCTAGGTATGAGAATATGCAAAAAATATCTATTTGAGGGCCTGTTCTGCCAGTTTTTTCCAGAGGACAGAGTGCCTCCTTCTTGATCTTCACCATGAATTCCTTTCAGGGTGTGCTGGTCAGCAACTGCAGTGACTAATGGCTAACTCTAGTAGAACCAGGTGGCAAGTAACATTCTTTAGTTGGCACGTGGTAGATTTGTCTCTGCTCCACGCAGAAGCACCTGGGATAACTCAACTGGGACATAAATGATCCTCAGCCCAAATCTTGCACACTAGCCACACAGTCTCCAATTGCCTGGTCTTAAATCCTGACTCCTCATGCTCTGCTTAAACCCACACTAAATTTCATTCATGCTGTTTTGTAAACTTGTTGTCAGCCCCTGGGAATATGAGAGAAAATCATCAAGATTAAAGAGAAAGTAAGGGCCATGGGACACACGTAGATTTCTGCCTGAAGGAAGAAATTTCTTCCCAGGAACTGAGGGCTAAAAAGTGGTAGGAAAGTTGAAGACATTAGTTATTAGATGGTTCTGCTACCCTGAGGGACCTCTCGTTGCTCAGGTTTCCTCTCTGAGATACAGAGATGGGCAATTTACACCAGTAGTCCCCAGTCTTTTTGGCACCAGGGACCAGTTTCGTGGAAGACAATTTTACTACAGATGTGGGGTAGAGGGAGGATGGTTTGGGGAAGATTCAACTGCATCACATTTTTTTCTCAGGATATTCCCCCTTGACTTTAGCGTTAGGGTCCAGGTTCCTAAGAGAATCAAATGGCACCACTGCTCTTACAGGAGACGCAGCTCAGGCAGTAATGCAAGCAATGGGGAGCAGCTGTAAATGCAGATGAAGCTTCACTCGTTCCCTGCCACTCACCTCCTGCTGTGCCGCAGTTTCTAACAGGCCACGGACCAGTAGCTGTCCATGCCCAAGGGGTTGGGGACTTCTCATTTACATGTTACAGGATGTTGCTGCAAATGAGGTGGCCTTTTCCTCTGTTGCTCCTGCATGTTTTCAGAGAAACGACCTGCAGCCAACCCTGGCCTCCTACCTCACATCTCCTTAAGACCCCAGTTTCATGCTTCAACAGCCAGATGGGTGACCGAGAAGGTCATGATGGTAGAGGCTTGTAGGTCATGATGTAGAGGCTTGCTAAGACCGAACTACTCCCAATCAAAAATGAGGAGAGAAATGCCACTTCAGGACCTCTTTGAAATGTCCCAAGACAGAAGCTTGACTCCTTCATGTCTAAAGTAAAGTGACTGAGTCTAGCTGGGTGACTTTCACAGTTGGACACGGGTGACATTTTTAAGGGTTGTGTCTCAGAACACTCCATTGCTTTGACACTGGTTAGTGAACAGGAAAACAATACAGCTCAGGTGTAATAGGTCTTTCTTAGTGAGAAAACAGCCCATTTCCAAACAATTTTACTTCATGTGAGTTATGGTGACTTGGAAAATTATTTCTAGCTTTTTTTTTTGGCTTTGCTTTGCTCTTTAGTCTAAAATTCTACTACAGTAATAGTATAAAATGTAAACTAGGCTAAAGCTTTTCTATTCCCTATGTAAGTAATTACAACTGGGAAGAAGCAGAGGTTTCCTCTATTATCCAAAAGTAGAGCTATTCCTAAAAAATATTTCTTATACCAAAATGGCATAAAGCAAAGAAGAAAGTGTCTTAGGACACATCTTGCTAAGGATGCACAAAATAAGTCTAGTTAAAGCACAGACGCTCACACAGTTCAAAGCCATAACAGCTTGATGCTGAGATGCTGAGTGTAGTTCCTGGGGAAGGAGCGTGATGGTGCCACTCTTGCTGCTCAGGATTCCCACTGCTTCTATACCAAGCCCCTGTGAAACAAACACTGGTTTTGCTTCTCAGTTCAGTTCAGTCGCTCAGTTGTGTCCAACTCTTTGCAACCCCATGAACCGCAGCATGCCAGGCCTCCCTGTCCATCATCAACTCCCGGAGTCTACCCAAACCCATGTCCATCGAGTTGGTGATGCCATCCAACCATCTCATCCTCTGTCGTCCCCTTCTCCTCCTGCTCTCAATCTTTCCCAGCATCAGGGTCTTTTCAAATGAGTCAGCTTTTCACATCAGGTGGCCAAAGTATTGGAGTTTCAGCTTCAACATCAGTCCTTCTTCTTTTCAGAAACATGTGAATCCTCTTTGGATTTTTACAGGTTAGTGAAAATAGGTATCAATGTTAAGTCTTTTGTATAAGCAAAGTGGTGCAAAGTGAACTTTCAAAAAATGGAGGATACCTGTATAGCAAGGACAAGGGCAATCAACAGATAATACCAGACCTTAGCCTCTTGCTCATGAAAGTCTTTGTCTAGACAAACTAATATCCTATCTGCCAAAAATATGTACATGTAACTAAAATGACTTTTTAAAAAATGCTTTCAAAAAGACCATATATTTAAGTCTTACATTCAGCTTGTGTGTGTGCTCAGTTCTGGCTGACTCTTTTTAATCCCATTGGCCGATACCCTGCCAGGCTCCTCTGTCCATGGAATTTTCCAGGCAAGAAAACTGGAGTTGGTTTCCAGGGATTGAACCCATTTCTCCTGTGCCTCCTGGATTGGCAATAAGGTTCTTTACCACTGTATCACCTGGGAAGCCCCCACCATAAGCTTAACTTTCCTTTATCCAGATCTTGTGAGTTGTCTATTCTCTTATATATTTATTTAAAAATTCAAGTGGAACTGCTAACCTGAAATTTCTAAAAATACAAGGGGATGTACAACATGTAAATTAATTAACCAAGAGTTGCCATTAGAATAAAGAAGACTAAAGGAAGTTTCTAACCAGAAATCAGGATACTTTTCACCAGAAGAGCTCTTCCTCATTTGTCTAATCAGAAAATATTTATTGGGGAAGTACGTTTCAGGCACTACTTTAGGCTCTTGGGGATACAGTCATGTTCTAGTTGCCTCTTTCTTATTTAACTTTTATGCAGAGTACATTATGCAAAATGCCAGACTGGATGACTCACAAGCTGGAATCAAGATTGCTGGGAGAAATATCAACAACCTCAGATATTCAAATGATACCACTCTAATGGCATAAAGTGAAGAGGAACTTAAGAGCCTCAATGAGGGTGAAAGAGAAGAGTGAAAAAGCCGGCTTAAAACTCAACATTCAAAAAACTAAATTCATGGTATCTGGTTCCATCATGTCAAATAGAAGGGGAAAAAGTGGAAACAGTGACAGGCTTTTTTCTTGGGCTCCAAAATCACTGCAGATGATGACTGCAGCCATGAAATTAAAAGACACTTGCTCCCTGGAAGGAAAGCTATGACAAACCTAGACAGCATATTAAAAAGCAGACATCACTTTGCCGACAAAGGTCTGTACAGTCAAAGCTATGGTTTTTCCAGTAGGCATGTATGGATGTGAGAGTTGGACCACAAAGAAGGCTGAGTGCTGAAGAATTGATGCTTTTGAACTTTGGTGTTGGAGAACTCTTCAGAGTCCCCTGGACTGCAAAGAGATCAAACCAGTCGATCCTAAAGGAAGTCAGCCCTGCATATTCATTGGAAGGACTGATGCTGAAGCTGAAGCTCCAATACTTTGGCCACGTGATGCAAAGAACTGACTCACTGGAAAAGACCCTGATGCTGGGAAAGATTGAAGGCAGAAGGAGAAGGGGACGACAGAGGATGAGATGGTTGGGTGGCATCACTGACTCAATGGACATGAGTTTGAGTAAACTCTGGGAGATAGTGAAGGACAGGGAAGCCTGGCATGCTGAAGTCCATAAGGTCACAAAGAGTCAGACACAACTTAGGGACTAAACAACAAAAACAGTTTCCTATTGCTGCTAAATGAAAGATCTCAAAATTAAATAACAATCATCTTACTATTATGCCACATAGTTGGAGGTGGGCTAGGGTAACACAGCAGCTGTCCCTTGGGATCACTCTTACAGTTACAGTCAGATGGTGACTGAAGCCTGGAGCCATCATAAAAGCTTCTTTAGTCACATGTCTGGCAGTCGATCCTAGGCCTGATCAATTGACGTCACTGCATCAATGAAACTATTGTAGCCCATTCTTGCAGGTAGGGTTTCCTCACAGCATGGTGATTGGGTTCCAAGAGAATCTCAAGAGGACTACTTTTATGCATTAGCCTTGGAAATCACTTCTGTCAAGAGCCACAGGCCTGCCAAGATTCAAATGGAAAACCATAACCATCCCCAACACACATCTCTTGATGGAAGATTGTCAATATTACATTCTAAGAAGACAGGCAGTCTTGTATCTTGGAAAATTCAATCTGTCACAAGAAGTAAACAAAAAAAAATAAAGTCTCTACCTCATACATATGTTTAGGAGTGGGAGGAGCCTGGCAATTAACAAATCCAGAGATAAATACAGGAAATATCAGATGATGATAATTCTATGAAAAGAATAAGGGAAAGAAAGGTATATTGAGAGCATCATCTATTTTATGGAGGGTGGTCACAAAAGGCTTCTTGATAAGGGACTATTCAAGCAGAGATTGGAGAAGGCAATGGCAACCCACTCCAGTACTCTTGTCTGGAGAATCCCAGGGACAGAGGAGCCTAGTGGGCTGCCGTCTATGGGGTCGCACAGAGTCGGACACGACTGAAGCGACTTAGCAGCAGCAGCAGCAGCAAGCAGAGATTTTGGAGCAACTGGGGGCTTCCTAGGTGGTGCTAGTGGTAAAGAACTCGCCTGCCAATGCAGGAGACGCAAAAGATGTGGGGTCAATCCCCGGGTCAGGAAGATCCCCTGGAGGAGGGCATAGCAACTCACTCCAGTATTCTTGCCTGGAGAATCCCTTGGGCATGGGAGCCTGGCAGGCTACAGTCCACAGTGTCGCAAAGAGTCGGACACGACTGAAGCAACTGAGCACGCACTGGAGCAAATGAGCAGTAAGCCATGCGATCCAGGTGGAAGAAATGGCGACTGTGAAGATCACAAGGGGAGAGAGTGCTTCCTGTAGTCAGGGAATGACTGGTGCGTAAGTGTGTTTGGAACAGTGGCAAGGACTCAAGAAGCAGGCAGAGAGGTTGCTGGGGACCAATCTTGAAGGGCTTTTGGCCACAGTGTGAGCCATGGCCTTTGCTCTGAGTGAAAATGAGAAGCCACAGAGAGTTTCTAGTGGGGAAATGGAAAACTGACCTGCATCTTAGAGGAAAACTTCGCTGCTGTGTGACAAATGGAGCCCAGGAGCCACATCTAGGGAAGAAGTGAGAGACCAGCTTAGAGACATCAGCTTAGAGACTTTTATAACTATCCAGGTGTGAGGCGATGGTACCTCAGATGATCTATTAGTAGAGAAGATGGTGAGAAGTGATCAAATTCTGATGCTAAAAATACCAAGTTAACCTTCAGATTATAAACTGTGTTTATTGATCTAAATATTAAAACCTTGGCTCAAACAGTAAACATTGAAAGATAAAAATGTATCAGTTATCACTGGGTTGTGTATCACAAGCAAATTTTCTTTAACATAGCAGTATAGATTATCTCTTAACACTTTGGAAAACTTTTCCTTCTATAGCTTTACTATTTTTGCATCCTGTGACATAGTCCAGTCCTCATCTCTATGGTGAAATGCAAAACTAAGGCAATCAGCAATGAGGCCTAAAATCCTTTGACTGAAATATCTAGGCAACTGGAGAAAAAGCATTTTAGGGGTCCATAGGATTTACATGGTTAGCTCAAACTTTCACTTTCTTTTACACAAACAGATAACGGTAGAAGCTGAGTTGAAACTCACGGGCAAGAAAAATGTCACCCCTGTGAAGTAAGTGGCATTTTGTAGGACAAGAGAGTAAATCACCTTTCAGGGTACTAGGTGCCCTAAAGGAGGTCATTTCCTCCCACACATCAGATGACTTTATTCCCAGGGAGTTTTACGTTCGTAGCAGCTCATTGACCATGCAGTCAGGACAGTTAGGCAGCTCTTAATAGATTAAGGGTTATTTCCTTATTATGTTTGCTAAATGGTGGTGCAGCTAATCATTTTTACCATGTGGGGAAATTTCATGAGGTCTCTCTGGCCTAGCCAAATCCCAAAACAGGATTCCCTGTTTATTCCCTTATGCCATAACTACAAGTTAGCGGAACCAATTAAAGAGTATGTAATAAGCCAATTAGTAGCTCCTTATTTTTCTTAATGAGTGGATAATGTGTGCCTGCTCAAATTACAGCTCACTTGAGAAGATTCTTTGCCATGTTGCTACTACAACTTGGCATTAGTTCATTTCTTTCAGCATCAACAGCATCAATTCAATAGTTGAGATCCTCCGTTGAGATTCCATAG
Organism: Bos indicus; assembly: GCF_029378745.1. Classification (NCBI taxonomy): domain Eukaryota; kingdom Metazoa; phylum Chordata; class Mammalia; order Artiodactyla; family Bovidae; genus Bos; species Bos indicus. The sequence goes on along the minus strand of NC_091776.1, from coordinate 18,973,265 downwards.
GAACTGAGCTTGTCCTTATGACCGTTCACCCTTCAAGTCCAGCATCACGGCCAGCACTCCGCATGGCTGCATCGGGGCACCTCAGCAACACTAAGGTCAAGCCAAACCACATCCAGAGGACAGGGCACCTCCTGGAGAATCAGTTGACTCTTGGGGTATAAGGGCTATGGGTCCCCTATTTTCAAACTTGCAGTATTATCTTGCTGCCACCAGAGGTTAATCGTTACGTTGTTAGGTTCTTTTTGCCTTGATCCATGCGTCAAGATCAAGCATACAAAACAAGCAAAACCCATCCAAGGCCAAGGCCGAGATCCTATCCATGGATGATGTGAAAAAGATAAACTCTTGGATTATTGCAAAATAGCCAGCTCCAATATCCAAAAAGAGAACAACAATCTTTTAAAAAAAAAAGGAATAAAAAAGAAAATTTTGTAACTTTGTCAACATTTATTTTCACCAAACAACTCATTAAATCACTATAAAAGTCAAGGCATATGGTCGGTTTTGACAGTTTAAATTCCAGAAAGAGTTATAAGTCAAGTTAAACTCATAATACATAATGTAGTCTGGGTGTCTCATCCATGAATTATAACATTTTTATTATATTCCAACTCCAAATTACTAATGTCTTCCCTGTCCTGCCAATCTCTTGATTAAATGGGGGACTATTCAGGGTTATGAACATATATTATGGTAAAGGATGACTCCATCACTTGTCTCAGTTATCTCAATATTCTTATTTAAAGCTCCATCACTAGAGCAGCTGGCCCAACCTGAATTGTTGATTTAAAGAAACGAAAGCAGTAGGCATAAACAGAAAAAAAAAAAAAATTGGCCCAAAATGCCCATGTTCCGTAGTCATCATCTCGCTGTGTCTCATCATATTTTTCTGTAATATCTGTGTGCCTTCAATACTTTTGGTGTCCATTTTGATCACTTTAGTTCCTTCTCTTCAAAGTTATTCTTGCTTTACAGGTCTTATTCCCATAGGTCCAACTGAAGGGTATTTTATTCTGTGTCTCACACTGATAACGGGGCAATAACTTGTACCTATCAAGTCTCCTCATAAAATGGTTTAATGTCTTGAAGCTCTGCCAGTATGTCAGCTGAGGGAGTGAATCAAGTAGATACCATTTCGCATTTATCGGAGACCCACAGAGCATTAAGTCCTTAGAAAGAACTTGCTTAAAAATTATCCTCTTTTAGAAGTTTTGATTCTAAAACTATAGGACACATAAATATTTCAAAATACAAATAATAAGTTGATAAGTTCTAGTATTCTTTTATTTGTATTCATTTTGGATTAAGCGGTTTGTTCACTTTTTGCTAGTTGCAAATAAATACACATTCACGACAGAAAATTTTGAAGATTAAAAGTTATTTTAAAAATGAAAACAATAATCACCCATAATCTCAGTACCCAAAATATGGAGTGGTAACATCTTACATTTTTCACAATTAATTCTGATTTATGTTTTCCACTTACAGTAAAAGAGAAAAAATAGTGTAGAAATTTCTCAAGGAGAAAACCATCTTTGTTTAGGAACATACCTATATAGACATGTTTGATTACAAAATTGAAACCCACAAGGCTTGACTTGAGTCTTCTAAAACAAGACGAAAGAAAATCTAGTTGATTCCCACCCACTCCCCTCACCAGAAATGAACAAGAATTCTCATCTAGAAGGAGAGAGGAGGAATTAAAGGAGAGAAGGGCAACCCTGGCATGGTAGAAGAAATGACCAGTAATTCTTAAAGCAGATCTATCTCAAGAGTAGAATAGTAATGTCTAATATGTTTTTCTGTTGTTAGTATCAATAAATTCTGTAATATTTTCTCTAATATACTTTAATAGAATCAGTGAACACAAATCCTCTGACCCTCTGGGTCGACCACCAGACCCAGTATGTATAACAGTAAAGTCTGTAATACATAGAAGCTTAAGTTGGTGGGGCTTTGGAAAGGAAGGACACTGGATAAGGGCAATATACAGCAGGATAATACCATGCAGGAAAAGAAACAACATTCAAGAGGGCAAATGCAGACTGGAAACTTAATCTGGAACCAAAGCAGAATCTCACAACCAGAAGTGATTATGAAAAATGTCACTTCCCTGGAATCCCAAAGATGATGGGAGAAACACTGAATTTTCCACTGGAATGGAGACATAAAGCAAACTTTATTTAAATATCAAGGATAGACGACCCCCAGGAAGGTAGTTTTAGACTGATGTCTGCATTACATTTTCAAGAAAATACTGGACGCTTTAGATGATGATAATGACGGAGAAAATGATGATGCTGGCGGTGGTGCTAACACACTGACAGGTGGGCGTGATGAAAAACACGATGGACGTGCTCTACAACTGTTCTGTCAATCAAGTAGCCAAATAAAATTCCAGAATTTGCCAAGCACTTTCAGAGACAGTTTGCTGAGGCAGATAGAACACAACTCTGATAGAGCACAATCCTGATTGCATCAGGTTTCAGATCTGGTCCCTTTAATTTCTTCTAAATCCAGTCTCCCTACCTCCAGGTAGTATTATGGAGAATCTCTGACATTGGTTACATGGTAACGAGGGAGGTATACAGAAAGCAAGAGAGAATGGGATCAGCTAAGTATGAATCTATTTGCATAATCACCATGTGCACTGCCCTGAATCACAGATAAAAGGAACTACAGGAAAATAACCTTGAACTCACAAATAAAACCACATGGGTGGTACCAAGTACAATTCAGTGATCAGATAACAGAAAGTCACCAGAAATTAGAAGAGTCAGGGATGTTTGGTAATGAAGTGAAACTTTAAAGAATGTATAGAATGTTGGTGCAAACAAAGAAAGAAAGGGAGAGAGATAGGAAAGATGGAAGGAAGGGAGGGAAGGAAAGGGGGAATCAGGAGAGAGGAAGAAGATTAAAAAAGAAAGAAGATCAAAAAAGAAGAAGAAAGATGAGGGAAGATAATTCCAGGCCAGACAAGGGTTTGCTACAGCTTGGGATATAGTAGCTAGGAAGACAGTAACCCAATCAAAACAGCAAGTTCAAGGTCAGGCTAGAAATCCAGAGTAAGATAAGATTTTGAAAACTAAAAGGAATCAGTTTATTAGGAGACGGAAAGTCAGTGTCAATTCTTGATCAGGGACTGCCATGATAAAAGGGGCATATTAGGAAGGTCAGTTTTATCCAGTTAGAGGGGGAAAGCACAGTATGGAGAACACAGAGGAGGTTGCCACAGTCATACAAGTTTAAAGTAAGAAAGGATACGGCTGCGTGGGCTCAGTAGTGCCAGCTTTGTATGTGCAAATGGCTGCATTTAGTGGGCACCTGAGAGTAGTTACACAGAAGAACAGAAATTAAGTAAGTACCTATTTCTATTTTATTATCTAAAATTCCAATGGATTAACAAAACTAATACACCTCAAAGCACAAGACAGGGTGGGAAGAAGAGGGAGACAGTGGGGAGTTATTCGGAGGAAAGCTTTTGGGTAGGAAAACAAGCAAACCCAGCGTATTCATTTCCCACTATTAGCATAACAATTCTTTTTCTGCCTTTTTGTTTCATTTTTCATCCAGATATTTTTAATACAACTTTTAAAGGTTACACAGCATTTGCAGTCTTATTAATTTTGTAAAAACTTAACTTTTACAAAATATTAGCTATATTCCCCATGTTATATAATAATCCTTGTAGCCTATCTTATACCCAATAGTTGGGACCTCCCACTCCCCTTCCTCTCTATTGTACCTCCCCCACACACACTGGCAACTACTAGTTTGTTCTTTGTATCTGTTAATCAGTTTCTTTTTCATTATATTCACTAGTTTGTTTTATTTTTTAGATTCCACATATAAGTGATATCATACAGTATTTATCTTTCTCTGTGTCACTTACTCACTTAGCATAATGCCCTTCAAGTCCATCCGTGCGTGCATGCATGCATGCTAAGTCACTTCAGTGATGTCCAACTCTTTGTGACCCTATGGACAGTAGCCCACCAGGCTCCTCTGACCATGGGATCTTCCAGGCAAGAGGACTGGAAAATGCCCTTCTCCAGGGAATCTTCCAACCCAGGGGTCCAACTCGCATCTGCCTGCATCTCCTGCATTGCGGGAGGATTTGCTACCTATTGAGCCACCTGGGAAGCCCATACGTGTGTATGTGTGTGTGTGTGTGCGTGCGTGTGTGTGTATACACACTACAAACACACATCACACACACACACACACACACATCTTCTCTATCCATTCATCTGCTATTGGACATTTAGATTGCTTTCACGTCTTGGCAATTATAAATAGTGCATCTATGAACATTGAGGTGCATGTGTCTTTTCAAATTAATGTTTCTGCTTTTGGTTTTTTGTATGTATACCCTGGAGAAAAATTGCTGAGTCACATGGTAATTCTATGTTTTAGGTTTTTTGAGAAATCTCCATATTGTTTTCCACAGCAGCTGCACTGCTGTAACAAATAATCACAAATTTAGTGGCTTGAATAACACTAGTTTATTACCTTATATTTCTGGGAATCTATAAATAGCATCTTCTATTTACACTCACTGGGCAGAACCCTGCCATATAGTCACACTCAGCCAGCAATATCTGTAACATCCCATAAAACTACTTCCTTTGTAGAAACAGGAAGTTTCCAAATGGAAACAAACCACTGCTTCACAGTCACACACCAAGAATGAGAAAAAGAAGGGTGAGGAAAGAGAGAAGGAGGTGGAAAAACATTTCCTCCTGGAGAACAACTTCTTGATATTTGATAGTATTTATGGGACATCAGAAGCTATTTCCAAGGGAGTTGGTGGTATGCTTTTCCCTGGAGAAATTTAAGGATTTTCAATTGCAATCAAGTGAATGGAAATAGTTTATAGTTTCTCTCTTACCAGAAAGCAAGGAAATTAACCACAGTCCTCTGAGTTGCCATTTAATCCCAATCTGTTTTCATGGCATATTTGTTTTCTATCTTCTCAGAACTGTTCAGGAAGGTGTTCCTGGCAATAAACTAGAAGCTCCAAGCACAGAAATGAAGACAAGAGAAAAAAGAAGCCAGACGTTCTTAAATGATACTGAAATATTCGCACATTAATGTTGTGAATGGTTTGGTATGTCATCTTGTGTTTGAACAATAATTTTCCAGTCAATATTACCTGTCCTGTACTCAGTTGCCACAGTCATGTCCAAATCTTTGTGACCCCATGGACCGGACCAGGCTCCTCTGTCCATGGGATTTTCCCAGCAAGAATACAATATTACCTGTAATAAGTCAAATTACACACAGGAACTTCCTCCATAGCCCCAAATATGTAAATCAGAGACAGAAGTAAAAACAAAAATCATTAAATCTTTTAAGAATCTAATCACTTAAGAGAGAATATTATCACCCCAAATATTCAGTGGAAATCATCCAATTGAAAGACAGAATGTGTATATGTGTGAGTGAGTGTGGGTGGTGGAGGGGGGAGATGGAGGAAGAGAATTCGGAGACAGCATCAGCAAAAAGAAATAGAAGTGGTTTTCATGAATAAAACTCTGAAAACACTTCACTCCACTTGTGCAAGAATTATGGAGAGCAGCATTATTTTGCTGACCCAGCAAGATACTTGCTTAGCAAATCTCTTGACTACCTAAGAACAGTCTGTCAAATTATTTAACTTGTTAATAACTTCTAAAAACAGAAAATTCTTGGCAGCCTCTTCGCTAAGAGGCATCGCTCTCATTTCAGAGCCCTCTTCGCTGCTCTCGCTGCAGTTACTACTCACCCTCATGCTCTTCAGTGTTCCTCTTGCCACCGTGGGCTCCAAATCCCAGTCTGCCTACTTCTCTCTGTTCAAGAACCTGCATCACAGCTCTTCATTCTCATGTGTCCTTGCCCAGACTGAATATATTCAGTGGTTCCCTCCAATAAGCCTCTTATCTCACCCCCTATAATTTATGAAGAGGAATTCTGTGCAGGTTTAAATGTAGTCTGTGCCATAACCAATTTAATTCAATAAATATTTATTGAGAGCCCACCTAGAATTGTGCTCTACACTGTGTGGAATATAAAAGAAATATATAGCACAGTCCCTCCTGTCAAGGAGTTTGCAATATTCCTGGGAATAAAGCTTGGATGCTGAAGTAATTACAGGATGCAAGATAGAATAGAGCAATGCAATAAAATTATGTAACCAAGGCCAAAATATAAGGCACAGACAACATTATGTTTGGTCAGGGCTGGCAGGATGGAGCTATGGGGAACTGTTCATAGAGAAGATAGAACTTGAGCTTGTCCTTAAAAGATGCATGGGTTCGACTGGCTACAGTGGTGGAAAAAGGCACTTCAGGTAGTCTGAATAAAATCAGAGAGCAAGAACAGCAGGCAGGGTATGTAAGAGGGGATTCGAGAGGCCAGGCTGACTGGAGAGAAGGGGACGGAAGTCGCAGAGTTGTGTTAGAAAAAGCTCCATGGAAAGAATACAGCGAAACCACAGAATGCCACAAAGGGCACAGTAACAAATCTGGACTTGAACTATCTGCTCTTCATTTCTCTCTCTCTCTTGATATTGATGCTTTCATTGTCAGCAGAGAATTCACTCATTGGCAACCAGCATGACGTGTTGAGAAGAACATGGGCTATGGAATGAGGAAACACTGCTCCTACCCCTGTGTGACCTCAGCAAGGTCATTTAAGTGCTCAAGCTCCAGTTTCCACAACTGTGAAAATGGGGATCTCATTGCCTGTCATAGGGTTGTTTTGAAAAATAAAGATAATGTGTGCAAAGTACCTTGTGGGTACAAGTATATGGAATACTTTATGCATTATATTCACTCAGTAACTATCTGTTATTGAACATCTACTCTGTACCAAACATTGTGCTCAGCACTAGGGGTTTAAAACACATGGTGACAGTGCTTATTTTCAAGATATGAACAGACACAGTTTAAAATGACAGAAAGAGTAGCATCTTAAAGTCACATACACTTGCTGGGTTTTGAATTGGGGGAAACTATTTCATTAGTCTGAGCCTCAATTTTTTCATAAATGTGTGTGTGTTAGTTGCTCAGTCGTGTCCAGCTCTTTGATTCCATGGACGGTAGCTCAGCTAGTCTCCTCTGTCCACAGGATTTCCCAGGCAAGAATACTGGAGTGAGTTGCCATTTCCTTCTCCTGTTTATCATCTGTATAATTGGTCTAATAGTATCTACCTTATAGGCAGACATGAGAATTAAATATAAATCTGTAAAGAAATTAATATACTGCTTGATAATCAGAGGCAGTAAGGGATACTTCTTTTATAACGGAAAAGCAGACATGAAAAATCATAACAGTATTGGCAGGGAGTTAGAGAAGTTTTCATAGATGACAAAGTCGCTGCACTAAGACTTAAAAATGAATAGTATTTGCTGAATGGGCATGTATTGAGAGGACATTCCTGGAAGAGGAAATAGCATGGAAAAGGAACAGAGACATTAAAGTGACTGGCATCTTCTAAGACACGCAGGTATTTAAGTATTGCTATTTCATAATCTCAAGGAAGGAGAGAGTCCAGAAGATGACAGTGGTCAGATAGACCCGTGTCAAATAATGAAGAGCCTGGAACATCACAGGAAGGGGTAGAGTCCATCTCATAGCATCGGGGAGATGCTGAGTAGTAGGCTCACTGTTGAGTAGGAAAGTATCATGACCACCTTTGTAGGTAGGACAACTCTTTGCAGTGTGGAGGGACAAGGGCAGGAAAAGCATTAAGAAGGCTACTGAAAAATCCAGGGGAAACAAGGAGATGGAGAGGATGGGATGGTTACTTAAGATGTTTACAAGTTGGTTCCAACAGAATTAATTTTAGTTGGATTTTGGAGGAGGGTAATGCTGCGAAAGTGCTGCACTCAATATGCCAGCCAATTTGGAAAACTCAGCAGTGGCCACAGGACTGGAAAAGGTCCGTTTTCATTCCAATCCAAAAGAAAGGCAAGGCCAAAGAATGCTCAAACTACCGCACAATTGCACTCATCTCACACGCTAGTAAAGTAATGCTCAAAATTCTCCAAGCCAGGCTTCAGCAATACTGAACCGTAAACTTCCAGATGTTCATGCTGGTTTTAGAAAAGGCAGAGGAACCAGAGATCAAATGGCCAACATCCGCTGGATCATGGAAAAAGCAAGAGAGTTCCAGAAAAACATCTATTTCTGCTTTATTGACTATGCCAAAGCCTTTGACTGTGTGGATCACAATAAACTGTGGGAAATTCTGAAATAGATGGGAATACCAGACCACCTGACCTGCCTCTTGAGAAACCTGTATGCAGGTCAGGGAGCAACAGTTAGAATTGGACATGGAACAACAGACTGGTTCCAAATAGGAAAAGGAGTACATCAAAGCTGTATATTGTCACCCTGCTTATTTAAATTATATGCAGAGTACATCATGAGAAATGCTGGACTGGAAGAAGCATAAGCTGGAATCAAGATTGCCGGGAGAAATATCAATCACCTCAGATATGCAGATGACACCACCCTTATGGCAGAAAGTGAAGAGGAACTCAAAAGCCTCTTGATGAAAGTGAAAGAAGAGAGTGAAAAAGTTGGCTTAAAGGTCAACATTCAGAAAACGAAGGTCATGGTATCTGGTCCCGTCACTTCATGGGAAATAGATGGGGACACAGTGGAAACAGTGTCAGACTTTATTTTTTAGGGCTCCAAAATCACTGCAGATGGTGATCTCAGCCATGAAATTAAAAGATTCTTACTCCTTGCAAAGAAAGTTATGACCAATCTAGATAGCATATTCAAAATCAGAGACATTACTTTGCCAACAAAGGTCCGTCTAGTCAAGGCTATGGTTTTTCCAGCGGTCACGTAGAGATGTGAGAGTTGGACTGTGAAGAAAACTGAACGCTGAAGAATTGATGTTTTTGAACTGTGGTGTTGAAGAAGACTCTTGAGAGTCCCTTGGACTGCAAGGAGATTCAACCAGTCCATTCTGAAGGAGATCAGCCCTGGGTGTTCTTTGGAAGGAATGATGCCAAAGCTGAAACTCCAGTACTTCGGCCACCTCGTGCAAAGAGTTGACTCCTGGAAAAGACCCTGATGCTGGGAGGGATTGGGGGCAGGAGGAGAAGGGGACGACAGAGGATGAGGTGGCTGGACAGCATCGACGACTCGATGGACGTGAGTTTGAGTGAACTCCGGGAGTTGGTGCTGGACAGGGAGGCCTGACGTGCTGCAATTCATGGGGTCGCAAAGAGTCGGACACGACTGAGTGACTGAACTGAACTGAACTGAAAGATGAACAACAGATCTAGGATGTTTTCCTTACTAGAAGGTGATGCACTTCTTGAGATTGAGAATGCAGATGGAAGCAGGTTTGGAATAAAGGTGATACATCATGTCTGGACACGATGAATTTGAGGTGCCTGTGGAGCATGCAAGTAGAGATCTGGACATGCTGTTCTGGAGTGGAGACTGAAGAAAAGAGGTGGCTGTTGATGTCAATCCGGAGGTCGCTGACATGGACGGATGGATGGAAACAGCCACGAGGGCAGACTCACCCAGGGAAAAGGACAAGAAAAGTGGCGGCCCCAGTCAGGCCTTCTCTAGCTAGCCTTAATAACTGAGCTGCTCAAGGAGATGACACTCAAATCCTTTAGGGCAAAGACCTCAGAAATAGGGTATGCTTAGGTATGCCCAAGGTCAAAAACATCCATTTTCTGGCACACCTTTCCTCCACATGGTGTAAGTTTCATTTGTCTGAAAATAACCAGAGGGAGCTCATGGAGAGAAGCTCTTGGATACTGAGGGACTACATACAGGATGACAATTATAAACACACTGTCTCTAGAAAAGCACTTCATTTACAAAGCAGATTTGACAGCTCAAGTTGCTTTTCTGGCAGAGCGATCGGCCTGGCCCCTGAGCGACCTGGTGAGCTTCGATTACAGCTTTGATGCTAGCTCCACCACAGAGACCCCCTAAAAGGGGAGTGATAGATGAGGTCCTGTCAGGCTTCATTCCCTGGGTGGCCTTGAATCTCTGCCGTTATCTGTTACCCTGCCAGCGCTGACAGTGATGAACACAAGGCAGGCAGCTAACGACACCCCGATTCATTATCCAAAAAGAAGGGAGAGCAGAAATAAAGGGAAGGTGACTGGCATGTCGAAGCTTCATTCACATCAGTGCCATCTTCCTCCTACAGGGCTGAGTGGTGAAGAAATGATGGAGACCATTTGTCCCAAACAAGGACTCCAGTGCTACTCAGAACAGAACAAGTCACAGCGAAACTTGCCCAGGAAACTGTGCCCCGGCTTCTTCATGGCTAAGCTCTTCATAAACCTTTCAGACATAAGAAAAAATATTTAGAGGGCCTGAATTTTTTTCTCAGTCCACTTGCACTCTGGAAAAACATAAAAGAATCAAAGATACATAAAACCATCGATCTCTACTGCTTGCCCAGGCTAAATTGTTATTCATTCCAGAAGAGTACACAGTTTCTCTTTGTACAATAGTATTAAGCCTGTGAGTCAGCAATAGCAAATATTTGAGGCAGGCCTAACCATTGCTTCTCATAATAGACATTTATATCTTGAAGTGGTTTCTCCCTAAACAATATTTCATCAAGATGTTTTGTGTCAACTGGTAGACCTGATGGGAAATGAAGGCTTTTTTACTTACTTCATTGTCTCCTTTTTCTTATTAATGGGATTCTTGTGATACCTAAAGACATGGTTATATATTCAATAAATACAACTTAAATTTAATGCCCAAAGAAAGCAAGGTTTTCCATCTTAATTTAATCTATTTTAATCTAGAGTGTTAATCAGAGCACTGGTTTAGTGGGACATTAAGGCAAAGGAAGTTTTTAAAAAGAGGGGAAAAAGTTTCTGGTCAAATAGACTTGAGAAACCCTGGATTGAGTACTTTGCTGCAGATTTCCTTCCTACTGGACTTCTTTTCAGACTCTTTAATATAGAAATGTACATTTTGACTCCCCTAAATAAAGTACAATCTCAATCTATATTTTCTTAGAATATTTGTATGGGATATACATCTAGACTAATGTTACCTAGAACCACACTTTAGGAACTCTTGGTCTAGACTTGCCCACAAACTCCATCTTCTTGCTCATTTACCCCATCAACAAAATCAAATGATTGTCACACTAGATTCTAAGTATTTGGCAGAGAGAGACAGTCTATGGATGGAATAAACACTGAAGAAGATATGGTTTCTGCCCTCAAAGAATGCCTGTATCTTGAGCTATATCCTACCTTCATCATTCCTGCCCTCTGTCCCTGTCTTCCCTGTCTAAAAGAAAGCATGGGGCAAAGAAGATGCTCAAGCAAAGGGAATGACAATAATCTTAAATTTGGAACAAAGGCAATGGAGGTGATTAATACACAGGTTTTATCCTCGCTCTTTGATAAAGATCAAATTTTCTTTCTAAAAACAGTAGCACAGACACTATTCTTTATTTGGGGGAGCACTCCAATTTTTCACTGTAAGTATGAATGAAAGTGGTCAGAGCTCCAGAATACCTAAAAACTACAACATAAATTAAAAAACAAAAAAGTACCAAATCTGAGAGTGAGCACAAAAGGATAATTCACTTTGATATTATAAGACATACTATATGTTTTTGTTAAGCACCATGTTTCCTGTTATGTATGACATATACACATTGGCAGTATTTCTCATGTTGGCTGTTCAGTTTATTCTAATAAAGGAAGCCACTAGTTATGTTCAAAATAACTGAGGAGAGCTGAAGTCTGGGCTTCAATACAAAACTAAAAAGTGATAGGAACTAATCGGTTTTGTTTATGAATGTTTGTTTGCTAATCAAGCCATGGAGTAAAGAAAAAAATTGAAAACAAACTGGAATTCTTATTACCCAAAGAATTTTAAACTAGTATCAAAAGCAATGTGTAAGCTGCAAACTTATAAAGACTAGAAATGGACTATACAGCCTCTGTGATCTTTTTCATCTTCAAAAAGCAATCAGGATTCAGGTGGGGAGAAGCGATCATCCAAGAACTAAAGTAATATCTGGGGGAGATGAAACCATCATTATAAATTAGAAGTAACCCATCATTCATTTTTCTGCTATCCTCTCTCCAGAAGAAAGAAGACTCTGAAAAAGCTAACTTCATTCTTTCCTCATGCGCTCTATGAATTTAAAAGCCAATCAGGATGTTTTCTAAATAAAATGCCAAGGAAGGCACCTCCATTTTTTACCCCTTGTTGCTAGTGGCAGATTATTTGGATCCAGATGTCATGGAATTTACCAGAGATAGGATGACAATAATTCTGTGGCTTTTAACAGAATGAGTTTTCTCTTTCCACCATTTCATGTAAAATTCTCTTTCCAGTTTCTTACAACCAACTGTGTGCCTTTTACGTTTCCTGCAAAGGCATTTATTTCTGTCTGACCGATCTGAATTGTTCTGTTGCCTTGCTACCCACCAGTGACAAATATACTCCTTCATTTCTGAGTTCTCCAAGAGCTGGAGGATTGATGGGTGTGAAGAAAGAACTGGGATCACCAAGGCAAGGGAGGAATTCATCTTATTAGTCTCTGATCCAGGTTAACCACCAGGGAGACAATATTTTAAACTCCAAAAGACTTCTTAGAAGTTTCCAGAATTTCTCCAGAGACACAGATCAACAGACCAGAATAATCAAGAAAAGGGAATGAGTTTGCCAAATGCCACTCACTTGGTAGATTGTTTTACTTGAGTAAGCAAAAGACTTTTAATGGAATTATTTCAACCCAGTGAGAAAAGGAGCAGATCAACCCTCAAGGGAGGTACCTCCAAACTGCAGCTGAAGATAAAAGAAAGGGTGACATTTTCATTCCAGTCTTCAACCCTCAACACAGGGATGCAGGCAGCACTTGTTCTGAATGTGGTTCAGTTGATGCACAGCTTTCCCAGAGCACTGAGCAATCAGTGTCGTGTCCACTTAAAATAATGCACAATGATATGGGGGTCCTGGGCCCCATAATTCTGCAGAAAACTCCCCTTCTCTTTCGGCTACAAGTAACTGAAAATGAAAGCAGCCTGATTGCGGTGAGGGCTCCTTTGGCTTCTTTGATGTTTAAATATTAGCCCCAGGGCTCAGAATTAACAGCTCCCCATCAGCAAAGCAGAGTCATCTGCCCCGTTATCCTGAATCAGGGATAAAAATTCAGATGTTTAAAAGCAAGGCCAAATTTCTAAAAACAACAAAGGAATTACACAGGGTAGAGTCTGAGTAACAAGTGAACCTCCAGCTCCCAAGAACATTTCCCAAAATGGCTCCTTTATATTTGTTCATTGTAAAGTAGAGACATACAGGCTCACTGGATTTCTTCCTCTCTAGATGCCCCTGAGCTTGAAACTGAGAGTTCAGTCAGCCCCTCCAGCTCCCTCAGGGCTCGGGTCTTTCCCAATCCACTTCTGCCTTCAACTTGATAAGCTCTTCTTTTCTCGCCCCCTCTCTCCTCTCCCTGCTCCATCTCTTTCTCTGCTCCTCTTTACTCCTGTCAATCTCCCTCCAGGAGCCTCTCTTTTCCAGTTATGGCAGCCACGGAAGCATCCATAGGTGCCCAAACTTAGCTTTGCTGGCAGGGGGCCACGGAGGCTGCCCAAGAGAAGGGAGATCCTAAGAAAGTGTAAAACTCTGAGCTGGAACTAAGCATTTCTTTAACTTGAAGTCAAAAGCATTTTCCTTAGCCCTTGCTGCATATGCTGTATTGTTAACTTCTATCAAAGGGGTTCATATCTCGGGAATCACGGGAAAGTTTCAAACATGATTGATGGCTGGTCAAAAGAACATCCTCAGCGCGATAAGCCACAGAGAGGGTCTGTGCTGAGCCAGTGCAGGGCTGCCCGGCTGTGCCTTTCAAATTCCTTTCATCGCAATCGGCGACTGTAAGCACTGCAGGGTGAGAACAAGCCAGGACTTTGTGGAATATTCTTAACTGCTAATATGTAATCCATACAGCCAGTGCTAGCAGCCTGAGGATAAAAGATTTAAAGAAATAGAGACACAGGACTGATTTTTTTTTTTTTTTGAAAGGCAACTTGGAAGGGAAAAAAAAAAAAAAAACAGTGAGAATGGTAAGATTTATGTTAACCCATTGGGAGCGCTCTGGAAATCTCTTTGATGAAGGATTGAGATTGCTTTGAAGCTGACGTTATTGAAGCAAAAAGTAAGTGTGGTGCCCAGGGACGTGGGTTGACTGGGTCACTTATCAGTCTTCTGGACTTTGTGTTTCCTTTTTCTTGCAAATGCTGCAAGCTACCATACTCCTAAACGCTGCCCTACCAAAATATTCTCCCTCTGAAGAGGAGGCTTTATTTAGCCTTTGTAATTAGTAGAAACTTAACCAGCGGGACATATGTAAAAAGAACCCAGAAAAAAGAATACACAAAAACACACACATCAATACAACATGCAAGAGGTTACTAGAAAATCTTAACACTGTTACCCATATCCTTTCTTACTCTGAGCTCAGATTTCAAACATGTCGCTGCAGGAGCATGGGGATAAACCCAGAGGATATCACAGGGAGGCAAAAGTGGTTAGCAGTTTCCCCTGATAGAAGAATCATGGCAGGGCAAGTATAGCTTTAGGAGTGAGAAATAAAGATGGGGTTGGATAGAAAAAAAGAGAACAAACAGAGGGCTTTGAACCATCAAAGAATTTGCCTGGAACCGGGAATATAGTTTGTGTTAGTCGCTCAGTCCTGCCGACTCTTTGCGATCCCATGGACTGCAGCCCTCCAGGCTCCTCTGTCCATGATATTCTCCAAGCAAAAATACTGGAGTGGGTTGCCATGCCCTTCTCCAAGGGATCTTCCTGACCCAAGAATCAAAGCCAGGTCTCCTGCATTGCAGGCAGATTCTTTACCATCTGAGACATCAGGGAATATAAAAGCTTCTCTTAAACAAGTAAGACTACCAGTTTAGGGATCATGGGAGAAAGACTTAAAATTTTTTTTTTAGTGAAAGAGGAAAAAAACAATGAATGACATAATGACTAGAAAAGGATATGCAGCTTATGATTAAGGAAAATCTAATACTCTGGATTGTCCTTTCTAGCACGAGTTATTGACTATAGCTGTGCTAAGATGTTATTATAAATATTCTTTTCTATCCTTGTCAGTTGTGACCATAAAGTAATGAGGCTGATATTCTCTTGGTAAACAAACCACAGCTTATACATTTAAAGAGTGTTGATTTTCATAGAGATCAATACTCCTGTTCTCAGATTTTAAAGTCCCTGATATCAGCAAACTATTTTCTTTGTGACTAGTGTTTTGCCTTTGAAGGCAGTTTCCAAAGGGAAGTCCCAGAAATGGTTCAAACAACCACACATCAGCCTCCATGGTATGACTGGAATTAGTGCTGAGCCTTCCCAGGTAATTCTTTAGAAAGACAATACTAATCTAGGGATACAAACTCAAGAACAATAGTACAGATGTCAGGGTCTGGTCACAAAATGAAGTCATAGAATTGCTGGAGCAGGAGGAACTAGTCCTCCTCTATAGTCCTTTCCACAGATACTGAGAAATATATTAATAGCAATCTGGTTCCACTCACCAATGAAGAAACCATAGTAGAAAATATGAAAGCAAGTATAGCAGAGAATCCACCTATTCAATCAATATAGCTCATAAAGCAAAAGGAAATCACTATGCTGTCATTTGTCCTGATAAAGACATATAAACACAGCATACTCTCAGATGTTTAGCAAAAACAGATATGTCCCAGGGAGAACCAAAGACTCAACACTGTGGCCAACGTGGCTCCTAGGGAAATTGATAACAGCACTAAATGGGTAAATGCTGAAACCCACTGCCTCCCCTTAGATTTCCCACCAGAGGGCAAGAACACTTTAAGACACAAAAACTTCAATATCTTAAATGAATAAACGTCTACACACAACTCATCCTTTCCCTATAGAAGGAAGCGGTCCGGGGACCTAACAGTAAACAGATATAGCTCCTCTGCAGGAGGCTGAGCAGCACAATCCTGACCAACCTCCAAGAGTGTCAAAATGACAAATCTCTTGTTGTTTTATAATATCTGGGCCAGTTTCATGTATTTTATTACGATGTCCATCCACCACTGTTGGAGTTGCTTAGGAGTTGTCGACTCCAGTGCCTTAGAATTATGGTATTCTTATGTGGTCTATGGGAAAATAAATACAGGAAACACACAAATTTGGGAATGGTTTTTTCCCTACTATTTGCCACTCCAAACCCGGGTCTCCTGCATTGCAAGCGGATTCTTTACCATCTGAGCCACCAGGGAAGCCCAGTAATCTTATTGGTTAGCTGAAGCTTTTCCTCAAATGTAAAGGTAGTAACTCTGTAAAATGTTGAACTGGGGCACTTAGAAGAGACCCAGAATTCAACACAACAGATTAACATGGTGGTAAATGTGATGAATCCAATGTTACATCACTTCTAAGGACTGGGAGGGGAGCAGGGCCCCAGGAGGAGGAGTCCCTGTGGCCACTGCAGGGGCCAGAGTCCGAAAATTATCATAGGTGATTTCATACTTGAGGATAAATCACCAAAGTCCAAGAAAAGCACTAAGAATTATTTTGAGCAAGAAACGGTGTCTTTACCATCACTGGCCAATTTCTCTGATAAACCAAGATGATGCTTTCAGTTCAACCTAAATGGGTGTGTGCTCATACACCCATAGAGAAAGAACAGGATGAAACAGTCCTTGTTGAGCCTCCATCATGTGTCAGAAACTTTACATCATAATGACCCGGTGCGAGAAGAATCATTACCTCCATTTCTGCACATGAATCAGCTAAAGACTCAGAAGCCAAGTGATTTATCCAGTCACAGAGCTTGCAAATGGCGGACCCAAGATTCAAACCTGATATCTCTCTGCTATGTAAAGCTAGGTACTTTTCACATCCCCAGGCTCAAGTGACATTTAACAAGGGGTTGACAGTTGCTTCCTGCTTTCCTGAAGTCTGTACTTTGAAAATCCAGTTTTACAAAATACTTAAATTAGGAAAAAAATCTATTTTAAAAATAATTTGCCATTGAGCTCCTTCAGGAAAAAGCTCACGTGGAATATCTTAAATAAAAAGAATTTGTGTCTTGCATGAAATGGTGTGTTTGTATAAACAGGGTCAATTTTCCTGATGCATCCCAAGTTTCCTCCCCCCTCTATCTCCTTACCCTTTTTCCCAACAGCAACACTATCAACAGCCCCCCAATAGTAACAAGCATTTAATAAAGAGTGGTCCTCAGGGGAGCCACAGGGCACGGCATTGAAACAGGTGAAAACAACTGAGGAGCAGGCACTTGGTAATAACAGGGCAGGGTATATCTCCCCACGTCAAGCTCCCTTCTACACTATTGCTTCGACTCCCTTCCCCAGCCTCCCACTAGAAAGTCACACAGCATCCATTTTTCAGTATCAGGCTATCATTAAATAAAACATAAACTCTGTGCTCCACAGGACCAGGATTGGGCTCCAAACAAAATCTAACGTGCGAACAGCTCTTAAGGGTCCTTGGTTGCCATTCTGTTACCCCCATCACCAGCCTGTTTCAGATGCCTCATAACTTGTCCTCTTCGCCAGTGACTTGGCTGCAAAGCAAGTTGTTTTGAGCAGCAGATAACAACCTCCCTTGAAAGAAACTAGTGCAGCATTTTAGAAAATAGGGTCTATAGTAAATGTGGTCATGGAATCACACAGCAACCTCTCAGGACTCGTTTCCTTCAGCATCGCCCTAATGATGCTGCTTACAGCCTAAATGATGGAGAATGGCTCTCCCACACCCCCTAAGGTCTATGATGCCCCAGTATTTTCTGATATAGGGAAAACTGAAAGGATGACAGCACCAAAGAACTTTCTCCTGGTTCAGAGAGAGAGTTTGAGGTCACCTGGAGAGGGGCAGTCTATTGTAAAGATGCTTTGAGCAGAAATGAGACTTGAGAGATTGATCTGCCTTCAGGCAAAGACTCCCCTAAACTACCCAGGATGAGACACTGGCCTATTTTAAACATCGCCTAAAAAAGGGGGTTCTTAACTCTTCCCTTCTGTACAGGAATACAGAGAGAAATGGAAAGGGAATTCATTTACATCTCAAATCAGTACATGTGTGAGTCAACATAATTGGCCAAAGAAAATCTGATCCCATGATACCAGGTAAGTTATCCTTAAATCATTCATCATGAAAGTCCTTTCCTATCTATTGCCTAATTATAGGATCTGAACCAAGGAAATCCTACCAAATACTTTCCTTGATCAAAATTCTTCTATGGCTCCTTGTAATTTAAGGAATCTCATGTAAAGGAGACTGAAGACAGAAATCCCTTTGACACTTACCAGGCATGCTTTCACTTAGGGCTTTACGCTTTCCATCCCCAGAAAGCCTATGGCTCATTCCCTCACTTCCTTCATGTCTATACGCAAAGGTCATTTAAACCTTCCATTACTATCCCATTAACTGCAACACACACACACACACACACACACAAACACACACACACACCCTGTACCCTCTCACATTGTTTCTCTATAGATGTATCATCACCATCCAACACAGTATGTAATTACATCTTTTTTATTGTCTATCTTCCCCTATCAAAATGTCAGCTCCAAGAAAAAAGAATATTTTGGTCCATTTGCTCAATATGTTTGAGATCCATAGCTATTAAAATAGAGACTGAGCCTAATATATAGTAAGTGCTCTAACATGACTGGTGAGAGAACTGAATGAACATGTAGCTTACTGCGAGACTTAGAGTCTTAGAGTTTTGTATAAGCTAATAGATGATTACCTTTCTCAAACAGGATATGAACTAATAAATATGCAACAGTTATTCCTAGTTAGGATTCTTACCTCTAATTCCCTTTAAGAGCCCGAAATGGTGGGTTTGCAGCCGTGATTCCTGGAACCTTGGCACCCCTCTAAGACATGTCCTCTTCCCCCCAAACCCCTGTTGTAGAGCCACAAGAGGGAAGACCAAAAAGCCAAACATCTGGCTTCCTGGAGCCTGCTTCAGTTATCTGTCTTATGCACTGGCATTTTCTGTAAGATGCTACCAGGGAGGAAACTGTCCCGTTACTAAAAACAGAAAAACTCGAGCCTGGACCATGAGACAGAAAAACATGAAAAGACATTGGATAGAGTGTCACAGAAATATGAATATTTATAGAGCATGTATTGTGTTCTCAGCTATGATCTGGACATTGGGAATACATAGAAAAGCAGAACATAGCCAAACTCACATTCAACCAAGTTCACATAACAGTATTTTCAGAAATTCTGGAAAATCAAAGGATCACTGAGGAAGGATTTCAGGGATATGTCCTTCCAGAGGCATCTGCTAGTCTTTTTTCATTGAAATATAACTGAAATACATACTGTGCTAGTTTCAGGTATGCTACATAGTGATTTGACATTTGCACACCTTGTGAAAGGATAACCACAGTAAGTCCAATAACTATCTATCTCCCTGCAGAGCAATTACAATATAATTGACCATGTTCCTTATGCTGTATATTACATCCCCATGACTTATTTATTTTATAACTGGAGGCTTAAAATTCCCTTCACCTATTACATGTACCCTCCCCCTCCCCTCATCTCTAGTTACCACTCATTTGTTCTCTGTATTGATGAGTATGTTTTTGTTTGGCTTGGTTTGTTTTTTAGATTCTATATATTAGTGAAATCATATTTGTCTTTCTCTGTCTGTCTTATACCACTTAGCGTAATACCCTCTAGATCCACTCATGTTGTTGCAAATGGCAAGATGCCATTCTCTTTTGGCTAGTAACATTCCATTGTATGCATAAACCACATTTTCTTTATCCATTCATCTTATGGATACTTAGGCTACTTCCATATTTGGCTATTGTAAATAATGTTACAATGAACATTGGGGTACATCTTTTTGAATTAGTATTTTTGTTTTCTTCAAGTAAATACCCAGAAATAAAATTGCTTGATCATGTGACAGTTCTATTTTTTATTTCTTCAGGAACCTCCAGTGATATTTTCCAATCTGCTAAGTTTTAAAGACAGTTGTTAGGCAGGCAAAGCATAAAGAAGACTGACTTTCACTTTGTGACTTTAAATAAGACTTTAATCTCTTTAGGAATTAGTTTCTCCAACTCTAAAAAGAGAGGCTTCAAAATTAGCTATATGTAAAGTCCCTACAAAATTTAAGGCTATGTATCCAGCTTCTCCTACTTGTCCTACGACCAGATAACAGGAATCATTTGTTTCATGGAATATTGCTGAACATCAAATGTTTTGGCCAATTCATCTGAACATTAAGACTGTATGTGGCACATCATGATGATCAGTTGTCCCAAGGACAGTCATTTAAATTAATTGATGTTTTCTTCTATATATGAGGGATTTTTATTGCATTGTCCAGATTCAATTTCAATAATTCCATTATAACTATCCTAAACATCAGTTATGAAGTTATCTTAAGTATGGAATTAAAAACTTTATTGTTCACTATTAGCATCAAGTTTGTTTTTACATTTAAGATAAGACATCCTTTCACATTTAACATATTAAACAAGGAAGCAGAGCTCTCTAAATCTGTTAAATTTGGAACTAGGGAAAATTTCAAGACATTTTACTCCTCCATACTTTCAAATCATAACTAACATGTCAGCCAGGAATTTTTTAACTGTCATCAGCTACCAAACTATCAAAAGTTAACAGGTTGGCATGACGATAATGAGTGGAATTCCAAAGTATAACTGCCTGGGGAATGTCTGTGTTGAGTCTGTAGATGTGTATAAATCTCATTACATTCATGGTACCCAAGAACCTAGTCCCTACACAGATGCATTAACAAAAATGACTTAGTGGCAAAGAAATCAAATTAATTGCAATACTTCTAAACATAAATACTAGGTTGTCCTTAATTTTAAGAGAAAATAAGGAGAAAGTGAAAGAATATGAAAAGAGATGTTCTTTTATTATGAAGTATGCAATGGATTTAATTTATAGTTCTAGTGATGTCTGGCTATATGACTGTGAATAAGGACTGTTTTATTTTAGGACTGTTGTCCTCATTTATCAAATGAGAGTAATAATACCTATCCAACTGGGGAAAACCCAAATGTTCACCAGCTGATTAATAGATAGACAAAATGTGGCTTATCAATAAACAAAATAAGAAATGAAAGTGGAAAAATCACAACTGATATTACAGAGACACAAAATATCATAAGAGAATGCTATAAAGTTATATGCAAAAAGTTGAACAAACTAGAAGAAATGGATAAACTTCTAGAAACACACAATCTTCCAAGACTGAATAAGAAGAAACAGACAATCTGAACATAGAAATCACTGGTAGTGAAATTAAATTTCTAACTTAAAAACTCACAGCAAACAGAACTCCAAGACCACACAGCTTCATAGGGGAATTCTACCAAATATATAAAAAAAAAATTAGATAATATCTATCCTTCTCAAACTACACCAAAAATATTGAAGTGGAGGTAACACCCAAATTCCTTCTAGGAGCTCACAATTACCCTAATAGCAAAAGCAGGAAAAGAAAACACACACACACACACAAAGAAAATTAGAGGCCAATTTCTCTAATGACTATAGATGCAAAAATTCTCAACAAAATATTAACAAATCAAAGTCAATTATATATATAAAGGATCATATACCATGATCAAGTGAGATTTATTCCAGGGATGCAAGAATGGTTCAATATCTGCAAATCAATCAATGTAATATACCACATTAACAAAACAAAGGATAAAAAAACACATGATCATCTAAATAGATGCAGAAAAAGCATTTGACAAAATTTAACATCCATTCATGATAAAAACTCATCAAAGTTGGTATAAAGAGAATATATCTCAACATAATAATGTCCATTTATGACAAACCAACAGCTAACATCATACTCAATGGTGAAAAGCTGAAAGTATTTCCTCTAAGATCAGAAATAAGACAAGGATGTCCATCCTTACAACTTTTATTCAACATAGTACTGGACTTCCTCCACAGCAATCAGGCAAGGAAAAGGAATAATAGGTATCCAACTGGACAAGAAGAAGTAAAACTGTTACTATTTGCAGATGATATGATGCTATTTAGAGAAAACCCTAAAATCTCCACCCAAAAACTGTTAAAACTAATAAGTGAATTCAAGAAAGTTGCGGGATATAAGATTAATACACAGAAATCAATTGCTTTTCTATACACTGATAATGGACTATTGGAAAGAGAAAGCAAGAAAACAACCTTGTTTAAAATTGCATCAGGACTTATCTGGTGGTCTAGTGGTTAAGACTCCACACTCCCACAGCAGGAGGTATGCAGGGTTTGATCTCTGGTTGGGGAACTAAGATCCCGCATGCTATACAATGCAGCTGAAACTAATTAATTAAAATGGTATCAAAAAAATAAAGTATCTATGAATAAACTTAACCAAGGAGGCAAACGACATACTCTGAAAATTACAAAACACTAATGACAGAAACTGAGGTCAAAACAAAGAAATGGAAGAATATCCGTATTCATGAATTGGAACAATTAATATTGTTAAAATGTCCATACTACCTAAAGAAATCTACATATTTAATGTGATCCCTATCAAAGTACCCATGCCATTTTTCACATAACTAGAAAAAAAATCATCCTAAAATTTATGTAGAACCACAAAAGATCCCAAATAGCCAAAGCAATCTTGAGAAAAAAGAACAAAGCTGGAGGTATTATGCTCCCTGGCTTCAGACTATACTAAGTGTGTGTGTGTGTGTGTGTGTGTGTGTGCGCGTGCGTGTGTGTGCTCAGTCCTCAGTCGTTTCTAACTCTTTCTGACCCTACTGACTGTAGCCAGCCAGGCTCCTCTGTCCATGGGATTTCCCAGGCAAAAATCCTGGAGCAGGTTGCCATTTCCTCCTCCAGGGAATTTTCCAGACCCAGGGATCAAACCTTAGTCTCTTATGTCTCCACTTTGGCAGGAAGATTCTTTACCACTGTTCCACCTGGGAAGCCTAGACTACACTACAGACTACAACAATCAGAACGATATTATACTGGCACAGAACACGTAGATCAGCAGAACAGAAGAGAGGCTCAGGAATAAAGCCATGCACTTACAGTCAGTTAATCTAAAACAAAGGAGGCAAAACTATACAATGGAGAAAAGACAGTCTCTTCAATAAGCGCTACTGGGAAAACACAGCTACATGTAGAAGACTGAAATTAGAACATTTTCTCACACCATAAACAAAAATAAACTCAAAATGTATTCAAGACCTAAATATAAGATACGGCACCATGAAACTCCTAGAAAAAAACATAAGCAGAATACTCTTTGACATAAATTACAGCAATATTTTTTAGGATCACTCTCCCAAGGCAAAAGAAACAAAAGCAAAAAATAAACAAACTGGATCTAATTAAACTTAAAAGTTTTTATAAAGCAAAGGAAACTAACAAAATGAAAAGAAACCTACTGAATGGGAGAAAATATTTGCAAGTGATATGACTAATAAGGGAGGATATCAAAAATATTAATATATAAAACAGCTCATACAACTCAATATCAAAAGCACACACAACCTGATTTTAAAAATGGGCAGAAGACCGGAACAGACATTTTTCCAAAGGAGATATACAAATGACCACAGGCATGAAAAGATGTTCAACATCACTAGTCATTCAGGGAAATGCACTTCCAAAGAACAACAAGATACCACTTCACACCTGTCGGAATAGCTATCATCAAAAAAAAACCCACAAATAACAAATGCTGGCAGAGATGTGGGAGAAAGAAACCCTAGTATCCTGTTGATGAAATGTTAATTGGTGCAACCATTCGAATAACAGCATGCAAGTTCCTCAAAAAACTAAAAATAGAACTACCATGCGCTTGGTTGCTCAGTCAATCGACTCTTTGGGACCCCAAGGACTGAAGCCCGCCAGGCTCCTCTGCCCATGGGGAATCTCCAGGCAAGAACACTGGAGTGGGTTGCCATGCCCTCCTCCAGGGAGAACTACCGTATGATCCAGCAATTCCACTCCTAGGCATAAATCCAAAGAAATCAAAAACCCTACAATTTGCTCCCCAATGTTTATAGAAGCATTATTTACAATAGCCAAGATATGGAAGAAACCCAAGTGTTCATCAACAGATGAATGGATAAAGAAAATGTGAAAGACAGATAATCAGTATACTCGGCCATTAAAAAAGAATGAAATTTTGCTATTTGTAATGACACGAATGACCTGGAGGATATTATGCTAAGTGAAATAATCAGACAGAGAAACACAAATACTGTATGATATCATTTATATGTGGAATTTTTTTTTTTTTATATTATATATGTGGAATTTTAAAAATAAAACAAGTTGATGAATATAACAAAACAGAGTCACAGAGACAACAAACTAATGGATAGCAGTGGGGAGAGGAAGTGGGGAGGGGCACACTCAGGGTAGGGGATTAAAAGGTGCCAACTACTTTTGTAGTGTGTATAAAATAAATAAGCTACAAGGATATATTGCACAGCACAGGGAATATAGCCAACATTTTATAATGACTATAAATGGAGTTTAACCTTTAAAAATTGTGAATCACTGTACTGTACACCTGTAACATATAACATTGTACAGCCACTATACTTCAATTTTTAAAATCTCCCACAAAACTGTGTGGTCCAGGCAAGAGTACTGGAGTGGGGTGCCATTTCTTTCTCCAGGGGATCTTCCCAACCCAGGGATTGAACCCGGGTCTCCTACACTGCAGGCAGACGCTTTACCGTCTGAGCCACCAGGGAAGCCCATACAATGGATTATTAAACATTAATAAAAATAAGGTACTAACACATGCTACAATATGGATGAACCTTGAAAATATTATACTAAGAAGTCATTCACAAAAGGCCACATATTAAAATTAAAAAAAAGGCCACATATTAATGATTCCATATGTAAGAAATGTCCATAAAAGCCAAATCTATAAAAGCAGAAAGATTAACAGTTGTCTAAGGTTGAGCAATAAAGACATGGCGAAGTGACCATTAATGGGCCTGGGACTTGGGGAGGGGTAATGAAAATACTCTAAAATTGAGTGTGCTGATGGTTTCCCCACTCCATGAACATAAGAAAAACCACTGAACTGAACACTTCAAAAGGTAATTGAATGCAGCCATAAAAAAAGAACAAAATAATGCAACTTGCAGCAACACGAATGGACCTAGAGATTATATTAGGTGAAGAAGTGAGACAGAGAAAGACAAATATATAATATCACTTATATATAGAATCTACAAAAAGGATACAAATGGACTTATTTACAAAGCAGAAACAGAGTCCCAGATGTAGAAAACAAACCTAAGGGTACCAGGGGTTAGAGGGGGAAAATAAATTGGGAGACTTGGATTGACATATATACATTACTACTTATAAAATAGATAGCTAATAAGGATCTACTATACAGCACAGGGAACTCTATTCATTACTTTGTAATGGCCGATATGGGAAAAGAATCTTAATAAGAGGTGATACATGTATAACTGATTCACTTTGCTCTACACCTGAAACTGATACATTATAAGTCAACTATACTCCAATAAAAATGAAAATAAATAAATAAGAAAAAAAGGTAATTGTATGTTGTTTGAATTATATCTCAATAAAGTTGTTATTAAAAAATAGTACCAGGACATCTCTGGTGGTCCAGCAGTGACGAATCCATCTTGAAATGCAGGGGATGCGGATTTCATCCCTGATCAGGGAACTAAGATTCCCACATGCCTGGAACTAAGCCTATGCCCCACAGAGCTGACAAGCGGCGACTACTAAGCCCATGTACCACAGCTAGAGAGTCCAAGGGCTGCAACAAAAGATTCTTGAAGAAACACCTGGATCCTACATGCTGCAACCAAGATCTGAGGCAGCCAAATTAATTAATTAACCGAAAAGTAATCCCTATCAGATTTGTTGCAAGGAGTAAACAATGTAAGATATACGAAAGCTCTCCATTAAGAACATTCTATGTTATGTTAACCATATGACTGACTACTTTTATATTTCCTTGAAAAAGGTTTTTTGATGCCGTCCTGTCAATCCAATGATATTTAAGAATAAGCCTAAAACTTATCAAAGCAGTCACTATCTGCACGTTCTTAAATTAGCATATTTAACAAACCTGAAGCCTGTCCCCAAGATACAGTGGTATGCCAGGAGTCTGTCCATCTCACTAAGATCTTGTATTCCATCTCCACTGCTAAAACTTGGGGCAACAGTCACTTTAGACTTTGTCAAATTTCTGAAAGGCTCACTACTTGATATCTTACTCTGAATTTAAGCCAATAAACAGACAAGGATAAATGTGCTGTAAGGTGGTTTTGACATAGGAAATTTAATGTGCAAACAGAGGGGGACTAGGTGTACATAAAGCAGAAAAGTTCAAGAGAGATTTTTCTTGTGACATAACCATGTTGATTCCAATTCAGAAGCCCATTTTCCCTTGAATTTGGAGTATATCCTGGTGAACACAGCTTTCTCTTGTTTCACTTAACAACTGCTGTTAAAATTTTAGTGACAGAATGAGAAAGCCATTCAATGGAGATTGCCAAATGTCTAATTAAACGATGCTGAAAATCAAAGGAGGAGAATCCAACTGCTAAATATAATAAGCTCAGGCATAAAATCATTGATGAAAAAAGAAAACAGCATCTTCACTTTGTCAAGATGGTGTGCATGTATTAGATATCTTCTGTGATTGTCCATTGACTAAGTTCATTAGGACCAGTATCGACTACCTTAGTTTCCACTCCACATTGATTTCACATCTGATCAAGCTAAGAGCCAGAATTACTGAAAACTCATTGTACTAGAGGAAGAAAAGGAACTGAACCTGTCTTCCTAAAATTTAAAAAAGAAAAGCCATAAAATACAAATTAAATTGGTTACCTGAAAATTTTAAAACTACGTCTAAACCAAAGACACCTAAATAAAGTTCAAAGACAAGAACCAGACTGTGAAAAATATTTGAAACAAATATGAAAGACAAAATGCTTATATCCCAACTATAAAAAGAACTTCTAAACATTAATAAGAAAAAGGCGATCCAGTAGGAGAATATAATAGGCAACTGGTTGAAGAGAAACGTCATTGTTCAGTTGTTAAGTCATGTCTCACTCTTCGTGACCCCAAGAACTGCAGCATGCCAGGCTCCCATCCTCTACTATCTCCTGGAGTTTGCTCAAATTCATGTTCATTGAGTCGGTGATGCTATTTAACCATCTCATCCTCTGCAGCCCCTTCTCCTTTTGCCTTCAAACTTTCCCAACATCAATGTCTTTTCCAATGAGTCAGCTCTGCGCATCAGGTGGCCAAAGTATTGGAGCTTCAGCAACAGTCCTTCCAATGAATATTCAGGATTGACTTCCTTTAAGATTGACTGGTTGATCTCCTTGCTGTTCAAGGGACTGTCAAGAGTCTTCTCCAGCACCACAATTTGAAAGCATCAGTTCCTCAGCACTCAGCCTTCCTTACGGTCCAGCTCTCACATCCATACATGACTACTGGAAAAACCATAGCTTTGACTATACAAACCTTTGTGGGCAAAGTGATGTCTCTGCTTTTTAATACACTGTCTAGGTTTGTCATAGCTCTCCTTCCAAGGAACAAGGGTCTTTTAATTTCATGAGTTCAGTCACCATCCACAGTGATTTTGGAGCCCAGGAACATAAAATTTGTCATTGCTTCCACTTTTTTCCCTTCTATTTGCCATGAAGTTATGGGACTGGATGCCATGATCTTAGTTTTTTGAATGCTGAATTTTAAGCCAGTTTTTTCACTCTCCTCTTTCACCCTCTTCAAGAGACTCTAGTTCCTCTTCACTTTCTGTCATTAGAGTGGTGTCATCTGCATATCTGAGGCTGATATTTCTCCCAGCAATCTTGATTCAAGCTTGTGCTTCATCCAGCCCAGCATTTCACATGATGTCCTCTGTATAGAATCAAATAATCAGGATGACAATATACAGCCTTGACGTACTCCTTTACCAATTTGGAACCAGTCAGCTGTCTCATGTCCAGTTCCAACTGTTGCTTCTTGCCCTGTATACAGGTTTCTGAGGAGACAGGTAAGGTGTTCTTTAAGAATTTTCCATAGTTTGTTGTGATTCACACAATCAAAGGCTGTGTGGAAGAGGAAATACAAATGGCCAAGAAGCATATGACAATAAGTTTGCCCTCTCTAATAACCAGGGATATATAAACTAAATTACTAGGGATATTTTACAGTGATCAGATAAGAAGAAATGTTAACATTTGAGAATACCCAGCATTGGCACGGAGAAGGCAATGGCACCCCACTCCAGTACCCTTGCCTAGAAAATCCCATGGATGGAGGAGCCTGGTAGGCTGCAGTCCATGGGGTCGCTAGAGTCAGACACGACTGAGCGACTTCACTTTCACTTTTCACTTTCATGCATTGGAGAAGGAAATGGCAACCCACTCCAGTGTTCTTGCCTAGAGAATCCCAGGGACGGGGAAGCCTGGTGGGCTGCCATCTATGGGGTCGCACAGAGTCGGACACGACTGAAGTGACTTAGCAGCAGCAGCATTGGCAAGGTTTTATAGACAGAAGGATTTATTCACCAGTGGTGACCTTGTGAATGAGAACATTCACTTCATAACACTTGTTAAAATTTTAAATGTTCATATGGGGGGTATGAACATTAAGAAACCCTAACCCTAACCCACATGTTAAACGTTAAGATATCTATTCATTTAAAAAAACACTCTAGTACAGGCAAAGCTGTTCATTACAACAGAAATCATGGAACTGTTAAATAAAATTGATGTATAGTTAAGATGTGGAATACTATATGGTAGATAAAATGAATAGACTAGAGTACATAAACTGATGTGTGTGTATGTCACCACTGATGGTTTTGTTTTAATGTAATTTCCATAAAATACATGAAATATAATGTGAATATATTATACATAACATAATGTGAATGTTTTTCATGTTACAAAAAAATACTATACATTTCACAGAAGTACATATATATGTATGTTGGTGCAAAAAACAACCATGTGGAAGAATATAAAACAAACTCATGATTATGAATGCCAAAAAGGGACTGCCACTTACAAGAGGGAGGACAGATTTAAATGATCATCAAAGAAGACTTCAGCTCAATCTAAAATGTTTTCCTAAAAAACAAAAAAGGAAAATACAGTCAAGTGTTTCTTGGATATTATTTTAAGAAGATGCTTAGGATAAAGCCAGAACAGAAGTCTATCAAAATGTTCAAGCACCTTGCTTGATGATGGATACATTTGAGGTTGTTATTTTCACACATACAAGGAAGGGTGGTGGGTACCGGGAGCTGGGTATGTGTAGATGTGTTTTCCAAATCTCTCAAATTTAAAGAAAAAAAGGTAGAAAATGTGACTACTATAGTTTGATATTCAGTCATATAGAATAACAAGCCCAAATGTAAGGCGGGCCTAATTTCAATGTGATAAAAGCACCTTGCATATTATAACCCACTAACTCATCCACTATTATCCATTAGATTAAACATTGGATTAAAAACTGTATTACGTTTTAAGCTTTCACCTTAGAAATCAGAGAACAGACCTTTGAAGAAATGAGCTGAACCAGTAGATTTTTGTGATTAAATATTACTACATAATTTGTCTTAAACACTTCTCCCTTTTAAAATGTCAAGATAATTATATGTTAAATATTACCTTAATAAGCCCTAGAAATTCAGATTTTAATTACAGAAACTTAGAAAATGTGAGTGTCTAGCCTCACATCATTTAACTCTGGCCTCAAGGAATTTGCAGGTTGTGCCAGAATCCTTCATTACCTGGTTACACACTAGTGGACAATATGACATTTTGCTTGGAAATGATATAGGATAATATGATGGAAAATAACTGCACTTTCTCTATTGTGCTTCTCCTGTAAGGCTATAAATAAGTTGAATTGTGCTCGCTTGATTTATGTTTATGACTATTATTATGATGATTTATTTGAGGTTGAGTGCTGACAGTGTGCTGAGTGCTATACCAGACTCATAAGAAGAAATGGTTATGCCCCAGAGGCTTACATACCAAGACAAACAATTCAGTCATAAAACACACCAGCTAAGAGATGCTTAATCTCAGCAGTGCAATGCTTCTTGGAGTTTATCCGTAGGTGGAGAAAATTCTCTCCAACTGGGGGAAGGAGGTTAATGCTCTTTGAAAGACTTTGAGGGCCAGTTTTCAATAGAGATTTCATATGGGGGTAAAGAAACATCAAAGTGCATGCTCTGAGAGCATAATAAAGGGGATAATCGATGGAGGGTTCCCCAGCAAACAAAGAGTTTTAGGTATTGAGTTAGGTATGGTGGATATAAGACTGCCCTTCAAGGACCTCAATCTAATGGGCATACTCAACTGTATGAGTCCAGGTAGGTTCAACATACTGTTTTTATACAACCATCTTAAATCTTTTCTGGAATAATATTGGTTATGGACATCTAACTCTCCAGCCCAGTGTTTCAAAACATATATTTTTAAAGAACACTAAGTTTAGAGGATGTTTTTAGGTAGGGCAAAGTTTGAAAACCTGTGGATAAACAAACTTGAGAAATGCTGGGTTAAAGTGAAACAAGTATCTCTATTGCAAGAATTCTCAGAGTCATCATGAAAACTGTGGATCTCTGAGTCTGAGTGCAAAATAATTTTGGTAGAGTATTTCACAGGATTAGTACTGTGGAAAATACACATCGGGAAATACCAAGGTTGGTGGAAGAGAGAAGGAAAGAATGAATTAAAACATTTTGTTTTAACCATGATGGTTGTTGTAGTTCCTTGTTTCCTGATTCACTTGCTCAAAAGACATAATGTGCTCCAGTGTCTCTTCCAGCTCAGCTAAACAGGGCACAATGCTTTTCACCACCTTCCAAATGTGGTTGAAAGGATAACAGGGGTAGAATAAGGCACAATAAATAGATCTACACATTTGTGGTAGCCAGCCTCCAAGATGGTCCCCAATAATCTCTGCCTCCTGGTATCCTACCTTTGGGTGGTCCCCTCCCACAGTAAATAGGGCTGACTTCTGTATGGGGATTCCCAGGTGGTAGAGTGGTAAAGAATCCACCTGCAATGCAGGAGACGCAGCTTTAATTCCTGTGTCGAAATGATCCCCTGGAGGAGGACATAGCAACCCACTCCAGTATTCTTGCCTGGAGAAACCCATGCAAAGAGGAGCCTGGCAGCTACAGTCCACAGTGTCACAAGGAGACGGACACAACTGAAGTAACTGAACACACACGTGTAACCAATAGAGTACTTGGAAACAATGAAGTGCAACCTCCAAGGCTAGGTCATATAAGACATTAAATCTTCTAACTTGCTGTTCTGGGATCACTTGCTCTAGGGGAAGCCAGCTGCCATATTGTGGGAACACTCAGGCAGTCCTACAGAAAGACCTATGTGGTGAAGAAAAGAGTTTCTACTGACAGCCATGTCAGTGAGTCCTCTTAGAAGCAACAAGTCCTTCAGATAACTGTGACCTCAGCCAACATCTTGACTGCATCCCTACAAAAGACTCTGAGCCAGTACCACCCAGTTAAACTGTACTCAAATTCTTGAGCTACAAAAACTGTATGAGATAATGAAAATTTGGTGTTTTAAGCCACTAAGCTTTGGTGTAGTTTATTACACAGCAATGGATAACTAATACTGCATCAGATTTTTCATGATCTCAAATATTCTGTCCTATGTGTCTTGAGTTGGGGATTCAAAGAATTTGATCAATAAAACCATTGCTTTCCCTGCATACAAGGTTATAGTCACTTAATCTCAATCAGTACCAAAACCAAAAAGTTCTGTATGGCACTCTAGGAATATTCTATCACTACCCAGTTCACCAAAAACGTTCTATTTCCTAGATGTGAGTGTATGTGTGTTCAACCGTGTCCAACCCTTTGCAACCCCATGGACCTTAACCTGCCAGGTTCCTCTGTCCATGGGATTTTCCAGGCAAGAATACTGGAGTGGATTGCCATTTCCTTCTCGAAGGGATCTTCCCAACCCAGGGACTGAACCAGCATCTCCTGTGTCTCCTGAACTGGCAGGCAGGTTCTTTACCACTAGCACCACCTGGGGCAGGGCAACTTCTTGAGGAACTGATAAAATCACAGAGATAGCTATTAAGACTCTTTGGGAAAACAGGCCCCCTGACCAGGTTACTAAGAGTCAAGAAGTGGCTTCTACTATGGGAGTCGACACTGGTAGTGTCTAAACTCCACTATGGGGTAAAGCAGAAGGATCAAGTTGAGCAAGTAGAGGTAAATCCAGCTCACCCCTGTGGAACACTAAAAAGGAACTGAAGAGTTTCCAAGGATGAGGGCAAGATTGGGAGAAAGAGAAACAATACAAATGATCTGAAGAGAGTGGTTCAGAGACGCAAAAACACGATACAAGGCAAAGGGGGCTGGAGCCAAGATAACAAGAATAGAGAAAGTAGGTACAGAAGGGCCGGCCAAGGGCATCAACAGGAGCCCTGTAGATGGGAGTTGTAAAGAATGCAAGCAACTTCGGATAGACAGTAATCCAACTCAAATATGTGAAAATCTTCAGAATGTT
Organism: Bos indicus; assembly: GCF_029378745.1. Taxonomy (NCBI): domain Eukaryota; kingdom Metazoa; phylum Chordata; class Mammalia; order Artiodactyla; family Bovidae; genus Bos; species Bos indicus. Next base: position 18,940,647 of record NC_091776.1, on the reverse strand, counting down.
CAAGAGAAGCAGGCTGACCAAGAAAAAACAGATACGTGAATTAAGCCCTATGGCTCAGAGGTTAAAGCGTCTGCCTCCAATGCAGGAGACCCGTCTTCGATCCCTGGGTCGGGAAGATCCCCGGGAGAAAGAAATGGTAACCCACTCCAGTATTCTTGCCTGGAGAATCCCATGGTAGGCTTCTCTGAGCGACTTCACTTTCACTTTTCACTTTCTATGGAGTCCCCTCAGAGTAACATGTCCAAAAGAGGCTGCATCAGCATGCGTGCACCAAAAGGGAAATGGGGCATAAGAAGTTCCTCTCTGAGCTATGACCTTGATATGTGTATGTGTGCCTTGTGTGCTGAGTCATGTCTGACTCTTTGTAACCCTATGGACTGTAGCCCACCAGGCTCCTTTGTCCATGGAATTTTCCAAGCAAAAATACTGGAGCGGGTTGCCGTTTCCTTCTCCAGGGGCTCTTCCCCATCCATGGATAGAACCCTCGTCTCTTGCATCTCCCGCATTGACAAGCAGATTCTTTACCAGTTGATCACACCCAAAACAAGTGAGGGGCAAAGAAAGGGGGAGGGGGAGGGAAGACACACAGACGTGTGTAGCCTTCTTTGCTGGTGGCAGCTACCACTCTCCTTGAGGAAGCGGGGAAACCCTTACTGGGTTGTCTAGTTGAGCGTGGGATTTCTGGGTGAAGAGGTGAAACATCTGGACCATGGGCACCTCTACATAAGTGTGTGTGGTGCTAAAGTGTGTGTCAGGCTCCTTTTGCAACACTGGCAATCTTTGGGGAAATTCTGCACGAATAAGTTGGAATTATTTTCTCCCATTGCACCGAGTCCAGAAATAGTCCATGACCAATGATCCATTACAGCTGCCGGTAGAAATAAATTTCCTTACAACTTTGCAACAGGCTCAATACACAGTCTTGCCCATGGAAACGCACGTAGCAGTAATCAGTATTCCTCTCCGACTCCAGACCTGGTGGATAATTACAATTAAGCTTCAATGGATTAGCTGCCAGCAGGACAGTAGATTGTGGTATTTTACATCTGTACTTTTTCAGCAAACTTGGGTATGTGAGGGTTTTTTTCCTTCTCCATGGAAAACAAAAAGTTATTTCCAATTAATTCAGGAGACCATCAAAATTACTGAAAATTGTGTTGTTCCCCGTGATGGGATGAATGAGGTATAGAATGACTCTCCTCATTGTGTTAGAAATGCAAGGGTCACTCGCATTTCTTACAGAGCCCCTAGTTTACATTTTTCAATTAGGAGATAATCAGTGTGCCATTATGAGTAAAAATTGTTGGAATGACCTTTTGGCTGTTGCTTTAACCAGCAAATCTTTGGGGAGGATTTGATTGAAAGCATGACAGGAGAACAAGGCAAGTTATACTGATGATAAATAAGAACAATTATCACACCTATTATCTGATAAATAATTTATTGTGATTTGCCATTAATCCATTTCAAGCCACCTCCTGGATAAAAACACACCCCAAAGACTGACTGAATTCAGCTTTTCCCACATCATGTCAGAAATTCTTGTCTGAAAAGCACAAAGGAAGCACTTACCTGGAATATAAAGAGCTGTCACGGTATACTTGATCATTTTAATCAGTGCAGATAAATTATGCCCCTTATAGAAATGGTAAATCAGTACTTCTCTGTCAGTTTAAAAAAAAAAAATCTGTGAGGTGTTTTAAGGAGAAGCCATAGCTCAATACTTAGGAGTCTGTTTTGTTTTTAAATCTTGTCTTCCATTCTTGTTAAAAGCCATCAGCCTATGCATTTTCAGTCAAAGCCTGCAGCATATTTCTAATTTCAAAGTGTACATACTATTATTATAGGATAATTAAATTCTTTATAATACTCCATAAGTCCAATTGGTAAGGATTGGTGGAATATATAAAAATGATTCTCAGTGTTAGAGTTTAGTGGCAAATGTTGTTTCTGCTACTGCGCTCTTCTTCTTGATAATTCCAACAGGCATATATATATATATATATATATATTATTTTTAACCCTGGTGACAGAAAAGTAATGTGGACCTTTTGGACATAAAGATCACATTTGTCTATAACTTCCCTGGTGTCTCAGATGGTTAAAAATCTGCCTGCAATGCAGGAAACCTGGGTTTGATCCCTATGTCATGAGGATCCCCTGGAGAAAGAAAACGCACCCCACTCCAATATGCTTGCCTGGAGAATCCCGTGGACAGAGGAGCCTGTTGGGCTACAGTCCATGGGATCGCAAAGAGTTGGACACAACCGAGAGACTGAACACCATGGTCACTTAACATCTTGAAAAAAATTATACTATTTTTTCCCTTTGTGCACTCGCCTGATGCATGTATGACCCCATGGTGTCTCTTGTTCCAAGACCAGGTTTTAATTCTACTTTTTCTCCTCTTTTGTAATTTTTGTTCCATTTCAAAGATGGGTTTTTTTAAGTAAATTAATTTGACTTTTTGTTATTTACCTCTGATGTTAAACATATGTTCTTTGTTAGAGTTTTTTCTCCATGCTTTATTCTCTTGATGTTTTTGGTTACTGTCTTACTATTATTTACTTAGTCATCCTATCAGCTTGGATTCATTTCATAGGATTCCAGAACATTTTTTAATCAATAGAACATCAATGTTGGGCAGAAATCCCTGTACCATTATCAGAAATTACAAACTGTCATGGTTCCCCCTACTGAAGAATTGAGTTATGGACCTAACGTCAAAGGGTTCTGTCTTCTGCCTGCAGGTATCTGACAGAGATTAAAATAGTCTTTAAGGTCTGTTGAGAATGTGATTATACAACTATTCAAGCAATTGGACATCTTCAGCATCAGGAAATTCTTCCTCAGAGCTACCCAAAGCCCTCCAGCTACAATAAAAGCTCATTTTAAACTTGACTTTAGGACTGGGTGACTCAACAAACTCCTTTATTTTATAGATGAGAGGACCATAGAAAAGTAGACACCACAGTGTTTTATGGTCAATGTACCCTCTGCAGTGAAGGGGGCGGGGGTGGGAAGGGGTTGGTAATGGTGGGGGGAGGTCTTGATAGGCATTCCCTACCACTCCTTGGAAGAAAAGTTATGACCAACCTAGATAGCATATTCAAAAACAGAGACATTACTTTGCCAACAAAGGTCCGTCTAGTCAAGGCTATGGTTTTTCCTGTGGTCATGTATGGATGTGAGAGTTGGACTGTGAAGAAAGCTGAGCACCAAAGAATTGATGCTTTTGAAGTGTGGTGTTGGAGAAGACTCTTGAGAGTCCCTTGGACTGCAAGGAGATCCAACCAGTCCATTCTGAAGGAGATCAGCCCTGGGATTTCTTTGGAAGGAATGATGCTAAAGCTGAAACTCCAGTACTTTGGCCACTTCATGTGAAGAATTGACTCATTGGAAAAGACTCTGATGCTGGGAGGGATTGGGGGCAGGAGGAGAAGGGGACGACAGAGGATGAGATGGCTGGATGGCATCACCGACTCAATGGACATGAGTCTGAGTGAACTCCAGGAGTTGGTGATGGACAGGGAGGCCTGGCATGATGCGATTCATGGGATGCAAAGAGACGGACACGACTGAGTGACTGAACCGAACTGACTCACAAGCAGAAGGTCTTTTATTCACCATCATGATATGAGGTGGGATCAACTTCATCAACCTCAACCAGAATAGTTCTGAAAGACCCCAGCCACACGTGCTTTACAGAATAAAGCAAGAGAATACAAAATTATGAGTGCCCTTCATGACATTATAGTTTTAAATAATGGGGGAATTCCTGGATTATAAACTTAAGGACAAGGCTATTTTTCCTAATACACTCAATTTCTAATATATCATACAGAAGTGACAAGATCTCTCTCCATGTGAAATCATAGAAACTGTTTAAAATAAGCTAAAAAGACCAGAAAAAAATCTGTAGCGCTTTCTCTTGCCTGACACGAGAAAGAGATGTCACTAATGTAAATCAGTACAGCTGAAGGTCTGGTGATAATGCAACATTCAGTCTTGTCATGCCAATACCATGAGAATTAACAAAAGGGAGATTTTTTTTCTCTTTCTCTCTCATGTCTCCCTGTTATATATATATATCTTTGTGCCTATCTCAATGTGTGTGTGTGGCTCAGATCCCACAGATACAGTACCAGTGAAGAACAGATGACATGAGAAAAAAAGTTTTCTATTCTCTTTCAACCAAAATTAGTATGAGTTTCTTACAGGTGTGTCTCTCTTTTTAAAAGACAATCCACTTTGAAAACTGATGATCATCCAATTCTCCCCACCTAAAAGCTCTCAGGGAAATTAGGTAGATGCTGTTTGATTTATAAAGACTAGCAGATTTCTTTTCTTTGAAGGAATTCCAGATATGGCCCTTCTGTGAGGATGCTTGTGACAGAACATTCCAGCACTCCCTACCAAGCAGAACAAAGCTCCCATTTCACACAATTCCAGATATCCTCAGGCCTTCTAAGTTACCACCTGTGGTTGGATCTAAGCAAACAAAAACCTAAAAGAGGAGACAAATCATCAGTAAATCTCTTAGGTACCAATCCACAAATACTAGGAGGCAAGGGAAATAACCAGGAAGGTCCTGAAGTGATGCTAAGGAATTATGATCTGGTTGGCATCAGGGAACCTGTTAGGATAAATCAAATGACTGAAATGTCAATACTGAGGAATGCAAACTGTGAAGAAGAGAGGACAAAGAGGTGGGGAGAAAGGGCTCACGCTACAGATCAAAGAGTTGGACTTACAATGAAATACAGATGGAGGATAAAGGAAGTAGCCGTGCTGAAGCTTTATGAGTTAAGGTAAAAGAAATATATGAAATAAAGGGGAATTAGCAGTGCGGGTCCTCTGTGCACCACTAAATCAAGATGAACTCGCTGATAAATTACTGTAGAGGGACGAAACAGATACCCATGTCCCCATAAATAAATAAAATGTAGCATGCAGTATCAGTCTTGGCATAGATGTCTCATCTCTCTGTTGCTGTCCACTAAAAATTTCCATGTTCTTCTCCGCCTTTTCCTCCTTCTGACTCTCAGGCAACCGTGGGTACTAAGACCTCTGCTTAATTTCTTACCTTTGAATTAATGACAATATTCTGGGTTTCGTTTCTTTAGGTCCCTTAGATTGTGACCACTTGGAGTTTAAAGGCACAGTATAAATAAACCAAACGTAAGTAAAATGCTAAATGACAAGATCACAAAACTTGCTACTCTAGATTTCAATTACTGAGACATTTCTTACGGGATAATAAAAAGAGCAAAATGCAGGTCATCCGGGAATTTTTAGAGTTGTGTTACTATTAGCTGCTTGTTTCATAAAGTGGAAAGGGCAGCGAGAGGTGAGGCAATTTGGGCCTGCTCACGAAAAACAAGAAAGGAACCATCAGGAATCTGGAGGTAAAGGGCACTTGGGATAGTAACCTGATTCCATTTGCTATGCTGAGAGGAGGCTGATTTGTGCAACTTCTCCCAAATACACAAAATAGGAAAAAGGTGAAGCCATAAGAGAGAATTCTACCCTGAAAGTTAAAACTCACATGGGAAAAATCTGTGAAGCAAAATTACACTGTGAAATGTCATTCTCTAAAGGGCTTAAACAAGAAGTGTGATAAATGTTATTACTCTGCAGTGCCATACGGGTGTTGAGGACTCAATCACCGCTCTGATTTTGCCCAACAAGTGCAAGAAGGCAGTTAGAGGAAAACAGACCCTGTTCCAAAGTGCTTTCAGGTTAAAGGCTTCAGGGAGAGAAGCAAAATGGGAAAACCACTAATACAGCCATCAAGCTCATAAATAACTTTGAATCATCACTGACTAGTTGCCCTCTAAGATTTAAAGGCACCTTAAGGTCAGGATAAGCAAAGAATGAATAGAGTTAAAGGTCAGAAAAGTTCAGAGAAATTCCACTTAAGAACCAAAGGAAAACCAGCCTAAACCAATCTTTAAGACTGATTTTCTTAATGATCTCAGCAAAACAGTTGCAAGAAACCCCCTAATGTCATTCCAAGATCAAGCAAGTATGTCTAAGACTGGAGAACAGCTGCACTTCTAATCTGGGATACAGATAAAAGAGCATCTAAACAGTTAGAAATTAACACCCACAGGGATGATGCCCAGATACGTGAACACAGAAATTGTACAAAATGCGTGCATGCATGCATGGTATGGAGATATATATGTGTATGTGTGTTTGTGTGTGTATATTATGTCATGTAATCCTGAATTCTAGTTTCAGTACAAAAGAGACAGATTTCATTAATTGAAAGTGTCATTTTAAACTTTGTTTCATATTTAATTTTGACCTTTGAAATGAGTCAACATTACACATACATAATATATAATATAAGCTATATTATCCAAGTTGTGATCAAGTCTTCCCAGGCTAAAAACACCCTGACAACATCCTCCATGAGCCAATAAATTAAGCATCTGAGGATACCATGAAAGAGAAGAGCAGAAAGAGCCAAGAATCAAAAGAAAGGAGTTTATTCTCCAAATTCCATTTGCATGCATGAACAAAGAATGTTCCCTCCCAGGGCACAAGGCTACTTTCAAGTTTATTAGTAAACCAAAACTACCACCAAAACCAAGATCAAAGACTTTGAGCAAGAAAAATACTTTGGGGTTTAGGCTTTCCCAGAAAGGATCCCAAAAGACTACCCTCACATACCTGCACAGCCAGACAGGAAAATATACCAATGACATATTGAATTTTTTTAAAAGAAAGTTATAAAGCAAGACACATGGTATAATCTCATTTTTGTTAAAATACAAGCACAAGTTATAAATGCACATATTTTATAAGCATAGTAGAAGATCTGAAAAAATACTTTAAAATCTCTAATGGCATTTACTCAAACAGAAGTGAAAGTGAAGGGCTGACTCCTATTTTGAGAATTCACTTTTGTATTATAGTAATTGTGTCTGATTTTTATAATTTTGTAAACCAACATTAATATTCTCAGAAATTAACCTTGAGATTTCCTAGCTGCCTTCTATGACTGTTTGTTAAAGTAATATTTGTCCATCCAAATTCTAGAAAATCTCTTAAAGTCAAGAACTGACATTCTCTTAAAAGACAAAAGTAGTCAAATCACCTATATCCATAATAACTAGTTGAAGAATACACAAAAAGATATAAAATATGACGTGAGAAATGGTAAACATGGGGATGGGGAATTAAAATGTAGTGTGGTTAGAATGTGTTCAAACTTAAGATATCATCAACTTAAAATAATTAGATATACATCAGTCTTATGGACTCTGTGGGAGAGGGAGAGGGTGGAGAGATTTGGGAGAATAGCATTGAAACATGTATAATATCATGTATGAAATGAGTCGCCAGTCCAGGTTCGATGCACGGTACTGGATGCTTGGGGCTGGTGCACTGGGATGACCCAGAGGGAGGGGAGGGGAGGGAGGAGGGAGGAGGGTTCAGGATGGGGAACATGGGTATACCTGTGGCGGATTCATTTCGATATTTGGCAAAACTAATACAATATTGTAAAGTTTAAAAATAAAATAAAATGTTAAAAAAAATAGATATAATATATTGTTATTATGAACCTCATGGTAATGGCAAACCAAAAACTTAGATACATGCACAAAAAAGAGAAAGGAAGCCAAACATAAAACTAAAGATAATCATCACATCACAAGGTAAGAGAGAAAATAAGAGGAAAGGAAGAAAAGAGAACTACTAAAACAATCACAACACAATTAACAGAATAGCAATAAGTACATACCTATTGACAGTTACTTTAAATGTACATGGATTAAATACTCCAATAAAAAGATATAGGCTGAATGGATTTAGAAACAAGACCCATATATTTGCTACCTATAAGAAATTCACTTCAGATATAAAGACATACACATAGTAAAAGTGAGAGGAGCGGGGGGAAGGTATTCCCTCCAAATAGAAACAGAAAGCTGGAATAGCTATCAGTTCAGTTCAGTCGCTCAGTCGTGTCCAACTCTTTGCGACTCCATGAATCACACAGCACACCAGGCCTCCCTGCCCATCACCAGTTCCCGGAGTTCACTCAAACTCATGCCCATCGAGTCGGTGATGCCATCCAGCCATCTCATCCTCTGTCGTCCCCTTCTCCTCCAGCTATACTTAGCTCAAAAAATCTCGATTTTACAACAAAGACTGTAAGAAGAGACAATGGGTGCTATTACCTAAGAAAAACAGACCAAACAAGGAGATAACAGTTGTAAATATATATATTCCCAACATAGGAGTAAAATTAACAAACGTAAAGGGAGAAATTGACAGTAACACAATAATAGTAGAGGACTTTAACACCCCACCTACATCAATGGACAGATCATCCAGACAAAAAAATCAGTAAAGAAACACTGGCCTTAAACAACAAACTGGACCAATCAGATGGATTTAAAGATACATTTCATTTCAAACAATCCATTCAAAATCAGAAGAACACACATTCTTTTCCAGAGCACATGGAACATTCTTTAGGACAGATCACCTGCTTTGCCATAACACAAGTCTCAATATATTTCTAAAAAGATTAAAATCATATCAAGCATCTTTTCTGACCACAGTGCCACAGGACTAGAAATCAACTACAAGGTGGGGGGGGAGGAGGGAACTGCAAAAAAATAAAATACATAGAGGCTAAAAGTATGCTACTAAACAAACAATGGGTCATTGAAGAAATCAAAGAGGAAATCAAAAACTACTAGAGACAAATTAAAATGGAAACACAACAATCCAAAATCTATGAGACACAGCAAAAGCAGTTCTAAGAAGAAAGTTTATAGCAATAAAAAAGCCTACCTCAGGAAACAAGAGAAAATAAACAACCTAACATTAAACCTAAGGGAACTAGAAAAAGAACAAACAAAATCCAAAGTTAGCAGAAGGAAAGAAATCATAAAGATGAGAGCAGAAATACATGAAATAGACACTAAAAACAACAGAAAAGATCAATGAAACTAAGAACTGGTTCTTTGAAATTGACAACCTTTAACCAAACTCATCAAGAAAAAAGAGAGATGATCTGCCCAAATAAACAAATCAGAAGTGAAAAAGAAGTTACAATGGACACCAAAAAATACAAAAAATCATAGTTGATCACTATGAACAACTATCTGCTGATAAAGTGGATAGTCTAAAGGGAATGGATAAATTCCTAAAATGTACAATCTCCCAAGACTTAATCAGGAAGAAATAGGAAATGTGAACAGACCAATTACCTGTAATCAGATTGAATCAGTAATTTAAAAACTCACAACAAACAATTCCAGAATCAGATGGCTTCACAGATGAATTCTACCAAACATTTCAAAAAGAGTTAACACCTATCCTTCTCACACTATTCCAAAAAACTGCAGAAGGAACACTTCCAAACTCATTATATGAGGTCAGCATCACCCTGATACAAGACATCACACATAAAAAAAAGAAAATTACAGGCCAAAATCAGTGATAAACATAAATGCAAAAATACTCAACAATATATTAGCAAATCAAATTCAACAATACAGTGAAGGGATCATACATCATGATTAAATAGGATTTATTCCAGGGATGCAAGGATAGCTCATTATCTATAAATCAATCAATGTGATACATCACACTAACAGAATTGAAGAATGAAAATAATATGATCATCTCAATAGTAACAGAAAAAACTTTTGACATAATTCAACATTCATTGATGATAAAAACTCAACAAAGTGGTATGAAGGCATGATACCTCAACATCATAAAACATCATATGACAAACCTACATCCAACATCATACTCAAGAGTGAAAAAGTGAAAGCACTTCCTCTGAGGTCAGGAACAAGACAAGGATATTCACTCTCACCATTTTTATTTAACATAATACTGGAAGTCTTACCCAAAGCAATTGCACAAGAAAAATAAATAAAGAAGCCAAATTGTAAAGGAAGAAGTAAAACTGTCAGTGCTTGCAGATGATATGATACTTTATATAGAAAAAAATGAGGATGAAACTCCCTCAAAAAAACCACTAAAACGAATAAATGGATTCAGCAGAGTTGCAGGATACAAAATTAATATTAAAACACAGGCAGGACACTCTCTGACATCAGCTTTAGTAGTTCTTTGTGAAGCAAACAAAAGCAAAAACAAACAACTGGAACCAAGTCAAACTAAAAAGCTTTTGCACAACAAAGGAAACTATCAACAAAACAAAAAGGCCATCTACTGAACAGAAGATATAGAGATGGCCAACAGGCACATGAAAAGATGCTCAGCATCATTAATCATTGGGGAAATGGAAATTAAAGCCACGAGATAACGCCTCACACCTGTCAGAAGGATGGTTTTCAAAAAGACAGCAAATAACAATTGTTAGTAAGAATGTGGAGAAAAGGGACTCTCTGCACTGTTGGTGGGATTGTAAATTGGTGTAGCCATTATGGAAAACAGAATGGTGGTTCCCCAGAAAATTAAAAGTAGAACTTCCATATGATCCAGCAACTTCGCTTCTTGGTATTTATTCACAGGAAACAAAAACCCTAATTCGAAAAGATATTTTCACACCAATGTTCACAGAAGCATTATTTATTTATAATATCCAAGATACAGAAGCAACTTAGGTATCCATCAATAAATAAATGGATAAAGAAGATACGATATGTATAAGCACATATATACACACATATATACGAATATATATATATGATATATATGCACATATATACACACATTATATATATGTATATACACAGTAGAATATTACTCAGCCATTAAAAAAGACATCTTGCCACTTGCAACAATAAGCATGGATCTAAACAGTATTAGGCTAAGTGAAAAGTCTCACAGAGAAGGCCAAATACTGCATGATCTCACTTAAATGTGGAAACTAACAAACAAAATGAAAAGAGTCATAGATACAGAGAACAAGCAGGTGGCTGCCAGAAAGGAGGGAAGCCTGGAGGTGGTAGAAATAGACAAAGGGGATTAAGAAGTACAAACCTCCAGTTAGATAATAAATAAGCCACAGGAATATCATATACAGCATGAGAAATATGGCCAATAATATTGCAAAAACTTTGGGGACAGACTAGATATTGCAGTGATCATTTCATAATGTATGTAAATGTCAGATCATTATGTAGTATACCTGAAACTAACACAATATTGTATTTCAACTATATTTCAATTAAAAAAAAAGAATTTCCCTTTACTATGAAAGATGGAATATATATACACACACATACATAAATACATACACATATATATGATATATATGCACATATATACACACATTATATATATGTATATACACAGTAGAATATTACTCAGCCATTAAAAAAGACATCTTGCCACTTGCAACGATAAGCATGGATCTAAACAGTATTAGGCTAAGTGAAAAATCTCACAGAGAAGGACAAATACTGCATGATCTCACTTAAATTTGGAATCTAAAAATTAAAACAAAATGAAAACAGTCATAGATACAGAGAACAAGCAGGTGGCTGCCAGAAAGGAGGGAGGCCTGGAGGTGGTAGAAGCAGATGAAGGGGATTAAGAGGTACAAACCTCCAATTATATAATAAATAAGCTACAGGAATATCATATACAGCATGAGAAATACGGTCAATAATATTGTAATAACTTTGCATGGGGACAGATTAGACATCGTGGTAATCATTTTATAATGTATGTAAATGTCACATCATTACGTAGTATACCTGAAACTAATACAGTATTGTATTTCAACTATATTTCAATTTAAAAAAAAAGAATTTACCTTCACTGTGAAAGACAGACAAGGCTGTGGTCCTAGTGTGATTAGATTGACTAGTTTCCTGTGAGTATGGTTTCAGTGTGTTTGCCCTCTGCCTACTCCAGTACTCTTGCCTGGAGAATCCCATGGACGGAGGAGCCTGGTGGGCTGTAGTCCATGGGGTCTCTAAGAGTTGGGCATGACTGAGCGATTTCACTTTCACTTTTCACTTTCATGCATTGGAGAAAGAAATGGCAGCCCACTCCAGTATTCTTGCCTGGAGAATCCCAGGGACGGAGGAGCCTAGTGGGCTGCCATCTATGGGGTCGCACAGAGTCGGATATGACTGAGGTGACTTAGCAGCAGGAGCCCTCTTGCAACATCTACCCTCTTACTTGGGTTTCTCTTACCTTGGGCGTGTGGTATCTCTTCACCGCTGCTCCAGCAAAGCGCAGCCATTGCTCCTTACCTTGGACGAGGGGTATCTCCTCACCGCTGCCCTTCCTGACCTTCAACGTGGGATAGCTCCTCTAGGCCCTCCTGCGCCCGCGCAGCCAGGGCTCCTTGGACATGGGGTTGGTCCTCCAGGCCACCACCCCTGGCCTCGGGCGTGGGGTAGCTCCTCCCAGCCGCCGCCCCTGACCTCAGATGCGAGGTAACTCCTCTCCTTGCTGCCCCTGAACTATGGAATGAGGTTCGTGACATTGTACAGGAGACAGGGATCAAGACCATCCCCATGGAAAAGAAATGCAAAAAAGCAAAATGGCTGTCTGGGGAGGCCTTACAAATAGCTGTGAAAAGAAGAGATGTGAAAAGCAAAGGAGAAAACGAAAGATATAAACATCTGAATGCAGAGTTCCAAAGAATAGCAAGAAGAGATAAGAAAGCCTTCTTCAGCGATCAATGCAAAGAAATAGAGGAAAACAACAGAATGGGAAAGACTAGGGATCTCTTCAAGAAAATCAGAGATACCAAAGGAACATTTCATGCAAAGATGGGCTCGATAAATGACAGAAATGGTAAGGACCTAACAGAAGCAGAAGATATTAAGAAGAGATGGCAAGAATACACAGAAGAACTGTACAAAAAAGATCTTCATGACCCAGATAATCATGATGGTGTGATCACTGACCTAGAGCCAGACATCCTGAAATGTGAAGTCAAATGGGCCTTAGAAAGCATCACTATGAACAAAGCTAGTGGAGGTGATGGAATTCCATTTGAGCTATTCCAAATCCTGAAAGATGATGCTGTGAAAGTGCTGCACTCAATATGCCAGGAAATCTGGAAAACTCAGCAGTGGCCACAGGACTGGAAAAGGTCAATTTTCATTCCAATCCCAAAGAAAGGCAATGCCAACGAATGCTCAAACTACCGCACAATTGCACTCATCTCACACGCTAGTAAAGGAATGCTCAAAATTCTCCAAGCCAGGCTTCAGCAATATGTGAACCGTGAACTTTCTGATCTGCAAGCTGGTTTTAGAAAAGGCAGAGGAACCAGAGATCAAATGGCCAACATCCGCTGGATCATGGAAAAAGCAAGAGAGTTCCAGAAAAGCATCTATTTCTGCTTTATTAACTATGCCAAAGCCTTTGACTGTGTGGATCACAATAAACTATGGAAAATTCTGAAAGAGATGGGAATACCAGACCACCTGATCTTCCTCTTGAGAAATTTGTATGCAGGTCAGGAAGCAACAGTTAGAACTGGACACAGAACAACAGACTGGTTCCAAATAGGAAAAGGAGTTCGTCAAGGCTGTATATTGTCACCCTGTTTATTTAACCTATATGCAGAGTACATCATGAGAAACGCTGGGCTGGAAGAAACACAAGCTGGAATCAAGATTGCCAGGAGAAATATCAATCACCTCAGATATGCAGATGACACCACCCTTATGGCAGAAAGTGAAGAAGAACTAAAGAGCCTCTTGATGAAAGTGAAAGAGGAGAGTGAAAAAGTTGGCTTAAAGCTCAACATTCAGAAAACGAAGATCATGGCATCTGGTCCCTCACTTCATGGGAAATAGATGGGGAAACAGTGGAAACAGTGTCAGACTTTATTTTTTGGGGCTCCAAAATCACTGCAGATGGTGATCGCAGCCATGAAATTAAAAGACTCTTACTCCTTGGAAGGAAAGTTATGACCAACCTAGATAGCATATTCAAAAGCAGAGACATTACTTTGCCAACAAAGGTTCGTCTAGTCAAGGCTATGGTTTTTCCTGTGGTCATGTATGGATGTGAGAGTTGGACTGTGAAGAAGGCTGAGCACCAAAGAATTGATGCTTTTGAACTGGGGTGTTGAAGAAGACTCTTGAGAGTCCCTTGGACTGCAAGGAGATCCAACCAGTCCATTCTGAAGATCAGCCCTGGGATTTCTTTGGAAGGAATGACGCTAAAGCTGAAACTCCAGTACTTTGGCCACCTCATGTGAAGAGTTGACTCATTGGAAAAGACTCTGATGCTGGGAGGGATTGGGGACAAGAGGAGAAGGGGATGACAGAGGATGAGATGGCTGGATGGCATCACTGACTCAATGGACGTGAGTCTGAGTGAATTCCAGGAGTTGATGCTGGACAGGGAGGCCTGGCGTGCTGCGATTCATGGGGTCACAAAGAGTCAGACACAACTGAGCGACTGATCTGATCTGATGAAAGACAGAAAGATTGAGCTGATGTTCCAGGATAATGAGACAAGAAACATGATAACTACATATAACACATAAGCCTGGTCTGGGTCTGAACCAAAGGAAGTTGCTTTTTTTTTGTCTTACTTTAAAAGACATATTCAGTCAGTTCAGTCACTCAGTTGAGTCTGACTCTTTGCAACCCCATGGACTGCAGCACACCAAGCTTCAAATTTGAATAAAGTCTATAGGTTTAATAGTGTTGTCAGTTTAATCTTGATTTTAATAACTGTACTGTGGTTACGTACATGCTTATAATATTCACTGAAGTATTTAAGCATAAGGAGCATCTATTTTGTCTTTCACTTACTCTCAATTGGGTCAACAAAACATAGATATAGATGGAAAGAGAGAGATGACAGCAAGCATGGTAAAAATGTTAACATTTCGGCAACCTTTATACTATTCTTGCAACTTTTCTATAAATCTGAAATATTTCAAAATAAAGTTTTAAAAAAGACAGAAGGAAGGAAGAAAGGGAGGGGGGAAACTTGCCTTGCCTTCTACTCCTTCCTCACAAATGATGGTCCGGGAGTCTTCTGCTTTGTTTGTTTAGTTGGTTTTATTCATTTACACAGTTTGATCTTGTCAGAGGAATCTGATATATCTTCAGAAGGAAATCGAGTTTTCACAAATACTCGAGACTAATTTGGCTAATAAACATCTCAGGGTATTTCAAAAGCAAATGTTTGATAGCAAGAGTGATTGACCTTACTAACAGGGCAGAAGATAAAAGGAATTTAGACAAAGTTAGAAAAAGTCAGTAGCAGGACTGAAAACAAAAACCAAGTTTCCAAGCAGCTCATTCAGTATGATTTTTTTAAGCCAAAATTTTGTGATGCGGCAGCTATTCTACAGTGGAAAATTACCCCTGGGAAGAAACAAGAGTTCATCAAAGGCAGAGGGTCAGAGTCCTCTGTCTGCTGTGGAGAGACACCGGTCATATTGCTATGCACCCCATAAATCACAAATAATAATATCCTGAGGCATTCTCTCCTGTATTAAAAGATAAGAACTCTGTTTTTGTTTCCAGAACCATTGCTCTCCTTCCCCGCTTCACACAGCTCATGTAATTCAGAAGATAGACTTCATTCAAAGAATGAAAAATAGTTAAGTCTGAATCCCGGTGCCTCTCTTCATCAATTCAGCAACTGCAGAACGTTATCTGCCTTGTAAGTACTCAGCTCCCTCTAACAAGATGAATTTCTTTCCTAAAACAGGTTTGTACTTAGGGCTTCACCACCAGCAATGTTAGCACCACTCTGAGAAAAAGATGCGTTGCTATATATGGGCTTTATAGATTGCAGGTAGACCTCCTCTTTGGAGAAAAGAGATACACAGTAGTCATAAATAATGACTCTTCACCAAAAAATGACAAGGAGGCATTCTCCATGAATTCTGGCAGAATCAGAGGGGCAGGCTCCAAAATCATCACCCAACTGAAGATGGCTTCAGAGGTTTGCTGCAGACAGCACAGTCTGCAGTCTGCCCAAACTGTAATCCATACACCAGCAGCTTCAGTGCCCCCTGAGAGCTCGTGAGAAATGCAGAATCTCAGGCCCCTCCATGCTTACGTTGAATCAGTATGTGCATTTTCACAAGATCCACAGGATATTTGTATGCACTTTGGAGTCTGAGAAACACCAGACTAGAGGGAATTATGCAGTAGACAGTTTGAGCCTAGAAGCTAAAGGAAAACAACTGTGTGCGCATCCACACACGTGCACACACACACACACACCCTGGAACCACAAAAGGACACCCCGTTCTAGCCTGAACTACCCACAGGCTGGTACCCAGCGTGCTGCCATCTCTCATCCCTCCACTCCACCACCCCTCCCATGGTCTTGGATCCATGACCCGCAGTCAACCTAAGTCAAGGACAGGTGCTGAGAAGCCTCACACCCTGTTATCCCAGAAAGATGATCAAATGATTATTATCTTTCATTCTATTAATGTGATGAACCACATTTACTGATTTGCATGTGTTGAAATCATCTTTGCATCCCAAGGGTGAACCCCTCTTGACCATGGGGTATACACATACCTTTAATGTGCTGTGAATACCGTTTTGTTGAGAATTTTTGTGTCCATATTCATCAGGGATATTGGCATGTAGTTTGCTTTTCTTATAACCCAACTGCTTGATTTTAGTTGTCTGGGAGACAAAAGGAAATAAATGGAAACAAGTACACTTACTGAGTGACTACTAGGTACCAGGCCCTGTCCCTACGTCATCTCATTGCTTCTAACAACCATGCAAAGGTAACAGCATCAGCTCTAACTTACTAATTAAACAACTGAAGCTTTGCCCTGGATCACACAACAAGAAAATGTTTAAGTTAGGATCCCACTCTGGACTGCAAGTTCTATTCTTTCTCCTGTACCACAGTGACACAGAAACTGAGATTTCTAATCTTATTTCTTGAAGGGAAAAAGGAGCCAGTTCTATACGACTCCACTTTCACAGGAAACTAGATTCTGTCCACGGCAGGATATCTGGTTTCAACAAGGAAGAAATTGTTCAAGTTGTTATGGAAGATGGGAAGGAAATTTATGAAATGTGATGAAATCTTTGTCTGACCACCTTGTAAGCACCTGTAGAGGTCAACCAAGCCAAATATGTCCCAGAGCACGCATTTCCCTTAAAGCACTGACTTGAATGACGACATGAAGAGGAACCCACCACCCTAAGAAGGTACCCATTCCATTTAAACATGTTACCCTCAAATGGAGTCAAGTAGGTCTCAGTTGTTTCTCGAAAGCCACACAGAATAGTCCAAACCCCTTTCTTCAACCACCCTTTAAGAACGGAAGACAAAAACCAGGACACACACAAAACAAGAATTTCTCTTCTGCCATTAAATACACTTGGTCTTTAATCCCTTCCTCAGATGACAGGATTTTCAATCCCTTTTCCATTCTGGTTCTGCCCCCAGGCACACATCACGCCCCACATGAGCACCCGTACCTAGCCTGTCTCGCAATTATGGCCAGCGTGTGGCTGAGGCAGAGTCACGTTAGTTTCACCCTATCTGTCTCTTTCCATCCTGATTCTACCCAGCCCCTCACACACAAGCTGATCCCAAATGTAATCCATCTACGGAGGGGCGATGCTGTGATAACTGCACACATGCATTAACTCTCCGAAGTGTTTCACCAACCCACTCACCCACCTGCCTCCGAAGACTCCCGTTTTGAAGTGGCAATGTGATCAATCAAGTCGGTTTCGTGTTCCACAGCCCACACAGTACGGAGAAAAATTAATGACACCAACTGTTCTTGCTAGAGAAGCAACTCAACTAGACAGCAGCCTTCATGACAATAGGAAAGGAGCTCTTCACTTTCAGTCATCCTGGAAGAAGAGAAAAAATACATGTATGGGGGAGCAGGGGTACTTGATGTATAGATGAAATAAAAAGCCATTTGCCCAAAGGCCACAGCAGAACTTGCTCTACTGGCCTAAGTAGAAGTTAGGCTTCCTCTTCTCACTCAGTGCTTAAGCATTTCACAGACACCAAAGGCAATGAAGGCAGAGACTTGATTTAGAGTCTAAACTCAGCCCCTGTGGTTTGCAGATTGGGACTTCCCAAGCAACTCAATGGAAATGGATAGACTACAAGGACAGAAGAGTCCCCTCCACGCCATCCATCATAGTCTCCCAGAGGCTCCGCTTCGTTTCCTGCCCACCAGACCCAGGGAATACAGACCCAAGCTGGCTACATTTCTCTCTCTCTCTTTCTCTCATTCATTCTCTCTCGTATTCTTGCTCTTTCTCTCTCTCAGTCTCTGCCTGCCCCTCATCCTTGTTTCAAGACAAGCCCAGGAGCCAGCCTTTTCATTGTAGAATGCACATCCACCCCTTGCAGGGGGAGAAGCATGACCTCATCTGGTCAGCTCTACACATGCCGGCCAGGCCTCACTCTCCCTCTCACCATCCTCAGGAGGTCAGAGCCTCTCCATCCTCCTTATTTCTATCTACCCAGACCTACTCAGATTTTCATACTCTTCCTTACACATTTGTTCTTAGATCAGATTTCCCATTACCAGCTTTATTGACATTAGAAACAGCATAGAGTGGTTTGGAATTTGGATGTTAGAGCACTAACTAATCTGGATGTTTACAGCAATGGTTTTCCACCCCTCTCCAGCAGAGACCTGGGGCATCTCTGGAACCTTCTCAGTGGCCAAAGAATAGCCTCCAAAAGGGTTTTACACTCCTTCACCTTTCTCACATTTATATCTAGGAACTCTCTGTGGGGCTTTTCTTTGATAGGAATACTCTTCCACTCAAGAGAAAAACCAACATTAGTAAGGGAACCATATTCCTTCCCTGTTATCACCCTACAAACCACAACACACACACACAGGATGATGAGTGCCTTCCTCACCCGGCCATGAAAGAGAAGGAGCTAAGGAAAGCCTTCAAGCCGGACACTAAAAAGCCACCAAGAGGCAGAATGCTTCTGCTTCAGTGTCTCACAGTGCTCAGAATGCACGATACCAGACAACGCGGGATCACCTGGGGCCAGCTGTTCATTATTCAGATGTGAAAATAGAAACTCACAGAGGTTAATGGCTTGCTTTATTAACTCAGAAGCGAAGTCACTACCACAATTTTTTCACATGGGAGACACTCTGTGTTGAAAGAATAAATGTTTACATAATGAATGTGTTACTATATACCTGACTCCTTCCAGAAAAGAGTCCAAGTAGTTTTCAAGAGACATAAAAACAAAAAAGAATGGTATTTAATAGGAATGAACAAAGAACAAGTGGCTGTGATTAGAGTTTTCCTTGTCTCAAATTCAAGCTCCAAAAATTTGCTCTTTGCTGTGACAAGTACTCCAGACTTTGAAAATTTACATTCATTGCACTTTTCTAGGCTGTCCTAAATTTTGAGTGATGAACAATTTCCTACTGAGAACTTTAAATAACCAGTGAGATGCCAAGGAGGACTTGCAGGCAAGGAGGTGTCTTCGCGGGCCATGTGTTATATTTAGGTGGATCCTGCCTTGATTTCATGAAAATGTGTTTGCTCTTCTCTCAAGACCAGACGCTTTCTACTTGCATCTGCTATAAGAAACAGGATCAGGTTGTGACAAAGAGCAGGCCAAGCCGAGGGCCTAACAGGCCATGTAGATTGACTGGACCTTCCTGTGCAGGTCCCTTACAGGATGAGGCCACCGTCTCAATTCTCCAAGGTTCACCCAGGGATCAGTGACAACAGCGTCCCCCAGGGGCTTCATCAGACACGCGGGACCTCCGATTCCTCCCCAGACCCACTGGACAGGAATCTGCATTTCAACAAGATTTCCAGGTGATCTGAAGGCATGTTCAAGTTTGAGAAATAGCCATCCGTAGTATTCCTGGGCTCTCAGATATGGACATTCACAAAGCAGCCAGAGAATAAATACAGCCTGACCCGCACACCTGGAACAGGACACATAAATGCGAGATGGTTGTTTTGTGGGGGGAGGGAGAGGGAAGCTGGTTTGAGTTTTGTTTGCTTTTAGAGCTTCTCTGTTGTCGTCCTTGTGGCTTGCTCTTCAGTGAAAATATCAAATGAAAGTCAAATGGGAAAAAGGTGGTTTTTTTGAGCCAATTTGATTAGTCATACCTTGGCACACGCTGACAAAGGGATTCGCCCCCAGGGGGTACCATTGTTCTTGAGGACTGACTTTGTTGGAGAGAAAACTTTTGTTTCCAGAGGCGTAGGCCACACAGCACGGAGTGGAATAGAAATATGGCGATTATCCAGTTCATTTACTTGCTGTACACAGTCAGACAAACCAATCCAGGTAGTACGGGCTATAAAAAACATTCAGAGATGCCGGAATTATCTAGGTTCACTGCTAACATTGTTCCAAGGCACTGGATGAGAGCCAGACTTGCACATCACTTTGTGCTTTTAAACATAGTACCAGGGGAACCTGTACCAGCAGACTTAGAAAGGAAGGGGCAGGCGGAGGTAACCCCTAGACCCAGGTGGCATCTGATGGGGGTGACATTAGGCTTGGCAGAGCTCCGGCTGCACTGTCTGCAAAGCACTTATCACATGGAAGGCAGGGCGGCCTGCCAAAATACAGACACCGGGACCAAGCAAAGGATAATTGCTATAAATCCCATACAGAGAGCGAAGACAGAGATGTCAGCAAAACACGTCTCCTGGCTGGATAGCAGCACACACAGGACTGCAGGGTAGAGTCGGACAAGAAAGGGAAGATCTTTGAAAAGGCCAAATTTGTTCAAAGCAGGTATGGCAGGCCAGCTGGAAGACATGTCAGTCAAGGACTAGACTCTCTGCTTCAAGGTATTTCTGTCACTTGGCCATGACAGCTTCCCGAAACGAAATATAAGGAAAAATTACAACTAGATTTCCTCCAGGCCTGGTGTACACTGATTGCAATTTCGGAAGAGTTGAGATTAACCAGAGTTTGTTCAGCCCCTCATAAGCACCAGGTCTCTTTTAAGTCTTACAAATGTGGTTATTTTGGTGGAGGAGGGGTTTAACCAAGGGATCACCACCCTTTTTTTTTTTTTCCACCACACCTTGAAACTTACTGGATCTTAGTTCCCTGACCAGGGATTAAACCTGTACCCCCTGCAGTGGAAGCATGGAGTCCTAACCACTGAACCACCAGGGAGGTCTTGGGACCACCACCCTTAAGGGGTTCTTGTTTGGACTTTAGGGATCCCTGAATTTCCTAAAATTGTATGAAAATATGATCATGTATCTTTTTCCCCTGGGAGCAGAGACCATCACTTTCATCAGACCCAAGAGATCCATGACGACAAGGTGAAGAATTACCACTAGCTGGATGAAGGAACCAAGACCTATGGAATATTCTCTATGCAGCCTTGTACTTGGTGACATCATTTAATGTGCCTACAAACCTTAAGGTAAGTGGCATTATCCCCATTTTATAGCTAATGTGCCTACAAACCTTAATGTAAGTGGCATTATCCCCATTTTATAGCCATAAGATAAGTAAGGCTAAAGAGGACAAGAAGCCTTACCAGAAGAAGCCTTACCTAAACTCACACAATAACTGTAAGAACTGAAACATAAACTCAGACTTATCTAGTCCAAAATCCATGCTTTTCTATGAGACTATGGGCTTCCCTGGTGGCTCAGTTGGTAAAGAATCTGCCCACAATGTGGGAGACCTAGGTTCAATCCCTTAGGTTTGGCAACCCACTCCAGCATTCTTGCCTGGAGAATCCCCATGGACAAAGGAACCTGGCAGGCTACAGTCCACAGGATCACAATGAGTTGGACATGACTGAACTACTAACACAGATGACATGCTTCTTGAGTGCTTTATGGGGATGGGGCTGTGGGGTGAGGATAAGAATTAGTGAAGGGGGACTTCCCTGGTTGTCCAGTGGTTGAGACTTTGCCTTGCAATGCAGGGGCTGCAGGTTTAATTCCTGCTCAGGGAGCTAAGATACCACATGCCTCCAGGCCAAAAAACCAAAACATAAAAAACAGAAGCAATATTGTAACAAATTCAATAAAAAGCCTTTTAAAAAAACACCCACCGCAAAAAAAAAAAAAGAAGAAGAAGAAGAATTAATGAAGGGAGGCAGCAAGGAAAACCAATCTGACATTTTAGCTGGCTCTTGAAGAATGAGTTGAGCTGGGACATATAGAAGTATCAGGTTGGCCAAAAAGTTTCCTCTGGTTTTCCATGCTGCTGCTACTGCTGCTGCTGTTGCTAGGTCACTTCAGTCATGTCCAACTCTGTGTGACCCCATAGACGGCAGCCACCAGGCTCCCCCGTCCCTGGGATTCTCCAGGCAAGAACACTGGAGTGGGTTGCCATTTCCTTCTCCAATGCATGAAAGTGAAAAGTGACAGTGAAGTCGCTCAGTCATGTCCGACTCTTAGCGACCCCATGGACTGCAGCCTATCAAGCTCCTCCGTCCATGATATTTTCCAGGCAAAGTACTGGAGTGGGGTGCCATTGCCTTCTCCGGTTTTCCATGAGATAGTATAAAACCCAATCCTTTTGGCCAATACAACAGAAGGAAGGAAATCCCAGGTGGAGGGAACAAGGTAAGAGTCAGAGCAGTGAGAAGGGGTTAAATGTTGGGGGCAGGAGGGCGCCCTCCCTCCTATCAGATCAGGAGCTTCCTAAAGGCTCAAGAACCAAGGAATAGTCACAGGACCAAGCCCCTGTAGGGGTTAAATATCTGACTCCTTTAGTTTTAAATTTCCTGTTACCCAAACTGCAGCACAACCAGAGGATAACCCTCCCTGCTGAAGTCCCTGATACAAAGTCCAGGAGCCGCAACTTAATGCCTGGCATCCATTCAAACAAGTGCATTTTGTTTATTTCTAATGTGTCTGAGCCCAGCGAGCAGGTTTACAGCAGGTCAGGAAGATGCCAAGAGCTTTACCAGGGCCACCAGAGTCCACGCAGAACACACAGCCTCTCTGGAAGCAAAAGATCATCCGTTAAGTGTGTGGCTTTAATGCAGCTCCATTCCCCCAAGATGCTCCTGTTTCAATATAAATAATATCCCAAGACTAAAATATTCCATGTGCACTCCCAACACATTTAATCAGGCTTTCGGATGTGCACTGACTCTACTGCAGGCTCCTGCTGCCTTCTGAAATGGAAAAGCCACTCATATTAGCATGGAATCCCATGTAATTGAATTGTGGTTTTAAATTCTGTGATTAACAGATGGTACCGTCTTGTCCCAGTGTGCTCATCTCCGTATCCCTACCCCTGGAGACACAACACACACCCCTTTGGATCACCACCAGCAGCCACGCTTTCTTTAGCCCTGGTGTTATTTTAGCACTTAACTCTCTTTTATAAAGGGGCCATCTCACAAGCATTATTAACGCTCAGGTAACAACTCCTACCAAATCTTCTCACTGGCTTGTAAATGAATTTAAGTGTATCACAGCCCAAACCTCTTCAGGCTCCCTGGTTGGGAATTCTTGAGATTTTCTTCCCCAAAAGTGAAAGTCAAAAAATATTAAAAGATAAAGGGACATGATTCATCTTGGTTCAGCAGATCATAAGTTCCTCGAGGGCAGGGAGAGTTTATTCGGCTGATTGATTTAATATTTATTGAGTCATAACTAGCTTCATGGACCATAGAAATAAATCTATTGATGCACTTCATTACAAGAAAAACCGTTGCTGTCTCTAGATAGGACCAAGAAGCATTCACTTTGATGATTTCTTTCCTTTATACTGATTAACAAACTTGAAAGAGCAGCTCCTGCTCTAAAAAATATATGAGTAGAAAATACTGCGTTCTGTTGCATAAAACTGGAATAAAAGATTCTCCCTTTCTGAAATAGCTATGTGCTAGGGAAAAGGGTGACTGCTGGAAAGGGGCAGAGGAATTCATCACCCCTGAAAACCTTTCACTTTCACAGCACACCATCTCAGAACGCCTGTATCGTTATGAGATCTCGAACTTAGTATTTTTTTTAAAACCATGGTTTCCACTGAAATGAATGGGCTGCACAAGGAAACTCAAAAATGTTTAAAGACATACCCAAAAAGCAGACAAACTTCTACCAGAGTCACTACTGAGGCCGGGAAACATGTGCCCATAAATGCGTTACTTACTTGTGCCTGCCAGCATATCACCTACAAGTGCTATCTTTAGGCGGGGAGGGGAATAGATACAGAAGAAAGGGTGGCAGCGGTTTTACCCACATCAGTAAACAACAGGACCATCTACCAGAACCGCACACCCCAGGGCTCCCGGATAATTGTCAGACCAACTTTTGGCAGCTCGTTATCAATTCAGTGTGGGTGCTGTTTTGTAAACACATCTAATTTGGTTTTAAATTTTAATCCATAAAGTCATTACTAAAGGACTCCAGGCTGCTGAAATGATGAACCAACTGCTTCCAAAGCAGACAGAAAGGCACCAGCGCCAGCCAGGGCTGCCTGTCCTCCCTTCTTTGCCTCCGGATTCACCTTGTCTCTCACCTCCTTCACAGCAATGTGCATGGCCTCCTACTCACCACAGATTTTCTGTTGCTACCCAAATGCTCTCTCTCCCTGTCTCTCTCTGTGTGCATGTCTGTCTGTGTGTGTATCTGTCTTTCTCTATCAGTCTCTGTCTTTCAGACAGACAGACACACAGACACACACACATATATATACACTTGCACACAAGTTGTTTGTCTCTTTCTGATGCAGTATTCCAATCCCTGCCTCCTCTACTCTTCCAGTTTAATCTACTTCTCTAACATAAAAATTGTTCTTTAACAAAAAGATCAGTCTGAAGGAAAGAAACTGTCTTAAAGAGTTAATGGCAGGGAACATAGCTGACTGACAGATGGACTGACCAACCAAATGGCCCCCCAGCATCTCAGATATCGCCCTCCTTTGAGAATTGGTTCTCATGGGTACTTACCCACAAGAGGAGAGGGTTTTTTCAATGTAAAGATCAAACACTGAATCTTTCAAAACATGGCATATGATAAAATCTGGTTTCTTTAACAAATTATGTACCAAACCTAGTTCTTTGGAACTCATAGATTTTAACCTGTATGTTCACCCTTCATAACAACCTTGGGAGGACGGTATTAAAGCTCCTCTTCCCTGTTTCATGGGAGACTGAAGCACATGGAGGTCAAGTAACTTGCCCCAAGTCACACAACCAGAAAGTGATTGTCAGGATTTCCACCCAGATAATTTGTCTCCAGAGTCTGCTTTTAACCACTACTCTCTGCTGCTTCTTATTTGAATGACTGCATTTTTATCTAATTAACAGAGAGGAAATTTTGCATTCACTTTTTATGCATCTATCATTAGATTTTCTCTCATTAGTTTTCTCTAGCGAAGAAAAGAGATGACTGATTTACCTAGTGGCTAATTATTACCCTATTTACCCTATTAAATAAATATTTACTCTGTTGTGCAGATCAGTAATTGCTCAAAACTCCTGTTTATGACTCCCCACCATTAACCAGAGATATTCTAGTAAACCTTTCACCTTCCTTCACCTCACTCCTTTTGACAGTCCATATACCTAACCATGGGGATTCCCTGGTGGTTCAGATGGTACAGAATCTGCCTGCAATGCAGGAGACCCAGGTTCAATCTCTGGGTCAGGAAGATTCCCTGGAGAAGGGAATGGCTACCCACTCCAGTCTTCTTGCCTAGAGAATTCCATGTTCAGAGGAGCCTGGCGGGCTATAGTCCTTGGGGTCACAAAGAGTCGGACACAACTGAGCGACTCACACAGACACACACCTAACCATATCCAAATCCCTTTCTGAAAAGCAGCCTATTAAAGAACCACTCTCAGGGACGTCGCTCGACTGCTCAGTGGGGGTTAATAGCATGTCAGAGCAACCAAGCAAATATTACCCTGGAGACCCAAAACTCAGGCCAGGCGGCTTCCCTGGAGAAGAATCCGTGTGGATCTAGAAATTCTTCATGCGCTGTGCTGCTCTGCAATAGCCTACCTCACTTCCTTGAATTCAAAGTCAAAGTGGGCAAAATAAACTCTCCACCACTTGGGAAAGCCGGGAGACAGAATACATTCTTTTCTGTAATCATATTTTCAGGGCTTCCCTGGTGACTCAGTGGTAAAGAATCCACCTGCCAATGTAGGTGACACAGGCTCGATCTCCGATCCGGGAAGATCCCACATGCCTCAGAACAACTAAGCCCATGCAACACAACTACTCAGCCTGTGCTCTAGAGCCCAAGAAACGCAACTACCGAAGCCCGTGTTCCCTAGAGCCCGTGCTCCCAGCAAGAGAAGCCTCCACAATGAGAAGCTCACACGCTGCAACGAACAGTAATCCCCGCTCGCCACAGCTAGAGAAAAGACCGCGCAGTAATGAAGACCTAGCACAGCCCAAAGCACATACATAAAATTATAAATAATAATGTTTTATGTTCTGCAGGACTGGTGTTTTTCGTGCTGTTTTTTCCAAAGTATGCTTCGTTTTAGGATCTGAAAACCCAAAGGCCCCAGGATTTTTTTTTTTTTTCCTTCTCTTTCAAAAATGGATGGTTCTGCTTTTCATTTAAGGTGCAGTTTAGAAAGAAGCAGCCTGTGAAACCAATTAACTAATTGGAAATCACTTAATGACTGTGGCAGCATTTCGGATTTCTGGCATGGGTTCACAGCAGTCAAGAGAAATTGCTTTCCAATATTATGATAAGGTAAGCTGTGGAGGTCTCACCGGGGGTGGCTGAAGGCTGCTGTGAGCAACAATCAGCTCTAATCTGCCCACCAAAATAATGGAGACATTATAACACGGAATCCAGTGATTGGAAAGGAAGCACGACATAAAATTCCAAAGATATGCGGAGATCTGCTGAGAAGAAATGTGCAGCTGAAGTTCCTGGCTATGATGTTTGAGAGCTTCCAATCTTCATGCAGATATTATGCCTTTGAAATGGCTCTCAGAGAGACAGCCAGACATGTGGGGGAGGAGACGTGACAGGAGGAAAGGAAAAAAAAATAAGAGTAAATGTTCACCCTAGCACAATTGTCCAACTAATTGTTTTAGTATGGAGAGAATCATTGTTCACATTGAGGAAATAATCCAGTTAATTGCTCAAGAGTTAACAGAGCCAGAGAAAATAAATTACCCCAAACACAATATTTTATCCATTTGCCATTTGCTTGTTCCGAGGTAGTGAGTTCTCTTAGCATATATCTAAATAGCGGAGTTCATGAGAACCAGTATCATCAGTGTTGAAAACAGTATCAGCCATCTCTAATAGTATATCTATTTCCTTTTCCCTCTATTTTGAAAGAAAAGCACAGGCATACACACAGGTCTAGGTGATTTAAAATTGCTTTGAGGTGGACCACTGGCTTCATGTGTCCTGGGCCTCAGAATTGTTTCTTGAGTACGGCAAATCTCTTTACCTCCTTTGCCTTAGTTTACTCACCTGGAAAATGGCCTGACACCTATTCAAAGAAACAGGTATTCAAATGATGGGTGAATTCTGCAAACATAGAGCCAGGCTGCTGCAAATTCTTCCAGCAATAACAAACGTTCACTTTTTCTCTCACACAGATACCATGAGTTTGGGCAACAAAGACTCTGGCCCAGAGATATTCACTGTTGTTTTCATACACAACAGAAATTCTCTACACACGCTTGTCAGTCCACTGCCAGCATGGGGGCATCACCCAGACCCCGGCTTTATTAATTTAGTAATAATGACCCACTGGGTAGTGACTTAGATGCATGCTTCGTATGTGGCCGTGACCCAAAGGAAGGAAGATGTTCTCTTTTCAGGCAGCAGAATCAAGAAATACAATGCCACTCAGACAAATTGCTGTGACAACCATTAGCCTGTCAGACAGCAGGACCAGGTTAGCCCTGTTCTCACACCTGCTGGGATATCAGGCCTTTGTTCAAAGCATGCTCCACTTTATAGAGCCTCATCCCTGGAGGTTCTTCAGCCACAAAACCCCCAGGGCAAGGAGTGCAACATTAAAACTATAATACTGATGATTATTGTCACCCTGCTTATTTAACGTATATGCAATGCCGGGCTGGATGACTCACAGGCTGGAATCAAGATTGCCAGGAGAAGTATCAATCACCTCAGATATGCAGATGACACCACCCTTATGGCAGAAAGCAAAGAAGAACTAAAGGGCCTCTTGAAAGTGAAAGAGGAGAGTGAAGAAATTGGCTTAACCTCAACATTCAGAAAACAAAGATCATGGCATCCAGTCCCATCACTTAATGGCAAATAGATGGGGAAACAATGGAAACAGTGACAGACTTTATTTTGGGGGGCTCTAAAATCAGTGCAGATGGTGACTGCCCCCATGAAATTAAAAGACACTTGCTCCTTGGAAGAAAAGTTATGACCAACCTAGACAGCATATTAAAAAACAGAGACATTACTTTGCCAACAAAGGTCCGTCTAGTCAAATCTATGGTTTTTCCAGTAGTCATGTATGGATGTGAGAGTTGGACTATAAAGAAAGCTGAGTGCTGAAGAATTGATGCTTTTGAACTGTGGTGGTGGAGAAGATCTTGAGAGTCCCTTGGACTGCAAGGAGATCCAACTAGTCCATCCTAAAGGAAATCAGTCCTGAATATTCATTGGAAGAACTGATGCTGAAACTCCAATACTTTGGCCACCTGATGCGAAGAACTGACTCACTGGAAAAGACCCTGATGCTGGGAAAGATTGAAGGCAGGAGGAGAAGGGGATGACAGAGGATGAGATGGTTGGATGGCATCACCGACTCGATGGACATGAATTTGAGTAAGCTCCAGGAATTGGTGATGGACAGAGAAGACTGGCATGCTACAGTCCATGGGGTTGCAAAGAGTCAGACATGACTGAGCGACTGAACTGAAAACTGATGATTCTTCCTTTAATGCTTCAAAAACAACAACAACAAAAAAACAATGCTTCATTCTGACCTGGGGGGAAAGTTGTTTAGCTTATTGCCTTTCTTAGGATTTCATTTCTAATCTGCATTCTAGAAAATGACATCCTACTAATACCAAGATTATATCAAGACAATAGGGCTGATAAACTACTGTTAATTACCAGTGAAGATAATAAGTAAATACAGATCAAGGAATGTAAGGATATACCAAGAAAGCCACTGCACCAAGAATGTCCTGGATGTGAGCAGAACTCATGAAAGAGAAACATCTTCATCTTCATAAGAAAAGAAAAACCTCCAAAATATCAAAGGAGAAAAACCCTGCACGTGAACCTTTCAAATTGACTCAGAACATTTTCCAAGAGGAGGAACCTGAAAAAACATGTGATGCAGTTGATAGCATTCGAAGCTTCTCCGTCCCACTTACAGAACGTTGCTCGCTGACCCAAAGGTGAGGCTCTACCCACAAAGACAGGCTGAATGCCAACTTGAACAGCCTCATTTGCAAAGCTCAGCACTCTGGAGCTTAAATGTCCCTGCTTAACAAATGGTGAGCAATTTAGTCCACCACGTGTAGGCAAGACCAAGGCCAAAGTCTAACAATAGCTCCCCTCTCTCTGAGTCCTTGAATTAGCGAATGCTATTACAAAAAGAAAATATACTTTTATCTAGGTTGTTCCTTTTTCCCTTGGCTGTTTTCTGTGGCTTTGCCTATAAGCTCACAGTTTGTAGTTAAATTGGACAATTACTGGGCGAGAAGTGAATAATTAATGAACAGTCACTGTAGATGTTTTGGAAACTGTGACCCAATCATCGAACGAATAGCTGAACCACTGAAATAAATGACTTGTTCCACTCATTACCTGATCAGCATTTGTTTAGAGGTTCCTAGGTGCCCTATCAAAATTCTAATCAGTTCTATTTAAATTACATTTTTTGCACTGCATTGTTATAAATGCTAATTTATGCCTAGAATGGAACAGCTTTATTTCGTACCTCCTGAAGAAACGGATGAATAAAAACATACTTCTACAGGGCATAAAAGATTATCAAGGGTTCAACAACTATTGGATTTGCACTTGCCAAAACACATCCTGAAACTCAGAGCTGAAGCTTTAGGAGACAAGGACATTTGGATCCTCCCACCACAAAGCTGTCCCCGTTATGAGGCAGAGGATTGTCACAGCAGCATCTGCAACCACGACCAGGGACTTCCTGCCATTGGGGACGAGAGCAGCTTTCAGGGTGAGGAATGAAAAGAAGGGGACATTGTCACTGCTGAGAATACTGATCTCCCACATCTTAAAAGCAGATGGTTATTTCAGAATCTCTGGGTAACTTCCTCGAATTGAGTAGAATTTCTCCAAACCTGGTACCCCATCTGCTTTTTAAAAGATGTCCATCTCCACCAGCTCGCAAGAGGTGACTGAGTTATCATAGCAAATGGTAACTCCATATCTCCTTTTACAATTAGTTTGGCCTCCCAACCTTAGTACAGAGTGCCACTCTAAGCAGTGAGACGTGCTCCAGCCAAGAGGAGAGGAAGCACAGTTTTCAGGGAAAACACTAAAACCACCTGCCCTGGCTGGGCAAGAGAGTAGCCACTTGCATGAATTATTGTTGCATGAAACTGACTATTGTTAGTTTGTTACTCCTTGCATGAAACTAACAGCTACCACCAATGGGGAAGAATTCGGGAAAGGTCAAGAGGAGAGAAGAACTGCCAGCCCACATGTCCTACAGACCTCCCAGATTCATTCTCGCTGGCATCCATCTTGGCTGAGCGATGCGTACACCACCAGGAAGGATCCTGAGTCAGAATGACTGGCCAGAGACAACCTGGAAACTAACCCCATCACCATAAAACCCAAGACTGTGAGCCACGTGGCAGGGCAGTTCTCCTGGTTTCCCTTACCTCCTGCTCTCCACCCGGGCGCCCCTTCCCAATAAACCTCTTGCTTTGTCAGCACATGTCTCCTCGGACAATTCATTTCTGAGTGTGAGATAAGAGATCACACTCGGGCCCTGGAAGGGGTTCCGCCTCCTGCAACAGTTTTACACTGACGTAGAAGCCAGGCCAACTTGTGGCCTACAGGTGACCAGATGGACCCCAAGTCATTTGGGATATAGAAGACCTCAGGAGAGAAAGGAGATTGAGAGTGGTGCTCTAGAAATAGCTAGAAATCTCCTAATGAGACCAAAACAGTCCTGCTTGTAAAACTACTTTGTTCTGCTACAGGGCTTGTGGGATCTTAGCTCCTCAAGCAGGGATTGAACCCGGGCCCCCAGCAGTGGAAGTGCAGAGTCCTAACCACTGGACTGCCAGGGAAGTCCCTGGTAAAACTACCTTGATAAATAACACCGTGCACCCCACTCACTCAGGCCAGGAGGCTGCTGGAAGTCAGAGAGCCTGCCAGTTGCCCCGCTGGGAGTGGGAGGCATCAAATTCAGAATTCACTGCTAGAAGTTTTTCATAAGCTGAGGAATTACCTTGAGAGGATTGAATTTCCAAGTGCAAGTCAGCAGCTGCTGGGGAGGCTGAGACCACCTCAATCATCCTGAACCACAAGTCTCTGGCGGAGAGGGGGCGAGGCGAGGCGGGATCAGCCCGGCTTAGGGCTGCCTGGCCGGGTGTGGAAAACACGGGTTCACACAAGCATTTAACCTCTTTTAAGAAGTGCAATGTGGCTGAGGCTTAAAACAAGGTTGGAACATTTTCTCGCTTATTATCACCTAGATAACCTCTTCTTGTAGCTGAAGGAGTGTGGTGGGGAGTTGGGGTGGGAGGGCGCGCCGGAGGGGGAGGAGGGAGCGCTGCGAGAGGAGGGGGCGGGATCAGGCACCCGAACAAGCTGCTGTTTTCTTGTTTACTGAAAACAGTTGGGAAAAGGTGAAGGAAATTTGCTCTCTAAATATTTCTCCTTTTAAACAGAAACGGTATTTTCCTGATCGCACCAGTTAATCCCTTAATGGGAACAGGAAGAAGAGAATAGCTTTTGTTCATCTTCCGTGAAATCTATCCGTTAGTTTGAAAGCAAGATTTGTCTAGGAAATACTGAAGTAAGGGTGGGGTTCTAAGAGAACTAAGGGCAGGGGAGTGGGAGAAGTGAGGCAGAGCAGGAACACGTGTGTTTGAGATCTTCGTCGGGGAGATGTCATCACCTGGGACAGAGTGGCTCCAGAGCTTTTGCTGGTGGGAGTGGTCCAGCGCACCTCCCGCTCCAGGACCGAGACCAATCCTAAATGGAGTCTTTTTAGGGAAATTAAGTTGCACAGTGATGGTTCTCACTCTTGTTTAATTGATAATAATTGATCAGGGTCTTTCTAATATTCATAAGAATCTCTTCATTCTCCTTTAAAGTGCTTTGAACTAATCCCCAGTCAAAGCTATAGGATAGGGATCTCCCTGGCAGTCCAGTGGTTAAGAGACCACACTTCCACTGCAGGGGGCGGGGATTCAGGCTCTGGTTAGGAAACTAAGAACCCACATACGCTGCAGGGAGGCCAAAAGATAGGGGGGAAAGGTGAGTTTACCAGGTGGCATTAGTGGTAAAGAGCCCACCTGCCAATGCAGGAGACCTAAGACTATAAGGTTGTATCCCTGGGTGGGGAAGATTCATTCCCTGGAGGAGGTTATGGCAACCCACTCCAGTATTCTTGCCTGGAGAATCCCATGGACAGAGGAGCCTGGAGGGTTATGGTCCATGGGGTCACAATGAGTGAGCCAGGTCTGAGCGATTTAACACGCCTGCAGGAGAACAAACTTGTCTAAAAGCCATCCCTACCACCAGATGACTCTGCAATCCACCCGCCATGCTCCTGCCTGAGAATCTGAGCCCTAGATGCTATTTCTGGCCAAATCCTTGTTATCGCTTACATCTGAGTTATAGAATTTCAATTTTCCAATCTGAAAAAAAGAAAATTCAGTCACTAAGGGAATGCATACTATCTATTTATTCCTAAATTTTCACAGATGGTGATACTTGATCACCACTGTGATTATCTTCTTATTTTCATTGCAGGAATTTAACATTAACTGAATGGCCACAATTTTCCTGACTCTATCCAGGATAAATGATACGGGAGTTTCATAAAATCATCACTACTATTGACTCCAAGCCAATAATTTGGCTTTTTATTTTCAAAGGTGATGTGCTCCATCAAAATGTTCCTCATATCAGAAATATGGGCCAAGAGGTCAAATGAGAAGATGTATTCCATCTGTGAGGTGATTCACCTTTTTAACATATCAGTTAAGTCTCCATCTATATCAGTTATAAAAATATTGAATAAATCCAAAGGTGGAGAGTCCTGTGACATGTCACTGGAGACCTCATTCCAGATTAAAATCAGTAATTAATCAATATTACATATATATTATTGTTCAGCCTTTTTATCAATTACTTAAAAGATGAAATAGAAGTATATATTAAACTTGAACATGGCACAAAGCTAGGACAGTTAATATTTCAGATCCCACATGACTCAAAAATCCTTGCCAGTCTGGAGCAATGGGGGAAATTTAATATGAGATATCACAGGAATATAGGTAGCCCTGCACTTAGGTTCAAAAAGCCATTTTAAGTATTAATACATTTTACCAGCAATTATGTGAAAAATCCGTGGGGCTCTTACTTTGCTATAAGCCACTGTAAGCCAACGGGATATGGCTGCCCCAGAATCCCAATTATATTTTAGATGACATTAGTAGGCATCTAGCCCAAAACAAGAGAGGTAATGGTTCTTCTGTTCAGTGGTCAAACATCACAGCATGAGGGAAAAAAAGTTAATACAATCTCTTTCACCAACTATGTGAATTTGAACAAGTCATGTGATTTAAGTCCTAATGTTCTCATTTGAAAATGTAAATAATAATAGCTGACAGTATGGCAGAAACCAACATAATACTGTAAAACAATTGTCCTTCAATTAAAAATAAAGTCTTTAAAAAATAATAGTTGACAAACATGCTATCATTCCATGAAATCATTATAAAATCAAATTAGAGTTTCCATGAATGTGTTTTGACAATGATAATGCAACATTACACTGGAAGTCTACTGTTATCCAAAACCATCCACCTCTTTCCAATAGATGTTCTCCTTTGGGGAACCCCACCTTTACCATTCTTGCTGTGTAGTGGGCCCTAATTCGCTGAGGCCACAGGAATTGGTTTGGAAATGGGCACGTAGCCCAGTCAGGGCCAAGGAGACTGTGCTATAACTTTTGACAAAAAAGAAGCTCTTGTTCCTTTGCTGTATTTGGTCATAAAAGAAAGTGAGTCTTAGATTGCATCCTATCACCAGGAAGAAGTCCACCTGAAGGTGAGGCTGATACGCAAGGAAGGAAGAGATGAAAGAGACAAGAAACAAATACCCTCATGTGACAATCTGGGTCAGACCCTTTCCCCAGATGAAGCCAGCATTCCTCTGGATCACGCTATATTCTAAGTCCATATATTCCATTTTTTAAGTCAGTTTGAGCAAGGTGTTTCTGTCACTTGCAACAAGAAGAGTCCTATGATTGTGCATTCGTTTAAATGTCTTGGAAAACCTAGTTATTCAAATATATGGGAAAAAATAAATGGGAGAATTTTCAAATGGAGATGTATATGTATTTTCATCCTAAAGGGAATCAGTCCTGAATATTCATTGGAAGGACTGATACTGAAGCTGAAACTCCAATACTTTGGCCACCCAATGCAAAGAACTGACTCATTTGAAAAGACCCTGATGCTGGGAAAGATTGAAGGTGGGAGGAGAAGGGGACGACAGAGGACTAGATGGTTGGATGGCATCACTGACTCGATGGACAAGAGTTTGAGTAAACTCCAGGAGTTGGTGGTGGACAGGGAGGCCTGGCATGCTGCAGTCCATGAGGTCGCAAAGAGTTGGACACGACTGATTGACTGAACCGAACTGAACTGATGTATTTCCAACAAAAATAAAGTCTGTGTTCAGATTGTGTTAGCCATTAAGATTGTTAAGAGTCTTGTGTGAGATTGTTATATTGCTCTGCTAGACTGTGCTCCCCAGTACAGCAAAACTTCATTATTGAAGTTTTGTGCCTTGGGTCCTAAGCCTTATA
Source organism: Bos indicus (assembly GCF_029378745.1). Lineage (NCBI taxonomy): Eukaryota > Metazoa > Chordata > Mammalia > Artiodactyla > Bovidae > Bos > Bos indicus. The sequence continues at coordinate 18,905,750 of NC_091776.1, read as the reverse complement.
TAAGGAACTACATGAAAATTTTGCTCTAAAAAAGAATTCTTTAGCATTCTGCCTCTGGAAAAGCCAATTTTCCAGCCTACCCCATCTTGTCTTCCTGCTGAGCTAATAGCCAGATCTCCAACTAAAACAGCAGTGCCCATCTCTGATTAATAGGACCTTTCTCCCCACCTTTTTTAATGGCTTCCTCCCATTGTGATTTCAATCAGAACATTGCTGGGAATCCCTCCTGGTGCCTCTCCAGGACCACTTCTATTGCCATCTTTTGTATACTCCTCCTCAAGAAGAGAAAAGTCAAAGAAATGTCTCCACACTCCAAAGCTGAAATCAATGTGGAAGGTGAACAAACGATAGCATTTTTCTAGCTGGAAGGGGCTTATAGCCATCAGCTGGTCCGAGGATCAGCCACGGGATCAATCTAACCCACCTGATTTTTATTTACAAGTGTAATTACAAATAAAACTTTATTTGAATACAGCATGCCTATTTGTTACATATTGTCTATGGCCACTTTCTGGCTACAAAGCAGCATTGAGTAGTCAAAGACTGCAGGGCCCCAAAAGACTAAAATATTTACAATCCAGCCCTTTATAAGAAAATTTTGCCAACTTCTTATCTAGTCCAGTCATTTAGTTTTTAAAAAGAAGCTTAGGTCAAGACTTCCCTGGTGGTCCAGTGGGTAGGACTTGGTGCTTTCACTGACGGGGTCCCAGGTTTGATCCCTGGTTGGAGAACTAAGATCCCACAAACCACGCAACACAACCAAAAAAAAGGGAAAAAAACCGCAGCCTGTAAAGGCTAGTGAATAGAACATGAGAGACCAAATCCAGATTTGTTCCACGTGGTGGTGTTTTCATGTCCAGTCTTATCCATCTACTAGATTACAGGTCGGAGAAGGCAATGGCACCCCACTCCAGTACTCTTGCCTGGAAAATCCCGTGGACGGAGGAGCCTGGTAGGCTGCAGTCCATGAGGTCGCTAAGAGTCGGACACGACTGAGTGGCTTCACTTTCACTTTTCACTTTCATGCATTGGAGAAGGAAATGGCAACCCACTCCAGTGTTCTTGCCTGGAGAATCCCAGGGACGGGGGAGCCTGGTGGGTTGATGTCTATGGGGTCGCACAGAGTCGGACACGACTGAAGCAATTTAGCAGCAGCAGCAGCAGATTACAGGTGCCTTATAGGCAGACATTGTGCCTATCTCTGTGGTATCACAAACAATGGAGCCTGAATACTGAAGTCATCCTGAAAACTAGGAAAGGGATTGAGAAAATAAGGGATCCCTTCAGAGATTTCTCTTCTATGTAACCCATCTCCCCTCCTGTCTCCACAGCCTCCAAGTATCTGTAGGCACAAACCTGTCCTTCTCCCACTGGACATCAAGCTACTCTCTGTAAGATCATCTTGAAAATGACATAATAGTATCCACCCCCCGGAAATGAGCCAAAGTGTGCAAAGCAGGTAGCACTGAGGTTGGCACGTTTTAAACTCTCAAAGAATAATAGTTTAGCGGCAGCAGCAGCATCAGAACTGAAGGCATCCTGAGATCTGCCTGGGTATTGGATAAAATTACTGAGCTGGCTATTTCTTTTAGATCCCTCTATAGGTAAAGCGAAACATACAAGAAGGTGGGATTCCAACACTCAGTTTCTGCAAACAGTTGAATCCACATTTAATTGCCATCACCCACAGAAGTCAGAGCATTAGTCAGGGACCATTCTCCCAGATCTCAGCAGGACCTGTGGCCCTGGAAGGAGAGAGAAGATTCTTTCCCTGAGGCTAAGGCATTTTACCACTGTTTGCTCAGTCACTCAGTCATGTCCAACTCTTTGCGACCCCAAGGTCTATAGCCTGCCAGGCTCCTCTGTCCATTGGCTTCTCCAGGTAAGAACACTGGAGTGGGTTGCCATTCCCTTCTCCAGGGGATCTTCCTGACCCAGGGATTGAACCCACATCTCTTGCATTGGCAGGTGGATTCTTTACCCCTAGCACCATCTAGGAAGCCCAAGGCATTACAAATGTCAAGACATAAACAAAGGAAAGACTTAGAAGCGTGTCAAACAGCATGTGTATAGTATAGACCCAACTGTGGCCGAGGACATTTGTCCTGAGCCTCCCCACAGTGAGAATGGTCCCACCTGATACCAAGGGCTCCCGTCAGACCACATAGGTTGCTGCCTAATCTAACTCTTCTTTAGATTTTATGACTGTAACTCTCTCTCCATCAATAGGAATTTGTTGTAACTGTTCTACAACATACTTTAACTGTGGGCAAAATATCCTTGTCATTAATTCCATCCTTTTGCTAAAGAATTATGCTCATGTTGTTATCTTGTATTTTGATAGTGCCTAACAGGGATGTTAGGGATGGGAAAGATTGAGGGCAGGAGGAGAAGGGGGCAACAGAGGACGAGATGGTTGGATGGCATCACCGACTTGATGGACATGAGTTGGAGCAAACTGGGAGATAGTGAAGGACAGGCGAGCCTGGCGTGCTGCAGTCCATGGGGTCACAAAAAGACAGACACGACTAAGCAACCGAACAAAAACAACGAAACAGGGATGGCAGAAAGAAAAACCAACCTCGTGCCAGAGGAAACAGCCAAGTACCCCTCCAGGTCCCCCTCCTCTTTCTGGTCTAAGAGGGCAGATGGCAATCCCCCTTTAGATCAATACCCCTCTAGGACCTAACAGGGACATTGACAGCAATGGGGTCTACCATCTCCCCTATCCAACTGCTTTTTGTAATGCTAGTCACAAGGAATAAAAATTGTTCAGGGTTGCTTAGCCCATATAGGGAACCAAATCCAATGTGGGGCCCTCTGAATGTACCCTTGGCAGCCAGAAAACATGACCAGGGCTAATAACTAGTAAATTCCCATATTAAGAGGGCTTTTCCCACCCCAGGCCCCACCCCTACTGCTGCCATCTGTGTGTGACTTTTTCCTCTCTAAGAATTCAAACTGGGTGGGGGACTGTGATTTTTTTAAAAAATCTCTTAGTAGCATCTCTACCCAGAGCTAGCCTCATCACAATTACCCTCACCAGACGAGGCAACCTCACGTTGAGAATGGATATGGTTTGCAGCCAGCACCAAATGTTTCCCCTTCTGCCTTTTTTGTCTTCCCTATCAATCAGAACATGTGAAACTCCCAAATGAAGAGTAAACACACGGCCCAGGTTCCTTTCATCTCCTAACATATGTCATGAAGGGGAAAAGGAAAAAAAAAAAAAAAACCTATTCCCAGCTTCAATCAGCCATTCGTTCTCTGCGACTTGAGCCTGAGACTGAACAGGATGCGTGGGGGAGTGGTGGAGGAAGGCAGCTGTGGGCTGACTCCTTGCAAGATAATAGGAATTCACTGCATACCTGAGTCTTGGAGTCATTATCTCCCCTGCGAGCACTTCTGTATTTATATATAATGAGATCATTACCAGGCAGCTATTCCAATTTTATTCAGACTTTAATATTTCTTGAAGAAAAAAAAATAGCATACAAAAGGGTTTGTGATGCCAACTCAATCAGACGTGCTGTTGATGGAGAATTATTCAAGTGCAAGCCAGAACAGGGGGGAAAAAATCATTTCAGAGAGGTTTCTGTCAAAGCCAAGTTCGCCTGTGATGATGTTTCCAGTGAATGTGCTGAAGTGTCCAGAGGTGAGGAAGGAAAATAACAACTCACAGAGGATGGGCTGTGGACAGGATTAAAAACCAGGAGTGTTCCAGCCCAAGCGCTCAAGCAGGCAGGGCAGGGTGTCCTGCCGAGCGGGCTCCCACCCCGGCATTCAGCGGGTAATTTGACCAAGGAAGCAGGCGCACTCAGCCCCACTCGCCCAGTTTGGCAGGAGCAGTCAGGTGTTAGCAATTAACCCTTGTGCGGTGTTGTCTCCTTTTGTAATTGAACTCAGGTGGCTGGCAAGGTAGGCGAGACAAGTCCTTTCTCCTTTTACATTTAAGGAAGGGACTTTCTCACCGTCCCGGTACCCTCTTCAGGAAAGAGAACTGGCAGGATTTGCTTTCTCTCTGTCGCCATTCAGACACGACGGCTAGACTTGCAGTGCCCCCGCTAATCAAATATCCTGGCTGAGGTTTAATAAACCATCCTCTGTTTTCAGCAAATGAGAAAATCAAATGAAAGAAATCAAATACGGAAACCGAACAAAAAGGGCTCTCTCTTTGATGATCCAGACGGCCCCTCAGGATCAGACTAAGCCTTGGGTGACAATTATGAAAACTGTTCATCACTGCCCAGCACTTTTAGACACACACTCTGCTAATATGAGCTCTCTGGATGTTTGAACTTTGGATAAACATGAACTTATGTGTTCATGTCTAGCATCTACAATTTATCCTGAGATTATAAATATAAAAGGAGAATCATCTTAGCTCTTAGCTCTCAGTCCTGAACTGCAGATGAGAGTTAGCAGGGAAAGCAGGAATGGAGGCTTGTCATCAGGATCAACATGAAATTAAAGGAACGTGGGTCATTTATGGTGATTGTAAAGCACCCATAATTTTTCCCCTAGAATTTCCTAACAAACTAAACCAAAATAGCATTGGAAGAAAATTTTCGAAATGTCCATGCTATCCACTGGGCCCCCAAGCCTGATGCTAGTATAGAACTGGTAGATTTTTTTATTATCATTTGTATTATCCTATCTTAAAGAGATAGCTTGTAATGTCTACAAGTTCTGGTAAAATCATTAAGGCTATTTTATAGATCCTAGTCTTGGGATGTACTCAACACTTAGAAATCAGTTTGTAAGAGAAAGAAAGGAAGGGAGGGAGAGCGGTGATCTCCTGTCTTCGTGAAATACAGCCAGCTCCACAACAATCTATAATCTACATTCTGTAGGCAAAGGATTGCATCAAAATTGTCCTGATTTAAAAGAGACTTAAATAGAAAAATAGGAACAATTTTCTCTCCCTACGTAAATCCAAGTCATAGCAATCATTTGACGATTTACTCCTTGAAAAGGGAAAGAATCAGCCCAAGTAAGAATTACTAAATTTCTGTTGTTCACTACTTGTGTGTGTGTGGGTGTGTGTGTGTGTAGGGGGTGGGGGGAGAGAGAGAGGGATTTTTCATTTACCATTAATATGGTTTCTCCGGAGAAGCATGACGACTTGGCATTGGTCCTCCATCTGCCTCCCTTGTCCTGTTATCCACCTTTTTGGGGCTTCCCTTTCCACCTTCAGAGACAATTGGTCTCTTTTTCTCAAAAGCCACTGCCTCTGCAGCATCCGCCACCAGCCTCCACTGGTCCTTCCCTTCTGTCATCAGATATCCTTATGCTTCTCCTCTATGGAAAATGCCCCCAAGGCTGGGTATCGGGTGACGTGGGCTCCAGCCTCTGCTCTTCCATGACTTGTGTCACTGGCAAGGCTGCTAGGAGCATCATTTCTCCTCATGCTGTTTTCATGACTCGACTTTGCTACTGCCTGCAGATATAACCTTACTTTCATCCTTTCTTTAACTGCCAAATCTCCACTACCTTTGTATACTCTTCTCTCAAACATCTTACAGACAGCCTTCTCACCGAGCCCACCCCTGATCCTTAAAGACCATCCAATCCAACCTTTTTGCCAAGTCTGATAGTCTATAAGGACTTCTAATCCTTTGAACATTTTGTATATGTCTGACATGACAGAGGAAACCCTCTTTCTGAGCTCCCCAACATTTTCTGTTCCCCTATGCCTCAACTCTGTCTGGTCCTGCCTGTCTGTGATCCTGATCCCGCCTATTGGCTTTAGTCATAGCGAAGAGCCGGACACAACTGAGCAACTTCACTTTCACTTTTCACTTTCATGCACTGGAGAAGAAAATGGCAACCCACTCCAGTGTTCTTGCCTGGAGAATCCCAGGGACGGGGGAGCCTGGTGGGCTGCCGTCTATGGGGTCACACAGAGTCGGACACGACTGAAGTGACTTAGCAGCAGCAGCAGAGCAGCAGTGATATGTCTGAGGGCTTCAGAGAGGAGGAGACAAAGTTCTCCAATCCAATAGTCCCCACCACCTTCCTACACAGAGATCTCCTCTACATCAAATATGTAATTGAAAAGTCATCTCTCTGGGTTAAAACCCAAGACTGTACACTAATTCATCACCTATTAATAAGAAAATAATTTCATAGATAATTAAATGTTACCTCAGAAATCAGAAAGTAACATGTTAAAAAATGCAATATAAAATGAGTCCATTTTGAGGCATGACAATTGTTGTCCGGATAGACCAAAATGAAATCATGCTCAAGAAACTAAATATATTTTAATACCTATAGAAGCACTATTCACATAATTAAAGCAATATAAACATTTCCATAATTGAGAACTGGCAAGGTGATATCCTAACTCCCCAGAACTCTGATTAAAGATGACAAATTTGATGCCCTGCCCCCAAGAGAGTCAAAGCTCTACAGTAAGGAGGATTCTGGGAAAATTATCAATATTTGTCTATGTAGCTCCTGAAATAATGTATTTTATTGTCATAAATGTGAGAGAACACAAGAAACTACAGTCCATGTCCTATAATAAAACATAATGGAAAAGAAAAAAAAAGAAATATGAGAGAATTTTCCTTTTCTACTAAATGTTGTGGTATTCTTTTAACTATCTTCCCCTGCTCTAACCAGGGAAAACTAGTCACAGGTTTCTGCTGAGACCACAAAGACCTGATGCTTTTTCCCAAAATACTTCCTTTCACACATGCTCTGCAGGGAACAGTAAACCCTGGATCACCGATAAAGTCTGAGAGCCTCACCCTAATGATTAGCTCACTACCTTTTAGACTTGTTGGCACTGTGTTTGGGGTTTTTTTTAATGAATTTATTTATTTTAATTGGAGGCTAATTACTTTACAATATTGTGGTGCGTTTTGCCATACACTGACATGAATCAGCCATGGGTGTACATGTGTCCCCCATCCTGAACCCCCCTCCCACCTACCTCCCCATCTCATCCCTCAGGGTTGTCCCAGTGCACTGGCTTTGAGAGCCCTGTTTCATGCATCGAACTTGGACTGGCGATCTATTTCACACATGGTAATAGACATGTTTCAATGCTATTCTCCCAAATCATCCCACCCTTGCCTTCACCCACAGAGTCCAAAAGTCTGTTCTTTGTATCTGTGTCTCTTTTGCTGTCTCACATATAGAGTCATCATTACCATCTTTCTGAATTCCATATATATGCATTAATACACTGTACTGGTGTTTTTCTTTCTGGCTTACTTCACTCTGTATAATCGGCTCCAGTTTCCTCCACCTCATTAGAACTGATTCAAATCTGTTCTTTTTAATGGCTGAGTGATACTCCATTGTGTATATGTACCACACTTTCTTACCCATCCGTCTGCCGATGGGCACCCAGGCTGCTCCCGTGTCCTGGCGATTGTAAACAGTGGCACTGTGCTTTTTATAAAGCAACTGAGTGTTTATTTCTCAGAGTCCACTCCCTAATTTTTGCAGCTTCCTAAGATGCTTCTTTCCTGCAGTCCCAGAATCTAGATCAGTGGGTAGGAAATAAATTGTCTAGATACTGTATGTGAAAGTGGCCACGGTTGAATTTCTCTTTTCTCTGCCAGAAAGATGTACTCTGGTACCAAATTAATAAGATTACACCTCCACTCTGGGGCAAAGTGCCACCTTTAATCATCTCCAGAAGGGGAACACCTGACCTTCCACTTGTTGGGTTCAGGAACAACAGGAGAAAGATCATTAAATGGTGTCAGAACCAAAAATAGCTTGTCTTTGAAGACCTTCTCCTCATGAAGTACCCTAGGACTCAAAGCAAAGCATACCCAGCTGCTATTCCACGGACAGGAAGAAGAAAAATTGAAAACCCCTAGCGAACTGTGCAACTCATGCCAATATCAGAACCACACAGCATTTGCAGGTAATATCCCTTATCTTGTACTCTGACATCATGAAATGAAATTCTAGGACAGTGTGGATTTGACTGTGAGATGATTCTTAGGTTGTCTCTTTATGAACCTGACTGGCTGTGTGGTAGGAGAAAGCAAGCTGTGGTTGGAGGGAAAAAAGAGACTCTTGCCCTGCTACTCGAAAAGTCTGCCATGAACAGGGTCTGAAGATAGGAAACGTGTGCCTAAAGGAGATATTTAGTTCTTCTCTCCATGAAAAATGATACCCGATTCTTTACCTACATGAACAGATACCTTCCTCGAGAAACCATAGAGCAGGAGTTCTTAACTGCCGTCTCTCAGGAGTTGACAAAGTACAGCCCACAGGCCAAGTAGAGCCCACTGCCTATTTTTCTAAATAAAGTTTTATTGGAACACAGTCATGCATATTCATTTCCATATTCTCTATGGCTGCTTTCTTGACACGATGGCAGAGGTGAGTATTTGCAATAGAACTCTTACATCATGCAAAGTCCTAGGTATTAACTATTTGATCCTTTATAAATGAAATCTACTGACCTTGCCCTATATCCTCTATAGCAAAGTTTAAGATAATTCTCATAATGGCCAATGTTTATCAAACTTTTCAGCATGCAGTGCAGTTACACACGTACCATGAAATAATCTCCATGGTAGTGCTATGAAGTAAGTATTTTGCTTTTCCCATTTTAAAAGTAAAGGACTCAAGGCTTAAAGAACTAAACAGATCCCAGAACTAGGAAGTGAAGGCAGGATTCGAAGCCTATCAGCCTGACTCCAGTGCCCACTCTCTTTACATGTAAACAGTATTTCCTCTAATATAATAAGAACAGCTACCATTTGCTATGTGTTTCCTGTACACTAGCTTTTGCACATACTGTTTTTAAAGCTCACCACTGCCTATGTTTGTACTTTCCAAAGATCAGGGAACAGGAACCCAGACTGGTTAAACAATTTACCTAAGATCAGACAGGTAGGAGTAAAAGAGTCAAGGATCCAGATGCCATACTTCTTCAAATATATGCCACCTCATAACAGAAAAGCATTGAAGAGACTATATAATAAGCATTAGAAACAATGGGGCTTTCTAATTCTGTCTAGAAAGACTGTGGTTCCCCACACTCAGGTCCCAGCCCTCACTTTGTCATCAGTTGTCTGGGTGTTACTTGGCACATCACTTAACCCTTTCAGGTCTCAGTTTCCTTGTTGTTGGCTTAAGGAGAAAGCAAAGATTGGATGCTCTCTGAGATCTTCCAGCTCAAATATGCTCTAAACGCCCCATTCTGTCCCCTCACAGAGTTATGGTCACTTTTGCTCTGTATGTGTGTGGTCCTGGTAATTGCAAACCATCAGAACCAGTCACCTGTTTGATTTAAAGCTCCTCCCTTGGGATAATCTCTCATTATGGATCTTAATTGCTTTCCCTTCAAGAGAGAGAAGCTGAACTCAAGTCAACTCCAGTAGTCACTTATCATCATAGGGTGGCTCAGGAAAATAGCTGCTTCCCTGGAATACCAAAAGGACCCCAGACATTAATGACTCTTGCTCCTTTTTCATTCATTTCCTTGTTTCTGAGTTGGGGAATTTTGGCTAATTTATTAAACAGCCAGTAAGATCTAAATCCTGAGGACCTGGATGGATCAAAATAGTAAATGTACATTGAATATTATGTGATTGTTTTCTTGTACTATAATATGTTAAATCACTACCATCAATCTAGCAAGTTAAAATAGTAAAACTTATAGTTGTTCATAAAAGGTAGGACTTTTCCAATTAGTTGTTTTATCTATATCTTATTTCCTAATCCTATTATCTTTCCTGTGGGTGTGAAGAGGAACTAAAAAGCCTCTTGATGAAGGTGAAAGAGGAGAGTGAAAAAGTTGGCTTATAACTCAACATTCAGAAAATGAAGATCATGGCATCTGGTCCCATCACTTCATGGGAAATAGATGGGGAACAGTGGAAACAGTGGCAGACTTTATTTTGGGGGGCCCCAAAATCACTGCAGATGGTGACTGCAGCCATGAAATTAAAAGATGCTTACTCCCTGGAAGAAAAGTTATGACCAACCTAGATAGCATATTCAAAAGCAGAGACATTACTTTGCCAACAAAGGTCCGTCTAGTCAAGGCTATGGTTTTTCCTGTGGTCATGTATGGATGTGAGAGTTGGACTGTGAAGAAGGCTGAGCGCCGAAGAATTGATGCTTTTGAACTGTGGTGTTGGAGAAGACTCTTGAGAGTCCCTTGGACTGTGAGGAGATCCAACCAGTCCATTCTGAAGGAGATCAGCCCTGGGATTTCTTTGGAAGGAATGATGCTAAAGCTGAAACTCCAGTACTTTGGCCACCTCATGTGAAGAGTTGACTCATTGGAAAAGACTCTGATGCTGGGAGGGATTGGGGGCAGGAGGAGAAGGGGACGACAGAGGATGAGATGGCTGGATGGCATCACTGACTCGATGGACGTGAGTCTGAGTGAACTCCAGGAGTTGGTGATGGACAGGGAGGCCCAGTGTGCTGCAATTCTCAGGGTCGCAAAGAGTCGGACACGACTGAGCGACTGAACTGAACTGACTGAAGTCACCATACAGAAGCCTTCATCATGTTAAAAGTGGCTTCCCTAGTACTCCCTTGGTAGTCCAGTGGTTAAGACTCCACACTTCCCATGCTTGAGGTGCAGGTTTCATCCCTGGCCAGGGAACTAAGATCGCACATGCTGCACAGCATGACCGAAAATTAATAAAAATAAAAACAGCTTCCTAAGCAAAACCTGAGTTCTAAAACCTGCCATATAGAGTTTCTCAAATGATGCCTCTTCTCTGCCCGAATGCCTTCGTTTTGACTGGTGGTAAAACTTCAGGGAATACTTCTGTTTAGTTTACTTCTTTAAATGACTTGGTTTTTTAAAAAGCGGGGGTGGGGGGGAGCCATCTTGCCAGTGATCCCTCTAAGCCTTTTTAATTGCAAAATTCTTTTTTATGGTGTCACTGACCTAGCCTTAGCAGAGTTCATTTCAGAAATGTGCTGAAGTGGGTACCAGCATTGACAGTAGAGGCTGAGAAATGTTTCAAGTATCACGACTCTACATTTTTCTCCTGTCTGTGGGTTCAGGGATTCATCCTGTCTGAATCATGTCTGCCCTTTGTTTATGCATGAATAAGATATTTTAGACACTTGAGGACAAAGCATAGACACTAGCCCTTCCTGGAAAAATAAGACCTAGACCTCAGCTCAGGGTGAGAACACAGACTGTCCCCAGGGCCAACTAATTTCCAAATGTGAATAAAGATACATTGGTTAGCAAGCTTCTCCAATTCTCCTATTGACCCCTAACCTTTAGCAAGACAAAAATGTCACATATAATGGATCCTAAAATTAATGGCACATTTTACTTTTCAGTTGATCAGATCAGCGAGAGTGAGGTCAATGTCTTACCTCCTCAAGATAAGAGGTTGTCATTTTGAGTACATTTAACAGCATCACAGACACTGGGTCTCAGAAAACATTAGATAGCTTAGGAGATCAGAATATGGATCCAAAAAAAAAAAGAAAACCTGCAAAAAGCCATTCAGCCTCATTCCCTAACCCTTGATAGGGCCACACCAAAAGCCTCCTGTTGCTGTATCACTTAGGAAAGCCTCTTCTTTGCCAGGCTTGGCTCGTTCATTTACTAGATAACCATTTACTAAGGACCTGCTATTTACAAAACACTATTCTAGGCACTAGGGCTTCCCAGGTGGCTCAGTGGTATAAAGAATCCTCCTGTCAAGGCAGGGGACACCGGTTCAATCCCTGGGTCAGGAAGATCCCCTAGAGGAGGAAATGGCAACCCACTCCAGTATTCTTACCTGGAGAATCCCATGGACAGAGGAGCCTAGTAGGCCACAGTCCATGGGTCACAAAGAGTCAGACACGACTGAGCACACATTTCATGGAACACAATCCTAGGCACTGGGCATGCTCTGAACACAACAAAGTCCATATTGTAATAGATCTTATTAATACATTCTGGTAAAAGAGACACAACAGGTTTCCCAACCTGGGGATCCTGCAAAAGGACTGACAACGCCCAGGGAATTTGATTTTGGGAGCCAGTGGGATTTGATTATAGAACTTCCATAGGACTGGGAAAACAGACTCTTGGAGGGCACAAAAAAACCTTGTGTGTACCAGGAACCAGGAGAAAGGAGCAGTGTCCCCACAAGAGACTGAGCCAGACTTGCCTGTGAGTGTCCAGGAGTCTCCAGTGGTGGCGTGCGTCGACAGTGGCCTGCTGTGGGGTCAGGGGCACTGAATACAACAGTGCATGCGCAAGTCCTTTTGAGGGAGGTCGCCATTATAGTCATTACCCCTACCATAATTTGGCCTCTGGCCAAACAACAGGAGGGAACACAAGCCAGCCCATCAACGGAAAATTGGACTAAAGATTTGCTGAGCATGGCCACGCCCATCTGAACAAGACCTAGTTTTCCCCACAGTCAGTCTCTCCCATCAGGGAGCTTCCATAAGCCTCCCATCCTTATCCATCAGATGGAATGAAAGCCACAATCACACAAGAGAAGATTAACCAAACTGATCACATGGATCACATCCTTGTCTAACTCAATGAAACTATAAGCCATGCCATGTAGAGCCACCCAAGATGGATGGTCATAGTTAAGAGTTCTGACAAAATATGGCCCACTAGAGAAGGGAATGGCAAACACCTTCAGTATTGTTCCTGTGAGAACCCCATGAACAGTATAAAAAGGCAAAAAGATAGGACACTGAAAGATGAACTTCCCAGGTCAGTATATGCCCAATATGCTACAGGACAAGAGTGGAGAAATAACTCCAGAAAGAATGAAGAGATGGAGTCAAAGCAAAAACAACGCCCAGTTGTGGGTGTGACTGGTAATGGAAGTAAAGTTTGATGCTGTAAAGAACATATTGCTTAGGAACCTGGAATGTTAGGTCCATGAATCAAGGTAAAAGGAAGTGGTCAAACAGGAGTTGGAAAGAGTGAACATCGAAATTTTAGGAATCAGTGAACTAAAATGGGTGAATATAATCCAGTGAACTGGAATGGGTGAATATAATTCAGATGACCATTATATCTACTACTGTGGACAAGAATCCCTTAGAAGAAATGAAGTAGCCCTCATAGTCAACAAGAGTCCAAAATGCAGTACTTCAGTGCAATCTCAAAAATGACAGAATAATCTCTGTTCGTTTCCAAGGCAAAACATTCAACATCACAGTAATCCAAGTCTATGCCCCAACCACTAATGCTGAAGAAGCTGAAGTTGAAAGGTTCTATGATGACCTACTTCTAGAACTAACACCAAAAAAAGATGTCCTTTTCATCATAAGAAACGAATGCAAAAGTAGGAAGTCAAGAAATACTTGGAGTAACATGCAAGTTTGGCCTTGGAGTACAAAATGACGCAGGGCAAAAGCTAACAGAGTTTTGCCAAGAAAACGCACTGGTCATAGCAAACACCCTCTCCCAACAAGACCAGAGCTGACTCTACACATGGATATTACCAGATTGTCAATACCGAAATCAGATTGATTATATTCTTTGCAAACAAAGATAGAGAAGCTCTATACCATCAGCAAAAACAAGACTGGGAGCTGACTGTGGCTCAGATCATGAACTCCTTAGTGCCAAATTCAGACTTAAATTGAAGAAAATAAGGACAAACACTAGACCATCCAGGTGTGACCTAAATCAAATGCTTCATGGTGATACAGAGGAAGTGACAGACAGACTCAAGGGATTAGATCTGATAGAGTGTCTGAAGAGCTATGGATGGAGGTTCATGGCATTGTACAGGAGGCAGTGATCAAGACTATCCCCAAGAAAAAGAAATGCAAAAAGTTAAAATGGTTGTCTGATGAGGCCTTACAAATAGCTGAGAAAAGAAGAGAAGTGAAAGGCAAAGGAGAAAAGGAAAGATATACCCATCTGAATGCAGAGTTCCAAAGAATAGCAAGGAGAGATAAGAAAGCATTGCTCAGCAATCAGTGCAAAGAAATAGAGGAAAACAATAGAATGGGAAAGACTAGAGATCTCTTTCAGACAATTAGAGATACCAAGGGAATATTTCATGCAAAGATAAGCACAATAAAGGATAGAAATGGTATGGACCTAACAGAAGCAGAAGATATTAAGAAGAGGTGGCAAGAATACACAGAAGAACTATACAGAAAAGATCTTCATGACCCAGATAACCACGATGGTGTGATCACTCACCTAGAGCCAGACATCCTGGAGTGCAAAGTCAAGTGGGCCTTAGGAAGCATCACTACGAACAAAGCTAGTGGAAGTGATGGAATTCCAGTTGAGCTATTTCAAATCCTAAATGTTGATGCTGTTAAATTGCTGCACTCAATACGCCAGGAAATTTGGAAAACTCAGCAGTGGCCACAGGACTGGAAAAGACCAGTTTTCATTTCAGTCCCAAAGAAAGTCATTGCAAAAGAATATTCAAGCTACCATACAATTGCACTCATCTCACATGCTAGGAAAGTAATGCTCAAAATTCTCCAAGCCAGGCTTCTACAGTAGGTCACCTGAGAAATTCCAGATGTTCAAGCTGGATTTAGAAAAGGCAGAGGAACCAGAGATCAAATTGCCAACAGCCGTTGGATCATAGAAAAAGCAAGAGAGTTCCAGAAAAACATCTACTTCTGCTTTATTGACTACACCAAAGTCGTTGACTGTGTGGATCACACCAAACAGTGGAAAATTCTTAAAGAGATGGGAATACCAGACCACCTTACCTGCCTCCTGCAAAACCTGTATGCAGGTCAAGAAGCAACAGTTATAACCAGACATGGAACATCAGACTGGTTCCAAATTGGGAAAGGAGTATGTCAAGGCTGTATATTGTCACCCTGCTTATTTAACTTATATGCAGAGTACATCATGCAAAATGCCAGGCTGGATGAAGCACAAGCTGGAATCAAGATTGCCGGGAGAAATATCAATCACCTCAGATATGCAGATGACACCACCCTTATGGTAGAAAGCAAAGAGGAACTAAGGAGGCTTTTCATGAAAATGAAAGAAGAGAGTGAAAAACCTGGCTTAAAGCTCAACATTCAAAAAACTAAGATCATGGCATCCAGTCCCATCACTTCATGACAAATAGATGGGGAAACAGTGGAAACAGTGAGAGACTATTTTCTTGGGCTCCAAAATCCCTGTAAATGGTGACTGCAGCCATGAAATTAAAAGACGCTTGCTCCTTGGAAGAAAAGCTATGGCCAGCCTAGACAACATATTAAAAAGCAGAGATGTTACTTTGCTGACAAAGGTCTGTGTAGTCAAACCTATGGTTTTTCCAGGAGTCATGTATGGATGTGAGAGTTAGACCATAGAGAAAACTGAGTGCTGAAGAATTGATGCTTTTGAACTTTGGTGTTGGAGAAGACTCTTGAGAGTCCCCTGGACTGCAAGGAGATCAAACAATTCCATCCTAAAGGAAATCAACCCTGAAGATTCACTGCAACGACTGATGCTGAAGCTGAAGATCCAATACTTTGGCCACCTGATGCAAAGAACTGGCTCATTGGAAAAGACCCTGATACTGGGAAGGATTAAAGGCAAGAGAAGGAGGGGACAACAGAAGATGAGATGGGTGGATGCCATCACTGACTCAAAGGACATAGGTTTAAACAAGCTCCAGGAGTTGGTGATGAACAGGGAAGCCTGGCGTGCTGCAGCCCATAGGGTCACAAAGAGTCAGACATGACTGAGCAACTGAACAGAACTGAGTAAAAGAGACAGGCAATAAACAAATACACAAGAAAAAAATGCATGGTAGTGGTTAGTGCTATTTTGAAGATAAAATAGGATAATATAATACTTCATAGTTTAATTACTAAGTATGGTCAACTCTTTGGGGACCCCAGACTATAGCCAGCCAGGCTCCTTTGTCAATGCGATTTCCCAAGCAAGAATACTGGAGTGAGTTGCCATTTCCTTCTCCAGGGCATTTTTCCAACCCAGGAATTGAACCCGTGTCTCCTGCCTCTCCTGCATTGGCAGGCAGATTCTTTACCACTGAGCCACAAGGGAAGCCCAATCAATATAATACTAGACTACTTTCATTTGCTTTAGTCAAAAAAGATTCTCTGAGGAGTTGACTTTTGGGTTGAAACCAGAATAAAAATGATGACGTCCTGGGAAGACCTTGGTTAGGGGAAGAAGAGTCTGGACACAGAGAACTCCCAAATGCAAAGGTCCTAAGGTGGAAGAGAACTTGAAGTTTTCCAGACACAGCAAAAGCAGGGTGAGGGAGAGGAAGAGAAGTGTAAGATGAGCTCATACAGGTCGGCAGAGGCCAGATTTCGTAAGGTCCTGAGGACTTCATTGAAAAGCTTCATTTGACATAACTATCATGGGCAGCTATTAAAGGTTTTTAATAAAGCGGGATTCGTGATCAATTTTTTTTTTTTAAGGTGCCCTAGCTGTTGGGAGAGGAGTGGATTTTGGAAGGCAAAAATGAATGCAAGGGAATGGCTTACCAGGTGACGGCAGGGGCCCAAGTGAGAGATAATGGAGGCTTTTACTGGGTGGTACTTAGAGAGGAAGCAGAGAAATAGAAATTTCAGAGAAATGTTATGGAGCTAGAATGGCCGGATTTGCTGATGGATTTGATGTGGGGAATGAGGGAGTCACGAACACCGCTGCAATCTGGGGCCGCTCAAACACATGAAACCCATTTGCTCCTGTGGCATCTGAGATTGTGATGTTTCAGTCAAACGGTGCCAGATGCATAACCAATTGCCCTGTAGAGGTGAAATACACCAGAGGACACTGGTATATTTTATGAATTATCATTACAGAAATCATCACTGTTCTGATTTTCTCCTACAGAGCAATTTTGCTTCTTGGAGAGCCTCTCTGAACTTGCCCACCTAAGAGTCTTATTCTTAACTTACACAAAAAGAGCGCATTTCTTCGTTTTGCTCTGGTAGCCAGGGGGCACGTGAAATAGAGAGTGGGCCAGGGATCCTGTGCTTTGTTAAAGTGAAGGGAAAATCAGCACCAGGAACATTAGCCGTGGCAGTACACAGGATTGCTCAACGGTGTATGAAAAGAAAAACCAGTCATCTGAATTGAATTTTCAGCTGGAGCCTAAGAAACCAAATTTAATCATCCACCTAAAATTATCACACAAGTCAGTACTTCCTCCCCTCTCCTTGCAAAGGGAGACCGATGCTTTATTTTTCAGTCAAGCAGGTGGCCTTGAGGCAGCTTACCAGCTGGTTGGAATCTAAATACTTTCACCAAGACAAAAGCCAGTAACATGATTGATTATCTTCTCATTGTAGAAGAGAGCCTCCCCAGCCAACCAGCGTGCAGAACTGCGATCAGATTATCACTGAACAAAACTAGACTCGGAGCTGATAAACAAAGCTGCCCAAACCACACGCCCTGATTGGCTGAGGCTTCATCTACCAGCTCAATTCCATTTAACGCATTGATTTCTAACAAGGGTCAGTTAGTTTGTTAGTTGTTAAGCCCTGGCTTTCTTTTTTCAGGCCCTGAATAGGTATCCACACTCGCAGTCAATCATTTCAATATGTCTGCCTCAGAGTTGGAATTGGTCTGGCCCCCAGAGGGAACGCTCTTCCTCTAAACCTCTCAGAAGTATAGACTTGTAAGCAGCAGACAGATTCCTCCCAGACTCCCTTCTATGTCTTCTGGGAGTGAAAAAAACACCTTGTGTACATCCCATTTAATTGGAAGCCCACAATTAAGATCCTATCTGACCATGGTGTGTTCTCCTGCATCCTAAGCACCTAAAGAACATCACACCTGCGTTCTTTGTACCAAGAACCACCAGGTAAGGGTAGGGTGAGCCCAAACTACCTCAAGGAGGTGGCACTCCCAAATCTCAGTGGGTCTCCTGCCTCTGTGCTGAAATTCTCCTGGACGTCTTCAATGTCGTCTGATCTCAAGCCCAGCAGGAATAGGAAAATTGAGACTAACAGAGACTCTATCATAATACACAGTTGAACAAAGGTTTCAAATACCACTTGCTCCTTGAGACTTACCAAGCCTATCACTACCTCAAATTCCTTATTGGTAAGATGAAAAGGAAAGTCACAAAATAAAACACTAGACAGAGGGGGTGTAAGAAAGAAATTAACCTTCTCCTGAATGGAAATTCCACTCAAGGGTCAGAATAACTCTTTCTAACACCTTGTAATATAACCGCGCCCCTTATTCCTAAGAAAATCAGAGGATGTCCTCTACTCTTCCAACAATCTTCTTTTTTCTTCTTTGTGATTGCCAGTGTTATGGTTTGTAATGCTTGCTACTAGCCTTGGTATTTGCACTTAAGAAAAAAAGCCCTTGTAGACAGAAGTTGTCATAGAGGCAAAAGAAGCCAAGTGCCCATTCCCCTAAAACCTCCCTCCACAAGCTCAGGGTGAAAACCAAGGGCTTCTTGCAGCAGCACATAAATCTTTCCCCTCCCAGCTCAAGCAGGTCATTTTCCTCCTCAAAACCAAACATCAGACTTGTCAAAAATGTTTCCTTATTGATCAGACAGAGACAGAATATTGATGTTAGAGAGATATTTGCTGAACTAGGCTCTGGTTTCTGGGAAAAGCTGAAACTGTAATGGTGCCCCTGACCGTGAGGATTCTAACAGAGGCTCTGTCACGGTGGGGGCTGCACTGTTACAGGCACTACCCCCAGGGCAAGAATACCGGCCATCAGGCAACCTACAGGGGCGGAGGGCAGAAAGCCACGTGTCAGCTTGGCGCCCCTCCCCCCAACCCGGTTCGTGTTGCGGTGAAACCCCAGGCAAATCAGAGCTGCTTTCCCTCTATGCTTTTAGAGAGAAGCACAGAAGCATCTTGAGAGAGATTTAATAGCAGCGGCAGGAGAGAAAGGCTATTTTCCGAGGAATCGGACAAGCCTCGGCTCCACCCGGAGGGTCCCTGCAGAGCCCTCTCCCCTCTCCCTCCTCCCCCCAACTCCCCAGGCCCCAGGCTTCTCCCCAGTCCGGCAGCAACGGTGGGCATCTTTAAAGTGTCTCCTCCCTCGGGGTGATCCAAGCTCAGTTAGGGGTCTGTTTACAGGACAGGGAAGGTAGAGAACAGACGGTCTGTGGTTCTTTTCCACATTAATAATATTCTTTATATTCGGTGGCTTTTTTATTTTTATGAGAGAAATAAATAAGGAAGAAGGAGAGAGGGAGAGAAAGAGAAGGAAGGGAGGGAGCAAGGAGGATTTTTTTCTGAATTTTTTCTTTTGTATTGGAGTATAGCCGATTAACCAGAGAAGACAATGGCACCCCACTCCGGTACTCTTGCCTGGAAAATCCCATGGACGGAGGAGCCTGGAAGGCTGCAGTCCATGGGGTTTTGAAGAGTCGGACGCAACTGATCGATTTCACTTTCACTTTTCACTTTCATGCACTGGAGAAGGAAGTGGCAACCCACTCCAGTGTCCTTGCCTGGAGAATCCCATGGACTGAGGAGCCTGGTGGGCTTGTGGTGCATGGGGTCACTAGGAGTCGGACATGACTGAGCGACTTCACTTTCACTTTTCACTTTCATGCATTGGAGAAGGAAATGGCAACCCACTCCAGTGTCCTTGCCTGGAGAATCCCAGGGACTGGGGAGCCTGGTAGGCTGCCATCTTTGGGGTCGCACAGAGTCGGACACGACTGAAGCGACTTAGCAGCAGCAGCATAGCCGATTAACAATGTTGTGACAGTTTCAAGTGGACAGCAAAGGGACTCAGCCATACATATACTTAGATCCATTCTTCCCCAAATTCTCTTCCCATCCAGGCTGCCACATAACACTGAGCAGAGTTCCCTGTGCTATACAGTAGATTCTTGGTTACGCACTTTAAATATAGCAGTGTGTACATGTGTGCTCAGTCGCTTCAGTCATGTCCGACTTTTTGTGACCCTATAGACTGTAGCCTGCCAGGCTCCTCTGTCCATGGGATTCTCCAGGCAGGAATACTGGAGTGGGTTGTCATGCCCTCCTCCAGGGAATCTTCCCAACCCAGGGATCAAACCCATAACCCTTACATCTCCTGCATTGGCAAGTGGGTTCTTTACAACTACCGCAACCTAGGGAGCCTAGCAGTGTGTACATGCCATCTTAAACTCCCTATCTATCCCAAGAAGGGAGATTTTGAAAGAGGTTAGAGGACACCTTTTTAATATTTATTTATTTATTTAGCTGTGTGGGGTCTTGGTTGCCACGTATGGGAGCTTTAGTTGAAGCATGTGGGATCTAGTTCCCCAGCCAAGGATTGAACCTGAGCGCCCTGCATTGGGAGCATGGAGTCTTAACCACTGGACCACCAGGGAAGTCCCAGAGCACACTTTTTAAATCAAAAGAAGTGCCAATGAGTATGCTGATACATCATCAAGCACAGCCCCCGTGGGCACCAAGTGAAAGAGTGAGGGTCCTCATCCCAGAGGGATCACACGGCAGCAGCAGGGGTGGGGAGGATTACCTCCCAGAATTGCCTGAGCAGCTTTCCCAAAATACAATTCTCCTCCTCCCCCTAGAGACTCTAAGGGTGATCTAACAGCTCACAATTCAGAGAAATGTCCAAGATGTGTTAAGTGAAAAAGACACGATGCAGAACAGTCTGTGTAGTAAGAGCCCGTTTTTGAAAATAACACAGACATAATTACGTGTCTTATTTGCCTGTTATTATGTGCCTAGAATAACATGGAAGAACATATGACTAATGGAAACATCTCTAAGGGATGGTGTTGTGAGGGGCTTTCACTCTTAAATTACCCATACGGGGTATTTCAAATGTATTAATCGGCATGTGTTCCTCCCTCTAACCAGACTCACAAAACCCTTTGCTGGTACAGTGGCTTGAGCAGCACATGATAGAACAAGAAACATGAGGCAAGTGCTTGATTCCAGGCAGGGAGATTCTGGCACATGCTAAGAGAACAAAAGTTTAAGGCTGAGCAAGACTGGGTGAAGAGGCTCCGCAGGCCAAGCAGAAGATGCAAGACACCACCAGGGATTCAGAGGGTGACGAGGACAGGCTGCAAGCCCCACCCGAAAAGGTCGGCTGACTGAATTTCTCTTGGCTTCGGAAAGCGGCACCCTGACTGCGCCCGCCTGGCAGGGTGCAGGCGGCGGACGATGGCGGAGCTCTCTTCTCCTTGCCCCACAGTGAGGCCCACCCATGGCTGAGGTTGGCTTGTCACTTAGAGATGTCCACCTCGGAGTGACACTGATCTACACCCCAAGTCTCCCCAGCACCGCCCCACACCTGCCTCCCCACCCACCTCCTGAGGAAGGTGGCATCTATTCCAAGGACACATCTCCAAGCCACCGCCTGACCCCAGATCATGCAAGATGTGAGCCTGGAGGCTGGTTACAACATAGGAGGGGAGGCCTGCTCTGGACAAGGATGGAACTAGATGGAGCAAGTGTGAACTCAAGGAGCCAAGATGGCAGTGGAAATCCACCACCCCTATTCTGTGAGCCTTTCACAGCATCTCCATTTTACACCACATCAGGGACTCCCTCTATGATGAGAAACAGGTTTTGAAAGAATCCAGTGTGACTCAACATTCACTTTTCTCAAACCTGAACTCAAATTTAGCTCTTAAGACATTCTTCCCATCAGCTTTGTATAGGGCAATTAAATGTCTAGTTAGTGCTCTGAAGACACCTTTCCCCCTCTGCAGGTAAACAAGCCAGTGTGCACATACACACACACCACACACACATACCACATACACATCACACACAAATCACACTACACACCACATACACACACAACCCACATGCCACACACACCACGTACGTAACACACACACAGAGTTGTGCTCAATCACTCAATCGTGTCTGGCTCTTTGCAACCCCATGACTGTAACCCACCAGACTCCTCTGTCCATGGGATTTTCCAGGCAAGAATACTGGAGTGGGGTTGCCATTTCCTTCTCCAGGGGATCTTTCCAACCAAGGGATGGAACCAGCTTCTCCTGCTTGGCAGGCAGATTCTTTACCACTAAGCCACCTGGGAAGCCCTCACACACACACACACAAAGCACACACATACCTCACACACACACACACACACACACACACCCCTCATGTAGTCCCTCTCCCTTCCATTTGCACAACCAGGCTGCAATATTATGCCTGGAATACTCACCCTTCCACCCCTCTCATTGCCGTAGTTATTAAATGTTGACTGAAATTCTCTTGGCTTCTGAAAGCAGCAGCGCTGTTTGATAGTCACTTGACGTGCTCTTGTGTGCCCTCACCCCATGTGAATTGGGCAGCAGTGTTGAGGGCGATTAGTATTCACCCCACAGTCACAGCCCACGACTCACCATTGCCCACTGCCTCTGCTACAAGATTGGAAATTAATTGCCCCCTACCAAAGATTATCACTCACTAACAATCCTGAACTCTCAACACTGTTTCCAGAATGTACACTTTCATACTGGAAATGGCTTTTTACCATTTCCTGGTAGTGGCTGTAACAAGACTCCATCAGTCTCCATAGACTGGCAGATAACGATGATGCTAACAAGTGACATCTGCACAGAATGTTATAGTTGACAGAGATCTCGTCACACTTGGTTTTCACTTGTTGCTGTTCACTCAGTTGGGTCCAACTCTTTGTGACTCCATGGACCGAAGCATGCCAGGCTTCCCTGTCCTTCACTATCTCCCAGAGCTTTGCTCAAACTCATGTCCACTGAGTGGATGATGCCATCCAGCACGACATCCTCTATTACCCCCTTCTCCTCCTGCCTTCAATCCTTCCCAGCATCAGGGTCTTTTCCAGTGAGTCAGCTCTTCACATCAGGTGGCCAAAGTATTGGAGCTGCAGCTTCAGAATCAGTCCTAAATGCTAAAGGTTTTCACTTACAGAATCTCATTCAGTCCCTGAGAAATGAGATAGTAGAATAAGACTCCCTCTGCCTCCATCTCTACTGAGATGACAAAAAAAAAAAAAAAGGTACCTGATATGAAGATGCTTGGGACAGACCTCTCTCAGCAAATTCACAGAGATGTCCCCAGCACCTCTTCTACAACTCCTGATCCCTGGTTACTATAAGGATGTGAAAAGAGGGTAGAGAGGAGCAAGAGTTTTATAACGGGTTGGGATGAGAATACACAGCCTATCTTCTGAGATAGCCACACTGCTGCAAATTCTGTGCACCTTCACCAAAGCCCTGTGGAATACAGGAGGTGCTGCCCCAGAGCAGAAGGGGACTCCGGGGACCAGCAGAAGTCTTCCCTCTGTCCTTGCCTTCTGACCAGAATAACTAACTCTCAGAAGAAAGAGTGGCTTAAGTGCCATCTGCCCTGCATTCAGCTTGCTTCCTGGGTGTGCCAGCCTTCGGAAGGTCAGAAGGTCGAAGGGAATTGACCTTGGCGAGAGGAGGAGCCAGGAGCCAGCTCCGCCCCCTCCCCTCTGGGTCTCTGGCGAGAGGAGGAGCCAGGAGCCAGCTCCGCCCCCTCCCCGCTGGGTCTCTGGCGGGAGGAGGAGCCAGGAGCCAGCTCCACCCCCTCCCCCACCTCCCCCACCCCACCCCCCACCCCCACCCCACCCCCACCCCCCCCCCACCCCACCCCCACCCCCCCCCCACCCCCACCCCACCCACCCCACCCCCCGCCCCGCGGTGGGTCTCTGGCGAGAGGAGGAGCCAGGAGCCAGATATGCCCCCTCCCCGCTGGGTCTCTGACATCAGCAGCTGGGGAGGAGGAAGGAGTTCTGGTTCTGCTGTGTTCGCATCCCAGCTTCCAGGGCTCATCTGTTGGGAGGCACATGGTACGTCCCCCAGCCTTGCCCTGCAGTTCCACATCACTGAATGGCTATGGATGCAGCCCAAGGAGACAGAACTGTTCCTCATTTGAAGGTCAGGACCGTGATTTACCTTATCTTGGAAGGGAAAGAAAAAACCTCTTTGTCTGGAGAAGAAGGGCATGGAAGAGAAGGGGATGGAAGGACGGGCAGGGAGGTAAGAAGTCTTCTGGAGTATCAAAGAGAAACCCAAAGCCTAGAACATACCCATCTGCTTCCTTATATTGTTCTATTTCTTTTAAATGTTTTTGTTTGGTAACACCATGTGGCAGGCAGGATCTTAGTTCCCGGACCAAGGATTCCCCTTGCAGTGGAAGTGGAGTCTTAACCACTGGACCCCACCAGGGAAGTCTTGTACTGTTCTATTTCTGAAAATGAAGTTTGACCACAAAACACATTAGTGGGAGAAGAAACACTTCTCTTACCTTATTAAGAGTTTCCACTTTGTTTCTCTCAGAGTCAAAATCAGTGAACAGTGCGAAGAAATAAAGGAAAACAATAGAATGGGAAAGACTAGAGATCTCTTCAAGAAAATTAGAGATACCAAGGGACTATTTCGTGCAAAGATAAGCACAATAAAGAACAGAAACAATATGGACCTAACAGAAGCAGAAGATATTTCTTAATATCTCTACACAGAAGAACTATACAAAAAAGATCTTCATGTCCCAGTAACCACAATCGTGTGATCACTCACCTAGAGTTGGCTGGAATGTGAAGTCAAGTGGGCCTTAGAAAGTATCACTACGAACAAAGCTAGTGGAGGTGATGGAATTCCAGCTGAGCTATGTCAAATCCTAAAAGATGATGCTGTGAAAGTGCCACACTCATTATGTCAGCATATTTGGAAAACTCAGCAGTGGCCACAGGACTGGAAAAGGTCAGTTTTTATTCCAATCCCAAAGAAAGACAATGCAAAAGAATGTTCAAACTACCACACAATTGCACTCATCTCACATGCCAGCAAAGTACTGCTCAAAATTTTCCAAGCCAGGCTTCAAAAGTACATGAACTGAGAACTTCCAGATGTTCAAGCTGGATTTAGAAAAGGCAGAGGAACCCGAGATCAAATTGCCACCATCTGTTGGATCATAGAAAAAGCAAAAGAATTCCATAAAAACATCTGCTTCATGGACTACTTTGACTGTGTGGATCACAACAAAATGTGGGAAATTTTAGAGATGGGAATACCAGACCACCTTACCTGCTTCCTGCAAAACCTGTAGGCAGGTCAAAAAGCAATGGTTAGAACCAGACATGGAACAACGGACTGGTTCCAAAATGGAAAAGGAGTACGTCAAGGCTGTATATTGTCACCTGCTTGTTTAACTTACGTGCAGAGTACATCATGTGAAATGCCAGGCTGGAGGAAGCACAAGCTAGAATCAAGATTGCTGGGAGAAATATCAATAACCTCAGATATGCAGATGACACCACCCTTATGGTAGAAAGCAAGAGGAACTAAAGAGCCTCTTCATGAAAATGAAGAGGAAAGTGAAAAAGCTGGCTTAAAACTCAACATTCAAAAAAGAAGATAATGTCATCCGGTCCCATCACTTCATGGCAAATAGACGGGGAAACAATGGAAACAGTGACAGACTTTATTTTCTTGGGCTCCAAAATCACTGCAAATGGTGACTGCAGTCATGAAATTAAAAGACGCTTGCTCCTTGGAAGAAAAGCTATGGCCAACCTAGACAACATATTAAAAAGCAGAGACGTTACTTTGCTGACAAAGGTCTGTGTAGTCAAAGCTATGCTTTTTCCAGGAATCATGTATGGATGTGAGAGTTGTACCATAGAGAAAGCTGAGTGCCAAATAATTGATGCTTTTGAACTTTGGTGTTGGAGAAGACTCTTGAGAGTCCCCTGAACTGCAAGGAGATCAAACCAGTCAATCTTGAAAGAAATCCTAAAGGAAATCAACCCTGAATATCCATCGGAAGGACTGATGCTGCAGCTGAAGCTCCAATACTTTGGCCACCTGAGGCAAAGAGACAACTTATTGGAAAAGACCCTGATGCTGGAAAGATTGAAGGCAGGAGGAGAAAGGGACGACAGAGGACAATATAGTTGGATGGCATCACTGACTCAATGGACATGAGTTTGAGCAAGCTCCGGGAGTTGGTGATGGACAGGGAAGCCTGGCATGCTGCAGTCCATGGGGTCACAAAGAGTCAGACACGACTGAGCTACTGAACAACAACAACACATGGACCTGCACTAAACATGGGATGGCTAATTCACATTATGGAAACCAGGAAAACACCATCAAACGCTGGAAAAAAAAATATTGCCTGAGAAAATACCTCTTATTTATGATACATAGTAAAAACAAACAAACAAATCTGTTAAAAATAATTGTTCCAGTGCTTGCTTTGGCAGCACATATACTAAAATTGCAATAATACAGAGAAGTTTAACATGGTCCCTACACAAGAATGACACACAAATTCGTGAAGCATTGATCCATATTTTTAGACAATAAGCTCCTACTGTGTAGCACAGGGAACCATACCCAATACCCTGTAATAAACCACAGGAAAACCACATGGAAAAGAACGTGAAGAAGAATATACACGTATAACCAAATCGCTTTGCTGTACAGCAGAAACTAATACAACACTGTAAATCAACTATACTTCAATAAAAATAATAACTGTGCTTACATTGAATTTTGAGAACCTCGGTTGATTTCTCTGAAAAGCAGCAGATTGTCCCCATTTTTGTCATGGAGATTCAGTGATTTTATCCTTCTTTTTCCAACCATAAGCTCACAAGGTCTCTAGGTAAGTTTCTGACTCTGCAGGGGTCGGTCCAGAAGCAGATTTTGGAATGTGAGATGTACAAAATGTAGGACTTAACATGTTCTCTCCATGGAGGCCCTGAGCCAGATCTGTGTGCCCTTCTTTAACAGAGCAAGTAGATTGAGATGCCAGGCGCGAGGCACGCGAGGAGAGAGATCCAAGACCACCTACCCAAGTCCAGGTCCAAGAAATCCATCTAGAGAATGAACTGGGAATCTGTAACAGGTAGGAATTTCAAAGGAATTGCCACACAACACCAAAGTTAGTTTGAAGTGTGTGGATTTTTTGGTTTCGGTTTTGGTTTTTTACCTAATCTCACATTGTGCATGTGATAAATAATCAACACATAAAGACTCAACCAATAAGGTACCAAAAGGTGCATCATAATCAGGAAATTTCAGCCCTTTTTGTTGTGTGGCACTGTTTCCAGAAAGGACCCATATTAAGAATAAGCTGAGATGTCAGTGAATATATTGTGCTGGGTTTTCAGATGGATTCTGCTGTTGATTCTCTCATTTGGCTTTTTTTTTAAGTTCTGCCACTCCTCTAACCCAGGTAACATGGAAAGCTATAGGCTGGGAAGAGTCAAGGCAAAAAAGAAATGTATTTCTATCCCACCAGCATTTTATTCTTAAACTCACTCTCTGGTAAATACTTTTTAAATGGAAGAAATTAGTCTCTGCTTTTCCCTTAACTTCCCTTCCAAAAATGAAGGAGCTTTTCTGTAAACTTGCCTCTTTAACCTGCAGATTCTGTCTCAGTGGATCAATGAGAAAACGGTTTTGACAAGTCAAATGTTCATTTTTTAGGGGAAAAATAACCTTCCCTATCCAGGCTGCCGAGACTATGGCTTATGTGTTCTCAGCCCCTCAAGCTATCAATCGGCATCTCGCCACAGACATTGCCCGGATGTCTTGGTCAGCACACATTAAAGGCTTAGTTTTGCAGGCTTCCTAAAGAAAGAGATTTAACATTAGCACATGTTAGATGTTAAGGAACATCCTTCTCCATTGAAAGAGAAATTTTATTTCTCAGGGAGAAAAAAATACAACATGTAGTCACTAGGATGCATTATGAACCTGTTATTGCGTGTGGGATTTATGATCAAGGTCTCTCTCTTCTACAAGGATTCTTCAGCTAAGGGCGGAATTACAGATTTAAGGGCCCACCCGAAAATGTTCCACGGACCTTTAGCGCCATCTAGTGTATATAGCCTGTCAGTTCTAGCAAGTGTTTTCCTCTTGGAATTTGAGGCGCATGAGAGGCTCTGGCAGTGAAGGTTCAGACTCTAAACAGGCTTGGCAGAGGGCAGAGTTGGCCGACACGGGAACTGTTGTGCCTCAGTACCCTGTGCTGGGTACATGGCATTTCCCCATAGATTCCGGAGAGGGAGCTGCACCCGGATCTTAACGGCAATTTGAAAGGAGCCATTTTCAAAGCAACCTGGAAAGAGCTTTTGTTCTCTCTGCTTAGTCACCTGCTTGGAGCACCCCATCTGGAACGCACAGGGTGTGTGTGTGGCGGGGAGGGAGCAGCACGAAAATGCTCGGGGCTTGTGCTGAGCTCTGCAGTGCCAACTGGCATCAGGAAGGGACATATGCAAAAATCACACCCCGCGTGGCCTCTAAATTTAGATAAGCTGTCAACATCGTGCACTGGAGGGACCTTCTTTCTCCACGCTCTGGTTTAAAGGCTTAAAAACAGAAGCCAAGTTTAGCCCGTTGGAAAGCACAGGCGGTTCACGGTGCTGTCCAGAAGGATGGCGACTAGCCGCTTCTCGATGGAATGTGAGGGAGAACCCACCAGCCTCGCAGAGGCAGCGACTTGGGTTCGGTGCCCTCGCCCTCCTCAACCCTGCACGTGCCAGCAGACACCAGTCAGAGGCCTGGGAGAGGTCCTCCGAGCTTTTTCTTCTGCCCCCTCCACCCTTCAGGAGCCAGGAAACTTGTAAAGACAAAACACGTCAGGCATAGAGGGAAACCCAGATTCTATTGCATCCAGCAAGTCTGCATTCCCGGAGGAGAGAGGGTGACTGGAGATAGGGAAAAGGCACCATCAACCCCATGAGGCTGAAATGGCCAGGACCCATCTGTCTTACTAATGTTCTCTAGAGCCAGCCAGCGGCTGGGGATGCATCTCAAGACGATGTCAATCATTTCTACTCACCTCCACCCTGGAATGGAATCATCTCCACTCACCTCCAGACCAGCAATCCAGCCGTCGTTGCTCCATTTTTTTTTCCCCTGCCCTATTTATCCTTATTGCCCTATTTTTTGAATTAGTTTTACTTGCCAGTAGGGAATTTAAAATGTGGGTAGGACAGAAATACACTTTCTGGATTCCCTTGTCTATTTAATCCCTGAGCAGAATGTGTGCCTCACCATCAAAAAGATATCAGTGTCCTCATTAACCCCCTTCCTGCAAAGTAGAGCTATAAATAGTATCTGCCCCATTGGGTTATTGTGGGAATTAAGTGTGTTCATGCATGCACAACATTTGCCACAGAGTCTAGGCTCCGGATCAACTCCAGCTATCGTCACTACATTCCAGCAAGTAAAATGAGCAAGGCTCGGGAGCCAGAAGACATGATTTGCTCTTCAAAAATTCTTTTTGTGTGTTTCATGACTCTGTTCTCAGGAAACGTGAGAGTCTTCTTTCAAAGACCTCAAGCTCCTTAAGGAAGAGATGGCATTAACAGGTTCTCCATGGGATTCTGCAGCTTCTAAATTCCATCCACACCTCCAGAGACAAAGAGAATTTGAATGGGAAGATGTGGACCCTTACTGCCAACAGGCGCCTGGGGGCACCTCCTTGATGATCATAAAAAAAGGCCTCGGGGACTCTTCAGAGAAGAGGGCCCCACCATCAGCAGCTGTGATCACCTGTCGTGGAATTTCTGAAAACCCTTAGGAAGCATTATAGATGCATGCTTCAACTTCCAGGGCGGACTTGGAATTTTAATTCAATGAAAACTATCTGAACAGTCCACTCAGGAGAAAGATTGACATACTGCGGGTGGGAAAACACTAGTTCATTATTCATCCTTACTGAGAAGACAAGTAATTTCAGCCTGACGAGACAAAAATGAGGAGAGACAGACAGAGCGAGCAGGTGAGACCAAGGGAAAGAGAGGCAGGTGGATGGACAGGCCGAGGGATGGATGGATATATACGTACATATATGGAATGATAGGGCTTCCCTGGTGGCTCAGTCAGTAAAGAATCTGCCTGCAGTGCAGGAGACTGGATTCGACCCCTGGGTCAGGAAGATCCCCTGGTGGGGGGCATGGCAACCCACTCCAGTATTCTGGCCGGGAGAATCCCATGGACAGAGGAGCCTGGCGGGCTACAGTCCATGAAGTCACACAGAGTCAGACTCGACTGAGCGGCTTCACTTTCACTTCATTTGTGGAATGGCAGAGACATACAAGTACACACACACACACGCAGACCCGCAGGCCACTGAAGGAGGCAGAATGGGAGACGCACTGAAACAGCCTTTTTGTTCCTCACCCGAGAAATGCAATGGCATCCCAGATTCCAGTCTGCACATTGCCCCTTCAAAAGCTCACTGAGAAGTTCGGTCATGATCCTATCCTTATCCCAGTGCTCTTGGGAAACCTTGCCATTACCTCTTACATTACAATTACAATTGCCGTACCTGCTCATTCACTCGGGAAAATATCAAGCTCTCTTTTCCTTTTGTGGAACAGAGGCTACCGTGAAGGCACTTTTCTTTTTCTGAGACTTTTTTTCAAATAGTTTTTTTTTTTTTTTTTTCCTTGCTACGATTCCAAAGATTTTCTTTGAGCCCACAATGGAAAGCACAAAGAGGCATTCAGCTCAGCCTGCAAGATTGCTAGAAAACCCTTCATATCCCTCGAAAATTAGAGAGGCAGCCGCACTCATCAGCAAGGGTGTATAAATTTGGAAGGAGTGATTTTATAGAATCAGACCATTTGAGAACGAGGAAAAGCGTTAGTCCACCCTCCTCGTCTCGAAGATGAGGGGACAGAGGACGAATTTGGGATATAATCTTTGACTACTCACTGCCTCGTTTTTTCTCATCTGCAGAGCAGAAGAATGAGAGTGTGGTGTCTAAATTAACAGCAAGTTGATATTCAGGGCTGTGCTTCTGTTAAAGAACCAGGGTTGTCTCTTTTGAAAGCCTGAGCCCAGGCTGCCTTCTCCATGCCCCTGAACAGGAGCAACTCTTTTCCCATGCAGCCCCAGCCCCAGGCCTCCTTCACCCCAAGAAGTAAATGCAGGGAGATGTCCTGGCCAGTCCCAGGCCACCTGGTGGTTACAATTCTGTGTTATTTACTCCAAGATCACATGAAACACACACCTGTGGTGGGAAATATTTAATGCAGATGTTGGGAAGCAGCTTTGCCAAAATTGTCAGAAAAGCGCATGTGAGGAAATTACCTCCTGGTCCCTCGGTGGGGATTACGTCTTTTATAGTCTCCGTATTTTGAAGTATTTTCTTTTTTAAAGATGCAATTGTCAAAGACCGCTCCTTTGAGAGCAAGGGGAAGGGAGGAGCAGAGAGAGAAGAAAACAGAGGAAGTAACACAAGACAGGGCCCCCCACCCACAAGAACCTGAGTTGGGGGATCTGGACCCTTCCACTCTGCTCCATGGGGAGCTGTGAACCAGAGGCCCAGCTGGGGAGGACAGGAGCTTGGTGTGAGGAGAAACTCCAGGGAACCTTTGGAAGGAGGGAGGGGGCATAAAGCTGTGGTCCCCAAACTTTTTGGCACCAGGGACCAGTTTCATGGAAGACAAGTTTTCCAGGGACCTTGGGGTTGGGGGTAGTTTGGGGGAGGATTCGAGCACATGACATTTTTGTTTCTATTATTATTACATCAGCTCCACCTCAGATCATCAGGCACTAGATCCCAGAGGCTGGGGACCCCTGACATAAATGATGTAGATGCCTGCAAAGCAAGCCAGGCTCTCCCACTGGGGCCAGGCTGTATCCAAGGGGGAGGATCTATGGGCTTAAAGTGGCAGAAAAGGATTCTAACATTCAACCAACGTCAAATCAGCCTTAAGGACTGGGCTGCTGCTGCTACTGCTGCTAAGTCGCTTCAGTCGTGTCCGACTCTGTGCGACCCCATGGACGGCAGCCCACCAGGCTCTTCTGTCCATGGGATTCTCCAGGCAAGAACACTGGAGTGAGTTGCCATTTTCTTCTCCAATGCATGAAAGTGAAAAGTGAAAGTGAAGTCGCTCAGTCATGTCCAACTCTTGGTGACCCCATGGACTGCAGCCTACCAGGCTCTTCCATCCATGGGATTTTCCAGGCAACAGTACTGGAGTGGGGTGCCATTGCCTTCTCCCAAGGACTGGGCAGTGATGAGCAACTAGCAAGCACAGCAGGGCAGAGAAAGCAGGCCACAGAAGAGAGGAGGCCTTCCAGGGGCCGGGGTCTTCCCAGAGGGCTAAATGAGGAAATGCTAAAGGAGATGTAAGTGCCAGTGTAGGACGGGCCAGACTTCTCTAGAGGAGAAAGGCAAGTGACGGTTATTTGGACCAGAGTCTGCAAGATCATCACAGGAGGGAGGAGGGAGCTGGAAATTGGTAAGGAAAGATGGGCTTCGAGGAGCGTGTGCTCCACTCCCCACTCTCCAAAGAGAGGTGTCGGTGGGTCTTCAATATTAATGGGGCCTCAGGGGCTACAGCATGGAGCTTTCAGCGGGGCAGTAAATAGGGTTATTTCTTTTTGAAATCCCTCACATCTTAGAGGGAAGACAGCCTGCAGGTGTTCCCTCCCAACTACCCCCATCCTAGGAGTGGCCCAGGAGTGGGGGAGGGGAGCCCACAGACCACTGTCTCTAGCCTGGGAAAGTGAGTCCGTTTTACTCGAGCTGACCAACAACTACTTTGGGGCTCGGGGTATAAACCAAATAGCGAGGGAGAGTGTCCTCTGCCTGACTCTGTGCATATGATTTCAGGGGTGAAAGGGAGTGGACGTCGTGAGAGGAACACACAGCCTGTGCAAAGCGGTTCCCAAGAGCCGTCCCAGGGCTAGCCCAGGAGTCCCCACCTAGAAAGGTGAGGGAGGAGGGTTAGGAGGACCAGCCAGCCCATCTGTCTGAGCAGGTCAGGCGGCCTCCAGC
This sequence comes from Bos indicus, assembly GCF_029378745.1. Taxonomy (NCBI): domain Eukaryota; kingdom Metazoa; phylum Chordata; class Mammalia; order Artiodactyla; family Bovidae; genus Bos; species Bos indicus. The sequence continues at coordinate 18,873,092 of NC_091776.1, read as the reverse complement.
CTAATCCGACCTGGGGAGCTAAATCTGGTCACATAAAGTGAGAAGGATATCCAAGCACACCCCAGAGGGGCTTCCCACACAGTTTAAGAGAGGCAACATGGAATTATGAATTGTGACTCACAGCCATGTGAATATATAAGATGCCTGGAGTCTTTGCTACATCTCTGTGCCTGTTTCTTTTCCCTGGGTGAGCATCCTAAGGGTCCTTGGACCAGATGCCCCACCTGCCCCCAAAAATAGGAAAGCTAGAGAAAGAACCCCCCACTCTGCAACCTAGACTGAGAAAGAGAAAAGTCCCTACGGAAAAGCAGAAGATGACAGCTCAGAAGAGGAGCATCAGGGTCAGGCTGGACCTCTGGAGCGTGCATGGCTCAGTAAGTGGAAGCCAGTCGTGGGGCTTGAGGAGGGACCTAAGGGGCAAGACCTTAGCCCCGAACTGTGAGTGAGGAGCCGAGTGCTGGTCTCAGCTCTGTGAGCAGATCTTCTCACCCCTCTAAGTCTAGTGTGATAGGAAAGTAGGAACTGGCTCCTTTACTAAGAACTTGCTAGAGCAGAGACATACCAAGTGGGGAGGGGGTGGTCTGCCAAAAATAAAACTGACCCAGTTTTATTACTGCTGTCACACAAAGGCAATCGGAAGCAATGTCTGTGCAAAAAAATGCCCCTCCTTGGCAGGATATTTTATCACAGAATCACACACACACACATCTGTCTGTAGGCTACAAGGCCCGAGAGTCTTTAGTTGGAAGGAAGTCCATGGAAGAGCTTTCAAGGGCCACTCAATAATTACAAATGATCGGTGCTACACTAACAGTGAAACACTGGACTGCTGAAAAACTTGAGAGGTGGTACAATAGACCAAAGAATGGCCCCCAAGACATCAGGACCTAATGCCTAGAACTTGTATATGTTACCTCTGATTCTGTGTGTGCATGCTCAGTTGTGTCTGACTCTTTTGCGACCCCATGGGCTGTAGCCCGCCAGGCTCCTCTGTCCATGGGATTTTCCAGGCAAGAATACTGGAGTGGGGTGCCATTTCCTGCTCCAGGGGATCTTCCCCACCCAGTGATCAAACCCACGTCTCTTGCATCTCTTACATTGGCAGGCAGATTCTTCACCACTTTGCCACCTGGGAAGCCCAAATGTTAGCTTACTTGGCAAAAACTTTGCAGATATGATTAAGTTAAGGATCTTAAGAGGGGTGATTAACTCAGATTATCTCAGTGGGCCCTAAATTCCATCACAGGGTCCTCATAAGAGACAGGCAAAGGGAGATCTGACATAAAGAAAGCAGGTCACATGGCTGCTTTGAGCAGTCATCAGAAATTAGAGACAAGTAACAAATGCCCACTCAGAGCCTCCTGGGGGGAACCGGTCGCAGCCAACACCTTGATCTCAGCCCAGGAAACTGAATGCAGACCTCTGGCCTCTGGAATAGTGAGAGAATACATTTCTGTTGTTTTTAAGCCATCAGGTTTGTGGTCATTTTTTACAGCAACCATGGGAGACTAACACAGGCAGTGAGGGATCGGTAACTGCTATGGTGAAGACCATCTTCGAGAGGAATCACAGTCCCTGCAGAAAGGACTTCCCCGGCTCCATCGCTCACTTCAATCTGTACCATCTTCCTGGACCCCAACATTCCAGGTCATCAGAGGGTATCAGGATGTACCAGAGATGAACCCAAAGTCAGAAAAACAGCTTCGCTGGCTCCACTGCCCTGCCAGTTTGCTTTGTGTAGTCACTCAGCCATGTCCAACTCTTTGCGACCCCAGGGACTGCAGCCCACCAGGCTCCTCTCTCCATAGGATTTCCTAGTCAAGAACACTGGAGTGAGTTTGCCATTTCCTTCTCCAGGGGATCGTCCCAACCCAGGGACTGAACCCATGTCTCCTGCATTGCAGGCAGATTCTTTACTGCTAAGCCACCGGGGCCAGTTAACCTCTGGCAAATCCTGACCCAAAGAAGGCCGTGCGTTTTTGCCTTTGGGACAAAGGAACCACTGCTGGAACTCCTTGGAACCCACTGCTGCTACTGCCTTTGGGACACTGTATGAATTTGCCACCAGACCAGAGTTCCTGCAGCTCATAGCTCCAAACACCCATACTGCAGTGACATCCTGGACAATTGCTGGAAAGCGTCCTAGGCTGGCCAAGCCTCTCGCCCTCTGTCTGGACTGTCTCTCTGGTAAACATCCTTTGTGTGCCGTTTGGATTGCAGATCATTTATCCAGTGCATGAAGCATTTCATTAGTGACCTACTTTCTCACTCACACATCACAGAAAGTAAAATCCCTGCCTAAGGGAAAGGAGAACAGAGTCACAGTCCAAATAAACAAGTCATGTCTTAAGCCCCAATGGGCAGAAGTAAAACAATAGGCTCACCTGGGCTTAATGTCCCCCTCGAAAGAAGGCGACTTCAAAAGCAGTCAAATGCCGTAAGAATTAAGGGTGCAGGCCCGTTGATAAGCTTAGTGAAGGTGTGGACTGGGCTGCCGTTTAACCCAGTTGTGCCTCACGTTTTCAGGAGGTGTTACGCTAGAAAAACCCCTATCGGTAATGCATTTCTCTGAATCAAAACATGCCTAAATACAGGGGAGGAAGAGCTGCTCGCTAAAGAAATCTCCTTGCAAGTCCTTTCATGATGTGACTACTCCATTTGTAATTTACTTTTGATGAAAATCTGGATTCTTCTCATCATATTTGCTTAAGGAGAGGTGCAGATTTACAAGTACAAATTCAAGTGAGTTCTGCTCCAGTGCCAAGGTTAATTGCCATCCTTCCTTTGAGGAAAATTGGGATTCTGAGCCTCACCTGTGCCACTTCTGCAAGCATCGTCTCTCCTGACCCCAGAAAAGATTCCCTACCCATTTCCAGACCTCACTCGCCGAGTCAGAAAATCACCAAGGGTCCCAACAGAAGGTCCCACCTCCTGAACACAGAAGCAGGGGGAGATTTTAGAGAGCAAACATAAAGCGATATTGGTATTTGTAAACAAGAGGATAAACTCAAAATACAGTAATTCTATCATATAATTAGAGAAATAGAGAAGGAAAGAATCTCAGAGAAAAACAGAGCGAAGAGGAAAGGAGGGACAGTCAAAGCAAACAAGAGAGTTAAAAGAGGTAAGTTAAATATTAGGGGAAGAGAAGGGACGCTCTGCAGAGAAAGGTAAGTGGGTTCTGAAATTTAGAAAATCGCCTTTATCACTGGGCCTGTGAATTAGAAAGTTCCCCCTGGACTCCTCACAACTTCCATTTGCACAGTTCTATAAATTTTCAAACAACCTTCCTTTTGATCCTCACAGCATAGTGATGAACATGAGCCTTTTAGTACTGGGGCGAACAGAGGCTGCTTGTTTCCTGCTCAACATCCGTGCTGCAGCCGCAAGGGCAGCACCTGCCTTGAAAGCCCAGGCCCCCTGGCTCCCAGTGCAGTATCTCTCCCCTTATTCTCCCGAAACTCAAGTGGGTGTACAAAGCACCCCAGAAGCCTCACATGCTCCTTTGATTGTGGGCAGACTAAATAAATACCTTGAAATCACCCCCAACCTATTTGTACAAAATTATGCTCATAATCTGTCTTAGTGGCTCGGGCTGCTGCAACAAAACACAGACTGAGTGGCTTAAATAACAGAGACTTCTTACTCACACCCCTGGAGTCTGGAGAGTCCGAAATCTAGGTGCCTCTGATTCAGGGTCAAGTGAGAGCTGGCTTTCCCATCTGAGATGCCTCCTCCTCGGTGCAAGCTCATGAGGTTTCTCCTCGGTCTATGCCGGCTCCTGGTGAGAGCTCTCAGGTCAGTTCCTCTTGTTACAAGGGTGCTGATCCCCTCTTGGGACCCCACCCTCATGACCTCATTTAAACCTGACCTTCCAAAGGCCCCATTCCCGAATACCAAGGGCTTTAGGGCTTCAACATACGAATGGGGAGGCGGAGTAGGGAAGACACAAACATTCAGTCTCTAATATAACCCAAGCCACAGAACCCAGGGTCTGTCAGAAGTTTCATTAGCAGTGAAGTTGTGCTATGCTTAATCACTCAGTCATGTCCGACTCTTTGCAACCCTGTGGACTGAAGCCTACTAGGCTCCTCTGTCCGTGGGGATTCTCCAGGCAAGCATACGGTAGTGGGTGGCCATGCCCTCCTCCAGGGGATCTTCCCAACCCAGGGATCAAACCCAGATCTCCCGCATTGCAGGAGGATTCTTCACTAGCTGAGCTACCAGGGAAGCCCTGTAGTGAAGCTGCTGCTTCTGCTAAGTCACTTCAGTCGTGTCCGACTCTGTGCGACCCCAGAGACGGCAGCCCACCAGGCTTCCCCGTCCCTGGGATTCTCCAGGCAGGAACACTGTAGTGGGTTGCCATTTCCTTCTCCAATGCATGAAAGTGAAAAGTGAAAGGGAAGTCGCTCAGTCGTGTCCGACTCTAGCAACCCCATGGACTGCAGCCCACCAGGCTCCTCCGTCCACGGGATTTCCCAGGCAAGAGTACTGGAGTGGGGTGCCATTGCCTTCTCCGTGTAGTGAAGCTAGGTATTGGCAAAGACCGCTGGCTGAGGTAATCTGAGGAGGGATGGAGAGCTTGTTGAGGGGGTGGGCAGAAAGCAGAGAAGAATAACCCTGGAAGGGCCCCCTCATACCCCAGCCTGCACCCAGACAGAATTGCAAAGCATGGGGGTTTACCCTGGATCTTCCCATCTCTCTCCTTGGAAGCCTCCTCTCCCCGGATAGCATTCCCTCTCCTTCCAGGAAGCCTACCCTAGCCTGCCTGCCCCATTGGTTTATTTTCCCCCTGCTATGGACTGAATGTTTGTGTCCTCTCAAATTTTATGCATTGAAACCCACATCCCCAGTCTGATGGTTTGGAGGTGGTGCCTTCGGGAGGTACTTTGGTCTTGGAAGTGGAGTCCTCGTGTTGGTATCAATGCCCTTATAAGAAGAGACACTACACAGCGTTCTCGTCCCTCTCTCTTTCTTTCTCTCACAATCTCTCCCCTGCCATGTGAGGAAATAGGGAAAACAGTCCTCACTAGAACTGGACCGTGCTGGCACTGTGATCTTGGACTTCCCAGAACTTCTGCAGAACTGTGAGAAATATATTTGTTGTTTAAGCCAGTCAGGCTATGAGAAATCACATTTGTTGTTTAAGCCATTCAGGCTATGGTATTCTTGTTACAGCAGCTGGAGCTGACTAAGACACTCGCCCAACATAAAAACAAGCATTGTGCTGATCCAGCACGCAAGTCCGGATGCCACCACCACCTCAATTCCCTCTCCCCCTCTCTCTCTCACACACACAGAGTGTTGTGCCAGTAAATGTTCATCAACCCATTTTCTAAAACAGAAGAAACCCTGATCTGTAGGGTTTGCCATTTCAGTGGCATAAAAACTGCCATCAGGGCTCATTTCAAGAAACCGACATGAAGTCACTGACCAACTCGGGGGACTGCTGAAAGATGTGCTGGACACCAGCACATCATTACACAGCATCTTCACCCCACAGATATAACAGATGCAAAGAGCCTCAAAGCACAAACGGTTGTTAAATGTAGTAAAAATAATCAGGAAAGGGTAAGTACTGAGTTTGATCTTTGTTTCTAATAATAATTTATTGAGTTATGTTCCCATAATTTAATTCTTAATAATGACACATGGGTTTAACAACCAGCTCACAAATTTCCAGGAAATTGAACAACTGGCTCTCTCTGGCTGTAGGGGTTGGCTGAGGCAAACAATTGCCCTGCGCACCCCGCAACACCATCCCCCAGCCCTCCTTCTGGTTTGCTAAGGTGACTGCTAATCGGTGGCATTTATTATGTGGACAAAAGAGTAGCTACAAAGGCTGAATTTCAGGTAACCTGGAGGGTCTATGAAGGATCTGTATCTTGGTCTCCTCTCAACATCTGTATTTTCCAGTGGAGACTCTCCCCACCAGCTAGACAACAGACCCATGCGCTGTGACACTTGGTGGCTGCTGCCCCTGCACTTTGTCGGCTGGAACACACACCCACAAACTAGTGTGGCTCCCACACATAGGGATGAGGGTGAAAAACCCAGTCAGCCACTCGTCTGGGCTGCACCACACCAGAAGACTGGTATAGCTCCTCTGTTTTTCTCCTCTGAATTGACTGAGGACTCTGGTATTGTCTAGACAAGGCCATATTCTTCAAAATAGCCATGCACGTAGCACCGATCAAGCCCTTTCTGAAAAAGGCTCCTACAGCCCTGAGATTTGGGGGCGGGGGGTGCAGCCAGCTGCCAGCTCTGCTCCAATGCCCTTGACTAGAGGTTTCGCTTCCTTGCTCTTCTTTCCAAGCACACAATATTTGAAACAAAGGACAGCGGAGCCTGCAAATCCTCTCATCAAAGAGGCATTGACTTTTAATTTTACAAATGTGGCTCTTTTCCATAAGGAACAGAGAGAATTCATTAGTAATCTTACTCAGGAGACTTATTCCACCTGCGTGTGTCTTTCTTCTGGCGATCATATAATTACACCCCAGATTTCTGATTACAGAAACTTTTCCCCTTAACCTCTCTACAATGCTAGAACCTCTCCTTTTCCCAGTCTCTCCTTTTCTAGTCTCCCTTTTACAGAAAGAGGGAAGAGGAAATCGGCAAAGATAAGGATGCGATTCCTTCCTATCAGTTGTGCTTCATCCAGATAAATGCAGTAGGTGAGAAAGCTATGCCAGTTGGACCGTCACCATCCCTAGAAAACAACTCCAATGTCAGTCCTTCCTTCAAGGCGGGGAGCAGAAGCAATCTGAACACCACCCTCATGTTCAAATAAGAGGCATTGGGAAGGAGCTCATTTGAAACAGGTGACACTACATGGGCCTGTTCATTGCCACCTACAGCGGCCTTGTAGACATCTTCACCTGTCACAGTCTGTCCACGGCATAGTTTGACCATCAGCTGAAATGCACAAAGGAAATTACATGAATCAACAGCCTTTACAACTTGCCTCACCTACATCCCTCCCCTGTTCTCCTAAGCGAGGCCATTTCCAAAGTCACTCTCTGGATGAACTTGTCCCCAGTACGTGTGCCCCAGGGAGTAGTAGTGTCAGGAGAGGCACAGGGGTGTGAAACTCGGGAAAAGTCACTAACTCAAGAAGGAGGCAACATCTGACTGGCTCCTAGCTGTGGTGGCAAATGCCTAGGTCTGCTGGATGGGAGAATTCTCAAACAACGAAACATCTGAGCAGTTACCATGTCTCTCCCCTACTCACACACTCCTCATGTCTTCTTTTCAGAAAGAAAATGTCTCTTTAGCTCGATGTTATTAATTTCCAGTGATGAACAATAGGTTGGAAATTCTGAGAAAACAAACTGCTGAAATTATTATTCACCCCTTGCTCCAGATTGCTCTGTGAGCCACAGAATACATGTTCTGCATTCGGTGACGAAGGCCCCGTCCCATGTGTTTTCCCAGTTCAATCAACTGTGCTAAGAACTGTCACAATAGCCCTTGACGACAAGAAAATAAAATTTCGGGTAGAATGGAAAGCCTGACTTGCATTGTAATTCTTGCCTGCACCTGTTTTCCAAACCCCCCACCACCACCCCCCGGCTTTATTTTCCCCCATCGTTGACAATGTTTGGGAACCTTTTCATCCACCTTAATGACAAAGGAAAAGAAATGGGTTATTTTTCCAGTTTGGATAATTGCTTCTGAAATGTTGTCACAATCTTCCAAATGACTATATTTCTTTCATGTCATACCACCGTGGTTTCTGCCCAGCGCAGGTTGCGATTTTGTTAAGGGTTCTGGTCTGCTGAGAGCCTTGGGAGTCTTGTTTTGTTTTTCTGGGATTTTTGTTTTTTAAGAAAAAGACAAAGCCGAAACCAAATAAGTCACCATGATAACTTATGACAGAAAAATCAACATCTGAATCGAATGATAATACAGGAGCCAGGCGGCGGGGAGAAGAGGCGTTGTGTGCCAAGAAAAGAAAGGCATGGAAAGTTATTTAAAACTGATCGAAACCCACTAGGAGTCACAATCCCATCACAGTTTCCCTTTGGAAAAGCAGTTTTCAGAAGCCCCAATTAACCTTAATTGAATTCTGCCTTAGTCATATCTGAAATTTTAATTGACTGGGAAGTTGATCATAAATCTCTGTTCATAACGCGGCTTAGCCATCAGTAAATCCCCCGATGGCACACAGCCTTGTCGTGCAGGGGACTGTCTGTTCTGCAGAAGAGGCTGGTTGATCATAAGGCAAACATTCAGCAGAGGAAGCCCCTCACTGTCAGAGCCAGGCTGAAAGCGGATTCCGACGAAGCAGGGGTTCACGTTTGTGCTGCTGGTGTCCGTGTCTTCCTAAAACACAAACTGTAGCTCCAGCCCCCAGCCCCCCAAAAAAAGAAATTATCCTTTCAATCATTTAGGACAAGTGTAATACTATTCTTGTTTTCACTTTTAGAAAATCAACCATCGGTTCACTCTTTTTTTATTAAAACTACTGCGGCCAGGGGACTATTTTAAACCTTTCAAATTACCTGACCGTGGCTATTTAACTCAAAGGTTCTCAACAAGGGTCGGGAGGCCTGTCAGAATGATCTCGGTGCCTTTTCAGAACTGCAAAGGCATATCCAAAACTATGGGAAGAAGCCTGAGCATCTGTCTTTTATCATTTATTTATTCATTTATTTGTCTGCACCAGGGCTTAGTTGTGGCACGTGGGATCTAGTTCCCTAGCCAGGGATCGAACTCAGGCCCCCCAGTTTGGGAGCAAGCAGTCTTAGCCACTGGACTTCCGGGGAGGTCCTAATCATGTATTTTAAAGAAAAAGAAAAAAGGGTAATTTCTCTGGTAGATTCTGACTTGGAGTTCTTTAATGCCCCCTAAGACCACCACTTCTCAGGTTGAAACACCATGGTTTTAGTCAAATGAACAGGCTAACTCAATCAATCAGATGGATTGATTTTTGCTTTACTACACTGAATGGATGTTTGAATGAACAAAAATTGCCAGTTATTCTGAAATAGCCTAGAAATAGTACGAATGTGATTTGACGTTGTAGGAGAGCCCTGCAATCCAATCAATGAGTTCCTCTCTTGTTCCTTCCTGTTTTCACCCACACATTCTGATCCCTCTACCATGGAGAAAAATCAGGGTATTTCCCCTGTGGAATGTCCTCCTTGCGTTTGGTTTACATTCCAACAACAGAGACTGTTAAAACTTTTTTAAAAAATCATCAACAGAAGGGGGGAAAAGTTCTGTATAACCAAGTGGGGAAATGAGTGAAAAGGTGAATTTAAAGAGCCCCTCTTGGGCCATGAGGAAAATTAGTCACTCTTCTAAAGATTCCTAACTCTCTCCTCACTTCAATGATGGCTATTTCTTTCAGGCACTACTGATTTATCCAGTGGTGAAACTGGTCAGGCATGAAGTATGGAAACCGGCACCATGCAAACTCAGACAAAGAACAGGGTCACTCCCTCGAGTTCTAATTCACTTTCAACCTCATGAGGAATCTGAGAAGAAACTAGACTACAACAGCTAACTTCCTCACCATACCCCACATAGATTTTCCTGAAACTTGAAATTTTGAAAAAGAAGGAATAGTGGTAAACATTACTTTTTCATAAACTTACAAACCCTCCCCTACCTTTTTTTTCACCCAGTATAACTACCTCTCTCTGTCTCTCTCTCTTTTGTGCTCTCTCTCTCTCATTTTCTCCCTTATCCCCATCTTTCTCTGTCTTCGATACACATTTTGAAGCTTCTCATCCAAACCACAGTTATCAAGAATGACACTGAAGAAAGGGAGACAGACCTGAGGAAATCTAGACACCAATTAATTTTGCCCCCTACCTGCTGTGTAACTTTTCAAGCCTCCTTGGTAAGTAGGAATGAGAATGTCAATGACTGATGAAAGTTAAAGAAGAAATCTACAAAACAGGGCTCTCGTTCTATTAATTCCCTCAATATACCTCACCGAGAAGAAAACAGAGGGTATTGCATTTAGTAAATCTGGCATCTACATGGCATAAATATGGGAGATTGGCATTCCCAAATCCTGATATTTGTTTACCAGTTGGCCTATTCCAGGAATTGTTTCCAATGACCTGTAATTATGGGCCAGTCACAGAGCAAGGCCAGAAAGGGGGCGTAGACTATTTTAGAATCAATCTTTAATATTTAGGCCAATATTTCCAAAGTGCCATCAGTGAAGTGCATGCCCCATAACTATCCTGGGCCCTTATTATCAAGGTATACTCCCAAGAGACTTCCCTTGTGGTCCAGTGGGTTAAGACTACATGCTCCCACTGCAGGGGCCCAGGTTCAATCCCTGGTCAGGGAACTATTAATAGAGCCCACATGCTGCAGCGAAGAGCCCACGTGCCGCAGTAACGATCCCTTGTTGTAAAACTAAGACCTGGTGTGGCCTATACATATATATATATATATATATATATATGTACACTCCTAAGTTTAATATACTCCTAAACGACGGGCGGAGAAGGCAATGGCACCCCACTCCAGTACTCTAGCCTGGAAAATCCCATGGATGGAGGAGCCTGGTAGACTGCAGTCCATGGGGTCGAGAAGAGTCGGACACGACTGAGCGACTTCACTTTCATTTTTCACTTTCCTGCATTGGAGAAGGAAATGGCAACCCACTCCAGTGTTCTTGCCTGGAGAATCCCAGGGACGGGGGAGCCTGGTGGGCTGCCGTCTATGGGGTCGCACAGAGTCGGACACGAATGAAGCGACTTAGCAGCAGCAGCAGCAGCAAGCCCCTCTCTAGACCTACTGAATCACATTGCTGACAGGAGGCCCAAGAATATTGAGGTTATATTTATGCTCATTAAAGATTGGAAATCACCAATGTAGACAACAATAATTATCACTTATGAGGAATTTTCTTTTCAAGATTAGTTAAAGTGGTGTCATTGTTTAACAATTGGATTCAGAGAAATTTTCCCCAGATCTATCATTGAGTCCACAAACTAAGTCAGGCTTCTTTTTTGTTCTGTTTTAAAAATATGAAGAAATCAGACTTCTCTGGTGGTACAGTGGATAAGAATCTGCCTGCCAATGCAGGGGACATGGGTTTGATTCCTGGACTGGGAAGATACCACAAGCTACAGAGCAACCAAGCCTGTGCGCCACGAGTCCTGAGCCTGTGCTCTGCAGCCTATGAGCCACGGCTACTGAAGCCCATGGACCGAGTCTGTGCTCTGCAACGAGAGAAACCATCGCAATGAGAAGCCTGAACACCACAGCTATAGAGCAGCCCTCACTCATCGTACTAGAGCAAACCCTTGTGCAGCAACAAGGACCCAGCACAACCAAAAAAAAAAATAAAGATAAATATTAATAAATAAATAGTTTTTAAAAAGTAAAAAGCTGAGGAAACAAATTTAAACCCTTTAGGACTGGGAGTCCTTTGGGTCTGATATGGCTAGAAAATCCACAGTTGCGAATATTGTTGAGGGGTCCATCGAGTAACATGGTGAATCAGAGTTTGCTACTTAACAGATCACTCCAAAATGCAGTGGTGGAGATTCCCTGCCAGTCCAGTGGTTAGGACTCTCACTGCAGAAAGCCTGGGTTCAATCTCTGGTTGAGGAACTAAGATCCCATCAGCCACGCGGCACAGCCAAAAAAAAAAAAAATATATATATATATATATATATATATTTTTTTTTTTTTTTAATTCAGTATCTTGAAGCAACAGTCATTCACTTGCTCTCAATTCTGAAGGTTGGTTGGGTGGTACTTTAGTTGTGACATGGCTCAGGTGAGGCTAGGTGGTCTGGGATGGCCTTGCTCACATGTCTGGAGACTCCGCTGATGCTGGGTTCAGCTCAGCTCCCCAGAGTCTCCATCAGCAGGCTCTCCAGGGGCTCCCAGCATGGTGGGCACATCCAGAGAGCAAAGAACAGGATTAGAACTGGAACAACATCACTTCAACAACATTAATCATGGTCAAAGACAGCCCAAATACAAAGGATGGGGAAACAGACTGTACTTCTAAGAAAAGAGATGCAAAGAATTGCAGACCATCGGCAATTATAAATTCATGGCAAACACTCCCCGGTGGCTCACTGGTAAAGAATCTGCCTGCCAATTCTGGCGACATGGGCTTGATCCCTGGGTAGGGAAGATTCCCTGGAGAAGGAAATGGCAGCCCACACCAGTATTCTTGCCTGGGAAATCCCATGGACAGAGGAGCCTGGTGGGCCACAGTCCACAGAGTCGCAAAAGATTCGGACTTGACCGAGTGACTAAACAATGACAACAACAAACAAGGGTAGACTGGAAGAAAGGTGAGACGACTGGGAGCATTGCTGGTGCCGGAAACAGGATCAAAGAGCATACTACATCTGTGCGCCTCACACCCTGGGCAGCATCACACCGAAGGGTCCCCTTCACCTGATAACACTCCTTCTCTTCATATCCTTTCCAACTGAGCATCTCTCTTCTTTTTTGTTTTCCCCTTTACTTTTTTTTTTTTAATTTTATTTTATTTTTAAACTTTACAATATTCTATTGGTTTTGCCAAATATTGAAATGAATCCACCACAGGTATACATGTGTTCCCCATCCTGAACCCTCCTCCCTCCTCCCTCCCCATACCATCCCTCTGGGTCGTCCCAGTGCACCAGCCCCAAGCATCCAGTATCATGCATTGAACCTGGACTGGCGACTCGTTTCATACATGATACATGTTTCAGTGAATCTTCTTTACAATGCTAATATTATCAGGACTGGAAACCACAGTGATGGTAATACTTTCCCCCAAGCTGTTCAGCCTCAAAACCTGAGTCACCTTTGACTTGTCCTGTGCCCTCTCCCCTCACAATGGTGTATTGCCCAGCCTTGCAGACACCATCTCTGCCATGGTTATGTCTCCAGAGCATGTCCCCTGCTGAGGACTCCTGCCACATCACCCTTACGTGGGCTCGCATTACTTCCCCACCATTTACTAGTTAGGTTTCTAGGCCTCTGTGTCCTCATAATGGGAACAATAATGTACTCACCTGTCAGAGTTGTTGTGAGGATTAAAGGTATTCCCCTTGAAGTACTTAGCACAGAGCCTAGCACATTTGCAAATGTTCACTGAAGGTAACCTGTTACCCTCACCTGGCACAATTCACCCTTCTTATTTACCAGATAGATTCCCCATTTCAAAAAACACACCAAGGAGTACCCCCCTCCCTGCCAAGCCTTTGAAATAAATTCCTCAAGCAAGTGTTTCACACTTGAAATTATATCTTTCATCTTTCTCACTCTTCCCCTCAAAATGTCCCATTCTTTTGAAGACTCACACCCTTTCCCACCTACCTAAGTCACGCTCATGCTCATTTTTCAAGTCGTGCACTCACAATCACGCAGTGACCACCTACCTGCCCAGGCTGTTGGTGTCCTCATGTACTCAAACAGCCCCCTGCCTCGTCCCTGACCTAGGAAGTTCGCTGTCCCCTCAAAAGGGCCCCTCTTCTTCTACACTTTTTCTCATTCTCCCTTCCTCAGCCCCAGCTTCCCATGAACCTTTCCTCCTCTGAACATCCAAAATAATACATGTGCATTTCTCTTGTGGCATTTTTCAATGCCTTAATGCTATAGTTCTGACTAATCTTACATACTAGATTGCAAGCTCTTAGAACCTTATCTTATCATCTAACTTCTGCACCTATGTTTAATCCAATTCATGCACATAACAGAACCTCAATAACCATTTTCTGAATTAAGAGAAGGGACTAACCTCTGCCTTATCAGCATCTTAGCCCTATATCAGGCTGTGAGGGTTATGTTCCAACCCATAATTTAGCTGAGCTGATAAAATAATGCACCATAACCTTACTATGTTCTGGTGTACTTGGATCAACACACAAATGTGCCTGCATATCTTCCCATATGTTTTTGAAGAACTTACGGAAGCAAGAAGTTCTCAAAACTCTCACTTGCTCTTGATATTTTCGCCCCTTTTCGTAGGATCTGTAAGTGAATTATCATCTATGACTGATGGTATTTTAAAGTGACCCAATGGTATCTCAGTTTATCTGCTGGCATTTTAAATTGATCTAATTTATTTAATTGAATTTAATTAAACATCATCTTCACCTAATGCCTAATCTGATGCCATTTAAATTTATGCCATTCTAGTAGTTCATCCAAATCAATAAAACTGGTTTAGGGCAGTGGTTCTCAAAGCTTGGTCCCTGTACCAGTAACAGCATCAGCATCATTTGAGGATGTATTAGAGATGCAAATTCTCAGACCCCTCAATCCAAACCTACTGAATCAGAAACCCAGGGGGTTGGGCCCAGTGGGCTGTGTTTCGGCAAACTTCGGTGATTCTGAGATGCAGGCTAATGTTTATACCCACTAGTGAAGGGACTGCTGCTGCTAAGTCGCTTCAGTAGTGTCCCACTCTGTGCGACCCCAGAGACGGCAGCCCACCAGGTTCCCCCGTCCCTGGGATTCTCCAGGCAAGAACACTGGAGTGGGTTGCCATTTCCTTCTCCAATGCATGAAAGTGAAAAGTGAAAGTGAAGTCACTCAGTCATGTGTGACTCTTAGTGACCCCATGGACTGCAGCCCACCAGGCTCCTCCATCCGTGGGATTTTCCAGGCAAGAGTACTGGAGTGGTTGCCATAGTGAAGGGACAGAGTGAGACATTTCTGGGCAAATAAATGCAGATTGGAAGCTGGAAAACAAGTTTTTGGGTGAAAACGAACTACTCCTGGGTTGTGGTTTGCATAGAGGTGCAGGAGACCAACAGAGAGAGCAGATGAGCACAGGGGCTGAGAACCAGCTTCTGTGATTGGCCAAGGTACAAGATACGCATCTGTTTACTCTGGAAATAAGGGGCTAGAGACTGTGTCCCAGTGTGCCATTGGCAGCACCTAGAGTTATTTTTAGTGCTGCTCTTTGTTTCACAGGTGGAAAAAGAAAATTTTAGAATGTTTCCAAAGAATGCAGTATCTAACACTTCTTAGAATTCAGGTTTTCTTCTCATCATGCGAGTTAGAAATAAAGGGTGCAGCGTGATTGATTGCACTGCGGCCCATCTTACAGTGGAGGCGCCAGCCTCACCTGCAGGTGGCCTAGCGTGCAAAGCTGGGGGGGTTTAGGGAGCCTCACCTGATCCCCCTGAGACGGCAGCTGGGGGTCCATGTGCTGTCTCACACTCTCTCACGGGCAATAGGATTACCTTATCAACATCCACGACACCCGAGGGCCAAGCAACTCAGGTCACGTTTTGCTACATAACTACTTCTTATCTTCGTTAAGCCTGGTGACAGCTTTCCTACCAGTAGGAAAACATGCCTTAGCCCACGTTTGAGGACTCCTTGCTAGGTCAAGTTAAGCAAAATCTGTGACTTTCTGAAAAAATATATAGTATGAGCACGTAAAAGTTGAAAATTCATTCTATATGGATTGCTGCTGCCTAAGTTCCTTAATCGAAGGATTTTCAGTGATTTCTTAGAGAATCAAATTGACTGCGGAGATGTAACTGTCTATTTAGAGATGTGCAGGAGAGGTGTAGAGAGAAAGAACAAAGAATAACAAGAAGCAAGGAACTTCAATGAGAAAAGATTTTTGCACAGAATACCTAAGTTTTTTACAATCAGAGTGTAAGTGATAAGAACTAAGAACAGAGTTGGAAGTCAAGCTGGAGCTAAAATCAGAAGTTGCTACACAATATTAGGATTATAAAGCAGTATAGAAGTGTGCACAATTCCACCCCAAACTCCCTAACATCCTTCCCCTCACCCTTCCCCCCGGCAACCATGAGTTCATTCTCTAAGTTTATGAGTCTCTTTCTTTTGTAACTAAGTCCATTTGTATCAATTCGTTTTAGATTCCACATATAAGGGATGCCATTTAAAATGGATAACCAACAAGGCCCTACTGTAGAACACATGAAACGCTGCTCAATGTTATGTGGCAGCCTGGATGCGAGGGGAGTTTGGGGGAGAATGGATACATGTCTATGTATGGCTGAGTCCTTTTGCTGTTTACCTGAAACTGTCACACATGGTGAATTAGCTATACCCCAAAAGAAAATATAAAGTCAAAAAAAAAAAAGCAGTATAGAGACAGTAAACTATATTCTGCATCCAAGGGCAGGTTCCATCTGACTATTTACTGGCACTAGTGTGTATAGAAAGTGATATTCATTGACAACTAGACGTACCTTAGAGCCCCGCAGTCCCAGTAATTCTTTTCTGTTTTACTGAGGTACAATTGACAGATAAAATTATAACACATTTCAAATATACAATATAATGATGTGATATACATAAACAGTCCCAGCAGTTTTGATAGGGACAGAACCAAAGGACAAAGTAGTTAATTAAGTAATTAATCCCACTGCTGCTGCTGCTGCTGCTAAGTCGCTTCATTCGTGTCCAACTCTGTGCGACCCCATAGACAGCAGCACACCAGGCTCCCCCGTCCCTGGGATTCTCCAGGCAAGAACACTCGAGTGGGTTGCCATTTCCTTCTCCAATGCATGAAAGTGAAAAGTGAAAGTGAAGTCACTCAGTCGTGTCCGACTCTTAGCGACCCCATGGACTGCAGCCCACCAGGCTCCTCCATCCATGGGATTTTCCAGGCAAGAGTACTGGAGTGGGGTGCCATACTAGGGGATTGTAAGTAGAAAAAATACGGGAAACCCCTATAAGTTAATGATTACTCAAGAAACCAGGTTGCTTAACCACAAAATCAAGCAGGCTTGTTTAGCAACAAAAGTGCGCAACAGAAGCACCAGACGCCCTCAAAGCAGTAGAACAACGGTGCGGTGAGACCCACATCCTGCCCAGTGGGCTCAATACTGCCCAGTGGGATCCCCAGGATGGAAAGATGCTCATTGTTCACAGACTTCAAATACGTTTTACAGTTCTGGCTTGACCATGTGGGGACAAAAAACGTCCCCTGCCCAACCTGGAGGAGGAGTTGATGATGTAAGCCTGACATCTACTCAAGAATGAGGAAGAACGTGGTCTTTCCCCCCTCTCCGCTTGTCCTTTGCTTATGAAACTGTAGCCCACTAAGTTCTCAGGGGCAGCACCCTCTTGCTCAGCCACTTGTAAGCCTCACAAGGTCCTAATCTGATATGTCACTGATCTATCACTTCACCTGTCTCTGAATTCTTTCCACACTGAGACATAAAGGACTGGAGTTCTTTGGAGCTCCCCAAAACATCACACAGTGGTTTCAATTTTAGAAGGAATTAACTTTATAATGTCCCCCCCTCCCCTGTTTCCCAGTCCCACTTCTATCAAAACCTGAAACCCAAGAACAAATACAAATACCTTCTAAAAAGGAGAAGAATCTCTAGCCCTTGACAAAGCTGCAGAAGAACTATCAGTAATGAATTCTTCCTCAGACCCTCTGCCATCCCTTCTCACCTTTCAGATTCAGGGTGTTTTACTCAGTACACAAATATTCATTCAGTGCCTAATAAGTTACAGATGCCACACGATAAACTATAAAATCCCTGGAACACATTCCACGGATTTACAATCAAATGCAACAGGCACAGCTTTCGTCAGAATCAAGGTGCTTGTTGAAATGTTAATTCTTAGACTCTGCCTCAAATCTTCACCAGAATCTCTAGGGGTGGAATCTTAGATCTGTGGGCCTCTCAGCCACATGAGAGCCCCCTGGTCTGTGTTCATAGGGAAGCCTTTTTACCCCTCCTGACAGTTAAGGTGGCTTCATCCTCAGGCAAGTGACTGCTTCCATGAGAGGAAGGCTGCTGCATGATGGCTTCAAGGAAATGTTTTCTCCACTCTGGCCTTACACAGAGACCCCCAGATTTTAGCCAAGGCAAATGGCCCACTAGGAAAAGTGTTAGCAAGCGATCGTGGGTCCACTCGCCCCCGTGCAGTTTAGCCAATCAACTGTGGTGAAGGAAAGTGCAGTACTTATTGAAAGGCACCAGGGAGAACCAGTGGCTTGTGGCTCATACTCAGAAAACCCAAACTCACCCAAAGGGTTTCAGCAAAACATTCTTAAAGGCAAGGTGAAGGAGAGGCACCCCAGCATGTGTGATCAGCTCCTGCATAATTCCCTGATTGATGGTGAGGTGACACGGCGGTGTCACAGGGGTTAATGTTATCAATCCATAGGCGCCAGAAAGTCTGGGGGCTACATGCCCATGCTCCTCCAGCAGTTAATTTCTTATGTTTGGTGGGGGTTTCAGCATCTGTAAAATGACTCAGGAAATGGGGGCCAGATACTGTTATCTAATTACTTCAGAGAGGCGATACAGCAGAGACTATGGAGGAGGGATCTCCCCTGGGAAGGCCCCATAGGGTCCTGCTCGGTTACAAAGGGTGTAGTCCACTTGGCCTTCAGCTGAAGCTCTGAACCGTGAAGACGGTCTCAGCAGAGGTGGTGCCTCTTGAACTGGATTGTGCTTGGTATGTGTGCTGAGTGGAATGGAGGTTCCAGTGACTCAGCAGAATTAGAAACGGGAGACAATGATTTGTCTCCAATTTAATATCAGAATGTTTAACTCAAGGGCGACAGATATATATTTCTAGTTTTATATCCTTTGGATTTAACATACTTGGACTTGAAATTTCAAGATTTGATTGTTGAACTTTAATTTCTCACTAGGAATTGGATCATGGGAGAAACTTTATATCCATTTCAGGGTATCTCTATGAGGTTGGCATTTTATTACTAGATCTTGGCATCAGTAATTTCCTTATAATTTCTCCAAAATGATGTTCTGAACAACAGGGCTGTAGGGAACAGGGTGCTATTTCTTGGGTCCTCTGTGTCTTCAACAGCCTTGTGGTACAATCAGTGTTTCTAAACAGCAGAAGTTTGCTGAGGGTCTGTCAAGTACTTGTTCCCACTGGGGCCCCTGGAAATTAAATGTCTCTGACTTAAATGGTGCTAAAAAGACATTGAGAGAGGCTGGGACTAGAAAACTGGTAATTCAGTGGTTCTGTGGAATCAAATAGATTTATACTTAAGTACTAAAAGGCAAGACCCAGAAGCAACCGTAAGCAGTATTTGGAAAGTGAGGTTTCAAATGTTCCCAGACTGTCATCAGAGAAAAACCCCAAAATGGGACTGGGACCCAGAGAGTCCAACTGACGGTTTTAAACTGCTGGTTCTCAAAACATGGAACTCAGAATGGCAATATCAGCACCACCCAAGAAGTTATTGGTCCTCTCTGTGTCTAGTCATCAGTGGGATTCTAGAAAAATTCCTTCTATGCAACATGCCCCATCTCATGACACAAAGACACAGAGCAAGAGGTCACAAAAACACGTGATGCTCGGAGGGCTAGGGTGCCCTGTAATCTCTTGTTCAAACCAAGTGAGCTAGCCTAAAGGATCAGGTTGTCAAATTATACTCACTCAAATCCAAGAGTTTACCCCAAATCAACCAACCCTAGTTGGTACCCCAGGTCCTTTCTTTCCATATCAGACACATGCCCTCTGGACAGAATAATGATATATGGGGGTCTCTAGATGAGGCTGACGTGTCAGTTCACACATCAAGGGGATTTTAGGTCATGAAACATCCTCATTTTTATACTCGGGTAGGTGTATAGATAACATGATCTTCTTCAGGAATCACGCCTTATAAATCTATAACATCTAGGTTTGTTGACCCTAAGTAACCCTAAATCAAGGTTATCCAACTAAGAACACTCCATATGAAAGGACTTTCTTATCAAATATCATTGGTCTACCAGGAGGTCCAGTTAAGAGCATGTTTGGTGGTGATTTAGTTGCTAAACTGTGTCCTACGCTTGCAACCCCAAGGACTATGTAGCCTGCCAGGCTCCTCTGTCCATGGGATTTCCCATGCCAGAATACTGAAATAGGTAGCCATTTCCTTCTCCAGGGGATCTTCCTGACCCAGGGATTGAACTCAACTCTTCTGCGTTGCAGGCGGATACTTTACCACTGAGCCACCAGGGAAGCCCAAGAGCATGTTTACAGGCACATAAAACCAGACCACTTCCTTTCTTTTCCAAAAGCATTCCCCCAGGAATCAGAGGACCCAAAGATCACAAATGAGCTGATTTAACTCCTTCCTCCCCACCAGGACACTTTTGAGAGGGCTAACAAAAAGGGGCCCTGTTAGTAATTACGCCAAGACAGCAGCTATAAACTGGAACTGACCTAAATAAACCAGAATGTATTGTCACCTGCTCTATAGCACCCAGCACTGAAAGTATGTGGGTTGCAGAAGAGAAACAAGATTTGAAATGTAGGGAACCAGAAGCTAGTCTGTGGAAAATTATTTTAGTCTTCAGACATGTAAAATTGTAACTGGAAGATTCAATTCGCTTGAAGGCTAGTCAAAACAAAAGTTTCTGTCAGGAATACATGCAACAATGCATGGTATACAATTATAGATGCAGTAGATATTTTTTCAAGAACTGCGCAAAACAGAATGTATCATAATTCCTTTATCAGAGGCCAAAATTCTATAGCTGTACTAAACAAGTTTGTCTATATGTGACATCACATGATTCATGCATTCTCAACTCTAATTTTTTAGAAAAAAGATTTGATCACTCAAGCTAAAGGAAGGAATGAATTATCTTTCTGTTGTCACAATAGACATTGATATTACAAAGTTATTGTTATATAAAGAGTCAATCAAAATGTGCTGCCCAAAAATGTAGGAGGAAAAAATAAAAGTATCCTAGAAAATAAATTAATAAAAATAGTTCGTTATTTTCTGAATTTCATGAGGTTTGTAGTATCACTCAGCTTCTTTTTCACTTGTTTTTCCCACCATACCATATGGCTGTGGGACATTAGTTCCCTGAGCAGGTTTGAACCTGGACCCTCAACAGTGAAAGCACCAAGTCCTAACCATTGGATCACCAGGGAATTCCCTCTCTCAGCTTCTAGAGCTGCCACATGGTGAGGAAGGAAAAATAAAAAAGGCTGGTTTGAATCCCCGCCCTCCCATTTACCAACCACAAGACTTGGGAAGAGTCCCTTTACATCTAGTGCCTCAATATTCTCATCTGTGAAATGGAGAGAATAAGAGTGGCCTTATCACAGGGATGGACTTCTCTGGTGGCTCAGATGGTAAAGAATCTGTCTACAGTAGAAGGGAATGGCAACCCACTCCAGTATTCTTGCCTGGAGAATTCCATGGACAGAAGAGTCTGGCAGGTTACAGTTGACGGGGTTGCATAGAGTTGGGAATGACTGACTCACACACACACACGTCACAGCGATAGAGTGAAGATTAAACTGCATACAAAGTGCCTACAATTTGAACCGGTGCATAAGGGCTCCATTGGTGTTAACAATTAAGTGGGCAGGTTTCTTAACTTCTCTGAGCCTCCATAACCTTCCTTATGAAATGATGAAAATAATACCCATCTCACAGGATATAGAGGTCACTATGCAAGGATTAGAGGTCACTAAAGTCACCAGCATTTAGTGGGTATCCACAAATTAGGATTATTGGCCTTGGAATAACAGGTCCCAGTGAGACACTGAGTCCTCCTGACAGCTTCCAGAGAAGTTCTGGGGCCAGGGATCCCAGTCCCTGACTCACCACTTCCCTCTCTGGTCCCTAGCATCCTCTCACAAGCTGGTGACTCTCTAAAAGCAGCCTCATTTTAGACTTTGGATATTGTGGTTACCTTATCCTTTGTTTTGAATAAAAGCACCTAACTAGCCTTAGGGCAACAGGATTTCTGCCTTTTACATTTTATTTCATGATTTTTCTTTTTTGTCTCTCTCTTTTCAAATATACAGTGTTTACTTTATTACACTCTATATGGGGGAAAAAAAAACGGACTGTTAATTGGAATGCCTGGGATCTGCCCATGCACAGAAATTAAATGATGCACTTGCGTCCCAAGAAGAAATGGGTATTGATTCCACTTTAACTGTCAGGGATAGTCTCTGACTCCCAACACCCGCTCTGTTCCCTCATTCCCCCCACACCCTACCCCCATCCTCAGCTAGAAAACAGCGTATTTTACGTAATGCATCTTGACTTAACTAATGGAACATCTTGAAGTCTTCATTTAAAAAACAAAAGCACTAAACTCACAGCCTGAAATGAGGTCATTTTAATGTTGTACTTGGACGAAATTCTGAAAAACTTGATACTTTCACTGAGCTCCAACCTCAGGTGTCGGTTGAATCTACTCATTGATTTGTATTCATTCATAAACCACTGAGGTCTTGTGCATTACTCTGATAGGCTCTCCTCAGAGACATGGCCAAAGAGATGAATTTTACTGCTGAGTGTCTGACTTTACAAGCCTGGGTGTTGAAGAGACACAAGATCTAAAACTAAAGAAGGAAGCAGGGAAGACAGAGGAGGGTGGGCATCAGCTGTTTTTGTCAGCAGCCATCTCTGTGTCTGAAAATAAGAATACAGCCAGCTCTGGACCCATCCTCAGGACTCATGCCCAGGCAAAATTTTGGTTTTTTCAAATGAGAGACTCTGGTAGAACCACAACTCTCAAAGAAAGAAAATTACTCATATTATCCCAAGTAATCGCAAGGCATCGTCGCCTTAAACTACTGAATCTATAAACCCATGCTTTACCTCCTTTAAGAGCCCGACTGCTGTCACACTGCACGCAGATGGGCCTGCAGTGTCGTCTGGTCGTCCCTGGCCCCGAGCTGAGGCTTCTCCTCACTTCTCACTTTGCTTCTCAACCTATCCAGTGTCCTCTGGATGGCTGACCATGACCTCAACTCACTCCAGAATACTGACACTCAGCATCTCTACCAGCACCAACACGTTCAAGGAAGAGAGCTCAAAAGCTGCTACAGAAATAGAGTTGAATATCATTTTTGTAAAAAATATAAACATGAGTGAATGTGTGTATATATGTGTGTGTGTATATATATATACTGATATAAATCTGTATTTATATATATATGTATGTATGCATTTGTGTGTGTGTATATATATATATCCAGGCAAGAACACTGGAGTGAGCTTCCATTTCCTTCTTCAGGGGATCTTTCCAACCCAGGCATTGAGCGTCCCTGCATTGGCAGATGGGTTCTTTACCACTAACACCACCTAGGAAACCTTATGTACAGAGCCAGATAGATAGGCATATAAGCTTAAATATTAACCGAATCAAGCTGTTTAGGTAATTTATATATTCACAGCGCTAGTGGTAAAGAACCCGCCTGCCAATGCAGGAGACATAAGAGATGTGAGTTCGATCCTCGGGTCAGGAAGATCCCCTGGAGGAGGGCATGGCAACCCACTCCAGTGTTCTTACCTGGAGAATCCTATGGACAGAGGAGCCTGGCGGGCTACAGACCTGAGGGTAAAGAGTCAGACGTGACTGAAATGACTTAGTACACACACGTATTATATATTCTTTATTTCCTTCCTTCTTTCTTTGTTTCTTGCTTTCTTTCTTTCATCTGTTTCAGGCCAGAATCTCCAGGACATGATCTCTACTATCACACAGATAAACACACACACACACACACACACACACACAGCCATATATGTAGGCAGATAAGTTTAAACAGTAACTGAATCACGTTGTCTAGGTAACTTATGTATGGGTGTATTATGTATTTTTTCTTTCTCTCATCTGTTTCAGGCCAGAAGCTCCAGGACACTATCAAATACAATATACATCAAGAAGTGATACAAACTCCTGAACAGGCTAGAACTCTTCCTGTCTAAGCTGTCCCAGAATTTTAGGACATCCAGGCTCTAAGACACTTCACAAAGCAGGACTTTTGATTCCAACTGCAGTTCCAAAAGTAGCCCCAAGCTTCTTGAGATGCTGAAATAGAGTCTGCAGATTCAGACACGGACAGAGGGCTGTTTTCTGAGGATCCCCTGAGGTAGGTTAACTACAACTAACTCACTGCTAGTCAGGAAAGTATCAGACTAGAATTAGAATCAAACAGACTTGGGTTACACTCTCGACTCTACTACTCACTAGCTCTGTGACCTTGGGCTAAATAACTTTTCTTAGCCTCCATTTCCTCACCTATAAAATGGGGATGGTTTCCTCTGCCTTGTCAGCTTGCTGTGAAGATGAGGTTGCAAAGTGTTCAGCCAAGCAGTGCCTGGCTGTGTAGGCACTCAATCAATAGTACTAATCCATCTGAAGTGTTAGTTGCTCAGTCGTGTCCAACTCTTTGTGACCCCATGGGATGTAGCCCGCCAGACTCCTCTGTCCATGGGATTCTCCAGGCAAGAAAACTGGAGTGGGTTGCCATGCCCTCCTGCAGGGGATCTTCCTGACCCAGGGATCCAACCCGGGTCTCCTGTTTTGCAGGCAGATTCTTTACCATCTGAGCCACCAGGGAAGCCCCTGATAAGACCTGGGCTTTGGGATTCTTTACCATCTGAGCCACCAAGGAAGCCCCTGATAAGACCTGGGCTTTGAGCTTGCTTTTACGGTAGAGCAGAACACAAGCAGTCAGCATCCCGACCCTTCCAGAGGTCTGTTTGCTCTGGTAGACATTGACAAAGGGAGGCATCAGTCTCCTCCCTCCTGAGCTCTCTACTGGGTGTGCTCCCTGCTGTGGGACCTGCAGGTCACCACTGACTTTGTGGCTGGTCCCTGCCTGGGACTCCTGGACACAGACTTCAGACACCTGCCGCTGCTTCTCTAAGGGAGCACCAGAGAGGCCGCGGGCAGCCAGCACTTCCTTTTACAATGCTCTCCCTTTCTTCTCTGCATCACTCAACCTGAGGCCACAGAGGGATGCGTAGCAGCTTTCCCTAAAAGGCTGAGAGAATTAAAGTGAAGTCCATGGGGCTGCAAAGAGTCGGACACGACTGAAGCGACTTAGCAGCAGCAGCAACATACATTGGAAGAGAACAGAAAGCTCTGTGCAAAAGACGATGTGCCCCACGGTCGAGGGAGAGAGGTCACTCCTGGTCAGTGAGGGGCACATCCACTTCCTAACCCTGTTCTTCAGCCCTCAGGTCTGTCCACCCCTCAAAAGCATGCCTTTCCTTAACCTCTGCAGCAGGGGCAATGCTAGGTGTTGCCCAATCTTGTTTCATTTTCCTCTTTCTGGCTCACAGGAAGATTCCATTCTCAACCTACCCTGAAGTTATGTTAAGACATATGACTGAGTTCTGGACGATGGGACAGGATTGAAAATAATGTTTGCCATTTCCAGACCTGGTCATAAACTCCCTCTCTCACTGCTTGGGCTTCCCTGGTGGCTCAGACGGTAAAGAATCTGCCTGCAATGCAAGAAACCCAGGTTCCATTCCTGAGTTGGGAGGATCCCCTGGAGAAGGTAATGGCTACCCACTCCAGTATTCTTGCTTGGAGAATCCCATGGACAGAGGGGCCCAGTGGGCTACAGTCCATGGGGTCACAAAGAGTCGGACACAACTGAATGACTAACACTTTCACTCTTCATCTCTGGCTCTTGAATTTTTGTAGACCTCCTGTTCCAGACAGCGTGGTTACCAGATGGAGGAGGGCTGCCCATCCACCATGAGTGTGGGCTGTGAGTGAGGAGTAATCCATCACTGTGATGAGCCACTGAGAAGCCAGGGCTTAAGTGGGAGCACAGCACAGCAGCAATCACACATATAAATATGCTTCAGACTCAGGCTCTTCATCCACCCTTCAAAAACCCTACTACCAGGGGTTAGTCTCACTCCATGGCTATATGAGACAGCCATGACTCTGAAATCATCGAAACTAAATTTGACGCTTATTTGAGTGGGTATTTTGAGGCTTCCAAACATTACCAGGAAGCTAAAATTGCATTCTGCAAAATTCAATAATCAAATTAATTGAAACAGAACAACCACTACAGAAGACAAAGGGCTTCTGAAGTCTCACGTTTGCCTCCCCAGCTTCTGTGTCTCAGACTCTGCCTCCAGGGCCATCTTCCTCCTCTTTCTGACCCTATCAAAACCTTCCCCTTTAATGTGAAATCTTCGGAGGATCCAGAAAAACCCTAGATAAAATCCAGATAAACAAACTTCTTATGTTCCCTGACCTAAGGCTGAATTTGAGCCATAGTTAGAGTTTCTGCAAGTAACTGAGTAACCCCACAGGTTTGCTAAAGAATTTAAGAGTTATCCAAACCTACCAACCTTATTTCCTCAGATCTATATCCACATGCGTGTTGGTGAGGGTCAAGCCAAACATTGAATGAAACTAGCCCTGTGGAGACATCCTGGAGGGGATTAGAAAGCAAACCCCTAAACTGACAAGAGGCCTGAGCATTTGCTGAAAGACCTCCACCGAGCAACTGCAGCAGCCTTTCCTAAGTCTGTTGCTGGGGAAAAAATTCAGGCTTGCACACAGAAATCTGATGAACCTGTTCACAACTATTGTAACTGAGTTCAGATTATCTTTAAAGAAAATTCTCGTCTTCCTGCAGATGTTAGTTCCATTAGGGTTGCCTTTGACCCCAAGTTTATTAATGGCTGAACAGGGATCGTTCTCTTTTAATGGGAAGGGCCCCAGGATGGGAGGGGGAACGAGGTCCACTCCAGCTTTAGTTAATTTAGAACCAAATGTTTCCTCTTCTGTGGTTAATATTTTGTTAAAAAGATTATCCTTACCTGGAGAACCCCTCTTGAATTTCATAGTGATTGGGGAACGCTTCACTGTTCGGGTACTTCGACAAGTCTGCCTGGCCAGTTTTACACTTTCACTGTGGTACCGTCCTCAATCCTCGGGGTTAGCTGAATGTACCATCAGCACTATTAAGTCTCAGTTGGCAATCACAGAGATCCTTCAAATACCCTGGCCAAAAGAACTTCCATTGGTCCTTCTAAATTTCAGGTCCACCTCTTTGAGACCTCATAAACTCTCACCCTTGGAAATAGTCACAGGGTACCCAATGAACCCAGCCCTGCTTCTTTTGATCCACAGCTGATAAAAGGAGATATACTTCAATATTTTAAAGACCTAACTGCTTCCATTAAAAATAATCATGCCCTGGCCAAGCAATCTTTCCACAGTCAGCTCTCGGGATATAAAAGCCTTGGGCATCACACCTTTCAACCTGGAGATGTTCTCTGTTGGAAAAGATTTCAAAAAGACTCTCTTCAGTCTCACTGGAAAGGCCCCCTATCAGGTACTGCTAACCAACACTTGTATTGCCAAACTCCAGGGAACAGACTTCTGCATTCACATCACACATTCTGTGACCTGAAGGGAAAGATTTCCCAGAATTGAAGCAGATGACATCGGATGAGACAGCTTTCCCAAGATATCCAGACCAGGCCTGCTGGAAGGTTTAGAATTCACAGAAGTCTCTCTTTCATCTAGACCAAAAATTGACTGTGGATTATTATCCAAATTCATAGTTTCTGACCTTGCAAACTACAGGCTCTATTATTGATACATTTGGTTCCAAATGGTTTCTTTTGAGAACAATCCTGCTTCATTACTTCATGTTCATTCCTGCACTGTCTTCATAAACACTTGTTTAATTCCTTCGGTTTTGAGGGCGCCCTTGCTGTGTTCACAATTCTAAGATACAGACTGCAGGTAGCAAATGCATAAAAGTTTTCCCTCCTACTCCTCCTTGTTACTCAAATGTGACCACAGGAGTTTTCCAATCTGTGTACTTTACCTCTGACATGAGCCACAACACCCAGAAAAAGTCCACTGAAGGACAAAAAGGCCACTGCATACTTGTTTTAAAAGAAAGGGAAAAAAAAAAAAAAAAACATTAAACCCTGACTCTTGACCAGCAATGCTTTATGACAAAGATCTTCATCTACAGGGGGAAATGTGAAAATTAATAAAGGGAAACATCACTAAACTGGAGTGAGGAGTCCAGAAAGGGGAGCTCTCACAGACGTACCACTCACACACATCCAGATTCCAACAGAAAGAGACATATCTTATACCTTTGGTAGGAAGTGACACCATTATTGCCAGCAGGAGGAAGGAAAAATTTCCCCTTGCCTGGCAACAGCTCAGTCAATGAGAGGCTGTCACAGCTCAGCCAATACAAAAAATCAGCCAATACAAAAAATCACTATACTTTGAACTCCCAGTTTCCTCTAATTGACATTTTGTTTATCACAGGCCCTCCCAACTTTTCCTTCTCCTCTATAAAACAGTTTCGTCTCCGTTGCTTTACGGGACTGGCATGTAGGTCATACACCACAGTTGCATGTTCCAAACTGGAATTTTTTGCCTCTCTCAAACAAACCTATTTTGCTGGTAAAAATAACTTATTGTTTGGGTTAACAGTTTGCAAGACTGCCTCTCTCACAGTGAAGTTAATATCCTATGTAATTATGGAGACCCATATCTGTCATTTATCGCCAGTCCTCCCCACACCCAAATGTAAATCAAATTGTGTCCCAGTGGTCAGCTGGAAATAAGAATCCAACCCATTGATAAGTCATATATATATATTTATATATATATATATATATGTGTGTGTGTGTGTCAAGATATGTGTGTGTGTGTGTATAGATTACATCTTCCTTACATGCACCAAGGCTTGCTCAACCTTTAAAATTATTAAAATTATTAAAATTACTATATGCAAATGCAAAGACTCCATTAAATGCTTAGCTAGGGACCGCCCTTGCTCTATCCTCTCTGGAGAAAGAGAGAAGAGGGCCATTAGTTATTATAGCCTCACACTGAGCCCCTTCTCTCATCCAAATATCCATGGCCTACAAATGTGAAATAATGTCAGGAATTAGAACTATTTTGTGTGTGTATGCCTGTACTACAATTTTTCTGAGAACAAGGCTAGCTAGCTTTTAGAAGGATCAAATAGAATTTGAAAATCACCCTACTTTACGTGGCAAGAGCTTTAAGAATATCAAAAATTTCTTACCAAAGAAAAGCATTTGCAAGCAAATGGGTCAGAAGATTTTCCATGATTATCTCTTCCAGAATAGAGCAGTTTGAAACCAGAGAAAACGGGTGTTGCCAGGAGGGGAAAAAAAAAAACACACATTGCTTTAAGAGTACAAGAAAGCCGGTTCCTGAGAATCTCAGAAATAGAAATGGAATAACTTTCTCCTACCACACACATGAGCTCCGAGCACAAGAGTGGCTGCATTTCAAGCAGAAAGCTGTTTTCAAAGCACAAATGTTGGGAAATATACGAAGACATCGGTGCATTCTAAACACAGCTGTGTTTGTCCACACCCACTCCCTGCCAGGCTGTGTTTGATTGAACCTGGCTACCCAGGGGCTCCCACATTCCATTATTTAGTCCCTGGGACTCCTCTTCTCCCCGCATCATCACAATTAATGTCAGACATAGTAAATTGACTCTTATTAAATGTTGCAGCCAACAGAGAAGTTTTGATAATCTTTGGACTTTCATATTAAATGTGTTTAGAGGGCTGGGACTTGTGTTTATTCTGGGAAGAAAAACATCCAGTCACCTGTTCTGAGTGCCATGAGTTGTTCCTGCTGGGTTGACACACTGCCTCTGAGTCACAACTGTCCCCAGGAGAATGTACTTATTAGTATTGGGAAAAAAAGAAAGAACACCAGGACAGAAGATTTGCCAATCAGTTGAGCTGGGTAAATTACAGAATTGGGCAGATTATTTTGAGAGTTCTAGGTCACCCGAGTGAGGAGACCACAGAAGTTGTCAGGGAAGCGTAAAGCCCCAAGTTGTCGTAGGAATAATGGCTGCATTGCTTATCTCAGACCTGCATCGCTGCATCCGGAGGCTGCGAAAGTTAACAAGAGAAGCTGATGGTGCAGTGTCAGTGTGTCCCTAGTTAGGGCCTGAGGGGACAACCGACTGAGCATCAGCATCCAATAGATAACAACAAAAGCCATTATCTCTCTCTCGGCTGGGCTGCCAAGTGCAGGGGCCAGGATTGCCTGGTGTTTGCAGTTTCCATAGCAGCGCTGTTTTGTTCTAGCTGGCAAAGTACACAGAGAGGACCGGATGAACATGGCAGGAAATGATACGAACACCCCAAGTACTGAGCCTGGGATCTCTTGGCAGGCTTTTTGCCCTTTCTGAGTCAGCGATGGAAGTGAGGAAGGGTGCCTCTCCAGAAGTGCCTGGAAGCTAATAGCTCCTTCAAGCACAATGCCCAGCTGAGCGTGGCCGAGCATCCGAGGATAGAGCTGTGGGCCTGCCCACTCCACTTGCCAGCGCACTGAAAGAGTGCGCCGTACACTCAGAGTGCTGTTAAAAGGGTGAGAGAGCTTCCGCATGGGAAGAGTCAGGGGTGGGAGCAAGGCGAGGATACTCTCTGATGCCCCAAATTCTTTAAAGCCTTTGCTCCTCTTCCATCTGAGTGCACTTGGCCACTCACACGGCCATGGGGGGAGGAGTGCAGAGGGGTCTCTGAAGTCGTGGTCACGACTTGGAGCCGTCTTCCCTATGCCTCTGTGTGAGTGGCTGCAGGGGAGCCATCACCTTCACCCCCACCATGGAGGGCACTGGGGAGGGCAGGGGCAGGGCTGGGGGTTAATACATGATTTTTACAGAGTTCCTTTATGCGAATATTAACACAAACCAATAGGTATTTTTTCCTCCGTGTTTTTCACAAAAATCATGAATTCTACATCCTGTTCTGCACCTAGTTTTTTTTTCCATTTAACCAAAGATTTTTCAGTATTTCCATGCCAATACATAGAGACTTTTATTTTTTGCCACAGTATAGAATTGCCTAACATTCTGTTGTACCAATGTGTTGTAATTGATCTAACCAGTTCCATGTTGACAGACAATTGGATGGTTTTCCAATCTTTTGCCATTAAGAAAAATACCGTAGGGAAGAAGATTGAACATATACCATTTCATAAGTGTGCCAATATATCCATATGATAAATTCCCAAAAGTAGATAGCTGGGTGCAAGGATATGCACATTTGCAATCCAGACAGGGATTGGCAACTTGCCCTCCGTAGGAACTCCAATGACGAGTCCTAGCCATATCTGAGGCTTCCTATTTCCCCATCATCCTTGACAAAAGAGGGATTGTCAAAGCCTGGGTCCATCCAATCTGACAGGTGAAAAATATGCTCTCTCTCTGTAGCTTTCATTTTCTCTTATTATGAGTAAGTCCCAAATTCTTTCTTATATTTTAGGGACTATTTATTTCCTTTTAGGGAGCTCTCCTTTCACAGACTTTGTCCACCACGCTATTATTATCTTCCCGTTTTACAAGTGAGAACACTGCAGCACGGAGGATCGTGCATGCCGCAGGAAACAGCCATGAAGCGTTGAAGCCAAAATCTGGACCAAGTTCTGTCCAGAACCCGAGAGGTTAATCACCAACCCATACTCTCTCTTATTGTTTTTTTCTCTTATTATTTTAAAAAGAACTATTAATGGTGTTGTTTGTTCAGAAAGGGTACAAAAATGAGATTTAAGTTGTCTCTTCATATGTTTTACTGAGCTTGACATAAAAGATCAAAGATGAAGTTTGAGTTCCATCAGATTCGTTTTTCATCACAAAAATTCTAAAGCAACGAAGGAATCAGTGAAGGAAATCTGTGAGGCTACCTGCAAGGCCACAGTTCGCTTAACCTGCTCTGTACCCACTGGTTACGGTGCTTTAGGGTAAATATTGCAAGAGTTCTGTGTAGTCCTTGACTTCAATAAGCATAGATTTTAATTAGGAAGGGCCTACAATCCGCACATGAAATGTGAAAGGATCCAAATTAGAAACAAACATACTAACTTTACTAAAGAATGGCTAAAAATAGGAAGGATACTAACTTGCCAGAACCATTCACTCATTTCTGCAACACATTTTTATTTCAGAGGTAGGCAAACAAGGATGGGCTAGAGTTAACAAAGGTTGGGTGAATACAGGCTTCTGTTCAGGAATCCTTGTGGCTCTAGGAGAGCCGATCCCACCCCAGGGACAGCGCCTCAGGCGTGGTCCCCAGCTACCAGCACCCTCCAAAGTGAAGTCGCTCAGTCGTGTCCGACTCTTTGCGACCCCGTGGACTGTAGCCTACCAGGCTCCTCCGTCCATGGGATTCTCCAGGCAAGAATACTGGAGTGGGTTACCATTTCCTTCTCCAGGGGATCTTCCCGACCCAGGGATCGAACCCGGGTCTCCCGCATTGGAGGCAGATGCTTTAACCTCTGAGTCACCAGGGAAGCCCCAGCACCCTCCAAGCCCCTGGTCAAAATGACAGACTCAGAAATGGGCACCGAAGCCCAGGCACACCCACCAGAGTGACTCATGACTCTGCTTGGATGTCTGGGATAAAGTTCTTTTCTATTCCTCTGGAAAGTGTGAATTAAAGTCACTTTTGTTATCATGAGGAAAGCCAGAGGAAAACAGAACTTTAAAATTTAAAAAAAGCATAGCTAGCATCCTGTCGGTTTCATGATGATAGCGCCTTTGGATCAACCTCACACAAAGCCCAATTTGCTGCTGCTGCTAAGTCACTTCAGTCGTGTCCAACTCTGTGTGACCCCGTAGACGGCAGCCCACCAGGCTCCGCTGTCCCTGGGATTCTCCAGGCAAGAACACTGGAGTGGGTTGCAAAGCCCAGTTTACCTACAGACAACTCAGTGGCATGGGCCAATAACATTTCTTTATCAGGTGAAAGAATCTGAGGGAATTTCTGTGGTTTGGAATCAAGAACAGCTATGGAAGATTTATGAGAGTGTTAGTGTTTGACTGAACCTGAAGGACAAATGGGAACCTGATGATCTGTCGGTGGTGAGAACACTCCAGGACAGAAGAGTGATCTGAGCCAAGGCAGGACTGCAGTGCTTGCTGCACCTTGAAGAAATTGTTCAAGGTGTGACAGACATGGGGAGCCCCTGTGCTCCACTCCCAGTAACCTCACTGCCAATTAGTCATCTCTTTTTCACACTGTCTTAACTGATTAGTTACCCACCATTTCTCTCTTTGCTGGCCTCCATTTCTATGGGTTCTCTTCATTGTTATTCTCTCTCCAGCAAATAATGGACTCCTGCGCTTCCCTCCGGCATCAACCCAGACTCTCAACTTCAAAATATGTCAATCACTGAACATGTAAACTCTCCAGAAGGGCCAAGGGCACCCATCCTGCATATTACCCCCTCGTTGCCTGCTCCGTGGGAGCCCCTTCCTTTATCTAACGAAACAATCCTAGTCTAATTTATAACCAGACCCAGGATTGAAACTGGTGACAATTAGCTATGTAAGTTCAGTGTCATCACACTTTATTTTTACTCTGTACCTGTCTTTCAGATTTATTGGGCTTCCCTGGTAGCTCAGCTGGTAAAGAATCCACCTGCAATGCGGGAGACCTGGGTTCGATCCCTGGGTTGGGAAGATCCCCTGGAGAAGGGAGAGGCTACCCACTCCAGTGTTCTGGCCTAGAAAATTTTATGGACTGTATAGTCCATGGGGTCACAAAGAGTCAGACGCGACTGAGCAACTTTCACTTTTCAGATTTATTCTAAATAGACAGAAAGTCTTAGTCCAGACAGTCCAATAAATTTGCCATTAAGACCTTCAAGTTGATACCGATTAAGCAGGAAAATTCATTCAGCTCACTGAAGAAATAGTTCAGTTTTTTACAGGTCTATGGGACAGAGAAGGAGGAAAGAGGGGATATAGTTCTGCGTGTTCTTTATTGCCATGTGAGCTTCCCAGGTGGCTCAGTGGTAAAGAATCTGCCTGCCAATGCAGGAGGCACAGGAGACTTGGGTTTGATCCTTGGGTCAGGAAAATCCCCTGGAAGAGGAAATGGCAACCCACTCCAAAGACAAGTATTGTTGTCTGGACAGTCCCATCAACAGAGGAGCCTGGAAGGTTACAGTCCACGGGGTCACAAATAGTTGGACACGACTGAGCGACTGAGCACTGTTACTGTGTAATCAAGCTACCACAAACTAAGTAGCTTAAAAAAAAATACATTTGTAATCTCAAATTATCTGTGGCTCGGGAGTGTGAGCACAGCTTAGATGGGTCTTCTGCTTAGGGTTTCAGAAGGCTACAATCAAGGTGTTGCCTGGGACTACTGTCTCATCTGAGACTCAGCTGGGAAACAATCTGCTTTCAGTGTCACTTAGGTTACTGGCAAAATGCAGCTCTTTATGGTGGCAGGACTGTGGGCTTTTGTCTTTTGCTGGCTATCAGTTGAAGGTGGCCATCAGATTCTATCGACCATCCGCAGCTTCTTACCGTGTGGGGTTACCCTACATGATTTCTTGTTTCTTCAAAGCCAGTCAAGGAGAAAGAGAGACTTCAGCAAGATGGGAGCTACAATCCTAGGTAACAGGACTGTGTACTCACATATACACAGACTCAACACGCTGTCGCCTCTGCCATAGTGCATTGGTTAGATGAAAGTCACAGATTCTACCCACATTTAAGAAAAGATGGGGTCTGAACACCAGGAAGTTGGGGTTATGAAGGGACCACTTAAGAGTCTGTCTGCCACAAAGTGACAGAAGACTGTACCTAAAATTAAAACAAAAAAGTATCCTTCTGAAGGGAAACCTGCATTGATAGACTGAGCTAGTGACTGGGAGGTGGGGCTCAGCAGGGGAGAAAGGCACACCTTTCACCCTGAATTTTCTACATCTATGAAGTGTGATTTCCAAGAAAGTGAGTATTCCCAGGGCCTAGAGCCAGGCACTAAAAAAGTCTCCTTCTAAATATTCCAGCTTACTTCAGTCTTGAGGACTGAGACATCCACTTTCCCAGCAGACTCCTAAGTGAAGCCAATCAATCAAAGAATACCAATATCAGTTCAATAACCCACTTCACCGGATGCAGCGAGCTCTAACTCACCACCATCACTGCATACGCCTCCACTCTGCCTGCTCCCTTCAACATCTCAGCGCTCATCGCAGTGGTAAGAAGAAATTGGATCTGTTAGCAGGCCCCGGGGAGAGAGAGGCACTCACAGGGGAGGCATTTGCGTGTGTCTGCGTGTGGTACGCACTCCAAGGCTGGTAACAGAGATGATGGATCCCCACCGAAGAAAAATGACAGTCGGAATGAGAAGGCGAAGCCAATTTGTCACTTAATACAAAGTCTGATTGTGCTGCAACAACAGCCTGGCACTGGGATTGATTACAAACAAGATGACACTTCCCTGTGGGCTGCCTCGCCAGTTATTATAAATAAATACCATGCGTTTTAGCATCTGCATGAGTGCAGAGGACAGATTAAACCTCCTCACCTTAGGTAGACAGTAAATATCCAGGGAGTACAATGGCCTTTCTCGCCCTACAACAGGAGTTTTGCCTCATGCAACACCGTTTCATAAATAAAATAAGGTTATTGCACAGCGCCGTGAGAACAGAGAAGTACGTAGAGTTTGATGATATTCGGACTCATCTGCATGCAGAGCACACTTGAAAGCGCAGTCGGTTTTAGTTCCAAACGGCCTAGGGCCCCTCAGCAGCCGAACAACGTTTTTGATTGTTGGCTGGCAGCGAGGTCCCAAAGAAGCGCTGGACTCCTGGGAGCATTTCCTGCAAATCAGAGTTCGCTTTTCAAGACGGAAATAGATCTGTTGGATTTTTCAAATATCTCCTCACTCTTGCCTGAACGGTTCCAAATCTGTCCTCCTAGGATTTCCAAATAAAGAAGTTATTTTAACCAAGGAATTATGGAACTTGTTTTCTATTTATTTCCTTGTGCCTGGCTTCAGACAGGGTTGAATTTGAGCTCCCGGTGAAAAATACGTTTTTGCATTTCCGTGCCTATCCACTCGTTTTCTATCTTCCTTTCCCCCTCTTTTCAATTCTCCTATCTCTCACATCTTTCCCTCCCTAAACGCCGGCACCGCAGGAATGTGCAGCCTCCCTTTTTTGATGTAACACGAGCGCCCTCTGCTGTCCAGAGTGTGAACAGCTCGGCATCCGCACAGGTTCAGAGCAGATTGAGCGGACGGAAAAAAACATACAGACGTTCTCCCTTCTCTGGGCACGCACTGGAAGTATGGTTGAAATGAATAATTTATTAAACCGCAATTGTTTATTGACTGCCCTTTCATTATTTACTTTTCCGTTATTAAACACACTCGGCGGAGTGCCTGGTGTCAGCCCTTAGCCGACTGGCAGCTTCTTTCTGAGCCAGTGATGTGCCCAACCCCCTCGCTTCTCTCCACACGAGACATTTTCGATCTCTTTTGTCAGGTCAGGGTCAAACTACAGTTGTTCTGTGATGACTTTATCAATTCTCAGTTGATAGACTCTAAATGAAAAAATGCCTACTGCTGCCTCCTCGCTGCTTAAGAAGGAGAGTTATTTGTGTAATGTTCTGTCAGTCCAGCAGGGTCTGTGACAGACACAAGGAGTCGAATGAAATAAGGGAAGAGATGTTTTTAATGCCTTTTATTAGTCTCTCTTCCTTATATCATGGAGCAGATGACAACCATCCTACGCTGTCCTTCTCAAGTCAAACAGGGTAGGGAGGAAACGTCCTCCCACCCCATTCTGAATTGAGATAATAAGCCAGACCTGCTTTAAGTAAGCATGCTAATTACTGCCCTTCGCCTTGAGCGATTCAAAGTCAAAAGCACAGGTGCAGCGGGGAGGGAGCTCTTTCCCCAAGAAGAAAACCCACTGAATCTGGATTTGAAAGGAAGCATCAGTGTGTTGGCACAGTAGTAAAGAATCCACTTACCAAGGCAAGAGGTGCAAGAGATGTGGGTTCGATCCCTGGGTCCAGAAGATCCCCTGAGGTAGGGAATGACAACCATACTCCAGTATTCTTGCCTAGAAAATTCCATGGCCAGAGGAGCCTGGCAGGCTACAGTCCATGGGGTCGCACAGAGTCCAGTAGGACACACACACACACACACACATATACGCATCAGTCTGTGCCTAGGGGAGCCCCTGCTTTGGAAAGGCAAGCATATCTACCATCCAGAATTTCAGGAAGATATGCTATAGCTTCTAAATAAATGAATCACTAAATAAAACTCACTAAATAAAACTTTCTTAGGCAAAGAAAGAAGCAGAAACTCCCAACTGAATGGGAGGTTTTATCCTAAAACCCACATTTTAAAAGCTTGACATTGATCCTGTACACAAGCACAAGAAAGCCTTCAGCTAAGAGTTTTTATGCAGCAACCAAGACCTGGTGCAGTCAAATAAATAAAAAATAAATTAAATATTAAAACAAAGAAAGCTTTCACACCTCCTCCTCACCCCCCATATTGTCTGTCCTCCTGAAATAAGGCATACTTTCCTTTCCAAATAACTCGTTAGAGATTTATGTTTGAAGGCAAAGAGACTTATTACCAAATGTTGGAAAGAAAAAAAAAAAGCCCTAACTGTAACTAAAATTAGAAATTTCATCAAATTATTCCTTTCCTCAAATTAAATATGACTTTCAAGGAAGACTCTCATCTTGACATTTTCCCTCCCAACACTAATATTTGCAGCCTCAGCATCCTGAAGGTTGGAGCATTTCCAGGGGACCCTACCAGCAGGTTTGCATAAACCAAAGCACTGGGACGGTTAGTCTGTAAGATCCGGTACTTTTCAGGGGTTATGAGTATGAAATTTGAAGTTACTCTTCTGACCAGCAGTGGCTCTGCCAGGCTATGTGATTTGAAGATGTCCCGTAAGTTGCCTAAGCCTCAATTTCCTTATTTGTAAAATAAATTGATGCTTCTTTCTTCATGAAATTAAACATGAGCATCCATAAATGTCATGTACATTTAAGTACTTAGCATAAGTAGAGGTGCAAGAAAGATGTAATGTGTATAAGGCACCCTTAGCCTCCTATTTTCATTCCAAACACCAGAGGGATGGCGTGCGGAGGGAGGTGGGAGCAGGTTCAGGATGGGGGGGACACTGTACACCCGTGGCTGATTCATGTAGATGTATGGCAAAAGCCACCACAATATTGTAATTAGCCTCTAAAATAATTACTTTAAAAAAAGAGAGAAAAGGGTTGTCTCATTTTTAAGCTTCCTAAATCTTGCCTGCCTCTGTTTATCCAGCGAACATGTACTGAATCCTTACTGTGTTCCAAGTACAATGCTAGGCTCTAAATTCTCAAATATGAAAAACAGTGTCTTCAGCTTCAGGAAGAGAACATCTAGATTAATTATCTAAGTAATAAAACTTAGTCTCTACTTGTAATGTCAAATGATCATCAGTATCAAGGCTGCAAAAAATAAAGAGCAGCCTTATTTTGGTCTTAAGAACTGCAGTCCGGCAGACACAGATTTGGGTAACACCAAGTTTCTGGAGAAGAGAAAGAGTCAGGAGATTATAAAGACAAACGTCACGAGGCTGTACTGTGACACAGGAAAGGAAATATTTGTCCTTAAGGGTTGGCTGTCATGAGTTATTTTAGGACAAGTGTAAGATAAGTATCTCAAGTTTCTGGCATTAAAAGGTCAGATTCCATCCAGGCTGAGATGTGCATAAGTCACACTTCTTCAGTGGCCTCTCAGCTCCGTTTTAGAGAACTGTCTTAGCAATACCAACTCTATTTTGATTTTTCCTTTCACAGTTACTGGCACAAAAATAGTTGGTGTCATATATGGCCATGGGACATAGATAAAATTCACTTTAGGGGAAGATGTTTAGGAATAGAAAATAACTTTTAGTGTATTTCTTAAATACAAAGTAGTTATGTCACATCATCCATTCAGAGTAACACAAAATGCTAAAAGTTTAAATTTATAAATCGATGTATTTTGAAAGTTGGCACAATTTTACAAATGGTATCGAAGCCCCAGGATATTCATATGTTTGTGGGTTGTTTTTTTTTTGCAATCACCTGTTTTAATTTTCCTGTTTTTCCCCCTGTGCACTCACATAAGAAATCATGAGAGGGAGGGAAAAAAATGTCATCTTGATTATAAATAAACTTATATCCTCACCAGTGACAGGTATGACAATTTGAGAATTTCAAGAGTCCAGAAGTTCAAGTCTATCTTTTTCCCTTTTGGGTCCCTAATTCCTAGTCCAAAATCTGACACAGAGTAGGTGTTAACAAATCTTTTCTAACAGAAAGAGGTAACGACATAAGGACTGGTCGAGGCTCTTTGGGGAAGCACCCACAAGGGTTCACATTCAGCAGAGGCGAGAGGGCCAGGTGCTCTGCTGAGACGTGTAGCATCCCCCCCCCACCACCACCCCCAAAAGCTGAAACCTGTGCAAGGAGACACCCAGTGGTGAACCCACAGGACACACTTGGAAACACCTAAAGAGACATGCCACGCGGAGAAAACACAAATAGAATTTCAAACGAGCTCCAAATTGATTATTGGGAATTTAATACACATCCAAGATCCAAAATTCATCTCAACGGTTAAGCGCTAAAATACAAGGGATAGGCTGTTCCAGTGATAAAGTCAAAGCCAATTTTGACCTTATCATCCAGAACCCAGACATTCAAAAGTTAGCAACAGAGCCTAATAGTACATTTTTAAAAGGTGCAGACAAGAGAAAGTCATAATTAGCCTGTGGATCTGGTCATTCCCTCCAATTATTTCCATTTGCTTCCAAATGTCTGCAGCAAGTGTATTCTCTCTATACCAGCAAAGCAGGCACACTTATTTTTTGATCAAATTGCTTCCTACAGGAGCTCTTCCAGCCAATACTGATTTCTCTGTGTTCCACCTAACAGACGAGAAATATAAAGAAACTTTACTACTAAAAAGTAAAGAAACTACTAAATCGGAAATTATCTCTGAATTAATTATGATGATTTTAGAATATCACTACCATTGAAATATTTATTTCTAATCTTTCTATTAAATTTTAACAAGGATTATTAATTGCGCTTGTTCAGTTCAGTTCAGTCACTCAGTCATGTCTGACTCTTTGAGACCCCATGAACCGCAGCACACCAGGCCTCCCTGTCTATCACCAACTCCCAGAGTCCAACCAAACACATGTCCATCAAGTCGGTGATGCCATCCAACCATGTCATCCTATGTTGTCCCCTTCTCCTCCTGCCCTCAATCTTTCCCAGCATCAGGGTCTTTTCAAATGACTCAGCTCTTTGCATCAGGTGGCCAAAGTATTGGAGTTTCAGCTTCAACATCAGTCCTTCCAATGAACACCCAGGACTGATATCCTTTAGGATGGACTGGTTGGATCTCCTTGCAGTCCAAGGGACTCTCAAGAGTCTTCTCCAACACCACAGTTCAAAAGCATCAATTCTTCGGCGCTCAGCCTTCTTCACAGTCCAACTCTCACATCCATATATGACCACAGGAAAAACCATAGCCTTGACTAGATGGACCTTTCTTGGCAAAGTAATGTCTCTCTGCTTTTTAATATGCTGTCTAGGTTGGTCATAACTTTCCTTCCAAGGAGTAAGCGTCTTTTAATTTCATGGCTGCAGTCACCATCTGCAGTGATTTTGGAGCCCAGAAAATAAAGTCAGCCACTGTTTCCACTGTTTCCCCGTCTATTTGCCATGAAGTGATGGGACCAGATGCCATGATCTTCGTTTTCTGAATGTTGAGCTTTAAGCCAACTTTTTCACTCTCCTCTTTCACTTTCATCAAGAGGCTCTTTAGTTCTTCTTCACTTTCTGCCATAAGGGTGGTGTCATCTGCATATCTGAGGTTATTGATATTTCTCCTGGCAATCTTGATTCCAGCTGGTATTCCTCCATCCCAGTGTTTCTCATGATGTACTCTGCATATAAGTTAAATAAGCAGGGTGACAATATACAGCCTTGACGTACTCCTTTTCCTATTTGGAACCAGTCTGTTGCACTGGTAATGCCAGGTAACACATTTAGTTACAAAACAAACAAACAAAAAAGGCAAATGTAATGGTTGAGCCACATTGAGGTTATTATGGAAAATGCAAAGAGAAACCTTAGAACAGTTTGAAAGGCAGAGAGGGGAAAGAAGAGGAAGTTTTCTCGGAAGACTTGATTGAGCCATAAGCTTCCCCTCCCCCCGCTCCAGCTCCACCTTCCTTTCCATTTATATCTGGATACACACACATACGGACTTCCCAGGCGGCACTAGTGGTAAAGAATCTGCCTGCCAATGCAAGAGACATGAGATGTGGGTTCGATCCCTGGGTTGGGAAGATCGCATGGAGGAAGGCACGGCAACCCACCGCAGTATTCTTGCCTGGAGAATCCCATGGACAGAGGAGTCTGGCGGGCTACAGTCCGTGGGGTCACAAAGAGTTAGATAGGACTGAAGTGACCTAGCACACACACACACACACACATGTGACCATTTTAAAAGGAATGAGTAAATCTGAACCCTGAATATATCCAAAGCCAAGGAAGGGACTTGGTATTTGAGAACCTCCTAGCACTTCGAAGACCGCTCTGTTGTCACATGGAGGCAAACTGAAGGATCAAAGCATCGATTTTCAAAGTATTTTTCTATTGTGAGATATTTCAGAATATTTTCAAAGGAAAACAGGAAAAAAAAGGAGGAAGACACGGAGAGGGAGAAGAAAGAGACGATTAAGTCTTCCCAGTGGAAAGGAGCTGGAGATATTTATACAAAGAAACTTTCTTCCCATAAATGTATCTGTCCACCCTGATCAGAATTTACAGAGAGTTTATCATCCTAAACCCAAGCACTTTTCATTATTTTTATCCGAGAAACAGAGGATGCTTATACTGTAAGTACTTACACATTTCCCGAGCAATGATGCTGAGTGCAAGAAGGTGTTACTATGTCCCCTTGCCTCCCTCTCTGGTTTATAAGACACTCTCAGGAGAATCGTGAATGCTGGGAATGGATTAAAATGATGTGAGGTCAAGGAAAATGGTGGCTACAAACAAGACCTATGTCATGCTTCCAAAAATACAGTTCACTCTAGCAAGCAGCAACCAAAGAATGTTTGATGAGCTTGGAGAGAGAGAAGGAATAGGACTCTCTGACAATAGGCTGAGCTTTCTTCTGCACCTTCTATAGGGATCTATTAAAGAAACAGGAAATGGAAAGAGAAGCTCAGTGTGTGATTAATGTCAGTTACTATTACTTTTTATGAAGTTCTGCTGAAAGGCCTTGGGTATAGACTGGTATATAACAAGGTAAATCCATAAATAAACAATCACCTGCATTCCACCATTATCTGCCGCAGCCCTTGTTGTGAACTTGTTGAGACTTGGTGAGGTTACAAGAGAGATTCTCGACAGAGGGTAATATCAGCTTGTCACTGCGCCAATATGCTGAACAAAACAAAAAAGATTTGTGGCTTCTGTCTGGGAGATCTGATGGATTAGGGTATTAAGAGTCTTCGCTTGTTGGTAAGGGAAAAAACGAATGCTCAAATCCCCCTTGCCTTAGTGCTTGCTTCTCGGCACTTTTATGGATGGTTTCGCTCTGATTTGGAAAGTCACTGAAACTAGGAGCCTCAATGGGCCAGTGATGGGTCTATGAGAGGCCACACGTGGCCTTGCTTATAATAAGCCATGTTGATCTATGTGTCACCAGGGGAGAATGTTGGGTAACAAAACACATATTTTCAAGCAAGTGATAATGGTGCCTTATGCTTGCTTGCATGGTGTCTTTTTTTCTGGACGCGTCTTCAAGCATTTTACAAACTTGTATAAAGGGTCCCTCACCAGTCATTGGGATGCAGTCGTATCTAGGGTAGGAGAAAGACAGCCACTCTGCCGGGAAGCCAGTGTGTTTTCAGGAAGAAAGGTTATTTTCCTGGTGTGCTGACAAAATTCTCTAATTGTCTTTTTTCTTTGGGCTAGTGAGCATGGGGTTCAGCACTATCCTATGGGAACAAGCTGGGGCTCATGATCTGCTGCCCTCACCCCTCACTGCCCCTACAGACACTGCTTAAATGAGCAATGGTGCATTGAATTAAATATCTTAGCCAGTTGGTAATATGTGTGCATGTTGGGGAGGAGGAGTTGGGTTGCAGAGCGGGCAGTATTCTTTGCAGATATGAGACCATGCCAAGGATCTCCAGTCTTTCTTCTCAGCAGCTGACAGAGTCAAAGTCCCTTTCTTCTCCCCAGCAGCCTGGATCCCTAAACCACTGCCCAGACTGAATCCAGCAGAAATTAGTATGGGGTCCCCAAAGGGCCAGCTTCATGGGCTGTGACTTGAACAGTCACACAGGAACCTCAGATCAAAAGGGCTTCAGGATGATTTTATGCTTCATTGTTGCCATCTTAAAATTCGTAATAATTTTATCTTTGAACTTGTGTTTTGTCAGTGAAGTACAATGGAACACGAGGAGCAGAGAGACATGCATACATGAGGGTTTTACATCACTGCT
This sequence comes from Bos indicus, assembly GCF_029378745.1. Classification (NCBI taxonomy): domain Eukaryota; kingdom Metazoa; phylum Chordata; class Mammalia; order Artiodactyla; family Bovidae; genus Bos; species Bos indicus. The sequence continues at coordinate 18,830,019 of NC_091776.1, read as the reverse complement.
CAGCACCCGCTAGCATGCACCATTTGCAAGGACCCCTGCATAGAGCTCCCGTGTCCCCACGGTGCATGGGAGTCTAACAGGACTCAATGTTACAGCACAGCTGAGCTAGTAGTGCCCTAACAACAATTCCTCAGTCCCCAGAAAAGGAGACCACACTTTTCATTCAAACCAGCTTGACCTGAAAGAAGTCAATAGTGTCGTCAGCAACAAGAACAACCAAGAAATCTTATCATATCCTTTCCGACTTGCTACATCCATGTATTAGCCAGCCACACTGAAAATGATGACACAGAAAGGGTGCTCCTTCCTCTCTTTCCTTACTCACAAAGCAAAAGGGAGAGTGTCACTAGAATGTGTCGTATCAAGTCAGACTTTTCCGTGGACTGGAAAAAGCTGGTTTGAGTTCCTAATTGCATCATACTTTTAGAACTTCTGCATGGTTTTTTTTTTTAAGCACCCAAAATGTAAAGGCAGTTGACAGATTGAAAATTATTTACAACATTTATCACAGAAAAATAATAATTTCCTTAATATTTTAAAAGCTCTTACAAAATAATAAGAGAGATAAACATTCCAATAAAACATGAGATTAGGACACAAATAAGCACATCAAGAAAGAACTTCACGTGACCAAAAATAAGCATTGTAAAATGTTTTAAAATTCATGAATAAAAGAAATGCAAACAAAAATAACAATGACATACAAATTTATACCCAGAAAGTTAGAAAAGATAAAAATGAAATATCAGCAACTGGTACAGGCTTGAAGTGAAATGTAACTGAAAGAGTTAACTGCATAAATCAATATTAAATAAGAATGCCTTTGATTTAGCAATAACATTGTTAGGAATCTACAAAAGAGATAATAGACATTATAAATATGAACATGCAAGACTGTTCACTACAGCATATCTAAAAATTAAAGTAATTTAAATATGTATCTATGGGGTATAAATGTAATCAACTATGGTATATCCATACTGCATATACAAATGTTAAAAAAGAATTAGATAAAAAAGAATTTAAAAAGAATTTATCTATATAAATGTAACATATATGTGGAAAATGTACACAGTGTATTATGAAATTTTTTAAAAGCAAATTATAGAACATAAAATGATTCCAACTGAAGAAAAATGTACACATAAAAGCTACACATATTCTCATAAATATTTCTGGAGGAGATCATATTTTAGGACCACCTTGGGAGATGGCATTAACTGGAGAAAAGAGAAAATAAATGAGAATTTTACACGCTTTTGCAATTTCAAGAAAAAAAAAATTGGAAGTATGTATCTTTCTCATAATTTTTAAAAATTCAAATGTTAAGATAATAAATTAAAATCATCTACTGCACACCTCTGGCGCTAGTGGTGAAGAACCCGCCTGCCAATGCAGGAGACCCAGGAGATGCAGTTTCCATCCAGGAAGATCCCCTGGAGGAGGGCATGGCAACCCACTCCAGTATTCTTGCCTGGAAAATCTCATGGACAGAGTAGCCTCGAGGGCTACAGTCTGTGGGGACACAGAGAGTCGGACACAACTTAGCGACTAAACAACAAAACAACAACTCCAATCTCTACCCAGGGACTGAACCCGGGTCTCCCTCACTGTAGGCAGACGCTTTACCGTCTGAGCCACCAGGGAAGCCCTCCAATCTCTACAACAGAATATCAAATATGTGGATCTATACATTTGAACCTCAAAATATGGTCAAAACAAATATTTCCCTTGTATAAAATTTCATGTCTTTTAAGAAAAGAAACTCAGCTGCCTGGGATGATGTTTATCAAATGCTAGCAGAAATAATATTTGGGTAGTGGGACTTTTAGTGATTTTTTTCCTTTATTTTTTATGTTGTATAATTTTTTTCACAGTGAGTATGTATTCGTTTGTTAATCAGGAAAAAACACACACACACACACGAAAAGCTTCCTATTTTGATTTCTCCCAGTATGAGCTAGGAAAAAGACAAGAGTAAGAAAATTTCAAAAAAGGAATAAGAAGGAATTTCTTGTTCACTCCCATGAATATCCCCAGAATCAGCAAGAATGAAGACTAGAACCTAAATATTTTCTTAGTTAATGTAGTATGGCCCAATTTTGCCAACTTTTCTGAGAACAATAGGTCAAAGCTCCCCAAGTACAAGTTCATGACTAACTTATCTATTCAACAATACATTTTTAAATGTAGCCATGCACTAAGATGGTTTTATTTCTAAAGTAGCTGCTTCTTTAACTTTTTCATGTATCTCTTAAGCATTGTGTTTAATGCTTTATTAAAAAAAGAAAAAAAGCACTGATCTGACCTAATATTAGTGCTCCATTAGTGTGCAGATGTGTTTTCCCAGTTTCCTCCTGACACCTGTAATTATTTCAGGACCTTACTAAGTTTCACTTCCTTATCAGTCTTCCCAATAATTCTCACCAGGAAAGATGGCAGTTTTATCCTTCTTTTCAACACAGATTTAGAGGCCAAGAACTGTAGTGAATTCTCACCCAATGAAGATTTTATTACATTTTTTAAGATATACTGCACAATGTTTATTAGTAGAGCATGAAGTATTTATCACCAGTAATTAAAATGAAACTGTTATGTTGTAATAAATGCACAGAGTCAGAGATGTAACACTATTATTTTTATTGTTTATTTGCTCTTGCTTTAATCTAATATAAAATTTTGTTTACTAATATGCTAAGACATTTATTTTAAGGCTAATGTTAAGCACGCCTGCTTGCTTTTTACTAACAAAAGAGGGGAAAGAATTGGAAATCATAATAAAAACACTTCTAAGGCAACAGTGCAAAGACCCAGGAATTTCTGTGTACCACTGAGAGTAATAAATGTAAATTGGTTACTTTAAAAATAAGGTAATTTGCAAGATGGAAGAGTCCTAAAAATATTTATGCCACTGACCCTAAAACTTCCACTTACAGTTTTGTCCTTAAGAGCTAACCATGAATATATATGATGCGAAAGCTATGAGATTGTCCAACCCTGAAAACTGGGTTTTAAAACTTTCTAAATGACAAAGACACCTTTTTGCCATCAAAAAGTATGTTGTGGAACAATAACAAAAACATGGAAACAACCTAAGTGTCCAGATCAATGGATAAAGAAGATGTGGTACCTATACACGATGGAATACTATGCAGCCGTAAAAAAGAGTGGAATACTGCCGTTTGCATTAGATAGACCTAGAGATTATCACACTAAGTGAACTCAGACAAAGACAAATATTATGTCACTTATATGTGGAATCTAAAAAATAGTACAAATGAATTCAGTTACAAAACAGAAATAGACTCACAGACATAGAAAACAAGCTTGTGGGAAGGGAGGAGTCGGGGAAGGGGTAAACTAGCTGTATGGGATTAACAGATCCACACTATCACATGTAAGAGAGATAAATAGCAAGTATTTATAGCACAGGGACCTATATTCAATATCTTATAATAACCTATAATGGAAAAGAATTTTTAAAAATTATATATATATATATAAAACTGTACTTTGTGGTATACCTGACACTAACACAGTATTGTAATCAACTATACTTCAATAAAAAATTATGTGGTAGAAGAATATTTAATAATAAGGAAAAATGAGAAAGTTTACAACATGATTACAGTTTAGACAGATAGATAACAAAACTAGAACTATATCAACCAAATATCAAAAAATCACCAAAATATGAATGCTGAAATCTCTGGATGGTAGAACTATGGATGGGATGTATATACATATACTTCTGTGTGCCTATCTCTACTTTCCAAATTCCTACAGTGTACATGTCCTACTTTTATGACAAGAAAATGCTCTTTATTAAGAGATAGTAATCACTTTCTAAATATTTGTAGAATGAATGAATCCAGTTTACCTTATGCATTTCTCCTGCTTTGAGGAATCTCAAGTTATGGAAAGTTGGAATTTGGGAAGGAAAATTTTAGGTGTAATCCAAACCCAGTCTCATTGAAACTCAAACCACGAATTGCCTCAAAACATCATCACACACAGACTCATACACATGAAAATTGAGTGTCACATACTGACATACCAGCCGAACGAGGTCAAACTATGGTTCAGAAATAATGGTTTGAGGACAGCCACAAGTCACCCAGTCACACCCAAGACTAAGACCTATTTGAGTATTCTATTAAATTCCAAGCACATAAACATAAAAATTTAATAAGCATGGTACTTTCAGTAAAACCTCCCAACCTCTTTTGTGTGTATGTATGCAAATCAGAGCTCAGGGTTCTGGCAAAATGATGGCACATATCACTCAAATGTGCTGCGAATCTTTGCTGGATGTGCTCTAGGTTCCAGTGTATTGACCCACAGACTTTTAGGAAGTAGAAAGCAAGTCAGTTCACACTTGAAATTTCAGGCCTATACTTCATTTTTGTCATTCAGGAAATACTGTTGTTTCAGAAATGATGGGGATGTGAATTACTTTAATATCTAAAATGTTTAAGTTGGGACTTCCGTGGCAGTCCAGTAGTTAAGACTACATGCTTCAGCTGCAGGTTGGATCCCTGGTCAGGGAACTAACATCCCACATGGTTCATGGCCAAAAAAAAAAATGTAAAAAGTTTACATTACTTAAAATGAAATACAGTTCTGGAATCCTGGCCAGCTCATACACGCAAAGCCAATATCACCAGCAAACCACCAATAAGCTCGCTATTTCCCTTGGCAGTTTTGAAGCTGTAAAGTGTTGTGATTTAGGGGGCACCTATGGTGTAAAATTCATGAGAGAATTTAAACAAAGCAGTACCACACTAACTTACCTTGTTACCCAGTTTGAGAGAATTTTCCTGTAGTCAGCCTTCTGGAATAAAGGGGGATGTGCCAATCACCCATGAAACACTTGTTTCAGCCTAAAAATCTGAACAAAAAGAACTTCCTATCATAAGTCAATTATATTTCAAATTTTTTTAAAATCAAAAGGAAAGGAAAAAAAGGAGAATGTCCTTTACGCAAAGTTAATTCTTTAAGTTTCCTTCACCTCGGCCATCCAAATAAAAGGACCACACATACATTTCACGACTGAAAACAGCATTTAAATCCCGAAAATGAAACTAAATCAATCACGCCTCCTTCACACTCTAAGGGCCTTTTTCTCAGGGAGTGTTGAGAGGTCTGGGTGGGGGAATTCCCTGCATCTCTAACAGATTCAAATGCAGACACATCTTCAGCTCTGTCCTTTTCTGGGGAAAGCATTTCAGAGCAAGTCGGATTTCAGCCCAGCTGTGCACCTGCACAAATCCCCGAGCCACAGGGCTGAAAAAAGAAAAGATAGCCACCAGCTTCACTCCTCTTTCCTCTAATGAGTTTTAAAGGGCTTCTTTTTACCGAAGAAATAATGAGTGCCTTTTGCAGACTGTGGGGGGAAATGTCCTATTTGAAAGTAATTGAAAATATGTTTTGCAACCACTTCACAAACTCTTTTCCAAAGAGCTTTCTTTTCTAATTAACTCAACACAAGGCTTACTGTGAAATTCACTGGGTAGAGAGTGACATCTAGTGGGCGATAAAAGAATTTGAAATTCATACGTTTGGGTTAAGAGCCTAAGATCTAGGTTTATAACTGTAACTTTTTTTTTTTTTTGGTGACGCCCTGTGGTATGAGGGATCTTAGTTCCTTCACCAGGGTTCGAACTCATGCCCCCGCCTGTGGTGGAAGTGTGGAGTCTTAACCACTGGACCACCAGGGAAGCCCCTGGCCATAACTTTTATTTATTTAATATTTATGTATTTGGCTGTGCCAGCTCTTAGTTGCAGCAAATGGGCTCTAGTTCCCTGACCAGAGATTAAACCCGGAGAATTGGGAAAACAGATTCTCTGGCCTGCCCTGGGAGCACTGAATCAACAGGAACCATAACTTTTAAATGTTTCAGTTCCAATACAATAATAACTGTAAGATGGAAACCCAAGGCTGGTAGTGTGAAATTTCCAAGAAGATCTGAAATTAGGAAAGCGATTCTTTTCTCTTTGACTATTTAGAAAATCTGGGGTGTTTTAAGGCACATTTTGTCTAAAAAAAAACATGCTGGTCCTGAAAGCAATTTTTATGGGACAAGGTAGGGTCATAACACCTTGGAGATGAAATATGGCTTTTCCCTGAGGTCAGAAAAGTAATTTTCACTTTAAAGTAAAAGTGAAAGGGATCAGTGATGATCAGCTGCCCTTGAATAGTAGTAACTTTTCATCAAGGGAAATTTTCCAAGCTGGGTAGGTAGATAGTTCAAACCTAAAGCACTGCCAATGAATGTCACTCACTCGTGCAAACGCCTCTCGTGTGTCATGTCTGTGCCATGTCTGTGTGGGCAAAAGAAAGGAAGTGCCTTACTCAAAATGTACATGAGGTGCTGATACAAGGACTCAACAGAGGAGGTGATCCCATAGAAGGAAGAGAAACGATTTGATTGAGAGGATCAAATTATGAAAACAAAATTTTGATGCATGGAAATGGGGGAAAAGGGCATTCCAGGCCAAGGAAACCCCAGGAGCAAAATTACAGATCATGAGCAGTTCTGAGCACAGTTCTGCTTTTCTTGAACAGCAAGTAGTGCATTCTGACCTCCTTGCAAGGTAAACACAGAGGAGAAACAGAAGATGATGTTAACTTGTGTCATCTTGGACCCACACTCACATGCTGATGGAGAAATTTCCATAGGATTCCTGGTATCTTATGTCATTGCTATTTATCAGGGATGCATGCCTGCCTTCTCTGAGCCACAGAGCCCACAAAGCAAAGCATAAAGTTTGCTGGACCTCCGACAATTAAAAGAAGTAAAGCCAGCTACATTACCGTCAAGATCCTTGCAGAGCCCAGATGTCTGCTGTTAACATTTATCACCGACAGCGAGCAATATACAGGGAAGTTTCCTCCCCCATGCCCACTCCCCATCTCTAAGTTTAAAGACAAAGATATTCCACAGGAAGAACTTGACTATTTCTTCACAGAGGAGATGGTCATCTTTGGCCTTATCTATTCCACCAATGAGGCAAAAATCTTTCTAGATACATCGTCACCCACGACTGGACCATATCTGCTTGCTCAGGTGCAGACTTGTTGTTGTCGTTGTGTAGTTGTTTAGTTCCTGAGTCATATCTGACTCTTTTGTGATCCCATGAACTGTAGCCCACCGGGCTCCTCTGTCCATGGGATTCTCCAGGCAAGAATACTGGAGTGGGTTGCCATTTCTTTCTCCAGGGGATCTTCCCAATATTATAAATAATTCCCTGTTCTCAAGAAGTACTCTCTCGAAGGGAGAATTATTGACCAACTGAAAAATAGCTGGCCCCTGTCACATCTGTTTGACGTGTATTTTCCAGCTTCAAAGGATAAAAGGCTCTTTCTTCTTTGAGGTAGTGAAATAGGACATTTGAAAGCTGGTATCCAAATCACAAAATAAGGGTCTTTGAGAGATCCCAAAATCTAAAATTAGCCTTGGACTGACTACAACTGACAACCTTTCCAAAGTCCAGGTAACTTTCCCCAAGGGCAAAGCCTCTATGCTAAATTCTTGTAATTTACTAATTCAACATTTGAGGTGCTAGTTACATTCAAGCAGCTCCAAAGATTCAGGACATATAATAATTTGTCATTCTACTGAGAGGCATGCTTGAACTAAACCTGCTGTAAGGTTATCTTGCGGCTCTTTGTGTGTCACCTTACTCTCTGGAACCCCGGAAATTTAATCTCTAGTTTTCAGAGGGGAAAAGGCAAAAGATAAAAGAGGGGACAAGGTAATGAAAGTTGAAAAGCAAGTTTTAGGAAGCCCAATGGGTTTACATTTGGAGAATCTTCTATAAGAAAAAGAACTTTAAAATTAAAATATTACTAATATGAAAATAGTATCTATTTGGTACCAAAAAAGAAATCTCAAAAAATTATAAATATTTTAAATCAGTTCAAAACCATAATCACCAAAATTAGGAAAATAATTTACTAATTAATTAAAAATTTTTGGCCACGCCACATAGCTTGTAAGACTTTAGTTCCCCGACCAGGGATCAAACCCAGGCTCCAGGCAGTCAACGCACTGTGTCCTAACCACTATACCACAAAAGAATTCCCCTGACACACTTCTAAAACACATTTTTTGTTACTTTTTTTTTTTAAGTTACATATCCTTTGCCTCTTCATTATCATGAGATTTTATTAAAACTTTCTATAGAAAGAATAAAAAGATAATTCAGTTCTTCCTCCACTATAACTGATAAAAATGTGTTTTTATTATTAAGAGCTTAGAAAGATTTCTTTTAGCTTCACAGCTCATTATTGAAGCTATGTAAAATGTTTAGAATTGTTAAAATTGAAAGCACCTCAAACCACTTTCTTTCATAAATAAGATGTAAAATTTCAGGGCATTTCAGGTTTTCTTGAGCAGTTCAGTTCAGTTCAGTTCAGTCGCTCAGTCGTGTTCGACTCTTTGCGACCCCATGAATCGCAGCATGCCAGGCCTCCCCGTCCATCACCAACTCCCGGAGTTCACCCAGACTCACGTCCATCGAGTCAGTGATGCCATCCAGCCATCTCATCCTCTGTCGTCCCCTTCTCCTCCTGCCCTCAATCCCTCCCGGCATCAGAGTCTTTTCCAATGAGTCAACTCTTCGCATGAAGTGGCCAAAGTACTGGAGTTTCAGCTTTAGCATCATTCCTTCCAAAGAAATCCCAGGGCTGATCTCCTTCAGAATGGACTGATTGGATCTCCTTGTAGTCCAAGGGACTCTCAAGAGTCTTCTCCAACACTACAGTTCAAAAGCATCAATTCTTCGGCACTCAGCCTTCTTCACAGTCCAACTCTCACATCCATACATGACCACAGGAAAAACCATAGCCTTGACTAGATGGACCTTTGTTGGCAAAGTAATGTCTCTGCTTTTGAATATGCTATCTAGGTTGGTCATAACTTTCCTTCCAAGGAGTAAGCGTCAGTAGCTAGTCTTAAATACTAGCTGACTCACTGACATTTCATTAAGTAGTTTGTCAGCAATATCCATATTAGGAATTTTATATTATATCAGATAAACAAAAAATGTAAATCTTTTCCTAATGTGTTCATGTGATTTGCTCTTCTCCATCAGTTGTCTTATCAAATGATCTAAGTCCTTATTCATTTTTTTTATTCAAAATTTACTTCTTCCTCCCAGTGTACTACCACCTTAGACATGATTTGAAAATTTTTATTACAGTCCCACTCCTTGATATCTGAAAACTTTCTATTGATTTTGCCACTCCTCTTAATCACTCTTTGTTTCACGTTCCATATATTTTTCTCATAATTCTCTTTTCTCTTTAATAAAAATATTTAACATGACTAAAGTAGATATCCTTTATGTAGATCCAAATTAAATCTGTAATTTCTCTAAAGTATTAAAATCTCTTTCCAAATTCACTTCTTTCAATAGCTTCCTCTTATAAGCTTTATGAAAAACAGAGTTTCATGTGAACACATTACTAGGAATCTCTCAGAGCCTGGAACAGTCCATATAAGGGAGTGGCCCTGAAGCTTTAAGCTCCATTTGCCTCATAGCTAAATTCATTTCTGTTGAAAGGACAATTAGTTTGGGGTTTTGAGGATGATGCAAAACAACCCCCTAGTTCTTGGAGAACATGTGATCCAGGAGAAAACTCAAAGCGTGCCCAAATATAGTCATCTTAAAAACTTTGGAAATCCTGAAAAATACTAAAACATATCACAGAGGAGGTCAAGAGTATATTTAGAACTGAAGAAACAATGATGATATTAACATTTTATAAACCAGCCTATATAATTAAGTGCAACAAACTGTATCAGTAAGAACTCTACAGAGAAAGAGACACAGACAGAGATTTATTGCAAAGACTTGGCTGAAAAAATTGTGGGGACTGGCCAGGCAAGTCAGAAATCCAGAGAGCAAGCCAGTAGGCTAGAAGTTCACTACAGTCCTCATGGAAACACCAGGTTTACTCTTAAAGACTTTCATCTCATTAAATTAGGCCCATCCAGATATCAAGGACAATATCCTAAAAGTCAACTGATTGTGAACATGAAAAGATGCTCCACCTCACTAACCATCAGCGAAATGCAAATTAAAACCACAATGAAATATCCCGTCATACCTGTAAAATGGTTATGATCAAAAAGACAACAAATAGCAAATGTTGGCCAGGATTTAGAGAAAAAGGAACCCTCATATACTGTTGGTGAGAATGTAAATTGGTGTAGCCACAAAGGAGAACAGTAAGGAGATTCCTCAAAAAGTTAAAAAATAGCCATATGATCCAGTAATTCCATTCCTGGGTATTTATACAAAGAAAACAAAGCTACTAATTAGAAAAGATATCTGCATTCCTATGTTCATAGCAGCATTATTTACAATAGCCAAATTATGGAAGCAACCCAAGTACCCAGATGGATGGGTTAAAGAAAAGATGGTATATACATACAATGGAATGTTACTCAGCCATAAAAAAGAATGAAATCTTGTCATCTGCAACAACATGGATGGATCAAGAGGGGTATTACACTAAGTGAAATTAAGTCATACAAAGACAAATACTGTATGATTTCATTTATATATGGAATCTAAAAAAAAACAACAAATGGACATAATAAAATAGAAACAGTTATAGTTACCGAGAACAAACAGGTGGTTACAAGAAGAGGGAGGCAGTGGGGAGGAAAGAAACGGGAGAGGGAAATTAAAAGGTGTAAACTTCCAATTGGAAAATACATGAGTCACAGGTATGAAATGCAGTTTGGGAAATATAATCAGTAAGTAAGTGATATCTTTGTATAGTGATATATTGTAACTAGACTTATTTTCATGACCATTTTGAAACGTAAAGAAAAAATTTACCATGTTGTGTAACAGGAACTAACATAATGTTGTAGTTTAATCATATCAATACTTCAAAAAACAAACTCATAGAAAAAGAGATCAGATTTGTGGTTACCAGAGGAGTGGAGGGGGGAATTGAATGAAGGCAGTCAAAAGGTACTATAAACTTCCAGTTATAAGGGAAATAAGTACTAGAAACATGGATCAGGAGTTTGGGATTAGCAAATGGAAACTATTATATATAAAATTGATAAACAACAAAGTCCTACTGTAGAGCACAGGGAACTATATTCAATACCCAGTGATAAACCATAAGGAAAAAGAAAAAAAAAATATATATATATATATATTCTGTTCATCCTAAACTTTTTTCTCTTCTCTCAGTTTTATTGAGATATAATTGACATACAGAACTGTATAAGTTTAAGGTATACTGCACAGTGATTTGATTTACACACATCATGAAGTGATTATCACAGTGTTTAGTGAACATGTGTCATCTTATTTAGGTATAAAATTAAAAAGATAGAAAAAAATTTTCACATGATACAAATGGCAGTGTTAATTATATCTATCCACCTTAAACTTACACAGTGTTTTATGTCAATTATATCACAATAAAACTGGAAGAAAAAAATAAAGTCAATGAATTGTCCATGTTAATCATTTCTACAAAATTCCTTCACAGCAACACCTAGATTAGTCTGTGATTGAATAACTGGTTCTATAGGCCAACCTAGTTAACACCTAAAACTGACCATCACACATTTTTTAACTACTACTAAATGTTAGAGAGTGTACCAACAAGCAGACTGCAAAGATAGAAAACAAATACCTTTAATCCAGTTTTGGTTCATGGAAGCACGGAAAAGGTTAACTGGTGTGGGCTCAAGGGTGCGGAAACTTCATGCAACATATTGGTCATGAGTTCAATTCTGGAGTCACCTCCTGGGTTTAAATTTTGGCTCTGACACTCATTTCCTAAGTGACTTCCTCCTCCCCACCACCACCACCCCCACCTAGCTTGCAGGAATCTTAGTTCCCCCACCTGGGACTGAACCCTAGCCACAGCACTAAAAGCACTGAGTCCTAAGCACTGGGCCACCAGGGAACTCCTCTAGTTCAGTCCAGTTCAGTCGCTCAATCGTGTCCGATTTTTTGAGACCCCGTGGACTGCAGCACGCCAGGCTTCCCTGTCCATCACCAACTCCAGGAATTTATTCAAACTCATGTCCACTGAGTCGGTGATGCAATCCAACCATCTCATCCTCTGTTGTCCTCTTTTCCTCCTGCCTTCAATCTTTCCCAGCATCAGGGTCTTTTCAAATGAGTTCTTCGCATCATGCAGCCAAAGTATTGGAGTTTTAGCTTCAGCATCAGACCTTCCAATGAATGTTCAGGACTGATAAAGGATGGACTGGTTGGATCTGCTTGCAGTCTAAGGGACTCTCAAGAGTCTTCTCCAACACCACAGTTCAAAGGCATCAATTCTTTGGCGCTCAGCTTTCTTTATAGTCCAACTCTCACATCCATACATGACTACTGGAAAAGCCATAGCTTTGACTAGAGGGACCCTTGTTGGCAAAGTAATATCTCTGCTTTTTAATATGCTGTCTAGGTTGGTCATAACTTTTCTTCCAAGGAGCAAGCATCTTTTAATTTCATGGCTGCAGTCACCATCTGCAGTGATTTGAGGGAATTCCTCTAAGTGACTTCCATATGCCCTTGTTTCTTCAGTGGTAAAATGAGGATAATATTAGCACTTATCTCATACTTGTTGTGAAAATTAAAAGAGATTAAATCATTTAAAATGTAAAAAGGCCTTCCGTGGTAGCTCAACTGGTAAAGAATCCTCCTGCAATGCAGAAGACCCCAGTTCGATTCCTGGGTCGGGAAGATCTGCTGGAGAAGGGATAGGCTACCCACTCTAGTATTCTTGGGCTTCCCTGGTGGCTCAGATAGTAAAGAATCCACCTGCAACACAGGAGACCTGGGTTTTATCCCTGGGTTGGCTGGCCAGAGAAGGGAACGGTTACCGACTCCAGTATTCTGGCCTAGAGAATTCCATGGACTGTACAGTCCATTGGGCCACAAAGAGCTGGACATGACTGAGCAACTTTCACTTCACTTCAAACCATGTAAAGTGCTTAGAACAGTGATAGGCATATACCAAGGGCTTAATTATTAGCTGTCATCATTTTTACTAGTTGCTATGAGACTTAAAGGATGAGTAAGACTAGTCCTGACAGGAAGGGCATTCCAGGCACCTGAAACAGCAAGAGCAAAGGCACAGGGGCATGAAAATACTTGTCACACCTGGAGGAATGGAATTAATACACTCCAGCCAGGGCTTGGAGGGTGGTAAGGAAAGATCAGACGTGAAGAGGTTGTAGGAATCAGCCTTGAGACGGTGAGACGCCTTGAATACTATGTGAAAGAGTTTGCACTTGACCCTGGCAGCAAGGGTAAATAGCAAGGCTTTTCCCATGCAAAATAATAATTATAACTTAAGGCTATGAATGGACTTCCCAGGCTTCATTTGCCTAAGAGTATAAATGAGGCCACATTTGAATAATTACCCCAGGTCTTAATACTCTGAGTAGTCACTGCTTGGGTAACAGGAAGTCCAGTATTTTCCCAGAGTTCCTCTTCCTATATATTTCCAAACACCCTCCAGGGTTGTTTACATGAGTTTTTCAATCAATCCTGGTGGCAACCTCCACCATGACTGACGGTGAAGGAGCCCACACATATTCTTCAAGGGAAGATTCTAGGACCATGAAAAGAGACCTGCTGTAACCACAACCACCTCGGTCCTGGACACTAGAACCAGGAGGTCCCCTCCAAAGAGAGAGAAAGTTCAATGCAAGGTTGTCCAATGGCAAAACCACCCAGATCCCAAGACATTATAATCCTACTAATTCTTATATACCCAGTGTATCAGAGTTGTCCCCCAAAGCCCATCCTCTCCATCTGCCAAAATAACAGAGTTATACGTGCATATATATAGCCCCCTAGCTGGGGATTACATTTCCCAGCCCTCCTTACAGGTAGATGAAGCCATATGACTTCTCACCAGTGGAATTTGGGCATAAATGATATACGCCACTTTCAGGTCCAGGCCTTAGAATATTATAATGTATTCCCTCCACTCAGTCTCATCTGCCCTCCAGTTAGAATATTGACTAGTTGTGACTCAGCTCCAATCATGTAATTGGAATTCAGGATTTAGGAGAGAGAAGAGAAAACGGGGTACCTGAATCCCTGCATGAATTTACAGAGCAGAGCTCACCTTGGACTGTGGCTAACAAAGAGATAAACTTCTATCTTCTCTTAATCCACTTGTTTGTTGTGAACCTCTTTATTACAATGGTCTGCAGCTAAGTCGCTTCAGTCGTGTCCGACTCTGTGCGACCCCATAGACGGCAGCCCGCCAGGCACCGCCGCCCCTGGGATTCTCCAGGCAAGAACGCTGGAGTGGGTTGCCATTTCCTTCTCAGTTTTACCCTAAAAAATACACTCCGTTCTTTCCCCCAGGAACTCATACATGTCACCACGTAAAGCTTGCAGGTGGAGCTATTATCCAAATTAAATGCTTAGTCCTTGACCTCAGGATGGCTCACTGTACCGGATTTCCTATCAGGAGCTCTAATTCGGTGTGTGCATATGAGTGTGTGTGTGTATCAGTGTGTGCACTAGTACCTCTCCTACAATCTGGTTTATGTCCGAACCTCCTGACCAGGCTGGACAAGGTTCAGTTTTGGTTTGGTTTGGCTTCTTGGGAGAATTTGTCCAGCCCTTGTGTAAAACAATAAATATAAATGAATGCCTAGGTAAGGAAAATGTCTAATACCTCTTCCCCGAAGCACCTCAGTCCCTGCTTTGCTCAGCCACAACTTCCAAGACCCAAGACTCCTAAGATACCCGAGAGACCATGATTACTGTATGGAGAGTTGACTGGAAAGGCAAGCACAAAGCTAAATGCAGGGAGAGTGTTGCAGTTATCCAGGCGAGAGACCTCGAGTTCCCAGCCAGGATAGCACCAGTCTAGATAGAATCAAATTCAAGAGACATGTCAAGAAAAGGAACAGTAAGGATTGCTGACAGACTAACTACAATAGTCACATGCACACTTATGTACTTTTGGCGACAAGACTGATGATGATAAGGGTGGTGATGATAAGGATATTCCAGAATGACTTGATTTACACATATCTGCTTGGTCCTGGACCACACTGTGGAAAAACAAATTTTTTAAAAGCCAACAATGCTACTTAACAAATAAGTCTTTTAAGAGTTTCTTTTATGATTTAAAAAGGGGAGCGATGGGGAGAAATTCAAGTATAATAAAAGTGAGGAAGGTAAGTGACAGAGAAAAGCTTAGGCCACTCTGGAAGGGGATAGGATATACAAGTTTTTAAGAAATTATCAGGCATTGCAAAATACCCCTTATTCTCTGCTAGAAATTCATGATTCACACAACCTTTTTTAAAACCAGGTAGAATTTTTAAAAGGAAAAAAAATGACCAAGGACTTAATTACATTAATTCCAGCCCTCTTATCTTAGGTTCCTTCTTTATTTGCATTCTATAGTGTTCAGGATGCTCAGTTACAAACAATACAATCTACTCTACCTGATTTAAGCATACCAAAAGGATCTTAATGACTCAGATAACCATGATGGTGTGATCACTCACCTAGAGCCAGACATCCTGGAATGTGAAGTCAATCCCATGGGCCTTAGGAAGCATCACCATGAACAAAGCTAGTGGAGGTGATGGAATTCCAGCTGAGCCATTTCAAATTCTAAAAGATGATCCTGTGAAAGTGCTGCATTCCATATGCCAGCAAATTTGGGAAACTCAGCAGTGGCCATAGGACTGGAAAAGACCAGTTTTCATTCCAATCCCAAAGAAAGGCAGAGTCAAAGAATGTTCAAACTACCACAAAATTACACTCATTTCACATGCTAGCAAAGTAATGCTGAAAATTCTCCAAGCTAGGCTTCAACAGTATGTGAACTGAGAACTTCCAGATGTTCAAGCTGGATTTAGAAAAGGCAGAGGAACCAGAGATCAAATTGTTAACATTCATTGGATCATAGAAAAAGCAAGAGAGTTCCAGAAAAACATCTACTTCTGCTTCATTGACTACACTAAAGCCCTTGACTGTGTGGATCACAACAAACTGTGGAAAATTCTTCAAGAGATGGGACTACCAGACAATCTCACCTGCCTCCTGAGAAACCTGTATGCAGGTCAGGAAGCAACAGTTAGAACCAGACATGGAACAATAGACGGGTTCAAAACTGGGAAAGGAGTACGTCCAGGCTATATATTGTCACCCTGCTTATTTAACTTACATGCAGAGTACATTCTGGAAAATGCCAGGCTGGATGAAGCATAAGCTGGAATCAAGATTGCCGGGAGAAATATCAACAACCTCAGATATGCAGATGACACCACCCTTAAGGCAGAAAGCGAAGAGGAACTAAAGAGCCTCTTGATGAAAGTGAAAGAGGAGAGTGGAAAAGCTGGCTTAAAACTCAACATTCAAAAAACTACAATCATGTCATCCAGTGCCATCACTTCATGGCAAATAGATGGGGAAACAGTGGAAACAGTGGCAGACTTTATTTTGGGGGGCTCCAAAATCACTGCAAATGGTGACTGCAGCCATGAAATTAAAAGACACTTGCTCCTTGGAAGAAAAGCTATGACCAACCTAGACAGCATATTAAAATGCAGAAACATTACTTTCCCAAAAAAGTCCACCTAGTCAAAGCTATGCTTCTTCCAGTAGTCATGTATGGATGTGAGAGTTAAACCATAAAGAAAGCTGAGTGCCAAAGAATTGATGCTTTTGAAATGTGGTGTTGGAAAAGACTCTTGAGAGCCTCTTGGACTGCAAGAAGATCAAACCATTCAACCCTAAAGGAAATCAACCCTGAATATTCAATAGAAGAACTGATGCTGAAGCTGAAATCTCCAATACTTTGGCCACCTGGTGCGAAGAGCCAAGTCATTAGAAAAGACCTTTATGCTAGGAAAGATTGAAGGTCGGAGGAGAAGAAGATGACAGAGGATGAGATGGTGGGATGGCATCGACTCAATGGACATGAGTTTGAGCAAGTTTCATTAGTTGGTGATGGACAGGGAAGCCTGGCATGCTGCAGTCCATGGGGTTGCAAAGAGTCAAACATAACTGAGTGACTGAACAACAAATGGGCTCAGTGTTTGTGTTCCCTCAAAATTCATGTGTTGAAGCCCTAACCCACAAGCATGGCTGTATTTGGAGATGAGGCCTCTAAAGAAGTGATTAAGGGTAAATAAGGTCTTAGGGGTGGGGTCCTGATTCCACAGGATTCGTGTCCTTTGTGAAGAGACACCAGAGAACCCAGAACTGCTCTACTATCCTGCGCAAGTGCAACCTCTCATCCTCTCTCCTCTCCCCTCTCCATCCCTCTCCCTTTTTCTCTGTCTCTGTCTCTCTCTCTTTGGACACACACATGAAGATAGGTCAAATGAGAGCACAGCTAGATGGCAGTTGTCTGCAAGCCAGGAAGAACTTTTTCACCAGAAACCAAATCACCTAAATTCTGATCTTGGATTTCCAGCCTCCAGAACTGTGAGAAATGAGCTGTTATTTAGGCCGCCCAGTTTATGGTGTCTTGTTATGGCAGTCCAAGCAGACCAAAAGAGATGATATGGTTGTTAGAGTTTTTCCTTAAAGTTAAGTAAGATGCTACTATTTGTAAGGCATGTCATTATTATGTAAAACACTAAGATATAACTCAACTAATTACATTATGACTATAATATGTCATTGACTGTAAGAAGCATCCCAATTTCAAAGATAAAAAGAAGTGGAAATTTGTGCATATTGGAATTTATGATGTAGATAAAATCTAGTAGGAATCTGACAGAATTCCCAAGAAGACCAGGCATTTGTCCAAGACTGCTGGGGAACATTTGGACATTTTCCCAGGAAAATGGGTTTAGATGCTACAGAGGCAGAGAGAGCACCTGGGGAAACGTCCAGCCAGTCAACAGGGCTGACGCAGCAGAAAAAGCACTGCCCCACTGCCGTCACTCAACACCTACAACACATCAGAAACTGCACAGCTGCCCTGGAAAAGCTGATACTTCTGCCCAGGGACAGAGGCACCCTTCTCAAGTCCCCGTGAGACCCACGAGAGTGAATTAATAATTATGTCAGGACAGTAGACGTAACCCAGCTGCCCCGGGAAAACCAGCCATGTGGTTGTGCTTGGCGGAACCCAAAATCCCAGTCACAAGTGAGTCTGGGAAACATTTCTAGCTTTCCTGCCTCTGTAGTAAAAGAAAACAGGCTAGAAGGGGGTTGCAGCAGGTGTTCAATAAATATTAGAGAGTTCATGGATAAAAATATTCCAAAAAGATTATCAAGTCAGTATTATAATAATCACACGACAAGCCAAAAACAGCCTCAGTGCAAACTGGAAATTATTTTGAGCTGGCTTTGTTGCAGGGACTCAAGCAGGGAAAAATAAATCCCTCAAGAGGACACCATTCCAACAGGGGTGATTCTTACCCATTTTTGCCACTTTGAGCTTCAGAATCCTTTTTGAAAATGTTTTCAGTTCAGTTCAGTTCAGTTGCTCAGTCATGTCCGACTCTTTGCGACCCCATGAATCACACCACGCCAGGCCTCCCTGTCCATCACGAACTCCAGAGTTCACTTAAACTCATGTCCATCGAGTCAGTGATGCCATCCAGCCATCTCATCCTCTGTCGTCCCCTTCTCCTCCTGCCCCCAATCCCTCCCAGCATCAGGGTCTTTTCCAATGAGTCAACTCTTTGCATGAGGTGGCCAAAGTTATTGGAGTTTCAGCTTTAGCATCAGTCCTTCCAATGAACATTCAGGACTGATTTCCTTCAGGAAGCACTGGTTGGATCTCCTCACAGTCCAGGGGACTCTCAAGAGTCTTCTCCAACACCACAGTTCAAAAGCATCAATTCTTCGGTGCCCAGCTTTGTTTATAGTCCACCTCTCACATCCATACATGACCACTGGAAAAACCATAAATGTTTTAAATTGAGGTATAGTTGACGTACAATATTTATGTAAGTTTCAGGCATATAACAGAGTGATTCACAATTTGTAAAGTTTATATTCTATATGTAGTTATTATAAAATATTGGCTATATCCCCTGTGCTGTACAATATATCCTCTCAGCTAATCTATTTTATACATAATAGACTGTACCTCTTAACCCCTACCCCTATTTTTCTCCTTTCCTCTTCCCTCTCCCCACTGTGTGCTCAGCCGCTCAGTCATGTCTGACTGTGTGTGACCCCATGGACTGTAGCCTGCCAGGCTCCTCTGTCCATTAGAATTCTCCATGCAAGAATACTGAAGTGGGTTGCAGTGCCCTACTCCAGGGGATCTTCCCAATCCAGGAATCAAACCCAAGTCTCCTGCATCTCCTGCATTGCAGGCAGATTCTTTACCTACTGAGCCACCAGGGAAGCCCTTTCTCCACACTGGTAACCTTTGAAATCTTGATGCTAAGCTTGCCCTGTCCAAGCAGCTTTATGTTACAATATCGGAATGTTTTCCCTAAGTTGGAATTTTATGAGGATGACAAATGGATTTGCACTATATTGAGCACTGTGTACATAGTTATACAATGATCTGCAAGGATTACAGGGAAGTTTCTGGACTCAATCTCTAGTCCCTCCTCATGGAGGAGTTAGTTATGACCCTTGACCCCAATGGCTAAGAGATTCATTCTGCTTCCTCCTTACTTTCTAGTAGTTTATGTTGTTCCTGTCCTAGACTTTTGTCCTCTGGGAGATGTCCAGTTCATGCTCCAGATCCCTTTCCACTAACCACAAGGACTTTGTTTTGTAAGGAGGTAATGTTTTGCAAATAGTCTACCTCTACAGGTAATTTCCTTCTTTAAATTATAAGCTCCAAAAAAAAAAAAAAAAAATTATAAGCTCCAGAAGTCTCCTAATCCCAGGGAACATCACTGAGACTTAAAGCCCCAGAGCAAGAGGGAAAAGGGATTCACCCTCTTTAGCAACACTCCGAGCTTGAAATACAAGTCTAGGCAATCCTGCTCTGGCAGTCATGGGTCATCGCTTGCCTTTTATGTGAGATGATGATTCGTTGTGGGGACCATCACGGGTATTTCCCCACCTCAGTAAATTCCAACAGCATGCTGCAGATAGGGGTGCAATTTTAAAAAATGCTACCAATCTTCTCCAAATGCCACTTAGGGAGATGGGAATTCCCCTGCCTGAGAACAACAAAGCTAAAAAGAAGATTTCTGCAATATCTTCAGAAAACCACAAACCCAAGTTCAATTCGATACATCACAGGGTTTCTCTCAGTGGGAGGAACTCCTCTCAAGCGCGTGGGCCTGAGAGAGCTAAAGCCAGGTTAACTTCCTCAATCCCAGCTTGTCCAAGACTGTCCCAGTTTTAGGAGCGAACTCCTGAATCCCAGGCAAACTAAAAGTGTTGATGACACTGATTCAGCCCTGGGGCTCCCTGCCCTCCTGGGAAGGATGAGACATTCCATCCTTTCCATCTTTCCCATCCTCGCTTATTCCAGTCGGGAGGAACTGCGGGAAGAGAGGGGAAACAACGGGGATGGACAGAAAAAAGTATGCCCAGGATTCTGGCTTCTTCTTCTACCCCAGACACACTTCAAATCCCTCCTTGGGGGCCTGGAGGACTTGAAAACATCCAGATTGGTGTGAGGCGCTCAACAGCAGAGCTTCTATTCTGCCTCTTCACTGGGAAGCGCTGCTCTGGTCAGTTACCACAGCCCAGTCTGGGACAGTTACAGTACCTTATCTGTAAACTGAGGGAGGTGGAGAGTTCCTCTTAGAGCCCTATTTACTCTCACATAAAGTAACTCCTTTCCCTGGAGTAGGGCATGGCAACCCACTCCAGTATTCTTGCCTGGAAGATCCCATGGACAGAGCAGCCTGGCAGGCTATGTTCCATGGGACCGCAAACATTTGAACACGACTGAGCGACTGAGCACAACACACAGCAAAATAACTCCTTTAAGTTCTGTCCATTTAATTTTTTAGAACTTTTTTCAAACTCTGGAGAACTGACAGATTAAATTTTTCAAATGAAGAGGAGTCGCAGCCATCAGGAGGGGTGACGTAAAGGAGCCCTAAAGGGTGGACAGAGGCTCTGTGATGAGCAGAGCTGCCTCCTTCCTCATGCCTGCAGCCCTCTCCAGGGTGTCAGAAAAAGCCACTGTACTTATTTGCTAGGGCTGCCATAAAAGTACACAGATGGGAGTCAGTGTGGCTGACTCAAGCTGAGACAAGCTCTCATTAGGGCAATCCTAGAACAGCAGTTCTCAGAGATTTTAGAAAATGTATACAACATACCAGTGCATGCCAAGTCGTGTCAGTTGTGTCCGACTCTTTTACATGACCCCATGGACTTCAGCCCACCAGGCTCCTCTGTCCATGGAATTTTCCAAGCAAGAATATCAGAGTGGGTTGTCATACCCTCCTCCAGGGGATCTTCCCGACCCAGAGATCGAACCCGTGTCTCCTGCAGCGGATTCCTTACTGCTGAGCCACCGGGGAAGCCCTACTACTACTACATATTAGTAGTATTGTGACAATAGTTTTGACCTCATAGACTCTCTGAAAGGGTCTCAGAGAATCCTGGGTGTCCCTGCACATTCCTAAAGAATAACTGCGTAAATCCCCCCCTCTGTGGGGGACGCCTTTGCCTCTGGCTGCTCTTGTCCTCAACTCCTCCCTGGCCAGTCCTGGCCTTCATGTGAGGCTGGAGGGACTCCTTACCCCACTCCAAGCCCATCTCACCACAGAAACACAGAGCAAGGCCCATTTTTTATGAGCTACGTTTGCAGGCCCTGGGTCTCAGGAGACAACATAAGGCAGGAACAGACAAGAATAGACAATAAACCAAGACCAGAATGCCTCCTGGCTCTGTTCTCCACAATGAGGTCACTTCTTCATATTCCCACATATTACCACACTAGGTAAATGATAGTAAACAAGCCTGTGTCCATTATGATTAAGTTTAGCTGATTGCAAAAACACACAACAACAACAACAAAAAAATACACACTTTGTTTTTACCTTGGCTTAAGACAGAAATGTATTTCTTTTTCATAGAAAAGACATCTAGGGGTGGGCAGCCCCAGTATAGTGGCTCCACAAAATGCAGTGACCAGCATACTTTCTTAGTCAGCTTTCTGTAAATTGAGGTGCCTATCCTTAGGGTTCAAGGTGGCTGCTGAGTTCCAGCCCTAGCAATTGTATTCCACTCAGGAGAGACGGAAAACGATACTTCTCAGGAGTTGTGTATACTTCTGTTTACATTTCATTGGCCAAAACTGAGTCACATATTTACAAAGGAAATTAGTACTGTCTTATTTTAGTTGGACAACAAAACAGCTAACCAATGAAGAAGGGGAGAGTGTGAATTGGGAGGTCCTAAGCAATGTTGGACTTCCCAGGTGGCGCTAGGGGTAAAGAACCCCCGAGCCGATGCAGGAGACGCAGGAGACACAGGCTCAATCCCTGGGTCAGGAAGATCCCCTGGAGGAGGGCATGGCAACCCACTCTAGTATTCTCGCCTGGAGAATCCCATGGACAGAGAAGCCTGCTGGGCTAGAGTCCATAGGGTCACAAAGAGTTGGACACGACTGAAGCGACTAACTAGACAGTCAGGTGCCCTTCTCTTGCAGAGAACAACAAAGCCAAATTGAGATGGGGCACCTGGCAGCCACTTTGTGACTCACCAGCCAGAGGCCTCATTCCTACTCACCAACCTGTCAGCAAAATTGTGTTTCTACATGTCATGGATTGCTAAAAATATTCACAACTCTGAATGTTAGATTCTTAAATGCAGGGTCTATTTAGCATAGTCTCTAAATCTCCAAATTGCACATTTTTAGAAAAAAATTATTGTCTACATTCAACTCTAAAGGAAAATACACTGAAACATTAACCCAAAAGTCTATGGAGATTATATCTGAAATGTAAAATTATAGGGTATTTTTTCTTTGGAATTCTTTTTTTCATTTTTTTCTGTAGACAGAAATGTTTTCCTAATGTATATGCATTGCTCCTATAATTAGATAAAACAGTCGTTTCTTTTCAAGAGCCCAGACTTCTAGCCTTATCATTCATTAGTTGAGGGATTTATTCATCTACAACCCAGAGTAGCTGAGACCAAGGATAATTTAGAAAATCTGATTTTTGAAATACCGCTTTAACTCAATCCATTTTATTTCTCCAATCTATTTCATTTCTTGCCATGTTCTTTGAATTAAATATAAAAATTACATCATGACCTTTCTTAGTATTTCAAAATAATTATTTCTCATTACTTATGTCTTGTGGTTTAAACAGAACCTAAAAATAAGTGTAAGAGAACAATATTTTTGAAGAACAGCCATTAAGCTACAATTAAACATGAGTCAGAGGCAGGGGAGAGTTCCACAGTTCAGACTTTGTAAGGAAAAGGGGTTTCATTTTTTTCCCCAGAAACTCTCCCGAGGAATTCTCCTTCTGCATTTTTGATTTTGTCATTTTCCAGGAAACTCTTTGCAACTGAAAGAGAACCCAGCAGATTTGGAAGGCAGCTGACTCCTAAGACACTGATGGGTGCGGTCACCAGGCAGGCTGGGGACTCCAGAGAAGAGGGTGGGCCACGCTGGGCGGGGTAGCTGCAGCCCCCAAAGGTGCACAGGACAAGACCCCTGCTTCCAGAGGGAGCCTGTTAAATACTCCACACCCACTCGGTGTTGCTTTTTCTCCCAAGAAGGCATTAACTGAAAAACTAAAAGACAATGCTTGGTTTTTACGTTTGCATTTATTGTCCCTATTCCAGAGCCACAAGACCAACTTTAAACACACTGACCGTGGGAATCCCCTGATGGTCCAGTGGTTCGGACTCAGTGCCTTCACTGCAAGGGCCAGGGTTCCCTCCCTGGTCGAAGAACTAAGATCCTGCAAGCCCTGTGGCATGGCGGAAAACAAGCAGACAAAACACCCACCTTGCTAGGGAAAAACGCCCAAAGGAACGTGTATAAAAGCACTAATCGCACACACGTAGAGTAGCCCAGCCATTTTTACTGAAGTCTTAGTGCACCAGGATACAGAAATAAAATAGGTCTACACTGGACTGAAGGCTCCATGACTTGTCTCAGGAAAATGAAGAGGAAGCTGATTATTGTATCAACTTGAGTCTCGTCCATATCTAGCCATGAATGAGCCCAGTAAAGGTGGGGGATCCTCCAGGCCACATTGTACAACCCACAGTAAAGCCTTCCTCAGCACAGCCCAGCTGGCATGTGGTCAAGGCACACAGGACAGTCAGAAAACATGCAGAACTTTTACGATCAACAGAAGCAGATCCTCATAGAAGCTAAGGAAGTTTAAGCTTAGGAACCCTCCCTTACACAACCCCTTCATATCCTCATTCTAATACTTGCTTTTCCACCTTGTTTTTAATTCGTCATTCTTTTTCTATAAAAAGGGTCCCTAAATTCTGTCAGCTTTCGGCTTTACTAAAATCTAGAATTCTCCCCTATAGTAGACAAAACAATAGATCATATATCCTCTTACATTTTCTAATCTTTTTAAATTTTTATTTATGGTAAAACAATACATAAATAAAATTTACCATTTTAGCCCGTGTTTAGTGTACAGTTCAGTGGATTAAAGTACATTGGCATGGTTATGCAACCATCTCCACTGTCCATCTCCAGAACCAAAGCTCTGTAAACTGTTAAACAATAACTTCCGTTTTTCTTTACCCCCTGGTCCTTGGCAACCACCATTCTACAGTCTCTATGGGTCTGACTTCTCTAGGTAACTCATCGAAATGGAATCATACGGTGATTGTCTTTTTTGTGAAAGTCTTATTTCACTTAGCATAGTGTCCTCAAGGTTTATCCGTATTGTAGCTTGTGACGGTTTTTTCCAAATTAAGGCTAAGTAATATTTCACTCCAGTACTCTTGCCTGGAAAATCCCATGGGCAGAGGAGCCTGGTAGGCTGCAGTCCATGGGGTTGCACAGAGTCGGACATGACTGAGAGACTTCACTTTCACTTTTCACTTTCATACATTGGAGAAGGAAATGGCAACCCACTCCAGTGTTCTTGCCTGGAGAATCCCAGGGATGGTGGAGCCTGATGGGCTGCCGTCTATGGGGTTGCACAGAGTCGGACACGACTGAAGCGACTTAGCAGCAGCAGCAGCAGCAGCAGCAGCAGCAATATTTCCCTGCATGCATATACCAAGCTTTGTTCATCTTTTTCATCTGTCAATGGACACTGGTACATTTTTTTATTTTAAGATAAATGTATGTAACTATTTGGAATGCCATGTTCTTGCTTTAGAGTTAGTTCTCTAGAGTATGCGGTAACAGTCCCTTGTCAAGTCACATCTATGTGGAGATTTGATGAGCTTCTCAGTCCAGGTTCAGTGAGGAATCATAAAAGGACAGTTATTTTTTCATTACCATCTTGTAAATAACCCCCTATCAAGCAACATAGTCTTCATTTCCTCACCCAGGCATCCCACACTATTTCCTGTATTTTTTACCTATTCTGTTAATCTTAAATCAACTAATACAAACGCTTAAAGAAATATTATTTCATTTTATTGTCAACCATTATTTAGCACCTTCAGTGTTCTGGGAATAATACTCCACTTTGGAAGGCAAAAAAGAAAAAAAAAGAATAAAAGTAAATCTGAATAAGTTCACATTTCAGAGGCAGGAACAGACTAACAAGTTCTGATGCAGTGTAATAAATGCAGTAATAGAGGTACAGGTACACAGTGCTAAGAGAGTATATTAAGGGAAAGATCAGTTCAGCATGAATGAGTCAAACAAGATTATGCAGAGAAGGCACATTTAAATTGGGTATTGCAAAGGATATTCGCTTGGTGATGAAGACTGCAAAGGGTGTGCTATGCAGAGGAAGCAGAGCGAACCAAAGGTTTGAAAGCATTTGTTATGTCCAGGTAAAAGTAAGTATCCTGGGGTCTAGCGGCAAAATGCATTAGAAAAAGCAGCAAGAGGTGAGATTCAAGGGAGACTGGAGCTAGACTATGAAGGTCCTACAAGGCTTGCTAAGGATTTACAACTTTTTCTGGTGGCCAGTGGAAGCTACCGAAGGTCTTAAACTGGGAGACTTGGGGCGGGGGGTGGAGCAGGGAGACCATCCTTTGGTTTTGTAAAGACCATCCTTTCACCCGTCAGCCAAGTGCAGAAACTGGAAGGGTGGGCAAAGAGCAGGAGAAAAGGACGAGGAGATCCGTAAATCTAAGTGAATATTTAACCAAAAGACAATGTTTTTCCTCCGTCAGCAAAAGCCAAAGTTGACAGAGAAGGTTGGATTCAATCATTAAAAAATTGCCTTTCTGCTCATCTCCTCATCTGAGTTTTAAAATTACTAAAATAAATAAATAAAATAAAATTAATACGTGGTTGTATGTGTGTGTATACAATGTTAATATAAGAAAATGCTAATTATCCTACTACTTTTGGAAAGGCAGGCAAATTAAGGACAAATTTTTATTTTCTTCTATACTTTTATATCCCAAATGCTCTAGCCTTAAATGTATTTCTTTCAGCAACAGGAAAATAATATTTTTAATTGAAATATAGCTAATTTATAATGCTCTATTCAAGTGTACAGCAAAGTGACAGGGAAACAATATTTTTAAAGACCATATTGGGACTTCCCTGGTGGTCCAGTGGTTAAGACACTACACTTCCAGGGTGCAGGTTCGATCCCTGGTCGGGGAACTAAGATCCCACATACCACACAGCGCAGCCAAAAGAACAAAGGCCATTTCATCTTCTGTCATCCCGACCTCTTTAACATATTAGAGATTATCATTTGATTGTGTGATGAGTTGGGAAGGGAATCAGGGATCCTTCAAAACCCAAGCCCATTCGTCCCAGTAGAAGGAAAGGGGAGAAGAGGATATATACAAGAAAATACGACACTTTCATTTTTGCACAGGCAGTGTGTGTACTGTGAAAAGTAAAAGAGGCAGACAATGAAGAAAGGGGAGTCGGAGAAAGGAACGCTTGTGGTGATTTGGGTGCTCAATGAAGATGGTGGGGTTTGTACTAGGTTATCTTTGAGGAAGAGAAAAAGTGAAGGCTAGTAAGGTGATATTCCAAGCTGTTAGAATGGTGTGAGCCAACGGGAATACTGGGGAGGGTTTGGCAGAAGGTGAGGAGACCAGGCAATCAAGAACAAAAGATTCATGCAGGACCCAAGGTTGGACACATAGGTTTGAGACCAAGAATATTTTAGGCAATGGGGAATCAGTGAGAGTTCTGAGTAATAGTCCTGATGTAAGAAACACAGGATGTGAGGAAGATAAGTCTAGGGGTGGTAGGCAGGGGATGTTGCCAGGAAGGAAATGCAGTTCACATGCGGCTTCCCGGTTGTCACACAGATCTAAGTGTCTGCTGCCAACACTGTATTTTCACTGATTCCTTCCAAATGGTCTGTTACTTTCTTTAAAAATAAAAACAATTTCGTTGAGATAGAATCCATTTGATTTAAAGAAATACGCGTTTTTAAGGATATGGTTATAGAAACAACTTGGCTATAGACACATCACTATAACTTAATTCAAGAACATTTTCTTAAAAGAAACCTCCAACCCATGAGCGTCACTCCTCATTTGCCCCAACCCCTGACCCTAAGCAACCACTGGTCTTCTGTCTCTATGGGTTTGCCTGTTCTGGACATTTCATGTAAATGGAATCAGACAATGGTGACCTCTGCGTCTGCCTTCTTTTGTGTAGCATAACCTGTCCAAGGCTCATCTACACTGTCGCATGCATTGGTCCCTCATTCCTTTCTATTTCGGTATAATATTTGTTGTGTGGATGACCACATTTTCCTTATCCTGTCCTCAGCTGACAGATGTATTTTGGGTCATTTCCACTTTGGGACTATTATCAATAATGCTGCTATGAACACCTATGTACAAGTTTTTGTGCAGTTATAGGTTGTCATCCCTAATGGGTAACTAGACTGTTTCTGACCTTGTGTGGTTTCTGATGAATCTTACTGTTTGTTATTGAAACTGGTTTACGTCTCACCCAGTATAACTGAATTCTAACCAACAAAGTGGAGTACATTTTAGCTTAACTCAGCCTTACTTGTGATTTTCAAAGCCAAGAAGGAAGTAGGTGATGGGTCAGAGCCTTCTGTTCTGCTCAACAAAGCATATCTGATCACAGAGAAAGTCATAGCAGCCCACATTCAGGCAGCCCTTGTCCCTCCTACACTCTCTTGGTGTGTGTGTGCACGCGCATGTGTGTGTGTGTTAGTCACTAAGTCATGTCCAACTCTTTGGGACCCCATGGACTGTAGCCTGCCAGGTTCCTCTGTCCATGGAATTTTGCAGGCAAGGATACTGGAGTGGGTTGTCATTTCCTTCTCCAGGGGATCTTCCCCACCCAGGCATCGAACCTAGGTCCCCTACATTGCAGGCGGACGCTTTACTGTCTGAGCTACTGGGGAAGCCTACACTTTCATGGTAAAGGAAACCAAATGTCAATCTCTCTCTCGCACTCCAAAGTTTTAGTACATCAGAAGCATATTCTATGGAAGCAGGAGATTTCAGCCCAATCAAGGCTCATCTGCTAGAATTCTCTTCCCTGTTTACTGAGACAAGGATTCTTTTAGGAGGAATCTGAGGATCTCAAAACTGATAAGAGTTGGAACAAAAGTGGGAGCCCAGGGACTTCCCAGGGGGTCCAGAAACTAAGACTCTGTGCTCCCAATGCGGGGGGCCCAGTTTCCATCCCTGATCAGGGAACTGCTCAACTAAGACCTGGTACAGACAAATAAATAAATATTTTTTTAATGACTTGGCTACGGAGTTATTCGTATAATGACAAAAGCAGAGGGGAGATAAGTGACAATAAGTGCTAGTTGCTCAGTCATGTTCAACTCTTTGCGACCCCATGGACTGTAGCCTACCAGGCTCTTCTGTCCATGGGATTCTCTAGGCAAGAATACTGGAGTGGGTAGCCATCTCCTTCTCCAAGGCATCTTCCCAATCCAGGGATCAAACCCAGGTCTCCTGCAATTCAGGTAGATTCTTTACTGTCGGAGCCATCTGGGAAGCCCATGTATACTTATGGCTGAATCATATTGTATGGCAGAAATCAACTCAACACTGTAAAACAATTATCCTCCAATTAAAAATTTTTTTAAAGTAACATTGAAGTTTCATTAAAAGAAAAAGTGGGAGCCCACTGCTTTAGAAATGTGTGCAAAATTAGAAATATCAAGAGATTTGGGGATTTCTTAGCATTTTAAGCAAGAAGACCTGAGAGATAAATGACAGTCAAAAATGAAAGAAAAAAGACAGAAGTTTGAGCCCTGGGTCACAGTGACGTCATTTGAAATAAAACAAACATTTTTTTTTTTTTTTAATGCAGTCACAGGTGAGATAAGAGAGAGTTTTGAAACACCTTGTAGTTTCAGATTCCAGAACACATCCTCCCCTAGGAGCTGAGGGAATAGTAACCAACATCACGTACAGTGCTAGAAATGCTGAAGTGGCCAAAACCAGCTAATTGACCTATGATTGATACCAAAAGCCATCAGTGTGCAGTTGAGCAAATGATTGACCTGTACCAAAAACTTGACAATAGAGGAGCAAGATGTATACCTCAATATTGTTCTAACAGTATCTCAACATCTCTGTCAGCCCTGAGGGATTATAAATAGATTCTACTAAGAGTAATAAACTGACTTTCAGAATCCTGTACGTATGGGAAGTAGGGTGCCCCGGGGAGCAGACACACTGAGACAGAGGTGTTATAAAGCTTGAGTTAGGAAAGAGATGAATGTTCGAGTGCTATTGAACAAAACAGTGCAAGGAGCACTAGATGATGGCCTGTCTCCCTGTTATTGGGAGCTTGTAACCTACAAAGAAACATAG
Organism: Bos indicus; assembly: GCF_029378745.1. Lineage (NCBI taxonomy): Eukaryota > Metazoa > Chordata > Mammalia > Artiodactyla > Bovidae > Bos > Bos indicus. The sequence goes on along the minus strand of NC_091776.1, from coordinate 18,800,187 downwards.
GAAATAACAAGAAACTCAACATTGGAAACAGTGAGCTACCTACGTTAAAAAAGTAAGGATTTCACTTGTACAAAATATTGTACTGGCTTGTACAAAACATTGTTAACTGGCTTGCTAATCATCAGGAAAGTGTTCTGGCCTTTGGGAAGACACCAATATGCTCCTTCTCACGTTTGGGAATCCTCTGATTCTGATTAATCAAAATGCCTTCTGGAGAAATAATTCAAAATGTCTCTTTTGAAACAGACTCAGAAAAGAATCTTTCTGGGTAATCCGTAAGCATGGAGTTTCTGCAGCTCCCCTGATTCCAAATGTTGTTTTACCCGGTCTCCTGTTGCCATGTGTCAGCTGCACTTCACCTCCTATCTGAAGTTTAGCATTTGATCAGCTGGAAACGCTCCATGGGCTCTTCCTTAGCCAGGCGCTTTCCCTGTGACCTAGCCTCAGATTCTTCCATTTACCTCCTGGCTGCCTGGAGATAGATTGAGTTGTTGTAGTGCACCTAAGGGTACTTAGAAATTCAAAAATAGGCAGTATATTGTGAGACCAGCCTCTGACGGGTCCATGTCCACTCCACATCACTGCATTGAGGTTGTCATTCAGTCGCTAAAAGTCATGCCCAACTGTTTGCAACATCATTACATTACGTACTTAATTTCCCTGCCCTTCTTTCCTGGCCTGCCCACAATTAAAACTATTGAAAAGAGGGAGAAAGGAAGAAAGAGGAGGAGAAGGAGGAGATGGAAGACAGGAGGGATTCAATGTCTGGTGTTGAAAAGTTCACCGTCATACTCAGCAACAGACTTCAACCAATTAAGAAGGCCTCCAAAAGTTCTGAGTTTTTTTTTTTAATACTTAATCTCCAATTTGAAAAACCTTGCATTTAACTGAGTTCTGCTTATCCTCAAATTTCCTTTTCAGCAGTCAGGGTTGAAGGCAGCTTTTCCAAGTAAGTAGCAAAATAAATTGCGTGTAAGTCGCTTCAGTCCTATCTAACTCTTTGCAAACCCATGGACTGCAACATGCCAGGCTCCTCTGCTGCTGCTGCTAAGTCACTTCAGTCGTGTCCAACTCTGTGCGACCCCATAGACGGCAGCCCACCAGGCTCCCCCGTCCCTGGGATTCTCCAGGCAAGAACACTCGAGTGGGTTGCCATTTCCTTCTCCAATGCATGAAAGTGAAAAATGAAAGTGAAGCCATGCAGTCGTGTCCAACTCTTAGCGACCCCATGGACTGCAGCCCACCAGGTTCCTCTGTCCATGGGATTTTCCAGGCAAGAGTACTTGAGTGGGGTGCCATTGCCTTCTCCCCAGGCTCCTCTAAATTATGTTAATTGGTGTTTAAAAAAAATAAATATGTCATCAGTGAGAAAATAACTCCCCTGCCTACGATGGAAACATTTTTTTCCTGCCTGATGGATAAAATGTCCTAAATAATTTCATACACCTTGGTTGATTCTAATGTCTGCTTAAGAAAAACAGCAACGATCTCTACACTATATAAACTATATTTGCCTCCTTTAGTAATTAATATTTTACACTACAAATATGAATTTTCCCTTAACAAAATTCTAACATTACAGAGATAGAATAAAAAGTCAAAATCTCTTGTTCATCTCTCTATTCATCCCCCATGGGGGCTTAAGGGGTGGGACTCATCCCCATCATATTAATCCTTGCTCAGGCAAGGTTGGAAAACTTTATGCAGTCTGTTTTTCCAGGCTTTTGCCTATGTACATGTGTCTATTTTGCACACATAGGTGTTCTGACTTTTGTTTACATGTGTTGAAACGTGTGTTAATCATTATGTGTGTTGGACTGTACCAAACATATTGTTCTGAAACTTGCTTAATATTAAGTCAGAAACTTCTTCCATGTCAGTATAGCTAAAGTTACCTCACTCTCTTTTATAGATAGAGTGTACCATAAAATGATCTACTATTTCCCACTTGGGCTATTTTCATTAATGCAAACAATGCTGCAATAAATAATCACATACACAATGCATATATCACTGAATCAGAGTGTATGGCATTACTGTTTTGAAAGACATTGCCAAATTGCTCTCTATAGATAGTTATAACACGAACACTCCCATCAATTGAATGTGAGAGCATGTTTTCATTTACTTGAGGGGATGAAAATAACATACTATCATTGTTTTTATTTGTATTTTCCAGACTCCTTTTGTGAGGTTAAATAACTTTTCATGTTTCTTGGCCATTTACCTTTATTTATAAATGGTGCTGTGTTTGCCCATTTTTCTTTTCATTTACTTTTTCTTGGGATTCGAAGGAATTCTTTATATATTACGGTTCTCCTGTGGTTCTGTGAAAACATGGCCTCTCTCTCTGTCTGCTGCTTAATGTGTAGCTTTGTTTATGCATCATTCATTAAATCAAAGTTTAAAAAGATATTTCTGAGGACAGATTTGTCAATCTTTTATTTATGGCTTTTGCTGTCTGAGACTTAGAAGGCCATCTCCAGTCCAAAGATTATTTTTAAAAACAAAACTTCCTATACTCTCTTTAGTATTTTTATGTAAATTTTTTTATATGTGGATTTTCAATTCATTTGGAATATGCTTCTGAATGTAGTTAGAGATCAAAATTCAAAATAACATGATGATTGTAGAATTCCTTTCCTGTTTCCGTCTTTAATGAGCATCTCATAATGTCTCATTATTAGGATATTTGCAGTAGTTTCTGCCTTTATCAAAGCTTATTAATAGTTCCTTTTAAAATAAGGAATGCATATTGAATTCTATCAAGTGTCTCTTCAGCATCTAACGAGGTCATCATTTGATTATTCTTCTTCAATTGATTAATATGTGAATTGCATTACTGATTTCCTAATGTTGAAATTTCATTTTTTCCCTTGGAATTCTATTTCTCAATTTTTCAATGTCTCAGCTTTCTTATACAAAAAGAAATGGTATTTTTATCCCACTGTATTTTAAAAGATTTTAAAATGAAAATTTGATTATTCTGCTTTTTCAAATCCCAAAGCCATGTCAGTTACAGAGAAGAATATATTTTTATTTTGCTTCTTTCTAAAAAAACAGGTAGTCGAGTTGATGTTGTAGAATGTGGCCTCAGCATTAAATTTACTCCCTTGATACTTTTGTCTCCCTGCTGCTTTTTTTTTTGAGCATTTCTTGAGCTCCCATGGGCCAGGTTTGGGACTTGCTGTCACAAAGGATTCAGAGGACCTGAGAACCAGCCAACAACATTCAATCCATTGAAGTCACATAAACCAACAGGATATCATCTTTTATCTGTAAACTCAGAGAGTAGCCAAATGTATGCTATATAATTCATGAAAGGCACAGTGTCAAATGTTTTACCAATAGCCACAATTTGTGTTGCTGTATATGGACTTCTCCAAGTACCAACTATGCATATTATCATGTATGTATACATAGGTGACTAATAAATTCTTATTGAAAAAAAGTTGATGATAATGATAGTAGGGTTAAAGAACAATGAGAACCGGCAGAAGCATTACACAAATCAAGGTACTACCGTATATGCACATAAGGTCATTTAAACTGTCTTTGTACTCTTAGTGGTGACGTATGAATGGTTTCGAAATATCCTCAGTGACCTCTCAACTTGATCTTAGTTCTTGTTTTACTCTTTGGAATAGAATCAGGTTTTCTTTTCTGTCAAGCATTCAACTAATATTAATCAATCTGTTTTGAACTGTCAATAATTGATGATGAAACTTTCTATATTTACTGAAAACATCTTAATAACTCATATTAATACATGGCTATAAATCAAACATAATTTTTCAGACCCAATCATTTTCAGTCTCAAAAAAAGTTTCATGAAAACTTTTTTAGCCTTTAAAAAAACATAAATCATAAAGGAATACTCTCTTACTAAGACTTTTTCTATAAGTCTACTGGAAATTAAATGAATGATAACATTAGAATGATACTGAAGAAAATGAAATAAGGAAATTGCATTTTTAAAATAATTTCCTTTCCTAGCTACATCATCTAGTTTTGTTAGTAAGTGTTAGAATGGTAAGAAAAGTGGAAGAATCCTCATCTTTCAAAAGCAGTACACCCTGCTTTTTCAAAAGCCATTATTAATGGTAACAAATATGTAATGCTGAGCTATGCGCTATTTGAGAAAACAGAATTTGTTGAAGAGAATTGTAGAAAAACATAACTGAGGGGTCATTGCTACTATTATTTCGAGGATGCTTACAATCATTTTGAAATTTTCCTTTCTTGTTTTTGTCCATGTCAGGTCTTGGTTGCAGTGCACGGAGTTGGTTGCCCCGTGTTCCAAGGTGGATTCTTTACCACTGGGCCACCACACAAGTCACACTTTGAAAATATTAATGAATATATTCCTTCCAGAATGTTTTAGATTGGGAATAATTCAGTCTAGAAGAGTAACAACATTTGCTTACAATGCAAATCAGGTTTCAACTGAAAAATAAAGCCTATTTGAAAGCAATATCAGCAACAACAAAAGCAAAATTCCATATACTTTTCTGACAATTGTAATAAAAGGATGTATTTATTTCTTAAATTTTTTTTTTCTGGTAAAGGAAGACAATTAAAGAGATCCAGATTCCTGAAGGAACTATTATGGGTTAGGAAGAAATTACAATTAGAGGACTTCCCTGGTGGCTCCATGGATAAGAATTCATCTGCCAGTGCAAAGGACACAGGTTCGATCCCTGCCCTGGGAAGATTCCACACACAGTGGAGCAACTAAGCCTATGTGCCACACAACTACTGAGCCCATGCTCTAGGACCCTCAAGCCACAGCTAACGAGCCCATGTGCCACAACGACCGAAGCCTGTGCTCCACATACGACAAGAGAAGCCACCGCAACGAGAAGCCCGTGCACCGCAACGAGAGAGTAACCCCCACTCCCCACAACTAGAGAAACTGACAAACTGCTAGTCACTCAGTCGTGTCCGACTCTTTGTGATCCCAGGGACTGTAGCCCGTCAGGCTCCTCTGTCTACAGGATTTCCCAGGCAAGAATACTAGAGCGGGTTGCCATTTCCTCCTCCACATGTAAAAACGAAGACACAGCACAGCCAAAAATAAATACATATAGCAGTGTGTACATGTCAGAAAAAGTAGTATATTTTTTTTAATGAAAAAACAAAAATTTTTTTAAAGAAATTACAATTAGAGACAACAGTAAGAAGAAAAAAGTTTTTTTCTTTTCTATTTCTGTTCTCAAATTGCATTTTCTCCATTCCATAATTATCTTTTCCAATTGGTAAGTAACAGAGAGGAACCGGTGTAGGTAAATTGAAACTGTCAGATTCCCTTAGTTTCCAAATAATTACCTGCTTTTAAAATAGGTGCTTCTTTATTTTGAATTGGTTCTTTAAAAACTAGGAAAAAATACATGCTTGTTGAAGAAAAAAATTTAATACTAATGTACACACAGTACAATGTGAATGTCTTCACCCCCTCATTCATTGTCATCCCACTTCTTAGGTCTTATCCTGCTTAATGGTTTTTGTGTGAGTCCTAAATCTTTTTCTGAGCAGATACCAGCACCGTTTTTCCTATAAATATAAATATATGTTTATTTTACATTTTTTTCTACCACTTTTTTTAATGTCAAGTTCACACAGCTGGAAAGACATAGGACTGAGACATGACTTCCAGTCTGTCTGACACTAGAACATACTTTGTTTACATCACAGAATCGCCAAGAACACAGCACTAATTTGGGAAGACTGGTCTGGCAGTGTTGTATAGTTAAACGTATAGCTGAAAGACATCAGTTGAACACTAGATTCAGCCAAGACACTCTTGGCTAGAGACTTATATACAACAACCAGGAAATATTGTGAAAATTACAAAAACTATGTTGCAACATGGAAATATGGTTGTGGTAAAAATCTTAAATAAATTAAAAAAAATTATATCTCCTGGTGAATTAGCAGAACCAAGGAATTTTGCATCAAACATAATTTGATATCTTCACCTCTTATAACAAAACAACTCTAGTTTTAATGGGAGTATCTGCTTTGACAAAAAATATTAAGCCCTATCTATCTCCCTGGGCAGAGATATTAAAAGCCTTCTAGAAATTCTAAAGTTACTAGATGATTATTATTTTCCTACAGATGATAGGAAATTGTTATGGTTGAATTGTGTTATTCAAAGAGACATGGACACCCTAACCCCAGGCACCTGGGGATGTGACCTTACTTGGAAATAGGGTCTTTGCAGATGCAGACAAGATGAGGTTATTAGGATGGGCCCTAATCCAATATGACTGGTGTCCTTACAGAAGAAGGGAACTTGGACACGGACACACGGCAAGAACACCTTTTGAAGACACACAAGGAAAACTGTGATGACATGGCATTTTGCTGTCACAAGCCAAGGAGCACGTGAGGTCCCCAGAATCTCCAAGAGGCAGAAGGATTTTCCCCTAGAGGCTCCAAGGGGAGCACAGCCCTGCAACATCTTGTTCTTAGACTTCTGCCCTCTAGAACAGTGAGAATAAATTTTTGTTGTCTACCCAACTTGTGGGACTTTGTTAAAGCAATCCTAGGAAACTAATACAGAAATCATTAAAGATTGATTTAAAGGGAGAGGGCGGAGACTAGCATTTACTGAGAACGCATGACGTTGTTCCAGGCTCCAGGCTGGATGCTTCACCTATTCTACTTAATTCCAACAACTGTGGGAAGAAGGCACTTGACAAATGAGTAAGTTGATGTTCAGAAGCTAATATGCTGAAGTTCCTTCAGCTGGAAAGGTCTGAGGTTAAGGCTCTCCTTCCAGGGGCTTCCCTGGGGCTCCAGTGGTTAAGACTCCATGCTTCCAATGCAGGAGGCATGGGTTTGATCCCTAGATGGGGGAACTAAGATCCCACAAGCTGCATAGCATGGCCAAAAAAAAAAAAAAAAAATTCTGCTTCTAAAGCCTGCAATGCTTCCAGTGTACTGTTACCAAGGACACAGCGTTGGCCTGGGAAGACTGATTCAGCAAAATTGCACACACTGATGGGTGTTAAACCATCAGTTACCATGCAGCCTTTAGGTGAACCAGACCTTCATGGGCTCCCTGGAAGATAAGTCAATATCACTTGACTGCCAAGTATTGTTGCTAATTGCACTGAAGCTTCATAATTTGCCAACTAGTAGTCAAAACTTGTTTTTAACCAAAAGTTAACTCTACTGCTAAGATTATGAATAAACAATCCCATCTGTTTATGTAAATATTAGACTTTCATATTGAATGGGAGAAGGAAAGCATGATATGGTGTACCAGACTAAATGATTCTTTATCCAGCAAATACCGATCACACACAATATCGTAGTATCAAACTTAATTTTTGGTTTGAAAAGGTTTGCTTCAACTGTCATATTCTCCCAAGGTTTCAATGACCGCTAGCTGGCTAATTATAAAGCTGATTGCCAGGACATGCAAGCCCAGTACACTGTTAGTTTATAAATTCAATATGGTTTGTAGAGGAATTCCTTTCTGGTCCAGTGGGGAAGGTTAAGGCTTCACAGGCAGCACAGGTTCGATCCCTGGTTGAGGAAAACAAGATCCTGCATGCCATGGGGCACAGCCACAAAACAAGCAAAAACCAAGCAATATGGTGTGTAGTTAAGAATTAAGGATGGAAAAAAAAGAAGAATTAAGGATGGTTGGGTGTTAAGGTACCCAAAGACACATGCTAGATTTCAGGCCCCCTCTCGCCCCTTCAGCTGGCATCCTTGTGCAGGTACAACCTGTACAGCCATGCACTGCAACCCTGCAGGTAGGTTTCCACCTCCCCTGACTATGGGTGGTGGTGTTCTCCCATACCAACCACCCAAAACATACAAGTAAAACAGAAGCAAAACAACCTGTGGGTTCAAAACCATTTGATACATTTGATACTCATGATATACTGCTACTGAAATCATGTATCTCCCCCACAAAAGGAAAGTAGAAACTAAGTATTGCTTAATCACCCTAGTTTTCCTCAAGTGGGACCACTCTGAGGGAGAAGCAAAGACCTCAAGAGCAGTGGGGTGTTGGGGTTTAGTCAGCTTAGCCCCTCACACATTCATTAGATTCTGCTCAGCAAACAGCATTCAGAACATGATACCCTGGATATGGTTCGGAATGTGTGTCTCCAGGAGGACTAATTATTGGCTCATAGAGAGGAAGGCTCTCCGGTGCCCCATTAATTACACAGCTCCTGGCAACCCAGGCAAATGTCTCCTGCACAGAAAGGTCATATCCTCGTCAGATCTGTGCAGGGTCTTATTGCTGTTCATGGTTATTTCCCTGATAATCACTCCCCAGAGGTAACTCTGGCTACAACCTAGAATATTTGAGCACAGTAATTTGCAAGATTTATGGAAAACAATTTTTCAGAAACGAGCTTTCCATTTTCATTGGGCAAATTCACCTTTCTCCGGTAAGTGCTGGAGCATATGGAGCAGGTAAATGTTTTAATGGGCAGCATAAAAGTAACATTTTTCTTCTGAAGCTCATGCTTTGCACTTAGGGCTTCCAATCCCTTTTTTTAAAAAAATCATGGCTGAGTTTTCAGCACGAATTAAACAGGGGGGGAAACTCTGCTCTGTCAACCCTGCTCCCTCCACAGCTAAGCATTGAGCGTACCATTTCACAGGCTCACAACACCCCCCTGCTCCCATCCTCAGGGAGGAAACTGTTATTGAATTTCTCTACCCCAGATGTTAGTCTCCCACCTCTCTTGTGTTGTATACGCTGAACTCATTTTTTTTCCCCCTAAGATTTAACACAACATGATGAAAATGGCCAAAGGCAGTCTTTCTCGTCTCTGGGAAAAGATTAATAGTAGAAACAATCACCTAATGAAAAGTTGAGGAAAAAAATAAAGTTCAGGTAAACATACCCATGTGAATGTGCACAGTGCCCAGTGGCTCTTTATAATCAGAACAATTGCAACCGTTATTAATTTGTTTTTCTTTTATGGCATGAAAGAGCAATAACGGGGTCTCTGGAATCAGCCATCAAACCATTTGAAGTTAGAATCACAGCAACACAATTCATTCATTTGTTCAGCTATATCCATTTATTAAACTCCCGTTGCGCACACCTACTTTTTTTATCTCCAAGTATAACCAACTCCATTACTCTTACATGTGCATTAGATGGTCTTCCTCTATTCTCCTTTAATACTTTCTCTCTGTCTCTAGCAATGCACTTATCACTTTATACTACAATTACCTGATAATGTTTTTTTCCGGAGCCGACAGTGGACTCGGGGTAGCTGGTGGGGGGTGATGACATATCCTATTCTTCTCAGCACCTAGACCAGGCACGAAGTAATGAATGTGTTCAATAAAATAATGAAATCTTACATGATGGCAAAATAAACTCTGTTCTCCTAAGGCCTCTTCTGAGAGTCAAAGGGAAAGGCTGGACATTTATGAGGAATTACGAAGTGAAAGGAACAAGCACTTTCTCTAAAAGTGAATAACGGAGGGCTCTTGAAAAGCTGCTATTAGATTTTTTTTAAGCACCAGGAGGAATTACAGAGATCATCAGACCAACTCCACTCCGCTCTCTGCCCTCCTCGACATGTAGAAAAATGGAGGTTATGAAACCTACTTAAAATCATGCAACTTGTCAGTGACTGAGGCATAGAGTCCAGGGTACTGGATGCCCTCAGTCCACATGCCCTGAAAGGCAAAGTCAATCAACTGTACAAGATAGGCCCTTTGAAAACTAGCTTCTGCTTTCACAAATTCAGTTCTGTGTTTTAAAATGCAAGTCAGAGGACCTTCCCTGATGGTCCAGTGGCTAGGACTCCGCACTCCCAATGCAGGAGGCCCTGATGTAATTCCTGGTCAAGGAACTAGATCCCACATGCTGAAACAGAGTTCACAAGAGTTCGCATGCTGCAACTCCCACGTGCCGCAGTAAAGACCTGGCATAGCCAAATAAATAAAAATTAAATATTTTAATGCAAATCGGTGAAGAAACATCCTGTGAGTCTTCTTCTTCCCCTCCTACAGTTTGTAATTTATTTGACCTGTTCACATCTGCTTCAGGATCTTTGCAACACCCTCTCCCCACCCCCCATCACATTCCCAGGGAAGCCTTTCCTTATTATTCTCACCCGCCCAGGTCAGATCCCTCTTTATAACTAGCGGGGTCCCCTGTACTTCTCCTTCCTGGGACTCATCACAGTCACACACTGCTTAATTAATATCTGTGAGACTGACTCCTCCATTAAATGAAGAGGTCATAAATTATGTCTCTGGAGATAAAGGGTATTCTCATAACAAAACCTAACCCATGTTTTCTCCATCATACCAGCCTGGGAGTAGAAATAGGATCAGTGTGACAGTATCAAAACTGCTCCCTTGAGTATACTCCACTTCCTGGTGTGGGTCCTTCACACTCAACTCGAGACCACACCCCTTGCCCCCACCTTCCAGGGTGTGAATCCCATGTGGTCACACCTGAGTCCTCTTGGCTTTCCTGAGACTCCTCATCTATCCCTAGACTTTCAGAAATGTGCTGCTGGGGCCTCTTCATGCCTCAAATCCACCCTTGTATTATTGTGCATGATACACAGGTCCCAGTTACAGAAATTTTAATCAAACCATTCTTTCCATTTTTCCTCCCAGCCCCTGCTCCCTGGGCTCAAGACGAGTTCTTCAGGGTTGGCAAGGGGAAAAAAAAAAGGTAATTATCCCTCCCCCATGATCCAGAAGCAAAAACTTAGGGTGCCTTGACTCCTTTCTTGCAATGAAGATCCGAGCCTCCTTGGTGGCTCATATAAATAGACGCCAATTTGGCCTGAAGGCAATGGGATGTCAGTGTTGTGGGCGGAGAGGAGCAGCAAGCAGAGGGGTTATTCTGGTTCAGCGCCAAGGAGAAGATCCACTCACACCCATCTGTTCAACAGCTGTACTGAAGAACAAGGGTTTCTGGGAACAGGCCCTGCAAAGGCCCTGAATTCCAGTCAAAGAAACTTCATGACTTGGGAATCTTGACAGAGTTCTGAGGAAGGTGACCATGTGACATCAGCTGAGGACTCTGCTGGGACTGGTTTGAATCTTGGTTCCAACACTTGCTGCATCTGTGAGCTTGGGCAAGTTTCTGAACTTGTGAACTGTTGTTTCCTCATCAGACACCAGGACAATCTCTATCTCTCAGAAAATATTATGAATTTTAAACAAAACCAGGTTGCTAAGTCATTCAGTGTACTGCTTGGGATATACCAGATGCTCAATAAATATTCATTCACTTTCCTGTGACTTTTTAAAATCTGTTCTGCTTTTTTCAATCATTCCTTCTCCAGTGCCTTTGGTGTTAAATTTTTCCTTAAAAATACTAAAAATATGTATTTCATTAAGTACTAGTTTAAAATTCTACTGTGCTCCTAGAGTTTACTATTGCATCATTAAACTGAAGAAATTACAGTCATTTTTAATTCACTATTTCCTGGATTTACTCCTTCTGATACAGGGAGACATTATTTTCCCCTACTTTGTTTTTTCTTTTTTTGGTAGCAGCACAGGGCATGTAGGATCTTTGTTCTCCAATGAGGAATCCAAATTGCAGCCCCTGCAGCGGAAGTACCGAGTCTTAACCACCGGACTGACTGAAGTCCTAATTTTCCCCTACTTTGAAAATGGTTTGCAATTCAATAAGCCTATCTTAGGTGAAAATATGGGGAACTAGTATGTATTTATTTATTATCTATTATATGCCAAGGTGGCAGTAGAGCTTGGCAGCTAATTGCTTGAGGGTTCAGAACCACATACTTAGATTTAAATTCAGACACCATAACCAGCTGTGTACCCTTGGGCAGGTAATAAAAATTCTTGGTGCCCAAGTTTTTAATCCACAAATTGGTGGTGACTGCACCCACTTCATAGGGTGGTTGTGACAATTAAATGAGTTAATGGCAACGATGTGTAGCACATAATAAATGCTCAATAAATATCAGCTATTATTCCTTTTTCACATTATATACAGCTTCATCTTCCCAGGAGCCCTTCAGGTCTGTGTTCAGCTAGCATACAGCACCCCAGCCATCCTGCCTAAAGGTTTTCTGAGCCCAGAGTTCTGACCTTTTCTCTACAGCCTGACACTTCCCAGGAAGCTGCAACTGATTCTCCTGAAGGCTTAAAACAATAAACAATACATGAATTATGAGACGGCTATCATCTATGTTCTAAAAGCACAGTTGACATAAAACTTGTTACCCTACATTTGTCTAACTCTAGGTTAAACAAGTGAGTTTCAGGGTTACTTTTGTTCCAGATTAAATTATGCCCACATTCTTAGTGAACTGAACCCTGCGATCTCCCGGTAATCAGTAGACAGCACTTCAGACCAAAATTTACACAGCTATTTCAATAAGCAAAAGGGAAAAAGGAACTCTTATATGAGTGCCATTACGTTCTGCCAAGCATTCTACATTTCCTATTTAATCCTCTTGGCAAAGTAGGTGCTATTTCTCCCATTTTCTAGATGAGGAAATTAAAGCTCAGACAGGTTAGGTAACTTCTGCAAAGGTCAGACAGCCAGCGCGTGTCAGAGGCAGCATGACACCTGGCTCCAACCTCAGAAAGAAAACATCTCCATGAACTCCTGGCCTCTCTTTATGGCATCCTCTCAAACCCCTTGTCAAATACTAGTTAAAGCTTATTTAGGGTTTACTGTATGCCAGGCTCTGTTCTAAGTACCTACAGGCAATATTTCATTTACTTCATAGTTTGAGGTTGGTACTATTATTGTTCCAGTTTACAGAGGAGGAAACAGGCCTTGAGGAGTTAATAGTTTGTTTTGTGTTACATATCCTGGAGCTGGAGCCAGGCAATTTCAGAGAATGTGACCTCAGACACTAGGTAAGGCTTCTTCCCATAAAAAGAGGTAGAAGCATGGAAAGCAAACCCAGTATTCTTTCTTTTTTTTTTTTTTGAAAAATTTTTTTAATTTTATTTATTTATTTTTATTATTTTTTTTTACATTACAATATTGTATTGGTTTTGCCATACATCAACATGCATCCGCCACGGGTGTACACGTGTTCCCCATCCTGAACCCCCCCCCCCCCACCTCCCTCCCCATACCATCCCTCTGGATCATCCCAGAGCACCAGCCCCAAGCTTCCTGTATCCTGCATTGAACCTGGACTGGCTATTTGTTTCTTATATGATATTATACATGTTTTAATGCCATTCTCCCAAATCATCCCCCCTTCCCTCTCCCACAGAGTCCAAAAGACTGTTCTATACATCTGTGTCTCTTTTGCTGTCTCTCATACAGGGTTGTCATTACCATCTTTCTAAATTCCATATACATGCGTTAGTATACTGTATTGGTGTTTTTCTTTCTGGCTTACTTCACTCTGCATAATAGGCTCCAGTTTCATCCACCTCATTAGAACTGATTCAAATGTGTTCTCCCAGTATTCTTTCGATGGCCACACGCTATCAACTAGAAAGAGCCCTGGGCTGGGACACTTGATAGGGCTTTTAATCCTGACTCTTTCACCGTGCTACGTTAAGCAAATTAATCACTCTAGGACTTAGGTTCCTTACCTGTAAACTAGAACTTCATTTTACGGAACTTGAGTGTATCCCACTAGAATTCTATGACTCACAGCGTATCAGTGTAAGCGACATAAGCAAATCAGAGAGGAGTTTCATTTGGCCAGTCTTCATCAAAGGGATGACTTAAGACTCTAAAGGAGTTTTTTTTTTAACATTTATCTGAGCTGGAAACTTTCTTTAAAACTCCTATTTTGCCACCTTAGAGAATACTTAATAAATCAATTCAGAATTAACATGCCATTCATGTGAAAGTGACAGCTCAGCAAATATAACATGTAGATTTTTACTGTCTGAGATGAATGGATGGATAGACAGTTAGGGAATTGAAGCCAGGTAGACCTGTGGATGGAAGAGCCTGGTGGGCTGCAGTCCATGGGGTCGCTAAGAGTCAGACATGACTAAGCATCTTCACTTTGACTTTTCACTTTCCTGCATTGGAGAAGGAAATGGCAACCCACTCCAGTGTTCTTGCCTGGAGAATCCCAGGGACGGGGGAGCCTCGTTGGCTGCCGTCTATGGGGTCACACAGAGTGGGACACGACTGAAGCGACTTAGCAGCAGCAGCAGACCTGTGTTATTACACTGTCTCTGACATTTACATGTTATCTGACCTTTGGAGGAGTCACATTAACCTGTCTAAGCTTTACTTTCCTCATGAAGAAAATGGGGAACATAGTATCTACCCTGCTGAGCAAATTAGATAACAAATGTTTAGCACAACATTTTGGCACTGTCTTCCCCCTCTGCTTATTAAAACTGATAAGATAGAGACACATACACATGCACACATAGTCCTTAACTCTAAAAATTCAAAGACTGATAGAAAAAGAAAAAAAAAGGCAAACTCTATACAAGAAAAAATCCGACAGCAAACCGAAAAGATGGATTTTGGGGACAACCACTGAAACACAGATGTATCCTCCAGTGGGGGCAGGGCAAGGGAGAAGGTGAGAAACGCAAGGCAGGGCCGGACAATGCTGCCAATCTCCTTGGAATTATCAAATTCTTCCCCACTCACTTCCTCTCAGGTTTTAGGGATCATAACAGAGAGTTCCAGACCCTGATATTTCTCTTCAAGGATTTTCCCATGAGAATCCATGCTGTAATTCACTCATGTCCCTGATGCCAATTTTAACCACTGACAGTCACGGAAATCCGCCACGGAAATGTTTGCGTTGCTTCCTGCAATGACCGACAAACGGCAGGCCTCTCTGACACATTTGGAGGCGTCATCAGAAACTCTTTCTGGTGACCTGACACAGCTCCTGAGGCACAGGAAGAGAACAAGAATAAGGCCTCCCCAGCAGCTCAAGGTACATGCCAGGAAAGGGAGCAAGCAGATGATGCCGTTTGTTTTTTTTTTTTTTGAGAGATCATTATAAATTTATAGGCAGCTGTAAGAAATGATACAGAGATCCCGTGTAGCCTTTACCCAGCTTCCCTCAGTGGTTACAACATGGAAAACTATCCTACAGCATCACAACCAGGACGATGAGACCATCACCACTGACACCAGAACAGCTCCATCCCCACAAGCCACGTCTACTCCCCTCCCTCCCGACTACCATTAATCTATTTTCCACTTTTATAAGTTTGTCATTACAGAATGTTATGTAAATAGAATTATAGAGTATATAACCTCTTTGGATTTAACTCTCTAGTGATTTATCCAGCTGTTGTATCTATACTTCTCTCTTTCCCCTCCCGCCCTTTTTTGGGCCTTGCCATCCAGCCTGTGGGATCTTAGTTCCCCAACCAGGGATGGACCCTGGGCCCATGGCAGTGAAAGCAGAGTCCTAACCACTGGAACCCCAGGGAATGCCCAGTACAGTAGTTCTCTCTTTTCGCTAAGTAGTACTCCATGGTGTGGCTGTATCACTGTTTAATCATTGAGCTGTCAGAGGACATCTGGATTGTTTCCCAGTTTCGGCTGTTACTAATGCAGCTGCTATAAACATTCATGTTCAGGATTTTGTAAGTTTTCATTTCTCCAGGATAAATGCCCAGAAGTGCAATTGCTGGGTTGTATGGTAGTTGCATGTTCAGTTTTGTAAAAAAAAAAAAAGAAAAAAAATACTGCCAAGCTATTTTCCAGAGTGGCTGCAATATTATTTTTTTTCATTTTTTAAAAAATTATATATTTATTTTTGGCTGTGCTGGGTCACTGTTGCTGCCTGGGCTACTCTCTAGTTGCCATGCACAGGCTTCTCGTGGCGGTGGCTTCTCGTTGCGGAGCACAGGTTCTAGGGTGCAGGGGCTCAGTACTTGCAGCACCCGAGCTCCAGAGCACAGGCTCAGAAGTTGTGGCGCACGGGCTTAGTTGCTCCAAGGCACGTGAGATCTTCCCTCATCAGGAACCACACCTGGGGGGTCTCCCTCATCGGCACGCAGATTCCTGAGCCCCTGAGGAAGCCCCTGTAATATTTTAAATTCCCAACAACACTGAATGAGAGACCCAGTTTCTCCCCATCCTTGCCAACATTTAGTGTTGCCACGATTCTTTTTTTCGCCTTTCTGATCAGCATGTAACGGTATCTCCTTGTGATTTTAATTTGCACTTTCCTGACAGCTAATGCTCTTGAGCATCTTCACATGTGTTTAGTTGCCATCTGTATGTCTTTGGTAAAATGCCTCTGTATATTTTTGTCCCTGTAATAACTGTTTTTTTACTATTGAATTTTGAGAGCTCATGTATTCTAGATACTAGTTCTTCTTAGGATATGTGATCTGTAAATATTTTCTCCACTCTGAGCTTGTCTTTTCATCGCCTTAACAGACTCTTCTGTAGAACAGAAGTTTAATTTTGATAGAGTCCAATCTATCAATTGTGTTTTCAGTGTCAAGTCTAAGAACCCTTTGCCTAACCCTTGATCCTGAAGAGTTTCTCCTAAATTTTTCTAAAAATGTTATGTTTATCTTTTACACTTGTGTGTGTGCTCAGTCATGTCCAACACTTTGTGACCCCTTGGACTATAGCTCGCCAGGCTCCTCTGTCCATGGGATTTTCCAGGCGAGAATACTGAAGTGGATTGTCATTTCCTCCTCCAGGGAATCTTCCTAACCCAGGAACGGAACCGCCTCTTACATCTCCTGCACTGGCAGGCAAAATCTTTACCATTGGCTTCCCTTGTGGCTCAGTTGGTAAAGAATCCACCTGCAATGCAGGAGACCTGGGTTTGATCCCTGGGTTGGGAAGATCCCCTGGGGAAGGGAAAGGCTACCCACTCCAGTATTCTGGCCTGGAGAATTCCACGGACTGTATAGTCACAAAGAGTCAGACATGACTGAGCGACTTTCACACACACCTGGAAAGCCCCACCTTTTACACTTAAGTCTCATCTATTTTTAGTTTTATGGTTTTGCTGGCGGAGGGGGAGTTGTTTGTTTTTTGGATTTTTTTAGCCATGCAGCAGTGAAAACACCAAATCCTAACCACTAAACCACCAGGGAACTCCCGCTTGAGTTAATATTTTATAAGATGTAAGACTTAGGTCAAGGCTCATTTTTTTTGTCTATGGATAACTAAACTCTCCGGCACTGTTTGTTGAAAAGGCTACCTTTCCTCCTTTGAACTGCTTTTGCAATTTGTCAGAATCGGACAGGCATATTTCTGTATGTCTCATTTCTGAGTACTCTATTCTGTTCCATTAATCAATTATCTATCTTTCTACCAGGACTGCACAGTCTTGATTTCAATAGCTCTGATTTTCATGTCTTGAAATTGGGTAGACTGATTACTCCCTCTGTAGTTCTTTTGACTTTTCTCATTTTGGAATAATCTTGCCTATAGCTACCAAAAAAAACCACTTGATTTTTTTTTTTTTTTTTTCCTTTCTCTCTTGCTTCCTTTTTTTTTTTTTTTTTTTTGGCCATGCCATGTGGCTTGCAGGATCTTAGTCCCGCAACCAGGGATTGAACCTAGTCCTTACCACTGGGCCACTAGGGAACTCCCAAGTGCTCCCTGAATTTTTAATTTCAGTGTCTACATGTTCCTTGCTGGTATAAAAAATTACAATTGAGTTTGGTATGTTTATTTTGTATCCTGTGACTTTGCTGAACTCATTATTTCTAGGAACTTTCTGGTAGATTTCTTGGGATTTCCTACCTAGAAAATCACATTATCTGCAAGTAGGGACAGTTTAATTTCTTCTTTTGAATCTGTATGCCATTTATTTCCTTTTCTTGCCCTATTGTCCCTGGCTATAACTTCTAGGATTACAACTAAACAAGAGAGATGAATGTGGGTATCTTTCACTTGTTCCTGATGTTAGAGGGGGCTCTGGGTTGAAAATTCATACCTTGATGTCCTACCCCCAGTACCTCAGAATATGACAGTATTTAGAGAGTAAGTCCTTAAAGAGGTTAGTAAGTAAAAATGAAGTCATTAGGGTAGGTCCTAATCCAGTATGATACCAATCCTCAAAAAAAGAGATTAGGACACATATTTATATGTGAGACATCAGAATAAAACAGCCATTTCTAAGCTTAGGAGAAAGGCCTCAGAGAAACTACACTGCTGACACCTTGATCTTGCACTTCTAGTCTCCAGAATTACAAGAAAATTAACTTCTGTTGTTTAAGTTACCCAGTCTATGGTACTTTATTATAGCAGTCCTAGCAAACTAAAAGCACAAAATTTTTCACCATTAAATATAACATTGGCTATAGGTTTAAGATGTTCTTTAAGAAAGTTCTCTTCTATTCTTGTTTCACTGAGAATTTTTATCATGAATGCATGTTAAATTCATTTTTATGAAAAGCTCTTTTCTACATCAATTTATACAATTGCATGATTTTTCTTCTTTAGCTTGCTAACATGGTAAATAACATTTGACCGATTTTCAAATATTGAACCAGCCTTGCATCTCTGGGATAAGTTCCATAAGTCTTGGTATATATTACTAAATTCTATTTACTGATATTTTGTGAATGAACTTTTCATCAGTATTCTTGAGGGATATAGTCTGTAGTTTTCTTTGTACTCTTTTTGGTTCTAGTGTAAAGTAATAATATTAGCTTCATGAAAAGAATTGTGAAATGTTTCTTTCTGTTCTATTTTGTGGAAGAAATCACATAGAATTCATATTAATTCTTCAAATACTTGGTAGAATTCACCAGTATAACAGTCTGAACTTAAAGATTTTTTTCTTGAGAGTTCTTAAATTGTAAATTCAACTTCTTTAATACTTACATGGGCATTAAAATTATCTATTTCATATTGGATAAGTTGTGATAGTCTATATTTTGAAGAATAACCCATTTCATCTAAGTAATCAGTCGTGTCTGACTCTTTGCAACCCCATGCACTGTAGACCACCCAGCTCCTCTGTCCCTGGGATTCTCCAGGCAAGAACGGTGGAGTGGGTTGCCATGCCCTCCTCCAGAGGATCTTTCTGACCCCGGGACTGAACCTGCATCTCTTATGTCTCCTGCATTGGCAGGCAGGTTCTTTACCACTAATGCCACCTGGGCAGCCCTCATGGTACAGCTATACCTATTATTCTCTTTTTATACTATTTGGGTTTTGGGTTTTTTTTTTTCACTATTTGCACTTGTTTGTTTATTTGCTAGCTTGTCTTTTGACTGCACCATGCAGTTCGTGGGATCTCAGTTTCCCAAACAGGAACTGAACGCAAGTCACAGACAGCAGCGAAAGCCCAGAATCCTAACCACTGGGCTACCAGGGAACTCCCTATCCTAGTTATTTTTTAACTGATCTATTTATGTTTTGTTCCAAAGCAGAAAACTTTTATTTTTCTTACAGTAAAAAGGAAAACCTTCAGGACAATAATATTTTTTTAAATCACTTACATGCACACATAAATATGCATTTGTATATAAATGAAACACTATGTATGCCATCAGTAACAGCCTCTTTCATGCAACAATGCATAATAGATCTATGCTGTGCATTTATAATGAATACATTTGAATCAGTTCTAATGAGGTGGATGAAACTGGAGCCTATTATACAGAGTGAAGTAAGCCAGAAGGACAAACACCAATACAGTATACTAACACATATATATGGAATTTAGAAAGATGGTAACGATAACCCTGTATACGAGACAGCAAAAGAGACACTGATGTATAGAACAGGCTTATGGACTCTGTGGGAGAGGGAGAGGGTGGGAAGATTTAGGAGAATGGCATTGAAACATGTGAAATGTCATGTATGAAACAAGATGCCAGTCCAGGTTCAATGCACGATGCTGGATGCTTGGGGCTGGTGCACTGGGACGACCCAGAGGGATGGTATGGGGGAAAAAAAAAAAAAAAGATCCCACATGTCTCTCAGTCAAAAAACCAAAATTAAAAAAAAAAAAAAAAATGACCAGCATTATAATGACGAGGCATTCTGTTGTGTGAATGTATCATAATATTCTTAACCTAATCTGATATTGATTAACAAAAGATCGGGTTGTCTCTGATGTTTTATTTTAATAAATAATACTACAGTGAACATCTTTATGCATAAAATTTAGCACATATGTGTGATTGACTCTTTAGAATTACTTCCAAATAGAATTGCTGGTACATTCATTTAAAATTCTGATATATACAGTCAAACCACATTCTACAAAAATACATTACTCCACCATTACCTTGCAAACACTGGGTTTTATCTTTTTTTACCCTCTTTGCCAATAAGATATGTGAAAATAATCAGGATTTGTTTAATTTTTTTGGTAGTGGAAGTTTTTATTTTTTGCCTTTCTTTAACTACTGGTGGAGTTGATAACGTTTTATTTTGTTTTGTCATTTGTATTTCTTTTTTAGGAGCTGCCTAGAAGAGGTAGGTTTTAAATAAATGGTTTTATTAGACACTCTGGATGTTTAAGTACCTGGAAAATAAGATCCAACTTTAATACCTGTCCCAAATACCATAGCAGTGAGAATAGTTTCACGCTTTCTAATTTTACTGGAAATCATTATAATTTCCTCAGTGTAGAACAAAACAAAGTAAAAACCCAGCTGGGGATAGATGGTGGTGATTTTTGCACAACAATATGAATGCCACTAAAATATACCAATCTAAAATAGCTAAAGTAGTAAACTTTATGTTACATATACTCCATCACAATTAAGAAAAAATCATCTGGGGAAATATAGATATATGTATGTGTGTATATATATATATATATATATATACATACACACACACATATATAAGAATTTTTACTTTATTAGTTTATAATAAGAGGATTAACTTTCAATCTATTTTCCTTAAAAGAAAAAAAGAATGAGACAACAAAGAAAATATGGCTAACATTCTACTTCTGTTTTCAATACTCTATATATCATGGGTTTCTTAAAAGATTAAATCTATGCTTGTTTATTAACATTTTGAGATTTATAAAATCAAAAGTCGCATTATGAAGAAATTGGATAGTGTGGCAAGGGCACATTAGAGAAATATGAATTAATCATTTCCTCATCCTAAAAACTTTGCTTACACTGCTACAAATTTACTGCAGTAAAGGAAGTTACTTTATATTTAAGTACATTTGTGTATCAAACTGTATGTGAGAAAATACTCTATGAAGTCTTCTGGGATGACTGGGTTTTTTTAAACTCCCTTTATACCTTTCTGGATCAAAAGCCTTAGAGGTCATCTTCCTACTACTAGCTCATTTTTTTTTTTTTTTTTTTAGGTAATTTCATCCAGTATTTTGATCCTATTTCATTATTCATTGACATTCTCATTATCATGAAGTAACATTTCTTCAGTTCCTGTTGGAGACTGTAAGACTTGGTGACGTAAGTCCTGTGGCCAGATCATAAACAACTAGGACTTTCCATTAGCCCAGGGAACCTCAAAGTCTGGAAAAGAAGCTCAGAAACAAACACCTCACCCTTGGGGCCCCCAGGCCCAAATTCTCCTGTGGTGCCTCAACCCCCTTCACACATACACACGGCTTTCTCGCAGAGCTGGGACCCAGAAAGAAAAGACGCCCATGGTTTTAAGGAGTGGAATTGAAAGGGCCGAGTCTCCACCCCTGCTGTTTGCATGGAACCCACTGGTCTTCAGCTAGGAGGTCATTGGGTAGATAGAGAATTCTCCCACCATTCCTCCCAGAGCTCCTTGCAACCCCTTCTCTACTTAGCAGCCATTTATGGTTTATATTTTAAGTCTTTAAGTGTGTTTTATATCTAAGAACATAAGACAGATGTTTGGGTTTCAGGTTCCCTAGGCTAATTGGGTTCCCTAGTTGTTTATGATCTGGCCACAGGACTTGTACCACCAAGTCATACAGTCTCCAACAGGAACCTAAGAAATGTTACTTCACAATAATAAGAATGACATAGAAAAATGAAATAGGAGCAAAACACTGGATGAAATTCCTAAAAAAAAAAAAAAATCAGCGAGTAGCAGGAAGATGACCTCTAAGGCTTTTCATCCAGAAACATATAAGTTCAGTTCAGTTCAGTTCAGTCGCTCAATCATGTCCAACTCTTTTCGACTCCATTGACTGCAGCACGCCAGGCCTCCCTGTCCATCACCAACTCCCGGAGTTTACTCAAACTCAGGTCCCTTGAGTCGGTGATGCCATTCAACCACCTCATCCTCTGTCTTCCCCTTCTCCTCCTGCCTTCATTCTTTCCCAACATCAGGGTCTTTTCAAATGAGTCAGTTCTTCGGATCAGGTGGCCAAAGTATTGGAGTTTCAGCTTCAACATCAGTCCTTCCAATGAACATTCAGGACAGATTTCCTTTAATATGGACTGGGTGGATCTTCTTGCAGTCCAAGGGACTCTCAAGTGTCTTCTCCAACAACACAGTTCAAAAGCATCAATTCTTTGGCGCTCAGCTTTCTTTATAGTCCAACTCTCACATCCATACATGACCACTGGAAAAACCATAGCCTTGACTAGATGGACCTTTGTTGGCAAAGAAATGTCTCTGCTTTTTAATATGCTGTCTAGGTAAGTAATAACTTTTCTTCCAAGGAGCAAGCGTCTTTTAATTTCATGGCTGCAATCACCATCTGCAGTGATTTTAGAGCCCCAAAAAATAAAGTCTGACACTGTTTCCACTGTTTCCCCATCTATTTACCATGAAATGATGGGGGGACCAGATGCCATGATCTTCATTTTCTGAATGTTGAGCTTTAAGCCAATTTTTTCACTCTCCACTTTCACTTTCATCAAGAAGCTCTCCCATAAGGGTGGTGTCATCTGCATATCTGAGGCGATTAATGTTTCTCCTGGCAATCTTGATTCCAGCTTGTGCTTCATCCAGCCCAGAGTTTCTCACGATGTATTCTGCATAGAAGTTAAATAAGCAGGGTGACAATATACAGCCTTGATGTATTCCTTTTCCTATTTGGAACCAGTCTGTTGTTCCATGTCCAGTTCTAATTGTTGCTTCCTGACCTGCATACAGATTTCTCAAGAGTCAGGTCAGTTGGTCTATTACTCCCATCTCTTTCAGAATTTTCCAGTTTATTGTGATCCACACAGTCAAAGGCTTTGGCATAGTCAATAAAGCAGAAATAGATGTTTTTCTGGAACTCTCTTGCTTTTTCCATGATCCAGCAGATGTTGGCAATTTGATCTCTGGTTCCTCTGCCTTTTCCAAAACCAGCTTGAACATCAGGAAGTTCACAGTTCACATATTGCTGAAGCCTGGCTTGGAGAATTTTGAGCATTACTTTACTAGCATGTGAGATGAATGCAATTGTGCGGTAGTTTGAGCATTCATTGGCATTGCCTTTCTTTGGGACTGGAGTGAAAACTGACCTTTTCCAGTCCTATGGCCACTGCTGAGTTTTCCAAATTGGCTGGCATATTTAGTGGAGCACTTTCACAGCATCATCTTTCAGGATTTAAAATAGCTCCACTGGAATTCCATCACCCCCACTAGCATTGTTCATAGTGATGCTAAGGCCCACTTGATTTCACATTCCAGGATGTCTGGCTCTAGGTGAGTGATCACACCATCCTGATTATTTGGGTCGTGAAGATCTTTTTTGTACAGTTCTTCTTTGTATTCTTGCCATCTCTTCTTAATAAATTCTGCTTCTGTTAGGTCCAGACCATTTCTGTCCTTTATCGAGCCCATCTTTGCATGAATTTTTCCCTTGGTAGCTCTAATTTTCTTGAAGAGATCTCTAGTCTTTCCCATTCTGTTGTTTTCCTCTATTTCTTTGCATTGATCACTGAGGAAGGCTCTCTTATCTATCCTTGCTATTCTTTGGAACTCTGCATTCAGATGCTTATATCTTTCCTTTTCTCCTTTGCTTTTTGCTTCTCTTCTTTTCACAGCTATTTGTAAGGCCTCCACAGACAGCCATTTTGCTTTTTTGCATTTCTTTTCCATGGGGATGATCTTGATCCCTGTCTCCTTTACAATGTCACGAACCTCTATCCATAGTTCATAAGGTACTCTGTCTATTAGATCTAGTCCCGTAAATCTATTTCTCACTTCCACTGTATAATCATAAGGGATTTGATTTAGGTCATACCTGAATGGTCTAGTGGTTTTCCCTACTTTCTTCAATTTAAGTGTGAATTTGGCAATAAGGAGTTCATGATCTGAGCCACAGTCAGCTCCCGGTCTTGTTTTTGCTGACTGTATAGAGCTTTTCCATCTTTGGCTGCAAAGAATATAATCAATCTGATTTCGGTGTTGATCATCTGGTGATGTCCATGTGTAGAGTCTTCTCTTGTGTTGTTGGAAGAGGGTGTTTGCTATGACCAGTGCGTTCTCTTGGCAAAACTCTATTAGCCTTTGCCCTGCTTCATTCTGTACTCCAAGGCCAAATTTTCCTGTTACTCCAGGTGTTTCTTGACTTCCTACTTTTGCATTCCAGTCCCCTATAATGAAAAGGACATCTTTTTTGGGTGTTAGTTCTAAAAGGTCTTGTAGGTCTTCATAGAACCGTTCAACTTCCGCTGCTTCAGCGTTACTGGTTGGGGCATAGGCTTGGATCACCGTGATATTGAATGGTTTGCCTTGGAAACGAACAGAGATCATTCTGTTGTTTTTGAGATTGCATCCAAGCTCTGCATTTCGGACTCTTTTGTTGACCATGATGGCTACTCCATTTCTTCTAAGGGATTCCTGCCCACAGTAGTAGATATAATGGTCATCTGAGTTAAATTCACCCTTTCCAGTCCATTTTAGTTTGCTGATTCCTAGAATGTCGATGTTCACTCTTGTCATCTCCTGCCTGACCACTTACAATTTTCCTTCATCCATGGACCTGACATTCCAGGTTCCTATGCAATATTACTCTTTACAGCATCGAACCTTGCTTCTATCACCAGTCACATCCACAACTGGGTATTGTTTTTGCTTTGGCTCTTTCCCTTCATTCTTTCTGGAGTTATTTCTCCACTGATCTCCTGTAGCATATTGGGCACCTACCGACCTGGGGAGTTCCTCTTTCAGTATCCTATCATTTTGCCTTTTCATACTGTTCATGGGGTTCTCAAGGTAAGAATACTGAAGTGGTTTGCCATTCTCTTCTCCTGTGGACCACATTTTGTCAGAACTCTCCGCCACAACCCTCCCATCTTGGGTGGCCCCACACGGCATGGCTTAGTTTCATTGAGTTAGACAAGGCTGTGGTCCATGTGACCAGATTGGCTAATTTTCTGTGATTGTGGTTTCAGTCTGTATAAAGGGAAACATATAAAGGGAGTTTGAAAAACCCAGTCATCCCAGAAGACTTCATGGGTTTCCCAGGTGGCACTAGTGGTAAGGAAACCACCAGCCAATGCAGGAAACAAAAGAGACCTGGGTTCGATCCCTGGGTCAGGAAGATCCCCTGGAGGAGGGCACTGCAACCCACTCCAGTATTCTTGCCTGGAGAATTCCATGGACAAAGGAGCCTAGTGGGCTACAGTCCATAGGGCCTCAAACAGACACAATGGAAGCAACTTAGCTCCAATGCATTCACCCTTCAGTAGCTTTCCATTGTTCTTAGAATAAAACTAAACAGAGAAGAACGCAGAGCGTTGCTCACCACCCAGTTCTACAAGGATTAAGTCCCAACCCACTACAGTCACTGACCAACACTGCACGAAGAGGAAATTCAACGATGACAGGATGAGTTACCCTGTGTTTTGGAAAAGTAGACCCTTTAGATTGAGGTATACCTCAAGAACAATTTCAATAAACCCAGACTCTTGCATTTTCTCATACAGAGAAAAACATTAAAATCATTAACTGGAGAGACCTGGTTTTTGAGAACAGCAGTAATCTTTTACTAAGATATATGTTGACCACATACATTTCCCAGCCAGAAATTATACGTAAACTGACTTCTTCTCAGTCTCTACCTTCTCCTCCTTTTGGAACTACTGAGAGGCTCTCTCCTGGGCTATAGTCCTCAGTAAGACCTGGAATAAAACTTAAACTCATAACTCCAGTTTTTTCTTTTTTTTTTTTTTTTTTGGTGTTCCATATGGCTTGTGTGATTTTAATTCCCCAATCAGGGATTGAACCTGGACCCTCAACAATGAAAGCATGGAGTCCTTACTACTAGATTGCCAGGGAATTCCCAAAATTCACAATTCTCATGTTGTGTATTTTTAAGTGAAAACAAAAAACCAAATTCTTTGACAATTGTGATCTGACTCCTGTCACATTGGCTCGTTTTGTACCCAAACATCATCAAATGATTATTTCCAATTCAAGGCCATTACCCTGGCAATTCTCTGCCCCAGTTCTTCCCAGAGAGGGGCTCTTCCTCATCCTTCAGTCTCAATTCAGTTATTACTCACTATCACGTTGTTTCATTTACTTCCTTCATAACACTGACCACATTGTATAATTATCCTATTTATTTTGCAGGCCTATTATCTGTCTTCTCCCTCAACTAGAATGTGAGCTCCATCAGGGTACCCCTGTCCGGGTCATTCACTGTTGTATGCCTATAAGCAGACAGGGTAGAGCAGGGGTCCCCAGCCCCCAAGCCACAGATTGGTGCCCAACCATGGCCCATTAGGAAAGGGCTGCATAGCAGAAGGTGAACAGTGGCAAATGGGTGAAGCTTCATCTATATTTATAACCACTCTAGTTGCAGGAAAACAAGCTCAGGGCTGTCACCGATTCTACATTATGGTGAGTTGTATAATTATTTCATTATATACTACAATGCAATAATAATAGAGACAAAGTACACAATAAATGTAATGCACCTGAATCATCCTGAAACCATCTCCCCCACACACAGGTCTGTGAAAAAATTGTTTTTTATGAAACTGATCCCTAATGCCAAAAAGGCTGGGGTCCACTGGGGTAGAGGACAAGAGAAAAAGAACCAGGCACAGCTTTCTTAACATAAGAAAAGCCATTTTTGACTAAGCCATTTTGTGATCTAACCCTGACTACAATGCTTGCCCTGGAACAGGTCTCAGTAATCAATGAGCTTTTTTTTTTTTTAAGTAATAATGATCTTAAGGGAACAACAAACAAATTTTCAGGCCAGAGAAGTAACAGTAGCAGAGATAACAGATCCTTTGCAAAGACTCCCTGTTCTGTTTCAGTTGTAGAGACTAGCTGTTTTGCAGAATTTAAATGCCCCTCAAACACTCCAGTACTCTTGCCTGGGAAATCCCATGGATGGAGGAGCCTGGTAGGCTACCATCCATGGGATCGTGAAGAGTCAGACACTGAGCGACTTCACTTTCACTTTTCACATTCATGCATTGGAGAAGGAACCGGCAACCCACTCCAGTGTTCTTGCCTGGAGAATCCCAGGGATGGGGGAGCCTGGTGGGCTGCCGTCTATGGGGTCACACAGAGTCGGACACGACTGAAGCAACTCAGCAGCAGCAGCAAACACTACACCACCAGGTCAACTTGAACTTAAGGGATGGTGATACTGAACTTTTTTGACCTTCCTGACTTTAGTCAATGAAAGTCTGGACCTTTGCCCCTGTTCAATGCTGAATTCTCCTCAAGTCCTATCATTAACATGCATATACCCTTAGCTTAAAACATTCCAATTTTGCTGTTCAGGGAGACACTAGCTTTGGAAAAGGTCCCCAGTGTTCTCCTACTTGCTGCAAATTATAAATCCTTCCTTCTCTCATATTTTGGTTTGATTATGTCTTTTGGCTCAACACCCACAAAGTGGTGCACCTAGTTTCTTGGGTTACATGCCCAGCACTTAGAAGTGTGCCTGGATTAGGCAGTGGTCAATATAAGTGTCATGAAACAGACAAGAACGAGTGCTTAAAGACCCCTTTACCCTCTGCCCCAATCAGTTAGTGACCATGAAACTGAGATGCCCAATGTATACCATCTTGTGGGAAAACAAGTATACTGCAATTCATTGAGTATTCTTAGCAAATACTCAGTGTGATAAGAATTACAATTAAGGTGTCTCTGTCCTACCCTCGGAATTTAAAAAATTAAAAAATTCAGGATGAATTTACCATTTGAAATTAGAATACATAATATCTGGTAGCCACATCTTTCAAGTGCTCTGGAAAAGACCAGGTGTTTGCTAAATCTCTACCAAGTGTTGCCTCAGGAATCCATGATATAACTGGGATACAGGGATGCTAAGAAATTTCTTTTGCGTTGTACCCAGAGGGCTGCGGTTAAACCTAGTCTAGAAATAATGAGTATCAGGGGAATTTAACTGTGTTTCTCAAACACTGTATATTCTATGGGAAAGAATGTAAGGAAAGAACAGCCATAATAAAGATGACTGCTCCCCAAAAGCAAAAAGCGATCTTTCTATAGCTAGCAAGCCTAGGGCTGTTCCCATCTCAGGCACCTCCTCTCCCTTCTGTTTTGCTGGCCCAAGCACTGCAGCTCAAGTTCCTCCTAGGGGTCTTAGGCAGGCTCCTTCTGAGGAAACTGTTAGTAAGAATTACCTGGGGGAGGAGGGTAGGGTTACCTGAAAACTGGTTCATGGTAGGTGTTGAGACAATAGATCAACCAAGCCAAAGATTGGGAGAAGGAAGGATTTATTATTACTTACAGCAAGTAATAGAGGAAAACAACAGAATGGGAAAGACTAGAGATCTCTTCAAGAAAATTAGAGATACCAAGGGAATATTTCATGCAAAGATGGGCTCGATAAAGGACAGAAATGGTATGGACCTAACAGAAGCAGAAGATATCAAGAAGAGGTGGCAAGAATACACAGAAAGACTGTACAAAAAAGATCTTCACATCCCAGATAATCACGATGGTGTGATCACTGACCTAGAGCCAGACATCCTGGAATGTGAAGTCAAGTGGGCATCACTTGAGCATCACTAAAACAAAGCTAGTGGAGGTGATGGAATTCCAGTTGAACTATTTCAAATCCTGAAAGATGATGCTGTGAAAGTGCTGCACTCAATTTGCCAGCAAATTTGGAAAACTCAGCAGTGGCCATAGGACTGGAAAAGGTCAGTTTTCATTCCAATCCCAAAGAAAGGCAATGCCAAAGAATGCTCAAACTACCACACAATTGCACTCATCTCACACGCTAGGAAAGTAATGCTCAAAATTCTCCAAGCCAGGCTTCAGCAATATGTGAACTGTAAACTTCCAGATGTTCAAGCTGGTTTTGAAAAAGGCAGAGGAACCAGAGATCAAATTGCCAACATCCTCTGGATCATGGAAAAAGCAAGAGAGTTCCAGAAAAACATCTATTTCTGCTTTATTGACTATGCCAAAGCCTTTGACTGTGTGGATCACAATAAACTGTGGGAAATTCTGAAAGAGATGAGAATACCAAACCACCTGACCTGCCTCTTGAGAAATCTGTATGCAGGTCAGGAAGCAACAGATAGAACTGGACATGAAACAACAGACTGGTTCCAAATAGGAAAAGGACTACGTCAAGGCTGTATATTGTCACCCTGCTTATTTAACTTATATGCAGAGTACATCATGAGAAACGCTGGGCTGGAAGAAACACAAGCTGGAATCAAGACTGCCGGGAGAAATATCAATCACCTCAGATATGCAGATGACACCACCCTTATGGCAGAAAGTGAAGAGGAACTCAAAAGCCTCTTGATGAAAGTGAAAGAGGAGAGGGAAAAAGTTGGCTTAAAGCTCAACATTCAGAAAATGAAGATCATGGCATCCGGTCCCATCACTTCATGGGAAATAGATGGGGAAACAGTGGAAACAGTGGCAGACTTTATTTTTTGGGGCTCCAAAATCACTGCAGATGGTGACTGCAGCCATGAAATTAAAAGACACTGACTCCTTGGAAGGAAAGTTATGACCAACCTAGATAGCATATTCAAAAGCAGAGACATTACTTTGCCAACAAAGTTCCGTCTAGTCAAGGCTATGGTTTTTCCTGTGGTCATGTATGGATGTGAGAGTTGGACTGTGAAGAAAGCTGAGCTCCGAAGAATTGATGCTTTTGAACTGTGGTGTTGGAGAAGACTCTTGAGAGTCCCTTGGACTGCAAGGAGATCCAACCAGTCCATTCTAAAGAGATCAGTCCTGGGTGTTCTTTGGAAGGAATGACGCTAAAGCTGAAACTCCAGTACTTTGGCCACCTCATGCGAAGAGTTGACTCATTGGAAAAGACTCTGATGCTGGGAGAGATTGGGGGCAGGAGGAGAAGGGGACGACAGAGGATGAGATGGCTGGATGGCATCACTGACTCAATGGATGTGAGTCTGAGTGAACTCTGGGAGTTAGTGATGGACAGGGAGGCCTGCGGTGCTGCGATTCATGGGGTCGCAAAGAGTCGGACACGACTGAGCGACTGAACTGAACTGAACTGAACAGCAAGGAAGGAGAACACTGGGGATCCTTCCCAAAGCAGTGTCTCTCTGAATAGCAAAATTGGGCAAGTGTTAAGAGTATGTGCATATTCGTGACGGGGCCTGAGCAGAAAAGAAGTCAGCATAGAACTGTGGCAAATATCCAGGAGTCCAAGCTTTAGTTGATTCAAGTCAGGAAGACAAACATCATTCCACCCTCCACTTGGACAGGGTGGCCATAGCGCCTGCAGAACTCAAAGATATATTATTATGTCTATCCCTTGAGAAAGAACTAAGACCCTGCTTTATCACTGCACTATTGTTTGACTGCCCTTCCGCTGTTTCTGCATTCCTTTGTTCCCTTAAGATCATTGATTACTGAAGCCTGTCCAAGGGTAAGTAAGCATTGTGGCCAGCCTTAGATCACAAAATGACTTAGTTCAAAATGGCTCCTCTCATGTCAAGGAAGCCATGCCTGGTTCTTCTTCTCTGGGGACCTCCCCCCACCTACCTGCTTATAAGAGGAACTAGAAGTGAAGCTGCTCTTTAGTTGTGTGAATGATTTAATGTCTTTTTTTTTTAATATTCTTTTTTCTTTTTTAAGTTTCTTATTTACTTATTTTTTGGCCTTGCTGTGTGACTTGCAGGATCTTAGCTCCCCAACAAGGGATTGAACACACGCCCTTGGCAGTGAAAGCATGGAGTCCTAACCACTAGATTAAGTCAGAGAATTCCCTGACTTAATGTCTTAAAGTAAGAACAAATTCATGTATTACTTATAATAAAAAGAGAAAACAACATTATTTCTAAGACAACAGCTTATCTTCTGTTAGGGAGGAAGAAAATTTCTTCTAGACTTTAAGGTTCTTCTGGTTGGTCTAAAAATTAAATTGACATGAGACACATTAACAGTAGAAAATAAAACAAAATTTTAATGAGATGAGAGAGACCCAGGAAAACTGAGAAACTTGCCAAAATGGCTGAAGCCTTTACCTTGAGTACCATCCTTGCTAAAGGAAAAAGAGGATATTGAAGATGGGAGGGTCAGGCATGGGCGGGGGGTTACAGCAAAAGCACAGTAAATAAGGCTTAAGGTTCTTACACAGAAATCAAGTCTTTCCCTCCTCCATTCATGAGAGTGTTTAGAGATTTGGTTATCCTCCTCTTCTTGGTACATCCAGGGAGATACCCTTACAATTGGGTATTTCTCTTACAGAAATTTTGTAAATATCTCTTACGAAAGGTTAAGTCCTACTTGATTTTCACATTTTTTTCCATATCTGTTGTTTCTTAGAAAATAATCAACGTAAAATATTCTAAAGAGACATATTTTGGGGCAGCAAATTCTGTTCCACTACAGTCCTGCCTTTGAAGCTTCTCCAAGAAGTTTCACAGTTTAGAAGCTAAGTTGATACATTACTCCCTATCTTTTTTGAACCAGTTACTCAGTCCTAAGAATAGGTCAATTCAGCTAAACAGTTGTGTCTCATTTCAGGAAGTGGTGATGTTGCCAGACTCTTAAAATTAGTCTTATATTGTGAGAGAAGTTTCTATGGCAACAAAAGAAAAACAAAGGTTAGTAGCTGGAGCAAATTATAAACTCAGTGTCTCAGTCCTGAGAACTGCCAGCTTTGCAGGTTGCAACGTCTCTGATAATGTCATTGATGTGCAGGGAGACTTTCTAGCAACAGACAGATCATCTAAACATGAGCTATTGTTACCAAAACACAAGTTTATGTGCCCAAGGCACAGTGAGGTCAAACAATATCAAAACATTGTAGTCTGGAACAGAGAAAGGTTTATTGCAGGAATATGGATAGATGGGGAAACAGTGGAAACAGTGGCAGACTTTATTTTTTGGGGCTCCAAAATCACTGCGGATGGTGACTGCAGCCATGAAATTAAAAGACGCTTACTCCTTGGAAGGAAAGTTATAACCAACCTAGATAGCATATTCAAAAGCAGAGACATTACTTTGCCAACAAAGTTCCGTCTAGTCAAGGCTATGGTTTTTCCTGCGGTCATGTATGGATGTGAGAGTTGGACTGTGAAGAAGGCTGAGTGCCGAAGAATTGATGCTTTTGAACTGTGGTGTTGGAGAAGACTCTTGAGAGTCCCTTGGACTGCAAGGAGATCCAACCAGTCCATTCTAAAGAGATCAGTCCTGGGTGTTCTTTGGAAGGAATGATGCTAAAGCTGAAACTCCAGTACTTTGGCCACCTCATGCGAAGAGTTGACTCATTGGAAAAGACTCTGATGCTGGGAGGGTTTGGGGGCAGGAGGAGAAGGGGACGACAGAGGATGAGATGGCTGGATGGCATCACTGACTCGATGGATGAGTCTGAGTGAACTCCGGGAGTTGGTGATGGACAGGGAGGCCTGGCGTGCTGCAGTTCATGGGGTCACAAAGAGTCTGACACGACTGAGTGACTGACCTGAACTGAACCGATGGAAGGAGATGGCCCAAACTCCTGAAAGCTTTCAGCAAAGCCCTTTCCTAGGAAAAGTGAGGGAGGGGTGTGGTTGGCTGTTATAAACTTCTTGGTGTCAGACCTTTATTCTTGAGGTCAAGTCATGGTCAGGTAATGAAGAGCCTGTAAATCTCTACCAAACAAATCTTCTCTGTTCTGATATGGAAGGGCAAGGTCCCAAGGCTTAACCCTCACCCTCCAAGGTCCAGTCCTGGCCGGAAACAGATCTCAGTTGGTGGTTCCCTTAGGAACAGGTCCCCAGATCTTGTCTAGCTTTCATCGCTGAGGAAGCCAGGCGCCCAGGACCCAACTAGCCTTCTGGCTCCCCAGGCCACCCAAATATGGGTGGGAGGAAGGTTCCACATACTGTCTCCCAGGCAGAGGCTGCTACTGCCATTAGGTCACAGAGGTGGGGAGAGGGGAGAGGTTCACTGCCGCCTCAAGACCTAGACCTCACCAGTCGGGGGGCCCTGATGAGGGCTCTGGAGCCCTGCAGGCACAGCCCCCAGACTATTCCCCAGGCCCCCCATATCACCTGCTGTCCCGAGGCCCAGGATCTGCCTCTTACTTCACTCTCCACCTGACGGCCACCACTCTTTGGATCCTTGGATGAGTCCCCCACCAACAGTTGCTCACTGACAGTTGGTGACTCATGGGATGGGCCCACTGTAGCACTAACCAATGGCAGAGCAGGACCACTAACAGTCACTCAGTGACAGTTGGTCACTTGGGGGAGGAGCCCACTGCAGTGCCAACCAATAGCTGAGCAGGACCATTAACGGTCCACACATAACTGTTGCCTAGTAAGCGGTGGGGGGGGGGGGGGGGGGGCAGGGGTGTGACGGTAATAGTGCATAGCAACAGTCCCATGCTAAGGACTGTGATCAGCCAGTCTCTGTTACATTGTGGTGATCTCTCTTAAATGTATATCAGCTATTCAGCTTCACTTTGCAGGGTTTCAAAAGAGGGACCGCTTAATTCTCAAAAAGGGCCAAGAGGAGCTACTCCACATTCAAGGTGAGGAAGGGTGACCTCGTCCAAGGTAAGGAGCAGCGGCTGGGCTTTGCTGGAGCAGCCGTGAAGAGATACCCCACATCCAAGGTAAGAGAAACCCAAGTGAGATGGTAGGTGTTGCAAGATGGCATCAGAGGCCAGACACACTGAAACCATGATCACAGACTAGTCAATCTGATCACACGGACCACAGCCTTGTCTAACTCAATGAAACTAAGCCAGGCTGTGTGGGGTTAGCCAAGATGGACGGGTCATGGGGGAGAGGTCTGACAGAACGTGGTCCACTGGAGAAGGGAATGGCAAACCATTTCAGTATTCTTGAACCCCATGAACAGTGAAAAGGCAAAATGATAGGATACTGAAAGAGGAACTCCCCAGGTCGGTAGATGCCCAATATGCTACAGGAGATCAGTGGAGAAATAACTCCAGAAAGAATGAAGGAATGGAACCAAAGCAAAAACAATACCCAGTTGTGGATGTGACTGGTGATAGAAGCAAGGTCCGATGCTGTAAAGAGTAATATTGCATAGGAACCTAGAATGTCAGGTCCATGGATGAAGGCAAATTGGAAGTGGTCAGACAAGAGATGGCAAGAGTGAACGTCGACATTCTAGGAATCAGCAAACTAAAATGGACTGGAATGGGTGAATTTAACTCAGATGACCATTATATCTACTACTGTGGGCAGGAATCCCTTAGAAGAAATGGAGTAGCCATCATGGTCAACAAAAGAGTCCGAAATGCAGTACTTGGATGCAATCTCAAAAATGACAGAATGATCTCTGTTCGTTTCCAAGGCAAACCATTCAATATCACAGTGATCCAAGCCTATGCCCCAACCAGTAATACTGAAGAAGCTAAAGTTGAACGGTTCCATGAAGACCTACATGACCTTTTAGAACTAACACCCAAAAAGGATGTCCGTTTCATTATAGGGGACTGGAATGCAAAAGTAGGAAGTCAAGAAACACCTGGAGTAACAGGCAAATTTGGCCTTGGAGTACAGAATGAAACAGGGCAAAGGCTAATAGAGTTTTGCCAAGAGAACGCACTGGTCATAGCAAACACCCTCTTCCAACAACACAAGAGAAGACTCTACACATGGACATCACCAGATGGTCAACACCGAAATCAGATTGATTATATTCTTTGCAGCCAAAGATGGAAAAGCTCTATACAGTCAGCAAAAACAAGACTGGGAGCTGACTGTGGCTCAGATCATGAACTCCTTATTGCCAAATTCAGACTTAAATTGAAGAAAGTAGGGAAAACCACTAGACCATTCAGGTATGACCTAAATCAAATCCCTTATGACTATACAGTGGAAATGAGAAATAGATTTAAGGGACTATATCTGATAGACAGAGTGCCTGATGAACTATGGATGGAGGTTTGTGACATTGTACAGGAGACAGGGATCAAGACCATCCCCATGGAAAAGAAATGCAAAAAAGCAAAATGGGTGTCTGTGGAAGCCTTACAAATAGCTGTGAAAAGAGAAGCAAAAAGCAAAGGAGAAAAGGAAAGATACTCCCATTTGAATGCAGAGTTCCAAAGAATAGCAAGAAGAGATAAGAAAGCCTTCCTCAGCGATCAATGCAAATAAATAGAGGAAAACAACAGAATGGGAAAGACTAAAGATCTCTTCAAGAAAATTAGAGCTACTAAGGGAACAAGTCATGCAAAGATGGGCTCGATAAAGGACAGAAATGGTATGGACCTAAGTGAAAGTGAAGTCACTCAGTCGTGTCCGACTTTTTGCGACCCGTGGACTGTAGCCCACAAAGCTCCTCCGTCAATGGGATTCTCCAGGAAAGAATACTGGAGTTGGTTGCCATTTCCTAAAAGAAGCAGAAGATATTATGAGATGGAAAGAATACACAGAAGAACTGTACAGAAAAGATCTTCATGACCCAGATAATCACGATGGTGTGACCACTCACCTAGAGCCAGACATCCTGGAATGTGAAGTCAAGTGGGCCTTAGAAAGTATCACTACGAACAAAGCTAGTGGAAGTGATGGAATTCCAGTGGAGCTATTTCAAATCCTGAAAGATGATGCTGTGAAAGTGCTGCACTCAATATGCCAGCAAATTTGGAAAACTCAGCAGTGGCCACAGGACTGGAAAAGGTCAGTTTTCATTCCAATCCCAAAGAAAGGCAAATACCAAAGAATGCTCAAACTACCGCACAATTGCACTCATCTCACACGCCAGTAAAGCAATACTCAAAATTCTCCAAGCCAGGCTTCAGCAATATGTGAACTGTAAACTTCCAGATGTTCGAGCTGGTTTTAGGAAAGGCAGAGGAACCAGAGATCAAATTGCCAACATCTGCTGGATAAAAGCAACAGAGTTCCAGAAAAACATCTATTTCTGCTTTATTGACTATGCCAAAGCCTTTGACTGTGTAGATTACAATAAACTATGGAAAATTCTGAAAGAGATGAGAATACCAAACCACCTGACCTGCCTCTTGAGAAACCTATATGCAGGTCAGGAAGCAACAGTTAGAGCTGGACATGGAACAACAGACTGGTTCCAAATAGGAAAAGGAGTACATCAAGGCTGTATATTGTCACCTTGCTTATTTAACTTACATGCAGAGTACATCATGAGAAACGCTGGGCTGGAAGAAGCACAAGCTGGAATCAAGATCGCCAGGAGAAATATCAATAACCTCAGATGTGCAGATGACACCACCCTTATGGCAGAAAGTGAAGAGGAACTCAAAAGCCTCTTGATTAAAGTGAAAGAGGAGAGGGAAAAAGTTGGCTTAAAGCTCAACATTCAGAAAACGAAGATCATGGCATCTGGTCCCATCACTTGATGGCAAATAGATGGCGAATAGTGGAAACAGTGTCAGACTTTGTTTTGGGGGGCTCCAAAATCACTGCAGATGGTAATTGCAGCCATGAAATAAAAAGATGCTTTCTCCTTGGAAGGAAAGTTATAACCGACCTAGATAGCATATTAAAAAGCAGAGATATTACTTTGCCAACAAAGGTCTGTCTAGTCAAGGCTATGGTTTTTCCAGTGGTCATGTATGGATGTGAGAGTTAGACTGTGAAGAAAGCTGAGCGCCGAAGAATTGATGCTTTTGAACTGTGGTGCTGGAGAAGACTCTTGCAAGTCCCTTGGACTGCAAGGAGATCCAACCAGTCCATCCTAAAGGAGACCAGTGTTGGGTGTTCATTGGAAGGACTGATGCTGAAGCTGAAACTCCAATACTTTGGCCACCTCATGCGAAGAATTGACTCACTGGAAAAGACCCTGATGCTGGGAGGGATTGGGGGCAGGAGGAGAAGGGGCCGATAGAGGATGAGATGGCTGGATGGCATCACTGCCTTGATGCACCGTTTGGGTGAACTCCAGGAGTTGGTGATGGACACCAACTCCAGGGAGGCCTGGCGTGCTGCAGTTCATGGGGTCGCAAAGAGTCAGACACGACTGAGCGACGGAACTGAACTGAACTTAGTTCTCAAAGATTCCAAGTCAACAGTGGGAGAAAAATTAGAAATATTAGTTTGAAGAGTTATAGCCAAATATTTCCATAGAAAAATTCAGGCTCCAGTCCAGTTTATAGGTAGATAAACAAAACCCCAAAGACAATTAATATCATTACAATCTAAAATCCATGGCTGAGTACCATACGTTTTGCTGAAACTGAGCAGGAACCTGTGTGGCTCCTCGGCATGGAAGCCTTTCAGAGAGCTGCTAATCAGGGAATGGAAGGAATGCAGAGACAGACAGGAAAAGCCTAGAACCAACAGAGCAACTTTGGGGCAGGGTCCTGGTTGTGCCAAGGAATACACATAACACTATCTTTCAGGTCTTTAGAGAACTAAAACTCCCAATAAATGGAAGATGTTAGCATTCTTCATTTCAGATTAAAAGAACCAGAAAAGCTCTTCACACCTTGAGACCCTACACACACCCTAATCCTCATCAGTCACCCCGCCCTTGAGACACTGCTATAAAACTTCTCTCCAAACCCTCCCAGGTTAGGACACACAGGTTTTCAAGGCCAGGAGCCTGCTGTGTTCCCCTTTGCCTGGCACAGCAATAAAGCTATTCTTTACGATTTCACTCAAAACTCTGTCTCCAAGATTCGACTTGGCACTGGTGCACAGAAGTTGAGCTTTCAATATCAATTCCAAGTTGGCAAGGGCTCTGATTCTCAGTTATTCAGGGATCCAGGCTGAGTCTCCACCATCTGTAATACACTGTTTTTCAAGTCAGCTCTGGCCATCACTGTAAAGGCCAATTCACCTTCTGAGAGGAGGGAAGACGGAACATAAGAAAAGCATATGGGATATTTTTTCGACAAGGCTTGGAGGTAGCATATGTCCCTCCTTCTATTATTCCATGAAAGAACTTAGTCCCTTGGCTCTATCTACCTCCTGGGGAGATTGAGAAATGCTGGGAAGCTGGTAGGCCAATGGTACTGCAGGAGAGCAAATTCGCCTCCACAAAATGTCTCTCTGGCATGCAAATTAATTCCAGATGGAAATAATCAAGGCCTCAAAGACTCAGGGAGAACCTTGGCCTTCCCACTAACTGTCTAAAAGAATTTAGAGGGCCTGTTCATACAATGGAGTTACCACCAGAGAGATCTGCCAAGAAGATGGGCTGGGTGTTGCGGGGGAAACAGGGCCCAGAGTCCAGCGTCTATTCTGCGTCCTATACTGTCTCCCAGGACCCAGCAAACATTTGCTTTTCCACCTCCAAATGAATCGCCTTCCTCAACTCTGAGGAAACCACTAGCCACAATATCCTCTTTCATCTTCAGCTGACGATATTTGAGACGAGGACTTTGGCCATTTTGGTGAGTTACTCAGTACTTCTGGGTCTCTCCCATGTTTACGTGTTATTAAGCTTTTGTGTGATTTTTGTTCTGTTAATCTGTCTCAGGTCAATTTAATTCTTAGACTGGTCTGAGGAACCTAGAAGGGGAGAGGAAAATGTCTTCCTCTCCGACAGCAGAAAGAGAGAGAGTTCTAGAGTTTAGATATCAATCTGTGCTACCTTTAGAGATCCTAAGGAGATAAGGCTGCCAGATAAAATATAATTGGAACTCCCAGCTCAATTTGAATTTCGGACCAAAAAATGAGTAATTCTGTGGTATAAGTATGTCCCAAATGTTACACAGGCAAACTTACACTAACACTTACACTAAAATATTATTCATTATTTATATGAAATTCACATTTAACTAGCACCTTCATTTTTATTTGCTAAACCTGGCAAGGGTAATTACCAGGTTTTAGACTTAGGTGAAATGGTAGTTGGCAATGTTATTATCTAGAGGGAAAGAGGACAAGTTCAAGATAATCAAACACACAAGAAAATCCATGTATAAGCCAAAATGCCAGTTCATTAGTTGAAAATGGAGCGTGTATTTGGTAGGGTTAACTAAAACTGGCTATTGATACAGGTCACTCTGTGTACTTTTGGAATAGCTCAGTCAAGAAACAATAATCATAGATGAAGAAAGCAGGAGTGAAATAATAGCATTAGGACAAAATACAAAGCGATCTCCAAGGTACCTTAAGGAATGTAAGCAAGATGCAGAGTGATGTGTATAAGATGCCTGCCTGTGTGTGTATTTTCTTGTACGTGTGTGTTTGCTTATACCTACTGTGGGAGCATGGAGTCCTAACTACAGGAATACTAGGGAATTCCCTGCAGAAGCTATTTATTGAGTTTCAGATCCTGCCTGGACTAAATACTATCTCTTCTTTGATTAATATTATATATGTAATGTACTAAAGTCATATATCTATGTCATATATAATATGCATATTATATACATATCTGTTAGGTTATACTCTGTTAATAGACTCCATCAGAATCTGTTAGGTTCAGCTGGATATAAAGAATTCTTTATCAAGATGTGGTTCATATATATAATGGAATACTACTCAGCTATAAAAAATAAAATAATGTCACTCATAGCAACTTGGCTGGACCTGGGGACTATCACAGTAAGTGAAGTAAGTCAGAATGAGAAAGACAAATACCATCTGATATCACTTATATGTGGAATCTAAATTCATATATATGAATTGACACATGTTCATGGCAGAAATGCACTTATCTATGAAACCAACTCACAGACATAAAGAACAGACTTGTGGTTGTCAAGGAGGAGGGTGGCAGGGGAGGGATGGGGTAGGAGATTGCGGTTGGGAGATGCAAACTATTATACCCAGGATGGATAAACAACAAGATCCTACTGTACAGCACAGGGAACTATATTCAATATCCTGTGATAAACCATCATGGAAAAGCATATTAAAAAGAATGTATGTACATTTATAACTGAATTACTTTGCTGTACGGCAGAAATTAACATTGTAAATCAACTATACTTCAGTTAAAAAACAAAACCCTTTATCCCTCCCTCCTCCACTGTGGGTTTTTTTTTTTTTAATAAAAGTTTACTTTCTCTCACATAAAAAATGACCAGAGGTGGGCAGTTCTGGGGTGGTATGCCAACTCCATAATGTGGTCAGGAATGCAGGCTCCTTTCAATTCTATTTCAACATCCACAAAGTGTAACCCTCATTCTCATGATTCTAAATGGCTTCCAGAGTTCCAGTCATCACTCTCACATTCCAGGAAACATACAGTTAGAAAGAAGGGTGCCCACACTTGTTTTAAGGAGAATTCTCAGAAGTACCATATAGCACTTCCTTTTACACCTTTTTAACCTGAATTTAGTCAAATGGCTAAATCTCTGTGAAAAGAAGGCTAGAAAATGAAATATTTTAACTGGTGACAATGTCCTGCCAAACACAGGGTATTAATGCTCAAGAAGAAGGGGAGAATGCATAGCCATTCAGACAGGCATTGTTAAAACCATTCTATGCCTGAGAAAACTGAAGCCCAGACTGGTTAAATAACTTACCCATCACTTTACGGCAACAGAAAGGGAAAAAGTGGAAACAGTAACAGATTTTATTTTCTTGAGCTCCAAATCATTGTGGATGGTGACTGCAGCCACAAAATTAAAAGACTACTTGCTCCTTGGAAGAAAAGCTATGACAAATCTAGACAGCTCATTAAAAGGCAGAGACATCCCTTTGCTGAGAAAAGTCTGTATAGTCAAAGCTGTGGTTTTTCCAGTAGTCATGTACAGATGTGAGAGTTGGGACCATAAAGAAGGCTAACTATGTGGCAATCTGGATTGGAGGGGAGTTTGGGAAAGAATGGATCACCTGAAACTATCAAACACTGTTAATTTGCTGTACTCCAATATAAAAGAATTAAAAAGTAATTAATTAAAACCCAAAAAAAAAAAAAAAAAGGCTGAGAGTTGATGCCTTTGAACTGTGGTGCTGGAGAAAACTCTTGAGAGTCTTGAGAGTCCCTTAGACTGCAAGGAGATTAAACCAGTCAATCCTAAAGGAAATCAACCCTGAATATTCACTGGAATGACATGCTGAAGCTGAAGCTCCAATACTTTGGCCACCTGATGCCAAGAGCTGACTCATTGGAAAAGACCCTGATGCCAGGAAAGATTAAGGGCAGGAGGAGAAGGTGACAGCAGAGGACGAGAAGGCTGGATGGCATCACAGACTCAAGGGACATGAGTGTGAGCAAACTCCAAAAGATAGTGGAGGACAGGGAAGCCTGGCGTCCTGCAGTCCATGGGGTCGCTAAGAGTCGGACACGACTGAGCGACTTCCCTTTCCCTTTTCACTTTCATGCATTGGAGAAGGAAATGGCAACCCACTCCAGTGTTCTTGCCTGGAGAATCCCAGGGACAGGGGAGCCTGGTAGGCTGCCGTCTATGGGGTCGCACAGAGTTGGACACGACTGAAGCGACGTAGCCGCAGCAGCAGCAGCAGTCTTATCACCAATTGCAGAGTGCCCACTTGGAACCTATAGTTTAAGGCCCCAACAGGATTCACATCTTATATAGTATTGATATTACAGGCTGCCAACTGATTTAAACAACAACAAAATTTTGATTACATATTCTGATAGTATAAAATGTTTGAAAATGGCTGGTAATCCCATTTCTATAGAATCCCTATGTAATATTGTATTTGCTGCTACGAAAAATAATTTCCCAGTCAGTTCACACAGGTTTAAGGAAATCTGCTGATTGGCAAGGAAGGATCTCAATTCTGATGTAAATAATTCTATGTGGCCCTGAAGGCACACAGTCTTAACTCGTGATTACATTTATAACCCAGCAGTTCCTTTGATACTAAGCTTCCAGACAAAGTGTCCTGCAGATAGACTTTTCAAGGGTGGAACTTTTCATTTCAGAGCTTCTCGTGGCTGGTAACATTCCATTATGGTGTCTGCTTGAAGGCTGTGATTCGTTTTAAATAAAGCTTTGGTAGAATTACCTGTTTTTGTGTGTGTTCCCTATAATTATTATACCAGCTAATGTAAAGTTTAAGAATACAACTTGGAGTACTATCAAATTGGTTCCAGACATCTGAGGGGTGGCTATGCAAATGAGGAGGAGATTCAGTTACACACAAAAAAAATCATATTTCCTTTTTCTAAGGTATAGACACAGAGGTCTTATCAAACTACAGCAAAGTTTGATTATAATGAAATAAATTGGTTATTATTTACACTGACAAGTAGCTCAGAGATTGACGATCTAATGCCAGCAAAAAATCAGGTTGTTTAGTTTGCCTAAGTGCTAACACACAGTTTTGCTAGGGAAAAAGGAGAGGGGGCAGTTGACATGTCAGGGGCAGGTGGGGCGGGGTATGGAGGCAGAATTTAATTTACTAATAGTGTTATGAAAGCTTAGCCTCTCTGTGCACCAATGCCATATCAAACCTCAGAGACAGAGTTTTGGGTGAAGTAGAAAATGATACAGAAAAGCAAAATGGCTGTCTGGGGAGGCCTTACAAATAGCTGTGAAAAGAAGAGAAGTGAAAAGCAATGGAGAAAAGGAAAGATATAAGCATCTGAATGCAGAGTTCCAAAGAATAGCAAGAAGAGATAAGAAAGCCTTCCTCAGTGATCAACGCAAAGAAATAGAGGAAAACAACAGAATGGGAAAGACTAGAGATCTCTTCAAGAAAATTAGAGATACCAAGGGAATATTTCATGCAAAGATGGGCTCGATAAAGGACAGAAATGGTATGGACCTAACAGAAGCAGAATTTATTAAGAAGAGGTGGCAAGAATACACAGAACTGTACAAAAAAGATCTTCATGACCAAGATAATCACGATGGTGTGATCACTGACCTAGAGCCAGACATCCTGGAATGTGAAGTCAAGTGGGCCTTAGAAAGCATCACTAAGAACAAAGCTAGTGGAAGTGATGGCATTCCAGTGGAGCTATTTCAAATCCTGAAAGATGATGCTATGAAAGTGCTGCACTCAACATGCCAGCCAATTTAGAAAACTCAGCAGTGGCCACAGGACTGGAAAAGGTCAGTTTTCATTCCAATCCCAAAGAAAGACAATGCCAAAGAATGCTCAAACTACCGCACAATTGTACTCATCTCACATGCTAGGAAAGTAATGCTCAAAATTCTCCAAGCCAGGCTTCAGCAATATGTGAACTGTGAACTTCCTGATGTTCAAGCTGGTTTTAGAAAACGCAGAGGAACCAGAGATCAAATTGCCAACATCCACTGGATCATCAAAAAAGTAAGAGAGTTCCAGAAAAATATCCATTTCTGCTTTATTGACTATGCCAAAGCCTTTGACTGTGTGTATTACAATAAACTGTGGAAAATTCTGAAAGAGATGGGAATACCAGACCACCTGACCTGCCTCTTGAGAAATCTGTATGCAGGTCAGGAAGCAACAGTTAGAACTGGACATGGAACAACAGACTGGTTCCAAATAGGAAAAGGAGTATGTCAAGGCTGTATATTGTCACCCTGCTTATTTAACTTATATGCAGAGTACATCATGAGAAACGCTGGGCTGGAAGAAACACAAGCTGGAATCAAGACTGCCGGGAGAAATATCAATCACCTCAGATATGCAGATGACACCACCGTTATGGCAGAAAGTGAAGAGGAACTCAAAAGCCTCTTGATGAAAGTGAAAGAGGAGAAGGAAAAAGTTGGCTTAAAGCTCAACATTCAGAAAATGAAGATCATGGCATCCGGTCCCATCACTTCATGGGAAATAGATGGGGAAACAGTCAAAACAATGTCAGACTTTATTTTGGGGGGCTCCAAAATCACTGCGGATGGTGATTGCAGCCATGAAATTAAAAGACGCTTACTCCTTGGAAGGAAAGTTATGACCAACCTAGATAGCATATTCAAAAGCAGAGACATTACTTTGCCAGCAAAGGTCCATCTAGTCAAGGCTATGGTTTTTCCTGTGGTCATGTATGGATGTGAGAGTTGGACTGTGAAGAAGGCTGAGCTCCAAAGAATTGATGCTTTTGAACTGTGGTGTTGGAGAAGACTCTTGAGAGTCCCTTGGACTGCAAGGAGATCCAACCAGTCCATTCTAAAGGAGATCAGTCCTGGGTGTTCTTTGGAAGGAATGATGCTAAAGCTGAAACTCCAGTACTTTGGCCACCTCATTCGAAGAGTTGACTCATTAGAAAAGACTCTGATGCTGGGAGGGATTGGGGGCAGGAGGAGAAGGGGACGACAGAGGATGAGATGGCTGGATGGCATCACTGACTCGATGGACATGAGTCTGAGTGAACTCCAGGAGTTGGTGATGGACAGGGAGGCCTGGCGTGCTGTGATTCATGGGGTCTCAAAGAGTTGGACACGCCTCAGCGACTGAACTGAGAAAGTGATAGGTTTATTACTTGGCCAAGTAAAGGGAGACACACCAGGCTTCTGCCTCGAAAAGCTATGTGTCGGACCTTGGAGGATTTGATGAAGGGTTTTGTAACAATGATTCAAAGCTGGAGACTCTTGACAAGATTAGGACATGAGCAGGGTTCAGGTGGTTTTTTGGCTGCTCCTCCCTTGATGAGCAACTGTTCGAATCCGCCCTTTG
Source organism: Bos indicus (assembly GCF_029378745.1). Taxonomy (NCBI): domain Eukaryota; kingdom Metazoa; phylum Chordata; class Mammalia; order Artiodactyla; family Bovidae; genus Bos; species Bos indicus. Next base: position 18,755,484 of record NC_091776.1, on the reverse strand, counting down.
CAACTCAGAGAAGGTCATGCAGGCTGGAGTCTTGCCTACAGGAAATAGGGGAACAGAATGGCCTCTGTGCCTGGGAGCCCCACAGGGCCCCTCTTGGTTTGACAAGTTCAGTCTCTTATAAACAGATTTAAGCCAAAAAAACAAGTGAGATTGGGACAACTGCTACATGTGAGGACAGAATATTTAGACATTAGGGGAAAAAATGTCTCTGAACAACCTTAAAGTTAAAGAACTTGTATCCTTTGGGGCCTGGGACTCAGGTTCTATGATGACGGTGTTAATTAATGAAGCTCAGGCTGGTTGGGCCTAACTCAGCCAACCAGGATTTAGAATACTGCAGGAAAATTATGGATTTCTTACTATTGGATAAAGTAAAGGAGATCTCAGAAAGGTGTTAGCGAAAGGATCAGTTAAAAATTTACATGCTTAATGGATATAAACAGTGAATTTCACTGAATTTAAGAGACCATTTCCAAGGCGTTAAAATGTTAAGGGGAAAAAAAAATCAAACTTGTATTTTGTATCTTAGAATTGATGATGCAGAGCTCATGGTATGCAAAAACATAATGACAGTTGTTTCAGCTTGGCAAAAATGTTGTTAGGACAAGTTTCAGAACTGGGTGAGCATGCTCAAGACAAACTGGAGACCAGGTTACTGAGGGCAGGGCTTGCTATGACAAGAGTCCATTAAATAGGGGATCTGCATCAGTATCGGGCTCTGAGATCTTTAAGATGGACTGAAATACTCACACCTACCTCTAAGTCCACTGCATTAACATTACAGAGATATCCAAGGAAAAACTTTCTAACTGGCTTCTTTTTATTTATTTTTTAATTTTCTGGCCACACCCTGTGGCCAGCATATGGGATCTTAGTCTCCAACCAGGGATCGAACCCACATGTCCCCTGCATTGGAAGTGAGGCGTCTTAATCACTGGACTGCCTGCCAGGGAGGTCCCTTAACTGGTTTCTTATTTCCAAAAAAAAAAAAAAAAATACCTTCAGGGATACCACATGGTCATTAAATCAATTGGTATGTTGTAGGCTTTTAATTTTGTATTTCATTTTATTTTTTATTGTTACGGGTTTCAAAGAGGACACTGGAGATTTAAATCAATTTTGGTTGCCCTGGTAGGCTTTGTATTCTGTCAGCTAGAGACTGATAACTCTAATCAAAAAGATTCTATCCTATCACGTTACATATTCATAGTTTATTCTTTTGTTGTTGTTTTGGTAAGTTGGATCCAACTCTTTTGAGACACAAAGGACTGCAGTCCACCAGGATCCTCTGTCCGTGGGATTACCCAGGCAAGAATACTGGAGTGGGTCACCATTTCCTTCCCCTGGGGATCTTCCCAACCCAGGGACTGACCCCACGTCTCTTGCATTGAAGGCAGAGTCTTTACCATTGAGCCACCGTGTAGTATTTTCTATGCTTATTTGTTTACATTTTGAATGACTGGCTTTGGATTATTGGTTTGTTTGGTGTTTTTTTTTAATTGAATGAAATATTCTTTAAATTCTAATAGTGCTTTAAAATTCTCAAAAGTTTCACACACATGATTTCATATAATCCCGTAATAATGGACTACTGGTTTTAACATTCTATATTTTCAATCCTGTCAATTGCCTGTATGACTAAGACAGTGTATATTTTGCTACTTCCTCAATACAGAGGAGCTGTGCCTAACAGATCCATTCAACCTGAAGCCTCGAGGATAGAATGTTCTTCCTTATACAATTGTCTGCACTGTTCTGAGGATGGAGGAACAGATACCTGTCACAGCAAGCCCAAAATACATCCCAACTCTCCTTGCCCTGCTATACAACGTAGAATCTCTGGTCCACTTTCTATAAAGAGAAGATGACCCTGAAAAGAATGTTGACTGGGTAGAGTGAGACCCGGGAATTTCAGCAAATTTGGACTCTATAGACAAAGTTACAGGGTGGAACTTCAGGTTATTTGACATAAGTATAATATTATTGGACAAAGTATTTTAGGAAATTGGAGTGGCTCCCATGTGAAGAAAACAGACGAGTAAATTGGGAAGCTTACTGTTTGAAACAGGTCCATACAAGGACAAAATAGTGGCATAGATCAGTCAGAAAATCTACTATGAGATGATGCAATGCCGAGAGGAATTTTCCAAAAGGAATTCATTGTGTTGAACACCACTGCTTTTGCTGAGGGTATTTGCAGTATCTCATTTAACCCTAACAACTGTAAACAATTGTAAAATAGGTATGGCAGCTCCAATTACACTAATGAAAACAGTAGTTTGGTGAAATTATGTAACTTTCCCAACGTCACTCAGTTTCTGAGTGGTTAAGTTGAGATTCAACTACAGAGCTGACTAATTCCAACACCATTGCTCTTTCGGAAAAACAAACTGTCCTTAGGCTCTAAAAACTACAAAATACTGCTGAGAGAAATTAAAGAATACCTAAACAAATGGAAAGATACCCTATGTTCCTTGATCAAAAGACTTTATATTGTTAAAATGATAATCCCACCCAAAGTGATTTATCAGTTCAACATGTTTCCTATCGAAATCCCAGCTGGTTATTTGGCATAAATTGGTGAATTGAACGTAAAATGCACACAGAAATTCAAGGGACCTAGAACAGCCAATACAATCTCGAAAAAGAACAAATTTAAAGGACTCACACTTTCCAATTTCAAAACTTATCACAAAGCTACTGTAATCAAGGGACTGACATATACACACTACAGTATACGGATATCAAATAGATAACTAATAAGAACCTGCTGATAGCACAGGGAACTCAATATTTTGTAATGGTCAACAAAGGCCTGTATAGTCAAAGCTATGGTTTTTCCAATAGTCATGTATGGATGTGAGAGTTAGACCATAAAGAAGGTTGAATGCTGAAGAACTGATGCTTTTGAACTGTGATTCTGGAGAAGACTCTTGAGAGTCCCTTGGACAGCAAGATCAAACCAGTCAATCCTAAAGGAAATCAACCCTTAATAGTCATTGGGAGGACTGATGCTGAAGCTGAAGGTCCAATCCTTTGGCCACTTGATGGAAGAGTCAACTCATTGGAAAAGACCCTGATGCTGGGAAAGACTGAAGGAAAGAGGAGAAGGGGGTGACAGAGGATGAGGTGGTTAGTTAGCATCATGGACTCAATGGACATGAATTTTAACAAACTCGGGGAAGCCTGGAGTACTGCAGTCCATTGGGTCACAAAGAGTTGGACGTGACTGAGCGACTGAACAATAACAACAAAATGGGAAAAGAATCTAAGGAAAAAAATAATAGATATATGTATATGTATAACTGATTCACTTCACTGTACATCTGAAACTAACACAACATTGTATTAATAAATCAACTATACACCAATAAAAAATTTTTTTAATGTTATGGAAGCAAAAAAAAATGACTATAATCAAGAATCTGATACTAACATGAAATAACAAATATAAAAACTAAGGGAATAGAATTAACAGTCTAGAAATAAACCCTTTCATTCATGGTCAAATGATTTTCAACAAAGGTGCCAAGATAATTTAAAGTTGGACCCTTACCTAACACCGTATACAAAAATTCACTCAAAATGTATTCTAGATCAAAATATAAGAGCTAAAACTACAAAGCTCTTAGAAGAAAATGTAGAAACAAATCGTTGTGACCTTGAGTTAGGCAATGGTTTCTTACATATGACATCAATTGCACAAATGATGAAAAAATAAATACATTTGACTTCATGAAAATTTAAAATTTTTGTGCTTTAAGTAACACAGGCCTGGGACTTCCCTGGCAGTCCACTGCTTCCACGGCAGGGGGCATGGTTTCATCCTTGATTGGGGAACTAAGGTGCCACACGGCCCTCAGGATGGCCAAAAAGTAAATAAATAGAAATTTTAAAAATTAAATAACACCATCTAGAAACTGAAAAGACAATCCACAGAATAGGAGAAAACACGTGCAAATTATATAACTGAAAAGGACCTTCTATTAAGAATATGTACGATGCAACTCAAAAAGCTACATGGGACCTCAGTTCTCCAACCAGAGATTGAACCCCAGGCCACAGGTAGTAAAAGCCTAGAGGTATCCTAACCACTCTGCCACTAGGGAACTCCCCAATCCAGTCTTTGTAAATGGGCAAAAAATCTGAATAGACCCTTCTCTAAACATCATTAAATCATTAGGTAATGCAAATCAAAAGCACAATGAGATAACATTTTGCACCTACTAGCTAAAATAGCTATAAACAGGTATTAACAAGTGCTGGTGATTATGGGGAGAACTCGGAACCCTCCTACACTGCAGGTGGGAATATAAAATTGTGCAGCTGGTTTGGAAAAGAGTAAGTCCCTCAAAATATTAAACACAAGAGTTACCATAGTGAAAGTGAAGTCGCTCAGTCGTGTCCAACATTTTGCGACCCCATGGATGGTAACCTACCAGGCTCCGCGGTCCATGGGATTTTCCAGGCAAGAATACTGGAGTGGGCTGCCATTTCCTTCTCCAGGGGATCTTCCCAACCCAGGGATCGAACCCAGGTCTCCGGCATTGCAGACAGACGCTTTACCATCTGAGCCACTATGACCTAGCAATTTCAGCCTTAAGTTTATACCCAAGAGAAATGAAATCATATGTCCACACAAAAAACTTAAACATAAATGTTCACAGCAGTATTATTCATAATAGCAAAAATGTAAAAACCATTCAAATATGCCAACTGATTAATGGATAAGTAATGTGGTATATCCATAAAATAGAATATTATTTGGAAATGAAAAGGAATGAAATACTGATTGATGCTATAGCATCAGTGGATCTTGGAAACACTATTCTACGTGGAAGAAGCCACCAGGGACTACCCTTACGGTCCAGTGGCTAAGACTCTGTGCTCCCAATTCAGGAGGCCCGAGTGTGATTCCTGATTAGGGAACTAGATCCCACATGATGCAAATAAGACCCAGTGCAACCAAATAAATAAATGAATATTTGAAAAAAAAAAATCTCATATTACCCTCCTAAACTATTGGTGAAAATGTAAACTGGTATAGTCACTATGGAGAGCCATATGGAGGCTCCTTAAAAAAAGCAAAAATAGAGCTACCATATGACTCTGCAATCCCACTCCTGGGCATATAGCCAGAGAAAAATATGATCTGAAAGGATTTATGCACCCCAATGTTCATTGCAACACTATTTACAATAGCCAAGACATGTAAGCAACCTAAATGTTCATCGACAGAGGAATGGATAAACAAAATGTGGCACATTTATACAATGGAATATTACTCAGTCATTGAAAAGAATGAAATAATGCCATTTGCAGCAACATGGATAAGATCTAGAGATTGTCATAATGAGTGAAGTGTTAGGTAGGTAGAATAGGGAAAAGGAGTCCAAAATGGCGTTGGCTAAAAGACAAGAAAGGGAAAAGCTCGAGAAAATAGAGCAAAGGAAGGTCAAAGGAAGGTCCGAGGACCAGAGTGAAGACTTCAGGTAGAACAAACAGCACTCCTGGCTAAGCCCAATTTGCATAGGGTAGGCCAGGTGAAGGAAAAAACATATAAAAGGAGGAGCCAAAGCATTTTCTCTCTTTCTCTCCCTCGTCCCTGTGCTCTTTCTCTCTCCCTCCCCTGCACACCCCTCCACTCTCTTCTCTTTGAGTCTTTGGGTTGGCATGCCCTCACACTTCAAGGATAGATTCTCCTGGTATCTTCTAAATAAAATAGAGCTGTAACACGGATTTGCCTAAGAGCTACAACACGGTTTGTCCAAGACCCGAGAGCTGTGATGCGCTGAGGGCTTTAATGTCCATGGCTCCAGATCTTTGTTGTGACGAGACAAAGAACCAAGGAACATACACTTGCGTGACAGAAGTAAGACAGAGAGGGAGAAATATATGATATCCCTTACATGTGGAATCTGAAAAGATACAAATGAACTTATAAAACAGAGACTCACAGACTTAGGAAACAAACTTACGGTTGGCTGTAAAAGTGAAAGTTGCTCAGTCGTGTCCAACTCTTTGTGAGCCCATGGACTACACAGTCCATGGAATTCTCCCAGCCAGAATACTAGAATACTGGAGCGGGTAGCCATTTCCTTCTCCAGGGGATCTTCCCATTCCAGGGATCGAACCCAGTTCTCTCGCATTGCAGGTGGATTCTTTACCGGCTGAGCCACTAGGGAAGCCCATGGTTACCTGTACACACTGCTATATATAAAATGGATAACCAACAAGGACCTACTGTGTAGTACACGGAACTCTTCTCAATGTTATGTGGCAGTTTAGATAGAAGGGAAGTTTGGGGGAGAATGAACACGCATATGCATGGCTGAGTCTCCTCACTGTTCACCTGAAACTATCACAGCGTTGTTAATCGGCTATTGTTGTTGTTCAGTTGTTAAATCGCATCCAACTCTTTGTGACCCCATGGACTGCAGCACCCAATATAAAATAAAAAGTTTTTTTAAAAATCACATATTATTACTGCACTTATGGAAATGTCGCTAACAGGTAAATTTATAAAGACGGACTAAGTAAGGAGAATCAGCCACCCTGAAATATCTTTGGCATATTAATTGTGTTAAACTGTTTCCGGGAAATAGCAGACAAGCTCTGAAAACCAAGTTGGGAGTTTCCCTTTAGTAAGAAACATTTATGCATGAAAGGGAAATCTCCATTTGTAAGGGTAAATCTCCCTGAACCAGAAAGAGGATTACCAAATCAGTGGAGAAGGCAAAGAGTTAAATTTGCATCACAAGTCACTCTTGTTCACTGTGCTTTTCCAGGTAGTCTCACATAACTGACTCTCCCTACCCTCAACATCCTCTTCCATCTTTAGCTGAGAAACGTACTTAGAGTGAGGGTTTTGGCCTTTTTAGCAAGTTACTCAGTTATTTTCTGAGTTTCTCCCAAGTATGTTGTTGTGGTTCAGTCCGTCACTCTTTGCGACCCCATGGACTGCAGCACGCCAGGCTTCCTCGTCCTTCACCGTCTCTTGGAGCTTGCTTAAACTCATGTCCATTGAGTTCGTGATGCCATCCAAACATCTCATCCTCTGTCGTCCCCTTCTCCTTCTGCCTTCAATCTTTCCTGGCATAAAGGTCTTGTCTAATGAGTCTGCTCTTCGCATCAGGTGGCCAAAGGATTGGAGATGCAGCTTCAGCATCAGTTCTTCCATTGAATATTCAGGATTGATTTCCTTTTTCTCCTGTTAATTTGTCCCACAACAATGTAATTCTTAGACCGGCACGAAGAACCTAGGACTATAGAGGAAGTTTTCTTCCCCCCAACAACAGGAAGTAGTGTTGACTAAAAAAAGATACACAACTTGAGAGTTTCGAGTTAAGCTTTATTTGAGGTAAAATGAGGACTGCAGCCTAGGAGGCAGTATCTCAGATGGCTCCGAGAGATATCCCAAACTCCGCTCCAAAGCGGCAGTGGAGGAAGGTCAATATATATGGTTTTGGTGAAAGTGGAGTTCAATACCATTAAGTACTCATTTTATGACCAACCTAGACAGCATATTAAAAAGCAGAGGCATTACTTTGTCAACAAAGGTCCGTCTAGGCTATGGTTTTTCCAGTGGTTATGTATGGATGTGAGAGTTGGACTGTAAAGAAAGCTGAGTGCTGAAGAATTGATGCTTTTTAACTGTGTGTTGGAGAAGACTCTTGAGAGTCCCTTGGACTGCAAGGAGATCCAACCAGTCCATCCTAAAGAAGATCAGTCCTGGGTATTCATTGGAAGGACTGATGTTGAAGCTGAAACTCCAATACTTTGGCCACCTGATGCAAAGACCTGACTCATTTGAAAAGACTCTGATGCTGGGAGGGATTGGAGGCAGGAGGAGAAGGGGATGACAGAGGACGAGATGGTTGGATGGCATCACTGACTCAATGGACATGGGTTTGGGTGGACTCCGGCAGTTGGTGATGGACAGGGAGGCCTGGCATGCGGCGGTTCATGGGGTTGCAAAGAGTCGGACACAACTGAGCGACTGAACTGAACTGAACTGGAGCACTCATTTTACAAAAGGGTTTTGTTAGTCATGAGGCTCTGATGTCACCATGAAAGGATTTATTGCTTCTCTAGATATGAGGAGATGCAAGGATTGAGATCATAAAATCTGTTCCTAAAAATATCCAACTATCTAAAGACCTGTCCCACCAGATTCCCTGGAGCACAGAGTGCCTCACTTACCTGAACTCCCTCAGGGGTTGTTGAAGGTCAACAGCTATAGCAGCATGGGCTTCAATCTAGAGGCAAATGGGAAATGCCTTTGTTGTTCAGTTGTTGGCAATGCCCTTGGTAAGTGCCAATTTGTAGTTGACAGTAGATTCACAGGAATCTACTGCCCAGGAATGGGGAATTTGCAGAGAAATACAGAGTGACAGCTAATATCTACAGATTTTCCTTTTAGGGTTATAAAAAATGTTTTAACATGGACTCTCCCTTTGGTTGCACAATTCCATGTGTCTGCTAAATCGCTTCAGTTGTGTCTGACTCTTTGTGGCACCGTGGACTGTAGCCCGCCAGGCTCTCTGTTCATGAGATTTTCCAGGCAAGAATACTGAAATGGGTTGCCATTTCCTTCTCCAGGGGAACTTTCCCACGCAGGGATTGAACCCAAGTCTCTTTATGTCTCCTGCATTGGCAGGCAGATCTTTACCATTAGCACCACCTGGGAAGCCCAATTCTGCAGATGTATTCAAAAGCACTGAATTGTTCACTTTAAATGGGTGAACTATACGGTATATGAATTACAGCTCAATAAAGTTGTTAAAAAAGAAAGCCAACATATTTTTTTGTTTATATTTTCAAGCAGATGTCCAAATAATAAGTTAACAACTTTTCACTGTTTCCTCTTTCCATCAAGGTTCTCGGACAACTTTTTTTTTTTTTTTTTTAAATAGCCAGTATTGTGGAATTAAATCTTGAATCATAAGGCTCTGGTTGGATTCTCAAGGGCTTGGTTTCCTAAAAAGTCAGGAAACCTAACTCCCAATCCTGCCTAGTGATTAAACCAAGTGGGGAAGACTTTCTGTTCTCCATTTCTTGTAGGCAAGACTACAGTCTCCATGACCTTCCCTGAGTTCCAAAGGGTGGATTCAAACAGTTGCTAACCAAGGGATTAGCAGCCAAGAAATCATCCCAGGCAAGATTATAGGGACCAGAGAAACTCATCAAGATTAGGAAACAGATCATTTGATTAAAGGAGTGCATGCCCTAATCCCACCCTAATTTTGTCAGAGACCCCACCTTCAAACCATAGTTACAAAACTCCTCATCAAATCTTCTTGGATTGGGACACATGGTTTTCCAGGGCAGGAGTCCACTGTGTCCCCCTCGGCCTGACAAATAAAGCTATTCTTTCCTACTTCACCCAAAACTCTTTCTCCAAGATTTGATTTGAAACTGGTGTACAGAGGCCAAGCTTTTGATAACAGTTATTACCAGACTAACACTATTGGTCCCAGTTTCCTCAATGGTAAGTAAAAAAAAATTGAGCAGATGATCTCTAAAGGTCCTTCCTTGTGACACTAAAAGAGCTTCAATCCCATCAGTAGAAGTAGTATTGGTTCTGTTTACCTCTACAAAGCCAAGCAGTCAAAATCTGATGTGATTTCAATTTACTTTTCAATTTACTTATCAGGGCCAATTATGAAAAAAAAAAAAAAAAAAAAAACTTCTGGGGGCACAGTGGTAAAGAATCCATCTGCCATTTGCAAGATATGCAGGTTCAATTCCCGGCAGAAGGAGATGGCAACCCATTCCAGTATTCTTGGAAACTTCTATGGATAGAGAAGCCTGGCAGGCTGTACCTGCCAGGGTCACAAAGACATAGGGTCACAAAGAGCTGGTCATGCCTGAGCAGGAGCACTATCAGGACTTTGTATCTAAAGTAGAAACCACAGAAGCATAACACTGTGAATTCAGCATTTGTGGAGGTTGATTACTTAGTACCCCCATTAGAATCAAGTAGTTTGCGCTAACTTCTAATTTTTAACCAGTTTGTAGATGACCAATCAAGAAAGTTAGTAAAATGTATCCAAATAGTGTTGCAGGGAAGAGCCAGTTCTGACTCCATGCTGGATCTGTTTCTTTGACTTTAACCTTTGCTTTTTGTTGCTTTCGTTGCTATAATCATATGTAATGTCCTGCCTCAGATGCCCCTCCTCTTGTTAAACTGAAGTGCCTTTGTTCAGCTCACAGAGAGAAAAATCTGACCCTACCTACCTGTGAAAAGAAGAGATTAGCACTTCCCATTTTGCAAGACTGATGGCCCTTATTACTTTACTTCCTCATTGTCTCTCTCCATTCTGCCTTTTTCTGCAGTTCCTCAGCACTTTTCTCTCTGCTTCTATAAAAGAACCTGGCATCCAGACCCCTACCAGATGGTGTCTTGCATCATAGCTCTTTCTTCATTTAACACTATAAGCACATCTCCATATCACCAGGTAGTTTTTATCATTTAATGCCAGTAGTAGTGTCATGATGTCTTTAACCACTATCCTATCTTTGATAGACTGGTTCCCATTTTCCCCTATCTTCAGTAATGAGGGAAAAGGATTATTACCTTTATGCAAAAAGCATTCTGGTATTTAGGGTTACTTCCTTGAATTAGATTCTGATTCATAGGAAGTAAAGTGAATGCATCACAGGACATGACCATTTCATAGCATCTCCCCCCCAAATTGTACCAATTTATATTCATATTGAGAGTGATAAAGTTAACTTGTATACTGGGACCCACAAAAGGGAGGCCAACCCAGTGATCCCACATGTCACAAATATAAACCTAAGTCAGTCTGCACTTACCCCAAACACCTGTCAAGGAAACCGAACAGACACCAATCACTTCCTCCAACTCAGCTCACCTTACCTTTCCCTAGAAAACAGGACTTGCCAGCCTTACATGGAGATCGCCAACCTCCAGGCCAATCACACCCCGTTTCCATTGGCTCTTTCTAAAGCTCTGTACGACCTCTGCCCAAAATCCCTCTGGAAGAGGGTCCCACTGCTTGTGAAGGGCTGTCGTCCCCCAACACATGGACTGTCTTCCCTTGAATAGAGGATATCAAACCTATAACTCAATGGTTTTAGTTTGATCATTTGGGAGTGCACTACCAAGCGTGATTAAGACCTGAAATTTTTGTTACATCTTCATCACTGCTGAAGTACTTATTTATTGTTCCTTGTCTATATAACCCTGTTAGAATACAAGCTCCTCAAGGGCAGGAATCTTGGTTTACTGATGTATCTCAAGCATCTAAACAGTGCCTGGCATATAGGAGACATTAAAATATTTGTTTCAAGAACAAAGGACTTCCCCGACGGCTCAGTGGTTAGGAATCTGCCTGCCTGTGCAAGGGACACGGGTTCCATCCCTGGTCCAGGAAGATTCCACATATGGTAGGGCAACTAAGCCCGTGTACCACAACCATGGAAACCTGCACCCGGGAACCCACACTCCATGGTAAGGAGCCACCAGAGTGAGAAGTCCAAGCACCACATTAGCTAGACAGCAGCCCCCGCTCACTACAAGTAGAGAAAGCCTACATGCAGCACCCAAGACCCAGCACAGCCATAAATAAATATATATATATATATTTTAAATCTCCCGTATGATTATGAACTTACCTATTTAAAAAAAAGAAAAGAACAAATGAAATAGAAAAGTTTGGTTTTTAAATCATTATTATGTCAGTCCCAATAGCAAGATTTAATAGCAGGTTACAACAGAAATTGCCGGTACCATCCGGCAAAGTCAATCAGATCCTGAGAACGTGCACGGCGGGGCTGAGAAAGGAAACTACAGCAAGACACTACAACAAAGATGGGGTCGAGAGGTTCAGACACGTCTCCACAAAGGGGAGCGGTCTGACACCGACTTTATTCAGCATCTTATATTTATACAGGAGAGCGTGAGAAAGACAAGACAGTTAACATTTTCTTGGTTGACCTATACATCTTACAAACAGTCACAAGAAATCTTGAGAGCATGGGAATGGCACCCTGTTATTATTTCTTACACCAGATAACATTTTTCTGTGCGTGAGAAGTTTGCACAGAACTCCAGGTGTCTGCAGTAAATAAGCGCCTAATCTCTGGGGTGGCGCGACAGAGAGCTATGTTTGCAAGCAAACACTCAAGGACTGAGGCAGCTCCCAGAGCTGTGTCCTTCGGACAAAGGACCCCATTCTCATGGGCAGCTCCCCACAAGAAATGTCAAATAAATTCGTCCCCATGTCCATCTCATGCTCTGGTATTCCTTATCCTGACACAGTTTAAGCCTGAATCATTTATTGCATGCCTACTTCAGATATAAAAGTTGTCTACCTTCATTCTTATATGTAAGAGAAACAGCTAGTTGCCAGCCTGGTTTCCGTTTCTCTTTCTTTCTTGGAGACCATATATTCAACTAGAAGACCACATTTCTAATCTCCCTTGCCGTTAGGTTGCTCAGATAGTTAATAAGATATATATGGAAACTGTTCGAAGTCCTTCTAGAAAAGATCTCTGAAATGGGAACAAACAGCTGATGTGGTTCCTTGCCTTCCTTCTTCTTCCTGCCTAGAATGCAGACAAGATAGACCCAACAGCCCTGTCTTATACAATGAGGTAAATTTAAGGATGGGACCTCTGCTCAGCGGAGGACAGAGCAGAAGAATACTTGGAGTCCGAATCTCTGGTGATGTGGAGACATCATGCCAACCCTGGACTGCCAGCCCCTCTGCTATTTTATGCATGGAGAAAATAAACCTCTGTCTTGTTTTAAGCCAGTTATTTCAAGTTTCTTATCAGCTAACCACAATTCCTAACTATACTAATCATCATTTTTCTTAGCTCTGAAGATTGCAGTAGTACAATAAATGTTCTTTTAAAACAACAAGGAATCTTTTTCTTTATATACTTATCTTTTAAATAACAAGACATATACTTTTTATCCTGAGCTAATTGCTATAGGAGAGCAAAATTTGCCACCCCAAAATGTATCACTCTGACCTGAGGATTAATTTAAGCTGATTATTTTGTGTGTGTATGATTTTTAAAAACCACTTTATTGAGATACGGTTTACAGTTCATAGAATGTACTGTTTAAATACATAATTTACTGGTAAGCTGATTATTTTAAGAAACAGAAGTCTCTCTTTTTACCTCTCCCTTAGCTGCCCAAAGAACTTAGAAAAAAGGCTTATTGGAATAGAACTATCATCAGAGATACCTGCAAGGAGTGTGGGCTAGGTGTGAAATAGGAGGGAAGGAAGCAGGGTACAACCTCTAAAAGAATGACACAGCCCTTGAGGATATGACATAAACTGGTCAGAACAAAGTCCAAGATGGGGGAAGATTTGTCTTCGCATGGAACTTGAACCTTACTGTATGCTCACTGTAATACATGAGCATTTGCATGACATACCTACAGGTGCCATGACATTTCCAAGGCTAACCATAAAAAGTTGAAAAGTGAATAGTGGTTCAGTTCCTGGAAATCTCTGACCCTTCCCCAAAAGTGTTGAAATAGACAGAGTTCCCTTGTGGTGGTAACTCCCCCATTCCATGGGAGCAACAAGTTTAGTTTTATCTCATTGGCGATATTTGGGGGCTAGCATTTGATACATGAAGTGAAGTGAAATCGCTCAGTCCTATCCGACTCTTTGCGACCCCATGGACAGTAGCCTGCACCAGGCTCCTCTGTCCATGGGATTTTCTAGGCAAGAGTACCGGACTGGCAAAAGAGTTATTAGAGCAAGACCTGTGAAAACAGGGCAGTAGCCTGGAGGAGGCTGAAAGAGCCCTCATTCTGCAGAATGGTCTGAATCTAAGCAGGATGAAGGGTAAGAGGAAAGGGAGAGAGAGAGGAAGGGAGGGAGGAAAAAAGAAAGAAAAAGGAAGGGAAGGCAGGAGTGTAAGCAGATAAGGGGTCCCCGGAGAAAGAGAACCAGGCATGGCTTTCTTGACATAAGAGACACTGTTTTGGCCTAAACCATTTTCTGATCTAAGCCTGGTCACAATGCTTGCCCTTGAACATGTCTCAATAATTAACGATCTAAAGAGAACAAAAGAATTCAGCAACAGAGAAAAAGCAAGTCAAACAACAGTGCAGTGATAAAGCAGAGTCCAGAGTTCCTCCTCAAGGGATACACTTAAAAATATATCTTTGCGTTCTGCAGGAACTGCGGCCCCCTTACCCAGGTGGAGGGAGTATGACAATGTTGACCCTTCTGACTTCTGTCAGCTAAAGCTGGTGTTAAGGGAACCACTGACCGAAACTGCCCACCCTGGCTAGGCACCACAGTAACCGTTTGCACAAGTTATTTTACAACAGGGAGTGAGAGAAGGTGGGAGGAAGGTCCTGGTAAGGAAACCAGAACTAACAAGCTTCCATCAACCAGAAGAAAGTCAAAATGACAGAGGAGATCCAGCCCATATGTCCTGCCAACCTCCCAGAATCCTCCTCACTGGAATCCATCCTGGTTGAGCAATGCGTGGGCCACCAGGAAGGACCTGAGTCAGAATGACTGCCCAGAGACAACCCAGAGTCTAACCCCATAGCCATAAAACCCTAGACAGCAAGCCACATGGCAAAGCAGTTCTCCTGGGTTCTCTCACCCTGCTGCCCTCTTCCCGGGCGCTCCTTCCCAATAGTCTCTTTCTTTGTCAGTATGTGTCTCCTCAGATAATTCATTTGCCAGTGTCAGACAGGCCCACTCTCGGTGCTAGAAGGCATCTCCCTTCCGGCATCACTCGGACTTGTGGACCTTTGCCCTAGTTCTATGCTGAATTCTCCCCTTCGTAAATATGCATGAAACCTTAGCTTAGAACTTCCCCAACTCTGCTGTTCAGGGCAACACTGCTTTGGGAAAGATCCTGGTGCTCCCCTCACTTGCTGCAAGTAATAATAAATCCTCCTTCTCCTGATCTGTGGCTTGGTTGTGTCTACTGGCTCAACACCCACAGAAAGGAAAAACCAGTTTGGGGGGTAACAGGACCATAGGTGACTGCAGTTATGAGAGTTTGGTAACTGGGAGCTCAACCTACTGCTATGACAACCTAGGGGGAGTGGTTGGAGGGAGATTCTAGACAGAGGGGATATATGTATCCTTCTGGCTGATTCACATTGTTGTATGGCAAAAACCATCACAAGATTGTAAAGCAATTATCCTCCAATATATTAAAAAGAGAGAGAGAGAGCTTGCTAAGGCCATGGGAGTTTCCCAGCCAAATTCGCCCCTCAAAGTAGTCCTCTGTCTCACAGTGCTTGCCTTAGGGTCCCCATTGCGCTCAGCAGTGGGCTGGGAACGCTTCTGTGAGAACCAACGCGCCGGCTCCAGTGATGCCTGTCAGAGCAAACCCTCTGAGGGCATAGGTCAATCTTATCTTTGCAGTCCCAGTGAGAGGTCTGAGAGCCACATTCTCCTGGTTCAGGACACCTGATGAACCTCTGAAAAGACACCTGGCTCAGTTCAGTTCATTTGCTCAGTCATGTCCGACTCTTTGCGACTCCATGAACCGCAGCACGCCAGGCCTCCCTGTCCGTCACCAACTGCCGGAGTCCACCCAAACCCATGTCCATTGAGTCGGTGATGCCATCCGACCATCTCATCCTCTGTCATCCCCTTCTCCTCCTGCCCTCAATCTTTCCCAGCATCAGGGTCTTTCCCTTCTGAGAAAAGGATTATAAAAAAACTCCAACAGAGGCTAACATAAATTTTTGTTCTTTAATAATTATAAAAACAGAGCCAAAGTAACTGGGATTTTTCTGCATTTTAAAATATGCTAAAGGTGATATCACTTCAGTTATTAGAAACCGAAGAATCATTTCTAGTGAGAGAATTAGAGCCTTCGTTACTTTTTTTTCTTTCGACTACTCATCGACTGATATATTTCCAGTTTGGGACAGTGCCTATATGTATGTATGTGCTTAGTCACTCAGTTGTGTCCAACTCTTTGTGACCCCATGGACTGTAGCCCACCAGGCTCCTCTGTCCATGAGATTTCAAGACCAGAATAGTGGAGTGGGGTGCCATTTCCTTCTCCAGGGGATCTTCCTGACCCAGGGATCAAACCCATGTGTCTTGGGTCTTCTGCATTGGCAGGTGGATTCTTTATCAGTAGTGCCACCTGGGAAGCCCTTGGACAGTGCTATGGACTGAAATGTGTCCCCTACCCACCCACTCCAAATTCATATTTTGAAGTCCTAACCCCTAATACGATGTTTGGAGATCAAGTTTTCAAGAAGGTAACTAAGGTTAATTGGTCATAAAGGTAGACCCCTAATCCAATAGGACAGATGGCCTCATAAGAAGAGGAAGAGAGAGATTTCCCTTCTCCTCATGCCCACATATGTATAAACATATGTGTATTTGCGTGTATATGTGTGTATCTATATATGTGTGTATATGTATGTACATGTGTATATATAGCTGCACTTCAGCCGTTAACAAAAGAACTAGGAGAACTGCAGGAAGTCGCAACAGGAGAAAAACTATAACTTCTGTGTTTCTTGGCTCCTTTTCCTCAACTTTATGAGGTTCCTCCAGTCTCCAGAGAAAAAGAAGACTCACCTGGTTTCTTAAGGCATTGTTCTTTCACGGGTCTCCTGCCTTCCAGCCCCACTGACCACCGCAATCTGGTTTCCACCACTAGGTAACTATTCGCACGAAGAGCCTTCTAATTGTCAGATCCAAAGGAGTCACGTGCTGCCTTGACCTCTAAGCAGCAGCATCAGTGTTCTATTCTGGCAGCTCTAGGTTCCCTGCCTCCCAAGATACCAATCTTCCTGTTTTCCAGCTCTGACCAGGTCTCAAGTCTCTTTCCCTTCCAACCATCCCTAAAGATGTGTTTCACGGGAATTTAATCCTTGACACTTTTCTTCTCTCCCTCAAAAAACTTTTTGTGAGTTACCTCATTATCCATGAGTTTAACTACTAGACTTTCAAAAGTGTCTGGCTCTGACTCCTCTATGAACTTCTGGTCTTAGTTTATTTGCCTACAAAGTAACTCCACCTGGGTGTTCCACAGAGGCATCTCAATTATATGTTCTGATCTCCACCTGTTTTCCTTGTTTGTTACCATTATCTACCAAGGACTCTGTCCTCTCCTCCCTCACCCCCCAGATTTAACTTAACTCAATGCTGTGGTTTCTGTCTCCTTCATAGTTCTCAAACCCATCTCTTTTCCACTATCTCTGCCTGCAGTTTATTGGTTTGGGAGGTTGTGTGGCGGCAGAAACAGAGATGTACATCAGAATCACCTCTGCAGTTTTCTTTTTAAAGAAGCATGCCTACCCTGGCCCTCCTCCAGAGGTTCTGAACCAGCAAGTCCTCTTCCGCCCCACACTGTTCTTATTTTTCCCTGGTCTCCCATCCATCCTCCACACTGCTGACAGATGATCTTTCCAAAACGCAATTCTGAAAGTGGAACCTGTCTTTCAGAGGTTCCCCAGAACCTTCGGATAAAGTCCAGATTCCTTGGAAAACCCTTGACACTGTTTCTTGCTCACAATTTCCACCTCATCTCCTGCCACTCCCCTAGGGCACCCTACACTCAAGGCTTATCAAAGTGTGGTACTTGCTGTTCCCGGAATATCCCTCCTTTCCTTCCATAAGCCTTTTCTGCCTGGAATCCACTTTGTTCAAAAGCCTCTCCTGACTCCTACAGGCAGTGAGGCACTTCCTCTTCTGTATTTCCACAGGACCTTGTTCAAATCATGATTCTATATTTATTATCGGATGACTATAAATATTTCTGTTTATACAATGTCTCACCCACCAAACTGTGAGCAGACTTTGTTCATTTCATTATTTAGCTCTGTCGTGAAGACTGACACATAATATGTACTCAACAAATGTTTACTAAATGAATTTGTAAACATTTTTATTTATTTTTGGCTGCAACGAGGGTTTCATCACTGGGCAAGGGCTTTCTCTAGTTGCAGTGAGCAGGGGCTACTCTCTAGCTGTGGTGTGCTGGCTTCTCACTGCGGTGGCTTCTCTCGTTGCAGAGCACAGGCTCTACAGCACTAGGGCTTCAGAAGTTGTGGCACGTGGGCTCAGTAGTTGGAGCTCCCAGGCTCCAGAGCACAGGCTCAATAGTTGTGGCGCCCGGGTTTAGTTGCTCCCCTGTATCCCTGGCAACTCCCGGGACCAGGGATTGAATCTGTGTCTCCTGCATTTGCAGATGGACTCTTTATCATTGAGCCACCATGGTTGGCTACCAGTCAACCTGGGGATTTAGCCACCAACCCCCTAAATGAATTTGAAGTGAATAAAGTTTTTATTTATATTTTTCTGATTGTTTAAAGTATACAGTATTTAGCATATACCAAAAATAATGCTGCTGACCCAGTTTCAGGAAAGCATGCTCTTTGAATCCCTTTTAATAATGACAGTTTATATTCAAACAGTACTTTTAATTTTTCAAAGCACTTTTATTTCAACAATTTATTATGATATTTCCAAACATATGCAAAAGAAAAAGAACTGTGAGTGAATTCCCATAGACCCTAGATTCTAATTCAACATTTTGCTATATTTGCAGAACACTTTTTATGGACTAGTTTGATCATCACCTTTTATTTGACCTAATGACTAAGGTATGACTTTTATAGATAAGGAAAGTGAGACTTACAGATCTAATGATTTGCCAAGGAGGGTGTCTCCCAGTAGTTATGAGCAACCCTGTCAGCTGACACATCCACACCCTCTGCTCTTAAAAATATTTTGAATATCCTTAGTAATGAAAAGTTTCCAATTCCACAAGACAGCAGACTCAGCAAAATCATGGGAAAACCAACAAGAAAGCATTTCTAGGTCATAAATCATTCAGAGAGGAACCGAGTCTTGGGCATCTCTCCCACTCACCCCACTTCCTGTTCTGGTTAGTCATCATTTCCTGCCCAAGCTATCTGAGATATTTCTTCCATTCATTCTTTTCTAGTACCAGATGCAAGTCTCGAGTATCTTTCATATCAGCTAGTCTACTCTCTCCAGCCTTTTCACACGCCCAAGATACTTGACCTCCAATGACAGCACGGCCCTAAGACATATCTTTGCCCAGTTTACAAACAGCTCACCCTTTTCGACCATATTAAGTCTAATACAATCTCTGCCTTCCGCAGTGTAACCCATCCAAGCATCTGCCTTACTTCTTCACTTCCATCCTACATAAGAGATGTTGCCGCAAAGATACCTAGGGCTTTTTGCTTTATTCCCTTTTTTGCCTGTGTAAATCACCACCACTCTTTCTCCCAAATTCCACAAATGTAAATCCAAGTCATGGCTCTTCTCTTCTAATAAGCCTTCTAGAAAATCCAGGCGTGTTACGACCTCTATCGCCAAATTTACATAAACTGATGCCACACTGATCTTAATCTACCTTGTACAGCTTTTTTTTTTTTTTTTAACTTGGATTACTGTGATATTGAATACCTTGTACAGCTTTATGGTCTGATTTCTCCTGCCACGTTGGGCCCCCTTTGCCTGAGGATAACATTGAGGAAAGGGACGTGGCCTTACTCAGCGTCGCCCTCGCACACAGTAGGGGCTTTATCGTGCTTAATTTCATTTTAACGCAACACATCCCGCCGAAGGGGTGGGGAGCAGACACCCTCTGCTGGATTCTCACTTACACGAGTACACGGATGCTGTCTTTTACTCGGACACACACGTGTCCCCGGGGCCATAGCCTGGAAGGTCTTGGGACTCCCAGCCTGTGGGCGTTTCCACTCCACCCAGCGGAAGGGGAGGCTCATTTCTTTAAAACTGCCTTGAGGGATACTTGTTACCTTGGACCTCCCACAGCCTCCACCCCATAAACAGCTGAGTATCTGCGTCCTCTCAAAGCAGGATCACTCCAGTTCTACGAATCCCTGCCAGGTCGCGCCGGGCGCAGGTCCCATGGACACCCCCTCCCTGGTTCGCTTGGTAGCGCCCGCTTTGTCAGCGCGCTGCGCTCGCCGGTTACCCTCCAGCTCCAGCCGGCCCGCGGCAGACAGCGCCTCCGCTTCACAGCATCCGCAGCTTCGTTCGCGCCCTCTCGGGCTCGTCTGCCTGCGACCTTCCCCCGGGCCGCGGCTGGAAGAGAAGGATCCCCGGAGCCTCTGCTCGGACGGCCCCAAGAGTCTGCTGGGCTTGCCCGCCTCGGCGGGGCCCGCAGTTAGGTGGGGCGCGCGAGGGGCCGCGGCGGTTTTGGCGGCGGCGCCCGGCATGTATCAGAGCCCGCGGCGGCTCTGCTCCGCCCTGCTACAGAGGGACGCGCCCGGCCTGCGCCGCGCGCCCGGCCCGCCGCCGCCGCCGCGCCGCCTCTCGCCCACGGCCGCACCGCGGCTCGCCTCCCCCCGGCTTCTGGCGGCGGCTTCGGCGGCCCGCGACGTGGCGAGGTCGTGCTCCCGAACAGGTGAGTGCACCGCCGTTCCGGGCGGAGAACGCGGCGGCCGCCACCTGGAGACGGCGGGGAATGAATGGGAAGCCGGGGGCTGCCGGGCGGTGTGGTGCGACCGGGAAGCGGTGCCTCTTCTCCTTGAGCCGCCGTCTCTGCCCTCCTTTGCCGCCTTCTCTTGCCTGGGGCTTGCACCGCGTCCGGTAAGAGCTGCAACCCCGTGCTAGGTTCCCGTTTAATCGTTCCCGTTTGATGCCGCGGTTTCAGTATTTCTCGCTCTTGACCTGTTATCTTTTCCCCTTCCGAGGCCGCAGATTATTTTTGTTTTACTTATTGCGCTAATGGAACATTTTATGCAATATGTATATGAAGTTACTCTTATCTGATCCTGTGGCCTGCATGGCTTAGGTGGTGTGAATTTTGAAAAATGTATGAACACGCATTGACTCTTTGGACATCTACTTGAATTTGGGGGGAGCCTTCCAGTCTTAATATTTGTGTCATTATGCGTCCTGTATACCTGGGGTTAAGATCTTGTAAAGATGATGCTATCTCTTTGCCAAGAACCTGTTCTATAGGTCACGTGCTCTGGATTTTGCTTGGGTTGTGGGGAGGAAAACGCCAGGCAGGATCTTACTTCCCTAACCAGGGATCGAACCTGCGCTCCTTGCATTGGAAGCCTGGAATCTTAACCACTGGACCCCCAGGGAAGTTCCCTGGATCTTCCCTTTTTTGGCCACGTAAGTTTCTGCCCGAGGCCTCAATACCGCGGCCACAATTTACATACAAATTAGTCATACTTTAAAAATTAATAAAGCTTTTCTTTCAAAAGTGGGCAGTTTCATCACGCTAGCAGGTATATTTTAGTCGTACTCAAGTTTATTGCTGTTTAAGACGTATGAACATCTCAGATTGTTAACGACTACCTTTTGCTCCAAAAGTTTTGTGTTATCTCTTTTATGCCGCCCTACACGGGTTGCCGGATCTTAATTCCCCCATGGGGGATTGAACCGCCAGGGCAGTGAAAGAAAAGGCGGAGCCCTAAACACTGGGCTGCCAGGGAATTCCCAAGTTTTGTATTAACTTCAGAACCGAGCAGTAGAAAGTGTATGTTCAATGTGGCTTTCTTTACTGAAAGTGATCACCCAAAATGCGATTCAAGTCAAGATTTTAAACTCTATTCAGATGATTGGCGGATGTTTAGATGGAGACATTCTTTTTAAAATTAGGATTTTATTTTTGTAAAGGGACTTCGCCGGCGGCCAGCGGTTAAGACTGCGTTTCCACTGCAGGGGTCACAGATTCCACCCCTGGCCGGGGAACTAAGGTCTCGCATGCCACCCAGCGTGACCAAAAATAAAAAAATATTAGGAAGTTAAACTGATTACTGGAGACTAAACTCTTTTGTTCTTTTTTTAAAAAGGATGAACTTGACAGTCATTGAGATTTTCTTTGCAGTTCTGTAGGAATTTGGCGTTTGTGAAATAACTTAGAATGGGAAAATTTCTAGAGGCACATTGTTGGGTTTGAGGTGGGAGAAGTAAAAGAAAATCAACTGGTGTCTTCTGTAGCACTGTATCTCTTGTCTTCACCTCTTACCTTAAATTTCCTGCGGGTCCTGGGGCAGAGTTAGCCAGTAGGTTCATTTTGGGAATACACATAACTTGTGTAATACAGATAAGAGAGCTGTGCTGTTAGTTGGGAAGAAAGGTCAGGACATGCTGGATCTTAGGCCTTTGACATAGAAAGATGCTTAATGAACTTTCTGGAAGTCCCCTGAAATCCCCTAGCTTTAGAAAGAAATTGAAAGGATTTATGGCTGTTAAACTACTACAAGAGCTAGGGCAGTTTCTCATTTTGCTCAGTTTTGGCTTCAGCTGCTTGTTGAGAGAAACTCATGAATGCATTCATTTGCATATCCTTTGATCACTCACTCACTCATTCAGAAAGTCTTTCCATTTCTGGTCTGTCTCACTCTATTGTGTTAGTCATTCAGAAGTGTCTGATTCTTTGCGACCCCATGAACTGTAGCCCACCAGGCTTCTCTTTCCATGGGATTCTCCAGGCACCAATACTGGAGTGGATTGCTGTTCCCTTCTCCAGAGGATCTTCCTGACCCAGGAATCGAACCCTGGCCTCCTGCATTGCAGGCAGATTCTTGACCATTTGAGCTAGGTGCCACCTTATAGGAGGTAAAAGAATGTGAGACATGGTCTGCCTCTGAGTTTAGTTCCCAGAGAGATGGGTTTTGCACAAAGACCTGAGTGTTTAAAGAAATAAAAACACCTTTTATTCTCTTTCAGTTAAAGGTTTGCAAATGGCACAAGGGTGCTGGAGAGCATGAAGTCCCTTCCATCAGTGGTGATCATTTTGGCTTCAAAAAGTGGTTGGCATTTGAATTGGTCCTTGAAGTACAGTTAAGATTGAAAGAGATTAAAAACATTTTGCTTGGGAAAAGCCAGTAGCAAAGTGGAAGGTGTGAGACGTGGATGGTGGCAGGGTGAGAGAGGAGGTACTTTGCCAAATGTTTCCCAGGATTTATAGATCCTATTGTAGACTTATTAAGAAGAATCGTTATGGGTGGGTCCCGAATTCCACGTTACTTAACAAAATGACAACAATAAATAAAAAGCAGATTATTGTTATTACAGGCCTCAAGGTTTAGACATCTGGCTAGAGAAAGTCTTCAAGGAACTGAAAGCTACACTTCGCTCACTCCAGCATCTTTTGGGGTGCGTGTGTGCTGAGTCACTTCAGTCATATCTGACTGTTTGGGACCCTATGGGTCATAAGCCCTCCAGGCTCCTCTGTCCATGGGATTTCCCAGGCAGCAATACTGGAGTGGGGTGCCATGTCCTTAGCCAGGGGATCTTCCTAACCCAAGTCTCTTAACATCTTGCATTGATAGGTGGATTCTTTACCACTAGCACCACCTGGGAAGCCCCAGTCTTTGGGGAGGGGGTGCTAAATCCCAAGTTGACCCTATTTGTTAATCAGTTCCTTCATAACTTACGCCCTGTGGCAGTCAGATGTCACTGGAAAGGTGAGTGCAGCCCCTTTGCAGTCATCAGATGCTGGGTTATTAGAATTTAAAGGGGACCTTTTCTCACAGAAGGATCACAGGCCCCATAGAGAAGCAGCAGCTGTCACAGTTACTCTGCTGGATGAAACGTGGTCTGGTGTCATCTATGGGTTTATAAATGCCATCCTCCAGATGCCACCTCCTCAGATAATGAAGAGTTGGCTGAATTACTGTTCTCTACCACTGGAACACATTGCTTTTTTTCTTGGTACGATTTTAAAAGCAAATACCAGCTCATTTGAGGAGGCGGTTTTATTTAGTATGTCCTTTAACAATGTGAGTAATCTGCTTATGAGAGAGAAGTGCAACGGCTTGTAATTATCAAGCTTTATAGAAATATATTTTCTTTGTAGGAGAACAAGCTATTAGTTACAGCATTCAATGGTAAGAGCTTAAATACAGTGAGTTACTGGGGGCTTTTGAATTAGAAACCACGATATCAACTGATCCATAAGTTTTACTGAGCACAGTACACTTAAAAGGCCAAATATTTTATTGTTTCGTGACTAATTGCATTGGAAATTAAGATCTGTCATCAGGATTCCTAGAATTTTGCTAACCACTTGAATGGTTATCACATTTGAATGCAAGGATGACGTGCATGGGTGTTTAGTTCCATAGTAAACCCACTTGTACTTTAATGAAAATTTTTGGATTTGTTCTTTTTTAAAAAATATTTGGCTGTGCGGTCCATGGGATCTTTGTTGAGACATGTGGAAACTGGTTCCTGGGGACTGGGATCTAACCCAGCCCCCTGCATTGGGAACACAGAGTCCTAGCCAGGAAGTTCTGGATTTGCTGGATTTGAGCAGCCTTCCTACAGGAAGGAGTATGACCTCAAGCAAAAATCTTAGCTGTCTTCTTGTCTCTATGTGATCTCAAAGCAGCACCTGAAACCTACCAGCTACACAGAATTCAGCATCAGTGTCCGGGATGTGGGCGGGAGTGTCCAGGAGAAAGAGGGCTACGAAAAACTACCTGTCAGATTTAAATGTCTTTATGAAATGCAGCCCCACCCCGCCATGGGTGGGTTCCTCATCCAAGGTTGGTTGAATCCCCAGATGCAGATACCAAGGGTGTACATCATTATATAAAAGGAGCTATCAAAAGAATGCCTGGGTCCCACTCAGATCATCTGAATTTTAGTTTCTGCAAGTGGGCCTTGAGCATCTGCTAGTTCTGATGTATAGCCTGGGCAGACAGCCAGTGAGACACTTGCTTTGCTAAATGCTTGGAAGCCTGCTAGAAGTTTCTTAACTAGTGTCCCCAGAAGTTAGTCTCCAGTAGAGACGGCTATTGGATTATGAGGGATTGTGCAGAATGATTTGAAAACTGCTTTTTCCCTTCAGAACTGGAGTAGTCTGAGAAGTCCAAAGTTCCTTGGAGCCAGAATCATGGAGCAGTAAAGAAAAGTGGCAGCAGGGTGTCCAGGAAGCGCCTTGTGCATCATTTTCCTTTGCTTTTCCCAGCCTGTCCCCCACTCTGAGCGTCCAATGCTGGGGCAGGTCTGTCCAGTACGGGGTACAAGGAAGTTGTTTTGCATATCCTACTGACACCCTGGACATGATGGTTTTCTGTTTCCTTTATGTTTTGCTTTCACTGAGGGGGTTGCCGAAGATGTTCATCTTTCAGATTTTCTAGGTCAGATAGATTTGCTGAGATGTGTTCTACAATTAATTTCTCTTTCCAGTAGTGGTTCATTCTAAATTTTTATTTGGAAAATTTTCATGACAATTTTAAAATATAATTTTTTAAAAATAACATGTCTGTTAATTTTGCCTCAGAACTGCAATCTCTTTGACGGTACTGATTATCCTCTAGAAGTTGAGGATTGTTTGTCCTTGGTGTTCAGAAGTTCTGTCAGGATAAACGTCTCAGCATCAGATGAGCCCATTCAGTCTAAGGACATACCATTCTTTTTGGGGGGTGGGGGGCTGTGCTGGGCCTTCATTGCTGTGTGGGCTTTTCTCTAGTTATGGAGAGCAAGGGGCACTCTCTAGTCGCAATTCACCGGTTTCTCATTGTGGTGGCTTCTTGTTGCAAAACAGAGCATTGGTTCTAGGGTGCAAGTTCTTCCGGAGTTGCAGCTCCCAGGTTCTTGAGCATAGGCTCAGTAGTTGAGCACAGGCTTAAGCTGCTCCACGGCATGTGGGATCTTCCCAGATCAGGGACTGAACCCATGTCTCCTGCATTGGTAGGCAGATTCTTGACCACTGATCCACCAAGGAAGCCCCAGGACATACCATTCTCTAGCCCAGGAAAATTTCTATTTCTTGAATTTTATCATTTTCATCACTATTTTATCACATTGCCTGTTCTCATATTATTAAACTCCTGCTAGACAGATTGTTGTCCATATGGATCCACCCTCTGGCTGCTCTTGCATTTTTAAGAATGTTTCTTTATATTTCATGAGATTTTTTTGAACATGTCTGTTTTGCAGTTGTTTACAATTTTTTGGACATTTTCTAATTCTCTGCTCCTTTCTTCATAGAAGCCTAGTCTGTCTTTGTGTCCTATACAGTTGTGTGAGCCTGTTTCTCCCCCATACCTTTCCTCCTGGGAGAGCAGTTTGCATTTTCTCTGTAGTTGGGGAGATTTGGGGGTCAGGGGTGCAGGCAGGCTCCCTTCTGTGTTCTCCAATGCTTAGCTCACCCCTCCAGCCACGCCTTCAGAAATATCCCTGAGGTCCACGGTCTGCTCTGCCTCCCTTCCCGTCCATCACTCTTGGGAGCCCTTCCAGGGCCCACATCTCTGAAGCCAGTTCTCCAGCTGGCAGAGGCCACCCTCTTCTGTCTGAGAGGGGAAGTGACAGAACTAGCAGCTGTCTCAAATACCATTGCTGAAAGAATGACCCTAACGACGGCCCCTTGCCTCTCCTGCCCTCTGTCTTGGTGGACTTAGCTTTGGGTTTCTTCAGAGCTCCCTTGGGAAGAGCCATGTTTAATTTACCTTCGGTAGTTTGTACTGCATTGCCCTCCGCTCTGGGTTCTCTGTTAATTCACACCTGTCTCTGTCTTCCTGGAATTGTTTCTTAAGCCCACTGGTGGCGTCCTTTCTGATTTTACCCATATTCTTTCAGTCTTTAGAAAAATATGCGTGTGTGTACTTTATTCCAGAAAGCTCTTAAGAATAATGTATTTTTGGCCTCATGTCTGATGACCTATTGTACATTATTTATCAATTCCCATCTTAAAAATGAGTCATTGGACTGCAGATTTTAAAACTGCTACCAGTGTCACTACACATTTTAAAAGATGATTCTTTTCCTACAAGTGCTGTAATTATTCAAGCAAGGCTATGGAAATCTATATATGAAAATTAGGTTTTCCCTATTTTAAATGACTGAGTCTTTCGTTGATTTTTGTGAAGTATGTACAAATGGACTGTACAATTCATAATCTAGAGCAGGAGTCTGCAAACTTTTCTGTAGAGAGCCAGCTAGTATATATTGGGCTTAATAGACTAAATATCCGTTACAGCTATTCAGCTCTGCTGCTATAGTGTGGAAGTAGCTGCTGACAATACACAAATCTTATTTATGGATACTGAAGTTGGAGTTTTGGATGATTTTCACATGTCAGGAAATATTATTACAATCTTTTTTCAACCACTTAAAAATGTAAGCAGCCATAGGCATCTTATACAGGGCACTGGGAGATGTATGTGGACCTCTGACCCACAGGGAAGAATAGCAGAGTACTCCTTAGCTCCGTATTTCATTCATAGCTGTGAACCCAGAGCACCTCTTGAGCTCCTGGGAACGTTAATGATGGGCACCAGGTAGTAACACAAACCTGATTGTCTCAGTTGGTGGAGAGCAGCTGTCACACCAGGTTCTTTGTTTCTGCCTTTTCAGTTTTCTAGCATTTTGCTGGAAGAGTCTGGCTTATGCAAATGCTTGGCCAGCCCACTCATAATCAACCACCAATTTTCACACGCTAACTTAAGTATTCATTGTGGAGGGATTTCTCTTTCCCTAGCCATATTTTCAAGATGAATCTGGCATGACTGAAGGGACAGCTCTGCTTTGTCCAGAAGGCACTTGGGTATTCTTGTGTCTGACTGCTGCCTAGCAAAGAAAGGTCACTGGGATTGTCACTGTGTCTAGGAGCTTGTATTTATAGACCCGCGAGGTTGGGAGACATGACCTTCACTTGATATCTCTAGTAATGCCATGTGCCAGTAAAGCGGGTCATTACACCGCTTTGAACACCTTGTGCTGTGCCAGTGTGCACGCCCTGACGGCGGTGACCTGGGCAGAGGGATGAGGTGAAATTGGACCTTTGTTAATTGCCACGCACGCCCCTGGCAGCTCCATCCAGTCATCCTGACTGGTCAGCACCGTCAGAGACAAGCAGTGATCCAAGGTGCAGGCAGCCCTCTCCAGGGTCAGGTCCTTTGCCAACTGTGCAGTCAGTCACCATGTTTATAAAATGGAGAATACAGTACCTGCTTTGCTGGATCGTTGGAAAGATAAGTAAAGATACACGCTTGGCTCTCAGGTGTTAATAGCTGCTCTTTAATCCCAGAAAGAAAAGTAACAGTAGCTGCCATTTAGAATGTACTAGGTATAGCTCCTTTAACTCTCTTAACCCTCACAGTAACACAGTGAAGTAGATCATGGTGATCCCCAGATGAAGAAACAGAGCCACAGAGATAAATAACTTGTTCAGGATCTGACTAGTGAAAAGAGAAGCCATGATTTCTGGAAACCAGTTGACCTACCTTGAGTCCATAAACAAGGCAGATATAGTCTCTATCCTCATGGAACTAATGAGTGAAGAACAGGGGTTGTAATTTAAATATTAAGGGTGACTTAAGGTTCTTACTCCTGGCTCAGAGGGTAAAAGCGTCTGCCTGCAATGCAGGAGACCCAAGTTTGATCCCTGGGTTGGGGAAGATCCCCTGGAGAAGGAAATGGCAACCCACTCCAGTATTCTTGCCTGGAAAATCCCATGGATGGAGGAACCTGGTAGGCTACAGCCCACGGGGTTGCAAAGAGTTGGACACGACTGAGCGACTTCACTTTGACTTTTCAAGTACCAGAAGAAGGCCATATGTAAGAAAAAGGGAGCCACTGGAACTTGATCCATGAAGCTGTAAGCCATGGGGACTGTAAATCTTTATTGATTTATTAATAAAGTATTAAATAAATATATTGCATACCCAACATCCAAGCTATTTTAGGTCGATGGCTGTCTTGTGAATATTTTGAAGGTGGCCACGTTTATTCAGGAGCTTTCAGGGGACCAGTGAAAATTAGCTGCTGAGTTAGTTTTCTAACCTTTCTGAGGTGATTCAGCACAGTGGCCAGTGGGTGGCAGCACAGGCTCGCTGTTCCAACGATGCCTTCCTGTGACGTCTGTCCTTCAGGGTTTGGTGTGCTTTTCTCTTCGAGGTTTCCTTGGGCCCCGAGGTTGGTCAACTCCAGCAGCTTCTCAGGTGTGTACCCAGATAATCCTGGCTTTTGTTGTGTTTTTACTTTTTAACCAGCTTTTTTTTTTCCCCAAATAAAAAGGTTAGATGAAAGAGTGGCACCATTTGACGTTTTTGGAAATCGCTTCATTTGAAAGTCTGGCTTAATACGTGACAGCTGTCTATATCCTCCTAGTTGCCTCTCCGTTCAGTCTGTTGGGATATTTTGGTTAAAAGATATGAATCCAGTCTCTCACTGGTTATATAATCGGAGAGAATTATTTTAATAGCCTTTTACGATAATTGTGGGTAGTCTTTTGTGGTAGCTTATATTAATAGTTATTTGCAACGTCAAATCTGATATACCATATCAGTGAACATCTTCTTGGTTATTTGGGAAGTTGGTTAACTAGGTTACGTGGCTCTTCCAGATGTTATACAGTATAGAAATAACCTTGCTGCTGCTGCTGATGCTAAGTCGCTTCAGTCGTGTCCCACTCTGTGCGACCCCATAGATGGCAGCCCACCAGGCTCTCCCCGTCCCTGGGATTCTCCAGGCAAGAATACTGGAGTAGGTTGCCATTTCCTTCTCCAATGCAGGAAAGTGAAAAGTGAAAGTGAAGTCGCTCAGTCGTGACTGCAGCCCACCAGGCTCCTCCATCCATGGGATTCTCCAGGCAAGAGTACTGGAGTGGGGTGCCAGTGCCTGCTCC
Organism: Bos indicus; assembly: GCF_029378745.1. Taxonomy (NCBI): domain Eukaryota; kingdom Metazoa; phylum Chordata; class Mammalia; order Artiodactyla; family Bovidae; genus Bos; species Bos indicus. The sequence continues at coordinate 18,725,886 of NC_091776.1, read as the reverse complement.
AAAATAACCTTAGTAACTATCATCTCCAATCTTGTCAGAGAAGTTTTTTAAGTACTGGGGACTTGTCAGGCTCCTGATGCCAGATGTGTTTTCCAGAATTTTCTCTGGGAAATTTTTCTCATGGGCAAAAATACTGTCAGCTGTTTTCCTTAAAGTGACAGGCTCACTTCTTACATTTTAGTGGATAAATGTCTGCCTTGTTTCTTGACTAAAGTTTGTTGGTTCTTTGAGGTGAAGACAGGGGAGAGTTTTGCAATCCAGGCACTCACCTGAGTGCTGTTGCTTAAGGCAGCATATTTTGTGTGCAGCACAAGTGTTTATGTGGACTTTCCTTTTTGTCAAGTATTAAAGATAGGTCATCAGGGCTCCAAATTTAACAGAAGTACTTATTGCCGCCTCACTTAAGGACATTTGTGGGTAAAGCAGGCAATTTAAAAAATGAATAATGGTGAAGAGCACAGTGGCCCCTACTGGAGCCTGGGGCCAACTGCCTGAGTTAATGCTGACAAAGCGGCGGTTTCATCACAGTCGAAAACAAAGACAGAAAGGATGCCTCAGTGTTAATATGAAAACCCCTTGGCCCTGCGTTTCTCCAAAGGTGTCTCAGACATCCCTAATGGCTTTGTCTATGTATCTATGTGTACTATCAGGGAAACATGAAATCTGGATGATGTGTCTGACTCCCTCAGTACCACATGATTCCTTCTAAACCTTTCCTCATTTATCTGCAGCTTTCCTTTTTCACAGAAATCAGACTCCCACCATCCATCACTTATTGTATTTGTTCAACCGCAATATACATGTAAAGCATTTTTGGAATTGCTGACACCCACCCCCCAAGAGAAATAGCTTTGCTAATCTGAGTGCACTTTCTTTAGTCTTGAGCAGTTAAAAGCTGTTTTCCAAAGTGACATGATTCCTTTTTTCCTGAAGCCCCTTCTGTGAATTTGTCGTATATTTGTAATAGATTTATTTGTCAGAGTCTGCATTTCCTCTTGATCCCCCCACCTCCCTGTTGATCTTTTGAATTTTCGCACATTAAAGTTTACTCTTTGTGAGGGATAGTTAAGTCAATGGATTTTGACACAGAGTCATGTATGCATCACCCTACGGCTGTACAGAGTGGTTCCTTTGCCCTAAAATTCTTTGTCAGCCACTGGTCCCTCCCTCAATCTCTGAAAACCATTCTGTATAATTTGCCTTTTCTAGAATGCCCTATGAGTGGGATCGTGCAGTATGTAATTTTTAGGATCTGGCTTCTTTCACTTACAAAATGCTTGTGACTTGTTCCCCTTTATTGTTATGTACTATTTTGTGTGGTTGTATACATTTGCACATTGAGGGACATCTTTGCTTCCAGTTCGGGCATTTATTAATACAATTGCGTACATATTTTTGAATGAACTTAAGTTTAAGCTCACTTAGGTAAATCCCTAGGGGCATGAGTTCTATATTTATTTTAAACAGTGCCAGACTGTCTTCCAGTGGGGCTGTACATGGGAAGCAGTAGGTGGGAGTTTATGAAGGGATGGGTATTGTTTAAATATTTGATAGGCTCACCAGCGAGAGCCATCAAGGCCTAGGCCTTTTTTCTGGGCAGATGTTAACTTACTTCAGTATCTTTGCTGCTCTAGTTGGAATCACTTCCACAGAGCTGAAGGGGAGAGGTGGGGCCAGGCCTGCCCCAGGCAGGACCCGCACAGACCAGCACTGTTCTTAACTGAGGTTCAATAGCTTTCGCAAATAAAGGCTTCTCAGTGTGTTGCATGCCTTTGGTCTACATCCAGAGCACTGAAGTGGCTGGTTTTGACACTGGTTCAGGTTTATAATTCTTTCAGGGGAGGACTTGTCAGCTCCCTCATGCCGTCACGCCTGAAGTCTGTTTGATGGGTTTCTTCCTCTAATGTGTCAGCCCTGTTAGCAAACAGACATGGTAGTCTGCTCCAGAGCTCAGTCCTCCTCTGGCAATAAACATCTCCCACCTGTTTCCAATTTGCACTTCTCTCCTGAACATCAGTTGTACCTGACTGCCAAGCTCCTATTTTCTGCAAACCCTACCCGGTTTTCCTAACCTGTATTGACAGCTTCATAGTTGCTCAGCCCACCCATCTTGGAAACTTTTTTTTGACTGCTCTCTCATAGGCCACATCCAAGTAAGTCATCAACAAAACTTGTTGGCTCCAATTTTGGATTTACTCAGAATCCAGCCACTTAAACTGGGCCTAGAACTGGGGCTTTGAGGCCCATATTGCAGTGTGTCCTTCCTCTTTTTTGCTGCAAAGCCTTTGTCTTTAGGTGCTAGACTGAATTTTTGAAAACCCCCAAAAGTCACAAATAAAGTGAATGACAAAATATAGTAATCCACTATTGGGCCAAAATGAGCTTTTTTTGAGCTGAGCTGGCTTTAATAAGAATGTGTTTTCCTTGTTTTGTAGCTAACAGCCCTATAAATTTCCAAAAACAAACCAAAAAAGGACAACAGGGAATGATGAAATTAGAACATCCAGTTTAAGCAGTCTAGAGTAACAATTCTGATTCTGCCATTACTAATGATGATCACTGCAAATAATTCTTTTTTTAAAAAAAATTTTTTATTTGTTTATTTGGCTGCTCTGGGTCTTAGTTGTAGCATGTGGGATCTAGCTCCCTGACCAGGGATCAAACCTGGGCCCCCTGCACTGGGAGCTCAGAGTCTTAGCCACTGGACCACCAGGGAAGTCCCCAAATAATTCTTAATTGAATATGCTTGCTTCTTTCTGGTCCCCCTGCTCTGTCCCACCCCCACCCCCATCCCAGGCTTTTCTTTTTTGGTTGTACTAGATCCTCATTGGTTCATTCTTGGATCACATAGCCAGTGGATATTGTACTATCTTAATCTCATTTAGACTTGATTTGCTCTGTTTAATACAGCACCACCAGTTCGTATATCAGTATCTCTGGTCATTTTGGTCTAAAGCTTGTTCGCTACTTCCAGGGGTGGTTAAGACTTTTCTGAGAAGGGCCCAATAGTAAACATTTTGGCTTTGAGTGCCAGAAATTATCCTGCCATGTACCGTGTGCTTGTGGGCGTGTATATGACATCTGAAGATCAAGGACTGTACAAAATACATCTGGCTGCAGTTGGCCATCCCCTGCTGTAGTATTTTCTGGAAGAAGCGCTCCTAGAGTCAGTATTTCAGTTTTGCTAGATGTAAAATTCTTGGCTCACATATAAAGCCTGACATGTTTCAGATATGTAACTTCATTTTCTTCTTGTCTAAGAACATTACAGTTGAAGTCTGATACTCTGACTTCTAAGTTCCTTGCTGTTTTTGGCCTGGAGTCCAAGGGATTTTTTTTCTGTTTCTTTACAGTCCAGTCGGTGTTGGTCATTCTGGGTTGATAGTCTCAGGTATGTGTGTTTGTGTCCATGATACATGTTCTTTTAACCTCATAATTTTTCTTTCAAACCACTGACCTTTTTTTCAGCTTTATTGAGGTATAATTAGCGAACATTGTTGTGTATTTGAGGTGTACTGAGTGATGGTTTGATATTTGTACACATCTTGAAATAATTACCTCAATCAAGCTAATTAACATGTCACTCACATAGTGTGTGTTTCCGGGGGTGGGGGGGTGAGATCACTTAAGATCTAAGATCACTTAGAGGAAGGATTTCAAGTATGAGATACAGTATCCTTAACTAAACTTACCTTGCTGTACATTAAAGCTCCAGAACTTAATTCATCCTGCATGATTGAAACTTTGAAGAATTTTCTTGGTTTATAGTTTCTCGTATCAATACGTGTTTCATTTCCTTGCATTGGTTTTCCTGCTACAAGAAACTTTTATCCATATTGCATCTTTGCTTTAAATAAGTACATAGTATTTGCCACTATCTTGCAAGCTTTATCTCATTTCTCTCTGTTACGTGTTTACTAATTCTTCACATTGCCTCATTTGTAAGTTTTCTAATTTAGACTACTTTGTCATTTTCTTAATATAATTATCCTATATTATAATAGGATATGATTTTGATTGGCTTTCTGGGCATGTCTTCCAGCACTTTCATTGTGTTAATACATTATACTGTTCCTTGTTCACTGAAAGGTTTTTCTTAAGTTTTTAGGAGGAAGTGTTGTTTAAGATAACGCCTTAAATCTTCAACTCCTATTGGACACAATTAACCTTTTTCACATTCATTTTCGCATGGTACTTGCTTTTTTATCACAGCAACCACCCTGAAACAGCTTGGCGAAGGTGATGTCATCAAAAGGATGCAGAGCAGTCCTGTTAAAACTGAACAGCTTCAAGCTGCTCATTTGCCTGGAGCCTGACAGATGTCAGATATTGGAGCCCTTGTGAGTTTGCCATGATGCCCTGACAGATTGGTCTACTGTTAGGCTATTACTGATGCTGGAAACCATGCTTGGGAAAACAGTAGAACTTTTTACCGCTTTTTGCTGAACTAGAAGTACAGAAGAAAGATTTTCAAAGTTGTACTGCCAGCCAGGAAGAAAATTTCTTTGGACCCATGTACTCAGATAGGCAAGCAAATTGATTAAAAAAGAATATATTCAAGTCAGACATCCAGGAAACAAGTGTATGCGCGTGTTCATGCATGTGCCTTTGTGAGCACAGGCTTGCAGGCAGTTGCACATACACAGAAATGTGTGCTGGGAAAACTGGAGTCTCTTTGCCTCACTTTCTCACTGGGGAGTCCTTGAAAAGGAGTGATAGAGCATGCTTGCATCTTGATCTTGATGTTTAAGGATAGGTCCTGGGGGTGAACACTTGAATTGGCCTTTGTGACCTGCTGTGTAAGGTGAATTCAATGGCTTGCTAGTTTCACGTGCAATCTGCTTGCCAAACAATGTGTTTTGTAAAGAAAACTTTGTGTCCTTCAAGAGAAGGCAAGGACTTGGATGAGGTCAGGAAATCCAGGTTCCTCCAAACCAGGAATCTTAGACATGATTCCAAGCAGAATCTGGCCTAATTTATACTGTAATGAAGAGAAAACAAGGTTGACCTTTAAAAGAGCAATCCACTGCCTCCTAGTGAGGTGACAGATGCCTCTCCCTTCATGTTAGCTTGTTGAAGATTGTGCTCTGTTGTCTTTAGTTATTATCCAGTTAGGTAAGAATCAGAAGCCTCAGGAAACAGACCTAGACAATGCTTCCTGCACCACCATATCCTCCCCTCCCCACCCCATCTCTCCCCCCACCACCGCCAACCTCTCTTCTGATTTTTAAAAAATCTGGCAGTTAAGATTAGATTGCAGACTGTACTGCTCAGTGATGTTCTCAGAATCCTATAGAAAGCCAGAGCCTGGATTTAATCCAGCTGATTCTTTAATCCAGCGTAATAGGGATCCGAGTAGCTGACACACTAAGAGCCTGCTCTAATGCCATCTCGGAGTAATCAGGCTTTCTGACATCTGGCTCTTTAAAACTGGCCTTCAAGTTCTCATTTAAAATACATAGAAAAAAAAAAAAAATACATAGAAAAAGGAATATGGATTTTGTTTAGCCATGCTTTCGTAAGACTGTGTCTACAAATTATAAAGACAAGTTTCAGGTTAGAATAAGCCATAAAGATCAAGGTATTTCAGCTGTAGTATTTCAAGTAGTTGTCCTCCTAGAAAGCTAGAACCTGGGCGCTCCTGTAATCCACCCCGTAGACCATGAACGTGGCAACATCGGCCCCAGCTTCTGTGGACACTAACTGCTTTATCTTGTGGTCGCTCTGAGTGAGAACTGGAGAAAGGCAAGAGAAGGCTGAGTGTGTAACACGTGTCTCCTTCCCCGCAGTGTATCCCATGGGAAACGGCACGAGCAGGCTCTACAGTGCTCTCGCCAAGACACTCAACAGCAGCGCGGCGTCCCAGCACCCAGAGTACCTGGTGGCCCCTGACCCAGAGCACCTGGAGCCCATCGACCCCAAAGAGCTCCTGGAGGAATGCAGGGCTGTCCTGCATACCCGGCCCCCACGGTTCCAGAGGGATTTTGTGGCTCTGCCAGCCGATGGCCCCAGTAGCCACCCTCCCATTAGAGTCATGCAGTGGAACATCCTGGCCCAAGGTAGGCCTGCTGCGTCTCTGCCCGAACCGCCACCGCCCCCCTGCTTCTGCGCATGCCCGATGCACCTCCGCATGTGCGCACATGTGCGGGGGCGGGGTGTCAGATGAGGGGTGCGGGCGGCTTCGCCCAGGGAGCTCTCCCAAGGGGAGGTGGGGAAAGGGAGTCATCTGGTTTTCACTGATAAATCCAGCGACTCAGAGGTATTTCTTACTTACGTGTTGGTAAGTTGCATATTCAGTGACAGCTTCTGTCTCCCAGCACATCCAGATTTCAAGGCCCCGGTCTCTTATTAGCCTGAAACTTTGTGTTGTCTCCAGCTTTCAGTCCACAGCACTAAGATAACATTTGCCAGGGAGAAACTGAGTCTGCTGAGTGGGCGATGTAGAATCTTCTGCAGGAAATGGGGAGGGGGCGGAGTTGGTCTGGGTACTCTGGCCAGATTCTCTTCCAAACGCACCTTTATAATTTGAGATGTTGCCTCTCTTCTCTATGCTTTGAGATATTTGTTATGGTAGAAAGGTCTGCTGGATTTAAAAACAGGTGTGTCAGTCAACTTTGTGCAGTGCTGCACAAAGATCACGGAGCTGTTGAAATTTTAAGAAGAAACCAGGGTCACCATTCTTCCCTCATTTTCTGGAATAGAAGGGCATACTGAATGACTTTCCATAATTTTGGATTCGTTTTTTCTTTTCCCAGATATAGGTAAAAGCTGCCCGTTTAAAATAGGTGTCATTTATGGTTTCTATAAAGGCCTAGTACTGGGTTAAATGTATTTAGTTCATCTGACATAGCTTAGATCTCTTAGACTACAAAGAACATTGTTTAAAGCCAAAACTTAATGTTTTATGTCCTGGAATATGTGGCTTTATTATGTCTTCTGTCCTGGAATAGACAGATAGTTTTAATGTGAAAATCAATTCCTTGCTTCATGTGGATGGTAAGAGGTAATTAGTTTGGAGGTCGGTGCAGTAAGAGAATCCCCTCCAGAGCAACTGAAGCAGAGAAAGTACTCTGAAGGTCTTGGGTGACGTCACACCTAAGGAGACACCCCCCCCACCCCCCACCCCCCCCCCCCCCGCCAGGTATTTAGCAGCTGACAACCGACCGGCTTTTTTATTTCAGCTCTTGGAGAAGGCAAAGACAACTTTGTCCAGTGCCCTATGGAAGCCCTCAAGTGGGAAGAAAGGAAATGTCTGATCCTGGAGGAGATCCTCGCCTACCAGCCGGATATCCTGTGCCTCCAAGAGGTGGACCACTACTTCGACACCTTCCAGCCCCTCCTCAGTAGACTGGGCTATCAGGGCACCTTCTTCCCCAAGCCGTGGTCGCCCTGTCTGGATGTGGAGCACAACAATGGACCCGACGGCTGTGCCTTGTTCTTCCTCCAAAACCGATTCAAGCTGGTCAACAGTGCCAACATCCGGCTGACGGCCATGACGCTGAAAACCAACCAGGTGGCCATTGCCCAGACCCTGGAGTGCAAGGAGTCCAGCCGCCAGTTCTGCATCGCCGTCACCCACCTGAAGGCACGCACCGGCTGGGAACGGTTTCGATCAGCTCAAGGCTGCGACCTCCTCCAAAACCTGCAGACCATCACCCAGGGGGCCAAGATTCCCCTGATTGTTTGTGGAGACTTCAACGCAGAGCCCACAGAGGAGGTCTACAAGCACTTTGCTTCCTCCAGCCTCAATCTGAACAGCGCCTACAAGCTGCTGAGCGCTGACGGGCAGTCGGAACCTCCGTACACGACCTGGAAGATCCGGACCTCAGGCGAGTGCCGGCACACGCTGGATTATATCTGGTACTCCAGGCAGGTGCTCAGCGTGCGGTCAGCCCTGGACCTGCTCACCGAGGAGCAGATTGGACCCAACCGGCTACCGTCCTTCAATTACCCTTCAGACCACCTGTCCCTAGTGTGTGACTTCACCTTTAACGAGGAACCTTGATGGATATTTATAAACGCTTGTCTGTGTCTTTTTAATCGCAGGAGTCTTAACCAGGGATGTTTCAGGAAACTGAAATAGAATAAGTTGACTGAGGAAGGGTTCCCAGTTTCTCTCACTTCTTTGTTTCCAGCATGCCCTTGGGAAGGAACCCCGTTAGCTCACATTAAAACCTTTTCCATTAAAACCTACAGCAAAAAGGTTTTTGCACTCCAGTATTGCTTTGCATTGTTTTCTTTCCCTTAGGATTAATTACATGTTGATCATTTAAGGGCATTATATTGGGCTTGTTTTGAAGCTTTTTCTGTTAGAGTCATTAAAATAGTAGACTTGCTTGAGTCTCCCATAATTAACAAGTATGCAGGAACAGTTTCTCTAGACATTTCAAGTTATTTATTTGTGTTTTTTAATATCAAGTTATGCATGGCAATATTTATTTTTTATATCTTCATGTAAAATTAAGTAAATTATAACATGAACATGCTAAAACCATGCAAAACATAAGTTATAGAGTAATTTATAGTAATTTTCTTAAAAGCTTTAAAGATGTTTTTATTGGAATCTAATAAAATAATAGTGTACAAAGGAACTATTTAGTCTTGAGGGGTTTTTGTTATTTAAGTGGAGATACCAGTTCTCTATGATCTCTTCTTCATAAATCTTTGCTATGCCTCTGTGTTCTCCATTAGTGTGTTTCTTGAAGAGATTCCATGGCTAGTCTTCATTATTTGGTCACTGTTACACATTTCCGGTATTCCCTTGGAGTGCTCTTGGTGTTTATTCGCAATCACTCTGCCATTATTTGTATTGAATGTGCTTTGCACAGTACATATATTTAGGTGTGTGTGTGTATATATATATATTTGGTAGTGGCTAAAGACAGTAGGACCTTCTTTTTAGAGATGGGAAACTTCCTGGTCTGTTCATGACGCTGTGGTTGAGATTTACTAAGATAGCCAGGCAACTGGTTTTAAAAGATCTAAAAACCAGAATATAAAAAGTTAACCTGAAATTCTCTTCGCTCAGAAATAAAGTGGTAAAGATAAAAGGTGAAACTCCTTCCTAATGAAATCCCAGAAAACAGCCCACTGGTAATAATATATTTTAACCCATGAGTTGTAAATATTTAAGATTAATAAATAGTCTTTTAAAGCTAGTGTTTTAATATCTTGTTTTTTTAATGCATAGGGAATCTGAGAATAAATTTGGTCTTTTAATACTGTTAATGTGGTGCTCACACAATCCTAGACAGTCAGACCTTGATTTTAAAGTGGACAAAGGTGGTTGAAGGCAGCATCTGGTGCTGTTTGTGAGGTATCACTTGGTGACAAGGTTGGAGTCCCCAAAAATAGTTCCTCCAGGTATTCTGCATTGGAAATGCTTTTGAAACAAATAAGGGTTTCAGTATATATTGTACACACAAAATATCTGGAAGGAATGGCAAGTAGGAAGAACATATGTACCAGCTGTCATCTGGTTCAGATCTTAGCAGTGACTGAATTTGCACATTGAGAAGCAGAATACTGATCTGGACAGGCATTAAATACTGTTTACCTACCCTAAAGCACACCAGTTTGAAATCATCATACCCATATCATAAGCAAATCTAGATGAGAATAAAAGCTAAAAAAAGTGTTTCAATTGCAAATGTTAATAGGCTATGGGAGAAGGGTGGGAGTTGGTGGGAATGCCTATGAGCAAAAGGGCTCCTGGAAATATCACAAGTCAGTCACCCATCAGCATTGCCATGGCGGTAGGCTAAACACATACTTCTATATGCTTTTGTTGTATTTGTCTTCATTTAAAATGTAGTCATGTGAGCATTTTATGTAAAGTTTTTTTAGTAGTTTATAAATCTTGCTAGGTGGCACTTTTATTTCTCTAGTCTTTCTTTTGTAGACAGCTCTGCCTTGTGGACCATCAGTTACCTGAATGCATAACGGCAAATAACAAATGTCGAAGGTAAATTGTCCAGATTATTGAAGACAGTGAGAATGGATTTTTTTATTCCTCCATGGCTGTATTTCATGAACTCCTACGAGGTGGTAGGGATGACATAGTAAAGCATAATGGTGTGTATAACATTTAAGTCCCTTATTTTTGGCTCTGAACTTTGCATATGACATAAAACTGCTCCTAATTTAAAATGGAGCCTAGGGACTTCCCTGGTGATGGAGTGGGTAAGACTCCCAGTGCAGGGTGCCCAGGTTCGATCCCTGATCAGGGAACTAGATCCCACATGCCACAGCTTAAAAAAGCTCCTGTGTGTCACAAGGAAGGACCTGGCACAGCCAAATATTTAAAAAAATAATTGGGCCTAAAAAGCCCAAAAAATCTGAGCAAGGTCCCAGTGGGACTAAATTCTAGAAAAGAAAATAAAAACACAAGCTGATAATAACAACTGATTTCAATTGGAAAGGCATCCAAAAACTGCTTGAATAAGGAGCTCTGAACCTTTTTATAATGACATGTATAAAAATACAGTACAGGCAGGCTTTTATCTAGAGTGGTTGGATACTGGAATGGCAAGAGGTCTGGAGCTGGGCTTATAAAAGCAAATTCTGTAGAAGGGCATGGGCTGTAAGTACAAGGCCTTAGCTGTGACCACTGTGACACTCCCTAGGGCCTCAAGCATCACACCTATCTTGTCAATCTCAGATTTGTCAGATATTTGTAAAACAATATTGTAAATTTTAGGTAAGTCATCGAGTAAAGGTTTAAGGTTAAGGTCGGTGCTTAGAGTTCAAAGCAAAAAAGGAAAGGGCACTGTACTTGATGTCCTAACAAGCCACTCTTAATCCTTCCATTTGAAAGGGCAGATAGTGTTAATAGAAATTAAGACCCAAATAGGTGAGGGACTGTTGAGTGGCCAGATTTTTTCACCCGTTTCTCCAGACAGATATGAGGTTGTAGGTTAGTGATTCAGTTTCAGGACAGGATGTCAACCCTACTATGACTTGTAGAGTAGAAATACCTGCCTTTGAGAGATGAAACAACAGCCACAACTCCAGGCTCACCAGATGTCTGTGGAAAGCTCACCTCTAAGAAACTATTCGTTAGGACGTAGTTGTATCCATTCCTCTTGACAGAATGTTAGGAGAAGCCTTGCTGTTTCTAGGCTGCTACTGGTAAACCAAGAGGAAATCTCAGGATGAATTCCTGTTTGCTTTGGAGCATTCAAAACCTGAGACATTCAAAACCAAACCTTATAGCTGGATTTTCATTACTGTGACATTCTGTAGCATGTATTCCATTTCCTTTTGCGGTCCTGCCTTTTTCTTCATGTCACTGTCTTTCTTTCATCTGCTTATTTTTGTTGACTTTTATTTGTTCTTACAATATATAATCTAAAGCAGAGTCTAAACTGCCACATTGAGCAGATTCAGGTTTCTAGATGTAGACCACATTAGAATGCTGGAATATAATTAGAGGCCTGCATCACAGGGAGAAAAACACCAGTCAGGAGAGATGATGGAAAGCTGCATACGGGAGACCCCTGACATCTCAGATTGGTAAACCTGGAGATAACACCCAGCAAAATTCTGCAGCATTTTCTATTTAAGTTTATGAGAGCAGGGATCACTGCATGGTCAGATAGTAGATGGGAGGGAACAGAGGTTGAGGCCAGAGGAGAAGTTCTGTCTCTAGGTCTGCCACTGATTACCTGAACTGAAACTGAGTCAAGTTTTTCTGAACTTGTTTATTTACAATACAGGGAATAGACCAGGAAATCTCTTAGGTTTCTTAAAAGCATTAAAACTGATTTGCACTTCAAGACAATTTGGGCTAATTGCTGCCACTGCTCAAAAATATTTTTGAAACTTTTTGGAACAGTTTGGACATCCAGTTCTCTGAAGGTCTCAAGAAAAGTAGTGTGCACTTTAGCCGTGTTTCATTTTGCCAGGTATGGCAGTACCTACCTAGTTTAATTCACATCGGTTTCTTAATCTCAAGTGACTTCACTATTTCTAAAACTAAAACCTCCCTTGGTAGGAAAATTTGTCTCTTCTCCTTGCGTTTGTCACTCAGTCATGTCTGACTCTGTGCAACCCCATGGACTGTAGCCTGCTGGGCTCCTCTGTCCATGGGATTCTCCAGGCAAGAATAGTAGGGTGGGTTGCCATGCCCTTCTCTAGGGATCAAACCCAGGTCTCCTGAATTGCAAGGCAGATTATTTACCATCTGAGCCATCAGGGATTTACCATCTGTGTCCCTAGTTAAGTATGTATAAAAATTTAGGTTCTGCTCCAAGAAGCAATTCAAAAGTATTTTTTCAAACAATGGTAGCATTGGTGGCACTTAATATATAGCTTTCTGAAAGTACTTTCTTTTAAAGGACAAGGTACTAACGTAGTGTACTCTTTTAAGAATTTAAAAAAACTCATCCTAATTAACTCATTAAAATGTGAGAAAACGGCTTTAGAGTCAATGAAATATACAGTATATAATACCCTAAACTACCTTTTTCTGTTGAACGTTTTAGAAAAGCTTAGATTAAGACAGATGTCTAAATGTAAAAGTTGTGACAGACGTGTCCAAACCTGGCTGCACAATGAAATCACACTGAGATTTTTTTTTTTTAATACCAATGCCTGGCTCCCCCTTCCACACATAATTTAAGTGATAGGGGATGTGACATCGGCAAAAAATCTTCACAGGTGATTTCCAGCGTGCAGCAAAGTTACCACTATTTCAGTGAATTCATGTCCTACAACTCAAGTAATTTGCAGATTCTGTAAAACAGTTTAGTATCCACCTTTCATGCACTTATCACATCATTAAAACCTTGTAAAATAAGCAAGATTTTTTTGTTTAAACATACAATGGGAGAAAACTGCTGTTACAGTCTAGAGTTTTGTTATGGAGCATTTTGCTTTAAATATTCATGTTTTTCTAAGTTCTTAACTTGGAAGTTGTATCATTTACTTATAAGTCCTGAACCCAGAGCATTACTGCTGAAGTGCACTGTTTAAAAAGATAGCTATAGGTACATAAAAAGTAGATAAATGTCAAATCAAATACAGCGTACCCAAAGATATTGGGGGTTTGGTTCCAGACCACTACAACGAAGCATCTCAATAAAGCATCATGTGAATTTTTGGTGACCCAGTGAACACAGAAGTGACATTTGCATGACATTAGTCTATTAAGTGCAATAATATGATCTCCAAAAAAAAAACTATGTACCTTAATTCAAAAATATTTTATTAACTCGTCATCATCTGAGCCTTTAGTGAGTCAGTTATTTTTCGCTGAAGGAGGAGGGTTTGAAATATGAATATTACCAAAGAGATGATTGCTGTTGGAATAAGGACAGTGACAGACACGTTGACAGCAGTGTTGCCACAGATCTTAGATCTGTATAAAGCAGTGTATCTGCGAAGTGCAGCCTAGTGAAATGAAGTGTGCCTGCAAGTCTCCCTGCTGCACTTGTGTTTCTGGCATGATTCAGGAGGCAGATCAGTGTACTTGCAAAGGTGGGGAAAGAGTGTCTTATTCTCAGGAGGACTGGCCGAGCTCTAACTGTGGAGGATGACAACAACGAAGGGACTGAAGGACAGGTGAACCACAAGTACAGAGGACTTGTACTATGAACAGTGAAAAGCCATGAAAAGGGAAGTTGCTGGAATGGCTGTGGAACTCAAAGTAGGGTTCCTCTTGCCTCCCCAAAGTGTGCTCTAATATAGATCACGTATGTAATGTCCTCACATAAAGTAGACCAAGAGGCTTAAAGGATCACGGGATAGGTACTTTATAAGCCCAAATATTGTTAAACCTGACTCATTTGCATACAGGGGTCAGAGTGGCTGATGAACCAGGTGCTATGTCCCTTACATTCTGGTTTCACAGTCATCCCCCTAATGGAACTGCCTCTTTATTGTCACTCCATCCATTTTGGTGGCTTTTTCTTTGACCTTACTTGCTTGGCCCTTCCTGGTACACTTAAGAATGTTCCCACCATATCTTGAAATGTGACCTCATCTATCCTGTTGCCTTTCTGTGAACAATCCTTGATCTCCACTTGCTGATTACTTTTCCTCTCTCCTAGCCCTTTATATACTTGATGTTTTCAATCTTTTCTCAGAGTTCACTCAGAGTAGACTACCCCTCACCTTGAGTGGCTTCCAAGCCTATTTCAGAAATATTTTGATGTCTGTCACCTTCACTTCAAATTCAGGTGAAGAGAGTGGTCCAGAGAGAAGCCATCAATGACATGGCTCAACAAAGGTAGATACCTGAAATATTTGGGAAAATATATGTCAGCAGGTCTGTAGCCTGGAGATGCCTAAAATGGGACAGTCAAGAGAGTTAAGACCTGGGAATGTAGGCAGATGCCAGATCAAAGGACTTTGGGTTTTTTTATCTTTTTAGCATGAGATGCACTGAAGAATTGAATGCAGTCACAAAGAAGTTTATGAAAATACTCATTTTAGAAACTCAACTGGTAGCATGGAAAACAGTAGAGAGAGGCTTGAGACGACAAAGCAGTAAGGTAGGGAGGATGGGAAAGGAAGTTATTTAGAATGAACTGTCAATAGGACTTGGTGACAGATTGGATGTTGGAAGTCAAATGTCTAGAATGGCCTTCAGGTTTCTTCTGGCAAGAGTAATTGGTTGCTGGTGTAGTGTCATTTATTGAGCTAAGAGGACAGATTCTAGAAGAGAGTTCAATGGGACATTCAGGAAGAAATAACCAGTAGGTAATTAAACCCATCTTGAGACTTTCAGTCTAGCCTAAGGCAATGGATTTGATAGTAAAAACCATATGCATGGATGAGATTATTGAACAGTTATGTTCAAGCAAAACCGTAACAGTAAATACAACTATTCTATAAAGGAAAAGACCCCATGGTAAATACTACCTTTAAATGGGAAAGCTGACATAACAAAGACTAAGAAGTCAGGCAGGAGGTACACTACAAGAGTGGTGTCACGGGAAAACAGAGGAGTTTTAAGAAGTAGGCTGATGACGTGGAAAAATGAAGTATCTGTTGGATTTGACTACTGGGTTCCTGGAGACCTTGGCGGGAACTTATTCTAAGCCAGAATTAACTGCAAGCTACTGAAGAATGACGGACTGTTGGAACAAAAAAACCAAGAAGTTGTGAAAGGGGAGGAGGTGTTGAATACGAGAGAACAGCACACCTGCCTCCTTCCCAAGGCAGGTGTTCAGGATGGATGCTGGAATAAGGAGATGCTCTTACAGCAAGCCGTCCAGAAATGGAGTTCACAGCTCAGACCTCGATTTTCTCTATAAAGAGGTCTACTGGCCAGCTGATAAGCAGGATGGTGGTGAACGGCTGACTGTTGCTGGAAGATGACCCAAAGAATAAATGGGCTGACTGCTAATTCATTGTTCAAAAGCCTGGCCAGACTGGAAAATGTAGTGGCATCAAGTCATTGCTATGTGGTTCTTTGTTACAGTGGACACAAAATGCAAATACAAGTTATAATGATTAACAGAAGAGTTGCAATTAAAAGCCATACCACTGACAATTCCCATCAGAAGAAATACTCTCGTCATTACATACTGTCAACATGTATTTCTAAATCGAGACCTTAGGTGAACTTACTCTGCAAGAGACATGGAAAATGTTAAGGTAGAGTGGTAGAGGTGAGCAAGCAGCCTTGGCTTAGCCTAATGAAAACCAATTAGTAATACAGCATAGGTGGAAAAGAAATGCTCATTTAAAATGTTTCATTACCTTCCGCCGCGGCAGCCATTGTGGAACAACAGCCATGGCTCTGCGCTACCCCATGGCCGTGGGCCTCAACAAGGGTCACAAGGTGACCAAGAACGTGGGCAAGCCGAGGCACAGCCGCCGCCGCGGGCGTCTCACCAAACACACCAAATTCGTGCGGGACATGATCCGGGAGGTGTGTGGCTTCGCCCCTTACGAGCGACGAGCCATGGAGCTGCTCAAGGTCTCCAAGGACAAGCGGGCCCTCAAGTTCATCAAGAAAAGGGTGGGGACACATATCCGCGCGAAGAGGAAGAGAGAGGAGCTGAGCAACGTCTTGGCCGCCATGAGGAAAGCGGCAGCCAAGAAGGACTGAGCCCTTCTCCTCTGTTCACAATCACAATAAATCTTGCCCAAAACTCAAAAAAAAAAAAAAAAAAAGTTTCATTAGCTATCTTCCATGTGACTTCTTGGGCTTCCCTGGTGGCTCAGATGGTAAAGACTCTGGTCTGCAATGCAGGAGACCCAGGTTCAGTCCCTGGGTTGGGAAGATCTCCTGGAGAAGGAAATGGCAATGCACTCCGGTATTCTTGCCTGGAAAACCCCATGGACAGAGGAGCCTGACGGGCTATACAGTCCATGGCGTCACAAAGAGTTGGACACGACTGAATGACTAATGCTTTTTCATGTGACTTCTTTGCCCTAGAATATTAGGGGAGACATAACTCAAAAAATGAAACTGCAGTGCAAAAAAAGACAATTCAGTTATGTGTCAAGGCATATTTTGAATACAGATACAGATTTTGAAACATGAAATATTTAGGAAATGTTTTAAAAGGAGTAGAGATTGAGATTAACCCCAAATGGGATAAGAATCAATGAGCTTTTCTTTGCGCTTTTATTAAAAAGTACCATCACGTATGTTTATGGAAAAGATAAAAGATTACAAAGGGAGCTGTTATAAAAATCTGTCAACCTAAGTAGTGTCTAACCAAATGCACAATTAAAGGCCACAAATATTCAGTTTATTTAAATTTCTAAAAGATGTAAAAATAGACAACTTTTCTTTGTAGTAGAAACAGCATTATTATGTGGAGTTACGGGACCTAGTTTGGTGTGAAATGATGTTCCTCTGGTCCCTCCAGTTCCTAAAATGGCTAGAGTATTATTTGTTCTTCCTCACCCACAAAAGGTCTGATTGAGAAGCATATGGTCTGATTTGAAATATAAATTAAGTGTGGCCAACACTAAAATAGTAAACTCATTATGGTAAGTAGAACATTATAATTACATGACAATAATTAGGAAGTGGAAGCATGCAGGTTATTTGCCAAATATTAATGTAATGGAACAAAATAATTTCTTCAAGCAGCAGTTGGGAAGGAAAAATAGGACTTCTATTACTTCTTAACTAAAACAACATGTTTATATAGTAGCTTTTGAATATTGTTATAAATATCACCAGAGACCAAAACACAAGGTAAATTTCATTTCTATATTTCAGAAAACCTACTTGAATACACTTTGAAACAAGAGTACAACAAAATAGAATATACTTCAAATGTTGAATATACAAACTATTATAGTTCAAATCTGAACACTGGTACTTTCCCTCTTAAACTTCAACTAAAAAAAAAAGGAAGAAAGAAAACTCCAGGTATTAGAGTTACCTGACAAAAATCATGCTGAGCCTTAACTTCCAAGTGACAGCAGAACTGAAACGGATATGTCTGCACAGATGCCAGGGCTAAGTGAGTGACAAACAGGCGTGTTATAGCAAAAGGCCAGAGCCAACTGTTAATTTGTCCACAATTAAGAAACTGACAGACTTAAACTACCATATAAAATGTTACATGTAAATTCTATAACAATACTGTGCTAGGTACAAGATTTTTAAAATTTTTCTTTTAATAAAAAAGCTTTACACAAACAAGCCATTAGCTTATTTCAATAAAGAAAACCGAAAATTAGTCTAAGGCCTTTGTTTTAAATCAGCTTAAGCTATATGATAAAAAAAAAAAAAAAAACGCACTAGATCTTTTTTGCTAACCTCTTTCTGAAGCTTTTGGATCCATTCTTCAATTCACATTCTAAAATACCTATATTAGCAGTTTTCACATAGCACCAGTTAAGTGAGTTCTGTGTGAACACAGTAATAATTGCTGGTATGCATATAAAATGCATCAAAAATTGCTATATGTAACAACAAGATCACCCATCCCAATCCCTCCCCACTGAAAACTATATAACCTCTTACAGAGTGTTAGTGTTCCAAGTCTTAGTGTAACTTGATATTGTAGTGAGTTGCTTGGTCCCTTTCAGTCCTTTTCCTTATTGACGGGTTCAGTTGTTTCTATTGTAAGAGGCAGTTTTCTGTCAGCATCTCAATATGTAGTTCATTTCCCACTGAAACATGGGATAGGTAATTTATTTCCAGTAAGTTTGATTGTTTTCTTAAATGCATTAAAAATGTTTTAAAGTCTTCTGACTTCTGTCGATGACATCCTTGCAAATACTTATATCAGGACTATCACTAACATTCTAATGTCCATGGGAGCGCGGCTGTTTCATTTCTCACATGTTACCAATCCTTCCGTTTTCATTGTTACAGGAAGGGCAAGAGCTGAGGGCGCACTGACAACCACTACGTGGGTCACTGTCTTATTTCCATCTGCCGGTTTTTCTTCTTGTACCAGCTGCAAAGTTTTCACATCATGTTCCTGCTTTTTCGCCACTGCTTCTGATTTAACCTCTGGCCCTTTTATGACAGCGCTGATAACCCGGGGAGGAGTCTGGCCAGATGCCTGTTGAGGAGGCACTGATAGTCTCATTACAGGGGCCCCGTGAGCTATTGAAACAGGGGTGAGTGCTCTCACAGCCAGTGGGGTGCCCACAATGTTAATGCTTCCTGACCCAGTCAGATTCGACTTCGTCTGCAGTTGACACTGTGCAAGTTGCGTAGCTGGGATGGTAATAATTTTGGCAGGCTGCATGGTGATTTTGTCTCCATTTTCAGTAGAGGCTGGCATCACAGTAGGGATTGTCTGAATAACTACCTTTGGAGAGGCTGCTGTTGTCGGACTAGTGCTGGTTATTAATGGTGCACCTGCATTAACTGACTGAACTGCCACAGTTGAAATTTTCTGACCCAACGATGTCATTACAACAGGTACTTGCATTGCCACACGAACTGTCCTGGTTGATTTAAAAAAAATAAATTTGATTGTATGTCACGCTATATTATTAAATAGGTCTCTCTGAGAGAGAGAAAAAGGTGAATGCAAATCCAACATATGTAAAACTAGTGGACCCAATTTTACAGATGTACCAAAAATCTCTGAAGTTTACAGCATGAAATAACATGAGATGAATATATTTAAACATAAGCTAAATATATTTATATATATATTTAAAAGCCTACATTAAATTCCATCTATAATATCATAAAAAAAAAAAGTCAATTCAAGTAAGAAAAGACATCTACTTTAAGAAGAATATTTTAATTAACACATTGAAAAATACCAAGCACTTTTCAAAGTCTTGACAAAGAGTCAGTTCTTAGAATACAAATATTAAAAAAGGAACATCCTAGTTTTGCCAAAGAGTTTTCTAAAAACTAAATACATTACAACTACTGGTTTCCCTCACTTACCTTGGGGCTGCTGTTGCTGATACAGATGTGGTAGTAGTGGGAGACCTGGATGAAGCATCATGACCAGGGGGAGTGATGTTCACAACTCTAGCTACACCCTTCTCTGCTCTGGAGCAGTTGAGAGGAGATGAGTTTTTCCCACCACGAACAGAAGTTGCTGCTTTTAAGAGACTTTCTGCAGACAATGATACTCGTTCTAATGATTTTTCATCAGTAGCTCCTGCTAAATCTTCACTACAGGTTTCACTTTTGTCATCATCTATAACCACTATGTTTTTGGGCATATCCTTGAACTGATATACAAGCCTCTGTCCTTCAACCTTTGCAAGGATACCCCTTTGGTAATAATATCTGTAAGGAAAAAGTATTAAATAAGTCAAGTATATTATGTTTGCCCCCCAACAATCCCCAAACAAAAATACCATGAAGAGATGCTAACAGAAACATTCACTTACTCTAGTAAGAGGTAAGGTGGGACTCCATTCAAAAGACTAAGAATTTGAAGTAGCTATGAAATTAGAACTTGGTACCATATGTCCTATAACCTTGAAATCTGTGAATTAGCTAAAAGCTCACTTTTTATTAAAGGAAGTCGTTTAACCTAAATACAGAATATATTATTGTACAGTTGGCCCTCCGTTATCTATGGGTTCCTCATCCATGGATTTAACCAACCACAGATCGAAAATGCTCAAGGAGAAAAAAACCTCCACAAGAGTTCCAAACAGCAAAACTTGGATTTGCCATGTGATAGCAACTACTTATACTGTGTTAGGTATTTTATCATCCACAGATGATGTAAAGTATATGGGGGGATATAAGTAGGTTACAAGCAAACACTACCCCACTTTATATGAGGGATTTTGATCATCCATGAATTTCTGGTATCCAAGGAGGGTTCTGGAGCTACACCCTTCAGATACTACTAAGGGACAACTGGATTTTACCGATACTGGTAACAATTTAGTTCTGATTTACATAGGGTATAAAAGCAACTTGGTATTATGTGGAAAAATTACCAAAACCATACTTAGTAAAAATGAATTTGTGGCATATGTGAACACTGTCACATAAACTATGTTCATTTACAAATACCCTTAATTAGAATAAGCTGTGTACATTACAAAGTTATGTGGACTCCTCAAACTGACAAAACTTAAAATTTTCATATCACAATAAATCCATTATAACAAATTTGCAAGAACTAAAGAACAAATTCAGTTTGGAAACTGTATTATGTTTGGGTTTAATTTTCTTAAAGACACACCGTTTTCCACAAATGGATTTTCCAATAGTGTTCAAATTTTAGCCATTTAGACTAAACCTCTCTCTCCATCTGCCTCCAAATCCAAGAAGTTCCTCTAGAAAATCCACCCAAATTAAAATTAAAAGCTATAATAAATAAGAGATTTTAAGAGTTTCTCTTTAAATATCAGGTTTCCCAGGTGGTTCAGTGGTAAAGAATCCACCTTACAGGAGACACAGGAGACCTGGGTTCGATCCCTGGGTCAGAAAGATCCCCTGGAAGAAGAAATGGCAACCTAATCCAGTATTCTTGCCTGGAGAATTCCATGGACAGAGGAGCTTGGCAGGCTATAGTTCATGGGGCTGCAAAGAGTTAAGACACAACTGAGCACTCTCACGCACTTTAAGTATTAAGAGATACATAAGTTTTCTTTGAAAACTCTTGTGTTCTTACCTCAAAGCTCGTCCCATAGTTTCATAGTTCATGTCTGGCTTGTTCTTATGCTTTCCCCAAAGCTTAGAGACAGCCTTTGAATCCACAAGCTTGAATATGCCTTTTTCTCTCTGAGTCCACTTAATATATCGAGGACAAGTATTTTTATCTTGAAGTAGATCTAAAAGAAACTCCCACAAATAGGTTGTGTTTCCTTTGAAAACAATTATAGACACTGATTAAAAATTCATCAACATAACTAAAAGCAAGTATTTACTTAAGCTGAATAAAAAAATCAATTTACTACTGATAAAGAACAAATGTACCAAGAGTCTGCCATTAAATACTTGACTATATTATCAATCATTTGTACAGTGCCAAACTGTGTTGTCTAGTGAATAACAGTTCAAGAAATAAATAACAGTTTTGAAACTATAGCTATATCATAAGGCCATGCACTATTTTATTTCAAATTAATGACAGAAAATAATGTCTGGGATCTCAGGAGTGAAAATAAAGTAGACTGGTAAGACATTAAGTCTTGGCAGATGGCTAAGATTTGCATACCAGAAGGAAAGGAAGGAATGTGGGTAGGAAAAATAAGGAATTTCATCCCAAAGAGAAGAGAGCATCACTCTTTTTTCTGAAGGGTGGGGAGGAGTAGTGGGCAATGTTATGAGAAGACTAAAGACAGGCTGCTGTTTTTCTTTATTCCCTCCATAAGCCTCAAGGTACAGAGGTTCGTAAACTGATGAAAGAAGAGAAAGAGAGTCCTGAGAAGAAGATTAGAATACATAAGCCATCACTGAGCCACCGGGTCATCTCTAGGCTCCTGCCCACTAACCCTTTACTATCCTCAAAAATTCAGATCCAAGGTTACAAGCTAGATGAGAAGACCCTTGGGGTGGGGAGGCTTCCACTACTCAATCTAAACACTGATGCTCTTCCTCTAGCATTTTCATCCTGAAATTTCCCCAAAAATTCAATAAATCCAATAACCCATAGTTGGGCCCTGTGTGCATTCTCTTGACCTAAAAAGATTAATCTTCAACTTTACAATGTTATTACATTTGTATCTCCGAAGCCCTATTACATCAGTGTCAATACCTAAAAACTCTTAGTGTTAAATCACAACTTTCAACTACATCAGTCTCAACTGAATCAAGAGGTATAGCTGGGGATTTTTATTCTGTCTATGACCTGGAGATTATAAGAACTCATTCTAGAAGAAACTTTTGTGCAACAGACAATGCCTTGTACATAGTAGGGATCTGAATGCTCCTGTGTCTAATGAATTAGTTATAGTTAGACCCATTGACATTCTTCAGATTATCTTTAACTGCTTCATTCCAGTTATCATCCCCAAGTTAAAATGAACAATTCTATTTCTGGTTTTAAGGAAAACAGAATTCAGAATAGGAAGCCTTCTTTATCAGATAAGGTAGTTCATGGAGTCTATGCAGACATCATAATTTTGCAGAAGACGAAGCACTGACTGAATTTTTAATCCAGGTGTGACTATAATGACTTTAATCTTCACATGACAACATATTGCCTCAGGTTTAATAATACAAAACTGAAATTTTAATGAAAGATGATTTTGACTGGTAAAAATAGGTTACCACGAAATTTTTTTCCAGTGGTAAACATAAAGTCTTTGAATATAAGAGATACCATTAATGATGGGAGTAATTTTAAAAACAGTAGTAACTGTATATTTACAGTTTAAATTTCTAACACTTACTACTAATAAAGTTTTAAGGTTTTCAATACAAATTAAAAGATAAAACCTAAGATGTTAGGAATGTAAAACAACCAAAGACAGAGAAGAAAATAAAACTATCCTAAACTTGTCCCAAACTGAATAACAGTTCCTAAGTAAATGGAGGTTTACATAACTGGATTTTTAAAAATCTAACCAAATTTCTTGGTAGATTCCCTGACTTAATTTTATTAAAGACTTAATCCAACAAATTAAGAGAGCAGAGAATGTAGAAGGCTTATTGTTATTTTTGCTTTTAACAAGAATATACAAATTCAATATACACATCAATTTTTTAAAAATACGTCAAACTTTTGTTTAGACATCCTTACTGACATGACTGAAATTGGTTGATTGGAAAAGTAAATTCACCTTGTTTCTATCAGTTAAGAAAGTATGTATCAGAAATGAAGTCTTAGTTTCATAAACCTTCTCAAATGTAAGTGCCTCCATTTGACTCTCCATGAGGATGGGTGTAAACACACACACATCGTCCAAAACAACACAGGTGTGGATCAGACCGCACTTAGGGCCTTTTCCAAATCCAAATGCTTGCCCAGCTTCACTCCCTACAGTTTCTCTATGCCTACAGAGCCTCACTGGGTAAGGACCAGGCAGAGATAAGTTTGAAAAAGCTCCCCGTGTGATGCTCATACACTCTAGATTAAGAATTACAATCCAAGACAGCATTATAGTGCATACTAGAAGTAATTTTCCTACAAATGTACTTGACCGGGGGGAAAAAATATATATATCCATCTCGCCTACAAAACAGCCCTCCCCAAATTACCTTTTCCTTCTCTGGGTTTCTTCTTTATACCTAAGTCAGGAGACCCATTGGAAATTGGTGACTGCTGGGTCTTTGGTTTACGGCCAACTGAAAAAAGAAGATATTGAAACCATACGTGGAAAACAGGAAAAATAACAGAAACATGATAGCAGGCTTTTTGATAACACATTACTTTTGAAACTAGACACTAATTTATGGATTAATATACTGTGTATATAAAAGCTGCTTTTAAAAGGAACATTAAAAGCACTTCTGCAATATAAATTACAGCAGTTCAGTCGCTCAGTCATGTCCGACTCTGCGACCCCTCTTTGCGTTGATAGTAAAATCAATGTATATGGCAAGTCAGGTACTACTAACCTATTATTTACACGGTCACAGCCTCAATTTGCTAACCTTTTCCAATAATGTAGCAATGGAAACAAATTCTAGTATAAACTTTTGTTTTCTGTTCTACAGAATTGTTAGAAAAAGCTTTACCTACCTATTGCAGAAGATCTGATAATCTGCGAAGCCCTTTGAGCTCAAATGAGGAAAAGTAAAAAATATTATTTTAAACACTCTCTACTGCTCTGAGCCAATCAATTCACCAGAATTAAAGCATAAATTTCCCCACCTCAGGTATAAGAATAAAAAAAAAAATCTTCCAAGTAATTGCTTCATGTCTAAGAAATGTTTGTGCCCTTTCATTTCTCCTCACTCACTTCTGCCCTAAGCCGCGCTCAAGATAGTCCAACATCCACAATGAACAGAAAAGCAAGAGCTACACTTCTCTACAGTAAGGAAAGAGTATTTCTGAAATGTGTTGTGTTCAACCCTCAGCATTGAAGAATGAATGCTGGCAGGTGAGGGAAGTCTCAAGAAAGAGACTGGGAATATTAAGTATAATATTACTGATTTGGTGATTGTCATACACCTGGGATTTCTGATGTCTCTACTCTTAATGCATTAACAAGGATTATCTAGAGCTAAATTAAAATGCCCTAATTTATATTTGAAAAAGCATAGCTATTATATTCTAGGATTTCATTATGGTAATTCTAATCAATAAGAAGTATGTTTTGGCAAAAATTAAAACAAAGTTCATCAGTCTCCTAATTAAAAATAGAGCTTAATTTCTCAATTTAAATACTATTTATATGTACAAAATATTTATATGTACAAAATATGCAGTCAGTAATAAGACCCAACATCTCTGTCTCCTAAATTCAAGCACAAAAGCCCAACTCCTTAATGGAAAGGTTAGTCCCCAAAGGCTTGTTTTCTTATAAAGCAGCATGTCCCAAATCATGTTATTTGACAAATAGGTTATTCATCAGTAGGAAATGGGTTCTACAGTCAAATTAACTTTCAGAACTGCAGATAATCATCTCTTGGAGATTTATAATGCACATTAGTATATTAAAAGCTCTGGAAATAAAAATAAGGCCCTACTATTAAAAATAACCTACCTAACTTTCTATGTCCCAAATGTCCTTAACCACAAATGAGTAACTGGTAGTGTTATATATAATTTTTAAATTGTCATTCATTAAGACCACCTATTTTCAAATACATAAGATTAGTATTAAATTGGCAAATTATTTTCTGGTTTATACCATACTATCATGTACACAGATCAACCTATTTATCTAGAAATCTTGGTTCCCTAAATACTCCCAGCTTTTCATAGTCTTTCTTCATTTAAATCTAAAATTTTCTTAGGTAATTTTTAACAGTTTGCATAAGATACAACCAGCCAAAGGCTACAGTGGGCAGTGGGTAAACAGGGTTATTTACATGTATGCCTTTTGTTTAAACATTTACAGGGCAAAGTAATTCTTCCTTCTAAATTCTCTCATCCATGCCTTATCTCAAATACATATATAATCTATATTATAGAGAGAAGGCAACTGTGTTATTCTGTTGTGTCCCTCACAGCAATGAGGCATAGACCTGTGAACATCAGAGCAATCTGAAATACTGCTACCTAATAAATGATTAGATAATACCATTATTCCTAACACAACTTTCCCCCTTATTTTTTGCCTTTGATTTTATCCGCCCCCCGCTCTAAAATGTGCAGAAAGAGGCAGAGAACAAAGTGGAATTAGGTGAGTACCCATTTACACAGAATTTCACTTCTTTCAAATTTTACCTTTGATTCAAACAGAAAAAAAGAACCCACTCAGGATGCTGGAGATGGACTGGAGCATTGTGTTCACCCCACCCCCCCAACCCCCAGGATCAGATGAACACAGGTTTCAGCAGGAGTCAAAGAGTAAGTGGAAATGCTCTTTACCCAATGGTGAGTTTAGTCTCCTCAGAATTCCCTATGGGCAATCTTGATGTTTTAAGGCCAAAGATAGTGGGGAAGAAAATTGGGCTTTTTATTTTAATGCCCACAAAAGAGTAGGAAGATAAGGTTATGAAAAACAGAGTCAAGAATACTTTTAAGTTACCAAGTACCTAAAAGGATCAGGAAGTAGAAAAATGTGCAGTGACTCCCTGATCTTCCTTCTGTGTTGTTCAGTCGGTCAGTCATGTCTGACTCTTTGCAACCCCATGGACCCCTTTGGTGTATCAAGCTCTTACTATAATCTCATTTTGGGGCAACTACTTTTAGGGCTCAACTACTAACTCCTTTAAACACTATGAACATGTTAAAAGACACAATTAAAAATCTCAATTTTTTGAGAATATCTAATCAGTATAACATTGATCATAAATATAGCATATATTTCCCATCTCCCTTGATGGAGAAAAAAGATACTAGAAAAAATTTCACCCAATTTCCCAGAAATTTATAAATACACCCTACCTTTTTTCTTTTTCATTGGTTCATGGCTATCCGGTGATGTAGGAATAGGAGAGGTATCCATTGGTTCAGATTCTTCAGTTGACACCTCCACTACAGTTTCTGTAATGACATCTGGCCTCATAGCAGCATGGATAAATTCTGGAGTTGATACACAAGGAGGGACAAACACTTCCACTATAAAAAAAAGTTGAAAAATTAAAATTTCCCACCCCTATTAATGCCTCTTAGCATGGACAATTCAATTTTTAGCAAAGGTGAGGTTACTAAGAATTCATCAAAGCAGGGTAAGAACCTGAGGCTAATTTGTTGAATATACGATATGATCTAAAGTATGTAAGTAAATAGATGCAAAGAAACTCGACCTGAAGGAAATGTTAATCTTCGGGGTAAAGAGGGAGATCATGAGAGTCAACCCTCTTGCTTCACACTTTAGGTACTTTCAAGTTCACTGTAAAAGACTGTATCATTTTGACAACTGGGAAAACAGTTGAAAATAAAACAGTATAACAGTGAGTTAATAATTATTTTCCTTCTACTTACTCATCATTATTCTCTAACAAGGTAAAACATACACCTGGTATAACATTAAAATAATGAAAGCGTATTCAGTGAAAGTAATCACTTATGGCTCTCTCTCTCTCTTTTTTTTTTTTAAATAACTTTTGGCTGCACCCCGAGGCATGTGGGATCTTAAGTTTGCCCACCAGGATCAAACCTGCACCTTCTGTATTGGAAGGCTGAGTCTTAACCACTGGACCACCAGGGAAGTTCCTACAGTTCATTTTAAATATGAAAAGAAAACCTGCTCATTATAGCCAAATGAATATCATCTTTCAATCTTTTATGTAACAGAACAGTCCCTAATATTTTGGGTCACTGAAATGGCGCATACATATTTTTAGTATTCTATTACGTACAATAATGTTACTCTGGCTTCCTTTCAATGCGCCTGAGTAACTAGGATATGACATTTCCATTTCAATTAATACATACTACTATAGATTAATACACTGACCAATGTGCACTAATTTTCTTCTCATATTCCTGAATAACACACAGGATTACTACTCTAATTAAAAAGTACAGTTGATCTTAGTATTTACTGTAAATCCCTAAAAGAAGGGTCAATCTTACCGTATTAAGTCAAATTAACATTTGGACATTAAAATTAGGGACAAAAAGATTCTCAAAGGCAATCTGTAAAGAGAGACCAAAACCAATGGAAAACCTGAAGCCTGAAGGGAGTGTGAAGAGAGGTGGACACTGCCTCCTGTCTCTTCCAGGGAGTGGTCCCAGAACTACTGCCCGTTATCACTGAAGGAAGGACTCGATGTGGCCATGGGTGGCAACAGCTCCCATCAGCCATTCTCCAGCCATGCTCTTAAGGTTTCTTATTTACCCAAAGTTAAGGAAATGAGACACAACAGTAGGAACAGCAATTTGACATTTATCTGTCTACAGTGGGCATCTTCTGATTCAATTATTTTGAAAATTAAGTATTTAAAGGATTTAAGACTTGTGAACATTGACAGGTAAAGACCAGTTACTGCTGTCATAGATATTTATGTACAATAGACTTTGAGAACAACAATTCCCTTGGATTAAAAAAAAATTTTTATTCTAGATACATGAAATGATATATCTTTAATATAATAAAGAACAGTTCACATACCAGGGCTTCTTGAATCTCTCAAGCAGGTAGGAGATTCCATATGAAGCAGGGCTTCAGCAGCTTCAATTGTCTTATCTGTACAGTGTGCATTACTGCTATGAACTGATGCTTCCACTGGAGGGAAAATAAGTTCCACTCAATAAAAATGCATTGAACACATTACTGAACTAAATGCTCATGTTTAGTTCATAACGCTAAATAAGCCATTAATACATATTAGTCTATACAAATTACAGAAATAATTTAAAAACTAAAACAAACCTGCCATTTATAAAATGAATGTTGATTCATTCAGCAACTATTGAGATTAATTAGAAATTTCTGAATCTTATCCAAAGGAAAACAAAGATAGACTCTTGAAATTTGAACTCTGTATCAATTTTAGGCCAAAACTAACTTGAGGTGTGTGTGTGGGGGGGGGGATAGCTGTAGATTAACAATCGTATGAAGTCTATTGTAATTTTAACATATTGCTACTAAAACCGGGGGTTAACACCTACCAGAATCAGTCAGAGACTCATATTTCTAAATTACTTTAATGAATTAGTTCAATTCTTACAAACCCTCTTGGTGAGTGCACCAGAGAACTTAGAAATTTTCTTCATAATTATCTGCTTTCTTCTTCAAGATTTCACTGGCTTTTGCTGGGTTTCACCCAAGAAATTTAGAAAGACAAAAGAGAGTGTTCCTATCCCCCCCCAACCCCAGCCTTCATGAAGCCTTTCCTAATTATACCACCTTCTGTAAGTTCTCTAACACTTACTTTATGCTTTGCTGGTTAAATTATTTGTGAAAAAGCTTTGGTTCTAGTTTCTGACACTTATTTCTGTAACCTAAGGCCAGTAATTTAAATCCTTGTATGGCCCAGTTTCCTCTTTCACTAAATAGCAATATTACTTACCTCATATAGTTTTGAGAATTAGATGCAGTGATTTCCTTAAGAATTTAATAAATGGTGATAATTTCTTATCATTTCTATGTGATTATAAGCTCCATGAGATCAGGGAGGGCTGGCTCCGCACCCACCCCCCCAACTTTTTTAGCCACATGGCATGGCATGCAGGATCTTAGTTCCTAGACCAGGGATCAAACCCATACCCCCTGCAGTGGAAGCGTGGAGCCTTAACCACTGACTGCCAAGGAAGTCCAAGGGAGGCCTGTCTTAATCACCTTTATATCTGTTATAGTTCCTAACATAGATTCTTCATATAGTAGGTATGTAAGTATTTCTTTTATTTATTAAAGTTAAGGACAACCGAGAGACCTTACAGGAAAAGTAGCAATCCAGCACAAACTCATTATCCTAATGATATATTAATTTCACATCCTGATTTGAAATACTGAAATTCTACTTTGTAAGAGGATCTGAAACACAAATATGTTTAACAGTTTCTAATTTGATAGCTCTTTCTCAAGATGTCCTCTCAAGGACTAAAAGAAAGATACAAATTTCATAAAACCATTATATATTCACAAGTTCTACACACTTGTGAATATATATCTTTTCAAATTATTTCTAGTAAACTTCTAATTGAAAAAGATTTTTTCACTTAGTTTCAAAATTCAACAAGTGCTAAGGCCTCAGCCTTAAACACCAGTCATTTGGAGAACATTTATAAAAAATCCAGTGACTGCTTTACCACCTGTTGCACATCATCCACACTCTCAACCAAGGTACCGAGTCTCTCCAGTTGCTCTTTCCATTTATGGAAATCTGCTCAAAGCTAAACAGTTCCAGAGAGGCAGCCAAACCTCTAAGTAAATCTATCTTTAGGTGACCCTGCTTACTCTTATCTGCAGCTTCACTGAAGCAGAGGATTCAATCAGTCCTTCTAGCTCAACTTTAAGAAACTTACTATTAGTAAGTACAAAATGTATTACCATTCTCAAGTATTTTTTTTTTCAAATTACCTCCCTACAATACTCATGTGCACTAAAGAACCTTGGGAAGCAGTTTCAGGGTTTTAAAGTTTATTCTAAGAACTTTATTCTCTTTAAAGTCTGCTTGTGTTGCAATTTAGCTGTTGTCTGAGGTGCTATTAATAAACTACCCTGGGTAAACTAATTCCTTATGTAATTGTATTAAGACACACCCTAAAACTCTACCATATTAAAGTTAGAGCTCTGAGTATTTGATAATAATACATCAATAGAATCTTACCAGATATTTTAATGTTTTAAGTTATAAACAAAATTTCCCAACAGTTACATATTATGCTGCCCCAAATTCCTACATAGCTTGAGGTATATTTTCAAAACCATGATTTCATGTTAGTTATGTCAGTGAAAATTTCCTAGCTCTTATTTCCAACCTCAACCTCCCCTTTCTAAGTTCAAAATATTATTTCTCTAAAATATCGTACATGTACATAGTAAAACAAAGAAAAAACATACAAATTAAGAAGAATATTAACACATTTATACTTTAAATTTAGGATGAGAATATTAAAAATGCATAAATTCTCTATGAACTAATGATGAGATCTTATACTCTGCTATGTACAGTCAATAAATGGTTGTTTAGGATCTACCCTGTGCTACAAACCTGAGATACAAGTGTGGAAAGATCTCTGGCCTCATGAAGCTTATACAAGTAGTTCAGAAAGTATCGAAAAGATAAATAGGAGTAAAATATTTCAAAACAAAGATGCAAAATAATTTGACAGTTTCCATGAATACTTAATCCATTTTGTTAAAAGAGAACACTATCTCCTTTACTCTTCTCTTGTTGACATAAGTCAACAAGTAGTTTTGGTAACAGAAATTTAAGAAATATTTTTCCTATTCAAGTTTCCGTAATAATTGAAAACTTTTCAATATTATTTTATTCTTATCAGTAATTCAAATACAATTTGAATTCAATACAAATATAACTAAATAATAATTCAAATACAGCTAAAATTCTGCACAACTCTTAAGGTAAATAAAAGTGTTGTGCCATCAAAGTAAGCAAACTTACAAGTGACAGCTGAGAATTATTATCTCTTACTTAAAACTTGATTTACTGGTGTTTTTCTAGGCCTATGTATTAAATTTATGGGAGTTAAAAAAAAAAACTCATTTTAAAAATAGAAGCAATGAAGCAAAAAGTTATCTGACAGGCACATCATCAACTAGTTACCACTAGTAGTTAGGTTGCTGGTCAACATTCCTTGAAAAACTAAATGTATCAAATAAATTTCAAAACTATTTTGATCAGTGTCAAAATTAAGTTTGCTTATGCCTTCCTTTACTATTGCTAAGAGTCTTGTTCCATTTCTAGCTTTCTAATCAACTGGTGTTTGTATGGTGGATGATTCCAGACTCACTCAACAGCTGTTACTAAATACCAAACTTGGTAATTAAGTCTGACAAGAGACATACCTCTCAGCTTTGCAGAAGAGAATGCTGGCAATAGACTTAGCTCATAACAATGTTTTTAAAAGTCAAAAATAAAAATTAACAGCAATTTGACAGCCATAGGAAAAATTAGAAAACACTTCATTAGGTGATAGTGGTATTCCCCTACAAGACCATAAACTAGTATTTACAAGGCCATCACTCAACTACCACACCTGACTTACCACAGCTTATTCTCTGAAGTCCCAGGACTCTAACAGTAACAGATGAGTAAAGAACACAAATGAACACACTGAAAAGGAGGAAAGGTAAAGGTCTCCATCTTTACCTGTGCCCCTTTGACTTTCTACAGCTTCATTATAAGGTTAAGAACGGAAAGAGAATAAAATAATTTTCTAAAGTAGAGCTGTCTGATAACAAGAGCCACATGTAATTTTTAAATGTCCAGCAGCCACACTGAGAAAAGTTAGTGGAAAGTGAAATTAGTACCTTTGACTTAACCCATATAACCCATATAACCCAGTATATTCAAAACCACTGTCTTTTCAACATGTAAAAGAAATTTACATGGTCAAGAAGTTTTCTACTGTTAGTTTTTATGTTTGAAAAAAATTAAAAATTTGGTTTATCCATCGCATTTCAAATACTCAATCGCCAAAAAAGGCTAGTCGCTATGGTACTGAAAGTGTAGACTAATTAAACTATAGTACAGCTATTTGCAAACATCTTTGGTCAAAGAATCTTTTTACACTTTTGCTTATATAAGTCTCATGTTTAGATATTTATCCTATTTGAAATTAAAACTAAAACTTTTACTTTTATAAAAAGTAACTTTTTCTTAAAAACAAAAATTTAAAGAGTAGTTTAGTTCACATTTCTGCAAATCTTTTTAATACATAGTAGAAAACACTGGGGCTCTCATACTTGCTTCTTCATTTGATCTGTTACATCCAGCCATGTAGCCTCTAGAAAACTCCCGTGAACATTCGTAAAAGTGAAAAGGCATATGTCTTAGCGTTATCATGAAAATAACTTGATTCCACAGACTCCCCTGAAAGAGTCTGGGGGGACTCCCAGGAATTTCAGTTTTTAAGAACCACAGGTATAATTTAGTATCAAACATAATTAAGAACACCCAAATTCTTCCTCTTACTTCTGTAAGTTTTAGCTTCTAAACATAAAACCAATGTGTGGACAAAAAATTATAATTCCATTTCCATAAGTACAATAGTATTTTGTCAACTTACTTGCACATGAAGTTTTTTTAACTTTTCAAAAATCAGAAACACTCTCCTGCCTGCCCCTTTCCACCAGTTAAATTTGTCCCTAAAGGAAACTGATGGTGAACTACCTGGAATGACTATTTACATATTGATAACTTACTCTTTAACTCATTTTTTTATGAATTTTAGTACTAATGCTGCAATGAATTCTGAAGAGTAATTTCTTAAACACATTTTCAAATAAATTTTTTAAAAATTAATGCCATTCTTCCAATTTTATTTCAACACAGGCCCTCATCTTTTCACTGCCTGCTAAATTTTTTTTTCAAATTAATGATCTTTTCAAGGTTGATACTTGGTATTCCTGTTTATAATAAATTAGATTTTCAAGTTCAAATTTCATGATTAATTTTGACAAACTAGACAGATTTGTTCTGTCCGGGAAAATACTTAGGCTGCATTTCCAGAAAAATTTCCCCCTTCCCCCTTCCCTTCAATAACTCAAAGCAGAACAATACTTTTGGTTACCCTATTTCTCAATTCTCTAATTCTCCACTTTCCCAATTTTCAATTTCTCAAAAAAAGATGAAAAAAAAAAAAGTCAAGGAAAGCATGTACTTGATAATAAGGGAGAATATTTTAAACTTGAAGTCTTCAAAAAACACAGACCACATGTACAAAACACTTTCGCATAAATATTAAGGAATATTTATTTTTCCTTACAGACTAAACATGGGTCTAAATTATTAAATAAACTATATCTTGTGTCTTATTCAACATACAGACACTTACAAAGATTGGTGAAAGAAGTTAACCTCGCCATTACATAATGACCTTAGACAAATTCACTCACATGATGTAAATAAATCCAAGAAAATGAGAACCTTCACTTTCCATTAAATATATCTGAGCTGCCTATAGTTTTAGAGCTTTAAAAGTTAGTAGAGATCACCTAGTCAATCCTGTTCTCTTACAGAAAATGAAGCTTTAAAGCAGTTTAGGGACAGCTGGATGAAGATTCTTATCTCCTGACCTCAAGGTCAAGGCTCTTTCTCATATATCATGTTGCCAGTGAAAGTTTTTAATAAAGTATGTCAAGTCTCTACCACAAAGAAGTATTTTGTATGTTAAAATGAAAGTTATTTTTAATAAACAAGTGTATTTATATTTACTTCATTCTTCATTCAAACACCTCTGACAACATAAACACTGATAACTAAAGCTGAAGTTGATAGCTAAAGTTGACAGTTAAGTCTCTACAGGAGGAAAATAAAAGCAAAAATATATCCTCTAACATCTTAACATATAACAATAGTGGTAATTCTAAGTGCTTTGTACCTACTTAGAAACAACAGTTATGCTAATAATATTCAGTTTAAAGCTTATCTCCTCTAAAAGTTTTCCTTACTATCAGTTATTCTATTCTACACTTATCATAAACCCATACAGCAATCACTTTAATTAAATTTAACATTTATGTATTATATAGATTGTCACTTGTCTCAATTAGACTTGTAAACCTTTGTGAGGAATAATTCTAACATTTGATGACTTCGCTCAAGGGAATAAAAGTATCATTATGTCCATTTACAAATACAAACCCTTTTAACATTACTCTCCCAACATCATTGGAAACTGGCAGCAATAAAAATGTAGATCCATGATTCTTCATTTTCCAGGTCACAGTTCCTCCCCAACTTTTTTAATGAATAAACCTTGGATAAACTAGCAAACCTGTCTCAAATTTCCTTCTATTTATAAAGGAATTTCAGAGTACATGAACATGACTGAGAAAATATTTGAAAACAATTGTATTAAAATGTATTCTTCACAGAACACTATTATCACAAACTTCAATTGTAAGATTTGTATACACTTGTGAAATGCAGCAGAACTGGAAAACAGCATTTCACTTAAAAAAAATCTCGTCAAAAGAAGATAAACTTTTGTATTTTTAAAACTGTAGACTATCTGTACGTATCCACTCCTAGCAAAATACCTACAGATCACATTCGGTTTTGATAATGCCAAAAGCTTATAAAAAGGATCTTCTCTTGGCAAAATTAAGCCCTCTTATCTTCAAAGTATTTTTAAAAATTCTTACTGCATGGGCTATCCTAAAGTTCTCCTAACCACTAGGAACGTTTCTGAAAAGGTACATGCTCAACATGACAGACCTAAACAAAAGTATTGTTAGTACCAATAATATAAACCCAAAAATTCTATCCCTTAATTCACACAGTATTAATAGACCGAACTTACACAAAGGAACCAAGTTCTCATTGTACTCTGCCCCTTTTTCACTAATATTTAAGATCTTGCTCTAATCAGAAAATAACTGTCAAATGTGCTTTCATCACTACTCACTGTGATTTTTCTTTGGGACTGTGCAGTGTTACATTTTAAAGATTAAGTTCTGTTAAATATACATTTATGATTTCTCCCAATCGAATTGAAACAGAGTTTCCCCAAACTACTAACTTCACTGCCTAAAAACAATGGATGGAAAACAGACGGTAAGACCTTTCACAGCAATGCTCTTCGATGACTATTCCCCATCTTCCAGTTCCCATCGATGGCGATATGAAACAGAACCCAGGGAAAGGAACATTTATGTTCACTACAGTAAGTAAATCGTACTCAAGCACTGCTACGCCTATTCAGGACTCTCACTGCGCTGTCTGCTATTAAGTAAAGCTGCTTTTTCTATGTAACTTAAGTCCGTGCCCTTCCGCTGCAGCAGTGGCGCTGCACATCCCCCACCCCCGCAGCCACTTCCGTGTTTACACTCCTCTTCCCTCCAATTCCATGCGTACATTGTCAGCTTCACTCCCGCCCAATCTTCATTGGCCCAGCGCGGGCCCGAAGTCCCGCCCCCAGAAAGCAACGTTCTTATTTGGAACAACTAAGCGAGCAGATTGGAACCAGAGGCCTGTCAATCCCGTCCGTTCTGTCCTCTCCGAGGCGCTTCCGCTAAGGTGGGAGGCTTGGGGGGGAGGGGTAAGGGGGGCAATTCCTTGCGGAGACTTCCCTAGGGCCAAGACTCCCTCCCGCCCGCCCCACCTTCACCCACTGTTTACCAAAATAAACGTTCTTCTCTGACTCCCCAACGCTCCGGGGCAGGGGTACAAATACATTCCGTGTCTTTTCCATTCTCCCCCCGTAAAAAAAAACAACCCACGAGGGAAGGGGCATAAACCTACTTCTCCACTGCCGCCCACTAAACGAGGAAAGGGAGGCGGGCCCTTGAGAGAAACACCACCCCGGGCCGCTCCACGTTAAGTGACCCTTTCCAGAACCGTTACTCCTGAGACCGCACAAGGTGGAGATGTGAGGACGAGGGTCAGTTTTTTTTTTTTTTTTTTTTTTGGCGCGTATCGATCTACCGGACATGGCCCGGGGCTGCCTCGTCTATGCGGAAGTCGAGGATTTGTGGACCAAGTCTGAAAGAAGGACGGGGCGGGAGTGGCGAGCGTCCACGCGAGAAGCCGGCCGCCCCCGACCGCGGGCAGTAGCGGCCTCTCGGGTCAGACAGCGTGGCAAGCGCTGCCGGGAGACAACAGCCTCACTCACTTCCTGGTTCCTCAGCAACTGGGGTGAAGCGCACAACTCGTCCGCCCCCGAGTCCCCAACTTAACTGCGGTTCCGTTCCCCGGCACCCGCTGCCAGCGCTCCGCCCGGCAGCTGCCACCGCTGCTCCACAAACCCACCCTGAAGCGACAGCGCCGGATTCGAGGCAGGTTACTCTCCAAGGTGATCACTTCCTGATTCGTCGCCTCCATTACTTCATTCACTACCCCCCTTTCCCCCGGCCGCCCCAGTGACTGATGGACATGGTCCCCCCTGCACTGACCGCTACAGGGGAGCCACCCCGCCTCCTGTGCACCCCCTCTCCTGCTACACTGATGCACCGGAGGAAAGTTCCCCTGTCCTTACCAGCCCGGATGAGCAGATCCAGCTGGTTCGTGGGTCCCTCATGCAGAGACGTCGCCATGTTTATCCCGGGGCTGGAGCTGCTGCTTCACATTGACTTACACCGTGAGCAGCGGCGGCAGGGGAGGAGGCGGAACCCGCGGCCGGAGACACACGCCGTGTGGCCGACACACACTCACGCACTCGCACACTCAGACGCCCGGATCCTTGCGCGTCCTCCGACAGGAAGCCGAGGCCGGCCCGCCTCCCGCCGCCGGGCTGAGAAACCCCACCACCTAACGGCAGGGGCGGCGGCGGTGGCCGCCTCGGCTGGCAACGCGATCCTTCCGCCCCGCGCCCAGACAGGAAGTCCCGGACGCCCGCCCCGGAGAGCGGCCGCGGCCCGCAGCCTAAGGGGACACCTGAGGCTGGAAGTCGCCCCGGGAGCCGCGGCTAGGACGAGGCCCCTCGGCAGGAAGAGGCACATTTCACGCTCTGCGAAAGAAAAGTCTGCAGTTGTCCCCACTCTAGAAAAGTCATTAATCAAATTTTCTTTCTGGAAGAGATCTAATCCTAGTCCTGCAGCTGTAAATAAAGGTAGCTGTTTAACTTGTTTGGCCGTGTCAAAGCTTATGCTACATGTAACCCGTTCACTTGAAAGGCTGCACTTTAAAACAGAATACCAACTAAAAAAAGTCATACCCGGAAAACATTATAAAAGCTTTCCTTGAACCAAGTAAGGAGCATCCAGTTACTCTCAGGGACCGACCTTGTCCTTTCCCCTCTGCAGAAGTGTTAGCACTCTAGATAACTGTTTATTAACAAACAACAGAACATGCCAACTTCTGAGAGATTAGATTATCCTCCCCCAGTTTGCTAGTCATGAAGTTTATGTACCCTCTTATATTTGGTTCATTCTGAAGCAAACATATTTCACATCGTCTACTTTTAAAGATCTTTTTGATCAAACTAACCTTATTACAAATAACCTACATATTAAAATATAGAAGCAAGAGCTATATTGCCACTTAGTGACTACAAACTTACACACAAGAATTCAAGCCTATAAAATGACTTAGATGAAGCTTCATTAAACACACACACACACAAAATGCTTCCTTGGTTTCAGAGTTTCATAATATTAAAAAAAAATGTTGCCGTATAGTTTCTACACAAAACATAAAACAGTGCCTCCCTCCGGAATAAGTGTTCAAAAAGTATTTGCTGAATAAACAAAAGAAAATTTTGTTACTTATTTTTAATAAGGTGTAATTCTTATGATCTAGATTTAATGAACTATGCTGATAACTATACAAAAACTTTTTCCAGTGGTAGTATTAATACAATGTCATTTTACAAATATTTGCCCAACATGTCAGTGCAACTTCAGAGTAGATTACACAGTCCATGACTATTTTCTTTTCTTCTAAATATTCACTGATTCCCTTGGACCTTTCCCCTAGTCCTACCACCATAATCCCCAGCCTCCGCAAAAAGAACCTATCTGCCATTTCCAAAGTACAACCTTCCCTTAAACCAAACAGGGATTTCTTTCCTGTAGTTAGGTAAACTTGCCACCTATTGGACAAAAAAACTGTATGACTGGTCGCTTTTATTTTTTGAAATTTCTAGTTAATTTAAAATAAGGACCATCAATCTACAGCCAGTATCATAAACTGAGAGTTTCCAGATGAGAGGATAATAAGGAATAGGAAGGAGCTAATTTCTAGCTTTAGACAGAACACTGAAATTGATAACAAACCTGAATTTCCACTCTTATCAGTCAACAGATATTAATATGTTTTGACAGGAAGAGAGTGAGGCAAACTAAAGGTTTATGTTTTCTAGAGGCAACAATCTGACTTGGCTCAAAAGGAAACAAATTATCTTCTCACTGTGGGAGTCACTTTGAAGCATCATACATAACTTTCATCTTACTATTTGCTTCTTGAGGTTTATCTTTTAAGGAAGGTAACAGTGTGTGTCTTGTGTATTTTACTCGGAATATATCTTAATTAAGGGGATTCCCTAGCAGCTCAGTGATTATCTGCCTGCCAATGCAGGAGATGTGGGTTTGATCCCTAGGTAGGGAAGATCCCTGGGAGAAGGAAATGGCAACCCATTCCGGTATTCTTGCCTGGGAAATCCCATGGACAGAGGGGCCTGGTGGGCTACAGTCTATGGGGTCATAAAAGAGTCAGACATGACTCATCTACTAAACAACAACAGAATCTTAATTATACAGACCCATATCTGCCTTATATTTTAACTTCCAAGGGAACAGACACTGTGTCTATTTCTGCATAATACTTCAGTTAATATATACACATATAATATTTATGAAATATTAATACAAATTATGTAGAAAGGCTAGAAAATATTCCTATATATGTAAAGCTCTTATAGAAACATAATTCCCTAGAGTTTAATGCAATTCTGTTTGGGTCCTATAACTAGGCTTTCAAAAGCCACCAATAACAAGCAAGGTGAGACCAAGTTACAAAATGGATGAAAAGTTAAAATCCACTTTACTATTTTAGAAATTATAGCTGCTGGAAATATAAACTGGTACACACTTTCAAGAAAGCAATGAGTGTCAGATATCAAGAGTCTTAAAGAGGTAAATATATACTGATCTAGGAATTTCATTTCCAGGGCCTAGCTTGAGGAAGTAAGAAATTCAATGAACTGTTTTATTAAAAACATGTTCAAAGAATTTTTAACAACATGGTAAAATGTTAAATGTGGCAGGACTAAAATATAATGAATTTCTTCCATACAATATCACTCAAGCCATGTAGACTGTGAAAATATGTGTATATAATGCATATATGTGTGTATATATACACATTCACATACATACATCTGCATTTCTGAAGATTCAAGATAAAGCAGATATTCATAAGCAGAATTTTAAAAATTGAGTAAGAATAGTTAGGTTAGCATGATAGAAACTTTACAGCAAATTCATATCCTGCTCATAACATTGCAGAATGACATTCTTTATATCAAAGTATTCCTATGATCTAGTAGGGAAAAAAGGTAAATAATAACTTTTACTGAAATCAAAGCCACCAGGGTAAGAGCTTTACCTTAAGTTTTTTCACCTATTCTGCTTTACATTTCTGTAACAGATATTAACACTCTGCTCATTTTATAGATGAGGAATGTTGAGCAAGGTCATGGTGTTCAAGAGAGCAGAGCCAGGATTTGAACCCAAGAATTCTAACTTCAGAGCCCTTACTCTCAAACACTTCAGTTCAGTTCAGTTCAGTTGCTCAGTCGTGTCCGACTCTTCGCAACCCGTGAATCGCAGCACGCCAGGCCTCCCTGTCCATCACCAACTCCCGGAGTTCACTCAAACTTACGTCCATCGAGTTGGTGATGCCATCCAGCCATCTCATCCTCTGTCGTCCCCTTCTCCTCCTGCCCCCAATCCCTCCCAGCATCAGAGTCTTTTCCAATGAGTCAACTCTTCGCATCAGGTGGACAAAGTACAGGAGTTTCAGCTTCAGCATTAGTCCTTCCAATGAATACCCAGGACTGATCCCCTTTAGGATGTACTGATTGGATCTCCTTGCAGTCCAAGGGACTCTCAAGAGTCTTCTCCAACATCACAGTTCGAAAGCATCAATTCTTCGGTCTTCACAGTACAACTCTCACATCCATACATGACTACTGGAAAAACCATAGCCTTGACTAGATGGACCTTTTGGCAAAGTAATATCTCTGTTTTACAATATGCTATCTAGGTTGGTCACAACTTTCCTTCCAAGGAGTAAGCGTCTTTTAATTTCATGGCTGCAATCACCATCTGCAGTGATTTTGGAGCCCAAAAAAATAAAGTTTGATACTGTTTCCACTGTTTCCCCATCTATTTCCCATGAAGTGATGGGACCAGATGCCATGATCTTCATTTTCTGAATGTTGAGCTTTAAGCCAAGTTTTTCACTCTCCTCTTTCACTTTCATCAAGAGGCTTTTTAGTTCCTCTTCACATTCTGCCATAAGGGTGGTGTCATCTGCATATCTGAGGTTATTGATATTTCTCCCAGCAATCTTGATTCCAGCTTGTGCTTCTTCCAGCCCAGTGTTTCTCAAGATGTACTCTGCATAGACGTTAAATAAACAGGGTGACAATATACAGCCTTGACGTACTCCTTTTCCTCTTTGGAACCAGTCTGTTGTTCCATGTCCAGTTCTAACTTGCTTCCTGACCTGCATACAAGTTTCTCAGAAGGCAGGTCAGGTGTCTGGTATTCCCATCTCTTTCAGAATTTTCCACAGTATATTGTCATCCACACAGTCAAAGGCTTTGCCATAGTCACTAAAGCAAAAATAGATGTTTTTCTGGAACTCTCTTGCTTTTTCCATGATCCAGCGGATGTTGGCAATTTGATCTCTGGTTCCTCTGTCTTTTCTAAAACCAGCTTGAACATCTGGAAGTCCACGGTTCACGTATTGCTGAAGCCTGGCTTGGAGAATTTTGAGCATTACTTTACTAGCGTGTGAGATGAGTGTAATTGTGCAGTACTTTGAGCATTCTTTGGTATTGCCTTTCTTTGGGATTGGAATGAAAACTGACCTTTTCCAGTCCTGTGGCCACTGCTGAGTTTTCCAAATTTGCTGGCATATTGAGTGTAGCACTCAAATCTTTCAGGATTTGAAATAGCTCAACTGGAATTCCATCACCTCCACTAGCTTTGTTTGTAGTGATGCTTCCTAAGGCCCACTTGACTTCACATTCCAGGATGTCTGGCTCTAGGTGAGTGATCACACCATCATGATTATCTTGGTCATGAAGATCTTTTTTGTACAGTTCTTCTGTGTATTCTTGCCACCTCTTCTTAATAAATTCTGCTTCTGTTAGGTCCAGACCATTTCTGTCCTTTATCGAGCCCATCTTTGCATGAAATGTTCCCTTGGTATCTCTAATTTTTTTGAAGACATCTCTAGTCTTTACCATTCTGTTGTTTCCCTCTATTTCTTTGCACTGATTGCTGAGGAAGGCCTTCTTATCTCTCCTTGCTATTCTTTGGAACTCTGCATTCAGATGCTTATATCTTTCTTTTTCTCCTTTGCTTTTCGCTTCTCTTCTATTCACAGCTATGTGTAAGGCCTCCGCAGACAGCCATTTTGCTTTTCTGCATTTCTTTTTCATGGGGATGGTCTTGATCCCTGTCTCCTGTACAATGTCACAAACCTCCATCCATAGTTCATCAGGTACTCTGTCTATCAGATCTAGTCCCTTAAATCTATTTCTCACTTCCACTGTAAGGGACTTGATTTAGGTCATACCTGAATGATCTAGTGGTTTTCCCCACTTTCTTCAATATAAGTCTGAATTTGGCAATAAGGAGTTCATGATCTGAGCCACAGTCAGCTCCCGGTCTTGTTTTTGCTGACTGTATAGAGCTTCTCCATCTTTGGCTGCAAAGAATATAATCAGTCTGATTTCAGTGTTGACCATCTGGTGATGTCCATGTGTGGAGTCTTCTCTTGTGTTGTTGGAAGAGAGTGTTTGCTATGACCAGTGCGTTCTCTTGGCAAAACTCTATCAGCCTTTGTCCTGCTTCATTCCATACTCCAAGGCCAAATTTTCCTATTACTCCAGGTGTTTTTTGACTTCCTACTTTTGCATTCCAGTCCCCTACAATGAAAAGGACATCTTTTTTGGGTGTTAGTACTAAAAAGTCTTATAGGTCAATAGAACCATTCAGCTTCAGCTTCTTCAGTGTTACTGGTTGGGGCATAGGCTTGGATTACTGTGATATTGAATGGTTTGCCTTGAAAACGAACAAGAGATCATTCTGTTGTTTTTGAGATTGCATCCAAGTACTGCATTACAGACTCTTGTTGACCATGATGGCTACTCCATTTCTTCTAAGGGATTCTTGCCCACAGTGGTAGATATAATGGTCATCTGAGTTAAATTCACCCATTCCAGTCCATTTTAGTTTGCTGATTCCTAGAATGTCAACGTTCACTCTTGCCATCTCCTGTTTGACCACTTCCAATTTGCCTTGATCCATGGACCTGACATTCCAGGTTCCTATGCAATATTGCTCTTTACAGCATCGGACCTTGCTTCTATCACCAGTCACATCCACAACTGGGTATTGTTTTTGCTTTGGCTCCATCCCTTCATTCATTCTGGAGTTTTTTCTCCACTGATCTCCAGTAGCATATTGGGCACCTACTGACCTGGGGAGTTCCCCTTTCAGTATCCTATCATTTTGCCTTTTCAAACTGTTCATGGGGTTCTCAAGGCAAGAATACTGAAGTTTGCCATTCCCTTCTCCAGTGGACCACATTCTGTCAGATCTCTCCACCATGATACTCCCATTTTGGGTGTCCCCGAACGGCAAACACTTCCCCAAGCTCCAAAGTAACAAGGCTTGTTTATCCATTATGATGCATTTAGTACCTACTTTTCTGAAAATTCCTTAATATTCCTTCCTTCAAGAGGTAGAATATAATTTCCATCTCTCCCTTTGAGTGTAGGCTGAACTTAATGGCTCACTTCTAACAAACAGAACAGAGGTGAAGTGATCGTACGTGACTTCAGAAAGTGCTTGTTCTCTTGCTATTGAGTCAATCTGAGGAAGCATCTCTGTGGAGAGGCCTATTAGACAAGTAACAATGGCATCCTGCCAATGGTCCTATGACTGAACTCTCTAGGACACAAACCGTCCAGCCTTAATTAATCAAGCCCTCAGATATTCCATCCTCATGAAAGATCCTGAGTTAGGAACCATGCAGGTAAGTCAATCTCCAATCCTTAATCTCAAAAACTAGATAATATAATGTTTATTGTTTTAAACTGCTAAATTTGGGATGATTTGTTAATCAGCAAAAGCTAACACAAAAAAGGAGCAGTTTAAACTCCCAACTTGTCACATTTTACAGCTTAAAGAAAGAAGGGAAAAGTTTAAAAATGACCTGTAACTTTCAACTACAGAGTCCTGAGCAGTTCTTTCCATGTCTGTCTGTATAGTCTGAGCATCAATTCTTTCCTCCTCCAGCCTCTCCATTTTAAAAATAAGTAAGTCATCAAAATATAATCATTACCATTAAAGTCTAATATGAATGAATGAACGAATGAATGCATGTGTACTCAGACGTGTCCGACTATTTGTGATGCCATGAACTGTAGCCCACCAGGCTAATCTGCCCATAGAATTTTCCAAGCAAGAATACTGGAGTAGGTTGCCATGTCCTCCTCCAGGGGATCTTCCTCACGGAGGGATCAAACCCACATCCCCTGAAGCTCCCGCACTGGCAAGTGGATTTTTTTTTTTTAACCACTGAGCTACCTAGGAATCCAGGTCTAATATAACCAAAAATAATTACATACCCTTGGGTATTTCAATGATTTTATGGTCCTGGAATAACCAAGATGGTAAAAATTCTTTAGAGGTATGTAAACATACAATTGTGTC
Source organism: Bos indicus (assembly GCF_029378745.1). Taxonomy (NCBI): domain Eukaryota; kingdom Metazoa; phylum Chordata; class Mammalia; order Artiodactyla; family Bovidae; genus Bos; species Bos indicus. The sequence continues at coordinate 18,681,933 of NC_091776.1, read as the reverse complement.
TTACACCACACCAATTTTAATGTTTTTAGCTTATTCTGGTTATTTCCTTTGTATCTTTTATCTAGAAAAGAGAATCATAAAATCTTATGGTTGGAAAGGTGCCTAGAGACCACATCACCTAGAGATTTTGAAAAAAATTAAGGACCTGAACTGAACATCATGATCTCTTTTCCTGACTTCCATGAATCAAATATATTACACTTTAAAACCAAATATGTAACTGTGTGCTCTATTAGATACAAGTACCAAGGGCAACAGGCTTTAAAAAAATTACAGGTAGGAATCAGATGAAGGAGACATTTTATCCATTTAATGTCATATACTTTTAACATCCTGTAATTTTGGAGAAGGATAAAAACTTCCTATTTTAGTGATAGTAACTCGATAACCACCAATGGTAGGGTTATTTGAGAATCACCGGCTTTATCCAATGCCCTATTTTACACATCAGGAAACTAAACCCCCAAGAAGTTAAATAATTTAACCAAAATCACATGGTAGCTTATGATTTCAAGGTTAAAAATTCTACAAAACAATATTCTATAAAACTTAGAAGTTACAACATGGGTGAAAATTTTCACCCATTTTACCATTTTATAAATTATAAAGTGTTGATGTTTTACTTTTTAATGTCAAAGCTAGCGCAATGGTTAAGAGTATTCCTCAGAAATTAAGAAAAAATTGAAAAAAAATTTTGAGCAATGAATGGTGGGAGAAGAATAAGAGGGGGTCAGTCTAAGTTTTTCTGATACAGCCAAACTAACAATGAAACTCAAAGCTGGGGTATGGTGTGTTGGGCATGTTTAGCAGGGAAAAAAAGAGTCATGAAAACTAAGGTTTAAGATAAATATATCTATCAGGACAACAAGCTGGAATCAAGAGATTTAGGACCTTTAAGTAAAGCTCAGTTTATCAATACTGGGAGACAAACAAATACATATAGGTGTGCAAGTCTGTAAATTTACAAAGAGAAAAGATAGACTATTTCAAATATTTTTAAACTACTGTGGTTAATCCTCTATTTTTAGTTATTTATTATACTGATACATTTTATTTAATATTATAGTTAGGTTTTATAAAATATTATTAAAATGAAGATGTTTGAACCCACATATTCATTCATTTATTCAACAAATAATTAACCAGCACTTACTTTGAGCAAGTAAGTATTGTAGGCACTCTGTACAACACTTTCTGTTGTAGGCACCTATACTACTGGTAGCATTGAATTAGGTAACAAAAGAAAAAAAATTAAGCCTTCTCAATTCACACAGAACCTCTATAAAAGGTGAAATTCTTAGACAAGTGTGATATACAAAATTGCCTATACATGAAATTATAGTAGTAATGAGTATATCCTATATTTACATGTATAAAAGCCTTCATAAGGTATGAATTTTTGATAGGGGGTTCATAAAGGAAAAATTGTTAGCAAAATATTTTGTTAGCAAAAAATAGCATTTTTTTCTGAAGAACTATGACTATTCAGATTCTCAAGGAGGTCTATGATTCCCAAAAATTATTTTATCATAGAACTTTCTCCACATATGCATTTATGGACCATAAAAACCTATGATGAGTAAGGATCCAACATGTACCATTTTTGAAGCTGATAATCTAGCTTAGTTTTATTCATGTTTTCTGCATTTTACTTAAGCTATCCCTGGGCCAAACTCTCTTTGAGCCTGCTGATTCTTCACTTTACAGTTTATACTAAGCAAAAAACTTTCTAATCCTTAGCAGCCACTCCTAGAACAACACATCAACTGATTCTTGTAGCTGGTCTTTTCTAATGGATGTTGGACAAATAACTGTCTTCCAAAAGCATTTATTAAGTACCCTTATGTGTATGATACCATACAAGGTGAGTTAAAATGGTTAATGATCTATTTTAAATAACATTTATAACAACTGATTTCAAGGACTTGAGTTCTTTATTATCATTAGGGAATTTATCTTGAATACTCTAGAAATTGTTTTAAATTCCTGTAAAAGTACAAGGGCTATGCAGGATTCTTGTTTGGCATATTTATGAGAATATTTACAGTGGAGTTCTTAACTAAAATATACTGCAACTGTAAGTCAAATTCTATTTTGATTCTAAAAGGAATATTCAAATTAACTAATTTCTTCTCCTATTACAATGTATCTTCTGCACCTACCCACTGAAAAGTTCTTCAAAAGTCCCTTCAAGCTTTTAACTGCCAAGCAAGCCCTAGGACCTCTTCTTAGTTTTCACCTGACTCTACCTCTTCAAACAAATGACATTTTTGACTATCCATTATTAACCTTCTTCCCTTCATATGACTTACACAATAATAGACAGTCTGATCGTGTTTTTTCCCTGTTTTCTTCAGTTGACTTAGCCTACATCTGCGCAACCCTCAAACGTGACTGTTCTTCCAAAGCATAAACCTTAGCCAGCTTCTCTCTTCATTCTCCACTCTCTGAAGAATGACAGTTAATATCCACGCACCACCATGACTTTCAATATTATTTCTGAACTAACTCAAAAATGAGCATCTCTAGGCTTAATTTTTTTTTTTTAGGTCTAAGTTCTAATTTCCAGTTGTATGGTAAATGTCTTTATTTGGATAACCCAGTGGTATCTAAAGGTCTTTTACCTACAAATCTCCTTTGTTTCCTCTATCAATAACATTGCATCATCCCAGGCTAGAAATCTTGAGTCATCTGTGTTCCTAGTTTAAAAAGTCATCTCTTAAGCAACTTAGAGGTCCATTGACAGATGAATGGATACAGAAATTGCAGTACATATATACAATGAAATATTATTTAGCTATAAAAAAAGAACACATTTGAGTCAGTCCTAATGAGGTGGATGGACCTAGAGTCTATTAGAGTGAAGTGAGTCAGAGAGACAATACCATATGTTAACGCATCCATATGGAAGACACAGACATAGAGAACAGACCTTCAGACACAGTGAGGGAATGTGAGGGTAGGATGCATTGAGAAAACAGCAAGGAAACATACACACTACCATATGTAAAACAGAGAGCAAGTGAGAATTTGCTGTGTGGCACAGGGAGCTCAGCCAGTGCTCTGGGCAACCTAGAGGGGTGGGGTGGGGAAGGAGATGGGAGAGGGGTTCAAGAGGGAGGGGATATGTGTATTCCTGTGGCTGATTCAAACTGGTGTGTGGCAGAAGCTGACACAATATTGTAAAGCAATTATCCTCCAGTAAAAAAAATTTTAGAAAAGAAAGTCATATAATTTTTAAAGAAATTTTAAAATGTATGTGAAATTACCAAAAAAAAAAATATATATAAATATATATATAAACAGACAGTTCATGCCCCCACCATCCAGAACAAACAACTGTTATCATTTTGTTATTTATACTTGAAAGTGTTGTTTCTCCCTAAGAAACAGTACATTACAAATGAAGATAACAACACCTTTGAGAACTATCCCCAGTCTTCATTCAGCATTCTATCTCTCCAAAGAAACCACTATCATGAGTTTCTGTGTATATTCTTCCAGCCTATTTTGTATACTTTTACATGTTCACATGTGTGTGCATATATCCCAAAATGACATACAGTATTATTTTATACACTTTGTGTACATAAATGACGTTATATCACATATGCCATTCTAAAATTTGCTTTTTTCATTCAAGATTTACATTCTATCCATGTTATTATAAGTAGATATAGCTATGCTTTTTACATACTTCAAATTATCCCAGGGCATAAAAATACCCCATTTTGTTAAAAAATTATCTACTAATAGGCAAATAAAGTTGTTTCCATTTTTTACTTTTATAAACAATGCTGCAAAAAAAGAATCTTATCTATGTTTTCTTAAGCATGCATGCTACAGTCTCTCCATAGTACATACCTGCAGAGAGAATTTTTAGGTCAAAAAATAAGTGCATTTTTAATTTATTTGTTACTCTTTCCAAAGTAGCAGTTTAAGTCTAAAATACTCCTAGTAATGTGTCAGAGTTCCCATTTTTCTTCCATCCTTGTCAATATAAAATATAATCAGACTTTTAAAATGTTTGCCATCTGCTGGATGGTGGGAAAATTTTCATTGCTGTATTAATTTGCATATACCTAATAAGTACTGAGAATAAACATTTTTTCATATTTACTGCCCATTAACGTTTCTCCTATGAATTTTCTATTCATATCCTTTGTCATCTTTCTATGACACTTTCTGTCTTATGTGTAGAACATTAACATCTAGTGTAATAACACTAATTATCTAGTGTATACTGCTACTGCTAAGTCACTTCAGTCGTATCCGACTCTCTGCGACCCCAGAGACTGCAGCCCACCAGGCTCCGCCATCCCTGGGATTCTCCAGGCAAGAACACTGGAGTGGGGTGCCATTGAGTGAAAGTGAAGTCGCTCAGTCATGCCCGACCCTTAGCGACCCCATGGACTGCAGCCTTCCAGGCTCCTCTGTCCATGGGATTTTCCAGGCAAGAGTACTGGAGTGGGGTGCCAATGCCTTCTCCGTAGTGTATACTAGATAATAATAATTCAGACAGGTGTTCCAAATATCTTCTGCCAGCCTGCTGTTCGACTTTACTTTAGTTGGTCTATGGTATCGTCTGTCCTACAAAAATTTTAAGTTTTGATACAGTCAAACTAATGTGTGCTATCACTTACAGTGTATTTTAAATAGCCCATAGAATAAAAGGGAAATCATAAAGTAGTTAAGAAATATTTAGAAAATAATTACAATAAAAATACAATATGTGAAACTATATGCAACACAGCTAAAACAGTACTTAACCAGGACATGAAAAGGTTTAAAAATAAATAAGCAGTATACTAACGCATATATATGGAATTTAGAAAGATGGTAACAACAACCCTGTATGCAAGACAGCAAAAGAGACACAGATGTATAGAACAGTCTTTTGGACTCTGTGGGAGAGGGAGGTGGGAGGTCATTTGGGAGAATGGAATTAAAACATGTATAATATCATATAAGAAAAAAAAATTTTTTTAACTGATTCATTCAAAAAAATAAATAAATAAATTATTAAAAAAAATAAGCTAAACATTCAGCAATAAAGACGGAAAAATAAGAAAGAAAATAATAATAAGCAGGAAAAGTGAAATAGAGAGCAATAATTTTTAAAAATACAAAAGATTCACGAAATCAAAAATTGGTTTTGGAAAGGTTAATAAAACAGATAGACCTCTGCAAGAGTTACCAAGAAAAGGTACAAATAACCACAGATATAATACATACAAAAATAATAAATCAGGATTATGAACAGTAATTATACACTAACAAAGTTGAAATTTGGATGAACTGTATAAAGAAACTGTGTAAGGCGTATAAGGAAAAAAATTGAATAGAATAATAAGCAGCAAAGAAAATGTAGTCTTGAACCTCCTTTACAAAAACAAAAAAAAATTACAGGCTTAAATGTCCTTTTAAGAAAATTCCAGCAAAATTTTAAATTAATTCTTATCTTATAGCAGAAAAATTAAAAAAGTGAAAGCAACCTCGATTATTTTATGAGCCTAGTGTGATCTTGATTCCAAAATTAGATAAAGATAATACAAGAAATTATAGTTCCATACTACTTATGAAAGGCCCTTAACTAACAGTAAAACAAGAGCAAGATGATGTATCCTCAAATGCAAGGGGAGTTCAATGCCTAAGAATTCTTCAATTAACTGATCATATTAATGAAGAAAAATCATAACTTATCAAAGAATGCTGAATAAGCACCTGATAGGATTCCATGAATAACTAACACAAAAGCAAAACCAGTGTCCTACATGGAAATTCCTTAACCTGGTATATATTATATACTAAAACCTACAACAAACACTAAACTTCAGATACACTCTCAAGATTTTGGAAGAAAACAGGAATGCGAATGAGAATGTAAATTGGTACAGCCACTGTGGAAAACACTATGGAGGTTCTTCAAAAAACTAAAACTAGAACTACCATATGATCCAGCAATTTCACTCCTGGGTATATATTCAAAGACAAAAACATTAATTCAAAAAGATACATGCTCCCCAGTGTTCACAACAGCATTATTTACAACAGTGAGGATACAAAGCAGTCAAAGTATCAATCAACCTATGAATGGATAAAGAAGATGTGGTATGTTTATGGAGACAGACAGACACACACAGAGACACACACACACACAAATATATATACAGGAATACTACTCAGCCACAAAAAAGGAATGAAATTTTGCCGTTTGCAACAACATGGATGGACTTGGAATGTTATTATGCTTGGTGAAATAAGTCAGAGAAAGACAAATACTGTATATCACTTATGTAAGAAATGCAAAATAAACTAGTTATTATAACAAAAAGAAACAGACTCAAAGATACAGAAAACATGCCAGTGGAGAATGGAGAGGGGGAGGGGCAAAATAGGAGTAAGGGACTAAGAGGCACAAACTACTATGTACAAAATAAATAAGCTGTTATAAAGCACAGGAAACATAGCCAATATTTTATAATACCTATAATAATTATGAATCACTATTGTACACCTGACACATACAATGTATAAGTTAACTACACCTCATTTAAAATTTTTTCTAATTAAAAAAATTTTTAAAGAAAATCCATTACCAAAAAAAAAAAAAACCAAGAAATGCCAATTAATATAACTACTCTCTAGCATATTAGAGTTGCTTGATCAACATCTTAAGAAATAAAAAAGAAGATGATTGGAGATTAGAGAGGAGAGGGCTGAGTTGTCCCAGCTGAGACCATCCTAGGCCATTAAGCTCCCCAGTTGATCCACACACAACCACAAACAGGAGAATAAAATGTGGCAGATGTCTATCAGGAAGAACTGTGCAGCAGTTAAAAACAACAGATTGGATACATACAAAGCAACATGAATGGGTATTAAGAATAGTAAAAACAGACTTACTAAAAAACAGACTAAGATACATAATACCATTTCTATAAACTTTAAGTTTATACAACCAGATATATATACAGTTGTTGTTCAGTCACTAAGTCATGTCCGACTCTTTGCAACCCCATGGACTACAGCACGCCAGGGTTCTCTGTCCATCACTAGGCTCCCTGAGTTTATTCAAACTCATGTCTGTATATACAGTTAATATACTAAAAAAAACCATTAATCCAATTAAATTTGATGGCTATGAGGGAGGAAAATTGGATTTTTACATAAATAAAAGGGGTAAAGAGGAATAAACAAATCAATTAAAAAATAAAAGTATGAAACACGGATCTACTAATATTTTACTTTTCTATAAAAAGCTAGCTGTCCTAATATAATTTATTGAATAATTCTTCCTTTCTGTAAACCCAGTCTATTATATACCAGGCATAAATGTATGCTTACTGTGTTTCTGGGCTCTCTAATCTTCTATTCTACCCAACTACTCATCTGTGGGCCAATATCACATTCAAAAATTTTATGAATAGGAGGGTAAGTATCACATATTTTGTTCGTTTGCAGTATAGACTACTTTTGGATCTCTATCTAACAGTTTGTCAATTCCACCAAAAACAGGTCCTCTTAGAATTTTGACTGGACTTGTATTGAATTTATACATTAACAGGGGAAAAATTAACAGCTTTACCATGTCCAGTTTTCCCTGTGTTTATTATGGGTTAAAGATTAAAGGAACCAATAAAATCGGTTTGGTCTGTTTTTCTATTGTTTCTTAAGGAAGTTGTGTATCTCTTCATTTAGTTATGTCACTCCATAAAGTAAAGTTCTTATTTTCATACAGGTATTGCATATACCTGTACCTAATTAAATGTTTAAAACCATGTGAATGGGATCTTTTTTTGTCTCATTGCTCTGGTATACACAGCAACCCTGATGAACCTTCTAAGCAATTTTAAAATCTATCTGTTGTTGTTGTTAAGCTGCTCAGTAGTTGTGGTGCACAGGCTTAGTTGCTCTGCTGCTTGAGGGATCTTCCTGGACCAGGGATTGAACCCATGTGCCGTGCACTGGCAGGTGGATTCTTAACACTGGACTACCAGGGAAGTTTGAAATAGTGTATTTTGAATGATACCGATGTTTCCAGACATTGTTGAGATTCTGCTATGACAGTCACTGTTGAGACTGTGCTATAACAGTTAAAAACTGACCTGAATATAACTGGAAAAAAATATACAAGGTTGTATTTTATTTAGTTAGGTACAATGTTCTATATATCTCTAGTTTATCAAATTTGTTAATCCTGTGTTTCAGTTCTTTGATGTCATTTTAAATTTTGTGTCTGCTTAATTTGTCAATTTTGACAGAGATGTTTTTAAAGTCCCAGTTTTGTAGACACATCAACTCAGCCTTGTAATTCTTTAAGTTTTTACTTTATTTTTTGGTGGTAGCTTGCACAGCTTGTGTTATCTTAGTAGATCTTCCTGCAGTGGAAGCAAGGAGTCCTAACCACTGGACCACCAGGGAATTTCTAAACATTTTTACTTTAAATGATATTACAAGGCTATGTTGTTAGATGCATATAAGTTTATGATGATTATATTTTCTGGAATGTTCCTCTTAGCAGTTTGAGAGCCTTTGGCCCAATTAATTTGTACTCTGAATTCTATTTTAGTACATTAGCTTTATTTGGTTAGTATTTCTCTGATAAAACATGTTTTTCCATTGTTTTTATTTAATTTTGTTTTGTGTATGTTAAAAATAGCAGACTTATGTTAAGATCACAATTGGTAATTTTAATATAATTGATGTTTTGGACTATTTCTACTGTCTGGATTTATGATTTGTATTTCCATAGTTTTTTCCTCCCCCTCTTCTGTTGCTTTTTTGTTAGATTGGTTAAAATTTTAATTTATTCCCTAACCTACCCCCCAACTTAGTACTTTGGACGCCATACTTTCTATTTATATTATTTTAGTATGCTCTAGTTACTTAAAATAAATGTTCTTTTCACTTCTCATCTTCTTCAGATCATGTTTCACACAGCTATTTTATTCAAAGGCCACCAAAATCTGGTTCCACTCTATCTTTCTAGGCTCATTTCTCTCAACCATATACATCTATGAAGCCTAATTAAACTACATTACTTACCAGTTTAAACTACATTACTTATCAGCTTCTAAATAAAATACAAAATTTCTGAAATTCTGTTCTGGTTCATGACGTTTTCTGATTCATTCACTCAATCAACAAATATATGTTACTCAAAACCCACTTGGTGCCTGGCTTTGAGCAATACCAGTAAACACAACAGATATGGTCTCTGGCTTTATGAAGCATGAAGTGAAAAGATTAAACAATAAATATAAATATAGTAAAGTAAAACTTCATGAATTCAGATAAATTTTAACTGGGAGTTGGCACCCATCTTGCACTCTATATTCTCTAACAACAGTCACTGGAGAACACAAATACCAGCAGGTGGCACCAAACCACCTAAGTCTGACCTTAGACTGATTTGGATACCTTATTCTGAATTCCACACACACATTTCCTCATCCACACAGACTGACTCGGGTCATTTTATTAAATTCACAATAATGTCAAATTTCAAATCACGTTTGTGATTTGAATTTTTTAGAATTACTTATTACTTTATCATGGGAGTTTATTGTATCATAAGTTTTGTAGGTGCTAATCAAAAAAGAAAAAAGGAATGGGAGTCTCCGACAAAATAACAGAACTGTCACAACTGAGACTGAAGAGTATCAGCTAAAGATCCTCTCTCTGAGAAAGTGACTTTCAAACTGATATCTGAAAGATGCCCAGGAATTAAAAGCTAAAAAATGGAAAGTAATATGTTCCAGAAAGAGAACAGCATATGTGAGCACCCTAGGAAGATAAAGTTTGATTTAAAGGAAAGGTATGTGTATGTCTGGGGTAAGGGTACTGGGTAATTCATCTGAGTATAATGCTTATGAGCTTGGGCCTTGGAGCCCTAGCTAACTTACCATCTGACTTATCATCTGCCTTTAAGTTCTTGTTCCACCACTTAAATAGCTGTCTAGCTTTAGAAAGGTTATTCAGCCTAGGGTTGCTAAAAGTATTAAATCTATTATATAAAGTCCTAAGATCTATTCCTGGCAATATAGTAAAGATATATTAATATTAGAGTTTTGGGTTTTGTTGCTATTATTGTTGTTATTGTTTCTAGATGGATGAGAGGAGACAAACTATTCTGTGTCTTGAAGGCCATGTTAAAAATCCTGAATATTGAGATTTCCCTGGTGGTCCAGTGGTTAAGAATCCACCTTGCAATGCAGGGAACATGGGTTCGATCCCTGATAAGGGAATTAAGATCCCACAGGCCCCAGAACAACGAAGCCCAACTGCCTCAACTACTGAGCCCAAAAGCCACAATTACAGAGTCCGCGTCTGTACACCACTAGAAAAGGTCTCACATGATGCAAGGAAGATCCCGAGTGGTGTAACTAAGACCTGACACAGCCAAGTAAACAAATAAATAAACCTGAAATTTATCCTAAGTGCAGTCAGAACCCACTAAAAGGTTTTTCAGGAAGGGAATATCACATTTCAATTTATAAATATATTTTTAAAATCAACATGAATGAATTGATTAGGGTTGGGGGCAGGGGGCAGCAGGCAGGAATGGAAACAAGATCTACTGGAAGACTAAAGGTCATCATAATAGCTCATACAAAAAATAACTACAGGTTGGACTAGGCTAGTAGCAATAAAGTTGGAAAGAAATTGTTAGATTTATGATACATTTTGGTGGTAAAACTGATGTGATTTGGTAATGGACTAGGAGGTTAAGGGAGGAAAGGGTATAAATGATGGCTTCTTACAATACCCAGCCCCAAATCTTGAATAAAGTCTTCCCTACTATATGTACTCTAATGACTGTCACTGTATTTTTTTTTTTTTTAACACTTCTCAAATGAGAGTTATCTTCCCAGGCTCAGCTAAAATATGAACTTTCTATCACAGGAGCTAATAGCTGTCTCCTCCTCACAACACTCTGTACATTATAAAGAGCTCTTTTCCTAAATATATATTTTCCCTAATAGAGGCAAGTTACTTTACAGTCAGTCAAGGCTATATTTCTTGCTCTAGTCCACATAAAAAAAGTGCTACATGCAATACAGGCAGTCTTGAATAACCCCACAAATGGTCTCAAAGCCAAGGCAACTCCTCACGTTCTTTTCTTTCCTTGAAAGAAAATTCAGTTTGCTTTCTTCTCCTTTCAATTATTCTATCTTTGGGGATTCTGTTTCCCTTTAGATTAGTTGCAGAATTAACTAGTTTTTCACCGGCATCCCAATTTCTTGAAGCCACCAAAAACAAGTATTTAGGGATTCTTTTTGTTGAAGTGCTTGCTATTAATTCTACTGAAAAACGAAAGGTAACAACAAAATGAAACACAGGGTTATATTATCTTACAATAGTGGTCTTTAATTTACAGTTCCTGACTCCCTTTGTGAGAGGGTAAACTGAATGCCCCTTACTTTTATTCCCAAGGATGAGGTTCACCAAAAGTTCTTTCTTTTTTTGTGTGTGAAGGCCTTTCTTCCCAGAATATAGCCTGTAGATGAAGCCTAGACATAATAATCAGTGTCTTCTTATCTCAAGAAGATAACTGGAACTTCTAAGGGTCTCCTAAGGAGGCATGTAATGTAGCAATTGAATTAAAAACAAATGCTAAAAAAAAACAAAAACAAAAACAAATGCTATTCTGCCAGCCTTGTTTTTTCCAAACCAAAAGGCTACAGCTTACTGCTGTAAATCCAAGTAGATGCTAACTATGCTAACTATTTGAGTTCTTTCTCCTCTTCACCCAAATCCTTGGTTCCCTCTTCAAAACAATTTTGCATTTTAAGTTATTTTAAGTTATTATTCTAAGTCTAATTTATGAGAATTAAGTTGAAGGAAAAAAAGGTATGAAAAACAAAACAAAAACAGGATTCAGATTCTCCTAAAAGTTGCATCAAACAACATGCATAATAAGAATTCCTTTTTTGCTAACTGCTTTAGAGACATAACTCTTTTCTTTTTGATATAAAACTTTCTGGGTTTATCTTTTGTAAGTTCATCTAATCATAAGAAAATCTCTAAATTCTGGCTAATGAATAATTCCTTTTGTTCAAATATACTCTTAAAAAACTCCTGGAGGATAACTACTTATTATCATGACTCAGTCTTAGAGAAAACATATGAAAAGTATTTACATTAAATTAAAAAACTTTAATTGTTCATTCCTTTTAAGTAAGACATATATTTTGGCTGATTTAAAAAGTAAAAGGAAATCAGTTATAACCAAATGCTGAATTTAAACGTGGAGAATATGGGATATCCATTATAAAAATCTGTACTTCATTCATCTTAATAATGTCTAAGAGAAAGAAAGGAAATTAGCTATATTCCTTCTTCCCTTGATATACTCAAAAAATTTACAGAAATGTAAAAAAAATTTTAAATAAAAACTAGTCCTATCTCATCTCCTAATCCCACTCCCAAATTGTAACTAAGCACCGCAAACACACTGAGTTCTTAGCCCTATTCCCTGATTTTTTGTGAGTGGGAAGAAGTCACTTATGCTTCTGATGGCAGTATTTCCACACGATTAAAAAAAAAAAGGTGAGATTTACAAATGCTTAATTCCATTTGACTTGCTTCTCTGTTCCTAAACCCTTTGCCTTAAACAGTCAACTATGCCCTTATGATAAAACTTAAATATGACCCACCACAGTAGAAATAATTCAATCTGGAACTTACAGACTAACTATTATACTTGGTTATTTTTTGTCTTTCCTCACCTTTCCCCAAGCTTATCTACTTTAATACTATTATTTCCTCAAATGCTTGTTTTTCTCAACTTAGTTGGTAAGTTTCTTTGAGGCCAGCCACCATGTTATAGTCAACTCTGAATCACTTACTCCCTAGGAGCTGTGACAGTACTTTACATATAATAGGTACTTTGTACACGATAGATTAGTTCACCAGTATCACAACTACGCTTAAAAACTGACATATGGAGGAGGAAAAGGGAGAATTAACCTGTTGCTTCAATTGCTTGAAAAGAAATGGTTCATGAATTTATTATTTTAGCTTAACTGAAAATACTAACTGTAAAGAACAATTTCAGGAGTTGTTAATTTATGTAATCTGCTTTGTGATAAAGAAATTTTACTCCAAGGGGAATTTACATATTTTCTCCACTAGAGCCTAAGTATTGCATGAATGCAGACATTGCCTCTTTTGTCTATCACTCTAACCCCATGCTTTAAACAGTGAAAGTCACTCAGTCGTGTTCAACTCTTTGTGACCCCATGGACTATACAGTCCATGGAATTCTCCAGGCCAGAATACTGGAGTGGGTAGCCTTTCCCTTCTCCAGGGGATCTTCCCAACCCAGGGATCGAACCCAGGTCTCCCACATTGCTGGAGGATTCCTTACCAGCTGAGCCACAAAGGAAGCCCATGCTTTAAACAGTGCCTGATATATAGCAGATGCTCAATCAATGTTTACTGGTGAATTAATTAATAACAGTAATGCACTACATCATCTCATACAAACCTGAAAGAACTTTAGTATGTTTTCACCCTCAACAGCTGGAGAAGGCAATGGCACCCCACTCCAGTACTCTTGCCTGGAAAATCCCATGAACAGAGGAGCCTGGTAGGCTGCAGTCCATGGCGTCGTGAAGAGTCGGACATGACTGAGCGACTTCATTTTCACTTTTCACTTTCATGCATTGGAGAAGGAAATGGCAACCCACTCCAGTGTGGGTTGCCTGGAGAATCTTGCCTGGAGAATCCCAGGGACGGGGTAGCCTGGTGGGCTGCTGTCTATGGGATTGCACAGAGTCGGACATGATTGAAGCGACAGCAGCAGCACCCTCAACAGCAATCTTTGTGATGGGTAAAATACAACACGTAAAAAACTACAGTATTAACCGAGTTCTCACAGTGGCAGAAGCTCTTTTAGTGCTATCATTCCCAACAGTCAAGATAATGGTTCTCAAAGTATGATCCCTGGGCCAGCAGCATTAATATCATCTGGGGACTTGTTAAAAATGCAAATTCTTGAATTCCACCCCACTGAATCACAAATCCTGGAGGTGAGGCCTAGCGATCTGTATTTTAATAAGCACTGCAAATGATTATGACGTTATGCTCAAGTTTGAGAACCACTAGTCACAGAAATTTTTTTCATGGAAATTGAAGGGATCTCAAACCAACAAAAAAGTAAGGAAAGATTAGATGAGGCTTTTAAGAAATGTACTTGATGTACAAACACTAGAATGTTTTTAGAATAAGTTAAGTCAAGCCATTAAGTGACATGAAAAACTACCACTATACAGTTAAGAGGCTTTTTTTCTTTTCCTTAGCAGAAATCATAAAACTGTATTCAATAAGAAACATATTTAAAGTGGCTTTCAGATCCCTATTATGAGCTATTAAGGAAAGAGAACAGAAGCAGTGCAGAATATGGAGAAGAAAAGGAAGATAAGGTAGACAGCTAAAATAAGACATGAATGAGATAGAAGAAAATTGTTTTTTAGATCCACCTGAAATTTAGCACCTTAATTTTAAATAAAGTACAAACCATAGTAGTTTTCACAGTCACATTATCTGGGACCTCATGACCAACAGAAATCATAAAATATTTTCATATTGTATTATAGTTATTATATATTTCTCAAAATATAATTGATGGTCATCACCACCTTGAAATTATAGCAGTAAATTTGATCTGCCACTAAATCTCATTATTTAATACATTATTAAGGAAACATGTATTACTATATCACAATTAAAAACAGCCTAAAAGCTATATTTCAATATATTTGGTTCCTTGGTATTCCTAGGTATTTTATATATTTAAAAACGTTAAATATGAGAGAAGGTCCACAGGCTTTACCACATGGCCAAAAAGGCCCACAATACAAAAACATTAAAAAATCATGCAAAAGCTAATAGTTAACAGTTGTGTTAAAAGTGTTCTTGACCTCTTCTTAGGTTATGCGCCCTTTCACAAATCTGAGAAAATGTATAGACCCTTTCCCAAGTTTACAACAGGGCATGGGGCATGCAGAAGGGACAATGATTCCTCCTCCTGAAACAGCATTATATCAAAGCAGCCACATCTTGATTACTAAAAGAAACACTAGTTGTGCAACTACTTTAATTTCTATTAACTTTTAGCTTAGTATGGGCAATAAGCACATCTATAGCCCAAACCTGCAGAGGCAGACAATTTAGTGGAAAGTGAATAAGAATAGTCAACTAGCTTAAAATTAGGAAACTGTGAATGAGGAGCTAAGGACTTCAGTCTTTATTTCAGGTAATGCTTTTATTGTCTTACTTTAATTTCATTTACAGTACTCAATATTTTGGAAACAAATTTGTATAAAAAACATACTTTGTTGAAAATTCTTAAAAAAGCTTCCTACCACCTTTTAGATAAGGCCCAAAAAACAGATATAAAGGTTTCAGAGTCCTCACCAGTTAAGATTTTACTTCTTTCGCTTCATTTTAATCCCCTTTTCTTGTCATAAACCATAATCTAGCCATATTGAATACCTTTCTGCTAATTAAATAGACTATGTTCTCCTTCCTCCAGACTTTCAGACATGCTATTCACTACATGACTAATTACTTCACACCTTTCAAACCTGTTTAAATGTCACTTCCTCATGAAGGCATTCTGACCTCCTAGCCATTCCTCTGCTGTATGCTCTCTAAACCTTTCATTAATCCTACCATAACACTAACTCATCACATTGTATTGCAGCAGCAATGTGTTTAACTGTTCATCTTTTCCACAAAGCTGAAAGCCTGGTGAGGGCAAAGGCAGGGTCCTGCTTATCACAAGAATTTCAGCTCTGAGCCTGACAGGCTGTAGGTCTGCAGTAAGACCTGGGAGAGGAATGGATTTGCCTACAGTTTAAAAACATTCCTATTTGTATACCTAAGAAGCCTGAGCCATCCCTACTTTGTAACACTTGTAACCTTATGTGCTACTCATTTAAAATTTTATATAATCTGCATTTAACCCTCTCCACAGTCTGGTTAATAAAACTGTATTACTTAGATACATTGTTATATATAAAATTGGAAGTTATTAGTGTTTAAAAAAACAAGTCTGAGTACAAAGGAATGAATGCTACTAGTTTCCCAAACTAAACAAGTATCCTTTAATGATCTACTGTCTGGATATACTTATCTTTCCTTTTATATAAAACAGATGTTTCTTGAAAAGTATACAAATACCATTTAAATCATTCCTTTTCATTTATTAATTGATGGGGTAGTTCTTTGCTTTTGACCACTAGAAATCTGTGGCTATTTAAAAAAGCCTTTAAAGGATCCTGTTTTAAAATGATAGTTTAAAAGCTTTCTAGATCACAAAATTCAATTAAAAACCGCCAATTATGATAAAATTCTACTTTTTTTTTTTGGCCCTACAGTGGCTTGAGGAATCATAGTTCCCCAACTAGGGCCCCAGCAGTGAAAGCACCAAGTCCTGACCACTGGACCACCAGGAAATTCCCAAACTCTTCCTACTGAGTTAAGTAAAAGCATCATATTAGAATACTTTTTCATCTTCTATACCCTCCATAATTTAAAATTGTATCTTATGGTTATTTTGTATACTTTTAAACAATATAATTAAATGGTGCTTTAAATACCCTCTCTTAAAAGACAGTAAAGAATTTAGAGATCTTAGCATACATAGGGGAGAAGGCAATGGCACCCCACTCCAGTACTCCTGCCTGGAAAATCCCATGGACGGAGGAGCCTGGTAGGCTGCAGTCCATGGGGTCGTGAAGAGTCGGACACAACTGACCGACTTCACTTTAACTTTTCACTTTTATCCACTGGAGAAGGAAATGGCAACCCACTCCAGTGTTCTTGCCTGGAGAATCCCAGGGACGGGGGAGCCTGGTGGGCTGCTGTCTACGGGTCTGCACAGAGTCGGACACGACTGAAGCGACTTAGCAGCAGCAGCATATATAGATATCTCCACAACTGCAACTCATCTCATTTTTCATAAACCAGATATTTTGATATCTAATTCCCAGATAATGGGAATTTCAGGAAGATTCATAATTGCATGATAACATAGTTCATTAATTCTAAGACATTTTTTCACATTTTGGAATCTCTGAAATCGGTGTATTTCACAATTGGCAGCATTTTTTCTTTCAGTGGTCTAAAAATGTTTCTTACAATTGATGGCATCTCAGATTAAATGAAATACTGTCAATAAAATATTGAAAACTTTTCTCTAATAATGCTTTTTAACTAAATAATAGTATAATTGTAACTCAAACATTCTAGAATCAAAACTAAATAAACTTAAGATTTACACTTTACCTTTTTAGAAAACTAGTGACCAGGTTAAACTCAAGAAAATAGATAACTGAACGAAAACACTTCTTAAAAAGTTATTTTAGGAAAAAGTATAGATTAGTAGCAGAAATAACAGACATGGAAAAAAAAAAGAAACAGACTTGAAGATGTTCAGTCAGTAGTAACTTCCAAGCAAGTAGAGGCAGGAAATAGCCCTAAAGTTTTATCCATAAAAAGAAACAAGTATTAGGAACAAGACAGAGGATTTAATTTTAGATAGCAAATTATTTAGGAGGAAAAATACTATTTTAATCTTTCTCCTACAAGGAGGACTCACTGTCAGCCTTTAAACAAAAATATTGTAGAGGGAGTAGAAATAATTGTAATTAAATGTAAATGGCAAACATTCTTAATAAATTAAAGACCAACCTACCAGCATTGTCTTCCTTCTGGCTCAATCTGTTTCCCCTTCAGGTAATCCTAGGAAAGGGGCTCCTTTTCAGATCCCCAGTTTTTCATGTCGATCTTCTACCTCCCTGTGGCAACAATATTTTCTAATTAAAAGAGTCCTCTTGTGCCACAGGGAGGATTTCTGACGGTATAACAAATACAAACGTTATTCACAACTCATCATGAAGTCAACCTAGTCTTGAGATTCTTCAAGAAAGAAATTTGGTTCCTTATTTTTCAAGAGAAATCTGGTTTTTATTTTTTAAAACTCCATTTCAAAAAAGCTAATCTTTCATTTATTTTTTTAAAAAAAGCACTACTTTCTTGTTGAAGTATATAAAAATTCTTATATTCATCTATCTTTCCAGCTAATCTCTAGACACAATTTTGTTGATCATAAAAAAAAGCTTTCTGAGTTCTCTTGACAATTACTTTAACTAGTAAGACCAACCTTTTATATTTTGATACCTGGTTAGAAACCAAAGTCCTGTTCCCAATAATCAGAAGAGAGTAGTAGGAAGCTATCAGATCCCTTTCAGTCAATGTTTGTTAGTAAAGATTAATAAATAAATCTATGTGCATTATATAACATGATGCTAATTATGCTTAAAACATACATTAAAAAAAGATCAGCAGGGAATTTAGAAAAGTGGTAGTTACCGTCCCCTCACTGGAAAGATTACGGGTGATTTTCACTGTTTGTTTATTCTTTGCAATACTTTTTCAGTTTTTCCAGTGAGCATGTATTGCTTTTATAGACAAAAATAAAAAGTCAAATTTAGGTATAAGCAAGAATGAATAAAACTTACTGTGATTTTTAAGATAAAGGTAATCTAAGTATGACAACATTATGGCTTTGATATATTTTGGATGACAATAGTTATGTTTTGGATGAGTACCTTTTTATACTTTAAATAACCCAACAGTATCCAATAGCTTTTTTTAGCTTATATAAAAAAGAAAACACATTTAAGATTTTACATACATGATTCTTGATTATACTGCAATTCTAAGTCAAAACTCAATTTACTTCAGTCTATATTTCCTAACAGTTATGTGTTAAACACTATATTATATATTATATTCAAATAAAATAAATAGAATTAAAGTATGGGCCCTGTATTCAAGGGGCTTGTATGCTTACTTTGAAAACAAAAGGAGTATACACACAAGAATAGTATAAGAAAGTAAATGATCAAGTGCCTACATCCAGATGGTCTAACAGAAGATCAGGAGAGGCAGTGTGGGCAGTTTCATGTAGATGGGCCTGAAGGTATGAATAATACTTCACATTCTTGATAGAAAACTATATTTGAGCAAAAGCTCAAAAGCATAAATAGCACAGCTACGCAGAGGGCAGAAAGGAAACAGAGTATAGCGCTTCTGTAGAAAAGAAAGCCAGATTTAAAAGGCTCTACTTCTGGATGATTCTGTGGGTCAATGAATTTGGTAGAGGAGTGGACTTGGAAATCTGATAAACAAAAGAACTTCAGGAGAATGATAAATGTAGATACCAGAGCACAGTAAGTTAAGGAAGGAACAAGAAAGAAAAAGTACAGACTTATGGTATAAAACATTTGTCTTTTTAAAAAGTCAAAGTGAAAGGAAAGATAAGTACTACAACAGAGAAGTAGAGAAGTATTAAACAAATGTATGTTTCAATGTATAAAAGGCCTTCTCCATATCTGAAGGCACAAAGAGAGGTGTTAATGAAGTTAAGGAACACTTATGGAGTACTTCCATCACAAGCACTGTGTTTTATAGGTTTATTTTATATAATCTTCACAACCTTGAACTCCTATCTTACGACAGTAAGATAGACTCTGAAAAGGTTAATTATTGTCAAGTAAGTGATAAGCGGAAACCTGAAACCAAGACTAACTAACCCAATCAATATTCTTCCTTTTCCTATTAAAGAGAGCTACTTAAAAGGCTTAAAAGAAAAAAAATTAAGCTCAAGATCAGTCACCCAGGATTTTATATCATATTTGACTACTCTCTGGCTCTTGTTCACAACTTCAAAATGTACACATTCCTTAAGGTTAATTTCTTAATTCTGTGTCCTTTGTTCTCGATCACAGAATGACAAATATAGAATTTAAAATCTTGCCCTGAGGAAATCTTTCAAACTCCTCTCCCCTTGGAGCTTTCATTTATTTCTGTGGCTTCAATGAGGATGATTCTCCAATTAGTCTCTCTTTGACCTTTCTGTACTAAGCTTCAGTTGTACCAGATAAGTCTTTCATTTGTTCTATGGATCTATTCCCCACCCTCCACCCTGTTTTCTGTCCCAGGAGGCTGACTTCCCTGGACTCCTTCTATGTGGCACTGCCCTCAAGTCAGCTATCTCCTTTGACCAAAGGTTCCAGATTCTCTCCAGGTAACCCTCTCTCCAGGGCTCTATTCTTTTGGGTTCCAGTAACCCTTCCCTCTGGCCCTTGGGCCAAAGGAAAGAAATAACGCTATTATTGCTAGCTCAAGAGTACCACACTATCACTTATGGTCACTCTACAATCGCTGACATATTTGTAACTATCCATTTATTAAAACATTCTTTAAATTATCCTAATTTGAATATGCCCTCTCTTTTGTGATGGGACACTGACCATACACTTACATGTCTTTTTAAATACCTAAATATATCCCCTCAGATGCCCTGCTTCAAATCAAAATCAACATGCTTATTGTCAAACTTATCTGCTTTCCCCAAACTCCTTTATGATACTTTCATCATTATTAAGGTTAAAAAAAACTGAGTAATATCTTAACTGTTTCTTTCCATAATCCATCATGCCAAGTCTTATTAGATCTTACGTAGTATTGCTTATATAAGCCCCTTCTGTTCCTACTGCTTCTGTGCATGGGCTTGGACACTCAGTCGTGTCCAGCTCTCTGCAGTCCATGGGATTCTCTCGGCAAGAATATTGGAGTACAGTGCCCTTTCTCCTCAAGGGGATCTTCCTGAACCAGGAACTGAACCCAAGTCTCTTAGTCTCCCACACTGGCAGGTGGATTCTTTACCATTAGTGCCACCTGAGAAGCCCCCTATTGCTTCTACCCTGTCTCAGTACTTCTCAAGCCATCCCTACCTCATACTACAACAGCTAGTCTTTCTGCTTCATCTTTACAATTCATCCTGTATCTACTACTAAGCATCTATGATTATCTACTCAAAACCCTCCAAATCTTGCTGTTTCTTATATGCTTAATTATTAACTTAAGTTCAAATTACAAACTAGTCACAATTCTTAATGGAACCTATTAATATCTTATTTATTCAGTATCTCCTAAACGTATCTTGAATTTCTACATTCCACCCATTTGTTAACTCTATGTCCCTCATTCTTCATGCCATTCGCCTACCTCATCCAAATCCTATCATTTGTCTTCCTCCTTTACTTTCTCTAAAACATTCCCTAATCCTGTAATCGAACTTTCCTCTTCTGAACATTTCTTTGAATTTATAAATAGTGCTCAATTGATTTTATGTTGGCTTATCTTTTTTTATAATATATGTATCTTATCTCCACAAAATATAAATCACTACCTCCCTGTGGGAAACAAACATGTTGAACACAGTGCCCTGGCACATAACAAACACAAAATATTTACTAATATGTTTTCATAAATTGAAGTGGAGGGTAAATATAGTTTAAGTTAAGGTACAAAATGAAGAAGCAGATGCTAAACAGCTCGATCTTTTCAGGCAAGTCTTAAAAAAGTTTTCTAGGAAAACTTATTATTGATTGTATTGGTATAAACTTCTTTTTACATGGTAATCTGTAACAACCTTTTAAAATTTATATTATTTATATATATATACACATATTTTTAAAGAGTGAATATAAAAACTGAGTTTCCGCATCTTAGTAGGGAATCTAAGAGATGCCTCTCCACCCCCAACTCAACACATTAGTCTCTCCAGCAGCCTCCTAAAACTGCTGGAGTCTGTAGCCACCGGCACAGGTATTTCAGTCTGCCAGAGTCGAGACCACCCTTCATCCGTACTTTGTTACTATTCCTCCGAAGGTCCTTATGATTATTAAACTTTAGTTATCACCAAAAAGCAACTTATAGATTTAGATGAATATGTCTGCTTTTTTAAAGTTTCAAATATATTTGGGTTTTCCCTATATAACTTAAGAGAAGATTACTATTACACACAAGCAATGTGAGGGAAATGTAGATATTCAGTCTATAAAAAATGTGAAGCAAGACAGCCTATAGTTATCACTAACAAAATAAGGAATCATTTTATACACAAAATAATGAAAACAGCTAAATGTACATCATTATATGATTTTAGTACTCCTGCCTAGATGACACTATGAATATTGCGTCTCATACAGACATGTATGTATGGGTATACAGGAATAAAAGAAGAAAAACTTCAATGAAAACATGCAGAGAACTGATATAACAGACCAATAAACACAATTATGAACATTTGTAGACTAATGTAATCTAAATGATAATGTAGGATCATTCCAAGAAGTGTTTCCCAGATGTGCAAAAGGTACTCTTTTCTATACAGATCTCATTTCTACCAATTCACCAAACAGAAACTGCTGTAGCCATCTTATAAATATTCCTTTCCTTTCCTTCCCAATTATTTTTCTTCTCCAAAACCTACATATATCTGAGATTTAAATGAAATATTTATTATCACCACAAGAAATGAACCTGATCCAAATCCACTAAAAGGAAACATATATTACAGTAAGTCATAACAACCTTTATTCATCTGTGTAGGTTCTAGATATCAGGAAAATTAAAATTTATTTAGATTTTAACTCATGTAAAAACACATTTTAGTCTTTAAGAAAAAACATAATCCAGCTCAATTAACTGATTTTAAACAAATCTATGTATATTAACACTCTTATTTACTATGAGCCAGAGCATTTTTAAATAAATTAGTATATTGTAGTCTCCAAGTTCTGCATGCCTTATGATGAATAAATATGAGTGTTCTGATTATACATGTATGAGCAAGTAGTTTTCATTCTGAATTTGGCATTGCTTTTAAAAAAAGTTATATCTGAATGTTATATCTTAGAGTGTTGTTCTGTAAAGAGAGCCAAGAATAGCTACACTATCCTCTTCTATATTTTTAGAAGTAATATGGATTTCAGAAGTAAAATGACTTTTAAAATCCATGAGACTGAATGGAATTAAAAACAAAATGTAAGATGAACTTTTCAGTACTTTTAGTCTGTTTCAGTATATTTATTAAAATTTCCTTTTAGTGTTGAAGAAAAATAAATCTAAAAAATATTATCAAGTATTCAAAACCTACTTTCATAATGCCATTAAAGTAATTGTTCTTTTATCCAGACTTTGTATATCCTCTTTTTCAATATTATAAATAATCACTTTTTTTTTTCCAATTATTTTTATTTGACCGCACTGGGTCTTAGTTGCAGTATGTGGGATCTAGTTCCCTGGTCAGGGATCGAACCTGGGCCCCCTGCACTGGGAGCACAGAAACTTAGCCACCGGATCACCAGAGAAGTCCCTAAATAATCACTTTTATCTCTGTAATGCAAATTATATCATCACCCCTCAGAGAGTTCAAGAAGAAAATAAAATCTCTTAAATGGATTATATTCACTTCCTATTTGGATTCTTTTTGCCATATTAATTTAAATTAATGAACTGTTGACCATTAACTGTATAACCAGTAAGATCTGGTAAACAGGCTCTGGTGTTTTAATGTGAATTTAAATTTCTACTGATATAAATTTGGCATTGTAATTTTCATTTTTCCAAGTTTACAATTTACTACCAAAATCATAGTTTTTCTTATTTTTTTTGATCAAAACATTTTCCAGAAATTTCAATCGGTTCTATTCTTTTTTATTCAACTTAAACAATCACATTTTTCTGTTCCATTAGTTCTACTTAGTTATGCCCCTGTAATAAAATCAGTTACAATATCTACTTCAAAATATCATCCTGCATAATACTTTTTATAAGTGCTCTTCTTTTCCTCAAGAGGAAAATTCATCTCCGCCACTAAACTTGTAGCTTCAGACTGGAAAACTCTCCAAACTCTCAAAAAAAAAAAGTATCTTCCTGCCACTTGCACTGTAAATCAAGTATCACTCCACACTATAGCCACGAAGTCTTTATGAATGTTTAGCTATCTGTTTTAATAAAATGACTTGATTACCACTGTACACAGGGTTTGCCGGCACGGCTGTCATCACTGTACCTCCAAAGAGCAAGGTAAGTTTCAATCCCTCAGCTCAACAAAAAATAAAACTGTGGAGGAAGAACAGATTTAAGCTGGAGGAAGCTAATAGTCCTAGGGAATACAACTGGGCCTCAACAAGCAGAAAGACATCAAATAAAAATTTTTAATCATGAGATTCTGCTACATTTAAAGAAATTTATCCAAAGTACTAGAAATTTTTACTAGGACTGTAAACCAAATACAAGGATTTCTTTTCCTATTAACTAATAAAGAAAAATTTTAATGTTTATTTTATAAAACTGTCACTATAATCTTTCTGGTAAAAAAATCCTTTTTTCTTTAGGGTCAATGGCAAAAAATGAAAAGGTTTCTCCAAGAATTATACATACCAATGCCCAACTAAACATACAGTTATCTCACCACAGACTTATTGAAATACCAAAATTTCTAAGAAGACCAAAAAGTAAAGAGAAATTTGATACACTACTACAAAGAACTTTTGAGCTAGAGAAGAAGAAATGATACTGCTCTAATGCTACTGGTTAAAAGAAACTCTACTCTGCTATGGAATG
Organism: Bos indicus; assembly: GCF_029378745.1. NCBI lineage: Eukaryota > Metazoa > Chordata > Mammalia > Artiodactyla > Bovidae > Bos > Bos indicus. The sequence goes on along the minus strand of NC_091776.1, from coordinate 18,657,435 downwards.
AGGATACTTTATTTTTTTAATTAAGAAAAATCATATACTGGTCTACTGATGTCTACAAATAAATAACAACTAGTCAATATTGCCACTCCCAGGAAAAAAATGACAAAAATAGTTTTATTATTATCGGTCTGTAATTTTTCTTTAGAAGTCAATGATATGAGATTGTTGTACCTCAAAGAATTATTATGTAGAACTTCATATATAAACTCTCTTAAGAAATGTTTCACTCGTTTCCAAGCTATACTAAATAGCATTAAAAAAGAGATTTTTTCAGTATATTATTCAATTGGCAATAATTATGTTGACACTTACAAAATGAGAAAGTTAAAAATAATGAACATTTTATGAGATGTCTACCTGTTTCCACATTCTCCGTCTCAACTTCTTGTTCTTCTGCCACATCTTGCATCATATAAGTCTCATCATCATAAACCAGAACCTGGGCTGCATAGCCCTGCTCTAATCTGGCACTTGGAACTGGCTCCACAATCACTGCTGGATATTCAGAAACCTTTCCACTTTCCTACAAGAGCAAATTTAAAAAAACAATCAGCCTCTTTATTCACAAATTCTGAATTCATTTATAAATCCTTGAGTTCATATAGTTTCAAGGAGTTCAAATGAGTTTCATGTATCATAAATATGAATGTAAAAACCAAAGCAAGGATGAAAAGGACTCATTTTAATAATCTTTTCAAGTCTCAAAAGGTGAGACATATGTTAAACATTTTAAATAGTCAGGGCTTTAGGATTAAGATGGCAAATTAAAAACATGCATATAACTTCACTCTCTCATGAAAGCCCACTAAAATGCAATAAAAGACTTTTAGACATAAACTCATAAGAAGAGATAAGAGCAACAAAATCTTGAAAGACTGATAGTGAATGGATGAATATTAATAAGTGGTTTAGCAGACCGAGGAAAGCCAAATCATAGCCTGGCAGCAAAAAATAAATGAGACACAACACACTTTACACTGGAGAATCCACAGAAGGCAATACCAATTACTTCTGGAAATAGAGGAGCAGCAGGTGGTGGAGAAAGAAGAGGGGGGTTAAAACAAGGAAGATTCCATTAAAGTTGTTTGAAAAGCACTTTTATTCCTAGACCTGCTCCCTCCTCCATGATGCTAGGCAACCGGCCCTTCCCCACCTCAGCAGAAGATTGGAGAGTTACTTTCTGGAGAGAGAAAAACAAGAGCATCTTTGAGGTACATAGGCACATTTACTAGTATCAATTCTGTACCCAAAGTAGAGTTTCCCAATCAGCTTCTTAGTCCTCCACTTTTAACCATGAGCAGACAGCCAAGTATTACTAGTCATCCAAGCAAAAGCCTCTAACACAAAACATACCATTTACTTACATATACATTTATAAATTTATATTCTTCACAGAAATAAGAGAAGATATATCCAAAAAGCAGGAACAAAATACAAATTAATAAAGAACATTAAAAAATAAAGAGTTCTGAGAAATTAAAAACACAACAGCTAAAATGAGGCATGGAGGATAAAACTGAGGCAGTCTCCCAGGAACCAGAGAAAAAAGAGGAGAGAATGGGAACACTACTAAAGCATCAATCCAGGATGACCAATGATCAATACCAAGCTCCTGAGTAACAGGAGTTTCAGAAAAAGAAACAACGGAAGAAAAAAGCTGAGAGAAAGAAAAAAATTTCAGAAATTTCATAGCGTGGAAGGATATGAGGCGACCATTTAAAAACATCTACCAACTGTTAAGTATAAACAAATAAAGAATAAGACCTACACTGAGGCACACCACTGTGAAATATCACAATTAAGGAACAAAAAGAGGATTCTATAAGATTCTTGAAAGAAAATACAGGTCATATACAAAGAATCAGAACTCAGACTTAAGTCTTCTTCACAGTCATACTGGAAGGAAGATGGATGACAATGGAACCATTTCTTCAAAATTATAAAGGAAAATTATTTCCAATCTAGAATTCTTCACGCAATCTTATGAAAAAGTAAAGATATTTTCTCAGACATAAAAGATCTCAAAATGTTTACCTTCCATGCATCTTTTCTCAAGAAGAAACTGGAGAGTGTATTCCACTAAAAAAGTAAACGTTTAATAAAGACGATAACCTAGAACATAGAAGGTCTAATATGGGAGAGAGGAAATACCAATGTTTAGGAGGATCGGACTGTGAGGAGAGGTTCCAGGACACCAGCTGTGCACTGGATCTGAAGGGCAACTAGTTCAGTTGCAGCAAAGTAACTCCTGAGACAGCAGGATAAACTGTCATCACCAAGATGACCACTGACACTGGTCCTAAGGACAGGATGCCCATAAGCCTATTCCAGATTTTTATTTATATTTGGCTTATCTTGCTATATTTACTCACCCCACCTTCCCTTGCTACCTGGATCAGCTGAGAACCTCCCAGATGTATTCTGCTTTATTTAATCTACTCCTAAGTTTTGGAAGACCACAAAGAGCTCAAAAACCAAAAATAAACAACAGCACAATAGCACTCTTTCCATATGACCATATACCTATTGAAGAAGGCTGCAATACCAAGCTCATACCCTAGCACTGCCATATGTCTGATCAAGATGGCCTTATGTTTCCAAAACTAACTCAATACACTGCTTAAGGATTACCTGAGTAGAATCTCTGGAAGCTCAGTGAATCCAAAGTCAGACTATTAGCCTATCTCCCAGAAGCTTTTATTAACTATAGTAATGCTGTCCCTTCCTAACTCTAAAGCTAAGCACACTATGCATTTTCTCAAAGTAAATATGTTGTCTAGGAGATATCCAGAGAGAATAAAACTATAAAGAAAAGTAAAAGACTGTTAACACATTAAGTCAGGATCATGGCACCTCAGGGAACAGGTATGGGGACAGGAGGTGCAGCACACTTAGTGTTCTAAAATATCAATAATTTCTATTCTTTTAACCTGAATGATAGATAATATGTCCTCTTTCTGTTATTCTTAGATTGACACATAATATCTTATATACTCTTCACTTTGTATAAAATATTGCACAAATTTTTTAAATAAATTACAAAAGAAAGATATGGTGAATTTTTAAAAAGAAAGTACATATTGAATATTAACCTTGAATTTCTTACTGTGTACACGGCAAGAAATGTGTCCAACTTACTAACATTAGAAAAAAATTCTTTTTCACCAATTGGATATAGTGATAGTTGAATCTTCATGCTGATCATGCTTCTTGACCAGCTTTATAATCACAGCCTGCCAACAGCACCATCCAGTTAAATAATAGTGATTAATGAGAAGCATGGGCTTCCCTGATGGCTCAGATGGTAAAGAACTTGCCTACAATGCAGGAAACCTGGGTTCAATCCCTGGGTCAGGAAGGTCCCCTGAAGAAAGGAATGGCTACCCACTCCTATATTCTTGCGTAGAGAATCCCATAGGTGGAGGAGCCTGGTGGGCTGCACTACCTGGGGCTGCAAAGAGTCGGACACAGAGAGACCATATCCAAGGCAAGGAACACCTGAAGCTGCCAAAAGCTAACAAAGAGGCATGGGAGACATTCTCTCTCACAGCCCTCAGAAAGAATCAACTCTGCCAACCTTGTTTTCAAACTCCTAGACTGCAGAACTGTGAGACAGTGTCTACTGTTTCCAAAAGTGAAACTTTCATGATTTTTTGCTTCCATTATCTGTCCAAACCCTTTTTATTCACTCAAGGCACAGCTCCACAGAGTCTTCTACAATCCTCTAATCTGAATCAATTTTTCCATACCAAATACTTTTAGAAAAAGTTGTTTCCCTATTATCACCACTGCACATGATCCTGTATTATAATTACCTGCTTACATATCCAACACCTTGAGAAGACAGTAAGATGACTAAGAGCAAGAGCCCATTTTTAATATTAAGAGTCAATTACTGTATCCTCCTCAACAATACCTCATATAAACTAAACTGTCACTTTAAGGACTTGTAGTTTGGTTAAAAGAATGATATAAATAAATCAGAGGGAAACGATTAACAGAACAGTACTACTGTATGATTCTATTTATAAACATATTTGTTCTACATATATATTAAAAAATCTGAAGAATATACCTCTAACTACTAATAACACTGTAAGAGAGGTGAACACATAAACAGAATTTTCATTTTCTCAGTGTATTCTGAATTCGTTTTTTACAATAATCCTGTATAAGAAAAATCAAAATACTTTTTTTCCTGTTTAAATATAACAATGACAAAAAAAGAGAACTGAAAAAACAAAGGAAAAATAACAATTACCAAAAAATATATATATATTAAAACTTATAGGGGTAATTTAAAAAGAAATACCATTTTGGTAATATAAAACTTGCAGGATAATATATCTCAACTAATAAAATAAATTATTTACCTTTAATCAACTTTACCAATGTATTTTTATGCAAATACAATGCAACCATTTTAAGTGTACAGTTTTATGGATTTCTATAAATGTAGAAATCCCTGTAACGATCATCACCATCAAGAAACAGAATACTTCTATCACCCTAGGAGGCTCCCTTGCACCCCTCATACCAGTCAAACTCTCACAATCACCACCATACCACCATCTACTCCCCCATCTACACATCCACCCACGTGGTTAATCACCAATTTTCTATCTCTATAAATTTTCTTTTCCTAAAATTTCATATATATGGAGTCAACAGTTTTGCTCTTTTGCATTTGAGTTCTTTAAGTTAGCATAATGTTAAGATTTATACTTGTCATTGCATGTTCAGTAGATCATTTCTTTTCATTGCTGAGACTCCCACTGTACTGACACATCTCTCTACGCAAGACTGTAACCCTCCTACTGGGGCTTCCCAGGTGGCGCAGTGGTAAAGAATCTGTCTGCCAAGCAGGAGGCACAGGCTCAGTCTCTGGGTCAGGAACAATCCCCTGGAGAAGTGCACGGTAGCCCATTCCAGTAATCTTGCCTGGAAAATCCCATGGACAGAGAAGCTTGGCAGGCTACAGTCCACGGAGTCACCAAGAGTTGGACACAACTTAGTGACTAAATAGCAGCAATACTCCTATTAATGTCTTGCTGTTCCCCTCCCTCCCTCTCCATTCCATATTTACCTACACATCAAATTACCAGATCATACGGTAATTGTACATCTAGTTTTAAAAGGACTGTCAAATTATTCTGCAAAGTGGTCACACTGTTTTACATTCCCACTAGTAACTGGCAACCCACTCCAGTACTCTTGCCTGGAAACTCCCATGGACGGAGGAGCCTGGTAGGCCGCAGTCCATGGGGTCGCTAAGAGTCAGACACGACTGAGCGACTTCACTTTCACTTTTCACTTTCATGCATTGGAGAAGGAAATGGCAACCCACTCCAGTGTTCTTGCCTGCAGAATCCCAGGGACGGGGGAGCCTGGTGGGCTGCCGTCTATGGGGTTGCACAGAGTCGGACACGACTGACGTGACTTAGCAGTAATGTATGAAAGGTTCATTTCCAGTTCCTCTCCAAACATGCTCTACAATTTTCACCATTCTCTAAGTATGTAGTAGTATTTCCTTGTGTTTTCACTTTGTGTTTCCCTGATAGCTAATAATATTGGGCATTTTAAAAGTGTGCTCATTAACCATTCATATATTTATCTGCTCAAATCTTCTTCTAATTTTAATGGATTATCTCCAACTTATTATTATATATCATCTGAATATAAGTCCTTTTATATAGTCTGGATACAGGTTATGTATTGTAACACCTTTCCAATCCTTGGTTTACCTTTCCCTCCTTCCCCCTCACCACACAGCATGAAGGATCTTAGTTCCATACCAGAGATATAACCTGAGCCCCCTGCAGGGGAAGCCTGAAGTCCTAACCAAGGGACCACCAGGGAATTCCTGCCCTTTCATTTTATTAATGGGATATTTTTAAGGAATAGAAGCTTTTCATTTAAATGAACTTTATCATTTTTTTTCTTTTAAGGTTCATGTGTTTTATTATCAATCTAAGGAATTACTGCCTGTTTCAAGGCTGAGAAAATTTCCTCATTTTTCTCCATTTACACTATTTAAACATTTAATTATAAAAACATTTAGTCATTGTGTATGATGCAAGAAAGGACTGTAGTTCATTTATTTGCATAGGGATTAGTTGTTCCACCTCATCTGTTAAAATGACTATCCTTTCTCCACTGAATTACATTAGCACCACTACTGAAAATCAGTCAGTCTTATACGGGACTATGCGATGTTCCACTGATTCACAGGTCTGTCAGTATACCAACACCACACTATCTCAATTACTGGATCTTCACAGTAAGTCTTTAAATCAGGTATGTAAGCCCTCCAACTCTGTTCTTAAACCATAAATCTTCTGATCCACAGCTATGTTACATTTTTCCATTTATTCAGGTGTTTAATTTCTCTCAAGGGGAGCAAGGAGAGATAAGAAAGCTTTCCTCTGTGACCAATGCAAAGAAATAGAGGAAAACAGCATAACAGGAAAGACTAGAGTCTCTTAAGAAAATGAGAGATACCAAGGGAACATTCCATGCAAAGATGAGCACAATAAAGGACAGAAATGGTATGGACCTAACAGAAGCAGAAGAAATTAAGAAGAGATGGCAAGAATACAAAGAACTACACACAAAAAAATCTTCATGACCCAGATAACCACCATCGTGTGATCACTCACTTAGACCCAGACATCCTGGAATGAGAAATCAAGAGGGCCTTAGGAAGCATCACCACGAACAAAGCTGGTGGAGGTGATTGAAATCCCAGCTGAGCTATTTCAAATCCTAAAAGATAATGCTGTTAAAGTGCTACCGTCATATGCCAGCAGATTTGGAAAACTCAGCAGTGGCCACAGGACTGGAAAAGGTCAGTTTTCATTCTAATCTTAAAAAAAGGCAATGCCAAAGAATGTTCAAACTACTACACAACTGCACTCATCTCACACACTAGCAAAGTAATGCTCAAAATTCTTCAAGCCAGGCTTCAACAGTACATGAACCAAGAAATTCCACATGTTCAAGCTGGATTTAGAAAATACAAAGGAACCAGATATCAAATTGCCAACAGCCACTGGATCATAGAAAAAGCAAGAGAGTTCCAGAAAAATATCTACTTCTGCTTTATTGACTATGCCAAAGCCTTTGACTGTGTGGATCACAATAAACTGTGGAAAATTCTGAAAGAGATGGGGAATACCAGACCACCTGACCTGCCTCTTGAGAAATTTGTATGCAGGTCAGGAAGCAACAGTTAGAACTGGACATGGAACAACAGACTGATTCCAAATAGGAAAAGGAGTACATCAAGGCTGTATATTGTCACCCTGCTTATCTAACTTATGTGCAGAGTACATCATGAGAAATGCCAGGCTGGATGAAGCACAAGCTGGAGTCAAGATTGCCAGGAGAAATATCAATAACCTCAGATATGCAGATGACAACACCCTCATGGCAGAAAGCAAAGAGGAACTAAGCCTCTTCATGAAAGTGAAAGAGGAGAGTGAAAAAGCTGGCTAAAAACAAAACATTCAAAAAACTAAAATCATGGCATCTGGTCCCATCACTTCATGACAAATAGATAGGGAAACAATGGAAACAGTGACAGACTTTTTTTGGGGGGGGCTCCAGAATCACTGCAGATGGTGATTGCAGCCATGAAATTAAAAAAGACTTGCTCTTTGGAAGAAAAGCTATGACCAACCTAGCTGCTACTGCTGCTGCATCGCTTTAGTCATGTCCGACTCTGTGCAACCCCATAGACGGCAGCCCACCAGGCTTCCTGTCCCTGGGATTCTCCAGGCAAGAACACTGGAGTGGGCTGCCATTTCCCTTTCCGATGCATGAAAGTGAAAAGTGAAAGTGAAGTCGCTCAGTCATGCCCGACTCCAGCGACCCAGTGGATTGCAGCCCACCAGGCTCCTCCGTCCATGGGATTCTCCAGGCAAAAGTACTGGAGTGGGGTGCCATTGCCTTCTCTGACCTAGACACCATATTAAAAAGCAGAGGCATTACTTTGCCAACAAAGCTCCGTCTAGTCAAAGCTATGGTTCTTCCAGTAGTCATGTATGGATATGAGAGTTGGACTACAAAGAAAGCTGAGCGCTGAAGAATTGATGCTTTTGACCTGTGGTGTTGGACAAGACTCGAGAGTCCCTTCGACTGTAAGGAGATCCAACCAGTCAATCCTGAAGGAAATCAGTCCTGAATATTCATTGGAAGGACTGATGCTGAAGCTGAAACTCCAATATTTTGGCCACCTGCTGCGAAGAACTGACTCACTGAAAGAGACCCTGATGCTGGGAAAGACTGAAGGCAGGAGGAGAAGGGGATGACAGAGGATGAGATGGTTGGATGGCATCACCGGCTTGATGGACATGAGTTTGAGCAAGCTCTGGGAGTTGGTGATGGACAGGGAAGTCTGGGATGCTGCAATCCATGGGGTCGCAAAGAGTTGAACACAACTGAGTGACTAAACTGAACTAAATTTGTCTTAACAGTATTTTGTAGTTTTCTAAGTACAGATTTCACTAAACTTAACCCTTTGGTCTTATGCTGCTGTTAAATACTATTACTTTTTAAATTTACTTTCTGAATTGAACTTTGCCAGAATATATAAATACAACTGATTTTTACATAGACACCTATTCTACATTTACTTATTAGTTTAACAGTTGCACAGATTTCTTAGGAGTTTCTATGTATATGATTGCATCATTTAGCAATAAAGACAGTTTTTATTTCTTCTTTTCCGACCTGTAAGTCTTTTATTTTTCTTGCCCTGTACCAATTTCGCCAGTGCAGTGTTGAATAGCAGTAGTTAGAGCAGACACCCTTGCCTTGTTCTCAACCTTAAAAGGAAAACGTTTTCTTTCTCCATTAAGTATGTTTACTGTGAGTTTTTCACATACGTACTTACCAGACTGAGAAAGCTGCCCTTTATTACTAGTTTACGGAATTTGTATAATAGGTATTGGCTTTTAGCAAATGGGCTTTAAGTGGCTACTGATACAATCACATGATTTTTCTATTTTCCGTTGTTAACATGGAAAATTACACTAATTGATTAAACCTATCTCCCTGGGACAAACCCCATTTGAGACATATGATCCCTTTTATATGCCCTGGGATTCATTTTAAGTATTTTATCAAGAATGTTTGATTCTATGTTCATAAAGAATATGGATGTGTAGTTTTCTTTTCCTATAAAATCTGTCTGGTCTTGATATCAGGGTAATACTGACCTCATAAAATTCTCTTGTCCTCTATTTTCTAAAAGAGTTGTGTAGAATGGGTATTACTTCTTCCATAAATACTTAGCAGATCAAGAAAGCCATTTAGCTCTGTAATTTTCTTTGCAGCAAAGACCTTGACTACAAATCCAAAGGTTACTTAAATATCTTATTTAAAAGATACCTTTTTAAAAGACATTGATACCTTTTTAAAAGATTTCTTATTTAAAAGACAGAGGGCTATGCAGGCCTGCTTTTCCTTTTGGAATGACTTTCAAGGAATTGGCCCATTTCATATAAGTTATCAAACTTATTGGCCTAAAGTTCTTCTTAATGTTTACTGTCTATAATAATGCATCTTTCATTCTTTTAGTGTATTTTGCCTTTTTCTTGTGCAGTCTACTTAAGAGATTGTCCACTTTCAACTTCATTGATTTGTGTTTTTACTTTTATTACTTTGTTCCTTCTATTTTGGGTTTGATTTGATCTTCTTATTCTAGCTTGTTGAGGCAAAACCTTAAGATTGATTTTCTTTTTCCAATGTAAACATATGAAGCTATAAACTTTCCTCTAAGCACTGCTTTAGCTTCATCCCTCAAACTTGATATACTGTGCCTTCATCTTCATTCAGTTTGAACATCTACTTTCTCTTGTGATTTATTCTTTAATCCATGGGTTACACAAATATAGAAGTAGACTAATATGCAAGTATTAAAAAATTTTGCAATCATATTTTTTTGTTAATTTCTAACATAATCCTGCTTTGGTCACAGTTTCTCTATATAATTTCAATCCTTTGACAGTTTTTAAAATTACTGAGATGTGCAACCCAGCAGATGATCTACTTTCGCTTATTGTCCATGTGCACTTGAATATGTGTTCTAATACTGTTAGGCACAGTGCTTCATGGAAGTCCATTAGGTGAAGTTAGCTCATGCTGTTATTCAAGTTTTTGATATCCTCATTGATTTTCTAATTAATCTATCAATTACTGAGTGAGGAATGCTGCAAACTCCATTACTGTGGGTTTATCTATTCTTTCAGTTCTATCAGTTTATGTTTTATGTATTTTGAAGCTCTCATGTTGAATGAGAAAACATTTAGTTTTCAAGAAGACTTAACAAATGTTAAGTCTTCTTGAAAAGATGGTCCTTTTATCATTTATGAAATGTCTACCTTTATCCCTGGTCTTGTCTTGAAACCACTTCACCTTGTTTTATGATTAATATTTGCATGGTATCATCTATATCTATACTTTTACTTTTAAACTGTGTGGTTATACTTAACATGAGTTCTTTGGATGAAACTAACAGATGTGGCTTTTTAAAAAAATCGAATCTGCATTTTAAACAATATCTTCATTTAAATTGGGCTATTTAGAATACTTATATTTAATATTATCAATAAACAAGGTTTAAATCTACCATGTTATTTACTTCATTTATTCCTTAATCCTTTCATTCTCAGTCTTGTTTTTAATTAAGAAATTTTTTTAGTATCCATTTTAATTCTATTTAATTTATACATAGTAATGGCTTACTATCTATATTTCTTTATTTTTTAGTGGTGCACTAAATCTTACAATGGGCTTCCCTAGTAGCTCATCTGCTAAAGAAGTGAAGTGAAGTGAAAGTCACTTAGTCCTGTCCAACTCTTTGCAACCCCACAGACTATGGCCTGCCAGGCTCCTCTGTCCATGGAATTTTCCAGGAAAGAATACTGAAGTGGGTTGCCATTTCCTACTCCAGGAGATATTCCCCATCCAGGAATCAAACCCGGGTCTCCCACATTGCAGACAGATTCTTTACCACTGAACAATCAGCTGGTAAAGAATCCATCTGCAATGCAGCAGACTCTGGTTCAATTCCTGGGTTGGGAAGTTCCCCTGGAGAAGAGATAAGCTACTCACTCCAGTATTCTTGGGCTTCCCTGGTGGCTCAGATGGTAAAGTATCCATCTGCCATGTCAGAGATCTGGGTTCGATCCCTGGGTTGGGAAGATGCCCTGAAAGAGGGCATGGCAACCACTCCAGTATTCTTGCCTGGAGAACCCCATGGACAGAGGAGCCTGGTGGGCCACGGTCTATGGGGTCACAAAGAGTCGGACACGACTGAGAGACAGCACAGCACAGAACAGATCTTACAACAGGCTTCCTAACATATTACAGTTTATATCCAACAATGCTTAATGTAAAAAGTTTACAGCACTGTAGTATTTTTCCAATACTGCCTCCCATCCTTTGTTTGACTGTTGTCATACATTCACTTCTTTTGCTTCACATTGCAAACCCCATAATTCAACTATTATATACATACATATATATATATAATTCACTGTTATTTTTGTCTTAAACAATTATCTTTTTAATAAATTTAAAACAAATTTTGGAAAATATTTACCCACACATTAACTATTTCTCTAGCACTTTTCAATGCTTTATGTATAAATTTATATATATGCTTTAATTTGGTATAATTTTCCTTCTGCCTAAAGATCTTCATTTAACATTTATTATAATATGCATTTGTTGGTGATAAATGCTCTCAGCTTTTGTTGGGCTGAGAAAAACTTCACTTTGAAGCACATTTTCACTGGATATGTAACTGTAGGTTGGTTGACAAGTTTTAGTTTTGTGAAATTCAAGGAAGTCATTATCTTCTGACTTGCATGGTTCTAATAAAGATGTCTGCAGTCATATCTTTATTCTTCTGTAGGTAATGAATTTTTTCCTCTGGAAGCCTTTTCTCCCCATGCTTCTCACTACCTCTTTGATTGGGTCTTTACTCAAAATTAACTGTCCAAAATGATTTGACCTTTACAGAATAAACAAATTTGAGTTTATCCAGCAGACTTCTTTTCTTCTGTGTTGGGCTTCCTTTCTATGGGTTTCCTTTCAGTTGCTGTTTGTTGTTGTTGTTGTTGTTTTATCACTGCAGCCTCTTTTCCCCTCAACGCTTCTGCTTCTTAATGCCAAGAGCCTTCTTTCCTTTCTTCCCCACCACAGTCTTCTTGCCTGGAATCCCCTTTTCATCTGATCTGGCTTCTAATGCTGCTGCTGTCCACCTGAATTTTGTGGTTCTTGGTAGGGAGAAGAATGGTGTTTTGGCACATGGTCTTTGAATATGAGTTTAGTAGCTTCAATGTAAGGAGAAGGCAATGGCACCCCACTCCAGTCCTCTTGCCTGGAAAATCCCATGGATGGAGGAGCCTGGTGGACTACAATCCATGGGGTCGCTAAGAGTCGGATACGACTGAGCGACCTGACTTTCACTTTTCACTTTCATGCACTGGAGAAGGAAATAGCAACCCACTCCAGTGTTCTTGCCTGGAGAATCTTAGAGACAAGGGAGCCTGGTGGGCTGCCGTCTATGAGGTTGCACAGAGTTGGACATGACTGAAGTGACTTAGCAGCAGCAGCAGCTTCAATGTGATTCTCAAGTTTTTCAGTGGGTTCTTCTTCAGGCCTTTACAGTGAGTCTTCCTATATGGTGCTTGGAGAGCTCTTTGGATCTCTGGGGTTTTTAAGATTCTGCAAAGGTCTATATTAAGCATCTTGTGAGTGGGGAGTTTGCAGTTACTCTTTACACCAAGTGCCAAACAGCTCATCTAACTTGTGGAAAGCATTTTCAGTCCAAATGCAGAAACATCCCGCATGCCTACCAGGAGTAAGTTTCAAATACTAACTTTACTTACACTAAGCAGAGTAATTCCAGGGATGTCTCTGAAGGCCTTGATGATTTCCCTGTCCTCATTAAAGAAGATGCAGGGTTCCCTGTGCTGGATACAGTGACGGCTTCTCATTTTGCCTTTGCCAGTTCTCATTCATTGAGAAGCACAGATCTTTTTAATATCATTCCACGCCTTAAGTTTCTTCAGAAGCAAAACAATCTCTTTGGTCTTATTGCAGCCTTCAACTTTATCTTCAGCCACCAAAGCAAGTTCAGGAACTTCCTCAATAAGATGACACAACCAGCGCTGGTAACGCTGAAGCACCCACTGCAGAGCAGATAAGAGTATCACTTCTGCATTGTGTTCAGTCTGAAGTGCCAACATCACCAGGCCTTGATTAGTGCAAACATGTGGCCTCCACAACATATATTTCCAAAAGCACCCTGGCCAGAACAGTGAGTCCCACCACCTCAAACTCTAGGAAATGGGAGTCACAGCTATGCCCAAGACTCAGAACTGGTTTGATGACCTGCTAATTCACTGACAGCATAGAGCTGTCCATTGTTTTTGTGCAAGTTGGTGTGAATAAAGTACACAATATCTGGTCAAATGGGAGCCTTGAACACAGCAGGAAAAGAGGCATTTTTCCAGATGACTCCCCCTTTTTGGAGTACTGGTATCAGTGAATGAGCACAGGCCATGGCGGGAGAGAAGGCCACACTGCTCTCAACCCTGTGGCTCCCACAGGAGAAGTTCTCTAGAAGCTTTTAAGACTTTCTTTGTGAAGTTTGCTTTCAGCAGCTTTATTGTGATGTACCTCAGTCTGTTTACTCTCTGCTTTATCCTATTTAGAGTTTAAGATTCTTAGATCTGTGCTGTGCTTAGTTGCTCAGTCATGTCCATCTCTGTGAATCCATGGACTGTAGCCCACGAGGCTCCTCTGTCCACAGGGATTCTCCAGGCAAGAATACTGGAGTGGGTTGCCATGCCCTCCTCCAGGGGATCTTCCCGACCCAGGAATCAAACGCAGGTCTCCTGCATTGCAGGCAAATACTTTACTGTCTGAGCCACCAGGGAAGCCCATGAACACTGGAGTGGATAGCCTATCCCTTCCTCCATAGGATCTTCCCAACCCAGGAATCAATCCAGAGTCTCCTGCATTGCAGGCAGATTCTTTGCCAGCTGAGCTAACAGGGAAGCCCCTTCTCAGATCTATGGGTTTCTATTTTCATCAAACTTGGGAAATTTTATAGCCACTACTTCTTTACATGCTTTTTATGTTCTCTTCTCTCATTCTGGGACTCCAATTACATTATATCAGACAACTTGATATTGTCCCACAGATAACCAAGTTTTTGTTCATCTTTTTTCTTTTTTCAATCTTTCTGCACTTAATGATATAGTTTCTATCCTTCAAATTCACTAGTTTTTTCTTATGCAGTACCTAATCTATTTGTAATCCTATACAGTGAATTTTTCTTTTCATATAGGATATATTTCATTTCTAGAAGTTTCACTTGGTTCTTTTATGTCATTTACACCTCTCCTCTGCGATTCATGTTCTCTTTACCTTTCTTGAGCATATCTGTAATAGTTGTTTTGAAAGTTTATCTGTTAATTACATATCTATCATTTCTATTTATTTTCACTGACAAATTTTTCTCCAAGTTTTAAGTTATATTATTCCTGCATCCTTGCATTTAACATGATTGGGTATTTCATATGTAAAATTTACATCATTGGGTACAATTTACACATTGCTGTCTTATTTTAATAAGATTTACTATGATAGTTATGTTACTTGTAGATCAATTTTCAAGGCTTATTTTGAAATCTTTCTAGAGCCAAGTTTGGACTCCCCTTTATTCCACAGCTAGTTTAGCTCCACTTATGTAGGCATGACCCTTCTGGAATCTCTAATGAGTGCCCTGAGCAGTTAACAAAAACCCACTTTTCCAACTGGTTGGAATTCTAGCATCTTCCAGCCCTGAGTGAACTATGTAGATTTTTTTTCAGTAGGTTCCTGAGTTTACACCTTTCTGATCATCCTTTGCTTGGCTTCATGCAGTTTCTTACTACACCTGGGAACTCATTCAGCTAAAGACTAGGGGAACCAAAGTCTGAGTTCTGAGTTCCTCCTCTGGGCAGCTTCTTCCTTTCAGATACTCTGCCCCTCAAATTAGTTGCATTAAGTTCAGTTCAGTTGCTCAGTCATGTCTTACTCTTTGCCACCCCATGGACAGCAGCATGCCAGGTTTCCCTGTCCATCACCAACTTCCAGAGCTTTGCTCAGACTCATGCCCATTGAGTCGGTGATGCCATCCAACCATCTCATCCTCTGTCATCCCCTTCTCCTTCTGCCTTCAATCTTTCCCAGCATCAGGGTCTCTCTCATTTCAATGAGTCAGTTCTTCACATCAGGTGGCCAAAGTATTGGAGTTTCAGCTTCAGCATCAGTCCTTCCAATAAATATTCAGGACTGATTTCCTTCAGGGTTGACTGGTTGGATCTCCTTGCAGTCGAAGGGACTCTCGAGTCTTCTCCAACACCACAGTCCAAACCATCAATTCTTCGGCACTCAGCTTTCTTTATAGTCCAACTCTCACATCCACACATGACTACTGGAAAAACCATAGCTTTGACTAGACGGAGCCTTGCTGGCAAAGTAATGCCTCTGCTTTTTAATATGGTGTCTAGGTTGGTCATAGCTTTTCTTCCAAGGAGCAAGTGTTTTTTAACTTCATGGCTGCAATCACCATCTGCAGTGATTCTGGAGCCCCCAAAAATAAAGTCTGTCACTATTCCCACTGTTTCCCCATCTATTAGTTGCATTATTTCTACTGTTTCCCCATCTATTCCATTGTTTCCCCATCTATTCCATTGTTTTCCCATTTTTAGTTACATTCAGATCAGATCAGATCAGTCGCTCAGTCGTGTCCAACTCTTTGCAACCCCATGAATCGCAGCACACCAGGCCTCCCTGTCCATCACCAACTCCCGGAGTTCACTCAGACTCACGTCCATCAAGTCAGTGATGCCATCCAGCCATCTCATCCTCTGTCGTCCCCTTCTCTTGCCCCCAATCCCTCCCAGCATCAGAGTCTTTTCCAATGAGTCAACTCTTCGCATGAGGTGGCCAAAGTACTGGAGTTTCAACTTTAGCATCATTCCTTCCAAAGAAATCCCAGAGCTGATCTCCTTCAGAATGGACTGGTTGCATCTCCTTGCAGTCCAAGGGACTCTCAAAAGTCTTCTCCAACACCACAGTTCAAAAGCATCAATTCTTTAGTGCTCAGCCTTCTTCACAGTCCAACTCTCACATCCATACATGACCACAGGAAAAACCATAGCCTTGACTAGACGAACCTTTGTTGGCAAAGTAATGTCTCTGCTTTTCAATATGCTATCTAGGTTGCATCAGCCTCTCCAAATTCCGAATTTTGGTTTCCTCAATACAGTGACACTGTCTACATTCTGCTTGAATTTCTCCTTCCCATGTTTTTCCAGAAAGTAGGTCCAAGCAGTAAGCCAGTGCAATCATTTCTCAGGAAGAACAGTCTTGCACCGTCTGTAGTCCAACTGTCTTAATCCATTCATGTTACTATAACAAATACCAGACTAGGTGGCTGAAAAACAGCAGAAATGTATTGCTCACAGTTCTGAAGGCTAGAAATCCAAGATCAGGGTACCAGAATGACTGAGTGGGGGCCTTCCTCCAAGTCACAGACTTCTCTTTTGTCCTTACATGGCAGAAAGGGCAAGGGGTCTCTCTAGAACCTTTTTTTTCCCTAGAGCCTTTTATAAAAGTATTGACCCCATTTGTAAAGGTTCCTTCCTCATTACCTAATCACCTTCCTAAAGCCCTACTTCCTAATACCTTCCTAATGATAATCATCTTTGGAAGTTTGGATTCAACATATGAATTTTGAGGGGTTCACAAACATTCAAGACCATAGCACAAATAAACACTGTGGGCTCATGTGTTTTGTTCATTTTCCTAGTTGTTTATGGTTGGAATACAAATCTTGTTTCAGCTGTTCCATCACAACCTGAAGTGGAAGAAGTCCCAATCTTCTTTGTCTAGAAGCAGATGCTCTCTAAAACTTGCATTCATTTTGTTTTTTAAATATATCTAAATCCTTTTTTATTTTTTCTGCATTAATTCCCCATTTCTATGAGACCTACCTGATACGTATTTCCTTCTCAAAACTGCTCTGGCTACTGCTCTATGTTTATTCTTCCATACAATCTTTAGGCCCATATGATCAATTTCCCCCAACTGGCCCTAACATCTTATAGACATGGAATTAAATATACAGATTAATTGGAGGACTGACATCCTCCACAATACTGACCATTCCCATTTCTCTTACCCAAATACAAAATATATATCTTTGTTTATTAAAGTCTACTTAAGTATCATTAGTTTCCTTCAAACAAGTCCTATATATCTTTTACTTTTATTCCTCAACAGTTTATTCATTTCTGTTAATTTTCTGAAATACAGTTTATTTCCATGATTTTTTTCTAACTAATTATAGTCCTTAAAAGAAAGCAAGATATTTTTATGTTAATTTTGCACTCACCAAACTATTAGGTGCTCTTATTAGTTCTAATGGGTATTCATGGATTTTCCCCTTGGTTTTCCCAGGTGGTGAGTCATATTATATTTGGTCTTTTTAATACTTACATATTTTTTTCATTATTTTGTCTGATTACAGGAAAATATTAAATAAATAATAGTGCCCATACTGACTTTCTCTCCAATTTCAGAGAAAATACTCCAGTATTTCACCATTAAATAGGATTCTAGCTCTTGATTTATATATTTTTTTTAAATAATGTTAAGGAAATATACACTTATATTATTTAGAGTTTTTATCAGGAAGGATATTGAACTTTATAAAATCCTATCTCATCAAGTATTTCATCCTAACCATTATATCATATGTCATATTAGTAGGGGTATATATTACTTGTTTTCTTAAAACTGAATATCCTTATGTATCTAAATCCTATCTGGTAACTGGATTTTTAAATATATGACTATTTTATAAATGTATTACTATTTTATTTATGATTTTTGTATCCACACTCATTAATAAGATTACAGTCTACTTTTTTTGCCATCTTTGTCAGGAACAGAATTATCCTAATTTTATAAAATATTCAAATAAAACATAATCAAGAATAAAATGATAAGAAATAAAGCCTAAACATCACTAATAACTCTCTAAAATGCCCACTACTTTTTTAATAATTAAAAAAAATGTGTTGGGGTATAATTGATTTAAAATGCGTTGCCCATCATATTTTAAACATTTATTTTTTCTTCAGATTCTGAAGCTAAGGTCATTTTTTTCCCACCCTAGCCTACACTTTGAAGTATAAGTAGTATAGATATATATTATAAATACATTATAAAGACAAAATTCTATCTTTCTAATACCACTATCCCCAAAACTCACTTTAAAAACTTGGGAGATATTACAGAAACTAGTGGCTTTTCTTTCTTCCAGGAATTTTCTTCCCCAGGTGTTTCTACAGCTCAATCCCTTATGCTATTTAGGTCTACACTAAAATGCCACCTGCTCAGAGAAGTCTTCCTTGTCCATTCTAATCAAAATACCCTACCAATTCTCTATCTATCTCTAGCCCTGATTTATTCTTCATAGCCATTCTGAAATACTTTATCCCTAGTGCCTAAAACAGTAACTGACATTCAGTAAAAGGTCAATTAATGTTTGTTGAAGGAATACATGAAATGAAAGTAAGTAGGTATCCACATGACATAATGTAAAGAAAAAGTTCCTGAGAATAGTTTCCTCCTTTCTGGTGCCACTCTTCCTAAAATGCCTATGACCGCCTTTGAAGACTACTGTATAAATCATTAGTCAATAATGTCTTGACAAAATTATTTTCATTTGTCAGATTCTTTCTTTGGTAACAAACAGTTTGTCAAGCCATGAACACATGGGGTTCCATGTAAATGAAGGGAGGTATAGAGGGTCTTCCAGAAACAAAGTGTTCTATTCATTTTCCCATAATGGTGGTACCCAGTCACCACAAGGTAAATATATTCTACCAATTGTTCTTAGCAGCTTCCCCCATAGAATTAATATCAACAGAGTAAAACCATGGGGCAAAAGGAAAGTACTTGAAGAAGCAAGTCCTGGATGATACTGGAGGGGATAGAAATCCCGAGTCCCTCATTTCTTGGGTGAATCATACTTGGAAGTGATCATACAGAAAGTGAAACTTCAAGAAGGAAGCAGAACTTGATTATGAGAATAAAACATGTTCTTTACCTTTGTTTCTCTCAGTAGATTTTGAAACAGTTTTAGATTCAAATACTACAGGGATATTTCAGTTACCAGGTCCACTGAAAACAAACCTACCAAATTTGCCCATCGCTATATCAGAGGACTGAACAGACCTCTGAACAGATACCAAGCAAGCAAGAAAAAGAATCCAGACCCAGAACACACAGCCTGACATCCTAATTTGTATCTCAGTCATAATACTAAGTACCAGTAACAGCAGTATCTTTCACAGAATGTAGAAAAAACAGACTTTTTTCCTCCATTTTCCCATCTTATCTCTGGCCAAGTATTTGACCATTATTGTGACAGTATTATTATATTTTAATTTAGATAATTCCCAATAGTCAGTCTTTACCGAATGGTGAGAATAAAAGCCAGGCCCTGAAAGTCCATGTATTTCAGGTACTGCTGCTTTCTACTTCTATCTCTTATTCTTTAATGTTATCAATAACAACAACAACAAAAACCAAATACACTAACATTGCAAAATTCTTCAAGTATAAAATTTCAAAACCAAGTTTCTCTTCTGATTTACAAATTATCTAAATTAAATTCTTAAGTATAAATAATACGTACTTAAAATACAATGGATTCCCACATGAATTAGAATAATCAAAAGACAAAGGTAACAACAAGAAGAGATACAAAATTCTAAAGTATGAATATAATTTAGGTATTTAGATACAGTATTTACCTATATACTTTAAAATCCAAAACAATGGATTTTATCAGAGATTTAAATCTATTTCTCAACTAATACTATTGTTTTCTTTCTTTTTTCCCCTCCTAGTTCATTCCAATATATGGAAGTTCCAACAACTCAGGCAACTCAGGCCCAGCACTACCTCCCTCAATGCTCTAGAACCTAATTATATGAGGACACATGACAGAGATATACAGTCTCATGCACTATACATTTCTATTCTCAAATACCTGTTTCCCATTAAATTCATTAGTTCATGCATCGATTTTATGAACAAAAAAGAAATGCAATACATTGGATGGCTAACCTCTTGATTTTCTACTCCATTGCTGGGAAGCTCCAAAATAGAACCTCCACTGTCAACCACTGCTGATGTCATTGTTTACTCCCTGAGGAAGCTTCAAACGCTACCAGTCAATGTAATTAAAGGTTCATGGATGATTGTCAGTGTTATAGGTTTGCATTATCATATTTTAAAAGTCAATAGAGATGGAGTAGAGTTGATATCCAGAAATCCAGTCTTCTTAAGATGATTAACCAGAGAGCCTAAGAAGAAGAATTTGAAAAATTATTTTAAAAAAATACAAGGATATAAAGCAGCACAAACTATTTTGCAATAAAATTTTTTAACATTTTTATAAACTGAGAAAAAAAGAGCTAGGCTTATACAGCTCTGTGTCAAAAGAGGGCAGTTATGAGCATTTCTCTTAGAGCAGTCAAGTTCACAATCTGCAGTTCTTACCAAGCTATTGCACACTGGTGACCTTATGATGTTTATATTCTAAGAAATAAAATGTTACAACTTTCTCCCCTTATGAAGATGTACTATTATTCCTGAAATATTTTGGTAAGAATTTCTGAAATTAAAAAAAAAATTTATGCACTAAAAACATAAAATGTGCTGGACCAAGACAACTTCTAAAATTATTCACCTATTTAACAAATTAAAAGACGTACTGGTTTGTAAATATTTCAGTCTTCCTTGGTTCATTTGGTTTGTTTATGTATATGAATTTATGTTTATGTTGTTTATGTATGTATATAAATAACTAATTAGAATTATCTTTTGCTTACAGTAGCAGGCTCATTTTGTGTTCACATTTTGTATACTCTACAAGATCTGTAAAACAGATTAATTTGAGTTACTTATACTTTCAATAGTTTGAAAATAAAGTAGTGAAATGACTTGGAATGCCTTTAATATTACTTTCTCATTCTTTCTTCAATAACTTTTTTGGTATTGATTCAAAATGCAATATAGCAAATGGTTTCAAGTAAATATAATTCAAGTTTTTTTCCCCTAGTGGAGATGAACGGCAATATGTACATCATCTTGATTTATGTATTAGATTATTTCTTAAAAAGTTACGTTTTATTTTATTTTTGTGTACATTAAATATTTCACAAAGAAATCACAGGGCTTTTTAATAGAATTTTTCACACAAAAATTTAAGAGTACAGAAAAACTAAGTATATTTAAAGAGAAAATAATTATTTCTAATTAATCATTCCATTAATAACATGTCCTATATTAAATATGAAAATAAAATAATAAAGAATTTCCATAAACTTCTATAACAAATAGAAAATTCCTGAAAAAAAGCAGAAATTTCACCTCACTACCTAAGACCTATTCAGTATTATTAGTCTTCTTCTTGATCTTATCAACAGAAAATAGGATAGGAAATATTTGTATCTTAGGAATAAAAACTAAGAAAAATCCTCAATCCCATCACACTGAATCTCACTATTATCACATAAAGTAACAATTATTTTCAATTTCTGTTTTCTAATCATACAGATAATAAAAGCAGAAATAAATTTTACTTACAATTTGAATGTTAAGTAGTCTAAGCATCCTTCACTAGTTTCACAATTTGGCAAGAATTAGAATATAAAACAGCAGTTCCCTGGAACTACTAGTGGGGGGAAAAAAACAGTATTAATATAACTCTATTAAAAATATTTTACTCAAAATAGATGTGATTCAGACAATATGTACTTATACTACAACAAATCATCTCCAAGCCTGATGGCACATATTTTATAATGAACATAATAAATTACTTCTAAGCTACTGAAGAATCAAAAGTTTTTTATCAGACTTAAAGTTTTAAGTCATCACTAAATGACAATTATTGAACAACAACAGATTCCCACATACATAGCCTATACCCCACATTATGGGCTATATTTCAATCAGCCAATAGGAGGATTTTAACCCATGGCTGCAAGTATAACTTCAGAACTCCAGGAGTATTAAATCAAGTTTAAAAAGACTAATTTCAATAAAAAAAAAAAACAATTAATTTAAACTTAAACAAATTTTTAAATTAAAAAAAAAAGACTAACCCAGAAAACTACTATTGAACAACATTAATATATTATTGCATGTTAAACTTTCCTGCCATTCACTTTTTTGCTCACTCTTCAAAAGTTAGCATTCACACAAAATCCAAACACTCCAAGCCTCCTCAAATAGCCCTTCTGCTTTCTAAAGCTGATCTACTGACCGATGCACTGGATCTTAGGCCTTGTTCCATCAATTATTCCTTCTTTTTCCTTATTTTTCTCTTTCTTAACACTGGGTTCTTTTCCTCAACATCCAAATATTTATAAGACTCTCTCTTTTTTTTTTTTTTTAATTTCTTGGCCATGCCACACAACATGTGGGATCCTAGTTCCCTGACCAGGAATCTAACCCACGCCCCTGTAGTAAAAGCATGGACTCTTAACCACTGGACCGCCAGGACAGACAAGACCCTTTCATTGTAAACATGACTCCTCCACGACCCTGCATAGCCCTCTAGTCCCTTCCTTTCTCAGATACAGTTCTACTTAAAAAAAAAAAAAAATCATTTAAACTGTGCCTCCACTTTCTGATTTCTCAGGTGTTCCTTCTACAGAAGTTTAGTATCCATCACCACCAAGTGAAATTTTATTAAATTCTGGTTATCAAATCCAAAGGATACATTTCTGTCTTCATAGGATTTAATGTCTCTGAAACACCTGACACTGTTGTTCATTCCCTCCTTGAAACTATCTTATCTTCTCCCTCTCCAGATACTCTTTTTCAATTTCCTGTTGCAGGCCCACCCCTAGTTTTCAAGGAGCTTTAAGAGTACAAATGTAAGCCCATATACCATATGCCTAAATATTTTAAAGCTATAAACCAAACTAACAAGCTAGTAAATTTTATTCTATCCCACTATCTTGACATATATACTTTTATAAAAACTTAAAAGGCTGAGTTCTGATTTGGCATTCTCAGACTCAACATCAACTGGGGGGAGGGGATAGGGAATGCGAAGACCATACTCCCCACTGCCCTGCAGCCTGCCTTTTGCTCATCCCATCTTTGGTTCCACTCCATACTACAAGGAGCCTCATATATATACATGTGGACATCCCAGCAACATGTCTAACCTCTGCCTACATGCCTGCAAACAGCTGCCACTTGGCCATCCCTTAGGCCAGGGATACATACATGTGGTACAGTCTAAGAGGAGAGAACCAGGGAAGAGACCTGTGAAGGACCACGTGGACAGGGAATTTGAGGATACAAATACTCTTAGCTTGATCTAGATACGGGTTCCAGATGGACTAGTCCCTCAAAATCTTCATCCTATCAGGAGCGGGATAGCTGGAAAAAGGCCAGATGAGGACCTCTAAAGCACAAGGCCCAGACTAGGGTTCCCGCCTGGATAACTCTAAGGAGAGAGTAACTCTCTAGTCAGTCCTGGCAGGTATTTCCAGGACGCCATCCCTCCCTAGTCCTCTTCAGATCTTCACACTCTCTCTAAACTATCCTAGACACTGCCCTGGCTTCACTCAAATCTCTCTTCCAGTCTAAACCATTTTATGGGTGCCAGTTTGTCTACTAGATATTTTCTTGCCTATACTTCCCTGCAAACTTAAACAGCAAGCATCGATTCCAGGATATCCCAAGGACTACGTTAATTAATTCAACCAATCAATAAATATTAATTGAGCGCCTTTTATGTACTAGTAGTTTTCAGTTAGAGTTACAGTGGTGAATAAAGCAAAAGTCCTGGGCTTCCCTGGTAGCTGAGTGGTAAAGAATCCACCTGTCAATGCAGGAGACAAGGGTTCAATTCCTGATCCAGGAAGATCCCACAAGCCACAGAGCTAAGTCTGTGGGCCGCAACTACTGAAGCTGTGCCCTAGAGCCCTGGGAGTCGCAACTACTGAGTTCACATGCTGCAACTACTGCAGCCCCCTAGAGCCTGCGCTTTGCAACAAGGGAGCCACCACAATGAGAGACCCACACACAACTAAGGAAGTAGCCCCCACTTGCTGCAACCAGAGAAAAGCCTATGCAGCAACAAAGACCCAACACAATAAAAAATTAATATATTTTTTTAAAGCACAAGTCTTTATTCTTAAGCATCTTAAATTCCAGTGTGGAGAGAAGAAAATAAGCAAAATATGTATTACACATGTGCAGATGGTGATAAAGGCTAAGGAGACAAATGAGCCAAAGGGAGAGAATATTCAGCAAGGAAGAGGGTTGCAATTTCAAACTGGGTGATCAAGGAAGATTTCACTGAAAAAGTGACACATGAGTGAAAACTCAGGAAGTAGGAATGAGCTGTGCCAATGACTGGCAGAAGTCAGGGCAGGTCCCCAGTGAAAGGAAAGGGAAAATTCAAGATCTTAAAGAGGGAATAAGCCTGAGTAGTTCAAATATCAACAAGAGAGCTGGAGTGAAGTGAGTAAAAGGAAGACAGAAGATGATGACAGAGAGGAAAGAGAAAGGGATGGTGGGAAAAGGGAAACCCTCTCTGAGGACTCCGACTTTTATCCAGGGAGAAGGAGGATTTTATGCAGAGAGACGCCCTGATTATTAAAAGGATCACTCACCAGATGCTGGACTGAGAGCAGGCAGGAGAACAAGGCGGAAGCAGACATCAGTGCAGAAGCCAATATCACAATCAGGTGGGAAGCGACAGTGGTGAGGGCCGAGTGGTAGTGAGTCGACAGCGAGCTTTCAGAAATTTTTGTAGATAAAAGAAGCAAAATTGGATAGCAAACTGGATATGGGGTGTGAATGCAAGAGAAGAGTCAAGAATGACTCCAGAGAAACCAATCAGAGCACTTGGATTAGCCATTAAGTGGGATGAATAAAAATGTGAGAGAAACCCAATATGTCCCAAACTAAATTTTTTCTCTGCTACCTCCCCCAAAGTATGACCTCTCCTACTGTGCTTAGCTCTGTAAACCACACCATCGCCTACACAAGTTGCCTAATAAACAGAGGCTAAAGGCATCTGTGGCTTCTTTTTCCATCATCATTATCATCTTCTTTCACTCTTGACTCTTCTCTATAATCTCATAAGATCTGCCCTAGCTGAGGTTCTTATCATCTTTTTGAAGTTGTAAGAGCCTCAGAATTTGCCTCTTGGCCTCTAATCTCCCCTCCTTTCCAGTCCATCTAACTGCACCGGCAGGGTAAACCAAGACTGAATAATGTCAAGCCCCTCTCAAAATTCTTCAACAGTTCATCATCACCTACACGATGAAATTTCAATCTTTGCAAGCATACTGATTTAGTAAGAACAAGTAAGGGGTCTAAGTCTCTTTTTCAGAAGTTATGAAATGTTCATTCTGATATGCATGGGGATGGAAGTCACAAACCTAATCCATGCTCCCTTGTCCAGCCTCCTCTTCCCTTTTTACCCCCTCCATTGTGGTTGTTTAATGCCACAGTTGTTTACAGCTCTCTATTCTTCTCTCTTGACATCCTTCCTCTGTTTGCCCATTTGGCCAATTCCTAGCTGTCTTAACAGGTCTCAGCTTTAAAGTACCTGCATCACCAAAGGGATCAATATTCTCTGTAATTCTCTCCCCCCAATCCACATTATATACCTTCCTCAGAAAAACATCAGGAAAATAACAGTTTCCAGCAGATCATCCACTTACCACCTCCGATGAACCATATCAAGCCCAACACTTAACGCCTTTCTTCAGAGGGCTTCTCTACCATCTTAATATTATCTTCTTACTATTTTCTCAAAGCACCAAGTTTAAACACCTGTGTATCCAGGTTTTAAAACTTTGTGATTTATACCAACTAAACCAGGGGTTTCATACAGCAGATACACAGTAAAGATGTGGTGAATACAAGGATAAACAAACATGTCCCAATAAGACAAATATCTTCACTGTTCACTACACAGACCAAGCTCATTCCTGTCCCTATCCTTTTGCTGGTTCCCTTCTCTCAACAGGAATGCCCTCTTCTTTGGTTCTTCAAATTCTACCTGTCCCCCAAGGACAACGTTTCCCCTATAATAACATCACCTCTTTCTTCTCTCTACCATACCAGTTCTTTCAGTAACATTTATTAAGCACTTAACTATATACCAAATACAGCACTATGCCAGGAACACAAAAATAGAAAGCTAGGACTCACCCTTCAAACAGATTAGAATATGGTAAGGAGAAACACTTAAAGCAATTACATTAATGTAAATGCAAGGAAACTACAAAGTACAGTGGAAATATTTTAAAAAGGAACACCCAATCAGCCCTGGGGGGTGGGAAGATTCAAGAGAGAATTCATTAGAGAGTCACCATTTGGCTTGGAACTAGAAGAAGGGGTGGAAGTTGGCATAACAATAAGAGAAACATCTTTGAATAATGAACACTAACTGAACTCTCCAGATTAAAAAAACTCTGAGAAATGATAGCAAACTTAAGTATCACTCAGAAAAAATTCACCTCAGACTATAATTGAGTTGCTTAGAATACAGATCACATTCTCCCCCCAAAACAGTTTATGTGTATGATTTTATTTATATAAAGTACAAAAACAATGAAAATTCAATCTATGATATTGGAAATAGGATACTATATCACAAAAGACTACTAAAAGAGAGAATTTTTTTATCAGCAACCTCAGATATTAATCTGCCTGAAATGCAGGAGACCTGGGTTTGATCCCTATGTTGGGAAGATACCCTGGAGAAGGGAAAGGCTACCCACTCCAGTATTCTGGCCTGGAGAATTCCATGGACTGTATATAGTCAATGGGGTCGCAAAGAGTCGACACGAATGAGTGACTTACACTTTCACTTTTTCAGATATGCAGATACCACTCTAATGGCAGAAAGCAAAGAGAAACTAAAGAGCTTCTTGATGAGGGTGAAAGAGGAGAATGAAAAAGCTGGTTTAAAACTCAACATTCAAAAAACTAAGATCATGGCATCTGGTCCTATTACTTCATGGCAAATAGATGGGGAAAATATGGAAACAGTGACAGACTATTTTTCTTGGCTCCAAATCACTGCGGACAGTAACTGCTTTCATGAAACTAAAAGCTTAGTCCTTGGAAGAAAAGCTGGCATTATCTAGAGAGTATATTAAAAAGGGTCCATATAATCAAAGCTATGGTTTTTCCAGGAGTCATGTATGGATGTAAGAGTTGGACTATATAAAGAAGGCTAAGCATCAAAGAATTGATGCTTTCAAACTGTGGTGCTGATGAAGAGTCTTGAAAGTCCCCTGGACAGCAAGGAGATCAAACCAGTCAATCCTAAAGGAAATCAACCCTGAATATTCACTGGAAGGACTGATACTGAAGCTGAAGCTCCAATAATTTGGCTACCAGATGCAAAAAGCTGACTCACTGGAAAAGACTCTGATGCTGGGAAAAACTGAAGGCAAGAGGGGGGGCGACAGAGGATGAGATGGTTGAATGGTGAAGGACAGGGAAGCCCGGAATGCTGCAGTCCATGGGGTCGCAAAGAGTCGAACACAACTTAATGACTGAACAACAACAAAATAGAGAATTAAGGACCAAAAAAAAAGAGAGAAATATGAAAAACACACAATTCACAAAACCAGATATAAAAGCAGCCCTTAAACATAAGATGTTCAAATTCACTCACAGAAAAACGCAAATTTTTTAAAAATTGAAATACCATTTCTCTCATCTATCAGATTGGTAAAAATTAAAAAGTGTAACAATAATCTGTTGGTAAAACTGTACATTTATACACTGTAAATGTATGGGAATGCAAATTGGCACACTTTGGGAGGGAAATTTGGTAATATCTAACAAAACTACATATGTACTTACCTTTTGAAAAAGTTTTATTGAGATATAACTCACATATCATGGGCTTTCTGATGGCTCAGAGGGTAAAGAATCTGCTGCAATGCATGAGACTCAGATTCAATCCCTGGGTCAGGAAGATCTCCTGGAAAAGGGAATGGCTATCCACTCCAGTATTCTTGCCTGGAGAATTCTATGGACAGAGGAGCCTGGTGGGCTACAGTCCATGGGGTTGCAAAGAGTAAGACACGACTGAGTGACTAACACTAACACCTACATATCATACAGTTGACCAACTTACAGCATATAACTCAAAAGTTTATAGTACATTAATGAAGTGATGCAATCATTACCACAATCTAATTTTAGAAAATCTTTAGCACTCCCTCTCAAAAAAAACCTCATGTCCATTAGCAGTCCCTCCCTATCCTTCCCCAACCCCTAGTCCTTGGCAAGACTAACCTACTTTTCTCTCTAGAGATTTGCTTTTTCTGGCCACTTCATATAAATAGGATTTTAAATATGTGAACTTTTGTGACTGACTTTTTCACTTACTATGCTTTCAGTATTCATCTATTTGTAACATGTATTAGTATTTCAATTCTTTTATTGCTGAATAAGATTCCATTGCAGAGATATATCACATTTTCTCTAGCCATTCATCAATTGGTATAAAATTGTTTCTACTTTTTAACTATTATAAAATAATGCTGCTATAAAAATTCATGTACAAGTTTTTGTGTAGACATGTTTTCTTTTCTCTTGGTATATACCCAGGAGTGGAACTGCTGGAACACATAGTAACTTTATGCTTAACATTTTGAGAAAATGCCAAATGACATCATTTCACATTCTCATCAGTACATATGAAGGTTCTAATTTCTCCACATCCCCATCAACACATGTTGCAGGTAATCTGTTGTGTAGTAATAATTAATACATCATCTTGGTAGATACAATAAAGATCACTTGATAAAATTTTATAATTAAAAGAAAAAAGCTGCCAAGACGCAAGGGCAAAATATTTAAAACTTTCCCCCAATACTGGGAACAGAACAAACATACCTACAATTGCCACTTCAATTCAAAACCATACTAGCAATCCTGACCAGAAGAGTTTGATAAGGAAAAATTAAAAAGCATAAGAAATGGCAAGGAGGAAATGAAGCTATCATTGTTTATAAATGATAAAACTCTCTACATACTGTAGAAAATCCAAAAGAACCTTTTGATATTAGAAGAGGGTTTGCAATTTGTGTGGATACAAATCAATATATAAAAATCAAGTGTCTTTTCTATATACCAGCAACAAACAGCAAGTGTAATTTTTAAAAAGGATATAATTTACAATAACTACAAAAATATAAGATACTTAAGACTTAGGAATTCACTGGCAGTTATGGAATTTCAGCAGTTAGGAATCAGTGCTTTCACTGCCACATCCTGGGTTCAATCTCTGGTCCAGGAACTAAAATCCCACCAGCTGCACAAAGATATCTAAGACTCAACCTAACAAAGACCTCTATGGAGAAAATAAATAAATCTATTGAAAGAGATTAAAGAAGTCTTGGGAATTCCCTGGCAGTGTTGGATAGGTAAGCTCAATATCTTAAAGATATCAATGCTCAACAAATTCATCTAACAAATTCAAATATGTGGAAGTCGCTCCATCATGTCTGACTCTTTGCGACCCCATGGACTATACAGTCCATGGAATTCTCCAGGCCAGAATACTGGAGTGGGTAGCTGTTCCCTTCTCCAGTGGATGTTTCCAACCCAGAGGTCAAACCCAGGTCTCCTCCATTACAGGCAGATTCTTTACCATCTGAGCCATCAGGAAAGCCCAAGAATCCTGGAGTGGGTAGTCTATTCCTTCCAGCGGATCTTCCAAACCCACAAATCGAACCAGGATCTCCTGCATTGCAGGCGGATTCTTTACCAGCTGAGCTACCAGGGAAGCCCAACAAATTCAATATATTTCCAGTCAAAATTCCCAAGAGGGTTTCACAAAAAACTTGCAAAGATAGTTAAGAGGGGGAAAGTATACACAAGAGAAACTGGCAAAAGTGAACAAAGCCCCCGGAAAAGAACTGTCCTACCTAGTCTAGTCTAGTAATCAGACAGTAAGTAGTGGTGTAGACATAACCAAATATAACAATGTAACAGAATACAGAGGTCAGAAAAAGACACATGCATATTGGAAACAATGTACAAAGAGGCAGTGTTAAAATCAATGGGAAAAAAAAAAAAAAAAGACTATTAAATGATGCTGGGACAAGTGATTATCCATACAAGACAAAAATTAAATTACGACCTCTCACCACTCACAAAATAAATTACAGGTATACTAAAGACCTAAATACATAAATTTTTTCAAATTAGAAGGAAATAAAGAATATCTTCATGAATTCACAGTTAAGGAAAAATTACTAAATACATGGAAAGCAAGAAATAAAGAATTACTAAACGTGACTACACAAATTTTTTTTTTAATTCTTAACAGAATCCAAAAACAAAACTGAAAGACAAGAGACTAGGTAAAGTAATTCCCCTCCGTCCAAAAAGGGGGGGAAAGGAGAACTCCTACTAATAAGAAATATACACAACCAAAATCTATTACAGACTTTTAAATATATTAAGGCACACACAGATAAATGTGATGTAAATTCTTGTCAAGGTTCTAATTCTCAGGCATTCCCTGGCAGTCCCGGTGGTTAGAATTTGGGATTCACTCAGTTCAGTTCAGCCGCTCAGTCGTGTCCGACTCTTTGCAACCCCATGAATCGCAGCACGCCAGGCCTCCCTGTCCATCACCAACTCCCAGAGTTCACTCAGACTCACGTCCATCAAGTCAGTGATGCCTTCCAGCCATCTATCTCATCCTCTGTCGTCCCCTTCTCCTCCCGCCCCCAATCCCTCCCAGCATCAGACTCTTTTCCAATGAGTCAACTGTTCGCATCAGGTGAACAAAGTACTGGAGTTTCAGCTTTAGCATCATTCCTTCCAAAGAAATCCTAGGGCTGATCTCATTCAGAATGGACTGGTTGGATCTCCTTGCAGTCCAAGGGACTCTCAACAGTCTTCTCCAACACCACAGTTCAAAAGCATTAATTCTTCGGCGCTCAGCCTTCTTCACAGTCCAACTCTCACATCCATACATGACCACAGGAAAAACCATAGCCTTGACTAGACGAACCTTAGTTGGCAAAGTAATGTCTCTGCTTTTGAATATGCTATCTAGGTTGGTCATAACTTTCCTTCCAAGGAGTAAGTGTCTTTTAATTTCATGGCTGCAGTCACTATCTGCAGTGATTTTGGAGCCCCAAAAAAGAAAGTCTGACACTGTTTCCACTGTTTCCCCATCTATTTCCCATGAAGTGATGGGACCGGATGCCATGATCTTCGTTTTCTGAATGTTGAGCTTTAAGCCAAGTTTTTCACTCTCCTCTTTCACTTTCATCAAGAGGCTTTTTAGTTCCTCTTCACTTTCTGCCATAAGGGTGGTGTCATCTGCATATCTGAGATTATTGATATTTCTCCCGGCAATCTTGATTCCAGCTTGTGTTTCTTCCAGTCCAGCGTTTCTCATGATGTACTCTGCATATAAGTTAAATAAACAGGGTGACAATATACAGCCTTGATGTACTCCTTTTCCTATTTGGAACCAGTCTGTCGTTCCATGTCCAGTTCTAACTGTTGCTTCCTGACCTGCATAAAGATTTCTCAAGAGGCAGATCAGGTGGTCTGGTATTCCCATCTCTTTCAGAATTTTCCACAGTTTATTGTGATCCACACAGTAAAAGGCTTTGGCATAGTCAAGAAAGCAGAAATAGATATTTTTCTGGAACTCTCTTGCTTTTTCCACGATCCTGCGGATGTTGGCAATTTGATCTCTGGTTCCTCTGTCTTTTCTAAAACCAGCTTGCACATCAGGAAGTTCACGGTTCACATATTGCTGAAGCCTGGCTTGGAGAATTTTGAGCATTACTTTACTAACGTGTGAGATGAGTGCAATTGTGCGGTACTTTGAGCGTTCTTTGGCATTGCCTTTCTTTGGGATTGGAATAAAAACTGACCTTTTCCAGTCCTGTGGCCACTGCTGAGTTTTCCAAATTTGCTGGCATATTGAGTGCAGCACTGTCACAGCATCATCTTTCAGGATTTGAAATAGCTCAACTGGAATTCCATCACCTCCACTAGCTTTGTTCACTACTGGGGCTCAAATTCAATTTCTGGTCAGGGAACTAAGATCCCTCCTGCAAGGTTCGATCTCTGGGTTGGGAACATTTCTTGGAGAATGTCACACCAGTGTGACCAAAAAGAAAAAAAAAAAGTTCTAGTTCTCATCTGAATGATGGACTCATGTGTGATCACAATAAACAACAATGACTGGGTAAATCATTCTGTGTCATGAATCACGGATAATTTATCTAATTGTGGACAAACTGATAAAGCACAAGCTGCAATCAAGATTTCAGGAGAAATATCAATAATCTCAGATATGCAGATGACACCACTGAAGAGCCTCTTGATGAAAGTGAAAGAGGAGAATGAAAAAGCTGGCTTAAAACTCAGCATTCAAAAAACTAAGATCATGGCATCTGGTCCCATTACTTCATGGCAAATAGATGGGGAAACAATGGAAACAGTGACAGACTTTATTTTCTTGGGCTCCAAAATCACTGCAGATGGTGACTGCAGCCACGAAATTAAAAGACGCTTGCTCCTTGGAAGAAAAGCTATGACCAACCTAGACAGCTCATTAAAAAGCAGAGACATTACTTTGCCAACAAAGGTCCATCTAAGCTGTGGTTTTTCCAGTAGTCATGTATGGATGTGAGAGCTGGACTATAAAGAAAGCTGAGCACCGAAGAATTGATGGTTTGGACCGCGGTGTTGGAGAAGACTCTTGAGAGTCCCTTGGACTGCAAGGAGATCAAAGCAGTTAATCATAAAGGAAATCAGTCCTGAATATTCATTAGAAGGACTGATGCTGAAGCTAAAGCTCCAACATTTGGAGGATGAGATGGTTGGATGCCATCACTGACTCAATGGACTTGAGTTTGAGTAAGTAAGTTCCAGGAGTTGGTGATGGACAGGGAGGCCTGGCGTGCTGCAGTCCACGGGGCTGCAAAGAGTCGGACAAGACTGAGCAAACGAACTGAATCTTGTACAACTGAGGTTGGTCAAAGGAGAGGTTTAAAACTGATTTTATTAGTTTCACATCTACAGTGTAGGAGGAGAAGGGAGTGAGAAAGGATAAGATGGTTGGATGGCATTAGTGACTCAATGGATATGAGTTTGAGCAAACTCCAGGAGATGGTGAAGGACAGGGAAGGCTGGCATGCTGCACTTCATGGGGCACAGAGTCAGACATGACTGAGTAACTGAATAATAATGACAACACCTAAAATGTGAAGTCCATTCACGTGAATTGATTCCTTTTAAATATATTGGGTGGAGAAGGCAATGGCACCCCACTCCAGTACTCTTGCCTGGAAAATCCCATGGATGGAGGAGCCTGGTGGGTTGCAGTCCATGGGGTCGCTAAGGGTCGGACACGACTGAGCGACTTCACTTTCACTTTTCACTTTCATGCATTGGAGAGGGAAATGGCAACCCACTCCAGTGTTCTTGCCTGGAGAATCCCAGGGACAGGGGAGCCTGGTGGGCTGCCGTCTACGGGGTCGCACAGAGTCGGACACGACTGAAGCGACTTAGCAGCAGTAGCAGCAGCAGCAAATATATTGGGTAAACTAAATAACATTTATTAATACTAAACCATTGACAAACTTGTTTCCAATTTTCCAACAGGCTGTGTCACTTTTTCCTGATTTAGTTACTTCTTTATGCAATCCCTAATTTGTAACAAAGTTGTAGCAGCAGAGTGTCACAGATATCTTACTTGCTAGTGCAGCAACTATATCTAAACAGCCTAACAGGTCAGTAAGAGGAAGGGCAATTTCATTTAAAGAAAAGGTCCTGAAGGAACAGAAAACAGATCAGTGGGAAGGAGTTGATCTTAAAGGGCACAAGGAACTTTTGGGGGTGATAGCACTGTTCACATCTTGACTGTGGTGGTGACTGCATAATGATACAAATTGAATTTGTCAAAATCATGGAAATATAAGGATAAATTTCACTACTTGTAATTAAATGTCAGTAAACTAGACTTTAAAAGGAGAGGACAATGCTACAAATTTGAATTTAACCCATTAAAGAGACATTCTTATACAGTATTAACATTATCATCATAATAAGAAAAACTACAGCTTGATAATCTAAACTTATATACAGTTTAACTCACAACTAGTTCCCCCCAAAAAAACCCTTAACTGTTCTTAGCCATTTTATTGGTAAAATTAATCCTTTTAAATTTGGAACTCAATTCCTAAAATAGTTTTGATTCATATTTCATTGTTCTATTTTTTTAATTATCTACCAAGTCTGATGGGAATTATATATGTAGTTTATAATGCTAATATAATGACAGGCTCAATAGTATCAATATCTATTTTTTTATTTCTTTGTTATGAAATCATGCATTTTTATGCATTGTCTTCTCATTCTTATAACTATATGAAATAGGTATACTTATCCGCATATTAATGACGACTATTTTAACAGAATTCTTTATGTTTAAGAGCATGTGCAACTTAAGAGCCTGTTGGCCACTGTATTCCCAGAATACAGTAGGTACTCAGTAAGAATCTGTAGACTGTTGGCCTCACCTCTATGTGACCTTGGACAGTTATTTATCTCTTTAAATTTCAATATTCTCATCCATAAAAAGATGGTGAAACAATCCTAGGAAGTCAGTGTGTTCAGTTCTTTTAAGCCTTTATATAAAGCACCTGGCACACTATGAATACTGAATGAATGTGACCTTATTACTATCTCTTTGACAGCATTAATCAGAGTTGTATCATACTGCCAAAGCTTCATATTAAGAATAAAGCAGTATCAGAATAGATGATTATACCTAAAACCTAACTGCTCCTCATGCCAAACTGAGATGTTCAGTGTTATTTGTTAAAACAAAAATCAGTACAACATTTTAAAGGGATAAAAAGTAAACTAATGAATATTTTAAGGAAAGAAGAATCCCCTTCTGAAAATGGAACTAAGTGTAAGAAGTATATAGTTTACAAATATTTGGGCCCATAAGTCAGGGCTGGAAATTATCTGGGCAGCAAGAGGTCATTGTCATGGTACTTACTTTAGGGCAAGGTGAGTCATCTAGATATTATAAATTGGATGCCAGAAATTGACAAGACAAAAGAAACTGAATTAAATTACTGAAAGAGATCTCAGAGCTCATTTTATAGAAGAAGAAATAGATTGAAGAGGCTAACTGGAAAATCAAGTATGATAACTAGCCAAGCATAAAAACAATTCTGCATTTCAAGAGTCCTGTACCAGGGATAACAATATCTTAAAATCCACATTTACTCATGGCCCTCAGTTTTGACACACAGAAAAAGACACAGAATCACACACAGATAAGAAGTGAACTTAGATAATTTGTGACATCATCCAAGTTCTGTTCAAGGTATTTTGATGCTTTGCTTGCCAGGCATGTTTCAGTTGGTTTCTTCATCAACCAAAGAACTACAATGGCCAGGTTTCTGGGCATAATGTAACAAATGTTGGTTTGTTCAATTTATTTTAGGATGGTGAAAATCTAGGAGGGAATTATCATCTAAAAATACTCCAAATAATCAAACATTAGAGTTATTTAAAGAACTGATGAGCAAAGAAACAGCAAGACAAAATCAAAATGACTTGGCTGCCCACAGTTACCACTGGAGCCAAAATTGATACTGCTGCCTAGCTATACTCCTTTAATATTCTTTCCTCCTAATCTCTATTACAATTTCACATATGCTTAAATTCCAGGACAGTAATAAGGAAATAAGCATAATAAAGGAGGAATTGATCACATTAAGCACATCTTAGAATCCAACCTATCTTGAGGATGCAGATAAGCAACAAAGGTCTGATTTTTTTTTCCGGCTGCACCAAGAGGTATGCATGGAACCTGAGTCCCCAGCAGCAGAAGGGTGGAGCCTTAAGTACTGGACTGCTAGGGAAGTCCCCAAAGATTTGATCATTAATCAGTAACCCTAAACTTAAATGAACATTCATTTCCATTCTTACCCCACAAACTATCTGTAAGAAATACTATAATGGTGGAAATAAATGTTCAGCCACATACATTCTATGAATAAGGACATTTCCAAATCAAGCAAGAACCAGATAAAAGAATATGTACTTGGATGCTTGGTTAGGGAAAAAGTAACAATCAAAAGTCACTGGCGTGGGACTTCCCTGGTGGTCCAGTGGCCAAGACTCCATGCTCCCAAAACAGGGGGCTAGGGTTGGATCCCTGGTCAGGGAACAAGATCCCACACACCACAACGAAGATCGAAGATCCTGCCCGTGTGCTGCAACTAAGACCTGGCACAGCAAAATTTAAGAAAAAAAGAAGGTTACTGGCTTATCCCATGACCACTGGGCAGATGTTTAAAAAGTCTTAAGCCTGGTCACTCTAGCTCTTGCACATCCAAAAGGAGATACTTAAAAGACTTGTTTCAACTGGATTAAGGTAGTCAAGCAACTGCTTTATGGGAAGCTGAAGCTAGCGGTGATCTGAATGTATGGCAGATTCCCAGTCAAGAAGAAACCTCAAATCTACTTAGGCTCTATTCAGCAAAGCAAACTGGGAAAATTTTTCTTTTTGAAGGAGAGACCCTAGTATAGATCATTCTAAAGCCTCTGCCAACTTCTTCACTTTTGTGATTTAAAAGGAAGCAAAGAACTGCTCTTTACAACAACCTTTTTAATATTCTGATTCAACAGGATATGAATTCATTAGTGTGAATTTATCCTAAAGGAAAGTCAATAACCAGCCTAGCTTAAGAGTATTTTTTCTTCTTCCAAACAACGAAGGGATAATAGTAGTTAACATTTATAGAGCACTTACTCCATGCCAGCATTATTCTAAACTTGCTTTATGTATTCATCCAGTAAATCTACACAATCCTACAAAACAAGTATAATTCCCCATTTTACATCTGGGGAAACTGAAGCACCAGGAGTTTGTTTGTTTTTTTAAAGGAACTTATTCAAGGTCAAACAACAAACAAATGGAGAGTCAGAATTTCAACCTAAGCAGTCTGGATCCAGAGTCTATGCTCTTTAAGTTTTTCTGCCTCATGATTATACAACTGTTTTTAACATTAAAACTGTGAAAGAATCACAAAGAACCTCTCCCACCCCACCCTGGGAGATTTCTCTACCTACTTACTTATTGGCTCATAACATAGGCTAATCAGAAAGGTTCAAATATGGTAAATGGGAATTATATATATCACATCTATATAACCATACTGTTTCTCCCTTTTCCCCCCAAAAAAGGGGGAGTGGGGCAAGGAGGGAATTAATTATTTAACTCACAAATTCTCTCATATTAAGTCCTGCAGGCCTTAGGGAGAAACTGACAGCATGAGAAGTTCTTTCTCCTTTGCTCTCTCTAGGGTTGAGCTTTTTTTCTTTTAGAAAGCAGCTTTGGCCTGCAACTCTGTATTAGTAACAAACAAAGCTTTTCAGGCATAGGCTTTTGATCTTAATTAAGATTTGACCATATGTATTATACCTGGAACCAAAATATAAACTTTCTCATGATATTAAATAAAAAGGGCCCTGCAGAAGTAGTTAGGGAGAAAAGTGCACCCAGTCTCTCACTCTGAGGCCTGAACTACTTATGAACAAATGCATGCTTATTTTAACTTGACTAAATATCGTCTTCTCCATTGCACCTGGAACTCTAATTTCTAGGCAAGAATCTTTGCCACTGCTACAACTGTACTACAAATTCAAAGTTTTACAGATATTGATTTTTTTTGTTGTATTTTTCAGTAAATTTCAAGGAAGAAACAGGGAAAAAGCTACTTTCCCTTCTATCCTTTATAAAGCTAAAATCATTATAAAAAACCCTTCAGAAATTTACTCACACTCAGAAGTTGCTAAAAAGAATAAAACCATATCAGTTCAGTTCAGTTGCCCAGTTGTGTCCAACTCTTTGCAACCCATGCCAGGCTTCCCTGTCCATCACCAACTCCCGGAACTGGCTAAAACTCAAGTCCATAGAGTCAGTGATGACATCTAACCATCTCATCCTCTGTCATCCCGTTCTCCTCCTGCCTTCAATCTTTCCCAGCACCAGGGTCTTTTCTAATGAGTCGGTTCTTTGCATCAGTTGGCTTCAGGCTTCAGCCTGTAAATTAACTCCTGAGTTAAAAATGTAAGTCACTGAAATATTTTTCCACTGTTTTCCCACCACACTTAGAAAAAACTCTAAACTCTAACATGGTCTTTATAAAGATAACCCAGTGGAAGCCCACCCCACCTCTCTGATCTCATTCATCCCTTAATTTCTTTTTCACTGGCTTGCTGAGCTCCAGCCACACTGGTCCTGCTCCTGTAACACTCCAAGCTTATCCTGCACCTTCTATTCTCTAGGCTACAAAGCTCTTCCAGGTTATGAACAGACTGAATCCTCCTCACCCATCATGCAGATCTCACTTCAAATACCACCTCTTCAGAGAGACATTTTCTTCATGGCTCCCCTCCCACCAAAATTATATCACATTTCCATGTAGCTGCCTCATCATTCTCTATTTGAGATCACATTTCCCTATTTTGGGCTTCCCTTGTGGCTCAGTTGGTAAAGAATTCGCCCGCAATGCGGGAGACCTGGGTTCCATCCCTGGGTTGGGAAGATCCCCTGGAGAAGGGAAAGGTTACCCACTCCAGTACTCTGCCCTGGAGAATTCCACAGACCGCATAGTCCATGGGGTAGCAAAGAGTCGGACACAACTGAGCGACTTTCACTTTACCTTATTTTATTTGTTCATTATATTTATCATTCTCTAAAATTATCTTGTTAATATGTTTAACCTATGTCTCCTCTAACAGACTATAAAGTTCCATGAAAACAAGTGCTACATTTATCTTATTTACTATAATCTCTCAAGGAACTAAAATGAATAAATACTCTACTACTAAATGTGCAGGCTCATATACAGATTTTTATATTTTATAACCATTCTAACACATTATATTGCTCTCTTTGGCTTCTTCTGCTCTTTTCTACCCATTAGCACCTACTGTGAGAGAATTAAGCAGCAAGAAATACAAATAAACATGTAGACTTTATATTATATAAGCAGTTCAGAGAATGAACTAAGGTTTCAGAATTAATAGCATGTCTTTCAAATTGTACACTGATCCTACTTATCAGTAAACAATAGTATTGTAAGTAAATTGCTAATTATGTTTAAAAAGAAACTATCAGATGAAATTTAGCATTTATGAGTAATATACTTTTATGTATATCATGAAATACAGATTAACATATTGAATATAATTTAGAAATAAAACAACCTTCATTTTAGTATTTAACATAGCAGTGATATCATCTTCTACCTAAAATTTAATTTCATCTCCAAAAAAAAAACCATGTTTAAAAAAATTAAAGGAAAGTATGACAACTATAACTCATAAAATAGGCAATCTCAATAAACATACAGATATTATTTTTTTAAAAAAGAATAAATGGAAATCCTGGAGTTAAAAAGTATTAACAATTCTAGAGTGGAAAAATATTAAGAACCAAAATTTGAGGAAATTCCCTGGATATCCAGTAGTTAGGACACAAAGCTTTCACTGCCAAGGGCTCTGGTGGGGGAACTAAGATCCCAAAAGCCACTGGGTGCAGGGGGGAAAAAGAGAAAGAACCAAAATTTTAAATTCACTAGCAGAGTTCAAAAGTGGATTGGAGATGACAGAAGAAACAGCCAATGCACTTGAAGCTATTACAATGCTGTGTGAAAGTCGCTCAGTGGTGACCAACTCTTGCGACCCCATGGACTGTAGACTACTAGGCCCCTTTGTCGATAGGGATTCTCCAGGCAAGATACTGGAGTGGGTTGCCATACCCTCCTCCAGGGGATATTCCCAACCCAGGGATCGAACCCCGGTCTCCCGCCTTCTAGGTGGATTCTTTACCATCTGAGTCACCAGGGAAGCCCACCAATTATGAAGAAGAGAAAATAAAAAAATTTTAAATGAACAGATCCTCAGAGATTTAAGAATACCATGAAGCATACCAACATACACATAATGAGAGTCCTAGAAAAAAAGGAGAGAGAAGAATAGAAAAAATATGTGAAGAAATTATAGATAAAACTTACCAAATGGTTTAAAAAAGTTAACCACCACATTTAAGTTTACTGAATCCAAAAGAGGATTACACAAAGAGATCCACACCCAGACATATCACTGTAAAACTGTTGACTAAGGACAGAAAATTTTGAAAGCACAAAAAGCAAAACTACTCATCAGAAACAGTGGAGGCCAGAAAGCAGAAGATGACGTATTCAAGATGCTAAAAGAAAAAAAAAATGCAGCAAAGAATTCTATATCCAGCAAAAGTACTCTTCAAAAATAAAGGCAAAATAAAAACAAGCCCAAGAAACAAAGACTGAGATAATTCATTAGTAACAAACTTTCCTTACAAGAAATCCAAAAGGAAGCCCATGAGATTGAAAGGAAATAATCAGCCCATAAATCAATACATAAAAAGAAATAAAGAACACATAAACAGTAAATATGTGATAAATATTTTTAAAACTTTATGTTTTCTTCTCTTAACTGTTTTTAAAAACATACAATTACATTAAAATATTGTAAAATTGAAAAAAAAATAAATAAAATATTGTAAAATTATATTGTTGGGCTCCTAAAACATAAAAATTTAATATGTATGACAATATTGACAGGACAGGAAAAAAAATAGAGCAAAGTTTTTGTATTTTACTATAATTAAATCAGTCAATTCTGAAGCAAACTGATAAATTAAGATACACACTGTAATCCCTAAAGCAACCTAAGAAAATAACTTTAAAAAATCCAGTTAAAAAACTAACAAAGGAATTTAAATGATAGCTGGTAAGATAAGTATTAACTCCAGAATAGGCAGTAGAGGCCAAAGAAAGAAATAAAAAAGAAATGAGACACATGGAAAATAGCAGAACTGCATAAATCTGACTCTCAATGATAACATTAAATGTGAGCAGATTATGAATTCTCCAATCAAAAGGCAGAAGTGGTCACATTAATTTTTTAAAATAAGCATTTTAACTATATGTTGTCTGTAAGATACACTTTAGATTCAAAACAAAAGTAAAAAGAAAAAGATATGCAACGCAAACAGTAAACATAAGAGAGCTGGAGTAGCCACACACTAACACCAGATAAAATACTACTATAAAATGTATGTATGTGTATTATTATATCCATATATCACATCTAACACCAGTCCCAAAAATATGAAGCAAAAATTAACAGAACTGAAAGGAAAAACAGATACTTCAATAATAATAGATTTTAATATCTCACTCTCAATAATTAATAGAAAAGCTAGACAGAAAATCGGAGAAGGCAATGGCACCCCACTCCAGTACTCTTGCCTGGAAAATCCCATGGGCGGAGGAGCCTGGTAGGCTGCAGTCCATGGGGTCGCTAAGAGCCGGACACGACTGAGCAACTTCATTTTCACTTTTAACTTTCATGCATTGGAGAAGGAAATGGCAACCCATTCCAGTGTTCTTGCCTGGAGAATCCCAGGGATGGGGGAGCCTGGTGGGCTGCCATCTATGGGGTCGCAAAGAATCGGACATGACTGAAGCGACTTAGCAGCAGACAGAAAATCACAACAAAAAACCAACTTGACCTGATACCTATAAAACATTCCACCCAACAGTAGCAGAATACCTTTCTAGTGCACACAGAACATTATTCAGAATAGATTACCTACTAGGTCATAAAGATGTTTCAATAAATGTAAAATGAGAAAAAATACAAAGTATGTTCTCTTACTACAGGGAAATTAAACTAGAAATTAACAATAATGAAATTTAGGGAATCCCCAAATAACTGAAAATTAAATAATACATTTCTAAATAACCATGGGTCAAAGAAGATATCACAAAGGAAATGAGAAAGTATGAATTAAAATTTTAAAAAGCAGAGCATATAAAAACATATGGTCACTAAGAGTATTTGGAAGGAAATGTATAGTTTTATATGCCTGTATCAGAAAATAAGATCTCAGATCAATAACCTAAGCGTGTACCTTAAGAAACTAGAAAAAGAAAAGTAAATTAAATATTAAGCAAACAGAAGGGATGAAATTATAAAGATTAAAATGGCAATCAGTGAAGTAGAAAACAGAAAAACTTTTTTCTTTGAAAACGAAACTGATAAATCTTTTCCTAAAATGACTAAGTAAAAAAGAAAGAAGAAACATGCTACCAAAATTAGAAATGAAACAAAGACATCACTCCTAGGCTTGCAAACTTAAAAGCATACATAAAACTATTACAAAGTACATGCCCAAAATATTAAATAGCTTAGATGAAACAGACACATCCCTAGAAACACAATTACCAAAACTAGTAACACAAAACTTAGCAAAAAAATCTGAATAGGTCCAGTGAAGAAACTGAATTAGTAGTTTAAGAATTTTCCAAAAAGGAAAATCTAGGCTCAGAATATTTCATTGATGAATTCTATGAATATATTTAAGGAGGTAATACCACCAATCCTTCACAAACTCATAGGAAACAGAAGAGGGAACAATTCTCAATTTATTCTGGGATTAAAATGTATAATTACATTACAAAATCCAAAGACATCACAAGAAAATTTCAGATCAGTATCTTCCGCAAGTATAGACACAAAAACGTTCAATAAACATTAGCAAAGTAAATCCAGGAGCATATAATAAGAATTATATACCATGATCAAGTGGGATTTACCCCAGGAATACAAGGCTGGTTTAATTGTTAAAAATCAGTTAATATAAAACTCTATATTAATGGAATAAAGGACAGAAACCACATGATGATCTCAGACATTAAAGTGACCAACCGTTTTGTTTTGTCTGGGACTAAGTTTCCCAAGAAGCAGGAGTTCCAGTACTAAAACCAGGATCAGCTTGAGCAACTGCACCAGTTTGTCATGTTAAGAGATGCAGAAAACACATTTGCTGAACTTCAGTAAAATTTGATTTAAAAAAAAAAAAAACTCTGAATAAAATAGAATTAAAAAGGAACCCTCTATCAAATAGAGAAATCTGTTATACAACATTTTGTCACAGTTAGCAACAGTATACTGTATTCTTAAAAAATAAAGAAAGGATTCCCTGGTGGCTCAGTGTTCAAGAATCCACCTGCCAGTGCAGAAGACACCCTGATCGGGGAACACCAGATCCCTGGTCCAGGAGGATCCCACATGCTGCAGATCAACTAAGTCCATGGGTCACAACTATTGAGTCTGTGCTCTAGAGCCGAGGAACCAAAACTACTGAAGCCCATGCTTCCTACAGCTTGTGCCTCGGCAACAAGAGAGGCCACAGAAGAGGGAACACTGTAACAAGAGTAGGCCCCACTCGCTTCAACTGGAGAAAAGTCCAAGCAAGAACAAAAATACAGCACAGCCAAAAATAAATAAATTTTTTTTAAAATCAATAGGGTAGATCTCATGTTAAGTGTTCTTACCACAATTTTTTTTAATTTAAGTAAAAGATTTGTACACTGAAGATTTTAAAACATCACTTAGAAAAATTAAAGATCAGTAAATAAAAAGAAAGTTTCATGTTCCTGTATTTAAAAATTGAATATTATAAGGCAGCAATTCATCCCAACCTGATCTACAGATTCAATGCATTCCCCATCAAAATTCCAAAACATTTTTTTGCAGACAATGACAAACCAATTTTTCAAATTTTACATGTAACCCAGAATAGCCGTAATTTTAAAAAATAACAAAAT
Organism: Bos indicus; assembly: GCF_029378745.1. Classification (NCBI taxonomy): domain Eukaryota; kingdom Metazoa; phylum Chordata; class Mammalia; order Artiodactyla; family Bovidae; genus Bos; species Bos indicus. The sequence goes on along the minus strand of NC_091776.1, from coordinate 18,613,552 downwards.
TTAAGGATTTACACCACTTGGTTTCATAAATTACCATAAAGCACAGCAATAGAGACAGAGTGGTACTAGCACAAGGACAGACATACAGATAAAACAGAGTTGCAAGTCCAGAATTAAATCTTTACATTTACAAGCAATGGAGAAATGACAATCTTTTCAATGAATGGTGTTAAGACAACCCATTATGTGCGGGCTAAGTCACTTTAGTCATGTCCACCTCTTTGTGACCCTATGGACCACAGCCCGCCAGATTCCTCTGGTCCATAGGATTCTCCAGGCAAGAATATTGGAATGGGTTGCCATTTCCTCCTCCAGGGGATCTTCCCATATACAACAGGTGAATTTAGACCCTTATTTCGCACCATACTCAAAAATTAACTCAAAACAGATCATAAATCTAAGAGCAAAATCTATAAAATATCTAAAAGAAAACAAAAAAGAAATCCTTACACTCTTGGATGAGGTAGAATTCTTAAAACAACAAAAGCATGATCTACAAAAGAAAAATTCGGAAATTAAAACTTTTGTGCTTCAAAAGACTCCAATTAAAAAGAAGAGAAAGAGAGAGAGAGAAAAGCCACAGACTAGGAGAAAATATTTGTAAATCATGTATCTAAGAAAGGACTTGCATCCAGAATGTTATTAAAAACTCTTTCAAGTCAATAATAATACAACAATGGGCAAAAGACGTGAATGGCTTTTTCCACCTAAATGGATATATGAATACCATATGAAAAAATGCTTAACACCTTGCATCTTTAGGAAAAATGCTATTTAAAATCACAAAGAGTTAAACATTTCATAGTACAATGGCTATAACAAAAAGGACAATAACAAGTGTTGGCAAAGGTGTGAAAAAATTTTAACTCTTGTACACTGCTGATAGGAATATAAAATGTAAGGCCACTTTCAAAAACAGTTTGGCAGTTTCTCAAAAAGTTAGATGACCCAGAAATTCTATTCCTAGGCATCTATCCAAGAGAATGAAACCATATGTCCACACTAAAGACTTAAACTTTCAAGCTTCATTATTTCTAACAGTCAAAAACTGGAAACAATCCAAATGCCCATCAACTGGTCAACAGATAAACAAAATATGGTATATCCATACATCAAAATACTATTCAGCAATAAAAAACAAAATATTGATGCATGCTGCAATATGGATGAATCCTCAAAACATGTTAAGAAGCCAGAAGAAAAAGACTACATATTCTATGTTTCCATTTACATGAAATATCCAGAAAAGGAAAATCTATAGAAACAAAATACAGATCAGTAGTCGACTGGGGCCAGGAGTGAGAATAAGGGTTAATTGCAAAAAGACTAGAAAGAATTTTTAGAAGTAATAAAATGTTCTAAAATTGGCTTGTGGTGATAATTTAACAACTCAATATATTTACTAACGAATTATTAAATTTTGCATCCAGAATTAATTTGGGGTATTAAATAACTCAAAAAACTAATTTTTAAAAAAACTGTATATACTCAGGAGAAATGAAAACATATCCACACAAAAATTTGTACAAAAATGTACATTGCAGCATTACTTGTAATAGCTAAAAAGTAGAAACTCTAATGTTCATCAACTAATCAATGGATAAATAATATGTGGTATATCCATCCATACAATGGAATATTATTCAGCAATAAAAATGAAATGAAATGACACATGCTACAACATGAATGAACTCTGAAAGCATTATGCTAAGTCAAAGAAAGCAGTTATGAAAGATTACACACTGTAAGATTCCATTATGCAATTTGTCCAGAATAGAGACAGAAGGTAATTAGTGCTTGCCTAAGGCTGAGGGTTTTGGAGGAAAATGGAGAGTAACAGTTGATGGGTATGAGGTTCCTTTTTGGGGATAATGAAAATGTTTTAAAATTGATTATGGTGATAGTTCCACAACTCTGTGAATATATTAAAAACCACTGAACTGTACGCTTTAAATTGGTGAATTGAATGGTAAGTTAATTATATCTCAATAAAGCTGTTACTATCATCAACGACAATAAACCTTAGTGTACAATCTGTGAGCAGGTAAAGCCATCAACAATGATAAGGGCCTACCACAGTCACAGTTCCAATCTATCTACTTAGGATATAAAAATCTCAAAGTTACAAATTCTTTCCAACCTACTGTGATTATTTTGTAAATGAGTATATATGTCTGAATGGAAAAGTAATGATTTAACAAAGCAATTAGTTCAAGTCACTAAGTTTAAAAAAATACTGACATTAAACTGTCCAATTTCAAATGCCCAAGATATATGAATTTTCTACTTCATGTTTTTAGAAGATATCTCAGTAATATTCATATAAACTCACTTTGTAAACTATTACATCATATTTAAACCTTATTCCTAAACCCCTTTAAATGTAATTAGCTTCCAGTCTTATATAAAGTCATACTACCTTCTGAAGAAAAGAAGAAATTCTGAAACTCAAATATCCAATCCTATCTTGGTAAAGAAGACATTATTCTGTGCATTCTGGCACTATTCTGTGACCACAACACTAGACAAAGTGCATAATTTACCTCACGATACAGACTCACAGTTAAAAAGAAAGGCAAATCTGATTACTAAACACCAGATTACTGTTCTATCATCACTGGATTAAAATTTAAACCACACAGTTGAAATAAATGTTGATGAACACAAGATAGGAGGTGAAATTCATAGTTGTACAATAAAGTGTTCACCTCTTCTTTCATGAAGTACGATGAACTTAAAGGCTATTCTGCAGCGTAGCTAGCTCCTACAAAAAAAGAGCCCAGGATGCTGGCACATGAGAAACGTTAGAAACTATTCAATCTAGATTACTCTTGGGGTAATGGAGTATTTTCTCCGTCCTCTATTGACATGGAATAAAAATGCTCAAGTAGAGAAGGGACTCGGCTGCCCAGCTCGCAAAGCTGCTCAGGCAGTCAGTTCCAGCCCTAGCCAAGCCTTCACCGTCCTCTTGCCGCGTCCCCCCCACCCTCCAATACCCAGGAACACGGTCCCGGAGGGCCAGCTTCGCGAAGAGAGGCTCCATAAGGCGGTCACTGGACGCGCGTGTTACAGAGCCCGTTTTTGTTTTGTTTAAAAAACAGATTCCTGTCAGAGCCCAGCCTCCCCACTCCCGCGGGAACAGGGGGAAGTGGCAGCAGGGGGCCGGTGTGGAGTGAGAGAATAAAAGAATGACCGAGTACAACCTGCCGTGCCAGCTAGCAGCAGAGGGCAGGAAAGGTAAGAGGCGGCTAGGAGGCCCGACGGCGGAGGAAACTGCTCTCCAGCCGGCCACGCCACCCCACGCGGCCGCAGCCGCCCAGGTCCCGCCCCGGGCTCGCCGCCCTGCCCCGGCGCCGGCCGCCGCCTCCCGCCTTACCCGACCCTCCCAGGACGCGTTTCCTCTAGGGCCGGACCCCCGCCCTGGCCTCCTCTCGGAATAAGGCGGGTCAGTTCAGTCCGCTTCTCGGCAGAGGTGACTCGCGCGGCGATGTAAACACAGCGAGACCAGCTGCGCGCGGCCCATCCCCCCCGCCGGGGTCTGTAACCTCTTCCCTCAGCCCTGCTCCGCGCCCCGCGCTCCTCGCGGGCGGGCGCGCCGCGCGCCTTCCCCTTTCTCCAAGTCCAGCTCCCCAACCGTTGCCCCGGGGCACTCAGCCCCCTTTCCCAGCTCCCGGCCGGTGTCACCGCTACAGCCTCCGGAAACCCTCCGCAAACCCCGGAGCAAACAACACAGGCGCCGGGCGGGGGCGCGGAGGGAGGCGGTGGCACTCGGGACGGCAAGGCTTTCTCGCCGCACCCTCCGCGCTCCCTCCCTCCCACCAGCCTCGGCGGCCCGCGCTCTTACCTGCTCTCCGCGTCGCTCAGGAAGATCGCCGCGTCTCTTTCCCTCCCGGCAGGGCCGCGGACTAGCCGCCGCCGCCGCCGCCGTTGGCCAGGCGTCCGGAGGGAGCCGGGGCCTCCCCGGCTGCCCGAGCCGCTCCACTGGGAGAGGAGGAGACAAAACAGCGGCGCGCCGCCCCGCGCAGAGCCCCCCGCCCGCGCCGCCCCACCGACCCCCCAACCGCCGAGGCGACGGCGGCGACACTGAGCCCGGCGCGGGGAGCAATGGTGGCCCCCGCCCTCCACCCCCCGCCTCGGCTCCTCCCCCTCGGCCTCCTGCCGCCGCCACCAGGACACTCGAGTCCGCCTCCCCCACCCCGCCCGCTCAGAGCGCTCCTCCCCTCCCCACGCGGCGGCGGGGAGGGGGGGTACGGCGGCACCGCCAGTCACCGCCGCGCCTGTCAAACCCGGGCCGGCTATTTATACCCCGCGGGGCCCCGCCGCCCTCGACCCACACCAGCCCGCCCAACATGCTTCCGTGGCCGTCTCGAATCTCGCCCGCCCTGTAGCCCCCCAACTTCTCAAACCCGCCTTCTCAGGTAAAGACTCTCGCCACTTGTCCCGCTTCCTGCTCGGCGCTTCGCCAGCCTGTTCCCGACTCTGACCAGGGCCCGGGACTGGCGCGGGGGCTCCCAAACGCGGGCCGGCGCGTGGGGGGCAGCGGGGCCGCGCGTGCACCTGCAGCGGCCGCCGGCCCGGACCGCACTCACACACCCTTGCCCCTCTCTGAGGGCCCCCGCGGGCCCGGGCTGTCACCCCATCCCCAAGTTCTGGACTCCCGCCCTTCTCCAGGGACGGCTCGGCCCTCGGGCAGCCTGACAGTCACTGAGGGTTGGAGGTTGTGAAAACTCCTAGCCCGGGTCTCTGGCATCTCCACTCCCAAGCCTGGACTAAGTGGAAGGCGGGGGCGCGGGCGGGCAGGAGCGCGCCGCCGGCCCCGCCCCCGGTGCCTCCCCGGCCAGTGACCATCGTGGAGCCACGCCCCTCCCTGCCCGCGCCCCTCCGCGCAGCCCGCTCCTCCTCCTCCCGCTAGCCTGCAAACGTCCGGCCTTGTACCCTGCGGACCCCGCCCCATTCCCAGAAATTACCACCCGCCCAACGGCCGGGCCGCGCGACGGTTGGTGCCCGCGTTTGCTGACGGGCGGGCGGCTGGGCTCAGCGCGCAGCTGCGGAGCGCGGCGGGCCGTCCCCTGGCTCTGGCCCCAGGGAGCTGCGGGTGTCCGCACCGAGCCATTGTCGCTCCTCGCTTGGTCGGCGACGGACGGACAAGTAACTGAAGTCCGAGGATTGTCGGTGCGGAAATGCGGGAGAGTGTTGATGCGGGAGTATTTGAGTCCCTGCGAATTCGAAAAAAATGAAAACCCAGTTGTAGCTGCAAGCTTCTGGTTTCCCCCGTTTCACACAAAGAGGAATCTCTGAGCAGGGCACTCACGCGCTTCCAAGTACACAAAAGCCAATGACACGGTGCCCAGGGTTGTCCTGCGTTTGTAGCGCCTCATTAATGATCTTTCTTACGCACAGTTATGCGTATAAACGCCTCAACGTATTCCCCCACCAACACACTTGGCCGCCGCCGCATTTTCTTGTATTTATTCAACAAAGAACCGAGACTGTCCCAGTGCGCATGGGGACCGATTCTGGTCCCCTCCCGGGCTCCTGCAGCCGCACTCCGATGGACCCGTCACAGTGTTCAGCAGGTTCGTTTCCCGGCTCCAGTCTTACTCTTTTTGAGGCTCCACCGTCAGTCCTGAACGAGGGAAAAACCCTGAGGATTATAAGAGATAGCTGTTCTTGAAAGTAACGTGGGAACCGTGGAAATAACGCTACAGTAAGGCTCAAACTTCAAAGAATCGCAGAAGGCCCTCTGATAGAAGTCTCTGAAGAGCGAGGAATTTAATGATCTTCTCTTTTTTAAAGCTAATAATGCCTGTATATTTACTGGGAAGCCAAGAGGGTTGTGAGGGGATTCTTTCCTATCTGAAAAAGCAACTCTGGGTACTTTTTTCTTAAGAGATTTTTGCTTTTAAACATAGGGGAAATCTGTATAGCAAATAGGGTCAAAGAGATCCTCTAAACTCTGATGAAGTTCTATAGATTCCTGAGTTTTAAAACAGCGACTCTTGCCACTTTTCTAAATTAAAGAATTTATAAAGCCCATTCAAGTCTTCCTTTGTGGCTCAGCTGGTAAAGAATCTGCCTGCAATGCCGGAGACCTGGGTTCGATCCCTGGGTTGGGAAGATCACCTGGAGAAGGCTACCCACTCCAGTATTCTGGCCTGGAGAATTCCATGGACTATATAGTCCATGGGGTTGCAAAGAGTCAGACACGACTGAGCGACTTTCCCTATAACATTCAAATCTTTCATACCCATTAAACAGGATACTATAAACAGCATCCTTTCTAGGACGGTATTTCTAATGCCCTATTTTCTGTAAAATAGCCTATCACTTAAGGGAACTGTAAAGAATTGGCCTGCAGTGCAGGAGACTCAGGTTCATTCCTTGGGTTGGTGAGATTCCCTGGAGTAGGAAATGGCAACCCACTCTAGTATTCTTGCCTGGAAAATCCCATGGACAGAGGAGCCTGGCGGGCTACAGTCCATGAGGTTACAAAGAATTGGATAGGACTTAAGCGCCTGAGCATAAGTTCACTATTGTCCATTTTTTATATTTGTAAGGAATTAATATTCAGTACTACTGTATCTCCATGACCATAACATGGCATATTAAGGAGTATGCAACAAGCCCTGATTTCTAAGTTAGGAACAGATTTGGTCTGTATATATAGAGACCAAATATTAATAAGATTATATGTATGTTGCTGCTGCTGCTGCTGCTAAGTCACTTCAGTCGTGTCCGATTCTGTGCGACCCCGTAGACAGCAGCCCACTAGGCTCCCCCATCCCTGGGATTCTCCAGACAAGAACACTGGAGTGGGTTGCCATTTCCTTCTCCAATGCATGAAAGTGAAAAGTGAAAGTGAAGTCGCTCAGTCGTGTCCGACTCCTAGCGACCCTGTGGACTGCAGCCTACCAGGCTCCTTGGTCCATGGGATTTTCCAGGCAAGAGTACTGTAGTGGGTTGCCATATGTATATTAGGTAGAATAATTTTGTACTTTTCTCTCTTTCCCTTTTGTTTTCACTAAGAAAATCTCTTTTTAAGATCATCTTAGACTACTCAGCCTGTCTTTAATATGATAGGCAAAATAAGAGAAGAGGATATCATCACTTTTATATCAGAATGTTAAATGGAAGAAGGACCCCTTAGCACCTGTTTTAAGGGTGGAAGTGGTAATCAACATGAGGAATGAAGGACAAGACTAAATTCTCCAAGTGGTAGCCTGTAAATAATTTGTCCCTCCCAAATTGAAAATTCTCTATTTCGGGCAAATCCTTCAGCACTGTGAGTTATAGTTGATTAAATAAGGCTCTATTCCCTTTCAAAGTGAGTAATCCAAGAGAACAAAGGAAGGCCATGCTGCCTTTTTTAACCAGTATTCTACTGGTCATACAGACCACTCCTAACTCAACGTGGGATGGCACTACACAAGGACATAACACCAGAAGATGAACATCACTAGGGCCATGTTGGAAGCTGGGTATCACAAGGCCCTGACACAGTAGTGAATTTTGAGTGACTGACATAGGTTTTTAACTTGTTGGATTCCCTCATTGCAGCTGGGCAAATCACAGGTTACCAGCAACTATGTAAACTTTATAAAACAGCCAGAAAAATGTCTTCTTTTGTCTCTTTAAAGAGTAAGGGGTTCTGGGCAACTGTCCAGTTATACTATGGTGTTAACCTACCTTGTTGGTGAGTTACTGTATCCATCCCTTCCACCACCCCTTTCTGGGTGTCTCCAAAGATAATTATTCATAACTCCCCTATATTCTGTGTCTGCAAAGAAACCCAATCCCCAAACTCATGTTTTGTTTTAGATACCATCTTGCCTTTTATAAGTCAGAATCACTTAAACATTGTATGTTTATCAAGTTATAATAGGCCTGCCTGAGAGAATGATGAAAACCAAAATAATTTTGGAGGCACATGTAAAGTTTCCATAATCCAATGAAAGAGTTCTTAAGAATGAAATTTGTACCATCAAATGCAACCAGATAAGCAGAAAGTATAAAGATTTTAATATAGAATGGATGCCAAATCCTCATGAGTTGCATGTGTAATTTTACCATGTAATGTTTTCTTGTAAAATAAGTACTTAAAGTCGTTTCATAATTTGAGTTCTTGATATAGTTACAAAGTAGTCTTTACTTTAAAATAGTGCTTTAGTTGGAAGCATTGTATTTATTCTAACCACATATAAATTACTTTCAAAGAATATCTTATTATTTTTTAAAAATATTTGAAGTATTTAGCATGGATTACACTTTATTCAGGGATCAAGACCATCCCCATGGAAAAGAAATGCAAAAAAGCAGAATGGCTGTCTGGGGAGGACTTACAAATAGCTGTGAAAAGAAAAGAAGCAAAAAGCAAAGGAGAAAAGGAAAGATATACGCATCTGAATGCAGAGTTCCAAAGAATAGCAAGGAGAGATAAGAAAGCCTTCCTCAGCGATCAATGCAAAGATATAGAGGAAAACAACAGAATGGGAAAGACTAGAGATCTCTTCAAGAAAATTAGTGATACCAATGGAACATTTCCTGCAAAGATGGGCTCAATAAAGGACAGAAATGGTACGGACCTAACAGAAGCAGAAGACATTAAGAGGTGGCAAGAATACACAGAAGAACTGTACAAAAAAGATCTTCACTACCAAGATAATCATGATGGTGTGATCACTGACCTAGAGCCAGACATCCTGGAATGTGAAGTCAAGTGGGCCTTAGAAAGCATCACTATGAACAAAGCTAGTGGAGGTGATGGAATTCCAGTTGAGCTATTCCAAATCCTGAAAGATGATGCTATGAAAATGCTACACTCAATATGCCAGCAAATTTGGAAAACTCGGCAGTGGCCACAGGACTGGAAAAGGTCAGTTTTCATTCCAATCCCAAAGAAAGGCAATGCCAAAGAATGCTCAAACTACCGCACAATTGCACTCATCTCACATGCTAGTAAAGTAATGCTCAAAATTCTCCAAGCCAGGCTTCAGCAGTACATGAACTGTGAAATTCCTGATGTTCAAGCTGGTTTTAGAAAAGGCAGAGGAACCAGAGATCAAATTGCCAACATCTGCTGGATCATCGAAAAAGCAAGAGAGTTCCAGAAAAATATCTATTTCTGCTTTATTGACTATGCCAAAGCCTTTGACTGTGTGGATCACAATAAACTGTGGAAAATTCTGAAAGAGATGGGAATGCCAGACCACCTGACCTGCCTCTTGAGAAACCTGTATGCAGGTCAGGAAGCAACAGTTAGAACTGGACATGGAACAACAGACTGGTTCCAAATAGGAAAAGGAGTACGTCAAGGCTGTATATTGTCACCCTGCTTATTTAACTTATATGCAGTGCCAGGCTGAATGAAGCATAAGCTGGAATCAAGATTGCCAGGAGAAATATCAATCACCTCAGATATGCAGATGACACCACCCTTATGGCAGAAAGTGAAGAGGAACTAAAAAGCCTCTTGATGAGAGTGAAAGAGGAGAGTGAAAAAATTGGCTTAAAGTTCAACATTCAGAAAACGAAGATCATGGCATCTGGTCCCATCATTTCATGGGAAATAGATGGGGAAACAGTAGAAACAGTGTCAGACTTTATTTTTGAGGGCTCCAAAATCACTGTAGATGGTGACTGCAGCCATGAAATTAAAAGATACGCTTACTCCTTGGAAGGAAAGTTATGTCCAACCTAGATAGCATATTCAAAAGCAGAGACATTACTTTGCCAACAAAGGTCCGTCTAGTCAAGTTTTTCCGGTGGTCATGTATGGATGTGAGAGTTGGACTGTGAAGAAAGCTGAGCGCCAAAGAATTGATGGTTTTGAACTGTAGTGTTGGAGAAAATTCTTGAGAGTCCCTTGGACTGCAAGGAGATCCAACCAGTCCATTCTAAAGGAGACCAGTCCTGGGTGTTTTTTGGAAGGTCTGATGCTAAAGCTGAACTTCAATACTTTGGCCACCTGATGCGAACAGTTGACTCATTGGAAAAGACTCTGATGCTGGGAGGGATTGGAGGCAGGAGGAGAAGGAGATGACAGAGGATGAGATGGCTGGATGGCATCACCGACTTGATGGACATGAGTTTGAGTGAAGTCTGGGAGTTGGTGATGGACAGGGAGGCCTGGCATGCTGTGATTCATGGGGTCACAAAGAGTCAGACACGACTGAGTGACTGAACTGAACTGAACTGAACACTTTATTCTAATTAGGATTTCTTAACATTGTCAATGTTAAAAACAATTTTTATAAGCAGATTTTGCCTCCTTATCTTTATTATTAAATTAAATAATTCCATAGAATTCTCCAGGCAAGAATACTGAAGTGGATTGCCATTCCCTTCTCCAGGGGATCTTCCCAACCCAGGGATTGAACCCATGTCTCCTGCATTACAGGCAGTTTCTTTACTATCTGAGCCACTAAGGAAACCCATAAAATTAAAAGTTCAAGTGAAATGTATATGAAGATATTTTATTAGTGATTTAGGATTATATTTAATCTTTAAAGTTTCTGATTTAGCACTTCTCAGGTGGTGCTAGTGGTAAAGAACCTGCCTGCCAATGTAGGAGACATGAGAGACCTGGGTTCGATTCTTGAGTCAGGAAGAACCCGAGGAGTTGGAAATGGCGACCTACTCCAGTATTCTTGCCTGGAGAATCCCATGGACAGAGGAGTCTGGTGGGCTACAGTCCATAGTGTTACAAAGAGTCAGACACGACTGAAGCAAAACAAGCAAGCAAAGTTTCTGAATGAAATTGATTTCTTAATAAAATTCAGGATAAATGCTATAGTAGTTAATTAAAACGCAAAGATAAATGTCTTCCGTGGAGAAAGATCTGAAATAAATGGCCATATCTTCAGGATGACTAGTTTTCAAGGACACTTAACTGTTTTTTTCATGCTACTAAGATAAAATGAGTTAGTAGAAATTTTTCTTTCCATTCATTTCCTGCTGCTAAGTCACTTCAGTCGTGTCCGACTCTGTGCAACCCCAGAGACGGCAGCCCACCAGGCTCCCCTGTCCCTGGGATTCTCCAGGCAAGAACACTGGAGTGGGTTGCCATTTCCTTCTCCAATGCATGAAAGTGAAAAGTGAAAGTGAAGTCGCTCAGTCGTGTCAGACTCCTAGCGACCCCATGGACTGCAGCCTACCAGGCTCCTCCATCCATGGGATTTTCCAGGCAAGAGTACTGGACTGGGGTGCCATTGCCTTCTCCGTCCATTCATTTCTTGGAGCACCCTAAAGATTACAAAAGCATACCAAAAGCCATGTTTTTCCCATTATTTATTTACTTTCTTCTGTGGTGGTTTTTCCTACTGGTCAGCTAATCAGAAGGGGTAGCATCATATTAGCAGTAAATAACAGCAATGATTACAATAATATATTATTTTTATTATTATATATAACATATTATTATTAGATTAGATAGATATAATAATAGCAATAATATTGGCCCCTATTAGTATACATACAAATGGATACTTTGTGTTCATTAATCTTATGAATTCTGTGTAATTATCCCGTACTACAGTTCATGTTGAAGGTATGAGAGATTAAGCCACTTGTTCAAAGTTACATAGTAGAGGGACTTCCCTCTACTATGTGTTTAAGACTCTGTACTTCCATTGCAGGGAATGCAACTAAGATCCTGCATGCTGTGTGGCGAAAACATTAAAAAAAAAAAATTTATAACGTTATGCAGTAGATAGTGGAGTTGGAGATTTACTCCTCCAGAGCCTGTATTCTCAACCACTAACATTGAATACACCTAAAATGCAGCCTTGTTTCAACTGTTCTTGTCCAAACATCAACGATAAAAAGTATTGCCCTCTGCTTCAGCCTTGACAGCCGCCTCCTGTCCTATTTCCCCCAAATTCGTAGGGCACTGCCCTTGCAGCCCTACTCACCTCTGTTTGGCATCCCTGTTCTGCCTAACACAGCAGGCACTGCTGCAGACAGTTGAATGTTTCTGGCTGTGTTCCCTATCTGCCTCTCCAGATACTCCCTTTTCCTCTGGTTGCCAACATCTTCTCTGTACACTGGCCTGTGGCTCTTGTATCCTGTTCTTCCTGTCTGTCTCATTGTGTCTGAGTAGACTTTCCATTATCTGCTGATGACACTGACTGCTAAGCAAAAAGAAAGAGGGAAATTTAAGGCCAGGATAAGAATCCAATCAATATGGAGGATAAAAGGTCACAGGACAACCATAATTAAAATGTGAATGCCAGACAGAAAAGAATGGAATAAATGGGAAGGGGAGAGTTCTAAAATACTGTGAATGTATATGAAAGACTGGACACTCTCATTTTGTAAAGGAGAGAGGGAAACAAAAATAGTTCTGTGGTTCAAATTAATATTCAGCTGTCTATGAATTAGTATAGTAATTGATAATATCTGTACTTAGATGTGGTCAGAATCCTGTGTGTGTGCTCAGTTTTGTTTGACTCTTTTGTGACCCCTGTGGACTGGCGCCCTGCCAGGCTCCTCTGTCCATGGAATTTTCCAGGCAAGAATACTGGAGTGGGTTGCCATTTCCTACTCCAGGGGACGTTCCCAACCCTGGGACCAAACCCATGTCTCCTGTGTCTCCTGCATTGGCAGGCAGATTCTTTACCACTGAGCCACCTGGGAAGCCCTGGTCAGAGTCCTAAATACCAACAAAATGCTTTTGAAATTTAGCACCATCCTAATAGTGTAGATCAAATGTGTATTTTCTTTTAAGCTTTTTTTTAGTCCTCATAACAACACAATCAGGAAGGTATTATCATTTTGCAGATTATGAAACTGAGGCAACTGAAGGTGAAGAATAATTTTTCCAAGACCAGCAGCAAGTGAGTAGTGGGGCCAGGTAGGAAAACTAAGCAGACTGGCTCCAGATTCCCTGCTCTCAACACTCTACTCAGCTTCCTCCTGCTCCTCCTCCACATCATCTCCAAGACTGAAGGCGACGGGTCAGGCAGGCTTCTCCGGATCCTGTGCTCTCCTGTGAGTTAAAGTAGGTGAAGGAGCCCAGTTCACAATTCAACAAACCTAAAAGGGCTTACATTCTGCTAGAGAATTCCAGGATCCACTTACAATGTCTGCATTGTTATTTGGTTGCCTGAATGGAGAAAGAAAATTAAAATATACTCTCTTTTTTAATTAACTACTTGATATGCCAATAAAATAATTTTCCTACATTCATTGGTTACATACTCTCTTCTTTCTTCATATGATGATTTTGCAATATTAGTTTCATGGAAAGAATAGAAAGATCATTTTTTTCCTCTAGCTTAGAATATTAAAATTTGGTTTTTATTACTGATGCTTTAGAAATGTTTCTGTTAGCCTTATAACTTATTATTGATAATATATACATTTTAGGAAAGTTTTCAATTTGCAGGAATTTCTATCATATTTCTTTCATATAGAAGTAAGATTTTAGTTTATTCCAGTTTTCTTACGCTGTTACTAATCTTAGATATTCTTTGACTTTGAAAACAGTATTAGAAAGCTGGTATGTTAAGGATGGATAAACAGAAAGGTCTTACTGTATAGCACAAGAAACTATATTCAATATCCTGTATTCATAATGGAAAAGAATATGAAAAATAATATATATGTGTACAAGTTAGTCACTTTGCTGTACAGCAGAAATTAGTTCAACATTTTAAATCAAATATAGTTAAGTAAAATTTTTTTTAAATGCCTCTTAGACAAAAAAAAATTAGTTGCTATTTGATGTTCAGAGAGTAGTGATGATAAATCGTGTTATCTCTATGGATGTCACTTTTTAATGTCAAATCAGCCATGTACTTACATATTTTACCAATTTATTCCTATGAGTCATTCCTGTCAACTCTGGTATGATCCAAAACTTCCTCATTACTTATTTTCAAATTTATCTTTTCCTTTGAATGTTTGCTTTGATATGTTTTGAAATTATGATCTCGAATTTCTATTTTTGATGTAACCATCATCTTTATCACTTTCGTCTCATAGTCCTTTAATTTTTATCTAAATAAATATATTTATCTAAAATAGACAAATTCAATAATTTTCAAATTTAAATTTTAAAATGATAAGAAGGTACTCTTCATATCTATTCAAATCAGGAATCTAGTTCTTATTTATTCTCTTGAAATATTCCAAAATGCCTTTTCAAATTATAGTAAAATGCACATTCAAACCTTATTAATCTTTTGAATAAATGTTTTACCACTCATTTGTATATGAGTTTCTCTTCTGAATCTTCATAATACATATTTTTAGAATCCTCAGCTTATCATTGTACCTATGTTGCAAGGCTTGAACAGTTTGACAGTGGAGAAAGTATCCTATTATATGGAGAGTCTAAAGTGAAATAAGTTGGCATGTGTGTTTAAATGTTCCATCTAAGGATTAGTGATGGTTCATCTGACACATGAACCTGAAAAAAGAACATATAACTGTAGCAAAATACCGAAGTAGTCCGCAGCTTCAGGTAAGGTGTGGAGGCAGATTTCCAATGCTCTCCCAAGAGAAAAAACAGCCAGAAATGGCTGGCGCAGACTACAGGAATGAGTGAGTAGAGAAGGAAGACAGATCTGAACCAACTTTGGTTGAAAAGTCTTACTTTAACAAATTTTACAAAACACTCGACCATGTGAGATGTTGGTGGGACTCATTCCAGGTTCTCCTTAGGAGTCAATTAAGAAGCACTGAACTTAAAGTTTATTAACCTTGGGCCCAGCTGTCCACCTGCCCCAAAGTTCTCCAAAAGTGCCAGTTCCCTTATAACACTCTCCTTTTCAGCTTAGGCTACATCAAGTTGGTTTCCATTTTTGCAAACCAAAATATTTCCTACAAGACTCTATTCTGTTTTTCCCAGATTATTGCATTAAACCTGTAACTAGTATGCTTAATACTATTCCCAATTCCAATTGATTTTATACATCCCTGCCAGATAAATCTCCCTATAGCATAGTCCTGATGATGTCGTTGCTCAGAACCTCTGAGTACAAACTCCTCAACTTGGCATTGAGGGTGGTGAGGTTCAGAACACACTGTCCCAAAATATGGCACCTTGGTGTACTGAATATTTTAAACTGAAGGAGTTTGATTAAATAGGAGAAGCAAGGTCACTCTGACTCTTCTTCCCCCACCCCTTCTTTCCTGAAACAGACCCTAAAACTCTCCTGTGAAATGTGACCTCTCTGTCCCCAGGAAGGGAGCATCCTTATCTCCAAAGACAAAGGGACGCCAAGAGGAATGATAACCAGAGGCCTTGCTAACTCCCCCCTGGTTTCTCACAGTCACCTCCCACTCCTTAACTGAACATACTCCTCAACTGTCCACTCTTCATCCGAAAGTGAAAGTGTTAGTCACTCAGTCCTGTCCAGTTCTTTGTGACCCCATGGATTGCAGCCTGCCAGGCTCCTCTGTCCATGGGATTTCCCAGGCAAGAATACTGGAGTGGGTAGCTCTTCCCTTCTCTGGGGGATCTTCCCAACCCAGGGATCAAACCCAAGTCCCCTGCCTTGCAGGTAGTTTTTTTACTGTCTGAGCCACCAGGGAACATAGCCTAAAAGGCCACTGGTCTGTTTCTTTGGGTCTTCATTTCTGTATGAAAACTCTCATGTCCTGTAAAATTTATATTAAATAAGTGTGTATGATTTTCCCCTGTCAATCTTGCTTTGTCGGTTTACTTCTCAGACCCAGCCAGGTACCCTAAGAGGGTAGAGGAAAACTTCCCTCCCCTACAGTGGCCTCTGTATAAGAACCTATGGCATGTCTCCAGGCCAACTTCCCACCACCTCCCTTGGTGGAGGCATGGCCCAGGCAGCATCAGGCCGCTCAGGAACCCACCCTGAACTTTCCCACCCCTCTGCCTTCACTCAGGATCCTCCTCTACACTTTACTTCTCTCCTGCTCTGGCTGCCAGAGCTACAGATCCTTCAGGGTCTGCCTCAAATATCCTCTCAATTTATGAAGTTTTTCATGAGTTCACAACAAATCTCTATTCCCCTAGGTAAATAGGATTTTTGCCCCACTTTGACTCACTGTAGCTTTTGTCAGTTCTTAACTCCTCAATTATGCAGTATTTGTCCTTAGTTTATTGTCACTGTATACAGCAGTCTTACATCTTGTATGTATGCTCAGTCACTTCAGTACTGTCCGACTCTGCGACTCTATGGATGGCAGCCCACCAGGATCCTCTGTCCATGGGGGGATTCTCCAGGCAAGAATACTGAAGTGGGTTGCCATACCCCCCTCCAGGGGATCTTCCAGACCTAGAGATTGAGCTTGGGTCTCCTGCATTGCAGGCAGATTCTTTATCTCTGAGCCACTGAGGAAGCCCACCTTACATCTTACTCAGGAGAGTTAGGCTCCAAAGTCAGTGAGCAAGGACAAAAAAAGTTAGAGTGCCAAAAATCTCTCAAAATTTCCTAAGAAGGTGACAATTTAAGATTAATAACTGTTCTCCTGGGATCAACAGCACTCTCTTTCAGCATAATTGAAAGACATCCACGGCTGCACCCCAGCCGAGATGAGTTGCCCTGAAAGGAAGAACCCTGCTACATGCACTGTGGGTGTTAGTCGCTCAGTCGTGTCCAACTCTTTGCGACCCCATGAACTGTAGCCCGTCAGGCTTCTCTGTCCATGGGATTCTCCAGGCAAGAATACTGGAGTGGGTAGCCATTCTCTTCTCAGGGTATTTTCCTGACCCAGGGATGGAACCTGGGGCTTCTGCACTGCAGACAGATTCTGTCTGAGCCACCAGGGATCACCTTTGGCTTGGCGAAATGTCCATGCTGTGAGAGTCACAGAAGCCCAGCAGGACAATTCTTCATCTCCCATAACGCACTCCCTCCAAAGCGAGTGACAACTGAGTAGAAGAGAGACTACCCTTCCCATTTAAATTCTTCCGTTAGCCTCAGTTGCTATAGTTGAATTCATGTAAATTTAATGCACCCGTGATAGATTTTGATTCCTGGCTCCACCCCTTTCTAATATGTAACTGTTGTAGGAAAGGGGACCCCTTCCAGGGCCCGAAACTGGACTCTTGTCTAACACTCGGAAATGAATTGTCCGAGGAGACACGTGCTGATAAAGCAAGAGATTTTATTGGGAAAGGGCACCCGAGTGGAGAGCAGGAGGGTAAGGGAACCCAGGAGAACTGCTCTGTCACATGGCTTGCAGTCTCAGGTTTTATGGTGATGGGATTAGTTCCCCGGTTGTCCTTAGCCAATCATTCTGACTCAAGTCCTTCCTGGTGGTGCACGCCTTGTTCATCCAAGATGGATGCCAGAGAGAAGGATTCTGGGAGGTGGTCGGACAGGTGGTGTCTCCTTTTGACCTTTCCCGAACTCTTCTGGTTGGTGGAGGCATATTAGTTCCCTGTTCCTTACCAGGACCTCCTATTGTAAAACAACTCATGCAAATGGTAACTGTGGTGCCTGGCCAGGGTGAGTGGTTTCAATCAGTGTGCTTCCCCTAACATAACCATGGCCATGTTATTTAATCACTTTCTCTACACCTCTGTTTACACCTGCAAAAAGGGACAGTATTAAGGCCTAATTAAATTAATGAACTTGTAACGGTTAAATTAGTTAACTTGTAAAATAATACTATTTACCTTCTAGGCTGTAAATGAAAATTAGATGAGCTAATATATGTAAAGCACTTAGGAAAGTCTTGGCATGTGTTAGTGCTCAATAAATATTACCTATTTTTAAAATTTTTTTAAAATTTTACTGAATGTTGGCTTAGGATGTTGTGTTTAATTTCTGCTGTACAACAGAGTGACTCAGTTATACATATATATTCTTTTTCATATTCTTTCCCAATATGGTTCATCAGAGGTCACTGCCTATAGTTCCCTGTGCTATACAGTAGGACCTTGGTGCTTATCCATCCTATATATACTAGTTTGCATCTGCTAATCCCTATCTCCCCATCCTCCTCTCCTCTCCTCACCTCCCCCTGGCAACCACAAGTCTATTCTCTGAAATATTACCTATTATTATTATTTATCTCTCTTTCTTTTCCTACTTGTAAAAGTTTTAGATGAGAAGCACTTAGAAGGGTGCCTATGATAGAACAAATACTCCATAAAGATTAGCTATTATTATTATTATCATTTCACTACTATGGCCTCCCTATTGAAAGTTTCCTAGGGACAGGAACATTATCTTACACAACTTTATGTCCTTGCAGTGACTCAAAATAGTGCCTGGTACTTATGAGTCACTCAAAAAATAGTTGAAAATCAGATAATGTTGCCCCCTTCCAAATTACTGAGTTAACATTGATTTGATTTTTACAGGTTCATAAAGAAATAAAATAAATGTATATTCATGAATGCCCGAATAACTTTTCTACACTCTTAAACTGTCTTTACCATTTTCGGCAAAGTTCTTCATTGTAAGAACTCCCCCAGGTGGCGCTGAATAACTTCCTGAATAAGGAGTTATTCAAGTACCAGAGTTGGAATGTGAATTACTTGGGGGTAAATGTTGACTTTGGCTTCTCTGAGTTTTACTAAGGACATTTGTACTGTAAAAGCTGATCTTTAAAGCTCATAATTCACCATCTGTGGTTTGAAACCACCTTGGAAATGATGCCAGGACATCAAGAAATATATAATCATGTGTTTGTAACTGATTACAAATCTTTTTGTATCTTAGATCTCCTGTCTTTTAAATAAAGATAATAATATCAACTGACTTCAAAAACGTGACAAATAATAAACATGAAATTTGGAAGTTAACATTATTAGAAGACTTAGTTAAAAGACGTCATAGTCTATTAGTTAAAAGTCTCCATTGTCGATATACGTATGTGTATAACTGATTCACTTTGCTGTACAGCAGAAACTAACACAACATTGTAAATCAACTAAATTCCAATAAAAATTAATTTTAAAAATAAAATACTCCACTGTCAGTGATACATTTTTCTACACATGTACTTGTTTAGGAAGGTTTTCACTTTTTACAGCTCACATCTTTCAGAGCGACCACATGGAGAGAAAGAATGGGAGACTGTCAGACAGCAACATCTTGAAATAACCTTTCCCATCAATGAGATGCAGAGGTGTCAGCCAGATAGAGCTCTGTTGACCCAGGTAGGTGTCAAATACTCCTCTTAGTTTAACAAATGGGAAAATGTTCTTTTCCTAGCAACTGGTGTGATCTTTTACTGAATGAGACTCTCCTCTGTTGGGAAAATTCCACGGTTACCCTGCTTGGAAGCTGAGACCTCGGTGAGAGGAATCACTGCCCAGCCTAGAACAAGGAAGGAAAAGGGATTGCACTGGGGAGGGAGGGGGAGGAGCGGGGAGGTGGAGGTGTGGAGGGAAGATGGAAAGCTAGCCCTGCCCTCTGAGAGTCATCCTTCCAGCAGTCTCACAGATCCTGGGGAAAGTTATTAACATCACAAAATACTTGTCAGATAAGAAACCGGGTGGAAACTAATGGCCATCTTTGCCTAAGGAAACCCAAGGAACCCTGAGGAAGCAAGAGCTTCCTGGGATTCACAGGACCCTCAAGGCAGGATCTAGACTCTCACAGTCTATAAATTATGAGGGTACTAGCACCAGGGTGGGGAGGCCCCAGTCCCACCTGGTTTACATTAGTAGTAGTAGTAAGATAAAGGCAGCTTATTTATTACAAAATTAAGAATCTTTAAACAAAATTTTAAGCAAAGGGAAAATAAGAGCTAAACATTTTCGAGTACTTTTAAGTAAAACAGTAGAGCATTTTGCCTACAAAACCAGGCAGACCACCTTCACTATGAGAGCCGAAATAAATGATAAGGGAACTTCCTTTCTGTGTTAACAATTTTGAGCAAAATCTGGGAAAATACTTTAAAATGGAGATTGCTTTACTGTAACGCTTATCCAGAAGTTAGGGGTCCTCAAACAAATACTGATTTTATCCTTTCTTATCTGAAGATTTAATTTTTTAGAACAAAGTTAACCGTTTTTCTTATTATAAAAATAACACATGACCATTTAAAAAATTTTAAAACACTAAGAGGATAAATCCATGCCTTTTAAAACTATAAAGTAAATTGACTTCTGCTGCTGCTGCTGCTAAGTCACTTCAGTCGTGTCCGACTGTGTGACCCCATAGACGGCAGCCCACCAGGCTCCCCCGTCCCTGGGATTCTCCAGGCAAGAACACTGGAGTGGGTTGCCATTTCCTTCTCCAATGCATGAAAGTGAAAAGGGAAAGTGAAGTCGCTCAGTTGTGTCCGACCTTCAGTGACCCCATGGACTGCAGCCTCCATGAAATGTGAAGATCATTCTCAATATGGTATGAATAGCCTGTGCTGAGAGTGAATTAGAGGTGAAGGTTGTAGAACTATCATTGTAACTTTGGGAAAAAAAGATAAAAGAAGAAAGAATTTTTCATTTCACCCATTGAATTAGCTAGGCTCCCAGTGACACATGACAGAAACTAACTTGAACCAGCTTAGCCAAATATGGCAATTAATTTATTGGCTCACATATCCTAACCGTAGGACAGGGAAGGACAACAGGAACAAAACCTCTCACTTTCAGGATGCTCCCTCTCCATCTTTCTTCTCTACTTCTCTTGTCTGGGTTTATTCTCTCAAGTCATCTGCTACATGAGAAATACTATGGGCTTCAGGCTCACATCCTCACATATCCATGGGCCTCATAGATAGAAAGTGGACCAATGAATAACTTGAGTGCTATTTCCAGAAGAATAAAAAAAAGTTGAAAGAAAAAAATTGTTCGCTATATTCTTTGACTGTTGCCTCTCCCACCGCTAATACACATAGTCTTCTTCCCATACATACAATTCCAAAAATGCCCTTGTCTAGCCACTAATAATCAACCAGGATCTTCATTGGAAGGACTGTTGCAGAAGCTGAAGCTCCAGTACTTTGGCCACCTGATGTGAAGAGTTGACACATTGGAAAAGACTCTGATGCTTGCTGGGAAATACTGAAGACAAAAGGAGAAGGGGCAGCAGAGGATGAGATGGTTAGATAGCATCACCGACTCAATGGACATGAGTTTGAGCAAACTCTGGGAAATAGTGGAGGACAGGGAAACCTGGTGTGGTGCAGTCCATGGGGTTGTAGAGAGTTGGACACGACTTAATGACTGAACAGCAAAGCACTATGTAGCCGCCCATATCCTTGTCCCAGCTCCAGGATCTTTATGTCAGTTCATGATCAGGATGGATGAGGGTGCCTTGTTACCTTATAACTTAAACAATAAATCTAAATATCCTCAATGCACCTAAATATACAATGGTGGAGTAAAAATAAGGTAAACATCCATTCAAAAGGAATGTTCAAAAGAAGAAAAACAGAGAAAGCAACACTCAGAGCATACACTACTTCTTCCTAGAGAGAGAGGCAAGTTTGAAGACTCAGATCATTGACTCTTGGAGGGCACAGCAAGGCTATGTGTGTATACAAATATGCTAGTTGAATGGGCAGAATTGTAAATGTATAGATAGGTTATAACTGCTGCTGTTTCCTTGTGGTAACTTTTTGAGCCCAAACTTTTGCCAGGGCTGCTTGGATATTATTGGATCCAGTGGCATTTAACTTGAATGGAGACTAGAAAAAGAAAGATGCACTGTATCAGTTCAGTTCAGTTCAGTTGCTCAGTTGTGTCCGACTCTTTGCGACCCCATGAATCACAGCACGTCAGGCCTTTCTGTCCATCACGAACTCCCAGAATTCACTCAAACTCATGTCCATTGAGTCGGTGATGCCATCCAGCCATCTCATCCTGTGTTGTCCCCTTCTCCTCCTGCCCTCAATCCCTCCCAGCATCAGGGTCTTTTCCAATGGTCTAGTTGCCACCTATGCGATCTAGTTTCCTGACCAGAGATGGAATCTGGGCCCCCTGGGCCTGGAATCTTAGCCACTGGACCACCAGGGAAGTCCCTAACATTGTATAATTTTAAGATGTACTAAATAACAATTTGATATATGTATACATGGTTATTTAATACATCTTAAAATTATACAATGTTAGGGACTTCCCTGGTGGTCCAGTGGCTAAGATTCCAGGCCCAGGGGGCCCAGATTCCATCTCTTGTCAGGAAACTAGATCGCATAGGTGGCAACTAGAAATTCGGGGTGCCACAATGAGGACTGAAGATCCTGCATGCCACAACAAAGACCCAGCACAGCCAAATAGATACATACATAAATAAATAAAATTATACAGGATTATATGTGTGCTGCAGTCAGTGGGGTCCCCAAGAGTTGGACACGACTAGGCAACTGAACAGCAACAATATATGTCAATGATATTTCAGTAAAACTGGGAAAAAATAAAGAACAAATTTTTAAAAAGAAAAGGGAGGGAGGGAGGGAGGGAGGGAGGAAAGACCTGCAAAAGGAAAAGAAGCATTTGCTATCTTTTGTGATAGACATTTACACCTTATTGTTTCACTGAATGTGGGATTTAAGCAAATAGATCTGAGTGGAAGGTAAAGAAACTCCTAAAGGGAGAGTAGGATGTCCTTCTTTTTTTTTTTTTTGAGGGGAATTTTTAGCGAAAATAAAAAATCTTTAACTCTGTGAAGTAACAAATGTAAGAATGAATAGTGAGAAAGAAAGTAAATCCATGAACTAGCCAGTATCTAAAGAACATCCTTTTTTTTAAAAAAAAAAAAAAAGGAGCCATGTTAAAATGGCAGCAAAGACAAACAGATGAACATTTGGTTTTTTAGTTAACCTTTTTGGTATTTAGATGTTGGTTATTTTAAGCCAACTGAGACAGTAGGAGACCATATTTAACCCAGGGATCCCACCTGTGGAATAACTATGGGAGAAGAATCTGATGCTGACCTGAGTTTGTATCCAAAATAAAGGATTGGGGTTGGGGTGGAGGAAGCAGTTACCAAAGTGTCCTCAGTAAACAAGCATGCTAAATAATTTCTTATTTTACTTCACTATTATAAGTTCTGCTGTCTATGGGGTCGCACAGAGTCGGACACGACTGAAGTGACTTAGCATTATAAGTTCAAAGAATTCATTAAAAACATAGTCATCTGCACAGAGCAACATGAGGCAGCAAAAATTATTCCATATGCTACAGAGCAGCTAAGCCCATGCACCACAACTATAGAGAGGGTTCAGACATATTAAAGTTTTAGAAAAGTTAAGTTAAAAAGTTTTTCCAATCAGAATCAATACCACATTCATATACAATTCTGAATGTAAAATTGTAGATGAAATGAAAAATAGAATTTAAAAGATATGTATTTCCTGGATTGTTTGAGTTATTTTATTTTGAATATCCTTTCCATTTGTATTTCATTACTTAAGAATAATAGAGGAAACCATCTCAATGAAAGAAAATTTGCAGCATTCTGTTGATCTTTATGGAGAAATGTAAGATCCATAATAGCATCATCAATATAATGAAAATATTATTATAATATTTACAAAACTAATATAAATTGCTTATAAATTTTCCCCTTGACTTCTGTGTTTAGGCTACAAAGCAGCTACTGTTCCTCACATGCCAGTCTCTTAGACTTTGCCTTTAGTGTTTTTGAGTTTTGTGTCTATGAGATTCTTAGCTGGTGGAGAAATGGCTCCTCAAGTTTGTGTTTCAAAATTGGTTTCAGGGACTTCCCTGGTGGTCCAGTGGCTAAGACTCCATGCTCCCAATGCAGAAGACCTGGGTTACATTCCTGGTCAGGGAACTAGATCCCACATGCTACAACTAAAGATCCTGCATGCCAAGACTGAGACTCAGCACAGCCAAACAAATAAAAATAAATAAGACTTCCCTGGTGGTACAGTGGATAAGAATTTGCTTGCCAATGCAGAGGACACAGGTTCTATCCCTGGTCTGGGAATATCCCACGTGCTGTGGAGCTGCTAAGCCTGTGTGCCGCTACTGAGCCCGTGCTCTGGAGTCCAGGAGCTGCAGCTACTGAGGCCAGTAAGCCCTACAGCTTTTGCTCCATAACAAGAGACCCCACTATAGTGAGAAACCTGTGCACTGCAAGGAAGAGCAGCCCCTGCTTGCAGCAACTGGCGAAAGCCCGCAGCCACAAGGGAAACCCAGCTCAGCCAAAAATTAATTAATTAATTAAAAATAATAAATATATTTTAAGTAGTTTAATAATTTTGTTGAAAATGAAAAAAAAGATGACTTTCACAGTGAAACTTTCCTTTCTTGTTCTTAATACCCACAGGAGGGGAAACATTATGTAAACATTCTGAGTGAAAAGGATATTTGGTATTTTAAAACTGTTCAAATTATTTTAATAGTTAAGTGGTACATTTAAAAACCGTTAAATTTTAAATTATGTTTAAAATTATAGATGGCAGTGCATCTTTTAGATACATTATTAGAATTGCCACTTCACTGATCCGTAGCTTTTTTTTTTCATGACCAAAAAATAATATGTTCCAGATCTGCACTATTCGGTCTAGTAGCCACTAGCCACATGAGGCCTTTGAGCACTTTCGTTGTGGCTTGTCAAAATTGACACATGCTGTAAGTGTAAACCACTCTGGATTTCAAAGACATACCAAAAAAGTAAAATAGCTCAATAATAGGTTTTTTAATTGACAACATATTGACTTGATAATATTTTGGATATATTGAGTGAAATATACTAAGACAGTTTCACCTGTTTCTTTTTTGCTTTTTTCCCATGGCTTCTGAGACACTGAAAATTGTACTCATAACTGGCATGTGTTTTTGATGGACAGTGCTGCTCTGAACAGATTTTCTTACAGCAGGTGGAGCTTGGTTAACCCTTGTCTGCACATCCCGGAAAGAGGGAGGGGAGGGACAGTGTGGGCAGTTCTCCCAGGAAGGGAAAGCTTCCAACCTAAAAAATAAGAAATTATTCTTATGATGGGATACCGGAATATTTGTCTTGAACTGTATTACTCCCAAATCTGTTCCAAAGCCATCATTTTATGAAGCTTTTCTTTTTAGGTTCAACCAGAAGGCAATGGCACCCCACTCCAGTACTCTTGCCTGGAAAATCCCATGGACCAAGGAGCCTGGTGGGCTGCAGTCCATGGGGTCACGAAGAGTCGGACACAACTGAGCGACTTCCCTTTCACTCTTTACTTTCATGCATTGGAGAAGGAAATGGCGACCCACTCCAGTGTTCTTGCCTGGAGAATCCCAGGGACGGGGGAGCCTGGTGGGCTGCCGCCTGTGGGGTCCTGCAGAGTCGGACACCACTGAAGCGACTTAGCAGCAGCAGCAGCAGAGAAGTGAAATCCTTCCGTCAATAATTTACCCAAAATATTTGAAAAGGAATGTTCCAGTGTGGACAAAAAAACAGTATAGTACTTTTCCTTCTAGGATAGAACTTAATAAAATTTACAGAAATACCTCCTTGTTAATTTTTTTTTTTTTAAATACTGGCAGTAAGACCAAAACTATGTGTTTCATCATCACCTGGCCTTTTTCCATGTAAACACAGGGAATACACAGACAGAATCTTTTCGATGACTTATTTCCTTTGTTCGCACATAGCATTTAGATGGAGCACACTAACTCTTCTCAGTCCTCTCAAGCCACACTCTTCAGAGTGCTACACACAAAATCTCAAGCTGCATGCCTTGCACCAAATCCCAGTTGTTTCCCAGCATGAGAGAGAAATCACATGAATATTTACTTCCTTCCTGACTTGCAGTTGCAATTGGGTTTGATTCTGCATCCTCATTAGTCCATCGTGCCTCTCTTCTTCTGCTTCAATTTTCTCCTCCTCCCTCCTCCACGTGTTTGCCTCTGGCCAGTGCTGCCCTCTCCTCCCTCTCGCTCTCTCTTTCTCTCACATTTCTGGTGAGCGTGGTGTTGGAAGCTGTCTGACTTGGTGCCCTCTTCTGTTTAAAACTTTCAGTGCGCATCCAGACAGTTTACCTCAGTCTCAAACAAAACCAGTCCTGAAAGAACTTGAAATTATTGGGAGCAAAACTAGCAGGTTTGTGGGGCAGGTTGAAAATTTGTAGGCAGGTTGTAAATGGAAGCTTCTGAGAAATGTGGGAGTCAACAAACAAATTCAAAAGGACTTTGTTTTCATTACCTCAACAGCAGTGAGTCTGAAAATTAGTTTTGTCTCACTTTCTTTATCCAAAACTATGCCTAATAACTTTTAAATTCCCATGTTTCTGATTCAGAGAACATCAACAGCTTTAAAAGTCGCACAAAACGAAGGTTGCTTGCTTTCTCATTAGACAGGGTATATCTATCTCGCTACATTAATGCTGACATTTTTAATACTGTTTTAACAGAAGGGAATGTATGTTTAAAGCATCACCATAATGATGACTGTTCCATTGCCATCTTCTTTACCTGCTGAAGGGGCAGAGAAGGACAGAGGATGACATTCTCTATTCTAATCAGTTTACAACTGGTGGGAGTGGGGAAAATGCTAGCTCAGAAGCATTTGGGTGAATTTAGAGATCATTATACAAAGAGAAGTAACTCAGATTGAGAAGGACAAATATCATCTGACATCACTCCTATGTGAAATCTAATTGGAAAAAATGACACAAATGAACTTGTTTACAAAACAGAAACAGACTTATAGTTATCAAAACAAATGTATGGTTACCAAAGGGAAATGGGGTGGGGGTGGGAGGGAGGGATAAACCAGGAGCTTGGGATTAATACACACACACTACTGTATATAAGGTGGATTATCTACAAGGACCTACAGAGCACAGGGAACCCTACTCAGTCTTCTGTGATAACTTATATGAGAAAAGAATCTGAAAATGAATATATGTATAACAGAATCACTTTGCTGTACTCCTAAAACTAACACAACATTGTAAATCAACTATACTCTAATAAATTTAAAAAAAAAAAAAAAAGCATTTGAGATAAAGACACTCAGCATAGAGAATGAGGGTAGCATCAAGCCCACACTGTGGATGGCCACTCAGGTTTCTTTCCCCATCAGGACCTTCAACTTCACTCCTGTCCGCTGCGACCCAGACTCAAAAGGACAAAGCCCAGATCCAGACTCCCAGATCTGACCTTCTATACTGTGAGCAGTGAGGATAAATTAGCCATCACTTTACTAAAGTTTGTTTGTGAAGTGTCCTTGACCTTGACCAGATTAAATTATACTGCTACCAGTGGAATCCAGTGTTTTGGTTATTTCTCATGGTCCCCAAACTGATAATTCCAAGAGACGTGATTCTCATGGTTAAGAGATAAATTTGCTTCCTCGTGAAATTGTGATTTTCACCAAAATATAAACTTTGAAGTTGCTAAAATGAATGTGAAATGGTGCCTACTATATTCATTACTTTCACAGCATAGAGCTCTCTTCTGGGAGTTTGGGGATCTAGGTTACCATTCTCGTATTTGCTAACTGGATTTCTGACTCATGAAAAGTCATGTGTACTCTCTAAGCCTCAATTTTCTCATCTGTGAAATGAAAATAGCAAATCTACCTTATCTTCCCCAAAGTTTGTTGTTATGAGGATCAAATGAGATAACATGTAAAAATGATTTTAAACTATAAACCCAAAGATGTCACTAACAAAATATAAAATTAAACAGTCTCTTTTGTGTTTGAAAATGAAACCAATTTGGAACCCAATTTGATGTGTAGAAGAGTTCTGTTTTATATAAAAGTTTAGCAGCAGTGTAACTGATAAAACAGGCTTCCCAGCTGGCCATAGTAGTAAAGAACCTGTCTGCCAATGCAGGAGACATAAGGGTTAAAAGCCCTGGGTTGGGAAGATCTCCTGGAGAAGGGAATGGCTACCCACTCCAGTAGTCTTGCCTGGAGAATTCCATGGACAGAGGAGCCTAGTGGGCTACAGTCTGTGGGGTTGCAAAGAATCAGACATGAGTGAAGCGACTTAGCGAGCACGCACACACACACACACAACTGCTAAAACTGTCTCCAAGGACTTAGAGACAGACACCTTATAAACCATCATGATCACGATGTGTAAGGAGAAAAGTTTCAGCTGCAGTGGAATCCAATGGTCCCCAAATCTGAATGGCCTATGAGGATTTTTCAATAATGTTTAAAGTTTTAAATTGTGGTAATAAACACGTAATATACAATTTACCATCTTAACTGTTTTTAAGTGCACAGTCCAGTAGTGTTAAGTTTATTCACATTGTTATACACAGATGTCCAGAACTTTTTCAACAAGTAAAACTGAAATTCTATACTCATTCAACACCTTCGCAGTTCCCCTCATCTAGTCAAATGGCACCCCGATCCAGTACTCTTGCCTGGAAAATCCCAAGGATGGAGGAGCCTCGTGGGCTGCAGTCCATGGGGTTACTAAGAGTTGGGCACGACTGAGCGACTTCATTTTCACTTTTCACTTTCATGCATTGGAGAAGGAAATGGCAACCCACTCCAGTATTCTTGCCTGGAGATTCCCAGGGATGGGGGAGCCTGGTGGGCTGCTGTCTATGCGGTGGCACAGAGTTGGACACAACTGAAGCGACTTAGCAGCAGCAGCAGCAGCATCTCACTTGGCATAATGTTTTCATGGTCATCTGTGTTGTAGCATGTGACAAAGTTTCCTTCATTTTTAATGATATTCCACTCTATGTATATACAAATTTAGTTTTTCCTAAATGTTTATCCAGCTGGTGAACCAACTAATGGACATTTGGTTGCTTCCAACTGGTCTAGGTAAAATCATTGTTATAATAGTAGTGTCGTGCTCATGGTTAGTCTGCTCAGTCGTGTCTGACTCTTTGCAACCAAATGGACTGTAGCCCACCAGGTTCCTCTGTCCATGGGATTTCCCAGGCAAGAATACTGAAGTGGGTTGCCATTTCCTTCTCCAGGAGATTTTCCCAACCCAGGGATCGAACAAGGCTCTTCTGCATTGGCAGACAGGTTCTTTACTGCTGAGTTACCAGGGAAGCCATTATTTAGATATAAGAATACTGAAATAGAGAGCAGAAAGGAGTCTGGAGGGTTTTTTCAGTCTCACACTTTTGCATTATTTAAGCTGTTTACAGTGAGCATATATATTGCTTTTAAATCATTTTTGTAAAGATATTTCTCTGGGGTGGGGGGGAGGAGGCAGGGAAGGGAACAAATACATGAGAAACAAGCATGACAGGAGTGAGGAAGAGCCTGAAGTAGCAGCTCTCAGGCTGCCTGACTGGCCTTGTTGAGTGCTGAGATATGTTTCCTTATTACGAGCACAGAGTTCAGCAGTATGCTCTGAAAATATCCTGGAACCCTGTGTGTAGAATGGACCTGACTGGTTACCTGGTCTAATTTCCACCTGGATACCCAACTTTCTACATCTCCTTTATCTCAACCCTTACTCAACAGCTTCCCACCCATCCTATTGCTATAGGCTGATTGTTAGAAAGTTCTTTCTTATAGTTAATATGAAAACTGCCTCCCTATAAGCAATAATGATTCACTCTAGTTCTTCTCTCAAGGGCACAATAGAAAACAAAATCAGTTCTGTCTTTCATACGCTAGCCCTCTGTTGCCAGCTTCCATGTCTATCCTTCTTCTTATCTTTTATGAGCCCAATAAGCCTCCTCATTCGACCTCCATGTGAGCCTACATTGTCTCAGTTATTTTCCTATGAACTCAGTTTATCTGTTTTTAAATGTGGCATTCTTTTTATTTAAATGTGGTAGTATTACGTTTTGCATGCGTGTGTACTAATTCGCTTCAGGGTGTCCAACTCTGTGTGACCCTATGGACTGTAGCGCGCCAGGCTCCTTTGTCCACAGGATTCTGCAGGCAAGAATACTGGAGTGGGTTGCTGTGCCCTCCTTCAGGGGATCTTCCAGATCCAGGGATCGAACCCGCATCTCCTGCATCTCCTGCATTGCAGTTGGAGTCTTTACCGCTGAGCCATCGGTGAAGCCCTAGTGTGGGCTAAACAAAGTATCATAAGCTGTACTTCTGCTATGCAACCTAATATTATATTAATTTTTTTAGCAGTCATATTGTACTGTTGGCTCTAGGTGAGTTTATCATCACCTGAAACCCAAGGATTGATATTCAGTTAGTTTGTTTCCTTACTGAAAAATTACAGTTTGACTCTGAATGCACGCCTATTTTTCCAGCTTGATGTTTTGGTCTGTCAAGCTCATAACTATAAGAAGGTAACAAACTTTGTAGTGTTTTTTTCTTATTCCAAAAATTATTAACACATATTCACTGCGATTTTTTTAAAAAAACTTGTATATAAACAAAAAAAGAAACTAAAAATTGCTAGTTAATCCATCATCCTGACGTTATTATTCTTAATGTTTTGGTATAAAAATAAATATTAAAAAAATAAGTGTTTATATAAGTAAATCCATCCCCACTTCTTTCTTTTTAAATAAATTATTCATAAACTTGCATTTACATACAAATCTTTTAAAAAATATTTATGTGTTTATTATTTATTTGGCTGTGCTGGGTCTTAGTTGGAGCAAGCAGGATCCTTAATTGCAGCTGGTGGTATCTAGTTCCCTGACCAGGGATTGCACCCAGGCCCCTTGCTTTCGGAGCTGAGTCTTAGTCACTGGACCACCGGGAAAGTCCCCCCACTTCTTTCTGTGCATAACAATATTTTTTCCTAATAAATAGACTGTATTCACTATTTCATAACCTTGTTTTTCACCTAATAATATGTTTATGACTCCTTTCCCATGTTAACTATCCTTCCACAGCATATTAAAAGACAGAATTTCATCGTTTATTTACTTGTTCAGTGACCTTTATTCAGGGCTTCCCAGGTGGTGTAGTGGTAAAGAACCCTCCTGCCAATGCAGAAACTGCAGGAGACCTGGATTGGGAAGATCCCCTGGAGGAGGGCATGGCAACCCACTCCAGTATTCTGCCCTGGAGAATCCCAGGGACAGAGGAGCCTGGTGGGCTACAGTCTATAGGGTGACAAAGGGTCAGACACGACGGAAGCAACTGAGCATACACTCACCTTTATTCAATCATATGGACCTAGATATTTGTTTCTAATTTTTTTCATATTATTAATAAGACTGCAAAAACTGCCTTTGAACTTACATTTTTGTGTAAATTCATGATGATTTCTTTAGAGATTATTCCTAGAGTAGAACTGTGTAAAACGTTAAGCATTGTTTAAAGTTTTGGTATCTGTATTAGTTTTCTCAGGCTACCATAACGAAATACCACTGACTGAATGGTTTAAGCAACAGAAGATTCTGGAGGTTAGAGGCCCAGCAAATAACTTTCTGATGAGGGCTCCTTCTGGCCTGTAGATGCTGCTTTCTCCCTGTGTCTCCACAGGGCCTTTTGCTGTGCACTTGCAGAGACACGAAGAGAGTTCTGGTGTCTCATCCTCTTCATATAGAGACACCAGTTGCATTGGATTAGGGCCCCACCCTTAAGACCTCCTTTTTACAGGGGGCAGTGATCAAAACCATCCCCAAGGAAAAGAAATGCAAAGAGGCAAAATGGTTGTCTGAGGAGGCCTTACAAATAGCTGAGAAAAGAAGAGAAGAGAAAAGCAAAGGAGAAAGGAAAGATATGCCCGTCTGAAAGATACACTCATCTGGCATCACTGAGTCGATGGACATGAGTTTGAGCAAGCTCCGGGAGTTGGTGATGGACAGAGAAGCCTGGCATGCTGCAGCCCATGGGGTCACAAAGAGTCAGACACGACTGAGAGACTGAACTGAACTTATGACCTCATTTAACCTGAATTACTTCCCTACAGGGCCTATCTCCAAATACGGGCACATTGTTGGGGCAGGGTTAGTGCTTCAGTGTACAAATCTGGGGGGACATAGTTTAGTCCATAGCAAAAAAATTTATACTCCCACCGGTAGTGCTCGAGAGTGCCTACCCTGCACTCCCACCAGGAGTTGAACATTTAGAAACCTATAGTATTTTGACAATGGACTTTGCAGGCTCAGATGATAAAGAATCCACATGCACTGCGGGCGACCAGAGTTCGATCCCTGGTTTGGAAAAATCCCCTGGAGAAGGGAATGGCAACCCACTCCAGTATTCTTGCCTGGAGAATCCCACGGACGGAGGAACCTGATGAGCTACAGTCCATAGGGTCACAAAAAATCAGACACGACTGAGTGACTAACACTTAAAAGCTGGACAGATGTTCATAACTGTACAAACAGGAGGCTCAGCGAAGGCACTGAGGTCAGGAGACATGTTCTGATATTAAATGCTTTTTAAATTCTCGGATGCATTTCTTTTTCTGTGATCCTAATAGTTACAAACCTGGGTGCACCTTTGGTCCCCAAGAGGCACCCAGATCGGAAAAAAGCTTGCTGGTGCACCGGCATACTGTGTTAAATCCCTGATGGAAGCAGTGCCTTACTGCAAAGTTTAGAAAAGACAGGAATGAATTGCTGAGAAGGAACTGGAAAGTATTCTGGTAGATGAATTAGGTGGACTATTGAAAGAATGTGAAGGGAGGGGTCATCTTGAATGCTGGAATGGAAAAGGATTCTTTGATATTGAGTTCCTTAGCCTTAGGGCACTTACTTGATCACAGCTGCTTTTCTAATCCCTGGTGGCAGCTGAGCCTTGAGCAACCCTTTTTTCAC
Organism: Bos indicus; assembly: GCF_029378745.1. Classification (NCBI taxonomy): domain Eukaryota; kingdom Metazoa; phylum Chordata; class Mammalia; order Artiodactyla; family Bovidae; genus Bos; species Bos indicus. The sequence goes on along the minus strand of NC_091776.1, from coordinate 18,581,046 downwards.
TGGCCTGGGGAAACGATGACCCCTTTCTCTGCACGGATGTCCTAGCCAGACAGGAATGGGCCATGTATTCCTGACTTTCAGATAAGAAGAATACAATACTCACTGTTATGAAAGTTGAAGTCCTATTGCAAAGTGCACACTCAACTGCTTACACAAGAGGAGCTGTGCTCTAGTCTCTGCTTTCTCTTCATTTCTATGTGCAATGGTTTCAGACAACTTTGCTAACAGAGCCCAGGTGGAAATGAAAGAGCAGAAAGTACTTGGAATTTTTTTAATAATTAAGTTCATCTATTTTTAATAGAAGGATAATTGCTTTACAATATTGTGTTGGTTTCTGCCAAACATCTACATGAATCAGCCATAGGTATACATATGTCCCCTCCCTCTTGAATTTCCCTCCCGTCTCCCTCCCCATCCCACCTCTCTAGGTTGTTATAGAGCCCCAGTTTGAGTTCCCTGAGTCATGAAGCAAATTCCCATTGGCTTTCTATTTTACATATAATAATGTACATGTTTCCACATTGAGCAGAATGTACTTGTAATTTCTTTTATCATTTACCTTTAAGAACATCTTTACTTTTTTTATTTCTTTATGCACATTTTAACAAATTCAAATGCAGAAGTGTAATGCACAAAGTCAAACCATCTAGTCACTTGTCATGAGACAACTATTGTCATAATCATAGATGTATAAAAGCAATTTTATGTAAATGTGTTTCTGCATGTATTCTGTGACCTATTTTGCTCAGTCGTAAGCCTGAAATCTTTTCAAGTCAATACATATGGGGGATCGTCATTATTATTTATGATTGCACAGTATTACCCTAAAGTAGGCTGTTTACAATTTGTGAAGCTACTGTAAGCAATGTTGCGATAAATGTCATTGTGCATATTTTTCACTGCTTTTAGAAGTATTTAAATGAGGCTGTGTAATATCTTTGGGATTAATACACATTAAAAATTAATATACATTAATATATACAAAAAATATACCTATCAGAAATGGGAAAATACATATAGCTTCTTTTTTCTCTAGTTACAAAAGTTATCTCTACTTTCCTGTAGAACACAAGGACCTTGAAATGCTATAATTTTGATCACCCCTTCCCCCCAACCTCTCTCCTGCTTCACCTGATATTCTGTTAATTTGGGGCCTATCTTGTTTGTATTGTGTTACTTTATTTTAATCTGAAAAATTTCAAGCACATAAAAGAGTAAAAAAAATAATAATAATAATTCAAAGAATACCCATACACACCCATAATTTTATCAGTTATTAGTATCTTCTCTCTCTTTCTGTCTCTCCCTCTCTCTCTTTCTCTTGGAGATATCTCTCAGCTATGCATTGAAAGGAATATTTATAATGTTTTTATCTACAATTTCTAGATATTATATGGCAAGGACTTTTCCAGTTGTCTGGTTGCCTGAACTGCTAGAAATGAAAGTCTTATATTTATCAATTTGTATTTCACTTTTTTCAAAGGACACTGCATAATTTTTTCATGGTTCCACAGAAATAATTGGCTGTGAATATATTCTTTATAGTGATCTGAAAGATAATTTTAAAATAATGAATAAATAATTTCTTAAAAACAACATTGTATTCAAATTTTTTCTACAAGTGACTTGGGTGGTAATATTGTCCTTCAATATCTTACATGTCTATTTATACTTTTATTTTTATAAAAAATGTTACCCTCTGATCTACATTTTGTTTAATTTTAAAAAAGAAATTTGGAGTATGTTCAATAGGGAGAAAAGAAACTCCAGCCGCTTCATGCTGTATTTCTCAGACATGGAAAGAATGCCAGAAACATCCCAGACAGAGAAACCTGCACATGTAAAAGCCCAGTGAAAGAAAGAAGCAAAGCACGTTTCTTAGGATTAGAAAGATGGCTACTGTATTAGCGCGTAGCCAATGAAGGGTATGAGATTAGGCTGAAGAGGTAGTTGGCAGCAACCCTTAGGACTTTGAAAAAGATGATAGGAATTTAATGTGTGTTTTAAGAGAAATGCTAAGCTACCAGGGGTTTTAATTAGACTTAGATTTGAAAAGATGGCTCTGAATGCAGTGGGAAGAACAGAATGGAGGGTGCAACAGGGCATAGGAAGACCAGTAGAGACAACTACAATAGTTCTAGCAAGAAATAAAGGCTCAAAATGGAGCCTGGCAGTAGTGATGGAAAGAAGTAAACGAGAAAGAGAATAGTTAGGACATGGATCTTGCTAAAGTGATGAGCAAGACACTTTGTAAAGTTTCACTTGGTCCTCTCCCTGATGGAAAGTCAGCTGACAGAAATTTCCCTGCTGTGAAAGCCAAGGAGTGTCCATGTTTGGATCTCTTTTCAGGGAAGAACTTGCTGTTCAGCTGCAAGGAATTATCCATCTTGGCTTTCAGGCTGCTCCTCCAGGGCAACCCCAGCCAATGACTGTGCACAGCGAGGTTACTAGGTCTGGTCATTTCTACCCAAATAGAAATCTGCTCTAACAGGCAATCTGCTCCGGACAGTTGGCTGAGCCTTTATCAGATCTATGTTTGCCCGAGGTTCTCTCTGCCCCGTCCTACTTGCTCCTCCATGTCAGATCTACATCAAGATCTGAAGGCTATCTTTGGCCCATCCTGTATCCTTTCCCTTTATCTTTCATAGCCTTAATTCCAATAAATCTCCTAACTCTGTCTCATTATCTGCTTTCCTTAGGCCCTACTGACACATATGAAAACTAATGAGGTTGGAGATAGCTGATGAAGGATATCTGATCAACTGTGACATTATCTTCACAAAGCCTGTAACTGCTAGGCAGTAATTCACTGTCTGCTAAAGTTTTTTAGAGTGTTAGGCAACCAGACTTGCCCATGCTTTCAATGAGTCCTGCATTGTTTTGGAGTAGCTGTTTGGAGGGGCAGAATTCAGAGAGGAAACATAAAGGAGAAATGTACAGGCTTAGTCTTCTCTTCAGGCAGAAGGAAAGGCTCTGGGCTTGATATTTTTGTTGTTGATCAGTCATGTCCAACTCTTTGTAACCCCATGTGCTGCAGCACACCAGACCTCCTTATCCTTCACCCTCTGCCAGAGTTTGCTCAAATTCATGTCTATTGAGTCTGGATGCTATCTAACCATCTCATCCTCTGCTGCCCTCCTATCCTTTTGCCTGGAATCTTTCCCAGAATCAGGGTCTTTTCCAATGAGCTCTTAGCATCAGGTGGCCAAAGGATTGGAGCTTCAGCATCAGTCCTAGTGAATATTCAGGGTTGTTTTCCTTTAGGATTGAGATGAAAGGTTGTTGCTGAACCATGCAAAGATGCCAGGATTCTTGGCCTCCTGAGGAGAAGAATTCAATCCGGGGCCAGAGACTGATCACTTAGAGCTTTTGTGTAATAAAGTTTTATTAAAGTATAAAGGAGATAGAGAAAGCTTCTGACATGGACATCAGAAAGGGGTAAAAAGAGTTCCCCCTTGCTAGTGTTAGCAATGGAGTTATATACTCTCCAGTGAATCCAAAGAATGTCTGGAGGTTGCAAAGACCTCACCAGACCTACTCCCATAATTTACATTTTAAGATAACAGAATTATCCAGAAGGTTTAATCCAGAGACTGTCTGCAGGCAGGATACATTGTTTATAATCCTTGTAAAGACCTGACCTACTCCCATAATTTACATTTTAAGATAACAGGATTAGCCAGAAGGTTTAATCCAGAGACTGACCTCAGGGAGGATACATTATTGTTATATAATCCTAAGGAATGTAGAGGGAAGACATGTTTGTCCTTTCTTCCTCCTTGAGAATTCCAGATCCCTCTCTCCTTGGGGACCCCTAGACTTCTTATCAACCTGCCTAGGAAATGACTCTCTCAGACTGGTTTAATCTCCTTGCAATCCAAACAACTCTTAAAAGTATTCTCCAGCACCACAGTTCAAAAATATTAATTCTTCAGGGCTCAGCCTTGTTTGTGGTCCAACTCTCACATCATACATGACTACTGGAAAAACCAAGTTCAGTTCAGTCACTCAGTCGTGTCCAACTCTCTGTGACCCCATGAATTGCAGCACGCCAGGCCTCCCTGTCCATCACCAACTCCCGGAGTTTACTCAAACTCATGTCCATCGAGTTGGTGATGCCATCCAGGCATCTCATCCTCTGTTGTCCTCTTTTCCTCCTTCCCCCAATCCCTCCCAGCACCAGAGTCTTTTCCAATGAGTCAACTCTTCGAATGAGGTGGCCAAAGTACTGGAGTTTCAGCTTTAGCATCAGTCCTTCCAAGAACATCCAGGACTGATCTCCTTTAGAATGGACTGGTTGGATCTCCTTGCAGTCCAAGGGACTCTCAAGAGTCTTCTCCAGCACCACAGTTCAAAAGCATCAATTCTTCAGCGCTCAGCCTTCTTCACAGTCCAACTCTCACATCTATACATGACCACTGGAAAAACCATAGCCTTGACTAGACGGACCTTTGTTGGCAAAGTAATGTCTCTGCTTTTGAATATGCTATCTAGGTTGGTCATAACTTTCCTTCCAAGGAGTAAGCGTCTTTTAATTTCATGGCTGCAATCACCATCTGCAGTGATTTTGGAGCCCAAAAAAAGAAAGTCTGACACTGTTTCCCCATTTATTTCCCCTGAAACGATGGGACCAGATGTCATGATCTTCGTTTTCTGAATGTTGAGCTTTAAGCCAACTTTTTCACTCTCCTCTTTCACTTTCATCAAGAGGCTTTTTAGTTCCTCTTCACTTTCTGCCATAAGGGTGGTGTCATCTGCATATCTGAGGTTACTGATATTTCTCCTGGCAATCTTGATTCCAGCTTGTGCTTCTTCCATCCCAGCATTTCTCATGATGTACTCTGCACATAAGTTAAATAAGCAGGGTGACAGTATACAGCCTTGACGTATTCCTTTCCTGATTTGGAACCAGTCTGTTCATGTCCAGTTCTAACTGTTGTTTCCTGACCTGCATATAAGTTTCTCAAGAGGCAGGTCAGGTGGTCTGGTATTCCCATCTCTTTGAGAATTTTCCACAGTTTATTGTGATCCACACAGTCAAAGGCTTTGGCATAGTCAATAAAGCTTTGACTATATATGGAACTTTGTAGGCAAAGTGATATCTCTGGCTTTTAATACACTGTCTAGGTTTATCACAGCTTTCCTTTCAAATAGCAAATGTCTTTAAAATTTTTATGGCTGCAGTCACTGCCCACAATGATTTTGGAGCCCAAGCAGATAAAATCTGTCACTAGTTTCACTTTTCCCCGTTCTATTTGCCATGAAGTGATGGGACCAGATGCCATGAACTTAGGGCTTGATATAGCTCACGTGAATTGTGTAACCGATTGGTTTACGGCTACCCATAATACTACTTAACACTATATAACTAAAACTTTGGAAAATATACTTTTGAACTGCTCTGTAAGAACCAGAGGGCCAAAATTCACACCTATTTGTGGAGGTGACCTTTTCTCTGACAAACTATGTTCCCATTATTGCTCAACTTGGGGAAAAGTTGGTTCAGGCACAGAAGAAGCTGAGGACTTAAGAAAAGTGGACTGTGACTCGGGACAGAAGTCTTCCTATTCTCTGAGACTCTGCAGGGACTGGGTGGTTGTGGTGTCTGGCTTCTGAGACAGAAGGGCAAGATTGAGTAATGAACCAGATATTTAGGTGAAAGAGCAAGCTCTCTGAGATCAATAACAATAGTGCCTGAGCCAAGCAGGGCACTAACTTGGACCAAGACTCCAGGATAGATTTAGGATTGAGCTGTAGTTTTAAGTTATTTTCTGTGTTGAAATCCTGCTCGATAAAACAATGGTTTAAATTGTGTTATGGAGAATTAGCTAAAAGTTGGGCCACACTGGTGAGTTCCCTGGTGGCCTAGTGGTAAGGATTCCAGGCTTTCACTGCCATGGCTCAGTTTCAATCTCTGCTCAGGGAACTGTGATTCTGAAAAAAAAAAAAAAAAAACAACCCACGTTTGGGCAAATCAATGAAAGAAGCACAATGTCCAGGCTATGTGCTCATGTGAACCTCATCCATCACGTGTGTTAGAGTTGATAGGACCCAATGGATGATAGCTCTGTTTCCTGCCGAAACATGGAACGTACTGAGAGAGAAATGAAAGAGTAAAGCAGCAAGAGAGCAAGAATACTACCTTTGTTACCATTAAAAGTATTGAAGGATGTAGATTAGGTAGGTTAGCCCATTTATTGTGTCATCTCTAAACTGAACTTACCTACCTCCTCATAGGCAGTGCTGGATAATCATCTGGAAAAGCAGAGAAGACTGTGCACCCCGAGGGCAGACAAAATTCAAAGGAAAAAGGAGAATGAACTCGATAATTTCAGTTTCATCTCTCAAACTTTCCATTCAAATACATCACTCCTCCCCTAGGGACCAGACCATGAATGGCGCAGAGAAAGGCCAGGAATGTTAGATGTGAAGCCAGAGCAAAGGAGGTTTGCCATTCCCCAAAATAGTACTGAAACAGCACGTGTCAAGGCCAATCATTGTAAAAATCTTGATTATAACATCATAATTAATGATTTGCTAAGATGATGACCAGAAAAATACACAAAAATTTGTGAATTATGATTACCTTTATTTTATTCTCATCAATAGAATGCCCAGACATGCAGTAATAATTAAAACCATTCATCTTGAATATTTTGCCAATTTTTTGGTCATATTAAAAGACATAGCTTTAACACATATTTCAATTTTATTACTTTGAAGATATATTTCTCAAGGTTGGAGGATGGAATAGATTTTTTTGAAAAAGTTGTCCATTTGACTGATGATCTATACATATATAGACATTTAATATGTGGGCTTCCATTTGAATTCTTGTCCTACTTTCTAGGGGCTTCCCTTGTGGCTCAGCTGATAAAGAATCTGCCTGCAGTGCAGGAGACCTGGGTTCGATCCCTGGGTTGGGAAGATCCCCCGAAGAAGGGAAAGGCTACTCACTCCAGCTTAGCTTCAATAACTTGTAGTCCTGTTGCAGCAAGAAATGGAGGGAGGGAGCCTGTCCTGGTGAATTTATCATATGGGAGTGCTTTGGGAATTACAGGGCTAAGAGAGGAGCAGACCTATTCCCTACTCTTGGGGCAAAATAAACATAAGGTGCTATATGGAACTTGGCCAAACGCATATGTTAGAACTGAGGGAAAATAGGCATCCCCACAGGCTTATCCCCTCGTGGCTCAGACGTTAAAGAATCTGCCTGCACTGCAGGAAACCCAGGTTCGATCTCAGGGTCTGGAAGATCTTCTGGAAGAGGGCATGGAAACCCACTCCAGTATTCTTGCCTGGAGAATCCCATGGACAGAGGAGCCTGATGGGCTATTGTCCATGGGGACTATGGTCCATGGGGTTGTAAGGAATCAGAGGCAAGGTGACTGAGTGACTGACATTTTCACTTTCACTTTTCAAGCATCCCCACACCTCATGATATCCAAGGAGTTGTCATCTAGCAGGCAGGACATGTCAACAGGCTCTCCTAGGGAAGGATGTTATTCAGAGTGAGGTGAATGGCAGTGTTGGGTGGTACACCTAGCCTCCAAGCAAGACCTTAACCCCTTGGAAAGAAAAATGACAAAGCCTAAGCATTTTACAAGCCCAGTGTTTGTAGTCAGGAAAGATGCTATTTCCCACAAATGGTCCTGGGGTCTAAAGCAGACATACCCTAAGCAAACACAACAGGTGTTTGGGGAGGGTGTGCAGCTTACAGGATAGTAGTGTTAGGGTACCCTGGCTCACCCCACGAGTTTGTAGGGCTAATACCAGTAAGATTAATCTCAGACACCATCTGTGGGTGAAAATGGGCTCTCTATATATTGCTTGCCTTTGTCAGGACTGTCTCCAAAACTGAGAAGTCCATGGTTACAGTGCCGGACCCAGAAAACAGAAAAGCAAGGACTTTCAGGCATCAGGAGTTGGCCCTGGAGGAGCTATTTTTGACAAGAAACCCTTTCAGCATCCATCACACACAACATGCCAATTACTCAGCCCCACAAAACATTAATTCTGAGCAGAAGAAAGTAAATTTTGTGTGTGTTTTTTTGTTTTTGTTTTTTGAAAGTAAATTTTGGTTAATATTTTTTAAATACTCAGGGTGCTGAGTGGCAGCACACTGTAGGGATAGAAGCAGGGGACTGATCACAAGACTGCAGGGATCGTCTTTGGCATGAACTGGTGATGGAAGGAAGCAGGATGATCAGGTGAAGAGGAGGAAATCACAGAACGGAAAAAGATAAGAAAATTACCAGAGCAAAGTCACTGGGAAGAAGGGTGGGGATAATAGGAGAGCACAGGGAAGGGCTGGCATGGGCATTTACTGTAGCAGGAATGAAGGCAGAAAAAATGGAACCCAGGATGCTCTGCTGTGCTGTGCTTCGTTGCTCAGCCATGTCCAACTCTTAGCAACCCCATAGACTGTAGCCCGCCAGGCTCCTCTGTCCAGGGGATTTTCCAGGCAAGAATACTGGCGTGGGCAGCCTATCCCTTCTCCAGGAGATCTTCCCAATCCAAGAATCAAACAGAGGTCTCCTGCATCACAGATAGATTATTTATCAGCTGAGCTACCAGGGAAGCCCGGAATGAAGGATATGTACGATTTATTCAACTCCCACCATGTGCCAGGACATTCTAAGGAGTTACACACATCTTAATCCATTGGGTCCTCACAATAACACCATGAGGTAGGTATTACTATATCCTCATTTTACAGAGGAAACTCAGCCACTAACTTGCAGGTAACTCTCCCCAGGTCCCATAACTAGGAAGTGGCAGAGCTGAAATTTGAACTTGGGAAATTGGATACCACATTTTGAGTTCTTAATACTAGTACTAAATCCCTCCACATGGGGAGGCTAGTAAATTTGATGGTGGGAAGAACTGCAGAGAATGACAAATTATGCCTCTCAGGAAACCTGCTTTATAAAAGGCCTCTAATAAACAAAAAGGAAATCTCTCTTACATGAAATTCCCAAATGTAATGTCTATCATCCAGGAGCATTTGAAGACTCTAGAATGTGTTTGGACTAGCAACGAACACAATATGCTTTTTTCATCTTGGCCACTAGAGGGAAGAGTGGAATGTCAAAAAATTTGGATATCTTGCACTGGATCTCAACGGCTGAAAATTACTGTTAGTTCTTGCCTTAACATTGACAGTAATAAAACTTCTTTGTATTTACCTGTGAGAGATAATTTTCAAATAAAACTTATTAAGTATTCATAAACATTTTTCTCCACTTTCTGAAAATGTATTATGCTAAGTGAAAGAATGTAGGTACAAGAAACTACATTTTGTATGATTCCATTTATATAAAATGCCCAGAAAATGCAAAGCTATAAACAGAAAGTTAGTACATGCCTGGGCTGAGGTTCAGATGAACAGAGGTTGACAGTAAATGTGTGTGAAGAATCTTGAGTGATGGAAGTATTTTTAAAACATGGGAATATATGGGGATAGTTGCACATGTAAAACAGTAAAATAATTGTATTAAAAATCAGAGGGAATTCCCTCATGGTCCAGTGGTTAGGACTTCATGTTCTCATCATGGAAGGCCCAGGATCAATCCCTGGGTGGGGAACTAAGACCTCACAAGCCACATGGTGTGGCCAAAAAAAAAAAAAAAATTACTGAATTCCACACTTGAGTGAAATATGTGATATGTAAAATATGCCGCAACATAATTACTGAAAAAAAAAGAAAGATAACGTTTTGTAAACCAGCCTCCCCCCAAAACCCTATGTTTTCAAAAAGACTGAAATTATGTTTAAGTACACATAGGAATTTCTAGGAGGACAGCCACAACTTAGTGGTTAAACAATGCTATTGGGGGGAAAACTGGGAACTTTTTAATACACTATGTTTTTCTATATGGGGGACCATAATTTATTTAAAAATTATTTTAAAATATTTTTGCGAGATAGGAATATATAAAATGTAATGGAATTATAAGTATCATTTCCTTTGGTTAGTAAAACATTGCTTATATTCTTGTCTCTCTACATTTTTTTTTAATTAAAAATGATTATAGATTTTTTTTACAATAAAAATTGGGAAGAGCTTACTTTTAGTATATGTGCTCCTGAAGCAAGCACATGGGAATAACTTAATTTAAAATAAAAAACCAGGAAATATTCAAATAGCTTTTTAAAAAGTCACCTTTAGTAGAAATGTTTATTATATATGTGTGTGTGTGTGTGTATATATATTATACTTAAATCCTAAAGGAAATCAACCTTGAATATTCATTGGAAGGACTGATTCTGAAGCTGAAGCTCCAATCCTTTAGCCACCTGATGCAAAGAGTAGACTCATTGGAAAAGATCCTGATGCTGGGAAACATTGAGAACAGGAGAAGGGGGCGACAGAAGATGAGATTGCTGGATGGTATTATTGATTCAATGGACATGAGTTTGAGCAAACTCCAGGAAACTGTTAAGGACAGGGAAGCCTGGCATGCTGCAATCCATGGGGTCACAAAGAGTTGGACACAAGTGAGCAAATGAACAACAGAAATATTTCATATATAATGGGAGATTATTTTAGCTTAACAAAGGAGCTTAGACACTTAGATAAAAAGAGGCAACAACAATTGGACTTTGAGCTTGGATGCTGTCCAGTGAAGCTGGAAAGTATTCTATTCTCATTTTTATTTACATCTACAAAATTACATAGAGGTGGGAGGAAAAAAAAGCACAAACCTTTGTGAGATTAGAGTTTTGGATGTGGACCCTCCCTTCTAAGATCACATTTGTAGCACATGTCTGATGGCAAAGAAGGCTGTGTGAAGCCTGGTAAGAGTTGTACAGTTAAAGTGATGGTGGGAGATACGGGCCATATACAGAGAAAAACATAATTCAAAAAGACACACTCACCTCAGGGCTCATTGCAGCATTATTTACAACAGCCGGGGCATGGAAGCAACTTAAATGTTCATCAACAGAGGAAAGGAGGAAGAAGATGTGGTACATATATTTAGTGGAATATTCCTCAGCTATAAGAAGAAACAAAACTGGGTCATTTATAGAGATGTGGACGGACCTAGAGACTATCATACAGAGTGAAATGCATCAGAAAGAGAAAATCAAGTATTGTGTATTAACACATATTATGTGAAATCTAGAAAAAATGAGACAGAAAAACTTATTTGCAAAGCGGAAATAAGGACACAGACATACAGAACAAACATATGAATACCAATGGGGAAAAGAGCGGGTGGGAGGGATTGGGAGATTGGGATTGACATATATACACTTTTGATACTATATATAAAATAGATAATTAATGAGAATGTACTGTATAGCACAGGGAACTCTACTCAATACTCTGTGGTGACCTAAATGGGAAATAAATCCAAAACAGAAAAGATAAGCATATGCTATATATATATGAATCATTTTGCTGTACAGTGACTAACACAACATTGTAAAGCAATTATCCTCCAATTTAAAAAATTACCCCTTACTACACAATCGGAGAAGGCAATGGCAAGCCACTCCAGTACTCTTGCCTAGAATATCCCATGGATGGAGGAGCCTGGTGGGCTACAGTCCTTGGGGTTGCTACGAGTCGGTCACGACTGAGCGACTTCACTTTCATTTTCACTTTTCACTTTCACGCAATGGAGAAGGAAATGGCAACCCACTCCAGTGTTCTTGCCTGGAGTATCCCAGGGATGGCAGAGCCTGGTGGGCTACTGTCTATGGGGTTGCACAGAGTCGGACACGACTGAAGCAACTTAGCAGCAGTAGCAACGCAATATTGTTGCTACTTTAGTCACTAAGTTGTGTCTGACTCTTTAGTGACCCCATGGACTTTAGCCCACCAGGCTTCTCTGTCCATGGGATTTCCCAGGCAAGAATACTAGAGTGGTAGCCATTTACTTATCCAGGGGATCTTTCTGACCAGAGGACTGAAACCATGTCTCCTGTTTGGCAGGCAGATTCTTTACCACTGAGCCATCTGTGAAGCCCAAAGCAGCTATACTCCAATAAAAATTAATTTTTATTAATTTTTATTTTTTTTAAATTAATTTTTAAAAAGTGGCAGTGGGAGAGGAAAATCCTTGGGGAAAATTTACTGTAGGGAAGGGACAATGTAGCTGATGATCCAGACCTTTCCAAAGTACTTGAATCATTGGAGGTACATTGAATCATTGTACATTGGAGTACATTGAATCATTGGCTGGGGCACAGTGTAAGCTGAGGCATGAAATTTCTCCCTCCCTAAATACTATGAAATGCCTTGCAGAGGGGAAAGTGTCTGCAAGTAATCAATCAGAAGCACCACATTGAGAAGATCACTTCTAAAAGTTCAGTTCAGTTCAGACATTCAGTCGTGTCTGACTCTTTGTGACCCCCTGAACTGCAGCACACCAGGCTTCCCTGTCCATTACCAACATACTGAGCTTGCTCAAACTCGTGTCCATTGAGTCAGTGATGGCATCCAACCATCTCATCCTCTGTCGCCCTCTTCTCCTCCTACCTTCAATCTTTCCCAGCATCAGAGTCAGCTGGTGAGTCAGCTCTTCGCATCAGGTGGCCAAAGTATTGGAGCTTAGCTTCAGCATCGGTCATTCCAATGAATATTCAGAACTGATTTCCTTTAGGATGGACAGGTTGGATCTCCTTGCTGCCCAAGGAACTCTCAAGAGTCTCCTCCAATACCATGGTTCAAAGCATCAATTCTTCAGTGCTCAGTTTCTTTATGGTCCAATTCTCACATCCATATTTAACTACCGGAAAAACGATAGCTTTGATTAGACGGACCTTTATCAGCAAAGTAATGTCTCTGCTTTTTAATATGCTATCTAGGTTTGCCATAGCTTTTCTTTCAAGGAAAAAGCATTTTTTAATTTCATGGCTGCAGTCACCATCTGCTGTGATTTTGAAACCCAAGAAAACAAAGTCTGTCACTGTTTCCATTGTTTCCCCATCTATTTGCCATGAAGTGATGGGACCGGATGCCATGGTCTTAGTTTTTTGAATGTTTTGTTTTAAGCCAACTTTTTCTATCTCTTCTTTCACTTTCATCAAGAGGCTCTTTAGTTCCTTTTCACTTTCTCCCGTAAGGGTGTTGTCATCTGCATATCTGAGGTTATTGATATTTCTCCCAGCAATCTTGATTCCAGCTTGTGGTTCATCCAGCTCAGCATTTCACATAACATAATACTATGCATATAAGTTAAATAAGCAGGGTGACAATATACAGCCTTGGCGTACTCCTTTCCCAATTTGGAATCAGTCTGTTGTTCCACATCCGGTTCTAACTGTTGCTTCTTGACTTGCAAACAGATTTCTCAGAAGGCAGGTAAGGTGGTCTGGTATTCCCATCTCTTTAAGAATTTTCCAGTTTGTTGGGATCCACACAGTCAAAGGTTTTGGTATAGTCAATAAGGCAGATGTTTTTCTGGAACTCTTTTGCTTTTTCTGTGATCTAGCAGATGTTGGCAATTTGATCTCTGGTTCCTCTGCCTTTTCTAAATCCAGCTTGAACATCTGGAAGTTCATGGTTCATGTATTTTGAAGCCTGGCTTGGAGAGTTTTGAGCATTACTTTGCTAGTGTGTAGCAAAGTGCCTGGAAGAAATACCAAACCCCAGCCATACTTGCAGACACCTATATCGGTAGTCATGGAAACGGAAAGCAGGGCACCAGAGCTAATAGAAACGTACCTTTGAATAGAAGTCTGTTGATTTTTGTCTGTTTTGGTGTCTGTTTAGAACACTTCCTGCCATGCAGCAGGTACTCAACAATGACTTATGTAAAGATAATTGAATGAAAGAAGGAATGTATGAGTGAGCACCCAGCCAGGCCCTTGACTTGTGATTCTATCTGAGTTTCAGCACAACAGCTGTCCTGGCAGGGAGGCAAGGACCCTGGAGGCCAGTGAAGGGCAGGCAAGTTCTGGAATCAGCGATCTTTGAGAGAAGCATGATTTCATCTAAAGGAAAGCTTTTTACTAGCTCATTCTAGCAAGTCAAGAGTGAGGGTGCCTTGTCATCCCACTGGTGCTCAGGAGTGGTTTAACTCCCTCCTTGCTCCTATGTGCCCTCCAAAAACCTTGACTCTTTCCCAAGAGAGGGACTTTTGACTTGGTTCTAGACAGAAGTAACCAGATTTAAGAAACAGAAATCATCTTTTGCATGGTCCAGTTGTAACCTTGCTTAGGGTTTTGGGGTTTTTTAACAGGGGAGTGGGGAGAGATGGAAAGAATATTAGAAAATACCTTTCAAATAATGATATCTCTTAAGTGGGTCATAAGTTCAGCTCAGTTTAGTCCTTCAGTCCTGTCCGACTCTTTGCGACCCCATGAATTGCAGCACGCCAGGCCCCCTGTCCATCACCAACTCCCGGAGTCTACTCAAACTCATGGCCATCAAGTCAGTGATGCCATTCAGCCATCTCATCCTCTGTCGTCCCCTTCTCTTCCTGCCCCCAATCCCTCCCAGCATCAGAGTCTTTTCCAATGAGTCAACTCTTTGAATGAGGTGGCCAAAGTACTGGAGTTTCAGCTTTAGCATCATTCCTTCCAAAGAAATCCCAGGGCTGATCTCCTTCAGAATGGACTGGTTGGATCTCCTTGCAGTCCAAGGGACTCTCAACAGTCTTCTCCAACACCACAGTTCAAAAGCATCAATTCTTCGTCGCTCAGCTTTCTTCATAGTCCAACTATCACATTCATACATGATTACTAGAAAAACCATAGCCTTGACTAGGCAGACCTTTGTTGGCAAAGTATGTCTCTGCTTTTGAATATGCTATCTAGTTTAGTCATAACTTTCCTTCCAAGGAGTAAGCGTCTTTTAATTTCATAGCTGCAGTCACCATCTACAGTGATTTTGGAGCCCAGAAAAATAAAGTCTGACACTGTTTCCACTGTTTCCCCATCTATTTCCCATGAAGTGATGGGACCAGATGCCATGATCTTCGTTTTCTGAATGTTGAGCTTTAAGCCAACTTTTTCCCTCTCCTCTTTCACTTTCATCAAAAGGCTTTTTAGTTCCTCTTCACTTTCTGCCATAAGAGTGGTGTCATCTGTATATCTGAGGTTATTGATATTTCTCCCGGCAATCTTGATTCCAGCTTGTGCTTCTTCCAGCCCAGCGTTTCTCATGATGTACTCTGTGCATAAGTTAAATAAGCAGGGTGACAATATACAGCCTTGATGTACTCCTTTTCCTATTTGGAACCAGTCTACAATTTAATGGTTAGGCTGTAGATGTAAGTATTATTCTCCTTGAAAAATTAAAATTAAATTCAAATCATCTAATAAAATGCCTTATTTTGTATTTCTCACTTCTGAACAAGGAAATGCCCAAAAATATCATAATTGTCTTATGTTCTATTGCCTTAAAATAAAGTGAAACTTTATGCGGTTGAACAATAGTACAAAGCAGTCCAGATGGGTTAACTGAGACAAATAAAATATTTGACTAATGGCAAAAAGCATTGCCTGTAGGTACCAGTGTTCTGATTATGTAATACCTACGTTAATTTTTTCTTTTTTTGTTTTGGTTCATGTGAAAGCATGGGAATGCTTTAGTCCTGAAGACAGCATTAACTGTGGAAAAAGACTAGAAAAGCAATGGTCCTGTCCAAACAAGTCCCTGCTCTGTGATGTCTAAGGTCTATAACCTTATATCCACCTGGTTAGCGCTCTAGGTAGCACTGAAACTCATCTAGCCTACTGGGGCATACACCCTAATTAGAACAGTAGCAGTGCCTCCTACAGGAATAACCTGCATATCCCAAACATTTTATTTAATTAATTAAATAAAATTTATATACATATACTTAAATATATATATATATATATATAGGACTTCCCAGATGGTAGAATAGTAAAGAATCTGCCTGCCGAATGCAGGAGATGCAGGAGACTCAAACCCTGGGTTGAGATTGAATCCCTGGGATTCAATCCCTGGGTCGGGAAGATCCCCTGCTGAAGGAAACCCATGGACAGAGGAGACTGGTGGTCTATATTGTCCATGGGGTTGCCAAGAGTTGGACACGACTTAGCAAACTAAACAACTGCTCTGGACAATCTGGACCGTTTCTTTCTCTTCCAAGCTCAGGATAGCCCATTCCCAATTTCCTGTTGACAACAAAAAATGAGAATCTAGCCTTTAATCTGCAACACCTATGGCTAAAGAGAAAAACTGTTCTTAAATTTCCAGTTGAGAGATTATGCAGAGGGGCATAATCACAGGTCTTTGATCACTCAGCAAATCACAGAACCTGTAACAGATTTCAGAAAGGAATCATAAGAAAGCACTCAGTCCTATAACTTGGGCAGGCTCAAAATGAAACTGGAATCATTTTCCATATTTATTATAGGGCAAACAAGTAACAGACTTTTTTTTTTTAACTTTTTCAACCAATTATGAAAGATGGTAAGCATGCAGTTTTCTTGGGATACTTTGGATAAGGCCTTAAATAAGCATGATTTGTTCTAAAGTCAGGTAGATCATTTGTTATCCCCATTCCACATTTTACATTTTTTAAAAAATAAAGCAGGAAATTGCTTCAATAAAATGCCTGGAAGAAAATCAAATATTTTCAAACCATTTCGAGGAAAGGAATTTTTGTAAAATTAAAACTTGCCAAGGGAGAAAGAAGCAAGTAATAGGTAATCCTTAAAATCTCAAAGAGGAAAACAAACAAACAAAAAAAAAACCCGCTATAATGCCTTTATCCATACCATCATGCACCATGATTCAACTCTCCTTCCACTGGGTCATTTATCATTCGTACCTGGACCCACACCAGGATTCTCTCTCACCTCCTACATGACAGGAATCCAAAGGAGGAGAGAAGACAACCTCTTGTCCGCCTCCTTTGGCTGAGGAGAGCATTTTGGCTGTCACTTGCAGCTCTGCTTCCAAGCCAAAAGGGACTGGGGAAGTGCCTAACTGGTTTTATCTTTTTTTAAAAAATTTTATTGTTATTTTTTGGCTATGCAGGGTGGCATGTGGGATCTTAGTTTCCTAACCAAGGATCAAACTTGTTCCCACCCCTCCACCTGGCATGGGAAGCATGGAGTCCTAGACACTGAAGTCCCTGGTTTTATCTTATCTGAGAGTGGAGAATGTGATAGGGAAATGCAATTTATTCAGTTTTCTGTGTCTCCTACAGAGTTCCCTGGGACTCGTGTAGGGAGGCAGAAAAGGATTCCCTCTGTGACTTTTCCTAAGTTCTAAGATGTTTTAAGTAGGTGTCAATTACATTATAATTGAACGAATTCTCATTACTATACTTCTTTACCCTGTTAAAGAAATATAATATTCATTCTCCTTTAAAATGACAGCTGACTGAAGTCATTGTAGTGAATGATTAACTTTGAGTGGATGGTTTAAAATACTAGAAGGGTTTATATTCAATAAACTTACTGATAAATCTGTAAATATTCCCTCTTTCTTCTATCTGCTTCTACTTTCTTTGTATTAATTCTCACATCTTCCCTGATGGCACAGTGGTAAAGATTCCACCTGTCAATGCAGGAGACGTGGGTTAGATCCCTGGGTGGGAAAGATTCCCTGGAGAAGGAAATGGCAACCCACTGCAGTATTCTTGCCTGGGAAATCCCATGGGCAGAGAAGCCTTGCGGGGGACTATAGTCCATGGGGTTGCAAAGAGTCAGACACAACTAAGGAACTTAAACAACAATTATACATTACAGACAACTTGCATTTTCCATTCAACATATTTTTGAGATTTATCCGTGTTGATATATGTCATTTTATTTCTTTCACTTTCATTGCTATATTCTATTCACATTCTTCCCACCCACCTCAGTGCTTTTCTGCTTATACAAATGTATAATTCTCCATTTTTAAAATTCATTATTGATTAGAAGTTGAAATAATAGATCATAAATTTCAATGGCACTTAGTTGAAAATATTAAGAAGCCAGTGAAAGGAGATTTTGAGAACTTCAAGAACCACATTACAATGTATTCTTTCTTTGGAAAGAAATGTAAGGATTAATACTGTATTTGCATCAGATCAGATCAGTGGCTCAGTCATGTCCGACTCTTTGCAACCCCATGAATTGCAGCACACCAGGCCTCCCTGTCCATCACCAACTCCCAGAGTTCACTCAGACTCACGTCCATCAAGTCAGTGATGCCATCCAGCCATCTCATCCTCTGTCGTCCCCTTCTCCTCTTGCCCCCAATCCCTCCCAGCATCAGACTCTTTTCCAATGAGTCATCTCTTTGCATGAGGTGGCCAAAGTACTGGAGTTTCAGCTTTAGCATCATTCCTTCCAAAGAAATCCCAGGGCTGATCTTCTTCAGAATGGACTAGTTGGATCTCCTTGCAGTCCAAGGGACTCTCAAGAGTCTTCTCCAACACCACAGTTCAAAAGCATCAATTCTTCGGCGCTCAGCCTTCTTCACAGTCCAACTCTCACATCCATACATGACCACAGGAAAAACCATAGCCTTGACTAGACGAACCGTTGTTGGCAAAGTAATGTCTCTGCTTTTGAATATGCTATCTAGGTTGGACATAACTTTCCTTCTAAGGAGTAAGCATCTTTTAATTTCATGGCTACAGTCACCATCTACAGTGATTTTGGAGCCCTCAAAAATAAAGTCTGACACTGTTTCCACTGTTTCCCCATCTATTTCCCATGAAGTGATGGGACCAGATGCCATGATCTTCGTTTTCTGAATGTTGAGCTTTAAGCCAACTATTTCACTCTCCACTTTCACTTTCATCAAGAGGCTTTTTAGTTCCTCTTCACTTTCTGCCATAAGGGTGGTGTCATCTGCATATCTGAGGTTATTGATATTTCTCCCGGCAATCTTGATTCCAGCTTGTGTTCCTTCCAGTCCAGCGTTTCTCATACTAGTTACCAAAAATTTAAGTGAAATCTATATGCATATTTTTTTCTATCCTATCAACAGAAAATAGCTTTTCTAAGTTTGTTTACTAAAAATGGCCAAAAAAATTGTTAAAGGTTTACTTGAGTAAGTAATTATGTTTGCTAAAATGTTTGCTGCAGAAAATTGTTTACTTTATAAATTAGGTTTGCATAGGAGGTTGATTTTGCTCAATAACTTTTTCATATTTAATCATTGTCACCTCACTGCTAATGTAAAACACTGAACTTTTTTTTTCCCTGCTAAGCCACATGGCTTGTGGGATCTCAGTTCCCCAACCAAGGATTGAACCTGGGCTACCACGGTGAAATCCTAACCACTGGGCAACCAGGGAACTCCCTAAACTTTTTCTTATTAATGTGGGATATATAATTGATTATAAAGTATAATTAATAGATAAGGGTATTCCTCCTTGTAACCAAGTAAAAAAAAAATGAATAAAGAGCTCAAACAGATTGAAATCCACCCAAAATCTCAATTTTCCAGAAAACAATTATACCAATGAACAAAATCATTTTTCCATTTTCTGTTAAGATTAATTTAGGCTATTTTTATTTTATTCACTATTACAGTGTTTCTCTGACCATTCTAGTACATATTACCAAGAGCACATGTGAGAGTTTCCATTTCTAGAATATATTCCTAAAAATGGAATTGTTGGGTCACAGGGTATCTTCATCTTTACTAGAGTTTGCCAAATTCCTTTTCAAATTGGATCTACCAATAAACATTGAATATTTAAACACATCCCTTGGTACCCAGATAATCACAATGGTGTGATCACTCACCTAGAGCCAGACATCCTGGAATGCGAAGTCAAGTGCACCTTAGGAAGCATCACTACGAACAAAGCTAGTGGAAGTGATGGAATTCCAGTTGAGCTATTTAAAATCCTAAAAGATGATGCTGTGAAAGTGCTGCTCTCAACATGCCAGCAAATTTGGAAAACTCAGCAATGGCCACAGGACTGGAAAAGGTCAGTTTTCATTCCAATCCCAAAGAAAGGCAATGCCAAAGAATGCTCAAACTACCACATTATTGCACTCATCTCACACGCTAGCAAAGTAATGCTCAAAATTCTCCAAGCCAGGCTTCAACAGTACATGAACTGTGAACTTCCAGAAGTTCAAACTGGATTTAGAAAAGGCAGAGGAACCAGAGATCAAATTGCCAACATCTGCTGGATCATGGAAAAAGCAAGAGAGCTCCAGAAAAACATATATTTCTGCTATAATGACTGTGCCAAAGCCTTTGACTGTGTGGATCACAACAAACTGTGGAAAATTCTGAAAGAGATGGGAATACCAGACCACCTGACCTGCCTCTTGAGAAACCTATATGCAGATCAGGAAGCAACAGTTAGAACTGGCCATGGAACAACAGACTGGTTCCAAATAGGAAAAGGAGTACATCAAGGCTGTATATTGTCACCCTGCCTATTTAACTTATATGCAGAGTACATCATGAGAAATGCGGGACTGGATGAAGCATAAGCTGAAATCAAGATTGCCGGGAGAAATATCAATAACTTCAGATATGCAGATGACATCACCTTTATAGCAGAAAGCAAAGAAGAACTAAAAAGCCTCTTGATGAAAGTGAAAGAGAAGAGTGAAAATGTTGGCTTAAAATTCAGCATTCAGAAATTTAAGATCATGGCATCTGGTCTCATCACTTCATGGCAAATAGATGGGGAAACAGTGGCTGACTTTATTTTTTGGGGCTCCAAAATCACTGCAGATGGTGACTGCAGCCATGAAATTAAAAGATGCTTGCTCCTTGGAAGAAAAGTTATGACCAACCTAGACAGCTTATTTAAAAACAGAGACATTACTTTGCCAACAAAGGTCTTTCTAATCAAAGCTATGATTTTCCCAGTGGTCATGTATGCATGTGAGAGTTGGACTAGAAAGAAAGCTGAGCACTGAAGAATTGATGCTTTTGAACTGTGGTGCTGGAGAAGACTCTTGAGAGTCCCTTGGACTGCAAGGAGATCCAACCAGTCCATCCTAAAGGAAATCAGTCCTGAATATTCATTGGAAGGACTGATGCTGAAGCTGAAACTCCAATACTTTGGCCACCTGATGCAAAGAACTGATTCACTGGAAAGGACCCTGACACTGGGAAAGATTTAAGGTGGGAGGAGAAAGGGGAGGACAGAGGATGAGATGGTTGGATGGCATCACCAACTCAATGGATATGAGTTTGAGTAAACTCCAGGAGTTGGTGATGGACAGGGAGGCTTGGCATGCTGCAGTCCATGGGGTCACAAAGAGTCAGACATGACTGAGTGACTGAACTTAACTGAACTGAACTGGTACTATTAGATTTTTGAAGTTTTTACCAATTTGATAGTATGCATTTTTTGCATATTATTGTTTTTGTTTGCTTTTTTATTGGTTACCACTAAAGCTGAGAATCTTTTCGTATATATATTAGCCATTTAGTTTCTTTCATCTATGAATTCTTATTCTTTGTGAATTGCTGCTAAGGATGTTTCTCTTTTTCTATTTATTGGTAGAAATTCTTGAAATAGCCTAGATTCTTATATCTCTGAAGGTTTCATATCTTGTGTCTTATCTTTTCACTCTCATCATGGTTATTTTTATTGTATAGAGGTTTTATATTAATGTAATCAAATGTATCAGTCTTTTTCTTCTGCTTTGCAATTTTGTGTCTTGAGGGATCCTTCTCTTTCCTGAAGTCAAAGAAATATTTTCTTCCAAAAATTTTAGAATTTTTCTTCTCACTTTTAAATTGTTAATCCATCTGGACTTTTGTGTGTGTGTGTTGTGAGATAAGAAACTAGTTTTATTTTATTTTTCCATATGGATACTCAGTAGTCCCTGTATCACTTACTAAAGAGTTCATCATTTCCTCAGTGATTTCAAACCAATCATAATATTCCTATTCAGATATGTGTAGGCTTGTTTGTCAGCTGCTTGTTTTTTTCCACTGCTGTTTGTTCATCTCTTTAGCTATTGCTTAGTCGCTCAGTCATACGGGAGACGATTGTCATTTCCTTCTCCACTATTCAGCTATACCAACTACAGCAATTAATACTTTAATTACTATAGCTTTATAAGTTTTTATATCTAGTATAGTTAACAATCACACAACTACCTTCATTTTTCACCATACATTTTTAGCCATATATTTATATTACACTGAAAGCTATGGAAACTTGATTAGACAGAACTCATCCATACAAAGATAATCCACACAGTCCAGATGATGGCCAGTTGCGTGCACTAAGAGTATGAGAAGTTCTGCTTCCAATTAATGCTGAGTTATGAGGAAATTGACTTTCAGGGAGAAGCAGAAAATACTACAGTAACCAAAATAGCCAATAGGTAAAAAAGAGTCAGATGAACTCTGCTTCACTACTATTGTTTTCATGGATAAATCTTTTGAAGTGAGTTTTTGTTGGATGAGAAATGTTTTTACAAAAACTTGTATAAGCTCCCAGATCAGCTTTATTATACTGACCTGATTTTTGAATGAATTTTGAGGAATAATCTGAAGATATTGGGTATTTCTGTTCAACTTTCCCCCTTCAGGACAGAGACAGTCATTATTGTGGAGTTGTGTTGAAATACTTGGGAAACAATCTCTTCAGGAACAGTGAAGCTGAAGTAATGTGAGGTGGCACATGTGATTGCACTGGAATCTGCCCGCAGCTACAGTTCTCATGTAAATTGATCAACATGGTGATGCTTGTTCCAAAGCTGAAAAGTCTTCCCAGAGCACTATCGAACCAAAAGCCTGTGCTTGCCCTCTCTAGACTGTCAACAAAGGCAGGAAGGAAAAGGTCTGGATGGAAACCTTAGCAAGATATCTATGAAGTAATGTTTTCTTAAAAAAAAAAAAAAAAGTGCAAATGGGATGAAAATTCAATTCAAAATGACAAGTGGGCTTGGTACTAAGAGAAGAAAAATATAGGCTGATTTCTTTACCAAAAATAGAAAAGTAAAAAAAAAAAAAATAAAAATATATATATATATATGTATGTATCTACAATTGGGGATTTCGTCAGTTGATTTTCCAAATAATCTGAGAAAATTCTGTGTTTACAATCAAAATTATAAATATTTTAACAACATTGGCAATCTGAACGTTTCTCAAGATTTACCTCTTGGAATATATTTAGGTTGAATTTTATAAAAATGCCATTTTGGTAGGTCAAGAATGGCCGAATATCAGCAGTTCCATAGAAGCAACTCTACAAAACAGGCCAAACTCTGTGAGCATCATGATTTCATTCACCAAACACTTATTGAGGGCCTTAACATGGTCTTTCATTGCAGGCAACTTCCAGTCTCTTCAGAGGTTCCAAAATATAAAAAAATGACTGAAAAACAAAATTGATAAGTGCAATAATAGAGTGAGGTGTGTACATGCGTGCTATGGAGCTTCAGTTGTGTCTGACTCTTTGCCACCCTATGGACCATAGTCCACCAGGCTCTTCTCTCCATGGCATTCTCCAGGCAAGAATACTGGAGTGAGTTGCCATACCCTCCTCAGGGGATCTTTCCTGTATTGGCAGGCGGGTTCTTTACCACCAGCACCACCTGGTAAGCCCTCGAGTGAGGTATGCTGCTGCTGCTGCTGCTAAGTCGCTTCAGTCATGTCTGACTCTGTGCGACCCCATAGACGGCAGCCCACCAGGCTCCCCCATCCCTGGGATTCTCCAGGCAAGAACACTGGAGTGGGTTGCCATTTCCTTCTCCAATGCATGAAAATGAAAAGTGAAAGTGAAGTCACTCGGTCATGTCTGACTCTTAGCGACCCCATGGACTGCAGCCTACCAGGCTCCTCCATCCATGGGATTTTCCAGGCAAGAGTACTGGAGTGGGATGCCATTGCAGAGTGAGGTATAGACTGACACAAAAGAAGATGTGGTGGCTTCAGCTCAGTCAGGTGAGGAAAAGTGTTGCAGAGCAGACAATGTTTGAACTGAGTAATTAGAAAGAAGTTGAGCCAGCTGAGGGATTGGGAGTCTTTCCTTTTGGAGTGAACCATGTATACAAGTTCTTTGATGCAAAATACAGGATAGGAAGTTCAAGTAACGATGCTGCTAAGTCATCGAGGCTGTTTGGATCATGGGAGAGGGGAGGTGGCTGGAAGCTGTAGGAAAATAGGAGTAAAGACAAAAAAAATAAGATTGAAGAGATATTGGGCAGTTGTGGTTTGTGGAGGGCCCTAAATATCATACCATAAAGTAAGAATTTTGACTGCAAAGTAGTCACAAATTCAAATGTCCTCAATCAGATATTGGTGGGTTAATGAAGAATTTAAACTGAGAGATAACATGGTCAACTAACCATTCTAGAAAAATAACAGTGAACTGACTAATATGGAGACTTGCTAAGAGGCTGCAGGTATGAGGAATTGAACTAAGGTGACAATTTCGAGACAGTTTGGAAATGAAATGGACTGGGAGGAGTTAGAGATATGATGGTGATAAATTTGTAAAAAAGCTTAATTTCAGAATATTTTGCTACTATTTGAGTTCTCATAAAATATATTATTTTCCTATTGAAAGTTTCATATAAAAATCACTTCAGTATTAATTCAATCAATTATCATCTAAATATGAGTTTTTATAATCAGTTTAATTGGTCATCCTATTTATTTTTGTTATTGTTGTTGTTCACACTGCCTGTCTTGTGGTATCTTAATTCTGCAACCAGGGACTGAATAGTCACCCTCAGCAGTGAAAGCTCAGAGTCCTAACCACTAGACCACTAGCAAATTCCTCCTAAATGTTAATTTTCTCTTTATTCTCATCCTACAACCCAGAAATCACTACATATGACTTAATCTCAGAAAATAAAGGTTAAGTTTTTCAGGTTAAATTTAATCACTAATAGGAGCAATGAATATTTAAAATTATATATCCATGTGAAAAAGTCAAATAATAATGCTGAACTTTCTAAATTCCTCCAGCTTATTCACTAAAAACTTACCCCCAAAGTTAAAATAAATACTTTTTTTTTTCTAGAAATTTCTTTAAAGGGATTTTTAACTGAGGGAAAACATTGTATGATGTGCTTTATTATAAAGGACAGTGTTGCCTCTGGTCACCAGATGCTATCTGACAGGACTAATGCTTGGCACAGAAACTACTAACACATCCAGAAGCTAATCTTCTTTGAATTCAGCTTCAACTCTCAAAAGCTGGCTGTGGAATACACTGTACTTTGTAATAGAAAATTCACATTTTGAAAAACTGGACAGAGTAGTTACCTCAGATCCACTGTTCAAGACTGCTCCATACATTTCTTTCCACAGTTGAACTAATATTTAAATTTCATGAGCATGTCACTGATTAGAATGTGTGTTACATTTTCCTAAACTTACTCTTCCTTTATATCTCTGTCTTCATCAAAGAGAAGTAACTTGGTTGTCTGATTCTGATGCCAATTTTTATCTTTTGCAATGGGTTTTCCATCTTAGGCCCCACACTCTGTATTTCTCCCACTTTGACTTTTTCTTTAAATGCATCTTTTTGTTCTATTAAAATCAGTCAGTGGTCTGATCGTTAAAATGCTGCTTATAGACTACCATTGTTAAGCTTTCATTACACTGGTTATTAAAGTCAAAAAAAGTTAATAAAATATAGGTTGCTGTTAGACTTGAAAAGATTATTTTCAATCAATATTGAGTTTTAAAAGAAAAAAAAAATCCTCTGTGTACAGTCAGTCACACTTGGCATTTAGTAGTTCTAAAAAAAAAATTTCAGAAAAGGCAACAGCTGGCCAGGAGGTTAAGCCAGATCAATTCTGTATCTGCTGGGCACAGCTAGTTCTTTCTTCATCCCAGTTAAGGAATGTGAAATGCAACATATGAAAGCTGGGCTGCACCAAATTGAAAATTTTATTTCCTAATATCTTAACTACACCTCTGCTTAAACTGCTCCAGATTCATGGCTTAACACACAACCATCTTTTTTGCTCACAATTTTGAGGACCAGCAATTTGGTCTATTCAGCTGGGTGGGTCTTATCTGGTCTTGCCTGGGTCACTCACAATTGCAGCAATCAGGCATGCTGATCTAGGGGGATCTCACTCACAGATCCGGGGCTGGCGCCAGTGATAGATGGGGCCTCTCTCTCCACATGGTCTCTCATCCTCATGGACTAGTCCAGGCTTTTCCACTCAGTGGTCCCAGAGATCCAAGAGAGGGAGAACTCTCATGAAGTCACTTCCTCAGCATTCTACCAAGCAAAGTACAAGGCAAGCCTAAATTCAAGGAGCTAAAAAAATAGTGCCCATCTCTTGACAGGAAAAGATGTAAAGTCACACTTCACAGGAGTGTGCATACAAGGGAAGAATGTGTAGTTACTTTTTTTTCCCAATCTGCTACACTAATCATAGCTCAAAATTCAGAAACAATACAGAAAAAGATTAATCAATTTGATTACATAAAACCTAAAAATCTCTTATATTACAAAAACATTGTAAGCAAATGAAGAAGATTAATGACAAGCTTGAAAAAATATTTATATTTTTGTCTACATCATAGACAAAAGTTTACTATCTCTGTTACATAAAGGACTTCTAAAAATAAAAAAAGGATTGACAACACTATAGAAGATATACTAGAGATATGAACAAATAGTTTGCATGAAAGAAATGTACATGATTGTTAAACAAATGAAAAAATGTTCAACCTTACTGTTAATAAAGGAAATGCAAATTAAACCCAAACTTTGATATTTTTTAATCCATCATGTGAGCAAAAATCTGAACATTTGACAGTATATCTCATGGCAAACAAGTATTCACATAGAGTGCTGTTTGGGGGAATGTGAAATGACATGACTATGTCTACTTAAAGGCCTAGATACAATGACCAACCCAGTAGCAAAGGAGATCCCTTAGTCACCTAGATTGTAGTTTCAATACTTAAATCCTTAAATACTATAATCACATTAAAAAAAGAAGCAAGGTTTCTTAAAAAAAAAAAAAAGCAAGGCTTCTTAAAAAAATAGCTGATTCTAGGTTTCGGATATGATTTTTATAGCCTATATACAGAAAGCAAAGAAGCTATCCAAGACTACTAGTTTTGAGTCAAAAAAGTCAGGAAGAGCATTTAAGAATCTCCCATTTGTCAAGGATGGGAAATCTGAGTATTGATAAGGATAATAACTGCAATTGATTAAAGCATATAATTTATGTTTAAATTGCTGAGTTCATAATGATCATAAAAAATAATGTATTGGGCACTTATGGAGCATGCTGGAGAGCCATCATATTTTGAAACTTGGAAATAAAAAGAAAGATCCAGGACTTCCCTGGTGGTCCAGTGGTTAAAACTTGGGCTTCCAATGAAGGTGATGCCGGCTCAAGATCCATGGTTAGGTAGCTAAGAGCCCACAATTTCTGGGGCCAAAAAACCCCCCAAAACATGAGAGAAGCAATACTGTAACAAACTGAATAAAAACTTAAAAACTAGTCCACACCAAAAAAAGAAAAAAAAAAAAAAAGACCCAAGTATTTAATCTATCTTTCCTATATGAAATCTACCTCAGTATAATCAAAGAGTTGGTGAATGAAGTTCTCCATTATAGAAGTAGTCCTGCTCATATGTAATGATAAAATTACAATATCACCATTTTACAACTGCTAGTGAAATAATGGGTGATTCCAATAATGGATGGATGACTTCATCAAAAAGAAAAAAACAATTATACATTGTAAGCCCTGATAGTATTATACAGGAATACTATGAAGTATTCCTGTCCAAACAATAGGCCTAAATCTGATCAAACCTCTAGATCTAAACACCAACGTATAGGCAGTATAAGAGAAAAGAACATGTGAAAATAAAACCAAAAAAATACATGTAGTGGCAATAAGCAAAACCCAGACTGTGAATCATCCGGTCATTCTACAGATTAAAGGACTCAGTTTATTAAAAAAAAAATTACAAAGAGAAACAAAAGGGAGATGAAGGGGGAACCTATAAAAAAAGACTCAAGGATATATTAACCAATTGCAATTTGTGGACTTCAGATTCTGAGCCAAAAAACAAACTGAAGGTAGGGAGAAAATCCTTTATGAGGCAGTTGAGGAAATTTGCTTTCTGATTAGAGAATTAGTTATTATTATTTAATAACAATAATAATAATTATTATTTTACATACAGACGGTGGTAGTGGTAGAAGATTAAGTGGGTGAGACTACGAACACAAGATTACTAAGAGTTGATAGCTGGTAAATCTGAGTGAGAGCACATGAAGATTTCTTATACTGCTCTTTCTACGTTTTTTGGGTCTGAAAATTTCCACAATACAACATTAAAAAGAAAAAATATATATACATATTTTTTTTAAGATGAGGAAATTCTTATTTTTGAAAGACTCTGAGTAGACATTACTGTGGCTGAATAAAATACCTAGAATTACGGTGATTTATCCCGTGATTATGAGGAAAGCCGACCAAGGATAAAACCAAAACATTCTTGGTAGTAGAGCAGAATAATAGAAATAACCTGGTTCTTGACAACTGAGACACAGAGTAAATCAACCTGGCAGCTGCCTGACCTCTGGAGAGCTGGTTAAATAGTTAACTATCTCTGTTGTTTACTTTTTTAGTTTTGAGTTGGTTTCTGTTGTTTGCAGCAGAAACCGTCCTAACCAAAACAGTGGAGAAGGATGCATTTTTGTGTGTATTTTGAGGTTGTAAGAGTGGTACTGGGTAGTATTTCTGCTCCATTTTACAGAACGTTGAGTGAAAGAGCATCCCTTCATTGTGCGTAGACCGTAGACTTACAAATCTAATGCAGAATTGCCATTGAGGCAAATTCAAAACAAATCCCAGCTACAGTCTGTACTTCAGAGTGAAATGTTGCTCTGCAACGATCAAGTCCTAGTTATTATTTCTTGGTACCTCTCAAGTTCCAAAGGGATTAAACCAGCCAGTATACCACCTTCCACCTACAGTCTACCCTACTTTACCTTAAGTGAACATCTTAGCAACCACACTGTTACAGAGGGCCAGGGACTAGCGGTCCTCCACCCACAGCCAGTGATGGGGTCCTTATTGCGATCTAGCTGGCGAGTAATACAATTCCAGAGCCCTATTCTTAGGGTCTGCTTCCTAGGACATTTAGTACAATTATCTTAGGTGGATTTCCTGGCAACAGCTTGAAACAGAAATTTGGAGGCAGGTGATTTATTAAGGGAGCAGAAAACAGGAGGAAGGCAAGCAAAATGTAACAGGAGAAATAGCCAAGCAATGATGTAATCTCAGCTGGAAACCAGCTTCAACCTGACCCCCTGGGGAGCTCTGAGTTGTCCCAAGGTGTCAGCACCACCTTTTGTACCAGCACGGTAGTCAGTCATCACTGTGAGCCACTGGGGGTGAGGTTAGAGCAGGGTGTGTGTAACACTCACAGCAGCAGGGAGTGAATGTACTGGCCCAGTTAAGGGGATCTAGTCAGAGCATCAACAGCAGCCACTGCAACTTCCCCTTACTGGGGCAGCTGTACTAAAACTGTACTAGATTCTGAGTGATCTAGCCCACCCCTGCGTAATCATTCTTTCTCTCTGAAATCATCTTCACTACTCTCTCTTTTTTATTCCACCTTAGCCACACATTCGGAGAAGGCAATGGCACCCCACTCCAGTATTCTTGCCTGGAAAATCCCATGGACGGAGGAGCCTGGTAGGCTGCAGTCCATGGGGTCGCTAGGAGTTGGACACGACTGAGCGACTTCACTTTCACTTTTCACTTTCCTGCATTGAAGAAGGACATGGCAACCCACTCCAGTGTTCTTGCCTGGAGAACCCCAGGGACGGGCAAGCCTGGTGGGCTGCTGTCTCTGGGGTCGCACAGAGTCAGACACAACTGAAGCAACTTAGCAGCAGCAGCAGCCACACATTGGCCACCGTGCAATTCCTCAAATTCTTTAACACATTCATGCTTCAGATCCTTTCAGTCTTCTTATCTGGAATATTTTTCTGCTGCTCTCTACCCTCCCATGTTCTCATGACAAGGTCCCTTCTACATCCTTCAGGTTTTTACTCACAAGACAGCTTCTCAATAAGGTCTTCTCTGGCTGCACTTCCTAAACCCACAACCCCCCTGCCTAAACCAACACATACGATTCCTTTACTTTCATTACTTTTTTCCAAATACTTATCAGTATCTAACAGACTATATTTATTTTATTTATTATTTATATCTGTTTAGAGTTTTCTTATTTATCTTGCTTACTATTTATTATCTGTTGACCTGGGCTTGATCCCTGGGCTGGGAAGATCCCCTGGAGGAGGGCATGGCAAACCCACTTCAGTATTTTTCCCTAGAGAATCCCCACGGACAGAGGAGCCTGGTGGGCTACAATCCATGATGTCACAAAGAGAGGAGCATGACTGAGTGACTAAGCACAGCACAGAGTATTTATTAATATATATACCCTAGAACATGAGCTGGGAAGGGCAGGAATTTTTGCTTTTTTTTTTTTTTTAATCTCAGCACTTAAACAGTGCCTGGTAAATTATACGTGCTCAGTTAATACTTGCTGAATATAGGAATGAATGAATGATCCCTAGCACGAAGTGTAAGTCCTCAATAAACATTGCTCAAAGAGAACTAAGCTGATATGGAAAATATCAGAACAGTCCCCATGTAACATAGATGGGAGAAAGGATAGACGTATTGCCGTACACAGAGTTTTCCATAGATTATGTTTTCTTTGATAAAACTGCAATGTTCATGTGATGTTATATGTGTGCATGTTAATATATACTATTCATACATATAGATGTGAGTGAATAATAATAGAAGCACTAAAGATTTTCCAAATTTATTTAGAGTTCAAATTAAAACTCAAGAACCTAGATTTACATACATTAAAGAAAGGTAGAATTATAACAAAATTAATGTGAATGCAGGTTGTAAAGATAGCTCAATCTCTGTCACATAAAATTTAAATTCACAGATGAAATTCTTTAAGCTCTTTTCTGCTATGTCATACTCTGATCCCAGAGAGCAGAAAACTATTCAGACATGTAAAATCTCAAATCTCTCCATTCTGAAATCGATCAGTAGATAACAAAAACAAAAATCCTCAAGGCACAATACCATTTTCCAGAAAAGAAGCTTTTTTTTTGTTTTCAATCTAAGGTTACTAAAACTACAAAAACACCTATCAGCCCCTCTACGGCATTTTTTTGCTGAGGTGTCAATCAGCATGAGATTAGCCTTGGGCTGAGGCGGCTTCAGAACCTGCACAGGCTTCTTCCTGTAAATCCTCCCCGGCAGAGGATTCTGACTCAACTGGAGAATTTTCTTCCAGTTCAGCACATTCACCAGGGCTTTCGTTCTCCGTTGTACCTTCAGCACTATCC
Organism: Bos indicus; assembly: GCF_029378745.1. NCBI lineage: Eukaryota > Metazoa > Chordata > Mammalia > Artiodactyla > Bovidae > Bos > Bos indicus. The sequence continues at coordinate 18,549,790 of NC_091776.1, read as the reverse complement.
ACGGCAGCAGCTTCCTCCGGACCTGCGTTCGTGACCTCTGAGGTCATCTCAGTGCTGACCTCTGTTGTCTCCACTGTCGCCGCGTCTGTCATCTCTGGCTTAGGTTCTGCACCGACCACCACGGTCTCCGCAGGAGCAGCCTCGGCGTCATCTGGACAGGGGGGAGCCTCTTTTCCGACCACAGCTGGAGCATCGGGAATATCTTCAGTAACCACCGGAGAGGCTTCCGTTGAAGATACTTCAGGGGCTTCTAAACTGGCTTCCTCAGCACCCACAAGGTTCTCTTTTTCACCTTTAAAATTTAGTCCATTAAAAAAAGTGTTAAAAGAGCACAGGAATACAGTGGACACTCTACAGTCATCTTAAAAGCTGAGTCAGGGAATTCCCTGGCAGCCCAAAGGTTAGGGCTCTGTATTTCCTACTACCAAGGGTGAGGGTTCCATTCCTGGTCAGGAAAGTAAAGTACCGCGTGTTATGCCTTGCCGCCAAAAAACAAAATTTTTTAATAAATATATAAAAATTAAAAACTGAGACAAATCAATAAGTACTGATACGAAATGGTCTTCAAGGCAGTCTGTTAAGTGGATAAGAGCAGTGTACACGTATGGTACTATTTGTGATAGGACGAAAGAAGGGTAAGATTAAATAAACCTAAACAGTTATATTTGTAAAGACTCTCCAGGAGGACACAAAGAAACTGGTGTTACTGGTTGCCTCTGGAGAGGAAAAATGGGGGATCTGATATTTTGCAAACCCTTTGGAACTCTTGAACTTTAAAAAATAATAATTTACATGTATTATTTATTCAAATACAGGTCATGAAAATAAACAGGCCATGTGTCATGTGCGGTAGCATGGGAAAATAACCAACTTACTGATGACTTTGAAGAGTCATTAATCTTCCCTCAACCTCAGTTTTGTCTCCTGTAAAATGGGTATATTAATAATATCTACCTAACAAAGTTATTGGGAGGATTGACTAAAATAATATATATGAAAACGGTTAAAACCAAGGAAATGCTATGGAAATGCTGTATTTTAGTATTATTATAGTCAACCATCTCATGATTATATTCAATATGTTTATTAATGATATTCTCTTTTTGTTCTCAAGAAAAAAAGGTTAAAACTGGTGCAAAGAAGGTATTTTCCTTTTCCCTTAACAGTGATCATAGTATTTGATAATAATGACGTGATAGCTGAAATGGAAGAAACTATGATATAATGCAAGCACTTTAAGGCAAAAAGTATACATTAGGGTGAAAATATGAAGTTTCTCTTCTTACTAATTGCCATTTTATCAATCATCTGAACTGAGGGACTCAGTAGAGATGACTGACTCTACTAATGTCACTGCACACAGATGGTCTTAGCCAAAATTGAAACAAAATGAGTTTCATAACTTAAAAAAATAATGAGAGAAATGAAAGGTCAAGCTCATAGGCATGAATGGAAGCCTGAGTAGGGGAAAAGTAATGTCATCACACAAAGAAGTCAAAGATGCTGGTCATCAGTTTAAATGTACAGTGTTTTCATTTACCAAGCGCACTCATCCAAAATGTCTTTAGGCTTTGGTTGGACTTTTCCTTTTTGAATGAACTCCTACCCACAGCCATTCTGGACTAAGTAAAGAAGCCAAAATCAAATAGTGTTCATCACTAGACTATGATGATGAAAATCAGTGCCTCAAGGAAAAGGAAAATAGTGAATTCACTTTACCTTGAGGTGGTTGTAACTCCGCTTTGGTTTTTTCTTTCAAATCTGTTACATGATCGCTGCGTTTGGCCTTCCCTGATGTGACTCTCTTGTAAGTCTGAAAGTGAATGTGTGCTTAAATTTATTTCTTGAGCAAGAAGGTTCACCATGCCAAGTTTAAAGGTATTTACAGTTCAAATAGGAAAAACCAATACACACTATCTATTCTTCTATTTCCCCTTTGGAAATCTTTTTCATTAAGTAGAATGCTTTCTAAAAATAAAGAGGGATTTCCCAGGTTGTCCAGTGGGTTAAGGCTCCACCCTTCCAATGCAGGGGCTGTACATTCTATCCCTGCTGGGGGAGCAAACAATCCATGTGCCTCACAGTCAAATTAAATTTAAAAAAGAAAAGAAAGAAATGCTCTGAGAGAGGTCAAAGATAACTGTAAACACACAAAGTAGATAAAGACAAAGAAGAAAATAATAAATTATGCTAGAGTAAAAATATTCTGATAGGCATTTAAAAATATCCCCTGGCATTCATCTCAGAGAAGCAGAAATTTATGTGCACACAAAAACCGGAACACACACATTCATGGTAGCTTTAATTGTAATAGCCAAAAAATTGGAAGCAGTCCAGAAGTCCTACACAGGCTGGTTGGTTACAGAGGCTGTGGTGTGCCCATGACATGGGATACTGCTCTGCCATAAAAGGGATGAACTATAGATAAAAGGAGTGAACTATCGGTACAGGAAACCATTCGGATGAATCTCCAGGTAAATCATGCTGAGTGAAAAAAGCCGGTCTCAAAAGGTTACATACCTTCAGACTCCATTTACTTAATGTTATTTGAGGGGTGGGTAACATTTTTGAAACGATAAGAAACATAGAAATAGAGGCTAGATTAGTGGTTGCCAGGAAGTAGGAGGAAGGGAGAAGAGAGCAGAAGGGAAGGAAGCACAATTACAAAAGACAACACTGGAGATCCTTGTGATGAAAGAATAGTTTTGTCTCTTGACTGTGGTGGTAAACAGATGAATCTACACACGTGATAAAATTGCTTAGCACTAAATACATGCAGTTAAGTGTTCACACACACACATATGCAAACACATGCACAAGTGCATGTAAAGCTGGTGGAATCTGAATAAGGTCTGCAGATCGTACCAGTGTCAGTCTCCTGACTGTGATATTGTATTATAGTTAGGAGAGATGTGGCACAGGGGAAATGAGGTGAAAGGTATATAAGCTGTCTTGGTATTAGTTATTATAACTGCATATGAAACTCAATTCTCTCACAATAAGAAGTTTTCAAAAAACCTTCTAAAATGACAGACTTGTAGACCCCAGTGAAGATTTCTAGGGTTAGTCATTAAAAGCAGAACTATGACCTGCCATAGGTTACTTGCAAAACAGAATTGGGAATAAAGCTATCTTAACCTTAGATACACTGTACAGGCATCTTTTCATTTCCAATTCAAGCAGTAATCTCTGGCCTGTATTCATATTAGACAATGATATTTTAAAAATGAAAATCTCACTAGTTAGATAATATTGTTTGGATTATCTCAGCTTAAAAAATGTTAGTAGAGATTTCTCTTTTAGTGGTAGGATGATAAATTTTAAAAATTGTATATTTATATGTGGGGCTTCCCAGGTGGCTCAGTGGTAAAGAATCCGCCTGCAGTGCAGGAGACATGGGTTTGATTCCTGGATTGGGAAGATTGTCTGGAAAAGGAAATGGCAAGCCACTTCAGTATTCTTCCCTGGAAAATCCCATGAACGGGGGGAGCCTGGAGGGTTGGAAAAGAGTCTGAGCAACTAAACAAAAAAAACAAATTTATATGTAGCATTTTCTAAATTTCTAATAATCATAATCATTAATCTCATTAGAAGTTTTCCTATGCAAGTTACAAACCATTCTTGGCATGTTAAAATTAGACTATGAAAATGGAAAATGTATAAGCTCATGGTGAAAATGATGCAAAAGTGGCCCTTAAGCAACCCTTAGGGTTTGGTGAATTCTGATGTGAACCATCTGGCTTTGAAATACACAGAGCAAACATGATCAGCCAGAAAGAGAGTCAACATTTTTGTATAAAAGCAAGGAGTATTTTCCCAGTGGGGTGGGAGATCCTGACGGCTTACAGGACTAGTCTGCTGAGTCAGTTCTCAGTATTGTAAAGCTGAACCCGTGTCCAAGTTCACGGCCTGAAATGGCCATCTCAGCAGCAACATCCCAAGGACGTTAGTCTTATTGTTCAAGGGACTGAAACACAATTGAGTTGTCAAAGTAGAATCAAAGAGATGTAAGAATAGCTCACACTCATGTGTAACCGAGAGCATCTAGCTTTTTATTTATTTATTTTTTCATCTAGCTTTTAAAAATCTAACATAATCAAGCAGAGCAGAAGAAAGATCGATTAAAAGAGAGTCTCAGAGTTAGACTTTGGAAATAATTTCCAAATGACATTATACATTTATTAAATGTGAGCATTTAAAATCTACCACAGCTTTTAAAACCCAGTCTGGCATTTCGTTTTTCAAGATACCCAGACCTTGGACTTCCCTGGTGGCCCAGTAGCTAAGATGCTGACTTCCAATGCAGGGAGTGCAGATTCCACCTCTGGTTGAGGAACTAAGATTCCGTATGCCACTTGGGTGGCCAGAAGTAAATAAATAATTTTTTAAAAATATAGCTAGACTCTCAAAAAATTGAAGTGACCTGGGCCTTTCTCAGATTTTAAGAGGCTCTCATAGTAGAAGATTTTACTTGGAAATGAAAACGTGTTCTTGGCTACAGAACATCTGTAGATTCAATTTGGATTAAATCTAATACAGAATTTATTATTCTATATTAGAATAATATTATTCTAGTATAATAGAATAATATTATAAGAATACATGTTCTTGGAGTGCCTCACATTCTGTATTTCCTCCTGAAAGTAGCCTAAGATTCTTGGGAATTAAGGCTTCCATCATTCAAAATTAAAACTATATAATCTTAGAGGTGGAAAGGGACTTAGAGGTCATCGCCTTGTCCAATTTCCACTCCCACGGTCAGAAAACAAGCTCAGAAAGAGTTCTCACGAGTAGCCAGTTTCTAACCGTCCAGTGTACTCCTGCTTTTGTGAAGAAAGATTTAGCGGACTGGAGAGGTTTATGTCTGGCACTAGTACGCATAATTAGGGATGTGGCGACGTCCAGATGAAATTCAGTCTTCCAGCTTCCCACATAATCACATGACCTAGTTTAATCTGTTTTATCCAGTGGCCTAGATATATCTGACTAGAGTAGCTGTGGGCAGTGAATTCAATATTAAGCAGTGGAAAGATGGTAAAAGCAAAGGAATCTACGTAAGAGTGAAAGCCGATTAGAGGACGACAATAATAAAAATGACATCTTTGAACTTTACTAGATTCTTGAGGCTTTCAAATTCCTGAAGATTAGAATATGCGTTTTGGATTCATTGTCTTCATAGTCCTACAAACTGCTTGTAATTAAGACTAAAAATCCCTTTATGTATATTTCTGTAGTGTCAAACCAAAATGTGATTTGTGTAGTCTTATGGTTTCTGAAGAATAATACTTATTCTACTTTTATTCATAATAAAGATTTGATTTCAATTTAGAAAGTTTATGACAAAATGAGGAATGATTCAATTTAATAGAATTATTATTATTATTTTGGCCATACTGCACAGTTTTCGGGATCTTAGTTCCCTGACCAAGGATTGAACTGTGCCCACAACTCTGAAAGTGCTGAGTCCTAACCACTGGACTGCTAGGAAATTCCCTGTTTCAGTTTCTTTTTTTTAGCTTCAAAATCATACTATTAAAAGCACTGTTTTATAGTGATTATGGGCAGGGAATGAATAAGGGAAACCAGGCAGGAAAACATTCTTTTGATGTTATATATGTGGGTATTTTGAATTTTTTTAAAAATATGGATAAATATTATTTTTAACAAAAAAATATAAAGCTAATAAAAACTATGGAGACAATAAAAAGATTGTGGGGAAAGAAGGAAGAATGACTACTGGGAGCACAGAGGATTTTTAGGGCAGGGTGACTGTATGCTACTGAAATGGTGAATGTGCATGTGTGCATGCTAAGTCGCTTCAGTCGTGTCCGACTCTTTGTGACCCCATGGACTGTAGCCCACCAGGCTCCTCTGTCCATGGGGATTCTCCAGGCAAGAATACTGGGGTGGGTTGCCATGCTCAGCTCCAGGGCATCTTCCTGACCCAGGGATCGAGTCTGCCTCTCCTGAGACTTCTGCATTGCAAGCAGATTCTTTACCGCTGAGCCACCAGGGAAGGCGTTATGGTGAATACATGTCATTACATCTTTGTCAAAATCCATATAATGTGCAACACTAAGAGTGCACTCTCACATAAATTGCTGCTAAGTCACTTCAGTCGTGTCCGACTCTGTGCGACCCCATAGGTGGCAGCCCACCAGGGCTCCCCTGTCCCTGGGATTCTCCAGGCAAGAACACTGGAGTGGGTTGCCATTTCCTTCTCCAATATAAATTGCAGACTTTAGTTAATAACAATGTATCAGTATTGACTCATCAGTTGTAAGAAACAGTAGCTCACTAACAGGAGGTTGTTGATAAGGAAAAGGGGGTCAGAGGGTTAAGGGGGGAATACGGGAATTCTCTGCACTTCCTGCTTATTTTTCTGCAAACCTTAAACTCGTCTTTAAAGTAAAGTCTATTAATTTTTTTAAAAGTTTCTCTCTCAAAACAGTTCTTGGTGAATGTTATTAATAGTACTTACCTTAAAGAATTGTTGTAATTATTAAATGAGTCATGAGTCTGAAATATGGTCTCAAATGTCAGCCATTAGTACTACTAGTATTTATAATAACATTGTTTTTTACTGGAAGTCATCCATACTTTGTGGTATTAAACATTTTATACTCAAATTCCTTTTTCATAATCTTGTATATTCAATCACTCCTAGGTCCTGATGTTGACATTGTTTTGAGTTTTACCACAGGTTGTAAAATATATGAATTCTTGAACACCAAGGTTATTTAATCACTTACATAATATCCACCAGCACTGACTGTGACACCTACAACCAGATAATAGATCATATTTGATCCAGATGATCCAGGGAATTTGTTAGATGATATCCAGCGAAGAGATGCTAAGAAAACAAGTTTAAACACAGTTAGCTCCACCATGGGCAAAACTATTTTAAATGATTACATAAAAAATTTTTTTCCCTCAGTGAGTATAGACTATATTAACATCAACTGATTTTAGCTTAAAGGAATACAGTATTACAAGGCAGGGCAATAATTCCTCTTGACATTTTTCTCAATCTGATTTGATAATTACTTATGAAACCTGTCGTCTTGATGCTCAGCATCATGCTATTCTTAGGAGGAATGCAGGCGTGAGCAAGGAGAAATGACAAAAGCACTAAACAATTTTAACAGTCAAATGAAATACAGGTTAGCAAAAGAAATCCATTTATTATATATACTATACCACAGCATTCAATGGAAAAGGTTATTTTTTTAAATGAATTAAATAATTTGTGCTTAAAATTTTTGTGTTAAATAAAAATTTATGTTGAAATACAACATGTTTCTATAAATCTATAACACAAATGTAGACATAGAAACTTTTAATTCTTCTAATATAAAACCTTTAAAGGTGGGCAGATATAAACTTTTTAAAGACAAATGTTGCCAATAAGTGCATATCTAAAATAGAAGGGCAATTTTGTACAAACTAATAGAAATAGATAAGGTACTATATTACTCTACTTAAACATATTAACTGTGTAGTGCTAGAATTTGTATATACCGTATGCTGTGGAATTGAAATTTTTTATAATAAACTCAAAGCTAGAAGAAGCTGAAAGCCCAAATTCTCTATTTTAGAGATAAAAAAGTAGAGACATTTATTACTTATTTGACAAACACAGTTGGACAGTTATTATGTGTTTGTTAGAAGCATTAAGAGTGTAACTGAAGGGACCTCTCTGGCAGTCCAGTGGTTAAGACTCTGCACTTGCAACGCATAAAGTGTGGGTTCAGTCCCTGGTTGGGGAACTAGGATCCCACATGCCTTGAGGCACAACCAAAAATAAATAAATTAATTAAATAATCTTCACAAACATATGACTGTAAGCACAACACACGAGGTCCCTAGCCTCAAAGGAGAAGGAAAAGATGTAGAGACAAGAAATTGTAGGCAAATAACTGCAATGCAGTATGACAAGTGATGTAATAGATGAAATATGAAAGCCGAAGCAACAACAGCATGAAAATGCAGTGAAAAATGCAGTGAAAGAACTCAGCTAGCCGGCTCAATGTAACTGTCACAGTTGAAGAGACATGACCTAGCTTTGAGGGAAAGGAGGAGTTTGTCAGATAAATAAGGGGAGGGAAAATGGCGCTGGAGGCAGAAGGCAGAGCGTGTGCAAAAGCATGAGACCTGAGTGATGAGGAAAATGCAAAGTATTTTGATGTGACCTGACACAGAGAATAAGGGTGTGGGGACCAGGAAGAAGCTCTGATTTGCAGAAAGCAAATCTTAAGACATCTTCACAAACTACAAATCTCTGTAGTAGCAGAACTGGAAAGATTTTGTATATATGTTCTTAGTTTGGATATAAATGATCATTGCTTAGAAAAAACCATTTTTTTCCACAAATGTGCCCAGAGAGGCTATGGTAAGAAGTTATGTCTTTGACATATAGTGGAGCTTTTGTTAGTTTAAAAATACATCTTTTATTAAATAGGGAATATGTAGCTTTCATAGTCAGCAACCAGGCATAAATATCATAAAGGTTTTTTTAATAGGGAGAAATAGAGAAAATTACAAACGTTTAAGTAAAGACAAATACAAATACAATTATGACAAAGATATTCAAGTGAGCAGTAAAATTGGAAATAAATATTCAGCAAGGATTAGATAAATTTTAGCATATTCATAATGTGAAACATAAATATTTTATTTTTTGCAGAAGATGATATGAGAAAATATTTACAATATATTAAGTGAAAAGTTACAGCAAAGTAATCTTTATAGGACTATTCCAGATTTGTGGAAGCAATGTACAAAAGAAAAAAATGCAGGGAGAAAAAAAGGTGTGGAACACTGTGTATACTAAAATACAAATTAACAGTGGTATTCACTTAGTGATAGGATTTATCAGCGACTTCTATTTTGCCTTTCTGAGTTTTTCCAGTGATTTACTATAAACCTAATTTATTTCCTCATTAAAATTTTACATTTTTTAAAGCAAAAACCAGAGAACAAAATTTGATGAGGCACAGTAAAAATTTTATCCTTCAATAAACTGAATCAACTACATTTTTCATCAAAGTTCAAAGAACCAATAAAAGGTTAATGCTCACGACCAAAGCCAAATTTTCAGTCAATAACAGTTCTGAAAATACTGAAATAAAAAAAGTAATTACGTGAAAATGAGATAAAGTACTGGTCTTTTTTTGTAGTACTGCTACAACCAGTATTGCTAACCTATTTAGAATTTTTAAATTGCTTTTCTTTTGCCCCAAGTAATTATCTGAAATATGTGTAGCTACCAAAAAAAAAAAAAAAAGATATATATGCTTGTCCGTGTGAGATAACGCGAAAGGCCACGGTCAGGGGGCTCATGTGTCTCCCCCGTTATCTTCAGAAATTTCAAATGAATGGTTTCCTCTTATTTCACCAGCGAAAAACCTGCTCTATATTACTCGGCATAAAGATCAAGGAAAACGAAGTCTCCTTATTTCTGTTAATGAAGGCAATTTCTTCCCAGGAGCATTTTAAGAGGAAAAATAATGCTACTTAGGCAGACCTTGCTTCCCTCCCACTATCACTAACCACCACCACAGGCTTAATCAAAGTGAGGGGAGGGTGTGTGGAAATGGGCCACGGAATTTTCCGCCGGAGTCTTTCTCTTTCCACTCTCCCCGACTCCAACGCACGAATAATGCTAAAGCCTTAGGAGAGAGGCAAAGTGAAGGGAGAACTAAGAATTTTCCATGAGGTTGTCTAAGAGCCGGAGCCCCAATCAGGGACAGAAACGACAGGGGAGATGGATGGGGACTAGGAATGAGCCGGCCGGGGCAGAAGTTCTCCGGCAGCGAGGACCTGGGCCCAGGGTCGCCGGCTGCCCGGGAAAGATGCTTTCAGTGCTCACACTTAAGCATCTGCGATGTCCCAGGCCCTATGCTAGGCGCTTTCGTACGTGTCAATTTTTCTTTAATAAGCTTCCAACTCTCACTGCCACTTCACTTCTAGGAAATACGTCCCTTTCCCCATGTTTTAGAAAATCTACGGGTGACAGGTCCAGGGGCGCCGCAGTCGAACAGCCAGAAGGTGCGACGAAGCCGCTTCCTCAGCGGGGATGCCGCGGCCCGCGCGGGCCGAATCCTGGCCAAATCTGGAGTTTATTTCTCAAGAGCACTTACCCAATTTCTACTGGACCGACACTGCCTCCCGCAACCCGCATGGCCCGCAGATTTGTGACCATCTGCCCACCATACCTCTGCTTCCTCGTAAAGATGGAGAACGCCTTGGTCCCTATCAGTGGGAAGCTATGCCTACGTTAGCCAGGCAGTTTTCTAAGCGCTTCTAACTACATAATAATTCATTAAAACTCACAACAATTGTTGTCCATTTACCAGTTGAGAAAACTGAAGTTAAATCACTTGCCCAAGATCAAGATTCGAACTCAGGAAATCTAGTCCGGATTCAGAAGCCCGCGCTGGAAAGGTTCCCTACTTCCAAGATCTCCAATAATTTCCCGGCCATTCTCCCCTCTCTCTCCCGCATCAACCTCAGGCTTCTGCTGCCCGGGGATGGATTTGACCCATCAAGGGCAGACGGGTACTGGGGGCGCCCGCGCAATCTGTGCGCGAGGCACCTGTCCTCAGGCTTGGACGCCGGGAGAGGATCCCCGGTCGTCACCTGGGACTCACCGTCTTTCCGGAGCGGCGCGGGGCCTGGGGGCGCCCTCAGTGGGAGCGCCAGGGTCTTGGAGACCGCCCGGCGGAGGTACATCGCGCCAGCTGCTAGCAGCGAAGCAGCCTCTCTAGCCCTAAGCCGGCTGCGGGGCTGCGAGCCCCGCCCCGGGGAGGGGCGCCGACCCCTGCCCGCCCCGCCCGGGCGGTCTCTGGGGATGGGCATAGGGGTTGGTCTTCTGCACCTTCCTCCCTCAACCCAATCTCCAGACTCTGTTGCTTTTTCCTGGGCCTGAGAACTCAGCTGACGGCGGCACCTCAGAATCGGGATAGGGAAACGTGAAGTCGCTGTCATCTGCCTGCCCACTGCTTTATCTTCCACTCGGAGTGGACTGGAAATGTTTCGGACCTCGCATCTGGAATAAGACAGACATGACTGATCATGCCCCATGAAATCGGAACCCACTTTATCTCATGTACTCCACTAGCTTTCCTAGGAGTGGAAAGGGTAGCTGCAAGCTCCCAGGAGACGAATCAAAGAGATAGCCTCAGCATTCCACTGGTGCTCTGGGTGATGTTCAGAATCCTAAGAAAATTCTCGAGTAATGGCTGAATCTCTAGGCAATTCATTATTACAATGACTTTTAAATATAATCTCCAAAAGTGCTGCATATTCCTCTATGGGATGTGAAACTGCTGCTGCTGCTGCTAAGTCGCTTCAGTCGTGTCCGACTCTGTGCGACCCCATGGACAGCAAGCAGCCCGCCAGGCTCCTCTGTCCACGGGATTTTCCAGGCAAGAATTCTGGAGTGGTTGCCATTTCCTTCTCCGGGATGTCAAACTAGTATTTCCAAATCAATTAAAAACACTAATTAGACTTTTCCTCCAAATTTCAATTACTTCCCTCATTGTGTCTGCAAGCATCTGTCATAATATGAATACTGAAACTAGTAATTTATGCTTGTAACGTTTCTTAAATGATTAATCTCTGGGACTTCCCTGAAATGATCAACCTTTGAAAGGGACCATTTCCTACTGTAATAACCCCTTATGTATGTTTGGCATTTGACAGTTTACAAAGCACTTTCACATAATTTTCTCCTTTAATTTTCATTTCGCCCCTCTGAGGAAGGTGGCAATTATTCCATTTAGCAAACAACCCGGTGGTGACTTTTTAAGGACATGAACATGGTCCTTCTAGTTTCAAGTTCTCTGGGCGTATTACAGGCAAAATATTTGCTCATTTGCTATGCAAATAACTAAACATTCCTCAGAGGTTCTAGTTTTAACCCAATTGTAACAATATTTAATATACTCTCATTTAACGAGTACAAGCCAATGATCAGAACTGGTTTTTTTATTTTTGATGCTCAGAATAATGAGCTATTCCTAGCGACTAAATTTTTTTTTTTTTTTTTAAATCCATGGGATTTTCCAGGCAATAGTACTGGAGTGGATTGCCATTTCCTTCTCCACGACTAAATCTTAAGAGCAATTAGGCAAGCTGTTAATGAAAGGTCTAATTTAGACTTCCAAGCCTGGAAGATGGGGCTAGACCCAGACCATCCACCAAGAAGTTAGGTAGTCCTGAACTATAACAAAATGCAGATTAGTACACTTGCTACCTTTGGCCAGCATCAAGCGCACATCCTGGAATGAACCGCCAGCAGAGAGAACAGACTGACAAATAGAATCAAATCAGTGGGGAGAGTTCCTAACCATTTCCAATTTGGTGCTTCTGGATTAAAAAAAAAAAAAAAATCTGTCTCATTCTTTCTTTGGCCTACGTAGGTCTGAATTTTCAAAGTTTCCAGGGAGAGGAAATAGTCAAAGGCAGTAAATGCATTTAAATAAATTAATGTGGGGGTGGGGGGGAGAATACCAGGCAATTCCCTGGCAGTCCAGTGGTTAGGACTAGGCTCTTTCACTGTCTGGGGGCCTGGGTTCAATCCAGGGTCAGGGAACTAAGATATTTCAAGAGGGGTGACATGGTCAAAAAAAGAAAAAGAACTAGTGTATACATTATACTGGTATTTAGTGTACTGGCAGCTCCCCTAAAACAGGATTCTCTCTGAGTAAACACCTGTAAATGGTAATGGCTCCCAGAACGCTGTTCTAGACCTCTCCCTTCGGAATTCCAATGTAGACTCAGGGTCTCAGTATAGGCTGAGCTTCTCTGGATCATCCCCAGGTTCCACAGCAGCCACCTGCTATCAGTCACTCACACTGTCTATCAGGATCTATCAGAATGCCTACAACATACGTGTTCTAGATGCTGAGGACTGCTTATAATCTATTTAACAAATATTTACCAAGTATCTTATCACTGGTGTTCCGGGGCGTTCTTCAACGAACAAGATATGATTTCTGGTACCGCTCACAGTTTCAGGTTACAGAGACATGGAAGCAACATTTTTTCTCAGCAGTGGCTGCCAAGCCTCCCATTAATGGGGGTCAATGATCACAAAGATCTCTCTGCCCAGATATCAATAATAAATGTAAAAGAGCGCTGGTTAGAGCCAAACTTGTTTAAACAATGCAAACCAACTAATTCGAACAATACAAAAATAACTCACATGTATGTGCTGTGTTTTGCTCAGTCGCTCAGTCGTGTCTCTTTGCAACCCAATGGACTGTAGCTTGCCAGGCTCCTCTGTCCATGGGAATTCTCCAGGCAAGAATACTGGAGTGGATTGCTATGCTCTCCTCCAGTGTATCTTCCCAACCCAGGGATGAAACCAGGTGTCCTACATTGCAGGCAGATTCTTTTAACCTCTGAGCCACCAGGGAAGCCCAAGAATACTGGAGTGAGTCATCTATCCTGTCTTCAGGGGAACTTCCCCACCTAGGAATCAAACCAGGGTCTCCTGCATTGCAGGCGGATTCTTTACCAGCTGAGCTACTAGGGAAGCCCAACTCACATGTATATCGGGCTTTAAAATTTTTCCCAACATGTTGTCACATCTGTACTTTGTCCTCTACACAAGCCTAAGGAGTAGGTGGAGGAATGTTGATTATCCTTGTATTACACATGAAAAAAATCAAGGTAGTATAACACTGTCATTAATAGTCTGAGTTTGGGAGTCACATACCTGTTCTAATTTACTGGTCTGAGTAAAATGTGGGTAATTCCTTTACTCATAGGGTTTTGGGAAGCACAAAAGCATATTAGGTATAAAACGTGCTCAGCCAGTTGGGGGAGGCAGTGCTAGCTTCTGACTTCCAGACTAAACTGAAGCTCAAGTTTCCCTTACAATGTTCTGAAGCCGCTCAGTGTGCATATGACAGGATCCATTATATTCCACCATCTCATCATATGGTAAAGTCCAGTGGGGAGTTTATTGTGTCCTCTATGTTGGATGTGGCCATTCTAGCTGAGAGGCAAGAACTGTGATAAACAGTGCCACTTCTCCAGATCCCTTTTCATCTTAGCTTTAAGCTTGTGCCTCTTGGATCAAAGGGAATTTGCTATCTACTCTACTGCTCTTGATGCTGGGAGGGATTGGGGGCAGGAGGAGAAGGGGACGACAGAGGATGAGATGGCTGGACGGCGTCACCGACTCAACGGACATACGTTCGGGTAAACTCTGGGAGTTGGTGATGGACAGGGAGGCCTGGCGTGCTGCGATTCATGGGGTCGCAGAGTTGGACGCAACTGAGCAACTGAACTACTGCTCTTGTAGGATATGTGGCTTTCCATTTTGATGCCAGCCTCTTTTCACATCTTGATGAAATACTTCCCAAGAGAGGACATGCCTGTGGGTTGTCAAATTCACTCTATATAGCAAGCTGTTTCTCCAGAACCCCAAGAGAATTTTAACAGTAAGTCTTTGCCACAGATGACTCTGTAAGGCTCAGACAAGTTTCCCAGCTGTTAGTCACATTGTTTATAATGCTGCCCTTGAGCACATCCTTGACATTTTTTCTTGGTCTTGTTGGGAAAACAAGAATCTAGGGATGGAGTTAAATTGGTTTGTCTAATGATTTCCGCCTAATTGTGATTGTTGACAAAGATGATATTAACTTTGAAAACATACTGTACAAATCATCTACTGACAATATTAATACTTATTCAAGGCTTAAGTTCCATATAATTAATGGCAATTTTCAAAGACTGACTTTCTAGACTCCATAGAAAGCTAGAAACAGCTTTGTTTTTCTTAATATTAAATCCCTAGGCTATAACTTGTACTTTCAACAGATCAATATGGATATAAGGTGAAACAATTTAGAATATAGGGGGACTTCCCTGGTGGTGGACTTCCGTGCTCCCAAAGCAGGGGGTGGGGGGTGGGTTCAATCCCTGGTCAGGGAACTAGATCCCACCTGCTGCAATTAAAGATGCTGCATGCCACAGCTAAGACTCCTGTGCAGCCAAATAAATACTTAAAAAAAAAGTATCTAAGGTGACAAATTGGCAAGCAATTGAGAAGGTGCTGATTAGCACCCTTTTAATGGCCTAAAATATTTCAATAAAATGGAGAAAGGGTAATCAAGATGGCAATTTTTCTTGGAGGTTCCTCAGCATTCCTCTCATCTATTCACTTTCTCTTCTGTAGTAAAAGAAACAAGACATTCCCTACTATTTCCATATTATTTTCCTAAGGCTACCAAAACGAACTGCTACAAAGTTGGATGGTTTAAAACAACAAAATTTATTCTCTCACTGTTCTGGAGGTTAGGAGTCTGAAATCAAGGCACGAAACCTGTAGGCAAGAATCCTCTCTTGCCTCTTCCAGCTCCTGATGTTTACCAGTCATCCTTGCTTTGCAGACGCATCACTCCAATCTCTGCCTCCCTCATTTAAGGTTATATTCTCTGCCTCTTTTCTTCTTAGAAATATTATCAGTCATATTGGATTAAGGATCCATTTTACAAAGGGCTTCCCTGATGGCTCAGTGGATAAAGGATCCTCCTGCAACGCAGGAGACACAGGAAACGTAGGTTCAATTCCTGGGTAGGCAAAGTCCTGCAGAGAAGGAAATGGCAACCCACTCCAGTATTCTTGCCTGAAAGATTCCATGGACAGAGGAGCCTGGTGGATACAACTAAGCACACAGGCTACTCCAGTACACTCATCTGCACATCTCTATGTCCAAACAAGGTAGCATTCTGAGATACTGGGGGTCAGGACTTCACTTAGCTTTTTGCGGCCAAAACATAACCCACAACGTCTTAAAACTAAGCTCATAAAGCTTTTTTTCTATTGCAACTTAAGAAAATAATTTAAATGACTATCTCACAGATACTAAATCTGGAAAAAAAAAAAAAAGGTCTGATTCTGACTCTAAAAACTTGACAGCATTGGACATATGATTTTGCCTGCATCTTCTTTTTTATGGAAGCTCTTTTATGTTATTGCTAAAGGAACTGTCATTTGGCCAAGTTTCTCTTAGGTATTTAGTATCAAAACGATTCTTGTTCAGTTCAGCTTCTCTCTTAAACTGAGGTGTAAACCCAGGGGCTACTGACTGTGGCCTTCTCTTTAGAATGTGAATTGGGGAAGAGACGGTCTGTGTGCAAAGGCAATAAAGCAGATATACAGAGAGCAGAGCCAACACCAAAAGTCTGGATGACATTTGAGTTCCAGGCCTCAATTATTCCTGGGCACAGGTGCATGCCTGTTAAGGGGGTCTTAGAGTCATTCTGTAGCCTCTTAACTATGTGGCACAACTCTAGGACATGTTACTCAGAATCCACACCTCTACCGTCCAATACTCCAGCCACCAGCCCCATGTGGCTATTTAAAAGAATTAAAATGAAATAAACACTCAGTATCACATGGAAGTAGGGGCTACTGCACTGGGTAGCACAGACAGAACACTTCCATCGCTGCAGAAGCTTCTTTTGGACAGCCGCAGTCTCCATGATGACTCTCCATGTGGTTACACTGGCACAATCAAGATCAAAGCCCACGCAGGGTAGCAATATTTTCAAGGCCTGACATATAGTAGATTCTGCTTATTACAGCTGTATTTTATTTTCAACTGAGGCCATCAGCTTCCAGAATTTAAAGTGTCAGAGTTTTGTTTCCTTTAGGGATGTGAATTTTAAGTGTTTCTTTTAAAGTTCTTTGAATTGGGAGTTGGTACCGACTTCTTGGTCCAATACTGTGTGACAATAATAGTTTCCTACTGCTGCTGTTAACAAGCTTAGTGGTTTAAAACAACAAAAATGTATCATCTTCTATTTCTGTAGGTGAGAAATCCAACATGGGTCTCACTGGGCTAAAATCAAGGTGTTAGCAAGGCTGAGTTCCTTTCTGGAGGCTCCAGGGGAGTTCTTTGCCTTCTCCATTCCTTGGCTCTCTTCCCTTTTCAAAGCTAGCCACAGCTGACTGAATCCTTCTCCAATCACATTACTCTGACACACTCTGGTGCCTCCCTCTTCCACTTATAAGGACCCTTGTGATTACATCGGGTCCAGCCAGATAATCCAGGATAATCTATCTGTATGTCTGATTAGCAAATTTAATTCCATATGCCACTTTAATTCCCTTTTGCCATATAACCTAACATATTCACAAACTCCAGGGAATAGTACATGGTCATCTTTAAGGATCCATTATTCTACTTTCCATTAATGCTGGGCAAATGACTTTTTGCCTCTGGTTTTTGCACATGTAAAATTATGAAATTGGTCTATATGACCCCTAAGGTCCTTTCCACTTCTACCAGCTAAAACTCTGAACTGACAAATAGTTACTATTATATTTGGTCTTTCCCTGAACTTGGATTAAATACTTTTTCTGAAATACTTTAACTGTGAATTTATGTTTGGAAGTAACTTCCAAAGACATTGAGCCACCAATCTCCCAGAATAAGTGCTGGCCAGAGCCCCAAACACACACAAAGCCAATGAAACTTTCTATTTAACATCAGAATGGAGTGAAATGGCATATAAAGAAGTTTTAACTGATTCATAAGAAAGGGCTCTGATGAGGGATAAATGAGGTGTTTGTTAATTTGTGTCTATTAACTTCCATCAACCCTGCTCCCTCACTTTTTGAATTAGTCTGCTATTCACTGGATGAAATTCATGTTAGCAAAAAGAGGCCACAAACTCTGTGTGGCCATATAGGTGTAAAAACTGTTACCCAAACAAAAATCATCCAAATTCAAGGAATTGGAGTCAGAAGAAACTCTTTTTGAGAGGATTCACCTTCACTTTCTCCTCTAGAAGAAAACAATATTTGGGTTCTTTTGTATTTTAGACAATAGAATAGGAGTGGCTCTACCACCCTAATCACTAAAGAATGAATGCTTTGATTAGAAATTAAAAGTTGATATAAGGAGTAAATCCTCCAGCAGTGACTTTTTTAAAATCTATATCCTTAAGTTTTCTTACCAATGTGTCCTTAATTATCATTGACCCTATTATCAGATGGCATGTTCGACATTAAAATACTTTTAATAATTTACCTTAGAATTGACATTCTATACATTGTCACAATATACATAATCTGAAGAATACAGAAGTATTTTTAATTTAATCATGTAAAACACAAATGCTGACTTGACATATATTCACACGTAATTCTCTCTCACGTTTACAACTCAACAGATTCGTGAATCCAGAGGAACTGCTATAATCACTTTACGGAACACACCTATAATGAAAAAAAGAAAAGAAAGCTATAGCATTAACCAGCAGAAATAATATTAAAATTAGACCATTTTGAATAATTCATCTTATAGCAGCAGGGGAAGTTTAAAAACCAAATCCACAAAAAATATCAACTCCTCATTTTTATCTAAGTTTTAGCAAAAAACTTTTTTTTCATCCCAACTACAGGAGTAGCAAAAGCATCTGGTTTCAATTTAAATACCTATTTCATATTTATCTTGACTGGTTGACTGAAGCAGTGAAATAGCAAGGTGATAAATACATTAGTGATTACTATTTTATTATCCAGCAGATCTAAGTTATCTAGTTTAATCAACCTAATCCATGAAAGCTGAGATTTAGAAGAGTGCCTTTTCCTTTTACAAAAGGCTCAATACAGGATTTCTTTAAAAAGCTTTTTAGAAATATGGCATCCATATACATAGCTAGGTTTTATTACGAATTGTCCAACTAGGTATTAGCTGTAGTGACAATCATAAAGAAATCATCATGCAGTTAAAATTTAACAATTGAATGCCCTGTTTTCATCAAATTTTATACTCAAGTGTGGTATATGACAAAGACATAGTAAGAAAGTCGTATACAAGCAATGGTAACTTGTCCTAAGTGCTAGAAAGGCACTGTGTACAGCACTATTAGATTTAAGAAAATATGATTTCGGTTTTACTCTTAAGCACAACTTCCTTTGAATGCAGTCAAAGCAAAATGGTTAAAAATGACTATGCTAAGAGATATCTGAATCAGGTACTAAAAATTTATAAATTTTTCAAAGAC
The DNA here is from genome assembly GCF_029378745.1 of Bos indicus. Lineage (NCBI taxonomy): Eukaryota > Metazoa > Chordata > Mammalia > Artiodactyla > Bovidae > Bos > Bos indicus. Next base: position 18,530,753 of record NC_091776.1, on the reverse strand, counting down.
AGGAATATAGGTGCTGAAAAGTATAAACCTGATAAAATAACAAGCAAAACACATTTAAAGAGGTCAAATTATCTTGCATCATCTGTTCATCCTATAAAATTGTATACTTACTGTTTTAGTATTTCAAAAGTTTATTCCAACCCATTTCTTCTTTTATACTCTAAAACATCTTCGTTATGTTGTTTGATGAGCTAAAAGTAGGTAACAGTTAAAATCAGAAATGTAATTTTCCTGGCAACTTAAAAGAAGGAAACCAACAGTTGATATTTATATTTCACAAGAGAAATGAGGACACATTAAAAGAATTACAACTATTCTAGTTAAAAATAAAAGGTTAAGGGATAAAAAAGTCCCAAAACAATGAATGATATATACTTGTTCACCACAATCTGACATACTAATTTGAGAAGGCAACCCTCCAAAGTTTAAATCCAACTTCTGCAAAAAAAATTACTTCATTCAGTGGGTAATTAATGGACTGGAATGCCTTACCACAGCGGGGCCACACCAACATGACAAAGCAGAACTCGGTTATTAAATGAGGTTGGTGGATGTGTATTATACTTCTAACCTTAGAAGTTTCATACTGTGAGTGAGTGACCAACCTGCACTCCCCAATTATATACGTGTTAGTTAGATGTCATGGAGGGCAGCCACTTTCTCAGAATAACTGTCTGACGGATTATGCAACTGGAACAATGCCTTGATACAGGGTGATGTTTGTTGCAACGATTCATTACCAATCAGCGCTCTCAGCAACATGTTTCTTTTTTAGGAAACTTTAAGAAGATACAAAATTACATTATAGTAAACATTATTTAAAAAGGATTGTTGTTGTTTAGTCACTAAGTCTTGTCTGACCCCATGGTCTGTAGCCCAGCCAGGCTCCTCTGTTCATGGCATTTCCTAGGCAAGAAAACTGGAGTGGGTTGCCATTTCCTTCTCCATTAAAAAAGGATTAGTTACTATTATTAAATTGTAAGTGACTTTCAGTATCTTTTACTCCTTTCTATGTCAAAGAGCTGAATCACTTTAATGAAAAAAATCCCAAATACAGGTCTAGGAGTTGAAGGTGGGCAGCAGTGGAGAAAATTTCAAAACCATTAGCCACAAAACAAAAAATTTAAATCTAACGGAGCATCAATACTTTAAGTCAACTATTAAAAAACTTATCTATAGAGAGACACAATTTCACAGTGGTCTACTGTGTAGCTCTGTAGTTAGAGAGAACTGGGTTCAGCAAATTAATTTCTCCAAGTGTTTTCTTCATCCATAAAAGGTCAATAATAATAGTGCTACCACATAGTGTTGTCTTTGGAAAAGATTATTAAGTTTTCATAGGTAAATCATTTGGCATACTGTAAACAAATAGTACTTCCCTTGTGGCTCAGACAGTAAAGCGTCTGCCTACAATGCAGGAGCCCCAGGTTCAATCCCTGGGTCGGGAAGGTCCTCTAGAGAAGGAAATGGCAATCCACTCCAAAAACTCTTGCCTGGAAAATCCCATGGATGGAGGAGCATGGTAGGCTACAGTCCGTGGGGTCGCAAAGAGTCGGACACAACTGAGCGACTTCACTTCAAACAAAAAGGTATATTTCCAACAATGTATTTACACTGCTAAAATCTTATGTCTAACAAATTTAATGGGATTTAATTTGTATTAGTTGTTCAGTTGCTAGGTCGTGTCTGACTCTTTGTGAACCCACGGACTGCAGCATGCCAGGCTCCTCTGTCCTTCACTATCTTCCAGAGTTTGCTCAAATTCAAATCCATTAAGTTGGTGGTGCCATACAATCATCTCATCCTCTGTTGCCCCCTTCTTCTTCACTTACAATCCGACCCTATGGCATCTGAAAAAAGTGCCTTCATAAAACCTCAACCTGTCTCCATCTTCATTAAGAAATAAAGGATAAATAATATGTAGTAAAACTGCCATTCACAAAACCATGCAGAGGAACAATGACATGTTTCATCCTGGTTACACTTAAAAATTTTTTTGTTTTATATTTGATTAACAATGATGTGTTACAGGTGTACAGCAAAGTGATTCAGTTATACAAGTATCTATTCTTTTTCAAATTCTTTTCCTATTTATGTTATTATAGAATACTGAGCCGAGTTCTCCGTGCTATAGGGTAGGTTCTTGCTGCTTACCTATTTTAAATATAGTAGTGTGTACCTGCCTCTGAAATCGTAACATTTTTAAGTCCTTAGGATTTCCCTCATGGAGAAATAGGTTGGATTGGCACGATTGAAGGGAGTAAGTACTTACATAGATCCACAAAAAAACGGAGGTGCCCAAGGTCAAGCCAACTTTCAGCCAGTTGGGACTGCCATGTGGCGGTTCCTGAATGTAGAACTTTGACCGAGATGAAGCTGAAAGGGGACAGAAAGGCTCTCCAAATCTGTAACTTATCGCCTTGTACGAATAAACCTGCCATTTAAATGCGTATAATCGCATTTCATTCCCCCTTCTACTTTCTCATTTAAACAGCCACGGAGAGGTTCAGAGAGGTCGAGTGACTCTCCCTGGGCCTCCGGCTGGGCCAGACCGTGGCCTCTGTCGTCCAGGACACCTTCAAACCCTCTATATTGGCTTTTGCGAACCCTCAGACGACTCGGAAGCGCCCACGGAAGGGTTCCCCTTTCCCCCGTCTGTAGGAGGAGGGACTCTAAGTCCATTCGCACAGACCCAGTAAGGTCGGGGACACTGGGAGCCGAGAATCGCGGGTGGAGGCAGGGGTGGGCTCCGGGACGAGGGTCGGCGAAGGTCACTGCAGGACAAGCCCGGGCGCAGTCCCCTCCTGCCCTCGCACGGCTGGGCTCACCCTGGGAGCCGCAGGCTGAAAGCTCGGGCGGGCCTGCTCGAGGAAGGACACTTACAGACACTCGGGAACCTAGCCGGGGCCAGCAGCTTCCAGAATGGCCGCAACAACGCGGACGGCGCCATCTTGCCTGGCTTCCTGGGCTCCGCCTCCTCCAGCCGCGCAGCTCCCGGGGCCGACGTTGGGCCGAGCGCCCCCTGGCGGGTGGAGGCGAGAAACTGTGTGGCTCGGAGGCCACGCTGCATGGGCGCCTAACCCTGAGAATTGCAGATAAGGCCAGGTACCTTTAGACCCTTGTCCTCAGTTCTCATTCTGTGAAGTGGGGTTAGGAAGAGGATGACTGCAAGGCAGGAGGGGATAGGGGAGAAGGTAGTTTAGCCAGTTCTCTGTCCTCTGAGAGTTTATTTCAGACCCCCACCCTAGGGATTTACCAAAACCTTCCTACGTGAGCTTCCCTGGTAGCTCAGATGGTAAAGCGTCTGCCTACAATGCAGGAGACCTGGGTTTGATCCCTGGGTCGGGAAGATCTCCTGGAGAAGGCAATGGCAACCCACTCCAGTCTCTTGCCTGGAAAATCCCATGGATGGAGGAGTATAGTCCATGGGGTCGCAAAGAGTCGGACATGACTGAGCAACTTCACTGCACTTCCTATGTGAACCAGATAAGTGAAAATGAAGGTGTGTTGAATCAGTTTGATTGATTTTGGTGTTCCAGGAACTGTGCATTAATCCATCATATGATTTATAGGCATCATGAACAGTATGAAAAGGCAAAATGATAGGATACTGAGAGAAAAACTCCCCAGGTCAGTAGGTGCCCAATATGCTACTGGAGATCAGTGGAGAAATAACTCCAGAAAGAATGAAGGGATGGAGCCAAAGCAAAAAGAACACCCAGCTGTGGGTGTGACTGGTGATAGAAGCAAGGTCCAATGATGTAAAGAGCAATATTGCATAGGAACCTGGAATGTCAGGTCCATGAATCAAGGCAAATTGGAAGTGGTCAAACAAGAGATGGCAAGAGTGAATGTCGACATTCTAGGAATCAGTGAACTGAAATGGACTGGAATGGGTGAATTTAACTCAGATGACCATTATATCTACTACTGTGGGCAGGAATCCCTCAGAAGAAATGGAGTGGCCATCATGGTCAACAAAAGAGTCCAAAATGCAGTACTTGGATGCAATCTCAAAAATGACAGAATGATCTCTGTTCGTTTCCAAGGCAACCCATTCAATATCACAGTAATCCAAGTCTATGCCCCAACCAGTAATGCTGAAGAAGCTGAAGCTGAACGGTTCTATGAAGACCTACAAGACCTTTTAGAACTAACACCCAAAAAAGATGTTTTCATTATAGGGGACTGGAATGCAAAAGTAGGAAGTCAAGAAACACCTGGAGTAACAGGCAAATTTGGCCTTGGAATACGGAATGAAGCAGGGCAAAGACTAACAGAGTTTTGCCAAGAAAATGCAGTGGTCATAACAAACACCCTCTTCCAACAACACAAGAGAAGACTCTATACATGGACATCACCAAATGGTCAACACCGAAATCAGATTGATTATATATATTCTTTGCAGCCAAAGATGGAGAAGCTCTATACAGTCAGCAAAAACAAGACCAGGAGCTGACTGTGGCTCAGACCATGAACTCCTTATTGCCAAATTCAGATTGAAATTGAAGAAAGTAGGGAAAACCACTAGATCATTCAGGTATGTGGCACCCCACTCCAGTACTCTTGCCTGGAAAATCCCATGGATGGAGGAGCCTGGAAGGCTGCAGTCCATGGGATCGCTGAGGGTCGAACATGACTGAGCGACTTCACTTTCACTTTTCACTTTCGTGCATTGGAGAAGGAAATGGCAACCCACTCCAGTGTTCTTGCCGGGAGAATCCCAGGGATGGGGAAGCCTGGTGGGCTGCCGTCTATGAGATCACACAGAGTCGGACACGACTGAAGTGACTTAGCAATAGCAATAGCAATTCAGGTATGACCTAAATCAAATCCCTTATGATTATACAGTGGAAGTGAGAAATAGATTTAAGGGCCTAGATCTGATAGATAGAGTGCCTGATGAACTATGGAATGAGGTCTGTGACATTGTACAGGAGACAGGGATCAAGACCATCCCCATGGAAAAAAAATGCAAAAAAGCAAAATGGCTGTCTGGGGAGGCCTTACAAATAGCTATGAAAAGAAGAGAAGCGAAAAGCAAAGGAGAAAAGGAAAGATATAAACACCTGAATGCAGAGTTTCAAAGAATAGCAAGATGAGATAAGAAAGCCTTCTTCAGCGATCAATGCAAAGATATAGAGGAAAACAACAGAATGGGAAAGACTAGAGATCTCTTCAAGAAAATCAGAGATATCAAGGGAACATTTCATGCAAAGATGGGCTCAATAAAGGACAGAAATGGTATGGCCCTAACAGAAGCAGAAGATATTAAGAAGAGATGGCAAGAATACACAGAAGAACTGTACAAAAAAGAGCTTCACGACCCAGATAATTACGATGGTGTGATCACTGACCTAGAGCCAGACATCCTGGAATGTGAAGTCAAGTGGGCCTTAGAAAGCATCAGTACGAACAAAGCTAGTGGAGGTGATGGAATTCCAGTGGAGCTATTCCAAATCCTGAAAGATGATGCTGTGAAAGTGCTGCACTCAATATACCAGCAAATTTGGAAAACTCGGCAGTGGCCACAGGACTGGAAAAGGTCAGTTTTCATTCCAATGCCAAAGAAAGGCAATGCCAAAGAATGCTCAAACTACCGCACAATTGCACTCATCTCACATGCTAGGAAAGTAATGCTCAAAATTCTCCAAGCCAGGCTTCAGCAATATGTGAACCGTGAACTTCCTGATGTGCAAGCTGGATTTAGAAAAGGCAGAGGAACCAGAGATCAAATTGCCAACATCTGCTGGATCATGGAAAAAGCAAGAGAGCTCCAGAAAAACATCTATTTCTGCTTTATTGACTATGCCAAAGCCGTTGACTGTGTGGATCACAATAAACTGTGGAAAATTCTGAAAGAGATGGGAATACCAGACCACCTGACCTGCCTCTTGAGAAACCTATGTGCAGGTCAGGAAGCAACAGTTAGAACTGGACATGGAACAACAGACTGGTTCCAAATAGGAAAAGGAGTACATCAAGGCTGTATATTGTCATCCTGTTTATTTAACTTATATGCAGAGTACATCATGAGAAACACTGGACTGGAAGAAACACAAGCTGGAATCAAGATTGCCGGGAGAAATATCAATAACCTCAGATATGCAGATGACACCACCCTTATGACAGAAAGTGAAGAGGAACTAAAGGGCCTCTTGATGAAAGTGAAAGTGGAGAGTGAAAAAGTTGGCTTAAAGCTCAACATTCAGAAAACGAAGATCATGGCATCCGGTCCCATCACTTCATGGGAAATAGATGGGGAAACAGTGTCAGACTTTTATTTTTCTGGGCTCCAAGATCACTACAGATGGTGACTGCAGCCATGAAATTAAAAGACGCTTACTCCTTGGAAGGAAAGTTATGACTAACCTAGATAGCATATTCAAAAGCAGAGACATTGCCAACAAAGATTCGTCTAGTCAAGGCTATGGTTTTTCCTGTGGTCATGTATGGATGTGAGAGTTGGACTGTGAAGAAGGCTGAGCGCCGAAGAATTGATGCTTTTGAACTGTGGTGCTGGAGAAGACTGTTGACAGTTCCTTGGACTGCAAGGAGATCCAACCAGTACATTCTGAAGGAGATCAGCCCTGGGATTTCTTTGGAAGGAATGATGCTAAAGCTGAAACTCCAATACTTTGACCACCTCATGCAAAGAGTTGACTCATTGGAAAAGACTCTGATGCTGGGAGGGGTTGGGGGCAGGAGGAAAAGGGGACGACAGAGGATGAGATGGCTGGATGGCGTCACTGACTCGATGGACGTGAGTCTGAGTGAACTCTGGGAGTTGGTGATGGACAGGGAGGCCTGGCGTGCTGCGATTCATGGGGTCGCAAAGAGTCAGACACGACTGAGCGACTGATCTGATCTGATCTGATGTGATCATATACATGGTCTCATTTCACCTTCACAGCAGTCACATAACACGCTGTGGTTATTCTCAATTTATAGATGAAGCTCAAAGAAGACAAGCTATTTATCCAAGGTGACCTATTATGGACTGCAGCCTCCCAGGCTCCTCCGTCCATGGGATTTTCCAGGCAAGGGTACTGGAGTGGGTAGCCTATCCCTTCTCCAGGGGATCTTCCCGATCAGGGATTGAACCTGGGTCTCCCTCATTGCAGGCAGACGCTTTACCCTCTAAGCCACCATGGAAGCCCTGACCTATTATTATACCTTACATTTGAGAGGACCTCTTACAGTTCCCAGAGTTTGTTTATACGCAGTAGCATAGTAAATCCTCACAACCCTGTGAGGAAAAGAGAATCCTAATAGTTTAGAAGTGCCCTGATCAATTCAAGATCATACTTTCGGGGAAACAGGGACTCTTAGACTGAGGTTTTTAGGCTCCAGATCTATCCTCCTCACCCTACCTAACAGGTTTAAACAGTCCCCTGAGGCCAAGAGCTGCAGAGCAGGCTCAAAGAGCCAAGTTCAAAGAGTCATTCTAAATGATTTTGAAGCAGATTAAACTCTATGCCTCAGTTTTATATCTGTAACAGAACACCTACGCTATAGGTCCCTGGGAAGCTTACAACATACCTGGGAGTTGTAAACAACTTGCTTTTGCTGATCTCTTATGGCGACCCACTCCAGTATTCTTGTCTGGAAAATCCCATGGATGGAGGAGCCTGGAAGGCCTACAGTCCATGGGGTTGCAAAGAGTCAGACACAACTGAGTGACTTCATTTTCTTTGATACCTAGTATACTGACCAATAGGTTTTGTCTTTTACATTTGAACGAAAATTTTTAATGCATTTAGTTCTCAATTCAAACTGATGTTTTAAGACCATGTAAAAATATGTACAGGTAAAAGAAATAATTTAGAAAAGGCAGAAGAAGAGTTAGAAAAGGCAGAGAAACCAGAGATTAAATTGCTAACATCCATTGGATCATAGAAAAACCAAGAGTTCCAGAGAAACATCTACTTTTGCTTTATTGACTATGCCAAAGCCTTTGACTGTGTAGATCACAACAAACTGTGGAAAATTTAACTGATCTGCAGAGTACATATGCAGAGAAATGCCGGGCTGAATGAAGCACAAGCAGGAATCACGATTTCCCGGAGAAATACCAACAACGGCAGATATGCAGATGACACCACCCTTATGGCGGAAAGCGAAGAGAAACTGAAGAGCCTCTTGAAAGTGAAAGAGGAGAGTGAAAAAGCTGGCTAAAACTCAACATTCAAAAAACTAAGATCAGAGCATCCGGTCCCATCACTTCATGGCAAATAGATGGGGAAACAATGGAAAGAATGACAGACTTTATTTTCTTAGGCTCCAGAATCACTGCAGATGGTGACTGCAGCCATGAATTTAAAAGACGCTTACTCCTGGGACAAAAAGCTATGACGAATCTAGACAGTATATTAAAAAGCAGAGACGTTACTTTGTCAACAAAGGTCCGGCTAGTCAAAACTATGGTTTTTCCTGTGGTCATGTATGGATGTGAGAGTTGGACTATACAGAGGGCTGAGCGCCGAAGAATCGATGGTTTTGAACTGTGGTGTTGGAGAAGACTTGAGAGTCCCTTGGACAGTAAGGAGATCCAACCAGTCAATCCTAAAGGAAATCAGTCCTGAATATTTATTGGAGGGACTGATGCTGAAGCTGAAGCTGAAGCTTCAATCCTTTAGCCACCTGATGTGAAGAACTGACTCATTGGAAAAGACCCTGATGCTGGGAAAGATTGAAGGCGGGAGGAGAAGGGGACGACAGAGGATGAGAAGGTTGTATGGCATCACTGTCTTAATGGACATGAGTTTGAGCAAGCTCTGGGAGTTGGTGATGGACAGGGAAGCCTGGCATGCTGCAGTCCATGGGGCTGCAAAGAGTCGGACACAACTGAGTGACCGAACTAACTAAATAAATAATAAATTTTAATACTTTAATCTTTTAAACATAATGTCATGTAGGTTCATGTTAAAGACAAAATAAATGTTAGCAAATTTCTTTTTCCTTCTATGTATTTTTTAGCAATGTTATTGAAAAATTTTTTAACCAAAAATTATTGACTGAAGAGTAAAATAGTTGTTTGATGTTTGGTTCATTTTTACATTTAACTGGTGGCTACAGAGATCGCTACACTGCAGGTCACTTTATAGTTTGTACCCTAGTTTGAGCCTCCTGGGCTCATGCTCAAGTAAGCAAAGCACCCGACTAACATGCTGAGTCAGTTGTTGGTTCTCAACTTGTTGGCTTCTTGTCCACTCAGCAACCTGTCAGTTGTATATCCTTTCTACACCATCCCTTGGAAGCTTCTCCTGACACAGCTTTTGCTAGACTCCAACAAGTTGGAACAGAAGCCACATTTAGTCAGAGCTTAAAGAGCCATGACTGAGCGACGCGCACACACACACACACACACACACACCCATTAGGCAAATTACTAAATTTCACTACTGCTATTGGAAAAAGGCCGTTTTCTTCTTTTGCCCCCGTATCCTTTTACTAGTGTATATTTTGGGAAAGTGATGAAGTATAAGCACATTTCTCTCAGTGTGTTAGAGCTGATGGAACCCTACACTTGGAGTAGGCAGCTGTAGGTAGAACTCCATCTTGAAAAGAATCCTGATGAAGCAATTCCATCCAGGAGCTAATAGCTATATTTTGGTAGAAGCTGCTACATGACATTCATTTAAGCATCTCCAGAATTTGAATGCTAACACCTTATTTATGACCCAGGCAAAGGATTAGAGTTAGCAGCTAAAAAAAAAAAAAAAATCATGATTTTGTTTTGTTTTTACATATATATGTATCTATTGTTTATCAAATTCTTTTCCCATTTGGGTTGTTACAGAATATTTAGCAGTTTCCTGTGCTATAAAGTAGGCCCTTGTTGGTTATCTATTTTAAATATAGTAATATGCATATGTCAGTCCCAGACTGCCAGTCTATCCCTTCCCCTCTCACTTCCCCCTTGTAATCGTAATTTCGTTCTCTAAGTCTGTGAGTCTGTTTTGTAAATAAATTCATTAGTATTTTTTTCTTTTTAGATTATGTATATCAGATCAGATCAGTCGCTCAGTCGTGTCCGACTCTTTGACTGATCTGATTCTGTATATAAGCAATATCATATATTAGTCTTTGTCTGTCTGACTTATTTCACTTAGTCTGATAATCTCCAGGTCTATCTGTGTTGCTGGAAAACCAAATTTTTAGTCCCAGATTTTTCACTCAACTCACATCTTCTGGGAGGGTTAAAGTAAAGCAAGAACTGAAAACAGTATAGAAAAATAAAATTACTTCCTACATGTTTACTGACAAGTACAACAAGGCTGTATATATATTGTCACTCTGTTTATTTAACTTTGCAGAATACATCGTGCGAAATGCTGGGCTGGATGAAGCTCAAGCTGGAATCAAGATTGCAGGGAGAAATATTAATAACCTCATATATGAAGATGACACTATCCTTATACCAGAAAGTAAAGAGGAGCTAAAGAGCCTCTTGATGAAGGTGAAAGAGGAGAGTGAAAAAGTTGGCTTAAAACTCAGCATTCAGCAAACTAAAATCATGGCATCTGGTCCCATCACTTCATGGCAAATAGATGGGGAGACAATGGAGACAGTGACAGACTTTATTTTTTTGGGCTCCAAAATCACTGCAGATGGTGATTGCAGCTATGAAATTAAAAGACACACAAAAAAGAAAAGACACCTGCTCTTTGGAAGAAAAGTTATGACCAACCTAGAGAGCATGTTAAAAAGCAGAGACGTTACTTTGCCAACAAAGGTTTGTCTAGTCAAAGCTAGGGTTTTTCCAGTAGTCATGTACGTGAGAGTTGGACTACGATGAAAGCAGAGCACCGAAGAATTGATGCTTTTGAACTGTGGTGTTGGAGGAGACTCTTGAGAGTCACTTTGACTGCAAGGAGATCCAACCAGTCAATCCTAAAGGAAATCAGTCCTGAATATTTATTGGAGGGACTGATGCTGAAGCTTCAATCCTTTAGCCACCTGATGCGAAGAACTGACTCATTGGAAAAGACTCTGATGCTGGGAAAGATTAAAGGCAGGAGGAGAAGATGACAGAGGATGAGATGGTTGGATGGCATCACCAACTCAACGGACATGCATTTGAGTGAACTCCGGGAGTTGGTGATGGACAGGGAGGCCTAGAGTGCTGTAATCCATGGGGTCGCAAAGAGTTGGACATGACTGAACTGAACTGGACAGCAAGGAGATCAAACCAGTCAATCCTAAAGGAAATCAACCCTGAGCAGTCATCATTGGAAGGACTGATCCTGAAGCTGGAGCTCCAATACTTTGGCCCCTGATGTGAAAGAAAAGACTCTGATCCTGGGAAAGATGGAAGGCAAAAGGAGAAAAGGGCGGCAGAGGATGAGATGGTTAGATAGCATCACTGACTCTATGGACATAAATTTGACCAACTCTGGGAGACAGTGAAGAACAGGGAACCCTGGCGTGCTGTAGTCCATGGGGTTGTAAAGAGTCAGACATGACTTAGTGACCGAACAACTGTTTATTGATTTATGAAGCATGAGAGTACTATACACCAAATTCAGAATCTAGACAGGGATGGAAGTATCTGAAAGCTTTTATTTAAAAGAAAGAAGCAATCACAGAATGTTAATATTTTGTAAACGTTGAGTGGCAAATACATAGATTTCTTTTGTTTCCTTCTATAAAATTTAAATATGTAAAGATCTAAAAGTGTCAATAGAGAACATCTTACATATATTAAGACAGAGGAATTTCACTCTACATTTCCCTTTTGTAGAATTAAGGTTTGCAAAGTTATATATTTATGGTTGTTGTTTAGTCGCTAAGTTGTGTCCGACTCTTTTGCAACCCTATGGACAGGAGCCCAACAGACTCCTCTCTCCATGGGATTTCCCAGGCAAAAATACTGGAGTGGGCTGCCATTTCCTTTTCCTGGGGATCTTCCCCACCCGAGATCAAACCTGCAGCTCTGGTATTGCAGGTAGATTCTTTACCGCTGAGCCATCTGGTTCTGGTTGATTTATCACAAAAGTGATATGCAAATACATGGGGTAAGATGAATGAACTAACCATTATCATCATCGTCACCACCTCACATCTAGCCTTGGATGTGTTAACTCCCTACATAGCTGTCATGCAGAGTATAACCTGTTAAATGGGATTTCTATTTGTCAAATAGCGGTGATCTATCAGAGTAGACATTTTCTTGAGTTCCGGCTATCAAATCACGAACTGTGTGGTCCAACTATCAGTAGGTGCATTTGAACTAGGATGTAACTCACATAAATGTTGAATCAGAGTAGTGTTCACTGAGTCTTAAATATTGTTATTTGTCATCAGCCAAAAGGAACATATTTGCCAAACTATATTGCTGGCTCATCTATTCAGTTACTCAGCTTCTGGTGGAAACTACTGTTTGTTTCAAAGATCAGAAATTTTCTTCCCCCATGGTGAAAACAGAATATTATTTACAGGAGAAATTTAGAAAAATATAGCAAATAATATTGCTAAAAGTACTTTCAGATATGAAGCTAGAGATTTGGAAACTCAAGTGAGAAGCTAAGCTAAAATTATCACCTTGAGTTACACAATTTTTCTACTTTTTAATAGTTCAGATAGTTGAAAAACCTGTGGAGGAGGGGTGTGAAGTTTGAAGGTTATCACTAAATAACAACTGTATTTTATGAATTTTAAATTAGTTCTTAGTTTTTTTTTTTTTCTTTTAAAATTAAAGTTAAAAAACTGGTCATATTTCAAAACCCAAACACTGTTTCTTATACCCAGATTTTCTTAATGGAACTTTTAAAGAGATCACAGAATTGGAAGTAATTCTGGGATTTGACTGCAACGATCTTACTGGTGACCCAGGCAAAAGGAGAGGACATTCAAGATAACAGCCAGAAAACCCAAGTATTAGTCCCAGATTTTTCCACAGGAAAACATCTTACTCAACTCACACCTTCCATGGTGCATTAAAGAGCAAGCCAAAACCAGCAAAATATCTGTGTAACTATGATTAAAAGATCAAAGCTACTGGAAGTATTATTTAACGACTCGATGTAAAAAATGCTACTACTGATGGAATTCAGGATCTGGAGAGAGATAATCAAGAGCAATCAAGGATATAAATTGTTCACATGATGTGAAAATTTGTAGTCATTGATAGAATGCCACTTTTAAAATAGCTTCACTGTCGATTTTTAGTGAAATGACTTCGAAGAGGTTCTATTCGGTATCCAGTCTGACCTTGCTTACTGCAGCAGTTCTCTAGTATCCTTGCCAGATACTTTTCGTCTTCCTAAGATTTAAGGATTTCTAGTGACGGGCAGTCAGAGTATTAAGCACTTGCTTGAAGCCAGCTCCAAGGGATTCAGTGACCTTGAATTCTTCACTACCCCAAGGTGACCCAACACTGCATTGCATGAACTCGCTGATAAAATGAAACACACAGTTTAACCTTCAGACGTTTCTTTGGCAGTGCAAATATGATCTGGCTGACTACCTTTCCAGGGTCCTCTTAAAGTAACAAAGTAGATCCTGGATATCCCAGCCAGGCCCATTTAATTGGTTAACTTTTTCACGCTTTTCAGACTCCATTAAGCTCCATCCTCTCTGTATCAGTTTACAAGTCTCCACCTCTGCTGCTCAACCAGGCACTTTGTCCACGATCAAACACAGCGCTTCTTGAACACCCGCATTTTAGCACTTCAGGCTCAAACTCTGATTATACACATTGGGAGAGCCTACCCAATGAATGAAAGGCCAATCTAGCTATTAGCAGTGGAGACGCGATGCTGAGGCGGTCGGAACCGCAGCCGGTCACTTTCCCCATGCTTCCCCAGCGCCTCCAGGACAAGAAACCGAAAGGATGGGCGGGGCCTGTCGATACCCTTAAGGCCTCCGCGGGCCGACGGCCTCCAGGTTTCCCAGCAAGCTCCGGGACAGAGGAGGTGGGGAAAGGAGGTCATCGCGCTTGCGCGCTAGTAGGTGTGACCCGGGTGGGAAAGCCCTCGGCGTCCGCCATTTTGGCTGCCTCTGTCGGTCTGTTCAGTTACCACGTGAACCGCCGACGGAGACCCGTTGGGGGGGGGAGGCGGCGGCAGTGTTAAGTGAGAAAGGAAAAAAAGACTACGAGGGGAAGGGGGTGTCGGGGTTGGGCGACGCGGTGACACCTGAAGCCTGGTGGCGGCGGTGGATCCGGGCAATCAAGGCTGAAGCAGCCAGGACGACGGCGGCGGCGGCGGCCGGACAAACAGGCTGACCGAGCCGGGCGGTGGCGGGAGCAGCGGGAGGAGCCGGAACGATGCCGGCCGTGAGCCTCCCGCCCAAGGAGAACGCTCTCTTCAAGCGGATCCTGGTAAGTGTGAGGCTTCGGGCAGGCAGCGAGGAGGATTTAGCCGGTACACGGGCCTGTCACCCCTAACCTCGGCCCACCGGGCACCGGGCCACCCCCGCCCGGGACCCCGCCTTCGTACTCCTAGTCAGGCTGAATGCACTCCTTCGTCCCTTCCTTGAGGTTCCCTCTACGGCCCGCGCGCCCGGGACCACAGGTTTCCTCCTCCCCGTCCCCACGCTCTGAAGGCCGTGGTTCCGGAGTAGGCCCCTTGCTCCCAGCTTCTAGACGACCGGTTCTCATTCGTCCCGAGCGAAGGGAGGAGAGGCCTGCTTTCAGCAGGGAGCCGGGCGACAGGGGCAGGAGCGGCGGCCCGGCTGGTGTGGGAACGCTGCCGGCAGGCCAGGGTGGCACCCTTGGAAGGAACAGGTGGTGCGGATACCGCACCGCTCATTCATTGCCCAAGCGCGGCTCTCCCTCCATGGTCCGTCCCTCCCTCTTACTCTCCTCTTGGGATTCACCTGTCCCCGCCCGACTCGGGGTCACTGATTGACCTGGGAGGAGGGAAGGAAGAAAGGCGTTCGGAAGGGGAGAGGAAGCTTTCTAAACTACTACCCTGGTAGTCAGTAGGGATGCTTGCGTCTCCAGCTTCTTAGCCTCTCTCGTTCCCTCCTTCTGGAGTAGGGAAGAGACATTTATTTCTTAGTTTCCGAGCGGGAAACAGCCCCACCTCATCACCCTCCTTGGAGGTGGGGCCCATTGCGAGGGGGCGGTCCAGTAGGAAGTGAAAAGTTGAGAGCTTTTAGTTGAGAAGTTCTAGACAAGGGTTTCTTATAGACTGAAGTGTGTTAACTTCACGTAAGCTTTTAGTTGAGAAGTTCTAGACAAGGGTTTCTTATAGACTGAAGTGTGTTAACTTAACGGATGCAAGAAATTAGCAGAGAAAAGAGAATATAAGAACTTTTGAAATGGATCTTTTTGACGGTAGCTTAGGCTCGATAATTTCCTGCATTTCAGATATGTGCAGTTTGCATTGTTTTTTTTTTAAATACATTAATAAGATGATGTTTGGAGCCACTGTTTACGTTGTAGAATGTCTTGTAGCTTAGGTGCTATAATTAACACTCTGTAGCACGCTTTTGTTTGGCTGAGTGGGTTGCCGCTTTCATGCAGACATTTCTTTGAAAGAATTAACTACGTTTACCAAACTGCCAAACTGCAGCCTGTCAGGCTGAAATCCATGGGGTCGCAAATAGTCGGACACGACTTAGAGACTGAGCAACAACAACCAAACTTAAGTCTTAAAATTTGGAGTATGTGTTACGAAAGTGTTAGTGTTTTCCTTTTGCAATTTAAGTGTATTTCGTTTGTTTGAAAAGTATAACGACTCCAAGGACCCGGGTTTTCTAGACCCATGTTGAACTAACTTTGGTTTTACAGAAACATCCATTTGCCTATAGATTTAGTCATTAAGTATGGAAACGCATGTAAGAAAGTTACATCCAATACGGTGTAACTCTTAGTTACCTTATGCCAATTTTTTTGTTTTTAGACTAATGGAGTGTATGTAGGACTGTATCACTATTTCACCAGAAGTTTATTTTTATATATTTTAAAGGAGTAATTGGTGTGTAGGTTCGACTGTAACATAGTTTTAGGATAGTAGTTTGTCGTTAATCTTCCTCCCCAATTCTACTTTTAAAAAATTCAAGTTGAAAAGTTGAGAGGAGTACAAGGAGCCCTTGTAAATTCTGTAAACATTTAACATTTTGCCAGATTTGCTTTTTCTCTGTCCTCACACATATACAAGAGTTAAAAGGAAATTGCTGGTCTGATCTTCATCCCTACATGCTTCAGCAAAGCATCCTCTTAGAGTAGGATATCATTTTGTATAACCATAAGAATATTAATAATCACTCCCTGATATTGTCTAATATCCAGTTTATTAAATTTTCCTAATTGTTAGGGCAGCACTTAAAAAAAAAACTTAGTTTGAGCTTGACTGTAGAGTTGCACATAATTTAAAAAAATAATAGATTACCTTGTACCTTTTATCCAGTTTCCCCACTGCTAATGCTTTGCAAAGCCATAGTTCAATATCATAACGTTGATACAATCTGCCAGTCTTATTCAGGTTTCTCCATTTTACTTGTACTAATTTGTGTGTATATTTAGTTCTTTGCAGTGTTGCCACACGTGTAGATTACATAACCATCATTACAGTCAACATACAGAACAGTTCCAGGAGCACAAGGATCCCTCTGTTGCCGTTTCAGAACTGCACTCTCTCCTGTTCCTCCCATCTCCTCTAACCTGAGACTGGCAGCCACCACTAATCTGTTCTCTGTTTTTATAATTTGGTCATTTGAAGAATGTTTACTGAAAAGAGTCATACTGTACATGACTTTTTAGGATTAGCCTTTTGTGTGTGTGTGTGTAAGTAACCAGATTCCCTTGAGATTCATCCAGATTGTTGAGTGTATCAATAGTTTGTTCTTTTTAATTGCTGAGTAGAATTCTACGATGTGGATGTACCACAGTTTTCTTTACAGTTCATAGCATAACAGTTTTTGATTAAACATCTTAAACTTAAAAAGAAAATTATTTGGTGATAGTGGAGGAAGTCCCTTAAATTCATTGCTAAAATCAAGGTGCTAAAGGGCTTCTTGTTATAAAGTGTATACAGAGGAAGTGTAAAAATCATTAAATGAAACGGAATATAATTTCCTTATTGTTTTCTTACATTAAAAATGAAAATATCACTAACCGAAGTGTGGTTAGTATTTGCTCTTACTAAGTTGTTTCTGCTTCTTCAGTACTTGTAGTAGTTACTGCTTTTGATTTCAACGCCTGCCCCCCTCCCCCCAAAAGTTTGCATACCTTGTAATCAAGTGTTGCAGGGTTAGTAACTGTTAAATCCTTCCATTAGCATTCAGTTTCTCAGCTAGTGCTTTGTTAGTTGTATCCTGCTTGTTCGTAGTAAAGTTGTATAAGAATGAAATTAGTTTGTATTTTTTAAAAATTTGAAACACTGATTTCAAAATAATGAAGTATGTTTTGACTTAATTTTTCAAAAGAAACCTGGTTTACACGTTGGTGTGTAAAAAAATTTCAGAATTTCTGTAGTGGATTTTCCTGGCTTGTTCTAGTCTAGTTGGTATCTGAAATTCAATTTTGTTGCATATTTGGCCCATCTTTTCCCCCCATTTTACTCTGCTGTGTTCTGAAATGCTAAAGCCCTGCCATGAGTTGGTCAAAATGTCTGCAAAATATGTCTTAATTTGTCTACAGAAGAAACAGGTGATGAATTTAACGTGGTATTATGTGGGAGTTTAAAGAAGAGTTATTTGTGTTTGCCAGAGGTGTTTTGTTGTTGTTGTAATTACATACCATTTTAACACTTTGGAAAACTGAGTTATTAGCAAATGTGTATTTGCCTACTCATGATGCTATTTGTTTATCTAAATAGTTTGAGGGGCATTACCAGATCTTTACACGACTTTCTTGGGATATAGCTTAAGCGTAGGAATAATGAGATTGCCAGGGTAGAGTGAAATCCACACCTTTTTAGATTTTAGCCCACTTGGAAAAGTAGTTGGACATACCCTAATACCTTGCAGTGAAGCTAGTTTGTTGACTGTTAGTGCCTTTGCTTTATTTTCTCTTCTCTTTAGATGTTAGTGTGAACTGTAAGAAAAAAAAAAATCTTAAGTGCGAAGTACTTAAAATATGTACAGCATTAATCTATTTTTGGACTATAGCCTGAATGATTTATGTCTTTAGTTAAAAGTCTAATGGATAAAATTTTTCTTTCCTAGAAAAGTGGTAAGAGAAGTTAGCATAGCATGGTGATAATATTTGCAATTTATTGGAAGCTTACTCTTTGTATTGTGCACTGGAACTTCCCTGTGATGATAGAAATGTTCTGTATCTGTTCTGTCCATTATCATAGCCATTAACCATTTGTGGCTGTTGTACACGTGAAATATGGCTAGTGTGGTTGAGGAACTGAGTTATTAATTTTAATTAATTTAAATTCACATAGCCACAGTGAACAGTGAGTGCACTTGTAGAATCCTTCTCTAGTCTCAAAGCATTTCAAGATAGGGACATGTTTATTAAGGAACACACTAAGATTAAAGTTAACAGCTAGTGTAAGGAATGAAACTTTTTTCAGGGCACTTATACTACACCCATCTAGTTCTTTATTAGTTAAAAGGAGTTTTAATAATTGTTGGTGGCTACACATGTTGTGGGTACCTAAAATATTGTAGGTAAATTATTTCATTTTAGTTATTGCTTTTGGAAAAAGTGCTGTTTCTACAGTTAATGATATGTAGGTTGGATTGAGTTGCACATGAACTAAATTAAAATTAGGAATTGTTAACAAGGAGATTTCCATATGCACATGGGAAGGTCAACTGACTTTAATTTCTGTGTGACAATAATAGTTTGGCAACTGAGTGTGGATAGTAACCTTGAAATTTGCTTTAATATACTTTGCCTGTACTGTATATGTTTAGAATATAATGAAAACAAAAAATTAATACAAAGTTTTAGCTGTTCTGAAGTCCCCTTTCTTCTGTATACAGTAGGTAATCAAACGTTTGAACTAGAATGAATTTGTTTAAAGGTGAATTAGGAAATGAAATGCAGTTTTGCATAACTATATTCTTAATAAACACTATATTCTTAAAAGGCACAACATACTTTTAAAGTTTTTTGGTTTTTTTTAATGCTTTTAATAAAAAGTCTAAAAAGTCTTATGAGAAGAAAAAACTGATAATGTTGCAAATTCACTAATTTGTTTTAACTATCCTAAATTCTTACTGGAATGGGTGTAGGGTGAACACACACATAAGTATATGTCTTTATGTGAATTGACAAAGCATATATATTTTTAAATGCTTTATTGTTTTAGAAACATGAAATATTTAAGAAATGATGCTTTTGGGTTAAGAGAGTAGATTATAATACTTGTTTGTGCAGATATTTGGGGAATAGAGTATTCGGGTTTTAAAAAAAATGAATGACTACATTTTAGTTTTCGATTGTAATAGACAACACTATATGTGTAGAAAAGCAGACAAAAGCTAATAGGAACCTGAATTTAATGTTCGATTCTGTGAGTATTTCAAAGCCTTGCAGTCTTGAACCTTTACTGGGGATTATACAAACTAAGTTATTTGATGATAAAGAGTTGCCATTCCAACTGTTAACTTTGAAGACTGGTTAAAAGCAGTTTCCACAGAGGCAGACATGGGTGCTCTGTTTGATTGATGGACAGGAAAGCTATTGGCCAACTGGCTTTAACAGAAGGGATCTCTTTGTTTAGTGTGCATTCTTGTTTCCTTGAATATTTCTGCTTCTGATAATGCATTTCTTAGAAAGCATTGATTCAAATTTATTTTCTTTGTTCATAAAAGTGCTTTTGGACATAAAAAGCTAGGTTATAGAAGGGATCATATACAGAGGCTGTTTGTTCAGAATTTTGTCCTCCAGATACCTGCATGGCTCATTTCTTCTCTTATTTCTTTTATTGATAGAATTTTGCTCAGATATTCTCTAAATGTTATATTGCGGCCTTCCTTGACCAAAAGCCCTCTTCAACTCATCTGTGTATTTTCTTCCTTGCTGTATTTTTCTCCTTATCATTATTTGACATATCTGATATGTGTGTGTGTGTGTGTGTATACACACATATATATATATACAAGAAATTTATCACATGTCTTCTATAATTAAGATGTAGGTTTTATGAGAATAGGGACTTTGTTAATCAGTACATATTTTTGCATGAAGTGAGCGTGAAGACAGTGACTACAGGGCAAGAGAGAGAAATCTTTATCTTTGGATTTTGTGCTTGCGTAAAGGTTTTTGGAGAAGGGAGTTAACCTGGGCCTTGGCATTGTAGAATAGAGTATTATATGAGGTAATTGTAGGATATCAGGCAGAACCTGTATTACTTGGTAAAGCCTTGGAAGTTGTATTTATGAATGAATCATAGTATTAGGTTTGTTTACATGGTCTTTCTCCCATCACAAAAGCACAAGAGAAAATTTTTATTGTTTCTTTTTTGGTTACGTTAGCATTGGAGGGAAAATGGTACCTGGATTAAATAAGGATGTTTATCATGTGGACCCTGTTGGGTAAGTCATCTGTAGTTTCATAAAGCTCTAAAACTGATTCTGATAAAGTCAGGGTTGAGGACCAGTGTATATGATATTATGAGACAGGAATATAAAATGTTAGAAGGGAGAACATTTGTAATGTAGAGTTGCTTTGTAGGTGTTTTTTAGAAAACTTAAAAATCAAATTGAATTCTTGGAGTTTGAGAAAGGCTTGCTGGCAAGCTGGTGTGGCAGAGCAAGCCGTTTAATCAGTGAGCCTAGCTAACTGTCAGCATTCACATCTAAATGTTAATACAACTCTGCTGTCTGTTAGTAGGCAATAGCCCTACTGAAAAGAGAAAAACTTAAGATTTTTAGTGAAAAATGATCTCAGAAATAATGTCAGTTGCTGGTGTTGATGGTAAGAAGAACAAGTGGAGATTCACAAGTGATGGTCCTTAGTGTATATAGTAGAATATGGAGGGAAGGAAAACCTTATTCTTGACTTCAGGGAATTTCCCTGGAATGTCAGCAGTGCATTTACATTTAAGCTGTTTTAAGATGCATGCTGTACAAACTTGTATTAAAGTTGTAACTTAAAAAGCAAAACAAAACTAGTTTGATGTGTTGTATGTGATTCCCCCACCCCTGTCCGTGGGTAAGGTATGAATTGTATTTTTACTACTTAATTTGAAACTAAAATAATTCCATTATTATAGAATTAATCCATTATAGATTAATAAAAGCAATTTTTTTGGCTATTTAAAAGTAAAATATAAATTGAAATATAAAAATAACTGATGGTGATGTTAGTGTTTTTGTTACCTTATATGCTGTATTCCACTGAGATTTTCTTTCATAAGTAAAATAATATGAACACATTTTCAGTTGAGATCCTTTGAAATTTCACCTAAAACCTCCTGAGACAATTACAATCTTGTTTGATAATTTTAATCTTAAAGATTTTTTTTTTTATAGAGGAGATAGTTGAACTTTCTGTGTGTAATCTGTAAGAGGTGTTTTATCTGATAGTGTGTGAAAGGAGAAATGAAAGTTTACTTTTAAGAATATAGACCTGGGGGAAAAAAGTCCCTGGAGTTGGTTGTGTGCTTCCATACATGGTGGTGGTTCTGATTTAAGAAAAAAAATGTTCTCCTATGTTAATGGCTTTCAGTTAATATGGTATCCTGTTTTTCACCTTTGGTTATCAGTGCTTTGGAACTAAGAATCTTTAAGAAAGGGAAAATGTAGTAACTTGGCATTTATTGCTCATCTATTTTGAGCTAGATTCTGCGCTAGGCTTCCCCCCAACCCCATATTAGCTGATCTAAACCTTGTTTTACTCTTTTGAGGAAATTGTAATAAGTATAAACAATACTTACGATTGTGTTATTTAAAGTATATTTCTAATTGCTTTATATATAGCCAGTTGTGCTATATCAGGACATAAGTTCTTGAAAGTCAGTGCATTATGCAATTGCTGACTAAAATCAGGTAATAACCCACAGAGCTTGTGGGAAAAATAGAATTGGGCCACAACAATTAAAAAATTCATTGATAACAAATTAGAAACCAAGATAAGAACCTAATAAAACTGAGAGCACAGTTTTACATATGTAAAATGGCTAACAATGTAAATACTGTAATACAAATACTGCCTTTTGGAAGTTTACTTGTAGAAGTGGGTGTCAAGTATTGCAGCTGGTGAATTACTGTGAAGTGATGGAAGGAAAGTTACCTTAAATCTCAGAGAAAGTTGTAACAGCAGAGGTGGATGGCTGTGACTGGTAACCCACGAGATGAATTGAGGGGGCTTAGATGTCTGAGGTGTGTGTCAGTGCTGTGCATGCCTATTTGGCTCATTTCAGCTACGTGCAGTTTTCTGATTCAACTACTATTTCTGGTAGACAAATCCTACAGATCAGATCAGATCAGATCAGTCGCTCAGTCCTGTCCGACTCTTTGCGACCCCATGAATCGAAGCACACCAGGCCTCCCTGTCCTTCCCCCAATCCCTCCCACCATCAGAATCTTTTCTAATGAGTCAACTCTTCACATGAGGTGGAGAGTTTCAGCTGGCGTTTCAGCTTCAGCATCATTCCTTCCAAAGAAATCCCAGGGGTGATCACCTTCAGAATGGACTGGTTGGATCTCCTTGCAGTCCAAGGGACTCTCAACAGTCTTCTCCAACACCACAGTCCAAGCATCAATTCTTCGGCGCTCAGCCTTCTTCACAGTCCAACTCTCACATCCATACACGACCACAGGAAAAACCACAGCCTTGACTAGACGAACCTTTGTTGGCAAAGTAATGTCTCTGCTTTTGAATATGCTATCTAGGTTGGTCATAACTTTCCTTCCAAGGAGTAAGCGTCTTTTAATTTCATGGCTACAGTCACCATCTGTAGTGATTTTAGAGCCCAGAAAAATAAAGTCTGACATTGTTTCCACTGTTTCCCCATCTATTTCCCATGAAGTGATGGGACCGGATGCCATGATCTTCGTTTTCTGAATGTTGAGCTTTAAGCCAACTTTTTCACTCTCCACTTGCACTTTCATCAAGAGGCTTTTTAGTGCCTCTTCACTTTCTGCCATAAGGGTGGTGTCATCTGCATATCTGAGGTTATTAATATTTTTCCTCGGCAATCTTGATTCCAGCTTGTGTTTCTTCCAGCCCAGTGTTTCTCATGATGTACTCTGCATATAAGTTAAATAAACAGGGTGACAATATACAGCCTTGATGTACTCCTTTTCCTATTTGGAACCAGTCTGTTGTTCCATGTCCAGTTCTAACTGTTGCTTCCTGACCTGCATACAGATTTCTCAAGAGGTAGATCATGTGGTCTGGTATTCCCATCTCTTTCAGAATTTTCCACAGTTTATTGTGATCCACACAGTCAAAGGCTTTGGCATAGTCAATAAAGCAGAAATAGATGTTTTTCTGGAGCTCTCTTGCTTTTTCCATGATCCAGCAGATGTTGGCAATTTGATCTCTGGTTCCTCTGCCTTTTCTAAATCCAGCTTGCACATCAGGAAGTTCACGGTTCACATATTGCTGAAGCCTGGCTTGGAGAATTTTGAGCATTACTTTCCTAGCGTGTGAGATGAGTACAATTGTGCGGTAGTTTGAGCATTCTTTGGCATTGCCTTTCTTTGGCATTGGAATGAAAACTGACCTTTTCCAGTCCTGTGGCCACTGCTGAGTTTTCCAAATTTGCTGGCATATTGAGTGCAGCACTTTCACAGCATCATCTTTCAGGATTTGGAATAGCTCCACTGGAATTCCATCACCTCCACTAGCTTTGTTCGTAGTGATGCTTTCTAAGGCCCACTTGGCTTCACATTCCAGGATGTCTGGCTCTAGGTCAGTGATCACACCATCGTGATTATCTGGGTCGTGAAGCTCTTTTTTGTACAGTTCTGTGTATTCTTGCCATCTCTAATTTAGTGTGCTCAAAATGCCTGTAAGTATCAATCGTGTTGGAGCAAATATGTATTTTCAAAACTAGTATTCTGGAAGTGGCCGAACGTGAACTTAGAGATCACACAGCCTGGGTCTGAGTAGCTCTTCCTTCACTCTGCTGTTCGTCATTTACTAAACCAGAACATCTTGCATCTAGTACCTGAGATCGGAGAAGGCAACGGCACCCCACTCCAGTACTCTTGCCTGGAGAATCCCAGGGACGGCGGAGCCTGGTAGGCTGCAGTCCATGGGGTAGCAAACAGTCAGAGACGACTGAGCGACTTCCCTTTGACTTTTCACTTTTGTGCATTGGAGAAGGAAATGGCAACCCACTCCAGTGTTCTTGCCTGGAGAATCCCAGGGACGGCGGAGCCTGGTGGGCTGCCGTCTATGGGGTCGCACACAGTCGGAGACGACTGAAGCGACTTAGCAGCAAACCAGAACTTCTTGCATCAAGTACCTGAGATAGTGTCACATTCGTTGCCAACTTAGTTGCCACTGCCATTAAATAGACTTAAACTTCTTCAGACATTTTCTTTGTTCGAAGAAGCTTTGTACCCAGAATATCAAAAGTTTCAGGCTAATTCCTTCTAAAGATTTTTGAAAACGGGTGGCTAAGTAACACTTTTAAAGCAGGAAATAAAATATTACATGTTTCTTCAATTTGTGTTTTAAGATGATGGGTTTTAATCCTGACTGCTTTACTTTATCTTTTATGCTTTTTAAGCGTTAGTTTGTAAATCTGAATAAAAAGAGAAAAACAGTATTTTTCTGTCCTACTTTACTGGTCAGGTAGTGAGATATGTATAAAAGTCCTTGGTAAGTGCTAAAGCGTATGTGTTAGTAAATGTGTAATATAGGTATAGTCTGAAAGATGTTACCTTTTCTACTGAATTGACCTTATCTTGGTTTTATGTTACTTATTTTGTAATTTTTAAAAATATTTTTATTTTGTTTTGTATACTTTTTGGTTTTTAAGGAGGTTTATATTTTTGTTTTAGTGAGTTACTTTTATATGTATACTTTTAAAAATTCCTGGGAATTTCCCTGGCAGTCCAGCTGACCCTGGACTCCAGTCCTTGGCAGTTCAGAGTCAACTCTTTGACGCTCTGGGCCCAGGTTTGGTCCCTCAAGCTGCAGGTGTGGCCAAAACAAGTAAAATTCTTTTAGTTCTCTTTTTTCTTATGTAGGCGTGTGGAGGGGAGGGGATTTTATGCTGTGATTATTAACGTGTGAATGAACTTACTTTACTCAATTTTTTTTCTAGTCTCTTTTCCTTTGACTTTATTACTTGTGAGAACATGCCATTTTATGTATATTCTACTCTCATCAATACCTTTGTTTTAGATTTAATTCTATAAATAGAGTTAATATTAAGTGACTGACCTTTTTCTGAAGTTTTATTGTCTCTTGGCTGGATGAAACTTACTGTTTAGTAGAGATTCCTCAACCCCGCTTGTGGAAACCTTTTAAGGGCTTAGATGTTAAAAGTGCTTTCCTGCCGTCTTGATGTTTGAAGGATAGCTTGACTCACATATTCTTAGATTTCTTAAAAATGACTGCCCTGCCATGGTCTTGTTTATATGTTGCTGATGCCAACCTGGTTTTCTTTTCTTTGTTGATGATGTGGTCTTTTTTGAAGATGTGAATTTTTCTTTATCTGTAAAATTGAATTATTTTACTTAGTTATGTCTCTGTGTTGACTATTCTAGATAAATTTTCCCTGGTATGTGTTTTCAGATTGTAGATTGATGTTTTCTTTGAGTCAGTAATTATAGTTTTGAATATTAGTTCAAATATTAGTTCAGCTGTTTCATTCTTCAGTGACCTTTGCTTATTGGATCTTTGCATCTCTTTTATATTGTTTCCTTCAGTTCTTTTATATTGTATATCTTATAATTTAGTCTTCATTTCTGAGATGGTTTTGTGTTTTTTTTTTTTTTCTATTTTAAATTCACTTTTTTCATGTTATTTAAACTTTTTATTCACTATTTAAAATTTTGAGTATTTGATTTGAGATGTTCTTTTATGTCTGCATCTGTTTTTTTAGTTATTTCCTATTTGTGATGGAGTGTTACATCTTTCCTTATAGCAATAAAACTATAAAATATAGTTTTATTGCTATAGTTTTCGATGTGTTTTCATCTGCCCAAATTTTTCACTTTTAAAAATTCTGTGTAAGTAATTTGCTATGGATGCTGAGTTCTTTTTTTCTCTTCAGGTTATTTGTGATGGGCTTTGCTGTATCAGCAATACAGACAGTTTTATTTTGGGGTGAGGTTGGGTGGTTTCTTCAGTCTCTTAGTTCAGGAATACCCTCTTTGTTGCTGTAGTCAAATGCAGTTTTTAAAATAAGTCCTCTCGGGACTTCCCCTGGTGATCCAGTGGTAAAGAATTTGCCCTCCAGTGCAGTGGGCTTGGGTTGATACCTGGTTGGGGAACTAAGATCCCACATGCCACAGGGCAGCTAAACCCATTTGCCACAACTAAAGAAATGTGTTGCAATGAAGACCAACCACGGCCTAAATAGCAGAAACTATCAAACTATTAAAAAAATAATAAATAAAAATGAACTGAGTCCCCCTCCCCCGTGTCCTGCGCTGACTTAGCAGGGCCTCTGTCTTCAGTGCTCTCTCGCCATCCAGCTTTCACGCGACAGTCCCTCCTTTCGAGGTGGCTCCTGCTCCAAAGCTGTGCCCTACTGAACCTGTCACCTTTGCTCCTACAGATTTTTTGAACCTCTGCATTTTGACTCCCCAGTAGTCATTGCCCTCATCCATCATGTCTGTCAGTACTTCCTTTGGACTTCTTACTTGGGTGAATCCTAGTTAATATAACCCATATTCAGTGGCCACTAGGACCCTGCTATATTCTTTTGGACATCTCCTTTTGAAACTTGGAGCTCTGGTCGTGAATGTTTATGCACTTATATGTAAGTTAGCAGAGTTCCAAAGAATAGCAAGAAGAGATTAGAAAGCCTTCTTCAGCGATCAATGCAAAGATATAGAGGAAAACAACAGAATGGGAAAGACTAGAGATCTCTTCAAGAAAATCAGAGATACCAAAGGAACATTTCATGCAAAGATGGGCTCGATAAAGGACAGAAATGGTATGGACCTAACAGAAGCAGAAGATATTAAGAAAAGATGGCAAGAATACACAGAAGAACTGTACAAAAAAGAGCTTCACGACCCAGATAATCACGATGGTGTGATCACTGACCTAGAGCCAGACATCCTGGAATGTGAAGTCAAGTGGGCCTTAGAAAGCATCACTACAAACAAAGCTAGTGGAGGTGATGGAATTCCATTTGAGCTATTCCAAATCCTGAAAGATGATGCTATGAAAGTGCTGCACTCAATATGCCAACAAATTTGGAAAACTCGGCAGTGGCCACAGGACTGGAAAAGGTCAGTTTTCATTCCAATCCCAAAGAAAGGCAATGCCAAAGAATGCTCAAACTACCGCACAATTGCACTCATCTCACATGCTAGGAAAGTAATGCTCAAAATTCTCCAAGCCAGGCTTCAGCAATATGTGAACCGTGAACTTCCTGATGTGCAAGCTGGATTTAGAAAAGGCAGAGGAACCAGAGATCAAATTGCCAACATCTGCTGGATCATGGAAAAAGCAAGAGAGCTCCAGAAAAACATCTATTTCTGCTTTATTGACTATGCCAAAGCCTTTGACTGTGTGGATCACAATAAACTGTGGAAAATTCTGAAAGAGATGGGAATACCAGACCACCTGATCTGCCTCTTGAGAAATCTGTATGCAGGTCAGGAAGCAACAGTTAGAACTGGACATGGAACAACAGACTGGTTCCAAATAGGAAAAGGAGTACATCAAGGCTGTATATTGTCACCCTGTTTATTTAACTTATATGCAGAGTACATCATGAGAAATGCTGGACTGGAAGAAACACAAGCTTGAATCAAGATTGCTGGGAGAAATATTAATAACCTCAGATATGCAGATGACACCACCCTTATGACAGAAAGTGAAGAGGCACTAAAGGGCCTCTTGATGAAAGTGAAAGTGGAGAGTGAAAAAGTTGGCTTAAAGCTCAACATTCAGAAAATGAAGATCATGGCATCTGGTCCCATCACTTCATGGGAAATAGATGGGGAAACAGTGGAAACAATGTCAGACTTTATTTTTCTGGGCTCCAAAATCACTACAGATGGTGACTGTAGCCATGAAATTAAAAGACGCTTACTCCTTGGAAGGAAGGTTATGACCAACCTAGATAGCATATTCAAAAGCAGAGACATTACTTTGCCAACAAAGGTTCGTCTAGTCAAGGCTGTGGTTTTTCCTGTGGTCGTGTATGGATGTGAGAGTTGGACTGTGAAGAAGGCTGAGCGCCGAAGAATTGATGCTTGGACTGTGGTGTTGGAGAAGACTGTTGAGAGTCCCTTGGACTGCAAGGAGATCCAACCAGTCCATTCTGAAGGTGATCACCCCTGGGATTTCTTTGGAAGGAATGATGCTGAAGCTGAAACTCCAGCTGAAACTCTCCACCTCATGTGAAAAGTTGACTCATTAGAAAAGACTCTGCTGCTGGGAGGGATTGGGGGCAGGAGGAAAAGGGGACGACAGAGGATGAGATGGCTGGATGGCATCACCGACTCAATGGACGTGAGTCTCAGTGAACTCCGGGAGTTGGTGATGGACAGGGAGGCCTGGCGTGCTGTGATTCATGGGATTACAAAGAGTCGGACACGACTGAGCGACTGATCTGATCTGATCTGATGTAAGTTAGCTTTTAGTTGTCTCATCTTGTAATGCTCTGGGTGATTTTATTTGCTTTCTTTCTTGGCCTGTATGTTTTTTATGAGGACTTTTGTAATGTTTAGAAATTAGGGGCCAGTCATTACCCTATAAATAATTCATTTCTGTTTTTATGTGTTATGCTGGAAAATAATAATGTTTGCTTTAAAATACTTTATAATTTACGTTTGTATAATTGAGTAATCACTTGTACTTCTCTTTTTGTGTCCCCATGACTACTCGATTGTTTTCCTTAAGCTTGTTGGGATTATTTTTCATTGAAATAATTAGATTCTATTAAATAGCTATGTTTTTTTCAGTAGTAGTGTATGGATGTGAGAGTTGGACTGTAAAGAAGTCTTAGTGCTGATTGATGCGTTTGAATTGTTGTGCTGGAGAAGACTATTGAGAGTCCCTTGGACAGCAAGATGAAACCAGTGAATCCTAAAGGAAATCAACCCTGAATACTCACTGGAAGGACTAATGCTGAAGCTGAAGCTCCAGTGCTTTTGGCCACCTGATGTGAAGAGCCTACTCACTGGAAAAGACCCTGATGCTGGGAAAGAGTGAGGGAAAGGGGAGGAGGCAACAGAGGATGAGAAGGTTGGATGGCATCATTGACTCAATGGATATGAATTTGAGCAAGCTCCAGGAGATACTGAAGGACAGAGAAACCTGGTGTGCTGCAGTTCATGGGATCGCAAAGAGTCGGACACAACTTAGCAACTGAACGATTAAATAGCTGGCTCTTAATCATATGTATATACCTGGAGTTATTATTGAATTTTGTCCTGTCCCTAAACACTCACATTCATAGCAGAGTTCTACTCATATTAAGCAGGAATTCTAAAATTTTGTTCAATTTTCTTTTCTCAAGTGACATAATTTAATGCTGATGGGGAAAAAAAGAAAGGTAAGGGAAGTCTGGCATGTTTCACAATGTGTTAACAGGATTATGGTATCTAGTGAGCAGGTGCTGATGGTCACATTCAGTTCTGCTGCTAGTAAGACCTTATCTTTAATTTTAATTTCTAGACCCAAAACTTGGAGTGATGCAGACCAATGATGACTCCCTAATGCTGACACACTACAAAAATGCTGGTGTAAAGTTCTCACAGACCTTTTAATTCTATTCTGAGACTGTGTACTTGGTACTTTGGATTTTTGAAATGCTTTCTGTTTTGTGAAATACTGATTGTGAAATAAAAAAGTTTTTTTTTTTTAATTAAGCTACCCCATTTAAATTAATTTTAAAAAAAATTTTACTGGTTTTAATAAAATATACAAGTTTGGGAACAATATTGTATCCACCTCAGAGAGTGGCACAAAATGTCAAAGGACTTAAAACTTGCATGTGAGAAACAGCGAAAAGAACAAAGATGTTTAGCTTGAATGAGAGAAAACTGAACTCTTACGGGCTAGAATCAGTAAACAGAAGCTAGAGGGATATAGAGTTTGGCTCAATACAACTAAAAACATTTCAGTTGAGTGAGCTGGTACCAACAAGAGTTCTGTGACCATTTGCATTGGATGACATTTATTACAGAAGTAGGACAAGATTCTGAAGGGGCTCAGCCCTGGGATTTCTTTGGAAGGACTGATGCTGAGGCTGAAACTCCAGTACTTTGGCCACCTCATGTGAAGAGTTAACTCATTGGAAAAGACTCTGATGCTGGGAGGGATTGGGGGCAGGAGGAGAAGGGGACGACAGAGGATGAGATGGCTGGATGGCATCATGGACTTGATGGACGTGAGTCTGAGTGAACTCTGGGAGTTGGTGATGGACAGGGAGGCCTGGTGTGCTGCGATTCATGGGGTCACAAAGAGTCGGACGCGACTGAGCAACTGAACTGACTGAACTGAGGACAAGATTATTTTTTAAAATAGTATAAAACCAGGAGGGGAAGAAATCATCCTTAAGTTTGTTTTCATGATTGTAATAGTCTGACAGAAACTGTAGGATATGAAAAGGATAGCATATTGTCTGTGAATGGAAGCGCCAACTAAAAGAATTAAAGGAAAGGGAGAATAAAGGCAGTTTTTCAGAGATTAAAAACATTAAAAAAGTTAAAGTATACTTACTTACAGTGAGTCTGCCTGCAGTTCAGGAGGCCCAGGTTCGATTCCTATGTTGGGAAGATCCCCTGAGGAGGGAATGGCAGCGTACTCCAGTATTCTTGTCCAGAGAATTTCATGGACAGGGGAGCCTGGCAGGCTACAGTCCATGGGGTCACAAAGAGTTGGACACGGCTGAGCGACTAGCACACACTGTTACCTACAGTGAAATGCACAGGATTTTAAGTGTATTGTTCTATTAGTTGTCTTTTTTTTTGTTTTAGTTTTGACACATCACAAACCATTGCAGCCTATGCCCATTTTAAGATGTGTTGATAGAACATTAACGTCACCTCAGAATAGAGACCTTGTTCCTCTTGATTGTGTATTTTAATTCAGTTTCTGCTTTCACATTTCTCTGTAATCAAGCTTTGTTGGGTCTAAGTATTTATTGTAAGCTAGAACTGACATTGTACTTTATTAACATTTTATTGAGTGCTTACTCGGATTCTTTATATACATTTGTATTTCTCACCTTAACCCTGCAGGGTTGTTAATGTCCACATTTTGCAGGTGACACTGTTGAAGCGCTAATGAATTTAATTCAGCCAGTGATACGCAACTGTTAAGTGCTAAGAATTGAACTCTAGACTGTAGAGCAGTGTTGTCCAATAGAACTTTTTGTGATGGAAATGTTCTATATCTGAATTACTACTACGTTGGCCATTAGTCACATGTGGCTATTTGAACACCTGAGATGTGGTTAGCGTAGCTGAGGAGCTTTGCTGAAAATTACAAAGTTTTTTTTAATACTAACTGATTAAGATGTTAAATAGCCATAGCTCTTGAGCGTATAGACTGCAGGTGCCCTTTCTGCACACTTTCCTGCTGTACAAAAGCAGGGCTACTAAGGTAGCTACAGGACACTGGCCTGCCACGTGCCGCCAGGCTCATATTAAGTTAATAAATAAATGTTGCTTGAATTGCTTTTAGCATATCTAAGGTTTGTTTTCTTTTTAACTTTTTAATTGTGAAAATTTCAAGCATATGAAAACAATGGTTCTGTTTATTCTTTTTCATCTGTCACCCCTACCACCTGGATCATTTTGTCAAATCCCAGGCATCATTTCAAAATGGCTGACTTTTAAAGCTAAATTTTGCTTTTATTATTTAGCTTAACTTGAGGCTGAATTCCTTTTAAACAATTTTGAAAAAAATTGCACTGAAGAAAACAATGAAAAGGTATATTTAATACTAAAGAAGATTAATGTTAACATAATGTAATGCTTTCCTTGTGGCTCAGCTGGTAAAGAATCAGCCTGAAATGCTGGAGACCTGGGTTCAATCCCAGAGTAGGGAAGAGTCCCTGCAGAAGGGAAAGGCTACTCATTCCAGTATTCTGGCCTGGAGAATTCCATGCTTTGTGTAGTCCATGGGGTCCCAAAGAGTCGGACCCAACTGAGCGACTTGCACTTGCACTGTGTAATGTTAATGTCAAATCTAAATGGTATATATTTGTGTTACATATAATCTTAAGTCTTCTATTTTAAATCACCTAAATCATTATTTTCTTTTAACATAAATAGCCTAGATTCTTTTACTTGCCATGTCACATTCCCACATCTTTAGTCAGTTCAGTTCAGTTCAGTCGCTCAGTTGTGTCCGACTCTTTGGGACCCCATGAATCACAGCATGCCAGGCCTCTCTGTCCATCACCAACTCCCGGAGTTTACCCAGACTCATGTCTATCGAGTTGGTGATGCCATCCAGCCATCTCATCCTCTGTCATCCCCTTCTCCTCCTGCCCCCAGTCCCTCCCAGCATCATGGTCTTTTCCAGTGAGTCAACTCTTTGCATGAGGCGGCCCAAGTATTGGAGTTTCAGCTTTAGCATCAGTCCTTCCAATGAACACCCAGGACTGATCTCCTTTAGGATGGACTGGTTGGATCTCCTTACAGTCCAAGGAACTCTCAAGAGTCTTCTCCAACACCACCGTTCAAAAGCATCAATTCTTCGGCAGGGAACCTTTTTTTCCTGTAACAAGGGTTTGGAAAAAAAGGATGAACTTCCTGTTAGCAATAGGTCTGAACTTTTCACAGCTTATCCAACTATTTTATGTATATAAGTAGCCAACTGTTGTGGAGATTTCTTACCCTCCATATTCTTATTAGCAAAATTAGAAATGAGTTTTTAAAAGGGTTAGTGAAATAATTTTCTTGTTGTTGTTCAGTCACTCAGTCACATCCGGCTCTTTGTGACCCCTTGGACTGTAGCACACCAGGCTTCCCTGTCCTTCACCATCTCCTGAAGCTTGCTCAAATTCATGTCCATCGAGTCAGTGATGCCATCCAACCATCTCATCCTCTGCCGTCCCCTTCTCCTCCTGCCTTCAATCTTTCCCAGCATCAGGGTCTTTTCTAATGAGTCAGTTCTTCGCATCAGGTGGCCAAAGTATTGGACCTTCAGCTTCAGCATCAGTCCTTCCAATGAATATTCAGGACTGATTTCTTTTAGGATTTGACTGGTTTGATCTCCTTGCAGTCCAAGGGACTCTCAAGAGTCTTCTCCAGCACCATAGTTCGAAAGCATCATTTCTTCAGTGCTCAGCCTTCTTTATGCTCCAGCTCTCACATCCATACATGACTACTAGAAAACCATAGCTTTGACTATATGGACCTTTGCCAGCAACATAATGTCTCTGCATTTTAATGTGCTGTCTAGGTTTGCTATAGCTTTTCTTCCAGGAAGCAAGCATCTTTTAATTTCATGGCTGCAGTCACCATCTGCAGTGATTTTGGAGCCCAAGAAAATAAAGTCTGTCAGTTTCCATTGTATTCCTGTTTATTTGCCATGAAGTGATGGGACTGGATGCCATGATCGTAGTTTTTTGAATGTTGAGCCAGCTTTTTCACTCTCTCTCCCCTTTCACCTTCATCAAGAGGCTCTTTAGTTCCTCTTTACTTTCTGCCATAAGGGTGGTGTCATCTTCATATCTGAGGTTATTCATATTTCTCCCAGCAATCTTGATTCCAGCATGAGCTTCATCCAGCCTGGCATTTTGTATGATGTACTCTGCGTGTAAGTTAAATATACAACCTTGATGTACTCCTTTCTCAGCCTTGACATACTTTCCATATTATGACAAAAAAGTCTTAAAGTTGTGACTTTCAGATGCCATGATCTATTGGTATCAGTGCCTCAGCTGAGCTAAGGTGCTGATGGACAGAGCCAGAACACCTAGAGGGTTCCCTTCTGGGCAGGTTCTGCTCTTCCCTGGTGGCTCAGTGGTAAAGAATCTGCTTGCAATGCAGGAGACCGCCTGCAATCCAGGAGAAGCAGGTTTGGATCCCTGAGTTGGGAAGATCCCCTGGAGAAAGGCAGGGCAACCCACTCCCTGTTTTCTTACCTGGGACGTTCCATGGACAGAGGAGCCAGGTGGGCTATAGTCCATGGAGTCGCAAGAGTTGAACACAACTGAGTGGCTAAATCACCACCAGTTTTTTTTTTTAAACTTTACAATATTGTATTGGTTTTGCCATACATCAACATGAATCTGCCACAGGTATACACATGTTCTCCATCCTGAACCCCCCTCCCTCCTCCCTCCCCATACCATCCCTTTGGGTTGTCCCAGTGCACCAGTCCCAAGCATCCAGTATCATGCATTGAACCTGGACTGGCGACTCATTTCATATATGATATTATACATGTTTCAATGCCATTCTCCCAAATCATCCCACCCTCTCCCTCTCTCACAGAGTCCAAAAGACTGTTCTATACATCAGTGTCTCTTTTGCTGTCTCGTATACAGGGTTATTGTTACCAACTTTCTAAATTCCATATATATGCGTTAGTATACTGTATTGGTGTTTTTCTTTCTGGCTTACTTCACTCTGTATAATAGGCTCCAGTTTCATCCACCTCATTAGAACTGATTCAAATGTATTCTTTTTAATGGCTGAGTAATACTCCATTGTGTATATGTACCACAGCTTTCTTACCCATTCATCTGCTGATGGACATCTAGGTTGCTTCCATGTCCTGGCTATTATAAACAGTGCTGTGATGAACATTGGGGTACACCTGTCTCTTTCCCTTCTGGTTTCCTCAGTGTGTATGCCCAGCAGTGGGATTGCTGGGTCATAAGGCAGTTCTATTTCCAGTTTTTTAAGGAATCTCCACACTGTTCTCCATAGTGGCTGTACTAGTTTGCATTCCCACCAACAGTGTAAGAGGGTTCCCTTTTCTCCACACCCTCTCCAGCATTTATTGCTTGTAGACTTTTGGATCACAGCCATTCTAACTGGTGTGAAATGGTACCTCATAGTGGTTTTTTGATTTGCATTTCTCTGATAATGAGCGATGTTGAGCATCTTTTCATGTGTTTGTTAGCCATCTGTATGTCTTCTTTGGAGAAATGTCTGTTTAGTTCTTTGGCCCATTTTTTGATTGGGTCATCACCACCAGTTTTTAAAACTCTTTTCTGTTATCCAGATTAGATACATTTTATTGGTCTGTTTTTCCTGTACAATGATTCTTTCCAGTTATCTCCTTTCTAGTTTTGGGTCTATACAGTGAGTTCTGTCCTCATCTCCTCTAAGATGTTGCAAAGGGTTCACTAGTTAACTTCTTCCAACATTTTCATAATAGCTAATTTAAAGTATTGAATAGAAGTCTCTGTATTTGTCTGGTTGATTTTTTTTTTTTTTTCCTATGCAAGTTGAGATTTTCCTGTTTCTTCAAATGCCACATAATCTTGGATTTTATCCTGGATGTTCTGAATATTAGTATCAGACTTTGGGTCTTATTTTAAATCCTTTGGAGAATGTTAATTTTGTTTTAGCAAATCTGGTTAGATTCAGGCTGTAAGCCCCAACTATTTCTATGGACTGTAGTTCTTACATCAGTTCAGTTTTTAAAATCTTTGTGGTTCTATTGGCTCTGTCCTGCTTATGTGCCATCCAGTAGCTGGTCTGAGGCCTGCATGATCTATCTATTGTTTCAGTTCTCAAAGTCTTGTGTGTTGTGATCAGATCCATGCGTGTTTATGAACCCTGGAATCCGTAAACATCTTAATGAGATTGCTTTCCCCAGTTCCACCTCCTTTGAGATGTTTCTGATGTTTTGTTTCCTTGGCTCCTTATCTCACCCTCTGACTAGAAAGCTGGGGTTCTCCTTATTTTGCTCTGCTGCATACTTTTGTGATCATGCCCATGTTTGGCTAGAAGTTTATCGATTTTATTGATCTTCTCAAAGAACCAGCATTTGGTTTCACTGATTTCCCTTTTGTTTTTTCCTGTTTCATTAATTCTGTTCTTTTTACTTTTGTTTTTTCTGCTTGCTTTGAGTTTAATTTGCTCTTATGTTTCTAATTTCTTAAGGTAGAAGCTAAGATGATAATTGGAGATCTTTTAGAATACAGGTTTTTTCCCTGACTGCTTTCATAATTTTCTCTTTTGTCCTTATTTTTTAGCATTAGGATTATGATGCGCCCCTTTTTTCTGCTTGCTTTTTGTTTTGTTTTGTTCTTTTCTTTCTTTCTTTTTTTTTTTTAGTTCATCCTGCTTGGAGTTTGTTGAGATGATTTGTGGGTTTTTTGGGTTTAGAGTTTTTATCAAATTTGCAGTTTTTGATACTTTTCCCACTTTAGTTTTCTGTCCTCTTTTCTGACTCGTTACATGTATGTGCTAGGCCATTAGACCACTTGATATTGTGCCATCGGTAGGAGTTCTGTGTTCTGTCTCTCATTTTACTATTTCATCGTCCGTGTTGGATTGTTTCTGTTACATGTTTTCCAGTTCACGCAGCCACTGAAGTTCTCTGTCATGGTTTTGTTCACTGCACAAGTTTCAGGTTCACTACAGTGTTTAATATTTTAAGCCCATATCATTAACTTTTCATTTTCGATGCTATATTTTTTATTGTACAATCTCCATTCCTTAATAATTCCATTTCTCTATTGAGATTTCCTGTTTGTTTTCTGATTATGTTCATGGTTTTCCTTTCAGTCCTTTAAGAGTACATAACAGAAACATTTAAAGTCTGCCTGCTACTTCTGCCATTATTTCTGAATCTGTTTCTGTTTGATTTTTTTTTTTTCTGTAGGTCAGGGTCACAATTTCCTGTTTCTTCACTTTTCTAATGATTCCTCTTTTTTCATAATGTATATTATGGACGCTAGGATATTAAGTGTCTGGATCTTGTTCTTTTGTAATAAAGTTTTGTTTTGGGAAGTGATTAATTTGCTTGTGCATCAGCTTGTTCTTATTTTTAAGTTTTAATAAAAATGAGTCTGCTGCTGCTGCTGCTAATTCACCTCATTCGTGTCCGACTCTGTGTGACCCCATAGACGGCAGCCCACCAGGCTCCCCCGTCCCTGGGATTCTCCAGGCAAGAACACTGGAGTGGGTTGCCATTTCCTTCTTCAATGCAGGAAAGTGAAAAGTGAAAGTGAAGTCACTCAGTCGTGTCCGACTCTTTGCGACCCCATGGACCGCTGCCCACCAGGCTCCTCCGTCCATGGGATCTTCCAGGCAAGAGTACTGGAGTGGGGTGCCATTGCCTTCTCCAAAATGAGTCTAGATTATCCTTATTCCTAAGGTTTTGAGTATTTAATGTGGCCTAACTGTTTGGCACTCAAATGTCTCCCAGCCATATATAAGCAGCAATAGCTGTTTAGCTCATACTACTTGGTAGTATTTCTTTGCCAACTTGAGTAGAAATCTGCAGTGTACCTGACCAATTTAATATTTGACCAAGACTCTTGTGCAGATTTCTAAAACTTCATAACTGTACAGTTCATTTTGATGATACCTTGCTCTATAAATTTCATCTTTTCAGACAGTTTCTAACTCTGATACCTGCTTAGATCAGTAAGACTACTATGTTTTGCTTTTGTTCTTCCTCTCTATTCTACAGTCTGGAAAATGCCTCTGGGCAAAAAAAAAAAAAAAGATTTTCTTGAGATTTACCTTGTTTCTCTTCTGAAAGTCCACAATCCTGTGTTGGCCCTTGTTCAGTGGCTGAAAATAGTTATTTATTTACTTAACCAGTTTCATGCTTGGCAGGAACATCAACTGTATCAGTTATTCCTATACATTTAGAAGCCGTAGTCTCAGTGTATGTTGTCAACATTTAGCACATGGAATTTGAACAGTTCATTCTGTTTTAATTATGTCCTGTTTAGCTTTACTGTTTATGTAGCAGTGTTGATATTTTAAAATTTAGTTGCTTAATGAAAACAGTCTATAATGTTCTAATATCTTGATACTATTATGATTAATTTTGAATTAATAACAAGGCAGGTGAAGAATAGAATAATATGGCATTCATTGCATGCTAAGGGAGACCCTTATTCATAATTCTGAAATTTCAGGAACTCTCCATATACAAGAATTTCAGAGACAGATTTGTGGACATGTATTTTTATTTAGTTTGATAATTTTACTGTGAAGACTTAATACGTCTGCCTGCTATGTCATTTTACAAAGCTTGTTTTAAATGAATTGATGTGAAATCTTTGCTCACAATATACTATGTAGTATTTCCATCTCTTTTTCCCTAAATAAATTCTCTAAAAAATTTAAGTGTACAAGTTTGGTTAAAACAATATTAAGAACCTTATAATTAAAAAAAAGAAAGAATCTTATTGTGGTAAATTTATTTCCATGGTTCTGTAGAATGAACTTTAGTGATAGTGTTACATGGGAGTTGCAAAAACAAGCAAATTGCTATTTTTTTTATTCATTTACATCTTTTAAATGGTTCAGAAAAGGACACCTTATGATTATATCTTCTATTATATTTTAAGACTGCTTTTATAAGATTGGATTTTGATTAGATAGACACTTAAAGCTGAATTATGCATATATCTGGTCTTATGTTTGGAGGAAAGAAGTTATTGAATG
The DNA here is from genome assembly GCF_029378745.1 of Bos indicus. NCBI lineage: Eukaryota > Metazoa > Chordata > Mammalia > Artiodactyla > Bovidae > Bos > Bos indicus. The sequence goes on along the minus strand of NC_091776.1, from coordinate 18,492,143 downwards.
AAATATGATGCACTCTTTGCTATTTTTCTTGTAAACCCTGTATGCCATTAGAGTTTATCCTTGGGCAAAAGCAGAATTTTTTAGGAATTTTTATGGGATAAAGTAAGTTGAATATCTATTGTTATTTTTTCCAGTAAACTGTGAGACTACTACTCTCATTTGTAATGAGTGACCTGTTGTAGGAGTAGTGCTTTTTAGAAAGAAAAATAGATTGAAGTCTGTTTCCTTAAATGCACACTGAAGGTTATGCCATCTTTAATTATTTTTACAGGTCACATTGACAGAGCTAATTGGGTTAGTGGCATTGAGTATAATTTCAATATGGAAGACTACCAAATTTCATTAATTGGGAACATAATCATTAGGAACTGAAACATAATTACTGTTCTGAAGTGTGATAAAGTAAAAAGCTAAGTACTATAGCATCTCATATTCAAATAGAATGGTTTTTAATTTTCATTTGGCAGACTCAGTTATTTGGGGGAATTTTCTAGTTGGTTAATTGTTTTATGTGTGTTCATTTTTGTCACCTTATTTTTGGCATTTTTATTGCCTATTTGGCTTCCCTGGTGGCTCAGTTGGCCTGCAGTGCAGGAGACACAGGTTCAGTTCCTGGGTCGGGAAGATCTCCTGGATCTTCCAGGATGGCTGCCCACTCCAGTGTTCTGGGAAATCCCATGGACAGAGGAGCCTGGCAGGCTATAGTCCATAGCTGCTGCTGCTGCTGCTAAGTCGCTTCAGTCGTGTCGGACTCTGTGCGACCCCATAGACAGCAGCCCACCAGGCTCCCCCGTCCCTGGGATTCTCCAGGCAAGAACACTGGAGTGGGTTGCCATTTCCTTCTCCAATGCAGGAAAGTGAAAAGTGAAAGTGAAGTCACTCAGTCGTGTCCGACTCTTATTGACCTCATGGACTGGAGCCTACCAGGCTCCTCCATCCATGGGATTTTCCAGGCAAGAGTACTGGAGTGGGGTGCCATTGCCTTCTCCAATAGTCCATAGGGTCACACAGAATTCGACACGACCAAATTGACTTAGCACGCAGGTACGCACGCACTCATGCACGCACTGAATAAGCAAAGAAGCAAAAGGTGAGATAAAAGTTGAATTTGTTGATTGGAAGATCTGTTAGAAGATGACAGCTCTGGGCTTTAATAATACTTAAAATGTTAATAAAATTTCTGTATGTGGTGCAGAGAGCTCTCAACCGGGACTGACTCAGAGAGGGCCTCAACTGATAAGCCCTCCAGCACTTCTGTAGGTATTTTGCCCCTGACTTGGTTTTTAATTTCTGGCAGGAGATGCATGAAGGATCCCATGCAGATTTGGGGATGTCTTTTTTTCTTAATAGTTCCATCATTTTCAGTACTCTGTCCTACAGAATAGCTCAGCCTCTCTGAACTTCAGTCTTTGTCTCTTCATCTCTGTGGACTGTCGTGTGCTGTTTCAGACCCTTCTTCCTGTGCTGTGATCTGTAGAGCAGTGACATTACCCAGTGTATCGTGTCCCTCCCCCGCCTCCATGGTTCACAGCCCGTGCTGCCTCTTGTCCAGTGTCTGACAACAGTTATTTTATGCATTTTGTCTCATTTTGTTGTTTAAGATAAAAGGACACATTTCTCCTCACTTCACTGTGGCCAAAAGTGGAACTTCCTTACTGCACTTTACAGAAATAAAATTGTAGAAAGCTAATTAAATGTTTTAAGAACAATGTACTTAAATTGTTCTTTGTCTGTATGTTCTTGTTGTTGTTTAGTCTGTATGTCTTTTCCGACTCTTTTGTGACCCCATGGGCTGTTGGCCCACGAGCCTCCTCTGACCTTGGGATTTCACTGGCAAGAATACTGGAGTAGGTTGCCCTTTTCTTCTTCAGGGGACCCTCCCAACCCAGGAATGGAACCCTTGTCTCCTGCATTGACAGGAGGATTCTTTCCCACTGAGCTACCAGGGAAGCCCTTGATGTAGTTCCTGGAAAACAGTGAGAAGTCATGAGTGTTGCTTTTAATTAGCGTCCTGTAATGACTTTTACTTTTATTATAAGAAAAAGGTTGCTTTAGCCTTTCTGCTGAGTGAATAGGAACACTAAATTTAGTTGCTTAGTCTTATGTTTCTTTGGCTGTGTATGGTTAAGTTACTGTTTCTGCTCTCCCCTCCCTTGTATCCCTCAGATCACCTTGCCTGTTGATTGTGGGAGAAGCAGAGAGTTAGGAAGCTATTGCAGAGAAACTAGGACTGATGAATCTATTAGAGGATGGAAGTCTCAGGGATGAAAGCACAGAGGATAATTAGGTTTCTTGTTTTGTCATCTGAATGAGGTTGAGTTGAAGGAAATGCATCTCTTGAGATGGTAAAGACGATGAAGAATAGATTCTTGGGAGGGAAAATCAGTTGTGTTTTGGACTGTATATTAGGTTTGAGATGTGAACAATAAAATAGAGATGGTGAGTACATAGTTGATTGTAGAACAGCTCTATGGTTGGCTTTTGCATTGAGCTTTAACGAGTTGATTTCTTGGTGCTGAATGTAAAATTTTACATTTTTGTTTCTACACATTTTTCTCCTATGATTTTATTATCATTTGCATTAACTATCTCAGCCAGATTTTGAGTGTTATTGTTTCAAAAATTAAGACTAAAATTTGTTTAAACTTAGGACAGTAAATTCTGACATAAATTATCATATCTTTAAGGTGCAGAGGTTTTCTGTAATGAATACAGTGCTTTAAAAATTATTGTTATGAAAGCACATGTTGATACATTTATAGAAAAAGAGAACTTGGAACTTCATTACCACATTTGCTCACTTGTCTTTTCCTCATTCTGTCATTGTGCTTATATCACAGTATTTTGATAAATCAGAACTAAATATTTACATTTCTATAATTATATGTATATTATTTATTATTAAGCCAAATATTACACTGAGACCATAATTTCTTATACAAGCCTTTATTTTCCCTGGAGTTAAAATCTGTCTTACTTATTCACTTGGTTTTCTGTAGACTCATTGGTCATTTTCCCCAAATGTGCCTGTATTCTGTCATGTGCTTATAAATAATATTTTCCATATTATGAAGTACACAGGTTCCATTTTTGACTTTGCTAGAAACCTATTCCATGGTGGCCTCTGGAATCCTGTTTCATTTTGGAGTGGTTGTTCTTTTTTCTACATTAGATTACTTATTTACTAAGTTCCACGTTGTCTTTTTTGTTTGTTTTGATTTCTTTCAATAACTTCCTAAGGAAGAGTGCAAAGATAAAATTTTAACTTTCTAAGAAGCCTTAAAATGTCCATTTACTTACATACTTGATTGACAATTTAGCTGGGTAAGGAATTCTGAATTTTGAAGACTCTGTGTAGATATTTTATAACTTTCAGCAGTATACCGTTTTTACTTTAGAGTAAACCTTCAGTGCTGTTCTGATTACATATCCTTTTTATGTGACTTGTTTTTTTTCTCTCTGGAAGTTTTTAAGGACCTTTATTTCTTGGCTTAGAATTTTCATTATGACGTGTGTTTCTTTTCCCCCCTTCTTTAATTTGCATGCACTTGTTTGTCTCTTGTGGCTTCAGAGACTTCTTTCCTTCAGTTAAAAAGAAAATGTTATTTTAAAGTATAATTTCTACACCCTCCACCCCAATTTTCACATTATATTAACACTTGTTGGACCTTTTGAAGTCCGCTAATGCTTGTCTTATTTTTTCTAATGTGTGTTTTGTCCCTTTGTCTACCTTTTACTTTCTGTATTTGAACTGTCTATATGAAAAAAAAAAATTTGGTTGCTCAGTATGACTGTTTTTTTTTTTCTTTTCAATTTTGAATGTGGAATGTGACTTGTAGGATCTCAGTTCCCCAACCAGGGATTAAACCCAGGCTACTGCAGTGAAAGTGCCAAATCCAAATTACTAGGCCACCAGGGAGTTCCGTGTGTGTGCGTAATTGGCATTTTTGTGGAATTTAGAATATGGCAGTAACATGAGATCATTTTGTTGTGTTTAACAGAATCAAAAGTGCAGCACCAAATTTAAAGTTTACATTTTTTACTAAACTTAAATTTTTTCTTTTTTCTTTTGACAGAGGTGTTATGAACATAAACAGTACAGAAATGGATTGAAATTCTGTAAACAAATCCTCTCTAATCCCAAATTTGCTGAGCATGGAGGTAAGTGTAAATGTAGTAGACTGGCATGTAAGCATAAGTAGGGAAGGTTCTGCTTACTTATCTGATTTCACTTATTTGGGCTCTGTTACTCCCAGATGCCAAGACTATTTTCCAGAGAGAATGGACCTTATCCTTATGTCTGTGGGAAGATACTTAGTATTGAGTTTATTGTTGAGAAAAGGATAACATGATCTTCTTGAGTTCTGATTTATTTCTGCTTTAAATATTAGCATCATAGGAAGGGCAAAAGAACCTAGTAAAACAAATATACTAATTTAAGTTTAATAAGTAAGTTTATTTAAAATGGTTACAAGAAAATTTTGCTTGACAACTTTGGTTGAGCAGAAGAAATTTTATTCCTTACAATAAACTTATTCAGAAAGTGTCCATTTGGGCCTTTGCTCATGAACCAGCATCTTCTTATTTAGAGCATTGTATCTTAGCTTTTCAAGACAGTCATGTTTAAGACATAATTTATACATATTGTGAAAGTTATGTAGCTTTGGCCTGTGTGAGGGTAGAAGACTGGACAGTGAGACGTTTGTAGGGTAAAGGCAGAGCTTGTAGCTCAACTTCGGAAGAGACAAAGGAGCAGTGAACTCTCACAGGTCTCATTCGTTAGTTAGGAAACATGGTTCTTTGTTAATTTGATAGTGATCTCTTAGTATTGAAGAGAGAGAGTAATAGTTCTCTATTAGCTTTCTTTACTCTTGCATACTTTCATTATAATAACATTGTTTAAAGACAGAAAGCCGTGGGTATTAAGTGTGTAAAATTTTCTTTCTCCATTTCCTTCTTAAAAAATAGTTTTGCTTGGGACTTCCTTGAACATCCAGTGGTTGACTCCGTGCTTTCATTGCAGGGGGCACAGGTTCAGTCCCTTATCAGGGAACTGAGATCCTGTGTGCCATGCTGCATGGTGTATATATATATGCTAGCCAGTTGTATATTAGGTTGTTTTATATTCTTTCCGAAAGTATGTGTAACAGTAATGTAACTTAGTGGTATAGACACCATAGAGCTTGAGTACAGCATAGAACCAGCTTTCATTGTTTCTAAAGTGTACTTTCCCCTCATATTGGAACACATCTGAAATCAGGTTGCATATGAAGTGTCATAATTTAATTGCAATAGTGTTTAACAGCAATAAGTTATGATTTATTCTAAACTTACAGACAAGCTACATTTTCATGAAAACACTTGAAGGAGTTTCTTACAAGAATAGATTTTTATCTGTTTAACAACAAAGTGTTACTTTCTACGGTACCTTGCTAATTTGGCTAATTGCCAAATATATTTTGTTTGTTTGCTTCTTTTTTCCTTGAATTTATACAGATTTATGATGATTAGTACATACTTTTTTCTTTTTTTTGCTTCCATTTCTTTATCTGTATTTTACTATAAATATTGATTCTTCCTTTCTATCTTTAATCCTTATCTTTTATACCTAACTAATTTTTCTATAAATTTTAATTTGTAGTCCTAAAAGTTAGGCAGAGTAACTGTAATGAATATTTTATACTCATTTGTGTTTCATAGAATATACATTGTAAAAGTAGTATTGCTTTTTCTCTTTCTGAAAATTAGTATTTTCCTCAGCTCTTTGGATTGTGAATGGTGGATGTCTGACATCTTTAGTTTGTATTTTTAATATAATCACAAAGAATCATTTTAAAATTGTAAAAATCAGAAATGTAGATAATTGATGCATATATTTTAATCATTGAACAGTGAATTTAATTTCTGTGTAACTTGGGTTCACAGAGATAAAGGATTGGTTTAATTAGATCATCCCATGGAAAATAATTTTGTCTTGTTACCATGTACATTACCAGATATTCATGCATTTTTGTATCTTTTTATCTAAAAAACAGTTCTAGGGAGGCCTATATTATAGAAATGTGTAGTTACTTCATTTGTCAATTAAAAAATTTTTTTAATTCTGTAAAAGCCTGGACATTTTCCCAATAATCTCCTTGAAGTTTTAAATACTTAAGATAATGTAACATTTGTTTTTGAGATTATAGTACCTTTTTTGTTGTTGTTGGTTATCTTTAAGTTCCTTTCTTTTTTTTTTTTAAATAGAAACTCTGGCTATGAAAGGATTAACATTGAACTGTTTGGGGAAAAAGGAAGAAGCTTATGAATTGGTTCGTAGAGGTTTGAGAAATGACTTGAAGAGTCATGTGTGTATCCTTTTTGAGATATATTTAAGGGTTGAATTGGGATGGCTTGAGTTTAGGCAGCAATTTGAGAGTCAGAAGTTTTAGATCTCTCGTACTGTGTAACTCAAGAAGAGATGATTCTTTCTTCAGTTGAGTACCATCAGTTGCCTTCATTCAGGAAACATTTTTGTATACCTACCATGGCCTAACATTATAACTATTTACAGATAAATGGGACTTGCCTATTTTAATATCTGTGAAAGCTCTTCCCACACTTAAAGAAGAGGCACCCTGCCAGTTTCATCATAGCATGAATTTAGAGAAGGATATATGATAAGGCATGTTAGAAGTCAAGTATAGTGTACTGATTAAGCCCAGGGTTTGGAGTATGCTTCACTTAGGCTTGAATCTCAGCTCAGCTTCTTTTTAACTGTGATCTTAGAGCATAGACCTCAAGTGTAAGATGAGAATAATCATACCCACTTCACTGTGGTCTTGTAAAGATTTAATGATGCTTAATATAGTCCCTGATAATGCTAAGTACTGTATGAGATAAATTTCATTTCATTAAGGGAAGTGTGAGAGTCAGAACAAGTACAAATGTCTAAGGGAAGATAGAGACAAAATTGTGGGTTGCTATTTTTTAAATAGTTTTAAACAAATATTTCTTTACCTGTTTTGTTGGCTAACAGTTTTAAGTGCTGAAACAACAAATTTTTAAGTGTTAACTTATATGCAGAGTACATGATGAGAAATGCTGGGCTGGAAGAAGCACAAGCGGGAATCAAGATTGCCGGGAGAAATAGCAATAACCTCAGATATGCAGATGACACCACCCTTATGGCAGAAAGTGAAGAGGAACTAAAAAGCCTCTTGATGAAAGTGAAAGAGGAGAGTGAAAAAGTTGGCTTAAAGCTCAACATTCAGAAAACTAAGATCATGGCATCTGGTCCCATCACCTCATGGGAAATAGATGGGGAAACAGTGGAAAGAGTGTCAGACTTTATTTTTTTGAACTCGAAAATCACTGCAGATGGTGACTGCAGCCATGAAATTAAAAGACACTTACTTCTTGGAGGGGAAGTTATGACCAACCTAGACAACGTATTAAAAAGCAGAGACATTACTTTGCCAACAGAGGTCTATCTAGTCAAGGCTATGGTTTTTCCAATAGTCATGTATGGATGTGAGAGTTGGACTGTGAAGAAAGGTGAGCGCCGAAGAATCGATGCTTTTGAAGTGTGGTGTTGGAGAAGACTCTGAAAGTCCCTTGGACTGCAAGGAGATCCAACCAGTCCATTCTAAAGGGGATCAGTCCTGGGTGTTCTTTGGAAGGAATGATGCTAAAGCTGAAACTCCAGTACTTTGGCCACCTCATGCGAAGAGTTGATTCATTGGAAAAGACTCTGATGCTGGGAGGGATGGGGGGCAGGAGGAGAAGGGGATGACAGAGGATGAGATGGCTGGATGCCATCACCGACTCGATGGATGTGAGTTTGAGTGAATTCCGGGAGATGGTAATGGACAGGGAGGCCTGGCGTGCTACAATTCATGGGAAAGAGTCAGACATGACTTAAGCGACTGAACTGAACTGAACTGAACCACTGGAATAATATAAAGTAAGAAAAGAAATGGATTTTGCTCTCAAGGATCTTAGGAGCCTAGTGCAGGAAGATATTTGATAGAAGCTTAACACTTCTAAGTATTACATAAAATGTTAAAGCTTGTTCAAAAATTATCACTAATCCAGTAAGGCAGAAGTGAGTTAGGAGTAACCAGAAACAATAAAGGTAAGCAAAGGGTTAGTTAATAAGGCTGTTGTAGCTATTTTCCCATCATTTTTAATATTGGTGTAGTGTTCTCTGTTGACTTACCATGCTTTATATAATTCTGTTCCTCTTGATGAACATAAATTTCTTTAAATTTTTAGCAGTGTTAAACATTTTGAGGATAGATTTTTAGAAGGTGATGATTTATGTGTGCTTGTGTGTTCAGTCGTGTCCAACTCTTTGCGACCCTGTGGCCTGTAGCCTACCAGGCTTCGGTGTCTATGGGATTTGCCAGGCGAGAATGCTGGAATGGATTGCCATTTCTTCCTCTTGGGCATCTTTCCACATCTCCCGTATCTCCTGCCTTGGCAGGCAGATTCTTTACCACTGAGCCACCGGTGAAGATTAGAGGCAGTTAAAAGGCATTTCAATGCTCAAGAGAGTTGAACAAGTCCTCAAACAATAGGGTATTATTAAAATGGGGGTGGGCTGAATGAGAAAATAGGTTATGAGGGCCAGATTTTGAAGGGTAGTATATCTCAGGCTTTTAAAGCCACGTTCCAACTGAGAAGATTTGCATTATAAAACCAAAGATCATTTTTCAAATAAAATTTATAACATTATATATATTTTTTTAGTTATACATGTCACCCTAGACATTCTGCATGTCCTGACTCCATTAAGGGTTCTTGTTATAAAAGTTGTCAGATTGGAAAGTTTGAACCTGATCTGAGAGAAATATTAACTTTCTGGAAAGGGAAATAGACTTTTTTCTTTTGATTGTGTTTATTTTAGAAAGATTACTCTGGCAAGTGAGAGTGAAAGCAGAGAAACTGCAGGAGGTTGGGTGATTTGCAATAATCAAAATCTAAAGTGAAAAAAGACCTGTATTAGGAGAGTGGGATTCTGTACATACTTTTCCCCTTTGTAGTACAGTTGTATGACCTACTGTAATTTTACTTACCTGTATTTCTTACTAGACTTAGGAAGTTTTGATGTATGTCATGCTATGTTGTGGATACCTGTTCTCTTTCAAAAATAGATAATTCTTAATATCTATTGAGCCATTTATTTGGGTCAGCCACTGAACACTTTATACATGTTATTCTATTTTGTCACCATACTGCTATGCTTTGCTGTATGGACTTTCTCTTTATTTACATTTTATAATTAAGGAAACATAGTAAGATTAAGTTAACTTATTTAAAATAAGGCAGGCTAGACCTGTTTTCTTTGTCTTGAGAAGCTGTATTGTTTTCCATTGTTATCAAGCTACTACTATTTTATATTCTTTCTCTTTTTTGCTACTGCTAAGTCACTTCAGTTGTGTCCGACTCTGTGCGACCCCATAGACGGCAGCCTACCAGGCTCCCCCCTCCCTGGGATTCTCCAGGCAAGAACACTGGAGTGGGTTGGCATTTCCTTCTCCAATGCATGAAAGGGAAAAGTGAAAGGGAAGTCGCTCAGTCGTGTCCGACTCTTCGCGACCCCATGGACTGCAGCCTACCAGGCTCCTCCATCCATGGGATTTTCCAGGCAAGAGTACAGAAATGGGGTGCCATCGCCTTCTCCATCTCTTTTTTAAGCTTGTAATTTTATAAACAGCTGAAACTTTCTGAGTTTCCTGGAGAACATTATTGGAATATTATTTCTTGACTTGTAGGTTGTATCCTTAACTAAATCCTTTAGGTTGGCATGTTTATGGCCTTCTCCAGAGGTCAGACAAGAAATATGATGAAGCCATTAAGTGTTACAGAAATGCGCTAAAATGGGATAAAGACAATCTTCAAATCTTAAGGGACCTTTCTTTATTACAAATTCAAATGCGAGATCTTGAGGGTTACAGGGTAAGTAGAGAATTTTTTTTATTCTAATGAGGAAATATTGTTAACGTATTTAAAACTTTTTTGAGTACTTTTTGATAAAAAATTTTCCATTAAAAAAAATTAATTGAATTTGCCTCCTTCCTCCAGTAGTGGTTGTGTTTGTAACTGGAGTAAGCAGATTTAAAAGTTACTTTACTGTGAAGCACAGTTGGATTACTGTACAAGATTGAGTTAATTTAGTAAAAAATTAACACACACACACACATTTCTTCTTTTTACCTCCATAGAGACTAACATTCTGTTTTTGTAGCTACATTGGTGAGGGGAGATTTTTTTCCTTCCAGGTTTACTCAAATACAATTAATGTACAGTATTGCATACATTTTAGGTGTACATCATAATGATTTGATTTACATCATGAAATGTTACCACAAGTTTAGTGAACATGCATCATGTTATATAGATATAAAATAATACAAAAAGAAAAAAAATTATATTTTTTCCTGATGATGAGAACTCCTAAGGTTTACTTTCATAACAGTTTTTACATATAGCCTACAGAAATGTTAATTATACTAATCATTTTGTACATTGCATCCCTAGAACTTAATTTTGTCTTGGAATTGGATGTGTGTACCTTTTTATCACCTTCATGCAGTACACCATCCTGCCCCCTTCCCACCTCTGGTAACCACAAATCTGATTTCTTCTTCTGTGAGTTTCGTTAGTTGGTTATTTGGCCTTTTTTTTTGAAGTTTAGCTGCCCTTAACTGCCATATTAGTTCTTGGTGCACAACATAGTGTTTTGATATTTTTATACATTGCAAAATGATCACCACTATAGCTATATTGTAACCCTTAAAAATCAGTCTATTAAGGGACTTCCCTGGTGGTCCAGTGGTTATGAAACCACACTTCCACTGTAGAGGTCATGGGTTCAATCCTTGGCATGGGAACTAAGATCTCTGCCTGCCGCATGGCCCAGCCAAAAAAAAAAAAAAAAAATCAGTCTATTAAATCAGATTTATTTAGTTCCTCTTTTTTTTTCTTCCATGAAGTGCCTACTGAGTTGCTTTCTGAAGATCTTAACTCAGTAGTTGGGCACTGCATTTATAAAAAACTTTTTACCTTTGGACTATCTTTTCCATTCTTTCTTCTCAGAGTAAGTAGATGAGTAAGTAATAAAGGGTACCATGTCTTAACTTTTAGAAAAATTATTTCTAAGATTATCTTGGAAGCTTCACTGTGCTTATTAAATACTTTTATGCTTCCATAAAGCTACACAATATGGATGTTTAAAACTATTTTTTATTATCATTTCCATCATTGTGTTACTGTTGTGAGTTAATATGATCTTCAAGGAGCATTTACTTTTTTTGTAAACCTAAGAAAAAGTGTTCTTTTTTCCCTTAAAGGAAACGAGGTATCAGTTACTTCAACTTCGACCTGCACAGAGAGCATCATGGATTGGTTATGCTATTGCTTACCATTTATTAGAAGACTATGAAATGGCAGCAAAGATTTTAGAAGAATTTAGGAAAACACAGCAGGTAACAACCAGAAGTTAGACCTAGTAAACTAGGTCTGATTCTTAGTATAACTAAAACAGAGAAGTGTATACAGATTTACTGACTTTTTATTTGAAATAGTTTCAAACTTATAGAACAGTTGCAAGAATAGAACAAAGAACATAATAGAAGTTCACTCACATTAAGTAATTGTTAATATTTGATACATTTAGTTTATAGTCTCTGTATGTACTTAGCTATTTTTTCCTAAAACATTCAAGAGTAATTGTAGACACCATGCTCTTTTACTCCTAAAATGCTTTTGTGTGGTATTTCCTAAGAATCTCTATAGTTGTTAACTCTTATAGATAGTATTGTATAAATTATCAAAAAATTAGGAAATTTAACATTGATAGACTGTTACTATCTAATCCACAACCGATATTCAATATTTACTAACTGGCCTATTTATATCCTTTCTAGGATTTTTTCTTTTTTTTTTCATTTCCATGATTCAATTTAGAATCATACCTCACATTTAATTATCATTTTCCTATAGTCCCTTTTAATCTGGAAGTTTCGAAGGCTTTCTTTTATTTCATGACATTGGTGTTTTGAAGAGTCATGGAAGTGCTTTTGTAGGATATTCATCAGTTTGGACTTCTTTGATGTTTCCTCAGTATTGACACTGTTATGTATTTTTGGCAGAAGACTGCAGAAGTGATGTTGAGCCCTTCTCCGCTCACCACATTAAAAGCCATGTGGTGTCTGATCCGTTTGGTTTCTTGGTTAAGGTGGTGACTGTCAGGTTTCTTCACTATAAACCAGTTATTTTTTGTATTTAATAAATAATGTGAGGCTTTATGAGTAGTCTCTTCCTCATCAGACTTTCACCACTAGTTTTAGCGAAATTCCTTGATTATGATTCGTCCTTGGATAAGCCATTCCTATGATAGTGGCAAAATGGTGATTTTTCTTATTCCTTCTAGATTTATTTGACATTCTACTTTTAGTAAGCTTTCCTTTCTCCCCTATTTATTTATTATATGTAAGGACTTATGGATTCTTATTTTATTCAGTGGGTTTTAAGTTAATATTGTCAGTTTTAGTTGCTTCCTAGAGAGATATTTAGGAATTTTTAAAAATGAGTTTTATCAACCGTATATTATCCTTTGACTGCTTGTATGTATTTAAGTGTGAAAAGTTTTGTAATATGAAAATAAAATTCTCACTGTTAGTATTCCTTGTATCCATATGTAGACATCCCCTGATAAAGTGGATTATGAATATAGTGAACTCCTTTTATATCAGAATCAAGTTCTTCGTGAAGCAGGTCTCTATAGAGAAGCTCTGGAACATCTTTGTACCTATGAAAAGCAGATTTGTGATAAACTTGCTGTAGAAGAAACCAAAGGTATTTTTTTTTTAAGAGTGCAATTTATTCTGATATTTAACTATGACAGAAAACAAGCCTGAAAAATCATTGCATATAATATAGCTCTTTGATGACAAAATCTATTTCTTATTCATGCACTTCAGATAATTTGTAATGTAGGAAAAACATTTAAACAGTAGATGTTGTTATAGGAAAAAATAATGGTGAACAATAAATTGTTGAATGAAGTAACTCAGTGCAGTATTGTTTATTTAAGTGTCTGATCTGAAAATATTACAGTTTGATTAAAATATAGGAGGCAGTTTGCTCAATTTTGAAAGATAAGATTAAGTTTCTAAGAAACTGCTTATTAGCAAAACTGAATGTGTACAACAGACTTCTTTATTGTCAGTAATATATGTTGATAAATCAGACTTCACTGAAGTGCTTATGGGTATGCAGTATACTTATGGCTTCTGTATGGTTTACCTGAATATCTTTCTGAATACAGAAAACATGAACTAGAAACTCAGGTTTGTATGTGTGGATTATGATAGGAGGATGGGTAGATCCTTAAATAAAGATCTCCAGTGTTACCATTTATTAGAGGGCTGTGAAAAAGGAGTCTTTGTAGTTGTAAAAGTTCAGGAACTGATAATGGAAAACAAAAGAAGAAGAACAAGTAATTGAGTACTTTCTAAGACTTGCCTTCTGAAATGCTGCTTTGCCTTTGTTAGACCAGGCAGCTGAAGTTTGTTGGTTTCAAATTTCTCACTGCCTTTGAAGTTGAACACTGGAGAAGTGCGGTGTCTGTGTGCAGAGTGGACTTAGCCATTATTCTTCTGTGATGAACTTTTCAGCAGAGAATAATGCTACTGGCAAGAAAAAAAATGGAAGTCCAAGGCGCCTGGAACTCATTTGTGAACTCTAGATCCAAGACAGCCACTTTCACATGATTTGATCATTCCTGAGCAGTCTATTAGTTATAAAGGAGTAGATTTCTGACTAATTGGAAAGATGATGAGATTAAAAAACCAGTTTCAGTTCCTTCATTGTCTACCAGCCAGCTATATGATGAGGGGCAAGGTTGGGCTTCAGTTTCTTTGTGGAAATACATGACATTGTTCCAAATACTCTTAAGTACATTGTTTTATTTTACTCTTTTGATAACTTTTATTAGTGAGGAAGAATGACAGATCAAGCTGAGGACTCAGAATTGACCTATGGATTTTAGCAATTTGGAAGTTACTGATGACCTTACCAAAAGGACTTTCTGAACATTTGGAAGGAGGGTAGTAAAACCCCAAACAGGTCAAGTAGATTTCAATGAGATTTTAGTAGAGGAGTTGAGGGATAGCTTGCATAAATGACTCAACCAAGTAGTTTTGCTGTATAGGAAGCACATCCAGGGTAGTGATGGGTGGAAGGGTTGCAGAATCAAAAGATTTTTGCAGATTGTATTTATTGTGCTCACCGGATAATGAGATGGAATATTTGATACAGTAGAGGGGATGTGATCTAGTGGATAAATTGAAGGATTAGCCTTAGAGAACAACATGAATAGTTCATCCACAGTAATTAGAGATGATGGAGTGTATGGGCAAGTAGGTGTGTCAGTGTGGTGGATAATTTGGAAGTTTATCTTGCTTTCATTTTCCCAGTGAAATAGGAAACAGCTATCAGTTCATTCCACAAAATATGTTTTGAATATCTATGGTGAATCAGGTGGTGGGGACAGGGAATATAAAGAGAATAGAAGGGAACAACTAAAAGTAGAATCATCAATCATTGGGCATTCCAGTAACAAAGGCATTGATGTTAGTGATAGGTGGTCAGGATAATTTAGGAATTTCCTGGAGTGAGTGGTTGGCATAGTTAGGCAGAAAATTTCATTGTTAATTGTTATGCAATCAGTTCCTTCTACAAGGAGAAGGTGGGTAAAGATTATGAGAAGGAAATATGGATGGGTGTGGCATATGGGAGAAAGGTTACAGGATATTATTTATGTTTTTAGTAAAGCAGTCTTTTCGTCAGTGTAGAGCAGACTGTTAACTTTGGTGTTGTTGACATTTTGGGACTGAGATGTTGGAGATTGAAGTCTCCTGTATGTTGCATAATATTTAGCAGTATCGGTAGCTTATATCAGATACCGTAGCACCCGCTTCCCTGTTGTGACACTGAAAATGCCTCTGGTATTGCTAAATGTCTCCTGGATGACAAAAATGCACCTGGTAAGAACCACTCAGGATAGAGACATTAAGAATATGGGTTACTTTAGCCAAATTGCTTGGGTTCACATCCTGACTCGTTAACAATTGACTTTGTCTGAGAGACCCTTGGAGCATTTACTGATTTTCTTTGTTTTAAAATGACACAGATAATAGTAGCCTATCTCATGGAGCTTTGAGAATTGAATTAGTTAATGCATGTGAAACATTTGAAAAGTCATTTTCACACTCAATAAGTGTTCATTTTTATTACCTGATAATAAAAAGGGGTGCAAGAATGCATTCTTGGCTTGAAAATAATACCTTTGGTGAATGGGAGCTCATTAAAGTAGGGAAAAGGATTCTTGAGCAGTGTTTGAGGCTTAGGTGAGTTTGGAGCTAATATGCTTCTAGTGAAACCAGTGCCCCAGTGCCTTCATCTGGCAGCTTCTTTTATGAGAAGGTGTGCAGCAAGCGAATAGTTGGGATCATACAGACCTTAAAACTGGTAAACCAGGGAGCCTAGGTTTTGAGATTAGTTACCATATTTGCGGCTGCTAATGTCATTCACGGATGAGATTGGTCATACAGCCCAGGGAAGACAAGCAGTGTCTTTTTAAAGGTTGCTGAAAGGCCTGAAGAAACAGGAACAGTTTTTCTCTAAGATTGAAGGGTAGGATTGGTGAGACAGGAAGAAAGTCAAGATGGTTAAGCTTAAAGCAGGATACGTAGTTGGTAGATGAAAAAGAGAGTATACTCATTAGTTGGAAGAGAGACAATGTGGCCATGATTTGGGCTGCTAGAGCAGAATCTTTTCGTAGCTGGTTAAAACATCACAAGGTTAGGGTAATGGACTGGCCATTAGTTTAGATTTTCAAATTGTCTGTATGTTGTCAGGAGTAACTGAGTAGATGATGGCTTAGTGACTGTGTTCAGTCAATTTGAGAAAGTAGCCTGGAATTAGACATATACCTGAATAAATTGAGGATGTGAAGAGGATAACATTTCTACTTATGAACTTTTTAAAAAAGGAGAGACAATACTGTAACATTGTAAATAGTCTTATTGAAGGGAGTTGAGAACCCACTTCCCAATATTGAAGAGGTTTTAAGAGAAAGTCTAAGGAAAAGTTAAACATACTTAGTTAACTCAATTTTTTTTTTTAAATCAGGGGAACTTCTGTTGCAATTATGTCGTTTGGAAGATGCAGCTGATGTTTACAGAGGATTGCAAGAGAGAAATCCTGAAAACTGGGCCTATTACAAAGGCTTGGAAAAGGCACTTAAGCCAGGTAACACTGATTAAAATTTACTTTATAAGCTTTAATTGCTTCTTTTGTTAACTTACATTGTGTTAATTCATTGAAAATGCTGACTAGAAAAACTGGTTAAGAATTGGTTCAAAATCTGAATACAAAAGTACATTTGTGAACTTCCATTTAATATGGCAGGCGAGGTGTTTTTCTGAAACCTCTCTTCTACTACAAATTCATAGAAATAGTTGTAAAAAGAGTTTTGGAAACAAGTTTTAAAAATTCACAAATGAATAGCAGTGTCAGAAATATGAAAGGAAAATGCTAACTTATAGAAATGGAACTGTTTCCCTAAAGGAAAGAAGGAAGCGTAACTCTGTGGTAACCTGTGGCTATAGCAGAGTGTGGCCTGCTAGGGCAAGTGAATGTCGCCAAGCTGAAAGGGAAGCACTGTTTCCTATGTGAGAAGAAGAACGCAAATAAACTTGGTCCAGAGACTCTTCCCCCCAACCATTCTCTCGCATGAATGGGACCCACTTGTGAGGACAAGTCCCAGAAACATGCTGTCTACAAAAAGGCAAGAGTCTTATCCAGGATGATACAATTTGAAGCAAAATTTCCTACACAACTGATAGTGAACTATTCCTGGTACATTGATAAATGTGAGAGAAACCTTGTAACAGTGGCCATTCTCTGTAGTAACACTAGCATGGAAATAAGAGTGCGGGTGAAAGGCAGAGTAGAGAGCACAGAAGAGTGCATGATGAAGAGAGGTGGGGAAATACGGACAGTTATGAGAAAGGACCTAATGGAATCTGGGAGATGACAAAACCTACTTACTGATGGGACTTAAAGTTTTTATAGATTAAATATGAGAGGCCATACCTGAGGAAAATTAGTGAAGTGGAAGACTGATTGAACAAGGAAAGTTCTCACCTGAAAGTAAAAGAAAATATAAAAGAAATATGAAAAAATCAAGATAGAGGATAGGTAATAAATCAAAGTTCCAAAATAAAGGAAAGATGTTAGAGAAGAGGCTGAAGAGAACATTAGAAAAGCCATTATGGAAACATAATAACCGAGCCTTTCTTAGAACTAAGTAAAGGAATCAGAATTTGAAAGGCCACCTAAAGCAGAACAGGATAAGGAAAATCATGTATTTTATGTAACTGTGGGTTAAAATGTGGAAATTTTAGAAGGAATTATTCTAAAATGATGGTTGGTATATTTAGGTGGTTACATTATGATAATTTTTCCCCATGTTCAAATTTTCTGTTTAATATGGTAATTTTTATATATTTTCAGAAATTTGTAATTTTCTAGCAAAATGTATAATTACATAAGGAAAAAATTTTTTTTGGTCTGCAGCTAATATGTTAGAACGACTAAAAATTTATGAGGAGGCCTGGACTAAATATCCCAGGGGATTAGTGCCAAGAAGGCTGCCATTAAACTTTTTATCTGGTAAGTGAGAATAATTGCAAAGGAATGGAAATTATATTATGGTATACAATATCTGCCCTCGGTTTTAAATATATGAGTATGCATATTAAGATTTTAAGGTATGCCGTGTTAGAGTTGTTTGGGTAAATGTTTAAGTCAACAAGATTTTTTTCTTCCAAGGTGAGAAGTTTAAAGAATGTTTGGATAAGTTCCTAAGGATGAACTTCAGCAAGGGTTGTCCACCAGTCTTCAATACTTTGAGGTCGTTATACAAAGATAAAGAAAAGGTAAAGCAAAATACATTGGTTGTTTTATTTTTTGACTATGATTTCTTTGCTTGGTGTTTGGATAATTGGTTTTTGATTACCCATGCAGGTAGTACACACTTTGTGAATCTGCTAACAGTCTTCCTAGCCCTTAGACTTTAAATGCTTTCTGTTTATTTCCTTTTCATTGTCTTCTCTCTTTAGCTGAATAATTTACCACCTGTTTGTTTTCTATCTTTTGTTTCTGGTCTGTACTTTTTAATAAATCAGTGCAGGTATGAAAAGTTGGTACAGTAGTGATTTCTTCAATATTGTCTCTATTCCCTCCTCAGGGTGAAAGCCAGAAGTAATTTTTTGTTTTTAAACTAAACTAAGTTTTAGCTTAGTAATCTTTATCCTTTTTAGTTAGTAGAAAAAAAATTCTGTCAGAAGAATTTGTTTAATGTCCCAGTAAGTCAGTTTGTTCTTTCAGCTATGAATACAGTATTCAAATGCTTGTTTAAGTGTGTTTTAATCTTAATTTAGATTATTTTAAGTGCAGTGACAACAAGACATGTTGGCTGGATTAAAAAAACAAAAACAAAAACACTTCAAAGATGGAACAGATTAAACATACTAAACACTTAAAGCACAGTCTAAGTCATAAGTGAAAGTCAGCCGGTCAGTGGTGTCCGACTGCCACCCCATGGGCTATACAGTCCATGGAATTCTCCGGGCCAGAATACTGGAGTGGGCAGCCTTCCCTTCTCCAGGGGATCTTCTCAACCCAGGGATCAAACCCAGGTCTCCTGCATTGCAGATGGATTCTTTACCAACTGAGCTACCGGGGAAGCCAGTGCACAGAAAGGGTGCTTATTTGCCAGTCTTTTCTTGAGAGGTCTAGGATATGGGCTTTATTGACAACTGTTTCACTTTTCTTTTTTTTTCCTTGCTTAAATCACATTAATAAAATGTTTTTCTTCTGGTTTGGGCAGAGTGAGAACGTGATGCTTGTGAAGCAGTCTTGATTGTAGAATCATATATATTATTATGACTTCTCCCTTTATGGTTGTCTTATTTAAACCTAGATTGGTGAAAAGAAAACAACCTAATTTATCTTTTGAGTCTTTCCACACACAGTATTCATTCAACTTACAGAAACAGTTCTTTCTTTTGTTCTCATTTCTTAAGTTTATGTAATATTGGATTAAACTCTGCAGTGATGATAATGAATGCAACTAATTCAAACAGGCTTGGGAAAACAAAACTCTTCGTAAACATGTAGCTCACTTTATGGGAGCAGAAGAACATGAATGTTTCAGAATAGCCTAGCTGTGACCACAGTTTTTTGAGATAATGGAGAGAGCTGGTATTAATATGTTGAGTCAGTTAAGTTGAGGTCATTTAAGAGAGCTTCTATAGTAATAAATTCATTATAGATGGATTAAGCAAAGAAGGGGATTATAAATTAAAAGTATTCACAGATCTCTTACAAAGCCAGGAGTCAGTAGTATAGTCATGACTCACGAGAAACCAGAACTGGGACAGCCACTCACTCTCCTAGATCTCAGAAACCCACCTACTATTCCATGCTTCTGTTTTATTGATGGTTTCCCCTGGATGATGAAATTGAGACTTGATGCTGTCATCTATTGGTGGAATTTCTCTTTTCACATAGTATTTAATTCTTGATTTCTGAAGTGCAGATATTAACTGTGGGTATTATTTATGTAAATTAAGATAAAAATGAACCAAGATTAAAAAAATAATCCATAACATTACCTCTTTTTGTCCATCCTGTAAGTTTTGCCTTAAAACACACCTTCAAAAGTGTATAGTCTTAAATTTTTATCCATAGGTTAAAAGGTATGTATGTGAGAGACCGGGGGTGGAATCAGAAGAGAGAGGGAATTGGAATATTTATTTAGCCCTCTAATAGTAAATAACATGCTTTGCACAAGCATAGTAACTATATAATAATTTTTCTTTTTTCTTTTTTTTACTAAAGTGTGCTTGTGTGTTTGTACTGTAGGTGGCAATCATAGAAGAATTAGTAGTAGGTTATGAAACCTCTCTAAAAAGCTGCCGGTTATTTAACCCCAATGGTAAGTGCTCAAGTTTTATGTTTTAAAAAAGTCTTAAAAATCTTACTATATTATGAAATTCTTGATCAGAAGGTTAGTATTGTTCATTATTTGGTCAATAAGCTTAGTATATTTAAACATTTTTCCCTTTAAGATGCATTAATATGTATATTATGTGAAAATATTTGATAAGAAGATGATAACAGTAGCTTATTGAAAATTTTATGTTGAACTTAAAACATCTCCAAAACTACATGTAATAATATAATGACCCTCCATTTACCCACCACTCAACTTCAGTAATTTTTACCTCATGGGCAACCTTATTTCATCTATATTTCTTACTGGTATTCCTCTACTCCCTTGTTATTAGAAAACAAATCCCCCAAATCACATCATTTCATCCATGTATATTTCAGTATTCTAAAGATCACAACCATAATAGCATCACCATACTTGAACATTAATGCTTCCTTAATATCAAAGGGAAATGTCCATGCTTACATTTCCAGGTACCTTAAAAATATTTTTTCTCTTTGTTTATGAAGTTTATTTGAATGAAGAGCCAGATGAAATCTTTACTTTGAGTTTTGTTGATATGTCTCTTTAACTTTATTTTATAAATCTGTAAGTTTCCCCTCTGTTTTTTCTTTTTTCCTGCAATTTATTTATTAGTTGTGTGTGTGTGTGTGTGTGTGTGTGTGTATGTGTTTAGTTTTTCTGTAGTCTGATTTTTGCTGAATATACCCATATGGTGTTGCTTAACAAGTTGTTTCTCTGTCCTCTGGATTTATTATACATTGTAAGTTAAATATAGAGCTATGTAGTCTAGTATGGTAGCCATTAGTCACATGGGGCTATTAAATTTTTTTTAATTAAGTAAATTTAATTAGTCACAGTAGTCACATTCACGTGCTGCTCAATAGCTTTGTAAATCTAATGCCTACCATATTGGACAGGGCAAATCTACAACATTTCCATCATTGCAGAAACTTCACATGGACAGATCTGACTGTCTACAGGTTTGATGAAATTTTTTTTTTTTCCCTCATTTTGTTTTAAAGACAAAGAGATGAGCAAGATTATTCCACAAGTGGTGGTGTGTCCTTTGATCAGAAGGCATGAAGTGTTTATTTCATGTGTTACATGAACTGTTACAAATTACAAACTAGTAATATTAATATCTGCTAATGTAGCATTTCAGGTTATACAGAAAAAGCAAGATAAATGCTTTTTCACCTTTGCCTGTCCTACTTTTTTGTTCTTTACCAGTTTGAACTAATGAATTTCAAAATAGTGAATTGACTATTAGTAGCATCCTTCAAAGGTGTTATAAAGGTATTATTTTGAATTCATGGCTTTAAACATATTTGATGTTTTAAATCATTGCAGTTTCAAATGGTTCCAACCTTCACATACTAGGGTAGTAGTTGATAGCTTCCTTGCAGTTTTGTATAAAGAAATATTCTAGTTCATCTTGTATACTTGCCCATAGCAGACCTGTAATCGGTTGTTTTTCCCAAGGAGCCCTGTTTCCTACAGTGGGAAAACCCAATATGGGACCTGGGGTGCTTATTGCTATTGAGTTGATCACTGTTTCTAGGTCTCAGGTGAATTTTAATAGTACTTTTTAGAAGGCGTTACCATGGTTTCATTGGTTAATCATCATGATGTTCCTTTGATTATCAGCATTTTCCTACATATTTTACAAATGTGGAAGAGGTTCAATGACATGCCCAAGAATATGCAGCACTTTAGTTGCAGATCTATCAGATCGGGAGTTGGTGAGTTCCACTCCTATTGTTTGTCCACTGAGCCATCCTACTTCTACTAGGATAAAAATAAGCAATCTGTTGCTTTCTTTGAAAGCAAATAACAGTTCTTTAGATTTTAGAAATTTGTATTAAAAAGCATTTTTTAATGTGTGGGTTGTATATTTAACTTACACATTTTCTTGTGAGTATATAAAAATAAAACTGAACTAAAATACAGAATAAGTATTTTTACTTATCTCATTTTTTGGTATAATTTTTAGTTTAACCCAAAGTATGCATTTTTGCATATTCAAAATAAAGATATATTAAGAATCTTATCAGCAGAATTCAAAATAACCACATCACAATTATATTTCTGTATAGTTTGGTACATTAGCTAGAGACCCAGTTAAGCAGTCATGCCTTTCTTTTTTTCTTTTTTTTTTTTTAACCCTACATTAATGGAAATTTTCTCTTTATTCTTATTTTCCCCCCTCATACATAACATCCTGACCATAGTTCTAGTACAATTTGTTGTCTCTATCCCCCACCCCCCAGTTTTCTTTTTGGGTAATTTGTTACAGCTTTGATCTCATTTATCTGCCATGTTTATGATAAGCATGGCATTGTGCTAGGAGCTGTAATGATACAGAGCAGAAAGTGTGGTGCTGTCCAAAGATCTTATACATTTAGAGCTAGTTTCATAACTAGATGCATAAATAACACGATTTGACCTACTTTCCTTATTAATAAAGATAGAGCCACTTTGAGGTGGCTAGTCTCTTTAATATAGATAATGACTAATTTTTCTCTACCTCCTCCCCCACTCTTTAAAGATGATGGAAAAGAGGAACCACCAACCACGTTACTTTGGGTCCAGTACTACTTGGCACAACATTATGATAAAATTGGTCAGCCATCTATTGCTCTGGAATACATAAATACCGCTATTGAAAGTACACCCACGTTGATAGAACTCTTTCTTGTGAAAGCTAAAATCTATAAGGTAAAAATCTTTTCTGCTTTTTTTCTTATGAGGTAATGAGACATAAATTTTTAAGAACATATGTTACATTCTAAATGCTCTAAGAAAAATGATGTATTGGATAGCTCAGCACACATGGAATAACAAATGTTTTTCTCAGTCTGATTGCTTTTTAGACTTTTCATGGTCATGCTGATTTGCTCAATTATTTGCATCTATATATACATCAACACGTGTATACAAATATACACAATGGTTATTCATATATATGATTGTTCATAATATATGTTCTCATGCATTCACACATATCTGGTTATTTTCTTGATTTTAACTAGCAAAGATAATCAAAAGTAATTAAATTTGCTGTGAAATGTTTGTTTCTCTTAACATCTGAATATGATCATGTATCAGTATCTGGTAATCTTAATAAAATGAAACTGGAGATTTCTACTCTGAATTCTACATGTTATCTCTTCTTCTTCAATTCCTGTGTCTTGCTTGAGAATCTCTAGTCATATGTTCTAGTATCATTTTAAAAGTTTTAATATAAATTAAATAATAGAAGCTCTTGGCGAAGAAGTTCTAAACCAATAATTTATGTACCAAAAAATAATGAAATTAAGTAACATTTTAAAGCAGTTTTTAAATGCCAGGGTAATGCTCATTAGTTTTGTGGCTTTGCCAGATGGACTAGTTAGATGAATTAAGAATGAGGATCGTCATGGAATGCCCACTAGTGGTCCGAATTGTAATGTTTCCACGATAGCTTAGAGTAGAAATTTGGCCATCCTTTTGCCTGTTATGACCTTTACATTGAATTATGTTGTTCCCACTTAAAAGGTTTTGATTCTTTGATTCAGCCATTATTTTTCAGTATTCACTGTATGCCAGGCACTGTTGTAGTGTGTAGCCAATGAGGTTATAACAGTAGACAAAATTTTTAAAACAAATCTTTACTGTCAGAGAGCTCATAGTCTACATTGCCAGAAAGGTATCAGAACTTATAGTAGATGGTATGCATCTGTGTTGATTAGGGTTGTAAGAGATAGAAGGTTACCTTTGGAAGCATTTGTGTCTTAGTTATTTATGAACAGGAAAGAAATTACCTGCGTAGTAAAATTAGCATACTGACAGGTTTATTTTGTTTTTGTGTCCTCTTACTTTAGCATGCTGGGAATATTAAAGAAGCTGCAAGGTGGATGGATGAGGCCCAGGCCTTGGACACAGCAGACAGGTTTATCAACTCCAAGTGTGCAAAGTACATGCTAAAAGCCAATTTGATAAAAGAGGCTGAAGAAATGTGCTCCAAGTTTACAAGGGTTTGTACAGCTAGTTTGTTTGTTTATGAATAAAAAGTTCATACTTGTATAACTTGTTTATTTTTCAAAGTTTACTTCTGATATTTTTCATATCAAGATAAGATTTTAATTAAATTGCCTTGACAAAAAAAATTGAAATCAGTATTACTATAAAACATTTCTCAGGTGGCACTAGTGGTAAAGAATGTGCCTGCCAGTGCAGGAGATGGAAGAGACCAGGCTTCGATCTCTGGGTTGGGAAGATCCCCTGGAGTAGGAAATAGCAACCCACTCTAGTATCCTTGCCTGGAAAATGCTGTGGACAGAGGAGCTGGTGGGCTACAGTCCATGGTGTTACAAAAGAGGTGGAGATGACTGAGCACACACACACGCATCATTTTTCAAATAAGGTTTATAGTGGGTTTTTAAACTCTGATTTATATTGAGATATGTTCAGTTGAAATTTTTAGGGGTGAATATACTCATATTAATTGAGTATGTGCTACTGTCCCATCCCAAATTATGTAGATCTTTTTGATTAATCATTTATGAGGGTTTTTTAGTGGTTAGAAATATAATTCTAATTTCTTTCACATATTAACTGTTCCCTCTTACTCTGAGAATGGTTTTAAAAAAATAGAAAATTGTTCTGAAAATTCAGTCAATTAAATCCCATGGTGTAATACTGTATTTGGTAAGAAATCGTCTTTGATTATGTCTGCTTTTCATATAGGAAGGAACATCAGCAGTCGAGAACTTAAATGAAATGCAGTGCATGTGGTTCCAGACAGAATGTGCCCAAGCTTATAAGGCAATGAATAAATTTGGTGAAGCACTTAAGAAATGTCATGAGATTGAGAGAGTAAGTAATATATACATAAACGTTTCTCATTTTATTCTGTTACCCATTGACAGTTTTGGGGAAATCCTCTTAATTTTTCTTTTCTCTCACTTTCTAATGCATAACAAGTAATTGCTAAAAATCACTATTCACATTTTTCAAAGTTTATAATAAAAATAATATAGATTACATATTCAGCAGACTTCTCCATTGTCTACTCTTCCCATCAGAATTCATGTGAAAAACTTAATGGAAAGTTTGTATCTTGACTATGTTTTCATTGATTTTTGGATGTTTCTTTCAAATTGATGCTGCTTCTTCATTAATACATACAAAGCTCATTAAGCTATGCTAGAAATCTCATGGTTGTGAGTTTGATTGGTGGTGCCATATGCCCTTGATAAATATTAGATACAAGCTTTGAAGCCTTTTCACAGTACTTCTGTAACCTATATAATTTCTCATTTTCTGATGTTTATTCTTTTCTTAGTCCTTTCACTTTTTAGTCATTTCTATCACCAGTAGTTGGCTTTCACTTTTTTGAATGTTTTTAATATATATATAAATAATTTATATAAACTCATGCTTCTTTTGTTACTACAAGTTGAGAATCCCAGAGGTTAGTTGAAATGTGTTAATTTCTGGTTACTTGACTTACTTCCTAACTAATTTCTCTCCCACGTACCAACATTTCATTGCATAGGATTCAGATTTGTATTCTCAGAAAAATTGCCAAATACTACATATTAAAATCCTTTGCAGATTGTTCTAAATATAAAAGCTGAATGTTTAACATGTAAATCTACTGTACTGCACCATTATGTATGCTAATAAATTCTGTTGGATTTATGATGGTAGCTTTATTTAAATATGATTAAGGAAGGAATAATATATTTTAAAGCATCATTGTGAAAAAAAGATATTTATTGATATTCTAAAATGTGAATTCGTCAAATAAACATAAAATAACTAGAAAAATAAAGCATTGTGTTTCCTTTCATTCAGCAAATAATTCAGTCACTAATGTATGCCACAAACTATGCTAGGTAATGGCCTATTGTATTTGCTTAATTGATATGTAAAGCATTCAAATCCAATTATTGTAATTTTTAATATTTTAAAATTTTACTGATTTTTATTTTCATGCCCTGGAAACAAGTAATTCCAAGGCTTTCATTTTTGTAGCTTCTTTGCTGTACTTCACTATAATAAAAAAGATAATTTTGTTAGCATTTTATAGAAATCACTGATGACCAGTTTGACTTTCATACATACTGTATGAGGAAGATTACCCTTAGATCATATGTGGACTTACTAAAGCTAGAAGATGTACTTCGACAGCATCCATTTTACTTCAAGGCCGCAAGAATTGCTATAGAGATCTATTTGAAGCTTCATGACAGCCCTCTTACAGATGAGAATAAAGAACATGAAGCTGATACAGGTATAGTATTCAAAGAGTTATTCTTTTCTGTGGTGTTTATATGTATATTTATGTTTTTGTGTAACATAGATTTTTCCTGAGCTTTTTTTTTTTTTGAAAGATGGTTTTTTTAAAAAATAAATTTATTTTCGGCTGTGCTGGGTCTTCAGTGCTGCAGGGGCTTTTCTCTAGTTACGCAGAGGAGGGGCCACTCTCTCTAGTTGCTTTGCATGGACTTCTTGTTGGGGCTTCTCTTGTGGAGCAGGGCTCTGGGGCTCGTAGGCTTCAGTAGTTACAGCATGTAGGCTGTAGAGCACAAGCCCAGTAATTGTGCTGCACAGGCCTGGCCTCCTCACGGCATGTGGAATCATCCCAGAGCAGGGATCGAACCTGTGTCTCCTGCATTGGCAGGCAGATTCTTTACCACTGAGCCACCAGGGAAGCCTTTTTCCTGAGCTTTCTGTTTGCACATTGTGGGACAATGTTATCCATGCTTTAGAAAACGGCGATGGCTGTTTTGTGAATTTCTCTGAGCAACAAAA
The DNA here is from genome assembly GCF_029378745.1 of Bos indicus. Lineage (NCBI taxonomy): Eukaryota > Metazoa > Chordata > Mammalia > Artiodactyla > Bovidae > Bos > Bos indicus. The sequence continues at coordinate 18,465,265 of NC_091776.1, read as the reverse complement.
GAAAAATACTATTGACTATAGTCTTTAAAAGTTAAGCAAGAATTTGTAACTGATCATTAGCTTTTTAAAATATTAATTTATTTTTTAATGGAAGGATAATTGCTTTACAGAATTTTGTTGTTATCAGCCAAATATCAACATGAATCAGCCATAGATCATTAGCTTTTAAGGAGTTGAATTTCATCAACTTTAACTTAATATGGTGGCTCCGTGGTAAAGAATCTGCCTGCCAATGCAGGAGACAGGGGTTTGATCCCTGGGTTGAGAAGATCCCCTGGAAGAGGAAATGGCAACCCAGATTAAAACAATTAAAACAATCCAGTATTCTTGGTGGGAAAATCCCATAGACAGAGGAGCTTGGTGGGCTACAGTTCGAGGGATCGCAAATACAGTGAGGCACGACTGAGCACAAACCATGACATACTAAAAGATGGATATTGCTTGAACGTTAATACCCAGGTTAGAATTAAAATTAAGCCAGTAACATTGCTGAGTGATTTATCACTTGACCATTTTTAACATGCCATTTTAATAGCAAGATGTCAGGATGTGTAGGAAGAAGTCTTCCTTAAAATAATTATTTGGGAAAGGATCTCAGAATAAAAGTGACCTATGCATGTAAAAAGATAAAAAATTAATTGTCCAAAAATTTTGTGACTTTATTCAGGGCAAAAATGTTAGGGGAGTTGGGGTATAAAAACTGTGTCAGAATTTTTTTCCTCAGTCCTGAGTTTCTCCTCTTCTGAGGTTATGGTTGGTTACTTTTTATATTCTTCCTCCTGCTAAAGACCTTTGGATCCTTTTGTTAATTTGTTATTATACAATATTTAAGAGGCAGTGGCAACCCATTCTAGTACTCTTGCCTGGAAAATCCCATGGACGGAGGAGCCTGGTAGGCTGCAGTCCGTGGGGTCGCTAGGAGTCAGACATGACTGAGCGACTTCACTTTCACTTTTCACTTTCATGCATTGGAGAAGGAAATGGCAACCCACTCCAGAGTTCTTGCCTGGAGAATCCCAGGGACGGGCGAGCCTGGTGGGCTGCCATCTATGGGGTCGCATAGAGTCGGACACGACTGAAGTAACTTAGCAGCAGCAGCAAGAACAATTTAGATTCTAAGGTCACATATTGAAACCCTTGTACAGATTTCACTTAAATCTCTGTTGTTATTGCTTCAGCTGGAAAGAAAATGCTAGTGAGAATCTGTAGGACAATTTATAATTGAAGATGATAGCAGTGATCCTCTGGCTTTGCTTATTTACTTTCCTATTTACTCTTCCTGCCTTCCACATCTTCTTCAAATTCTGCAAATAATATACAATTAACTTTTTTTTTTTTCCACGCATGTGGCATGCAAGAACTTAGTTCCCAAACCAGGAATTGAACCCTTCCCCCTGCAGTGGTAGTGTGTAGTACTAACCACTGGACCACCTGGGAAGTCCCCATACACAATTAACTCTGGAATATACAAAGTTAAAGCAACTCAGAAAAACACCTAGCATATGTGAAAATCCGTCTTCACTTTTCTCCCTCCTGAAGGTTTTCTCCTTTCAAAGGGCTATCCCTATTAAATGTTCAGTTTCTTTTGTGCACAATTACCATTTTCAGTTTCATATGCACATATGTTTCAGGGTGGTTCTTTTGTTCGTTTTATTTTTTAACCCATAAATGGGATGATATCATTCACAATGTTGTAAAGTTTACAACATTTTAAATTTTGTTAATGGGAACGAGGGTTCCCTCTTCCCCATCACAGTGCTGAAGTAAATGTCCTGTAAGTCATCATTGTGCACATATTTGTTTAGCAGGGATTGTTAGAAGAGGAAATTACTAGGTCAAAGATGATGAGAATTGCATAGCCTTCCATAAAAGTTTTTGTTGCCACCAACAGTGTATTGAGATTGTCTTTTATTTTATTGCTAACACTGAAAATTGTTCATCCTTTACATTTTTGTTACTTAGGGGAAAACATCTAATTTATAATCATTTATTTATTTGGTTGCTTTGGGTCTTAGTTGTAACACACAGGATCTTCATTGCATAGTGTGGGTCTTTTGTTGCAGCGCACGGATTGAGTAGTTGTGGCACAGAGCTCAGTAGTTGTGGCTTGCAGGCTTAGTTGCTCTGAGGCATGTGGGATCTTAGTTCCCTGTATCCTGAGTCCCTTGCAATGGGGAAGAATTGCAAGGCAGATTCTTAATCACTGGACCACCAGGGAAGTCCTGCTTTTGGGTTTCTTACATGAATTGCCTGTTCATATCTTTTACCTATTTTATTTTGAAACTTCTTGGTTTGTAGGAGATCTCTCTGTATGTGTTCAGGACCTTAATCCTTATTTATGTGTTGCAAATGTTTTCTTCCTGTTGCTTGGGTCTTAGGTTTCTTTATGATGGGTATCTTTCATTATGTAAAAGTTTTAATTTTTCTAAGACAAAACTATTTTAGTCCTTTATGGCCTCTGGGTCTTGGCTTAGAAAGGCTTTTCTCCTTCAAAATGTATAACACATTTATAAATATCTTCTTTGTTTTCTCGTAATGTATGCTTTGTTATTTTTACATTTGGCTGTGTGATCATCTGGAGATAACTTTTATATATGATGGGAGGTGAAGGGTGGCTTTTTTATCTCCAAATAAAACACTGCTGACTTCGAAATAGTTCTTATTTGAATAGGTTATCCATAAGTTTAAAATGTCACTTTTATCATAATCTAAGCTCTGAAAAAATATTTTGGTGGATTGTGGCCATGGTGTCTTGTTCTCACATATATTAAAATTTATTATTGTTGTTGTTGTTTAGTTGTTAAGTCGTGTCTGACTCTTTGTAACCCCATGCGCTGTAGCCTGCCAAGCTCCTCTGTCCCTGGAATTTTCTAGGCAAAAATACTGGAGTGGGTTGCCATTTTCTTCTCCAGGGTATCTTCCCATCCCAGAAATTGAACCTGCATCTCCTGCTTTGGCAGGTGGACTCTTTACTCCTGAGCCCCCAGGGAAGCCCAAAGCTTATTATAAAGTCATACTGAAAACTATGTTGTATGGATGTTGGTACACAGGTTTCTATTACCCATTTTTCACTTCCTAATGTCAAGATATCAGCCAAGGCATCAAAGGATTGGCCTGGGTTGGAGAATTTACTTCAGGATGGCTTACTCATGGCCAGAGTTCTGTTCTTGGCCACATGGGTGTTTGCGTGAGGTGGTTTGGGTTTCTTCACAACATGACAGCTGGTTTCCTCTGAGTGATCCAAGGGAAAGCAAAGAGGAATCCACAGTGCTTGTATTTCCTAATCTTGGATGTCATAAATATTCACTTCTAGTACATTCTATTAGTTAGAATCGAGTCACTAAGTATAGCTCACATTCAAGGGAAGGGGAAATGGGCTTTACTTTTTGAAGGAAAGAATTTGTGGGCATATTTAAAAATCACCATAGTGGTAGAGTATTTTAGAATGACTTTTTTCATTTCATTATCAAGTGTTTTTCAAATACCTATTGAACATGTGGCTTTCAGATTTATTGCTTTAAGTCTACACAGTACAGTGTTACCACTGTATTATAGCATGTTTATCAGAGATTTCTAGACTTTCTTTAAGACATTTTGTGGCTGTTACCTCAGAATAATTGTTAATCTTTAATGTCACATTTTAAATTTACTATACAGTTATTCATTCTTCCTTCAATAGATATTTGAGTGTTTTCTGTGTGTTTTGGTATGCTGCTAGGCCTTGACAGCAGAAAGATTTTGAGTAAAACAAGGTTTCTTCCACCAAGAAGCTCACAGTCTAAAAGAGAAACAGATGTATAAAGTATCATGACAAGCAGAATAAGGCATGGTGGGCAGCACTGTTTGACAGGATTAGAGAAGGCCTAACTAAAGCATAATACAGTGCCATAGGGATCTGAAACCGCTTGTTACATTCTTAGAACTGCAGGTAGTTTAATTTTGCTGGAGGAACTCATGCTTTTGTGCCTTGCTGTGCTTGTCACAGGAGGTCTCCTCTTGGTTTCACAAATTTTTTGAAGATGTTTATGTTCTTTAACAAATGCAGCCTTATTAAAGGCACATGAACATGTGTAATATGAGATATTTTTAATGGGAGTTGGGAATATTATTAATATATAGTAGTAATTGATCATTATAAATCTGATTAACACGTTGATGGTTTTCTTAACACTGCTTACAGCAAACATGTCTGATAAAGAGCTAAAGAAGCTACGTAATAAACAAAGAAGAGCTCAAAAGAAAGCCCAGATAGAGGAAGAGAAAAAAAATGCAGAAAAAGAAAAGCAGCAGAGAAATCAGAAAAAGAAGAAGGATGATGATGATGAGGAAATTGGAGGCCCAAAAGAAGAGCTTATTCCGGAGAAACTGGCCAAGGTACTTAAAAATAGTACTTAGCACAACTGAGTGAAATCTCATGACCAGCTCTTGTTTTTATAGTCTTTTTTAGCCAATTTGATGATAGATTTTAGAGTAAGAGATTTATTTTTCGTTTTCCTTCTTTCCTCTGTCTCTTCTGTCTTCTCTCTTTTCTGATTGTATGTCACATTTAAAACTTGAAATAATGATTCTGAGTACTGTGTATGGTATATTGGAAAGTTTTGGCTTTTGAGTCATTCTGATCTGGGACCACATAGTTAGCTCTTAGATGTCACTGTGTATCTTAGACACTCTGTCTAACTTCTCTGATGGTTTTCTCAATTATAAAATGTGACTAGGAAAAATCATTACTAGACAAGATGTTAGGACTAGAGAAAATATATGTGTAAAGAATGTAGTCTGTTATAAGTGGTTCAGTTCAGTCGCTCAGTCGTGTCCGACTCTTCGCGACCCCATGAATCGCAGCATGCCAAGCCTCCCTGTCCATCACCACCTCCTGGAGTTCACTCAGACTCACGTCTACCGAGTCAGTGATGCCATCCAGCCATCTCATCCTCTGTCGTCCCCTTCTCCTCCTGCCCCCAGTCCCTCCCAGCATCAGAGTTATAAGTGGTAGGTAGCATTTAAGTTTTTATATAGTCTAAATTGAGCGTCTTAAAAAGTGAATTCTATATGTTTCTCACTCGTGTTGTCAACTTACAGGATATTGTACTTAACTATTTGTACCTAATGTCTTTAAAGTCCTCAAATATTTCCCCAAGCCAAAAATCTTATCTGCCATTTTTAACTGTTAGACTGAAACCAAGGCATTCGTTGTCATGTAAATCATTTTGATCAGTAACATACCTATGCACTTTTCTTCTGACCCTTGACACCTTCCTACTCCATGTGTGAGTAACTGCATGCTTTATTATGTTAAAGCAATATAATAAATAATAACCCTAGAGTTGAGCTTTAGCCTTATTAGTAACTAAAAATTCAAAGTCATTGATTGCTTTATAACTAAGGAAAGTTGTAACACCTAACAAATAAAGTTCGAAAATACTTTTAGAATTATATCCTAGCAGATGGACAGTAATATCTCATAGCATTATTGCTATTTAAGAACCATTGATAAATGTAGGTTGGATTTCACAAAGCTGTATTGACAAATAATTTTGTGCTTTTTAGAAACAAAGATACTGCCTTTTTATTGTTGTTGGGAGTTTATTGAAAGACTATTACACAGGGATGTGAAGAAGCACGGAAAATTGACCTTTCAGGCCCCATGGAGAACTGCAGAGTTCCTTTGGGATAATACCAACTTTACGGGCCTTCCATCTTTATGCCTCCGCTTTTTTCTTACTACCACTTTTACCACCATCACTGACTGCCTGCCGTTCTCATTCTTTACGTTTTCTCTCTGTCTCATGACTCAATGACTTTTTTTTCCTGTAACTCTTTATGTCTTTCTTTATAGTTTAAAGAAGGGCTCTATTTGTCTGTAGTTGCTGTCTGATAAGGAATGCCCTGCATAGCAGATTTTTCACACTTTGTCTCCTTACACGCTGTTCCATTTTCTTTGCTTAGCCTATGATAGCTGCTTTGGGGCCAGATGTCAAGTTATAGTCTAGTCATTTGTAGCTAGAGGGTTGTAAAGTCTCACAGCAAAAGCACTATAGAAAGTATTTTTGACTCCTTTATTTGGAAGGAGCCTAGTGGAAGGCACCCGGTTTCATGGACTCCTCTTCAGTATATACTGTTCTTACCTGTTAGGCACGTAACACCTTTCTCCTTCTAGGATGCCTGCATCCAAGATGCCTGCATCTCATAGAATCCACACTCACCCACACCCCATGTGGTGCAAGGCCAGACTTCACACCACTGCCACAATCAGGAGGGGTGTCGAAGGCTGATTTAAAAACTGCCTGCCAATTATGGGTCTCTAATCTATAGTTGCTTTTTTTGTTTGTTTCTTTTTGTTTTGGTGATCTTATATTTCATCATTCTTCCAGGTAGTAAATGATAAATTTAGTTCACCAGATCAATGGCACCCCACTCCAGTACTCTTGCCTGGAAAATCCCATGGATGGAGGAGTCTGGTGGGCTGCAGTCCATGGGGTCGCGAAGAGTCGGACACGACTGAGCGACTTCACTTTCACGCATTGGAGAAGGAAATGGCAACCCACTCCAGTGTTCTTGCCTGGAGAATCCCAAGGACGGGGGAGCCTGGTGGGCTGCCATCTCTGGGGTCGCACAGGGTCGGACATGACTGAAGCGACTTAGCAGCAGCAGCAGATCAAGATAATTTAAATAAAAGCATTGTTAAATTAGCAGCTATTCTAGTTAAGAAAGAGAGAAGGAAAATAAGAGGTTTATTAGCTTAATATTGAATTAACTGAATATAAATCTGAAAGCTTGATGGAATGTATTGCTTATCCAACTACCATGAGGCAGTAGTTTTTAGTTGGTTTTTTTAAAGATTTTTTTTTTTGGATGTGGACCATTTTTTAAAGTCTTTATTGAATTTGTTACAGTATTGCTTCTGTTTTATGTTTTGGGCTTTTGGCTGCAAGGCTTGTGGGATGTTAACTCTGATCTTGAATCTGCACCCCCTGCATTTTTGAGAGAGAGGCAGGAAAGAGTGTACATAATGCCGGCAGTTCCACCCAGTGCTTACCTCAGTGAGCGTCAGAACCCCACCTGAGTTTGAGATGTGGGAGGTTTGACGGCCATCTCAGTTCTTATATGCCTGTCATAGTGTGACTGTCTTACTACAGTGATTGCGATTTTGATACTTAAATATATGATTTTCATACATACAACACAAACTAGTGATATTGTATATTCATAGCTATATCTGTGTGTCTTAACTTCAGGGATTTTCAAGGGTAGTTTATCCTAAAGCACTGGTTATAGAACATCATCCCTATTTATATGCTTTTGTTTATATCACTCTCTACTGCATCATATATATGTAGCTGTAGAATGTAGTTAGCTTTGTCTTGGTTATGTACATAATATTTTATCATTTAAATTTAACTTGACAAAGTCTTACCTCTGAGAGGCCCACAGAAGCATGTGGGGACAAGAAATCCACATCTCCTTTGAGGGCATATGTTTTCATTTATTAGAGTTTCAGACAGAATTAATTTCTCTCTTTTCTCTTTTTAAATTAAAATACTCAATTTCAGTCACAGTAGTGCTTGTAATGGGCTTCCTTTGTGGCTTAGCTGGTAAGGAATCCACCTGCAATGTGGGAGACCTGGGTTCGATCCCTGGGTTGGGAAGATCCCCGGGAGAAGAGAAAGGCTACCCACTCCAGTATTCTGGCCTGGGGAATTCCATGGACTGTATAGTCCATGGGGTCTCAAAGAGTCAGACATGACTGAGTGGCTTTCATCACCACTACCAATGCTTGTAATGATTCAACTTCACAATATCCTTTTTTGTTTCTATTTTATAATGATAGCAGCCATGTCTCTCTCCAGTAAATTATCCTGGTCAATGTAGTGACCTTCACTTCAGTCTATACTTCTTAAGGAATTGAAAAGCTTGCTATAGCTGGGTGGTAATTTCAGTTTCCAGTTCTCTACTTTTCCCTGGTAACCATTTCTCCCCTGTATACCACAAATTCTAACTCATTAAAGCATAGAGTTATTGAGGTTTGACAGAAAACAGCAAAATTCTGTAAAGCAATTATTCTTCAATAAAAAATAAATTAATTTAAAAAAGAGTCATGGGAATAAGAAGCAGAATATTCACCAGTGTGAGAAAGGTATACTTATGGGGGCCTCTATTTTCTCCTCTGTCTCTTCATATCTACAACTATTACAGTAGTGATACTGCCAGATACTGATTTCTGGTTTAGAGCTTATATCCTTGAATAATGAGTAGGTGTTTACATGCTGCTGCTGCTGCTAAGTCGCTCCAGTCGTGTCCGACTCTGTGCGACCCCATAGACGGCAGCCCACCAGGCTCCCCCGTCCCTGGGATTCTCCAGGCAAGAACACTGGAGTGGGTTGCCATTTCCTTCTCCAGTGCATGAAAGGGAAAAGTGAAAGTGAAGTCGCTCAGTCGTGTCCGACTCTTTGCGACCCATGGACCACAGCCCACCAGGCTCCTCTGTCCATGGGATTTTCCAGGCAAGAGTACTGGAGTGGGGTGCCATTGCCTTCTCTGGTTTTACATACTAGTATAGGGTAAATCCTATAGATACCACTTACTGTTTAACTTGATTTTGTTTTTAATGCTGTTAAATAATTGCCTTGGCCTAAATCTGTGTTGGTGAAGCCACAAATTACTGTATGGGCAGAGTCACGTTGGAAAGATACGGCACATCTGAATTCCACTGAGGATACATTGTTATTGCCTCAGTGGTAAGAGAGGGCAAGTATAAGGACCCAGTGCTGAGTGCGAATATAGTGTTGTGCCCTAGCCCTGCCCCAGTCTACAGAGACTAGGCCTGTCTCAGTACTCACAGGGTGGTAGAGACAGCATTCTGTAAATGTAAAACTTTTCAAATGATACCGCACCTGTAGTATGGCATTTGAAGAAATATGGATTTCTGTAGAATTCGGAGTGGAACAAAGCAACACAGAATGGATATTGTACTATTTTTTAATGGCTTGATTATACTCAACTTCCACTCATTCTTTAATGTTCTCTACAGTTCTTAGCCCTTGTCATCCTGTCATCCTGTTCCACATCCTTTCTCCCCCCTGGCCCCCGTCCTTGGCTATCTTACGTGTTTCTCTTACTGTCTTTCGTTTCCTGGTTCTCATTCTATTTTATCTTTTTCTTTACTTGTTGGATAGTTTCTATCCACAGATAATGTATAATCTCAGTGAATGAGGAGTTCAGAATCCCCTACCTTTAGATTGTGGGAGGGTAAAATATGGCAGTGTATTTCTGGGTGACTGGTAAGTGGTTTTTACCGAAAAAGTATTTTTAATAAATAGAAAGAGTAAGTGACATCCCGTCCCCAAATCTTGCTTCTATTTGTATATAATATATCTTATTTTTGTTAGGTTGAAACTCCATTGGAAGAAGCTATTAAATTTTTAACGCCATTGAAGAACTTGGTGAAGAACAAGATAGAAACTCATCTTTTTGCCTTTGAGATTTACTTTAGGAAAGGTAGGCAATTAGGGAATAGTGGCTCTGATAAAATTGATCACTTTATTTCTCAGAATATAGTTGCCAATTCTGATGGCCTCACCACTGTAGGATATTTTGGCAAATGCAAGTGCTGCTTCCTCACAAAGAAATGCCTGCTTTTTACAACATGTTATATGGAAGTACAGTGATGTGATTCTGTCTCCTAGGGCATTAAAATAAAAAATAGATTTACAATATGTAACTAAAATTAAGGTGAAATATAGTGATTATCATGCTCATATGTGGATAAAATTTAGTAACTAAATAATACACATAGATCTTAGAATAGTATCCGGTACACAATAAGCAGTAAATAATGTCAACCATTAGCCATTGTTACAGATAGAAGATGCGATGTTTGAGGTGTATCTAGAAGAACAGACCATACTTCTAAAAGAAAAGATGCATAGAAGGGAAGAATATCTGTTAAGAGAAAACAAGTGTGTATAAATGATGTTGAGGTTGCCTTTGTTACCTGCCTAAGCCAGGTAAAGGTTAGATGGAGGATTTTGGTTGCTAGATTTAGAATTCTTATAAGCTAAATGTAGTAGATATACTAAGAAGATTTTATGGTATTGAATTGATGTAATCCAAATGGTTCATTGAAAAAAAAATTTTATCACTAGGGTGATATGTATTCAAGGAAAGAGAAACTGGTTAGTAACATCTGATAAAATACTGCTCCAAACAGTAACTGTCCTGCTAAAAGACATAGAATAAAATGATACCTCTGTAGAGTATCCATTAAAAAATCATGATGATCAAATTCTGGGGAAAGGTTACAGTATAACATTGTTTCAAAATAAGATTCAGAACTAACTATAGTTTATTTTAATCTTTATTAAGATACTTATATGAGTATGTAAAATAGAATACTAGCTAAGAAGAAAAAAGATCAAAACATAAGAGATTGTCTCTTGATGGAGTTTGAGTGATTAAAATACTTTTTTCTATATTTTCTGTTTTCCACAGTGCTCCTGTCGTAATTGGGAAAATTATTTTAATAAATAGTCCAGTAATTTTAAAGTTTTGTTAATAGTTAACATAGCTCTCTTTTAAGCAAATATTTTTTAAACAAATATTTTTGCATGGAACCCCAAAATGTAAAATACAAAAGCTATTCTGCTTTAAGTAGTGAAAAGCAGTCTGAATCCTACTGAGTTGGCTTCTTTGCTATGTACTACCTCTCAGTCACTCTCCAGCATTTGGAGTCCATTGCTACAGCATGAAAAGGGCAATAATAAAGGACATAGCCGTATTTTTAGCTTTCTGAGTGTAGCGGTTAGGGGAAAAGGAATTGTCAGAGGAGCCTAGGGTTTCAAATTTTGATATTTGGAGAGTTGTACCCTATTAGAGAAGCCTTAACAAAGATGGCTGTGGATGAGACTTGGAATTGTGGTGAGTATTGGGGTGCACTTTTCCATCCAACAGGTGGAGACACTACTAAAGCTTGGAAAACATGAGGGATGGGGTGGGAAGAGATAGCATTGGGAAAGATTAGAAAGTGATTAAAAACATAACCTTGGTCAATACTCTACCTTTGATGAGGAAGAGAAGCCAGGGATTGACCGGAGAGGAACAGTGAGGTGGAAGGGAAATGATTTCACATGTCACAAAACACAAGAAAGGTGTAAACAATGTTGCTTTCAAGTGTAAACAATGAAGTTTTCTATCTAAATTTTTTATACTTAATAAAACCATTTTTCTTAATGTTGTGTGGAAAATACTAGCTAATGTTGCTAACCTGAGGAAGTCAATTGCTTCAGTCATATGTTGCTGTCCAGATGTGATTGACTCTAAATGAGTTTTTCTATTTGTAAGATACTATTAGTCCTCTAAAGGAGGGTATCTCTTTTTATTAAATGATCAAAATATATCTTTTTCTTTTTATAGAAAAGTTTCTTTTGATGCTACAATCAGTAAAGAGAGCATTTGCTATTGATTCTAGTCATCCCTGGCTTCATGAATGTATGATTCGACTCTTTAGTACTGGTATGTTTTAATTTTCTGTTACTTAAGTATTTGACTACAGTAGCTGATAGTGACTGAATAAGTGATTTATACAAGTTTGTTATAAACTCAAATCATTTTAAATTAAATTAGCCTGTGGAAAAAAAAAGTCTTTTCTTTGTGGCGAAGGTCTTTATTTTAAGGCTAGAAATGTTGCCTGATTTTTACACAGACTCATTCAGTCCAGATATTTGAGAATCATCTTTATTTCTGTTTCTTAAAGGTTAATAAGTTGAAATTTTGAATCATATTTCATTATGTGATGTAGTTAATTGTTGTAAAATTAAAAAATCTCTTTGAAATTGACAAATTATCTCATTTACCTGTCTCTAGTATAATAATTTGAATCATAAAATTTTTGTCAGTAAATGTAGGGTAAAAGTAACTTTAAAACAAATTGTTGTCCTTTTCAAGTGTTTAGTCAGTAAGATCCATATGAAGTTTTAATGTCAAGTAAAGCTACAGAATTTTAGAAACAAAGGCGGAATATTATGCCAATTGTCTCTCATAGTTGAGAAATCTAGGACGCTAAAACACTAAATTACTTATTTACAGTAACACCAATAATTAGTAAAGAAACAGGAATGAGACCCAGATCTTCATATTGTTCTTTCTACTACCAGAGCTTTAAATTTAGAATAAAGTACTTCTGTAGTCAAGTAATGTTTTTTTGTTTTGGTTTTTAAGTAACTGGATAAGGAGAAATTCAATGTTTAGTAGAACAGTCTGCAGAATTTGAAAATACTGTTAGCTGTCTCATTGCTAAATACTCAACCCCATGTGAATCCATGCATTATATAAAAATAATGAGATTAAACCAGGTTTCCCAATCATTCTTTTGAAAATGCTAAACTGTCCCAGTTAACATTATTTTGACTTATAAGAAAAGGTAAAGCCTTATTTAGATCATATTTATGCTTGTCAAAAAAGTGATTTCCTGTTATAGAGGCTAAATCATAGAAAATTTCCCCCCAATTTTAAAAAATTCTGAAAGTAAGAATGTAGTCATATTATAGAAAGTAGAACTAATTGCTGTATTTAGTGAAAATAAGGAAGTTTCTTTTTAGTCTTTTTTTTTGATATTAAAGAAAAAAAAATTTTGAAATCATGAATCAAAACGTTAAGGCTGGAAATAACAGCATAAATCATTTTTAGTTAGGATGAAATGCATTCAAGTTATTTTCAGTATGTACACACTTCATTTTTATACAGTCCTTTCCTGAAAGATAATAAAATAGTACATATAAAGTTTATGGAGTTAGAGTTATATTCATTTGAAGTATAAATTGGAAGTGACAAACATATAGTTCTAATGAGTGTATGGCTTGATGAACATACAACCATTTTCTTGGAACAGTTGTTTCAGAAATTAAAATGTTTATGAACTTTAGAAGAACAAAGAATGATCCAACATTAAAAGTTAGAATTAATTGAGTGGAGTTAATGTTACCTATTGTCATTGCTTCAGGTATTATCTCACATCATTGTCAGGGAGAGATTTACAAAGTAATCCTTATTTTGACTACATTTAGGCATCTGTTACTGCAAACCCCCTGAGTTCCTTTTACTAATTAATATATTTGGTTCTTGAGAAAAATACTTGATTTTGAAGTAACTTCTCAGGAACACATTTGTCATATTAAGTTATATTGTAGTAATTTCTTTACAAAGAAACCCTCACAATAACACCTTTCCAGAAATTATGGAGGAAAAAGAAAAAACAATGGCTCCACACTTACTTTATTAGTTGTAGAAGCATCTCTAAGTGAATGTTCACTGTAGCGTAGTTATGAGCGTCTTCCAAATCTCCAGAACATTACATTACCAGTGTAAGTAGTAATCACCCCCGAAGTCATTTACTGTATAGGATGTCCCCTTCCCCCTTTAATTATGAGAATGATAGTATCTCTTCCAAGTTTTTCACTTTTGTTTTAAGTTGTAGAACTTAAGGCAATTTTTATTATATTTCTGGTCAGTTCTAAGTAGAAATAGGACCTTAGGTATTCATTTGTTTTGATACCTGCTTACATGTTTATGTTCCCTTAAATGTTTTTAAAATTAGTAGGTTTTGGTCACCTTAATCTATAATGAATCTTATATTATTTTCCTCTCTCATTTGTACAAACTCATTTTTTCCTTTTCTCTGCAGATTATTTCTCATCTGTACTTATGTATTTCCTCCAAAAAAAACCTCGCTTAATTAATATGGTCATTTATTTATTTTGCTGTGTTAAGTAGTAATCACTTAGTAGCTTGTACTTAATCAGTAGTGAGTAATAATTATCTCACACAAAATATCCTTTTCTACCGAAATTTTAACCAAAAAATGCTGACTAGTGTGGGAACCCAGGGAAACTCTTTTTGCTAAGAATCAGCCCCCTCTTTAATGTGACTTTTAACTGTTGGTGATAACTAAACTTATTCAGTCTGATAATAACATGAACCAAATGTTGTTTTAATTTTAGGGTATCTCAGGACTCAACTCATAGGCCCCTTGGAAAAGGTTTAATATAGCATGGGAGACAATTAGATAGTCTGAGATTTTTTACTTTCTTGAGATGTCAGTAATTTTTGGTTAGTTTTTTATCAGTGTCACAAAATATTTAGATTGACTCCCTGTGCCTCCGTTAGTCTTCACCCATAAAAGATTATTTAATAAATCTGGGACATTTGAGGCTACTCCTTCCATAGGACATTCTAAATTTTGCTACAGTAGAATTGATTGGTTGGTTGATTGTAATATTTTCCTGGAAAAATATTGCAGTTCCAGTTTACATGATTAGTGATTAGAGGAGAAAACTGAGTTAGTTGACCAAAAACAATTTGTGAACCAGTAAGGAAGTATTTTTGGAAACATTCTTTTTTAAATCTATTAAATAAATGAATGATTTATTAATATAAACTATTAATACAAAAAAAGGGGAAATAGCTATTAGTCGATGTTGGTAGTTATTTAAATATTCCCTCTTTGACACATCCTAAACACAAGACGTATGTATTTATGTATTTTCAACTGTATGGGCTTTTTTTTAATTACTTTTCTGCGATTTTTTTAATCTGAGGAAAACAAGTTAATAAAAGTGATGAAAAACATGAAACGTATGGTTTCCAGCTATGAACCATAAAATTACTTTCCTGTCTGCATATATAAAGTGTCCTGAAAGCATTTCAGGCAAACCACTGAGGCCCACAGAAGTAATAAATTTTATAGATACCTGTTTGTTGACATAATGTTCATTGTAATTGGCTATAACCTATTTGAACAGATTTTCTCCTTCCAGTTCACTCTGTACTCCTAAGCCCATTCCCCACCCCCAAGACAAATATTGATAAAATTGCCAAATCCAAGTTGAAAATACAGGCATAATGGAGATTAAGCTAAATCCTTTAATTAGTAGCTCATTTATTTGAGTTAACCAATTCTATAGAATGATAGAAGAAATGCTGTTCAACCAGCAAAGGGAACATATCAATCAATTATTTAGTTACTGACTACATGTAGAATATTTCATTTGAAAGTTTGCTATTCAAAAGTTCAGTGTTTTTTAAACTTAGGGTAGTGATCTATTAGTGAGAAAATGAAAGAAGTTGAGTGGGTCATTATCGTTTGAAAGCATTTGAAAACTTAAAATAGAAATAAATTAGAGTATAAGATACAAGAATGTGCTGCACAGTGTAAGGGTCAGTGTTCTGTGAAATTTTTGCTTCCCATAATAAGTTATGTCTATAGGAAACATGCTTATCAGAGTACAGATACTTGGTTGTAGTCAAGAGTTTGAAAGCCACAATAGTTTCTAATCATAAGGAAAATCTATTTATGTTTTCTTCAGTCTGTGACAAAAATAGTGCCTACAGTATATGGAATATCTATTATGTCATTAGCTATTTTATTTGTGGGGCTTCCCAGATGACTCAGCTCTAAGAATCCACCTGCCAACGCAGGAGACATGGGCTTGATATAGTTTGATCCCTTTGTCGGGACCATCCCCTGGAGCAGGAAATGGCTATACACTCCAGTATTCTTGCCTGGAAAATTCCATGGAGAGAGGAGCCTGGCTAGCCAGCCATGACTTAGCGACTAAACAGTAACATTTTATTTGTAGCTTTTTCTTACTGTGGTCTTCTGGGTTAGATATCACCTCAATTTTACAGATCAAGGAATAGGGTCAGAGAGCTTATGATTTGTCCACACTCAAATCATGCTCAGGTCTGTCTGGCTTAAAGCTCCAGACTATCTCTCTATACCAAACTAGGATTCAGCCCAGAGAGATTGGGAGTCAGTTTTTCCATCTCCGAATGCCAAAGCATATGATGACAACAGTGTATTCCTTACAGGAAAATGCTTTGGTGGTCGTTTGGAAATTATTATGTAGTGATAGCTTAGTTCACATAATCATTGAATATAAAGATCCATGGCTTTTTTAAACTGATAAATTTGTAATGGTTTACTTGGATATAGAAGAAGATGGGATAGGGTGAGGAAAATTCTTTTGATCTTCTGCACTATATTTGGTAGCCTTTAGAAAATTGTTGGATTATTAGTAAGTTTATTCAGTCTTTGTATATATAATTGCTTTGCTTTGTTGACCTCAATAAATTAATTTCTTAATTCTATAAATTGTATCAGTATCTAACTGCTAATAAGAGTTTGTTTTTAATTTGTTCAGCAGTGTGTGAAAGTAAAGATTTACCCGATGCAGTTAGAACAGTATTAAAACAAGAAATGAATCGTCTTTTTGGAGCAACGAATCCAAAGAACTTTAATGAAACTTTTCTGAAAAGGAATTCTGATTCATTGCCACACAGATTATCAGGTAATCAGTTTATTTTGTCCTTATCTCAGCCTCTAAAACAGCTTCAGTTTTTACTATAGTGGGTCATTGACAGGTTACACACTTTTTGTATGACAGAGGCAAATGTGTATATATCACATTTTAATCCTATGAAACAGGCAGCTTAACCTCCTATACATTTTTTAGTGTTTTAGATAAAATCATTACTATGAATCAAGGTTAGTAGTTTCTCCTGGTTCTGCATAGGCATTATAAAGAAGCAAGTGTAACTGAATTTAGCTAGCTATTATATACACTGAAGGAGGATCTTCTTATTTTTTTTTCTCATTAGCATGCTCTTAAAATTCATGTAGATGCAACCATCGTCTTTAATTTCTCATGCTTATATAAGCTGTGAGACTTGGCAGTGCTGGACACCTAAAACCATCTCCCAAGCAGGGATCATCTGGCAAGAGTCTGTGCTAATGAGCCAAGGTCTGGACTTGATGGGACCCCTGGGTAGTGCTTTAGCAGTGTACTCATACCTGTCAGGGTTGGGTATCTCCCACACCCCTCTCCGTCACACCAGACACACACACACACCGCCCTACCTGTCAAAACACACACACAAGTATTCTCCTTAATCCCAAATTACCTTCATTTTAGAAAGAAGAAAGCTATCCATGGTCCCACCACACAAAGACAAATATTATTAGAAATATTGGTGTTTTTTCATAGTCTCTCTCACCTTAATCATTCTCTTGGTTTGGACAGTTAGACTTTCTGGTCTACTCTCTCAGGTTTTTGTTTTTTCAAATGGCTGTTTGCACTTTTCTAGTAAAGTGCCACACTGTGTGCACATCGATCCTGCTTTTATATTTGAATGGATAGTAGGTAAAAACGCTGGGTTTACCTTGAAATAAACATTTGCGTTTTCCCTCTCATTTAGCTGCCAAAATGGTATATTATTTAGACCCTTCTAGTCAGAAGCGAGCTATAGAGTTGGCAACAACACTTGATGAATCCCTCACTAACAGAAACCTCCAGGTAAAGAGTTTTTCATTATTTCTCTGTAAGAGTTACTTGACTCTTTGTTTCTGTTTTTACCAGGATAATTTTCACCAATTAATTTTTTTTTGTTATTTATGCATACTCTTTTCCAAACTATTATGACTCCATCTCAGAAACTTAGTTTATCTTAAATTTATTTAAGATTGTATATGTGTACACACATATACAGCAAGATGCCCTGGAGAAGGGAATGGCTACTGTCCACTCCAGTATTATTGCCTGGAAGATTCCACGGACAGAGAAGCCTGATTGGCTACAGTCCATGGGATCTCATAGGACAGAGCAACTAACACTTCCACTTTCAGTTAGATTAGAACCTTGTAAAGAGTCAAAATTTGTGGGGTACTAAATATCTGGAAACTTCATAGTGTTTTCCAAGTGAAAAGGTGAAGAAAGAAAACATGAAAATGCAAGTCACCATGATTCATTTAAAAATATAAACAGACTTAAGGGTTTGGTTGAAAGAATTACTAGTATTCATGAAAATTTTTCCTTGGATGTATATGCTTTGTGTTTCTGAGACTCTTTCCTTCTTCATCAGTGGACATACCATAAAGGTTCTCTTTAATTTGAATAGAAGGTTAAAAAATAATGTTTGATTTTGCCATCTGGCTCTGAGCCTCCAAAAAAATTAAAGACTTGGGTATAGTCATTGACAGTGGCATGTAAATTCCAGCAGTTAACGCCCAGGGCCAGGTAGGTTCAGGCTGCATTCCAGAGGTTACCTCTGAGCGCTGAGTGTCTTTGGATGTAGCACCTTGCTTGTGTCACCTTAATCCTGACCCTGTTTATATATCCATCCTTTTGTGTAAACCTCGCAGTTCTGAAGAACATAATTCTAATGGAATGCATAGTGGGAGTAAATACTTTCCTATATATGTACATTTTGCCTCTCATTTTGAAAACCTTTTGGGAATGAAATGTCCAATAAATTCACAGTAAATTTTTTCCTTTTAAGCAAATTATAATGTGACCTTTTTTCTTTCTCCAGACATGTATGGAGGTATTAGAAGCCTTGTGTGATGGTAGCCTAGGAGACTGTAAAGAAGCTGCTGAAGTTTATAGAGCAAATTGTCATAAGCTTTTCCCTTACGCTTTGGCTTTCATGCCTCCTGGATATGAAGAGGATATGAAGATCACAGTTAATGGAGATAGTTCTGCAGAAACTGAAGAACTGGCCAATGAAATTTGAACATCATCAAACAAGCAAACGGAATGACTTTGGACCATATCTAGTGTATAATATTTTTGTCACGCACCTGCTGCATTGCTCTAACTTACACAGAATGAGAAGAGTAAATGTTCTTGCCTTCAAATAGTGTTTTACGTTTTTTATCCTGCTGAAAAAGTATATATAAAATATCTAACATATTACAGGATATAGGTTCAGTTTCTTAAAAAATTAAAAGCTGCTAAAATTGAGGGGTTAAAAAAAGATACCTTATCCTATTCCTACCTACCCACCCATGTTTTTAAACTAATTTATATAAAATCTGGAGGCTGTTACAGCTAACAAAGCAGGTGTGTGGCAGAAATATTACTTTAAATTTGTCTTGTGAGATTTTACTATATCTCAGACAGCGTAAATGCTGTTTTAGCACTGGATTCTTTCACTGAGCACAAAGAGTTGTTGGGGCTTTAGCATCTAACTGATTTTGTTACGGGGTTGATTATGACCATAGGAAGTATGCAATGTGAATCACTATTTACAGAGAAACCTACAACAGATGCTTGATGTTGTAGAAGCTGGGACATATAGATACCAAGCAGAATTATAAGAAAACCTAGAGGGTGTTCAATACGCTTGTTGTGTTTCCAAAATTCACTGTACATGATCAGTTTGGTGTTCTTGTACCACAGTTTTTAACTGAAGGAACCAGTTGGAACAATCTCAATTCTAACTAAAACTTGAAGAACTAAAATAACAATGCAAACCTTTCAGCATTGTTTTGGCCAAACTTGTTAAAACTGTAATGCAAGAACCAAATGCACTGTGATGTGGCACCAACTAATTAGCAAGCATGAACTTTTCACCCAAGAGTGAAAAAAGAAAATCTACCATGGCTTGAAGTTAAAGAGCAGAACTCCTGACTACCATTCTATGACTGATCAAGAGACTAATAGTTAAAAACCTCAGCAGGCCTTGTTCACGATATGCAGAAAAAAATGTGCTGCAGTTTAGATACCTCTGGAATTTTTCCACAGTGTCACAGGTTTGTAATACTTGAAGCCCTACATTTCTAAGAATATATTTCTTGCTCAGTTGTTTCAGGCAAGCCCAAGACTTTGTAATTTTTAAAGGGCCCAAGATTTCTTTCTTTCTTTTTTTTTTTTCAATAACAGACCAGCTTCTTTTTCCTGCAGTTACAGATGTAATTTCCTTTTTGTTGTCAAACATAAGGTACCAAATATGATGCAATAAATTGTTTTGAAAAACAGTTGTGTGAATATTTCAACTAATATGTGTTGGGCTTCTGTGAAAATACACAGGTGGAAACAGAGGTGCAAGCCAGAGGCAGTGTAGTGTGCTGTAAGGCTAGTTCAGATGGGAACTTTTTGGAATGGACTTAGTGTTGGTGTCAGGGAAATTCCATTAAGCAAGCATAGTGCTGTTCCTGCATTAAGATTTCCTTGAGGGCTAGGATGGCAGCAGGTACTATGAATATATTAGTAATTTGAAAGGAAAAGTGAGAACTGCTATTTTGTTTGAGAAAGTGAGCCTTAAAATTTTAAACCCAAACACTGAGAACTAGCCAGAGGCTCTGTATTCTCATTGCATTTTCAAGATCTCAACAAATAAGGATATTAAGTAAAATGGATTGTATATAATTGACCTTTTTGTGGTACTTTTAGTTTATAGAAAGTATATTCTAAAGGGAATTTTCAGGAGACCTGATCCTTTTACTGATTGAACAGTTGTGCTAAACTCAGCATTTCATAGTACATGACCTGCATTCCACATCCCAGTCTAGTAATTTAGTGGTGTAAAGACAAGTACAGACTGGACTCTAGAGCTTTGTTATGTTTATTAACTGGCCCTGACTCAGGAACATCTTAACAGATGGCAAAAAAACAAAACTTTTTTCAACTTCTCCTATGAGTGGCAACTGAAGTTCTTATTGTTGGTAGAGAACACTTAGTGCTACCTCTGCCACTAGTGAGGTGTTTGGAGGAGGCACCAGCCATAAAACAGGGGGTGTATGTGTGAATTATGTTTAAACTCTACTGTATATTGAAACAAAATTCTTATATTTGTCTTGACAATGTTCAAATGATGTAGATTGTCTTAGAATGAATATTCATAAGTACTAAGAACTCTTGATGCAGAGGCCACCCATGAGGAGCGAAATTCCTAACATGTATATTGTATTCCAAACCAATTTTACTGGAACTATTAAATAAATATTTTATTTTCTTTCAGGTTTACTTGATAGTGGATACATTGTCTGGTCTCAGAGGATATTGACAGAGGTTCATTTAATGTCCAGACATCACCCCTAAAACATTGTACTGTGCTATCTTACCCTGGATAGTATGAACTGAATCATCTCACATTTGCCTCATTCACTCTATTCCAAATGATGCTGTGGGGGAAAACAGGGTTAGGAAAAAAGTGGGGGGAAAAATGCAGTGACGTTGTAATCTAAACAAGTGCCTTATGTTTATTGCTAAGAACTGGTGTTATCAACCCTTTTGAAAAGAAAGGGTTCCTTGACCTGTATTAACATAGGAGAAGTAAAGTTCTTTTTGTTTTTCTTTATATTTACTACTCTTGTCATTTCTCATTTAAAAACTAAAATCTGACTATCAGATTAGTTTTCCTCAGCTTTAATTCGATAGTTGAGTCTTTAGCATTTTCAACATTTTTCTGTACCTATTTATTATGCACAAGAATAAAGATGATCTGATAGCATGACTAAAAGTAGTCCCGATACTAGTGAACAGCTTTCCTGTGGGTTTTATCACTCCCTTGTTTTTCACAGTGTTGTTTGTACTCCACGATATATTGCTGTTAGAGCTGTGAAATGAAAGCTGTGACTGTAAGAAGAGGCCAGAAAAATGTGGTCTAGATCAGGTAGGTTTAGATCATTTATCATTTGTGATAAATGCAGGGAAGTCTCTTGTACACCATTTCTAGGAATATTTCAGCTACCACATGTAGCATCTGTTTGGGAAAAAGTTTGAAAGTGAAGTGTTGGATTTTCTTACAAGATATGTATGTATTTGTCTTAATAATTACCAGCCTTAAACTTTGAAATGACTAAGAATTCAAAGAAAGACTGACCTTTCCGATGGGAGGTAGTTTTGTTCTGCCTTGTGTTCCACCTCTTAAGTTACAGGCAAGGTTTCTTGATACCATCCTGCTGACATCTGAACTTTGCTAAACCCACTGCCAGATCTACATGAAAAACTCCCATGAAGTGGCCATGCTGCCCCATAGGGGGTGAACCTATCAAGTTTTGTTCCAGTTTTGATGGTTGGAAATCTCACAACTTGTAGCAATAAAACATTTTTGGAAAAGGTTATTCTTTGTTGAATTGCACTTTCAGTATGCTCCTACTAGAGGGATGTTGGTAGTGTGCAGGAGGTTCTGGAGAAAAGAATGCTCTCACTTTGATGAAGCAGATTATTGGGTACATACTTTAGGTTACACAGCCTATTTAACACTGCTGCGTCCATCAGGACATACCCTCCCTCATGGTGATGGAAAAATGGGCAGAAGGAAAGGGAAGCAGTAAGGAAAGCAGTGTGTTGTAGGAGAGACTTTTCCCAGCCTCTTGGTTTTCCCAGTTGGCCTTTGAAGTGATCCCATCTTGGGATTATAGCCAAAGAAAGAAAAATTGGTACTATTTAAATTAGAACTTACTGAACTGTCAACTATAGATAAACTTGGAATTTTAATCCTCAGTGCTATTTGTAAGGGTTCTATGTGCAAGAAATAGAATACACTTTGTTTCAAGGCTTCTTGTAACAAAAGTAATCCTTGGCAATCTAATAAGATTGTAATATAGTTCTTACATTTTTTAATACACATTTTTTTGGTGTCTAAAAACTTTTATTTCATACAACTGGTATAGTTCTCTTTAACTGAAAAAAAAAATTGATGATGGGAAATTTCCTATCTGTGTTATAAAGAATTCTGCTGTTGCTTAAATCCTCAACTTGGCCTCAATAAGTATAAAGTTTCAGAAACAACATAGGAGTGAAGAGATTTTTTGAATATATTCTGGATCCCATGGCCTGCTTTCAGCTAATAATTAAATTTGCCTTCTATATTTAGTTACCTGTGAATTGTCTGAGTCTCCATACCATTTTTTTGGCTGTCTTTCCAGTCTACCGTAGTTTTCTAGCATTGAGCTTTGATAAACCTGCCATTTGTTTACTTTGATCTGTAGGTTTATCAAGTCCATTGTCTAGTGCCTGATGCCTTATCACAACTGGTCTAGGTACTGGGTTTTCTAAAGTATTCTTCTAAAACTCCTGGTGTTTCTTAATAGTGAATAACTAACCACCTCTCATCTTTCTTTTGAACTATTAATATTTGCCTTTGAATAGTCCTACTATTGGCTGACGCATTCCATTTCTCATAGTATTTTTCAGTGACCTGCTAGGATGCTTGTTTCTTAGAGAAATACCTAATTACAGTGTCAAATGATTAATACTTTGGTATTAATTAACAAACTCATGAAAAGCCATTTTTAATGTGATGTATGAAATCTTAAGAATTTACACAGGGTACATTTCAGGGTAGTGACTAAGTGCATAGTTGATATTCAAATCTTTGTGAAATTTGCTATGAATATTGGCCTACAGATGGTAGAAAATAGCAATAAAGCACTTTTAATTTTCAGGTCATTTGGTGCAAAGGCTTAAAGAGTTTTTTTAATCTATTGATTTAGAATATTCCCATTTTTCTTCCCTTTGTCCCTGTCTCTTGGGCTTCAGAGATTTCCTCAGAATACCACAGATCCATTTTATTTTATTTTTATGTTGAATGAACTTCTCACATCTAATTTTTGGTTTTCTTTCTATAGTTTGTCAGAGGAGTGGTTGTGACTGGCCTTGTAGGAAGCAGATGACTGAAGGACCATCCTCTTTCTCAGTTGCCTGTTCATTGTGGCATTAGTTGGCAGTGAATCTTCTCATCCTTCATGTTTTTAGCAACCAACCAGCCAGGTAACAATCACGTCCAGTGGAATTAAGTTACTTCAAAGATTGTCACTCAGTAGTTTTTCTTTCTTTCAAACAGTATAGGGAGACTGGTAACACAAACCACTTAACCTTTATTAAGGCTCTGTTTTCTGCGGTTAGTTCAGTTTCTCGGTCATGTCTGACTCTGCGGCCCCATGGATCATAGTATCTCCACTTTTAATCATTACAAGTAAGGAGAGACACGAGGTGGAGGTCTGTAGTAGTTACTTCTAAACACTTGACCACTGGAATTGTGGTCTAGTTGATCTTATCTACTTAGGGCTGGCAATTGAACCTTTTAAAACTTAATCCTAGTTATATATTAGAGTCCCAGGGGGATTATTTAAAAGCCACAAACCCCAGTGCCCAGGCCCACCTGCAAAGTTCTGATTTAAATTATCTGGAGCCAGGCCTGGAAATTGGTCCTTTATTTTCTTTCTTTAAAGACTACCCCAGTGATTCTTAAGGTAGACTGTTTTGGTTTTTTTTTTTTTTTTGAGGAAGTTCAAATATTTTAAAGAGATACAAGCAAAAAGATGAATTTTCCCCTATCTTACATTAAGGGGAAGAATTTGTATTTTGCTTTTTCCCCTCATTCTGCTGCTCTACTACCTGAGATGTGTGTGTACACTTGGTCACTCAGTAGTGTCTGACTGTTTGAGACCCTATGGACTGTGTAGCCCACCAGGCTCCTGTGTCCATGGGATTTTCCAGTCAAGAATACTGCTTTGGGTTGCCATTTCCTACTCCAGGGTATTTTCCTGTTCTGAGATGCTGGTATTCAAAGAGGAAAATAAATCACTTCTACATAGTTTTGTTACATGTCCTGGTAGCTTGGCTTCATTTAAGCAATAATTCTTGTAGATGCATGATTGAGTTTCTAATGGATGAATACCAAAGCAAAGCACAAAGTCTTTTAAATAAGGATTGGTGGTGAGAATTCATACACTCCTAATATGCATACCTAAACCTCCAATCAAATATGTAGGGTTTTTTTTTTTTTTCCTCCATAAAGGACTACATTTTCCTTCTTTCTTTTAATTGAAAGTTAACTTTAAAAAATTTTAATTTTAAATTTTGGCTGCACCGCGTCTTTGTTGCGGCAGCGGGCTTTCTCTAGTCGTGGCGTGCAGGCTCCTCTTGAGCATGGGCTCCAGAGTGCGCCGGCTCAGTGGTTGCGGTGTGTGGGCTCTCTAGTTGCGGCGTGCAGGCTCCTCTTGTGGAGCACAGGCTCCAGAGTGCGCCGGCTCAGTGGTTGCGGTGTGTGGGCTCTCTAGTTGCAGCATGCAGGCTCCTCTTGTGGAGCACAGGCCCCAGAGTGCGCCGGCTCAGTGGTTGCGGTGTGTGGGCTCTCTAGTCGCGGCGTGCAGTCTTAGTTGCCCTGCAGTATGTGGGATCTTAGTTCCCTGACCAGGGATCAAGACTCTGTCCTCTGCATTGAAAGGTAGATTCTTAACCCCTGGACCACCGGGCAAGTCCCTGCATTTCTATAAGTGAATGAATTTCTATTACAAATCTCAGGTATGAGAGGAACCCTGATTCTGTGACAGACAGAATTAAAATATGGCTTGTTGGTATAGAACCTGATAAGGAGGTTTATGTGCTACAGAATCATATATCAAATTAAAAACTAGTTTATGAGAGCTGTTGAAATAATATTCTGAATAGTTCTCCCAAATTTATCCAACCTAGTAGTTTTCTGTAATGAAATAGGAATTGTTTTATAGACCAGCCCTTATGTGTATCTACTTTATTCCTGATTGGTTAAAGATTTTGATGAATGAGACAAGCTAATACTGTTCATTGCCATTTTTGTGTTTATAGACATGGATGGTTTTCCTTTACCTTAAGTTTTTAGATCAGACAGAACCAAGTTTAAATCCTGGCTCAGGTATCTTAGGCAAGATACTAGGAATTCCTAGTTCATACAGTTGTTGGAAGGATTAAGTAACGTATTGTATATAAGTGGTTATCAGAAAGCCTGACATATAAGGATTCATTATAAATATTCATAGGCATTATTTATAAGCATTCATTTAAATATTAGTATTTGCAAAAGGATGTTCTCTTCTGTTTACTTGTCAGCGTTCTATTTGATTATCTCTGTTTATCTCCTGTAGTACACTGGACCAGTATACTCAGGAAATAGTTTATAATCTTTTTGTAGATATTAACAGCTCAAATTATGCTTTTTTTCCCCCTAGTGTTTTACTTTACATGTTCTAGCACTTTGGATTATTTTGCCTTTTCATACAATAGAGAAAACCACCAGTAAAACCTCTGTCCTCCCATCATTCTGACATTCATGGAAACTTACTAGTGTTAGTGAACTTGGCAGATTTCCTGATGTTGCTTTTATAGTTATTTAGAAGATACAAAATAAGACCAGTCCCAGTGTCTTTCCTTTCATCCATTCAGTAGTTAGTAAATGCCTACCACCTCCAGAAACTATGCTTCATACTGGGGATATATGACATCGCTGTTGCTCTCACAGTTTTCACAGGCTAGTGAAGGAGACGGGCAAATCAAGAAATGATTGCAGCAGCAATATATAAACCCCTAGGAATCAGTACTCATTTCTGTTTGGATGAACTGGGAGAAGCTTAACAGAGTATGTTCCTTGAGCTTGGAGAGATAAAGATGAATTTCATATACAGACAAAAGATAGCATGTGCCTAAAGGTTCAGATACATGAAACAAGGTCATGTATTCAGGGACTGTAAAATAGTATGAACAGAATCTGGGAAATAAGGCTGGAGCTCAAATTAGCAATACTTAGATGGCCTACTAAAAGACTAGATTTAGCTCTGTGGGGTCACACAGAGTCGGACACAACTGAAGTGACTTAGCAGCAGCAGAAGCAAAGGTCAGTTATTGAAGAATTAGGGAAAGATGATAAGTATTTGAGAAAATTCCACTAGCAGTGTGATGGTGAGAATAGGGAGTGAGATTGGAGGCACCAAGGCTAATCAGAAGACTCAAGCTGAGTAATACTCCTGAGTTCCTACTTGTGCCAGGCAATGTAGTAAGCATTTTGTACTGGTTAGCTCACTTAAACCTTAAAAAAAATAGGAGGCAGGTATTGTTCCTGTTTAACAGCTTGAGAATCATAATTTTCCTCTGGTCACATAGCTTGTGAGTGAGAAAAATAGGCATTCAGGCCCAGGTATGTCTAACAAAGTGCTTGCTTCAGATCAGTATAACAACTGGAAAGAAGTGAGGACAGTGAGGACAGCAGCAGTTAAGTATTAACATGAAGAAGAGAGCCAAGGATACAAGAAATGTTAGGCAGATAGCACCTCCATCAACAAGACATGAAGGTTAGCAGTGATGCGCAGGGTTTTGGCAAAAAAAAACTACCTTTAACATTATCATTAAACAGGGTCAAGAATTGAGAGGGAGAAATTGAGGGAAAAAGAAAGAGGTCTTTTCAGTCATGAATTTTAGGCATATAACATAACGTGTAGTGGGCAGCTAGGTATGAGTCTAAAACTTACAAGAAAAGTGACTTGAAGAGTGAGCCATGAGTGGTATGACTTGACAAGACTGTTCAAAGAGAATAAGAAAAGGGGGTAGAGGAAGAGAAGCTAGTGAAAGAACCTAGTAGTCAAGAAGCTAGACTTTGAAAATAATAGTTTTGAGGAATCAAGGGTTTTCAAGGATTGGGGTCAATAAGTTCAAAATCAAGACGTGATAATTCACATCAATCTAGTTGTTAACATTTTGGAATAAGTCTGGATATCAAATGTTGGCTAAGATGTTGAAAAACAACAGAGGAACTCTCAGGTATCCTGTCTTTGAGTGTATAGATTGGTATAATCATTATGAGGGCAACATTCATTTACTAAAATGAAACGTGCATAAACCAGCTATTCTGATAGGATACCTGTATCTATAGATCTAATTCTTGATATAGATCTCTGTGTCTGTAGATATATAGAGATATGCCCTGTAAACATTCCCACACATTTGCCAGATACGTGCAAGGATGTTCATTGCAGTATTGTTTATAATAATGAAACTTGGAAATAAAATGTAACATAAATGAGTAAATTGTGGTATATTCATTTAATGAAATGCTCTACAGTTAAATAAGCTAGGATTAAGTGAATCAAGAATTGCGCTCCAAAACAGTAATGATCCACAAGCAAAGAGGAAGTTAAATGGCATTATATTTCTTATATGTAGAAATTAAAAATTTTCTTCTAAATTTTTTAAGCCAGATAATACTAAGTATGGTTTATGTGAATATTCACATAAAGTAAAAGTTTAAAAACAGGTTTGGGAATTTTAAACTGTCCAGAATTCGGGACAGTGGTTCTCTTTAAACAAGGGAGAATCATGTTGGGAACGTGAGGGTCCTATAGTTTTTATTTCTTAAAAAACATGTTTGAGATAGATATGGCAAAATGTTAACATTAGGTGTTTTTGTTCATTTGGGGTGGGGTACTTTTTTAGAAAGTTAAAAAAAATTTTTTTAAATTCCCTACTGGATAAAAGTGGGTGGACAAAAATATACTAAGATAATACTAACTCAGAAAGTAGAGAAAAAAATCTATAGTCAAAACAAATGCTTCTTTGGTTTCCCAGGAGGTTAAGGATACTTTTACTGATGTATTAAGCTTGATGAGAGGGCTTCCCTGGTGGCTCAGTGGTAAAGAATCCACCTGCCAATGCAGGAGACATGGTTTCAGCCCCTAGTCTGGGAAGATCTCACATACTGTGCAGCGCCTAAGTCATGCTCTACAACTATTGACCCATCCGTGCTCTGCAGCCTGGGAACCACAACGACAAGCCTACGAGCCCTAGAGCTCGTGCTCCGCAACAAGAAAACCTACCACAATGAAAAGCGCGTGCTTGCCACAACTAGAGGAAAGCCCAAACAGCAAGGGAGACCCAGTCGAAGGATGTGTAACAATTTTTCCAGAAGAAAAGAGACTCAAATAATGTATAAAACATTGCCCTTTGTAATTTCCAAAGTACTCATTTATTATTTAGTTGCTAAGTCATGTCCAACTCTTTGCCACTCCATGGACTGCAATGTGCCAGACTTGCTTGTGCTTCACTATATCCCAGAGTTTGCTCAAACTCATGTCCATTGAGTTGGTGATGCTGTCTAACCATCTCAACTTCTGTTGCCCACTTCTGCCCTCAGTCTTTCCCAGCATCAGGGTCTTTTCCAGTGAGTCAGCTCTTTGCATCAGGTGGCCAAAGGATTGGAGCTTCAGCATTAGTCCTTCCAATGAATATTCAGTGTTGATTTCCTTTAGGATGGACTGGTTTGATCTCCTTGCAGTCCACGGGACTCTCAGAAGTCTCCAGCACCACAATTCGAAAGCATCAATTCTTTGCTGCTCAGCCTTTATGGTCCAACTCTCACATCCATACATGACTACTGAAAAAACCATAGCTTTGAATATACAGACCTTTGTTGGCAAAAAGATGTCTTTGATACAGTGTCTAGGTTTGTCATAGCTTTCCTTGAGAGGAGCAGACATCTTTTCCTTTAATGTCTGCAGTCACCAGTGATTTTGGAGCCCAAAGAAATAAAATCTGTCACTGTTCTCACTTTTTCTCCATTTGCCATGAAGTGATGGGACCAGCTGCCATGATCTTAGTTTTCTGAATATTCTAAGCCAGCTTTCTCACTGTCTCTCTCACCTTTATCAAGAGGCTCTTTAGTTCGTTGCTTTCTGCCATTAGAGTGGTATCATCTGTGTTTCTGAGGTGGTTGATATTTCTCCTGGCAGTCTTGATTCCAGCTTCTGCTTCATCCAGCTTGGCATTTCACATGATATACTCTTCATAGAAGTTAAATAAGCAGGGGGACAGTATATAGCCTTGATGTATTCCTTTTCCAATTTTGAACCAGTCAGTTGTTCCATGTCCAATTCTAACTGTTGCTTCTTGACCTGCCTCCAGGTTTCTCAGGAGACAGGTAAGGTGGGCTGGTATTCTCTCTCTAAGAATTTTCAGGTTGTGACCACACAGTCAAAGGCTTTCACATAGTCAGTGAAGCAGAAATAGATGTTTTTCTGGAATTCCCTTGCTTTCCCTGATCCAACCAGTGTTGGCAATTTGATCTCTGCTTCGTCTGCCTTATTTCTAAACCCAGAAGTTCTCGGTTCACATAATGCTGAAGCCTTGCTTGAAGGATTTTCAGCGTGACCTTGTTAGCATGTGAAATGAATCCCATTGTTATGGTAGTTTGAACATTCTTGGGCATTGTCATCTGGGATTGAAGTGAAAACTGGCCTTTTTCCCATCCTTTTCATCATAGGGTATTGAAATGCAAAAGTCAAGAGATAACTGGAGTAATAGGCAAGTTTGGCCTTGGAGAACAAAGTGCTCATGTGTAGGTATTATTTTCCTTCCTTTATGGATGAAGAGATGTGTCTCAGAAACATTACATGACTGGCTAAAGAGTATCCAGCTAGGAGTAGAAAGCTGGTTCAATGGACCTGTGAGCATCTTTCCTTGTGTTCCTTCTACCATTATAAACTAGGTGTTGAAGTCCATGAAACTAGATGTTAGAACAGAACTTGAGCCCAGGTTTTCCTTTCAAGGCAAACTGTAAACTACACAGTATTCCTGGATCACATTATTTTGCTTAAAGAGCTAAAAGTGAAAGTGAAGTCCCTCAGTCGTGTCTGACTCTTTGTGACCCTATGAACTGTAGCCCACCAGGCTCCTCCGTCCATGGGATTGTCCAGGCAAGAATACTGGAGTGGGTTGCCATTTCCTTCTCCAGGGAATCTGGAGACCCAGGGATTGAACCCAGGTCTCCCGCATTGCAGGCGGACGCTTTAACCTCTGAGCCACCAGGGAAGCCCCTTAAAGAGCTATTACTGAGGTTAAATGCCTTGGCTATTTAGAAGTGTCTTAGAAGAAAGTTGCTGCCGTTTTAAAAAATGGATATTTTCTAAACTATGCATTTTTGTACAGTAGTGGCTCAGAGGTTAAAGTGTCTGCCTGGAATGCAGGAGACCTGGGTTCGATCCCTGGGTTGGAAAGATCCCCTGGAGAAGGAAATGGCAACCCACTCCAGTATTCTTGCCTGGAGAATCCCATGGACGGAGGAGCCCGGTGGGCTACAGTCCACAGGGTCGCAAAGAGTCGGACACAACTGAGCGACTTCACTTTCACTTTGACTTTGCTATATACAACGTGTTTTATGTTGATACTGCTTTGTTTCAAACTTAACCTTTTTTTCCCTATAACCCCTTTTTATGTTTGGATTTCCACTCAGTGGGAAGTGAATTTTTAACATAGTGAAGATCTATGTTTAAGATCATTTACCAGTTCCTCCTTTATCCCTTAAGATCCCTTAAGATCATTTACCAATTCACCCTTTATTCCTTAATTTACATGCAGTGAAAGAAACAACTGCAGTTGCTAAGCTACCCATAGTAACCTGGCCAAGAGCTGTAAGTCATAGATGTATTGATTATTAGAGATTGTCAGGCTGTCTTGCTAAAGTATTATGATTAAAAACTGAGATAATTGAGTCTATTTCGTCCTTTCACACCAACTACAATATTATACTTCAAACCAAAGAGTGACTCTTCCTGAGTAAAATGAGAGAAGACATTACCACTAGTGAAAAGTAGCATAAACTCACAATTCTAATGTTTGTTACATTTTGTAGTTAGGAAGTCCTTCACAAACTTTGCAAAATCAGTTTCCACAGAGTAGTGGGAAGTGAAGCCAGGGAGGGGTTTGAAAAGAAGATGGAGATGGTTTGGAATAAGCACCTGACTAAAGACAAAAACATTAATGAACAGTGTTAACCACTGAATTGATTTTGGAAATCACGAAAGTATAGTGATTTTCTGATTGTTTCTAGTACCTCAGCTGAATGGCTCATAGAACCAGGCATGTTACAGGACTGACCGAGAACTGTGAGTTGGATGAGATAAAGAGAAGACGGGATAGGTGAGGATGAAGGGAAGCGGGTTGAGGGCACTCGTGCCCAGCAGGATACAGCAATGTTCTATAAGTGTGTGTTGGAAGAGAGCAGGGAAGGGAACATATGGAGGGGGATTAGAAGCACCAAATAAGAGCCAGTTATGGAAGGAAATGGAATGAAGAATAACCTGGAAGCAAAGGCAGTATTATAGGAATGAAGGTCTTAAGCTTGTGGATCAGGCATACTGAGGGCACTTTGGATGGAAGGATAAGGGTACTGAAATCACTCTGAGCTACTCCATAGCAAAGCAGAGACTGCGGCCCGCAGAATGAGGTTGAAGTAGCCCTTTATCTGTGATGTTTGGCTGTTCAACAGACCATCCACACAAATATGGAAATAGGTAATGTTTCATGCAGTGAATTAAATAAAATGATCCAGGTATAATGTTATTCTGGAGAATGACCTGGAGATTAAGATGTGAAGGACAAAAGCAAGGCAAAGAATAGCAAAATTGGATGGAGTAAACTTCAAAAGAATGCAAGTTTTTATAGAAAAGTGAAATGCTTTAGAAGGGACTATGGGACAAAAAAGGGCAATACCAGTTCTGAGCTTTGTGGAACATACAGCTTGGGGAAACTGCCAAGGAGACAGTATCTTTGAGAAAGAAGTCGAGGAATTAAGAGTCTTCAAAAAAGGCTGTAAAGATATAGGTGAGTTTACTTATTGCAGAATAGGTTGCCATGGCCCACACCAAGGGCCAAGGGATGGTTTTGTGGGGACGGTGGAGATGAGGGGTCAAGAGGGCAGGCTATCAGGCACGAAGCAGTCAGGAGATGAGAAATGACAGGAAGCTGATGGATGGGTGAGGAGGCTGCCTTTTGAGCAGTGACCAGGAATGAAAAGTTGGGATGGAACTATGGTTTCTCAGCTTTTTATCCAGTTGTTTTGGACACAACTGGTTAACTGAGGGTCCCAGGGAGTGTTTAGCCTTATCTTTGTAGGAGTGTGCTGTGGTGGTAATTGCTGCTGCTTTGCAGGGATTGCTCTGCAGAAAGTTAAGTATGGAAGTATTTGGCCTAGTCTCTGCTGGACTTCCTTGTGATTTAAAACAAGCCACCATGGATTTGCCACACTCTGGCTGGTGTGCAGCACCCCATCTTCTAGAGAACAGGACCCCTGGACTTTTTCTATAGGACTGCACCCTCTTGAGTGTAAGGATCAGTATCTGTGCTTTACATGATATGCAATTCCCTTTTTTCCTGCTTTTGAAAAAGATTTCATTCGCCAGTCTTTGGGAGAGAGTATGATACAGTAGTGCCAACATCCGTTGGATCACAGAGAAAGCAGGAGCTCCAGAAAAACATCTGTTTCTGCTTCATTGTCTACGCCAAAGCCTTTGACTTTGTGGATCACAACAAACTGGAAAATTCTTAAAGAAATGGGAATACCAGACCATCATCTTACCTGTCTCCTGAGAAGCCTGTAGGCAGGTCAAGAAACAACAGTTAGAACCGGACATGGAGCAACAGACTGGTTCCAAATTGGGAAAGGAGTGCATCAAGGCTCTATATTGTTACCTTGTTTATTTAACTTATGTACAGAGTACATCATGCAAAATGCCAGGCTGGGTGAAGCACAAACTGGAATCAAGATTGCTGGGAGAAATATGAATAACCTCAGATATGAAGATGACACCCCCACTATGGCAGAAAGTGAAGAGGAACTAAAGAGCCTCTTGATGAAAGTGAAAGAGGAGAGTGAAAGAGCTGTCTTAAAACTCAACATTCAAAAAACTAAGAGCATCCAGTCCCATTACTTCATGGCAAATAATTGGGGGAAACAATGGACCCAGTGACAGACTTTATTTTCTTGGGCTCCAAAATCACTACAGATAGTGACTGCAGCCATGAATTTGAAAGATGCTTGCTTCTTGGAAGAAAAGGTATGACCAACCTAGACAGCATATTAAAAAACAGAGACTTTGCCAACAAAGCTCTGTCTAGTCAAATCTATGGTTTTTCCAGTAATCATGTATGGATGTGAGAGTTGAACATAAAGTAAGCTGAGAGCCAAAGAAATGATGCTTTTCAATTGTGGTGTTGGAGAAGACTCTTGAGAGTCCCTTGGACTACAAGGAAATCAAACCAGTCAGTCCTAAAGGAAATCAGTCCTGAATATTCATTGGAAGGACTGGTGCTGAAGCTGAAGCTCCAATAGATTGGCCACCTGATGCAAAGAACAGACTCATTGGAAAATACCCTGATACTTGGAAAGATTGAAGGCGGGAGGAGAAGGGGACGACAGAGGATAAGTTGGTTAGATGGCATCACTGACTCAATGGACATGAGTTTGGGTAAACCTGGTCATGGGCAGGGAAGCCTGGCATGCTGCAGACCATGGGGTTGCAAAGAGTTGGCACACTACTGAATGAACTGAACTGAACTGATGATATAGTGGAAAAAGCATGGACTCACACACACTTGGGTCTGAATCCTAAAAGCTTGTTAGCCAGTTTACTTAACATTTCTGAGTTATATGTACATCTTGGAGATAATGGAACCTTGTATGTCAAGTGCCTTAAACACAAAAGGTACTTAATAAAATTTTCCCCAGGAGAGCCTTGAGCATGAGGTGGTCAGAGGAGACACAGTCACCTACCCGCCTTCTCCGTAGTAGAGCAGCCTAAGCCACACTGGTAGTCACATTCACACCCTTTGGAAGGAAATATAATTGGTTGGGGCCTTCTGTATGTTTCTTAAGTAGCTGTATGAAAGAGAAATTGAACACTGTCAAGAATGTTTCAACAATATACTCAGTATTCAACAGCTAGATGGCAATGTTGTCTTTGCGTCTTAAGTGAAGAAGTTGATCAAATTTTCTGTCAGTGAATGGCCTGGTTTTACATTATTGCATGAGGTAATAGTAACAGGACAGTTTATTCCATTATCTTCTTATATTCTGAATTTAAATATTCCCTAGCATTAATTCCCTAGTAAAGTTGAGCAGTTTCAGTCTATAGATATAAATGTTGTAGACCATTGTACCTTATGCAAGGTATTTAATTATTTAATAGTACCTAATCATTTAAGTGCCTTTGTCCTTTTTCTCATGATTATCTTATCTGGTCTGGAAATTAAAACACACACATACATAGATCTTACTAAAACATTACACTAACCATTTACTCAGATTTGACGTAGAATGGTATAAAAGATGAAGTTGATGGTCCTCAAAGGGAGGTATATTTTTAAAAACAGTTTTATTGAAGTATAGTTTACATATGGTAAACTCATATTTAAAATGTACCACTGACACATGTGCACAGCCATGAATCATCACCACAATGAACATACCCATTCCCCCAGAAAGTTTCCTCGGGCCCGTCTGTAATCCTTCCTTCCCATCCATCCCAGCCCCCAGCCTCAACTTTCTATGTCTGCAGGTTAGTCTGCACTTTCTACAGTTTTATGTAAAAGATCATCATACAGTATTTATTTTTTAAAATCGGGTTTCCTCCACTCATCATAATTATTTTGAGAATCATCTGTGTTGTTGCATGTGCTGCTGCTGCTGCTGCTAAGTCACTTCAGTCGTGTCCGACTCTGTGCGACCCCGTAGACGGCAGCCCACCAGGCTCCCCCGTCCCTGGGATTCTCCAGGCAGGAACACTGGAGTGGGTTGCCATTTCCTCCTCCAATATATGAAAGTGAAAAGTGAAAGTGAAGTCGATTAGTCGTGTCTGACTCTTAGCGACCCCATGGGCTGCAGCCTACCAAGTTCCTCCATCCATGGGATTTTCCAGGCAAGAGGACTGGAGTGGGGTGCCATTGCCTTCTCCGGTTGTTGCATGTATCAGTGGCTAATTCCTTTTTAGTGTTGAGTAATAACCCCCTACACGTGCTCTAGAAAAAACAATTTTGAGCTGTTAGATGAAGAAATTACCATGAAGCACTGGGACTTGGGTTTTTCAGACATTTAAATGAATCTTTCTGATCAAAATGGTCTGATACTAATCTATATATTTTTGATTAATTAATTTTAATTGGAGGATAATTACTTTACATATTGTGGTTTTGCCTTCCATCGACATGAATCAACTGTGGGTGCGCATCAGCAACTGTAAGCCAATAAAATGATATTAGTCTATATTAATGTTGTGCTTCATGTGCTCTTTCATCGTTGCTCATCAAAGTCTCAGGTTTAGCTTTACTCACCATGTGGTCAAGAGGACCACACTGGAGTCTTGTTAAAAATACTAACTTTGAAAGTTGAAAGAACAGGCCACTTCCATTGTTGTAGTGTCTTACCCAAGTGGAAATCACCACATCATATTTAAACTAGAAATCTGCTTTCTTTTAATCTATGAACAGATAAGTCACTGGATTATTCACAGTTCTGCAAGCACTCCCTGTGCTTTCCCATGTCAAGTCTTTTCAAACTTCTCACTCTTGCTGAAGTGTTCTTTCCTCAGTTACCAACTGAGCAAATTCTGCCCATTTTTTTCTCAGCCAAGTAGAATTTCTTCTCTAATCTTTCTTAGCACATATCATCTTTCTTTTATTCACCTTTATATGTAGTGTTAACTTAAACTTTTTTGACTGTGCATCTTATTTTTATACTATTGTAAGCTCTTTAAGGGCAGAAATCACATTTATTCATCTTTAAATCCCCCAAAGTGTATATTAGATGTCTGGTTGGTACTCAGTATATTGCAATAAACAGGAAAGTCATAATTAGTTCCATTATCAGCCTTCTTGAGGATTGTGCTAGGATTCCAAGGGGAGCATCCATTGGACACTTAAATACATTTGGAGCCCCGTGAGCTTTTAACCATGTCCTTCACCGACATTAGAAACAGAGTGTTGTTGCCATGATACTGTTATTCCGCCATGTCCCAGGCTTGTGGTCTTAGCATCAGAATGGGTACTTTTGATATGACAGGGACATTTAAGATGAAATATGTATTATATATATATAAGCGGAATTTTGACAGTTGCATACAACATCTGTCATTGGCAGCGAGCATAGTCTCACTTCCTCTTACCTTTGCAATCTGATTTCCCACAACTCTCCTAGGCACAACTCCCTTCCAGCCAGACTAACTCACACCAACCTTTAAAGCTGGGGCTTTTGCCCATTCCATTCTTCTGGCATGGAATTCACCGTGCCATTCCCATTCCTTTCCGAGTACAGCATATGTCCTTTCTCTGTGATGTGTCCCTGACCATGTTAACCCACAGATGCTCCCCTCCTAGAAATTCAGCTTTACTGTCCTTTCTGCTCACATCAGAATATCTGATGTTTGCGTCAGCTCAAACTGTTATTTAGTTCTTGATTATTTGATGTTTTTATTTATAAAGATTTTTTATTCCAGCCTTTTGTTTGACAGGTACTGAGTGTGATAGGGAAGTGAGGATTAACTGCCCTCAAGAGTCTAGGAAACTCCTATGAAAAGAGTGTTTCAGAACTGGCCCGAGCAAAGGCCTAGGAGGCACAGATTCTGAAGAAAGACATTTGGCAACTAGGTCTAGGAGTGCATTTTTTCCTACCCTATGTCAGTAGCGACATAAGATACAGCCTCTATTCAAGCCTCTGATTTACTCAGATATGTTGATTGAACATGTCTTGTGTTCCGGGCACTGTGCTAGATTCTGGGTTTGGGGTTACAATGGCAAGAGATTGAACAGCCTCTTTGCACAGGAGACATATAGTCTAAGCCATAGGCCTGTTGGATGGTCTGAATGTCTGTGTTCCTCCAAAATGCGTATGTTGAGATCCTGGCCCAAATCCGTACCAAGGTGATGGTATGAGGAAGTGAGACATTTGGGAGATGACCGGGTCATGAATGGGATTGGTGCCCTTTTTATAAAAGAGGCCCCAGAAAGAGTTTACTTACCCCTCCCATCATGTGAGGATGCAGTGAGAAGTCTGCAGCCCCCGCAAGGGGGTCCTCGCCTGACCATGCTGGCACCCTGATCCCAGACTTTGAGCTGGCAGAACTGCTAGACATACATTTTTGTTGTTTATAAGTTGCCCAGTCTGTGATGTTTTGTTATAGCAGCCTAAACAGGCTAAGACACCAGGAAATAGACAACTGTAATACTTGATATTACAACAGGGCAAGTAGAGGGTATGACAGGAATATGGACAATGGAGGTGGGACAGGTAACCCAGATTTAGGAAGATCAAGGACTGCTTCATGGAGGAAGTGCTGAGTAAGCTGAGACCTTACATATGGGTGTGAACTATGAGGAGAGGGGACAGAGCAAGAGAAGAGAAAGGGAGAGTATTGTAGGCAGAGAACAGCATGCTCAGAGTCCCAAAGGCAGAGTAAGGAAGACAGAGACATTGAAAGAAGCCTGCTTCTTACCTTGTAGGGCTGTTGTGAGGTTTGGCTCTTAGAGCAGTGTCTGTCACAGAGTATTCCATAAATATAAAAAATTATTACTGGGCCTGGAGCATAGAATTAAGGGTGAGGGTGAAAAGAGGTGAGCATTAAGGCTACACAAGTAAGCAGAAAACTATAGATTCTGTACCAGGCATTTAGACTTAATCCAGAAGTCACTGGCAACCTCACTCACAGATTGTCAATAGTGGAGTAAAATTCCTGTATTTTAGAAAGATGGGCTGGGACTAGTAGCATGGAGACAAGATTGTTGTAATCACAGTCTGAACTAGATGTGGATAATGATAATGGGGAAATGTGGGTGGATTTCAAGATATTTGGAAGGTGGATGTGTCAGTTTCCTGGGACTACCATAACAAATGACTATAAACTTGGGGAATAAAACAACAGAAATTCATTGTTTCACAGCCAGAAGTCTGAAAGCAAGGTGTCAGTCGCAGAGTTGGTAATCCTTGTTCCCTGGCTTGTAGCCTTATAACTCTGGTAACTCTCTCCATCTTCACTGGCCTTCTCCCCATGCCTGCATCTCACATCTCCTCTTCATCCTCCTCTCCTTTCTCACATAAGGAGCCCGGTCATTGGATTTAGGGCCCATCCAAAATCCAGGATGCTCTCATCTCGAGACAGTTTTGATCATACCTGCAAAGAGCCTGTTTCCAAATAAAGTCACATTCAAAGCACCGGGAGTTTAGGACATGGATATATGTTTTGGGGAGAGGGGGACACAATTTGACCCAACATAGTAGAATTAATGGAACCCTACTGATTGGCTGAATGGGGGTGAGGGGTTTGGAGGGGAAGGGGAAACCAGGGGTAACATCCATCAACAACTGGGTGGCGGATGGTGCCATTTACTAAGTAACAGTGGAGGAGAAACAGGTTTGGAGGAAGAAAATGACATCTTTATTTTGAGGTGCTTGTGGAAATCCAAGTGGGGTCAGGTAGCAGTTGGTCATGTAAATTGTGAGTCCAGTTGATGGAGAGGAGGGCTGGGCATACAGTTTTGGGTGATAACTGAAACTATGGATATGGGTAAGATTGCCAAGGGAGAATCTGTAGAATAAGAAGAACCCTGATCAGAATTCAGACACACAAGAGTTTTGGGGAGGGACAAGAAGAGTAGCAGTCAGGAAAGTGGTAGAAAACATTAAGAGAGGAAAGTCTCGGAAAAGGTCAGGGAAGAAAATGATGACAGCAGGAGTGAGCTGTTTCTAAGGAGTTTAAGAGAAACCAGAATGAAAGAGAGGTGAGACAATGCAACG
This sequence comes from Bos indicus, assembly GCF_029378745.1. Lineage (NCBI taxonomy): Eukaryota > Metazoa > Chordata > Mammalia > Artiodactyla > Bovidae > Bos > Bos indicus. Next base: position 18,426,127 of record NC_091776.1, on the reverse strand, counting down.
AGCATAAAGAAATACTGCAAAAAGTGTGGCTGTTAGGAGCAGGTGAGATTGGCAGGTGATAGGAGATGCAGACAGAAGAGTTTTTTCCTTTTAATTTTTACTCAAGATGGGGTAGACTTGTGCCTGCTAGCAAGAAAATTCTGTAGGTCGGAGTGTTGAATGTAAAGGCCAAGTCAAAGTCATTGAGGAGGCAGGACATAGATGAGACATTAACCGCAGATAAGAAGGAAAACAAGGAATTCTTTGACTGTCCAGTGGTTAGGACACTTCCACTATAGGGGGGCCTGGGTTTGATCCCTGGTTTGGGAACCAAGATCCACATGCCCTGAGGCATGGTCAAAAAAAACAGGGAAGCAAACAAACAAAGGAAAACATCTCTTCTGCTTAGTGGAGGAAGAGGGGGAAAAGGATGCCTATAGAAGGGGGTAAGTTTGCTGATCTGATGGCAGGTGGCTATGTTTTTCATTTATTCATTCAACAAATATTTTTGAATGCCTGGCACATGCCAGGCACTGTTCTAGATGCTAGCGATACAAAGAGAATAAAACAAGGTCTCCATCTCCATAGAACTTACATATCAGGCAGGTGGATAGAGAAATATGTATGTATATATTTTTCAAAGCCCCAGTAGTTGGTCAGCGCTACGAGAAAACAAGAAAACGTAAAGAAGCTTAGGGAGGGAGACTTGAAAGGGTATCTGTTTAAATAGGGTGTCTAGGATCAGCCTCTTTGAGGTGGGAAATGAAAAGGCAAGGCATTAAAGATCTAGAAGGATTATTCCAGGCAGAGGAAACAACAGATATACAGGCTCTGAGGCAGGAGTATATTCGGCAGCATCAAAGAGTAATAGTAAGGAAGCTGTCTGAAACTAAGATTATAAATCAGTTATACTTCAATTAAAAAAAACAGTAAGGAGGCCAGCACAGCTGCAGCAGAGGAAGGCAGGAGAGAGGGATGAGAACGGTAGGCAAGGTTCTAGGCACAGAGGTCTAGTAGGCTGTGGTGGGGACTTTAGACCTTTAGTCTGAACGTGATGAGGACTCTTGGAAGGTTTTGAACAGAGAAGTGACCTGATACAATCTGTGAACAAATAATCAGGCTCCGGTGCAGAATAGACGGTAGAGAACAAGAGCGAAAGCAGGGAGTTCAGTTAGGAAGTTACTACACCGTCAGATGAGAGGTGGTGATGGCTTGCACCCGCGTGGTAGTTGTGAAAGGGTAAAAAATTAGTCCAATTGGGAATCGATTCTGAAAGTGATGCCCACAGGTCTTACTGAGAGACTGAAGATGGGATGTGAAATAAAGGAAGTTAAGAGCCTCAAACACCTCAGAACACTGGCTAACACAGAATTGATTCCTTCAAAGAAACCCTAGCCCAGGTATATGAAGAATGTTTGGATGAGATAAGTACATTACACAGGGAAAATGGAAGGAAATGTATTGGATATATTTGCTAGATGCCTATACTGTGCGATTTTTACGTGTCAACTTGTTGAATCCTCCCCACCACCTATGGTAATGTTATTATTCTTGATTTTAGAGATAAAAATTGTAATTTAGGTTAGATTTAATAGTTTATTCAAGTCATCTTGTGAATTTTAATTTGATTAACAACTAAGCTCTTGTCACTAACTTAGAAAATAACACTTTTATAGCACTAGTATTAAGTTTAATCAAATTAAAATATTTAATCTATTTTGAAGCAAACTGGTACTTAAGAAAAGTCAGCTCTAATTAGATGATGATTCAAAGGTATGTATCATTTTGGGAGCAGTTCTGAAAGACTGTTTAGGTTTTCAAGGCTCTCAGAAGCTGATGGCACTAGTTATTCCTCATTTCTAATCTCACTTTCTGAAGAATCATCCCTAGTACAATTTTTGCACTTATTGGGACATATGCCTTTTTTTTTTTTTTTTTGATGCACAAAGATAGATCCAGAGCTAGAGACCATTTCTCCTAAGAATTTGGGCAAGAGCTAGGAGAGGGGAAGAAGTTCATGAACATGTTCCTGTTGTGATGGTAACTCTTCAGCTCTGGGGAATGAAAACTTAAGTGGGAGAACATACCCTGGAGAAAGCTGGAGCAGGGGAACCCAGGGAAGCATATCTATAGTCCCAAGATTCCTTAGCATCTGGACCCCGGAACAATGCAGAGTAAGTCTGTTTCTATCTGGACAGGATTCTTACAAGCAGCTGGGGCAGGGCTACTTTGTTTCTTTATATTGCTCTCCCTTAATGTTTATACTCTTTTTAACCTGGAGGAATTTAACCCTGGACATATTTAAGAGTTCTCACCAAAATCACTGAAGGAAGAGGCAGTGGGATATAGTGGAAAGGGCAAGGGCAATTCAGAGACTAAGATGGCACCTTAGCGGAGGTGCGGGAGAGGAATGTGGACCTCAGACTGCCTGCGCTGCCCCAAATGGGCAACCTCAAGTAGGTCACTTTCTCTGAGCCTTAGGATCCTCATTTGTTAAATAGGGATAAAGGAGAGTAAAAATAGGAACTACCTCATAGGTTCCTATGAGACTAAAATGAGTCAGTCTATGAAGTGCTTAGCCAAAGAGCTCCACAAGAGAGTGTTACTATTAATAAGTTTCACTATCAGTGTGACTCTAGACAGACAACTTAAACTTTTTTGACTTTATTTCCTCAGCTGTACAATGACCGATAGAACTAAGTGATACTGCAGATTTCTTTACAACTTTATAGTTATGACGTTTGTTATGTATGTTGTTTCTTAGGGTGATAGGAAAAAAGTAAGAAATCTTCCCATGGTAGCCACCAGGTGGCGTTAGTGAGTCTTATGGACGTCCCACTTTGGGGGGGAACTTGTAGTTTTTTCAGTAAACAACAAAAAATGTTTAATTACTCATAAACTCTATTCCCAAGGAAATACCAATAAAATTTTGATGTATAACCTTCCATCCAAGTTATTTCTTCACATATACATGTAAATTATCATTTTTCAATTTTATGAGAAATGGGATACCATATATTGTTTTGTAATCAGTTTTTTTTTAAACACAAAATTATATGGTGAACATTTTCCATAGCAATTGGCGTAGTTCTAAATCATCATTCTTAAAAGTTCCATGGTATTTTCCACAGGTATGTGTTTAAACCATGATTTGTTTGAACTATCCTCTACTTAGCAAACACTGATTGGAAAAATTTCCAGAAGTGAAATGCCTGGGCTGTGCACCCCTTTTCTCTGTTTTTTGTTTTTGCATCTGGTAGAGCAAGGTCCCTTATTAGAGCCTTCCTTCAGAATTTAATTGACTATCTAAAGCCTTCAGTCTTCTTGATGAAATTTTAAATCTTTAAATAAAATTCTGACCCGCTGTCTCCCCTAAAAATGTCACTGGGATTTTGATTGATACTGTGTTAAATTTACAGATTAATCTGGGGGGGTGGAATCTGCATCATTCCAATATTTTGTCTTTCCATCCAGCAGTATGGTATACTTCTCTAGTCACTCAATTCTGTCAGAAAAATGTCAATGTTATTTAGTTTTCATTTAGCTTACTTCAGGATATTTTTGTTGTTGCTGCTGTTAATAAACACTGTCTGTAAAAATGTTTTCCTAATGGCTTTTGCTGGCATGTAGAAACACTATTAATTTCAGGGTTATTGATTCTGTAGTTGGCCATGTTACTGAACTCACTTATCGGGTCTAATACCCTTGTGTATCCTTTCACTCATTTTGTAAACACTCATTGAGTGCTTACAGTGTGCAATGCACTATTCTAGGCCTTGGAAATAAGTAGTTAAAAAAAAATCTGTTCTCAAGATCTTTACATTCTACTGAAAGAAAATACTAAACAAATAAATATATGACAGGTGGTGCTAAGTGCTAAGAAGGTGGGAAAGCATAGTAAGAGGAGGGAAACTGACCACAAAAAACTCTATTTTGGATAATGTGTTTAAATAAGCCCCCTCTGATACATTGAACTTTGAGGAGAGACCTAAAATGATGTTGTTTTTCTTGGGTTTTCCCAGTAGATATTTATATCATCATATGTTCCCCCGTCCCACCCCACAGCAGGGTCTCCATGCTCCTGGAAGACTGTCCAGTGGCAGTGACACCAAAGATTTAGTTTGTAAAGGAGGCTTCTAGGGTTTTCAGTGACAATGTTGAAACACTGTCAGTGTTCAAAGATTTAAATAATGGCTCTGGAAGTCTTTGCAGCCGCAACCCCAAGTGGATTTTAGAGGTTCACAGAGTTCAGCGTGCTGCTGTTCAGACTACTTTTCCCTTCCCCTCCCAAATCACGGGATCTACCTGCTTCACCAGTATAAACTGCCTAAGGGGACAATCCCAAGAGACCATTAGTATAGGCTACAAGCTGTTTGAAAGAACAATCCCAACTGGCTATAATTTCCTTTTTAAAAAAATTAGAAATAATTCCATCATTACTCATTGCCTTTTTTAACAGGTCAAGTTCATCACATCGAGTTTTAAAGTAGTGCTTTAATGTATTTGTTGGCTGTGCTGGGACTCGGTTGCGTGTGGGCTTTTCTCTAGTTGAGGTGAGCAGTGGCTGCTCTCCAGTTGTGGTGTGAGGGCTTCTCACTGCGGTGGCTTCTCTTGTGGAGCACAGGCTCTGGGGTCTGCAGGCTTCAGTAGTTGAGGCTCCCAGGCTCTAGAAAACAGGCTCAATAGTTGTGGCACTCAGGCTTTAGTTGCTCCAAAGCATGCGAGATCTTCCCGAATGAGGGATCAAACCCATGTCTCCTGCCTTGGCAGGCGGATTCTTTATCACTGAGCCACCAGGGAAGCCCTGACATATAGATCTGTAACCCCATAACGCTTTGTTTTAATCTAGCCTAACTTCCCACTTTTCTTAATCTGTTTTGATTCTTTCATTGTGCTGTTATCAGTCAAATCCCCTATTATCCTTAACAGCTTTTCTAAACATTCCCTTTACTCTAACCCCAAACCTAGTCGTCTGCTGTAATATTGTTTCCTTGCAATACTCTCAAGTTGTAGCTGTTTTGTTCTGCTTTAAATCCTTCAGGTCCTGCTTGCTCCCAATTCCAAACGTTTCCCCTTCCTTGGAAAATCCTAGTTCCTTTGAGGCGCATACCATTACTCTACAGCCTGAATCTACCCAGGTTGTGTCTGTGTGTTCACTTTAGTCGTCTCCGACTATTTGCGACCCCATGGACTGTAGCCCGCCAGGCTCCTCCATCTATGGGATTCTCCGGGGAAGAATATTGGAGTGGGTTGCCATTCCCTTCCCCAGGGGATTTTCCTGCCCAGGGATCGATCCCATTTCTCTTAGGTCTCCTGCATTGGCAGGTGGGTTCTTTACCACTAGCAATACCTGGGAAGCCTGCTAAAACAAAAATGTAAACATTCTCAATAGAATGTAAGCAATACACAGAGGTTCAGAACAGAAGAATCAAAATGCCCAGGATACAATCTAAAATTACTAAGCATACAAATACCCAGGAAAATCTCAATTCACATGGGAAAAAAAGATGTCGGTGCTGAGAGAACACAGAAGTGGACTTACCTGACAAAGGCTCTGAAGCAGTCATTTGTGGGAAGACAGCTCTCCATTGATCTCTTGTATTTTTGCATGTCTTCTAGGCAAGGGCATTAACAGCTTTTTCCTGATTTTTTCAGGGATGTCTGTGTAGCAAACATCCTTAGAAGACAGAGATAATGTCTTCCTCTGGGCCCAAGGGGAGATTTGTTTGCTGTCTAGAATAAAAAAGATGAGTTTCTTTCCATTACTCAGTTGGATAGGTTTACGAGTCCTTTATTACAAACTGGAGTTTCCCCATAAAGTTCCTCTCCTATCGGGAAACTCACTGCATACACAGGTATTACCTGGTCCTCCTGGCATTACTTGGTAGGAACTGGGACTCAGGAAACTGTCAGAAATCCTGATATTCTACTTCCCACTACTGCAGTGAGTGATAAATTGTCCTTTGTCTCTGATTCAGGAGACTCACAACTTCACCACTATGCATTAAACTGCAACAGCCTAACTTGTTAACTTCTAAGTAAAGTAAAATGCCAGACCTTTCAAAATTCTGAATTCTGTTATAAAAATTCTCTTAACAAGCAATAAAAAAAAGCACTTTTGAAACCAATGGAAAAATATAATAAAGTATCAGCAAAAAACAGAAAATATAAAGGAACAAATGTTTAGTTTAAAATTGAAAAGTGTAATAGCCAAAATTAATTATAAAAATTCTCCATATGGTCTCAGTAGCAGAGGAAATGACAGAGGAAAGTGTCAGTGAAATTGAAAACATCAATACAAATTATCCAATCTGAACAACAGAGTGGGGGAAAATTGGATAAATAATGAATAGAATCTCAGGGACCTGTGGGATAATAGCAAAAGGTGTTGAAAAGTTTTTGAATATATAATGAATGAAAAGTCTCAAGTTTGGCAAAAGATACAAGCCTATTGATTCAAGAAGCTCAACAAAGCCCAAACATAATGAACATAAATCCGTGTCCAGACACATCTTCATCAAAATGCTGAAAAAGACAAAAAAAAAAATCTTGAAAGCAGCCAGAGAAATGCAACATATTACTACAGGGTAACATCAGTTTGAATTACTATAGATTTCTCATCAGGAACCATGCAGTCCAGAAGGAAGTAACACATTTTTAAAGTGCTGCAGTAGAAGAATGGTCAACACATAATAATATATACAGTAAAAATATGTTTCAGAAACTAAGGTGAAATAAAGGCCTCCTTCTCAGATGAAGGAAAACTAAAAGAACTCATTGCCAGTTGGTCTGTTCTAAAAGAATTGCTAGAAGAAGTTCTTCAGACAGAAGAGAAATGATACAGGAGAGAACCTGGAACATCAGGAATGAAGAAAGAGCACGAGAAATGGTAAATATTTGTATAAATATGGTAGATTATTCTCGAGTTTATAAAACGTATTTGATGTTAAAAGCAAAAATTACACTTTTGTCTGAAGGGTTTTTTTGACATGTGTGCTAAGTCGCTTCAGTTGTGTTTGACTCTGCTACCCTATGGACCCTAGCCCACCAGGCTCCTCTGTCCATGGTATTCTTTAAGCAAGAATACTGGAGTGGGTTGCCATGCCCTCCTCCAGGGGATCTTCCTGACCCTGGGATTCAACCTGTGTCTCTTACGTCTCCTGCATTGGCAGATGGCTTCTTTACCACTAGTGCCACCTGGGACATATGTAGATGTAATTGATGCCAACTAGAACATACAGGGGAGAAGACCAATGGGCCTATGTGGTGGTAAGGGTTCTGTATTTCACTTAAAAAAAAAAAAAAAAAAAAAACTGATTCTATACAAATTTTAAAAGTTTTAATATTTGCCTTCCTTGAACTTTGTTTTTGCTTCAAGGGCTTTGCAGCTGTTTTTTCCTATGTCTGAAAAACCATTTCCTTATATATACCGTCAGCCCTCCCTATCTGAGGGCTCTACATTGGTGGAGTCAACCAACCTCAGATCGAAAATCTTTGGAAAAAAATTTTCAGAAAGTTCCAAAGAGCAAAACTTGAATTTGCCACGTGCTAACAACTACTTACAAAGCATTAACATTCTATTAGATATTATATGTAATCTGGAGATGATTTAAAGTATATGGGAGAATGTATGTATTAGGTTAAATACAAGTACAACTCCATTTTATATATGGGCACTGAGCATTTATGGATTTTGGTATCCTCAGGGGATCCTGGAAACAGTTCCCTGAAATTGAGAGTGTTTTTTATGTGGCATATAGCTAGATTTTTTAAAAATTTCAGTTTCTATCTTTGGTAATTTTAATTGTTGTTGTTGAGTCACTAAGTTATGTCCGACTCTTTGCAACCCCATGGACTGTAGCATGCCAGGCTTCTCTGTCCTCTACTATCTCCCAGAGTTTGCTCAGATGCACTTCCACTGAGTCAGTGATGCTATCTAAACCATCTCATCCTCGGTTGCCCCCTTCTCCTTTTGCCTTCAGTCTTTCCCAGTATCAGGGTCTTTTCCAGTGAGTCGGCTCTTCGAATCAGATAGCTAAAGTACTGGAGCTTCAGCTTTAGCAACAGTTCTTCCAGTGAATATTCAGGGTTGATTTCCTTTAGGATTGACTGGTTTAATTTCCTTGCAGTCCAAGGGACTCTCAAGAGTCTTCTCCAACACCACAGTTCAAAAGCATCAATTCTTTGGTGCTCAGCCTTCTTTATGGTCCATCACATCCATACATGACTATTGGAAAAACCATAGCTTTGACTATATGGACTTTTGTAGCAAAGTGATACCTCTAATTTGAATACATTGTCTAGATTTGTCATAACTTTCCTTCCAAGGAGCAAGAGTCTTTTAATTTCATTGTTGCAGTTACTCACTGTCCACAGTGATTTTGGAGCCAAGAAATGAAATCTGTCACTGCTTCCAATTTTTCTTCTTCTATTTGCCATTAAGTGATGGGACCGGATGCCATGTTCTTAGTTTTTTGAATGTTGAGTTTCAAGCCAGCTTTTTCACTCTCCTCTTTCACCTTCATCAAGAGGCTCTTTAGTTCCTCTTTACTTTCTGCCATAAGAGTGTTATCATCTGTGTATCTGAAGTTGTTGGTATTTTCCCAGCAATCTTGATTGCAGCTTGTAATTCTCATTCAGCCTGGCATTTTGCATGACGTATTCTGCATAGATGTTAAATAAGCATGGTGACAATATACAGCCTTGTCATACTCCTTTCCCAATTTTGATCCAGTCCGTTGTTCCATGTCTGGTTCTGTTGGTTCTTGACCCATAACACAGCTTTCTTAGAAGATGGGTAAAGTGGTCTGGTATTCCCATCTCTTTAAGAATTTCCCACAGTTTGTTGGAATCCACGTAGTCAAAGGCTTTAGTGTAGTCAATGAAGCAGAAATAGTTGTTTTTCTGAAACTCCCTTGCTTTTCCATGATCCAATGAATGTTGGCAATTTGATCTCTGGTTCTTCTGTCTTTTCTAAATTCAGCTTGTATGTCTGGAAGTTTTTGGTTTACATACTGCTGAAACCAGCTGAGCATAACCTTGCTGGCATGTGAAATGAGTGCAGTTGTACAGTAGTTTGAACATTCTCCGGTATTGCCTTTCTTTGGGATTGGAATGAAAGCAATTTTAATACATATACATTTATTTTGATTCTTGATGTATTTGAATTTATTTCTACATCCTTTATGTTTACCTTACTTTTTCTGAGCTGATTTTTTTTTTTGCCCTTTTATGGGGGGATTTTTTTTAAATTAACTTTTGTTCAGAGTTTTAAAATCCCATTTTTATCTCTTTATTTAGAATTGGTACACTCTATATTTGTTCTTTTTAGATGTTTTCTTGTACCTCTAATTTAACAAAATGTAAACAGTATATTAACCCTTCTAAACAAAACAATGATCTTAGAATCATTTTAACGCTACTGACTACTCTTCCTCCCAACACCTACATGCTATTATTATTTATTCAAGATACTAATTCTGTCCATTTTTTTTAAAATTCTGTCCATTTTTTAAACCTCACAGATTACACATTTTTTAGACAGTGTTTAAGCCTGATATGCTGCAGTCCATGGGGTCACAAAGAGTTGGACACAACTGAGCAACTGAACTGAGCTACATTGACAAGTTTGTTTACCTTTGATTCACTCTCAGTTCTGTCTTGCATCTCAGACTATTCTAGGATAATTCCCTTGTAAATTTTTTTTAAAGTTCTCACTTTATGCCAGGCTTTGTTCTAATTGCTAGTTTCTACTAACTCATTCAATTCTCATAGCAAGTCCATGAGATATATACTGTTACTGTCAACATTTTACAAATGAGAAAACTGAAGCACAGAGATGTTAACTCACTTGCCTAATGTCCCACAACTAGCAAATGTCTGAACAGGGATTCACACCAGTCAGTCTCCAAAGTAAATACTCTTAACCTGTTTGAAACACTGATTCCCTTGTATCATCTAGGAGTTCCTTTAATGCAGGTCTCTGAGGTAAACTCTCATTTCTCATTTATCTTAAGTATTTCTTTTTTACTCTTGTTCTTGAACAATAGCTTGGGGAAGTACACAATTCTAGCTGACCTATTTTCTTTCAGCACTTGAGAGCTATTATTCCATTAATTTTTGGCTTCCATTGATGCTGAGAAATCCATTGTCATTTTAATTGTTCTTCTGCTAGTGGTCTGTCCTTTGGCTGCTTTTAAAGTCTTAAGAGTTCTTCATTCATTTACTATGTGTCATTATGCATTTCTTTTTATTTATCCTGCTTTGGTTATGTTGTGATTCTTAAAACAGCAAGTACCTGTTTTCATCCTTTCTGCAAAAGATAAATATGTATATATTTATTCAAATGTCATATAATATTTTATATTACATGATATTTTATATAAATAATTTAATAAATATTAAATATTTACTAAGCATTAAAATTTTAATCTCATTAGGATACTAGTAACCAGTGAAGATAGAGGGCAGGGGTTGACTGACAGGAGGCCTGAGGGAACTTTCTGGGGTGACAAATATGTTCTGTTTTTTGATACGATTCTGTGTTATAGCTGTGTGTGTTTGTGTGTTAGTCGCTCAGTTGTGTCTGACTCTTTGCGACCCCATGGACTGTAGCCCTCCAGGCAAGAATACTGGAGTGGGTTGCCATTTCATATTCCAGGGGATCTTCCTGACCCAGGGATCAAACTGGTGTCTCTTGCATCTCTTGCATTGGCAGGCAGATTCTTTAAATGATATAGCAAATGTAACAAAATATTAATTAGAATTTAGGTGGTATATATGAGTGTTCACTCCACAATTCTTTTAACTTTTCTGTGTATTTGAAAAGTTTTGTAAAATGTTAGGGGAGACTACTGCCTCTTCTTTATTCTACTCTATTCTTCTGAGACTACTGTTAGTTAAACGACTGACCCTCTCATCCTAGCCTCCATCTCTTAATTATCTCTTTCATATTTTTAGTTATTTTTATATTTTAATATTTTATATTTTAGTTAAGTTTCATATTTTGGTTATTTTTAGTTGGGCAAGAATCCCTTAGAAGAATAGAGTAGCCATCATAGTCAACAAAAGAGTCCAAAATGCAGTACTTGGATGCTATCTCAAAAATGACAGAATGATCTCTGTTCATTTCCAAGGCAAACCATTCAGTATTACAGTAATCCAAGTCTATGCCCCGACCAGTAATGCTGAAGAAGCTGAAGTTAAACGGTTCTATCAAGACCTACAAGACCTTCTAGAACTAACACCTCCAAAATTTGTCCTTTTCATTATATACGACTGGAATGCTAAAGTAGGAAGTCAAGAAATACCTGGAGTAACAGGCAAATTTGGCTTTGGAGTACAGAATGAAGCAGGGCAAAGGCTAGTAGAGTTCTGCCAAGAGAATGCACTGGTCGTAGCAAATACCTCTTCCAACAACACAAGAGAAGACTCCACACATGGATATCACCAGATGGTCAATACCGAAGTCAGATTATGTCCTTTAAAAAAAAAATAGTTGGCAGATAATTGCTTTACAATGTTGTGTTGGTTTCAGCAGTACAGCAACATGAAGATCCCTCACTTTTTTAAACATTTGGAACATAGATATTCTATACTTTATCACTTCTACTACTATGGCCTTTGGAGTTATATGTCTATTGAATATTATTTCTGCATATACTCATAAAATGTTGGCTTCTTGGTGCTTGTAGTTCTTTGATTGTAAACTCTTTTTTTTTTTCCCGGCCATGCCACTTGGCTTTAGGATCTTAGTTCCTCAACCAGGGATAGAACCTGGGGACTTGGCAGTGAAAGAGTGGAATCTTAAACCACTGGACTACCAGAAAACTCCCTTCACCTCATTTCTTGACCTTAATTTTGGGAGTCCTCTTAACCTAAACTGGGGATGTTTACTTTCAGAAAGTTTTGCTTCTTTTTCTGCTCATAGCCAGGGAGCAATACAGACTTGAAATGAATTCAGCTCCCTTAGAGAATCTTGTTTCAGTAGGGACTCTCATGCTTGGCTTTCCACCTGGCAACTGGGCCAGGGCAGTGTATCAGCATCGCAGCTGATATCAGCATAGGTCCTCATATCTGCTTGCTTATTAGCCTGGGCTAAGCATATGTGGTGGTAGAAGAGATTCCTTAGGACTTTCTTAATCTCTTGAGAATAATAGAGCATGTCTTAGGCAGATTATACCCATTCTGTAGGAAGAGGGCCCCTCTAAGGACCTTACCAGCCATGCTTCTAGAAGAAAATATTTGACTTTATTAGTAAAGGATGTATTCAACTCCTAATTTATCAAAGATTTTTAAATTAAAAATGGGTGTTAAATTTTAATATCAAATGCCTTTTCAGCATCTGTTGAGAAGGCAGATAAGATTTTTCTTCTTTAACCAGTAGTATTAAGAACTGTTTTATCTCCTAGATTCATTGCCTGTTCTAAAACTGGAACTATGCTCTTTAAATATTTCTCCTTTGCCAGTTGGTACAGTGTTAAGCTATGTCAGTAGAGAGTGCTGGAAAGAATTTTCCTTCTTAATTCTTGCTTGCTTTGTTGCTTGGCACTTGGACCACACATAGCTTCTCTTGCACCCCTCATCTTGCAGTGCCTGCAGCTTTTCCTTTGCCTGGCTCCTGCAGTCTCGGTGGCTTCCTAGCGCCTGACTCCTGCAGTACAAGCGTGTCCCCCAGCACCAGGCTCCTGCAGTATGGGCAATTTCTCCAGCACTCAGCAGCTCCCCTAGATCCCCTACCTTCAGACTATTTTGGAGCAGAGTGGCTCCCACAAGACTCCTACCCATGAACAACTTTCTCTGCACCCAAGAGCGTACATTTTCAACAAATTCCAGAAGATGGATTTCCAGCATGCCTCACTGGTACAGAAGCAAAGCAAATTGCTTGTCAGTCGGCAGGCCATGGCCTTGTCCTCTATGGGCTTCCCTGGCGGCTCAGTGGTGAAGAGTCTGCTTCTAATGCAGGAGATACGGGTTTGATCCCTGGGTCAGGCGGATCCCCTGGAGAAGGAAATGGCAGCCCACTCCAGGATCTTTACCTGGGAAATCCCACGGACAGAGGAGACTGGCGGGCTACAGTCCATGCAGTCGCAGAAGAGTTGGACACAACTTAGCAACTAAACAACAACACAACAACTTGTCTTCTTGCAAAGTCTGGATCTCAGCCTGGAGTTGGGGCATGGCCCAGGAGCACCATGGGGACTCTATCTTAGCCCTAGGGGTAGTAATTAATTCTTTTATCTGATATTCCTATAATATTTAGAGTTCTCTTTACTTTCTATTAGCAAACCCGTTGTTATCCCAGTCTCATCGTAGTTATAATTCTCTATATTAAACTACATGGTCAAATTACTGGTTTCTGTTTCCTGATTGGACCTTGACTAGTACTTTCAGTCATTTCTAAATTTACTGAAAATTAGAAAAAATATCTTCCAGTTTATGGTGTATCTTGGTGGAACGTTCCATATACATTTCGAAATAAATGTGTACTCTGCCATTGTTTGATGTAGAATTCTATAAATATTAATTAGGTCAAATTGGTTGATGAAATTGTTCGAGTCTTCCATATCATTGCTGATTTTTTAAATCAACTTATCTATCAAAAACTGAGGTGAACGTTGAAATCTGTTATAGTTGTGGATTTGTCTGTTTCTCTTTTATGTTGCCAGTTTTTAATTCATGTAATTTGAAGCTTTGTTACTATACCTTCTTGATGAATTGACCATTTTATTATTATGAAACATCCCTGTTTATCCATGATCTTGAGGATAGGCCAAATTCTTTTTCCTAAAGTCTATTTTGTCTGACAATAATATAGGTATTCCAGCTTTATTGTATTTGCACATCTTTTATCATTTTACTTTGAACTTACCTGTGTCTTTATGTTGATGATGACTTTTTTGTAAGAAGTACATCATATTTTGTAAACAATACATAATTGAACCTTGCTTTTTTATTTGGAGAGGTTTGTCTTTTTAATTGCATGGTTTAAACTACTTACAATGAATTATTGATATAGTTGATATTTATTTTCTATTTGTCCGACCTACATTTAAAATTTTTTTCTCTTGTCTTCCTTTTTGAGTAATATGTAGAATATTCCATTTAATTACTCTATTGACTGCCTTAGCTATGCTTCTTTCATCATTTCTGTTGTTCTAAGTTTTACAACGTGCATCTTGAACTCATCATAGTCTATTTTTATTAATCATACTATAATACATAGTATAATATATATATGTTTACTTCTGTTTTTCCCTCTCATTCTTTGTATATTATGGGCATATATTTTCTTTCTATATGTTATAATCCCCATAGTATACTGCTATTATTTTTGCTTTAAACAGTCAACTCTGAAAGAAATTTTAAAATGAGAAAGGAGTCTTTTAAAATTTATCCAGATATTTACCATTTCTGGTGCTTTTCATCCCTTTGTGTAGTTATGCATTTCCACCTGATATCATTTTCCTTCAATCTCAAGAACTTCCTTTAATATTTTACATAGCATAGGTCTGTTGTGACACATTGTCTTGGGTTTTATTTGAAAATGTCCTTATTTTGCCTTAAGTTTTGAAAGAAAAGTTTGCTCCATAAAAAAATTCTAGATTGATTTTTTTTCTTTCAGCACTTTAGAGATACTGTCTTTTCGTTTCTGATATATAGTAAGTGACAGTTCTTTGTTCTTATGTATTTATTGTTTTTTTTTTTTTTTTTTTCTGGCTGCTTTTAAGAGTTTCTCTTCTCACTGGTTTTCAGCAATTGATATAAAGTGCTTTGATGTTTTCTTTTTGTTTATCCTACTTGGGGTTCATGGAGCTCCTTAGATCTATGACAGTATAGTTTTCATCAAATTTGGAAATATTTGCAGCATTGTTTTTTCAAATACTGCCCTCTCTCAGGGGTATTCCAATTACCTCTATATTGAAGTGAAAGTGAACGTTGCTCAGTCATGTCTAACTCTGTGACCCCATGGACTATACAGCATGGAATTCTTCAGGCAAGAATATTGGAGTGGGTAGCCTTTCCCTTCTGCAGGGGATCTTCCTAACCCAGGGATCGAACCCAGGTCTCCCACGTTGTGGGCATATTCTTTACCAGCTGAGCCACAAGGGAAGCCCAAGAGTACTGGAGTGGGTAGCCTTTCCCTTTTCCAAGGATCTTCCCAACCCAGGAATCAAACTGGGGTGTCCTGCATTGCAGGCAGATTCTTTACCAATTGAGCCATCAGGGAAGCCCTGCATATTGGAGCACGTCATATTGTTCCCCATGAAACTGAAACTCTGGCCTTTGTAACTATGTGTTATAGTTTTTTTTAATTGTGCTCTAGTTTGAATAGCTTCTACTGCTGGCTTCAAGTTCACCAGTCTTCTACAGTATCTAATTTGCTGTTAAGCTTCTACAGTGATTTAAAAAATTTTTCATATATTGTATTTTTCATCTCCAGAAGTTGAATTTCATTCTTCTACATATCTGCCATTTTTATCATAATGTTCATATTTAATTATAAATTCTTCATTATATTCATATAGCTTTTTAAATGTCTTAGTGCTAATTCTGTGATCTCTGTCATCTCTGGTTCTGTCAACTGACTTTTGTCTTGGTTATGGGTCAAATTTTGCTGAAGCTTCACGTATGTAGTAATTTTTTGTAGACTAGTCATTGTAAACATTATTGTAAACATTGCTGATTGTCTTGTGTGTGTGTGTGTGTAAGTATTGAGTCTTGTTTTGGGAGGAAATTAAGTTACTTGTGGATCAGCTTGATCCTTTCAAGATGTTACTAGGTTACATCTAGAGTAGCTTTTAATCTAGGGCTAATGTAGCCCTACTACTAACGTATAAGCCTTCAGGTGTCTGTACTTAATTGCTCAGTGTTCAGTGAGGTATTTACTCCAGCTGGTAACTCTGAAGTCATCCAGTCCATTATGAGCTCTGGGAATTTTTCCATTTATAGCTCCCTGGTAATTGTTCTTTTCTTGGTGGTTGATCTTTGCTTGGCCTTGCACAGTATTACTCTACACATGCTCAGATTTAGCATGTGTAGTCACAAGCAGTCAGCCAAAGACTCAAGATTTCTGTAAATTTTCTCGGAGTAAAGAAGATTCCTTTTTCTCCAGTATTCTGTCAAGCAAATTCCACAAATAGCATCTTTTTGGTAACCACAATATCCTTGCTACTGCTAAGTCACTTCAGTCGTGTCCAACTCTGTGCGACCCCATAGATGGCAGCCCACCAGGCTCCCCCATCCCTGGGATTCTCTAGGCAAGAACACTGGAGTGGGTTGCCATTTCCTTCTCCAATGCACGAAAGTGAAAACTGAAAGGGAAGTCGCTCAGTCGTGTCCGACCGTCAGCGACCCCATGGACTGCAGCCTTCCAGGCTCCTCCGTCCATGGGATTTTCCAGGCAAGAGTACTGGAGTGGGGTGCCATTGCCTTCTCCACGATATCCTTAGCCACATGTATAGGGCCAGCATGTTATGTGGTAGGTGCTCAACAAAATATTTTTATGAATACATGGGCTTGTATTCTTTCATATTTAAAGTTTCCATTATCAGAGTCTATCTCCTTTTTCATTTATTCTTCTTGACTGCTCTGGGTCTTCACTGTGGTGCACAGGCTTCTCTAGTTGTGGCATGCGGGCTTAGTTGACCTGCAGCATGTGAGATCTTAGTTTCCCGACCAGGAATTGAAACTGAGTCTCCTGCACTGGAAGGTCGATTCTCAACCACCGGACTATCAGGGAAGTCCCTCCTTTTTCATTTCTAACATCTTCTCTCCTGTTTTAAAATCTTTGCTTTTATTTTGCCATATTTATTTTGTTGAACATATCAAATAACCAACTCTTTCCTGTTATGATCTGTTCTGTATTTCTGGATTCTAATTCACTGCGGTCTACTATTATTATTTTGCCTGCTGTGCCTTAAAACTTTGTGTTTTTCTCATTTAAGATAAGAGGCAGTGTAATGTAGTGGTCAAAGAACTGGGTTTGGTTATTGACTTTATCACTTATTAGCTGAGTGAACTTCAGGAAAACAGTAAACTCTCCGAGCCTCAGATTCTTTATTGATAAAAAAGGGAGAATGTTACTTGCTTTATATGAGTTAATTTTTATAGAACACAACAGTGTCTGACACATTAAGTACTATATAAGTGATAGGTAAACCATATTTTTACTATGATTTTTACTAATATTTACTAATATGATTTACTAATATTTTTCTGTATTGGTTAGTATTAAAACATTGATCTGTGATTTTCCTTTATGTACTACTTCAGCTGAGTTCTTATGTTGTTTTATTGTTCTCATTGTTATTACTTTCTAAATAGTTTGTAAATCAGTGATTGTGATTTTTCTCCTGAACCAGATTTAGAGATTTTCCTCTTAGCTTCCATACTGTATAGTAGATAAATTTTCTTTTTTCCTTCTACTTAAAGAAAAAAGAAAAAGAATAGCTTGTTTTTATCGCTTTGGTATCAGACAGTATAACTTAAAATTGAGATTTTTCTGTGTTATTTAGAAATAAATGTTTATAAATATGGACATTAAAAAAGTACATCATCTTCAAGGTGGAAAGTTTAATTTTAAATCTCCTAGTTACTTAGATCATCTTCAGAATTATCAGTTGCCTTTGTTATATCAAATACAGGGAATGCTATATAATCAAACATTCTAAAGGTGAGGAGGGAGAAAGGGAATGAAATAAAGGAAACAGCAAAGACCACCATGACTGCATTTTGCACATATCAAATATTTGTAAGTCTTGCTTACTCATAATTTGAGTTTATTATAGAGAAGAATGGCACTACCACAGGCACACTCACCTTTAACTTATTGTCCACTACAAGAAGGCCTTCCATCCTAGCTCCTTGACCGCCTCCACACTTGAACACATCTAGAATTTCTACAGTCTTTGCCCCTGCCCCAACCACAAGAACAGTGGAGATATACAGAATAGTTAAATTTCATAAATCCTCAATGATCCAGCTTATAAAGATGTAACTTGAAGAATTCTGAAACGTAGAATTCTGAAATTTACCTATAAAATGTTGATGGTAATTTGCTACTTAGATGCTAAAACTAAAGCCCTTGTTATTTATAATGTAGTATCTCATAAAATATTTGGGGTTACTATTAACCAGTGATTTGGTAATCTGGTGGAGGCCAACAAGACCAAAGCTATACTTCTCTGGGGAACTGGAATTCTGTCTTTAAGGGAGAGATGATTCCTGCTGTCAAATGGGATGGACAGGAGACCAGAATTAGCAGAAAATCCCTTATATAGGCCAATAATTCTCAGTGAAAGTGAGAAAGGGACATAACACCCCTCAGGGACATTCGGCCATGTCTAGAGTTGATTTGGGTTGTTCCAAGTAGGGGTGGGGTACTCCTGGCAGATAGTGGGTAGAAGCCATGTATGCCACTAAACGTCTTATAATGCACAGGACAGCTGCCCACAACAAGGAATTGTCTGGCTTACTGACAAATACTGCTTGATATCACTTACATGTGAAATCTAACAAATAATACAACTGACTGTATATCCAAAACAGAAACAGACTCACAGATATAGGAAACAAACCTGTGGTCACCAAAAGATAGAGGGACAAGTTAGGGACAAACTACTATGTTCATAAAATAAACAGTAAGGATATACTGTACAGCACAGTGAATTATAGCCATTATCTTGTAATAACCTATAATGGAGTTTAATCTGCCAAAGTACTGAATCACTATGCTGTATACTTGAAACTAACATAATAAGTCAACCATACTTCAGATATTTACAAAAAAAGAATTATCTGGTGCAAAATGTCAGTAGTGCCAATAAAGGCAAGCAGGTAAACTCTATTTTGTCCTTTGTACTCAGGCCTGAACTTAAACAGTGAAGTTTTCTAGGAGCTACTCCTTGGTTAAGACCAGTTAAAAAATGGCTTCTGCCACAGGGTGGTGGCATCTCTTAATAAATAAAAGTTGACCGTAAGTAGTTGTATTTTGTACATAAGAGTACCCTTATTTTGTTAATATCCAGTTTCTATCTCCTATTAGAAAAATACTTTTTTTTTTAAATTTCTAAACATTTTTATTTCAAATCTCTTTTCACCCCTTCCTCAAAAAGACATGGGTCAGTACAGCAATCATAAAAAGGAGATACAAACACAAGAGTCAAATGTCTCCCGCACTGACACTTTACAAAAAACCGGGAATTGTGCATGAGTTTTCCAAACGGGACCTGCAGCAGCTACTAATGTCCCTTTACAAGAGTCAACATGCCTATTAATACAGTATATACAGACACCCCATTCTGGAACTAATCTACAGGGACATCCCAACACCCCCCATCTTAGAAAAATACTTTTAAATAAGCCATCTTACTCTAAACTATGTAACATTCCAGTTGTACCACTAAAGGATCCAAATTCAGTCTCTTCTCAGCTGTGCAGTAAAATATGAAGGAAAGGAAGGGTTACATGCTTGTCCTTTGAGGCCAAGTGGTAGTGGCGGCAAGCAGTGAAAAACTCCAAGAACAAATGAATTCTCAGAAAACAGGGCTGCATAATCCATCCACTCTTCCCAACAGTAGCATCTTCTTCAAGAGTCAAACCTGGAGGTTCTGGGATTATTCAATAAAAAAAGAGTAACATACACTTTACTCACATAAGGAATCTCTCAAACTGCAGACTGAAAATACAAAACTCTTCGTAACAATGTCAGGGTCTTTTCCATCTAAGCGGTGCTGAACTGTGTATAACTGGTAAAGGGTGCAACCTGACAATGCTTACACAAGAAATTTCTCACTAAACTCACTTATTCATCATTTGTTGAGTAACAATGAGCTCTCCGTCAGTAGTCAAGAGCTGACATTCTAGTTGGAAGGCACAAGACATAACCATGAAACAAACAGCGAAGACAGTACTGCTGAGACCAAAGAGCTATACCCCAAAAGTGTACTAGATTTAGAATAAGTCAAGAACATTTTGAGCTGAAGTAATCAGGAGTAGCTTCTCAGAGATGAGACTTTTGAACAAGGATATGAAATGTGAATAGGATCTAAATAAACAGACAAGAAAAAGACTAAACCAAAAAAAAAAAAAAATACAAAAAATAGAGCAAGGGTTTTGTGGTGTAGAGACAATGATGCTTTTTCACGATCCTTTAAAATTACCTGATTATCCAGCTTTGAATTCTTCAACTGTTTTTTGTTATTAAATCTTCAGATGCTATCCTTTAAATGGGATAAGTAGAGTAGATTAGAGGAATATTTCCAAGGCTCTCTAAAAGTCTCTGGGATGATTTATCTTTATGGAAATAAAATCACAGGTAAACCATTAGGATTTTCCAGGCCATGTTCTGGTTTCTATAACAGGAAACTGACTAAATGTATTTTACTCACCTGGAACACACATTCAACCAGGTGCGTAACCTTCTTTCCCCTGGCTAACATAACTTGGTATATCAGTAACTGTATAAAGTTTTTCTACCGCAACAGAAATGATTGTCTATTAAAGGCTTTTGCAAATTGCTGCAGCTCGGCATACTCAGCTTTTACTACTAATTTGCTCTGACCACATTTTCATTTTATGGACTGAAATGAGCAGTTTATTTCCTTTCCTAGGGCTTTTGGTTCTCTGTTGTTCCCCTCATACTATTTAAGGCATGCCATGTCTTCCTCGCCATAGTCCTTGAATTTGCAAACTATGCGCTCAAACAGAAAACAAAACACCCCCAAACTCCAGTCTTGTTATCAGAAAACAAAACTCCTCACAAAAAGCAATATTTTTGGACATTTTGGAACCATTCTATGACTCAGTGTATGGTAGGTTTCCTCGGAAAACTCTCAGTGATCCGGAGAATCCTCTTTAAGGCTGGGTGATCTCGTCTATTAATATTTTCCTGAGATATATGGCTAAAGACAACTCTGTGTGCTCCGTAATATTCAACGGCTACATCATCGTCACCCAGACACGAGGACGTAACTTGGGCACAGTAGGTTATATACTCTCATGAGAGAGGCCATCTAGTACCAGCTCCTGGGTTCAATGCCACCAGGCGGCCCTCCTGTGATCTTCTGGACGCGGGCCTTGGGCACCTGAGTCCCGCGGATATCGGAACATTGCTTCGGCGCCTAAAGAAATTCTCCGCGCGAAGGCGGCAGGCGGCCTCGAACTCCCGCCTGCTCACTGACAGCCCTGCTCCTGCCAAGACCCAAGTTCCGCGCGGCCGGAGCTCGCCTCTAAGAGTTTCCCGCGCCCAAGGCGCGGGCTTCTGGCGGTGCCTAGCGCCCCTCAGCCCCGGTCGCTGTCTCATCTCCCGCGATCCCGAGAGTCCGGAGGGAGCAGGGAACGCGGAATCGGCCCCCAGCTGCAAGCCGAGGGGACCCGCCTCCACTTCCAAGTCCAGGGAGCCCAAACGGGAAGCCAAGGACAGCGCCGGACGTTCCGGAGACCTCACACGTCCCCGTCGGGCCCACGCCAGCGTCGAAGCGGCTCTCCCGCCCTCTCGCGAGAGAGTGCCTGGTGGTACCTCCTTCCTTTCAGCTTTCTCTCCCCGCCCCCAGAGTGCTCGCGCGGCTTCCTCCCGGGGGCGGGAGCCTTGGACGTGGCGGGGCCGGGACAGCCAGGGTGCCGGGCCCGAGGCGGTCTGCTCGGCTTCTCAGCAGCCGGCCTTCCGCGCCACCGACAAGCCCCTGACAGGCCCAGTGCCTTCGCAGGTAGACGGGCCCCGGCCTGACTGACGCTGCGGTGGAGCCATAGGCCGGGCGGAAGGATCAGCGAGCCTGGGCTGGTGGGCACCACACCTGCGCGGGCGGAGGCCGGCAGGAAGGTGCGCACGCGCGCTGCCTGCGGGAGGGCGGTGGCTCCGGGGACGCCGAGCAGCGAAACCCACGGGCTGGGCGCGCTGGGTGGCGGTGGCGTAATCTCGCAGCCTCTTAGCGTCTCCTTCCCTCCGCCTCAGTTTGGGGCGGGTCAGGAGAATGGCTTCGGACATAGAGTCGTCGCTCGAGGCGAGCTTCTCATCCAGCGGTGCAGTGTCAGGGGGCTCAGGGTTTCTGCCACCGGCTCGCTCCCGCATCTTCAAGATAATCGTGATTGGCGACTCCAATGTGGGCAAGACGTGCCTGACCTACCGCTTCTGCGCCGGCCGCTTCCCCGACCGCACCGAGGCTACGATCGGGGTGGATTTCCGAGAACGAGCGGTGGAGATTGATGGGGAGCGAATCAAGGTGAGCGGATGGGAGACTGTCGGGAGGAAGGTTATCCCGGGATGACACGTGTGCCAACCCCTTCGTGGGTTAATTGCTGGGGCCCGGTATAGGGCGTGCGCTTCATCTTTTCTCACGCTGATGTGAAGATGGGAGTTGGAGATTGGAAGGATTTGTATATAGCAAACTTCTAAGGCAGTGTTTCTCAAACTTTATTGTGCATGAGATTTACCTGGGTTTGTTTGTTTTTCCCCAAGTAAAGATTCTCATTTGGTCAGGTCTCCGGTGTTGCACATCAACTAGTCAGTGGAGCACACACCGAGTAGCAAGCGTGTAGGACTGACTTATGGGCCGGGTTCTCACGTGTTGGGAGTTAGTGAAGTAAGGCCAGAGTAAATATAGTGAAATTTCTCAGGCATGGGAATTTCATTTAGTAAATATTATTTGTTAAACATTCATTTGAACACTGCCCTAGGTTTTGTGGAAGTAAAACCCCCGTTGTCTTTGAGGAAGTACCTAGGTATTCTCTTGCATGCAGTTTTGTTACAGTAGTTTCCAGATGACACTGAGTTGTTTAGAAAATTATGTTTTCTTGTTGAAACATTCTGTAGTTTGTACTTGGTTCCTCAGTGGGTTGCCACATTCTTGGTGCCACCCTCTTTTGAGTCTTAAGTCACTGGCGGCTCCTGAGACTGGAGAACACAGTAAAAGTGGAGAAGGTAGTAAGCTCAGAGCCAAGCCTGGGATTCTCAGGGATTGAAATGGAAACATTGGAGAATAAGGCATCAGTGACCAGACTGAGGCACCTTAGACACACTTCTTCACTCTGACTGATGTTCAGCCACCTGCTGATACAATCCCTTAAAACAGGTGGACTCGAGGAACTACTCTGCTTTCCTTATACTGTGTTTTTTTATTTATTTATTTTTTGCTTTAAATTAGGATGTTCATCTTTACCTCAGTCCACTGTGGGGGGAAAAATAGGCTCACTTCATTCCCACACCCACATTCTTCAGACATGAACAATTTAGTTTTTGGTTCTCCAATCTAGGGGCTTCCCTGGTGGTGCTAGTGGTAAAGAACCCACCTGCCAATGAAGGAGACATAATGAGAGTTGGGATCGATCCCTGTGTCAGGAAGAGCCCCTAGAGAAGGACATGGCAACCGACTCCAGTATTCATGCCTAGAGAATCCCATGGACTGAGCAGCCTGGTGGGCTACAGTCCATGGGGTCACAAAGAGTCTGACACGACTGAAGCGGTGTAGCATAGCATAGCAGAATCTCTGGCCCATCTCCCCACCCCCAAAGGGGTTTTACTGCCAATGATAGTAAAGGAGAAATAGGGCTGAAAAGGCATCAGTCCTCTGTAGGCCCTTTTGCCTTTTAATCTTAGCTTTAATTTTTCATTGTCCCATTCAAGCTGGGAATGGTGGTCTTTTGGATGCACTGTATTAGGGAGTTAAGAAAGATCTGCATACATTGCAAAGAAAAGGGTAGAATAAAAGGCTATTTTCCATCAGAATTAAGTTAGGCCCAGGAACCTCTGGGGGAGGAAAATAATAGGATTTCTGAGGTTAGAGGGGGAGTTTGTTTGGCAGAAGGAGTTCTGAGAGAAATTGCCTGGGTTTTGAAGCCCAGCTGGCCTGGCTCAAATCTGAACCTATGAAAGGGCTACGTGTCCTTCGTAGGGAGATCAGCATTACCTAGTTTTCAGTATAAAGTCTCACATCCCAGGAACCGTCTCAGTCTTAGGCGAATTGGTGTGGTTGGCTAGTCTGGTGGTTAGGCAGTTTCTTTAATCTTTCAGAGTCTGTTTTTCTCATCTGAAAAATTGGGACCATAGTACCCCATCAGGCTCACATGAGGGTTAGATGAGAACAGATAGAAGGTACTTGGCTCAGAGTCAGTGATCTTGAGAAGATTCTTCTCCCCTGGTGGTTTAACATCATGATTTCTCTTTGGCACCATCAATTCTATGATTGCACAACCAGAGTGAAGCAGAGATCAAGTAGGGCATAGGCAGACAGCTGAAGGGAAGGTGAAAGTGAAAGAAAGTGAAAATGAAGTCACTCAGTTGTGTCTGGCTCTTTGCAATCCGTGGACTGTAGCCAACCAGGCTCCTCCATCCATGGGATTCTCCAGGCAAGAATACTGGAGTGGGTTGCCATTTCCTTCTCCAGGGGATCTTCCCAACCCAGGGATTGAATCCAGGTCTCCCACATTGCAGGCAGACGCTTTAACCTCTGAGCCACCAGGGAAGCCCAATGGAAGCAGGATAGTAACAAAGTAGAGGGACTGGAGGCAGGCGAGGAGTTGGGGTTCAGTGACCCTTTACCTGCCTCCAGGTTGCCATTTACACTTTAGATCACAGATGAATCAGGTGCAAATTTAAGAGAGACTTATAGCATATTAAACATATGAACTATGTCCAGTGTGTGACATCGAAGGCTTAGCTTTCAAGATTGGTGCTGGCGCTGATAAGTGAAGCAGAACCTCAGATGGGATGAATCTGGGAGCACAGAGTTGATCCTTCTGGTTGAGAGGAGCAAGGAGAAAACACTTTTCTCTGTGATTGTCCTTCCTGAGCTTTAGCCTGACCTCATATGTTGATAGGGCCCCTGAGTTGGTATCCTAGTTGGTAGAGAGGCTGGATTTCTTTTTCTTCTCTCTAAGGCCTTATCTGTTGACTTGTACTTCCAACTGTAAGACTTGAGAGGTTTTTATTGTGGTCAAAAAGATTACAGAGATTTCTGTAATAGAAAAAGATATGAGTATTTTGGTGGGGGAAAAGTTTAAGGTGTTTTTTTGGTGTCTTAAAAAAAATGAAGTGAAATAGAATAGCTTTATTCCATATATTGCTGCTGCTTTTTTGTTAACCTATATTATGTTTTAAGTGCTGCTGAGATGTTCATATTATCTCTTTGGAGCATTGTAAGCCTAACCTGAAACGATATTTCTTCTAACTTTTCATCTTGAAGTGAAAGCTGGAAAGCTCTGTTACTTTATTATTTATTAGTAAGTAGACATTATTTTTACGTGTTTGGTAAAAGTGAGAGGTTGTGTTAAATGTTTTGTGGACTGTAAATTTTTCAGAAAGCGTATCTTATAGCAGTGCTGTTTCAGAATCACTTAAAATGTTTTATAAAATGTGATAAAGTCTGTTTGCTATTCTGTTCCTGAGTACTATATATGTATAATGGAAAGTGTAAAATCTTGTTTGGAGAATTTGGAAAGTTGGATAAAATTATATAGTTAATTCCTTAAATAAAAATACATTTGGTATTTAAATCAAGGTATTTAATCCTTATGCTCCTTCTGTCTCTGTGTATCCTCACCATGGAAGCTATTTTCCTTTCATATCAGCACGTGACAATGTCAGACACCAACAGAATCATTCTCTGTCTCTCACTAGGGATCCTCAGTTCCTATTTGAATATTGGGATAGCTTACCTGTCATTTGTAGTGAATGAGATTTTACATGTTAAATGCAAGATGTTAATATTAACTAGATAAAAATAATCAGGGCCTCTCTCTCCATAGGTAAAGCAAACATTTAATGAGTAAACGTTTAATGGAAAGAAGACATTTTGTTAGACAAAAATAATTATGATACAGTGCAGGAATCAGCAAACCATGCTTGAGGGCTAACTATGGCCTGCTGCCTGGTTTTTTAATTTATTTTTCTGTTTTTTTTTTTTTTATGTGAAATATGGTTGATATACAATATTATGTTAGTTTCAAGGGTCCTACATTGTCATTTGCTATTTGCATACATTATGAAATGATCGTCACTGTAAGTCCAGAAACCGTCTGTGCCCTGCTGTCTGTTTCTCTGTGGCCTGCAAGCTGAGTTTTACATTTGCAGATGACTGGGGAAAAAAGAACCACAAGAATAAGATTTCATGACAAGTGAAAGTTACATGAAATTTAAATTTCAGTGTCCATAAATAATAAAGTTGTATTGAAACACAACCTGGCTCATTTGTTTATATATTGTGCTTGCTTTTGCACCACAGTGGCTGAGTTGAGTAGTTGTGACAGAGACCGTTAGGACTGTGAAGCCTTAGATACTTAGTACTCTGACCCTTTACAGGAAAAGTTTGCTGACCCTGATACACTGCATAGATGATTTGCTGTCCTACACAGGAATAAAATTTATATACCTAAAAAGATGGTTGAGGGCAGGAGGAGAAGGGGGCAACAGAGGATGAGATGATTGGATAGCATCATTGACTCACTGGACATGAGCAAACTCTGGGAGATAGCAAAGGACAGGGAAGCCTAGTGTGCTGCAGTCCATGGGGTCCCAAAGAGTTGGACACGACTGAGCGACTGAACAACAACCACAACAGAAAGATGACTAGCAAAACCAGGCAGTAGGTGACTGCCAAGTTATTTTTGGATGTTAGTGGAGGGCTCATTCTCACTGGAGGGATATTTTGATGAGTAACATTAGCAGGATGCTCCAGCAGGATTAAAGTTTCCTGTGGAAAAGTGGCAAGTGAGAAGAATTGCATAGGTGTTGGTAGCAACATTTCTGAAGAGTTTCTAAACAGCTAGAATCTAGATTTCATTTTGTATGTGTGCTAAAAAGTCCAAGTGTTTTAGGAAGATAAATGGGGCAGTGATTGAGGATGAATCCTGAGTGAGCCTGATTCTTCCCCTTGATGAACTGGTTTTCTGTCTGCATTCTCTCCTTTAGTAGACCCTTGACTTTGGGTATCACTTCTATGAAGGTAACTTCCAAAGCTTTGTTTGGCCCAGCCCTCACTCCTCATCTGTCCCTCTGTGTTCCCTATCATTTTGTCTGCTAAGTCTGCTAGGTCGCTTCAGTCATGTCAGACTCTGTGTGACCGGATAGACGGCAGCCTACCTGGGACTCTCCAGGCAAGAACACTGGAGTGGGTTGCCATTTCCTTCTCCAATGCATGAAAGTGAAAAGTCAAAGTGAAGTTGCTCAGTCGTGTCTGACTCTCAGCGACCCCATGGACTGCAGCCTTCCAGGCTCCTCCATCCATGGGATTTTCCAGGCAAGAGGACTGGAGTGGGGTGCCATCGCCTTCTCCGCTATTGTTTTGTAGACATGGCTATTTGGATAAGCCCTCCCTCACCTCAAAATTCTGGGGTGGGTTCGTCTTTCCTCTCAAATCTGCCTCTTCTGTTGCTCCTCTACGTGACCTACATGGTCCAGATGTTGTCCGCCTCATCCTGGAGGCCTCACCATTCTTTGCTCCCTAAATCCAGTTAGTTTTCTACATGGATGATTTCTCTCATCCATTCTTCTTTCAAAATCTTAGTTCATTTTTTTCACTCCCTATACAATGGAATACTCCTCAGCCATAAAAAGGAACAAAATTGTGCCATTTGCTGAGACGTGGATGGACCTGAAGACTCTCATACAGTATGAAGTAAGTCAGAAAGAGAAAAACCAATAACATAAATTAACACATATATGTGGAATCCAGAAAAATGGTACAGATGAACCTATGTGCAAAGCAGATGGGGATTTATTATGCTCTGCTCTATTGTAGCAGTTCAGCTCATCTCCCAACCCCAGCCGTCAATTAATTTGTTGTATACATTGTTGCCAAAATGCCAGATTAATGTTGCTCTTTAGGGAGAATAATCTCCCCTGCCTCAGATGCCCAGAGTAGTTCTCCATTGTATTGTAAAAAGTTCCAACTTTTAAAATTAACATAAGACCTTCCTTCTCTTGCTCCAGACTGCTTTTCTAACTTAACTCCCCCCACCATTAATTCCCTTTGAGTACTCTATAGTCCAGCCAACTATTTGCTTATCCCTGTTTTCCTGTTGCATTTCCCACTCTTTGCCTGGAATAACCTCCCTTTCCATATTTCACCACGTGTAATTCTTCCTGATTCACCTCAGTGTGTCTCTGTCAGGAATCTCCCTACCTCTCATTCTCCTTTCTATTTCTTCTTTCTCTCAGCTTCTTTAGCACCTTACCTGAGTCTTTAAATCTCTGCTGTTTGTACTATATGTGTGTCTGCCTCCTTTATTAGGTCTTACTCAGTTTTATTCAGGACAGAGTCCATGTCTGATAATTCCATAGACATCTTCCGGAGTCCAGCTCAGTTCTAAACTATATAGGGCTCAGATAAGTGTTGCATATATTGGAAACGGGAGATCAGTTGGTAGCTTGCTCTGGAAATCCAGATTTGGGGTGATGAGGGAAGCTAATGGAAGGAAACAGATGACATGAGATATTTTGATGATAAAGCCAAAAGGCTTCAGTAACTGGCTTTTTGTGAAGAGGAGGAGGACTCAGATGGCTGAGGTTGTGGATCTGATTGACTGAAGGTAGATTGCACAGAGTCGGACACGACTGACGCGACTTAGCAGCAGCAGCAGCAGGTAGTATCTTTAGTAGGGATAAGGAGTATAGACTTCCCTGGTGGCTCAGATGGTAAAGCGTCTGCCTACAATGCGGGAGACCTGGGTTCAATCCCTGGGTCAGGAAGATCTCCTGGGGAAGGAAATGGCAACCCTCTCCAGTATTCTTGCCTGGAAAACCCCATGGACGGAGGAGCCTGATAGGCTACAGTCCACGGGGTCACAGAGTCGGACATGACTGAGTGACTTCACTTTCATGGAAGATTGATTTTTGAGAGGCTCTGTAAAAAAAATTTTGTGTTAATCATTTCTTTGTTGAGATGGTGTTATATTCAAATGGAAATGTTGGATTGGCAGCTAGAAGTGTGGAACTGGAGGAAATAATCATGACTATGACGGTGAAGTTGGGGAGCATAGGTAGATAAAGACAAAATGCCCAGTGTAGTTAACATGCTTAGAGAGTGGACTAGAACTTGGCTTCAGAGTGTAATGAAGAGGATATACCATGAATGCTGAACCCAAATAGAAATCAGATTATTTACCCTTCTCCATTGTTTTGTCTTAATCTTTATTAAAAGTAATCCAGTGTTTATAAGTCAAAGAGTATTTTATTTTATAAGACATCTTACACCTTACCTAACTAGAATTAAATTGAGAATTCATCTTAGAAGTGGTGATGGTGCAGTATTGTAATTAGCCTCCAATTAAAATTTAAAACAATTAAAAAAGTGGTGATGGTGGTTAGCAAGATACCAAATTGGTCCTCTTGATTTGATTTGCACTGGAATTCAGTGAATGGGAGTATTGACAGTTGGGGTACCCTAAAAAGGAATCTTAATCTATGACTCCTTAGCTCAGAAAACTGGGATATTTGAGTCTGGAGTGGTTTGGTCTTGAGTCCTGTATGGTATAAGCAGTCTCCATATTCACAGACCCAAGCCATTCCACTATCTGAAGGATCCCTGGAACCAGGCCAGAGCTCCCATTGTTCTTCCAGCCTGATCAGAAGCCTGTGATTCTTATAGCTCTTCTTTGAAAAGTAGCAACATTGGTGTTTGTACTCAGATGTGAGATGTGATGGAATTACTAATTTTCCAGGGATCTTTCATCAGTAGTTAAGATCTTTTGTTTTAGAGTCTGTGTCAGATTTCTGTACTTAAATTAGCTTAAGCAAAATGAGATTTTTTTTTTCCCCCACATAGCTGAAAACTCAGGAGAAAGTACTTCTTTTTCTGTCAGTTCTAACACCAGTACTAAAATGGAGACTCAGAGATTCTGCTTGGGGACTGTGACATATGCCCATCCCCAAACTGTGGTGGTGACATAGGTGTGGGGATGGGTCATGTGCCTGGCTGGGGGTTCACGTGAGTTGAAGGCAGGGGAGGGGTGGTTCCCCAAGGAAAATGAGGTGCTATTAACAGTACCCGGTGAAGAGCCAACTCACTGGAAAAGACCCTGATGGTGGGAAAGGTTGAGGGCAGGAGGAGAAGAAGGCGAAGCAGGATGAGGTGGTTGGATGGCATCGCTGACTCAACAGACATGAGTTTGAGTAAAGATGGTGAAGAACAGGGAAGCCTGGTATACTACAGTCTACGGGTCGCAGAGAGTTGGACATAAAGACTGAAAAGCAAACAACAATAAACAGAATTGGGGTTGTATGCTAGACTGGGAAAACCAACACTCATCTGTAATAGAGTCACTCAGCCCAGATTTAAATCCTGGCTGTAAGACCTTGGTAGTACAGCTCTTTCAACCATCTTGGAAGCTGTGGAGGCCTGCTGGGAACAGGACTTCTAGCACAGCTCTTAATAATATGTCTGGAAGACTATGATCCAAAGCCAGATTTGCCGGCTGTAAGCAGGGTCTCCGGACCCAGAGGGATCATACAGCCCTTTGTAAAATTGAAGATGTTTGTGCTCAAGATGAAACTGAAGTCTGTCTAGGCAAGAGATGTACTTATGTGTATAAAGCAAAAACAACATAACTTCTGGTGGAAAACCTAAGAAAAGCAGAGTTATGTGGGGAAAGGTAAGTGGCTCTTGTGGAAACAATGGCGTGGCTTGTATCAAATTCTGAAGCAACCTTCCTGTTAAGGTCATTGGATGCAGAATCCCTGTGATGCCATCAAGGATTTAAATTTATCGAACAGAAAGTAAAAGTGTGGATTTGTTTAAAAACAAAAAAAAAGGCTTTGTAGCATAACCGAATCACTGTGGTGTACACCTGAAACTAACACAATTTTGTAAACCAATTAAACTGTAAACTGTACTTCAATTAAAAAAAAAGGCTTCATAGTCTCTTTGTGTCCTCAGGTGAGTTACACAGCCTTAGTAAACCTCAAATTGCTCATCTGCAAGGTTGAGTAATTGTTACATTCAGTTCAGTTCAGTTCAGTTCAGTTGCTCAGTCGTGTCCGACTCTTTGCGACCCCATGAATTGAAGCACGCCAGGCCTCCCTGTCCATCACCATCTCCCGGAGTTCACTCAGACTCATGTCCATCGAGTCAGTGATGCCATCCAGCCATCTCATCCTCTGTCGTCCCCTTCTCCTCCTGCCCCCAATCCCTCCCAGCATCAGACTCTTTTCCAGTGAGTCAACTCTTTGCATGAGGTGGCCAAAGTACTGGAGTTTCAGCTTCAGGATCATTCCCTCCAAAGAAATCCCAGGACTGATCTCCTTCAGAATGGACTGGTTGACTCTCCTTGCAGTCCAAGGGACTCTCAAGAGTCGTCTTCAACAACAATTCAAAAGCATCAATTCTTCGGTGCTCAGCTTTCTTCACAGTACAACTCTTACATCCATACATGACCACAGGAAAAACCATAGCCTTGACTAGACGGACCTTTGTTGGCAAAGTAATGTCTCTGCTTGATTAAATAAGATAGTGCTTGTAAAGGACTTAGCATAGTACCTGGAACATGCTTGGGCTGTGCAAACCTCAAGTAAATATGAGTAGTTTAAGTTCAGTTCAGCTGCTCAGTCGTGTCTGACTCTTTGCAACCTCATGGACTCCAGCACGCCAGGCTTCCCTGTCAATCACCAACTGACGGCGCTTGCTCAGAATCATGTCTATTGAGTTGGTGATGCCATCCAACCATCCCATCCTCTGTTGTTCCCTTCTTCTCCTGCCTTCAGTCTTTCGCAGCATCAGGGTCTTTTCCAGTGAGTCAGTTCTTCGCATCAGGTGGCTAAAGTATTGGAGCTTCAGCTTCAGCATCAGTCCTTCCAGTGAATATTCAGGACTGATTTCCTTTAGGATTGACTGGTTTAATCTCGTTGCGGTCCAAGGGACTCCCAAGAGTCTTCTCCAACACCACAGTTCAAAAGCATCAATTCTTTGAGTGAACACTAATACCTTCGGGAGAGATGGTAATAATGGAAAATGCATAAATAAGCAGAGAAAGAATAGGGAGGGAAGACAGCTAAGATTGCTGTTTCCAAATTATGTGTATTCTTTACTCTTAAGACCACAGCTAATGAAAAGAAAAGAAGATGAGCTCATTATGTTATGTAAATTAGCCCTGATTTTAAGGTTAAAGCAGGCTTTTGAAAAGGTGAATGACTGGATCAAGGTCCCACAAATTGGTGGCTGGGCTGGAATTTACAGCCCAGCTCTTGCTTCCTTTCTCTCCTTGCTGACTTCCTATCTCTTGCATTATGCTATAATTAAATTCTTCCTTTAAATTATTTCTAGTCACACAAAATGTGTCACTTCTCCTTGTTAGGGAAGCTAAAATTTATTTTTAAAATTTGCCATGTGGATCTATATGTCAGATGTACATATTACTACTCTGTACAGTGTGCTAAAAGGAAAAAGAGTTCTGTTACAGTGTTACTAATACTAGTTATGATGTTGATTTACATCATCAAGCTATTAATAGAAGCTTTTATGTAATCATCAGATGATCTCTCATATAGGCTGCTTAGAAGCAAAAATAATAAAAATGTGTTCTTTGAAAGAACAGTGCCATGCTTAGTCACTCAGTTGTGTCCTACTCTTTGCGACCCCATGGACTGTATAGCCTGCCAGGCTCCACTGTCCTTGGGGATTCTCCAGGCAAGAATACTGGAGAGGGTTGCCATGCCCTCCTCTGGGGGAATCTTCCTGCATTGCAGGCAGATTCTTTATCATCTGAGCCAAGACTGGGTAGCCTATCCCTTCTGCAGGGGATCTTCCTGACCCAGGAATCAAACCGGGGTCTCTTGCATTGCAGGCAGATTCTTTACTAGCTGAAAGTGAAAGTCACTCGGTCGTGTCCGATTTTGCGACCCCATGGACTATATAGTGCATGGAATCCCCCAGGCTAGAATACGGGAGCGGGTAGCCTTTCCCTTCTCCAGGGAATCTTCCCAACCCAGGTATCGAACCCAGGTCTCCCGCATTGTGGGCAGATTCTTTACCAGTTGAGCCCCAAGGGAAGCCCAAGAATACTGGAGTGGATAGCCTATCCCTTCTCCAGCAGATCTTCCCAAGTCAGGAATCAAACTGGGGTCTCCTGCATTGCAGGCGGATTCTTTACCAACCGAGCTGTTACCAGCTGAGCTACAATAAAAATGTGGTCTTTGAAAGAATAGGGGAAGAGGAAATTTGATAGCTGATCAAAGAAAGAAAGATCATTTGGGCTAATACTGTATCTTCTTTAGTCAAGCAAAAAAGTATTAAATCAGTTTGCCAGATCATTTCTCATTTTGGTAATAAAACTACTAAAAAGAGCTTTCACGAATAGTAAGAAACTTCTCAAGATTTAGCAAACAGATTTGTATTGGAACTTGATACTTGGATTTAAAGTAGGGATTCATGAAATATTTTTAAAGTATATTTTATGTTGTCTTTATAGTGTCTCAAACGGGAGAATATCGTGTAAAAGCACCTTTGAGCCATTCTCTTTCCTAAGATATTAAGTATTAAATTGGGAAAAATTGCTCTGAAAACACTTCCTAACTTAACATCTGCCAGACAAAAGCATGTCACTTGCTTAGTTTCCAAAATGTCATTTTCTCTTCTTTTCTAAGCATTGTGAACCACTGCACTCAGAGCTAAACCTAGAGATTTTTCTAGGTTATCATAGGTTTGTTCCCCATTGGCCCACTGGGGAGCTGTATCTGCCTCTCTTTCAGTGACAGTTCTCTCTACCTTCGTGGCTGACGGTTTTTATCAGTTGTGCTGTCCTCTCTTTGCTGAGGCTCTTGGCCCTCACCTCAGTGCAGACCTGAGAGGCAGCAGACAGCGTAACAGTGTGTCCTAGGCTTTCACTTGTTCTAGTAATTCAGTGAGTGAAATTTTGAAGCTTCCTTTTAAATTCAGTTCACTCTCTGTATCTATGGGAGAATATTTGGGGAAAAAAAATTCCCCAAAGCAAAACTTGAATTTGCCCACTGCTGGCAACTGTTTACATAGCATGTACATTGCATTAGGTATTGTAAGTAATTTAGCGATGACTTAAAGTATACAGATGTAAGTTAAATGCAAATACGATGCCATTTTATATAAAGGACTTGAGCATCCGTGGATTTTGGTGTTAGATTTTGGTGGGGGTTCCTGGAACCAGTCCCCCATGGATACTGAGAAACAGCGGTATTTCTTTGTAAGTGACTCACGAACATAGTATATACTTTTAAGGCTCTCCGGTAAAGTGTGAGATGTTATCCCATACTTCTTGTTTCCTGGAAGTCTTGATATGATCAGAATGTTTTGAGTAAGATTGATGGGAGGAGGCTTATTGTTGAGTCAATCCTAGCTTAAACAAACAGTTTTCTTAAGGCTGAATATCCTCATCATCACCACTTGCATTTATTGAGGATTTTCACAATTCTTTGAGACAGGTCTAAATTCTGCATGATTTTTTTTTTTTTACTTTAGTTTGTTAAAACAAATGTATGTTTGTTACAGAAAACAGAAAAGTAGAAATAAAGGGGGAAATTTGCCTTAAATGCAACCATTTAAAAAATTACTTTTAATTGGAGGATAATTGTTTTACAGTATTGTGTTTTTTTCTGCCTTTTATCAGTATGAAACAGCCATAGGTAATATATATGCCCCCTTCCTCTTGAACCTCCCTCCCACCACCCACCCCATCCCCCTCTCTAGGTTGTCACAGTGTACTGGGCTGAGCTCCCTGCGCTGTACAGCGACTTCCCACCAGCTCTCTGTCTCACAGGTGGTAATGTGTATATTTCAGTATATTTCAGTCCTGCTCTCTCCATTCGTCCCACCCTGTCCTTCCCCTGCATGGTCTATTCTCTATGAAAGACAACCATTGTTCCTGTTTTGGTCTGTTACCTTCTTGTGTACTTTTAATTTTTTTAACTTAAATATGTCCTCTGCTTAAAACATTATAAATCATTATTCTTCATCGATGAAATGAATTTTGAATACTTGAGCTGGGAAAACGTTATTAAAAGAGGAAGACGTCAGTTCCAGTTCTTTGGACGGCTTTTATGTAGACCATCCAAATTATTCCCAAAATATCTTTCTGAATGTTAAAGATACAGTTTGAAGTGGGATTTTTTTTTCATTCTAAAAAACTGAGATATTTAAGATTTGTGCTTTGAAAATAAACCATTCAGTGGTTTTTAGTGTATTCACAAGCCTATGTCACATCATCACTTATGAATTCCAGAACATCTCACCAGAAAGAAACCACTTACCCATTATCAGTCACTCCTCATTCTTCCCGTTCCCTCGGACCCTGGCAACCACGAATCTGTTTACTCTCTCTGGAGACTTGCCTTATAGTGGACGTTTCATACACATGGAATCTTATGACGTGTGGTCTTTTGTGTCTGGCTTCTTCATCCATGTTGTAGCATGTGTCAATATTTCACTCCTTTTTATGGCTGAATAATGTTCCATTATATGGATATATATTTTATTTACCCATTCATAAGTTGGTGGGTATTTGGATTGCTTCCACCTTTTGAAAGTTCAACATGTTGGTCGCTCAGTTGTGTCCGACTCTTAGCAACCCCATGGACTGAAACCTGCCAGGTTTCTCTGTCCATGGAATTCTCTAGGCAGGAATACTGGAGCAGGTTGCCATTCCCTTCTCCAGGGGATTTTTCCAACCCAGGGATTGAGCCAGGATCTCCTGCATTGCAGGTGGATTCTTTACCAGTATAGTGTAAACATAACTTTTATACATGTAGGAATAAAAAATTCAGTAGGAAACCAAAAAATTAATGTGACTTGCTTTATTGTGATATTTGCTTTATTGCAGTGGTCTGGAACTGAATCTGCAATATCTCCAGGATATGCCTTATATTATATTTCTACCTTGAACAAACTTAGACTTAGGAAGAAAGGGAGACTATTTCAAAAATGGATACATTTGGACTAAGAAGAGCTACCATAAAAAAAAAAAAAGATGAAAAAAAATCAGAACTGAAAAATTAAGATAGCCTGGGAGTGGTGATCAATATTTCCATCTCTAACTACATGTTTAAAGTGTATTCATTAATTCATTACATTTTAATTAAGCAGTTACTGCCATGTTTCAGCACTTCCTCTTTTATATACTACTTACTTTGGGGGCCATCTACAGTATCCCCTCAGTTTTCCTCTCCTTTGGTATTGCTTTCAGTTCACTCACTCAATCATGTCTGACTCTTTGCCATTCCATGGACTGCAGAATGCTGGGCTTCCCTATCTATCACCAACTCCTGGAGCTTTCTCAAACTCATATCCATCGAGTCGGTGATGCCATCCAACCAGCTCATCCTCTGTCGTCCCCTTCTCCTTCTGCCCTCAATCTTTCCCAACATCAGGGTCTTTTCTAATGAGTCGGTTCTTCGCATCAGGTAGCCAAAGTATTGGAGTTTCAGCTTCAACATCAGTCCTTCCAATGAATATTCAGGACTGATTTCCTTTAGGATGGACTGGTTGGATCTCCTTGCAGTCCAAGGGACTCTCAAGAGTCTTCTCCAACACCACAGTTCAAAAGCATCAATTCTTCGGCGCTCAGCTTTCTTCACAGTCCAACTCTCACATCCATAGATGACCACTGGAAAAACCATAGCTTTGACTAGATGGAGCTTTGTTAATCTGCTTTTTAATCTGCTGTCTAGGTTGATCATACCTTTTCTTCTAAGGAGCAAGCGTCTTTTAATTTCATGACTGCAGTCCCCATCTGCAGTGATTTTGGAGCCCGAGAAAATAAAGTCTGCCCATTTCCATTGTTTTCCCATCTATTTCCCATGAAGTGATGGGACCAGATGCCATGATCTTAGTTTTTTGAATGTTGAGTTTTAAGCCAGCTTTTTCACTCTTTTCTTTCACTTTCATCAAGAGGCTCTTTAGTTCCGCTTTGCTTTCTGCCCTGAGGGTGGTGTCATCTGCATATCTGAGGTTATTGATATTCTCTATAGAAGTCATCTATTTAGGCTTCCATACTCGGAGTATCTATAAATAATACAAGTCTTTCAGTTAAAAATTATCTAGGGGACTTCTCTGGTGGCAGAGTGGATAAGAATCCTCCAGCCGATGCTGGAGACACAGGTTCGATCCCTGGTGCTGGAAGATCCTACGTGGGTCAGAGCAGCTAAGCCCATGTGCCACAATTACTGAAGCCGGCTTACCTAGAGCCCATGCTCCGCAACAAGAAGCCCCCACTTGCTGAAACTAGAGAAAGCCCATGTGTAATGATAACCCAGCACAACCAAAAATTAAAAAAAAAAAAAGCTATCTGAGCATCTCTGTCCCTGGTCTTTTCCATTGTGATTAGTACTCTCATCATTTAATATTTCTCAGGAACTAAGCAGGGACACAATAAATTCCATGTTTTAAGAGAATCATAACACATGACTTGTATTTAGCTTTAGATATGATTCCCCCCGCCACCCCGTATTTCCATTGGGAGGTATTGGAATATTTTTATTGGTAGAGATGTTTAGAATAGATAAGTGATTTCCTAGTCATTTAAATTTTTTTAAAGGGGCCTGGATTTTGTCAGATGTATATATATGTTAGACAAGGCTGTGGTCCTAGTGTGATCAGATTGGCTAGTTTTCTGTGATTATGGTTTCAGTGTGTCTGCCCTCTGATGCCCTCTTGCAACACCTACCGTCTTACTTGGGTTTCTCTTACCTTGGACGTGGAGTATCTCTTCACGGCTGCTCCAGCAAAGTGCAGCCGCTGCTCCTTACCTTGGACGAGGGGTATCTCCTCACCACCGCCCCTTCTGACCTTGAATGTGGAATAGCTTCTCTAGGCCCTTCTGCGCCCGCGCAGCCACCGCTCCTCGGGCGGGGGGTAGCTCCTCTCGGCTGCTCCTGCGCTGTCGAAGCCTGGTACTCTCGGCTGCCGACCCTGACCTCGGACATGGGGTAACTCCTCTTGACCGCCGCCCCTCGGGCATGGGGTCCTCCCGGCTTCTGCCCCTGACCTCGGACATGGGGCAGCTCCTCTAGGCTGCGCTGTGTGCGCTGTCGCAGCCACCCACGCTATGTCTAGTCAAGGCTATGGTTTTTCCTGTGGTCATGTATGGATGTGAGAGTTGGACTGTGAAGAAGGCTGAGCACCGAAGAATTGATGCTTTTGAACTGTGGTGTTGGAGATGACTCTTGAGAGTCCCTTGGACTGCAAGGAGAGTCAACCAGTCCATTTTGAACTTCAGCCCTGGGATTTCTTTGGAAGGAATGATGCTAAAGCTGAAACTCCAGTACTTTGGCCACCTCATGTGAAGAGTTGACTCATTGGAAAAGACTCTGATGCTGGGAGGGATTGGGGGCAGGAGGAGAAGGGGACAACAGAGGATGAGATGGCTGGATGCCATCACCGACTCGATGGACGTGAGTCTGAGTGAACTCCGGGAGTTGGTGATGGACAGGGAGGCCTGGCGTGCTACGATTCATAGGGTCGCAAAGAGTCAGACACGACTGAGCGACTGAACTGCACTGAACTGATATATATGTTCATGTGGGGGCTAGGCCTCATGACTTTTCACATCTATCCTAATTCTACTATTTTAAATTACATGAATGAAAGGCAGGGAAGGGCATATTGAATTTGTGGAAATTAGACACTTAACATGTTTTTAAAATCTGATATCTGTTTCTTTTAGCATTTAAAATCAATTTTTGAGGTATAATTTTTCCAAACAAACTTGACTTACTGAATTAAAGTGCTAAATTGAAGTACTTGTTCTGCCACTTGTGTTAATCATGAAGTGACTGGACTAGTATCATGACATTTAAATCACATAAATAACACCAAAAGGGCACTTTCAAGGGAGCAAAGTAGTATAAGTGAAGCAGCACAAAGGGCCGTGCGAAGGTAGTGAAATTTTTCTGTGTGTGTAACTGGATGAAATTGTCAGTTTTTCTCTTCTTTTTCCCACTTCCAGATCCAGTTATGGGACACGGCGGGACAAGAGCGATTCAGAAAAAGCATGATCCAGCACTATTACAGAAACGTGCACGCCGTGGTCTTCGTGTATGACATGACCAACATGGCGAGCTTTCACAGCCTGCCGTCTTGGATAGAAGAATGCAAACAGCATTTGCTAGCCACCGATATACCACGGATTCTTGTTGGAAATAAATGTGACTTGAGAAGTGCCATTCAGGTACCCACAGACTTGGCACAAAAATTTGCTGACACACACAGTATGCCTTTGTTTGAAACCTCTGCTAAAAACCCCAATGATAATGACCATGTGGAAGCTATATTCATGACCTTGGCTCATAAGCTTAAGAGCCACAAACCCTTAATGCTTAGTCAACCCCCCGATAACGGAATTACCCTGAAGCCTGAACCAAAGCCTGCAATGACATGCTGGTGCTAAATCACAGTCTTTATTGCAGTATCTAATATTGACTAAAGAAATACTTCTGAAGTATGACAGTGATAAGTCATAGAATTTAATCTCAGATACAATGGATCATCCTGACACATTACTGTTTATCATTGTTATGCTTATTTTTGTATTTTGTGTCTACTTAATCAAGTTTGTCGCTGTGACACCACAAGGAAAAAGTTTTCAGGTGAGGTTGAAATGAAGCAATATTAGGATGAATCAGAACATCTTTGCGTTGAGAGCTCGAGGAGGCTTCATATGAGAGCATAATGGGATTTTTAAGAGTCAGTGATTGTTTGATCCTGTGTTCCTGAAATTGAAAAAAATATATTAAGGGTTTAGGACACTTACTGGTATGTCCTTTGAATAGGAAGTATTCTCAATAGGATAAAAACTGGTATTTGCCTCTCCATAGAGTTCTTTCTTTGTATTGTTAGTATATTAACTGCATTATTATTGGTACATTTTAAGAGCCAAGACTTCAGGTCTGGTGGCAGAAGACCTAGAATGTTTTCTGGTTCTCAGCCCAGAAAGAATGACTTTCCCAACAGTCCTAGATGTTTGATCTTTATAATCAGTGTCAGTCAGGCCTATAAAAATATCATTATTATTTTTAAAAAGAGTAATTCTAGAAAATATGCAGAAGTAAATCAGATTATAATGCAAATGAAATGACATCATAAGGTGCTTTATACTTTACTTTGATATATTTAAATAGTAAAAACTAACTGAAAGATTTGAGATGTTATAGTTTAGGGGAAGTAAGTGGACATGGCTCCTGGCTGCCACCAGAGACTTTCCAATCCCTGGCTGTCAGTCATTTCAAGCTGTGTGTCTGACATAGGATCTCATGCTCCCCCCATCCCCAGTCAACTCAATGCCTAAATGCATTCATCCTCTCTTCCATTTGGATTGTAACTCTGAGGGCATACCTATAATTGCTGTGAGTCTACATTTATTTCTGTAATAGAATTGTGTCATAATCTATAATCTTTAAATTTTATGGTCACAACAAACTACTCCTCCTCAGTATGAAAAATAAATTAGGTATTAAAAAATATCTAGCCAATCCCTCAGTGATGGAAGGAATATTTTAGAAAGTATTTTACCCTAAATACTTTTGTTTTGAATGTAAGACTTTGCACATAGGAAATAATAAGCTTGCATATGAAGCTATTATATGAATGGAATGTAAGCCATGAACTCTAACTGAAGTGTGCACATTCGCTAATTCTGAAAGATTGCTGAATTTACCATTTTAGAGGAAATTAAGCTGAAAGGTGATTATACTTAAAATATTTTCAGAATGTGGGAAACCAATGAAATATGTGATCTAATCTAGAGTTTTTTCCTTAATCATCATGGTGGTCCTGGCTGAGTAATTTAGTTATAAAAACAAGATAATTCTATTACATAAACTAACTGAAGATAATAATTAGAGGAAATAGTTACTCTATTTTAAACACGAGACCTTAAGGAAAGAGAAATTGTCTTTGTTTTTAATGAGATTAATCCATTTTTCTTATCATGCTAGAATTAAAAGTGGTTTGACTTTATCTAAATTGATATTAATTTGTAACTATTTTTATAGCAAAACAATGACAGCTGTTACAATTGTTGTGGGTGTTAACAGTTTTTTAAAGAAGGGAATCTGTTTATTGCTTATCAAAACATTTTCTAAAGTGGGGGAAGAAAGTTTACAGACTTTCCAAGCACATTTATGTTTTTTCAGTGCTGTTTATTAATAATTTTTTAAAAAGTAATTTAACTTTATTTCTTTTTGTAAGGAGTTAGTAGTAAGTATCCTTTAAAGTTCTCTAAAAGGACTTATTTTTTCCACTTTAATATTTATTAATTTAAAAATATTTGTATCCCATTTGTGGTGATTTGTTGTTTTAATTTTCTCGATACATGTTTTCATTTTTAAAAAGAACATACTTACCAGTTGAATGGGGATGAAGCTTTTAGATATTTTCCAAAATATTTATAAAACACCAACTATTGACAAATCACTTCCAAAATGGTGGCTGTTATTAATTTTTAAAGCACAAGTCACAAGTTTTATAACTTCTGTGCGAGTTTATTTTAACTGTGTCCTTTAGTTGAAAACCTCAGATATGTTTTGGAAAAGTCATAGTTTGGGAGAACACCAAAGGAAGCTAATCCAGGCTGTAATATAGTTCTTAATGACAGTGCTTTATTGACAGTATGTTGCTAATACATTTCTTCATGAAATCTAAACCAGAGTTAAATAATTTTTTTTTTTTTTTTTTGCTTTTGTGTAATAAAGTTTTATTAAAGCATAAAGGAGATAGAGAAAGCTTCTGACATAGGCATCAGAAGGGGGCAGAAAGAGTACCCCTGAGTTAAATAATTTTGTTGTGAAATAGCATCACTGTAATTTTGCCCTCATGAAGTTCAATAAACCAGCTTTGACATAAGGAAATTGTAGCTTATTTTCTTTCTTTGGCTGAGTAGAAAATGAAACCAAAAAAAAAGTTTCTTTTTTTCCCTTGGCTTCTAGGTAATGTGTAATATACTAAACAAACAAAAACACTCATTTGAAAATTTATTTGGAAATACATTCGAGGTTAAAGAAGGTTTCAGGTAAAAACCCTAAATTTTAAAATGAGCTGATAGGGTAGCTTTTTTATTTGTGAGGTTGAGTAGTCCCCCTTGTTTAAGAACAAACACTTCAGTGCAATTGGCAGATACCACAAGAGTGATTGACATTTCTATTCTAGATTTAGAGGTCAAAGGATTTAGAAAAATGAATAACTATAAAATGTGTGAGAAAGAAGATGTGGCAAATGTAAAATTATAGTCTCTGTATTCAGATGACTGGTTTAGGAGAATGTGGACTGGGGCCTGGGGCCTCTGAAGTTCATACTGCTTTCCAGTTTATCTCGTATACGTCCCTCTTCTGTTCAAACACAAAATTGCGTTATTCATGAAAGACGGCTTTTTTAGTTGAATAATAAGACAATAGGTTGGTCTTTGGGGGACAAACTTACTAGAGCCTGTGTTCGTGCATGTTCAGTCGCTCAGTCGTGTCCGACTCTTTGCGACCCTCTGGACTGTAGCCTGCCAAGCACCTCTGTCCATGGAATTTTCCAGGCAAGAATACTGGAGTGGGGTGCCATTTCCTCTTCTAGGGGATCAGTCTTCCCGACCAGGGATCAAACCTGAGTCTCCTGCCTCTCCTGCATTTCCAAGCAGATTCTTTACCACTGCGCCACCTGGGAAGCCTCTGTGGCAAACGCTAATTCACTGCATTTGCTGAAGTAACCTGATTTATCAAACATTTGTCAAGTACCTGCTATGCATTTTCCAGTTGTGTTGGGCGGTGAGCTGCAGAGATGAACAAGATTGTCCTTGAAGAACTTAGAAAATAGTACATAAACCAGTAGGAATTCTACAATGTCATGTGGTAGATGTAATTAAAGAGGCAGATACAAAGGACGATGAGCACACAAATGGCATGACCTTGTGGCTCTGATGCAGAGGAGTGAGTGTGTGGTGAAATGAAGGGGTGGTCAGAACACTGGGAAATGAAACCAGCAAGGCAGGGTGTGGTTGAACCTCCAAGTTGCCATATGTAGTGGAATTAGGACTGACTTGGTTTAGGTATCAGAAGCTCAGTTCACGTCAGCCTACAAGGGGGCATTTATTGCCAGAGTCTGACTTGTCTGACTTTGGATCAAGCTGCATCCTTGTCCTGGAGTCTAAAGAAGAGCTGGGATGGAGCAGTTTCCTACCTGTGGGCTCAACTCACTGCACACCTTCATTTTCTTTCTCTACACCTTCATTCATTCTCCTTTATTACTGGATTTCTCCACTTTTCTGGTTCACTTGGCAGAAAACATGGCCACTGACCGCTTCTGAGCATTTTTG
This sequence comes from Bos indicus, assembly GCF_029378745.1. NCBI lineage: Eukaryota > Metazoa > Chordata > Mammalia > Artiodactyla > Bovidae > Bos > Bos indicus. The sequence continues at coordinate 18,382,906 of NC_091776.1, read as the reverse complement.
CATGCTGCAGAAATCCAAAGAGAAACTGTCAGTCCCAGGTCAAAATGTCTAGGATGACTTGGCTAGATTAAGGTGCCCAGCGTAAGACCAATAGCTAAGAAAAGATTAGTTACCAAATATCCATGTTTGGGGAAGAAGGAATTTTGGGGAATGGAAGGGAAAAAGCCACACAAAATCATTTGAGCTTTACTATTTAGACAATGGGTTGTTCAGTTGCTAAGTCGTGTCTGACTCCTTGTGACCCCATGGACTGTAGCATGCCAGGCTTCCCTGTCCTTCACTATCTCCCAGAGTTTGCTCAAACTCACGTCCATTGAGTTGGCAATGCTATGGCTAGAAAAAGCGTTTAAACATGAAATGCTTAAGAAAGCGTGCAAACATTTTAGCAAGGAAGTAAGTAAAATAATCAGATTTATGCCTAAAGTTCCATTGGCAAGGGGAAGGTTGAGAATGGAGACATGGGGGCCAGTTTACTGTAATAGCCTAGAAGAAAGAACTTCCAACTGAGGTGTTGACAGAACAATATGCCATACAGCACTTGTCTTCCTCTGGCTGGCTTATCTCACTTAGCATGAGGCCCTCCAGATTTATCCATGTTGTCTCAAATGTCGGGATTTCCATCTTTCTAAGACAATAATATTCCTGCGTGGGGGGTGTTTCCATACCTTGGCTATTGTGAATTAAGGATCCAATGAATATGGTAGTACAGATCCTTTTGAGATAGTGATTTTTTTGCTTTGTATACCCAGAAGTGGGATTGTTGGATCATATGGTAGGTCCATGTTTAATTTCTTGAGATAGCTCCATACTGTTGTCCATAGTAGCTGTACCAGTTTACATTCCCAGCAGCAGTACACAAAGGCTCTCTTTTCTCCACATCCTTCTTTTTGATGATAGTCATCCTAAGAGATGTGAGGTGATATCTCATTGTGGCTTTGGTTTGCATTTCCCTGATGATTAGCAATTTGAGCACCTTCTCAGGTACCTGCCAGCCTCTGGTATTTCTTCTTGGAAGCATGTTCAGGCTCTTCTACTTTTACACTATTTACTTACTTTTGCTATTGAGTTGCATGAGGTTCTTGTGTATTTTGGATATTAACTCCTTATGGGATATGTGATGTGTCAAGTTTCTGCCATTCCACAGGTTATCTTTTAATTTGTTGATGGTTTCCTTTGCTGTACAGAAGCTGTTTAGTTTCACGGAGTCCCACTTGCTTATTTTTGCGTTTGTTGTCATGTAGTCATTTTGTTAAAGAAAAGGTCGACCAAAGTAAAATCCACCAAAAAGAAATCAGGTCTCCCCAAACCCGGATACTCATCTGAAGTGGTGTCTTCACTCTGCAGGGTGCTTGAGAACACACGAGTGGTTCATCAGTGTCCTGGTGTTTATGTCTGCCAGTCCCTGTGCCTTCACCCGTGCTCTAGGCTTGGCTTACTGCCAGAGAGCCTCCAGTTGCTCAGGCCCGCAATTCACAAACTTCTTAAGCAAATATAAGATTAGTAAATGGTATCTGCTTTGTGGAGTCTATTAGTTCGCTGTATATCCACAGACGCTGTATAGCACACATTTAAATGTTCTGAAAACTCTGGGAACTTAATCCCAGAAGGTCATGTGTATCATAAACTGGACAAGGAGGCACTCCCTAAGCCTTTGTCCTTCTTCCACTTCTCTTCTAGCTGAACACCCTTTCCCTTTATGAGCTCATCTTTAGAACGCTCTTGATTCCCCAACCCACTTCCAGGGCCTTGACTTGGCCCCTGAATTCCTGTGGGCCATCTTCCTTTTAGGGTACCAGTGACACACACAACTAGATATGTCAAAATCCAAACTTATAATTCTCTGCCCTAAACTTTTTCCCCCGCTATGTTTCCTCAAAACCCCTAGGCTCTGTTTGAGGCTTCCCTTCCTGCACCTCCCATATCTGGTCTCCCTTCAGGATCCATTGCTTCCACTGCTTCTGATCCTTGCATCTGTCCTCTTTCTGAGAGGCCATGGACACTGCACATAGTCTCTGAGGTCTAGCTACAGGCGGACCGAATCTAACGCTAAAATCTCTCAGGGCTTCAATATCCTCTCATTTTGTTAAAGTCTTTATTGAATTTGTTATAGTATTGCTTCCATTTTATATTTTAGTTTTTTGACTGGGAGGCATGTGGGATCTTAGTTCCCTGATCCTGCTTTGGAAGGTGAAGTCTCAACCACTGGACCGCCGGGGACCTCTCATTTTTAAAGGGGACTGACAATAATTCATAGGGTTATTGTGAGAATTAAATGAGTTAATATGCATGTTCTCCAGTGTTGCATAACAAATATTTCCACAACTTAATAGATAAAACCACACTCGTGTGTTACCTCTCACTGTTGCAGTGAGTTAGGAGTTGGGGAGCTGTCCAGCAAGGCAGCTCTGGCTTGGGTCTCTCATGAGGCTGTAGTCATCTAACAGCTGGGCCTGGAACAGCTGGCACTCCCCAGGCATCTCCTTCTGTCTGGTATCCCCACATGGTGGCCTTGAGGTAGCCAGACTTCTGCTAGGATGGCTGGAGGTACCCTGAGCAACAGCCGCAAATACACCTGCAGATGCCCCAGGGTCTTTCCTCACTTAGCTCAGAAGTCCTGCTCTATTGTCTTGATCGAGGAAAACCTGCTGGGGAAAGAAGATCTAAAGAAAGAGAAAGAATGAAGATGGATTAGAATAAGCGCTGACTCATTGGAAGGGACCTTGATGCCAGGAAAGATTGAGGGCAAGAGGATGAGATGGCTGGATGGCATCACTGACTCCGTGAACATGAGTTTGAGCAAACTCCGGGAGACAGCGAAGGACAGGGAAGCCTGGCGTGCTGCAGTCCATGGGGTCACAGAGAGTTGGACACGACTTAGTAACCGAACAACAACAAAGAGGATAAAAGGGGGGCTGGGAAGGGGATAATAGGAACCCTAAAGGACAAATACAGAGGATAAAATGATGGATCAAAGAAACAAAACCCCACAAAAAACCTGCCAGGATTGAAAGTGGGGAGACATAAACTCTGCGTGGAGGCCTGTCAGAACACTTGTGGATCTTAAAGCCGTCACAGAGAGTGGCCATGAGAATGTTTTGTACCAGTCAGCTGACTCACAGCTTATCTCACGGCGGTTTTATTGAAAGACTGGAACTAAGATGTGCTGCACGTTTTTCTTTCACAAAAAGATATGATTCAAATTACTGGCCATTTGTATAGTGATGCGTGTCTGGAGTGTGTTTCATACTAAAGAATATGCTACCTTGATAGTTATTTTTAGAAAAGCACTATTGCTTCCTGGTGGGCGTCTGAAAATGTTTTTATCTGACACGCTTTTATTTCTAAAGTCTGTGTCACCTATAAAAATTCTATCTGAGCATTCTGAAAGTTAGAATTTTCCATTCTGTTTAAAGTTCTTCCAAACTAAGACTTAACACTAGACTTTGGATCTGTTTGTTAAAATGAAACAATTAAAAAAAAATGAAACAATTAGTTTGCAAGAATGAATTGGGGAGATGGAGCTCTAGCAAATGGTTTCCAGTAAAAACCTTTGCATATCTGGTAGGTGGAATTGAGAACTCAGCATCAAGGTTTAATTAGGCCTGTGAATGATGTTCTTCTATTTGGACCTAAGGATCTTTTTATTTTTCTCTTAACTTTGGTAGTAATTAAATGCTAGTATCAATGTAAACAGTTTATAAATAGACTTTTGCCATGCTTTATGTTGAAGTATTAAAGATTTTCAAAATAATGAAGCATATTTAATCCTACCACTTTCACTGAAAATTAGTTTCAGCTAAATAGGGCTGTGTGAGAGAGAGAATAAAAAGGTTCTTTAAGACTATGTGAAAAATATAATAATTATTTAAAACTATACTTCATCTCATCTCTTAAATTTCTATTTTGTGTATGTTTCTTAATCTACTTAAGGTTGTCAGTACAGATTGTAGTTATAGTTCTTTTTATTAAATAGTTGCAAATTCCTTTTTTTTAATTTTTAACATTTTTATTTATTCATTTATTATTTTTTGACCATGTGGTGTGAAGGATCTTTGTTCCCTGACCAGGAATTGAACCTGTACCCACAGCAGTGGGAGCATGGAGTTGTAACCGGCTGGACTGCCAGGAAAGTCTCTTGATCGTGGCTGTAGTTTTAGATGAACCAATGGATAGTCACTGGAAGTGTTACCAAACCAATCTTGGGTCTGCTTGCCCAAGTGCACAGTAAAGCCAATTTATCAATACAAGGCTGTGGTGAAGAAAATGCAATGTTTAGTGCAGGGCGCCAAGCGTGGAGTTCAGGGCAGCTAGTATTTGAAAGACTCAAACTCCCCAAAGGCTTTCAAGATTTTTAAAGACAGAGTGAGAGGGGATTGTGGGGTTTTGATCAACTTATGGACATCCTTCTGATTGGTGGTGAGAGAGACAATGTCATCAACCTTCTGGTTCCAACTGGTCTGGGATCTGTGTTCTTTTTCTGGGCTCAGTTGACTTCTTCCCCCTGGTGGGGGTTTCAGTATCTGCAAAACACCCCAAAGGACATGACTCAGAATATTGTTTATAACCCTTGAGGAGGAACTAAAAGTCCTTTGGCTTGGCTTAATGGCTAAAAAAAATTTTTTTTTGCCTTCCTTGACTGTTTTCCTTTTTTTCCCCCTGCATTCTCTTACTTCTCTGATGAAGTTTTCCTTTGACTAAAGTTTTTTTATACAGACAGAAGGTCAGTGGAGGACATGGGGGGGATCTATTTTGGGAAGACCTATTTTCAGAGGGTCCTGCTTAGTTACAGAAGTGCTGGTCACACACTTTTTCTGATAAGAGTGTCTGGTCTGAAGAGTTTGAAGACCACTGAGGTGCACACTTCCATCAATGTCTGTGAAACACCCCGAGCTGTTGGCATGCATGTCCTCCTGCACTTTGTGGATTTGGGCTGTGTCTCTACGAAAGAAAGCTGAACACCGAGGAATTGAGGCTTTTGAATTGTGATGTGGAGAAAACTCTTGAAAGTCCCTTGGACAGCCAGGAGATCAAACCAGTCAATCCTAAAGGAAATCAACGCTGAATATTCATTGGATGGACTGATGCTGAAGCTCCGATCCTTTTTGGCCACCTGATGCAAAGAGATAATCATTGGGAAAAACCCTAATGCTGGGAAAGATCAGAGAAAGCAATGGCACCCCACTCCAGTACTCTTGCCTGGAAAATCCCATGGACGGAGGAGCCTGGTAGGCTGCAGTCCATGGGGTTACTAAGAGTCGGACATGACTGAGTGACTTCATTTTCACTTTTCACTTTCATGCATTGGAGAAGGAAATGGCAAACCACTCCAGTGTTCTTGCCTGGAGAATCCCATGGACAGGGGAAGCCAGATAGGCTGCTGTCTATGGGGTCACACAGCGTCAGACACGACTGAAGCAACTTGGCAGCAGCAGCAGCTGGGAAAGATTGAGGGCAGGGAGAGAAGGGGGCAACAGAGGATGAGATGTTTGGATGGCATCACGACTCAATGGACAAGAATTTGAGCAAACTCTGGAAGATAGTGGAGGACAGAGAAGCCTGGTGTGCTGCAGTTCATGGAGTCACAGAGTTGGACATGACTTAGTGACTGAACAACAGAAACTCTTAATGACGTGGGAAGAGGCAGGAGCCACTGCTTGGGGATTTGTGCTAGACATACTCCCCTTAATTGGTCCCTCCCTAGGATATCACGGGGGAACGAGAAGGAACCACTTGCCTTAATTCTGCTGATGGTAGCCTTGATTATCTATAATAATCTCCATATTTTCACAGTCAGCATCTAGTCTTTGAATGTCATTTGTTTCCTCCACAGTCACCCACTTTCCCAAAGTGTTTGCCATTTGAAAATCACTCGTATTTAAGCAATTCTTCTTGATTCGTTAATGATTTGACTCCAAGGGCTTTCAAAAGGAAAAAATATTCCTGATATGATAGTTGAGTCATGCTTGGTGAAATGAGCAGTTCAAGCCCTTCACGATGCTAGAGCAATACTGCATTCAGATTTTGGCGAGAACGTGTGTCTTCTGGGAATTCTGTTACATGAAAGTAAAAATGAAGTCACTCTGCTTTTAACTCCTTTGCCAAGCTTAAAAAAAAAAAATAAATAAAATCAAAGCAGGCTTTCTTAATATTAATAAACTTAAAACACTGAGGTCCTCATGTTTTTCTCTTGTATCGTGATGGCAAGTGAGATCAGGTTCTGCCAGCTGAACCTGGGCAAGACCCTACAAGCCGTGTTACATGTCCCTCAGCCTCAGTTTCCCCATCTGTAAAATGGGGCCAGTAACAGTCTGTAATAATACCTGCTCCCTTTTATGCCTTAACATAGTTATTATTAAATCAATTTATGCTAATGAAATCCTCTTAGAAGCGTAAGACTTCTTTATTCTGCTGTTGACAAAGTTGTTTCTAATACAAACTTCTCTGCTTTGTATTGTATTTTGTCTGGTGGGAGCCATTGTCCCCACATTTCCTACAGCCAGAGTCTCTTTTAGCCTTATGAATTGAATTTAGATCAGATCCTCTTGATTTCTGCAATGGATATCCTCCACTGCAGAAATGAAATGAAACAAACAAAAAGCCATCAGACTCTTCCAAACTGATTATGCCAGTCTGGAGTTCCTGACCAGCACAGAGCCTTGCTCAGATTATATCTGGTTACTGTTTTTTGTGTGTTTTTTTTTAGTGTATATGGCATTTATTTTTTAATTAAAAAATTATTTATTTTTAATTGGAGGATAATTGCTTTACAATATTGTGTTGGTTTCTGCCACACATCATCATGAATCAGCCATAGATAATATATATGTCCCTTCCCTCTTGAACCTCCCTCCCACTTCCCACCCATCCCATCCCTCTAGGTTGTCACAGAGCACCAGATTTGAGCTTCCTGTGGCATACAGCAAACCACCACTGAAACACACATTACCACATGTGAAACTAGATAGCCAATGGGAATTTGCTCTATGGCTACTGTCTTACAGGCTGTTTTCCTCGGAGGTGGCCTGTTAACACGGGACTGCATAGGCAGGAATCGCTCACCCTTGCTGCCCTTGGAAACTCAGGGCTTCTTACTTCAGCCCAAGTTTTGGAACTTGTGCAATGGCAGCTGTCTCAGAAAGAGGGACTTCCCAGGGAGGCTTAAATGGATCTCTGTTTTGGAGGCCCTTCACTGAGTCACCCATTTCTAACTCCTGCCTGCTCAGGCTCTTTACTCTTTAGGCAGCCAGTAAATGGAGCCTAGGACAAAGAGCTTTCTGAAGACCGATGACAATTTTTGAGACCTAGAAAAAAAAGGAATTTACCCCAAAATATGAAAATAAGACACAACTAAGAATCATTTAATTAAATGTCTACAAACTAATAATTAGGCTATTATTAGCAAAATGTTAATATTCAAAAATAATAATAATTTTTTTAAAAAGGAGGTTAAATCATTCCCCTTCAAAAGGATCATGTACCATGCTTGCTGAGAAATTGATTGCAAATGAAATGGCTGACTTGTAGCTAAATTGTTAAAACTTTTTTATTTCAGGAAAACAATACTGTAGGTGCATTTTAATATATTTGATATGATGTAGAGGGCTTGGGAATTTGAATGAAGACTGTATATATATATATATATATATATATATATATATATATATATATATATATATACTAGATGGCATTACAGAATGATTGTTAATTTTCTTAGTTGTGATAATGATATTGAGATTAAGTGGAAGAATCTGAGGAGCTACTTATGGAAGTATATTTAGGGGTAAAGTACCTTGATATTAGCAACTTGCCATCAAAGTGTACTGAAAAATAATAACTATATGATGGAAAGAAGGAAGCACTAATTCCATTTCTTCTGCTTATGTCATTTGTTTGCTACACAGTCATCCTTTTCTCTTAAGTGTTTGTCATTTGAAAATTACTCAGCATGTCAGCCACCCGCTTTCAAAAGTTTCTGCAAATGATAATAGCAAGTATATGTGTGTTCATATACACACACATGTACAGGATAAATGCAGTGAAATGTTAACAAGTGTTCTGAAGACTAGTAAAGCAGGTTAGAGGAGTAAGAATGATGGAAGCCAGGGGGCATTGTTTGGATAGCACAATCAGGAAGCCTTTGGGAGGAGTAACATCTGAACTGGATCTGAGTCAAATATGAATGAGCAAGATATACGAAGATTTGAAGGAAGTATTTGTTGCTGCTGCTGCTGCTGCTAAGTCACTTCAGTCATGTCCAACTCTGTGCGACCCCACAGACGGCAGCCCACCAGGCTCCCCTGTCCCTGGGATGCTCCAGGCAAGAACACTGGAGTGGTTTGCCATTTCCTTCTCCAATGCATGCAAGTGAAAAGTCAAAGTGAAGTTGCTCAGTCATGTCTGACTCTTAGCAACCTCATGGACTTCAGCCTACCAGGCTCCTCCGTCCATGGGATTTCCCAGGCAAGAGTACTGGAGTGGGGTGCCATTGCCTCCTCCAGAAGTATTTGTTAGGCATATGCAAAGGCCCTGAGGCAGGACTTCAAAACACCTGATACTGTCCAACAAATTTTTTGCTGTTGTTAATCTAATGACAGTAAAACAGACTTTAATTATTTTAAATTTATATTTCCCTGTTTACTAATATGAAATTTTTAGTATATTTATTTTTTATGTGTGCTTCATTTTTTGTGAAATTCTTATCTTTGTTTATTGTTCTATTGGCTTGTCTTTTTTTTTATTGATCTATAGTCCTTATATTCTGGATAATGACTCCTTTGCCCATTATATGTTTGGCAATTATCTTCTTCCTATTTATGGATCCTCTTTTCTGTCTTTTTAGGGTGTCTTTCAAGGAATAGGTGCTATTAATTTTAATTCCATTGAGTTTATCAGTCATTTTATTTATGGTGTGCATTTTTGTGTCTTAAGACCATTTTTCTTACCCTGAAGTGAAAAAAGATGTCCCATTAAGCTACTCTAAATGTTTTATGATCGTTTTTCACACTGATGTCTTTAATCCGCCTAAAATTGATTTTTATGCAGTACAAGGTGAGAACCCACTTTTGTATTTTTTTCCATATTGAGTATCTACTTTTTCTGGCACCATGTATCAAGTAGCCACTCTCTCCCTAATGATCTGTAGTGGTCACTGTTTGTCAATGAGGGCTCCATATATTCTTGGATCTGTTTCTGGGCTAATTTTATTACATTCATCTATTTGGCTGTTACTGGACCAATACTTGGAGAAGGAAATGGAAACCCACTCCTGTGTTCTTGCCTGGAGAATCCCAGGGACGGGGGAGCCTGGTGGGCTGCCGTCTATGGGGTCGCACAGAGTCAGACACAACTGAAGCGACTTAGCAGCAGCAGCAGCAGCAGGACCAATACTACCTGTCTTAATTTCTAGAGCTTTATGTCTTGATATTTGGTGAGGCAAGTCCCTCGCCTTTATGCAGAGTCTTGGTTATTTTTTGACCTTTGTTCTTCTACCTAAAATTTCCGTTCAACTTGCCAAGTTCTATGAAAAGCTCCGTTTGGGATTTTGAATGGAATGCTCTGAACTTAAGGGAATTGACATCTTAACAGTGCTGAGTCTTCAGTATGGTACATCTTTCTATTTATTTAGGTTTTTTTTAATTTTTTTAAAATTTATTCACTTATTTGGCTGCATTGAATCTGTGGTTGCTGCGTGGGGGCCCTTCCTTGCAGCTGGCAGGCTTCTCTCCAAGTTGTGGCCTGTGGGCTTAGTGCTGTGGCACACCGGCACAGCTGCTCCAAGGCACGTGGGGTCTTAGTTCCCCGACCAGGGATTGAACTTGTGCCCCCTGCATTAGACGGCAGATTCTTAACCACTGAACCACCAGGGAAGTCCCCAGATTTTTCTTTAGTCTTTCAATAATTTATAATTTTTTTCTTAAAGGACTTGACAGTTCTAAGAACTTCATTTTTTTTGTTCTTTTTTGAAGGTTATCTTTACACAGCTTCTAATTGTTTTTTGCTATTGTATGAAAACGCAACTTATATCTGTGTATTGATTTTATCTAGGAACCAGGTAAAACAATAATTCTAATTATTGTAGATTCTTTTTGGTGTTTTACATAAATAATAACTTGCAAATGAGAACAATCTTTATCATTATTTCCAATTCTTATACATGTTTTGGAGAAGGCAATGGCACCCCACTCCAGTACTCTTGCCTGGAAAATCCCATGGATGGAGGAGCCTGGTGGGGTGCAGTCCATGGGGTCGCTAAGAGTCGAACACAATTGGGCGACTTCACTTTCACTTTTCACTTTCATGCACTGGAGAAGGAAATGGCAACCCACTCCAGTGTTCTTGCCTGGAGAATCCCAGGGACGGCAGAGCCTGGTGGGCTGCCGTCTATGGGGTCTCACAGAGTCGGACACAACTGAAGCAACTTAGCAGTAGCAGCAGCATACATGTTTTACCTTTATCTTTTTTTATTGCACTGACCGAGATGTCCAACACAATATTAAAGAGGGAGGTGACAGCTGACATATATGCCTTATTCCTGATCTGAAAGAAAACGCTTCAGGCATTTCACAGAATACGAGGTCTGCTGTAGGTTTTTCACGGAAACCTTTTCTAACGTGTGTTTTCCAACACCACCAAGCAATTCTCCAATTCTCGGCAGATACTGACAAGTTGTCCTACAAATTTAACTAGATTCTGACAGTCTCAACCTGGAGATAGGTCTCACAGGTTAGGAGCTCAGTCTCTGAAGACAGCCCCACTTCACATGCCAATCAGAAACAAGTCCAAGTTGTTATCTGTGCTTCTGACCAACTGGTGATAAGCTGGACGTCCCCGTGACCCTCCTCAGCTTCAATTAATTTGCTAGAGACACTCATAGAACTCAGGAAAACCATTTTACTTTCTAGATTACTTTCTAGTTTATGACAGGATCTTAAAGGAATGAAGAGATACGTGGGGTGAGGTCTGGAGTGTTCTTGAACACAGGAGCTTCTGTCCTGCGGAGTTTGAGATGGGCCACCCTCTGGTCACATGGATCCATTCTGATTCGCCAACCCTGAAGCTCCCTGAACCCCATAGTTCAGGAAATTTTATGAAGGCCTAATTACATAAGCACGATTGATTAAATCGTGGACCATGGGTGATTGATGATGGATCAATCAACCCCTGTCTCCTCCCTGGAGGTGAGGGAATGGGCCCGAAAGTTCCAACCCTCTAATCACCTGGCTGTTTCCACTGGGAACCAGCCTCCATCCTTAGATGACCTCCAGGTATCCAGAAGTCACCTTGCATTGATGTAAATATACACGTGGTTAAAAGAGACTTGTTATTAATAACAAGACACCAACTTTACCTTTGTTGTTTAGGAACTGAGGGCAAAAGATCAAATATTATAACAAAAGATGCTCCCTCTGTTTTTATCACTTAGGAAATCCCAAGAGTTTGGGGATCTGTGAGCCAGGAACTGGGAATGAAGACCGGATATACATTTCTTGTTATAAGTCAAACATCACACGTTTTCCCCCTTCTTTTCCTCATTAAATTGCCTCCAAACTCACCTGTTTGTTTTCAGTTTATAACTTTATTACTCTGGTCCATCCTGGGCCAGGTGCTTTAAGTATTATTTCTTTCAATCTTGACAATAACCCTTATGAGGTAGGCATTATTGCTTCTCTTAGAGAAGTAACTTTCCTAAAACTATATGCTACAAGGGGATTGATCGAAGCTTGTCTAACTTTGCAGGCTCTTTTCGTCCCAGAAATCTTTGCTACCTTATTCTTGGGTTGAAATCTATTCAGTACAGGGAATCCTAAGGAGATGAATCAGAGCAGTTGGTTTGAACAAAGGAGGCCTATTAGGAGGGGAAGTAAAGAGGAATGGAAATTTAAACAGACAGTGAAAGACACCTCACAGGCATGTGATGCTGAGTTTGCCAGAAGCAGGCATTTCATTTTGACTGGCTGGGTCACCTTCACTTCCAAATGTCTCCTCCCAAGAACCCCTGCGGTGCTCAGAGCTGTGGCAATCCACACAGCTATTGGGCAACACTGTAAATCATCCATACTTCAATTTTTTACGAAAGTGAAAAACCAAAATCAAACAGCAATCAAAAAGCCCAAACAGCTACTGGGCAATGAGAGTAACACAGTGTTTTTTTTACTACATTCCATTCTTGGCCAATCACAGTTGTTCCCTTACAGTTTTGGGGTTTTTTGCTACCAAATTGGCTTCCCTGATTATCCGTTCCTGGAGTTCATCCAGTGGTTATACATGTTCTGTGTTAGGCACTTGTTATTCCCACTACGAATTGTTAATCCCACGACTCAATGGACATGAGTTTGAGCAAACACTGGAAGACAGTGAAAGTTAGGGAAGCCTGGCACGCTGCAGTCCATGGGGTCACAAAGAGTCAGACACGACTTAGTGACTGAACACCAATAACAAATGAACAGAAGATGGAGATGTGTAGGCAAAACCCATTCACTTATTCAGCAAGTACTGAAGGAGTGTTTGCTATATTTCATGTACCAGGCAAGGAGCTAAAGACACAGCAATAAATGAGACAAAAGGCTGTTCCTCAGGAATGCCTTTATTCTAGTGATAGAAGACAGACAACTAACCTAAGCAAAGAAACAACATAACTGGGTTGGGATACTAGTTAACAATGAAACAAATTGGGTCCAGAGATAGAGACGGTGAGTCGGGAGATAGGCTGAGTGGAGGACGGTCAGGAAGGTATCTCAAAGGCGGACTCATGAGTGAAGGGCTGACAGGTGACACCAGCCGCACAGAGACCTGGAGCAGAGCAACGGGCAGAGGAATCAGCAGGTGTCAAGGCCTCGAGCCAGGGCTACACTTGGCAAGTCTGAGGGACAGAAGGTCCAACTGGAGGATGGGGGCGGGGAATGGGCTGACTGATACTGGGGATGCAGAGGGAGCCAGGCCAGTGTGCATAGTTCAGATTTTATTCTAAATGCAATGGAAAGGGATTCAATAAGGCAATGGAATGACCCACATCACTACATGAAAAGCTCGTCTCTGGTTGCTGGGTGAAAAGTGGAGAATGTTGGGATTCCCTGGTGGCTCAGAGGGTAAAGAGTCTGCCTGCAATGTTGGAGGGCTGAGTTCAATCCCTGGGTCAGGATGATCCCCTGGAGAAGAAAATGGCAACCCACTCCAGTACTCTTGGCTGGAAAATCCCATGGACGGAGGAGCCTGGAGGGCTACAGTCCATGGGGTTGCAAAGAGTCAGACACAGTGAGCGACTTTACTTTCACCTTCAGGAGATGAAGGCAGCATGCCTGCTGGAGTCTCTCTCTTTCATATAGTTTCCCAGAGGCTTGACTCACTGACTCACCACTCGTCGCCAGCATCTCTTGGGCCAGAACTGGGTCTTCTGGCCAGCCCTAGCTGCGAGGGATTCTTTTTTTTTGTTGTTAATTTATTTTAATTGAAATGTAGTTGATTTACAATATTGTGTTGGTTTCTGGTGTGCAGCAAAGTGAATGGTATATATATCTGCTGTATTCTAAGTATTGTTTAGTCACTAAGTTGTATCCAACTCTCTTGTGATCCCATGGGCTACAGCCCTCCAGGCTCCTCTGTTCATGGGATTTCCCAGGCAAGAATACTGGAGTGGGTTGCCATTCCCTTCTCCAGGGGATCTTCCTGACCCTGGGATCCAACCTGCATCTCCTGCATTAGCCCGTGGATTCTTTACCACTGAGCCACCTGGGAAACCCATATACATATCTATCTATCTATGTATTTTGTATTATTTTCCATCATGGTTTATTAGAGAATATTGAATACAGGTCCCTGTGCTACATAATAGGACCTTGTTGCTTTTCCATTTTATATATAATAGCTTGCATCTGCTAATTCCAAACTCCCATTCCATTCCTCCCCGTTAGCAACCGTAAATCTGTTCTCTATGTCTTTGAAGGATTATTTCCTTTTTTCTTTTGGAATTGCCATAGTAGAGCATTCTAAGTTTTTAATTTTTGTTTTATTGAGGTATAGTTGATGTACAATATTATATGTTTCAAGTGTACAGCATAATAATGTTTAAAGGTTATGATAGCTTATGGTGAAAGGTGTCGGATTTGTGATCTCCAAAGAAGAAGATTTAGCTTCGGGACCAGGGACCAGTCTTGATCACTCAAGAGCTTTTGTGTAGCAGAGTTTTATCAAAATATGAAAAGAGACAGAGAAAGCTTCTGACACCGACATCAGAAGGAGGACAGAGAGTGCCCCCCTTGCTGGTCTTAGAAAGGGAGCTATATACTTTTTCAATTGGTTATTACAGTAAATCAAAAGAATGCCTCAAGGTTGTAAAGGTCTTACCACACCCACTCCCACAATTTACATTTTAAGGTAATGGGATTAAAAATAACAATAGAAAGATCTTGGGCTTCCCTGGTGGCTCAGATGGTAAAGTATCTGCTGGCAATGTGGGAGACCCGGGTTTGATTCCTGGGTAGGGAAGATCCCCTGGAGAAGGAAATGGCAATCCACTCCATTACTCTTGCCTGGAAAATCCCATGGACAGAGGAACCTGATAGGCTACAGCCTATGGGGTCGAAAAGAGTCGGACACGACTGAGCGACTTCACTTTCACTTTCACCAGACCCACTCACGTAATATACATTTTAAGATGACAGGATTAGTCAGAAAGTTCTCAAGAAGGAGAAACATGTCCTCAAGCAGGATACATTGTTGTTATATAATCATTGGTATAGAGTTTAAGGAAAAACATATCTTTGAGCAAGATGAGTTGTTTTGTTGTGCAATCGTCAGCTCTGGGCTTTAAAAAAAAAAAAAATGTTTATCCTTTTCTCCTCCTTGAGACCTCCAGACCCCTGTGTCCCCCTTGAGAGCCCCAGACCACTTTCTCCTCTTTGGGGACCCCCAGACTTCTTATCAATCTACCTAAGAATTGACTCAGTTACAAACATTTGAAGGTTATATTCCAACAAAATATTGGCTGTATTTTCTGTGCTGCATTGTATATCCTTATTATTTATTTTATACACAAGAGTTCCTACCTCTTAGGCCTCCTACCCCTGTTTTACCCCTCCCTCCTTCCTTCTCCCCACTGGTAACCACCTTTGTTCTCTGTATCTGTAAGTCTGTGTCTGTATTGTTATGATTGAGTGTTTTACTTTTAAGGTTCCAAATATAATTGATATTATACAGTGTTTGTTTTTCTCTGCTTATTTCACTTAGCATAATACCCTCCAAGTTCATCCATGTTGTTGCAAATGGCAAACTTTCATTCTCTTTTTATGACTGAGTTGTATCCCATTGTTTATACATATACTACAAGTTCTTTATCCATTCATTGGCTTATGGACATTTAGCTTGCTTCCACATCTTGGCAATTGTAAATAGTGCTACTGTAAACATTAAGGTGCAAAGGAATTCTTAAAATATGAATATTTTAGGCACAGGAAGGCAAGGAGGGAAATGGCTTGTAAATTACTTTTTTGGTAGCCATTCTAGTCTGTCACTAGGGTCATCTGTATTATTCCTAAAAAGAGCCTGAGAAATAGGTGGGGCAAATTTTTTTTTAATAAATGTGGTAGACATTCTTTCTTTATTTATCACACCACACAACACTCGGGATCTTAGTTCC
Source organism: Bos indicus (assembly GCF_029378745.1). NCBI lineage: Eukaryota > Metazoa > Chordata > Mammalia > Artiodactyla > Bovidae > Bos > Bos indicus. The sequence continues at coordinate 18,367,275 of NC_091776.1, read as the reverse complement.
CCAACCAGGGGCGGAACCTGTGTTTTCTGCTTCAAGACTCTTAGCCCCTGGACTGCCAGGGAAGTCTCTGCTACTGCTGCTAAGTCGCTTCAGTCGTGTCCGACTCTGTGCGACCCCATGGACTACAGCCTACCAGGCTCCTCCATCCATGGGATTTTCCAGGCAAGAGTACTCTCTGCTGCTGTTGCTGCTGCTGCTGCTGCTGCTAAGTCGCTTCAGTCGTGTCCAACTCTGTGCGGCCCCATAGACGGCAGCCCACCAGGCTCCCCTGACTCCGGGATACTCCAGGCAAGAACACTGGAGTGGGTTGCCATTTCCTTCTCCAATGCATGAAAGTGAAAAGTGAAAGGGACGTCGCTCAGCCGTGTCCGACTCTTAGCGACCCCATGGACTGCAGCCTACCAGGCTCCTCCATCCATGGGATTTTCCAGGCAAGAGTACTGGAGTGGGGTGCCATCGCCTTCTCTGAGGGAAGTCCCTAGTAGGCCAATTTTTATTGGACTCATTTATAAAGGAAGACAGCATTAAAAAGCACAAAGTTCAAAAGGCTTGGATCTCGATCTTTTGACCTCAAATTGAATGTGTTGTTTTCACTACTTTTCATTTTTCTCATCCCCATAAATGACTGAACCTAGTCACCACATATCCTGTTGCATCTCAATGTCCATTGTCCCTGAGCAATTATCACAGCTGAATGGACACTGGAGGGAGATCAGTTCAGCAAAACAAATTTTTGAAATGGAAAGAAGCCTTCTAAAAAAGAAGAAAGAAAAATAAAACAATAAATAATGTCTTCTGTTATAGTAGGAAAAATTGTCCCACCAAACAGAATGATCAGGTGGAAAGAGCACACACCCCGGGAGATGTGGGAGACAGTCCCCTGGAGTGTGGGACGGACACTGAGAATTTTGTGTTTGCATGGATGTAGACAATACAGCTATAGACATGGAAGCTCAGCGTTGCTAATGTTTACTTATTTTTATCAGGCTGCACTGGCTCTTACTTGCAACATGTGGCTCTAGCTCAGGGATGAACCTGGGGCCCCTGCATTGGGAGCACAGAGTCTTAACCACTGGACTACCAGGGAAGTCCCAGCATCGCTAACATTTAATACATGGATTGACACTGGGTATCACACAGGCACATGCCCTACATATGTGGGATTCAAATCATATCCTTATCCTACAGTCTATACCATGGTGAGGTTAGCAGTGCTCTCACTGTTTATTTATTCTCTCTCAATGGATTGTGGCAATAGGGGTTGCCAAGTGCCTGATTATGTGGATTTCCTAGTAATGTTATCTTAAATGGTAAACTCTTTATAATTTTTTTTATAATGAGATGGAGAGTTTCAGTGAAATTATACTTAGAAGAACAATGCTTAACAATCATTACATATATATACATATATATATATAGTCATATATATATATATAGTCACATATAGCCAAACAATCATTATGGATTATATGCAGTAAGAATTCAACATAGGTATGTTATATACATAGATATGAATGTAATTACATACCACAGTGTTTTCTACTATGAAAATTAAGACAGCTAACAGAAAGCACCTAGTACAATGCCTGCTGTATGTATTTTCGTAAACATTCAATTAATCAAGAAAAACAATCACAAACTGGCTAGAGTGTTATTCACCTGGCTGGCCTCTGAGTGGTTACATCAGAAGATATTCCTTGGGAAGTTTTCCTTGGCTTAATGCTTTTCCTGGGTTCAGACCCTGGATATTTTGTCAGCACATTATTAATAGCTTCACCTTTCAGGACAGATTCATTAATCAAACTTACAAGACCAGAATCAAACCCAGAATCTGAGTTTGCTTACATGCTCAGTCGCTAAGTCATGTCCAACTTTTTGCAACCTCATGAACTGTAGCCCTCCAGGCTCCTCTGTCCATGGGATTCTCGAGGCAAGAATACTGGAGTGGTTTGCTATGACCTCCTCCAGGGGATCTCCCTGACCCAGGGATCGAACCTTGTGTTTCTTGCATCTCTTGAATCCGAGTTTAGTGATATACGGTTTGTGAAGTGATGCTAGCATGATCAGAATATGTTCTCCCTGAAGGTGGACTGGCAATCAGACAGTGCTTGGTGAAGAACAAGGGGAGCTTTCACTTATACACGTGTCCTGTTTAATGCCCTCTGATAGATCCGTTTCACAATAGGGATTAATTTGCCAATACACTCAGGAAATTCAAGGCAGGCAATTCCTTGGACAGAATCAGGGCAGGTAATGTGTTTTTCTCTGTGGCACTTGATTTTGAAATTGTAGGAGAACAGGACATGCCACCCCCAAACGTGTCTCTTTGGTATATTCATTATATTAAATTGGTTATTTTCTAGGAAACATCAGACATAGGAAAAACTCTGAAAACCAAGTAGAAGTTACCCTTTGGTAAGAAACACTCTGATTTATAAGAGAAACCTCCATGTGTAAGGGTGTCTCCCTGGCTGTACCAGGAAGAGAATGACCAGATCTCTAGACACTTTGATGAATGGAGAAAACAACGACTTAAATCTGTGTAAGAACCTTACACTCGCTTACTGTGCTTTTCCAGTTAACTCTCCATAACCGACTCTTTCCACCCTCTAGTCTTTAGCAAGGATGATATTTAAGGTGAGGGGTTCAGCCACTTCTTTTGGTAAGTCACTCAGTCCCCCTGGGTCTCTCCCATGTACATGCCTGCTCAGTCATTCAGTTGTGTCTGACTCTTTGTGATCCCCTGAACTGTAGCCCACCAGGCACCTCTGCCCATGGAATTCTCCAGGCAAGAATACTGGAGTGGGTTGCCATGCCCTCCTCCAGGGGATCTTCCAGAGCCAGGGACGGAACCTGTGTCTCTTAACTCTCCTGCATTGGCAGGAGACACCTGGGAAGTCCCTGTGTATACATGCTATTAAACTTGTTTGATTGATTTTTCTCCTGTTACTGTCTCATGTCAATTTTATTCTTTAGACCAGCCAGAAGAACCTAGAAGGATAGAGGAAGATTTCTTCCTCCTTGACAATTTGTTTATGATTAATAACATTCTCTTTTTCAGTTCCTTTTTTCTCCTTTAACTCTTTATTATGGAGATTCTGAAACATACACAGTGTAAGTTAATGAGCCCCATGTACCCACCACCTGACTATAATCCCCATTCACACATGCTCAGTCAGTCTGGTTTTATTTACGTCCTCACCCACATCTCCTACCCTTCTGTATTGGAATTTGTAAACATCCTGATTAGTTTTAAAGATATGTTATTGAATCAAGTCCTGCTGGTTTGAGCACCATTTTAATTTTTTTTCTTTTTCTGGTGACTTTAACTATCTCTGCTCCGATCTTAAAGTGCTTCCCAGAGAGTGAGTGTTTATTTCTCAAGGGAAGCCTATGGTTCTGAAAACAATTACCATTATCATTAGGAAGGGTACATTCCACTTACTTTTATCTTTCCTTAATTACCCAGGGATATCACTCTGAGCATCATCTTTTAGGATCTGAAATAGCTCAACTGGAATTCCATCACCTCCACTAGCTTTGTTCCTTGTGATGCTTCCTAAGGCCCACTTGGCTTTGCACTCCAAGATGTCTGGCTCATGAAATTAAAAGACGCTTACTCCTTGGGAGGAAAGTAATGACCAACCTAGATAGCATATTGAAAAGCAGAGACATTACTTTGCCAGCAAAGGTCCGTCTAGTCAAGGCTATGGTTTTTCCTGTGGTCATGTATGGATGTGAGAGTTGGACTGTGAAGAAGGCTGAGCACTGAAGAATTGATGCTTTTGAACTGTGGTGTTGGAGAAGACTCTTGAGAGTCCCTTGGACTGCAAGGAGATCCAACCAGTCCATTCTAAAGGAGATCAGTCCTGGGTGTTCTTTGGAAGGAATGATGCTAAAGCTGAAACTCCAGTACTTTGGCCACCTCATGCGAAGAGTTGACTCATTGGAAAAGACTCTGATGCTGGGAGGGATTGGGGGCAGGAGGAGAAGGGGACGACAGAGGATGAGATGGCTGGATGGCATCATTGACTCGATGGACGTGAGTCTGAGTGAACTCCAGGAGTTGGTGATGGACAGGGAGGCCTGGCGTGCTGCGATTCATGGGGTTGCAAAGAGTCGGACACAACTGAGCGACTGAACTGAAATGAACTGAACTGATGTCTGGCTCTAGGTGAGTGATCACACCATTGTGGTTATCTGGGTCATGAAGCTCTTTTTTATACAGTTCTTCTGTGTATTCTTGCCACCTCTTCTTAATATCTTCTGCTTCTGTTAGGTCCATAGCATTTCTATCCTTTATTGTGCCCTTCTTTGCATGAAATGTTCCCGTGGTATCTCTAACTTTCTTGAAGCGATCCCTAGTCTTTCCCATTCTATTGTTTTCCTCTATTTCTTTGCATTGATCACTTAGGAATGCTTTCTTATCTCTCCTTGCTATTCTTTGGAATTCTGCATTCAAATGGATTTATCTTTCCTTTTCTCCTTTGCCATTATCTTCTCTTCTTTTCTCAGCTATTTGTAAGGCCTTCTCAGACAACCATTCACCTTTTTGCATTTCTTTTTCTTAGGGATGGTCTTGATCACTGCCTCCTGTACAATGTCACGAACCTCTATCCATAGTTCTTCAGGCACTGTCTATCAGATCTAATCCCTTGAATCTATTTGTCACTTCCGCTGTATAATCATAAGGGGTTTGATTTATATATACCTGAATGGCCTAGTGGTTTTCCCTACTTTCTTCAATTTAAGTCTGAATTTTGCAATAAGGAGTTCATGATCTGAACCACAGTCAGCTCCCGGTCTTGTTTTTGCTGATTGTATAGAGCTTCGCCATCGTTGGCTGGAAAGAATATAATCAATCTGATTTCAGCATTGACCATCTGGTGATGTCCATGTGTAGAGTCGTCTCTTGTATAGTTGGAAGAGGGTGTTGGTGTTTGCTATGACTAGAACGTTCTCTTGGCAAAACTCTGTTAACCTTTTCCCTGCTTCATTTTGTACTCCAAGGCCAAACTTGCCTGTTACTCCAGCTAGCTCTTGACTTCCTACTTTTGCATTCCAGTCCCCTATGATGAAAAGTGCATCTTTTCTTGGTATTAGTTCTAGAAGGTCTTGTAGGTCATCACAGAACTGTTCAACTTCAGCTTCTTTGGCATTAGTGGTTGGGGCATAGACTAGGATTACTGTGACATGGAATGGTTTGCCTTGGAAATGAACAGAGATCATTCTGTCGTTTTTGAGATTGCCCCCAAGTACTGCATTTCAGACTCTTTTGTTGATTCTGAGGGCTACTCCATGTCTTCTAAAGGGTTCTTGCCCACAGTAGTAGATGTAATGGTCATCTGATTTAAATTTCCCCATTCTGGTCCATTTTAGTTCACTGATTCCTAAAATGTCTATGTTCACTCTTGCCGTCTCCTGTTTGACCATTTCCAATTTACCTTGATTCATGGACCTAACATTCCAGGATCTTAAGCAAATCCTAAAAGATGATGCTGTTAAAGTGCTGCTTTCAATATGCCAGCAAATCTGGAAAACTCAGCAGTGGCCACAGGACTGGAAAAGGTAAATTTTCATTCCAATCCCAAAGAAAGGCAATGCCAAAGAATGTTCAAACTATCTCACAATTGTACTCGTCTCACGCGCTAGCAAAGTAATGCTCAAAATTCTCCAAGCTGGGCTTCAACAGTACGTGAACCATGAACTTCCAGATGTTCAAGCTGGATTTAGAAAAGGCAGAGGTACCAGAGATCAAATTGCCAACATCTGCTGGATTATAGAAAAAGCAAGACAGTTCCAGAAAAATGTCTACTTCTGCTTTATCGACTACACCAAAGTCTTTGTGTGGATCACAACAAGCTGTGGAAAATTCTTAAAGAGAAGGAAAAACCAGACCACTTTACCTGCCTCTTGAGAAATCTGTATGCAGGTCAAGAAACAACAGTTAGAACCGGACATGGAAAAATGGACCGGTTCCAAATTGGGAAAGGAGTATGACAAGGCTGTATATTGTCACCCTGCTTATTTAACTTATATGCAGAGTACATTAGGTGAAATGCCGGGCTGGATGAAGCACAAGATGGAATCAAGATTTCAGGGAGAAATATCAATAACCTTAGATATGCACATGACAACACCCTTATGGCAGAAAGTGAAGAAGAAGTAAAGAGTCTCTTGATGAAAATGAAAGAGGAGAGTGAAAAAACCAGCTTAAAACTCAGCATTCAAAAAACTAAGATCATGGTGCCTGATCCCATCACTTTGTGGCAAATAGATGGGGAAACAATGGAAACAGTGACAGATTTTATTTTCTTGGGTTTCAAGATCACTGCAGATGGTGACTGCAGCCATGAAATTAAATGATGTTTGCTCCTTGGAAGAAAAGCTATGACCAACCTAGATAGCATATTAAACAGCAGAGACATTACTTTGCCGACAAAGGTCCATTTAGTCAAAGCTATTGTTTTTTCCAGTAGTCATGTATGGATGTGAGAATTGGACCATAAAGAAAGCTGAAAGCAGAAGAATTGATGCTTTTGAACTGCGGTGCTGGAGAAGACTCTTGAGAGTTCCTTCAATTGCAAGGAGATCAAACCAGTCAATCCTAAAGGAAATCAGTCCTAAATATTAATTGAAAGGACTGATGCTGAAGCCGAAGCTCTGATCCTTTGGCCACCTGATGCAAAGAACTGACTCGTTGGAAAGATTTCCCAGACCCTGATGCTGGGAAAGATTAAAGGCAGAGGAGAAGGGGATGACGGAGGATGAGGTGGTTGGATGGCATCACCGACTCAATGGACATGAATTTGAGCAAGCTCTGGGAGTTGGTGATGGACGGGGAGGCCTGGCCTGCTGCAGTCCATGGGGTCACAAAGAGTTGGACATGACTGAGTGACTGAAGTGAACTGAGCTGATCACTCTGAGCATCACTTATTGGACTGCATGGCAAAGCAGACATGCCAGATGTCTGTGCTCTGCCCAGGGGGACTTGATCCACATGCAGGGTCTCCGAGAGCTGGGTCCAAGAAATTGCATCAGTAACGAATTCCCAGGTGACTCTGCCCCTGAGGTTGGAGAATGTTGTCAGAGTTTGCTAGGGTTTCAAAGTACTTAGGTTTCCAGCCATGGTGCTGAAAAACTGAAAGAGACTTTTAGAAAACCAGCTGCATTTTTCTGGTGCTTCCTTCTTCCGTTTCACACCTCTTGGGTCAGAGGCCCTGAGGCTGGAACCTATTCCTTGGTGGCTGTGCCAAGGTAGTTCTGCAGAGCAAAGTTCATGAACTTCGAAATAGCGATTGGCTGCTTAGAAGTCCCTTGATTTCAAGTTCCTGGCTGTGTCCTACATAGCTGTGGGTGCTGTAGGTCTTACCTAGATAAATGGTGTTATTATGGGCTTCACAGGTGGCAGTGGTGGTAAAGTATTGCCTGCCAATGCAAGAGACCCGGGTTCGATTCCTGGATTGGGAAGATCTCGTGGAGGAGAAGCCCGTGGACAGAGGAACCTGGCACTCTACAGTCCATGGGGTTGCAAAGAGTCGGACATGACTGAGCAACTGAATACACACACAAACACACACAGGCTGAGTACTAGATTTGCTTTTAAAAAAAATTGAAGTATTGTTGATTTAAAATGTTGAGTTAGTTTCAGGTGTACAGCAAAGTGATTCAGCTATATTCTTTTCCCTTTCTTTTCCACTATAGTTTACTATAAGACATTGAAAGACACAAATCTATCTCCCTGTGCTATAGGTCCTTGTCGTTTATCTATTTTATATTTAGTAGTGTGTATCAGCTAATCCCACACTCCTAATTTATCTCTCCCTTCAGCCCCTCACCTTTCCCCTTTGATAATCCTAGGTTTGTTTTCTATGTCTGTGAGGCTGTTTGCATTTTGTAAATAAGTGCACGTGTATCATTTCTTAAGATCCCACCTAGAAGTGATATCATATGATATTTGCCTGTCTCTGTCTGATGTGCCTCACTGAGTTTGAGAATCTCTAGGTCTATTCATGTTGCTGCAAGTGGAATCATCTTATTCTTTCTTATGGCTAAGTAACATTCTACTATACATGCACCACATCTTCTTATCCATTCCTCTGTCAATGGACATCTTGGCTATTATAAATAGTGTCACTATGAACATGGGGGTGCATGTATCTTTTCAAATTCGAGTCTTGCCCAGGAGTGGGATTTCTGGATCTTATGCTACTAGAGCATTATATTTTGAATGGTTCTCCTATATAGCACCCTTTGGAGAAATTTCTTTAATATCTCAGCTCTCCTGGGATAAATTTTCCTTTGAGTGACCAGGTTCAGTAGCATGGGATGAACACTCATACTCCCCGCAGTGTTCATTCCAGTCCTGACCCTGTTTTTTATTTCAAGCTGCTTAAGATTTCCTTGTTTTGGAGAAAATATATTCCTCTGAGGACTCCCTGGTGGCTCAGTGGTAAAGAATCTGCCTGAGTTGGAAAGATCCCCTTGAGGAGGAAATGACAACTCACTTCAGTAATCTTACCTGGGAAATCACATGGACAGAGGAGCCTGGTGGGCTACAGTCCATGGGATCTCAAAAAGAGTGTAGTTTGTGCATATGGATGGCTGGGAGATAACTCCCCCTGCTGATCCATGACCCTCTTGTGACACCATGGGGTGACTCATTAAAAAAAATAAAGAGATATGTCAGGGAAGTACAAGATAAGATTGGTTTAGGACTAGAAATTACAACCCATATTTTGCAGAAAACGGTGCTTTTAAAGAGCTACCTGACCTTAAAATGCTTTTTAGATTTTGTTTTAGTTTGAAAGGAAAACAAGCTTTGTTCAACATAGTTTATTGCAAGTTCCAAAAGTGCTCTTCTGTGCTTAGTCCCTCAGTCACGTCCGACTCTTTGTGACCCCAAGGACTGTAGCTCGCCAGGCTCCTCTGTCCATGCGGATTTTCCAGGCAAGAATACTGGAGTGGGTTTCCATGATCAAACCCAAGACTCCAGCATTGCAGGCAGATTCTTTACCATCTGAGCCACCAGGGAAGCCCTTTTTTGTAATTTGGGTGTATTTAAAAAATAAAAAAAGCCCTGGAAATTGTGTCTTCATTTGTCTGTTCAAAGTTCAACCTGATAATGGGAATAAGCATCAGCTCAGTTTTCATGTTTGTTTTCAAAACGTATTAAATCATCTTCTTGCTTAAGTTCTTTCTGTTCTACAGCCTCATGTCAGAAACAGTATGAAAATAAATCCTTACCACAAGAGGGAGCTGGATCACGAAGAAACTAACGGGTTGTTTTGGAAATAGAAATAAAAACTGGGAGAGTGCTGGTGTTTCACGGCAAGACCGTCAGCATCAGCAGTGGTGACAGAAACGATTTTCACAAGCGATTATTTCTTTCTTGTAGTGGTTCAGACCAAGAGCAGAGTTGTCCTTGATTCCTTACTTCCCAAAGAGTTAAGCGTGTCTTTCTCTTCTGATGCGTTGACATCTGAGGCCTTGCTGAGCTGGGCCACCAATTTCTTTAGCAAACGATTTGTCCTTTCATATGCAAACCTACCCGTCCAGAGCCCATCCTGCAACCCGCTTCTTTGTCTTCTTTTTTAATCCATAAAGATGCTCATTGCAGTGTTATTTATGATTCCATAGTGCTAAGCAACTTGAATATTCAATAGGGGATAGGTTAAAGAAATCATGGTACTGTCATATAATATAGTACAGTGTAGCTTTTAAAAATTATGCCTGCGTGCTAAGCCACTTAAGTCGTATCTGACTCTTTGTGATCCCATGGACTGTAGCCCACCAGGCTCCTCTATCCATGGGATTCTCCAGGCAAGAATACTGGAGTAGGTAGCCATGCCCTCCTCCAGGGGTTCTTCCCCACCCAGGGATCAAACCTGGGTCTCTTAAGTTTCTTGCACTGGGAGGTGTGTTGTTTAACTAGCACCATCTGGGAAGCCTAGAACCCAAATTTTTCAATGGAAATATATTTATGGTATATGTTATTTAAAAAATTTATTTAAATTAGTTTTTATTGGAGTATAGTTGCTTTACAAACCAGCTTTCTTTTTGGCTCTTACACTCCAGGCCTCCATCACCCCAGGGCCAGGTACTGAATAACTAAAAGCACCCCCTACACTCCAGAGCCTGTTGAAATTATTCAGACTTGTTTAGTTGCTAAGTTGTGTCTGACTGTTTGTGACCCCATGGACTGTGGCCCGCCCGGCTCCTCTGTCTGTGGGATTCTCCAGGCAAGAATACTGGAGTGGGTTGCCATTTCCTTCTCCAGGGGATCTTCCTGACCCAAGGATCGAACCCGGGTGTCCTGCATTGCAGGCAGATTCTTTATCAACTGAACCACCAGGGAAGCCCCGTTTATGAATACTCTGTGACAGACACTATTCTAAGAGCTAAATCTCACAACCGTATAAGATAGGAAGCAGCCTTTTTCAATGTCTCCACCTTTCTTACTCTGCTTCTCAGACTTTGAATATGCCATTCCCTGTCTAAAATACTCTCTCTTGCTTTTTGTCCCCTCTCCCCATAATTCACTCTTATATGTAAAGTCTCAGCTTATTCAGCACTTCCTCCACGAAGCAGTCCTTGATCTTCTTAAATCTGGGTTACTTGTCCCACCCCATGTGTCTCTCGCTTTGGCAGGCAGATTCTTTACTGCTGAGCCACACCCCAGAGCCCACTGAAATTATTCAAAATAATTAATTCTAAACCTTCCGTGCCTGTTCCTTCCCCCAGAAACCACAGTCCAGCCTCTAGTCTCCGTTTTCCCGGTCCTCTCTGCCTCCTGACCCACCCTGGGTCCCCCAGCCACACACACACACCATGGCTTGGTACCCCTCCCCTTGGGAACTGTGAGTAATGAACTGCCTGGTTGACAGCACTGATCTGTTGGCCTTATCCCCTGAGTGATAATAAAACCAACACCTTAAAATCTCGAACCCACATCTCAGCAAGACCTACTGTCGCTGCCTTTACGGCATACCCCCGGGTCAACCCCTCCTCATCGCCAGCGCCCCTTCTGTGTCTTGTTCTTCCAGCTTCCACCTGGGTTCCCCGCCCCAGTCTGTTCCCCACCCTGTGTGCAGTCAAGGTGAACCTGTTACACAGGTAAGGCCAGTCTTATCACTCTTCTCTTCGGAGCCCTCCAACTGAAGGGCTAACAGCAATTACAGTTTCAACAGCATTTTTGGAACTGTCAGCTACAAATGGGTGCTTGCCAAGATTGTTGCCAGAGGCTGAACAACAACAAGGGCACTTCCATCTGCCTCTGCAGAGACTGAGTCCTGTGCTGCTTCGCCTGCTGACCTTTGACCCCCCGGGGGATTCAGGGCGGAGAGCGAGGCACTCTGTGCTCGGGAAACAGATAGTTAGATACTTTCGGGAACTGATTTCATGATCCCAATCCTTGCATCTCCTCATATCTAGAAAATCAACGAAATCCCTTCTTGGTGACATCAGCTCCTTGTGACTAGCAGAAAACCTTTTGTAAAGTAAGCACTTGACTGCTTTGAACTCCTCTTTCTCAAAAACCTTATATATTGACCTTCCCCCACTGCCTCTTTGGAGCAGTCTCTCAGAGTCATCTGAGGTGCTGTCTCCCAGGCTGCAGTCCTCATCTTGCCCGGAGGAAAACTTAACTTGCAACTCTCAAGTTGCGAATTCTTTAACTGATAGAACATTCAGAAAACTAAGATTGGATAAAGCTGGTTTGTTTTTCTTAAAAAAACACACAGAAGTAGTTTATGTCATTGGTTGACTTTTCATGCATTCTGAGTTAAAAACCAAGTCCTTAAAATGGCTTTGGGGGCCCCTATAGAACTGGAAGACAGTGAGGGTGGCTGGAGAGGAAGCAAGAGGGTCAGAGAAAGAAGAGGGCTTGCAAAGGTTCAGTCTTCACAGCCCCCGAGCAACCCTGTGCCACAGGTGTTATCCACTTTTGCTAGACAGCAATCTAAAGTCCACTATCCTACGGGGCAGAGCTGATACAAACCAGTCTGACTCCAGAGCCAGGTCCCCCCCAACCTCATAACTCTCCCCGGTGCCAACACAGAGAGGCAGGAATAGTGAAATATCCCTAAGGGAGCTTCAGGTAGTGAAGGTGAGGAATGAGAAATAGGCTGGGGTGGAGAAGCTACGACTGGAATCCAGGCAGAGGATGTGGAAGTTCTGGGTCAGGGCAGAAGGTGATGTGCGCAAAACTATGGGAAGTTGGTCCGGGTATTGATGCCAAAAGCTCAGCTTCTCTGCACACCAGTGCTGAATCAAATCAGAGACAAGAGTTTTAGGTGAAGCAAAAAAAGGATAGTTTTATTGCTTTGCCAGGTGAAGGGGGATACAGTGGATTCCTGTCTTTGAAAATCACGTGTCCCAATCCAGGATGATATGTTGAGGAGTTTTACAGCAATAGTTCAAGGGTGGGATTGCTGATAAGATTAGGGTGTGTGCAGGGTCTCAGGTGGTTGGTCTCCTAGTCTTGATGAGCTTCTCAGAGTCCTTTAATCTCTCCTCAAGTGGCTGCTTCTTCCTTGATTAGTAATGGTTCGAATCTGCCCTTTGGAACACAGGGGAGGTCATGGAGGCTGGAGTACTGCCTAAAAAAAAAGGCCACCATGCCTGGGAGCCCCATAGGGCCCCAACTTGGTTTCACTATTACATGAATTGGACCAAGTAGGGCCTGGGGCCTGGGACATCAGTTCATCGGTGGGCTAAGTAAGTGATCAAGGGGATAGAAGCTGGCTTTACCCTGTGGAGAGCATGAAGTGAAGGGCAGATGGAGAGAGGAGCTCCCGTAAGTATGGTCTGGAAAGCAGCCTGGAGCCCAGCCCTCTGGCTTCATGCTTTGCCTCTGCTTCTTTCTTGTTAGTTCTGTGACTGGTTACTTAACTGCAGTTAAGTAATATCTCTTAACATAGAGATGTTAAGGTAACATCTCTTAACATAGAGATGTTAAGGTAACATCTCTTAACATAGAGATGTTAAGGTAACATCTCTTAACATAGAGATGTTAAGGTAACATCTCTATGCCTTGGTCTTTCCTTCTCTAAAATGGGGTGATGGCAGTACCTATACACATGGCTGTGTGAGAAATAAATGAATAACCTAAACATTAAAACTGCCTTATAAGCTTGACCTACATGTATCTTTGTAGAACCTCTCCAACACCAGTCACTGGAAAATTCTGAGTTGATTAGATTAATTAGAAAATCCATTTGGGGATTTCCCTACTGGTCCAGTGGCTAAGAAAACATGCTCCTAATGCAGGCAGCGTGGGTTTGATTTCTGGTCAGAGAACTAGTTCCCACATTCAAGTAAAGATCCCATGTGCTGCAACTAAGACCAGGTGCAGCCAAATAATTAAAAAAAAAAAAAAAAGCAAAGAAAACCCATTTATTTATTTGAAGAGACTAACCTCTTTTCTTTTCAGAAGAAAATAAGACAAAATCTATGTTGCAAAAGAGACAGACACTGTGGGTGGTCAGCCCAACCCTTATTTCTCTTTCCTTCCTTGCTGGGAGAATCTCAGCTTTGTTCAGGCCCTGCTATCCTTCCGCTCACAGCTATATGCTTCCCTCAGATACTAATGGTGCTCCCAGGGTCCTCCCATGGAGGACCAAGGTTTCCTCCATGGTAGAGACCGTACAAGAGACTTACCTTTTCACCCACTGTATATTGCAAAATCTGGCTGTGATGTCTGGAACTGTGACAGCCACTTTGTGACTGTGGGGTGAACTGGCCCCTAAAGGCAAACCTGACCTGCTAAGAATTGCAAAGCAGAAAGATAGAAAGAAATTTTGTTAGAATTAACCAACTCCAGGGTCACTCAACACTTCTTGTTATGTGAAAGAGTAAATCTTAGTTGCTTCAGCTATATTGAGGCAGGTTTTTATGTTTCTTGAAGCTAGAAACATTCTGATATTTGCAAAAGGAAAAATTTGGGAGCAATGTAGATGGAGCCATTCATCCTTTTGTATGTATAGTGTAAGAAGTGAAGCTCTAAATAAAAAGTCATGGCTTTTGGTTTCACACCAATACGCCGCAGGGGAGTTTGCATCATCTTTTTATATGGAAGGCAACTGTTGCTTTCTAAAACACTTGGGGCAAAACTTTCTAGTTGAACAACCCCAACCCCCAATCTTCTGAATGACTATTATCTAATTCTAATTCTAGAGATGACCCCTGAAATCATTTCAAATTGAGTATGAATTATCAGCCTAAGTGATCTGGAACATTAAAGCCCAAAGGCAGATATTTTATAAGCAGTATATGTGGGGCGATTACTGAGCATAAAACAATTTGGTCTCGATCTTCCTCACAATCCCATATTCTACCACCCTTTAGCCCACTCCATCTTAACCCACAAAAAATTGCCTGATCCTTCACTTTTGAGAGTTTAGCTTCTTAGATTTATTCCAGTTTTATTCATTTTAATCTCATACTCCTCTTCCTCACAAGCAGGAAGAATACTGTGCGTTGGTGAGTGAAACTCTGCCTTAAGGATCCAGGGTATGGATGTGTCTTCATCCGAGTGGTAAAGCTGGTCCAGGGCTGGTTTGGACTGAGTCATCTCACTTGCTTCAATGGAAGGAAGTGTGATAAGAGCTAGGAATGGGCAGCCAAGGGGGCTAAGAGAAAGCAGGCGTGCTCATGGATTGCTCTAGTTTGACACCCAGCTGACTCACAGCTTGGCCCAGCTCCCTGGAATTCACTGCTTCGGGACCCTGGGCAGATGGTGCAGTCGATAGCGAAGTACTATTTTTATCCCCTTTGTCACTGGCTTTTGTGCTTTGGAAATGTTGTAGGGGAGAATTTGGGGAAGTTGATTGTGATTAGGCAAAAATAAGGGGTTCCAACTGAGTGAAATAAGTCAGAGAGAAGGAGAACTATTGTATGACATCCCTCATATGCAGAATCTGAAAAGATATGATACAAATTTACAATATGTTCCTTATTTACAAACAGGAACAGATTCACAGATGCAGAAAGTGATTTATGGTTGTTTCGGGGGGTGGGCAGGGAGAACAGTTAGGGAGCCTGAGATGGACATGTATACACTACATTTAAAATGGACAACCAGCAAGGGCCTGTGGTATAGCACAGGGAACTCTGCTCAATGTTACGTGGCAGCCTGGATGGGAGGGGAGTTTCGATACATGTATATGTATGGCTGAATCCCTTTGCTGGTCACATGAAATTATCACAACAACATTGTTAATTGGCTATACTCCAATTTAAAATAAAACTTCTTCTTTTTTTTTTTTTAAAGCAATAAGGGGCTCCTGGCTTCCTTGGCTCAAAGCTATCCTAAGATCACCAATACCTATCATGACATCTAACAACGTTCCTGTATCTTAACCATGAGTTTCCCATTCTTCTTACCTTTTCCCTGATTTTTCTCTTTTCCGTTCAATACTCTTAACATTTATGGAGTCGATCAGATATATTTGGCTGATGTTGCTAATTTTTCTGGATTCATGGGTGTATGTGGTATTATGCCAAATATACAGGATGCTTCTAATCTTTCCATAGCCCTCTCTCAGTTCTTATTATAATGCTTTGAAAATGGTAAAAGGTGAATACCATTTTGAAACTAGTTCAAATGTAAAGTTTGCATAGTAATTTAAATATATAGATAGACATGGCATGAGAAATGTTACTGCTTTTCTGCAACCAAAGGAAGACAATGACAGGTGATTGTATATTTTGTTTAATACTTGCATTGTTTCTATAGCGCAATTATAGCAATCTTTAAATTGACTTCTCATTACAAATATTTGTCAAGTTTTGTTTCAGAAACATTTTTCCTACTCTCTTGCACATGCACCCAGACACACTACAAAAAACTCATTCATAACACAGTAAGGGCGAACATTATTCATGTAAACATCTTTCATTAATTTCCCATAATTTAAAAAAACCATAGAATTATAGATATTGAATAAGGCTCATAGATTTAGTTCAAATTCCACAAAAGACCAATCAAAGATGCTCATTAACTGTGATGAGGTTAACTTTTGGTTGCAATAAATGCTGAAAGCATTCCCTTGGCTTCCAATCCTTAAACATACCTCACAACCTAATTGATTTGTTTCAGGATAAAAAGAGAACACAGAAAACGCAGGAGAAAAAACTCTTGAAGTAGGGAGCTCGGAACCATGAACCCAACTCTCTTCTATGATAAGCAGACACGACGTAGTCCCTGTAGCTTCCCAATGCATGAATCGAGATGAGTGACAGTCATCCAAAATGTAACCAAGTTGTATATTAAGATACATCAGTACGTGTGTACATATTGCTAGTATACACAGTGAAAATCTGTCATCATATTTATCATTTCATTTCATCCAGGACCAAAGTGGAAAAAAACAAAACCCACTCAAGTTGACTATCATTATAAAGGAGTGTTCTAGTAAGAGTCAGGGCAGTTGGGAGGTATGTCCTAGGGAGGTGACTGGTCTTGATGTTAAAACGACTTCTAACAACGGTGTGTCAAGTCACAGACAGAGGAAGCAATGATCTGCGTTATCCAAGGATGTCTCTCTCTGGTGGAAAGTTCGGTGCTTGGGTGCATAGTTGCCCAGAGCTGAGACAGGAAGTGGACTGTGCTGAGAAATGGGCCCTGCCTTGCCAGCAGGACCCTCCTCCATCCTCTCTCGAGGTGAAGGCCTGGAGGCAGGGACTGCTGGCAAAACCGAAGAAGCCCCACCCGGGGGATCTGAACCCCAACTCCACTCAGGGCAGCCTCCCTGACGTGTGTGACTAGGCAGTAAGGGTGACGGTGGATGGCGGCCAGAAAACCCGTTCCAAGGTTCCCACGGCCACGTCTGGCTTCTGATTCTGCTGCCCTGCAAAGAAATTGTGCTCCAGATAACTGCACCGGTGTCTCTAATGCCTCTGAGTCACTCCCGGCCCCTGAAGGCCTGGAGTGATGTCACTGAAGGGTGGACACAACTCCACGAGCACCTAACTTCCACCAGGAAGCGGCTGAGGCACTGGGAAGCCTACAAGCTGTCTCCACGTCGGGGGCAACAACTTGGGGAAGTTGCCACGCGGCAGAGTTATTTGTAGGCTTTTGATTCTTTAAAAATCAAAATTGATCTGCATTATATCTCAATAGACTCAGAGAATTCTCACCAAAAATTTTTGCAATTTGTTTAAATAGCACTGGAATAATTCAACTTCATTTAAATATATTCATTCTACCATGAAAATAGTTCATACAAACATCTATTTACATACAAACACATTAAAATTTGTGAAAAGGGTTTCCGTCCCTGTGGTTGTATGGCTTGAAATAGTTTTCATTGCTTTGAATATGTCTGCACACATTTGGCAAAATAAAACCTTAACAATTTAGTATTTTTTAAATAAAAATAGACACTGAAGTTCCAAATTCCTGAAAAAACAGAAAAAAAAAAAAAAAAAAACTATCAAGGTACCTCAAGTAGATGTAAAAATTTCATATATTTTGTGAACCTTTGATCTGCGGCAAATAAACATTACCACTATCAGTCTTGCAACATAGTTTTGCTTGTTTTTCTAAAACAGAAGATGTCTGGATTCTAAATCACTACTCTTAAGACAGAAACTTGAGGCAATTGTTTTAAAACAAAGCACAACAGAAAAACGATACCTTCCTGGAATATCTTAAATGCAGTTTGCAGTGAGTGATTTAGAATTTCATAGATTAAAGGAAAATTACTAAAGTGCCACATACGACTCACGGAGAAGACAACCCTTGAACTCACTGTTCACAGTTACTGCAATTTTATGGTTACAACTAAATATCATCAATGGTTACACTTGGCCTTCACGCTGGCCTTTTTCAGGTTGTTGGTGATGAGGAAACTGTTTTTCAAGTGTGAAGAACCCCCAGAGGGCAGATAAGTTTAAAGACAGCCTCAGACAGGTTCAAAGGGCTCTTCAACAACAAATTTTCTTCTCAGTGTCTCAGGCAGACCAGGGATGAAGCAGGTTAAAATAAGAATAGGTACTGCAAAACTCAAGTCTTCCATGTCAGTTGCTTTTTAATCTCATCATTCCTTTTTCAGAAATTCAATCCTTACGTTTGTTTTTTTCTGAGTCCATTCAAATGCCCGTTTGGGGACATACTCCTACAGATTAGTTCCTATTCCTAACTCTAACACAAGATAATATTTTGTCATAGAAAAGCTGCTAAGGAAAAATCTAGTCATGCAGGAGTTGGACTGAGATGGCTCTGATTGAATCTCCTGGGGACCATGGCATCACATACCCATCTCAGCACTGGCCTTTTCTGGGGAGCCAGAAAGTTACTCCTGTATCCCCACTACACGGATTCTTCCACATTTCTGTGCTGTTGCTCATGAAACTACCTGCTTCCTGACACAGCTCCTTCCACAGCGGATATCAAGACTCAGTAGAAAAATACATCCCTCAGCTTTGGCTCAAACAGGGAAAAAACACCCTTATTCCCTCAGCAGTTCATTCCTCAGGGGACCCCGACCCCCTTGGCGGTTTTGTCTACCTACAGAACACAGTGAATCTTAAGGCGCCCTCTAACCCCACCCTGTGATGAAGTCTTACATTTAGGAGTGTCGGGGGAGGGCAGGGGATAGGAGGAGCGGTAGATTCAGACATGGATGCAGAGTGATGGAGAGAGGTACTCCTGGAGGGAAAGACAGACAGGGCCCCAGGGGAGCACACAGAGGGAGCGGGAGCCGGGGATCAGCTGGTGGGAAGGGGGGATCAGCTGGTGGGAGGGGGGGATCAGCTGGTAGGTTGCTATGTAGGCACACTGGGGCATTCTCACAGATGACAGAGAGAGAGAAGAAAGCAGAGGGCATGAGAAAGAAGAGCCCGGAGATGCAGAGAGGCTCGGGTTGCGGGCACTGCCTCCTCTGATGTGTCTGACTGTCACAGACACACTGCCAGGCTCTGAACTCAAAGTGTTGTCATTCACGATGTCATCTGAAAAATGGATTTGTGCTGGTTAATCACTACTATTTAATTCACTTCGATCGCTTTTATCAAAAGAAAAGAGAAATTCCATTTGAACTGGGTAGCCCATTGGTATAGAAATGACACCCCAGGGCAGCCTGAAGTCCTTGCTGTGGGGTTCTGTGCCAGTCTTCCCCCTGACCTCACTCCCAACGCCACCGACCAGGGTTAGTTCAAGCCATCTTTCTCTGGAGACAGTCACTCACTTTGGGACACGTTTGAAGGAAAGCACCTGTCGGAATACAAGTCCCAAGACTCCGTCGTCTGTCACAGTTCACTGAACGGTCTCTTTCTACAGAATAGAAGCGATCCTATCCTGGTGCCTTTTAATCTGAAAACTTCTCAGTTCCCTTCCTGGAAGATCTTTCTGGCAGCCCTCAGAACTTCTCACAAGCGAACCAGCAGCATATCTCCCTGAAACCAAGGCCACTTAGCCGCTCTGCCGGGGGGACACAGGGGCTCTGGGAAAGTCTAACCAAGGGAAAGGCTGAATCCTGTGCCTGGAGCCAATTGCCAGAACTGAAAGCTGTGAGCAGCTCTGGATCAAGCACTTCTGTGAAGTTCTTCCCACAGCACGTGTAACTGACACAAAATAGCCAACTTCCCCCTGCCTGTTTCTTTTCTCCTTTCTGAGCCTCCCCTAGTTACAGGAGCTACAGTGTGGAAGGCTTCAGCTTTCAAGACCAGACTGACTTGGTGACAGGTGCTCTGCTGACAGCTGTGACTTGGAACAAATGTTAATCTCTAGATGCCCAGCTCCAAGCGAGGCATCTAGGGAAGGCGTAGCTGTGGCATGTGGCAAGGGCACTTGCCATGACCCCCAAACTCTCAGAATTCATTCAGAGCAATCCCAGTTAAATTACATACCTAATTAGCTAAACTAAAAAACAGGGGGGTTTCTCTTTATTTCTGCAGTTGTGATTACACATGGCTAGCAAAATGACTGAAATGCTATCGATACGGTTGCTTTTAAACTATACAGGTGTTAATCTTAATTCACAAGGCTTTGAAGCAGGTAAATGATTTGAAATTACAATGATGAAGAGTTAGTTTTAGCAGTTAAGGTTTGATTTGTACCTAGTGATCAGTACATCTCTCTTAATAGTAGCGATTTAAAAAGAAACAAAACAAAGGACTTTCAAATTCTGGATTAGAATTCAAGTTTGCTATTTGACTTTTGAATTCAATGTACTGCGCCACAAGCCAGACTGCTCTATGTTATGTACATTTAATGTGTATCTAAGGAGAAAAAAAATGACTAGCACTATTGAAGATACTGCAAAATTGCCACAGTTACTGCTTAGAAATACTAATTTCCCTCTCTTCTTTCTTAAAGTATATATTACAACTCTTCCATAACTTAATGCAAACAAAGTAAATTCATCTCTTCTCACATCTTAAAGCAAAGATATCTTTGTTTACATGCGAGAATAATAATTCTATAATAATAGCCTGGCACTAGGAGCCAGGTCTTTATATTAGGAAATAATAATGAAACAATGACAGATCGATAGAAAGAGCCAGAGAGACCTACACGCTGGCGAGGACACGAAATCTGTTTGGAAGTTTTCTCTTGTGAAAGATACCTAAGAGAGAGAAGAGGACTAAGGGGTGAACTGACTCAAAAAGTGGGGTTCTGTTCGCTAGGGGGCAAAAAACAAAGCCATTCTATTGCAAGAGACAGATCAAAGGTTAAAAGGCAAATTATACTACATTTACAGAATAAAAATGTAGTAATTCTCCCCTTCGTATGGCGCATATGCAAGTGTGACACCACAATTTGCATTGGCCATAGAAATAAATCTCATGGAAAAACCACTGACTAAAAATGACTGAAAAACCCCCTTATTTTCCCTTTTTTCAGTCTAATCATTTGGCATCTCTGAAGCGGTACAGATTTAGACTTGAACCACCCAAGAACATCATGCTGTCTTCTGTCAAGTGCTCGACAGTACCTCTCAGGAGGGCGTTGTTGCGAGGCTAGCTAATTTTAAATCTGGTATGAGTAATACAGTCAGACCTAGTTAGTATTCGAGAAAGTCGTAGCGAACGCAGAGAGGGTGTGATGTCACAGCATGAGCAGTCCCTGGTTGTCCCGTTGTCGGATAAACGTAGTGCATAGATCCAAGTTTCTATTCCAGGTCCCCTGAAGCCCGGAGCCAGGCCTTTCACTTCTGCTGGGTGGCCTGGAAGGCCTTCAGCTCCACCTGGTACCACTCGGGGGCTTCTGGCCCGCTCTTCCCTGGGGGGCTGTGGTCGTAGCCATAGGCAACGGTGAGTTCCTCGTTGGCCTCCACGGCTCGGAGGGTGCGGATGCATTTGATGGGCCCGAACCGGGGGTGGACAAACCTAGACATCAAGAGGCACACAGTCATTCCCAGGTGGACCAGAAGGTCAGATGCAAAGGCTAGAAGGGCTGAGACAGGGATCACCCACATGCTGTGGCCTAGACACCAGGGGCAGGTCCTCAGGGTGACGGTCACAGATGAGCCAGCATCAGTGTTCCCTGGGAGCCTGGTGCTCACGGTGACACTTAGGCTACCCCACCCAGACGTGGCAGTGGAGTCTGCATTTGAACACCACTTCCCCTCCCCCAGGGCACTCATGTGTGCACGCTCAGTCGCTCAGTCATGTCTGACTCTCTGTGGCCCCATGAACCGTAGCCCGCCAGTGTCCTCTGTCCTTGGGCTTCTCCAGGCAAGAATACTGGAGTGGGTTGACATTTCTTCCTCCAGGGGATCTTCCTGATCCAGGGATCGAACCCTCATCTCCTGCCTCCTGCACTGCAGGCAGATTCTTTACCACTGCATTGTGGCTTAAAAAGCATGGCCCTGGGACTTCCCTGGTGGTCCAGTTGTTAAGACTCTCTGCTTCCAATGCAAGAGGCTGGATTGGACCCCTGGTTCCAACTAAGAGCCCACCTGCCATTTGGGATGGCCAAAATAAGTAAGTAAGTAAATAAAAAGTATGGCCCTATCTTTCTTTTTGAGCATATTTGGCACTCTGTATTTATAAATCAATAGCCAGATCTACCCCAAAAATCTGTCTTTAATGAGAAATCAGATTCAGTGTAGTCTGTCAGCATTTCAGCTCATCCGGCCTGTAGCATCAGATTACCTGACTGTGTCTCAGGGCAAGGGCACTTCTGGAGTTTTAAGAGAGAGCCCTGTGGATTTTCAAAAGCAAAAAATGCTGTATTCCATCCTGTACTTCTTGAGGAAGTGTTATTTTCTAGTTTTGAAAGTAAATGAAGATTTCTTTGCAAGAGGGAAGCCCTGCCACCCTGCTTCTTTCAGATTTCCCGCTGACCCACGCTGTGAAGGGAGAGGCTGGGCTCATGCCAGGATTGTGCTCATCTACTGAAGGCTCCCAGCCCGGCTCACCTGCACAGCTCCCTGCAGGAGAGCAGGGGCTAAATAAGTATTAATAGATTTGTCTCCTCTAACAAGGGATTCCCAAATGGTGCTAGTGGTAAAGAACCTGCCTGCCAATGCAGGAGATGTAAGAGACCTGGGTTTGATTCCTGTGTTGGGAAGATCCCCTGGAGGAGGGCATGGCAGTCCAGTCCAGTATTCTTGCCTGGAGAATCCCATGGACAGAGGAGCCTGGAGGGCTGCAGACACATGGAAGGCATGGCCAGAGAAAATCTTATATTTTTGTATGCATATGATTGAATCTGTCTGGTTCATTTACATTTTGAACAGAGGGCACTGAAACATTACAGAAGGTCCTAGATCCTAAGTTAGACGGCACATTGTGCGTGATGGCAAGCACTTGGGGGGAGAGGTGTGTCTGCGGCGTACGGACATACTTTGTGTGGGATGAAGAGGAACAGCCGCATCCTCACGTCAAGGGGCCTCAGTGTCTGCCCGTCCTGGGTGTCCTGCGCCCTGGCAAGCACACTTAATTTGGGGTTGAAGACTCTGGTGTGAGTCCTGGTTCCGCACGTTGTTACTGCCTCCTTCTGGAAACTCACCTGTGCAGCTCTGAATCTCACTTTCCTCCTCTGCAATCATGAGACTAGTGATTTTTATCCTCCAAGAGTTCCTGCGGTGACAAAGTGCTGTGCTGTGCTCAGTCACTTCAGTCATAGCTGTCTCTTTGCGACCCTATGTAACCCGCCAGGCTCCTCTGTCCATGGGATTCTCCAGGCAAGAACACTGGAGTGGGTTGCCATTTCCTTCTCCAGGGGATCTTCCTGACCCAGGGATTGAGCCTGCATCTCTTGTGTCTCTTGCACTGGCAGGCAGGTAGGTTCCTTACCACCACCGTGTCCCTGGCACAACTGAAGACTCTCATCAGTGACTAAGCATGTAAGCAAGCCTGTGGGTGTGTGAGATTGTGCACATGCACAGAATTCTCAAATGCGCTCTGGCACAAAAGATATTCCTGGACCAGGGATTTGGGAATTACTTATGAAAATCACAACTCGTGGTCTCTAAAATATTTCACTAAAAAAACTATACTCCTTACAGTAGAATATTACTCAGCCATAAACAAAGGAAGAAATATTGCCATTTGCAGCATGTAGACAGACCTAGAGATTATCATACTAAGTGAAGTAAGTCAGACAAAGATAAATATCATATGATATCGCTTATACATAGAATTGAAAAAAATGATACAAATGAACTTAATTTACAAAACACAGACTCACAGACATAAGAAAAACAAACTTATGGCTGCCAAAGGGAAAGGTGGGGAGGGAGGAGGGATAAATTAGGAGTATGGGATTAGTATTAATAGATACACAATACTATGTAGAAAATAAACAATAAGAACCTACTGTACACTACAGGGAACTATATTTAATATCTTATAACAACCTACAAAAGAAAAGCATCTGAAAAAGAAGACATATATATATATATATATATATATCTGAATCATTTTGTTGTACACCTGAATCTAACACAATATTATAAATCAGATACTTCAAAAAAAAAAATACTCTTGAAATGGAGCTCTAGTTAACCTTGTGGTACACCAAAAAAAACAAAAAAAAATCCCACAAGAAGCCTAAGATTTCTCTTATTATCCTCTTGCATTTTCATTTTCCTACTCATTTTCATTATTTTCAGAGTAGAAAACAGACAGACTGAAAAGAAAGAACTCAGTCTCAGGTGCCGATTCTTCAAGGCAGCCCTAAAGCACAGAGGTTTAGAGCACTTCACTTTGACAAGAGCCCTATGTTTCCTGTCCCTGATCTGGGATACTGGTAATAATCACCAGTAATACTGGTGGCCCCACGAAGTTACTGGGAAGATTGAATGACATCGTGCACAGAAGCCTGTACCACAGTACTGGCCTGGAGAAAGCGCTCAGGAAACACTGGGCAAGATCAGCCCTCAGACCACACCTCTGAGCACGCAGTTCGGCTCCTTGTTGATGAGTAGCCTGTATCTATAGCAAGGGAAGCAGTTCCTGTCTGTCATTTGGCACACTGTACTGGACTACAGTTAAAACAGCTTGCAGACGTTGTTGTTCTGTGTTAAAGTGTGCATAACAGTACCAATGATTTTAGAAACAAATGAATCCCATGGAATGGTATCTGAATGTTCTATCTGATTATTATTCAGACAGTCTCTCCTGGGGCTTCTCTGGTGCTTGTGGTAAAGAACCCACCTGCTAAGGCAGGAGACATAAGACATGCGGGTTTGATCCCTGGGTCAGATCCCCTGCAGGAGGGCATGGCAACCCACTCCAGTGTTCTTGCCTGGAGAAGCCCATGGACAGAGGAGCCTGGCGGGCTACAGTCCATAGGGTCGCAGAGTTGGACACACCTGAAGTGACTTGGCACAGTCTCTCCATGACCCCAAGTAATTAATCATTCACACTGGGCTTGAAAAAAAAATTTCTGAGGAGGGACTTGATTTTGCACAAATGGTTTCTTCTCTTTTCTCCTGTGCTCTCTTACTTTTGATGAGAAAAATCATATCCTTGCCATTAAATCACAAAACTCATTCGTTTTAAGGGGCAGCCTAAGTAGCATTTATCGGAGAAGGCAATGGCAACCCACTCCAGTACTCTTGCCTGGAAAATCCCATGGACGGAGGAGCCTGGTGGGCTGAAGTCCATGGGGTCGTGAAGAATCGGACACGACTGAGTGACTTCACTTTCACTTTTCACTTTCATGCATTGGAGAAGGAAATGGCAACACACTCCAGTATTCTTGCCTGGAGAATCCCAGGGACTGGGGAGCCTGGTGGGCTGCCATCTATGGGGTCGCACAGACTCGGACATGACTGAAGCGACTTAGCAGCAGCAGCAGCAGCAAGTAGCATTTATAATCCTTTGTTACCATGGGTTTAAATGGTTATTGTTCAGCTGTGTGCAGCCTGGAACGATGCTTTGGCCTAATTTACATTGGCCACAAAAGCCTTGGAGTTAATAACAGTGTCAGTTTCATTTCACATGACACATGTCCTCTGCCATTTCTGCTCGCCCTTTAAACAGAAGTTGTAGCTTCAGTACTTGGTACTGGCTGCCAAGGAGAACAAGCGACTGCCAGAACAATTTTAAAGCCATCTCAGGGATGCAAGAAGGGACACGCGAATCCTGGCACTTCTCCTACAGATTAAACGCACACGATCTGATCCCGCTTATGTTCACAAGCAAGAGAACCAAGCAACAGCAAACTACAGCTGAGCAGAAAAGACTGCACCCGGCTCCTGGCTGCTAGGAGGAACTGTCATCCTCAGGCTGAGCTAAGGACAGCAGTAACATGGAATCTCAGCTATCCCTTTAAGGAACAGTCAGAAATGCTTGACTTTGGGAAGACAGTTTGGGAGTGCATGAAAACTACTATGATAGTGTAGGACTACTATGTGGAAGAGAGATTGACGTTGTACACAAGAAGAAAAGGGATAATTAGGGCCAAGGGCTGGAGAGTACAGGGAAACCTACTGGGGCTCAATAGAAAGAACTTTCTAGTCACCAGAGCCCAACAGCCAACTCCATAGTATGTATTTGTTTGTCCAGACAGCTGCCTTTGTGGATAATGGTAAGGTTCTCATCCATGGATGTTTCCAAGAGGTTCAGTGTGCCATTGGAAGGGGAGGCTCAAACTGAAAGGGATTATTTGATTTTTTAAAACTAATGACTGTGCTGCTGCTGCTAAGTCGCTTCAGTTGTGTCCGACTCTGTGCGACCCCATAGACGGCAGCCCACTAGGCTCCCCCGTCCCTGGGATTCTCCAGGCAAGAACACTGGAGTGGGTTGCCATTTCCTTCTCCAATGCATGAAAGTGAAAAGTGAAAGTGAAGTCGCTCAGCCGTGTCTGACTCCCAGCAACCCCATGGACTGTAGCCTACCAGGCTCCTCTGTCCATGGGATCCTCCAGGCAAGAGTACTGGAGTGGGGTGCCACTGTCCTCTCCCAATGACTGGTGAGATGTAATTCAGGCTTCATAAAATGCACCCATTTAATGTGTACAATTCAGTGGTTTTCAGTTGTGCAACCACAGCCACTAACTTTGGAAGCCTCAAAAGGAACTTCCCACAACCTAAATATCTATCAACAGAGGGATGAATAAAGAAGATGCGGTACATATATACAATGGGCTGTTGAAAAAGAATGAAATAAGGTCATTTGTAGCAACATGGGTGGCCTAGAGATTGTCATAGTGAGTGAAGTAAGTCAGAGGAAGAGGAATATAATATGATATCACTTACACATGAAATCTAAACAGGTGATACAAACGAAAACTTATTTACAAAACAGAAATGGACTCCCAGACTTAGAGAATGAACTTACGGTTACCAGAGGGGAAAGGTGAGGGGAAGGGATAGTTAGGGAGGTGGAGATGGCCATGTACACACTGCTGTATTTTAAGTGGATAACCAACAAGGACCTGCTGTATAGCACATGGAACTCTGCTCAAGGTTATGTGGCAGCCTGGATGGAGGGGACTTTGGGGGAGAATGGATACACGTGTATGTATGGCTGAGTCCCTTTGCTGCCCAATTGAAACTACCGCAACCTGTTAATCAGCGATACTCCAATATAAAATTATAAAAAGGAACTCCCACGCTCATTAGCCATCAACTTTCGCTCCCCCAAGCCCGGCCCCCAGCTCTAGGCAAGCACTGATGGGCATTCTGTGTCTGGGGCGATAGAGGACTGTTCATAGAAATGGAATCACACACCACACGGTCTTTAGTGACTGGCTCCTTGCGTGTTTTCACAGGCTCATCCGTGTTGTTGCCTGTGTCAGCATTTCGTTCCTCTTGGCTGTCAAATGATAGGGACTCTGACTTTATAGGTTGGTTTTTTTCTAATACCCAGACCTCACGCCCTAGGTGTAGGATTTTACAGTCCTCCTTCCTTTCACATCATAAAAGGATTCCCTAATCTCTGCAGTGCAGTTTCAATTTGTACTATTACTTCCAATGACACTAGCCTTAATTTTCCAGAATGAAAGTGCTGAAGAACAGAAAAAGCCACAATAAAACAGCAACCACAAAGCATAGTATTTCCACAGCATGTCTACTCTTTGAAGCCCTTTTCTATTTCTGAGTTTCAAGTAATAAGCATGAGTAGTCCCCTGGCAGAGGACCCTCTGATATTCTAAGGGAGCCACCTTCCTGGGGGCAGGATATGCCTCTGAGGTGCCCTCCTCATTCCCGGGGCCCCGCGGCTCTGGCAGCTTGGTGTCCTACTCACATGTCATAGACACAGTTTGGAGTGAAGGAGTGATTTGCCTTGTGTCCCAAGGAGGCACAGTACTTGGATACATGGTTGTAGGGCTCAGGCACATCAATGACCGTTTCCTCGTCAAGGGAGAGGGTGTTCCCATTGAGAGCCCAGTCCCTGCTGTCAACCTGCAGAAAACAAGAAAGTGAGTGTTGGAAACGAGCTTCCTCCCAGGAACTCAAAGGACACTGAAGATATTAACTCATTTATCCCTAACCTCATGGTTTGAGTGTCACATATAGGGCAAAAGCCTAAGGCAGCGGTCCCCAACCTTTCTGGCAATGGGGACCAGTTTTGTGGAAGACAGTCCTTCCATGGGTCACAGTGGGGGATGGTTTCAGGATGATTCAAGTGTATTGTGCACTTTATTTCTGTCATTGTTACATCAGCTCCGCCGCAGATCATCAGGCAATAGACCCTGGAAGTTGGGGACTCCTGGCCTAAGGCATCCCTTGCACTTTGATGGTGCATACTCCACACACTGATGGTGGGAAGGGCATACATGAGCAGTGCAGGGCAGCTCAACTTACTATTTATTTTTCAAGTAATTTACTTGATTGATTGATTGATTGATTTTTGGCTGTGCTGGGTCTTTGTTGCTGCGTGGGCTTTTCTCTAGCTGCAGTGAGCAGGGGCTACTCTCCAGCTGTGGTGTGCAGGCTTCTCATTGCAGTGGCTCCTCTTTTTGCTGAGCATAGGCTCTAAGGCAAGCGGACTTCAGCAGGTAGGCATATGGGCTGAGTAGTTGCGGCTCCTGCACTCTGGAGCACAGGCTCAGTGGTCGTGGCACCCAGGCTTAGTTATTCTGTGGCAAGTGGGATCTTCCCAGATCAGGGATAAAACTTATGTCTCCTGCATTGGCAGGTGGGTTCTTTACCCCTGAGCCACCAGAAAGTGAAAAGTGAAAGTGTTAGTTTCTCAGTCGTGTCTGACTCTTTGTGACTCCATGGACTGTAGCCCACCAGGCTCCTCTGTCCATGTGAATTTCCCAGGCCAGAATGCTGGAATGGGTTGCCAATCCCTTCTCCAGGGGATCTTCCCCACCCAGGGATCAAACCTGGATCTCCTGCATTGCAGGCAGATTCTTTACCATCTGAGCTACAGGGAAGCCCACGAGCCATCAGAGAAGCCTTCAACTTACTAATTAACTTTCTTCTACCTTATATAAAAAAAGAATTTGAAAGGTGTTTAGGCCATGGGGGCAGGTAGAGCCCTTATGAATAAGACCAGAGTTCTTATAAGAGACCCCTGAGACTCCCTCATCCCTCCTGCATTGTGTAGTTACAGCAAAAAAAGGGACATGAGTGAAGCAGGAAGCAGGCTCTCACCAGACACTGAATCTGTTGGCACCTTGATCTTTGACTTCCTGGCTTCTAGAACTGTGAGAAAGAAGTTTCTGTTGTTCATAAGCTATCTAATCTATATCTTTACTATAGCAGTCTGAGGTTGGCTGTAGAACGATATCTGAGCAATTCTGTAAAAAAGCCTAGTCTTTTGTTTCTTTCTATTCTTAGTGAGCATTAAAGTAAAAGGACCAATGAGAAAATCAAGGGTGTCTGAAACAAAGCCCTTTCACCAATCAAACTGAGTTCCCACTTCTGCCCCACTCACCTCTTGATGTGTAATTCGGACTCCATTGTAAAAAGACATAACAGTGTCAGGTCCCGCAGCTACCTTTGAAAACAGCCCTTCTCCAGCACTGGAAATGAGAGATTCAGCAACATAAACCCTAAAAAGAAAAAAAAAGGCAAATGCTCTGTTTTAGTTTGATATATCATCCCTTACTAACCACCCAAATACCGTCATAGCTACAGAATCCAAAATGTGAGTTCATAGTAATCCAATGACGAAGAAAGAAAAAGTGAAATACAGATTTTGGTCTTGAAAACTGGAGAACGGTGTATACTTACGATTCTCACTGCTCTCTAATGAAGAGACTATTAGTATATATTCACAAAGTAACTCAGTGCTTGATATAAGGTTTTTAAAAATGTGTATGTTTTAATTAATGACAATTTCCACTGTCTTCTTGGACTAGACAAACACTTCCCAAAGCTAGTTAAAGCTATACCCAAGGTTCTCAACCCTGAGATGAATCTTCTACATAAAAGAGTGACAAATAATTAATAAAAGATACTCAATAAGTACTTCCCAACAAAGGAGTTTATAACAAATTAGCTAACTCTGGCCCAAGGATCAAATCTGGTTGTTGTCTGTTTTTGTAAATAAAGTTTTATTGGGACACACCCACACCTATTTGTTCAGTATTATCTAATGACTGCTTTGGGGTTACAAAGGCTGACTTGAGTAGCTGCTGTAGAAACTCACAAAGCCTAAAATATTGACCACGTAGTCCTTTACAGAACAAGTTTGCCAAGTGCTGGTTTTAAGAAGATAGAGCTCATGATTATAGAACAAGATTTATTAAGAGAGTGAGGGCGTGCACGTTAAGTCGCTCAGTTGTGTCTGACTCTTCATGACCCCAAGGACTGTAGCCTGCCAGGCTTCCCTGTCCACAGGATTTCCCAGGTAAGAATAGTGGACTGGGTTGCCATTTCCTTCTCTAGGGGATCTTCCCGATCCAGGAATCGAACTCACATCTCCTATGGCTCCTGCACTGGCAGGCAGATTCTCTACCCCTGTACTACCTGAAGTGAAGTGAAGTGGCTCAGTCGTGTCCAACTCTTTGCGACCCCATGGACTGTAGCCTACAGGCTCCTCCGTCCATGGGATTTTCCAAGCAAGAATACTGGAGTGGGTTGCCATTTCCTTCTCCAGGAGATCTTCCCAACCCAAGGATTGAACCTGGGTCTCCCGCATTGTAGGCAGATGCTTTACCATCTGAGCCACCAGGGAAGTCCCTATTAGGAGAGTACATGCCCCAATCACATAATTTCAGTTATTCCAGCCCCTGTGGTGGATAAAAAGTCTGGTGGAAATGGTCATTTGGGATTTCTGTTATGTAGATCTTCTGCTTATTTGATGGGCTGGAAGGCTGAATTACTGCTTCCACCTCCTGACTCTCTCCCTGGGACAGAGTCATTCTGATTCTTGGTCATGTGACTGCCCTTCAGCTTGCATGGAGGATAATGTCCCTGATCTGCTTTGCCACTAGGCAGAAGTGACTGCAAAGCTAGGTCTCGGGTGTTAAGAAGCATGGCAAGTTTCTGCCAGCTTCCTTGAACTTCTATTCATCTCCACAAGGAGAATATGCCCCAGGGGGGCTGTTGTTTGCTTAGCCTGAGTCTTGGAATGAAGGCATGTGAGACAGACCGGAACCCAACCTGAAACCTGGAGCACAGCCTAGTCCAGCTGGGCTGAGTGGAACCCAGTTGAAAGTGGCTGAGCCTCAGCCAATCTACAGACGTATGAGTGCAAAAGAAAATATTTGCTTTCATAAATCGCTGGTAGTCTGAGGCTACTGTTATGTGGCATTATCACAATGACAGTAACAAAAAAAAAAAGACAGATACATATGGTTAGGGGACTGTTGTGTTTGCGGGGCTAACAAAGACCAAATTTTTCTCTCTGCAAACAGGCCAAAGCCTCATCTCAAGAAAGGGGCCATTCGTTCATTGTGACATTGTAGTGTCAGCCCTGTCAGTTAAACCAGGGAAGAGGCCTTTTCTCAGATGCAGACAGAAAAGAAATGGAAGCCATGATTAAAGAGTGAGGCCAAGAGAAAGTCAACTGCAGATGGCATTCTTACCCACAAACAGGCCAGTTGCTGGGGGATACGAACCCCAGTCAAGAGACTAGAGAAAGCCATTCCAGGAATCCAGAGCTAGAGTTTAGCTAGCATGTCAAATGGAATGGGGCTTGACACTCTGGGATGGAGCTTATAGAATCAGAAAACTGTAATTTGTAAGCTGGAATGTTTTTATGCTTCTTACATTTTATTTACTTCTGTCTTCCCTTAGTGAATAAAGAAATTATCTTGTGCTCCAGACCCTCTCAGCTGGGCTAAGTAAAGCAGCAGACATCTGGTCCTGCCTCGACTAGAGGTTTCAAGAGTGTGAAATGCTCCCAAGGGGCTAATAGAGGCTGCCAGGACAAGAGCCCCAAGAAAGCGGACACCTGGGCAGGGCATAACGGGCTGCCGGACCCAACTGCTGTCCCTTTGTAGAAGCTTCACTCTGGGACTGACACACAGGCTATTCTGTGCTTTATGGGCGGAGAAACTCTCTTACAGGGACAGATGTATGACCATAAAAATGCTCTTTCTCAGAATATACATTTTTTTTCTGCTAGGGAACTCAGCCTGAGTAGAGGGCCACCAAGGAGCAATAATTCCCACCACAAGAGTTATTTAATCTTACATAAATGATGTCATTAAAACCACAAGGGAACAATTACCTCTCTGATTCATATGGGTCTGGAAGAAGAGCATTGGTAGAAATGCAAGATGAAGTTGACTTATCAAAGTGGTACACCGAACCTAAAAAGCAAACAAAAATTTCAGTACAGGCCCAGAGTTAGGGAAGTGCATCAAGAACATTTCTCTCATCAATGGGACAAGCATAAGTTAAATAATGCAAAATGTTACTCAAGTTAGACCAACTAGAATGAAATTCTTCAGTATAAATGGAGAGCTTTTTTTACTAATACTTTTTCATGATAAGAAAGTTTACTTATTCTGAGTGTGCAAACACAGTAAAATTTTTAGCTTCATTCTCCGTCATATTCATTATGCGTCTCTTGGTGACTATAATAACATTCATTATTTTTAAGAGAATTTATTAGTGAATACATAAATCCCAACCCATTTTGTCACCTAGTAAAAGATACACATATGGGGTTTCTTTCTTTTGCTGAATATCCAAGTGGAAAAAATACAGAGAGACACTTAGGAAAAAGTTAATCTAAAGTAACAATTTTTTATTACTCCTGAGATGCTTTCACTATGTTCAGGAATATAATAATGAAGTTGGATACCGTGTTGCAAAGCATAATTTACTTTCACTCTTTCATTCTTTAAATATCTGGAATTACATGAGTGACCTACATCTAAGCATCATCCAACCCATTGGTAGAACTCACGTTATACTTCTAAGATCATTCCTGATTTGAGAATCATTAAGTATAACAAATATTGTCATAACATCAAATATTCTTATACTAGGGGACTAAAATCTGATGGTTCATTTGTTGAACTTTGTGATGCTGAATTGAGTTGCTAAAAGATATTTTTAGGTTATTATTGAATACAGCAATTGGGTGCTTAGTAGAGGGCATGGGTACCAGGTGATAATGTTAATTTAATTAAACTACGTGATAGGATGAAATAGTTGCTGGTTGGCTAGATAACATGCTTCTTACAAGCAGGTTTACACCGGTAATTACAGACTGCTGTGCAAAATATAAATGGTTAGTTTTCCGATTTGCTCTGGAGTTTTGTTATCAGGTCTTCACAGCCATCAGGAATATCTCCTAAAATTCCATTTTTGCTTTTGATTCACATTTTTCTTTACTCACATGATTTAAAAGCTGCTTGTGTAACTAAAAATTTTAATCGAGAAAAGGCTTTGTCATGAAAACCTGAGATCTCTCTCTGGTTGGATAAGACTGGATAATAGTTTTAAATTTTCCTTGTGTTTTTTTTTTCACACTAGACACAGTCTGTAGAATCCAACCACCCACCCTTGGCAATTGTCTCCTTCACTAAAAATAAACATTCAGCCTCACTAGAATTAGGGAGAACAGACTGCTTTTGATAAAGCATTAACAAAGTCATCTTATTTCTATTAAAGTGGTTCAGAAACCAGTTAGTAATTTATTTCAGAAATGAAGGCACACAGCCACTCTAGAATTAACATTGCTGCTAAGCTGCTAAGTTGCTTCAGTCACGTCCGACTCTGTGCGACCCCATAGACGGCAGCCCACCAGGCTCCCCCGTCCCTGGGATTCTCCAGGCAAGAACACTGGAGTGGGTTGCCATTTCCTTCTCCAATGTATGAAAGTGAAAAGGGAAAGTGAAGTCGCTCAGTTGTGTCTGACCCTTAGCGACCCCATGGACTGCAGCCTACCAGGCTCCTCCGTCCATGGGATTTTCCAGGCAAGAGTACTGGAGTGGGGTCCCATTGCCTTCTTTGAGAATTAACATTACTTCTCTGCAAAAAATTAGCCTCCAAGAACCCTCACAGAGCAGGAGGAAGACATAAGGTGTTCCAAAGGCTAATAAGTAAAGAAACAAGTTTACTCCTGAAAAGTCAACATTTTAGGCACTAAGGCATCATAAATTATCCATTAAGCAGTTCCTAAGCAGTTACCAATGGTTACCAGGTCCTCTTTCTTTCTTTCTTTTTAATACAATCAAAACCCAAATTAATGTTTCAAACTAAAAGTCTGAGATCAGTCCATGTCATAGGCCATTTGAGTATTTTCAAGAGAGAGAATTTAATACAGGGAATTGGTTACACAGAAGACAGAAGAGCTGAGAAGCCAAAGGCGGAAATGAAGAGCCCAGAAACTGTCAAGAGCAGAAATCCATAACCCTGAGTCATAGGAGCAGTGTTAGTCACTCAGTCATGTTCGACACTTTGTGACCCCAGGGACTGTAGCCTGGCAGGCTCCTCTGTCCATGGAATTCTCCAGGCAAGAATACTGGAGTGGGTTGCCATGTCCTTCTTCAGGGGATCTTCCCCACCCAGGGATCGAACCCAGGTCTCCTGCATTGGCAGGCAGATTCTTCACCGTCTGAGCCACAGAGACATTCCTGGACCTCTGGAGCTGGGGGAGCCCAGGGAAGCTGGATCTGAGGGGAAGTGACCTGCTAGATAATGGAATCGGGAGACAAGCCCCTGCTGGGGACTCTACGGGACACACCGAGGGCTTCTCCCTGCTCCTGTCCCTGGTCTGTGGCCAAACGCAGACAGAAGCTGGAGGCACGGAGTCTGGGAAATGTAGGCAAGGGGCAGACACCCCCACCTGCAGTAAAGCAGGGCAGGGAAGGCTGAGAACCAGCTCACAAGCAATTAAAGGAAGTTCAAATAAGAAAAAAAAACAAACCCCAGAAACCCCACATTCCCAAACCAAACATTTCTGTGGAATAGACATCCTATTGTGCACAAATTCTCCTAAGAGCTCCCATCTCCTTTCCTTAGACTAAAACTTTCCTCACAAATGTGCTAAGTGCCAACTACACATAAAACACCACGTTGGGGACTGTGCAGATACAAGCAGGAGTCATGTCATATCTCTTCCTGCTTTCAAGGAGTCAATGTGTCTTCTCCAACACTGACCGTCCCTCCCTCCGCTCCCTTAGACAGGCTGAAGGCACCCTCTCCTCCCTCTATTCCTCTGTCATTGGTACTATGACCTGGGACTGCAATTCATCCATTCAGTTGACAAATGTTACTTCTAAGAGGAGAGCCAAGCCATAAGGATGGAACAGGCAAGGATTTCCCTTGCAGTCCAGTGGCTGGGACTCTGCACTTCCACTGCCGAGGGCCCAGGTTCAACCCCTGGTTGGGGATCTAAGATCCTGCAAGCTGCAGGCCACGGCCAAAAAAATACTAATAAGGACCTATTGCATATCGCAGGGAACTCTACTCAATACTCGAATGGCCTATATGGCAAAACCATCTAAAAACGTGTGGATATGTGTGTGGGCATAACTGATTCGCTTTATCGTACACCTGAAACTAACACAACATTGTAAATCAACTATACTTTGATAAACATTTAAAGAATTAAATTTAAAAAATGCAACTTCAATCTAATTGAAGGGGGCCTGATAACCTGCATTTCTAGGAAACATTCAAGTGATGCTGATAATTGCACTAAAAAAGAGACGGAATAGGCATTAGCCAGGAATGGAATTGCTATGTAAAGAGGCGAAGAAGAAATGAGGAGAGAAGAAATTCCAGGCAGAGGCACAAGGAAACTCCGCAAGAAGCGTTTGTTGATCCAAGAGCACAGTCAGGAGAAGGCAGTCAGGAGGGTTTTAGGTGAGACCCATGCGTTCTGTTTGCTCCTCCCCCAACCATTGGGCCAGAAGCCACATGACCCCGAAAACCCTCACCTCTCAGCCAGTCAGTGGCTCGGTACTTGTAAATGGAAGAGGAAGGAGACAGAAACAAGAGGGGCGGAACACAGAGCAAAGACTGGGCCTGGTTCCTCCCACCCACCCAGAGCAACTATGCCTTCTGACCCCTTTGAGACCCAAATTGTTCAACCCAGCTTTAAAAGAACTGAGGCCTGCTGGAATCTTGCCAATAAACCCACCCCTCCTTTTCTGGTCTTAAGTGAGTTTGAAGAGGGTGCTTGCTATTTGCATCCAGGAGTTCTAAGAAAAACCATAATTCCCCTGAGACTGATTACTCTCACTTTCCAAAATGCGTTTCAGACTTATACCAAGAAGAGTGTAATAACCACAGTAACTTCCCTGATGGGGCTTTATGGTAGGTGCCAATATCTGTATTTTATAAGGAAGAAACAGGTTCTAAAAGGATAAGTAACCTGCCCCAAGCCACAATACAGTAAATGCTGGAGCCAAGACTCCAACGAGGTGACTCTCAAGTTCAAGACTCCTGCCACTAGAAGTGTTGCCACTTCTGAAGTTTTAAAATCTGCATCACCAACTGGGATCTCCCCCTGGCTGGAGTGTCCTCGTTTCTAAACATTGTAACACTGTCTGCTATTGAAATGGACATGAAGAGTGCAGATATTAGAGTTTAAAGTTCAAAGATTACCTTTACACTTAAAAAAAAAATAAACACTTCATTGTGGAATGACTTTAAATTTACAGAAAAGTTGCAAACACGGTACAGAGAGCTCCTGATGCCCCTCACTGTTCTCCTGTTAATTTCTTATGTTACATGGTACATTTGTCCAAATTAAGAAACCAACATAGCGTTACTATTGAGTGAACTCCAGACTTTATTCAGACTTCACCAGTTTTTCCACGAATGTCCTTTTTCTGTTCCAGGATCCAATCCAGATTCCCATACTGCATTTAAAATGCCTCA
The DNA here is from genome assembly GCF_029378745.1 of Bos indicus. Taxonomy (NCBI): domain Eukaryota; kingdom Metazoa; phylum Chordata; class Mammalia; order Artiodactyla; family Bovidae; genus Bos; species Bos indicus. The sequence goes on along the minus strand of NC_091776.1, from coordinate 18,330,628 downwards.
GTTTTTAACTTAAAAAAACAAAAACGGAGACATTTATAACAACCCAAGTTGGAGCTAAATGTAAAGCGCTAGGTTTCCTATTTTTGGACAACCACCCTTTGGAGAATCTCCTTCCAATCCACAGAGCTAAATATTATCTAGGCCTGGCAGTGCCTAGATGCACTATCTTTTCTACTTTATTCTTCTTATACCTTAACTTAGATTAGAAATACATATATGTCGGGAAGATCCCCTGGAGAAGGAAATAGCAACCCACTCCAGTATTCTTGCCTGGAAAACCCCATGGACAGAGGAGTCCGGTGGGCTACAGTCCATGGGGTCGCAGAGAATCAGACACGACTGAGCACTTGACTTTCACGTTCATACATTGTTTTCTCAGGAATCAGACCAATTTAGCTTTCTTAATATTGTGCCACTCAAAATATAAAACCTTGATTTTTTCTTTGTATGTTTTCCAGATTTTCTACAGTAAATAATTTCGTAATAAGAAAAAAAGTTTGGTGCCATCCTGTACTTCTAAAAGGAAACAGGACTTTTTCTAACATGGAGACCAACAGGCTCATTTGTGTGTGGAGTATGTCTTCCAAGAAGATGCTAGATTTTCCCCTCCCACCACTTGCATAGTTCAGCATGTGAGATCTTAGCCAATCAGGGGCTGAACCCATGCTCGCTGCAGTGGAGGCACAGCATCTTAACCACAGATCACCGGGAAAGTCTCAATGTTAGACTGTGAAGAGAGCCCAGGTGCCAACGTGCATTTATCTTCCCCAATCGGAACTCAGGTTGAGTCAGCGTTACAACTTGGAGATCTACCTAATTTGATTCTTTATCAATTAAATCATTAAACTGTAGGGTTTTTTTTTTCCCCTGAGATATATTTTAAACTGATTAAATTACTGCTGTCATTTCTTCACTCCTGTGCATTAGAATTATACAGCTATGCCCTTGCCAGGTGATTCTCAGTATCTGCTACTAAAGTGCCTTTGCTTGGCCTGGCCGTGTGACTTGCTTTGACCAATGACAAGTGGGTGAAAGGGGCTTTGTGTCAGTTACACACCGAGGCTTCAAGAGGCATCGCAGGTGTCTGCTCATGCTCTGGCTTCCTGTGGACACCTGAGAAAACCAACCGACAGGGCCCAGAATTAAGACACAGCACAGGCTCTGAGCTGACCAGGGCTTCCCTAGCGTTAGAGAACGGTGGTTCCGTGTTAAAGAATCTGCCTGCCAATCAGTAGGAGATGCTGGTTTGATCCCTGGGTTGGGAAGATCCCCTGGAGAAGGGAATGGCCACTGACTCCAGTATTCTTGCCTGGGAAATCCCATGGACAGAAGGGCCTGGTTGGACTTCAGTCCATGGGGTCGCAAAGAGTCGGACATGCCTTAGCGACTAAACCACCATCGCCACCACCGAATTGACTAGAAGCCTCGAGTCCCACCTGGCCTGGCCATGCCCCACCCGGACCAGTGAATACAGCTGCTTATCAGACCTGTGTTTGCTGTTGTAAACCACTGAAGTGCTGAGGTGTCTCATAAGTGGCCAAGCTGATACACCAGACAAGACAAGGAAATTAACTTCTCCCCAATAAGCCCTGACAACCTGTTTTGGAATTAAAGCAACCCATCCGAAGCAGATTCAACTTACTTCCAGGCATCAGTTCAAAGTGAGGCCTGCCTTCTTCAGTGGACAGAAGAGTAGCCAGCTTCCCTTCTATCATCTCTCCATCGATGAATTTTCCATACAGGGCCGTCCTTTCATCAGGGTACACGTAGGCTATCTTCTCTCCTGTCATCTCCCCATCTTCATTTACTTCTCCTACAAGGCTGCCTCCATCCTGATGGGAGAAACCCAAAACCAGAAAATATTATATTATAGTATTTATCTATATGACACGACCAGTATTCTTGGGCTTCCCTGGTAGCTTAGCTGGTAAAGAATCTGCCTGCAATGCGGGAGACCTGAGTTTGATCCCTGGGTTAGGAAGGTCCCCTGGAGAGCGGCTACCCACTCCAGTATTCTGGCCTGGAGAATCCCACGGACTGTATAAGCCATGGGGTCCCAAAGAGTCAGACACGACTGAGCGGCTCTTACTCACTCACTCATATGACACGAGTTCAAGGTATTTCTCTTGTGCATGCCCACTGTTAGTAGCACTAATATGGATCATAACAGTTTAAGAACTCAGCTTTTCACATGAGCATGAACAGCATGAGGCATATCATCCCTCCCCACCCAGTCTCCTATAGGCTATATGCACAGGGAGCGTATAAGCCTGATTTACAGAGTCAGAGATGGAGCTGTACTTTATAATCCTGGACAAGTTACTGATTCTAACTTGGTTTCTTACCTAAGAAACAAACATGCTGTATTTGTGTGAGCACGTGTATTCAGTCCCTTCAGTCGTGTCTGACTCTTTGCGACCCCATGGACTGTCGCCCACCAGGCTCCTCTGTCCCTGGGATTCTCCAGGCAAGAATACTGGACTGGGTTGCCATGCCCTCCTCCAGCTCTTTCCTGCCCAGGGATGGAACCTATGTCTCCTGCGTTGCAGGCGGATTCTTTACTCACTGAGCCACCCATTTGTAACATGTCATAAACACTGAAAGGAAATGTAACAAGGGTTACTATGGGCCAATATCAAATGTGATGAGGATCTGTAGCAAAACAGTCTTACTCACTATGCTTAGAAATTCGTTTTTCAAATATTGAATTCTGAATTTCTGGTCTATTAAGAAAATCTTTAGTCCAAAGATACTTAAGAATTAGTTCAGTGTACATGAGTAGAGAGTTGTGTTTTCTAAGGAATAAACAAAAGAACTTTGAGATACTGTCTTTCTGAGAGTCCTATACCATGGCTTTTTATTTTTTTGAGCTAGAATGCAAAGTGAAAAAAGAACAACTAAATTCTGCTCCTTTGCCCATCACTTCCCTCTTCCCACTCTTCTTTATTTACTGCTCCCTTCTGCCTCCTTCCAGGAGAGGAGCCAGCTGTGCTTCCTGTTTTACTGTCACTTGCTTCATTCCCAAGGGTCCTTAAATGCTTTAGGGCAGAGGCTATCGTAGAATTCTCTATCCTGGTACCAGTGCTAGGGACACAGGAGGTGATATAAATACTTTGTAAATTGCATTGGGACACTAAAAATAAACCAGTAGTTAATTATTATTAAATATTATTAAATTATATAAATAAATATTATTATATATTATTAAATAAAAAGAATTAATTAAAAAAATCGAATCTAGGGTATAAGATATGTTTCCTTTTTTTCCTTCCCATCTAGGAGGTCCTCATGGTATAAATAGAAATCTAAGACCTTTGAGGGTTTGACCGAAGACTAGTAAGGCCATGACATCTTCTAAAAGCTTGGCTATTTCCTCAACTGAAAGGTTCTAGAAGTAGCTACTCAGAGTCAGTGATGTGGGACGACTTCTGAGTGATTTCAAATGCTGTTTACTGAGAGAGAGCAGGAAGAAATAACCACCAAGTATAGGATCTCCACAGTTCACTGTAGTCTAATTGCTCTTTGGAGAAAAAAGAAGTTATAAATTTAAAAATGAATCACAGAACTTCCATAGAAAGCAAAATACTTGGAAGCATTTTTCCCAGATAGAGAGGACATTGCTACTGCTGCTAAGTCGCTTCAGTCACGTCCGACTCTGTGTGACCCCATAGACAGCAGCCCAACCAGGCTCCTCCGTCCATGGGATTTTCCAGGCAAGAGTACTGGAGTGGGGTGCCATTGCCTTCTCCGAGAGAGGACATTAGGCATGTATTACTGCTCTTCCTCCTCCCTGAGTTAATTCTTAATAACCCAGCCTGAACAGAGATGTATTTTCTGCAAGATCTGCCTTCAGACTTGCAGTGATGAAGACAGCTGAGTGGTGTTAGAGCACATGAGCTCCTCACACACTGTAACTAATTAAGCCATCAAGATTACTATTTATTCAGCATTCTGTCTTTCTAGGGTCTCAGGTTTTCTCCCCCCTTACGTGCTTTAAACTTCGTTTTGGGGGCAAGTGATTTTATTTGTCCAGAACAATAAAGCAGAGATTCTTTTATTTCAGAAAGGAGTTGGTGGTTTTAGTTGCTAAGTCATGTCCGACTTCATGACCCCATGGACTGTAGCCCTCCAGGCTCCTCTGTCCATGGGATTCTCCAGGCAAGAATACTGGAGTGGAATGCCATTTCCTTCTCCAGGGGATCTTCCTCACCCATGGATTGAACTCGGGTCTCCTGCATTGCTGCAGGCAGATTCTTTACCGACTGAGCTACCAGGGAAAGAAAAATGAGTTTTTAATGAAAACTCTCCATCACTGTACCAAGGTAAACTTTCGAAAGAAATAAACTACCCTTGGCAGCAGCAGCAGCACCCTTAGAATGAGCTTACAAATCCTGTATGGAGGATCATTATTTTTTGCCTCGCTTTGTTCCTACTTTGACCTCAAGTCACAAAACACTTCCTTGTTGGCTGTGCCGGGGGAGCAGAGGGAAAGCTGCTCCCCTCTCGCCTCTGCTCAGTGGCTCCCCCTATGGGAAGAGGAATCCTTCACTTGATCGGTGAGAAGGCAGGATCTGACACCCATCTCTACCAGGTTGGGGTTAACAGGATAAAGACTGCTGTCACATGTTCTGCATTTTTGCTCACCTGTTCTGAGAACTGGCAGCACCCATGGGCTGCACCTGCTCTCCTCTCACCCTCTCTTCTCCTTGGGGAAGCTCCCCCAGGCAGCCCTACTCCCCAAGGGAAAACTGCAGCTTTCTAGCTGCTCTGTGGGCACCTGGCCCATCTGTTTAGTTCAGAGGGGCAGAAGTAGAAACCCATGACACCTCTGCATTCTAACTCTGCCATAATGAAGTCCTGATCCCTGACACCTATGTCCATTTCTTAATTGCTCAGTTGAGTCTGACTCTTTGTGACCTTATGGACTGTAGCCCTTTGGGCTCCTCTGTCCATGGAATTCTCCAGGTAAGAATATTGCAGTGGGTTGCCATACCCAGGGACCGAATCCAGATCTCCTGCATTGCAGGCAGACCCTTTACTGTCTGACCCATCAGGGAAGCCCACTTCTTAATTGATTCTCAACCTGGAGATCAGAGCAGTGGGATGTGATCACCAGCCTCACGCCTGGCCCCAATGCCAACAGATACTATACACAAAATGTCATCAACCAAGTTAATTTTGACAGCTTGTAACTCCCCAGTGCTTCTTCCTTTCTAAGGTGGAGTCCTCTCTTGGTGTTTAAAAGGACACTAATTCAAGCTGAAAGCTAAAATGCAGCTGCGCATTTTAGGTTTCAAACTGCAACTACATTGAGTGAGTCAGGTCCATTCACCTCAGTGCATCTTTGATCTCCTCTAGGGACTTAAATTGATCATAGTTACAAGTAAAATTACAAGTAGTGGGAGAATCTTGTAATCAATTGCATTTCCCTCATTTCAACCCCCAGGAGGAATGCCACTTTCCCTGACTTCAAGATTCACTGTGCTATGGGCAGCTCCCTAGCACGGGGCAGTAGGAAGCTTATTCTGCCTAGTGACGAACCAACAGAAGTTTCAGGCTTCCTAATCTGGTGGGTACCTCCACCTCTTCTCCCTCTGTAACAGAAACTTCTGAGCTACTGCAGATCCTACCAAGAGAATGTATAAATGTGAAACATTTTTTTTCTTTGGCTAGAGTATAACTTATTTTTCAGCAACAATAATGTGTAAGTAGATTTTCCTGGTATTACTTTTCCTGTTATACATATAATAGAGACTTTGTTTTTATTGATACTTTTAAATCATAAAAGGAAAGGATTAAGACTAAGAAAAAACATATTTTGACTTAAGCTCCGGACAAAATAAAATATTAGATAAAATATTTTTGCAGGTCTATTTTCTGAAACATTTTCTGGAAACTCACTAAGAACAGATGGGGTATTTGAAATGCAAACAAAAATTACAGCATTAATTCCCAGCCATGGGTTTTTGCTGCTTCTTTCTGCTCTAGTCAACTCCAGAAAGATCATAAAATGTTATCAAATATTCAAAGGCTAGTTAATTTTAATCACCTTGATTTAAGCAATATAAACCAAAAAATGGGGAGGGGGATTGGAAAGCCAAGTAACAATAGTGTAATAAGTCCAAAAAGATGTGAAATTGTTGGAATCATTCTTACATATGAGAGAGAATAAAATTAATTACAACAATGAAACATTCCAACATTCTTTCTATATCCCAAAGAAATATTTTTTAAAATCAATGTATTTTTGTTTTTATTGGTGGTATAATCAAGCCAGTTTGTCTCAGTTTGGTTTTCTTTTAATTTTTTAAAAGATATTTACCGTAGGATCAAACCCAGGCCCCCTGAATTGGGAGCATGGAGTCTTGGCCACTTGACCACCAGGGAAGTCTCCTCCATTTTGTTTTAATTGTGACTAATCATTTCTTTCCAAAGCCACCCTGAAGAGGAATTTACAGCAGATCGGAGGACAATTTAAGTCAACTGTTTCACAGTGAGAGGACAACCCCCCTAAGTTGTTGGCTTCAGCTACTGGCTCTCAAGTTTTCACAGTCTCATGTTTTCTAACACAGAGAATACATTTTATTCTTCATTGGGAGGACTCAAAGCCTTGTCTTAAAACATGCTATTTTTCAGCAAAATGAGCAGTGACAAGACTTACTGGGTAGTATATCCAGCACACTCCATGCCGAATGTTATCTTTGTATTGTCCCTTGAAGATCAGCCTCCCGTCTGTGTCGTACTCCTGGGCCGGTCCATTCAGCTCTCCGTCTACATATGTGCCCTGGAGAACTCCTCCATCCTCGTAAGTGTAAACTCCCTGGCCCTGCAGGGCATCGTCCACATAATATCCCTCCAGGGTGCTGTGAGACAAGGGAGAACAAAAGAGGAGAGTGAGACCTCGACTCAACTCTCCTAAAAGAAAGGACCGTATCATGCCCACCTCTGTTCCAATGACCACCTGTACTCAGTACATCCTCCTGAGTTCTCTGAGACTGCTAGGGAAAAATACTCCAGAGATATGGGTAGGATTAGAAACAGAGGAAGATCTAATTCCTAATCTCCTAGCTCCTATTAAGTCCAGTTTCTCTACTGAAAGAAGTACAAGAGAAAGAAACCACAAGTGGAAATAGAATAAGCCTCATCTAAGTTATGTTTCCTGGGGCTTCCCTGGGGGCTCAGATGGTAAAGAATCTGCCTGCAATGCAGGAGACATGGGTTTGATCCCTGGATTGGGAAGATCCGCTGGAGGAATGCATGGCAACCCACTCCAGTATTCTTGCCTGGAGAATCCCCTTGGACAGAGGAGCCTGGTGAGCTACAGTCCATGGGGTCACAAAGAATTGGATACAAGTGAGTGACTAAGCACACTAAGTTTCCAAGGCTAGACGCTGACCAACACCAGGCAACAGAAATGCTGGTGTTACCCTTTCCACACATAAACCACTCCTGCTTAACTTCCCTCATGAGTGGTCCAGAACTCACTGGGAGTTCTCAAGGGTCTTTAAATGGCTTATATAGAGTGGTCTCCAATAATACAAACATGGTTTAGAACATGTAGATGTCTACCTATCTGTCTTACACTATTAATGCATTATTTATTGGTGACAACCACAGTTAGTATCCATTCAAAAGTATCCCCTTCCATCTCTTTGGAAGCTATCTGGGGAGGTACTTGTGTGTGTGTCTATGTGTGACGTGTGTGTAATCATGGGCAATGGGGGTAAAGTATGGAAGACGGCAGGCTAACCCTGACTAACACCAATTGCTGTTGTTTAGTCACTTTAGTCATGTCCAGCTCTTTTGTGACCCCGTAGACTGTAGCTTGCCAGGCTCCTCGGTCCATGGGAGTCTCAAAGCAAGAATACTGGAGTGGGTTGACGTTTCGTTCTCCAGGGGATCTTCCTAATCCAGAGATCAAATCCAGTTATTTGAGTCTCCTGCATTGTAGGCGGATTCATTAGTAGCCTGATAGAAAGTTTGAGACCCATAGTCCCAAAACTGAAGAAAGCTCACAGGGGTGTTTATGGTGATTTTATAAGAACCTTTTTTTCTCTCCTCATAAAGCACTTTTTGGATTTCATAACATATTTTGAGTGTCAGCCTTGCAAAGGCCATTATGCAACAAAGCTAACTTTATCCAAAAATTCCTTCATGAACTGAAATTTGGAATAAAGGGAAAGACCAACTCAAATTATTATTTTTTTTACAATTAAAACATAAGATGCTTAGCAACAAACAGTTTGATTATTTTAACATGCACAGATAACACTCATTCATTAATTCAACTAACATATTTATAGGATGGCTTCAAGTAGTGAGTACAGTTGTATGAGGATCTAGGAAGCATTATGAACAAGACAGCCATAAAACCAGGAGACAGGTACTGGGGACAGGAGGGAGCCATGGGGACGGATGTGGCTGCACCTGACTCTGCCTGGAACAGTCTTATCTTGCTGTTAATGAATGATAGAACGATCTGTAATTATTAAAAGAAAAGCACAGTTGAAATAACGATACCCTCTGATTACAATGTAATTAGACTATCTGTAGTCTCCCAAAGAGATCAATCATTCTCTTTCAGTTTTGTTTGTATGATCGATGATAAATAGGCCTAGTAAATTCATGTAGAGATGAAGGTGTACTTCAGCAAAGCCCTTGCATCAATAATCAAAAGTCTAAATTAGGGAGGTTGGAATTAATGAGATTACACTGTCATTAGATTTCAACCACAAAAAAAAAAAGAAAAGAACAATCTTGGTGAAGGGTAACCAATCAACCGATATAATGACACAACAGACAGGACAAAAAACTATTTAATTATCCATTTTGACTTGGGGAATTACCAGATAAAATACAGGATGCTCAGTGGAGTTTCAGATAAATAACAAATAACTTTTTTAGCATAATTATGTTCCAAATATTGAACAGGACATAGTTATACTAAAACATTTTTTGTTGCTTATCTGTGTGTGTGTGTGTGTGTGTGTGTGTGTGCGCTCAGTCATGTCTGACTCTTTGCGACCCCATGGACTGTAGCCTGCCAGGCTCCTCTGTCCATGGAATTTTCCAGGCAAGAATTTTGGGATGGGTCACCACTTCCTATTCCAAGGGGATCTTCCCAACCCAGAGGATTGAACCCAGGTCTCCTGTCTTGCAGGCAGATTCTTTACCAGTGAGCCACTTGGAATACCATTTTAACTGGGTGGCCTGGATTTTTATTTGTTAAACCTAGCAACCCTATTGACTGAATTCTCAGTGGCATTCAAAATGTTACTGTGTGTGTTTGGGCAGAATTATCCCCTGACAGACTAGACTGCCAATATTTCTTAGGTTTATGATGAAATCTACAAGGCATGGGTCTCAAGAATCAGTTAAACGACCATGTGTATTTGCACATATTTCCCCCTGGTCATGTCCAGTAGCTTGTCTCCCCCTCCCTGCCAGCAGAGCCCACCCTTATTAGTATCATAATCCTAAGAACAAACTGCTATTTCCTATAGCTCAATAAACCTAAGATTCCCAAATGCAAAGTCATAAGACTTTGGAGAGCAAAACTTACTGCATTGTTTTCCAGCCCCTGCCTGAGGAAACAGCTTAGCTTCCTTGGTAAATTGTTTTGGTAACTTGGGTGGAATCTGATAACAAAAAAGGGACATGTTATCATAGGAACTGTGATCTCCAAGGCAATAAAAAATGATAAGGCTCTGAAATCTTCTGTCACTTAGGAAATAAAATAAAAAAACCTTCTTAGTCTGATGTTAAAGGCACCACTTCTTTCTCTAACTTTTTCCTCCCGAAGAGGCTGGCAAACCATAGCTGGCTGCCTGTTTTTGTAAATACAGTTTTACTGGAACACGGCCACGAACATTCCTTTCCGTATCCTCTGTGGCTGCTTTCATATCACAACAGCAGAGTTGAATAATTGCAACAGAGGCCATACGTGGCCCCCAAAGCCTAAAATATTTATTATCTCCCCCTGGGCAGAAAAGGTTTGTCCGACTTCTGCTCTAGAAGCCCCTGCTTACATTATTCACTGGCCTCAAGCACACCTCTATGTATCTTAGCTTCTATACTCTGTTTTCCCTGCTTCTTCCCTTAAAACATGTGTAACTAAACTTTTTAAATTCCTGAGGATGCCTTCAGGAAAAAAAAAAAAAGTTATGGGTTACATTTGCCTTTTTATCATTCAAAACAAAAATAACTTTGGGAAAAGAATGAATATTCTCCAACCTCTGGTCTTTTTCTATTTAAAAAAGAAATCAACTATGAGAAAATGGCATTATGTTGCACTCAATTGTTAGTATCCAGTCATATTTGAGAAGTAGCTATGGAGGGAAAACTTTCTAATCTTTTTCTTGCTGAAATGGCACAGGGAGTTATGCTATAAAGGGTGCTCATCATCGGCCTCCCTGGAGCCTACCCTTCCCCCACATGGAGCCCTGCTTCCAAAGGAGGCTACCTTGACCTCTGTAACCACAGTCGCTGGAGACTAGTCATGGACGGGTACAGGAAGTGCCACGTCTTTATCCATGATCAGCTTATGGGCCCCGTTTCTCTAAATAGATTGTAAGCCCTTTACAGGAACAAATCGGGCATTATGTATTTCTCCCCTCACATATAAACACAGCATATCTTCAAGCGCTATTTCCTAAATGAAAGAGTGAAACTGGGATAATCTTGCTCTGAGAAGAGGCAATTGAGAGGGAACATGAGCATGTTAAGAGTATTTCTCAAGCGCAGGGAGAATTTTTTATATGAAGTGTATGTGCATTTAAAAAAGAAATCAACTGTGAGAAAATGGCATTATCTTGTAGCCACTCAATTGCAAGTGAGGAAAGTTTCTTAAACTCTGTGCTTTATTTCTCCATTTGTGAACGGCAGCTACTAATGAGGCTATTCAGGATTACAAGGTTTAATACACAGCAAGTGCTCAGAAGATGTGAGGACATAACGACGGCTCGAATAACAACTGTTATTATTAAGCACGCACTTTCATGTATATGACGGTGAGCTTTTTACTGAGAAACTTAGCTTAAAACAGCAGCACTAGGGAACTGGTTATGAGACCCTGGAGTAGACAAAGAAATGAACAACACTGCTCTAGATTTACTTTTAAAAAACCCAGCTAGAAAGATTCCTCTCTGAGGGAAGGATGAAATAAATGCTTAAGTGAAAAAAGTAAAACATATTCATTGTAAAACGAACAAACAAACATAAAGCAAATCAAACACTACAAAGATGTGGAAAGCAGAAACCCCTGTACACTCTTACTCAGTTTGGCATATATCATTTAAGACTTTTTTTTTCCATTAATACATTATGCATTTTCCAACCTTGCGTGGTGGCTGTTTTAACAAAAATGGGATCATACCACACCCAATGTTCTTGACTTGTATTTTCTTAAAATTTCTTTCAACACTTGGCAGATATTTTAGTATGTTAAGAAGCTACAAAAAATGGTTTGATTTTTCCAGTACCAGCACTTGAATCAAATAACTTGAAAACATGGAGAAAATTTAAAAATCAGTTTTAATTAGATTTCTTTCTTCCCATATACACACAGACCATTTTTATCTGTTTTATCAAAGCTCTTGTACTTAATTTTCCAGTATTAAGTTAAATGAGAAAACCTAACTTACAAAGAAATGAAAAAATTTTATAGTTGTTTACCTAGGCAGATACATCTGCAATCTATTCAACTATTTTCACTGAAGAATTCTCTTTAACATCTGAATACACAAAAGTGTTCTTAGGAGACTAAACAGCTTTGGCTTTTCCTTCACATTTTGGGCTCTAGAAGGTTTGGGGCTTTCCAGCTCCTGAGGCATAAGCTGTGCTCCCTCCAGCACCGTGTTCCCTTCCTTCTGTCTGGTACAGAACCTAGAGGGAAATTTTATTAAAAAATTATTATTTATTGGTCATGCTGGGTCCTAGTTGCAGCACATGGGCTCTTCAGTTGCAGAATGCGGGATCCAGTTCCCTGACTCGGGACCAAATCTAGGACCCCTGCATTGGGCAACCACTGCACACCCAGGGAAGATGAAAGATATTTTAAATGAAGGGTAATTCTACTTTAAACTCCTATCTCTAGCCAAATTAACTTTTGACTAAGTTTAAAACATTGTTCAGTTCAATTCAGTCACTCAGTCGTGTCCGACTGTTTGTGACCCCATGAACTGCAGCACGCCAGGCCTCCCTGTCCATCACCATCTCCCGGAGTTCACTCAGACTCATGTCCATCGAGTCGGTGATGCCATCCAGCCATCTCATCCTCTGTCGTCCCCTTCTCCTCCTGCCCCCAATCCCTCCCAGCATCAGAGTCTTTTCCAATGAGACAACTCTTCGCATGAGGTGGTCAAAGTACAGGAGTTTCAGCTTTAGCATCATTCCTTCCAAAGAACACCCAGGACTGATCTCCTTTAGGTTGGATTGGTTGGATTTCCTTGCAGTCCAAGGGACTCTCAAGAGTCTTCTCCAACACCACAGTTCAAAAGCATCAATTCTTCAGTGCTCAGCCATCTTCACAGTCCAACTCTCGCATCCATACATGACCACAGGAAGAACCATAGCCTTGACTAGATGGACCTTTGTTGGCAAAGTAATGTCTCTGCTTTTCAGTATGCTATCTAGGTTGGTCATAACTTTCCTTCCAAGGAGTAAGCATCTTTTAATTTCATGGCTGCAATCACCATCTGCAGTGATTTTCGAGTCAAAAAAAAAAAAAAGTCTGACACTGTTTCCACTGTTTCCCCATCTATTTCCCATGAAGTGATGGGACCAGATGCCATGATCTTCATTTTCTGAATGTTGTGCTTTAAGCCAACTTTTTCACTCTCCTCTTTCACTTTCATCAAAAGGCTTTTTCGTTCCTCTTCACTTTCTGCCATAAGGGTGGTGTCTTCTGCATATTTGAGGTTATTGCTATTTCTCCCGGCAATCTTGATTCCAGCTTGTGCTTCTTCCAGCCCACCGTTTCTCATGATGTACTCTGCATAGAAGTTAAATAAGCAGGGTGACAATATACAGCCTTGATGTACTCCTTTTCCTATTTGGAATCAGTCTGTTGTTTCATGTCCAGTTCTAACTGTTGCTTCCTGACCTGTATACAAATTTCTCAAGAGGCAGATCAGGTGGTCTGGTATTCCCATCTCTTTCAGAATTTTCCACAGTTTATTGTGATCCACACAGTCAAAGGCTTTGGCATAGTCAATAAAGCAGAAATAGATGTTTTTCTGGAACTCTCTTGCTTTTTCCACGATCCAGCAGATGTTGGCAATTTGATCTCTGGTTCCTCTGCCTTTTCTAAAATCAGCTTGAACATCAGGAAGTTCCCGGTTCACGTACTACTGAAGCCTGGCTTGGAGAATTTTGAGCATTCCTTTACTAGCGTGTGAGATGAGTGCAATTGTGCGGTAGTTTGAGCAGTCTTTGGCATTGCCTTTCTTTGGGATTGGAATAAAAACTGACCTTTTCTAGTCCTGTGGCCACTGCTGAGTTTTCCAAATTTGCTGGCATATTGAATGCAGCACTTTCACAGCATCATCTTTCAGGATTTGAAATAGCTCAACTGGAATGCCATCACCTCCACTAGCTTTGTTCATAGTGATGTTTTCTAAGGCCCACTTGACTTCACATTCCAGGATGTCTGGCTCTAGGTCAGTGATCACACCATCGTGATTATCTTGGTCGTGAAGATCTTTTTTGTACAGTTCTTCTGTGTATTCTTGCCACCTCTTCTTAATATCTTCTGCTTCTGTTAGGTCCATACCATTTCTGTCCTTTATCAATCGAGCCCATCTTTGCATGAAATGTTCCCTTGGTATATCTAATTTTCTTGAAGAGATCTCTAGTCTTTCCCATTCTGTTGTTTTCCTCTATTTGTTTGCACTGATTGCTGAAGAAGGCTTTCTTTTTTCTCCTTGCTATTCTTTGGAACTCTGCATTCAGATGCTTATATCTTTCCTTTTCTCCTTTGCTTTTTGCTTCTCTTCTTTTCACCCCTATTTGTAAGGCCTCCCCAGACAGCCATTTTGCTTTTTTGCATTTCTTTTCCATGGGAATGGTCTTGATCCCTGTCTCCTGTACAATGTCACGAACCTCATGCCATAGCTCATCAGGCACTCTATCTATCAGATCTAGTCCCTTAAATCTATTTCTCACTTCCACTGTATAATCATAGGGGATTTGATTTAGGTCATACCTGAATGGTCTAGTGGTTTTCCCTACTTTCTTCAGTTTAAGTCTGAATTTGGCAATAGCGAGTTCATGATCTGAGCCACAGTCAACTCCCGGTCTTGTTTTTGCTGATGGTATAGAGCTTCTCCATCTTTGGCTGCAAAGAATATAATCAATCTGATTTCAGTGTTGACCATCTGGTGATGTCCATGTGTAGAGTCTTCTCTTGTGTTGTTGTAAGAGGGTGTTTGCTATGACCAGTGTGTTCTCTTGGCAAAACTCTCTCAGCCTTTGCCCTGCTTCATTCTGTATTCCAAGGCCAAATTTGCTACATGACAATATATATTTTTTAAATGCTCTTTTTTTTAAAAAATTGAGATATCACCAGCATACAACAGTATATTACATATTATCTCTTAAAATATTGAGAACTAAGTAAAGAAGAACAGCAATAAAAAACCCAAGTCATCTGCTAGCGCTCTATCCAACCAGAAATGCCAACTTCCTCCAGGATGTGACAAGCAAACTGAATGGAGCTCTGTCATGCAACCATGTAATCCTGTGTTCTATCTTCAAAATTTCTTACCTTTTAATAGAAGATCTATGAGTCTGTAGCTTCTGATTGTTATAAAGTTTCAAGATAACAGCAGGATATGTGAAGAGCAATCAGTGAAATTGAGTTTTGCTCTGTAAAAATAAGCCCTGGGAAAATCCTGCTGGCCACTGTTAACTGATAATAGTAACATCAGTAATAAAATATAATAGTAAAAAATCATAACAATAATAATCCATCCTTGCTCTTGTGGGCATTGTGTTAAGTCAAGTAAGTCAGACAAAGACAAATACTCTATGTCCCCACTCATATGTGGAACCTAAAAAAGCTTAACTTGGGATTTCCCTGGCAGTCCAGGGGTTACAACCCCTCACTTCCAAGGCAGGGGTGAGGGTTCAATCCCTGGTTGGGGAGTTAGGATCCCACATACCTTTTGGCATGGCCAAAAAATTTGAAATAAAAAATAAATAAAAACAGAAAAGTCTAACTCCTCAAAACAGACTAGTAAAGAGTAGTGGATGCCAAGGGCTGGAGGGTGGGGAAATGTGGATATGTTGGTCAAAGGGTACAAACTTCCAGTTATAAGATGAGTAAGTTCTGAGGATATACAGCATCAGATCAGATCAGGTCAGTCGCTCAGTCGTGTCCGACTCTTTTCAACCCCATGAATCACAGCACGCCAGGCCTCCCTGTCCATCACCAACTCCTGGAGTTCACTGAGACTCACGCCCATTGAGTCAGTGATGCCATCCAGCCATCTCATCCTCCGTCATCCCCTTCTTCTCCTGCCCCCAATCCCTCCCAGCATCAGGGTCTTTTCCAATGAATCAACTCTTCGCATGAGGTGGCCAAAGTACTGGAGTTTCAGCTTTAGCATCATTCCTTCCAAAGAAATCCCAGGGCTGATCTCCTTCAGAATGGACTGGTGGGATCTCCTTGCAGTCCAAGGGACTCTCAAGAGTCTTCTCCAACACCACAGTTCAAAAGCATCAATTCTTCGGCGCTCAGCCTTCTTCACAGTCCAACTCTCATATCCATACATGACCACAGGAAAAACCTTAGCCTTGACTAGACGAACCTTTGTTGGCAAAGTAATGTCTCTGCTGTTCAGTATGCTATCTAGGTTGGTCATAACTTTCCTTCCAAGGAGTAAGCGTCTTTTAATTTCATGGCTGCAGTCACCATCTGCAGTGATTTTGGAGCCCAGAAAAATAAAGTCTGACACTGTTTCCACTGTTTCCCCATCTATTTCCCATGAAGTGGTGGGACCGGATGCCATGATCTTCGTTTTCTGAATGTTGAGCTTTAAGCCAACTTTTTCACCCTCCACTTTCACTTTCATCAAAAGGCTTTTTAGTTCCTCTTCACTTTCTGCCATAAGGGTGGTGTCATCTGCATATCTGAGGTTATTGATATTTCTCTCGGCAATCTTGATTCCAGCTTGTGTTTCTTCCAGTCCAGCGTTTCTCATGATGTACTCTGCATTTAAGTTAAATAAGCAGGGTGACAATATACAGCCTTGACGAACTGCTTTTCCTATTTGGAACCAGTCTGTTGTTCCATGTCCAGTTCTAACTGTTGCTTCCTGACCTGCATACAAATTTCTCAAGAGGCAGATCAGGTGGTCTGGTATTCCCATCTCTTTCAGAATTTTCCACAGTTTATTGTGATCCACACAGTCAAAGGCTTTGGCATAGTCAATAAAGCAGAAATAGATGTTTTTCTGGAACTCTCTTGCTTTTTCCACGATCCAGCAGATGTTGGCAATTTGATCTCTGGTTCCTCTGCCTTTTCTAAAATCAGCTTGAACATCAGGAAGTTCCCGGTTCACGTACTACTGAAGCCTGGCTTGGAGAATTTTGAGCATTCCTTTACTAGCGTGTGAGATGAGTGCAATTATGTGGTAGTTTGAGCATTCTTTGGCATTGCCTTTCTTTTGGATTGGAATGAAAACTGACCTTTTCCAGTCCTGTGGCCACTGCTGAGTTTTCCAAATTTGCTGGCATATTGAGTGCAGCACTTTCACAGCATCATCTTTCAGGATTTGAAATAGCTCAACTGGAATTCCATCACCTCCACTAGCTTTGTTCGTAGTGATGCTTTCTAAGGCCCTATACAGCATAGTGACTATAATTCACAATACTTTTACACTCGAAAGTTGCTAAGAGAGTCCATCTTTTTTCTTCCCTATTCCACATAGCTGTGGGATCTCAGTTCCCTGACCAGGGATTGAACCTGGGTCTTGACAGTGAAAGTCTGAAATCTTAACCACTAGGCCACCAGGGAACTCCCAAGAGAGTTAGATCTTAAGTATCATCACCACACACACATACACAAAAGGCAATTATGTGGGGAAATGGAGGTGTTATCTGATTGTGTGGGAAAAAGTGCAGACAGAGTAATAGGAAAAAAGTAGGGAGCTTCTGGGTTGGTGACTTGTGAAGATGCTGGGGGAGTGATGTCCTTGGAGGGGGTCTGGGAGCCGCATGCTCCTTCCTCTTACTTTGCTCAGTGCATCTCTTCCATCTGGCTGCTCCTGAGTTTGGTTGCTAAGTCGTGTCTGACTCTTCGTGACCCCATGGACTGTTGCCCGCCAGGCTCGTCTGTCCATGGAATTTTCCAGGCAAGAATATTGGAGTGGATTGCCATTTCCTGCTCCAGGGGATCTTCCCGACCCAGGGACTGAACCCAGATCTCCTGCATTGCAGGTGGATTCTTTACCGACTGAGCCACCAGGGAAACCCATTATAAAGGGTTATATCTTAAACTGAGTTATATCCTTTTTTAAATGGACTGGTGATCTAGTTTTTAAAAAATTACTAGTAGAGCTCCTTCTAGGTACCCTCCACTCTAAGGTCTTTACAGGCTTTTTCACTCAGTCTTGACAACTAGGAGAAGTTGATAATAATTATCCCCATTTTTCAAATGAGGAAACAAGTTTAGGGAGGCCAACTTGCTAGGGCAGGGCTCTTCTGAACTGATTCCTCTGGAAAATCTCCCGTCAATGTGCCAAGCTCCCAAGTTGTTTAAGCTCCTACAAGAAAGTAACTGAATTCACCCCAGGACGCCTTTGAATTTTCCACAATTAAAGCTAATGAGTAACCTCAAGTAAAATGAAGGCATGAAACAGAAGGTCAGGATCAGAGCTTTTTTTTTTTTCCCTTGGCATGTGGGATCTTAGTTCCCTGACCAGGGATTGAACCTGGGCTCCCTGCAGTGGAAGTGCGAAGCCTTAACCACTGGACTGCCAGGGAAGTTTGGAGCTATATCCTTGCTTCCTGTGAGAGGAAGGGAGCAGATTCAGGGAGAAGAGGGGTGGCTTTGGAATTGAACTCACCTTGGCTTGACTCTCAGCTCCAGCTCCTACCGGTGAGGTCATGTGGGGCAGGTCACTTCACCTCTCTGTGCCTTAGTTTCTTCACAAGTAAAAAAGGACTATGAAACCCACTTCACAGATTGCTGTGAAGGCTGTATGCCCAGTGCTGAACAAATGGTAGGTATTAAAAGTTCTCCATCTCATTCCCTCTCCCTTTCTTCTCATCCATCACAAAACTCTGCCTCAGCCAGAACTGTTCCTTAGGATACAGATGAACGTATTTGTTGAGCCTGGTTCCAACAAAACCAACATAGAAAGGACTTTTGCCTTGCGTGGGAAGTTGGGATACATGACTTCAGAAGTCTGTTCCAACTCCAGTTTTCTGAAATGCCACCAAGTGCTTTCTAAAAACCCAACAAAAGAACTCCTCTGTGGACCTGTCACCTGGAAAATATCACCCTTCTCCATGGCTCATCAGATGGGCAGCTTCTCTTAAGTTATCTGGTCAGTGATTAACTACAAGGAGCCCTCTTAACCAGATTCATTAGGAACAAATCAACATCAGAAAATGTCTTGGGCAGAGGAGGATGAAGTCATGGAGTAACAAATAATACTTTGAAATCTAATTGGCAGGTCCAGAGGAAGCATCAATAACGTTTAAAAAAAAAAAAAACTGAATGAATTCACTTATCTCTATTTCATAATCAGGCTAAAAACCACATGATGCCCTAATATCACACAGCCCAAAGCCACTCTACATTGAAATATCTTTTTCTTGTTACCGTTCTAAGATTTTGAGAAGTCCTGCTAAATTGTCTTTACATCCACAAATCTTGGCTGAGATGAGAACAATTGGGACAATTAACATGTCCCATAATCTGGGATTATTACTGTATAAAAATCAGAGATGTGCATATTGAAGCATTTTGCATACTAAACATTTTTTAATCCCCTACAGTACTCCAGCGGATTACTGGTGCCAGAGAGACTCCAGAACCACACCAACAAAGCCTCAAGATTCCTCTCTCCTCACCACATAAATACCATTATATCAGGACCAGAGCAGATGTTAGGGAGTCCCAATTACCTAATCTTAGGACAATCCTCTTCTTTGCATTAGAAAGGGGGAAAATGGGGAACTGCTTGGTAGCCCAGTGGTTAGGACTTGGCGCTTTCACGGCAGGGCTTAAGTTTAGTCCTTGGTCAGGGAAGTAAATCCCTGCAAGGAGCATGATGTGGCCAAAAAAAAAAAAAAGGCTGGAGCGGGGGTGGGTGCGGGAGGGGCAGACTGGAAAACAACGGCTGCTTGAAAAGACAATTTAAAAAATCAGGTCAATTTTCTCATTCATTCCTCATTTGTGGGATAAACTATCTGGTTGGTCAGACTTTATGTTTCTGACATAATAAGCCAGATTTAACTTATGAAAAGACAGGTCAACTGTTAAGATCTCAAAACTGGCGACAATTCTGAAGCCTCTGAAGCTAAGACAGCAGTAAAAACGTACATGTTGGCTATTTATACTGATTTAGAAACAGATAACTAGTTCCTAATGGCTCAGACGGTAAAGAATCTGCCTGCAATGTGGTAGACCTGGGTTCGATCCCTGAGTTGGGAAGATTCCCTGGAGAAGGGAATGGCAACCCACTCCAGTATTCCTGCCTGGGAATTCCCATGGGCAGAGGAGCCTGGCAGGCTACAGTCCATAGGGTCAGCATGACTGAAGCACTGAGCATATTCACTTTTTACATTTCTGTATTTCTTGAAATTCTTTTTTCTACCAAGTATTTGCTACCTATGTAATTTAAAATCAAAATAAAATATTCTGCTTCTATTTTTCCAGGCCATCTTTCCTGGCGATCTGCATATTTAAAATTCTTATTCAGATTTATCATATTCTGCGCATAGAGTCGGACACGACTGAAGCGACTTAGCAGCAGCAGCAGCAGCAGTGTAAGGGAAAAACTGATTCTGGACCTTTCTTGATATAAGTTTTTATTTGTTTGAAACCTTCTCATAAATCACACACCCAGTCTATGGCACAGATTGTGGTGATGGTTTCATGGATGCAGACTACGCCAAATTCAAGTTGTGTACGTTAAACATGTACAGATTTTTGTATATGAATCATGCCTCAAGTTAAAAAAAAATTATACACTCAGGTTCAGATTTTATATAAGATTAAAAATGCATCAAGCCAAGTCTTCTGTCACTACCCTGGAATTTTCCAAACACAGGCTCCTGTAACTGCAAACAAAGCCTTTGATGGCAACATAAGCTAGTGCTACAGGTTTGCACAACTTTAAAAAACTTTATCAGAAACCTTTTGTTTCCTCAACGGTTATTTCAAAACCTTAATTTCACCCTTTTTGGAGGAATTTTTCCAGACTAAAGCCTCCTGACTGCTAATAAAAAACCATGAATGCCCACTTTATTTTACTCAATACATTAGACCCCCCCAAAATTGGAAGCAGTAATAGGGAGAAAAATTAATAAAGCAATGTAAACTAAGGTGCTGCTTCATGTAGAAACTGACTTCTCTATGACCACTTCCTACACCTCCCGGTTAGATCTAACAGATTACACAGCCTTTTATTTCAGTCATAAGAGTCACGAATTTTTCCACAAATTCTTTTTTTTAAATTTTACTTTTAACTCTATTAGTACAATTTTGGGATGGTATCCGCCACCTCCCGGTTAGATCTAACAGATTACATAGCATTTTATTTCAGTCATAAGAGTCACTAATTTTTCCACAAATTCTTTTTTTTTAATTTTACTTTTAACTCTATTAGTACAATTTTGGGATGGTAT
The DNA here is from genome assembly GCF_029378745.1 of Bos indicus. Classification (NCBI taxonomy): domain Eukaryota; kingdom Metazoa; phylum Chordata; class Mammalia; order Artiodactyla; family Bovidae; genus Bos; species Bos indicus. The sequence goes on along the minus strand of NC_091776.1, from coordinate 18,309,769 downwards.
CCGCCACCTCCCCGTTAGATCTAACAGATTACACAGCATTTTATTTCAGTCATAAGAGTCACGAATTTTTCCACAAATTCTTTTTTTTTAATTTTACTTTTAACTCTATTAGTACAATTTTGGGATGGTATCCGCCACCTCCCCGTTAGATCTAACAGATTACATAGCATTTTATTTCAGTCATAAGAGTCACTAATTTTTCCACAAATTCTTTTTTTTTAATTTTACTTTTAACTCTATTAGTACAATTTTGGGATGGTATCCGCCACCTCCCCGTTAGATCTAACAGATTACACAGCATTTTATTTCAGTCATAAGAGTCACTAATTTTTCCACAAATTCTTTTTTTTTAATTTTACTTTTTACTCTATTAGTACAATATTGGGATGGTATCCACCATACATTAACATGAATCAGTCATAGGATACATACGCCCCTCCAGCCCGTCTCCTAAAGCACCCTCCCACCTCTCTCCCCATCGCCCGCTCCAAGTCACCAGCTTTCAGTTCCCTGGATCATACAGCAAATTCCCACTGACTGTCCACTTCACATATGGTAATGTATGTTGCAGGACTACTCTCTCAAGTCATCCCACCCTTTCCCTCCCCGACCATGACCATAAATCTACTCTTTCACAAATCCTTCTAATAGATGTCTCACAACATGATCGTTATTGGGCTTAAGAGAGAAGGTGATTGCGACCTTTTGAGAACCTGTCACCACATGACTTCATCCCATGTCACAAAAGCAGTGAGACTGATCTTTTCCCCTCAAGGGATTACCTGCCATGCGCACAAGGCTAACAAGGGTGAGCTTTTCAGGTCCCTGCTAATTCCATCATTCCTTGAGTCTCCCATTGGACCTAAGTCTCTTCAGGTGTTTGAGTGGTAGGTATAAAAACCAGTGAATTTGTGCCCCCAAAAGAAAAAAAGTGAATTTCTTTCTATTCCTGAGATAGTTACTGACCTAATGCTTCAGCCTTACCTGGTGCTCCAGTCTGCGCTGGTCTTGACCCATAGGCAGATCGCTGCATTAGTAAGGCACACTGGAGGAACTGGATGAAGCTGGTCAGAGCTGGACGTGACTAGCTTGGCAGAAGGAGGGATGCATTTGGAAGTCTCAAGGTCCCACTCAGCACCCCAGGCCTCATTCCTGGCACACTGGTTGGGAAGCTTAGCCCAACTCTTGAGTACAGAGCAAGCCCATATGCTCAGTCACTGTCATGTCAGACTCTTTGTGACCCCATGGACTGTAGCCCATCAAGCTCTTCTGTCTGTGGAATTCTCCAGGCAAAAATACTGAAGCAGGGTGCCATTGTCAAGAAGATCCCCTGGATCCCCAGGGATCAAAGCCAAGTCTCCTGTGTTGGCAGGTGGATTCTTTACCACTGAGCCACCTGGGAAGCCCAAAGCAAGCCCACAACCAACACTAAATTCAACCAAACCTGCTGGACTGCTTTCCCAGAGTCAATCAATTAATTAGGTATGACCTTCAAAGTAAGAGATGTAGGGTGCTCTTTAAATACTTGTGTGTGTGTGTCTATGTGTGTGAGAATTCTACCCTCTTTTTCATCTCCTATCCTCATTTAGCAAGAACTTTTTTTTTAGTACCAAATTAAGAGAAAGTGCTATTAAGCATAGAAGATGAAACAGACACAGATTTTGCCCTCAAGGAAAGCTCACTTCTGTAGGGCAAATAAGACTCATTTTTGGCTGCACTTGTTGCTTGTGGGATCTCAGTCCCCAACCAGGGACTGAATCTGCACGCCGTGCATTGGAAGTGAGGAGTCTCAACCCCTGGACTGCCAGGGAAGTCCTTGGAAATAAGACATTCCTATAAATATATATTTGTTGAATGAGTAAAGGAATAACTGCATGAGGTAAATAGTGACACTTTCCAAAAAAGAGTTATAAACTCTTTTAATTATATTTATTTTATTTTTAAATAAACGAGGCAGGAAAAATCTCCCTCTGGATGGCTTAAAGGGGTTGTGAGAGAGAAAAGCGCTGATACCAAATCCAGTAAGAGGCCACTACAGGCCTTGGGTATCCACCGGGGCAGAAAAAAGGAAGTAGAATACTAATGAACATGAATAGTTTGGAAGCCAGTTTCTGCTAAAATGAGGTTGAGTGTGGGCTTGGGGACAATGGGAAAGAGAAGGTTGGAGTTAAAAGTTTACAAAAGTTCTCTGAGGCTTTTATTGCTTTCCTCACCCCTCCTTATTTCAGATAATTGAGGGCCTGAAGACATATTAATATTTTTTTTTAAAAGCAACTCACTCCACCTACAGGAAAGGGATGGGATGCTGGGTCACAAGCCAGTGTCTATGATCACCCTTCAGCTATCAGCTTAGACAATCTCTCTCCTGAAGAAATTTCAAGGTTTGTGGAAGCTTCAGTTTATTACCAGTGTCAAGAATTTAGCAAGTGGTGCTATGCCTGATACTGAGCAGGACCCTGTGGAGATCCTGGGCAGAAGGCCTTTCTGTGCTCCCATTTCTTTGATTATAGGCGACAAAACTTCATTCAGTCTCCATGACCTCTCCTGAGTTTCAAGGGGCAGATTCAAGCAGTTGTTAATTAGGGAAGGGAGGGGATGCAAGACCAGGGAGAAACAGTCCAGAGCAGCCTTGGGGCAAACTCCTATTTTCCCATCAACAGATACAGGTGACAGACAATATCTTTGAGCCATTCTGCAGAGACTGAAACCCCCTCCAGGTGGGAGAAGTTAGTGATTAATGACGGTATGCTGCCCACAAGCAATGCAGACCCCAGACCAGTTGGACCTGAAGGTTGACCATATGGACTCCTACTTATCTCACTGCCAACCCATCAGAAGAATATTCATGAGCTGGTCACGCCCTATGTGAACAATTACTATAAAACTTGTCACTGTCTTTCCCAAGATGGGACACTTGGTTTTGAGGGCATTAGCCTGCTGTGTTCCCCTCTGCGTAGCAAAGCAATAAAGCTACTCTTTTCTAGTTCACCCAAAACTATGTCTCCAAGATTTGATTCAGCACTGGTGTACAGAGTAGCTGAACTTTCAGCATCTTGTCCCACAGAATTCTATAATCTGCTTTTAGCTAAATCCATTTCTGGGGTCTTCCCTGGAAGTCCAGTGGTTAGGACTCTGTGCTTCCACTCAGGGGGATGTGGGTTGGATCCCTGTTCAGGGAACTAAGGTCCTACATACAGACCCAAAAAATCCATTTCTGTATTACTCAGTCAAGTGGTATGAAAAGAACCGGTTCTTCTGTGCCTCTGAATTCCTCTAATTGCTGGAGAAATTCACCCAGCCACTCCTCATTTCTGAAGACAACATGGCTTAAAAGTCACTACTGGCAAGCTGGGCCTGTGTAACCTATCTCTTTTGAAAGAGACTAGTCCTAGCTATCGGAGAAGGCAATGGCACCCCACTCCAGTACTCTTGCCTGGAAAATCCCACGGATGGAGGGGGTGGGCTGCAGTCCATGGGGTCGCTAGGAGTCGGACACGACTGAACAATTTCATTTTCACTTTTCATTTTCATGCATTGGAGAAGGAAATGCAACCTACTCCAGTGTTCTTGCCTGGAGAATCCCAGGGACAGGGTGCCTGATGGGCTGCCGTCTGTGGGGTCGCACAGAGTTGGACACGACTGAAGTGACTCAGCAGCAGCAGCAGCAGTCCTAGCTATTCCCACCTATCTCAAGAGGGTGAAGACCTTCTGCCTTATGGTGTTCTCATAAAGGAGGTGAAAGCAAAGTAAAAGAATCCTGCTGTGAAAAATATTTTAACTAGAGGGAGAACATAGGAAACACAGCATCAGCACTGAGGTATCACATGCAGTGTCTGGTCACCCCAAAGACAAGCGTTTACAACACTGGGCCTGGAGCTGGCCCCGCCTTGTTCACCCGTTTTACTGCATGAACCGTGATGACGGGCTTGGAGGACCTCTGCTAAATATTCTCTTGGCTAATCTCAGGAGGAGAGAGAATATGCTGAGAAAATGATGAAGCTGCAGGAACAATGGGGTGGCTGAAGCTTCTTTCAGGAAATCAAGAAACTGGACCATGATGTCTGAGAATGGGCTGAATGCAATGGAGTAAGTGCACATTACACTCAAAAAAGAGCGTGGATCAGTCACTACTGGGATTGCACACACTGGTTCCTGACGAAGAACGATCCCCACTTGTGTAACTTTATGGAGACGCGTTACCTGAACAAGCAGGTGAAATCCATCAAAGACCCACCAACTTGTGCTAGATGAGGGCCCCTGAATCTGGCACGGCAGAGGGTGTCTTTGACAAGTACACCCTCAGAGGTGATGATGGCAGAGCTGAGTCTCAGGCCATAGCCATGGTGGTGGGGGGTAACCGAGCAGGACCCTATGGGATCTTCCCAGGACAGACCCCTCCCCCATATCTTCTGCGGTAGCTCCCCTCTGAAGTACCTAGATAACAGTACTGATGCACATTTCCCAAGTTGACTTACAGATGCTAAATCCCTCAGCAAATGGAAGAAATTGACCCCTTGACGACCATGAGCGAGTAGCCCCCAGACTTACTGACGCCTCTGGGTTGGTAAAGCTAACCCCCATGACACCGCCCTGTTACCTCACCGTCAATCAGAGAATTGTACACAAGCTCATTACATATCCTGGGATGCCTCGCCCTTACGTTGTCTTTAAAAATGCTTTCCTGAAACCCGTGCAGGAGTGTAACAGGCAGCACTGGGTGCCCTGGACTCCTTGCTTGGGGCTCTGCACTGAACACTTTCCCTCCCCACCACCTGGTGTCAGCAGACTGGCTTCCCTGTGTGCGGGCCACTTGAGTTCTGTAACAGGGGCTGAATTCCCTGGGTCCCAAAGCAGTACATGCATGTTGGGCTTACCCTGACCTTTTCTATACATTGTATTAAAATACTGAAATTCTCTCATTCATATCATTCTTCCAAATAGTTTGGTACCTACCTCCTACCCCCAGAACGAAACAAAACCAAACCGTGAGTGCTACCTGCCATCAAAGAAGAAGAACTTGCCCCGTCCATTCTTTTCTCCGTGAATGAAGTTGCCCTCGAATCTGTCCGTGGAGGAGTAGGTGACTGTGCAGAAGCCGTGCGGCAATCCATCATCGTCCAGGTGCCCTGGGGAAAGGGAAACACAAGGCAAACCTTAACATCTTCCATGCTCCCCCACCCTCAGATCTGTGCTTAGATGCTGCCAGCAAGTGCCCTGAGCAGCCTGGGGGTCCCTTCCTTGCTCGGGGAAGGGCGAATGCCAAGCTTTTTCTGCCTGCATCAGCACCATCAGTTCCACTCAGATACGCTTTCAAAAGGACGGGTCCACGATAGAGCACCTTAGACACATGTAAGAACAGGAACCCAAGCCACAATCATATTTTGCTAGGGACTGAAAGTTATTCTCAATAATAACATCTGCAGTGTGAGTTTCAATTGACTTAGTACCAAACCACATGGTAGTCCTCAGGTTTGGAATTAATGCTCCTGAAAGGTCACGCTTAACCGAAATGTGGTTGAGATGGCACACTGTCTTGGCAATATGTGATGTGGTTGTAGAACCAAGCACAATACAATTTTATACATCATTATATGGCTATGGTTTTTCCAGTGGTCATGTATGGATGTGACAGTTGGGCCATAAAGAAAGCTGAGTGCTGAAGAATTGATGCTTTTGAACTGTGGTGTTGGAGAAGACTCTTGAGAATCCCTTGGACTGCAAGGAGATCAAACCAGTCCATCCTAAAGGAGATCAGTCCTGGGTGTTCATTGGAAGGACTGATGTTGAAGCTGAAACTCTAATGCTTTGGCCACCTGATGCGAAGAGTTGACTCACTGGAAAAGACTCTGATGCTGGGAGGGATTAGGGGCAGGAGGAGAAGGGGACGACAGAGGATGAGATGGTTGGATGGCATCACCGACTCAGTGGACATGGGTTTGGGTGGACTCCGGGAGTTGGTGATGGACAGGGAGGCCTGGCGTGCTGCAGTTCATGGGGTTGCAAAGAGTCAGACACGACTGAGCGACTGAACTGAACTGTTACGGTCTGATGTGGAGCTCTGCTGGCCAGGCACCCTCTGAAAACCCCCCTGCTCTTTGTTACCTTCTGACAACAAGAGCTCAACCCACCTCTCTACAACTGCCCTAACGTCTGCACCTCATTGTACAAACACACAAACTCAGAGTCCTTCTAAGCTTGAACTTAAGCTTGAACTTACTGCTTTACTTTACAAAAACCTTTCAGCTTTCAATGTTCAGTAATAACCTTGTCATATACCTTCTGCCCATTGGGTTCAGAGGGTTTGTGCTTTAAATGTAGCCAGAAGTATCCACATGACCATTTAAGCAGTGATTTTGAACATCAGTAGCCATGATTACACTGTGATCTTTAAATTGCTGGTTCTTCTCGCATCACCAACTGGTATATTTTAATATTTATGTTTCCAGTCAACATTTAGGTTTCTTATTATTATCCACATATTTCACAAAACCCAGGAGTCACCTCCTTGGTGTCTCCCCAGTCATTTTGCTGAGCTAATTTTGCAGAGGTGGGTTGAAAATAAAGGCAGCAGTTAATCTGCTGACTTTTTCCTGGGTTAATGACCTGAGTCATGGATGAAAAGGTATAAAATAATTAAATACTGTGCAATGCAGGGACATTAAACACTTAAATATGGCTTCCAGATGGCTCACAGACATAAAAAAAAAAAGGAACACAGACCATAACACCACAATGAATGCTTTACTCTCCTAAAATAATTTCTTCTAAAGTGGTAAAACAGTATCATCCCTTAGAAGGGATAGTAAGCAAGCACTCTTATCAAGAGCAAAAAACCTGTTTATTTGTATTATTGATTACATAAACATAAAATACAAATGAACAAAGACTGTTTTATTGCTATATCTCATTCTGTATAGAATGAATTACCTAGAATATATCACAAGAAAACATGGCTACTTAAATAAATCACAGTCAATAAGGATCCTTTTCTCTTAACACAATTTTTTTTTCACCAAGGGCCAGGAAGTTAATGGTTAGGAGGGAACTAGACCACATTTGCTTCCTTGCTCTAAAACCAAAAACTGTATGTGACATGATTCAATGACACTTGAATCATATGAAATAATTTGGACAATTATTTTCTAAATATCTACTGATGACATTTTTCTCATTGAAATAAATTAAGTCTTTTTCTTTTTTCATAAAAAACCCACTCAGTGTATAGTTAAAAGCTTTTTCTAATGAAATGTTGCTCAGATCAAATTAAATTTAGCTGTTAGCATTCCTATGAATGTAGCATCCCACTTTTGATTCAGGTATAACTATCAGAATAACCATTTTAGCCTTATATTGAAGTACTTACTAATCTGTTGAAAATGCTTTCTCCATAGAAAACAGTTCACATATTTCAGACTTTATAAAACTAATGTTTGATGAAATTAGTGATTTTGCCTCATTTTTTTTTTTTAATATATTTAAAAATTTTATTTGGCCATGCGGGGTCTTAGCTGTAGCATGTGGGATCTAGTAATAGTTCCCTGACCAAGGATCAAACCTGGGCCCCCTGTATTGGGAGCACAGAGTCACCGGACCACTGGGGAAGTCCCTATTCTACTTTGGATCAAGAGAAGTATTATGATAAATATGAACCCTAAGGGGAAAAAAACCCAATGTAAATCCATTTCCACCTTTCCTCAGTTGCAATGGTCCTGTCCTATTTCTGAGCAAAACACCGCAGGTGCACCCTCAGCAGCGGCATTTAGATATTGCAGAAAATTGGAAGCATCACAGAACACAATAAAAACACTTGAGGGACAGTCCTGAATCCTACCGAGATGAGAGCGGTAATACCAACCCCACTCCATGAAGGATGCGGCCTCTGTACCGGCCAGTGGGGAGAAGTCCCAGCACCATCTTAGTCTCCAGGGAGAAAGGAACAGAGGGGCTGCTGAATGTTGGCCGTTTTTCTGGTGACACCACGTGTCTAGGAAGAAGGCTGGGACGGGTGACCCTTTACTGCCTTTCCACAGGTGTTCAGGTTGTATGCTGCGAGAAATCTCTGAAATCCCCTTCTATCAGATCACAGCAGGTCCTCTGGTTGGCTTGTCTGTTCTCTTCTCATCCTTCCAAAAGCAGGATGATGTGATCAATGACCAGGATGTGATCAATGACCAGGATCAATGAAAAGGAGCTAAAAGTTAATACGGCTTATGATCATTCAAGACTTCCATCCTGAATATTTAATAGCCTGGGGTGGTGTTTCTGGCAGCAGAACTTTATATTTAAAACAACACCCACAACCAAAACAACAACAGCTAAGAGACTTTCCAAGAAAAGAAATGTCAGGAAGAGAAGAGACTGGGTTGCTATGACCTCACATCTCCTACCAACTAGTGCTATAGGAGCTTCTGGTACAACTCTTGTTCCAAAGCCATTTGGACAATAAGATCATGTAATATTTATTTTGCCAGTAAGTGAATTTAATGGAGAGGGAGACTGAACCACAGAGAAGAAAAAAACATCTGTCTACCTACTATGCATCAGGCACTGAGTTATGTAATTTCCTATTATCTAAATTAAACCTCACAACCATCCCTCAAATTCCAGTCTTACAGCTGAGAAAGTCATCCCTATTGCCCAAGAAACACATTAACAGCTACCCTGAATGAGCTAATGGATGTTAAGAACACCTTCCCCCACTCTTTCAATCCTGGGATAAGAGCGAACTGGCAGGGTATCCTTTCCTGCCGATGGCAGGAGAAGTGACCTCTAAAGAGAGGTGATCTCAGGTCCCAGACAGAGAAATGGAAGAGGCCTTCAGAGTTAAGAGTTCTCACAGCACCAGCATATCCTGACGGCAAATGCCTGCCTCTTCCACGTGTTACCAACGCAAAGAGCAACACTAGTCCTGCCTGCTCGGATCGAGGTCAGCCTGTGCAATGTGCCAAGTCAGCCAACAGCCTTCCAGGCCAGTTCCCACTCCACAGAGGTTGACGGCCAGACCCAAACAAGGAAAACCCACTAGAATGATGGTCGTGCGTTGGGAGAGCTGCCCCGGCTCTTGTGTCGTACATCTGTCTGTAGCACGGCGTTCAAATATTGACAGAAGTTAGAGAAAGGGGAAAAAAAAGAACTGTCTCACAAATCTACTTTTTCACTTTGCTCTCAAGATCATTATCTACTGAACAGACAGAAGTTCAATTTTTTTTCCCCTTGGGTTCCCTCAGAGTTTTTTTCATGAACCTGATGAGAGCGAGGGCTGTATTTTGTGCAGTGATGGTTCCTCTCAGCACAGGAAATTCCCTCTGGATCAGACACTCTGCTGCGTACAGCCTCAGGCTTACTCACAGGAGATCTGAGTGTGTGTGTGTGTGTGTGTGTGTGTCTGAGAGAGTGTGTGTGTGTTCCTCTCAGAACCCGAGACCCTTACATGCATTGTTGGTTTTGTAGAACAGAATTATTTTTAAAAAGGTAATAATCATAAAAAAGGCAAACTTATTCTGTTTAGTGCAAGAATGTGCCTTCATGATGAAGCACTGATGCTTGTGGTTAAAAACACAATTTGATTTTTGAAAGTCATCCTTTGCAAGAGCTCAGTTATTAGTTGTGAGGGTCATAGTTTTAACGTGAGGCCCACATACAAAGCGTGTTACCAGACACCTCGCCTGTATTCTTCCTAAGTTCAGAGCATCAGCAGTCTTATTAGAGACAGGTAGGATAAGTGATTAGGAGGACAGTTACAAATACTCTTACTATTTGAGAGAGAGCAGCATGGAAGCATGGGGCTTCCCATGGTGGCTCAGACGGTAAAGAATCCACCAGTAATGTGGAAGACCTGGGTTCAATCCCTGGATCGGGAAGATCCCCTGAAAGAGGGCATGGCAACCCACTGCAATATTCTTGCCTGGAGAATTCCATGGACAGAGGAGCCTGGCGGGCTACAAGTCCATGACACGACCGAGTGACTAAGCACACACACAGCATGGAAGCATATACATTAACATATGTAAGATAGACAGCAAATAGAATTTCGCTGTATGACTCAGGGAATTCAAACCTGGGCTCTGTCATGACCTAGACGGGTGCGAAAGGGTGGGAGGTGGGAGGGAGGTTTAAGATGGAAGGGATATGTGTACACCTATGGCTAATTCATTTTGATGTATGGCATAAATCAAACCAATATTGTAAGGCAATGATCAATCAATTAAAAATAAATACATATATTTTAAGGGGAAAAAAAAAAATCCTCTTACTATTTGAGGGGACTGGGGCAGTGAAACACAGAGATTCTTATTTTCATTCTGGCTTCTTTGTTCTAGTGATGCTGCTCTTTCCCCTTTTTTTCCTTCCTCCATGTGGCCTTTATGTTTCCAGGCCTGTCTGATTTTTCCTGCCCTCATAACTGCTACTTCAAAGAGCCTTCTAGATGATCGCTTCACCTGCTCCCCACTGCCTGTTCATTCTCCCAGAGCAGAGCCCCCATCCTTCCACTCTGAACTCTAAAGAGCCTCTAGGACACTTCACGGTCTGGGCCTGTGACAAGACTCCGTTCCCTGTGTTACCCTCCACTTTTCTCCTCCTCGACCCTCTGTTATAGTAGAAGCCAGCAGTTCGTCTCTGAATGTGCCTGCAATAATTCCACTCTCCCCCTCTTTTTCCTTTTCCTTTTTTATGTTTTGATGTACCTGGGTTAACCTTTGATTAGCTGAAATTCCTTGATGATACTAATGAATCATATGTAAGAATGTCCCCTTCTTTGCAGGATGATATTAGTCTTATTGAATTTTGCCAACCTAATTAGAGAAAACCTTTATCTCAGCATTTGCATTTGTATTTATTTAGTGAAGTTGTTTCTTTTCAAATGCTTATTGGTCATTTGTTTTTTTTTCCCCTGTGAATTGTAGTTTCATTCCACACCTCTCTTTTCTCGAAAAGTGCCTCTCTCAACTGGACTCAATTCCACGCCAACTCTTCCAGGAATTCCTTCCCCAACTACTTCCACAGGCTGTATGCAATTTCCACTTCCTCTCAACCACCATCACTCATCTGATTAGATATGATATATTTATTTCAAATTACATTAGGGAAAACCTTGTATTCATCTTTGTGTCTACTGGTAGGCAAAGAAATAGATGTAATAAAAACTTCTATTCCCAAAGTTAAACATCACCCTTCCCCGAACCAATGAGCCTCAAAGAAAAAAAACCACAGCAAGGGGACTTCCTTGGCCATCCAGTGGTTGAGACTCTGTGCTTCCAATGCCAAGGGCATGGATTATCCCTTGTAGGAACTAAGATTCCCATATGCTGTGCAGGGCAGCCAAGAAAACCTTTAAAATAATAATAATATAAAAGAATAAAAACCACAGCGGGAGCTCAGGTGATGTTTGCAGGCCTGCTGAGCCCCAGGGCTGCCCTCCCAAGGAAGCCCAGCCAACATCATAAACAGAAACTCCCTCCCCTCCACCCACCTGCCCGCAGGGATTCCTCCACCAGAGCTTAGAACACCAACCAAGATGCAGTTCCACCCTAACAGAGAGGTAACCAAAAGATACACGATGTGACAATCAACACTCAAACTTAAGTCCTGAAGAGACCAGTTTCTTCCCCAGAGTAAATTTCTAAGGAGGAAGAAAAAGGATGTCGGTAGCAGAGGCTATAAGTTAAATTCTCTTTCCCCAAATATATTTTTTTCTGAGAGTCACTGAACTCTTTCAGAACCAGCCTCTAAAGAGTGACACTGATAAAGAATGACACCGACACAACATTTAACGGTTGCTTTCAAACTCAGCTACCAACTGTTTCCTATATGTGACTGGCTCATTAAGAAATAAAAAATAAGAAGGGTGTAGGGAGACTACTAGAGAAGCGAATGGCAATCCACTCCAGTGTTCTTGCCTGGAGAACTCCACGGACAGAGGAGCCTGGCAGGCTACAGTTGGGGGGGTTGCCAAGAGTCAGACATGATTGAGCAATTCACACACACACACAGGGAGACAATGTCGTATGGTGGAGCTGGGTTCTGGGGTCCAAGCCTGTCCCCTGCATGGCTGAGGGTCCTTGGGTCAGTTCTTAACTTCTCTAAGCCTCGGCTTCCTCCTCTGTAAAATTAGGATAATAGGAGTACTCACATCATGAGTGTGTGTGTGAAATACTTAGCACAGAGCCTGCACATAGTAAGAACTAAATAATTACAGCAATAATGATAGCTAAGACAATGAAACTGCAGAGAACACACGCTCTGTATATGGACAGAAGTAGGTTAGCCGGTACTTCCACACCAAGATGCTCAGACTAGCCTTTTACCAGTCCCCCATGGGTGTGTTAGATCTTGACACTATTACAGACAGCACTTTAAAAGGCCAAGAATGGCTGGGAAAAAGCCTGCTTTTACACATGCGTGCTCTAGACACTGTGTGAGTCTACGCCTTGTGTGCCTCTAAGGACTTAAAGACTCTGTGTTACTTTGTTTACTGTTGGTATTACTGAGTAACCATGTGTCCTGGATTCCTCCAGACATTCAAGGTTTAAGCCAGTTGTGCCAGCATAAGAATTAAATAGTGACTCTTCTCAAGTACATTCTGACTTTGGGTAATAATGCATATGAACATATCCTCACACTCTATATAACAGAAACTTCCTTGCTTATATAAAGAAGTTTCTCTGCTTCCACCCATTAAGCAATCTCAAAAGCATCGATGTATTTCTAAAGCTGCTTGTTCACATTCTGCAAGGAGCCTGGGACTGTGGACAACTGAGCCTTAGGTTTCCAAACAGCTTCAAAGGGTAAGGTAGTTTAACCTTGGGAGCACTGCCTGGTATCAAGGGTTTGCATTATTTTTACAAGTCTAAGTAAACTTTGAAGAATGAGAGCAAGTCCTAACAATCTGAGAGTAGCATTTTTCAATTATCTTTCATAACATGAAGGCACAGGTAGTCAATAATTTAAGTTTAAATAAGATTACCAATCACCGTCTTTGGGCCCCAGGAAGTCCCAGCATTGGCTTTATTTAGAGAGAAATAGTTCAGGGCATTGTGAATTTAAAACAAAACCAACACTCCTTGAAGCACGATAAAGAAATAAGTTTCAACAGTTACATGAAGACAGATTTTAGAGAATTAAAAAATATTATTCAACTTAATCTCTCCCTAAGACCTTGGGAGCATCGCAAACGGAGTCAATCATGTTGACATAAAAATTGATTTTTTTTCCTCCCAAAGTAGCAGTAACTGCATTCTCATGCATCTGTAAGCCTTGTCACTTTGTCTTTCTTTACCATTTCTAAGAACTTGTTAATACAAATTAGATAGAAAGCAGATTCAACCAAAAGCTAAAAAATGTTTACTTAGCTGTTTGGTTAAAATATTCTGGAATAATACCACGAAGCACTGCAAAACATCACGACGTACCGTCCAGGGTAGAATCATAGAAATAAATAACGCTAACGTGTATTTTCCAGTATTCACTGTTACAAAATCATAACGTCTCATGATACAAACAACTAGATTGTATAACGTCCCCACCTCGTTTTTTTAGAACTAGCCAAAAAAAAAAAGAGGTGGAGAAACTCAGCAAAACAAAGTGGCGAGAAAAGTCGGGGGAGGGGCGCTGGAAGCGAAGGGGCGGAGAAACACGACACAGAGGCGGTGATATCACCCACAGCCAACTGCATGGAATTCAGAAAGTTAAGTGTCACCCAGCAATTTGGGTCCGGGCTTGCCGGGCGCCTGCACAGCGTGGCGGCGGCGGCACCCGCCCGGGAAGCAGGAAGGGGGAGGGGCGGTTTGGCCGACGCGCTCCGGGGCAGCGGAGGCCAGGTCGGCGTGCGTTCAAGCCCCGGGTTGGGAGCCTTATCCCCGGCCCTGCAATGATTTCATCTTTTCGGAGGAGCGACCGCGCGAGCCGCGGCTGCCACGTGCCTGGTCCAGCCCTGTGCGCTGCGCCGGGGGACCGACCCGGACGCGACCGCGGTCACCGCGGGTCGCAGCGGCAAGCCGAACGAAAGGGCTGGCGCCGGGAGAGGAGCTGGGGATTGCTCCGCCGAGATCGCCAGTGGCGGCGGGGGAGGGGGGGCGGGGGGGTGGTCTATCCTCCTGCGCACCTCCATCTCCCATCCCCGAAAAGGGGAAGGCCGGAGTGCGGGGCAGGTTTTGCAACTCCGAAGGCGGATGCAGGCGGTGGCCGGGCAGGATGGAGCAGCCGTGCCCCTCTCCTGACCCCCCGGGGACCCCGACCCAGCTGAGCCCCGTTCCCGGCCTGCGCCCTGCCGCGCACTGCGCGCTCCCAGTGGCGTGGCCGTGGCCGTCCGGCCCCTGCGCGAACCCGGCCACCCGCCTAGGGGACAGTGGCGGCCGCTGGGGGCCCGGAGCCGCGCCGATCGCAGCCCGCCACTCCTTCCGCGTCCCGTGCCCCCTCCGGCGCCTCCTCCCAGGGCTCCACAGAGATGCTTGTACCTTCCACCGCCTCCTCCACCATCTCATCGTCGCTATCCATGGCGGCTGGGGACCCTGCCCAGCTCGGGGCCGCGCGGCTGCCTCGCGTCCCTCCGGGTGCTCGCGGCGGCTGAGCGAGCGCTGGGGCTGAACCCTGCGAGTTTGGAGGAGGAGGAAGAGGAGGAGCAGTCGGGGCTGGCTCACACTGCCTCCCCCTACAGCCCTTTCAATTCCTTGGCCTTAAGCTGCTCCGTCGGCAGCCGTCCCTCCTCCCTTCGCCCACTTGCCCCCTTGCCTCCCAGGCTCCGGGGTGCTGCCGTGGCCGCCGCCGCCGCCGCTGCAACTTTCTCCTGTAATACCCCCTCTTTGTTATCGAGCAGCTGATCCGCTGACATCACCCAGCGCCGGTGCGCTCCCTCCCTCGCTGATTGACAGTTCCCTGTCCCTTCCCAGAAGTAAGGCTCCTTAAAACGAAAGGCGCTCCCGGTCCGCGCTGGCTCTGCGCCCTACCCTGCCAGTCCCCCGGCCCATCACGGGTTTAGCTTTTGCTTCTGCGAGGCTGGGTGCGCTCCGAGAGCGCTCCTCGCGGCACTTGGGACCTCCGGGTAGCCACCCTTGGGGGTGGGGAGGGCTCAGAACGCTCGACCTCCAACTATGCCAGGGACCCCTTGGAAGTCCGCGTTCAGTGTTCGTCAGCCGCAGCAGCCCTCCCCTCCCCGCCCCGGCTCCTCGGGACAGCCTCCAAAGAGCCGGGCAAGCTAAGGCAGCGTTCCTGATACTCCAGCGCCTCAACTTCCTCTCGCCCTCGCCCCCACTTCATCCCGTTTGCCACCCGGAGCTGCACGAGTGCGGCACGCACGGGAGCGCAGGTGTCCCCGCGTTGCCGCATCACATCCGCGAGCAGGTTTCCCAGGCGCCAGGGGGTGACATCCAGCCCGGATGCCGCCGGACTGCGGCTCCCACCCTAGCGCGCTGCGTCCCCACCCTCCTCGGGACCATCAGGCGTCTCGTCTCGAGTGATTCAGAGCTTCAGCAAATCCAAATGGCAGCGGGCTCTTTATCAGGCAGGAAATAAGCCGCGCGGAAGGCCCGGCAGGTCCCTCCTCGCGGTGGTGGTAACGGAAAAGGAGCCAACGACTGGAGCTCCCGAGGAAGGACCCTCCGTCTGGCGCGCCTCCTCCTGTCGCCTCCCGCCCAGTACGTGTGATGTCCCCAGCCGTCTCCTGGTTTCTCCAAGTGCCAGCCCTTCACAAATTCCTGCTCTTGAAGTGTAGAACATCACGGGGCCCCCGCTTCCCGGCCCCGCCACTTAGTGTCATTACGGCGTTGCCTCTTACAGGTGGCGGTAAAGGGCGGCTGTAAATAGCTGGTTAAATGGATGCAAATGTACACAATGTACCGTGGAATTACCGGGTGCCGCTTTGGGCATCTGCCAAGAACAGCTACTGCACGGAGCGAGCGGGTGAGGGCGGGGAGAGGAGAGGAGGGAGCAGAGAAAGTTGTTCTATTCTGTTTTCTGAACCACGAATGAGACTTTGCGGATTTCGGAGTACTTCCAGTACCCGGGAGACCACGCCTTGTTTTGGGGCTTTGTGCTTAAATGCCAGGTATTTTTTTTTTTTAATCGAGTACTGTGTTTCTTCTTAAACTCAGTTTTTATTCTGTGAAAAAGAGCACAATGTTAGGGACATGTGTCTCAGCACTGCCAGAAATTTCAGTCCGTTTTGACTGAGAAAGAGCGGGAAGGCCCCTGAGCCAGGGGTTAAGAAGGTTGTGTCCTGGTGATGCTCACCTGCAGAAGGGCCTGGGCAGGCCACCTTTTCACAGCTTGAATTCCTCCCCTAGGAGATAAGAGGCTTAGGCTACACTGGTATCAGTTCTGCCAGCTCAGGCTAGACTGCTCAGAGGTCCTCCAGCCTAGTCTATACTTTTCCAAAGTCTTCTGGCTTAAATATAACCTCCTTAAAGTCCTCCAGGGCAGACACCTGGGCTCCAAAGCTACAAAAAGAACCAGTTCCTGCAGTGGAAGATGAAAGAGCCACTTTGGATTACACCATTTTCAGACATGAACTGCAGAAATAGAATTTTATTTCAGATATTAAAAAAATAAAACCATCAGATACTGAGCTTGGTCAAGCACTAAGTTTTAAGTTGTATGATATTTTTTTCTTATTTCCCCTTTTAAAACATATCATCTCCTCTCTTACATATTAAACACTGATGCACAAAAACACACAGATACTCATCTTCTTCAGTTTCCAGTTTATTTTACAGGGCAAAAAAAAAAAAAGATGCTGAAAGCTAAACGAAACACAAATAATTTATTTCTTTACTCAAAGGGGGTTGAAACAGGGGCATAGTAGGTTAAATCTTCCCTCAAAACACACATGGGGAGTCAACTGAGACCCAAGTTCGAGGTGGGTGGGGGTGTGTGTGAGGGGAGGGAAAGGAATCATGTCACAAGTGTCCACAACTTGAGGCTTATAAGGAGGATGTCTAACTGCCCCTTGGTGCTGGGAGGTTTTCCCAGCTCCCATAACTTCAGCAGACCTCCTCTGGATGTAACAGGGGTGGGGGTGCGGGGGGAAGCAACCAGGGTCTTCCTGCTAGAACCTTCCTCAGGTTTGCACAGGAGGCAGGCAGCACCCAGGGCGCAGTCCCAGGCCCTCCCTGCCCCACTCCTGCCTGCTGGCTCTGGGCCCAAAGTTTAGGCAAAATGTTTTGATGACTCCCTTAAGAGCCATTTGCATTTTTAACACCTCATTCCGTGTGTTTTCAATCCCCTTCTCTAGACTGACTGATTCTTCTTTCTAGCCTCAGAACCCAGCACAGTGCCCAGTACAGAAGGGAGGTTAAGCCTTGTCCGTGATGGTTGTGCAGAGAGGAATAGTCTATTTTATATAAACAGCGCTGAGCCTTTCTCACATACCAGATCCTTCCTGTGTTTGGCAAAATGCTGTGTTTTTAGTTCGAGTTTGAAGAGCATTTTTGAGTTGTTCTGCTTTCCCACATCTACTGGCCCCAGATCTGCTCCCATCGCATTCTTTCCCACAGTTTTCTTCATTGAGAGCTCATTTCATAAACCCTCTTTCCACTTGGCTTCCCGCCAGCCTCCTCTGCCATACTCTGTCCCCACCAATGTGGTCATGGGCTAGAAAATCAATCATTGAGCTCTTAATCACAGTGCTGGGCGGCAGCGGCAGCAGCCAGGCTCAGTGCCTCACTCAGCAGATCCCAACGGGCCGGAACAAGCCCGACCCGGGAGGAATGGCTGGCTGGGAACGACCATCAGCCAGGCCTGGGGGTTGGGGTGGGGACTTGCCCCCATGCTCACACCAAGGAGTGACTTTTCTACGCTATTCCGCCTTGTTCCTAGGCATCCAAGGATAAATCCCTCTCTTCCCACTCAGCTTGAGAAACAGAAGTCCCTCTTCCACTGCAGCAAACAGTCAAAATACTAAGTTATTTTATTCATTTTCCCACCCATGCCTTTTCCCAGAGAAGGCTGGTGCTTTCTTACAAGACTGATATAACTTTTGCAATAAATATATTTTCACAGGCATCATGTATTTTATGCATCTTCCTACACTGAGGGGGAAATTTTCTGTCAATTTACCACTGTGTGTGCTGGCTAATAGTGAAAAGCCTAGTGGATGTGGGACTTGAGCGGAGTTCATTAGCCTGGCTGTCTCTGAACCCTCCTCTTGTCCCGCTGATCTGGGCTGGAGGGGCCCAGGCCGTCTTCAGGGTCTCCAAGCTCCTAGGAGGCGGAGCCTCCCCAGGTGTCCTGGTGGATCTATGACTGGTATGCATGCTCTGCTTTGATCTTTTGCTTACACTGCTGGCAGGGAGACAAGAGCAGAATGAGTGAAGGAACTCTTAGGTAATCATCAAGTCTGGTCTTGGCACTGCTCACCCCTTAATAAGATTTTTTTTCCGCACCAAATCTGCCACTGTACTTGAGTTTTCATCCCATATGTTTTGGTTCCTCCAAGGGTTAGCCATGCAGCTGCTCAGTTAAACTCTCTGGACCTTGGTTTTCCCATCTGTAAACGAGGAGGTTGGTCGTCCATCGAAATCCTAAACTTAAACCTTCTCTGTCCACCTTTCCTGGGGAAAAGTTAAATAGAGCATGAAGAGCTCCAGGGACACACACAGAAGAAGAAAAGGGAAGAAGTAGGGGGTGGGGGCTAAACTTGGCAAATGGAATATTCAAGGCCCCCGGACTTCTATACTGAATGGTACAGAGATCTGGGGGTGATGGACTTGATCTGACTCTGAAAAGAGAAGCAGGGGCCTTTGCGGAGGGCTAAGGTTCTTGGCTTCTGAATCACTGAGTTGCTAATCAAGTGGCTAACTGTGTTAGTGACAACTGCAGAAGCTGGAGGGAGGGGCAGAGAGCAGCGCTGGGGGAAGGGTGTGGGGGAGGAGATGTGGATGAAAGGGAAGCATTTACAGCGTGTGGAGCTCAGCGAAGAGCAACTGGGAACATCAAGGGCACCAAAATAAAGGTCTGGGAGCAAAGGAAGAGATGGAGAAAATTCATTCTGCTGGAAATAGACATGACTGCAGTCGTGAGGAGGACTCACAGATTCAGGGTGACCTGATTTGATCACTGCAACAGGAAGTGCAGGGGAGAGAAGGCAGGATAACCTGACCCGAGGAAGTGAATTAAATAATGGAGAAGACATCATTGTTGCCATGGCATTTAAATATCTCGCACCACATTATGCTTCTTCTTCTCTCTTTGGCTTGATTCTTGTTCTTGCAACATGTTAATGTCATTGCAGTAGATACAGTAAACTAAATTTAGACCTTTTGGAGCATGGAGGAAGGGAAGATGAAGCCCAGGTCTCCCTGTCTGGGTCCACTCTGAACACATGTTCTTCCTATGCCGTGTGCCTGGTTCTTTTGGCCTTTGCATTATGGGTTATGAAAACCCTTGTCAGTCTTGGGTTCTGTGAAGCTGCTGAATGACATAATTAAAAAAAAAAATTGGAAACGATTTCAAAGAGGTGACTGCTTTAGAAAATAGAAAAATCAATAAGGTGCAGGAATTTGAAAAATAACGACCATCAAAACCAAATGTGTTTTCTTAAGTATCATGTTATTGTGTTGCTTTTTAAAAAATATTTTAGTGGGCTGCAGTTAAGGTTATTGGGTCCTGTAATCAGTCATGTACAAATGCTAACATTCAGGGGGTGGGTACCTTGTGTATCTTTTGACATTACTGTCCACAGAGTGAATGGAACGGCATTTCCAGTTGTCTTATTTACTACAAATGTAACAACATTCATCAAGGCCCAGATTCTGAAATTCCTCAAATAAGACCCCCAGAGACTGATGTACAGACCTGAATTATGATCAACGGACCAGAATACTCATGCTGCCATGGCAAGCACAGTCTCTATAAATAAAGGTACTTGAGAACACAAATTTTATCCAGATGTTTGCTTAAACTGGATTTAGAATAAATGAAATTAGTTGTATGGTCCATAGAGAAATACCCCTGACACAAGTCCCTGAAAGCCTGAGGCAGCCCACACACCCCACCCATACTTGCTTAGATGGGCCTGCCAGCTTCTGAGAGTTTCATCTTCCTTTCCATATCCACGTGTCTCTTCAAACCAGTTTCTCCCACACAAGGTCTATATGGCCAACTAGGCGGAGTTACACTTTTAAAGTCATAATCACATTCCGTGTCTCAGTTCAGTTCAGTTCAGTCTATACATCAGTGTCTCTTTTGCTGTCTCGTACACAGGGTTATTGTTACCATCTTTCTAAATTCCATATAGATTCGTTTTTCTAAGGGCCTATCTCTCTTGTTACCATGTTGTTGTCGTTGCTTAATCAATAAGTTGTGACTGACTCGTTGCGACCCCGTGGATTATGGCCCACCAGGCTCCTCAGTCCATGGGGTTTCCCAGGCAAGAATACTGGAATGTGTTGCCATTTCCTCCTCCAGGGGATCTTCCCAACCCAGGGACTGAACCCACATCTCCTGTGTCTTCTGCTTGGCAGGCGGATTCTTTACCACTGAGTCACCTGGGAAGCCCTTTTGTTACCATACTCTTCTAGTATATGGAGAATTTTATGTTGAATAGAAAGCAATTTGTTATCTATGATCTCATTAGTATCTCAAAGAAAGAAAATGAAACTCGCTCAGTCATGTCTGACTCTTTATGACCCCATGGACTATACAGGCCATGGAATTCTCCAGGCCAATTCCATTCTCCAGGGAATCTTCCCAACCCAAGGATCAAACCCAGGTCTCCTGCATAGTAGGCAGATTCTTTACCAACTGAGCCATCAGGGAAGCCCGGTATCTCAAAATAATCCTCAAGACCATGATGATAAAGACTTGCCCAGGATCCCACAACAAAAGCATGGCTTAATGGAGCTCAAATCAAGGTCCATTGGGCCTTCAATCATGCCACACATCTCATGCAGAGTGGTGAGACCCTTCAGAGGACAGGCATAGGAGGGCAGGAGACGAGTGAGAAGAGAACAGTCCTTAGAGACAGTCTGCTATGTCCCAGGACCTTGACCCATGTAACTTCATTTAATCCTGAAACGACCTTATGGAATATTATCTCCATATAGAGATGAGGAAACCCGAAACTCTAAATAACTTGTGTACAGTCATATCTGTAGCGGTTTGGGGGCTGAAGTCCAAGATATCCAAACCGTGAAGAGCCACAAACAGAGGAAAGGGAAGTGACAGGATAGGGGTGGAGAAACAATTCTAGAAGCTGATTGAGTAAAGGAAAAGTACATCAGTTTTCAGGGTGTCTTGCAAGGTGGATTTACGGGAATAGAGCCACAGGAGTATATACATGGTTGACCTTGGGTAGCAGAGGAAAGCTTTCACTTTATCTCTGAAGGCATGTGCACCCTTCCGAGTTTTATTGAGACATAACTGACGTACATCACTGTATAAGTTTACAGTGTACAGCATAGTGGTTTGACTTAGATATATTATGAAATGATTACCATAGTATGGCTAGTTAGTGTCTGTCATCTCATATAGATACAATAAAAAAAAGCAAAAAAAGTTTTTCTTGTGACGATGACTCTTAGGTTTTACTCTCTTAACAATATTTCTGTATGTCATACAGCAGTGTTAACCGTAGTCATCATGTCCATGGCATCTTTAGTCCTTACTTACCTTATAACTGAGGGTTTGTACCTTTCCACCACCTTTGGAGGTATGCTTTTATGGAGGTGGCCGAGGTGACCTTCATCTATTTGAGATGGCCTGCTACTTGAGCCCACATTACTCAGTTTGTCTTTCTGGTGGTGGTGGGTGAGATGGATGGCAGAAGTGATGTCTGCTGCTGCTGCTGCGCTAGGCTGCGTGGTGCCTCATACAGTTCGGACATGTAGGCGTTGAGATGTGTGCTTGTTGCCCAGAGGTGCTCTCTGCCATTGAGGGACCAATTCTAACAAGCCCACCAAGAGCCTGTTGCTGGGAAGGGCCATCTTGGGAGCAACTTACATCGGACAGATGACTTTTGAGCCAGGGATGTGGCAGAAGACTGAAAAATGTTTTTTGGAGAACTTCATCAAGTTAAAAACCATCTAGTCTGTCTTTTTTTGGCTGTGTCATGTGGGATCTTAGTTCCCCGACCAGGAATCAAACCTGGGGCTCCAGCAATGAGAGTGCCAAGTCCTAACCACTGGACAGCCAGGGAATTCCCAAAGATAAACCAATCTTAATCTATAATTTTAGATCACCATTTACTTTATTACTTTTAGAAGCAAAACACTCATTGTAGAGATATTAGAAAAGTAAAATATCAAAAAGAAGAAAGTGAAACTCACTTGAAATCCTAACAACCAATAAAAAAACTCACTTGAAATTCTAACAACCAATAACAAACAGTAAGTAACTTGTAAAAAAACAGTGTGGTATATGGCGGCTCAAACAGTAAAGAGTCTGCCTGCAGTGTGGGAGACTTGGGTTCCATCCCTGAGTTGGGAAGATCCTCTGGAGGAGGAAATGGCAACTTACTCCAGTATTCTTGCCTGGAGAATCTCATGGACAGAGGAGCCTGGAGGGCTACAGTCCAGGAGGTTGCAAAGAGTCAGACACGACTGAGTGACTAAACACGTATACTCTTTCAGACACTTTCTAAAAATATAGAAGCACAGTTGGCTTCCCCAGTGGCTCAGCAGTAAAGAATCCACCTGTAACGCAGGAGATGCAGGAGACTTAGGTTCGAGACTTGGGATCTTCCCAAACCAAGGAAGATCCCCTGGAGGCGGATCTTCTTGTATTGTTGCCCAGAGAATCCTGTGGACCGAGCCTGGTGAGCTACAGTCCATGGGGCTGCCAAGAGTCATATGCGATTGAGCTACTGAGCAGGTCATAGTTAATTTACAATGTTATTTTAGTTTCAGCTGTAGAGCAAAGTGACTCAATTACACATATACATACATACATTTACATATATACTTTTTAAAATTCTTTTCTGTTACAGGTTATTATAAGATACTGAATATAGTTCACTGTGATATACATACGTCTTTGTTATCTATTTTATATATAGTAGCGTGTACATGTTAATCCCAAACTCTTAACATATCCTTCCCCCAATTAACACTATTCTTAATTAATATTTCATAATAGTTGACTATCCAATAGTATACTTGATTCTGTTTATTATAATTTCACATTTTTTCATACTGTCATTCAAAATGGATTTGTGGGCAGTAATCTTAAAAGTAGTAATAAAAATGTTTTAAAAAAAACTGTAATCTAGGAATTATGTCCTGTATAGAAGTAAGCAGTTTAATGCTTTTGAGAGCAGCAGACAATGTGTTTGGGGCTTCCCTGGTGGTTCAGTGGTAAAGAATCTGCTTGCCAAACAGGAGACATGAGTGTGATCCCTAGGTGGGGGAGATCCACTAGAGGAAGGCATGGCAACCCACTCCAGTACTCTTGCCTGGGAAAATCCCATGGACAGAGGAGCCCAGTAGGCTACAATCCATGGGACCGCAAAGAGCTGACGGAGAAGGCAATGGCACTCCAGTGTGGCACTCCTGGAAAATCCCATGGACGGAGGAACCTGGTAGGCTGCAGTCCATGGGGTCGCTACGAGTTGGACACGACTGAGCGACTTCACTTTCACTTTTCACTTTCACGCATTGGAGAAGGAAATGGCAACCCACTCCAGTGTTCTTGCCTGGAGAATCCCAGGGGCGGGGGAGCCTGGTGGGCTGCTGTATATGGGGTCGCACAGAGTCGGACAGGACTGAATCGACTTAGCAGCAGCAAAGAGCTGGACGTGATTTCAACTAAACCACTACCACCACCACCAGACAATGTATTTGCACAGCACAACGACTGGAAAAACATAAGCTAAAATGTTAACAGCAGTTATCTCAGGGCTATGTGTCTCAAGTGTTTTAGTTTTTTTTCTTTTTGCTGACTTAAAATAATTTCCTTGTAGTGACTATTATTAACTTATATAATTATAAAAGGAGGGTATTAAAAAAAAACTACTAGCTGGAGGCAAGTTTCTTTACTTTTTTAGGCTTTATGTATCATATGGAAATTCTAATAATTTCTAATAATTTCCGTTCCACAGAGTGGATTCATCAAAGTAATGCAGGTAAAGCGCTTGTAAAGGGTCCAGGCACGTGGTGAGTACACTGTACCTGTTGGCCACGACCGTCCCGACTGTCACTGTATGAGTTGAAGCTTCAGCTTCTTCTACTCTTGTCTTCTCATGGAGTAGGAGGGAGACCCTTCAAGTCAGTTCACATTCACCATCGCCCTGCTTACAGCCTCCCAGTGTTGCCTGTGTACTTGAGATCAGATCTAAACAGCTTACCCTGGTTGCAAGGCCCTGCAGGATGTGGTTCCTGATCAGATCTGCAAACAACTCCCACATCCTTCTTCCTTCCCTGACTCTCTTGTTCCTGGGATAAAAATCAAGTTCCCTCCTGCCTCAGGGCCTTTGCACTCACTGTTCCCTTTACTTGGAATTCTCTTCCCTATAGCCTCTCACAGCTGGTTTTCATTTTTTTTTTTTTAATTGGAGTAAAATTGCTTTACAATATTGTGTTAATTTCTGCTGTACCACGAAGTGAATCAGCTACATGTATACATATATCCCCTCTCTCTTGGATCTCCCTCCCAACCCTGCTTCCCATTGTACTCCTCTAGGTCATCTCAGAACACCAAGCTGATTTCCCTGTGATATACAGCAGGTTCCCACTAGCTATCTATTTTACACATGGTAGAATATATAGGTCAATTCTCATTCGTAGCTGGGTTTTGGTGTTAGTATAATAGTCCCTCTTCAGGGACGCCTTCCTGGCCACTCAACCAAAAGGAGCTGCCTGGGCACACCTCTCCTGTTTAATTCTTCCTCTGTTTCCTTTTCCTCTTAGCATTTGCAACAACACGTTCTTGCTTATTTGTGTTACTCAGTTCAGTTCAGGTCAGTCGCTCAGTCGTGTCCGACTCTTTGCGACCCCATTACTCTGTTACACTATTACTCCTAGTGTAGGTCTACCCATAGATGTTCTTCTTTATGTCAGAATTTCCTCTAGAAGACCTACCACAGTGTCCACTCAATATATAGTTGCTGGATGATTTAATTAAGTACGTAAATTATCCTTGTTAAGTGAAAATTATCTTTGAGCAGTTCAATCACGTCCCACCACCTTCTCTTCAGATGGCTGGTGTTTTCCTAAAGAGGAAGAAGGCAGTGGCAGACATATCACTTTATTTTTTTTTTCGTATTTGTTTTGGCCAAGTCACATGGCACAGAGACTGAGCCTGCGCCCCCTGCATTGAAAGCATGGAGTCTCAACCACTGGATCACCAGGGAAGTGATCCATTTTATTTCTAACCCCATTTTATTTCTAACCCCTTCTCCCAGTTAGAAAACAGATGATACAAACATCAAAACCGTTTATTTTTTAGGGTCTCCCACATGTGGCTAGATTCATGCTTTCCAACCTAGAGTGAGATTTAAAAAAAAAAAAAAGAGCTGTCCAGGTTTGAAAAGAGAACCCCTTAGAGGCTTTTGCTCTGATGCATGAGACCGGATAGGCAGTCCCCACTCTACAAAAGAGGTCGTGTTCCCAACATTTCTCTGTGTATGTTGTTTGTTTCCAACACAGAATGCATTTTTCACTGAAAACAATGTTCCCAGACTAGCCCACAAAAGCCTATTTAACCTACCATGCTCAGTAGGGGAAAAAAAAATACGTTTAAAATCTAGGAAACAAAGCAAGGAAAATGAATAAGAAATACAGTTTAGACGTTTCTCTTGAGTACTAGAGCCTGCAGAGGAGCCGCGTCCAGCAAAGCAGAATCGGCTGTAAGTGAAGGTTGTAGAGGACTCGGATGCCACAGTCCTGGGTCTGATGGACCCAGGATGTTGACAAAAGCCACGTCTCCTAGGAGCGGACAGGTCCGAGCCTGTCTGAGGGAACATTCCTGCAGGCCTGGGTGCCAACAGAGGGCTGGCGAGGCTGACACCTACTCTGTCTTCCACACACTGAATTCTAGAGGCTACAGTCAACATGTGAGAGTTCTCCCATAAGACCAAGTTCCCATAAAGCTGTTGTTCTGGTGGTCCATGAGCTTTCTCAGAAAATTTCTGCCTGAGTTACATGACAATACAGCTTAAAAAAGAGTAAGTTCAGTGTTGGTTTCATCACCGAAGATCACCATTTCATCATTGAAAGTACCACGAGGTAATTTCAAGCATGCTTCTCCCTGTATCTGATCTTTGTGCTGCCACTTAAGGCCAAAGCTTTTATTGCCTGAAAATTAAGCCCCAGAAAGCAGGGGGGCTCCTTTGATGGCAGTTCTTCTGAAACGTTGTGTATTATTTTGCATAAGAAAGTGTTCCATTTGGGGAAGACCTATTAAGCTGAAACAACTTCAATCAACTCTAATTCTGAAAGTTTGTAGACAGAGCCTCTCAGAGATCAAAGCTTCACTCTCTGAAGTAGCTGTTTCATCAACTACAAAATAAAAACAGTCACACTTCTTACATCACTGTTTTTTGTCCCTTTTCTTATAAATATGTAGATTTAATCATTGATTAATTTATACTAATAGAAGCAGGATCTTTATCCCTGTTTATTTGATTTAAATTTCGGATGATTTAATTTAAAGCCATTTTCAGTTCAGTTCAGTTCAGTCACTCAGTCGTGTCTGACTCTTTGTGACCCCATAGACCGCAGCACGCCAGGATTCCCTGTCCATCACCAACTCCTGGAGTTTACCCAAACTCATGTCCATTGAGTCGGTGATTCCATCCAACCATCTCATCCTCTGTTGTCCCCTTCTCCTGCCTTCAATCTTTCCTATCATGAGTCAGCTCTTCACATGAGATGGCCAAAGTATTGGAGTTTCAGCTTCAACATCAGTCCTTCCAATGAACACGCAGGACTTTTACTTAATGTGCTTTGGTATTTACCTAATTGTAGGTATCTGGCCTGGCATTTTACTTTAAACAAAACAATGACACTAGATCCTAAGTATTAGCATCGGTAGTTGAGGAACTGCTTAGGCTTTCTTTTCTAGGTTTAGCCCTTCCACAGAGGCTACTGAAGGGTCAGCAGCAGTATAATGTGGAAGGCTTTGGGGTCAGATAGTCTGAGATCAAGTTCAAGTCCCATTCTTTTATAGAGCCATCTGATCTTCAGCAAAATTCTTAATCTTACTTGGTCACACCTGTCCTTTATTTTTTTAAAATGGAGATGAGAATAAAATAAAAGTAGGGATGAATCTGGGCTTCCCAGGTGGTGCTGGTGGTAAAGAACCTGCCTGTCAATGCAGGTTAGACATTAGAGACTTGTGTTCGATCCCTGGGTTGGGAAGATCCCCTGGAGGACAGCATGGCGACACACTCCAGTATTCTTGCCTGGAGAATCCCATGGACAGAAGAGCCTAGTGGGCTACAGTCCATGGGGTGGCAAAGAGTCCGACATGACTGAAGTGACTTAGCACGCAGGCAGGGATGAATCTACTTCATTGGTTATTGAGAGGATTAAATGAGATCATGAATGTAAAACCCAGCAATAGATGGTGGCCATTATTGTTATGTTATTATTATTTTAAAATATAGGCTGGTAATTGTATTAATCTTCAAGGGTTGCTGTAACAAAGCACCATACACTGAGTGGCTTAAAATAACAGAAATATATTGTCTCACAATTCTCGAGACTTAGAAGTTTGAAATCAGGTTGTCAGCAGGGGCCTGCTCCCTCTGAAACGAGTAGGAGAATCCTTTATCTCTTCCTGCTTCTAGTGCTTTGGCTTCTAGGTATATCACTCCAGGCATGAGGCATTTTCTCCATATGTGCTTTACATGGCCTTCCCAGAACGCATGTCTATCTCTGTGTGTAAATTTCTCCCTTTTGTAAGGACCCTGGCCCACATGCATGACCTCATTTTAATTTGACTTCTGCAAAGATCTTGTTTCTAAATGATGTTACATTCTGAGGTCCTGGAATTCAGACTTCAGCATATCTTTTTCTTTGGTGGAGGTCGGAGAGGTGGAGACATAATTCAACTCATAACAGTAATGTAAGTTAAAAAAAAAAAAATTCTCCAGAGTAAGAAGTAATGTCTCACATGTCTAAAATCTTTCCTCACAAGATTTTATTATCACTGAGATTTTGCTCATCAGGGAGGTTTAGATATAAAGACATAAACTCTTAAGTTGGTTCTGTTGGTCAATCAGTTTGAAAGTAAGGAATTTGCTTTGTTTAAAGAGGGAGGTATTCTTTCCTGCAGAATTCTGTTTAGTACACGTCACTAGTACCCTATTTACTGCCTTCCATCCAGACAGGCAAGAACCCAAGCCCATTCTCTCTTGGCTGGTCGCCAAGCCCCTCCCTAGGTCTTGATTTCAAATGGTCATCCAAATCCATCCTCGCAGACTCTGGTCTGCAACAGAGACCGGTGTCCCTGTTTCGTGTGACATTTGGAACGTACTTGGCAGTGCCAGGACTGTGGGTGTGTTATCAAGTTGCCCTTGGTGGAGTAAGGGAAACTATCATAAGTTCTTAGAGTTGGAAGATGTCTCAGAGATCATCTTGTTTAGTTGTTCCCAAATCTGGCTGGGTGAGAGTTGGACTGAGTGCAGAAGAATTGATGCTTTTGAACAATGGTGTTGGAGAAGACTCTTGAGAGTCCCTTGGACTGCAAGGAGATCAAACCAGTCCATCTAAAGGAAATCAGTCCTGGGTGTTCATTGGAAGGACTGATGTTGAAGCTGAAACTCCAATATTTTGGCCACCTGATGCAAAGAGCTGACTCATTGGAAAAGACCCTGATGCTGGGAAAGATTGAGGGCAGGAGGAGATGGGGACGACAGAGGATGAGATGGTTGGATGGCATCACCCACTCAATGGACATGAATTTGGGTAAACTCCAGGAGTTGGTGATGGACAGGGAGGCCTGGTGTGCTGTGGTTCATGGGGTCGCAAAGAGTCAGACATGACTGAGCGACTGAACTGAACTGAACTGAAGGGTCACTCAGGGAAATTTAAAAATATGGCAGTTCTGAGGCCTCATCTGAGAGATATTCAATCAGAATGGTAGGGGAGAGAGGAACCTTAAAAAAGCTCTCCAAATGGGGCCCAAAGAGGCTGCATGACTCCTCATGCTTGGTTGTCATTAAATAGTTGACTGACTCCTAGTTAAGGGCTGGTTCCATGCTCCAACTTTCTTCTCCTATGATGCCAGGAACTTTTTTTTTTTTTTTCTTCTTCCCTGGCTGTGCATGTGAGATCTTAGTTCCCCAACCAAGTATTGAACCCACAGCCCCTGCACTGGAAGCTCAGAGTCTCAGCCACTGGACTGCCAGGGAAGTTCCAGAGCCAGGGCTTTAATTCTGGTGATGTTTGCAAGGTGAACACAAAGATTCTCTCACTGCTGCTTGTTCCAGAGAGTATTTCCAGGGCACAGAAGGTCTTGGAGCATTTGTGATTTTTTTTTATATGTAAAATAGCTTTGCAACAGGTTGTACAGGCTGGTAGGTCTCCTTCTGAAGGTCCTGTCTTTTATGTTATTTGTTCCAACATAATTTTTTACACCACTGAGCCATATTTTCTCATTTTAAGATATGAATGTGTGTGGTTTTTTAAAGGAGAACTTAAAGGATAGTTATAAAGAGTTTTCAATACCTTTTCATCAGAAACCACCCATGAACGGTAGAGAGCTTAAAGGGAGTGGGGGCAGGGTGGAGAGAAAAACTGCAGGGAATCCGCTTCCCCTAGGGGTGAGAGTTTGGGATGCAGACAAGGAGGACAAGAGAAGCATGACCCAGCTCTGCATGTTAGGACACTGTCTGGCTATCAGTGCAGCTTGGTATGAGTCAGCCGTCTCAGGGTCAAGCTGAATGTGGAAGAACATAGAAATCAGGAAGCCAAGCTTTTAAGTCAAGCAGACCTGGGTTCAGATTCAAGCTCTCTCACCACTGATCCATTTACTAATGTCTCTGAACCTTAGTTTTCACATCTGTAACACTGAGGTAGTAGCACCTCATAGGGTTGGGGTGAGATTTGGGATGTCTGATACCTGGTAGAGAGTGTTCAAATGTAGATGCTATGATCATTGAAGAGTTACACTTGGGGGACTTGCAGGGACATGTTTCTGTTCCTTGCTTGAGGCCTTCTGCATATATCTTTCCAAGGGAAAACAGGCCACTTTAGCAAAGTACATGGGGCATGATTTGAATGTGGCCCCACCTTGCAATCAGAGGAAGGAGGCGCTGTCTCTGGCCGTCTGTCCACTTTCTGGTCTACTGTTGCTGGATCTGAACTAGCAATCTTTTACTTTGCAAAAATGAGTCCATGAAGAAGAAGCAAGTTTTCTCTGGGAGTGGAGA
Source organism: Bos indicus (assembly GCF_029378745.1). Classification (NCBI taxonomy): domain Eukaryota; kingdom Metazoa; phylum Chordata; class Mammalia; order Artiodactyla; family Bovidae; genus Bos; species Bos indicus. Next base: position 18,279,468 of record NC_091776.1, on the reverse strand, counting down.
CCACAGGAAAGACCTTGTGTAGAAAAATGTAGTTGGTTCTGGAGAGGACGTGGACTCAGGCAAGAGAGGGTAAACCCCAGACACTGGGGTGTTGGGCAGGCTTGAGGCTGAGGAGACAACATCTACAAAGAAAGTAAGACAACAAGAGAGAGCATAGAGAGGGGAGATGACAAAGATGGGACAGGCTTCTGAATCTTAGGATTCCACCCAGGCTTACCATCCTGGGTGGACTTTATTTTAAGCTTTGAATTCCTCCCCTGATTGTGACTTGTCCACCTGGGCAGGATACTTGTCTCCATGCCCCAACTTTTTCATCTCTAAGATGGACAAAACCCAAGGCCTCCCTCATGCATTGATTAGAATGTAAGGAGAGATCAGAACAGCTTTAAAAGTCTTGATTATATTCCTTAAGGGATACATTTAAAGAGACCCTTGAGGGAACCCCTCCTACACTGTTAGTGGGAATGTAAATTGGTGCAGCCACTATGAAAAACGGTGTGGAGTTTCCTTAAAAAAACTAAAACTAAAATTGACATATGATCCAACAAGCCTACTCTTGGGTATATATCCAGAGAAAACTCTCATCTGAAAGATACGTGCACCCTCAAGTTCATAGCAGCACCACTTACAATAGCCAAGACATGGAAGCAACCCCAGTATTCATCAACAGATGAACGGATAAAGATGTTTTACACACACACGACGGAGTACTACTTGGCCATGAAAAAGAATGAAATAATGCCATCTGAAGCAACATGGACGGACCTAGAGATTATTATCCTGAGTGAAGTCAAAGACAAATACCAGACGATATTACTTGTATGTGGAATCTAAAATATAACACAAATGAGTTTGTCAACAAAACAGAAACCAATTCAGAGACACAGAGAACAAACTTATGGTTACCAGAGAGGGAAGGAGATGAGGGAGGGATACATTAGGAGTTTGGGATTAGCAGATGCAAACTACTATATATAGAGTAAACAACAAGGACCTGCTGTATAATAGGGAATTATATTCAATGTATTATAATAAACCATAGTGAAGAGAATATGAACGAGAGTTTGTATATAGTATATCTATCTGAATTACTTTGTTGTACATCTGAAACTAACACAACACTGTAAATCAGCTGTATTTCAATTAAAAAAAAAAGAGAGAGACTCTTTAGGGCACCTTTCTTCTCCGCTAGGACTTTGGAAAGGGCAGTCTCTAACCCTTGAAGGGATTCAGACAAATTTGTATGAGCCAAAAGGCATCGACTCTATTTTCCAGACTGCAGGGGCAGAGGTTGTCCAGGTGGTGACAGGGGCTATAATCTTTACCTTCTGATTTAGGAAATCCCACCTGATTTCCCATAGGTTCCCTTCATTTGTGAGGCATGTACCCCTATTTGGGGCTCAAAATATTTGATCAGGGTAGCCATGGGGTAAGAGAGAATTATGAAAAAGCACCCTCCACAAATGTCATCTGATAGCACTTATATATGGAATTTAAAAAGAATGATACAAATGAACTTACAAAACAGAAATAGACTCACAGACACAGAAAATAAATTGATGGTTACCAAAGGGGAAAGAGTGGGGGAGGGATAAATTATAATTTTGGGATTAACATATATACACATTACTATATATAAAACAGACAACAAGGACCTACTGAATAGCTCAGGGAACCATATTCAATATCTTGTAGTAAACCATAGTGGAAAAGAATCTGAAAAAAGAATATATTCATGTATATATACATATCTATCTGTCTATCTACCTGATAAACAAAACATTGTAAATCAATGTAAATCACTGTAATTCAATGAAAGAAAAAGGCACCCTGGCAGCCCGTGCTCAGTAGTCTGTGGGTCAGCACAGCACAAAAAGATACACACATCCTTGCTAAGGACTTCCCACCCCTGAAGTCTGCCTTTTACCTGGATGGAAGAGAAGATCTGCAGATAATTTACTGAACAAACCACCTACTTACTTCTACCCCTTGAGAGAAATCCCTGATTAATTTGTATCCCCTCCCCAGTGCCCAGGGCCAGGAACTGGGCACCCACACCAAGATCAGCATATAGCAGACTTCAGTATGGAGGAAGCGGAAGACATCTCTGTGGATAATTTCCCAGCCATTTTCACCTTGGTCAAAGTCACCACCAGAACCTCCAGATGCTGCCTCTTCAGTCAAGTTGTACGGAGGCAGGTCATTTTGAAGCACACGTTTGAGAATGACAGCTATGAAACCCACCAGAAAGAGCACAAGCACCGTGGGATTGATGATGGACAACCAGTGGATTTCCCGTAACCCGGGAAAGCAACAGCCATCATCACCATGGCGCCTGTCCCTCTAAGGCACAACTGAAGTCTCAGACGAGCGCACACTGTAGGTGAGGGTGAGGTCGAGGAACTCATGGGGTTGTAACTCATTTAAATTGTGGCGCTTGACACCCCCAACCAAGACTTGGGCAAATATAATCCAGTCTCCATGGAATTCTAGGTGGAAGTGCAAATGGATCCAGAGCCCTATCTTGTGGCCATGAGGCAGGAAGTCACTCTCCTCCCTGCAAAGCCACAGATTGGCAAGTTGTCCACACAAACTCAAAGTAGTAAAGTTCCTCAGTGGCCTGGCGCAGCTGTTCCATCTACAAAGAGCAAGTCAGGGGACTTCCCTAGCGCTCCAGCGGTTAAGGCTCCGAGCTTCCACTGCGGGGGGCACAGGCTTGATCCCTGGTTGGAGAATGAAGACCCCACGTGCAACATGGCATAGTCAAAAATAAAATAATAATAAAAAATAAAACAAAATATTAAAAAAACAAAAATAAGCAAGCAAACAGAACACCCTCTACCTCTCCCCACCCTCTTCAGCAGAGGGACAAGCCAAGGTTCTGAAGTGGTCCAGTCCGCCTGGTTGGGGGTGTTGGTGCTGAGTTAGAAGCTCAGGGTATTCCTGTGCATGAGCTAGGGGATCTTTAAAATCCTAGTTCTTCCCCATCACTCCCTGCATTTGGGAGGAGGTGGGTGAGATGGGACTGTGGTACCTTAGGATCAACTCTGCCTATGGTTCTTTTCTCTTAAAAACGTCTTTTCTAGATGTTGGAAGGAATCTCCCCATCAGTCTGTGATGGGGTATTGAGGGGTTATTATCTCTCATATTTCACAGACAGGAATAGTAAAGAGTGAAATGCGCAAGTCATGCTCCCAAGGTCATGTGGTGAGTTAGTAACCGAGACAGGGAAAGGATTCGGGTTTCTGGTTCTTCCAGTTTTATTGCCTCAGCATTAGACCTCGATGTCTCTTTATATTTCACACGTAGTTGGGATTAGGGTCTGTAGCTGTGTATTCATTGTTGTTTTAGTTGCTAAGTCGTGTCTGACTCTTTTGCCACCCGATGGACTGTAGCCCGTCAGTCTGCTCTGTCCGTGGCATTCGCCAGGTGAGAACACTGGAGTGGGAAGCCATTCTCTTCTCCAGGGGCTCTTCCCAGCTCAGAGACTGAACCTGTGTCTCCTGAAATGACAGGCAAATTATTTCCCACTGAGCCACGAGGGAAGCTATCAGTTCCGCCTTAACCTTGTTCATTAAAAAAGAAAAAGTGGGGCAACTCTTGCTTTCCAGGCCTCAAAACTGCGTTGTGACTTTATTGGGCAAGACCTAAAAAGACAGTCGAATTTCCCCCAGCACGGCTGAGTATCCTTGTGCTTTTGGCTACTGGCATTCTGCAGCAGCTGTCTGAAGGAGATGGAGAGCTCCAACAGGGATGGGCCGGAACTCCAGCTGCTGGTGAGCAAGTGTTCCCTATTTATAGCAATAGAGGGGCTGCGAAGGAATGGAATTTTTTTTCCTTTGGAGTCATTTGTGACGCAACCAACAGGAAGTGGGCTCTAATAGATGCTAAATTGGATGACATGAATGAGATCTACTACAGCGCTTCTCCAGCCTGACGATGCATCAGAATCACCCAGAGGGCTTGTTGGAACCCGGGTTTGTTGGGCACCACCCCTAGAGTCTGTGACTCAGTAGCTTCTGGGGTGGGGCTCCAGAAAGTACATTTCTAACATATTCTCTGAACGGTGCTGATGCTGGGGGTTGGTGCAGCAAGTGGGGCTGCTCTTCCTTGCGGTGCTGGGCTTCTCATCACGATGGCTTCTTTTGCTGCGGAGCACAGGCTCTAAGCCCAGTTGCGACATATAGGCTTTAGTTGCTCCACAGCATGCGGAAGCTTCATGGACCAGGGATTGAACCCGTGTCCCCTGCGCTGGCAGGTAGATTCTTAACCCCTCTACCACCAGGGAAGTACCATATTTATTCTTAAGCTTAAAAGGTTTTAAGATTATGACTTTTCCTCTGAATAAATTTTTGACTACATCTCATAGATGTTAATAAGCAGTGTTCTCTTGATCATTATTTGCTAAATTATCTAACTTCTCTTTCTTTGAATAAAATGAAGCAAACATCTTTGGCTCTGCTGCTGTCAGTGTACTCGGGGAGCTGCTGTCTTTTCCTAAACCTTTGTAGATTAAAGCCATAAAACCGTTTTTAATGACATCTCTGTGACTTGTGTGATAAACAAGGTTACATTGTACTTTATTGCAATTTAAGAGGAAATGGGATTTGGAAGATGAAAATCCAAGCCTGACTCTGCCACTTTGTACTGGTAACCCAATAAATGCCCATTTTGAATCTCACTTTTGTCTGCCAGTGTTGGATTGAATTACATTATCTCTCCTGTCCTTTTCAATTTATGACTCTAAGAGATTTGGAATTAGTTTCAATTAAACTGGTTGGATGATTTCTAGGCTGACTTGTTAGCAGATGTAACACGGCCAAGTGGAAAGATCCCTGGCCTTGGAAACTGGAAAAGCTGAGTTCAACCCTTGCCATGGGCAGCAAAATGCTTGTTTCCTCGCATGTTTTCTTGTGTGACACTCTCAGAGGAAAGAAAATCTCATGGCCCTCACAGCTTATTTCCTCCCCTTTTGTGGCAAGAAGCCAGCCTGGTCAGAGTTAGCTCAGAGAGGAAGAGTCTGATCCTGGAGGATGAGCCCGGGAGCCTCCTCATGCTAGCAAGGCTGGCTGGTGACTCAGGAAGCTCCATGACTACGAAATTACCTAGATGTTCCCGTGCGTCTTTCTCTAACTGTGTATAGAGCACTGAAGACACAGCCCTCCTCTCCTGGGATCTTTCTGTGATGTTCTTATCTCCTATGCTGAGTCCCACACACCTTTCTAGGTTATAATGGGACCTCAGAATCTCATGACCACACGTTATTTCTATGCTTGTAAGTTTCCCCCTGATAAATCCTATTTTTAATTTGCATCATGTGTGTTATTAATGTGTGCTCCTGTCCTTTTTGTACAACCCACACTATTTGATGAGCATCATAATAAGTGCTTTACACACAGCATTTTATTTAATTCCTATGAGGAGTTTGTGAGGTATATTACCCCCATTTTACAAATGGGGGAAACCCAGTGCCCAGAAAAGTTCAGCAATTTTCTGGAAGAGGCAGAGCTAGAGTTTGAATCCAAATAGTTTGTTTTTCAGGCCTGGCTTTTAACTCTAAAAGGATGCCATTCACATCCTAGACATCACAGGCAATTTTCCTGCAGCTGGTGAGAAATGGTCTTATTTTTTAAAAAATCAGTATGTTAAGCCAATTTATTTTTAAAATGTTTATTTTGCTGTGGCACATGGGATCTTTAGTTGTGGCTTGTGAACTCTTAGTCCCAGTGTGTGGGGTCTAGTTCCCTCACCAGGGATCAAACCTGGGCCCCCTGCACTGGAACCACGGAGTCTTAGCCATTGGACCACCAGGGAACTTTCCAGACGATTTTAAAAAATAGATTAAGATAAAGTGTAAATGTCCAAAAGCATTTCTAATTTGTCCAAATTTCTAATTTGTCTAAATTTCTAATTTGTCCAAAAGCACCATGTGGACAAGCAGCAGCTGTGATGTAACCTGACTATGTCCTAGGAGGGAACTTCGGAATGAATTTTTTTTTTTTAAAGAAAGGTTCAATTCAAGATGCATTCAGCATTCCTGAGAATGCAAAGCCCAGTCTCAGAGAGAGGAGAGAGGGAGGGCAAGGCCAGAAGTGGTGTTTCAGGAAACCCAATACATTGACCTCTGTGGTCCTGAGGCCAGACATTCAGGGTCACAGCCCCTGCTTTCCTTTTGCTGCTCTGTTGATGATTTTGAAGATCTTATAGTAAAATTACTCAACGCTCTAGTGGCTATGACAGTTCCAAGGCACTGCTGCTTAAAAAACCTAATTTGTTGTCCTACTGGTGACATGAAAGAGTGTATCTAGGAACATTCGTTTTATAAAGGCAGATGGGGGGAAACCTTCATTTTTAGGAAATTAACTTTATTATGTTTCATGAGCTAGAAGTGACCCTTTGAATCCACAGCCCTGCAGACCCCCGTGGTTCTGTGTAGATCCCCCACCTTCCTAACAGCATTTTGTTATAGAATATCCTTTAATTCTTTTCCATGAGGCTCAAATGTCCTACTTCCACGTGCTATTTTCAGTTTTTGTGAGCAAAATCCTCTTCTGAGACTTGCCAGCGCTCATGTTAACTCATTCCCTTCTCTTCTTCGTGGTTCAGCGAATGACAGCTTCTCTGAGGTCCGAGCAGGGCCCAGTCTTCTAGATTCTCCCTTGACTCACCTGTCATTTGGTTTAAGCAGAGCCAGCAGTCTTCAAATGCCCCTTAGGGACTTCTGATAGCAAATATGTGTCTACCCTCTCAATACCCAGATATACACGTGTATGCTTCCTTTCTGGGTGATGTGCTGAAACTGTGAGGGGAATGGTCTCACTGGGCTTGTGAAGTAAAGCACAAGACTTTGCTGTTACACTTGAATGGAGGTGCACAGACAGTCACACAGAAACACTGCACTTATCCATACAGACAGAGGTACACTACCCGGAGAGAGCAGATGGATGCATGGAGGACTTCCTGTAAGAGGTATATGTTGGGAAGGAAGAAATTTTCCTCTACTCTGCTAGGTTCTTCTGGCTAAGAATTAAATTGATGTGAGACAGATGAGGTGGCTCTAGTGGTAAAGAACCCACCTGCCAATGCAGGAGATGTAAGAGACTCGGGTTCGATCCCTGGGTGGGGAAGATCCCCTGGAGGAGGGTGTGGCAACCCACTCCAGGATTCTTGCCTGGAAAATCCCATGGACAGAGAAGCCTGGTGGGCTACAGTCCACAGGGTCACAAAGAATTGGACATGACTGAAGTGACTTTGCACACTTACATGAGACAGATGAACAGAAGAAAATCAAACAAAAGTTTGTTAACATGCATACACAGGGAGAGACCCAGAAGTGAGTAACTCTCCAAAACGGCGAAAACCCTCACGTTAAAGACCATCTTCAAAGACAAAAGAGGATGTTGGGAGAAGTGGTTTGGAATGTTAAGGGGGAGGAAACAATTGACATGGAGATAGAAAAGCAAATGTTTGGTGAACAAGTGTTTGCTGGGCCACACAGAGACAGTGTGATGAGAGGAATTTAAACAAACTTTGCTAGGTTTCTTCTTGTCTACACGCCTAGTTCATTCTAGAGTTACCTGCAATGAAACGCCTTTCCTGGAACTGTCCTCTGTCTACAATCTTTAGGCAGATAGACGGAAGGTCAAAGGTTCTTCACGAGTCTTTGAGGCTTTGATTGTTTTCAGTTTGATGTAATCCACATACTAAAGAGACATTTTGCGGGTGGTGAATTTGCTCCTCTACACAAGCAAGTACCTTCATAGACCCTTGATTTTAAAGGATGCCAAGAACTAGGAGATGGCACCCCACTCCAGTACTCTTGCCTGGAAAATCCCATGGATGGAGGAGCCCGGTGGGCTGCAGTCCATGGGGTCGCTGAGGGTCGGACACGACTGAGTGACTTCACTTTCACTTTTCACTTTCATGCATTGGAGAAGGAAATGGCAACCCACTCCAGTATTCTTGCCTGGAGAATCCCAGGGATGGGGGAGCCTGTTGGGCTGCCGTCTATGGGGTTACACAGAGTCGGACACGACTGAAGCGACTTAGCAGCAGCAGGAACTAGGAGGAAGGTCACACTGGCGTAAGCTCGAGAAGACAGCTGCCTTGATGAGACTAGGTTCACCGACGACTCCAAGCAGAAGAACAGGCCCTGGAATTTCATATCAGTCTGGCTCCTAGCTTGAAATCTAGGAAAAGGAGTCATTCTAACAATGTGATTTGCTATGATTCCTAAGCACCACCAAGAAAGGAAGAATGTGATGTACACAGGAGTGTTCCTGGTAGGAAAGTGGTTTTATGTAAGTTGTATGGGTGATTTGAGTGAATGTCCCTTAAATCTGGGTGGTTTCCATTTTACTGATTCCAGGTCCTTCTATATTAGCTTTCTGATAATTAATGTGGCTCCCCTGGAGGTCTCTAACTACTGCTTAACACAGCAGAATTATAGTAAAACCAAAGACAGTTCCCTTTGGAGTTTTTTGGGTGCTTCCTAGGGAAATACTAAATCAGATATGTCTCCCACTACAAAAATAATAAGAATATTCTGGTGCATAAATTAGTCTCTTGAGAATTGGGTTAATACAAATTCATTCAGTAGAAATCGAACTAAGAAAATGGAGTTTATCTTTAACACCAGCCAAAATAGCATTTCCTATAAGGATTTACACTAGCCCTTCAAGAAGTAATCTCATAGATTTCATTCATTCATGCACTCATTCATTCAACAAGTATTTATTTAGCACTTGATCTGTGCTAGGCCACCTTCTAGGTGATAGAGATCCATCAGAGAACAAAGTATGCAAAACCCTCATGGAGCTTATATTCTGGTGGAATTCACCCTTGGAGTCTCCTTTTATGGAGCTTCACACAACGTGTTGTTATTCATTTGTGTGATCATTTGATTTGGTTTTTTCCTCTTCTGCAAGGTCCATGAGGACTGGGTCAATTTGGCTAAGCATTGCACATCTAGGATTCACACAGTGCTGACTCATAAAAGGCACTCGATACATATTTGTTGAATGAATAGATTAGTAACTTCTCAAGGCTTCATAGCTGGTCTCTGGGCCTCAAGCAATTGCTCCTGAACCCTCAGAACCATCAATAGGTTTGCATGTTTGGAAATTACTAATGGGCATTGCTTTCTTGATAGGAAGTTACAGAGCCAGGATTCAAACTCAGTCTCTCTAACTCAAAAGTCAATGTTTTATTCACTACACCAGTAGTCTCAAACTGGGAAACCCATCCTGAAGGTATTCAGAGACATTTCAAAGGGAATGTAGGTTCAGGTGCTTTTAAGGGTATGACTGATTTTATTTTTCAAGATTAGCTGAAACAATATTTCCCATCCATATTTTTTGGAACCTTGCCACACCCTCACCAGAAGGAGGAGTCTGTGTATCTTCCCTTTGAACCTGGGTGGGCTTTTATGAATATCTCAACTCACAGAGTGGGCAGAAGTGATGCTACATGACTTCTGAGGTGAGGTCCACCTGGTGCATTCTCTCAGGTCACTTGATTTGGGACCCAGCTGCCATGCTGTGAGGAAGCCCAGACCTCATGGAGCAGCTCACATGAAGAGGAGCTGTGGGGAGCGCCCAAGACCATCCCCAGGTTTGATGATTCACTGTGAGGTCTCACAGGACTCAGCATATGCTTGTACCCCCAGCTAAGATTTATTATTATATGCAAGGGTACAATGCAAAATCACAAAGGGAAAAGGTGCGTGGGGCAAAGTCAGGAGAGACAGGCACAAGCCTCTGGAGTCCTCGCCTTTGGGAGTCACACAGGATGTGCTGAATTCCTCCTGAAACTTGTGTGACCACACGTGTGACCATGCATGTGAAATGACATCTACCAAGAAGGGCTTATGGCCTTCTCTGGTGGCTCAGACAGTAAAGGAGCTGCCTGCGATGTGGCAAACCTGGATTCAATCCCTGGGTTGGGATGATCCTCTGGAAAAGGGAATGGCTACCCACTTCAATTTTCTTACCTGGAGAATCCCATGGACAGTGGAGCCTGGAGGGTCCATGAGGTTACAAAGAGTTGAACACGACTGAGCAGCTAACATTTATTGTCATTGTCAAGAAGGGCTAAGAGACAAACTGCCCAAGGCTTTTATGGTGGGCTGGGCTTGTAGGCACTCTGCCTAGTATGTCCCAAGATTCTAGAACCTCAGAAAGAAACTGGTATTTAGCATAAAGTACATTGCTTGTATAAACAATTTAAGCGCAGAGAGCCACTCTCACCAGTTAGGGAGGTGAGACCCTCTCCCCACATCCAAATACCCAAATACTAGTCGAGGACCAGCCTGCACAGGAAGCCCCTGGCTTCCATCCTCTGAGCTCCCAGGTGACAGCTGTGGATGACTTGACATCCATGTGAGAGGTCATCTAGGAAACATATCTCCCAGCCCTTAGCTAAGTCCCATGAAGCAACAGGCGAGCTTTCCCCTCCCAGTCCCACTCGAGGTACAGATTCGAGAGCAAATTAAATGACTGTTCTCAGTTTAAGCTACCAAGTTTGGGGTATTGGTTATGCAGCAATACACAGGGAATCGTTTGCCAATTTGAATGTTCCATACGTCCTCTGTGAAAATTGATCATCCTAGTTCCTTCGCTGTTCTATCTGAAACTGTCACAACATTGTTAGTTGGCTATACCCCAATACAAAATAAAAAGTTCAATAAAAAAAATAAAAAGAATCATCTTGAGAATCCAGCATCATGACAGACCCTTTCACCATGGCCCGTCTTCACTGCACAAATTAAGGTGTGGCGTCATCCTCCTGACTTCAGCAGGAAGTTGCTTTGTCCTAGATTAGGATTCAGAAAACTTTACCTGAAAAGGGTCAGATGGTAGATATTTCAGAAAATGTGGGCCACATACCATCTCTGAATGTTCTTCTTCTTTGTATGTGTGTTACAATCTTTTAAAAATGTAAAAACCATGCTTAGTTTGAGCGCTGTACAGAAACAGGATGGCAGAATTTGGCCAGCATCAGCTGGCCATCGTTTGCCAACCCCTGTCCTAGATAATTAAAAAAGCAAAACTCGGCAAACAAAACAAAACCTCCAGTGCGGCAAAGGAAGGGATAGTTTGAAATAATGGTGTCAGTACTGAAAAAAGAGAATGACTCAAATATTTGGTAATAAACCCTTTTGCAAAGCAGGTGGTTTCTAATTCTTTGCTTTCAACTGTACAAAGGAGACATAATCACATTTTTAGCTGGTAGATCATAAAAAAAATAATTCTAGGTGTTAGATCACTGTGAGATTGCTGGTCCATAACTTGGAAGGCATTCAGAGAATTAAGTAAAATTGCAGTTATGTAATTTACTCCATTTTCAACATCAACAATATTCTTTGGTGCTGTGTCTATAAAAAATAAAAATAGGAATAGAATTTATATAGAAGCCTGTATCATTCTAGAATTAAGTAATATATTAATTAAAAGTACAAGAACTAATTTAAAAAATAGTCCCATCTTATTATGGTACATTTCCAATAAAATTCCATTTTTCATCTTTAACGAATATATATGTTGTTTTGTTCAATTATATATTACTACTAACTCTAATATTGTTAGTGTAACAACAAAAAACTATAATATTTAATCCAAAATAAAAATCTTAAATACTCAGAGCCTAATAATTATAGGAAATTTAAGTACATTTCAATTTCATCTTCTAACATGCATTTATGACAGATACGTGAAAAAGTGATCAATAAAATACTTTTAAGAATAAAACATATTACATTAGCATAAAATTCAATGGAGGAAATAGGATGGAAATAAAAGCTCAAAGGGAAAAAAGAGCAATATAAAATTTCCAGTTGTCAAGAGGAGCTTATTCTTGTATTTTTAAAAGTTAGATGATTCACATTTAGATTCCATTGAATATATTTAAGGGAGTGATGTGACCATTTTACTTAAAATGTCAATATTTACAGTACATCAGAATAGCAGTTCTCAGAGTGTAGTTCCAGAGCCCTCACCCCTGGGATCACCTGGAAACTTTACAGAAATGCAAATTCCCAGACCCTTCCTGAGACCCACTAAGTCAGAACCTCTTGAGGACAGGCCCTGGTATTCTGTGTTTTCACCTGCCCTCCAGGTGATTCTGATGCCTGCTCAAGTGTGAGACCCACTGTACCATCTGTTACTGCTTTTGCAGGTACTTGAAGTTATAATAGAAACTTTTAAAATGTCAATTTAAAATGTGTGAAGGGACACATGGTCTTATAAAAAATTATTTGAGGCAAACACAAGCAAAAGTGTTTGAAGACCACTGCACCAGACCCTGTGGGGTTCCCGGGGGGCTCAGATGGTGAAGAATCTGTCTGCAATGCAGGAGACTAGGGTTGGACCCCTGGGTGGGGAAGATCCCCTGGAGGAGGAAATGGCAATCCAGTGCAGTATTCTTGTCTGGGAAATCCCATGGACAGAGGAGCCTGGTGGGCTACAGTCCATGGGGTCACAAAGAGTCAGACACAACTGAGTGACTGACACACACACACACACATGCACACACACACACCAGACCCTGTACCTCTTGTATGTTTAAGCTAAAGAGAGGTTTCTTCTGAAGAGGAATTACTGGGTCGGGACACGTGTTGAGGATGGTTTCACATAGAAACAGGAAAGGATTTGGACAGGCATGAGACAGGAGAACACGGCAAAGTAAATTTATTTATTTATTTCAAGTAAATCTGGAAAGACAAGACTGTAGTGATGTCAGGACTCCATTTTGAGCAGGAGAAAGATGTGGTCAGAGATGTGCTTTTATGGAAAGAGTCTGGCAGAGATCAGGTGGGAGAGGCTGGCAGCAATGAAACCCAGGAGGGTCACCACCGTCTCTTAGCTGGAGTGGTCCTTGTCCACCTTCACTGAAAAGTACAGGTGCTGCCCACTGGTGTATCAGAAGTATATTTGGACTTTCTCCCTGGTTTCTGGCACAGAACTCCTCAATCCCTTGGGATTCCCTGAGTGACAGAGTGTCTTTTGTTTTTCATAAGAAGCCCCCTTTGAGCCCATCTGAGTTCATGCTAATGAGGTGACTTAATGTGGGGCTCCTAGGTTCCCTCAGATGGGACTGGTCACCTGAAAGGCCAAGGGGTTAGAAGGCTGGAACTTTCAGCTCCACACACCAACCCCTGGGAGGGGATGGAACACTGCAGATGAGCTGTATCAAACCTCACAGACAATTTGATGAGCTTCGGATTGGTGAATGCATCCAGGTGCCAGGAAGGTGGTACTCCCGAGTCCCCGGGGACAGAAGCTCCTGTAGTCAGAACCTTTCCAGACTCACCCTATGCACGTCTTCAACTGGCTGTATCTTTTATAAATATCCCCTACAATAACTGACAAATGTAAGTGTTTTATGAATTCTGTGAGCTGCTCTAGCAAACTACTGAACCTAGGGAGTGGGTTGTGGGAACTTCCTATTTACAGCCAGTTGGTCAGAAGCACAGATGACAACCTAGACTTGTGATTGGTGTCTGAAATGGGGACCATGGAACTTCAGCCCTGAGCCAGTGAAATCTGAGTGTCAGAACTGAGTTAAATTTGTAGGATACCTAGTCAGTATCTGCTGAGAATCAGAGAACTGCTTGGTTGTGTTGGAAAACATTCCAGACTACCCAACCCAGGACATTGTCCACCCAATCCAGGGAGGCTAGCAAACCCTAGGGATAGAGAGAGTCATGTTTGGAGGCAGCTATGTCCATCTGTTGCGTCAGGCTTCTTTGAAGTCTTGGCCATTCCTTAAGTCTGGAGCCCACCTCCTGAGATCAATGAGAAGCCTGCAAATGCCAGGAGTTGTTCAGGCAGAAGGAATTCACCAACTCCTGGCGCACCTTATTGTTATCTTTGTTTCCATTTAACCAATGGCTCTCCAGGGAGAAAAGGCATTGCATCATCGAAGCACGCTCTTATTGGCTGTCCATTCCCCAAGGGGCGGGTTTTCTTTCCAGTCGCTTAGTTCTCCTAAGTATTATGTGCAGAGCAGAGTCATGTCCTGTCACTTCAGTTTCCAGATGCAATGCCTCTGATGTCATAGGTTATGGCAAGAGACTGAGAGAACACAGTGATGGTAAATTTTAGTTGACAGTGTGATGCACCTTGGAGGAGGCTGTTCTGAGCCTCCAGTTTTCCCCTTTAAGGTCACTTTCCACTTTGCATCGCTACATTAATTCATAATGCAATATGCATGAGGGACAGGGATAAGGAAATTGTGACACTAGCTCTTCTATTTAGTGTCTTACAAAATGGGATGCAAATGAATTGGTTCTGTGGGAGCATTTTATCACAAAGCTTCCACCTACAATTCCTACAAGGATTGTTGTCCACGTGCAGATGAGTTTCAGGTGCCATCTCAGCTTTCATTTGCAGGTTAATAATTGAACTGATTTTTTAAAAAGTCTTATATAATTACGTTGAAGAAAAGGGAGCAATGGTCACAATTCCTTTTCTCCAGACTTGAATTTGATATTCCTTTTGGATGCGAGGAGTTAAAATGAATGTCTCAGTTTTGGGAGCAGTTAAAAAGCAACATAATTCTAAAGTGAAATTTCACTTAATCTATCCAACAGTCCCAATCAGTCTATAAAAAAATGTCAAGAATAAAATTTCAAAGGAATTGGATTTAAAAATAACCACTGGGCACATATTGTAATAAAACTTTTAATAGCTGTTTTATTTTTCATTTCTGTGCTTGTCTTTAGTGAAATTGCTTGGAGGTGAATAGAGCCAGAGTGATGGCCTAGGAGACAAAAGTCCTTTGTTTCTGAAATAACAGCAAGTAGCATCCTTTGGTGATGTAGACTGTTTCTCGGGAACTTACAGCTGCCTCTAACTAGGCTTGCCCCATCCCAGGCACATTCAGTCCCTCTGGGCTGACGAGGCTTGAGGGGCTGGAGGTTCTCCTGGTCTTTTAGATGTGTGGGTGAGGAGGCCCTGGAATGGGCCATAACTTGTACCTTTCCAAGTGAAACTGAGGCCTGAGGGCTCCTGGACAGAGCCCTTGCATGCATATGTAGCTCTTCCAGATTTACTCACCCCATGACTTCATGGTTTCAGAGATGGAGTATCAGATGGAGGAGATGCTGTTTTTTCTCCCTTTCTCACTTACCCTAGTTTTTCTGGAACATGTATCAAATTCACTGCAGTGATGTCCAAAGGAAACCTTCAATAAAAGGGTGTTTTGCAAAGGGTTTTTCTGATTTCAGAGAGGGTTTGGGATGGTTTATATCTGAATATTAAGAATTGAAGCAGTCATCATTGTCTTGTGTGCATGCTCAGTCATGTCTGACTCTGTGACTCCATGGACTGTAGCCCACCAGGTTCCTCTGTCCATGGGATTCCCCAGGCAAGAATACTGGTATGGGTCACCATGTCCTCCTCCAAGGGATCTTCCTGACCCAAGGATCAAACGCAGGTATCTTATGTTTCCTGCATTGGCAGGTGGGTTCTCTACCACTTGAACCATCAGAGAAGCCCCAGTTAATGCAATATTGTAATTCAAATATCAGGCTTAAGAGTTATGCTGGGTTGGGCTCCTGGATTCAACACATTCATTCGCTATGTGGCCTTGTAAATGGAAACTTTCTGAGCCTCAGTTTACTTTTCTGTAAAACTGGGATACAAAATCTACATCATAAACTTGATGTGTGGATTAAATAAGATTAAATGCATGTATACATATATAATACTTTATAATATACAAATTTATGTATACAGTGCTTAGCACA
Organism: Bos indicus; assembly: GCF_029378745.1. Classification (NCBI taxonomy): domain Eukaryota; kingdom Metazoa; phylum Chordata; class Mammalia; order Artiodactyla; family Bovidae; genus Bos; species Bos indicus. The sequence goes on along the minus strand of NC_091776.1, from coordinate 18,263,720 downwards.
ATACCCAGCACATGTAAAGACTCAAAGTAATTTGATTTCTTCTTACCAACTTTACTTTTATAAGTCTGATCCTTTGTTCAAGAGTTCCAGATCGCTGAATTCTTTTCCCTCTGTAAGATAAACTGACAGTGTGACTCTGGTGAGCTAGGGTAGAGAAAGAAGTACTTCTGGTCTCCCTGTAAAGTGTCTCTTTCTTTTCTTGGTTCTGGGAGGCTCCAGGGTGGGTCAGTTTCCCTGGTATCTCCAGCGCCACCCTGAGCAAGCTGAGACTTTCTGTCGGGTACAAGGATATGGAGGTCTGCAGAGGAGCCACGGGCTGGATCCCTCTTCCACAGGGCTCTGCTGCTGCTGCTGCTGCTGCTAAGTTGTTTCAGTCGTGTCCGACTTTGTGCGACCCCATAGATGGCAGCCCACTAGGCTCCTCTGTCCCTGGGATTCTCCAGGCAACAACACTGGAGTGGGTTACCATTTCCTTCTCCAGTGCATGAAAGTGAAAAGTGAAAGTGAAGTTGCTTAGTCGTGCCTGACTCTTAGCGACCCCATAGACGGCAGCCCACTAGGCTCCTCCGTCCATGGGATTTTCCAGGCAAGAGTACTGGAGTGGGTTGCCATTGCCTTCTCCGCCAAAGGGCTCTAACTGTTCCTGATAATTTCTGTCTTTTGCTGGAATTGGGAACAGTCTACTGTGTTTTAGAGGACAGAACATTTCCAATCCTTAAAAAAATCTTTCTAAAGAAGTCTCTTGGCACAGAGCAGAGACTCAGATGATCCTGGTGATGATGGTCTTTTCTCCTATCAGTCTGTTCACAACCACGGACTCCCCAGGGCTGAGGAGCCTCCTGGGAACTCAGGTTCCTACCAACCTTGAGGACGATTTACTGTCAAGGGCTGAAGGAGGACTATTTCCTGAACTGCCTCCCACCCAGGCAGCATGACTTCATCCCCCGCGGAGAGAAAAGGGCTTCGTGCCTGAAAGGGCTTGTGACTAAGTCTTGTGACATTCTGAGGTTCAAGGACCCGTGTGTTGTCAACCCTGTAACCGAGTGTAGCCGGGAATGTTCTGACTTTATGAGAGAGAGCAGTCTTGTTGCCTGCAGAGTTTCAGAGATGTACCAGCCCTGCGGGCACCCAGGGAGGCAACCTCCAGCTTGGAGGGGCTCTTCTGGGGTCAGGGTGGAGGTGCCCTCTCAGCCAAGCTTGCAACGATAGGGATACTATAAATACACACCCTGGGGATTCCCAAGTACACTCAAGAGAGGGGAATTTGGATGTCAAGCTGGTGGAGGCTGTGAGTCATGGAGATCTGGATATTAATATTGATGAAATCCCATTTGTGGTCACAGGCCAGTGAGGCCTCAGATATTTTGGCTACAGAGACACTGAAGCAATTTCCACAAGATGTATTTTTTAGGATTTAGCCCTCGATTCTCTAATTTAACCATTTATTACCATATTCATGAAAAACCCAGAAAATGGCTCAAGATTGAAGCCGTGTCTTTGGGATGCCCATTTGGTGGAAAATCCAATCCATCACCTCACTCTGCTTTCCCCTGCGAATGACAAACAACTTGCTTAACTGCACTGATTGATTTGACCAGATGTTTGGCATCATGTAGCAGGTTTCAGTCAAGACGGTGGGCTGTTTTTACTTGTCTGATTGCTGTCTTGGTGCCTGAGGTGACTACACAATTTTCTAGACATAGTTTAGAACCTTTTAAAACAGTTTCTCTCAGTGATTTCCCTCACAGTTCTATTAAGGATCACAAGGCCTTTCCCTCAGGAGCTGAAAGTGAGGGAAATGGTGTGATCCCAGGCAGCAATCCCTCTTGATGGTTTCTCCCACCTCGTGTGGGGTTAAGATAGATGACTTTCTTTCCCTTCTGAGTCAAATGCACTAGACACTGACCCACTGAGAAGGCTTTGCTGATCAGAATAACTCAATACCTTAAAAACATACTTCACTCTAAGTCACTTCAGGATATTCATGATTTCAATCAAGATGTCCCTGGCTTTTCAACATCATAAAAGAAGAGTTACATGAAAATTGCGCCATCTCGTTATAGGAAACAGCAGAGGAAACGTCAGCTTTTACCTGAAACCCTAGGCCTGAGAATTTGCAACAATGACACAGCCAGAAGGTGGAGCTGATCGCTCCTTCCCACTTCAAGAAATTCTTCCATTCAGCTTCTAGGCTTTGACACTCTCCTGTTTCTCCTCCTGCCCGCCTGGCTGCTCCTCTCAGCTCTCCGCTGGGTCCAGCGAAGGCTGGCATGGCTTCCCTCTCCTGTCTCCTTCCCTCCCCTGGTTATATCACCGGTCCTGTACCTTGCTGTACTGCCTGTACCTGTACTGCCGAACTTATTTCTCAAGCCCTGCACTGTGCCCTGAGCTCCAGTCTTATTCACCCAGATGCCAGCTTGACATCTCTACTAAATGTCAAATAAGCCTCTCAAACCCAACATGTCCAGCACTGAGGTCCTAGACTCCTCTCCCAACTCTGTTCAACCCACATCTTCACCATCTCAATGAATGGCAATTACATCCTCCCAGTTGCTTGTGTTAAAAGAACTTGGAGTTACTGCAGTGAACTGAAATGAAGTCTCCCCAAAAGATATGGCGTCCTCACCCCCATTATGTGAATGTGACCTTAACTGGGGGGAAGTTGTTGGCAGTTATAACTAAGCTTCTTTAGGTGAGATCATGCTGAATTATCTGGGCAGGTCCTAAATCCACGGACAAGTATCCTTATGAGAGATAAGAGATGACACAGACACAGAGGAGAAGTCCATGTGAGGATGGAGGCAGAGGTTGGAGTCATGTAGCCTCAACCTAAGGAATGCCCAGATCCCCCAGAAACTGGAAAAGGCAAGAAAGAATATCCCCTAGAGCTTCTGGGGACAGGCACCTCTGACAACTCCTTTATTTCAGCCTTCTGGCCTCCAGAATTGTGACAGAATAATTTTCTGTCACTTTAAGCTGCCAAGTTTGTGGCTCTGTGTTTCCGCAGCCACAGAAAACTAATGGAGGGTTTAACCGTTCCCTTCTTTTTTTTTTCTTGAGCCAACCTCGCAGTAAATCCTGTTGGCCCTTTTTCCAAAATAGGCCCAGAACCTGACCACTTCTTACCAGCTCCATTGTTATCCACCTGGTTTGAGCTCTTACATCTCTTACATGGAATATTGCAATCCCATCTTCCTGGTTCTGCCCTTGCACCCCCACCCCCACCCCACCCCACGCCAAATCCTTTCAACATGAGGTCAGATCATGTTACTTCTCTAGCTCCTCCTCACAGTAAGAGCCAAAGTCTTACTAACAAGGGGCTGCCATGGCTTTCATAATCTGGGCCGGCTTCTCTGAGTCTCTAATTCACCTTAGACTATGTCTCCCTTGCTCACTCTGCTCCAGCCACTGTAGCCCCTTTGCTTTTCCTTGTATGTATCGATCATGTGTCTGCCTCAGGGCCTTTGCACTGACCTTTCCTTCTGCCTGCAACACTCTTCTCCCAGATATCACCATGGCTAAATCCCTTGTCTTATTCAAGTCTTATATATTTCCTCAGTGAAGTCTTCTCTGACAATTCTATTTAAAATAACAACCCTAATATATGCTCCATCAACCCTCTCCATGCTCGAGCATGCGTGTGTGCTCAGTCACTTCAGTCATGTCTGACTCTTTGAGACCCCACCAGGCTCCTCTGTCCATGGGATTCTCCAGGCAATAATACTGGAGTGTGTTGCCATGCCCTCCTCCAGGGGATCTTCCTGACCCAGGGATTAAACCGATGTCTCCTGCATTGCAGGCAAATTCTTTACCACCGAGCCACCAGGGAAGATCCTCCATACTCATATTATGATATAAATACTGTATATCTTACTTGTTTATTTTATTTGTTGTTTTTCTCCATCTGCTCGAAGGTGAGATCCCTATGGATATATTTATGTATTTTTTTACATATTTAAAAATATATATTTAACCCATTTTTCTCTAGAAAAAACAAGCTATAAAATCTCACTAACTGAAGAATCATCTTCCAAACAGTTGCATCTTCCAGAAAGCATTTGCATCATATTGCTTATTTCTGGCTCTTTGTAAGAAGTACCTTGGGGACAGTAGCGTCTCATGGGTTTATACAGATATACAGTGCTTTGAAAAAATGGGAAAGTGAGACTAGGAATATTCAAAACAAAGTCAGAGTGTGGTTGTTTACATTACCGAAGGACTCTTAATTTAGAAAGGAAACCAGCGTTGAGTGCCTATAAATAGCAGCTCCCTCTGCAAGTAAGTGCTTGTTTATTTGACTAAATGCTTGAGGTCAGGAACACTTCAAACTCATATGTTACCAGGTCAGCAAGATCCTTTGAAAATCATTGGAAATGATGGTAAGTTAGACCTAACATGATGGTGTAATTGGTGAGAAAAAAAGTGTATTTACTCCATCCACCCAAATCATCTTCAAATGACACTTTGGAAACACATTCTTGACATGAAGCTAAGCTCAGTCATACTTGCATTTGCCATGTGGAACTGTCTGGCATTGCAACTCACACAGAATTCAAATTGGAAGACTGTAGCTGTCAGCAGTTTTACAAGATCAGGGGATAAAAAGTAAGTCTGTTTACAGAGAGGCAGCCAGACCCATAACTTCTCATTTACAAGCAGCACACACACGATTGTTTTATGTGTGTGGTTTGTTAAAAAAAAAATAGCAACTTGATTTTCAAACTCAATAAAGGTTTAAGGGCCTTGGAAAGCACTGTAAGTCATAGTCATCATAAGCAGCCACATACACTAGAGCGTTAGTTTTCCAAATGATAATCGAATTCAACCATTTAAAACCATGGCTATTTCAAGAGGAAGTGTTGTAGTAAACGCAATCTGAAAATGTCATGTTTCATGAGGAAATCTTAATATTCAAAACTGAACACTCAAAGCGACCTCTGCAAAGGCTTTGAAAGTTATGTGGTTTATGTAACTTTTGTCGATTTCATGGTTAAATACACCTTTCCAGTTGATTTCTTTTAACAGTAAGGAGAAAATTCAATTTCTTCATGAGAAAATCCCACCCAACGGCAGGAACTAGATGTGTGTCAGTCTTGACAGAGTAACAACAAGAGACAATTTACTTCTGTCACCAGAGGGCACCAAAGCCCAAGCTGCCAGGAAAACTGCAACCCACAAGGACACAGCGGTCGGACTAGAAAACCCCTGATGTACTGGACAAGACCTTACCTAGTTATTTCAAAGGACTGCCAGTGTCTCCAATAAGGAAAACTTCCCTAGCTTGTTGTCATAGAGCAGTCTATTATTCATAAACTCTCCCAGCCAAGAAATTCTCTACATCAGCTCATTTACTCATCCATCTCATATATATTTACTGAGTCCGTACTATGTACCACACCCTAGGGAGCAGTTGTCGACAAGAAAGGCCATTTCTGCCTTCGTAAACCTGGCGGCCTACAGTCCATAGGGTCGCAAAAGCTAGAAGGGAAGACTGCCTCTAACCCACTCTTACAGTTCAGTGTGGTGTGGGTGATGAAGAGGGCAGAGAGGGGCCGTGGGGGCAGCGAGATGCCCTCCTCACTTATCTTCGAGGTCACCAAAGTGTGGTCATTTCTGTAACAAATGATCACACATGGAGTGGCTGAGAACAACACAAAGTCATTCTCTTGCAGTTCGGGAAGCCAGAAGCAGAAACTCAGTTCTGGGAGGGCCGTACTCCCTCTCAGAGCTCCCAGTGTCTGTCCATCCGTGTTCTAGGGGCTCCAGGCACCTCAGGTTTGTGGCTGAATTTCCCCAACCTCTGTCTCTAGGGTTACATTCCTGTCTCCTCTGTGTGTCTGCACTATAAGGACACGTGATTGCATCTGGGCTTCCCAGGTGGCGCTAGTGGTAAAGAACCCGACAGCCAATGCAGGAGTCATAAGAGACACAGGTTTCATCCCTGGGTTGGGAAGATCCCCTGGAGGAGGGCATGGCAACCCATTCCGGTGTTCTTGCCTGGAGAATCCCCATGGACAGAGGAGCCTGGCGGGCTACAGTCCACAGGGTCGCAAAGAACTGGACATGACTGAAGTGACTTAGCACGCACACATGTGATTGCATTTAGGCCTGTTGTGGATTGAACTACCTGTGCCCCTCAAATCCATATTCTGAAGCCCTACTCCCAACATGACTATATTTGGAGACAGAACCTATTTGAGAATAGGGTTAAATGAGGTCATAAAGGTGAACCCGCTTCAATAGGACTGACTGGCTGCCTTAAAAGAAGGTGAGACTTTCCTAGTGGACCAGTGTTAAGATCCTGAACTTCTACCGCAGGGGGCTCGGGTTTGATCCTTGGTTGGGGAACGAAGATTCTTTATGCCGTGCAGCATGGCCAATTAAATGACAACAACAAACAAAAAGAAGGGAAGGAGACATTGGAACCCTCTCTCCAAGGAAAGACCATGTGATGAGAATGAGAATTCAGCCATCTGCAGGCCAGGTAGAGAGGTCTTACCAGAAACCAACCCTGCCAGCGTCTTGATCTTGGACTTCTAGCCTCCAGGACTATGAGAAAATAAATTCCTGTTGTTTATGCTACCCAGTCTGGGGAATTTTGTACGGCAGCCCAGTGCTCCCCCACCCCCTGCCCTGAACAATCCAGGAAATCTGGAGATGCCTAGCTTAATCACATCTTTTGCCATGTAGGGTAATAGTTACAGGTTCCAGGAATTAGGATGGGGATAGCCTTTTTTGGATAGGGGCACTACTCAACTCATCATGGAAAGCCTCCTTCCCTCCTGAGAAAGTGACATTTAAGCTGAGACCGGAAGACTAGTTGCAGGAAGGAGAGGTGTGTTGCAGGACTGTCTGAGTGAGCTTCGGGGAGCAAGGGGGAGAGGCAGAGAAGTGAGAGCCTTGGAGGCATGTCAGAGAGTCTGTGTTTTATCTCATGGCCTATGAGAAATCTTATAGGAATAATGAGGAAGGGGAGGAGATACAGGACACAATCTGATGAACATCTTCGATCAGTCAAAGCTGTTAGCAAGGATGAAGACAGGAACCAGGGGGACCGGCCCAGAGGGTTTTGCTGAACACCCTAAGCAGAGGCTGGTGCCTGGACAAGAAATGGCAGTGAGGATGGAACGACGGAGCTAGATGGATAGATTTTTAGGTTAGACAATTGGAAGACTTGACTAGTAACTTGATGTGAGGAGTTGAGAGAGGAAAGTTTCAAGAATAAAGTCTGAGTTCCCGGCAGCAGCACCAGGGTAAAGAGTGGGAGCATTCCTGTGAGCAGGGGAACCTGCCGGAGTCATGAGATGGGAGGAAGAAAGGAGAGTCATGAGTCAAGTTTGGGACATAATGAACTTGAGGGGTTCATAAGAGATAGATTCAAGGGGAGGTGTCCAGGGGTTGTGCAGCCACCTGGAGCTCAGATGAAAGATCTAGACAAGATGAAAAAGGCTTGAGCATCATTAGACTTTAGATAGTAAATGACATCTTGAGAGTAAGCGAGCTCGTCCAGGGGGAATTTTAAGAGTAGAAAGAGAAAAGGGCTTTGAACAGAGACTTAAGGGCAAGTACAGAACAAGACACGTCCTTTGTGGATGGTCTTGAAAGGAGACTGGAAAGGAGGGGAGAGAGAGAGGGAAGAAAGGAGACCAGGCTGCGGTCTGAGGGGCAAATGGTGCCTGGAGGTCAAGAAAAGCAGAACCAAAGCTTAGGGGCAGAAAGCTTTCTCTGGGTCAGAAGTGGTGAAAGCTATTTTGGTGCAATGGGAGCCAGAGGTCAGCTGGAGTGGGATGAGTGAAGGATGTGGATGCAGAGGTCATTCACGGAGAGGAAAGAGACAGGTTAGAAATGCTGACTGAGGGTGAGCTTTGATTTTACTTACTTATTTTCATATTTATTTATTTATTTGACTGTGCTGGTCTTAGGAGTGGCACGTGGGACCTTTGATCTTCACTGTGGCACGCGGGATCATTAGTTGTGGCATGTGGGATCTAGTTCCCTGACCAAGGATCGAACCCAGGCCCTCTGCAGTGGGAGCATGGAGTCTGAGCCACTGGACCACCAGGGAAGTCCCTGATTTTATTTTTTAAGACGAGAGAAAATGAGGATATTTAAATGCGAAGGGGAAGAGTCCGCAGAAGAGACTGGGAAAGAGACTGAAGATGAAAAGAAGCTAATTCGTCCCTGAGAAGGTGGTTGAGGAGGAGTTCAGGGTCCAGGAGAACAGGAGGCCCAAGGGTGACCTGTCCACTGTACCCAGAGGGAGGGGACAGTGGAAGGAGGCAGGGGTGGTGTTTTGGTGGCACATGTTACAGGTGCTCTTTTCTGGAAGCATCTACTTTCAGAACCGTGAAGTGAAGAGCTCTGTTCATCGTGGTGGATCTTGAGGTCACCTAAGATGTTGACAGGTCTCAGAATGGAGAGAAGAGCTTAAAACCAGAGCCAGAATCTTCGCTGGAAGAGAGGAGCCTGTGTGGAGCAGGGCTTTGAAGATGAGGAGTCCTGGAGCCAGGACTTTAAAAGTAGTTGTCCTCTGGCTGATGAAGATCTACAGACCAGTCTAAGGGTGGCTTGGTTTTTTTTTTCCAAACTGTTGTTCTTCAGTCGCTAAGTCCTGCCTGACTCTTTGTGACCCCATGGACTGCAGCAGGGGATCGCAAAGAGTTTCAAACTGTGGTGAAAGCCAGTTAGAATGTCCTAGCAGAAAAAATTGCCAGATCAACCAACTGGTCCAGTCGATTGTGCAATGAATGAATGCAGCAGGAGAAAAAAAGTCTGCAAAGCAGTTAATAGTGGTCTTAATAAAGACATTCCCTTAATACGTGTCAATGACTTCAAAGCCAAACAGTTTTTTTCCATTATAAACTGGTTTGCATTATCCGTTCCTGGATTCCTTTTGCTAAGTGTGTTTAATCCAGAGTTCGCTAAATCTGTACTTTAAATGCCACAGTTAAGCCTCATAATTCATTTCTGTCTTAGTGGCAATGGGACGGAGCTGACCACTATACTCATCATAATAGCTTTTAATATCCTTATTGAAGACAGCTATTAATTTCACACACTCTTGCCTTCCTTTTTTCCAGGCTAAATCCTGTGCCTGGTGTCTCTTTCACAGTGCATATTTCTTTACCCTTTAATAATTTTATATTTAAGTCTAAAAATCGTCCTTTAAAAAATGCAACAGATTTGATAGGACCATGTACTTTTATTAAGTGTATCCAAAGACAGGTCAGTACATGGATACTAGAGATATGATGTCTAAAAAAATTTCTACTGTTAACAATAAATTATTATTATTTTTTTGCCTATATAATTTTTGCATCCTATGGGTCAGCCAGGGTCTCTCCTCTGATCTTCAGCAGAACAAAACCTATCCTGGAGGAGTTTCTTTTTACAAATGTCTCTACTGTTAGGACTTCCCTGGTGGCTCAGTGGGTAAAGAATCCGCCTGCAATGAGGGAGACGCAGGCAGATGTGAGTTCGATCTTCTGGTCAGGAAGAACCCCTCCAGTATTCTTGCCTGGAGAATCCCATGGACAGAGAATCTGGCAGGCTACTCTGTCCAGGAGTCGGACTGAATTGGACATGACTGAAGTGACTTAGTCTTTCTTTCTTTTTTTTTTCTTTTTGGCCACTCGATTTGTGAGATTTCAGTTCCCCGAAGAGAGATTGAACCCTGGCCATAGCAGTGAAAACCCAGAATCCTAACCATGGGGAACTCCCAAGAATCCCAAAACCCAGAATCCTAACCAATACACCACATTTAAACATCACAAAGCCCCTGAGAGGTTAATATTTGTATTATTTCCCTTTTATGGATAAGGAAACAAGCTTAGAGTTCAGGTATATGCCTGAGGGGGCACAAATCAATAAAAAGCAAAACCTGAATTCAAAGATCAGTTTAAATCTAAAATCCATGTGATTAATGAACTTCTGCTGCTGTGATGAGAATGCAGGATGAATGTGCATGCCTGTGGGTGTGTGTGTGTATGAGAAAGAGAGAGAGTGAGAGGGAGAGAGAGAGGTTGCTGGTGGCAAAGATGTTGGGGGAGGGGCAGGGACTGGCCTATATGGAGAGAATAGAGTGTGGCAATAAATAAAAAAATATATATATATAAAGAGAAACATCAGAACTAAGAAAAAAATGTAATGTGTTTTTTAATGTCAAAACTCCAAAATCAGGTGTGGGAAACCTTTGTTCCTTTAAGAATATGCTTTTTCACTCTTTTATTCTACAGAAATCTGTAATAGGAACAGCCTAGAGTAAATTTTCTTCATCTGTTTTTTTTGCCACCCTGCTGGCTTGCAGTCATTGCAATTCCCCAGTCATTGATCGAACCCAGGCCCTCGGCAGTAAAAATGCAGAGCCCTAACCACTGGACTTCCCTGGTAGCTCAGCTGGTAAAGAATCTGCTTGCAATGCAGGAGAACTTGGTTCAATTCCTGGGTCAGAAAGATCCCCTGGAGAAGGGATAGGCTACCCATTCTAGTATTCTTGAGCTTCCCTGGTGGCTCAGATGGTAAAGAATCTGCCTGCAGGAGACCTGGGTTCAATCCCTGGGTGGGGAAGATCTCCTGGAGGAGGGCATGGCAACCCACTCTGGTTTCCTTACCTGGAGAATCCCATGGACAGAGGAGCCTGGCAGGCTACAGACCATAGGGTCACGTAGAATTGGACACGATTGAAGCGACTTAGCATGCACATGCATGCAACCACTGAACCACCAGGGAATTCCCTAGAATACATTTCTTAACACTCTTCTAGTTTTCTTATCTGGGATCGTCTCTTCTTCTTAGGTGGGAGGACTGTAATCGGTAGCTCTGCCTTCTTTCAGCCTGGGAGCAAACAAGTGGCTCCAGTTTAGATGTTCTGACTCCAGTCAGACGCTTGTCTCATTTTGGGATTGTGACTCAGTTGTGCTGTCTCATCCCTGGGGTAGGTCCTCATCAGAATTCTCTGTCACGGTGTTGCTATTTAGTCTTGGAGTTTAAATGCACTCTTGGGACTTCTTGGTTGTCCAGTGGCTAAGGCTCCATGCTCCCAATGCAGGGGGCCCAGGGTTCAGTCCCTGGTCAAGGAAATAGATTCCACATGCTGCAACTAAGACCCTGCCCAGTCAAATAAATAAATAAAAATAAATATTATTTTGAAAAAAATTGCACTCTTGGTTCTGTTTCCTTGACCTGTATGTTTTCCCTTATTCCAGTACTACAGTCTTGATTGTTGTTGCTTTGGAATAAGCTTTAAAACTGAGAACTCTGACTCCTCCTACTTGGCTCTTATTTTCCAAGATTTCTTTTGTTGTTCTGGGACCCTTGCCTTTCCGTATGAATTTTAGGACCTACTTATTCATGCATTTTTGTACAAGAAGGCAGCTAAAATTTTGATAAAAAATTGTATTGAGTCTGTAGATCAGTTTGGGGATTGTTGCCACCTTAACATTATCTTCCAATCCATGAATTCAGGAAGCTTTTCCACTTACTTAGGTCTTTCAATATCTCTTTCAGTGATCCTGTGTAGTCTGCAGTGTCCATGTCTTGAAACAGAGCAGGACCCTATGGTCCTTGCCTGTACCTCATGTGCTCTGCCTGCCTTTTGTCTGTGGAAATCTTTAGTCAAAGAGTAAGTTTAATCAGAGAAGTGAAAACATGCAAAAACAAAGGAAAACAGTCAAAGAAGACCAAATAATAATAAGGTACTCACTTAGCGTAGTCAAGGAGCTTTATTCCTTTCTCAAGGGCTATAGATAATATTCTGAGTCATATCCTGTGAGTTGCTTTGCAGACACCAAAAGCCCCACCCACCAGGTGAAATTAACTACATGATGACCAGACTGTAGCCATGGCATAAGCTGCCACAGTTCTGAGAACTAGCCTCAAAGAAATGGAAACAGACTCCGGAACTGAAAATTAACTGTACCTAAAACAACCAAGATGCTGGTCAGACCTCCAATGACCAATTTGAAGATGACTGTCAGAGTTGACTGTGCTGTTTCTTCATGTAGCTCCCCCCTTCTTCCTAAAAAAGCTCTTGCCCCACTGGTTGCCAACGGGTGGTGGGGGGGTGGCGGTCCGCCTTTGGATAGATGTCCATTCTCCCCCACCAGTTGCTGGCATCTGAAATAAAGCAAACTTTCCTTTCCACCAACTTAGCCTGTTTATTGGCTTTTGTGTGGTGAGCAGTCAGACCCCAAACCTTTCAGTAAGTCTTACATTTCTTTTGTAAAATTTATTCTTCAATATTTATTCTTTTTAATGCTATTGTAAATGAAATTGCTCTCTTAATTTTACTTCTGGATTGTTCATTGTTCGTATGTAGAAATACAACTGATTTTTGTATATTGATATTGTATCCTGCCATCTTACTGAATTTGTTTATTAATTCTATTATTTTTTTCATGGATTAATCAGGATTTACTATAAGAAGATTTTGTCATATACAAGTAGAGATAGTTTTACTTCTTCTTTTCCAACATTTATCCCATTTTCCTAAAGGAAATCAGTCCTGAATATTCACTGGAAGGACTGATGCTGAAGCTGAAACTCCAAAACTTTGGCTTTGATTCGAAGAACTGACTCACTGGAGAAGCCACTGATGCTCAGAAAGATTGAAGGGAGGAGGAGAAGGGGACGACAGAGGATGAGATGGTTGGATGGCATCACTGACTTGATGGCCATGAGTTTGAGCAAGCTCTGGGAGATGGTGATGGGCAGGTAAGCCTGGAGTGCTGCAGCCCGTGGGGTCGCAAAGAGTCAGACATGACTGAACTGAAATGAACTGATCCCATTTTCTTGCCTACTTGCCTTGGCTAGAACCTACAGTACAAATGTTGAATAGAAGTGGTGAGAACAGACATCCTTGTCTTGTTCCTGATCTCAGAGGGAAAGCATTCAGGTTTTCACCACTAAGTATAATGCTAGCTGTGGGTTTTCCATGAAAATGAAAAGTGAAAATGTTAGTCATGTCCAGCTCTTTGTGACCCCATGGACTGTATAGACCACCAGGCTCCTCTGTTCATGGAATTCTCCAGGCAAGAATACTGGAATGGGTTGCCATTTCCTTCTCCAGGGAATCTTTCTGACCCGGGAATCAAACCTGAGTCTCCTGTATTGCAGGTGGATTCTTTACCATCTGAACTACCCAGGAAGCCCTCTAGAAGCTAGAAAAGACAAGGAAACAGATTATCCCCTAGGGCCTCCAGAAGGAATGGAGTCTTGCTGATACCTTGATTTTTAGGATTTCTGACTTCCAGAACTGTAAGAAAATAAATTTGTATGATTTAAGTCACTCATTTATGGTCATTTGTTACAGCAGCAACATACAGAAAATGAAATATCAGTTTCTGTCGTAACTCCTGGACTTTGCTGTTGTAGTAAAAGCTGTTGTAGATAATATATATATATGAGCAGATGTGTCTGTGTTCCAATAAAACTTTATTTACAAAAACAGACAGGCTGGATTTGGTCCATGGACAATAGCTTTCTGACCTCTGTAATAGCCTTGTATGCATACCTCTATTCTATATAATCTCCAGTTTGGAGATGTAAGTTTGTCTCCATTTTTAAATTACAATAAATAATGTTCCAGTGAACATTCTTGTGGGCAGTTCATTGGGCATATCTCAGATGACACGTCTAGAACAAATCCTAGAAATGTGGTTCTTGGGTAAAAAAGTGTGTGTATTTTTCCCTAGGCTGACCTTTTGCAAAGCCACAATAATTCACATTCCCGGGGGAGCACAGCACAGTCTACCACATGCTCAGAATAGCCAATTCTTCATACGTAGATACACAGGGACTGGGGTAAAACACCCGGATAACAGCTCTCATTCATATTTTACACACAAATTTTAAAATACTGGAACAGGTTATTTTTCTGGTTATCCTGAGTTTCGACTGTTTAATGTGAAGTTTTAAATGTGGGCAATAGAAAAGAAAGTATAAAGTCTAATACCTAAGCATGCTAATAAATGATTATAATCTTTACATTTTATTGGGCTGTGCAACTCAGTAGGTTGCTAGTTGGTAACAATACTTGGATTTTGGCCTCTGTGTGTTAGCCCACTGAGATTGGAAACTGGCTGGCTAGATGCATGTGACTTTCTCATCAACTGTCTAAACAGAGACTTTCAAGGCCAGTATTTCTGGAATGTGCTCTTGATCAATTTATTTTTAGTATAAGAAAAATTTTCCTTGTATTCACAATCTTATTTCTCTTGGTCTCTGTAGGAATTTGGAACCCCTGATTTGGGGTGGTAGCATATAGGGAAAATGGTTAGTTGATTCATTCCTTGCTTTTTGGAGGAATGAAAAATCAATACCTCTTTTTTTTCCAGCAAAATGCACCATGTTTCTAAGACTGTTCTTTGACTCTTGGCTTTAGCAAGGATCTTCCAATCAGGGGTTATATTCAGATTGGCCAAGAGTGTTTTTATGATTCTTAGGGAAACTTCACAGGTACAGCGTCAGTGTCCTGTATCTGAATGATATACATGGACTTACCTGGTGGTCTGGTGGCAGAGACTCCAAGCTCCCAATGCAGGGGGCCCGTATTCAATCACTGGTCAACAAACTAGATCCTACATGCCGCAGCTAAGAGTTCATATGTCGAAATTAAAAATCCCATATGCCGTAACTAAGACCTGGCACAGACAAATAAATCAATTTTTAAAAAATGAAATACACTGTGTGAAGATGCGAGGTGTGCACTAATATAACTAACATTTGTTGAGGATTTAGCATGTTCTGGATGGGAAAATTTTTCCTAATTAGTTCTGACACCATCTTTGAAAGCTAGGCATGACTATTACTGTTGAGGAAACGAGGGGGAATAAATAACTTGCCCTATGCTAGGAGCTAATAAAGAGTTTCTGAGAGTGGAACACAGACAATTCTATTCCAAAGCCCATACTTTGCATTATGGATTACAATAGGTAATCAATGGATGCATTCTTCCTTTAATTTATTTATCCAGTCAGTCAGTCAGTAGGTGTTTGTTCATTGATTGGGCTTCCTTGTAGTTTAGTCGAGAAGTTGTGTTTGACTCTTGAGACTCCACGGACTGTAGCTGGCCAGGCTCCTCTGTACATGGGATTTCCAGGCAATTACTGGAGTGGGCTGCCATTTCCTTCTCCAGGGAATCTTCCCGACCCAGGGATTGAACCGGGATCTCCTGTATTTCAGGCAGATTCTTTACCAACTGGGCTATGAGGGAAGCCCTTTTATTGGGCTTCAGTTCAGTTCAGTTCAGTTGTTCAGTTGTGTCCGACTCTTTGCGACCCCATGAATCGCAGCACGCCAGGCCTCCCTGTCCCTCACCAACTCCCGGAGTTCACTCAAACTCACGTCTATCGAGTCAGTGATGCCATCCAGCCATCTCATCCTCTGTCGTCCCCTTCTCCTCCTGCCCCAATCCCTCCCAGCATCAGAGTCTTTTCCAGTGAGTCAATTCTTTGCATGAGGTGGCCAAAGTACTGGAGTTTCAGCTTTAGCATCATTCCTTCCAAAGAACACCCAGGGCTGATCTCCTTCAGAATGGACTGGTTGGATCTACTTGCAGTCCAAGGGACTCTCAAGAGTCTTCTCCAATACCACACTTCAAAAGCATCAATCCTTCGGCACTCAGCTTTCTTCACAGTCCAACTCTCACATCCATACATGACCACTGGAAAAACCATAGCCTTGACTAGACGGACCTTTGTTGGCAAAGTAATGTCTCTGCTTTTGAATATGCTATCTAGGTTGGTCATAACTTTTCTTCCAAGGAGTAAGCGTCTTTTAATTTCACGGCTGCAGTCACCATCTGCAGTGATTTTAGAGCCCCCCAAAATAAAATCTGACAGAGTTTCCACTGTTTTCCCATCTATTTCCCATGAAGTGATGGGACCAGATGCCATGATCTTCATTTTCTGAATGTTGAGCTTTAAGCCAACTTTTTAACTCTCCACTTTCACTTTCATCAAGAGGCTTTTTAGTTCCTCTTCACTTTCTGCCATAAGTGGCATATTGGGCTTAGTATATATCAATAAACAAAACAGGAAAACTTTCTGTCCTATATTAGAGGTTTTCCTTCCAGTGAGGGCCATGACAATAAACAACCAACAATTAATATACCAAACATAGTAAATAAGTTGGTGGTAAAGTGTGTTGGAAGGTATTAAATACAATGAAAGAAAGAAATAGAGCAAAGGGAGTGGGGGTAGGGAGTGGGTGTATGTGGATGGGCTTCATTGAGAGGGTGGTGTTGAGCACGGATTCAAGGAGAAGAGGGAGTTCTTAGGATTCCTATCCAATCATCTTCTACATTTGTAAATCTTTCTCAGTGAAATTTAAACCAGAATAATATCTGCACCTCCTATCTAGATGGTAACATTGTATTTACCATACCACCTATAGACTCCTTGGAATTCTCATCAAGCAGGGGACTCAAACTTAGATTATCAAGTTACTGAAAAGCGTAACTAATAATATATATAGCTTGGGCTTCCTTGGTGGCTCAGTGGTAAAGAATCTGCCTGCCAAGCAGAATACCTGGGTTTGATCCCTGGGTTGGGAAGACCCCCTGGAGGAGGGCACAGCAACCCACTCTGGTATCCTTGCCTGGAGAATCCCATGGACAGAGGAGCCTGGCTGGCTACAGTCCATGGGGTCACAAAGAGTTGGACACAACTTAGTGTCTAAACAACAACAGCCTCGATTATTTGGACATTAGATGAAAACAATGATCCCCCTACACCAGTATATCTGATTCATGTACATATATTGACTTTACTACAAGGACATCTATAAAATTCAGGGGCAAGATAAACATCACAGGGAACTGACAGAAAACCAGAAGAAAAGCTACTGAAAAGTAAGACTGAACACCTGTTTCCTCTCTGGCTTTCGTTGTCAGGCAAACATTTTTCCAGGGAAAATGGCATAAGACATGAGAAGTACTGAGGATTTGTTTTTGTTTTCATTTTAGATGCCTGCCTGGTGTCTCGACATAAAATATTTATTGAACTGCATTTGAGAAATATTTTTGTAGGTCACATTCCAAAAACAAAAAGGAATTAAATTGGCATTGATATATACATGTCTCGGTTGAGTATGAAGTTTGTTTCAATCTTTATGAAATTGTAAGTTTCATGGGGAAACAGTGGAAACAGTGTCAGACTTTTATTTTTTTGGGCTCTAAAATCACTGCAGATGGTGACTGCAGCCGTGAAATTAAAAGACGCTTACTCCTTGGAAGAAAAGTTATGACTAACCTAGATAGCATATTCAAAAGCAGAGACATTACTTTGCCAACAAAGGTCCATCTAGTCAAGGCTATGGTTTTTCCAGTGATCATGTATGGATACGAGAGTTGGACTGTGAAGAAAGCTGAGTGCCGAAGAATTGATGCTTTTGAACTGTGACATTGGAGACGACTCTTGAGAGTCCCTTGGACTGCAAGGAGATCCAACCAGTCCATTCTGAAGGAGATCAGCCCTGGGATTTCTTTGGAGGGAATGATGCTAAGGCTGAAACTCCAGTACTTTGGCCACCTCATGCAAAGAGTTGACTCATTGGAAAAGACTCTGATGCTGGGAGGGATTGGGGGCAGGAGGAGAAGGGGACAACAGAGGATGAGATGGCTGGATGGCATCACTGACTCGATGGACGTGAGTCTGAGTGAACTCTGGGAGTTGGTGATGGACAGGGAGGCCCAGCGTGTTGTGATTCATGGGGTCGCAAAGAGTCAGACACGACTGAGTGACTGAACTGAACTGAACTGAAGTTTCATGAGGTGGAAGTATGTGTCTGTCTTGGTGATGCTCAATAGTTGTTTGTTGAATTAAAGGATGAGGGAAAGAAAGAAGGATGTAAAGGAAGAAAAAAGACAAGAAATAAAGGACGGAAGAAAGGAAGAAAAGAAACCGAGAGAAGAAAAGAAAGTAGACTCTCTTTATTCAGGAGCAGAAGTTGAATAGAAGATAATAATGTAAGATTAGGCTTCCCAGATGGCTGAGAGGTAAAGAATCTGCCTGCAACGCAGGAGACACAGGAGACTTAGGTTCCATCGCTGGGTCGGGAAGAGCCCATGGAGGAAGAAATGGCAACCCACTCTAGTATTTTTGTCTGAAGAATTCCATGGACAGAGGAGCCTGGTGGGTTACAGTCCACAGGGTCGCAAAGAGTCAGACAGGTTTGAGCAACTGAGCACGCTCGTGCACACAGTCTCCAGGGACAAATCGTTTCACTTTTGTGTTCTATGTGTGTGCACTAATGGTTTTTCGACTATGACAATTGTGAAAGAGGCATTTGTGCTTGCAAAGAGCGACATGAATTCACTCCTCGTTTTGGGGGAGGTGCACACGATGGCAGTGGCAAGAAGTTTCATGAAGATTTCTTTTCTGGACATCCATGTCAATATTTGACCCTATGCGGATTGGGGCTGAGAACAGAGCCTTATATTAGTGATTTCCAAATTGCAGAAATCAACCTAATTTTTTGTGACCAGCAATTAAAAAAAAAGAAAAGTGCCACAGAACAGGGAAGAATCAAACACATCAGAGTGCCCTGTGTGCTATGAGGGTGAGCGTTGCACCGTATACGTGTTTACTGGATGAAGAGGCAAAATGCATTTCCAATTGTGGAACCGTTTTGTTTTGGCCACACCAAGTAGCATGTGGGATCTTAATTCCGTAACCAGGGCTTGAACCCCTGCTCCCTGCACTGGAGTCGTAACTTTTGGACTGCCACGGAAGTCCCTGAAAAGTTTAAGTTTAAACTTTGAGTGAATGAAGCGATGGGATTGGTATGTGCATGATCCCCATGTCATGAATAAGCCACCGAAATCCCTCTGAAGCTCAAATCCTTCTGAGTTTAGCAGAGAAGCATTGAGGGAACGTCTTTCTTGGTTCAAATCCAGCCTCTACCACTTCCTAACAGCTTGACTCTGGGCCTTTCTTTCCTTACGTATAAGATGGAGTAATAGTAGTATCCACTTTAGAAAGTTGTTCCGAGTATTAAAAATGAACTACTGTATGTAAAGTGCTTAGAAGAGTGCCAGGCACATAGTAAAGACTACATGAGTATCCTGATTATTATTGTTACTGTTGTTGCTGTTGTTACATGATGAGCCCTGAGAGGGGAAATACATAGACATTGTCTTGTTTAACCTAAGACCAAGAGTTTCAGCACATGCAATACTTTACACCTTATTTGAAGTAGAGTCTGCCTAT
This sequence comes from Bos indicus, assembly GCF_029378745.1. Lineage (NCBI taxonomy): Eukaryota > Metazoa > Chordata > Mammalia > Artiodactyla > Bovidae > Bos > Bos indicus. The sequence goes on along the minus strand of NC_091776.1, from coordinate 18,244,512 downwards.
CTGACTTCTGTTGGCAGGAACACCCAACGGCTTAAAAACCAACCATCTCCCTAGATGTTCTTCTACATAAGATCATACACAGTAACTGGGGACACTCTTTATCTGGGCATGCAGTGTTTTTTTGTTTGTTTCTGTTTTTTTTTTTTAACTTTTAAAATTTGAACTCCCCAAGTAGCTTCTCGTGGCAGAGACCAAATTTGCTTTAATATATTACATATATACATACACACTTGTGAAATACATGTACTTTGAGGGGATCTGTTTATTTTCCATTGGGAGTCATTCTTTACTATCAGAAATCTCACCTGCTGCTTTATATATTTGGTCAGATTCCTAACATGTTTTGTTTCCTCTGTTTAGTAAAGATGTTCTTCCTAGAATGCATTAAACCTGCCTTTTGATTTAATATACTGAAAAAGAAATTGAAAGGTTAAGATTAATTTTAGGAATGCCTTGGGTTGTGTATTAAACAGCCATTCATTCTGGAACACAAGGATAGGATTGCAATAAAAGGAGATGGAACAGTTAAAAAAAAAATTACCTCAGTCCTTATCACTTCCTACTGGCTAAAGTCATCTGACAATTTATGTTAACTTGTCTGATCCCTCAATGCATTTGCCTTTTAAATCCCTTCTCAAGATTGAAGTGCCTAAAACTTCCTTACTCTGCACTTAGCTGCTTTTCAGCTTCAGATCTTTAAACTGAATTAACACGTTATTACCTAACGGGGCTGTCCCCTGTCTTCCACGTCTCCTGGCCTTTCACCCAAGAGGCCCAGGGCAGGTCGCTCTGCTGTAAGCATCTCACCAAGCTACCTTGTGCTTGGTGGAGCCACTCTGAAATGGAAAGAAAACTTCTGTGAAGCACATATGTTGTCAGGCACAAAGCCACGCACATCCATCTAGGGACCTCACGAGACTCCTGGGCTGAATTCCAGAACTTCTGCGATGGCAGGTAGAGGAGCTATGGGAATATTCTGTGTTCATATTGCAGCCTAGAGTACAATAAAATATACGTAAGTTGGTGTATTATGGGCTTTAGCTCATTTTTAACAAGATCTTAAATTTGTATGGCACCATTCTCTAAAAAGCTAGCAATCTTGCACATACTGGATATAATTCATCACCACACTGATTCCTTTAGAGAAGATAGGTGGGTGGCATAGATTAGGGGAAAATGTAGCTACCAAATGGCTGCTCACATTAAAAATATCTAAGGTTGGGACTTCCCTGGTGGTCCAGTGGTCAAGACTCCATGCTTTCAATGCAGGGGGTGTGGGTTCGATCCCTGGATGGGGAACTGAGATCCTACATGCTGTGCAGCCAAAAATCAAGACAAATATCTAAGGTTGTATAGCTGAAAAAGCCATAGGTTTCAACTATTCTGTGAAAAGAGCACAAGAGGACTGAATTTTCTGGTTAATCTGATAGATGTAGGTAGCTCAGGGCTGTACCATCTGGTCGTCCCTATGGAAAACATGTGCCATTTCACATAGGGCTGTGTAAAGACTCCTGAGGTCTATAGTTCCCTTATTGGCCATTAGAGTCACTGAGAAGAAAAAAAAAAGCCTTCAGAAAACACAGCGTGAATAATGGCAGCAAGAGAAGTTCTTGGTTATAGCCCACTCACATATTTTTGAAATGTAGGTCAGATCTAGAGGAAGTGAAAGAAACTTCCTGTTGGATTTTCATTTATAGCATGTGTCTGAAAATCTCTAAATGTAATCTCTTGGTGTAAAATAAACTGCAGAAATCTGGGATGTGTCAGTCTGCTTTATGTTTATTGAAGCCATTCTATTTGAAGCTGAAATGTTGTAAAATTATATAGTGGAGTGAACAGCTACAATTAGTTTAACAGACATGACCATATTTTTCAATTGAAAAGCTGTCAAGACCTCAACAATCAGATACAAAAAAAGATCCAAGAATCCTATAAAATCCTGTCTCCTAGGAAAGATTACATTTCCCTTTGGTTGCTACACATCCTTTTGAATATTTTACTATCTTCTACTCTTTTGTTTTTTTAGATTTTAATTTTTTAAAAATTGAAGTATGGTTGATTTAAAACACACTGCTAGTTTCAGATGAATAGCAAAATGATTCAGTTATACATATATAAATATATATATATATGTTCTTTTTTAGGTCTCTTTCCATCATAGGTTATACAAGGTATTTAATATAGTTCCCTGTTATACTGTAGGTCCTGGTTGTTCTACCATCTCTTTTTGTGGTTTAAAAAAGGCACCTCCTAAAGATAAAAAGATAAGTTTTTTCCCTCCCCCACAAATAATGTTTAAAAAAATTCGAACTGGCTAGAACAACTTAGATATTTTCATGATCCCAACCATGCTCTTAAAATAAAAAATGTTTGGGCAAAACTAAAAATCTCATTACCATAGCATGGTAGATGCCCCCATTTAATTTTCTGTAGTCTACTTCGATTTTGAATTTTCGTTCTGAACTGAGATGAGGATTCTATTAGTTGTAAAAGTAATGCTACTTGATGACCCTTGGTGTCACCTTCAGCAAACATTGTTGATGGCCTACGCAACCAACAGCAGAAGCTCTGATTCTGCGGTTGTATCAGCCCTAATGTGTTCTGTGAAGGTCACCCTGCTTCCTACCTGGGGGGATAAATCACCATCTTGTTGAACCAGTCATGATCATCCCATTTTCCTTGACAGTGAGAGCAGAGAGATGGAGTGAATCTGGACCCTTCATGGTATCATGAAACCATCAAACTCTGAAACAACCTACACTGAGGTTTTAAAAATGTGAGTTTTTTTTTTTTTTAATGTGTAAGCCAAATTCAGTCAGGACTTTCCATTACTTGGCTCCTCAACTCAGACACCCTATTGCAACAAAGAAAATATTTCTATGCCCTCAGTCTTTCTCAGCATCAGGGTCTTTTCCAATGAGTCGGCTCTTCAAATCAGGTGGCCAAAGTATTAGAGCTTCAGCTTCAGCATCAGTCCTTCCAATGAATATTCAGGGTTGATTTTCTTTAGGATGGACTGGTTTGATCTCCTTGATATCCAAGGGATTCTCAAGAGTCTTCTCCAGGACCACAGTTCGAAACCATCAATTCTTCAGTGCTCAGCCTTTTTTACTGTCCAGCTCTCATATCCATACATGACTACTGGAAATACCATAACTTTGACTATATGACCTTTGTAGGCAGTTTCTCTGGTTTTTAAAATATGCTGCCTAGGTTTGTCATTGCTTTTCTTCCAAGGAGCAAGCGTCTTTTAATTTCATGCCCACAGTCACTGTCCACAGTGATTTCGGAGCCCAAGAAAATGGGCTAATTATGAAGGTTAAATGAAACAACGTGTTTGAAAGGCCATCGGATGGAGTACCCTTGAGAGCACGTATTGTGTTGTGCTCATCTTTGTAATTTCTATCACACAATGGCCAGCATATAGCAGCAAATACTTATATATCATCTACTTTGTGTCTGTGTTTTTCACATACTAAATATTTTTCATGTATTTTAAAACTCATTTAATTGTACTCACTCATTTAATTGTCACAACAACCCTATTGTATTTTTCTACTTTATGGTTGAAGAAAGAGGCTTAGAGATATTAAAAAGTATATCCAAGGTCATCCCAGTAGGAAGTAGTAGAGACAGGATTTGAATCTATGCAGTGTTCAAAGTCTAGTGTCTCAACTACACAATATTCTACATAGTGGGGGCTTAGTATTTATTTGATGGGTCAATGCTACCTGATACAAGTTTAATGAATGTTTATTGATCAAGTGGGATGTAGCAGTTGAATAACAATTACTTTTACTTAAGAAAGAATGTTATACTTTGGTATTTTTTCTGTTGGGGAAAAAGTAGTTCTTCCAAGCTTAATGAGGTTCTGTGACCATAGGTCGTTTCAGGGGAAATTTTTTCCATGTTAATAAGTGTGGCCCCCAAAACAGCTACCAATAGGATCAGGCTTGAATACAAGGATTATTCAGCATCCTTTAAACCAGCCTTCTAAATCATCTGCTCCAGTTTATTAAATCAGCCCTGTTAAATATCTTGGCCTCCATTGAATCAGTCATCTGTCTTAAATCTCCTGACACCCATTATACCAATCAAATCCCTTAGGTTTCCTGACAATACCCTCAAAACCAATCTGTCTTCTTAACTCTCTAGATATCCATTAATTAAGTCATTCTGCCTTTTTAATTCTCCTGAACCCCAATTAAATCAATCACCCCTCTTAATCTCCTGACAGCCCTTAAAACAATAAGCCCTCTTAAATCAGGTGATTGCCTTTGATTCTATCAGTCCCCGTAAATCACTGGGCTGCCAATGATTCAATCAGGCCCCTCTATCTTGTGACTCTGTTGATCTGATCAGGCCCCTAAATCACATGGCTCCTATTGATTAAATCAACCCTGCTTAAATCTCCTGATGTCCATTAAACCAACACCTTAGGTTTTTTAATCCTGATTAAATTAATCAACCCCTAGGTTTCCTGACCCCCATTAAATCAATCTGCCCTCTTAAGTCTTCTGATACCCATTAAAAAGGATGATTCATTTAATTAGGGTGAGCTGTCCCCCATGGGGCATGGCTTGGCAACCCCTCTGCGGTCCAGCCAGGGAGTGGTGCTATATTTCATTGGACGGTCTCTGAAATGTAGAATACCCTTAGTTTTGTCTATCATCTCTTCTCCCAAATGGTTTGTTAGAGCACATACTAGGACAATTCTGGCTACTAGAATATCCTGGTCACACACCCATGATTATTTATAGCTAAAGGTTGGTTAGCTAGGTTGATTATTGGTACCTAAAGGCAGGAGGAGAAGGGAACAACAGAGGATGAGATTGTCGGATGACATCACCGACTCCATGAGTTTGAGCAAGCTCTGGGAGTTGGTGATGGACAAGGAAGCCTGACGAGCTTCTGTCCATGAGATCACAAAGAGTTGGACACAACTGAGTGACTGAACTGAAAGTCTGGTCAGGAAAGTGAGTGTCTCATTTCTGTGCTGTGTCACCGTTCCCTATGGGCACTCCCATGCCTCTGTCCCATCCTCAGCCCCAGTGGTGCTCTGCTCACCATTCTTCTACCTGCCTGCTCTCCATTAAAACCTGTGGTCAACAAACTGTCTTGAAGGAAAGAATTCTAACCATGAAATCAGATGCATAATGACAAAAATCATGAATTGCACACCAAGTTATGTAACTGGCTTCTCAGGTGGCTCAGTGGTAAAGAATTTGCCTGCCAGTACAGGAGATGCTGGAGATGTGGGTTTGATCCTGGTTCTGGGGGATCCCCTCCCTGGAGTAGGAAATGGCAACCCACTCCAATATTCTTGCCTGGAAAATCCCATGGACAGAAGAGCCTAGGAGGCTACAGTCCATGGGGTTGCAAAGAGTTGGATATGACTGAGAATGCACACACATCATGTAATTGACTCATAGTTTAATCAATGTGTTCTTCCTTTGAGGACAGTGGACAGAAGCATGCTTCTCAACTCTAAGAGGTCAAGCTGACAGGCCAGCATGAAAGAGTTCATTTGGAAAGGAAGCCTTCCTTCCCAAAGGAAGGGAAGATATAAGGCCTGGAGAAGAAAGAAGGAAGGCCAAATACTTCAGAGGTGATAGGGTCACTGAGATGACTAAGTGTTAGAAGTACAAGTAGGTGACCTCATGCTAAGATGTCACCACCTCTTCAACTTCCTTCCCTCTTCCTTCCCCCTCCCCCAGAATCTTAAAATCAAAACAAGTTCTTTTGGTCATATCTTTCTTCTGGTCAAATCTTACTATCTAGACAAATTATTAAATATTTTGATTTTTCTATGTTCTTTCATATATCTTCCCAGGGAAGCCATGATTTCCATTATGTACCTAAAGTCTGGTATAGAATGTAGAAAACCATGGAACTAGTCTTTGTGAAAGTATTGCTTCCAAATACTCTCTATTCCAGACTTAATACACGTTATAAATATAAACAGAACAAGAAATTTCACAACTTCATAGAAAAAGGACCTAATAAACTTTAACTCTAAACAGCACTGTCTGGTAAAAATATAATATGAGCCACATATGTAATTTTAAAATTTCTGGTAAACACAGTAAGTAGAAAGTAACAAGTGGAATTAATTTTAATAATAATTTATTTAACCCAACATATTAAAAATAGTCATTTCAACAGGTAATCAACATAAATTTTTTGATGAGATATTTTATATGTTTCTTTATAGTAAGTCTTTGAATCCAGTTTTACGCTTATCACATATCAATTTTCCAGTACTCACTAGTAATATGTGGCTATTGGCTACCACACTGGACTGTGCAGCTCTATACTATGCACATCTTTTCATATATTCTGCTAATTTTTCTGAACAGTTATATGTGTTTTTTTCATGTATCTAACCAGTTACTCGAACTCTTGCATTCTTTTCCCCTGAATTACTGTGTACAAATGCATGTCACATACGCACCATGCATATTGAAATATATAACATATATTTATCCATATGACTGGTATGATCCATATAAATGGCCTACCATTTTCAAAATCAATCTAATAATCTTCTGTTGTGTTATGATACTGACTTTTGGGCATTCATCTATTGGACATCTGAGTAATTTACCATTTTTCTCTGTTACTGTTATGAATGACTTTTTTTTAGAGTGGAATTTTTTCCCCCTTTCTTTCTCTCTCTTTTTCCCCCTATTCTATGTCTTTTTCAGGATTAAAGAAAGTGAGATTGAGAGACCGTCCTTCCTCAGCTGGTCCAGGATCAACCACTTCTCCACTCTACAAGCACTACCTAGGGGCATCTATGTCTTCAGCAATAAAGTTGGTTACCAACTTAACGGGCCCAATTAATTCATGAATGTGTAAAGAAGAAACAAAGATGGTAGGGTCAGAGGCTTGAAGGGTATAAAACAAACAGCTTCTTTCATAAAGGCTCTTGCAGGAGAAAAGCAAAACCCCCTTCATTCTGAAGTGTCAGGAGAGGATGTAGTAGCAAAACAGAAAACACAGGTGTGAATATGGATGCAGTTTTCCACCCAGCCCCGCTGACTTGAAGACAACAATGAAGAGGCTATTATGGCTCCTATTACAAAGGTGATGGGCTGGATGTAATTAAGGATTAAACTGAAATTCCCAGTACATATCCAGTGTTTCCGGAACTTGACAAGCTGCCATCTCTCCAAGATCCCTGGGAGGAGCAAAGCAGCTGGCTTAATAGAGGAGAGGGCATGAGGGGGGCCTGCCCGTAGCAAGCCACTTACGGCAGTGCTAATGAACGGGGAGGCCTTCCAAGAGGGGAACCGGAGCAGTGGTGTCACTTTCCCGTTGTCGTGTGCACATCAGCTGGCTTCTCCTTAGGGGCAGTGACTTGTCAGAAAGGAGACAAGTTGCTAGGTAACCAGGGAGTATGAGGGAAGCCCCTCCCCCATCCCCAGGGAAGCAGAGAGACAAGGGGGCTCCAAGAAGGATATGTCAGTTAAAAAACAGACAAAACAACTATAGCCTCAAACATGGAAAGATTAACTGCTACCCTACGAAGTAGCAGGATACTTTTTTTTTTTTTTTCAGAAGGGGGAGGCTAATCAGAAGAGAATACTGTGACCTGGGCGTCCAAGGAGAGGGAAGAAAAGGAAGGGAAAAGGCCAGAGAGTAAAGGGAGAGCAAGCTGTGTGTTTGGTTTTGGGTTTCTTTCAGCTGTGCCGCACAGCATGTGGGATTTAGTTCCCTGACCAGGGATCAAACCCATGCCCTCTGCATTGGAAATGTGAGTCTTACCCACTGGACCACCAGGGAAGTCTCATGGGGGAGCAAAAGAGTGAGGGAGAAGATTGTGGGAAAGAAAGCATCTCCATCAACTCGGGAAATGACCCTATCATAAGACAATGTATTGGGGCCATCATGAACTCCAGGGCCTTCAGAAGGTTAAGACACTCTATGCAAAAAAAAAAAAAAAACAGGTTAAAAAGTATGATCTTTGGACCAGCCAAATCTAGAAACTAGCTGGAACACATCAAGCCCAGATTCAGGCCCACTGCTCCAGTAACTGTGTTCTAATAAACCCTTCAGGTGATTCAGAAGCACACCAGTTTGAGAGTCACTGCGGCAATGAAACAAGATTTTGGAGAGTGGGGCAGGGGCCTGTCAAAGATGACACTGTGCAAAGTCAAACAGGCAAGGAAAATGTCATTCAAGGCTATTGCAATAATGGAGAGAGGCCAGTGCTCAGACTTAGCTCCCCTGCATCAGAGGGCAGAAGGATTTTATTTTTTAATTTGTTTTTCATTTTAAATTCTTACTTGGCTGCTCCAGGTCTTAGTTGTGGCTTGTGAGATCTAGTTCCCTACCAGGGCTGGGACCCCAGGCCTCCTGCACTGGGAACTGAGTCCCAGTCACTGGACCACCAGGGAGGTCCCCAGAAGGGTTCTTAAGTTTTGGGGTGAGCTAGCAGAAAACTACTGGACAGTGTTAGGGTGATGTCAAATGCCATCTGTGTTTGTTCATAAGCTTCTCCTGTCTTTATGGCAGAAGGTAGCTTTACAATCAGAAGCAAGGTGTTCTCTACTGTTAGGCCAGAGGCTGAGATAGAGAAGCTGTCTCTTCTGATGATTACCTTTCCAAAGGTCCCCAGGTCCTAGAGAAGGACATTCTTAGAGCCATATTGAAGATGACAAGGATGAAAGGCAGGTCTCCAGAAGGAGACCCCTTCAGGGTGACGGAGGGAGGGAGAAGGATGGAGTGACGGAGGGAGATGGGGAGGGACAAAAGCAGACGGTGCAGAGTGTCTTCTGTTGTCGCTGCTGGTTTCATTTCTTTCATGGGAAACCAGACAAAGGGAACACAGGCAGGGAGGGCAGCTTGGGCTTGATTTGCCAGATTCTCTCAAAAGGTTTTCTGAAGAACTGATAATATTCACCTGGAGCCAATTGTCTGTGGTTAAGATAACAAGCCCACGGCTGTCCTTCCCAACTTCAGCTAGGTCTTACTGCTGCACCAGTGATTGTAACTCCCCATAGACCTACCTCTGAGGGACACAGACAAGATGAATTGCCTTCCATGATAGATTTACTGGAAGACTCTGCACCTCTAACCATGGGATTCCTGGGAGGTATGACTACTCTCGTCTTTGAGCATTAGAAGTTCTGCCAGAAGAGTTGGCTTGCTTCCCACCGCATTGTCTGCTGTGGCTACGCTTCTTCCATATTGCTGGTGACTGAGCACGCAGGACTGATCAGGGTTGAACTGCTCCAAAGGGCAAAAAGGCTGTCACTAGTGACCTTTTAGATAAACTGGCCCATGCCTCCCTCCTTTTTTTGTTTTCTTTTGCTCAGAAAGGTAAGGAGGCAGATGTTCCTGGAAGTCAAACCAAGGCCAGGCATGAAAGTTTGACTAGTGTTTTGTGGGGCGCTGTGTAGCCCCTCACAGCACCAGGCTCAGCGGACCTGCCTCCTGCACAGAACAGAGGGTGAAGCCACAGGGCCAAGGCCTCTGGGGCCTAATGTTGGCTCAGCTCAAAGACATATGCACCCCCATGTTCATAGCAGCATTATTTACAGTAGCCAAGACATGAAAGCAACCTAAGTGTCCATCCACAGAGGAATGGATATATATATTATATATATATATATATATATATATATATATATATATATAATGGATATGTATTTATATAGTCCACATATATACAACGGTGGACTATTACTCAGTCATAAAAAAGAATGAAAGAGTGCCCTTTGTAGCAACATGGATTGACCTGGAGATTATCACACTAAGTAAGTCTGAAAGAGAAAGATGAATACCGTATGACATCACTTCTCTGTGCAATCTAAAGTGTGACACAAATGGATTTTCTGACGAACCAGAAACAGACCTACAGAGAGAGAGAAGAGGCTGTGGTGGCCAAGCGGAGGGTGGGTGGGGGAAGCATAGCCTGGGAGGTTAAAATCAGCAGATGCAAACTATTACACGCACAGTGGGTGAACAACAAGGTCCTGCTGCATAGCACAGGGAACTAGATCCAGTATTCTGTAAACAATGTAATGGAAAAGAAAACAGTAGGTTCGGCTGCATAGTAATGTCTGCCACAGTCCATCCATGAATACGATGCTCCTGGGACAACCAAATGGTGATATTTAAGAAATAAAAATGCTGGGAATTCCCTGGTAGTCCAGTGATTAGGACTCTGGGCTTTCATTGCTGAAGGCTGGGGTTTAATCCCTAGTCAGGGAACTGAGATCTTCCAAGACACATGGCATGGCCAAAACATTTTATATATATAAATGAAATAAATAAATAAATAAGCTATGAAAGCGTTCATCATTATCACTTTACCCTGTACTCACTGGCTTATTTGTATCACTAGACTGTGGGCTTCTCAAGCCAGGGCTAACCAACCCTCAGTGAATGCCTGTGTTGATATGTGAGTAAAAGGATAAATGGGAGGCCCCAGGACTCCCTTTGTCGACTCTGTGGTTGCCCATTTCCTTCTTTTTTTTCCTTCTATTTTTCTGTTTTTTTTTTTAAATTATTTTTTTATTGAGATATAGTTGATTACAGGCATTTAACACAGTGATTCACAATTTTAAAAGTTTTATTTATAGTTATGACAAAATATTGGCTATATCTCCTGTGTTGTACAATGTATCCTTGTAGCTTCTTTATTTCATACATGGTAGTTTAATCCTCTTAATCCCTTATCCCTATGTTGTCCTTCCCCTCCCTGTCCTCACTGATAACCGTTAGTTTGTTCTCTATGTCTGTGGGTCTGTTTGTTGCTTGTTATATTCACTAGTTTTCTTTTTTAGATTCCATATATAAGTGATATATGGTATTTGTCTTTCTCCGTCTGACTTACTTCACTTAGTATGGTAATCTCTAGGCTCATCCATATTGCTATGAATGGCACTAATTCATCCTTTTTATGGCTGAGTAGTATTCCATTATATATCTATACCAAATCCTCTTTATCTATTCATCTGTTGTTGGACACTTAGGTTGCTTCCATGTCTTGGCTATTGTAAACAGTGCTGCCAGTCTCTTACCATCTTTTATTTCACCCATAAAAATGTTTTTGAGAGACAAAACAAAACTGTGTTTACCTCACCATTCTTAAGAGCTTGAAAATTGCTGCCAGAAGAACTATAAGTAGATCGGCAATCTTGGTAATACTGGGTATTAATTAAAAAAAAAAAAAAAACTAAGTTAACCTGAGAAGAATATCATCTAGCAAACGTTAACAGTTTTTGACTGAACTGCTGAAGACCCAGTGAATGCAGGGGAAATGCCTGTTTGTGGAAATGACTTACAAAAATAGCCAAACCAACATTTGAGAGTGTGGATTAGTCTAAGACAAAAGATTGATGCAACCACACCATAAATAATTCATTGAGGAAGTTATTTAGTGAATATTTACCATTTGCACAACAGGTACCTCACCAGCCACAGAAATGCTAAGACCACATTTATCTCCTGCAGGTTTCTGTAAGCAAGGTGCCCTGATGGCCAAGAAAGAACCTCATGGAGCCTGAAATTGTGCACCTGAAAATAACATTTCTGGGACTTCCCTGGCTGTCCAATGGTTAAGACTCCAAGCTCCCAAGGCAAGGAGCATGGGTTAGATCCATGGTTGGGGAGCTAAGATATTTCATGCCATGGGGTGCAACCAAAATTAAAATTAAAAATTAACAGAACAAAACATTTCCAAAGCAGATGGTTTTAAAAGACACTATTCTAAATAAATTTAAAACAACAACATTGAAGAGTTCCCGGGAATTCTCTGGCTGCCCAATGGTTAAGACTTGGCGCTTTCATTGTGGTGGGCTCAGATTTGATCCCTGGTAAGGGAACTAGCAATGGCACCCCACTCCACTACTTTTGCCTAGAGAATCCCATGGACGGAGGAGCCTGGTAGGCTGCAGTCCATGGGGTCGCTAGAGTTGGACACGACTGAGAGACTTCACTTTCACTTTCACTTTAGTGCATTGGAGAAGGAAATGGTAATCCTCTCCAGTGTTCTTGCCTGGAGAATCCCAGGGACGGGAAGCATGGTGGGCTGCCGTCTATGGGGTCGCACAGAGTCGGACACGACTGAAGTGACTTAGCAGCAGCAGCAGCAGCAAGGGAACTAGAAAGTAGAGGTGATGGAATTCCAGTTGAGCTATTTGAAATCCTGAAAGATGATGCTGTCTGTGAAAGTGCTGCACTCAATATGCCAGCAAATTTGGAAAACTCAGCAGTGGCCACAGGACTGGAAAAGGTCAGTTTTCATTCCAATCCCGAAGAAAGGCAATGCCAAAGAATGCTCAAACTACCGCACAATTGCACTCATCTCACATGCTAGATAAGTAATGCTCAAAATTTCCCAAGCCAGGCTTCAGCAGTACGTGAACCGTGAATTTCCAGATGTTCAAGCTGGTTTTAGAAAAGGCAGAGGAACCAGAGATCAAATTGCCAACATCCACTGGATCATGGAAAAAGCAAAAGAGTTCCAGAAAAACATCTATTTCTGCTTTATTGACTATGCCAAAGCCATTGACTGTGTGGATCACAAAAAAATGGAAAATTCTGAAAGAGATGGGAATACCAGACCACCTGACCTGCCTCTTGAGAAATCTGTATGCAGGTCAGGAAGCAACAGTTAGAACTGGACATGGAACAACAGACTGGTTCCAAATAGGAAAAGCAGTTCGTCAAGGCTGTATATTGTCACCCTGCTTATTTAACTTCTATGCAGAGTACATCATGAGAAACGCTGGGCTGGAAGAAACACAAGCTGGAATCAAGATTGCCGGGAGAAATACCAATAATCTCAGATATGCAGAGGACACCACCCTTATGGCAGAAAGTGAAGAGGAACTCAAAAGCCTCTTGATGAAAGTGAAAGAGGAGAGTGAAAAAGTTGGCTTAAAGCTCAACATTCAGAAAACGAAGATCATGGCATCTGGTCCCATCACTTCATGGGAAATAGATAGGGAAACAGTGGAAACAGTGTCAGACTTTATTTTTTGGGGCTCCAAAATCACTGCAGATGGTGACTGCAGCCATAAAATTAAAAGACCCTTACTCCTTGGAAGAAAAGTTATGACCAACCTAGATAGCATATTGAAAAGCAGAGACATTACTTTGCCAACAAAGGTCTGTCTAGTCAAGGCTATGGTTTTTCCTGTGGTCATGTATGGAAGTGAGAGTTGGACTGTGAAGAAAGCTGAGGACCGAAGAATTAATGCTTTTGAACTATGGTGTTGGAGAAAACTCTTGAGAGTCCCTTGGACTGCAACGAGATCCAACCAGTCCATTCTAAAGGAGATCAGCCCTGGGTGTTCATTGGAAGGACGGATGCTAAAGCTGAAACTCCAATACTTTAGCCACCTCATGCAAAAAGTTGACTCATTGGAAAAGACCCTGATGCTGGGAGGGATTGGGGGCAGGAAGAGAAGGGGACGACAGAGGATGAGATGGTTGGATGGCATCACCGACTTGATGCACATGGGTTTGGGTGGACTCCGGGAGTTGGTGATGGACAGGGAGGCCTGGCGTGCTGTGGTTCATGGGGTCACAAAGAGGTGGACACGACGAGTGACTGAACTGAACTGAACTGAAGGGAACTAGGATCCCAGAAGGGAAGGTGTGGCCAAAAAAACCCCACAACAGACAAACCAACCAAAACAACAAAAAACATTAAATGGTTTCCATTTTAAACCTGTGGTATTGAAGAACAAAGTAATTTTCCTTATGAAAAATTCTCAACAGTGCAAAACTAAAGGACGATTCGGAGAAACTGGTTTTAGCCAGAAGAGGAAAAGTTTGGAAACGCACCAAGCCATATCCCTTCCAAGTGTCTTTATTTCATCTAATTTTAAGGAGCAAGCTGGCATGCTCTTGTAAGCATTTGCATGCAAAATAGGCTGGAAAGTGGCCTTGTTTAAATAAGAGGTCCTAGCAAGGGCACCCACCGTCGCCCACCCTTGGCAGCAGGAACCTACCAGCAATGAAAGAGGTGGCCACGTGAGAGTTGAAGCTGAAAAGAAGGCTTTGAGTCGCTCAGCTGTTTAATAAATGCGGTTTTCCCGCTAAGGTTAGAAATCAAGCAAGTGGGGAATGCATTTGTGAGCGATCCACACTCTGGGTCCTTTCTGTGCTTGCAGAGAGAGAGGCGAGGTGTCCTCGCCGTGGGCAGCTTTTCAAGCTTCTGGCGGAACCCTCCCTTATCCCCAGCGGTCCCTCCATCACAGCGAGGCCTTTGGCTGCAGCGGGGCTCTCAATGGGTTGATAACCACAGGAAAGACGCTAAAGCTGCTTTTGATCCTGGCATAAATCAGAAGAAAAAAAAAAAAAAATCCACGCCTCCGACCACAGAACTTTAGTTATCTAAACTGGGATATTTAAAAACTCAGCAACCCTTTGAGAGGACTGTGAAGTGACCCAAGATGAAGGCAGAGGGCTCCCAACTCAAACAATTGCTTTTGTTGGAGGCAGAGGATTTTCCTCAGTCTGACAGCCGGCTCCAGAAATCCAGAGAATGGAGGACGATGAATGGGCCTGGGGGAGGATGTGGGGAGGTGGGTGGGCTGGTCACGTGAGAGTCAATGTCTCCTTGTGTGACAAATCCACATTTGTCACCTGCCTCCCCCCTCCCTCTGCATTTATGCCACTTGAGCCAGACCTTTGCAACATCGTGAAGAGAAATCTAGACATCTAGACATGAAGAAACATCCTAGACAAACCTCCCTGCTTTATTACTATTTACTTATTCCTATTAATATTTTCTTGTGCTAGTCTGCTTGGGCTGCCATAACCATGTAGCCACAGGCTTGGTGACTTAAACAACTGAGATTAATTTTCTCATGGGTCTGGAGGCTTGATTCAAGATCAAGGCGCTGGCAGGGCTCGTTTCTGGTGAAGCCTTCCTTCCTGGCTTGCAGAGAGTCACCTTCTCTTGTGTGTTCACATGGCCTTTCCTCTGCCTGTCAGCTCCTCCATTCTCTTTCTCTTCTTAGGAGGAGGTGAGTCCTATTGAATTAGGGGCCCACCCTGATGACCTCCTTTACCTTAATTGCCTACTTACAGGCCCTAGCTCCAGGTTTAGTCGCAGTGAGGGGTCAGTGCTTCAACATATGGATTTAAGGGACATAGAATTCAGTTTGTAGTACATCTCCTCCCTCTTCTTTTCTTTTTTAGCAAGCCTGTCCTTTTTACTTCTGTCCCCCAAACTCTTATCAAAATATTCACTCCAGAAAGGGCATAGTTGGCATTGCCCTAGGAATATAGGGGTTGGGGGTGGGATGGACAGTTGGATGGTTGGGAGGTGCCTCAAGATACCAAGAGTGTCAAACAACTAGACTGCAGAGTATGGACTGGGACATGGAGTGCTGGAACTAAGTGGTTACTACACTGTCTTTCTCCTTTTCGTATTTAGCTTCTAGAAAAAGAGTCACACTTATTTTATTCATTATTCCACTTTATTTCCAACCTAGCTTGTCTTCCACCACAATTCTGAAATGTTCTTTATTGAGATGGCAAAAAAGTGCTTCCCTGGTGGCTCAGATGGTAAAGAGTCTGCCTGCAATGCAGGAGAGCCAGGTTCGATCCCTGGGCCGGAAAGATCCCCTGGAGAAGGATGGCACCCCACTCCAGTATTCTTGCCTGGAGAATTCCATGGACAGAGGGGCCTGGTGGGATATAGTTCATGGGGTCCCAAAGAATCAGACACAACTGAGTGACTAACACTTTCACTTTCAAAAAGTGACTGCTAACCATCTCCTTGCATCACACTGTAAAGGGAACAACTTGCCCCTGTTGTTCTCTAATTTCACATTTCTGACACAAGATGTGGGTTTATTCCCACACTAGCCAATTCAGCAACACTAGCTGGGTGTCTTGCAGTTCAGTTTGGTTCTGACACTCCCTACTTAGAACTAGCATCAGAGCCCTCGGTCCCTCAAGGCTTTCCCCACCCCTAGATGCCAATTGCAAGTTCCTTATGCTTTTGACCTACCAGTTGTAAGTCAGAGATTCCCATGACCTCCTGCTCCAGTTTAATTAACTTGCTGGCGCAGCTGACAGAACTCAGGAAAACAGTTGCCTTACTAGGTTACCGATTTATTAGAAGAAGCTATGTCAGAAGCAGCCAGATGGAAAAGGTGCATAGGGCAAAGTATGTAGGAAGGGGTATGGAGCCATTCTCCCTGCACGGCCATATGTTCACCAACCCACAAGCTCCCTGACCCCATCCTTTGAATTTAAAAAAACTTTATTTATTTTTGGCTGCACTGGGTCTTCATTGCTGCACACAGACTTTCTCTAGTTGCCAAGATCGGGGGCTCCTTTTCCGTGCAGTGCTTGGGCCTCTCCTTGTGTGGCTTCTCTTGTAGCAGAGCACGGGCTCAAGAGAGTGCTCGGGCTTCAGTAGCTGTGGTACATGGGCTTAGTTGCCCCAAGGCATGTGGTATCTTCATTGAATTGGTGTCCTCTGCATTGCCAGGCAGATCCTTAACCACTGGACCACCAGGGAAGCCCCCATCCTTTGAGTTGTTAGGTAGGCTTTATGACATAGGCATGGCTGATTAAATCATTGGCCACTGGCAACTGACTCTCATCTCACCAGAGGTCGAAGAACTGGGGAGGGCTGAAAGTTCCAACTCTCTGATCACGTGGTGGGTTCTCCTGGCAACCAGCTCCCATCCTTCAGTTCAGTTCAGTCGCTCAGTTGTATCCGACTATTTGCGACCCCATGGACTGCAGCTCACCAGGCTTCCCTGTCCATCATCAACTCCCAGAGCTTGCTCAAACTCATGTCTATAGAGTCTGTGATGCCATCCAACCATCTCATTCTCTATCACCCCCTTCTCCCACCTTCAATCTTTCCCAGCATCAGGGTCTTTTCCAGTGCGTCAGTTCTTTGCCTCAGGTGGCCCAAGTATTGGAGTTTCAGCTCCAGCATCAGTCCTTCCAATGATTATTCAGGACTGATTTCCTTTAGGATTGACTGCTTGGATCTCTTTGCAGTCCAAGGGACTCTCAAGTCTTCTCCAACATCACAGTTCAAAAGCATCAATTCTTCGGCGCTCAGCTTTCTTTATAGTCCAACTCTCATATCCATACCTGACTACTTGAAAAACCATAGCTTTGACTAGACAGACCTTTGTTGGCAAAGTAATGTCTCTGCTTTTTAATCTGCTGTCTAGGTTGGTCATAGCTTTTCTTCCAAGGAGCAAGCGTCTTTTAATTTCATGGCTGCAGTCACCATCTGCAGTGATTTTGGAGCCCCCCAAAATAAAGTCTCTCACTGTTCCCACTGTTTTCCCATCTATTTGCCATGAAGTGATGGGACTGGATGCCATAATCTTAGTTTTCTGAATGTTGAGTTTTAAGCCAACTTTTTCACTCTCCTCTTTCACTTTCATCAAGAGGCTCTTTACTTCTTCACTTTCTGCCATAAATGTGGTGTCATCAGCGTATCTGAGATTGATATTTTTCCTGGCATTCTTGATTCCAGCTTGTGCTTCATCCAGCCTGGCATTTGGCATGATGTACTCTGTATATAAGTTAAATAAACAGGGTGACAATACACAGCCTTGATGTATTGTCCTTTCTCATCCTTAGAGGCTTTCCAAAAGCCACCTTATTAACATAAATTCCAGTGCAGTTGAAAAGGATTTGATATGAATAATGAGACCCTCTATGGCACCCCACTCCAGTACTCTTGCCTGGAAAATCCCATGGATGGAGGAGCCTGGTAGGCTGCAGTCCATGGGGTTGCTGAGGGTCGGACACGACTGAGCGACTTCACTTTCACTTTTCACTTTCATGCATTGGAGAAGGAAATGGCAACCCACTCCAGTGTTCTTGCCTGGAGAATCCCAGGGACGGGGGAGCCTGGTGGGCTGTCGTCTATGGGGTCGCACAGAGTCGGACACGACTGAAGCAACTTAGCAGCAGCAGCAGCAGCTTTCACTTTTATGGCTCTGGAGCTATTTCAGGATCCAAGGCCAAAAGGCAAATTTTATAACAAAAGATGCTCCCATTCTCTTATCACTTTGGAAATTCCAAGGGTTTTAGGAGCTCTCTACTGGAAGACCAAATGTATACAAGCGGTCGCTTCAGTCATGTCTGACTCTTTGTGACTCTATGAACGGTAGCCTGCCAGGCTCCTCTGTCCATGGGATTCTCCAGGAAAGAATACTGGAGTGGGTTGCCATGCCCTCCTCCAGGGGATCTTCCAGGCCCAGGGACTGAACCTGTGTCTCTTGTGTATCCTGCACTGGCACGCAGGTTCTTTACCACTACTACCACCTGGGAAGCCCGACCAAATATATATTTGTTATTATAAGTCATGATCTTATATATACCTATGTTGCTGCTGCTGCTGCTGCTAAGTCACTTCAGTCGTGTCTGACTCTGTGCGGCCCCATAGACGGCAGCCCACCAAGCTCCCCCATCCCTGGGATTCTCCAGGCAAGAACACTGGAGTGGGTTGCCATTTCCTTCTCCAAGGCATGAAAGTGGAAAGTGAAAGTGAAGTCGCTCAGTCGTGTCCGACTCTGTGCGACCCCATGGACTGCAGCCTACCAGGCTCCTCCATCCATGGGATTTTCCAGGCAACAGTACTGGAGTGGGGTGCCATTGCCTTCTCCGATATACACCTATGTACACTTCATTCATTTAAGCATGCATTCAACTGAATACTGCATTTGGTCCCAACCCAAGTTTGTCCTGAGTTTGCGTATGTGGGGCCTTGTGGACAAATGGAGTTTTGGTTCTTGATCCTCTCCTTATTAGACTAAGTTATGAGGTTGTACATAATATTCCTCTCCTCTTATATTTGAGTTAGAAAAGTGCTTTTCAGATTTTAAACACTGTGGTGTGCATGATGTCATTTTAACTTGAGTAATGGAAAAGTGAAAAAGTTGCTTTATTAGAATAATTCCATGCCTGTTGCAATTTTGTATTTTGGGGAAGGAGCAGAATTCCTCTTAGAGGTTCATGGCTTTTTTTCTTTAGGAAAACACTGACAGGCCTTATGGAAATAAAAGGTGGGACACCCATGGTGACAAGGGTTGTGAAAGAACTGCATCATTGCATGTACTCTCCCTGTATACGAATTTAAGAGTATTATCATGGAGGCTTGCAATATAGGGAGGTTAGGGGACCAGACCTAAAGAGGATGCAAAGTGGCGAAGGGTCTCTATAGAGAGAGATGACATGAGCAAAACTGCCAGAGTTAGCACCCAGCGGGAAAACTGGTCCTTGAGAAATTCCGATTGAGGACTTGAAGGTATTGACCAAGAATTAGTCAATCTAAAATTGGAAAATTTTACTTGAGCCAAATTCAAGGATTGTAACCTGGGAACAGCATCCCAGAAAGCCCTGAGAACTGTTCCACATCGAAATAAAGATACAGTTTATTTTCTTTTTAAGACAGAAGGCTGTATATTGACATATTATTGAGTTTACATAATGCAGATTTAAGTGCCACCATGGCACATCGTGTGACCTTTACAAGATCAAGAAGGTTGCTTGTCTGCTCGTGACACTGTTCATTTAGAGGATCTTAGATCTTAGTTCCCAGATCAGGGATTGAACTCAGGCCTCAGCTGTGAAAGTGCAGAGTCCCCTCACTGGACCACCAGGGAATTCCAGGAATGTTAGAACAGTTGATTAGAACAGTTTGGGTGGGGCTTCCCTGGTGGCTCAGTGGTAAAGAATCCACCTGCCAATGCAGGAGACACAGGTACAATCCCTGGGTCAGGAAGACTCCCTGGAGAAGGAAGTGGCAAACCACTCCAGTATTCTTGCCTGGGAAATCTCATAGACAGAGGAGCCTGGTGGACTGCAGCCCAGGGGGTCGCAAAAGAGTCAGACACCACTTAGCAACTAGACAATAACTTGATGCTAGGAGAATGTTGTTGTTTATGGTTGAGCAGGTATTCCTGCTGATGGGGAGGGTGGCTGGTGCATACTGCAGGTACACAACGCAGAGTGGGTGATGAGGGGAGGCCAAAGGTCAGGGAAGAATTTTTATGTTTACATTTTTCTTGTCTTGACATAAATAAGAATTTTATTTCACAAAGACTTCATAGGTGATGTTCAGTTTTCTTTCTAGCCATATGCTGTGCTGTGGTCTCCTCTTTTATCCAGGAATAGTTGGTAAATGTCTATCACATGTAACAGCTTCGTGCTGGTGGGGCTTGAGGAAGGAAAGAGTAACCGTGGCCACATGTGGAGGGTCATGGTGAGGGAGAAGGCTGAGGAGAGAGAAGAGAGAATAAGCTGATTCCCCCTCTCCAAGGTTTAAGCAAGAGAGGAGAGACCCAGATCCTTTAGAAATCCTAGAGTGATTCTTAATATCCACATAGATAATCCACTCAACACTATGACCTCTAGTTCCTTTATCTCCTCATTTCCATTGATCTTGTCCTCCAGCCTGTCACTCACTCTCATGGTCTTATCAGTTGCTGCATCTCTTCCAAAATTTTGATTTCAAGCATCCTAATCCCTGATCATCCTTACATACCCTTTCTGCTCCTCCCTATGGCACCTCTGCTCTAAAAATGATCAGCCACACTTGGATTTTTAACCCACTGACTTTCCCATCTTTGCATTTCTGTCCACCCTTTCATCACATTACTTATTTCTTAACCCAGCTGAGAGTCTTTGGGTCATCCTGAAAATCACCATCAGCTCCTCCTTCCATCACTTTTTCCTGCAAGCTACTGACTCCTGAAAAGCGGAAGGCTACTTGGAACAGTCACATGCTGTTTGGATTGGTCTCGTTTTTAAAACGTTTTATTTTGTTTTTTATTATTTTGGCCACACTGTGCCACATGTGACAGTTTCCTGACCAGGGACTGAAACCATGCCCTTGGCAGTGAAAGTGTGGAGTCCGAACCACTGGACTGCCAGGGAATTCCCTGGTCTCACTTTAAATTTATGAACTCAAACTTCAAATGGGCTGCTATCGGTCTGGGTCTAACCAGGCAAAAAGAAACTAAGTGTTTAAAACAGTGGGAATCCGATACAGGGAATTGGTTCTGTAAGTGATGGTTGATCTAAGAAATCAAGGTCACCAGAGAGCTTAGCAGTAGCATGGAGCTCTACCAGCCTGAGGTTGGAGATAAAGATGGAGACTATGGCCAGGGCCCAGGACCAAAGTCACCGAGTGAGAGGTGAAAGCACCGTGAGCATGGCCAGAGAGGGCCAAGACGAGATGACACCACCCAAGTGGGTCAGTACTCTGCAGTGCAGGGCGGAGCAGGGAGAGGGCAAGGAGAGATTAAGGAGAAACAGGCTGGTAAAGTTCTTCCCTCTGTTACTCAGAATCAGAGAAGCAGAAACACACATACTCTCACACATACATATATATACACACATATATAGTTCTTAGTTCAGACTACTATTAATATAACAGAATATCTTATGAGTACATCATAAACAAAAGAAATTTGTTTCTCATAGCTCTTCATCTGGGAAATCCAAGATCAGTGGGCTGGCAGATTTGGTGTTCAGTGAGGGCTCGCTTCTTGGTTCATAGATGGCCCTTTTTTTAAATGTCCTCACATGGAGGAAAGAGGGAGGAAGCCCTCTGGGGCCTCTTTTAAAAGGGCACTGATGCTATTCAAGTGGGCTCCATCCTCATGACTTAATCACCCCCCACTCCCCACAAAGCTCTACCTCTTAATACCATCACACTTGGGCTTAGGATCTCAGGACATAAACTGGGGTGGGGGGTGGGACACAAACATTCAGTCATTGGCAGCACACAAACATTTTAAGGGATTTTTATAGGAGTTTGACTTGTGCAGCTGTGGGAGCTGGTTATGCCTTCCGTAGGTGGCTGTTGCTTTGGTCTCCAGGGCCTGAGGTCAGTAGGGCAGGCAGTTAGGGGGCACAGGTGGATGTGAAGGGAGGTAGCAGGTGCATATTAGAACCTCCAAGGATGGGCTGGAGCTGAGGGGAAGGACTAAAACACACGTTAGTCTCTTGTCTCTTCCCATCTCCCACATTGGTGAGGGCCAGGATCTACAGTAGAATCTGGTGCTCTTGGTCACCAGATTGAATGACACCTGGGCCGGAGTCCAAGGCACTGAGGGAGCAGGTTCAAGAGACCAGGTCTGTGGCTGCCTCACGCCAGTGCCCAAAGCCAGCACATGAGCGCCCACGGGCCTGGGTGACCACAGCACCGTGTGTTCAGTGCTGACCGTCTAGTATAAAAAGAAGACCACTGCTTCACTTCTGTCTTCCAAGTCCTACACAAAATGACTCTTGCGGCCTCCATGAGCACAGAACTTCTTAGGAAGGGGATGTATTTCTAGTTTAGCTAAGTTGACACATACAAATCCACCAGAGCCCACACTGAGATGGAGTCTGTATCCTTTTAATGATACTTAGATTTTGTTTAGCCTGGTAGGCTGCAGTCCATGGGGTCGCTAAGGGTCGGACACAACTGAGCGACTTCACTTTCACTTTTCCCTTTCATGCATTGGAGAAGGAAATGGCAACCCACTCCAGTGTTCTTGCCTGGAGAATCCCAGGGACGGGGGAGCCTGGTGGGCTGCCGTCTATGGGGTCGCACAGAGTCTGACACGACTGAAGCAACTTAGCAGTAGCAGCAGATTTTGTTTGAGGAAACTCTGGGAGACAACGAAGGACAGGGAAGGCTGGCGTGCTGCAGTCCACGGGGGTGCAAAGAGTCAGGCGTGACTTAGTGGCTGAACGACAAGATTTGCCTCCAAATTGAGAAAATAGTAAAATAATGCTTCCACTTACACAATGGAACTGTCCCTCATACAACTGAAAATATACTGTTCCTCCAAAAGAGGACCCAAATCCTTTCCCCCTCTTTGGGTGATGATTATTTGTCTTCTTAGGGCCCCAGTGTCTCTGTGAGATAGAAAGTTAAATGCTATGAGTACACATATGTTAGATGGTAGGTGAATGAAAGAGGGTAAAAGAGAAAAAAGTTAATATAGAAATAAATTCATATCAAAATAAGAAAGAAAGACTCATGATGATTATGGTTTTTGTTTTTCCACGTGATCACATGGTCTTAGCTGGTATTTGTGACTGTTTCCTTCCATTGCTGGTGGCTCAGATGGTAAAGAATCCGCTGCAATGCAGGAGACCCAGGTTCAACCCCTTGGTCAGGAAGATCCCCTGGAGAAGGGATTGACAACCCACTCCAGTATTCTTGCCTGGAGAATTCCCTGGACAGTGCAGTTTCACGGGCCACAGTCCTTGGGGTCGTGAAGAGTCGGACACGACTGAGCGACTAAGGCTTTCACACTTTCTTCCCCTACGTACCTCATACTTCCTTTGCCCTTAGCAAATTTGACTGGACAAGGTAGTGGATGCCCCAAACCTTCATTCCCGAAAGATCTGGGTGATCATCAGTCCTGATACTATAGCTTTCCACGGACTCCAATCCAGGGGTGAGGGGACTAAGAGATGCCCTGGGTGTCCTCCCCATTCAAGATACACTCCTCCAGATCCCGAGTTTCCCCTGATGGCCTATCACTTCAGCTAGTACATCACTGCCTTCTTTGTCTGTTGACTTCCCTGGCCTGAGGATCCCAAAGTGACCAGATGGCAGTCTAAACTTCCAGTTTCATCGCACCATTGCTGTATCCACTGATGGAACTAAAATGTCTAGCTTAACAGAGACTCACGTTGCAGGGATAGGAAGTGAAACTTCCCCAGAGAATGTCATCCCTCTCCAAGTCATCAGCTGGTTTCCTGGCTGTTGGTTAGTAGCTAAGTCGTGTACAACTCTGTGTGACCAAGGCACTGTAGCCCGCCAGGCTCCTCTGTCCATGGGATTCTCTAGGCCGGAATACTAGAGTTGGTTGGCATTTCCTCTTCCAGGGGAAATCTTCCTAAGCTCAGGAATCGAACTTGAGTCTCCTGCATTGCTAGGCAGGTTCTTTACTGCGGAGCCACCTGGGAA
This sequence comes from Bos indicus, assembly GCF_029378745.1. Taxonomy (NCBI): domain Eukaryota; kingdom Metazoa; phylum Chordata; class Mammalia; order Artiodactyla; family Bovidae; genus Bos; species Bos indicus. The sequence goes on along the minus strand of NC_091776.1, from coordinate 18,220,580 downwards.
GCCCAGTCTCGTGATAGCAGGTTGATTATAAGATAGCTACACTAATGGAAGGGGGAAGAGTTGGTTCTCACTAAAATAGACACTTTTCTGGATACAGATTTGCCTTCTCTGCCCGAGATACATCTACACAAACCACAGCTGGACTACGAGGCTGGGCTCACAACTACCACATATACTCATGGCTCCTGCATCCTATAACTCCCTGGACCATGAGGCAACACACCAATACAGAAATCTGACATCTTGAAGAAGACAAGGTGCCCTTGAGAAGACTGCATTGGGGCTGGGTTGAGAAGAACTTAGGTTATCAAACCAGGGTTAGATTTCTCCCCAAGGGAACAGTGGAGCAGCCTGAAAAAAAAAGGTGCTGGAGATCCAGAGGCATCGAATGACCACTCGATCATTTCCCCAGCAGAGGGCAACCCAGTCCCCAGCCACCAGCCATGATCTCCAACAGGAGCTGCCTTCTCTACTCTCCCAGCTAGGTATTTCTCTTGTCTCTCCTCTACAATTTTACCTCCATAAAGGGACAACTGAAAAGACGCTTACTCCTTGGAAGGAAAGTTATGACCAACCTAGATAGCATATTCAAAAGCAGAGACATTACTTTGCCAACAAAGGTCTGTCTAGTCAAGGCTATGGTTTTTCCAGTGGTCATGTATGGATGTGAGAGTTGGACTGTGAAGAAAGCTGAGCGCCAAAGAATTGATGCTTTTGAACTGTGGTGTTGGAGAAGACTCTTGAGAGTCCCTTGGACTGCAAAGAGATCCAACTAGTCTATTCTGAAGGAGATCAGCCCTGGGTGTTCTTTGGAAGGAATGATGCTAAAGCTGAAACTCTAGTACTTTGGCCACCTCATGCGAAGACTTGACTCATTGGAAAAGACTCTGATGCTAGGAGGGATTGGGGGCAGGAGGAGAAGGGGACGACAGAGGATGAGATGGCTGGATGGCATCACTGACTCGATGGAAGTGAGTCTGAGTGAACTCTGGGAGTTGGTGATGGACAGGGAGGCCTGGCGAGCTGTGATTCATGGGGTCGAAAAGAGTCGGACACAACTGAGCGACTGAACTAAACCAATAGGGACGACTTCTTTGGAATTTCTTACTTCTCTATGAATTTCTTCTAAATGGGTCTCCATGGAGCCTGGCCTGGGTGCATTCCCAGATTGAACAGACCCTCTGGCCTAATCTTGCAACCTGGGACAGCCCTGCCAACCCTCCAGCCACTCAGGGTGAGGCAGGCACATCCAGGCTGCCACCCAAGAGCTGGCTTCCAGGGAGGCAGGCCCCAGAGAACGAGGGAGCTCTGTGATCTCCAGGAGCGTGCTGCAGTCGGGGCCTTCGAAGGAGAGAGATGAGGGGAAGCTGATTTTCACAGGGAATAAACAGTTACTGATGTTCTAATCAGTTCATCAGTTAGAGATCCCAAACCAGATCCATCAGGGCTACCACATGAGCCCCAGAATGGACTGGATTCTTTCAGCTATGTTTATCCTTAACATCACACAACTGAACTTCATGAGCACGTTGTGACCACGGCTTCTCCTGTGACCTCTTGGGGCCAAAATTAGGCACAAAATGCTGCCCTCTGCCCCTATCCATTAGTGACTGGATCCTGTTATGGACTGACTTGTGTCCCCACCCCTCCGAATTCGTATATTGAAGCCCTAAGCCCCAGAAGCCCAGAAGGTGACTGTATTTGGAAAGAGGAACTTTAAAGAGGCAATTAAAATAAAATGAGGTTGACTGTGGAAAACAGCATGGAAGTGCCTCAGGAAACAAACAAAAAAAATCCATATGGTCCAGCAACCCCACTCCTGAGTGGGAAGTAGATGAAAACTCTAATTTGAAAAGATACATGCACCTCAGCATTCAGAGCAGCACTATTTACAATAGCCAAGACGTGGAAGCAGCGTGCCCCGCCCCCCCACTCCCCAATAGAGTACTATTCAGCCGTACAAAAGAACGAAATAATACCATTTGCAGCAACATGAACGGACCTGGAGATTATCATACTGAGTGAAGTAAGTCAGACAGAGAAAGACAAATATTACATGACATCACTCACATGAAAAATCCAAAAAATCATATAAATGAATCAACATACAAAACAGATATAGACTCACAGACAGAAAACAAACTTGTGGTTACAAAAGAAGAAAGTGGGGGGGTGTAAATTAGGAGTATGAGGTTGACTGATATAAACTATTATACATCAAATAGATAAATAACAGGATTTACTGTATAGCACAGGGTATTATATTCAGTATCTTGTAATAATCTGTAATGGAAAGGAATTGGAAAAAAGTGTAACCCAATCACTTTGTTGAAACACTTGCCACGAATACAATATTGTAGTCAACTAGGCAATGGCACCCCACTCCAGTCCTCTTGCCTGGAAAACCCCATGGATGGAGGAGCCTGGTGGGCTGCAGTCCATGGGGTCGCTAAAAGTCAGACATGACTGAGCAACTTCACTTTCACTTTTCACTTTCATGCATTGGAGAAGGAAATGGCAACCCACTCCAGTGTTCTTGCCTGGAGAATCCCAGGGATGGGGGAGCTTGGTGGGCTGCCGTCTATGCGGTCGCACAGAGTCGGACACAACTGAAGCGACTTAGCAGCAGCAGCATACTTAAAAAAAGAATAGTAACACACCTACAAATAAAATAAAAATAAAGGAGGCTGTTTGTGTGGCCCTCATCCAGTCTGACTGGTGTCCTTATAAGAAGCGAGGGTAGGACACGCAGAGAGACCAGGGATGTGCACACAGGGAAATGGTCGCGTGAGGACACAGTGAGCCTGGAGAGAAGCCTCAGAAGTAAACAAACTGTCTTCACCTTGATCTTGGACCGCCAGCCCTCAGAACTCTGATCCTTTGTTAGGGCCGCCAGCAGACGAAGACAGGTCCTTTAGATCGGGGGCACGTTTGGGTCCTGGCAGTGCTGTGATGTACTAGCAGGTTGGGCCAGTGGGCGGGAAGGGTCTGTGGGAAACGACCCACCAGTCGCTATGGGGACCGGCTGCAGACCTGGACTCTGCGCAGCACCCCGCCTGCCTGCTGTCCTCACTCTTCAGGACACACTATTCCCTGATGTGGGTGGGACTCCTGCCCTGGTGTCAGGGGTGGAGAGAAAATAGAATCAGAGATGTGGGTTAGCAGTAGGACGGGAAAGGAAGAAAAAAAGCAAATTCATTTATAGTCTGTAAAGAGCCAAGCAAGGATCCCAGTGGGAAACGGGGCCAGGCAGAAGGCTCCGCGTTCCTAAATAGAGCTCTGTTTTGACACTCTCCCTGCAGCTGCTCTCCCCCACGCTTGTCTGTCTCGCCAAGTGAACCGATAGAAGCATTAGGACTTGCGCCTCTCACGGCGCCACCTAGTGGCGCTCAGGGAGCGGTACAGTGGTTCTTGCTCACAGACTTCTCCCCAAAACTTGGAGAAACGCCTTCTATTGTTCAAGAGTAATAAATAGAAGGGTTGGATACAGACACTCTGGGGAAGAAAGCAATAGTGCAAACAGCACTGGACTGGAGTTAAAAGTGGACTCTAGCTTTGCATCTTATTCGTTGCATCAACTTGGGCAAATTAATGAACCTCTTTGTGCCTCAGTTTCTTCATATAACAAATATGAATGACTGATACCAACAAGATCTTGTAAAGGATTCATTGCAATAAAGACCCCCAGATCAGGAAAGCCTCAGCAAATGCTTCATCCCTTCTTTTCTTCAGTCTTCCCTGTATTTTCCCTCCTCTACATGATTTTGTGAATAATCAAATGTTTTTGTTGCTGTAGGCACTGCCTTTTAAATTTTAACGGTGGAGGTGGGGAAAGGGGGTTTGGAAGGACCTGAAACTATGAGTTGGGAGAGCAGGAGGGAGTGGGTCCAGCGAGTCCCAGGTGCGACTTGGAGACCCCCAGGTTCTGCCTTTGCAGAAGTCAGACCTGGTGTCCTTAGACCTAATCTTGACTTTTCATTTCAGAAGAGGACCCTGCCTACCAATGATCAGGGACAGGAGGTGGCAGGCTCCCATCACCTCAGGCCTAGAAATATTATAAGTACATGAACTAAAGCACCATTGACAAGAAATCAGTCAAACGCACCAATGATCTAAACACACGATGCAAAAGAGACTAGCATTATGCATACATGGAGCATTTGCAATTTAGGTTAAGAGTGATAGGGAGGAGAAAGAGGAGCGTTGCATGCTGAAAAAGGATTCCAACATATCTGAAGGTAGCTAAAATATTTTCCCCACACATTCAAAAAAATAAGTAAATCTGATGGTATCTCTGCTGCTGGCACTGGGCTAGTGGGCGTGTGTTTATATATGGGGGCTCCTGCAGATGGCAGGTTCTCTCCCAGGGGCTCCTTCTGATTTCTCTAACTCATTAGCCTTGGGACCCTTGGACAAAGATCCCAAGCAAATACCTGGAAAATATTCTTTGCACAGGAAAGAAGATTCAGGAACAGGCTTTCAAGCCCTCTGGGGGCTCTGGATCAATGACCTTGACCATCTTTCGTATCCTGAGTTCGTGTGTGTGTGTGTGTGTGTATGTGTGTGTGTATGTGTGTGTGTGAATCACTCAGTCATATCCCATTCTTTGTGACCCCATGGACAGTAGCCTGCCAAGCTCCTTTGTCCATGGGATTCTCCAGGCAAGAATACAGGAGTGGATAGCCATTCCTTTCTCCAGGGGATCTTCCTGACCCAGGGATTGAACTCGGGTTTCCTGCATTGCAAGCAGATTCTCTACTGTCTGAGCCACCAGGGAAGACTGTTTTGGGCTCCTACTTCTTGCCATATCTGACGGACACACGCACTTCAAACTGAGCCCTCTCCTTTTATCCAGCTCCTCTCTCAGTAAATTGCACTAATGATTTAAATTAAAAGCATTACTCTACCTGGTTGCTTAGGTCTAAACAGAAGTGTGAGAATCCTTACCTCCTGCCTGTCCCCACCTCCCCTCTGTATCAGACACATTAGTGCACCACGCCCAATGCCCTTTGACCTCGTGTCTCTCCTGAGCCCTCAGCCCTGTGATCTACTAGATGCTGCTGTGGCTGACTGACTCCCTGCAGGGTACCTGTAATCTGCCATCTGGGGCCCCTCAGTCATACTCCTGGTGTCCCTGGCTCCTGTCTGAAGTGCCACATTGCAGGGTACGGGGTGGTATCAGAATGCCAAGTGATGCAACCTTTCCAGGTTGAGTCATGACCTTGTAACAAGTGTGTCCAGTGGCTTTGGGTATGACAAATTACCCTGAAGTTCGGGAGCTTAAAACAATCCTTTACTTATGCTCGTGGATTATGTGGGTCAGTAGGGCGCAGAAGGACTGGCTTGTCCCTGCTTTTCTGTCTGAGGCCAGAGCTGGGAGACTCATGACTGCGAGCGACTCTATGCTCGTGCGCTAGAATCATCTGGAAGTACCTTCACTCTGAGGGTGGGCAGTTCGCACTGGCTGTTGGTTGGGTCTGTGATTGGAGCTGGTGAATGGAGCCCTTCCCGCTACCCCCAGGCTCTCTGTGTGGCTTGGACTTCATTCCAGCACAGTGGCCTTACAGTCGGTCCTAACTCCAAGGGCTCCAAGCACACACAGCTGCTCCAGTGCGCAAGGCAGAAGTTGTGTCTTTTTATGACCTAGCTTCAGTTCAGTTCAGTTCAGTCGCTCAGTTGTGTCCGACTCTTTGCAACCCCATGAATCGCAGCACGCCAGGCCTCCCTGTCCATCACCAACTCCCGGAGTTCACTGAGACTCACATCCATCGAGTCGGTGATGCCATCCAGCCATCTCATCCTCTGTCGTCCCCTTCTCCTACTGCCCCCAATCCCTCCCAGCATCAGAGTCTTTTCCAGTGAGTCAACTCTTCGCATGAGGTGGCCAAAGTACTGGAGTTTCAGCTTTAGCTTAGGAAGTCCTATAGCATCACTTCTGCTGTGTTCTCTTGGCTGTGAGTGAGTTATTAAGGCCCAGATTCATGATAAAGGATGTAGTTTCCACCCTTGAGGGGAGAAATTTGCAGATATGTTTCAATGGGAGAATTTGCAGGTATGTTTCAAAACGGCCACAGGAGAAACTGACCACTGAGAGATGGGAGATAGATGATGCATTCTCTTCTCTCCCTCCAGCGGACTGTTTTGAGATGTAGTTACTCCAGCAGCCCATCCAGTGTTATCCTGGGTGGCTGGCTGGGTGCCGGTTCAATGACTAGCTGTGTCTCATCACTGCTTATCTGAAGTGATAAGATAAGGGGTTCAGGTGGAAACACTGCTTCCCATCATTCTGCCTTACTTCCCTTTCCTTCACTCTTCCTGCCCTAGTACTGTGAGGCCTAAAAGAAGCATCATCATTTAAGACTTGCCTTGGGCTCTGTTGATTTAGAGAGCACGGGCTAAGATACTCGTCGCAGCCAATCTGTCACCCAGTCCCACTGATTTATTCTTTTAAGCATCTTTCTCATCCATTCACTTTTCTCCATCCACACCGACATTCCCCAAGGCTGGGCCACACGTCTTGCCCAGATCATAATAGATCTTCCCAACAGATCCCTTTTAGATCTCCACTAGTGATTCTCCCTCACCAGTCCACACTGAAATCAGAGTGATCTTTTTGAAAGAAATCTCATCACAAAACCTCCCAGCCTAAAACCCTTGGGTGGCTCCTGATCCTCATTATAAAACAGCTTCTCCACCTCAGCATTGTTGACATCTTGAGTGGGGGAATCTTCATTGTGAGGCCACTCTGTGCCACACAGTATATTTAGCAACATCCCTGGGCTCTACCTGGGGCTTCCTAGGTAGCACTAGCGGTAAAGAATCTGCCTGCCAATGCAGGAGATGTAAGAGATGAGGGTTCGATCCCTGGGTCAGGAAGATGCAGGAGAAGGTCATGGCAACCCACTCCAATATTCTTGCAGGGAGAATCCCGTGGACAGAGGAGCCTGGCAGGCTGCAGTTGCACAGAGTCAGACATGACTGAAGTGACTTAGCATGCATGCACTGGTCTCTACTCACCAAATGCCAGTAGCAGCCTATTCCCTAGTTATGACAAGTAAAAATGTCTCTGGAGATTGCCAAATGTCCCTGGAGGGCAGGGAGGCAAAGTCTTCCCGGCCGAGAACTTCCGGTCTCAAGCAAGCATCCTTGCATGGCCCTGCCTGGCCCGGCCCTGGCTCACCAGCTGCACCCGCTCTCCAGGTCTTTGTGTAACAGCCATGCTAGACTTTTCTCAGCATCCTTTGACCATGCCATGGCCTCTCCCTCTTCAGGCCTTTTTACTGCTGTTCCTCAGCATGGAACATTCCCTTTTCTCCTGCCTGTCCATTCTTTTCACACACACCTGCACACCACTCACCTAGCTAACATTTTATTATCAGTCCTCAGCTAAAACATCGCTTTTGTGAAGGCTGTTTTGGCCTCCCAGACTAGGTGAGTACCCTGATACCTGCTCACACGGCATCAGCGACTTCTCACAGTATTCAACACAGTGACGGTGAATTAATTAGCCTTGGGAAGCCCTGTTAATGCTTGTCCTGAAGCCTCTGTGAACCACTAGAGTGGGATGCTGTTATCTTGCCCAGCCCTGCATCCATCCCAGTACTCAGCTCAGAGCTTGGCGAGCGCGAGGTGCTCAGTGCATTTGGGAATGAATGAACGGACAAATACTATTTACCTGTATTCTTTGGAAGGACTGAGGCCGAAGCGAAAGCTCCAATACTTTGACCACCTGATGCAAAGAGCCGACTCATTGGGAAAGACCCTGTTGCTGGGAAAGATTGAGGGCAAGAGGAGAAGCGGGCAACAGAGGACAAACGGTTGGATGGCATCACCGTGTCACTGGACATGAATTTGAGCAAACTCTGGGAGATAGCGAAGGGCAGGGAAGCCTGGTGTGCTGCAGTCCATGGGGCTGCAAATAGTCAGACACGACTAAGTGACTGAACAACAATAACCCTTATTCTTGAGAATCTTCAGATTCCTTCCTTTTCTTGCTTCAGATTTTTCTCTGTCACTCTGAAGTGGGACCCTCACTGCACGTGTGGGCAAAGGCCTCATTCTCTGTTTTTTTTTTTTTTAATATTGATTTATTTGGCTGCAGCAGGTCTCAGTTGCAGCATGTGGGATCTAGTTCTCTCACCAGGGATTGAACCCAGGCCCCCTGCATTGGGGCCCTGGGGTTCTAGCCACTGGACCACCAGGGAAGTTGCCCCATCCTCTGATGTTTTATCAACCAAACTGTATGCCTGATCCTGAGACTCTTTCCAGACTCTGCCCAGCTCTTTGACCTTCTCCTTTAGAAAGAATTTATGTAAAGTATTTTGTGAAGTACTTTTTAATTTTACTAAACTACTCTAGAAGCCAGAGGTACAATGAAGGATCCAATTGAAGTTTAAGATATGGAATTTGAGCCCTCAAAATATTTACCAATAGATGGAATCTCCTCTCTTGGCTGCTGTGTCCGCTAAATGGGACTTCTTGTATCTTTTCTCACCTCTCACTGCTGACTGCCTCCTGCAGGGCTGCCCAGTTTGAATGTCATGTCCTTTTTGAACCCAAATGGCAACCCACTCCAGTACTCTTGCCTGGAAAATCCCACGGACAGAGGAGCCTGGTAGGCTACAGTCCAGAGGGTCGCAAAGAGTCGGACACGACTGAGCAATTTCACATTCATTCATTCATCCATTCAATGGAATGTAAGCCTTTAGGGCAGAGTCTGTGTTTGGCCTGTGTCTAGATTTGAGTGGGTCAGGATGAAGGGTTAAATCCTGGTCATTTTACGTCTAAGCATTGAGGAGTTTTGCTATCACAAGTTTCTTGCTGGAAATGGTCAATATTGATTTCTGAAAACCTGACATTTTTTAGGACATTGTTTGGGAATGATTCTGGCAAACAATTTCTGTTAACTGACTCGTTCTTGTTCCACTGATGTGCATGCTCATAGTGTCTGGAAGGCTGGAGGAGAAAGCTGTAACTGGGCCTGGAGACTGTCCTGTCCCTGAAGCGCCAACGTCCTTCCCGAGTTGTTGCAGCCCTGATTTCTGGTAACCCTGGGATTTACTCCCTCTAGTGGCTTGATGAAATATAACATCTCCTGATGGACAAAGTTTAAGCTACAGCTCCCTGGTCTGAATGTATGCCTGTTCAGAATCTTCAGATTGCAAATTAGGGGTGAAAAGAGGTAATAAGCTGGTGGGTCCTCTGAGAAGAGGATGTGAAACGGGCTCATGGACCTGGAGGGCACCATGAACACGAGGGCAGATGAAGCTCTTTTGTCTGGAATTCTGGTCCCAGAAAAACTGAGACTGAAATCCTGAGGATGTTTTGCTGATGGAGTTCCAGAAACATACTTGAGAACCAAACATTGTCTAAGGGGAAGCAAGAGAGAGAAATGAGAAAAAAGAAAGGAAAAGAAAAGGAAAGAGAAAACCAGGCATCAGTCTTTGAAATTCCTTATCCTCTTGCTAAGGTAGTAGAACAAAACAGTCACAGAATTTCCTGCCTAGGTTCGTGTCACATAGAGTTTTCCTGTTTGGGGACAATCCTGAAGTGGCCCTCCACTAGCATGTGGAACCTTGTGGCAGCTGACTATTATGAGAGATGTCTCTCTCTCCCCCATTATACTGGTGTTAGGCTGTTAACCTCCGTGTTTCTTTCCAGTTTAAAAGTAGCAGCTCCTTGCTTGCTGACTGCATGGGAATGACTGGTGAATACAGCCAAACACAAGGCCTGGATCATCTACAAATTGGAAACATACCCTGGGTCCAATCCACCATCCCTAAGCAATGATAGACACAGGCTTTAGAGATATTAACTCAGGGACTGGCTTGCAAATTAGATGTGGCCAGGTACCCAGATGGGTTTGGTTGGGACCTGTGGCAACAGCAAAATAATCAGAGGACCCCTGAGTTTTCTGGCTGTGGGAGGGGGCAGAATAATGATCTAGTGGGATGGAGAAACAGCTCCTGGCCATTTACAAGGAATTACAACAGATGGAGGTGGAGTTGAGGCTTGCTCTCCCATCTCTACATTTGGCCACTTTGCAGATGAATCCTCTTTGCTGCCAGCCTCGGTGTGTTGGCCTTTTGGCTTGTCCTGCATCTGGTAAAATGAACCTGGTTCCGTAACAGTTTTGGAGGGCTAACTAGGAGGGACCGGGTTCAGGCAAAAAGGGAACAGTGGAGAAACAAGGGGTTACTTGTCAGTGGCTGCCTTTACAGCAGAAAAGCCAGGACAAACTGAGGACCCCCACGAGGGGCTCAGCAAAACCACTTAATATATATATATACACACACACATATATATGTATATTAAATTTATAGTTGATTTACAATATTGTGTTAGTTTCTAGTGTATGGCAAAGTGATTCATATCTCTGTATTTTTCAGATGCTTTTCCATTGTAGATTTTTCCAAGGTGTTAAATATAGTTCCCTGTGCTACACAGTAGATGCTTGTTGTTTATTTTATATATAGTAGTGTGTCTGTTGGAGAAAGCGATGGCACCCCACTCCAGTACTCTTGCCTGGAAAATACCATGGACAGAGGAGCCTGGTGGGCTACAGTCCATGGGGTCACGAAGAGTCGGACATGACTGAGCAGCTTCACTTTCACTTTTCACTTTCATGCATTGGAGAAGGAAATGGCAACCCACTCCAGTGTTCTTGCCTGGAGAATCCCAGGGACAGGGAAGCCTGGTGGGCTGCTGTCTATGGGGTCGCACAGAGTCAGACACAACTGACGTGACTTAGCAGCAGCAGCAGCAGCAGTCTGTCTGTTAATCCGAAGCTCTTAATTTATCTTGCTATGTCTCTTCTTCTGCAGGACCTGACTGAGTCCGTGACCTGATGAGTGGGTGCTTTGTGAGTCAGGTTGGCCCAGGCTGGGCTGTGGGGCAATGGCTGTGGTTTGGTGTGCCAGCCCTATTGTGAGTTCAGCGCACATTTCAAAGTCTGAGCTGCTTTTAACTGTTTGTTCTTAAGCTGCAACCTTTCTCCTCAAGAGGGTGAAGAGTTGCCCATTCCTTTGGCCTTAACAAGCCCCAGAGAGACAGAAAGGGAAGCCACGGATCCCCTCTGCCTTACGTAGCCCAACACCCTGCATCTTCTGTGCTGGGCTTCTGTCCTGCTTGCCCTGGACGCCTAGTGGAGCAACCGGGCAACACACGAGAGATAGACTGACATTTACAGCTCAGGGACAAGCTGAAGAGAAATGCCGAATGTTTTTAGTTCAGAAGAGGTGCATCTTCCTCTCTTCGTGTGTAGAAATCTCAGTAATTTCTTGGAGGCAGTAGCTGGCCACGCTGGTGTCGCAGTGTCTGAGAGATTTCTCAGTCACATTTGTGTCTATTTCAAAAGCGCCCTTGGTGGTTCTGAGGTGAGAACTGCCAAGTCTCTGAACATCAAAACCAGTTAGCTGGCAAATACTGGTGGACCTGTGATGGCTCAGTGATAAAGAGCTCGCCTGCCAATGCGGGAGACATGGGTTCAATCCCTGGGTCTGGAAGATCCCCTGGAGGCAGAAATGGGAACCCACTCCAGTATTCTTGCCTGCAGAATCCCATGGACAGAAGAGCGCAGTGGGCTACAGTCCATGAGGGAGGTGAAAAAGAGTTGGACACGAGTTAGTGACTAAACAACAAAGCCGATGGACGTGGTGAGGAATTTGCTGAGACACAGGCTCCGGCCAGACCACTGTCTGCTGGGAGTACCCCTTCTCTGCCATCTCAGCCTTGATTTTTCTCCTGTGTCTGTCTTTCCTCCTTCCTCCACCCAGGCACCCCAGAAGTTCCTCTGGTGGAAATCTCCCTCCATTTCTCCTGGGCTACACCCTGAGGACCCCCAGATCCTGTTCTCCTATTCTCACCTCTTCCCTCTTGCCAATCCAGATCCTTCCAGTTCCTCTTCCTTCCTGGGCTCCAAGGACACTCACTTTGGCTTCCCCCAGCTGGTTTATTCCCCCAGACCCACTCCAAGAGGCTGTGTGATCATTCCTCCCTAGAAGGCAGTGAGATGGGGCGATTAGACCAGTTCTCAAAGCTCTCTGGGTGTCAGTGTCCTTATCTGTGAACTGAGAATAATTTACAACTTCGTAGCTGTATTGTGTAAAGCATATGAGGCCATGCCTGCTTAACCAACATGAAATCCTTGCTCAATAATGGATCCTGGGAGAGGCCTAGAAATCTGCATGTTCATATCACCTCAGGTGATGGTAGTGGGTGGCAAGGACCATAGTGTTTGAGACCATGGTTCTCCATCTTGGCTGTGCATTGGAATCATCTGGGGAGCTTTTGAAAAGTTCAGGCACAGGACTTCCCTGGTGGTCCATTGGCTAAGGCTCCTGCTTCCAATGCAGGGGGATCTGGGTTCAATCCCTGGTCTGGGAGCTAGATCCCACATGCTGCAACTAACATGCCCCTGGGCATGTGGGGGCTAGATCCCACATGCCCAACTGAAAGATCCTGCATGCTGCAATGAAGATTGAAGATCCCGAGTGCCACAGCTAAGACCCGGTGCAGCCAAATAAATAAATTATATAGTAAAATATATATAGATATAAAGTTCAGGTGCCCAGGGCAAACCAGAGACCAGTGAAATCAGAATCGCTGTGTGAGGGGAGAGCTAAGGGCCAGTATTTTTAATGACCCCCAGGTGATTCCAGTGTGCAGCCAAAGTGAAATGCAAAGGCTTTGGGAGCAACAGGGCTGGGTTGTACTGAGCCTGGGCAAGTTACTCACCCCTGAGCCTCAGTTTCTCCATCTGAAAAAATGGCAACAAGACATGTGCTTTGTTGCTGATTAAGCAGAGTAAGTTAAGAGTAATTAAGACACAGTTCTACACGGGGCCAGGCACCTGCTCAAAACTTCCTTTCTGTTGAGTGGAACTGGGATCTGGGACGGAGGACATCAGAGCCCCCATCACACTGAGGCCCACACCAGCCGTCTGGGCCCAGGGCCCCCCTACCTCTTGCTGCTCTGATCCCAGCAAGTTGATGAGCCCAGCTCTGAGCCCACAGGGAGCCTGACTTCTCTCCATGGGGTGGGGCAGGGAGTTTATGCCAACAGCCCTTTTTTAACGTACTTCATTTCAAATACTATTTAGGTTTTTAAGAATTAATAACTACTAAACAAAAGAGGCAAATGAACAATGTTAGTTCCTTCTGTGGCTGTTGTTCAATTGCCAGTATGCAGCACGGATTAAAATTTGGGGTTATAGGTTAAAATTTTCACTTATGGGTTAAAATTTTCTTTAACTTGCGGCCACTTGAGAATAACGCCACTTGCTGTTTTTGCGAGCATGTGTGCCCTTGGGTCCAAACATTCAGTTTACAAATCCCCTTTGGGGACATGAGGGTAGAATGTGCCTCTGTGTTAATATGCATGGGTATATATGAGTCTTTGATTATATGTGTGTGTTAGTGTGTATTTATGAGTATGTGGATGTGTAGGAGCATGAGTGTGTGTGTGTGTGTGTGTGTGTGCGCGTGAGAAGGGCTGCCTGTGCTGGGGAATGTCTGTGGGAATTTCCAATTCCCCTCCCCAATCTCTAGATTCTGCGTTACTTTATCCTTTCCCAAGCTTTATGTAAACTTAGGACAACTCAGGTTCAGACCTCCTGTTACTGTCAAAGCTATTTTTGAAGCAATTCAAGTGCTGTTTCCATTCTTCTGGGAAATTATAACAGTATTCTGTGATCATCGCTGCTTTAAACCCAAGCCTTCCTGACAAATAGATCTTGTCTCTTGTGAGTCTACCAGGCCTGAGGGTGTGGACGGGGTGCCAGAGAGACCTCATGGGCACCCTACCACGTGCCAGGTTCTAAGCTATTTGCTTCCTGCACATTATTTCGTTAAGCGGTCTGAGGGACCTGTGTGGTTGGGCCTATTGTTTCCCTTTGAGAAAACAGGCTGGGGAACCGTTAGCAACTCACCACCATACAGGGACGTGAGCCTAGATCACTAGCTCAAAGTTTGTGTTCTTTTCACTGTACTACCCTGGAGACTTCCCTAATGGCTCAGAGGGTAAAGCGTCTGTTTGCAATGCAGGAGACCCTGGTTCGATCCCTGGGTCGGGAAGATCCCCTGGAGAAGGCAATGGCAGCCCACTCCAGTACTCTTGCCTGGAGAATCCCATGGGCGGAGGAGCTACAGTCCACGGGGTCACAAAGAGTCGGACATGACTGAGTGACTTCACATCCCAGGGCAAAGGTCTCCTCGACAGGGAAATGCCGCCGCCCTCTGTAGTTTAGTTTCCACATCCAGGGCCACAGAGCAGAGTCTCCAGCTTCTGAAGCGGGAGAAAATGTTTTGCAGGACAGCCTACAGTTCCCTAGATGTTTGCAAAGTATAGGTTGGGGCATAACTTCTCAAGTGTGGTTTATCTGAGCTTTGAAGAATTGCTGAGTTGTTACGGATGTTTTCAATCGGGCAGGACTTTCAGCAAGAGAATGTAATAAACACCAAGCATGTAGAAATCCTTACCTGGGCTGGTTTTCCGTCAGGAGTATTACGGTCCTTGATAATTGTGATCGTTCTGTTTCTGGGCATCCGTGGGATGCTGGTATGTTTTCTGTCTCTGCCTCGGGCTTGTTGGTAGCAGAGAAGGCCAGCTCTAATGCCGGCAGGAGCCTACCATGTGCTGTTTTTAAGTACTTTATGAGTGAGTGAGTGAGTGAGTGAGTGAAGTTGCTCAGTCGTGTCCGACTCCTAGTGACCCCACAGACTGTAGTCTACCAGGCTCCTCCGTCCATGGGATTTTCCAGGCAAGAGTACTGGAGTGGGGTGCCATTTCCTTCTCCAAGTACTTTATAAATGTTACCTATTAATAAATCAATCCTTAAAGCAGCCCTATCTCATTTAAATTTCCCTTCAGACCTCATTAGCTCATCTTATCGAAATGAGTTTCAACTCCTGACCAAGGGTGTGTCATCCCTAAGTGTCTGGGCTGGGAGCCCGGGTGTTGGCTTCTGTGGGGCTGAGACACACCAGCTTTCCCACGGGCACTGGGCTCCCTCTAACTGAGCTGAAGCACGGGACAAGGAAGGGGCCTCATCTTTGTTTCATGGGAAGATGAATCTTATTATTATTTTTTTTTTTTTACTGTTTTTACTTTTAATTGCTTCACAATGTTGTGTTGGTTTCTGGCACACAACATGAATCAGTCATAAGTGTACATATATCCCCTCCCTCTTATTCCTCTCTCCCACCCCCTCCACCCCATCCTATCCCTCTAGGTTGTTAAAGAGCACTGGGTTGAGCTCCCTGTGTTACACAGCAACTTCCCGCTAGCTGTCTATTTTATACATGGTAATGTACATGTTTTGGCTTCTCTGGTAGCGCTAGATGGTAAAGAATCTGCCTGCCATTCAGGAGACCCAGGTTCAATCCCTGGGTCAGGGAGATCCCCTAGAGGAGGAAATGGCAACCCACTCCAGTTTCCTTGCCTGGAGAATGCCATGGACAGAGGAGCCCGGTGGGCTACAGTCCATGGGGTGGCAGAGAGCAGGACACCACTGAGCGACTGGCATTAACATTATTAATGTGTAGGTTTCAGTGCTACTCCCTCGATTTGTCCCACCCTCTTCCTTCTCCACTGTGTCCAGCAGTCTGTTTCTCTGTGTCTGTGTCTCTCTTCCTACCTTGCAAGTAGGTTTATCAGTACCATCTTCCAAGATTCCATATATATGCATTAATATCCGATACTTATTTTTCTCTTTCTGACTTACTTCACTCTGTGTAAAAAGCTCTAGGTTCATCCACCTCACTACAACTAACTCAAATGTGTTCCTTTTTATGGCCGCCTAATAGGGAAGCTGAATCTTTAAAGGGCAAAACAAGAGACTTCCCTGGCGGTCCAGTGGCTAAGACTCCATACTCCCAATGCAAGGGGCCTGGGTTCGATCTTTGGTCAACAAACTAGATTGCATATACTGCGACTAAGAGGCCATATGTGGCAACTTAATGTCCTGCATGCCACAACTAAGACCCTGCTGCTGCTAAGTCGATTCAGACTCTGTGCGACCCCATAGACAGCAGCCCACCAGGCTCCCCCGTCCCTGGGATTCTCCAGGCAAGAACACTGGAGTGGGTTGCTATTGCCTTCTCCATTGCGTGAAAGTGAAAAGTGAAAGTGAAGTCGCTCAGTTTCGTCGGACTAGTATCGACCCCATGGGCTGCAGCCCACCAGGCTCCTCCACCCATGGGATTTTCTAGGCAAGAGTACTGGAGTGGCTTGCCATTGCCTTCTCCGACAACTAAGACCCAGTGCAGCCAAATAAATAATAAATTAATATTTACAACATATTTATAAGAAGAGAATAAAGTAATTGTGTTGACAGACAGGAGGAGCTGTGGTAACTAGGTTCTGCAGAAGAAGCCACCGGTTGTGGAAGGACAGCTCTAGCGGGTGGTGTGGGGTGTTGCTCCGGCGATGGAGAGGCCCTGGATTGGTGTGGAGACCGCGTGTGCTGTGTTTACTATATAAAAATATTGACCTACTTTTCCCCTCAAGGGCCCTTTTCCTTCTCAGATTGTATATCCTAGTGGTACAAACTTCCAGTTATAAATAAGTCCTGGGGGATGTAATGGACAGAATGATGACTATAGGTAATAATTCTGTACTGTATATTTGAAAGTTGCTAAGAAAGTAGACTATAAAAGTTCTCAGCACAAGAAAAAACCGTAATTATCTGAGGTTGAAGCAGGAGGGAAGGGGGCAGGGAATAATCTTTAGAAAAACAACAGAGCCGTTGGATACGCAGAAACTGATTAGAACCCACGAGGCCCAACATGGCAGATTTGACTTCCAGTACAGTAAGTCCCTTGCATGTGAACGAGTTCCATTCTGAGAGTGCATTCATAAGTGTAATTTGTTTGTAAGTCCCACAAAGTTGGTCTAGGTACCTAACACAATCAGTTATATGATCAGATCAGATCAGATCAGTCGCTCAGTCCTGTCCAACTCTTTGCGACCCCATGAATCGCAGCACGCCAGGCCTCCCTGTCCATCACCAACCCCAGGAGTTCACTGAGACTCACGTCCATCGAGTCAGTGATGCCATCCAGCCATCTCATCCACTGTCATCCCCTTCTCCTCCTGCCCCCAATCCCTCCCAGCATCAGGGTCTTTTCCAATGAATCAACTCTTCGCATGAGGTGGCCAAAGTACTGGAGTTTCAGCTTTAGCATCATTCCTTCCAAAGAAATCCCAGGGCTGATCTCCTTATTGTGATAGGTTTATAATCCTTTTCATACAAATAATACATTAAACACACAAAAAATAAAGAAAATATTTTAAATCTTACAGTACAAACTCAAAAAGTACAATAGTGCAGGACAACAGCTGGCATACAGGGGCTGGCATCGAGTGAACAGGCAAGAAGAGTTACTGACTGGAGGAGGGAGAGGAGTTGGGAGATGGTAGAGCTGAAGGGTCATCAGTAATAGGAGATGGAGGGCAAGTGGCAATTTCATTCACACCTGATGTTGATGGCACAGGCCCTGGTTCCTTGCTGGGTTCAACGGTATCTACTCTCTTGGGAAAATGCTCCAGTGACGTCTGGGTAGTAGCTCTTTTCTCTCATCACAGATGACACAGTAGCAGCAGATTGCTTGCTGAACAGCTGCTGAAACCTTCGTGGCCTGCTCTACAGTCAGGTCTTGTGCCTCAGAAATGAACAATACCTCCTCAAACAAAAAAATTCTCCTTGCCCTTCCCTGCACCATGAATCTCTTGGGTTCTTCTGCTCCTTCTTCTTCCTCTTGTCTCTCTTCTCTCTGCCTCCAGTTCCACTGGGTCTTTATTAGTAAGCTCCATGTTCTCCTGTTTGAAAGTTCACAACTTGAAGGTTTATATGTAGGGGACTCATTATAGTCGCTGAGCCTCAATTATATGCTTATTGCAGTGCATTAGCATATGCTAATGACACACCCCCAGTGCCATGACAGGTCTGAGGCCAACCATGAAAGGCCAAAAATGGGTTCTGACCCAGTTCCTTCAAAATAGTTGGAATAATCCTCTCACTCATTAGCCTATGAAATTACCCAGCCCATGAAAACTAATCACTGTGTGTTTCAGGGCCTCTTGTCTTCTGAGATGGCCCACACTTTCACTATGGAGTGTGTTTCTCCCAAGGCCGTTCTCACCTTCTGAAATGGACTGCATACTGACCATGAGATGTCTAAATAAATCCACTTCTTACCTATCATTTTATCTCTCACTGAATTCTTTCTGCAATAAGACACAAAGAACCTGAGCTTCATTGAGTCCTCGGACCAGGTGTGTGAGCCCAGTGAAAAGACGGGATTCAAGTCTCCATCTGAGTTGTGCGGTTTCAACATAATGGATGCTAACCTCTGAAACTCCAATACTTTGGCCACCTGATGTGAAGGATGGACTCATTTGAAAAGACCCTGATGCTGGGAAGAGTGAAGGCGGGAAGAGAAGGGGATGACAGAGGATGAGATGGTTGGATGGTATCACTGACTCTATGGACATGAGTTTGAGCAAGCTCCGGGAGTAGGTGGTGGACAGGGAAGCCT
This sequence comes from Bos indicus, assembly GCF_029378745.1. Taxonomy (NCBI): domain Eukaryota; kingdom Metazoa; phylum Chordata; class Mammalia; order Artiodactyla; family Bovidae; genus Bos; species Bos indicus. Next base: position 18,202,044 of record NC_091776.1, on the reverse strand, counting down.
GGCGTGCTGCAGTCCATGGGGTCGCAAAGAGTTGGACACGACTGAGCAGCTGAACTGAACATAAAATTTATTATGGAGATAATTTTGCAATAGACACATGTATCAAATCTATGTCCTACATCAGAAACTAATAATGCTATATGTCAATTATAACTCAATTAAAAAATTTTAAGGTCAGCATGATCACGGGAGAGTTAGGTGACAGTGGGAGGCAGCCTGGTTCAGGGCTTAGGCCACCTTTGGAAACTGCGCCTGAGTTCAAATCCTGGATCTGTTGTTTACTAGGGAATAAAGTTACAACCAGTTTAAATTACTGTGTAAATTTCAATGGGATTAAATAAAATCTCATACCTCCTCTCTTTTTCCACAGGAGGTGTGAACGATCTTAGAAAGGCCTTGGAGCCAGGGAGGGGACCAAGGGGCCCAGAGGTTGAAAGAGAGGGACTGGGAATTGTTTTTGAATTGGCCGAGAAGGTGGTTTGACTCAAGGTACTGCTGCTGCTGCTTGAGGGCTAAAGGCAGAGGTCTGAGCTCAGGGGACGAGAAACAGGTTTGGGAAGCCGCGCCGGATCCAGGTGAAGATCTTTGCTCTTTGATTGACAGCCTGGACCCGCCTGCCTTCCTAATTCCTCTTCCAGAGCAAAGGTCACGCAGCCAGTTTGAACCTCCGTTTTTTTCCCCCCCTCTTCCTTTCTCAGCTCAGATGAACCTATAAGGCAGGTCAGCGTTGCCAAATCAAAAGTCGCTCTTCCCCTAACAGGAACTATTCTGCAAATAGTTCTGTGAACCAGAACATTCCCTGGGAAAGATGGCAGGGAATTCGATATTGCTGGCTGCACTCTCTGTCCTCTCAGCCTGTCAGCAAAGTAAGCGTTCTGAAGTGGGCTGGTGTGTGTGTGTGTGTTACAGGGAGCCGGAGGGTTTGGGTTTGTAAGCGTCCTGGTGTGTGTGTGTTACAGGGACGGGGGAGGATTTGGGTTTGTAAGTGTCCTGGTGTGTGTGTGTGTTACAGTGAAGGGGAGGGTTTGGGTTTGTAAGCGTCCTGGTGTGTGTGTGTGTGTATGTGTGTTACAGGGAGGGGGGAGGGTTTGGGTTTGTAAGTGTCCTGGGGTGTGTGTGTGTGTGTGTGTGTGTTAGAGGGAGTGGGGAGGGTTTGGGTTTGTAAGTGTCCTGGGGTGTGTGTGTGTGTGTGTGTGTGTGTTACAGGGAGTGGGGAGGGTTTGGGTTTGTAAGTGTCCTGGGGTGTGTGTGTGTGTGTGTGTGTATGTGTGTTACAGGGAGGGGGGAGGGTTTGGGTTTGTAAGTGTCCTGGTGTGTGTGTGTTACAGGGGGGGTGGTTTGGGTTTGTAAGTGTCCTGGGGTGTGTGTGTGTGTGTGTGTGTGTTACAGTGAGGGGGGAGGGTTTGGGTTTGAAAGCTTCCTAGTGTGTGTTTGTGTGTATGTGTGTGCGCTACAGGGAGGGGAGAAGGTTTGGGGTTTGTAAGTGTCCTGGTGTGCATGTGTGTGCGTGTGTGTGTTTGTGTATGTGTATTACAGGGAGCGGGGAGGGTTTGGGTTTGTAAGCGTCCTGGTGTGTGTGTGTGTATGTTGTGTGTTACAGGGAGAGGGGAGGGTTTGGGTTTGTAAGTGTCCTGGGGTGTGGGTGTGTGTGTGTGTGTATGTGTGTTACAGGGAGTGGGGAGGGTTTGGGTTTGTAAGCGTCCTGGCGTGTGTGTGTGTGTGTGTTACAGGGAGTGGGGAGGGTTTGGGTTTGTAAGCTTCCTAGTGTATGTTTGTGTGTATGTGTGTGCACTACAGGGAGGGGAGAGGGTTTGGGGTTTGTAAGTGTCCTGGTGTGCATGTATGTGTGTGTGTGTGTTAGAGGGAGCGGGGAGGGTTTGGGTTTGTAAGCGTCCTGGTGTGTGTGTGTGTGTGTGTGTTACAGGGAGAGGGGAGGGTTTGGGTTTGTAAGCTTCCTAGTGTGTGTTTGTGTGTATGTGTGTGCGCTACAGGGAGGGGAGAGGGTTTGGGGTTTTTAAGTGTCCTGGTGTGCATGTGTGTGTGTGTGTGTGTGTTAGAGGGAGTGGGGAGGGTTTGCGGTTTGTACTCACTTCCTGATGGCCTGTGGGCTCTGCAGAGCACTCAGGGTCATCAGGAGACAGGCAGAGATTTAGAACATTCTAGGGGTTAGTTCTCCCTAAGTTCTCCCTCTGGGGCCATGGTGGGCCCTCCAAGCCCAGAGAGTCTGCATCATCTGTGGTTACAACCCACAGCCCTCTTTGACTGAACCTGGGCCAAATGGGCTCTAAATATTAATTAGGAGTGTTCCAAAGGGAACATTGTACCTTGCTTGCAAATCATGGCTGTGATTTCTTGAACCCTGTGTTTCCTAAATAAGCTGCCTAGGGCAGGTATGATTATCAGGTACAAAAAAAAAAAAAAGTTCCTGCAAAAATATGAGCTTCAGATTAAGCAATTCATTCTAAATTTTAAAGCGCCTTCCCATTAGGATTATTCAGTATCCTGATCGCCTGGTTGAATAGAGGCTTTTTCTCCTCTGGGGTCACTTTTGCTCAATTCCTATTATTTTAGGCGTGTGCTTCCTTGGCATGCAAATTGGGGGAAAGTGTCTGAGCCTTGGCCGAGCAAGACTTTTTTATCAAGTGCACGTTTGTTAATTTCCCCCAGTGTGCTTGTACCAGGAAATGGGGCGGAGCTGTGGGCTGCTCCGCCCTGGGCACCAGAGGCACACTGGTTTAGGACACAGTCCAGCCTGCACGCACACTCAACGGGAAAACTTGCCAGCAAGTCTGTTTTTGTGAATTTATGAAAACATTATACCTAAGACACACAGTTTGTGGTTTGATTAACCTCTTTTCTGCAGTAAAGTAGAATGCTCATTGCCAACTAAGTATCACTTAGGTCTGAAGCTCCCTGTGCTGACCCTCTGGTTCACATAGAGCCACCCACACGTAGGCACTGTCCACCCCGCGCGTGCCCAGGTCCCAGCCCTGAAGGGGGCACAGGGGCAGGTCCACGGGTGTCCCCAGGCTGACTCAGCCTCTGCCTTCCCCACAGAGGGGCTCCGTTTGCTGGTGGGTGCCAGGGACAGTGTGAATTGCAGTGTGAAGTTCAGGCAGCTGGCTGGGAAGAGGAGACTGGGCCAGTGGTAGTTGGTGGTGGACTGGGAATGTTTAATGACGGTGGACAAGTGAGGGGTGGGAGAGAGAAAAAGGAGGAAGGGAGAGAGGGAGTTGGCATGAAGAACCAGAACTCGTTGCTTAGCAGAAGTCTGGTGTTTATGGAGATGGGACACCGCTGTGCTGTAGTAGAAGCAGCGGAAGGCTTGAAAACAGGCAGACTCACATCCTCCGGTCCAGCCACTTACAAGCTGGGTGCCCTTGGCCAGGAAATCCTGTCCTTCAGTGTCTTCAGCAAAGAGGGCTAGACAGGACACTGGTAGGGAGTGCCCACCAGGGTACTTGGCCCAGAGTTGGCACTCAGCGTGGTCGTTTCCTTGGCTGCTTCCCCACAGAGAGGAGTTTCTGCTGGATTGAGAGGCAGCAGAAGGAGTCCGGCTGTGGCCGGCAGCGCAGGACAGGAGGTCTTGATCACTTTCCCCAGCACACATGCGGCCCCCTGGAGAGAGCGAGGGAAGGGAAAAGACAGTCAAAGCCAAAGGAGCTCATTTTCAGTAGCTTTTAATCAACTCATGGGAAGGGGAAGAAACGGAGGCGCTCCAGAAAAAGGGGTGAAATAGCCTTTTCACCCTTGTCATGTTGCTCAGTGACAGCCATGGTCTCTCTGAAGGCCCTGACATGAGACCCCCTGGGACTGCAGCTGGTGCAACAGGGTCCTCCTTCCTGAGGGCGGGTGGGGTTTTTCAACCCCATGGACTGTAACCCGCCAGGCTCCTCTGTCCATGGCATTCTCCTGGCAAGAATACTGGAGTGGGTTGCCATGCTCTCCTCCAGGGGATCTTCCCAACCTAGGGATCGACTTCAGGTCTCCCATATTGCAGGCAGATTCTTTACCTTCTGAGCCATAGGGAAGCGATTGCTGATAGATAAATCTAGGAGCACACTTCTTTCCTTGTTTCCATTTTACACGTGGAAACAAAGAGCCTTGACTCCTATTTTCTCTGAGGTTTTGGACTGAGTTAAAAGCACCAGTAATAAGGTCCAGGATGGCCAAGTCTCAGTTTTCTCCTCCATAGATAGATTTCCAGCTGATGCCATGAGCCTTGGTCTCTCCAGATTTATGATAGCTTCACAAGGCTTAGCTCAGAGTCGGACACCATTAATGCCCAACCCCACTCTTATTTTTACTCTGCTCTCCTAGACTTCAATGATATGACTACAGTTTGAATGAGAAAGATACCAGTCCTAAGTGTCGACACACTTAGATGTTCAGCTATAGCTTTAAAGTCCTGATCAACCCTTTATTTGAAGGGTTGTCAGGACTTAGAAGCTATAGGGTTATTCTGAGGGGAATGAAGGGGAAGGGGAGTGGCCAGCTGTGAGAGCCTTACTTGACCAGGTCCAATACTTACTGACTTCTTGTTGGAGAGGAGATAGTACCATGTGTCAGGAGGAAACACGTGGTCCCTAAGACTGTCACACAGTGAGACACTGAAGCTGCACACTTAGTGTGGGAAAGGAAATTATTTTTAAAACATTAGCAGGTAGGAAAGGGATATTGAGGTACTGAAGTAAGGGAGGCCAGTATAGTGTTGGAGAAAACTAATGAGAAACTGAAATAATCTGGAGGAAATAATCTGAAGAGAAAAAAAGACCCCAGAAGTCAGTTCAGGGGTAAAAAGAGAGAGAGAGAGGACAAGAGGTGAGAGCTGTCGACAAGGAGGAAGTGTAGGTCTAAAGGAAAGAGGGTCACAGAACTGATCATCAGAGGCAGGTGATTCCAGGCATCAGGGCTTAATAATCTAATGCATTTTCCATGCAGCAAATGAAGGGTGAGAAAATCATAATTATTTCATAATGGGGAAACTGAGTCATTTAGGGAACCATCGTCCCCGTTTTCTTGACCCCCCTCACCTTCCGCCCTCCTCATCTCCAGGCAATTACTGATCTGCTTTATGTCACTGCAAATTCATTTGCATTCCTGAGAATTTGATACAAATAATCTTATACAGTAGTACCTTTTTTTGAGGGGGTGGGGTCTTGCCTCTTTCATTCAGCATAATTTTTTTGCTATAAAACATTTAAACATTCATTTGGGGGAATTTGATGCATTACCAGCGTATTACACTTGCGCCATCAAACTTGTAGCTTCATCGACATTAACTGGCTTGTTTTCATGACCTTGCTGAGGAATCAGCTGTTTCTGCAGAGGTTCAAGAGAAAGGCCCTTGGAGACGTGTGTGCAACTTCCTTTTGTATATCCACAAAAGTTTTATTCACTCTGTTAACTTTCTCATCATTCACAGTGTTTATCTCCTTAAGATCTTGGTAACTAGTTTTGCTTTATCTTTAACCTGAAAGCTTTTTTGGCTGACTGTGTGGAATACATGCCTGGACTCCTGCTCTCTTAGCTTGTCCTTGGCCACTCTCAGATTCTTGTGCAGCTGCTCAAGTTCCAGGTGATGCTGTCTGCACGCGCCTCATTCTGCGTAACTGTTCTGAGATTCACCCATGTTGTTTTGTTTATTACTAGTTCATTACTTTTTATTGTTGAGTGGTATCTTATTGTATGGATATACCACAAATTGTTTATCCACTCACTTGTTGATAGACATTTATGTTAGGGTTCTCCAGAGAAACAGAACCAATAGGGTACACATACACACTCTCACACATCTGTTTTAAAAGATTGGCTCTTATAAGAGTTGGGGCTAGAAAGTCTGAAATTTGCAGGGTCTGTTGCAAGACGGGATATTGCAACAAGAATTGGCGTTGCTGGGACTTCCTTTGTGATCCAGTAGTTAAGAATCCGTGCTCCAATGCAGGGGACATGGGTTTGATCCCTGGTCGAGGAATTAAGATCCCACATACCTCATGGTGTGGCAGAAAGAAAAAAGGAACTGATATTGCAGTCTTGGTCCAAAGGAAGGCAAAATTCTCTTCCACTGTGGGGGACCTCAAGCTTTTTCCTTAGGGCCTTCAACTGAATGGGTAAGGCCCATGCACAGTAGGCAGGAAAATTTGCTTTATTCAAAGTCTACGGATGTAAATGTTCATCACCTCTGAAAAATTATCTTCACAGCAGTATCTGAACTGGTGTTGACCAAACAACTGGGCACCATGGTTAGCCTTGTTGACATATAAAGTTAATTGTCAGCAAGTTGTTCCTAATTTTTAGCTATTACAAATAAAGCTATTATGAACATTTGTGTACAGGTGTTTCTATGATTTCATTTCTCTTGGGAAAATGTCGAGTCGTGGACTGACTGAATCATATGGTCAATATATGTCTAACTAAAAAATTCCAAATGGTTTTCCAAGGCGGTTGTACCATTTTACATTCCTGCCAGTGATGTATGAGAATTTCAGTTGCTTTTGCATCCTCAGCTGTCTGTCTTTTTCAGTTGGTACGATCTGACTTTTTAAATTTTAGACATTTTAATAGGTATATAGTGCATTTTACTAATAAATGATGATGTGCCACATTTTTAACGTTCATTCCTTTTTACTTGCAGGTTATTTTGCTATGCAGGTAGGAAAGGCGAGATCAAAATACAAAGTTACGCCCCCATCAGTCTCTGGGTCGCCAGATTTTGAGAGAATATTTCGTGCACAGTGAGTAATGCTTTTCCCTTCTGGAATATGGACCTGCCACATACACACAATTCCTAATTAGGGGAAAGATGCGCAGAGAAGATACGCCATTATAACAAGCTACTCTTTACGGCCAAGACCCTTCTCAGGATCCTTGAGGCTTGAAGTAATCAGTGCATGGAGTTTCCACCCACCCATAGTACAAATTCAGAGGATCCATTCATAGAAAAGGCTGGAATCTTGGAGGAGGGACTGCTGTATGTCTCTAAACATGGCAGTTTGGTCCAAGAGCCTGGAGGGGTCCCCCTGAGAGTTCAGTAGCCTCATGTTGGATTAGTTATGCTGTCCATTTTCCATCTAAAATCTTTATTTCTTCTTATCCACTTTGAAGCAGAGGCAAGTCAGTATTATCCTCTGCCAACGGACCATTTCCTGAACCCAGAAACCCGTAGTAATAAGGAAGCTATTTCATTGTATTCATAGTGTTTTTTTAAAATCATCTTGCGCTCCTTGTGTTTTCAGATCCACACAGAATGTTCCACCATGACTCTGCCTGATGCAAGATGCCAGGTCTCCCTTTATATTTAATTCCCCCAACCAAGTGCTTTTAAAACTGTTGCATATTTCACCATTTATGCACTGAGTGGCTCTTTTGTTAATACTTTGGGAATTTTCATCTTTGTTCATAACTGAGGTTGGACTATAATTTTTCTTTTTTTTGTATGGTCCTTGCTTATTTTCATATCAAGATTATACTAGTTTCACAGAATGAATGAGAGAATTATTTTCTCAAAGAATTTGAATAAGATTGGAAGAGTGTATTCCTTCAAAGTTGTTAGAATTTGCCTATAAAGTGATCTAGACCTGATTTTTTTTGTGTGTGAAAAAAATTTAAACTATGAGATTTGATTTGTATAATGATAATGGAATTATTCTGGAGAAGGCAATGGCACCCCACTCCAGTACTCTTGCCTGGAAAATCCCATGGATGGCGGAGCCTGGAAGGCTGCAGTCCATGGGGTCGCTGAGGGTAGGACATGACTGAGCGACTTCACTTTCACTTTTCACTTTCATGCATTGGAGAAGGAAATGGCAACCCACTCCAGTGTTCTTGCCTGGAGAATCCCAGGGATTCGCATCTCATAGACGGCAGCACACGACTGAAGCGACTTAGCAGTAGCAGTAATGGAATTATTCAGGCTTTTTATTGTGTCTTGAATCAGTTTGGGTCAGACTAGGCCCTTGAGCTGACAACATTGGTCTCTTGTCCATCAAATTGCTCCAACGAGGATGGTACACACTATTCCCTAGGCTTAAAAATATGATGAATACCACTGGTAGTATAAGAGGTGCATAGACATGCTTACATTTTTTTTTAATCTGGTAATAATGTGTAACATGAGCTCTACCCTGTTAGCAAAACGTTGAGTATATCATACATTACTGTTGACTAAAGGTACAATGGTGTACAACTCTAGATTTCTACTGCTGCTGCTGCTAAGTCGCTTCAGTCGTGTCCCCAGACGGCAGCCCACCAGGCTCCACCGTCCCTGGGATTCTCCAGGCAAGAACACTGGAGTGGGTTGCCATTTCCTTCTCCAATGCATGAAAGGGAAAAGTGAAAGTGAAGTCGCTCAGTTGTGTCCGACCCTCAGCGACCCCATAGACTGAAGCCCACCAGGCTCCTCCGTCCATAGGATTTTCCAGGCAAGAGGAGTGGAGTGGGGTGCCATTGCCTTCTCCACTAGAGTTAGTTATTAATCTAACATGGCTGAAATTTTATACCCAAAGTATGATTTTAAATAACATTGAACCACATGATAAGGAAGTCATTTCCATTACCTTTGAATCTTTATATCAAGTGGAGAGTACGGATTTGGTGCTGATATGTCCCACATCCCAAAAGTAATATTTATTTTTTTTAGCAAGGTAATACATGTTTGTAGTCTGAAGATAAAGTGAGGTTACAAACCTTATAACAAGAAATAATTCTTCTTACCCCCAATCCATGCACAGAGACAGCCATTAGCACTTTTTTCCTTTTTTTTTTTTTTACTACTTTTGGTATTTATTTCCATATTTCTGAATACTATGTGTTCACTGCTATTTATTGACTCAGAAATTTTCAGTTCAGATCAGTCGCTCAGTCGTGTCCAACCCCATGAATCGCAGCACGCCAGGCTTCCCTGTCCATCACCAACTCCCGGAGTTCACTCAGACTCACGTCCATCAAGTCAATAATGCCATCCAGCCATCTCATCCTCTGTCGTCCCCTTCTCCTCTTGCCCCCAATCCCTCCCAGCATCAGAGTCTTTTCCAATGAGTCAACTCTTCGCATGAGGTGGCCAAAGTACTGGAGTTCCAGCTTTAGCATCATTCCTTCTAAAGAAATCCCAGGAGATCTGAAGATCTCCTTCAGAATGGACTGGTTGGATCTCCTTACAGTCCAAGGGACTCTCAGGAGTCTTCTCCAACACCACAGTTCAAAAGCATCAATTCTTCGGCGCTCAGCTTTCTTCACAGTCCAACTCTCACATCCATACATGACCACAGGAAAAACCATTGCCTTGACTAGACGAACCTTTGTTGGCAAAGTAATGTCTCTGCTTTTCAATATGCTATCTAGGTTGGTCATAACTTTCCTTCCAAGGAGTAAGCATCTTTGAATTTCATGGCTGTAGTCACCATCTTTAGTGATTTTGGAGCCCAGAAAAATAAAGTCTGACACTGTTTCCACTGTTTCCCCATCTATTTCCCATGAAGTGATGGGACCGGATACCATGATCTTCGTTTTCTGAATGCTGAGCTTTAGGCCAACTTTTTCACCCTCCACTTTCACTTTTATCAAGAGGCTTTTGAGTTCCTCTTCACTTTCTGCCATAAGAGTGGTGTCATCTGCGTATCTGAGGTTACTGATATTTCTCCCGGCAATCTTGATTCCAGCTTGTGTTTCTTCCAGTCCAGTGTTTCTCATGATGTACTCTGCATATAAGTTAAATAAGCAAGGTGACAATATACAGCCTTGACGTACTCCTTTTCCTATTTGGAACCAGTCTGTTGTTCCATGTCCAGTTCTAACTGTTGCTTCCTGACCTGCATACAAATTTCTCAAGAGGCAGATCAGGTGGTCTGGTATTCCCATCTCTTTCAGAATTTTCCACAGTTTATTGTGATCCACACAGTCAAAGGCTTTGGCTTAGTCAATAAAGCAGAAATAGATGTTTTTCTGGTACTCTCTTGCTTTTTCAACGATCTGGTGGATGTTGGCAATTTGATCTCTGGTTCCTTTGCCTTTTCTAAATCCAGCTTGAACATCAGGAAGTTCCCAGTTCACGTACTACTGAAGCCTGGCTTGGAGAATTTTGAGCATTACTTTACTAGCATGTGAGATGAGTGTAATTGTGCGGTAGTTTGAGCATTCTTTGGCATTGCCTTTCTTTGGGATTGGAATAAAAACTGACCTTTTCTAGTCCTGTGGCCACTGCTGAGTTTTCCAAATTTGCTGGCATATTGAATGCAGCACTTTCACAGCATCATCTTTCAGGATTTGAAATAGCTCCACTGGAATTCCATCACCTCCACTAGCTTTGTTCGTTGTGATGCTTTCTAAGGCCCACTTGACTTCACATTCCAGGATGTCTGGCTCTAGGTCAGTGATCACACCATCGTGATTATCTTGGTCGTGAAGATCTTTTTTGTACAGTTCTTCTGTGTATTCTTGCCACCTCTTCTTAATATCTTCTGCTTCTGTTAGGTCCATACCATTTCTGTCCTTTATCAATCAAGCCCATCTTTGCATGAAATGTTCCTTTGATATCTCTGATTTTCTTGAAGAGATCCCTAGTCTTTCCCATTTGGTTGTTTTCCTCTATTTCTTTGCATTGATCACTGAAGAAGGCTTTCTTATCTCTTCTTGCTATTCTTTGGAACTCTGCATTCAGATGTTTATATCTTTCCTTTTCTCCTTTGCTTTTCGCTTCTCTTCTTTTCACCCCTATTTGTAAGGCCTCCCCAGACAGCCATTTTGCTTTTTTGCATTTCTTTTCCATGGGGATGGTCTTGATCCCTGTCTCCTGTACAATGTCACGAACCTCATTCCATAGCTCATCAGGCACTCTATCTATCAGATCTAGGCCCTTAAATCTATTTCTCACTTCCACTGTATAATCATAAGGGATTTGGTTTAGGTCATACCTGAATGGTCTAGTGGTTTTCCCTACTTTCTTCAATTTAAGTCTGAATTTGGCAATAAGGAGTTCATGGTCTGAGCCACAGTCAGCTCCTGGTCTTGTTTTTGCTGACTGTATAGAGCTTCTCCATCTCTGGCTGCAAAGAATATAATCAATCTGATTTTGATGTTGACCATCTGGTGATGTCCATGTATAGAGTCTTCTCTTGTGTTGTTGGAAGAGGGTGTTTGTTATGACCAGTACATTTTCTTGGCAAAACTCTATTAGTCTTTGTCCTGCTTCATTGCATATTCCAAGGCCAACTTTGCCTGTTACTTCAGGTGTTTCTTGACTTCCTACTTTTGCATTCCAGTCCCCTATAATGAAAAGGACATCTATTTGGGGTGTTAGTTCTAAAAGGTCTTGTAGGTCTTCATAGAACCATTCAACTTCAGCTTCTTCAGTGTTACTGGTTGGGGCATAGACTTGGATTACTGTGATATTGAATGGTTTGCCTTGGAAACGAACAGAGATCATTCTGTCGTTTTTGTCAGAAATTTTAGATATTATCAATTGACTTCCTTTTGTGGAAGAAAAAATTCCATGCTCCTCTGATTCTTCTTTTCCTCACCTCATCCTTTCTGTAAAGTTATATCACTTCATCGAGTTAAATCCATAGTCAATGTTTATGTTATTGTGATTAAGTAGATAATGTTCAAAGCTGAATCAAGTAGTTTACTATGATTACCTTTCCTTCTTGTGTAGTTTTTTGTTTATGTGGGGTTAATATTTGCCTCTTTATTTGCTTGCTTAGTTTCATCTTCATATCTTTAACAGAGCTGAAAATCCTCTAATACATTTAAATACATCAAGTAAGCTAGTAATACCTTGGAGTGGTTGGGTTTTTTTTTTGGTTTTTTTTTTGAGTCATTTGTGCTTGAATCTGTGCTTAGAGTCATTTCTGCTTGAATCTTCCATTTTTCTGCTCCAATCTGGAGGTTACACTTTAGGTCTGTTACGTAGCTGTCACCCCAGGATTTCCTGTCATTGTCCTAGGAACTTCCCTTGTACTCTACTGATTTGGGGGCTTCCCAGGTGGCACTAGTGGTAAAGAACCCGCCTGCCAATGCAAGAGACGTTAGAGACACTGGTTCTGTCCCTGGGTTGGGAAGATCCCCTGGAGGAGGGCATGGCAACCCACTCTAGTGTTCTTGCCTAGAGAATCCCACGGACACAGGAGCCTGGCGGGCTACAGTCCGTAGACTCGCAAAGAGTCAGACACGACTAAAGTGACTTAGCATGCACACTACTGATTTGGATCCCCCGTTTCCTGGATTTCCTATTAGGCTATTTATCTTTTATTTCTCATTTTGGTGGAGTATACCCTTTAGGCACTTTCTGAGAGAAGGGAAATGGTAGGTCTTGACATTTCTGAATATGCTTTTATTCTGCCTCATAGTTGATTGATGACTTTGTTAGGCATATATTTCTATGTTAAAAATCCTTACCTTAAAAAAAAAATCCTTACCCTCAGAATTTCAAAAACCTTGTTTCACTGTTATCTGATTTCCATGGCTGTTGTTGAGGTGCTCTGTGCTGTTCTGATCCTTTGTTTGGAAACTGTAGAAACTTGAAGGTCTTGACGTGATCCCTGTCCTGAGAGGTTATGGTGCTGTGCTGACTCAGCCAGAGGTATTTTTCTTCACAGTTGGTTGCTCAGTCATGTCTGACTCTTTGTGACCCCATGGACTGTAGCCCTTAAGGCTCCTCTGTCCATGGAATTCTCTAGGCAAGAATACTGAAGTGGGTTGCCATTCCCTTCTCCAGAGGATCTTCCTGAACCAGGGATCGAACCCCAGTCTCCCATGTTGCAGGCAGATAATTTACCACCTGAGCCACTAGGAAAGCCCTTATACTGAACCCTAGAGGAGACTCTTCGTAGCCTGAAAACTCATGCCCTTCTGTTCTTGAATATTCTTTAATATTATTTACCCCTAAATTTTGTCATCTTCTTTTCCCATTCTTTGATTCTTAAAATATATATAAGTTGTAAGTTGACCTCCTGGACGGTTCCTTTAGTTTTCTTTTATCTTGAGGTTGTCATCTTCTTATGCTTTTATTCTTTCTGGGAATTTCTCGAACTTCCAACTCTTAATTGATTTCAAAAAAAATTCAGATATGAATTTAATTCTTAAGGATTAATTTTTATCCTTTGACCTTTAGTTCTTGTTGTTATTGCAGTTACATCATTCCTTTCTTGTTTCATAGATGCAGTTTATTCTCTTATATCTGAGGATTTTAATGATATTGTTTAAAAAAGTTTTCCTTTATCATTACTGTTTCTTCCAAGTTCCTTCTTATTTGTCTATTTTGGCTGTTGTCTTTAATTTTTATTTGTTATTCACTCATTAAGTATCTTTCAAGCACCTCTATGTATTAGGTACTGTTTTAGTAGCTTGGGATATGATACTTAGACAAAGATCCTTGCCCTTCTGAAGTTTACCTTATAGCCAAGGAAGACAGAAAATAAACAATTAAGAGATAGTAACTTAAGAAAAGAATATATTGTGCAAGAGAGTGGTAAGTGTTAAGAAATACAAGAAAAAGCATCGCATGGACACATGGGTGTGGGTTGCTGGGGTGGGTTGCAATTTGAATAGGGTGGACAGTGTAGACCTGACTGATAAGGTGGCACTTGAGCAAAGACTTAAGCACGTGAAGGAGTTAGCCATGTTAACATGTAGGGAAGATGCTTTTGAGACAGAAGAAATAGCCAATGCAAAGCCTCTAAGTGGGAATGTGTCTGGTGGGTTAGCAAGGAAGTTAGTGCGGCTGAGAGAGGGAGGCAGCAGAGAGTGGTCAGAGGGAAAGCCAGAGAGGTGATGGATGGCCAGGCCAGGCATCCACTGAAGGCCAGGGCTAGGACTTTGGCTTTTTTAAGTGAAGTGGAAAGTCACTACAGGGTTTTAAGCAGAAGACTAACTTATATTTTAAAAGGATCTCTTTGTTTTGCCAAGACTATCTCAGGCATTGGTAGATGCAGGAAATTCAGTTAGGAAGCTACTGCAAAGATTCAGGCAAAGGGTGACAGTGACTTGAATCAGGAAGATAGAGTAGAGATGATGAGATATGACAGATGCTGGGTATATTTTGAGGGTAGAGCCAATAGGATTTCCTGAAATGACAAATATGGAGTGTGAGAAGAGTCAAGAGCAGCTTTCAGAGTTTTGGCCTGAGCATCCTAAAGGATGGACTTGTGATAAACTAAGAGAGAGAGGGCTGCAGGAGGAGCTGTTTTGGGGGAAACACCAGATGAGACTTAATGCGGCAGCCGTAGAGAGGCGTTAGACATAATGCTCTACTAAGCTGTATGGGTCATTTTTTATTGCGTCATCAACTGGCTAATACATTGTTGCTTACACATCCAAGCAGACATAGAGAGTAGATAGTTGGACATACCTATCTGCATTGTAGCAGAGAGCTGGAAATATAAATTCAGGAGTCATTGGCACATGAAGATGATTTCAAATCAGGACACTGGATGACATCTTTAAGGGAGTGGGTGTAGATAATGAAGAGGAGAGGACCAAGGACTGAACCTGGTGTGCTCTGGCCTGATGAGGCCAAGAAAACAAGGGTCCAGCCAAGTGATCCAAGCAAAAGAGATCCTAGAGGCCTTACTCAAATGTCAGGTCACTCTTGACTGGCTGTCTATGCAATTCAGTTCACTTGGGAGTGAGCTGGAGGCTCTGTGTGCATGGGCAGGGCTTACTGAGTGTGCAGCTTCACTAAAGGTTGACGGGTCACGAGGCAGCTTTCTTCTTGGGGGGAACCCCAGATGTCAGTATCTGTAGGTCATCTTTATGGGACCATTTATTTTCTCTTCGGAAGAAAACCCTTAACCTTCCTTAGGGGGAGGAGGGACTATGGGGTGACAGGGGAGGGTGGGTATAATTGGCTTGCCTGCTAGCAGTCTGACAGTGTGGCTGGTGAAGGAAGGACACTTCTTCCATGGTACAGTATATGAATTTGCACCATGATCAACACAGAGCTTCATCCCCACCTTCCGCTGTTCCTGGGAATGCCCGGAGAATCCCTGGTTCAGTTTCTCCAGGCAATAATCTTCCTGAATCCTGCAAAAGATTAAGGGCAAGAGGACAAGGGGACAACAGAGGATCAGATGGTTGGATGGCATCAGTGACTCAATGGACGTGAGTTTGAGCAAACTCCAGGAGATGGTGGAGGACAGGGAAGCCTGTTGTGCTGCAGTCCATGCGGTCACAAAGAGTCAGATGCAACTTAGCGACTGAACAACAACTCCTGTGATGGAGCAGTGGGGGTGGGTCTCAGGTGGAGGGGAACCGAAGCCCACCTTCTACAGTCTTTCAGCCAGTTCTTCTGTTTTGGCCTTTGACCTCCAAGGGACTTGGGCCCCACTTCCTGAGCCTCTGGGATCCTGGGACAAAGATTATCTCAGTCCTCGTTGGTTCTTTCTCCTGCAGGCTCTTAGTTCACTTTCTACACCAGCCCACTCAGCTGCTCTTCCCTGTGTTTGCTCCCATGCTCCCTATTCTTGAAGATTTTATATCTGTTTTTTGATTCCTTAATTGGCATGTTAGTGAGGTTTCAGGAGGGAGAAGAAATAAACATGGGTTCAGTCTGCCATTTTAGCAGGAAGTCCTCATGACGTGTTCCTGACCCCTTCTGGACAGCCATTTCCCCCACTCAGCAGAAAAAGGGTCTTATGCTCAGTCAGTCAGTTCAGTCACTCGGTCGTGTCCAACTCTTTGTGACCCCATGGACTGCAGCACGCCAGGCTTCCCTATCCATCACCAACTCCCAGAACCTACTCAAACTCATGTCAATCATGTTGGTGATGCCATCCAACCATCTCATCCTCTGTCATCCCCTTCTCCTCCTGCCTTCAATCTTTCCCAGCATAGGGTCTTTTCCAGTGAGTTGGTTTTTCGCATCAGGTGGCCAAATTATTGGAGTTTCAGCTTTAGCTTCCAATGAATATTCAGGACTTCCAATGAATATTCAGGACTGAGTTCCTTTAGGATTGACTGGCTGGATCTCCTTGCTGTCTAAGGGACTCTCAAGGGTCTTCTCCAACACCACAGTTCAAAAGTATCAATTCTTCAGCGCTCAGCTTTCTTTATAGTCCAACTCTCACATCCATACATGACTACTGGAAAGACCATAGCTTTGACTAGATGGACCTTTGTTGGCAAAGCAATGTCTCTGCTTCTTAATCTGCTGCCTAGGTTGGTCATAGCTTTTCTTCCAAGGAGCAAGCGTCTTTTAATTTAATGGCTGCAGTCACCATCTGCGGTGATTTTGGAGGCCAAAAAACAAAGTCTGCCACTGTTTCCACTGTTTCCCCATCTATTTGCCATGAAGTGATGGGCCTGGGTGCCATGATCTTTGTTTTCTGAATGTTGAGCTTTAAGCCAACTTTTTCACTCTCCTCTTTTACTTTCATCAAGAGGCTCTTTAGTTCTTCGCTTTCTGCCATAAGGGTCGTATCATCTGAATATCTGAGGTTATCGATATTTTTCCTGGTGATCTTGATTCCAGGTTGTGCTTCATCCAGCCTGGCATTTCGCATGATGTACTCTGCATATAAGTTAAATACGCAGGGTGACAATATACAGCCTTGATGTACTGCTTTCTCTATTTGGAATCAGTCCGTTGTTCCACGTCCAGTTCTAACTGTTGCTTCTTGACCTGCGTACAGATTTCTCAGGAGGCAGGTCAGGTGGTCTGGTATTCCCATCTCTTTCAGAATTTCCCACAGTTTGTTGTGATCCACACAGTCAAAGGCTTTGGCATAGTCAATAAAGCAGAAATAGATGTTTTTCTGGAACTCTCTTGCTTTTTCGATGATCCAATGGATGTTGGCAATTTGATCTCTGGTTCCTTTGCCTTTTCTAAATCCAGCTTGAGCATCTGGAAGTTCACAGTTCACGTATTGTTGAAACCTGGCTTGGAGAATTTTGAGCATGCTTTGCTAGCATGTGAGATGAGTGCAATTATGCAGTAGTCTGAACATTCTTTGGCATTGCCTTTCTTTGGGATTGGAATGAAAACTGACCTTTTCCAGTCCTGTGGCCACTGCTGAGTTTTCCAGATTTGCTGGCCTATTGAGTGCAGCACTTTCACAGCATCATCTTTCAGGATTTGATATAGCTCAACTGGAATTCCATCACCTCCACTAGCTTTGTTTGTAGTGATGCTTCCTAAGGCCCACTTGACTTTGCATTCCAGGATGTCTGGCTCTAGGTGAGTGATCACAGCACTGTGGTTATCTGGGTCATGAAGATCTTTTTTGTACACTTCTTCTGTGTATTTTGGCAATCCACTCCAGCACTCTTGCCAGGAAAATCCCAAGGACGGAGGAGCCTGGTAGGCTGCAGTCCATGGGGTCGCAAAGAGTCGGACACGACTGAGCGACTTCACTTTCACTTTCACTTTCTGTGTATTCTTGCCACCTCTTCTTAGTATCTTCTGCTTCTGTTAGGTCCATACCATTTCCATTCTTTATTGTGCTTATCTTTGCATGAAATGTTCCCTTGGTATCTCTCAGTTTCTTGAAGAGATCTCCAGTCTTTCCCATTCTATTGTTTTCCTCTGTTTCTTTGCATCGATTGCTGAGGAAGGCTTTCTTATCTCTCCTTGCAATTCTTTGGAACTCTGCATTCAGATGCTTATATCTTTCCTTTTCTCCTTTGCCTTTAGCTTCTCTTCTTTTCTCGGCTATTTGTAAGGTCTCGTCAGACAACTGTTTTGCCTTTTTGCATTTCTTTTTCTTGGGGATGGTCTTGATCGCTGCCTCCTGTACAGTGTTACAAATCTCCATCCATAGTTCATCAGGCACTCTGTCTATCAGACCTAATCCCTTGAATCTATTTCTCACTTCCACTGTATAATCGTAAGGGGTTTGATTTAGGTCATACCTGAATGGTCTAGTGGTTTTCCCTACTTTCTTCAATTTGTCTGAATTTTGCAATAAGGATTTCATGATCTGAGCCACAGTGAGCTCGTGGTCTTGTTTTTGCTGACTGTATAGAGCTTCTCCATCTTTGGTTGCAAAGAATATAATCAATCTGATTTGGGGATTGACCATCTGGTGATGTCCATGTGTAGAGTCTTCTCTTGTGTTGTGTCTTCTCTTGTGTGAAGAGGATGTTTGCTATGACCAGTGCATTCTCTTGGCAAAACTCTGTTAGCTTCTGACCTGCTTCATTTTGTACTCCAAGGCCAAATTTTCCTGTTACTCCAGGAAGCTCTTGACTTCCTACTTTTGCATTCCAGTCCCCTATAATGAAGTGGATATCTTTTTTGGGTGTTAGTTCTAGAAGGCCTTGTAGGTCTTCATAGACCTACCTTCATAGACATTCATAGCTGAACATAGGTGTTCAGCTTCAGCTTCTTCGTCATTACTCGTCGCGGCCTAGACTTGGATTACTGTGATATTGAATGGTTTGCCCTGGACATGGATAGAGATCATCCTGTCATTTTTGAGACTGCATCCAAGTACTGTATTTTGGACTCTTTTGTTGACTATGATGGCTACTCCATTTCTTCGAAGGGATTCTTGCCTACTACTACAGTAGTAGATATAATGGTCATCTGAGTCAAATTCACCCATTCCAGTCCATTTTAGTTCACTGATTCCTAAAATGTCAATGTTCACTCGTGCCATCTCCTGTTTGACTACTTCCAATTTGCCTTGATTCATGGACCTAACATTCCAGGTTCCTGTGCAGTATTGCTCTTTACAGCATCAGACTTTACTTTCATCACTCATCACATCCACAACTGGGTGTTGTTTTTGCTTTGGTTCTGTCTCTTCATTCTTTCTGGAGTTATTTTTCCACTCTTCTCCAGTAGCATATTGGGTACCTACCAACCTGGGGAGTTCATCTTTCAGTGTCATATCTTTTTGCCTTTTCATACTGTTCATGGGGTTCTCAAGCAGTTAACAGCATCTAATGAGAATCTGACAACTTTTAATTTTCATACAATTACTTATTATTTCATACTTAATTTGTTTTTATACTTATCTTTTATTTATAAAGTGGTATTCTTACATCACTATCACAAATGGGAACGATTTAATTTTTTCCTCATTTGTTTGAGTAAAAATGTTGAGAAGTATGGCAGAAACCAACATATTGTAAAGCAGTTTTCCTTCAATTAAAAATAAATAAATTTTTAAAAGTTGATTCATAGAAAAATAGTGAGTATAGTAGTAGTGGTTTAGTCGCTCAGTCATGTTCAGTTCTTGCAACCCCATGGACTGTAGCCCACCAGGCTCCTCTGTCCATGGGATTCTCCAGGCAAGAATACTGCAGAGGGGTGCCATTTCCTTCTCCGGGGGATCTTCCCAACCCAGGGATCAAACCCAGGTCTCCTGCATTGCAGCCAGTCTCTTGCATTACAGGTGGATTCTTTACCAACTGAGCCACCAGGGAAGCTGGTAAGAGAATATGGATAGGCTAAATTTTTGACAGTAATATATTAATGTTTGAATTTTGGGAGATACTATTTATAAAATGATCAAGGGAGGAAATTCTGCATCTTCCCACTTTGTCTTTCATGATCTGAGAACTTCCTGTTGGTGTTGGATTTTCAGCAGGTTAAATTCTTGGGCCAATTCTGGTTCTATGTTTGTTCACACAGTTTTCACAAATTTGATTTTCTCCCTTGAAGGTCTCATGGCCTCGTCAGTAACAGAAATGCTGCCTTTCTCCCACTCTTCCTCTTGCTGCTTTGCCCTAAGTGTAGCCAAGAAGAATTATGACTAAGTCTTTCTTTGAGTGGACCTTGACAACATCTCATAGCAACTACTCTGACTACCCCTGAAGTGCCTGTTTCCTGTCCGAGGGTCACCTCAGATTGAATATTTGTCAAGTAGAGATGATTCTTATGGAGCCAGTTTACCCGAGTCGCTCGGCCAGTTACTAACCCCTTCTCTAGAGACCCCCTTCATTTCCTCTTCCCTTCCTCTAGGGAGGGCCTTCGGGGTGACTCTAGAGTTTTGCAGCCTTTTGCCAGAATACATTCTTTGAAACTGTGAAAATAGCAACTATAATTTCACCAAGGGCCATTTCTTCATGTTATTGCTAAGCTTAGAAAAGTCTTTCTAGTCTAATTTGAGCACCTTGATCCCTTTAGATTAAAGGCTTTTCTAAATCTAAAAAGTAGATCCAAATAATAAATTAATCTTGTAATTTAAATATATTTCCTCTGATTCTATCCTCACTGGAAGAGAAGAACAGCTGCTGATGACCTCATTCTTTTTCATACACTCAAGGATCATTATTAAATGTCTTTCATCTTCTATATTTTGAAGCTAAGTAGCACAAATTCAGCTTTTTTTCAATCATTAAAAAATTTGGTTGTTCTCTTTAGACTGAAAAAATTTTCAGTTTCTAAACCTGGAGCCTAGGAACGTATGTAGTATTCCAGCAATGATTCCATCAGTTCAGCATAAGGTGGAAGAATTACCTCTTACTTCCATCTTATATATACCACTATTTGCTTAAATGCTGAATTATTCAGTTCCTATTCCCAGATTAACTGGCCATAAGACAAGAGTAAACCCAATCATCATGAACCTGAGAATTCTTTAGAAATATTATTCTTTTTATACTCTGTTACAGTTCTGTCTTTTTTTTTTTTTTTTGCCATTTTATTAACTTCTTATAGTCACTTTGAATTCTAATCCTGAAATTTAGAAACTAAAATTATTGACTATAATGCTTGTCTAAAAACCATGGGAAAAAGGAAAATCACAAAATAGTAATTTTTCAAATATTCTGTAACAATAAGATTTTAGTAATGAGTCAGCTCTTTGGTAGGAATGACAAAAATGATACATAATAGGCAATAAACACACTTCCATCCTCCTTAGAAGTGTACTGATCTTAGACATTAGCTGAAAGCACAAGCTGTACTTATCCACTGAGTTAGAAAGGGCTCGAGATCTCCGAGATGAGAGAATGACTACATGAGGAGCTTTTCAAACTCCATCCTCCTCTAAAGCCTACCTGTATTTGTCACCAGGGGCCATGGTAAAACAAAATGCCACAGCCTGGGTGGCTTCAGTAACAGGTATTTATTTTTTACAGTGATGGAGGCTGCACGTCTAAGATTGAGGTTCTGGCTGCTGCTGTTTCTGCTGAGAGCTTTCTTCTCTTGGCTTGATGTGTCCTCACATGGCCTTTCTTTATTAGAGAGAGCGAGCGAGAGGGAGAGAGTCTGCTGGTGTCAGAGAGCTCTCTGGTGTTTCTTCTTATAAGGACAGCAATCCCATTGAATCAGGATGCCCCCTTTTGGACCTCATTTAACTTTAATTACTTTCTTACTTCAAATACAGCACCCTAGGGGTTTAGAGCTTCAGCATGTAATCTTTGGAAAGACACAAACATTTAGTCCATACTACCAGCAGACAAACAGCTTCTGTCCCACAAGCTGGGTGATTCTCAGGCAGTCAGAGGAAGAGAAAGTGAAAGCTGCTCAGTCATGTCCGACTCTTTGTGACCCCATGGATTATACAGTCCATGGAATTTTCCAGGCCAGAATACTGTGGGTAGCCTTTCCCTTCTCCAGGGGATCTTCCCAACCCAGGGATCAAACCCTTGTCTCCCTCATAGCAGGCCGATTCTTTACCAGCTGAGCCACAAGGGAAGCCCCAAGGGATAAGCGGCAGCTAGAGTTTGGTTGAAATGCAAGCCTCACCTCCGCATCTCCCCATGCTGTTCCTTGGCAGCAGCAGCACTGAAGGGATGGTAGGATTCATGCCCTGCTTCCATCAGCAACAGTCTCCCTCTGGGGTCCCCGTATCAACAGTTACTTGACAAGGGACAATTTAGATAGTTATAGGTCTAGATAAAAAGATATCTCTGACAACCTCTCATTCCCAAATCTTTTCTGAGCATATTGACCTGTTGCTGTGGTCAAAAGCCAGCAGATCAAGGCTGCTGCTGCTGCTCAGTCGCTTCAGTCGTGTCTGACTCTGTGCAACCCCATAGATGGCAGCCCACCAGGCTCCCCTGTCCCTGGGATTCTCCAGGCAAGAACACTGGAGTGGGTTGCCATTTCCTTCTCCAATGCATGAAAGTGAAAAGTGAAAGTGAAGTCGCTCAGTCATGTCCGACTCTTAGCGACCCCATGGACTGTAGCCCACCAGGCTCCTCCATCCATGGGATTTTCCAGGCAAGAGTACTGGAGTGGGGTGCCATTGCCAGGCTGGATCATCTATTAATAGCGCAAGTAGCTTATGGCAGTGTGCAACCTACTGAAGTTTCAGAACAAGTCATCAAAACGAAAGAAGGATAAAGAGGAGCAGCAAAAATCTTGAACGAGGGAAGCCGCCTTTAAGTTGCCTTGTCTGCCTTTTATTTTTTAAAATAAAAATACTTTAAGCATAAGGGCTTCCCTTGTGACTCAGATGGTAAAGAATCTGCCCACAATGTGGGAGACCTGGGTTTGCTCCCTGGGTTGGGAAGATCCCCTAGAGAAGGGCATGGCAACCCACTCCAGTATGCTTGTCTGGACAATCCCACGGATAGAGGAGCCTGGTGGGCTACAGTCCACAGGGTTGCAGAGTCAGGCACGACTGAGTGACTAAGACACACACATTGTAAGCATGGAATTAGAAGTGTTCTCTTGACTGTTCAAGTTTTCCCCTTTGCAAATGGTTCAGATTTTTCTAGGAACAAGTTTGTCATAGGCAAAGATTCACATTGAGTGTTCATGAGAAATCTCTCAAACAGCAGAAATATTCAGAAGTGTTTGAGGCCAGAGATTTCCCAAGTAATGTATATACACTGAGGGGGCGCAGTAAGGGATCTGCTGTGGGAGTGAGGAAAATATTGGAGCTCCTATTTATATTTGCTCTTAAAATACCATCTTTTAATTTCTATGTGTTTTATAATATGTGTGATACTCTTTTCCAGTCGAATGTATTAGCTGTGCTGGTGGATCAGTCCCATATTCCCAGTGGTTTAATACAATGGAACTTTATGTCTTGCTCACTGTCAAAGCCTCCATGGGTGTTCCTGGTTGGGTGGCTTTGCACATGGTCATTTAGGGGCCAAGGCTTCTTCCATCCAAGGGTTTTGTCTCTGTCCAGGTGCTCAAGAGTTCTCTCTCTTCAACCAGTGTGTGGGGCAAGGGGGCTTGGCATACCATCTACTTGGCCATCTGGCTCAGGAGTGATATATTTTATTTTAATTTCTTTCCATTGGCAAGAAGTGGCCCCATCAAAATCCCAGGAAGCTGGAAAGTGTATCCTTGACCAGGCAGCTACCACATAGCACCAACGTTGTACCATCCTTGTTGTCAGCCAGCGCTCTCTGCTCTTGCAGGACATGTGGATATTTTTATTTGATCAGGGTTGTGCAGTTTGAAAAAGTCAGAGACTGGGGTTTTAGGCACTGTGCCAGAACCAAATATGTGGTGAGCTTTGTAGTAACTACACATGATGATGGAGACAGGGCCCAAACAGTCCTTACTTCAGATCTATGTTCATTGTTCCCAGCCCTTGGGTCCAGGCAGCAATCTGCAGTGGTCATGTGTCCTGAGGTCCCAGGTCCAGAACCCCTTGGAGCTGGGGATGGACCATGAGAACTTGCAGTGGCTTTGACCATTCAATCTCCACAGACTCCATCAGCCCATCCTCTAGGGTGACCAACTCTTTCCAGTTTGCCCGGGACTTCCCCAATTTTATCACTCCTGTTTCTGTGTCCCAGGAAATCCCTTAGTTCCAGGCAAACCAGGACAATTTAGCTGGGATTGTCCTGGTTTTTAAATCAAAGACCTGTGTTCTAAAAACTTCTTCGGTGGGGGGCACACCAGGATGGCTGGTCACCCTACTGTCCTTCTAGCAAAGACTCTTTCTGTTATTACCCCAGGTGGGATCTGAGGCTTAGGGTGACATCTGCCTGGAACCTCGTCCCTCATCTTTCTGTGGGATGCTTAAATATCAAGCTCAACATTCAGAAAACTAAAATCATGGCATCTGGTCCCATCACTTCATGGCAAGTAGATGGGGAAACAATGGAAACAGTGTCAGACTTTATTTTTTGGGGTTCCAAAATCACTGAAGATGGTGATTGCAGCCATGAAATTAAAAGACACTTACTCCTTGGAAGGAAAGTTATGACCAACCTAGACAGCATATTAAAAAGCAGAGACATTACTTTGCCAACAAAGGTCCATCTAGTCAAGGCTATGGTTTTTCCAGTGGTCATGTATGGATGTGAGAATTGGACTATAAAGAAAGCTGAGCGATGAAGAATTGATGCTTTTGAACTGTGGTGTAGGAGAAGACTCTTGAGGGTTCCTTGGACTTCAAGGAGATCCAACCAGTCCATCCTAAAGGAGATCAGTCCTGGGTGTTCATTGGGGGGACTGATGTTGAAGCCGAAACTCCAGTACTTTGGCCACCTGATGCAGAGAGCTGACTCATTGGAAAAGACCCTGATGCTGGGAAAGGTTGAGGGCCAGAGGAGAAGGGGACAACAGAGGATGAGATGGTTGGATGGCATCACCAACACAATGGACATGGGTTTGGGTGAACTCTGGGAGTTGGTGATGGACAGGGAAGCCTGGCATGCTGTGGTTCATGGGGTCACAAAGACTGAGCAACTGAACTAAACTGAACTAAATATCAAAGCACACAGGATTATAGTGCAAAAAGGACTCTCAGCAGGGAATATAGTGGACACATGTGTCTTCCCGTAGAGTGGACGCGCAGGAAGCGGGGCAGCCCGGGAGCGGTCAGAACCACTCTGCTCCCGTGCAAAGGGAAACTGACACAGCTGCTGCCAGCCGATTTCTGCCCCATTTCTGTCCATAAGGAGTTTTTCCTGAGAATCTCCTGTAATAATAGATCTGGCTTCATGTCCAAAAAGAGACCATCAATTATTTTCATTTTGGTTTTCCTGTCAATGTGACTGTAATTAGTCACCGATAGGATTGCGAAGAACACATTTTCAGAGCTTGGTCCCCCTGAGTTAAACAACGTCTGTGGATGGCTCACTGTGAATGAGCTGTCCCGGCACACATCCAGGCACGGACCACTTAACCTAGCTGTGGGGTCTGCGGAGGCCCGAACGTCCTGGTGGTAAAGGATGTGGTCACATGGTGAAGGGGATGCGAGAAGTCAGACCGAGCAGCTAGAATGGGATTCCAGTTATTTTAGGGCCAAGAAGTACTTGGTGTCTCCAGCAGGCAGCAACTGTTAGAAATAGTGGGCTCCCAGGCTGGCTATCAAACGTGGCGCTAGTGGTCAAGAATCTGCCTGCCAATGCAGGAGACACAGGGGAGTCGAGCTGGATCCGTGGGTCAGGAAGATCCCCTGGAGAAGGAAATGGCAACCTACTCCAGTATTCTTGCCTGGGGAATCCCATGGACAGAGGAGCCTGGAGGGCTACAGTCCATGGGGTCGCACAGAGTCGGATATGACTGCGTGCACACAGCTCAGGCTGGCTGGCAGAAGGTGATAGTGGACGTGGACAAAGCCTCGGGGCTTAGGGCAGGTCAGAAAGGAGGGACCAGGAGAAAAGTACAATGAGCGCACCTGGGACACGGGTCAGGGCGAGCCCAGCAGTGATTCACTGCCGAGTCTCATTCCTTAGGAGAGGAGGGTGCAGGGATAAGGTGCCCCAGTGCTCCAGGCTCTGCCCTCCGGGAGCACTGATGCAGTGACTCTCACATCCCTGCCCGTTGCCCCTGCTCCTCTGGGCCTCAGCACCCCTTTCCCCATCTTCTCGGTTGCTCTCTGGAGCTCCAGGGCTGTGGGCGGGGACAGCCCTGCTGGCTGGTGTTTGACGGGAGGGGCCGTGCCACTGCCGTGTCCCAGGCCCCCCGTCCTGTGAGGGCGGGACCCCTCCCAGGCTCTAGAGCCTTCCGTGACTGCTCTTGGGTGCTCTGTGGTCTGGGGCGGGGAGGGTGGGGGCGGCGGCTCTCCCCGGCTCTTTGCCGCTTCTGTCATCTGCGGCACAGCACTGCCCGCACCTGGAATCTCAGCCGTCCTTCATGAAGACCGTCCTTCAGCTTTCAGCCTGGTCTCCACTCAGGGGTGAAAGTGGTTCCCTGGCTTGGGTGGGTGTGCGGGAGACCCTTGAACATATGTTCGTTTTCCTCTTTGCTCACCCCTTCTTGCTCAGAGGCCCTCTTCCTCTTGTAGATGAGATATGAAAGTGCTGGTACATCTCAGCACGTCTGGAAGGATGCCCACAGGGGCCACAGACCCGAGAGGATCCGTCTCTACAGAGTAGCCTGGGCTTGGCTGGGATGCTTTTATATAACACCATTGCTATACCTCACGTGCCCAGCCAGGACCACTAGTGCAGCGGGGAAAAAAAAAAAAAAACCCTTCTAAATAGTTGAGATTTTTATGAAGAATAAGATGGACTGCTTTCAAGGGTGATTTAAAAAAAAAAATTTCATTGCGGCTAATTTTGAGTTGTGTTGTGGAAAAACTTAACCATTAAATTTGGAATATCGTAAGGTGTTTTACTCCCTTGGAGGAGGGCATGGCAACCCACTCCAGTATTCTTGCCTGGAGAATCCTATGGACAGAGAAGCCTGGCAGGCTATAGTCCATGGGGCCACAGAGAGTTGGACACTACTGAGCGACTCAGCACAGCACAGCAAGGTGTTTTACAAGACTAGATAGAAGAACTATAAAAGCACTGTAACCCACCAGGCTCTTCTGTCCATAGGATTTTCCACGCAGGAATGCTGGAGTGGGTTGCCATTTCCTTCTCCAGGGGATCTTCCCAACCCAGGGATTGAACTTGGATCTGTATTGCAGGTAGATTCTTTACCGACTGAGCCACCAGGGAAGGTTCTAGATAAAAGGACCATTGTGTTTTGTTTCCAAAAAGGATCACAGAAACATCCAATGAGTGTGGAAAATAGAGCAATCTTCTACTATTATTCTCTTCTGCTTCACGGAGACAGGTCCATGCATTTAGCTGAGGAAAAGGAAGTGACTTTTAACATAGTTGTAATTATTCTGACCATTCATATTTATAAAGTGTCTTCTTGTTTAAACTACTGCAATGACCTACATTAGTGAAAAAGCAATCATCACAAGCAAAATAGTGCCAGGGAGGGGAAAGGGCATAAAGGCAAATCTCTGTTTTTCCCCGAGTGTGAGAAAGTTGTGGCAATGATTTGTGAGGGTGTCAGTGTCAGAGTCTGGACGAGACATTCCTTAGGTCATTCTACTGGTCTTTCGAGACTTTAAAGGCAGCAGTAGACAATGAAGAGGAAAGCTTTTGACATTTGTATTCTGCATTTCTGATGTGCCAGGGGTCTGATGATTGCTCCCCTGGCTTTGAGAGTTGAGTGGGTGACTTCACTGTCGTCATTGCCGGTGAGGGGTTAGAAAGGTTCACTCATGCTTCTGACTCTGCACCAGCCATGGGCTTTATATGAGCACTGAGTTATGCAGTTAATTATGCAGCTTTCTTACCCAGCTTTAGGAGATGGTTGAATGATTATCAGGGAGTTTTTTCTCATGTAGTTGAGTCAAAAACTAATAAGGTTGAGTTGACCCATCTGCAATTTCCTGTAGATTTCATGGAGAATGAGGAAAGAATTACACTTTATAATTATGCTTTGTTCTTTTTTTTGTTAGAGGTTTTCTTTTCAGATTTATTGAGGTATAACTGACAAATTAAAATTCTACGATATTTGAAGTACACAATGTGATGATTTGACACACACATAATTTGTGAAAGAATTTCCCCCATTGAGTTAATTAACACATCTCTTACCCTTTACATATTTACTCTTTTTGTGAAAACACTGAAATTTTACTTTCTTTCGTGGTTGTTCAGTCACTCAGTCGTGTCCGACTCTTTGCGACCCCATGGACTGCAGCACACCAGGCTTCCCTGTCCTTCACCATCTCCTGGAGCTTGCTCAAACTCATGTGCATTGAGTCAGTGATGCCATCCCACCATCTCCTCCTCTGTGGTCCCCTTCTCCTCCTGCCTTCAATCTTTCCCAGCATCAGGGTCTTTTCTAGTGAGTTGGCTGTTTGCATCAGGTGGCCAAAGTTTTACTTTCTTAGCAGACTTCAATGATACAATAAAATGTTATCAGCTAGAGTCACCGTGTTACATATTAGATCCTCAGTTCAGTTCAGTTCAATTCAGTCGCTCAGTCATGTCCGACTCTTTGCGACCCCATGAATCGCAGCACGCCAGGCCTCCCTGTCCATCACCAACTCCCAGAGTTCACTCAGACTCACGTCCATCGAGTCAGTGATGCCATCCAGCCATCTCATCCTCTGTCGTCCCCTTCTCCTCCTGCCCCCAATCCCTCCCAGCATCAGAGTCTTTTCCAATGAGTCAACTCTTCGCATGAGGTGGCCAAAGTACTGGAGTTTCAGCTTTAGCATCATTCCTTCCAAAGAACACCCAGGGCTGATCTCCTTCAGAATGGACTGGTTGGATCTCCTTGCAGTCCAAGGGACTCTCAAGAGTCTTCTCCAACACCACAGTTCAAAAGCATCAATTCTTCGGCACTCAGCTTTCTTCACAGTCCAACTCTCACATCCATGTATGACCACTGGAAAAACCATAGCCTTGACTAGACGGATCTTTGTTGGCAAAGTAATGTCTCTGCTTTTGAATATGCTATCTAGGTTGGTCATAACTTTCCTTCCAAGGAGTAAGCGTCTTTTAATTTCATGGCTGCAGTCACCATCTGCAGTGATTTTGGGGCCCCCAAAAAATAAAGTCTGACACTGTTTCCATTGTTTCCCCATCTATTTGCCATGAAGTGATGGGACCAGATGCCATGATCTTAATTTTCTGAATGTTGAGTTTTAAGCCAACTTTTTCAGTCTCCTCTTTCACTCTGACCTTAATAACTGAAAGTTTGTACCCTTTTATTAGACTCTCCCTATTTTGCCCACCCTCAGGCCTTGGCACTCACCATTGTGTTTCTGTGAGATCACCTTTTTTTTTTTTTTTTTAAGATTCCACATGTAAGTGTTACCGGGGACTATTTGTCTTTCTCTGTCTGGGTTATTGCACTTAGCATAATGCCCTGCTGGTTTGCCTAGGTTGTGGCAAATGGCAGGATTTCCTTCTTTTTAAAGATTGAATAATATTCCATTGTGTGTAAATATATCATATTTCTTTGTCCATTCATCCACTGCTGGACACTTAGATTGTTTCCATATTGGCTACTGTGAGTAACACTGTAATCAAGATGAGAATACTGATATCTTTTCAAGATAGTGATTTCATTTCCTTTGGATATTTGCCTGGCAGTGGGATTGCTGGATCATATGGCAGTTCTAGTTTAAAAATTTTGAGGAATCTCCATGCTGTTTTCCATAGTGGTCGCATCAATTTACGTTCTCACTAACAGTGTATAAGGGTTCTCTTTCCTCCGAGTTCTTGCCAGCACTTGTTCCGTGTCTTTCTGATAATAGCCATTTAAAGAAGTGTGAGGTGATATCTCATTATGGTTTTGATTTGCATTTTGCTGATGATTAGCAATGTTGAGCACTTTTTCATGTACCTGTTGGTCATTTATGTCTTTGGACAAATGTCTGTTCAGGTTCTCTGCCCATTTGTAAACTGGGTTGTTTGGTTTTCTCTGCTATTGAGTTGTATGTGTTCTTTCTTTATTTTGGGTTGTAACCCCTTATCGAATTTGTGGTTTGCATGTATTTTTTTCCCATTCTACAGCTTGCCTTTTCATTTTGTTGGTGACATCCTTGCTGTGAAGAAGCTTTTTAGTTTGATTTAGTCCCACTTGTTTATTTTTGTTGCCTTTGCTTCTAGTGCCAAATCCAAAAAAATAATTACCAAGGCTAATGTCAAGGATATTTCCCCTAAGTCTTCTTATATGAGTTCTATGGTTTTTGTTGTTGTTGTTATATTCACTGGTTTGTTGTACTTTTTTAGATTCCACCCATAAGTGATATCATATAGTATTTGTTTTTTTCTGAAGACCTCCCTTTAACATCTCTTACATGTCTAGTGGTGATGAACTCCCTCAGATTTTGTTTCTAAAATTCTTTATCTCTGCCTCAATTTTGAAGAACATCTTTGCAGGGTAGAGTTTTCTTAGTTGGCAGTTATTTTTTTTTTCCAACACTTTGAATATATCTTCCCACCTGCTTCTGGCCCACCAAGTTTAAAACTGTTTCATTGCTTGTGATGGTCCTGTAGGACCTGTGAATGCAAGCCTCATTGGCTATCAGAGCTGAGTAGTTTGGGGGCCTGTCCCTTAGGGAGCAACAGCAAAAGCTGGGGTGCCAGATGTGTGTGCAAACTCCTTCTGGACAGATGCTGGCAATCTCGTTTTATCAATGGAGTGAATTGAAGGCAGTAGGTAAGGGAAGTGCCCATCGGCTTCCATGGGCACCAGGGAGGATCTCATCTAGCCCTTGGATACGTGCTAAACTAGAAGCAGGGTCTCCAGGCATCAGCTTGTAAGTCTGGAGGAAGACTGGAGACAGGACTTTTTGCCTGCTTCCTCTGCACTGAGCCCCAGATGGTTAGCTGTACTGAGTGTTCATGCACTCTGTTAAGAAATGCTTCTTTGCTTGCTACAGTCCTGTGGGTCTCATGGATGCAAACCCTGTGGGGTTGCATTTTGAGGAAAACAGCCCTCAGGCGGAAGTCTTTAAACTTGGAGTGCGAGATGTGCAGTCTAACCCCTTTGCTCCTCAGGGAGAAGCTTGGGGTTGAGGATTTCCTCCTGAATGTATGATGCTGTGATAGGGGTGAGGAGAGTGTGTCTCAGCTTCTCTTGCTTGTTTCAGTGTGGCCTTTTTTTGGCCACACCAAAACTGAGATCCTGCAAGATCAGCTTGCAGGATCTCAGTTCCCTGATGAGGCCCTGAACCTGGGCCACAGCAGTGAAAGCCTGGAATCCTAACCACTAG
The DNA here is from genome assembly GCF_029378745.1 of Bos indicus. NCBI lineage: Eukaryota > Metazoa > Chordata > Mammalia > Artiodactyla > Bovidae > Bos > Bos indicus. The sequence goes on along the minus strand of NC_091776.1, from coordinate 18,171,220 downwards.
GCCACCAGGGAACTCCCACTATGGCTGCTTTCATATTTGCCTGATGTGTAGGAGTCATTCAGCTGGTTTCAGGATTTCTCGCAGAGGGAGTTGCTCTGTGTGTGTCTACACATTCATTGCACCTGCAGAAGGAGGGAAGTTTAAGAGCCTCCCATGTTAGCATCTTGGTCACAAAAGAAAACAAACCAAAACAAAACACTTCCCCCCCTCCCCCCCACCCACATTGAGGAAAGAAGAGGGAAAAAAGAGAGAGAGAGAGAAAAGAATCATTCAAGGTGACCTGGGTTAGAAGACTCAGCCTTTAAGAACAAGGATCAACTGTTTCTTGGTTGTTTGCCTCGTAACCTTACATATTCAAGCTTTAAGGCTTAAGGATCCTACATCCATCCTTAAAGGAAGGATGTAGGATCATTTCTAATCCTGTAGACTAAGACTCTTCCACCAGGATCAACTCAAGACCTTATTACACATTACATTAAAGTTTTCTTTTACTCGTTGTGATATTGTCAGCAGAGAGCACAGCCAACCTAACCAAGATCACTTGGGGGCATAGCACAGGAAGGAAGATGAATATAATTCATCTTTTTTCCTTTTGCTAGGTGCAGACGAATTAATTATAGTTCCCAGATAATGATTCCCTTTTGCTTAAAATAGTATCAAAATTTCCACCCAAGTCTTCTATGAATAGAAGCAATTTGACTTGACATTAGACAGAGCTTTGGGGTCTGGAGATGACACAGACTTCCTCTGATTCTCTGGGAGGCATCGTCAGCTTGGGTTCTCAGTCTTTAGTTTTTTCCTCCATAAAATGGGAATGAAATGTGCTTCATTCATTTCAGGAGGTTTTAGGGGATTTCTTTGAAAACCATTTAATACGATGAGCAACTCAAATGGAAGGCACTGGATGTAAGAGAATTCTGGGCAAGAAATCCATTTAATATGAATGAGCTATTTACTGGGTTCTTTAGACAAGATACAGAATGATCTTTAGGCTCAGAATTGGAACCATCTGTAGGCCTGTCTTTTGGAAAAGAGCTATAATTCTACTGCTGGCAACTTACATGTAGAAGAGTGATTCTTGGCCCCGCTCTGAGGTTTGAAAAATGTTTGAGTCTCACCTTGAAACACTAGAGGTGCAGATGATAAAGAATCTGCTGGTAATGCAGGAGAGCTGGGTTTGATCCCTGGGTCAGGAAGATATCCTGGAGAAGGGAATGGCTACCTACTCCAGTATTCTTCTCTGGAGAATTCCATGGACAGAGGAGGCTGGCGGGCTACAGTCCATGGATTCCAAAGAATCGGTTACGATTAAGTGACTCACTCATTCACTTGAAAGACTAATTTTACCTATAAGGACACTTATGCTCTTTAGGTTAATTCTTGTATTATTTTTGTAAGAAGAGGCTGGACATTTACCTCTAGGTGAAAACTCACTGCTTTGGTGTATAGTTTTCTCATAGAATAACCTACATCTTTATTTTTTTCCTGCAGGCAAAACTGTGTGGAGTTTTACCCAATATTCATAATCACATTGTGGATGGCTGGATGGTATTTCAACCAAGGTAAGTTTAAAAGACAACTCTGTTCTCATGATGCCTGTGGTCCTTACAGCCATTAAGTAGCAAATATTCACCTACACATCTACGGATCCTGGAAATTGTTTTAAGCAAAAGAAGCACTGTCTGTTTGCATCAAAGAGCAGTGTGCTACAGATAGGCTAACTTTGGCTTCATTCAATTTAATTCAGTGATTTTTTTTTTTTTAATAAAAACTTGGAACAAACCAGATGTGGGGGACTCCAGAATGAAGATGACATGTGATTTTGGCTTCAAGTCTAATACTCTATAAATTCTAATTTATCTGCAGGAACAGAACACAGAATTAACAGTTCACCCTAGTTATTATCGGAGAAGGCAATGGCACCCCACTCCAGTAATCTTGCCTGGAAAATCCCATGGACAGAGGAGTCTGGTAGGCTGCAGTCCATGGGGTCGCTAGGAGTCGGACACGACTGAGGGACTTCACTTTGACTTTTCACTTTCATGCATTGGAGAAGGAAATGGCAACCCACTCCAGTGTTCTTGCCTGGAGAATCCCAAAGGCAGGGGAGCCTGGTGGGCTGCCGTCTGTGGGGTCGCACAGAGTCGGACACAACTGAAGCGACTTAGCAGTAGCTAAGCAGCTAGTTATTATAGCTAATAGCTAATATTTATTGAGTACTTACTTCATGCCAGGTACTTTTTTTTTAATTAATTGGCTACTCGGGGTCTCCGTTGTGGTGTGTGGGAACTTCTCTCCACTTGTGGCACGTGGGCTTCTCTTGTTGTGGAGCACAGGCTCTTGAGTAGTCGCAGGCTTGAGTAGTTGCGGCATGCAGGCTCAGAAGCCTTGATGTAATGTGGAATCTTAGTTCCCCAGGGATCAAACCCATGTCCCCTGCATGGAAGGCACATTTTTAACCACTGAACCACCAAGGAAGTCCCTGCCAAGCTTTGTTTTTAGATGTCACACATATATTACCTCTTATGTAGCACTTATAGGATTAAAAACCTCTTATGAGGTAGGTTCCATAATTTCTGCTTTATAGGTGAGGAAACTGAAGTACAGAGTGGTTAAGTGTTTTGTCCACCTTAGCTTTCACCAGTAAAGGAGAAAATTAGCTTTCAAGTTCAGAGCAGGGTTTATAGGTATTTGACCAACGACCCATGTGCTTTTTCTTAGGAGTTTCCAAGAATGTGGTCTACTGGATGTAGAAACTTTGTAAATATCCATTTTCTATTTGAATGGGGGATCCTTGGGGAGCTGAGGGCTTTACTGAAACTCTGCCTAGCCCTTTCACAGGTCAGATTAGCACCAACTACCTTTTTGGAGAAATTCAATCTCTTTTTTGTCTGATAACTCTCATGGCCTTATTTGCATTTGACATTTGATTGTTAAGATTTAAATCAACCAAAATTCAACTGCTTTTCAAAGGCAAGGTAAAGTCGCTCAGTTGTGTCCGACTCTTTGCGACCTCGTGGACTGCAGCCCACCAGGCTCCTCCGTCCGTGGGATTCTTCAGGCAAGAATACTGGAATGGGTTGCCATTTCCTTCTCCAGGGGATCTTCCCGACCCAGGGATCAAACCCAGGTCTCCCGCATTGCAGGCAGACATTTTAACCTCTGAGCCACCAACCCTGTCACAATTTTTTTTTTACTGTCAACTGAGAAATTTCAGATAAAATATCCTGCAGAGAAAGACTTAACTCTATTCCAATTCACCTTTTTTTTTTTAAACCCCTGAAGGGCAAGAAGGGTCGTTTCCTGTCAGGTGAGACCGCATTCACAACTAATGAGAAAAGAGCCTTTGGCGGTGGCACTCGGCCTGTGACATTTGACCCTTTGGATTTCACTGCCATGGGCTGAATGAGGCTGCCTGCCTGTCAGGGGAGGGTTTCTTGGGTATCTCGTTGTAATTTTCATTCTTTCTCATCCAGAGTTAGGTGGCCTATTACTGCCTTGACCAGTTCTCATTGACTTTGTGGGAGCAGTTGCTTGGAAAGGGAGTTTCAAGAACCACGGTGCGCTCAGGATCTCCCCTTCCTCACAGGCCAGGTGGCCCTGCCAGCCCTTCTCCTCCAGCTCTTTGCTGGACCCTGTCCTTCTCATCCTTCAGGGCCCAGCACAAACAGCACCCCTCAGAGGGGCCCTCCCTGACCCCTTCCTAAAGGTGAGCCCCCAGTTCCCCCTGGCCCACCCCCCTTTGTTTACTTCACAGCATATTCAAGTCTGTACTTCTCTTCTCTTCAGCATATTCCAGTCTGTACTTCTCCCTTTGTCTTTGCTGATAAACCCATAAGGGCAGGGAGCTTATGTCTTTTTTACTGCAAACCTCAAACCTTACAATAAGGATACTTGGTACAGTATGTAGTAGAAACAAACAAAAAAAAGTTTGTGACCTAATAAAATTATGAATTTAATTTTATCCATCATACCAGAGTCCCACAAACAGACTTCTAGTGTTTTCAAGAGGGCTCTGGCAATTTGCATCTGTGACTTGCTGAGGAAAAGAGAGGGTCCCTAGTACAAGAAAGATACCAAGATTGTTTTTTATTGGACAAGATGGCAGAATATCACCCTGCATTCCACATTTCTTTTAGGTAAAATGTGTATTTGGTTAAACGCACAAATCTCAAGGGTACCATTTAATGAGTTTTGACAAATGTGTAAACCTGTCTCACTCAGATCCCTATCAAGATGTGGAACGTGGCTACCACTCAGAGAGTTTCCTCAGGTTCTTCCCCATCCCTTTCAGAGGCAAACAGTGCTCTGATGCTTTTGGTCATAGTTTAGTTTTGCCTATTTTAGAACTGTCCATAATTGGAATCATATAGTACGTACTCTTATATAACGCTTCATTCACTCAGCAAAACGTTTTTTGGATTCTCCATGCTGTTGCAAGTTGTCCATTTCTTTTCATCGACAGTGGGGTTCCATATTGTACGCTTATCACGGTTCGGCTCTCCATTCTCCTGTGTATGGATTCCCAGCTGTTTCCAGTGTTTGGCTGTGATGAATAAAGCTGCACTGAATATTCTGAACAGGTCTTTTTATGGATATGTGCTTTCATTTCTCTTGGGTAAATACACAGGAAAGGAAGGACTTGCTGGGTCAAAAAGTAATGTTTGGTGTTTTAAGAAACTACCAGATCTTTTCCCAGAGCGGCTGTACTGTTTTGCTTTCCTACCAATAATGTATGAGGATTCTAACATCCCCAACATTTTGTGCTGTCCATCTTCTGAAACTTTTACCACCCTGGTAGGTGTGCAGTGGTATCATTTCCTTATGGCTTTATTTTTAAATGAGAGGGAACATTTTTTTAAGTTTTTTTTTTTTTTGCTGCTCTGGGTCTTAGTTGCAGCACGCAGGATCTAGTTCTTGAGCAGGGATCGAACACTGGACCCTTGTATTGGGAGCATGGAGTCTTAGCCGGTTACTGGATCACCAGAGAAGTCCCCTCATTGTGGTTTTAAATTGCAGTTTTGCTGATATCAAATGATGTTGAATAATGTTGAAACATTTTCATGTGCTTATTGGTACACTTGCTTATATTGCTATGTGAATTTTCTATTCAAGTATTTTACCCATTAAAAAATGGTTTTTCTTTCATTATTGAATTGTCTGAGTTCTCTATACATTCCACACACAAGCCTTTGTCAGATACATGTTTCGTGAGTGTTGCCTCAGTTTTCACACCACATTTTGAGAGTCTGCCATCATGTTCTGTGTCTTTGCTTTTTTTTTTTTTTTCTCTCTAGTTTTTGCTACTTGTCTGGGTCTGGTGTACATCTATTCCCGTCATCAGTATTTCTGGGGATACGCAGAAGCTGCTAAAAAAAGGTAAGGAGCACCCAAGGATTGTGTATTTGGACAGAAGGTAGCAGGATGGTCTGTGTTAGCTTCCTGTTCCTGTAGTGTAGCACCGATGGCTGTGATGACAAAAATGACGCACGCTGCCGGCCCACGGCCAAGTCTCACCAGGCCTCCACACTTAGGTGTGAGGCAGAAAACTGAAGGGATAAAACTGTGCTCTAAGTGTGCACCCTTTGACCACTGCACTTTAAATCCTTGCAAACATTTTGCCCTATCTCCCAAAAGTTGCCAAGGAAATAATCCTGCCCAGCCTTGATGATTCTTTGAATGTTCAAAGGAGCTAGGCATCTTCTCTAATTTATTTGATGAATCAAAATGTTCAAGTGCAACAGCACACAAGTTCTGGGCAGTGTTCATAGGAGAGGTCTGCTCCAGGCTCCCCGGCTTCCTCCCTGTAACCCCATTTATTCATCACCTTTGTCTCTCTCATATCTGCCCACAGGGTCACTGGTTTCCGGCTGAGTCTGGGGGTTTTGGCCTTATTGACTGTCCTAGGTGCCGTGGGGATTTTGAACAGCTTTCTGGATGAATACCTGGACATCGATATTGCCAAGAAACTGAGGCACTTCTAACATTTCACCTTCCTTTGTGCAGATGCTTATAGATGCTTCCACTCTCAAGGTTAGATGGTGCCACTTGTTCCATTAAAAGAAATAAAATTCTCTCTCTTTTTTGAAATGGCTTTATAGAAACATACCTTTTAGATTTCCTGAAATTTGCTCTGAGGGCAAGTGTCCTAACACCAGTGGATGTGTGCTGAGCCCTGGTTTTAGAAGCACATTCTGAAGTCATGACTCCTCATGTGGGTAGAAAGCAACCTGACCTGTGTCTGGGGCTTTCCATCTACCACCTCCATCACTTGCCTCTAAGACTGCTTCTCCCGTGATGGGGAGTTCCAGACAGGTGCTGAAAAGGCTCTGAGCCCATTTCATTGGTTGCAGGAATGCCACAGATGGTGGAGGAAGTCAGCAAACACATAAAGTAGCCAGAGAAGAGAGTCATCAACTAATTGCACAAGACCCAGCTGGCTGTGAAAATGGACTTTACAAAGTAAAAAGAAAAAAAATCTGTCATTTCAAGAAACCACCCAGAGATGAGTGCCTGGGGAATACCTTGCCCCTGGATAGGGGAGAGAGAGGTCGTGGTCATGACTGGAGAACCTAGGCTGGGTTCCACTGCACACCCGCTGTCGTGCGGGCTGGGGGCCTGCTGCTGTTGGATCCTGACGTACAGTCACGGTCTACCACAAGGCTGATGACCTTCACTTTCTTCATCTGGAAAATGGGCATGAGTCTTCAGGAACCTTAGGGAAATGGAATTGTGAGCATATATAACACTGTTTTAGTATCAGGAGAAGGACTCTCTGTAATTTCTCTAAAGAAAGTGACAGCCTGAATCTTCAAGCAGCTTTTTATTGGGACTTTTTTGGTGTGTGGGTACAAAGGCAGTTACAGAGACCATGAGTAATAGAGAAAAATAAAGGTATTAAAACACTAGTGTTTCCAGAATAGAAGGGGAGAAGACACGAGCACCTCTTGCATCCCAGAGGGCAGTGTGAATAGCCCAGAGCACGTTGAGAACCATCAGCCTGGGATCCCTAGCTCTCTGACTCTGGCTAAGGCAGCTTGCAGTGGAGGTCGTGTAGCAAAGAATTGAAGACACCAGAGCCAGTCAACGCTAATCCTGTTCCACCACTCGCTGGCTATCCTACCGCAGCCCTGGTAGCTCTCTGCCTCAGTTTTTTTCCTCGGGTATAATGGGATTGATATCTTACAATGCCGTGATTCTATGGTCTTTTTACTTTTTAGTATTCTGATCATTTATAGTGACTCGTATTGTGACATTTTAATTGTTTGGTGCATTGAAGACAATAAAGGAAGAGAGTGCAAAAATTTTTGACCTGAAAGCACAATTTCTGCAGACTCATATCCTTTGGAAGTGAGAAAAAACCCACAACTTTTCCACATCTTACTCTCCAGGCTTTGTAAACACTTTGAATTTTGCATTTAAATTGGAACTGTTTAAATATGTAAACTGAAAACATACACACACAGACACACACACACAGTTTGGTTAAACCACACGTGTAGAAAATGAAGATGGGCCCACCAGCATATCAAAACTTTGTATCTCTACAGTATCTGAACTAGAACTTATTCCCTTTGTTCTAATTCTGTTGTCACCAAGGCAACCACTTGATGATTTTAATTCATATAAATTTGGCTACAGGGAGTAAATGTGCTGGCCAGAGAGATGTAAGTTTTTGAGATGTTTGACATACGTATTTTTTGTGTATTAGTAAGTTGACTGGTTTTATTTCCCTTTGTTTTGGCCATGTGGTGTATGTGGGATCTTAGTTCCCTAACCAGGGATCGAACCTGTGCCCTCTGCGTTGGAAGTGCAGAACCTTAACCATTGGACCGCCACGGAAGTCCCTGTTTTGTTTTGTTTTTTGATTTTATTTTTAGCAATCAGATTCCTTGTCTCAAAAAGTCAATGTTATAAACAAAGGGAGAAGAAATTTTCTCTATTAATAGAGCCTTCAAAAGCATAAAACCCAACTGGTAATGTGGGGTTCTTGATCAAAGCCTAGTTAGGAAAAAAAAAAGCTATGGGAGACATTTGGCAGAATTTGAATACGGAATAAGAATTCAGTATTAGGGAATTGTGTGTTCAGGGCAATAATGTTGTTGTGGCTAGGGAAGAAAATGCCCTAATTCTTTGGCGTTGTACGCTGGGAGGTTGTGGGGTGAAGTAACCAGCTGTGTATAGCTTTGAAATAGTCCCACAGAATATATATGTGAAGCATATATGGTGAGGTGTAATAAGCTTCAAATTGAGTTGGTAAGTGTATAGCTCTTCATTGCAGTATTCTATTTTTCTGACTGTTGGAAAAGGTTAATAACAGAAAAGTTAAAAAATCTGAAGCAAGGTTAAAAGCTAAAGGAAGGTTCTTTGTAGCTCTGTAGATTTTTTTTTTTTTATGTTGAGAGCTGTATGCTTGACTTGGGATCAGTGTTAGGAACAGGGCCATAGCATAAGTTGTAGCTCGGCAGCTGTCCTGGACATGGCTCAAGTGTGTGAGTGCTGTGGGCTAAGTCACTTCATTCGTGTCTGATTCTGTGGGACCCTGTGGACTGTAGCCTGCCAGGCTCCTCTGTCCATGGGATTCTCCAGGGAATAATACCAGAGTGGGTTGCCATGCTCTCCTCCAGGGGATCTTCCCAACCCAGGGATCAAACCCATGTCTGTTTCCTGCATTGGCAGGTGGGTTCTTGACCACGAGCACCACCTGGGAAGCCCCAAGAGTGTGAATGATGCCCTAATTACCTCTGCTTGTTATGCAATGAGACACGTGTCTGTGGTACCTTGTCCAGAGGACAGCAGCATGAAATCTAATGTCCTCACAACTTAAAAAGAAGTTAGATAAAGGACTAGTTCCACGAACAAGTAGCCCTGCTCTCTTCCAAGGTATTTTTCCTCCCCTTCTTTTCTTTGCAGGCTTGGTGGAAGATGAGGTGTGGCTAAAATGTCATTATAAGGAAAAACATCAAGTCTTTGTTTTCTTTAACCCCATTTCTCTAGATATTAATAGAACCTTCCTTGAAAAGATGGATTAAAGGCAGAAATAGCTCCTTTAATGCTTCTGAATGTTCCTTAACTTTCAGCAATAAAATACCTCCTCACGGGGCCAGATGCCCAGTGACTTCTTGGAAAAATGTTTATTCTCTCCCTCCTTCTTTCCCTGTTACCCACTTGCTGTACTGAGATTTTACAAAGGTCAACATGAGTACAAATAAGGAATCATTTTAAAGGAGAAAGGTATTCCATCCATCCAGGGCAGTAAGTAAAAACATGTGGTTTTAACTAATCCAGACCAGGAGAAGTACTCAACCCTTCTCAGGCTTCATGATTTATTGGGTTGTCAGCCTTTCCATCCCCACCCCCAAATCAGTTGAATTTTGACCTCATGTCACTAAGCCTGTATCACTGGGACGAGGCCCAGTGTCACACTGCTTTTTTCTCCATGCTCTTATTTGTCAGCTGGTCTGGAACCACAGCCCACCACGGGTAGGGTTCAGTCCCTACCCATGGAAGGGACTCTTCTTCCATAGTCAAGTTCATTCTTTCTCTTGGTTTGTATGTATTAAAATGCACCTTTGGTTTGGATCTATTTTTGATGATGACCTTATTCTGTTCTTGTGGCCTCTTCTGCTTCATCCAGACAGTTTTGACACATGATCCTTTACTATGCCTTTTAAAGTCTGATGGAAAGCCTTAGGTCAGGTCTTCTAGAAGTGGAGTGGAGTCACATGTGAGTGATTTGTTAACAAAGGGCTCCCAGGAGGGGGAAGCTGAGGGAGTTGGCGGGGGTGGGGACAGGGCAGAAAAAGGCAGGAAGCCTAGCAAGGGAGTACCTTCTGGCGAAGTCCCAACCTCTGCCAGCTCCTGCAGGGGAGCTCGCGATAGAAATGCTGTCTCAGGGTTTGTCCAGGCAAGTTAACTGGGTTTTCACGCTCCTGCACCAGCAGGCCATTGGCTCAGTGAGTCTGGAGGGATGTAAATGTCTAAGCACGTTCAACTCTGTGGGTGTTGTTGGCTGAGCCGGGCTCTGGCGGGAGACCGCCCTCCAAAGAGACGCAGCTGGAGGTAAGACACCCATGGTGTGTGTGTGTGTGCCTGAGTCTGGAGGGATGTAAACATCCAAGCACGTTCAACTCTGTGGGTGCTGTTGGCTGAGCTGGGCTCTGGCGAGAGACCGCCCTCCAAAGAGACACAGCTCTTTGGTAAGGCACCCATGGTGTGTGTGTGTGCATGCGCGTACCTACAGTGTCCATTAAAGTGGGGCGAGGCCTACTGTTACTCTCCCACCTAATATATTCCTTGAGTTTTCTTCCTTCTCAAATGAAACGTGTACTATCAGTTTTCCAAGTTCCCTGAGTGAACCAGGTAGAAGCTGAGCTGTCTTGGTTCTGAATCCCGGATGGATCCAGTATACTCCTTTCATAGATGACTCTCTTACTTTTGCCACATTCCCCCGGAGAGCAAATTTGGAATGTTTTAACAGTGTGGTGGAATTAAAAAGGCTGGGAATGATTGATTGATCTCCACTGTTACTTAAATGTTTAAATAGTGATATCAAAATTTCGAGACAAGAACTACAGTTAATCAATTAAAACCCAGGCATAAAACGTTTATCTGCTTAATTAGGGCCGGAGCGCCTGTGACAGTCCTAAAAGAGACTTTTTTTTTTTTAAAGTAATGTTTCTTTTTGTTTTCCTTTGGCCATGCTGTGAGGCTTGTGGGATCTTAGTTCCCCGACCAGGGACCGAACCCTGTGCCTCTTGGCAGTCAAAGTGTGGAGTCCTAACCACTGGACTGCCAGGGAATTCCCTAAAATAAACTAAACTTTGGATTGGTTCAGATAACGATCTTTTATTATTATTTTTTCTTTAAAAGTGGTATGCCAACATCACTTCATTTCTACATTTCTGAGTTCTGTACATTTCTCAAAAGGAAAGAAGCAATGCTCAATGTACAAAGGAAAACCAGAAAACTAGAAAAATCTGAATCAAATGGAGGAAGTTGCCATAGATCATACAGTACAAATTAGTAATTCGATATCGTCTGAAGTGCAATACCACTGCTGGGATGATGAGTTAAGGAATGAAATAAAAATACTCTATTTTAAACAAACAGTATATATATATTTATATGTATATTTTTTTACAGATAGTAGACCCAGTGATATCTGTAGTATTGTAAAAACTTATTTACAAATAACTTTTTTTTTAGACATTACATATACATCAGCACCGTAGTAAAAACAAAAAACAAAACGAAGCCACCTTATTAAAATCTACCTCTCTATGTAGTTGGTCCCAGTATTGAGCATTTGGAGGAAGCGTTTAAGAGAGAACAGAGGCCCCCTCTCCCCCTCCATCAGCCACCTCCAGTTCCTCATCATTGCTTATATATTTATTTCCTGTACCTTTCAGAAAAAGGTAATTATATATTTCTGTGTCTTCTCGTTTCTTCACTTTCCCTTGTTTTTGGTTTTCATCTGCTTCCATTCGAGAGCTCCCCTGGCGGTGGCCCTCCCCACGCAGGGAGTTCATGGTCAGCCTGCCACCACCTCTTCCCCCAGGGACCACAGCCCCGACCTGGGTCCTCACCCACGTGGCCCCCTCTGGTCTCCAGCCTGCACCTTGCCAAGGAGAGCTATGACCTTGGTACTTGGCGAGCAGGCCCCGGGCAGTGCTTGCCTGCCTGCTGCCTCTCTACATCCTCTGTCCCAGCTCTTCATTTTTACCCGCTTCAGTCCCAGGACCTGCCCCCAGTGTGACTCCCCAGGCTGGGCCGGGGCTCTGGTGTGGCAAGTGACATGTGAGTGCACAGAAGCAAGCCTGCCTTTTGGACATGGAGGGAAGGGATGGCAGGAGAAAAGCTTATGCCACGCTCACTCACTCAGGACAAGAGCTATGTCCCGTGGCCTCCGAAACAGGCCAGTGGGAGGGGAGGGGAGGGCAGATGAGACCAGCCCTCCAGCAGCAGAGAGTGTGGATCCCTTCCAACAGACTTCACTTAGGACAGATCTGCGTGAATTACACAAAGAACAACTGTACAGAACTTCAAGAGGGTATCGCTTTGCCCAAGGAAAGGAACCATACCTTCCCTCTTTTCATTAGCAAAACGGCTGAAGTGGAGCAATGGGTTTTTCAGTTCCTCAGCTTTCAGGGCTTGAGAGTTGTCTTTCCGGGGAGCAGGGATGAAGGGTCAGGCTGCTTTAAGAGCATCACTCCTGGGATTTTCCCAAAGGGAACCAGAGCCAGTGATGTCCAGGCTGCTCCTCCCTAGTGTCCCAGAAACATCAGATGCAGCTCATGGAAACCCACCACCAAGCAGCAGAACAACCCGCTCGGTTCCAGGAAGAGAAAGAAAAACTCCACTGTGGCCTTTGCATTTCAGGCACTAAGTTCTTCTTGCTCTTATTTTCCCTCTGCGCAGGCTCCCTAAAGACAAAAGCTTCATTTCTTCTTGGATAGTCTGCAAGGACCAGCACAGGCAGGCTGGGGCGGAGGTGAGGAGGAACGGGGTCAGGGACCAGTTGAGGGGAAGGTGGCCGCACTGACAGACACACAGCGTCCACCCCGGGCCTCCCCATCCTTGGCCTCCTGGAGTAGATGGGACCGGCTGAGATGTATCAGGTCGTACCGGGCCCCCAGGAAGCGCCAGGCCAACTCCCCGGAGTAAAAGCCACCACGGTCATCAGCAGAGGGCTGCCCGCCCAGGACTGCCAGGACCCTTCTCCAAGCTCTGAAATTCCTGCAGGTCATCGTGAGCAGGATACAGGCCTGTAGGGTCTCCTGTCTTCCTGTGACATCTCTCTGCAGCCAGAGTTCAGCACGTATCTGACCTGTGCTCTTGGCCTGCACCACCACCCAGCAGCCTCCATGGGACTCTCAGCCCCAGGCTCTCTCCCCTCTGGGTCTCCAAAGCTGTAGATCTGGGCCAAGGCCAGGAAGCACTGACGGCCACCTCACGTTGGGCAGCAGTCTGTCTTGGCCAGAGTGGCTCTTGTTGGGCCGGGTGATCACAGGGAGGGCCAAGCTGAGGGCTCCGGAATCATCTTCTCTGCCCACCTCTGGTGTGTCCCCCTCTCTTGCAGCAGGATCCGCAGGGCGTCTGTCTCCATTGCTGTGTGAAAATCAGGTGAAACAGGGCCCGGCGGGGCTGTGGATTGGTGCCTGGATCTTCCACAGTCAGCTGGCTGCAGCTTTGCTCAGATCACGTGGGTCAAAAAAACAACACAAAAAAACAAGGATGCAGTGACATCCTGTTTCTTTTTCATGGTTGGAGCTTTAAACCACTGGAGTTGTGGTGGCCTGGGCTGCTCCTGACTAGGGGTTTCCAAACAATTCATCGAGCTCCTGCATCCACTCGTCCCCAGGTCCACCTTTGATGATGGAGTCCACAAGGTCGGCACCGTCCGAGAGGCCGGGGAAGGACGCCCCAGCCGTCTCACCACTGTAATTGTACGACATGTCCTGAGGGGGGTTCCGCTCGTAGCCTTGGCTCTGGCTGCTGGAGGCAAAGCTGGCACTGGGCATCGGCTGCTGTGCTGGGGGCTGGCTGAAGGCTGGCATGCCGGGAACGCCCTGGTTCAGGCCCGACATGACCATGGGCCTGGCCTGGCTGGTGCCTTGCTGCCCCGGGAGCGGCGGCATCATCTGCCGACCCATGGCGGCCGGGTTGAGTGTTCTCACCCCGCCAGTGTTCGCATCCACCACCTGGCTCAGTCCCTGGGGGAAGTGCTGCTTGGTCAGCCTCGGTTGGCCGGCTTGCAGCGGGTAGCTGGCGCCATTGTTGAATGATGCTAACTCTCCACTAGTCCTCCCAGGCATCCCCTGTAAGCCCCTCTGCTGCCAGCTCTGGCTTCCCTGCGGGACCGTTCCCATGATGCTTTGCAGCCTCGGTGGGCCCTGGGGCCTGGGCAAGGACTGGCCTACCTTCATCTGCTGGCGCTGCTGGGTCATGGGCGAGTTCACCAGCATGCTCTGACCAAACCCACTCACCATCCCAACCCCTTGCCCCGAGGTGGGCTGCCTCGGCCCCTGGGCTTGGTTGTGTGTGATACTCATACCGCTTTGGTTTGGGTGCTGCAACACTTGGGTCATTCCTGTGCTCATGTTGTACATTCCCGGTTGGCTGGTAGGTGTGTTGCTGTAAGGGGCCAGTCCCATCTCTGACTGGGTGGCTGCTGTGGCCATTGTCCCTGGGTTCTGGGAGGGTCCCATTCCCATCATGCCTGCGTTCTGTGCCATCAGCCGTGAAGTTCGCATGCTCTGGAGGGCGGCCTGGCTCCTCACAGTTGCTATATCCTGGGGAGACCCTGCAGAGAAAAAAGGACACACCTCTTCACTCATCTCCATAAGCGGTGCACAGTGACACGTAGCTGGACTTTTCTTTGGGAATGACAAAAATGCTTTGATTAATAGATGAAAGGATCTACTCTGATAATAAATCCTTTAAAGAAAGAGAGATGATTATTTTTCTGACTATAACATACACTGATTGTGAAAAATTTGGAAAATAGGGAAAGCACAAAAATGAAAATGAAAGTCACCCAAACTCCCACCATCCAGAGATGACCACTGCTAACTTACCTTAATATATAAAAATACACATGAAAATTGGGATCACACAGTAGTTGACTTTTCTATTTGATATACCATGATATTATTTTTGCTCCTATTACAGAAGCAATTGTTTCTTTCCCTCCCTCATGGCTCAATCGGTAGAGAACCTGCCTGCAATGTAGGAGACCTGGGTTCCATTCCTGGGTCAGGAAGATCTCCTGGAGAAGGAAATGGCAACCCACTCCAGTATTTTTGCCTGGAGAATCCCATAGACAGAGGAGCCTGGTGAGCTACAGTACGTGAGGTTGAAAGAGTCTTTCAACTCTTTGGTCGACTTAGCGACCAAACCACCACTTCTTCATATGATCTTCAACCAATAAGATAGCATCTTTTTGGAGGTGAGAGGAAATTCACCTCCTGAGCTAAATTAAGAAATGGTGGCTCACTTTGCACATCCTGTTTGTGACATGGAATATGGCTCAGTAGAGAATACTATCAATAAAGACCATTAGACTAATTTCCCTGAAGATTTGAGCTGGATTTGAGAGGTTAAAGGCCTCTGCTTCTGCTAAGAACCTATTTTGGCAGATGGGACATTGTTTGGATCCCCTCTGTAGATTTCCACATGTTCCGGATTCTCTGAATCATAACATGTCAGTGCCAACCTGCCAGCTTCCTGAATTAGAGAAAGAAGACATCCTCCTACTTGCTACCTGGCAATGAACTTGATGCACTGATGCAAAGGCCACACCTTCAAATCAGCAATGACCACTAAGGCAGTTTCAATGATGCTACTTATAAGCTGACCAGAGTACCAACGCCCAGTCATTCAACTCTATTTGACGTTTGAGTGAGTACTTCTTTACATGTTTCCAGGAAATTTCTAAACCAGCCAAGAGAGTAAAAATGTCACCCCTAGAATCCCAGTCAACAGTCAAGGGCTAGGAGGTGCACAAAAATGGATTTTTCTGTCTCTCTGCTGCTGATGAAGTTTATGAAAAAAAGAAAAATAGTTTTTTCCTGGACATTTAAAATAGGTGCAGCATGGGAGCCAATCAATATTATAAGCAAATTTGATCATTCCTGGGAGTGGGATGAGAAATCAGATGAGAATAGTACATAACCTTGTTAATCCTGGCACCTTGGCAGATAAGAGAAGTGTGTTTTTGTCTTTCTGATAGGGTTATTGATTTCTGGGCAGCAACCATGTCTCTATACTTTCTTTCAAGAAATAAAATTATGGGAATTTTGGTTATGACTTAAGTTTTTGTGGCTTGAGGTCAGTATCAGGCTGCATTGAAAAATGAAACGGTTACCGTGAGGAAACCAGAAAGATCCGGGGGAGATCCCTAGAAGCATTTCAATCTTTTGTTTTGAGCTTAATGATAGCTAAGTGGATTTAGATATAATAAAGATATTAAAAAGTTCCTAATTAAACACTGGTCGGTAGTATATCTTGCAGCTGGCGATCTTGTTATGAAGTTTTGTGACCTTAATGACTAAATTTGCATTGACTGCACAGCCAGCCTGATAAACTGGGGTGAAATGGGTGTTTGGGTTGCTTATAAAAAATTTAAGGGAAAAATATTGCTGACTCAGATTGATTGAACAGACCCAAATTACATAAACAGGCTGCTGGAAATGGATGAAAGGACTTTCATATTCTGAATATTTTTGTTGTCTCTTTAGAATTAATATGTTGAAGGATTAGGTTTTGTCTGCAATAATTTTGTGAGTCAGATTACTGCATGTGTTAAACAACAGGCTTTCTTCAAATTTTTGTCTAAAATAGGTGTTACCGTGAGACATTATAGTCAAATTAATTTTCTTGTCTATCGGTTAACATCACAATGTCAAAGAAAAATTTCCATATTCAAAAAGAGACAGTAACATGCAATTTTTCCCCTAAAAGGATCTATGTTCTGTTTTCACTCATAGGAAGTCTCTAGTTACGAAAAATAAGCACTTCCCCATAGGCATGTAACACTGTCCAGAGGCACAGAACTCAATAAGCGAAAGATCATCTTTAAAACCTTTGAAAAGTAAAGTGGCGGGCGGACCTGTAACTCTCAGACAAGTTAATCCAAACAGAACCTCTGTCCAGGGACAAACTTTCTTATCTATCAATTTGCTATTTTCTCAGGTACATAACATTATGATATCTAGGATGTTAGTCAAATATGTGAAAATACTGAAGAGAGTTAAAAAAAAATTGTATCAATCAGCTCAGGAACCCTCAAATATAACTGGTTGTACAGCTTAAGTGTATAGAATTTTTAGGTTGACTGCCTGTAATTTGGGGCTTTAGAAAAGTTCAGAGGAGAACTTTTAAATAGGAGCCAAACCATCTAGAATAACTCAGAGAAGAGTTATTAAATTTTGGTGGGTCTTTTTAGTCTAAAAAATAATGAGTTATGAATCTAGAAAACTCAAAGGGCATGGTGCCGGGTTTATCAGATTTAATGGTTTAAATTAGTTCATAATATAAAGCACCAGTTCCCAAAGTGTGGCCCCTGGGTCAGCAGCAGCAGCAGCAGCATCTCTGGGGACCTTGTTACAGATGTAAATACAGATGCAAATACAGATCCAGCTCCAGATCTCCTGAATCAGAGACTGTGGGAATGAGAGCGGGCTGTCTATTTTTTGAACCAGTTCAGCTGGTGACCCGATGCAGGCTCAAGTCTGAGAACCCAGAGGGAGGGTATGGGGAGGGAGGAGGGAGGAGGGTTCAGGATGGGGAGCACAGATATACCTGTGGCGGATTCATTTTGATGTTTGGCAAAACTAATACAATATTGTAAAGTTTAAAAATAAAATAAAATTAAAAAAAAAAAAAAAGGAGGGCTCGGTGTCTCCAACAAAAACCACGCCTGTAACAGTAACTATTTCCCACTCTTCTACACCTATGGCCAAGTGAGAAAGAGAATTCCTCAAAGAATACTGGCACAAATTTACTACACAGCACTTCCACGGACAGCCCAATTCCCTTTGTCCTTCCCTGTGTGGGCCCCAAAGGATCTGAAGTGATATAACTGTCCCACAGATTTAAGGGTGGTAGCTGCTCAAGCTCCAGGGGTCCATAGGCTATCCTCAGGAAGATCTGGCCATGAACACCAACCACTTTCAGACTCTGAACCACAACTCACAGTACACACACACGTGGGCTCAGGACAGAAACAAAAGCTGCCCTAATTATGATACACTCCGATCATTTTTTTCCTATTATTTCATTTTAAAAATGCTGGTTGTGGCCCACTAAATTATCTTCGATGGGCTTTCCTGTTGGCTCAGACAGTAAAGAATCCACCTGCAGTGTGGGAGACCTGGGTTTGGTCCCTGGCTTGGGAAGATTCCCTAGAGGAGCACATGACAACCCACTCCAGGATTCTTGCCTGGAGAATCCCCATGGACAGAGAAGCCTGGGTGGGCTACAGTCCACGGGGTCACAATGAGCTGGACACAAACTACTTGGGTGTTGCAACCCGAAGAATGAAAAATGCTACCCCAGATCATAAATTTTTCACCCGCAGTCTATGGAAAAGGGTAACTCTTGTGAAATGATCCATAAAGTTTATATTTATTTATTATATATGCATACTTCTGTGCAAGGGACTTCCTGGATTCTGGCAGATTGTCAAAGTGAGAGGTAACATTTGAGAAGTGAGGATGCATTGATCTAGGTCCTCCAAGAGGATGGAGGACAGGAACTAGGATTTCTGCTGCTTCATGACTCCTGTGGCCCCCCAAAAACTCCTGTGGATGAGACTGGGGAGGGTCCTCAGACTCATCTTCCACCATCATATAAGACCCATAGGGGTTCCCTCTATTGGAGATTGAAGGGATTGATATTTGAGGGGATCAATCTGTGGTGCTGGAGAAGATGCTTAAGAGTCCCTTGGACTGCAAGGAGATCAAATTAGTCCATTCTAAAGGAAATCAACCCTAGATATTCATTGGAAAGACTCATGCTGAAGCTGAAGCTCCGATACTTTGGCCACCTGTTTCGAAGAACTAACAACTCATTAGAAAAGATTCTGATGCTGGGAAAGATTGAAGGCAGGAGGAGAAGGAGGTAATAGAGGATGAGAAGATTACATATTGTCACTGACTCTATGGATATGAGTTTGATCAAACTTCAGTAGAGAGTGAAGGATGGGGAAGCCTGGCGTGCTGCAGTCCATGGGGTCACAAAGAGTCAGGCATGACTGAGCGACTGAACAACAACCATCTACAGAGGAATGGCAACCCTGGACAGTGCAGCCATTCCTCCTGGGGCCATGATTCAGGATTTGTGCAAAGGGCAACAGGATCAAGACAGTCCAATCAAGCTCAAGTCCCTATTTGTCTTCTATGTTCAGCAGAGATTAGTGGTTGCTAAAAGCTAGATTCTTCCACTGCAGTTGCTGAAAGTTAAGGCTTTGGTCAGCAGATCTGCTAGGATTAGTAATAAAAATGTGACACAGGATTTTCCCCACTGTCGTCACTGAGATGTGATCTAGATACCAACAAGGCTGATATTGGGTCAACAGGAACCTATATGTCTTTGGAAAGTGGGAATGTTTGTCTCTCAGTTGTGTCCAACACTTTGCGACCCCATGGTCTGTAGCCCACCAGGCTCCTCTGTCCATGGGATTCTCCCTGGAGTGGGCTGCCATTTCATACTCCAAGGGATCTTCCCAATCCAGGAATTGAACCTGGGTCTCTTGCATTGTAGGCAGATTCTTTACCATCTGAGCCACCAGGGAAGCCCTGGTTGTTAAAATATTGAAATACTTCTGTACTTTTGGTAAAGAATAGCTGCTCCGGTCCCACCCCCAAAGTCACCATGACCCCACCCTGGGCCCACCAGGACCTCTCTGGGGCCCAGTGGCTGAAAGGTTAATGCATGGTATTCTGACTGGTTGGTATCATCAGGTCTTAAATATTTTCCCTATTACTTGGACACCAAACACAGCACCCAAGGCACTGTCACCGGGTGACATTCACTTTAACGTCCCCCCTGGAAGGAATACAATGGCGGAGGTGTGCACCCGCCTCACCTTGAAACTGGGCGACCTGCTGCACTGGGTATGGATTCCGCTGCTGCTGCTGCAGGTGCTGCCGGGGCAAGTGTGGCTGCTGCAGCTGCTGAAACGACAGAGGACAAGGAGGGCCAGGAGGTGAGATGGGAGAGAACGTGCAATTAAATATCCCAGCTGTTCTGAGGAAGGCGGGTTTTACAAACTAAACTTTGTATTGAAGAATAGCGCACATATAGGTAAGCACCCAGGCGTGCAGCACCTGTACAGTGTGAGGGATACTCCCAAATGGACACACTTTTGGGAACCAGCCTCTCGATCAAGATGCAGAATGTTGCCAGGAGCCCCTCCTGTCCCTTCCCCATCACTACCCTTTCCCTGACCCCTGGGGAGCACCCCCAACCCAACTACATATTAGTTATGTCAGCTTCTGTACTTCATAGACGTAGGTTTTAGGCATCGTATTTGAGTCTGGCTTTTGTGTCTGTCTTCTTGCACTTGTTGCATTTTTGAGCTTCATCCAGGTCGATGCCTGCAGTGTGGACTGTTCATCCTCACTGCTGAGTAGTATTCCCCCCAAAGAACATACCTCCGTGTCTTTATCTGTGCTGCAAGGGATGGTTATTTAGGGTGTTTCCGGTTTTTGGCCATCAGAGCCACTTCTACCACCCACATCCTTGGTGAACCTCTGTGGCATGTCTGCTGTGTGGTCTTGCTGGCTTAAAAGGGATGTGTAGTCACCCAGGCAGTTTTTTTAAAAAATAATTTTACTTATTTTTGGTGGTGCTTGGTTGTTGTTGCTGCACTGGCTTCTCTCTAGTTTTGGTGAGCGGGCTCCTCATGGCAGCGGTTTCTCTTGTTGCAGAGCACAGGCTCTTGGGCAAGAGGGCTTCAGTAGCTGCAGCACCTGGGCACAGTAGTTGCGGTTCCTGGGCTCTAGGGCACAGGTTCAATAGTTGCAACGCACGGGCTTAGTTGCTCCATGATCAAACCCATGTCTCCTGCATCGGCAGGCAGATTCTTTACCACTGAGCCACCAAGGGAGCCCAGGGAGGCAGTTCTGACTTTGCTTTTTCAGTATCAGCTGCATGACTTTCTCAGCATCGTGGGGACTGAGCTCAAACAGACAAGCAACTAATTTTTAATGACCTAAAATAGATGCTTCGGGTATAGGAAGATGGGATTCTCAGGGACTATTTTAAAAAAAGCCTCATTTTAGTCCCAGGGTGTCACACTGCCTGCAAAATACATCTCCATGAGTCAAAAATACAGCATCTAATGCCTTGAGGGAACCGTGTGGGATTCCGCATACACCAGGAACCACGAGGCCTGTTTTAGTTTTTCTTCTTGCAGTCAGGGGGCTTCTGTACTGCCAGTGCTGTTACCAATATACTGGGGAGGCTACTGTGTATCATTATCATGCTGAATGTGAAAAGGGAGAGAAAATAAGAATGAGGTGGAAAGAGCAAAGAAAGGGGTTTTCGTTCTGGGTCTAATGTCAAGTAGCTGGGTGACCTTCGGGGTGTCATTTAACCTCCTCTGCAGCCGTGGAATATTCATTAAGCACCTTTCATCTGCAAGGGCTAGAAAAACAAACAGCCAGGGCTCTGCTCTTTAGAGTGTTCATTATAAAAATAACACACGTTGACCACTTCTTAACACATGTGTTTATTTCTATTTTTTTTCTCTTGCTTTTTGTTCCTGGGCAGCTCTATAATTTTCTTTTTCTTTCTTTTCTTTTTTTCTTTTTGTTGACAAGGCCAGCCAGCACTCGGGCAACTGAAGAAAAGAACGGCCTCTGTTCACCCTGTCCTGTAGTGCCTACCGTGGTGTTGTGCTGTTGAAATGAATTAATTGTGTAGACACAGCATAGACAAGAAACCATGCTAATCTTTTAGGCAGCAATCTAAGAACATTATTGAAAGTAAGCTGAGCATTTAAAAGCTTCTCTGAAGCCAAACTTCCCATATTATGTAAGAATTTTAGTGTCCCCTCTACAAATGGGTATAAGCCCTGAAGTAGCCTGGGGTGGTGGATTGTGGGTCAGGAATCAGGGGACCCAAGGTGCCAGTCCAGTCTCTGGCTCTCTCTAGCTCTGCGATTTCTAAAAAAAAATCATGTAAGCTTCCCCTGCCTCACTTTTCCTCATGTGTAAAATAAAGAGACTTAATGATTAACATTTCTTTCAGATCTACAATTCCAGGTTCCACTGAACCTTAGTGAACGGATGGCAGCTGACACGCTCTGTGCTCTGAGAAAAATGCATTAAATGTTAATTCACGCCTGGTTTCTACTTGCTGTGTTCTGATTTCTAAGTCCACTGAGAACCATCTGAATGTTCCCAAAGATATGCAAGATCCCCAATCTTTCTGTGTTCCCTCCCATGTCCTTTCGGGGAAACCCATGTGTTCCCAGTATGCTGCTGGCAAGGTTGAAAATGTTAGGATACTTTCTCAGAGAAGGCGATGGCACCCTACTCCAGTACTCCTGCCTGGAAAATCCCATGGACGGAGGAGCCTGGTAGGCTGCAGTCCATGGGGTCACTAAGAGTCGGACACGACTGAGCGACTTCACTTTCACTTTTCACTTTCCTGCATTGGAGAAGGAAATGGCAACCCACTCCAGTGTTCCTGCCTGGAGAATCCCAGGAACGGGGAAGCCTGGTGGGCTGCCGTCTATGGGGTCGCACAGAGTCGGACACGACTGAAGTGACTTAGCAGCAGCAGCAGCAGGATACTTTCTCTGCTGCTGTAGGGACCAAGAAAATCAGCTTGGCGTTGATATGGCCTCATCCATCCTCGAGAGTGTAGACCCCCAGGAAGGTGCCTCAATAAGCACTGTCCCCAGGCGCAGGTGGCATGCTCCATCACTCTGCCTCAGTTCTGGCCAGTCCCACAGGACGGCTGGCTCCTGTGGCTGCAGCTCTTACGTCACATTCCGTGACACCAGAGTCATGTGACAGAGCCCCACCTCGTGCTGTTTCCTAAGGATTTTATACACATGACTCATGAGAACATCGGGAAGAAGGCTGGGAAATAGGGAAATCTATTTGGCAGATGAGAGAGTGAAGTGGTTTGTTTTGCCAGAATCATACCACAAGCAAAAGATGTGGCCCGGCGTAAATTGTTCCTTTGGTCCCTCTTCAGCTCTTGGTACACACAGTCATTAAGGAATTACACACACACTCTCTCTCTCTTTTTCTTGCAATTTCTCATTTCCCAGCTTTTCTGAGGAGCCGTGTGTCTGTCTTTTGTGTCCTGGGTTCTGAAGGGTCCCGCACTCTCTCGCCCAGTGGTCTGTGTGCACCATCCTCGGTGGCTCTTCTTCCTTCCACCTCCTTCCTCATTCCTGGGCTTGGCTGGTCTCACGGAGCAGCGACACCCCTGGCCTGGCACAGCCAAGTTTGGCCTGGTTACCCCGACTCCCCTTTGTGCCATAGTCACAGCACACCCATCACAGACAGTCACTTAAAGGATCAGGCACATCTGAAATTGCCTAGGCTTGGCTGAGGGGAGGATTTGCAAAGCCCAGCTTGCCCTCGTTCCCCTCGGTAGCCCCATTTATCACTGTCTGAGAGACATGAGTGTGGTTCCTTGTCACACACCTTCCGCAGGGTGAGAGGGACAGAGGTTTGTTTGTACAAGAGCTGCCAGGTGGCTGACTGACCTTGGTAAAAAGGGAGATAATTACACAGCTGTTCAAGAACAAAAGTGAAAAAGGGAAGCTAAGTGAACTGTGCTCAACAGGACAATTTTTCTGTTTGGGGGGATGACTGGTTACTTTGAATGTGCTCTTGGTCACTAAGGACCTCAACGTGCCTCTGGTCCTACACAGCATCTTGTATAGATATGGTGTGGTGGAGATGCTTGATAAATGTCCAAAATTCTGATCCTATTAGGAACATTCTAGAAGGGTAATTGGACCTTGAGCCGTAGACGATAACCTCACGGCTCCTATAACAGAAGGACAAGATGCATGGGTCAGACCCCCCACTGGAGCCATCTAGGGACGGCCTAGATGGAAGACCTTCAGCCTCTCTCAGGATAACACGAAATAAGGCAAGGGCCTCTTGAAAAACAAAACACACTGAAACTCAGAGGAGCAGCCCACGGCAAGGCTTCCTTTCAAAGCTGGAGGAATTATGTGTCAACGGTGGTCAAAGACGCCTCAGGTAAAGCTTTCTCTGTGTTAGGCCTTTAACTCAAAGATTTCCTGAGCTGTTTTCAAAGCTGCTGGGAATTTTTCTCAAGTTTGCACCCTTTCTGTGACCCGGAGTTCAGGTTTCCAAGTAGTTCTGTGGGCCCTATTATTCTGCAATTGTTCCCGTTCCATTGTTCATGACCAACGCTGTGAGAATTCTTCTCAATCCCCCCTTCTGACTCTTTCCTCCAAGAAACAAAGTTCTCTGAATTAATTTCTTTTTTCTTCCCGCTGGGAATATCAGAATTTACGAAGAATATAAGCCAGCTCCCTTCTACCCTCGCCACCCCCATGCTGATTCCACAGACCCCGGTACCAGAAGCAAGAAGCAAAAAGCCAGACTTGAAGACAGGTCTCTGGCAAGGGGGTCTTCAAATGCATGGCTGAAGCCTGTCTTTTCAGAACAAACCAATTCATTCTAAGAAAAAAACCTAACTAATGGAAAGGTCTACATTCTGCAGGCTCTTCTGTAGTCTCGGGAAGTGCTGGCCAGTGACTTTCTTGGTGGAGGACGAGACCTGAGACTCGTTCACAGACACCAGGCCCTGAAGAACTGTTTGCGAATCGCACGAAGCCCACCATAGGCGTGAGTTACCTGCTCTGTGAGAATCTGCTGCTGCTGTTGCTGTTGCTGCTGCTGCTGCTGCCTCTGCTCCCGCAGGAACTGTTGTTTCTGCTGCTCCATCAGCTGGGCCCGCTGGTCAATGAGCATCTGCTTCATGAGGACTGTCTGGGGCTGGCTGCCCAGGAAGCCTGGCCCCGAGGGCCCCGGTCCGGAGACCATGCCCCCTGAGCCCGGGGGCACAGAGGACTGCATGGGGCCTGTGCTCCGGGGAAGCCCCACTGGGTGCTGCTCCTGGGAGGACAGGGAGAGAAGGGAAGAGAAGAGAGAAGAGAAGTGAATGTGGTGACTTCACATCTGAACGAAAGCACAGGGGATGGGGCATGGGGTATTCCCTCCCTACGGGATCCCTAGTGGCACATATTACATTTCCATAAAGAGAACACAGCAGTCCTCCAATCTTTTAACACAGTGGGGCTGGAGAGGCTAAAGGGGGCCAGTAATGGCTCTGCGAAATCTGAGGCCAGGCCCAGTCTGTTTCTGATGTTGCTGCTTAGTCACTAAGTCGAGTCAACTGTTTACGACCCCAGGGACTGTAGCCACCCAGGCTCTTCTGTCCATGGGATTTTTTCCAGGCAAGAATACTGGAGTGGGTTGCCATTTCCTGCTCCAGGGGGATCTTCCCAACTGGGGAATGGCACCCATGTTTCTTAAATCTCTTCCATTGCAGGCAGATTCTTTACCACTGAGCCACCTGGGAAGCCCCTGTTTCTGATAGGATTGGCTAAAGAATAAGAATTGCATTTTCAGCTAACCATCGGTGTTCCTCCAAAGGGAAGGGAATAAGCCCTCAGGTGGGGCTCATTTTCAGTCTAATAGGAGGCAGCCTGACCACCTCTTCATCCTTACTGCCTGCCTGGCCAAAATGGGCTACTTAGTTAGTAGGAGAGACATTTATAGAATGCTGCTGGAATTGATTAATCAGCAGAACTGCTATTTGATGAAATTCTAATTAATTGTGACATTTGAAAGCTCTGACATATAAAAAAAAAAAAAATCCTGCTAGTGAGAATTGTTGATGGGGAGAATTAGGAATGTGTCACACTGACCAAAGATATGGAATCTCCTAATATCTTTAAAGCAATGGCACCCCACTCCAGTACTCTTGCCTGGAAAATCCCACGGACGGAGGAGCCTGGTAGGCTGCAGTCCATGGGGTCGCTAAGAGTCGGACACGACTGAGCGACTTCACTTTCACTTTTCACTTTGATGCATTGGAGAAGGAAATGGCAACCCACTCCAGTGTTCTTGCCTGGAGAATCCCAGGGACGGGGGAGTCTGGTGGGCTGCCGTCTATGGGGTCGCACAGAGTCAGACACGACTGAAGTGACTTAGCCACAGCAGCAACATCTGTAAAAACAGAATTGAGTCTCAGGTGTCTGAGATAATTTAAATGTTGGGGGTTGAACTGGGTCTCTAGATTCAATAATTATGTCAGTCAAAGGATGTCAAATTTTAAGGACCAGTCTTTAAGGAATAGGAGATAGGGAACCCCTCATACACAGCCCAGGTGACTCCTCCGAGACTGTGCTCAAGGGGAAGTAACAACCCAATGGTGTAGACCACGGGGAAAAGACAGCTGATGGGAAAAGTAGGCGTGTGGCCATAAGATGTAGTTTCTTGATGCTTCCTTTCCTGTTCATTCTACCAAGCACACCTCGTAATGGCAAAGTATTATCTGATCATTCTGCAGAAAAGTGTGAAGTGAAGTGAAGTCGCTGAATCGTGTCCAAGTATTTGTGACCCCATGGACTGTAGCCCATCAGGCTCCTCCATCCAAGGGATTCTCCAGGCAACAATACTGGAGTGGGTTGCCATTTCCTTCTCCAGGGAATCTTCCCAACCCAGGGATCGAACCCCAGTCTCTCGCATTGCAGGCAGACGCTTTACCCTCTGAGCCACCAGGGAAGCCCATTCTGCAGAAAGATTCCCTTTAATTCATTCAAGTTTCAAGTAATTAATCTGAACAAACAGAAGCTGCTGTCTGAGAAGTATACAAATTAAATGGATACATGTATAAGGACATACACAGTCATTTTGTGAGGGACAGTTATGAGACTTAGATCAGGAGAGACAAATGTGAATAAATCTACATCAAACCTTTTTTAGGCAGTTAGACTGGATTTTTAAGAAAGACTTCCTCATTGTAAAATCTAGATACTCAGTTTTTCAAGCTGGTTATTAGTCCCAGTTATACGTGGTGAAGGAAATTAAGGTTATAAAGATGTATACACAAAAGTGACTACCTTAAATGGATGCTTAGTAGTTATCAAATTTTATATTTTACTTCTATTTGCCATGGTATTTCCATCACTATTAATGCATTCCTTTATTAATGCATTCAACAAGTCTGCTTTGTGAACAACATGAATTTTATCTGCCTCCTATGAGCCATCCTAAATGGAAAACTGCAAACTGGATTTTAATGTTTGTTCTCTTTTCACTTTTCTTCCTCTTCAGTGTCAATAGAGTCAACCCTGAGGGGAGTTTCCTCTCAAAATATAGAATTGTGTTGGATCTTCTTCCCTCCCCCCAGTATCCAAACAAAACAAAACAAGCAACAACAAAAAAAACCAAACAAAAACCTACTCCTCCTCTCACCCAGGTAACAACAGCTCAAGAAGGTTGAGTTAGTAATGCTAAACTAACAATAGAGTTGCCATATGATCAAATAGGAAAAGGAGTTCGTCAAGGCTGTATATTGTCACCTTGTTTATTTAACTTCTATGCAGAGTACATCATGAGAAATGCTGGACTGGAAGAAGCACAAGCTGGAATCAAGATTGCCGGGAGAAATATCAATAACCTCAGATATGCAGATGACACCACCCTTATGGCAGAAAGTGAAGAGGAACTCAAAAGCCTCTTGATGAAAGTGAAAGTGGAGAGTGAAAAAGTTGGCTTAAAGCTCAACATTCAGAAAACAAAGACCATGGCATCCGGTCCCATCACTTCATGGGAAATAGATGGGGAAACAGTGGAAACAGTGTCAGACTTTATTTTTCTGGGCTCCAAAATCACTAAAGATGGTGACTACAGCCATGAAATTCAAAGATGCTTACTCCTTGGAAGGAAAGTTATGACCAACCTAGATAGTATATTCAAAAGCAGAGACATTACTTTGCCAACTAAGGTCCGTCTAGTCAAGGCTATGGTTTTTCCTGTGGTCATGTATGGATGTGAGAGTGGGACTGTGAAGAAGGCTGAGTGCCGAAGAATTGATGCTTTTGAAGTGTGGTGTTGGAGAAGACTCCTGAGAGTCCCTTGGACTGCAAGGAGATCCAACCAGTCCATTCTGAAGGAGATCAGCCCTGGGATTTCTTTGGAAGAAATGATGCTAAAGCTGAAACTCCAGTACTTTGGCCACCTCATGCGAAGAGTTGACTCATTGGAAAAGACTCGGATGCTGGGAGGGATTGGGGGCAGGAGGAGAAGGGGACGACAGAGGATGAGATGGCTGGATGGCATCACTGACTCGATGGATGTGAGTCTGAGTGAACTCCGGGGAGTTGGTGATGGACAGGGAGGCCTGGCGTGCTGTGATTCATGGGGTCGAAAAGAGTCGGACAGGACTGAGGGACTGAACTGAACTGATGATCAAGCAATCCCACTCCTGGACATATACCCAGATAAAACTGTAATTCGAAAAGATACATGCAACCCTGTGATCATAGCAGCACTATTCACAACCGCCCGGACGTGGAAGCAACCCAAATCTAAACAACCTAAATCTACAGATGAATGGATAAAGATGCGGCACATATATATGATAGAATGCTGCTGCTGCTGCTAAGTCACTTCAGTCACGTCCGACTCTGTGTGACCCCAGAGACGGCAGCCCACCAGGCTCCCCCACCCCTGGGATTCTCCAGACAAGAACACTGGAGTGGGCTGCCATTTCCTTCAGTGACAAAAAGGACTGAAATATTGCCCCTGCAGCAACATGGATGGACCAAGAGATTATCATACTAAGTCAGTCAGGCAGAGAGAGACAAATAACATCACATCACTTATATGTGGGATCTAAACTGTGGCATAAATAAATATATTTATGAAACAAAAACAGATTTACAGATACAGAGAGCAGACTTGTGGTTGCCAAGGGGAGACTGGTTGAGGAGGCAGAGACTGGGAGTTTGGGATTAGCAGATGCAATCTATTATATATAGGATGGATAAGCATATATATACATAAAGTCCTACTGTATAGCACAGGGAACTATGGAAAAGAATGGAAAAGAATATGAAAAGAATGTGTGTGTGAATATATATATATATATGAGTCACTTTGCTATACAGCAGAAATGAAATACAACAATGTAAATCAATTATACTTCTATAAAATTAAAAAAAAAATTTTTTTTTAAAAGCTCTGGTTAGTGTGGTGGCCCAGGCCACACAGTTAGTAAAGGGAAGAATCAGCACTCACAGAACTGAAACATTGATTCTGAGACTAAATTCAGTATTCTTTTCATAAGTACAGGTTTTTCCTGGACGATGGGTCCATGGTGCCAATACTGCACCTAAGAATTGCTTGTAAACTAAATATACAGTATCTGTCCCACAAATACACTGTGTTCTAGTTTTCAAACATAAGTGTGATATTGCTGAAGTTAAAACTTATTGTCCTTGTGTATTTTCTCTGTATATAGATAATGAAAAGGTAGAGAGTTATGAAATATTTATGTTAATAAAAATACGGCATATTCAAAATGCCTGAAACTTTAAGCTCCCCAAAAGTTTACTT
Organism: Bos indicus; assembly: GCF_029378745.1. Taxonomy (NCBI): domain Eukaryota; kingdom Metazoa; phylum Chordata; class Mammalia; order Artiodactyla; family Bovidae; genus Bos; species Bos indicus. The sequence continues at coordinate 18,142,082 of NC_091776.1, read as the reverse complement.
TAAGACTAATCCCTGCAGAGATCGAGATATTTTACTCTTTTCTTTTCCCCCTAAACTTGCTGCCTGTTTCCCAAACCCTTTCTTCCAGTGGGATAAAGCTGTTTCTTGCCACCTTTGGAGACAAATGGCCAACTGACTTAACACTTTAACAAAGGAATTCACACAACAGACAGTTAAGCAATCAGCGAAAATACAGATATACAGGTTTTTTTTTCTTCTGAGTATTTAAGCATATTTGAAATCTCCAGTTTTGATAAGGAGGAAACAGTGGGAAAAGAAAATGAGACCCAGGGGGAGATCAAGTTTTCTTCAGCTTGATTTTATGAGAGGTCTGGTGTGGGCTGGCCCCATTGTCTTTGTGCACTTTGAGATATTCTTGTCCTATAAGATCAGCCCACAAGTACCTGGTGAGCTTGCCCAGAAGTGGTAAGTAGTGATGAGTTGCTTTCCCAGGCTTCTCTCCACCCAGAAAGAAAGGGAGAGGCGAATGAGGTGGGGACCTAGATTCATCTCAGCACTTCTAGTCCCTGTCTTCCTGGACCAAAAATAAATATAGGTATCACCCACTTTTCAAAAGTTCACTTTATGCCACTTAGCTTTTACAGAAGACCTACACTAGTATCTGGTTTTGCTAACCAGGAGACATCTGAAGAGGATTTTAGAGTTTATAGAAAAAGGTGAAAATCTAAAATATCATCAGAGTTCGTTTTGCGGAGAGTCATTATAGAGACAGCAGGCACCCCCATCTGTGAGAGTGGTGCCACCAAGCTCCTCCCCCAGGAACTACACTCAGCATCTCAGCATCAAGTCGCCACAGCTTTGAACTCTGTGAGCATCTGTGTTTTATCTCTATTTATTCTGCACACTCTTGGCAAGAGGTGTCCTAAGGTGTTTGCTTACTCACTGCAGGCCATTTCGGCTTAGGAAAGATTTCATTGGAATGCTGTACTTTCAGATGGGGCTGGGGGTGGTGCTGTACTTCAAAAGCACAGTGGGAAAAACCCTTCCCAAAGGGAAAGTTTGGTTATTACCTCCCAGGATATGTATTTCCCCAAATGATTCCCTCTCAAAGATTCTGCCTTCAGGTTTCTCACTGAAGACCTGAAGACCGATTTCCCTGCAGCGACTTGAATGGAACCCCGAGAGGCAGGAGGGCTGTGTGCATTTTTAAAGGACTCCCTTTCATTGGAAACATCTGTGAGCCTAGGTGGATACACCTCTCCCAACCAGTTCTGCTGCATTCAACAGTGGGTAAGTGACGCTAGGGCCCCAGCCTTAGGTGTGTAAGCCAAGTGTGAAGCTGTGCCAAGTGACTCACCTTACAAATTGAGCTGGCTGAGGCCATTAGCTGTTTCACATGACATGGTGGCTTTTAACCTCCAGCCTAAGAGTTCTTAATGAGCAATAGTCTGTCGAATTTCAGGATTTCAAGCCACAGCTCTTGTTTCTAAGGAGGACACACACTGTGTGTGCAATTAGAGAAAACCAGGCTGAGCTTTCGTCACCAGAAATGTAATGCCTTGAAGCCAAATGAAGCAGTATTTTTAGTTTTAATTACTAGCTTGTTCTCCACTCCATCCCCTGCCCAACGACCTCCCTTGCCTTCCACCCAGAATCTTAATTCCATCTCTTCCTCTCAGAAATCCAATTGACTACATAGATCTTCATTATTTCCCAAAGCTCTCACTCTTCAGTAAAATACAGGAAGGGGGGGCATCAAAACCAATGAATCTATTTTACGTATCTTCTCCTCCAGGAAAAAAAATCTTAGCAATTTTCTATGGGCTGGAGAGAAAGATAGAAGTTATAAAAAACACCCTACCTACCCCCCCCTAAGAGGCCGTTTTCTACTTCAAAAAACAGCTGTGGTAAAAATATCTCTTAAGAGCAGCCAGCTGTTTATTTATAAATCTATGCACAGGGAAGCTTTATGTCTCTGATGTGTTTTCAAGAAATGCATACTGTTCGGGTGAGAAGGGCTGTGGTTGCTGGCAGTGAACGAAAGACTGCCGGCTCCTTGGAAGGGAGGCTGCGGGTGGTGATGGAGACTGGGGTGGGGGGTGCTCAGTGGAGAACTGGCTGGAGGGTGCTCAGGGCTTCAGCCTTTTTTCAGGTGTTCAGGTGGGGCGGGGAGGGGAACAAGGAACAGCTGCTGTTCTGCCTCTGCCCCAGCAGATGGTGGTGTCAGCCCGGTCCTCGCTGCCTGCCAGCCCGCCCGCTCCGCCCGCGCGGCGTGTCCCCCCGCCCCCAGCCTGCAGATGGCTTAATCATGACTCGCCTTTCTCCCCCACCGGTCCCCCCGCCCGGCGCGTCTGGGCTAACGCTGCGAGCGTGGAGCCAGGCAGTCAAGTGTTACTGCGTACAGCAGGTAGCCTGGCAACTGAGAGCATAATACCGAGCAGATGGTGTTCGCACGGCGTGATGGACATCACACACGACAGCCCGAGACAATCCAGGAATTCCCTGGTGACTCGAGGCCCTCTTTACACAAAACGAGTTCTCTCTCCATTGCCGTGTATCTCTGGGGTTATCTCCCCCCTCTATCCGACTGACACTGAACTGGTTTCTTATTACCGACTTTGCTTCCAGCCCGAGGGGAGGGAGATTTCAAGTGGGGGGTGGGGGAGGCTATGCAAGGAAACGGAAGGACCGGGAGCTGGGGGAGGTGATGGGGGCGGTGGCGACCCGAGAGGGTAAGGACAGTGGCGTACTCCAGACCCAGGGGCGGACCATCTGAGAGGGACAGGGTTCCCCCGTAACCTAGTCTGCAAGAAGCCGGCGTGGGGAGGGAAGCGCTGGGGGCGGGCGAGCCTGGGCTTAGTGGCTTCGCCATCGAAAGGCTTACGAAGAACCTAAATGAAATTTAGGATTTTACTTAAGAAGCCCCCTGGGGCGTAATTTAGCCTCTCGACTCGAGCCTCTGTGCTTACAAGCCCTTAGGGGACTGAGAAGTCAGGAGTGGAACCCGTGCGCCCCTGAAGGGCCGAAGATGCCTCTCTGCGCAGGCGTTCTTAACAAAGAAACCGACCGGGAGGTCCGGGCGCGGGCATGGGTAGCGCGGAGGGCAGAGGGGACCGGGAGAGCCGCCCAGGGGCCCCCAGGTCCTCCGCCTGAGAGCCGCTACGCAGCGGTGAGATCGCTACGCGCTCCGGGGCGCATTTCGCCACCCTCTCCTAGCCGAGCGTCATTGGGAAGGAAGTGGGTGCCGGAGGAAATGGGGGGAGACAGGAGGATTGTTCACGGTAGGGAAAAGTAAAATTAATATAGAAACAAAAAGCATGTCTCAGAAAACAAATCTGTGCATTTCACACACACACTTAAGCGGGTCAAGTAATTAAAAAAAAATACAGCCCAAATGGAATTTTGTCTAGATTTTATATGTCACGCCGCTTCTATGTCCAACCTATCACCACTCTCGGGGTGCTTTCTCCTGCAAAGGTACTGGTCAAGTTTTAAGTTTCAGAAAGAGGGAGTCTTTTCAAAGGTCGAAGCTGACGTTTCACGCAGAACACCACACTTGCTGGGAAGGAGTTCAGCAGTTTCGTGTCAGAATCCGACACCCACTGCGGAGCTGGGTGGACTCCCTGGGGCTCAGGGTGGTGAGTTGGCATTCTCAGGCTCAGGAGGCCACCTGACTGCTTGGTCTCTACCCCCACCTCCTCAAATGGAAATCATATCCAGTAGGACTCCTCCCTTGACAAAGGAAACTCTGGGGATGAATGAGCTATAGAGAGAAAATGGCTAAGAAGGTGCTAAAACCTCCTCCACTTTCAGTGTGGGGTGGGCTTTTGGGGAACCATGATGGGCTAAACCAGGGGTTCTCAAAGTGTGGTTCTAGGACCAGCATTATTAGCATAACCTGGGAGCTTGTTAGAAATGCAAATTTTCAGACTCTACTCCAGGTCTCCAGAACAAGAGTCTCTGGGTGCAATTTAACATGCCCCAGGATAACCACAGGGCTTCCCTGGTGGCCCAGATGTTAAAGAATCCACCTGCAATGCAGGAGACCTGAGTTTGATCCCTGGGTCAGGAAGATCCCCTAGAGAAGGGAATGACTACCCACTCCTACATTCTTGCCTAGAGAATCCCATGGACAGAGGAGCCTGGCCAACTACAGTCCACGGGGTCGCAAAGAGTCAGACACAACTGAGCGACTGACCACACACACCAATCACCACAGTGCCCCATATTTTGAGACTCACTGGGCAAATAATCCTGGTGTAGGAGCACTGACTGCAACCTGGGGTATCAGCACTGTCTGTGCCCTGATTAGATGACAAACCCTGCACTTTCCAAAGCAAGTCAGAGTGCCCAGCTACTTAGCTTTCTATTGCAAATTCTTCTGCAGTTGGAACAGATCTAATTTTCAGAGGGCTGTGCAGGCAGTATAGGCTTAAGAATTCTGGAAAAAGCCTATGCTGTGATTCTTCCAGAAAGGTCAGTGTTCCTGCAGCTCTGCTGTGAAGGCTGAGGAGCAGCCAAGATCCAGGAATGGGTGAGGCCAGTTCAACTCCTTTGCTCAGGGAGAAAGCATCAAATGCCACTTGGCTTCCTGTCTCCTAGTCTGATATACAGTAGGAAAGCTAAGATATGAGGAAAGTTCCCTCTTCAGACATGAAAAAGGCCCAAAGCAACAACAGAAGACAACTAGCATGTATGGGGTACCTTACTGTAGGAGTGTTTTCATCTGTGTAATCAAACTCATTTTGTTGATTAAAACAAAAAATCTGAGTCTCTGAGAGGTTAAGTAACTTGCCTGATGTCCCACAGTCTTTGGGATTCTGACTTTTCCACTGACCAGAATGTGCATCTGGTCTAAATTGAGCAGACCACCCAAGAGGGCTCTGGAGTAAAGAGAAATGGGAAGGAGGGGGGGTGGGGGAAAGGGATGGGAATAGAAGAAAAAGGTAGACACTCTATTGGGATCAAAGGATGAAGCTGAAAGAGCACAAAAATATACATCATGTTTTATATGTTGCCTGATACCCAAAATTAGGATGCCTTTGTGGTATCAACTTTGACATTTAAAGAAAGGGCATAAGATTAGCCCATTCAACCAGAAATGGAAGGAAGAAACAAAATAAAATAAAACCTTAGAATTCTCTTTGAAGTTGATCAAGTGTCAGGGCAGAAACTTGGTTTCAGGATGGTGGCTTCTTTTAAAGACTTTCTTTGTCCTTGTCCAGAATAATTTTTCACTGTGGGTTTGGAGAGTTGCTTGTAATAAATTCGTAGTGGTGCCCCAATAGACCCACCCCATATAAACATCTCTGTTTCAGCAGATTACTGAGGAAGTTTGGATAAAAAAGTTTGTTTTGTGATGCGGCTGTGTCACCAAGATGACTGAGTTTTGAGGTAGTTTACCAATTTAGCAAGCTTATCACGTGCAGGACAGTAACTTGGGGGTGCAATGCTAAGTCTGTTTAAGTGGGTGCAGGAAAGTTCTTTGTTCCGCTTTTAAGAAGCAGCAGGGGAGGAACCCAATAGGCTTGGGTAGAAACTCGAGGGTCCAGTGACGGGCATGTCCTGACCACACAACACATAGCTTGTTATCACTATTATTGCTATGACTTCTTGATCATGCAGCTTTAGAAAGTCAGGGTGAAGGAAGTGCTGTGTCTCTGGCTCTAGCTCAATTCCTAGGATAATGAGGTCTAAGACTTTAAACTTGATTTTCTTTCTAGGTTCTCAGTGAGCAGGATGGCATTCCTACTCAGACTTTTGACTCTTTAACAAATATATGTTTTGCAGATTTTCATCCTCCCCACAATCATTGGGAAAATTTAAAAATAATGTCTGAAAGGGGACTTCCCTGGTGGTCCAGTGGCTAAAACTCCATTGTCTCGATGCAGGGGGCCTGGGTTCCATCCCTGGACAGGGAACTAGATCCCACGTGCCACGACTAACAGTTCACGTGCTGCAGCTAAGATCCTGCCTGCTGCAACAAAGAGCCGGTGCAGCCAGAAAAATAAGTATTAAAAAATGTATTGTCTAAAAGTATTTTTAAAAGGCAACTTTCATTTTTAACACTCACAGGCAACCATGTTTTGATGTGTTTCTATGTTTCTTCCCAGCTTCCAGCCCAGTACAATAATATATTTTCCATGCTCATGATCATGGTATATATACATGATTGTACCACTATTTTTTACTAAGTAACTGGTGGAGAGGTAGGAAGTTCCAACTTTCCACATGCTTTGTTGTTGTTGCTAAGTTGTGTCTGACTCTTTGTGACTCCCATGAACGATAGCCTGCCGGGCTCTTCTGTCCACAGGATTTCCCCAGGCAAGAATATTGGAGTGGGTTGCCATTTCCTTCTGCAGGGGATCTTCTCGACCCAGAGATGGAACTCACATATCCTGGGTCTTCTGCACCGGTAGGCAGATTCTGTACTGCTGCTGCTGCTGCTGCTAAGTCACTTCAGTCGTGTCCGACTCTGTGCGACCCCATAGACGCCAGCCCACCAGGCTCCTCCATCCATGGGATTCTCCAGGCAAGAGTACTGGAGTGAGGTGCCATTGCCTTCTCCTGCTGAACCACTAGGGAAGCCCTTTTAAATGCTTATAAGCGGGAATTTTCTGGTAGGATATTACCTTATGGCAACACTCCTTCAAGGTCTACAGATTTCATTATGGGTCTCCCAGCATTGGGGCTTCCCCGGTGGCTTAGCAGTAAAGAATCTGCTTGCAATGCAGGAGACCAGAATTCAATCTCTGGGTCAGGAAGATCCCCTGAAGGAGGGCATGGCAACCCACTCCAGTATACTTGCCTGGAGAATCCCATGGATTAAGGTGCCTGGTGGGCTAAAGTCCATAGGATCACAAAGAGTTGGACATGACTGAAGTGTCTGAGCATGCATGCACACACGTTTCCAGCATCAGCACAGAGCTAGGTCCACAGCTGCAACAGACTATTTGCTAAACTGATTGTGGTGAGTTGTATGTGATCAAGGTCACATATGACTAGAGAGGAGGGAAAAAGATAACCCTGTCACACACTGCTTCTCCAGGCTACCGGACTTTCCGCTGAAGATGAAAGAAAGGGTTAGAGTTGGCGATCCAGAGCAAAATGGGAGAGTGCCATCAGCCATAAGAAGGTCAGACTTTCAAGGACTTACTTGGAGGTAAAAACAACAAAAATACCATTTGTCCTTATCGGTACTTTGAACATAGTTACCATAGATTCCTCCAGTGGAAACACAACTTTGAGAGTTATGCTTTTCCTCTGCCTTTGATGTAAATTATAGAGTCCTTTTGATCCCTGTGTTGTAATTAATTCCACCACCAAAGCAACTCTAAATTGGTTAAATGTTCATTAGTGTGCAACAATAGGAGCTTGATTAAATAAATTATGGTACATCCATACCATGAATACTAGGCAGCCAATAAAAATCATGCGTTCTCAGGCTATCTAATCACATAATACAAACTCTTACAATATATACTGAAAAGGGGAAGAAAAAGCAGTTACTAAAACTAGCCACAGAACGATCATGTTATCTGGGGATTATAAGTGATTTTTGTTTTTAAACTCTTTCAAATTTTCTATTATGAACATATTGCTTCAAATAAATATTATAAAGCCTCATGCTGTAAAGAAATAAAGTATTTAAATTGACCTAAAATAGCAAAGAAAAAAAGGGTCTCTTTGCTTGTTTTCAAGCAGTCCACAATTCTGGTGGGGAGGGAGGAGCCCTTAGTTTCTGAGCCACTCATGACATCTTTGAAGAGGAGGTGGCATAAGCCACAATTCTGGGCCTTTCACCAGGGAACACCCGACTGCCTGGGAGGGGACTGAAGACTTCCTGGAGGAAGCGATGTCTCGGCAGGCCTCAGCTAGCCAACAGGGGAATGGGTTACAGAGTGGAGGGACAGGGTGATCAAAGACTTGAGTATATCAGATTCATAAATTCCATTTCAAAGGACTCATTTCCTGGAAATATTCATAGCTTTGTGCAAAGATTTATCTTAAATAGCACACATGGTTTTGAGTAGCAAAAAAGAAAAAGGAACAACATAAATGGCCAATATTTAGAGGATTCATTAAACTATACTATACCTTCCTTGCCTCTCCAAAAATAACTAAACCTCATTAAGACTATTTAGGCTATGTTATACTGGAGAAGGCAATGGCAACCCACTCCAGTGTTCTTGCCTGGAGAATCCCAGGGACGGCAGAGCCTGGTGGGCTGCCGTTTATGGGTCGCACAGAGTCGGACACGACTGAAGTGACTTAGCAGCAGGCTATGTTATACAGGGTGAAGGGGCTTCTTCGGTGGCTCAGTGGTAAAAAATCTGTCTGCAATGCAGGAGAGGCAGGAGACACAGGTTCAATCCCTGGGTCGGGAGGATCCCCTGGAGGAGGGCACAGCAACCCACTCCAGTATTCTTGCCTGGAGAATCCCATGGACAGAGGAGCCTGGAGGACTATAGTCCACACTGTTACAAAGAGCTGGATACGACTGAAGCGGCTGAGCATGCATGCACGCATGCACATACAGAGTGAAGTAAGTCAGAAAAAAGCAAATATTGTATATTAACACATACATATGGAATCTAGAAAAATATACTGATGAACCTGTTTACAGGGCAGGAATAGAGATAGATTTATGGACACAACAGAGGAAAGAGAGGGTGGGACGAGTTGAGAGAGTAGCATTGAAATATATACATTACCATGTGTAAAACAGATAGCTAATGGGAAGTTGCTGAATAGTGCAGGGAGCTCAGCCTGGTGCTCTGTGATGACCCAGAGCGGTGGGACCGGATGGGAGGTGGGAGGGAGGCTTACGAGGGAGGGGACACGTATAGCTGATTCATGTTGATGTATGGCAGAAACCAGTGCAACACTGTAAAGGAGTTATCCTCCAATTAAAAAAAAAAAAAAAGATTATTTAGGCTAAACAGACCAGGAGTATAGTGAGTTTGAGAGGGGCTCTAGTGTCTATTTCCACCAGAGCCCACCTCACACTCTGGGGTGTGCAACAGACACTGTTAACGGGCAGGTCTCCTGTCTAGACCTGGACGCGGCATGAACATGGGCAGACTGGCTTTGGCTACAGGTTCAGCATGTAAGCCAGGTTTTCGTTGCTTCAACAAAGAGCCTTCAAGTCCCAGAGAAGGCTCCAAGGGGACTGACATCTTGCAAGAATTCTCTGATGCACCTGGATAAACTTTCCTTTGGGGCACCACCCTGCTTTCGGGATTTTTTTTTTTCCCATTCTAGGCTCAATACCACAGAGCATGGCCAGAACCAGCCTAGCCTTTAGAATTTAAGAACTCAGAGAGATGAGTGAACGTCACTGTCGACCTCTACAGGCTATCTCCTCCTCGGGGCTGTCAGAAAACCCAGCCCAGGGGCTTGAGACCTGCTCCACAGCAGGGGACACCGCCTGTATCCAAGGGGCTGCATGGACTGCAAGTGGTTTGTCAGTGGCTCCAGGAAGAAGGTTTTTTACCCATTTGTCTGCTGCCTTTGTTTCCTTGATTTAAAAATCGAGAGGGGAAGAAAAAGAAGTCTCCATTGTCTTCAGATGAGCTCCTGGGAAAATTTTCCTCCCAAGCTACTGTTCCCCCATCCTGTACCTTTCTCTTTCATTGCCCCCACCCTCTTCTGATGAAGTCATCAGAGCTCAGATTGCATAACTGCTGCAGAGACCTATCTTGTGTTATACTGGGAGTCAGGCCAGTGTTTCCATTTATAGACAGCAGTACCACCACGCGGCCAAATGGCGCTCTCTGCAGCAGCCACTACAAGACAGGAAGAAGGGAAGGAAGGCTTGGAGCTGGAGGGCTCACCATGCAGAGGAGGCTTGGTCACGTCTCTGTCTTCCCTGTCCTCCCCGCAGTCATGGGAGGGGGCGCTTGGGGCTGCTAGATGAGGATGCCTGGGAAGAGCCACTTCTATGAAGCTGTCCCCTGGTCTCTCCCCTCCCTAGGACGGGAGGAAAGGTCTGTGTCAGCCCGCTCTGCTGGGTTTCTCACGGTCCAACCTGTCTCTGGGCAAACCAGGTGTGATCACAGCGAGGCTCTGGGGAGGATGGCCCTTGCCACACTCCTGAGAGCAGAGCCAGGCCAGCTGCCACGGTGGGGTTATGGGAGGCCATGGGAAAGGAGAAGAAAGAGGAGGCACATTAGAAATCTGGGGTTGGTACTTTACACAGTTAGAGATTCAGGCTGAGAACCAGGTTCTTAGAGGAAGCAAGTCTAGGAGGGGGCTCATGCAGGGTCAGGGAGGGCAATGGGCAGGTGGGCATGGGGGCCATTGGGCCCTGGGTCTTACATCCACCGTGATCCTTGAGTTTAGAGCCTTAGATATAGTTTTTCTTTTTTTTTTTTTTCTGGCTACTCTGTGAGGCATGTGGAATGTTGGTTCCCTTACCAGGGATTGAACCTGTGCCCCTGTAGTGGAAGTGTGGAGTCTAAACCACTGAACCACCAGGGAAGTGCCCAAGAGCCTGAGATACAGTCTTCATACAAGGTTTTACAGGGGGGCACTGAGAAACCCTGATATGATTGAAAGATGCCTCGTATTTTATGGCTGAAGTTGTATCCTGTAACTAGATCATACTGCACTAAGTCCATTATGAATTAATAGTCTTCATCAGTCCTGTGTTTATCTTGTGAATGGTATAATTACACTGTCCAGAATTTTAAACAAACAAACAAACATTAGTTTCTTTTTTAAAAGAAAAAACCTTACTGGTGTTTCTTCAGTTTGTAAATGTAACTGATGACTCCAAAAATTAAAAGTGGTCCAGGTCTTCTGTTCACTTTGAGAAGAGTTGGGGACAGACTGGGATAAAAATAGTCTTAGAAGAAATATGGGCCTCAAAGGGAGTTTCGTCCATCACAGTGAATGCAGCCCCTGACTCGACACACACACACAGACACACACACACAGTAACCTGGATAAAGGAATCTGGAAGCAATTAGAATTCATCCTTTCCACAGTTCTTAAACTTTTACCCATTTCACCAAAACTTCTCCAGGCAGCATGATTCAACAGTTCTCGGCAAAGCAAGTGCTGATAAATTTCTGCCATCATTATCATCAATATGAGTAACAGTGAGGCGCCTATATGTTCAGCTCATATTTTGTTCTTTCTTAATGGTCAGATCAGTTCCCCAGCCTTACAGAGGGAAGAAATCCCTGTTCACAATGGCTACCTTTTGCTTAGGATAAAAATTAAGTTGACAACTAAATATGGAAGCAGAAACTAGCATGAGGTTGAAGTTTATGTGAAACTTTCATTTTAGTGAGGAGTAAATCCATTTGAATTGGCAACAGCTACAGAAGCCTTCTAAGATGGGGGTCATGGGCTGCACATCCCCTGTAAAAGCCTAAGTATTTTTGCTTCAACATCTGGTATGTATCACCAGTTTCCTACTCTTTCTCGCGTGTGTGTCTGTTAAGTCACTTCAGTTATATCCAACTCTTTGCGATCCTATGGACTGTAGCCCACCAGGCTCATCTCATGGCATTGTTCAGGCAAGAATACTGGAGTGGGTTGCCATGCCCTCCTCCAGGGGATCTTTCTGACTCAGGATCAAACCCACGTTTCTTATGTCTCCTGCATTGGCAAGCAGGTTCTTTACCACTAGGGCCACCTGGGAAGCCCTTACTCTTTCCTACCAGAAGCTAAAGTCTGGTCTGAGCCCCTTACCTTACTATCATCCCAATTGCACATCCCCTTCCCACTTTCCCCCAAAATGTCTTGCGCTAATTCTTCCTCTAGCTTAGCTGACTTAATATCCCCTTCACCTACCCTTCCCAGATCCGGGTCAGTTCCTTTAAAACATACATGGGATTCTTGCACACACGTCACCTAAACTCGCATGGCTCTTTTAAGAGCTTTCACAACTGCGTCTTCTCTGCAAGTTGTCTGCTTGTAGGAGGTTAATATCAGAGCAGGAGGATCGGGCTGATGGATGCTCAAGTAGGAGAGGGTGATCTAACCTGCTGCTCAGGGTATTTATCAGCCTGGAAACTAAGAAGCCTATTTCTGGACTTACCTTACCTTTTGATCATTTCTGTAATATACAAGCTTAGTTTCTTTTACATTGGTCCAACTAATTATTTTACTTCTTCCTCTTTATCCCCTGTCTGTCTTCATAAAGAATTTCTCAGACTTCCCTGGTGGTCCAGCGGTTGAGAATCTGCCTTCCAATACAGGGAACATGCGTTCAAACCCTGGTGGGGCAACTAAACCTGAGTGTTCCATCTCCCGAGGCCTGCGTGCCCTAAAGCCAGTGCTCTGCAACAGGAGAAGCTACTGCAATGGGGAGAAGCCTGTGTACCGCCACTAGAGAGGAGCCCCTGCTCGCTGCAACTAGAGAAAGCCCACGTGCAGTAATGGAGGCCCAGCACAGCCAAAAAGAAATACATAATAAAATAAAACCCCACATCTTGGTTCAACATTAAAAAAACAACAACAAAAAAACAAACCTAACAGTATTTCTCATCAGAAATGATGAAATCCTTCCCAAGCCAACCAAATGTTTTCTGGAAGCTGAGATGAAGTATGAATGGTTGGACACCTTTATATATACTGTATATAGTGGGGAGGTAGGGGTGGTAAACCTCTGAATTCAACTTTCTGTCTGTCTGATGTCCCCATTATGTGACACACAGGAAAAGCCAGTAAGACGGGGATTCCCTTATTTGTCTTAGGTTCTTAGGGCTTAATTTTTTTTTTTAACTGAAGATTACTTTTTATGTAAGGCCCAGGGAACACTACCTCTTAATTCATATTTAGAAGCTTGTAAAAAAGGCTGAGGCCAATCTTTCAATCCTTTTTGGATGCAGTTGCAGAAAATTTCCAAGCACAGAAGAAGCCCCTGAGTCCCCATTAGTCAGTCAACATAAGCCCTCAAGAGTAGAAGTCCATGCACCCAGTCATCCCTGGGTATTCGGGGGGTGCCAGGATCCCCTGCGGATACCCAAATCCATGAATGCTCAAGTCCTTACATAAAATGGTGCAGTAGCTGCATATAACCTGTATTTTAAATCCTCCCCTATACTTTAAATCATCTCTAGATGACTTACAATACCGAACACAATGTAAATGCTATGTAAACAGTTGCAAAGACAACGTAAGCACTGTGTCAAAAATTTCCAGGCACAGTAAATTCAGGTTTTGCTTTTTGGAATTTCCTGGATTTTTTTCTCCAAAGATTTCTCATCTGTGGTTGGTTGAGTCTCTGGATTCCGAACCTGTGGATTCAGAGGCCTGACTACAAGGGATGGTGAGAGATACTCACAACATGGGGGTGGGGGATGCCATCCCCTGCCTCTGGGCCCAGCCTCATCACCGTGGAAGCATCAGGGGCAGTTGCCAGGTGCCCCTCCCTCTCAGCACATCCCAGAGGCTCGCTGGGGACAGAGTCCGAATATATCCTACAGTTAGACACACACACACACCCTGGGTAGGAAGCAAGAGAGCTCTGGACCGCTCTGATTCACTTTCTGCTAACGGACTCGGATAAGGAAGGGTGATGAGGTCAGTAAGACATATGGCCAAGGCTGCTAACCTAAGGGAAGTTCAAGGATCTGGTTCAAGAACGTGGAGCCTTACGCCTGTCACTAGACAATACCGCACAACCCTGAAGGGCATGTTCAGGTCAATTCCCAGTCTCAGATTTCAGTATTCCTAGAGTATCCAGGTAAAACCAACCAACCAACCAACAGAACAAAAGAGCCAACAACTGACTTCTTAATCAAATACCCCCAATACATGGTATAGGTTATGTTTACAACTGCGCTTTGATGGTATGCACACTAAGACACTACTGCTCCATGACCAAAATGGAAACCCACTCAGAAAGCAAGCATGTGCCACAGACCCTCCACCCGCAGCCCAAGTGCTAGAACATCATGTGCGGAATGCATAGTTTGCCATTAAAGTTTTCTTTCAATTCAGATATGACATCTCACTTTTAAAATAGCTTTGAATGCTCCAGGAGTCCCCATGGGCCCCAGCTAATGGCAGGTGTTGTGGGTGGAATCTCAGAGAAAGGCAGCCATGGCCTCACTCCTGGAGTGCTACTAAAGTCCCAGTGGATGGACAAAGCTCCCTTCACTGAAAACCTCCAGGACGATCCCAGCCTGTCGAGGGTGAAACTGTGGCGGGTGCCCTGGTTCTGCAGGATTTCCATAAAGCCCATCTGGCCACACCTGGGATGGTCAGTTACAAGGTAGAAAGGGGCAGGGACAGTGGGCAGGGGATGCATGGGTTTCTCGGGATCGTCTGACTCAGGACCAGTCACTGAACATCTCTGAGCTTCATGTTTTCCTTTATAAAATGAGGGCACCTGCCCAGGTGATCTCCCAGGACCCACCTGCCCTAAAATTCTCGGAGAAGAACTTCATGGATAAAGTGAGGACTTGACTTGGAGCTTCGATACTGGTGTAGACTTGGATTTGAGGGGCAGAGAAGGAGAAGAAAGGAGCAGTCAGGCACGAGGAGGGAGGTGTGTGTTGGGGCATAAGGGAGAAGAGCCACGTGGGGCAGGGTGGGTCTGACCACCAATGGGTATGACAGCGGCACAGACAGCTGACTCAGTCAACAGCCAGGGAGACACAGGAGGCTCTCAGAAGGACTAAAACGATAGAAGGATTACTCTAATATGATTAAGCTGGTGTCAGGTAGAGTGGAGATCAGAATGGCGATGGATCAGAAGGAGAGAAGTGGGGAGGCAGGGTTGGGGGGAATCCATCCAGGACCTGAAGGGGAGGTGGTGGCCAAGACTCCATTACGGATAGTGGCAATGAGAGTAAAGAGCCAAAGGACTTCCCTGGAGGTCCAGTGGTTAAGGATCTGCCTTGCAATGCAGGGGATGCCGGTCTGATCCCTGAGCAGGGAACTAAGATCCCAAATGTCACGGGGCAACTAAGCCCGGGTGCCGTAGCTACTAAGCCTGCATGCAGCAGGGAGATCCTGTGAGCTGCAACAAAGACCTCACACAGCCAAATGAACACATACATACTTTTAAAAAGAGTAAAGAGTCCAATTTAACAGCAAGGTTCATGTCGCCAAGAATAAGAATGCACACGTTCTTTGCTGTGGGCAGAAGTGTGGGTTACTCCCTGGTCCACTGGTTCCCAGCCCCTCCCGTTCACTCCCAGACCTCTTTCTCCCTTTGCCCTCACATGGCTCTGGAAGTCTGGCAGAGACGTTGATCCCTGCTTAAAATTTGAGTGTAAATCATTCCAGTTTCCTTTGTCCTCCCTACTTTTTAAAAACTGAATTTATTTACATCTGAATTTAGTAGAGGGTATTTTAAACATGCCACCTGTTTAAGCGGGAGGAGGATGGTAGGTGTATAGCTTGAATATTTTTGAAGCTCTGACAATATATCCTGGGGATGAAGATGCCAAACAATAACAGGAAATATGCCCCAAACTACTCTGAGAAGAAGAAACCTTTTCATTTTTGTATTTCCTTCTCTGGTTCCCCCAACTTTATACTTCCTGCTACGTGTTTCATTTAACTTTTTTCAAGCAGATCTGACAAAGAATAAGGAAAGTTAGCGTGCTAAGTCACTTCAGTCGTGTCTGACTCTTGGCAACCCTATGGACTGGTAAGCCGGCAGGGCTCCTCTGTCCATGGGATTCTCCAGGCAAGAATACTGGAGTGGGTTGCCATGTCCTCCTCCAGGGGATCTTCCCAACCCAGGGATGGAACCTGTGTCTCTTATGTCTCCTGCTCTGGCAGGCAGGTTCTTTACCTGGGAAGCCCAAGGAAAGTTAGATGGTAACACAATTAAAGGATTTTAATGACAAGTAGAATTCATAACAAACATGATTAAGCATTTCCACCACGGCTGTTCGTGGGTTTATGCTCTCTAATGGACTTTTTAAAAAGTCAGAAAAATCATTCTCAGCTTTCGTGCCAAACCTTGTCTACAACAGAAGTGCTGCCACATCGTTTCAGAAGATAGTTAATATTACACTTACTCCACCAATCTTTTAAATCTCCACTAGAGACGGCAGTTAAAAAAATTTTTTTTAACCTTTTGTATAAAAAATTAATTTTTTTTGGAGTATAGTTGCTTTGCAATGTTGTGTTAGTTTCTCCTGTAAAGCAACGTGAACCAGCTATACATATATCCCCCCTTTTTTGGATATCCTTCCCATTTGGGTCACCAGAGAGCATTTAGTGGGCTTCCCTGGTAGCTCAGCTGGTGAAGAATCTGCCTGCAAGGCAGGAGGCCCCGGATTGATTCCTGGGTTGGGAAGATCCCCTGGAGAAGGGATAGGCTACCCACTCCAGTATTCTTGGGCTTCCTTGCTGGCTCAGAAGGTAAAGAATCCGCCTACAGTGTGGGAAACCTGGGTTTGATCCCTGGGTTGGGAAGATCCCCTGGACGAGGGCATGGCAACCATTCCAGTATTCTTGCCTGGAGAATCCCAGGGACAGAGGAGCCTGGTGGGCTACAGTCCACGGGGCTGCAAAGAGTCGGACACGACTGAGCGACCAAGCACAGTACAGCCCAGAGCATTGAGTAGATTTTCTGCGCTATACAGTGGAATTTCTAAGAAAATAGTTAGTCTCTAAAAAACCAGTCAGGCCTTTGCAAATTCATGATTGAAGAATACGTTGGTGGTCCCAGGTAAAAAACGTGCTTTATTTACCAGCAGCTGGGAAATTAGGTGACTCCTTTGAACAAATGAAAAAATCTCCTCTTTGGGAAAAAAATCTTCCTATCCCTTATAGAGACAACGCTGAGGCCCTCTGTCTAGTCTACAGCACTCAGAACTCTCCATGGGGCTTTGGAAAATGACGGCTTCTACCTATTTGTTCTGTCTTCTCATCTGAGGTGGGGGCGCCCATCTCCCCATCTGTCTCCTTCGCTCGCTCGCCCACTGGGCCCCTCGTTGCCATGGTCCTTCCCACAGGGTCTGAAGGAACAAGATTCCTCTGACGTCTGACACTGGATCTCCACAAGCAGCCTATTTGTTTTCCTTTCGAGGGCCCCTGCCCCTCCGCTCTCCCTTTCGAATGCAGGAGATTCTTCCTGTGCACCCACCAAGAGTAATGCGTCAGACTACGATTAGGTTCTCTTTTATTTAAACAAATAGACGAGAGACAGATTGCTTTCCTTCATTTGACCAAATAAAGGTAATCCAAGGCCCAGGGAAAGCAGAGTGGGAGAGGGAGCAGCTGGGGGTCTGCTGTCCTGGGCTAGTCCAGCTCTTGTTGGGGGTTCATCTGAAGGAATTCTGGGTGACTCCCGATTTTACTAAGGGGCCAGAGGTCGGCCACAGCAGTCTCTCATGGTATCTGCATCCTGACAGCTGAGTCTCTGCAGCATGCAGCCCTTTTGGCCTGTGTTCTGGGGGAAGGGAAGGGGATGAAAAGAGAGGGAGGCCCTGCCCTCCAGATGGGCAGGGAAGTCAGCACTTAAATATCATGTCTGTAGAATGGGCTGCTTTTGATGGAAGTTAGGGGACTTCCCCGGTGGTCCAGTGGCTAAGACTCCATGCTCCTAATGCAGGGGCCAGGGTTTCACCACTGGTTGGGCAACTAGATCCCACAACTAAGACCCAGTGTGGACAAATAAATAAATTAATTAATTAAAAAATAATAAAGGAAGTTGGTAGGTGGGGAGAAAAATCCATCGAAACCCTTAAAAAAATCCACTGAAACCCTTAAAAAAATTCATTGAAACCCTTAAAACTTCCTACCAAATCCATACTATCTGCACTGCTAAGAAACAAAATATAAAACCTGGGGACTTTGTATATTGAGGGGAGGGATGCAGAGCATGGGGAAGTTTTGAAACTGAGGGAACAGGATGCAGCTGGAGAAGAATCAGGGTGAGACCCTGGCTGGCAGACACCTCCATCCCTGTTCCCAAAAGCAGGATGAGGTTTGTCTTGGAGGACTTCTTATCCAAAGATGTGCTTTCTGTTGCCTATACCTTTTGGGGGTAAAGCGCTGTTGGGGTAACAGTGCTTATTTTTCTTTTACTCCCAGTGGAAGTATCTTTGGAGAGCTGAGCAATTTCAAGTGAGTGCTTCTGAGGCTCTGGATGGTGGAAGGGCAGGAAGAGGAGCAGGAAGGTCCCAGTCTGACCAGACACTCTGCGGGCAGCCATCTGCCAGGCCTGTGTGCCCACCCTTGCTTTGTGTGCCGGCCTCAGACGACAGCCTGTCTTGGGGGCTTCCCTTTGTGCGAGCGACACTCAGAAGATCGTGTGGCACTGGTCAACAGAGTGGCCACAGTTTGTGACTGCTGAAGCCCTTGAACCCCAGAGGGCACCTTCTTCTTCCCATCTAGGCCCTCCAGACTGTGAACAAACACAACCCAACAGTTCTAAACAGAGCTCAAAGGGAATAAATAATCTCTTCTTCAGGAAACATTAGGAATTTCTTCATATTGGGGAAAAATAAAGAATGTTTCATAAATGTATAGTTATTGTATTTATAACGATACGCTATGCCCTGATTACATCAAATAAAAGCAAAGTTTATGGTTGACCTGACCCTTTTGCTTTTCTGGTATCTTTGCCTTCATGCCAGTTTTTAAGATATGAAACATATATTCGTGCTAAAATACTAAAAATGTTTCCACTAAGAAAAATGGCTACTCAGGCACCATGGGGCCAGGGTATATAACTTTGGTGGCCTTCACATAGATACTTGCATGTATTCCATTCCTAATCTGTTTTTCTCATAGATCTGAGTGAAAATTTGATTTTTGTTTAGGTTTTTTTTTTTTTTTTTTGAGGCAGAAGCCCAGCTGCAGGAGCAACTCGTAAACCTCACCACAGACATAGTCCTCATGGCAACAGGAGCTGTTTTCTTTGGCTTCTGAGCTCTGGTAACTGTCAAGGGGCGGGGGGACCAATCAGAGAAATCTGGAAAGACACAAGTCTGTCAGAACACGTGAAAGGACTTGACACAGAGGCCACGTTCATGTTGCACAATTTGCATGAACACTTCTGGACAAATTCTGTTTTCACATGCAGTTCACAGGCCCGCAGCGGCAGTGCTAATTGGTGAGGTTGCCACTCAAGTGTGGTACTGAACAGGGGCTCTCGCTACATGGATGAATAATACAGAGTTTTGAGCAACGTGGTAATTATTTTACAGTTATTTTGCATCACCGGCATTCCATTATCTCTTTGTCCCATCACCCCCACCACAGTGGTGGAACTGAATCAGAAAATCCTCACCCATCCCCCACCCCCCTCCCCCACCAAAAGTGAGATTCATGTTATTTGAAATACGTTTAAGAATAGGAAAAGACATGGCAAGGAACAGCCATCATTTCATTAATATGGATGGATTATTCATGTCACTAGAGTGACAGTGAATCTGATTTTGCCCTTAAGTGTCAATAGGATGCCAAATGCAGCCGTGAAAAAAACACAAGAAACTCTGGATGGTAGCGTGCTTTGGAATTCATCTGCAAGAATCCCAGGTCTCCTAGTTAAGGCACCTCAGGGCCCACGTGGTATGCGTTATTGCTAAGTGGGAACGAAGAGAGAGTTAAGATTCCTTGAGTGCCCCCCATATCAGAAAGAGAAGGGAAAGTGACAATTCTCTAGCCCCTTCCTAGGTGGCATTAGAAGCTTGAGAAACTTAACCTGAGCCGGGCGCTCTCCTGTGGGCTACTCTCCATCTCCAATGAAATCGATGGATTCAGAGGGAAGGAGAGGCCGTCTGGGTGGAGCGCCACTGGGTTCTGCTTCTGCAGACCATCCAGCATTTGCTGCATCTGCACTAAATACATGTCAGGCTGCCTCTAGAAATAGCCTTTGGTGCAGCTGTGGGTTTTCTCTCCCTTTGTTCCTTGGAGATACTAAGCCTTAAATCCTCTTTGACTGTGAGTTACCAATGGGGCTGTGTCTGAACCATATCACGTCACGTGGTGAAATCTGACACCCTGGGTTCCCTCCTCCATTGTTCACTCTGTCTGACCTCAGTGCAGACGTGAGGCTGAGAAAAACAGACATTTAAAGAAGGAGTTAGGTTCTCTTTAGGCTCCATTCACTTCTTTTTCTGCTTCACCTAACAATGGTCTGAGACTACTGTGTTTTCAATTTCAAAAGTCAGAGATACATTTTCATCCCAGCATTTCTCATAGAAAAATCTCATTACCCCAGTCATTTTTTTTTTTTTTAATGGAAGTGAGAGGAGAAGAAGCGTTTTTGTTTTGTTTTGTTTTCACATTTCTGACTTCAGCCTTCAACTTTCACTTGAAAGTGATTATCCATTTATGAGCAGTAGGGGCGGAAGTGTCTTCTGGTTGGGACACCCAGCAGTTGTCTCCTGTGATCCAGTCACTCCTTTTGCCATATTAAAGACTTGTAGACCTGAAAATCAGCCTGAGTCTTCAGGCTTTCACTCTGGATCTGGCAAGCAGTGTAGGCAAAGGATGAGTCTTAAGTGGGGTGGGGTGACCTCAGAGGGGGCAACCCAGAGATCGGGGCTTCCCTGGTGGCTCAGATGGTAAAGAAACTGCCCGCAATACAGGAGACCCAGATTTGATCCCTGGGTTGGGAAGATTCCCTGGAGAAGAGAATGGCAACCCACTCCAGTATCCTTGGCCTGGAGAATCCCATGGACAGAGGAGCCTGGTGGGCTACAGTCCACGGGGTGGCAAAGAGTTGGACACGACTGAAATGTCAGCACCCACGCAGGACCGAGTAGGCCCAGAGTGGTGGCTACTCTTCTGCCCACAAGGGGCGTCCACCCTGGACCCAGCTATGCTCTCTCTGTGCTCATGGCCCCACCTCTGAAAACGGGGTGAGTGAGGACCTCCCACCCCCATCCTCTTCTGGGGAACAATGAGGTGATGGCTGGGGAAAGTGACCACGGGGCACCGGAGCTTTGGAAGCCAGTATTTCCCTCTCAAGGCTTCATTCAGAGCAAGACCTGGCACAAACACCTTCTGTGTTTTTCTAAATGATAGTTAAAAACAAATCTTTACCACACAGCACTGCAAATATTTCTTCTAAGATAGCATGTGTACAGATAAGACATAGCAGGACCACTCAAATAAACCCGGGGCCAGCACTGAAATAACTTTAGTTTGATTCTAGAAGAGAAAAGGCTAGGAGCAGGCAATAATTTTAAAGGAAAAAAATGAGCCCCTACATTTATAACCATAGTTCTTCCGGCTGCTAATGCTTATGGTCATCAGTGGCTTCCTTGTGGTGACACTGGGAAGAGCTAAGAGGAAGAAAGAAAATGGGGCAGAAAAGGTTTTGCAGGCTGGGGTGATTTTTTTTGGACCTATCTGCCAGGTCAAGATAATAGGATACAATACAAACCTGAGGAATTTATTCTTCCTGTCTTCGAAAAGACTTACTGCAGTCTTGAATCTTATTCGGGAAAGGGCTCAACTAATAAAAAACAGATTTATAGAAGGAGTGGGTGCCACAAGACTCAATTTCTATTTTCCTTCCTTCCTTCCCTCTTTTCTTCATCTTTTATTTCCTTCTTTATTAATCATCTTCCTTTCCTTCTTTTATTAATTGTGGTAAAATGTATACAGCATTTATAATTTTAAAATGTGGGCTTGCCTGGTGGCTTAGACAGTAAAGAATTCACCTGCAAAGCGGGTGAGCCAGGTTCGATCCCTGGGTTGGGAAGATCCCCTGGAGAAGGGAATGGTAACCCATTTCAGTAATCTTGCCTGGAGAAGCCCATGGGCAGAGAAACCTGATGGGCTATGGTCCATCAGTCCACGGGGTTGCAAAGAGTTGGACTCAACAGACTGACTAACCGTTTCACTCTCACTTTTAAAAATGTACAACTTGGACCACCTTGGTGGTCCAGGAGTGAAGATTCTGCCCTTCCAATGGGGGCGGGGTTGGGGGTGGAGGTGAGTTCGATCCCTGGTCAGGGAACTAAGATCCCCGATGCCTCATGGCCAAACAAACAAACAGGACAATGCAGTGGCCTTAATTACAGTCACAACACTGTGTACTCATCACACTATTGCCAGAATTTGTTCATCATCCCAGGAAGAATCGCTCTACTCATTAAACAGCCTTCTTTGTTCTTTTCTGGTTATTCTGTCTTTTTTGCTACGAGCATTTTAACTGCTGTTATGGGTATCGATACAAATTTGGAAAGGAATGTGACAAAGGCAACACGGGAAAAGTCCTGAACAACAAGTTGAAGATGAGTTTTCGAAGCTGGTAAGAGAACTTTTATAAACAGGCCTGTATAACCCAGGGTCTAAAACTTATTGTGAAAATAAATTACGATTTTATAAAATGACTAAAGGGAAAAATCTGTATTAGGGCAGTTGCAGGCCCTTTAGGCTACTGACCTACACAATTCCCTGAGCCCAGGTCAGAATGAGTAGGTTTGCATGGCTCCTTGAGCCAAACAGATATGACATCATCAAATCCTAAACCTGTTCACTTCTGTCTCTCTGCTGGTCCATCTCTCCCTCATTTCACCTGTCCACCTTTAGTGAGCAGCTTGATGCACACAGGTAGGCCGTGCTAGGCTCCTTGGCTCTGAAGATGCATAGATAATAGCCTGCCCCCAAGTAACTCCTGCATCACGAGGGAGACAAATACAGAAACAAAGAATTATGCAATGAGTAAAACACAGATAAGGGAATGAATAATTCAGTCCTAGGACTGGGGTGGCAATGGCACCCCACTCTAGTACTCTTGCCTGGAAAATCCCATGGATGGAGGAGCCTGGTAGGCTGCAGTCCATGGGGTCGCTAAGAGTCATGCACGACTAAGCGACTTCACTTTCACTTTTCACTTTCATGCATTGGAGAAGGAAATGGCAACCCACTCCAGTGCTCTTGCCCGGAGAATCCCAGGGACAGGGGAGCCTAGTGGGCTGCCGTCTATGGGGTTGCACAGAGTCGGACATGACTGAAGTGACTTAGCAGTAGCAGGACTGGTTGGGGGCAGGAGGTGGGAATGAAAACCCTTTCCACTCACGGGAGACTTAATCTACTTCCTGTGTGATTATACATTAATATTTTATAATGTCATAAAGTTATGGATTTATATACTATGTATAATATGGAACTATAATGTTAGTTGAAAAGCAGACTATAAAATGACTGCTACTGTGTTAAAACTTTGTGTACATGTGAAAAATAAAAATATGTTGTGTTAGGTTGATGAATTTGCTGTTTTTTAAATTTAGAAATGTAAACATGTGCTTATATTATAATATTATAGTATATATATTATTAATAATATATATTATTATAGTATATATATTATGAGTATATATATTATGAGTATATATATATGAGTATATACTATTATATAGTATTAATAATGGGCTTCCCTGGTGTCTCAGGGGTAAAGAATCTGCCTGCAAGGCAGGGGACCCAGGTTCAATCCCTGGGTTGGGAAGATCCCCTGGAGAAGGGAATGGCAACCCACTCCAGTATTCTTGCCTGAAGAATCCCATGGACAGAGGAGCCTGGTGGGCTATGGTCCATCGGATCACAAAAGAGTTGGAAGTGATTTAGCAACTAAACAACAACAAATTATAAATAACATATCAATATTATTAATAATATTCTATTATAATAAAACATGTTATTAATAATATATTCTACAATAATATGCTATATTATATTAATATATGATATTATAATATTAATTTCTTTAAATTGCTTTTCTTTTTGATTATAAATTTACTTACCACCGAAAAATTAGAAAACACAGAAAAGTATAAAACAAGAAAGCAAAAGCACTGGAAATCATTATAAAAAAATGGTAATCACTTGGTAAATTTCCTTCCAAATTCAAATAAAACAAGGATTATATTATTCCATTGTGTTATCATTTATTTAACCAACTGTCTATTGTTGGTCATGTGAACCATTTTCAGTTTTTCACCATTTTAATTCATGTTGAAATTAACACTTTTGTCCATAAACGATTATGCATATTCCTGATTATTTTCTTAGGATGACTTCCTAGAAGTACAAGTTCTGTGACAAAGAGCATGAACATTTTTAAGGCTCCTGTTTTGGCACATATTGCCAAATAGCCTTCCAGAAAGATTTAACATACTTGCACACACATCAGGAACACACAAGGGTCTCTCTATATTACACATTATGCTCAGTTTTTAAAAACAACTAACTGCCCCAGTGCAAATATGATTCTGCATGTTTCCTTCCTAAGGAATACAACGGAAGACCCTCCAAATAAGACGAATTGATAAGGTAGTCATGTCAGCTTTTCCCTCAGTTCCTATTCCTCTACCCAAGCCTGGGGAGTAGGCCTGGTGAGGCTGTGCTTTCCTTCACCAGCATGCTGGCAGCTGGTGTCTCCTGCCTCTTCAGGGTGGTAAATACCTGGGTGCCACAAACACCATTCCCTTGGGCCTGTCACCTGCGATTCCTCAGCTCTCTGATCAGAGGCAAGGTCCCCGGGTATTAGTGTGAAAAGGCACGTCTTTATTCCTGGAGTTGGCGTGACCAGCTGGCCAGTACCAATTCTTATGAATGATAGCTGGTTCACTGTTCCATATTTCAACAGCCCTGAGCCAGGATAACACCTGTAGGCTCTGGGAATGGAAAGTGCCTGGAATGACACTGGAGACAGGATGCTTTTGTTATCTGGCTTGGACCTCATGCCACTTTAGCATCTTGGATCCAAGATAACTAAGCCAGGAATGAGGGCAACCAATCAAGTTAGAGTCTACTGCTCGGTTACAACCGCAGTTAACTTGATTCAGGGTTTCAAATGACTTTTTTGGTTCCCCATATGAAGTTTACAACAATCGTGAAAAAAAAAAAAGGAGAGTAAGCTTTTGCATGTTATTATTAGATAAACATCAATGCACATAACAAAGAGACTCTGGGTACGTCTGCTGATGAAACTATTAATACTAGAGGATAGGAGGTTCTACCGAAATTTCTGTTTGTCTGAAGTTTACGCAGTGCATCAGGATATGACAATAATTATAGTAGGAAAAAAAAAAACCCTAAAAACTCTAACTCTGTAATTTATCACTCAATATGTCTAATGGGCACTGTGGGGTCCAAAGCTGGTTAAGAACAGTTTTTGCAAATTTGAAATTAAATTTCTACTCTTTAGAACTCATTCTGGGATAACTTCAGTGGTCTGAGAATAAAACTAAGTGTGAGAGAGGGAAATGGAAAGTTGCCTAAAAGTTATTTGAGGGACTTCGCTGGATGTCCAGTGGCTAAGGATCTGTACTTCCACTGCAGGGAGCATGGGTTTGATCCCTGTTTGGGGAACTAAGACCCTGCATGTCACTCAAGGTGTGGCCAAAAAAAAATATCCCCACCAAAAAAAAAGTTATTCAGTCATCTACATAATTCATTAGAAAAGCTGCATGTAATAGAAGGGAAGAAAAGCAGCGTTTTGCAGTCACTTGAAGCAAGTGGGTTCTCTGCAGAAGAATGTTCTTTGAATTTCTAATCCCAATGTATTAGCTATTTTAGTATGTTTTAAAAGTAATACTCCTCCGTCATAAAAAAGTTGATGATTTTGAAAACTATGTGTGTTGATAAAGGGTTATTCACCTTAAAGTCTACCATGGTGTTGAATGAAATGATTCTCTAATTTTGATAAGTTTTTTTTTTTTAATATCCCTCAATACAAACTTCCCTGGTGGCTCAGATGGTAAAGCATCTGCTTACAATGCGGGAGACCTGGGTTCAATCCCTGGGTCGGGAAGATCTCCTGGAGAAGAAAATGGCAACCCGCTCCAGTTTTCTTGCCTGGAAAATCCCATGGACGGAGGAGCCTGGTGGGCTACAAGTCCAAGGGGTCGCAAAGAGTCAGTCACGACTTCACTTTCACTTTCAATACAAACTTAAAGACCCGCCTGCCAATGTAGGAGACATAAGAGATGCGGGTTTGATCCCTGGGTTGGGAAGATCCCTTGGAGAAGGAAATGGCAAACCATTCCAGTATTCTTGCCTGGAGAATCCCATGGACAGAGGAGCCTGATGGGCTATGGTCCATGGGGTCGCAAAGAGTTGGACACGACTGAAGCATCTTAGCACAATACAAACTAAAGCCAGAAGTATGTGAGTTTATGTAAGAGTCACATTTGGCTGAAGAGAGAAAAATGGCCTTAAAACATCATCCCTCAACATTCTCGTAGAAGAGCCCAAAACCATACCTGGGAGAAAAACACTAGAAGCTGCAAGACCTTAAATGAACCCAGAGGCATCAGGTAACTTTGACCTCATAAGGAAGCTGCCATGAACCCAGAGGCATCAGGTAACTTTGACCTCATAAGGAAGCTGCGTCTGAGAAGGCAGTGTGCAAATTCAGGCTGCTGGTAATAAAATATTCTTGGAAATGGCTTGGATGCATCTTAGCAGTTCGGCTGTGCTAAGGTGGTTTAGGTTCCACCAGCATGGTCCAGCTCTTTGCTCACTGCACACGCCTCCCCTACCTGCCCCCACCCCACCTACAGTTTTCCTCTGGACTCAGTCAGTATCTGACAGCTTGGCACCCGTGAAACAGTTGTGACTAGGAATATCAGCACACAGTATTCTTGAGAATCAAAGTAATTTTGAGAACCAGGTAATTTAGAACTAAATTGTTCCCTAAGGAAACATCTGTTGTTGTTGTTTTTTTCTTTTTTTTGCAAAGCCCAAACCCCCTGCCCTTTTCCCTAAGATATATATTTTTTTTCCCAGGGGTAGGCTCTCCAGGTTTGCAGGACATAATACGAATGTGTGACTAACTCTCCTGCCTATACAGCTCTCCCATCGACAGCTTGGAAGCAAATTCTCACAGTAAACAGATACAGTGGGACCAGAATGAAATCCACCTGATGTTCCCTTGCCCCCTCCACTCCAACCTTAGACTCTGAATACGGTGCTGCCATCTTGCTAGCATGATGTCTGGGCCTGGGAGTCATTCTAGACTCTTCCCTACCCCTCTTGTTCTCTGGGTCTAGTCCATTCTAGAATCTAGCAGCTTCTATCTCCTTTTATTTCATTGGTCCAGGCTGTCAGCACTTCCCTTGGGTCACTCTGCTAGTCCTCACTGGTTTCCATTTTCCTCTCTTGTTGCCCTCCAACATCCTCCAGCCACCTAGACATGAGGCTGAGGTCTCTGATGATGTTTCTACTCTTCATCCCAGCCAGGCTCTTAACCACACACAGGGTAGAAATCATATTCCTTAGCCAGCATGCTTCATGTCCAAGCTCTCCAGCCCCATTGGAGTTCCACCCCCGTGATAACTCTGGCCCTACCAAATTACTTCCATTTCATTAAATGTGTCTTGTGCTCCCTATCTATTTTCTCTCCCTCCAACCCCTCTACTTTCATTCTTCACCTGGCAAACTCCATCTACTTATCGTTGAACGCTGAACTCCTATATCACACACAGGAAGCATTCCTTTGTCATCAGCTTGGCTGGTTGCTGAAAAAGCACCCTTTGCTTTTTCTCCACTGGCCTCCTCGTTGTCTGGATCCCAGCCATGTGCTTACCCGTCCGTCTCCGCTGTTAGCCTGTGAGTCCCTCACCAGCCAGCCTTCTATCTTTGTACTCATCTGCTTCTTGTAGTACCCGTCACACGGTAGGGACTCAATGAATGAATGAACGACAGAAAATAGGTCCGTGATTAGCTGCTTCATATAACCTTCTAAATTCCCTCATGCCTCCTCCTCAGGTCAACTCATCTTGAGTTTTTCATCTTGGGAGAGAGCCATCTGCTCTTCCTGAGCTCCTATCTAAACTACAGTTCTTAGTGTGTATGGAAGAGATGGTGTGTTTTCCTACTTGACAGATGTAGTCTGTGTACATATCACTATATAAAAGAAAAGAAGTGAGGCGGCACTGTAGGGCCTGAATACATCTTCTAATTTTTTTTTCTTTGACAATATTTTAAGATGTGGCTACTACGACTGATGGTTATCCATCTGTGTGTTCAGAAGTGGCCAGAAAGACTGATGTTTGCCCAACTGTTCATTTGATACCAGACACATAATTTGACCTGTGTTTGAAACCTCTATTTGTATGACCTACTGTCGCCTTTTGGGGTGAAGTTCTTGACATAATGGTTATTGTAATTTTCCTTTATCCTCTCCTGCCACGCAGGGTTGGGTTGGGGTGTTTGCAAACACTTGTTTCGGTCCTCTCTTGTTTTCCCCCTTTATTTCCATCAGCATCTTTCCCAGAACAGGCTTTTCCACATTCTTACCTAGGCCATCTGATGACTAGCTTGTCTCTTCCCCAAACTCCTCCATACGACTCATATTTCCTCGAGGTTTTCCCTAGACTGTACTGAATTTTCATGAAGATCACCAGCCACTGACAAATATACCAAGTGATATCCCTGTTTCCAAAATATCAATCACACATTCAAAGAATCACTGAGCTGGAAGGGACCTCTGGGCAACGCTGCACCTGAACTTCTCATGATGAGAATCTACAAGACATTTTGTTAGATGTTTGTCCATCCATCCATCTGTGAAAAATCACAGTGATTGACTGCGAGATTGGTTCTAAACTGAACCTAATGTATTTGGAGACAGATGTCCAACATGGAACAGTCACCAGAGGGAACCTTCTCGCCCGTACGATTCCTCTTCTAATCTTCTAGTCTCAAATGTTCACACTGACATTTGAGGGGAGGAGAGAAACGTGTCCAGATGAAACTCTCAAGCTGTGTCATAGGGAGCACTATAGTTATGACAGAATGAGAAGATCCACAGCCGGAGAGCAGTCAAGTAATTCCTCCGGGAAACAACATCAAGAGGTTTGGGGACGTCCATGTGCTGCCTTGAACATCAGCAGCAACAGAACATGCTTGGCTGCACAGGGAGATGCCCTGGGGCTCACACGATGGGGAGACCCCTGCCTCCCATCACTCCATCATCCGTCTCATTCCACGTGGGGGTCCAGCCTTCCTCCTCACTTTGAACCAGCAGCATGTCTCTCTCACTCATTTTCTTGCAGCTCTGAGGCTATAGTTCCTGCTCTAGACATGGGAAATCAGGCCTAGGTCTTGCTACAAATTATGTTAGCACATAGGCAAATGGCCTTCTAGATTTTAGAAAGAAGGAGTAGATGTCAGAGTTTATCTCTAAGATTGCTGGACCATATTATTTTGAGTTTTCTTTACCTATATTTATACTGCCCATATTTTCACAAGAAGTATGCATTATTTTATATTTGGGGAAAAGGAAAATGATGAAAGATAAAATGCTTTTTTGCTCTGTGGTGGTAGAAACACTGCTAATGTTGAAATGAATGGATGAATAATGTAAGATGAGAGTGGATAATGAAGCCTACAGTCAAGGCAACAGCTCACTTTCTCACAGGAGGTAAAGGTGAACATGATACTGATTTCTGGCAAAATTTTTATAGTGAAAATATATACAACAAAGGAGACACCTTCTGCATTATTCCTTAGCATGTTAGTTGTTAACTTGCTACAGTGAAGACATGCTTCGTACATAACACGTCTCAAACCAATGTAATCTCTAACAGTCTGTCTCATGATGACTTTTGGACACATGGGGAAAGGGGCAGAGAATTCAAAGGTAGGTTGCTTGAAAGCTGATGGAAATCCTGGGACCTACTGGCCCCAGGTGATGTCAACCCAGAAAGGGTTTTCTGACAGGGAGCCGTGGGCACTGTCGTTGATCTGGAATACTGTAGCAGAGATGACGACAGAAATCTGAAAAGATGATCTCAAAACTCTGTGTGTGTAGTTTCTGAGATGCTGGAAACTTGAGTAGAAACTCAGATCCAACTTAGAGCTAAATCTGGCATTTAGAGGGAGAACAATCAGCTGCACAAGTTTACGATGGGAGGCAGGGCAGTGGGCTTTGGAGTCAGACAGTCTGCTGAGTTCAAATCCCAATATTTTGGGTAAATTACTGAACCTCAGCCTCAGGGCAGATGGGAGAATGCTGGGAGGTAGTAATCGTACAACAGTCGGAATGGTGCCTGGCCCATGGGCACAGGACATGCTCGATAACTGCAGCTGCTATTAACATAATTATTAAATGTGGTCTGAGGAGTTTGTCCCACATAGAACATGAGGTGTTTCACTGCCTACAAGAGCAGTAAGAACTAACAAAGTGACGAGGCTGTAAAACAAAGGCATTTGAAATCGTATCCCTGTAGCCCACATGGACCAGAAGCCCTCTGGAATACACTGTTCAGCTCAGGACACCATGTCTGAAGAGGGACAAGAGGCTGGAGGGTGTCCTGCTGTGTGACACAACAGTGAAAAATAGCGGAAGGCCCTAGGGTTATTTCACAAGGAAAAACCAAATCTAACGTGCCACGCTAACGCTCTTCTGATACCTGAAGTGTTCTTCCACAGAAGAGAGAATTGAGTTACTCTGCTGTTCCAGAGGACAAGGTTCTGAAAGTCTTCAGCAGAATTTGCTCAACGAAAGGGAGAGCTTTTCGACAGATGTGACAGGGGAACGGATTGCTTGATGAAGCAGCAAGTTCTCGGTCACTGCAACTGTTCAGAGAGGGTCTGGGTGGGCATCCCTTAAGGGAGATGGGGAGGGTTTCATCACTGCTCGCCTTCCTTCCCTGCTGACTCCTGCAGTAACCAACTTGACCGCTCCCCTCACCAGGCTCCCTTCTGTCCCATCAATCACTACCAGGTAAATGAAGAGTCTAGGGCTTCCCAGGTAGCTGAGTGGTAAAGAATCCACCTGCAACGCAGGAGATGCGAGTTTGATCCCTGGGTCAGGAAGAGCCCCCGGAGAAGCTAATGGCAACCCACTCCAGTATTTTGCCTGGGAAATCTCAGGGACAGAGGAACCTGGTGGGCTACAGTCCATGGGGTCCCAAAGATTCAGGCAAGACTTAGCAACTAAACAACAACAAAATTAAGAGCCTCCTGACCCCCATCCTTTCCCACTAGGGCAGAGAAGGGACATTCTCATGGACAGGTGCATATGCATCCCACAAGTGTTCATCGGTAGCCGTCTACAGGTCAGGACCTGTGCTACTTGACAGAGGCAACAAAGATGGAGCCAGTGTGTGCCCAGGGAGCACCCAGGCTCATTAGAAAACAGACCAGATGTTGGGGAAGTGGTGAGGCTAAAGGAAGGGATAATCAGCGCAATGGGCCCAGGAGGCACAAAGGGAGTTCCACTAACCCAGATGGACTGGGGGAGGAGGGTCAAGGAGAATCTTTCAGGGGAGTAGACTCTGGAAGCTGTGTAGAGACTGGCCAAGGAAAGAGACAGAGGCAGCAGGAACATGAGGAGCAAAAACATGGAGATAAGGCACTTTGCAGGTGGTCCAGTGGCTAAGAGTCTGCACTCCCAATGCAGGGAGCCCAGAATTTATTCCTATCCCACATGCTGCAACTAGGAGTTTACATGCCATAGCTGAAGATCCTGCATGCCACATCCTGGCATGGCCAAATAAATAAATATTTAAAAAAGAGAGAGAGAGAGATGGAGGTAAGATGCAACATTTCATGTATCGCTGGACTGGGAAGTGCAGAGCATGGTTCAGGAGGAAACTGGGCTGGCGAGCTGAGCCCAGACAGCCCCCTTGTGGGTTTCCAAGGGTTCACAGGCCACATGCACACACTTGCACCATGCAGGACTCTTCCTTAAGCTGCAGGGTCCCAATTGGTCCCTACCGTCTAGAAATTATAGTACAATTGTTTGTTTCATTACCATATGTCTGCTCAGCTCCCTGATGGCAGAAACCTTGTTTATCTCCTTCACTGTTACATTCCCAGTGTTTAGCCCAGCACCCCACACACAGTAGGTGCCCAATAAATACTGTACATTTTCACTGAAATATTGGGGAAAGAAAGGATGCAACCTCAGAAGACTGTTGAGTTTCTCTATATTACTATATATATCTTGCTTTGAGCAGCACCTAGCCCTAGTAAGCACTAATAAAGGAGAGTTATTATTATTAATTAGTGTTTCTTGTTCTCCTGTCTGGTTGGTTTTGCAAGCCCACTGCTTTTGTGGCCACCCTTGCTTAATACATTTTGATGAGTAATGGTGTTTTTCAAACAATAACAGCCTGAAAAGAAATCTTCAAAGCACAGAGAGTTATGGAAGTATTCAGCATCATAACCAGAAGATGACATTCGAAGGAGACGGCTGAGAGACTGTTTCCTCTGTGGGAACCTCAAGTCTGTCTCTGCATCTCTTGAAGAGAAGTTGCATGGGTCAGAGACGGCTCCGTTGTCAGACTAATGGCCAAAATGTGTGCCCCCAGTGACCACTGGATAAGAGGCAGATGGGACATTGCGGGAACAGATGGGCACCTGGAGACCCCATGTAACTCTAGCAACCTTTTGAAGGGAGTCTGAGCAACCTTTTGAAGGGAGTCTGATCTGGTGGGGTGAGGGCAGGCATCACCCCATAGCCTCCATAAGGAGGGTAGGGGTTGGGGGTGTGTGTGCTTGGTGGTCCAAAGCCCAAATCCAGCCTTCCTCACATTCCTCTGGCTTCTCAGGGTGTAGTGTCTTCCCGGCCTGGGATTGGCTGATCTTGGTTACAGGGAAGCTGACCAGGGCTGTTTGACGTATGAGACTGCTTCTGAAGATTCAGAAGAAACATCACTTTCCCTGAGAATCCAGTCTTAGCCAGGAACAACACTTTAACTTTTTAGGGTCTGATAAAAACGTCAGTGCTGGAGAAGGAAAGAGCAATTCTCTCCAGTATTCCTGCCTGGGAAATCCCATGGACAGAGGAGCCTGGCGGGCTACAGTCCGCAGAGTCGCAAAGAGTCGGACGCCACTGGGCATACACACAAAAGGTCAGTGCATCCCTTGTGGACAAGAAGTTAACTCCAGAGAGGGGATTTTTCCTACCACAGGGCTCCTATGAGACCCGGGAGGAATTTAACATCCTTTCTCAAGTCTCAAAGGATACATTCCTTAAAGCAAATCCTGGCGTCTCTTTATTCCCCCTGATGACTTAGGCCCCGGGCAAGGTTGTAGAAGAGTCTGGATTCTGTGAGAACCTATATGATGCTGCTGAGTTGGCTGCTGCAGGGCCATCTGTTTAACCAAGTTCTGGGCTAAGAGGTGCACAGAAGTGAAACACAGCTGGGGTAGGTCCCTGTTTGTGGACTTCTGGTCGGATCTTGAATCAGGAGGGAAAATGGGGACTTCCTTGGTGGTCCAGTGGCTAAGACTCCGTGCTCCCAATGTGGGGGGCACCAGTTCGATCCTGGCTCAGAGAACTAGATTCCACATGCCACAACTAAGAGTTCACATGCCACAGAGAAGATCGAAGAACCAGAGTGCTGCGACTAAGCCCTGGCACAGCCAAATGAATAAATATTTCAAAAAGTCCCTGCCCTAAAAAAAACAGTCGTCGCCCTCTAAAAAAAAGAGAGAGAAAATGAATCTTAGATGTTCAAAGTTCAGGGGTAGGTGAAATGACTTCACTTGCCCAAATCAACGAAATTACTTAATTGATCTGACTGAAAGAACCTGTTCAGCACTGGATTAAGAAAAGTCCTGTTAATCCAGCCCCTGTTTATCTGGCTGAGTGCTGGGTGGAGAGGTATATTTAGGCTCAGTGTGTTCACAGGACCGCATCTCGCAGCTCAACGGGAAAGTCCAGTCACCGCTCAAGATACCTCTGCATGTTCAGAAATTGACGAGCAGTCATAACAGAGGGGCTATGGTGGTCAGGGGGCTGGAATAGTGTTCTTTTAAATGAGAGAGGCCACGGAATTAAACACTCTAATATACCAAGTTCATGGTAGGCAGAATGCACACAACAGGCAATAAAAAGCCAAAGTGGCAGTGCTTCTGTTGCTAAAATAATACTGAACGGATATTCTTTTCTCCTTTTCTAAGCCTACAGAGAAACAGGTGAAGACACAGACATAAAGAACAGTCTTATGGACACTGTGGGGGTGGGGAGAGGAAGGAGAGGGTGGAATGTATGGAGAGAGTGACATGGAAACATACATTATCATATGTAAAATAGATGGCTAATGGGAATTTGCTGTATGGCTCAGGGAAGTCAAACTGGGGCTCTGTGACAACCTAGAGGGGTGAGATGGGGACAGAGAAGGGAGGGAGGTTCAAGAGGGAGGGGACACATGTATACCTATGTCTGATTCATGTTGATGTTCGACAGAAACCAACACAATATTGTAAAGCAATAAGAAATAAAAAAGAAATGGGTGAGGGGGGAGAGGGTAGGCTCTGAGATTTCCCCCAAAGAGGATGAGAAACCATGCCAAAGTGAAGGAGATAATTTCCTACCTTTGCCCCTTTTCAAGAATAAATGGCTTCCCTAAGTAATCGACATGTTATTTTTTGGTAACTGAAGACAGAAATGGTAGCACCAAAAAGACCTGGATCTGTGGTCCTGCTGACAAGCCATCTGGCTGACAAGCAAACCTTTTCCATCTTGGTCAGAAACTGTTTATTTTTAAACATCATTTTGCTGGACTCCCTTTTCAGCAACCCTGTGCCTTTGCTCACTGATGCCCAACTGGAAAGGTCCCTACTTACTTGTGTCACATGCCTGGCAAAGCCACTTGCTTGAGAACAGACAAGGGTGAGTGTGTGTGATGGGATGTGGGCAGACAGAGCAGGCTACCACTCCTTCCAGAATGGTCAGTGGACCCAAGCTCAAGTTCACTTTCATTCTTTGAAGACCTTCATTCCTAGGACACGGCCTCCATCTTCCCAGACCTCAATTTCTTTTCTTTTGCTTTTTCAAAACTGATCTTTATGAGTATGGTTGTTTTACAATGCGTTAGCTTCTGCTGTACAGCAAGGTGAATCAGCTATATGTATACATATCTTCCCTCTCTTTTTGGATTTCCTTCCCTAAAGCACTGAGTAGGGTTCCCTGTGCTAATCAGTAGGTTCTGGAGTCTCAATTTCCCTTTCCTGGAATGTGGAGCTAATAAAGCGCATCCTGAAGACCTTCTAAGGGTGTCGTGGGGAAAGAACAGGCTAACGTGGGCAAGAGCGTTTTGTGACTCTGGACAGCTGGAGCCTGTGGAGGCTGTTGTGGTCGCTGTTGTGAAAAGGGCGGGGAAGGAATGGCATCTCAGGGGATTAGAAAGCGCTGGGCACATACACCATAGTCTGTGTTCTCTTGTGGGATCAGCAGTATCTCAGGCAGCTAAAAGCCATGTCCACATCCCAGCTCAGAGCAGCAGAGGGTACAGGCCTGTTCTCACTCTCAGCTTGGTTCCTTGTCATAACAGCTGTCTCTACTCTGTTGCAGTAGCCGCTCCTCTTCGGGGAAGCTGGCAAAGCGGGGCTGGGCCTCAAGTCGTCGGGAAGCAGGGACCGAGGCAGAGGTGGGCCTGGCCTTGTGAGTGGAATCAGGATATCCCCAGGGCCTCCCTTGGGACTGGTCCCCAGGCTGGTGAGCTCCAGCTGGGAGGTGTAGAGATACCCATCTTCTCTTAGGCAGCCCCTCTAACAGTTGCTGTTTGGCCATCACTTAACTGAGGTGATTATAAACATGCACTTGTGTTGTCTAAATCCAGAAGGGAATATTAAAAAGTGGAATTATCTGTTGTGTGAGGATGGTGGGCTTATGAATGCTTCCCTTGCCTCTTTTCCACACTGTTTTTTTTTTTTTTATTGCACCACGCAGCACATGGGGTCTTAGATCCTCAACCAGGTATCAAACCCATGCTCTCTGCAGTGGAAGCTGGGAGTCTTAACCACTGAAGCACCGGGGAAGCTCCTTTCCTACAGTATCTTAATGTTGTTAAAAAGTCTTTAAAATAAAGAAGGAAAGGAACTATAATTGGAGTGTAATAATTTATAAAATGGCAGCTGGTTGTCCTGGTTTTGCCTTTACGGGACCTGAAAGTGCAAAGTTGAAGAAATGCCACAGAGATGAGAAGTATTTCAATGTAATAATTATATTTTCAGCCTCCAAAATATTTTAACAGTGGCTTCCTTCATTTCATGGTATTTTTTGGAGTATGCGTAAATGGCGAAGAGAGTGAGGGGTTTACAAATTGGAAATCATATCATAGCTTTTTAACTAGGAAAATGCTTCAACATCTACAATCTTTCAATTAATGAAGGAGAAAGTATTTCTCGAGCACCTCCTATGGGCTGAACACTGGGCCAAGTGTTGTGTATTTCCTCTTTGTTCCTCTTTTCCCCTATTCTACCATGAAGGGACCATTACTGGTTGTTTTGCAAGGCACTCAGTGGTCATCTTGCTTCATGTGTGATTTTTTTTTTAACTTGTAGGTGCCAAGATAATGGCAGTGAGGGAGCGTCTTAATAGCTTGGGGTTCATTTAATCAACAACCATAAACCAGGATAAAATAAGTTCTGGCACCTGGGCAGACCTTAGCTGTTTTTTCAGGGACAATAGAAAGGGCAACTGCTCAGCCTCTCTGATTTTTCTCTGGATGACTTCAAGCTCACCGTTTCCTCAACCTTGAGTTTGGAAATCATTCACTCTGTTTGACAAGGAGGTGCATGGAGATAAGACGAGGTGACGGTTCTGGCTTCAGGGCCCCCTGCAGATGAGGAGCAGAATGGAGCAAAGAACCAAGGTTTGCTGTTAGAGACAACCAAGGTTGTCTCCCTGAACCCTGGCTCTGTAACCAATGGAGCTGGTGAGCTTCACAAGATTTTATGTGTGACGTTGAGCTAGTTACTTACGCTCCATATTCCAGTACAGTAAGCCCCCTACTTCAAGAAAACTTCAAGTTGTGAACTTTCAAAGATGTGAATGTGCATTCAGGCACGAGTGAAATTACAGCTTGCCCTCCATCTCCTATTGCGGACAGTCCTTCAGCTCCATCATTTCCCACCTCCTCTCCCTCCTCCAGTCTTGTCTGTTCACTTGATGCCAGCCCCTGTATGCCAGCTGTTGTACTTTACCACTGTACTTTTCAAGACACTGTACTGTAAGTTTTAAGATTGTTTATCGTTTGTGTTTGTCATGTATTATTTGTGTGCAAAATATTATAAACCTATTACGGACAGTACTATGTAGCCTCTGGTGAAGAAGGGAGGAACGTGTCCATTACTTCCAGTGTTTCTTGTATGTAAGTCCCCTTCATATGAACAAGTTCTGTTCTGAGACTGTGTTCATAAGTCCAGTTTGTTCGTAAGTCCAACAAAGTTAGCCTAGGTATGCAACTAACACAATTGGCTATAGAGTACTGTAATAGGTACAAGAGGCTGCAAGACTTAATAGTGTAAGCCCCAGGAAAATTCACATGTGGATACGATGCTTATCAACTAGGGAGAAGATCTGAATGATGAGAAGGCCTTCCATGCCAACGCTCCTTTTTTCAGAATCAGAGACATCCTGAGAAATATTTTCATTCTCTCTGAATATGAATAATGTAAATAATAGCACTGGGAAAAAAGCCTTTGGACCCTTCTGGTTTAAACAGGCTTAGAGTGGAAGCTCTTAGAGTCTAGCAGTTATTCCCAAGGGTGAGGAAGGGAAAGAGAGCCCTCATTTTAGTGTAGTACAGAACTTCCTAAGGATAATCTGTTTGTGTCCCTGGTAACAAGCCTCTCCCGGGCTCCTAAGGGAGCTGGTAGAGAGGGTGGGTGGAGGAGGAGAGGTTGGTCGTGGTTGGGTTGAAGCAGGACAGGATAGGGTCCTGATGTCAGAGGGCCAGGCAGGCACTCAGTTGGAAAATCACTCTTTGTTCCTAAAAATAAAATGTCTGAGCCTCCCTTTTTGGATTCTTCCCTGGGATGAAGACAGCCAACTGCTGGCCCCTTTTTAGGCTTAGCTCAATAGCCCTCAGCCCAAAGGTGAACTCCAAAGACCCTTAAGATATTCTGGCTCCTCCTAAAATGCTCCACAATAAAGTACATGATGTCAGTTTCTCTTGAAAGGATATGGCTGCAGTGTATAGTTGCAAAGCAAAATAGGCTCAGCCAAAAAAAAAAAAAAGGCTCAGCAGAAAGGGTGAGTGGGCAGAACTAGGAAGAGAAAACTGGGTCGGAAAGGCTGCCCAGAGAGGGTGAAAGAGACTAATGACTGGATGAGCAGTGTGCTTTAGAAAATTCTCTATGGGGACTTTCCTGGTGGTGCAGTGGTTAAGACTCTGAACTGTCATTGCAGGGGGCCTTTGATCCCTGGTCGGGGAACTGAGATCCTGCATGAGACATGGGAAAGACAGATTATCCCCCAATAGCACCAAGATTCCGAATGCCACATGGCACGGTCGGAAAAAGAGAGAGATGTCGGGGAAATAGATTACACCAAGTAGAAAATTCTCAAGGAGTGCTGGTGGCAAGGATGCCTCATAAAAAGGCCTCCAATGAAGAATCCATACCACACTTTCCTTCTAGAGAGTTCTCCATTCATGAAGTCTTCACCCAAAGTTAGAGCTTTGATGAATGAAGGACAGTGGTGTATGATGCTGCATATCTAGCAAATAGAAGGACCACAACCCCTCTCCTCTGAAGAAGCTCTATTTGGGGAAGGTTTGGGGCATCCATTGTCTAGACCGACTACACACGGTGATGGGTCCAAGAATTGAAGCCATTTCTCTGAGCTCTTCCAAGATTGAATCTCATGTGATGGGCTGATAGTCCTGTGTACAAAGAGCTTTCCCAGCCCAAAGGGATGGACTTGCCTGGTGGTCCAGTGGTTAAGACCCTGCACTTTCACAGCAGGGGGCACAGCTTTGAGCCCTAGTTTTGTCCCACATACGGCAAGATATGACTGAAAACAAACAAAAAAACAAACCAAAACCCAAAGGGGCCCTTTTTGCAGTGTCTGCCCTAACCATCCCATTGTCAGCCACTTTAAGACTAAATGCATAAATAGAATGTCAGATAGTGAAGAAGACCTTCCCTATCTTCCTCTTTTCTTCTTCCCTGGAAGAGGAAAAAGATTCTGTGAGCATGGGCACTCATGCTCCAGAACATTTTGCCCTTCAGGAAGCACCGGGAAGAAGGGTCACTCAAACCTCAATCATTACTTCCTATATAAGTGGCTGGGGCTATAGGGTGTAAAATAATGAGCAAACCCACTAGTTAATTTACATACTATGCCTCCAGAGTGCAGCTGTTGGAAATAATTTTCTGGTTGAGGAAATAGAAGATGTAAAAGATTTCTCAGGGACTCTTTAGTTCATCAGAGTCCAAATTTTCTAACCTAGGTTAGAGTTTCTTCATTAGGTGGTCCAGAGTGACCACTCATACCTGCATCAGCTATAGGTGCTTCAGAGGTTCCAGGCGCCCATCCCAGACTTGGATCTCAGAAATGGGGCCTGAGAATCTTCGTTTTGAGCAAGCTCACCTGGTGATTCTTTGGCACACTGAAGTTTAGGAGTCACTGCTATGTCTTTAGCCTCCTCCTACTCTTTAAAACAAGCAAACAAAAAAGGACATAACCATTCTTCAGGTATAGTTCTGGCTCACTCAATTCACAGACATTTTAAAGAAGTTATAATAACATTATTGCTGCTGCTGCTGCTAAGTCGCTTCAGTTGTGTCCAACTCTGTGCGACCCCATAGATGGGAACCCCCCAGGGCTCCCCCATCCCTGGGATTCTCCAGGCAAGAACACTGGAATGGGTGGCCATTGCCTTCTCCAACGCATGAAAGTGAAAAACTGAAAGTGAAGTCGCTCAGTCATGTCCGACTCTTCACAACCCCATGGACTGCAGCCCACCAGGCTCCTCCGTCCATGGGATTTTCCAGGCAAGAATACTGGAGTGGGTTGCCATTGCCTTCTCCAATAACATTATTGGCCCTCCATTAACTTTTACATGTATTATGGCAAGACTTAAAGAATGAGCTGTCCGATAATGGAATGATTAGTGAATTTTCCATCACTGGAGGTATTCAAATGGAGATTGAAAACCACTTAGCAAGGATACCATAGAAAGGATTCAAGTGTCAGGAGAGGGTCCCAACCCTCTACTAAGGTAGGACATTTCTCCAGTTCTATGATCCTATGATAATATTACAACAAAATCAGCTTTAATATATCAAGTACTACATTTTCAGAAATCTGAGCGTACACTCAGAAGTTTTATTATTATTAAAAGCTTGTAAAAGCAGCGAGAAAACCAGTCTATAAATCTGAAGTCCAGAAGCTGAGGACAGACCCAACAATGAACTTGGGGATTCTTAGCTTTAATTCCAGCTCTGAAACTTATTGGCTGGCCGTACGCTCATGGCAACAAGCAGATAAAGGGCAAAGAGTGTGTCGTCTTCACAGTGGCTCCACACCTCAAGCATCCTGCTATCGGATGGCACGGAAATGACTGTTGAGACTTTTTGCCCTTCAGTTTGGTGTTCATCAGATCATAGACCTTAAAATCCCTTCCAGGGCTTTAGGTTCTTCAGCCCCGAAGGAGGCTATCACTAAAGGACCAGGGAATCACAGTCCTCAAAAGGATAAATGCCTGCCAGTGCTGGTTGGTGTGGCTGTTTTCTACCACCCTAGAGTTTAGTCTTCACTGGTCAAGAATGTGTGTGTGTGCATGGATCATTACCACTGAAGAAAAGGAATTCCAGCAGAGATGGGAGTAAGGGTAGAATTGCACTTAGCATATTATTAAAAGGCTCAGTGCTAAAAGGAACAGAAGATGGGTTTGTGCCAAACAACAGAAAATGGGGATCCTGTAGTTCCTCAATTATTAAATATCATCAATTCAGATTGAGTGCAGAGTGCATTTGGGGAGCCTGAATTATCTGGTAAAACCGTTTACAAGTATCATATTGATAAAATGATTGCCAAATCACCCACCCTTGGGTTTGTGTTGTATGGATTTGCAAACACCTTGACAGATCTGGACCTCAGACTTGAAAAGAGCACTTTGAGGTGATGGTTGAGAAAAGAAATGTTCAATTTGATGAGAAATGACAATGACTGTTAAGTCACATACGTGGATTCTTTCCAATGGTGTGCTTTACTTCTCAAACAGTTTTCAAGTTTTGGAACCTAAAGCTACACCTAAACCAAGCACATTATGTGATTGGTGCATAATAAGAGTTCAATCCACAGCTGTCAAAAGGATGAAAGAACAAGTGAGTGAATAAATAAGTGAATGAGTGAATGGAGAGATAAGAATAGATTCCCGAAGTATTAGGGCTCAATCCTTTAGTCCACTTTTGCGAATGACAGAATGTTCGAAGACCCTGGCAGCTTAGATTCACGGATCACTGTAAATTTGTGAGGTATGAATACGGTTTCAATTCTGCTTTGCTCCATGAATGATCAAGGCAGAGAGACTCCTAAGAAGTGAAAAGAGGTGAGGGAGGGGAGGACAGCAGGAGGAAAATTATGCTTAAGAGCTAATTGATGATTTATACTCATAATTTTTAAATCTCAGACATAAATCATCTAAACCATGATAACTGAATTTAGTGTAAATGGTGGCTGTAGGATGGCTTGAGCGGTTACATGATATTTTATTGAATCTTCACACTGCAAAATTGGTGGAAATTAAGCTGTTTGTAAATGACTTTGGAGGAAAGAGAAATAAATGTGCATGTAGATGTTAATCAGGTCGATGACCTGTCTTTTGGTGCAATTTGATAGCTCCACCTGGGATATGAGCCACCATCTCTTTGGGGGGAAGACTTAATTTTAGAATACTGGCAATCTCTAAATCCATAGTGGTGAATT
Organism: Bos indicus; assembly: GCF_029378745.1. Taxonomy (NCBI): domain Eukaryota; kingdom Metazoa; phylum Chordata; class Mammalia; order Artiodactyla; family Bovidae; genus Bos; species Bos indicus. Next base: position 18,100,555 of record NC_091776.1, on the reverse strand, counting down.
ACACGGGTCTGAAAATAAAATGAAAAGTCACCATGACTAGAATGAAAGGATAATGCAGGGGGACTTGGGCTTCTCCTAGCAGCACGGTAGATGATTCTCTGGCTTTATACTGGTCCTTCCTCAGCCCTGAGAACTCTTAATCCTATTTTCATTGCCCTAGGTAAACTTGGAAATATTTTCTCCTCCTAGACTGCAGTTACTCACACAATAAACAGGTAATAAACATTTTACTGCCCTAAGCAGCCCTCTGCTAGGCAGGCAGCGGGAAGAGAAAAGCCTGTGCAGAGAGTAAGCCCGCACAGGATAAACTGCAGGGGACAAAGGATGTGAGTAACCCTTTTAATGGCCTGCACCCTCTCTGGGCTCTGCCAGCGTGCATTAACTGGCTTTCGTGGTCTGGTTTTCTCTCTGCTTGATGCTAGTAGGGAAGATTTGATTTCACCAAAAGGTAATTTACTTGCCATTTCGAAGCTCTGTCTAGCTAAATTAAGGATGAGGAATGAACTGGAGTTAGCAATCTCCCAGGTGAAACCGTGGGCTGTGAGTCTGGAAAATCAAAGAAGGGACAGTCCATAGCCAACCAAAGTGCTTCCGAGGATACAATGATTCCTATTCAATTTCTGTTTGATTTCCAGTTTGCATGCTATTTTCCAACACATCCTGGTTTCACTGTGACAGTTTACATCCTCCCCTGATATCAAATCAAACAGTTGTTATCATCTGTTGACTCTGTGAAAGGTACAGTGAACATTCTGTTTTCCACTGTACTCAGGGTTCCCTCAAAAGTCCGTTACCTTCAGCTTAGTAGAAAACATTGTTTTATGGTTCCAACTGCTCAGGAAATATTTTGGTTTTCTTTCATGCTGAAGGTACAACTTGCAGCTGTTAGAAGACCTTCCCTCATCTCAGGGAAAGAAGGGCAGAGCCAAAGAGAATATGAGAAGCTCTGTTTCTACCTCTGCCATTTAACTTATTTATGGGAGATGAAAATCTTATATAAATATTTCCCACCAAATAGCATGCCAAATATGAAAGTATTAACCCTGGGCAAAATGATAAATGTATCTGCATAAACAATTTTCCAATTCATCTAGGTTGAAAAAATGATTATTTTATAAATCAACAGTTCTTTGATATCAATTGCAGTTAATTTATGGTATTTTGCTCTCGTTTTATTATTTTGGAATACTAATTTGTGCTGTATTTTGTGGCAGAAGTGTTGCAATTTGTCTTGCAAGAACTAAAACATTCTGACATGTTTAAAGAGATCTACTTGAGGTCTGATCACATCCAAGGCCATATCTGATCACAGATCAAGCCCACTGTCTTGACACAGGACCCTAAAACCCCACACGCTCTTCTGTTTTTTGAACCTTTCTTGAGAGGGCCGAGGAAGTGACAATGCAGATAACACATTAGAAAGCAGTTTGAAGATGGACACTGATAAATGAAAGAAAAATAATGAAGGTATTGGCCGCTATTGGAAAAACACACAAGGTGGAGCCGGGCTACAAGACATTGGGTAGAGATTCTCAAGTAGAGTCTTTCCCTTAACTGTGTTTGGATGACTCCTACAAAAGCAGCATAGAAATATGCCTGAAGCAGCTATCTGCAAAGCGGGCCCTTAAATCCCCAAACAAAAGATACAAACAGTGGATAACAAAGCACAGGCAAAGACTGAAGCGAAGGGGCAGAGTTCACAGGTGGACCAAGGAGCCAAGTCAAGGGATTTGGGAAAACAGGCGTGGGGTGGCTAAAAAAAGTGACTTACAAAGGGCAGGAAAGAATCCTTGTGCTTGACCAGTATTAGACTGATATTCTGTATCCTATACTTTGGCTGTGGTATTTACAAAATGACCACGGAGAAAAGCGGTGGTGACCCAGAGCCCAGCAATGGCCATGATTAAAAGGGTAGAAGAAGGCTCTCAAAGTGAGATGAAAGGAACTGGAGTACAAAAGGTTAAGGGGTGACAGCGGCTGTATTCAAATACAGGAAGGGTTTTGGAGGGGCACTGACCAGTTCCTTCATGTGCAGGGAGACCGATGAGAAGAAACAAGAGCCTTAAATAGAAAACTGGAGCAAGTTCAGGTGGCTGAAGGAAGAACTCAGGAGAAGGAAGGACAATAAAAACTATATTTAGGTCAATACGAATCTTGGACTTAATATGTTTAGAACAGAATTTCTGGTTCCTTTTTCCCCTTGACCCTGACATTCATGAAGTCTTCTCTATTTCAGTAAACAATGCCAATATCCACTCTGCTGGCCAAGGAAAAAGTCCCAGGAATCATTCACGTGTCCTTCCTTTCCCTACCCACCCCAATCCTGTCCTTCAGCACATCTTGTCAGCTCGACCTTCAGAGCGAAGTTTGAACTGGATCACTTTTTAATCTGCACTACCACCTTCCCCATCCAAGCCCATAGCTTCATTGCTTGGATCCGAGCCAGGAGGATACAATCCATTCTCCACAGGGCTGCTTTTTAGAGCGTAAATCAGACCATGTTGCTCCCCTGCTCAACTTCCAAAGACTTTCCATCACAATTAGAATACAATTCACGCTCTTTACCACAGTCTTCAGGGCCCGGCATCATTAGCCTCCTGCCCACTGCTGGGTCCTCCTCACCTTCTCCCTCACTCCCTCTGCTCACTTTAGCCACACTGACTTCCTGGATGTGCCCGAACAGGTCAGCCTTGTTCCATCTTTGGATCTTCTGCCTCCTTGGCCTGGTACGCTCTTGTCTGACCTCTTCATTCGGCTGGCGCCTTCTCCTCAATCGGGGTCTCAGCTCAAGGGTCATCTCTGCAGGCCTCCTGCAGCCACAGGAGGGGACCGTACGTGAACAATCTGAGAGTGGTGACTTTATCTTTTTCCCAATGGTATCCTCAAGCCTCAAACAGGTACCTGATGCACTACAGGTAATGCAATAAATACTGGTTGAATAAAGAATAGGATGACTGTAAAAGAAGGTTGTTATATCCCAAGAGAGCTGGAGATGAGAAAGAGAAACTGCTGTGAATGGACTAGGTGATCCTTTGGGCAGAGATTCACAGGGCTGTGTACTTTTGATGTGGGGAGGGGGTCAAGCTTACTCCATTGAAGTTCTAGAGGACAGTAAAACCCACTGGCACATCATCCTGGCTAGAGTCAGGGAATTTGGGGAGTGTTTCCTTGAGCAAGCATCTGCCTGCAATGCAGGAGACCTGGGTTCGATCCCTGGGTTGGGAAGATGCTCTGGAGAAGGAAATGGCAACCCACTCCAGTATTTTTGCCTGGAGAATCCCATGGACAGAGGAGCCTGGTGGGCTACAGTCCAGGGGGTCGCAAAGAGTCGGACACGACTGAGTGACTTCACTCTACTTGAGCAAAGGAAAAAGCACTGAGGGCTGTCCTTGGGTTTAGAGGATAGTCACAGTGGAAGAGAGAAGGAAGGAGATATAAGATCCACTATGCTACTCAAAAACCATTGAGCTGAATCATCTGTTAGGATGAACTGAGGTTTCTATTGTCTATTTTATAAAGAGACATGAGAGGCTGGGCTGCTCTCTTACTCTTCCTGAAAGTTGCTCCATAGCTCTGCTTCCAGAACATTTATAAGGCCCTCATGGTTTTACAGTCCCCTAGGAAAGGTTGAGTCACCCTAAACTTGGGTCACAGTGCCTACTTAAAAAAAATTTTTTATTGGAGTATAGTTGATTTACAGTGTTGTGTTAGTTTCAGGTGTACAGCAAAGTGAGTACATATGCATATACATACATATACACACATATCCACTTATTGCTATTGCTAAGTCGCTTCAGTCATGTCCGACTCTGTGTGACCCCATAGACGGCAGCCCACCAGGCTTCCCCGTCCCTGGGATTCTCCAGGCAAGAACACTGGAGTGGGTTGCCATTTCCTTCTCCAATGCATGAAAGTGAAAAATGAAAGTGAAGTCGCTCAGTCGTGTCCGACCCTCAGCGACCCCATGGACTGCAGCCTTCCAGGCTCCTCCATCCATGGGATTTTCCAGGCAAGAGTACTGGAGTGGGGTGCCATTGCCTTCTCCGATATCCACTTATATATAGATCCATATATAACTGATATATGTATATGTATCTATCAGTCATATATATACACATACCCACTCTTTTTTAGATTCTTTTTCCATATAGGTCATCACAGAGTATTGAGTAGAGTTCCCTGTGCTCTATGGTAGACCCTTCTTATCTGTTGTATATATAGTAGTGGGTGTATGTCAGCCCCAATCTCCCAGTTTATCTTTTCACGGAGTCTACTTTTTAAAACCTTCTATTGGAGTATAGTTGATTTACAATGTCAGTTTCAGGTGTACAGCAAAGCTCATCAGTTATACACATACTTACATCCACTTTTTTTTTAGATTCTTTGCCCATATAGGGTAGTACAAAGTATTGAGTAGGGTCTTCTGTGCTATGTGGCAGGTTCTTATCACTTATCTATTTTATATATAGAGGTGTGTATATGTCAATTCCAATTCCTCAATTTATCTCTCTACATCACCTACTTTGATTCAGAACTGGACTAAGGAGGGATGAGAAGGACCATTGGAAGACAAGGCTGCAAGATTCCTATAGGCCTTGTATGCAATGACTTTTCATCACCCCAACCAGTTAGCCAAGGCTTTGAGATCAGGGTCACTAGCTTCTATTTTATTTTTGCCCTTAATTTCCCCAAAGAGCCAAGGGCAGCCTTTGACAGGGTGGGGGGCAAGGGAGTGGAGGCTCCATAAATGTTAATGATTGATTGACTCATAGATTTCACAGAATGCAGACTCTAGCGGGTTTCTTGTAGGCTTTGCTGCCCTTCAGTTCAAAATCTCAAAGTGTTATCGGGTGGCTGATAATAAGTGAAGATAATTGAAATAAATCTAGAAACTTAATTTAAAAAATATTTTATGATTCTCCCCTGCCCCCCGCCAGAAAAAACCCAAGTGGTCACAATTTGAATTTTGTTTTTTAAGGTTTATGGCCCCGATTGGTTATATTAAACATTGTTTCTAAAATGTTTAAGAAAGGCCAGGAAATCTCCTTAAACTTAGAAATACAAGTTAATATCTGCTGTCTATTTCAAGAAGTATTTCTTGGGCTCTGTTTGTATCCCAGGATTTGCCATGATACATATAAGCCCAGGATATGATGACAGACGGGAACATGAGCTGGATCCTTTATAAATCAATAACTAGAGGAGGGATGAGGGACTGTCCGCTTTGGTGATTTCATTTTCAGCCACAGCTGGCCAGATTGCTTATTGGAAAATAAAAGTCATGGCAAATTGAGCTTGACAATAACCAGGCCTGACTACACAGGCCCCTTCTCCACTCTCTGCAATTAGAATGAGTGGAGGAGGGGAGGCTGACAAGGAAAGACATTCCCCCTCCTCTGTCACAGATCAGTCTTAGTTTATTTTGGAGGGCACGAACCATATGTCGCCCGTGTAGAGTGCGTTTTCTGTCACCTGGACTCTGCTGTTCTTGTGCCTCCAGAAGCAGGTGCTGCTGCTTCTGACTTCCAGGCTCCTTAAGATCGGGAGCCTGGCTGTCCAGCGCAGTACCACTATTCACATTTAAATTAAATTAAAACAAATTCAGTTTCTCAGTGGCACTGGCCACTTTGCAAGTGTTCATAGCCACATGTGGCTAGTGGTGACTGCATGGGTCAGTGCAGATAAATGACATCTTTGACAATCCCAGAAAGATGGATGGGAAGGCCCTCATCCTGAAAACTCACTCGGTGCCAAGAGGCCCTTCCTTCTCTGTTCGCAGCTTCTGAGATCGTCACACCTTTGTGGGGATGAAGGGAACTGGGTCTCTTAGTATTGGAGAGTCTTCTGGGTGCCGAGCATCCACGTAAAATGTGGGTACCACAAATCTGTGACACAGCTCAAGGGATCTCAAACCTGAGAGAACCTCAGATTTCTCAGTGGAAGCCCACCCTGGGCTTTTATCCTACCAAGCTGGGAAAGGCACGTGGAACGTGCCCCCCTGTACTTGCTGCCTTTACACTGCACCTCACCTGTGTTGCCTGGCAGAGCTGCAGCTCTTCCTTAATGGGACGCTGCGTGTGTCTCTCATTTCTGACGAAAAAGAATTATAGAGACTCTGAAAATTTATCTTTGCTTCTAGGGCAGTCACTGAAATCATAATTTCAATGCTCAACAATCGCTACGACTGATTCAACTAACTTCTTACCCCCAGTGCCGTAGTCTCTGGATGCTGCTTGCATTACATACATATTATCAATTCCAAGTTCTTCTTCTTCTCACCCTTATTTTTTCACCATGTCGCTTGGTGTGTGGGATCTCAGTTTCCTGACCCGGGATTGAACTTGTACTCCCTGTAGTCAAAGTGTGGCACCTCAACCACTGAACTGCCAGGGAAGTCTCATGAATCTTAAGTTCTTAATTCATTTACTGCCCTCAGGATAAGTTGTATATCATTAGTGAAGAATAAAATTTCAGGAGGAAACCTAGAAACACACCAAAACATGAAGCAGTATAACCTACCCTTTCCAATGTGGATCAGAACTTATGCTGTACAACTCAGTTGCTGAACTTTTGGGGTGTGAACAAGAAACGGGAAAGCCCTTTATACTTACAAGTGGAAATAAAACTGGAGAGTGCTACGGTTTGAAAGGTTGGGGTGTGGTGATTAAATTTGGTAAACTTCAGGGTCTTGACGTTTGATAAACTTCAAAGTCCCAATTCTACTATTAGGTTGGATTTATGGTAAGAGCTTGATTCTAATGATTTTGAAGCACTCATCCGCATAAGCGGTACTGCACATCCATTATGGCTATTTTCTCTGCACTAACCTCATTTGTTTTCCTGCATTAAGCAGGATTAGCTATTATTATTCTAATGTCACAGGTGGGCAAAACAGAGGTAAAGACTAACCATAAACAAGATGAAAAGACAACTTTCAGAATGGGAGAAAATAGTTACAAATGAAGCAATAGACCAATGATTAATCTCTAAAACAAACCAACAGCTCATGGAGCTCAATATATATTAAAAAAAAAAACAGTAAGCAATCCAATCAAAAAACGGACAGAAGACCCAAATAGATATCTCTCCAATGAAAACATACAGATGGCCAAGAGGCACATGAAAAGATGCTCAACATCACTAATTATTAGAGAAATGCAAATCAAAGCTACAATGAGATATCGCTTCATACTGGCAGAATGGTCATCATCAAAAAATCTACAAATAATAAATGCTGGAGAGAGTGTGGAGAAAAGGGAGCTCTCTGACACTGTTGGTGGGAATGGAAATTGACAAAATGGCACCCCACTCCAGTACTCTTGCCTGGAAAATCCCATGGACGGAGGAACCTGGTAGGCTACAGTCCATGGGGTCACAAAGAGTCAGACACAACTGAGCGACTTCACTTCACTTCACTACTGAGAACAGTATGGAGGTTCCTTAAAAAACTAAACAGAACTACCACATGACCCAGAAATCCCACTACTGGGCCATATGGCTTTGAGAAAGCCATAACTCAAAAAGACACATGTACCCCAATGATCATTGCAGCATTATTTACAAGAGCTAGGACATGGAAGCAACCTAGATGCCCATCGACAGATGAATGGATAAAAAGGATATAGTACATATATACAATGGGATATTACTTAGTCATAAAAAGGAACTAAATTGAGTCAGTTGTAATGATGTGGTGAGCCTAGAGCCTGTCACACAGCTGAAATAAGTCAGAAAGAGGAAACAAACATTGTATATTCATGCATATATATAGAATCTAGAAAAATGGTACCAATAAACCTATTTTCAGGGCAGGAAAATAGGCGGAGATGTAGAGAACAGACTTGTCGACACAGAAGGTGGAGGGATAGGGTGGGATGAATTGAGAGAGCAGCCCTGACATATATAAAACTGACATGTGTAAAATAAATAGCCAGTGGGAAGCTGCTGTATGGCACAGCGAGCTTAGCTTGGTGCTCTGTAATGACCTAGAGAGGTGGGATGGAGAGGGTGGGAGGCAGGCTCAAGAGGGAGGGGATGTAAGTGCACATATATGGCTGATTCATGTTGTTGTACAGCACACACTAACACAACCTTGTCAAGCGATTATATTTCAATTAAAAAAAAGACTAACGCCTCCCATAGGCAGTGAAGTGTGGTTTTACCTCCAGGACCACAGCCAAGCTTATTTCACATCTAGACCACGGGGGCACTGGTTTCGTCACTTAATACTCCATGCGTGGTGATACTACTTCTTTTCTACAAAACTTGGGAAAACATCTGGTATCCTAAAGTCAAGCCAACTGAGTAAAATGAATAGCGTAAAATGGTAAGGATGTCAAAAATCCCTTTACAACATTTCCCCCCATGGGCAAGCACCCTGATTATGTCATTTGATTAGATCATACATTTGATTGTCTGTTTGGTCCCTGGGTTTGGAAGATCCCCTGGAGAAGGGAAAGGCTCTCCACTCCAGTATTCTGGCCTAGAGAATTCCATGGACTGTATAGTCCCTGGGGTTGCAAAGAGTTGGACATAACTGAGCAACTTTCACTTCACTTCACTTCACTTGGTCCAACAAAAGATGAATCTGATGGGATGGAGAGGGATACTGGGTACCGGGGAGAACTGCATGAGCATCAAGACATGTGGGATGTGGAAGGGAGAGGAAAGGATGATGTTCCAAATTAAGGGAGAGGAAAGGATAATGTTTCAAATTAAGGGAGAGGAAAGGATGATGTTCCAAATTAAGGCTAAATCTATATGCCCAACTCATAAATCATATTTAGTCAAATCGGCTTTAAAAAATCAGCCAAAATATTTTTTAAAGAATTTAAATGACTTGTGGGCCCACCAAGGACAGTGAAACTTAAGAGGACTGTGCCTCATGTGTTCATGTGGACACAGAGACAAATGTTGGCTCGCACACCTCTGTAGAAAGGACTTGGACAGCCCTCCCCGTGTTAACATCTCAGGAAGGACACACACTCAGTGCAGGAGAGCTTCCTTTGCATCTCTTTCTGTCGGTCTATACAGAATGGAAAAGCCCAGCCCTGGAGCATCCGTGGGCTGAAATGGCCGGGAGCCTGGGGTGTGTGTGCTTGGAACCCACAGCATCTGGGGGTGAGGCTTCACTTTAAACAGAGTCTCTGCTGTCAACCCCCAGCTCTGGGTGTCTGGAACATGTATGTGGCTCAATTTTGATTCACTCCTCCCCTAAAAGCAGCCTTCTCCTCCATCTTTCAGATAAGGATTTGCATCATCTCAAGGAGGGCCTTCCAGTTTTATTTGCTGCTCTTTCCTAGGCTCCAAATTTAGCTGTAGGCTGCCTATTTTCAGTGTCTGGGAACCCCCAGAAGGGAGCAACGCATAAAAACCTTCAGCTAATATGAATCTTTTCCCAGGGCTTGGCATTTAGCTGCAGTTCCATCACGCATTTAGAATTGAACAATAAAAAGGCACACGCAGCCTCCCACAGTCCAGGGGCCTTAAAGACAATGTGGTCCTTGCAAGCCCTTTTGTGCTCCATCTAGCTGTGGTACAGGACGATGGATATGGACATGTGTAGCCTGTCGTCCCTATACCAATGCTGCCTTGAGGATGCAGTCTTTACTGGGCAGATGGCTAATTTCTCCGCTCTAACCTCATTTCTCCAGTGTTTCTGTGTTTGTGTGATGTCCTGCCCCTGGAGTCAGATCCTAATGGCTGTCAAATGTTCTGAGAGGGAAGTGGCATCCATGCATCATTCCTGTGAGGGCTGCTACTGGCTGGGAGCTGTGGGGGCGGCTGCAGCGGCTGAGACCCAGGCTGCGTGCGTGGTGGGCAGTACCTGCCAGGGCCCAGCTGCTCAGAGCCTGCTTTTCTGCTTCTAAGTGTCAAGTGGAACACTGCCCTTTGTTAGCGCCTGCAGCCCCTGGGCCCCGGCGTGCTCAAAGCCCCGTGTCTTTCTGTTGGGATCAATAGCCACCTCCTAACTGCTCCTTGCTTGCTCATAGTCTCTTGGCATCCTTTTGACCATGCAGATTTGGGCAGGGCCGGGAGAGGGCTCGGCACAGGCTGGGGGGTGGCGGTGTGAAAGCGTGGCCCCTCGGACGCCGGCTGCTACAAGCAGACAGGTAAACCTCTGAGCCTGGAACCCTGGCCGTCAGCGACTGGCCGTCTCATTGGATGCACATTCGTCTTCAAATTATGTTGTGTGACAGCCCGGGCTGCTGAACACTGTTTTAACATGCAGATTGACTCCTCTGAGGCTCTTCATTATGCATTTAGCGGTCTGTTTTCAGACTAACCAGCATGTCAGAGAGGCCCACCATCCTTTTTCCACCTGGGTGGAGGAACTAGCTCACTGACGGTGAGGGAGCTGCGGATATTAAAATGCATATGTTTACTTTCCTGAGCATCCGCTCACAACCGCTTTCCCTGATGCAAGAGCGAGCAGCGAGGGAAGAAGAGACAAGACCTTGGTCCTGCCATTCCCGCGAAACGGTCACGCAAAACAAGAAGCCTTTGTTGCAGAAAGCAGCCAGCTAGGCCAGGCCAGTCTGATGCCAGCCTGGCTGCCCACTAGCCCTCCTGGGTGCCTCCACACAAGCCCTTCTCTTATCGACACACAGACCCCCCTCTTTCTCTGTCACACATGCAGTCTGAAGCATTTTAAGCAGCACACTTCTATTTCCTGTTTCTAAAACTGTCCTGCATCTCCAACGGCATTCGACGACCCTGGTGGGTGTCAGGACAAGTTGACCCAGGGTGTGAGAGCACTGGGTCTGGTTAGGTGGCTCTGGGGTTACCCAGGAGGCTCAGGGCCCCCTTGTCACCCCTCCCCTCTACTCTTTCTAGTGCGATTTACTTCCACTTGTTAAGAATATTTCTCTGTGGCCCTAGGCTGCTACGGCATGAACACTGCTGTTTTCCTGCGTGCATGAGTACGTGCATATGTGCATTTGTATATATGCATGTATGTGTATGCCCTTTTTCAAGGATCTCTCTCCCTTCCTTAAAAGGAATGTTTGCATTGCTTCTTAAAATCCCACCTGTTCCTATTTAGTCTCTCAGTGTGGTATTTCCTCCATTTTTCTAGGGCCTTCTACCTTCACCCCGGGTATGCCTTGGCCAAGGCAGCAGTACCCGTCTTTCACCTCCGATCAGTAGGGGCTGCCAAAATCAGGGCTTGAGGGGCTCTCCTGCTTCATTTCTTTGTTGCCACCAGAGAGAGAGATCCTGGACAGGGTAGAAGGCTAGATGGGACACAAAAGCTTACACGCCCAAGACTGAAAGCTGCCTTCCTAAACCACAGTCACCCTGCCACACGCCTTCCCGGGGGCCCATTGTCCGAGCACCAGTCTGCCCCCTCAGCTTCTGAGTCTTGCCAGGCATTGCCGCATCCTGATCTCAGGAGCGTGTTTGAAGGTTTGCTGTTTACATGTTTAAAGTATGAACCAGCAGAGTTCATTTTAGTAGGGCTCCGGCCAGAAAATAAAACTGACAGCAGAACTGTATTCCTAATTCCCCTGGAAAGGCTGTGAGTGGGAATAAAATGGTTACTGATGCCTGCGCTGGACCAGAAAGCTCCTGATGAGTGCATTGGGCAGTAAACGCGGCTTTTTATTTTTGTACGGACTATGGTGATTCCCCACTGACAAGAACAGGTTGCATGTGGTTGCTGGGCTGTTGCTCAGCTGGTGTCACTCTGTAGACCATTGTTTGGAAAGATATCACCCAGCAAGAACAATATGGCTACCCAGCGCCTGAGGCGGTGTGTGGAGAGCTCTGCTGCCTCATTCACTTGCTGCCTCACTCTTTTTTTTTTTTTTTCGGGGATAAAACAAATGGATTTCCATATTTTAAAACACTACTGAGGGTTTTGGTCCTGGAACTACTCTGGGTTTTAAGGAAGCTCCTTGAGGGACTTCCTGGTGGTCCAGCGGTTAAGACTTCATCTTCCAGTGTAGGAGGTGTGGGTTCAATCCCTGGTGGGGAACTAAGATCCCACATGCCTTAGTGACCAAAACAAAAAGCAGAAGCAAAATTGTAACAAACTCAAACATTTGTTACAAAAGAAAAGAAAGCAAGCTCCTTGATTGACAAATGAGCAGGGGCCAACTTGGGGTTTGCAAGCTTCTCAGACCTGTGAAAAGAGGGCTGTGGGTTTCGGTTCCCATAGTTACTTGCCATATGGGGCAGGGAAAGTCACTAAATCTTGAATTTTAAGTTGGTGGTGGTAAAATGGGCTGCATTGTGTCCCCCACCACAGTCAGACCACAGAAGTCCTAACCCCTAGGACCTCAGAATGTGACTGTATTTGACACAGGATTTTTTAAAAGAGGTAATTAAGGTTATAGGAGACCATTAGTGTGGGTCCTAATCCAATATGATTGGTATCCTTGTAAGCAAACGAGTTAGGACACACACACAGGGAAGACCTTACAAAGACAGTGGAAGAAGACGGCCGTCTGCAATCCAGGAGAATGCCTCTCAGAAGAAAGGAACTCTGCCAACACCTTGAGCTTGGACTCCCAGCCTCCAGAACCATGAGGAAATAAATCCTGGACCACTCAGTCTGTGGTCCATTGTCACAGCATCCCATACAAATGAACACTTGGGGCCATGAGTACTAAGGTACCTCCAGGAGATGAGAAACAATGGAAGGAGGAAAGGAGAGTTTCAGAGTATTTTGGGGATCTCAAGCTTCATTTAGCTGATCTATTTTAAGAAGACCCTAAGTCTCGACCTAGATGCTAATTTCACAGAGATCAGGTGGAAATCGGGCTGTTTTCCGTCAGCAGGATACCTGCAAGAGAGTGGCTGCATTTTGGCTTCCTGTTCTTAAGGCAGAACTGACATCTTGAACTGAGAAAATGCTGTGAAGGACCTCACCGGCCCTTCAAATAAATCTCGAGATTTCTGTGTGAACCAATCAATCGGTTCTCCAACATGTCAGCTGGTAACAGACATATCTGTCAATACGACAGTCCTGCAGTCCCCGGGCAGGTTGTGTTCCCGGCAGGAAGCACGGCTCAGCAGTTACTTATATTTGGAAAATGGATAACCCAGGATTATGTGTTTCAGGAGGTGAGGTTAAAGTGGGGTCAAGGGCCAGGTTAATGCTAGCACAGTTTCCACTGGAGAAAGAGAACACCATATATTGATTTCAGGGAAATGATATGTGTTCCCAGCCTTGCTTTCCAGTCCTGCTTCTCATCCGTCCAGGGCCGTCCTTCAGCAGAGTCTGAACACCCTCTGCCTTCCGGAAGCGTCCCTGCCAATTGTTGCTGCAGGAAGTGCTGAATCATGAGAGCACAGTCAGAGGAAAAATATGTCTTCTATGTCTAAGAGGAACAGGGACATGATTTAATTGGGTTTGGCTGCCAAGTCTCTTAGCTGAGTTTTGTCTCTCAGGCTGAGCCCTCCCCATTCTGCAGCCCCACTCTGGCCAGTACCCTGCAGGGAATTTCCTTACACTTCACTTACTCATTCTCAGTCGAACAGACACAAATGTTAATGTAATTCTGTGCCCCTTAATCAAATACAAGTCCCCTCCTGGAACAGGAAGACCTACAGCTTAAAGGAACACTGGTTAAAGAACATCGGATATCTTTGTTTAATATTCTTTTTCGGTGAATTCACTGAGTGCTGCCTTTTCATAAGGTAAGACACCACAACCAAGGAAGAAGCATCATTTCTAAACTGTTCTTCCTCTTCTCTGTATTACACCTCCTCTTCTTTCTTCCAAAATGCCATTCTCCAAGTCAGTAAGCTAATACATACCCCAAGTCACACTACTTTTCTAAACTATTTTCAAGTCCCTTTTCTGAGAGTTAATATCTCCTATGATAACCAAAACTGGGCACAGAATAGCACTAATGTTTTCTATGCTATTTTAAATTCTCTATATTATTTATTTTTCCTTTTACCATCCCCCAAAGCATCCTATTGGCTTTTTAAATTGCTGTTGGATACCAGACAGATATTTTCCCCAAGTTATCAGTCATGACTCTTCAATTATTTTACTATGAGTTCAGAGCCTATCAGAGATTATGAGAAGTTTAGATTATTTTTCCCAAAGTGCATTATGTTACACCTAACCAAATTAAATTTCATCTGCTTTCATGCTACCCAATCCCCTAGTTTGCTTAGCTTTGCCTGAAGTGTCTCCTAGCAATCCTTAATTTTTTAACTGTGCCAATTCAAAGCTTTCTACTTAACTTCCTGCTTTAGAGCTTTTGCCCTCCACTCCCTTCACACTTTGGGAAATCGGTGAGTTTTAAGAGGTGAGGCGTGAAGCAGTATTTCAGAAGATGCTATGCTAGGGGATCCAGAAAAGAGCCCAACAAATGAATGACAACACACTTGAAGGCGAGGCTCCAGAGTCAAGTTCAACTCTAAGAAGCACTTTCATTCCTGTGCTGAGAAGAAATGATCCTAAAATGCTCCCCCTTCTCTGGGATATTACATGAAAAACTCAGATGGGAATCCAAGCAGGTGGCTGATTTTCCTGTAGAGTTAGCCCCTATATTCTGGCTTTCTTTGTGGGGCAGCAGGGAGCCTGCCAAACTCTTGTCTTCCTGGCCCTCTTCTTCATGGTGGTATTTCTTTCAATTGAATGGAAACAAGGACCAGTGAGTTCACTAGGTGCTCGTCCATGGTTCTTTCTTTTCTTAGATATTAAGAGAAAGATGAACATGTTGCATCTTAGCACCAACTTTTTGCTCCAAGTTGTCTCCAATTATTTTCCCCTACACAGGCGGAAGAGGAAATGACAAAGGGAAATTCTCCACCTCTAAAATTACTGTTCAGAATGCTGCTCATACAGTAAAAACCAGAGCATCCATCAATGGATAAATGGATAAAGATGTTGTGGTATATGGAATATGGTTCAACCATGAGAAGGAAGGAAATTTGGCTATTTGCAGCAATGCAGACGAGCCTGGAGGGCATTATGCTAAGTGAAATAAGTCAGACAGAGAAAGACAAATACTGTATTATCTCACTTATAAGTGAAATCTAAAAAAGCTCAACTTGAACAGAGTAGAAGGGTGGGCAGTGAGGGAATAAGGAATTACTGACCAAAGGATACACACTTCTAGTTATTTAACATAAGATTAATAAGTTCTGTGGATCTAATGGACAGCTTGGTGATTATAGGTAATAATGTTATATTATATACTTGAAAGTTGCTAAGAGAGTAATCTTCAATGTCCTTACCACAAAAGAGAAATGGTAATTACCTGAGGTGATAGAGGTGTTAGCTAATGCTATGGTGATGACTGTTGGGCAGTATATAAATTGATCAAACCAACATGTTGTACATCTTCATCTTACACATGTTCTCTGTCAACTTTATTTCAATAAAGCTGGAAAAAGAAGAAAGCAGCTGAGACTATTAATTGCCTATCAAGTTCCCATTTCTCCCATTTTTAACTGGGCCCACTGCTATCCAGCTGAAAGGTTATAACCCCCAACATTTCCTACTGATAAAGGTGGTCAAGAAACTAAGTGATGTAAGTAAGTAGGATATAGTTGGAAGTTTGGGTATATCTTCTTGGAGATTTCCGTCAAAGAAGGCATGCTTTCTCCTGTTCCTGGAAAGAGTTTCTGCCTGGAACTCTCATGAGATGACTGGGGCTCTGGAAGCAATCATGGACCATGAGGGCCACCACTTAGGAAAGGCAGAGTAGAGAGCTGGAAGAAGGATGAGTTTTTGAGGACTTTGTGGAGCTGCCACAATAGCCCTGATCTGCATACTCCTGTACTTCCTGTATAAGAAAGAAAAATAAACTATGGTGTTTTTAAAGTCACTATCTTGGGAGTGGGACGGTGAGGGTGGGAGTGGGGAACCTCTGTTTTTGCAACTGTGTCTAATTTTTACCAATTCAGAAAGAGCTGGTTTAGGTTCATTTAACCAAGACCTTTTAACACTAGAGAGTGGCCTTAGAGATCATCAAGTACAATCCTTTTAAATACAGTCCAATTTACTTCATCTGTTGAGTCCACTTAATGTGAAAGTACACTAAACGCCATAGAGGAGGCAAAATGCAGTGAAATACGGCTTTTCCCTTAAGGGAGGGTTGAACACAACTGAAAATAACATAAGGCAGAATATGTCAGACCTCGTAGGGGAGGAACGCCGAGCATGCCGCCAAAACACCGGGAGGGTTACAAGTGATGAGGGGGCAGCGTGAGGGGCTCTGAACCAGGGATGGCTTCACGAAAGGTGTTTGCACTGTGCCTTCAAGAGGGGTAGGATGTCATAGCGAGGGCAGAGAGAGAGAGAAACACAGTCTAGACAGAGGGAGCCTTGTGAGCAAAGAAAGGTGAAGAGCAGGTGAACCCAGTTAGGGTGAGGATCGGTATTCCAGAGTGAGCAGATGCAGTGGAGTGTAAGGATGTAGCCAGGGTAAGGCCTGGATGGGAGCCTGGAATCTGAGTCTTGAATGTCATGTAAGAAGTTTGCTTTCAATATTTATTTAAAAAATTTTTTATTTGTTAATTTGGCTGAACAAGGTCTTAATTAAGGCATTTAGGATTTTTGATATCATGTCTGGGATCTTTTTCAGTTGTAGCATGTGGGATCTAGTTCCCTGATCAGGGATTGAACCCAGAGCCCTGTAATGAGAGTGTGGAGTCTTAATCACTGGACCACCAGGGAATTCCTAAGAAGTTTTTATTTTAATCTGTAAGTACTGGGAAGCCATCAAAGTTTTCTGACCAGAGAAGTGATATATAATCAGTTTTTTAAGGTAGTCTTGGAAACAGGAAAGTATTGGCGATCAGAGACGAGGTTACTCCAGAGATATTTCACAACCTCGGTGAGGGCAATGTTGTTCAAAAAGGAAGAGGGTGATGGAAAGGGCATGGCAGGATCTGGACCTGGGGGTTGAGGCTGACTGAATGTGGGTGACTGAAAGGCTTTGATACTATTAACTAGACTTTGGAATATTATGAGATTGAGGTGCTGGAATGATATTCTCAGAAGTCCAGCTGACTGTGGGAATAAGGTTAGGCACATGGGACATTCAGACCTTGTTTGGAAGGTCAAGTAATTATTCAGACTCTCTCAGCTAACATCCCTGAGGATGCTGGAGGCTGGCAGGGAGCAGTGAGGGATAAAGGGGCCACCCACCTCATCTGAATGATTAGTTGACTCAACTCTAGTGACCAATAAAGAAGAGAACGTCCAGATCTGGAATGAAGCGGAGAGCTCGGGGGACAGAAGAAACCTGGATGGCACGGTCCCCAGGTGACAACTGAACACATATGTCAGCAGGTGATGGAGCAGCTGAATGGTGGGAAGAAAAGGAAACAGCAGGCAGGCCTTTGGCAAACTCACCATTTCACATATGCTTTAAGAAGTAGGTCCAGCAAGAAGAGATCAATGAGGAAGACCAAGAACAAGTGGCTGGAGTGGCAGGAAGAGAATGAGGAACGCGGTGGAAGATGACTTCCCCATGGAAACTGTGCTGGCTGTTAGAGAGGGTCCGGACCACAGACTCAGGAGTTTCACCGTTTTGTGCCTGGGTGACCTCAGGAAATTTAAGTGAACTCTGCAGATGTCAGTTTTGCTTTTTTCTTTTAAATCTTTAAAAATTATTTTATTTTTTATTTATGGCTGTGCTGGGTCTTCGTTGCTATGTGAGGGCTTCCTATGGCTGCGGTGAGCAGGGGACTACTCTGGGTTGCAGTGCATGGGCTTCTCACTGGTGTGGCCTCTCTTGTGGAGCACAGGCTCTGTACACAGGCTTCAGTAGTTGGCCTCTTGGGCTCAGTAGCTGTGGCTCGCTGGCTCAGTGGTTGTGAAGCATGGGCTTAACTGTCCCTCTGCGTGTGGTATCCTCCTGGATCAGGGATCAAACCTGTGTTCCCTGCACTGGCAGGCGGACTCTTAACCACTAACCATCAGGGAAGCCCAAACGTACATTTTTCAAAGGGGGTAATCAATAGTATTTAATATTCTCCTGTATTGTCCTAACTCCATGGATGTAACATCGTCTCAAATTAAGGCTCCTTTACTATCAAAAAAATAACAGTATTTGATTTAATTTCACTTGAATTTCATAGAAGAAAATAATTTTGATTTCATAGAAAACAAAATTGAAGTGGAAAGAACTGCTAAAACTCCAATAACTTTTTTCTTCTCTCAAGAAATATTAGTTCCTAAACAATCTCTTGAAGATTGAGAAGAAAGGGTAGGATGAATTGGGACTGACGTATATACACTACTATGTATAAACTAGGTAACCAGTGAGAACCTACTGTGCAGCACAGGGAACTCTCCTCAGTGCTCTGTGGGGACCTAAATGGGGAGGAGATCTAAGAAAGAGGGGATATATGTGTACATATGACAGATTAACTTTGCTGGACAGCAAGAAACGAACATTACATTGTAAAGCCACTATACTCCAATAAAGATTAAAGAAAAAAAAAAGATCGAGAAGAGATTTTGGAAGTCACTAAGCGTATTTAGGTGTTTCAATTTCATTGTGTATAAAATTGCGACTCTATAAATACTAATTTCAGGGTGTGGTGAGAACTGTAAAAAGCTTAGTAGAAGAATTATGGTAACAAGGAATGCAAGTATGGTAACAAAGAAAACAAACTAATCAAATAATGATAACTTCAACAATATATTATTCTCCACTTTAAAAAAAATTACCATAATAATAATTTTTCGCTTGATGTGGAGATAAAACCACTTTTCTAAATTGTGAAAAATATACATAACAAAATTCATGATTTGAACCACTTCTAAGTGTACAGATCAGTAGCAATGACATGCATCCATCACCAGTATACATTTCTAGAACCTTTTCATCATCCCAAATAGAAATTTGGTACTCATTAAACTTCTGCTCATTCTCTGTAGTCACTGGGAACCACTATTTGACTTTCTGGCTCATAAATTTGCCTATTCTGGTACCTCATATGTGTGGAATTGTATGATACTTGTTCCTTTGTCTCTGACTTATTTCATATAGTACCATGTTTTCAAAGTTTTCATCCATGCGGTAGCATGTACAATAAGGGGAATCATTCCTTCTTAAGGCTGAATAATAACTCCATCATATACCATTTGAATTATCCACGCATCTGCTGATAGACATTTGGGTTGTTACCATCTTTTGGCTGTTTTAAGAGTAATGCTGTACCTGAGTAATCTTACATTAAAATCTCAACCAACCAGCTTTTGACTAAGTCCCCACAGCAACAGGGTGAAACCTGAAAATTTTATAGTGTCCCCTCTTTTTTGTTCTGGAAGTTTACCAGAGGAGATTATGTCATTTTAAATGACCATATTGAAAAACATTAAACAGAATTTTTGAATAGAAAACTAAGCTGATTTCATGATATTAAGTCAAGCTTAAAGACAATCCTGCTAGAAATTTCACTTAAGTTTCTTTTAACTCTTAACATGTACTGAATTTCAAAAGCTTTATAATGGAACCTTATTGTTACAAAAATCTTTAAAGTTTATAAAGCATATTATTCTCCATTATCCTTGAAGATAAAGGTATCTTTTATCCAAACAGACCATGTCATTGACTTATAAAGTTATAGATGAATTTTCTCTGAAGTTTCATAATAAAAGTATTCCCGTCAGTGCATTTACTTATGTTTTAACACTCTTAATTTCAAGATGAGAGCCAAGGCAGCTTGCTCATAGTACTGGGAAACGCACCTCCTGAAGGTTACATGGAGCTGTTTGGCCACAAGGCATATTATTCCAAACTAATAATATTCCCAAACCTTGAGCACATTTTACAGTGTTCCCAGTGCCCTGTACTCTAGCCTCATGTTCTGTATTGCTTCCTCACCAACCTAAGGTACTGTTAACAGCCAGCTTGCTGGACTGTTATAGAAGGTGTTCCTTCCCAAAGCAGCCACTGATGATGGATGGACACAGCGATTCCATAGGCTCTGTCTGCTAGGAAGTGCTGAATACACTGGCATCTCTGAACTCAGAGTTTTGCAGTATTGGGGCCAATGCATGCTGTAGGCTAGAGAAGCCTTAATACAAACAGTGTTGCTTTAAACAAATGAATTCAGTTCAGTCATTTATTGAGCACTTGCTAAGTTTCAGGCATGGTGACCAAGGCAATTCTGCTCCTGGAACTAAGTTTTCCAAAGTACTTCCTATTGGAAAAATGCTAGCCCTCTCTGCTCCCAGTTCAGTGGCAGAAATGTGGCTTGGGGGAGCACCTCTGGATTCTATGCTGGAGGAACACATCTCTATTCCACACTAACTGCTGGTACTGCCAACAGCCTTTGCTCCTCTGTGGAGCCGGCCAAGATTATTCCTGTCTTCACGCCGCTTAATAGACCGGGGGTCAGGTGCCAAGAGGTTGCCTGCCCTGAAGGCTTCTTTCCTGCAGGAAGCTAAGACTTGGTGGCAGTGACGTCTGGAAACTCCCAAATAGCTGAGGTTTTAGAGGGAAACAATCATTGCCTCGCCAATAAAGTTATCTCTCTTAAAAAGTGACTGAGACTGAAGGTATTTGGCTTCTTCCCCAGGGCTCAGAAAGGGCTACTCCACAAAGTTAGGCGAGACGGCACCAGGGAAGTGATGGAAGACTGGCATCACACCTGTCACATATGTCAAGAATCCATCCTGAAATTCAGGAAAGCCAGGAAACTGTCTAACTTGAAATTTCGTTAATGGTAGTAATAATAATAAAAAAAAGACTAGCCCCAAACAACCCTAACATTGTGCTGAATTTCATAGACATTTTATTGAGGAGGAAAACAAGCAAGTAAATGGGTATGCCCCTTAAAATGTGGACTTCTGGCTCTCATTTTTTAAAAACAAATAAACAAGGATGTCAATTGCATCTGAATTCAGTGAAACGGGTCATGCTTTGTGTGTCATGCATCTTATACATGAAGTGTCTTTGAATGCATTTTAGTAAGTGTTAAGGGTGAAATTAGAAAGGCTTAAAAATCGGAGGCAATTTCCTGTTAAATTGTCAAAGCTAATTTGTCCTAGGAGCTTCTGGGGAGTGTTTAAGTCACCGAAGTTCTTGTGTTCTTTTCTATAAGAAAGTGAAAAAAAGTTGAAGAGAAATTCAGAGTTTCCAGGAAGGAACGGACTCTGTTCTTTTTCTCCATAACACAGACTTCTAGTCATCAGGTTGACAAATCTCCCTACCACAGAGATGCACTGTCTTGAAAGCTGCAGGTCGGGGAAGGAGCTTCTGTCTTTTCAGAGGACCCTCTTGAATGAAGTTTCAAGCTGATTCCACTTATGACTTGTGGTGGTACTTCTGTTGGGATGTAAATACTTTAGGAGGTTCCTGAGTTACTTTAGGAGAGACTGGTCCACTGCATTCCCACGCTTGTATGTGTGCAGAAGTGGCCCCACAAATCCATCTCCCCTTCTGCCTTTCACAGGTAGACACGCCCCCTCTATGCACTTACCTACCTGCTCCTATCAGTATGAGTATTTCCTGGGCATAGGTGTATACAACACTGGCATTTGGTAGGGTAAGTTTTAGGTACCACTTGGAAATTTCTTCTCTGAGGTTGGAAACTAGTTTCTGTTGGGCAGGCAGTTTGAGGTAAGAGTTCATCAGACGTTAAAATGTAGGGGCTTTATTTTTTTTTTAATTCTAGAAAGCATTTTCTATCATTTTTTTATCAACAAAGGATAAGATCTGTCTCTGACATTCAATCAGATTCATTACGCATTATAATCCTTGGCTTACAGACATGACGGGCTATTATGAGGCTTTAGGAAGTGCTGATATCTGCTAGGGCTTTAGAGAGAGGAAAAACTTTGAAAAAAGAAGATACTTTACGCTTCATGTGTCTGACAAGGGTGTGTGGGGCCAATTTACAGCAGGGGCTTAATATATTTTTGATGAAAATTGCTGCAATGTGGCACACAGATTAAAGAAAAAACAGCTATTTTGTAATGACAGCAGTAGATTCTGAAATGAAGCCCAGCTGGTACAAAGATCCTACATGGACTTTTAAGGAACACTACCTTCCTCCCAGGGTTTCCCAGTGGCTCAGTGGTAAAGAATCTGCCTGTAATGTAGGAAATGTGGGTTTGAACCCTGGGTTGGGAAGATCTCCTGGAGAAGGAATGGCAACCCAGTCCAGTATTCTTGCCTGGAGAATCCCATGGACAAAGAATCCCATGGCAAAGAATCCCATCTTTGCCATCCATGGGGTGGCAAAGAGTCGAACATGACTCAGTGACTAAACAACAACAAAACCTTCTTCCCAGGCTTTTCAGAGGCAGTTAAAAGTCCTCCAGGCTAGAGGACTCTATCAGAGTTCTGTGGGTGTGAACTCTGTGGCTCAACGCTCAGCCTCTAGAGGAATTAGTCCATTATGCTGGGAAATCTGGTTATATGACTGTGTTAAAAAACAGACCATCATGGATTTACAAGTCATGGTTTAGCTCACCCTTCCAGAAACTATAGCAAATACTTAATAGAATAATGAGACTTAAGGCAGAGGCTAGTTCTATAATTCTCTATAGCAATTCTAAAAAGGTTACAATGTATATGCTTTAAAGTGATACAAATCAAAAGAGGGGGATAAATTAGGAGCCTGGGATTAACATATACTCACTACTATATATAAAATAGATAAGCAACAAGGACCTACTATATAACACAGGGAACTATATTCAATACCTTATAATAACCTATAATGAAAAATAATCTAAAAAACGTAATCACTTATCTATATACCTGAAACTAACACACTACTATAAATCAACTATATCTCAATAAAAAAGAGATTAAAACATTAAAAAGAATCAAAAGAGGAAGGATATTAACCAAAGTCAAGCTTAATGCCTGGGGCAGAGCAAGGATGAATGTATAAATCTAAATGAATGACTGAATGAATGGTGATTAGCACAAAGACTCAGGAGTTAGGTTTCCCAGATCTTACTTTACACCTGAGCACTGGACTTGGATTGAAAAAAAACCTTAGGTAGATGATCTAATTTCTCTTACACTCAATTTCCTCATCCGTAATGAGAGGCTGACAATTCACGGGGTTGTTGTGATGCCTCAAAGTGTAAGGTCCAAGGGCCTGGCTCAGTGCAGGCGCTCTAGGCGAGACTGCTTCTGAAACTGCAGCTTTCAATCTGTTCTTGCAAGTGAAGAAAATAATATCTATATCTTGTGAATCTTTACCGTTTTATAGTTTACTCCAACTAAGTTAACATTAAAGTCATAAAAACCACAACAGATACGTGCGTGCACACACACATGCTGATGTTTCTAATTAGAGACCAGTGAAGAGGTGGTCCTGGTCCTCTGACAGACTATCCCTAATCCTAGACACAGTGAAATTCTACATGCAGCTCAGTACCCAAAGGTGTTGGACATTCCAGGGATGGGCCAAAAAGTTAGATATTTGTTAACCACCTTCAAGAACTGCTTCTATTATAACTGTATTGCAGTGGTTGGTACTGAAACACATGGGCCCAACCAGACAAATTCTGGAACAAAGCTTCAGAATTTTCCTTAGTTCTGTTATGTGGAAAGTGTTTATCTGCCTCTGTGCACAGAGGCTAAGTTGCTTCAGATGTGTCAGACTCTTTGTGACCCCATGGACTGTAGCCCACCAGGCTCCTCTGTCCATGGGATTCTCCAGGCAAGAATACTGGAGTGGGTTGCCATTCCCTTCTCCAAGGTATCTTCCCCGGCCAGGGATCGAACCAGTGTCTCTTAAGTCTCCTGCATTGGCAGGTGAGTTCTTTACCACCAAGAACCTCCATATCTACCTTAAAATGGGGATAGCAATGCTACTTTGTTCATAAAGTAGTTTAAACCATCAGTTCAGTTCAGTTCAGTCTCTCAGTCGTGTCCGACTCTTTGCGACCCCATGAAGCACAGCACGCCAGGCCTCCCTGTCCATCACCAACTCCCAGAGTTCACCCAGACTCACGTCCATCGAGTCAGTGATGCCATCCAGCCATCTCATCCTCTGTCGTCCCCTTCTCCTCCTGCCCCCAATCCCTCCCAGCATCAGAGTCTTTTCCAATGAGTCAGCTCTTTGCATGAGGTGGCCAAAGTACTAGAGTTTCAGCTTTAGCATCATTCCTTCCAAAGAAATCCCAGGGCTAATCTCCTTCAGAATGGACTGGTTGGATCTCCTTGCAGTCCAAGGGACTCTCAGGAGTCTTCTCCAACACCACAGTTCAAAAGCATCAATTCTTTGGCACTCAGCCTTCTTCACAGTCCAACTCTCATATCCATACATTACCACAGGAAAAACCATAGCCTTGACTAGACAGACCTTTGTTGGCAAAGTAATGTCTCTGCTTTTGAATATACTATCTAGGTTGGTCATAACTTTCCTTCCAAGGAGTAAGCGTCTTTTAATTTCATGGCTGCAGTCACCATCTGCAGTGATTTTGGAGCCCCCAAAAATAAAGTCTGACACTGTTTCCACTGTTTCCCCATCTATTTCCCATGAAGTGATGGGACCGGATGCCATGATCTTCGTTTTCTGAATGTTGAGCTTTAAGCCAACTTTTTCACTCTCCTCTTTCACTTTCATCAAGAGGCTTTTTAGTTCCTCTTCACTTTCTGCCATAAGGGTGGTGTCATCTGCATATCTGAGGTGATTGATATTTCTCCCGGCAATCTTGATTCCAGCTTGTGTTTCTTCCAGACCAGCATTTCTCATGATGTACTCTGCATAGAAGTTAGATAAGCAGGGTGACAATATACAGCCTTGACGTACTCCTTTTCCTATCTGGAACCAGTCTGTTGTTCCGTGTCCAAAAGCAATTTTTAACCGACCCTTTTAAAAAATTCACTATGGTTTAAACATGGAACAACAGTTTAAACCACAGTGAATTTTTTAAAAGGGTCGGTTCAAAATTGCTTTTTAAAACCTCTCAGAAATACTAAACACAGGGTATGAAAGATAAATAAAAAGCAAAAATCTCCCAGCCTTTTGTAGCCCACATCTTCCTTATCATAAAGTGTAAGGGAAAGACAAAATCAGCCCAAAACCCATAGCTGTGACCTGCCTTGGCTTTTTATGGTCAAGCCCACTACCCACTGGTCATGAAGAACCTTCCTGATGTTATTTATCCCGGGTATTGCCCTAGTAGCAGTAGCGCATTGCTCATCGTCTATGAGGTAAGACAGATGAGGGCCAGTCCCACCAAAATGCTTCTTCCTCCAAGCACGGAAAGTAGAAGCTCCCAGAGACTGACATTCTGCCAATTTCCAAATTTAGTCTAGGTCTCACCTCCAAAATTAAAGAAAATAAACTACTTTGGGTAATGTACTTTAAAATAGGGAAAGCTACCCAGTTTAACTAGGATGTAGAACCATTTACTTTTAAATTCCGATCCTCCAGCTGGCAGGCCCATTTGTAACTTTCATTTATTACATTTTGTGATTTTTAATACCTAATATGTTTATCTCTTTATCAAAACGGGGCATATTAAAAGCAGCTGAATCTCTTGGCCTGTGTGTTAGTGAGTTAGTCGCTCAGTTGTGTTTGACTATGCGATCCCATGGACTGTAGCCCACCAGGCTCCTCTGTCCACGGAATTCTCCAGGCAATAATAGTGGAGGGGTTACCATTCCCTTCTCTAGGGGATCTTCCCGACCCAGGGGTCAAACCCCAGTCTCCTGAATTGCAGGCAGATTCTTTACCGTCTGAACCACCAGGGAAGCCTATAAGTATTGATAATTAGCTTAGGCAGTTAACGTAGCCTAAACTATGGGTAAGGTTTTGAGTTTGTTTTCAGAGCTTTCTTCTCTTTACTATGGCTAATAAGAGCATTCCAATTCCAGCCAGCCTTCTATAACCCCTGCTCCCTTAGGTTTAAAGATCAGGCGAGAACATTCAAAAGCCTGACCTTTACTGTCTGTAGGTGAGTAGGGCCATTTTTGTGTGTGAAGTAACAATTAAATGTCCATCTTCTTCTAAAGTGAATCACCTTCATGAGTGATAACCATTTCTGTGTGTTTGGGATCAACAATTCTTCAAGTGAGTCTTGCAAGGAAACCCCCACAGATGCTACTACATCAAGCTAATGTTACAAATTGTCTAATGATAAAGGTGGCCATTCTACTTTCAAGGTGAAAGCAACCAAACTCAGAAAGTGACTAGACAAATGTTCACAGATAAATGTGTGTGTTTGTGTGTGTGTGTTAAGGAAACAGATGGTTGATTTAAACCCTGGACAGTGGGAGGGAAACTCAAAACTCTAAGAAAGGCACAGAACTAAACTCTTTTTGTCCTCATACGACACGGTACTATTAGGTTCATGTAAAGAAACGAAATGAAGCTTATAAACTAGAAGCAGGATGAGACTGGGGTGGGGGAAGGGAAGGACGACAGGAAGGAGCCTGGGTCTCCTCTTTTTTCCAGGCTGAAGTCATTCATTCATGTCTTCCGTTCTCTAAAGACTGGACTTCTGAATCAGGCCGTCCCCCTGCTACATCAAGGGAGGACTGAGCATGCCGACAGCTGATTTCAACTGTGGTACTTTACAATTATTTTTCCAGAGGGAGGGCTCCTGGTAAGTCCCATGACTCATATATAAACAGAAGCAAATGCACTTTAATATTTACCATCTCAAGTTTCAGGAGAAGTAAGGGAAATAGGAGAAAAGGGGGAATATGAGACCAAATATTTATACTACAAGGAAAAAGTGTAAATCTTTGTACAAAACTTAACTGCACTGTAAAAGGTTGTATTCCTGCTTCCACCATACTAAAGAAACTATATTATTACAGTATGAAATCGATGCCAAACATTATTTTCATTTTGAAAAAGAATAGCCAGGCTATTTCTTTTAGATTCTAACAGCTTGTACTTTTTAAAATGTTACTTGCACCACCCTTGGGCTTCCCTGCTGGCTCGGATGGTAAAGAATCCACCTGCAATGCAGGAGACCTGGGTTTGATCTCTGGGTGGGGAAGATCCCCTGGAGAAGGGAAGGGCAACCCACTCCAGTATTCCTGCCTGGAGAATTCCGTGGACAGAGGAGCCTGGTGGGCTACAGTCCATGGAGTTGCAGAGTTGGACACAACTGAACGACCAACACTAACTGTACCACCCACATATTCTTCAATGTTTCCTGTGCAAGTTGATGAGTGCAAGGTTTTAGGAGTCATTAGAAATGGAGGATGGAGAAGGCAATGGCACCCCACTCTAGTACTCTTGCCTGGAAAACCCCACGGACAGAGGAGCCTGGTAGGCTGTAGTCCATGGGGTCGCTGGGAGTCAGACACGACTGAGCGACTTCACTTTGACTTTTCACTTTCATGCATTGGAGAAGGAAATGGCAACCCACTCCAGTGTTCTTGCCTGGAGAATCCCGGGGACGGCAGAGCCTGGTGGGCTGCAGTCTATGGGGTCGCACAGAGTCGGACACGACTGAAGCGACTTAGCAGCAGCAGCAGCAGCAGAAATGGAGGGAGGTCTTTCCTCATAGCTCAGTTGGTAAAGAATCCGCCTACAATGCAGGAGACCCTGGTTCAATTCCTGGGTTGGGAAGATCTACTGGAGAAGGGATAGGCTACCCACTCCAGTATTCTTGGGCTTTCCTTGTGGCTCAGCTGGTAAAGAATCCGCCTGCGATGCAGGAGACCTGGGTTTGATCCCTGGGTTGGGAAGATGCCCTGGAGAAGAGAAATGGAGGAAGGCCCCTTCTGTGCCTTGATTTACTTAATGATAACTGTGCCATCGTCCTTGGAAAGGCAGAGTCCCAGAGCTCCCAGAAGGAGTCGCACAGAAGCCTGTGTGTGTGTGATCCTGGCAAAAGCAGATTTATAAAGATGGGAACACGCAGGTATTTAGTATTTGATTTGACGATGTAAGAATAAATAAAGATGAAAAGGAATGGGAAATACATAGCTCACTGAAAATTATAAAGCTTCTGTTTGAAACTTTTATGGGTCAGAGCAGGATTTAAAGAAGAGAAAAAAAGAAAGTGCCACACCTCTTTAGCTGGACCTTAGTAACCAAGCAGGCTTCCTTCTCTGATGACTCTGCACACATAAGACAAAACAGAAAGAATCCCACAGGCCTCTAATTTGTTTTCATTTGAAAACTCAAAGTCAGCTTTACTTTTTGAAAGGGATGGGAGATAATGACTCAAAATGTGGCAGACTAGTTTTACAAACAGCCATTTGCCCAAAATGAATAATAATTTTGGATGATGAATTGTAAATAGCACTGATTTCATTTATTTTGCAACCAGTGATGCAGTTGAGGAGAGACAGGGCTGGCAAATTGTGTGAATTATCTGCAGTGTTTTTGGCCTTTATTTGGAAAGTTAGAGGAAATCCTGGCTCTGAGAAAAATAAAATGACATTTCGATGCTTGTAAAGAGCTGCATCCAGGTGGGAAGGTTTTTTTTTTCAGGGATCTGGTTTGGTGCTTATGGGGCTTCAGATGTGCCTAGGCCTGACCAACAGATCAAGTGGAATCTGCTTAGTTCTTAGAAATAAGCAGGCTTCCAAGGAACCTAGGAGCCCACTATGCCATAGGAGCCCACTGTGCCATAGGCCAGTTTCCATGGCAAAGGCCACCTTTAGTGCAAGGTTCTGTCCATCACCAGGCCTCTCCCTGGGGTGGCACTGAGCACCCTCCTGAGGAGAGTTGCCAGGTCAAATACTGTTGTTTTTCAGTTGCTCAGTCATGTCCGACTCTTTGCACCCCCATGGACTGTAGCCCCCCGGGCTCCTCTGTCCATGGGATTTCCCAGGCAAGAATACTGGAGTGGGTTGTCATTTCCTTCTCCAGGGGATCTTCTCGACCCAGGGACTGAACCCATGTCTCCTGCTTGGCAGGCGGATTCACTACCGCTGAGCCATCTGTGATGCCCCAACAGTAAGGTGTTATTACCTAAATGACAAAAATGTCTTATGCCTCATTGTACTCTATAGCAAGTACTGTTAAATGAATTTATATTACAAAGTTTACAACTACTCCTCTGTGGCTTTTCCAAGATGCCTCACACTATGAACTAGTGAACACTCCATGGAGTTTGAATTTAAAATGCAGTGCTACCAGGCAGTTTCCCAAAAAACAGTTTCAAAAACTTTTTTTTAAAGCTGTAATTTACTACCATCCTTTATATATTATACAGCTTACCATCTTTTTTTGGGGGGGGGTTGGAAATAAAGATTTAATAAAGCAAAACAAAATAAAAACAGGACCCCTATTATGAAGTTCTAAGAGTTATATGTTCTTTTTCCTAGGCATATCATCATAAAGAGAATTTCTGTCAGCAGGTGCTTGGGAGATGTGTTAAGTTAATGACCATGTTTCACTATCAAAGCAGTAGAGAGGGCTAATTAGCACTGAAAGGTCGGCTCTGGTGGAGTCTGAGAGGTTTGGTGCATACAAGGTGGCAGCTGAACATTACCAAAGCTGCCATGAGCCTCCACTGTTCCCACTCCCCCTCACTACAGTTCCCCCAGAACCATGATGAAAATAATAACGAACACTCCCAAGTCCTTTATAGGTTATAGAGTACCTGGATATAGATGTGCACACACACAGCATCCCATTATATCCTCTCTAAGCTCGGTGAGCAGGTCTTATTCCTCACAATTTCATAGAAGAGGAAACAGGCCAGCACAGAACACCTTACTGAACATCCAAGGTCCATCAACTACTTCTGTCTCCTTGGTGCACAATTAGATATGCATTATAGAAAACACGCAAACCTAGGATTCAGATACTGGCTTCCTTTTCTATTTGAAAGTTAATTTTTAAAAAGAGGACACATTATAAGTGAGCAGCTTGAAGAATGCTCAAGGTGAAAGCATAAATGGATACATGAGAAATAGAAGAGAAGCCTCCTATAAGCCCCCTCTGGTGTGTCCAGATCCAAATCTCCATTTGAGGCCTGGACTCCAACTTCCACGCTGGTTCCACTGCACGCAGGTCACGTGACATGCGTCCAAGCGGTGTGGGGGGGTCTGATAGAATCTCCATACGGTGTGAGGAAAGGTGTCGCAGAGAAAGCTGGGGGTCAGGAGGCCTGACTTCCTGCCTTTGTTCACTTATTTTATTGGAAATTTATTCTTCAATATTAAATATTATTTATAAAACATGATTTTTAATTCCTGCATAATTTCCCCTGGAATGACTATACCAAAAATTATTTGAAATTTAATCTCTCTCCAATTGTTGAACATTTTATTTGTTTACCTTTTCTTGTTTACAAATCTTCTTGTAAATAAACCTTCAGTGGCCCAGAAGAGCTGTGTGCCCACGGGTGTGTCATCTCAAACGTGTGGGTCTTTGCTTTCTCACCTGATGAATGAGAGGCTTAGACTAGAATGAGAGGCTCAGGATCATTGTCAACGGTTTCTGGAGTCTTGGAGAGTTGGTAAGCACATGAGATCCAGCTATAGACTCTTCTTTCAGAAAAATGCACACGCACACACACATCTCATTAACAATTTCAGGAAATTCATGGATCCTAGGGAGTAGCTGGCCTTTGGCTAGTTGATTTTTAGGGTCTGTTTGTGCTCTAGAATTCTGTAGCACATCCTCTTTCTACAAACAGTAGTTTAATATATGCACATAGTCTCATCTGTGTGTGAGAACTGAAGTATTACTATACTTACAAGTTTACTTCCATCCTGGAAAAATGCATCCTCTTGGAAATCAAAAGTTTTACTAAGGGAATGCCTGAGATTTGACTTAGGAAGAAGTGTTATTTTAGAAGCAGGGAATAATGGGTCTAGAACATTGCCATTTAGTAAAGACAAACAGCAGACTTCCCAAGTGGCCCTAGTGGTAAAGAACCTGCTTGCCAATGCAACAGACATAAGAGACGGAGATGCAGGTTCTATCCCTGGGTTGGGAAGATCCCCTGGAGGAGGGTATGGCAAGCCATTCCAGTATTCTTGCCTGGAGAATCCCATAGACAGAGGAGCCTGGAGGGCTACAGTCCAGGGAGTCAAAAAGAGTTGGACATGACTGAAGGAATTTAGCAGCTGGTGGTTCAGATGGTAAAGAATCCACCTGCAATGCAGGGGACCCAGGTTCAATCCCTGGGTTGGGAAGATCCTCTGGAGAAGGAAATGGCTACCCACTTCAGTATTCTTGCCTGGAAAATTCCCTGACAGAGGAGCCTGGTGGGTTACACCAGTGTCACAAAGAGTCGGACATGATTGAGCAACTAACACACACAATGACAAATAGCAATGTGTTTAAAAATGAATTTATTATAGGTGTGAAGTTCAGTTATTTCTCACTTACCCATTGACTAAGAGTGGTGTGCTATTAGGGATAGTCACTGATGATAATATAAGAATAGTAGTCCGATACTTCTTATCTGAGAAACGATACCTTAAAATGGGTTAATTTAATCCAATTAGTTTTCAGATGAAAATTATTTAATTACTAATGACTTTTAGCTTGTCAAGTTCTGTTGGGTGTTCTTATAGTGTAACCCCAATTTAGCTAATCAGGACCCTCCTTTTAAAAATGTCATTTTGCAGTGATTTCAGAAACAGAAATAATTAAACACTTGAGTTAACTAGGAATAACCTGAATAAGAAATGAATAAAAACTCTATGAAGAAAATTAGAGACTTGTTAAGACTTGAATGAATGGAGATAAATTTCATATTCCTGAATGGAAAGACTGTATATTGTGAAGATGTCAATTCTTCCCAAATTATTCTACAGAATGAGTGTAATTCAAATCAACATTCCAGAGGAATTAATTTATGAATCTAATGAAATTTTTTTAATAGTTATTCTGGAAAAACAAACTAGGAGGGAGAGCTAAGGCAGCTAAAGATAAGCAATGTGAGATATTAAAACCTGGTATAAAGCCAGAGTAATTGAGAATTGTGCTATTGAGGTAGGAATGATGGATCAATGGAAGAGAAATGATAGTCCAAAAGCAGATCTTAAGAACTTACATGTTGAAATATGGGGAAAGAAAGTTTATTAAATAAATAGGTAAGAGTTAACAAAAATTTGAAGCTAGGTCTGGACCTCACAATTACACCAAAATACATTTTCTGGGAAGCATATAATTGACTGTAAAAATTAAACTCCAAAAAATGTCTTAAAAGTCAATATTTAATGATTTTGGCATTAAGTCTAAGTATAAAAATAACTAGAAGTTACAAAAGAAGAGGTTAACAGTTTTCCTCACATAAAAATTTTAAAACTGCACATAGAAAAACCTTAAAAATTAAGAGACGAAGTAAAAACTGGGATAAAATATTTGCAAAAAATGCAAACTGCAATATGTATGTTTTTAAAAAGAAATATCTCATTCTAAAAATGAGGAACAGACATGAATAGAAGAGAGTTTATGAATGAAAACTACAATTTAGTCAGTAATTCTTAATAGAGATGTTTAATCTCTGATGCTGGGAAAGACTGAGGGCAAGAGGAGAAGGGAGTGGCGGAGGATAAGATGGTTAGATAGCATCACTGATTTGATGGACAGGAGTTTGAGCAAACTCCGGGAGACAAAAACAGGGAAGCCTAGTGTGCTGCAGTTCACGTGGTGGCAAAGAGCTGGGCGTGACTTAGTGACTGAACAACAAAAACAATGATCATATAAATGCAAACTGAAATATCAAAATATATTTTCACTATTATATTGCCAAAATATTTTTAAATCCCTAATTTGTAAAACAGGAAAGAGTATGAAGAGAGAGCTCACTCAAATGGCTGGTATAAATTGATAATATCTTTCTGAAAACCGATTATGCAGCACATGACAAGATCCTAAAAAGTTGTTAATAACTTCCAACCCAGCAAATCTTCTAGGAATCTATACTATAAATATAATCACAAATCCACTGAAGGTTTATTTACAAGAAGGTTCGTAAACAAGAAAAGGTAAACAAATAAAATGTTCAACAATTGGAGAGAGATTAAATTTTAAATAATTTTTGGTATAGTCATTCCAGGGGAAATTATGCAGGAATTAAAAATCATGTTTTATAAATAATATTTAATATTGAAGAATAAATTTCCAATAAAATAAGTGAAAAAAGTAAGATATAAAACCAAATGCTGCTTGACATAAGGCTGAATATATCAAAGCCTTATATTAGTCTTACATGCATAGAAATGACTAGTATGAATTGCTTCAAATGATGCTGGAGCAACCATCTTGGCTGGTACAATTATGCATGATTTGTAAAACATACCATGTATATTAAAAAAATTCTAAAATAAACATCTTTTTTAGTATTAAAATATGATGTAAAAATAATTTGCTAAAATTTGCCACAATAATTTAGAGAGACAATATATGCTTAATGGCAATGAAAATGTTTTTCATCAGCTGCCTTCCAAACCTGTTTCCTCCATTTATTTGCTCCATGACCCTAAATAAGTTCCTTATCTCTCTTTAAGCTTTGGTTTCTTCAGCTTACAAATAGCTACCAACAAGATCTGCCATAGGGAAAGCTGCCTTGCAAACTATAAACCATTGCACACACAGAGGCTATTATTATTAGTTGTGTGTGTGTGTGTGACTGAATTTAAAGCTCCAATCTAAATGGACCTTGCAGATTAAAACAAAAATGTGCTAGCCTATATCTGAGAAGCCTCCGTCGTGAAAAATCTCAAAGTGAAATGTACATACTTGTTGCCTCATAAACAGGAGTGATCTTTTGTTCCATGTACAAGCTGATTTGTATCTACTGGCTTTGCAGCTGGCAAAGAAATGACTGATCACTTCAAGGGTTATGGGTGGAGAAGATAAGAGAAAGATCCCACCTAGGAAAGGCTGAGCTCAGACTCCACAGGATACATCACCCTAAAACACCCCTCGCCTTCATGACTGAAGTGACTTGGGGTGGAGCACACCTGGTGCTTAGTGTGGAGTCCAGCAGGTGGAATGCAGTTCTCAGCCCACATTTAGTTCTCCTTTCAAAGTGAGAAAGTTAGTATCCAATAAACTGAGAAATAAATACAGAAGGTTGATGATTAGCCTGATGAAGGTGAAATGGACTCTGGGCATAAAGGATGCATTCCAAGTTTGATACTTTTTCTTACCAAATTAAACAATGACGGTGAGTTCTAGCTTAGCAGGTTCCAACGTTCATGGTGAGGTTAGACTGCTCTAATTTACAACTTGGGCTAGGGGGCGGTCAGGATTGAAGGGCGGCTGGGGGCAAGTTACCCTTCTCCACTCACGTCCAGCAATTCCTTTCCCTCACTTTCTCCTCTGTCCACGGGTGTACGGCTGAGGATCGCTTCAATGTATAGTACATGGCAAGGGACAAGGCCTCCATCTGTCACAGAGGCCCTGCAGTTTTCCTGGCTTTTTAGCTTTTCAAGCTGTTCCTAACAGGACACTGAACTCCACTCATCCATCACTCATTCATCCATCTATCCATTCATTTATTTATTCATTCCATCCATTCATTCTTCAAACAGCTGTGTGTGCCTGCAGCCCCTCCTGCAATCTCTGGTGGCCTCAATAGTTTCAATGAACGTACATCAGGGTACAAAGGAAGGGTGTATATCACCGGCCTGTGGCCAACCGCTGCAGGCACCACACCACTTCTGAGCCCTGTTATTTGATTATCACCATCTTTATTGGCCACAGAGGGGAAGGGATATTATAGCTTTGTGGCTTTTGAGAGTAAGGTCCTTAGTGAACTGCCAAGCCTCAGCAGCAGCTCCCAGATCACACTGTGGGGGATTTTTATGACCACATCTCAGTTCTCACCAGAAAAGGCAGAAAGGAGGAAGCAGATGACACATCACAGAATACACAGCAACGGAGAAGCCCAACAAAGCCAAATCCTAACCATCCCCCTCTTACCTTTGTGTCTGGTCCCTCCCACTTTCCCTGTCAACCCTCCTGAAACCCCCTCCTGAAACCCCCTCCCAAACCATACTCCAGAAGAATTTAAATTGGCTCAAGCTCAAAGAGGAGGAAACATAAAACTGACTATTCATTATATTCTATGCCATGCTTTTTTTTTTTTAAATATGGATCGCTGAGCCCACCCTGGTGTGAGCAACTCCTGGACAGAGGGGGCGTCCATCTGGGTGCAAGTGCTTGCGTGGTGGATGAGCCAGAGGCAATGGCACAGTGTGCGTGTGTGCATGTGTGTGTGCATGCATGTGTGCATGTCTGTGCGTGTGTGTGTGTGAGAGAGACAGAGGGAGAGAAATAGAATGTCAGTGTGTGATTTCCCCCCTCTTTCTAACTGCGGAGCCTGAGAGGCACTCCCTTCTCAGAGCAATTACTACAAATGATTTATGTGGCCAGTCAAGAGGGCCTGCCAGGGTTCTTATTTCATCTCCAGAAAAAGGAACTCTGCTGGAATGTTATCAGGGAGCTTGGGATTAAACTGACAGCTGCCTTTTGTTTTCCCCGTGAAAGAGCTTCTCCTTTGGACTGTGGTGCTTGGTTTCTACACAGACAGCCGGAGCTCAATGAGGGCGAAGACCAGCTAGGAAAGGGCCTCGAGGGAAGGGAAACGTTTTTCAACAGGAGAGGCTTTGCCCTCCCTTCTGTATTTATCTTGAGAGGATGTGTTTGTCGCTGCTGATTTTAGGAGGCAGTCTGGCTCGTGTGGCTTGGAATATTCTTTCTTTTTTTTCGCTGTATAGAAATACCCACAGCACCAAGCCGCTCTCCGTTTCCGGTGCTCATTTAGCTGGAGCGAGGAAAATAAAGGTCCCTTCCAACGGAGGTTATTAAACGTCACCCCGGTCACTGTCCTCTGCTGGGGCAGAGCATGGTGACAGGGCCTGGGGTGTGACAGGTGATAGATCTGCGGTGTAAAGCAAGACAGAACGCAAAGCACTCAACGGACAAGCGGGCAGGAAAAATTCCCTGAACGAAAAACGACAGAAGCCGTGTATGTTCTCCCCCTCTGGCTCCCGAACTAACAGACCACTGCAGTTTTCATAAATCCTCAGTTGTGGCTTGGCTGGCCACAGCCCTCCCCTCACATTAACTTCCCCACCTCCTCGACCCAACCTGGTTTATAAGGGCTTCCCACCGCTTTGCTGGGTGAAGGGAGCAAAGGTGCAGTCGGTCATGGGGACGGATAAAGAAACACAGAGAATGGTGGTCCAATGACTGCGTAATAAAGCTTTGTAGATAAATAATAGTAAATACAAATTAAGGAACCTCCCAAGAGACCAACGGAAGAGTATGGTGAAAAGATGGTGATGGGCGGTGGGGAGAGCTGTAAAAGGAAGGGACATAAAGGAAGATTAAGGATTATAATAAAAGACATGGGCTGTAAAATCATCTTTATAGTCTTGTGTTCTCTGTATCTTCTATGCAGACAACCTGTGCTAAAAATACACTTTTTTTTGACTTGTGACCCCCAAATCTCATTCTTACTAAATGCCCTGCCAACAGGTACTATGTAAGGATCAAAGCAAACAATTTTTATCAAGTAGCATACATCCGTATAGGTCTTGGCAGCATATGCTAACAGTGTGCTGTGTTCAGAGATCAGACTGATACTAGGGATCACAGGGAAGGAACTAACATTTATGAAGGGCAGGTTATGTGTCTGGCACGGTGCTCTCTGTGTTCTAAATATTTTCTCCTTTATTTATCCCTGGAACTCTGTGAGGTAAGTATTTTCATTCTCACTTCACAAATAAAGCTATTGATGCCAAGGGAGGTGAAATAACTTGCTCAGGAAGGTACACCCAGTGTGGCAGACACTGTTGGCTGCTCTGCTAATATTCTTTTTACTTTCTTCATTAAAATCCTGATTGTGTTTGAGGGGGACTTTCCAGCTTCCCTTGCAGTTGGGCGTGGTTATGTAATATACTGCTGGCCAATGAGATGCACAGAAAGCATGCTGGGAATTTGTGTTTGGCCCCGCCCCTCTCATTGTCCCTTTCTTTTTTCCCTCAGCCCTAGAGTACAGGTATTGGAGAAGGAAATGGCGACCTACTCCAGTGTTCTTGCCTGGAGAATCCCAGGGACGGGGGAGCCTGGTGGGCTGCCGTCTATGGGGTCGCACAGAGTCGGACACGACTGAAGCGACTTAGCAGCAGCAGTAGCAGAGTGCAGGTGTCCGGCTGGTGGTGAAGATACCATCCTGTGATGTGAAATACCAACTATGAGGATGAAAGCCACAGACCGGGGTAGAAAAGAGCAACATGCGTGCTTAGCCCTCTTGTGTCCGACTCTTTTCTACCCTTTGGACTATAACCCACCAGGCTCTTCGGTCCATGGGATTTTTTCAGGCAAGAATCCTATAGCAGGTTGCCATTTCCTCCTCCAGAGGATCTTCCCAACCCAGGGATGGAACTTCTGTCTCCTGCAATGCAGGCAGATTCTTTACCCACTGAGCCATCAGGGAAGCTCAAAAAGAGTGAAGGAAGTGGGAAATATCTGACATCTGACATCCTGAATCAGGATTGCATTTGATCTCACCTAGCTTATTACATAAGGAAAATGAAACATCTAGTGCTTCTTGAATACAGACAAATGTGATCCACACCAACACCCTACTAAGGGGCAGGGCTAGAGCTGGAACCCAAATAGAGCCTCCCTAAGGACACTGGTTGTACAACACTAGTACTATGATACACTGCTTCCAGAGTGCTTACTCCCAGGTGGCGCTAGTGGTCAACAGTCTGCCTGCCAATGCAGGAGATAGACACGGTTTGATCCCTGGATTGGGAAGATACATCGGGGGAAGGCATGGCAACCCACTCCAGTATTCTGGCCTGGAGAATCCCATGGACAGAGGAGCCTGGCAGGCTACTGCCCCTGGGGTAGCAAAGAGTCAGACATGACTGAAGCGATTTAGCACATTCGCACAGTTTAGAAAAGTCTGGACAAGGGGATGGCTGAATTTTGTCAGTTCATAAGGGGACTTATAGCTTAGGGGCTTCCAGTTCTTCAGGCTACTCTGCTCTGGAGTATGCGCTAATCTTCTGTGGGAAATCACACTTCTACTACCCTGGAAAGTTCTAGATCTCAGTGCGTTTCTTAGGATATTCTGATGCACACTCACATCACTACTGTAGCCTGAAGTGGAAAGAGTCCAGGATGTGGGACTTGCTAAGTGACTCAGACAGTTTTATTTTGATGCATAGGGAAACAGCGTATCCCTTAGAAACAAAGGGTCGACTCATGAATTGCCCTTAAGCATGGCAGACTGAATACACGTTTATCTCCACTCCTTTTCTACCTTGCCTCCTTACACTCCACAAAAATGACAAAAGAGATTGTTTTAAAAGAACAAGACTCTACATAGAGCAGATAGGAAAGGAGCCAAAAGCAGATATGAGATGTCGACATGATTTCAGATACTGGAAAGCAGATGAATGAGTGGTAACCAATTTAGCAGAGCAGAAAAAGCTGAAATCTAAACTTTCACTGGGGGAAAGCTAAAGAGAAGAAAGCCAGTACATGTTAAGCACCTTAAAAAGCTCAGGAATTGGAGGAACCAGATACTTCTGATGATGGGGTGCACACGGGGCTAAACACAGGAGGGATGGTCAAAAATCTGTATAAAGAAGCATTAGGTTCTGAGACCCTTTTCCCACTGCACACGGCCATGCAACTACTTCTTCTCCAGCCTGAAAGGGTTGGTGGTTTCCTCTCTGAAGAAGCAGAAGCAGATGGATCTAGCATGTGGACACAAAGTTTAAGTTGAAAGTGGGGTTGCTGTACTGGAAACAAGGGAAATGAGCGGAAATCTCCAAGTCACTGGTAGGACAACCTTACCCAACTCCAAACCTTTCCTCCATTTGCCTTCAAGAACCCTGGCAGCATCATTGAAAAGTCTATAGATAACAAATGCTGGAGAGGGTGGGGGAGAAAAGGGAACCTTCCTACACTGTCGGTGGGAATGTAAAGTGGTACAGCCATAGTGGAGAACACTATGGAGGTCCCTCAGAAAACTGAAAATAGAACAACCATATGATCCAGCAATCCCACTCCTGGGCATATACCCAGACAAAGCTATCATTCACAAAGACGCATGCATCCCTACCTTTGTGGCACCACTATTCACAATAGGCAAAGCACAGAAACCACTTACATGTGCCCCAACAGATGCATGGGTAAAGGAGATACAGAAAATGGAATACTCATGCTCATGCTCAACTGCGTCCGACTCTTTGTGACGCCATGGACAGCAGCCTGCCAAGATCCTCTGTCCATGAGATTTCCCAGGCAAGAATACTGGAGTTGGGTGCCATTTCCTTCTCCAAAATGGAATACTATTCAGTCATAAAAAAGAACAAAATAGGGCCATTTGCAGCAACATGGATGCAACTAGAAATTATCATACTAAGTAAGTCAGAAAGAGAAAGTCAAATAGCATGTGATATCACTTACATGCAGAATATAAAACACGACACAAACGAACGTATCTACATGGCTCACAAAGAACAGACCGGTGGTCGCCAAGAGGGAGGGAGCGGAGGGACGGACTGTGAGTTTGGGCTTGGTCGATAAAAACTATTACATTTGGAATGGATAAACGACAAGGTCCTAATGTCTAGTACAGGGAACTATATTCAATATTCTCTGATAAACCATAATGGAAATGAAGATAAAAAAGAATGTATATATGTATATGAGTCACTTTGCTGTACAGCAGAGATTGGCACAACATTTTAAATCAACTACATGTCAATTAAAAAAATAAATACGATTAAAGAAAAGAACCGTGGCAGCCAGTCTTAACATCTTCTAGACAGAAGGTCAGCAGACTCCTCTAGGGAAATTAACCAGACCAAGAGAAATGACTAGCTCCTGGATGCCCCATGGCTGGGTTCCAGGCCCATCACCACCACTTGAAAGTTTTCACATATAAACATTGGACTCCCAGTTAGACTGTTAACTCTTTCTGACAATGAATATACAGACAAGAATACCCACACATTTGAGGAAAGCCCCTAACACAAAATCCAGAGTCCAAATAAACAACTGAAAAAGAGAAAACAGAGGCAAAAAGGAGAATACTTTAAAATTGTTTATATATTCTTGGGAAAAAAATGCACCGAACCCATGAATTAAGAACAGAATAGTGTAAGAATAGACATTTAGAAAATTAAAACAGAATTTTATAAATTGAAAAATATAGTAGCAGAGATAATATTAAAGTAAAGAGTGGAGAGGTAAGGTTAAGGAATCTTTTGAAAAGTAAAACAAAAGTCAGATGGAAAACAGGAGAAAAAAGATAAGAAAATCGGGGATCTATCTAGAGGGTACAACATCTAAATAAGTCCAGAAGAAAAGAAGAAAATAGAGTGAAGGAAATTATCAATGAAATCATACAAGAAAATTTCTCAGAACTGAAGGACATGCGTTCCATATTAAAAGAGCCTAGAAAATTCCCTGAACAATGAATACAAAGATAGCCATAGTAGGGCACATCACTATGAAATTTAAGAAAGTCAAGAATTTTTAAGAACGCTATAAGTGTCCTAAGATTGGGAAATTAGAATGGTTATGGACATTTTGACAGTGATCTTCAAAGCTAGAAAAAAAATGCATTCAGTGCTTCAGAATTCTTTCTGAGAGTTACTTATAGTCTAGGACCTTATATCCAATCAGATATGAGAGAAGAACAAAGCTGTCTTCATACATACAAGACCTCAAAAATGTATCTCTCATGTAAATTCATGAATCCTTAGGCAGTAATTACAGGATTGTTGTTTTTCAGTCACTAAGTGGTGTCTGACTTTTTGCAGCCCCACGGACTGCAGCACGCCAGGCCTCCTTGTCCCTACCTCCCGGAGTTTGCCCAAGTTCATGTCCATGTCGAGCTGTCTCACTGGAAGAGACCCTGATGCTGGAAAGACTGAAGGCAAAAGAAGAAGAGGGTGGCTGAGAATGAGATGGTTGGATGGCATCCCCAGCTCAGTGGACAAGCAGGGGCCACACTCCAGTAAAATGAAGACAAATCAAGCGAGAGAAGACTTGGGATCCTTGAACCGAGGATCCAACATGGGAGTGAGGTGAAACGCAGGTGAAGGCGAGAGAAGCCAGCTCTGCAGCAGTCTCAGCACCAACTCAGGTGGCGGCAGAAGGGTGCAGAACTCCAGGAGGAGTGACTCCACGAAGTGGACGGACTCCTTGGTGTCTGTAAATGCATCAAAAGGAGATCTACACTGCTGATGAAGATTCTGTGAATGACTTAACGGACAGGAACAGAAAACACTGAGCAAGCAAATAAAGCAACAGAGCCAGTAACTGCAGGAAGAGCAAGAGTGCATGAGATAAAAATGTGATCAGAGTCCACCATTTGGCCCGGTTGTGAACATTTTTTGAGCCATAATACACACACACACACACAATACTGATTTTACCAAAAGTTGTGACAGAAGGGTAACTGGGAAGAGGGAGAAAAACCAAGCATGTTTAAGAAGTGGAAGGAGAAAGTGCGCTACATTCACATTTTCCATTGGAATGTGTCAACGGGTAAATATCTAAAAAGCGATAGTTAAGAGGTAACTGTAGAGGGACTCCCCTGCTGGTCCAGGGGTTCACCCCACCTTCCAATGCAGGGGATGCTGGTTTGACCCCTGGTCAGGAACTAAGATCCCACATGCCTTGGGGCAACTAAGCTCATGCCCGAAACTACAGAAACAAAGACTGAGCACAGCAAAAAAAAATTAAAAAAAAAAAAAAAAAGAGAGAGAGAGATAACTGTAGAAATGTGTTATTTAGAAGCAGAGATTCAAACCGGCAGAAACAGCCAGAATATGTTAAAACTCTGGGGAACAGCCATAAGGAAGGGAAGGGTAGGGCATGGGGGGCTATTTGCCATCATATCAGTGGTAGAGACCAATGTGGCCCTTCAAATTATGAACCCAAATACTGTGATAAAGGTACTATTGAAACACAAAGAACTGACTAGTTATTACTGAGCACTTACACAGATTGAAGATGACTGCTGCTGCTGCTGCTGCTAAGTCGCTTCAGTCGTGTCCGACTCTGTGCGACCCTACAGACGCCAGCCCACCAGGCTCCCCTGTCCCTGGGATTCTCCAGGCAAGAACACTGGAGTCGGTTGCCATTTCCTTCTCCAATGCATGAAAGTGAAAAGTGAAAGTGAAGTTGCTCAGTCGTGCCCGACTCTTAGCGACCCCATGGACTGCAGCCTACCAGGCTCCTCCATCCATGGGATTTTCCAGGCAAGAGTACTGGAGTGGGCTGCCATTGCCTTCTCGGGGTCATAATCTGTGGCTATTGTGTAGATATGACCTCATTGCAATGAACTCTGCTTCAGATAATTTTTGTTATAGCTCTGAAAGCTGAAAGGTATGTGAGGTAGCCCCCTTAGTGAAAGTGAAAGTTGCTCAGTCATGTTTGACTTTTTGTGACCCCATGGACTATATAGTCCATGGAATTCTCTAGGCCAGAATACTGGAGAGGGTAGCCTTGCCTTTCTCCAGGGGATCTTCCCAACCCAGGGATCAAACCCAGGTCTCCCACATTGCAGGTGGGTTCTTTACCAACTGAGCTATCAGGGAAGCAGTCCCCTTAGATTTGGCAGATTTATATACTGTGCTTGCTGAAAGAGAACTCTTTTAAGAACTCAACCATTTCTCTTAAAAAAGGTAAATATAGCCTGTAGAGTAATAATAGGCAACATTTATTGAGACTTTTTGGGCTTTCCTGGTGGCTCAGTTGGTAAAGAATATGCCTGCAATGTGAGAGACCTTGGTTGAATCCCTGGGTCGGGAAGATCACCTGGAGAAGAAAACGGCTACCCGCTCCAGTATTCTGGCCTGAAGAATTCCATGGACTGTACAGTCCATGGGGTCGCAAAGAGTCAGACATGACTGAGCACCTTTCACTTCACACTGAGACTTTATAATGTGCTAGACTCTGTTTTAGGGCTTCCCAGGCGGCAGTAGTGGTAAAGAACCTGCCTGCCAATGCAGGAGACGTAAGAGACGTGGGCTCCATCCCTGGGTTGG
Source organism: Bos indicus (assembly GCF_029378745.1). Taxonomy (NCBI): domain Eukaryota; kingdom Metazoa; phylum Chordata; class Mammalia; order Artiodactyla; family Bovidae; genus Bos; species Bos indicus. Next base: position 18,057,686 of record NC_091776.1, on the reverse strand, counting down.
GAAGATCCCTTGGAGGAGGGCATGGCAACCCACTCTGGTATTCTTGCCTGGAGAATCCTATGGACAGAGGAGCCTGGCAGGCTATGTACAGTCCATAGGGTCATAAAGCGTTGGACATGACTGAAGCGACTTGGCATGCATGCATGCAAACTCTGTTTTAAATATAGGCTTACTTAATTCTCAAGACTCTTCTGTGAGATGTGTACACGATGTACCTTTGAGAGGTAAAAAGTCCCCATTTTATATGAATAGAAAGGAAAATTAAGATACAAAGGAATTAAATAACCACCACAAGACTACAGGTAGTGAGTGGCAGAGTGGAATTCAAATGGAGATTCCAAATACCCAGGCTCTTAATTTGTATCAAGTCTATAAATGATAACATTGAATGATAAGTGCATGATAAAACAAATAATAAAATGACAATTAGATGACTAGGTAGGAAAAGAGATTTTGCATTAAGAGTAAATTCTTTACAGGTAATCTTTTTTACAGGTCATATTCTCTTTATATGTATGGATTCCAGCTCAGGTTTCCAGAATTCAACTGGGATAAAGTAAAAAGTTTCAGTTCAAAACTGAACTTTTCTCTTAAGATGAGTTTCAGAAATCAGATCTGGGCTCTTTCCCTTGTCTACAATTCATCTTAGACCTCCAGAGATAAACAGTAGCTGGAGCAGCAAGATGGCAACAATAAGTAGGACATAATAAATACTTATAACGTTTGAACCCTTGTGTCACCAGAAGGAAAAAAATAATCTTATCACATGGTAGAAATATCACATCTGCGCATATATTCGCCTCAGCCCCAATATAATTCTTCTAAGACTGCCAAGCTCTAAGACCTAGACATGGTGAGTCAATCCAGAGGGGAGAAAGGGTGAGGGGAGCAAAGATGAAAATAGAGATGTTGATTGCATTGTTACTAATTCCATTTAGCTCCAACAGCCCAGCCTGGTGAGTCAACGGCAGCGACAAGAAGACTCGAGAAAGAAAGAAGCATGATGCTCTGTGGGCCGAGCGGACGGGATGCAGGCGGATGCAAGCGGCCACATCAGTTAACTTCACGCCAGGAGGAGACCAACAGCATTGAGGCTGTGGTGTGACTTCAAAAACAAACAAGTGGGAAGTGCCAGGGGATAAAGTGGGCTCAAATCGATGATCGGCAGTGCAGCTGACCCTCTGGTAAAATGCTGCCTTTTGTAAGAAGCCCCTGGTTGTGGGGGATGGGGCCTGCAGACTGGGAGCCTCAGAGGCCAACTGACAGTGCTCAAACAGAGTATTGTTTCCTCTGCGGTGTAAAGCTTACTGTGATTCCAGACATGTCGCCATGGCAGCGGTGGGGAAGGGAGAGACGGATGGAGGAACAGATGGGGGTCACCAAGGTCCTAATTCTCATGCAAGGGCCCCATGCTCTCCCCTTTGCCCTTGAGGGGTCCAGTGAGGAGCTGCGTCTTCTCTCACTGCTCCCTGCGGGCCAGTCCAGTTCCATTTAAGAGCTCTTTTTAAGTGCCTACTACCTGTAGGTCTTTCACTTCTGATTAACATTAACTTCCTGAAAAACATCTTACCTCTGCTTGGTTATGGAAAATGGAACCAAGAAAAAGACCTAGTATCCACACTCTCAAAGTTTCTCTTTTCCTATTCCCAAACCTATAATGGAGAGGTAGGTTAAAGATACCTAGTCACATCCATGGAACATAATGAATGAATGTATAAGAATTTGACTGTGGTCCCCAAATGCTAGTTTTATATGTCAATCCAGAAGAGTGAGGCAGTGCTGCAGCACCCTTAGAATTATGTGATGGCTTTCCTCTAGTTTCTTGCCTGTATATAACACTGCTAGGTTCAGCTTCCCCAGACATACCTACCTATGTGATGTAACCCTGCCTACCCTCCATGGTGGCCCAGAACTATTGGCTCAGAATTCAAGATCTGTCCTAGATGGTCCCCATCCTACCTACTAATCTTCCTCTACCTCAAAGGTTTCCATGCTCCTGAAAGGGCATAAGAGGTAGAATGAATAAATAAGTGGATAAATACACATGGGCTGGTATTTCAGTTAGTCTTGGCAATCTGGGTCTTTTAGGACTAGTCTAATTTCCAATATTCTGTCCCAAGGTCACACTGCTTGATATTTTTGGTCCAGAAAACATGGTTGCACATATCTTGATATTCATATACTATTTTGTGTTTGCCTGATTTCAGCAAATATGTATTAAGTGACTACTGTATGAGGTCATCTGGCTTGGCATCCATCAGAGGCATTTACAGATGAGTAACAATCTGATGGAGAAGAGAATCATAAATCACTGGCTAAAATGTAAGGCAGAAGGAAATAAACATGAGATGAAGGCACCTATAAAAGTACACATGTATAGAAAGGAAGGTCAGATCATTTCTGACTGAGGTAGTATCTGATTGGACCTGGAAAGTAGAGAATGATCCTGGTGAGCAATGAAGGAGGGCATTTCAGGCCATTTGGGGCCAAGGGAACATCACTGGCTGAGGGTCCGACTCCTTGAAGTGTGTGGCTCACTCATGGGAAAGAGAAAAGAATACTGTGCCTGAAGAGATGAGAGACATGGTGAGGGGAGAGAAAGCTGGAAAGATATTTGAGGTCAGATTATATATGACATAGTGAAAGTTGCTCAGCCATGTCCGACTCTTTGTGACCCCATGGACTACACAGTCCATGGAGTTCTCCAGGCCAGAATACTGGAGTGGGTAGCCTTTCCCTTCTCCAAGGGATCTTCCCAACCCAGGGATCAAATCCAGGTCTCCCACACTGCAGGCAGATTCCTTACCAACTGAGCTATCAGGAAAGTCCAGATTATATATAATCTTTTTAAAATTTTTATTGAAATATAGCTGATTTACTGTGTTGGATTAATTTCTGCTGTACAGCAAAGTGATTCATATATATATATATATACACACACAAACACACACACATACACACACATACTATGCTTAGTCCCTCAGTCATGTCCAACTCTTTGCAACCTCATGGACTGTAGCCCATCAGGCTCCTCTGTCCATGGGGATTCTCCAGGCAAGAATATTGGAGTGGGTTGCCATGCCCTCCTCCAGAGGATCTTCCTAACCCAGGGGTCGAACCCAGGTCTCCCATGTTGTAGGCAGACTATTTACCATGTGAGCCACCAGGGAAGCCCAAGAATACTAGAGTGGGTAGCCTATCCCCTCTCCACGGGAACTTCCCAACCCATGAATCGAACTGGGGTCTCCTGCATTACAGGCGGATTCTTTACCAGCTGAATTACCAGGGAAGCCTATATATATATATATATACACACACACATATATACATACATACGTACATACATACATATATATACATACATACACATATATACGCATATATATATGTATACACACATATATATGTATACGCACACATATATATGTATACACACATATATATATATTATTTTTCATATTCTTTTCCATTATGGCTCATCACAGGATATTGAATATAGTCCCCTGTCACATTATATATAATCTTGCAATCTTGAAAGCAAGGCTAAGGAGCTAGTATTTTGTTCCATGGGTAATATGGTTCCAACTGCCTCCTCTATGCTGCCTTCATGAGATACATTTTTTCTCTGGTTTGGCTTAGGGTAAACAGGTGTGTTGTCTATAGTCCTTTGGATAGATATGCAAGGCTAATCCTCCATTTGCCTTTTGGAGTATTTAGGGTATTTTTTTTTCAGAAAAGGCGATGGCACCCCACTCCAGTACTCTTGCCCGGAAAATCTCATGGATGGAGGAGCCTGGTGGGCTGCAGTCCATGGGTCGCTAAGAGTCGGACACAACTGAGTGACTTCACTTTCACTTTTCACTTTCATGCATTGGAGAAGGAAATGGCAACCCACTCCAGTGTTCTTGCCTGGAGAATCCCAGGGACAGGGGAGCCTGGTGGGCTGCCATCTATGGGGTCGCACAGAGTCGGACACGACTGAAGCGACTTAGCAGCAGCAGCAGCAGGGTATTTTTTTCCCAATTGGGCTACATTGCCAACAGGTTAGGGATCACAGGTAGTAATCATAACTTTATTTTCTCAACACCTAAGGGTTCTCAGAGATATGATTAATTGTGAAAGCCAGATGAGCCCAAATATCTAGATATAACTGGGTAGTTTTTTTTTTACAAATTTTGACTCGGATTTTTCTCCATGCTAACCCTACCAAGATGCAAAGACTTTCTTCACTTAGTTCTGAATGGTTGGTTTACATTTGGTCAAAACTGGGAGATACACAGAGTCCTCCTCTATAGCTGTTTTCTCACGTGTTGAAGAACCTGTTCATTTTCTTCCGCTCTGACACGTCTAGTGAGATAGGATTTTGATAACTTGGGCTTTCTCATTTGGTAAGTGGTGCTGTGCTCAGCACTCCAATACTCAAACTTTCTCTCTCTCTTTCACCTCTAGGATAATGGAGAAACTGCCCTCTTTCCACCCAAACGACTGCCACATGAGAAGGCGGCGGGCACGACTCATGCCTCTATGCGTTCGCTGTAGATCTCCACCTGCCATTTTTCAGATCAGGAAACAGTTTGTCAGCCACTTCACCGACTTATCTGAAGAACCTGGCGATGAAGCAACTGTTATACCCATGGCACAGAGATCTCCACTTCTTTGAAAGAGGCTGCTTTTGAAGGAATGCAAAATTGCAAAAAGCATTAGCTTTGATCAAATGTAACTTCATAACATGCTGTCTAGGTTTCTCATAGCTTTTCTTCCAAGGAGCAAGTGTCTTTTAATTTCATGGCTGCAGTCACCATCTGCAGTGATTTTGGAGCCCAATAAAATAGAGTCTGTCATTGTTTTCATTGTTTCCCCATCTATTTGCCATGAAGTGATGGGACCGGATGCCATGATCTTAGTTTTCTGAATGTTGAGTGTTAAGCCAGCTTTTAAGCCAGTTTTATATTCTACCTTATTTCATTTATTATATTATGGCCACTTCTTCATGTTATTAAACATTCTTCTAAAACAACAGCTTTGAAATACTCTTTCAGTTGAATGTATCATATTTTTTTAAACTAGTCCTCTACTTTTGGTCATACCATGATTTTCCTCCAATTTTCATCACTGTAAATAATGCTGCAGTGAACCTCATTATATATAGAAGTAGAATTGCTGGTTCAGGGGACAGGAGTGCCACTCACTCCAGTATTCTTGCCTGGAGAATTCCATGGATGGAGAAGACTGGTGGGCCACAGTCCATGGGGTCACGACCGAGCGACTAACACTTCACGACATACTGCTAATGGGCTTCCCAGGTGGCACTAGTGGTAAGGAATCCACTTGCCAATGCAGAAGACCCAAGAGACTCAGGTTCCATCTCTGGGCTGGGATGATCTCCTGGAGTAGAAATGGCACCCCATTCCAGTATTCTTGCCTGGAAAATTCCATGAGCAGAGGAGCCTGGTGGGCTAAGTCCATGGGGTCGCAAAGTCAGACATGACTGAGAGACTGAGCACGTACGCACTGCACACTGTGAGAGTGTTCCATGCCCATTTCCCACGTGTCAGATATTTGATGACACTGCTTGAAGAGTCCAATGAGAAAACCCATGGTCAAACTGCCTGGAAGCAGCACCCTCTGATCTGAGTACATCTACTGTTATCATTATAGGAATGCATTATTTTGTTTGCTTGCCTGTAGCTGATCACTGAGTTTCAGATTCATTAATTAGATGAACTGTCTGTTGCAAAGGTTTTCAGACACATGTATTAGGCAATAAGATAATCTAAGTAAGCAGGGCCCAGCTGCAGGGCATGTCTTTCTACCACACACCAATCAGGAGAACAGAAGGGTCAGAGAACTTGGCCTTGGCTGTTAGAACCCTTTCTAAGTTAGAACCCACCTTTCTGAGTTCAGAGCCTGACTCTGTACTCGGTAGCTGGATACCTGAGTCAGGCTCATTTTCCTCATCTCTGTAAGGTGGATAACAGTGCCTAAATTCAAAAGCTTCATGACGATTAAACTTAGCCCAGTACCAGCTGAATTGCAAGCATCTAGGAAATACTTATTTTTCAAAATTATTACTTCTGTGTTCACAACTACCTATGCAACTATCTATTTGGAAATAGAACCAGAAATAAACTATCTATCTGGGACCCAAAGTTTCTAAAGTTCACACAGCTTCCTTTCTTTTTTAAAAGTTGTATTTGTTTATTTTTTGGCTGTGTTGGGTCTTTACTGCTGCGCAGGCCTTTCACTAGTTGTGGCAAGCGGGGGCTACTCTGTAGTTGCGGTGCTCTGGCTTCTCATTGCGGGGCTTCTCTTGTTGTGGAGCAGAGCCTCTGGGGCACACAGGCTTCAGTAGCTGTGGTTCCTGGGTTCTAGGGCACAGGCTCAGTAGTTGTGGCATATGGGCTTAGTTGCTCCGCAGCATGTGGGATCTTTCTGGTTCAGGGATCAAATCGTGTCTCCTTCATTGGCAGGTGGATTCTCCACCACTGAGCCACCAGGGAAGGCCCCCACAGCTCTCTTTGTCCTTTGTAAGGCAGTTGAAAGTCAGACCGTCATCATCAGCATCATCACTGAGGAGCCAAAGGGAGTGGGGGCCCTACAGACAGCTGAAAGGGCTGCAGCTGGGCTATGTCTCCCACTAGGTGCCCACTACTGAGTTTCTAGTGTGAGTTCTGGTCCTCGGGCCTCCTGCCAGCCCCACTCTGCTTCTCTGGGCAACAGGTTTGCTGCAGGAGGAATCAGGCCTCATGCTTTTCAGTCTCAGGAGTCCCATTATGGGCCCTAGACATATGGGCAGGGCATTTCTGCCAGGGTGAGTGTTTTCCCACCCTTAAGCACAGCATCTGCTCCATCAGAGGTGGGGCTTCCTGTGAAACCATTCCTTTCTTGTGTTGGCCCCAAACACAAAAAAGCCAGCCGCGGACAGACATCAGGATGATGGCCAGTGCTGGGGAATGTGGACCCACTTCAGTGACCTGCTCCAATTCTCAGCTAAAGTCAGCCTTCCATCCCAAAGAGAGGGTCTGAACCATTTTGCTTATCTTCTAACTGTACATCGCAAGCCTTAATCAGGCAGGAGGCCAGGAGTCCTAATTTCAGTCCCAGAGAAGGAATGGTAAAGAATAGATCAGAATTCTATCTGCTTTGCTTTTCAACTATCGATGCCATCACGTCATCTTCACAGTGATGCAGGAAGCACAGCACTGACTCTGAAGAACAGAAGAAATGATCATCTATACCTCTCCCTGAAATCAGGCAGGGTGAGGTTTGTGGGCCTATTTGCCTTGACCTTTCCTATTTAGTTGCGAGTAGAGAACACATGCTGAAGCTGAAGCTCCAATACTTTGGCCACCTGATGTGAAGAACTGACTCATTGGAAAAGACCCTGATGCTGGGACAGACTGAAGGCAGGAGGAGAAGGGGACGATAGGGGGTGAGATGGTTGGATGGCCTCACTGACTTGATGGACAGGAGTTTGAGCAAGCTTTGGGAGTTGGTGATAGACAGGGAAGCCTGGCCTGCTGCAGTCCATGGGGTCACAGAGTTGCACACGACTGAGCAACTAGGTTTTCCCAGTGGTCATGTATGGATGTGAGAGTTGGACTGTGAAGAAAGCTGAGCACCAAAGAATTGATGCTTTTGAACTGTGGTGTTGGAGAAGACTTTTGAGAGTCCCTTGGACTGCAAGGTGATCCAACCAGTCCATTCTAAAGGAGATCAGCCCTGGGTGTTCTTTGGAAGGAATGATGCTGAAGCTGAAACTCCAGTACTTTGGCTACCTCATGCGAAGAATTAACTGATTGGAAAAGACTCTGATGCTGGGAGGGATTGGGGGCAGGAGGAGAAGGGGACGACAGAGGATGAGATGGCTGGATCGCATCACTGACTCGATGGATGTGAGTTTGAGTGAACTCCAGGAGATGGTGATGGACAGGGAGGCCTGGCGTGCTGCAATTCATGGGGTCACAAAGAGTCGGACACAACTGAGTGACTGAACTGAACTGAGCGACTAAACTGACAGAGAACACAAGCAGGGAATGGAAAAAAACCATAGTTTTTAAATGAATAAAATGGACCAAACATAGGGACACTTGGATGTTTTGTAGTTTTGTCTTTGGGTGTTGAGGAACTCAAAATGCTGACTTAGTCCTTCTTAGAACATCAATAAATAACTTCTCATCAGCCAGGTCAGCCACATTTTAGTATTTTTAACCATACACTTGTGATTCTATGAATATGCCCATTGTCAGGAAAAGATAAGTTTTATGCTGCAGGTTATGTGATGAAACACTGATGAAAAGGAACCCAAAACTCTATCTGGGAATCCTGAGCCGAGCCAGGACTGCTACAGCCAGCCTTCCACCCCAACGGGAAAGTCTGGATCATTTCCCCCATCTTCTAACCCTGAACTCTTTCATAGACACCCATGCACAGGGTACCACTGTCAATGGTAGCCCCAGCTCGTGCAACTAAGGTACCCAACTACAGCCACTGTTGCCTATGTCATGTGGGTCTGAAGATTCATGTGTGTGAGTGTTGGCCTCCCCTGTCCTTGGTGTTTGGTGTGGGCCTGCTCTGGTAGGCTGCCGTCATACAGGGGTGGGATTTATGGCTTCACCAGCTGATATACCCATTGTCCAGGCAGAACCTTCACTCTACCTGTGGTTGAATTAATTATACAAAGAGACCATTAAATTGAGGTGTTCTGATGCTTTAGTAGCCTTTGCAAAGCAACCTGAAACCTAAGCTTGTGATGCCTCAAGGTTAAGAATTCAAAACCTAAGCACAACCAATCACAGCCAACTAGGATTTCCCAAATAAACAAACACACAGGCTCTAGCCAGTCAAATAATATCCTTGTTTTGCCTCTGCCTTTTCTGTATAAAGGCCTTCCCTGGTGGTTTAGACGGTAAAGAATCCTCCTGCAGTGCAGGAGACCTGGGTTCTGTCCCTGGGTTGGGAAGATGCTCTGGAGATGGGAATGGCTATCTACTACAGTATTCTTGCCTGGAATTCCACGGACAGAAGAGCCTGGTGTGCTACAGTCCATAGGGTCACAAAGAGCCGGACACTGACTGAGCTACGAACACACACACAGAATCGAATTAGAATTCAGATTCTAGTTAAACATTTACTAACTCCACAGTCTAAGACCTGTTTGTTTATATGAAATATTTACCTCTACCCCCGAACCCTCAGGCTCAAAACTACTTCTGGTATCCACAGAGCGGTGAGCTCTGACACCACCAAACAATCTCTGTCACTTGGCAAAACTGAGGAGGAAGTAAAATATTTACTGAAGCATAAAACTTGGTGGGGTGAGGGGGTGGTCAGCAGTCTGGGTTTTCACTTACCTAATGATGCCTATTGACTTCCCACTCCCCAACTTGGTATTTATTTTAGAAGTAAATAAGCCAGTGCAGGATTTTGTCTGTGATTCAAGAATATTCTAGATTTCTGTTAAATCTGCAAACTGCTTACTTTGCTACTAACTCAAATGAGAAAAGATCCTTGCTAAATGGCTTTCCATCCTCGGAAGGTCTCACGCCTTTGTTTTCAGTAAATGTTTGAGCATGATCTTAAAAGTATGCAACAGAACAGAGAATAAAAAATAAAGATCATACTGAAGCTGGGTATCTTTCAAGTTTTCCCAGTTGCTGAGAGGTATAATTAGAGTAAATAAATAATTTTTTTGCTCAAACCAGGATTGAGTGGCATGACCTGGATTTCTTGGGCAGATTCTACTTATGATTATTTTAGGTATAATTGGCTTCTGTCACTTTAGAAGATGGGAAAGGGTCAGCAAAGATGAGTGCATCTGAAACGTCAAAAGCGTCGTGGTTTGCGTCCCAGTCCATTTGAATTCAAGGGTCACAGATGTTGATACAAATATTCATATTGCCAATTCACACTAATTTCACTAGTTTGTAAGTATCAGGCAAGACTGTTCAATAAATGACCTAGCGAATTAATCTCTTTCCCCCCATTAGTTTCTGACTCTTGAGCATGACAATATCAGACACTCTGCTAAAGCACAGGCTGTGTAACAGCGTTTTGATTTCCTCCTTCCAGGCCTGTCTGTCTTACCACCCCTCCAGCATGAAGCCCCCTCCTCTGCTCCACCCAGGCTCCTAGTTCTCAGTTCTTCCAGCACAATCAGAATAAGTGAAAGAGGACCCTGATTTTCCAGAGGGACCAGGCAGTCTGAAAATGTACGTCTTCAACATCATTAGCAGTTCATCTTCTAAAACCTCGGGGCAGCCCCTAGGCAGCCCCTCTACAATCCCCCTCCCCCAGCTCTGCCACCCCTTGCTTTTGGTGTCAGCTTATCAAATTAATGAAGCCTATCTAGATGGGAGGAAGTTGGGGCAGAAGACAGTGGCTTCAGAACAATTCAATGCAAGCCCCTCTCTCCCTTAAAAAAAATAATGGGGGGGAAAAAATCAGAACATCGTTCTCTTAGGATGGGAAGAGGAAGTGGGAATGGTGTTGGGGGTGGGGCAGGGGGCTGGCCACGACTGTCTCTGAGTTCCCTGAAGCAGGAGATGTCTATTTACTTTCCACGACTGAACATTTGCATGTTAAAAAGGCGCAGTTCCTTTGTGGATTTATCTGGGATGCATTTCCTACTTGACACAGAGCAGGCTGTAGGGTGAGGATGCCCCGTGAAGGATAAAGCGACTTCCCTGGCCCTTTCCTCTCACCTTTTTATAAGACACTCCCCTCTGTCCGGGGAGACCAGGGCAAGACTTCTGCGACCCTGGGCAGAAGGAGGGCAGAGAGCTCAGGCTGCTTGCCGGCGGCTCAGGCGGGCTGGGCCGCCTATGCCTCCGCTGTGCTCAGGCCTGGGGAGGCATTTTTCATCTCGAGGTACCAAACACATCAACATCCCTCATCACGTCACTGACCTAAATATAGACAATGACTTCAAGAGGGAAAAAAAAGTTGCACATTCTTTTATACCTGCAAACGCTGCAGAGCTCTTCAAACAAGCACTGGCAATGAAGAACAATAGATAACCAGTCAGATGTGAAGAGAGAAGGGGAGAGAAGGGTGTTCTAGAATGATTGCTGTGATAAGTCCATTACAGTTGCTCAGCTTAACATCAATCCTCATTTGTAACCTGGGGTCTCCGTATCGCTCTGGGACTGGTTTTGTGTCCCTGGTAGCTTTACCCCCTCCCCCGACCCCCAGCAGCCCTGCCACGGGAAGGGGGCATGTACCATGGGTCTGCCTGGCTAAGCAAGGCTGTTCTTTTCATGTGTAGGGCAGGGCTCTGATTCAAAGAACAGGGCCGTTGGACTGAGAAGCATTTCCTCGCCATCTGAGAAGGGCATGTAGTGTCAGTTTCTTTGCTGTTCTTAAGCACCTTTCCCAGGAAGCCACTTTAAGACCCTCCGATCCCAGCTCTCCACTTGAGTATCCCAAGTCAGTGCCCTCTTTCTTTCTTTCAAAGCCTTTATTGAATCTGTTACAACATTGCTTTCATTTTATGTTTCGTTTCTTCGGCTGCTAGGCATGTGGGATCTTAATTCCACGACTAGGGATTGAACCTGCACCCTCTGCTTTGGAAGGTAGATTTTTAACCACTGGACCACCACCAAGGAAGTTCCAATGCCCTCTTTCACGTCATTTTTTTTTTTTTAAGTTTATTTATTTATTCTTGGCCACACTTCCCAGCATGTGGAACTTACCCCACCTGGGATGGAACCTCTGCCCTCTCTGCATTGGAAACGGAGAGTTCCAACCACTGGACAACTAGGGAAGTCCTTCCACATGATTTTAGGCAAGATTTGTGGGCTAGCTCGCTTGTTTACATCACAAGGGATGTCAGGAAAGGTTACCTTTTCCCTCACAGCAGGAACATCCATTGGGCAGAGTCTTTAAATGCTGTCTTCATAGGAGTGCTTACCTTTTTATTAACTTGGGGATTATTTGACTGCTGGGTGAACAGAAGGGCCATATTAGAAGCTTTTATGAACATGAATCCCATAACTAGGGACCTTGGGAAAGATATCTGAACAAAACATTAAGTATGAATAAAGCAGTGTCCTCAGCAATTAGGACACAGTTGTGGGCAATCAATCGCTAAGCAGAAATCACGTGTTTCTCACATATTTCCACCGCTCTTCCTGTTCCCTCAGACAACTATCTGCATAAGAACAGCCTGCGTGAGGCTCCCCAAGTATAATATAATTGCCTGCTGTTAGGGAACCAGCAAGCTACTTCAGGCTTAAGCCATCCACAACTTCCGTATTTGGGCTGAAACATAAACTCCTGCCCTTGTGTGTTAGCAAAGCATCCATACGTGCAGCCATCAGATTGTTTTTTCAGCGAATGCATCCATGTCTTTGTAGGAATATATTACACCATCACAAAAAGACTCCTATCCCTTGGAAAAATAATAATGGGAAATAAGAAAACACATCTCCTATGAGATAATAAAAGGATGCTAAAGATGCCATCTACAAAATAAAAAGGAAATAAAAACAGTGGAAGAATCCCAGTAAGAGCTGAGGACAAAAAAGAAAGCAAAACAGAAGCTCTAACGAAAAACAACAACAGTGAAGAAAAGGTTTTGGCAACAGCAGACCTGTATTTGTCCAAGATTAGTACAGTCGTGGGCTTCCCTGGTGGCTCAGTGGTAAAGAACCTGCCTGCAATGCAGGAGTCTCAAGAGACGCAGGTTTGATCCCTGGGTCGGGAAGATTCCTTGCAGGAGGACATGGCAACCCACTCTACTATTTGTGCCAAGAAAATCCCATGGACAGAGGAGCCTGGTGGGCTACAGTGCATGGGGTCCCAAAGCGTTAGACACAACTGAAGCGACTGAGCGCGTGTGCACAGTACAATTTCTGTGCCTGACAGTGTGGTATCAACATCTCCATGGTTTCCCTAACATGGTGAATCTGCTGATGCTCGCAGCTCTTCTAAAAACTGAGGCTGAATGAGAGCACGGAAAAGAGGGAGTTTCATGTTCTCAGAATAAGAGACACCCGGAGGGTGATGGAAAAAAATGGCTCTGGGTTTCAAAAACCAGTTTAAGGTTACCACAATCAGAACAGAAATCGAGCTGCTCTATGATTTGTAAAAGATTCCCATCAATGCCCTTCAGGAACAAACACTGACTGATGATGGTTTCTAAAAAGGAACTGGGAGTGGAGTTCAGGTGAAGGGACTGAGAGATGCTGACACAGGAACTTCGAAGTCTTCAGAAAATCTGCTTCTGCTGGGTTTTGGCTTCTCTACACAGACCCTTGGAGATATTCTCTCTGAGATAGGTGCATGCAATTAAAAATGACCAAGGACTAGAGGGGGAAAAAAAATAGACAATAATTTGGTCAAGAAGAAATATGCCCAGAGTCATTTTTTTCCAATCCAGTATCTTTCTTAATTAAGCATTTCCCAACCTCTGCTGAGAATACTAATAGTCATCTCATACTATACTACTCATTACTAATAAAACATATTTATGAAATGGAAATATAATGTGCCTATTTCCAAAATGTGGTTATAAATGACTTACTCTAAGCCACAATTTAAAATGGTTTGAGAAATGAGTCTTTAATAAAGAATTGATGAGGATGATGACTGCTGATAATAATTCTATTTGGTGAGATTACGTGGTTTGCTATGGCAATTTGAGCTGAGGTGATTGCCTCAAAAATTACTGCAAGTAACTAATATAGGGAAATTTAATTGATGATAAATATAGTGGTGGTATGTCAACTCCTGAAAAAGTGAGCATGTAATTGAAGAATCCAGCATCATCTTGTCTGCTGATTACACTGTCATTACAAGTGCTGTCAGAATGTTATTCGTCTGACATACCTGCACATAGTAGGGATAGAAAAGGTGACAGTGAGTAAGTACCTATAATTATTCCTCAATGTGGGATCCTATATGCAATTATAGTTAATCATAAACCCATTAACATTTAGAAAAAAAACAATTATAGTATGGTTCAGGATAGAGCCATAATGGTGTTTGTAATCATCAGTTAAGTGGATGTTCAGCATGGTGAGAAAGTCTTCACACTGGGGGCAGAGGATCTAGCCTGAGCCTTTTATAAGGAGGGAAGAAAACAAACCACTGAAGCTCACTTCATTAATGATATTACTCCACTAACAGGTCAGAGTGTCTTGATTTGAACAAAGCATTGGATGTAACTTCTTTCACTGTCCTCTGAACAAAGACAGCTAAGTACACCAGCAGACCTGCAGAATATCATATTCACATACAGTCTTATGAAACACCGGGCATTGCCCGAGGCGGTGGAAAGCCACAGAAAAAACAGAACCCTGTCCATCAAGGGGTAGAAAGTGTAGAGGGGTGAAAACATGAACAGGCAGTTAAATGAAAGATAATCAGTGATACACGTTGCAGTGATTATGCGAAGCGGGTGCTTCAAGAAGATGAAAGCTGAAAGTGGGCCAGAGAAGGCTTTGCAGAAAAGGCAATTCTCTTTTTTTTAAAGTTTATTTTAATTGCCGATAAACTGTGGTCTTTATTTATAATGTTGAAGTAAAACAAAACAGAAATAGACACGGGATGCTGGCTTCAAGGTTAGCTTTGGTGTGCCTCCCCTTCAGGATTCTGACTGAGCTTAAGAGGTGATTCTTCTTTCCACCAGAAATACTTTTATTTTTGTTTTTATTCTTAAGTCTGTTTATTTGTGCACACATTTTTTCTTTTCTTTTTTCCTACAGTTTCATTGAGATATAACTTGTGTACCCACTGTATGGGATTATTACAATATATAGCATAATGATTTAACTTTCATATATTGTGGAAACTACTATTATAAAAAATTTAGTTAATATCTGTCATCTCATATGGACACAAAAAAGAAAACAGTTTTTTTCCTTGTAATGAGAACTCTTGGGATCTATGCTCTTACCTTTCACATTATCATACAGCTATGTTGATTATAGTGTTCATAATAATGCCACATGGATGGACCTAAAGCTTGTGATACCAAGTGAAGTCAGTCAGACCAAGAAAGACAGCTATCACATGATATCGCTTAGAGGTAGAACTTAAAAAAACTGTACAAATCAATCTATTTACAAATAGAGTCGCAGATGTAGAAAAGAAACATGGTTACCGAGGGGGAAAGGAAGGAGGAGGGATAAAATGAGAGACTGGGATTGACATATACACACTGCTATGTATATAAAACAGATAACTAATAAGAACCGACCGTATAGCACAGGAAGCGCTATTCAACAGTCTTTAATGATCTATATGGGAATAGAATCCAAAAGAGAGTAGGTATGTGTATAACTGATTCACTTTGCTGTACAGAAGAAATTAACACAACATTATAAATCAACTCTAATAAAATCAATTTAAGAAATGCAAAGTAAATTAAAAAGTCCTTAAATAAGAAGCATAGCCATCATGTTCTCCATCACATTCCTAGTACTTACGTATCTATAATTGGAAGTTTGTACCTTTGACCACCTTCGTGCAATCCCCAGCCCACCCCTGAGATCTCATATCCACCTCTGGTAACCACAAGTCTGGTCTAAGAGGTGATTCTTGAGTTAAGTTTCAAAAGGATGAGTAGAATTTTGTGAGTCAGGGAAAATGCGGCCAAAGCCTTCTAGGCAGAGAAATAGCCTGTGTGAAGACAGGAAGGACAAGTGTGTTTGAGAAACTGCGGCAGTGGGTCCCAGGGAATGTATGATGATGGAGTGGGGAGGAGATGAGGCTGCCAAGGTTGACAGAGGGCAGGTGATGGAGTTGGATGATGTGAGGGGTCTGGATTCTTCTGTGTGGTGATGGACAACCCCTGAAGGAATTTTACTCTCTGTTTACATTAGTGATTTGTATACTGGCCGAGTAGTAAGCAGGAAGAATGATAACGACAAGGAAAAAAGAATACATCTTACCGGACCACAAAAGGTTAGGTATTAATACTTGAAAATACAGATTCACAAACACTAATTTCTCTTGTCCTGCACTAGGATAATCTTGTCTAAATGTGGTTTAAGTGACAAGATTTAAAAGTTAGAATTGATGCAAGCACCTTTAGGCTTCAAACAAGATGTGATGATTTTTATTGATCCCTGTGTTGGTCAAATGACATCTGGGTTTTGTGCACAGATCTGGGAATTTCATTTTTAAAAAGAAAGCATGTCAGAAAGAGGACAGTCTTGGTGACAAAGGGTCAGATCATCATGCTATATAAGGAAGAGTGAAAGGGACTGGGAATGTCCAAGTTGGGAAAGAGAATATAGAAAAATATGAAAACTTTTTGTTAGTTTTTTAAAGTTAGTTGTATATGAAAAGAAGCGTAGGTTTAATGGCAGTTTTATGGAGACAGATTTCAGCTGAATGCAAGGAAGGACTTCCAAATCATTCCATATCCAAAAAATGAAAATGATGACAAGCTGGGACTCGACGGTTATCCTGACAAAGAAGGGTTTCAGAGGAGATTCCTGCTCTTGGCCAGAGTCTGAGCTGGATCAATTTGACAGTCCTTTCTCTCCACAGATTCTATAAAACTTGGCAATATATCCTGGCTCTATGATATCTGTAATTTCAAAATAACCAGAGATCCCACACAGTTTACATCTCTGAAAATTAAGTTCGTGTTAAAATAATTACCAACTGTTTCTGTACCAGGAGAATAAAACAATAAGGCATGATCCTATCACCTCTCCTGTCCTTGGGGCACACAGCATGATTCTATGTACAAACAATGACCTTTTATGAAACTGTGGCCTGATCCCAGCTTACCATTAGTCTGGAAGTAGAAATCATTTAGAAATAGTCTTATTAACAATGGCGCTTAATGCACTGTGAGGATATGAAGGGTTCCTTTGAGTCATAAAGTGAAAGTTAGTTGTTTAGTCGTGTCTGACTCTCTGTGGGCCCATGCACTAAAGCCCATCAGGCTCCTCTGTCCATGGGATTTCCCAGCCAAGAATATTGGAGTGCATAGCCATTTCCTTCTCCGGGGGATCTTGCCCACCCAGGGACTGAACTCGGATCTCCTGCATTGCAGGCAGATTTTTACCACTGAGTTACAAAACTGGAACAATAAAAGTGATATTGAAAGAGTGGATCAGGACTCCACATTCTGGCTGCTATGCTATTAATATAAGGAGATGATCAAACAGTTGAGAAGCTTTCTTTTCCAAATTTGTAGCAATGACACAATCGTGATCATCAAAATCCCTCAGAGAATGGGAAGGTTTCAACTTCCATAAGCAAGGGACCATCAGTGAGGTCATGGTGAGGAGGTTTCCAATTACTTGTTGCTAAACCAGTAGAAGTATCAATTTCATACACCAGAGATCCATTTCCACCTATTATTTATTATAAACTCCTCAGGGTAAAAATTAACTTTAGATTCTTGTTTTCAATTTTTTAATGATTTTTTTTAAAAGCCCAAATGAAGGTCTTTGATTCTGCTGGGGGAAAAATAATCAACATTTAAAATCTTAAAATGAAAAATCTGAGTTTGCCAAACATTTTAAGATTAATGACACCAAGTTCCAAACCTAAACCTAAGGTCCTGACTAGAGCCTTTAGAATTATTCACTCCCATTTCACTGTGGTCAATTTTCCCATATGATAAATACACCATTCCCTGCTTATTAATTACATAGCATGTTACAGATGGGCTTCCCCAGTGGCTCAGGTGGTAAAGAATGGATGCCTGCAATGCGGGAGACCTGGGTTCGATCCCTGGGTTGGGACGATCCCCTGGAGAAGGGAATGGCAACCCACTCCAGGATTTTTGCCTGGAGAATCCCATGTCCAGAGGAGCCTGGCAGGCTACAGTCCATGGGTTGCAAAGAGCTGGACACGACTGAGTGACTAAGCACATGCTACAGGTATGTTATATAGTAACTTCTATCACCAAGAGGCTGTGGCCTTTCTGATCCCAGGGACCAAGGTGACAGTCAGAAGAGCATTTCTCACCTGACAAAGGTACCAAATACATGTACACACTGGAAAATAGCCTCAGACTCAAGTCCAGGATCACCTTTTCCTGAGGATGGCCAAAGCCAAGATTCTGAGCATGTGTGTGGCCAGGAGACAAAAAAAATCAATCAAACCGAATATGATATTCTGAGGAACAAAGGCCAGCACCATCCCAGGGAGTTGATGTCCCCACATACTTTAATCAGAATTGTTTTTCTCCAAATGTGCAGGAGGTTTGAGGGAGGAGTTGGTGTAGTTACTCTCTGTACCTTTAACCTCCCCATGGAAAGAGAAGAGACAGTAAATACAGCAGGAATTTTGCCTGGCACATTTTTATGAAACTTACAGCCTCAAAAGGAAGGATGTGCAAAAGTTATTACTAAAAAATATATTTTTTTTTTAAAGGAGAAGACCTTCAGATTAAAGTGAAACCCATAGAAAAGCAGAGGCCCATGTGATCAAAGTCTGTGTAAATGAATGGTCTTCGAGGTTACGAGGCAGTAAGCTTAAGTGTCTGATATTTGGATGTATCATCCTTGTGTGACCAGCATGGGTTCTTCCTCTTAAATTTTAAATAATAACCTCAGAAGAGAGGAGACACATCTCCTTTATTTTTAGTTAAGAAAAAACAACAGGCCAGAGAGTGTAACAGTCATTTATGATTTTGCTGGTGTATTATCATCCAGTAATAAGTGCAACTTGAAACTGCCAATTATCTCATAAGAGGGGTATCACCTTTTCCCTTCTCAATGACTCCATCAATAAATGTAGGTTCAGCGCACTCACTCTTCTTCATGTCACCAGCAGCTTTTCAGCCACAGAAATATGCCAGGACCGCATAGAGGGGAAAACCAACAACAACAACAACAGTTAAGACACAAACAGTCAAGTCTGCCCAGCCTCTGGCTCAGGAAGCCACAGAGGGGCTGGAGGAAGGCAGAGAAGGCCAGGGGGAGGGGAGCCGCGAGGAATCGCCTGGAGCAGTCGGTAGGTCACACACACACACACACGCAGCGCTCGGCAGCAAACTCAGTTTACAAAGAGACATCTGTTCCATTACTCCAATGCATTGTGGCTAATTACATCCTGGCCCGTCTGTGAAATGACAGCCACTTATTCTCCAGTGAACCGTAAAATCTGTACATGTTCGATTTGGGGAATGGAGAGCAGGGCGTGGAGGCTGGAGTGGGAGGCAAGGGGAGCAGGCAAGGGGAAAGAGAAAAGATGGGAGAAAGCCCAAGAAATAAGGTTTTCTGGCAAGACGATCATGGTGGAAAGACGACGAGGAGAAATAGAGTGTTCTGATGCCACAAGTTTGAGGGAAGAATCTGTTTATGCAGCTGTTGCTATTCCTTCCTGTTCAAGAACCACAGTGCCCGGGGCTGGTGGGGACGGTCCTCTGTCACCATCACCTTGGGATGCGGCATGGGGACAAGCCGACTTGCCCATTTGCTTGAGTCCCCAGGGGCTTGTAAAGAGGCGCAGCTGGTTGGAAGCAGGGTAAAGCTGTTGATGGAGTGGGGGCTGGGAGTTCTCCTGGAAGCTTTTTAGAAAAGTGAATAGCTGTATCCTTGCTCACTCAGGGACGCTGCCTGAGAGTGCAGCCTCTTTGACAGACTGAGTGTGGGGCGGGTTTCCTGAAGAGTGGGAAGAAAGCTACAGCGAAGATTTTTAAGAGGAAAAAAATCAGTTTAAGAAGCTGGGGGAAAAAAAAATAAAAGATGGTCCCTCATGCTTTCGGTTGACATAAAAACTATCCTAGCAAAGATCCAAAATCACTTGGGTAACTTGGTGACAGGCACAGGGAAACAGAAATGGAAAATACAGCACACTACCATTTTG
The DNA here is from genome assembly GCF_029378745.1 of Bos indicus. Lineage (NCBI taxonomy): Eukaryota > Metazoa > Chordata > Mammalia > Artiodactyla > Bovidae > Bos > Bos indicus. Next base: position 18,037,904 of record NC_091776.1, on the reverse strand, counting down.
GAATTAGACTTCAACCCACTGTGGGTTTTCATGGGAAACTTACCTTCATTCCCACACAGAAGTTTTCTGTAGAGGATTTACACACTTCTGGGGGAATCTATATTTAGGGCTATCTAGTGTGGTTAAACATCGATCTTTCTTCCCTTTGGAAGAAAGATCACCAGCTTGAAAGAGCTGGTAGTTCTCTGCAGGGAGGGTTACCCCATAGCCTCTGCTTGCCGCTACCACTAGAAGTAGCAGCCTTGAAAATCCTAACTGCAACCCCTCTACAAGGCCTGGGGTTTCCTGCGTGCCATCTGTAATTAAAACAGTGCTTTTCAAGCTTGGACGTGCACAGCAGTCACTGAAACTGTGGTAAACTGCAGTTCATTCAGTAGGTCCTGAACTCCTGCATTTCTAACATGGTCCAAAGTGAAGTGGATGTTGCTAGCTTTCTGGAGAGCAGCAGAGCTCTAAAATTACCGACCCCCCCACACCACACCCCCCACCCCTACGTCTGTGCAGTAATAGTTGGGCTAGTGTCAGGGAGAAGGCAATGGCACCCCACTCCAGTACTCTTGCCTGGAAAATCCCATGGACGGAGGAGCCTGGTGGGCTGCAGTCCATGGGGTTGCTAGGAATCGGACACGACTGAGCAACTTCACTTTCACTTTTCACTTTCATGCATTGGAGAAGGAAATGGCAACCCATTCCAGTGTTCTTGCCTGGAGAATCCCAGGGACAGGGAAGCCTGGTGGGCTGCTGTCTCTGGGGTCGCACAGAGTCGGACACGACTGAAGTGACTTAGCAGCAGCAGCAGCAGTGTCAGGGAAAGGTAGAATAAAGGAGAATTTCTTGAACATGAAGCACTACATAGAACTGCTCTGGGAATTTTATTAATTTTGAGTCAAAGTAATCTCAACTCTGATTGACTACAGAGATCCTGAAAGGGTGACCACCCCTTCCTGGGGCTAAGGGGAGGGGAGTTAAGACTAGGTAGAGAGTGGGTGCAAAACATGAAACACGCCCTGATTTTATGCAAACCCCAAGAAGTGAATAATGTTCAGTTCTCAAGGGAAAAGTCATCTTAAAGGAGTCCTGGCCTCTTACTCACTTTCCACCAATACATTTCCCATATGAAGAAGCAATGAAGAAGAAGAAGCAGTGAAGAAGATGAAGAAGCAATCAGCTCTAGCAAAAATCCCAGTTATAGGGACCGGGGATAAGACAAGGGTATCTCCCTTCTGCTACGTGTTCTCACATAGTGATTTGGATTTAACCAAGTTAAACTAAAGTAAATGTTTTCATAATGAGCGGACTCTAAGGGAGAGGGGTCACCCCTCTGTCCCAGATGACAGATGGCCTGTGTGTCCAGTGTGCACAGCACCCTTGGCTGTGGCCACGGGCGTAGCTCTGTCCTGTGTTGACAGTGAATGAGTTTTGGCTCGTGACCCAGGACACCTGATACTACGCTGCAAATTCAAAGTGTTTGGTAAACATTGCTGACCACTTAAGATGTGTGAGTTGAACTTGCATTTATCATTTGAGGTGTCCTAACACTGATTTCATTTTAGTTCTTGCCATATTCTTTGCAGGCTCTGAGCCCATAGGTTTTCATGAACCAGAAACCCCGTGGTTGGGTTTATAAGTCCATCCAGCACTGGCTATTAACATATAGATACCCAGAATAATATTATTTAATAAATGTTCACAGACTGGAAAATAGTTTAAAGGCTGAACTGAGGCTAGAAGTGATCTAATTCGACCTCCCCATTTTAGCAGTGGGAACTCTCCCCATTTTCACTCAATGACCTGCAGTCGCTAAGGGAAAATGAGTGACTGAGTCATGTCAGCTCCTGGACTTGAATCCAACCCTCTTAATTCTCAGTGGAAGCTTTGTCTATCACATCTTGATGCCTTTCACCCAAATTTTAAGATATCTTTTCCAAAGAAGTCCTTCATTCCCTTTATACAATAACAGAAGAGTCCAATATTATTTCCACGAAGAGGGATGGAACTTATTGTGATTCAAAAGAAGCAAATCTAAATGCAAAATCAGAAGTGAAATTCCACTTACGTAATAGAAGAGAATAACTTTATAATTCAGGGAACTGATATTCAGGAGTATGTTTTTATGCTCATCCTTAAAGGTAAGGCAGCCACAGGTAAGGGTGTCTGGGGCTGCATCAGAGGGAGCAGATGAACCTTATCAGGGAAGACCGTGAAGGTGCTGACCCATGCGACCCTGGGCTCCCTAGGCCCGAAATGTGTAAGAAGGTGTAAGACTCATCCTTCTGGCTCTGTACTTCCATAGTCATTTCTACACAGAGATTGCGTTATAAAATGCACCAAAATAGTACACATATAAACAGATAAATACAAATAGGAGGAGGAAAGTGTTACAGAGACCAAACATCTACATTTTAGCCACTCAATCAACCTGTCTGCTTTACATACCTACCGTCTGCCAACTCATCAGTACAAGAGAAGAATCTAGAAAGGGCAGTTGAGAAAAATCAAGCAATACAATAAAAATCACAGACCTCTACAGGAGAAGATTCCATGAGCAGGAGTTCGGTTGGTGATAGGAAGTACCCTCGGAGGGCTGTTATGAGAACTACTTCCAATGCAAAACAACAAGGATGATCAACTTCGTTCAGTTATCAGCTTCTGCTGTCTTACTGCCAGGTTTAGAGGTGGTCAGATTATAAATCAGAAATGGTATACCACAGTTCCTCAGGGGGTTAGCAAAGTGATGGAGCACTCCTTTGATAGCATGGCAAAAGGCCCTTCTCAGCTGCAAAGACTAAGGAATGCCGAAGAACATTGGCGACTGTATTCTTGGCTGAATACGTCATTATTCCCACTTATAAAACAATACTGTTTTATTATGATTCAACTATTTTTCCAAGAAGGTATGGCATGCTTACAGACCACCTTTAATTTGCTAGAGTTACCAACCCCAATACCAACCTCAATACCATCTCTTTTCCCACAAGATCCAGTTCAGGTCTCTCAAATAGGGTAAGAGAAGGTACTTTTCCCACCATTTTTTTATAATAATTATTTTATAGAATAGTTACATATATTATGCTATTGCTGATGCTAAGTCACTTGAGTCGTGTCTGACTCTTTGCAACCCTATGTACCATAGCCCGCCAGGTTCCTCTGTCCAGGGGATTCTCCAGGCAAGAATACTGGAGCGGGCTGCCATGCCCTCCTCCAGGGGATCTTCCCGACCCAGGGACTGAACCTGTCTTCTACGTCTCCTGCATTGGCAGGCAGGTTCTTTACCACTACTGCCACTTGGGAAGCCCCAATATGTATTACATTAATTACATATACTCCAACAATTATTTCATTTCATTGTAAGGATAGTAAAAACTATCCTGACTGAATGAATAAAATCATGCTGTACCGTGTGCATGAGATGAAAAGGATGGAAGATAAGCTAGTGGAGAGATCTGCCATGCTAGATTATACTCCCAGTAAGGGAATGTCTGGATCAGCAGAGACTAGTTGGAATGCATTTTCCTAGGCTGTAATTACTGGGCTCATGCAAGGTGTTGGATGGAGGCTGCCCTATACATGCCATCCTACCCAACTCCCTCTGTTAATAAAGGATATCTTCTTTTGGTTCCAAGGCTACTCTTAACAGTAATATTAGCATGTATATGACTCTTCTATTAATTTTCAACCAGGCACTAGATTTTAAACTTTCTTTTTGGGAATTATTCCTGAAAAAAAAAAAACAACAACTGCATTTCAGCAATATTTCCTTACCTTACAGATATTTACCTACCCTATAGATACTTCCTCCTGTCTAGTATCATCTGAAGTCTAATTTGGGGGAGGATAGAGTATCATTTAAATATTGTCTAATTTCATCTTTTTCTTCACCCCTGAGCACTCCTGCTTTGTCCACTGAACTAGATTGGGGAAGTCAAGATGTCATTCTTAAAAAAAGGAACTGTAAGCTTAGTAAAATGCATTTTTAAGAAAAGGAAGCTCTGAAAGTATTGCTGTTGAGGTCCCTGAATCAAAATTTTTTACTCTTGGTTCTTTACTCATTTGCTTTTTCCATTCCTTCTCTTGTAAAATGGGTGAATTGTGGAAATTTACTGCAGGAAAATGGTATTATGTTATGCTTAGGATAAGACAAGGTTTTGCACATTCCAGGCTTTTTCACCCTGGAACAGAAAACCCATTATTATTATTATCCACTAACTGCCACTTTTAAAGCATCTTTGTAGAATCAAGACATGGTATGCACTTCTCTTCCTTGGCTGTAATGGTGAGGTTAATGATGGTGCAGGGGCCTGTCTGGCACTCAGCACAGTGTCAGTGACGAAGCTCTCAACAGATTTCTGACGTCTTCGTTCCTGACCCACGGCTGAGGTCACGTGAAAACACTCACCCGAAAACATTCAGGTGGGATAAGTGCAAGCCTGAGCCACTTTCTCAATAGATTGCAAAAAAGTTTGCAGGAAAAAAGATTTCTGGAAGCCAGGTGGCTTGCACATCTGCAAGTCTGGCTTGAGATACCATTTGCCATGAAGAACCTGCTGGCATCGCTCCTCATCAGAGCAACCTGCAATCCCCACACACACCCCTCCCCACTCCTTCCCGGGGACCTAGGCATCTGATGCTCAGTCGGCATCCAAAGTTCATCGCTGTCCACTGTCACAGAAATCAAGGGGTCAAGGGCTTCAGCACTCCCGGGACACTGGCTTTACTAGGATGGAAACCAAGAATCAATTGCTTTTGACACATTGCCCACATTTTTTCAAATATAAACCAGGATGAACTAGCTCATCTTCTGCTACCTGGTATCCCATCCTGGCCAACAGCTCTTATCCTTTTTTTAAAAAGGAGGGTACTTCTGTTGACATGCCTTTTACACCTCCCTCAAGAGGAACAGCGTTGGGGAGCAGAGATGCAGTGGGTGTGTACACCCAGCATGCGTTTCCTCATTCCCACCCTACATTGTTTGTTGAAATAAATATGGAAATAAGGCTGAGCAAGACAGCCAAGCCAGCCAAACTGAAATAAATTCATCACTCATGGCCTCTCAAGGGAAGGAAACCGTGCATTTTTTTCTAAATGATTATTTCTGAAGCACTGAAGGAATGGCTATATCGCTAATGAGGCCTGTACACCATGACTGCTGATTATAAATGACCCGCAAAGAGACAGGAGACGGTGGAGAGGAAGGGGAGGGGCCGGGGGAGCTGCGGGTGGGGGCTGCTGCCCTTGGGGGCAGGGGGTGGACATGGCACCCGAAGTCAACCCCCCCTGCCTTTGTGACCCAACACCAAGTCCCCCAGCAGAGCGCAGGACTTACTCTGAGTTGATACAGGTGAACAGGAGGGTATCAAAAGGCATCTTGTGTAAAAGTTCTTATGCCACCATGAACACCTCTCTCCTCCTGTGCATGCAAGTCCTTGGCAGTATCCCAGGACCTGAGATGCAAATGGTAATGATGTGCAAACCATGCTAAGCCACTAAATGGCGCCCAGACCCCTGGGATCCTGCCTCAGTGACTGTGTACTAGGCATATGGGAAAAGAAGGTGCAGAAATAAATACAGTTCATGGGATGGGATCACTCCCCAGGGCAGCTGGTGAATTCTGAACGGATTGACAATGGACTTGCAGACTGGATATCGGGATGCTTAAACAGAGAAAGCCATGACACATCCTGATACCACCCCTCAGAACCTCAGGACTCAGGGGCATTAGGACATCATATGACACACTTTAGGAAAATGCCCAAATATCTCCTGGCAAGACCTAAGAATCATTCAGACAGAAGAATTCACTGTGCAGTGTTAGCAGCAGCAGCTAGAAGAAAAGACCTGGCAAGGAATATTCTTGACAAATGTGGTGATCCAGCCTCTGAGGGCCAGGGCAGAATGGTAAGGGCAGTTGCTTTTTTAAATGGGTGTATTATTTAACCCCAGGAAATGCATTAATTATCCTTACATCCTTCCGGAAAGGTGGAGGTAGAAAGGCACTTCTGCTGCCTGTCAAACAAAGAAGCTGTGACAGGGCATTAGATCTGTTCGCTCCGTGCAGTAACGCCAGAGGTCCCTGAACTCACAGAGGGCAGTTGCTCTGGTCTGCCTGCCCTTTGCAGGCAGCACGGTCTCACGCAACACTCTGACGGCGCTGCGAAGTGGCGTCTCGTCGGTCACACGCATCCTCCTGCGCGTGACCTGGATGAGAGTTATGTGGGGCGAGAGCGAAGGCCTGCTCTTCAGCTCGTGATGCAACGGGCACTCTAGCTATTTCAGGTCATCAGCAACTTGTCTGCTCACAGGGATTGCAAAATAAACCAAGGATTCCAGAATACACCTCCCCATTTCCTATATGTTCAAAGGAATAACAAGACTAGGCGCAAAAAAAATTGGTGGCTTCAGGCATTACAAAGGCAGTCTGGTCCCCAAATTTGTCCAGGGGATATTCATAAAACTGAGAGGAAAAAGGAGGGGACAGAGGATGAAGGATAAAGTTCCGCTCCATTTACCACCGCTTTTCAGCCTTGTTTGTTGTGGCAAGAAAGACACGTGCATCTTACTCCCTCTCTGCAGTTCTCCTGGGCAACAAAAAGCCGCGCGGTTAGCAAAGAGAAAAGCAACACCGGGCAGGTCCCAGCGTCCCTTTCCTTCATCACTGGGGGGTGGATGCCAGTCCCAGACCTTTCTTTCTCTCTCCTCTTCTCCGTGGCTGCTTGGAGAATAAACAGGGGTTCTCGAACAGTCAGAACAAAGAATGAAAAGCCACCCATTCCAAGACATAGTCTCCAGGCTTTGCTGCTCCCTATGGAGGAGCAAAGACAGTCCTTACTGCACGCTGCCTCCCTATGGGCGCTGACGCTCGCTAATGAATCTGACCCCCGGCTGCAGCTCTAAAAGGGTGCGGCAGTGTGTCAATGTAAACAGCTAAACCTAGTGTCATGTCAAGTGGTAACAAGGCCACCGCGGGTTTTTTACAAGTGCTGTGCACTTAGCAGATAAAAATGAGCATGCTATCGCCGGCCTCCACAAGTCACACTTATCAACGGTGAGAAGAAACAATGCTTTGTTTGATAGCGGTTGCTTGGTGCCAGGAATAGGAAGTCAAATTTCTTGCGGGGACCCATTAGCATGATGAAAGAGCAAGTAACAGCTGCATTCACAGACTCTTTTTGCATGTGTCCACAGTAAGCAGTCCGGGGCTCCTGATGTTCCCTTCAATAAAGAGAACTAATTACCCTCCACAATGCCACCTGGGCTTGAGACAACCAATGTCAGGAAAGGGCTCTGACAAACACATTTATTTGTCCAGGACTAAGTCCAGGGCCAGCAACCTCCATTCTTCCTGGTATCACAGTGGAGCCAGAGGAACACAAGATCAATAAAAGGTCCGGGGTTCACTGCAGGCTGGGGGCAGTACCTGCAGACAAGGAGTCCCCAGGGAGGCTGGGGGAATTCCAACCTCGGCGGCCAGGATGCACGCATGCTCAGCAGGTGTAGCCCGGCCCGTGTGCTGGGTCCGGATTCGGGGCAAAGTTCTCCTTTAAGAACACATGTACAACCGTGGCGGATGCATGTTGATGTATGGCAAAACCAATACAATATTGTACAGTAAAATAAATAAATAAATAAAAAGAAAGTGCAAAAGCTGAAATGTTAGAAGCTAATCCAAACTTAGTAAAGAGTATGATATTCGCCAAGGCATAGAAAGGATACTCACTCTGTATCTTAAGTTATAATAATAAAGCAAAGACTATTTAAACTCCTTTTGGTAAGTTTTGCATTAAAAAAAAAAGAAAGCTGAGAGGTTTGAAAGATGTCAAATACGGAAGGGGAGCTGAAAAGAAGAGAGGGCTCATTTCCCGATGGTAGTGGCTTTACAATAGAAGAGCTGTAAACAGATAAACATATGTTGACATGATCATCCCTCACTTCATATACAAGGAAACTAAAGGACAGATGAGGTCCGAAAAAAGGAAGAGAACTGGCGTTTACTGAGCACCCACTATGTGTCAGTTATTTTCAGATATATTTTCTAGTTGAGTCACTTCCACCATCCTAGGCGGCGGGACTTCGAGACACACTCACACAGGGACATGCAGACACTCCCCCCGCCCAGAGGAAACTGAGGCTGAAGGAGATGAATCAACTTGCTCAAAGTCACTCGCCTAGTCTTGAGAGTCCCTTGGACAGCAAGGAGATCAAAACCAGTCCGTCCTAAAGGAAATCAACCCTGATATTCATTGGAAGGACTGATGCTGAAGTTGAAGCTCCAATATTTTGGCCACCTAATGTGAAGAACCAACTCACTGGAAAAGAACCGGCTACTAGGAAAAGCTGAAGGCAGGAGGAGAAGGGGACGACGGAGGATGAGATGGTTGGATGGCATCACTGACTCAATGGACAAGAGTTTAAGCAGGCTCCAGGAGATGCTGAAGGACAGGGAAGCCTGGTGTGCTGCAGTCCATGGGGTCACCAACAGTCAGACATGACTGAGCGACTGAACAACCAAAAGGGCTGATTCACAATTTGATCCATCCGACTTTGCAGTGAGACGAGTCTCATCTCACTCCAAGCTCCTCAAGGTCATTTTGGCCCCTGAACCCGTGTGCAAGAGGCCAGGTGATCTGATTTGGGGAGTTATTCAAATACTTTTGAAAGCCACAGAGGCCTTTAGGAAGCTTCCTGTGTGTCTGTGGCCCTGTTCCACCAACAAAGCTTTAAGACAGTAACAAGGAAAACAAGCATGGCTCCTTTTGTTAGCTGAAGATGTGTTTTTCAACTCCTTCCCCGTCTAAAGAAAAGGGAAGAGTAAAATTATAACTTATGACATCTGATCTTCCCTGAAACTCTATGTGTATCCATCTGATAATGGGGCTCTGGGAGTTACCTAGTTCCCCCAACCCAACTCCTCAGTCTACTGTAGAACTTAGCATTCAACAGAAAGAACAGGCCTGTCTTTTGCCCAAAGGTGAGTATATTACTAAGACACATCACCTTTCCAGATCACATGGGTCACATTTAAAACCACACCAGACAAGAACTTGATACATTGCAATTTTAGATTTACTACCAGGTTCCCGGTACAGGGAGGTAGGATGTTTCAAACACTAAGAACTAAAATGCCAACTTACTGTCAAGTCTTAATTACCCATGTTTAAAGACAACGCAAAAATAAAAACCTGTTAGTTAACATTCATGATAATTTAATCTAACCCATATTTTTTACCTTCTCAGCTCATCAAGTCTTTTGTTGGAAAGAAATTTATGGACTCCCTATTCATAGACATGAGGAGGGCATGGCAACCTGCTGCAGTATTCTTGCCTGGACAATCCCCATGGACAGAGGAGCCTCACAGGCTGCAGTCCATGGGGTCACAAAGAGTTGGAAATGACTGAGCGACCAAGTACACATTCATAGATATAAGTATTATATACAGGCTTCCCAGGTGGCACTAGTGGTAAAGAACCTGCCTGCCAATGCAGGAGACATAAGAGAGGCGGGTTTGATCCCTAGGTCAGGAAGAAGGAGGGCATGGCAACCCATTCCAGTATTCTTGTCTGGAGAATCCCATGGACAGAGGAGGCTGGCAGGCTACAGTCCATGGGGTTGCAAAGAGCTGGACATGCCTGAAGTGACTTAGCATGCATGCACACAATTATATACAGCTTGGGTTTTTCTAGAAGTTACTTCTGAAGTACCTTGATTTATTTGTATTTTCTAATGAAATGGCTACTATACCCAGTTTAAGAGACAGAACTATCCTGCTTGGTCTGGTCCTGTCCTAGTCCTAATCTCAACTGTTCATGGTAGGAATTTCCCCCATTTCTGGAGACCTCATTCAAAGGCCTGATGATGCCTACCCACAGTGGGCAGCATCATGGCAAGGGTGAAAACCCCACCCATCCAGGGAAAAGCTGGACCCACAGGGCCCCTGGGAGGAGCCATTTTCGTCTTCTATTGCACGGCACTGACATTTTTAAATTATAATGTCTCCATATCCCAAATGAGTCCTAAGAACATTCTGAATCAGCTAATTAATAAATCAATTGCTCTTCAGAATGGCATTTATCAAATTCGCAAGTAATATGTGAGGTGGGGTAAGAGTGGGAGTCTGCAGCTGCTATACTGCTGGCTCTAGGAGGAACCACTTACGTAGGACCCAGCTTGTTCCAAAACCTTCTGCTGCTCCCTGACTGTAAGCTAACAACCATCTTCAAGCATCTGTGCGTACCATTTGAATCCACTGGGGCACAATTTCATCAACCGAGACAACAATGTACGGAATAATGAGTGGTTGCTTAAAAGAATGAAGAACAGGCCATCCTTACTCATCAGACACTTAGTGTCCCATATGTGATAGTAATTGAAACATCCTTCCAGTCACACTGTTGAACTAAGATTAAAATCAATTAGTTGCCACCGTTTAGATGTTAGGGGCATTCTGGTGTCTTTATCTTGTTCATTAGGCACAGATATGATGTGGGACACACAATATCAGGCTGGGCACAGCCCTTGGCAAAGAGAGTAGATCATTAGTAAACTCTTCAATCTCTTAAGACTAGCTACTTTTTCTAGCAGGTTTCAGAATCACTGCCAACACATTTGAAATTGGTCGTGACAATGAGGCTATCAGAGCAGCTTCTTGTTGTTTAGTTGCTAAGTTGTGTCCAACTCTTTGCAACCCCAAAGACTGTGGCCCGCCAGGAGTGGGTTGCCATTTCCTTCTTCAGGGGATCTTCCTGACCCAGGGATTGAACCCGCATCTCTTGCAATGGTAGGCAGATTCTTTATCGCTGAGCCACACCCCAGAGCCCAGAGCCTTTGTACTGCTCTTAAGCATCTCCTTGGTGCCTTGTGGAATTGCCATTTCTCCATTATAGACAGTACCCCCCTACCCATCATCCAGCCACTGCTTTGCTTCACATGTTGTTGAGGGGCTGGCATTGGCAGTGTGCGTGTGAAAGAGGAACTATGAGAAAACAGCCCAAGTGTGCAGGACACCAGTAGTGGAATGACATAGAGTCAGGCTAGAAAGCAAGGCGGCACAGACTGGGGACCTGGTGAGTGGAGACGTGGAGAACTGTTCAGAGGTCAAAGCCTATCAGTGGTTTAGGGGGAATTTGGCTCATGCTATTTACCCTCCTTTCCTTTTTTTATAGAGTCAGTGTGGTTTTTGCAAGCTTTTTCTCCTGGAGGGGTCTCTTTTTCAAGAAGAGATAATGGGTGTCGATTTTTCAGTCAAATAGTCACTAAATGCCTAATGGCTCTCAGAATTGAATCCTGAGGTCAGATATCAAGGAGAGAGAATGTCGGGAGGAATCAGAAGTGGTACAATGCCCAACGGAGAGGACACACCAAAGAAGAAGATGGAAGGAATATCTTTTTTGACCCACCTCCTAGAATAATGAAAATAAAAACAAAAATAATCAAATGGGACCTAGTTAAACTTAAAAGCTTCTGCACAGCAAAGGAAACCATCACGAAAATGAAAAGACCAGCCACGGGAACGGGAGACAATATTTGCAAATGAAGAAACAGACAAGGGATTAATCTCCAAAATATACAAACAGCTTGTGTAGCTTTAAAAAAAGTTTGTGTTTGTTAAAAAAAAAACAAACAACCCAATCAAAAAAGTGGGCAGAAAATCTAAGTAGACATTTTCCCAAAGAGGACATATAGATGACCAAAAAGCACACGAAAAGATGTTCAGCACTGATTAGCAGAGGAATGCAAATCAAAACTAAAATGAGGTATCATGTCACACGGATCAGAATGGCCGTCACTAAAAAATCTACATACAGTAAATGCTGGAGAGGGTGTGGAAAGAAGGGAACTCTTCTCCACTGCTGGTAGAATGTAAACTGGTATAACCACTATAGAGAACAGTATGGAGGTTCCTTTAAAAACTTAAAATAGAACTACAATATGATCCAGCAATCTCAGTCCTGGGCCTACATCTGGAGAAAACCATAATCCAAAAGGATACATGCATCCCAGTGTTCACTGCAGCACTATTTACAATAGCTAAAACATGGAAGCAACCTAAATGGTGTGTATATACATATGATGGGATACTACTCAGCCATAAAGAAGAATGAAATACTGCCATTTATAGCAGCATAGATGGATCCAGAGATGATCATCCTAAGTGAAGTAAGTCAGACAAAGACAAATATCATATGATATCACTTATACGTGGAATATAATTTTTAAAAGATACAAACTTTTACAAAACAGAGACAGACTTACAGATATTGAAAACCAACTTACGGTTACCAAAAGGGAAAGACGGCAGTGGGGGAGAGGGATACATCGGAAGCTTGGGATGAACTTACACACACCACAATATATAAGACATAAAACCAACAAGGACCTGCTGTATAGCACAGGGAATTCTACTCAATATTCTGTGATGACCTATATGAGAAAAGAATTTTAAAAAGTGAATATACTTATATGTGTAATCGAATCACTTTGCTGTACCCTTGAAACTAACACAACTGTAAATCAGCTATATTCCAATAAAATGAAAAGTAAAAAAGAGGAGAAGATGGGAAGAGAGAAGCAGGGAGGGTGAGAGGAAGTTAGTAGGAATTGTACGTACGTCTGTATGAGACAGAGAATGTGGAGAGGGTGTGCCAACACAGAAATGGGAAAAGACATAAATTAAGAATGAGTGTCTTTTTTTTGACGTATACTTGATTTACAGTGTTGTGTTAGCTTCACATGTATAGCAGAGTGATTCAGATATATCAGGTTTTTTCCCTTATAGGTTATTATAAAATATTGAGTATAGTTCCCTGTGCTATAAAGTAGGTCTGCACTGTTAATCTATTTTATATGTAGCAGTGTGTCTATGTTAATCTCAAACTCCTAATTTTATCCCTCTCCCCAAGGTTGAATGTCTTTATCCAAGGTCAAGGTGTCTGAATGAGATCAAATTGGCAGAAATACAGAGGTAGGAACTGAAGTTAGAAAAACGAAGTAAGAACAAATAAATCACATTTTTGTTGCATGGCAAGTCCATTTCTGAACACAGAGATGTCAGAAAATTTCAGTTCATGTCCATACCCTCTTCATGACTATGCCAAGATCTCACACAGTAAGTGATACCAGGAATTAGACTGGCTTGAGACCAAAGCAAAGCAGGAAGCTACTTTGAATGTAATTTTACTTAACTCAGTGTGTTTGGATTTGAAACAGATGCTTATCTGAATGAAGGCCTTTGTGATTTCTTATGTTCTCCTTTGTAGGCCCATTTATAAATCTACAGCCAGCAGTATATAATGGTTTCATTGGCACCACCATCTCCTATGCCCACCATTATAATTCTAAAATACAAACTGGATAAATACATAGGTAGGTCATTTTCAAAGTGATTTTTATTTGCTCAACAGATTGAATCTGGGCAGTAGTAAAATTACAGTTGGTTAAGTAAATCTTGAGTCAGAGTAAGGTGTATCAGGGTAATGTTGATCTTTAGTCCTTAGGTCCTAGAATATATTTTTAGGAGTAGGAGGAAATCCTAACATCCATATAAACAGAGAATTCAGAGTGTGAAATGACCCAAGCAGACTTTCTTAAAGTTATTGGTGACAGCTTGACAGGGATAAAAACATCAGGTTCTAGAATGCTTTCTCCCCAGCTTTGTGGCTCAATTTTTATGCAGTCTTCCTCAGATTATTTTGTGCCTTAATTTCCCTTCTTGCAGACTGCCAGGAGCCTTGTTGACTAAGCTACAGATTATAACCAGCTAGCACTGCACCTTATTTTTATTTGACTCGTCAGATTCCCTCACCAAACTAAGCATTTCTGTCTATGAGGGGAAGAGTTTAAGAAGTAAATGATCTTTGAATAATAGCTTAAGTATTATTTTATATTCCAAGATGTATTTTAAAAGTTACTAGTTGATGACTGTTGGTGGCAGACAGAGCCTTTCTCTATAGAGTCACAGTCCTTAAAGCAGCTCCATTTTTAAACATTTTTGCTTCTCCCCTGTACTTAAAAATACCTTTCGTGTAGCTTTCTCAGGATATCCTATAATTTAGAAAGTCAAGGTGATTCATTTTGATATTTTGCTGAAAAATTGTGTGGTTTCCCTGAGAAGCTACCGATCCATGTCACAGCTCTGGAAAGGCAGTGGGGCAGGAGGACCCAAAACATCATGAGACTGGATGGATCTGCTTTTTCTCACATCATTCAACGAGATTTCACAGTTCACACTCAGAATTTTCTGAATCTAGGCAAGCCAGCTAAAAGGTAATGGAACTTCGCTCTCCCTTCCCTTTCTGAGTCTTTCTCCATTATTCAGGTTGTGTAAAATTACAACATTAAAAAAAAACAAAACACCACACATACTGTCCTTTCCTGCTGGGTTAGTACAGACCACGGTTGGTCTAGGTGAGTGTGTTAAATTGGGGGCTGAGGCCAGCGTGGAAAGAACAAGATCACTCACTGATTCAGTCTATGGAGCAAATCATAGAAACCTTTTTAAGTGGTTGTTGCCAGCGCGAATGCATGTGTGCTCAGTCGTGTCCGACTCTGCGACCCCATGAACTGTAGCCCGCAAGGCTCCTCTGTCCATGGGATTCTCCAGGCAAGAATACTGTAGTGTGTTGCCATTTCCTTTTCCAGGGTATTTTCCCAACCAGGGATCTAACCCATGTCTCCTGCACTGGCAAGTGGATTTTTTTTTTTTTTACCACTGAGCCACCTGGAAGCCCGGTTGCCACCAGAGTCATCAGGAATTACAGAATGCTTGTTTTAAACGTGTTTCCACGCATCCCTGATCCTGTCATTCTCTCTCAAGGACTTCTGACAGCTCAGGTTATCAGGAAGTGATAGGGAAGCGGGAACATCTTTTCTGTGCCTCTCTACAAAGCCTCCTAAATCTGATTTACAGAGTTGAGAATGATTAAGAAACAAGCAAAAAAGGTGCTGTAGCTAGCGCTAGCAAGTGGAGGATAGTGGCAAACTGTTCAAATTAAGCATAAAACATAGAAGCTTCAAAAATACTTTCCAACCATGCCTCGCTGCTGATCGCCAAGCTCCCAATAATGACAGAGAACAGACTTCACCTGATGACTGTGACGACAGAATACACGGCTGCTTCCATTGTTGTGAAAGGCTCGCTTGAAAAGGAAAGTTAATCTGGGGCAAATGAATGAGCGGGGTGCCAAACGTAGGTCACCAAACCCAGGGCCCCCGTAAGCAGCAAACTCTGCTTGGGACCCAGGAAGAAACAGAATTGGGAATATTTGTTTGTTTATTTGGTAGTACGTTTGATTTGGGCAGGACACTGTTTTAGGAATCTCCAGTTTCATCCGTTTGATCTAGTTTGCTCCTGAGCATGTGTGCTTAGTGAATTGTACATTGTTAGCGACCCTGGGGTGTGCAATCCCATCTCTTTTAATACACTTTTCCATTCTGACAAGAAGCTTCAGTGGCTTGGAATAATCCCCTTCAGTTGACAAAAGCAGCCCCCAATTTCTAAGTTTTTAAACCATTAGTGGCTGATCAGTTGCAACAAATATGCTGCCACTGCCGCCGCTGCTGCACCTAATGATTGAATTTTAAATATTCATGATGGATGGATGTCTGTGTGTGCGCACAGAAATGACACATCGACGGCTGCTTCTCACCAGGGCACCGTTAAAGCTGAGCAGAAGCTGCATATGTCAGATATTTTCTGGTTAAATATTCCTGTCATTAAAAAAATTATTCTATAGATCCAGCAGCATTAATGTAGGAGATACACATGTCTGAAAATATACACTGTGGAAACAGGTAGAATGCTTCCCTCAAAAACAGCCCTTTAATCATTAAAAAAAAAAAATCCCCATTAAACACACCAGCAATTTTGATAGTGGTGATTTGGGGTCATTTTGATTTTTCGGTGATTTTAATTTTTCTTATTTTTGCTTATCTTATTTTTCAAAAACATTTTCTATAATAAATGCAAATTATTTTTGCAATTAGATAAAAGATAACTCAAAAATCCCATGCTAAGAAAAATGACAGTGTTACAATAAAATTTTGATTAATTAAAAAAGTTCCTCATGGAGAACTAAAAGCAGTTATAGGTTATAAAAATACAGACAGAAGAAGAGATGAGAATAAGTTTTGTCTAAGTTTTAACTATGAACTGAGTGGGAAATAGGACCTAATTCTCCTCTATGAATACGGAAAATGCAAGTCAATTTTCAAAGGAAATTCAATAGAAGGGATATAGTGATCTGAAAAGGGATACATTTTTTTTGACATGAAATTACACCAAATGTATTCTTTGACCACTTTTGTGGCTGAGACTAAGAACAACTAAGAATAATTAGCTGAACTGAAAAATGCCGGTGTTTTCAATCTGCTAGGATGAATCCCTGTTTTTTCCTTAATATCTGTGATCCCTTCCTACTGTTCCTTTCTGGAAATCTTCCTCATACACATAAACACCATTAAATCTCATTGTTCCTTGCACTGTTACATTCAGACCATCTTCTTCCAAATGGACACCCATTTAATAGCATATATGACTACCTGGATCACAGGAAAAGGGAAAAATAATGAACAAACACAGGTATCAGAGAGAGAAAGCCAGACACACTTGACCGCTCCATGTGGGCGAGCAAACACTCAGGCTTGTCATTCTGTAATAGGATTCCATTAGTTCTCCAGACCAGTGACTAAGTGGTTAAAAGGAAAACTATATCAACCGCTTGGCTCTGATTGGTCCCTAGAAACTTCCTGTAGAAAAGAATTAGAGCAAATGCCTTGAAAGCAGGGTCTAGATTCTGTGTCTACAAGAAACACAGGGGGAAAAAAATAAGAAGAGGTCTGACCTTGTGGCTGATATGCAGGTTAAACTGTACAACTGTGTCTGGCTCCCCGTTAAGAGGTTACACCAGGAGTCTAAGCAGAAGGAGGAGGACCAGCAGGGATGAAAACCCGTGAAGGCAAAAGCAGCCTCATTGGAAAGAACAGCTTAAAATCTTGAGTCTGAAAATCACTTGCGTCCTGAAAATACTGAGCTTGGTGGCCATAACATCATCACGTACAGATTAGTTACCAATCCAAATGAGACCCACTGTAAGTTAACCATTCGGCTTTTAATGTGTCACGCGTGCTCCATCCTATCAAAATATCCCTTTACAGTTCATTTGCGGTGCAGTTCATTTCTTTGAAATTTTACATAAAATTCTGAAAAGTTCTTTTTCTGTAATTGTTTGCATTTTAAATAGTATTTGTTATTTAGAGAAGTTATAGAGAGAACCATCTTAAAGGAAAACATGGTTAGGATACTTACTAGAAACAAAATGACACAGACATTTTCACTATATTAAAAAACCTCGTGTTCCATGACTTCTATGAGGTTTACAGATGAACAGAACTCCTGGTTTTCTGGACCTTATCTTTTCAGTTCACTTAAAATTCTCGACTGCCTAAAATCCAATTTATTTAGATTCAGTGTTTTTTGTTTGTTTGTGTTTTTCTTCTAGACCCTGTAGTATATGTAGCTAGTTGATCTTTAGCTTGTATCAGAACAAAAGAAACAAGAAAAGAGCAAGTAGTATTTTATGAAATTTGAGCTTCAAGGTGGTTCTGCATAAAAGAAATTAAACATTTAAACAACGGCAAGACAAAATCCTAAAAGATCAAGTCATTATTACTGCCTTAGCCCTCTCTGCTCATTCAATTAACCTCACTAGGCAAAATTATGATGATGATATTTCCTGATCTGCTCAGAACATCGCTGGCTTACAGCATTGTCCTGGTGACCCGTTTAGCTAGTGTCCCATTTCACTTTCAAAAGTGTCCTGGTTTGGATGAAAAATTCGATGGAATTGTCCAAGGTTTTCTACAAGTCCACAGGATAAGCTAAGTTGTGTTGTCAACATCTAGCACTGTGCAAACCTCAAAGTCAAACATTTTCTTTGCTTCCAAAAGGATGTTTGAGAATAAAGCTTTTGCTGTACACAGACACTTATGATTAGAGAGACAGGACTATTTGCAAGATGAAAGGAAGTAAAGAGAACATTTTACCAAATATGTTTAGAATATAGTCAGCCCTAGAAGATTACTCATATTTTAAGAGCCTTTTTCTAGAAAAGTGGGAAATTATAGCAGTTTTAGATGAAATTTCTTTGTTTTTTTAAACATTCACTCTTTGGGTGTCTTACATTCCAGAACTTTGTCTAATTCCATTTCAGATACTGTCCCATAGGTGACTTTTTTATGAAGGTATTAATGGCTCTATAATCTTGCAGACTCCCCTTTGGGGCTCTGACAGCTAACCAGAACCAGAAAGTCAACCTCTTCTCAGATACAGAGTGTCACAGTTATGGCAATCCAGCTTTTTGGGGTGCTGTTTATCTATGGCCTAGGTCTGCTATTGGCTGGCATGTGTATCACAGACTTAATATGCCACTTGGATGCCTTCATTCTTCTCCAGGGTATTCTGAGACTCCTCAAAGGAAGGACAGCTTCCCTTCACACTGAAAATCTGATTTATATTGCCAGTGCCCAAGGCTGTAAATGCTTGAGGAGAAATATGGAAGAAAAAGAGCAAGAAAGGGCAACCAAATTGTTTTTAGAATATATAATGTCTTCAGGATTTTTCTCTTCTCAAATGCTGACAGCCAACATATAAATAGTTCATTATTCCCTTTTTCCATACAGAGGAACCATGTTGATTCTGGGCAATGTGAAGCTGATAGAAACAATGAGCGAACTAAGCTGAGTGGGCAGACTGGCCTAGGCCCTTATGCAGAAAGCGGATTTGGGGTACATGACTTCAGGACTCCTCTTAAGATTGCAAAAGAAATAGGAAAGTATGGTCAGGTTTGCAGATTGTAATCATGTTGGCTTGTACACAGATGTTCTCATATTAAAACAATGGCTACTTGTGAACGGCTGATCATCCAAGGAGGGTGAAGTGTTGTCTCTGTATGAAACTAACCTTTCAACTCCTTGAGTGGAATGGCTAGGGGTCACTAATGGGGAAGTAGAGAAGCGAAAGCCGCCTTTCTAATTCTGTACCTGGTCTCTAACAAATAAAAGGGTTCTTAAGAGCCTGACGACCTCGGGACTTGAATTTTGAGTTGGGGCTGGCAACATAGCAATCTCCACCCTGGTTCTACCAGCTACGTCACAGGCTATACTAACCACTCTAAGAGATTCATAGATTCACCACCTATAGGAATCAGGTTCAAAGGAGGTACAAATTTTGGAATTATTACTTTTTAAATTTTATTTTATTAATTTGTCTGTGCTGGGTCACAGTTGTGGTGTGTGGGCTCTTCGATCTTCCCTGTGGCATGTGGGATCTTTAGCTGGGTGTGCAAACTCTTAGTTGCAGCATCTGGGATCTAGCTCCCTGACCAGGGATCGAATCTGAGCCCCCTGCATTGGGAACAAGGACCCTTAGCCACTGGACCACCAGGGAAGTCCTCAGATTTTGGAATTATTGAAAACACATTTTGGGACACTTGTTCTATACTGCTAAAGATAATTTAATCAAGTGTATCATCCCTATGTCATTGAACAAAGCCTGATGGAAACTTTGCAAAGCATAATAGTTTTAGGGAGAAGC
Organism: Bos indicus; assembly: GCF_029378745.1. Classification (NCBI taxonomy): domain Eukaryota; kingdom Metazoa; phylum Chordata; class Mammalia; order Artiodactyla; family Bovidae; genus Bos; species Bos indicus. Next base: position 18,018,321 of record NC_091776.1, on the reverse strand, counting down.
TTCATATTTTTTAAACTTCTCTGTAAATCAACTTATGTTCATGTCACAGTCACGGAGTAAATCGTAAAAGATCTAGAAATCACCCCAGGTCTATAGATGTGTAAAACCATCATCAATAGCTTAATTTTGTTCCTAGTATTCACAAAGATTCAGACAAGCTGTATATCTTTAGTTAGGGCTTCCTCAGAGAAGGGAATGGCTACCCAGTCCAGTATTCTTGCCTGGAGAATTCCATGGACAGAGGAGCCTGGTGGGCTACAGAAGTCACAAGAGTCAGACACAACTGAGTGACTAACACACACACACACACACACACACACACACACACACATCTTTTGTTGTATGGCACTTTTCCCAGTTCTGGACTGGTAGTGATCCATTTCTAGAACTTTACCTTTCTCAAAGTGCATGAGAAGCATTCTGGATCACTGTCTCTGCCTTTCTTATAGACGCAGCATCTGGTCCCATCACTTCATAGCAAATAGATGGGGAAACAATAGAAACAGTGAGAGATTTTTATCTTTTGGGGCTCCAAAATCACTGCAGATGGTGATTGTAGCCATGAAATTAAAAGACACTTAAAAAGCAGAGACATTACTTTGCCGACAAAGTCAAAGCTATGGTTTTTCCAGTAGTCCTGTATGGATGTGACAGTTGGACCATCAAGAAAGCTGAGCTCTGAAGAATTGATGCTTTTGAACTGTGGTGTTGGAGAGGACTCTTCAGAGTCCCATGGACTGCAAGGAGATCCAACCAGTCCATCCTAAAGGAAATCAGTCCTGAATATTGGAAGGACTAGAAGGACTGATGCTGAAGCTGAAAGTCCAATACTTTGGCCACCTGATGCAAAGAATGGACTCATTGGAAAAGACCCTGATGCTGGGAAAGATTGAAGGCAGGAGAAGAAGGGGACGACAGAGGATGAGACGATTGGATGGCATCACCAACTTGATGGACATGAGTTTGAGCAAGCCCTGGGAGTTGGTGATGGACAGGGAAGCCTGGCATGCTGCAGTCCATGGGGTCGCAAAGAGTCGGACATGACTGAGTGACTGAACTGAACTGACTGTGAAATAGAGCACGTGACGCTTGCCTCCTGGCTCTGCCCTTTATGAGTTGATGATCTTGGCCAAGTCTCAAACACTCTACGGGCCTCAGTTTCCTTACTTATGAAATACTTGCCCTTGCAGGTGCCGAGTAAGAGATGTACACATGAACATTTTACAGGCAAAAATAACCTGTAAATGGGGATGCCCTCTCATGTTACAGATGAAGAATTGACACCGAAAAACTAGGACAACGAACTGACCAGAAGCATGTGGCGAGTCCATCACGAGCCCCACACTCAGCCAGCACCCACACACCCAGGGCACTGCTTCCACCCACACACACAGACGAAGGATGGGCTGCTAATCCACTGAAATGAAGTGCAAGGCACTCAGTTGTGTCCAACTCTTTGCAACCTCTAGGCCAGAATACTGGCGTGGGTAGCCTTTCCCTTCTCAGGGGATCTCCCCAACCCAGGGATCGAACCCAGGTCTCCAGCATTACAGGCAGATTCTTTACCAGCTGAGCCACAAGGGAAGCCCAAGAGTACTGGACTGGGTAGCCTATCCCTTCTCCAGCAGATCTTCCCGACCCAGGAATCAAACCGGGGTCTCCCGCATTGCAGGCGGATTCTTTATCAACTGAGGAAGCTATCAGGGAAGCCTGCTAATCCACTAATCAGTTTCAAATGGTACCATCAACATAGTTGCTTCTTTCTTTATAATAACAGTGCACTTTGAAAATGATAAAGAACAAGCCCGCTAATCTTGCTGAGGGTACCCATATATTCTAGATCCAGAATATATAGTCTTTGTATTATCAAATACACAGAGTCAAAAAGGAGCAAGCTGGGGGCCTGCAGGTATGTTTGCTGAGTGTGATGAGGGAGTGAGGCTGGAAGGATGCTTTGAGGATTATGGATATGGTCTGGGGGTCTCCAGGGGGCAGAGTTTTAAAAGCTGGGTGACAGGAACACAAAAGGCTCTTCAGGAGGTAAATGATGTCTGGAGAGCAGCAGCGAAGCTGGTAATAACTCCTGTTTATTCCCTCACCAATAAAGTCTTTAGACACCCCAGTCAGAAAATCGGAGGATGGAAGAGACCTCAGTATCCCCAAGCTTAAAGGAGCAGGATGCAGTTCAAATACCATCTCTGCCTGTTAGCAGCTGAGACTCTGGGTAAGTTTCTTATCCCTTCTGTGTCCTCACCTGAAAACAAGAGAAAAATAACCTCATAGATTCTTTGAGAATTAAATCTGATGTCTATGAAGCATTCACCTCAGTGCCGGGTATATAGTAGTTCTAGAAACGTCAGCTGTTTTTGCTATGAATTTAGCTTCTTAAGTTCCTTGTGAGAAAACTGAGGGCCAGAGGGTATTGGTGGCTCGCCCAAATCCACAAGGTTCAGATTGATGGCAAAATATGGACTACACACCAAATCTTTCTGCCAATGTTCCAGTACATTCTCCTCCACATTCCATGTTGATGCCCATTGTGCCCCAGGGTTGGTCATCTGCTGATGGGCTCTGAGGTCCCTTCTAGGTCTACAGAATCAGTGACGTTAAATGGCAGACTAGCGCACACAACCATTTCTCAACGTTCGGTGTGAATGGTAAGGAATACGTTCATGAAGGACCCCAGGCTGCAGATGATCCACTCGGGGCTGACGTGGGTTTGGTGGTGACAGCAGAGAGCAAAGCCATGGTTTGCAGTGCAGGGCATCTGTGTCCTGAGGGTGACTAGCTCTCAGAGCTGAGTGCAGTTTAAGGATTAAGGCGGCCCTTTCACGCAGGGCATGGTGTCAGGCACTCTGGTCATCCAGAGCTGTCTTTAGCAGCATGACAGCCGTCAGGCCACTTTCACTGGAGCCCATGACCAACTCTGTGACGGTCCCAGCCTGGTTGTAGAATCTGAGCCTTAGATTCCCCTCTTAAGGCTCACTCTGATCCTTCTTAATGCCCCATTCAGCTTCTCTCTACTTTCTTTTTAAAATTTAATTTTATCATTGGACTATAATTGCTTTACAATGTTGCATTAGCTTCCGCTATACAATGAAGTGAACCAGCTATATGTATACCTATGTCTCTTCCCTCTTGAGCCTCCCCCCAATTCTCTTCTAGGTCATCACAAAGCACCGAGCTGAGTTCTCTGGGCTATACGGCAGCTCCCCACTAGCTACCTATTTTACACGTGGTAGCGTACATATGTGGAGAAGGCAATGGCACCCCACTCCAGTACTCTTGCCTGGAAAATCCCATGGATGGAGGAGCCTGGTAGGCTGCAGTCCACGGGGTCGTGAAGAGTCGGACAGGACTGAGCGTCTTCACTTTCACTTTTCACTTTCATGCATTGGAGAAGGAAATGGTACCCTACTCCAGTGTTCTTGCCTGGAGAATCCCAGGGACGGCGGAGCCTGGTGGGCTGCCGTCTATGGGGCTGCACAGAGTCAGACACGACTGAAGCGACTTGCAGCAGCAGCAGCAGCAGTGTACATGTGTCAGTGTTACTTTCCCAATTCATCCCGCCCTCCCCTTTTCTCTCGGCATCCACACATCTGTTGTGTATGTCTGTGTCTCTATTCCTGTCCTGCAAATAGGCCCATCAATACCATTTTTTAGACTTCCATAATTATTGTGTAATTATATGATATGTGTTTTTCTCTTTCTGACTTACTTCAGTCTGTATGACAGACTCTAGGTCCATCCACATCCCTACAAATGACTCAATACCATCCCTCTGTTTTCTAAATCATCTATGCGCTCTCATCCTGGAGAAAGGGAAACCAAGCTTGTTTAATCATCAACCTCTGTCTACTTTCAACTCCTAGTCAACAGACTTGTTCCTAGGGTTGCTCTGTGTCTTAAAATCTGTCTTTTATCCCCAGAGCTGGATCTGTTTGGATGTCTGAGGTTTCTAGAAGACTCACCAGAGGATGAATGGGGTGTCGTAGGAGCAGGTGTCAGATGGTAAGCAATCCTGTTCTCGCCTTATTTGAATGTGAACTTCATCCTCTGCTACATGCTGGTGAATCATAAATCTCGGGGTCTGACACCTTTGGAGGTCTGAGGGAATGAAGCTGCTGCCAGATAAAAAGTGTTTCATGCAAAGAGATGAACCAATGTCAGAATAAAAAGTTTATCAAGGTGTATGTTAGAGGAAAAAAAAAAACTGTCCAAATCAAACGGCTTTGGGGATGTGTACAGTTAAAGCAATTTTAAAAAGCACCAAGCCTCTCTCGCTCCCTGGTTTTCAACACATGTACAAGATTTATCACCCTAGTGGCATATCTATATGCATTGCAGAGTGTTCTTTGCTTCCTAGTTCCAAAGGATTTCCGTTCTTCAGATTTAAAATCACCAGGGAACTTAGAAGGAGTGAAAAATATTCCCAAAAGGTGATTTGATAAACCTAAACAGAAACCCTTACATTGTACAGCTCCCTTTACTTCATGAAATGCTTTTCTGTACGTTTTCTCATCTTTCTCTCGGGCATTGAAGGTTTGACACCATGCAGAGAGCAGGAGACTGGTTCAGGTCTGTATGGGGCTGCTTTACAAACCCCTTCTTTCTAAGTTTTAATTTTCACATGACAACCAAGAGTTTCATGAGTCTACAGGAGAACAAAATAGACGCATGATGAGGAAACCACTACAGGTTTCCTCATCACAATTCTTCAGGAAAATTGTCCTGTTCCAAATGTTGGCTCTGCAAAACGCCCACTCACCGTGGGAACCGCGAAGGTCTCGCTCCTTTCAGGGCAGCCACTGACCCCCTGGTCTTCCCCTGGATGCGCACTTTTCCTTCAACTCCACATGCTCCCACCTCTGCTAGTATCCTGGCCCATTCACGCTACACTCCCCTTCTATGGACCACAGGCTCCCTAACGGCAATACCAATGTCTTGTTTTTTTAGGCTTTTTTTCGGACATGGATCATTTTTAAAGCCTTTATTGAGTTTGCTACAATATTGTTTTGGTTTTATGTTTTGGCTTTTTGACCACGAGGCATGTGGGATCTTAGCTGCCCAACCAGGGATTGAACCCACACCCCCTGCATGGGAAGGCGAAGTCTTAACCACTGGACCACCAGTCCCCAATATCTTGTTTTTCATCTTTCCTGTTCGTACAGGGCAAGGCGCTGCGAGGGATTCAGTATATATGGAATGAAGGGTCAGAAAAGTCCACGGCCAACAGGTACCTTACAGAGAGTGTGAACATGAGCTGGTGGAGTCAAAGAATCTTCTGAAGCACTAAACTGAATACAGCTTTTATCACTTATGAAGTCAAATTCAAATACGACACAGGAGAAGGCTCACAAAAAAGATTCCCCTGTTAGAGAAAGGACAATTACGAGGACTTACAGCATAGGGAACCTGGAAGGACACAGCAGTGACTGACGTTAACGCTCCTCTTCTAGCCTCCAGAAGTTGTCAGGATAGAAAGACAATGGGGCAAAGAGAATGAGCCAGCAGTGCTCAGAGTCAAATGCTAAGTCAGCCAGTGTCAGTTGCTCAGTTGTGTCTGACTCTTTGCGACCCCATGGACTGTAGCCCTGCCACACTCCTCTGTCCGTGGGGATTCTCCAGGTAGGAATACTGGAGTGGACTGCCATTCCCTTCTCCAGTATAGAGGAGCCTTTAAATTTAAACTACCATAGCCTGAGGTTAACTACAGGTATCAGAAAGCAAATGAACGGCTTCCTCCTGATGCCTTATACCCAGGCAGTTAAGGCTAGAGTAAAGCCTCTTGTCTAAATTCCATGAAGTGCTGGAGTCTGAACTAAGGTTACACAGAAGCTGGGAGGAGTTTGTGCTTTTAAGAAAGATGGCCATCTTTCACCTCTCAACTTTGTGATTCCCAGAAGAGTACAGGGGAGCTCTGCTGGCCCAACCCTCTCACCAAAAGAGAGTAAATAAACGATTATAATCTTTGCTATCATTGAAGAGCATTACTTGTAACTCTCAGGAGACAGCAATAAATAAATTGTACCTACACGCTATTTTGTAACATTAACAGATTTTCAAGACAATAATATATATACACCAAGGAGAGGCAAAACTGTGTATGAGTATCCTTACGTGCCTGCTAAGTTGCCTCTGTTGTATTTGACTCTTTGCAATGCTATGAACTATACAGCCCACGAGGTTCCTCTGTCCATGGAATCCTCCAGGCAAGAAAACTAGAGTGGGTTGCCATTCCCTCCTCCTGGGAATCTTCTCGACCCAGGGATTGAACCCAGGTCTCCTGCATTGCAGGCATATTCTTTACCCCTGAGCCACTGGGGAAGCCCATATGAGCATCCACGAGGTTTCAAATTTTAAAATTTAGTAGTGGAAAAATGAAGGAATATCCAAATAAGAAAGAAACGAAAACACAACATAAAAGAAGATAATTAATTAGCATAGGCGTAAGGAAGTTTTGTAATTTTAAACCACAAAGAGAACCCAAAGCAAACAGGAAACACAAATATCAGTGACATTAAACACCAAAAAGCAAGAGGAGTGGGAGTCAGCTTAACCTCTGCAAGGGGTTTACTGCTGGCTGCGGCAGGAAGAGGTTTAAAGGAGATTAAGAAAGATAAACAATAAGCAGTCTGTCGAGCTACTCTTTATTTGGCTGCATGCATCCAGCCAAGTGGAAGGTCTGTGTTTGAGCTAGTGAGCTCACATACAGCCAAGGAAGCCAGGAGGACAGAGGATGGGGGAGCACTTGCCCTAGAATGGAAGTTCCAGACCCCACCGCTCCCACCTCACCCCTACCCAGTGAGCATGAAGGAAAACTGCCACCCTCAGACTCCTATCTGATCATTCCTGGATCTTCTTTAGTGCATTAAAAAAAAAAAAAAAAAAAAACCCAACATATCAATAATAATTTTTCTGGCCTATTGTCTTAATTAAAATATCCCTGTTTATTCTCAAAATGACCGAACTTCGGAGGTTGGACATTAAAGGTCACTGAGTCCACCCATCAAGTGGCCATCTGGTCTATCATCACGTCTAGTGACAAGGACCTCATTTCTTCCTGAAGCAGTTGTTACCATCCTCGAGAAGTTCTGATGATCAGCAAATTCTTCCTTAGATGGAGCTAAAATTTGTCTTTCTGAAATATCCACCTTTGGTCCCTGGGGAGAGAATAAATCTACGCCGTCTACAATATGAGAACCTTTCAAACATTAGAAAACATTATTATGTACTAGTCCAGTCTTTTCTACTACAGGCTAAATATACTTTGCTCTTTTAACCTTTCATTGTATGATTTTAAGCTTTCTCACTATTGTGGCTACTTTTCTCTGAACTCAGTCCAGTTTGTTTTCTATCTCTCAACATACTCACTGGACATATGTCACATGCTGTGGTTTGGCAAGCACCAGTCACCGTGAACCATCCCCATGTTTTTCGCGATTGTTGTTGTTCATTGTTCAGTGGCTTAGTCGTGTCTGACTCTCTGCGACCCCACGAACTGCAGCACGCCAGGCTTCCCCTGTCCTTCACTGTCTCCCAGAGCTTGCTCAGACTCATGTCCATTGAGTCGGTGATGCCATCCAACCATCTCATTCTCTGTTGCCCCCTTCTCCTTCTGCCTTCAATCTTTCCCAGCATTAGGGTCTTTTCCAAAGTGTCGGCTCTTCACATCAGGTGGCCAAAGTATCGAAGTATCTTGGGATTACTATACGGTTTGATCAGGCAGCTGCAGGCTGGAAGGAGTACTGGTCACATGTACTGAGTGAACATCTATGATGGGGTGGGCACAGGAGCACTTTACATACACTGAGTTAAGGTCTGAGAACTAGCCTGTGTGTCAGGGCTGCCACACTTCCTGTTTCACACCGAAGGGCCCACAGACACAGAGAGGTTAATTAACTTGTTTAAAGTCACAGAGTAACTGGCAAGCCATCCACTGAGTCCTGATACACTATATTTTGATTGACGCTGTCCAACATTCCGAAGTGTGGTGCTCTCTTTAGACCTCTATTCCTTCTTTCAATGTACTGTATTCGTCATTCCTCCCAGCCCCATGCAATGTCCAACTCAATAAACGTGCCCTTTATAACTTCATCCAAGTCATTCATAAAATTTTGACCGGGACAGAACAATGGCTTGGTTGCCTAATGACTCTTGGCTCCTTTTTTTTTTTTTTTTTGCAATGACAGTGGAAATTATTCCATTCGACCAAATTATGAGACTTTATTTTAAAAATGAATTCATTGTAAGTTCCTTGAATGCTTGTCACATATTTCTTTGCATCCCACACAGCTAGTTAATACTCGGTAAAAATCGTTGAAAGAAGTACAGTGTTCTGAAATATGAAGCCCGAGGGAGGGCTCAAGGGGGGTGGCTCACACACTGCCTGCAGCTCCAGAGTTAACAGGCCAACAGTTTCTCCACTACTGGCTGTTTGGTCATCCTCCCAGCCTCGCCCTGTGGCTCTTTCGTGCTTTCCACAAGCCATAAGAGCAGTGAAGAGATCTGGGATGTAATGCCTTACGACAGGAGACCTAAAAGGACAGTGAGAATTTTAGAATATGAACCATGTTTACGACTGAATTTATTAAAACTGGCTCAGAAGTCAGGTCATCTGTAATAAAGTCATGATGAGAAGTTATCTGTCCACCACGACAAAACAAAAAATCTAGAAGCTAAAGTAGAAGTAAAGAGACGTCGGAGGCATACCTGTCACCTCTGAGGATGCCATGATGCATTATTCCTACTCCAGTTCTCAGAACATAATAACCCCACAATACCAGAGGGCAGCCCTGGTCTGAGAACCACCATCCATCTCCACATGCTAATGTGGAAGGTCAAAGCCTGTCCCCAGATCTGCAGTCACAGGAGGAACAGCTCTGATTTTATCTTGAAAAATCTTGTCTTTTGACACCAATGTTATCAAAGTCTCTCTTCTAGTTTACATGAAATACCTTGAAGTACACTGATTAAAGAATTGTGAATATAATGTTAACTTCAAAAATGATAACAAGCAATGGGTACTTCATAAGGGTCAGGACCAATGTTAACTGACTAACACACATTGTCTCCTTTAATGGTCACAACAACTTTATGAAAAATATACTAAAATTATTCCCAATTTACAGATAAGTAAACGGAGGCAGGGAGAGGTTAATTACCTTCCTTGTAATTAGCAGAATGCTGAAGCTTGACTCCAGCACTGTTGAACACTTACCCTTTTAAATACAGTAGGTGTTAGTCCAGTTCTTCCAAGAAATAGACACCAAGATGGTATTAAAGGTGTCAAGAATTTTTTTAAAGGGAAAACACTTGCATGGGAGAGGATGGGGAGAGAGGGGTCAGATGGCAATGCCAGGTGCCCCCAGGTGAAGATTAGAGGTCAGTGGGAGGGTCTTAACCTCACCATCTGGGGAGCCCCCGAGTCCTGTCAGCCGTCAGAGGAGTCCTGTGATGGGGGGAGCTGGGGGAGCCGGGGAAGGTCAGTCCATGTTTGGGTGGAAGTGGCCTCTGCAGTAAAGCAATGGTGGAGCCCAAACAGCGGGACCTTGAACTCCAGTTCAAGGTCAGCCAGACACAGGCTCTCATGCTGCCTCCAGGAGGCCTCAGGAGAGAGGCCCTCAGTCTGCTCTTAAGTGTAAAATGGAAGTCGCATCAGAAGGGTTGTCGTTTGTCAGTGAAGACGTCTCAACACCCACAGCCTGAGCGGCTGGAATCACGAACTTTCATGCTGCGGAAGCAGAGGGACGTGACCCGTGGGAGTCTTAGCGGGACCCTGGGTCCTGGGAAAAGAGGATGGACTTTGTTTCTTCCCAGCATCTGGAACAGACTCCCTTCAGGCTAATCTCTTGCTTCCAAAGTATGTTCTTCTGCAGATGATTTCCCGAATTCTCTGTAAAGCATTTGGGAGAGGGGGTTTCTCATGGCCATATTCTAGAAAGTTCCCAGAGAGGATTTGCTACGCGTGGATATCATGGAAATAAGTGGGAGAGTCCCAGGGATGGCTTCTGGCTGAGCAGACGCTGCTAACACACAGCCCTTTAATTTTCCCTTTCTCATATTTTTCTCTTGTTCCATCAAGCCAACCATTGCTCTCCCACAAAATAAAGTGTGAAGATCCACTGTCGGCGTTTTGTTGGAACCCGAGGAGAGTTGGGCTCACCTGCTCACTCTGGCCGCTGCCCTGCACCCACCCTGTCAGGCCTGGGTCAGGCACCACTTCCTCCTGCATCTCCTGAGCTCTGGCTCCAGCCCAGCCCGTGTGCACAGGTCACACACACCCAGGGACGCTTCGTTGTCTACCTGCATGTATATATCCCTGAACACACAGAAACGTACACAATATACACATATGCATACAAACCAGCCGGAACTAAAGCGGAAGGCCTCCCTTTTCCCTGGCAGACCCGAGGCCATCATGCAAGTCATCTCTCATTTTCCAGCCCTTGATCTCCTGACCTCTCTGTGGTGTTGCTGGCCACCCTTGGACCTCAGGATGTCATTCCTAGCTGTCTTCAGACCTCCTGGAATCCCAGCTTCTTCATTCTCTTTTCCTCTTTACGTGCCTAATCCTTAAATATTGGTGCTCCCAAAGGCTTAACCTTGGCTGGTTCTCCTCTCCGCATGTACTTTCTCACCATGGGATTTCATCCACTCTCCCCACCAGAAACTGCAGGCAGCCTTGGCTCCTCCTTATAGTTTTTCCTCTTGTCCCCTGCGACATTGTCCTACCATCAAAACTCCAACCAACCTATCATAAAATCGCCTCCCCATCACTATTTCACTGGGTTAAGCTTACGTGTGAATGTCTGTCCAATGCCACACAATCGGTCAGGTGTTTTATGTATATTATTTCACAAGCCTTATAGCAATCAAGCAAAAAAGATACTATAAATTCCTATTCAGATAGGGAAACTGAACTCACAGAGATTTAGCTCATAGCCTAGAATTTAAATTTGGTCAAGAAGCGTCTTTACTTTGAACCGAGGTCTCAAGCTCCAAAGAGCAGGCTCCCCAGCAGCTCACCATTAGCCCCCCCGACCCCGATCCCCACCCTCGAAACACTTGGTTCTTCTGCCCAGCGAGGGCCTCCAGACACTCCCTGCTTGGGGCACCATGGGCATGGACAGAATTACCTTTTCCAGAAATGAGTATGACCATGTCTCTTCTTTTCTAGAAGCCTCTGTTGATTATACTCCACAATTAAGTCCTTACTAGCTGGTTTGGCCAGTGGTTACCAGGCTTGTTTGAACATTGGAATCACCTGGGGAGTTTTGAAAACCACTGATGCCCACTTCCCACCCCCAGAGGATGTGGATTCATTGGTCTGGAAAGTGGCCAAGTTTTGACGTTTGTTTCATAAAATCCCAGGTCATTCTAATGGACAAGCAAGTTCGGAAACCACTGAGTTAGGAACCAATGGCCCTTCTGTTTTGACTCTTTCCTAACTCTTCAGCGACTATGGATGTCCTCAGCTTCAAACCCTGCTGTGGATTTAACCATCCAGCTGTCTGTCCTGAGGTCCTTTCTCTCTTTGACCAACTTCTACATCCTTTGACATTCAGCTCAAACGTGCCTTTGAGCGTCTCTGCCCTGACCACCATTCTGCGCTTTGCTTCCATCACCAGCCACGCACACTCCCCTGTAATCTAGTTGTTTACCCAGCAGTTTCCCCAGACGTGTGCAGGCAAGGGTGGATACTCCTTCTCACCTCTTTGTATCTCCTTCCAGAACACAGTGCCCAGGAGGTGCTCTGTGCATGAACGGATGGATGAGCGAGTCAGTAAATACCTATACAGGAAGTGGAAAGGGTCATTTGTAGAGATGTGGACGGACCTAGAGGCTGTCATACAGAGTAAGCCAGAAAGAGAAAAACAAATGTCGTATATTAACGCATATCTGTGGAATCTAGAAAAATGGTACAGATGAACCTATTTGCAAAGTAGAGACAGAGACATAGTCACAAGGAGCAAACGTAAGAACACCAAGGAGCGATGGGAGGGCGGGATGAATTGGGAGATTGGGATTGACATATATACACTATTGATACTATATGTGAAATAAATAACTAATGAGAGCCTCCTGTAGCACTCAGGGAACCCTACTCAGGAGTCTGTGGTCACCTAAGTGGGAAGAACACCCAAGGAGGAGGGGATATATGCTAAGTACCCAGGTGGCACTAGTGGTAAAGAACCCACCTGCCGATGCAGGAGACGTAAGAGATGCAGGCTCAATCCCAGGGTCGGGAAGATCCCCTGGAGGACAATGTGGCAGCCCACTCCAGTACTCTCGTCTGGAGAATCCCATGGACAGAGGAGTCTGACGGGCTACAGTCCATAGGATCACAAAAAATTGGACACGACTGAGGCGACTTAGCATGCATCACATAGCTGATTCACTTTGCTGAACAGGGGAAGCTAATACAACATTGTAAGGCAACTATACTCCAATAAAGTTAATTAAAAAAAAAAGAAATCATACTTCTGGACTGCATTACTCTGGAGACCAAAATCTAGGTTGCAACATGGAATGAAAAAGCTTGGGTGTGGAGCAGTATAGACATGAATTTGAACACAGGCTCTAGATACGAACTATGTGATTCTTAGGCTGTTGAAATACATGGAATTTCAGTTTCCTCTATAGCAAAATGAAAATAACAATAGTTATACCTTCATTATTGGGAAGGGGAAGGTAGACACTGGTATTTGTGAAATGCTCAGCATAATGTCTCCCCCTCAAGTATTAAAAAATGTTAGCTTTATCATTACCTCACTAACCTTGGTTTGTTCATTTGTGTGCTGTGAGATTTTTGGAATATTACATACTTTTTCTGTGTCTTTTTCTCATCTATGAAATGTGCATGGTAATATTTCTCTCTCAAAAGGAAGGTGAAAGTCTTCACTGAAAGAGTTACAATTGTTTCACAAGTGTACCATGTTCGTATTTACTTCCTAATTTCTGTTCTTTCTTCTACCTTCTGTGATAATACCAGAGAAAGCATTTTTCTTGTACCACAAACTCTTGATATGCAAGGGGAATATATCCAGAAACATCCGTACACCCAAATTTGCAAATACTACCAGAACAGACACGTTTCCCCAGAAAATTCAACCAACTATGACCAAATATTTCATAAGGGTCACACCTTCAGATCCATAATGATTTGACCAAAACAGGGCCAAAGAACTTTTTTACAACTTTTAAAATAATATCTGCCACAAAAATAATTTCCTAACACAGGTGTCAGTGACATCACTATTATAGTAACATCAGACATGAACTCAACCAGATTTGTAAAAGCTAAACAGTAGTGATGGATCATAACATTCTCATCTCATGAGCATTACTTTGAGGTAGATTACAAACAGGAACACAGAGGTGGAAAGAAGATTCAGACTTGGGCCATTCTGGGCTCATTCACTAACTCTCATTTGCTTGTTCCTCATAGTGGCTTCAAATTCATACTCCAGGGACTTCCCTGGAGGTCCAGAATGAAGGTGGGTCCTTCATTCTGCATGCCCAATGAAGGGGCCTGGGTTTGATCTTTTGTCAGGGAACTAGATCCTGTATGCTGCAATAAGAGATGGCACAGCCAAATAAATTTTCAAAAGACGGTCTAAAAAAATTCATACACCAGCATAATTATTATTAATACTGATACTATAGTTCTTTGGCTTTATTGTGATGAGTAAAAATCCTGAATAATATTCCTAATACTGGAAGTCAACTATGTTCATTCACTCTTGCCCTACAGTGGTCATCAACATGTTTCCAGGCCAAGGGACAATGCTAGGTGGGGCTAAAGGACTCAAGGTCTCTCCAATTCCCTGCTTACTAACTTGATCAGGAATAGAGCTAAGTATGGATAAAAATACTTTAGTATTTTGGACAATAGTAATACAAAGTTGCACTTAATTTTTCTTTTTTGCTGTAATGATAACTTATTATTCATTTTCTTCCCTCTTAAATCACTCAAATATTTTATTCAGAAACAGAAAAAGGATTTGTGAAATAGAGACAAATGATAAATATCATTATCATTTTCTTCAATTCTACAAACTATATTTCTGTGAAATTCAAAATATGTTTTCATCTTTAATTCTGAAAATAGTGCGATTTCAAATACAGCAACTGTCCTCTCTTGGTCTAGCTAAATCTTCAATATTTATACTGAATCATCTACGTAAGTTATTTCTCAATATTCAATATTCTAAAAAGTAATTTTTTTCCTTCTTGGGGAATCAGAATTAACCTCTAATTTTATTCTCTTCTGAGGAGCACAATGGACTGCTTCATTCTGTAAGGGTTCAGATGCCAGTATACAGCAGGCAGTTACCACAAGGTACAGAATTGAGATGCGGCCAGGTGACCTTGAGGAGAAATCATTTCCAGTCCTTGCTTTTAGCTCCAAAACCATCATTCTTTTGCCTTTCATATCTCTTGTCACTGAATTATAGAGCCCTTTGGCTTCTGGAAAAGCAGTTTTTTCCTCAATTCTCTAACTAAACACAATAATAAATTGAGTCCCTATCTTTGTTAGAGGTCTGGCCTTTTCCCATCTTTTCATCAACCCCTCTTGCATCTTTTTGGCTTCTCCCAACACCCCCTTCTGCCAAGTGAAATGAGCAAGATTAATAACAGTGACTTAAACTCACTCCTCCCTGAGTCCACCTCCTCTTCACTTATGCCCTTAGACACACACATTAGGGGCTCCAGCCATGATTCCCAGCTTTACAGGCCCGCTGGGGTCTTCCTTTGGTCACCCTTACCTACCAGGGCAGGTATTTGGCAGGGCCAAGGTGAGAAGAGCCCATGTCTTCCCTTCCAGACTGTGTTCAGGATACCTGGAACCCTCATCTTCCCCCGCCAGAGAGTCTCAGTCTGCTTTCCCAGGTCTTTGCTCTGGAAGGTGGACACACACCTGTGTGCACCTTCAGGCCCAAAGAGTGGACAAGCATGCATGAAGGTGGGGCTGGAAAGTTCCCTAAGTGTGGGAGGCCACTCTGATATAGCACGGAGCCAAGGATGGGGAGAGAAGAGGGTAGTCCAGGGAACCCACACTGCAGAACCAACTGCATTTAAACCTGACTGTCCCAGTCGCTAGGAAGTTACAGTTGTCAAAGCCAGAGGATGGACCGTATTTTACTTAACAGCTAGTTAGAACAAATAAATATGAAACATACATTGGAAAATACCCCAGTGCTGGGAAAGATTGAGGGCAGAAGGAGAAGGGGGTGATAGAGGATGAGATGGTTGGATGGCATCACCAACTCAATCAATGGACATGAGTTTGAGTAAACTCTGGGAGCTAGTGAAGGACAGGGAGCCTGGCATGCTGCAGTCCATGGGGTCACAAAGAGTCTGATACGACTCAGCAACTGAACAATAATAAACAACAATAATATGGTATGTAGGTCCACCGCTATGCTCTTGTCCTGGGCCCATAAATGTTAGGGGCAGGCCTCTTTCTCCTCACCTAACAGTCCTCCTGCAGATCTCCTGCCAACGCCCGTGCCATCTCTGCTATGATGACTACACAGAGTCTGGAACTTTCATGTTTTTATTTCCTGTCCTGCCAACCAGGCCTCCTTCTTCACACTATGAAAGTGAAAGTGAAGTCGCTCAGTTGTATCTGACTCTTTGCGACCCCATGGACTGTAGCCTACCAGGCTCCTCCATCCATGGAATTTTCCAGGCAAGAGTACTGGACTAGGTTGCCATTTCTTTCTCCAGGGGATCTTCCTGACCCACGGATCGAACCTGGGTCTCTCCCGCTTTGCAGGCAGACACTTTACCGTCTGAAGCCCCTTCACACCATTCCTCTCCCTATTCAGATTCAGTTCCTGACAGAAGGCCCTGGAGTTAATTCATAAACAGGGAAGAGAAGCTGCAGTATGTCCCACTGGGAGGTTTTTGTGACGCCTGGGTCCTCCTGGGTCAGCCCCTTTCCAACCTGGAACCTGTGTGCAGTGATAATCACAGACAGACAGGTGACCCCTTTTTTCTTTATGGATTTTCCTCCCTCCTCACTGTGTTATTTCATTCCCCTCATTTCTAAAATGTGTTTCAGACGCAGAGGGAGCGGCTGTGATGGAAGTCGGCCAAGCAAGGATAGAGGGTGGGGGAGCAGTGGGCAACTCCAGTTTGATGCTAATGATTTGTGTACAATTCAAGGTCAGAGAATGATATGTGAGGCTTGTGCGCCCACCCACACAAGCACACACAATTTAGTGCTTGATTATATCAGCATATAACACTAATACATCTCAGGCTGCCGTGTTCACTTGCCTCTCCAATTAGAAGAGAACTCGGAGGGCAGGGACCACATGTTAAGCTGCCTTTGTTCCCCAGAACACCCACCACCTTATTAGGCACATAACAGGCATTTGATAAATATGTTTTGTTAAAAGAGGCTTGTCTCCATTAATGAAATAAATGTGTTCTTCAAGTGTTCTGAATCAAGTGAGTTTTTGGTAAAGAGAATTCCATTTTAATGCTGCTACATTTGCAATGGGAATACAATGATAAATTCTTTTACAAAGCAGATCATCATTCCATTTGGGTTGTCATATATTTGTAAATTCTTGAGCCTAAACCAGGGAATCTTACACTGGGGGTGGGGGAGGTGAGTGCCTATGAATTCCCTGTAATTGTATCCACATTTGTTTTGGGAATGTGTATTTTTCTGGTGATATTGTTGGAGCTTTCACTGTATTCTCAGAGGGATGTGCTACTTAAAAAGAAAAAAAAAAGTTAAAATCTGAGCTTGGAAGGTATTAAGCAAGTTGGTCTAAGCTTCTGGGAAAATAATTCAGCAGCTTTGGTATGCAGAAAATACTAACTAGAGCTAACATCTGTTGAGCCTCTGTTCCACACCAAACATTTGATATTCACCATAGTTCACCTTCCTTGCAAGGTAGGCATTATCAGCTCATTTTATAGATGAAGAAACTGAAGAGACCTGTCCAGGCACACAGTTGTTAAACATCCAAAGTGAGATTTGAAACAGGATCTGTTGAATTCCAAAATAGGAAAATTTTCATAAACTGTTTCTGTCTCACTCTGCTGCCCTACCTAAAATATTAATCATGATGATAATAAATACATTAACTTTGGATAGATTACTGTTGTCCCCACTTCACAGATGGGAAATCTGAAGTTAAGAAATACATATGAGAACCGACATGTGGACAAAGAGCGGGGAAGGGGAGGGTGGGATGAATTGGGAGAGTAGCACTGACATATAGGGGAAGGCAATGGCATCCAACTCCAGTACTCTTGCCTGGAAAATCCCATGGACGGAGGAGCCTGGTGGGCTGCCGTCTATGGAGTCTCACAGAGTCGGACACGACTGAAGCGACTTAGCAGCAGCAGCAGGAGGCTGCTATATAGCACAGGGAGCTCAGCTTGATAACCTAGAGGGCTGGGATGGGGTCAGAGGGAGGGAGGCCCGAAAGTGAAGAAGTGAAAGTGAAGTCGCTCAGTCGTGTCCGACTCTTTGCCACCCCATGGACTGTAGCCCACCAGGCTCCTCCGTCCATGGGATTTTCCAGGTAAGAATACGGGAGTGGGGTGCCATTTCCTTCTCCAGGGGATCTTCCTGACCCAGGGATCGAACCTGGGTCTCCTGAATTGCAGGCAGATGCTTTACCATCTGCGCCACCAGGGAAGTCTAAAGTGAAGGGTATATGTATATATATAACCGATTCACTTCACTGCACAGTAGAAACTAACGTGATTATACTGCAATAAAAAATCAAATTCAAATTAAAAAATACATATGAAATTCAAATACAGATGATAACTTGCTGATAAGGAAAGGGGTTGATAAGGAAAAGGGGCTAGTGTTCACACTAAGGTCCATCCACGTCCTGGGCCCACTGCTCCTCACTGCCTTTCATAGCCCCCCGTTGGAACAGCCTGGCCTCCTCATGCCTCTTAACACAGAAATCATGTATGAGAGTCCCTGTGACTATCTCACGAAAAAATGGTGCCCAGTTTCAGTATACTATAATACTTTTTAACTGGAATTCTAGATGCTATTTCTGATATATGACTGTACTTAGGACTGTTTAGGAAAATAGCAACTGGGCCCTCAGATGTAACAGTCCCTCTTCAAATCTCAAGGAATACTACTATACATTTAGCAGGAACTCAGAGACAGTACGAGCAACTTCACTTTCACTTTTCACTTTCATGCACTGGAGAAGGAAATGGCAACCCACTCCAGTGTTCTTGCCTGGAGAATCCTAGGGACGGGGGAGCCTGGTGGGCTGCCGTCTATGGGATCGTGCAGAGTCCGACACGACTGAAGGGACTCACCAGCAGCAGCAGCAGCAGCAACAGAGACAGTACTGTTGATACCGGGTACATATGGAAGGTTGGCCACAGGACCATCCACGATTCATTTGATATTATGAATTCATTCCACTTAGCTACTCAGCTTGATACAATGAAAGCAGATTAATACATGAAAGCACTGTTAGCTCTTTGAGAGAAAATAATATTGAAATTCAGGTTTAATGTGTAACCTGGAAGGCAGTTTTGCACAGTAATCAAAGCCTGGGCCCTGAATTCAGAGAGATCTGAGTTCAAATCTCTACCCTCCCACTGACCAGCTATGTGCCCTCAGGAAAAAAAAAATCTCTTGACCTTTCCAAGCCTCAGCCTTCTCACATATAAAGGGAAATAATTATACAGTATGACAAGCTTTGTGAAGATTAAATGAAGACGTGTAGCTAGGTTACGGAGAACAATGTTTGAAATATTGTATTCACTTTTAAAAGAGGTAGCATTTTGGTTTTTTGACTTCATGTCTAAGGAAATAGGATAAGGAATTTGTAGAATTTCTCCCTCAAAACCAAAACAGGATAAAGGATACAAATAAATTCTTCTCTTCCAGCGATAGCACTGGTATTAAAAAGAAACTCAATCCTGACCAAAAAAAAGTTCACAGGAAAAGATTCTAAAATAAGTCTTTTCCTGTGCATAGGTTTAACCAAATTTCCTTCCTAATTTTGTTTATTACTGTTGACATTTTATTACTTAAAATAATCTTGTGTGATCCAGAAAGACCCACAGAGATGGGTGGGGCACGCTAAAATGTGTTATGGTCTTTCAGTAAAAGTCAACGTTGGCACTAATTACAGTGTATCTGAGGGCTGGTTCCACATTTGCGGATTCAACCAACTGAGGATCAAAAATATTTGAAAAAAAAAAATTCCATAAAGTTCCCCAAAGCAAAAGCATTTGCCTTGCAGCAACTGTTTCCATAGCATATACATTGCAGAGGTATTATAAGGAGTTCCCTGGTGGTGGCTCAGGCAGAAAACAATCTGCCTACAGTGCAGGAGACTCAAGTTTGATCCCTGGGTCAGGAAGATCCCCTGGAGAAGGAAATGGCTAACCCCTCCAGTATTCTTGCCTGGAAAATTCCATGGACAGAGGAGCCTGGCTAGCTACAGCCCATGGGGTTGCAAAGAGTCTGACATGACTTCACAACAGGTATCATAAGTAACGTAGAGTTGATTTAAAATATCAGGGAGGATGTACACAGGTCACAGACAAATACGATGCTATTTTATAGAAGGAACTTGAGTATCCTCGGATTTTGGCATCCATAGGGAACACTGGAAACAGTCCCCTTGGATTCCAAGGGATGACTCTATTTCTATCCCATGCTGGTATGGGAAACAAGGTAAAAGGAATAGAGATTGAAGAGCCTTATTGGGTCTTCCTAATTCTTGTTTGTATAGTAATTCAGTATATGTAAGACAAAAGTTCCTAAAAAACCTAATTTTCAGTCAGAAAAGAAGTGGTGATTACTGGCAGCAGAGTGGAGCTATATGAGTGCACATAACAGTGGGAACTCTTCTCTTCTGTCCCAGCCGACAGGCAAGCCAATTAGATCCACTGAGTTGGTGATCTATGTTTTCAAGGACCCAAAGAAGGCAGCTTTTTACAAGTGATGCAATTTTTGTTTTTCATATGCCGTGTCCTTCGGTGAAAGTGACAAGGGGTTTGAGGTATCTGTAGACTTCTGGAGATCAGAATTCTTTATCCAGAAATAAAGACGAAGAGACCCAGGAAGCTGGGTGAGAATAATACAAAAAGGTCTGCTTGCACACTGCTGCAGTGTGCTTAAATGATGCTACAAAGTAGGAATTCTCAAGTTATTTTCAGATTCTTGCTCCATGACCCAAAGGCCGGCAGACCAGAAATACAGCAGTTTCACAACCAACCGAACCGAAACCACAACCAACCAAAAACACCTCCCACTCTCAGCTCCAACAAAAGGCACACAACACTCACACAAAAGAAACACCTCTCTGGAAAACGGGGTGGGGGAGGGGTGGAGGGAAAGAGACACAGGAAAGAGTTTCAATCTGTTTTACCAGTTAGTGCATTCCAGGGGAATAAAAGCGGTTCTAAGCCACTGCTTTGGCAATGGCAGGACAAAATGAGACCAGGCTGTCAGACACGCTCTTCAGATGGCTTTTTTGTTCCCATTTCACTCTGTGAATGTTAATGTGGAGGCCAGACTCCATAACACTTAAGAGCTCAGGTTTGGGTTCATACAGACTTAATTTTAGTTCCTGGTTCCAATGCCTACTGTGTGAGCTTGAATAGGCTACTTAACTTTACATGTCTGAGTTTTCAGGTCATTTGAAGATGACATGAAATGATTCATGTGAAGGGCTTAGCACTGTACAGATCTCGGCACACAAGGCATTCCATGGATGGTAGATATATCAACCCTTAGATCAGAGCTTCTCAACCGCAGCATTATTGACATCTTGAACGGGAGAATTCTTCATCGTGGGAGGCTGTTCTGTGCATTATAGGATATTTAACAGCATCCTTGCTCTCCACCTACCAGATGCCAGGAGTAGCCCTCCCCTGCCCTAGTTGTGACAACCAA
The DNA here is from genome assembly GCF_029378745.1 of Bos indicus. Lineage (NCBI taxonomy): Eukaryota > Metazoa > Chordata > Mammalia > Artiodactyla > Bovidae > Bos > Bos indicus. The sequence continues at coordinate 17,997,398 of NC_091776.1, read as the reverse complement.
AAATGTCTCCTGTTATTGCCAACTGTCCACTGGGGGACACGGAAACAAAATTATTCCTAGTTGAGAACCACCGCTTTGGATCAATTCAGGTTCTAGAAGATGATAACTCAGTTCTCCTCCTAAACATGCACATATTTAAGTCCCAGCTTTAAAAAATTCATACTCTTATTTTGAAAGCCAGTCATGAATCACTCAATGATTGCGGGGGGGGGGGGGGGGTCTTACTTTTCTCATCCTAAGACCATCATTTCAAGATTCCCTTTTATTCTGACCTTGAAAATTGTATTCCTGTCTTTTTCATTTCACCAAGGACTTAAAAATGAGGAAACTTATGTAAAGAAACTTATATAAGTGCTACATCTTCAACTGGAAAAACCAGGAAATACAGATAAGGGAAAAAGAAAGAAGGGAGGAAAAAAAACAAATACCATTTATAATTCCAGCAGTTAGAACTAACTAGGGTTAACATTAGGATGAATGGGTTTTTACATATTTTTCAACTAAATATATATGTGTGTGTATATACACAAACACACATGTACATGTACATTCATACAACACACACACATACACACACAGGTATTTCTTACATGCTTGTCATACTTTCCAGTTTCTATTTCTAGCTGTCCATTTCTATAATGTCCAGACCTAGCACCAGACATTATATATTTCTTCTCCTGTACAACTTCCCTCAAGAAGTGGTTAGTCACTTCATACTTTCAAGTAGCACCTGGATGTAAAGAAATCTAAAACTCACAGCTTTAGTCCTGTACACTTCCACTGAAAGACATCTTTAACTGAATGTCCAACTGACACCTATACTAAATAGTATCAAACTATCCCCGTTGGACGACTCTCTCTCTCAGTAACAGATGGCTCTCCTCTATTTTTTAAGTTAGAGACTTGGATGTGAAATTTGATTTCCGCATTCCTTATTTGTTCCAAGTCATGCCCGTGGTCATTTCCACTCATCTCATACCTTTTCTTTGACTCTGTTCCTTGGGTCTTATCAGTCAGGTCCTAATTATTTTGTTCCAGGTATGCTGTTTCATAGCATCAGTCCTGCCAATCACTTGGATCAAGATAGCACTCTCCTCTTTTCAGAAACCTACAATGACTACCCATTGCTTCTTGTATCACAGGTTAGATCTTAATAACGGACTCCAAGGGGCTTCATCATTGCCTCGGTCCTTCCCAAGGCCTCATCTTTTCCTGCTTCTCACCTTACACATTTTACTCCTTATCAAGTCTTCACAGCCCACAGTTCCCTGACTCCCTTTCCTGAGCAACAGTCCATTAAAAGTAAAGTGTATCAAAGCACAGGGCTGATGTCTTTCAAAACAGAAGAAAAACGAGAATGTTAATAAGTCATCCTATGCTTCTATTTCAGTTACCAGTTGTAGGTAATTATTTATTACATTAATAGATGTATCTTTTTTACAGGTTGTTCATATATGCTTGCTTGCTTTCTTTTAGTTTCAAAAACACATTTCACCAGTTTCGGTGGAATGTATTTATAATCCTAGGAAGTCAACCCATTAAATGATTTTCTTGTAGCGGTATTTCTCATCAAGGCACATGCATTTATTTAATCCAAAAGACAGCTAGTTTTCTCTATTAAAAGGTATGCAAAAGAATAACCTTTGAATTTCATCATTGTAACCTGGACAACATGTCACTCTGTTAAATATAAATAGGAATATGTATGCTGTTATTGAGAGGGCAATGGCATCCCACTCCAGTACTCTTGCCTGGAGGGTCCCATGGACAGAGGAGCCTGGTAGGCTTCAGTCCATGGGGTCGCTAAGAGTCGGACACGACTGAGCGACTTCACTTTCACTTTTCACTTCCATGCACTGGAGAAGGAAATGGCACCCCACTCCAGTGTTCTTGCCTGGAGAATCCCAGGGATGGGGGAGCCTGGTGGGCTGCCGTCTATGGGGTCTCACAGAGTCGGACACAACTGATGCGACTTAGCAGCAGCATGCTGTTATTACTTAAACGTTTTTTAAAAAAATCTAGCTTTTACTAGAGGATGAACTTCTTAAGGGCGGGGACCATGCCTTTACATCCTTTGTGATGCTCACAGTAGTGGAACTACAGCTTCATTCTTTTGCAATTGGTCCTCAGTAAATTTTGTTAGGTGATTCATACTTAAAGGGGAGATGGAAAGAAAAGCCTGAAGGACTTAAAGGATTTGCGTGCATGCATCTTGCTGTGAATAATCAAATGTGGAGACAGATGACTAAGTGGACAGCATGGGGCATAGAGGGTTTCCACCCCTGAAATATGCAATAATAGGAAGTTACAGTGTGACTGATGGCAGCACCCAGATCGTGATAGGGAAGACGAAGGAACCAAAGGATGTGCTGGAGGAAATCTAAGATGCCCTGGAATTGCAGCATCAGTAGGCACTGCCTTTCAGGTGCAAATACTTCAAGGAGGAAACCCAGCACAGGGCAGTAAGGGAAGGACAGAAGCCATGGAATAAAAACAATAAATGCTTTCAAGTGAAAAGATGAGGGAAAGAATTTTTAAAGCATAAGTGACCAAATCACTTAACAAGGTTGGGTTTAGTGTCAATGAGATAACAGCTCAGACTCTAGGTCTTCTAAAATTGTATTTCCTGCTTTAAATAAAAGCAGAGGCTTCTTCGCATGAGACTACAGAATTCTACATTCATTCTCTATCACTAGGGATATTTGACATTAGATCTGGGACTGCAAAGTAAAAAAGAAACAAATTCCTGGTGCGTTGGAGTCTATGATTTCCTGCCTCCTCACTCCCCTCCCCTCCTGACTCTGGCACACCATGCCAACCCACATATCCCCTAGATGAGTCTGCTCATCTTTGCCAGCTCTGTTTCCCCAACCTAAGCATCTCTGTGCCAACGCCACTGAAGCACTTTATGAAATGTCAAAAGCCTTTCATGGTAATTATGGTGCCCACAAATATGCCCAAAATTTGTGACGCTCCACTCAGAGGGTAGAATTCCCTTCCCCTAGAGTGTGACTGGACTTAATGATTTGCCTCAAAGGCACAGCATAATGAAGAGGTGTAGGCGTATGACTTCCATACTGTGTCATAAAAGGTACTGTGACTTCCTCCTTGCTTCTTCCTGAATCACTCACTCTGGGGAAGCCCAGCTGTGAGAACACTCAAGCAGCCCTTTGGAGAGATCTATGTGGTGAGGGGCTGAGGCCTCTAGCCAGCTGCCATGTGAGGGAGTCCTGGGGAGCAGATTCTCTGGCCTTGGTCCAGCCTTCAGATGACCGCAGTCCAGGGCCACAACACGGCTGCAACCTTATGAGAGATCCTGAGTCAGACCCCCCCAGCTAAGCGGCTCCTGGATTTCCTCAGAACTGCTTGCTGTTTTAAGCTGCAAAATTTCGGGTGTAATATGTTACACACTGATAGATAAACTCATATTGTAAAATGTCCAATAGTGCTTTTATTTATTTTGGAGTGAAGTTTTAAAAGTTTTACTAAAATGCCTGTTTTAATAACTCCCCAGAGAGAGAGAGAGAGAGAGAGAGAGAGAGAGAGAGACTTTAAAGTAATCATAGCTTTCATTATTTTGGGAATACTTGTTTACTTGCTCCTAAGACACGAGAAGGTTAGCTGTTCTGTGTTTCATTTGAATTAAATCTCAGCTCCTTTTAAGCTTCTGAATTTTACAAAGACAAATGATTTTTCTCATATCCTAAGATTTCAGAAATAATCAGGCCTCAAATAGTCTAAGAGATCTTTTTAAGTTAAGGGATGGGGAAACAGATTTTCTCTTGAGGTGTTTTTGCTCATTTTATAGAAATGAACAAAAAGTATACATATTCATGTGTTAAAATATGACAAGTAATTCTAGTTTTAAACAGGGGTAATTGCAGGAGGAACAATCTTGTCATGGCCAGGATGAAGGAAAATCCTTTTTATCAGCACTTAAAACTTGCTAACGGTGGGCTTTTAAAAGAGAATATTAATACACTTTTGCCATTTTGTTTGCAGTCTCTGTCCACATAATTTTCATATATATGATAATGTTTCTCCCAGACTCTTTCCATCTTTGTATGCCCAGAACCTAAGTATTTCAGGTATATAATAAATGTCTATTGAATGAAGGAATGAATGAAGTTAGCTTAGAAGAAAACTGAAAGACAGTTATACTCTCCTAGAGGATTAAAAAGGTGTGAATAGCTTATGATATGATTAATATTTTAAATTAAAAAATGCAGATAGTACATACTGTGGATCTGATATTATTCTAAAGCTTCACATAAATTAAGACACGGAATCATCATAACAATCCTATTATTACAGTCCCCATTTTCTAGGTGAAAAAACTAGAGCTCAGAGAGAGCTTACGCAACCTGTCCAAGGAGCTCAGAGTTTATGTAACCTGCCCAAGATCCACAGATAACGAAACGATGAAGGCAGGGTCTGAGTATCTGTCCTAGCTCCACAGTCTGCTCTTGACTTCACACCAGTTCACACCAGCCAGTTCTCAAGTCTGGAGAAGGTGGAGGTGGGGGGCCAGGCAACGGTGCCTGCTCTGTGGCGTTTGGGGGAATTGTGTTTATTCACGAGTTTCTCTCCCTAGACCGCTGATTTAACACTCTGCCAACTGTCCAATTATTCACATTCACGTGGCGCTAAGTGGGTTCTTCTCCAGCTGCACACCTTTTTCTCTCAACATAATTAATGAAGCTCATCAAAACCCTAGAAAACAAGCCCAGAGCACCAGCCACTCTCATTGACATGTTAATAAGGGGTCAGGGGCTCCTGACCCGCTGCAGGATGTTTATATGGCCCCAAGGCTGCTGCTCACAAATGTTATACATTGATGATGGGGTTTGGATGAATAAGCGGAAGTCCCCATGTTACACACACACACACACACACACACACACACACACAGCAGGTGAATTCTAATGACGAGGACACAGAGCCTGCTGCGTGTGGATGGCTGGATGGCTGGAGGGCAACAGGGGGCACTAGTCTCTTCTGTCCAGTTTAGGGTCACAGAGCTGTTAAGAGGTGACAAAAAGAATCAGCGTCTCTGAAACAGCCAAAACATATTCCTCCTGCTTCACCGCTTTCATACTGCCAGTCACCTTTCCGATCACTGAGCAGACTTTTGCTGTTGTTATTTTAGACCTGTCCATCCCATACTGTGGCCACTAGGCACGTGTGGCTATAAAGACGTGGCCTGCGCAAATTGAGCTGTGCTGTAAATATAATAGACACATCTGATTTCAAAGACTTGGTCTAAAAAAACAATGTCAAATGTCTCACTAATAATTTTTATATTGATTACACATCAATATAACCTCATATTTTCATATATTGAAAAAATAAGAATGTATTAAATAACATATACTAGTAAATAAAATTATATTAAAATTATATAATAATATATATGATATGTATTATTTAACTTTATATTTTATGTTGGAGTATAGCCAATTAACAATGTTGTGATAAAACATTAAAATGTAAATATATTAAAATTAAAATATTTTATAAAACTATTTTATTAAAAATAAAAAATATATATTTAACTTAATTTTGTTTCTTTGGGCCTTTCATGATGTGATGAATAGGAATTTTAAAATTCCATGGCTTGTATTTGTGATTTGGACACTATTTCAATGGGTGGTGCTGCTCTAGAGTTTGGTACATCCAAACCTGTCACAGCTCTAAGAGACTGATTTTCTCTGGCCTTTTCTGCCACAGCAATCTCAGAAGTGATATTGAAATTAGCTATGAAAATCCAACTATTGAAACGAACTATGAATATCTTAGAGGTGATATTTGAAACTAGCATTATCTGCCATGAAGGCTTCTCTACAGTTGGACATGACCCACCCTACATCCCAAGGTCTTTGGTCACCCTTCAGCCTGATGGTGTCACACTCCAGGCCCCGCCAGGCCACAGCACAGTCTGGCACTGGGCGACACACGGAACTCTTGATTCTTATTGCACGGGCCTGAGAAGCTGACTCTCTGCTCTGTGCCTCATGGCTTTTCAGGAATGAGAAGGTGTGTCAGAGCCCTCATCTGTGGTTACAGAATTCATTAATAGTGCAATGGCATCCAGTGGAGTGTGCAAGGGGGCTGCCATCACACCTGGGGTGCCTGGGAGGCTGCAGCTTCAGTCCATCTGCTCAGAGGGACTGACCACTTCCTGACCACTTCCCAGGCACCCCAGAGATGACCTTTTCCTTTGAAACACTGTCTAACTTCAGTTTGGTACTGCAAGCATTGGTGGCCTGACAAGCTCGTTAATGTCCTTTGTATGAACTGGCTGAAGCTCAGTGCAGAAAAAAAGCCCAGATAAACTTTCAAACATCTCAGATGCAAAAGCAATTAGGGAATACAGGTATGTTGGTAAAACCTCTTCTAGAAAATCATAATATTAATAAATGAGAGTTATCAGTTTGGACACTACATGGGGTCGATACTTACTCTTTAGTAAATGAAAATGTATACGTACGCTGCATAATCTCATGAATCATATTAACTAATCATGACAATGTATTAGCAACGTAATTAACTCATGAAAGGTATTTTGATTCTTTATGCACTGGGTCAGATGCAAACCATTTGGTGTGTAAAAAAGATTAATTCCACAGAAACTTGCTCAGGAACCAAGATATTATAGAATATCTTTGTACAGGAAAAAAGTTTGTTTTTTTTTTTTTTTCCCAAATAAAAGTCCAGAGTTGCCATAACTAGTTAATGAATGATGATGTATTATGTGTGAAAGCTTGGAACTCTGTTCATCTGGTATTCTTGCATAACGACTATTTTATAGAGTACTTTCTTCAAGTCACAGATGTGACCAAGTAAATCCTTATGATAAAAATATTAAGCAAAAGGAACATATGATAGTCTGCTGCTGCTGCTGCTGCTAAGTCGCTTCAGTCGTGTCCGACTCTGTGCGACCCCATAGACGGCAGCCCACCAGGCTCCGCCACTCCTGGGATTCTCCAGGCAAGAACACTGGAGTGGGTTGCCATTTCCTTCTCCAATATGATAGTCTAACACTATTCTAAATAATGAAAACAACCATTTTCACAATAATATGAATTTATTGACAATTAAATGCTTGTTAAAACAAAAAACCCAACTCTAAAACAGGAGGAGTTATTTGTGGCTCAGTTTAACACAAACTTTTTAAAAGGTGCTATGAGCTTCCTTTACATCTTTTACTGAGTGTGGAACCTGTACCTTAGCAAACAAGAAATACAAGCCAGCAGAATAAGATAAATAATAACAACTGTTTGAGTTGCTTTGTATACAAATAAGTTTTGATGTTTAGATGTATATATAAGAAGTCTGTCATCTTTCAGAAACTATTATACCACCTAATATTTAACTTTATGGTCATAAATATATGATTCATTTCCCTTTCCTCTTATCATATATTCACTCACCAAGTTCTATTATTCCTTTCCTCTAAATGCACTGTTTTTCCTTAAAATTTAAATGCCACATCCTGATGGATATTCTTACTGTCTCCTACTTCAAAGAGTAGAAAGTACCCTAGCTGTTATCCCATGCATTTCACCTCACTATTCTCTAACAGCCTGGCCATCATCTGTATCATCTCTTAAGGACAAATTCCTTACCTGCCCCAGAATGTCTTTCCACCCACCCTCTACCCATCTGACTCCTAACTCAAGCTTACCTCCCCCTTGAAGGCTTCTCCTTTCTACTCCTTGCACTCCTGACCCTTGCCCTCTCTCTGCCTGTAAGCCTTAATGAAGAACCTAGTAAGATGGCACTTAACCAATGAATACATATGCAAAAAATAGAAACAAACTCAGATTTAGGGGTTTCACTGGTGGCTCACTGATAAAGAACCTGCCTGCCAATGCAGGAGATGTGTGTTTGATCCCTGGGTAAGGATGATCCCCTGGAGGAGGAAATGGCAACCCACTTCAGTATTCTTGCCTGGAGAATCCCACGGACAGGAGAGCCTGGCAGGCTAGAGTCCATGGGGTCTCAAAGAAATAGTCCGACACGACTTAGCAACTACACAGATTGACTTGCATCATAAGCATTCTCATCTCCCCAACCAGACTACATACTGCCAGACACTGTAGGTGACTTTATTTTGGTATCTCTTCTTCGTCTAAATTTGGAATTCTAAGAATTTCAGAAGTGAATACACTCGGGGAGAGTATGCCTGGTCAGGTTTCACAATTTTATATACTTGTGATAGACCTTCAGGCTAGTAGGCTCCTGTCAGCGTAAAAATAAAGCCAGATCTACTCTCTTACATGTGAATGCAGTGAACATCACTGGGCTGGGGCTTGCTGCTGCTGTTGCTGTTAAGTCGCTTCAGTCGTGTCCGACTCTGTGCGACCCCATAGACAGCAGCCCACCAGGCTCCACCATCCCTGGGATTCTCCAGGCAAGAACACTGGAGTGGGTTGCCATTTCCTTCTCCAATGCACGAAAAGTGAAAAGTGAAAGTGAAGTCACTCAGTCGTGTCCAACTCTTAGCGACTCCATGGACTGCAGCCTACCAGGCTCCTCCGTCCATGGGATTTTCCAGGCAAGAGTACTGGAGTGGGGTGCCACTGCCTTCTCCAGGGCTGGGGCTTAGGATTCAGTGAATGGTCTTGCAAGGAAGTAAATCTATGACTCTAGTGCTATGCCATGGTTCAGTCATATCTGACTCTTTGCGACACTGTGGACAACAGCTTGCTAGGCTCCTCTGTCCATGGGGTTCTCCATGCAAGAATACTGGAGTGGGTTGCCATTTCCTTCTCCAGAGGATCTTCCCAACCCAGGGATCGAACCTGTGTCTCTTACATCTCCTGCATTAGCAGGCAGGTTCTTTACCACCAGCGCCACCTGGGAAGCTGTGACTCTGGAAGTAGAATGAAATTGAGCATCTGGCTAAGTCAACACCTCTCTCAGAGCCCTGGAACATCTGGGAAAGGTGCTTGGATGCTGTTCTTGATGTAACGGTGTCAAAACACAGAACCCCAAATTGCGGTCCTACTGACATGTCTGCCAGCAGTCTTGTCCTGAGGAGGATGTCCCCAAAGAGGTCCTCAGTAAGCCTTGTGTTTCCGCTAATCTGCACACTTTCCATGTCATGGTAGTCTCTCTTCCCACAGATCTTGAAAAATGCTACTTGACACACAAGGCAGGGGCCTCGTTATGCCTATTAATAAAACAGAGGACTGGATAACCAGCCCTCTCTCTGGGAAACAAGGGGAAATTCCACTCTTCACCTTGGTTGGGGGCAGCATGGAGAATGAACTGTTTTGTCTTATTAAGAGAATCAATAGGAGCAGTTCCATAATTTAAAAAAAACATAGCCAGGATCCACAAGATTTCATCTCTTAAAAAAACTCTCTTATCCTATAACTAACGAGAACCTGTTGCATAGCGCAAGGCACTCTGTTCAGTGCTCTGTGGTGACCTAAATGGGAAAGAAATCCAAAACGGAGGGGATATAAGTATACGAATGGCTGATTCACTTTGCTATCCTGCAGAAAATAATACAACATTGTAAAGCAACTGTACTCCAAAAAAAAAGAAATGCTTTAAAAACTTGCTATATCCTAAAAAATAAATCTGGTAAGCAGAGTAGCGTAATTTTTCCATCTTACTTTAAATGATACAAGTCTGAGACCTTGCAGAACTTATAGTTCCACAGACAATAATTTAAGCATATGCAAATATCGGGCAATGAAATAAACACAGTTTGCTTTACTTGCAGTTCAGAGTTATCTTATGCACCACTTCTCCATTAGAAAATGGTGGTGGATGGCTTTAAAATGCACCTTTCCAAGCCTCATCCCAGACCTACTGATTCCGAGTCCTTAGCAGTGGAATCTGATTCCCTATATCTTGAACAATTTCCCTAGGTGATCCTCAGGAGCCCCCCTACCCCACCCCAAGTTTCATAACGACTGTTTGACGGGGTATAAGCTCTCTCAGTAAACAAGAATATTCTCATTCCACAAAACCTTTACAGAGTATTCTCATAGGGGGCTAATTAAAACCTTTTTCTTCCACAATACTCTTAGAAAATGAATTCCTTTCCTAAAAGTTCTCTTTTTCGGCTGTTTACTCTTAGCCTCATATTTCTAAGACTCTGACAGAATATCAATCAGGATTTTCAAAATATGCCAGTATGTGGATGGAAATGGCCTATCATACCCATCAGTTGGAACGTTTTATTTACTGTACGGAGTTTGGTAGCGCTTCTGCCCGTAGGTTTCCCCTGCGTGGGAGGCCCTGCATTCAATCTGTGACGAGGGTTCTGTCAATATTGTGCCTTGCATCTGACTTGCCAGACTCTATTGGCTTAGTCAGGGTCATGGAACTTAAATTGTTTTTCTAGTCCTTGAAGCCAGTCGATATTTTTGAGATCCTAAAAGCTACCCAACGGTTATAATCACCAGCTTTTATTCTAAAATAGCATGATGATCATGTGACTCTTCCCTGTCCTTCTGAACGTATGTATTTGACATGTAAATTTCATGTCAAGAGAGTACTTTAGCATTCCTGAAACCAGCACTGTTACAAGTCCAATATGTTAGAAGTAATAATGTGAAATACGTTGTAACACATACATTTCAATACTCGACAATATTCAATATTTAGAAAGTCACCGAGCAAGCCTCTGGTAAATGGACCATCCTCATTCATCTTGGATTTCTCCAACTCCCTGGCATAGTGACAATAAAGGAATAAAAATGATATAAGCATCCAAAAACAAAAGAGGACGGGAGATGGAAATAGCCATCAAGGGTGTCAACGAAATTTTGGAAGCTGAAAATCAGATGGCTGAGTGGTGATAACTGAGTTCTTTAGAGAAAGCTAACCCTTACTCTTGGTAGCTGCTGCTGCTGCTGCTGGTAGAGGAAGCCAAAAATCAACAAGATGGGTCAGGGTAAGGGATGTTGTAAAGTCTCAGGTGGCAGAAGCACTTCTGAATGCCAGAGCGCACACAAAAGGAACATGCGCTACATTTGTGTTTTGTGAAGCGGTGGACCAGCTACACAACTCCAGAAGAAGGAGTCTGGAGAGGTGAAGCCACAAGACTCCGGAATCCTATGTCCCAGTTCTGGCTGAGAGTGAACTGAGAAGCCGTACAAAACTGGGAGATAAATTGAAAGCCTACAGAAAAGTTAGTGAAATACGCTTTGCCACCACCACCACCTGCCAATTCCCTTCCTCTGCTTAGTTCCAGAAAGCCAGCCTCGAGATTCACAACTCTCTGTGATGAGGTTGAGAGAGTCTTTTCTGACTGGCCACTGCGGTAAAAATCTGCAGACACTGACCCAGTGACATGGCTGGGTTTCTAGCTCAATCCCTCTACAGTGAAGCCTCACATTTGACAAGCCTTGTCGAAGTGCACAGAGCAATGAATTAGCTTTATTGTGCCTCACTCTTTAAATAAACAAAGAGAAAAGCTTCTAACATGAAAGAAAGAAAAATAAAATGAGCATATGGAAAAAGGGTGCTTAGGAGAAACAAAGGCAAAGCAGGGAGTACAAGGAAAATTAATTTCTAAATGAGAATTAATATCCTTAGGTTGAAAGGGATAAGTCAGAGAACAAAGAAGAGCTTATGAAAATTTAAAACGGATTCTTTACCAGCTGAGCCACCAGGGAAGCCCAAGAATATTGGAGTGGGTAGCCTATCCCCTTCTCCAGGGGATATTCCCGACCCAGGAATTGAACTGGTGTCTCCTGCATTGCAGGCGGATTCTTTACCAACTGAGCTATCAGGGAAGCACAAAATGTGATAAATAAAATGGTTAATTTTAGAGTTGGAATGTAAAGTTAAGAAAATCTCACAGAACATATTTTGTGAAAAGGCAAAGATATGGAAAACTGAAAACATACAAAAATTAGAGAACAATCAGGAGGTCTGCTACATGATGAATAAACTTCCAGAAAGTTAGAAAGAAAGAGAGAAAAGACAAGGAAGAAACAATCAAAGAAATTATATAAGAACATATCTTAAAGACACATTTCCAAAAAAAGAAAAAGGTCACAGTACCAGACATAGTGGATGAAAAATAGCTACATTAAGGCATATTGTCATGAAATTTCAGGGATAAAGTAAGATTTTAAAAGTTCTCAGAGTGAAAAAACAGATTATACACATAGAGTGGGAAATCCAAATGTCACTGGACTTCTCACCAGTATGAAAGCCACAGGACGATGAAAAAATGCCTTTTCAGTTCTGATGGAATATGTTTTCTTCACTATAATTCTACATCTGGCAAACTCTGAATCAAATGTGAGGATAAAGACATTCTCAAAAATCATTTTCATAAAAACAATCTCCCTGAATTGGGAGATGGGATTTGACGTATATACATTACTATGCGTAAAATAGATAACTAACGAGAACCTACTCTATAGCACTCTACTCAGTGCTCTGTGGTGACCTAAATGGGAAGGAAATCTCAAAAAGAGGGGATCTATGCATACGTATAACTGAGTCACTTTGCTGTACAGCAGAAACTAATACAACATTGTAAAGCAACTGTACTCCAATAAAAATTAATAAAAATTATCATCATTGCTACATTGAACAATGAAATAAACCACTGCTTCTCACCTGTAATGAGCTTTAAGAGAACAGTAAGACTAAAAATGAATAAAGAATTTTTGAAATAAAAGCCAATGTCCTGTACACCCTTTCTTAAGCACTGAGAACGTGCTCTACCAATTTGCAGGGCTAAGCCAAGAAAGAAGAGGAGGGATCAAGAAAACAGCGCAGCACAGGAGGGGAGGAAATAGTTCAAGAATGATAGCGAAGGGTGAAGGCCAGCTGCATGACTTCAGTTAAGCAGCCGGCCAAGAAACGTGTAGGACAGAAAACTGGAATGAAAGTCTGTAAGTCTTCAGGAGAGACACTGAAGAAGAGAAAGAAACAGAGGGAGACAGAAGGAGAAAGAGATTGAGAGAGAGTGGGAAGTAGGAGGTGGGAGGAGGAGGAGGGAAGGAGAGAAAGAGGGAGAGAGAGAAAAAAACGAAAGAAAATAATAATCAAGATCATTTGAAGTGCTTGATCCTATTAAAACTTTTACAGGGTCAGAAAAGTTGAGGACACATTGAAAGTAGGAGCAGAGACAAAAAAAAAAAAAGTGTTGGTCGCTCAGTCGTGTCTGACTCTTTGTGACCACATGGGCTACAGCCCACCAGGCTCCTCCGTCCCTGGAATTCTCCAGACAAGAATACTGGAGTGAGCTGCCATTCCCTTCTCCAGCTGATGTTTCAGACTCAGGGATCAAACCTCTGTCTCCTGCATTGCAGGCAGATTCTTTATCATCTGAGCCACCAGAGAAGCCCAGGGAGCAGAAATAACACCAATTAAAAACAGAGACAGTTATAAATTCCAGGGAAAACAAAAAGTTACATAAGAACGGAAATATAACCATAGCACACTGCATAGCTAAACTCTGAGGCACTATGCAGAAATCAGTCATGTAAATATAGAATAGTTTCAAAGTCATAGTTTGTGATCTATTTAGTTCTACTGAGAGTATGGGAAGAGAAAAAGAGATAGTGTGAGGTGGGGGTTGTTTGTGAGGAGGTCTTGCAACTGAATTAAATCCTTGTATTGAGAGTCGAATAACTGAAATGCTAAGGAACAGCAGTTTATGGAGATAAATAAGAGAAAATAACTGAATGAGTTGAAGCAACCACCTTTGGGAAGCAGAAATTAGAATGGAGGGGTAATACAAGGGACTGCTCTTTCTTATCCTAAGCCTTATAGTATGCTTGACTTTCTGAACTAGGTCATGTATCATTTGGAAAAAATCAATAATATATATATTTACAGAAACTAAACAAAGGGGCACCAAGTTTTTGAAGTTAAGAAAAAATGTGTCTTCAAAGAGACTTCCATGATGTCTGTGAATATCAGAGCTCTGTTCCTTGTGTGCAGATTCGATGGCTACAAAGCTTATAATATTAACGATATACCTCACAAGGGGCCCAATAGATTTCAGTAAAATCACATTGAAAAGGGAAAACATTCTGTAAAATATACTCATATATGGACTCATTAGGATAGACACAAACACACATATGAAGAATACTAGCCAAGTGCTTATGATTCATCTAGTCCTATAATTGCAACGAGTAAAAATTAACATCCCATTTTGGAAATTATTCACTTTCCGCTCTTCCCTGTAAGAATTATTCTGGGGCTCTGGCTATCGCTGTCCCCTCCTAGACCCGCCAAATAGCCCCTGGCTTTTGCTTTTACTTCGGCCATAGCTGCTCCGTTGTTTTTCTGCTTGTCACACACAGAGACAGAGTTTGCTGTCTTAGCAATCTCGTTGTTCCATAGGTTCAAGATAACCACCCTAGCCAAGGATTCTTTTTTGACTTGCCTTTCCAGGTCTTCTGTTGGATCTCAATAGCCGCTCTGTGTTATTTGTGCTAACCCTCTCCCTGTTGGAGCCAATCATCAACTGTAAATATATTTTTGGCCCAAACATTGATCATTGCCATTAAATGACTTATGAAACATCCCTATGTTTAAGACATAGTGTTAGGTGCTATGCAAAAACTAGCAAAAAAACAACAACAAAAAAAAACAGAGCATGATGAGAGATCCTGTCCTTGAAAAACAAGATCAGGAAAAGATAATTAGACATGACCAAGGTAAGTTCTGGTTATTCCATCACAGAAACGCATATTTTAAAAATTAGAAAGCAAAACAGAAGTTTTGATGAAGAGAAGTTTGGAAAAGGAGAAAAAGGAAGGGAGAGATGATCAAAGAAATAAGTTGTGCAAGAGCACAACTTGGAGAAGAGTTGAAGGATTATACTAATGGAAATTTTATTAATACTCTCATTGTCACTGTTTTAGCTGATGAATTAAGATTGTAAGGAGTGAAAGGGGATGTGAGGAGAGAAAGGAAAAGAGAGTGAAGGGTGGGGAGAAGGGTTCTGAACTACCTCTATAAGCAGGGATTCACAACTCATATACATAAACGAATAGAAAGTAATAATATCACCTCAGTTCTACTGGCAAATTGGATAAGGAGTCTTTGAATAAGTAAAGTGTAAACTTCTAAAATACAGAATATTTTCTTCCCTTAAAAAAGTTTTTTTTTTCCTAATGATAGAATATATACATACATATATACATGTATGATGGAACATTTTAAAAAACCGAGTCAAGTGTAAAGAGGAAAACAATAAGTGCTCAAATTTTACCAATCAGAAATATCATTCTTTATGTTTTAGTTATTCAGTGTTTTTCTATACATATTAAAAAACACAATTTGGATTGTGACATACAAACTGTAATCTCATCTGCTTATTTTGCTTGTACTATGAGCATTCCCATGTGATCAATCATTCATTAATAGCACGATTTCCAGGCATACTATTTATTTTTCCAAAATGCTTATTATGGTCCTAATTTTCACAATCCCAAGTAACACCAAGAGCATAACCTTTGTATACAAATCGTTGCTCAATTTTTGCATTGCAAGGAATAATATGAAAATTCTGAGAACTGGAGCTGTCAGGTAAAACATATTCAAAATTTTGGAATAAATTATTTTTTGTTTTTCTCAATTTTTGGTTCCCTCCTTCTTGAAACCTTCAGGAACAAAGTGGATTTCTATTTGTTCCTAGGAGAAATGGCATTTGCTGCTAATGTCCCAAATAAGTAAACATCTGTACAAGAAAATTATCTCAAAATATATGTTCTAGTGTTCTAGTGTTATTGGCTTTGGTGCTCAACTTACTCACTAAAACTAAGTGTTCATCGCGGTCCTTGTGGCCAACAAAGAATAAAATGAATTTTCACTAGCAACAGCAGAAAACAAATTTGAACTACACCTATGTATAACTATACTTTATATCTTGCCTGTAATTCATGCTCATATTTGTGCAGAGTACTCGCATAGAGTGTAATTAACTACTCTGAGAGCTGTGTCAATACTTCTCCACAATCAGATAAAAGCACGAAATAAATGGTATATTTGCGGAAAGATATTCCCATGTTTATATATGTATGTTGAAGCTTGTTTCAGTGGTGAGTTGATATTTCATTAAAAAGCATGATTTTGCTTGATGGTTCTTTATGAGGTTAAGAAACGATTATTTTAATGAGGAAGATTCTGTCCATCCTAAAAGTACCTCATGAGATGGAAGGAGGAGAGGAAAGCCCATAGATTTAATCCAGAAAACCATCACTTGTTTCTTCATCACTTGACAGAGTCCTCTTTAAACATGACCTCTGTGGTCCAAGCCTTCAGTTACTCACAGCTAGGCAAGCATAAGGACCTGAAATAGCACCTTTAAGATTCATGTTCCAGCAAAGACAGGAGCTTCATCCCAAGCTAGCAAATTTCAAAAGACATTCAGTGAGGGTGGGGAGGGAGGTTGGCTCTTATTGTACCCACACATGTGCAGAGCTGGAATTAATCACCTTTGGTCTGGCTTAGAGGAAGGAGAAAAAAAAAAAAAAACAGTGGAGGGGGAAGCACAATTTGTATTTGTCATCAGCAGCGGATGACCATGCTGACAGCCTGCCATCTCAGAAACCTCTGAACTACAGCAAACACCTCTGTGTATCACCTATATTTCTGCATGCTTCAGAACTTAACACTGAAATGTATCAAATGCTGCATTTTCCAATAGTATAGTTTTAATGAAACCAGGATAAAACAAAAAAGTTCCCATTTCAATGATGTTTTTCTACCAGACACTGATGGCAGTTTATGTCAACCAAGCTATATTTTTATTTCTCCAGACAGAATTTCTTTAGAGCTGGTTGGCATGTGCAGACAAGAAACCACTGTGGGGCTTTGGGTTGGAAGTGCTGTGAAGGACAAGCATCAAGCCACAGAGCTCAGGCCTGTCTCTGCAGGCCGGCACCACCCTCAGCCCTGCAGTCTCCATCAAGCTTGGGGAGGTGGGGTGGGGGTGGGGGTGGGATGGGCATACCAGGAGAGGCAGACACAAACAGCACCCAGTGATGCAAGATCTGCCCACCTTAATTCCCGGTGTTTCTAAAGCATCCCACTGTGGATGCGTATCCAAGCGCTAGTTAAGACCTGTTTGCACACGAGGGCCCCTAAAACAAAGACTTTTCTGCAAAATCTCCAACTGCCATCAAGTGTGGGCATCCAGAAAGGACCAGAGAACAGAACTGTGCCTCCACAATTCACATCAACTGGCAATAAAATGATGGCTTATGAAGTCACCCGTGTAGGGGTAAGGTCAGTAGGATGGTGCTTTTTCCCACTTCTTCTCCCCTTTGAGGCAGATAAAGTGTTAAATTAAAGGAGTGTTGCTGCTGGCCACATTGATCAGGGTGAGGAGACAGTTGATGCTTGTCAGTGAGTATTCATTCACTCCCCAGTGGTTGGCACTCACTCTTACCATGGATCCCTACACCTGATAACCATGATCCCATGAAGAAAGACAGCAGGAAAGAGGAGACTTGGACACAGCACTAAGAGACAGTCATCATCAAATTCTCCTGAATTATAGCTGATGAATCGGAGATGGTTTTAGTACACTCGCAAGTCACAAGGTGAAAACAGCTGCTCAGTGCATTTGTATAGCAACAAGTATTGACACGCTGCATGGTCCTACAAAAATCTATCCTCCACTTCACTTTGAAAACACAGAAAATGCTCCCACCTTTGACTATCCGGAATCCAAATTTCCATAATTCATAATACAGGGAAGACAGGCTGAGCATGTTCAGGACCTCATAAGACGGCTGTAGAGATCCCGAAAGGCTCCGACCTTCCCGCCTCCCCAGTCTTGGACCACACACGACCTGGGAGAGAAGCTACAGGAGAAGCAACACGCTGTGTCACGTGACCTCTACAGCCTCCCATCGAGTGAGCATCTTACGCCATTTTTGGTTTCTTATCTGCTGTCCAGAATAAAAGAAGTTCGATCCCCAAGCATTCAAACACAGGAAAGTATACTCTGCCACCTTGTCCCATGTCTTAGAAAGAAGAGAAAAAAACTCTCAACAAACCTAGTAACAACACAAGGATGTGTAGGAAGGATGTCTGAAGGTAATTAACCCCCTTATGGCACAAGCAAGCAGAGCATCGCATGTCGACAGTCTGAAACGCACCCGAGAGCATCTCCAAGTGCCTCACTTTCACACTTACCTGACCGTGGGACGGCAGCGCCGGGTAAGCCATGGGCTGACTCATCACTCCTTTCTGCTTGATGAGGAGCACGCGTTTCTGGTCCTCACTCAGGTGTGCCCTGGGGGCCTGGAGCTGAGGTGGGGGCTGCTGCGGGGGCTGCGGCTGCGGGGGCTGCTGCTGGATGTAGGGCGTGAGGGGGGTTTTGTTGGGATTGGCCATCGGGGGCGTCATCCTCTGACTCAAGTCGGCATTAAAGTGGGTCAGAGGCTTAGTGTTGCCATAAGTCAGAATATTGTGCTGTTTGTTTAAGGAGTTTGTACCCATGTTATTTGGCTGCTGATTGATCATATTCAGGTGATTCTGAGGGAGGTAGTTATTCATTGTCGTCTTCTGCAGGTTGTTGGCCATGGGAGGCACTATAGGATTTTGGTTGTTAAAGGCTTGGGGGTACATCATGGGGCTATTTGGTTTTTCCGCCGTGAAAGCTGCTCCGTAGGGACTGGATGGAGGCCCTAAGGGAGACCAACTGGAAGTCTGATTTGAGTGCTGCTGCTGCTGCTGCTGCTTCTGCTGCATGAGTTTGGCCCTTTGCTGCTGCTGCGCGGCCATCTGCTTGAGCTGCTCGGCGGGGGACAGGTCAGAGCCGGGCATGGCCCCAGGGCCCGAGCCCGCAGCAGCCACCGGCAGGGATGCAGTGTTAAGGAGATAACCATTTCCGGGCCGAGACGGAGCCTGGCCCGGTGTGTGAGAAGGGTTCGGAGTTTGAGGGGATTGGACCGCACAGTTCGCTGGGGAGCTGGCAGGGTTGGGCGCCACGGGAGTGGTGGCCACAGAAGGTAAGTTGGTGGCCGCGGAGACGGTGGAAAAGGGAGGACCCGAAGAAGAAGGCCTGGCCTGGGGGGAGCCCAGAGAGACGTGAGCGAAAGGAGAATGAGAGGGGTCGCTCTTCACGCTGGCGCTCTCCTGGGATAGCGGGGTCTCTGTGGCCGGTTGCGAGAATTCCGGCTCCTTCTTCTCTTCAAAGTCTTCATTGAACAGGTCCTGTATGTCGTCTTCAGGAACGGTGTTGGCCAGTTCATCTATTAACTCCTGCCACTCCTGATCGTTCAGGTTAATGTCCGAGAACAGCTTGTTCTGATTGGAAAGAGAGGTTTCTGATGTGTCTATGCAAGTAGGGTCGTCGAGAGGTTCTTGTTTGAGATCTTTGCTCTGCAAGATGGTGAAGCTGTCCTCCAGGTCACTGCAACCATTCACAGGAAGTTTAAGTTCTGGGAGTCTCCCATTCTTACTCAGGTCTTCCAGAAGCCCAGGAGTGTGAGTCCCGCTATTCTGCAAGGGCAAAGAAGGCTTTAGGTCAAGTTGGTGAAGTGGAGAAGCTGAAGGCAGTGGCATGTTGTTGGGTAAATTGTTGATGGCTTCCATCCCCGTGGGAATGTCCTTTCGTATCCGCTTGCTAGTTGGAGAAAAGCTTCCATCGCAAGCCCCATTCTGCTGGTCTCCATTAAGTGGTGATCGGGCTCCTTCCAACTTCCTTTTCACAGTCTCTTGGAGCTGCAAAAGAAACAGGAAAGAGAATGACTAAATCTCCAAGTCACAGTTGACTCTTCAAGCATGGCAGTATGCATTGCTATGAACGAATTGTTAAATTATTTAGAACATATCAGAAAGATGTTATATATCTAATTTCAAAACTGCCCAGCCTTCGATTCAAATTCTTTGCGAGGAGCTTTTATCCAAAAGCAGAGTCCACAGGACTAAGAGATTGTAAGCAAACCAAAGACTGAAGGGTGGAACAAAAGAAAAGAAACAGTTAAGGCAATCAACGCTTGTCTTACTGGGAAGAATCATCTAGGAATATTTTTCAAATGAATGCTACATGTGAGACTGGGGCCAAAACGTGCCATACTCAAGAAAGGTGTTGATACCTATCTTAAATTCTTGTCACAGCTTAACTGAGAACATAAAGGAATTAACAATACTACAAAGCACACTGAAAATCCTTGAAGAATATGGCATTTAACGCATTTACTGAGTAGCACAGAAATGAAGATTAATGGTTAATATAACCCAAAACTTCTTTTTGGTTCTTACTGTACTTGACCTCCCAGCATCTCGTAACATAGTAGCCTGCTCTGTTCTAAAAGCAGGCATGCAAGGGTCCCCTGATATCACACTTCCTGGATTTCCTTCTTTCTTTCCCTTGTTCTCTTTTGTACTCTTTGGTTCTCCTAAATGATGGCATTCTTCGTTGTTTGGTCTTAAGCTTCCTTTTGCCTCCAGGGCGCTGTACCGGTTGTTTTCTTCTCTTGGAAAACACTCCTCCCCCTCTCTCGCCCCTTCCCTGGTAATAGCTACTCATCTTCCTGGTTGGATCTTAGATTTCACTTCCTCCAGGAAATCTCTCACATCCCCTCCCCACCCCAACTACAACAGGCACCTCTTTACCCCCACCTGTACTGGGATGGAAATTCTGGAATAAGTTTTTCCAAGCCACCTCTCCTTCCCCATCATAGGTTTTCCTGTACACTGGGACGGTTGCTTAAGTGTCTGTTTAGCAAGCTCCAAGAAGGTCAGGGCTACGGCTGACTTGCTTACTATGCATGTGTGGGGCTGCACATAGTGTTCAGTTCAGGTTCACAGCAGTGGTGAACAGGTGACAGCAAAGATGAGTGATTCTATTTCTAATTCACAGGTGCTGAAGGAGGTGAGTTTGGATCAGAGCAGGAGGCAACCCCACTGACATGAAGGAATGCTTGACTTTGAACTTCTACATTCCTGGTAATGGGATATCTAACCCTGGAGAGTGCTGTGTCTGTTTAACTGGACTTATCTGCAAAGTCCAGTTAAGAAAAGTCTTGCTAACTGTGGATTTAGTAAGTATAAACCTAATTCACCTGTCTGTCCCTTTCCTTTCTGCAAGGGCCAGTTCATAGGGCTCTAGTGAAGGAGGCTGACACAGAGGAGGTCGCGGGGAAACATGTGCTGGATGATGACAAAAGGAAGACTAGGTTGGGTTAGAAGGAGGCTCTAGTAACTTTGCAGAGTTGAAGGCACAAGGCAGAGAGACCTGGGGAGGGAGTGGGAAGCAGAGCAGCCCCGATCTGGGCCCTCTCCAACTCTTGGCAGAGCATCCCAGGATCGAGGCAAGAGAGGGACAGTCTTCCCTCTGGCCCACATACACACAGGGAGGCACACGTGTAATAAAACCAACCTGGAGGTGACATGAGGGGTTCTAAGAAGTGCCACTTTATTGCTATCATCTCGTAAGTAGAGAATTCCATTTTAAAAGGAAACAGAAGAGGTCTTTAAGTAAAAATCCAGTCTAACCTTTGCTCCTACACTTTCCTTTTTGAATCACAACACCAAACATTCTGTAGTTGCTTGGTAGACACTCCTGAATTGCTTGAAATCAGGCCGTAACTAAGACACACTGGAATTTGACTTCAAAGAAGATACTGGCTTCATCTATCGTACAAGGCAGAAACTTTGAGAAAACGAAGCTATTTATTGAACAAACCGGGAAACTGTGGTTCTGATCTTAGGTATGGCAGGCACTTGAATGTAGCTCCACAACACAGCGGCAAGGTCAGAAATGACGGGTGCAAAATCTAAAGTAAAACTTGGGGCCTCAGGACGTCTTGAAGGGATGTCAACCTTAAAAAAGGAAGCACTTGTCTTAAGATGAGGGCTTCCCAGATGGCTCAGTAGTAAAGGAGCTGTCTGCCAATGGAGGAGAGCAGGTTCAATCCCTGGGTTGGGAAGATAACTTGGAGAAAGAAATGGTAACCCACTCCAGTATTCTTGCTTGGAAAATCCCATGGACAGAGGAGCCGGTGGGATAACAGTTCATGGGGTCACAAGGACTTGGACACAACTTAGTGACTGAACAACAACAGCAACTTAAAAATGAACCTGACTTTATTTTTAAAGGTAAAGATCCAGGATTCTGTTCTAGGCCATGAAACGGACAGGGCAGGATGGAGAAATGAAGACAAATGCTTTATTTACTCCTCTGGGAATAGTGGCAACTGAGACCATGGAGACAGACAAGTCTGGCTGGGAACCCCAAGGCTCACCTCTTACCAGCAGAGCAGGCCTGGCGGGGGGTGTGGAGGCGGGGGCGGTGGGTGAGGCAGAACATGGCAAAAACATAGAAACAGCCTTGTTGGCCTTGGAATCAGAATGCCTGGCTTCAACTCTAGAACCCCCTCT
Organism: Bos indicus; assembly: GCF_029378745.1. Lineage (NCBI taxonomy): Eukaryota > Metazoa > Chordata > Mammalia > Artiodactyla > Bovidae > Bos > Bos indicus. The sequence continues at coordinate 17,975,057 of NC_091776.1, read as the reverse complement.
AGGAGTTAATACGTATAAATGTTATCTGGTACTCAATAAATACTAGCTATGATTGCCCTCTGAGCATCCCTGGTGGCTCAGATGGTAAAGAATCCGCCTGCAATGCAGGAGACTGGGTTCTATCCCTGAGTTGGGAAGATCCCCTGGAAGAGGGCGTGGCCACCCACTCCAGGAGTCTTGCCTGGAAAATCCCCGTGGACAGAGAAGCCTGGCAAGCTACAGTCCGTGGGGTCACAAATATTAGGACACAACCGAGCGACTAAGCACACACAAGATACCCTCCATTGGAAAATGAGTCAGAGGGACTTCCTGGTGGTCCAGTGGTTAAGAATCCACCCACCAATGCAGGGGGCACAGCTGTGATCCCTGGCGGGAAGATCCCACATGCCGAGAGGCAACCAAGTCCATCCACCAAGCTACTGAGCCCGTGCTCTGGAGCTTGCAAGTCACGAGAGAAGCCACTGCGATGAGAAGCCTGTGAACTGCAAGGAAGAGCAGACCCCACGCACCGCAACTAGAGAAAGCCTGTGCGCGGCAGTGAAGACCCAGTGCAGCCATAAATAAATAATTTAAAAAAAACCCCCAAAACAGAGAGTTACATGAAGGTAGGGATTTTTCTGCTTTTTTCCACTACTGGACCCCAGGGGCTCACAGTACATACTCAGTAAATACGTGTCAAATGAATGAATCCTGGAAAACTTAAACTCTCCTAAACTTTGGTTTCTTCATCTGCAAAATGGGTCAATAATATCTAGATCATACAGTTACTGTGAGGATGAACTTAAATGAAATAAAATGGAAAGCACTTAGTTTCATGCCTCATATCCTGTAAGCACCCACTAAGCCTTAGCTATTATTATCTTTAAAAATGTGATTAAAAAGTTTTTAAAAAAATGCAGTGATACCCACTGAAACAACTGCAACTTAGTTTCTGAATCTCTAAATACATATAGGTACGATGATATATTTTTGTTCTCCAGCTTGCAATAACCTAATGTTTTCCAAGCATCCTGTATAACTTTTTAAATATAAACAACAAAAATCAAATTTGCAATTCAAGCCTGAGTCCAAGTGCTAATGCATTCGTGTCCTAGATTGTAGAACAGCGCTGCATGGTTGGGGCTCAAATCAAATACATTTCCAGGATGTGACCCGAATGAAGCTGCTGAGTATTTCCTTTTCCTTGAGGGCCTAGAGTTCCCCACCGCTGGCCCCTTTAAGCCAAATCTTGACATATATTTCCTGTACCAGAATTGGGAATGGAAGAAAGATATTATAGAAGAAACATGTTACATTTTTTCTTTTGTTGTTGTTCAGTCACTCAGTTGTGTCTGACTCTTTGTGACCCCATGGACTACAGATGCCAGGCTTCCCTGTCCTTCACTATCTCCTGGAACTTGCTCAAACGCATGTCCATTGACTTGATGATGCTGTCTAACCACTGGTCCTCTGCTGCCCCCTTCTCCTTTCATCTTCAGTCTTTCCCAGTATCAGGGTTTTAGTTGTGTCCAGAACAGCAGAGCCATCTCAGCATCCCTCCTGTGTCCCATCTTTGCTAGACAGCAGGATGGTCTGAGAGTCTGACTCCCTCCTTATGTCCCTCTTAGGGGATGGAAGGAGAGTGGGCAGGAGGAGACAGGACCTGCAGGCTAAGGAACTCACAAGCAGTAACTCTCACGCTCACAACTGCCTACACATGAAAATGTCCTGGGGACTCCCCACGCCCCAAGGACTCAGGTCAGGGTCTCCTCCCTAATAACTTTATTTCAGGAAATCCCTGGGGAAACCATGGGAACAGTGAGAGCCTTTATTTTCTTGGGTTCCAAAATCACTGCAGATGGTGACTGCAGCCATGAAATTAAAAGATGCTTGCTCCTTGGAAGAAAAGCTACGATCAACCTAGACAGCATATTACAAAGCAGAGACATTACTTTGCCGACAAAGATCCGTCTAGTCAAAGCTATGGTTTTTCCAGTAGTCATGTATGGATGTGAGAGTTGGACCATGCGAAAGCTGAGCACTGAAGAATTGATGCTTTTGAACTGCGGTGTTGGAGAAGGCTCTTGAGAGTCCCCTGGACTGCAAGGAGATCAAACCAGTCCATCCTGAAGGAAATATTCATTGAAAGGACTGATGCCTAAGCTGAAGTTCCACTACTTTGGCCACCTGATGTAAAGAACCGACTCATTGGAAAAGACCCCGATACTGGGAAAGACTGAAGGTAGGAGGAGAAGGGGACGACAGAGGATGAGATGGTTGGATGGCATCACTGACTCAATGGACATGAGTGTGAGCAAGTTCCAGGAGTTGGTGATGGACAGGGAAGCCTGGCGTGCTTCAGTCCATGGGGTCACAAAGAGTTGGACATGACTGAGTGACTGAACTAAACTGAACAGGAAGTCCCTGGCCCTTCTGCTTCCCAAAGATGGAAGCCTCTTAGTATGATTTGTGCCCTTCTGGAAGAATCACAGGAACTCTTCGCCAAGTGTCGGCTTCCTTGTTCCGCTGTTCTCGCTTTATTACATGTGCACGTTTTCTCCCATTTAGGGACGCTGCGGGGCCCGGAGCTGAAGTCATCCACTGCCTGTGACAGTGGGGGTCTGTCTTGTGTGTCAGTTACTCTGAAGGAAACAAATCCTCCTCCACAGTGGGTTCAGCATAGGTCTCTCGCCTACAGTGTGGCCTGATGGCTGTGTTTCTGTGAAACTCTGTGTGTGTGTGTGTGTGTGTGTGTGTGATAGAGTTGAAACAGGGAGAGACAGAATGGTTTGGGATCAGTGGTATGACATCCAAACCAGTAGTAATAAGAACAGCGAAGCCTTTGGGGTTATAAAGCACTTTTATGCAGGATCATATATTATCCACATAGCAAACCTCTGGGGAAGGTTACGTGTGTGCTGGTCTGATGGCTCTACAGGAGGTGAAATGGAAAGGGTGGATAATACCCAGAACAAGGAGGAACATGGCTGAGATGACTGGACCTCTATTGACATTTCCAGCAGGTTCTAAACGGTCCATGAGAAAGATATTCTTTCTTCCTGTAGACTTTTAGCAGTGCCAGTATGCTTAAACAAAGCAAAACAAAACAAAACTCAACTCTTATGGACTGTCTCTGACTTTGCATGAAATTGGGGAGGATCTGGGAGCCTGGAATAAAAATGATGATCCTGCTATTAAGATGATGAAGATTTTAAGATGGAAGACATTGGGGGGTAACCATCAGATTCCTGTCTCCTCCTCCTACAGAGTCTAAAAGGTGGGAAGGATTCACTTGAACCACCTTACAGAGGAGGAGATTAGGCATAGTGAGGTTAGCACTGTGTCCCAGAGCCTGGGGTGGGGGGCAAGGTGGGGCACTCAACCTGGATTCAAATTCAGACTCAGGTGACTGCATAAGCACTTCCCCTCATGCAGGTGGTGAAGCACAGCCATGCCTTCATTAGTGACCCTGGGATCCAATGCTAAGCATGATGAAGTATTTTCAGACATTTTCAGGACTCATCCTTATTCCACCTTCTCCCCACCACCTAAAGCCAACTGCACCTCAAGGACATCTGTTCTTATCACTGGCGATTTTTATCTTAATAAAAGATTTTCATCTCATCTTCCACTCCCAACGCCACTCCCTTAGTTCAGATCATCAACACTGCTCTCATGATTTCGGCAGCAGCTCCTGACTAGCCTCTCTGCTCCAGTCTTGCCTCTTCTCCACCGATTCTCTCTGTTGTCTCTCTGTTGGGGCTGTGGTTTTTCCTTATAAAATGTGAACCCATTCTCCACTTGCAGCTCCTCTGGAGCTGTCTGCTGTCATCAGCATCATCTAAGCCTCCCACAACAGCCCTCCACAAGTTGATCTTTATCACTGCTCACCTCTCCAGTCTCAGCTATCACCTTGACCCTTCTTCCCCTCCACTGGCCCTCCAACTCCAAGCAAATCTAAACCTTCAGCTCTACTTAATTATTTGCCATTCTCAGGACGCATGGTGTTTGTTCTCTGTCTCTCTGAGTCTTTGCATATGTTATACTCTCACCCAGCTTCTTCACCTGACTAATTCTGTTTGTCCATCACCATACAGTTCAGATTCTATACAGTCTCTCATGACAGCTCCTCTGCACAGGTCCTGATCTTGGAGACCCTTGATGTGCTTCCATAGCACCTAATACACATCATACCGTAACAGCTCGCCTTTTCCTTCATAAGATTGTAGGAATGAATGAAAACTAGAAAGATTTCTCAAATAACCATACTCAGTTTGTGTAACTGATCCCTAAAGCAGGCACTTGAAAATGTTGGCCTGTATGGTGTTTTAATGACAAGTAAGTAAATGTATTTTTGGGGGGCTCCAAAATCACTGCATATGGTGATTGCAGCCATGAAATTAAAAGACGCTTACTCCTTGGAAAGAAAGTTATGACCAACCTAGATAGCATATTCAAAAGCAGAGACATTACTTTGCCAACAAAGGTTCGTCTAGTCAAGGCTATGGTTTTTCCTGTGGTCATGTATGGATGTGAGAGTTGGACTGTGAAGAAAGCTGAGCGCCAAAGAATTGATGCTTTTGAACTGTGGTGTTGGAGAAGACTCTTGAGAGTCCCTTGGACTGCAAGGAAATCCAACCAGTCCATTCTGAAGGAGATCAGCCCTGGGTGTTCTTTGGAAGGAATGATGCTAAAGCTGAAACTCCAGTACTTCGGCCATCTCATGCAAAGAGTTGACTCATTGGAAAAGACGGATGCTGGGAGGGATTGGGGGCAGGAGGAAAAGGGGACGACAGAGGATGAGATGGCTGGATGGCATCACTGACTCAATGGACATGAGTTTGGGTGAACTCCAGGAGTTGGCGATCGACAGGGAGGCCTGGCGTGCTGCGATTCATGAGGTCGCAAAGAGTCAGACATGACTGAGCAACTGAACTGAAGTAAATGTATGATTTATTTTGGTTATTTTAAAAGTCTGGAAATGGCCCACAGACTGTCCCTTCCTTAAGATGTTGGAGAACTCTATGGGTCCAGGAAACCTATGTTGAGAACAACTTGAGAGCATATGAACAGCATCATGGTGAGGAAGAGTGAATTTGAAACCCAGAGACTTTACATAACATTACCAGGTTCATAGGTTTTGACATGTTTGTGAACTCAAAATGCTGGATATTTTCATGGTTGAAAATTTTAAATTTCCTTACACAGGTTTTGAGTGGTTTTCACCCACCAACGTGCCCTTTCCAACCAAAAGTGTGGGTGAACTTCCTTCACCAAATAGTAGAGATATAAGTATACAAGAATTAAAGGTGAATTGCAGGTGCTATAAGTAATTTAGAGGCTCCAAGAGAATATTCTGGTTATTCTAATCTGCTCTGGTCAAACCAGAAGATGATTCACAGAATCAGTTTTCATATGGTTATTTTCTTCTCATTCTATCAGTAGATAATAAGCTATGAACATATGGATAAATCTGACTTGCTTATTTAATATATTTGATGAATGACCCAGAATATTCATGTGTTAGATATATTAATTAGTAGAATACAGATAGAGTAGACAACATTTCCAGAACTGTCTTCTAGATTCAAGTATCCTTAGAAAGGATCTTTTGAGGTTTATTTAGAGGATCAGTTTTCTAGATCAGTGACTTTACAGTGACTTGGGAAGCTATTAAAAATGCAGGTTTCTTGGTCCCACGTCCTCAGTTTGATTTTATCCCTCAAGGTGGGGCCCAGATTGGGACACAGACTGGTGCCACAGGCATCTAAAGAAATGTAATAAAAACCTCCCATTTCTCTGAGTTCGTCCAACATTCCCAGTTTTTAGAAATTCCTATCTATACTAACAATTCTGTCAGAGTCCTGAAATTCTGAAGTTGTCCGTTTGAGTAAAAATGTATACGCACACAAAGCTAATGAATGTCAGTATCAGATGTTCCTGGGAATCCCCTGGTATCCTGTGGTTAGGACTCAGTGCTCTCACTGCTGTGGGCCTGGGTTTGGTCCCTGGTCAGGGAACAAAGATCCCACAAGACACAGAGTGGCAAACAAAACAAAACAATAAACAAAAAAACCCCAGTAAAATATCATATGTTCCCGAGTTGACTGGAGATGCTCTGGGACAGCTCATACACAAGATCAAGAAACAAAGCTCTAGATGGAGATATTTCCAAGCGCAGGGGAGCTTGAGTCCTGTAGGAGCTTGCTGAATTTCTAAAAGACTTTACATGAAAATGTTTCTTTTTTACATTTGAGGTTTCTCTGAGTAGGATAATATCCTAGATCATTTTCTCCCTCCATATGATACATACTTACCTTCATTTTCATTCCTCATGAACTGAGGGTGTGTTGTATGCCTGATGGGTGGGTTCATCCCCAGAACAAAGACCACGTCAGAAAGTGAATGTATGTCAGATGTATGTTGAGAAAAGTCAAATATGTTTGTTTTAAGGGAATCTACGTGAAGAGTTGACATGTCCAGATAGCATCACCAACTCAGTGGACATGAACTTGAGCAAACTCCAGGAGACAGTGTAGGATGGGGAAGCAGGGCGTGCTGCAGTCCATGTGGCTGCAAAGAGTCGGACGTGACTTAGCGACTGAACAGCAACAACTTGAAGGGTAGAGCAACCCAGATGAAAAAGATAAATCTTATCATAACATCTGAAATCTGCTTTGTCAGCCTTTACACTCCTAACATTATGTTAGAGAGAAAACAACTTTATTACCTAACAAAATTCATATGAGTTTAAATACAGACACACAGAAAATTTGCCTGAGAGCCAAGAGTTTAAAACCTCTACCTGTGACCATTCCAGGATACAGCTTCTTTGGACCTAATCAAGAGGAAATTTGGGTCTTTGGAGAGGATGTCAGTTAAAAACCTGACATATCCTCTGGTCCCAGTCCAGTTGTTGGGAGTCAGTGCTTTCAATGTTGTGGCCCAGGGTTCAATCCCTGGTCTAGGAACTAAGATCCCACAAGGGCAGCACAGCCAAAAAAGAAAAGAAAAGAAAATCTGTGTTCTGAAATGCTCTGTGAAGAAATGGATCATCTTAAAAGTGGCCTCGCCCTCCCAGAAAGCATCTGAAACCTCAACTACATAGGCCCAAGGGGACGCTGGGGCATTGCTGAGCCCCCAGCCCAAAGGAAGAGGACCAGGTAGAACATTCTGGGAGACTTTGAGTTTAGCTTTAGAAATGACCATGATCTTTTACCTTTTTGCTATTATATATTGTATTGCTCAGTCACCCAGTCATATCCGATTCTTTTTAACCCCATGGACTGTAGCCCACCAGGCTCCTCTGTCCCTGGAATTCTCCAGGCAGGAATACTGGGTAGGCAGCCATTGCCTTCTCCAGGGGATCTAGGTGACCCAGGGATTGAACTCGCATCTCCTGCGTCGGCAGGTGGATTCTTTATCACTAGTGCCATCTGGGAAGCAAACTCTATTCCCAAGGCATCTTAGATATGTACACACAAGAGCGGTGGTGCCTCTTTTCAGTGTCCGGAATGTGGATGTCCGCCCAATTCCAGCTGCAAGCTGCTAAGTTAAGACATTCTTTAAAAGCATTTAAAATCTTTTGTGTGTGGCTGAATTTTTAGGTACCCTTTTATCCTTCAGGTATGCCTAACCTGCACCACCTGAGTCGACAGCAACACATTGAGAATGGATCATAAAACACCAGGAGCAGTGGTGGCCAAGGCCCTTAACCCTGAGAAATGCCATCTCACGATGTCCTCAAATCTCCATATTGCCAAATACATGAATGTTGGTAGAGGCTCTTGGCTTTCTCTCGATTAAACAAATAACATATTTTCATCGCAAGTCAGGTGAATTATGTGTATTCTTTATATCTGAAGTAGTGGAGTTTTTCACAAGCTCTATATTTGTAGTTCAAATTGGTATTTCAGTGAATTTATTAATTATGTGTTGAAACGGAGACTATCTCTGCAAATGCCAACTTTCAAATCTCCTCACAGACCTAACTAGTAAGTTTTTATTAGAAAATCTGGTTCACTGAAGATTTTATTGTCATTTAATCTTCTAATTGGCTGAGACCTTGCAATGTACCAGGCATCATGCCACATGCTTTATGTATATTGCTGGTGATGGTGGTTTAGTCGCTAAGTTGTATCTGACTTTTTGTGATCCCATGGACTGTGTAGCCCACCAGGCTCCTCTGTCCATGGAATTCTCCAGGCAAGAATACTGGAATGGGTTGCCATTTCCTTCTCCAGGGGTCTTCCCCAGCCAGGGATTGAACCTGGGTCTCCTGCATTGCAGACAGATTCTTTTATCAATGGAGCCACCAGGGAAGCCCGATCGTTAATCCTCACAATACCCCTATGAGGATGAGGAGTGGGCTCAGAGACTGTGGTCATTTGTCCCAGGACGTACGGCAGAGCCTTACTGAGTTGCATCTGCCTCTCAAATCTGCATTTTCACTTACTGCACTGTTCTGCATATGATGACTCCTGTCCTGATCAAACACGAGCAAACCTGGCTCAGAAATTCTGGGAAAATGTTTTCGACACTGGTGTCGTGACGAGCTAAGGAGGATGTGTTCACGTGTTTTGAGTCAGAGCTCCCTGATTCACAGAAAAGCATTGTGCTCCTCTACGAGGAAAGATGTTACTCTGCAAATTTAGCATGTGTTTGAGAAGTGATGATAGCTGTAGCCTTGAAAACTTCAGGAGGGAGCAGATGTGTGCATCCCTTGGCAGCTTCCTTTGCTCAGTAGCTTTCTGTAGGAAAAGCTCCGCTGAGATCTGCAGTTGCCATCAGAATTCTACAGTCTGAACGCGGCACAGCTCTGTCTTTTCAGATACACACACACACACGTACACACACACATACACGACACTACATCTAAGGACAAGAAACAATTTCCTTAGGAATATCTCCTCCTAGAACGTCTTGCATACATTAGCTACTCAAACACGCCGGTGTGCATGACCTTGTATTACAATCTGAAATTCCTAACGGGATTTTATTTAGAGCTGTAAAGAAATGACAGCAAAGGAGGTCGGGGAAGAAGAAGGGAAAACCATAGGGAGGAAGAGGGCAAATGGAAAGATCAGATCTTATCTTCGTCCTTCACAGCTGGAGACTCACACCAACAGCACAGACCAAAGAACAGGCATGTTGGAACGAAGCATGAGGTTTCAATCTGTTTATTTTCTGGGAGGAGGGAGGCAGCAGGAGAAATACTTCAGGGAGGCTGAGTACTTTTCTCTCCCTTGGGTAGGAATCAAGAATATTTTTATTTCACTGTTTACTCAACATGTCCCTTCTTTTTAATGAGAAATTCTCCTTTTTGTTTATAGCCCCTTCCAGGAGTGCCTCCATCATACTGACATCCTGTCCCACAGCTCATGGGATGCAAACAGCCCCCAGCGCCTGGTCCTGACACCGCTTTTGAATAAAAATCCAAGCACGTGTTTATCTCCCTTTGGAAAACAAAAGTATTGAAATAAGATCTCTGAGTCTATTAAAAGCCTCTTGTTTCCCTCAACGAGGTCAGACATTGCTCTTCCTTGTAAGTTGGAGTTTACAGATAGCAAAGGAAGAGAATTCTTCATTTCTCTTTCTCTTTCTCTCTCTCTCTCTCACACACACACACTGTACACAACACACACACACACACCCCATCTCAGTGAGCACACAGGACGTTATTCTTATTCCTGGATGGCGTCTGACTCCCACACCTCCCTTTCTTAGCAGGTTTTTGCCCCAAAGCTGAAAGCTAAGGGCTCTCCTTCAGTTGCCAGCAAAGAGATCACCATTATTTATGTCTTCAGAGTAACTTTGTCCACAAATAGGAGACAAGGCAGGAAGAAGGAAAGGGTTTTTCTCTCCAGGATGAATCTCCCGGGGGTGGCGAGGTCCATGTGTAGACAGGTGCTTTCTCACTTTCAGGCAAACATGGGTATGATTTAACCAGCTCTGAGGATGTTCCAGTGGGCAGAGGCAGGCAGGGCACCACGCACTCAACCCATAAACAGCAGAGCTCCGGAGGCTGTCATCTGTGGGGAGAAGCTGCTCAGCTTCATCCCACCGGCTGAAATTCATTTTTCAAAAGAAATTAGACCAAGGTACTGTTGTTATAGCAACAGTCAGAGTCACTTACACAGCCTCTTTCCCACAACCTCACTCTGACTTCCTGGGCAGCGATTTTAGTTATGCACAGGGAGTGACCACGGCTGAGCCGGGGTGGACCCTTTCTTTGCCCTTTAAGGAGTGCAAGCCTAAATCCTCTATTCCAATCCTCTAAAGCTAAAAGACCAGACCCTCATGTTTCACAGAGCTCTCCCAGTCCTGAGAGTCAACAAACAGGGAAGATCAGAGAAAAGCCTTCGCATCTGATGTTTTCATCTCTTGGGTAGGAACTGGGCACGCGACCACTGAATTTTCTGGGGTTCCCCAAGTACTAGCTGTTTCACAATGAGAATTTCCAGTGAGTCTGGTAACGTTGGCCATCACCACCACATTCTGAACTGCTTTATTACTTTCATCCTCTGGGATTTTATTCTTGGGGGTGTGGAACTCCCAATATGATAGCCTAGTCCTAGCCCCTGGAAACAACCATCAGCTCCAAAATGCCACTTTCTTAATGAAAATGTACATCTCTTACCAAACCTTTATAGCAAATAGCCTATTCAGGAAAACAGCAACATAAGAGTGGTAAAAATCTATGAAGCCAGTGCTCATGATGACCGTGAACTGTGTCCCTCCCCAAATTCATATGTTGAAGTTCTAACCCACAACAGCTTAGGATGTGAGGGTATCCAGACAGGGGGTCTTTAATGAGGTCCTATGGGCATGCCCTCATCCAGTCTGACTGGTGTCCGATAAGAAGAAAAAATTAGGACACAGATAACTCACAGAAGGAAGACCACGTAAAGACACAGGGAGAAGATGGCCAGGGACGAGCCAAGGAGAACGACCTCAGGAAAAAGCAATCCTGCTGACACCTTGAGTTTACACTTACAGTACCTGTAAGGAATGCATTCCCGAAGTTGAAGTCACCCAGGGTGTGTGCTTTGTTATGGCAGCCCAAGTAGACTAATGTAACCAACAATCTGATTTAGATGTATCTCTGTTCTCTCAGTTAGGCACTCAATAACTATTTTAGAGGAAAATCCTGCAAGACGTGTTCACACGTTGATTCAATGAATGGAAACCCTACAGCGTGCCGAGTTCTAGAGCGGGCACCAGGGACTCCACAGTGAATAAGATTCAGTCTCTGATCTCCGGAGTCTTCAGAGTGGAGGGGAAAGAAGCAATGAACAAGGACAAGATAACTTGATGTAGATGCCTGTGCCGTGGAAGCACAGCGTGCTCCATGCTCGGTTGCTCAGTTGTGTCTGACTCTTTGTGACCCCCTGGACTACAGCCCGCCAGTCCAGCTGAGGTAAAGCTTCCCTGGGGGACTGTAATGTAAGCAGAGATGTGAAGGAATCATAGTGAGGAGAAGACCAGAGGAGAAGAAAGCATGGCTTCTAAGGGAAACTCAAGTGGGGGCGCCTGGCTTGAGCCAGAGTGTGAGGGGGGTAGCACTGAGAAACGAGGCTGGAGCATGGAGAGCTGTACAGATTGTGGAGGGTTTGTCTGCCATGTTAAGAAGTTTGGACTTTGGAGAAGGCAATGGCACCCCACTCCAGTACTCTTGCCTGGAAAATCCCATGGATGGAGGAGCCTGGTAGGCTGCAGTCATGGGATCACCAAGAGTCTGACATGACTGAGCGACTTCACTTTCACTTTTCACTTTCACGAACTGGAGAAGGAAATGGCAACCCACTCCAGTGTTCTTGCCTGGAGAATCCCAGGGACAGCCGAGCCTGGTGGGCGGCCGTCTATGGGGTCGCACAGAGTCGGACACGACTGAAGTGACTTAGCAGCAACCTAGAAACGTATTAGAAACCCTTCCTGGAAAAGGCATGGAATTAGTGTATATCATGCTTGCTAAGTGCTTACTAGGCTTTGTTTGGTAAGCCGTAAAAGTCACAAATCTCTCATCATTATATCAAAAAATGAATATCTTTCTCTGTACTTTTGATGTGTATTTAATCATGGATCATACCGTGGGTTGTAAAAGGTTTTATTTCAACTATGTGTGAAATCAATACATGGTTATTAATTAAAAAAAAAAAAAGTTTGGACTTTATCCAGAGGCTTTGAGAGGCACTGGAGGAGAAGGGGTCCTTTGGAATGCTAACTTCTGATTCTACACTGATAAAAATTGGTTGCAAACGTCAGATATTTGAAGTGATTGGTATTGTGAAGTGAAGATGCTATGGCTGCCATAACACAACACCACAGACTGGGAGGCTTAAACAGCAGAAATGTATTGTCTCACAGTTCTGGAAGTCCAATGAAGGAACTGGCAGGCTGGGTTTCTCCCAAGGCCTCTCTCCTTGGCTTGCAGGTGGCTACCTTCTACGTCCTCACATGGCCTTTCCTCCTGTTTGTGTGCATCCCTGGTGTCTTTCTGTGTGTCCAGATTTTCTCTTCTTAGAAGGACACCTTCATTAGATTGTATGAAGGTCTATCCTAACAGCCTCATTTGAACTTCAATGGCAGCCCACTCCAGTACTCTCACCTGGAAAATCCCATGGATGGAGGAGCCTGGTAGGCTGCGGTCCATGGGATCACTAAGAGTCAGACACGACTGGGTGACTTGACTTTCACTTTTCACTTTCATGCATTGGAGAAGGAAATGGCAACCCACTCCAGTGTTCTTGCCTGGAGAATCCCAGGGACGGGGGAGCCTGGTGGGCTGCCGTCTATGGGGTCGCACAGAGTCGGACACGACTGAAGTGATTTAGCAGCATAAGGCCCTATCTCCAAATACAGTCCCATCCCAAGGCTTCAACATATGAAGTTTGAGAGAAGACACCATTGCAGCCCATAACAGGATCCAATATTATTCCCCGCATGTCTGACTATGCCAATGGCTAAAGTCACCCTTAACTTACACACCTATAGAGCACACACTTGGTCTTGAAGCAAGAACCTCAACAATTCTATTTGGTACAGAGCTGAACACTCTGTTTTTTCAAAAAGTGTTTGTCTCCCAATTTTAATCTCAAATTCAAAAGAGACTTCATATTAGTCCCTGAACCATTAGCAAAGGAGCATAGTCAGAGATGACTGTGCTGTGCTTAGTCATTCAGTCGTCTCCGACTCTTTGCAACCCCATGGGCTGTAGCCCACCAGGTTCCTCTGTCCATGGGATTCTCCAGGCAAGAATACTGGAGTAGGTTGTCATGCCCCCCTCCAGGGGATCTTCCCAACCCAGGGATTGAACCCAGATCTCCAGTACTGCAGGCATATTCTTTACCATCTGAGCCACCACGGAAGCCCAAGAAAACTGGAGTGGGTAGCCTATTCCTTCTCCAGGGGATCTTCTCGATCCAGGAATCGAACCAGGGTCTTCCTGCATTGCAGGCTGATTTTTTACCAGCTGAGCTACCAAGGAAGCCCTCAGAAATGACTGACTCCAAGCAAAGCCTCGGAAGTAGCCTGTCATGATTTAGAAGCCTCTGAATAATGACCAGCTGTTCCCTGAAGCTTAGTAAATGTTACATTACATTGATAATTTATCTCACTTCATAGAGACATCCGGAGGGAAAATGGAGGCACCAAGAGACAAGGGCCACAACCTATTCAAAGAAAGCACAAGGAATGATAGTCAGAATTCCTGATCCAGCCCTGTGCTATAAATTACTTTGCCTGTAACAAATTCAGAGTTTGTCAACTTTCTGTTCAAATTGTGGTGCGTTGTAAATGTACTGTAACAGTGCACAGTCAAAAGTATGTATTTCAATGGTTTTATCTTTCTTACCTAGCCATCCAGATATTATTGATGCAGTTTTCATTACTGATGCAGTTTCCATGATAATGCCACAGTGAAGTTTGCATAATATTTTCTGTTACCATGTACTTGTGCATGGTTATGGCTCTCTAAAACTCCCCTGGGACAGCATTTTTTTCACCTCAGTTTCAGTTCCAAAGTACATTTTTTTGGTAACGACAGATGATGACTTTGGGGCTATTTTGAAGTTATGTGGATGTAAAAGAAAGGAGAATTTTTTTTTCCTGCAATGAATATTTTGTTACCTTTTGTCTAATCAAACACCACAAATCAAAAAGAGCTGAACATAAACGGATCAAGCAAGGTGGAGTAATAGATTTCACTGAAGACTGCCCACATTGCCAGATTTCACTAAATGAGATTTGCATTCACATGATTATCAGTATTTTAGAAATACCCTGAGTGCACACAACTGAAAATGTCAGGAAGTTGAAAAGCCAAACTATGCACATGGCGTTTTCCAGATTGCCCTAAATCACAGCAAATAAACAAACTTAATTATGTGATCAGGCCACAATGACTTAACCTCTCCGGACCTCCGTTTCCTCAATTATAAAAGGAGAGGGCTGGACTACCTGATCACCAAGGCTTGTCCCAGCTCTGTTTGGACTCTGGATTCAAATCAATGACTCACTTTCAAAATCACCCTGGAGGCTCTGTTAGCTCAGAAGGGTAGCTGTATTTGGCAGGTAGTTACTGAGTAACTAAGAGCTTCATTTTAAGTCAGAGAGCAGGAAGGCACTACACCCTTCCCCAGCTTTAGTAAATCGGAAAGAAAAATTAACCTAAATCCTAATCACCAAGATCTTTTAAAAAAAAAAAAAACTAGAAACCCAAGGGTGTAAATCACATGGGTCATTTAAAAGAATTTCTCACTTTCTGATGGTCTGCTTGGTGTCAGGTGCTGAGCTCTGGGTAGAAGACAGGAAAGGTGCAGAAATTCAGAGCTTGTGCACATTTTCCTTTCGCTCTTAGTATCTAATGGATACTTTGGGAGAGTGTTCCTGTTATGCTTGGTTAGCATCTGTCTGATGCTAACAACAGTGATGTTTCCATCTGGTGACCATATCTTGGCTAACTTCGCTAATTTATAGAGTGGTGCATAGTTGTCTCTTTACCTCCACCATGAGTGGTTTTGAGTAATGACCTTAAATTACATGAAGAGTCTAAATGTGCCTGCTGGTTAACTGGATACCCCACCAGGTTACAGGTAGGAGCTGTCCAGCTTTGCTGTGTGTGGATCATTGCGTGTGTCACCTAGAAGATGCAGATGGGTGTGAGTCTAATAATCCCAAGGTTAGAGTCACAGGCACTGGGTGCTAGAATTACTTCTCTCATGACCAGGCTGTGTGTTCTATGGAGGTCAGGTATCTATTCTCATCCTCCCTTTTCTCCTGGACAAAATAATCTCCAAATCCGTTGCAGATCCAACAGCCTAGAATTTTAAAATCTCTAGGTCAGCTTGGATATAGTTGAATGATGAACCAACTGGCATTTTAGGTTTCCTCTCAACCTTGTGGTTCTTTTCTAAAATATGCAACTAATTCCTAAATTTGAAAGAATGAAAAAGTCTGCATCAATCACAGTTTCTACACTGTGTAGTAAAACTTGATGAATTTAATTCCTGCTAACTTTGCCTTTACCTGTAAATTGGCTAAGGGCCAACCTGATGTTTATCCTGATGTAAAAAAAAAAAGCCCACTATGTAAAAAAGTAGGTATAATAATGATTTTAAGGGGAAATGCTTAACTTACTTAAGACAGAAATGGGTTTCACGGTACAGGTGCTATGATTCCTTCCCATATACTAATTAAGGTAGTTCCTGAAGATGTTTATTTATTAACCCGTTGATGGTCTAGTTTGGATTGCAGTTGTTACTTTCAAATATCTCAGGTAGTATATATTTACTGCTATACTTCAATTCAGATTTTTCTCAATTTGGGCAGCAGTTTGCCCAAATTAGTTTAAATTAGGGAGAGTCTATTGTGCCCATCAACGGCTCATCTATACGGCAGAAATGATGACTATAAAATCTGTCTTAGCTTTGTTGGAACTCTGCAGCTTACCATTTAGTCTGAGCCTCGTAAAGAATGAACATGGAATGATTAATGGCCATTACTGATTTCTTACAGCTGGAACTTATCAGAATATGTATACTCTAATACTGTACCCATGGTAATTATCTCATTACTATGAAGTGTCACAGAAATGCATTATGTGAAGTACACGTTGAATCAAACTTAGCAATTTCTTTTTATGTTCAAAACCCTGAGGCTTAGTGTTCTCTAATAGTTGGAGCTTTGCATGGAAGTTGGGGCTTTGCAAAAAGAGTTGGGGGCTTTGCGGGGGAATAGGGGGCTTGGCATGGGAGTCATGCACATGAGCTGCAGTTCCTGGGCAGAGGCATCACCAGCTTTGTGCCTCTGGACTCTCTTTGAGACTCTTCTGCACCTTAATTTCTAATTTGAAAATGGGCATATTCGTGCATGACCCCTGCTATACCTCATAGAAAGGATTAAGCAGATTAGGTCTATAAAACAGTTGGTCACCAGGAGGAAAGGCATTAAGGAAATTACTCAGCACACAACAGTGGTGACTTCTCCAACTTCATGAATATTTAATGACCAGGTACACATAATACTTGACATTTCTATGGAGCTTTTCATGCAAGCATTTTTACATCACTTAAAGAAATGCATGGCAACAATTATCAGAGACCGCAGAAGATTAGCTCACGGGCCAGAGAGGGTAGAGATACAGAAGCTTTGTTTCTAATATCAGGGTGTTCCAGAGGAATTAAACATCCAGATCCAGGTATCCTACAAACCTGAAGATATGGCCTTAGAAATAAGGGGATGTTTATCCGCGAGTCAGCCACCCATACATCTGAGATGGCCTACACGTGAGAGCAAAAATTCCCAAAGGAGGTGAGCACATGATTGGAGACGGGTTCTCTTAATTAGATGACAGAAGCCAGCAAAGAGACAAACAGTATCAGTGAGAGACTAAAATAAAACATCATCATGAAAGTAGGACAACGCAAAGAAGAACAATTTGTGGTCAGATTTGGCATGCCCGTTGCGGCTCTGAAATGAGAAGTAAGAGTCCACTAAAGTAGTTCAGTGGGAATCTAGTCCACTAAAGTAGTTCAGTGGGAATCTAAGAGAGGGTTCCTCTAGGACACCCAACAGCATCAATATCACCAGGGAACTCAGACATGCAAACTCTCGGTCAGGTCTCCAGACTTCTGAACCAGAAACTAGAAAGGTGGGTCCCAGATCTGTGTTATAACCAGTCTGTCCCTCTCCCCGAAACAAGTGATTCTCCTGATTTGAGAATCCGTATTCAAGAACAGTGCTGTCTGGGACTTCCCTGGTGGTCCAGTGGTTAAGACAGCCTTCCACTACAGGGGGTGCAGGTTCAATCCCTGGTCGGGGAACTAAGATCCCACATGCCTGGTGATCAAAAAATGAAAACATAAAACAGAACCAATACTGTAACACATTCAATAATGACTTTTAAAAAACTGGTCCACATCAAGAACAGTGCTGTCTGTTCAACAGAACTTACTGAGGTGATGAAGATCTTCTGTATCTACATTTTCCAATACATTAGCCTCGGGCTGTATGTGGCTATTCAGTACTGGAAATGTGGCTAGCCCTACGAAGGAACCAATTTTTACATTTCATTCATTTTAGTTAAATTTAAAATCGCTGCATGCAACTAGCAGCAATTCTGTTGGATAGCAAAGTTCTAGAATTCTGCTGTGAACGGATATGAGGTTTTGGGTCAGTAAGAGAAGCAAATGGTGAAGAATGGAGATGCTGGCATGGACTCTTCTATAGATAAAATATCATTTGGAAAAGCAGGAGAGAAAAGGCATCATGGCTTCTAGGCCAGGAGGTGAAGTCAAGGTTTTTCAGGGAAAGGAAGGCCTGGATGGTTTCAGAGGTGAAGGAAGTCAGAGAGCAGGAGAGGTGGACATTAAGAGGGAGGGACAACCTGTGGCTGATTCATGTCAACGTACGGCAAAAGCCACCACAACATCACAAAGTAACTAGCCTCCAATTAAAATAAATAGATTAATTTTTTAAAAAAAGATAGGAGGGACACGTGAAAAATTGTGTAGGAAATGTCTAACTGTGGTAAAATATCCATAATAGAAAGTTTACCATTTTAACCATTTTTAAGTGTACAGCTCAGTGGTATTAAGTATGTTTATGTTGTTGTACAATCATCTTCACCATCCATCTCCAGAACTCTTTTCATCCTGCAAAACTGAAACTCGATACCCATTAAACTATAACCTCTTATTATCCCACCTCCTCAGACCCTGGCAAGCACCATTCTTCTTTCTGTCTCTACTAATTTATTCTAAATACCTCACATAAGCAGAATCATAGTGTATTCGGTTTTTTGTGTGTGACTGGACTATTTCATTTAGTATAATACTTTCAAAGTTCATCCACACTATAGCATGTGTCAGAATTTCCTTCCTTTTTCAAGCTGAATAATATGTATATATATATATATATATCTCACTCATCTGTCCAAGGGCGTTTGGGTTGCTTCCATCTTTTGGCTACTGTGAATAGTACTGCTATGAAGACGGGTTCATAAATGTATCAAGACCTTACTTTCAGTTCCTTTGGGTAAATACCCAGAAATGGAATTGCTGGATCATACCGTAGTCCTATTTTTAATTTTTTGAGGAACTACCATACTGTTTCACATAGAGCTATACTATTTCACATTCCCATTGAGATATGTGCTTTTGAACCAACGAAGAATGGCACATCAGAGCCACTGAAAGATGATTCTAAAGGCAAATATGGGGAAGAGGTATGTTGAGATGGATGTGTGTGTGTGTGTGTGTGTGTGTGTGTGTATGGGGTGGGGGCAGGTGGACAAGGCTGCTTGAAGAAAAGCCTATATATATATATATATACACACACACACACACACACACACACACACACACACACACTTCTCTGGTGACTCAGTGATAAAGAATCCACCTGCAATGCAGGAGCTGCAGGAGACATGGGTTTGATCCCTGGGTTAGGAAGATCTCCTGGAGGAGGGCATGGCAACCCACTCCAGTATTCTTGCTTGGAGAATCCCATGGACAGAGGAGCCTGGTGGGCCACAGTCCATAGGGTTGCAAAGAATCAGACATGACTGAAGCGACTCAGCACACACACACACACACACACACACACACACGCAATGGAACACTACTCAGTCATAAAGGAGAATAAAATAACATCATTTGCAGCAACATATGTGGATCTAGAGATTGTCATACTAAGTGAAGTAAACCAGACATAAAAAGAAATATCATACAATATTGTTTATATGTGGAATCTAAGAATCAGTACAAATTACCTGACTTACAAAACAGCAATAGACTCATAGATGTAGAAAATAAAGTGATGATTATCAAAGGTGAAGGGAGGAAGTAGGGATAAATTAGGATAATTTGGGAGATATACATTATTATATATAAAACAAGGAAGCAACAAAGATGTACTACATTGCAAAGGTAAATATATTCAATATCTTGTAATAACCTATAATGGAAAATAATCTAAAAAAGAATATATATATAACTCAATAATTTTGCTGTACACCTGAAACTCTGTAAACCAACTATCAGTCGGTTCGGTTCAGTCGCTCAGTTGTGTCCGACTCTTTGCGACCCCATGAATCGCAGCACGCCAGGCCTCCCTGTCCATCACCAACTCCCGGAGTTCACTCAGACTCATGTCCATTGAGTCAGTGATGCCATCCAGCCATCTCATCCTCTGGCGTCCCCTTATCCTCCTGCCCTCAATCCCTCCCAGCATCAGAGTCTTTTCCAATGAGTCAACTCTTTGCATGAGGTGGCCAAAGTACTGGAATTTCAGCTTTAGCATCATTCCTTCCAAAGAACTCCCAGGGCTGATCTCCTTCAGAATGGACTGGTTGGATCTCCTTGCAGTCCAAGGGACTCTCAAGAGTCTTCTCCAACACCACAGTTCAAAAGCATCAATTCTTCGGCACTCAGCCTTCTTCACAGTCCAACTCTCACATCCATACATGACCACTGGAAAAACCATAGCCTTGACTAGACGGATCTTTGTTGGCAAAGTAATGTCTCTGCTTTTGAATATGCTATCTAAGTTGGTCATAACTTTCCTTCCAAGGAGTAAGTGTCTTTTAATTTCATGGCTGCAGTCACTATCTGCAGTGATTTTGGAGCCCAGAAAAATAAAGTCTGACACTGTTTCCACTGTTTCCCCATCTATTTACCATGAAGTGAATGCCAAAGAATGCTCAAACTACCACACAATTGCACTCATCTCACATGCTAGTAAAGTAATGCTCAAAATTCTCCAAGCCAGGCTTCAGCAACACGTGAACCGTGAACTTCCTGATGTTCAAGCTGGTTTTAGAAAAGGCAGAGGAACCAGAGATCAAATTGCCAACATCTGCTGGATCATGGAAAAAGCAAGAGAGTTCCAGAAAAACATCTATTTCTGCTTTATTGACTATGCCAAAGCCTTTGACTGTGTGGATTACAATAAACTGTGGAAAATTCTGAAAGAGATGGGAATACCAGACCACCTGATCTGGCTCTTGAGAACTCTGTATGCAGGTCAGGAAGCAACAGTTAGAACTGGACATGGAACAACAGACTGGTTCCAAATAGGAAAAGGAGTACGTCAAGGCTGTATATTGTCACCCTGGCTATTTAACTTATATGCAGAGTACATCATGAGAAATGCTAGACTGGAAGAAACACAAGCTGGAATCAAGATTGCCGGGAGAAATATCAATCACCTCAGATATGCAGACGACACCACCCTTATGGCAGAAAGTGAAGAGGAACTAAAAAGCCTCTTGATGAAAGTGAAAGTGGAGAGTGAAAAAGTTGGCTTAAAGCTCAACATTCAGAAAACTAAGATCATGGCATCCGGTACCATCACTTCATGGGAAACCAACTATACTTTACTAAAAAATTTAAATAAATAAGAGAAAAACAGGGAACATTCCCAGATCTCTGGGGCAGAAGTACAGCCAGGACTGTTACAGGACATAATTGTGCTTCCCCATAAAAGTGTGCTGAAGTCCTACCCACAGGACCTTAGAATGTGACTCTATTTGGAAAGCGAGTTATAGATATAATTCATTACAATGAAGTCACGCTGGAATAGACTGGGCTCCTAATCCAACATGCGTGGTGTCATTCTTACAAGAAGACGCAGATGTGATGGCATGGAGATGCACAGAGAGAGTGCCAGGTGATGGTAGAGGCAGAGAATGGAGCTATGTAGCTGCAAGTCAGGGAGTGCCGAAGAATGCTAGCAAACCATGAGAGGCTAGGACATGGCAAGGCAAGATTCCAAGCAGAGTCTCAGAGGGAGCAGGGCTCTGCTGACACCTGGATTTTGGACTTCCAGCCTCTGGGGGCTGTGAGACAATAAAACTCTGGTGTTTTAAACCACCTGGTCTGTGGTGCTTCATTATGGCAGCCCTAGGACCTAATAGAGCTGCAGAGTATGAATCTGCAATAGGCCAAGGTCATCCCATGCCAAGGCCAAAATAAGTATTTACAAATTACTGTGCATCCAACATACCAGCAGTATGCTTCCTGATACACTGTGATAAGACAAGTTATCAGTCAATGTAACCTATATTTTGAATCATCGTACTTGCTAAAAGATTTTCTTCCTGTCTGTCTTTCACAAGAACAAATAGCACACACGCATAAACTGCAGGCTTCTAAGAACCAAGGGAGGAAAGAAATCTCAGAGCAGAAGCATGTGGACTAGTGTACAGACAATACTTGTGACTGTCATTACCTGGACATTGTTCTGAGTTTAATTCACTTACATCTGACTCCTGAATTCTTTTCTGGGTTATTAGTCTGAGTCTGGAGCTTGCTTCACCTGTAAAAATCCACTTTCTCAAATTCTTAAGTTTGTCTGCTTTTGCTGACTTTGGACTTTAAGTGTCCATGATTTCAGGGAATGATTTCAGTGATTTTGGGGAACTAGTAATACAGTTATATTCCTACTTTTACACTTGAGTTTTATGGAAAAAGTCAGCATTAAGGTGATGAAAGTCTAGAAATTAAGTCATTTAAGAAAAAGCTGCCTGATACGTATAGGTGGATAAATTCAGACTTTATTTTCTTCGGCTCCGAAATTACTGCAGATGGTGTCTGAAGCCATGAAGTTAAAAGACGCTTGATCCTTGGAAGAAAAGCTATGACCAACTTAGACAGCAGATTAAAAAGCAGATACATTACTTTGCCACCAAAGTTCCATCTAGTCAAAGTTATGATTTTTCCAGTAGTCATGTATGGTTGTGAGAGTTGGACCATAGAGAAAGCTGAACACCAAAGGACTGATGCTTTTGAACAGTGGTGTTGGAGAAGACTCTTGAGAGTCCCTTGGACTGCAAGGAGATCAAACCAGTCGATCCTAAAGGAAATCAGTCTTGAATATTCATTAGAAGGACAGATGCTGAAGCTGAAGCTCCAATTCTTTGGCTACCTAATGCAAAGAACTGACTCACTGGAAAATACCCTGATGCTGGGAAAGACTGAAGGCAGGAGAAGGGGATGACAGAGGACGAGATGGTTGAATGGCATCACTGACTCAATGGACATAAGTTTGAGCAAGCTCTGGGCATTGGTGATGGATGGACAGGGAAGGCTAGCATGCTGCAGTCCATGGGGTTGCAAAGAGTCAGACACGACTGAGTGACTGAACCGACATCCAGGTGGTAAGTGGTAAAGAATCTGCCTGCCAGTGCAAGAGACACAAGAGACATAGTTTGATCCCTGGATTGGGAAGATCCCCTGGAGTAGGAAATGGCAACCCACTCCAGTTTTCTTGCCTGGAAAATTCCATGGACAGAGGAGCCTGTGGGCTACAGTCCATGGGATCAGAAAGAGTCAGACACAACTGAGCACACACATATCCAGACAAAACTATAATTCAAAAAGATACACACACTCCTATGTTCAAAATAGCCAAGACATGGAAACAACCTAAATATCCATGGACAGATAAAGAAGATGTGGTACATATATACACAATGGAATACTACTTGGCCATAAAAAAGAGTGAAATAATGCCATTTGCAGCAACATGGTTGCAACTAGAGATGATCATAGTTAGTGAAGTAAGTCAGGAAGAGAAAGACAAATACTATATGATATCACTTATATGTGGAATCTAAAATAAGACACAAATGAATGTACCTACAAAACAGAAACAAACTCATGGACATAAGAGAGCAGACTTTTGGTTGCCAAGGGGGAGGGATGGTGTGGGAGGTTGGGGTTAGCAGATACAGTTCAGTGCAGTCGCTCAGTTGTGTCCTCCCCATGGACTGCAGCATGCAAGGCTTCCCTGTCCATCACCAGCCCCCGAGTTTGCTCAAACTCACGTCCATTGAGTCAGTGATGCCATCCAACCATCTCACCCTCTGTCATCTCCTTCTCCTCCTGCCTTCGATCTTTCCCAGCATCAGGGTCTTTTTCAATGAGTCAGTTCTTCACCTCAGGTAGCCAAAATATTGGAGTTTCAGCTTCAGCATCAGCCCTTCCAATGAATTTTCAGGACTGATCTCCTTTAGGACTGACTGGTTTGATTTCATTGCTGTCCAAGGGACTCTCAAGAGTATTCTCCAACACCACAGTTCAAAAGCATCAATTCTTTGGTGCTCAGCTTTCCTTATGGTCTAACTCTTACATCCATACATGACTCCTGGAAAAACCATAGCTTTAACTAGATGGACCTTTGTCAGCATAGTAATGTCTCTGCTTTTTAATACGCTGTCTAGGTTGGTCATAACTTTTTTTTCCAAGAAGCAAGTGTTTTTTAATTTCATGGCTGCAGATAACATCTACAGTGATTTCAGAGCCCAAGAAAATACAGCCTGTCACTGTTTCCATTGTTTCCCCATCTTTTTGCCATGACGTGATGGAACCAGATGCCATGACCTTGGTTTTCTGAATGTTGAGTTTTAAGCCAGCTTTTTCACTCTCCTCTTTCACTGTCATCAAGAGGCTCTTTAGATCCTCTTCACTTTCTGCCGTAAGGGTGGTGTCATCTGGGTATCTGAGGTTATTGATATTTCTCCCAGCAATCTTGATTCCACCATCAGATACACATACAAACTATTTTATATATGGAAGAGTGAACAACAAGCTCCTACTGTATAGCATAGGGAACTATATTCAGTATCTTATGATAAACCATAATGAAAAAAATATATAAAAAGGGAATATATATGTATATGTATAACTGAATATGAATAACTGTATAGCAGAAATTAACACAACATCGTAAATCAAGTATATTTCAATTTAAGAAAAAGAAAGGCTGCTTGGTTATGAATCTTGGGTGAGTCTCTGCCGGAGTCGGATGTATAGTGGTTGTGAGAGTTGAGGGCTGTGGGATCACCACTGCCATTTTCTGCAGTACAAGACAAGAGTCGAGATCCCTCAAATGTCCTAAGAGAAGAGTTGTGCTGTTGCACCCTGGAAGGGGAGCTCAGCGATGGCTGATGTGGAAGCAATGTGGATTACTTGGTTGAGCTGGATAATCTTGAGTGTTTGCCAAGTCAAGACATAGGTCATAAAAATAAAGTCTTTCCCCTGCTGCCTGCTTGTCCTTTTCCCTTGAAAACATACCTCTCGCTTTTGTTAAAAATTCACTACATCCCAGTAAAAAAGGAAGAAAAGAGCTGCAAACTGTAGTTACAAAGAAAAAAATCCAGAGAGAACTCAGTATTTAAATTTCTTGACAAGCAAAGTATCCAGTTAACAAACTCTTTCCCTCCTCTCTCCCTCCCTTCTATGGCCCCTTGCATTGAAAAAAAAAAAAAGGCAATTATATGCTTTGGCTTTTCATGAAAAGCCCACAGTAAAAGTATCACTGTTCCAAAATTCCAAAGCAATTTCACAATCCTAATGAAATGAGGGAGGAAATGGTTCTTGTTGAAGTCTTGAAAACAATCACCCCATGTTGCTATACGAAATATCTTTATAAATTGAAAAGGCATTTGCAAAAATTAGTTTGTTCCTTCAACACACACTCACTGAGCATCATTTATGCACTGGGCCCTACATGAGAAGCTGGGGATACAGAGATGAATAGGCCATGATTGGTCTGGAAGAGCTCACAGCACAGGGAGACGGTCATTATTATTCATCACAATGTGGCCAGGCTTCCCATGCCCTGTTCCTACCTCCAGCTCCAGCTTCAGGAACCTTGATTTTAATTCACAAAGAACCATACTGTGGGGAGAGGGGAAAAAAAAGAAAATGACCACAGTAAATCCTGTGAAGGTGGCAGGTCTCTCTAGAAATATAGCTACTCTGTGAGCTTAGACCTCCTTTGAACAAAGGGGAGGGAGAGGAAAGAACACAGTTGAAGACCTAGGCAAACTGTACCAGACCCAACCACGACAAGCGCCTGGAACTAAATGAGAGAAATTCAAAAGTAATGGGGAAAGAAAATCATACACAGTGTAAAAATGAGCTAAAAAGGAAAACAAAACAAACTGGCAGAGACTCAAAAGCATCTTTCTCTCCTTGTCCTTTGCAGAATTGCCCCCAGAATTACATCTGAAGAAAGACATTACCTTCAGCTCCACTGGAAGCGTGAGGTTTCACAGACAAATTCACCCAAGTCTGGAATTGATAACCCAGCTTCTACATATTTTGGTTTTAACTCAGATGAGCCCACGTGAACATCCAAACTCAGATTTTTCTCATGTGGCTTTATGCCTGCTTAGATTCAGAGGCTGCAGAGAAAAGTATATACACAATAAATCTAAAATCATTCAATTACCTTAAATCAATTGGGAGGCTTATATTTACTGAGAATAGGCATTTGACTCCCATATTACATAGACAAGCAAATGACTCCCATGTAGCAAAATCATTCTGGATGGTTTATTACTCTGTGCTCAGTTGTTCAAGGAACAAGGAGAAAGGCTTGAGAGCTTGATCAGGAAAGTACTACATTTGTCAATTGGCAGCAACAGCATGCCAACACAGCCTCTTGAACTGACTGCTGTATGTGCATCAGCTCTCAGCAAAGGGAAGAATTCAGCCCCCTCTCTGGAAACAGAGTCATGCTGCAAAATTAAGTTAATCTCCTTCAGTTAATTAAATCGGTTTCCTTATTAGCAAAGGGAGATGACCAGTCTAGTCCACATCTAATGACTCACAGAATGATGAGGTTAGCTAGCCCCATCTCTATATGTAAACTTGACTTTTAGACTGAGTCTCCTAGCACTCGTATAGGCAGGATTAGTCCTGCCCAGTATTTAGTTCTGCTTTTGTGACTGTGGAACCAAGGATTCTCTCAGAAATGTCCATGTGAACTACCTCTGAGGTCTGCTAACTGCTAAATTCACGTACTGTTTTATTTCTCTGATGTGCGTGTGTCTGCACCCAAAGCACCAGGACATATACCCTTGTGAGTTTGGGGACTAAGTAGTACTGGGGAATCCTCTGAATCCCCGTCACATGTCACCTCTCATGCAGGATAAGCTTATGGTGGATACACTCTGACTTCCCTATCTTAAGCAAAATTTTGGTGATGATGAGGGGTGTGGACAGGGACAGGAATTCTGCTAGAATGGCCCAGGGATCCAGGTCCAAACCAGGATAAACCTGATGGTATTGCTGAGCCAACTGTTACTCAGACAGTCCCAACAACTGAAACTCTCCTTGAAGTTACCAGCAAATAGCCACCGTTCACCATGTATGCCCTCCTATGCCAAGCAAATCCAAAATCTCTTCATTCCCACACCAACTCTGCAAGATGATACATATCATTTCTACAAATGAGGAAACTAGGGCTCAGGGAGATTAAATAGATTGCCCAAGGTCACACAGCTAATGGGAGGGAGTCGAGGTTTGAATTCTAAAGTCTGTGCTTTTCCATTCCATGTTTCTCCACTTGTGAATGGAATGTGTTTCTCATTTCCAAATTATTCTGCAATGAGCGTGGCTCTGAAAGAGACAGGAAGAGAGGGGAGGCATCTTCGGAACCACTCTCTCTCTCTGCAGTGGTTGCCTGGCACATAAGGACATACTATCTGAAACAGGATTTCCAAAAAGGGCTGTTTCAGATGTTCTTAGAACAGCTCTTCAGCTGTCTGAGCTGCACAGGTATAAATACATACCAGCCACTAACCCAAAGCTGTCTGATCCTAGAAAAGAATAGTGTCAGCAACGGCTGGCACACCACCCACATGGGTCACAGGAATGGCCAACCACATTGATGACCACTCTCCAGGAACATCACTGCAAAGGCACCAACACAAGAACACGTTTCCCAGGAAACCAAACCCGCTCATCAACCACGGTTCATCACTGGAGCAGTAAAAACTCACACGACACTGGCACTGCCTTCACTTGGATCTCTGTAATTTTCTTTATTTTTCTTTATGACTGTCCTTCCCTTCAGTTTCACTGTCCTCATAAGACAGGGTTAATGTTCTCTAGTTCAGAAGATGACTATATATGCCAAATGAGGCAATGTATTCAACAAGGCCACTTGAAGACTTCTTGTAACTTTCCTCTTCCATTAACGACTTCATAGTAACCTGGTGGGGATTTCCAAGCGGATGTCCCTTAACACCCTGTTAATGCTGTTATCAAGTGTAAGGATAACACAAATATACAGTTTTAGATGACAGAAGCAAGGTTCCACGATATGAATACTGCCAATTTTTAAAACTTGAGGTTTATATCTATGAACAGTATGAAAAGGCAAAAAGATATGACATTAAAAGAGGAACTCCCCAGGTCAGTATGTTCCCAATATGCTACTGGAGATCAGGGGAGAAATAATTCCAGAAAGATTGAAGAGACAGAACCAAAGCAAAAATAGCACCCAGTTGTGGATGTGACTGGTGATGGAAGTAAAGTCCGATGCAGTAAAGAACAATATTGCATAGGAACCTGGAAAGGTAGGTCCATGAATCAAGGCAAATTGGAAGTGGTCAAACAGGAGATGTCAAGAGTGAACATTGACATTCTAGGAATCAGAGAACTAAGATGGACCGGAATGGGTGAATTTAACTCAGATGACCATTATATTTACTACTGTGGGCAGGAATCCCTTAGAAGAAATGGGGAAGCCATTATAGTCAACAAGAGAGTCCGAAATGCAGTACTTGGATGCAATCTCAAAAACAACAGAATGATCTCTGTTTGTTTCCAAGGCAAACCATTCAATATTACGGTAATCCAAGCCTACGCCACGACCAGTAACTCTGAAGAAGCTGAAGCTGAACGGTTCTATGAGGACCTACAAGACCTTCTAGAACTAACACCCAAAAAAGATGTCCTTATTATAGGGGACTGGAATGCAAAAGTAGGAAGTCAAGAGATACCTGGAGTAACAGGCAAATTTGGCCTTGGAGTAAAAACGAAGCAGAGCAAAGGCTAATAGAGTCTTCCCAAGAGAATGCACTGGTCCTAGCAAACACACTTTTCCAACAACAAAAGAGAAGTCTATACATGGACATCATGAGATGGTCAATATCGAAATCAGATTGATTATATTCTTTGCAGCCAAAGATGGAGACGCTCTTTATACAGTCAGCAAAAACAAGACTGGGAGCTGACTGTGGCTCAGATCATGAACTCCTTATTGCCAAATTCAGACTGAAATTGAAGAAAGTAGGGAAAACCACTAGACCATTTAGGTATGACCTAAATCAAATCCCTTACTTATACAGTGGAAGTGATCAATAGATTCAAGGGATTAGATCTGATAGACAGAGTGCTTGAAGAACTATGGATGGAGGTTCGTGACACTGTACAGGAGGCAGGGATCAAGACCATCCCCAAGAAAAAGAAATGCAAAAAGGCAAAATGGTTGTCTGAGGAAGCCTTACAAATAGCTATGATGAGAAGCAAAAGGCAAAGGACAAAAGGAAAGATACATGCATTTGAATGCAGAGTTCCAAAGAATAGTGAGGAGAAATAAGAAAGCCTTCCTCAGGGATCAATGCAAGAAAATAGAGGAAAACAATAGAATGGGAAAGATTAGAGATCTCTTCAAGAAAATGAGAGATAACAAGGGAACATTTCATGAAAAGATGGGCACAATAAAGGACAGAAATGGTATGCACCTAACAGAAGCAGAAGATATTAAGAAGAGGTGGCAAGAATACACAGAAGAACTATACAAAAAAGATCTTCACAACCCAGATAATCACATGATGTGATCACTCACCTAGAGCCAGACATCCTGGAATGCAAAGTCAAGTGGGCCTCAGGAAGCATCACTATGAACAAAGCTAGTGGAGGTGGTAGAATGCCAGTTGAACTATTTCAAACCCTAAAAGATGATGCTGTGAAAGTGCTGCACTCAATATGCCAGCAAATTTGGACAACTCAGCAGTGGCCACAGGACTGGGAAAGGTCAGTTTTCATTCCAATCCCAAAGAAAGGCAATGCCAAAGAATGCTCAAACTACTGTACAACTGCACTCATCTCACACGCTAGCAAATAGCAAAGTAATGGTCAAAATTCCCAAGCCAGGATTTAACAGTACTGAACCGTGGAGCTGGATTTAGAAAAGGCAGAGGAACCAGAGATCAAATTGCCAACATCCACTGGATCATCAAAAAAGCAAGAGAGTTCCAGAAAAACATCTGCTTTATTGACTACACCAAAGCCTTTGACTGTGTGGATCACAGCAAACTGCGGAAAATTCTGAAAGAGATGGGAATACCAGACCAGCTGACCTGCCTCCTGAGAAAAGTGTTTGCAGGTCAGGAAGCAACAGTTAGAACTGGACATGGAACACTGGATTGGTTCCAAATCGGGAAAGGGGTATGTCAAGGCTACTAATTGTCACTCTGCTTATTTAACTTATATGCAGTATATATCATGAGAAATGCTGGACTGGATAAAGCACAAGCTGGAATCAATATTGCCGGGAGAAATATCAATAACTTCAGATATGCAGATGACACCACCCTTATGGCAGAAAGTGAAGACGAACTAAAGAGGCTCTTGATGAAAGTGAAAGAGGAGAGTGAAAAAATTGACTTAAAACTCAACATTCAGAAAAATATGATCATGGCATCTGGTCCCATCACTTCAAGGCAAGTAGATGGAGAAACAGTGGCAACAGTGGCTGATTTTATTTTTTGGGGGCTCCAAAATCACTGCAGATGGTGACTGTAGCCATGAAATTAAATGACACTTGCTCCTTGGAAGAAAAGTTATGACCAACCTAGTCAGCATATTAAAAAGCAGAGACATTACTTTGCCAACAAAGGCCCGTCTAGTCAAGGCTATGGTTTTTCCAGTAGTCAGGTATGGATGTGAGAGTTGGACTATAAAGAAAGCTGAGTGCTGAAGAATTGATGCTTTTGAACTGTGGTGTTGGAGAAGACTCTTGAGAGTCCCTTGGACAGCAAGGAGATCCAAGTAGTCAGTCCTAAAGGAAATCAGTCCTGAATATTCAGGATGCTGATGCTGATGCTGATACTGATGCTGAATCTGAAGCTCCAAAACTTTGGCCACCTGAGGGGAAGAACTGACTCACTGGAAAAGACTCTGATCCTGGGAAGGATTGAAGGCGGGAGGAGAAGGGGATGACAGAAGATGAGACGGTTGGATGGCATCATCAACTCAATGGACGTGAGTCTGAGTAAACTCTGGGAGTTAGTGATGGACAGGGAGGCCTGGCGTGTTGCAGTCCATGAGGTTGCAAAGAGTTGGACCTGACTGAGAGACTGAACTGAACTGAACTTACATAAAAGTGCATTTTAGGATTTCTGACAACCCCCAAAAATTATATGCAGAATCCTGTGGTTATACGCCTTTATTTCAGGAGAGAGGATTTAAAACTTTCATTACATTCTCAGTGTGGTTTAAGATCCTCCAAAAGTGTACAGTAACAGATAAGGTCAAGGAAAGCCTGCCTTGTAAGCAACTTCGATTTCTTCAAAGTTCAAACCATGTGCTTTTGCATTTCCAGGTTGCATTAATGAATGCATGTTCTCCAGATCCAGGGAGGCTGTGCTTATTCTACACTCATGGCAGCTGGAAGACTGGGCTTGGTTCCAGAGTCCTCATTCTCATCGGGCAGCAAGAGGACATGACCAGGGCAGAGAAGGTCCCAGAAACCATATCATGTGAGAAACAGATGAAGGAACCAAGTAATTTTTGCCAGAGAAGGAGAACTGGGGAGTAGGAATGCCAGAGCTCCTCTTTAAATGGGTGACCATTGCCATGTAGGAAATGGATTAGTTTAATCGATGTAACTCCAGAATATGGCACTAAGGTCAAGCACTGGAAATTACTGGGAAAAAGAAATCAGCTTCTCTGTAAGGAAGAACTTTTAAAAATGATTAGAGAAATTGAAAATAGAAAGGGCTTCCCTGTGAGGCTACAGAGAAGGCAATGGCACCCCACTCCAGTACTCAAGGCCTGGAAAATCCCATGGATGGAGGAGCCTGGTAGGCTGTAGTCCATGGGGTCGCTAAGAGTCGGACACGATTGAGCGACTTTCTTTTCACTTTTCACTTTCATGCATTGGAGAAGGAAATGGCAACCCACTCCAGTGTTCTTGCCTGGAGAATCCCAGGGGCGGGGGAGCCTGGTGGGCTTCCGTCTATGGGGTCGCACAGAGTTGGACACGACTGAAGCGACTTAGCAGAAGCAGAGCAGTGAGGCTAAGATCCTCCTGTCCCTTCAGTTTTCATACCACGTTGCATGTTCATCTGCCAGGGATTTGTAAAAGGGATTCTTTATTGGGTGGAAGGTAGGAGAAAATGACCTCTACGAGTCCTTCTAATTCCATGATCTATTAAGATTTTATATCTCTTATTAAAATTTATAGTCAAAGATGCATACATATGTTCCCTTCCTTCATATAACAGATCTTTATGGTGAATCATTTTATAAGGAGGATAATCAGTCTTTTTTAAAACTAAATTTCTATGTATTTTGTTGCCTTAAAATGGGGGTAAACCTGTGCCCAGAATGCTGTGTCTGTTTTTTCAGCAAAACCTCGCCCATCTACCTCCTTGTCTGAGTCTGCCCTACCCCCACCAGCCTTCTCCCTGGGACTCTTGGGCTCTCTGCCTAACTGTAACCTTGCTTCCCACCTATGGTCTTTCCAGTGTATTCGCCACGAGTAACTAGAGGAATAGTTTAAAACTACTCATCAGAGGATGTCTTGCTGTCTCAGTTCAGTTCAGTTACTCAGTCGTGTCAGACTCTTTACAACCCCATGAACCGCAGCACACCAGGCCTCCCTGTCCATCACCAACTCCCCGAGTTTACCCAAACTCGTGTCCATCGAGTCGGTGATGCCATCCAACCATCTCATCTCTGTCATCCCCTTCTCCTCCTGCTCCCAATCTGTCCCAGCATCAGGGTCTTTTCCAATGAGTCAGCTCTTTGCATCAGGTGGCCAAAGTACTGGAGTTTCAGCTTCAGTCCTTCCAATGAACACCCAGGACTGATTTCCTTAGGATGGACTGGTTGGATCTCCTTGAAGTCCAAGGGACTCAAGAGTCTTCTCCAACACCACAGTTCAAAAGCATCAATTCTTCGGCGCTCAGCTTTCTTTATAGTCCAACTCTCACATCCATACACGACTACTGGAAAAACCATAGTGTTGACTAGACAGATCTTTGTTGACAAAGTAATGTCTCTGCTTTTTAATATGCTGCCTAGGTTGGTCTTGCTGTCTAAAGTCCTTCTATAGACTCCCATTCTCTTAAAGTCATGCTGAGTCATGACCCGGAAGGTGTTAAATGACCTGGTGCCTCCACGCTCATGTTAGGCCAGCCTCCCTTCTCTACCTGAGCTCTGGCCACACGGGCCTCTCCTCCTGCTCTTCTCCTCTGCATCTGTACCTGCTTCCTCTCCACCTTGAAGCTGCTCCTCTCAGATCTTGGTTGTCCTTCAGAGCCCAGCACAAGTATCAACTCAGAAAGGCTGTCCCTGGCCACGGTGTCTCAGTTAGCCGCAGCCCGCCTACACTTGAGCGTACCACTGTTTTACTTCCTTTGTACTTCTTATCACAACTTATCACCATCCTTCTTCTTACTTTTGGCTTGGTATTCTTCCCCCATCTTCGTGTAGCTCACTGAGCGTACCCAGTCCCTGTTGTTGACTGATGTGTTTGTGCCCGGTGTCTAGCACAGGGACTGGGCCATGGTTGAGGTCAGTAAGTGCTTTCAGAATCAAAGAATGAATGCACGGGTGAGTGACTGTAGGAACAAGTCCGATCAGTACAGATGGTCGGCTCTGAGGCTGTGTGTGACCTTGTTGTATTAGACTAAAACAAATATGCTTCCTTGTTGTTCATCCTCTTACCTAGGTCAGGGTTGTGTAAACAGCAGGTCCTTAAAGAATTTTCCATGCCCCACCCAAGAAGCTCACAAATATAAAGTCAAAGATTAGAAAAAATCACCTTTTTTTTTTACTGAAGACAGACATTATCCATGCCATGGAGTGTCCACTGAGGGGTACAATCCTAGAGAGAAACAACCCAAGTCCCTAAACCTAGGATAGCATGTTTTTTCTTCCTCCTTGGGCTCTCAGGAAAAACTATTCTGGCTGAGAGGAGCAAGAAATGCTGGAATGGGTTACTGAGGAGGTGGTAGAATCTCCTTTTCTGGAGATCTTTAAAAATAGAACAGCCATCTGGGATGATTTAGATATGGTCTCTATTGAAGAAGGGGGATGGAAAGGAAAGATCTCTCTAAGTTCCATCTCATCCTTGATTTTCTGATATTTCACTTTAAGCTTTTATTCATGGCAAAAGCCTGAAAGGAGCTAGGAATTCACTTTTTCTTGTTAACAGAAAGTGAAATCCCATTTTCCTTTGAGCTGCAATTCTGCTGTATCACTCTCCTTTTCTCCTCAAATGGGCAATTTGGGTGTCATAATTTTTTGGTTAGGTAGAAAGTTTAGATGACACTTAACTTCCATTCTCTTTCTTCCTGAAAGGGAAGCAAAGGAATCTGAAATAGAGGAGTTTAGATGTTGAGAAATGAGAGCGTGAAGAGCACAGATCCGCGTGGGTCTTGCTATCACCAGTGAAAACAATACAGGGGGAGAAGTAGCCCAGATGAAAACAGGCAAGACTGTGGAATGCTTCGCATCCCACAACAGGGACCCGCCATGCTTACCCACAGACGTTAAGTTGAGAAGCCTCATCTGCTGTTCGTAACAATTCATTTTTTGTCCTGTTTTATTTTTTTTAATGGAATCAAGTTTGGGGAAGTCAACATGTAAACAGCATAAAACATATTTTTTTCTTACATTTGGCTATGAAATTTATAGCAGTTGAACTGTTTCTGAGCTCTATTCTTATTACTCTTTCTTGGTTTGTCAAAGCTGTGTAGTCGAAAGAATAATAGATTTTAATACACAAGAGTCTGAATTTGACTATTTTTACTACAGAGGCCACACCATAAAAAGCCTTGCTTAATGTTCCTCAGCAACATTTGTAGCCATAACTGTATTTCTAACCTAAATAAACCTGGTTGTGATGATCAAATACATTTATTTTTAAATATTCATTACAGGCACCATAGTACATAACAAACTAATGGCCAACAGGACTGTGGTTTTGTTTTTTCTTTCTTCCAAAAGGAACACAAACAGCTTTCAGTGATGAAATTAACTCTTTCACCTTTAAGTTAGTGGATAATCCATACTTTTATGGAATATTGTGTTAAGCCAGAATGAAGTGTGACCATAAAGGTCTTCCTAAACCATACTTGAAAGCCGGCCCTGTCACTTCACAGGACATCCATCAAGGTCATGTGCTTCTTCATCTGCTCACTGTTTCCAGAATGTCCACGTGGGAGACATCCCTGTGGACCTCTGGGTGTGCCTGTGCCCACTTATACTAGAAACAGAACCTGAATGGCAGATGTTTGCAGAAAGAAACTTCTAAGGTAGAAATAAGAGGAAAGCAAAACAAAAAGGCAGAAATGGGATATTCTCAAAGGACAGGAACATGAATTACTTTGGGCGGCCCCAGTGATACAAAACCCACACATGGTTATTTTGGCCCATTCTGTTGTGTAAGTCTTTGCTAGAGGGGCGGTCACCACCTTTCACTTCTGGACAGAGGACACATATGGGTTCAGGGCTGAGAGAAACACCTGATCCTTTAACAGAATAAGGATTAAATAGATTTAACAGAATAGGAAAGTTGTAGTTTCTGCAGAACGTGGCTCCAACTTGTCCTCCCATGAGGCAGCTGTCTGGCTGCTGGAGCCCCTGGGGTTACTGCAGAGGGGCAGGGTCCAGTTTGGGCCAGGGTTACAGAGCCTAGCATACCAGGATTTAATCCCTGGGTTGAAGCCTGGATGGGTTTAGGCCCAGCGAGGTCAGATCCGAACAAAGAAAGCCTCCCCCCTCCAATCTTCTTTCTATCTGCTTTGTCACCTTCTCTTTGCTCCACCCATACCAAAAGGAGCAGATGGCTGCCACTGAGAATGATGGTGGTACTTTAGAGGCTAGGTCTTGTGACCCCATGGACTGCAGCCCACCAGAATCCTCTATCCATGGGATTTCCCAGACAAGAATACTGGAGTGGGTTGTCATTTCTTCCTTCAGCAGCTGAGAATGCAGCCTCCCAAATCCCACAGGCTGAATCCCCCTGCCCCATTTTCTTCTCTTTATTCCTCCTCTGTCTCCTCTCTCCTGTCTTATGCTGTCCTAGTTGATCCCAGGGAGCACTGGGCACGGGGGGCAAGTGCCACCTTCTCTGGGAGGGTCTCAATCTGGAGCTCGTCTATCTACCATTTCTCACACCTAGGCTCTGGGACAGCTCCTACTGAAGACCCAGGGCTTCCTTTCCAGGCTTCCGGTCAACGCCCCTCCCTTTCCATCACCGGCCCCGCAGCGCCTTGGAAGGCGGGTCACTTTGTTATTTACAAACTATCCAGTTCTCCCTCTCACTTCACTCTACTGCATCATCGTTCTCTATCACCCCTTTGGGGTTTGCTCACAGCCTTCCCTCACAAATTCAACACCACCACTCCCTCAGTGCAAAACAAGCGTGGAGAGCTTGCTGGGGCTTGCAAAAAAGGCGGAGGTGGGGGGCGGTTAGTTGCTTTCCCAAAGCCCTTCCTCTGGCACTGCACATGTTAACGCCTATCTGCGGGGAGATTGCAATTCTAACATAATGAGATATTAATGAGTTTTGCACATGTCCCCAGCTACAACATTTCTCTCCCCCTCCCCCCACCCCGCACCCCCTCTTCCGCGCAGAATCTGCTGTTTTTCTGACATTGCGATTTGTCCCCCTTCTCCTCTCCCACCCGGACACCCCCGCCACACCGCGCACCTCAAGCTGCCAGCGCTACAGAGCACCAAATGGGTTGGCACCGCCTTGTTTCCTGGCCTAATGGATGCTTGTTTAAACACTGGGGCTGTTTGCATTGCTGCGGCTCACTGCATGTTAAACACAGTCCTCTGAAACCCTATGCCAATCCAATAAAGGTATCAGCAGTTCAGTGCGGGGAGGCAATTAGGAGATGTTCCCAAGTGTGCCTTCGAAGCTCTAGGAAGGAAAATTTGATCGAACAACTAAAAGGAAAATCTGATTCGGCTCAGCATCACGTGGAGGACACAAGGCTTAACGGCAGCCAGGTCTGTGGAGGGCAGAGGGAAATCAATGAGGGGCCGAAGGGAGCACGTGCGCCACGTTAAGGCGCCCTGAGCCAGCTTGTTAGGAACCCCGGCTCCTGCCTCTGCGGAGACACCCGCCTGTCCTGCCACTTTGGCTCCCTTTATCTTCCTTCTTTTCTTTTTTTTTTTATTCCAAGGGGTATACTTATTTATTTTTTAATGACAAACTGCCATCCTTCTTAACACCCTGCACCTCTCGTTCACCTTTAATTCCGTAAGCACTCATATTTTTAAAAAAAGGCTTTTCTTGTGCTAGATCATTACCATATCAAAGGCGATAGAGAGAGAGCACACGCAAAAATCTTAGAGGGATAATATACCAGCAGAGAGAAGGCTGGGCTTCAGAGAGGCTGGTGGGTCCCTAACCTCTGGCTAATGATATCAGTCGATAAGGCAATGGATTGGTTTTCTGCCTAAGTCGGAGAGAGTAAGGGAAGGGAACACAAGATGTAAAGCAAAAGTTTTGGAAAGCCCTCTATTAAGTTCTGGACTTCGGTTTCTTTTTACTTTTCTCTGCTTTTCATTTAAAATCTGCCCCGCAATGGCCCTTGTTTCCGGGAGAAGGCAGTAGCGGATGTGCCCTGCAATGCTAAGAAACGCTACACACAGAGCTCACTGGGGTGCCGTCCATTTGCCAGGAGTTTTGCCAAATCCCTGTCTGTTCCCCGAGGTTCCTGGCACAAGGGATACAGCCAAGATGGAGCTGAGCTGCTGTCAGCCTCAGGCAGCAGCAGCCCAATGCAATGCGCGGAAGGATAACGCTGTCCTTTCAAGGCTGATGGGGCCAGAGTGCTAAAGGGAGTCTGTGGTCTAAGTGAGCTCTAATCACCACAGGGTTCCAGACAGGTAATTATGGATAACACAGTGAAAAGTAGTTCATCCACAAGAGTCTTTACGCAGCCTCCAGACCAGCACACACTTAGTTCCCGGAACAACAGAGGCCCCGGCCTTGCACCCCTGACTTGCCTCTTTGTTACCCACTGCACTTGCTATAGAAAAAACTCTTAACTGCCACACCCCCGGGCTCCAGGTGGCAGGGAACCAGGTACTAAAGGTCCAGAAGGCCAGCAGCGTGGCTGCCCGGCCCGACTGCAGGGCAGGATGCAGCCCTGAACTCCTCTCTGCCATTGACCGGGAACAGTCATGACAACTCAGGAAGACAGTAGCCTTCAATGTCCGTAACTGTTGACACCAGGTCAACTGCTACTCATTTTACATAAGCCACAGCTGGTGTATTTGGTGCTTGCCTTCTCTTTGGCTTTCTGACTTAACATTCATGGAACTGCCGCCTTATCTCAGGCCTGAAAATATGGGTGAGAGCACTATGGTAAAACCCTTCCAAAAATTACAGAAAATGCCTTGCTTATCTTGCACTTCGGGGAATGAAGTGTTCCACTTAAGATACACACACACACACACACACACACACACACACACACACACAGATGCTACATCCTTTAATTGCCAAAGTAATTTTTAAAGATTTTAAAACTTTGTGATGAAAAACTTTCTAGAAATATTTAGGTGCTTCCCTAGTTTATTAAAAGGTAGATATTAATAACTTTTAATGGAAAACTGTAATATGTTCTTTTCTATTTTATATTGGTGTATAGTTGATTAACAATGTTGTGTTAGTTTTAAATGTTACAGCAAAGTGATTTAGTTATACATACACACATTCTTTTTCATCTTTTCCATTATGGTTTATCACAGGATACTGAATATAGTTACTTCCCTGTGCTATAAGATAGGTCCTTGTTGGTTATCCATGTTATGCAATACTGTGAACTTCCAGATGTTCAAGCTGGTTTTAGAAAAAGCAGAGGAACCAGAGATCAAACTGCCAACATCTGCTGGCATCGAAAAAGCAAGAGAGATCCAGAAAAACATTTATTTTCGCTTTATTGACTATGCCAAAGCTTTTGACTGTGTGGATCACAATAAACTGTGGAAAATTCTGAAAGAGATGGGAATATCAGACCAGCTGACCTGCCTCTTGAGAAATCTATATGCAGGTCAGGAAGCAACAGTTAGAAGTGGACATGAACAAATGACTGGTTCTAAATAGGAAAAGGAGTACGTCAAGGCTGTATATTGTCACCATGCTTATTTAACTTATATGCAAAGTACATCATGAGAAACGCTGGGTTGGATGAAGCACAAGCTGGGATCAAGACTGCCAGTTAGAATATCAATAACCTCAGATATGCAGATGACACCACCCTTATGGCAGAAAGTGAAGAAGAACTAAAGAGCCTCTTGATGAAAGTGAAAGAGGAGAGTGAAAAAGTTGGCTTAAAGCTCAACATTCAGAAACTAAGATCATGGCATCTGGTCCCATCACTTCATGGCAAACAGATGGAGAAACAGTGGCTGAGTTTATTTTCTGGGGCTCCAAAATCACTGCAGATGGTGACTGCAGCCATGAAATTAAAAGACACTTACTCCTTGGAAGGAAAGTTATGACCAACCTAGTCAGCATACTAAAAAGCAGAGACATTACTTTGCCAACAAAGGTCCATCTAGTCAAGGCTATGGTTTTTCCAGTAGTCATGTATGGATCTGAGAGTTGGACTGTAAAGAAAGCTGAGCGCTGAAGAATTGATGCTTTTGAACTGTGGTGTTGGAGAAGACTCTTCAGAGTCCCTTGGACTGCAAGGAGATCCAACCAGTCCATCCTAAAGAAGATCAGTCCTGAGTGTTCACTGGAAGGACTGATGTTGAAGCTGAAACTTCAATCCTTTGGCCACCTGATGTGAAGAACTGACTCATTGGAAAAGACCCTGATGCTGGGAACGACTGAAGGTGGAGGAGAAGGGGACAACAGAGGATGAGATGGTTGGATGGCATCACTGACTCAGTGGATTTGGGTAAACTCCGGGAGTTGGTGATGGACAGGGAGGCCTGGTGTGCTGCAGTCCATGGGGTTGCAAAGAGTTGGATATGACTGAGTGACTGAACCGAACAGTGTATTTGTCAATCATGAACTCCCTAACCATCTCTCTACCCCTCCTTATCCCCTCCCCAACCATGAGTTTGTTCTCTAGCTCTGTGATTTTGTTTCTTCTTAGTAAATAAATTCACTGAGTAGATAATTTTTTTGATAACTCATTGTGTCCTACGTTACCAACCTTGTTATTGGTTATCAGTTGGCTGCTTAATTTCTTTGGTTAGGGAAAAAAAAAGGTAATTAGTTGATTATCACTGTTTATTAGGACAGAAGAGAATCTTGCAAAAGATAATAGGCCAATACATTTAGGAGGCTCACTTATGATCTGTCTTGAGATATCACCTTGCTTTATTTCCAGAGTCTAAGGTCTGTAGGAATGCTAGACTTGTTTCTCAACAAGACATGAACTATCCCCATTCAGCAGAAACATTACGTTTTCTTTTTTCTTTTTAGTGTTTGAATATCATCATGAAATTTTTAAAAAGTGATACTGACCCCAAACATTTTCAACCTGCTCTTTTATTCTCTCCCCAGACACAGAAACTCACAAAATCTCTGGGCTCCCATAGTGTCACTCTCATCCAGAGACAGCAGCTGAAGTGTACTAAAATCACAGAAAGAAAGTCTGCTGCAAAGAAGGAGAAGTATGGTAAAAGAGAACATCTGTTGGTAGCGACTCTGAGATGATCAAAGTAGAGACAATAGTTACAGGTGGACACAAGGATTTTCCTCTTGTTTGATTGCTTCTTTGTGTGTACATCGAGGCTGTTTTAACTTAAATATATAAAGAATAATCTCTGAAATCTCTACCTTTCCTACTATTTACATAACAACATTTTCTCTTTTTTCCCTAATTTGTACCACATGAAATTTTCTCTCCATGCAAACATCTTGAATTTTGTTATCCCGCCCCAAGACATGGTATTCCTTCTCACCACCATGAAATAAAGCTCATATCCTACTGTAAAACTGTTAGACGATTATGAAAACCATTGAAGTCAGTTATCCCAAAGTGTACTTTCATCATCTGGCAGGCTTCACTCCCAAATACTACTTTTCTCAAAGAGGTGTAGCTTTCACCCTTTGATATCATACTTGGATACAGATGTAAAAATCTCTTATACTCAGGAAAGGAGCATCTTATTTATCTCATTTCAGTATCCATTTATATCACCACTTTCTGATTACCAAAAATTGCCGGAATGCTTTGTTCAGAATAAAACCCAAGATTTTTTTTTTTTAATTTTACAATATTGTATTGGTTTTGCCATATATCAACATGAATCTGCCACAGGTATACACGTGTTCCCCATCCTGAACCCTCCTCCCTCCTCCCTCCCCGTACCATCCCTCTGGGTGGTCCCAAAACCCAAGATTCTTAAACCCGAGTTATTGATGATGGAAAAACTCAGATTAACAACTGGAAGAGCCCTGGTCGCATGACCTTTCATTACCCTTTTTCCTTCAGTGTTTAATAACACAATCAGCAAAACACGATTTTAGTTTCTGTTAGAAGAATTAAACCTTTAGACCAAAAAGTGACTTTGAGATTAGAGTAAAAGCATAAATTAAATTTGGGCCCCTAAGCAAATATCTGGGCTTCCCAGGTGGTGCCAGTGGTAAAGAACCTGCTTGCCAATAGAAGAGACATGAGACGGGGGTTGATACCTCGGTGGGGAAGATACCATAGAGAAGGGCATGGCAACCCACTCTAGTATTTTAGCCTGGAAAATCCCGTGAACAGAGGGGTCTGGTGGGCTATAGTCCATGGGGTCACAAAGAATTGGACATGACTGAAGTGGATGTGAAGAGTTGGACTGTGAAGAAAGCTTAGCGCTGAAGAATTGATGCTTTTGAACTGTGGTGTTGGAGAAGACTCTTGAGAGTCCCTTGGACTGCAAGGAGATCCAACCAGTCCATTCTAAAGATCAGTCCTGGGTGTTCATCGGAAGGACTGATGCTGAAGCTGAAACTCCAATACTTTGGCCACCTCATGCAAAGAGCTGACGCATTGGAAAAGACCCTGATGCTGGGAGGGATTGGGGGCAGGAGGAGAAGGGGATGACAGAGGATGATATGGCTGGATGGCATCACCGACTCAATGGACATGAGTTTGAGTTGGTGATGGACAGGGAGGCCTGGCGTGCTGTGATTCATGGGGTCGCAAAGAGTCGGACACGACTGAGCGACTGAACTGAACCGAACCGAACCGAAGAGACTTAGCACACATGCACGCAAGCAGATAGTTAGAGATCCCTCTTTTATTAGCCTCCACAGAAATGACCTCAATCTTCACTGTGTAAAAAGGTGAGAGAGAGAATTTTTGTGAGTCCCTGCACTGGAGCAGTTGCTCCTACTGTTAAGATAAAGTGGCCAAATACAAGGCACAGTCTCAAAACCAAGAGTGTAAAAATAAGTATGAACAAAGTGTAAGAACTGGAGCCCGTGCGGTCACCTTCATCCTCACCATGCAGAAGAGAGACCATTGATGACACCCTTGGAAACAGTACCTGTCTGGTGAAGAACAAGTTGACAAAGCTTTTATTATATTCTCTCTATTTCTTCCCTATGTTTGAATGTATCCAAAATAAAATGTTTTGAAAAAAGTATGTCGATTGGTTCACTGGAAAAGAAGAATGCACAGACGGCAAAGGAAGTGAGTACTGTATCAGTTCCGTCATCTTCGGATGGAGATCTTGAGCTCTCTGCCAAGCCATAATGCAAGAAGAAACAGGAGGATGCAGAAAGTACAGGAGCACAGAGGGCAGCCTCTTTCTTGCTCAGAGAACTCCCCAGGGTGATGGGAAGGTCCAGGCAGTGGAGAAAAGGCTGCTGTTGACATCATGTTGTCAGAAGAGATTTCAGACAGAGCCTCAGTCAACTCAAAAACCCAAGCATCCACATACAGAGATGGCATATGTTCTACAGTGTCTGAC
This sequence comes from Bos indicus, assembly GCF_029378745.1. Classification (NCBI taxonomy): domain Eukaryota; kingdom Metazoa; phylum Chordata; class Mammalia; order Artiodactyla; family Bovidae; genus Bos; species Bos indicus. The sequence continues at coordinate 17,932,602 of NC_091776.1, read as the reverse complement.
CGGAAGCAAATAGCTTTTTGCACAGGCTGCTAGACCTACATATCCAAAAAAAAAAAAAAGTGGAAACGAGATGTAAGACAAAGCAAAGAATGACAATTAGAAAGGCTACAAAGGATGTTTGACTGCTTAACTTTGATTAAAGGCAGTTTGGATCATCTTTGATTAAAAATTGTTTACAATATTAATTACTAATAGCCACCCTTTAAAAAGTTTCTTTAATTTTAAACTATTTTTGACCTACAGAAATGTGGCAAAAATAGTACAAAGCCCTTCTTATCCTTTACATTGCTTTCCTTAATGTTCATGTCTTACTTAACCATAGTACAATTATCAGGAACAGGAAATTAATATCCATGCTATATTATTAATTAAACTATAGACTTCATTTGAATTTCACCATTTTTTACACTAATATCCTTTTCCTCTTGCAGGATCCCATCCAGAATGATCCCACAATGCAATGACTTGTTATCTTTCCTTAGTCTTCTCCTTCTTCCCATGTCTTTCTTGGCCTTGACACTTTTGAAGAGTACTGAACAGTCATTCTGTTGAAGGTCCCTCATTTTGGGCTTGTCTAACCAACCTAGATAGCATATTCAAAAGCAGAGACATTACTTTGCCAACAAAGGTCCATCTAGTCAAGGCTATGGTTTTTCCTGTGGTCATATATGGATGTTAGAGTTGGACTGTGAAGAAAGCTGAGCACCAAAGAATTGATGCTTTTGAACTGTGGTGTTGGAGAAGACTCTTGAGAGTCCCTTGGACTGCAAGGAGATCCAACCAGTCTATTCTAAAGGAGATCAGTCCTGGGTGTTCTTTGAAAGGAATGATACTGAGGCTGAAACTCCAGTACTTTGGCCACCTCATGCGAAGAGTTGACTCATTGGAAAAGACCCTGATGCTGGGAGGGATTGGGGGCAGAAGGAGAAGGGGACGACAAAGGATGAGATGGCTGGATGGCATCACTGACTTGATGGACATGAGTTTGAGTGAACTCTAGGAGTTGGTGATGGACAGGGAGGCCTGGCGTGCTGAGATTCATGGGGTCGCAAAGAGTCAGACAGGACTGAGCGACTGAACTGAACATTTTTTTCATGACTGGAATGAACTTATGCCTCTTTAGCAAGAATACTACAAAAATGACGTTGTGTAATTCTTGGCGTATCATATCAAGGGGTTCATGATGTCAATATGGCTTATCACTGGTGCTGTTTCCCATGATCGCTTGGTTAAAATGGTGTCTTTTTTTTCCAGTGTAAAGTTTCACTGTCTTTCCCTTTATGGTGAAAAAGTGTCTTGAAGGAGATATGCTGCCACTATACAAATCCCATTTCTCCTTAGATGTTACCCACTAATTGTAGCATACATCTGGGATCTTGCCTTAAACAATCATTACTGTGGTGTTTGCCTAATGGTGATTCTCTTTTCCAGTTTCCTTCCACATTTATTATCTGGAATTCTACTTAAAGAAGAGTTGTCACTTCTCCATGTTTTTTATAGTCAGTATGGAATCCTTGATATTTATTTCATTCTACAGGTTAAAATTCAGTACTATCTTTATCTTTCTGCCCAACTTGTACCAGCTTTGGTCACTAGGAACACGTTTACATCGACTCCTGTGTTCTTTTGACAAGCTCTTTTCTTTTGGAAGGAATGTTTCCTTATTTCTTGGCACTAGAAGATGTTCCAGGTTTGTTTTATGTTTTCCCTGCCTGAGCCCTGAAACACACGTGCTTCTCCAAGGAGGCCTGGTTCCCTTTATTGGAGAATAGAGTTTAGAAACAAGATATGGATGCTGAGTGAGCTTCTTGCTTCTAGCCTTCTCAGCAGATGGAGCTAGGTATTAGTAATATATGCATGCATACTAACCCATTTATATACAGATATGTATATTTTTGTATCTCTCTGTGTGTGTGGATAGTAGTTTATATTACTACTCTGATCCTAATCCAATAGGGTTCTTTTTAGCCTTCCTGTCTCTGTCTCTTTATTGAGGGGCTTCCCTGGTGGCTCAGTCAGTAAAGAATCTGCCTGCAATGAGGGAGACCAGGGTTTGATCCCTGGGTCAGGAAGATCCCCTGGAGGAGGAAATGGCAACCTTCTCCAGTATTCTTGTCTGGAGAATTCCAGGGACAGAGGAGCCTGGTGGGCTACATAGAGTCCATGAGGTCACAGTCAGTCAGACACAACTGAGTGAATACCACTTTCACTTTTCTCTTTATTGATACCTTTTTCTCCGTCACTGTGATGCCCATAATAGCTTTCTTTTAACTTAAAACCATTAAATTTAATCAACTCCAAAGCCATTCATAGACTGGAAATGGAGTTATTAATTTAGCAAATATGAATTGGCAAGTATTGTGTTTGTTTAAGGCCCCGAATAAAGAACTCTGGGTGGAATGGAGATAATCACAGACCCTACCTTCAGGTCGTTTATGGGCTACCAGGAAATATATAAAAATAATACAGAAAGTAAGGAGTGTCCAGAGAAACAAATAAATGGTGATGGGCATGCAGAGGAAGGAGAAATGCATTCCTATTGGAGAAGCAGGGAAGGCTCCTGAAGAAGCTATGGATCTTAAGAGCAGGCAGGATGGGATCTGTGATGATTAGGGGAAAGCACTCCAGAGATGACTGGATGGTATCACCGAGTCAATGTACATGAATTTGGGCAAACTCCGGGAGATAGTGAGGGACAGGAAAGCCTGGCCTGCTGCAGTTCATGGGGTTTCGAAGAGTCGGATACGACTTGGTGACTGAACGACAACAGTGGCTTCAGAAAAAGGAAACAGCTCAAACAAAAGCACTGGAAGAAGATTGTGGAAGCAAGGCATGGAAAAAGAGTACCTGTGTCTGGCTGGAGTCCAGGACTATGAAGGGAGCATGGTGGCTGGAGCTGGATCACAGAGCACCATGGACCGGTGGCTATGGTGGAATCTGTGCTCTGTTCATGGGCCATGGAGAGCTCCTGAGGTTTTGTGAGCAAGACAGGACCAGACAGGATGTAGTGGGACTCAGAGTGGAGGGGGAATCCGTGAACCAGGGAAGATTTATGCAGGACAGAAATCAGTCTAGAAGCTACTGACACAGGTTATGGAAGCAGAGATGGTCTGAACTCCGGCAAGAACAACAGGTATGGTGAGGAGGTATTATTTATGAGGAGCAAAGTTGAGCATAGTCAATAACAATTGACAATAGCTTAGATGAGGAAAGTCAGGAAGGAGTCAAAGGTAACTTCTGGATTTTAAGGAGATATATTAAAAAGCTATTAGAGTTAGAAACTAGGATATAAGCAACATAGTGGGAAACTGTCCAACAGCCATCAAAATGCAGAGTTGAGGTAGATCACTTCCCATGTGATCATCCTGGTGCTTGGTTATGAGTGGACAGGAAAGGAGAGAAAAATCACACATTATATCAAGCAGTGATGTTACTTCCTAGCAGCAATGCTAAATGTCATATAGTAAAAAAGAAAAAAAAACCCCACACTGAAAAGGAAAATGAAATTTCAATATGATAATGAAATTTCATTTGCCCATGATGCTGCTTAACTACTAGCATTGATAATCACCACAAAGGAGTATTTTCTTTGAAGTTAGATAGTTAGCACTCTCTAAACTAGAAATTGCCAACATTTTATCCATAATGACTTGGAGACTAGTAAAACAGAGCCATATAACTCCAGTCACCAGGGAGTTTTAGAACACTGAAGTTAGAATGAAACTATAATAGCTCCTCTATTAATGATGTATCACTATTCAAATGTGATGGTTTACCTCAGGGAACAGCTGAAACTCAAATATACTAGCATCTATACAACCATGGCGCTTCCCAGGTGGTGTTAGTGGTAAAGAACCTGTCTTTCAATGAAGGTTTGCTCCCTGAGTTGGGAAGATCCCTTGGAGGAGGGCATGGAAACCCATTTGAGTATTCTTGCCTGGAGAATCCTATGAATAGGAGCCTGGCGGGCTACAGACCATAGGGTCACAAAGAGTTGGACAGGACTGACCCGACCTAGCACGGCACAGCACAGACAACCACGAGAGCACTCATTAATCAGTACATAATGAATAGAAATAGGCTGTGTTTGCTGGAGAATATTTGACTTTCAGGTTCGAGAAGCAACTACAAGTCAATTATTGTTATGTCACAGTCTTTGTTGACTGTGTTCTTTTAGAGGAATAAAGGAACGAACTAAGTTTGCTCATTTGTTTTGCAAGATGCTAGACACTTAGTCATGCTATAGGGCAACAGAGAAGACAAGTGGGGGAAAAGAGCACACACTTTCCTTCTGCTAGACTGTGGTGAAGAAGGGACTGCAGACCTATTGGCTGTAAGGAAGTCTGGCATGGATGCTCAGGCTGGCCCCAGCCAGGTGACCACGTCTGGATGGGCCAGCACCCACTATCCACCATGGCTTGCTCATCCTCCCCCAGGTCATGGAGATGAAAGGCCTTCAGGTCGAAGGCTTTCACCTTCTTAGACAAGGTGTCTCTGTTACCCTAATGGCTCTCACAGGATGAAGCTGCTAGAATGATTTAGAAAACAGACATTCTTCCAGTAGAAATGGAGAGCCTTCTAATCAAGTGGAACAGAGGCTATTATTCAGTGGAATCAAAGCAGTCACACCAGAGAGAGTCTATGTTATCACCTGTTAAGAAAGCTCTGTGACCACAAGAGTTGTCCATCACCAACCAGCACACACTTCCAGGCAGGGTCTTTGCACCCAGATTCATACCCTGAGTTGACAGGGGCGTGAGGACAGCCTTGCACTGGACCTTCACTAGTACAAAGACAGGTTGAGGCTTCCCCGGTGGCTCAAATGGTAAAGAATCTGCTTGCAATGCGCGAGACCCTGGTTCAAGCCCTGGGCCAGAAAGATCCCTGGAGAAAGGAATGCCAACCCACTCCAGTATTCTTGTCTGGAGAATTCCACAGACAGAGGAGCCTAGTGGGCTACATACAGTCCATGAGGTCGCAAGGAGTTGGACAAGACTGAGAGACTAATACACAGACACACAGGAGGTCAAAGAGGGCATTCCCACTATTAGGGAGACAGCAGCTTTGAAGATATGAAACAACCACTGTAATGGAGATCGAGCTCCCCGCCTTATGAAACTGCCATGTTAAAAGACTTCTTTATCAGGTAAGGCAAGCAAGGTTGGCAGAACTGAATACCTCAGCGAGAAAGAATTAAAGGCAAAAACTGTGAAGTGATGAAGACACCTGTCATCGTGCACTGTCCCCCTCCCCGCAATATCCCCTCTCCCCTTCATGCCACTTTCCCTCTTCTCTGTCCTTCCAAGTCCCTTTCTTTGTGTTTAAATATGGAGTAATGGCACACTAGACCTTTAAACTATTTATTGATTAATGACACTTTACTATGTTGGTTGCTTAGGTTATTATGTTACTAATTGAGTCCATGACTTTTAAAATTTTGGTTTATAATTATGAAATTGAAGGCTTTGTCACTGCTATAGGAATTTCAGGCCTTGGCCAGTTGTGGGCTATATGAATTGAGCACTTAGAAGGGCCATATGATCCCATTTTTAGTTCTCTAAAGAAGTGAGGTGGCAGAATTGGAAGAAATATGGAGTCCGTGTTTCCTTTGTTATCCTGGAACCACTTAGGTTATGGTTCTTGTGTTCCAAGATGCTGTAAAGGAAACACTGCCAGCGAGACTGACTCTACAACTTGTAGGACCCAGTGTGAAATGAAAATGCAGGACTCCTTAATCCAAAATAACAATCTCAGATGGCGACAGCAGAGCACTAACCCATGCTCAAGTTCCAGAAGCCACAAAATCCTGCTGTTCTGCCTTCAAGCTCCTCTTTTCTGAGCAAGTCTGTCATTCTTGACACTAAAACTCACCAAAATGCTAAGACACTATTTGATCATAACCAGGTTTCATCTGCCATTTCTTCTTTGGACCTTGTACCACCTAGAACTGCAGAAACATATTAAAATGATTTCCCGTTTCCCTGTGGCTCAGTGGTAAAGACTCTGCCTGGCCAATGCAGGAGACATGTGTTCGATCCCTGGTCTGGGAAGATCCCACATACCGCGGAGCAGCTAAGGCCATGAGCCACAACTACTGAGGCTGTGCTCTAGAGCCCGAGAGTCACAGCTACTGAAGCCACGTGCCCTAGAGCCCATCCTCCTCAACGAGAAGCCACTGCAATGAGAAGTCTGCTCACCGCAACTGGAGAAAGACCATGCAGCAGTGAAGACCCAGCACAGCCAAAATTGAATAAATAAATAAAATTATTAAAAAAACATTTTCCACTTTCTATTTTGTTATTTTATTCAATAGTTCATTTTGTATTCACTTTTGAATAACAAGAAAGTTAAAGTCACTCAGTCGTGTCTGACTCTTTGCGACCCCATGGACAGTGTAGTCCATGAAATTCTCTAGGCCAGAATACCGGAGTGGGTAGCCTTTCCCTTCTCTAGGGGATCTTCCCAACCCAGAGAGCAAACCCAGGTCTCCCGCATTTCAGGCAGATTCTTTACAGTCTGAGCCGCAAGGGAAGCCTAAGAATACTGGAGTGGTAGCCTATCCCTTCTCCAGGGGATCTTCCTGACCCAGGAATTGAACCGGGGCCTCCTGCATTGCAGGCAGATTCTTTACCAACTGAGCTATGAGGGAAGCCCGTTTGAATAACATATTCTGGAGCATATCCCCATGCCTGCTCTAATTTCTTCCTACCAAACTGCAGTTCTGGATGTTTGTATAGGTCAGTGGAAGGCATTCTTCCTGCCATCTAAACATCTTCACAATGTCAGCAACCCTCCTGTATGGTCTTCTTTAGTAATCTCTGTTTTTTGGAATCACTTTCTGAAGAGTGAAAAGAACTTAAAAAGTACTTGAGAAATAATATCCTGATTTGCTTTGTTCATTGAATAGTGCTGTTTTGACTGCCTTCCTTTGACCAAACTTTAGAAAAATATGATGTAAATAAAAGGTATTCTCTTCTTGTTTCTCATATCAGGGCATTAATTTTCTATTATGCTTGCATTTTTTTGTTTGATCTTCTTTAACAAAGTGTTACAATTTTATTATTATTATTTTTTTTTTGGAGCGGTTTAAGGTTCAGAGCAAAATTGAAGGGGAAGGTGCAGAGATTTCCCACAAACTCTCTGTCCCTGTGATGAGATTTTTATTGCTTAATTTATACAGTCATCCTTGATATTCACAGAGGATTGGTTCAGAACACCTGTAGATACCAAAATGCTCAAGTCCCTTAAATAAAATGGTGTAGTATTTGCATAAAACCTATGCACATCCTCCTGTATGCGTTGTCATCTCTAGATTACTTATAATACTTAATAAGTAAGTGCTACGTAAATACAGTTGACCCTTGAACAATGGATTTGAGCTGCTGAACTACAGGGGTCTGCTTCTGTGTGGATTTTTTTCAGTAAGTGTCACAGGACCCCATGATCCATTGTTGATAAATCTACAGATGCTGAACCACAGAAAATGGAGAAATGTCATTGTGGGGGAAGAATAAATTATAAAATGTTTTAAAGGAGTTTCATTGATCTCAGGATTGTGCAACACCTCAAGCTAACTAAGGGTAACAAAGTGTTGCTTAGTTAACAGTGATGGGTGTCAGTTAAGGCTTTAATTAGTAGTTAAGGCTTTATTTGTAATTAGCATATTGATTATTTACACATAAACCAGTTGCTTCTAAAGTGCTTGAGGGGATCAACAGAACAGCTTGTGAAGCATTCCAAATCCCCCCTCCCCCCACACATCATTTATTTCAGTACTAATAGACACTATTTTCCAAGCAGGTCTCCGCTAGACCAAGGAAATATTGGCTAAACCACAAATTCCAAATAAGTACTGTCAACTAATAATCTTCATTTCTAGAAAAATGTTATCTGAAGTCCTTTTAAAGTAGGTTTGCATAGGTGAAAAACCACTGGAAAAGAAATAGTGATGTAGACCTAATCAAGGCTCACACTCGTCCACCAGCAGTGTCGATCTCCTGTGTCTGCATTTTAAGGGAACTGACCAAACTCTACAAGATTTGTTCATGAGGCCATCTGCCTTCGGTCACAGCTGATGGAGCCAGGGAGGAGCCCCTGATCCAGGGAAAACCTGCTCTCTGTAGACACAGGCTGGCTTGAAAGATGAAATTCCTCCATCAGCTTCTAACTCTGGGAAACGTGTTGGGGAACACAAGAGAAAGAGATGCAGCTAGCGGTGGCCCCAGAACTAGAAGGATGGCAGTTAAGAGAGGAGGCCAGGAGCAGGGGTGAGCCATGTGCAAAGGTTGAGTTGCCAAAGTTGAGTGGTTTGAGGAAAGAGATGTTGAGGGAGGTAGGGAGGGACGAAGGGAGGGAGGGGGAAGGAAGGAGGAGGGAGAGATGGAGGGAAGGAGGGAGGAAGAGAGGGAGAGATGGAACAGGGAGAGAGGGAACAGGGAGAAAGGAAGGGAAGGAATAAAATGAAAGCCATACACACACAGACAAGACAGGTGACAGATGGACCACGTGACCCTTGAGAGGGCGTGGTTTGCGCCCGGAGATTTCCTCATTGACTTTTCCACTCAGGCCCGGCCCATAAGCATCCTTAGAGTGAACCTCTTTATCTTCTGAAATAAATCGAATGTGTTGCTGTTCCTTATTCTGTAGCTTACTGCCAGAGATGAACTAAAATGCCCCCAAACATGGGAGAAGGCAATGGCACCCCACTCCAGTACTCTTGCCTGGAAAATCCCATGGAGGGAGGAGCCTGGTGGGCTGTGGTCCATGGGGTCGCTAAGAGTCGGGCACGACTGAGCAACTTCACTTTCACTTTTCACTTTCATGCATTGGAGAAGGAAATGGCAACCCACTCCAGTGTTCTTGCCTGGAGAATCCTGGGGACGGCGGAGACTGGTGGGCTGCCGTCTATGGGGTCGCACAGAGTCGGACACGACTGAAGCGACTTAGCAGCAGCAGCAGCAGCCCCCAAACATCTTCGTAATAGGAGCAAAGTCAGGGGCCTGAGGAGGGGTGGTGTATGTGGCTATGGGACAAAACAGACAGACATCCAACACAGAATACATTTTACACTGGAAGCGCCTTCCTTCCTTCCTTCCTATAGATGTGAATTTTTTAAAATCTTATTTTATATTGGAGCATAGTTAATTAACAGTGTTGGTCTCTTTCAGGTGTATAGCAAAGAGATTCAGCTATAATGTACATGTACCTATCCTCTTTCAAATTCTCTTCCCAGTTAGGTTATTACCCGTACGTATGTCTTCGCAGGTACACAATCACAAAAAGGTCTTTTGCGAGGATGGTTAAGGCCTGGGTCCTGCTTGTAAAAGCCATCAGTGGCCGCTGCTCTGTCAGGCCTGATACCAGGGCGGGTCATGGGGTCTGTCACACTGCTTTGATGTTCCCAGGCAGGACAGCTTCTGCCTGCTAAATATTCATTTAATCCAATTTGGCCAATCAAACTTCAGGTCTAATAAATGATTACAGTAACAGGCAGCTCTTAACCCACAGTCCCTTCTGTCTCCTGGTCAGCCTGGGGTTTTGTTTGAAAAGCAGTATCTAGCAAAGCAGCAAGGGGGAACCCAGAGAGAGAAGGTAAGAGAGAGACTGTGTTGTGAACATGTTGGTGTGTGAGTGCGAGTGTGTATGTGTGTGTGAGTGTTTGTAGAGGGGGCAGGGAGAAGGAAGGGAAGAAATGGAGAGAAAAACAAGCCAAAAAAAAAAAAAAAAAGAAATAGAAGGCTATGTGAAAAGGCACATGGAAATCCTCCTCTCTCAACTGGAAATACAGATTCAAATGTGAATCTGCCTTCCAGGCAGCCCTGATGTCACTCTCCCTTCATCAGAAGGCAGATGCCCCTTGCCTTCATGCTTGCCCATCATTCTCTTGGAAAGGGGTGGGGGAGTTGGCAGGGACTCTTCAGTGCTCCTATTTCTTCTCAAAGACAAATACGAACCACGTGGTTCTCCGCACGCCTCACTTCAGAGCACGCAGAGAGAACGACCTCATCTTCCAAAGGGCTTGGGGCAAACACCCAACTCAACTCGACGTGTTCTCTCTGTGTCCGGGAAAACTGGTGAGTTGCCGCTCTTGTTTCTCTAAACATCCTTGGCCTAACACCATGTTGGAACACAGAGACAAGATTCTTTATCTACCGAGAGAAAACAGACCCTGAAGCCTATAGCAATTTTCTGCTTGTTGAATCTTGTGCCTGGTTTGTTTCAACAAAACCCCGTTTCCTTAGCATCACCTGGCTTATTCTATAAAACAGGCACTTAAATGTGGGTGTAACCAGGTTTAGCCAAAGCTCTCCGCTTTGCCAGACATTGTCCTGGGCAATGAACTGCTGCCAATATCCACTCAATTAGCAGGTATTCATCATCCATTTTACCATTCTCCCTACTGCTCACCACCCCCCACCCCCAGCTCAGCAAGACATGGGCCCAGCAGTCTTCAGTTTTCCTGGCAGACGCAGTTACACAGCAACCATGAAGACACTCCTTTTTTTTTTTCCAGACAGATATTCTAAGAATCCTTGCAAGTTTATTGGTTCTGACTCATAACAATCCATCAGCCATAAGTGCAATAAATGATGCTTGTAAATTAAAACCCACATTTCTGCAGAGGAGGTTTTACATATTAAATTATCTTTAAAGTTATAAATAAATAATCTACATGAAATAGATTTAAGCAATAAACATATACTCCACAAACAATACTCAGGAAGCTTTCTGTTCATCAAGCACAGGCGATTTTGGCAGTATCTTGTTAATAGACCCCTCCACCCCACCCCAACATTCCCCGTCCTTCCTTTCTGGTAAGACCATAAATCCACTGCACGCAATATTGGGGTCATTCCTTTCTTAGCAAAAACCATGTGCTTCCTTTTTCTAACACTCATTCAATGCTTCAGCTGCCTTGTTGTTTTAAAAGAGTAATTTAGAGATCTTCCAAGATATATTTGCTCCCACTGCCTCCTCTTTACCTGGTCCCCCAACTCCTCCAACAATGCCATTTGAATAGCCTTTCCAAATATTATTTTATTTTTATATAACAGTTTTATTACACATGTATGTTGTTGTTCAGTCGCTAAGTCATGTCTGACTCTTTGCAACCCCACGAACAGCAGTGTGCCAAGCTTCCCTGTCCTTCGCTATCTCCCAGAGTCTGCTCAAACACATTCAGATATATACAAAACACAGTGTTCAGTTTTTTTCTATCCTTTACAAGCAATGTGTTGCAGGTAAGTAATAGCACATCAAATTTTACCCTTGCTAAGTAATGAAGATATAGCATTTGTGGTAATGAAGTATTGAGTTATGGAACACAGTTTTATTCAATGAATTGTTTTGTATAAACATTTAGGTTCTTTTATTGAACCTTACGTTTTAGATATGATCTGATAAGACTATACCAGAAGGGTCCTTAGGACCTCATTCCCTATCGAAAAGTCTCCTTCAAGAAACTGTTTCAGGATTTAGATTGGGCTTTACCACTGACCTAATCAAGAACACTGACTTGTTCTTCTATCCAAAGAACAGACATACCCTGAACTTGAAAGTATCTTGTCTCTTTATTTATCTATGAAGTTTTGCTTATTTTTTTATAATTTATCAAAGAAGGATAAATGGTCTTTAGGGAGTTTTATTTCCCACTCTATGCTGCTGCTGCTGCTGCTAAGTCGCTTCAGTCATGTCCGACTCTGTGCGACCCCATAGACAGCAGCCCACCAGGCTCCGCCGTCCCTGGGATTCTCCAGGCAAGAACACTGGAGTGGGTTGCCATTTCCTTCTCCAATGCATGAAAGTGAAAAGTGAAAGGGAAGTCGCTCAGTTGTATCTGACTCTAGCGACCCCATGGACTGCAGCCTACCAGGCTCCTCCGTCCATGGGATTTTCTAGGCAAAAGTATTGGAGTGGGGTGCCATTGCCACTCTATACTGTATGCCTAAGATTGAATAACCTAAAAAGTGACCCCTCTAAAGGAAGTTCTGTTGAAATCATGGTTTCAGTTGAGTTTTTCAAGAACCCAAAACATTAGAAACTCATCTTGTTCGTAAAAGCAAAGAGGCTAGTCAGGAGCCAGCAGTCTGTTCTAATATTTGATGAAAATAAGTTGGGGCTTACACGAAAGTGGGGCTTCTCAAGTGGCGCTAGTGATAAAGAGCCATCTGCCAAAGCATGAGACGTAGGGATCTAGGCTAGACTAGACTTTAGGGATCAATCATGGGTTCGATCCTTGGGTTGGGGAAATCGCCTGGAGCAGCACATGGCAACCCACTCCAGTACTGTTGCCTGGAGAATCCCATGGACAGAGGAGCCTGGTGAGCTACATAGTCCATGGGGTTGCAAAGACTTGGATGTGACTGAAGCAACTCAGCACGCACACACACATACAAGGGAAAGTCAAGTTCCTACCAGCTGTCAAACAACTGTATCACAGCGTCTTCTAAAAATAAGTCAGAAACCATTTGTTTATTTTTATTTTTGTTTTTAAACAAGGGGAATGAGAAGGAAAGAGAGGCTAAAATGCTATCCTCCAACTTTTATTTCTAATTAGCTATAATTTCTAAAAATACAATATTGTAAATTAAAAAAAAAAAGAAACACTCAGTAAAATGCTTTGTAGAGATACTTTTCTTTAAGTACTGAATTAAAATCTGCATAATTTCATCAAGTATCGCCCTTCCTGGAAATGTAATGATTACTGCACTCTTGTTTCTTAGAACTAAATACTTTACTCTTAATCTCAGTCATAGATTGAACCTGCTATCACAAACCCTGACAGCATTCATGTCAGTGACAACTTACAGCGAATTAAGGGTTAACAGCAAAAGTCTAGTCTAGACAATGCTATGTCAAGGGACATTTTTATTACTTAACCTCAAAGGCAACAATAACAGAACTCAACTTTATGTCGGCCACTCCTATAGCTTCGTTGGCCCCTTTTTTTCTTTGCTTTTCTGCACACAGATGTGCATTTGGCTGATGAATTTAGGAGAAGTGCCTCCATCAATTATATTACACCTTTCCTGCCTTCATGCAATTTTGCCAGACTTCAAAATTTCAGGAGCCAGACAGATTAAGACACACAGACTTCAACTTGATATCCCTGCTGGATTCTGAGGCTAGACAGACAAATGCTGATCTTGTGGTTGTCTGCTAGGTAAAAGCACCTCTTTGATGCCACACGCACAGCACTGCCCGTTTTTCCTGTCTCCTGTGCCAGTGTGGACACTCTCACATCCCTCAGAGTCTGATCCCAAGGGCTTTGTGTGGTTTCCAAGGCCAAGAAATTCTTTCTCCAACTTTTATTGAGGTATAATTGACAAGTAAAATTGTATATATTTACAGTGTACAATGTAATATTTTGACATATGTATACACTGTGAAATGATTATCACAATAAAGGTAAGTTAGACTCAAAAAGAATGTATATATACCTATGTGTATATATATGTGTGTGTTCTAAGTCACTTCAGTGGTGTCTGACTCTGTGTGACCCCATGGACTGTAGCCCGCTAGGCTTCTCTGTTCATGGGTTTCTCCAGGCAAGAACACTGGAGTAGGTTGCCATGCCCTTCTCTAGGGGATCTTCCCAACCCAGGGATCAAACCCGTGTCTCTTACACCCCCACGTCTCTTACGTCTGCTGCATTGGCAGGCAGGTTCTTTGCACTAGCACCACCTGGGCCGCCTCTCTCTCTCTCATTCTCACATATATATGTGTGTGTGTAAACTGAATCCCTTTGCTGTACAGCAGAAATTAACACAACATTGTAGATCAATTACACTTTAATAAATGTTTTCAAAAAAGACAAAACTCTAAATTAAAACAAAAATATTTCATTCAAGTCAACAAAGGCTATTTTTTCCTTGATAAAGGTGGCTTAAAGATATATATATATATATATTTTTTTTTTTTTTTTCTGAGTTCCTTCACTTGGAAGCCATTACTTATGTCTCCTCCCATGTATAACACAACGCTGGGCATGTGTCGCCTTTCAGTTTAAGAGCACAGTAGAGCTCAGTCTCCATTTCCGCTGTGTCCCAGTGCACAGACATATAGTACCAGGGAACTGCTGCTCATTAAGATTTACTTACATAGCTTAGGAGTTGGCTCAATTCTCAGACTTCGTTATTAATGATATTGTCCTATAATCTATGTTAAATATAGATCATGAGGGATGCTGATGAATGAGTTGAATGTCACATTTGTGTTAGTTCAATTACAATCATATATTAAAATGTTCTCTACCCCTACTATGTAGATTTGGTGTAGGGTTCCATTATGATGACATAATATTCCTTTCATTTTCATAAAGACATGCTGGCTTTTTTATTTTGCTTTCTATTTCTAGACTGAGCTGTACATTATTAGCAACACATGCTGCCCACATTACAGAATTTGGTAATAACTTACACTATCTTTGAAAATTCTTTTCAGGGTGTAAGATTTTCTAGTCTAAGTTGCTATATGTGTCGAAACTTTGGTTTTCCTACATATTGTAGATTCTGCAAAATAATCCATGGAGTCATGAATTTATCACTGTAAGTCTGAAACAAAGCCATCAATATACAGAGGTGGGTTGATGAATTAGGTATAAAACTTTCAACTTGCATTCTGTCTGTTAAGAAGTTTTCTCCTCAAGTATCAGGTTGTAGCCTCCTTCTAGTGCATGAAACTAGAGTAATCCTAATTTGCCATTGTTTCTGGTGGTGGTATTGCAGTCTTTTTTTTGTTTGTTTTTTGAGGGTTGCAAAGAATTCTGGAGGCAGAAGGAACAGTAATAGTGACCAGACATTAACAAGGCATGTGCATTTATGTGTGATCTGTGTACATATGAGTGTCAGCATGTTGTGTGCATGTGTGCATGTATAAAGAGTTGCTGCTACTGCTAAGTCGCTTCAGTCGTGTCCGACTCTGTGCGACCCCATAGACGGCAGCCCACCAGGCTCCCCCGTCCCCAGGATTCTCCAGGCAAGAACACTGGAGTGGGTTGCCATTTCCTTCTCCAATGCATGAAAGTGAAAAGTGAAAGGGAAGTCGCTCAGTCGTGTCCGACTCTTAGCGACCCCATGGACTGCAGCCCACCAGGCTCCTCCGTCCACGGGATTTTCCAGGCAAGAGGACTGGAGTGGGGTGAGATACATGCTAAACCTCACTAGCGGCAAGACATAGACACATGGTCTGCCCCTGGGCCCTTTGATCTAATATGCCTTCATAGTTCAGTATGAACATACAACTGAGTGAATTACTCAGTCCTCTCTTACTTCCCATTAGAAACTTTTAATACCAAACAAAGAGGCTTAACATCAAGGAGGACACAACCCAGAGGATTTCATTACCTTCTTTAATGGCCAAGCTAAGAGACTCAAGAGTCCATGCCCGCTTAACAGTGGGCTGCTGAGCACAAACAAAGCATTGCAGTTTGCTCTTTCCTTTCCTCTGCCCCACTACAAACATGTTGGAACCGCTGTGCGATTACTGAAGCCAGTTCTCTGCGATCAATCTGGACTCGACACTGACCACAAGAATGCAGTCAGGTATCTCATCTGAGAGACACCACTTTATAATTATGACATGAGGCCCCTGGGTCCCCTCTGTCTTACGTTGTATCTTACTTAAATCACTCAGAAAGATGACTTAAATCAAACTTTAAGAAAGTACGGTTTCATGACTCTTTTTTTTTTCTTACCAAGGTATGCCCCCTGTTGTACATACTGCCACTGTTAATGAGAAAAAAAACCTCAGACTTCTGGTTCTCCTATGTAAAAACAGTATACATTATATATGTAAACTACACAGAAACCATGTTGGAGCAGTTACATTAGAAAACTGAATTGTGATTTGGTTAGTTTATTCCTCAAAGCTAAATAAAGCAGGTTTCTGTGAAGTTACAGTGAGACAAAGCATTTTCAACTTGACAGGTTAATTTGGGCAACATTCTTTTGCTCTGCTGTATTAGAATAACAACCATCATAGCTCAGAAAACTGATATTAAGTTTGTGCCTATGTAAAATGTTTATATAAATGTGTTTGTCTTCTAATCTTTTTCCTCAATAAAACATAGTTTTTTTAACAAAAGTGTAAAATCAGAACTTATCTTACTGATACCTGTGAAATGGGGTGCCTGTAAAAATAAAAAAGAATGTTTCACTTTTATTTAAAAGGATTCTTCCAAAATAGAACACTTAAAATAGAGGATTGTTTTGAATAGCACTGTGACCCACCAATCATATAACATCAAAAGAAGGGAAAGCTTCTTCTATTAGAGAAAAAAATGTTTATAATCTTTACAGCCTATGGAGGTAAAAGAAGATATTGGAGAAGCCAGGTATGATTGACAGGAAAAGAATAAAGAGGACCCACAATTGAAGGGGCCTGGAGAGGGCTCTAGAGAGGTCAGAAACTGCCAGGGGCTGGGAAAGGAAAGTGTCCCTGCTTTGAAAATAGAGAAAAGAAGTAGGGAAGAAACAAACTGAACCTTAGGGAAGAAGAAAAGGAAGTCAGCGGAACTAGAGCCCTGGGGTGGCAGGTGGGGGTGGAGGAGGGACACAGGAGGATGTCTGGGGTTTATTTAAGGAGATAAGCTCGCTGCAGCAAACCTGGAATTCCAGGAAATGACCAGCTCTGGGTCCAAGTAATTACGCAGCATATGAGCTCTGTCGCTCAGTCGTGTCTGACTCTTTGTGACCCCAAGGACTGTAGCCCACCAGGCTCCTCTGTCCATGGAGGTTTCCAGGCAAGAATACTGGAAGGGGTTGCCATTTCCTACTCTAGGGGATCTTTCCAACCCAGCAATCGAAAACGAGTCTCTTGCACCTCCTGCATTGGCAGGTGGATTCTTTACCACTGGTGCTACCTGGGAAGCCCATGCAGCATATTATTTGGGCTAAAATGCAAATAGAAAGAACCAGAACTAAACATGGATGTGGATCAAGGTGTATTTAATACCTACACTGAACGTATGTAATTTACTTGTTTAGAAAATGTTCAGTGGAGGTGTTCTTGCAATAGAATGCAATAGGTTTTATATGCTAAATAGCTCCCTTCTGTTGATTATCTACAAGCTGTTGATTATTCACTACAAAAATTTGAAACACAACAGGGTACTAAAGGATAGGTTGCAACCTAAAAGCAAAAGTTTAAAAGACGGAAGATTCCCTCTCCTCAAGCCCTTCTGCTGCTGCTGCTGCGTCGCGTCAGTCGTGTCCAACTCTGTGCAACCCCATAGATGGAAGCCCACCAGGCTCCGCTGTCCATGAGATTCTCCAGGCAAGAACACTGGAGTGGGTTGCCATTTCCTTCTCCAGTGCACGAAAGTGAAAAGTGAAAATGAAGTCGCTCAGTCGTGTCCGACTCTTAGTGACCCCATGGACTGTAGCCTACCAGGCTCCTCCATCCGTGGGATTTTCCAGGCAAGAGTACTGGAGTGGGGGTGCCATTGCCTTCTCCGCCTCAAGCCCTAGGCAAGGATAAAGGTGATTTCCAAGAAGTTCTGATTTGAGGTCAGCTCTGAGCAGTTCCATTCACTCTCACAGGCTTCCCCTTTTCCTCCTTATTTTCTTGGGCAATTAAGGGGAGCTTTACTTCTCTGCTAGTTAAATTTTAGTTTCTCAATTAAAACTGAATTATTCCAAGGCAAGTAACTCTTCCTGTAGGGCACAGCATGGCGACTAAAGTTAATAATATTTAACTGCATATCTGAAAGTTGCTATGAGAGTAAATCTTAAAATACTCTCATCCCCAGAAAAAGAAATTCTGTAAGGCATGGTGATGGATGTTAACTAGACTTAACATGGAGATCATTTCACAGCATATACAAATATCAAATATTATGTTGCACATCTGAAATTAATATAATGTATATCAATGATACCTCAATGAAAGCATCTTTAATACTTACGTATCAAATCCTGAATTTATCAAAATAATTTTTAAAGTAAAAAATTATTTAATATTAAATTTGAATTTAAAATATCAGTCTAAATCCATGACAGTTTTTCTTTAAACACACACACACATTTCCTAGCTCTGTCAACTGAAAGGCCTAACAAGACAGTCCTGTAACAATGAGTGTCCTTATGGCCCAGTCTGTGGCCTCCAAAAACTACTTTCTGCTAAAATGAAGAAAGGCTCCTGGGAAGAATGGCTGATTCCAGATTTTTTTTTTTTTTTAAAGACTAAACTATTCCAAAACAAAGAACTCTTTCTATTCCTGCAAATTATCTATTTTATTTACTTCTAATTAATTCAGAGGTTTAAACAACTTCCAGCAATACACTGAAGTGACTATCGTCTAAAACCTTGTAAAGAAACATTTTTAAAAAGATGTATCCTTAAGCCCCAAAGTTTCATACCCAGTAGTATGGATTGATGATTGCTGGATGTTAATTCCTTTTTTTATACTCAAATATTTATACTTAATATGAAAACTAAACATACGCAAGACAGCATTTTCTACAATACTCTTTTAGACACAATTTAAAGTCAAAGTTTTAACTGCATAGAGCTATTTAAAAGTTAACAAATTATCATTTAACTTTAGCTTCACCAACTTGATTTCATTTAGACAGCCTGATACTAGATAGATATTTCATAAATGTTTGTCCTAGGCAGATTTTTCCCCTACATTTAACAAAACTAAATCAAAGTTTTATTTCAATCTTTAAAATGTTTTAATTTCTCTAGGTCATCAGCACAGGTTCCTCTACCTACCCAGGTACCGCATACCAAAAGTGTTTAATCAGGCAGTGGTTTTTAATAAGCCATTGTATGAAACAAACGAAGAAAGGGGGAAGGTGTTGCCTGGGAACTAACAGCCGTAATAAGGAGCCAGCGGATTGCTTCCTATTAAGTGTATGCACCGCACATCTCCTCTGTCCTGATTAACTACATTCTATTTTAGCACCAGACATCTTCTAATGAGAAAATGCTAAGTTTCCCCAAATGATATGATGGTAGAAACAGATTGGAAAATACCAATAAAATCTTGTGAACACTATACCCCCCAAAATGTGGGCTAGTTTCATCTTGATGTCTTTTGAATTCATCATTCAATATACACAATAGGGAAAACTTACAGTGTGCTAAGTGAGGCAAAATCTTATGTTCAGAAGCTAAAGATAATATATGCATCAGATTCATACTAAAGTCTTTAAAGGCAAAGTGGAATTTATTATTTTTCTAGGTAAACCATCAAGGCTGATTCTTTCAGACTCAGGGAATGTGCATTGGAGCAAATTTTCATGGTTGATATGAAGGACTGGTGGCCAGAATCAAGTACTTTTTAGTCTGGGTAATGAGCCTGTTAATGTGAATAATAATCTCAATGCAGTAAAAAAAATTTTGATGCTAAACACACAGGGGGGAAAGTAATTCTTAAATAGTCAAAAGATAACTAAACCAAACACATAACTGCTAATGTGGGGGATAATATGATAAAATTAGAGATTTTTTTAATGTAAGTTTTCATGCTGGAAAAAATTTATTTCCAGTAGAAAAATTAGTACTTAAGTAAAAATCAAATTGAAAGCCTTCCAAACACCCTAAGTTGACACTCTTGGTTTTATTCAAGTAAACAAATATTATTAAGTAGTATAGTAAGAGCCACAACAGAGGAAAAACCATGCTTCCTGCCCTCAGGGAGCTTATCAATTCACTGAGGGTCAAGAAATAGCATATTTCTTAAACTATCATACTTGACTATTACTGATGCTTCAAAAGGAAAACAAAAATAGCACCTGAACTTCTCGAGACATACATGTGTGCGTGTGTGTGAGCACAGACACACACAGGTGCTTTACAAAGGGAAAGTTTGCAACATGCTATAATTAAGCTCACATCCTGACAATAAAAGACGCAAAGTTTTATTCTAAATTTAGGGGAAGAACTCTTCACATGGCACAACCTCTCTAATGGTTGCTGTAAAACTTGTCATGGATATGTCAGCATCTCTGTTGCAAAAAAGAATCATTCTTTCTGAAAATACACACACAGTAGATGTAAAAGCTGTACCACATTTATTTTTTATTTGCACTGGAGATTTTGTTAACATCTCTGGTAAATTGCTTTCCTTCTTTGCCCCTCTTCTAGCTCTAAACCGCTATTTAAATGGCATTTTCCTTCTCGCTCTCAGAAGGCAGTGAAGGGCTGTTTGCTAACTGGACACGAACGCTGGCCAGACTTGGAGAAGGCAAAGGCACCCCACTCCAGTACTCTTGCCTGGAAAATCCATGGACAGAAGAGACAGGTAGGCTGCAGTTCATAGGGTCACTAAGAGTCAGACATGACTGAGCGACTTCACTTTCACTTTTCACTTTCATGCATTGGAGAAGGAAGTGGCAACCCACTCCAGTGTTCTTGCCTGGAGAATCCCAGGGACGGGGGAGCCTGGTGGGCTGCCATCTATGGGGTCGCACAGAGTCGGACACGACTGAAGCGACTTAGCAGCAGCAGCAGCAGCAGCTGGCCAGACTCAAGTCCTAGGTCTCAGTGTTTCGTGAACACTGTTTCCAGGTCTCCTCCATAAATCAAACTTGTCCTCAGCGGAGAACCTACACACACAGAGCAGCTGTCAAGCACCCAGGCTAAGCCCTGCTCAGTGAAACACACCGACAATACTGGCATGAAACGCCAACTTCCCAACATACCAGACCGGACTCAGTACTGTCTCATAAAAAGAATTCCAGACACAAGAGCAGTTCAAAGCACACTTTGTAAAATACCTCCAAGCCCCTAGCAGGGGGTAGGGCTGATTTAAGTTGATGAAACTTAAAGAACATTAGAGGGTTGTGGTTAAGTGTTTGGGCTTTCCTATTCTTGCCACTTGGAATTCAGCTACCTCTGATGAACCTGGAGCAAGCTCACCCCCTAAGCCTCGTGTGTGCAAAGTTGCTTCAGTCATGTCCGACTCTTTGGAACCTTATGGACAGTAGCCCACCAGGCTTCTCTGTCTATGAGATTCTCCAGGCAAGAATACTGGAGTGAGTTGCCATGCCCTTCTCCAGGGGATCTTCCCAAACCAGGAATCAAACCTGCCTCTCCTGCACCTCCTGCATTGGCAGGCAGATTCTTTACCACTGCACGACCTGGGAAGTCCTCAGTTTTTTCAAATGGAAAACAGTGATAATCATAGTAACTTCATTATATTATTGTGAAGACGATGTATGCTGATACATATAAAACCTTCACGACGGTGCTTGACAACAAAAGGTAACTAGTATTATTTTTCATTAGAATTTGTAGGACAATGAAAACTACCACTCTACACCAAAAAGTCAAACATGGAAGTATATAAACCAAAAACCTATGTAGAAAACTCTACAATTTACAGAGATACATTAGATGTATAGAAAGGAAACACACTCTGAAGCCCCCCTACTCTGCACTACACTTTATCTCGCTAAGAACAACTGAAAGGCCTTTGGTGGCAAATACTTCAACTTTCAAATATCTTCTTAGAAAAGCACTAAAAGCTATATTTTATTGCCTCTCAGGCAATTAGACCATGGTTATTGCCACATCTGCTATTTGCTCATCAGGAAACTGCTTCCAACACATTTAACATTCATAGGTGTATTAACTCATTATTAATACCCTGGAAGTTCTCCATGACAATATTAACTACAGCACAGAATTGGATACAAGGAGTCTCCATCTTGGTGTCAATTCATTAATGGGATTAGGAACAGAATTCCCTAAAGGACAACACTGGAAAGTAGTCTCAAACATGCACAGAATCAGAGCAAAGTTCTCATATATAATCTATTTCTAAAACCTTTTCTTCAACCACCTCCATCCTCTACTCATACTTTCTCTCTTCATATTCCCAGGGAGTAATCATAACAGCAAACATTTATGTGGCATTACCTATGTGCAGATGCTTACATCTGTTAATA
The DNA here is from genome assembly GCF_029378745.1 of Bos indicus. Classification (NCBI taxonomy): domain Eukaryota; kingdom Metazoa; phylum Chordata; class Mammalia; order Artiodactyla; family Bovidae; genus Bos; species Bos indicus. Next base: position 17,910,703 of record NC_091776.1, on the reverse strand, counting down.
CATTTAATTGTCCTAAAACCCTATGGAGACTTCCCTGGTGGCTCAGACGGTAAAGCGTCTGTCTACAATGCGGGAGACCTGGGTTCGATCCCTGGGTCGGGAAGATTCCCTGGAGAAGGAATTGGCAACCCACTCCAGTACTCTTGCCTAGAAAAATCCCATGGACGGAGGAGCCTGGTAGGCTACAGTCCATAGGGTTGCAAAGAGTCGGTCAGGACTGAGCGACTTCACTTCGCTTCAAAACCCTATGAGGTAGAAACTAGTGGTATTGTCCTTCTTGTACCTATGAGGAAACTGAGGCTCAGGTGGGTTAAACAACATGGCAGAGCTGGGAGCTGAACCTGGGCAGTTTCATCTCACTGTTCAAACTCTCCCCTCTGGCGATGGAGCCTCTGCACCTTATTGACACACTTCTAAAAATACAGAAGTGGTGTAGAAATTAATTACTCTCAGGTTCTTATTATAGGGGCTTCCCAGGTGGTGCTAGTGGTAAAGAACGAGCCTGCCAATGCAGGAGACCTAAGAGACACGAGTTCGATCCCTGAGTCGGGAAGATCCCCTGAAAGAAGGCACAGAAACCCACTCCAGTATTCTTGCCTGGAGAATCCCATGGACAGAGGAGCCTGGCAGGATAGTCGATGGGGTCGCACAGAGTCAGACACGACTGAAGGGACCAAGCAGGCTCTTATAAGACAGAGGCAGGATCAGGAAATGAACACTGCTCTTTTCAGAGATCTGCACTAGCCCATGTGCTACTCCTCTGACATCAAGGTAAAAAGAACTATCTCCAATGAATGCCCATTAGATCAGAGATTATACCAAGCACAATCTGTCACAAGAAAACCAGAAAGCATATCACCGAGACAGCCTGGCTCATACCATGTTTTACTCTAAAGAAATTTCTATCATTTGATGTATGGGCATCTGAATAAAATGCTCTACTTTCAGTGTAGAAATTCCCCATGTGATGTTGAATTTTATGTTTCAACTTGACTAGGCCACGGTGCCCAGTTCTTTGGTTAAACTCCAGTCTATATGTGGCTGTGAAGGTTATTTCTTTAGATGTGATTAACATTTAAATCAGTAGACTTTGAGTAAAGCAGATTACCCTTCTTAATGTGAGTGGGTCTCATCCAAACACCGGAAGGCCTTGAAAGCAAAGACGGAGGTTTCTGAATAAGCAATTCTGCCTTTAGACTGCAACACAGAAACCCTGCCTGGGTTTCCAGCCTGCAGACTGAGGACTCAAGACTGTAGCATCAACTCTTACCTGAATCTCCAGGCTGCCAGCCTGCTCTACAGATTGTGGGCTTGCCAGTACCCACAATCACATGAGCCAACTTCTTAAAATAAATCTCTCTCTCGACATATATACACACACTCATATATACATATTATATATATCACATATATCCTATATATCTCCATATATATTCTGTCTACAATATGTGTATACATATACATTTTACATATATGTTATATAAAATACACATCCCCATATATGTGTATATATACACACACACTCACACACACATATTGTAGACATATAGAATATATAGGAGATAATACAGGATATATATGATATATATAATATGCATATATATGTCTGTCTCATATATAAGAGAAATATATATATCCTATTAACATATATATACACACCACACATATATACACATTCACATCTTCTGGCATATATATCCTGTTGGATATATAGATAAATATATCTATATATCATCATATACATACCATGGACTTCCCAGGTGGCTCAGTGGTAGAGAATCCACCTGCCAACGAAGGAGACACAGGAGAGGCCGGGTTCAGTCCCTGGGTGGGGAAGATGCCCTGGAGAAGGAAATAGCCCACTCCAGTACTGGTGCCTGGGAAATCCCACAGACAGACGAGCCTGGCGGGCTACAGTGCATGGGGGCAGCAAAGGAGTCAGAGATGACTTAGCCACCGAAACAAATAACATACACAGCATAGACATATATATATATATATATATATATATATATATATATATATATATCCTCCTGGTTCTTTTTCTCTGAAGCATTGACTCGTCCACCCCAGAACCCAGCCTCAATCACTTTTACATAGAAGGCTCTCAACACAGAGTCATGAATGGTTCTAGGTAAAGCCTCCTTCCTGGTTCCCCATTCTAGTTCTAAGAAGAGAAGATGGAGCTGGCTGTTTTAAGCACAAGAACTCAGACTAACACACTTTCTGGAGCTGGGTCACACACTCTTCCTGGTTGGACCACGAAAGCGTCTGATCCACAAGCCTCTGAGAATGGTTGTGGTTTGACAGGCTACAGGGACACACACCCGGGTCTGTGGAAGTCCCCACACAGGGCCCCAGAGACCCGCTGCCTGCCAGGCTCAGAGTCCAGCCAAGTCCCGCCCTGTGGGAAGGACACCGCCCACCATCGCGGCGCTGGGTGCCCCTCTGGGCCAGCCCCAGAGACCTGAGGAGGCTACTTGGTTTACAACTGTGTTTTGTAACCATTTCCTCCCAAGATCACCGCGAACTCCCTCATGATCCTCATGGCTCCCAGTTTCCATCTGCACGTGGGGTCGGCCGTTATCCTCTCCTGTTGCTACCTGGCAACCCTCCCATTCCAGACGTCCGAATTCCTCTCCTATGGCAGCTCCCAAAGAAAGGACCAGAAGAAAACCAGTATCTATTTCCTTAAGAAGAGACCTCCAAAGGCCGATGTCCTTCTTTCCCCCGCTTCTTCTTTCTCCCCCATCCCACCCACACCACAGAGCCCTGGACTCGATAAAGGACCACAGCTGGGAGCTGGTCCCACTGAGAACATCCAGAGTTGCCCAGAGCTGTTTTCCTTGTGGCTTCTTCGGGAGCAGGCACGCTGCCTTCAGTGTTTACAGTCAGCAATTTCAAATGTGCTGACATGGAGAACAGTGACCACAGAGTCCGCACAAACCAGCAAGGAAGAGAAACCCCAGGCGGAAGGGCTCAGCGGGACGTGAGGCGTCGCTCCTCCCCAGGATGGCCGAGGTCCGCCCGTGAGGCCTCCGGCTCACAGATGCCGGATGCATGGTGGGGAGAGAAGGCGCTCACCTCATTCTGCTTTTTCCTTCCATCACAGCTTCATCCCAAGGTTTCTATTCTGGGGGCTGACGCAGGCAGAGCCCTGCAGGAGGGCGCCATCTCATCCCATGAACAGGACAGGGGACGGGGGTCAGGCTGTGAGGTTCCCAGCAGCTTCAGGACTTCTCCCTTTCCAGCACCTAACTTACAAAAGTTCTTTATATTGCTGATGTGTTTTTGTTCATTTTTTCCCCTCTAGGGGCAAAGAAAATTTTGTAAGCAAAAAGGGTGTCGGAAAATCGCTGTGTAACAAGTCTAGCGTGAGAGAAGGGGGTGGGGAAGGACTGCTAAATTAAAGCTTGGAAAGGACAATTAGAATATTGCTAGAATGTTTTATAGCCACATTGGGAATTCCAGAATCCCTCTATTCTTGGCTCTGTCTGGGTTAGATAAGACAAAAACCATTTACTTTGAGGAGGTCCAATAGAGTGTTCAGGTAGGCAATGGATTTCCCTGTTCACAGACAGATGCCATGGGGGCATTTCTGGAACCCGGGCTCATCTACTAGCAGGGGCAAAAGCTGAACTTGACCTTTGGCCTCCTGGATAAAGCAGTGGTTCCCAAACTCTCACAGGTCACATCTGCGGTATGAAAATCTCTTACCAACTACCCTACTGTACTCCCACACGCTGAGGGTCAAAAACCCCACTCCCTGTAATTACAAGAAAACCATGTACATTTGGGGATAAAAGCATAGCCAGAAAGAATGACCAGCTGTCCACCAAAGATGTGTGCAGCCCTTGGCCTGTCTGAATCGGATACTGATGATTGGTTGCCCAGTAAAGAACTACATTTCCCAGGTCTCCTCGCAGCTAGATGGGGATATTTGACTTAGTTCTTGCCAAAAGATTGTGGGTAGAAATGATGTCGCCATTTCTAGGGATAACCCATAAAAACCTCCAGCAAGATTCTCCATCTTCTAGGCTCTCTTTTTTCCCCACCAGCTGGAAGCAGTAGGTTCTAAATCCCATGGACAAACTTCAAGATGGAAGGAGCTGGTTTCCTGTCCACTGAATTCCCACACTGGACTATTGCACAAGAGAGAAATGAACTTTTTGTTATTGGTAAGCCACTGGGGATTTTAGTGTTCTCTATCACAAAAGCCCTGGTGGCTCAGATGGTAAAGCGTCTACCCGCAATGCAGGAGACTTGGGTTCAATCCCTGGGTCAGGGAGATCCCCTGGAAAAGGCAATAGCAACCCACTCCAGTACTCTTGCCTGGAAAATCCCATGGATGGAGGAGCCTGGTAGGCTACAGTCCATGGGGTCGCAAAGAGTCAGACACGACTGAGCGACTTCACATCACAAAAGCAATGACACAATATCAGTGTGATACCAGAAAAAAAGTATCAATTTAATTAGACACAAGGACATAGATGTTAAACATGGATACCATTTGGGTTAAAAAATAAATATTCGCTCACATACACTTCTATATGCTTGGGTTGTCTGTCACTAGAAGGAAACATAAGAAAATGGTAATGATGGTTGCTTTTAAGAAAAGGAACTGGGCAATGGGAAAAGGGGGGTGGAAAAGAGATTTATCGTCTACCATATACTGTTTTTAACCTTTTGATTTCTGTACTTTGTGCATTTATTACCCAGTCAAATGTTACATTTAAAAAACACAAATTCTGAAAGCATCCTATTTTCCAAGCACCCAGAGAATGCTTACAGACACGGCTATTCGTCCCTAGGGCCTTTTCTGAAAAGCAGTGGTACGAAGTGTTGACATTTAAAAATCCATAAAACTGTCCTTTTCTTGGAAACTCCAGGGATGGGCAGACGTAGCTGCTATTCCCGCAGTGTACCTGAATTCTGGGGGTTAACTTTCTCATCCTCTCAAAGACTTTCCTTTCCTTGCGGTGGTGACAGGAGGCTGAAATGAGAGAGGAGTTGTCCGTTCTGCTGGATCGGGTTACTGCTAACTGCCTCACACAAGTCATTCGTAGTGCTTGGTAAAAAGAAGGATTCCTGGGCCTCTTTCCTGAAAATTCTGAGTCAGTAGTTCTAAGGAGCAACCTGGGATCCACGTTGTTAACAAATGTCAGTGGACTCCCATGCCTGGGAGTCCTGGGAGACCCCACCCTCATCTGTCCAGATGTCCTACTTGCTATCCTGGATAAGCTGCTTCACTTTCACAGTTTATCTCCCTGGAATACAAAGGATAAAATTTATGATCTCTGAAACAAATGTCTGCTGAGATGAAGGTGATGCCCATGAAAACAGCTAAACTCCTCACATCATGAGATTTATATACAAGCCCCAGTGATGACAATTAATTACTGTTAGCATGTGTGCTCTGGATTGCTATTTTATGTTTTAAAATTGACTTTATAAAAACAAAAACAAACCCACTTCATTTTAAAAGGGGAGGGTTGGGGTGAAAAGCAAGTTCTATGTTTCCGTGGAAAGCTTTTCTAAGAATTTCTGCTGTGCTGATGGGTGTTTAGCGGGGAGCTCACACTGAGCTGACCCTCCACCCATGACAAGTATTGCTGCTTCCAGAAAGCAAAGAGCAGGGCAGGAGCCATAGGGAAGCTCCACAGGTGAGTCCACCAGCTAGAGGTGAGGGCAACTTAAACACAAGGATATTCAGGCAGCAACTGGGTCTGTGGCAGATTACCATATGGAACGGGGATGGATGCAAGAGATTCACTTTGCATGAGAACTATCTTATGCAGTCTAGCTGGCTCTGTACCATTTTGTTTTCTGATCAGCTCACAGGTCCCATCCTGCTCTCTGAATATTCTAAAATCTTTCACACCAAAATGCCAACTACAGCCAAGCCCTCTATGTAACTCAAGAGTCAAACTGCTGCTTGTCCCTGATTGCAATTTTCCTCTATATCCATTATCCAAACACATAGAGTATTTCCCTCTATATCCATAATCAAACAAAGACAGGGCAAACCATGGAGAGGCTTATTTCCTGGGAAATAATCTGAGTAGTTAAGAAAACTTGTTTGAATGATATCACGAGTTTTCTAAAATATCTTAGAAGTAAATCTTGATATTTTCTAAGGAATAATTTGAAGAATTCTTTTAATCTGAAAGTTTCTCTATAAAATAGAGGGGAGTGGAGGGAGACCAATACATTTAGATCACAAGTTTTCTGCTTACTTTCTGGAGAACATTCTAATTTTTAAAATATCAGGTCCCAAAAGGGAAAGCATATTCACCAAAAAGAGAGATGAAAATGTAAAGGGATGGATGTTAATTAACTAGATGAGTGGAATCCTTTCACTATCTATGTGCTGCACTTAGCTCAGTTGTGTCTGACTCTTTTCGACCCCATGGACTATAGCCCACCAGGTTCCTCTGTCCACGGGGATTCTCCAGGCAAGAATATTGGTGTGGGTTGCTATGCCCTCCTCCAGGGCATCTTCCCAACCCAGGGATCGAACCCAGGTCTCCCACATTGCAGGTGGATTCTTAACCGTCTGAGCCATCAGGGAAGCCCAAGAATACTGGAGTGGGTAGACTATCCTTTCTCCAGGGGATCTTCCCAACCTAGGAATCGAACCAGGGTTTCCCACATTGCAGGCAGATTCTTTACCAGCTGAGCTACCAGGAAAGCCCTTCACAATGTATATATATATGTATATCATATCACCACGATATACACTTTAAATACCTTATAATTTTATTTGTTAATTGTACCTCAATAAAGCTAAAATTTAAAACAAAGAGAAATGTTAGCATAACCTTTTGTGACTACAAATTATTTCATTTTTCTTTTTGGCAACTGCCTCATACATCAGATGCTGTTTAAATTTGCCTTATCTCTTTCCATCCTTCTCAAAGAAATGAAATGCCCAGGTTACAGTATTTAGCTTGCCAGGCTCCTTTGGAGAATTCCATTAATTCTCCAGACAAGAATACTGGAGTGGGTTGCCATTTCCTTCTCCAGAGGATCTTCCTGACCCAGGGATCAAACTGGGGTCTCCTGCATTGCAGGCATATTCTTTACCATCTGAGCCACCAGGGAAGATGCATTTATTAGAAAGCATCATTAATTCAAAATGGGGCCCTTGCACTGCACAGTCTTTAAATGGACCGACCACCTAAAAGCCTGTAGTGGAGATTTCTGGGGCTCTGCTGTCTTTCTAAGTGTATGGGAGGATTTCCCGGGCTCCCATGTAGTTAATTTGAGACCATGCAGCTAATCCGACCAATGAGCTACAAGCAGAGAAAAGCTGCTATGAATTCTGCACCTTTTCTTCCCTTGCTGCAGCAAACCTTGAGGTCACATGTGGAGGTGGCAGTGTCGGAAGCTGGTGGAGTCTCTGTCAGCCTGGATCCGTGAGTGACCAGGGGGAGCAGAGCCTCTACATGCACACTCGCTCCCACAAACCTCAAGCTGGAAGTGTGGCAGGAGCAACATTTGTTGTGTTAGGCCAGTGGGGCCAACGGGTGATAGGGGGCAGTTACAACCGGATACTGTAAGTTAATCTTGCCTTTTCTGATTCATCAAAGCTACTGGCTGAAAATCTCTGGGTTCTAATCAGGACACTGGACTTCATATTGATGTCATTAGTAGACAAGTCACCTAATCTTTTGAAGCTTCTGGCTTTTTGTTTGTTTGGTTTGTTTTGTTTTTTAACTGTAAAATGGGGATAACATATTCCGCCGGCATGTTTACCGGTCAGGGATATTTGAGGATCAGATGAGTTTTTCTGAAAGTCTTCTGAAATCTGTAAATCACAAGCCCAGATGTAAAGTGCCAGCCTTGCTGCTGTGGGTCTGTCTGGACAGCTTAAGAGGCTAAATCTGACTGCTTATTTGGGGGGTCAGCTATTTGTATTCGCAGCTTCGTCATCCTTAAAGAGCCAAGCAATACATTCCACCGATAGATCTGGATCATGAAAAGTCAGATTCTGATACCACTTGGAGAATAATTCATTATCTTAAAAATGTCAGGGTTCGCTGAATGGTTTTAGAAGCCTTCCTTCCAGCAAGCAAACTCAACTAGTTGCCTCTGGCATAAAAAGAAAGGAAAAATAGAGGCCCCAAGTGAAAGGCTTGGCACAAAGCCCTTGATTCCTTGCACAGCCTGTCAGGGGAGGAGCTGGGGAGCACAGGGGAGGAACGCAGAGCTTGGGCATTCCACACTCCACCCCTGCACAGAGACAGGGAGCGCCGTGCACACTCAGGAGGGTAGCACAAACCTGTTCTTGTGTTCCTCTCACAAAGAAGACAGATTTCTCCCCAGAGGAGAGGGGAAACGGAGGAGATGGCCTCCACACAGAGAAGATCTAGAAGCAGGGCCCATGTCTGTGCGCCCCGCCGTCCCTGACAAAGGGCTGAGGCACCCTGCTTTTAACGCAGGAGAAGGGCTTCCTGACCCTGACAGTGGATGACACCGATCCAAAGACGGATTCGCAGAGGGCTGTTTTCACCCAGCTGCTCAGACTGTCAGATAGTAACAGCTGCCTTTTTGTGAACACTCACTAAATGCCAAGCGCTGACATTTGAGATACCCAGAAACTCAGGCACAGCAAGGCTAAGTCACTGGTCTGAGGTCACAGAACAGGGATACAGCAGAACTAGGGAGTTCAACCCCGACAGTCTACCTCCAGATGCCGTAGTCTTAACCACTGCATTGCTCAGGGTGGGAGGGCAAACAGGAAGGAAAACAGGGGCAATCCTGTTGCCTCCTACATGCCTCGCAATGGGCTCCAGACACTTTGACTCACTTCATTGTCCTATTTCTTCATTTTTTATATATTGCAGAAAGGGTTCAGAGTTAGGTGTCCTTAACTTTTAAAAATACATATTTATTTTTAATTGAAGGATAATTGCTTTACAATATTATGCTGCTTGGGCTTTCCTGGTGACTCAGATGGTAAAGAATCTGCTTGCAATGGCAAAGACCTAGGTTCTATCCCTGGGGCAGGAAGATCCCCGGGAGAAGGGCATGGCAACCCACTCCAGTATTCTTGCCTAGAGAATCCCATGGACAGAAGAGCCTGGAGGGCTATAGTCCATGGGGTCCCAAAGAGTTGGACATGACTGAGCAACTAACCCTTTCACTTTTCATTGTGCTGGTTTCTGCCATACATCATCTTATCCTTTCTAACAATTAGTATTCTTACCTCATTTCCAAGTGACGAAACAGAGGCTCAGAGAGGTCAATTAACTCACCTAAAGTTGGAGAAGACTCTTGGGAGTCCCTGGGACTGCAAGGAGATCCAACCAGTCCATACTAAAGGAGATCAGTCCTGGGTGTTCATTGGAAGGACTGATGCTGAAGCTGAAACTCCAATACTTTGGCCACCTCATGCGAAGAGTTGACTCATTGGAAAAGACCCTGATGCTGGGAGGGATTGGGGGCAGGAGGAGAAGGGGACGACAGAGGATGAGATGGCTGGATGGCATCACTGACTTGATGGACGTGAGTCTCAGTGAACTCCAGGGATTGGTGATGGACAGGGAGGCCTGGCGTGCTGTGATTCGTGGGGTCGCAAAGAGTCGGACACGACTGAGCGACTGAACTGAACTGAACTGAAAGTCACAGAGCCAAAAAATGAAGTTAGGCACCAAGTCCAACCTGATTCTGTTGGATTAAAGTAGGAAGGTTTGTGGCTGAAAAATATGCCAGAGTTTGGGGAAGAAACCAAATACAATAATAAGGCAGACAAAAGAAACACTATGGAAGGGAGGCCGAAGCTGGCACTTCTGGGTCCTGAGAAATAGAACAGAGCTAAATATAGGATAACACCTATGGACGGAGTTCCCTTTATCACAGAGGCTTTTTGTCCTCAGAGTAAGGAAGATGGTCAGTTGACCGGACCAAAGAAAGACAGTCCCGCACATCAAGCAAACCTTTTCTTAATTCAGCAAATGGAGAGTTACTATGAAAATAGCCAATATCTTTTTTTGGCTGTCTTTACATCGTCTCATACTAAATTGTTATGATCATATACTTCCACATTCCCTAAACTTATGAATCACTGAGTAATTGTTAGTTGTTTTGTTGCTGTTATTTTGCATCATTTGCTAACCCACAGAGAAAATGTTCTTCCAACCTCAAGCTAGAGAGGAGCAATGTAATTATGACACAGGAGCAAAAGAAGTTCATTAACATACCCATGACTGACACGGAAGATCATTAATTAGGCATTCTGAGCATAAGTATATATGTATAAATTAGCATCTATTCACCATTTAAACTGTAAGAGGTTTTTTTTTCATATCTGAATATTAACTATGTTGGAAAATTACTAAGTTTTCCTGAGCAAATTCCACAAACAATACCCAACCCTGATCACAAAAATAACATGAAGAGAAAAGCTTCTGTGAGAAGAACTGGACACAGTGGAAGGAGTCAAATGATGTTACAACCCTTCATCTGTCAGTATCTTCATCTGTGTCTCTCCCCTCGTGTGTATTTCTGATGAATCCACCTGTTGGGAGCTGTGTGTGTGGACCCTTTTCTGTCAGCAAAGCTTTAGATACGTCGCTACCACAGCTGATTCTAGAGATGCTTTACCTACGTCTGTATTCTGTCATTGTTCATCCCTTTATTCTTTCACTACAGGTTTATTGGGTGTGATTTCTGTACTGAAGACAACGTGGAGAATATGTACATGCACACGGCAGCATTTCTACTCTCAGGGACTTTACAGTCGAGCATGAAAGATGAGACATAAAATAGACACATAGGGACTTCCCCGGTGGGCCAGTGGTTGGGAGTCTGCCTTCCAGCGCAGGGGACGTGGGTTCGATCCCTGGTCAAGGAACGAGGATCCCACATGCCACAGGGAAGCCAAGACTGTGCACTCTAGAGCCTGCACACCACAAGTAGAGAAGTCCGTGCGTCGCAACTAAGACCTGACCCAGCCGAATAAATAAATACAAAAAAAACTAAGTGTACACATAAAAGTAACATGTTAAGGTAGAGAATTACACTGTCAGAGAGTATCAATCTGACTCAAAAGAAGAGCAGACTCCTTCAGGCAGGGGGAGGATCGGTGAACGCTTCATGGAGACAGTGGCATGTAAGCAGGACGAACGGAAGATGTAGAAGAAGCGGATCTGACAAAGTTTGGTCAAGAGAGTCACTTGATGGCGAAACTAGAGGTGAATCGATGTCTGTCGTCACACTCAGGTCTTGCATCTTGCTAGTTCTGTAGCCGATAGGGCCACTCCTCCGTTTTCCCAGTGTGACTAAAGTACCTATTGCTTTGGGGCCCTGGAAAACCTCCAGTATCAGGAGCACGATAACAGTAACACTCTGTTGTCCTTCACACAGATGACAATGATCCTAATTACTTCATAGGGCTGGGCTTGCATTGTTTTTCTTGCAGCAGTGCTGGATCCATGCCAGCATATCCATCGTCCTCTACTGACTTCTCTTGGGACCAGTGCCACACTTTGTAAGATGGCTATCCTGCTCGAGAGCTGGAATTCACAGTTCTTAGACCATTTTCTCCCCCAGGATGGAGCTAACAAGTCTCTGTGAGGACTGAAAGGAAGAGCTTGGCCTTTTGGGGATCAGACTATTACCATCTGAGTACAGCAACCACACATGTATTTCACTGGTGGTCTTTTTCAGCAGAACGAGAGAATTTTAACAACATCACCTATATAAAGAAAGGCGGTCAACTGCGTAACTTGCGAATAAGGTGAAATCTCAGAGTCTCCAGTTTTTGACATCTACCTGTAGAAACCAGGTAGCCCATAGATCGATGCCCAAAGCATGGGCCTTTCATCGCTTTCTTGAGGCTGCGTCCATGGGGATTCAGTTTGTGGGGCTGCCTTCAGGCTGAAATCCTTATTCTGAGGCCTCCATAGCAAAATAGGATTCAAGATATCTCCCTGGGAGGGAGTTTCAGGAGGGAGGGGACATATGTGTACCTATAGCTGATTCATGTTGACGTGTGGCAGAAACCAACACAACATTGTAAAACAACCATCCTCCAATTAAATTACGAATCTTTTTTTTTTTTTAAAACATGAAAAAAAGACATCTCCTTCATATTGGGTACCATTCCATGGCAGAAAGGAAGGCAACCCTCAAGATCAGAGCTCAGGTGTGCTCATAGAATTAGAAAACTAAGTGGCCAGCTGTAGTTTTCATGACTGTCGGAGTCTCTTGGGCCTCAGCCATTGGCAGGTATTGAAGTTTCTGAGGCAGTCTGGGTCCTGAAGGAAATGAACAAGTTACTTGTATTGGACTAATCTGGAAAAACATGGACTGTTATTGGAGAAAAAGTAGGATAATGACTGCTGATTTCTTCCATGTTCCTTGGTAAACAGAAATCTATCTTCTATTTGTAAGGCAGATTTATGTAGAGGAAGTATAAATATTCCATCTTTGTAATGGAAGAACTTTTTAAGGCCATTAGTACCCATGATAAAACTGCTAAGAAAATTCCTGACTCTTATATCATTACAGTGGATAATAATTACTTAATTGAAGCATCATTCACTAAGATTGTGTTATAAATCTCAACCCACTCCTGGTTGGCAGGTATGTGCTCAGTTGGGTCTGACTCTTTGCGGCCCCATGGACTATAGCCCGCCTGGCTCCTTTGTCCATGGGATTTCCCAGGCAAGAGTACTGGAGTGGGTTGCCATTTCCTCCTCCAGGGGGATGAAGCCACATCTCTTATGTCTCCTGCATTGTTAGTGCCACCTGGGAAGCCCCTGGCAGGTAATGGACACATACAAAATGGAAAGAGAGCATCATTTATTTGGAGATAGCTGCAGAGATCCAAGTTATGCTTGTTCTGGAAATTCAGAGGAAAGGAGAGCTCACAGTGGTCCGAGGTCACTCCAAGAGGCCCACATAGTGGAAAGAAGATAAGGAGTTGAGTTCCACAGAAAATGAGAGCTACATAATCTTCATGGGCAAAGTCACAGCTCAAACCTTGGAAGTACTTGTGCAAAGAATCTGGGTCAGATAATCTCAGTAAAAATTTTCTCAAATTTCCTCCTGCCAAAGAAGGAATACAACCATGTTGTTCTGTGGGCATCTGCTGAAATGTGTCTATTTTAAGAGATGACCGGCAGTAGCCAATGGGTGTATTAACCCCTCTTCCCCCACGACCTCCTAGAACTGGACAAAGCTCTTCCCAAGGTGGTCTTCTGACAAAGACTGAATCCTGGCTTTTGATGCTGAAATTCCTCTGCTGTATCAAAGGTAATTTGTTAAACCTTCACTGAAAGAGATGCTCTGAGCCCAACCTACGGAGACATGTTCCAATTTAGGCTGTGGAATGAAAATTACAGGGCAGTCACAGAGGCAAGTTTAAAATTAGGACAGACTTCACTTTGGGCCTCTTCGGCCTCAAAGAGTTAGTAGATGAGGCAAAGGAAAATGGAAAAAAAAAAGTAACAGTAGGAACTTGAAAAGCCAAACCCTCAGACTTTGCCCCTTCCTACGGCCCTCCCTCCCAACACGCCAGGCTCTTTGCACATGTGAGCATGAACCACAAGAAGCTTTCTTAGTCCCTTAGCAGCTTCACACAGGAGCCACAGCCTCTCAGGGCCTGTGAGGAAATGCCAGAGGCAGAGAGATCAGAAGAGCCTAGCTGAGAAAGAAGGAAGAGGAGAAGAAACGGGGGGGGATTCCTCCCCAGCCCACGTCTTTTTATTCAAGTCCTATGGCTCAGTCTACTAGTTACCCAGGAGTCACCCAGCAGACAGGTCTGTTGTAGGCATGCAACCTTCTTAGAGGGCAGTTGTCACTAACGCAAGCCCAGAACCGAGGTTGCAGGGTGACAGAGACTGTCACCTCTCCACTGACCCATCCCCTAACAACAACCACCCTCCTGAAAAAGAATGTCTCTGGGAAAGTGACTGGATTTGCTTGTTGCCTCTGCAATTTCATCTCTGTTTCTAGAGGTTAAGAAAACACTACCTAGGGACTTCCCTGGTGGTCCAGTGGCTAAGACTCTGCACGTCCAGTGTGTGTGTGTGTGTGTGTGTGTGTGTGTGTGCACGCACGTGCACGCGTGCGTGTGTCCTGAGGCGGGGGTTGGGTGGGGTCTGAGTTCCATCCCTGGTTGAGAGCTAGATCCCGCATGCCACAACGAAAGATCCCACACGTGGCAATGAAGATCGAAGACCCTGCATGCTGCAATGAAGACCCCGTACAGCCAAATAAATAAAATAGATTAAAAAAATAAAATAAAATAGATTAAAAAAAAAAAAGAAAACACCACCCACCTTTACCTTTTTCTGAGACCATTTTTGGCTGGGTGCTTTTTGGTAAAAAGTTTCAATTCCTCCAAGGAATTCAATTACTAAATAGGAGAGGAATTATTCTTACTATTACACAAAAGGGGTTCTTTTCACTTGAACATCTTATTTTCAGAAAGCTCAAGGGTGCACATATTTAGCCACTAACAGATAACCTCCCACTAGATTATCCTGAAGCAGGTACTAAGTATCTGAACAGGGTAGGGAGGAACCCATCAGATGCGATTGACTCTGCAAGTTCTCCAGATGGACCCAGTCTGGGACTCCCTTTTTCAAAATCATGTGTTAGATTCACTTCCTGGTCTGGCTTCCTGGAAGTAGACTACCTTACAGGAGTCTTAATTTCTGGTTCTACATTTCTGAGAACCAGAAAGTAGAAGTCAATAAAATGTGGAAGAACGGTTACTTTCATGTATGACTCTTACTGATGGTCTGAAGTGTAGTAACCAAGTCTGTTAAAAGAGTTGCCCACTTTTGCTATGTCTTGTTAGAAAATAGTTCTCAATAAATGGGAAACTTCATGAACCTCCAAAGTAAAAATGTTAGTCCCTCAGTCATGTCTGACTCTTTGGAACCTCACAGACTGTAGCTCCTCTGTCCATGGGGTTTCCCTGGCAAGAATACAGAAGTGGGTAGCCATTCCCTTCTCCAAGAGATCTTCCCAACCCAGGGATGGAACCTGGCTCTCCTGCATTGCAGGCAGACTCTTTACCGACTGATCCACCAGGGAAGCCCTAATGAAGTGTAAATACACTCCTGATCGAATTCATCCTGCAAACTAAGAATTCAAACGTGCTGGAGAGTTATTGCTCATCTCAGGCAGCCCTCTGAAACCTACAACTTTCTTAATCCAGAGAGTGTTAATAACAGATCATCAGAACATAGGGCCTCTCCCAACAGCTGTTGCCTTTTAGGCTACAAAGCTCACTTTGTCAGAGCAATTTCTGCTTGAGTTAGAGCACAACTAGTTATACAACTTGATCTCATGGAAATATTTGGTGCCTGCTGATACGTTCAAACAAATTCACCAGATCTTGATTATGTTCTGGCAATTAAAGCTATTAAGTCAGTAGATAGACAGCAGGTTATTTCATTGCTGGTTGAAAAAGCCAGCTTTCTTTTCTCCCCTTTGTATGTGACAGCACTGTAATTAGCCTTAATCAAATACTATTTGTGTTAGGTGCTGTAACTTTGCTTCCTTAGCCAGGAAACTCTGCCAATCAGGGAGAAGCAGAAATACAACTCTGGTCAAAGATCCAGAGAGATGGATGGGCATGAGGTAACTGGGAACTCTGTGCTATCTTTGTAACTTTTCTGTAAATCTGAAACTGTTCCAAAATAAAGACTTTAATTTTAAAAATCAAGAAACAGGGAAGAAGAAGAAATGAGAACGAGAAGTGCTACTTAATGTAAATCTGCCATCTTAGCAGGATAGCAGGTAAAATCAAGCTTTAGAAATTGTCAAATAGTCCAAAAAATATGGTTCCCTCTGGAAATTCCGGGTTATTCTGTCTCTATGCTGGGGTACTGCTGTGCTCTTTTCTTTTTAACCTCTGCGAGTAAGTTCGTGATGCGAGACTAGAACCAGGTGAAGGGAATAAAATTGATCCTTCCACCATTTATCCAAACTTCTAGTTTGTTTCTCTGTGTGTCTTAAATCCACCATGAGTTTCAAAAAGTCTTCAAAGAGCTCTTCAGATAGTGAACAGTGTACCCTAAATAGGGAGGCAGTGTTCCCTAAACTTTAATGGTCACACAAATCACCTGGGGATCTTGTGAATCACACTCTGACTCGGTAGATCTAGAATGGTCCCCAAGATTCTGTATTTGTAGCAAGCTACTGGTTGGTGCCAAAACTGCTGGTCTACAGATCGTACTCTGAGTAGCAAGGGTATACGGACTAGTGATTGGGAGAGTGATTGCACTTGGCCAAAAGCAAGAACCACAATACCTTGGCTACATGACTGACAACGAGAAGTCTGCAGGAAGCAATTGTCAACAAAACAGATATACATTTTCTATTTTCCTTGGCCAATAATCCCTTGTGTAAAGAATCTGAAATATATTAGTAGAATGGCATTATACCAGGAGTCAGATTGTCCATTAGCTCAAAGAATCCCAATAATAGAAGTAACTATTCTCCTTCAAAGTGCCTCAGCCATGATAGGGGGGCATCAGGGAAAATAGGTAAGTGGTGGTCGGGGTGCATGTGTGTGTGTGTGTGTGTGTGTGTGTGTGTGTGTGCAGTGATCTAATTTTTATTATTTTGACTCTATATGTCTCCTCATACTTCAAATTCTATATTTATAAAATATTAGCTATTATAACTAGTAATATTTTGAAGTTAGGGAAAAAATGTCATGTAACTGTTAGAGCCTCTTCAGAGGCACCATCTAATACGGAGCTAGATCTTAGCTCCTGTTATAGAATGGAGGTCTCCTGCCCTGTGGCTGATAGTCACTTGATGAAGATATAGTTCACATAACTCCATCCCAAATGGTAAAACCCACATTTGGGGAGATGTGGCAAGACCTAGAGACTGCAATACAGAGCGAAGTAAATCAGAAAGAGAAATACATAAAATATCATATATTAATGAATATATGTAGCATCTAGAAAATGGCAGAGATGAACCTCTTTCCAAAGTAGAAATAAGAGACACAGATGCAGACAACAAATGTATAGACACCAAGGCAGGGATGCGGGTGGGATGGACTGGGAGATTGGGATTGACATCTATATACTACTGCGTGGAGCTTCCCAGGTGGGGCAGTTGTAAAGAATCCACCTGCCAATGCAGGAGACACAGGTTCAATCCTGGGTTGGGAAGATCCCCTGAAGATCCACTGGAATGGCAACCCATTCCAGGATTCTTGCCTGGGAAATCCCATGGACAGAGGAGCCTGGCAGGCTACAGTCCATGGGGTCACAGAGAGTCAGACACAACTGAGCGACTGAACACACACTCACACGCACACACACACATAAAAGAAATAATTAAAGAGAACCCGCTGTATAACACGGAATTGTACTTGATGTGCAGTGGTGGCCGAAATAGGAAGGATACCCAGGAAGGAGGGGATATATATACACAAAGAGCCGATTCACTTTGCTGTACAGCAGAAACTAATGTAACATTGTAAAGCAACTATACTCTAATTTTTTTTTTTTTAAAAAAGCGAAGACCAGGCCATCAGCTACTTTGAATAGCAAAAAACCATATTTCTTACAACTGGTGGAAAGTATTGTGGTAACTGCCCCAAACGCCACATTTCTGGTTCTATTCCACTAAGTTTGTTACCCCTTTAAGACATTTTTTGAATTTCAAACTTTGATTCTGTGATTCTACTGATTTTGGATTTCTTCCATATCTTGACTAATGCAACTCAATTAGGCTTTATATCCAGTGATATGCTGGTAAATATTTAATAACCAGCTCTCCAGGCAAAAAAAAAAGCCCGGGTATGGAGCTTTTACCAACGTTTATGGTGTAAATACAACCACTATGGCCGATTTCAAGAACCAACCTGACTTTACTGAAGAAAAATACTAGAAAGAAATGTGCGTAATCACAAACCTATGAGTCAGCTTTGGTACACAATAACAAGTGACCCTGAAGACAGAAATCACTGTTGTTTTCATAATTAAATTATAAAAATCTAGGAGGGCTGAAAGTATTCTATCATTCCAAAAAAGCTTGTTTCTTAAAATGTTTTTACAGTTTTACAGAAGAAGGCCATAAGCCCTTGTGTCTTTATACACCAAAAATAACTCCCTGCTAGTTTTTTTTTTTTTTTTTAATGACAGTCTCGCAATCTGTATAATCACCACAAAATCTTATAAAGCAAGCCATTTGGATTTTAATGACACAAACATGCTGAAAGTTCAGAATTCTTCTATATGACCTTGAGAGTTGAACTCTCCCGTTTTTGGCTCATTCCACGAGCTTCCTTTCATGGACTATAAGGCACACAGCTCAGTCGGCCTCTGTGGCCAATGCATCTTGCAGAAAAGGCTGAACTCACCATCCTCATGGTTTTGATTGTCCCCTACCACTATTTACTTCTGATTGGCTTCCCCGGTGGCGCTAGAGGCAAAGACGCCGCCTGCCAATGAAGGAGAGATAAGAGATGCAGGTTTGATCCCTGGGGCGGGAAGACCCACTGGAGAAGGAAATGGCAGCCCACTCCAGTATTCTTTCCTGGAGAATCCCATGGACAGAGGAGCCTGGTGGGCTACAGTTCTTGGGGTTGCAGAGTTGGACTCAACTGACGCGACTTAGCACAGCATCACTACTTCTGAGACCGACAACAACTTCATGTTTTATTTCCTCCCCTATATCCAAAATTATTTTCTTCAAATTTAAAGACTATTTTAGGGACTTCCCTGGTAGTCCAGTGGTTAAGACTTTGCCTTCCAATGCAGGGCGTGCAGGTTCAATCCCTGGTCAGGGAGCTAAGATTCAACATGTCTTGCAGCCAAAAACTCAAAACATAAAACAGAAGCAATATTATATCAAATTCAATAAAGAGTTAAAAAAAAACTCTTCTATATTAAAAAGGACACTAGAATGAGAAAACTGCATTTTTAAACAAAAATTTGTAACATAGATGTGTTTTTTGCACATTTAATGTACACAACTCTTTCTAACATATCATTCCTTCCTTCTGCTTTTAGTCCACCTGAGATTCTTTACATAACTGCTTCGTATTTTTACCCACATTCACCTGCTTATTGCCAATGAGCTTCTTATAAGAAAACAAAAGCAGAGAAGGCTACAGCTCACAGGATGAGGGGAGGGAGGAATTGGTGAAAAATATCTAACCAAGTAATGCAATTAACTTGAAGAAAAACATTTGCATCAGGACTACACTCATGTCTTTTTCCATCAGCGGAAGCCAAAACCAAGCAAACAAAAAGCCACCACCACTTGCCCACCACCCTGAGCGCAAATGACTTTGGCAGAGCAGCCGACATGAAAAAATACTGCTTGAAACAAATCAGGGGAAAGACACTGCTTCTAATCGAGTGTTCCTGCTTGCCTCCATCCTGCTCACTTTGTGTCTTTTGAATTGTGTACCCTGGGCACCTATTAAGTCTTCAAAAATATAGGTTGCCAAGCCATCCTAGGTTTGGAACTTTTAAAATTATCTTTTTAGGGAGAACCCCGTTTAGGAGGAACACATTAGGTTATAACACATGCAGAACGCAGTACAGTATGCCCCCTGCCATTTGCCAGATGTTAGCAACTAGAAACATGCAAGGATTTTTCATGTTAGAAAAATGGTGGAAGTCAGCTCATCAAAGGTAAAACAGCAGAATCTGTCCATGCCTTTCCTTTTCCTAAAATGTATTTAAATGCACCGGGCTCATCTCTAGTTTGACAGGATTATTAATGGGATGGGCTTACCACTCCTGTGGATGAATCTGTTAGCCAGCGAAAGCCTTTTACTATCTTGGATGTTTCTTACCAGTGTCTGATGACTGCCAGCTAAGCTTCGCATTAACTAGAGATTTCTGGCCGATGATCACTGTGTAACAGAGTCAGACGGGCAAACTTAATACCACTAAATTAGACCTAGGTGTTTTGTTTTTTTTTTTAACAGAAATTTTTACATTAATCAGAAGACTGGCTAGCACACTTTCACAGTGACAAAAATGTTCATCATGAAAGAAAAAGTATTCCCTATATCTGGTATTCTTGAATGATTAGGACAGAGACTTCTCAACTCGCCACTCATCAAGTACAGTAGCCATGCTTCATGAAGACATGAAACAAGAGACGTGAAGAACACAAATTCTATGGGATGACTATATGCGGAGTGACCATGGACACGGAAATAGACGGGACAGAGATCTATCCGGTAAACGAATGACTGTCCATGCCATTTTACACAATTGGGAATAAATTCAATTCTGTTTCATTTAAGAGCAAAATCCTTAGATTCTCTGTCGGAGAAAAAAACCCCAAATAGACAAAAATATAGCAGCAATGGCAAAGAACTCCGTGAGGGAAGCTTCACTGATATTTGGGGATTCTTCGCTGCTGAGTAAGAGGAGAAGGAGAGGAGATGGAAGGGAGACACTTAAAGACATTCAGTGAAAGGATCACCCCTGTTCAATGTCCAGTTCTTTCCCTGAGGTCACCTATCTGCCTCTGCATTTGTGCCCTTCCTGTTGGTAACATCTGGGAAACACTAGAAGGAAGAGGGATCGAGACGTAAGCTGGCATTAGAATACAGTACAATCTTACTCTATACTCCTGCACAGCCCGGAGCCCATGCCTCTTTAAATGTAATGGACACACACACAATTCTTTATCCCCAGCAGTTTCTCAAATGAAACCTGATGTTCTGAGGCTGCATGCGGAAGGCGATGAGAGAGAGGTTCTCTCTGCCAGGTCTGAAAGGTTCTGGAGGGCATCTAAAAGTGAAAGCTTTTAGCAAAACACCAATGCAAGCAAATTGCAAAATCACAGTGTGTGCGGGACTAGATTCCGGTTGGCAAAGGTGTGGCGATGATTTTTTCAAACACCTGGGCAAAAGGGAATGGAGCCTCCCTGCCTCGTGGCCGGCCTTGAACTGCATTCAGGGTTCATTGCTCTATTTGCTTCCTTGCTATGCTCTCATCTAAATTCAACTGCTCTTTCCCAACAGACACCCCAGCAGACACACCGCTCCCTGAGCTCCCTCTGATTTTAGGTTCACATTAACGTGTCTGTGTTTCCTTAAGAATACACAGAGGCTGGGCAGAGGCCCAAGCTGAGTTTATATGCATTTTAAGTCAGGCGATACAAACTTAATCTGACTTCCATAACCTGGCTACTTTTTCTCAGCGCCTCAGTTTCTCCTCCAGTCAAGAAGGCTGCTGATCCCTCTTAACAAGTTCATTCTAACTAGCATAAACTGAATTCTTGAGCAGCAGGCAAAGCCATTCTTACAGCAACCATAGCTTGATACTTTTATAGAGCTTATCAGACACTCTTACTAGACATTCTTCTAAGTGCTATACCTACATTGACTTGCTTAATCCTCAAAAATTCCCTATGAAGTGGGTTTTATTACCCCCCATTTCACAGATGGAGACATTAAGACTCAAAAAGACCTGCTGAGGTTGGCCTTAACTACTCCCTCATTTTCAAATATTTAGTGGTTGTGGGGATTACAGAAAGCAAAGCCCTCCTGCTGAAGAGTGGAGAACAAGGAAGCTGCCCATGCTTTCATCTACTAGCATTTTCCTATTCTGGGAAAGCAAGCCGACCAGTGTGTGGCCCAAGACTTGTCCAGAAGTGTTCAGACACGTGACTCTAAACCAGACCAGACAGCCAACTCGGGCAAGAGAAACAGGTAAAGGATGTTGGGTGGCCCGAGCCCAGGTGAGGAGGAGGTGGAGGGAGAAGGGCCAGCTGGTCAGTAAAAGGGAATCCTCAGGTGAAAGCTCCGTGAACCCACAGCACAGATCATGATAACATGCTAATGACTGGGATCCTTCCCTGACCTGCAGAGTGTAAGGGGGGATGGCTGCAACCCCCTTCCTGCTTCCAGACCCCCCAGTACGATGATGATAATGGACTGACTTGTGCACAGTTCTCATAACACAGTTCAGATAGATAGATGAGAGGTGGATGCAGTCACTCCTGACTTCACCTCTGCTTCCTTTTGCTGCCCCACATTCTTGCATCAGAAAATTATACTTGGAAAAATGAACCACACACACACACACAGTATCTCCTTTCAGCACATTCTTTAGTCAAGGACCTTTATAAGGATGAAGAATTTCCACATTTCATAATTTATAACAAACTTTTCATTTGGGTATGAAAATGTAGACATCTGAAAAGCTCCCTGACACCACTTCTCCCTACAATGGTAACATATTTATGTAAAAGAATTCACAATACAGATTTTATGTTAATATTCCTTAATCTTTACTTCTTGCATTTCAACTTAACTGCCCTCACAGGAAACAGCTTCCAGACTCTCCTTCAAATATTCATAGGGTGTACTGTAGACAGGGAAATTACACTCAACAGAAACACATCCATCCTGACTACCCCGCAACCTGACTGCCCCTGGAAATGTCGGGAGCCATGACAACACAGGCAATTTTGCACCTCGGAGTCACAAAGAAGTTTCTGCAGGATGAAGCCACTGATGGACTGGATATATGCTAGGTAAATGTCTTGGAGTTCCTAAAATCTTGATATAGATCAGAAGAACCAGGTTTTTAGAATGGATCTTCTGCTAACATCTGACTATGGGCAATAGTTAGCAGTGATGGGTGAAGGTTTATTTAACTCTGGGCTCTGAGGTAAATGGATAATGAGGGATGCAATCCCAGCCTAAGTCTTTCAGGGATTTCGAATTTAGGGAAAGAGCTAGAACTATAAACACTAAGCATAATCAAAGCAGAATGCAACTATTGTCACAGGAGCGGTCTGCAAATGGGCACTGTGGAGATGCAAGGAATCAATAACTGAACTGGGAGAATCAGAGCAGGCTTGGGGGACCAGGTAGCATTTGAGCTGAGTTTTGAAGGCATTCATTGATTTTGACAGGTGGAAAGAAACTGGGCAAGAAGGAACATGAGGAAAAGCTGGAAGCAGGAAATGCTGGCCACACGAAGCGAAGGCTGGAGAGAGGGCAGGGTACTGAACCCTAGTTTGTGGAGGAATGCGGCAGGAGGAAAGGAGACAGTGGCTCTGAGATACGGGAGGGATTCTGGACTCACTCTATAGGCAATAAGGTTCCCCTCAGAGTTCAAAGAGGAAAACAGAGCAATGGTTTTAAGAATGCATGAGACAATCAAGAGATTAGGAAGCAGAGGGAGGTTAGGAAGATGCCCAAGGAGTTTAGATGACAGATGACTAGGAAAGTCATTTAATTGCTCAGGGTCTTAGTATCATTTTTTTCTCCAAATGCAGGGAAAAAGGTCTATCATGGTATAGGTAATGTTAAGTATCCTGAGACAGTCTTTTTTTCCCTTTTACTTTAAGTCAGGCTTATTGAGGTATAATTCACACAGAGTAAGTCCTGAATATTCATTGGAAGGACTGATGCCGGAGCTGAAAACTCCAACAATTTGGCTACCTAATGTGAAGAACTGACTCATTGGAAAAGACCCTGATGCTGGGAAAGATCGAAGGCGGGAGGAGAAGGGGATGACAGAGGATGAGATAGTTGGATGGCATCACTGACACAATGGACATGAGTTTGGGTAAGCTCTGGGAGTTGGTGATGGACAGGGAAGTCTGGCGTGCTGCGGTCCATGGGGTTGCAAAGAGTCAGACATGACTGAGTGACTGAACTGAACACTCTCCTTATCTGGAGTTTGATATAGTCATATCCAGCCTTGTTATTCCACCAATAGCAAGATACAGAACATTTCTATCACACCAGAAGGATGTCACAGCTCCAGACAACCACTGATTTGGTTTCTATCCCAATAGTTCTGCCTTTTCCAGAGCTTCATGGAAAAGGTATCCTTTTGGTTTTAGAGTAACTTGTTCTGTTTATGGAGTAATTTTTTAAAAGTCTGCATACTCTTCACAGAACAGAATTAAAAACTGAGACAGTCTTATGGACTGGTTCTCCTGGGTTCTAATTGTGCCTGGTACCTGTCTTCTTTACAGCAACTTGCATGGAATTCTTGCGGTTCACTTTCATGGCTGTCTTCTCACCATCACAACTGCCTTATGAGCAGAACCTGTGCCTTTTCATTCTATTTCTAGAGGCCTAGAAGGGGACTACGCGTACAGTAGGCAGTTGAACATCTAAATTACTCTGCAATTTCCAGTTTCCAGATAAAGACACGGAATGTCCCATGATCACTGAGACAATAAGAATCTCTATCTTGGGTTTATATTAGTCATTAGAAACTGTCATACTGATGCTAAGGCAGCCTTAGAATCTACATCTATGTTTTAAGGACCTTGGGGTTAGTTTGCATCTCTTCAAATCTGTTTTCCTCTCTAGTCCTCAGAAGGACTGCCACTAGCCTCCACTCCTTTTGAATGAATGTTCCCAGTTATGAACACTCCCCACCACACCCTCTGGGTGAATTAAATGGCACTGTAGATCCGACTCGACACCAGCCTACTGGGTCTCTGTTGATCAACTGCCAATCCAATGACTGTATTGATACATTAATCCACCAAAAGTACCCAAAGGACTCTCTTCATCCCTAGGGCAACAGATTATATTTCAAATGTCAACTCACCCCCTATTCTTGGACACACGAGATACAACCATGATAAATGATGCTGATGGGTTGCCCTGGTGGCTCAGTAGTAAAGAACATGCCTGCCAATGTAGAAAGGCTCGGATTCAACCCCTGGACCCAGAAAATCCCCTAGGGAAGGAAACAACAACCCACTTCAGTATTTTTCCCTGGGAAATCCCATGGACGAGAAGCCTGGTAGGCTATAGTCCACGGGGCCACAAAAGAGTCAGACATGAGTTAGTGACTAAACAACAATGACAATGATGCTGGTACCTAAACTACACAACAGAGCCTACAGAAGTAACACTCAATCTTCACAAATCCCAAAACTCAGAAATACAATAGCATATCATTTGCCTTGTGCTTCACGGTAATATAAACATGACCAAAAACGTAAGGGATCTCTTCAATCCCTATTGAATTGTTTCTCTTTTAAGGAGTTATTTTTTGCATTAGCCCAATTGTTCTCTGAGACTATTAAAATTTTTTTACTTCCATATAATAAATTCATTAATGGCCATCCACGCTTCCATTTTACTGGTTAAGAAAAATTACTTTCTTAGCCCTCTCCATTTCCATGTCCGGTATTCCATTTAACTTTCTTTGGGGAGTCATTTCTCATAAAGACACCCTGTTTCTATCACTCTAGGAAAATTACCTCCTTCAAACTCAGAAGACATCCTTACAATGGTCAGTTTTGTGCAACAGGGGTGATTTGCAGTGGGCTCACTCACGAGGGAACCCACTTACTCTTGTACCCATCCAGCTCAGAGAGTTGAGACTCAAACCTGTGCCTTGCAGAGTTACAAATTTCTTCCTCTCTCAGATCTTTTAGGTTCTTTAAAATACACGATATGTTCAGTCTGTAAATACCAGGGGTCTATTAAGGAACCAAACAAGCGTTATCCTTTACAGCAGCAGCTACACTGGGAGACATCAGCGTTTATGACAAGATAGATGTAATCCATTGCTCAAAATGGTTTTGGAATTCATCTCTGAAGTGACTGTCAGAACCAGTTTACAAGCCTCGTCAGAAAGCAGATGCCATGACGCTATAGTCACATCTTGTTTCTGACTCAAAGTCAAATCACTCCATGTGATCTCCTAACTCTCAGCCACTGGATATAGCTCCTTACACTTTTCAGTTCCTACAAAAGTCTAATCCACTAAAGTAGTGCCACCAAAAAAATAATAATAATAATAACAGTCACAAAGGTACTAAAATGAGAGAACTTTGGGGAAAGATGGAAATGTTCTATATCATCATTGTGGAGGTAGTTACACAAATACATGCATTATCTAAATTCATAGAAATGTACCCTAAAAAGTCATGAATTTTATTTTATGTAAATGATATCTCAATTTAAAAAAGGGAAACAAATATAAACTCCGAAGAAAATTTCCGAAGAGGAATTGTCTATATCCTAAGGATAAAGATAAATGTATGAAGCTTTTGACAATCCTAAAGGAACAACATTCAATTACAGTATTTTTGAGTATAGTTGAGTATAGTATCTCAATAGGGAGAAGGAAATGGCAACCCACTCCAGTTTTCTTGCCTGGAGAATCCCGTGGACAGAGGAGCCTGGTGGGCTGCTGTCCATGGGGTCGCACAGAATCGGACATGACTGAAGCGACCTAGCATGCTTGCATGCGTTGGAGAAGGAAATGGCAACCCAGTCCAGTGTTCTTGCCTGGAGAATCCCAGGGACAGGGGAGCCTGGTGGGCTGCCGTCTATGGGGTTGCACAGAGTCAGACACGACTGAAGTGACTTAGCAGCAGCAGCAGCAGAGAACAATAGATACAGATATATAAACATACAGGGCAAGACCACAAAGAATATTTTCCCTAGAATATGCACAAAATGTCAGGAATTTCATTTCATCTCTTATATGAATATATTGAGTTGGCCAAAATGTTTGGATTTTCCATAAGATGTTATGGAAACCCCAAACAAACTTTTTGGCCAACCCAATATATCTGGATTCTCCTCCAGCGAGACTGTGAGACACTTTCCATACTTCTGTCATTTGTTTTTATCATGCCATTTATATTTTATCTTGGATTTTTGACCACTGATATTCATTATTAGATGACTAGTTAAGAGTCTAGCCATAAATCAAGCTACTTGGCTCAATCAAGAATTTCCTCCTTCTTAGCATTACTGTCATCATGATATGGTCAGCTAAGTTAACTGACCGAGTCATAACGTTGGACCATGGGTCACTAATACTAGAATACTAGGCTTTAAAAGAGTTCTCCAAAACCAGAAGGATTTCTCCACGAGTTATTTCAAACCTCAGGAGCTTTGCTTTGGCTGCTGCACATGAATAGCAACTGAATTCACCTTCCATACTTCTGTCTTTTGTTTTGATCATACGTACATCAAACTCAAAACAGTGCTAAACATATTGGCAAAGGCTGTAACACTGGAAAATCATTATTGATTTGTTTGGGTGGGTGTGTAAGGTTAAGTGTAACCAGTCTATGTTTTGGACAACAGACTCCTGGAAACCACTTCATTTGGTTGTGCACTTATTACTGAAACAGGGTTTAAGCATTGCCCTCACATGGAGGCATATTTTCAAGAAAACTCTGTGCTTCACAAAGACACCTCTGGGTGACAGGATGAACTAGGTCTCCTGAAATTGCCCTAACAGATCAACATCTATACACATTGAAAGTTCATGTCTGCTATCAAAACCAATAATTATCCAAAGAAATAGCTCAGTGGATGGGACTCAGCCATGATTAGTCTTTCCCTTTTGGATAAAGAATGATTTTTTAAAAATTATTTTTAATCTCAATTGCTTTGATAAATCTTATTCAAATATTGAAAATAGCTGTATCATGTAGGGATGATACCATTTCATCAGAATAAATACCTACAAGAAAGGCAACATTTTTCATTCTTTCATCTAACTACATTCACAAGCAAATCCTTAAAATCCACAGCTGAAAATACACAAGCATTTTACATGGCTTTCTGCATCAGAACATCTGTGAGTTCAAGATGTGGTTGAGGAATTAGGGGGCTATATTGGTCCTTTAAAAACAAAGAAACAAAAAATCAATTTACTTTTATATTGACTTGAACTTAATAAGCATCTGTTATATAAGTACCATATTAGCTACTATTATAGGGAACTTTGGAGAAGTGCATGGCATGGTGTCATTCACTAATGAGTGTATAATGCCATTACAAAAGGCTGTTTCCTACACATTAACCATCAGTTAAGTGAATCTGAGAAATGTCCTAAACTCTGCTGAGCCTCAGTTTCCTCATTTGCAAGATGAAGGGGTCAGAACAGAGGATTCCTAAGGCCCTTCTAGGTCTTCAGTTCCTTAGACCTTTTGGTATAATACCTATGAGACCTGCTTTGAAAATAAGGCAAGACAGTAAACGATCAAGTTCAGACACACACAAATGATCAAGTACCACAGGAAGACAGAGCAGAGAGAGATCAATTTTGGGGTGCAAAGGTTTTCTGGGAAAGCAGAAACTTCAGCTTGGACTTGAAGGATGAGTAGAATTTGAAGAAGGTGGGGATCATTCTTTTTACTGAGAGTGCAGAGGGCTTTTGCAGGATGAGTGGGACAATTTGTGAGTAGGGGCCAAGAGATTGAGGAGTTTGTGGATAATGGGATTATATGCTGTCAAGTGCTGGGTTTAAGCAGGGCAAGTACTGACTTGATGACATGATGCTACTAACCTGTAAGTCAGAGCACACTGTCTCCTGGTCCAGGGGGCACTAGTGGTAAAGAAACTGCCTGCAAATGCAGGAGACGCAAGAGACAGAGTTTGATCCCTGGGTCTGGAGGATCCCCTGGAGGAAGAAATAGCAACAAATGGCAACCCACTCCAGTATTCTTGCCTGGAGAATTCCATGGACAGAAGAGCCTGGCAGGCTACAGTTCACAGGATCGCAAGAGTTGGACACAACTTGGCACTATCTTTCTTTCTTTCCAGTATTCTTTCCTGGGAAATCCCATGGACAGAGGGGCCTGGTGGGCTACAGTCCATGGGGTCGCAAAGAGTCAGAGACAACCGAGCGACTAACACACACACAAACACAGAGAACACACTATACTTCTCAGATTATCCAGCAACCCGTCTCACTAGATAAAGGCTGAAGTCCCTGCAGTCCTTGCATCATCTGTTTTTCCCAACACCGTGAACTCTCTCACCATACCTCCTACTTCTCCCCCACACCAGCCTTCTCAGACCTTTCCTCAAACACCTAACATGCTTTGAGCTCTTACACATGCCTTCCTTCTGCCTGGAAAGCTCTTTCCCTGGGTATCTACATGTTGGGCTACCTGTTTGTGTATTTGCCTAAAAGTCATTTTTCTCAGTGAAGCCTCTCCTATCACTTTTTTTTAAAAATTGTTTCAATTTTTGAAAGATTTTTTTAAATGTGGATCCCTTTTAAAGTCTTTATTGAACTTGTGACAATATTGTTTGTTTTATGTTTTGGGATTTTCATCATGAGGCATGTGGGATCTTAGCTCTCCAACCAGGGATTGGACTGCCACCCCCTTCATTGGAAGGCAAAGTCTTAACCACTGGACCACCAGAGAAGTCCCTCACATTTTAAACCAGGCCCATCTTTCCATGTACAGAAACATACACACACTCACTTTCACACATGCACACAGACACACACTCCCTATTACCCTTCCCACTTTGTTTTTCCATAGCATCTATCATATTCTATCACATGCTATCATTTATTCATTTTATAAATGTCTGTCTCCATATGCAACCCTCCCTGCTTGCCCTGAGTGGAATGTAAACTCCATGAGGGCAGGGATTTTTGTCTGCTTTATTCATGGCTGCATTTCCAGAGTCTAGAACAATGTCTGGCCCCAAATGGGACCTGCATGGATAAATGCACAAATACAAGGGAAAAGTGTGAGGCCAATGAATCTCACAGGTTGAACTGCAAGGTCGGGGTGGGGGGAGTAGGTTTTATGAGGTTATTATCTTTGTGGGAGGGTGAAGTTATGAAAATGGGAACTAAAGAAGAGCCATGGGGGACTTTCCTGGTGGTGGAGTAGATAAGAATTCATCTGCTAATGCAAGGGACACTAGCTCGATCCCTGGTCCGGGAAGATTCCACATGCCATGGAGCAACTAAATCTGAGAGCCACAGCTACTGAAGCCCGCACGCCTGGAGCCTGTGCTCTACAGCAAGAGATGCCACCGCAATGAGAAGCCTGTGCCCTGCAACTAGAGAGTAGCCCGTGCAAAGCAACAAACAAGACCCAGTGCAGCCAAAACCAACTAATAAAATAATTACTTCCTTTAAAAAAAAAAAAGAAGGGCCATGGGAAGAGTGAAAGGGCTGACTTTGAGGGATCAGATCATAACCAAAAGGGACTGTTCATGAATTCAACATCCAGGCATGGATTAAAGGAAAGATATTCACCATGGGAGTTTGGAGAATGTTCAAGGGCAAGAGGAACTGGAAACGCACTGAAAATAAAATGGTGCATAGTTGTACAAACAAATATCAGCTGGATTTGACTTCAGTTGTTTCTCAACATAATTGATGGCAATTTTCTTCCTGCTTACATTCTCTCTTAATTCTGAGAATGACTGAAAGGAAAGTAAAAGAGAAGGAAGGAAGAAATATATACAGCATGCCACGTTTTCCTTTTAAGGTAACTTCAGCCTGAATGACAAGGCAAACCTCACCCCGCATTTCACAATTTCTTCCTCATCAGCTCTCAGGAACACAAAATATAATGCAGGAAAGACAGAGCCGGTTCTTCTGGGGTTTTCCTTTTCTATTTATTGTGTTTTCTCCTCCCATAAAATAGTAATCGATGCGGATGATAATAAATCTTTCAAACATCGGCTTTGGTGTAATTAAACATACTGGAACTGGCAAAAGCAAGAGGGTTTGTGACATAGCCATTACCAGTTTGTGCAGGTGGGAGGATCTGACTAGACTCACAGCAAGAAAACACTATATATGTGAAGCTGATGTCTTATTCGTATCTTCTTTAAGAAATTATTAAACCATGGTATAGTAACATTCAGTCATCTAATATTATTTGGAATCACATGCGATATCTTCAGAAGAGAAAAAAGTTGGATGGTTCTCTTTCTTGAAGTGATTTCTCAAGTGCAGTTGAGAAGGTATATCCAGACGGTATATATATGTAGGAAAGGAGCTGTACACGAAAGCCCCACACTTCTGCTAACTCAGATTTTACTAGTACCTCTTCAGAAATTCAGTATTTTTTCCCAGAGGTATTTGCATAATTAAGTTTGTTTCTATATTTATTTTTCTGCCTTCTAAACACACACCACAAATCAGCTCTCAATCAGTGGTTCTCATCTGGGGGTGATTTTGTCTCCCCACGTCCCCCCCTCGCCTGGCTGCATTTGGCAACGTTTAAAGACATGTTAGTTGTTGCAACTGTGGGATGCTGGGGGGGAGCTACTTGCATCCAGAAGACAAGAGTCCAAAGACGCTACAAATACACAGGAGAGCCCCCACAGCTAAGAGTTATCTGACCCCCAGATGTCACCAGTGTTGAAGGTGAAAAACTCTGTCCTAAATCTAGGGGCTTCCCGTGTGGCTCAGTGGTAAAGAATCTGCCTGCCAGTGCAGGAAATGCAGGAGATACATCTCTTTGATCCCTGGATTGGGAAGATCCCTTGGAGAAGGAAATGGCAACCCACCCAGTACTCTTGCCTGGAGAATCCCATAGACAGAGGAGCCTGGTGGGCTACAGTCCTTGGGGTCTCAAAGAGTTGGACACAATTTAGCAACTAAACAACAAGAACAACAACAAATCATCTCTGACAGAGATCACCAAATTATGAAAGAGTAATAGCTTTTTTAGTCTAAGTGTATCTTTCACATAAGATTAAGCAGAAAAGCCAAAACCCTGGACTTGCATTATTTAAAAATGCAGTCCAGCTCTGCTTTGGAACATTCAGTTCCTATTGGTAATGCTAATTAGGAACATTTAGATTAAATCTCCAGATAAGCATTAAAAGGATATTCTGTGCTCTCTTCTGTTCTTAAACAGAAATTCAGAGAAATGTATCATCACGGAATCGGGAAACAGACAAAGTGAAGAGCCCTTAGAGTTTATCAAGCGAACTCTCTCATCCTATCCATGCGGGTGGGAGATGGCGACGGGGGCGATGCCCAGTGAAGCTCGGGGCACTTGCTTCCAGGCTCATGGTTTACTGTGGGGACTGGAACTCACCTCATCCTGCAGGTCTGTGCTCCTCCTACTTACCTGAGAAGCAGATGGGAACAGTGTAGCCCCAGGAGGTTACAAGAAAATCCTAGGGCCAAAGTCCACCTCTGACGCCAGCCTCAAAGGCAATGAGCTCCCGCGTGCATGCTAAGTTGCTTCAGTTGTGTCTGACTCTTTGTGACCCTATAGACCATAGCCCACCAGGCTCCTCTGTCCATGGGATTCTCCAGGCAAGAATACCAGAGTGGATTGCCATGTCTTTCTCCAGGGGATCTTCCCAACTCAGGAATCGAACCCACATCTCTTACGTTTCCTGCAGTGGCAGGCGGGTTCTTTACCACTAGTGCCAGCTGGGAAGCCCAAGCCTCAAGGCATGCCAGGCTCTCCACCCCCAGGAGCGGCGAGCCATCCAAGCAGAGGAGGATTGGCATCGCTCTGACTGCGGACCTCTCCCCAGGCCTGGCCAGCATCAGCTAGGACGTCTCGAGGGGGCTTGTTAACTTGAACACAGAAAAAACCCAACAGATGTCAAGGGCAGTCTCTCAAGCACCACTTGTCTCTGAAGGGAAAGTTCTACCAAAACATGAAGGTCTGGAAACACTTTGAAACCCAGCAGCCTAGGATGGTGGGCTCTCTGCTCTGATTCTTCCTGAATCAGGGGCAACTGGCCCTCGCCACCCCCTCCAGATGCTTGCTATGACTGCCCGGACCAGCCACATCCTAAGACAGGAGAGACCACACAAGCACCCTGAGCGCCTGCAACACTCTCGCCCTCCCAGGTCTCCCACCTCGGCCCTGGGGGGGCTGTCTAAGAACCAGGGTCCTCCCTGCCTCTCCACGCCCCCCTCTCCCTGGTGGCTCCGGTGCCTCCACACACGACCTCCCCCCAAGCCCTGGCGGGTCCGCCTGCCCCTCTCCAGCCGCCACCACCTGGCCTTCACCCACAGAGCGGTAGAATAGGAAGCAGGCCAGTGACTTCTCCATCTCCAGATGACACTGAAACAAAGACACATTCCCCTTTCACTTTCCAAGGGCTTCATGACTAGTTACTTTTAGACAAACTGACAGGAACAAAAGCCACGACCCTTCCTGTGTGGTATCAGTCAAACATCACATCGGCCCCTGTTTATCAGGCATCTTGTATGTGTCTGGCCCCATTCTAGAGTTACTCCTATAGCTGCCCCAAACTTTTCAACAACCCTGGAACATGCGTATTTTTACTCTCATTTTAAAGGTGGAGGAATTAAGGATCAGGATGATGGTGAGATCACAGAGCCAGTAAATAAAATCTTAAAA
The DNA here is from genome assembly GCF_029378745.1 of Bos indicus. Lineage (NCBI taxonomy): Eukaryota > Metazoa > Chordata > Mammalia > Artiodactyla > Bovidae > Bos > Bos indicus. Next base: position 17,877,634 of record NC_091776.1, on the reverse strand, counting down.
CATTTTAGCCTAAGTTGGCTTTCACTTCAATGTGCTATAAATGAGTGTAGCCTTGTCTGGCTCGTTAAAGCGTTTTCCGTGTGTTCACTTCCGAGGTGGCGCTAGTGGTAAAGAACCCATCTGCCAATGCAAGAGACATGAAAGTTGCAAGTTCCATCCCTGGGTTGGGAAGATCCCCTGGAGGAGGGCACAGCAACCTACTCCAGTAATCTTGCCTGGAGAATCCCAAGGACAGAGGAGCCTGGTGGGCTACAGTCCATTGGGTAGCAAAGAGTGGGACACAACTGAGCGACTTAGCACGCACACACGCACTGAGACTCGGCTTCTGACATTTTGTGCCTAAAGACTGAACTCAACCATCCTCTGCTCTGTGCAGACCAGCTTCTCCACCATCCCGTCTGCCCCATCTGCTGGGTCCCTTCCACATAACACGCAATGGTCTTCTCCATCTGTTGTCTCAGCTCTGGCCAGGTCCAGCTGCCAACAGCTGGACTAGGCATCATTAACACATGGGGTCTGGAGTACCACCCTTTATACACGGGACCTGAGACTATCCATTCACACACAGGAGTCTAGGTGGGTGTGGACAGAGTCCCAGGGCCTGACTGAGCCTCGAGCTTGGTTTCCCTGGACCATCCTGCTACCTGCTTGGCTGGCCTGACACAGAGCTTCTGGCAGATGGTTCCCCACCCATTCAGTTTCCCTCAGGACCCAGCTTTGGGCTGAGGGCCCTAGTTCCTGCCAGTCTTTTTATGTCAGAAGCCCTCATCTTGAAGGGCTTCTCTGCCTTTCAACACGTCTGCATGTCGCTGATAAAGAGCAGGCCTGACCTTAGCATTAGATGTCTCCCTCCATTCTGCTCCCTTTGAGACTCCCTCTTCCCTGCCCACATACGCACCTCCCTTGGCTGTTACCAGTGCCTTATTTTGACTTGATTTTGTCCCAGTCTCTGAGGGCTGATGAGGGACTCCGGTCCAGTCAGCATCCCTTGCCCTCCATTCCTTGTTCAGATTCAGGCTGCTTCTCAGACAGGAGAATATATCAAAAGTCAAACACCTTGGGTTTATACTCTGCTCACCTTCTAGATCCCAGAAACTTAGAAAGATGTTTAGAGGTGCTTTTAGTCTAGTGGAAGTGAATCAGTAGTTCTCATCAAGAGTGCCCCCACTCCAGGGTGATTCATTATCCCCTCAACAAATAGTTACTGAGTGTCTACTATGTAGCCAGCACTGGTCCTGGGGTTTCTGTGCAGAGGATTCAACTATGCAAGACACAGCAGAGGTTCCTCTTCTCAAGGACCTCGTATTCTATTGCAGGAAGACTGGTGATAAATGAATAAACAAATGAGAAAAATAGCCGTTGGTGGTAAGCCCCATGCAAGGAAGTAAAATAGGGTAATGCAATGGTGTGGTCAGAGTAGGCTCTGTGGGTGACCTTGAGCTGAGATCTGAATGAACATGAAAATAATCCAGGCAAAGGGCCTGGGCTGGGAACAGAAAGAATGCCAGTGTCATCTTAAAAGCAACCTTTTACTTTAGAATAGTGTATTATTAATAGTTTGCTGGGGCTGCTCTTACAGAATACCACAGTCTGGTGGCTTGAACAACAGAAATGTACCTCTTCTCAATTCTAGAGGCTGAAGGTTCAAGATTAAGGTGCCAGCAGTTGGGTTCTTCCAAAGCTCTCTCCTCCGGCAGGCAGGAGGCCACTGTTTAACAGTAATGTTTTCATACAGCCATCGTTTTGGGCATGTGTACTGCCGGTGGTTCTTCCTTTTCTTAGAACAGTGGTCCCCAAACTTTTTTGGCACCAGGAACTGGTTTTGTGGAAGATACTTTTTCCATGGACCAGGTCAGGGGTATGGTTTGGGGATGATTTGTGAAATTAAAAGACACTTCCTCCTTGGAAGAAAAGTTATGACAAACCTAGAGAACGTATTAAAAAAAAGAGACATCATTTTGCCAACAAAGGTCCATCTAGTCAAAGCTTTGGTTTTTCTAGTAGTCATGTACGGATGTGAGAGATGGACCACAAGGAAGGCTAAGTGCCAAAGAACTGTGGTGTGTAGAAGACTCTTCAGAGTCCCTTGGAGACCAAGGAGATCAAACCAGTCCATCCTAAAGGAAATCAACCCTGAATATTCATTGGAAAGACTGATGCTGAAGGTGAAGCTCCAATACTTCGGTCACCTGATGCGAAGAACTGACTCATTGGAAAAGATCTTGACGCTGGGAAAGATTGAGGGCAGGAGGATAAGGGGGCGACAGAGGATGAGATGGTGGGATGGCATCACAGACTCAATGGACATGAGTTTGAGCAAACTCAGGGAGATAGTGAAGAACAGGGGAGTCTGGTGTGCTGTAGTCTCCGAGGTCACAAGGAGTCCGACACAACTTATTGACTGAACAACAACAACAAGCAAATTATATCTGTTATGCCACTGCTGATCTGAGTGGAGGTGGAGCTCAGGGGGTAATACTAGTGATGAAGAACGGCTACAAACACAGAAGCAGCTTTGCTTGCTCCCCTCCATTCACCTCCTCCTGTGCAGCCCAGTTCATAACAGGGCATGGACCAGTACCAGTCTATACCCCAGGGGTTGGGGATTCCTACCTTAGAAGGACACCAGTCATACTGGATTAAGGGCCCACTCTAATGGCCTGATTTTCATTCAATCCCTTCTTTAAAGACCTTTGGTCTCCAGATGCGGTTCTATTCTGATGTGCTCAGGGTTTGGGGAGGGACACAATTCATCTCATAAGAAACAGTTTTAAATCTACAGGAAAGTTGCAAAGGTAGTACAGAGAATTCCCATCTGCTTTGTCCTCTATTATTAACATACTAGTATGGTACATTGTCACAACTAGTGAAGCCATACTAATTCATTAGCATTAACTAAACTTCATACTTTTTACAGCTTTCCTCAATTTTCATCTAATTTTTGATTCCAGGATGCCATCCAGGATACCACATTCCATTCATCCGTGATGTCGCCTCAGGTTCCCCTCGGCTCTGATTGTTTCTCAGACTTCTTTCGTTTTTTACGACTGGCTTGGAGAGGACTGATCCACTATTTGGGGTTTGCGTGATGCTTTGCTCATGGCTACCCTGGCATGATAGGTCTTCAGGAGGAAGTCCACAGAGGTGAGGTGCCATTTTCATCACATCTCACTGAGAGTGCGTGGTACCAGCCTGACGCATCTCTGCTGACGTGAGTCGGCATCGTCTGGCTGAGGCAGTGTTTGCCAGACTTCCTCACTGTAGAGTCGCTCTTTCTTCCCTCTTTCTCCTCAGGGAGAGCTCACTGTGTGACTCGGTGAACACAGCTACAGAGTCAGAGGTTATGTTCCACTTCCTTGTCAGTGGAGTGTTTCCATAAATGATTTGGAATTCCTCTGTGCAGGAGATCTGTCTTTCTCCCCATTTATTTATTTATTCAATCATTTATTTATATCAGTATGAACTCGTGAATGTTTATTTTATACTTTGGGTTATAATCCAAGGGTTATAATCCAATGCTATTTTATTTATTTTGTTGCTAAGATTGTTCCAGCGTTGGCCATTTGGAGCTCTTTTGGTTGGCTCCTGTGTCCCTCTGGCATATCCCCACTATTGTGGTTATTTTTATTTTTATTTTTTTTAACACTTTCTTACTTCTTGACATTACAACAATTTCCAGGCTCATCTTCTATACTTTCTGCTCCAGCCCTAGAATCAGCCATTTCTTCAAGAAGCCCTGGTTCCTCTGACTGGAGACTGGTATTAGAAACCAAGATCGGAGCACCAGATGTGCTCATTGTTAACTAGGGTGTCATTTCTAGGCCCTCTCAATGGATAGAGCAAAGGACTTTAAGTTAGTATAGTAAGGTGTATATATAGATATATATTTTTTTAAGTCGCTCAGTCATGTCCGACTCTTTGCGACCCCCTGGACTGTCCATGGAATTTTCCAGGCCAGAATACTGGAATGCGTAGCCCTTCCCTTCTCCAGGGGATCTTCCCAACTCAGGGATTGAACCCAGGTCTCCAGCATTGCAGGCGGATTCTTTACCAGCTGAGCCACAAGGGAAGCCCAAGGTGTATATACACACATCTATAAATGTTTCTATTTGTATGCAAATGTATCTATGGTAAGCCCAACATGAATTCATACAAATGTCCATCTCTATTATCATATGGATCATTCTAGCCTTCTCTCACTTCACTATAACCCTCCACTTCAACAGTGAGAACTCTGCCTCCCACAATCCACCATTCACTTACTTAACTGTTCAACGATAGTTGTTTCAGATCGTTAATCTAGGGGAAAACTATCAGAGTACAGTGCTTACATGTAGCGCCTTGAGTGTTGCATTCTTCACTCATTTATAAAGCTACTTGCTCAGCACCTTATCCTCCACTCCCTTCAGTGAAGTTATTTCATATATTTGACACATTCTTTTGCCACAATCTGCATTCTATCCTTGGATCCTGTGACTCCCTAAATACATATATGTGTATATAATTTGTATACATTAAGCTTCACTCTTTGTGCTGAAAAGTTCAATAGGTTGTCACAAATTCAGTGTCAAGTACCCATCATTCCCGCGTCAGAGAAAGAATAGCTCACCACCCTAAAAAATCCCCTATGTCACACCTATTCAATCTCTCTTCCCCTCAAATACTTGGCAACCACTATTCTGTTTTATAGTTTCGCTTTTTACAGGCTGTCATAGAATCATGCAGTATGTAACCTTTTCAAACCAGTTCAAACACCAATTCTTTTATAGAGAGGGGCTAGTTAACAGTGTTCATTGCTGCAGAGTGGTAAATAAGTACAGAAGAGTGACGGGTATTAGCAGAGCACAGGCTTGATCTAGAAGTTTCCAGCAATAGAGCTGAAGTTACTGATTGCTATTTTGGTTCTCAATGTCAAATGACTCAAGAGTGAGAAGAAGGACTGTATCACTAGACTCCAGGAAAGGGAAATCTTGTCATGGAACACAGCTCTGGAGAAAGAAAGATCAAGTCTCAAAGATCCTCAAATCATCGACAACCTCACACGTTGGATAATAAGGAGAAGGATGAGCCCGTACTTTGCAATGATTCAAGTCTTGCAGCACACACTAAAATGTCAGTGCATTTACATGTGTTTCATCTATTTATTTGAGCTAAAATGAATTGTGATCAACAGTGAAACATGCCTGTCTAACTTGGGAATCACTTAAACCAGCTGGCCATGTCATTCAGCTAAGAGGACCCAAATGAGGAATGAATATGTACCAGGACCAGGATTCCATGCTCTCTGGAAATGACCATGTGTTGGGAGGTGGGTCCTAAAAAACCTCATTCGGGAGCACAGCACACATGCACATATTTGCCCTAGCTTGTGGGGAATTAGCATGACTTCCCCAAGAAGTGTTGAAACAAACAAACAAACAAAAAACACCCCCAAAGGCAACAAATATCTACACGGAGATCCTTACAACACTTTCTGTGAATCTCAGAATGCAAGCTCTTGCAGGGTTGCTATAGAAATAGACTGGATCTCTGTGCTGTCTCGAAGGTGACACTTCATGCTCTTTGCAGTCTCACCTCTGTTGGCTTCCCAAGCTCACTCTTGGACCTAGTAGCACCTGTCATGTCGTTCCTTCCAGCTTGACTGAAAGCAGCATCAGGATGAGCCAGAAGAGCAGACCAACATGCGCTTTCTACCCTCCCTGGCTCTCATTTATTTGCCTAGAGACTGCTGAGTAGAAACTGTGCTTTCTCTGATTTTGGTCACAGGCAGCATTATCACTTGTCATCAGAGTCCTGTCACACGTGACAGTCATTTCTTTATTCTTCTCCTCCCAGCTGAACTCCTACCCCTCCTATCATTGTCCCCTTGGCTTGAGTATCAAAGTTCCTTAGTATATATCACGAACAGGCATATTTGCCAAGATCCAAGGATAAAGCATCTTGGAAAGAAGCCGAGAAAATGGTGCAGCCACTGAATTCCTACCTCTTTCTATAACTACTTTTCGTCATTATCACTGGATTAAACACAAGCGCACGCACACACGCACAAAACTGATTAGTTCTGGTTGTTATTCATTATTCTCCACTTCTTGTTTCTAAAAAATCTGCATTACAAACAACCCTCCGGGATCTTTCTCTAATCAACCTATCTCCAGTTTTACAATTGATATTCCTAATACAACCACTACGCCATTCGACTCTTTCTTTTTTTTTTTAAAGCAACAAAACCAAGGCCAATGAATCACAAAGCTCCATGGAAAGGAGGCCAAAGAGGTTAACCAGACAGTGAACTTGACACTGCCAAGCGAGAACCACCCCCTGTATTTCCCTGTTCACTAAGGCTCGTGGTTTTGGTTAACACAGGAAACACAGTGAATACAGTCAATTGCACACACAAAGCAGTCTTCGGCAATTTGCCTGGTGGGGTCGAATAGCACAGGGCTGGTAGGTCTCAGGAGATGAGGAACAAACAGCCGTGATGGATTAAGTGATTGCTATTGGCTGTGTGCTTGCCCAGCATATTTCACCATGGACAGTAATCAATTACTAGGGACCAGTAATGATACCAATCAAACGCACTTAGCACTTCTGCACTATCAACCCGAGGGCTGCCGACCTGCCAGTTTGAAAAGGCTGAGAAGTGATATGTGAGGCAGACACTGTGGAGTCTTCGGGCGGCGGCGGGGATGGGGGGATAGGCTTCTTTCCCTTCATGTTAAAAGATAAATGGATAAATTAGCCACTTGTCTGCTCTACATTAAGGTTTCTTTTAAAACAAGCACTATTTTCCCTTTCTCTCTCGCTCCCAAGGGGATGGCCGTTCATAAACACATGGGCATAATTTGAGGTATCCTGGTCAGCAGTTTCATATGAGCCAACGACCTCAAAGAACATGACTGGACGGGAGCTGTGGTCAAGCAGGAAAAACAGTCAGCCTGTTGCCTGTGGATCCCGTCAGTCACCACGGAGCTCTGCTGCTATGATGTCACTCCTGTTTGTTCTGTGATGGAAATGCCACGCATCACCTCTGTATGCCCAGAAGGCTCTTTCTGTTCTTTATGTTGTCCACAAGAAGCTGAAAAAGAAATCAGCCTGTGTTCCTAGCATGTCAAAATTATGAGTCAGTTCCTCTCCTCTCCGGCTTGGGAATCATTTTGCCTCCCTTCATGGTCATCTTCATTTGCAACATGGAAGTTCTCAGGAAGAAACACAGAGTCATAAGTTGATGGAGTCTTCTCCAACCCTCACCGGGCTTCTGGCGCCTTCTCTTCTGTGGGCTCTTGGCTCAAAGGCAGTCTTCCGTGAAACGGTGGGCTGTCCCACAGTTACTACATTGATAAACCTTTTGGCTTGACAAAAATGGCAGCTAATTAAAAGGCCAGTGTGGAGGGTGGGGAGCAGGGAGCCTTCGAAGAGTTGTCCCACACTTAATTCTTAAGGTTTATTTTTGCTGTGTTTTAACAGTTTTTGCCAGACAAGTATAAATTCCCTTTTCATGAGCTGGAGTGAATAGCAAAGTCTGAGTCCATTAAAGGCTTCTATTAAACTGCTGTTTACAAATCACTTCAATTCTTTAGCTGTCCTGGCTTAAACTTACACAAAACAAGGACAGGAAGAGGCAAGAAAGAACATTTTGAGATAGTGGAAATAGTATATACTGTGGGTAGTGTAAGTGGCTACATGAGTGTATGCATTTGTCAAAGCTCAAACTGGACACTTAAAATTGGTAGATTGCTTGTATGTAATTTTTATCTCAAGAAAACTGAGTTAAGAACTCTTGACTGGCAAGCCATTCCCAACTAAGGAGCCAGATTTTTGGATGGGGAAGTGAGATAAACATGTCCTTGTCTTACCCTCTATTAAACCAAGGGTGATCATTTTCAAAGCCTGTGCATTCCTTGGAGAACCACCCAGCTCTGCTCTGCTCTCAGCAGTGGTGCTCACTGAGCCTGCTGCTGTGCTGACTGCCTCCTGGATGCGGCTGCTGGGTACAGACTTACTAAGCTGCAAGTCGCCTCCGTCGGCAGAACTGCCTCCTCCCTGGGATTTATGAACTCTGTCCATCCAAGAGCACAGCCCAGAGGAGGGCTCTGGAGGGGAAAGAAACAAGAATCTTGGCCAAGGACACAAATCTCCCAGGACCACCAAAGACTCTGCCCTCCAACAAAAGAACGTTGGGGATGGATTCATTAACGTCCCATTACCAAGATTGTTCCTAATAGTATACACCACCTTCCTATGCACAAGGGCGTTGTGAGAATTAATGAAATAATGAGCCCTCTAGAGTACTTTCCCAGAGAGAATGCGAGGCAAATCGGAACCATCAGCTTCCCTTGAGCCGGCATTTAAGGACAAAATACTTCAATGGCTTTAATTGCAATGACTTTAACTGCCTTTTCCCTGTTCTCCATCCCTATTATGGTAATTCTATTATGCAAACTTGCACAAAGATTCTGTTGAACTTGTCACTGAATGTATATAACTTTTCAGCTGAACTTTCTACAGTTTGGGATGTTATTATATGTCCATGAGTCACGGAGCCCACTGCTGCTAAGTTACTTCAGTCGTGTCAGACTCTGTGCGACCCCATAGATGGCAGCCCACCAGGCTCCCCCATCCCTGGGATTCTCCAGGCAAGAACACTGGAGTGGGTTGCCATTTCCTTCTCCCATGCATAAAAGTGAAAGTGAAGTCGCTCAGTCGTGTCCAACTCTTCACGACCCCATGGACTGCAGCCTACCAGGCTCCTCCATCCATGGGATTTTCCAGGCAAGAGTACTGGAGTGGGGTGCCATTGCCTTTTCCAACAGAGTCCACAGGACCCATTAAGAAACTGAGAGACTCTACCTACTTCCTATCCCACCAGTCTCACTAAGTGATTTGTGCCAAGCTTCCTCCTGCTATTATACAAAGGACATGTAATCTGACTGGCTTTCCATCCAGATGCTACAGGCATGCGCAGGTACTCATTTTCTCTGAAAATTAACTGTCCAAGGTCTTTAGGGAGCTAAATCACAGCAGACAACACATGAACATGTTAATGCTATAACTCTGAGTCTGGTATTTTAATAATTTTATCTCACTCCTGCACTCAGCATCACTACTTCCTGCCTACACACACACACAAAGTATTTACTTCAAGGATAATTTAACTGCCCAAAGCAATCTATAAATTCAAAACAAACTCTATCAAAATTCCAATGGCATCTCTTAGGGATATAGAATCCTAAAACTCCTATGGAACCACAACAGACCCTGAATAGCCATATCAATCTTGAGAAAGAAGAACAAAGCTGGAGGCATCTTACTTCCTCATTTCAAAATATCTTACAAAGCTACAATAATAAAACCAGTATGGTATTGGCATAAGACATACATACAGACCAATGGAATAAAGAGCCTAGAAATAAATTCATACATATACAGTCAACAACTGGTATTCAAGAAGGGTGCCAAGAATACCCAATGGGGGAAGAGATAGTCTATTCCAACAAATGGCATTGAGAAAACTGGATATCCATATGAAAAGAATGATATTGGACCTTTCTCTTATATGCAAAAAAAAACAACTCAAAATGGATTAAAGACTTAAATACTTGAAACTATAAACCTTCTAGAAGAAAACATAGGAGAAAATCTTCATGACATTAGTCTTGGTAGTGATTTCATGGATCTGACACTAAACAAATAGGTAACAAAATCAAACATAGACAAGTGGGATGACATGAAATTAAAAAGCTTCAGCACAGCATAAAAAACAATCAAAAGAGTGAAAAGGCAACCTGCGGGATATGAGAATATATCTGCAAACCACATATCAGATAAGGGGTTAATTTGTAAAATATATAGGGAACTCCTACAACTCGACAGAAAAAATACTAATAACTCAGTTTTAAAATGAGCTAAACACATGAATAGACATTTCTCCTTAGAAAACCTGCAAATAGCCAACAGACACCTAAAAAAGACACTCAATATACTCATCTGAACAACACAAATTCAAACCACAGTGAGATATCACCTGACACCTGTGAGGATGCCTCTTATCAAAAAAATAAAAGACAAGTGTTGACAATGATATGGGGAAACTGGAACTTTTTCACACTGTTGGTGGGATTAAAAATTGTGCAGATGCTATGGAGAACAGTATGGAAGTTCCCCCAGATATAAAAATACACACTTTCATACGATCAGCAATCCCACCTCTGGACATTCATCCAAAAGAACTGAAATTAGGCTTTGGAGATCTATTAGCATTTTCACGTTCATTGCAGTATTTTCACAATAGCCAAGATGTGGAAGCAACCTAAAGGTCCATCAGTGGATAAATGTATAAAGGAAATGTGGTGTATAATACCATGGAGTATTATTCGGCCTCTAAAAAGAAGGACATTCTGCAACATGTGACATTATGAATAAGCCTGGAGACCCTTAAGCCAAGTGGAATAAGCCAGGCATAAAAGGAAAAATATTTCATAATTTCACTTATATGAGGTATCTAAAAGAGACAGATTTTTAGAATAATGAATGGAATGGTGGTGGTTAGGAACTGGGAGTGGGGAGGAATATGGGGAGTTGCTATTCAAAGAGGGCAAAGCTTCAATTAAACAAGATGAATAAATTCTATAGATCTGGTATACAACAATGTGCTTATGGTTAACAATACTGCATGATACATTAAAAATTTTGTTAAGAGGTGGATGTCATATTAAGCATTCTATTCACAGTAAAATAAAAAAATGTTTTAAAGTTTTGATGGTGGTTATTTTTGGGGGGATGTAGTAAGTACTGGAAAAGGGGCATAAGTAGAACTTCTGGGTTTCCGGTAATACTCTATTTCTGAATCTTGGTGTGGGTGACAATGCTGTGTTCATTACGTGAAAATTCATTAAGTTATAAATTAAGATCATGCACTTTTCTGAATGTATACTTCAATGAAATGTTAAAAAAGAATAATTTAAATATTTTAAATGCTAATATTTTAAGAAAATTGGCAGGTAAAAGAAAAGAAAATCAGGACTGTTAGAAAATAAACAGGACAGAATTAGAAGGTATTAATTATTTTGCTCTCTGTTCAGTTCAGTTCAGTCACTCAGTCATGTCCGACTCTTTGCGACTCCATGAATCGCAGCACGCCAGGCCTCCCTGCCCATTGCCAACTCCTGGAGTTCACTCAAACTCATGTCCATCGAGTCGGTGATGCCATCCAGCCATCTCATCCTCTGTCATCCCCTTCTCCTCCTGCCCCCAATCCCTCCCAGCATCAGGGTCTTTTCCAATGAGTCAACTCTTTGCGTGAGGTGGCCAAAGTACTGGAGTTTCAGCTTTAGCATCATTCCTTCCAAAGAACACCCAGGACTGATTTTGCTCTAACATGGAGTAATTAAATATTTTTTTCCATTTTGTTTCATACTTTTCACAGTCTGAAGTTCTATTAACTACAACTTTTATAGTTATATAACTAACTAACCCCACAGCCCAGAAATCTTAGTATTTACTTACCTGGACAGACCTAAAAATCACATATAATAAATAATAAAATCTGGTCATTTTTAATGATTATGACTCACATGTGCTAAAAGATGTATGTATAGTAAGAATGATATTCACTAGCTTTAAATGGTAATATTAATATCAATTACTGTATTGACAACATAAATCTTGTCCTTGAAAATAGTATTACTGGAAGTTTGGAATGTAAGAATTTATTTCTGGATTCTCAGTTCTGTTCCATATACCTATTATTACACCAATAACACATCTTCTTGAATATTCTGACTTTATAGTACATTTTGAAATACTGTATGGAATAGAGGAAGTCGTCCAGCTTTGTTCATCTTTTTCAAAACAGTTTTAGCTATCATAGGTCCATTACATTTCCCTATAAATTTGAGAGTCAGCTTGTCAATTTCTACAAAAAAAATCTAGCTGGGATTTTCATATAGGGATTGCACTGAATTTATGGATCAATTTGGGAGAACTGCCATCTTGACAATATTTAGTCTCCTAGTGTATGAACTGGAATGCTCTCCGTTTATGAAGGTCTTTAATTTCTTTCAGTCATATTTTATAGTTTTCAGTGCACAAGTCTTAAACTTCTATTAGCTGTGTTTCTAAGACTTTTCATTTTTTATACTATTGGGAATAGTATCAATTTAATTTTAAAACTATTTGCTGCTTATAAGAGAAACTGAAAGTTTTTTATATATTAATGCTGTACTCTGCAACCTCGTTGAACTCTTTTATAAATTCTAATTTTTTTGTGTGGATTCCATGGATTTTTGTAGATTTTCTACTTACAGGATCAAGTAATCTGCAAATAAATTCTCCATTTTTATGCTTTTATTTTTGCCTTGCTGCATCGCCTACAACTTACTGAATAATTGTTGATTAGAATATTCAATAATATTGATATTCAATATTCAATACCGAATAGAAGTGGCAAGAGCAAACATCTTTGCCTTGTCTCTATGTTAGTGGGAAAGCATCTCATCTTTCACTCTTCTGTATGAGGTTATTAGCTGCAGGTTTTTTGTGGGTGCTTTTTATCGGGTGAAGAAGTTCTCTTTCATTCCTAGTTTGTTGACAGTCCTTATCATGGCTGGGTCCTGGGTTTTGTCAAATGCGTTTTCTACATGTTCTTGTTGTTCAGTCACTCAGTCGTGTCTGACTCTTTGTGATTCCATGGACTGCAGCACGCCAGGTTTCCTTGTCCTTCACTATCTCCTGGAATTTGCTCAAACTCATGTTCATCGAGTCAGTGATGCCATCCAACTATCTCATCTTCTGTTGCCCCCTTCTCCTTTTGCCCTCAATCTTTCCCAGCATCAGAGTCTTTTCTAATGAGTTGGCTTTTTGCATCAAGTGGCCAAAGTTTTTTGTCTACATTTATTGAGATGAAAATGTTTTATTTTTTTCTATTAATGTAGTATATTACATCAATTAATTTCAACTTTACTATAATTGGGACACTTTTGATGAACTGCTTTTACTCTTGAGTATAGGTCACACTTTCTTCTTTCTTTGCATTTCCCACAATATTTTGTTGAAAATGAACATCAAAGATGGATTTATTGTAGCAATTCTGGATTGTTATATTTTCCCCCTGAACATTTTTTTGTTTGTTTCTGTTTATTTCTTGTTTAATAATTTTCCTGGATTAATTCTGTGAAATCTACCACCTCTGTAGGGTGAAGTCAATGATGTCTCCTTTCTGTTTTGTTTTCTTTTTTAATTCTTGCTTTTATTTTTAATCTTGACTTCCTAGTTGTTCACCCTTGTGTCTGCACAGCTTAACGACTGGCCAATGATTTGACCGATACTGTGATCAAACAGCCCAACCCAGTAAGACTTCCATTCTCTGATGATGGATCTGTCTGTGGATAGAGGTAGATTGTGGCCTGTCTGTGGACTAGAGTACCCTCAAAGTCCAGGCCATCTTCAAGAGGATCTCAGCTTTGGCTCTCCACCTGCCCCTCACTTCCTCTATGCATGTGCTCAGCCTCAGGATTGGCCAGGAGTGCAGAGTTAGCTTGGCTCTCGGTTGTCTGCTGCATATGTGGGCAGTCTCATCTAGAAATATGCCTATCCCAACCATGACTGCAACCTCAAGAAAACAGAGTCACTGGCCCTCCCCAGTCGCCAGCCACCAAAATCATTATGCCCACCACTGGTCATGAGTATTGCCCACCATTCCAAATCAAGTGAGTTCTCTATGACCACAGCAGCATTCTGCCAGTCTTTTATGGATGACAGTCTTCCCACCCCCAGAAGCTCCACGACAACTGGGGCAAGGAATGGGTGCAGAGCCCCAGGCAAGCATTCCACAAACGCCCACTATTCTTAATAGAAGTTCAGCAGTTGTTCTAGTATAAACATTTCTCAGATTGTTTTACGCATTTATTCAATTTCTAGTGCACTGGACATGAAATGATTGTTTTTGTTCATTCTGTTCAATTTTATGCTTGCTTTTTTAAAGACAGGGTTTGCTGACCTCCTTACTTGGCCATAGCCAGAAGTCCTGCCCCAGGATTTATTTTTGAATACTGTGGATACTACACAAAACTTGGTACTCCAAATTATTTATAATCCATCCATTGTGATTTTTACAATGTCATATGTTACATAGTTCTCCGTAGGTCTGATAAAACATTTATCTTTTCAAGTGAAAAAGGTCTAACTGGAAATTGTGGAATAAAAACACCCACCCTTGATAAATTAAAGATTTAAGTCAAACCATTTCAGGTTCCAATTTTGGATATATAGTAGAAACTCAGTAAATGACCCCTTGGTTCATAGATGTGGATTACCACGTATATTTTGAGGAGAAATGTGCTTATTTCCCCCTATTTTTACAATATTTCTGCCTACAGTGTTTCATCAAGCATTTATAACAAATGCTATACGAAGTATATAATTAAGGATTAAAAATACCTTCCCTAAAAACATCCAAGAATAGCTACATTTTACTTTTTCACATGATCTTCCTGTTGAAAGTCATAGTGGGTTTTTCCATTTAATCTCAAGGAAGCATCTGATTGAGATGTGGTTAAAACAGCAATATCATTTGATTAATACATTGAAACTGTCGGGGTCATCTTCATTTACCTCAATAAAGACTGTTCATTACTTTCAGCGGTGCTTTACTGTTCTGTGTCTGAAATTATGAGACAGAGCCAGAAAAGCAGGAGGAGATTCAGAACCTCTAGTTCCTGTCTCTGAAATAAAACAACAACACAGCACTTCCTATAGTGTGTGTCAACCTGGGAACACAGAGTGTTTTGCCAACATCAACTAAAACTCACCACAGCTAGTGAAGTTCAAATCAATACCAGCCCCTTAAAGGAACATAAATGCATCTGCCTAAGATCATGTAACAAACTGGTACAACAGCCAGAAAAGTAGACCAGAATGCTTGTCCTTTAATCACCACAACCTGGTCTCCCTCTATTTACATCAAAACCAAACTAAAGGCCAGCTACCCAAATCTTTATCCCAGCACCCCTTCTGCTTGAGAGTTTTCCTAAAAATGAAGGATGTGGCCATCAGTCCCTTCAAATGAACTGCAAGTATGATCTCAGAGGCATGCTCAAAGGCATGTTAAGTCACTCAGTCGTGTCTGACTCTTTGCAACCCCATGGACAGTAGCCCACCAGGCTCCTCTGTCCTTGAATCTTCCAGGCAAGTACACTGGAGTGGGTAGCCATTCCCTTCTCCAGGGGATCTTCCCGACCCAGGGTTCAAATCCAGGTCTCCCACATTGCAGGCAGATTCTTTATCATCTGAGCCACCAGGGAAGTATGATCACAAAACCGGATCTCAAATAAACTAACAAAGCACAGATTGATTTTGCTGTTTCAGTCCAGAATGGAATAGATGTCTGCAACATTTGCAACATCCTTCTCCAATTTTCCCCATGAGCAGTTGCAGTTTTAGCCGCCATCAGTTCTTACCATGTTAAAACACATTTTCAGTGCTTCTTCTCTATAATGAAACCACTTCGAAGGTTCCAAATTGCTTTCTCATGGGGGATGTTACCCTATATATCCTGATAACTGTTCTAATACTCATTTAAGAAAGGTAGGGAGCAGGTATTATAATATCAGCGAAAGGAAAGCCAAGTGCTCAAAGAATGCCCCCAAGAGGTCTCAGAGTTCATAAACAGCAAAGTGACAAGCCAAAGTCACTGAAGCTGGTACAGAGCTGTGTCTAAAAAAGTAAGCTGACCCCTATCCTGAGTCCTCATAGGAAATGAGTCAAAATCACAGGCGAATACAAGAGCTAGATGAATACTCTCACCTGTTTGCACATCCATTCATATGAACACCTTCATTCATGCATCAAAGGTATTATTTTGTGTATTAATTAACCCAACAATGTTTCCCAGTTTATCCAGATGATTGTACAAAAAACAGAATGAGCCTTTCCCCATATACTCAAACTTATTTGGATAATGAAATCTATATCTGCCTCATTATTTATTCACAGCCTTGGCTTAACAGATACTATCCATCTACACTGGGAGACATTTTCCTTCTCAAAATACCCCCAACAAAACTAGATTCACACCTGGACTACCATGCCTTTTTGACAGCAACATAGAAAGATGAAAACCAAACCATTCATATGAACACTATTGCTTTTTCTCTACTTGATATCTGTTCTGTTGAACTTCTGATTACATTTAGAATAAATATAAAAATTTGAAAAGATATTCAAGTTGAGGTCTGAAGTGGGAAAATTTACACAGAAGTAGAAGCAGAAAATTCATGATTTTTAATGTCACAATAGGAAAGAGTAAGATTAGTCAACTCTCTATCAAATTCATTTTCATGATACATTCACAAATATTCAGAAGACAATAATGACTTCAGATTCCATCAGACTGAGGTTCGAAGTACTAGACTTAAAATCAGAATACCCAGGACTTACTGTTACTATCACTAATTACTTAGAGACTTCCCAGGTGGCTCAGTGGTAAAGAATCCGCCTGCCAAACAGGAGATGTGAATTCGATCCCTGGGTCGGGAAGATCCCTGGAGAAGGAAATGGCAACCCGCTCCAGCATTCTTGCCTGGGAAATCCCAGGGTAAGAGGAGCCTGGCGGACTACGGTCCATGAGGTTGCAAAGAGTCAGACACGACTTAGCAACTAAACAAGAACAAGCCACAGACCCCTAACACTGTGTCATTACATGGCTTGCCTGTAAGGAGCTTACATTCTGGAACAGAATCAGAACGTTCACACAACACAGAAAAAAAAATTACGTGAACACAGTTACCCCCATTCCTTGATTTGTTTACTGCTGCTGCTGCTGCTGCTGCTAAGTCGCTTCAGTCGTGTCCGACTCTGTGCGACCCCAGAGATGGCAGCCCACCAGGCTCCCCAGTCCCTGGGATTCTCCAGGCAAGAACACTGGAGTGGGTTGCCATTTCCTTCTCCAATGCATAAAAGTGAAAAGTGAAAATGAAGTCGCTCAGTCGTGTCCGACTGTTCGCGACCCCATGGACTGCAGCCCACCCGGCCCCTCCATCCATGGGATTTTCTAGGCAAGAGTACTGGAGCGGGGTGCCATCGCCTTCTCCGTGATTTGTTTACTAGATATACCCAAAGCATCTTGGCAGAAAAGGAGCTTGTTTGCATGAGAATTCTTTTCCAATTACACAGCATCCCTTGTCCTTGTCCTTCACCAGCAGCACCGGTCCCTCTAGTGAGAGCTGGCAGAGCCAGGTGGAGATGTGCCCACGGAGGCAGCAGGAGAGCAGTGCTGGGACAAGGCACTCAGCTCCAACCTGGGACTAAAGATCTGGGCTCCAGAAGCCTGAGCTTTTAATAACACAGTTTGACTGGGGTGATGCTTCAGTTGACCAATTCTTTCTCAAAATCCCTCTCTGTAAATGTATTGGGTTGGCCAAACAGTTCGTTTGGGTTTTTCTGTAATATGTTAGGGAAAAGCCCAAACGAATTTTTGGCCAACCCAGGATAAGAGGATTTAGAATTCTAGAGCTGGAGGGACCTTTGCAGGGGAGTCCACAGGGAGTTAACACACGTTCCTGAACTGCTGCCAGCCAGGACTTGATCTCCAGCCCCTGAGACTGTCCTGTGTTGACCCTGCTGTGCTAGGCTGGGCCCCATTTGGAAATGATACTAGCATTGCTTCTTGGGGCAGGCCTGGGTTACCTAAGAGAAAATTTCAGGAGGAGCTCTTAGACAGAATTCCAAATATACTGAGAGGGAAACACCAAGTGTAAGAAAAATACAGGACACATGTTGGGTATAAAGAGAAAAGACGCTAACTGGTGTTGAGCGGTAAAGAATACGTCAGGGGGCAGTGCAGGGAAGAGAGGCAGAAACAATAGCTCTGAGATGGCCGGAGTCAAGGGCCTGATGCTTGTAAGGACAATATGGTTAATTTCAGACAGCTCAGGAAGGTAGAAAGAAACACAGGGTCCGATCGCACTGGCTTTGGCATGGAGGGTTACCACCAGGAAATGCTCTTTCTGTGTCTGGGGATAATGACATTTTCCCAGTGACATCCTTCAAAGAGGACCAAAACATGAGCCTGTGCCCCTGAAAATCTTGAAAGTGCACCAGATTCAAGCCCTGGTGTGGTCCCATACAGGCTCTGTGTCCTAGGAACCGACCTGCAGCATCCTCTAAGCTCAGTTTCTGTGTCTCTAACCATCAGGATCTGACTCTTTGAATTAAGTGTGTCCCAGGTATAAGATTTCTATATGTGGAGTGCTTGAAGTTCCTGCAAGGCAAGTTTTTTTGTCAATTACAAATGGCTTTAAGAGCCTTGTCAACTCCGTCTTTCTCCCATCCCTGTTCTCCTCAGCACAAGCAAAAGCATCACTTAAAAAGCATTGTTAGCTACAGGTAACAGGCAGAAGGGAAGAGAGAGACTGTAAATGAGCTCTTTAGAGTCAAGCCCCACCAAGCCATTATTAATGCCTTACACTAGCCAGAATGGGGAGGCATGTGTTTCCTTCAGAAGCCATTCTGAACATGTACCTGGCCATTTAAATTCAAAAGGCATTTGTTGTCACATTTCGTTCCTTATTAACAATGGCCCAGAAGCCAGGGCATACTGACAGGTCTCTCCACACCCCTAGAATATTGGGTGAGGTGTATTAGCAGCAATGCCCTTTACTTATTATTGTTATGCTACTTAAGGACAAGCCCTACCCTCTCATTCAGCTCCCTCCCTCCTCCTCCCGCCCCCTGTATTTTTCACTAGAAACTATTACATCCAAGAACATGTAACTCTCAACTCCACACAGGCACACTGTCCATTTTAAAGGCATCATATCTTACGTCTTCACTTCTTGGAAGCTCATTAGAAGCTGGATCTTTAGAGCATCTACTTCACTAAAATCTTCTCCAATCACTTGAAGCATAAAACCAGTAGAGGACAGGGCGGGTGGGAGGGTAGGGAGTAGTGGGAAAAGAAAGAAAGAAAATGGGATGAACAGAGGCTGAGAGAGGCTGGCTACGGAGTGGAGTGTGTGACACCGCAGACAAAGAACCCCAGGCGCCGGAAGGGAGACAATGACGGCTCAGAGCAAACGCAGAGTGGGCTGGGGCTGCCAGGGAAGGGGCTCCCCAGATCCGAAATCCAAGCTAGCTTGGTGCCAGCTGACCGGCTCCTAGCAGCTGCTCCACTGCAGAGAGCCTCATACAGTCATTTCCTGGCTGAAAGGATTTTTACTGTTTTAATTACGTCTGCTTTTTTTTTTTTAAGATAAGAAATAACACCTCTTCATCCCCACATTCCCCAGACACAGCTGTATTTTCAACTATCCAAAGAACAAACAACAATTTGGGTTTCTGGAAGGGTTGAGAATTGCTCGTGAAATAAATAATTAAGGGGGGAAAAAGAAGTTCAACAAAGTAGTTCAAATCTGTGCTGGTTTGAAAACCACGGGTAGAAAAATTGGGGTCCTAAGTGGAATGGGGTTTGGGAGACCGGGGCTGTTAATGCCAGGAAATGAATCTGATGCTATCAGCGCCCTTTGTCCTGTTCAGCTGTAGACAGTGCAGAGGAGTCCAGTTTTTCAAATTTCAACTCTCCTCTTTCCCCAGAAAGATCTAGAACAGGTTAATTCACTCCAGAGCCATAGTCATCCTTGACAGAAAAAGAATTGGGGATTTCACAAGTAATATGTGTAAAATCTTCCTTAACCTAGAAAACATTAGGAAAAAAAAATCAATGCAGAACTGAGATCTAAAACGAAAACCTGGAGGAGAGGAAATCCAACAACTGCAGCTCCTATAGTCTAGGATGCTTAAAAGATGATCACTGCACAGCTCGATCTTTTAAAAACCACTATCTGTTTACAAACAAAGCACTTACTAAATAATACCCCAGGTAGTACATGATGACAGGAATAGGGTTTGCTCTTTTAAATAACAACAGATTGGGAAAAAATATTTCAATACCATCAAACAACAAATTAAGAGGAAACATCTCTTCTAACTGGAAGAATGCAGATCTAGCTGGGAAAACAGACTTACACCCACCCTCCACTCTCCTGAAAGGAGATTAGAAGGAGAAAACAGAAAAACATACGTCCTGGAGATGAATTTTGGTAATGAGCGCTATAAACATTCATAGGAAGACAGGTTCGTATTTCACAGATCTTGGAAAAAAATGTTTTAATATGCACATGTGAGTCAAACACTTCTGTAAAATGCATTTAATGTTTAATTGTTTTTATACACTGCCAGAGGGAGTTAGTCTTGTCACTCACCTGATGAAGCCTGATCTCTCTAAAATCATCTCACCTTACGGTGCTAAAGATGTTACTGCTGTGACATAATTCAACCTCAAGATATCTTGTGGGAAACACAGGTCAGTCTTAAAGCACCAGGTGGGCGAACAGTCCTTATTTAATCGCCTGACCTTGAATTTCAGGGGTTGTATACTCATCTGTTGCTTAGAGGCTGCCACTTGAGATCATGTGCTAGGTACGGGTTTTCCAAATTTAAGTGGGCTTGATAAAATAAGCTGACTCTTCTTTGTCAGAACAAATGAGGCATCAACAGAACAAAGATTCTCCTCTCCTGTCCTTAATTCTAATAAGGGAGAGAGGGAGAAAGAGAATGGAAGCAGAGAGAGACCTTTAGCCCTCCCCTCCTCAACTGGTTTTAGAGTGAACAAGTTAGGAAACATTTCAAAACCCCTGATCAAAATGGAGAAAAAGGTGGCTGGCATGTTTTCTCATTCAGCCGAAGTTGTTCTGTTGACCTCTCACGAGTGAACAATTTCTGGGCCAACTTTGCATCCAACCACAGGTGGCGATGGATTGAAATTGATATTCTATATTCTTCTATCAAATTAAAACAGTAAAACAGGTAGTTATACTAATAGCAAATATTGAATATATCTTACCCTATGTCAGACACTGTTCTAAGTACTTGCATGTATTATTAACTCCTTTGAGACTCCCAACAACCCCCGAGCTAGGTACTGTATACACAGGAACATAAACTTGGTTACACATGAGAAACAAAAGAGCTTCACAGTGGTGGTGGTGTAATGAGATAGAGGTGGGTAATAGTTTTCAAAAGGAATCTCTGAATTCCACGCATCCTATAACATAGGACGTTGCCCTGTATACTGCTGGGGCCAAATGTTACACAAAGAAAACACAAAGCAATCTTTCAGCTACATTTCGTTTAAATAGCCTAGCTCAGAAGCTTCCACGGAAGAGAAAACTAATCTCTACTAGAAAAGTAAGATTTTAAAAAGATTAGAAAAAAAAGATATGTAATGAAGGGTGAAAAGACTTCACAGAAGCTACAAATCTGCCATCAACTTGAGGAAAATTGTCTACACTCACTTAAAGGGCCAAAGAAAATCTCCAGAGAAAACTGGGTGGGTCTTCTTAGAAATCATAATCAGCTTCCACTTCCTCAGATGCGTCCTAATGCCAATTCCTAGTAGCTAAAATAAAGATACAGAAAAGGAAGCAAAAGGAGGATAGGAAATGTTTATGAATTCTATTACATTTGGGGGCAGGGCAAGGAAGCCTGGGCGATCTAGAAAGAAAGAAGAAAAATAAATAACAATTGAAAAGGTGTTCCTGTATCAATTACTATTGCCTTCTCAACCGTTTTCAATCCATTTAAAATCTTTGGAACAAAAGATTATGTATAGGTTGTATTCCAAAGTCACTGGCCCAGAAAAGCCTTGGAAGGCCAGGCTGATCACTCTCTTCCATCAATAGCTAACTGAGAAAGTTGGGGGGAAGTACTAGTCTTGCTGCTGTGTCACTTTAGTCGTGTCCGACTCTGTGCGACCCCATAGACGGCAGCCCACCAGGCTTCCCGTCCCTGGGATTCTCCAGGCAAGAACACTGGAGTGGGTTGCCATTTCCTTCTCCATTGCATTAAAGTGAAAAGTGAAAGTGAAGTTGCTCAGTCGTGTCCACTCTATTGACCCCATGGACTGCAGCCTACCAGGCTCCTCCTTCCATGGGATTTTCTAGGCAAAAGTACTGGAGTGGGTGCCATTGCCTTCTCTGAATACTAGTCTTACCAGATTCCAGTTCTTGACCCTCCGCCTTTCCCATCCCACCCTAGAGAAGCCACTGGCTTCCACCCACCAACCAACACTGCTGCTCTGCTCTTTGACTAACATCTCCGCAAAGCCTGCCTCTTTAGGGACATGGTCCTTTCGGCCACATTAATTCAAAAACTCACAGTCATTCATTTGGCCCTACTATCAAAGAGAATTTTTCATCAGTAAGAAATGGCATTGTTGGGTGTTGTTAAGTCAATTTGGACTGCTGAGAAAAGAGATTCCAATGTTTAGGATTAATATTTGTGATATTTACTCTAGAGTTAGAATATTTTTTTAAATGTTTTCACATGGTGTTTACAGGTTCCTGACCTTTTAAAATCATATCACATGGTGAGGACTAAACATTTTCTGACCAAATATTTTCTCAAATAAAGGAGGTTTATTAGAAATAGTTTACCACCTATTATTCCCTTATGGCCATGGAGCCTAAAGGAACTCCAAAGAGAAACTTTGGGCAGACAAGAGATGAAAAGGCAAATGACAAATCTTTTTTTTTTTTTTCTCACAAGTTAAAAGCCTGCCTTTATATTGATTTTCAGATACTGAATATACGTAGTTCATCTTCCAGATAATCTCAACGTGTCTTACTCTAATAAGCAAATAAAATTTATGAGAATGGAAAAAAGAGATGGATCCATATCTGTAAACAACCTTTACACACACACACACACACACACACACACATGCACACATATGCACACACACATTCATTAACCTGATTTACAACTGATCTGGCTACAGAACAGATTTTCCTGTGGGCCCCAAACTGTGCCCCCTCTTCACAGGGATATAGACCCACTGTATGCTTCTCCATGCCACAGGCTCCTTACCAGTGGATTTGACAGAAGGGGACACTGAAACTGCTCATAAATTATAATTTGTATATTTATTTGGCTTAAGCTGGAGTTCTCTGAACATCTAAAACATTCAGTTTTCCTTAAAATTGTAATGCCTTCCAAACCTTGACTCGATGGTAGTTGCTCCTGTGAATTTGAGTTCTTAGTATAACATCCTGACTGATACCCAAAACACAGTCTGTGTAACACCACCGTACATCTGTAGGCATCTATCTGCTCAAGTCCAACAACAGCGAATACTGGGCTAGAACATGAGCCTGTGCTTGTTGTTAACATGGGATGAGCGTCTCAGTCCCTAGAATTTGGGTTTACCAACTGGGAATTGCCAGAAGACACAGAGGGGGGTCAAAGTCAGGAATCAACAAGCCCACAGTTGCCAGACTGTCTCACTTTTTTAGAGTAAGATTTCCCACAGCCGTCTCATCACAAATGTTGCCAATCCCGACCGACTTTCCTAGTCTGTGCCACAGTTCAGCTTAGATAATGTGTGTGTGTGTGTGTGTGTGCATTAGTCGCTCAGTGGTGTCCAACTCTTTGTGATCCCATAAACTGTAACCTGCCAGACTCCTCTTCCCATGGACTTCTTCAGCCAAGAATACTGGAGTGGGTTGACATTCTCTTCTCTAGAGCATCTCCCCACCTCCCAGGGATTGAACCTGGTTCTCCTGCATTGCAGGAGAATTCTTTACCGTCTGAGCCACCAGTGAAGCCAAAATAGAATGTGTTCCCCCAGCAAACTCCTAGGTCTCTTATTCTGGTTAGCAAGACATCTTTTCCTATAAGGTGTTCTGTCCTCAATCAACTATGCTGATCAATGTTTAATGTCTTTACATGAGTGAATTCTCTCACTCAACAGTAACGTATTATGCGTGCTGTGTGTGTGCGCATGCTCAGTCACTCAGTCGTGTCCGACTCCTTGGGACCCCATGGACTGTAGCCCACCAGGCTCCTTGCATGGGATTTCCCAGGCAAGATTACTGCAGTATATTGCCATTTCCTCCTCCAACATGTGTAATAATAATATATCTGAAATATCACTTTACTAAAAAGTTCTTAAATCAAAGAAACCAATCTCAGTAATCCAGGCCCAAGAGTTGGTTATTTATTTCACTCAACAAAAATGTCCTGAGTAACAAAGGAAGGTCTAAAATCAAGGAATTTTATCACTTGAAGCTAAACTCATTTGAGACAAAATGTACGTCTCTTTGCGACCCCATGGACTATACGGTCCATGGAATTCTCCAGGCCAGAATACTGGAGTGGGTAGCCTTTCCCTTCTCAAGGGGATCTTCCTAACCCAGGGACTGAAATCAGGTCTCCCGCATTGCAGGCAGATTCTTTACCAGCTGAGCCATAAGGGAAGCCTTATTAGCATAATACTATTATTTAAACATCCTAAGGCTGGGCTTACCATTTGTTGAGCGGATGGCTGGATGCTATAGACAATGAATGAACTTCTGGCTATTTAGACAAATTGCTTTCAACTAAGATGGTGTGGAAATAGGCACTGCTTTCATTGGCTTCCTCCACATTCTAAACATTTTGTTTCCCAGCGAAAAAGGTAGCTTTACCCTCCCATGCATGAAAATGGCACAGAATATACTAACTAAAGTGAAGAAGCATCAGAAAAACTTCATCCTTTATTTTTCACTATGCCCCACTTAAAAAAAAAAAAAAAAAAAAAAGCATTCATGTTAGCTACAAATACTAGGGCCCTGTTTAGAAGTTAGTTCTGCTGCTGCTGCTGCTGCTTCTGCTGCTAAGTCGCTTCAGTCGTGTCCGACTCTGTGCGACCCCATAGATGGCAGCCCACCAGGCTCCGCCGTCCCTGGGATTCTCCAGGCAAGAACACTGGAGTGGGTTGCCATTTCCTCCTTCAATGCATGAAAGTGAAAAGTGAAAGTGAAGTCGCTTAGTCGTGTCTGACTCTTAGCGACCCCATGGATTGCAGCCTACCAGGCTCCTCCATCCATGGGATTTTCCAGGCAAGAGTACTGGAGTGGGTTGCCATTGCCTTCTCCTAGACCTTTCTTAAAAAGGCTCATTTCACTTGATTCCAAACTGCATATATGGCATTCAGCATGAGGAACAAATTTAAATCAGATGTTTTGACTGGGGTGATTGGAAATTTGTACCACTGATAAGTACACCTATATATATACACACACACATCTATGTTTGTGCCATATGGCAGAAGTGTTTTCTAAATGTTAGCATTCATTCAAACTGAATATGTAAATATATACTTATTTGCTAGTAAAGTCATATTTGCTCTTTAATTTATTCTCTTTGTAGGGGGAAGATAAGTCTGCACCATTCAAAAATTAGAATTAGGAATTTTTCATTCAAAGAAATGCTATTTGTTTTCAAGCCCATAACTAACTAGAACTAAATCAATAAAGCATAACTATTGCCAAGGGTAGTAAGTCCTTAAGGTACCTCCTTGAATGCATTTTGTTGAGTATATTCACATATCCACAGCAGTTTCATTAAGATCGACTCATGTTAGAAAAATCCTTTAGGATCAATCAAAAGGAAGTAAATGTCAAAATATTTTGAACAGGGCCTGTGTGCGTGCTAAGTCGCTTCAGTTCTCTCTGTTTGCGACTCTATGGACCATAGCCTACTAGGCTCCTCTGTCCCTGGGATTCTCAGGCAAGAATACTGGAGTGGGCTGCCATTTCCTTCTCCAGAGGATCTTCCCATCCCAGGGATAGACCCCTCATATCTTACATCTCCTGCATTGGCAGGCAGGTTCTTTACCACTAGAACCACACAATAAAAAACATGAAGCTATTTCTAATTTGAAATAAGGGAAACTAATGAAGTAATGAGCCAAACAACAATATATGAGGCATACAGGCCCTACATATTATACTTTGATGATTTTGAAAAGTAGAGAAAGGCCATTCATTTAGTTATACTCCGAAGAGGGGTCTTTTTTTTCCCCCTTTTTGGGTCATGTACACTGAGAGTCCTAATGATTTTTCTTAGTGCTTAATGTTTGGCTATATACTTCTAACTTCTCTGTCCATCTGTAGCTTGGCAAGTTTCTATATGTAGAGAAGAGATGCTTTTATTAGCTCTTAATCATTTTCCCAAAGTGCTAGAAACAATTTATTCTCTTATTCAACCCATCTTAAACATTCTATCTCTGAAAAATAAGGGGAAAGGGAAGAAAACCTTTTTCATGGAGAATCACAAGGAAAATTTCTACTTGTCTGAATTATAAAAGTTTCTGAATTAGTAAGTCTAAATTAATTTTACATATATTAGAGAAGTAATATAAACCGCAAAAAAAGGTCTATAGGGGTTTTCACTTACTTATTATGTAATACCTCTTCCATCAGACAAATTTTCTCGTGAGAAAGGAACCTTAAAATGGAAAGTTTTGAGAAACAGAATTTTTGCAAGTTTGGCAACCAAAAACCTTTTACTTTGGAGCTAATTCAATGAGGAAAAGGAGATAAAAGGGATGCTGTTTAGATTCAAAGACGAGTTTTGCTTCTGAAATCTAAGCTTCAGTCCCCCTGATGTACGACAATCTATCACTCTGTATTTGCCAGAGGACATAAATTGTGAGTGTTATAGGCTGTGGTGACAGACATGCCTGGAAGGTCGATGTGACTTAAGGTCTCCACTGTCCCCGCTCACTCCCTCCCCCAGCCTCCTCTCTGTCATCAGCCATCCAGCCCATCCGCTCTTCTTCCATCCTGCCCCAGCTCTCAGTTTCCTTCCAGATGCTGTCCTGCCATCCAAAGGCAGCATTTATGACCTCAGACCTACATTTCTGAAGTTACCACCAAGGGAGCTTTCCACCTTCAGTCACCGACACCCTTCACCACCAAAAAAAAAATGTTCCTATATTCCATGTGGGCACTTGTTTAGCAGTCTTCCAAGAGACCTCTTGGATTAACAAATAAAATCCCTACCTTTTAAACCAGTGAGTCAAGTTTCCTGAGAATCTGGCTCTAGTCTATCTTTCCAGCTCTGGGTTCTATTTCCATCCTTCATCTTCATTCTCCAATGATGTGGACACCTAATGAGATCCCATAGGGGGCACCGAAACATTACTAATAAATGAGAAATACAGAGCCAGTTAACTCAGGTTTCTACCCTCAAATTCCTTACTCACTAGTGAAATGTAAACCAGACCAACTAACATCAAAGGAAAAAATGTCCCGTGCAAAGAAACCACGTGACTGTATCCTCCAAGATTACCTTTGTCTGTGGTGAGGACAACCAACCGTATCCAGTTGTGAGTGATTAAAGAAGACTGTAGTATGCAATGCAAGTCCAAGTAAGTTACAATATCATGTTGCATTCAGAGCATGTAATAGACATCTTCTTTTGAACATAAAGAAACAAGGAGAAAGGTATGCATGTGTGCTACGTCACTTCAGTTGTGTCTGACTTTTTGTGACCCTATGGACTGTAGCCCACCAAGCTCCTCTGTCCATGGGGCTCTCCAGGCAAGAAACTGGAGTGGCTTGCCATGCCTTCCTCCAGGGGATTTTCCCCAGCCAGGGATCAAACTCATGTCTCCTGCCTTGCAGGTGGAGTCTTTACTGCTGAGCCACAGGAGAAGCCCTGGAGAAAGGT
This sequence comes from Bos indicus, assembly GCF_029378745.1. Classification (NCBI taxonomy): domain Eukaryota; kingdom Metazoa; phylum Chordata; class Mammalia; order Artiodactyla; family Bovidae; genus Bos; species Bos indicus. The sequence continues at coordinate 17,850,088 of NC_091776.1, read as the reverse complement.
ATACTAATCTTATTAATAGAAAATCATTTCCCCCTTACTATCCCACTAGGAAATGTTCAACAAATATTCAGGAGCCAGATGCTTAGCTTGCCAGGGACACCCACATAGTTGAGTTTATCTCCACCCTTTCACCTGGGCACAGACACACCGTACCATTCTTCCTCTTTCCTGGGCTCATGTCATCTCTTTATCTGGAGCACCTCCCTTACATTTTTTCTCAGCCACCTGCAATTCCAACTGTTTTTTAAGATTCTACATTTTCTGTGGCATCTTCCTTAATCTCACTGACAGTGACAATGAAACTCGCTCAGTCATTCCCGACTCTTTGAGACCCCATGGACTGTAGCCCAGCAGGCTCCTCTGTCCATGGAATTCTCCAGGCCAGAATACAGGAGTGGGTAGCTGTTCGCTTTTCCAGGGGATCTTCCTAACCCAGGGATCGAACCCAGGTCTCCTGTATTGCAGGCGGATTCTTTACCATCTGAGTCACCAAGGAAGCCTGAGAAAACTTGAGTGGGTAGCCTATCCCTTCTCCAGGGGATCTTCCCAACCCAGGAATCAAACTGGGGTCTCCTACATTGCAGGCAGATTCTTTACCAACTGAGTTACCAGGGACTTTTAATCTAGCCATAAGCAATCCTTCTGTTGTCTGAAATTCTATATTATCTCTGACACAACGCTGTATTGTCTTCTGTTCCAATTGAGAAAAAATTTATACCCACTTCATGCTAAGTCCTGTTCCAAGACTCTTATATGCATTTTTCTATTTATTTTTCAAAATAACCTTGAATGGTATCTTTATTCTATTTTTCACATGAGTAAACTGAGGTTTGTTGAACTTAGATAACTTTCTCACAGTCATATACCCAGGAATGGGCATGGTTTAAATTAGATTACCTAATTCTGGAGGCTGCGCTCTTATCACAGAACTTCAGTCTGACCTCCCCAGTTTAAGTTACTTGAGGGCAAGCATCATATTTTTGGTATCTCTGTACCTCTCTACAGTCCCCCAAAGAGACCCCTTCTTGACCATCAGGCGTCGTTAATAAATGTATGTCAGCAAATAGTGTTAGGGCTCCTTGCCTCTTCTGAGAGGAATGATGTGTATACTCCATGACATCTTCAACTTTCCAGCATATGTGGGGGCTTCCTTTGTTTGTATAGGCAAAGCCAATCTCTACAGGACCAGCACCACAGAAGCTACACAACTTGGAACCACCTTTCCATCATCTTCTGCTCAATCAGTCTTTTAGCCACAGGTTTTTAATCTTTCCAGGCCAACCTCTTTCTCAGTTCAAGAACTCACCGTTCAACACTGTTCCGACTTCCCAACTGTAGAACAATGAAGTAATGCCATATCCTCATCTGTTAAGCAGCTTGACATGAGTATCCAACCAACCAGAGAGTGGAGTCATCAAAATGACCAGACTTTGGATGGATGTCCAAAAGTCTAATGCAGATCTAACTTAATTTGAAATGAGATGGCTCATCAAAGCAGGAGGGAGTACAAAGATTTAGTTTTATATTTATCATTTTCACCCAAATTGGGAACAGCCTAAATGTCCAACATAGAGGAACAGCTTAAATAAACAATGGTGAATCACAGCCATTAGAAATTATTCAGTCATTCAAGAAATACAAACGAGTGCCTCACTGTATGAGATAAACAGGAAAGAAATGACAATATCCCTCGCGGTGCTTAGAGTCTATATGACAATATAGAAGAATATGTAAGGGAAAAATTTTTATGTTGTTGAGTGACTCAGTAGGTTGCAATGGAATATAATTTATACAAGTTAAACATTTTGTATTGCAGTTTTTCATAATTTGAAGATATACTTGTTCTATGTTCATAGCCTGCCTTGAAGAAATAGACCTTTTCATGAGTAGGTCTGGCGATATTTAATGTTATAGGATAAAGTAAAACTGCATATTCTCAACAAAACTTTGAGTGAAAACAAGGCAAGCACAAATCAAATAAAGATTAATTTGACTCTCAACTGAAATTAATTTTAGGATACTTTAAAAAAATATTTTATATGCTCATTATAAATATATATTAAAGTGTAAATTAAAAGGCTTCTATTAGTCAATTATGTTGTAAATGTATCATCTATTGATGTGTTAAAAAAAAACAGAAAGAGAAAGGAATCAAAGTCAAATACAAAAAGCAAAAAGAAATGAAATTTTAAATAGCTTATGAAATGGCAATTAAAAAAATCTGCCTCTCTGGGTTGTCTGGTTTTGCATAAGTCTTAAAGGTATATATACCAAGAAGATAAACTCCATAAGTGTATCTTAAGCTAAACAATAATAATCTACATAAGATTTTTAATATTCAAACCTCTTTACTCTTGAAAATTCTTAATTTTCAGGAACAGAGGGAAACTTCTTCAAGTTAATAAAGAGCATCTATCAAATATTATATCCTAAATGCTGAAAGACTGAATACTTTCTCTCTAAAATCAGGAACAAATCAAGAATGTCTGCTCTCACCACTGCTATTCAATAAAGTACAGTATTAGAAGTGTTGGCTAGGGCTATAAGACAGGAAGAGGAAATAGCAGATATAGAGACGAGAAAGGATCTGTTTCTATTTGCAGAGGACATGACTGTCTACGTAGAAAACAGTAAGGAAGCTACAAAAAAGTTCCTCCAACTTTAAGTAAGACCAGCAAGGTAGCCAGATACCAGATTAACATTCAAAATACAGTTATATTTTTATACACCAGCAAATAATATGGGCACCATAATTAAAACTACAATGCCATTTACGATCACTGAAAAAAGACTTAAGCTAACAAAACATGTAAGGACTTATATGCTGAAAACTAAAAATACTGATAAATGAAATCAGTGAAGTTCTAAATAAAATGGAGACACTTGCTGAATTCATGGACTGAAATATTCAACATAGTTTTCAATAAAAATGTCAATTTCCTCAAATTGATATAAAAGTTTAATACAATTTCTATCAAAATCTCAGCAAGTTCTTTTTTTTAAAGACAAGAACATCCCAAACTTTGTATAAAAATATAAAGAAACCAAAACAGCCAAAATTATTTTTTAAAAGAAGAATGACATGAAAGGAATCAATTACCTAATGCCAAGACTTGACAGGAATCAAGACCGCAGTAGTAGTAGAGAAATAAACAGTATTTCAACGGAACTGCTGCTGCTGCTAAGTCACTTCAGTCGTATCCGACTCTGTGCGACCCCATAGATGGCAGCCCACCAGGCTCCCCCGTCCCTGGGATTCTCCAGGCAAGAACATTGGAGTGGGTTGCCATTTCCTTCTCCAATGCATGAAAGTGAACAGTGAAAGTGAAGTCGCTCAGTCGTGTCCGACCCTTAGCATGGACTGCAGCCTACCAGGCTCCTCCGTCCATGGGATTTTCCAGGCAAGAGTACTGGAGTGGGGTGCCATTGCCTTCTCCGTTCAATGGAATAGATGTATCCAAAATACATCTACACAACATCAGTCAGTCAGTCAGTTCAGTCGCTCAGTCGTGTCCGACTCTTTGCAACCCCATGAATCCCAGCACGCCAGGCCTCCCTGTCCATCACCAACAACCAGAGTTCACTCAAACTCACGTCCATTGAGTCAGTGATGCCATCCAGCCATCTCATAACTTTCCTTCCAAGGAGTAAGCATCTTTTAATTTCATGGCTGCAGTCACCATCTGCAGTGATACATACCATAAATATGTTCAAATGATTTTTCACAAAGGTTCAAAACAATTTCATGCAGGAAGGATAACTTTTTCAACAAATGGGCTGGAGCAACTGAACTTGCATAGGTAAGGGATAAAAAAGAACTTTGACCCAAACCTCACACCTTATATAAAAATTAACTCAAAATGAGTCACAGACTTATATATAAAATGTCAAAGTAAATCTTAGAAAAAAGATTTTTCTTTCTTTCAGGAAAGAGAAAAATCTTTGAGATCTAGAGCTAGGCAAAATATTTGTAAACTTCATACCAGAAGCAGAATAAGTAAAAGAAAAATTAATAAGCTAGACTTCACCAAACTAAAAGCTTCTGCTTTGTGAAAGACTCTTAAAAGAGAGGGAAAAAGAGACAAATTATAGGCTGAGAGAAAATAACTGCAAACTACCTATTTGACAAAAGAATTTTATCTAAAATATGTAAAGAATTCTCAAAACATATGCTCCGTTGTGTCTAACTCTCTGTGAGCCTATGACTGTGGCCGCCAGGCTCCTGTGTCCATGGGACTTTCCAGGCAAGAATACTGGAACGGGCTGCCATTTCCTACTCCAGGGGATGTTCGAGACCCAGGGATTGAACAAGCATCTCCTGTGTCTCCTGCATTGGCAGGCAGATTCTTTACTACCATGCCACCTGGAAAACCCCTCTCAAAACACAGCAGTTAGGAATTCTCAAAACACAGCTAACAAAGATACAGGGAATATAGATCATTCACACATTGCCAGTGGAAAGGTAAAGCAATACAGCTGCCATGGAAAACAGTTTGGCAGTTTCTTTAAAAAAAAAAAACTAAACATGTGACTATCATACCGTCAAGCAATTGTAATCTTGCCATTTATCCCAGAGAAATGAAAATTATGACCACAGAAAAACCTGTGCATGGCTGTTCACAGTAGCTTTATTCACAGTGTGGAAAGAACTTAAATGCCCTTCAAAAAATAAGTGGTTAAAATTATGTGGTCTATCCTTAGCATGGAATACTACTTAGCAATAAAAAGGAATGAATTATTGATGGATACATACAAATTGGACAAATCCTCAGAGATTTTAGCTGAGTGAAAATAGCCAGTCCCCAAAGGCTACAAGGTTACAGAGTATGTAAGTTCAATTATATAACACTCTTGAAATGACAATATTATAGAAATGGAGAATAGACTAATGATTACTAGTATTAAAAAAGGTGTGGCTATAAAAAGATATGAGGGGTTCTGATGGTGATGGAAATGTTCCTTCTCTTGACTGTATCGATGTCAATATTTTGCTTATGATATTATAATACAGGGCTAAGAATACATGGGATCCCTCTGTATCATGTCTTACAGCTACATGTGAATCTACAATCATCTTAAAACTTTAATTTGAAAAATCAAAACAGAAATGCAGATCAGAGTTAGAGTCAGCTAACTTCCTACCAAATTTAAGAGGATGTCTACAGACAAGTTCTAGGGTATAGATATCTCAAGTTCAAGTAAAATTTTAATTTAAGAACCAATCCTGATTCTAATTTAAAACCTCTAGCTTTCCCTTTCTCCCATGCAGTCAATGCTGCTGATATATGTACTGAATGCAAACCAAAAAAATCTATCAGTTCAGTTCAGTCGCTCAGTCGTGTCCGACTCTTTGCGACCCCATGAATCGCAGCACGCCAGGCCTCCCTGTCCATCACCATCTCCCGGAGTTCACTCAGACTCACATCCATCGAGTCGGTGATGACATCCAGCCATCTCATCCTCTGTCATCCCCTTCTCCTCCTGCCCCCAATCCCTCCCAGCATCAGAGTCTTTTCCAATAAGTCAACTCTTCGCATGAGGTGGCCAAAGTACTGGAGTTTCAGCTTTAGCATCATTCCTTCCAAAGAACACCCAGGGCTGATCTCCTTTAGATGGACTGGTTGGATCTCCTTGCAGTCAAAGGGACTCTCAAGAGTCTTCTCCAACACCATAGTTCAAAAGCATCAATAATGTATAAGACACCATAAAAAAATCAAAAGTCTTCATACAAAAGTACTAAAGTGGAAAGTGAGTGAATTCCACATATCTCCTTACGATATATGATAAATAAGTCAAACAAAAGTACACTTCAATATTTTTATAGCAGTGATAAATTTCTAAATGAGGGAAACAATCTTGTTTCTCTTTTTGTGTTTTGTCTTGTTTATCTTTAACTAATTTTTTTCGGCGTATAGAAGTCTTACATTGTTGCGTTAGTTTCTGCTGTATGGCACAGTGAATCAGTTATATGGATACATATATCCCCTCTTTTTTAGATTTCCTTCCAATGTAGGTCACCCACAGAGCACTGAATAGAGTTCTCTGTGCTATCCAGTAGGTTCTCATTACTTATCTATTTAATTCATAGTAGCATATATATGTCAATCCCAATCTTCTAATTCATCCCACCCACCCTGTCCCACTGATAACCATAAATTTGTTTTCTGTATCTGTGACTCTATTTCTGCTTTGAAAATAAGTTCATCTTGATCATTTTTCTAGATGCCACATATAGGTGATATTATACGATATTTATCTTTCTCCTTCTAACTTACTTCACTCTGTGACTGTCTCTAGATCCAACTACGCCAGCAAATGGCATCGTTCATTCCTTTCTATGTCTAATTTCACTAAATTATACTAATTTCACATTGGGCATTTATTTGGCCCTAGACTACTAATTTCAACTATGATATTAATCAAAATAGTTTTGTCCAACTTCATGCAATTCATTCTCTGTGGTTAATTTTTTTGTGAAATGAAATATCCGACAGTCTCTGTGGCCACACTTAGTCTTCCCCACCCATCCGTTAATGTGTCCACAAGAATTTTTGATAGTCTGTTATCAAGTACTGCTTGGTACTGAAGGAGGCAGGAAGATGAATTAGAAATGGTCTCTGCTACTCATGTTTCTTTAAATGTTTATTTATTTGCCTGCAGCGGGCCTTAGCTGCGGCACACAGGATCCTCGTTGCATCACAAGGGATCTTTCATTGCAGCACACAGGCTCTCTAGTTGTGGCATGCAAGTTCAGTCATTGCGATGCACAGGCTTAGTTGCTCTGTGGCATGTAAGATCTTAGTTCCCCAACCAGGGATCGAACCCATATCCTCAGCATTACAAGTCAGATTCTTAACCACTGGACCACCAGGGAAGTCCTACTCATGTCTTAATAACTTTAAAAAAATGGGTTGAAAAAACTGAATCATTCCTCAATGCCTTTTTATAATTTTTTTTCATACTGTAAAGTGTGTTTTAGCTTGCTACCAATTAATGTAATTAATCCTTTAATGTTGGGCATCTATATGTTTTCTCAACTTTTATGATTGTAATAAACAAACAGTAGTCATAACTGACAATAAATAAAAAAGTTTAAAAGACCAAAAACTAAAAGATAAAAATTTACTTAAAGAAACATGAAATCTTCACCTCTCAACTTAAATTGTTAATATGAAAAGTTAGTCACTGGAGGGTGACTTTTTTTTCTCTTCTAAATTGTTATTTAAACCTCAACTTCTTAATCAACTCGAGTTCCAAGTGGTTTCTGTTGACTCATTTTAAGTTACCCTTGAACTCTACCCTGCAGCCATGCTGAAATATTTTCAATTCCCTGAATTGCCTATGTTCTTTTCCACGGATCTGGTGTATTTTCTCAGTCTAGAAAACTTCCCCACTCAACATTTTGACCGTGAGTGTGTGCTAAGTCACTTCAGTCGTGTCAAACTCTTCACGACCCTATGGACTGTTGCCTACTAGGCTTCCCTGTCCATGGGATTCTCCAGGCAAGAATACCAGAGTGGATTACCATGCTTCCTCCAGGGGATCTTCCTAACCCAGGGATGGAATCTGAATTTCTTATATTTTCTTCATTGACAGGAGGGTTCTTCCCACTAGCGCCTGGGAAGCCCTTTGACTAACTATCTCCTACTAAATCAATGGGTTTCTAAGACATTTTTTTTTGTGTGAAATCTTCCCAGATCCCTTAGAAGTCTAGGTGAAGCATATCTCATGTGTCTTGTAACTGTTTCACCATACTGTAATTAGCCCTTTACTTATCTGTCTGCCCAAAGGATCTAAAGCTCTTTGAGGCAGGGATGATATTTTGTTAACTATTTCATTGCCAGGACTAAGGAAAATGGCCTGATCCATAGCAGATGCTCAGGGAATATCCAAGAGTGATGAAAGAATGAGAACAAATGAATGAACAAAAAGATTCTTAAATCTCTCGCATAGGAAGATGGGCAACTCCTTGGTCACCCAGATGATCGGTTCCCGCTTATGAAGACGATCAACAGGATAAGCAAGCTTCTTGGAGATGCCCTGAATCTATCTTAGAGCTTCATCATTCTACTGCACACAAACTGGACCCTTCAGCATCTTTTCAGAAAACCCGACCTAATCTAACAGGTGTTTCCCATGAGTTACTCTTGGAAGTACCAAAGTCCTTTACAGCAAATATTTCAAGGTCCTCTAAAAGACACATCACACAGCTTCAGCGTGCAATGGGCAGCTAGGAGTGTCCCCAGTGAAGGTGGCATAAAAGGCTGCCTGCAATATAATACTGAGGTAGCTTAATCTGACTGCTTCGTTTTCTTGGAGAAATATTAAAAGTCTGTGTACTTTAAAGAGAGGGTTTCCTGGTACTACAGAGTCTGCCGCTAAGTTCCCATCTTTCTCAGTACTGAGACTGCAAATCCTTAAACAGCAGCTCTGCAAGAGCTCGGCAGTGCTCCCAGGGACAAAGGCCGTAAGACACAGGATGTATGCCAGCCCCTTGTTTTTTCACGTCTCATTTCAGAAAGTTCTTCCCCCTGCAAAAAAAAAGCAGTGCCATTTTTTTTCCTTCCTGATCTTTGTCAACTGTGTTGCTGTACTGCATTGGGAAGTATTCACAGTGGTCATTACCTGCCCTGTTTATTCAATGTTAAGTATTAACAAGGCCTGTGCTGTCTCAGCTGCTGCCATATTTCCCCAGGAAAGACGTGCCTATGTAAATGCCCTCGTGTAAACAGGAGCCTTATCTTTTGCTAAGTGGGGGTGGGGAGAAGACTTGGAGACAACTGAAAGGATAGAAGGAAATAGGAGCTGTTAAAAACGTCATTTCCAGGTACACATAAAATAACTGCACAATGAATCTTGTTCGTGGCTGTTTTTTTGTCTGTGTGTTTGGCCACTTAATGTTTTTGCTAAAGTGGAGCTAGTGGTAAAGAAATCACCTGCTAATAATGCAGGAGACATAAGAGACGCAAGTTTGATGCCTGGGTGGGGAAGATCCCCTGGAGGAGGAAATGGCAACGACTCCACTACGCTTGTCTGGAGTATCCCATGGACAGAAGAGCCCGGTGGGCTACAGTCCATGGAGTCGCAAAGAGTCGGACAGGACTGAAGCGACCTAGCTCGCACACAGGGGTTATAAAGCACCTATTTCTGGGTTTGTTTATAATGGCTTCAGTTTTCTATTGAGTAAATGGTGTGTAAATATTTCACAGAATAAAGAGAAAAGAAACAAGCCTTGGCATTGGAGTCTTTGCTTAGGTTTGTGTGTTTGGTTTCCGGTATGGAGCAGCTATGCTGAAGTGGGTAGGGGCCTGTTTCTGAGGCGATGAAGAAAGCTGACCAGATTTACTCGAGCACAAAGAAGGGCGAAGGCTCTGATTAAAACTCCTACCAGATACTGCTTGTTGGACAGTGAAACTGCAAAACTTGCACAGAGGAGGGCCAAACACCACTCAGAGGAGATCAAATACAAATAAAAAACTGACTGGGGGGACAGACGTTTCACTAGAGTCAGCTTTCCTGTAAAAACTGGCTCACTCTCATTAATTTCCCTAAGTTTAGGCTTGGGTCAGATGACAAGGCAAAATTCCATCCTTGGAGCAATTGCAGGGAACACAGAGCCGTGAAACAAACCGAAGCCAGATACACGAGGTTTCCTGGACAAGACGTGATGCACGGAAGGCAAAGGTGTGGGTCACCTTTTCATTTTTTTTCAGTACCCAAGCAGTTACATAGAGATCAAAACAAACAAGGTGAGGAGAACAGAAGTCTGTTTCTTTTCTGTGCCAGGAGTCCTAAGAAATGAAACAGTGATACTGTGTCCATCGGGATTAACAAATTTGTGTGCTGTTTAGAGCAAGGGCTTTAGAGCTACACTTGCAAGCTTTAAATTCCAATTTAACCATTTTGTAGCTGTGCCATCTTGGACAAATGACTTAACTGTTTTTAATTTTCTATTTTTCAAAAGTGACTATGGATTACTGATATAAAAGAGACGAACTAGGGCTGAAAAAAAAAACAAAACAGTGATTTTGCCAGAAGTACCTTACAAGATAACTTTTACATAAGAATAGGTCTTGTAGGTCCCAGGCATGTCAGATACATCATTCTAAACTTTATATAGCTCTGCAAGGTTAACACTATTATTTTCAGTTTATAAAATAAGAAAACTCAAATTTAAAGTAGCTAAGAAATGGCAATCCACTCCAGTACTCTTGCCTGGAAAATCCCATGGACAGAGGAGCCTGGTGGGCTACAGGCCATGGGGTCGAAAAGAGTTAGACCCGACTCAGTGACTTCATTTCACTTCACTTCACGTCAAGGACTTAGACTTGGTCTCAAAACTGAAAAATAGCAAAGTCATTTACCTAAATCATTTTTTAAAAATGACCCATGAATTTCCTTCCCTCTCTAAGTCCTTTTTTCCTAATGCTACTGCAGGTCACAACTACACTGACAGTCTTTCTTCTTTCCCTTTGTTGGCCAGTTTAACTCTCCTAACATTACATGCTTCCTTTCTGGAACCACTGATCCCAGGACTTTTACCTAATTTAGTTTGGCTGGAGCCCTGTCCTCAACCCCACTGCTCCTATTAGATCCATCTCCACCATCTGCATCACCATCACAATGAGAGCAGACACTTATTTAGCACTTTTCTAAGTACTGGACACCTTGTGAGATAGTTACAATCATTATCCCCATTTTAGAGGTGTGGAAACTGGGTCATTGAAGAGGTAAGTAGCCTACCTACCAGGAGCCCAGAGTAGGGGTCAGAGATGGAGTACCAACCTCAGCAGTCTGGCTCCAAAGTTCTTCATCTAATCCTACACTACCCTGCTTCCATAGCCCTGGGGTAACCCAAAGTGCATCCCTGATTCCATCAAGCAAGTCTGAGCAGGAGAGAGGGGTACCTGTTTAAAACCTGGGTAAATACATTTTATGATGTTTGAAATAAAATTGCTTCCTTTTTGCTACAAAAGTGCATTTAAAAAAAATCACTATGGATGGACTTCCCTGGTGGTCCAGCGGTTAAGAATCTGCCTGCTAATGCAGGGGACACGGATTTAATCTCTGGTCTGGGAAGATTTCACATGCTGCAGGGCAACTAAGACTACGAGCGGCCACCACTCGTAGCCGCTCCGAAGCCCAGCACCCTAAAGCCCGTGCTCTGCAACAGGAGAAGCCACCACAGTGAGAAGCCTGCATACAACTAGAGAGTGGCCCCCACTCGCCACTAGAAAAAGCCCACATTCAATAATGAAGACTCAGTGCAACCAAAAATAAACAAATAATTAAATAATTTAAAAAAAATCACTATGGATAAAATTATTTTGTAGTGGGCTAGCCTAGGAACACTGTTTTTATGGGAAGAGAAGTACTGAGATTTAAAAAAAAAAAAAAGCACTATTGGATCAGCCTATTCATAATTGTAGATTTCCTTCATTTCCATTTAGGATAAAATTCCTAGGAAAAGAGGAAAAAGAAGGGAAAGAGGAGAAAGGAGGCACTTCAAGTCCCTAGTAGCCACAATTCAGAATGCAATCTGGATAATACATCCCAGCTTTCTAAGTGCACTAAAAATAAACATAAATGGTTTGTTAGAGCTAATCTGGCAGCCAAAAGTGAATATTAATAACACAGAAGATCAATAAGATGCCTAGCAAAAGACAATGGATTAACTTGGTTCTAGAAATAGCAAAATTCATGTAGGCCAGGAAGGAAGCCATGAGACAAGAGGCGCAGTCAGAGGAGAAATTCGTCTCTTCCTTGTATGATTCAAGGAATTGAGAACAGACAATAAAACATGCTCATCTCTTTCTGGCTCTACCTACTAAATAAGCACTTTAATCAATTTCTACCTTTCCCTCCCTGTCTTCATCTGCCACTGCTGGCTCAATAGGAGAATGTATGACCCTAGTTCAAACACAGGTCAGGATGACTAGTATAAATATTCCGAGCTTATGTTATCACCTTCTCCCTCTGTTCTTGTGTGGTATACTCTATTTAAGTAAAGGACTGAACAGGGGAGTTTTTAGCCAAAGCATATTCAATAAAAAAGGAGTTCCATGTTCAAATAAACCTGAGAAATGTTGCATGATAACCCCCTTTTAAGATATTGAGGGGGACTTCCCTAGTGGTCCAGTGGCTAAGACTCTGAGCTCCCAATGCACAGGGCCCGGGTTCTATCCCTGGTCAGGGAACTAGCTTCAGCATCTAAGAGAGAAGATCCTGTTTGCTGCAACCAGGACTCAGTGCAGCCAAATAAATAAATACATTTTAAAAGATATTGAGGGCTCAGAGTCTTTCAGGAAAGACAGCTGCTTCACAGAGGTAACCCAGTGTCTCCCAAGCCCTATGCAATGTCATCCTTTTCTCTTACTCCCTATTAATATGTTGGTGCAGAAGTCTAGACCAGGAGGAGGGTAAACTGAGTTCCCCTCTTTGCTTTCCGTGAGACCTGAGTCACTTAACTTCCCAGGGACTTCAGTCTGTCCAGTCACAAGGTTCTAAGAGTTTCTTCAACGCAGCTTCCTAAGTGGCCTTGCTCAGCAGCATGGCGTCTGGGCTCTGGGGAGGCCGCTATGGACCAGCCAGCTCCTCCAGCTGGGCCCACACCTCCGGGGCCCTCACGTCACCCAGGAGCAGCCTAGACAATGGGCTCTTTTACACACTTCACATTTGGCCCTTTATGCTCAGGCTAACATTGCAAAAGCTGCTTTGGGGGGATAAGTGGGGAGCGGGGGGTGAAATTTGTAGGGAATTGTTAAAACAAGCTTACAGTTGTTCTTTGAAACATTTGCTGGCATTCAGAAGTGGCTGTTAAAATAGTTTCTTGTGCTTTTTCATTTAAATATGCAAGTTTAATAAACATTATTCATCCAAAAGAGAGAAATGAGGCAAACTCTTACAACTGATTCTTCAGGCCTATGTTCTTAGGTGCTATTCTCAGCTGATTTCACTTGAAATGCTCTTAACCTGACATTTCAACTTCTCTGGGGGAAAAAATGATCAGGATCCAGAGAATGGTTCCTAATACTGAAAATATAACTTTTATATAGTTTCACAAATTATTCGCCTTTTCTTTTTATTTACATGTCTTTCCCCTTTAAAACAGACTAAAGAAAACTAAAGGTTAACTGTCTGCAAGTTGAGGTTTGACTGACTTTCTTGTTTTATGACAAGGCTATACTAATGCTATTGGAGAAGGAAATGGCAACCCACTCCAGTGTTCTTGCCTAGAGAATCCCAGGGACGGGGGAGCCTGATGGGCTACCATCTATGGGGTCGCACAGAGTCAGACATGACTGAAGTGACTTAGCAGCAGCAGCAGCATACTAATGCTATAACAGGAATAACTAATACTTCTGTGAGTGTCCAGTATGTGACAGTCTTCATTCTAAGCAACGTGTGCATGTGGGGCATTAATTTTAGCAACAATCCTATAAGGTAGGTACTATTGTTATCCCAATTTTACAGAAGTGGAAACTGAGGTGTCAAGAGGATAAGTGACTTTCCAAGCTCATGTACTGCTAGGAAGTGGCAGAGATGAGATTTGAATCCAGTAATCTGCGGGTTTTTTCCATTGGAGAATAACTGCTTTGCAATGTCATGTTAGTTTCTGCTGTACAACAAAGTGAATCAGCTATATGTATATGTATATCCCCTCCCTCTTGGCAAATCTGTGTTCTTAATCACTACGCTATAGGACCTCTTGCTTAAATGCATAAAACAATAGAACCACTGCCATAAAATATTTATAAATCACTGGGGGACATAATCTGGGGTTAGCATGGCAACCCATTCCAGTATTCTTGCCTGGAGAATCCCATGGACAGAGGAGCCTGGCGGGCTACAGTCCATAGTGTCACAGAGTCAGACATGCCTGAGCGACTAACAGAACACAACAACGTGAACTCCACGATAGCAACTAAAGACCTCCCAGTGCTACTGAAGTCAGACCAAGGGGAAAGGCCTGACCTATATTAGGAAGGGTACTGGTTAGAAATACAAAAACATGCTCTGCCTTCTCAGTGATATGAGACTGGCTTACCTAAGGAGGCTGGGAAACCTCCCTCTCAAGTGCTTAACAATAAAAGTGAGAGAAGCATCTGAAATATTCTGGCAGAATTTTCACAGAAACTGAAACGGGCCCAGTTACTTTAGCACTGGCCAGATGCACATCTAGGTATATACTTCAGGTCTTGTAAGACTAAGGCCACAAATGAGAATGAAAGGGAAGAGCATGGGGTGACTACAGAATAAAGAGACGGGAATAAAGAAGAGTAGCTCCATTGTTTCCGGGAGATTTTAGAGGACTAGCCTGCCAGCTCTAGTTTTACCGGTTCTTCTTAAGACTTTCTCTGGAAATGGGCTTCTCACCCAGTACTATCAATTCAGTTCAGTTCAGTGCAGTCTCTCAGTCGTGTCCAACTCCTTGTGACCCCATGAACTGTAGCACACCAGACTTCCCTGTCCATCACCAACTCTTGGAGCCTACTCAAACTCATGTCCATCGTGTCGGTGATGCCATCCAACCATCTCATCCTCTGTTGTCCCCTTCTCCTCCCGCCTTTAATCTTTCCCAGCATCAGGGCCTTTTCAAATGAGTTGGTTCTTCACATCAGATGGCCAAAGTATTGGAGCTTCAGCTTTAACATCAATCCTTCCAATGAATATTCAGCACTGATTTCCCTTAGGATGGACTGGTTGGAGCTCCTTGCAGTCCAAAGGACTCTCAGGAGTCTTCTCCAACACCACAGTTCAAAAGCATCCATTCTTTGGTGCTCAGCTTTCTATGGTCCAACTCTCACATCCATACATGACTACTGGAAAAACCATAGCTCTGACTACATGGACATTTGTTGGTAAAGTAATGTCTGCTTTTTAATATGCTACTTAGAATAATATTGAATAAAATGAGCCTGGTTTCCCTGTTCACCTTGAGTGTCTGGTGTTTATAATCTCATCCACTGACTGGCCCTCAGTTCTTAAGAGTAACTGGCTTAATCATTGAGAGGGTGTGTGTGTATGGTGTGTGTGTGTGTGTGTGTGTGTGTGTGTGTGTGTGTGTGTGTGTGTGTGTGATGACCTATCCTTTATCATGGTGGTGATAATACACATCCTTGTCTTTCACCCATTGGGTTTCATCTTTATTATGAGATGAAGAGCCATGTCTCCATTTGGCATTCCAGGTGTACTTACTGAACATCCATCTTCAGGAAAGCTAATACCCTCTCAATAACTAGGAAATAGGGCTTTTTTCCCCAAAGAAAAACCACACAGCTAAAATCACTGTACTGTCCTTAAGTACCTTTACTGGAGGCTCATCAAAACATATTAAAATACAAATAAAAACCTTCAGAGACAGGAATAAACACTCTGAACAAATTAGTTGGTCAGACTCAACAAATACTACATTTTCTAGCATCCTCCTCCCCCTCAACAAAGACAAGCACTGATATATTTTGTTTCTAAGGATATACTAGCTTGTTGCTTTTAATTAAACTCAAGGTAAATTTTGCACCCTAGTTTCTCACTTAACATTAAAAGACTAACATTTTTCTGTTCTAACTCTTAAAAATACCCATGAGTGGCTGAAGAATATCCCATCAAGTGAAGATGGGAAACTTAAATTTTTTCCCAACTATGCGACATCAGGGTGTTGCCACTGGTTCAATTTATAAATAATACTCTAATGAACATCTTTATGTGCAATACTTTCTTGCGTAATTATATGTATTTCTATAGAATTGATCCTCAGAGCATAATAAAAAATGAAATTAAGAATAATATCTAGTAATTTCCCTTAACACAAGAAAAAAAATAATAATTTTTAAAAGATCCCACTGAGAGGTGAGTTTGTACTCAACAAGCCCTAACATCCTGACTCCATTAACTGGTAGCCTGTACTGTGTGCTTGGAGAAATATGTCCCTCTGTCCCAGCGGTTCCTTGTTGCTCACTGTGTTAATCTTGCCCGGACACTGGCCACTTCCCCCAAATGCCTCTTGCCCCCTTGTTTTTCTTACAACGTAACCACCTGAGTCTGCAGTCCTGGCTGCTCTGTCCAGAGTTTCATCATCCTTCTTGGCTCCCACAGCCGTTTGCTGCGCCTGCAACGCTGCACTTCCTTCATTCTCCCTCACTCTGTAGTCAGTTGCTTGCGTCATCTGTCTGCTGAGTCTTTTAATTCTTTCTGCTGTTTAGTCACTAAATCATGTCTGACTCTTTTGTGACCCAATGGACTGTAGCCCGCCAGGCTCCTCTGCCCATGGAATTCTGGAGTGGGTAGTCAGTCCCTTCTCCAGGGGATCTTCCAGACCCAGGGTTCGAACCTAGGTCTCCTGCATTGCAGGCAGATTCTTAACCGCTTGAGCCACCAGGGAAGCTGGGTCATTAGCTGATTTCAAACCGATTATTAGCATCATTCTATTCCTGAGCAGGTTGGCTCCCTTTGTATTATCTGCAGCCCTACCCAGTGCTTAAAATGCCTCTCTATTTCCCTTCTTCTATACATTTAATGAATGTGCTGTTTACATCTTTTCCCGGATAATTAATGAAGATGCTCAGTAAGACCCTGCTGAACAGACTCCCCCCCTCCCCTAGACTCAATGCATTGCCGTTTATCATTATGCTTGCAGTCCTCCAGGCAATTTTCAATCAATTTGACACATTCGAGTCAATTTGAACTCATTTTCCGAACTAGATTTTATGGGACCTGGTATCAATTCTTCCATTCACATCTGGATGTATTTAGAAATAATAATATATCCAGTGCATTCTTTTTCTCCACTTGTTCGCAGATTTTCCCCCAAAATCAATTAAGTTGGTCTAACATAAAAAGCTTGATAAATCTATACTGTTTGTGGCTCATGGCTCTAATATCCCCTAGATGTTCATAGATTTACTCATTCAAATACTCTATTTGTTAGCAACGTGGTTTTCCTAATTCATTTACTTATTCCACAACTGTCTATGGAACACATTGATCATTGAGCAACACAGGCTTGGACTGTATGGGTCCACTTACACAAGGTGGATTTTTTCAATA
The DNA here is from genome assembly GCF_029378745.1 of Bos indicus. Lineage (NCBI taxonomy): Eukaryota > Metazoa > Chordata > Mammalia > Artiodactyla > Bovidae > Bos > Bos indicus. The sequence goes on along the minus strand of NC_091776.1, from coordinate 17,833,042 downwards.
AATACTACAGAACTATAGGATATGTGGTTGTGGAACTGCAGGTATGAGGGCCAACCATGGGACTGAAGCATCCTCAGATTCTGGTCTCCCTGCTGGGTCCTGGAACTAATACCTCATGGATGCTGAGGGATCACAGTACTTACCATCGGTAGGCACTGTGCCTAGAACAGGTTTAAAACTAATCCTATTTAGAAATCAGAGAAGGCAATGGCACCCCACTCCAGTACTCTTGCCTGGAAAATCCCATGGACGGCGGAGCCTGGAAGGCTGCAGTCCATGGGGTCACTGAGGGTAGGACACGACTGAGCGACTTCACTTTCACTTTTCACTTTCATGCATTAGAGAAGGAAATGGCAACCCACTCCAGTGTTCTTGCCTGGAGAATCCCAGGGATGGGGGAGCCTGATGGGCTGCCGTCTATGGGGTCGCACAGAGTCAGACACGACTGAAGTGACTTAGTAGTAGTAGTAGTAGCTATTTAGAAATAAATTATTAAGGATCTCTTGTTCTGTGAAACATGTAGGACAACACTCTCTTAAACTGTTACAGATGGGATGGAAAGAAGACAGAAATCTGAGTTTGAAGTCTTATTGGAAGGTATGATAAATAGGTTCCTGGTGTAAGAATTCTGGGGAAAAAAAAGCTGAAATAAGGTATTAGAATGAATCTGTGCTTTATCTATGCTATCTCTGCCAACAATTGGATATACATTCTTGGACACTGAATAATCACGCAGCATTAGCTCCTCTTTTTTTTTTCTCTCTCTCTGTCTCCCTCATTATTCTTCATGATTTCCAAAGGAGAGCATCCATATTTTGATGAATTCATTACTACTTCCATTAACACGGGTTAACACATCCTCCAAGACCTTGCCTATTTATTTGTTTTCTTCTTTTTTTAATGAAACAAGTCTTCATTACTGTTTAATTATCCTTATTTATCTTCTTAAAGGCCAGTTTTAAAAAGCAGTTGAGAAGCTTGGCCATTTTGCCATCAATAGCTCAGTCATTTGAGCATAATCATTAAGCCTATCTCCCTATTCATTTAAATCGAGGCCTCCTTTATCTCTGGCGTGCCTTCCTTTCTCTTCTTTATTATGTTTGTATGATCACCCTTTGCACCACTGATCACCATAAATATTTCTTGGTTGTAACTCGGGAACCTCTCTGATGATTCATGCTCTCCTGTGAGAGTCCTACAGATGAACTTTATCAATTCACAGGTTTCTCTCCCCTCCCACCCCGCCCCGTTTTTGCACTCACTTGTCATTGTCATTTGGATATTGCTTCTGGTTTTCCCAACGACCTCTGGCCTTTGTGGTGAAACCACTGACCCCAGTTGAAGCCCTTGCCCCAATTTTACAAGGTGACAAGGGCTGTAGAACCACAGGGAGGAGCTCAGGGGTCAGAGATGCTTAGACACACAGGCTCCTGCCCCCAGGGGCCAGATTCCATCTTCTGGGTAAAACCAAACTCTCCCAGCACAGTGGAGCTGATTCAACTGGGGAAAAGGGACACATCTCTATTTGTGAGTGTCCCCGTCAAAACAGCAGACCGAGCCACTTCCAGCCACAGTCCCTTCTCTTCAAAACTGGCGTTGTCACCAGGACAATTTAATTATCTCCCTTATTTATCAATTATGTCTCAAAGACCACAAACCAAGAGGAACACTAAATTATTCTTTCCTTTCTGGATAATATCCATGCTTATATTTGACTTTAGATATTCACTCTCTTTTTTTTTATTTCTTATTTGGGTGCTATCGCAATTTGTGGCTATTCATTGCTAGGCTATTTAATTACCATCTCGTTTCCACCTTGTATTATAGCACGAAATATGTTTCTTAAAAAATAGGGAAATTTTAAGAAAAAGATTCATTTTAAAGAGTCTAACAAGAAAGAAATCACAAACTAAAGAAAAAAGAAGGCTTATAACCATATTAGTAAGTATAATTCTATTTGCAAACATTTCCCTTCAATTATATGATTTTTAAAATACTGAAATAAGACACGCATAATTATTATATAAATGCCATTTTTTATATCAACTTAGCAAAGGTGTGCATTTTTGTTTCAAAACCAAAAAAAGTCAAGGTGTCAATCTATGATGTTCTTTAAAATTCACACCAAATTAACCACTCTAAATTTTTGAGTCCCAAATCTGTATGTTTGACTACAGTTATTATGGATAATTTAAAGAGGACTTTTTGCTCAGTTTGGCAAAAGAAGGTGATAGAGACAAAATAAGTTGACTTCTTTCCCTCCTCTATCTGAGCAAGAGCTACTCACATATTTACACTTTTTTAAATTTGGGCATGGATATAGCATTTCTATAAGAAGAAAAGAAGAAATGCGCAAACTCCGGGAGACAGTGAAGGACAGGGAAGCCTGGTGTGTTGCAGTCCATGGGCTCACAAAGGACATGACTGAGCGATAATAAGAAGAAATGAATAAAGTGAAGCGTGGATCTTTTTTCCCCACCACATCTTTCTCTTTGCCCATCCTGGTTTCTCTGTGTCCTTATGGCCCCCGACTTACAACCCCCACGATTCTTTTTTTCTTGTCAGCGCACTGAACCTGTTCACAGGTCACTCCACCCCTCCCCTCCCAATTTTAGGATAATTGCATTCTGCACCTTTAAATGTCACACCAATCACACAGCAGTAACTTCATGGCAACTTCTTTGGAGATAGCAGGTCAAATTTTCATATTACAACTATTTATTGATAAACTAATGCACAGGACATGACACGACAAAGAGCAGCTATGGCAGGGGCCCATCCGCAGCTGTCCAGATCACACACGAAGGGAAAGACCGCTTCCCAGCGGCCGGACGGGCGCGGTGGAGACTTGACATAGGAAGACAAAATCAGCTTTTACTGGATGGCAATGGCACCCCACTCCAGTACTCTTGCCTGGAAAATCCCATGGATGGAGGAGCCTGGTAGGCTGCAGTCCATGGGGTCGCTAAGAGTCGGACACGACTGAGCAACTTCACTTTGACTTTTCACTTTCCTTCATTGGAGAAGGAAATGGCAACCCAGTCCAGTGTTCTTGCCTGGAGAATCCCAGGGATGGGGGAGCCTGGTGGGCTGCCGTCTATGGGGTTACACAGAGTCAGAGATGACTGAAGTGACTTAGTAGTAGTAGTAGTAAGGGGTAAGAATCTGCCTGTCAAGCAGGAGACTTGTGTTCGATCTCTGCGTAGGGAAGATCCCCTGGAAAAGGAAATCGCTAACCCACTCCAGTATTCTCGCCTGGGAAAATCCCATGGACAAAGGAGCCTGGTGGGCTGCAGACCCTGGGGTTGCAAAGAGTCAGACATGATTTAGCAACTAGACAACAATAACAACAACAACAAAAACAAGGGCAGGCTTGAAACAGTTCATTCCAAGCTTGTCACCCTTATCCTTTCCACTTCCACCATTTTCTTGTCTCCTAATGGTTTTTTCCTTTCCCATCCTTTTTCGCTTCTCTATTTCCTTAAAGCCACAGGTTCTTTACATTATCGCAGCTTCTTTTCCTCCTAATCTCAGGCATTTAATCCCCACCCCCATCCTTTTCTGGCTCTCCATCCTGGACTCCCAGCTTGATGAGATACAAAGGCGGGCTTCCAATGCTGACAGCTAAGAGCTTAGGGAGGAGAGAGTGCTGAGGTTACCCCCTGCCACCGGGCCAGCCTCATAACAGAGAAGACAGTTTAAACCCCAGGGATGGTAAAAATCATCATCATTATTACCTCTCCAGGCGCTGCAGCATTAGGCAGAGATTAAGGCTGCCACCTTTGATAAAGAGAAACTCAGAAATTACATAGGTTAGTAACACAGCATCAGCATATAATACCATCTGAGTTATAATGCCATATTGAGTTATAATACCATAACTCAAGCTCTGGTTATCTCACGATAACAACGACAGCAGAGATGAAAACCCAACCAGAAACAGCGGCAGAATCTAGCGATACTGAGCTTCTGCACTAAATCAGCCCCTCCTTCAATATTGCCACTAGTTGGGATTATTCTTGCTAGTCTATTACATTAGAAAATTTTTAAATTGGGCATTAAAAAAAAGCATAGAGAATAAATGTATGCATACCAAGGGGGAAAGGGGGTGGGTGGGGTGGGGAGAAGAAAGAAAAAGAAAATGGGCATTTAAAAGACATTGGAGCACAAATAGATGAACAAAAGAGAACAGTTGTCCATTATCCTTCCAACGTTTACTCATTCTATGATTTAAATATTTATTCCTCATATATGGCCAGTGAGTGTCCGAGAGAAATGTCAGAACACCAGATCTTTAACTCTCCTCTGACAGGCAACGCTGAGATTGTGTGTATATAATATTATTATAGAAAGAATAAATATTTAAAAGTGAACTAAGTTATTTTTTTCTTATAGACTCCCACAGAGAACAAAAAGTTTCACACTAGTTCAAACTCTGAGAAAGTCTATAGCTGTATGTGAGGGGACTAAAAATTTATTAGGGGATAGACAACAAACCCAACAAGCCTGACACAGTACTTTTGCTGAAATTTTGTGATATTAAATTTTGATTCAAATAAGTAACCCATTGGCAAAGGCTTCGCAATATTGGTTATACAAAGATTTTCAGTGAATGACAGTGTCGAAGTGGAATTTAAATAAATTTTATAATAATCCCGTAGTAGTGGCATGGAAACTTTTCTTCATAAATTTTCATCTTTCATAGGGTTAGTCATCATGATATTTTGGAAATGACAAGTTTCCTCAAAACTGCCTTCCACCATCTTCACTTGCCAAGACACATCTGAAAAGTATCTTCTTTCACAAAGATTTGCCTTCTCTCCCAATTAGGTGATCTCTCCACCCTCTGAACTGAGCTCAAATTCTCTTCGGGGTCTATTTCCAGCTCCACTTTATCCCCACTCCCATGCCTTTCTGGAAGCAATCGTATCAGCAACTAGAACTAACTTTGCAACCTCTGCTCTGGCTGACTGGCCAAGCGCCTTCTGCAGTGGCAAGTACTAAATAAATAAAAACTGTCCAGTGGAAATGTGGAATTTTGGATCCTAACTAGCTCTGTTTCAGATTCGCCTTAGCTTTGAACTAGATCTCACTTCCCCCACCCTACAAACAGTGCTGTCATAACTCCAGGGGTTTCCGTCAATGGAGATGGTTCTAGGTATTTCATTCAACACACTCACTTTCAAAGACAAGACAAGGGAAGCTTGAAGAGGTTAAGTGTTCCTTCTATCAGAGTTGGTGGTAAATTCAGACAAAACTGCAAGGAGCTGCTCTACATTATTTTTGCAGCAGAAGACCTGGTCTTGGAATTGCTTAGACTTCTTCCCAGGTGGCTCCAGTGGTGAAGAACCCACCTGTCAATGCAGGGGACATAAGAGATGCAGGTTTGATCCCAGGGTCAGGAAGATCCCCCGGAGGAGGGCATGGCAACCCACACCAGTATTCTTGCCTAGAGAATCCCATGGACAGAGGAGCTTGGTGGCTACAGTCCACAGGGTTGCAAACAGTCAGACACGACTGAAGCGACTTAGCACACATGCACCCTAGCACTGAATGCAGAATGAGTTTAATCTGAATGAAAATTTCAGACATGAAATTATTCTGTTCTCAGGGAGACTGAAATTGTCAACTAGTTACAGTTAGAGCAGAGATTTTAAAATCATACTTCAGGACTTACTTCAGGACTTCCCTGGTGGTCTAGCAGTTAAGAATTCACCTTCCAATGCAGCGGACATGAGTTCGACCCCCTGTTGGGGAACTAAGATCCCACATGCCACAGAGCAATTAAACTTGCGCAATGGCAACCAGAGAGCCCATGAGTTCTAGAAACCCGTGCACCACAAGAAGAGAAGCCTGTGTGTCACAACTAGAGAAAGCCCACATGCTGTAATGATGATCCAGTGAAGTCAAAATCTAAATAAAATAAAATCATCTCACTTCTCCATTCAGTTCTTCACCAAGCCTCAGCAAGCTCAAAGTCTTTTGACTATAAAAGCTGTTAGTCATCTGAGAATAACGTCTATTGCACATTACACAAAAATAAGAGTACTAGACACACACACGGTAAATGGGTATAATCTTACTGAAGCACATTTACCCAAATTTTATAAAAGACTTTGAACATGTGAATCCTCTTCAACCTGTCAAATTTGCTTCTAAAAATTTATTTTAAGGAAAATTCACTAGAGATCTAGAAATATGATCAATTTTTATGCTTCTTTTACACTTGGGGAGATGTTCCAAGATTTCTTACAATGAATTTATGTCATTTCTGTCGTTGGAGAAAAAAAAAAAAACTCTCATAAAGAATGAAGTGATGGAACTGGTTGCTTACCCTCCAAGGTCACTTTTAGCTCTCTCAGGCTGTGCTTGAGGATTTCTTCCTGGTCAAAATGTTATAGAAAGCGAAAAACTGTGTTTTCTGGAAGAGGTCACCAACTTGTAACTGTGAACAGGTGTTTGGAACACTAGTTGGTGTCTGAATTTTTGAAAAGCTACAGAAGAACAAGGATCCAGCTGAAACCCTTCTTCTCACATGGATTTCACACAATCAATGGACCTAAGAATACTCACTGAACACAACCTATGACCAGCACGGCACTGCGAGCGCTGTAGAAACACACCTCATGAGCATTTCCTTGCTCTTCATGATTCTATCTCTGCCTTGAAGCAATGATATGTTGTTAGTTGCTCAGTCGTGTCCAATTCTTTGCGACCCCATGAACTGTAGCCCCCCGGGCTCCTCTGTCCATGGAGTACTACAGACAAGAATATACAGGAGTGGGTTGCCATGCCCTTCTCCAGGGGATCTTCCTGAACCAGGGATTGAACGTGGGTCTTCTGCACAGCAGGCAGATTCTTTGCTGTCTGAGCCACCAGGGAATCCCCAAACAATGACATAAACCCATGAAAAGATGACCGTGAGTGAGAGGCACAATGAATTTCCAAATGCAAAATGGAGGAATTTAGAAAAGGGAGACACTCAGGCAGGGAACTATCATTTGGATTTTTCCATAAGATGTTATAGAAAACCTGGACAAACTTTTTGGTCAAACCAATACATGATGCAGACAGGCTTTGCAGAACAGGAAGGATTTAAGCCTCAAAAAAGAGATGGAGGCAATGTCTGGGAAAGGGCTGACCTAGGAGGTGCAGTGAAATAAATAAAGGTGTTCAGGAAAGAGACATAAGGACACCAGAGGGGAGAGGGAGGGAAGGAGAAACAAATTAGGAATATGAAATTAACAGATGCAAACTACTACACACAAAATAGACAGGCAACGAGGATTTACCATCTAGCACAGGGAGCGATATTCAATATCTTCTAATACCTATAATGGAATATAGTCTGAAAATACATATATAACCAAATTACTTTGCTGTACACCTGAAACTAACGTGTTAATGTAAATCAGTTATACTTAAAATTTCAAAAAGATATACAGCACCTCGAGTTCATGAGACATTTCAGAAGTTTCACCTACAAGATGAAGTTAAAGCCCAGTGGCACAGGGAGCCCTTCCCAATCTCAACCAAACCTCTAGCTTCAGTGCTCCCTGCTGAACTGAATTTCCTTCCAGTTTTGGTTCCTTGTCTTGCCATATGCTGTTCCCTCTGTTTTCCTTATTTCTTTTCCTGTAAATTCCTACATATTTTAAAGTCCAGTCCAAATACCAGCTGCCCCATGAAGCCTTCTCCTCGTTGTTCACACTGTTCGTGACACCATCATGCTTTTATTATTGCTTCTTTCAATAATGACCATAATGACTCTGTTTAGGATTCTGCCACCCACTTTTGACAATGAAGTCCACTGGCACGAGGGACGATGTAGTACTTCATTTCCCAGACTTTGTATTATTAGTCTTGAGGAGAATGTCAAAAGCATTTTTGCCAAAAGAGTAAGTGAAAGAATGAGTAAATATAAGTAACAGTGAAGAGTGGAGGACAGGGTGAAAGAGCTTTTACTGGTTTTTAGGGGTAGACTATGAGTCAGAGGGAAAGGCTGCCTGGGTCCAGCCTGCAGAGTACCTTGAGTCTCTAACGGCATTCGACCATCAGTGAACAAACACTCACCAGGGGTCTATTTTGTGCAAGATACTACATGAGGCATGCCGCACACTGCTGAAGAGCCCTGAGGACCCAGACTGAAAGCAGCTCTGATGGCTCCTGGCTCTGTGATCCTGGATAAGTCACTAATCTCTCGAGGTGTCAACTTCCAGGCATGTGAAATGGGTAGGATGAGAGTGCCCCATCGCCCAGGGTCGTGAGGAGGAGTCAATCATTTATGGGTGAGAAGGGGTAAGTGGGGTGCATTGGCCAGGGGCTGAGCATAAAATGGAACAGAGTCTGCCTGTGTTACGCAGAGACAGAAGACTTCAAAAACTTTCTTCACTTCTTATTTTTAAACCTTCATGAGATAGATGAAATGATTTACCTGGTTTTGAAAACACAGCTGCCTGAATATAAATTGGTTTTTTGATCACTAATCATCTTACAATGGGTCTCTCAGAGTCATCCCTATATACAGCTCTTCCCACAGTGTGTGTGTGTGTGTGTGTGTGTGTGTGTGTGTGCGCGCACGCGTGTGCACGCTCAGTCAGGATTGTAGCCCACCAGGCTCCTCTGTTCATGGAACTCTCCAGGCAAGAATACTGGAGTGGGTTGCCATTCTCTTCTCCAAGGCATCTTCCTGATCCAGCAATTGAACCTGCATCACGGGCATCGGCAGGTGAATCTTTACCACTGCAACACCTGGAAAGCCCTTCTTCTCACAGTGCAAACAACAACAGCTTTGTATAGCACCCAAATGTTCATGAGATACCTTTCACAAGAATCCTGTGAGGTAAGCCAGCCGAGTGTCATGAAAGAGGTCAGGCTAGGACCCAGAGTTTCCATGTACTTGCCAGGGCTCCTACTGCTTACCCAGTGGCCTCATGGAAGAGAAGGGACTGAATACAACCTGGTCTTAAGCCGCAAACTAGAAGTTCATTCCTTATAAAAGAACATCTGATGTGTGATAATACGGTTGTGATTTGACTTTGACAGAAACTTTTGACCAAAAAAAGTCAACCTTTACAAATTTATTGAGGTTTTATTGTCCAATGTTCAAACATCTATGAATTCAACTACTCAGTAACTGAACAAAGTTCTGTTTTGCTTTGGATTTAAAGGTCTGTATAGTCAGAGCTATGGTTTTTCCAGCGAGTTGGACCATAAGGAAAGCTAAGCCCCAAAGAATTGATGCTTTTGAATTGTGGTGCTGGAGAAGACTCTTGAAAGGCCCTTGGACAGCAAGGAGATCAAACCAGTCAATCCTAAAGGAAATGAATCCTGAATCACCCTGATTTTAATAATAAAAGCAACTGTGAATCAGCCCTGAATTGGAAGGACTGATGCTGAAGCTGAAGCTCCAATACTTTGGCCACCTTATGTGAAGAGAAGATTCACTGGAAAAGACCTTGATGCTGGGAAAGATTGAAGGCGGGAGGAGAAGGGGACAACAGAGGATGAGACAGTTGGATGGCATCACCAATTCAATGGACATGAGTTTGAGCAGGCTCTGGGAGATAGCAAAGGACAAGAAAGCCTGGAGTGCTGCCATCCATGGGGCTTCAAAGAGTGAGACACAACTTAGCGACTGAAGAACAACATTAAAAAAGGGATTGCTATTAATATTATTTGGTTGTAGGTGACACCCTCCTTGTCTGATGCCAAGAAATTTCACTTAATGATATACAACCAAATCAAAGCAAGAAATGGTGGGGGTTCTTTATGGGTAGAAGGCAGGGAAGTGTTCACAAACCCCACTGGAAGGCAATGATCAGACACAAGTCAAAATGTGTTTAGCTGTTCAACAATATGAGTCCAGGAAGATATAAAGTTAAAGCCTCAGTGATGAAGGGTCCATGCTCCAAATGACTGAGATCAATACAGTCATTTTCTGAGCTGAAGTTTGAACTCAAGACCAGGTTTTCTTTCCTGTTTTTATCCAACAGCACCACTAATGAAATCATCACTTAATACAATACAGTTTTTAAGAGATAAACTGTGTCTTTACCTCTAGGGAATGTATGAAGTCTTTCCCTTAAAATGCTAATAGAACAATAAAGTGAAAGAGTTAAGTCACTCAGTCGTGTGCAACTCTTTGCAATCCCATAGACTGCAGCCCACCCATTCCATGGCTTCTCTGGCCGTAGAATTCTCCAGGCACGAATACTGGAGTGAGTTGCCATTCCCTTCTCCAGCAGATCTTCTCGACCCAGGGATTGAACCCAGGTCTCCTGAATTGTAGACAGATTCTTTACCATCTGAGCCACCAGGGAAGCCCAATAGAACAACAAAGTTTAACACCAAATTGTTCCATTTAAGGTTGAGGGATAAAACTTTAGTTTATTTCTTTTCAGAACTTGCCGTTTACTTTCTTTCCCCCATTCTCACCACCATTATTTTTTATTTAATTTTTAATTTTTTAAATTGTAGTTGATCTACAATGCTGTGTTTGTTTCAGGTGTACAGCAGAGTGATTCAGATATATGTTTCTGAAAAAATATATATTTTAAATATATATCTGCTATACATGTGCTCTTTTTCAGATTCGTTTTCATTATAGGTTGTCATGGGATCTTGAGTACAGTCCCTGTGCTATACGGTAGGTCCATATTGTGTATCTGTTCATCTCAAACTCCTAATTTATCTCCTCGTTCCCCTTTGGTAACCGTAAGTTTGTTTTCTTTTTTTAATATCAGCAATGTTTTATTTTAGTTATTTGTTGGCAAAAATAATCTAATAGACCATTATAAACATTTATAGTCATGTAAGTTTGTTTTCTATGCATAGCTGTTCATTTTTTTGCTAGAGGTTTTCCCTACTGTCTTTCTCATTGAGGAGCTCACAGATCTAACAGCAGAGCTGGGAATGGAGGAAGATGAACCAGAAACAAAGCATGCCTCCAACAGGAAATGGCAAAGGAAAGCACAGATCAGGACATATTTCTTTTCTAAATGACTTGTTATACCACAGCCTTATGCTGTTCATAGTGTTTCTGCTTACATACCCTGCTGGTCAAGGTTTTCATTAAATACCAAGCGTGTATGTTTTTCTAATGCATTTGAGGCCCACTCTGCCACAGCATGTGCTAATGTGAGGCAAGAGGAGAAGCTACCAATTGCCCAGGTTCCAGCCTGCAGTAGAGGTGGATATACAGCAAGCAGGGAGCGGGCTGCAGAGACCTCAGCCACCCAACGTGCAGGAATGTGCGTATTAATCGACTGCATCTGCATTGTCAGGGAATACTACATGGAGAATGAAAGAGCTACAGCAATTCCAAACCTGCTGCTGTTGCTGCTAAGTCGCTCAGTCGTGTCTGACTCTTAGCGACCCCATGGACTGCAGCCTACCAGGCTCCTCCGTCCATGGGAGTTTCCAGGCAAGAGTACTGGAGTGGGGTGCCATTGCCTTCTCCGAATTCCAAACCTACCCCTCTTGAAATGGCTATGCTGCTTCTGTGCCACACAATGACGCTTTCAAGTTGGCACCTTGGTCTCAGCCCCTTCCGCTGCTCAGTGCAGACTGCATGGCACACCCCTGATCCCAGGACAGCCACAGTAGCAGGATCTCCTTGGGCAGAAGGAACAGAGATGCTGAGAAGGAATGGGTCCCATTTCCTGCCTCAAACACACTTTCAGCCCTCCTCTTCCCACTCCAAGGGAAATATCCTTCCTTCCTCTCCCTATTTAATAGTCACACAAGGATAATTTACTGAAAAGTTGTTAGGTTACAAAAATAATCATGCTCCCCTCTTTCATTTCTTTTCCCGGCAGTTGGTCCCCTAGAGCTGATCTTGAGAGTCAAACCCTTGGTGTGTATCTTAAAGCATCTAAGAATGGGGAGGGGGATGTGGAAGGGGCTAGTCTAAGGCTACAAAGCTTCAACATGCAAGCTGAATTAATTCTGAAGATGAACTGCACAAGGGGCCTAGAATGAACAATGCTGAATTGCATACCTATTTGCAAGAGGGTAGATCTTATGTCGTGTTCGTACCTTGGAGGGAAAAAAGTTAATCTTTTAAAAAATAAAGGGGGCAGGAGGAAAATTTTGGAGGGGATGGGTAAGTCGAAGGTCTTGATTGTGGTGATGATCTCATAGGTGTATTTGTACCTCCAAACTCAGCAAGTTGCATACATTAAATGCGGAAATTTTTTAGGCTGTCAGTCAGACCTCAATAAAGTGGCTTTAAAGGGAAAAAAACAGCAAAGAAGAGCCCTGGAAGGCAACAAGGCTCAAGAGTACAGCACGCCAGTGCTAGTGTTAGACCCTCAGTCGTGTCCAACTCTTTGCAGCCCCATGGACAGTAGCCCGCCAGGTTCCTCTGTCTGTGGAATTCTCCAGGCAAGAGTACTGGACTGGGTTGCCATTCCTTTCTCCTGGGCAGCTTCCTGACCTAAGGATTGAACCCAGGTCTCTTGCACTGCGGGGAGATTCTTTATCGTCTGAGCCAGCAGGGAAGCCCGTACAATGTGCTTCACGCTGCAATTACAGCCCTTCTCCTGGGCTCCTCCATCTTCCTTCCCAACATGGACTGACCCTGGCTTTAACCACAAAGCTTTATATCATACCAATATCGGCACAAGTTGGTCCCAAGCAGAAGCTGACATCATAGTGGCCCTACCTGGGGGGAGACCGAAATAGAAGACATTGTATTATTTCACTGGTATCCCTTACTCTGCTGCTGATTGGGTAACACAATTCAGTACATTACCTGGAAAATGAGGCACTAAGAACCCTGATTCTTCTTTCCCTGAAACATCTTAAAAATCAAGGCTGTTTACCATGAAGTACTAGAAATGCTTTCTGACCCTCTGCTTTTTTTTTTTTTTTTTTTACAAAAAATAAATAGAACTAAGACGTGAGGAAGAAGTTTCCTGACTTAGTTTGCTCGTGAATCCTTACCACATGAGGGTCACTCCGTTCTGAAACCAGAGTTGGCGCTTTAACCAGAGATTTCGATAAGCTAAAAAGAAATGGCCTCCATTGAAATGACTAAGCAAGTGACCTGAATATTATTTTCTCTCAACAGCCTGAGCAACATAAAAAGAAAACGAATCTGAAAAGGAAATCTGAGTAATGCTGGGTGTCTACAAGACTGTGTCTGAGTAAGCACGCCTCTCCCTGTGGCATGACTCTTGAGAGGCCTGAAGCTTCAGTTCTGAACCGCCGCTCTGTTTCCCTCCGCACAAAGCAAAGCAGCAATAGCTTCGTGCTAACCAGACAGCCCAGCTCTCCAGGTTTGAAACACACCCAGAAACTCACCCTTCTTCAGTAAGACAAGGCCCAGGGAGCTTAGGGGTGACCCAAGGCACATGGATTCCAGGGCACGTCAAACTACTTTTCAGAAAACCATTTCATTTAACAAACTCTAGTCAGGCACCCTGACTTGACATCACCTGTAAGGGCCTTTTGTCTCAGGGCGGTGCCGCTCTGCCGGATGGGGCTCTCTTTGAGGGGATAATTGGTTTGGCTGTCCATTCCACCCATCAGGTGATAGAAAACTATCAATCAGGCTAAATGCAATGTGAAAGAATTCTCTTTAGCCAATTAGTCAGTAATGAGAACATTAGCCGCGGTATCTTCTGCAAAGGGCACCTTAGCCATTCCACTGGAGTCTGAGAAGATGACAGTCTCTGTGTGATTAATAAAGATCACAGGATGCTTCAGAAATTCTATGCAGTGAAGAAGAAAATCAGAGGGCAATGCACGCAGAGGCGCTCGACGTCTTCTGTGCCGCCAGTGCTCTACGTGAAAACACGGGAAACACAGAACCAAAAGACTTCAGAGCTGGAAGCGACCTTGGACATAATTTGATCCAACTCCCTGGTTTTACAGATAAGGCAGGGAACAAAATGACTCATCCAAGGTCACACAGCTGACTGGCAGAGGTGTACCCCTCAGTGCCCTAAATAAAAAATTGAAGGATGTTGAAAACAAGTAAATCAAAGACAACACAACCTACACAAGGCTTACGATTTTTTTTTTTTTTTTTTTGGTAATTTTAGCCGACCCTCCCCCAGGTCATACAGAGGTGAGGCGGAGGCGAGTCCTCCGCGCTGTCCTCCCATTCTATCTGGTGACCCAGGCAGAGCGTACCTAAGGTAGAGATACACTCACTCCACCACCAACACACGTCCTCCCAGAAATGCAAGATGCCCTACCCCTGACAACCCTGATATTTTGATATCCATCTTTTGTCTCTGCTGGGGGCAAGGATCTTGCATTTTACGTTCTGGACTCCCTAGGGCTAAGCACAGTGACTTCACATGGTATCTTGAGGAAGCATCCTATGTATTCAGAGCAATGACTTCTAAGCCATACTGTCTGAGTCCATTAACACCGGTTCAGCCACCGACTAGATGTGTGGCCTTGGGCAAGCACTGCACACCTTGTACCTCAGTTTCCCCATCTATAAAACGGGGTATAATACTACTACCTACCCTTCAGGATTGTTACCAGGAGTAAAGGAATGAGTCTACACAAAAGACAAAGAACTGATGCGTGCAAGCTCCGCTGTTATTCAGGAAGGTGCTCCTGGGGTGACAGCTGCGGTAACCTCTGTGTATACAGGAATAACGCTGTGGTAAATTAGACCAAAGTAAATTCCATAACCTTCTTTAGGATGATGGCTGAGGGCATGATGGGAAGAAGAGTTACATTCCAAAGGCAGAGCCAAGGTGGGGCTGGTGCGATTGAGACAGCTACCTGTCAAAGCATCACTGAAGCTTTGGATGATGATGCCGTAACATGTGACCTGCCTGGGGGGAATGTGTGTATCCACCCACTCCTGCAGCCCACTAGCCAAGGGGCCCTGTTCCAGGCGATCTTTCATGATGAGCTTGACTCTTGAGCACTGAAGAGGTCTGAGAGTCCCACCTTGGTCAGAAACATTCCCCTACGTAGAGTCTCCAGGGCCTGACCTTGGAGGTGACGTCACCTCTTCCATGAGGCTTCTTCCTTCACCTGCTCCTCTGACTGGCCCCCTGCCCTGCACTCATCACACTGCACTGTCACTGCGGGCTGACTGTCATGACTTCCCAACTCTTTCCATTTCTGATTTTCCTACTCCCCAGGAGTGCTTCCTGAACTCAAGAACTTGACAAAAGGGGCCCCTTCACTGGATTGGCCCAGTGTCACTGACACCCAGCAACAAGAGCTACTCTGATCTGGAGTGCTAACGCACCGGCAGAAAATTCATCTGAGACTTTTCTCTTTTATCTTTTCACAGCAAAACAACTCTACTATCGCACCTACCAACACTGCCCCCCCCCCAAAAAAAAGACAAAGAAGACACAGGAGAGCAAAGGCAAACTCTTCTGCCACTGCTGGGGTACGGAGAGAAACCACAAACACACCCAGACGCTCACAGAAGCTAAACAGGAGAAGTAGGGAGAGGGAGCACACGGAGACACAGGTGGATGCATAAGAGACCACCACGCACGTGCGGACTGAACATTTAGGACAGGAAGGGGAAAGGGAGGGACGCCCCCTGACTTCTGACTCTCTCCCTTTATAGAGTATGAATGTTGTTTAGTCGCCAAGTCGTGTTTGTTTTCTTTTGCAACCCCATGGTCTGTACCTCACCAGGCTCCTCTGTCCATGGGGATTTCCCAGGTAAGAATACTAGAGTGGGTTGCCATTTCCTCCTCCAGGGGATCTTCCTGACCCAGGGATTGAACCGTCATCTCCTGCAATGCAGGTGGATTCTTTACCACTGAGCCACCAGGGAAGCCTATAGAGTATGAATATGAAGTCTCACATGAGAAAAATCAAGGGAGAGGGAGAGGGAGGGAGTGGGGAGGGAGAAATGGCTGCCTTCTCATTCTCATTTCTAGTCCATCATAATGTTGAGGAAGTCTGCAATCATCTGAATGAATGAGCTGACATTTGGATAGGAGTCAAAGAAATGTATCTTGAACTTGGGAGAAATTTCAAAACTCCCAAGAGCAAGGTATGCCTCATGTGGTTCCCAACCACTACATAGAATTCACAGAAGGAATTCATCTCTAGGCAGAAGAGATGGCACTTCATCTCAGGTGGCCCTTTCACATGAATGTGCACAATTCACGAGCCCCATTCTCTCCCATACAAGGTGAATACAGTTGACATCTACTAATGTGTCCAGCCCTCCTTCCTCTAACCCCTGGGTGCCATATGACATCTAATATGATGATCAACAGGAATTAGAAACTCCAATGCCCACCCCCTCAAAAAAAAAAAAAAACAACCAACCAACCATACACAGGGTAAAGTACTTAACAAAAGGACAACATAATTTGGTGAAAAATGCACATGTTAAACTACACACAGAGTAATTGCCATATTTATGTCTTTCACGCTGACCTCATCTTGCCAGAGTATGGGAATCAGTGTCAGGAATGAACCCTTCACTGATTCAAATAGGATTCAAATATATATATTACACATAATAACAGTCTTCTTCCACTATTACATAAACATAAAATATTACCCTCCTTCCATTCTGGAGACGTTATGACAATCTGAGCTAATACATTTAATTCAACTCAAGTCCCCGAGAGAACAGAACTACAATTACTATTTAGCAAGTGTTGGATCTGTTCTGCTTGCCTCCGAATACATTCCATGAAACTTTCATGGAATCACTGTTGTATGACACACTGTGAATGTTTTTTAAGCTTTTATACGTCTGATGTTTAAAATTAAGACTTTATTTTCTTTAGGTAGGAGTTATTTAATGTCCAATAATATGCAAGCATTTCTATATAGATGCATATTGAGTTACCTTAATTTTAGAGAGGCAAACTACACTGTTTGGGGAGAAAGTCTTGAAGCACCAACTATGAATGAACGGGGTTATACACCTACTACTTGGAACTACACCTTTAGGTTCCATGGAGTGGGGCAGAGGTAGGAATGATGATAAAAAAGAGGCAGGAAGAAGGAGAACAGAAAAAACAGAAGAGAAGAAGAGGAAGCAAGGTAGGTGCATAACTATTCAAAACTGGAGAAATGGAATTAAATCCATCACTCTTCCCTCAAACAATCAAAGGTGTGATCTCACCTCTAGCACTGTTGAAAATGGGAGAATATTTTAAAACATGATTCAGACAATGAGATAAGTAAAGAAAAACCAAACTAGAATATAAAGGGAATGTTGCAATTCCATCATCCAGGGAGGGTATTTCAGGAGAGACCTCTAACTAGAGGATATCTCAGTGAGACTAGGTGGGTAGACATCTCTCATTCATGAGATAAATGAATACGACAGCTAACCTTGACCAAGGTCTTACTAAGTGAAAGGTGCTGATTGGAGATCATATTAACTCACTGAATCCTCAGAAAGCTCCAGGGAAGTGGAGCTTCCCATTATTATATTAATATAATAATAACTATTATTATTCACATTTTACTAGTAACAAGTAAGGAGCACACCCAAATCACACAGCCAGGAAATGGCAGAGCTGGGATTCAAACCCAGTGGTCTAACTACAGATCCAGCACTATTAACCATTTCGTGAGGGAGGGAGGGAATGAATGAATGAATGCAAAAGTCATGCCGATGGTTCCTAACTTGTGGCTTTAATGGCTGCTGGCAGGGCTTGTTGGTACCACAAACAGTTGCCTTCTAAACATGGGTCACTGAAACCGTGCTTCACACACACCCCCACTGCATACCCATCCCGACCTGGTCCTCCTTTTTCAAAGGGGCAAAGTCGGAAGGAAGGTTGATGTCTCCCTTGTGTGACCCTGTACGTGAGGAACATGCGAGAAGGCAGAGCCTCACTCAAGAGTGACTGGGGGGCTTCCTGTGGGCTCCATGGCACTTCCTGCTGGAGAACAGAGCTGGGTCCTTGTGCTCTGGCAACATCCCAAGCGGGCACACAACTTCACACAAAGTCTGAAGTTTCGGTTAGTGGCAGGGTCTCCACTTCCTGTTCCACGCTGTTGAGTAACAATCGTGTACCTCACGGCCCTGAGGTGTCTCCACTTGCATGGTGAAGACCTTGGGAGGCTCATAAACAGGTCTCCCTCGACATGGGGACGAAGAGATAAAAGCTTCAAATTCTGGACTGTCCCAATCTGCATCAGAACACTAGGCATATGACGATTTGAACACAACACGTGTGTTTTAATGCATTTTTCCCTTTCCCTCTGCTTTTCACCCCTCTTCTCTTTATTTCTCGAGTCTCCATTTATGGAGGCCAACAGGAGACATTTCTAGACTGATTTACCTTTAGCTCTGCTCAACTTTCAGATCCCATGCAGCATTCTTTTCCTTCCTCAGCTTCAACTTCATTTCTTTTGAGAATGTGCTGCTTCAAAAGTCCTGATTTGGGGGACTTCCCTGGTGGCTCAGTGGTAAAGAATCCGCCAGCCAATGCAAAAGACATGGGTTCAATCCCTGTTCCAGGAAGATCTCACCTGCTGCAGAGCAATTAAGCCCACGTGCCACAACTATTGAGCCCACGTGCCACAACTATGGAAGCCCTCGCACCCTAGAGCCTGTATTTCGCTACAAGAGAAGCCACGGCAATAAGCCAGAGTGCCAAAACTAGAGAGTAGCCCCCCTTGCCACAACTAGAGAAAAAGCCTGTGCAATAGTGAAGACCCAGCACAGCCAAAAATAAATAAATAATTTTTTGAAATAGATAAATAAAAGACAGGTTTGAAAAAAAGAAAAAAGAAAGTCCTGATTTTTAGCTTATAAGAATGCTGAGGAAGAGGCCCCCAGAAGGCAATACTGTAACATTTTCCAAACAGTCATCTGGGGGATTTGTGACCTTACAAAAATTTCTGGTGGTTTTTGACATCCAACTTCCTTCCTTCTGCGAACTCTCTCCCTCTCCCCACCTTCTGTCACATGTTTGGGGGCAAGTATTTGGATGAGTGAAGAATCAAAAACAGAAAAGTGAAAACATCCAACGGTCACAGCAAATTTTTTTTTCTCTTAAAATTGCGCCAGTGTAGCTGGAACAGCTTCACAGGTATGCATCGTACATTTTAATCATATCAACTGTGCCCACCTAGATTTAGCTCTTGGGAAAATTCTAACAAAGACAAGACTCTCAATCAGTTTAAAATAGTCTATTGTGACAGGAAAGTACCTTGAAAATTGGTGAAGACTCATACATAGAACCAAGTTCCCCTCTAGGGAAAATCAGAGAATATAAATTCATTAGGGTAGTTAATTCCACCATGTAAGCAGTTCCTGACATCACTGTTAATACTTGGAAAAATAAGCAGCCTTTTCTAATGAACACACTGTAGACCCTGAAGTGAATACGGCTGAGTTCTAATTGTGCTCCCTTATAAACTGGGAAGCATAATATATGTTCTTTTTCCAAGGGAATGTCTTAAGGATAAGTAAGACAAAGGGGTGAAAAATACTTTTAGTTCTTCTAGGCAAGGCACTACCTAATCCCAAATCCCAAGATAGTTCTATAAGGATTAAAAAAAAAAAAAGACTGGTGTGTTCTCTGACGTTTCAATGAGGGCTATGGGGCCCAAAATGTTTTAAAAGCAGAAAACCGTTAACACTGGAGATACTGTCAAAATACATTTCCTTCTGGTTAAGAAAAGGAGAGAGGGAGGGCTGAAAGAATGGAATGGGAAGGAGTTGTCATCAAAGCATTGTTAATATGAACTGAATTATATTACAATGGCAATACTTCAACACGGGGAGTGACAATTGTTCCGTTATTATTGTGGATTGACAATATGACAATCCTTCACTGAGAGCGGATGACAGCTGTAGCATTAGAGCACAGTGAACAACACAAGATGAATGAGTGTTACAAGTGTTCTTCCAGCATGGGTGCCTGTTCCGCGGGAGTTTGTATCAACCCCAAATAAACACATGCCAGTTTTTCACTATCTCAGCAAATTTAGCATCCCTTGACAAAACCATGTGCTACCAGTGGCCTCAAAGTGCCAGTGGCACGTCCCTGCTTAGTGGATTTGCAGCAGCTGTGAAATGTCAAGTCAAAATGCCACGAAAGATCTATATGGCGCCTCGGCAGAAGAAAGGGCAAGAAACGGTAACATGCCGATGCCCGGACAAGTGTGAGCTGACGTCAAGCTGTCTCCTGATCCGCACTGTTTCTGAACCTCCGTCTTGGCACCAGCCTCCTTCCACTGAGGGCTCCTCATTCTGCTGAAAGACCTAACACCATGTATGTCACTTGACATTAACACACGTCAGAGGGCAGAGTTATTTACATTATCTCCTTATATGCTAGAAAAGTCATTCTTGCTTACTTAAAACAAGAAGGCAAGGGAAGATGCACAGAAACCACTCAAGAGTATTACCACAAAAAGATGAGCCCTGGTCACACTCACAGCATGGTATTTCTCTTTTCAGGGATAATGCCTTTTAAAAAAGCAGAATCTGCCCTTTGTTCTGTTTGAATGCCTGCTTTTTTAAAACTCAGAAATCAATATATTGTGAACATCTTCCCAATCTCATTAAATATTCCTCTAAAATATAATTTGAATGGCGACACATAGTCCATTTTCTACATACACTGTGATTTCACAGAGCTAATCTACTACTGTTGGATATTTAGGCTGCTTCCAACTTTTTACTATGAAGCACAACACAGCTATTATGTAAAATGTGTATACTCTCTAATTTCTTGGAATAGATTTATAAAAACATGTACCGATTCTCCATGATCCTGACTGACAACACTCAACGGGAACCTGGGGGAAGTCCTTGGAAAGGTGTCTAGAGCATAATTTACCCATCATAAGAGCCTCTGAAGCACTGATGAGAGTAGCTGAAGAGGTTTAAACAATGGGCAAGGTGTTCATTTTATACATCGAGACAACAGAACCACTTATCCCTTAATAGCTGTGCCCAAGCCTTCTAGAGTTAAGCAAAGCAATCTGTCTTGGCAGGTGAGGGAAAGAAGACTGTACGTGAAGGGAGAGGAATTACGTGAATATTCTACATGCTTCCAAGCTCAACATTAAATAGAAAGGTCCTTTAAAAAGCCTTTGCTGTGTTCAGTCACTAAGCTGTGTCCAACTCTTTTGCGACCCCATGGACTATAGCCCGCCAGGCTCCTCTGCCAATGGGATTTCCCAGGCAAGAATACTGGAGTGGGTAGCCATTTCCTTCTCCAGGGGATCTTTCCCATCCAGGAATCGAACCCAAGTCTCCTACACCGGCAGGCAGATTCTTTTCCACTGAGCCACAAAAATCTTTGAGTGACTAATAATACAATGTGGAAGTTATTTTACGCTGTTTTCCAAGTATGTCTAACTTGCTATTTTTCAGGCACACAGCAGAACTGCACTTCCTGGCCCTCCTCTGGTTAGATGGAATCAGGTGAGTAGTTCTGACCAATAAACTGAGAGCAGAGTGCCAGGTACCATTGCTGGGCTGGAACACTAAATTGCTGATGTTAAACCCTCTGGAAAACTCTCTTTCCTTTGGCACAACCACTGGTGTGAGATAGCAAGTAGTTTCATCAAGTATGAGTCCCTGAATGACGATGATAAACAGAGTCTCTCTTCCCCCACACCCCTCCCCCAATAAAAAACATGAGCAAGAATTAAAGTTTTGTTGCTTCAAAGCCTAAGATTTGGGGGCCATTTGTTACTACATCACCACCCACCCTCTCTTGATGAATAAATAGAATGACTGTTTTGCCTAATTTCATTGTCTCATGATCTGATTTAAAATAATCACATGAAATTCCATTCTTTTCTACACATATAATTTGAAAACCTGGAGAGTCACAGACCTAATCTCTAAGGTTTCCTAGGCTTTATGATGTGATCATTCAAGGTTGGTATTTCTAGTGCCTTTTGGGTGCCAGGCACTTACGTTACATGCTTTGGGAAAGTTGAAGACACAGCTGCAGCCCTGAGAAGCTTAAAATAAAGAGGGAAGGATACAGTTTCAGAATTTCTATAAAGGAGGAATTTAGGGTTAGCAATTGGGATGCAAAGGGCACTTGGGAGACTAGCTTGAAGCTGTGTTTGCATAGCCAACACAGTCAGTGTGTAATTATATATTTATTTGAAGTGGCTTTGCAGGGAGGCTGAGGAGCAATATTGTAAAGTATCTAATGTCCTTCTCTGAGCTGACCTTGGCACCATCAAGGATACAGCAAGGACAACTCAAAGCAGATTGTGGAGAGCTTCTAAAGAAAGAGACTGTGATGCTCAGAGGACTGGAAGACACAGTCTGAGTGGGAGACACGAGAGAAAACGTTCACTGAGAACACCGTATTTGAGATGAGCTTTGGACCCTGGATTTCCACAGGGAGAGACTGGAGGCAGAGAAGCCAGGCAGAAGGAAAGCCTAGCATAAGCAGAGGCACAGGGGAGAGGAAACAGAAGACATATCTAGAAAGTCATCCAGGGCAGAAAGAAGTCATAACTAAGGTCTAGGAAGTTCGTTAGATATGTGCAGATTTGGGGAGTGACCACTGAGTGGCTGACCCGCATTTGTGCTCCAACGGCTCAGTCAGGGAATTCCGGGCAGGAGGTGGGCGGGGACCCAGGGATGTGAAGAGCAGGATCAAAGAGGAGGGAAGCAGGAAGCGGAAGCGCTGGTCCCTGGCAGGTTGACATGGCTGAAGCATGCCGCCTGTGTCTGAACAATGAAGGCGCTAAAGCCAAGGCGGCTGTAACCCAGAGCGGGAGGCACTGAGATGGACCTGGCAGGTGCTGTGTTTCCAGCTCAAAACTCTCAGCACAGGACTGAACATAAAACAGGCAAGCAGTAACTGAATAGCAGCTAACAATATTAACTCACAGACCAGATGAGGGGCAAGGCAGTTCTACAGGACAGAAGGCCTGTTCCCCCACCCCCTTTTAACACCTCTGGCCACTTTTGAAGCTTTGTCACTGTGTCTCCCTTCCAAAACTGGGCACAAAGATGAAGGTTTCACTCAGATCTGAGCCTTGGGCTACCTGTAAATAGTTCTAATTTAACCTGGTGTGTGTGTTAGTCGCTTAGTCGTGTCCAACTCTTTGCGACCCCATGGGCTGTAGTGTGCCATGGAACTCTCCAGGTAAGAATACCGGAGTGGGTTACCATTTCTTTCTCCAGAGGGATCTTCCCGACGAAGGGATCAAACCCAGGTCTTCTGGATTGCAGGCAGATGCTTTACCTTCTGCGATACTGCTGCTGAGTCACTTCAGTTGTGTCTGATTCTGTGCGACCCCATAGACGGCAGCCCACCAGGGTGCCCGGTCCCTGGGATTCTCCAGGCAAGAATACTGGAGTGGGTTGCCATTTCCATCTCCAATGCATGAAAGTGAAAAGTGAAAAGTGAAGTCGCTCAGTCGTGTCCGACCCTCAGCGACCCCATGGACTGCAGCCTTCCAGACTCCTCCATCCATGGGATTTTCCAGGCAAGAGTACTGGAGTGGGGTGCCATTGCCTTCTCCTGCTACTAGGAAAGCCTGAAGGAGACTGAAAGTGAGTGAAATGATGTCTTCAGATTATCTAGGAATTGTGGCTTTAAATAGGATATGTGGGAATGTATAGACTGTTTTTTTACCTCATGATAATAAGAAAAAGGTGAACTCTTAAAAAGAAAAAAACATTGCAATTACTTGGCATTCATGAAGGTTTTTCACTGATAATTCCCTTTCGGTTAATCTGATCTCCCATGCTGCCCTTTATGAAACCATTTTAGCATTGTTTCAAAGAAAAAAAAAGACACAAAGACAAAAATTAGTAGAAAGGCTGGAAAAAAGCAGGTGGAGTGGGAGGATAATGATCACTTTTCTGTATGATACTGAATAAGGAGACTGGATTTCTGGCCCAGAAAGTATTTCAAGTATGAAAGGACCATTTCTTGAGGGAAATGGGCAGTTTTAACCACGAGTATCGTCCTTTTGATATCCCCCTAAAACACAAGCAGATCCAAGAATAGCTTACAGGAAACCACAACACTCTTGACTGAGAAATAAACACAGGTTATTTTTTCCAAAGGCACATGAGCACCCAAATAATAAGCCACCTCCAAAAGGTCGGGAGAAATTAGAACCTATCAGACAAAAGAACCAAAGGAAGTTCCCCCTGTATCTGGACTTCACCTGGTTGCAAAAGCAATGGATGCCTTTGCCATTCTTATCACCAAAGACAGCAAAAATTTCCACGGAGAACTTCACTGGAATCTGTTTGGTTCTGAGGTCAGATCTACACAGCCATAATTACCCAGGTAACTTGGGTCTGATGCTACCCAAAATATCTAGGTAATTATAGGAGAAAGGTCATTTCCTCTCTATACTGGCAACTATACCTCTGGGTGTCTCCACTGGCAGTTATCCAGTGAAGAGCAGCCTTTCATTTCACTTTGTGCTTGCACAGACCTTGCCAAAGACGATGACATTCTTAACGGGGCGGGCGGATTTTCATTTTAATTGCCTTTATAAATATTCCTTCTCTCTTGCTTGTTCCCTAGGACGATCTAATAAAATATCCTCTGCTCACTTGTACATTGAGGGAAAGGCATTCTGGACTGGGAGAATCCTGGGAGACAGGAAATGGAGAGGTGAAGAGGAAGAATAAACAGAGGGTGCCAAGATCTGCAAAACTGTCGGGATTAAAAGATTCACAGTGATGGAGAGAGGGGGAGAGACAGTGGAGGAAGCGGGGCAGATACTCAGTTCGACGGACGTCTTATTCAGAGTTTGAGCTTTGACAACACAGGCAGTTTGGGGGCAGAAAGCCGCATAACTGCCCGTCTGTGATTGCTCAAGAGAAGCGCCCGTTCCTTTTCTCCACAAAGAAAAAAATGGCATTTATCTCAAGTACAGCGAGGCATAGGAGGCTTCACCTCCCCCATCCTCTTTCTTCCCTCTTCCTCCTGCCGGCTCGGCTCCCTCACCGCCTCCCCTTCCTGTTGGAAAAGAAAAGGTGGGAGGGGAGTGGGAGGGGGAGGAGGACCCGCCGGCCACCGACAACACGGTGGGAGTCTCTTTTCTTCGGCTTTTACCAGCCTATGGGGGTCAGGATGCTATTGGTTCAGCTTTACGTGTGATCTGGTGCCTCTCACTTAGCAACAGCGAGCAGGGGAGGCAGGAAGCGACGCCACCTGGCTCCTGCGAGCGTGCGGATGGTTTAAAACAAGCCACTAGCTCAGAGGGAGACAGAAAAGGGGGGAGGGGGGTGGAGAGAAAGAGAGCAGTCTGAGCTTAACATATTGCACCATTAGGAACAAGGCTTAATCGGGGTGTTAACTACAACCAACCGGCAGGCACGGGGCGGGGAGAGCTGAGACTGGACAGGAGTTATTTTTAATGAATATCTGGATATAAATCATATACAGAAAGCCTTCATGTATTTTTTTTAAAAGGACAAACGACACTGTGCTGCCTGGGTGGTGCGTGGGGAAATAGATGAGGTTCTCTAGGCAAAAAAAAAAAAAAGGGAGATAAGAGGAATCTAAAACTGTCCAGTGGGTTTCCTCGGTTTTATTTTGTTTTCACACCAGGGTGCTACTAGAAAAGGAAAAGGAAAAGGAAAATTGGGTGTACTTGAAAAAGCAATTGGCTATGTAATCCCAGGAATTTTTTTTTTTTTAATTAGTCAACAGTAGCTCTTTCTAAATCCTAAATTCCATTTTAGCATTTGAGAATTAACTTTCTGGAGTGGTAAGTGGCAAAAGAGAAGTACATCTCTGCTAGAGAGAGATTTTTTTTTTTTTTTTTTTTTGCTTTGCTTCCTTTGTGGTAAAAGGGAAATTTCTGAGAAGGATGCCGATAGAAGTTCTGAAAGCTCACACTGCCTGGATATAACAGGGCCCAGGGCCAATAACAACAAGGAAATGTATTCCGCTGTCCCTTCTTTCATTTCTCTTAATAGAATTTTCCCTTCCCCTCCATCCCAGGTCCCCCACCAGACTTTAGAAGGATTATCTCACCTCCTTACCCATGTAAACTCAACCCACCCCATCATATCAAACAGCCTCGAAACTACAGATGGGAGAGTGTCTTTCTTTCCTTCTTAGAGAAAAATGGTGCCTTTCAGCATGGACTGGAGCCTTTCACTGGTGTCAACCCAGGCCCCTAGAGACAAGGACACGCAGCCCAGAGGACACAGATGGACCTCTATCCACCCAAATAAACCAGACCCAATTAACCCCTTCAGCTCTGAGCAGTAAAAGCCACTGACTAGAGTGACACCTACTGCTCGGGGTGCAGCTGTACAATCTCCTGTCACCGACCAGGTTCTCAAAATCTGCTCCACTGGCGCGGGCTCCTCTGAACACACCTCTGTCTCCTAATAGCTGCATGAGGACATTTTCAGCTTCTCCTTCTTGGGCTGACCTGAGTGTCTGTAACTCAGGACTCCTCAGGGTCTAGGGATCCTCAGCCCTGGGTTACAAAAGCTCCCAGGTATAAACGGACTCCATTTAGCAGTGATTCTACACACGAGGGAGAGAAAGCATAGTTTGATTAAGAGCCCACAACTCATTCAGAATCACTGCTAAGGTAAAATCGCCTTTATTAACAATCCTCTTTGACACTTGATTACATTATCCCGGGGAAAACGAAACTTTTATCCAGTATCCATGGAATTTTACTCTACACGGGAAAAACCTGACGGTGAAGGACTAGTGTGGTGTGTGTGCTGTGCTTGGTCGTTAAGTTGGGTCTGACTCTTTGTGACTCCATGGACTGCAGCCCGCCGGCTTCTCTATCCATGGGATTTCCCAGGCCAGAACACTGGACTGGCTTGCCATTCCTTTTCCAAGGGATCTTCCCGACTCAGGGATCGAACCTGCATCTCCTGTGTCTCCCACATTGCAGGCAGATTCTTTACTGAGCCACCTGGTATAGAATAGCATTTTACCAATCCACATTTCTTTTACTCTGGGTGTTCAGTCAGATCCCAGAAATTCCCTTTCATTGGGAAAAAAAAAAGTCCATACAATTAATGAAAGTTAAAGTTATACTTTTCTGAAAGCATAGCAAAAATGCTATGTTAATGATGAAAATATCTATGTTATTATCCTTTTCTACAGTAAGGCCAAGAAACAATGTCACTAACAAAATCCATGATTTCTCCCCAAATAGGCACTAAGTTACAAACCATATTAAAGGTGCCAGGATGATTATAAAAGCAATGGGTCAGGAGGTATAGCTTGATTCATTTTAGGCAAAAAATATCTAGTGAGTCTTCACCAAGTCTTCACACATTGAACAGAACACTGCTGCTGTTGCTGCTAAGTCGCTTCAGTCGTGTCCGACTCTGTGTGACCCCATAGACGGCAGCCCACCAGGCTCCCCCATCCCTGGGATTCTCCAGGCAAGAACACTGGAGTGGGTTGCCATTTCCTTCTCCAATGCATGAAAGTGAAAGTGAAGTTGCTCAGTTGTGTCCAACTCTTTGCAACCCCATGGACTGCAGCCTACCAGGCTCCTCCGTCCATGGGATTTTCCAGGCAAGAGTACTGGAGTGGGGTGCCATTGCCTTCTCCAAACAGAACACTAGTAATGCTGAAAATTCAAACACTGCTCATCTTCAAGGATGCTCAAAAGTGTTTTCCAAATAGTCTGCTTTTTATTCCCAAACTACCCACTTGGAATGTTAAATTGTGATATTCTTATTCCAGAACTGGGAAACAGTGGAGTCTCCCAGCTTACACAAGGTCACAGAGCAAGCCAGTGGACGTGATGAAATGAGAACCCGGCTTCCTAATTTCAAGTCCAGGGCTTCCCCATTGGGCCTCTAGAACCAAGCAATTCTCTGAGTAACAGTGAGGTCTCCCTCATATATTTATGGATGCCTCATCCTTGTGTGTTAATTTCTGCTACTGTCTCAGAGTTGAAATGTCATTCTACTGACATTCCTCTTACTTTGTGATCCCTTTATCTGGTGTTTTTCACCAAATGGGTTAAGGGAAAAAATTAGTATTGGGAGGCAGGAGTAAAACCCATCAAAAAAAAAAAAAAAAAAACCAGAAATGGTTCAAACTTACATCAAATGAAAGCCTAAATATACCCACCTCTAACTTCCTGTCTAGCATTTTGACACAGAAATGAGTATTAGCTGAGGATACTCTGAAAAGTAGTTGTAGGGACTCACCACCAAGATACAATCCACAAGGTGGAGCTGCTATGGGGCATCCGGCTACTACTCTCGTTGGAGCACAGCAGGGAGACTTTGCCTCTTTTCCCAGAAGCTCACACTGACAGAACACACCTGTGTTGTGCGTGGGCACTAAAGCTCTACCCACAACTCTGCCATGAATCACCCTACCCTGTGTGCGAAAATCTCGTCAGTGGGGCAGGGGTGCTAGAAGTGACGTCTACAAGCGTCCCTTGAAAATCTCACACACTTTTTTTTTTTATAATGAGAGGCTCCTTCCCTCAAAATATTCTTAAACCTACAACTATTTCCCCATCATAGAGAAGAAACTGATGATCAATCTGTCCCAATTCTTTTCCAGTCGATGTTTTAACATGAACCCAAATATCCAGGATCAACTTAATGGACATCATCTGTGAGTTGTATACAGACAGCTATACAGAGGCAATTAGAACACCCCTCACTCAAAATGTGAAAGTTTTATCTTACCACGTCAATTGTGCAAGACGCAAATGCCCAGTGAGGGAGAACACATGCTTCAGACAGCAACAGGGCTGTCGGCACCAACCGCCAGCGCTCCTGGTTGTTAGAGTCGGACGGAGCGCCCCGAAGTCAGCAAGTCTGACCCTCAGCTTTGCAAAAAGTCCTTTTCAACATCCTTCACATGTTCCACGGCACCAACCTAGAAGTGGGGGCACCTCTGACTGCTCCCCACCTTGCTTCCTTCAGTTGACCTGCCCCCTGGACTGTTCTTCTGGCTCCATCTGGCTTCCATCCCCGACTGAATTCAGGTAGTCCAGGCTGGGAGCACATCACTTTCCCCCTGTATCAATGAAGGGACCACACTCCCGGATCCTTGGGTTCTCCTCTTGGCCGTGTAGCTTCAAGACTCTGTCTGCCATTGGCCCTCACCACCAACAGTGTTTCTTATTTATTTACTTGTTTCATATCTAAGATTTGCCATAAATGGCTCCTGCGAGCCTACTTTTATAAACAAAACAGAGCACCATAAACTACATTTATAAACTTTTTTGAAAGTATAGACCAGGACCAGCAAAAGGGCATTTAGTTAATAGTCTAGGTTTGGGGGACCAAAGAGAAAGAGCAAGGCTCTTCTGTAGAAACTTATACAATGAGAGAGAAAAATTTTCCAGAAACTTCTTATTGACAAAATTCAGCACTTTATTTGTGGACACTAACATATGAATTTCAGACAGTTTTCACTTCTCATAAAATACCATTCTTCTTTGGAATTCTTTTCAACCTCTTAAATATGTAAAAATAATTCTTAGCCTATGTGCCACGCCAAAACAGATGGTGGGGCCATTTTAGCTCATGGTCCATGGTTTGCAAGTCCTGGAATACACAGTGAAAACTGTGGCTAGGTTGAGGGAAAGGGCAGGAGAGTAGAAAGATAAGTCCTTCCCCGCCGCCACCACCACCATGTTTTAATTAAGACATTTCTGTATTATTTTCCTTTTCATTACAGGCGTGTTATTGCTTTTATGATTTGAAAAAGTCATGGAAGATGTGATGTGATTAATTAGAAGTCTAGACTCCTTTAGAGCTTTCAAGAGCTTTTTAGAGCTTTCAAGTTCCACCATAACCTTCTTATTTAACTTAATTTCCATTATTATCCTCTGTATCTCTTTTTTCGTCTAAACTTCTATGCCTCTCTCCTGTTTTCATGCCTTTGCTGCCTGGGAACCTCATACGTGTATTTCAAGGCTTACTTGCTAGTCTTCTTTCCTTAAGACGTCCATACCCAAGACAGTAAAGGGAAAACTTCAGTTCTCTGATGATCCCTTGTCAGTTACTTTAGTATGTGTTTGTCTTGGGTTCCCCCCAGGCAGGGACCACCTGGGAACCTTCAGGGTCCTTGCAGCACCAACCAGTAAGGGGTATCCACTTAGGTGTTCAACAAATACTTGACAGTTTTTTAGTCAACCCAAGCTAAAATACAACAGTATAATATCAGATAAATATTTTAGGATCAGTGGATAG
Source organism: Bos indicus (assembly GCF_029378745.1). Lineage (NCBI taxonomy): Eukaryota > Metazoa > Chordata > Mammalia > Artiodactyla > Bovidae > Bos > Bos indicus. The sequence continues at coordinate 17,802,948 of NC_091776.1, read as the reverse complement.
AAGTTAGAAAGATAGAAATGTTGGCTTGATGTGTGAAAACATTATTTTCTAACTTTTAAACCTGTCCAACAATGAAATACACTGCCTCTTAAAATAACACATTTCCTGACACTAAAAAGTATTCAAAACACAAGTGGATGACCATCTGTCAGGGATTCTGTGGAAGGAATTCCTGTATTATTCAGGTCAGACCACATGGGCTCTAAAGTCCCTTCTCACTCAAGAATTTGTTATTGACATTCTGTCCTTACCGCCCCCCCACCGCCCCCCCGCCACATACCTCATTTATTCGTTAAAATTAAGTGATTTAAAATAAGAGGGGTGGCACGTTCACAACTCAGATCATCAAAAATGCTGTAATTCGGTGGGTATATTAGGATGATATTAATTGGTTTGTTCTAGGCAGGCTTCGGAGAAGGCAATGGCACCCCACTCCAGTACTCTTGCCTGGAAAATCCCATGGACAGAGGAGCCTGGTAGGCTGCAGTCCATGGGGTCGCTAAGAGTCAGACACGACTGAGCGACTTCCCTTTCACTTTTCACTTTCATGCATTGGAGAAGGAAATGACAACCCACTCCAGTGTTCTTGCCTGGAGAATCCCAGGGACGGGGGAGCCTGGTGGGCTTCCGTCTATGGGGTCGCACAGAGTTGGACACGACTGAAGCGACTTAGCAGCAGCAGGCAGGCTTAGTATATTTTTGATAAACCATCAATACTAATGTGAGAGATCCCAGAGTCATGAGAATGTTTGTCTCTTACTTAGATAGCCCCCTGGGGATGGTTTTCTTATTGTTTTGTTTACCCATTTGTTTGTTTATTCTTTTTTTTTAAGGTTGTTGGGTTTTGGTCACTGATCAGCTGTCTGAATGACAACCTGTAAATCAGAACAACACCTATATTTTGCTTATCCTGCATCCCAGCTTTCTAGATCCTTTAGAATTCTGGGAAAATCTCAGATTCAAAAGGAACTTATGACACACATATCCCACCTCCTCCTTGGAGGAAAAAAAAAAAATTATAACCTCTGAGCCTTCCATGACATGTAAACAAAGTTCCACAATTACATGTCATGGGCTCTTTCATCAAGCTGCTGCTGAACACCCACCCTGGGCCAGGCAGGGCACTAAGTACCAGGGACAAGCCCTAGCCCAAGGCCTTTTACTGTCACCCAGAGGCCCAGTTAGCTGTAGAATAGAAAGAAATCCATTGACTGGCTTCCAGGGTCTATCAGAGACCAACCCTTTTATTGAAAAGCCTAGGAACTGAGAGCTGGTGAAAGAGAGCAGAGGAGACAGGAAAGAGAGCAGAGGAGACAGAAAGGGACAAGGCAGGGAGAAAAGGAGAAGCAGAATCAGTTGCAGCAGCAGGTCCACGTGGCATTAGAAGTGAGGAGATGATGGAACTTCCATGGTCGTCCAGCGGCCGAGACTCCAAGCTTCCATTGCAGGGGATGCAGGTTCCAGCCCTGGTGGGCGAACTAAAATCCCATATACTACTCATCACCACACCCACCCCTCCCCCAAAAAAGTAAGGAGACTCTGACAGAAAAGAAAGGGGACCCAAGACGCTATTTGAAGGGTAATACGGAAACTTCTGGAAATCACTGGGGCATCTACTCCAGGTGTCCACAGCTTCCAGTGCTACATGATGCCTTCACTTCAGCAAACAAACTGTGCTCATAATCAGAGATCACTTCTCTAAACCTGCGTTTCCCAAGAACTCTCTGAGTGTCCTGACCCAAGTCCTAGAAAGCCTGGCACACCCAGTACACCTTCAGCTAATGTTGGTTTTCTTTTCAAAGTCTTCTTGGGTCATTAAGAAAAAATTCAATCGTGTTGTGGCCATAGAAACAAACCAGGGAGTAATATTGGTGGTGGTAGTGGTGGTGGTTTAGTGGCTAATTCGTGTCTGACTCTTTGCAACCCCATGGACTGTAGCTCATCAGACTCCTCTGTCCATGGGATTTCTCAGGCAAAAATCCTAGAGTGGGTTTCCACTTCAGAGTACTAGTAAGAGCTTCTGATTATTGCGAGCTGACTATGTGCAGACACTAAAGCTAAGCACTTTGAATGGATTACCGGCTTCCCTAGTGGTTCACTGGCTAAGAGCCTGCACTCCCAATGCAGGAGGCCTGGGCTTGATTCCTGGTCAGGGAACTAGATCCCACGTGCCACAACTAAAGATGCCGCATGCCGCAACTAAGACCTGGCTCGGCCAAATAAATAAATAAACATAAATATTTTAAAAATAAAAAGTTTTTTTTAAAAATAAATGGATTCTCCCAACAGCCCTATTACATAAGGCCTGTTTTTTGGATGTAGAAACTAGCGATTAGAGAAATTAGAAACTTACCCTAGGATCCTAAGGCTAGTAAGTAACAGATCCAGGATTTAAACCCAAGAGATCTGGCTCAAAATTCAGGGCTCTTCAACACAGAGTTAGGATGTGGTAAAATATCTAGAATATCTCCTTGACTTGCTTTTTCAACATCAGCGGCCTTCTCACCTTCAGGCCATGCAGGAGCTATTTAATATTCGAACATCAGAGCATGAGATGGTAAAACTACATGTTAATAAAAGTCCAATTGAAAAGTTCTTCTCTTGAAAAAAGAAATCACAATGAATAAAAACCATGTCCTAGAAAACCAAAACAAAATGTGCCCCCAGAAGACTGATGCAGATTCCAGGGACAATTGCCAGAAGCTTTTTCTCCCTGAAATTATAGGAAGAGGAAAAATCAGTGAATTTATTGGCATTAAGACAAGAAGTCTAAGGAACATCCTCTTGGTCAGCAAAAGAATGTTCTAAGGTAATGGTTAAGATAACACTGTGTGTGTGTGTGTGTTTGTGGGTGCGTGCTCAGTTGTATCCGACTCTTTGCAACTCCATGGACTATAACCTGCCAGGCTCCTCTTCCCATGGGATTTTATCTTGCTTTTAAAATATATGGTATCCACATAGTTGAATTATCAGAGAGTGAAGCTGAGTCATTGAAGTAAAAGCTGTTTTGATGGAAATCTTTCTAAAGCATGACATACTTACATTTACATATTCTTAAACAGAAAATATCATTTCCTTGATGTTTCTTTTATAGGATACTCATTATGGCAACCCACTCTAGTATTCTTGCCCGGAGAATCCCAGGGACAGAGGAGCCTAGTGGGCTGCCATCTATGGGGTTGCACAGAGTCGGACACGACTGAAGTGACTTAGCAGCATGAATATTATTAGTAATAAAAGGTTGCTATTCAATTACCTTTGAGGGGAGTATTAATCTCACTTGCGCTCTCTGCCCCTGCATTAGGTGACTCCACAATTAAGTGACTTCCCATGAGATGACTCCAAACTGCCACACCTCCAGGTCCTTTTATATTTCTTCTTTTCCTCCTTTCTGCACTTCCTGCTTTCACGTTGTTTCCAGTTTGCTTTCTTATTTTCCACTTGGTTGGTTTGCTGAGGATCTCAGGGTGGCTTTATACCATCTCCAGGGTTAATTGTAAAGGGTTTCCCCCTACTACTACTCCCTGAGTTTATTTGCAATGTTTATTTTTGGTTTTTTTTTTTAACTCTCTTCCCAGTTCCAGATGGTTGAGGTTGATGGAAGCCTAACCTCCAATTAAAGGTAAAGTTACTCTAATTTTTTTTTTTTTAATATCTTTCTTAAAAACCAGAGTATGGATTTCTGGAGAAGCTTTATTTTATTCATCTGAGAAATCAGAACCATACCTTTTAAAATTAAATATCAACATACAGTGGAAAAGAAAAGAGAAAAAGTATGATTCTTTTAAAAAGTACAATAGACTTTTGTTTTCCCTAAAACACTTCATGTGTTGGAAGTGATACTTCAACTTTAGGGTATTTTTTTTACTGAGTTAAGTTACTTTGGTAAGAAAAATAATCTAATATTTAATGTAATTCTTTCGTTATTTCTGCTTGATTTTGGTCAATGAATGGGTAGATAGATATTAGACATGAAATGGATTATATATAATATATACAAATACATACATACACATACATATGGCATTGTTGATAATATATATATTCACGGAATTTGTATTCTGCCTGTCAATTTTATGTTATTTCATGTTTCCCTGTTTCAGCATAGTACCCAATCTACCATGTCATAGCTTTCTGGAATTCTGTTATTTTAGTTTTCCTACTCCCCTATTATTGAGCATTTTATTTGCTTTACAATTTTGTTGTGGTTTAAAAAAAAAAGACAGTGGATATTTTCATAAAAATGACTTGTTCTTCTAAATTAATCCTTTGTGTTTAAACATGGATCTTCGTGTTATTGACTCAATTAAAAAAAAAAATCCAAGTACAGTTAGGAAAGACAAACAGAAGAAAAAATGAGAACAGGTTTGAGAGAAATGAAAGAAGAGTCTGGGGATGTGCTTTGTCTGGAGAAGGCTGCCTCTTGTATGTAAAACGCTGGTTATATCACCCGTTCTACTTCAAATGCTGAACGACACTATGATCCAGGTGAAGATTACTCTCCTCACTGTGATTTGACTTATTGCATAGAAATTCTAACGGGAGAGCAGAATCAGGATTCAGTGCTTTCTAGAACAACTGCCATTATTTCTGTGCGTGCATGCTAAGTTGCTTCAGTCGTGTCCGACTCTTTGTGACCCTATGGCCTATAGCCCACCAGGCTCCTCTGTGCATGGAGCTCTCCAGGCAAGAATACTGGAGTGGTTGCCATTCTCTTCTCCAGGGCATCTTCCTGATCAGCAATTGTACCTGCATCATCTGCTATGGGGTCCCACAGAGTCAGACACGACTGAAGCAACTTAGCAGCAGCCGCAGCAGCACCTGCATTGGTAGGCAGGTTCTTTATCACTAGCGCCACCTGGGAAGTCCACATTTTCATTGTTTAAATTTGTCTAAAAGGAGTTGGACAAGGAGACAGGGATACCTGGGAGTGCTGCAGTCCATGGGGTCGCAAAGAGTTGGATATGACTGAGCAACTGAACGACAAAAAAGGAGTTGGCGACTACAAAGAAATAGTTATCATTATTTTATAAAAAAGCTTTAAGGGTGATTTTAAGCTTGCAAATAAAGAAAAACAACTTTCTGAATTGCTGTAGTACCCCTTGCACATTCACAGGAACATAGTAGGTAGCTGATAAGCACAGTCATGGGAATAGAGTCAGGAACGCAGTCAACACTTTCTGAAGGAATGGTGGGTGGCAGAGTTGTATTCCTCTCCCTGAAGGAAATTACTTTGCCCTACTCCATAGCATGCTTATGGATGGAAAAGTCTTTAAAATCTGATAATGCATAGTTCCAAAACAATGCATAGTTTCTGAGCATTTGCCAACAGGGATGGGATGCAGATCAAAGGAGAAAAGAAATGCCCTGACATTCTCAGGATCTGATTATTAAGGAAATAATATAAATCCGTATTATAAAATAAAAGCATAAAGAACTGGATGAATAATAAATACAGGGAATACTACATCTGAACCAGAAGACCGTCTGATACAGGTTCAATTTTATAAATTTGTATTAGTATATTGCTCACGAAAGGAGTCAACCTTTATAAGGAAGGGTGGAGTAAAAGTGGACCTTGGTGATCTTATATGTGTCTGTAAGAATTAAAGATCTGCTAAAGAGAAAAGAAAAAAAAAGGATTTGTTTGTTTTGCAGAAATTGTCATGGTTTCTGTGGCACTGCAATGGCAAAATCAAATATACACCTCTTCAAACTGAAAGGTAAGAAGCATTTAAAACATAGATAAAAGCGTTTTTCTCCAACAACATATTTACTATATTTAGAACTCAAATTTTTGATACATGATGTGATCTATGAAGCAATATCAATTTTTATGTATATTAAGTCTGGAAGAGTCTAGCTTGGATTTGCAAGGGCTTCAAAGAAAAGGGACAGAAAAGCCATTAGAAGTCACAGACATCATTAGCACAAGACTAAAATCAAAGTAAAAACTGTGAACCAAAATGGGCTAACTTAACACTCAGACCCTGCCTCTGATACAGCTCAGTAACACAGATCCTAGAAAACATTATGAAGATTTCTTTGGGCAGACATTAGATCAGTGCTGACATGGCCAGTCACAGTAAATGCAAAGAAAGCCATTTCAAAGCCAGATAGTAAATTAAAAGGAAAATGAAAGTCTTACTTATTTTATGGATTTCTGCTACAGAGAGGGTCTGATCCTATGTTATGCTATGAAACAATTCTGAATAGCCACTGCCTAACTATCACTGTTACAAATGATATTCTGACATTCTTAAATATATAGAATCTATTTAAATGCAGATACTGAATATTTTGTGCTATTCATAATGGAAGCAAAAGGTCTGACCTATTCCTAATTACAGTATTAATGCAACGATCTGTGTGATCACGTGTAAATAGAAATCTAACTCCACATGGCACTGGATTTCAGCCAGAAGGTTCAGGTTCTAGCTGAAATTCAATGATATCAGCAGAGAATAATCTGCTCAGCTAAACAAGTAAGGAGAATAAGCAACTGTGGTCCCAGAAAATTTTGTCTTTATTCCAAGTTATCATCAAGGAAGATGACAGCTCAGATTTTGTGTCCTCAATAGTAACAATATGGCATGCACATCTGAAGGGGATACCTACGTGGCACTCACATGCAGAGAGAATTTTCAGAGCTCTACTCATCTCCCCCCTCTTTTCCCCCTACTCCTTCAACCATCAGCACCAAACTCTAGAGCTATATTTCATTTCTCAGTGAACACCCTGGGAACAGTCATCACCTTCCCCCAGAACAGGACCCAAAAGAAAACACCATCCCTAAGTAAGTTAAACAGCTCAGTGCACCAGGGAGATTTATCATAAGAGAGATCTGCCTAATGAGAGTAATCCCCTGACCACGACACGGAAGACTGCATTCTCTCTCTAGTTAAAAAACACACTGCCCCGACATAGGAAGAAGTCAGCACTCAGACACCTCTAAGATCAGCAAGAAAACAAACTGCTGCTCTCAAAGGTCTGCTATGAGAGAATTCCAAACAAGGGCTGTAATCGAAACGTGATCAACGTGCACCACCTCGTAAGAGTTCCAAAAGGTCAGTGCAAGGAAAGTAACAAGACTCAGGCACTGAAATGCAACCGTGGCCAGTAATAACCTTTGGCAACAAAGACTTCTCTTCCTCCTATTTAATGAAAAATTTAAAAATCTGATGTTCAGAATGCACATGGGACTCAAGAGAAAGGCGGTTGCCTCTTTCACAGTCACCTTAGTCCACGACTTACTTGTTCCTTAGACTTTATTTGGTGTTGGCAGAAAGTGCCACTAACTGGCAAGAGGAGCTGAAAAGAGCAGGACAATATGGTGCCTGTATATTGCAACTGCCACAGAGCCCAGTGTTTTGACACTGTTACTGAAACACGCTCAACTATTTATGAGAGCTAAGTTGAATCAAACAGTTGGTGTGGCAGAAAAAACATCTGTGAAGTCTTTTTGTCTAGAAAGTCACTAAGAAGAGGAGGAGGAAGCAGAGCAATCACACAAACACAGATACCTCCCCAAAATCATAAATAGCACTGTCAAGTGGGAACAGATACCTTCCCCCACTCCCACTGTAACAACACCAAGCAGGTGGGGCTATCCCAGAGTCTTGGGCAATGCATCACTGTGGACAGCCAGCTCTTCTGGAGAGTTGAATGTCCCCTCTTTACAGACAAAAACGAGTTTTTTTTTAAATTCATTATTTCGAATATAATATCTTTCTAACTTAGACACTCCTGGGGAAAGGCCAAGCAATCTGTGTTTTAACAGGGTGCGTTGAAACACGCTAGGGTTTAAGGATCACTGCCATCCACTACATAGCTCTGAATTTCTGCGCTCTTAAGAGTTTTCTGCCTGCTTTCAATGGGCTTCCCTTTTACGGAAAGTTACTGAGTCTGCCTAACATGGATCTGCCTCTACTGGTTCTTTTCCCTTCCAGTTTGCTCCTTTCCAGTTTGTATCTAATCTGCCACAGGCTTAGAAATCAGTTGTCACAGTTCTTAAAAATCATGTGTAAAGTATAGATACATAGGATCAAACAAGACAAGAAGTGCATAAAAACTGGGAAAGCACCCCTGTGAAGGGAATGCATAGTTCTAGGACATAAATTTCTGAGTAGACATTGGTCATTTAGAGGCTTTTTTGCTTACTTCCTCAATTGTACAATATTTACTTGTTTTTATTCCTGATCAGTAGGAGAGGTTGCTAAATAACTTGAGTTCCAGAAAATGAAATGCTTCTGTGGTTTACTAGTGAGTCACTGGAACATTCATCTTAGTATTTTTACCATAACTGTAATAACTGTCATTCATTAAACTTTTGCTATGTGGCAGGCACTGTGCTATCTGCATTTTACATACATTATTTAATTAGATCCTCAGGCCTTGAAGTAGGTATTATTAACCTCATTCTAGATGAGAAAACCGGAGAAGGCAATGGCAACCCACTCCAGTACTCTTGCCTTGGAGAATCCCAGGGACGGCGGAGCCTGGTGGGCTGCCGTCGCACAACTGACGCAACTTAGCAGCAGCAGCAGATGAGAAAACAAGAAGCACAGAGGTATTCAGAAACCTGCCTAAGATCACAGGACTATTAAGAAACATAACCGGAATTCAGGTTAGCTGCATTCCAAATCCACCTATTTTCTTTTTCCTCGTCTTCTCCTTCTTTTTTTTATTAAAAAAAAAAAACAACAACAACAATCATTGGGCTATGTAGCACAGAGGCAGCCAGGTGTGAACCCAAAGCTTAGAAAAAGGGGGTGGAGTGGGGTTGGGGATAAAACTCAAAAGCAGGACAGGACTGTGATAAATGGTTCATATTCAGTAAAGGAATAGAAATGCCCTTCCTAGGAAGGAATCAAGGAAGGCAAAAGATTCAAGTCATGCCATCCTATCTGGAAAGTGAAAACCTATCACTGTTACTGTAAGAAAGTCTTCCGATCTGTTTTCCACAAGGATCCAGATTCCCTTTTATATTCTACTTTGGGGTCCTTACAGTTATTATTTAAGCTTGTTTAAAGCATATATCATCTTTATATTCATAAACATCATGAGGTCAGAATCTTCTGATCCAGGGCCGAGAGACTGTAATTGATAATAACTGACCATCCCACTCCAGTACTTTTGTCTAGAAAATCCCATGGATGGAGGAGCCTGGTAGGCTGCAGTCCATGCGGTCGCTAGAGTCAGACACGACTAAGTGACTTCACTTTCACTTTTCACTTTCATGCATTGGAGAAGGAAATGGCAACCCGCTCCAGTGTTCTTGCCTAGAGAATCCCAGGGACGGAGGAGCCTGGTGGGCTGCTGTCTATGGGGTCGCACAGAGTCGGACACAACTGAAGTGACTTAGCAGCAGCAGACCATCCAGAATGATATAAATCAAAAGGTCCTGTTGACTTCTTTGTTTACTTACTCACTTTCCTTAAAAAGTAAAAGGAAAGGGAAAAGAAAAGGAAAATTCTCTCTCTTAGCCTACGATTCTGCTAAACATATAGCAGCACTGTGATCTTTCCAGTGCTCTCTGAAATATTTAATGTGCAAACAGATGCTGTGAGTGGATACCGGTGGAATAAGACACACTGGGCATGTTGAAAGGAGAGCTCATGTATGAACGTGTGTCATGACCAGTCAGAATGGCCATTATTTAGGGACTTCTCTGGTGGTGCAGCAGATAAGAATCCGCCTGCCAATGCAGGGGACAGAGGTTCAATCCCTCGTCTGGGAAGATTCCACAAACCAAGGAACAACTAAGGCCACAAGCCACAGCTACTGAAGCCTGAGCACCCCAGAGCTTGCACTCCACAAGAGAAGCACCACAATGGGAAGCCAGAGCAACACAACAAAGAGTAGCCCCTGCTCACCACAACTAGGGAAAGCCTGAGCAAAGCAACACTGACCAGATGCAGCCAAAAAAAAATTTAAAAACTAAACAAAAAAATTTTTTTTAAAGAATGACAATTATTTGAAAATTCACAACAATAAATCCTGGAGAGGGCATGGAGAAAAGGGAAGCTTCTGACACGGTCAATGGGAATGTAAATTGGTACAGTCACTATGGAGAACAGGATGGAGGTTCCTTACAAAACTAAAAACAGAGCGACCATATGATCCAACAACCTCACTCCTGGGCATATATCTGGGCAAAACGATCATTCAAAAGCTACACGCACCCCGGTGTTCACAACAGCACTATTCACAGTAGCCAAGACCTGGAAGCAACCAAAGCAATCAACAGATGAATGGATAAGGAAGACGCGAGGTGTGTGTATATACACACACAACGGAGTATTAGCCATAAAAAGAATGAAATAATGACATTTGCAGCAACGCGGATGCACCTAGAGATGATCATACTAAGGGAAGTAAGTCAGAGAAAGACAAATATATGATATCACTTATATGTGGAATCTAAAACACAACACAAATGAACTTATTTACAAAACAGAAACCAACTCACAGACATAGGAAACAAACTTACGGTTACCAAAGGGGAAAGGTGGGGGTGGGGGGGAAATTAGGAGTTTGGGATTAGCAGATACAAACTACTATTATCAAATAGATAGATAACCAGGTCCCTTCCATCTGCATAGAGGTTGTCTTTATCTTTCATTGACACGTAAAGATTGATAGGTTGGAACTCCTGATCTGTGAAGGCATCACCACCATTAAATGCCAAGACCTCATAAGGAAACAGAAGTAAGACTTGCTTTACAATAGAGGGTTTTACCAGCAAAATCCAAAAGCCATTTTGTGACGGGTACATATACAGAAGTGAAAGTACAAATTGACATTACATTCTCAGTTGTGTTTGGAACTATGATTTGCTTTGACTTTCCTTTGTTAAAATTTCATTATTTTAGAATCCCATGTCTCTTTTTAATTTTTTTTTTCTGATTCACATTGCTAATGTATATTTTACTGAAGCAGAAGGAAAATAATGTAACTGTTCATATCAGTTTGCCCTACTGACTGTACTGTTTCTCATATAAAATGCAGCTGACTCCCTTCTACCTTTGGAAATCAGAAGCTGCCTTTCACCCACAGAGCTGTAACTTTTCAAAATCAATGTCTCTTGGCCTTCCCATCTTCAAGACCTTCTGGATTAAACTCAGTCCAGACAGTCTCTGCTGACCTTCACAAATCATCAGCCTTGAACAGCTTAACAGCGTTTGGTGTTGAGAATTTGGGCCTTGACTCATCCATTTTAAGATTTTTGAAACCTTGGCAGAGCCCTGCCTGAAAGGTCTCTCCTAGACTACACAGCCATTGTAGGTTTCACTCCCTCTTTAAAAAGTAATCTAACCTGTGAAAATCCAAAACGATCGATCAACTGGATCCCTGTGAGATTATTCTCATCATAAAGAGCATTCTTCTGTGCCCAGTTCCCTCGCCACCACATTCTTGGCACTTCCACCAGACAGAATCTCCAGGTGGAAGCATGCCAAAGCTGAGATCCTGGCATGAAGAAGCAGCTCTATCAGTGAATGGCATCCTAACTTCACAGAAGGATTTAATCAAGATCTTCCTCATTGTAAGAGTGTAAAAGTCAGCCCTCTTAGTGCACACTGTTAGCAATGATTGATTTACCCACATTTTTCCAGGACATGCCCATGTGTCTCATGCACCAAGCAGTCCAAAAGGGATCGGCAAAGATACATATAACAGACATACGAAGCATCCCCGATTAGATCTTTGGTTTTCAAGACTGGAGTGTTAGAATCAGAATCCGGACAAGGCATAGATTTTTACAACTTATTTCTTTATTTGACTGTGGCAGGTGTTAGTTGCAGCGTGTGGGATCTAGTTCCTGGACCAGGGTCGAGCCCCAGCCCCCTTCACTGGGAGCGTGAAATCTCAGCCACTGGACCACCAGGGAAATTCAAGGGCATGGATTTGAGCAGCAAACACACCTGAGCTTGAATCACAACTTTGTTATTGGGCAGGACTGTGACTACTCTAACAGTGGAAGTGGGGCTACTATCCTTTGAAGTTGCTGTGAGGAGTAAATGAACTATGAAGTAGGTAACAATAAAGACATGCAAGAAAGGCCACCTCCTACTATGCACTGGTTCCCTAAGTAATGTCTGCATCTTTGCTTGCTATCCAGAACAGAGGTTTTACAAAGTATCATCCTGACACTTGCAGAGTTCTCTCTCAAATACACACTTCTCAGACCACACAGATCGGTGGTTTGCCCAATTTGACATGTGTGTGGATAGGTGTGTCCTGGGAATTAATCTAAGAGTTAGGAGTTCCACATTAAGGCAGGGTACAAGTATATCCATAAGAATAGGAGAAAGGGGAAAAAAACATATTGCTGAAAATGACCAATGTGAAGTTTGGTGACTCAAAGCTGGATAATTCCAAAATAATAAACGGTGGTAAGTGAATCCCACCATGGAAGATGGAAGATCCCCTGGAAGAGGGCACAGCAACCCACTCCAGTATTCCTGCCTGGAGAATTCCATGGACAGAGGAGCCTGGTGGACTACAGTCCATGGGGTCGCAAACAGTTGGACACGACTGGTGACTTATCACACTAAGTGCTAAGCACAAATCCCATTTGCATTTCCCTCAAGGTCACCAGAGGCAGGGACTATGGATGACACTGGAGGCTTATATAGGAGCTACTATAGAAAGCTACAGCCTGACCTGGTCTGGAATGGCTGAGCACTTGGCCGGCAGGGTCAGAACTGCCCCAGATTCTCCAATCCTCCCAGCTGCCGCTTCCTTTCTGGATGATCCCATCCAATTTAAGTCTTGATTAGTATCACTTTGAACTTAATGTCTTTAGATCAGTATTGAGAGGTGAACCACAAATCTTTTTTATCAATCCATTATTCAGACACGAAAGGGAATTTTATACCAGACAGGTTATTTTTTAATCTCAGAGACATCCAATCTTTTATGTAATTGGGTTAGCACCAGCATCCCTTCCATAAGCCACCGCAACAACAATATTCACCTATGAATGCCTGAGTGATGCATTTGGCATGCTTCTTCTCCAATCTCAAGGCTTTCTGGAATATTTTCACTAGTTTGGAAGCTGGGAGAGGGACTTGGGATAGTAATGAAGGAAATCATAGACTATTACAGTCTCAGTGGCTCACGGGAAGTGAGTGCATGGGAGAGACAGAGAGGACAGAATACGAAAAAGGAGAAAATAAGAAGAAAGGGAACAGAGAAAAAGAGACTCAAGTCTCTCAGAAACGGTTCAGTTCCTTCTTCTGGTCAGGTAGATCATTTAAGCCCAGTCATCAAAGTGGCCAAAAGTTTGCAAATCTGTCACACAGATCCTTAGAGATGTGCCAGGGACAGCCACAACGTTGGGGGAGGGAGACAGCATGAGTGGTATTTACCATAAAACTTGCTAATGGTTCCTTCCCGGGTGACTCAGTGGTAAAGAATCTACCGGCCAATGCAGGAGACTGGCATTCAATCAGGAAGATCCCCTGGAGGAGGAAATGGCAACCCACTCCAGTATTCTTGCCTGGAGAATCCCATGGACAGAGGAGCCTGGCAGGCTACACTCCATGGGGTCACAAGAGTTGGAGACGACTGAGTGACTGAGCACACAGCATGCACACACTACCCATATTAACTGTTTAATTACAATGTCCTAGAATATAAAAGTCATTCAAGGAGAGAGGGTGCAGTTCAAAGTATTAAATTCCTAAAACAACACAGTTTTCTGTCTTGTCTCTACTATTCTACTCAGCTGCCAAGACCAGGTGCTATTCTATTTGTAATAATAAATATAATACAATACTGAAGTTTTCATTGTATTTAGTTTTCAAACAGTTAAAATGTACACTTTCGGGTAATATACACATGTCAACGATTTTATCCACTTTTGGTGAACAGGAAAGGAAGAATAAGTTGAAGAATAAAGATCATAAAATAACGGTATGATATTAATACTGTAATAATAATTACAGTCGGAGTGTTCAAAAACATGGCATGTATCTGCCTGTTTAACCAAGGGTCTCTGTAGGTAGAGGCTAACTGGGCCTGTTCTAAAATTTGTAAGGGAATGCATACAAGCATCTTCAGCAAAAAGAACTCAACCAAGAACTCACTCCATTAGCTCTCAAGTTAGAAAAGTGTGGAGCAGAATATTGACCCTAACATTTACAAACCAGACTTTAAAATGCATGACTTCACCCCCTCTAAAACCTTTCTCTGATTTTTAAACCAATAAGAAAAAATTCTCTCTTATAGTACTGGTGTGAGAATTAAATGTGTAAATCTCTACAGAAGTCCAAGAACAGGACCAGACACATAGTTGGCACTCAATAAATATGTGTGGTTTTTTCAATCATTACTTGTTATTCAAAAATTCTTAGACCACTCCATAGTACATGGCAAGCACTCTATAAATGTTAACTTTTAATATAATGATAACCCCTCTAACCCTCATCTTGTCCAGTTTCTATCCCCACTCTATCTTCCCCCTTATACCCAAGCATTTGGGAGAAGTAGACAAAATTCATAACTTGATGGATTAGACTTTCAGAACTTCCTGTCTTCCTCCTTTATGTTCTGAAAAATGTCAGAAAGAACAATGAAATGCCCACAGATGGGTAACTTTAAGAAAGATCAGGCTGATCGTCTTGGATTTGATCTAAGAGAACAATTTTCCCCTTGAATATCACAACTTCAGAATGTTATCATCCTGCAGAAGGCAAAGCATGGAGTCCTTTCCTTTTGACAAGGTTCCACTGTAGCATGGTTGTCTCTTTCTTAGTGGAGGAGAGAGGCTCACGCTCAGTTGTGTCCAACGCTTTGTGACCCCATGGACTGTAGTCCGCCAGGCTCCTCTGTCCATGGGATTCTCCAGGCAAGAATACTGGAGTGAGTTGCCATTTCCTTCTCCAGGGTTATGTCATTTTATGGGGTTTTTTGTTTTGTAAATATGTTCATTCGATCTTTTTTTTTTTAGATTCCACGTGTAAGAGATATCACATGACGTTTGTCTTTGTTTGACTTACTTCACTCAGTATGATAATGTCTAAGTCCGTCCATGTTGCTACAAATGGCATTATATAGTTCTTTTTGTGGCCGAATAATATTCCGTTGTATGTACGCACCACATCCTCTTCATCCACTCAACTGCTGACGGACATTTAAGTTGCTCCCATGTCTTGGCTATTGCGATAGTGCTGCTAGTTGCTCGTTTTTTGTTTAATACCAAACTAAAGACAAGCCAGGCGCTGAAGTTCTGTGACATCTGTCCAGTTCACTGCTGCATTGCTGAAACTCACTTCAATACCTGGCACGAAGCAAAGGCCTCAGAAGTATTTGCTGAATGAGCTGCACACATTTATGTTAATAAAACAAATGCCTGTGAAAGGAGCCCTCTAAATGTTTCAACTTAGGTAAGTACTTCCACTTTGAGCCTACAGAGCATCTTGTTTTAATCTGCCATAATCTTGGTTTTCCATTATGAAAACGTTTCTCCCTTTTGAAAGGGAGCTTACTTTTTCAGTTCACTGATGAAGATAATCAGAATAAAGTGGAACACAGTGTGGACGGGAGAAAAAGGCAAGCCTCAAAAGTAAAGACCGCACCCCCAAAACAAGCAAACTGCCCAGCAGCTCTTCAGTGGACACCCAAGCATCAAAAGGAAATTGACCTTTGCCTAGCAAAGCCAAGGGCTTCCCTGGTGGCTCAGTTGGTAAAAGAATCTGCCTGTAATATAGGAGAC
This sequence comes from Bos indicus, assembly GCF_029378745.1. Lineage (NCBI taxonomy): Eukaryota > Metazoa > Chordata > Mammalia > Artiodactyla > Bovidae > Bos > Bos indicus. The sequence continues at coordinate 17,787,227 of NC_091776.1, read as the reverse complement.
CTGGGTTCAATCTCTGGGGTAGGAAAGATCCCCTGGAGAAGGGAATGGCAACCCACTCCAGTATTCTTGCCTGGAGAATTCAATGGACAGAGGAGCCCGGTGGGCTACTGTCCATGGAATCACAAAGAGTCAGATATAACTGAGCAAGTTACACTAGCAAAGCCTAAAGTAGAATCTTGAAAAACAAATCCTTGAAATAAAAAGGGTACCTCTGCGATGATGAACAATCTTTAAAGCCTCAACACAGAGGGAGCAAAGGCCTTCCACTGAGCCCCTTGGTGGCCGAGGGGGCGGAGGGCACCTCCCAAAGGCAACTTCAGGCTTTGGCTCATGATTATCTGCATTTCAACTCAGCCCTGTTGGTCCACACAGATGATTTCCCCCCCCCTGCATCTGGTCAACATAGTCACCATTTAAAAATCACTGGGAAGTAAAAAAGCCCTTCCCTCTCCCTGGGGGAAAGTCCTTCATGCTAATAACCTCACAGCAGAGTCTGGCCTGCCTGCCTCCTGGCCAGCCCAGGGTCCCGGAGAGAACTGCCAAACTTCCCACAACAGACTACATCGTGCCACAGAAATCGGAGTGTGGCATCCTTCTGCCCCCAGCTCCAGCTTCCGGGATCGCCTGCCTAAGTCTCCTTTCCTGCAGCCTCCTTTGTCTCTCAGTTCCTGGGGATCCGCACCAGGCCTTGTCATTGTTGGGCAGGACAAATACAACGGACAGTCTCTCAACAGCTGTCTGCAAGAGCTGCGGCAGAAGACGCGTGCGCACGGCCGCAGGCATACTACCCTCCCTCCCTTCGGAACACCATCCGCACAGGCTGCAGGCTGCGCTGAAGCCGCTCCATTCAGCTTACCTGCCACCCTTTTCCTGGACGCACATTCCTGAGCCTCCAGGAAACCAGGTGGGAACCACCACTTGTTGGGCTTTCTAAGTTTACAGCTTTTACACGGAGGTGAGACCCCCCACCCCGACATTCCCATCGCCCCTGTGAACTTTAAATATTAACAACAGAGTGATATGAATGCCCACTTTTTGAACACTGAGAAATTCACAGTGGCAGAGAATAAATATCAATACACACTAACTCAGGACTTCATAAAAAAAAAAATTGCTTCATTTCTTAGGCCCACAGCTCCACAGTAATCATTTTAAAAAAAATGAAAATGGATTAGCAGACATACTCTTTCAGATCCAATGACAGAAATTTTTACATTTATAGTTTTATAACGATGGGGATTTAAAAAAAAAAAAAAGACCAGCATCTGCCTTATGGTCTCTGTGACCAGCTGGACAGATGGTCAAGAATATCATTAGTTAAGAAAGCTCTCATTCATTATCTAAAAGTCCCTCGGGCCGGCTGGTGTAAGGGGCAAGAATGTCCCAGAATGTGATATCTGAAGAATGTGTGTGTGTCTGAGATACGAGGCCAGCGCTGGAGACGTGGGGGAGGAAGGGGAGGAACACACGGCCCGTTGTGATCCGAACAGCGACCACGAACACCTCAGTGGCAGTTGGTTACCCAGACACTTCCGGCTTCCATTCCCCGCCACCCGCTCCCCCGACAGTATTAATAGTGAAGAAAACCATTTAGAGGTCCCCGTAGCTGCCAACAATCCCTCCTTTTCTAGACGTAAGTACCTCTCCATCGGAAAAGCATGGAGAGACACAGAGGAAGACGTGCTGGCTGAAACTGTCTCTTCTTTGCCATCTCTTCTGGGTTCATCCGGAAGATGTCAGAAGAAAAAGAGGGTCTGATGTGTTCATCTCGACCACAGGGATTCCAGGGTAAAATCTCTCTAAATTTAAGTCACCACTCCGCCTGGGTAACAGAAAGAGTGCACGCGCGCGCGCGTGTGTGTGTGTGTGTGTGTGTGTGTGTGTGTGTGTGTGTCACTGGAGCAAGGGGAAGCAGAAGATGACAACAAGAGACCAGAAATCAACAGATCTGCGACTGTCTGGCTTTCTGTACAGATTATTTTTTTTTTTTCTGTACTGATTTTTATCTACCATTTCAGCTTTATCTTTTACGAACTTCCGTCAGAGGGACTCTGGTACTGACAGGATAGGGGAGTTCCTTGGCCCTTTGGCTCTGTCTTCCCCCCAGGCATTAACACCTACTGGGGATGAGGTGCTCTGCTAGGAATACACAAGGAGCACAAGAGAAGGGGGGTCCCCAGCCTGCCGTTTTGGGGACTGCCATTTGGAGGGGGGCAGAGTGGACAGCAATCAATATTCATAGCTTCTGAAGCTGAAAAAACTAGTCTTCAAAATCCCTCATATATTTCTTTCTGCCAACGAGTCACACTGGTACTTTGATTGGACAGATCTAGGATATCAGTGAGAAAAACTTGAGGGTCCCAGCCAAACAGAAAGCCAGGTTCAAAGCAGGAAGCAAAGAAGTCAGAAAAAGAAGGATGGGGAGAGGGTCACTATTCACCCCCAGCTGGCCCCTGCTTCTCTCCCTTTTCCTGCTGTCTACCAGCTTTCCTTGGCTCTTAGAAAGCACCTGGGGCAGAATCCTCAGCCGCCACTGCAATGCCCCCTAAGGGGGAGAAAACTAGTAGCAACGACAATAACCGTAACTGTTTCCCACGATGAGTGCTTACTGTAGACTCGGCCTCTGTTCAGTGCCTGAGATCTATCACCACATTTAATGCTCGCAACATCTCTCTGAGGTTGCTATCACTGCCAGTGTACAGATGAGAAAACTGAGGCTTGAAGAGGTTAAATGACTTGCTCAAGGTCACATGACTAGCAGGGGACAGTGGCAGGAACCAGATCCAGGTAGGTTTTGCCTTCTAGTCAGGGCTCCTAACCACTTCACTATAAGGTCTTTCCATGTCTTGGCTGAGATTTTTCCAAAATGAAACTTACTGAAGAATTAAGAAAAAAATAAATAAACTATAAATTCAAAGAAAAAGTGTTAAAATACAAGTTTCTTTCTTGTGCTCTTAAACGTCAAAATCTAAATGTCTGTCAATGAATAAGTTTGCCAGCCAATTTTCCTCCAAGGGTGTTAGGAAGGACATATAATACACGTGCATAAGTCTGGGTGAACTCCGAGAGTTGGTGATGGACAGGGAGGCCTGGCATGCTGCGATCCATGGGGTCGCAAAGAGTCGGACATGACTGAGCGACTGAACTGAAGCTTTACATATTTTCAACACAATAGCAAAGCTGCTGCTGCTGCTAAGTCACTTCAGTCGTGTCCGACTCTGTGTGACCCCATAGACAGCAGCCCACCAGGCTCCCCCGTCCCTGGGATTCTCCAGGCAAGAACACCGGAGTGGGTTGCCATTGCCTTCTCCGATGCATGAAAGTGAAAAATGAAAGTGAAGTCGCTTAGTCGTGTCTGACTCTTCGCAACCCCATGGACTGCAGCCTACCAGGCTCCTCCATCCATGGGATTTTCCAGGCAAGAGTACTGGAGTGGGTTGCCAGCTATTTATTCTCTCAAGGAATACTCTTGCTCTATCCCCCAACCCAAGGTCTCTGTGGATCACATGAGATATTATGACTGAGGATTCCACTTTAGATTGTTTTTTGGTGCAAGTCTAAAGAAAAAGGATATTTAACTTTTAAACTCTGAATCTTCAAAATGAAAATACAGGTCAATTGCTTTTACAAAACAAGCAACAGAAATAAGACGAACTCATCTCCTTGGTGGGTGGAGATCTTAGAATGAAGGGCACACATGAAAATGAGATTTGTGGTCAGATACAGAAAAGTCTCCTGTCTCTCGGTCCTGGCTTCGCGGTTCTCTTCTCTGCCTCCTCAAGGCCTCAGGCTCTGTGCTCCGGGCAGTCTTCCTTCACCTGCGCCCCACTTCTCTTGGTGGCCTTCGGCTTCTCTGACTTTGTTGAGGCTTTCTAACCTTCCCCAAAGCTCCTTCTCTTTGTCGTTTATTCTGACCTAGCGTTTCCACACCCGTGGCCTCTGCACTGGGGTCGTCTTGCCCCCAAAGCCTGGCGTTATCTTTTCTGTCCCCCTTCCAACGTCCACTGCAGAGTCTGTTCTTCCTTAAGCTGGGCTGTCCTGACTGGGCCACGACTCCCGCTGCCATGAAGGCAGAGATCACGTCCTCATCCTCAACAACTTGGGCAAGTTCCTTCGCTGGAAACACCCCAAAGTGTCTTCTCTTTGTCTCTCCTGTCTAGAGCGGATACCTCATTGATACATTTTGTAACACAGATGTCTCCACTTCATAGGAAACTTCCCAGGTCAGCACTTCCGTGAAAGGCCTTACAGACTCTGCTCCCTCCACACCCAACAAGCTCCAGAGGCCTCACGTCAAAGGCAGCCCTGAAGCACCCCTCCATTGCGGAGGTCACGTTTTTAACCCACCGTATCTTCCCATACGCTCCTGAGTTGTGGAGTCAGACGGATTTGAATTCGAATTCCAAACCTAATACAAAGCTCTGTGACATCAGGCAGGTCATTAAAATGCTCCAAACCTCAGTGTACGAGTCCTCAAAGTAGGGCTGATGATAACAGCTATCTTATGGTTCCCATGATATTTACAAGGGATGATGTGTATCAGATCCTTGCACAGCGGACTAGCAGTATTTATCACAGTAGCTACTATCTCCTGAGCAAAGCAGAGATAAAAACAAGCCCCATCTTCGGTCCCTGTATACTTTTGCAATTGAATCAGTTGCAATCAACAGTCCTCACTAGAATTCAGGGCTGTCCCTCCCTCCATTCTTTCCAAGAGGCTTGAAAACAACAGGGATAAAGAAGTGAAGCAAAAGACAAGAAGGAACCATATTCACCACTTCAGCACCAAGGAACAGAAATAAAATATTGGGGTTTTAAAAAATATATATCACCCACTCCCACACCAATCATTTGCAGCTTGATCAGACTGTCAAGCATTAGCCTTACGAACCCTGTTTAGTTTAGAAATGGCAGAAGAACCCTAGAGAAAAGGAGGACTCTTTTAATCATTACCGTTTTTATTACACCGCTGTGCCTCCCACACAGTGAAAACAAGAGCTCAGGGCTGGTAATGGGACACCAGCTCTGCCGAAGGGATGGGGAGGCCACTTGAAACTTTACTTTTAGAAGCAGCCCAGTCCTGATGCCTCCCCAGACTCGATGAGCCATTTGTGTCTTTAGAAGAAAGTTTTAAAGGAGGAAAATGAAAGATTCAAGGAAAGCAGAGAGTCGAGCAAGAAGAGATGAGCAGGGCATAAAAGTGGAAAGGCAGCTAGAGTCGAGTACGTTCAGCTCTGACTCCAGCATCCACTGCCTGATGCCAGGAGCTGCTTCATGCTCAGCTCAAGGGTAGACAATTTCCTAACTCAGGACAGTTCACCAGGGCTGGTCCTGCTGGAGACTATCGCTATCACTGGAAGAAAGACAGGCAGGAGAGAGAAAAGCCTGGGTGGGCGCTGTTAACAAACTATGTCCATGAAAGACCCAGAGGACTCTGCTCATTCGGACATGGAGACTCTGACTTCTGAATCCCATTCTGGGGTCCTGATGAAAACCAGGAAAATAGGGACTAGGAGTTTAGTGCCTTCTCTCTTCTGGGGTCTGCCATTGGCCAGGAAACCCCTACATCACTCTCCAAAGAGGAAGCCAACCTCAGCAAAATGGACTTTTTTTTTTTTTGCCACATCGTGCGGCTTGTGGGATCTTAGTCTCCGGATCAGGGATTGAACTTGGGTCGTTGGCAGTGAGAGCCCCAAGCCCTAACTACTGGACCTCCAGGGAACTCCCAGGATAGGCTTTTAAAATGGAAGAAACTGGGGGAAACGGAATTTATGAATGAATGCAGTTCATGTAAGAAGCAAATGATAGATCTATATATCTGTACTTGTACTCTTTTCATTGGGAAACTAAAGAATAAACAACTCCTATCTCCAAAATAAAGTTTCCTCTGAATCCTAAAAAAATGTTTAGTCGAGGTTAAGCCATACATAAAAGTAGCTGAAATTTCCCAGATGTCCCCTCATCAAATCCAGACTCCGCATTACCAATCCCCAGACCCTCTTACTGACCGTCCTGTTTATAGGCATTCAAAGCTAAAAGACAGGAAGTCATCAGAATATTCATTTTTTAATTGTTATGGAAAAGTCTCAGACTGACCCTTAAAATGTCCGGCATTCCAGAAGGTGTAATTCATTCCGAAATCCATGTTTACAAAATACAAGACAGTTGTTTGGATTTATTTCAAAAGTATTCAAAAAAAAAAAAAAAGATACACAGTACTCCCTTGCACAAAGAAAAGCAGAGCCTGTGGTAGTTGATTTGGGGAAAAAGAAGCGCATGTAATCTGTAACTTTTTTGAAGTAAAGGTTAATCTGCAGGAAGCAGGAAGTTAAGATATGTGTAATTAACCCCAAGGTACACAATGTAAAGAATGGAAAGTAAAAGACTAAGGAAGGAGCCAGAACGAGCCAGCACAGAAGTACAAGCAGAACCGACACATGGCTGAAATACTGCTTCTTCAGCTCGTTTCCTCCTTTAACTGTCACAGACGGGCATTTGCTTGACCATCACCGATCTGCCCTTTGCTTCTTACACGAACACTCTGGTCATGGGTCAGCGTAACCCAAGACAGTGGTATTCAAAGTATAGTCTCCGGACCCAGTGCTAGTCCCCAAACTGATAACGTTCAACGCTCCCAGGATAAGTTCCAGCTTTGCGAGTGCACAGTTAGCAATTTGTAACTGAAGGAACATCCAAACAGGTGATCACTTTCCTAGGGATTCATTTTTACTGTGTTTTGTCAGTGTATTGGTCCACCATGGATTGGAAATGGAAGGAGAAGAAGAAATCGATCTTTCACCAGAGGCAGTTTGCAGAACCTGCTAAAAACCTAAAACCTAAAATTGCAGATGGGAAGCTCTCAACACTGAGTTAAGAAAACACATGAAAATTTTCCATCGTTCAGTTTCTACCTGTGATTTGTTTCCCTGATGCAGAAGGCTGCCGGGTTGGTGCAGATAATGATGACAGAAGTGAGATGCGATGGCTACTTCAGCTGAAGACACTGATTCCTCTCATACCCAGCCCTGGTTTCCAACTGTTTATCTATTCCACATAAGGCAAAACCCCATATAATCTTTTTGTTTGTCTGTATGCAAAATGGACTTCTGAACTGAACAGTCTACTCCAGAGGAAAAGGAATTAAGAGTTTTAATGATTAAGCAGAGCCAAATATTTATACATCATTAAACACAAAATACATGAACAGATAGGTGGGTTCATTTCTCCCCCACGTCTTACTGTAAAGGAATGTGTTACAGTATCTGGACTGTTTTACATTCCCGACCTCTTCTTTTTGTTTTACCCTCTGTGGTTACAGCAATATCATTTTTATCTTCTAAAAATATTTGAGGTTTCTTCTGCTTAGATATTTTTTCCCCTAGAATCCTGTTTATGAGGAGGTGTGGGCATAAAAGATGTCCCTGTCATAACATTAAACACATCAAAGAAACCATAATATACATACACATTTGTACATGAGCGCAAGTGCAAAACCAGATCTACAACCCACTCCTGAAGTCCCAGCAGCAAAAATCCTTCCTGAGTCACTGTCTCATCACTGAGAAGAAAAACAGTATGTCCAGGGACCTTTATTTATCAACACTAAGGGATTACCGAAAATAAAACTTTTTAGCTATTGCCTCCATGATATTTAGCAAGTCAGGTTCAAGTTCTGTACGTAAACACAAAATGGCACTAAATACACAGGCACTGGTTGACTGAACAAGATTGGGACCCTGTGACTGGGTGAGTCGAGGGAGAAATAGATGGGGAGGTGGAAACAAGTCAACAGGGACTCAATCTGAGAAGCCCTGTTAGTGAACACTGAAGTCTCCCTGGCATGATCTTACTCATAGCTTTACTGTCCAGCCATTCCTGCGCACAGGGGTCATCTACGAGGAAGGTAAGAAACAGACTTCGTGCCCGACACCACTAAGGATGGGAACCGTGCAGGCTTTCCCCCAGAACTTCATACCCAGGCCCTTTTCCCATCAAAGGCCTTCACGGAATGGAGCTGGAGTTGTTTATCCTGCTTTCTTTTTCTATGAGGTTTACTTTCCCGAGATTAAACTCCGTCAACTTTACTGCCCAGAAACCTGTCTTCAGAATAGGACTTTCTGCTTTGAAGACTCCTCTTAAGAAATGTCAAGGGGCAGTAAACATAAAATAGGATCCATAGCCCCACCAATGACAACAAAAACAGGGCCCAAGCTGATCAGCCTCGTCCATAAAATACAGGCGCGCTCTCTCTCTCTCTCACACAGTAGCAGCCCAATAAGATCTGTTGAGTGAATGTAAGCAACAGAGTGGGAAGCAGCTGAAGAGAAAGAATTCCTGCTGTGTCCTCCCCTTGTGCCTCCTTCCCAGTCAAAGGGGTTCAAGAAAAGAATGTTTTATGGCATGCTGCTGTTCACCACTCGGAGAGCAAGTTTATTCTGCCCGGGGGCCCAAGTGGGACGAGTTTGGTCATCTCCATATGTTCTGAAAGCAAAATTCTTCCCTTGCTTCCCTTTCATTTTGCAGCCCTGGTCTAATTTAAAACAAACCACACAGAGACAGTACAGGGTAAAGCATTGATGCTCAAGCTAAGAAGGAAGGTGGGCCTGCAGGACGGAGTCGCCCCAACAGAATATGAAGAAGGGTTTCCTTCCATTCGCATCCCACTGTCCTTCTCCCTCACCTGTAGCCTCCTGGGCCTAGCATGGGGCTCTGCCTATAGTCGGTACGGTTACCATGGCCACTAGCCCACATCAATGCAAGGCCTCAGAGTCCCCTGCATGCGGCATGCAGCCTCACAGGCCAAGTTCGTCTCAGTGATGGATGTCTGGACATGCAAGTTCAAATGCGAAGCACCCACCGGGCTTCTAAACCACTTAGGGATTTTACAAAAGAAACTGAATTGAGGACTTGTTAAAACTACTACAAATATCCCCTAAAGTCAGAGAACAGAGTGAGACTCTTGAGCCCCACTGGGACTCACTTCATACCAGTAGCCCTAAAATCCAACAGAATCAGACCCACTACAAGCCATTTCAATATACCTTCCTCCTTCCTGCCCTGGGCCCGATTTAGGGACATCCATGTAGGTGGCTCAGTGGTAAAGAATCTGCCTGCCGATGCAGGAGATACAGATTTGATCCCTGGGTCAGGAAGATCCCCTGGAGGAGGAAATGGCAACCTACTTCAGTATCCCTGCCTGGAAAATTGACAGAGGAGTCCATGAGTAGCAGAAAGTTGGACACAACTGAGCAACTGAGCATGTACATGCACGTGGATTGCATATGGAATCCTAACAGAAAAACAAGAGGAAATACAGATGAATATGATCCTTGTCTGCATGTACAGGTCATCTGGGCTCCTCAGACCCAACACGTAAGACTTTCCTGAATCAAGTTCTTTTCCTCAAATGCAGATCAGCCTGGAAAAGTTACACCATCCACCTCTGGAATCTCCAGTTATTCTTTAGTTTTACCTCTCAGTTCTACCAGAAGGTTTTGCAAAGTCTTCTCTGTTTTAACTAAGCCAAATGATGTTTTGTTAATGGCAGGGTTTAGGGATTTGGCTTTGTTTTAAAATCAACTTGCCATTCCCTGCCTGTCCCAGGCTGTTAACTGGGCATTTGGTCCCTTCCACGCCTCCTCCAGGCCCAAGTTCTCTCCCACACACTGGCTCCTGCAGGCTACAAAGGAGCCCAGTGGCAAAAGAAACACTATATTTTTTAAAAAACCAACCTGCTGATAGTGGAACTCAGCCCCAGGAATGCCAGGTGCAACCATTAACTTTGCTGCCAGCAGAGAACAGCTAAACTGACCTCCCCAATTCTGTAGATATATCACCATCACTCAGCACTCAGTAAGACTGAATGAATGACTACGATTATCCTGTAATATCTGCTTAAGAAAAATTTTTCCAAGCTCTTACTGAAAATATAAATTGCTGGACAAGCTAAGGGTTAATGACCACTCAGATATTTACCCGTTAGTCGTAGACACAACTTTAAAGTCCTGTTTGTCTTGTTACAACCATTTCAATGTTTTACTTGTTTACAAAACTTTTCTCAGCTATTTTTGATAATTTGCTGTCATATGAGCAATACAATATGTCAATATGTGTATATACACCAGTAAAGTGTGTAATGCTGGCACACTCTAGCTCTAAAGATCAGATTCTTCAAAGAAAATTGAAATGTCATTGATTTCATTATACATTTTTACTAGTAGATCAACCATTTTGATGTTTATTTCTTCCTAAATCCTCCAGATTCCTGTTCCTGAGTGTTTATGTCTCAGATTTCCCCCATCACCTCCTTTCCCATCAGTTTATTCCTAATATTCTGCTTTTCACTTCAAGTTATTATGAAGCATGACCCCAAACCAGCATTTATTTCCTGACCTCCAAAATGCAAAAGACTCACAAACAAGAAAAAAAGAGGAAGTTTTTAGCGACTATTTTTGGACCCCATAAACAAGGCTTAGCTTTCCAGAGAGAGAGAATCCTTTAACCTACTTTGAGGACTAAAACATGCCTTGAACACATTAGGTTCAAGGTTTTACCATAAGATGGGGAAAAGACAAAGGTCTAATGTTTAACATGCTATGATTTTTTTTCCCCTACATTAATAACCACCTCGTCCAATAGTAACCTCAGAAAATATTATTTTTAAAAGGACAGTTCACACAGTGTGGTGTTGTGGGACTGCTACTGTTTTGGGGGCTGCAGTTGCTAAGTGACCATTTGAAAATGCTTCCCTTCAAAATCCCTTCTAAAGTTCTCTGCAGCTAAGGAGCTGCTCCCAGGACCACAGTGAAGCTGTCAGCAGGCTGTGAACAACTTCACAAAGTCAAGGATTTTTCATTCCAGCCACAGCATAGAGAAGCCAAAAGATCTAACTAGTGTGGTCTAACCTGTTCCTGCCTTTGCTTATTTCTTCCCAAGCTCTCAACAAACAGGTAATGGGGAATTAAACATTTGGGACGAGTTACTCAGCTTGTTTTGCAGTCACAGGGCTGGTCCTGGCAGAGCAGCCAGTAACTTCAAAGGACACCCCTAGTCTGGATCAGTTTCACAAGGGACAGAGCCCATGCCCGGGAAGGAGGGGGGCTCATAAAACTCAGAACCGTGAGTTTATTCCTTGCCCCTAGCTACCTGAGGCACACGGCACCCAGGCAACAGTTACCACTCCCCGCTCATGAGCCAAAAGGGTTCCCTGCTTGGCCCTGTTAGATTCTCTGGAAAAGGTAAAGAGAAACTGGGTGCCTGCCATGATTCCCCGCCACCACTTCTTACTGTCCTCCGCTCTCTGTGCCTGGACACAGCTATTGATACTTAGAGAAGTCATGTTTTCAGAGCTGTTTGGCCAAAGCAGGCGACACATTGTATCAAGTGAGCAATTCTGAAAATACTTTCGATTTCTTGTCTTGTCTTTTCACACAAAAGTATGCTTAGCCAACAGGTACCTTGCAGTTTTAATTTACAATACAGTTGCAAAACTAAAAATTAGGCTCCCAGGTTGTTTAGAAACACACAAAATCCTAGTGGCTGGGTAGAGCTGCTGCCTTCATTAACAGTCACATTTTCCCAGAAACTCTAGCTCCAGGTGTACTGAAAGCCATCATTTTAGGTTATTTTACATTTGTGGCCATTTGTCTGACAGACGGCTTCTTAGGCCTCTAACATTCTTGTCAAAATTTATGCTTTCTCCTTTAACTACTACCGGTCTAAATTTACTTTACTAAAGGAAATTCTGGCCCTAATGAAACTCATATAAACTTTCCATTTCACCAGGATGCTCTTCGGGGATTCAGCATAAGTCTTTTCTGAATCTAAGTTACGGCTATTAAAGGCCCTCCACACATGTTCGTTTTCCAAAGTAAGAGCATCTTTCTACACATACATAAAACATTAAGAGCTTCATGGAGGTGTCCAAAGTTACTCTAAGCTGAGACTAGCTGATCTTGGCAGAGATTCTAATGTCGCCCACGTGGACTCTGCCTCACCAGGATGGCCCTAAGACCTTGTCCCCTGCGATTTTTCCTTCTTTAATTCCTCTTTGGTAAACACACATTGTTGGACTCCAACTCTTGCCAGTTCAGCTCCAGTATACATTTCTTTTATCTTACAAAAGAGTTAAACAATATTCTGTCAAAAATGCTTCAAGTGCTTTTACCTGTTTTATTTCAATGGTCGTCTACATCAATGTGAGACAGAGAAGACCAGGAAATTTAAAATATCAAAAACTACGTGACTGGCTCCAGATCGCACAAGTTAGATGGAATCAGAACGAAATCACCAGCTTTCAGACTCTTGCCGACAGGGTTAATTTGTCATAGGCCTCGGTCTTGTGAATATATAGTAAATATAAATGGAATTTAAAACACTTAAAAGAGGGGAAGGGGAGGGAGAGAGAGAGAAAAGGGGGGAGACGAAGTAATGAACAGTAAACTACTTCACTAGAAATCTTCTTCCTGTTTTTGACTATGCCCCATTTAACTCAGAGGGGGAAAAAATGAAAACACAAAATGGACACTTCCACCAATCCCTTCCCTGTATTACAAATTTCCATTTGCTGTGTGACTCTGGATTCTTTTAGCAATCACGTTCTCCGCTTGTCAGCAGAGGGTCCATCTATCATGTACATCTTGCCACTGAATATTATTTTAGACACTTGTGTCTGTCATAGCAACCCATTCTAAGCCAAATAAAATATCCCGTTAAGCAGTCTCTGCCTCGACATCCTGTTATTTGGAGATCTGTACTGTTCTTAGCCCCTCACCATTATAAATAATGCTGCCACGAGAAACTCCATTCTTTACAAGTACTGGGGGTTTCCTATTAGGCTAGGGAAAGTCATGTTTCAGCTCTTTTTGCTTCATGCCAGATTCTTTGCAGGGATGGTATCCTTTTACAGAAACATGAACAAAACGTAAGTGGAGATGGTTTCCCACATTTTGACCAACACTAGGTTTAAAACTTTTACTTACGTCTTTAGTCTTCTAGGTATGCAGCTGCACTCAAGTTGTCTTGATACATGTTCCTTTAACTCCTGACTAAGGTGTGCCCTTTTCAGAGTAATAAATTATGGTCTCTTTCCACCCTATGTAAACTGTCTCCTTTACTACTCAGGCTGCCTCTTTTTAAGCAATGAATCATGCCATAGGTGGGAAAAGGAGTCAAAAGTCATTGTCTAGTCGTAACTAACCATGCCATCAACTGCTGAGGACAAAAAAGAAACACAGTTCTTAAGGAATTAAGGAAAATGGGAAATATTTAGCCTTCTAGAAACGAGTAACAATCAATCAAAAATATTTAACAGTTCCCACGTATGCAAAAACAGTTCCCGCAAAATTCTGTTCCCACACAATTCATCAGGTCAAAGGGAGAAAGTCTTTCCCCCGCTTCTTACTATTCTCCACCATCCACTTACCACCTGCCCCTTTTCCCAGACATACCCCAACAACTCCATCATGCCAGGACAATGCCTCCAGTCACCCAGGGCACAATCTCGTAATCTGCTTTGACTACTCTTTCTTTCGATCAGTTCTTCTTCCCTCAAAACACCTTTTTCTTTCCATTCTCAGTGCCTCTTTGGTTGGCTTTCCTCACTTTTCCCCAGACCAATGCATTTCCCAGCAAACCTGCTCTCCAGCTCTCAGGATCTGCTCCTCCATCCATCCTATGTGCTGCTACCAGTGAAACCTCCTATAGCACAGAACTGACTTGTCCATCCCTGATTTCTGGGGGATTTTATGAATCACTAGAATATATCCCAGCTGGTTCCCAGGCAAGACACTACATTTCCAATAGCACTCTCTTTGGAATTTGTTAAATTTCTTGAGAAAAGAGTGTGCATCATCATCTTTGTATCTTCATGTGTGTGTGTGCATGTGTGTGTGTGTGTGTGTATGCTCAGTCATGTCCAACTCTTTGCAACTCCATGCACTGTAGCCCACCAGGCTCCTCTGTCCATGGAATTTTCCAGGCAAGAATACTGGAGTGGGTTGCCATTTCCTACTCCAAGGGATCTTCCTGACCCAGGGATCAAACCCCTGTCTCCTGCATTTCCTACACTGGCAGGCAGATTCTTCACCGCTAGCGCCACCTGGGAAGTCCCTCATATCTTCATAGTGCTTCACAAGATTTTCAGTTCAGTTCAGTTCAGTTCAGTAGCTTAGTCGTGTCTGACTCTTTGCGACCCCATGGACCACAGCATGCCAGGCTTCCCTGTCCATCACCAATTCCCAGAGCTTACTCAAACTCATGTGCATCCAGCAGGTGATGCCATCCAACCATCTCATCCTCTGTCATCCCCTTCTCCTCCCACCTTCAATCCTTCCCAGCATCAGGGTCTTTTCTAATGAGTCAGTTCTTCACATCAGGTGGCCAAAGTATTAAAGCTTCAGCTTCAACATCAGTCCTTCCAATGAATATTCAGGACTGATTTCCTTTGGAATTGACTGGTTTGATCTCCTTGTAGTCCAAGAGACTCTCAAGAGTCTTCTCCAACACCACAGTTCAAAAGCATCAATTCTTTGGTGCTCAGCTTTCTTTACAGTCCAACTCCCACACCCATACATGACTACTGGGAAAACCATAGCTTTGACTAGATGGGCCTTTGTCAGCAAAGTAATGTCTCTGCTTTTTAATATGCTATCTAGGTCTGTCCATCCTAGAGGAAATCAGTCCTAAATATTCATTGGAAGGACTGATGCTGAAGCTCAAACTCCAATACTTTGGCCCCTTCATGAGAAGAACTGACTCACTGGAAAAGACCCTGATGCTGGAAAAGACTGAAGGTGGGAGGAGAAGGGGACGACAGAGGATGAGATGGCTGGATGGCATCACCAACTCGGTGGACATGAGTTTGAGTAAGCTCCGGGAGTTGGTCATGGACAGGGAAGCCTGGCGTGCTGTGGTCCACAGGATCACAAAGAGTCAGATGCGACTGAACTACACTGGGGTTTGCTTCCAAGAAGCAAGTGTCTTTTAATTTCATGGCTGCAATCACCATCTGCAGTGATTTTGGAGCCCCAGAAAAATAAAGTCTGTCACTGTTTCCATT
This sequence comes from Bos indicus, assembly GCF_029378745.1. NCBI lineage: Eukaryota > Metazoa > Chordata > Mammalia > Artiodactyla > Bovidae > Bos > Bos indicus. The sequence continues at coordinate 17,772,169 of NC_091776.1, read as the reverse complement.
GTTTCCCCATCCATTTGCGATGAAATGAGGGGACCAGATGCCATGATCTTAGTTTTCTATGTGTTGAGTTTTAAGCCAACTTTTTCACTCTCCTCTTTCACTTTCATCAAGAGACTCTTTAGTTCTTCTTCACTTTCTGCCATGTACACAGAAGAACTAATTTGAATTACAGTTTCTCCTGTAACCCAGTTCTTAGTACCGAGTCAAATGTAAACTTCTTAAAAACAGTGTCTTTTTATCGCCCGTGGTCCAGTGCTTCTCCATAGTAGAATTGACACAAATAATGGTTTAATAAATGAATTAAGGAATTTCTAGCTCTTAATTCCAGAGAAGGTGATGGCACCCCACTCCAGTACTCTTGCCTGGGAAATCCCATGGATGGAGGAGCCTGGTAGGCTGCAGTCTATGGGGTCGCCGAGAGTTGGGCACAACTGAGCGACTTCACTTTCACTTTTCACTTTCATGCATTGGAGAAGGAAATGGCAGCCCACTCCAGTGTTTTTGCCTGGAGAATCCCAGGGACGGGGGTGCCTTGTGGGCTGCCGTCAATGGGGTTGCACAGAGTCGGACACGACTGAAGCAACTTAGCAGCAGCAGCAGCAGCAGCTCTTAATTCCAACCTGGATCCACTAGCTGTGTGCTCTAGAAAAAGCCACCTAGAAATACATTGGTATTTAAGAGGTCCACTGAAAGGAAGATAGTAATATTCAGAATACTCCTGTAAATTAGACATCGAAAAGAACACATTGTAAACATTAAAAAAAATAATAATAATGGGCCTTCAGGCTAAGTTCCATTACCAGATCATAATTAATATATAGATGTGCTATGGAAAGAAACGTGTTACCAAGACTAATACATATACTTTCCAAAGAAATGACACCACTTAGAATGCACTCCTTCCAAAACTGTTAGTTTCATAAGGCTCAGTTTCTTGATCAGATTCTGACCAAAAATAAGAAGAATGGAATTCCCCCTTGACATCAGCTACTTTTCTTAATCCCAGCATGATTTAACAGATGCTGCCTGGACTAATAGTAGAGAATTCCAATTTGTGCTCTTTCTTTAATTAGCTTCATGACCTTGGGCAAGTCACTTCACCCCAGGGGTCTCTGTTTTTTCACCTGGGAAATAAGACTGTCTGGCTCTGGTCATTAGGATTGCATCCAGCTCTAGAGTTCAATTCAATGATCTGTGAGTTAAAAATAAGCTGTTCACTGATACACACAGCAGCATGAATGAATCTCTAATGCATTGTGCCAAAGGGTTACATATTCTAGGATTACCTTCACATGACATTCTGGAAAAGGCAAAACTAGGAGTCACGAGATCAGTGGCTCCCAGAGATTAAAGGTAAGGGGGAGGGTTTGACTACAAAAGGGTAGTATGAAGAAATTTTCTTTGGATATAAAAGAATTGTTCTGTGTCTTAACTGTCATGGTTATAGGACTCTCTCTGCATTTGCCAAAATTTACAGAAGAGTACATCAAAAAGAGAGAATTTTGCTGTACGTGAATCACATAATTTAAGACATGAAAAAAACGCATTTCAGGCTTCCCTGGTGGCTCAGTGGTTAAAGAATCCATCTACTGATGCAGGAGACACAGGTTCAGCCCCTGGGTTGGGAAGATCCCACATGCTGGGGAGCAACAAAGCCTGTGTGCCGCAACCAGAGCCTGTGCTCTAGAGCCCAGGAACCGCAGCTACTGAGCCACATGCCTCAACTACTGAAACCCAGCCACCCCAGAGCCCACGCTCTGCACTGAGAAGCCCACACATTGCAACTAGGGAGTAGCCCCTGCTCTTCTCAACCACAGAAAGCCCACACAGCAACGAAGACTCAGCACAGCCAAAAATATACAAATCAATAAAACTAAAAATATATATATTCCTCTAATCCAATGCAACTTTTGACATTGTGAACAGTTTCCCCTAAGAAGTTAATATGGACTTTCAGTATCTGCTAATAACATTTTGTCCCAAGACTGATGAGCTAAGTCTGTATCCAAATAATCCACTGCTTCTTTCTGTGGCGTTATTGTTGCTTTTAACCTTTAGACAAACAGTCTACCGAATCCTTTCTCATGGAAGAAAAGATTTTTCTTTCATTTTCCAGTGAGCTTTTGACAATGAAAAAGTCAAACGAACCCAAGCAGGAACGGTTCTTGGGCTGCCCAGGCCCCACAGTGGCGTTCAGAGAATGTCAGAATGTTGTTATTACTCTCGTGATTCATACCAAAGATATGAGGGACAGCACATGCCTAATAATAACAACACAGCAGCAACAGCAGCAGCTGACATTTAATGAGCACTTACTATGTTCCAGGCCCTGCTTGCAGTGCTCACACACAGCCTTACTAAGTGCTACAGTAACTCCTCTGCTTCTCAGAATCATCCTGAAATAGGTCCAGCAAAACCGAGAGATTCAACAATTTCTCAAGGTCAAATGGCTAGGCCGGTGGCAGAGTCAGAGGTCCAACCTAGACAGCCTAAGTCTTACCGCCACACTAAGGTCCTGTGTAGAAAAGTTTATGTAAAGGAGCAATTCACTCATCTCCTTGCACAGTCTATCAGTTCAGTTTAGTTGCTCAGTCATGTCTGACTCTTTGTGACCCCATGGACTTCAGCACACCAAGCCTCCCTGTCCATCACCAATTACTCAAACTCATGCCCATTGAGTCAGTGATGACATCCAACAATCTCATCCCTTGTCGTCCCCTTCTCTTCCTGCCTTCAATCTTTCCCAGCATCAGGGTCTTTTCAAATGAGTCAGCTCTTCGTATCAGGTGGCCAAAGTATTGGAGCTTCAGCTTCAACTTCAGTCCTTCCAATGAACATTCAGGACTGATTTCCTTTAGGAGTGACTGGTTGGATCGCCTTGCGATCCAAGGGACTCTCAAGAGTCTTCTCCAACACCACAGTTCAAAAGCATCAATTCTTCGGCACTCAGCTTTCTTTATAGTCCAACTCTCACATCCATACATGACTACTGGAAAAACCATAGCCTTGACTAGATGGACCTTTGCTGGCAAAGTAATGTCTCTGCTTTTGAATATGCTATCTAAGTTGGTCATAACTTTCCTTCCAAGGAGTAAGCGTCTTTTAATTTCATGGCTGCAGTCACCATCTGCAGTGATTTTGGAGCCCCCAAAAATAAAGACTGACACTGTTTCCCCATCTATTTCCCATGTAGTGATAGGCCCAGATGCCAAGATCTTAGTTTTCTGAATGTTGAGCTTTAAGCCAACTTTTCACTCTTCTCTTTCATTAAGAGGCTCTTTAGTTCTTCTTCTTCACTTTCTGCCATAAGCGTGGTGTCATCTGCATATCTCAGGTTATTGATATTTCTCCCAGCAATCTTGATTCCAGCTTGTGCTTCATCCAGCCCAGCGTTTCTCATGATGTACTCTGCATATAAGTTAAATAAGCAAGGTAACAATATATAGCCTTGACATACTCCTTTTCCTATTTGGAACCAGTCTGCTTCTACTATACGATTCCACCAATTCTTAACCAGGCTTTCTTCAGAAATTGAACAGAAGGCCTTTTCTAATTAGACAAGTCAATATGTTCGCCTCCACCGGGTGAGTTCACAAAGAAGTGGGCAAAGCAAAAACCCAGCTGCCTCTTTCTAGTCCACCCTCAGGGCCTGCAACAAATTTGGCCTCTGCTGAGAGGCAAGCTTTTCTTGAGACCTTCCAAGACTAGGCAAAAGAAGGTTGTGCTTCTCCCTGCCATTAGACAGGATCTACTTTTCCTTTCATCATTTTGCTGGTTTTTGTAGATTGGGCCTTCATGTAGAAATAATCCCAAAAGCAGACATGTGCCTATTCCTGAAGCAGTTCTCTGTGCAAGGCAAAAGCAGCCTTCAGTCAGAGGGGAGGGCTGGGAAAATTTAGCCCAGGCTGAAGGAAACCAACCCACCCCAAACAAGTCCATTAGACAGTTGTAAGGTATTTAGACCCTGAGAATAGAGTAGAAACGCAGATCATACTGAGAAAGGACTCTTAACTAGTTCCTGCGTTTGTTTAGTCTGCTTACTTACAGTCCAAGCCAATCATCCTAATGGTTGTTTATGACCAGAAGAGGGTTAAAATGGCCTTTCAAAGAAAGCAGGGCAGGCCACGCCCAGTCTCCACTAGAAAGAAACTTCCCTTTTCCCCACCCCCTCCCAACTCCTGCAGGACCCCAAACTTCGTATTAAGGATCTCCACTCAGAGCAAGTAGAATAGCAGACCATAGTTTTTTTCACAACTTATCCTCTTCAAACAAGACTATAAGCTCCAAAAAGGCTGGGCCTTCTTTGTCTTTCATTGCTATATCTAGCCAATTGATCACTTTTGCAATAAAACTTAAAAAAAAAAAAAAAAATCAGAGGGGAAATGGGACTTCTCGGAGGGAAAGAGGGCAATTTGGACGGATTTTAAGGCCCTATTTTCCCACTCCAGTACTCTTGGCTGGAGAATCCCATAGACAGAGGAGCCTGGTGGGCTACAGTCCACGGGGTAGTAAAGAGTCCGACAGGACTGAGCGACACTGACACTTTCCTTGCTGTAGACACCAGAATCTTGTGACGGAGAGAAAACCTGCCCCTCCCAGCAAGTAATCTTCAAATTAAACCAACTATCGGTTTACTGGAATCAACGACATACATTTCCAAAATTCTCATCTGCTAGGAGGTGGGGGCGGGGAGGGGGCAGGTTTGGGAGGGGCAGTCAACACAGCCATCCTTCCCCAGGCCACCTACTCCCCCTCCTCCAAAGAGAATCAGAGGAGAACCGGGGTGAGGCCACGGTAACCGGGACGCCCTCCTCCAATTAATGTTATTACTCCTTTAAAACCGAGAACAAACGGGCCGGCCGGCAGCTCGTGATCCCGGAGGCTGCAGTGCGGTAATTGTCACTTAGCTACTTAACTCCCCGCTGCACTGCTCGCTAGCTCGTCCTGGTTTATCTCTCAGCCAATTACTGCTGTCATTTGCGTTTCAATGTGTCTGGGGCCCGGCCCAGGCGCAGGAACAGGAAACCCCGGGACTGGACGCTGGCTTCCCTGTGGGAGCTGCAGAGGTGTTCAGCAAAGACGCCCACAAAACCGCTCCAGGGGGACCCCAGTCTCCTCCGCCACTCTGGTTTTGTTCTCAGCCTGGTCTACACCGAGGCCACCAACAAGAGGGATGTCTGATCCTCAAGAATCCAAAGTCAATAACAGCGATGGTGATATTAAACATCACTAGAGCAGTAGCTGTGTGACAGCAGAGAAGCATGGTAAGTATGACTGCAATAGATTATTGTGGAATCAAGGCCCGCACAGTCGCCAAACGTGAAGACAGCAAGATCTTAATTCCGTGCTCACTGCTGTTTTTTTGCACTCAGATTTCCACCCAAGGAGGTTATCCGTCTATAACTTGGCCCTAAAGTGTAGGGAACATGAATTCTCTGAGGCAACAGTGAGTTGAAACACCTAAAAATTCTCTTTGTAGCCTACCGTCCTATTATAGGTTTGTGATAGATTTGTACTTTGTCACAAAATTTGATTAAAAAAAAAAACAAGATTTCTCAAAGGCACAACCAGATGTTAATTTTTATAATTAAATCAGGGAAAAGAAAAAAGGCTTTGACAGGTGACGTGTCCAGATTTTCAATTTCTGAAAGAAAAAAAAAAGTCCTTTCTGGTTGCTCAGTGGGTCCTAACCACAGAAGTAAAGCCTTATCTTTTCAAATATTTATTTACTCAGTCTTCCTGGATCAAATCTACACCACTGTTCACTGCATTAAAGCTTTTATCCCGGAAGGTTTAAACCTCCCGCTTGCAGAGGAAGCATCTTAGCTGAAATGTATTAACCTAGCTTGAGACACCCTTTGGAATGCACTTGATCCACTTACGATATAAAAGCACATGTTTTAAATCGTGACTCCAGGAAGCAAGGGGGACAGGATGAGAGGTTGAGAAACAGCCCAAGTCTTTTACCACTGGATACACAAAGGATGGTGGCAACGAGGAAGGCAGCCAGCGTGTGCCAATGTGGAGGGCAGCGCACCAGCGAGCTGGGTGGTAACCCATCTCTGGGCTGTCAGCATCTTCCTTCTCCCAGCTGAGTAGCAGTGAGCTTGTCCTGCTCACCCTGCAGTTAGCAGCAAGCCGCCTCTGACATTCCATCTTCTGAAGCCCCAGCAACCAAGGGAGGGGAGGAGGGCGGGCAGCTTAGGCTGGAAGAGACCTGCTCTAGCTGGATCCAGGGGGCCCAGTCTCTGGGTCTAAAATAAGACTCTTAACTTCTCCGCCAATGAGCTTCGCGCAGCCTAATGACGTCAGAGGCGCCGGCAGTTCTATTTGCAGGCAAGGTCCGTGTATACCAGGATTTCATCCAGGTAAGGAGGAATTTGGGAGGAGGAAGGGGGGCGGGCGCGGGAGGATGAACCTGTCCTCCTGCTGTGCGTATAGAGAGGGGCTGAAAGGGCTGGTGAGCTGCCAAAGTAATTGTATGTCTCATCTTGGGCTGTGCAAAGAAGAGATGGCCTAGCTCTAGCTAATTGCCATCCTCAGGCTACGTGCTCCCCACTGAATACCAGAGAAGGGAATCTGTTCAGTGCATAACAAAGAAAAATCACAAGTCACAGAAAGCTAACCAGGGAACTCCCTGACCGCCCCCCACCCTCAACAGTGCTGACCATGGCCAGCCACACTGGGGGAGACTTGGATGGCCCTCACTCACCTTCTCTCTGCTCTTCTAATTAGGAAAACCTTAAACAAGGAGCCAATTTGCACCTTTCTTGCTCCTTTTCAGTCATCACCCTGACCCATCTCAGACAAGCGAGAAAGCACTTCAAAAGATAAAGAGCTTGGTTCCTAAGAGAGCTGCCGGCCAGAGTGTGAACTTCCTAATGAAGGATCCGGACAAAAGTAACTTTCTCTTCCTTACAGCTGTATTTCAAGCTGAACAAACTATTCAGATCTATTCCCCCTCTCTCCCTCCCTCTTTCCCCTGTTTCTCTCAGCTGATCCATAGCTTCTCTCTGGGTTATGAAGTATGCAATAAACTGCTCTTTCTTTTTTGGTCTCAAAGCCAGAAGTCACTTTACAGAGAAACAAGTTCCTCTTCTCTGGCCCTACCCTGGTGAGTGGCAGCCCTGGAGACGTATGGAAGCCTCCCACTTATTGCCCAGAACAAAACCCAGACCAATCTCCTGAGCCGGTCTGGAGAGTAACTGCCTGGCCAGAGCCTGGTCTGCTGCCACCCACCGTCCCCAGAGCCGCCCCTGGGCTTGGGGAGGTGGGGCTAAGCCAGGAGCCCCGCCTTTCTCAAAGGGTCACAGAGTCCCCTGCAGTTGGGATGCAACATACATACCCTTCTTTTGTCAGGCTTGACTTTGAATGAGAAGAACCTTTGCCCCTACCTTATCTATTCCCAGCAATGGCAGCTGCTGTCTCCAGCTTTCACAGAGCAAATCCGTGGGACCCCCCCCAACTTCCCGCCCCCACCAACCCCAGATTCCCTGAGATCATAGTGAGACCTCAGCCTGGGCCATCAGTGCTTCCCCGGCCATCTTCACAAAGCTGAATCCATTATCTTCTCCTCCACTGTGACCCTTCCATTTGTACCGCCGCCTGCCCTCAGGACTAGGGCTCGTGCTTTACTGCACCCTCTCCTCACCGCTGACATCCATCAGCCTGCTTTTTGAATTTTACATTCACAGACATTTCTCAAATCCAACTCCCAGTATCAAGAAATGAGGCCACAGCTCTTGTTCAGGCACAAATCCATCCTGCTCATAACCCCCACCTCCCCAGGAAGGACCTATCCAAAACACCATTGTCCAGTGCTCCTCAGCTCTGTCCACCAAGGGCCCCAGAATGACATGTAGAACCTGGCTTCCACGCTGCTCTCACTGCATTCACCCTGCAACAGGACCTGCCCCCGCAGGGTGCTTCCTGCCTCCCCTCTTGCCCAGGCTCCCTTGAGAACGGCCCCTTCTCGCTTCACCCAGATAATAACTATGACTTTGCCCAGGCTTCATCTTTCTTTGGCTTCTCCGCCTCCCGAGTAGGTTACATACTGCTCCTCTGGGCCCCCATCACGTTCACGCACATTTCTGTCACTGCATCCAGTTCCTTAGGGGTAGCTTGGGGCGGGGAGGGCGTGTGGAACATTTCTGCTTGTGGTCTCATCATCCAGTTCACACAGTAGACACCTGCTGCACACAGCAGGTCCTCAGCAATTGGTGTTTTCAGATGGCTGGTGAAGGTCATCCATTACCCCAGGGCAATCAATACCTTGGTCCAAATTAGATCCATTTTCGTGTTATCTATTTAAAGAAGACAGACACCGAGACACCAAGGATGGTGTCTATGTAACATGTTTAGTCTGGCAACTTATCTACTGTGGGGACTTAATAATGTGATGGACCTGAAGGTGATGACGATGGCAGTGACGTCAGCCATGGCAGGAAACTGGAGATGATTAGACAGCCTTTTATCCTTGGAGGCCGGGTCGTTGCTTAAAACAGTACACGATGAGTCACAAGATGACAGCTCACTTGTCTTGAAACCTTAACGAACCAGAATACGGGCTGGAACCCCAGTGAGACACACTCTGGAGAAGCCAAAATATCAGAGAATTCACCCAGCAGAGCTTAAAGAGAGAACTTTCTAGAAGGTGTTTGGTCTGCACTCATGGCCTATTTGTTCCCCATTTAACTTCCCCCTCCAACAATCTGTGGGATTTCATTCCCCAGGCAGGGCTAGTTAGATGCAAAATATGAGGGGGTGTAGGGGTGGAAAGGGGTTCCCAGGGGCTGACATCATGGTAGGAGTACAACCAGGTCCAAAAGAGAAGACAGACTTTAAAAGAAGACGGAGAGGGACATCCTTGGCAGTCCAGTGGTTGGGGCTGTGCCTTCCAATGCGGGGGGTGTGGGTTCAATCCCTGGTCCGGGAGCCAAGATCCCACGTGTCTCATGGCCAAAAATCCAAAACATAAAACGGAAGCAATATGGTAACAAATTTAATAAAGACTTAAAAACAAAAACTGTATTGAAAAAAAAATTTTTGTTTTTTAATTTTAGAAAATGAACAGAGAACAGAGCAGTCTGGGGACATTTCATGTTTAGGGACAATGAGTCCCACTGGTATGAACAGACTCTGATGATACGATCTCACAACACAAAGACAATATTTACCTTCATGATGATGACCAATACAGCAAAAGAGACTCCAATTCTGTCCAGTTTTCTCAACTTTCAGGGAGAAGGAAATGTGAAATATTTTAAGAACGATTTCTATCAGTGTGTGGTGGGGGCTTTTTTTGTTTTTGTTTTCTTGTTTCAAGTTTTAGCACTTACTGGGGTCGATTTTATCTGTAAGGTTAACACTGAGATACCCAAGAAGTGAACAATTACTTACCTTCACCTGGTTGGAACTGTTAAGCAGCCACGTCACAGGCCTTGCCCACCCAGAGTATACGACCTAAAACAACTTAGCACCCTAGAGAATTCATCTGCACAGGCAGCTTTATTTTAAAACACAATGAAACAGGAAACCCTATCTGCCAAAAAAACTACCAAATATAGTAGGTCCCACACCTCCCCTTCCATGCAAAACACTCATGGACTAAGATTTAAATTCAGGTCAAGAGCACAAAGATGGAACTATTTCAAGGCAGGTCTCATCTCCGAAACAACTTTCTTTAGGTCACGATAACGCTCTTTCCTCTGTCACTCTCCTCTCTGGTGATCATGGCATGTCCCCCGCAGATAAATATCTCTCCCTTCCTCTCCTCTCTGCCATGGCCTTTCCCCACTTTTTCTCAGACCTTCAGACATACAGGAGCAGCTCAGATGAGGGAAAAGGTGAAGACTAGGTTCTGTTTGCTTCAGGCCAGTCACATGGTCATCGTTTCTTCAGTTGGTTCAGCTGGTATGACCCAGGTAAATCCACAAAAGGGGAGGGCTTGGGGATACCTGGTTCTTTTTCCACAAAAGACAAGTTTGAAATGGGATTAAAAGAAAAGGCTGTTGGATTAGAAAATATGAAAGGAGGGGCTCTTTCAGAAACAGGATGTTGCAAGAAGGAATGTGTTGAGGGGAAAGAAAGGGTGGAGGGTGACCAGAAGGAGTAATGGGTTAATCCCAAGAACAATATCAAAGAGTTAAGTAAAGAGAATAATGGGAAAGAAGGTGACGTTTGGCCACTCATCTGACCATTCCTGAAAAACCAGAAATTTCACAACTGCATCTCCCAGCTCACTGTTTCTTCCCTTCCGGGTAACAAGAGAGAGGTGATCACTCTTAACAAGGTGGGAGAAATTACTACAATAGTCCCAGTATTGGGTTTCTACCAAATGTTGACAAGGGGGCATAGGAAAGAAGGCATTAACCAGCTATCTCCGATTGGTTTGGCATTTTCTCAAATCCCCTATGTTAGGAAACTTATCTTTAAAATTACATTTTGAAGGCTGAAAACCTTCCAGTCTTCCATATTTTTCTCCACAACAGTAAATGACAAAGTCGTAGACTAGAGAGAAATAAACACTAGTCATGCATTGGGTCAACATTCATGCAGCAGTTACTGTGTGCTTGATCCAGTGAGTTAGAGTTCTCAAATTTCCAAACTGGGCTGACTTCTACTTTGCTGCATGAAGTGTGTTGACTGACACCCAAACAATATTCTGATAAAGAATATAATAATACAGGGACTTCCCTGGTGGCCCAATGGTTAAGAATCTGCCTGCCAATCAGGGGATTAGGGTTCGATCCCTGGTCAGGGAATTAAGATCCTACTTGCCTCAGGGCAACTAAGCCTGTGCATCACAACTAGAGAAAAAAAAAAAGCCGTGCTCACTGCAATAAATACACAATGCTGCACCATCCCCCCCAAAATAGTAAGAATAGAGCATACACAAAAGGCAGAGGTTGAAAGGCTACACAAATGCAGGCTTGAATTCCAGCTCTGTTGCACGCAAGGTGCTTGTCCTTGGCTATGGTAACTTAACTCCTCTAGGCGCCCATCTCTTCATCTGTTTAAAGGAGGGCCAGGTTTCCTTGTTTGGGGGAGATTAAATGAAACATGGGACGTCAAGCACCTAGCAGAACATGGCACCTGGCATTAAGCAGGCATTCATTCAGTGAATATTCATCACTACATGCAGGCTCTGATCCAGCCACTCAGTCCCAGCAACAAAAAAGAGAAGTGAGATCCCTCTTTTCCCCTCACCTTCTACATGTCGTCACCAGGACGTAACAGGACCCTGAAAACCTGTGACCGTGAAACCAAGAGGATGCCATACCAATATTCCAGATGTCATGACTTTCGATGTCCCATTTTGATCTGTGCCAAGAACTGCATTTTTAGGTGAGACTCCACTTGCAGCCCTGAGTCCTGAGCACTCAGACACAAAGGCTCTGTGGTTCCTGGTCCATGTGAGGCCATTCACCGGGGAACCCAACCACAAAGGGCTGGGGCACCCCATCCCTGACCTTCAGAGTTTAGGCAGAAATGGAACTTCAGGGACAGATTGTTGTCCCCCTTGTTTTAAAATGAGCAAGGTGACTTATGGGGGGCGGCAGGTTTATACAGAGGAAGTTCCCCAATGAACTGCAACATTGTCTCTCACACTCTCTGACTCATTTTTACTTTTCCTTCCCAGCTCTGTCTGTGGCAACAATGCATTCTTTGTGTACAAGATTCTAATATGCAATAAAATCTGTTAATAAGCCCAGAATCATTTAGGCACACACACAAAAAAGAGAGTATCAGGTAAACTGACATGAATTGTGCACTTTATTTTCTTATTGATAACATTCAAGTCGATAAAACCGATAAAGACACTAGCTGAAAACTTTAAACATTTAAAACTATATTCAAGGACATATGTGCTTGATACAAATACAGGGACATACAGATCTACAACTCAGGGGAAGACATATTTATAAAAGCCTTTAAGGAAATCGGTATGCTCTATTTTTGTTACTGGCACAACCAATCACCTAGTAAGAAAGTTTCAGTTATTTTCAACGCGTGAGACAATGAGGTTTTGTGGGAAGTCAGAGATAATTGGCTTTGAAACTCAACCCTCCTCATTTCTAGCTATTTCATGTCAAAGAGGTTCTAAAATGTTTCTAAGTTTCAGTGCCCTATCTGAAAAATCGATTTTTGAGAGAAATAAATTAGGTAAGGGATATAAGCCAGTAGTCATGTATGGATGTGAGAGTTGGACCATAAAGAAGGCTGAGTGCCAAAGAATCAAGGCTTTCCAACTGTGGTGTTGGAGAAGACGCTTGAGAGTCCCTTGGACTGCGAGGAGATCAAACCAGTAAATCCTAAAGGAAATCAACCCTGAATATGCATTGGAAGGACTGATGTTGAAGCTGAAGCTCCAGTACTCTGGCCACCTGATGTGAAGAGCCAACTCACTAGAAAAGACCCTGATGCTGGGAAAGATTGAAGGCAGGAGAAGGAGGCAAAAGAGGATGAGATGGTTGGATGGCATCACTGACTCAATGGACATGAGTTTGAGCAAACTCTGGAAGATGGTGAAGGACAGGGAAGCCTGGCGTGCTGCAGTCCATGGGGTCAGAAGCCTGGCATGCTGCAGTCCATGGGGTCGCAAAGAGTTCAACACGACAGCGAATGACAACAACAACAAGGGATATAAGTAAAAAAAAAAAGTTGTTCTACTACCTTGCTCCCCAACACATCACTCTCAAAACCTGTTTCTTCCATTCCATTGCCCAGTGAATACTCTCCTGGATTACCTGCCCTCTTGCTTCATGGCCTCCTGTCTGCAATTCCTCCAATCCATCCTGAAACTGCTGTTAGAAATAGCATTTAGAATCAGAAATCAGATCATGGCATGCCTCTGCCATAAATCCCTGCATGACCATTACCTGCAGAACAACTCGGCGATCAGAGCCGAGTCCTCATGCCCCCCGCCACATCTGCTCAGCCTCACCCTCCATGCCATCCCACCTCTGCTCGTTCCAGGGTCCCACCATCTGCTCTGTGGGCTGTGCTCCCTGCCCCTCCTCCAAGATGCAATCTCCACTCCACCCCTCCCATCTGTAGAGACCACCACCCTCCACAAGGCTCTGCTCAAATGCCACTTCACTCTGAAACCCTCCCTGATATCCTGGGTGACTTGGCTTTCTTAATTTTTATTAAGTTTTATGTTCTAAATTTACCCGCATCCATGAGTCCTTCTCCACTAGATTGTTAGTTCTTCTGTGCTAGAGACCATATTTGATACATTTTAAAAAAGAATCCTCAAGTTTTATCATTCCTCACAGGAAGAAGACAGAACCAAAAAATAAAAACGGGGCAAGACATTCCCAAGGTGCTTCAAATTCTGGCAAAAAACAAAAAACCTACAAACCCTGAAATACATTGGAAATGAAATCTTAGGTGTATTCAGGAAAAAAGAAAACGATTTTTTTAAAACCCCAGCAAACCACAAAGGTGTATGTCATCTTTGCACCCCCCTGGTGGTCCCGTGGCTAAGACTCTGAGCTCCCAGTGCAGGGAGCCTGGGTTTGATCCCAAGTCAGGGAACTAGATCCCACACGATGCAAATAAAGAGGTTTTGCCTGCCAAAACTAAGACCTGGCGCAGCCAAATAAATAAATATTCAAAGGGAAAAAAGATGGTCACAAGTTCTTTGCGCCTTCCTCCACCAACAGGTGAGTCTGTTTCCCTGCCATTGAGTAGGAACTGCCTTTAACCCAGTTTGAGCAATATAATGACATTATGACATTTCCAAGTCTAGCATTTCCTGTGACTAATAGCTTTGGCCTTGGTCTCTGGGAACCCTGAGCATCACTTTGAGAAATCTGATTACCCTAAAGGAGAAACTTCATGGAGAGGCCCTGAGTCTATATGGAGAGGTAAGGGATCCAGGGGAGATCAGCCTTCTGGGAACCCTTGCTGTGGTGCCAGGCAGTGAGTGACATCATTTTGGACCCTCCAGACCAGACCAACCAGGAACTGAATACCACTGAGTGACCTGTGATACACTTCAGGGAACAGAAGGGTTACCTGGCTGATGCCTGCCAGAATTCATGATCAATAAAATCACAGATCTCATTAAAATGGTGGTTGTTTAAAGCCACCAAGTGTTGATGTGGTTTTCTAGCAGCAAGATGTAGCTGAAACACCATCTTCATCAATTTTGTCTCCAGCATCCCAGCCTAACCATTGGAATACATTTCCTCCAGAGGGAATACTTATATATTAATAAATATAATAGTTGGGGGAAACTGAATGTATCTTTAAGAAATGTGCATTACACATTACATTTGTCTATTATAAGCCCAGCTATCCTCCAAAATTCATTGCAACACTATGTACAACAGCCAAGACGTGGGAACAACATAAATGTCCAACAAGAGATGAATGGATAGAGAAGATGCATATACAATGGAATATTACTCAGCCATAAAAGGGACAAAAGTGGGTCATTTGTAGAGATGTGGATGGGCCTAGAATCTGTCATATGGATTGAAATAGTAAGAGAAAATACTGTATATTAACGCATGACCAAATACTGTATATTATCACACATATGGGGAATCTAGATAAATGGTACAAAGAAACCTATTTCCAGGCAGGAATAGACAAGCAGGTGTACAGAACAGATAGAGGGACACAGGGGAGAATGGGAGGGTGGGACAAAGTGAGAGAGCAGCACTAACACACATACACTACCGTGCGCAGAGCAGCCAGCCAGCGGGAACAGGCTGTGTAACACACACACATACACTACCGTGCACAGAGCAGCCAGCCAGCGGGAAGAGGCTGTGTAACACACAGAGCTCAGCCTGGTGCTCTGTGATGACCTAGAGGGGTGGGATGGCGGGAGGTGCGTGAAGTCAAAGTGAAAAGAGATATATGTATATATAAAGCTGATTCACTTCTTTGTGCAGCAGAAACTAACGCAACACTGTAAAGCAATTATATACCGATAAAAACAAACAAGCCCAACTGTCTTGGAGCTCGTTAGAGCTTTCATCTCTTCAATGAGATAATCAGCAACTCGAGGGCAGCACCCATATCTTACATGACATCTTGATTCCACAGGATGAAGGTACACAGTGTACTAAGTCGCATCAGAGGTGTCCAGCTCTTTGTGACCCTATGGATGCCCACTAGTCTCCTCTATCCATAGGATTCTCCAGGCTAGAATGCTGGAGTGGGTTGCCATGCCCTCCTCCAGGGGATCTTTCCCACCCAGGGATCAAACCCGCATCTCTTACATCTCCTGAATTGGCAAGCTGGTTCTTTACCACTAGTGCCATACTCAGCAGGTATTCAATACTAACTGAATCTGATTTATTGACTGCCAGCTTGGTAAGTCAGTTCAGTTCAGTTCAGTCTCTCAGTCGTGCGACCCCATGAATTGCAGCACGCCAGGCCTCCCTGTCCATCACCAACTCCCGGAGTTCACCCAGATTCACATCCATCGAGTCAGTGATGCCATCCAGCCATCTCATCCTCTGTCGTCCCCTTCTCCTCCTGCCCCCAATCCCTCCCAGCATCAGGGTCTTTTCCAATGAGTCAACTCTTTGCATGAGGTGGCCAAAGTACTGGAGTTTCAGCTTTAGCTTGATAAAGAGCATTGTATTAGAAGCCCTGGAGGTACAGCACCTAATCTCTGTACTTTGCTGTGAAAAGGGAAAAGACAAACGTGCTCACCCATATTTGAAAAGGTGCAGTTAATAGAGAACTTTAGGAACAACTCAGTGGAACATGGTAGAGGGAGCTAGGAGACACCCCCATCCACTTCTTAACCAGCCCAAGCTCTTATGCTCCTGAGGAAGAAACCTCTGTGCCTTCATCTGTCTAATTATCTGATGGCAGAACCATATCTGATATCTCTCAGATCACTGTAAGTTAGAAATGACCAGGTTCCCATGGTCGGAGGAGCCTGGCAGGCTACAGTCCATGGAGTCACAAAGAGCTGGATACGACTGAGTGACTAACACTACCACTACTACTGCTAAGGACTGAAAACACCTTCAGTTCCTTGACCAAACAATGATGGGTAAACTCAACTTACTATCATCACTCTGCACATACACGTGATTCTGGTATATCAAACAGCCTGAATCAGTAGACACAATTCCATGTGCTGGGTCAGCAGAGCATTTCTTTCACATTTACTAGATTTCCCCTTTATTGTCTTTAAAGTATAGTAAATAAAGCAACATTCAAATGTACAGGGAGGATTCAACTAACTTTTGAAGGAGATACAACATGCGTCGGAAGCAAAAAGAATCATTCGTGCCCTAAGTCTGGGTCTTCTATAAGACATCAGCCAGGCAAACTGTGGCAGGAAACTTCAAACTTACGTGAGTAATGATTTGTGTTGTCTGCTGCAATGCTAGGTATTCAAGAAAAAGCCTAGGCCACGAGGAAACGAACACCAGCCTGTTCTTGTGGGCCTCATTCCCTCCACATATGAGACAGTATCCACGAGGCACTATACGGATTGCATGATATCATTTATTCTCATACCAAAACCCTACAATGTAAGAATGATTTCCAGCTCCATCTCTAATGTAGACGGGGAAATGAAAGCCTAGAGATTTTGTAAGTCTAAATTCGTAGATTCGTTTATATTGCTGCCATAACTAAATATCACAGACTGAGTGGCTTAAATGACAAAAATTAATTTTCTCCTAGCTCTGGAGGCTGAGGGTCCAAGATCAAGGGGCCGGCAGGTCTGGTGTCTCCAGAGGCCTCTCTCCTAGGCTTGCACGCAGCTGCCCTCTCACTACGTCCTCACGTGGCCCTTTCCCTGTATACAGTCACTCCTGGTGTCTCATTGACTCCTTATAAGGACTCCACTCATTCTGAATTAGGGGCCCCACCCTTTAACCTCATTTAACTTTAATTATCTCCCTAAAGGAACTATCTCCAAATACAATCACACTGGAGGTTGGGGCTTCAACCTATGAATCTGGGGGACATAGTGAGTCTATAACATCCCCCACATCACAAAGCCAGTCACTGGTGGAGCTGGGGTGTGCCTCTTGACTCCCTCCCCATGATCCACTCAACTGCTCTCTTTGTCACTTTGCCGTCCACCACCTCCTCGTCCTGTGTACACAGAAAATGGCCCATGATACAAAAGCTAAGGACATGAAGGCTAGGGGGAGGCTATAAAGGAGAGAAAGGAAGCTGAAATGCAGAAAATGCAGAGAAAGTGACTCTTTGCAAAACAGGAAAGACAGCTTACGCCCAAACTTATTCTTCCATGGCCAAGAGTCTCCTCCCGCCCCCATGACCCTGGTTTTGCTTTAACAGTAGGAAATTCTCTCATCCTCTCAGATGGTAAGGAAGGTCTTGGGGACCAGTGTTTGCTCTCCTACTAAAAGCCTCTAGACTGAAATGACCCAATAACATGCTCTTTCCAAAATTACATGATAATATATGGTTTAACTTTTTTCATCATATTTTTGTAACCAAAAAAAAACCAACCAAACAAAGACCCTCTTCCAGTGCTATAGAGTTCAGAAATGTAATTAATAAAGATTTTCTGATTAGCTAGAACATGTTAAATCCAAAAAAGCTAAACATGCTTTTCTCCTTCTGTCAGATAATGCAAGGAAGCATCTTATATTCAAAAAAGCACATGCTTTCAACTATATTGGATTTTCCTTTAAAAAAAACAATAATTTAAAGTGGCTGCTAGCAGAGAATTAGGTGCATTTAAATGGGTATTTGTGTTCTGAAAATCTTAATTGAAACTCTTTCATTGTTGTAGTTTATGTATGTGTTTGTTTTGCTTCTGAGGGAAAGCTGAGGTTCTTTTGTGCATTAAGAAGCCTTTCATCTGAAATTCCAGTTTCATACCAAATTAAACCGGCCTATCGGAGATACAGCTTTATACAAAGCATTAAGACATGCTGAAAATATTGTTTTAAAAAGATATGAAGAATCAAGATGGTTTTCCTGTGTGAATCATTCTATAACAAACATGAGACACAGCAAGGCTGATGTAATTTGAAATGAAACGACATCTGTGTTGCCCATTACCTGTCCTCATAAGACCACTTTACTGGGCTTTGCAAGACAACCTAGCCTTACCAGCTTACCCAAGAATGGTTACTAAGGTACAAGTTCCACCTCATCCTCAGTCTCACTGGCTACTAACTAGAACATCAACATCAAATCCGCATTGTCAGCTTCACCATGGCAGAGATCAAATTTTGGTTTAGAGAGCAACCTATCCCATTGGTCCAGGAAATGACTCTAACAATGATATTTCTTCACTATGTCCCCCCCAGGAAATACACGGTATGTACAGTTGCACACATATATAAGTAACCTCTGTTCTCGAATACAGTTGCTCATTGGTACTGCTGCTGCTGCTGTTGCTACGTCACTTCAGTCGTGTCCAACTCTGTGCAACCCCATAGACGGCAGCCCACCAGGCTCCCTGTCCCCGGGATTCTCCAGGCAAGAACACTGGAGTGGGTTGCCATTTCTTTCTCCAATGCATGAAAGTGAAAAGTGAAAGTGAAGTCGCTCAGTTGTTTCCGACTCCTAGCAACCCCATGGACTGCAGCCTACCAGGCTCCTCCCTCCATGGGATTTTCCAAACAAGAGTACTGGAGTGGGGCGTCATCACTAGAAACCAACAATGCCTATGTACTCAGTCACTCTGTCATGTCCAACTCTGTGAGCCCAAGGACTGTAGCCTGCCAGGCTCCTCTGTTCGCGGGACTTTCCAGGCAAGAATATTGGAGCGAGTTGCCATTTCCTTTTGCAGGTGATCCTCCCAACCCAGTAATCAAGCGTGCACCTCCTGCTTTGGCAGGCAGATTCTTTACTACTGAACCAGCTGGGAAGCCCCCAAACCAATAAAACCACATCTTAAATAAAAGAATTAAGGCATCTCTATAAAGGCGAGGGGGGTTGGGAATTAGAGTCTGGAATTAGCAGAGGCAAACTAGTATATATAGGATGGATAAACAAGATCCTACTGTATAGTACTGGGATCTACATTAATATCCTGCAATAAATCATAATGGAAAAAATATGAAAATATGTACACATAAATGAATCATTTTGTTGCACACCTGAAACTAACACAACATTATAAATCAACTATACATCAATAAAAATTTTTTTAAAGAATTAAGGCATCATGATAAAATGCTTTTTACTAGCCAAAAGGATTTTAAATTATATATATATATTTAATGTGTATATTTTAACACTATAATAGCAACATTGTCATCTGAGATATTAATTCAATGCCTCCTCAGCTTTTTCTCTAAACTTTCTGAATGGGTATGGAGGGTCCAGAGTGCTTATGTAAGGAATAAAAGATAATCCTAGCATTTCTACCTGGATCCTCTGCTTAGTAAGATCCTCATGTTGAAGCTCTCCGAGCACAGAAAATCTTCCACTCTCTTCAAAGCCATCACCACAAGCATGGAACTTCCGTATGCCTTGTGTCCTATCACACACACACAAAAAGATGTTGTGTGGGAATTCCCTGGAGGTCCAGTGGCTAAGAATTCTGCTTTCACTGCTGGAGGTCTTGGTTCAAACCATGGTCAGGGAACTGAGATCCTACAAGCCATGCAGCCAAAAAAAAAAAGATGAGTAAAATAAAGTCCTTTTTTTGGGGTACTTCGCATTTTCAGGTAAAGCATTTTATTCACAACTAGAAAAAAAGCACTTTAAAATGGTGATCAAAATAATCATGAAAGTGAAAGTCACTCAGTCGTGTCCAACTCTTTGCGACCCCATGGACTGTATAGTCCATGGAATTCTCCAGGCCAGAATACTAGAGTAGGTAGCCTTTCTCTTCTCTAGGGGATCTTCCCAACCCAGGGATCAAACCCAGGTCTCCCGCATTGCAGGTGGATTCTTTACCAGCAGAGCCACAAGGGAAGCCCAAGAATACTGGACTGGGTAGACTATCCCTTCTCCAGGGGACCTTCCTGACCCAGGAATCAAACCGGGGTCTCCTGCATTGCAGGCAGATTCTTTACCAACTGAGCTATCAAATAATCATGACACTATGTTTAATGAGGGTGGACCCAGAGGTTTCATATGGAACTAGATTATCATGCTCTTAGCCTGACACTCCTTTTTCAAGTTCTCATCACATCTACATCTCCTGTTCTATTTATTCAGAGCTAACCTAAGTGCAGTTACTTAGTGTCAAGGATCCCTACAGAACCTCTTACTACTTTGTGGAATGAAAAACAGGAATGAAACATGCAAAGACCCAAGAGGTCAGCCCAGCCTCTGTCTCACAAAACAGGATTATTCCCTGTAGTGCCTCTTCAAGTTTGATCACATCCATTTTTCTTATTTACAAAGCAAAGTGTTGATAAAGTATAACAAACAGTTACCTGTTTAAATAGCTGAAATGACAAATTAATAAGTCAGCATGTAACTCTAAGAAGTTGTTTGTGAGGAACATGGAGGGGGAAAAAATGATACCCTCTTCCACAGTCTGGTCAATATATCCATGAATACCAGTAGAGGGATGGGCATACTGAACCACCAGTGATGAAATCCTGAGATCCTGGTGTGCAAACACCCAAAGGAATAACTAGGGAAACATTTCTGTCCTTGAAGAAATTATAACCGAATATGATTCCAAATTCAATAAAGATCTGAAATGAGCTAGCATGGTTTTTCCACCTCAATGCTCCTAATCCCATTTTTAAGACTCTTTACGAATCCCATAACTCTGCAGTATGCTATACCACTAGGGACAGTCATTCTAAAGTGAACGAATAATCTGGCATCAATAGTTCAGGATATTTCTCTGTAAAAACTGACTTTTCTTGGAAAAAAAAGAAGAACCACTCTAGAGACATGTAAAAAGATTGAGGGAGAGGAGGCTTAAATTAATTTACCATTTCCTGTTGTTTCCAAAACTCCCCTCTTTGATTAGACACTCCCTGCTTGGAGCCAAGGGTGGATTGACTAATCCATCTATCCAGCCCTGGGTTTCACAGAAATACTCTTCCCTCCAATTGCTCCCAACTATCAAAAGCCTTGCAAGAATACTGGAGTGGGTTGCCATTTATTTCTCCAAGGGATCTTTCCGACCCAGGGATCGAACCTGAGTCTCCTACATTGACAGATGGATACTTTACCATTGAGCCACCTAGGAAGCCCATCAAAAGCCTCAGCTCTGGTCAATGGATTTATAGCTCTATGAGTAAATATCCTTACATAATACACTATTAAACTGCTATAGTTTTCAGCATATCAATCCAACAGAAGTAAACATTTGTGTGTGTGCATCCACAGACAAGCAAGCTGTAAAAGTCAAGAAGACTCTTCCTCACGCGACTAAGACCTTAGACTCTGGTTTCTTTGAACAAATCAAATTGATAGTTCCAAATACCTCCAAAATACCAGAATTTGAAATCTTATATTAACAAACTAGTTTAGTGTGGCATGGATACCGATATATACCAGCACTCAAATTTCATCACTTTTTATGGCTTAAATATTCATCTTTTTCCTTAATCACTGGTATCATAATTGTCTGGATGACCTTTAAGTTACTGACAATCAGAACCTGAGAAAAAGTCATTATTTTTCTTCTTTGATCTAAAATAGACAAAGCTTTGTGAATTTCCCTGGTGGTCCAGTGGTTAGGACTCTATGCTTTCACTACCGAGGGCATGGGTTCAATTCCTGGCCAGGGAACTAACACCCCATAAGCTACACATATACAAATTTAAAACTTTTTTAAAAAGATGAAAAAATTAAAAATAACAACAAAAAAAGACAAGGCTTAACAAAATCCTGAGATTAATTTCAGAATAAAATCTTATTAACCAAGAAGTTAGGTTTAAAAGGAGCAGAAACTTTATGAAAACAAGAAAACAAAAAGCAGAGAACTTATGAACATTACTGAATGGAGAACTAAAATCTCCATTATGCATATAAACTATGTGATGAAAATATATAGGTCAATATTTAGTACAGAGACTAAGTCTGAATTTGGTTTTCAATCAGCTGCTTGGGACTTAAAGCTGAAGAACTATCACCATTGAATCCTTTGAATGTACAAATTTTCCTCATCTTAATTATTTACATCATTTGTCTGTCTACCCCTTCTGCCTATTGCTGCTGCTGCTAAGTCGCTTCAGTCGTGTCCAACTCTGTGCGACCCCATAGACGGCAGCCCACCAGGCTCCTCCATCCCTGGGATTCTCCAGGCAAGAGTACTGGAGTGGGTCACCATTGCCTTCTCCAATGCATGAAAGTGAAAAGTGAAAGTGAAGTCGCTCAATCGTGCCGACTCTTAGCGACCCCATGGACTGCAGCCTACTAGCTCCGTCTATTTAGGTTTCTTTAGAGAAAGAAGCCGGAGAAGGCAATGGCACCCCACTCTAGTACTCTTGCCTGGAAAATCCCATGGATGGAGGAGCCTGGTATAGGCTGTAGTCCATGGGGTCGCTAAGAGTCGGACACGACTGAGCGACTTCCTTATAACTTTTCACTTTCATGTATTGGAGAAGGCAATGGCAACCCACTCCAGTGTTCTTGCCTGGAGAATCCCAGGGGCAGGGGAGCCTGGTGGGCTTCCGTCTATGCAGTCACACAGAGTTGGACACGACTGAAGCGACTTAGCAGCAGCAGCAGAGAAAGAAGCGAACCCTCAACCAGAATGATGGAAGAAAAATGTGGGGTTGGCAAACAATACTCTCAGAAAAGAGAAGGCACAGAGGGAAAAAATAGAAATTAAACAAGCTGGTCTTGTACATCTCTTGAAACCACATGATAGAAATAAATCCATGGAGTCTACAATCAGACTCTTCAGAGTGTTGATTTTACGAAATCAAGAAAACAAAACTCAGAGACTTGATTTTGCCAAGGCTCTTATCTACAAAATGATGATACATCTACTTTTCAAGAACACTGTGAGAAGTAAATAATTTAATTACTTTGCACACAGTAGGCCCTCAACAAACGTTAGCGCTACTTCCTTCTGAAGATCAACACAAGCAAAATAACTATGATTTGCTACCCGTCCAGTACAGGCATGTGGGTTAAATTGAATCTCTGTTACCCTGACTGGTCAGTTATATGCCGATGGCATACAAAGGTCATTTCATCTACTATTGTTAACTTAGGTTTCAATACCGAAGAATACACCAAAGAAGATATTCCAAAGAAAAAGTCAGAAGCTGGGGCCACACTGCCTAACTCAGGGGCCCACCAGGAACGACCTGCTGCCCCATCTATTATGCCTGACTCACCAACAAACTGTGCTGGCCAGGAATACTTTTTTTTTAAACTTACACAGAACCTCTTTTCCCTCAAATATAACATGGAAATGGAAACATAGGTGATTTTCTTCTTCCTACTTACCAAGATAAGTATGATTAAATGAGAACTATAAAGCTAGTTTCAACTTCTTAAGTCAAGGCACCACACTTACACACACACACACACACACAATATTCATTGCTGCTTGGCCCTTGAGTATTTCAGTTCAAGACAGTTATAAATATTTAAGGTAAGACAGAAAATACTAAGAAAAGAGGAGACAAGGAGAGAAGAAGAAAGAAAGAGGAAAATAGATGTGGTAACAGCATTTGCCAAAGAGGACTCTCCCCATATTTAAATGTATCCCTCTAGATTCAAACAGACTTAGTCTAATATGCATAACTGTGTCTACCTCTACAGACTACTTAAAGCGCTGTATTAGAATTCTGCAACAATGACTTATTTACTCCTTGTTACTAACAAAAATTCAGTGAGGCTCTCTGGAAAAAGAAACACTCAAGCTCTTGCAACGTGCACAACTGGCTCCCTAGCCCCCCAGCAAAGCTTCTAGACCACACAGTGCCTCCTTGCCTCTTCGGAAGCCACTACATTATCGCATTAGCTCAAGAGGGAAGCAGAAACACATTGTGCTAATTATGTGTACGCAGACAGCAGTGCAACATCCAGGAAGCAATTTTTTTTCTTTTAATAGTCCGATTTCCTTTTATTAATAAAAAGTAAAAACTCCGATTTCTTCAGAACCATCTAGAGCTTTTAATGGAAATCTTTTCTCAACTAGGCTCGCTTTTCTCCAGCTGATCCTATAAACACTGCTGGCAATTTTTTTCCCCCAATGCCTCTAACATATTTTCACTTAGCACCAGTTTGATGTATAAGATCTGACAGCCCGGCAGTTATAGGCCACCTGCATCACTGTCGCCATGACAACAGTGAAAGACAATCCATGATCCCAGGCCCTGGTCACACGTTTCAATACAGCTTATCTGTCCAAAGCCACTGAGTCTAATGGAAGAGAGTAATTACCATCTTCCACTCATTGTCAAAATTCCCACCATATAATGCTCTTCAAAATTATTTTATTCCTTTCACATGACTGCTTAGCAAAAACTAAAAGAAAACCTTAAGTGGGAAAGGCGGGTGGGTGGGAGAAAGAGACGGCTGTGACTGGTACAAACGGAGCTGACTGTGTGAACTGTCCCTTTACCGCGAAAGAATGCACCAGCCAGCAAGCGGTACACAGAAGCAGGTGAGTTCACCGGATACCATCTTAAGATTTTTAAAACACAGAGTAAGGAAGTTGGTAAAAATTCCCAATGTTGGCCTGTTCTAAAGGCATTTGATTGCTACCACTGCAGCTGTTAGGCAGGTATGACGATCCCCATACAGTTCATGGGAGTCAGGGTGAACGGAACAGCTCCCAAGGGTGGAGATGAGAAGCAGCAGAGGCCCTCGGTCTGGATGCTTCTGTATAGCCATATTCCCCCCTACTCTCCAACCCCTCTCCTTCACACTCCAGGAATAAAAATGACAGAGTGACTGTCCGATTTCTGGATTCAGTGCTGTACATTCTCAGGGGCGGGTACAACACCATCTTGGAGAAAAGTCTCATTCTTACAGTATTAAAAAGTGAACTCTGACCAGCAAACACTTTTGTGGAAAAATCTTGTGGAGGAAAGCACTTACGGGAAAGTCATTAAATGGAAAGACAAGGTCAAAAGTCACGTGACTTGAAAAGCAAACTACTGAGAACAGAAAATGGACAAAAGGGAACAGAGAAGCCTAACCGTTTGGGGGCAAGGCACTCAGCTCTTGGTAAGACCATGCCACCTTCCTTAACTTCCATCGTTTTCACAGAAATAAAATCATGCCCATCAAGTACTCATTAACTCCTCCCAAAATGGGGAGTGGTGCCCCACCACCATATATGAAGTGATGCCTAGCCTCATGGTCAACAAAAAATACTCCCATTAAGAGATAATAAGCATTTTCAAATGATGGAACAAATACCAATCCACAAAAGAATGAAAGTAATGTGATGTTTATGTATAAAAGAGTTAATTCTGAGGTTAGTATTTGTATACCTGTCAGAATGAACCTGAAATGTTTTATTTAGGCTAAATCCTAAAAACCACAGCCATGAAACATTTAGCCAGCTGTAAAAACATTATAGTTATGAACCAACATAAACTATACTGTGTATTAAACATGGGATTATATACATTTTACAACAAACATGGAAAGCCTGGCTAGCCAAAGGCTTCTGTAATTATAGCCACTGTAATTATTTGGTGGTTGGTAGACAGGCCTTCTAAGCTTCCCTTGAAAACTAATTCCCAAAGAATTTTGGCCACAGGACACTATTCATTATCAGTCCTCATTGAAGACCAAAAAAAGATGGTCTGAGAGAAAACTGAGGCTGAGCCATCTAATGGAAAAATTCAATAGTTTGTATAATTTTCCATAGGACATCATAGATACAGATGCCAGCAAACACTGGGGTTTGCAGTAAATCTCTAATCAAAACAATCAACCCATGACCAGAACACTCCAATCAATTCAGACAACGTGAAACACTTGGATGGAACTTTTTTGAGGGGAGGCAGTGAGATCAAGCCAGTTTGTTGAGGAGCTTCTTAGGGCTGGGAGGACCACGAGACCCAACGTCCTTTTCCCAGCTGAAATCTCCCCAGCTTCACCATCGCTGAAAGGATGAAACACTTTTACATAATTGTTTGTGGATTTCACTTAGTCATCCTAGCTTTGTCCCCTCCCCCTTATGGTGGAATTTGGAAAACATCATTTAGATAACAAGAACCAGATAAATATAAAGGTCTGGACAGACTAGAGCCTGTAAACTCAAGTTGCCATCAGCAAAAAATTTCCTGTCTGTCACCGCCAACCACACCACCCTTCACTCCCCCCACTCCCCGGCTGTGGGAGGAGATCCAACTTGTAAGAGCCTTCTCTGAAGTCTTTTGTAACCTTCACTTAAAGGATCCTCTCTCCTACACCACCTTATCTGAAGAAGGAACTCTGAAAACTGGTTTGGAAACCTGCTCTTGAGGAAGTCAGAAACTCTCATCACCAACCCAAAGACTGGAAGTGTCTGTCTTCCTCTTTCCAATCTGTCCATTCCTGTGGTTTCTGCCCTTGCCTAGCCCTCCTCAGCAGTTCTCTGTCTTCTTGATCATGATGTTTCTGAAGATTACAGGCCCATTCATTCCTGTACAGAATGATCCTTAGTGTGGGTATGTCTGATGTTTCCTCATGATTAGATTCGGGCGAGTCTTTCTTTAGAATAACACTGTGTGTTCTCCATGCCTCATACTAGGAAGCACATGATGTTGGTTTGTCTCTCTACTGGCAATATTAACTTAGATCATCTGGTTAGAGGGATATTCCCTAGGTTTCTCAAATATAAAGTTACTATTTGCCTTTGTAATTAACAAGCAATGTGTGGGGAGATACTCTGAGACTACCCAAATTTACAGTTCCCCATCACACTTTCACCAGTTACTGCTTTTACAATACACTGGTGATTTTGCAACTCCATCCGTCCTTTTGTATTTAGTGGTTGGCATTCTAAATTCGAGTTGTGCTTTCCCTTCCCCGACTCATCTGTTTATTGACTCAATTCCTGTGTCAGTATGGACTTACGGATTCTCATTTTACTCAGTTAGTTATAACCCACTGCCATGCTTATTTTGATGTTCAGCTTCTCCCAATTTGGCCAGTGGGAGCCCATCAAGCAGATCCTTTGACTCTTGATTATCTGACCATTGGCCCCTTCTTTCTGGCTCAAGGACTTTTTTTGTGTTCTTCACTGCCAGAACATCGGAACTGGCTACACACAGCGGGGCTATGAGAGTCATGGGGCAGCTCTAGGGCAGAGAGGAGAAAAGTGGCAACACAGATCAGAGTTCCAAAGCAATAGTGAAGGACGGTGAAGACAAGGCACGGCATGCCAGCCACTCTGCCCTGCTGCTGCTGCTGCTAAGTCACTTCAGTCGTGTCCGACTCTGTGTGACCCCATAGACGGCAGCCCACCAGGCTCCCCCGTCCCTGGGATTCTCCAGGCAAGAACATTGGAGTGGGTTGCCATTGCCTTCTCCAACGCATGAAAGTGAAAGTGAAAGTGAAGTCGCTCAGTCGTGCCCAATTCTTAGCGACCCCCGGGCAGGGCCAAATTCCATGAAGATTCTCTGACTGACCAGGAGCACTTACCAAGGAAACCTACGAGGAGGAGGCTCTTCCTGTTTCCTTAGCACCAAATTACTTATCACATTTCACTCGCTCAGAAAATAGCTTCTGGCTCCATTTTACATACAATAGCTTAGCAATCTCTGACCGATTTGTGAGGGGGAAGATCCTATGATCTGTTCTCTTCAGAAAGGAAAAAATAAAGCAGAGACCCTTTTACCAGATGCTCAGGAACAAGAGCAATTTCAGGTTTGTGGAGCCTGAAGCCTGTAACATTTAACTCTTTAATAGTGAAATTACTAATATCAAATAAAGCATGCCTATATGAAAATTTCTCAGGCCCTTCCCAGAACTCTGAAAAGGGCTGTGCAAGGGAGGGGACCAGATACATAAGTTTCATTTGCTTCATTGTAAAAATTCACCTCTGCTCAAAAGTGATTTCAGCTTCTTGCTTCAGACCCTAAGGTCTAGCAGTAGGGGAATAATTGTGCAGCGTGGCCAGTCAGACAGCCCTCCAATGGTCTGAGAGAGTCAGAGCCTCCAGGCTCTACTCCAGGAGATAGAACCAAGGACAAACCTAGGAGATGGGCTTCAAATCCACCAGTATTGTCCAGTGTTAAACAGGAAAGTAAGCAGAAGTCCCATGAAAGCCTGAGAGCCGAATCTTTGGCAGAGGAGTGAAGGGTCTTGTTGGCTGTTTGTTAGCCAACTTCATCTGTCCACAGATGCCAGTCTGTCCCCCCCCCCCCCCCCAAGTAAAGTGACAAACACAGCTAGGCACCTAGAACCCCTCAGTCAAGCTTAGGTGACAAGTCCTACCTAAAGTCATAGGTATAGCTTGAAACTGGACCTGGAAACTCAGCCCAACAGATCTAAGAGAGACTAAGGGATGCAGCTCTTAGGCCGTGGGGAGAACTCACAGTGTGGGTCAGATTTTCCTGCTCTTGTGTCTGCCTCCTCCTCCACCGTGCTCACCCCATTTTATCTGGCACTTCATGTTCCCTGAGCCTATTACCATTGGGTGAATTCATTCTCACAGCTCCCTGCTATTGATTGTGCTGCTTTCTATGCTTGCAAAAGCTTTCCCATCTTCTCTGCCTGGAAAAACCCTGCTCATTCTCCTTAAGGCCCAGATCAGAGGCCAGCTCCTCGCACTGTCTCCCCTGATATGCTTCTTACCTGGTCTCCTTGACCTACAAAAGGCAGAATTAAATCATCCCAACCTTTGTGTTCCTATAATAGTTTTTTTTTTTTTTTAATAAGTCTATTAGAGCCCTGATCACATTATACTGGGGAATGACATGTAAAATTCTTAACAGCTACATTAGTACAATATCCGTGTTGTTCTTTGAATTTCCAACAATCTCTACTGTACCTAATACAGTGGGGCTTTAAAAAAATGTTTGCTGAATTAAAGACTGTTGCCAAAACTGCAAGTGTTCTTTTATTTTTAAAGGCTGATCTTAACTGAAATAAAACTACAATATTATTGGGCTTTAAAATCATGTAAGCTGTATGTAGTTGTATATAATTGCAACATAATCAAAGCGCTGATATTTTTAGGCATCTCTTTCCCTTGAAACCCTCCTTAGTTACCTTTGACAAAATATCAATGTATTTCCACCGTATAAGTTCTGTGCATGTATGTGTTTTTTTCCCTTTTAAAAACTTTTATCATCAAAAATTTCAAACATACAAAGGCACTCAGAAGGTCATGAATTCCCAGTGCTTAGCTTCAACCCTTGGCCTGTCCTGTTTCAACTATTCCTCATACCCAATACTCTGGTCTGAATGCTTGTGTTCTTCCCCCTCAAAATTTGTATTTTAAAATCCTAACTCCCAGAAGTGATGGTATTAATTACCAGTAGGACCTCTGGGAGATGCTTATGTCACATGGGTGAAGTCCTCATGAATGGGGTCAGTGCCTTATCAAAGAGGATCCAGAGAAATCCCTAGCCCTTTTGACCAGAAGTCAGCAACCAAGGACAAGACCCTCACCAAGACCATGCTGGCACCCTGATTTCAAACTTCCAGGTTCCGAAACTTTGAGCAATAAGTTTCTTATAATAAGCTGCTTATAAGCCACCTGGTCTGTGGCAATTTGCTAAAGCAACTCAAACAGACTATCACACCCACTTTTTCTTCCTATATCTTAAAGCAAATCCAAGCCATCATATATTGGTAAATATTTCAGAATGTACTTTTAAATGTTATTGTCTCTTTTTACAAAAGCATAGCCATAATACCTTTATCACATCTAAAACGTACTTAAGAATGATCCCTTAATTTTATCAAACTACTTCCCCAGGTGGCTCAGTAATAAAGAATCCGCCTGCCAATAGAAGACGCAGGTTCAATCCTTGGGTTGGGAAGATCCCCTGGAGAAGGAAATGGCAACCTACTCCATTATTCTTCCCTGGGGAATCCCATAGACAGAGGAGCCTGGCAGGCTACAGTCCATGGGGTCACAAAAGAGTCAGACACGACTTAGTGACAAAATGACAACAAAAATGTTTGAAATTTTTGATTTCATCAATTTCATCAAATATTCAGTTACTGTTAAAATTTCCAATTGTCTCAATCCTTTCTACTAGATTTTTAACAGGGAAAATATGCTGCTACTTCACACAACTCATAAACAAATTGTACTACTGAAATAAAAAAGTCCCAAACTCATGTCCTACAGAGCCATAACACGCCACAAGACTCATGAAGCCTCACTTCATTGTAATGTATTAATTATGCTGTGAAATTTTGTTAAACATTTGTCCTATAACAGATACGGAAAATAATTTGTTTTCAGTTCATTACCTTCTTACTCAAAGATTTTATTCCACAAGGATTTCCACTTGAGTTAGCACTACTTTTGAGTTATTTAGGGACCATGACAATACATTTTATTTTTTAAATCTTAAAGCCTAAGTTTTTCCTCTTCCTGAAACTCAAGTATTCACTCTTAATTAACACACGTGCTTTCACACTAAACTTTCACTTTTAAAATAAAACCATGGTTAAAAAAAAAAAATGCCCTCAAGAACAATTCAAAGGTAAAGAATGCAAACCTATAAACTATCTCATAGAAGTTTCACGTGGGCATGCGCACTAATACAAAATGTTTACATCCACAATAACAAGAAGTCAGTGAGTACGGAAGACCAAGACCAGGAAAAATCTGGGAGGTAATCGGTCTCTTCAGGCAGAACCTAAGACTACAGGGGTATTCAGAAGCAAGCGGAAGATTTAAGAACAGTTCCCTAAATTCATGTCTCGATGACCCTGGACACATAGTGTGTATTTCTTGATTTGGGATCGGAAGCTGATGCACGAAAAGCACAAAGTACGTGCACTTAATTTATGCAACTGAAATGAAAGACTGAATGCAAATAACCAAACATTTACCTGCAAACAATCTTGCCGTTAAGTGAATACTAAGGCAGAGACTTCGAGATATTAAGATTCTTTTCTATAATGCAAACATCATCCTTTTTAAATTTAGGTTTTAATACAGGAGGCTTCCCACCAAAACCACAAAGTCACTAGAAATGCAGTTAAACACAGAAAATACTTAGTACTTCACACTAACTGATGATAAGCTGATATGGACTAGCAAAAAGTTAGGAATTATTCTGAAATAGATACAATTTTATAGCCTACAAATATTTGCTAAACACATGTCCTTTTAGATCCTCATTGTGGTGATTTTATTTGTAATTACTGTTTTCCCTGTTTAAAAAAAAATAAATGACTCTAAATAAAAGCAGTTTATTTTATTTAACGGGTTAAATATCCTCCCCTATTTCTGTGTTACTCAGTTAACTTGTTTACTGATACTCATTTATATATGGTAAAAAGTCATATTACCATTAATACAAATTCTGAACATCCAGGTTCAAGTTAATCAAGTCATACTGCATTACTATATTCTGAATTTTTCCTTTTTTTCATGTGCAGCGAACCTGATCCTGTATCCAGGGTCCCCAGAGAACGGGCCCTTTTGTACTTTAAGATTCAGGGAGC
Organism: Bos indicus; assembly: GCF_029378745.1. Taxonomy (NCBI): domain Eukaryota; kingdom Metazoa; phylum Chordata; class Mammalia; order Artiodactyla; family Bovidae; genus Bos; species Bos indicus. The sequence continues at coordinate 17,740,681 of NC_091776.1, read as the reverse complement.
TCCTTACCCATCGCTGGCCCTTAAGTGTTGCTCACGAGTCTCCTGGGGAAGACATTTACACACAGAACATCGCATCGGTGTGTTCAGAGCTATTGCCAGCCGTCAGAAATCAAGAGGGTGTCTATTCTACTTCAGTACAAGGACATGGAGGCTGACAAAGAAACTCAAAAGAAAACACAAGTCACGTGGCACCAACTGCCTTTTGGATGTCCGGAAGGATTCAGTTCCTTCAGAAAGTCACTTAGAAACTGCCACTCTCACTCCAGGGGCCAACCCCCTGCTTCCAAAGTCGCATTCCCTCCACCCTCCGGGGCTTTGGCCATTTCCAGAGCCAACCAAGAGAGCTGCTTAATACCCCACGGGGCAGGAAGGGATCACGCTTTACTCAACTGAAAGTGCAGCAGGTTTTCAGAAGGCTCAACACAGCCAGCCAAATTGAATCAGTGACACTTATCTTGTAAAGCAGTGTCATGGGATTGTTATTGATGACAAAGGATTAGCACTTTGGATTTACATCTCCCCTGGCAGATGAGACTTTAAAAAGCAGGGGCATTTCACCCACACACACAGAGCCCAGCTCCTAAGACCACCTCTTCAGTATCAGCGCTCAGACTGCTTTCGTTAACAACCCAGGCACCTCAGTGACGGAATCTCTACTTGCAGAGCAAGCCTAGTGCCTGTCTGGACCGTCTTGCCTCTTCCTCAGCAGAATAAAAAACTTCTACTTTTTGTTCTCAAAATACAGGTTTATCTGTCTCCTCTTTTTTAAAAAAATTATAGTTGATTTATAAAGCTGATATACAGCAATGTGATACAGTTATATGAATGATTCAATGTGATTCAGACCCGGGTTCGATCCCTAGATTGGGAAGATCCCCTGGAGAAAGGAATGGCAACCCACCCCAGTATTCTTGCCTGGAGAATCCCACCGACAGAGGAGTCTGGCGGGCTACAGTCCCTGGGGTTGCAAAGAGTCGGACATGACTGAGCGACTAACACTTATGTATAAATACATTCTTTTTCATATTCTTTTCCATTATGATTTATTACAGGATATCGAATCTAGTCCCCTGTGCTAAACAATAGGACCTTGCTGTTGTCTCCTCTTTTATCTTTAGTGTGATTTGTGGTGATTTTTAGAGTCTTAATACAAATAAAATCTTAATTATAGGAAAGGCCATTATCATATCTTTTTCACTATAATCTCAAAGTGAATATTTGGGGCTCCTAATTAGATTGATTCAAATACTTTGCTCATATTTCCTTAACCACATATTCATTATCAAGTAAGACTTTTTAAAAGTGTTTCCAATAAAGGGGACTTCCCTATAGTTCAGATGGTACGGAATCTGCCTGCAATGAAATGAAAAGAATTTCTATATTTACTTTTAACTTAGGGCTAGTGGCCACTTAAAAATCAAATCTCTAAAAATAAAGTTAAATTTGAATGCAACGTTATGTTTTTAAGCATATCCTAAACATAAAACTTAAAAGGTATGATTTATAGAATACTTATTTCTTTAAAAAAAATATTCAAATGATCCACCAGTGACAAAGCAAGGTATACTGCAAATCAGAAATCCTTTGTAAGATACACAGTTTTTATTTTTTAATCATGAAATACATTAAGAAAATAAGTAGAGAATAGAGACATTAGTCTAATCAGATGCCACCCTCCCAGGTTTCATTAAAATACAAATTAAAAGTTTCTAAATAATGGTTATATTTTTCATAAAGTTACAAAAGCCTGAGATTATCCAAGGAGAAAAACATGTTCTCTAAGAATATCAGACATGGGAGATGTCCACAGCTCAGATTAAAGAGGCTAATTTTGTCTAGTAACTCTCTGGGCATTTTGTGTGTTCATGTTTTGAAGGCTTCTCTGAGATAAACATACCCAGTAATATGCAAATATACAAAAGAAGCCAAACCCTAAAAGAGCACACTAAATTCAATTTTTTAAATGATCTAAAATAAGAATCACGATATCCACAGAAAGTGTTTCTTCAGCGTCTACAGCTAAACATTTGCCACAAAACATTTTCTCTCTGATACCATCTACAAATTAAAGAAGGGTTTTTTCCTGTAAGAAAAAAAAAAAAAAAAAAAAATATATATATATATATATATATATGTTCAGTTTTTTAAAAAATAATAGTCATGAGCACAGACTCTGGGAGCCACCTGCCTGAGTTCACATCACAGCTCTACCCTTAGCTATCTGACCTTGGTTAAGGCACTTAGTCACTTACAGCTTCTTCATCTGTAAATATCCCTACTTCATTGGTTACTCTGAAGATTAAATGAGCTAATAAGTGTAAAATGCTTAGTGTCTGGTAAATAGTTAAGTGCCATACAAGTATTATTAGTTAATAATAATTATATGTATGTGTGTGTGTATAAAATATATTTGTATAAGGAAGCTGAAACTTCACTACTTTGGCCACCTTATGTGAAGAGCCAACTTACTGGAAAAGACCCTGATGCTGGAAAAGATTGAGGGCAGGTGGAGAAGTGGGAGACAGAGGATTGAGACAGTTGGATGGCATCACCGACTCAAAGGACATGCGTTTGAGCAAGCTCCAGAGTTGGTGAAGGACAGGGAAGCCTGGTGTGCTGCAGTCCGTGGGGTTGCAAAGAGTCAGATCCACTGAGTGACTGAACAGCAAAGGATCTGGTAGTGAAACCACAACCTTAACATTGACTATCTTTGAAGGGCTTCTACACTCAAGTGTGGGGGCGAAAAATGAGTTCCTAAGACAGAAGTATGTAACACTGAAAATATTTTGCACAGCCCTGATTTGTTCATCTGGTCAATACTTATTTCCCAGCCCATTGGAACTGAACAAGCTGTAGCAGGGGAAGAGAGCAGAACACTCCTGCTGCAAAAATAACACACACAAGAGCCACTTCCGACCGACCCGTCCGGGTGGACTAGATTCTCTCCCTCCCGTCCAGGCCTCTGATGGCACAGGGGAAGGGCACGGGGGCCTGCGTTCGAAACGCGGTCATCCAAACCAACCGAATTACTGTTTGACAAGAGATTGGGAAGTGAATGTAGGCCTGTTGCTACAGGCATAGGAGCTAATAGCAGCTCTTATAGGACAGCATGTCCCACAGGATCGAAGACAGAAGTTTGGGGTGGTGTACGGGGGCTTTCAAAATCCACCCTGACCAAAAGGTCAGCCACAAGGTCCCCGGCTCCAATGTCCTACTCCATCCTAGAGACCATTTGAAAAGATGTTACTGTAAAATGAACAATGTTTAACAGATATGCTCGAGATGGAATTGTAAACATCTGTCTCCTCATTTCAGATGACATGAAAAGAACCTAGATTCGGCCACTGAAGTCTTATATTACAGTCTACAAAAATCAATTTAACTAATTCGATGGATATGCTTTTCGCACCTTCCTCACGCCCCACAATCCACACTTGGGTATGAACTGGTGGTTCATTTAGGGCATAGCCATTACAGACTTCCTTAACAGTTTTCCCTAAAGGGACTTGGAGAGTATTTACACATTTCAAGACAGGCTCCCTTCTGTGGTCAAACACCTTTTAATCTCACCATTTAGTCCACTACTAGTAGCTATTCCAGAGAAGCAAATTAATAATTATTGTGGGCTTGAAAAAAAACCTTCTAGTCACAATCAAGTTTGCCTTCTAAGGTTAAAAGCTAACCAAAGTGTGACGCCTACCACGTGAATCTAAGCGCCTCTCCTAATGAGTAAGGAGCAGCCGGAAATTACAGGTTACCACCGATACCTTATACAAAAAGCCGCACATCCAAGCTAGATGGTGTCTTACAAAACTAGTTATTAACCAAAGACTAATTAACAAAACCTTTGGCTCAACTGATATTCTTGTTTCTCTATTTGCTTATTGATAACACGGAACTTTGTGACTCTGTCTAATGTAGATTAATATTTTAAAGGTATCTAATCCTTAGGCTTCATGCTTCCACATTAATCTTTTGCATTTTGTTGCATATAATCCTTTTCCCACAGTTCTAATTTTAGATATAGTTAGTCCACTCGAATTAATCTTTTCCCATAGAAAGACTGGTCATAGCTAAGATCTAATAGTTTCTCCTTAATCTTTTTTTTCCCCTGCTCATGGAGAAACATATGGATTATGTTATTAACTGTTTCTTTGACTCTCACTTTTTATTTTGAAATTACCCACTGACATGGAGGGAAAGGTGTCTTTCACTTCTTGTTCCCAGAGGAAAAGAATCAGTAATATTCAGTTTGCACCTCAACAGCATCCTTAGGAATGGGTCACATTATGATGATCTTTATTACTTTAAAAAAAAGGGGGGGGGTGTAGTTTTAGAGAAAATGTACTTCCTGTATCAAAGCAAATCTTTGGGGCTAAAAACTCTGAATCCAGACTAAGGAACAGACTTAACATTAAGCTTTTAAAGTAATCTGCATTTTTTCTAAGTTTACAGAAGAGCTATTTTATGGAAAATCCCACCATTGGATACGCTGTGGAGAGAAACATCAAAAGGCAAAGTCATTTTCACTCGGGCACATAAACTGTGATGAGGTCAGACTCAATTTCTTGGCTTCTTAAAGCTTTTGTTTGTTTTATTTTTGCACAGTGGTCTCTGAAGCCAAGAAAGTTGTCTGTTTATAGCTGTGCCAAGGAGGCTCAAATAGTAATGTCTCACTGGGACTTAACAGGGCCCAGGTACAATTTAAAATGTTAAAGACTCCTTATGTTCACAGAAATAATCCGACCTTCGTGCCTTAGAAACCTGTCTTGGCCACTTTACAACGCAACATGTTTTTCCCTTGATTCTAATGGTAAATAAGTTCCAATGCTCTCCTGAAACCAATCAGAAATATTCTTCAGCTGGCAATCATGACTCGTTTGCCACTTTGAAAGGGAATAGGAGGTGACAGGCCACGTAGTCTCTGGAGGTGAAGGGAAAGCCTCTATTTTTATGTATTAGCCCATGATTTACTTGTGTTGATAGAGTCTCAATATGGCAAAGCAAAAAATAGAGTTTTCCAGATAGACTTTATTCAATGAATAGACTTTGTTCCTTCAAGGTAGCATCTAGTCGTTTTAATAAACCAAAACAAAATTTAGAAAATATACCAGAAGTATTTGTACTTAAAAGGTGCCGAGGCAAAAGATGTATCTCAAGAAAAACACTTCAGTGACAGGAATAATCAACCTTGAATCCACTAAGGAAAACCATTTTGTAAAACTGAAAGTATCGTTTCTTAAAACACAGCAACATTTAGCTAACTATCAAGTAAATACCTGCAAAGTGCTTCAAGTGCTTAGAGTTTTGATCTTACTGATAAGGTGTGAACTTTTCTGAAATACTTCTCTTACTGTCTCATCCTTGCACATACTTTCATATTTTCTCAAATATCACTTTTGCTTGATCTCTGTTTCCTGTTTCCTAAATCTGATGGGTTCAGAGGAATCCCCTCTTTGGCCCTGGAAAAAAGAAAAAAAGACACAGCACACGCAGTCCACCCCATCAAAAGAATCATGTTTGATGTCTGTTATTACTCCTTACAACTTAGATCTGAGTGAGATGAAGCATCAAATGAGTAAAAAACATTTAAATTCAATTTTGTGGTGCAACATTGTTAAAGGATGATTGATTTCTTTCTGCGCAGTGAGGTTCTGCATAGACCCTCTGAATAATGAAGATGAGGAGGTGACAGAAAACTCATTTATAAATTTTAAAAGGGGGAAAGGGACAGGGGGGAAATCTTTGTAAGGTCTTTGGGCTACACCAAGGTAAGGTCTTTTTTTAATCAGCTTCAAGACAAGTAAACACTCATTTGTCACTTTTCACTGCAAACCCCGAAGTGAATAGGGTTTGAGATGCAAATCCCTAAGGTTTACTCCAGTTTTTAGGAAAAATCCCATCCGATTTCCCCCCAAAATTTCCAAGTGGTTACCAGTAACCACTTAACTCATTTTCTCTCTTCTTCTAACCTAAGCAGTCAAAATGCTTTTCCTTCCAACAAGCCTCCTTCCACCCCTTTCTCTGAGGTTTTAGACCATCATTTTTTCTGCTTTTTCTCTCCAAAGTTTCTATGAGACTTCCTGTACATCTAATCTTCATCCACCACCTTGCACACTGCCAGGTACATGGCAGCATCTTGACCAGAAGGCTAAAAATGATGACTCATCTGAAACAAGGCCCAAGATCCGACCTTCCTGATCAGCCCCTAAATGCCAAGCCCAAGCCCACGCTGATTTCTTTTTGCAGCTCCTAGCAGGTGCCAAGGACACTGCTCTGTCCCTGGTGTAATGATGCAGTCTCCTTCAACTCTCTTACTAAGTCTGGAGGGAAAGTCTCTAGGAGAGAAAAACACTCAGGCATTTCCAAGTCACTCTTAATTTGGAGAGAAATAAGAATCTTCAGGAAGTGCTCTCTCAAGGGCCTTGGGGACCCTGCACAAGTTATCCCTGAAAAGCACAATAAAATCTAGATGAAACAACAGAAGCTGACAGCCGTGGCCCAGGTTCAATCCTGGTCAGGGAACTGAGATCCTGCAAGCTTCGAGGCATGGCCGGAAAAAAAAAAAGCAGAATAACCAGGGAAGGTGGATTTAGTTTTTAGACTTTCAAGGCTACCAGGTCTACTTCCAGCTCTTATTAGTCTTGAATTGGACCTTTCTTCACAGTCTTCTAGCTTGTAAACTGCTAAGAGTACAAGAATTACACCATGTCCTTACTACAGACAAGCCCGTGATGCAAGCAACAGAGCCCCAAGCACCTTCAATTCTAGGATTAGAATCATGAACAGAGTAACTTTTGTCCAGCGTCGGAAAATCCCACAAAAGAGGCTGATATCCAGTCTACAAATGCCCTATGTCCAATACAAACAGTCACGTCTATAATGCAGAAGAGGCAAATTCTTCCAAAAGAAATGATTCATAGAAATTAATTGTTCTCTAATGTTCTTTAATTAAAGAAGCTGGACGACGACTTTGGTTTTTTAATTAAGCCCAACTTTTGCTTAATTTTTCAATATCCTGAGGTTTTGACGTTCAATTCGTGTCGATTCTATTAAAAGACACTCCAACTCATATCAGAACAGAAATTAGTATTAATGTATATAAACTGATACATACTCAATAAAAGGAACATTTTTCTGCAAAATAAAAGCCATTAAATGTGTATATTTAGAAACAATTAAGAATTCACCACAAAAAAATGTATTGGTAATCACATGGCTTTATTTCCTATTTGTCCTTCACAAGAATCCAATTTATATTATACACATATGCTTACTCATACACAAGGCAAACCCACTGATCACATCACTCTTATGTAGAGGAAAATGTATAGGTTTTACAGAGGCAACACCATAATTCAATTTCATAGACTCTTTAAAAAATAGTAATAATAATTACTATTATTATTAGACCATACTATGAATTGTAAGGAGAAGGAAATGGCAAGCCACTCCAGTATTCTTGCCTGGGAAATCCCGTGGACAGAGGAGCCTAGTGGGCTACAGTCCATGGGGTCGCAAACAGTCGGACATAATGACAGCACACTGAGCGCATACATTGTAAGAACAACGATAGCTACTACAGAACTACAAGCACTAAAGAAACCCTAATCTCCACTAGACTTACCAGCTATGTAAAGGGGCCCCTCTCTTGAATGTGAGACCTCCCGGCCACCTTCCTACTTTCCCATGCATGCTGTTTTTTCCTGTCCAGCCAGCCTCTCCTCTTCCACCATCTCACTCACTACCTCTACGCATACCATCCCCCTGTAACAACTTTGACAAAAAGCCAGGGACTTCTAGTTGCCGAATCTCAGGGTACTGTTCAGTCCTTATCTTGCTACATGTGATACTACACTCTCCTTAGTTTACACACCACTCTTCACCAACTGCACTATTTCTTTTTCATCTCCTTTTGAGGATGTCCCCCTCTAAGTGAAAGCTGCTCTGTCATGTCTGACTCTTTGCAACTCCATGGACTATACAGTCCATGGAACTCTCTAGGCCAGAATACTGCAGTGTGTAGCTGTTCTCTTCTCCGGGGGATCTTCCCAACCCAGGGATCGAACCCAGGTCTCTCGCACTGCAGGTGGATTCTTTACCAGCTAAGCCACCAGGGAAGCCCTGGAATACTGGAGTGGGTAGGCTGTCCCTCCTCCAGGGGATCTTCCTGACCCAGGAATCGAACCGGGGTCTCCTGCATGGCAGGCGGATTCTTTACCAGCTGAGCTGCCAGGGAAGCCCAAATGAGGGGACGCTGTGGCTGCATGGCCTTCTAAAAATACACTGAATGTTGTTTTCTCAGGTTCCTGACCTCATTCTCTTTTCTTAATGCTGTATACCCTCACCCAATCTCATCCACTCTGATGTTTTAGCCATCTTCAATGTCTCCACCTACATTCAGACCTCTGGGCTCCACTCTAGGGCCTACATTTCCAAATGACTGCTGGACATCCTTGCAGGATGGACCATAGCCTCTTTAAACTTTGCAAATACAAAGATGAACTGATCATCTTCCCTCCAAAACCTAAGGCATCTCCTAAATTGGGTAATGATACCATCAGTCACAGCTTCCCAGGTGGCTCGGTGGTAAAGAATCCGCTTGCCAATACAGGAAACGTGGGTTCAATTCCTGGACTGGGAAGATCCCCTGGAGGAGGAAATGGCAACCCACTCTAGTATTCTTGCCTGGGAAGTCTCACGGACAAAGGAGCCTGGCAGGCTACAATCCATGGGGTCACAAAGAGTCAAACATCCCTTAGTGATTGAACAACAACAACCAGCCAAGCCAGAAATCTAGACATTATCTCTGATTGTTCTCAGTAATCCCTGTCTCTCAATGAATTCTTGCCTGGAGAATCCCCGTGGACAGAGGAACCTGGTGGGCTACAGTCCTTGGGGTCACAAAGAGTGGGACACGACTGAGTGACTAAGCACAGCACAGCACTCAATGAATTACTTCCTCAATATTTTTCAAAAATAGTCTCATGTCTCCATCTTTACCTGCCACTCTCCTACTTCAAGCTCTTCAACATCTCCTGCCAGAATATTCCGTAATCTCCTAACTGACTTCCCTGCCTCCAGCCCTTGTCTCAAACCCGTCCTTCACACAGTGGCCACAATGCTTTATCTAAAGTTGGCTGGCCATATCGCTCCCTTGTTTGCAACCCTTTCTCTCCACCTGTATCACTGGATTTAAGCTCTTCACCTATATCACTGGTTTCTCTTCACCTGTGTCATTGGATTTAAGCTCTTGAGCATGGCGTATAATGCCCTCTGCTTCCTCATACCTGCCTAACTTACCAGCCTCTTCTCCCACCATTTTCTACCCTGAAACTTCCATCTCAACAACACTAAGTAACTTGTGATTTTATGCCAATACCGTTTTTCACACCTCCATCCTTAATCCGCCCCAGTCTTCTTCAAGCTCCTCCAGGGCAGGGGCGGTAGTCCAACTGGGCTGCTGTTTCATTGCTTAACCCAGCATTTGGCTCATTAAAGGTGCCATATGAATGGTCAGGAATAAATAACAGAAGACATAGGAGAGTAGGTCCAAAATGAATGACACCGGTAGAACGTGTTAAAGGAATTCAAACTCATGTTGAAAGTCATTGCGATGGGGTCTACATGGACTTAATACTTGCCACACAAGACGTGCAAGAGAGCTTGTAGGAGCTCAACTCCTCCTCAACACCCACCTCACACCTGGAGTCATGCTCTAATATTTTTTAGAGAAAACATGTTGGCTACCCACTGAGCCTACCATCACAAGGCACAGGAGTGGGCACCTTGGTGATGTGCCAATAACAACCACTGACAATTATAGAGCGTTTATGGTGTTATCTCTAACTTCTCTGAAAATTCTACATGAATTACACCTCTCAGTCTTCACATCAGCACTGTGAAGATGGAACTATTGTTTTCCCTGCTTCACAAGTAGGGAAACTGAGGCCCACATGTTAAGTAACTTCACTCACGGCACAGAGGTTGACTATTAAGGCACTCAGGATTAGTTGCTCAGTCGTGTCTGACTCTTGCAACCCCATGAACTGTGGCCCACCAGGCTCCTCTGTTCATGGAATTCTCCAGGCAAGAATACTAGAGTAGGTAGCCATTCCCTTCTCCAGGGGATCTTCCTGACCCAGGTCGCCCCCATTGCAGACAGATTTCTCTACCATCTAAGCCACCAGAGAAACCATTAAGGCACTCAAGGCATTTATTCATTGACTGTTCATTGACTATCAATATTGAGTAGAATGCAAGCCAAGCCTCCATATACATTTCACTTAGTTTCCAAAACTACGTGTGTATCAAGAACTGACCCTGAATGAAAGGATGAAAGAATGTGTCATCTACCCTCTGAGCCACTGCTCCCACCAAATAGTCACTTTGCTAATTGACAGAATCATGCCTTCACCCAGAGCCTCACAGACAGTGTCATCAGCACATCAAGACCTCAGTGACAAGACAGCTTCCTCTCCTCCAGAGTGAGGCCCCTTCCCCTGTTCCCTGGCTCTCTTTTGCCCCCTCGTCTGTCCATACTCTTCTCTGCTTTGCTCCCAACTTCTCCTCCCACCTTTGATTACTCAGGGGGGCTTTAGAACATACAGGAGGCAAGATCTCTCCTTCATAAAATCAGAATGCTCGTCGCCTCAGGAGGTACAGATGCCAAAAATATTCACAAAGGATTTATATAAATTTACAGATGAGAAAACTAGTGGTTTATAAAAAGGGAAGGATGGAACAGGAAGTTTGAAACCCAGAGAGGAACCCTTGGCCCAGGGGACAGCCGAACTTGGCTAGGAGATTAAGTCCATAGGTGTGGACGGAGCACTTACTCTGTCCAAAGCACTATTCTGGGCCCAGAAGACAAGGAACACAAGAGACGAAAAGCCCTGCCTTTTCGAGCCTCAAGCTCTGACCACTAGCTGTTTCTGTCAGGTAGACTGGTCTGTGGAGCAGACGCTGCCACCTAACCTTGAGGCTCTTGGAAAACACTCTCTCTGTATACTGTCAAAAAAAGGCACGTTTTAGGGCTTCCCTGATGGCTCATTGGTAAAGAATCTGCCTGCCAATGCAGGAGGCATGGGTTTGATCCCAGATCCAGGAAGATCCCACATGCTGAGGAGCAACTAAGTCTATGCACCACATAACCACTGAGCCTGTGCTCTAGAGCCCGGGAGCCGCGACTACGGAGCCCACAGGGAGCAACGAGAGAAAAGCCCACACAGCAGCGAAGACGCAGCACAGCCAAGAAATTAAAACAAAAAATTAAAGAGGCACATTTTATACCTAATGGTTTAAGCCACAATATTTCAGCAATAATAATTATAATAAGGTGCACACACACAGAGGCTCTCATCAGAGATAGTTCCAAAGGCAGCTATGCTAGTCCTTTAAATTTGTGCTAGAGCCCAAATAAGATTTTTGAGTTTGGCAATCTGGGAGAGAAGCAAGTTAATAAAAGTACACAGTACATTGTGAGAACAGCCATGGTTACCAGGCTAAACACAGGGGCCAAGCAACCCAGAGCAGACCCCTAGTAACCAGAACCCAGGTCAGGGCAGAGTGGAGAAAGCCAATCAGGGAAAAAATGGTGAAGAACAACAACTGGGTGTGGACCCTCAAGATTTCCCTTCAACCATGGTCCACAGCACAAGCAACTATTAAGAGCGTTCCACAGTCCTAAACCCATCATTCTCCTCCTAGGACCAACATGGTGAAGTCATTACACACATTCATTAGTCACATATACTCTGGAGCAACATGCTCTGGATTTGAATCCCTGTCCTACCACTCATTAACCTTGGCAAGTAGTCAAAACTTTGGGACTCAGTCACTTCATCTCTTAAATGGAAACAATAATTACAACAACCTCATAGGATGGTTGTGAACATGAAAAGAGATGATTATATATAATATGTAAAGCATTTAAAAGTGTCTGGCACTCAGGAAATGTGAGCTGTTACTATTATTACTTTTTCCATCAATAGGATCACAGAGACCCCCTTCCAAGCCATGGCAAATCCTGGAAGCCACACAGTTCATGACATAAATGAATAGCTTAGAAGCACGAGCTGTCCCATTCTGAAGTAAAACAAAAATTCAACCAAATTTCTAAACACACACACAAACACACAATTCTTATGCATGCCTTCTTTCTCTAAGATATTTTTTTAAATCAAATTAAGTCAAAACTGATTTTGACTGCAGTACCTGTTTTCAAAAGGTGAAGACCAAACTAAGGGTAGATTTTTTTCCTTCTTTAGTAACTGCCCCTGAAATGGTATAGATAAACTTATTTGCAAAGCAGAAATAGAGTCACAGATGTAGAGAACAAACTTAGAGTTACCAAGGACAGAAGAGGAGATTGGGATGAATTGGGAGATTGGGACTGACAGATATACACTATTAATACTATGCATAAAATAGATAGCTAATGAGAACCTCTGGTACAGCACAGGGAACTCTCCTCAAAGCTCTGTGGTGACCTAAATGGAAAGGAAATCCAAAAACGAGAAGATGTATGTATACATGTCCGGCTGATTCACTTTTCTGTATAGCAAAAAGTAACACAACATTGTAAAGCAACCACACTCCAATAAAAACTAATTGAAAAGAATAATAATTGCCCCTGGCTCTCTGAAGGACAGACGGAAAGTTGAAACAAAAAAGAAAATGGAAACAAGAGGAGTTTCCAAGCTGATGGCCAATCAGTGTTGCTACTAAAAGAGCCAAAGTGTAGGCGGTCATGTACAATCAAACCACTCTATGATTTGTGACTATTCTAATATCTGCAGTGGTGGAAAGGGTCTCAGTAAGTCTAAGCAGGTATTAGCTAAAGCAGAGACACAAGAGATAGAGGAGAAAAAGTTAAGTTGAAAAAAAAGGCCTATCTGCAAACTTAAAACCAAGTAGGTACGGTTTTTGGTTTGTTTTACAGATTTTTTGTTTTGGTTGTTTTGTTCTCATTTTCAGTTTAGCCTTTTTTTTTTTTTTGCTATACTGCATATCATGTGGGATCTTAGTTTCCCAACCAGAGATTGAACTTGTACCCCCTGCGTTGGAAGTACAGAGTCTTAACCACTAACCCGCTAGGGAAGCCCATTTGTTTTCTTTCTTTTTCTTTTTTTTTAAATTTTATTTTATTTTTAAACTTTACATAATTGTATTAGTTTTGCCAAATATCAAAATGAATCCGCCACAGGTATACATGTGTTCCCCATCCTGAACCCTACTCCTTCCTCCCTCCCCATACCATCCCTCTGGGTCGTCCCAGTGCACTAGCCCCAAGCATCCAGTATCATGCATCGAACCTGGACTGGCATCTCGTTTCATACATGATATTTTACATGTGGCATGGGACAAGAAGTTTATCAGTGCGTCATAGCAACTGAATCACCTGTGTAAATCCCAAGTCTAAAATAAACATTAGACTCAACCAAGTTCAACTCTTGCCCTTTAATCTGATTGGAGTGACTTTTATCTTTCACCTTGGAATGATAAAAGAATACGAGTTGTTAGCAAAACAATCTGAATGTGACTTAATTCTGGGGCCTTCTCCTGTTTTTTCATATGCTTGTCAAAACTATTCAGACAGAAACCAAAGAGAAAATGTGCTTGCCCAAAAGGGAGGATGCAGAGGACAGAAAAATGGCTTTGGACCCAAGAATCTGCCTGATAGTGTACTCCACCTGGAAAGTTTTTGTTATTTTTCTTGCTCTATTGAGACCATCCAAGCAGTCTAATTTATGAAATTCTTTACTTATAAAATATGCTGGCAAACCTACTACAGAGCAAACTTCTTTGGAACTGAAGAAACAAGATCTCTGTTTACAGATTGTGTCCTCATTATTTGCACAGATTGTCTCATAAATCGACCCACTGCTCATCCTCCGAATTCATGTTTCTAAAGGAAATTCAGCTAAAATACTGTAAAAATACTGTATTACACTGTTCAAGATAGTCTACCAGTAAGAAATTGAGAGTCTAAAAGAATCGCTCTGAAGGTCAACTATACAAATGTGCTACAAAAGCCTATAAACTGAAATTTTATACACTGATTTTCAGAAACTGACTAAGATCCTCGGGATATTATTTGGGCTTATCAAAAGAAGGTTAAAATCAGTGGTAAAGAATCCACCTGCCAGTGCAGGAGACACAAGAGACACCAGTTCAATCCCTGAGTGAGGAAGATGCCCTGGAGAAGGAAATGGCAACCCACTCCAGTATTCTTGCCTGAAGAATCCCATGGACAGGGGAGCCTGGTGGGCTACAGTCCATGGGGTTGCAAAGAGTTGGACATGACTGAGCATGCACACAATGATTTGTAAATTTACAAATCATTAAGAAGTGGTACAAAAAAGGCACCTTGGTTTCACTATTAGATGGCAGATGGCTGATTCAAAGAGAAGAGGAACATGGTTTCAACCAACTAGAAAAACAAAGTTGAGTTTTCTAGCCACATTTGAAGATTCCGGCCCTGAAGTTTAGGACCCATGCCATAAATAATAAGGATGGGATGAAATACCTCAGCCAACATCATAGTTCAGGTCCATCCAAGAGATATCTCTGGAGTTCCTCCTCTACATCAGGCCCAATCTCTCTTTTAAAGAGGCTCACCACACAGTCTGGAAGCTACACAAGATAAGGACCACTGATGTATATGGCGCTAGGAGAACATGATGAGAAAAGGAGGGGCCAAGGGTTCTAAACGGAGAGCACCGACAGAATTAGAAAACACTCCTTCACGTTCTGCGGACTTAATAAATTTTACACACCCTATTTCCAAGCAGGGCACATGTCCATGTGCATTAAATCTATAAACTATATTTATGGGCTTCCCTGGTGGCTCAGAGGGTAAAGCGTCTGCCTGCAATGCAGGAGACCCGGGTTCGATCCCTGAGTGAGGAAGATCCCCTGAAGAAGGAAATGGCACCCCACTCCAGTACTCTTGCCTGGAAAATCCCATGGACAGAAGAGCCTGGTAGGCTACAGTCCATAGGGTCACAAAGAGTCGGACACGACTGAGCAACTTCACTTTACTTACTTATGATCTGTTAGACAAAACCCTCCCATCATTCCAGTGAAGGCTGAGCTCTCTTTTGCTGCTATGGTGGTGGCAGCCTCTCAGTAACCAGAAATAAGGATGCAGATATTCCTAGGATTTAAGTCAGTACCAGCATGGCTACACAAAGTGGACTAAACGCTAGCATCATAGAAATATTTCCTTCCTACTGGGAAGTGTCCTTACAAATCCACTAAATGAAACCATGAGTTTTGTGGTCCTAAGATATTCAGTGATTCACTCAAGGTCACACAATTTGTTGGGGGGAAAGCTTGAACTAGACCAGATTTCCTGGCTCTCAACATAATATTCTTTGAGTTAGACCAAATGCACCCCAATGAAGGGGATGAGAGACAGAGGGTGCTGGGAGCATTTGTTGTATTTGATTATCAGGAATTCTGTCTGTATTATACACAGAATAGAGATTTTACAGCCACCCAGAGGAACTTACTGGCTTGGTGCTGACTTAGCCGACAGAATGTGTGTGCTTAGTCACTCAGCTGAGTCTGACTCTTGGCCCGACTTTGTAGCCTACCAGGCTCCTCTGTCCAGGGGGATTCTCCAGGCAAGAATACTGGAGTGGGTTACCATGACCTCCTCCATGGGATCTTCCTGACCCAGGGATCAAATCCAGGTCTCCCACATTGCAGGTGGATTCTTCAGGTCTGAGCCACCAGGGAAGTCCTAGGCCAGGAGAAAAACCCCTAAAAGCAGCAGACATCAGCTGCTGAGGGAGCATTCCCTTGTTCTCAGCACCCAGCACCCACAGAGCACAGGGCAGAGCCCTCATCAGGGGAAGGAGGGGACACCCTGGGTAAGGGGCTAGAGGGAGGAGACCCTTTCAAGAGGTGACCTCACTTGTATCCCCCAAACCACAAGCTGCTCTGCTTGAGGACTCAGAGGCAGAAGGCGCCTGGGAATTTGTGTAGATCAAAAACGATGCATCAGTAGGGAACAAGCCAGGAAGGACAGTCAGAACAGGGCTTTCACCAGACGTTCCACATGTCTCCAAGCACCTGCACAGACTTTCTGTCTATTGCACAAAGCAGCTCTAGGTCACGACGGGTCCGCACCCACACATCTCTAGCGGTCCTTGCCCTCTCTGCCTCATTTCCGCTTCCTTCTTCTCTCCAGCTCTCGTCCCCTGGCCCATTCTCCTTCACGTCCACTGATGGTGACCACAGGCCAGAGCATGTGCAGTCGCCCACTGGCCCAGGGCCAGAGGCTGGAAAGTAGCAAAGGGGAAGTTTCTTTGGGTCTCTGCCTCCAGTCTCCTCTTAGGACAAGAACTGCTGGGTGTTCCCCACCCTCCTAAAATCAGGAATACTCTCTCTGATTTCTAGAACATCAGAGATGTCACCAAGTCCATATGCTTCTCTTAATAAGAAAGGACTGGAACTTCCCTGGTGGTCAAGCTTCCACTGCAGGGGACACAGGTTTGATCCCTGGTCGGGGAAGTAAGATACTGCAAGCTGTGCAGTGTGGCCAAACAAACAAATCAAGTTTAAAAAAAAAAAAAAAGGACCATCCTTCTAAAGGCACAGTGGTCATGAAATTGATGAGATGGTTTAACGGCTGGGCAAACAGGTTTCGTTTTATTTCCGGTAAGCAGGGGCCACGGGGGTCCTGTACCAGTGTAACCATCAGCTCTGTTCTTGTCCACACTCTTGTCCACACTCTGCAGCGTGTCCCTGATCTCTCAGCGTCATTTATGCGTCACTAATAATAAGCTTAGGAGAGCGAAAAAGAGGAGAGCCACATTCTCCATGAATGCCTATGTTCCCTAGTCCTCTCCCAGAAGAACAGAGTTCTTTCACTGAGCAAGAGACTCAGTTAAAAAAAACAAAACTGGAGAAAGAGATAGTCTTATTAATGGATTGACACTCGCCACAAAGTCTGGCCTATCTCAATAAAGCCACTTTCTGTTTGCATCCACCTGCTCCCCTCCTAGGACTAAAAAAAAAAAAAAAATAGGAAAAACAAAGATGACTTCCAGATAACTATGCTCCTCACAGCTGTGCAGTCAAGAGGAGGAAAAACACCTTTTCTAACTTCCTCTGGCGCTCACTGAGAACTCTGGACTTCAGGGAGGCTATTAGAAAAAGGTTAAATATGAGACTCTATAATGACATACCAAGGGACTCGTGTCAGGGCTGTTTGAACACTACTCAGAAGCAATTGCTGTCGAGAGCTGGCGACCACTTTAAAGAGCTCTGGCGAGGTCTGCACGTAGATGACTCCATGGTGCCCTGGGAGGAGCAGTCTGAAGCCTCCTTATTCTGCACAAACATCCTTGAAAATATTCATGCTCCATTTTTTAATTCCAAGATTACTAGATACTCATATCCAGTAATTCTTTCCTCCACGTGGCATATTTTCTTATAGTGTTCTTTGTTTAATTTTCATTTTACAAAGACACAGCTTTATGTACACAACGGTATCCTCTCCTTTCTCTTGCTGCTATAGGGTTTTTGGTCTACATCTTTAGACTCTGTGTTTCATTTACTCGCAACAAAATTGTCAATTGTTTAATATCACCAGCAAGTTTTTACTTCAAAAGTCCTGTTGGTATAACTTAAAAATGAGTATGTAACCCTTTTCTGCCCCTACAGCTAGATCATTCCCCCTTATAAAACGTGTGGTTATGCCCAGAGCACCTTGCACTATCCACGGCAGGGTTATGAACAACCATTCCCTGGTGCTTTATAATGATAACTAGAAAGTACAGAGTTACACGGTGCCCAGAAGATACTTATAATCGAATCACAGGGCATTCTGTGAATGTTTGGAATGGCGATCAGAGGACCACAAAGTGATACTGTTTCTAACTCTTGCCAGCTAGAATGTAAATGAAGCACCCTGAAATTCAATTATAAGAGTCCTTTAGGTATTAAATAATTATAATACAAATCACATTGGGGGGGGGGGCAAGTGTTTTTTTAATTGAACTGTCCCCATAGCCCCTGCAGATTTCTATTTCTTAATAGTTCGTAAAAACAACACAGCTGGAATTTCAGATTCACGGTTCTTCATCCAACTGGAAAAGCTGTACCAAACGCAGAATGTCAATAGGCTGTTTCTACTTTTGCTTTGCCTCCTCCTCACTGAGTGACCTGATAAGTGAGCTGAGTCTCACTGTAGCTCTGCTTATCCCATAAATGTGCTGCATAACAGAATGTCTAATATTATTGTGCAAATATAAAACGGCCAAAGAGAATCCACAAGCTTAATTCAGTGGAACCAAGGATCCTTTGTCTATCTAAATATTCACCTACTCTTAATACCCCAAAACGTCTTATTTCTTACCCTCACCTTCTTCCTCTTGTCTCCCGCGTTTCTTTCCAGCTCTTTCTTCCTCCCCTATTCATCCCTTCCAACTTCTCCACTAGCGCTCCCTGGGGGAGGCTGTGAGAGTTGTAGTAAAACCTCCCCAGTGGCTGTGGGTGGCTCCACGGTGCTCAGGACAAGGAAGACGAAGAGTTAAGTGTGGGTCTTTTTTAGTCATTTTCTTGCTTCCATCTTTTAAAAGGAGAGAAGGTAAAGATTGTTCCCCTAACTCAGGAAACTCAGGAAAGTAAAAGCTGAAATATCTCTCCCAGAACATGACTTGTGAAAATACACCATTAAGGCAAGGTTGAAAGCATGTTCCCAGCATCAAGGAGCTTCTAGAACCAACCCAGCTAGTAAATAGCAAACAGGAACCCCTCATTCTTCAGGATGCTCTGACTCTCATCTGGGGCACAGACACGGATCCTCCCGGCCCCCCAGGGCTACAGCAAGGGCCTCATTACTCACACCAGATTTATAGAAGAGATCTATTTTCCTTCAAATAGAAACATTTTCTTCAAGGCCAGTGATCACAAATGTAAAACTAAAGGCCTGAAAAAGTATCAGTTCCCGCAGAGCGTTCCAATGTAATCTCTGATTAGTCATTAGTAGAACATCACAGAAATAAATAAATATACATACACATACATATGTATATTTTTTTCCCAGCAGATTTGGCCTTGGAATGACATTTGTTCAGGAGAAAAAGAAATTCACTCATTCCAACACCAAAACGAAAGCTTTATGGGTGTTCTGCCAAAAAAAAAAAAAAAGAAGTTCTCTAGACTTCAAGAATGGGCTTCCCAAGCGCCACTAGTGGTAAAGAATCCACCTGCCAATGCAGGAGACAGGAGACCTGGGTTTGATCCCTGGGTCAGGAAGAACCCCTGGAGGAAGACATGGCAACCCACTCCAGTATTCTTGCCTGGAGAATCCCAAGGTCAGAGGGGCCTAGAGAGCTACAGTCCATAAGGTTGCAAAGAGACACGACTGAATTGACTTAGCACATATGCACAAAGAGATCAAGAATATGGTGACATTTGGTGCTCCTCAATCAGGGTATCAATGCCACCCGTCTTCTCCTTTCAGCTCCTGAAATAAAAATATTCTCCGGCACGCAGCACAATAGCACAGGCTACCGCTCTTCCTCATGGAGTGTGATTCTCTCTGAAACTCGCCTTCTGCTACGTTTGCAGGAACCACTCTCCCAGGACCATGTGGCCTTTCTGGGTCTTTCCTTGCACTCTGGAGTCAAGAAGAAAGGAACCAGAATGAGTGACCCTGACTCCATAGAAGCTGAGGTCGTAAAGGATTCAGGATGCTGGTACAACTCTGGCTGGTGTGGGGCATGGTCACGGCGCAGCCGAGGAGAACCCTCTGAGCAAAGTAGAGTTAATTAGTCTTTTTATGCACACACACATGCCAGCCTCACACATCTAAAAAATACACCCATGCTAAGCAAAGGGCCTATTTTAGCAGTGTCTTGTAAAAACTAGATAGACGGGTATACACGCTCCCTTGGAGCAGGAACCCTGGCCCTAAGACACTAGCTGGCTTTAGCTATCCTAGTCTTAAGAATCAAGAGGGAACATGCAAAGCACATCTGAAAAGTACTAAACACAAAACAAAGCCTTGGTCACTCTGACCAGAAGTGAGCCCCGGTGAATTAATGTGTCTCTAATAACTCACTGGCATTCCTGCAGAAAATTTCCCTTTGGTTATGGAGCCACTGGGCTGCGATGGAAAAAAAAGATCCTAGTTTCTCCTTTTGGAACAAATGATCTGATTAGTGACCAAAGGAAGGAGGCGTGAACGCTGCCCAAGTCTGAGTCAGCCACAGTACAGCCCGGCTGGCCTGGAGCCAAGAGCCCTCCTGCCAAGGAGACTAGAAGTTTCTGAAGAGCCACCACAGGCCCGATGCCTCGAGTCACTCGGACAAAAGCTGGTGACCGAGTCCAGCAACTGGGTTGCCAGGCACCATATGCTTGGCAATATTGTCCTCCTGCAGCACGGGGGCCTGTGCGCCGGGCTCCTGTGTGCTGCACAGCTGTCAGCCCAGGCGCTGTTTTATCATTATTTTCACTGTTTTATTACTTTTCTGGGAATTCAAATCAGTGTAACCGCGCTTGATGCGCCGGGTGAAAAATGGTGTCTCCCTCCCCCCTCCTCCTTCAACCTAATGAATTGCCTTTTTTCATATCAAAGAGTAATGAGCACCAAACCACATAATATTTATTCATGGAACAAAAGACAGAGGGATGGAGGGGGTTGGGGGAAGCAGAAGCCGTTCCTGGGTGTGGAGAGGAGAAAAGCTGGACGTTTTAAAGGAGCTCTTCCTGCTGATCTCCAGTGACACGGGGTTCTGTGTGCAGGAAAAGCCAAACCTTTCCAAGCTCCCACCTTCAAGCTAGTCCTAAGTCAATGCTTAGAGACCCTGTGGCTAAGAGCTCACAGTGACTGAAAGTAACTCATGGCATAGAGTTGACAGTGACCTGGATCAACACTTTCTTTCCCAGTGAAACTCCTCTGCACAGCCTTCTCTCCTCTCTTGTGAGCACTAACCAGGTATATCTCAGAACATTCTAGAGAGACCCCTTTTTTTCCGTATCACATGACCTCCACTGTGGATGAGGGCTTGATCCGGCCCAGGGAGGAAAAGCCGTAGGAATAATGGTGACACAGGAACCTTATTTGCTCATTTCTTTTATTAGATGCTGTGAATTTTACCCACCTCCCCTCCCTTTTTGCCCAAGTCAAGCTCACACTCTGTTCCACGTTTTCTTTCCAATCCAAAAGAAAGAAAATAAGAACAATAGTAGGAATAATTTAAGCCAACCCATGGCTAACCTCCTTCCCTATAGACACTGAGACAGGTCTCCTATGCAAAGCATCCCCAAACTGGGAGGGACTGCCAACTCAAGTTGATATGCCAAATGAACCATGTTTCTTAAAGGCCACATCCCCCAATGGGCAAGTCACCAAAGTGAGAGGAACTCTTTCCTTTAATGTAAGAGGGCTATTAAACAAAGGTCTCTCAAAAAACGACACAGGCTCATGTTCAGAGAGAGATTAAGAGGCACTGAGAACATTAGGAATTTTTAACACCAGTGGCCGAGTTGCTGTTTCTTCCTCCCATTTCACTGCTCAGTATCTTGAATCTCTCCACCTAAAAATCCTACACGGTTATACACACTATTATATATAAAACATCTAAACAACAAGGACCTACTAGATAGCACAGGGAACTATATTCAGTATCTTTTGTAATAACCTATAATGGAAAGGTATCTAAAAAGGAATATATATATCTGAATCACTTTACATCTAAAACTAACACAACATGGAAAATTAACTACACTTCAATTAAAAATGGTTTAAAAAAATCTATATTGGGAATAAAAAATATTTTTTAAACTATGAAAAATATTTAAATTCTTAAAAAATCACACTATAATCCACTTCTTCCTATGTCCCGGGCCACCCAGACAACTGATGAATTTATCTGGATAATTTCACTCAAACCCAGTCATGGAATCCTTTGCCAAAGCAACCCTCTTGCTCCCTCCTCTTACAGTATCAGTTCTGTAAGGCTGTCAAAGCTAATTATCTCTCTTCTCTAATTTATTGCTCTTCAGTGTATCATAAACACATAGATTACAAAAAGTTGAAGAAAACAAGTGAAGTGTGCATTACACTGTGAAGGAAAAGACAGACAAATAATTATTCAGAGTATCCACTCTCTGTTAATAGAGTAATAAAATGGCATTAGGAAGAATGGATGAGAATGCCGAAGCCAGCCAATCCCCCTTCCCTCTTCCATATATGGCTGTCCCCACCCCCATGAGCCAGTACCAGAAACTCGCACACCATCACTTTAGGGTAAAGAGGGAAGCAAAATTCTTAGGTTGGCAGTCCTTTGACATTCCAGACCACAGATCAACACGGAGCCTACCAAACCAGTAACACAGACAACCAGCACCTCAGCAGAGGGAACAGACACACAGCCTGCCCTGCACACACCGTCATTAAGCTCCCTTCCTTAAAGCTACTGTTACATATTTCCAAGTGTTCCAACTCCAATCTCAGACCACAAACTTCAAGTTAAAAGAAAATGCCCCTGAATGATTCATATCAGTTCTTTCAATCTAAGAACAGAATCAAAGGTTGAAAAAAAAAAAAAAGCAAGTCTATCTGAATTTCAATAGCCAAGAAGAGAGCTATCCCAGACCTACAAAGCACCAGTATACGTACTGCTCTGCCACCCTCCCAGTTACCGTGGCATGGGCCAAGTTCATCAGGGTCTCCAGACCTAGTCCATACCTGCCAAAAAATTTTTTTCCAGTATAGTTATTCAATGTCGTGACAAATAGCTTTTCCCAACAGTCCTTCAACAGGTTCTAAGAAGTAAGCTGCGTGAAATCCAAAATCTAAAGGCGTCGTTTCTGTGCTGCAGTGACGAAAAACGAACGTGTCTTCAAAAAATCCAATAGCAGCTGTAAACCATTTAGGAATTCCCAGGTACACAGAAAAAGACGTTTTCAACCTTTCAGCTGTAACAACTCCTAAACTGAGAAAGTTGCTTCTTTATATAAACCACCTCTGTTTGCTCAACTTCAGAGGCTCTCCCGGGAAAGGGCTACTGCAGGATGTGAATAGTAAGGGAATGCTACAACCGGAGAGGTGCTGAGCTGCAGACCTCACTGTAAGGAAATACCCGAAGTGATTAAAGACAGATACCACCTGCAGATTCTGTGAAGCGGGCCACTGCTACAGCCACACGTGTTCTCATGGCAGCCAGGAGAAAGGGTGGGCTGAAGTCCCACAGTGGGTTAGAACTGGGGCGAAAGGTACCAAAACAGAATATGCCAGCAGGTACCTGGTGGCTCAGACAGTCAAGAATCTGCCTGTGATTCGGGAGACCAGGGTTCGATCCCCGGGTTGGGAAGATCCCCTGGAGAAGGAAATGGCAGCTCACTCCAGTATTCTTGCCTGGAAAATTCCATGGACAGAAGAGCCTGGCGGGCTACAGTCCACAGGGTCACAAAGAGTTGGACACAACTTAGCGACTAAACAGCATAGGGGATATATGTTTTACCCCCTAGGGGAACTCTGGAATTATTATCACGTAGCCATTCTGAAGCCAAACCTCAAGGTCAAACCATTAAAACAGTTGTATTTCTTTTACGTACTATCCAGGAAATTTTGTCAAGCTTCGACATATGTCCGATTTCTTTGCATAAATGTTAATGTTAACCTCCAGGTATTCCTCTGCAGGAATTATATCCATAGTAATTTGACTTTCTTTAAAAAAAAATGTCTAAAACATACTTTTGATAAGGTATGTTTTTTAAAAAACTCCATGAGATAAGACTTGATTCTGAGCATTTCTTATCTATCAAAAATCACCTCTGGACTCTTTCAAAAGGAAATAAGAAAATGCTTTTTAAAGGAACTAGAAATTAAAAGTTTATTGCAGCACTGCTATAATATTACCAGCCTTTAGAAAGTAGTTTTTAACCTAACAGCTATAGTCAGATATCTATGAAATAACTAATATTCAAAACAGAGAACCATTTATACTGTCTGCCATCAGTGTAGAGGTTCAATGTTATACTTGGGGCAAAATGCAAGGCAGCTGTCCACCTTTTACATTCATGGAAGTCATCCTTCAAAGAAGACATCTGGGTGCTAGAAATGAAAGAAACAGATCCAGGAAAAATCAGAAACAAACACAGAGAAAGTCAGATGACACTCCTCAGAGGGAGAGTAGACTAGCAAAAACGAAACCCGACTGTTTAAACTTGACGGTCAGCAGAAGAGTCAGAGGTTGAAGTTGGCATTGCATGATCCGACCAGCAACTTGAAGGATGTCTTCGTGGATCGTCCTGGCTGGCCCAGTTTCAGGATCAGGAGCAAGGTCCTTACTTCATGTGCCTAACCAGCTCTTGCTATGTAAGCTACTGGGGCAGAAGATATCTAGCTGTCTTTAGACTGAAGCCCCTCCCCTAAAGTCTGCACTGTGCACACAGCTGCATTAGCTTAGCTGGCCAAAGGGGCTTTTCTCACCAAGATGCTGTGTGGTGCGGCTAAAGGAAATAGAAGCACAGAAAATGGCTGTCAGTAGTTAGTATCTAGATCAACAACCGAAGCAGAACATCTGGTTTATTGGAATCACTGGGGAGAGCATGACCTCTAAAGTGGAGGCCAGTCACCTACAGCTCCACCTTTGGTTTACTTCTGTGGTTCAAATCACCGCCACCGACATTCTGTACAAGTCTCCAGGCCCCACTGCCACTGTGACAGAGGTAAAACATGAGTTGGTGGTAAAGGAGATGAGGAGAGAGGGTCACCAAGGCCAGAGGTATGTGGGGCCAGGAGACAGCAAAGAGGAGACAGCAAAGACTTGGCCTTCCGATTAGGGTGCTACCAGGGATTCAATCCCTGGTTGGGGAGCTGAGGTCCCTCATGCCTGAAGGCCAAACACCCAAAACATAAAACAGAAGGAATATGGTAACCAATTCAACGAGTGAGTGCTCAGTTGTGTCCGACTCTTTACAGCCCCATGAACTGCAGCCCACCAGGCTTCCCTGTCCATGGGATTCTCCAGGCAAGAATCCTGGAGTTGCTTGTCATTTCCTATTACAAGGGGATCTCCCCAACCCAGGAATCCAACCCGCATCTCCTGGACCTCCTACATTGGCAGACGGATTCTTTACCACCGAAACTTTTTAAATGGTCCACGTCAAAAAAATAAAAATCTTATAAAAATAAAACAGCAGAGCTAACCAAGGACCAACACGTCCAGGGATCTTCATGCTGGGCTCCTGTTCAAACAGATCTGAAAACCTAAAGGCAGGTGAGGACTGCTTCTGCGGAGAGCATGGTTCTTTTGAAAAGGCAGCCGCTCACACCATCTTTTCAAGACAGAACTCTTCAGTCTGGCAAAGGCAGAACAACACTGTAGCCAAGAGTATAGATTTTGGAGCCAAACTGCTCCGGCTCTTATAAAAATACAGACTATAGTTCTGAGAATCTTACTGGAGGGCAGCTGCCATGCCAAAGGTAAATGAAAATGGCAAAGAAGGGTAGTCTTGAGACCACCTCACCTGTATGCTGAAAAGTGATAGGATTTCTCCTGTCTAAACAAACACTGGAGAGCAACTGTCGAGGCAAGTCCATTTTGATGCATTTTCTTCAGTTGGCCAGGTCAGCAGGTTGTTATTAGCATGTTACACAGATGCCTGGATTAGTCAGGGTAATTGAGCCTGGATGAAGTGGCAACTCACAGACCTGTGATTTTTATGACCACTCAAACCTGCACGCGTGGCCACCCCAGGTACCGTGCCACCCACAGAAAGATATTTTACACATAAAGCCATGCAGGCCTGGAGAACACCAAGCTCAAGAAAGGTACAGAGAACTACAGAAGTTGTTCAAGACAGTGAATGTCCCATGTTCACAGCCTGAACCAGCGCTGGTTAACTAGACTCCTACTCACCTCGCCACTGGGACCAGATGAAAAGAAAGAAAGTCATTTCTGTAAGATGTATGACCAGATATACAGCCTTTAAAAATTAACAGTGTTGACGCAGAGTGCAGTGACACACACCAAGCGCTAGAGCTGATACTTTTTTTTAAAGCCATATTTTTCAGGAGACACAATTATCACTTGCCCTAAAATGGATTGTAATAAATAAGATCCAGGATCCATGTTAAACAATATTAGATTAAGAGATTTGGCTTCTTCAGAAGAAACAGACTTCTTCTGTTTATACATATTACATATATGGAAGAAAGTCCAAATTTGTGTTACAGAAATCTCACATATGTACAAGGATAAATGGATAAGGATGTCCATTGCAATTAAGTAAGGCTTAATTGGCAAAAAATGAGAAACTATCGGTCTCTCAAAGTATGGGATCACTCAATCAGTTTTGTGATATTTTATTCTGGAATGGGGGGCTTCCCAGGTGCCACAATGCTAAAGAATCCACCTGCCAATACAGAAGATTCTGGAGATGCGAGTTCAATCCCTGGGTCAGGAAGATCCCTTGGAGGAGGATGGCAACCCACTCCAGTATTCTTGCCTGGAGAATCCCATGGACAGAGGAGCCTGCGGGGCCATAGTCCATGGGGTCACGAAGTCAGACACAACTTTTTTTTTTTTTTTGTGGCTGCATCAAGTGGCTTGTGCGATCTTAGCTCCGTGACCTGGGATCAAACCCAGATCGTTGGCAGTGAAAGTATAGAGTTTTAGCCACTGAACCGCCAGGGAATTCCCAGGTAGTTCTTTTTCTATCATGAGGATATGAAGAGGAAGAAAGAGACAAAGGCCCTATCCTCTAATAACTGGTATTTTATTTTCATATTGTTTAATAAAAGTTTTATCATTAAAAAAAGAAGGATGTTGTCATCACCAACATTTCAGCTAACTGAACAACTTCTGCTGGAACATTCTGGCTCATCAACACAGCCCATTTCATCTGTAAACAGTTTCTATTTTCATATAATTGTTTTTTTAATATATTAAACCAAACTTTGCTTCAAATAATCGCCAGCCACTGATCCTAACTTTATCCCCTGGAGGCCACAAAGAGTGCATCTAATCCTTTCTTCACATGACAGCCCTTCAAATATTTTAAGAAAGCAATCATATCATCCCCCAAATCAGACTAAACACCTCCAGGTCTTCCAACTGCTCTTCATGTGACATGGTTTCAAGTCCCTGTGCCTTCCTGCTTGTTCCTTTCCAAATACTCTCTCTCTCTCTAATTTCTTCTAAAAGCTTGACGTCAAGCCGTGGTTATGGTGCCAATGTGTGTGTGTGTGTGTGCTTAGTCATTCAGTCATGCCTGACTCTTTGCAACCCCAAGGACTGTAGCCCGCCAGGGGCATCTACTCCAAAAAAAAAAAAGAAAGAAAACTGATCTTTCTTGTTTTTAAAGCCTTGTTTTTAACAATCACCCTTTAATCTTATTCTCCACCACACCAACTAATCCTCTCCCCTCCACAAAGTGATTTTATTTGAAAAACAGTGAAATAAATGTTGCTACAGAAAGCAGTGCCAGAAACTATAGAAAACTTGCAAGAGGATACAAAGCATCTAGTATCCTTAGGATTTCCTTAAATGTTAGCTTATGGCCTGTGCATTCTCAGTTGCTCAGTCATGTCTGACTCTTTGCAACCCCACATTCTGTAGCCTGCCAGGCTCCTCTGTCCAGGCAAGAATACTGGAGTGGGTTGCCATTTCCTTCTCCAAGGGATCCTCCTGCCCCAGGGACTGAACCCAGGTCTCCTGCATTGCAAGTGGATTCTTTACCGTCTGAGTCACCAAGGAAGCCCAAGAATATTGGAGTGGGTTGCCATTTCCTCCTCCAGGGGATCTTCCTGACCCAGGGATGGAACCCACATTTCTCAGCAGGCAGATTCTTTACTGCTGAGCCACTTGGGAATCCCTGTTAGCTTGTTAACGATTTCCATTAACATGTTCTCATCAAACCACAAAGACTGTTTTACCCAGCTCATCTGAAACATAAATGATGCTCTGCTGTGAGTCCAATGACAGTAAGGACCTGGGTTCATTACTGAATCCCCCGCACCTAGAAATAGTATCCAATATGTAGCAGTTGTTCAGGACCTTGCCATGACACCTCGGCTTCCCCATGAGTGAAATAAGCCTCAGATCACTCTAAGTCTGCACTTACTGCTACTACTGCTAAGTCACCAGTCGTGTCCGACTCTGTGCGACCCCATAGATGGCAGCCCACCAGGCTCCCCTGTCCCTGGGATTCTCCAGGCAAGGACACTGGAGTGGGTTGCCATTTCCTTCTCCAATGCATGAAAGTGAAAAGTGAAAGTGAAGTTGCTCAGTTGTGTCCGACCCTCAGCGACCCCATGGACTGCAGCCTACCAGGCTCCTCCATCCATGGGATTTTCCAGGCAAGAGTACTGGAGTGGGGTGCCATTGCCTTCAGTAGGAGGCAAAAAGTGATAGGAAAGTAATTCATAAAAACAAGCCCAGCATTTACGTAGCACCATAAAATCTTTGGAAGTCTTACGTATATTAATTCATTTGAGCCAAACAACCGCTCCGGCAGGGAGATGGGAAAATGCTCAGAGATGCTAGGCAACTCATCCAGATAGGAGCCGGCCAGGCACAGGCCAAGGCTTTTTAGTGTTTGTTCTACTTAAGAAATCTTGGCTGTAAAGAAGCTGATGGAGGAAACCAGCATGACCGGGTCAAGGTTCCCTTCTTCCCAGGGACTGGCTGTCTATCTCATGGCAACACCGCTCCCCTCTCCACCCTGCAAGTAGTAAGAGTGTTTTTGAAAAGCTGTAAAGAAAGCCTCACTGTATTTTCAGCATTCTAAGGGAGCTCCTTGTTTAAGGCATGGTTTCTCAGTAGCAGCAACACTGATCCTTTGGACACGGTGATTCTTTGCTGCGGTTGTGTTTAGGAGGTTTAACAGCGTCTCTGGCTTCTACCGACTAGACACCAGTAGCACCCTCCAACTGTGACAACTGAAAATGTCTCCCAACACTGCCAAATGTTCAGGCTGGGGGCAAAATCTCCACTAAAGGAGACGCTCTGATTTCAAAGAATCCTGTGGTAAACCCACTTAAATGGCAGAGGTAGTCATTTAAAGAAGCAGGGAAATATTTCAGGAATTTTTTTTTTTCAGATACAAATGATTTTAACATTAGCTCGGAAAAATATATATTTGAGTTTTAGCAATGTCTGCAGGTTCAGAATAGACTACTAAAATCATATGTTACTGCCATAAACTCCCAAGGCACCAGGATACTCTTTACCCCAAATGAGCAAAACCTCTCTTGCCATCCATTTCAGGAGATGCCTCCAAAATCCTCACCCACCTCTTGCCTCTCTCTCTTACCACTAGAGTTTCTTACAGTCTTTTACTGGGAACCAGTCCCTTTAGATTCACTCTCAATCATCGAGTTACTTCCAGCATCTAACAAACAATCAAAGAAGGAAAAATAACCCACCACTGTGAGAAGGAAGGGCACTAGCAGAGCTTGTCTTTAGAGCTGGGCAATCCTTTTGAGTCACAGTTACAACCCAGGTTGAATCTGCACAAATAGACTCAACATTTCAGCCTTTTCTTTTGAAGGAAAAGAAGCCCCTGTCCTGACCTGTGTTTTCTGGAGGTGGAGAGAGATACTGTTAGAGAGATAGGGTAATGGTTCTAACGTCTTCACAAGCACAAGTGACTGTGTTAAGGATCAGAGAGTCCGTAATATGAAACATTACAAAACTAGATTCTACCCAATAGAATGGGGACTTAAGGAGTTAAGACATTCTGGAGGCTGTTAGTTTAAATATTTCATTCAAGTTGTCTATGGTTGTTAAGCCACTGCTGAAGGAAGATGAGTGTTAGTTACTCTTACTTTAAAAGATTCTACTTCAGCATCTGATGCAAAGAGACGACTCATTGGAAAAGACCCTGATGCTGGAAAAGATTGAAGGCAAAAGGAGAAAGCAGCAGCAGAGGATAAAATGTTTAGACAGCATCACTGACTCAATGGACATGAACAGTATCTGGGAGATAGTTAGTAGAGGGGAGAAGGAAACAGCAACCCACTCCAGTATTCTTGCCTGGAGAATCCTGTGGACAGAGGAGCCTGGTGGGCTGCTGTCCATGGGGTTGCACAGAGTCAAACACGACTGAAGCGACTTAGCATGCTTGTGTGCATTGGAGACGGAATTGGCAACCCACTCCAGTATTCTTGCCTGGAGAATCCCAGAGACAGAGGAGCCTGGTGGGCTGCTGTCTATGGGGTGGCAAAAAGTCAGATACTACTTTGTGACTAAACAACTTCAGCATAAAAGTCATTCTAACTAATGGAAGGTCCAAATAATTAAAGAGAGGTGTCTAAAGTATTCTTAAGAAATCACCTTCCTTATGTCAGAGGAAGTACTGCAGGTCTTTTGAGATTTTTATTAAATTCCCCCAAGAATAGTAGGCACAGCTTGCCCTTAAAAAAAACCCTGAACCATAGTAGTAATGGCTTTTTCTATGCACATATGTATGGTGGCCCTAAAGGAACACTGTGCTTCTTTCCCAAATGGAGTTGCTTATCCATAGCTAAAAAGTCCCTCAACTGTTTAACAGATGGAATAGCCAGGTATATTTAAAAACAACAAAACTGTGCATCTTCTCCGATCCACGGGATGGACCACTATGATCTTTAAGTATTCATTATATGGCAGGCCCTCAACTCCATCTTCTGAGTAAGTTTATCCAGTATTATTCCTTTAGTTCTTTAAGCTTTGCTCAGATCAGATCAGTCGCTCAGTCGTGTCCGACTCTTTGCGACCCCATGAATCGCAGCACACCAGGCCTCCCTGTCCATCACCAACTCCCAGAGTTCACTCAGACTCACATCCATCGAGTCAGTGATGCCATCCAGCCAGCTCATCCTCTGTCTTCCCCTTCTCCTCCTGCCCCCAATCCCTCCCAGCATCAGAGTCTTTTCCAATGAGTCAACTCTTCGCATGAGGTGGCCAAAGTACTGGAGTTTCAGCTTCAGCATCATTCCTTCCAAAGAAATCCCAGGGCTGATCTCCTTCAGAATGGACTGGTTGGATCTCCTTGCAGTCCAAGGGACTCTCAAGAGTCTTCTCCAACACCACAGTTCGAAAGCATCAATTCTTCGGCGCTCAGCCTTCTTCACAGTCCAACTCTCACATTCATACATGACCACAGGAAAAACCATAGCCTTGACTAGACAGACCTTTGTTGGCAAAGTAATGTCTCTGCTTTTGAATATGCTATCTAGGTTGGTCATAACTTTCCTTCCAAGGAGTAAGCATCTTTTCATTTCATGGCTGCAGTCACCATCTGCAGTGATTTTGGAGCCCCCCAAAATAAAGTCTGACACTGTTTCCACTGTTGCCCCATCTATTTGCCATGAAGTGATGGGTCGGATGCCATGATCTTCGTTTTCTGAATGTTGAGCTTTAAGCCAACTTTTTCACTCTCCACTTTCACTTTCATCAAGAGGCTTTTGAGTTCCTCTTCACTTTCTGCCATAAGGGTGGTGTCATCTGCATATCTGAGGTTACTGATATTTCTCCCAGCAATCTTGATTCCAGTTGTGTTTCTTCCAGTCCAGCATTTCTCATGATGTACTCTGCATATAAGTTAAATAAACAGGGTGACAATATACAGTCTTGACGAACTCCTTTTCCTATTTGGAACCAGTCTGTTGTTCCATGGCCAGTTCTAACTGTTGCTTCCTGACCTGCATACAAATTTCTCAAGAGGCAGATCAGGTGGTCTGGTATTCCCATGTCTTTCAGAATTTTCCACAGTTTATTATGATCCACACAGTCAAAGGCTTTGGCATAGTCAATAAAGCAGAAATAGATGTTTTTCTGGAACTCTCTTACTTTTTCCTTGATCCAGCGGATGTTGGCAATTTGATCTCTGGTTCCTCTGCCTTTTGCAAAACCAGTTTGAACATCAGGAAGTTCACGGTTCACATATTGCTGAAGCCTGGCTTGGAGAATTTTAAGCATTACTTTACTAGCGTGTGAGATGAGTGCAATTGTGTGGTAGTTTGAGCATTCTTTGGCATTGCCTTTCTTTGGGATTGGAATGAAAGCTTTGCTAAACAACAACAAAAAAAAGTGTTTTGTTTTTCTAAGTTTAGGAAAATTAATTAGTCAATTTTCCAAAAGTTCCGTTTCCATCTCACAAACATGAATCAATGAATTTTTGGAATGTGTTTGTCTGAAAAGAATGTGTTTGTATTTTTTAATGAAAATTTAATTTGGGGGATCCAATAACTCCAGCATGGTCATCTGTAAATCAACTTTTTTTGTAGTGTCAAATTAGTTTGAAACAACAGGCAAATAAGCATATTATTTTACTTAAAATGTCATGCAAACGGGGAATGACAGCCTGAAACTGTTATGAAGTCACTAGCATCAAGGCTAATGGTGACTAAATAACAAAGACCTGTTATTCCCTTAAACCTAGCTTAAATAATACTGAAAATCTACCAAAAAAATACTACATTGTCAAAGTCTTGGATGCAAGAGTGTGATTTAGCATTTTCACTTCTATGAAGCACTATGAACTGGGTACCAGTACCGTAAAATGTATGAATGACATTTAAAAATTCAGTCTATTCTCTATGATTTGCACTAATGAAGAATAAATGGTATACTAAACTAAACCCATAATTAATCCAAAATAATTGATATCTTATCCAATTCATTACTTAGGAGGAAGCACTAAAATCGTCTTCTTCTTGCTTCTTCCCAACCTTTGGTAAAAGTGCGAAAGATCAGTGAAAAGACCAAAAGGTTGGCAGCAGGCGCAGAAAAGAAAAACAAAGCAAACAGCTGGATCCGAAAACTCAGTAATCAGCCTCTGAAAATGCAAAGCTATTTGGGAGAATTAAAACGCAAATATTATGAAAACCTTGGGACTGAGTTTTAAATATGTCCCTTTTTATAAGATTTTGATGTCTGATTGATGTCACAGTTCTCTATGATGGGTAATGTGGAAAGAGATGACAGAAGTTAGCCATCTTAAGCTCAGGAATGTAGCACAGAAGTGTTAATTAACACACAAGGAACACTGATCACAAGTAAAACTCCATGACATTAAATAAAACATAAGTACTAGAGATGTCTTCAAAAATTACTGTGTAGTGTACAGAATGGTTTATTATACTGGATTCCTTCTCCGGTAGCAGCACTAATGAGAGAGAGAGAAAGAGTCCTGCATTCATATCTCAACCGAATGGGAAAACCCAATCAGGAAACCTTTTTCACAACAGTTGGCTATCAGTCTCAGAGAGATATGTAGGAAACAACTCTGTACAGCTCCATTTCACTAAACTTCTCATCCTGCTTTCGGAAATGTCAGTACACCATATCCATGGACTGTTTATTTTCTTCGTATCAGGTGGCAGAACACCTCCAAAGATTCTAACGACGCAGGATAGAAAGCATCAAACATGCTATCCCCCTGAAAACTCAGCTTCCCCTGATAAGAAACTCAGCCTGAAGAGCATTTTAGATTATGATAAATGGCTAACTATGCTTTTACTTTTCTGATCATTGGCTACCCATTACTAAATAAAATGTACCACAACTAAAGAACATACATAACACAATTAAGTATGTATTGGTGCTTCTTGGCCTTCTTCTTTTTTAATGCTTCTTGAGAATTAAAAGACAAACACTTGTGAAGAGAAATGAAATTTCAAAAAGTTTTTCACAAACTTAAGGCACACCCTGTGTGGGCTATGGCAAGTTTTTCGAGAGATACTGTCAAATCCTACCACCCAGAAGAGCAGTAGAAGGATAAGCCAGAGAAAGGTTCATAAGAAAGATTCAGAAATGGTTTGACATAACAGGCTTGCAAAAACACTTGACTACAAAGCCAACAATTTACCTTCAACAGGATAAGCAAAGGCAAACCAGCTTCATTTATAAAGAGGTTTAGCCCTGGACTAGTATATTGATATTTCCTGTATCTCTTCCAGGAGGTGATGAGAAAGAACACTTTGGATCAGTTCAGTTGCTCAGTCATGTCCGACTCTTTGCAACCCCATGGGCTGCAGCACTACAGACCTCTCTGTCCATCACCAACTCCCAGAGCTTGCTCAAACTCATGTCTATCAATGCCATACAACCGTATCATCCTCTGTTGTCCCATTCTCCCCCTGCCCTCAATCTTTCCCAGCATCAGGGTCTTTTCCAAAGAAAAGACTAGAAATGCAAACACTTTGGATAGACTGTAGTTTTCTCTAAAACTCAGCATTTAATCTGCTTATTATCAAATAAACAACGTGATAAACTCTTAAGAGCAGGAATCACATAGATTTATGCAGTCTCTAAGCTGTGTATAAATTAAGCACACTGTTAAAGTTATGATAGTGCTGATAAGTAGAAAGGTCATGAAAACAGAATATATCCAGGTCAAGTAAACTACCACCATTTGAGATTCTGAAGGCTGCATCCTCATGCAGCATTTGGTATGCCTGAATGAGAATGAACTTGTCAACTGGAATTTATCTTAAAATTTTATCCAGGGGATCAGTTTCAAGTATAGAAAATGAACAATGTCTCATTCTGCTACAACAAGCAAAACTACTTCAGGAAAACCCATCTTTTCAACTGCACTGTTCTTACCAGCAACTCTTGGGGGTGGGGGCATGGGGGTGAGACCCTTCTGAATAAATAGTGTGTAGAGAAAGTCATTTAACTACATGTCTAGAAACTATCTTTCACCTGAGGGAATGCAGCTTCAAACCCAGGCCTGGGCCATCTACTCTCTAACAGGCTATGATGTGTGTACTCAGTCACGTCCTGCTGTTTGCAACCCCATGGACTGTAGACCGCCAGGCTCCTCTGTCCATGGCATTTCCCAAGCAAGAACACTGGAGTGGGTTGCCATTTCCTTCTCCAGGGGATCTTCCCAACCCAGGGGTCAAACCCACATCTCCTGCCTCTCTTGCAGGTGGATTCTTTACCACTATGCCACCTGGGAAGCCCAGGCTATTATGGACCCATACAAAAACCTAAGCCCTTTCCAGGAGCCTGGAGCCAAGGAAGATTTCTGTCTCCTCACCCACCCTGCTTCTGGATTGCTTGCTTGTTTTTCATGTCTATGCTTGTAAATGTGAAAGGTAAGAAAACAAATCAAAAGAGGTAAGCCTTGATTATTAGACTGCCTTCTGAACCCAAATCAAGCAGAAAGAGAACTAATCGATATTTAGTACTTTAGACATTATTGGCCCTAAGAAGGTAAACAATAGCAATAAAACAGAAAAAAAAATCCTATTCATCTTTATTTTTATCATCACCATTATTATTATCTGACTCTGGTTGACTGTTGCTTTTCTTTAAGGCCTTCCAAATAGCTCAATCTAAGAACAAAATATAATTGCTCTGTGCCCCCTCTCCCAGAGCCCAACTAAAATCCAGCTGCTAATTCAAGATCAACATTTTCTTTGCAACCTGTTCTCTCAAGATTTTTACCTCTTAAACAGGTCAAGTTGAAATACTCTTTCATTTCAGGGATCAATGTAAAATTTTGAACTAATTATCTTTAAAGCAAAAATAACTTGTAGAGGAGGATGTTAATTTGTTCCCCTTTATTTTATATGGTACATAGAATTTACATGCAACTCGGCTTAAGATTGGAGGCTGTTGATTTTCATTACACTCATCACACAAACTTGTGCCACGTATCAATGGGAGATGCACGTATGAAATACACTTGAAGCTAAAATATACTCCTGTACATCAGTCTCATCAATAAGCTAAATTATTGTCATAAAACTGACAGAAAAATGTTATTTTCAGGCAATCATTTTTCAAGTTTAGTTGTTAACTTGCTGAACTGGGATTCGCCATGAAATGTACAGCTTACGACTCGTCTATTCAAGTAAGCTCTATCTTTTCATTTTCAAAAGCAAGCTCTGGTTTGGGCTTGCTGCGTCCTTCCAGATAACATCAGGACCCTGTACTGTCTCCCACCTGCGGGTGTATCGTAACCCAGGCGCGCGCACCAGGAGTCCCCCTCCTCTCTACCCCTCCCAGGGCCCATATGGCCCCACGAGGGAACACAACCCAAACGCTAAAACTTTCTGGCTGCAAACTCTACTGCTCTCGCCTGCGATCAAAAGCGACCGGGCACCGGCTTTTGTTCCCGCGTTGCCCAGCTGGCGCGGTAGTCCTCCAATCCCGAAAGGTCGGCAGTGAGGCGGTGGGACTAAGATTTTGGAACCTCCCAAAAGAAGCCCATTCCTACGCAATCAGAGCGCGTGGAGCTTACAAAAAAAAAAAAAAACCAGGAAAAGAGGGTGTAGCAGGCAAGGGTGACATTCCCAGTGCCTTTCAAATGCTACTTGAGTCTTAGGTACAAAAGTGAGTCTCCTCGTCCGTGGAAGGGCCTAAAGGGGGCGGGGAGTGACAGACGGCGCGGACCCGGAGAGAAATGGGTACCACCAGGGCACGCGAGATACAGTCGAGATGCAGGTCCGCCCCGCCTCCGGGTACAATCAGAAAAGCTAGGGTGTCAGTGGTTTTCGGCTTCCTGTTTGTAAAGCGAGAACCTCCCTCCTTGACTCTGTGACCGTCGTTCTTCCTCCCCACCGTGTCCGCCTCTTCGCGCACGGGCGCGGGGGGAGCGCGGGTCCCCAGGGGAGGGGCAGGGCCGCCAGGCGCAGCGCCCCTCCCAGCCGGGCGGCCTCCCGAGCCGAGCCCGGCGGCGAAGCGGACAAAGCGCCTCCCGCTCCCTCCCCCACGGCCGCGTTCCAGAAGGGAGGGGGAAGGCGGGCTCGAGGAAGGTGGGAGGAGGAAAAGAAGGGGGGGGCGGGGAGGCGAAGGAAAAGGAGGAGGGAAGGTGCTGCCGGCGGGACTGGGCAGGATCGCGCCGAGGAGGGAGGGGAGGGAGGAGGGGCTGGGCGGCCTCGCA
Organism: Bos indicus; assembly: GCF_029378745.1. NCBI lineage: Eukaryota > Metazoa > Chordata > Mammalia > Artiodactyla > Bovidae > Bos > Bos indicus. The sequence goes on along the minus strand of NC_091776.1, from coordinate 17,703,823 downwards.
GAACCCGGAGGAGGGAAGGATTCTTGAAGCCCAAGATAAACAAATTGTTCCTCTTCACGTGCGGGGTGGGGGGAGGTGGGGAGTGAGCGCAGTGGCCTCTCCTCTTCCCCTCCCCCCAGCCGGCTCTTTGTCACGGAACGCCCGGTGAAAGCCCGCGCCAGCACCCGCACCACCCCGGGCGCCTACGACCCTCAGACCGGGGACGTGCGCTATTGATACGCCGCACACCGACAGGGCCTCCCGCACCGCCGATCGAGGTGCGGTCTGCGGGGTAAACGGGCGAAGGCGCACGGCCCCGCTGCGCTCCTGGGTTCCCACCGCCCGCCCCACCCCGCACACGCGCGCAACCCAAACCTGGGCGGCGCGGCGGGGGAGGGGGCTGCAGACACCTTTCCCAAACTTCCGGCTCCCAACCCCCCCGCCCCAACCCCGAAAGGAAAGCCAAAGAACCGGAGAGTGGAGATAGGAGAAAGGATTCTACCCTCAGGGTTAGGGGGTGGGAACTGCCCCTTCCTCCCGAGAAGTTAAGCCATTGGCTGCTCCTCCTACCTCGAACCCACCCACCCAGCCATTTAAGCCTCTTTCACCTCCCCACTACCTTCCACTCCTCCAGGCTTATCAGACAGGCCCGGAAAGTTGGTGGGGAACGGGGCGGGAGACAGAAGCGGAGAAAGCTCTGTGCAAGCAAGTTTAAAAGGAGGAAGGGAGAGAATCCCCTGCGAAGTTGCGTGGCGGGGACTCTCGGCGCAAGCCCAGGGAGTCTCTCTCCCCTCCCGCCCCGGCGAGCCGCTCCTGCCTCGACCCTCGGGGCTGCTCCACCTGCCGGGCCAGCTGGGGGTCTCGAACCGCGAGGGAGCGCACCCGCGCCCCGCATCCGCGCGCGCCCTCACCGACGCGCGCGCGGGCGCGCGTCCACCCTCGCTTGTTTCTCACCCACTTCAAAGTTCATTCACAAAACTCTTAGACTTTCTCAGCCCAAAGTGGGTGAGCCGGGGAGAGGAGGCGAGAGCATCTCCGTCCCTCCTCCTCCCCACGGGGTTCGAGAGCCTGGTGCCCGCCCAGAATCTGCGACAGCATCAATTCCTCCCTACACCCAGCGGATGTGCTGAGCGGGGTGGGCGAAGGGGGACGGGTCTGGGGAGCCCAGGAGGCGAGGTGAGGGATGGGGTAGGGAGCGGTGAGGAGGAGGAGCGAGGTTTCAACTCGGTACACTCTTTCACATCGGTATCTAAGAAAGGGAGAGGGGGGTAAAACTTTTCCAGTGCCTTACTCCGACGCTCCTCTAGGCTCCCTCCGCCCCTTGCAGTCGTGACTGGCTTCCCCCCCTCTCGCCCCCTCTTCCCCAAATCTGACAACCCTGACAGATTAACAGGTAGCGGCGACGGCAGCTTTTACCTCAAAAAAGTTGACGTTAACCCTTCGGCTTCAGCCCACCTCGCCCGCCGTGCAAATCAGATCCCCGCGCCCCCTTGTTAAGAAGCTCCACGCGCCCCCCCCCCCCTTCATGCGCGCGCCCAGTGCCCGCTGCCAGCGCGCCCTCACCATGATCAGCGTGTGGTTCCTCTGCTCCGCCGAGGCAGCCTCCGCATCTTGCTGGGGTTTGCTCTGGTGCTGTTGCTTGCCGGTGCCGGCGCCCGATTTCTTGGCCCTCTGTTCCAAGGTCCGCTGGTAGAGGTTCACGGTGTCCCGGCGCTCCAGCTCCAGCTGCTCCACCTGAGCCTGCTGGTACCTGTTCTCGCAGTTGACGTGGTGCCGCCGGCAGCCCTCGATGCGCTGGCGGAGCCGCTCCACCACCGTGCTGTGCTTGGGGACGGCCGCCGATCCGCCGCCTGGGCCCCCGGAGCCGCCGGTGCCGCAGCCGGCAGCCGGGTGATTGCTACACGGAGCAGCGGGAGTACTATTGGGAGTATTATTCACACCGATCCCGGCCCCGCCGAGGCTGCTGTTCAGGCTACTGTTGATGCAAATACTACTGCCATTCGCGGCAGCAGCGGGGGCTGCGAAATCCCCCATCCTGCTCCCCGGGCACACTATTTTGGAAGAACTTTTTTTATCCACCCCCTATCAGCCTCCTCCTTGGGTCCAAGGATTAAAATAGTTTAAGTGGAACGCGGGGGAGACGCAAGCACATGGATGGAAACAGCGATCCCGACCGGGCGAAAAAAAAAGGGGGGGGGGGAGATTTTGGGGTGGTTTTTTTGTTTCCTTTTTTTAAACTGTAAAGCTCGAGGGGAAAAAAGGGGGGGTGTTATCAGAATACCATCAGACACCTATCAACAAAAAGAATCACAACAAACTGAGCCAGCAGCAAATCGGGTTGCAACTCAAGGGAAGATCCGCTCTTCGCCTGCCTTCTTTTCATAATCCATTATTTTCTAATAAATTCCAAGAGATTTCCGGTGGTTGGCAAGCATTTTCTCCCTACGTACCGAAAAACACAACCCATGTACACACACAAGCATATGCCTCCAGTGCGGACACGCGCGACACACACTCACTCCACACCGCATCGGAAAACGGCAAGCTTGCTTATTGCATTTTCCTTCCACAAAAAAGTTTTGGTGTTTATGCCGCCCCGTGTTCTCAAAGTACTTTGGCTGCTCAGTTGCATTTCACAGGAACCTAGATATCGAATCCTCGGGCTGGGGGAAGTAAACACATGGACAGTCCGAGGCGACTGCAAAAGTAGATCGGTGAAGTCCTTTGCAAAACGCCGCGCGGAGAGCAGCCCCTAACGCTCGGCTGGGCTGCCGCTGCCGCCGCTGCTCCTGCCACCATCACAATGATCAACTGCTCGCCGCCGCCGCCTCCTCCTCCTCTCGCTCCTCCACCTCCTCCTCCTCCTCCATGCCAGCGGAGTGATATCAGGACGCGCGAGCTCAGTAAACACGGCAGCGGCGGCGGCTGGAGGCCGTGAGACAAGCCCGGGGACACGGCGCAAAACCCGGCCCGGACTCTCACCCGGCAGGAGCGGGCGCGGCGCGCACCGGCGCCCGGCACCCAGCTCCCGCCTCCCTCTGCTCTTCCTCCCCGCCCCTCGCACGCCCCTAACTTCACTGCCACCCGGCCTGGGAAGTCGGCGCTGGCAGAAAAGAGAAAAAGATTCTGGGGGATCTCGGGAATTAATCAACTTTTGACCTGTGCGTGTGTGTGTGTGTGTTTCTGTGTGTGGTGCGCGCGCGTGCGCGCGCCTGGGTGTATGTGTGCGTGTGTGCACGCGCGGACGGCCGCGTGGACGCGCCTGGCTGGATTTCCTTATTCTGAGCGAGGTATCAAGCGATCCCAAGTTGTTGATATACATTTATGCATATTTTGCAGAACTGTGCATGACCAGGCAGAAACATTAAAGCTTCGCAGCAGTTGTCTGTCATCCTTATCCATATGGAAAGAAAAGCAAATACTGGCTTGTTTTTAAAACCCCAGTAATAAGTCCTTGGTAGTAGTAACCCTACTTATGGACACTTTTTCAAACTCTAGGCCAATCTTAACACAGAAAAGCGGAATTCTGAAGAAAAAGAAATAGGCAACAAAAAACTTGGAATGTTATTTGATTCGCTGTGCATGATTGTTGTTATTAGGGCAATTATTGTTTTACTTACCCTTGGAAAAAAATTGAAATAAAGCAAGCAGGGACTTAGAGGTGAGACTAACAGTACATTTTAACAGACTGTTTTGAACACTAGGTGCTAATGACAGCAGTAATTAAGGGTCCTTCCTAAATGAAGTGGAAAGATTGCAGATTTCATGGACTAAAACTATAGGAAAAACACAGCATTTCACAGTTTGTCATAAAACAAAAACAAGCAAAAATAACAGGCACACTTTATTGCTAGATATATTTCTTTCTGTTCAAATGAACTTACAAAAAAGTACAATTAAAATGGAATAGCACCCACAGAAAGTAACCCGGACTTAACCCGTTGCGTATATACATAATTTTGAAACAATTAAAATTGAGGAACAGTTTCTGTGATCATCAGTAGGACAAGATCTTGATTGTGAGCTGTTTGTAATAAGGCATTTTGTATTATCTCAATAAATCTTATGGAATTAGTTTTTTGGGTAAAAATACACCCCAGTTTTCTAAAATAGCCAGGAATAAAAGAACTTTGGATCTCATGCATTAATCATGAGATCTGATTTAAACCATCTTCATTTCTTGGCATTGCAGATTAGCATAGGATGCTATTTCTAACCTCATAATGTCAGCAATAAGAACCGATATTTTTCTTCAATTAATCAGATCTATATGGTGAACTTTATCTTTACCATCCTTTGGATTATACAGTAAAATGGGCAGCAAGATACTGATTAGCATGTTGTGAGGTTCCCTCTAAGTAGGGAAACCAATGTAAAAGAGTAGCTTTCACTGAAGTTGCCATACTTTTTCAGAGGGCTAGTTATTTAACATATAATCTTCTGTATCATAACTAACTGCCCCTCCTTCACATCTGTTAGGAAATTAAACTTAAGTTCTGTAGCAAAAAAGTCAGTCCTGATTCTAAAAACATAGAAAAAATTGTAAGAAATTGTAAGAAAATGACATCACAAAGTGGCCTTTGTCTATTTTACATGTGCAGTAAATAGTATCTCTATTAATTCAGGAAACATATGGCTTCATTGGGGAGAGGAAGCTATGACTCCGCATTCATTCACTCTGTGCTCTCTGCACGGGTGTCTCATTCTTACCCCTCCTCCTACCCCACCCATACAAGACTACAATTTGATTAACAGAGGCAGTGAGTTTGAGAGTCTTGAGCATTGAGGCTTCTGTCTGGAGACTTGGATTCTAATTCTAGCTTTTTTTCCTATGCCTCGGAATTTAACTTTTCATTGAGAGTTTGTCATTCTGAAAAAAAAAAAAAAATCCCAACAACAGCAGCAAGATGCATTCCCATCAAGTTGTTCATGTGTCCTGTGATGAAAGGAACCCAAAAAATACACAAGAATTTGCATCCTTCCCTTTGGGGCATCAGCTGGTGGAGGAGGAGCGCTTTGTGGCTTTATCCCAGAGGCCCTCCAAGTCCGGGAGAGCTACTCTTGCACAACCACAGTATAGTCTGTTGCCTGGGTTTAGTGCATGAGTGGACTACAACACAAAAAAATGGCTGGCTGGCTGTTCGCGAGTATATGTACACACACACACACATACACATACTGCACCCATCTTTCTTCTCATCAAGATAGTGGGAGTGGCTGCCAGAAGCTCTAAGACCAATGTGTGGGGAAAGAAGGACTGTGAAACTGTGTGATGGCCAATGTGGGGAGAGCCTTTAAGGAAACTGACGTGTGCAGTAAGTCCTCTGCTGTGGCACATGTGAGGTCAGAAACCCCATCCTCACTGCGGGACGATTAGGAGAAAGAAGCAGGAAGTGAACAAGATGTGAGTCTTCAACAACCTAGGCATACCCTGAATTACAGGTGTCCCTCTACTCCAGTGACTTTAGAAGAAGCAAAGCCTTCTTTACCGGCCACCCCGAGGTTTGCATGATATCTTCCTACCAGACTGCCAGCTTTTCTGGTCACCATCCTGAAGATCTGCTCAGAAGTCATAGAGAAGTCCAAGTTCTGGGGAAGTGATTTTAGTCCCTTCCTAAAGGACTACCGCACACTCTGATGGTGTGACCAGATTTATCTATTATGTAAGCCTGCTACATAAAAAAAAGATCTTCACAACCAAGATAATCACGATGGTGTGATCACTGACCTAGAGCCAGACATCCTGGAATGTGAAGTCAAGTGGGCCTTAGAAAGCATCACTACGAACAAAGCTAGTGGAGGTGATGGAATTCCAGTTGAGCTCTTTCAAATCCTGAAAGATGATGCTGTGAAAGTCCTGCACTCAATCTGCCAGCAAATTTGGAAAACTCAGCAGTGGCCACAGGGCTGGAAAAGGTCAGTTTTCATTCCAATCCCAAAGAAAACCAATACAATATTGTAAAGTAAAAAATAAAAAAATAATTAAAAAATTTAAAAAAAAAGAAAGCAATGCCAAAGAATGCTCAAACTACTGCACAATTGCACTCATCTCACATGCTAGTAAAGTAATGCTCAAAATTCTCCAAGCCAGGCTTCAGCAATACGTGAACCGCAAACTTCCAGATGTTCAAGCTGGTTTTAGAAAAGGCAGAGGAACGAGAGATCAAATTGCCAACATCCGCTGGATCATGGGAAAAGCAAGAGAGTTCCAGAAAAACATCTATTTCTGCTTTATTGACTATGCCAAAGCCTTTGACTGTGTGGATCATAATAAACTGTGGAAACTTCTGAAAGACATGGGAATATCAGACCACCTGATCTGCCTCTTGAGAAATTTGTATGCAGGTCAGGAAGCAACGGTTAGAACTGGACATGGAACAACAGACTGGTTCCAAATAGGAAAAGGAGTTCGTCAAGGCTGCTTATTTAACTTCTATGCAGAGTACACCATGAGAAATGCTGGGCTGGAAGAAGCACAAGCTGGAATCAAGATTGCCAGGAGAAATATCAATAACCTCAGATATGCAGATGACAACACCCTTATGGCAGAAAGTGAAGAGGAACTAAAAAGCCTCTTAATGAAAGTGAAAGTGGAGAGTGAAAAAGTTGGCTTAAAGCTCAACATTCAATAAATGAAGATCATGGCATCCGGTCCCATCACTTCATGGCAAATAGATGGGGAAAAGTGGAAACAGTGTCAGACTTTATTTTTGGGGGCTCCAAAATCACTACAGATGGTGACTGCAGCCATGAAATTAAAAGACGCTTACTCCTTGGAAGGAAAGTTATGACCAACCTAGATAGCATATTCAAAAGCAGAGGCATTACTTTGCCAACAAAGGTCTGTCTAGTCAAGGCTATGGTTTTTCCTGTGGTCATGTATGGATGTGAGAGTTGGACTGTGAAGAAGGCTGAGCGCCAAAGAATTGATGCTTTTGAACTGTGGTGTTGGAGAAGACTCTTGAGAGTCCCTTGGACTGCAAGGAGATCCAACCAGTCCATTCTGAAGGAGATCAGCCCTGGGATTTCTTTGGAAGGAATGATGCTAAAGCTGAAACTCCAGTATTTTGGTCACCTCATGCGAAGAGTTGACTCATTGGAAAAGTCTCTGATGCTGGGAGAGATTGGGGGCAGGAGGAGAAGGGAATGACAGAGGATGAGATGGCTGGATGGCATCACTGACTCCATGGACGTGAGTCTGAGTGAACTCTGGGAGTTGATGATGGACAGGGAGGCCTGGCGTGCTGCGATTCATGGGGTTGCAAAGAGTCGGACACAACTGAGCACTGAACTGAACTGAAGCCTGCTACAAAGCCAAACTTCTGGATGGGAGCTATGGACACATCATCAGTGCTGTTGCTCTAGAATGGCAAAGAAATCTGAGACGTTATAGCAGTGACGAGAAAGAAATTACATGGTGTATCCCGATATGTTGGTGCTATTTCCCAGGATGCCAAAGAGAAGAAGGGCTCGATGAAGAAGGACCTGTGCCAGGCTGTCCTGAGGCTATGGCACTGAGCCAAAACTGGCTCTAAGGTGTTGAACCAGATTCCCTTTTCTTTAGGTCATCTCTGCATCATGCTCCCACATCCATCTGATAGGGTTCAGTGTCTCAGAGTCAAGAAAGAGGGCTTTGTGTAGAAACTCCAGTATATGTGCCACTTCTGCATCCCTATTAATGTAGATCAATAGGTCATAATTTATCATAGATCAATAGCTTCATAATTGTCCCCAAGAGAATACTTGGTGACCAGGGTAAAGCAGGGATACTCCACTGCCTACCTATAGGAAAGTCAACCTTTTTATGTGTCCACAGAGTGGGCCCAGGCAGTCCCAAAGTACTAACCACACGGGGTTGCCCTCAACCATCTCACAAGAACTATCACTTCAGTAATTCTACAAATTATGGCCTGCCGTGTGTCAGTCACCGGAGTAGTAGGCCCTGGGAATACAGCATGGACAGTGTATAGAACACAGTCCCTAAGGTCCTGGAGGTCAGTGTAGTAAGGAAAGTAAATCAGACAAAGACAAATATCATATGATACCACGTATATGTGGAACTTAAAAAATAGTACACAAATGAACTTATTTACAAAACAGAAATAGACTCAAGAACAGAAAACAAACTTATGGTAGAAAACAAACATGGTTACCAAAGAGGCAGGAGGGGAAAGGGGAAAACTGGGAGTATGAGATTAACAGATACACACGACCATATATAAAACAAATGAGCAACAGGAACCTACTGTATTGCACAAGACCTATATTCAATACCTTGTAATAAACGATGGTGAAAAGAATAAAACAAAATACAGACACACACACATATAACCGAACCACTTTGCTATACACTTGAAACTTACACAATATTGTAAATCAACTATACCTCAGTAAAGAGAAATAAAAGAACACAGTCCAACTTCAGTGATGGGCAACTAGGAACTTCCCTGGTGAGTAGTTCAATGGCCAACACTCACGGCAGAGGGCTGGGGTTCAATCCCTGGTCAGGGAGCTGGTTCTCACTTGCCACAACTACGAGTGATCCAGCTGAAGACCCCATGTGAGTGCTCAGTCCCTTCAGTCGTGTCCTGCTCTCTGCGATCCCTCGGACTGTATCCTCCAGGCTACATGATATTCTCCAGGCAAGAATACTGGAGTGGGTTGCCATTCCCTTCTCCAGGGAATCTTCCCAACCCAGTGGTCGAACTCACATCTCTTATGTCTCCTGCATTGGCAGGCACGTTCTTTATCACTAGCGCCACCTGGGAAGCCCCAAAGATGCCACGTGCCACAACAAAAATGGAATGTCCCACATACCAGAACTAACCCAGTGCAGCCAGATAATAGATCAGATCAGATCAGATCAGTCACTCAGTTGTGTCTGACTCTTTGCAACCCCATGAATCGCAGCACGCCAGGCCTCCCTGTCCATCACCAACTCCCAGAGTTCACTCAGACTCACGTCCATCGAGTCAGTGATGCCATCCAGCCAGCTCATCCTCTGTCGTCCCCTTCTCCTCCTGCCCCCAATCCCTCCCAGCATCAGAGTCTTTTCCAATGAGTCAACTCTTCGCGTGAGGTGGCCAAAGTACTGGAGTTTCAGCTTTAGCATCATTCCTTCCAAAGAAATCCCAGGGCTGATCTCCTTCAGAATGGACTGGTTGGATCTCCTTGCAGTCCAAGGGACTCTCAAGAGTCTTCTCCAACACCACAGTTCAAAAGCATCAATTCTTTGGCGCTCAGCCTTCTTCACAGTCCAACTCTCACATCCATACGTGACCACAGGAAAAACCATAGCCTTGACTAGACAGACCTTTGTTGGCAAAGTAATGCCTCTGCTTTTGAATATGCTATCTAGGTTGGTCATAACTTTCCTTCCAAGGAGTAAGCGTCTTTTAATTTCATGGCTGCAGTCACCATCTGTAGTGATTTTGGAGCCCCCAAAAATAAAGTCTGACACTGTTTTCACTGTTTCCCACTCTATTTGCCATGAAGTGATGGGACCAGATGCCATGATCTTCGTTTTCTGAATGCTGAGCTTTAAGCCAACTTTTTCACTCTCCACTTTCACTTTCATCAAGAGGCTTTTGAGTTCCTCTTCACTTTCTGCCATAAGGGTGTTGTCATCTGCATATCTGAGGTTATTGATATTTCTCCTGGCAATCTTGATTCCAGCTTGTGCTTCTTCCAGCCCAGCATTTCTCATGGTGTACTCTGCATAGAAGTTAAATAAACAGGGTGACAATATACAGCCTTGACGAACTCCTTTTCCTATTTGGAACCAGTCTGTTGTTCCATGTCCAGTTCTAACCGTTGCTTCCTGACCTGCATACAAATTTCTCAAGAGCCAGATCAGGTGGTCTGGTATTCCCATCTCTTTCAGAATTTTCCACAGTTTATTATGATCCACACAGTCAAAGGCTTTGGCATAGTCAATAAAGCAGAAATAGATGTTTTTCTGGAACTCTCTTGCTTTTCCCATGATCCAGCGGATGTTGGCAATTTGATCTCTGGTTCCTCTGCCTTTTGCTAAACCAGTTTGAACATCAAGAAGTTCATGGTTCACATATTGCTGAAGCCTGGCTTGGAGAATTTTGAGCATTACTTTACTAGTGTGTGAGATGAGTGCAATTGTGCGGTAGTTTGAGCATTCTTTGGCATTGCCTTTCTTTGGGATTGGAATGAAAACTGACCTTTTCCAGTCCTGTGGCCACTGCTGAGTTTTCCAAATTTGCTGGCAGATTGAGTGCAGCACTTTCACAGCATCATCTTTCAGGATTTGGAATAGCTCAACTGGAATTCCATCACCTCCACTAGCTTTGTTCGTAGTGATGCTTTCTAAGGCCCACTTGACTTCACATTCCAGTATGTCTGGCTGTAGGTCAGTGATCACACCATCGTGATTATCAGGGTTGTGAAGATCTTTTTTGTACAGTTCTTCTGTGTATTCTTGCCATCTCTTCTTAATATCTTCTGCTTCTGTTAGGTCCATTCCATTTCTGTCCTTTATTGAGCCCATCTTTGCATGAAATGTTCCTTTGATATCTCTGATTTTCTTGAAGAGATCCCTAGTCTTTCCCATTCTGTTGTTTTCCTCTATTTCTTTGCATTGATCGCTGAAGAAGGCTTTCTTATCTCTTCTTGCTATTCTTTGGAACTCTGCATTCAGATGTTTATATCTTTCCTTTTCTCCTTTGCTTTTCACTTCTCTTCTTTTCACAGCTATTTGTAAGCCTCCCCAGACAGCCATTTTGCTTTTTTGCATTTCTTTTCCATGGGGATGGTCTTGATCCCTGTCCCCTGTCACGAACCTCATTCCATAGTTCATCAGGCACTCTATCTATCAGATCTAGGCCCCTAGACTCAGGACAGTGGATGCAGGGATGGGACTAGCATGAAGTGAGTGTGAGAATGCACAAAAGAGGCCTCAAGTGCATGCTTGGGAGTCTAAGCAGGCTTCTCCAGAACTCACTCTCATAACTGGGCAGAAGTGAGCCGAGCTAAGGCTGGCAGGCAGGTGGTAGGGGGGTGTGTTTTGGGGGTACGAAGTGGGGAACCAGGAGAAAGTGGAGCCAGGCTCTGAGGCCCATTGTTCCAGCAAATCCACAGTCGTTCCCTCTCACAGGAGCATGGACATGAGAGGGCATGATGAGAAAAGAGGCGGAAGTTGACGGAAAAGCACGAGCCAGGTCGTGCAAGGCCATCCAGCAGTCTAGACTATATCCTTGGCATCAGGCTGCCATTGGAAGGATTCAAACTGATTTATACATTTTACTTTGGTGATGCAATGCATGTATTATTATACTGTTTTCTAGAGCGTGTTTTGAAGAACCCAGTCCTATGTTTCAACAGAAAGTCTCCTGAGTCAAGTAAGCTTAGGAGATGATCTGTACTGCATCTCTGTCTAGAAAATTCATCACCATGGTGAAGGCCACAAGAAATCTTGCCACAAAGCATGTTTAACTTTGTTTAACCTAGTGTTGCCAAGATCCTGTTATGTTCCACAGACTGAAACACAGTCTAGAAAGCTCTGTGTAGGAGAGAGTACAAATCGAAGGCAGTTGTAAATCTATTTATGTTCACAATTGCCTGGGCAGGTCGTTTGTGACAAAGACCCTCCTCTTACTATCTGCTTTGTCAGAATCACCGGTACCCAGGGATCAAAATCCTTGCAGATGGTTTAGTCTCTCAGTCGTGTCCGATTCTTTGTGACCCCATGGGCTGTAGCCCGCCAGGCTCCTCTGTTCATGGGGTTTCTCAGGCAAGAATACTGCAGTGGGTTGCCATTTCCTTCTCCAGGGGATCTTCCTGACCCAGGGATTGAATTGGGATCTCCTGCATTGCCGGTGGATTCTTTACCGACTGAGCCACCAGGGAAGACCCTCAAAATCCTCCTCTAACTTTAACTGGATATGTTGAATTCTGACCTTGAAGCAGTAGGGAGCAGCAATACAAAGGTGAAAATCCCAGAATGCTGAATTTGACTTGCCTTTTTCAGCATTTGTACTTGGAGTATGTCATGTTAATGTCCATCTCTGTATAATGAAACCTCCTTATTAGGGGAAAGGTCAGTCATATTTAACTGAATATCTTAATTATGTAATACCTTTAAAGATTTAGAGTTTCATAACTTCTTAAGCAGGGCTTCCCAAGTGGCGCAAGTAGTAGGGAACCAGCCTGCCAATGCAGGAGACATAAAAGACACATGTTTGATCCCTGGATCAGTAAGATCCCTTGGAGGAGGGCATGGCAACCCACTCCAGTATTCTTGCCTGGAGAAACCCATGGACAGAAGAGCCTGATGGGCTACAGTCCATGGGGTCACAAAGAGTTGGCACGACTGAAGTGACTTAGCACTCACGCACATAACTTCTGAAGCATGTGCTCTGTCTAGTCTAACACTTCCTGGACTCTTGGAGCTATTTAGATGAGCTCCTTCTACCTAGTAAACCAACTATATGTAGGTGACATCCCCATGGACAAGGGGTGTTTCAAAGGTTTGTTTCCGCAAGTATTTAAATATTCCTCGCAAGAGCCTGGGAAAAGGAAATGGCAATCCACTCCAGTATTTTTGCCTAGAGAATCCCGTGGACAGAGGAGCCTGGTGGGCTGCTGTCTATTGGGTAGCACAGAGTTCGACATGACTGAAGCGACTTAGCAGCAGTAGCAAGAGCCTATTTACATGACTTCCACTTTTTATAAGAAGGAGTTAACTTAGCTCTCAACCATGTCATAAATTTTGAGAGGAATATGAATTAATGGGGTTTATTTTCTTATTCATGTATTTTAATAGGTATATAATAGTTTTATGGTTATTAGGAAAAAGGTTATCTAAAGTCCAAGGCAGACAGATTTTTTTTAAAGCCCTTCATTCTGTTTCACATATATCTCCATTCCCAGTGCTAAGTAATTTGAAATAATAAGGCATCTGCCTTGAACAAGGTTGGGCTTCCATGTAAGATGTCGAAGATCTCTGAAATTTGGGGAAGACATTTGTAAATGTCAGCAGCCAAACTGTTAACTTCATAAATAACTATTTAACAAAGAATTGAAGAACTGAAAAACTGTGCTTTCTTTGCTGTAAACATTTACTGGTAATCAGCAATCACCTAGGATTTAATTTTCATGGTCAACGTTCAGGATAAAGTTCCTCTATTCTAGATTCTATTATTAGCCTCCACCTCACTGGTGAAGAAACCAAGGCACAGAAAGTTTAAGTCACTTTCCCAAACCAGAGATGAACAGGCGTTTGAGGGGATCTATAAATTGGCTTGGAGAAGTGCATGGGGTGAAGGAGAGGCAGCTTCTCAGAGCATCAGCTGCCTGTCAGCAAGGGGAAGGACTCACATTTATTGTAGACCCAGGGCCATGGTCAGATTTCAGGCAGGAGTTTTCCCTGTGTTAACCAACTTAATAATGCCAACAACACCAGGAGGTATACAAACCAGAGTTGGCCGAAATGTGCCTTTAACATGAATTCAACTACATGCTCTCAGCTTTATGTGTGTGTGTGTGTGTGTGTGTGTGTGTGTGTGTGTGTGTGTGTGTATTCATCTACTTCATCTGTGCCCAAAAATAAACAAGGGAGGGAGCTAAGGGGACTCTTTTGAAGTCGCTCGGAGTCAGTAGAAAGTGAAAGTCTCTCAGTCATGTCTGACTGTTTGCGACCCCATGGACTGTACAGTCCATGGAATTCTCCAGGCCAGAATACTGGAGTGGGTAGCCTTTCCCTTCTCCAGGGGATCCTCCCAACCCAGGGATCAAACCCAGGTTTCCTAAACTGCAGGCGGTTTCTTTACCAGCTAAGCCACAAAGGAAGCAGAGGAAGGTACCACATCATGTAAATTTATTTCACTTCATGGATGATATAAAGGTTTTAAGGTGATTACAACTGTTAATACTACACTCCTGAGAAAGCTGTAACTCCATCATATTATTACTCCCATTTTTCAGATGAGAAAATGAAGATTTAAGAGTTTCCATAACTTGCATCCAAATCAACTCCAAAGCCTCTGCCTTATGCACCTGCCTGGATTCCCCTCTGTGTTTGGTTGTTGTTCTGTTGTCACTGGGGCCTTGGAGCCACTCTGTGGCTGCTATCGTCACCCATTCAGCAAATATTTATTGACTATTGACAAGTCCTGAGTTAGCTGCAAGGGATGCATGCTTGAACAGAAAGAGTTTCCTCCCCAAAGGAGCTTAATAATCTAGTGGGGAGAAGGAAAGATAATAACAGAGGTCTAACAGAAGCGAACTGCAGTCAGCTCTTGAATGACCAGAGTTTGAGGCCGCAGAGGAATGGGTTTGTCACAATTAAAAGCAGTGAGAAAGGGATTGGAAAAAACAATTAACATAAGCTTAGTGAAGGGAAGGTTTACCATTCTATACGTGTCATTCAAAAGGTAAAAAAATAATAAGATAACAATCATTTAAGTAAACAAAACATCGCTCTCATTGTCTGATGAAAAATCGCCCAAAGGTATCTGTTTAATGGTTTGATACTGTCTATTCCTTAGCCGAGCCCTCCCTTTTTAACACTGGAACAAAGCCGAAGCAACATCAGTTTGTCTCTGAGCAAACTGCATTCTTCACTGTTACTCTGTTAGACAGTCTAAGTCAGCGGTTTTCAAGCCACACAGAGCCCTAAAAATTCCCTGGGAGGGGCCTCAGGGGCTGTGCCTGGTGGGGAAAAGGATTGGTTGGGTCTTGGCTGCTCTTCAACTCAACTCATACTGGAGTAAGATTGCCTTTGAAGAAAGGGTTCCACAGCTAAAACGTATTCAAAAATAGTTCTATGTTTCGTCTTGTTTTTCCTGGCAAACTCTCTGTCTCTCCCCCACACAGTCTTCTCCCTCCATCACACATGTATCATTTCATTCTTCTTGATGTCACTAAGCTCTGGTTCACACCGGCTCAGAACTGGGACTTTGGTCCCCGCATTTAGTGATCCACTTGTTAGTATCAGCTTCCTCAGATTTCTCTTCTTTGATCTGGGCAGGTATAAGGATGACCCAACTAAGTATGTGATGAAAAGAAAACCACATTGTCTAGAAATCCGCTGGGGAGGACTGTGCATGTTTAGAAAGTATGCTAGCATCATCTGCCTGGTGTAGTGGTGGGCTAGGGTTTGCAAGACCCTAGAATCATGCAAGGAGAAGGCAATGGCACCCCACTCCAGTACTCTTGCCTGGAAAATCCCATGGATGGAGGAGCCTGGTAGGCTGTAGTCCATGGGGTCGCTAAGAGTTGGACACGACTGAGCGACTTCACTTTCACTTTTCACTTTCATGCACTGGAGAAGAAACTGGCAACCTGCTCCAGTATTCTTGCCTGGAGAATCCCAGGGATGGGGGAGCCTGGTGGGCTGCCATCTATGGGGTCGCACAGAGTCGGACACGACTGAAGTGACTTAGCAGCAGCAGCAGCAGAATCATGCAAAGGTGGAAATTCTGCCTGCTCACAGGGGAATGTCTTGGTACTACAGGGGTTTTGTCTTGCTGGGTGGGACAGGTTTAGGACTATAGACCAGGAACAGCTATTACAGATGGAGCCCCTTCTCCTACCCTCAATTTCTCCTTTGATTAAATGCCAAACAGAGTGATTTCAAGGTCTCCAAACAATAAACGTATCCAGGCATCCACACGCCTTGGTCCAGTCATGCCTCCGTGTTGGTTTTGGGGGCGGCCAGAAAATCATCAGACGTGAAATGCGACCATTTAAGGATCAGTGTATTAGTCAACACCCATAAGATTTAAAATAAAGGCCTCAAGACTTCCCTGGTGGCTCATCGGTAAAGAAACTGCCTGCCAATGCAGGAGACATGGGTTTGATCCCAGACTTGGAAAGATCCCACCTGCCTCAGAGCAACTGAGACTGCGAGGCTCAACTATCGAGTCTGTGATCTAGAGCCCAGCTGCCACACTACTGACCCCACGTGCTGCAAATCCTGAAGCCCCCATGCTCTAGAGCCTGCGCTCCGCAACAAGAGAAACTGCCAGACTTGAGAAGCCCTGGAGCTGTAACAAAGAATAGCTTTTGCTCTCTGTAGCTAGAGAAAAGCCCATGCAGCAACAAAGACCCAGCACAGCCAAAAATAAATAAAATAAATGAAACAAAGGTCTCAGTTTTGGCGGCCACACTTTTCATTTCTTCTGCATCCTCTTCTGCCAATTCTCTGTTAAAGAAAACCTTCAGCATGGAAGAAGGAAGAAGTCTGTAATACCTCAGGTGCCATAAACAATAGACCAAGCATAGGGATGAAGTGATGGCTGTCCAGGACAGAGGAGGTTTACTGATCCAATCCTGCTCACCTTCTGTGGATTAGTAACTGAGAGAGATGCTGCAAAAAAGACAAGAAGAAGGGACCTTCCCGGTGGTCCCATGGTTAAGAATCCACCTTGCAATGCAGGGGATACTGGTTCAATCCCTGGTCCAGGAACTAAGATCCCATATGCCACGAGGCAACCAAGCCCCCATGCCATAACTACTGAGCCCATGTGCTCCAAAGCCCATAGTCCACAATAAGAGAAACCTCTGCTATGAGAAGCCCGAACACCACAACTACAGAGTAGTCCCCACTCGCAGCAACAAAGACCCTGTGTGCCACGACGAAGTCCCAATGCAGCCAAAAAATATAAATAATAGAATAAATCTTTAAAAATTAATACTTAAAAAAAAAGACAAGAAGGAAAAGGCTGATTGGCACAGGGCAGGGATCACCCAACCTGTGCAGAAGCGACATGGCATCTGTTGGTTAAAATGAAGTTCCAGCCATGGACCTTATACAGATTTGTAGTCACTGAAAAGTGTTTTTTTTTGGCACAAGCATTGGTGTTTTTTTTTAAAGCTACATTAATCCCCCTTAAGTATTGTTGCTTTTGGCTTCTCGATTACCATGGCCATGTTATACAGTAACAGAACACCTGGACAGCCTTTCAGAACTCTCCTGCGCGCATTCCCAGGCCATGCAGCTTGTAGCAGGGCAGGCACTGAACGTGCCCTGGTTCCAGGGGCGTGGCACCCACCCAGATCACCTTCCTCTTGACCACGGTAACTGATACAAAGACGGACATGTGACTCGGACAGGTCCAGTTAAAGCTCTCTCTGGGAATTTTGCTGGAAATACCAGAAAAGGAACATCTTCCCCTCCAGGAATCATGGAAGTTAACGACCATAAGAGCCCAAAGCTGCCTGGGGCCAGCTTTGATTTAACAAGGACAAAGCCTGTTTGAAAACAAAGCCAACTCAGAGGAAAACAGCCAAGAAATGGAGACAGTCCTTGTGACACCATTTCTGCTCTGGATCCAGGTGGGCCTAAAGCCAAGATGCCCTAGAAGGCTCAATTATATAAGCCAATAATTCTCCCTTTTCTTACATTTTCCTCTCTCATTCTGTCTCTCCCTACCTCTCTTCCTTCCTTCCATTTTTTCAACCGTGTGTGTGTGTGTGTGTGTGTGTGTGTACGCTGTGCTTAGTTGCTTAGTCACTCAGTTGTGTCCAACTCTTTGCAACCCCATGGATTGTAGCCCACCAGGGTCTTCTGTCCTTGGGGATTCTCCAGGCAAGAATACTGGGGTGGGTTGCTTTGCCCTCTTCCAGGGGATCTTCCCAACCCAGGGATGGAACCCAGGTCTCCCACATTGCAGGTGGATTCTTTACAGTCTGAGCCATCAGGGAAGCCCATGCGTGTGTGGTTAAATAAATTATATTATATCCAAACAATGAATTATATGCAATTAAAGGACTTGTGTATAGCTACACATGAATTATTGCATTACTTATCATAGCAAAAACAGTGAAAACAACTCAAAACCACTACTAGGGGATGGGAAAAGTACATTATACCCACATATTCAAGTAAGCAACTGTTAAAAATGAGTCATATTCAGCTATATTGATTGATGTTAACAGATCTTTATGACATATTATTGATTTTAAAAAGCAGTTTATAAAACAAGTTATAAAAATGCTCTTGTTGTTGATCAGTCACTCAGTCATGTACAACTCTTTGTGACTCCGTGGACTGCAGCATGCCAGGCTTCCCTGTACTGCATTATCTCATGGAGTTTGCTCGAACTCATGTCCATTGAATTGGTGATGCCATCTAACCATCTCATCCTCTGTTGCCCCCTTCTCCTCTTGCCCTCAATCTTTCCCAGCATCAGGATCTTTTCTAATGAGTTGGCTGTTTGCATCAGGTGGCCAGAGTATTGGAGCTTCAGCATCAGTCCTTGCAATGAATATTTAAGGTTGATTTCTTTAGGATTGACTGGTTTGATCTCCTTGCTCTCCAAGGGACTCTCAAGAATCATGTCCAGCACCATGGTTCATAGGCATAAATTCTTCTGCACTTAGCCTTCTTTATGGTCCAGCTCTCACATTCATACATGACTACTGGAAAAACCATAGCTTTGATTATACGGACATTTGTACACAAAGTAATGTCTCTGCTTTTTAATACGCTGTCTAGTTTGATCATAATTTTTCTTCCAAGGAGCAAGCATCTTTAAATTTCATGGCTGTAGTCACCATCCACAGTGAAAGTAAGAGCATTTTATAAAAATGCTCTCATTTTATAAAATTATGTAATTTTGTGTATATAAATCTAGCAAACTCTAGAAAGCTCTTCATTATTATTTGGAGATGTTTGGTAATTTCTTTTCTTTATTGCTTTAATTGTGTGTGTTTATATAATAAGGAGATAACATGAAAATTTTCTATTTTCTAGAAAGAAAGAGAATTAGAGAAAGGAACGGAAGGAGGATCTGAAGAGAAGGAAGAATGGGAATGTCTGTAGCCTGAGGTTTGCCTAAGTGATTTAGGAAAATATTCAAAGCAGAGGTGATACCTTCTCATGAATCTTCAAAAGGTATTTTCCAGATGGAAAGATGAAGAAGAGGACACCCGAAAAGAAGAAACAGCAAAGGTGAAGGAGTTCAGAGAAGTAAGAAGCCATGATACGTTAAGAAATAAATTTTCTGATTCAGCTAAATCAGTATTAGTAAACTAGCATTTAACCCTAAAAACTAGGGCAGGATCAATTAAAGTCAATGTTAATACAAGGAAATTCATGTTGGAATTGCATATGAAAGATACAAGGGATGAGAAAAATACTATATCTCAAGAACACTGGTCTCTGCACCCAGCAGCTTAAGCACATCTCTCCTTTGAGATCTAATAATATCTCCAACAGGGACTTCTCACGTGGCTCAGTTGTAAAAAATCCACCTGCCAAGCAGGAGACACAGGTTCAATCCCTGGGTCAAGAAGATCCCCTGGAGTAGGGAATGGCAACCCATTCCAGTATTCTTGCTTGGAAAACCCAATGGAGAGAGGAGCCTGGCGGGTTACAGTCCACAGGGTCTCAAAGAGTCAGACATGACTTAGCATCTAAGCCATCAACACCATAGATGTGTATATGTATGTATATATACATACATATGTGTGTGTGTGTATACATACATACATGCTATCGGTTCTGTTTCTCTGGAGAGTCTTAGCTAATATTTCTTCCTTTCCAGTGTCCCAGTAACAGAAAAAAAAAAAAAGGCTAAATCAATCTACCAAGGCCTTGGTGTAAAGACCTTGGGGTCATCCTTGCCTATCCTCTTTTTTCCACACCTAAGATTCAACGCAAAGCAAATCATGTCAGGTCTACATTTCAAGTATATCCAGAACCTGACTGAAACTTATTTTGCCTCTTGCCACCAGCATGGGCTGAACTTCTGTCTCCCCTCACCTGGGCAAATGCAGTGGTGTCTTAACTAGTCTCCCTGCTTCCACCCCTGCTCCTTTATAGCCAACTATCTCCACAGCAACCAGACGATTCCTTCTCAAACGTGTCAGTCAAATATTCTCATTTGGGGTGAAATCCAAAGTCTTCACCATGGCTTGCCAGTCCCTGCAGGGTCTGGCTGCTCCTTCTTCTTCACTGGCTCTGTCTCCCAGCACTCCTTGTTCACTCTGCTTTCTGGCCTCCTTGCCTTTCTTCTTCTTCTTCATTTTAACAGGCCAGAAATTCTCTCTCTGAAATGTCCTATTCTCAAGTACCCATACCTGCCTGCATGCTAAGTCACTTCTGTTGTGTCCGACTCTTTGCAACCCTATGGGCAGTAACCAGCCAGGCTCCTCTGTCCATGGGGATTCTCCAGGCAAGAATACTGGAATGGGTTGCCATGCCCTCCTCCAGGGGATCTTCGTGACCCAGGGATGGAACTTGCGTGTCTTATGTCTCCTGCATTGTTTACTACTAGCAGCCCCCCAGGAAGCCCCAATTATTCATAGGGTCTTCCTAAATTCCCTCAGGCACGTCCCTCAGAGACTTCCCCTGTGTGAAACAATTCTCCCCCAGCATCTGATCTTTTTTTTGAGCCATATTTCACCACCAGGCATACAGTATGTCTTATTTATCTTCCAAGTCCCCCTCTGGCACGTGAGACCCATGAAAGTAGATTGTTTCCTTGTTTCTCTGAGTTCTGAATGTGGAGCAGAGGTTGGCACCTGGGGGGGCACTCAATACCTGTTTGTTGATGAATGAATGAGGTTTCTTTCTGTACACTGAAGTAAACAAGATACTTCTGATATAATAACAGCTAACATTTATAGAGCACATGGGCTTCCCTGGTGGCTCAGATGGTAGAGAATCTACTTGCAGTGCAGGAGACCTGGGTTTGATCCCTGGTCAGGAAGATCCCTGGAGAAGGGAATGGCAACTCACTCCAGTATTCTTGCCTGGGGAATCCCATGGACAGAGGAGCCTGGTGGGCTACAGCCCATGGGTTGCAAACAGCTGGACATGACTACGCACACACAGCACACTCACAGAGCACAGTCTACGTGGTGCTAGGCCATGTTTCTGATGTGGGGATGCTATAAATGAACTCATTTCATTGCCACAACCCTAGCATTTTCTGAATGAGTAAACCGAGGCAGAGGTAATTCTGCCAATATCACACAGCTGATAAAGAATGGAGCCTGACTTCCAGCCCAGGCCAATTCCAGTTCCACAATATGTGTGTGTGCTTAGTCCCTCAGTTGGGAGGGGGTAGCCATTTCCTTCTCCAGGGTATCTTCCTAACTCAAGAATCGAGCCTGTGTCTCCTGCATCAGCAGGTGGGTTTTTACCACTGAGCCACCAGGGAAGCCATTGCAACATGTAACCTTTCCTCTGTCCATGGTGATTCTCCAGGCAAGAATACTGGAGTGGGTTGCCACGCTCTCTCCTCCAGGGGATCTTCCCAACCCAGGGATCGAACCCAGGTTTCCCACATTGCAGGTGGATTCCTTAACATCTGGGCCACCAGGGAAGCCCAAGAATACTGGAGTGGATAGCCTACCTCTTATCCAGGGTAACTTCCCGACCCAGGAATCAAACAAGGGTCTCCTGCATTGCAGGCAGATTCTTTACCAGCTGAGCTACCTGGGAAGCCCTGTTCCACAATATCTTTCTTATAAATTCATTAAGAGGTACTGAAGAATAGCAAGGATTGAAAAAAGGCTTATTCCCTAAATTTATTTTCCAGGCATAAAAATATTTCCTTCTACATAGTATCTGTACCAGCTTACAGCTAAACAGCTCAGCAGAGAGTAAGCAGACAGTGGAAAGCTCCCAGGACTCCCTTGCAGTTTACACCGTGACATTGTT
The DNA here is from genome assembly GCF_029378745.1 of Bos indicus. Lineage (NCBI taxonomy): Eukaryota > Metazoa > Chordata > Mammalia > Artiodactyla > Bovidae > Bos > Bos indicus. Next base: position 17,682,201 of record NC_091776.1, on the reverse strand, counting down.
GAAGCAATTTGGCAGAGATTAACAGAGTAACAGGAAAGACTTGTTTGAAACCCTTTCTTGGGTCACACATACCTTGTAGCTTTACAAACCTATTTGAAGATGCTGGCAGTCCTCACCCTTGTGAATTGATTCCTTTGTGGATCCAATCAACCCCACTCCAGTACTCTTGCCTGGAAAATCCCATGGATGGAGGAGCCTGGTAGGCTTCAGTCCATGGGGTCGCTAAGAGTCGGACACGACTGAGCGACTTCACTTTCACTTCTCACTTTCCTGCATTGGAGAAGGAAATGGCAACCCACTCCAGTGTTCTTGCCTGGAGAATCCCAGGGACGGTGGAGCCTGATGGGCTGCCATCTATGGGGTCGCACAGAATCGGACACAACTGAAGCGACTTAGCAGCAGCAGCAGCATTAGGTGTCAGGCGCAGTTCTAGGCATGGGGTGGGGGTGGTATGGAAATACTTTCTCCCATGAACTCTCATTTCCACGTGTAACAAAACGGAGCTTAGAGTGATTTGGAGCTAAACTCTGCAGTCAGAGAGACTTGGGTACAAATCCTAGCTTTGCTGTTACTGGCTGCATGACTTCTGGCAAGTCAAATAACTTATCTAAATCTCTGTTTCTTTGTTTATAAAATGGAGGCTCTATCGATTCTAAGATCTACCACAACGGCTTACTCAGTGAATTAAATAAAATGGCCTGATACACACTAAGCATTCAGAACTACACTACCTATAAAGACGGTTTCTGTGATTTTGAGTATGGTTCTGCACAAACGATGAACTTAGAGTTTTGGTGGTGTCTCTTCATTTAAGGGACAAGAGTTTGTCGGACTTTTAGTGGCTTGAAAGAATGCAGGTTTGGTGCTTAAATGTGACTCAGTGGTAAAGAATCCAATGCAGGAGACACAGATTCGATCCCTGATTCAGGAAGATCCCACATGCCGCAAAGCCACTAAGCCCATGTGCCACAACAATTGGTCTCGTGCTCTAGAGCCCCGGGAGCACAACTCCTGAGCCCGTGTGCCACAACAACCGAAGCGCAAGGGCCCTAGAGCCACGCTCCTCAGCAAGAGAAACCACTACAGTGAGAAGCCCACGCACCACAACCAGAGAGCAGCCACCACTCGCTTCAACTAGAGAAAAGTCCAAGGCAGCAACGAAGACCCAGCACAGCCAACAATGAAACAAATAAAAGTATATGTTAAAAAAAAAACAAAAAGAATTCAGGCTTTCTCCAGATTTTCAACCAGAGTGCTAAACTTTGTGCTTAAGTCATGGGGTCTTACGCCCACAATTAGACAGCCTAATAGATCTATTAAAAGAACTCTGATTCACTAATTTGTTCATTCTTTTTTCCTTCTGGGTTTATCTGGGAACACTGCCCATTTGCAGAGAGCTCCTTTGGCCATCTTCCTTTGCGTTTCAAAGCCCTCGGAAAAAAGTTCTTAAGTACTTTGTAATGAGTCCAGGAGACTGTTGATTTTGTTTGTAACATGTCAGAAGTAACAATTTTTATACTACTAATAGACTCACTATGAGGTAGAAGGGATATCTCAGGTGGTTTCTGAATGGACCAAAAATTTATATTTATTTATAGACCCTTCTATCTTCCTGGGCATTAGACCAGGAGTCAGGAGCCATAAATGCTAATTCTAGACCTGATACTAGTGACATGTTTGATCCTGACTTTTCTGGTGCTTTGTTACCTTATGTATCTGTATCAGAAGGTTAATGTCTACATCATCTTCCAAATCTAAAATTCTACAATCATCCTTAAATAAAACTTATCCGCCAGAAATCTATCCTACTTGATACTTGGAACTGAATATGAGAATAGAAGGACTTAGAAAGGAACAGAGAAGCTCCTGTTCTCTGCAAGGGCTCTTGCATTTCACGTTGTAAACCCCGCTACAGCCATACAGTAGGATAGTGATAAAAGGCAAAGCAATAATATACATTTTTTAAAAAAACATAAAGATATGTAATGGTTACATTCACTTCCTTGAAAAAAAATCAAACATTAAAAACTTATTTGAGGGACTTCCCTGAGGTCCAGTGGTTAAGAATCCACCTTCCAATGCAGGGGAAGCAGATTTGATACTTGTTTGGGGAACGAAGATTCCACACGCCTGGGAGCAACTAAACCCGTTCACTACAACTGCTGACCCTGCAAGCTCTGGAGCCTTCGCACCACAACAGAGAAGATCCCACCTGCCGCAACCAAAACCTGATGCAGCCAAAAAAATTTTAAACTTATTTGAAAATGCAAATGTTGACACAGCTAATACCATGCATAAAAAGTTGAAAACTAAAACTTTCTTCATCCATCGTGCACTGATCGTAGCCACCTCCATGGAATGTTTTTGTCATTGTTGTTTAGTTGTTAAGTCCCATCCAACTCTTTGAGACCCGCTGTAGCCTGCCAGGCTCCTCTGCCCATGCGGTTTCCCAGGCAAGAATACTGGAGTGGGTTGCCATTTCCTTGTGCACGGGATCTTCCCGACCCAGGGATTGAACCTGGGTCTTCTGCATTAGTAGGCAGATTCTTTACCACTGAGCCACCTGGGAAACCCTTCTACATGCTTAGTTAGAGTCAGTATTAGATTTGAGGTTCAGTCCAGACCAGCTCTTTAGAGGAGACTGCTCTTCACATTAGGAGTTATTATGTAACTTTTTGAGGACTTTAAAGTACTTTGAGATAAAAATACACTTTCAGGCTGAACTCCTGAAGAAACAGAATTAACAAAATGTCCTTACCTTTGGGAAAGAGTAAAGCTCATCCAGGACAACTGAGTATATTTTGCAGATTGAAAGGGATCATTGAGTAAATGCTTTGGTGGTGCTAACATCCTCTTGGCAAGGAAAATGTTCCTTAACATTCCTCTGATTCTAGTTGGACGTCTTTGCATAGGGGAACGAGTCTTGGGAGACTGGGAAGTCACAGACAGGTTTTCAGAATAGTGGCTGAGCTAGTAATGTTCTGAATCCATGGGGCTACTAATTGCTGCCCTCTATGAGCCAGGCAAATTAGCCTTGGCCCATTGCACTGCCTGAGAAGAAATAAGGAAGCGGTTGAAAGCGGGGGCAGGGGCAGGGGGGCCATGATACTGTATTTTTACATGCTTGTTACCCCTCAGTTTGATTTTCCTGGCAATGTGTGTGCAGTGTGAGTAGTTTTGATGCGTCTAGACACATTTTTGATTCCCTAAACTCGGATGGCACTAGTGGTAAATAGCCCGCCTGCCAATGCAGGAGACGTAAGAGACAGAGGTTCAATCCCTGGGTCAGGAAGATCCCCTGGAGGAGGGCAAGGCAACGCACTCCAGTACTCTTGCCTGGAGAATCCCATGACAGAGGAGCCTGGCGGGCTACAGTCCATAGGGTCGCAAAGAGGCAGACACAACTGAGGTGACTTAGCATACAAACACAAGTAGAAAATAAGATGTTTTAAGAATCCTTGTCATGGCAGTGGAGTAATTATTACATAAAATCAGCGTTTGATTCATGAAAAATTATAACTAAATAATATAGAATGAATTTAAAGCATTCACCCTGCTGAAAATTTAGCTGGTCAAGGTCATGAATTTTCCTTACTTCATTGCATGACTGTGGATATTTCCACAGTTGAGTAGTTATTTATAGAAACTACAACCGCCCACAAAAATGAACATCCTCAAGAACAAGCAGATATGAAAAAGAACTGATTAGGAATTTTGGAGAAAGGCACTCTTTGAAATTAAAAATCTCAATAGACGGAATAAAGTCTAGACTGAAATCAGCCAAAGACAGAGTTGGAAAATAATGCTGAGGAATTCACACAGAACACAGCACCTGAAGACAAAAACTACTTAAGAGAAGTTAAGAGTCATGAATGATAGATGGAGATGCTCCAAAGCAAATATTCAGGAGCTCCGGGGGAAAATAGATGAAAGAGAAAGACAGAGGAACAACATTTGAAAAGAGGAGGCTAAGAAATGTCCAGGATTGAAGACAAGTCCTCCAACTAAAAGTTCACAACATAAACAAAAATATATCCATATTGTAGGCAAACTGCAAAAACATCAAGGGCAAATAGGATTTCCCTGGTGGCTCAGACAGTAAAGAATCTGCCTGCAATGCCAGAGACCGGGGTTCGATCCCTGGGTGGGGAAGATCCCCTGGAGAAGGAAATGGCAACCCACTCCAGTACTCTTGCCTGGAAAACTCCATGAACAGAGGAGCCTGGTGGGCTACAGTCCATGGGGCTGCAAAGAGTCAGACACAACTGAGCGACTAATACTTTCATTTTCACTGACAGAAGAGTAACAGTTGGGCTGGCAGCTCACTTCTCATCAGCACTGGTAGATGAAATAATTATCCCGACTGCTGAAGGAAAATAATTTCCCATCTAGCTAGATTCTCCTGCCAAAACTAAACTAGCATTCAAAAAAGAGACAAAATAGAGACATTTCACCCATGGGAAGTTTACCCCTCATAGATCCGTTAAAGGATTGATTTGAATATAAAGAAAAGAGCCTCATAACAATGATAACAATAGCTAACGCTTTACATATCTCAATTACTTTTAATCCTCACAATAATACTATGGGGTAGATACATTTTTTTCTGTGTGCTCACTTGTGTCTGACTCTTTGCAAACCTATGGACTATAGCCCGCCAGGCTCCTCTGTCCATGGGATTCTCCAGGCAAGAATACTGAAGTGGGTTGCCATGCCCTCCTCCAGGGGATCTTTCTGACCCAGGTATGGAACCCACAGCTCCTGTGTTTCCTGCATTGGCCAGGGGATTCTTTACCACTATGCCAACTGGGAAGCCATATTTTAAACCTAATTTTAAAAGGAAGAAACTGAGGAACAGAAATGGTAAGACCTCCCAGCTTCTAAGAATGAGGATTTGAACTAGGTGGTCTGGGAAGATATTGGATGCAAGAAATAGTAATAAGCAAAGAAATTGACAAAATAAGTGGATATATTTTAATTAATTACTGACAGTATTAATTTTTTACTTTAAAAAGGAGGAAAACTAACTCTATGTAATAACACTATCAAATTCCATAAGTGGCTAAATCACATCAAGACTCTCAGCTTGTTTAGGAGAATGGTAGTAAAGAATAACTTAAAACTGTCAATGAAAATTTATAGTCATATAGTTAAAAATATAGGGGTAACCCCAGCAAGGATAGAAATGTAATTTACAGTTTCAAAATTAGCAGAAGAAAATTTAATGGAATAAAGGCATTTATCAATTCAGCAGAAAACAAGAAGAAAAATTATAAAAAGGGAAAGGAAGGTAAAAAGAAAATAGACCGTAGTAAAGATACATTCAATTATATCACTAATCACAATAAATAATGGTGAAATGAAATTTAATTATTAAAAGAATTTACTGATCTACTGTATTTTTAATTAGCTAAGAAATTTTATTATCTGTGTTTTATATCTGCCTCCTACAGATTAGTATCATTTTAATAGATGATATATTGAGAACATTCAAGAGAAGTATCTTGCATTTCTTATTTAACAACCCATATTTAAAAACTGAGACGTGTATTTATGTAACTATGATGATAAGGGAAATTATAACCCAAACAGATGGATATTTATAAAAACTGGTATTTCAAGAAAGGCCTTGAACTAAGTCCTTTCCAACACCTTCTTTAACTGGAGAACAATTGTTTCAGAACTACATTTTTTCCTAATTGTAATCCAGAGTAAGTCAAAAGGAAAACATTTAGCAATCTTTAATCTTTCACCTCCTAACACTTTAGAAGGATAGCTATCAGAATGATTTTCCAATCAATATTACAGGAAATCTTCTAATTAATAGAAGGCTAAATATCTACATACTTCTTAAAAGTTGAATGATTTTTAATGTATCCAGATGGTCTCTAGCATTTAACATATTGAACCAGACGGGATAATTTTTATTGTCCATTGTGTGTGTGTGGCTGCTGCTGCTGCTGCTGCTAAGTCACTTCAGTCGTGTCCAACTCTGTGCGACCCCATAGACGGCAGCCCACCAGGCTCCCCCGTCCCTGGGATTCTCCAGGCAAGAACACTGGAGTGGGTTGCCATTTCCTTCTCCAATGCATGAAAGGGAAAAGTGAAAGTGAAGTCGCTCAGTCCTGTCTGACTCTTAGCGACCCCATGGACTGAAGCCTACCAGGCTCCTCCATCCATGGGATTTTCCAGGCAAGAGTACTGGAGTGGGGTGCCATTGCCTTCTCTGGTGTATATGGCATTAAACTGTTATTCTCCTTGATCAATACTGTAGATTTCATGTCATGATTAATTCCAAGTAAACTAATTTCTGCATCTTCAATGGAAACTACTTATCAATTGTCACAACATTCTCAAAAAGTTTTCAGGTTACCAGCATCTTTCCTTTTTGATTGCAAAGTGCAAAAGATTCCTGAACTAATAAAGTGCGTATAGAGAGCCTCCTATATGCCTCCGTCACAGTCAAGACAGAAAACTACCATCAGCACAAGGCGCATTCTGCTGCCCCTTTAAAATAGAGCAACCTCCTCTCCCTCCCCCACCTTAACCCCTGGCAATCACTTGTATTTTCTCTATATCTATAATTTTGTTACTTCAAGAGGGTTGTATACAGACAGTCATTCAGTATGTGAGCTTTTTTTTTTCCACTTATCATTATTCCCTCGAGTTTCATCCAAGTTGTTTCATTTATCAATATTTCATTCTTTCTAGTTCTGAGTACTTTCTTTAGCATGGATATACCACAGTTTGCTTATCCATTCACCCATCAAAGGAAAATTGGATAATTTCCAGGTTTTGGCTATTATGAATAGAACTGTTTTGAACATTCAGGTACAAGCTTCTGCATGAACATAAGTTTTCATTTCTCTGTGGTTAATGCTCAGGAGTACAATTGCTGAATCATATGGTAAATACACATTTACTTTTAAAAGCAACTGCCAAACTATTTTCCAGAGTGGCTGTACCATTTAACATTCCTACCAGCATTGTATGAGTGAACCAGTTTTTCTGCATTCTTGCCAGCATTTGCTGTAGTCACTGTTTTTAATTTTAGCCATACTGAGAGGTGTAAATGATAACTCAATCGTGGTTTTAATTTCCATTTCCTAGATGGCTAATGAAGTTGAATATCACTTAATGGACTTATTTGCCATTTGTACATTCTCTGTGAGCATGGGTTCATGTCTTTGGCCCACTTTTCTAATTTGACTGCTTATTTGCTAATTATAGTTTGAAAATTCATTGTATTTTCTAGAAACAAATCATTTGGCCAGTATGCATTTTGCAAATATTTTTCTTCCAAGTTGTACTTTTTCTTTTCATCCTTTTAAAAGAGTCTTCCCCAGAAATAAAGTTTTTACTTGTGATGAAGTCCAATTTATTAGCCTTTCCTTTTAGGGATTTGTGCTTTTGGTATCAAATTTAAGAATTCTGCCTAATCCTAGGTCCCAGAGATTTTTCTCTTATGTTTTTCCCTAAATTTTTATAGTTTTGCATTTTACATTTAAGTCTTTGATTCACTTTGAGTCCATTTAGTTAATTAAAAAGAATATATATATGTGTTTTGGCTGCCATGGGTCTTGGTTGCTTTCCAGGGCTTTCTCTAGTTGCTGCAAGCAGAGCTACACTCGCACAGGCTCTAGGCTCGTGAGCTTCAGTGTTGTGGCTCACAGGCTTAGTAGTTGACTTGCATGGGCTTAGCTGCTCCCAGGCATGTGGATCAAACCCCTGTCCCCTGCATTGGCAGGCGGATTCCTATCCACTGTGCCACCAGGGAAGTCCCCATTTAGTTAATTTTTGTATACAGTGTTAGGTTGGGGTGGGGTTTGCTTTCTGGCTTGCTTTTTGCCTACGGATATGAAAGGCTGTCCTTCCTTCTGTTTTTGTACCTCTGTCAAAAATAAGTTGAGCATATTTGTGTGGGTCCCTCTCTGGGTTCTCTGTCTGTTCCACTGATCTATCAGTCTGTCCATCAGGGCTATATAGGCTCAATTACTGTAGCTACATGTCTCGAGATCAGGTACACTGATTCCGCCTATTTTATTCTTTTTCAACACTGCTTTACCTATTCTAGTTTTTTTGCTATTTCACATAAATTTTAGAATAATCTTAACTATGTCTACAAAAAATCTTACAAATATTTTCCTAGGAATTAAACTAAACTTATCAATTAGGAAAATTGACATCTTTATTGAGTCTTCCAATCCATGAACACAGTATGTCTCTTCACTTAATCAGATCACCTTAGATTTCTTTCATCTTGTAGTTTTCATCATATAGATTCTATACATTTTTGTTAGATTTATACTTAAATGCTTAATATTATTTGGAGCAACTGTAAATGGTATTGCATTTTTTAAAATGTTGTTGTCCACTTGTTTGTTGTTAGTATGTAGAAATGCAATTGATTTTAGCTTTTGATCTTATGTCTGTGAACCTGCTGAACTCATTTGTGATTTCTAGGACAAGTTTTGTTGGTGGTATTATTAGAGTCCTTCAAATTTTCTAGTTAAACAATCATGTTACTTGAAAATAGAGACAGTTTTATCTTTTTCATTCATCATTTTGTATTTTCAAAAGTTATTTGTTTCCTTCAAGATATATAGCTTTAAAAGATTCTTAAAATTTTAAAACAAAGAATGGAATAAGATACACCAGGCAAACACACACACACACACACACACACACACACAACAGATTGTAAAGACTTAGTAATATCAGAGAGATTAGAATATAAGCCTCAGTAAGATAAAAAATTCTTGCCTGGAGAATCTCAGGGACGGGGGAGCCTGGTGGGCTGCCATCTATGGGGTCGCACAGAGTCAGACACGACTGAAGTGACTTAGCAGCAGCAGCAGCAAGATAAAAATGAGACACTGCATAATAAAAGTATCAATCTACCAAGAATACATAATTCTCTATGCAACTAACAACATGGTATTGATATTAGTAAAGCAAAAACTGACAATTATAAAGACAATTTTGCAAAATATGGTGAGTAATTTGACACACATTAAAAACTAATTGATCACCCAGAAAAAAACCATAAGAAAATAAAAATATAAAAAATCAAGTTTGAGTTAGTATTTGTGCATGCACATACATTTTATATCCAACCAGGAGAAATATCAATAACCTCAGATATGCAGATGACACCAACCTTATGGCAGAAAGTGAAGAGGAACTAAAAAGCCTCTTGAAAGTGGAAGTGGAGAGTGAAAAAGTTGGCTTAAAGCTCAACATTCAGAAAACGAAGATCATGGCATCTGGTCCCATCATTTCATGGGAAATAGATGGGGAAACAGTGGAAACAGTGTCAGACTTTATTTTGGGGGGCTCCAAAATCACTGCAGATGGTGACTGCAGCCATGAAATTCAAAGATGCTTATTCCTTGGAAGGAAAGTTATGACCAACCTAGATAGCATATTCAAAAGCAGAGACATTACCTTGCCAACAAAGGTCCATCTAGTCAAGGCTATGGTTTTTCCAGTGGTCATGTATGGATGTGAGAGTTGGACTGTGAAGAAGGCTGAGTGCTGAAGATGCTTTTGAACTGTGGTGTTGGAGACGCTTGAGAGTCCCTTGGACTGCAAGGAAATCCATCCAGTCCATTCTGAAGGAGATCAGCCCTGGGATTTCTTTGGAAGGAATGATGCTGAAGCTGAAACTCCAGTACTTTGGCCACCTCATTCGAAGAGTTGACTTATTGGGAAAGACTCTGATGCTGGGAGGGATTGGGGGCAGGAGGAGAAGGGGACGACAGAGGATGAGCTGGCTGGATGGCATCACTGACTCGATGGATGTGAGTCTGAGTGAACTCTGGGAGTTGGCGATGGACAGGGAGGCCTGGCGTGTTGCGATTCATGGGGTCACAAAGAGTCGGACACAACTGAACGACTGGACTGAACTGAACTGAATATAATATATCCTTTAATTTCAAGTACTAGTGGAAATTGTAAAAAACAAACCATCCAAATGAGGTTACAAATATCAAGATAAAGTTGCCATATAGACCAAATCTTTTATGGTCCATTTAAATTAGAAGCCAACAATAAAAAGGAAAACAAAAAGACACATATATTTGGAATATTAAAGATACACTTAAGTAATCCAATGAGTAAGTAGGAAATCACAACGGAAATAATAAAATATTTAGAAATAAACAGTATGAAATTACTACCTGTCAAAACTGAGATAGGCTAAAATGGTATTTTAAAGATAAATTGTAGCCTTAAATTTGTTTATTGAAAAGACATGAAAACTGAAAATAAGAGAGCTAGAAGAACAGAGTAAACCTGAATAAAGTAAAAGTAGAAAATAATAATAATGATGTAGAAATTGATAAAATAGAAATGAAGAAGGCAAGCAAATCCAAAACCTGCTTTTTAAAACTATTTTAAACCTAATTCTTTGATTAGATAAATCATCCATATGGATCAAAATTTTAAATGTATGACTAGTATGCAATTAAAAGCTTTCTTTATTTTTTTTTAACCTAGCCATCAAATTTTCTTCCCACAGACAACAAGTATTATTTTATTTCTCATCTTTTCAGTGATAACTTTTATACACGAAGCCAGTGTAATAGATAGCAGACATTTCGTTTTTCTTTTTTTAGCAAATGGTAAAAAAGATCTGGATAAACAGATCTTTAACAAGACTGACATAAGAGACAGGGAGAGAGAGAAGACACAATAATGGGAATTTAAAAAAAGGACATAACTATGGATATGGTAAAGATTTTAAGCATCCTAGTTAAATATTATGCCACTCATTTTTCATATGTATGCCAATAAACTAGAAAACTCAAAGGAGGTAGATAATTTATCAGAAAAATATAAGCTATCTGGGTTAATCAGTGTTCAGTCATGAAAAGAGAGCCTCTCCAGGTAGTCCAATAACAGGGATTTAATGCAAGAGATTGACTTCAAAGGGAAAACTTTAATGTGAAGAAGCAGGTGGTAAGCCAACACTGAAACTTGCACCATCAGGAAGCTGTTACCAGCGCCAGGACTTGGAGGGATCATGGTGGGGAACTGGTATTACTGAGGGGTAAGACCCAGAATCACCAGTGGTACCTGGATTTGTGACAAGGGGCTGAAGGGAGTTGGAGCAAAGCTTTGTAGTGGGAGCTAGAACCCCAGAAGAGACAGTCACTGCTGGAGTCAGAGGACGAGGGGAAATGGCTTGGCTTCACCCCGACTCCTGCCCCACAGTTCTCTGCTGGTTCTCACCATTGACCAACTGGCTAATTGAACTTTGCAGCAGGAAGGCAGAGAAATCATCTGAGAGCAAATAGAAAAGAAATGGCATTCTTAAAATAGACTCAAGAAGGAAAAAAAAAAAAGAACCAACAATGATAAACCTGCAACCATACACAAACAAAATGTTCTCAGTACTCTCCCTAACCTCCTAACCGCCAAAGACCTTGGACCCAGACAGTTTGATTGGAGTTAAAACAGATAATCCTAATATTATATAAATATCTTAGAAAAGTAGAAAAACTACCCAACTTATTTTTTGAGGCTAGTATAAGTTTGCAATTAAAACTAGAAAGAGATAGCATAAGAAAAGGTGTAAAACAATTGTATCTCATTTATGAACATAGGAATATCCTACATAAAAAAGAACAAAAATTGAATATATATATAATATATATAATACACCATATATATATGTGTGTGTGTGTGTGTGTACATATAATATATATCAGTTCAGTTCAGTTCAGTTGCTCAGTCGTGTCCCACTCTTTGCCACCCCATGGTCTGTAACACACCAGGCTTTCCTGTCCATCAACAACTCCCGGAGCTTACTCAAACTCATGTTCATCCTGTCAGTGATGCCATCCAACCATCTCATCCTCTGTCGTCCCCTTCTCCTCCCTTCTTCAATCTTTCCCAGCATCAGGGTCTTTTCCAGTGAGTCGGTTGTTCCCATTAGGTGGCCAAGTATTGGAGTTTCAGCTTCAAATCAGTCCTTCCAATGAATATTCAGGACCAATTTCTTTTAGGATGGACTGGTTGGATCTCCTTACAGTCCAAGGGACTCTCAAGAGTCTTCTCCAATACCACAGTTCAAAAGCATCAATTCTTCACTTTTCAGCTTTCTTTATACTCCAAATCTCACATCCATACATGACTACTGGAGAAACCATAGCTTTGACTAAACGGACCTTTGTTGGCAAACTAATGTCTCTGCTTTTTAATATGCTGTCTAGGTTAGTCATAACTTTTCTTCCAATAAGCAAGTGTCTTTGAATTTCATGGCTGCAGTCACCATCTGCAGTGATTTTGGAGCCCCAAAAAATAAAGTCTGTCACTGTTTCCGTTGTTTCCCTATCTATTTGCCTTGAAGTGATGGGACCGGATGCCATGGTCTTAGTTTTCTGAATGTTGAGCTTTAAGCCAACTTTTTCACTCTCCTCTTTCACTTTCATCAAGAGGCTCTTTAGTTCTTCTTTGCTTTCTTCCATAAGAGTGGTGTCATCTGTGTGTCTGAGGTTATTGATATTTCTCCCAGCAGTCTTGCTTCCAGCTTGTGCTTCATCCAGCCCAGCATTTCACATGATGTACTCTGCATATAAGTTAAATAAGCAGGGTGACAGTATACAGCCTTGACGTACTCCTTTCCTGATTTGTAACCAGTCTGTTGTTCCCTATCCAGTTTTAACTATTGCTTCTTGACCTGCATACAGATTTCTCAAGAGGCAGGTCAGGTGGTCTGGTATTCCCATCTCTTTAAGAATTTTCCACAGTTTTTTGTGATCCACACAATCAAAAGCTTTGGCATAGTCAATAAAGCAAAAGCAGATGTTTTTCTGGAAGTCTCTTGCTTTTTTGATGATTCAACTGATGTTGGCAATTTGATCTCTGGTTCCTCTGCCTTTTCTAAATCCAGCTTGAACATCTGGAAGTTCATGGTTCACGTACTGTTGAAGCCTGGCTTGGGGAATTTTGAGCATTACTTTACTAGTGTGTGAGATTAGCGCAATTGTCCAGTAGTTTGAACATTCTTTGGCATTGCCTTTCTTTGGGATTGGAAGTGAAAAGTGACCTTTTCCAGTCCTGTGGCCACAGCTGAGTTTTCCAGATTTGCTGGCATATTGAGTGCAGTACTTTCACAGCATCAACTTTTAGGGTTTGAAATAGCTCAACTGGAATTCCATCACCTCCACTAGCTTTGTTCATAGTGATGCTTCCTAAGGCTCACTTGACTTTGCATTCCAGGATATCTGGCTCTAGGTGAGTGATCACACCATCATGATTATCTAGGTCATGAGGATATTTTTTTCTACAGTTCTTCTGTGTATTCTTGCCACCTCTCCTTAATATCTTCTGCTTCTGTTAGGTCCATACCATTTCTGTCTTTTATTGTGCCCATCTTTGCATGAAATGTTCCCTTGGTATCTCTAATTTTCTTGAAGACATCTCCAGTCTTTCCCATTCTGTTGTTTCCCTCTATTTCAAATGGGTAAATCTTTCCTTTTCTCCTTTGCCTTTCACTTCTCTTCTTTTCATAGCTATTTGTAAGGCCTCTTCAGACAACCATTTTGCCTTTTTGCATTTCTTTTTCTTGGGGATGGTCTTTGTTTTTTTTGGTAACTTTTATTTATTTATTTTTTTTAAAATTTTATTTTATTTTTAAACTTTACAATATTGTATTAGTTTTGCCAAATATCGAAATGAATCCGCCACAGGTATACCTGTGTTCCCCATCCTGAACCCTCCTCCCTCCTCCCTCCCCATACCCTCCCTCTGGGTCATCCCAATGCACCAGCCCCAAGCTTCTCTTCTTTTCATAGCTATTTGTAAGGCCTCCTAGACAACCATTTTGCCTTTTTGCATTTCTTTTTCTTGGGGATGGTCTTGATCCCTGCCTCCTGTACAATGTCACGAACCTCTGTTCATAGTTCTTCAGGCACTGTGTCTATCAGATCTATTCCCTTGGATCTGTCACTTCCACTGTATAATTGTAAGGGATTTGATTTAGGTTATACCTTAATGGTCTAGTGGTTTTCTCTACTTTCTCTCAATTTAAGTCTGAATTTGGCAATAGGAGTTCATGATCTGAGCCACAGTCAGCTCCCAGTCTTGTTTTTGCTGACTGTATAGAGTTTCTCCATCTTTGGCTGCAAAGAATATAATCAATCTGATTTCAATATTGACCATCTCGTGACGTCCATGCTTAGAGTCTTCTCTTGTGTTGTTGGAAGAGGGTGTTTGCTATGACCAGTGCGTTCTTTTGGCAAAACTCTGTTAGCCTTTGAACTACTTCATTTTGTACTCCAAGGCCAAATTTGCTTGTTACTCCAGGTAGCTTTTGACTTCCTACTTTTGCATTCCAGTCCCCTATAATGACTTCCCTGGTGGCTCAGAGGGTAAAGCATCTGCCTACAATGCGGGATACCCGGGTTCATTCCTAGGTTGGGAAGATTGCCTGGAGATGGAAATGGCAACCCACTCCAGTATTCTTGCCTGGAAAATCCCATGGATGGAGGAACCTAGTAGGCTATAGTTCATGGGGTCGCCAAGAGTCAGACACGACTGAGCGACTTCACTTTTGCTTTCTTTCTTCCCCCTATAACGAAGAGTACATTTTTTCAGGGTGTTTTAGAATTTATATACATCGTAATTAAATGGAATTTCCCCATCATGCAAAGATGTTTCAACATCATAAAATATTGGTATATGAATGTAATTAGCATGGTCAGTGAAAGAGAAAAGTCATCCTCAACAGATGCAAAAAACTGTTGGGATAAAATTAAATAGTTAAGATTTTTAAAAATCTTGGTAAATTTTTAATAGAACAGATTTCCCTTAATCTTATTTCTAGATTCACTGTTTCCACTCTATCACCTAATATTTTCTCCTGAGCCCAACTAAATCAGGCTATAACCATCACCATTTCACTACCAAGTTTAATGGAAAATTATTATTGTGTTCTCTGCAGCTTTTTAAATATTAATTTAGTTTTTGTTGAAGGATAATTGCTTTACAGAATTTTGCTGTTTTCTGTCCAACCTCACCATGAATCAGCCATAGGTATACATATATACTGGAGAAGGCAATGGCACCCCACTCCAGTACTCTTGCCTGGAGAATGCCATGGACGGAGGAGCCTAGTGGGCTGCAGTCCATGGGGTCGCTAAAAGTTGGACATGACTGAGTGACTTCACTTTTACTTTTCACTTTCATGCATTGGAGAAGGAAATGGCAACCCACTCCGGTGTTCTTGCCTGAAGAATCCCAGGGACGGGGGAGCCTGGTGGGCTGCCGTCTATGGGGTCGCACAGAGTCGGACACGACTGAATTGACTTAGCAGCAGCAGCATACATATATACCCTCCCTTTTAAAACTCCCTCCCATCTCCCTCCCCATTCCACCCCTCTAGGTTGAAACAGAGCCCCTGTTTGAGTTTCCTGAGATATACAGAGAGCAGCTTTTGACACCCCAGATCTTTCCCTCCTTCTTGCAATACTCTCCTTCCTTGGCTACTATGACCCTCTGCTCTCCCGATTTCCCTCCTGGATCAATGGTCATCCATTCTCACTCTTATTCACTGGCGCCCCTGTAGCTTTGTAGTATGTAAACACCAAAGTTCTCTGAAGTTCAGCCCTTCACCCTCTTTGTTTTTCCCTCCTCTCTATTAAAAAAATATTTATTTATTTGGCTGCATCAGGTATAGTTGCAGTGAGGGGATTTTTGGTTGGGGCATGTGAATTCTTAGGTGTGGCCTGTGGGATCTAGTTTCCTGGCCAGGGATTGAACCCAGACCCCCTCCACTGGGAGTACAGCATCTTAGCACTGGACAATCAGGGAAGTCCCTACCTTCCTCTGTTTATATTTGCCATCCTAATGATCTTATTCATTCCTGTGACTTTAAATACCAGTGCCCACTGATAACACCCACAGGCATATCTAGCTCCGACCCTCCAGTTGACATTCACTGAATGTAACACAAATGTCTCAAACCTAACTTGTCCAAAGTAAAACTCTTGGCTTCCCTTTTTCTTTTGCCAGCACACAACCTTTTCCCCTCCAGGACCTTCTTAAGTCTGTAAAGGCAACTTCATTTACTGTTGCTCAAGCTGTATACATAGGGTCATCCTTGACTGCTAGCCTCTCATCTACTATGTATCGAAGCCACCATTATACCTTGTTGATTTCATCTTCAAATATGTCCTTAATGTGAGCCGATCTTGCTTCCTTCACAGCTACCAACACAGTACAAGCCAGCATAACCTCTTACACAGTTGACTGCAGTTACCTCCCAACTGGTCTCTCAGCTCCCACTCTTGTTCCCTACAGGCGATTCTCCCAACAGCAGCTAGAGAGAACTTCTTCTTTTTTTTTTTTAAAGTTTGTATTTTATATTGGAATATAGCCGATTAATGATGTTGTGATAGCTTTGGGTCTGCAACAAAGGGACTCAGACACACATATATGTGTACCCATTCTCTTCCAAACTACCTTCCCATCCAGACTGCCACATAACATTGAGCAGAGTTCTCTGTGCCATACAGTAGATCAGAGAGAATTTCTTAAACTGTGATCCATTCAGATTGTGTCCCTCCTCATGACTCCTCAAAGCCTTCTGTTGGTACTCAGAGTAAATTCCAAGCTTCTTGCCATCACCTACGTGGCCTGACAATGCTACCTCAGTGACTCAGCTCCCACTCCTGTTCTCCCTGTTTGCTTCCTTCTGGTTGCACCGCTCTTCATCTGCTTCTTAGACTTACTAGCTGTTTGTGTGCTGTGCTTAGTCACTCAGTCATGTCCAACCCCTGGTGACCCAATGGATTGTAGCCCACCAGGCTCCTCTGTCCATGGGCATGGGATTCTCCAGGCAAGAACACTGGAGTGGGTAGCCATGCCCCACTCCAGGGGATCTTCCCAACCCAGGGGTCAACCCCAGGTCTCCTGAACTGTGGGCGGATTCTTTATCGTCTGAGTCACCAGGGAAGCCCAAGAATACTGGAATGGATAGCCTATCCCTTCTCCAGGGGATCTTCCCCACCCAGGAATAGAACCAGGGTCTCCTGCATTGCAGGCAGAGTCTTTACCTATGAGCTACCAGAGAAGCCCAAGACATCCTAGGCTGACACCTAACTCAGGTACAACTTTCATAGCCCCCTTGCATGGACTGCTTTTCTTCCAGATCATCATATGGCTTTTGATGCTCTACAGATCCCCTTTAGCGGTCTCATTGCCTCACCTAGAATCTCAGGGGACAGCCTGAATGGATGGCTTTTTCCACCCTCACTGAAGAAAGCCACCTTGTTCACGGTTATGCTACTTCCTGGGGTAGCTGCATCTAACGTCTGATCCCTGCAAGAGTGTAAAGGTGAAGTTTCCTTGCCGAAGCTCCACGTCTTCCTCTGCCCACACTTCTCACCTCCTTTCTCCTTTCCTAATGCACACCTGCATGCTGAATTCCACCTCAGAGCCTGCAGCACATGACCCACCTCAATTATTCAGTTCTCTGCTACATGTTAATCTCTCAGAGAGGCCTTTTTGTGAAGACAGTATCTACAATAAGCATTCCCCTGTCACTCTTTATTTTTCTTTGTGTGTGTGTTAGTTGCTCATTTGTGTGCGACTCTTAGCAACTCTGTGGGTAGCCTACCAGGCCCCTGTGTCCACGAGATTCTCCAAACAGAACTGGAGTGGATTGCCATTTCCTTCTCCAGGGGATCTTCCCAACCCAGGGATCAAACCTCATCTCCTGAGTCTCCTGCATTGCAGGTGGGTTCTTTACCACTAGCGCCACCTGGAAATTCTTTTTTTTTTTTCCTTTATATCATGTATCAATTTCTGAATATGTGCGTGTGTTTTCCTTTTTATCTTGTGAGCTCAATGAAGAACTTTTTCATATTCACTACTCTGTCCCCTTAGAAAAGGTCCCGACACAGAGTAAGCTCTGAGTAAAAATGCACTAAGGGAAAGGCTCAATAAACTTGAAGATGGACATCAACTATTAAAAACAATAGACACCATTCTCTCTGTGCAGTTTTAGAACTTTAAGGAGAAGAACAAGGATATCTGATACTATCCCACTGTTCAACAATGTGATAAGATGAAAATAATGATCAGAGGGATAAGAACTGGAAAGGAAGAGACAAGATTATCTTTATATGTAAGCTATAGGATTGTTTCCCCCCCCAAAAAATGTGTTCAGATAATTGGTTAGTAAAATTAAGAAAACTTGGTTTATGCCAAATAAGATGAAAGTTTGGGCTTCCCGGTGGCTCAGATGGTAAAGAGTCCACCTGCAGTGCAGGAGACCCAGATTTGATCCCTGGGTCAGGAAGATTCCCCTGGAGAAGGGAATAACAACCCACTCCAGTATTCTTGTCTGGAAAATCCCATGGACAGAGGAGCCTGGCGGGCTGCAGTCGATGGGGTCTCATAGAGTCACACACGACTGAGCGACTAACACATGCACACACACCCACATACTCTAGAGCTCTGTAACATCCCTGTGTATCAGTAATAATTAATCTGAAAACATACTAAATGAAAGATAATTTATAAGTGTAATAAAACTATTAAGTACTTAAGAATTAGTCTAACAGAAATTCATAAGAGTTTTTGAAAGTTTTCAAAAACATATTGATGAAGACGACTTGAAAAAATGAAATGTAATGCTATGATCATTGATAAAAAGACTTCATAGATTAAGAAGCCTGTTGACTCCAAATTAATCTTAAAAGTAAATACAACTCCATTGTGTGAAAACCACAATGGAATTTTTCACAGAACTTGACAAAGCTAATCCTAAAATTCATCTTTTGTAAAGGGCAAAAATTAGCCAAAAATTTCTGAAACAGAAAAAACTAATATAGTCCTGACTCTATCACAGGGGAATATTTAAGGCAGTGTGACTTCAGGGAAAGGAGAAACAAACCAATGAGGCAAACACAAAAACTCAGAAACTGGACTATAAACTTAGTATAAGACAGAGGTCACAGCACAAACCAATATCAATATTGATAAGTCATGCTAAAAAAATTTATATGAAAAAGAAATGAGTCATACCTCACATCACACCAAAAAAATTCAGATGGATTACAGAATCAAATGTGAAGAACAAAACTTTTAAAAGAAAATACAATTTTAATCATAACAAATCAGTGTAGGGAAGAATGTATTAGGTAAGATATGAGATCCCAAACCACAAAGAAATGTTGACAAATGTGATGACATCATAATCTTAGAATTCAACATTAAGAATTCAACATTCAACCATATGACAAAAAAAAAAAAAAAAACAAACCCTCAAAGATGTAAAATGACAAGCTACAGACTAGAAGACATTCACTATGCGTTGAACTAACAAAGGATTCATAAAACAGACAATTAATAGACCAATGAACAAAAAATATGAACAGGCAATTTATAGAAGAAAAATGAATGGTCAGAAAGCATATGTTAAGATGGTCAACCTTACTAACAATCAGGGAAGTAAAAATAAAAATGAGTTGCTATTTCATATCTATTGGATTGTAAATAATAAAAAGCCTGACTTTAGTAAACAGGGACTTTGATGTGCTACCATCGGGGATATAAATTGGTAGAACAAGTTGGGAGGACAATTGAAATAGCAAAATTAAGATCCTTATACTTTTTACCACCCAGTGATTTCACTTCTAGGAAATAGTCTCTGCTGCTGCTACTGCTGCTGCTAAGTCTCTTCAGTCTTGTCCGACTCTGTGCGAACCCATAGACTGCAGCCCACCAGGCTCCCCCGTCCCTGGGATTCTCCAGGCAAGAACACTGGAATGGCTTGCCATTTCCTTCTCCAATGCATGAAAATGAAAAATGAAAGTGAAGTCACTCAGTCGTGTCGGACTCTTCTCGACCCCATTGACTGCAGCCTACCAGGCTCCTCTGTCCATGGGATTTTCCAGGCAAGAGTACTGGAGTGGGGTGCCATCGCCTTCTCCAAGGAAATAGTCTCTACTCAAGATAAACTCTTACACAAAGAACAATATTCACAGCTGTGTAATTTGTAGTAGCAAAATATTGGAAATGACCTAAATGCACTTCAATATACAGGAATATATTGTCAAATACAGTCATATAGCAAAATACTGTGCAGCTGTGAAAATGAATGACCTAAAGCTACATGTTTGCATGTGGATAAAGCTTAAAAAAATATAATGCTGGAAAAAGTAAGTTGGAGGATATATAGAGTACAACGTGTTTTGTGTGTTTTAGTCAATAAGTCGTGAGATTCTTTTGTGACCACATGGACTGTAGCCCGCCAGACTCCGCTATCCATGGGATTTCCCAGGCAACAATACTGGAGTGTGTTGCTGTTCCCTTCTCCAGGGGATCTTCTCAACACAGGGATAGAACCTGGGTCTCCTGCATTGGCAGGTGGATTCTTTACCACTGAGCCACCAGGGAAGCCCTATAGAGTATGATAATATTTATTTAAAGTTTAAGAACAAAAATGCAATGCTATCTGCTGTTTATGGATATATTACACACTTACAGATATAATCCATATAAAACCATTCATGGAAATGTTATGTAGCAACTTCCCTTTAGGGAAGGAATGGAGCAGATATGACTGGAAAGGGCTACACAGGAGGCTTTAATGATATGTTGTTTTTTCTTTAAAAAATTTTGATTTAACTATGACAAATTGTTGGGATTTGTTAAAACTCTGCTAGACATAGAAGTGTTTATTATATTATTATTTACATTGCATATATGTTTGAAGCATTTTATCCAAAACATTTAAAATTTAAGATATTTTATTTTAAAATCAAGAAAAAGGAAAATTATCAAAATGTCCAGTTTCTTCAAAATCACCTAAATACCCATGAATAGGGAACTAGTTAATGTTAGTACTTTAGTTAGTACAAATGTTAGTACATAATGAATTACCATGCAAACACTTAAAATGATGCTTTATACAATATGGGACAATATCTAAATATTTTATTGGATGAAAAAAGTTACAAAATATTATGTCCATATTTATATCAGAAATGTTAAATAAAAAATTCTAAATGATTTTTCTCTGGTTATATTTAGATAGTAGATATTCTTTGCTATTTTCTCTATTTCTTAATGATCATGTGTACTTTTATAAACATAATAAAACTACTGATACAGTTCTTCAGAAGTCACCTACCATAGAAATATAAATTAAAATGGAAAAGAATGGCAGGGCAGAGGCAGGATCTAGTTGGGAAAAGATTTGGGAGCCAGCAGACTTAGCTTCTAGGTCCACCTCCGCCCAGAGAAGTTCCTCTTCCTCTCTGGTGTCAGGGGCTCTGTCAATAAACTAAGGAGGCCAAAATGAAAGAGAAACAACAGTTTTCAGTAGTTTCAATTTTCACCTTTTTTTTTAAATTTACCTTGAGTGCTGGCCAGGCCACAGTTAAGTTCTACCCTTAATCATAGATGTTAGCTGTGTAAATCAGTATCACATTATCTAAAAAGTAATTTGGCAGTATGGAACAAGAGCACACTTATAACAGGTAATTATCCCAAGGAGAGAATCAAACATGCACACAAAAATGTACAGGCAAGGACGTTTTTGTTACAACATTATTCAGAGCATTAGAGAAGTGGAAACAGCCTAGATGTCCCACAACAGGGGATGGCTCAATAGATGAAAGTACATACAAGGAAATATTATGTTGCCAATAAAAAGTATATCTTTGAGGAATACCTAGTAAGATCAAATATGCTCACAAATAAAAGATACACTTCAAATTTTTGTCATATATATATTTTTAAACAACCAGGAAACAACACATCAAAATTTAACACTGATCACCTCTAAGAAGTTAAATGACCAGTGATTTTTACTTTTTAATTGATTTCTGTATTTTCTAAATCATATAGTAAATAGAAAGTTTCTGATCTGAAAATAGCCCTCATCTCTTCCCCCTTTATTGTCTCAGTACAGCATCTCCCTCTCCAGTCCAGTTGGTATTAGACTACAAGGCACACAGACCTCCCGGGTTATAATCCACTGCAGGGAATTACGAGCCACCATGATAAATTGCCCCCCTTGTCCAGACTCTGTTTGCAAAAATGAAAACGCCTGTGCAGGTCAACAAACGAGAAAAGTTAGTGAAAGATCAACATTTTATACCCCAATCTTGCCCAAGTATATAAATATTCCTTATTATCCTTTGCTCCTGGGTTAATAGCCATTCCATCGCCCTGAACTTGTTTGTGACATGAATGGATAGCATTTGTTGCCCCAGGGGAATGGTTAAACTATGAGAAAAGGATTAAACAAGGAAGAAAAACTACCTGTATGTCATAAAACACGCATGCTATTTCTAATTTATTCCTGTTCAGTTGGAGCGACATACCTAATGTGTTACTAACATTTCTGGCAATACAGTATTGTTCCCTTTAGTAATGTGGAAGTGTCTGTAACTCTGATTTGGACTTGGTGAGTGACTGTTTCATTCAATGAAGGAGAAAAAGATAAACTGTACTTGATTTGTATTTATTAATTTCTATGAATTTGCTATATGACATTTATGAAAGCTTAGGCACGTAATTTTTCTCTTCTTTAATTTACAGCTGGGGAACTGTTTAAATATAATTTTAAATGATACATAAAATGCTTCCTGACATATTTGTTTTCTGAATTTCTAACTTGCATATTTGGCATTTCTATATGATGAACAAATCCTGTCTCAAATTGTGAAGAAAGAAAAATATTACCTGTTTAGAATTCCTTTATTAAATCTGAGCTCTTGTATTTTGAGTTTTCTGGAGGTTAATAAGATGAGTTGCAATTTCGATCTGTTTCGTGCTTAACTCAATTTGATAGGTGAGGCTTTGCAGGTGTAGCAATCATCAATTTGGTGCAAAACCTCAGAACAAAATCTAAAAATAGATATTACTCTGATAGTCTTTTGAGGGGCTAGAAGAAGTTAAGTAATAGATGAAGTACATTCCTTAAAGAAAATTGTTATTTCTCTGATGATTTCCTAAGCATAATATAGCTTTTCCAGCAAAATAGGAATTTTTCTTCATATTTAATTTATTTAAAATGATTCTTGTTTTCCTATTATGTATTTCGATCATATTAATTTTTCTAAGTTTTCTAAAAACCTATATAGGTATTGTTCATATAGGGTTCACATTTCTGAAATTTCAATTTTTGAATTTTCAAATAAAAGGAAACTTTACACAGTATTTTTTTTCCCTTCAGAATAAGAGTCAAGTATTTATTTGGCCTTATTTTTTAATCAGAACGTACTTGAAAAAAATCACTGACTCCTTTATGAGCAATTAGTGAATACAAAAATGGAAAGGCTTAAAGTACTGCCATTCTACTGACTTCTGTCATTAAAACAGATGTTCTCTATAACCTTGACCAAACCATTCCATCCTCTAATCAGAAAGGAGCAGACTTGTTTGTGGATTTATGATATATGTCTGTGTCAGACCTGGGAAGACTGTCTAGGACTGTGGGCTCTTCACAGACTTGTTTTCTTGCTGGAATCTGTCTTGTAATTCTTAACTTTAATTTGTTTTATATATTTTCACCCAAACATGGTTTGCTTTATTTAAAAAAAAAAAAAAGATCTTCTTATTCATCAGATAGTTCAGATGTATTCATTGCAATTATGAGTCGCTATGGCTTTAAATATATGAATGACTTGCTGATGTCAGCAGCTAAAAACTAATGCTGCTGATATCAGCTGACAGGACACTAATTACTAGTTATGGGGCTGTTGCCTGCTCAAGGAGCTATTCAGTGAGTTATGATTTAGAAAAGCTGGAGAGCACAGGGCTGATTTGTGAAGAGATATCTAATAGGAAAATACCACCGAAGTTCTCAAATGGATCCTCACGACAGAGATCCGTCTAATTAGGAAGTGCCTATTTTAATACGAAACCACAGAAAAAGCCCAGCTGGAAAAGAAGAATTTATAGGAAGACACAGAACTGTCACTGGTTCGGCTGACGGCATGTGCAACCTAAGCATGTTTCTCAGCCTTTAATCAATAGTGGCCCTAGGACAATTATTCCCTCACAGACCATCCATCTCGACATCCTGAGAGGGAGGGTCTTTACAGGTGATCAGGATGGACAGCCCCGGTTCAACCCTGCTTGTCTTACCTGCAGAATGGAGGACTGTCCGGAAGCTAGACTCTCACAAAGGATCCCTGAGAAAGTAACAGAACTGACAATGTTCTGTCCTGGGGTGACTGAGCATGTCGCTCCCAGCCCTGAGATCCAGGTGTCCGGGTGAGGCATGACAACAGAGAGAGCGGGGACTTCTAGTTCCATGGAAGGATTAGGTTGGTCAATTCTGCTGTGAGACCCTAATGTTTTTCAGGACAAGAGCTTGTTGCTAAATTTATATTCTGTGTATGCTCAGGAAAGACTGATGGTCTGACTCTAGAGAGATCTTTGAGCAAAAAGAAAAAAAAAACAAACAACTGTAGTTTTCCTCTGAGGCTAAAACATACAACAAAAACAAAATCTGGCCACTTATTTGCCAAATACGAGAAGACACCAAATCTCTCTTTGTGGAGTTATTAAGGCTTTGTCCACACAAAGCCTAGGAACACGTTTGCAGGAATGAAGCCAGACACAGAGATGTAAAGAGATGGCGTCTTTACACCGCAGCCAGTTTCGTCTTCTCTCAGCTCCGTGGTTGTGTCATCCGTTGTCTGCGAAGAGTATTACAAAGCAGTCCGCCAAGCAGGCTGTTTGTGAGTCACGCCTGCTCCCTGCCTTCACTTTGGCACAGCCTCAGTCTCCACGGAGGGAGACGCAGCAGAGGAGGAAAAGGTGTTTTGAAAACACTTGCTTAGGTTGCCACATGTTTTATCGCTGCTAATCTATCCACGGAATAGGTAATAGGATGACAAATCATCAGAGGTTATTCCAGAAAGATCAACAGATTGATTCCATGTATTCTTGAGTCTTTAATCTGGAATATGGAACACTGACCTGGGCCCACAGGGTAGGGTGGAACCAGGATGGCCATGGGGCCAAAGAGAACAGTGAGTGCTCAGCATCCAGCTTATCTGCTGAGCAGCGACGTGACCATAAGCAAGTTATACCTCCTCCTGCGCTTCAGATTATCCTCTGTAAGATAACCCCTTATAGCCTATGGCTGTGGAGAGGATGAAATAAGATCATGCCTATAACAATCTTGACATGATGCAGGAAACTAGCCATTCTGTCATCGTTCCTTGCCTTCACCCTTTGTCTTACTTGAGGTTCCCGCCACAGCAGGGGCTTCCTTGGTGGCTCAGACGGTAAAGAATCCACCTGCAATATGGGAGACCTGGGTTTGATCCCTGGGTCAGGAAGATCCTCCTGGCAAAAGGAATGGCAACCCACTCCAATATTCTTCCTGGAGAATTCCATGGACAGAGAAGCCTGGTGGGCTACAGTCCATGGGGTTGCAAGAGTCAGACATGACTGAGTGACTCTCTCTGTCTCACACACACACACACACACCCCTCAGCAGACCCTGAGAGAAAGTTTCTGGGGCATGGATGCTCCCAGAGGAGTGGAGAAGTGAGACAAGGATTGGGAAGCAGTCAGTAGGATGTGTTATTTAAGATGCACACCTGTGTGGATGACTGGAACTTAATCCCACAGGTAAACAGTGCAACACAGAACTTCAGCATTATCCCACCTGAGGGAGGAGAGAGCTGGGGTATTTATACACCTCGTCCTAAGACTCATTGGTTGAAGACTACTGGGAGAGGAATAGATTGTGTGCCAGGCAATTTCCGTTTGCTGTGTGCCTTCTGTTGTTCTGGGGGAAAGTTCTCAGCACAGACATACAATTCTGGCAGCTGGAAGTCAGCTGAAGCGATCTGACATATCTTGAGGAAGCAGGCAGGGCAATGACAGACCCAGTAGGGGAATAACTAGACATCTAAATCACGATAGTTTCCATCGTGAAACCACCAATCAAATAAGGAAGATAGGCAGGTCGAAACTTCAAAGGAAAAGGTTTGTGATGCCATGATGTCTGAAGACTCCAGGCGAAATCAGCACCTGGATCTCCCCAGGGCAGTGCTCTGTGCATCCGGGCTCTGGCTCCCAGCCCGGCACCTGATCCATCAGCACCCATGGCGCGGATTCAGAGGAGCTGCCAGACAAAACCAATACAATATTGTAAAGTTAAAAAAAAAAAAAAAGAAAGACCCACAGTACGTGCTCCGTCACTTCAGTCATGTCCAACCCTGCGATCTCATGGACTGTAACCCTCCAGGCTCCTCTGTCCATGGGATTCTCCAGGCAAGAACACTGGAGTGGGTTGCCATGTCCTCCTCCAGGGAATCTTCGTGACTCAGGGATTGAACCCGTGTCTCCTGCATTTCCTGCATTGCAGGTGGTTTTTTTACCCACTAAGCCACCTGGGGAGTCGCAGAATCTGAGCAAAAAACTCAAATTCCATGTGTTGATTTGCATTTTCTCTCTGTAGCCTGAGCTCCAGGAAAGCTTACATTATAATCTTAAAGTGGATTTTAAAATGGAGATTCAGAGATATGGATGCTGTTCGAAATGGCTCCTTAACAGACACAGTTTAAGGACCTCTTACCCACTGAAGGGATGACCTCGCGAGTATGGTTAGAGAGGAGCAGTTTGACTTCAAGTCCCCAGCTGGCTTTGCCAAGAATGGATGTTAGCTCTCCTATTTGTGACTTCTAAAAATGTACCACGGTTGAGTGAAGACCCCCAGAGTCAGGACCTGATTCTAATCATCGTCCCACTGTACTAGCTGTGCGGCCTTGGCAGCTATTTAATCTCTCTGGGCCTCAGATTTCTCATCCAAACAGTACCTGTTTTATACAGTTGTAAGGTTTAAATGTAATACATCTAATATAATGCACAGAAAGAACCCCGACTAGTTTTGGGTATGAAAGGAAGTGTTAGCTATCACGATAGCTGTTCTTAGGCTGCCCTCCCCACATTTAAACTGTCCCAGTCTTCCTTAGGTATGGCAGTAGCTGTCAAGAAGTTTGACTCTGTTCTTGAAACCAGTTTATCTCATGAAGGTGTCCTTGCTTATTGTCCTAAAAGGTCTGTCATTTGCGTGCGGGGGAGAAGGATGGCCTTATTTTCCTCCCATTGTCCTCACTATCCGTATAAAGACAGGGACAGCTCAGTGGCAGAACAACATGGGCAGAGCTCAGGAGACTTTCAGAAAGTGCTCGGAGGTTCAGAGGCCAGAGGACTGACTGAGGAATGGAACTGGAGCGATCGCATGGGACTGGTAACTGAACAAGCAGTGAGTCTAAGGTTTTAGGTCAGGATGGTGTTTTCAAATGTTGCACAATCGAGAACATCTTTAAGTATTTGGCCCTGGAATGCTCTCTGGGGTTCTGCCAAGAGTGTCTCTCTTACAACTTGGGGGCAAAGCTACAAATCAAAGCTGCTGTCAGATTTATCACTGATAAGTGAAGTCATGTTCTTTGATGGAACCAAAGATTCCAAACCCTCCAGGAGGACAGCAGGACTCCTCAAACAGGGAATGAAAGGCCTCAATAAAGAATGCACGCAGGTAAAGTAAGCCAGACAGAGACAAAGAGCATGTGAGATTGCTTATTTGCGGAATCTAAAAAAATGATGCAGATGAACTTATTTATAAAACAGAAATAGATTCATAGACATAGAAAACAAACTCATGGTTACCAAAGGGGATAGCAAGGGTGGTGGGGAGAGATAAATTAAGAGTTTGGGATTAACATATACATACTGCTGCTGCGTCTGCTAAGTCACTTCAGTTGTGTCCGACTGTGTGACCCCATAGATGGCAGCCCGCCAGGCTCCCTCATCCCTGGGATTCTCCAGGCAAGAACACTGGCTACTTTGTATAAAATAGATAAACAACAAGGATCTACTGTATAGCACAGGGAACTCTACCCAATATTCTATAATAACCTATATGAAAAAAGTATCTAAAAAAGAAGGAATATATGTGTATGTATAACTGAATCACTTTGCCGTACACCTGAAACTAACACAATATTGTAAATCAACTATAGTACAATAAAATTAAAATATTTTTTAAAAACCTATGATGGAAAAGAATCTGGAATATATATATATATATGCGTGTATAACTGAATCACTTTGCTGTACACCTGAAACGAACACAACATTGTAAATTAATTGTACTTAAATTTTATAAAAGAATGCCCACACTGAAATACTGTTAGAAAACCTATCATCTCCAAGTGTGTTTGGGAAAGATGCTGGACATACAGACCCTGCACAGACCAGGAGAATAAAAGGATTCCTCGCAAAGTAAAGTGAAAGCATCACTGCAGAATGTGGACATAGAAAGAACCATAAGGAAGTAGAGAAACAGTAAGTGTGTAGAGAGGATGTTGGACTCTTGACTAAGAAGTTAAGGTCCTATTTCAAATGAATCACTAACTGGCCATGAGACTTTGGGAAGGTCATTCAGCCTCTCTGGACTAATGAAGTTTTGGTTAGGTGTTCTGTAAGACACATTCCAAATCTAACACTATTCTGCGATTCAGATATGGAGATGGAAGAGAGGACGCTCAGTTTCAGCTGGAAAACAAAAAGTACCGGGTTCCCTCAGACTTTCCCCCCATCAACCCACAGTCCCTGGCAAGAACCCCAAGTGTACCAAAATGAAACCAATTAACATTCCTTACTACTGCTCGGTCATCAATCATCATTAACTCAGAGAAGGCAGGTGGGCGAGTAGCTATAAGACATACTTTTGTCTATTGGTTCCTTCATATCCCACACATTGAATTTCATCAAACCAGAACTCGTCCATTCTTTAGGAGCACAGTGTGCTGTGGACCCTGCAGGCACACACAGAGAGAAAAGGTGCTGAGAGAGCCATCAGATGAGGGCCATGCACTGCCTGATGGAGCTGAGCCATGTGAAGTCCTTGGTGATTTGCGCAGTTTTGGTGGAGTGGTGGTGAAGTCTTGACTGGTGTGGGTTTCAGGGAGAAGAGAGATTGCAAACGGTGGGAACAGACAGTTCTGAAGTTCTGCTGTCAAGAGAAAGGGATAAATGGGATTCAGTGGAGTCAAGAGGGACTTTTTTCTAATGGGAAAATAACAACATGCTTGACGGTCATGAGATTTATCCAATAGAGAAGGAGCACTTGATGATACTGGAGGAGAAAGGGGATACTTGCTGCAGCAACATCCTTGAGTAGGTCAGAGAGGATGGGACCCAAAGGTAGAGTAAATGGGCACAGGGAGGTCATGGTTGGTTGTGGCTATTGGGAGCATCACTTCTGTTTTCTCAGTGAAATAGGAAGCAACACCATCAGCTGAGAACAAAAATGGTGGAAGAGATGCTGAGGTTTGAAGAGACAGCAGGCATGATCTGGCTGCCTAGGAACATGGCAAAGTGATGGAATCAGGTGAATTCCAGGCAATATCCAGGACCATCCGAGGATAGTGACCATAAATCTAAAGTGAAATCACTCAGCAAGTTTGGGTGTTTGTCTGGCCATGCTCGGAGGGTATGATGTGTGCTGGTCCAGGAGGCAGAGTCGAAATTTCATGAGAGTCTTGGTTTGGTGAAGCCAGTACAAGGGAGAGAGGGGCAAGAGAATCGAGTCTGTATGCAAAGGGATGATTAGTTGTGGAATTTAAATTGGGCAGGAAAGAGACAGTATAAGGGGGTGAAACAAGGAGAAGGTGAGAGGAGCATTGGATTAAAGTCCTGGTACAGAAGAATTGTCCATGTTGAGATACAAGTTTGAAAGATAATAGACAGTGGTAAGAGAGTAGGATATTTGAAATTAAGATTTTAGAAGTGTTGAATTTCTTAAGAATGAAAAGCTCAAAGATATGGTCATCAAGTGAGCAGCAGAGAGGATGAGGCCATTGGAAAAAGGAGATGAAAGACTGGAAGACCAGGGCATTGGAAAGAATATCTGGCTATTGAAATTACATGAATAATAATCACACTGATTTTGAAAACAGTGATATTGTATTGGTTGCTAAAAATTTCAAGGAGTGAAAGGTAGTGGCTGAGGGATCAGTTGTTGTTCGGTCACTCAGTCGTGTCCAACTTTTTGGGACCCCGTGGACTGCAGCAGTAGGGATCAGTAGGGAGCTGAAATTGGGGATGGAATCATCTGATGCGTGAGATTCAAAGCAGAGTATTGTTAGGAAGGAGGGAAGGAGGGCAGTCTCAGCACAGTAAAACATGGAAAATACCTGCTCCACCCTGGCTCTGCTGTATGAAGAAGAAATAAGTAGCAGACCATCTGAGAGGGTTACAAAAAGTCATGTCCTCTGAGGGAGCCAGATGTCAGCCAGGGGAAGGTCAAGAAACATTCTTATTTGAGGAGGCTGAGAATATAGTGCAGGTGTCAGCAAACTACAGCCATGGGTCCCCTGTTTTAGTAACAGTCCTGCAGAGAGGTGTGGCGGGCAGCAAGTGAGCAAGGAGGACTCTTCCTTGACTCGTGCTGCTGTTCATGTGCAGGGTGAGGCTAACTCCGGCTATCCACTCTTTCTCTTCATCTGAACTGACAAGTCTCCAGGCCAGCAGAGGGGCCTGATGACCCTGGTTGGAACACATCAATACCCGATGTAGCCTTAGCCTTGCATTCATTCTCTTATTCGATTGGGCTTCGCTTATCAGCTACTTCAACACAAAATGCATTCATTTCAATTTAATATTGATGTGTCCCTAAACCAGAGGACTTTCAGCCTGACCTTCAGAAAGATTAGCTTGATTCTGCTTTACGACAAATGGAACTAAGCACCATTGGTGCGTAATAACATTAAAGATTTGAGTGAGATATTTGAAGCAGATGACTTGGAGTACACTTGGCTTGCTTTTTCATATTCCTGCCACACACACCAAAACTAGTGATCCAGCTTGGACACTGCACAAGTGATGAGACCAGAGAAGAAACTGTGACACATAGATTTGCTTTCTTTCTTGGTTTTTTTTTTTTTTTTTTTTAGTTTTATTTATTTATTTTTGGCTATGCTGGGTCTTTGTTGCCGCGTGCGGGCTTTTCTGAAGCTGCAGTGCGAGGGCTTCTCTTGTTGCGGAGCGCGGGCTCTAGGGTGCTCGGCCTTCGGTAGTTGCAGCACATGGGCTCAGCAGTTGCAGCTCCCAAGCTCTAGGGCACAGGCTCAATAGCTGTGGTGCATGGGTTTACTTGTTCCTTGGCCTTTGAGATCTTCCCAGACCAGGGATTAAACCTGTGTCTCCTGCATTGGCAGGCAGATTCTTCACCACTGAGCCACCAGGGAAACCCCACTTTCTTGTTTTATTGACAAAGAAATAAAAGTTCTAACAGTTGCAAACTGGAATTGAAGTCACATGTCTACAAACTTTTCTCAGTCTGAGTCATGTCTTGATCAAAGGACCTAGACTTGAGAATTTCCATGTTGACCAGGAAGTGCTTTGCCCTGATGGCAGGGGCTAGCTCATTGGTCTGCTTCTCTGTGAATTCCTTCCAACACAGTCAACACTTTCCAGCTGCCCCCACATCACACCCAGAAGCAGCATAGAACAGAGGGGATCTGTTGGTATGCATTTCCTAACATCACCTGTTTATTTAGACAGTTTCATT
Organism: Bos indicus; assembly: GCF_029378745.1. Classification (NCBI taxonomy): domain Eukaryota; kingdom Metazoa; phylum Chordata; class Mammalia; order Artiodactyla; family Bovidae; genus Bos; species Bos indicus. Next base: position 17,650,634 of record NC_091776.1, on the reverse strand, counting down.
TAAGCTGTCTAGAAGGTTTGAAAGTCTCTCAGTCATGTCCAACTCTTTGTGACCACATGGACTGTATAGTCCATGGAATTCTCCAGGTCAGAATACTAGAGTGGGTAGCCTTTCCCTTCTCCAGAGGATCTTCCCAACCCAGGGATTGAACCCAGGTCTCCTGCATTGCAGGCAGATTCTTTATCAACTGAGGTATCAGGGAGCTGGATAATAAATAATTAGTTTTTTCCCCATTTGTTGATATGTCCATTCATTCATGAAACATTTATTAAGCAACTACTTTCTATTTTTCAGCATATTGCTCAGCAAGAAGAAACCAAGGCAAGTTAAGTCATGGTCCCTGTCCTCTTTTTCAAAAGGGATTAGGGCAAGGCGAGAATGGAGACTGGAAGTCAGGAGGCTTACTGACAGTTTCCGACAAAATTTTGGAAAAGATTATGGAGCAGATGTTTTGTGACCAAAAGGCAGTGATGACTGGGAGTTAGTATGCATCCGCTAGGCATGCGGCACACCTAACATAACTTTCTCTTTCGAGAAGGTATGAGACTAATGGATCCAGGAGATAATGTCAACCAGGTGGCATAAGCAGCGTCTCAGAGTGACTTGCTCCTTGTGGGCTTACAGGAAGATGAATATTAAAACAGTGAGTGGATTTAATTCATTCTTTTATTTATTCACTCACTTAGCAAATGTTTCTGGTGCCAAATAAACAATGGGTAAGGTACTTGTTAGGTGAGAAGATATATAGATGATTCTTGCTTTTATGGAACTTATCATCTATGGCAGAAACAGACAATTACCAGGCAGAATACACACACTGAAACAGGTAATCCACAGGGAGAGTCACCAAGAATATTGACTAGTGGATTAGTATAAGCCCAAAAGGAACCTTCTAGTGCTTTGGGCGGCAGACTTTGCTCTGGACTTTCCCAAAGTTTTCTCGGTAAATCAGACGATAAGGCAATATACTATACATAATATACAGTATAGATAATATATGTGTAATATTTGGGAGGAGAATTAATGTAGGCGCATATGTTAAAGAACACACAAAATCATTCTCAAATAAATTAAAAGTGCTATAGAATTCAAAATTACATGAAAGTCTGGTAGAAAATAGACTAAAATGCATGTAGATCTGTAGAGAAATGGCAATATTCTCAGCTCTAAAGAAACATAAACAATATCAACAGAAAAGACTGACAAATGACAGGTTTGAATAAGCAGACTTTTAAGACATCCATACAATGTAGATTACTAATATTAAAAGGAAAAAAATCAGGCTGTCAAAAAGATCTGCATCAATTATGACAGAATAACATCTATAATACTAAAAAAACTGGATTTAAATTTATAAGAAAAAAAGATGATGAATAAAAATAATAATTCACCAAAGAGGAAATACATAACATATTCAAAAGACACATTCGCAGGATGAAAGTTCATACTTTGCAGAGCAGTGAGGTCTCAGAGAGTTTCTTGGTATCTCTATCCAACTGAAGGTCTGTCAGATTCTTTATTTTTATTTTTTAGCTGCACTGCTTGGCACGTGGGATTAAACTCATGCAGCCTGCCCTGAAAGCATGAAGTCTTAACCACTGGACCACCAGGGAAGTCTCTGAAGGTCTTTCTTAATAACGGATGCAGGACTCTCAACAGAGAATCCCCACCAACAGAAGAAGGTGAAGTCAGGTGACGTCACTCTCTGACATCCTTGTGCTCCTATGGTTTCCTTTGTGTATTTCTCTAGGCATGCTTGTTACTTTCTGTTCTAAATACCACATGCTCACGTGCTAGATCGCCTCCTCTTGAGTGAAGGAAACATAGCAAGTATCTTTGTATTCCCAGCACCATGATAGTGACCAGTATTTGGTACTTATGAAGTAAGTTAGCATCCACATTCCTGACAGAGAGACAATGTGTCATGGAAAGACATGGGGTAACTGAACACAGAAAATTACAGAGTGGGTAACAATATGAACAGGCCCCCGCACCTCCATGCTGTGAGTCTAAGAGCAACCCTTGGATCTCCTGTTTTCAGGAAAACACTGCCCCTCCCCAATATATCCTCATTGTTAGAAAGTTAAGAGATGGCACAAGAACTTTGCCCGCTCCTGGCAAGACCCTCACCCTTCTTTCTAACCACTTCCGAACACTGGTAGCCTCAGTATTTGCCTTGAGACAGTCTGGAACAACCCCATCACGGCCTCTATTCCTGTCTGCTTCAGTCATCACAGGATGCTCAGAACACACTTCATCCCCAGCAGTCTTATTCACATGTGCAGTAATGCGCCGCTTTGTCTCCACCTCCCGCCTCCATAAACAGGCTCTTTGACTCTATGGCCTCTGATTGGATTCAATCAATGGACGCCGGGGCAGGATACCGGGGCAGGAGGAGAGTGAGCTTAGGTGTGTATTCCCCTGATGTCCTCATCATTGAGTTACCATGGATTGCCGCATCCTTCTTCCTAAGGTCCTAGATTCTACTGGGCAGCCCTCTCTCTCTCTCTATCTCTGAGTTTCTGTAACCACTCTCTTCTTGTCCATTTAGGTGGACATTGCTCCTGTTTGTTGCAAGCCCCTAGGCACTCCATCAGCCTTTGTTGGCTTCCTCAACTCCTGCTTATATTTGCAAATAATCCCTTTATTAAACTCTTTTCAGTTGCCCAGTTTGAGTGTGCCATCTGTTTCCTGCTGGGATTTTGACGAATACACTGCTGAATAATTAGTAGTTGGATGTATGAATGGCTTTGACTCTCTGTAAGAAAACTGAGCTCACCAGGAAGCACACTTTGCAGCAAAGGTAAGTGTCTGGGCAGATGGTGGGAACTGTCTGCACTTCGGCAGCCTGACCTTGGAGGCACAGAAGGGAGGAGTGGCTATTAGTCAACAAAGCGGAGGACGGAGGAAGAGGGGGCAGTCAGTGGACGGGGAGGAAGGCACGAAGACCCAGGCCCTGAGATGTGGAGCCAGACTGGAAGCAGCCATCAGCCACAGCAAAGGAGATGCTTTTGGTGGGACTCTCCAGGGGTTCCAGGGAAGGGGCAGGTATATCAGGCTGTGGTTTCACAATCCCAGACATGGAGACTGGGCCAGAAAAGTAATGACTCCCCCCTCACTTCTTTCTACTGCCCCACCCACGGCTTCCCTGTGGGTTCAATGAGCACTGGTGGCAGTTATCAAAGACAAGAAAATGAGAAAAACCTGGGTCATATTACCACTGCAGAGTCAGCAGTTTTATTACTGGAGAACCTCATATACTCATGGACTTCAGTAACATTATAAGTCAATGCAACTCTTTCAGAAAGCTCTATGGCAATACGTATTGCATTTTAAATAAATGTATCTTGTGACTCTGTAATTCCATTCCTAAATGTGCACCCTTCAGAAAATTCACAAAGACAAATTGGCAACAGAGCCTTATCCCTAGTGTCGAACAATGTGTAATATACAATATTCAGTAAAAAGAATAAACTGTAAAAGTATATGAGACAAGAATATACAATGGAGAAAGCAGTCTCTTCAGCAAATGGTGTTGGGAAAGTTGGAGTGCCGCATATAAATCAATGAAATTAGAACACACCCTTACACCATACACACAAGTATACTCAAAATGGCTTAAAGACAAATATAAGGTATGACACTATACAGGACTTCCCTGGTGGTCCAGTGATTAAGGCTCTGTGCTACTAAGGTTAGGGAGCCAAGATCCTACATGCTGCAGGCCTGGCCAAAAAAAGAAGACATGACACCATAAAACTCCTAGAAGAGAACATAAGCAACACACTCTCTGACGTAAATCATACCAATGTTTTCTCAGGTCAGTCTCCCAAGGCAATAGAAATAAAAGCAGAACTAAACAAATGGGATCTAATCAAACTTACAAGCTTTTGTACAACAAAGGAAACCATAAGCAAAACAAAAAGACAACTTACAGGCTGGAAGAAAATATTTGCAAATGATGTAACTGGCAAGGGCTTCATTTTGAAAATATACAAACAGCTCATCCAACTCAACAACAAAAAGCAAACAACCCAATAGAAAAATGGGCAGAAGAACTAATAGACGTTTATCCAAAGAAGACATACAGACGGCCAACAGGCACATGAACAGAGGCTCAACATCACTAATTATTAGAGAAATGCACATCAAAGCTATAAGACACCACTTCACACCAGTCAGAATGGCTATCATTAAAAAGTCTACAAATAATAAATGTTAGAGAGGATGTGGAGAAAAGGGATCTCTCCTATGTGGTTGGTGGGAATGTAAGTTGGTACAGCCACTATGGAAAACAGTATAGAGGTTCCTAAAAAAACTAAAAATAGAGTTGCCATATGATCCAGCAATCTCACTTCTGGGCATATATCTGGACATAACTATAATTTTGAAAGATACACGTACCCCTATGCTTATAGCAGCAATAGTCACAATAGCAAGGATATGGAAACAACCTAAATGTCTGTGAATAGATGAATGGATACAGAAGCTGTGGCACATATATATAAGGGAATACTGCTCAACCATAAAAAAGAACGAAATAATGCCATGTGCAGCACCCTGGACGGACCTAGAGATTATCATACTAAATGAAGTAAGTCAGAGAAAGACAAATACGATACAATATCACTTATAAAGAAAGAAAGTGAAATCACTCAGCCATGTCCATTTCTTTGTGACCCCATGGACTGTAGACTACCAGACTCCTCTGTCCATGGAATTTTCCAAGCAAAGATACTGGAGTAGGTTGCCATTTCCTTCTCCAGGGGATTTTCCTGACCCAGGGATCGAACCTGCATCTCCCACACTGCAGGCAGCCTCTTTACCATCTGAGCCACCAGGGAAGTCTATATCACTTATACGTGGAATCTAAAATATGACACGAATGAATTTATCTACAAAACAGACTCATAGACAGAGAGAACAGACTTGCGGTTGCAGGAGGAGGTGGATGCGGGAGGGACGGATAGATTGAGAGTTTGGGATTAGCAGATGCAAGCTATTAGACACAGGGTGGATAAATGATAAGGTCCTACTGCATAGCACAGGGAACTCTATTCAGTATCCTGTGATAAACCATAATGGAAAAGAATAAAAAATATATATATATATAAAACGGAATCACTGCTGTACAGCAGAAATAAACATAACATTGTAAATCAGTTATTCTTCAATTTTAAAAAGGTTAGTAAAAGTTAAAAGTAAAAAAATGTATATACATATGGATAGAGATATAAAAATTGGTATACATACGGGCAAAATTTGAAGAAAATAAGGCAGCAATGAAAACAGTATCAATAGAATGAAATCTTAAATTATTTTTTCTAAAATTCTTCCATGTTGCCATAACATTTTTACAGAAAAGAAAATAAAGGTGCTCAGTTGTGTCTGACTCTATAAGACCCATGGACTGTAACCCTCCAGGCTCCTCTGTCCATGGAATTCTCCAAGCAAGCCAAAACTTGGAAACAAACCACTTGCCATCAACAGATGGATGGATACATAAAAAGTGCTATATTGGACTTCCCTGGTGGCCCAGTGGTCAAGAATCTGTCTGTTAATGTAGGGGACACGGGTTCAATCCCAGCTCCAGGAACATTCCACATGCCACAGGATAATTAAGCGCACGCACCACACCTGCTGAGCCCATGCTCTAGAGCCTGTGCTCTGAAGTAAGAGAAGCCACCACAACGAGAAGTCTATGTACTGCAACTAGAGTAGCCCCTGCTCGCTGCAACTGGAGAAAGCCCATGCACAGCAACAAAGACCCAGTGCCGCCAAAACATTAATTAATTTTTTTAAAGTGCTATATACATATGATGGAATATAATTCAACAGTAAAAAGAACAAAATACTGATACATCCAATACCATCTCTGAATCTCAAAATAATTATCCTGAATGAAAGAAGTCAGACCAAAAAATACAAGCATTTCATTCCATCTGTGTAAAATTCTATACGAGGCAAACTGACCTGTGATGACAGAAAGCAAATCAGTGGTTTCCAAGGGATGGGATACACACCAAGGGCGATGAACAAACTTTAAGGAATGATGAACATGTTCATTATTTTGATTGTGAACATTTTATAGATTTCTATGCATGCAAAGGCTAATAAAATTTACAACTAAAAATGTGTAATGCATTGTACACTAATTACACCTCAACAGAACCATTTTAAAAAGGAAAGAAATAGAGCATGCAAAGCAAGTTATTTGATAGCGTCATGGTACCCCTCACCTGGAATCCTCACCCACTTCTGCTGGAGATGCCCGTGTGCTGTAGTGTAGACAACAGGAAAGCGGACTCATACGTAGATGACTGAAAATCAGCCAGACTGGGGACTTCCCCGGTGGTCCAGTGGTTAAGACTCCACTTTCCAAAGCAGGGACTCTGGATTCAATCCCTCGTGGGGGAACGAAGATCTCACATGCCCCAGGGTGCGGCCAAAAGTTTAAAAAATAAATAAGTTTTAAAAAGGAAATCAGCCAGACTCATTCAAGAGTGATTCCTGCAAAAATGTCAACTAAGTATTTGTTGAATGAATGGATGGATGGATAAATGAAGGTGTTCCTTCACTGAAGCCTATGGGTTTCAAATTTGTGCCTTCAGAAAACAATTGGTCACACAAAACTTCACACAAATGAAACTTCACGCAGATTCTTAAAACTGCAAATTTTAAATTCTCATAGGCCAAGGTCCTACTGCAGTCTATTTTAGGGCCCGTAATTTAAGAGGTTGATGTCTTACAAGAGATAAGAAATGGGTAAAAAGTCTAATGTTTAGTGGGGAGACGTTTTAAGAGACCTGAAAATTAAACACATTTTGTAAAAGTAAAACCCCCCAGTTTTAGTTGATGGCTGGAAGAGGGGTTTTATTTTATTATTATTTTTTGGTCACACCACGTAGCTTAGGGGATCTTAGTTCCCTGACCAGGGATTGAACCTGAGTCCCTGGCAGTGGAAGCACACAGGCCTAACCAGTGAACTGCCAGGAAATTCCCAAGGGGGTGGACTTCAATCTAAAGTGAACTCTGAAGCTGGGTGAAGTGCATCTCCTATCCTCCCTTCCCACACTTCTGTAACACTGTGTACCTGGGCCGCTTTAACACTCCTATACTCTCTTGTGATTATTACTTTTAAAAACTGTTTTCCTGGCTAAACTGTGCACTTATTGGTTTTACATAGCAAGAAAAAATATGATAAAGATGTTCAGTTCAGTTCAGTCGCTCAGTCATGTCTGACCCTTTGCGACCCCATGGACTGCAGCACATCAGGCCTCCCTGTCCATCACCAACTCCCAGAGTTTACTCAGACTCACGTCCATTGTGTCAGTGATGCCATCCAGCCATCTCATCCTCCATCATCCCCTTCTCCTCCTGCCTTCAATCTTTCCCAGCTCAGGGTCTTTTCCAATGAGTCAGTTCTTCACATCAGGTGGCCAAAGTGTTAGAGTTTCAGCTTCAGCATCAGTCCTTCCAAAGAATATTCAGAACTGATTTCCTTTAGGATGGACTGGTTGGATCTCCTTGCAGTCCAAGGGACTCTCAAGAGTCTTCTCCAACACCACAGTTCAAAAGCATCAATTCTTCAGCACTCGGCTTTCTTTATAGTCCAACTCTCACATCCATACAAGACTACTGGAAAAACCACAGCTTTGACTAGACAGACCTTTGTTGGCAAACTAATGTCTCTGCTTTTTAATATGCTATCTAGGTTGGTCATAACTTTTCCTCCAAGGAGCAAGTGTCTTTGAATTTCATGGCTGCAGTCACCATCTGCAGTGATTTTGGAGCCCCCCCCAAAAATAAAGTCTGTCACTGTTTCCACTGTTTCCCCATCTATTTGCCAGGAAGTGATGGCACCAAATACCATGATCTTAGTTTTCTGAATGTTGAGCTTTAAGCCAACTTTTCACTCTCCTCTTTCACTTTCATCAAGAGGCTCTTTAGTTCTTTGCTTTCTGCCATGAAGGTGGTGTTATCTGCATATTTGAGGTTATTGATATCTCTCCTGGCAATCTTGATTCCACCTTATGTTTCATCCAGCCCAGCATTTCTCATGATGTACTCTTCATATAAGTTAAATAAGCAGGGTGACAATATACAGCCCTGATGTACTCCTTTCCTGATTTGTAACCAGTCCGTTGTTCCCCGTCCAGTTTTAACTGTTACTTCCTGACCTGCATACAGATTTCTCAGGAGGCAGGCCAGGTGGTCTGCTATTCCCATCTCTTGAAGAATTTTCCACAGTTTGTTGTGATCCACACAGTCAAAGACTTTGGCATAGTCAATAAAGCAGAAGTAGACGTTTTTCTGGAACTCTTGCTTTTTCGATGATCCAATGGATATTGGCAATTTGATCTCTGGTTCCTCTTCCTTTTCTAAATCCAGCTTGAACATCTGGAAGTTGATGGTTAACGTACTGTTGAAGCCTGGCTTGGAGAATTTTGAGCATTACTTTATTAGCGTGTGAGATGAGTACAATTGTGCAGTAGTTTGAGCATTCTTTGGCATTGCCTTTCTTAGGGATTAGAAATGAAAACTGACCTTTTCCAGTCCTGTGGCTACTGCTGAGTTTTCCAAATTTGCTGGCATATTGAGTGCAGCACTTTCACAGCATCATCTTCCAGGATTTGAAATAGCTCCACTGGAATTCCATCACCTCCACCAGCTTTGTTTGTAGTGATGCTTTCTAAGGCCCACTTGACTTCAGATTCCAGAATGTCCGGCTCTAGGTGAGTGATCACACCATCGTGATTATCTGGGTCATGAAGATCTTTTTTGTATAGTTCTTCTGTGTATTCTTGCACCTCTTCTTAATATCTTCTGCTTCTGTTAGGTCCATACCATTTCTGTCCTTTATCAAGCCCATCTTTGCATGAAATATTCCCTTGATATCTCTAATTTTCTTGAAGAGATCTCTAGTCTTTCCCGTTCTATTGTTTTCCTCTATTTCTTTGCATTGATCACTGAGGAAGGCTTTCTTATCTCTCCTCACTATTCTTTGAAATCGGCATATCTTTCCTTTTTCCTTTGCTTTTCTCTTCTCTTCTTTCAACGGCTATTTGTAAGGCCTCCTCAGAGAGCCATTTTGCCTTTTTGCATTTATTTTTCTTGGGGATGGTCTTGATCCCTGCCTCCTGTACAATGTCAAGAACCTCCGTCCATAGTTCCTCAGGCACTCTATCAGATCTAATCCCTTGAATCTATTCATCACTTCCACTGTATAATCATAAGGGATTTGATTTAGGTCATACCTGAATGGTCTATTGGTTTTCTCTACTTTCTTCAATTTAAGTCTGAATTTGGCAATAAGGAGTTCATAGCTGAGCCACAGTCAGCTCCCAGTCTTGTTTTTGCTGACTGTATAGAGCTTCTCCACCTTTAGCTGCAAAGAATATAATCAATCTGATTATGATATTGACCATCTCGTGATGTCCATGTGTAGAGTCTTCTCTTGTGTTGTTGGAAGAGGGTGTTTGCTATGACCAGTGTGTTCTCTTGGCAAAAGTCTGTTAGCCTTTGCCCTGCTTCATTCTGTACTCCAAGGCCAAATTTGCCTGTTACTCCAGGTATCTCTTTATTTCCTACTTTTGCATTCCAGTCCCCTGTAATGAAAAGGATATCTTTTTTGGGTGTTAGTTCTAGAAGGTCTTGTAGATCTTCATAGAACCATTCAACTTCAGCTTCTTTAGCATTACTGGTAAGGGCATAGACTTGGATTACATGGAGTTGAATGGTTTGCCTTGGAAATGAACAGAGATTATTCTTTCATTTTTGAGATTGCATCCAAGTACTGCATTTCGGACTCTTTTGTTGACTGTGATGGCTACTCCATTTCTTCTAAAGGATTCTTGCCCACAGTAGTAGATATAATGGTCATCTGAGTTAAATTCACCCATTCCAGTCCATTTTAGTTCACTGATTCCTAAAATGTCTATGTTCATTCTTGCCATCTCCTGTCACTTGCCTGGAGAATCCCATGGGCAGGGGAGCCTGGCGAGTTACAGTTTATGGATCACAAAGAGTCAGATATGATTAAGTGACTAATGCACACATGCACACTCCTAGTTACAACTATTCATAGTCCAAGAAATGTTTCAAGAAACATGCAATAAGTCTCTTATCCTTCTCCATCAGAGGGCAGACAGACTGAAAATCACAATCACAGAAAACTAACCAAACTGATCACATGGACCATAGCCTTGTCTATCTCAATGAAACTATGAGCCATGCCATGTAGAGCCACCCAAGATGAACAGGTCATGGTGGAGAGTTCTGACAAAATGGGGTTCACTGGAGAAAGGAATGGTAAATCACTTCAGTATTCTTGCCTTGAGAACCCCATGAACAGTATGAAAAGGCAAAAAGATAGGACACTGAAAGATGAACTCCCCAGGTTGGTAGGTGCCTAGTATGCTACTGGAGATCAGTGAAGAAGTTACAAGAACACCCCAAATTCTTTCACAATAACCTGACCTTAGGTTCAGAGAAAAAGGTTGTTATAATCTGGAAAGCATTAACTGAATCAATTGCATTATGATCTGATGGAAGAAAGAATGTGCTGATGGACCTAAGAGTATGATCTGTATGGAAACTACAAAAGGATATATTAGGAGAAATGAGAGAGGGTTTGATCTGTTGGGAGATACATGCTGATAAAACAACCCTGGGGTTAAATCTTAACTCTCTGGATAGATTTTGCCACATAGCAAGAGTATTACTCAAAGGCAGGAGGAGAAGGGGATGACAGAGGATGAGATGGTTGGTTGGCATCACTGATTCAATGGATGTGAGTTTGAGCAAATTCTGGGAGGTGGTGAAGGACAGGGAAGCTGGCATGCTGCAGTCCACGGGGTCGCAAAGAGTCAGACATGACTGAGTGACTGAAGAACAACAACAAGTTCTACTCCAACTAACCACCACGTTGGCCTTTACATGGCATGTAAGGCCTTTACATCCTCGTGTAGACATCAACCTCTCAAGTTTGGTTTGTGTAAGGGTCTTTAATGGTCTGATCTCATCCAGGCAGACAGAAGACAGTTTTTGGATCAAGAAGCTGAGGTCCGAACCCTAGAACCCCAGAACTTTACCATCCCCTGCAAATGAGCTTTTGTGCTCTAGCTCTGATGTGAATGAAGGGAAAGCAGTTTTCTGTTTTGGAGAATTAAAACTTCAACATGAATGAATAAGTGGATGGATGAATGAATACATTAGTTCTAGGAGGAGCTGCCATCCAGAACTATAAACTCTGCATCACTGTGTTATTTTCATACATGAGATTGCTCCTCCCTTGTATCTAGCTGACCATCTGACCCAGATGATCAACAGACCCCAGAGCTGATCGGTGTCAACCTCTTCATCTTCTTCTTGCCACCTTCCCTCACCCACTACACTCCAGCCTTCCTGGTCTTCCCCATGCCAGAAACCAAAGCCCCTGGCTCTCTGCCTGGTTCTTGTCTTCTTCTTACTTTACATCCCAACTCAGCAGTCACTTGCTTAGAACCTGAGACCAGTCTCTGCAGAGCCTCTTCCGCTTGCTCTTCGTAGAGTCATCACCTTCCCACCCTCATCACCACCATGTTATTTTCCACCACAGCATTCAGCATTCTATATGTTTTATGGACTATTTTAGTTCTTATCTGCCGAGAAGCAGATGCATAGATGGGATTAAACATGCAAGAGATTTACTGGGAGAATTGGCTGGGATGGATAAAGGGAGGAGGGAGCAAGAGGAAGTGAGGAGAGCCACCAGCTGCAGGTCTGACAGCCCTGAAAGGGAGCGTGAAGGAAGGAGAGTTGGAGAGGAAGAGTCGTGAAGTGCAGCACAGTTCAGGGAAAGTTTTAGCCAGGCCTATGGGAAATCTTCCAACCAAAGTCCCCTACTGGAGGAATCCTAGCTGTTGAAGGCACAGACTTTCATTAGCACCCCTCCCATGCGTGGTTATAGGTTGGGAGCCCACAGGTTTGACCTTGGTGCAAACCCAACGGGAGGTCGAGAAGGGCAGAAGCTGGGAGCGCCTGTCATGTACACTTTCCACAGTTAATCATCTGAGCAGTGCATTTTCATGGTTATCAGATGCAATGAACTGGATATTTGTATCCCTCCCAAGCGTTAGTTGCTCAGTCATGTCCAATTCTTTTGCAACCCCATGGGCTGTAGCCTGCCAGGCTCCTCTGTCCATGGGATTCTGCAGGCAAGACCTGACCCAGGGATTGAACCTGGGTCTCCTGCATTACAGGCAGATTCTTTACCACTGAGCCACTAGAGAAGCCCAAACTCATATGTTAAAGTCCTCACCCCCATTATGATGAAATTCAGAGGTAGGACCCTTGGGGGGATATTAGGTTTAGATGATGTCTTGAGAGTAGAGCTCCATGATGGGATTAACTCATATAAGAAGAGGAAGAGACAAGAGCACTCACTGTCTCCCTCCCTTTTTCCCTCTGTCTCTCTTTCTCTCCATCATGTAAGGATACAGCAAGAAGTCTATCCTTTGGATGCCAAGAAGTGGGCTCTCACAAGACCCTGAACCTCCTGCTACCTTGATCTTGGACTTCCCAGCCTCCAGAATTGTGAGCAATAAATGTTTGTTGTTGAAGCCACCCAGGCTCTTCTAGGATAAAAGGGTCCCCATGTGGCTGACATGCCACCAAGTGGAAAATGTTCTCCTCAAAGAATAGTTTCATACTGGGGCTCAGCACTGGCCTCTATTGCTGACAGGTTGGACATTCACAGGCATCAATAACTAGCTTGATCTTTTAAACAGTGAGTCCTCTAGACCCTCCAACCCAACATGACCTTCTGATGAATTTTCTGACCTCACAATATATCCATCCATCTGTCATGCCCACTTCCTTCAGTCTTCTTAATCCTTCCTCAACCATCAGCCAGGGTATCTCAGGCACTGCACTTTGCTTTGCATTGTCCAGTGATGTCTCCAGGCTTCTAAGAACCACCATGCTTCCCAGGGCCCTTGCTAGGGTTTTAAACCAGTGTCCTGATAAAATACCTCTAAAACAATAAAATCTTGTTTATCATTCCTTACATTTGACCCTATTGATCAAGCACCCTCAAAATTTCAATTCCAGGGGTACTTCCCTTGCTTCTGCTGGTACATTCAGGCTAATTCTTATAACACCTTTAGTGAATAATCTCTTTCTTCCCTTGTCAGGCACAGCACATTCCTAGCCAGGTCTACTAGGAAGGTAACCCTAGTTATGAGTTTGTCAACCAGAGAGGAGGCAGGGCAGCTTCTGAGAGTGAGGCTCTAGGACAGATAGAGGGGGATAGAAAGAGAGTCTAACCAGGTGGAAAGAGGATAGAAAATGATGTATTTATTTAATCATTTTTTTCTAGCAAGAATCCATGCCAAGTACTCTGCAAGTACTGAGGACACAATGGTGAACAAGATCAGCAGATTCTTTGCCTTCACAGAGTTACCTTTCTTGCGGCTCTCTTTGGATACAGCACAGCTCATCACTGCTATTTCTCCATGGTTAGGGAAGGGCTGAGTTCATTAGCACTCAGCTGGGTACACAGATCTTTCCCCCAACTGCTGATGCTATCTTTAGAAAAGCAGTGAGTGGGAGTGAGGGTGTGATGAGGAGACCCTGTAACATACAGAAGGCTCAATCATAGGGAGACTAGCAAGAGAAAGGAAGAGAACTACCTTTATGCTGGGATCAGGCCCACTGTGGTGGAAATGGCAAGCTGATCACTGAAATTCACACTTCCCTCTACGCAGAGAAACAGCGGCTCAACCAGAGACTCTAGTTCCCTTTGCATCTAAGCGTGGCCACTGGAATGGTTGCCACGGGAATAGGAAGACCAGTGATGGATGTTACTTCTAGGCCAGGACTTTTTAAAAAATCATAGACTCAACTTTTATATTTTAACATTCTACATGCTCTTATTTGACGATACCCAGCTATATGACACCGAGTTCATTTTACTATTGTTTATATGGTGATGTAACAAAAATTTCAAATAATTTTCTACTTTTACTATACTAGTAAATTTTACTATGAAATATAGCATATGTGTATATTTAAAAATCACTACTAATAACTTTCAAAAAGAATGTATATATACTCATTCCTTGACCAACAAAGATGCATGGGATTCCAATGACAACCATCAAACCGTATTTTCCACTGATCACAAATTCACCACAAAATTTACAGATCACACAAAGGCAGCAATCTGCTGTGAAGAGAGACAGCAGGAACATTAAACAGGGACATGAGCTAATGCAACATTCTGAACTAATAAATTAGCTACATTTAAAATTATGAAAGAGATAAGATATGGAATAAAAACTCACAGGGGAAAAAAATCTCTGGGGGAAAAATTCCACAAAGAATTTGTGGAAGGGGAGACATTGAGAGAGGAGGGGACAATTTTAGTTAAGAAATTAATTAACTCTAAAAGGTTTATAAATAACGTTATGTACAGATAGAAAAGTGAACAAGATCTAAGAAGACAGGAAGAATCAACAAGGAAAGAGGGTGAAGGGATGAGGAAGATAGGAGGAGAAAACGTAGCACCTAAGTTTCCTAGCAGCAAAGGCAAAGTGAGGAACCCACTGTGCTTATGGCCCCAAAGTCAACGAATATAACCTACAAAGGTGAAACATTTCTAGCCCTGAGCTCTAAGAAAAGTATATTCTGAAAGCATAAAATGAACTGAGTACCATTGTGAACTCTATCCTAAACAATAGATTTACCCAAAATACAGAGATTTCACACATGGCTTTTGATTGGTCAGCCCTTAATAAAAGGGGAGGACACAATTTAAATCATAAAAGAAATTTTCCAGAAAGAGAATGATGATGGTTTAGAATCTGGGGTGACAAAACTTACTAGAAGAAAAAAAAGGAAAACCTAAGCACAATGACATTATGAAATATCATACATACAGGTTTATCATATTCTGGTAATTCTCAACATACTTGAAACTTTTTCATCATTATTATATTTGTTCTGTTGACCTGTGATCAACAATCTTTGATGTTACTACTATGACTCACTGAAGACTTCAACGATGGTTAGCATCTTTTAGCACTACAGTATTTTTAATTAAGGTATTTTTCACTGTTTTAGTCACTAAGTTATGTCCAACCCTTCTGCGACCCCATGGACTGTAGCCCACCAGACTCCTCTGTCCATGGGATGTCCCAGGCAAGAATACTGGAGTGGGTTGCCATTTCCTTCTCCAAATTAAGGCAGTGGGTTAGCCAAAAAGTTCATTTGGATTTTTCTGTCATATCTTATGGAGAAACTCAAAAGACCTTTTTGGCCAACCCCGTATAAACATTGGGTTTTAGACATAATGCTATTATTGTACACTTAATATACTATAGTATAGCATAAATATAATTTTTACACGCAATGAGAAACCAAAATACTTGTGTCACTCACTTTATTGCGATATTCATTGTATTGTGGTGGTCTGGAACTGAGCCCGTAATATCTCTGAGCTATGCCTGAATTATAAAAATGTCATGAAATTTTAGAACAAGAGAGAAAATACCACTCTAATCCTAGGTTCTCAACACTGGCACTATTGACATTTTGTACTGGACAGTGATTTGTCATGGAGAGCCACACTAAGCACTATAGGAGGATTAGCAGTATCTCTGACCTCTGCCCAGTAAATGCAGAAGCAACCCCAACCCCAAACCCCGCACACTCCTTCTGGCCAGTTGCAGCAATCAAAAATATCTCTAAATATTGCCAAAGGGGGTTTCCCAGGTGGCTCAGTGGTAAAGGACCCACCTGCCAATGTAGGAGCTGCAGGAGATGCAGGTTCGATTTGTGGGTTGGGAAGATCTCCTGGAGGAGGGAATAGCAACCCATTCCAATATTCTTGCCTGGAGAATTCCATGAACAGCAGAGCCTGGCAGGCTATATAATTCATGTGGTTGCAAAAGTCAGACACAACTTAGTGACTAAACAACAACAACAAAATATTGCCAAAAGCCCCCAGGGAGCAAGAAGCAACCCTAGCTGGGAACCACTGTTCTAACCATACGAAGTAAATACCATTTCTTTCATATTTGAAACTTTTTCATAGGTCCTATCAAATTGCCAATATCCATTGGATCATCAAAAAAGCAAGAGAATTCCAGAAAAACATCTACTTATGTTTTATTGACTATGCCAAAGCCTTTGACTGTGTGGATCACAACAAACTATGGAAAATTCTTCAAGAGGTGGGAATACCAGACCACCTTACTTGCTTCCTGATAAATCTGTATGCAGGTCAAGAAGCAACAGTTAGAACTGGACATGGAACAACAGAATTTTCCAAATTGGGAAAGGAGTATGTCAAGGCTGTATATTATCACCCTGTTTATTTAACTTATATGCAGAGTACATAATGCAAAATGCCAGGCTAGACGAAGCACAAGCTGGAATCAAGATTGTCAGGAAAGATATCAATAACCTCAGATATGCAGATGACACCACCCTTAAGGCAGAAAGCGAAGAAGAACAAAAGAGCCTCTTGATGAAAGAGAAAGAGGAGAGTGAAAAAGTTGGCTTAAAACTCAACATTCAGAAAACTAAGATCATGGCATCTGGTCCCATCACTTAATGGGAAATAGATGGGGAAACAATGGAAACAGTGACTTTATTTTTGGGGGCTCCAAAATCACTGCAGATGGTGACTGCAGCCATGAAATTCAAAGATGCTTGCTCCTTGGAAGAAAAGCTATTACCAACCTAGACAGCATATTAAAAAGCAGAGACATTACTTTGCCAACAAAGATCCATCTAGTCAAAGCTATGGTTTTTCCAGTAGTCATGTATGGATGTGAGTTGGACTATAGAGAAAGCTGAACACCAAAGAATTGATGCTTTTGAACTGTGGTGTTGGAGAAGACTCTTGAGAGTCCCTTGGACTGCAAGGAGATCCAACCAGTCCATCTTAAAGGAAATCAGTCCTGAATATTCATTGGAAGGACTGATGCTGAAGCTGAAACTCCAATACTTTGGCCACCTGATGCAAAGAACTGACTTACTGGAAAAAACCCTGGTGCTGGGAAAGATTGAAAGCAGGAGGAGAAGGAGAAGGGGATGATGGAGGATGAGACTATTGGATGACATCACTGGCTTGATGGACATGAGTTTGAACAGGCTCCGAGAGTTGGTGATAGACGGGGAAGCCTGGAGTGCTGCAGTCCATGGGGTGGCAAAGAGTTGGAGATGACTGAGCGACTGAACTACTACAACATATATGTATACATATGTGGAATGTTTCATTCAAGGAATGTTACAGATGACTAGAGAAGACTCCTGGCATTTAAGAAGGATACCCCAGACCTTTGTATATCCTCAAATTGGCAAATACCACTTTAGCGCATAACTTCTCCCATAATTGAGCTTGAGAATGGAGAGAGAAGAGTGAAGCTGCTCCCAAACTCAGATCACGAGCAGTTGATCACGTTCATTCAGTAGCTAAAGTATCTGGGTGTCCACTCTCCAACCTTGCAGTTCACTTTAATCAAATTTGTCTCACCTCAACTACAAATCAGTACAGGTCAAGGTTCTCCTGGGGTTCTCTGGAGTGATTCAAACAGTGAATCTAGGCTCTTTAAATGCCAAGGGACTATGTGGACTGCAGGGCGTGGGTGCAGGTGTGACAATCCTTGGAGCAGAATGGAGGGCCAGGAGCTATTCCAGGGTTAAAGCCTAATTAGGCATTCATTTATGCAAGATAAGACCATATGTGCCTGTGTGATTGGTCACATGCTACTCTTTTTGTGGCCCACCAGGCTCCTCTTTCCATGAGATTTCCCAGACAAGAATACTGGAGTGGGTTTCTCCAGGGGATCTTCCCAACCCATGGATTGAACCTAAATCTCCTGTGGCTCCCTCATTGGCAGGCAGAATCTTTACCACTGAGCCAACAGGGAAGCCCCAGAAAAGACCATGAGACCTAAGTATTTTTAAAGTGGTTTAAAACTAACACAACATTATTAATCAACTATACCCCAATATAAAATAAAAACTTTTTTAAAGTGGTTTGTTTTATAGATAAACATATTTCAAAGTAGAGCTAATGGGGTAGAATGGTGTGATTAAAAAAAATACAGTTGCAAATTTAGAGGTTGGTGTGCAAATTACACACCAATACCTGATGCTTCACATCAGCTCCAAGGCTCGGAAAGCTTGTCCTGTGGTGACCCAGCCCTGGACTACAAAACCAGCCTGGAAACTCACCCTCAGCACAGAAACTATGGCAAATAGTTTCTGCTCAAGGCTGAGCTCAGCGGTCCACTTAGATTCAGGCCCTCAGAGACGCTCTGAAGATGACCTCAGGCAGTGCCACAGCTGAAAGTACTCTTGGGTGTAGACAGAGCACGTGAGAGAAAACTGGATCAGGAGTGACAAGATCTTGCTCCTGATCACTTCATCTCCCTGAACAATCATTCAACTCCTGACAAGCGCAAGTGTGCCTGCGGAGCCAATACCATCTATGAGGGATACTGGGTTATGAGAAATTAATGAAAAGCTTTGAAAGCTTTAGAATGCAAGGTATTTGTGGCAAATTTGTCTCATCACTAAATCACTGCAATGTACTCCAAATTTATACACAGTGTTGCTGCTGCTGCTGCTAAGTTGCTCCAGTCGTGTCCGACTCTGTGCGACCCCATGGACTGCAGCCTACCAGGCTCCTCTGTCCATGGGATTTTCCAGGCAAGAACACTGGAGTGGGTTGCCATTTCCTTCTCCAACGCATGAAAGTGAAAAGTGAAAGTGAAGTCGCTCAGTCGTGTCCGACTCCTAGCAACCCCATAGACTGCAGCCTACCAGGCTCCTCTGTCCTTGGGATTTTCCAGGCAAGAGTGTAGAGAGTAGGTATTGAATGTAGCTTTCCTTGAGATCAATACTTGATCAGTGTAGGTTGTGATGTTGCTTTTCTTTAAAATCTTACAAGTCTAGAAGCAAGGGTAAGTTTAAGACTTGGGATTCAATCAGAATGGGTTTGTCTTTGACTCACACCCAGAGGTTGAAATGAGATAAACTATTAGGAAAAATTGTTCATGGAGTTTCCCAATCATTCAAACCTTTAGGATCACCCTGTTCCCAGTTTGGCAGGAACAGAGGCAGGCCTAAAGGCTTGAATGGCCCAGTTTGGCAACGAAGAAGACAGAAGAAAACACTGGATTTTGTACTTCTCTGCCACCTAAAGGGACACCTCACCAAGTCACCTAATCTCTCTAGACCTCAATTCCCTCACTTGTCAAACTGGAAATTTGGGGCATGCGTACCTCCTTCCATTGTGGTAAGGATTAAATGTGATTATATGCTTGCATGGCATAAAGTACAGAGCTTTTTGAAAATATCAGGTAGCATCCAGTAAATATATTGCTCATTATTGGCTTCACTGCTACTTAATGAAGATGGGTGAGGAAGGCCAGAGATAACTAATGAATAAAAAAAAAATCTGAGAATTGCCTATAGATTTGCAAAATTTATACTTCTTTGCCTCTCATCATGAAGTTTAGCTCCAAATTGAAGTTCTATTCTATTGCCAGGAAAAGGAAATGTTTATACATCAACATAAATGACTCTCAACATGTCTTGTGCAAGAAAGAAAGTCTCAGAAAAATACACAGAATATAATTGCATTTATATAAAATTCAGGGAAATACACACACCAATATGGTGTTTTGTGATATGCACTTATGTGGTAAAATTATAAACAAATGTGAAGGAGAGGGAGTGTGTTGGAGAGGGTAAAAAGTGTGTCTTAAAAGTTACAGAGATATAGGGCTTCCCTAGTGGTCCAGTGGATAGGACCCAGTTTCCTGGCTGGAGAACTAAGATCCCACCAGCTGCATGGTATGGCAAAAAAAAAAAAAACACGTTATAGAGAGGCATTCCTTAATCTGGGTGGTGGATACAAATATGATCATTTTATTATTTTCACTTAAACTATAGTTTAATAATCATAGTTTGAGAATAGCTCAATAAGAATATAGTCATCAAAACTGTATGTGTCAGTACTTATATGTATACAGACACCATACAGTATATATACATATCTTATAGACATACATATACTCAGTATATATTATATACATAATAAAATATTATTTAAGATTCAAAGCATCTGCCTGCAATACAGGAGACCCCGGTTTGATCCCTGGGTTGGGAAGATCCCCTGGAGAAGAAAATGGCAGCCCACTCCAGTATTCTTGCCTGGAGAATCCCATGGACAGAGAAGCCTGGGGGGCTACCGTCCTTGGGGTTGCAAAGAGTTGGACACGACTGAGCGACTTCACTTACTTACTTACGCCTCTAGAATCATGTTCAAATAAAATCTTATTGACTTTATTTTTTTCTTAGTTTTGTTCATGGGTCAGTGTGGACCATTAGTAGCCTTCTCTTACACCAGTTTCCCCTCCCTGTCCGCGTCTCATCCATGATGGACATCATAATTTCTCGTGGTTGCCCTGCACTTCTTGCCTGCCTCAGACACTTTGCACCTGCTGTTCCTCTGCCAAAGGGGCTCCATCCCCAGTCTTTCATCCTTTAGGTCTCTGGTGAAGCATCATTTCTTTCAGGAAGTCTTTCTGTCTCCTCTGAAGAGGTTAGGTTCTTCTGTGACATGCTTTCTACAGTATCCTGTGTATGTCCTTCCCAATATTCATCACACTTGTAAATACTTAATTTCTATCTCCGCAATAGACAGTAATTCCTAGAAAAGAAACACCATCTGTTTGGCTTACTACTGAATCACTAGTGCCTGGCTTGAGCATCCAGTGAGCATGCCACAGTATGTGTTGAATGAATGGTGAACGAATGGGGACTTCCCTGATGGTCCAGTGGTTAAGAATTCACCGGTCAATGCAGGGGGCGCAAGTTTGATCCCTGGGCCAGGAAGATTCCACATGCCTCTGGGCAACTAAGCCCGTATGCCACAACTACTGAGCCTGTGCTTTAGAGCTCGTGGTCTTCAGCAAGAGAAATCTCTGCAGTGAGAGGCCCGCACATCACAATGAACAGTAGCCTTGGCTCGCTGCAATTAGAAAGGCCTGAGTGCAGTAATGCAGATCCAGCACATCCAAAAATAAATAAATAAATAAAATATTTTAAAATAGTGAATGAATGGATGATGAATGGAGGGTCTGATGGATGGATGGATTGATGGATGAATGGACAGATGAAGGAATAAATGGCAAAGCCAGTGGATTCCCTGGCAGATATGAATATGAGATTATAAAATAAATATTATCAGCTACATTTTGGGCATTGCTTCATCTACTCTTTTGTAAGAACTTGATGAACAATTAGCACCAGCTCTAAACAGCTGAGAGAGTTGTCACGGAGATTTACCTTTACTATATTTAATCTAGCACAGCAATTGCTTCTCACTGACTGTAAGGAGGGGGGATTGGCATGGTGATGTCACTTTAAATGCCTTGACGGGGTCTTTCTTTCACTGCTCTGGGAAAAAAGAGCAGGTTCCTCTCCAAGAGAGGCTCAGGATAATGCATTATCTGAGTTATCACTGTTCAATCAAAAAGTGCACGAAGGAGCCACATAATTCATCTCGACAGCAATCACCATGGAGTTATGCAGGTCTCCCATGTAGGTGATGAAATAGCCAAATTCCCTGACAGTGGTGAATTACTCCTTGTGTTACTAATAGTGATGCCAAAAGAGGTGTCAAGGCCACAGGCAGGCGGAATAGGGGGCTCTTCAAAGTGCACGAGGAGAACTTTGATATGTTTTATTGCTTTCTTTTCATCTTGATCATTGAGATTTTAAAATGAAATTACAGGGATGCTAAGCCTGGCCAATGGGCAGAGTGATTCATTTCTACTTTGCAGTGGTGTGAGTATGGCAGCTTCTGTCCGGGCCAGGCCTCCCTGCCCTTCACCTCCCCTGTGGCTCAAGCTGGCACATCAAACCCTAAAGAAGGGTCCATGGCATATGGGATTTTTTTCTTTTTCATCTGTACACAAACATTTCAGCAAATATATATTTCTTTTTTTTTCTTGTGGTTAAAATATTGACCTGATGTAATAAAATTCTGATTTTTAAAAGCCTTGTAGTATGAGAGACAAGCTAACATATGAATTTGAAATCTGGTGATTAGGAAGTATTTTGAATGGGCTTGAGAACTGCAGGTAAAACATTAAGTTATACTAATATTCTTGTTTAGTGAAACTTTTTAATATTTTTAAAAGCCCTTCATAATATTATGGATAAGTAAATTCTTGGGCCCGATTTCAATTTGAGTCAAATTCCAACTAATAATGTGACACCCATAAACCTTCTCCTTAACAGCCCATAACATTAAACTGAAAACAGAATTCTTAAAGCACCCTCTTATGCTGCCTATCCATGGAATAAACATTACAGACCTTCACCAGATGTCTTTAATAGACATTGCTATTGAAAAGAATATTACATAAAATAAATTCAGACTGTTAATCTAGCACTAAGGGAATACTGCTGCCTGTTCAGGTAATCACATCTATACTTAATTTAGGGGGGCAAACCTATGGCCATGATGATCTTTTGGTGGTGGCCATGTACTCATTTATCCATCCAGCTCATTATCCCAGATTAGGACTTGTTAATGCCTTCTTCATATCATAAGCCCCGATTTTCAGAACATTAAAAGTTGGTCAGAAAAAAAAAAGAGCTGCAGTTAACAAGCATCCGCCTAAGAGCAAATCCCTTATAAAAAAATCTTAGGGAAAAAGAAAATTCAGCTCTTTTTCAGTTATGAGTGCCAGAAAAAAAAATAAGTTTTCTGGTTTCAGGCACTTTTAAGTTTTATAATTTAAAAATAAGTTAGACTTTAAGCAGGAAAAAGAAAGCTGCAAGTCCATAATATGGATTAATGCCTGTGGTATGTTTTGAAGACAATACAAAGCTAGCAAAAACAACTGAACTATTTGTTGGGAAATATGTTGTGCCCGAATATTTCAAAAAACACCACTGCTCATGTCAACATTGAATTTTGCTGTCTGCCTTTGGGGCTGCAATATAAAAAATATTATCCACTATTGTCAATTAGGTTATAACTGGCATAACAGCTGACATCTTGCATTCTAGGATATTGGACAAAGTAAGGGAAGAAAGGCCCACTTTTCTGGTCAATGGGGTGTCCTTGTGATGACAGCCCTGATGGCAAGAAATCTGGTGCTAATGGCCATTAAGACAGCCCTGATATTGTCATTTCCTGTTAACAGAGAAAGAATGTGAAGGAGGGTCTTAACCAAGATGACTCAGCAAATCAAAGCTGAAGTTCATGTCTTTCCCAGATGAGGCTATATTTGCATTGTGTTAGACTGTGGTTTCATCCTCTTTATTTAGATACTGTGCATTTGGGCAGGTCTGGGAGAACAAGATGGATTAGCGTTTATTACTGGGGCAGTTGTACCGGGGATATTAGCCTGCACCAAAGAGCAGGGACCAGTGCGGGTTTTGGATCAGACAAATCTCGATTTGAGCCTTGTTCTGTAACTTACTGGTTAAGTGACTTTGGAGAGTTCTCTGAGACTCTGTCTATTCTCTGTAAAATTAGGCTAAAAAAAAAATAAGACATACCTTTTGGGTAGTTTTAGGGCTTGTATAAGGAAGAGAGTTTGGCAAGTACTAATAATAAGTGTCGGAGAAGGCAATGGCACCCCACTCCAGTACTCTTGCCTGGAAAATCCCATGGACGGAGGAGCCTGGTGGGCTGCAGTCCATGGGGTTGCTAATAGTCAGACGAGACTGAGCAACTTCACTTTCACTTTTCACTTTCATGCATTGGAGAAGGAAATGGCAACCCACTCCAGTGTTCTTGCCTGGAGAATCCCAGAGACGGGGGAGCCTCTCCCCTGTCCCAGAGTCGGACACGACTGAAGCAACTTAGCAGCAGCAATAATAAGTGTTAGGCCTTTCCTGGCAACTCCTGCAATGTAGGAGACATGGGTTTGATCCCTGAGGGGGCAAGATCCGCTGGAGAAGGAAATGGCAACCCACTCCAGTATTCTTGCCTGGGAAATGCCATGGACAGAGGAGCCTGGCAGGATACAGTCCACGGGGTCACAAAGAGTTGGACACAACTTAGTACCTAAACAACAGCAACAAATGTTAGCTTTAATATTCTTTTCAAATGCCAAACCTTGCTTCCCAATTACCAGTAAGTTAAATTTTGTAGGTGTATCTAATCGGATAGATCTTATTTAGATCTTGTCTACTTGACATACATAGGAAATAGCAGGCTATGATCATTTCCTTTTATACATATTTTTGAAATCTGACCATGCAGTTAAAGAAGCAGTAAAGAGGGCTGATGCAGGATTCAGAACACCTGGTTTGTGACCCAGCTCCACAATTCACCTCTTAAGCAAATTACTAAGCCTCTCTGAGCTTCACTTGTTTTGCTTGTTGTTTTTCCAACCTGTAAAACTGAAAGATAAATCTTACCTGGACCTCATCCAGTTCCTGTGAGGGCTGAATAGGAAGATAGATGTGAAAGCATTTTGAAAACTATAAAGCACTTATTTGAAATAAATTAGGATACTTTTTTTTCACTGTTTTTTTTTTTTTTTTTTTAGGCTCCAAGTCACGACGATAAATTTCTTTCTCCATAATTTTTTTTCCTTGAAAGTATATTCTGATTGGGAACAATTGTTATTTATGACTCATTTATTAATAGGCATAAAAATAGTTTTGATGACAGCCTGTTGCTAACAATAAACCAAAAATGGATTCACAGTTTCATAGTGCCGTTCAGCTTTTCTCCTTTTTTAAAGAGTGAAGTCTTCATAATTTGTTGCAGCAAAGAGAAGGGCTGTATTGCTTAATAACTGTTCTTCTAAAGTTCATCAAATTGTACCTGATGTTCTGACATTTATTGCTTACACAGAATGTGAGTTCTCTACCTGGTCTTATTAAGCACATACACACACGCAAAACTTTCTTGGACCAAAGTAGCCCTACTAGTATGGTGAGAATAACTAGAGAAATTCAGTTTGTCTAAAACTTCAGGGTTTTAGAGCTAATCTCAAGCAACAGCATTAGTGAGAAATTTTGACCAAGAGAAGAATCTTACCTTAGGAAAAAGGCCGACATTTTGTATAAACACACTTGCTCCGTCCTCTGGCAAGGCTGTGTATGCTTAGTCATCAGGAAAGTTTCAGCTGAACTTTGATCAACATGACTCAGTAATTACTAAGACATTGACTACCTACAGCCTAGAGAGAAACGGGAAACCCTGACCTACTTGTAGCCTGGATACCTGAAAGAATAACTCGAGTTAACAAAATGCTTTATGCCATCCCTTTATTTGACGGTCACACCTGGTAAAGTCTGCCTGATACCGGGTCTGCTCTGCCCAAGGAAGTAGGAACTGTGAAATAGGAGCTCCTGAGGCTTGTTCAACACCACCCAAACTTCCATGTCTTTGGTCCATTTACTGTCTGCTCATCTTTAAGCAAGGAAACACCGCACACTCAAGTGACGACCTCCAGGTTAGGCAGTCTTTGTCCCTCTGCTCCACACCCACCCTTTCATATGCTTAGTCACTCAGTCGTGTCCAGCTCTTTGCGATCCCATGAACTGTAGCCCACCAGGCTTCTCTGTCCATGGGATTCCCCAAGCGAAAATACTGGAGTGGGTTGCCTCCAGATCCCCCCAGGGGATCTTCCCACCCGGGAATCAAACCCAGGTCTCCCGCATTGCAAGCAGATTCTTTCCCGTCTGAGCCACCAGGGAAGCCCATGAGTACTGGAGTGAGTAGCCTACCCCTTCTCCAGGGGATCTTCCCGACCCAGGAATTGAACTGGGGTCTCTTCCACTGCAGACGGATTCTTTACCAGGTGAGCCACCAGGGAAGCCCCACCTTTGCACACCTGGCTTTATGAGGCTGGATATGGAGTCTACAAACCATGTTTCTTCTTTGCCTACAGCTCTACATTAGGTTCTGAGAATTGTGGGGATGAGAGGAAGCCTGCAAAACTGGAGGAGGAGAAGGGACTGACTCCTTCCCACGTGCTCCCTACTGGCTTCGGGTCTGTTTGCCACGCCCTGGAGCAGCTCCTCAGTCACCCTTCTCCACTTCGCAGAAGCAGTTCTTTCCCATGGCAGCCAGTACAACCAGTGTTCAGGGGGTCTGACCCTGCAGAACCAGACACGTGTACATCCCTAGCAACCAGCGCCAGCCAAGCACACCCCATCCTCAGGGGTCTGAGTTTTAGCTCTATATGGCATCTCCAAGCTTCTAGATTTTTATAATTCCATCTTCTTTCCTTTCACCACCCACCCCCCGCAACCCTAGGATCTTAATATCCTCTTTTTACACTTAGTTATCTTGTATCTAGTTATAAATTCCTTATATTAAATTCTCTCTGTTAAAATAAGTAGGGGAGTTTCTGTCTCCTGACTGATACACAGCTGGACGCACGTGTTAACACTCCCACAATATCTTCTGTTCTATAGTAGCTTGCAGTCAGCATCTATTGCATTTGTCTGCTCAGAAACCATCTTTTATCTTGGCAAGCCTCCCCAAATTCATTCTCTGTCCCTGTAGTTTAGGTAGGACAATCTCTACCCCTTGCTCCAGGAGAAGGCTGTGACCCAAGTCTAACCAAAGCAAATTTTGGTGCCCCAGCCAGAGTGATGGGCTTAGCAGGTGGACATCGCAGATGGCAGCAGTGGTAAAAAACCTGCCTGCTCATGCAGGAGACAAAGCGACATGGCTGCAATCCCTGGGTCAGGAAAATCCCCTGGCATAGGAAAGGATATGGCAGCCCACTCCAGTGTTCTTGCCTGGAGAATCCATGGACAGAGGAGCCTGACGGGCTATAGTCCATAGTGTCGCAAAGAGTCAGACCGTACTGAAATGACTTAGTATAAACACATGTGCTCCAGATGGACACGGGATCAATGTCACCTTTTTAAATTCCCAGTTTAAAAGGTCCGACCCTTTGCAACCCCATGGGCTGTAGCCCTCCAGCCTCCTCTGTCCGTGGGATTTTTCAGCAAGAATACTGGAGTGGGTTGCCATTTCCTCCTCCAAAGGATCTTCCCAACCCAGGGATCGAACCCGCATCTCTTACCTTTCCTGCTTTGGCAGGTCGGTTCTTCACCACCTGGGAAGCCACGTAAGTAGAAATTTGGTGGATGTGTGTGGGTGGGTGGCAGATAGTTCTCCATAGTCTTCAAAACATAGTCCACAATGGAGTTGGTTGTGACAGGTATGTGTACACCTCACATGGTCCTCCTCCAACAGGAAGCCTCACTGGTACTCTTGTTGCCCACGTCCCCACAGGGCTGACTCCATGTGACCAGGGGTGGTAAGTAGAGAAGAGGCTTAGGGCAATGGCTTAGGGCTGGGCGTCCACAATGTGAGATGAATGTAACTTTTTAGAAGTACATTCTAATTAATGACTTAACTTGATTACCTTACCCAGTGATGGGGACAGGACAGAAATACTTCCTCCTATAATCTTCTAAATATGACTTATCTGATACTGTTGTCTAAGCTAAGATCCAAATAGGAGGAGAACTGGCACTTATCGAATATCCTTTTTGATAGAGATTGGGCTAAGCATTTTCATTTCACAACCAACCTAGGAAATATATCTCATCATCCAGTTTTTAAAGCTGAGAAAAGTGAGACTTGGAAAGGTTAAGCAGCTTGTTCAAGGTCACAAACTAATAGATTCAAATCCAGTTCCCTTTGACATTGAAATCCACTCTCTCTCACCACGTAAGATGATGGCTTCCCTGAGGAAGTCAGCGGATAGTTCAAAGAGAAAAGATGATCACTAAAAACATCTTGTCTCTTACTTTTCTCCTTGGTTTCCACCTCTAAAGCCCCAAAGCAGAAACGTGGCTGGAAATCTGTCCTAAAGGCAGGGATTTATCCTGTGTGTGGGGGGGAAGCAAATTCAGAAGCAATAGTACTTGGAATGTTAGAAAAAGAAAACTCTTTTTTCTTAAATACATACAAATAGAAAATTTTAATGGGTATTCTTTTATGTGTCTACCTATGAAGTCTTTTTTTCCACTTATTTTTTTTTTCTGGAGTATAATTGATTTACAATGTTATGTTAGTTCTTGCTGTACAACTAAGTGAATCAGCTATCTGTATACATAGATCTCCTCCCTCTTGAGCCTCCCTCCCTCCCCCTCCCATCCCCCTCCTCTAGGTCATCACAGAGCACCGAGCTGAGCTCCCTATGCTGTACAGCAGCTCCCTACTAGCTATCTATTTCACACATGGTAGTGTGTGTGTGTGTGTGCGCGCGCGGGTGTGCACGTGCACGCACTTAGTTGTGTCAGGCTCTTTGCAACCCGTCTGGCTCCACGAAATTGTCCAGGCAAGAATACTGGAGTGGGTTGCCGTTTCCTCCTCCAGGGGATCTTCCTGACCCTGGGATCTCACCCGAGTCTCCTGCATCCCCTGCTTTGGCAGGTGGATTCTTTACTACTAGAGCAAACTGGGGAGCCCTTCGTAGTGTATATGTGTCAGTTCTATTCTCCCAATTTGTCCGACCCTCTCCTTCCTCCCCTGTGCCCACATGTCTGTTCTCTATTCCTGCTCTGAAAATAAAAAATCTCTTAGGCTGTTTCTAGTCTAGCCACAAATAAACAGAGGTTTATATGTGTAGAGTGATTTACTATCATTCATTAGTGTATTTTATATTTCGCTAAACTTAGGCAAATTATATAAACACTTTATATATAAGCCCAACATGTCAGATGTCAGGACTCAAAATATGTGTTTAATTAAAAAGATACATCTCTTAAAACCAAAGCCCTAAATACATATTAAATGGTACCGTAATCTGAAGGTAAACGAGACATGCCACCTAACAGATATTGTGACCTACATTCAGTACAGTTTCCATTAAGGAGGCACATGTTAGTGTCAGAAACGTCATTATCCAGTGAGACAATGACACGGACGTCATAAGGACCCATAAAGGAGGACAGAGACGTGGTGATAGTGTAAAACTATTCAGTATGAACCAGAGGAATACAAACAGGTGGCCTGAAAACAAGACTCTGGCAGCTCTAAAACAGAGGCTATAAAGAGGGAGAAGGACCCTCAGGGCCAATCTCTGCTGCTCCAGAGAAGTGGGGGAGAGGTCTGGAGGAAAAACCTGGGGCGGGGGAGGAGGGGAGGAAGCCTGGGTGATAGCAGAAAGGATTCCACTGACTTGGTCACTCCAGCAGTCCCAGATCAGGCCTGGAGGGGCTGGAACTGAGCCTGACCAGACAAGTCTCTGAAAGGACACAGCTATCTACAACAGAGAGACAGCATCCCTGATGCCCCAGGGGCCCCCAAATCCACCAAGGGTAAGCTCATCATTGGGGTTACATGACTGCATTGCATCCATGTCATCCCATTCACCCGCAAGTCCTCTCACAAAGGGACACGTCTGCCATGTTTCCATTAGAATGAAAAGACCAAGTACATTTACCTGGGTTCTATATTAAAACTCTCTTAAAGTGCTGACCAGGACTTCCCAGGTGGTGTAGGGATAAAGAATCCGCCTGCCAATTCAAGATACATGGGTTCGATCCCTGGGTTGGGAAGATACCAGAAGGAAATGGCAACCTACTCCAGGAGCGTGGCCTGGAAAATGGACCGAGGAGCCTGGCGGGCTGCTGTCCATGGGGTGGCAGAGTTGAATACTACTGAGCGACTGAGCATACACGCACCCAAGCGTTGCTCATTGATAAATCAGACAATCAGTCTGATCAGAGCCTTCTCTTTCCTGCCAAAAACAAGGAAGTGGGGAAGTGGGTTGACACAGAGCAGCAGAAGGGACAGAGAAGCCAGCCAAGGGACCGTGAGACTCAGAGGCTGGGGAACCCCTGCGTTTTTGCTGATTTTGTATTTATACCATAAACCATGCAGGACAAACAAGCTCTATTCATCGAGGTATTTTTGTCCTGTGCAGCTGTGTGGCTTAGCAGGAGCTTTGCTGCCGAGCCATATGACTCATGCCAACACTGGTGCATATAATTTATGGAGACCTAAAGAAAAAGAAAACAGCCAGCTTCATTATGAAGGAGCTTCACTTTCAGGGGATTTGTTCATCCAAGATCAAGGCACCATTTCTTGTTCTCTGAGTGACATAGTGGGGCTGCCTCCACCAGCAAGGAGCTCAAGGACAGCTTCCAGCTCTCCCCTCCCGCCACCCCTGCCCCATCTCCAGCTTAAATGAGGATGTCTGCAGTGTAAGAAGGGCTTCCCTGGTGGCTCAGATGGTAAAGAACCTGACTGCAATGCCGGAGACCTGGGTGTGATCCCTGGGTCAGGAAGATCTCCTGCAGAAAGGAATGGCTACCCCCTCTAGTATTTTTGCCTGAAGAATCCCATGGATAGAGGAGTCTGGCAGGCTTCATGGGGTTGCAAAGAGTTGGACAGAATTGAGCAGTTAACACTTCCACTTTGCACTTTTCTATGTAAGAAGAGGTCAGAGTTGTAGCCCCAAGAACAAGGGTCTTCAGCTGCCACAGGAGGTTCAGTGACTCTGAAAGGGGCCAGAGCATCCTATCAGAGGTGTTACTTAGACCTGGAATTGCTTCTCTCCAGACAATGTCTGCAGCTCAGGACACGCGAGAAGGTTGAAGAGGGACCAAGTTTTATTTGTACCCAGGCTAGCAGCTTCTGTTGGACTGTCTCCCAGCATCCCTGTTCAGGAGAGATATCCTTAACAGAACTCCTTTCCCCAGTCCCATCCATACTCCCCCAACATGGTGGGTCAGAAAAAGAAGGGCTTGTGTGTGTGTTAGTCACTCAGTCATGTCCAACTCTTTGGAATCCTATGGAATGTAGCGATAGGCATTGTAGAGAGTCCATGGGATTCTCCAGGCAAGAATACTGGAGTAGGTAGCCATTCCCTTCTCCAGGGGATCTTTCCGACCCAGGGATCAAACCCAGGTCTCCTTCATTGCAGACAGATTCTTCATTGTCTGAGCCACCAGGGAAGCCACAGGATCTCTTACTCTAAGACATTTCTAACCACTACCCTCTGGAACTTTCCAACTGGAAAGTCGCCGAGCCTTGGCTCTTTTCACTCTCCCTCCCTGATTCAGCTTTCACTTTCGATCAAGGCCATGTCCACATTTACTCCTTGAAAAATGGGAAACATCGGGCCTTTGGTAGCCCAGGTTTGTAACTGTAACAGCTCACAGGTGCTTTGTGACAAAGCAGCTTGGACTCAGAAAGCGACTTTGGTAATATCCTGTTAATCTGCTTCCAGGAATGTGCTTCACCCATCCATACCCTCACCACAATGGAGCAGAAGAAAAGTTCATAAGAATTTGTGAATAATATGGTCAGGAAGCCTGCGCTATGAACGCCTCCATCTTAAATT
Source organism: Bos indicus (assembly GCF_029378745.1). NCBI lineage: Eukaryota > Metazoa > Chordata > Mammalia > Artiodactyla > Bovidae > Bos > Bos indicus. Next base: position 17,619,276 of record NC_091776.1, on the reverse strand, counting down.
AAATTGAGAGGGGCTCAGGATAAAGCCTGTATTCATGCTGTCTAACTTGTTCATCAGATGCAAAGGGTGTCCTTTCTATGAAAGATGAGGAGGAAAAGGATTGGGAAATTTTGCAAAAAAGAACTGATAACGGATATTTAGATATTGAAAGGATTTACTAGTTGCCACCAAGGTTCTATTCTAAGGCAGCAAATAAAACAAATAACAGTTGGGGTGGAATTTTTAATTTTCCAGCAAGAGCATTCAATTACATATTCTATCGTTTCCTCTGGCTGTTTTTATTTTGGGGACAGTGCTTCAAGCTGAGCTTTCTTTCGGTTTATTTGTTTACTTTTTGTGTGGTCCAGTCCCTGCCCCCACCAACACACACACAAAGGACCTGAACAATCCTTACAGGTAGTTGCTATAATCTCTCCCCTTAGAGGCTTTGAAGGTGCTTCCAGCTGCATCAAACTGCTTCACTGCCCCCTGCATCTCCCGCCCAACTTCAAAGCCCCACCGCCAGGAACTCGTTCTGTGGTCTACCTTGTAGTTCTAAAGGAGCTATTACTCCCTATTTATTGTGCAAATTTTTATGGAGATGCCCTGGTATCTTTCTTGACTCACAGCTTAGCCTGTAGTAGCTTCTTAGATTGAGGGCAGGAGGACAAGGGGGTGACAGAGGATGAGATGGTTGGATGGCATCACTGACTGAATGGACATGAGTTTGAGCAAGCTCTGGGAGATGGTGAAGGACAGGGAAGCCTGGCGTGCTGCAGTCCATGGGGTCATAAAGAGCTGGACACCACTTAGCGACTAAACAAAAACTATCTTCTCCTACCTAGAATTAGGACTGCCTAGGAAAATTATCTACAGGAATAGGCAAGGGTCAGGACTGCCTGAGACTAATCCTGCTGACCTGAGGTCCTTTCCAGTGTCTACTATGCCACATCCTGCTCAACTATTTGAAAAGGCTCTATCAATCAGTACAGTAGCTGGGGAACTTTCTCTTAGGAACCTAAAGGGAGTTCATTAGTTTTGAGTTAAGTTGTCATTAGTTTTGAGTTAAGTTGTTGTTAAAGAAAAAAAAAGTTTCACTTTGTAAAAATTATTGGTAGAGGACTCTGAAAGGCATAGGAATGCTTAAAATACAAGAGGAAACAGATGCTCTAGGAAAGGTTGTTTGACAGACCTTTCTGCAATGATGGAAGCTTTCCAGGTGGCTAGCCTGGAGAATCCCAGGGACAGCGGGGCCTGGTGGGCTGCCGTCTATGGGGTCGCACAGAGTCGGACACGACTGAAGCGACTTAGCAGCAGCAGCAGCAGAGATAGAGAACCTGCCTGCTAATACAGGAGATGCAGAAGACCTGGTTTCAATCCCTGGGTCCAGAAGATCCTCTGGAGGAGAGCATGGCAACCCACTCCAGTATTCTTGCCTGGAGAATCCCCACGGACAGAGGAGCCTGGCAGGCTGCTGTCCATGGGGTCGCACAGAATCAGACACAACCGAAATGACTTGGCACGCATGCATGTTCTGTAACTCAGTGTTGTCCAATATAGTAGCCTCCAGCCCATGTGGCTGCAGAGCATTCAAAATATTCCTAGAATGACTGAAGAACTAAATTTTCAATTTTCTTTCATTTTAATTAATTTAAATTGTCATCAATGGCTAATGGCTACTGAACTGACCGGCTTGGCTCTAGGAATCAACAGTGTGTGTGTTCACAAAATGTCGAACCTCATGTGAAAGAAAGAGAAGGAAAAGGAAGAAAAAATATGGCTTACTTGGATTCTACTAGAAAAATTCTTCCCACCGTTGCTATACGATCTCCACCCAGGCAATAAGGAGTTCCTAGCAATCAGGCCCAAAGAGAACAGTGTCATCATGAGGTTCCATTAATCACTTGGGAGCAAGGCTGCCATGCCCACACACAGGCTGGCACTGCTCTGCCTTCATGCCTCCTGATTGATAGCACTGCCAGCCATCGTGAGCAAGGCAGTGGACAAGGGGGAAAGGTATCAGAATGCCCTTGTCATTCACCAGCCCAAGCCAATCATGGGTTATTGCGTGGAGCTGTGGCTTTTACACATCAAGGGTGTCCAAGAACAGGTAGGACATCCCCCACCCCTTTTAAAGTGACATAAGTCAGGAGCTGTGAGTGGAGAGGGGTGATCCAGAGGCCACAGGGATCTCAAGTGTGTCTGCTGGTCTGCTGTGGGCCTTGGAGTTGTTCCCTGAGCTGGCAAAAACAGAGGATGCTGAGTAGCCGTGCAGATGATGTGGGCAACCTCCTGACGGGACTCAAGGAAGGAAACACGCACAGACATGGATGGGAGTGTCTGCGCGTGGGAGGGCAGATCCCTGCTGGTGGGAGGCTGGGGACTCCAGACAAAGCACCAGGAAGACAGACCCCCACCCCTGTTTACCACCCTCTCCCCTGTGTTCATTTTCCAGCTACATTTTAATTAGGAAACGCTGAAGAAATCTTGGAAAGTATAAAGAACCAGACATTAATACGTTTCTCATTTCTCTCCATCCAGGGTGGGGGAGAAAACCCTAACTTGTTAATTAACGCACATTTCACTTCTGTAAAGTTCATTTTTTCCTTCCCTCCCAATGTCCACATCTGAACAGCAGTGTGTAGCATGCTATGAAATGTTTAGTTGCTGCTGTGGCTGCCTTGAGTCAGGAGAGAAGTGCCTTTTTCATCAAGAATTCTTTTGTTTTTCTCTGTGGCCAGCTGCTACAAAGATGCAGTCAATTTAGATTAAACAGGCTGAGGAGTGCTATTCGATATGTCAGCCAGGCACACTTCTTGAAATCCGGTGTTCAGCAGGTACAGCTTTTGAAAAAGAAAAAAGAGTCAGGAAGCTGCTCCCAGAGGGGCGCAGACTTGGGTTGTGAGTCTGGGAATGAGAGCCGGGGGTCCTCAGAGTGCAGACCTGGGTTTCTCCGGATTCAGCCCTGGGAGCGGTGGGAACAGCTCCCGCCCTTTCTCTCTGCTCGTCTTCACCCTCGTCCTGCTCCTCCTCCCCTTCCCCTGCTGCCGCGAGTTTCTATCTCCATTGTTCCCTGAAGCCCAGCAGCCAGTGTGCAGCCGGGCCCAGCATTGGATCCGCAGCCAGCAACTTCCTCTGAAGCTGCGATGCATAATTACAACCAGCTGCTCCTGCTCCGGGCGGCTGGCCGGCCGGCTCTGCAAACAAGCGTCCTGATACCCGGAGTTCCCCGGGGGCCACAGCCGGCTCCTGGCAGCAGCAAATCCTCCGAAGGCCGTGCCCACGCCCTCGGAAGACGAGCGAGCAGCCCGCGTCCCTCTCGTGGCTCCCAGAGGCCAGCTGCCTCCTCTCTTCTCCATTGAGTCAGAGAGGGTCGTTTCTACTGCTCAGGGGAAGGTGTCTGCTCGGTCGGTCACCCGCTGCTGCCCTCACCCTACCCGTCTGGTGTCACCTCGAAGCAGGATGGTGTGGGACTGGCTGTCCAGGGGTTAAGACTCCTCCCTACTTCCACTGCAGGCGGTGGGGGTTTGATCCCTGGTGGGGGAACTAAGATTCCACAGGCCACATGTGCCCAAAAAATTTTTAATTTTTTTAATTTTAATAAAGCAGGTGGTGTGTCCTAGGTCTGACTCAGGAAGCAGGAGCACCAGGGATCCCGGCTTTCGGTCAGCATCTCAGCTAAGGCGAACACGGAGAGATGGAGGTGGGAAATTTGCCCTGCTCTCAGGTAGCAGGAGGCAAAGAGACAATTGAGGTTGCTTTAAAAGGATGCCAGTGAAAATCCAAACAAGCCTGACTTAGTCTCTGGAACTAAGGAGAGCAGCAAGTGAGCATGTGAGAGCTGAGGAATCGCCCCGGACCCACCTCAGAGCTGTGGGTTCATTCGGGGACCAGTGATTTTTCAGGCCTGACTACAAGTATGACTCTGATCCAAAATTAGGCTTTGGATGTGTAACGCCAGGCTCCCTGCCCCACCCACCGCCTCTCTCTGCCCTCTGCCGTTTCTTCAGAGCCTGGCTTCCGGCCAGAGCTGGCCCTTCTGGCTCCTGGGGGAAGGGCTGGCCTGGGTGTTCTGTCTTGTTCTGTTTCCAGGCAGGGTTTTAGGATGGGTGAAGGTGCGTGGGCTATTCAGGAAGTAGAAGGGAAATTGATACGCTTGGGAAGGGCATCCAAACCTCAAATCACTCACTTCATCCAGCCAAAGGTGGAGGAGACGGTGCAGGTAGGAGCATGGCGGTGCCACCCTGGACTGCTCATGAGGCTTCTGCCCACTGTGCCTGCCAGCCTGGGCTCCCGCCAGGTCTTCAGCAGTGAGAGCCGAGCCAGGCTGGGCCTGCTGCTCTGTCATGTCCAACGGCAGCCATGGAGGTGGGGAGCAGCTGGGAGTGTGCTGTTGAACAGGAGCTGCTCATTTTACAGGCCGATTTCCCAGGGTTGCTGGCCCTGGCAGGAGTGGTGCAGACGGCTGCATCTTCGAGACCGCTTGTCCTCTCTGACCTTCAGCAGCCAGACCACAGGCAGCAGCGGGGCTGTCGTGTTGGGGTTCACCTTCGCAGCCTTCTTTGTCTCATTGTTTTAAAACCTTAGTAGAACTTTGTTTGCAGAGTGGTACCAGGCAGGGAGTACTTCCTTGGAAGGAATTTTAAAGCAGCCTGGGTTGGCAAAGGGCATGCGAAGAACCAATCACGCTTGAACGTGTGTGCACAGTGGGGTAAGTGCCTCGCCAACTGTGACTTTTCCGTGTGTCTTCAACAGTCTCTGCTAACCTTTGCAATTTAATTCCCCACAGGAAGAAAACAATACCACTTAAAGTGTTCTTTCGATGTTCAACCCAACTTTCCCTTCGGATTCTTGAGCCTGGATACCCTTTAGAAGCACATACAAAGCAAACTCCAGTCTTTGAGAGCATCAAGACTCGGCTCTTTCAGCCCGGATATGACTGATGCAGCTTGACAGGCTCCTCCACCTAGAGCAGCTGCGAAGTCCCAGGGACTGAGTAATGTGATTTGGGGCAGGTTTTTCTTCGGTGCCTTGCGATGAGGAACCAGCTTAACAAGCAGTCATGTCTGAGTTCTCACTTCACCGCAAACCTTGCTTGAGGACTTCAGAGCTTTAAAGGGCTCTGTTCCCAGAGGAGAAGCAGGAGAAGGCACCTAGAGCCCTGTTCTATCAGTAAGTGGAGAACAAAAGATGTACAAGAACAGGAAGGGAAAATAGTCCTCAGAATGATCAAAGTGAGGTTGAGAGGGACAAGCGCCCGATTTTGAAGACAGGAGACTTATTTTTCTTACTCAGCCCCTAATTATCCATGTGGACTTGACGATCTATTTACTTCTCCTGGCTTAAGTTTTCTCATCTATAAAATGGGGGTGGTGCTACCATCTCACTGCGAATCTATCGTGTGTGTGTGGTGAGAACAAGCACACTAAGAATGTTAAAAGCAGTAGAAATGCATTTTGTAGTAGTGTGTGTGCTAAGTCGCTTCAGTCGTGTTGGACTCTTTGCAACCCCATAGGCTGTAGCCTGCCAGGTTCCTCTGTCCATGGGATTCTCTGAGCAAAAATACTGGAGGGAGTGTGTTGCCATGCCCTCCTCCAGGGGATCTTCACCCAGGAATCGAACCTATCTCTTATGTCTCCTGCACTGGTAGGCAGGTTCCTTACCACTAGAACCACCAGTAAACTAGTATAAGTATTAGCAGCCATGGACTTTCCTGATAGTCCAGTGGTTAAGACTCCACTTTCCTAACGCAGGGGGCCTGAGTTTGATCCCTGGTCAGGCAACTAAATCCTGCATCCCATAACTATCACCCATCATAGTCAAATATATATAAATAAATAAAATTTTAAATTAACAGATTATCTGAACACTGGGAAAAATACTGATAGTATTTGACAGGTATACTGGAATTTATGTAAAAAAGAAAATAAACTCATAAGTTCACAGAAAATTAAAAACATTAGATCTTAGCAGCCATATGTGTATCTTGCATATGCTGAGGCTTATTTGTTTATTATTTAAATGAATATTTAGGTCCTGCCATTGCAGTGGGTTTCATGGAACAACATCCACTGATAAATAAAGAAATACAAGTACTTTTTCAGGTACAAAAACCTCTTTCAATTAAAAAGATATATGGGGTCTGTAACTTTTTGCCCATCCGATGGAGTTTCATTTGACCACATAAAGAGAAGCAGTCTCTCAGGCCCCTTCGAGCATCTCCTGGTACTTTACAAAGATGTTCCTGACACTCTGAGAGCCAGGTATCATGTGTCACTCTTTCCACCAACAGATGGAGAAACTGAAGCATGAAGAGGTAAAGCGAGGTCACCAAGGGAGCAGGTGATAGACTGGCTTCTGGTCTCTTTCTCTAAGCCCTGCTCCACTTTGTCTCTCTCATGAACAGCTATTGATAATTTCATCTCCAGGCCAAACACTGCCAACCAGGACCCACAGTGTGCAAACGGGATCTCCAGCGTCCTGAGCAAAGCCAAGATCTGAGCAGAAAGGGAAGAGAGACAAGGGTTACCACTGGAGGCAGATAGACCGACCACTCACAGCGATGCCCCTGGAACAGGGAAGTGATGGGTGGAAAGCTGCACGTGATCGGCCCATTTGTACTAACAAAGATCATATAAACCTAATGGCAAGACTTCCTAAACATTTATTTAACCACCTATTTTTGACACTAAGAGATTTTTCTTCCTTGGTATCAGAACTGTGCAGAGAAATAGACTAATGACAAAATAATTGAAATTTCATGTGAATGTTCATATGTTGTGATAATGCATGTCATTACATATAAGTCAACCAAATGTTTGACTGAATATTTCTACTTAAGCTTTAAGTTTGTGACCCATTTTCCATTTACATACTGTGTACTCAAATACATACCATATCTCTTTAGGTTTTCTGCCTGGCTCCACCACTCATAAGCTTTGTGACCTTAGGCAAAAGCTCTGAGCCTCAAATTTCTCCTCTGTAAATGGGTAATCAGGCCTATCTCTGATTTTATTTTTTTGCTAATACTAATTGATTTCAGGTTAGTAAAGGTATTGAACACAAGCCCTGGTACAGAAAGAGTGCTTAGTAAATGATATTTCCTTCCTCCCTGTCTTCTGATCTCTTCCTTAAGGTGCTTTAATTGTTGGAAGTACTTTCATGTTTATTCCATACATACAATTCAGTAAGGCAGCTCTGCTGCTGCTGCTAAGTCGCTTCAGTCGTGTCTGACTCTGTGCAACCCCATAGATGGCAGCCCACCAGGCTCCCGCGTCCCTGGGATTCTCCAGGCAAGAACACTGGAGTGGGTTGCCATTTCCTTCTCCAATGCATGAAAGTGAAAAGTGAAAGTGAAGTCACTCAGTCGTGTCCGACTCTAGCGACCCCACGGACTGTAGCCTACCAGGCTCCTCCGTCCATGGGATTTTCCAGGCAAGAGTACTGGAGTGGGGTGCCATTGCCTTCTCAGAAGGCAGCTCAGAGGTATATAATTATCCTTGCCAAATATATGAGAAAACTCTGTCTCAGAGAAGTTAAGTAATGTGCTCAGAGCCACACAGCAAATTGGCACAAAACTGGAAGCCTGCCACTAGTCCTGTGATTCCTCAGACCTGAGATCTTTCCAGAAGCTTCCATCCATGGCGACCATTGCCTCTACCCAACAGAAGCCCCTCATCTGTCATCTACCCCAAACCAATTTCTATTCTCAGGGGGTAACTCCTTGGCACCCCTTCCCGGGTCTCCCCTGCACTGTTGGCCCCAGCTTCAATCCCATCCTGTCCCTCAGGAATTTCCCTCAGCCTCCACCTGGGGTTGGATATTTAGGGACTCACCCATGCGGCATATAAGTCAGAACGAGTTGGGAGGGAATGTTCTTTTAAATGAAAGAAGTTGCATTTGATACTACCACACACATTATGTTGTTAAATATCTACAGCATGATAAAATCATTCCAAATGTCACCAATCCCTGGGGGACTTATTAATAATTAAGCATTTTTAGTTCACTTAGGAATGCAGATTCCATTTAACAGGAAAATACACACTAAATCTGTCCATTATACTGCAGCTTTCAACAGAATGTGTTCGAGATCTCAGCTGGGTTTCCCCAGGACAGATGACAAAGTTAATGCAGGTCTTTCCTAAAGCAGCACCCTGAATTTGTGTTTATTAGGAGTGTTTATTAGAGTGACTAATAATGGAAGGAAGACGACTTGACAAGTGTTGGGGAGAGCTGAGAGGAGCCTAGAGGAGACTGGATGATCCTGAAGAATGTAGGGCGGAACAGAGACTCAGGGTGTGAGGTAGAGTAAATTATTTGTCCCTGCAGTGATTTTTAAGGTGTTTAAAGGCTGAAATAGGGAAAGAAGGCCTTGTTCTATATGTTTCACTTAATGAGAAGGCCGCTTACATTTTTATTTAGCTAACTCCAAAAAGATATATGGCCCTGGACACACACACACACACACACACACACACACACACACTTTTCTTTTAAAAGCAGTTTTCTTTATTTGCTTTGTTTTGTTCAAAATGATATCTGATGCTCTTTTCTTCATCTCTGTTTCCTGGGCAAAGTCAGAATACTGAATATTTTGAAAGAAAGAAAGGGATGCCAGCAGACAGATTGCCAATCTCCTCCATGTCTTTCAGACATGTACTGTTTTCTTCTAGGCCCACCGAAGAAGATTCCTTTTGAAGATGATCAAGGAGACAAAGGGAGAGAGAGGTGAGCCCTGGGGAAATCCATGATCTTTGGGTCCTGTTATTTAACCTCTCTCTCTGTAGGCCCCCTCTCCTACCAATAGAAGTTTTCATGATCTCAAAATCCCTTCTAGCCATGAGGTACCAGAAATCTAGGCTTGAAGCAGGGAGAAGGTTTCTTCTCAATGGTGGCTGAAGAATTTTGCAAGCTTTTAGCAGAAAATGACCGTGGATAAATTCTTCCACTTCCCTGTTTCCTGAACTGAAACTCTATGCAAATCAGGCCACTTCTTCCCTCCCTCACTTAAAGCACCTGCCAACCTCATAAAAGAGCCATAAATTTGGTCACAAGGGTCCCAACAAAGGCCAAGGATCCTCTCCTAACAAGGGAGGTCAGTGGGACAGGCTATCGCCAGGAAGCAGAAACTGCAGGGAAGACTGTTCTGGTGTCCTGTAATCAGCGTGGATGCAGAGGAGTCTGCAAAGCTGCCAAGCAGCAGGACTTAACGTGGAAAGCGGACTTGGTTGGCTTTATAGTCTCTTCACTTTCATCCTGATATTATTAGAGGTCAAGGTCCAGCTAGTACGGCCTCCAGGGGACTTCTGGTCTGAGAAAGTTGTTTGTGTGTGTGTAAGAATCGCTCTGAGTGGCTCTAAAACCAGTACTTCCTGTTGTTAGACACAGGTTCCAGGCAAGTGGACCGGTGGGGCAGAGATTCCCACCCTCTCTCAGGAAAGAATCGACGTGGCTAGAGAGGAATGTGAGAAGAAATGGGGGGAGGGGAGAGCAACGAAAGCTATTTATCTCGCAGCAGCCTTGGGAGAGGAGTAGAGGAGGAGGGGCCGAGTTTCAAAACAACTTGCGGACTTAAGAGACTATAACAATGGCGGAGGCAAGATGATTTAAAGTCAGATAGATTAATAATAAACTTGATTATCCTGAATGGTTTTCTTTAGCCGCTGGTTTTCCTATTCTGAACTTCAGTGTTTTTTCTTGCTAATAACTAGCTGGTTCCAGCTGACCACTGTGTGTATTCTATATTTCGCCATTTTTAGAAGCAGGAGGTGAGGTTTCTCACTTTCCTTCACACACAGACACACACACACACACACCATCATCCTGCTCTGAAATGAGTTCTCTCTCTTTTGGCCACATTGTTTTGGTCACACCTCGAGGCATGTTGAACTTCCCCAACCAGGGATGGAACCCATGCCCCGCTGTATTGGAAGTACATAATCTTAACCACTGGATGACCAGAGAAGTCCAACCACCGTGAGCCCGATACTCTGAGGAATTACTGTGCTCTGTCTCTTTAAAAAAAAAAATCTAGAAAATTCTTTGGGAACTGTCAAGGCTCATCAGTCAGAATTATGCTTATAACCAAGTGGGATCCTATCACCTATGGTTCACAAGTAATTGCTTCAGATAGACACTGAGAAATCATATCCAATAAGGCATGGCCTTGATCTTTAGCAGATTAAAAATTATGTTTCTGTGTGTGTGTGTGTGTGTGTGTGTGTGTGTGTGTGTGTGTGTGTGTGTTGGGGGAAGGGGTTGTTTTCTTCTTTAGCTGCTGTTATTTCTTATACTTTGGGCTCCTGGTAAAGAAAAGCATCTTGGAGATTTCTAGGGTTCTAACTGTGATCATAGATTTTCCAACCTTGTAGGAGTAGAGTCCAACCAATTCACTGCACAGATGATTAAACTGTGGACCAGAGAAGTAAACCAGAATAAGTGTGGTCACCCAGCTGGTTAACCACAGAGCCAGAGAAGGAACTTGGGCTTCTAGGCTCCTTGTTCCGTGCTCTTTCTACTCAGGTGGATTCTAGGAGATCTGTTTTGCAGAACTTCCTTTCCACTTTGTACTCAGCCGGAGACAAGAAATCATATTATGGGTGTATGTACCCAAAGTCCTTATCAGTCAAACATTCCCCAGCACTTCACTTTCACCCCCACTGTTGGAAGGCATATATCTGCATAAGGATATAGCAGGAACACATACAGGCACACAACAACTGTTCTTTTTCACAACCTTTTTCTTTGCTCCAAGGTTAATTTCTCTTTGTCCTCAATTTCCTTTTTACCCCTGTCTATTCACTTATATTAGTTCGTATGCTAACACTTAAATACACCACCTTTAAATCTGGGAGACACTAAACACAGCTAACTACAATCCGTAGCCCCAAGAAAGTAATCTAAGTTTGTGTGCTATTTCTTACTTTTGCCCCGTGGTGATCATGTGATGGGTGGGAGCTTTAAAGTCATGCCAGTATCAACTCTCCTTCTGAATATGAGCTTAAGTGACTTGCCCAAGAATAGCAGGCAGAGTTGGAAGGGGACTGTCCCCGAAGACCCACTGACTGTTCTTTTTTCTATGATGCCACACCACCAACCTGCCGACATGAGGTTTTATATCCTTGTCCAAGCCTGGGAGAGATAGATACTAATGGAAACAAGATGGACATGACATGAGCCCAGACAGGGTATGGAAGGACATGATGAGGACTGAAGAACCCAGCCTGTGCTGCTCAATACACTAGTCACCAGCCTTGTGTGGAATGTTAATGCAAATTAATTACAAGTAAATAGAATTAGAAGTTTAGTTCTTTACGTCTTCACCTTTCAAACAATAGCCACAAGTGGCTTGTGGCTATGACATTGGGCATACTGGGATATGGAGCATTGCTCTCATCATGGAAACCTCTATGGCACAGCTCTGCTCGGCCAGACGCTAGGCATCAGGGTTTAATAGGAGTAACTATCATTTGCTGAGCCCCAGCAGCATACAGGGGCTTCCCTGGTGGCTCAGATGGTAAAGAATCCACCTGCAATGCAGGAGACCTGGGCTCGATCCCTGGGTCGGGAAGATCCCTTGGAGAAGGGAATGGCAAACAACTCCGGTATTCTTGCCTGGAGAATCCCTTGGACAGAGGAGCCTGGGGGGCTATAGCCCAGAGGATTGCAGAGAGTCGGACATGACTGAGCGACTAAGCACACACGCAGCACACCCAGCAGCATACAGACCTTATTGTTGGTGTTTTATGACTATTCTCATTCATCTTCATATAACCTAATGAATTAGTATTATTTGCATTTGACAGAGGAAGGAACTGATACTAAAATTTTTAATAATTTGACCTTTAGGTTTACTCATAAATGGCAGAAACATGAACACAGACTTGTTAATAACAGACTATACTGTGAGCTCTAGTTTCCTGGGAGGAGCCATAAAGATTGATAATAAAACTAACATTTACTAAGCACAGACTATATGCCAGGCACTGTTCTAACAGTTAACACATACAATTTCATTGAATCCTCTATAAGGTAGGCATGCTCATTATTCCCATAAAGAAATGAATTTAGAGAGGTTAGGAAACTGTCCTAATGGCAAGCAGCTAGTAAATGATGAACAGGGAATTTAAACTCAAGAAGTCTGAGTCGAGAAGCTGGGTGCCAAATCACCACACCATACTGATAAGCAAGTGGCTGCTGCTTCTGTGTCATATAGAAGGCAAGGACCAAGCTGCAGCTTACAAGTCCAGTCCTGGTTCACAGGGCTGGTGGCTCTTTCCAGATGGGCTATGATGAAGCCAGCTGTCATCTGCCTCTGCTCAGAAGGCTTGGCTCCCCTTCTTACTTCTGGCCCGCAAGCTTCTATGCCAAGCTGCCACGGCTAGAAGTCATCACGAAAGTCATGCTCAAGCAAGTCTTGAAAACAGGCCTTTGTCCTCCTCCTTGGAGGTGTCCCACCTCAGCTCAATATGGGGCAATTTCAAAAACATCCTGTTGACATTCCTGTTTGACATTTGGTTGGCCCAACTGACATCCTTTCAGTCCTGGCATACTGGCTGAACTTCAGACATGGTGGTGAATCTGTCTTACCCTTTAAATTAAAGTTCTACCAGATGATCTCAATGATCCTCAGGGTTCAGGACATCAACCCTGAATCTGTCTTACCCTTTAAATTAAAGTTCTACCAGATGATCTCGACGATCCTCAGGGTTCAGGACATCAACCCTGAATACTCACTGGAAGGACTAATGCTGAAGCTGAAGCTCCAATACTTTGACCACCTGATGTGAAGAGCCAACTCACTGGAAAAGACCCTGATGCTGGGAAAGATTGAAGGCAAGAGGAGAAGGGGACGACAGAGAATGTGATGCTTGGTTATATCATTGACTCCATGGACATGAGTTTGACCGAACTCTGGGAGATGGCGGAGGACAGGGAAGCCTGGCATTCTGTGGTCCATGGGGTCGCAAAGAGTCAGACACGACTTAGCAGCTGGACAAGAGACGATCCTCATGAGCTGACTCAAGAAGTTGGCTGTGATATTTATGGTACTCGTCTGTAGATTTTTATTTACTCTGGTCTAAAACCAGGAGTATGTACTTGTACATATGAGTACTAGTACAAACTCCATCTACCAGCCTCATCAAGATATCCTAATTGATTTTTGCTTAATTTTCCTATTGCCTTGATACTTTCAGAGCATTACCACTGAGAAGAAAAATTCAATGGAGGGTGTTTCTTTTGTATTTCAGAGGTGAACTTCCTTTGACTACTAACAGGATTCTCATTGCATGGGTTAGCATTCAATCGTGGTCAACTTTTTGACTTCTCACACCCTTAACAGTGTTATAACTTGCAAGATGGTCCAAAATCTTTTGGAGGCTGTTTCAAGTAGCGTGGCTTCAGTCACTCAGTTGCTCAGCTGCATCCAACTCTTTGAGACCCCATGCATTGTAGCCCGCCAGGCTCCTCTGTCCATGGAATTTCCCAGGCAAGAATATTGGAGTGGGTTGCTATTTCCTACTCCAGTGGCTCTTCCCTACCCAGGGATGGAATCCGTATCTCTTGTGTCTCCTGCATTGGCAGGCAGGTTCTTTATCAGTAGAGCCACCAGGGAAGCCCCAGTGTGGCTTAGCAGTCACCAGATGCTGTGCTATGCTTAGTTGCTCAGCCGTATCTGACTCTTTGCAACCCCATGGACTGTAGCCTGCCAGGCTGCTCTGTCCATGGGACTCTCCAGGCAAAAATACTGGAGTGGGTTGCCATGCCCTCCTCCAGGGGATCTTCCCAACCCAGGGATCAAACCCGGGTCTCCCACATTTCGGGTGGATTCTTTACCATCTGTGCCACCAGGGAAACCCAAGAACACTGGGGTGGGTAGCTGATCCCTTCTCCAGGGGAACTTCCTGACCCAGAAATAGAACCAGGGTCTCTTGCATTGCAGGCAGATTCTTTACCAACTGAGCTACCAGGGAAGCCCAGTTACCATATAACAGCTCATAAATGGCTTTAACAGAGAATGGCCTGTGGGTTGTGAAGTTGGAAGTGCCTCCCTGAGACTTTGAAACGTAGGTTTCTTAATGTACTTTGGAACAAATAAATTCTCAAGCCAGTCTCACACTGTCAGTGGTGTGAAGTGGCTGTGGGGAATACCAGTATATAAATGGTGGAATCTTCAGGGAATCCCACTGAGATTTTTTAGTCAAGTCAATAACAGATCTTGTGTACGTCAACTCCTATTATCAAAGACTTTTGTAAAACTGGTGGATACACTGCACTTCCTCTACGTGATATGCCACAAATACCACAGGAAAGTCACTCCCACCTCACGCTGAAGCCCAAACTCATGGTTGTCTTTCAAGAGTACAGCTGACCTTATTGTGCAACCACTGGTTTGCAAGGATATTGACATGAATTGTGCTGCAATAGAAAACTGTTGGAAGTTTGTGACAGCTGTCTTAACATTCTCATAGATTTTTCTTCTCAAAAAGGGTAATGAACCTAGAGTCCTGCTGTGTGTTCTCGGCACTCTACATAACAAAGATAAGTAAATACAGCTATCTAAGTAACTTCTTCTATTTCTCTTCCCCCCCCCCCCCCCCCCCCGCTAAGATTAGCCCCCAACACAATACCCTTTGTGCTCTCAGGGTCCTGAGCTATCTCTCTGGCTGCACTGGTCTTTAATTTACTGCATGCAGGATCTAGTTCCCTGACTAGGGATCGAACCCTGGTCCCCCGACACTGGAAACACGGAGTCAACCCTTGGACCACCAGGGAAGTCCCACGTCTTCTGTTTCAACCCAAAATTTTCTTCAGGTGCAGACCCATGATCATAATTCATGACTCCAGCTTCCTGGAGCTGGAATCCAGGGAACAAATTCATATTTTTAACCTAATCTGGCATGGATGCTTCAAGAGGTAGAACATTCCTTCTTGTGGGGACACTCAAGCACAGGACGACTGGCTATTGAGACTATTGTGAAGGGGGTTTAAGAACTGGCCCAGTGGCCACACTAAATTATCCAGTCAAACCCAGACAAGTTAGGCTTTAGCATGTTCTCTAATCTACAAAGTTCTGTATTCACAATGTTCCTCTCTTTGAACACATCACACTTTCTTCTTCTTAGGGTCATTGCCCACCTGGTATTTTTTCCCTGGAATGTCAACACATGGCTGTTGACACAAAGTTGACCATTTTCTTTTTTTTATTGTTAACATGTTGATATAAATACTTTCTTCTTAGGCCATTTCTAATACCTCTATCTATGGAGGTAGACTATGTTATTCTTATTTCTGAATCCATTTAATTTTCTACCCAAATGTATGCAGCATGTGGGCCTATCTACAGTTGTTTGTGGGTTGGTTGTCTGTAGACTGTAAGAGGAAATACACTTCTGGTTTAGTCATTAATGTTACAACTGTACACAGCACATAACAGGCATTTATATAACTGTCGAATGAATGAATGAATAGTAAAAGCAGATTAAAGTCATTTACAGAATCTAAGCTGCAGAACTGTTGAGCTGGAAGACATGTTCAGAGACTATCTATGCCATTGTTTACCACTAAAGTATAAATAGCCTCAATTTCTTGTTTTCTGCAAGGTTGATGCTATGAAAATTCCCAAGCACTCTATAGTTATCTTTGATTGGGTTGCACACTGGAACTTGTGTCCTGTACCATCAGAAATCCAGCAAAAGAAAAGACAAAGTTTTCTGTTTTGCTTGTTTGTTAAGCAATACCCTGGGCTTGCATACATCTGGATAGTCTATTGGTTTCTTTAAAGATGGTTTGGAATCGCCTGATCATCCTTCACCGTCTTTCTTGTCTCCAGCTAGTCTGAATGCAGAGGGTGTATCCTTGAGGTCTTTCTCTGGCTCCGTGGGTGGACAGTGACCCAGCTGCTCTGATTCGTGGCGTCCATGGCAAACTCTCCAGGTGGGGGCTGGTCACACTAAGTTTCATAGGACCAAGGCACCAATGACCAGATGCATTAGGAACAGAGAGGCAGGGAAGCAGGGTCCTGAAAATAGAAATCACGTCAAAAAACAGATGACGAGTTGATAATGCCTTGAGGCCTTTGTTCAGGAACACTCTGGTACTATAAAGGGAAAGACGACAGTGCCATATTCTTCTGTGAAGTGCGCGTCGGTTTTTCTTCAAGAGTTTTTCCCAAAGAAGGCCTTGTGGGTTGTGGCTAACTCCATTTTCCCTTTTTATCTAGATTTGTGTTTCAACGCAAAATGTTATTCTTCTGCCAAGGATTGCTGTATCATCACATTAACAATAAGATAAACAAACGACAAAAATTCACTGAGAACAATAAGCGGTGGTAATTGCATATTCTTGTCCCAGGTATTTCCTTTTTGTTCTCAATTAAAAAGCATTCCCAGCAGTTGTGTATGCTGTATCATTTGTTCACCTTAAATAAATACTTTTGAATCTAAAAATATAAGCAGAAATAAAACTTTCTGAAAAAAATAAAAAAGCTGATACTCAGAATCACATCAAAAATGAGAAATGGATTTTTAGGGGATCAGGATGGTTTTCAAGCCGCTGAGGTTTCCTGACAAGCCAGCTCTGTTTACAGTTCTAGATCCATGAAGATCTCAGCCCTAGACATATAGCTGAATGGTGCAGACGCCCAGGAGAATATTTGAGATCTGCTTAGACTTCACAGAACTATGGGTTGACTACACTCATTGGCAGATATTTTAGGAAAGAACAGGATTTGAATTAGCATTCGGTCAGCTCACAACTCTGGTATACTAGTGCATTTTAATTCACCCTGCTTGAATTTAACACATGATTCTCAACTGTGACTAGCAGTGCACACATCTGAGACCCCTACTAGAGGTGGTGCACACGTGTGAATTCGCCATGTTTAGGGGCATGGGCTCAGCCACATACTTCTCTCTCTCTCTCTCTACCAATGGAAATGACCAGGGAAACTTCAGGAAGAGGCAAAGTGGCTGACCACTTTAGCTTCCACACCTGATCCATGCAGCAGCTGGGCTCTGAGCCCTTCAGGACAGGGTAACCTGTCTCCTCCCACCTGACCTATGGGCTTTTAAGCAGCCGGCTCTAGCAAGGAGAGAGAAAGCTCTCACACGGCCTCCTTTGCTGTGCTCACACTTCCCACACGACATGCTGAAACCAGCGTGTCAGGACAGACACACTCATAATAAGACCAGAAAGCAGTGACAGTGCCGGCAATTTTATACCTGGGCCAAGTGCCAGAACTGGCTCTGGGGCGGAGGTGGGTGGACGGCAGGAATGCCCTGCTCGCAACCCTTTGCAAAAACAAAGGTTAGGGCTACTATTAACTTAGTGCTGCTGGCAGACTCTGGCTTAAGGTGTTTTTTTTCCCCCAGTACCTTTGGAGATGGGGCCTCAACTAAGATCAACAAGGGGGCTTTTAGACCCCAGACATGTATACGGACCCAGCACACCCAGCCAGGTGAAGGGGCAGGACCTCATTCCCAGCCCCGCTTTGGCCCATGGAAGCCCCGTCTTTTCAGTGTTGCTAAATTAGTCATCTATGCAGCCTCTGGACACTTAAAACCATCTGAGTTTTTAAAAAATCTGACAGCATTTCTGTGTCTACAGTTCATGGGGTTACAAAGAGTCAGGCAAGACTGAAAAGACAGCACGCACGCATTTCTGAGTCAGGAATTTGCGGATGGCTTAAGGGTGTGTTTTGGGTTCAGGGTCTCTCATGAGGTTAAGACATCAGCCTGGGCTGCAGTCACCTAAAGTTCTGACTGGGGTAAGAGGACCCATTTCATCCAAGATGCTCACTCACATCACTTTCCCTGGGAAGTCAGTGCTGGCTGACAGTAGAAGGCCTCAGTTCCTTGACATGTGGACCATGTCCACTCACATCGTCGCTTGAGTGTTCTCACGACACTGGTGGCCGGCTTTCCCCATGGTGAGTGATACAGGGGACAGCAAAGTGGAAGTCACAATGTCTCTTATGTACTGGCCTTGGAAGTCACACACAAGGTTACACAAGTCACCCTGCTTAACAGGGAGGGGACTACACCAGGACATGAGTACTGGGAAGCAGGGGTCCTTGGGGGCCATCTTGGAGGCTGGCTACCTTGGCTGCCTCGTGGCTCTACTGCTGCCCACGGGAAATGATCTTCTCTCAAGAGCTGTACAAATACCAGGGCTGGGACTTCCCTCACAGTCCAGTGGCTAAGATTCTGTGCTCCCAATTCAGGGGTCCAGGTTCAGCTCCCGGTCAGGGGACTAGATCCATCATGCTGCAACTAAGACTTGGTACAGCCAAAAACAAACAAACAAACAAACCCCCAAACAAAACAAATACCTGAGCTCTTCCCAAGAGCCATACAAATCTGATGCTGATGGAAATGTCCAAATGTCTTTCTAGAAAACAGTCAACAGTTCCTGACTTCCTGTCTGCCTCAAGTAGGGGGTGGTTCAGTGTCCCACCCTAGCCACCACATCTCTGCTGTGTAGCAGCAAGTACATTTGTGACAAATGCTGACAGTAACCCAGTCGCTGACTATCCAGCCACACACCATGGCTTAGATGCAGCTTGAAAGCAAGGCCCACCCCCAGAGAAACTTCTAGATGGAGTATTGCTCTAAAATGCGCCTTTGGTGACCCCAAAGACTGAGTAAGCCTATCTAAGTGTCTGAGTTATGCTTGTGAGGCTCTGGGGAGAAGAGAATGTGGCCTCACTGGATTTCTGCTCTCTTCCTGGAGGGCAAATAAAGCTTGCTGACTCAGAAGGGAGACGAGACGCTCAACGGTAGTAGTTCTGGGGTTCAACTTTGGTGGCTGTCTGCAGAAACTCCAGTGATCTGCAAGATAATCTGACCTAATTTCAACTGTAAACTTAAAAATCGACTGAACAGATAGTATATACCTGGCTGTTTAGAAACTTTATCTCCTTTAATCTTCAGAGGAACCCTTAGGTACGAATCATGACCACCATTTCATAAAGCTGCAAACTGAAGCTCAGGGAGGTTAAATGACATACCCAATGTCCCAGCTAGGAGACGTGGGCTCAGAATTTTCCAATCTGAGTGTGTCTGACCCCAGAGCCCTATACACTCTCTGAGACCTTTCCAACTGAGAAGAGAAACATATACCCAGGAAAGAGGAAGGAGAGGACAGGGGCCCCACACTGCCGCAGCCCAGCATCAGGGGCAGGAAGACGGATGGAGGCAGAGGGCTGAAGAGGGACAAACTGATGGCATCTGCTGTTAGGAGTGACCAGTCTAAGGATGTTCTTCGGCTCATCTCTTGGCCCCCTGCTCCTCAGTCTAGGAGACAAAGATGCCAGATGGGTCTCAGGGGGCAACAAATTGTGCATCATCCTCCAGCTCCAAGGAGAGTCGGGTTGTTAATAAATTACTCTAGGCTGGCCTCCTGCTAAGTTAAGCATCACTTTTTAAAAATCCTCACATCATTATTGTAAGGTAAGTATTACTGCCACTTTTATTTTATTTTTTACTGCCACTTTTAATAGTTGGGGAGAAGGAGGATTGGGGGGTTTAGGGACATCCCCAAGATCAAAAGACCCCAGGTGTCAAGGCTCACATTTCAACCCAGGCGTCTGACTTTAGGGCCATCAAGCATGTAACACCATGTTCTACTAGACAGAGGTTGGGGGTCGTGGACGACCGCGTGGCCGACCGCGTGGCCCTTTCAGCGCGGGCTGACCCGGGAGGGGCAGGGTCGCCAGTCCTCCTGAGGGACGCAGGCGGATGGCGCCAGCCGGGCTCAGGCAGCCACATGGGAGCCTGCTACTCCGGGGCCCACCGGACCCTGTTGCTTGGGGGCCGTGCCCGCAGCGGGTCCTGGCCTTGGCCTTGCCCGAGTCGGAAGGCAGCCCCATGCTCGGCTGAACAGCAACTGGGGTGCTCTGGATAGGTGAGCTAGAGAGGGAGGTATCCAGGCTTAGGCGTGCGCCAAGGACCCGGGCGTGGGGCTCTAAACCCAGATCACACCCCCCGACCCCTCTCCCCGGCAATCCCCACCCCGCACCACCCGCCTCCCACCACCAGTGGTCTGTCTGCCCGTCTGGCCGGAGCCCCGGCCGGGTGCGGCCGGGCGGTGCTGGGTGATGGGGGGAAGGGAGGGGACGCCCTGCTCCTCGGCCGCCGACCCCGGAGGCTTTGTGTATTCGGAACCGGATTCCCCACCTCCCTCCCCCACCTCCCATTCCCGCTTTCTTTCCCCTTAACCCAAGTCCCAGTAGAGTATTCAGCAATTAGCACGTGAGGAGGGGGTGGAAGGCGGCGGCGGGCGGGCGTGGGGTGGTGAGATTCCCCCGCACCCCACCGCCCCCGCCGGGATGGGTCCCGAGCTCCCGCCTGCGCTGCCTTCGTGCGCCACCTACCGGCTGCTCGCGGCAGCTTCGAGCCCGCCAGCACGGTTCCTAGGCAGATCTTGATCTCCGTGGACAATAGACAATGGGATTTTTTTTAAACAATGATTTATTTTGGGGGGTGGGGATAAGAGGAAAGGAGGGAGGGAGGAAGCAGCAGTGTGTTTGTCATCGCTTTAGAAAAAAAATGTCTGTTCTATCATTGTTTCTGCATATCCATTATATTGAGGACAAAAAAATCCCCTTCTGGAACAACAAAGCCTAGGGAAATGTTTTCTGTGGCTGACATTTAATTGTGTGCTCAAGGTGCTACATTATCACGGGGAGAGACTGTAAGGAAGCTAGGGCACGGCTTAGGTTCAGAAGCCTGATTTTCTGCGTTAAGATGTGGGCTTTCCTACCTGAGCCCCGTTTTACATGGCCTCATGTGTCTCCACTGGTGTTATGCAGAACACACAATTCTGTGTTTCTGTATAGATGCCTAACCCATCACAAGGATTCCTTGTGGATTGTTTTCGCACTGCCTTCAAGGGCCTATTCTTTTACAGCCAACAGGGATAATCATGCTTCATTTTACAACCTCCCTACACTCACTTTACCAAAAAGACACTAATTTTAAGGAGCTGTTAGGAGCCTTGGAGAACACTTAGACCAAGCCCCTCAGTTGTACACAGGAAGTGGGCAGAATGCCTTGTCCAAAGTCATGAAAATGATAAGAGATGCAGTCGGGACCAGAAAGCTTGTATCCTGAGCCCTGGTTTCTAGTATGATCTGCTGTTTAATGTCCTGATGCCCAGCACCCCCTGACTCTCACCCTGTCCTTTCTGCCTGGACAGCCCCCCAGGCAGTGAGTTGTGTGCACTCAGGCCGGAGAGGGGTGGGTTAAGTGTAAACTTCCTTGACTGGCGGCAGCCCTTTTATTCTCTTCTCACCCGTTTCCCTCTGTAGAACGAAGGAGGGGTTGAGGGGTGAAATATGGACATTATCTTCATTCCTTAATTTTGTTATTTTTGCTGTGATAAGTTACTATGTAAAACCTATACAATTATCCACAATTCACTAGAAGATGCTTTTTCTGAGATGCAAGGCTTAAGCAGCCCTCCATTCTACCCCCAGTGCTAACCCAGATGCTGGGAACACAGAAGGAGTGTCTTCCATCTTTAGAAATTGTTCTCAGTGGTCTCTTGACAAAGATGGTTTACCCTTGGGAACTTGACTAAGATTTCCTTCTTAGGCTCATGAAAAATCCCTGGGGAGATGCAGATAGCTGATCATATTGTAACAGAGACATTTTTCTTCTGCCATCTTGCAAAACACGCTACAACAGACAGCACTCCCCTTTCAACTCTTAACTGTGACACGCTAACTGAGACAGGATTGTCGAGTCTCAGGTGAGAAGCTCAGTAAACATCTTTGCACATCCAAAATAAGTCAACCCATCATAGAAGTCTGCTTATTTGAAAGGTTGTTCGATCTGTTTAAAGCAAATAGACTAATCTCACAATCTGTAGACAAATAGGCAACAAGCCGAAGAGGTTTCAAAACAAAAGCCCAGAGCATTCTCTGTGTTCTAAAAGCATAGAGAAGACAAAAACACACTGGGATTGTAAGCAGTTCTTAAACCTTTCTGCTGAGTTGTGGCACTTGAACCACTTTGGTTCATACTGAGGCTGTGTGACATGTTAACAGGGAGTTTAGATTCTCTCCATCTCTTAGTTATCACCTGGTTTTTTTTTTTTTTTTTTTTGTACCCAGTAGTGATTCATCCTGTCTCTACAGAAAGACCCCCAGTTCAACCATATTTTGTTATGACAACCATCCACCTACAAACACCTTGCCTCAAGGATGTTGTGAGAATCAAATGTGATCAAATGAGATGATGCAGGTAAAAGTGCTTTTAAAAGCCTAAAGCACTCTTCCGATGTGAAGACTTATTCCCATGTGTTTGAAGTTTTGAAAGTATCGAAATCATTCATGGGAGCTGTACCATAGCTCTTCTGTAAAGTTGTGACTGGCCCGTTTTTCAGATGGGAGGTTAAGGTTACACATCAGGGGCAAGGTTTAATGTAAATTTTAGAATATGCAAATCTGACCTTAAAGAATTCCCTCACATCATGTTGGTATCTGGTAAATGCTAGAATGCTGGGACTCACTGCTTCCCTAATATCCTTATTTGGTTGCATACAAATAAAAATGATTATTTTCAGATTTAGGTTTTCTCAAATCGTGGTGTGAGCAGTTATTTTTGCTTTCACTTTAGTCACCGTTCTCTGTAGTAGAGAGTGTATTTAGAGTTGTAAAATTTGTTTTTTTTTTTTTTTTTTTCATTTGCAGCTTAAATTTAGATATGGAATACAGCAACTAAAGTACTGTCTTGGTCAGATATAGAAGTTGTCATATTCAGTCCCATCTCTCTGGCACGTAGTCCTCATTTGTACACACGGAAGGACTCACAAGTACGTGCTTCACAAGACTGTCTGCACAGCATGCCTGTTCACATAGCGTCTCTCGTTGGGACATCTCAAGTGACCAGCAGATATTATTTCTAATGAATGTTTGTTTATTTCTGGCTGTGTCAGGTCTCAGTTGTGGCATGCGGGCTTCTCCCTGGTTGCGGCGTGGGCTCAGGAGTTGCTGAGCCGGGGCTGAGTTACCCTGCAGCATGTGGGATCTTAGTTCCCCAGCCAGGGAGCAAACCTGCATCCCCTGCATTGGAACGAAGATTCTCAACCACAGGACCACAAGGAAGTCCCGACCGGCAGATGTTCTGTAACTGTTTCCCTCACTATCTGTATTGGCGTGATAGGGATCCACTGGGATGAGACCCAGTTTGTGGAAAGGGAACCCTCATCCCCATTGGTTGGCTTCTGTATGACAGGCCCATGAAGTGCAGAGGTCTCTACTAGGTGCTCAGGAAGAAATGAGTGATGTTACCAAAGAATGAACAAAGTCTCGGAACCCCAATTTCCCCAATAGTTGTTCTAGCTTACTAAGACCAAAACTGCTCTCAAGTTTCTCCAGAGGTCAATGCCTAAAGTTACTTCCTGCCCAGGAGGTTGGCTGCTAGCTCCTCAGACTTTTGAACCCATTACCTGCTGTAACCCCAGGTCTTGATACAGCCTGCATCCTGAACCTGACTCAGCAAACCCAGCCGTGATTAACTTCCTGTGACTGGACCTTCAGATGTGAATGCTGACGAAGTCCCTTCCAGTCTAGACTGGTCAGCTGCAAGAACATTTCCCAAGTGGTTTCAGTTAAACCACACTCCGCCGTCTCGTCCCCTTCTCTTTTAGGAAACTTCTCATGGTTCCCTGGGGCCGAGTTGGTGGCTCTAACATCTTGGAAGCTTCTGTTTATGGAGCTTTGTAGTTATAAGGCAGGCAGATGAGTGTCAGCTGGTTCTCCCTGTGTCTCCTTGACTGTCTTGTCCATTCAGGTTCCAGATTTTTTGGTGGATCCGAATCTGACACCAAATCCTGATGAAACATGGGACAGTGTAATGGCCACCAAAGCTGTTGAAGAGCAGGTGGGTGGACCAGGAAATAAAGAGGATTCAGGCAGGTGTGGTGCCTTAGGGGACTGTGTACGCTCTCAATGCCTCAAGCCACCTGCTCTGTAGCTGCCTCAGACCAGGGCTTGGTCACTGTGACGTCTCTCTACCCACCCCCCGTCTCTGCCATCTGTACTGCGGACTTCTGTCCCCATAAATTCCTGCAGTGTAGGGAATGCCCAGTGGAAATGCAAAAATAATCATGTCATCCTTCACACGTTTATGGTATTTTGGCAATGTTTCTAATAGCCACTAAGGGACAAGAGTTTATCTTTCTATCTTATATCTCATAAATCTTTTCCTTTTTTTTTCATCACCAGTGTAAATTGTGCTTAGTCCAATAACAAGGTTAAAATTATAGTGCTCTTCATCATTACAGAGATGCTCTTGTCTCTGATCGGGATGATGCCTACATCGGAAGCTTAGCAAATTTATTCCCCCCCCCAACTCTTTGCCCGCATCAGGGAGTCGTCTGGAAGATAAGCAGAGGCATTGTTCAAGGCCTCTGAGTGTAAACATTTACAGGAGAGTGCTGTGGCGGGGACGGTCAGTTAATCTGTTTCTCTGCGGTTCCTCTGAGTTTGCTTTTCAGACAGATAAAGAGAGAGCCGTCTGAGGTCTCTTGCGGTGCTGAGGAACCCAGATTGTGTAAATACAGATGAGTTAATTTGTCTGTGCCTCAGTTTCCTCATTTGGGTGTAATAACAGGGCCCCATCAGTTCACTGGGAGGGTTTAGAGCCACAGAAGGTGTAGAGCACTTAGTACAGCACCTCGCACATAATGTTGTTTAGTCCCTCAGTCGAGTCCATCTCTTTTGTGACCCTATGGACTTTGGTCAGCTGGCTCCTCTGTCCATGGGATTTCCCAGGCAAGAATACTGGAGTGGGTTGCCATTTCCTTCTCCAGGGGATCTTCCCAACCCAGGGATGGAGCCCGAGTCTCCTGCTTCGCAGGGGGATTTTTTGCCACTGAGCCACCTGGGAAGCCCTCCTAGTACACTCAGTATCTGCCTGCATTATCATCCTTCCTATTTCCATCCTCTTTCCAACTGAGAGCCTTCTGCCTGGCAGGTCCCTGGAGCTGCCGGAAGTGGTGCTGGGACTGCCCATATAGCCTGTGCTCCGTGGGCTGCGCACATGCCCAGGCAGAAGTGGTGATAAGCTAAGCGGGGTCCGGGGATCCCACCGCCTCTCCTTTCTACTGCTGCTGCTCCTCTCGCAGGGGTCACGTGGCTCTCGGCTGCCAGACTCGTGCCGTTGAGGGGCTCTCACCCAGGCAGCCTGCAGGAGATGCCTTTTCTCTGCCCTCTGGGGCAATTTCCTCATCTGGGCCTTCCGTGGCTTCTCTCCTGCCTGCACAGCTCTGGAAGGCCCCAGATGTGGAAATTACCCCCATTTTCTGGCTGTGATGTTTATTAAGTTCCCTCCAGTTTTTACTCATATCTGCAGTCTCAACTTCTCACTTTTTCCAGAAGTGCACCCTCACTGACCGCTTTCTGTGGTCTCCCGTGCCCCTCCTTGAGGCCATCATTTGGAAACCTTCTGTTTCCAGACACCTCCACCTGCATCGCCATCAAACCTTTAGTTTTTGATTGAGGGTTAGGTTAGGACAGTGTCTCCCTCTCGCTGGATAAGACAATCCGTATGATCAGACTGTCCTTCCCGGAGGTGTTGGCCTTTCTCTCCGGAATAGCAGGCCAGTGCCACGCACACCTCTCTGTCATTTACTCTCATTATTTTAAGTTCCTTATTTACCGACTGGGTCAGACACTCATTCACTGTAGAAGCGGAAGATCCCCTTTTGATGGTTTGTGAGTTGGAGCCCGGCTCTCCCTCAGGGGATTCAGGGTCTGCTTTCTCTTCTCTTTCTGAGCTGTTGAGTAAGCCCCAAGAATAGCTTGCACTTTCCTCTCTCAGGAAGCAAACACAGTGTGGAAACTAGGTTCAGGTTCAGTGTTCTTGAAATGATGGCACATCATAAGGACTGAGCATTTCCTCCTAATCATAATTCTTGTATCTATCTGTCTATCTCTCTATCTAACATCGTCTATGGTTTTTTTGTTAGTTACTTCCTTTTATCTGACCCACCATACTTTCACTGAACAGCAGATATGCTCAGATATGACTGATCACTGATACAGTGGCCTGGTTTTTGTCAGACTCTCCATTTGCCCTCAACAAGTAGAACTGGTAGCAGCTCACATTAGAATGCAATAGAGAAATGCCTGGAAAGGCACACAGACAGGATTATTACTAAAGCTAATGAAAGTCAATGGAAAAATGCATTGGCAAAGCATTTCCACCTATGGAAACATCTTCAGGTGTGAAAGGTTGACCAGCAATCAATACTCATCCAGTGGGAGCTCCCTGGTGGTCCAGTTAGCTAAGACTCCACACTCCCAATGCTGGAGGCCTGGGTTCCATCCCTGGCCACAACTAAGACCTGGCACAGCCAACTAATAAATGTTTTAAACAACAACAACTTATCCAGTGACAAAGGCTGCTCAGTTTGTTTCCCCTCTCTCCTCTGCAGCCCCATCTCCCATTGATCACTGAGTTCCGTTATCCTTTCTTACTTCACAATATCTCTTGAAATCATTTTTTTTTTTTCATTCCTCCTATACTCTCATCTTGGCTAAAGTCATCTGACCATGTGTCTGGCCCATTATAATAGCATTCTAACTGGTCTATTCTACTTCACATCTTTTCTCTTTAAACATCATCTTCAAGCTGCCATCTGATGAATCTTGTTAAAATACTAGTTGAAAAAAACTGCATGACCCCTTCCCTCCCCTAATTTACCTACAGGAAAATGTCCAAAATTCTGATGAAATGGCTTCAGAAACCCTCCCCACCCCCACACACAAAGCCACTCTCCAAATTACTCATCTATTTCCTATCTTTATTAAACGTCCAGCCATATCAAATAATTTTACCCCTTCTCATCCAATATATGCTCATGTCATTCCAGTTCCTGTATACACCCTTCCCTTTTCCTTCCTGCCTTTCCAAATCTTCTCCCATTTGTAAAGATTGGGCTCAAAAACAGTCCCAGGTTGAAATGATTGCTCGCCTCAGAACCCTCTGGGGTGCTATCATTTGTAAGATTAATTTTCCATACTCAACAAGCACTGTCTCATGACCTTCTTCTTGCATTTTGAGTCGCTCCCTAACATTCAAATGCTTACCTCTTCTCTTGTGTCCTGCATTGTGAGTTCCTTACAGATTGTTGATTCATATTCTAAGTTTCTTCTGAAGTATCTTGCCCAGACCTTGCACTAAGTAGTCATTGAAGAACACTGGATTGAATTAGCAGACAGAAAAGCAACTGAAAAATAAAACAAACCAGTTGAGCCATTTTCATCCCCAACACAGAATGACAGGTCCAAGTTTTGTTCCTGTGTATGTTAAATTCGGGGCAGGGGGAGGGATGGCGGAAGACAGAGAATGTATTTTTCATAGTGTTACATATCCAGGAAGGATCTTATGTGGCCATCTTTTCCAGTTTCCTAGCTCTAGGGTGTCTAAAACAAAATGAGATCAGTCACATGCTTAAAGAACTCAGAAACAGAGTTCCTTGGATCTTTGGGATAACTGAGTTTGAGCTGCATCAACTTTTCCCCTGACACCCGTGACTGTTGTGTCACTGGTCACTCTAGGCCAATGTACTGAATTGTAACTTACCTTGACAACTCTACAGTGTGTGTTTTTGTTTTCTACTTTTTGGCTGTGCCCTGCAGCATGTGGGATCCTAGTTCGCCAACAAGGCATCAAAGCTGCGCCCCCTGGCTTCAGAAGCTAGGAGTCTTAACCACTGACTTAGCCACCAGGAAGTCTAGTCTCTGCATGTTTCAAATGTAAGTTCTCAGGCTCACCCCAAGAGATTACATTCAGTCATTCTGGGCTGTGGGCACATGAATTGAACTATACATATAATGTATATGTGCAGATATGTACATTTATCACAGGTAATGCTTACGCAAGTTGTCTGGAGAACTCACTGTTAGAGTAAAAACTACTCTGATTTAGTATTTTAAAAAATTCTAATTCAGGCATATAGATTCTAGGGCCATTTTGTGAATATTAACAAACAGCTGATTAATAATTTTTCTTAGTAATCATGAGCATTTTTAGTGAGCATTTCTTAGTAAACATGAGCATTTTTCAGTTCAGTTCAGTTCAGTCACTCAGTTGTGTCTGACTTTTTGCGACCCCATGGACTGCAGCACACCAGGCCTCCCTGTCCATCACCAACTCCCGGAGTTGACTCAAACTCATGTCCATTGAGTTGGTAATGCCATTCAACCATCTCATCCTCTGTCATCCCCTTCTCCTCCTGAATTCAATCTTTCCCAGCATCAGGGTCTTTTCCAATGAGTCAGTTCTTCACATCAGGTGGCCAAATCAGGAGTTTCAGCTTCAGCATCAGTCCTTCCAATGAATATTCAGGACTGATGTCCTTTAGGGTGGACTGGTTGGATCTCCTTGCAGTCTAAGGGACTCTCAAGAGTCTTCTCCAACACCATAGTTCAAAAGCATCAATTCTTTGGCGCTCAACTTACTTTACAGTCCAACTCTCACATCCATACATGACTAATGGAAAAACCATAGCTTTGACTAGATGGACTTTTGTTGGCAAAGTAACGTCTCTGCTTTTTAATATGCTGTCTAGGTTGGTCATAACTTTTCTTCCAAGAAACAAGTGTCTTTTAATTTCCTGGCTGCTGTCACCATCTGCATTGATTTTGGAGCCCCGAGGAATAAAGTCTGTCACTGTTTCCACATCTATTTCCCATGAAGTGATGGGACCAGATGCCATGATCTGTTTTCTGAATGTGGAGTTTTAAGCCAACTTTTTCACTCTCCTCTTTCACTTTCATCAAGAGGTTCTTTAGTTCTTCACTTTCTGCCATAAAGGTGGTATCATCTATATATCTGAGGTAATTGATATTTCTCCTGGCAATCTTGATTCCAGCTTGTGCTTCATCCAGTCCAGCATTTCTCATAATGTACTCTGTATATAAGTTAAATAAGCCGGGTGACAATATACAGCCTTGATGTACTCCTTTCCTGATTTGGAACCAGTCTGTTTTTCCATGTCCAGTTCTAACTGTTTTAACCCATCCTTATTAACCCATCTTTATTTTTAACCCATCTTTATTAAGCTCTAAGGACCATTTGGTCTTCCACACATATTTATTGAGCACCAATGTGCCAGGCATCAGCATTATGAAGATTAATGAATTAAATATTAAGGTAGATAGATCCTCATTCTTAGGAACCTCATAGCAGAGCAGGAAAATGAAAAAGTATGATGATGATGGTGTTGACCTATCACCTTTCACTCAACGTCTGTAGACATTACATAAATTTGTGGCAGTCTGGGGTGGGGGGGAGGCAGGGACTTGGGGTCCATGCCTCATGACCCTAGGTAGAAAGTGGGTATAATATGTCCCCTTGCTCTGGCTCCTAACTTTGTGCCGCTAGAGATAATAAAAAGAGAATGCATCACCCCACCACTCCAACAGCTTTGCAGAAGACAGGAGCATAGTCACTCCGTCACTAAATCATGCCTTATCAAACATTTGGAATGACTAGGGCTCAGTAAGCAAAGTAGGAAATGAAAACCTACCCCAGTATTCTTGCCTGAAAAATTCCATGGACAGAGCAGCCTGATGGGCTACAGTCCATGGGGCCGCAAAGAGTAAGACACAACTGAGTGACTGAGCATACAAATACACAGGACTCTGTAAGGCATTTGGAGAGACCAATGCCCCCGTCCTCCCTGCCTTAGACTTTCCACAACAGCGTTACAGCCCTTCCCCATTCCTCTGGGTCCCTTTGATTTCACTGCAACCTATGTTAAGTCTGAATACCCTTTTCATGCATGAAATAAATATTTGATAGTTAGTGAGTATTCCAATGTGCAAGGCACTTGCTAAATGATGCGATGAATATAAAGATGAATCAGGTACAGGTTCTACTCTTAAGGAACTTACGTCTAGTACAGAGATACATCATAATACCTTGCCACAAAGTCAAATATAAGCAAATATACTATAGGGTGACTTCCAGCCAGGTTTGGGGGCCAGACGGCTGGAAGGATGGGAGGGGTGAGGACTGAGAGGGTTGTGCCTTTGGGAAGGACGTTCAGGTTTGGTGACCGTTCAGGGTCAGCTGTGTCAAGGTGCAGATGTTGAGGGACATTCTGGTGAAGACGGCCAGTGAGCAGTTAGAAAATGTGTGGCCAGAGCTTGTAGAGAGGTAAAGGGAGGAGACACCAATGGCATATGAAGCTACAAGACTAGGTTTTATTGCCAAAAGATCTAGCTGGTAGGAAAAGGGAAATTGACACCCGAGGGAGATGACTCGAACATACAAGATTTTCTCTGGCAGCGCTGTAATCACTGGGAGATGGAACTTGTAAAGTCTGAAAGGTGAGTTAAAATATTTTATTTACTAATATAACTAATAAAATACATTTTATTTATTCCCTTTGCTTTTCTTAGGCGATGAGCTTAAATGTTTTCCATGTAGCCTGACCAATGTCTCTGCTAGACCTGTCTCGAGAGAAGGGTTTTAGAATCAGATGACTTCCTCTGTGTTTGTTTTATTCAGGAGGAAGTGGAAGGAGAGACAG
Organism: Bos indicus; assembly: GCF_029378745.1. Classification (NCBI taxonomy): domain Eukaryota; kingdom Metazoa; phylum Chordata; class Mammalia; order Artiodactyla; family Bovidae; genus Bos; species Bos indicus. The sequence continues at coordinate 17,588,742 of NC_091776.1, read as the reverse complement.
AAGAAAAGAAAGAAGAGAGAACAGAATCTCTTTTTTGTAGCACCTATATTTGTCGACACTGAGGAGAATACATATTCTGATTGTGACTTGATTGGGATGATATGGTTTTTTTAGAAGGCTGGACTTATTGCTAGGGTCGGTTGAAGACTCTCCTCTCTTTAGCCTTTTGGGTTAAATCCATAATCTCCAAAATTGCCCTACAGTCCTCATGTGCTTTGCTTTCTCTCTCTTCGTATCTTCTTTTTGGTCATATTTTATGTATTTATTTGGCTGTGCCGGATTTTAGCACCAGGGATCAAAACCAGGCCCCCTGCACTGGGAATGCTGAGTCTCAGCCACTGGGTAACCAGGAAAGTCCCTCTTCCTTTTTTATTATGTCTTCCTCTCTCCTTGTTCTGATAGAGAATGCTGCGTTCAATGATTTGGGCTGTTTGCATAGAAGTGGACAATGGCAGGAAGAAGAAATAGCCATAAGAGAATACAATCAAATGTTGATTTGAAAATCCCCTTAGAGTAACTATTAGAGGCATGCGCAAGTTAAAATCATGGGCATCATCCTGTTCCAGTGTGTGTGTATCTCTTGTAAATATCACACACAGCTGGACGCTGTCCTTGGGGAGGTCCTTGTGGAGATTCTTGCCAGAGTGACTACAGTTGACCCTTGAACATGGGGTTTAGGGGTGCTGATACCTGCACCATCGAAAATCCTTGTATAACTTTTGACTCCCCTAAAATGTAACTAATAATAGCCTACAGTTGACTGGTAGCCTTACTGATAACATAAATAGTTGAGTGACATGTGTTTTGTGTTTATGCATTATATACACTGTAAACAAGCTAAAAAAAAGAAAATGTGATTAAGAAAATTATTAAAAAATACATTTATAGTATATATTCTGTATATCTATATCTATCTATCTAATCCACATATACGTGGACCCACACAGTTCAAACTTGTGTTGTTCAAAGGTCAAGTGAAATAGATTTTCAAAGACCTGGTGACATGTTTACTTGTGTGTGCATGCTCAGTCGCTTCAGCTGTGTCTAACTCTTTGTAAGCCCATGGACTGTAGCCCGCCAGGCTTTCCGTCCATGGGCTTCTCCAGGCAAGACTACTGGAGTGGGTTGCCACGCCCTCCTCCAGGGCAGCTTCCCGACCCAGGGCTGGAACCCTTGTCTCTTATGTCTCCTGTGTTGGCAGACGGGTTCTTTACCACTAGGGCCACCTAGGAAGCCCACTAGGTGTACTTACTCGACACCAAGTTCCCTGGAGAAAGATGAGACCTGGTCTTCCACAACTTAATTTCGGACCATCAGTGTTGCAGAACCTACAAGCCACCTGCACAGGAGGCCAGTGAGAACGTGCTAACGCAGAACTATGGAGGGGAGCAGGCCCTGGCCTTCTAGAGGTGCTCTCAGAAGCTCTCGCTGAGCTGCCCTGGGTGAAAGGTGAGCTAATTGCCTCTGAAACACCCCATGTGGGAAGCTGCCTTTCTTTGAGTGTCTTTGAGAGTGAGAGCAGGTTATCACTGCTATACCCAGTGGTCTGACAGAGCAAACAGAAGAGCTTCGTGAGGTAAGGAGAGGTAAGGAGAAAATTAGCGAGGCTCAAAGGGGATCATCGAGAAAGCAGAGGGAAGGCAGGAAATTATGCCTCTTTCACTTGGGTTGGTTTATTAAATTGTCAGAACAGATGAAATGGGTCATGACCCAAAGCTGAAAAGCAAGATCAGATGGGGTCCAGGGGGTGAGCTAGGGACTGAGGCACTTCCAAGGGCCAGCCGAGATGCTGCTACTGGAGGCTCAGGCTTAGAAAGAGAAACAGGAAAGAGTAGATACACACTTCCCTCGGGTGGTCTGGAGGTCTTCCCCATGTTATCAGAGCCTAGACCTCTCAGTAGGGAAGAGGCTGGGGGGAAAAAGTCTCATAACTGGAGATGCAAATCAAGAAAGGAAGTGGTGGGACTTCCCTGGGAGTGATTAAGGCTCCAAGCTGCAGGGGCACAGTTCCATCCCCAATCAGGGAACTAAGAGTTTAATGTCTGACTTCTGCCCTGACCGCCTACTTGTTCTGTGAGCTAGGGAAGATACTTAGCCTTTTGAGCCTCTGTTTCTTCATGTGTGATAGGAAATAATAATAGTACTATTAATTTCTTACATACAAAACTCTTAGAACTGTTGCTAGTACTTAGAAAACAGTCAGAAGGGCTAGCTGATTAACACTTTACAACATAATATTTTTTTTGATGCCTTTTCAATTTCTTTGTCGTTTGCAGTGGCATTTAATAGCATTTACTCATAGGAGAACCTCTTACACAATTGGAGTCAATCCTTTCAAACCCTGATAGCTTTAGTAACTAAGCTTATGTATCATAGGATTTTAAATCTTTTGCTGTCATCTCTTCACAGCATCTTCACAGCATCTCCACCTGGAGTAGATTCCACCCCAAGAAACCAGTTCCTCATGTGTTAAAATTTTGTCACAAGATTGCAGTGATTCAGGCATCTGCAGGCTCCATTTCTAATTCTAGTTTTCTTGCTGTTTCCACTACATCTGCAGTTATTTCCTCTGTTGACATCTTGAACCTTTCAAAGTCATCCCTGAGGGTTGGAATCAACTTCTTCTAAAGTCCTGTTACTACTGACATTTTGACCTCTTCTCATGAATTACAAAAGTTCTTAATGGTATCTAGAATGGTGAATTCTTTTCATTAGTTTTTCAATTTACTGTGTCCAGATCCATCAGAGGAATCACTATCTATGACAGCTATAGCCTTACAAAAATGTATTTCTTAAATAATAAGACTTGGAAGTAGAAATGACTCCTTGATCCATGGGCTGCAGAATGTTAGCAGGCATGAAAACAACATTAATCTTGTTGTCTATCTTCAAGTGTGCTCTTAGGTGACCAGATGCACCATCAGTGAGCATTAATATTTTGAAAGGGCAGTAGGTCTCAACAGTGGGCTTAAAATATTCAGTAAACCATGCTGTCAACACATGTGCTATCATCCAGGCTTTACTGTTCCATTTATAGAGCACAAGCATATTTCTGAAGAGTCCTAGGATTTTCAAAATGGTAAATGAGTATTGGCTTCAACTTAAAGTCATCAGCTACATTCGCCCCTAACAAGAGAGTCAGTCTGTGCTTTGAAGCACTGAAGCCAGGCACTGACTTCTCCTCTTTAGCTATGAAAGTCCTAGATGGCATCTTCTTCTAATGAATGACTGTTTTGTCAACACTGAAAATCTGTTGTTTATGCAGCCACCTTCTTTAATTGTCTCAGTAAGATCTTCTGGGGAACCTGCTAGAGGCTCCACATCAGCACTTGCTGCTTCACTTGCTGCTTCACCTGCTGCTTCACCTGCTGCTTCTTTATTGTTTTGGAGATGGCTTCTTTCCTTACTTCTCATAAATCAACCTCTACTGGCCTCAAACTTGTTTTCTGCAGCTTTCTCACCACTCTGACCTTGAAAAGAGTTAAGACCTTGTTCTGGATTAGGCTTTAGCTTCAGGGGACGTTGTGTTTGGTTTGGTCTTCTATCCGGACCTCTAAACCTTATGGCAGAAAGTGAAGAGGAACTAAAAAGCCTCTTATTGAAAGTGAAAGTGGAGAGTGAAAAAGTTGACTTAAAGCTCAACATTCAGAAAACGAAGATCATGGCATCCGGTCCCATCACTTCATGGGAAATAGATGGGGAAACAGTGGAAACAGTGTCAGACTTTATTTTGGGGGGCTCCAAAATCACTGCAGATGGTGATTGCAGACATGAAATTAAAAGACGCTTACTCCTTGGAAGGAAAGTTTTGACCAACCTAGATAGCATATTGAAAAGCAGAGACATTACTTTGCCAACAAAGGTCCGTCTAGTCAAGGCTATTGTTTTTCCAGTGGTCATGTATGGATGTGATAGTTGGACTGTGAAGAAGGCTGAGCGCCAAAGAATTGATGCTTTTGAACTGTGGTGTTGGAGAAGACTCTTGAGAGTCCCTTGGACTGCAAGGAAATCCATCCAGTCCATTCTGAAGGAGATCAGCCCTGGGATTTCTTTGGAAGGAACGATGCTGGGGCTGAAACTCCAGTACTTTGGCCACCTCATGCGAAGAGTTGACTCATTGGAAAAGACCCTGATGCTGAGGGATTGGGGGCAGGAGGAGAAGGGGACGACAGAGGATGAGCTGGCTGGATGGCATCACTGGCTCGATGGACGTGAGTCTGAGTGAACTCCCGGAGTTGGTGATGGACAGGGAGGCCTGGCGTGCTGCAATTCATGGGGTCGCAAAGAGTCGGACACGACTGAGCGACTGAACTGAACTGAACTGAACTGAACTGAAACCTTCTCCATTTTAGCAATAAGTTTGTTTCACCTTCTTATCACTTGTGTGTTCAGTGGAGGAGCACTTTTAATTCCCTTAAAGAACTTATACTTTGCATTCAAAATCTGGTTTCTTATCTGGAGCAAGAGGCCTAGCTTTCAGTCTATCTCAGGTTTACACACAACATGTTTAATCATTTCTAGCTTTTGATTTAAAGTGAGAGATGTGTGATGCTTCCTTTCACTTGAACACTTGGAGGACATTGTAGGGTTATTAATTGGCCTAATTTCAATACTATTGTGTCTCAGGGAATAGGGCTGCCCAAAGAGAAGGAGACTGGGGAATAGCCAGTTAATGGAATAGTCAACAGTCAGAAGACACACATTTATTGATTTGGCTCCTTGTCTTTAAGTGGGCACAATTCATGGAGCCCCCAAGACAACCACAACAGTAACACCTAGGATCGCTTGTCACAAATCACCATAACAAAGATGATAATGATGAAAAAGTTTGAAATACAGTGAGAATGGCCAAAATGCGGCTCAGGGACAGGAAGTGAGCAAATGTTGGCAAAATGATAGACTTTCTTGACCCAGGGTTGCCACAGCTTCAATTTGTAAAACAAAATGTAATATTTGCAGAGCGCAATAAAACAGAGTATCCTATACCAGTCAGGGAAAGTGAAAGTTGCTCATACTGAGCAACGTTTATAGTCCGTGTGACTATAAAATACTTTTGGTCACTTTTATAGTCCATGCGACCCCATGGACTATGCAGTCCATGGAGTTTTCCAGCCAGAATACTGGAGTGGGTAGCCTTTCCCTTCTCCAAGGGATCTTCCCAATCCAGGGAATCGAACCCAGGTCTCCCACATTGCAGGTGGATTCTTTACCAGCTGAGTTACAAGGGAAACCCTTGTAGCAGTCAAGAGTCATTCAGCATTTCAGCAAATCACCTCGCAGATGGCAAAACAACCACCCGTATAGGCTGCGGTGCTGTGACTATTATGCTCCTGAGGCCTCTCCACAGGGGTGAAGCCCCAGGACTTGACTGTGACTTATGGGCTCACGGTGCACAGTGCTTGAGCATTTATATATAGCAATGCCCACTATTTTATTATCAATAATATGTCTTTCTTTTATATCAGTTAAGGTATGATGTTGATTTCTTTTGGAAGTGTCTGAACATGTTCATTAATTTTATTCAGGAGATTAAAGGGGCATTGCAAAACACTTGCCATAACAGAGATGTTAGTGTTAGCTCTCATAGGTCTGAAAACCACAGGTTTTTAGAGCCAAACTCAGTGCAGTTGTGGTTTCCAGACATTGCCCCTGAGACAAAGGAGTCAGGATGCCAAGAGTAGGCGTTTCACTCGGTCTAAATCAGCCTCTGCCCTCTCTTTGGTATTTAAATGCTCCAGTGGGCAGAGCATTTTGGTGTGTAGCCTGCACCTGTCCTCAAGGGTCTTGATATCTACATCATGATTAAGATAGCGTGATTTGACAAGTTTCTATAGAATACTTAACTTCTAGAGGAAAGACCATCTGTTCTTATCCACATGTCAACGCCTCTCTCTCTTCCTGTAAAAGCTAGATCACTCCAGGAAAACCTCTTTCTGGGCTTTCTGTTCTCCTTCTCTGTGAAAAGACCAAGGCAAGCAGGCAGGAAAGACTGGAGGACCCCCTTTCATCGTGGTGTCTGCTGCCAGGTTGAGGGCTATCTCCCCAACCAGAACCATAGTCCAGAGGTCCTACCTGTGGGGTAGACATGACAGAATTCATCTGAGGCCCCACCTCCAGCCTGATCGCTATTAAGTCCTTTCATAAGGGGATCTGTTTACCCCCCTGATGTGGGTAAAGAGAAAAAAGGAACAGCTGCAGAAAAATGCTGTGGTTGAGAAGGTCCTATATACCTAGAAGATGGTTTTGTCATAGGACAGTAGTGGGGAAGTTAGCAAGTACAGTCAACTTTCTGGGGGTAGGTCCTGATTTCAGTTTCTTTCTATTAATTAGTATATTAGAATAAGTTAACCATGAAGATGTTAAGAGTCTGCTCTGGCAATATCAAGAAACAAGAAAGAGCCATTAAATCTTAATCTGTGATTAAGCTGTATGCAGAGATGTACTATTTCGCACAGATTGTCTTCCTGTCTCTAGGAAGAATAAGAAAATGAAAAGGAAGAGAGGGAGAGACAGAGGGAGGGAGAAAATCTTTGAGAAAAATGATTAATTAATATGAGGAGATCTATAAAGTTTCAGCTGGGGCTCATTATATTTTCAAAGTTAGTTACCATAATATTTCCTATCCCACAAGCTCTTCTGCAAAGGAGTGGGGTCCCATCCCCTTCCCCTTGAATTAGACCCAGTATGAGAACAAAATATCAATACCACCTTCTGTTGGAGAAGAGAAAATGTGAATATATTTCTAGAGTGTTAGTTGCTCAGTCGTGTCCAACTCTTTGCGACCCAATGGACCATAGCCCGCCAGGCTCCTCTGTCCATGGGATTCTCCAGGCAAGAATACTGGAGTGGGTAGCCATTCCCTTCTCCAGGGGATCTTCTCAACCCAGGGATCAAACTTGAGTCTTCTGCACTACAGGCAGATTCGTTACCATCTGAGTCACCAAAGAGGATTATTTGGTACCAAACCCAGGCTGTACCCACTGGAACTGGGTTTTGCAAAAATGGGTCAGTGGTAAAGACAAATTGGTAAAGTGCTGGTGAGTCAGTGAGGGTCAGTGGGCTAGAAAGCATTGGAGAAGAGGCAGGAAGAAGAGACCCCGCTGGGAGGCAGGAGGGGCAGGTTGACCAGAGCTGGAGCTGGAAAGGCGACTAGGTTGGAACCTTAACAAGAAAGGCTGTTATTGACCAGATTATATTGGTGTACCCACTCTAGTGTTCTTGCCTGGAGAATCCCAGGGACGGAGGAGCCTGGTGGGCTGCTGTCTATGGGGTCGCACAGAGTTGGGCACAACTGAAGCGACTTAGCAGCAGCAGCAGCAGTCAGAATAAATGTCATTGGCTGAGACCTTTGAGCAGCTGACAGTGACCTTCGGCTGGAGGGTAGAGAACGGCTCTGCTGACTCACTGCAGTGCACTCCCTGGCTCCTTCCCCGGATCTGTGCCTTGCCCTTTCTTTTGTTGTTGTTGTATAGTTGCTAAGTCATGTCCAACTCTGTGAACCCCTGGACTGTAGCTCGTCAGGCTCCTCTGTCCATGGGATTTTCCAGGCAAGAATCGTGGAGTGGGTTGCCATTTCCTTCTCCAGGGGATCTTCCCCTCCCAGGGATCAAGCCCGTGTCTCCAGCATGGCAGGCAGATTCTTTACTGCTGAGCCACCAGGGAAGCCCGCCCTTTCTCGGCCTTGTTCTGAATCAGAGTCTGCCCCTTGTTGGTGGTCTTTCCAAGACTGGAGGATAGGAGGCATTGATAGGTGGATGGAAGGCAAGATAGGGAGGGAGAAGCTGCTACTTCTTTCTCTCCTTCTCAGCAGCTCTGAAACCCTCCTGGCTGCAGGGGTTGCCCCGTGAGTCAGTCCACTGTGGTTCCAGCCTGCACCTGGTGACAAGGCACCCCCATCCAGCCCCGGGACCCCCTCCCATCTGTCCTCTGCCCCGCGGCAGTGTCAGCTTTCCACACTGCAGTCTCTGGATGCCTCAGTGACCCCTGCCCCTGGCTGGACTCAGGCTATTATACCCCCTGTGTAATCCATCCCTGTAGCCAAGACCTCTGTTTCAAATTAGCTGGTGGTTTCCTGTTTCCTGGTTAGATGCTGACTGATACCTGGCACTGGTCTCAGGAGTGGGTGAGTTCTGAGGCAGGGGGAAAGCTTCTAAGGACCAGCACGGGGACACTTTGCTGGAAGAGATTTCTTGGAGAGCACAAGGTCTTCGGAACAAATGGGTGTGTGCTGGCCTGTCTATTCCCATCTTCTCCAGAACCACAACAGCTGTTGCCTTAAGGAAGGTACTTTAAAGAGAAATAAGGAGAGGAGGGGGCTTCCCCACTGGCTCAGCCAGTAAAAAATCGACCTGCAATGCAGGAGGCTTGGGTTCAACCCCTGGGTTGGGAAGATCCCCTGGAGAAGAGAATGGCAACCCACTCCAGTATTCTTGCCTGGAGAATCCCCATGGTCAGAGAAGCCTGGCAGGCTACAGTCCATACGGTTGCGAAGAGTCGGAGATGACTGAAGTGATTGAGCACCCACAGCACAAAGAGAGGAGGACACGAGTTAAAGAATTCACTAAAACAATGCCACCAAGGACCCCAGAGACAGGACACAGCTTATGTCAAGTCAGTTTGGAAATAACCAAAAGTGCTCTGGTGGGGGTTGATGAATCACTGAATTATCACAGCATTCTTGGTCCCATGTAATATTTGTACCCTGTGTCTGGTTTCAAACAGATCAGAGAATAATGTTGAGTGTCTCTAATTTAATATTCTGATAATATTTCTACCACATCACATTCCCACTAGGACACATGTATACAAATGAATCATTATTATTTTTCCCTGTACCCCAGCCAAGCCACTTGAGCCTCTGCTAAGAAATGTTGATAAAAGTGATGAAAACAAAACAAAGCGTACATTATAATGTCATTTTTAAAAAATAAAAGGTTTCCAGGAGGTCCTTTGTTGCATTGGAAGAGCACAAGCTGCATGCTTAAACAACTTTTCACTTTCCCTTTTGGATAATCACAGAGAGTGATGCAACCGAAATAATCCTTGGCCTGCCGCTGAGGTTATCACTGAGCTCCTGCTGATGTGTGGTATCAGTCAGAGAGCCCAGGATTTCAGAGGCGGCATGGCCCTGGAGATATGAGACGGGGCATTGCTCAGGTCTCCTGTGCATCCATTCAGAGAAAACGTGAGCATCCCGTTTGAATGGGCTGAACCAGGACCTCATCACCTCCCTGGGGACGGCAGCGGTCGTATACCTGTCTCAGGGGCACCACAGTGGGAGAGAGAAATACCATCTGGGATTGTGTCCTTGGGGGATGCGATTTTTCACGCTGGGTAATGAACCTGCAACACGGAAGGGCATTGCACTGTGGGTTTTACTGCACCAGGCGATTCTGACAGGTATATGGACACTTATTCCCACTCCGTCATAAGATGAAGATGGCAGTGAGGAAGCCGCTTGGCTTGCAATGATGTATTTGGGGAGAGGACTTCACAGCAGACTTCAGAACAGAGGCTAACAGAGTCAAATTAGAAAGTCAGAGGGTTGTTTGCTTATTTGTTCCATTCCCTCACTAGAAACAAGGCTTGCAACCAAATGTGGCAGTTTAAAAACACAGCCGACAGACCCTGAATTGAGCTGTCTCTGAAGGGCAAATTACACCCTGAACTGTGAAGGTCTAATATGATAAAAAGAACATAAATCTTATAACTTTCACAGTGATCATATTTGGATATATTGGGTTAATTAAAATCCACTACTAAAATTAAAAACAAAACACAGCCAACAAGCTTGCTGACACGTTTTCCATTAAGACATGGGACCCTTATCTCTTACCCCTCAGGTGGGAGAGGCGCTTGTAAGTGCTTTGACCAACAGAGTACAGCAGAAGTGGCAAAATGGGACTTCTGGGGCTGGGTCATAAAAGACGTGTAGCTTTCACCCTGTCAACTGGAACACACTTTCTTAGAACCTTAAGCTGCCATGTAAACAGGCGTCTGTCTACCCCCAAGCAGCTACATGGAGAGATCACTTAGAGGCATTCTCGTGGACAGTTTCAGTGGCACCTAGCCTTCGAACCAAGGTACCAGACAAGTGAAGGAATCAGCCTAACAGCCAGGTAAAAATCTTTGGGTGGCTTCCATCAACACCCCATGAAGCAGATCAACCAGCCAAGAAAATAAATTGTTCATCGGTCAGTCGTGTCTGACTCTTTGTGACCCCATGGACTAAGCCTTTGTCCATGGGATTCTCCAGGCAAGAATACTGGAATTGGTAGCCATTCTCTTCTCCAGAGGATCTTCCCCACCCAGGGTTCAAACTTGGGTTTCCTGCATTGTGGGCAGATTCTTTACCATCTGAGCCACCAGGGATTGTTATTTTAATCCACTATATTTGGTGGTAATTTTTCATGCAGCAATAGCTAAGTAGAAGATATTCCTAACTAGACAAATCTTTAAGACAAATCTTTAAATCTACTCCCAAGTGTATCTTAGTAAGTAGAGCTTGCCACATACTAAGTGTTTCAATGCCAAACAGCCATCAGCACCTTTTATTGAGTGCTTCTTGCAAATCCCAGTGCTGTGTGGAATATGAGGCATACAGTTCAGTCTCTGACCTACAGGATCTGATAAAATAATAATTATGGGATATCATTTATTAAATGATGGCTTTGAATTAGGCTAATGACTCAAAGTTGCTGCTGAAACAGCAGTGTCAGCTTCACCTTGCAGTGTGTTAGAAATGCAAGTTTTCATGCTACTTATGAATTAGAAACTTGGGGGGTAGGCCCAGTAACATATATTTTAATAAGACAAGGAGGTAATTCTAATGCACGCTATAGTCTGAGGACTGCAAGCGCTGTACTTAATCTTCCCGATTCCTCACTGTAACCCTGGGCATCTTGATTGGCATTCTTGGTGAGATAACTCTTGCTGCAGGTGGCTGTTCTGTGCACTGCAGGATGTTTGGCAACATCTCTGGTCTCTGCTTGCAGGATGCCAGCAGTGCCACTTTCCCCAGCTCTGACAACTAAGGATGTCACCAGACATTGCCACATGTCTCCTGGGAGTTACAAGTCATCTCCTGTTGAGAACCACGACCTTAGCCCTATGCGGTAGTGTTTTAAAATATACCCAGGATTAGTTTTAGTCAGGTATGGAAAGACATGCAGATATAGAAATGACTGTCATAGAGGAAGAAGATTTTACTCACAGTTCCCTAGAAACAGTAGTTGGCATGCCAAGGGGAGGCCATTTGGGGAAGCACTGGGGTCAGTCAGAAGACAGTGGGAACGGGGGAAATCATGGGCAAGCACATTTATTATGGCTTCTGTGGGAAGAAAGGGGTGAAGCAGGGAAAGCAGGCATAGAATTGGATGGTTTGAATAATCTTAGTGGGTTCTGGGGCCTCTGGGGCCTGTGTCTAGTTGCCCTGGGGCAGTTAGGGCAGGGTACTCGTGGTCCAAACAAATGTGAGAGTCCATAAGGGAGGTGGTCGGCGGTACGGAATCTGGGTTGGCTGGTTTGTATAGGAAAGGTGTGTCTGCCAGCCAGCCCCTTGCCAATTCTAGGAATTGAACTCCAGGAGTTGGTGATGGACAGGGAGGCCTGGCGTGCTGCGATTCATGGGGTCACAAAGAGTCGGACACGACTGAGTGACTGAACTGAACTGAACTGGGAGGGACAGTTTCTCCAGAGTCAAAGGCCTCAGATGTCAAAGCATCAAAATCAAATAAAAACATGCTTAATGCAAATAGACACAATTACCTAGTTACAGATGGCAAAGCTGAAGTCCAAAGAGCTGAAGTCCAAACCTGCCATAGATCATGTCTCACCAAGGGGAGAACCCAGATTGAAACCTAGGTCTACAGGACCCCTCCAGCCATGCTCTGACCCCCATGCTATAGTGCTGCTCATCTAGCTAATTAAGTATGGGGGTATCTACAACTATACAAAAAGATAATTGACAAAGGAGAAGGTGGATTTCTGTATAAAATACACTAAGCCATGAGAAGAAGAAGAGATCAATTGTAATGGTCAAACAAGACTCTGGGGGGGGAAAAAAAAATGTCATTTGGATGGCTGATACCCCCACTCATTGATGACAAGGTCATCAGGCTTGCTGGGTGGGTCTTGGAAGTTGGAGAGAATGTGGCTGGGCAAAATGGAGGAGGGAGACTATTTTGAAAAGACAGGAAATGATGCGATTGCAAAGCTCAAAGGCAGTAACGTGCCAGGTCTGATGAAAACCCCAAGTGTTAACAGGCTGCCTTGGTTACTTGAAAGTCAATTAGAAGGAAAGGGAAAAGGGAGCTGCAGCTGGGTGCCACCCACTTTAATAAGCTAAATCCATCAGAAGCAGTGCCTGCATGTACAAAACATTCAGTGTGATGGGCTGGACAGCAACGAAATATCTCCCACCTAGGAACAGTGCCATCATTTAAATGCCTGGGCAAGATGAAAGGCAGCGTCAGAATCAAGCTGGAAATTTCCACTTCAACATCTTGCAAGATAATCAGCTAGGCTGGGAATCTGTGACCAACGGGGAGAACATAGACAAAGAAAGTTCGGACTGAACAGAGTGTCAAAGGTTCTGGCAGGTGGAATTGACAGCCATTCGTTCATGTGGATGTTTTCTGGGCGAGGTGATGGGGAATTAGAAATCATTAGCCATGTTCATGAAAGTGGATCTCTGCCATTAAGGGACCTGGTAAAGCAGTGAGCTCCCAGTCTCTGCAGCACCAGAGAGAGTAGAGGAGGCTTCGGTCCGGCCCAGCCTTGGAAAGCTGTGATGAATGGGCACCTGTCTGTGAGCTGAAATTTCAAGAGGCACCACAGAGATGCTGGCAGCATGTCTTCCTCTATCTCTGGGGGCAGTCTCCCCTGGCGTCATCACAGATGGGTCCACATTACTGAGGGCTGGCGGGGCTGACAAGGCACACGATCACTGGGTCCCGCCCCCGAAGATGCTGACTCCCTGGGTGATAAGGAAACACTACCTTAAACCCTTGATAAGGCTGTCAATCCCTTTCTTAACAGTTAACATTTCAGCAGCTGGAATTTGGCAAGAATGTAACTAGAAAGTAAGCTGGAAAAGGGTAGAGGTGTTTGTCTGTTTTGTTCACTGCTATATCCACACTGTCCAGCCCATATTCTATTACTAGGTCTTTCTTGAATGAAGAAATTGGACACATAGGCATGTCCCTGGATCCTACCGGGGTACAGGCATGGCAGAGGTAGGGGAAGGGAAGAAGTTATATCAAGAAAAAACAAAAAGTGGGACTTCCCTGGCTGTCCAATGGTTAAGACTCCACACTTCCATTGCAGGGAGTGCCAGTTCGATGCCTGGTTAAGGAACTAAGATCCCACATGTCTCGAACTGTGGCCAAAAGTGAAAAAAACAAACAAAAAACAACAACAGCAAGAAGAAAGGGGAACTCTGAATAAGGGAGGTGGAAAGATGTTAAGTGTGAACCTGGCTTTTAGCAAAGTTCTGCTGGCGTGGGGGAGAAAACCACAGGTCTTCACTCTGCTGAACTAGAATTCCAAGTTATATTCCAAGTTGAGCCATAGTTCTAAGAAACACTGTGCTTAGGGAACAATGACCATTCAGTACTTTTCCAACCTGATAAAGGCTCCTCTATCTTTCTTCTTCTAATCCTCAGCCCAGGCCTTATTCAGAAACCACAAATGCCAACATTTCCAAGCTACAGGAATTCTCTCTCAAGGCCCCACCTGCTCATACAGTTCAATGTGAATTCAGGTCCTGCACGGGCCCAGAAATGCACTCCCTTTTCCCACTTCCCTCCAGGGGGAGGAAGGGCATGCCTGCCTGAAAGAGCAGTATGACAGGAGAAGGTCTTGGAAAGGATGGAGAGAAAAATCAGGACGTCTCACCAAGTTAGGCAAACACCCCATCAAACACCTGGGCTGAAGGACTGTGTTGTAGGGTTTCATAAAATCTTTTCAATGGGAAATGCTGTTTTACTCAATGTCTATCAGGCGTGAGGTTTTCAACCCAGCTTTCCCCCCCTTAAATCCTTATGTCCTTGAAAGAATCCTCAGTTCTGGTTTCAGATCTAATTCACTCTTCTATTTACACATCTTCTTGGGAAAGATACTTTTTTCTTATCCATTTTCCCACTTTTATTACACTTCTCACTCATCATTTCTGTCTGCTAGGCCTAGTTCTCCTTTTGATTCGGGCCAGCCATGGGTGGGCCTCCAGAGGTAGGCAGGAAAGTAGCTGGTGTTTTAATAGAACCAGACAGATCACAAAATGTCTGTCAAATGAATATGTCTGCCTCAAGCTTCCCACTCTGATGGGGCTCAGTGCTAAGCTCTGATTTGCTCTAGTTAAAAAAAAAAAAAAAAATCCCCTAATTTCACTGTCAAGATTTTGAGAAGCATTCTCATGGTTTTAAAGAGATTATTGCATAATTTGTTCATGTTTAAAGAATTATATTGTTAAATAAATTTAGCTCTCCAGATTCGAAATGACAAAAACAAGTGAAGTTACATCATTTGAATTATGAAGTGATAATGTCTTCCAATTCTGCCCCAATCAAAAGTGTAACAGTTTAAAGCTTATAATAATCATGTTCAAACATATTCAGATTATAATTACTTTTCTTCTGATAATGATAGCCCGTCTGATTGGATGATTACCTATTTGACTTTGATAAGTCTCAGAGGTCAAAAAAGGGATAATTGCAGACATCTGTTTTCTATGGAAAATATAATCTCAGAAAATAGTGTTTAAAGTGACATCTGCAAATATGTGTTTTAGAAAGAAACTCACTGCACATTTAAAATCATTGGGAAAAGAAGCAATTCCTAAGCTACTCTGTATCACTCTGTCTTTGTAAACAGAAGAACAAGTTTAACTTACTAGTATTCATGTATGCATAAGTAATTAAAAGCAGCATGATTATATTTTGTACAGGTAGAATTAGAAATGGAAATAGACTGTGAGAAAGGAATTTGAAGGAGTCTATGTTAGAAAACGATACAGAGGCTCTTTCTCTTTACTTTGACTTAATTCAGTCTAGACAGACATAGGTGTCACCATTTTCCTGGTTGGTTTTTATTTTCAAATTGGAGCTGGAAGATTCTTTGCCCCTGATTTCTCCCTGTAGGTAACCATCTCTACTTGTGAGGTTACTGTTAGTGGAGGAAGAGCTCATTCCTGGCAGCCATGATTCTTTCTGTACAGGAGGACCAATTCCTCTCTCTGTAGGTGCATCAACATCCCAACCCTCTTAAGAAGATGCCAAGAACCACTCCCTCCCTCCAGCCAGCAGCTGCATTCTACAGTAAAAATGGAGAACTCTTAAAAACATTCCTTTCCATGCACAGTATAACTCCCTTGGTTTTTTTTTTAAATTGAATTGTTATTTTATATTGGAGTATAGTTGATTTACAGTGTTGTGTTTGTTTTAGGTGTTTTGCAACTTGATTCATTCATACATACATATATATATTCTCTTTCAGATTCTGCTCCCATATATGTTATTACAGACTGTTTTGAATAGTTCCCTGTGCTATTCAGTAGGTCCTTGTTGATTATCTATTTTATATACACACATATTAGTGTGTTATATGTTAATCCCAACCTCCTAACTTATCCCTCCCTTCATTTCCCCTTTGGTAACTATAAGTTTGTTTTCTAAGTCTGTGAATCTGTCTCTGTTTTGTAAATTAGTTTGCGTGTACCCAGTTTATTTGTGCCAAGTTTTAGACTCCACCTATAAGTGATATCATATAGTATTTGTCTTTCTCTGTCTGATTCACTTAACTGGTATAATCAGCTCCAGCTCCATCTATGTTGCTGCAAATGGCATCATTTCACTCTTCTTTGGAGAGTAATATTTCATTGTATATATGTACCACATCTTCTTTATCCATTCATCTGTTGATTGACATTTTGGTTGCTTCCATGTCTTAGTTATAGTAAATAGTGCTGCAATGAATGCTGGGGTGCATGTGTTTTCACAAATTATGGTTTTCTGTGAATATACACCCAGGAGTGGGATTGCCAGATTATATAGCAATGTGTAGTTTTCTAAGGAATGTATGCAGGTCAGGAAGCAAGTTAGAACTGGACATGGAAAAATAGACTAGTTCCAAATCAGGAAAGGAGTATGTCAAGGCTGTATATTGTCATCCTCCTTATTTAACTTATATGTATGGGATCGCACAGAGTCGGACACGACTGAAGCGACTTAGCAGCAGCAGCAGCAGCAGAGTACATCATGAGAAATGCTGGGCTGGATGAAGTACAAGCTGGAATCAAGATTGCCAGGAGAAATATCAATAACCTCAGACACCATGCTTGTGGCAGAAAGCGAAGAAGAACTAAAGAGCTTCTTGATGAAAGTAAAAGAGAAAAGTGAAAAAGTTGGCTTAAAACTCAACATTCAGAAAACTAAGATCATGGCATCCTATCCCATCAGTTCAGTTCAGTTCAGTTCAGTTGCTCAGTCATGTCCGACTCTGTGACCTCATGAACCACAGCACGCCAGGCCTTCCTGTCCATCACCAACTCCCAGAGCCTACCCAAACTCATGTCCATTGAGTCGGTGATGCCATCCAACCATCTCATCCTCTGTTGTCCCCTCTTCTCCTGCCCTCAGTCTTTCCCAGCATCAGGGTCTTTTCAAATGAGTCAGCTCTTTGCATCAGGTGGCCAAAGTATTGGAGTTTCAGCTTCAACATCAGTCCTTCCAATGAACACCCAGGACTGATCTCCTTTAGGATGGCCCATAACTTCATGGCAAATAGATGGGGAAATAGTGGAAACAGAAACAGACTTTATTTTCTTGGGCTCCAAAATCACTGCAGATGGTGACTGCAGCCATGAAATTCAAAGATGCTTGCTCCTTGGAAGAAAAGTTATAGCCAACCTAGACAGTGTATTAAAAAGCAGAGACATTACCTTGCCAACAAAGGTTCATCTAGTCAAAGCTATGGTTTTTCCAGTAGTCATGTATGGATGTGAGAGTTGGACTATAAAGAAAGCTGAGCGCTGAAGAATTGATGCTTTTGAACTGTGGTGTTGGGGGAGATTATTGAGAGTCCCTTGGACTGCAATCCAATTTAATCCCTTGGACTGCAATCCAATTTAGTCCCTTGGACTAGATCCAACCAGTCCATCCTAAAGGAAATCAGTCCTGAATATTCATTAGAAGGACTGATGCTGAAGCTGAAACTCCAATATTTTGGCCACCTGATGTGAAGAACTGACTCATTGGAAAAGACCCTGATGCTGGGAAAGATTGAAGGCGGGAGGAGAAGGGGATGACAGAGGATGAGATGGTTGGATGGCATCACTGACTCAATGGACATGAGTTTGAGTAAGCTCCGGGCATTGGTGATGGACAGGGAGGCCTGGCATGCTGCAGTCCATGGGGTCGCAAAGAGTCAGACACAACTGAGTGACTGAACTGATCTGATGTGTAATTTTTGAGGGAACCTCCATACTGTTCTCCATAGTGCCTGTTATAAAAAACTTCCTTGGTTTTAATTCATTAACTCAGAGTCTTTTTTAATTCATGCAAGACCTGGGTTATTACTTTTGCCAGAGTAAGCTTCTAAAAATGTAACTTTCACCAAACACTTTCCTTTCCAAAGCCTTCATGGCTTTCCAGCATCTACAGAAGGTATTCCAAACTTCTCAGAAATTCATGATCTTTCATCATCTGACCCTAATCTATGTTTTAAAAGACTTTTATACTGTGCCTGGTGTGCTGCGATTCATGGGGTCGCAAAGAGTTGGACGCGACTGAGCGACTGAACTGAACTGAAAGGTTATTTTCCATTTATAGGTATTACAAAACATTGGCTATATTCCCTGTGTTATACAATAAATATCTGAGCCTTACTTACACCTATGGTTTGTAACTCCCACTCTCCTGTCCCTGTATTCCCCCTGCCGCTGGTAGGCACTAGTTTGTTCTCTATCTGTGAGTCTGCTTCTTAAATGTTATATTCAGTAGTTTCTTGTATTTTTTAGATTCCACATGTAAGCAATATCACTATTTATCTTCTTCTGACTGACTTATTTCACTTAGCACAACACCCTCCAAGTCCATCCATGTTGCTGCAAATGCCAAAACGTCATCCTTTTTCATGGCAGAGTAGTATTCCACCCCATATATACCTATGTATGTATCTATCTATCTGCCATGTCCCTTTCATACATCTGTTGATGGACACTTACATTGTTTCCATGTCTTCTAACCTATTGTTCTTAGTCCTTGTTTTCCGCATCAGGGGTCCCCAGCCCCCAGGCCACAGACTGGAATTGGTCCATGGCCTGTTCGGAACCAGGCTGCACAGGAGGAAGTGAGTGGTGGGCAAGTGAGTGAAGCATCATCTGTGTTTACAGCCACTACTCATTGTTCGCATTACCGCTGAGCTCCATCTCCTGTCAGATCATAGGTTCTCATAGGAACACAAACCCTAAATGTAATGCACTTGAGTCATCCCCAAACCATCCCCCACCCTGGTCCACGGGAAAATTGTCCTCAACAAAACTGGTCCCCACTGCCAAAAATACTGGGGATCCCCAACAAACTCACCTCCTTTGTTAAATTTGTTTAACAAGGGATAGTAATCGTTCTTTCCTCTAGTCTAAACCTTTAGTGATACTGTTACACTTACCTAGGATTTTCTCTACGTCATCTCTGCCTGTTAATCTTTCTTCCTGGTTGCTGCTTAGTTTTAGCACCTCAGGTGCACAAAACTGGATAAGTCACCATCTTCTTTTATAACACACTAGCATGACTGGTCCATTCAAGAGCCTCTTTTATATTTATTCATACTTACATGAATATGAGGAATTGTACATATTACAATGTATAAGTACAATACATAGAAGTACATATTAAAATTTGACCCAGTCAGGTCAGTTCAGTTCAGTTCAGTCGCTCAGTCATGTCCAACTCTTTGTGACACCATGAATCTCAGCACGCCAGGCCTCCCTGTCCATCACCAACTCCTGGAGTTCACTCAGACTCACGTCCATTGAGTCAGTGATGCCATCCAGCCTCTGTCGTCCCCTTCTCCTCCTGCCCCCAATCCCTCCCAGCATCTGAGTCTTTTCCAATGAGTCAACTCTTCGCATGAGGTGGCCAAAGTACTGGAGTTTCAGCCCCAGCATCATTCCTTCCAAAGAAATCCCAGGGCTGATCTCCTTCAGAATGGACTGGTTGGATCTCCTTGCAGTCCAAGGGGCTCTCAAGAGTCTTCTCCAACACCACAGTTCAAAAGCATTACTTCTTCGGAGCTCAGCTTTCTTCACAGTCCAACTCTCACATCCATACATGACCACAGGAAAAACCATAGCCTTGACTAGACAGACCTTTGTTGGCAAAGTAATGTCTCTGCTTTTCAGTATACTATCTAGGTTGGTCATAACTTTCCTTCCAATGAGTAAGCGTCTTTTAATTTCATGGCTGCAGTCACCATCTGCAGTGATTTTGGAGCCTAGAAAAATAAAGTCTGACACTGTTTCCACTGTTTCCCCATCTACCCAAGTTTACCTTAAATCCTGTCTTTTCATAGGCGTGATGACCCCACTAAGGGGGCTCTTTCTCTCCTTTGAATTATTACAGTATTTATTAGCTTGAGTCCAGACCGCTGCTTGCACGAAACATAACTCATGCCGCTCAGTGCCACGGTTGTATGTGCACACAGCCACAGCCACAGTCAGCTGGTCCTGCTATGGAGTGCATGCCTGGGCCTTTGTTCCAGCTCTACAACAGCCCTTACCTAACTGTGTTGTATCTTACCGTGTTTTGTGTTCCTCAAAAAAGAGTAAGTGCCTCGTGGCCAGACTCAGTTTCTCATTCATCTTTGTATTCCAAGGGCCAACCACAGTGCTTGACAAATAATGTTTGGCAAGCAATCACTGAGTTGTTTTTAGCTTCCCAGGTGGCGCTAGTGGTAAAGAAACTGCTTGCCAATGCAGTTAGATGTAAGAGACGCTGGTTTGATCCCTGGGTCAGGAAGATCCCCTGGGGGAGGGCATGGCAACCCACCCCAGTATACTTGCCTGTAGAATCCATGGACGGAGGAGCCTGGCAGGCTGCAGTCCATAGGGTTGCACAGAGTTGGACATGACTGAAGTGACTTAGCCCACATTGAGTGTTTTAGGGAAATTAGATTATAAACTCCTGGGAAGCAGGGAAGGAGCTACAAAATTTCAGGCAAGAGATATACCCCTGACTTATTTTCTCACAATGCCTAGCAAAGTACTGAGCAGTACTCAATAAATATATACTGATTGACTGATGCTTAAACTTTTTCAGAAAATGAATAAACTATGTATATTAGGGAGGGTGACCAACTTATATCAGTCTTCTCCTAGCCATCCCAGTTTTAAAACAAAGAGTTCTGTGTCCAGGAGAACTCGCTGGACTGCGTGCATGCTAAGTCACTTCAGTCATGTTTGACTCTTTATGACCCGATGGACTGTAACCTGTCAGGCTCTTCTGTCCCTAGGACTCTCCAGGAAAGAATACTGGAGTGGGATGCCATGCCCTTTTCCAGGGTATATTCCCGATCCAGGGATCCAACCCTTGTCTTCTAAGGTCTCCCGTATTGGCAGATGGATTCTTTACCATTAGCGCCCCTTGGAAAGCTGTGGAGTTACCCTGGGTCCCAGGCAAACCAAGATGGCTGGTCTGCATAGAGTTCTCATGTACATACCAACAACATAAACGTTATTATTTTTCTCCCTCCTAGTTAAAGGGTTTTAAGGACCACTCTTGCAATCTTCATTTGAGTTTCTGTATTTCAGAAAGCGACTTTTGAAAATATTTCTTGGAAAACCTTATTTCAAGGAAAAAAGCCTAAAATCCAGGCTCTTTAGAATTAAATTTTAAAAATGTATTGTTTTTATCCAGCTCAACACAGACTCCAGCAGTAATTGATGTTCCTTCACCTTCCGGTGGAGGCCACACCCCTCGAGGCTTCAAGCCCCTCCTACTGAGGGGAGGTGTCTGCTCTAAGTTGCCAAGTCCCTTCTGTTTAAGATCAGCCTTCTTGGATCCCTTTGGAAATCTTTTATTAAATCTAAGGGAGTGGGTTGCCATTTCCTACTCCAGGCAATCTGCCCAACTCAGGGATTGAACCCATGTCTCTTGTGTCTCCTGCACTGGCAGGTGGATTCTTTACTACTAGCACCACCTGGGAAGCCCATCACCAACTTACGGGCATGAAAGCAAGGCCCTTGTTTTTGCTGGATTTTCCATCCTCAGTGCCCAAGAAAGTGGCACATAGCAGCCGCTGGTCAACTGCTTAGACTTTCTTGGAAGAATTTGCTTTAAGGGCTATCCTTGTATATGAGATACACTAAGTAAAGCAAGTATTAGACTTAGAAACATCTGAGGAAAATTCTAGCTCTGATTCTATTCTTCTGGCTTGCTAGACTATATAATTGATTTGCCTTGTTTTCATGTCTCTAACACCGGAACAAAAATTCCTGCTGCCCCTGGACTCATCATATCAAATGCACCATTCTCCAGAGTCAGCATCTCTGCAGATTGCATTAACTCAAACTTTAAATGTTAGTTTAGCTGCTGTTAACAAAGAGTCCTAAAATTATAGTGCTTAAACGAGATGGAATTCTATTTCTCTTCCATAGAAAAACCCAGGTAAGCATTCCAGGGCTGGTGTGTTTGCACAATGGTGTCAGCCACCAGGCTTCTTTTATTTCTGGCAGCACCATGCATGGCTTGAGGCTTCCCAAGTGGTTCAGTTGGTAAAGAATCTGCCTGTGATGCCGGAGATACAGGTTTGATTCCTGGGTTGGGAAGAGCTCCTGGAGAAGAAAATGGCAACCCTTTCCAGTATTATCTTCTGGGAAATCCCATGGTTGGAGGAGCCTGGTGGGCTACAGTACATGGGGTCTCAAAGAGTCAGGCATGACTTAGCAACTGAGTATGTATATATACATGCATGGCTTGTGGGATCTTAATTCTCTGACCAGGGGCTGAACCCAGGCCACAGCAGTGACGGTGCTGAGCCCTAAACACTGGACCAGCAGGGAATTCCTCTCCGCCCTCTTCCAGGTTTCTTAACATCTTCTTGCTCTGTCATCTCACTCTATAGCTTTCATCTTGAGGTAGAGGATGGATGTTCCAGCTTTCCCCATTACAGCCACATTCTAGCTATTGGAAAGGGAGAAAATGGAAGGGGAGGTTTTGGTTCTTCCTTGTAAGGACATGAACTGAAGGTTGTACATACCACTTTCATTTCACTCCCTTGACAACAGCTGAATGATATGGCCACACCAAATGCAAGGTACACTGTATTGTGAAATTTTGCTATTGTATTTTTCTATTAGACTTTGGGTTTTTTGAGGCCATGAATATTATCTTGTCCTTCTTTGTGTCCCTCCTTAGTGCCTAAATGAGAGCCTTCCATGTAACAGTCCCTCAGTGATTGCTTATTTAATTAGTGAAATAAGTCAAACTTGATGTGGGTTCAGAATAGCTGAATGTTGGTAGGCAGGTGTTTGTCAAATGCCAGTGCTTTTATAAACTCCTAGAAGTTTAATCAATCTTTCTAGCTTGCTCTATACATCAACTTTTATAATTCATCATGAAAATTAACTAGGGGTGTTTCAAGTGATGTTTAAGCCCATATATTGGCTTCAGAGAACTCATTTTTCTGGGGAGAGGGTCTACATGAGATTTTTTTAAGCTGGATGTAACTGGAGAATGTTTGAGAGCCCCTGGTATGAATGTGGGGTTTGAGGGGTCCCAGCACCTCTGCTGGAATTCAGAACAAATTGAAAAATAAGGCAAAAGACTAAGGTAGATGGAGGCTAATTTTTTTTTAATCTATATTACTATAAAAGTTGGTATTCAAGAGTGTGGCATAACTATTTACAATAGTCAAGGTATGGAAGAAACCTCAATGTCCATCAACAGATGAAAGGATAAAGAAGATGTGAGATACACACACACACACACACACACACACACACACACACACGCACGATAGAATATTACTCAGCCATAAAAAACGAAATAATGCCATTTGCAGCAGCATGGATGGGCCTAGAGATGATCACACTAAGTGAAGTGAGTCAGACAAAGTCAAATGCTATCATATGACATAGGATACCATATGATATCACTTATATCTGAAACCTAAAAAAATGATACAAATGAACTTATTTACAAAACAGAAACAGACTCATAGACATAAAAAAAAAATCATCATTACCAAAGGGGAACTGGAAGGGGAGGGAAGGATGAATTAGGAGTTTGGGATTAACAGATACACACTACTATATATAAAGTAGGTAAACAAAAAGGTCCTACTGAATAGCACAGGGAACTATATTTAATATCTTATAATAACCTACAATGGAAAAGAATCTGAAAAAAAAATACATATATATAATTAATTTACTGTGCCTCAAACTAGCACCTAGCACAGCAATGTGAATCAACTCTACTTCAATTTAAAAAAAAGAATGTGACATATATGTTTTGGAAGACAAGTGGTCTTCCAAATGCTGAACAGCAGATTTAGTCAGACTTTTTCTACAGCCTTGTACCTGAGCAGACCATCTTGTCCCCTCCCTACCAGGTGAGCACCTTCCCTGAGAGAGGCAAGCAGAAAAGGCTTCTCGTGGACAACTCATTCCCAGGAAAGACAGAGGAGGAAGAGGCCAGGGGAACAATCTCTTCTTCCAAACCAGGTGTTAGTAGCTCAGTCGTGTCTGACTCTTTACAACCCCGTGGACTGTAGCCCGCCAGACTCCTCTGTCCATGGGATTCTCCAGGCAAGAAAACTGGAGTGGGTTGCCATTCCCTTCTCTAGGGGATCTTCCTGACCCAGGGATCAAAGCTGGGTCTCTGGCATTGCTGGCAGATTCTTTACTGTCTGAGCCACCAGGAAAGCCCTCGTCTTCCAAAACTCCCCAGCATATTAAGTCACTCTTTCTTCCCTGGAGTAACGAGTAGGAGGACGGCACAGGTTTCATGCTAAGGAGTCTGTTTCCATGGGTGCTGGGAAGAAGGATTCTCCCCTAACAACAAAGGCTGAAAAAATATTTTTGGTCGTAAGTCCCTCTCTCTTCACTGGTTCAATGAACAGCTGAGCCTATGTAGGCTTCAAAGCCTTTCCCAGCCCCGAAATGTGTGAAACAATTCCAACTATAATATTCATGGCTTAAATTTTGGGTGAATTGGGTTATGTGGGAAGCTTCCAAAGGCAGTGTTATATTTCCTGCTTTTTAGCCCCAGTCTTTGTCACTTGAGTCTCAGAGAACTTGACTCCACCTTGCAGGTCCTTTATCCAGTCCATTCAGGGCTGGGGAGCAGTTGGCCTCTCTGTATCTGCAGTATAGGACTATTTTAGACACAGAGGGGCTTCCTAGGTAGCACAGTGGTAGAGAATCCATATGCCTCTGAAGGAGATGAGGGTTCAATCCCTGGATCAAGACGATCCCCTGGAGTAGGAAATGGCACCCCACTCCAGTATTCTTGCCTTGGGTAATCCCATGGACAGAGGAGCCTGGTGGGGCTATAGTCCATGGGATCAAAAAAGAGACAGGACTTAGCGACTAAATAATAAAGGCACAAGGAATCTGGGGAGCTTCCTTTGAACACTCTCCCTGCCCCCCTAATCAGCTTACATAGGCAAAGCAGAAGCTATGGGAACTGGAAGAGTTGGAAATGAAGCCCCTTGAGTCACTGGAGAGTCTTGGAAATTGGGAGTCTGGGTATCTTGGTCTCTGACCTTGGTTATCTCAGTTTAATGCTGAACAATGCATTTTCCTGTTTCAGGCAGTCTCTAGAATGTATCCCTTGCAAATGGTAAGGAAATTGAGTGTTCTATATGCATATAAATAGCATCCTTAATCATCATCAACCAATGCTACACTTTCCTCGTAAAGCTTCAAGAAAGCGACCCGGGCGTTCCCATGGCCTTTTAGAGGAATTTTCCTTGATTCCATAAAGCCTTGAGCAACATTGAAGCTCTGTAATAATACCAAGCTACTTTTGCATTTATTCTAGTCTTAGATTTGAACATTATAATATTAGTTGTTTAAATTTTCATAGATTCCAAGGTCAGAAGAGTTCTGGGGAAGTCATTTAGATTCATCCTCCTGTGGGTCTCTAGGCAGGGCTGCAACTTGGCTAACAAAGACAAATGGTTTTCCGTCTGATTTGGAAAGGTCTCCAGGGGAAGGTTCTGTAACCGACCACAGTAATCACAAGTTACTCCGTGAATGCGCCCCCACTTTGAGAAAGCCTAGCTCCAGTGAGTCTAAGGTGGCAGGATAATTTATTAAGATGCTAATCTGTGCTTTGTTCTCTGTAATTTGTCTCCCCTACCTCTGCTCATCCCCCCCACCATTCCTTACCCAAGAAGGCGGTCGGTCAGTCCTTTTTCCCTTCTCTGGGAGGTGATGGAACTTACCTGTGCCATGTTCTTACTGCTGTAGTAGACAGAGGCAAAGAGACGCGGATGCACGTGCCCACATGCTAACTTTAAAGTCAGAATCCAGTCTCGCGGAGAAGCGGTAGAAGGCAGGCTCCTTAGAGGGTACAGCTCTGCCCTGGGAGATAAGAGCAGGAGCTATGTGTTCTTAGACAATGGTTTTTCTCTCTTTGACCTCTGTTTGATCATCTGTAAAATGAAAGGTTGGTTTAGTGACATTTAGGTACCACCCTGCTTTTGATTCTGGGAGATTATCAGTCTCTTTAGCTCTGACTGCCCAGGACAGCTGCAGAGCATTTGTTTAAAGGCTTTTGGGGTAGGGTGGGCAGCTTGAGCAAAGGAAAACCAATATGTAATACTAGGGAAACATTTCAAGTAAAAAATTATTTGTTGTTTATCTGAAGTTCATATTTAACTGAGCATCCCGATTTTATCTGATAATCTTATTTGGGGGCACCTGTGTTTTGGGAGACAAGAGGCTGAGGGTGGAAGAAGCCGGCTTCTGTTCAGGCTCCTTGAGACTGCCCTGGGCACTCCCCCTAATTCCCCCACCGACCCATCCTTCCCCACCCCATCCCCCTGTGTTCAGGAAGCAGACTGGTCTATTTCTTTTTCTGGTGAGTATGTCTATTTTATTTTTAAGTTTAGAGAATGGGCATCTTGGAATGAAAACTATGCCAGCACACTTTTCTTAACATCTTCAAAATAAATATTTAACAGGAAAAATAAAAATGGAGTCCACCCACTTTACTCAAGGTCAAAAATTCTAAGCTTTATAGAAATTAGAGACCAGATCAATGAATCCTACAGCAAGGAGAAAGTGAAACAGAGCAGGACCCTCTGGCCCTTACCCCTCTGTGTCCTCTGCCTGCCTTTTGTCTGTGGGAAAAACCAAGGAATAAGTTTAATCAGAGAAGTGACAAAATGCAGAAACAAAGGAAAACAGTCAAAGGAGACCAAACAGTAATAGTGAGTGCAGTCACCAAAAAAGTCAAGGACCTTTGGTTTCTTCTCGAGGGCCACAGATAATATTCTGAGTCATATCCTGTGAGCTGCCATATAGACACTAAAACCCCCACCAGGTAGAAGGACTTAACTATATGATGACCAGACTGGAGGCATGACATAAGCTGTACAGTTCTGGGAACTGGCCTCAAGAGATGGAAACAAACCGACCCTGGAACTGAAGATTACTGTACACAAGGCAATGCTGGTCAGACCGCTGATGACCAATTTCAAGATGACTGTCAGAACTGACCGTGCTGTGTCTTCACGTAGCCCCTTCCCTCAGCCTACAAAAGCTCTTGCTCACTGACTGTCAGGGTTGGGGGTGGTGGGGAGTCAGCCTCTGGACAGGCGTCCACTTCCCCTCCTCCCACTGGCTAGCCGGCATCAAGATAAAGCAAGCTTTCTTTTCCACCAACTTGGCCTCTTTAATGGCTTTTGAGCAAAGAGCAGCCAGATCCCACTTTTGGTTACAAAATCAGCTGTTAAACTGATCGAAATGATACAAGTTCTTCTGTATCTGCTCTCCCAGGAAGGATATGACAGGTGTTCCCAGCAGGAGTTATATTTTTCTCCTGTCCTCAAAGCTTCTATGACAAAGGAAAGCAAATGGACTCAAGGTTTGCATTTTCTATAACATTATAGGTTTTTTAAACAAACGTCCCTGGGAACCTGACATTCCTTTTCGGAACTGCATTCAATATCACTATGTGATTTAAGGAGATCATCAGCAAATCAAGCCAACCTGATGACATGAGTTGGGTTCCCTGTGGCTTCTTGACATAAAACAGGTCAGGATCTAAAACTGAAAGTTGAAAGAAAGATTATTTATATTTTGTCCAATGAGTGCATACATGACCTTCATGTAAAGGGAATGCCATGGCCTTGGGTGAAAGGACTCTCATTGATCTGTCACATTTTCAATCCAAGTAAGGTACCAACGCATGTAGGATACAGTAACTCAAGGGCTCAAGGTTGAACACTGTTAACATTGGCAACAAATTTAGTGTCAAATATGTCTTCACCCATATCGAGGAGGTCACTTTGTCAGTGAGTAGGTCTAGGTCCCAGATTGGAAGTCCATTGTTCAATTTTAATACTTTAGCCGAATCTAGAGCTTTGTGAATACGAATGACTGACTCATTGCTGTCCGTGAATCCTTTTGAATTGAGAGTAACCTAAGGATGATGTACAGGAAATAGGTACCTTTAAGGATGTGGGTGTGAGGGACAGAGTCTGAAAGACTGAGTGAAAACAATTCATTTATCAACATTCAATTTTCCTCAGTGTTAAACTAGTCACTCTCTTTTCATATTTTACCATCTAGAAATAGGTTTGCCTTGAGTCACAGTAAGTGCCAAAACCCCTTCCATTGCTCTGAATTTGTTGTGCCAAGAGATTTTACCTGCCTTGCATTCATAGGAAGGGTAGGTGGAAGGCATTTAGGGGTCATGAGAGAATGCCAGGGCAACTCAGCTGAGAAATACAGGGAGGGGTGTGGTTTGGACCCTGCTTCATTTCAGAAGCATTTCAAACAACTTAACGTGCTCAAGTATTTTCTGAGGGGCAGGACCATCCTGCAGAACAGATAAAATGCTCCAACTTCAAGTAGGCAGACAACTGTTTCAAAGAAAAAAATTGAGGTGCTTAGCCTTGGCAGTGTTCTGATGCTAAGCAGGGGTGGAGAGTCCAGGGCGAGGCTGGGCCTGGGAAGCAGGGGTTGGACCGAAGGTGGGGAGAACTTGCATCAGATTTGATGTTGCTTAATCAAGGTTAAAGCTTTAGCTTGTTACCAGGGTAAGGACAAGCCAGTGAATCCGACAGCAAAATTGCTATTTATCTCTCAGAAAAAAAGGGAAAGTAGGGAGGAAGAAAGGAGGCATGAGCTTGGACTCTCTGTAGGTTATTTCTGAATAATGGAAATATTTTAAATTCCGGTTGTAATTAATCAAATCTATGTTCTTTCAGAGTTGAAAACTAAATGGATGCATCATTAATGGCTTACTGTAAAAGTACAATCATGCAAATTTCACCTAGTCTCCTATTCATTCCAACTGAAAACTCTAATGATAACTGTGAACGTCCTGAACTTTTCCTGGGGGCCAGATACCATGCTCTGGAGAAGGCACTGGCGACCCACTCCAGTACTCTTGCCTGGAAACTCCCATGGACACAGGAGCCTGGTGGGCTGCAGTCCATGGGGTCACGAAGAGTCGGACGCGACTGAGCAATTTCACTTTCACTTTTCACTTTCATGCATTGGAGAAGGAAATGGCAACCCACTCCAGTATTCTTGCCTGGAGAATCCCAGGGACGGGGGAGCCTGGTGGGCTGCTGTCTATGGGGTCTCACAGAGTCGGACATGACTGACATGACTTAGCAGCAGCAGCAGCAGATACCATGCTCAGAGCTTTGAGTATTATATTCTTACACCACAGATGAGGAAACTGAGGCTTAGAGGACTGAAGCAAATTAACACATCTCAGAGTTTCTTTTAAGTATAAAACAAGATACAGGGATATGTTGTACAACATGAGGAATATAGCCAATATTTTATAAGAACTATAAATGGAGTATAACCTTTAAAATTTGTGAATTGCTATACTGTATACCTATAACTTACATAATACTGTAAATGAACAATGGGCGTTAGTGGTAAAAATTCTGCCTGCCAATGCAGGAGATATACAGACATGGGTTCCATCCCTGGGTCAGGAAGATCCCCTGGAGGAGGGCATGGTGACCCACTCCAGTTTTCTTGCCTGGAGAATCCCATGGACAGAGGAGCCTGGAGGGCTACAGGCCATAGTGTCGAATGAGTTAGACAAGACTGAAGCAACTTAGCACGCATGATACACATCAACTATACTTCAATAAAAAATCAATTTAAAATTAAAAATAAATAAGTAAATACATAATTAAAAAAAGAAGGTAGGCCATAGGAATTTAGCAATAAGTGGACCTTAACAAGAGTTGTTTTAGTTATGGGAGCTGAAATAATATTGCATTGATTTGAAGTTTATTTTTCACTGTCCAGATCTCCTGCTCCATTGCTTTTATTTTTTTAACTTTTTATTTTATATTGGAGTGCAGCTGATTAACAGTGTTGTGATAGTTTCGGGTGGACAGCAAAGGGACTCAGCCATACACATACATGTGTCCATTCTTCCCCAAACTCCCCTCCCATCTGCCACATAACATGGAGCAGAGTTCCAGCTACATCTCAGAGTTTATATGCGGTGTAAACAGGACTTGAATCTCTGAGGTCTAACTCTAAAGCACCATTCATAGCCATCACATTATATTTCTTCTCCTGCCAACATGCAACAGATGCATCCTTGCAATCAGGAACAGGTTTTTCTTAAGGAGCCAGAGGTGAGAAGAGCCAGTTTAGATGATAGGAGGAAAACTGTGGCAGAGCACACCCCTGTCACAAATAGGTCTTTGAAGGCCCCACGTGGCTGAACGGAGTAAACGGAGAGAGTGGGCTTATTTGCTGCGGGGCCTGGTTTACTGGCCTAGTGGATCAGCAATGGGCCAGGGGCCAGTCCTTCAAGGCACAGACTGAGAACAGGGCTGGCAGAAAGGAGCTCTTGGTCACTGCACTCTTATCTGGAGTCATGAAAAGCTGGGGCATTTGTAGGTGTCTCTAGATTTTAATTTTTGGTGGACTGGGAATGTCAAGAGAAAGAATATGAAACTAGGGCTTTTCCAAATTTTTGGAGACATTTAGATGAGAGCGCAGCATTTCCCTTGTAACAAAGGTTAGGTAGGGAAGAACCCTCTCCCCCTTTCTGGTGGACTCAGACAATGCTGGCCCTTGTGGGTGGGAAGGGCCACACAGGCCTGGCCTCCCAATCCTGCTCCTCCAAGCAGGCAGGCTCCTAAGCCCACAGACTCAATTTCCTTTTTAGTACCGTGGGCTGAAAATGCTGACCTTACTGGGTTGTCATGACGATCGGAGATGGCATAAGATTGTACCTGCACAGAGTAGGTACTTGATAAATGGTAGTTATTACAGGTGCATAGTTTTTAGTGGGTGGATGGGAGACGGCTAAACTAAGAGAGAGAGACAGACATTTTAAAGGCTGGAAAAAGAAAAAGAGGGAGGGTGGGAACCGTGGCATTCGGCTGGTGAGCCCCACTCCGTCCCCTCTCTAACTCTGCCCTTTTAACAAGCCATGTGCAGCTTGCAATGGATGAGACCTGGTGTCTGCCAAGACAAACCCCGGCCAAGAGGCCAGGTGACACGAAATTACAGCCCACATCTCCCTCTAATGAGCCTAGCCTGCTTGTTAAGTACGCAGTACTGTCGGGGGCCCAGTTGGGGTGGAGTCTGCTGCACCCCTCACGTGCACGTGGGTGGTTAGAGCACACGAGCGTGACTGCCAATATCACGGCTGATTAGTTCCACCGCAGCACAGGGCTGGGCAGGGTGATGTATGTGGGAGGCGGTTGTCAAGGACGACCACCCGAGTCACGCAGCCCTCATGCTACCTGGGAAGTGGACTCTGGCCAGCCAAGGAAGCTCTTGAGAGCTCAATGAGTGGAGGTGCTCTGGGGGTGAGAGCAGCTGGTCCCCCAAAGGGCTTGCTGCTCAGCTGGAAGACCACACAGGTACACACACACACACAGGCACTCTGCACACACCCCACACATGTGCGTGCCACAGGCAGACCACATATAAACACACATCATGCATCACACCCATGTACACATATGCACACCACACACATCTGATGCATGCACCCTCTCTATATATCACAAACATGTACATGCATGGCACACATACCTACCATAGGCAAGCCACAGATACATAAACACACATCACACAAATTTATATGTGCCATGTGGACCACACATCACACATATGTTTATATTCCACATGCTCCAGACTCATGTACACACTACGCTACACATAGCACACACGTGCCTAACCTATGCAACATACACATATATCCACACATGTCACACATATACACACATCAACCCCACACTATCCTCAGGCGTGCATACTGCACTGATACCACACAGACACACAAATGGCCCCAGATCATACCCCCAGCATACACACCTGTGCTCCTTCCCACAGTTCCATACATACTACATACATGTAGACATACACACTGCATCAATACTTATCACACATACACACAAGCGTATATACTTCCTGGGGCTTCCCAGGTGGCTCAGTGGTAAAGAATCCACCCGCCAAGCAGCAGATGTGGGTTCGATCTCTGGGTCAGGAAGATCCGTTGGAGAAGGAAATGGCAATTCACTCCAGTATTTTTTTACCTAGAAAAAGATGTTCTTACCTGGAAAATTCCATGGACAGAGGAGCCTAGAAGGCTACAATCCATGGGGTTACAAAAGTTGGACAAAACTGAGCAGCTGAACAACAACAATATACTTCATATCACACAAATATACACATCACACTCACAGTACAGACCTATATACACAAAATACACACCACACAAAATGCACAGATGTACTCACCACTCACATGAAACACACTTCCACACACTACACATACACCCACACCCCACATACATCACACATACTCACATACAGCACATATACATCATCCAATTCACCCACACACCACACACACACACCACACATGTGCACACATACGTAATACATCTACCACACACAGCACACACATACATTCACACATCCAAACACCTCCACTCTACATGCACACATACACAGCCCCATGAATGCCACACAAAATACATGCCACACACCACACGCCTGACCACACACAGCACATGTACAGCACACATGCTGAAACTTCTCACGTGTCCACACACATAACACACACATGCACTACCACACAAACATGCGTAACCTCACACACATCCCAGCACCACACACAACGAGCACACACAGAATGTGCCTTGCTAGTGCCCCACAGGCATGAGCACACTGAATTTGCAGAGCTCAGAGCTGTGGGGACAGGAAATGGGAGTGATGTGATGGGGTCACCACTGCTCCTGTCCCTGAATTCCCAGACCCATACAGTTTTCAATTTAGGGGACACAGCGTCATAGAGGGACTTCTGACTTAATGCACATACCATCCTAAAGAACGGCATCTGATCTGCAGATTATTTCCGCTGTGCTTTTAGGAGGTGGTTCCAGAATTCTGGGGCTGCAGACTTTGGATGGTGTGTTGCGTGACACGACAAGTGCTCCCATGAGGTTACCCCCACTGGGAAGTGGGTCCCTGTTGGATGCTATGTTAGGGATTCTGAGATAGTGGTCACACATTCTGTGAACCCCTGGAGAGTGGTGCTGGCTGAGGCCCCATGGATGGAAAGTATCAATTCATATTGAGATAAGAGACATGACTACTGGGCGGATCTACAGACCACCCGGAGGACACACAGTCAGCCAGGGCTTAGCCAGGACTTTAGCCAGCTCCAGCTCTAAAAGGGGCTGTGATGGGGATTTGCTGTGTAACTCAGGGAACTCAAACCAGGGCTCAGTAACAACCTTAGAGAGGTGGGATGGGGAGGGAGGTGGGAGGGATGTTAAGCTGCGAGGGAACATGGGTAAACCTATAGCTGATTCATGTTGATATTTGGTAGAAACCAACACAATACTGTAAAGCAATTACCCTTCAATTAAAAATAAATAAATTTTTAAAAATTAACAGAAAAAAGTATGTTAAAAAATTTTTTTAAAGGGACTGTGACCACACTTCAGGTCTCCTGGTATCAATGAATATCAACAGATCTGTGCCTGACAGCCTTAAAATGTCTGGGTATTTTCCTTTCCCAGTGTATGAGGGCTCTTTGGGAAAGAATTGGGGAATCACTGTGGTGTGTACTTGCCACGGCATTGCAGTGTCATTCTGCCTGGGGATCTGACTGTCTCTAGTCAATGGGATCCAGACTTGAAAATCTTCTCAGGTCCAGAAAATAAAGCAAATGGTGATGACTTTTTCCTGGAGTGACCACTCTCTGCTCCTGCTCCTCTGTTCATGCCTTCTCCAGTCTGTAGGTATTAATCAGCACTCTCACTGGCTGACCATCTCTTTTTCCTCCAGTCTTAAGTTCAACCATCTTGACCAAGCATGTTAAAAATTTAATCCAGGGGTACTCCCATGGCTCCTGCTGGTTCATGATAGCTAATGCTTACAGCCCCTTTACGATGTAGGCTTCTTTACTCATCAAACCAATACATCTCTGGATTATGCTAGAGGCTGTCAATCAGCTATGCTCCCTGTAGCAGGACCCCTTAAAAGGAGATCTGAGTGATGCACATCCATGGCCACCATAATGGGAGAACAGCCCTGCTCACAGGATTGATGGAGCCAGCCTCTGGGTGCTTCTCAGAAAGGAAGTTTTCCAGGTGGTAGAAAAATTCAGGTGAGAAGAAGAGAAGAGGGCAGCAGAGGGTGATATAGTTAGATAGCATCATCAACTCAATGGACATGAATTTGAGCGAACTCTGGGAGACAGTGGAGTACAGAAAAGCCTGGCGTGCTGCAGTCCATGGAGTCACAAAGAGTTGTACATGACTTAGTGAATGAACAACAACAACCCCAGAAACCAACTCTTAACTTAGATTTCTCTTATTTAGTCTTAACTGTCTACCACTTTCGGAGAAGGCAATGGCACCCCACTCCAGTACTCTTGCCTGGAAAATCCCACGGACGGAGGAGCCTGGTGGGCAGCAGTCCATGGGGTCGCTAAGAGTCAGACACGACTGGGCGACTTCACTTTCACTTTTCAGTTTCATGCATTGGAGAAGGAAATGGCAACCCACTCCAGTGTTCTTGCCTGGAGAATCCGGGGACAGGGGAGCCTGGTGGGCTGCTGTCTATGGGGTTGCACAGAGTCGGACATGACTGAAGCGACTTAGCAGCAGCAGCAGCAGTTTACCACTTTGGTTAAGTTGGGAAGAAGCTAAAGACCCTTAAAGATCCAAAGAACCTAAAAATAGAGACACCTGTACTAGAGCCTAAAACCCACACTGGCAGGTGTGATAACCACCACAGGTTCCAAAGCACCAAGTAATGCTGAGGCTGGCCGTGTCAGACACGCATTCCACGTGTGCCAGGCCAGGTCATCCCACGTGGAATGCCCACCTCTTTCCAACTTCCAAGTGACTCCATTTATGAATAGGAAAATAAAGCAATGTCAATATCAAGGAAAGGTACTGGGGAGGGGCATTGACCCATCAAACAACTCTCAGTTTTCCTCCCATGGAAGCACTTCTTGCCAACATGAAGACCAAGTGATCCCCAATTTAAGATATTATTGGTTCAGAGTGTGCTTAAAAGTTTCCTGCCCCTGGGTGAATGCAATTCTCTGCTTAATATCTAATTACCCAGTCCATTGCCAGGAAGGAACTTCGACCCTGGAGAGTTCATCTGGGTGCGTGTTAATTTGCTGACCAACTGACTGAAGTCTTGTTCAAAAACTTGGAAGAAATGAGTCCGAATTCTAACAGCAGGAAATCTTAGTGGCTAAGGTGTGTTTCTTGGGCTAGTAGAGACTTTATCAAGAATGATTCTCATTTCTAGAACCATATCTGACCACTAAGTTCATGGAATTTCAAGGTTAGAAAGGACCATACAAGGACCATACGAACCATTCCATGCAACTCCTCATGACCTGAAATGTTGGCGAGACTGTCAAGCCTGGTGATGTCATCCATGTCAACTCTGCTGTCACATTTACCTCCCTTTATGCTGCTCTGGACACAGTTAAAAGTAGCTCCTGGCACACGTTCTGGTTCTTACAACTGTTTGCTGTCCAAGGTTTTCTGTGTCCAAAGGTCTGGGCCGTGATTTGAGAGCTTACATACTGTGCAAAAGTATAGCGATCCTAATAAATCTGAAGTCACATTCTATACACACTTCCCCCAGCCACCCCACATACTCCCACCTCACCATGCAGTCAGCTGGCATATGGCCTAGGAAATACACCAGCAAAAACAAGGCACAGTTAGGAGGCATAGCTGCTCCCAAGAAACCATGCAATTAATTTCAAAGTAAAAATAATTGGATTATCTGTGCCATGGCTTTCTTCATTAATGCCGATAATTGGGAGATTTTAGCAGTCTATTTCCTTCCTTCTTGAAAAAAGTGCTTATAATGTAATGATGGGGATCCCTGCCCTTGACATTTACCCTGGGTGGGAGTTTGTAGGAACTTGTGTCTGGTACCTTTAACTGGCAGGTAAGAAGGAAAGTACTAGAAAAAGGTAACCTTGGGGACTTCCTTGGTGGTACAGTGGATGGGAATCTGCCTGCCACTGCAGGGGACACGGGTTCAATCCCTAATCCAAGAAGGTTCTACATGCCACAGGGCAACGAAGCCCATGCACTACAACTATTGAGCCTGTGCTCTAGAGCCTAGGAGCCTCATCTACTGAAGCCTGTGCACCCTAGAGCCTTCATGCCACAACTACTGAGCCCAGTGCTGTGAATACTGAAGCCCATGTGCCTAGGGCCCATGCTCTGCAACGAGACGCCACCTCAGTGAGAAGCCAGCACACCACAACTAGAGAGTAGCCCCCGCTCTCTGCAACTAGAAAAAAGCTCACGCACAGCAATGAAGACCCAGCATAGCCAAAAAGAATGAATAGAGAATGAATAGATAATAAATTACAAAAAAGAAGAGTACAGTTAAAAAAACAATAAGCTTGGTGGCTTGGACCATGAAAATTAAAAAATCACTGAAGCTCTAACTACCATGGCTAACCACAACCCCACGCGAACATGACATCTGCCACTCACAACCAAGCTGGGGTTGAAGTCACACAGACGCTCACTCTCCAGGAGTCAGTGGTCAGAGTTGGGCTGGCCGAGCGTGCTCTGGCAATGGAGTTAACAGAATCAGGCCAAGCAGGAAGGGACTCAAGGGCAAGGGCTGAGAGGCAGCAAGAACAGCAGGGAGGGGAGGTGATACCCAAGATGGAAAAAGACATTCTCCTGTCCTCCAAGTTGTCCTGCCTGCTGGCTGGGCTTGGCTCAAACTGGGGTCACGAGTCCACCCACAGGGAAATCGCCTGAGGAGCTTACAAAGATGCAGGTTCCTGGGTCCTTGCCATGGACCTGTTTAATCAGCATCTTTGGGATCCCAGGAATATGTGCATGTGTTTTCCTAAGTTCTCTGGGTGATTCTTATACAATGAAATGCCAGACTCACTGCTCTGAGCACACTGTGCAGACTCCAACGGGGGACTTCCACCTGCCTAGGCATGAATCCGTATCTGATTGTGGCAGGCTCATCACGGTGGGGGTGGGCATGTCTTCACAACCCCCACTGGCCCTGATATTCACCAGGATCAAATCCAAAATGGGATTTAACAAGCTTGTTCTTCTTGAGAAATGCCGGTTTGAAATCCTAAGCCAGCAATTGGCAATCTCTTAAGGCAGAAAGGCTGAAAACTAAGCAACAATTTATTTCCTTGGAACTGGTAAGGGTTTAGCGGCTGTCTTCTCTCGCTGGATGTGCTGAATTAGAACCATGCAAAACAAATACAGCTCCCCTGGGGCCCTGTGCATGATTTATTTCCAGATTTAATGAATGACCACGTGCCTGGGTGAGTGGAAAATAACCCGCAGACCCGCTCATCCCTGAAGTGCAGTGGAAAAGCCTCTCTTGCAGAGAGGCCGCTCAAGGATGCTGACCCATTTCCACATCCTAATCTCCCCGTAAAGCAGGTGACGCAGCAGTGGACCAGGTACCAAGGCTGCTGCCTTTGCCTCTGAGAACACAGTTTCTCAACATCCTATGAGATGTCTATTGATCGGAGAGCCTAGCTGATGTCAACACTGATTGTCTGAAGGGAGGCTATTCAATATCACAAGGTCACAATGAGGAAAAGCCCTCATAATTCACTATCCTGGTCCACCAAACACCCCGAATTGTTTTCTTTTTTCATAGTATCTTTCCATGGTTGCCCAGCGACTCTCTCCCTGCCACTGGACTTACTGTGGGATTTAGATCTTACATTTGCTGTTATTTACCTGTTTCTCCCCTGGCTTAACTTTTCAGATTCATGTCACAGCCAACACCTGTTTTATATGCTCTGGCCCTGCTGCAGCCTCATCACACAAAAGGCTGGTTTAACTCCTCAACAGAAAGCTGTTATTTTACTGGCCCTGGGACTTTCATGAATCATATTTTCTGCCTGGTCCGAGCACCATCTCTATACTGAAATAATGTTTATCAGTGCTTAATTGATTGAATAGGCACCTGCCTCGCAGATGTCCTGTCGGGCTGAATGAATTCATTAGTTTGTTAAGGTTTTGTGAGACTCGCAGAGGGAATCAGGTCTGGTAACTAGATAGGGATGTCGCTGCTGTAGCCTACCCAGAACTTAGCGATGAATCACAAAAAGCACCTTACCCCCCTCCTCCCCCTACAATCCCCATCCCCCACCTTGAGAAGGGCAGCCACCTTGATGAGAAGCAGGGCAGTTTTAAATTACAGAATCATCTCCAACCACATGGTTGCTCCTACCCCCAAATTATGGCTCAGGCAAAATTCATATCCAGAGATACCACTTTCATGATTTTTTGCACATATTCGCCCCTTGATTCATTCATTCTCTCCTGCCCCCTCTCCATGCTCCTCCTTTCTCTCCATCCCACATCCTCTGGCTCCCTCCTTCTCTAGAGATCATTCCTTGCTTGCACCCTGCTGTCAGAAACACATCGGATAAACGAATTCCCTTTAAGGAGTAAGCGATTAACAAGGTTAACATCCCCCAATAGTATGGGTATTTGAAGAGGAAAATCTTAAATCCAAGGGCAGAATAAATGGCAATGGTGGAAATTCACTGAGGTCAGGGAAAGTGGGCTTTTCACTGTTCTGAAGTCACAATATCTAGTTAACATCCCTCAGCCTTTTCATGAAGGTTAATAGAAACTCCTGTTTCTTGGATCACACCTAACAGGAATCAGTTTCATTCCACAGGAGTGTCAGAGATGCAGTTCTTTGCTTTCCTTTTTTCCTCCTAAGCCTCCATTCCTCTGGGGGTTGCAGAAATTGAATTTCAATTAATTTGGCTTCTCCCCTCCACATGCTCCCTGGGTTGCATCTACATTCTGGAGGCTTCCATTGTGCCAGGTATGGGGAGGGGACATCTGGTCCTCGGATCACTCTCCGTCCATGCCAGCCTCCCCCGAGGTGTCTACCTCGCCACCTGGTCTGCAGTTACTGGAGCAGCAGGGGGCTGCTGAGTCATCCTCGTTCCTGAACTTGGGACTCTTCACACCCAGATCTCTCTCAGCTCCTTCCAGGACCACCTGGGCATGTAGGTGTTAACTGTTTGTGTCACCCTAGTCTGGGCCTCAGAAATCTTCAAGAGGCTGTCTAAAACCTTGCCAAATTTCTTTGCCACTCATGTGAATCTATGTAGGGGCATGAGAATAGCATTATCTTTTGGGATCACATTGATTCCTGGGCTTTTGGGGGCTTTGGTGGAACTTAGTGGAGGAGAAAATGGCCACCCACTCCACTATTGTTGCTGGAGAATCCCCATGGACAGAGGAGCCTGGCGAGCTACAGTCTATAGGGTTGCAGAGAATCAGACACGACTGAGCATGTGTTTGCATGCCCCTGGAAATCTGAATGCAGGTCCCTTCCTTCTCTAGGTAGAACCAGCCAAGCTGTGTTAGGAGGGCATTTGTCTTTCTTCCTCACTCCTGCACCAGGCTCAACCTCCGGAAGAAGGCACAGGGATGTTTCTCAGGGACCCACCAGCCTCTAAGCCCTACGAACTTTCTTCTGACTCCCTTCCTCCCCATGGCTAATTAGTTTCTCCTCTTTTCTCTAATTTCTGCTGTGTCATTCTTTTCTTGAGGTCAAAAATACAAAATGACTGAATAGAGGAATGATCCAAAGGATGCAAGTAAAAGGTGGCCAAAGAAGAATTTTATTATAAAATATCCAGGGAACT
The DNA here is from genome assembly GCF_029378745.1 of Bos indicus. Lineage (NCBI taxonomy): Eukaryota > Metazoa > Chordata > Mammalia > Artiodactyla > Bovidae > Bos > Bos indicus. The sequence goes on along the minus strand of NC_091776.1, from coordinate 17,549,342 downwards.
ATAAAATGCTTTGCTAGGCACTGGGAGGGGGTATAAAGTATTGCAAATCATACATAGGTCTTACACCTACACCTATAAAGGTAATGCTAAACACAAATTCAGGAGTTAAATGACATGATAAGGAAAAAAGAAGTCAGTTCATAATTGCCTCCCCTGGAGGAGGGCATGGCAACCCAATCCAGTATTCTTGCCTGGAGAATCCCATGGACAGAGGAGTCTGGTAGATTTACAGTCCACGCGGTCGCAAAGGGCTGGACATGACTGAGTGACTTTCATTTCACTTTTCCTTTTTTTCATTTTTCCCTTTTAAGGAATTAGGACTCTTCAACAGGCAGTGGCAATTTCTTAAAGTTAGAAGCCAAACAGAATACTGGTCAGACTCTGTATCAACAAATATGACTATGGCTCAAATCTGTGATTAAACTAGAAATAACAAAGCTTTACCCTGGAATTTACTTACTTTGAGCAGTACCAGATACAAATGAATTCGAAGACTAAAGGATTTGAACACCCCCTTCAGAATTGTAATGTCATTTGCCTCTTTAAAGATCTATGTATTTGGAGCCTTTATTACTAATATTAAAAATTTAGAGCAGTAGCCACACAGTTTGGGGACTATGGTGAAAGGAGATGGCTGTATTAGTCAGAGTAGGTAAGTCTAGCTCCTGTAACAACTACCCCAAAATCTCCATGCCTGAGCACAAAAAAGTTGATTTTCACCCACTTCACGGTCCACTGTTTGCCAGACTCATCTGGGGATCCAGCCTCTGCCTTTAATGCATGGTTCCCAAGTTCACCCTGAGTGTCAACATTGAGCCCACAAATGGGGTAGACACAGCACGCAGGGTCACGCTGGATGTCTGATGGCCTGCCTCAGAGGTAATGACGTCACTTCTGCTCATTTTTCACTGGCCACAACTGTCACATGGCTCCATCTAGTCAAAGGGAGCTGGGGGATATCATCTAGCTGTGGGCCCAGGAGAAAAAGGCAATAGGTCTGGTGAGCACATTGCAGATTCTCTGCCATATTTGTGAGCAAAGTTATCTGACGGCACGAGGCTCCCAGTGTCTAAAACCTCATTAGCAAAGAATCAGAACTGTTTCATTCATGAAGTCCAGACAGCCTAGATCTCTTCAGACTGTATTAAAACAGAGGATAGAAGAGTTCACATAGTCCTTGGACAAAACTTGAAGTAAATCTCTTTTCCACATCGGTGTAAAAAAAGAAGAGAGAACTGGAATGTCAGAGAGGCATGATGCTTCTGGGTGACCTCACTTCCTTCTTCCCAGTCCCCCTTCAGTCTGCCCTCCATGGGAGGACGGATTAGCAAAGCTAGAGTCTGCATCTTTACACACGCTTGCGCCTTACAGGTTTCTTTAGAAAGCAGAGGTGCACGCGGTCAGAGCCCCTCCAGGTGCTCCGCAGCACCCGACCCCAGATCAGAAAGCTTAGATATGAATCAGCAGCACTAGTGAATGTTGGTCTCATCCCTGGATGTTGGCAGGAGCTCAGAAGAGCACTGGAGAGAAAGCTGGGTAGCTATTCCAGACGAGAGGGGTGGGGAAGGACCTCAGACCTACTGAGCATGTGGATGGAAGCCAGTCTGTACCAGGAGGGCACTCCTGGGAGGTATTTTGGTCTTCCTTGTGCTATTCAAGCCAAACTCAGAGCCTGTAAAGCACTCACTTCGTTGATTGAAAGGGATTCGTTCTGAGGCGGAAAATGTCAACAGCGCTAGTGGGAATTCTGCTTTTGCTCTTTAGCATCTAAGTGGCTTTAAGGAAATGGATTAACTTGGTGTTTTCAGATGAAGTAGTCTTCACTTCCTGCCCTCCAACACTACAGGCCAGGCAGCCTTCTTTTGGAACGAGCCACCACCTCGGGACAGAGGGCTGGCACCTCCTTAATGGCAGTGACATTTTTATCAATGGATCAAGCTTGAGGAGCTGGCTGGATTAGGCAGCCATCTTCTTACGTTACACATGCCTCAAAACACCGGAGCCTGAGGAAGGGACGTTTGCCACAATGAGCTAAGCTTACAAAAAAGCAGAGGCGAAATTTAGGTCACAGTCCAGGGACAGGGAGAAAGGCAGTCATCACTCTAGAGTGGAAATTGCAGATGGAAAATGATGGGGAACAAATCTGGCTCTTCTCCCAGCTTCACGATGGGGGCATATTCAAAGTTGTAGGTGAGAAGCATGAATATATCTGAGGGGGAGTTTAGAGCAGAAAGAACTCTGTTGTTCTTTCCTTGGTACTTCTAGTAAGTTCTTAAACAGTAGGTTTTTGCATGCTCTTTTCTAGGCCCTTTTAGCTTAAAAAAAATTATCTTCAATTCATTTCTGTAGAATCGGTGGGGGTGTGTGTGAAATATACAAAATTTGAAAGTGTCCGCTCTCTGATGTTTCTTTACTCATGGCTTCACATAGTCAGTTTAACCAGTTCTTTGTTGCTACATACAATCTCATAATCCTTTTTAGTTAATGAGGACCATTTTAAGTCCTTATTGAATTTGTTACAATATTGTTTCTGCCCTATTTCTTTCTTTCTTTTTTTTTTTTCTTTTACTGCTGCAAGACATGTAGGATCTTAACTCCCTGACCAGGGATCGAACCCACCACCCACTGCGTTGGAAGGCGAAGTCTTAACCACTGGCCCACATGCCCCTTTTATTTACCACCAAGAGGCAAGCTCTTCATCACAGCTTTCCTCAGAGATGGCAGTTGCACTGGATGTGGGCTCCACAGAGATTCATGCTAAGTGTCTCCCAGAACTCTGTCACCAACATCATCTCCTACTGGAGTGAGGCCAGGGTCATGAGAGGTCTTTTTCTGGTAGGATTGATCCTTGCTCAATTCTATCTAGCTAAGAAAATAAAATGAGAGCCTGGGTCTCGGCTGTGAAGTTACAGTTACAATTGCCCATGGCAAAGTACACATTTTCCCATAACCACCGACCTGTCATGGAACTACATTATCACTCTTTTCCTGCAAATGTACGTTTCTGAAAGGAAGCCTAACTGCCAAAAGCACATGCGACACGCTTTTGATTTCTCTAGTCATGGTTTGGATCGTGGCTGGGTTTTTGTTTTTCAGGCCACAGAACTAGAGGCAAGGCGCTGTGTCCACAGAAGGTCAAGGGGTCTTTGTCCTTTTATTTATTTCATGTTTTCTGTCCTGTTCTCATCAGTCATTACTGTTAGAGGTAAGTGACACAGGAGAAAGGGAAGTGAAAGTCACTCAGTCGTGTCCCACTCTTTGCAGCTCCATGGACTATACAGTCCACGGAATTCTCCAGGCCAGGATACTGGAGTGGGTAGCCTATCCTTTCTCCAGGGGATCTTCCCAACCAAGGAATCAAACTGGGGTCTCCTGCATTGTAGTGGATTTTTTTTTTTTTTTTTACCAGCAGATCTACCAGGGAATCCCTACACAGGAGAGGAGAACCTAATTGACAAAAGGTATTAAAGAGATATGCTGCTTTGAGATTCTTGCCTTTAAAGAATTAGAGGATTTGAAGGAATAATCAGGAATCATGGATTTGATTTTTGGCATGGGCACTGAACCAATCAATGTAAGACTGTGTAGGGTTAGTTACCTGTCTAAAGGTTTTCATTTCATTCCATTTTTCATATTCATATGAAAAATCCTTAGATAAAATGCACTAAAAATAAGCCAGATAGTGTAAAGTCATCCTAAATGGTATCTCTAGAATGGATATGATCCTCAATGGTAATCAGGTGATTTGATGAGATTAGAAGGGAAAATAAATCAGCTAAGTAATGCTTATGTCATTCACAAGAGGCCAAAGTGAATATCAAGAGACATTCTCAGGGTAGGTGTTCCTATCCATCTATAGTGCTGGAAGCCAGTAATGAAAGTAGATGCAGTCACCCAGCTGAATATTTAAATATGTCCTTATTTGACTCTGCAATCACACAGCCAAATATATTCAAGGGCGGTTTCCTTTATGAGGAAAAAAAAAGTAAATGAAATGCTCAAAGATGACATTAGCTCAGTTTTATGTTTGAAAACTTAATTGCACCCAAGTGAGAAAATACAAAATTAAAGTTCTCACTGCAGCCATTGAGTCTCACGGTGCCTGGTAACAAGAAGAGGTTTCACCCCACGTGTTGGAACTCACTGTGACGTGGATACTAAAATCAGGACTGGGAAACTGCCTGCAAATCCAGTACTGCCTTGTCCTAGAGCTGGAAGGAAAGTTTTCTTTAGAGATTATGCCAAGAGTCTCTTTCTTGAGAGTTACATTCAAGAGTGCATCTTGGGTTGCACCAGTTGAAGGAGGGGAGAGAAAGAAATGACCACTTACTGAGTGTCCTACTCCTGGCAGGGCATTTGTATGAATCTTATCTAAAAATAATTTTGTCTTTCTTTGTCCCCTACACCTTGTCTACCAGATGACCCCATCGACTCAGAAAGATGAGACAAAGCCTGCGTGAGTGTGTAGAAGTGAAGCCTCAGGTTGTCTGGTCCTGCCACCAACCTTGCTTGCTTATCGGAGCCCATGAAGTACTAGAAAGGCCACGGCATGGTCCAGTGCCATGACTGGGGTTCTCATCTGGTTCTTTCCTTCACAGCCTTTCCAGAGTCTTGAGGATGTCTGGGATAGCTTCTCCACACTCAAGCCAGCCCAGAAGAACCCAGGTTCCTCGCCCCCTTCTCTAGGATTATCTCCTGAGCTCCTCAATTCAGCTCGGGACCAACATCTTGGACTTGTGTCTTCGTGAAACACCTACAAGCAGCCGGGGAAAGGGAAGCGGAACTCAATCAAATTGAAAGTGCTCTGGGACTTTTCACCTAGAATTCCTCTTAATCCTTCTGCCCCTCATCTAGGGCACTTTTTAGGGGTAGAGATGATAAAGAAAACAGCATTGCCTATGCCACCTCCACTAGGCAGATGCTTGTAGATCATTCACTCATTTCTTCAGCAAATGCTAACTGAAAGTCTGCTATTGTATTGGGCTAATCTCTTTGGGACATCCAAAGATGATCAGATATGGTCCATGCCCTAAACTCATTGTGTAGTTTGAAAGGTGACACATGTACCAATATCCATAACATCAGCATGAACGTGCTAAGTGCTGTGGGAGAAACCCAGCACCACGAGGGCTCAGACTCAAGCAAGGCCTTCAGGGAGGGAGACATATATGAGCTGGGCCTTGAAAGGGAAGAGTGTGAGGTTCTGGCATGGCAAACCACAAGATGTCAGTGCACTGATAGGATGAAAGTAGGTAAAGAGGGAAAACAGGGATTTATTTTGGCCGGAGGTGATGGACGATGAGGTAGCAGGTAGGAGATGGGGAAAGACAGAGCTAATGCGACTGACTCTGGACATGCTGAGTTTGAAACCCCTTTGGGGGGCTTCCTTGGCAGTGTGGTGGTTAAGACTCTGTGCTTCCACTGCAGTGGGCAGGGGTTCAATCCCTGGTTTGGGAACTAAGATCCCACGTGCCTCAAGGTCAAAAAAAGAAAGAAATTCCACTTGGACATCCCAGCGGAGCTTTCCAGCAGACAGAAAGAGCAGAGTTTTGAGAAAGTTCAGACTTGGGATCACATGTGCACACAGAGGCCTGTTGAGACAGTGGATGTTGCCTAGAAACTGGAGCTAAGCAATACAGTGAAGCAATTAACACTCCAAGCAGCAGATACTAATATCTTCATTACTTGCAGGCAGGTCCTCTACCAACACAGAGGGAGAAACTCAGCTTTCCCTCTGCAGAGCTTTTGGAAGAGCTTAGAAGCACGGGGAGGCTCTTTGCTAGATCAGTGCAGTAAGGCTGGTCTTGGTAACTGGGTACCGTTGGGGGCATTTTGGTGCAGTGATCCCTGTGATTAAAACCTGATTTGTCTCTTTAAATGAAAAAACACTGTGTACTTTCCTCCTCATCTAGAGCTGTTCTGAGGTTGACGTCATGAGTACCATTTTTCCCCTCTTGCTATCTGATTCACCCATCATTCTCAGAATGATGTAGACATGCGTTCGAGCCCTTCTGTGATTTGTCCAGTGCTGTACTATTATAAGCTTTATTGATCACACAATCCATTAGGGCACCATTCACCATAAATAATTTATATCTGCAGGCATGAGCTTGTCTCTGTCACAGATGCCATCAGCAAGAATCCCCTTCAGGAGGTTTGTGCTGGGGGGGTGGGAAACAAACAAAACAACAACTGTGCTGCAAATGTAGTGTGAACACACAAGGCCCAGGGAGGAATAAAAATAATGATCGAGTAAACCTCATGCCCAGCGCCCACATTCTACCAAGGGTGGTCTGTCAAACAGAGAACAGATCTGAGGTTTTTCAGACCACAGAAAGCATGCTGTCCTGACAAATAGATATAAGCCTATCTTCCTAGCGGAGGGAATCTGTTTAGGCAGCATATCAATATTTGTTGAACACACTAGAGCAGTGCTAGATGTTATAATTGCCGGGGCTGGAGGGAGGGGTGGGAGCAGGGAGAAAAAGAAATAGTAGACATGCTTGCATCGCTGTACAGACCTTAGAATTCTGTTGGTCAAATAGGAAAATACGTATGACTAAAACTCTAAGATCTCTGGCAAAAACAAACAAAAGAGGGCAAGAGCACTGGGGCTCATATGCGTCTATAACTTTCTGAAGGCCACACAACCGTAACAGAGTGCTTAGATTCTAGGCTTTAAGCAGGGTTGCCAAGCAGGAGGAGTCACACAGATAGCGAGGTGAGTAGGAGTGATGCGGCTGTAGGGGTGGAGGATGGGTGTGCAAAAGTCTGCAGTTGGGAGCTCACAAATCATGGGAGCCAGCAAACAGATGTCAGCAGGGGCAGAGATCCCACGGTGTAAAGCCAGAGAGTGACAAGTCACGATGCTGGAAGGGGGCTGCTGGGTTACGGCCTTCCCACACAACACTGGAGTTGGAGGGGCCTGTTGGAGGGTAGACAAGACCTGGGCGGGGAGGAGGGGCGGAAATCTTCATCATTTTTCCCTTTGGGTCCTTCTTTCTTGAGCTTCCCAAGCCTTCCCTACTACTGTAGGCCTTGCTGAGAAAAAATTATCATTAAGCTTACTGAATAAGCCAGGGTTGAGATAAGAAAACAACCTGGGTCCCTTAGTTCAATAAATGGAATTAAGAGGGGATCTAGCTACAGATAGATGGAACAGCTGAACAGCCAGGAGATGCTGAGGCAGAGATTAGTAACAGCTAGGGCTGGAGGTACCAATGGTGAAGAGCCTGGACTGTCCAGAAGATACCAGGGCCATGGCTGAGTGGCCTGGTGGGAGCTGGGGCCACAAGGAAACATGGACGCCATGGGAGAGGCTGCCCAAGACAGAAAGAGAGGGCTAGAAATAGCCCATACCTTCTCCCCTTCCTGCTAGGACCTCCCTTTGGCCTAATTTGTAGGCATCAGCTGGGAAGGGATGGGAAATGACTGGCATTTCCTTGTTCAGTATCTGCAGATGACTCTTGAAGAAAAGCAATGCCTGTCTCTTGCAAATGGTGGAATGAGGCATCAAGTGAGGCAGTATTCGGGGGCAAGATATTCTTAATGACTCTACAATTAACATGACTCAGTCCACTGCCTGTCCTAAGGCAGAGTAACTGAAATCAGAACCATTGGGAAGGTCTCTCCCAAGAGATCTGAGATTCCTTCCACCGTGACTGCCCTAAGGTTTGCTCTGGAGTGTCTGACCCAGGAATGAAAGGGCTGCAGGCTCAGTGAAAGCAGAGTGGGAACTGATCAAAGTCTGTGGTTTCTGCCTTCTCTGACTCAATCTCAGGTCCAGAAGTGTCTGCAGTCTCCCTTTCCTCAAAAAGTTCCTCTGCTATAATACCATTTCTGAGTCTCTCTTGTTTCTCAGAGACTTCACACATCACAGAGGAGCACTCCTGGCCTGTATGGGTCTCTTAGGCCTGATTTGAATGACAGATTAAACCAGACACAAGTTCTGCCAAGAATTCCAAGGCCCTGTGGACACTCCTGAACACTGGGTCTCCCATAGAAATCCTGTCCCCGAGGAGATGCTACTTAGTAACTTCTAGGGGTTGTATGCCTTTACATGAAATAGTTCAAAATTATTTCAAGTGACGGTCATCACTAGGGATGCCAATAAGAGGACAGAGAAGCCCTGCTGTGTTTTATCTCGAGAAGTTAATGTAGATGCACATCACATTGATTTAATATATTGAATAGTTCACTTACTGTGGATTGATCAACCACAGGGCAGATGGCCCTATAGAGACATGGTCTCTGCCCTTATGTCAGTTTAGTCAGGGCCAGGAAGAGGGTGTCAGGTACTTGCTGGTAGCAGGAGCTGCTACAAGGCCAGGACTGTAGACAGAGCATTGATTTTCCAGAGAAGGATATGATCACTGTGCTGTTCATCTGTTTGGTGCTAACGCTGCAATTCGCTGGTTCTTAAACAGAGCTTGACAAAACACGCTTGTTGTGAAGCCAGGCTGCTAATTGTGCTGGTAATTAAAAATTGGCAGTGCCGAGTTTGGCCCACTTCCCCTACCTTGAAACCTTCCAAATCAGCGTTTGCCTTTCACCACGAGAAAAAAACACCTGCTCTGTTTTCCCTACTCATTTCCTGGGACTTTCAAATGCCTCTTAGCTGCTGCTTTCACAGAGCCTGGAAGGATTTCTGGTATTTCATTCAGAAAGCTCGCGTGTGCACTGCAGTCAGCAGGGCTATATATAGGCAAGGCCGAGCAGAGGGCAACTTCGGAGAACGCTCAGAGGTGCCAAGGGCAGGACCGCCTGCGGCCTCATCTCACCCTCCTGCCAGACTGCTTTGATGAGGCCACATCCCGTTCAGATTTTTCTGGCTCTGGGAGCTCGAGTGTCGATTCCTGGAGGTTGGGGGCCACGTGGCAGTCTGCAGCTCCCGGACTTGTTAGCACAGGCACACGCACTCGGAGTGATGCGTCATCCGCCTATATTTATCCAGTTGCTGTTTCAGTGGCTCTGAGAAGTGTCTGGAAAACAACAAAGCTGCCTCCTCCTGCTATGCAAGCTGTCTGAACTCCACAGACAGGCACTAATGGCTTGTGTGTGTGTGTGTGTGTGTGTGTCTGCATGCACACGTCTGCACGCACAGACAGGGGCCCTGGTTCCTGGATCTCCTGGGTCAATGAGAGACACCCTCCTCCTCCCCTAGCCAGCCTGGTATTTATCATTCAGAAGGCTGCTGCTTTCTTGCTCTAACTAGGGCCCCCATCTGAGCTCACTCTCAAGTAGGTCCAGTCGTGAAGGGCACCATTTGCATAGTGGGGAAGGGGAGCTGGGAGGCCCGGGGCAGGACCATTGGCAGCAATAGCTGCAGTAAGGACAGAGACCCTGGGAAGGTGTTGGTGAATGTTAGCGCTGAAAGGCATCCTGGATGTGATCTTCCCAAGACTGTTGTTTTGTAGGTGAGGAAGCTGAAGCTAAGTAGGTCAAAAGTAATCCAGCACCGGCACGGATCTCGAAGGCCTATATTACTGAATCCCACAGCAGTGACTTTCTACCACCCCGTGCCCAGCAGCTGGGACCTCACTTCCCCAGCAAACATCCTTCAGAATGTCAGGCTCCAAGACAACGTGCTAAATTCACAAGTGTTAGGGAAGCCCGCTGATCGGTGACCAGAAGTGTATTGGTGATAAGTGCGTGGAGAGGTGATTGTATTATCTCAGAACTCTGGCTTCCACTGAGGGCCACCATCTAATGTACCCCGTCACCGCTCTGTGCTTGAGCCATTGTCACATCCTGCTGGCCACCTCCCAGACACACACTTTTACAGTCACTACTTTATAGTGTGTGGACAACTTCAGTGCCAGTACCCACAGGGTGACTCACTGTTGTTAGTCACTAAATCGTGTCTGACTCTTTGTGACCATATGGAGTGTAGCCTGCCAGGCTCCTCCATCCATGGGATTCTCCAGGCAAGAATACTGGAGTGGGTTGCCATTCCCTTCTCCAGGGGATCTTCCCAATCCAGGGATCGAACCCGGGTCTCCTGCATCACAGGCAGATTCTTTACCATCTGAGCACCAGGAAGATCCAAACAGAAAGATGCAAATAGATCTGGGCTTCTTTGTCATTTCTTAAAGCCCATCCCCTCATGATAATTTATCCAAGAGAAATACAAATCCCATTCCTAAATCTTGAGGAGTGGATGGTCTTCACTCAAGCTTTCCTTGATAGAGAGAGAAGTGGCTCAGAAATGCCCACGACAAATGTGCCGCAAATCCCCTTCTCATCCCTTTCTCCCCCAAATCCCATTGTGCACCATAGTTACTCAAATTTCTCTCTTCCTAAATTCCCAGCCCAGGCTGCCTCTCCTGTCACTTTCATTTTCCCCTCTCTCTTGCTATCCTTCTTGGATCCTGAATGTTTTATGGTTTTAACTTTTGCTTCCTTCGGTGATTCTAAGACTTTTCATGTGTAGATCAAACTGCTTCACTTCCTCCAAATTCTCCTTTCTACCCATTTTCTTGACCAACACACCAGAGACATAGGAACTGAGTAACTGAGACAACAGTTTGTCCTTAAAATGTGGGGAGAGGAATGGTTGTAAATTCTTTTACATGGCTTTTTTTCCTTTTTGCCACATGAAAATTCAAGTCAAATTGACCTTCAACTAACTGTCCTTGGTTGGGTTGCCCCATTATTGAATTCCTAAAGTGCTGGAAGTAATACAGTATTAATTCAAGGCTCCCTAAACCTGGTGCTTTGTTACTTCAAATAGTCTGCTGCTGCCTCTCAGTCACAAATAGCCAACTTCTCCTCTTGACAGCCATGTTCTTAGGATGGTGGATGTGTTCCCAGCTACCTAACTACTGCCAGCTGGACTCATGTCTCCTTTTCCATAGATTTTGGTCAAACCTTATTTAAATTGAAAAGAACAATAGACCTTTCAGTTACTATCACTCTATGTGCAACGGATCTGTGTCCCTGTTTTATATGGAGTAAGAACTCATTGCAGGAGCAGCAACCAGCGTGCTCAGAGCAACTGACACAAGCCCTGGCATTTGAGGGGTTCTTTCGATTCATGGGGTCACAAAGAGTCAGACACGACTGAGCGACTGAACTGAGCTGAACTTCCTCTTCCTCACTGGGTTCTGGTCTTGGACTCTATCACAGGAGCTGTCTCCCTTTTGAAGCATTGGGAAGTAGCTTCACCCCTTTCTCACTCTGTTAGCTCTTCCCTGGGGGCCAAGTCATACCTTATCTGCTTGGTGACTTTGGAAAGACTGAGCATGAGAAACTCAGCCCTTTCTTCCTCTTTCTTCTTAAATCTCCCAATCTGAGGATGGGTGTGTTTTGCTCACCTCCTGCCTCCTGGATGGCAGTCATGAGGGGTGCAGGGCCATCCACTGCTATGGCCAGGTCTGAAGACATGGCTTTCACTTTGACTCGATGGAGGGACACAGGAGAGGCAGCAGATGCAGCTATCTTGTCCTGTGTGTACGTTCTGCAGAGCCAACCCTTCTTTGAGTGAGATTAACCAAGTTTTAGACTTGGGGAAAGGCATTAAGGATTTTGACTATGGCCACAATGAAGCCTTAGTCTTCAATCCAGCTTTATCATTAATAAAATATATTTTTAAAATCATCTGTCTTATTTCTGCAATTGTTTTTCAGTATCACGTGGGAAACCATAATATCTGAATTCAGTTCAATTAAACTATTAATTCTATAAATACTCTGAGGGAGGGAGCACAATAGTTCATACCTTACAATGCATGCGTGTGGGCGTGCTCAGTTGTTCAGTCGTGTCTGACTCTTTACAACCCCATGGACTGTAGCCCACCAGGATCTTCTGTCCATGGGATTTTCCAGGTAAGAACACTGGAGCTGGTTGCCATTTCCTCCTCCAGGGACCTTCCTGACCCAGGGATTGAACCCAGGTCTCATTGCAGCTGGATTCTTTACCACTGAGCCACCTGGGAAGCCCACTCTTAAACTGAATGAATCTATATCATACAATTAACACTTTACAACTGTCCACCAGGAGTGAGTCTAAGGAGAAGAGAAAGGGCAGGGCCATCTTGGATTCAGTTCCTAGAACGATATCAAGGGTGAGGGTATCAAGCCCACGATCCAGTGTCCAGTGGATTTTCATCTCGATGTCTGGTAGACTATGAAACTGTCCTCCTCCTCCTGGTGAGCCCGGGATGCTTTGGTAGCAGCACAGTAACATGGTTAAAGGGGACCCCAGGACCAGTTCTTGAGTTCATCCCTTCTCCACCCCAACAATAAAACCTTGGGCTGGTCACTTAAACTCTATTTCCTTTAGATTATTTACTTAGGAAATTGGGACAATATCTCTTAGGATCATTGTGAAGAACAAAATAAGAGAATTATATAAAGATCTTAGAACAATACCTGGCAGATAGTAAGCCTTCAATAAATGTTAGTGATTATTAGTTGCAACAGTAAAATATTTTTTCTGTCACCAAAAATATCCCAGGAGGATGAATCTTTAGGATATGTCACTGGGAAAATGTGCTTTGCTTTTAAAATAATTTTGTTTTGCAAATATTTCAGGAGGAACACTGAAAGTGAGAAACAGCTATATAGCTTTCTAACAAATACAAAAGGGATACTTGTTAAAAAATAGAAATCCCATTTTTATTGCTTTCTCCACCCACACCATCTCAAGGATCATTTCTTAACTGCTTTTCCTCTGAAGACACATATCAGACCTAAGATCCAGTGACAACTGCCTCCTGAAAGTCTTGACGTGGAGCCCTACGTGGGGCATTTCTAATTTTGAAATGAGCTATGTGGTTCAAAAGCGCCACGCTTTCCAACAAGTAGATGATTGATAAGACTTTCTCGTTCACTGATCAAGCTTGGTGAAGAAGGAAAAACAGGAACTAAAAATACCCTTTGTGTTTGAACTAGGGGCACTGAAAGTAAAAAGAAGACCCAAATTTACATATGTGATTACATAATTATATATTTAATTTGTAGTTTGTGTGCTAAAGTCACTTTAGTCATGTCCCACTCTTTGTGACCCTGTGGACCACAACCCGCCAGGCTCCTGTGTCCACAGGATTCTCCAGGCAAGAATGCTGGAGTGGGTTACCATGCCCTCCTCGAGGGGGGTCTTCCAAACCCAGGGGATTCAATTCACGTCTCCTGCATCTCCTGCATTGGCAGGCAGGTTCTTTACCACCAATGCCCCCTGGGAAGCCCCAGTTTGTAGTTTAGAGTAAAATTATCTTTTTGATCTAGGGATTTCTGTTGTCTCATCTCGTAGACATGGAGTTGTTACTGCAACAGAGCAGAATGCCTCTTTGCTGACTTTTTAAGCATCAAATTTATTTATTTTTATTTAAAAAAGTATTTGGCCACAGGGCATGGTGTGTGGGATCTTAGTTCCCCAACCAGGGATGGAACCTGTGCCCCCTACTGTGGGAGCACAGAGTGTTAACCACTGGACCATTAGGGAAGTCCCATCTCTTTTGTCAATTTTTAACACAAATTCAAAGTGCTATTCACTTTATCAGCTAGGAATTTTGCAACCTATAGAATTACCAAGAAAGAAATTCATTTGAAGTTCATTTCCATCTTCACCTGAGTTTTCTAGAAAATTGGGATGACATTTTACAAGTTAACTAAATAAAGATGACATAATAAATGATGGTTGATTAAGTTCCATTCCTGTCCTCGAGTTGGAATGTCCAGGTGAGAGGCTCTTCAGATTACCTCTCACTGAGTCAATGCTCCATCTTTTCATGGCAGTGATCCTCAGGTCATCTGATGGCACTGTCATAAATTGTACTTTTACTTGGACAAATAAACCCAACAGTCACTAACCTGAAGTTTTCTACAAACAAAAAATATCAAACTGGAAAAGTGGATTTTAAACAGAGCATGTGAGCTAGTGTGGTGACTAATAAGAACAAAATATTTCTCTCTTTTATTGTAAGTCTTCCAGCTGCACCTAAGAGACAAGAGTTTCAGATCCAAGAGCCTCAGCTAGCATCCTGGAGGAAAGTGAAAATTAAAGTTGTTCAGTTGTATTCGATTCTTTGCGACCCCATGGGCTATACAGTCCAAGGAATTCTCCAGGCCAGAATACTGGAGTTACCCACTCCAGTAAGGGAAGTATTCTTTCCCTTCTCTGCAGGATCTTCCCAACCCAGGGATCAAACCCAGGTCTCCTGCAATGCAGGCGGATTCTTTACCAGCTGAGCCACCAGGAAAGCCCATCCTGGAGGAGGTGGACATTTAATTCAAGACTCTCTTGCTAATTTATAAAGTCAAGAGAGGGTATAGGCAGGAAGCCATTATCTCCTGAAAAAAATGGGGTCCTGTTCTTTATGTCCTTCTGGGATTTCAGTGCTTCCTATGAATGACAACTCAGCACCATACCAGGATTCTTACACACCAAATATTCCAGGCCAGTTCTTTCTCTTGCATATGAATCTCAAGGAGACAAGGAAGCAAGAACCACAGATGCAGAAGTTGGCAGAGAAGCTGGCTAGGAGTTTGGTGGCCACACTAGTCTTAGGAGCAATGAGAAGTTGGTCCCCGAGGACAAAGAGATAACCAGAGCCAGAGGAGCCACTGAACCTGAGACTGTGTATAGCCATGAACACCCCTTCAATTCTCCAGGAGTCATGGCTATGTGGTTGGTTGCTGATAGTTTCCTGCCTTTTTTTTTTTTAAACTTTCCTATCTACTCTTACAATAACCTCCTACCTCCAAATGGGTCTGAGTCCCTTGAACCCAAAAGAATCACATGCTGGGTTATACTTTCTATTAAGAACCTGAGGGCTAGGTGCCAAGTCAGTGACCCCCCATTGACTTCTACTCCATAATATGTTGGGATTCCTACATAAAGAACCTGGTTATCTGACCCCAACAAATCCCCTGAACAGAGTATAGTATTCTCTCTTCACAGTCAATGAAATAATAAAAATGCAAAATGTCTATTCCTCCCCTGGATGTCAACAGACATTCCTTTCCCAGGGGGATGTGACCTTTGAGTAATGATATGAAGTAGTAGACTGGAGCTTAAATATTTTAAAAGGGAACAATGTGGCTAATGGTACCTAACATTTATTGTGTAGCTCTCTAGGGTCAGTACTGCGTGCCTTGACCTCACCCTCACAACAGCCCTGTCAGATGGGTGTTAGCTTGTCCCCGTTTTATATTTTAGTGACTAACCTGAGGCTACACATCTAGCAAGTGGTAGAACTGGGATTCAAACTCTCTTTAAAAACTGGAGTATAGTTGATTTACAATGCTGTGTTAGTTTCAGGTGTACAGCAGTGATTCAGATATATATATATCAGTTCAGTTCAGTTCAATCGCTAAGTCATGTCCAACTCTTTGCAACCCCATGAATCACAGCACGCCAGGCCTCCCTGTCCATCACCAACTCCCGGAGTTCACCCAAACTCATGTCCATCGAGTCGGTGGTGCTATCCAGCCATCTCATCCTCTGTCGTCCCCTTCTCCTCCTGCCCCCAATCCCTCCTGGCATCAGAGTCTTTTCCAATGAGTCAGTTCTTCTCATCAGGTGGCCAGTACTCCATCAGTATTGGAGTTTCAGCTTCAGCATCAGTCTTTCCAATGAACACTCAGGACTGATCTCCTTTAGTATGGACTGGTTGGATCTCCTTGCAGTCCAATGGACTCTCAAGAGTCTTCTCCAACACCAC
Organism: Bos indicus; assembly: GCF_029378745.1. Classification (NCBI taxonomy): domain Eukaryota; kingdom Metazoa; phylum Chordata; class Mammalia; order Artiodactyla; family Bovidae; genus Bos; species Bos indicus. The sequence goes on along the minus strand of NC_091776.1, from coordinate 17,533,678 downwards.
AGTTCAAAAGCAACAATTCTTTGGTGCTCAGCTTTCTTCACAGTCCAACTCTCACATCCATACATGACCACAGGAAAAACAATAGACTTGACTAGACGGACCTTTGTTGGCAAAGTAATGTCTCTGCTTTTTAATATGCTATCTAGGTTGGTCATAACTTTCCTTCCAAGGAGTAAGTGTCTTTTAATTTCATGTCTGCAATCACCATCTGCAGTGATTTTGGAGCCCCAAAAAATAAAGTCTGACAGTGTTTCCACTGTTTCCCCATCTATTTCCCATGAAGTGATGGGACCAGATGCCATGATCTTCATTTTCTGAATGTTGAGCTTTAAGCCAACTTTTTCACTCTCCTCTTTCACTTTCATCAAGAGGCTTTTGAGTTCCTCTTCACTTTCTGCCATAAGGGTGGTGTCATCTGCATATCTGAGGTAATTGATATTTCTCCTGGCAATCTTAATTCCAGCTTGTGCTTCTTCCAGCCCAGTGTTTCTCATGATGTACTCTGCATATAAGTTAAATAAGCAGGGTGACAATATACAGCCTTGACGTACTCCTTTTCCTATTTGGAACCAGTCTGTTGTTCCATGTCCAGTTCTAACTGTTGCTTCCTGACCTGCATATAGGTTTCTCAAGAGGCAGGTTAGGTGGCCTGGTATTCCCAACTCTTTCAGAATTTTCCAGTTTATTGTGAATTTTATACATAGTAGTGTGTTATGTGTTAACTTCAAACTCTTAATCTACCCCTCCCCACCTTTCCCCTTAAACTCATTTTTAACTTCAGAGCCTGAGCTCCTAACCAGTGTCCTATCATAGGAGCAAACTCTCAAAAACCCATTCCATCCAGTCTCTGGATGGGCATTTTCTGTTCCCGGGAAGTGTTCCATTAAGCAGGTCTGGTAAAGCCCACACCTCACCTCTCTGGACAGCAAGCAGGTTCCCTCAGATGTCTTCAGTGATGCCCACACTGTCTGGTGGAATCAAAGGAACACTGTCTAGTGGAATCTTCCTCTCTCATCAGGCTTTTGAAACCTTTAACCTAGATTTTTAAAAGCTTCTACTTTACCTGGTTCTTGCCTTTCTCCCACCAACGTTCGGAGGAGAGGAGGGCTACAATACGAGTTTATTAGATCAAAGAGATAAACTCAACTGGTACAGCAGCTGAAAGAGATCAGGCTGCTGCGGTCTTTTGTGACGGTGTAAATTTCCAAAAGGTAGAAAGTAAGTCCCACAGCCAGGTTCCCTAAATGTGTTTTTCCACAACGGCATTGGACAGAAGCTCTGGAAAATACAATACAGTGTTCCCATTGGCAGACACAGTAGCGGAACATACACCTCTCTGCTGTGGTCACATCCAGAAGCCCTCACTGATGCCCAGAGCCAGGAGACCAAATTTGCCAAGAGAACCAAGGGGAGAAGCGTGGTGATTTCCTCACTTGTGCACTTCGGGGACATCTTCATTCAGAGGCTTCTGTGTACTTTACAGGATACTTCTTACAACCTTGGAGGGAGACTGGGTCACAAGGAGGACAGTTTCCCAAGTCAACAACCACTTCCCAAGAAGGAAATCCAGGGGTTTTTTCTCTTCTAGCCACAGAGTCATACTTTTTCTTCAGTTGTTTGTAATGCAAATAAGGGTCATCATTTCAACTTATGTATATAGCAGTACATATTTTCCCAGAAATATGTTTGCTTTACTTAACACCTTTATAAGAACACACCTCCTGCTCGCAAGAGTCAAACTGTAGCTTAGTTTCAGGGTCCTAAGTGGAGGGCAGCACACAGACTCAGACAGAAGAGGGATTCTCAGGGAGGGGACGGGCAAGGAATGGGCTTCAGAAGCACCTGGGGATTCTTTCAAAGTGCCTTCTCCTGCTGTCTCCACCACCCCACCCAGCCCACCCCAGGAAGCATCCTTACAGTCGAGGGCATGTTGAACCCCTCAGATGTGTCTAAGTGAAAAGAAATCTCAGGTCACTAGAATCCAAAACATTTTCAACAGAAGGGTAACTGGAATCCTTTAAGTGACAGATATGACTCTCAGTCCACAAATTAAGGTGTTCAAGCAATATTAAATCCATAGTTCTAGAAATCAGCCAAATTTGGGACTTCCCTGATGGTCCAGTGGCTAAGACTCCGATTTCCCAATGCCAGGGACCTGGGTTCAATCCTGGTCAGGGAAACAGATCCCACGTGCCCCAACTAAGTGTTCCAATGCCACAACTAAAGATTCCAAGTGCCACAACTCAGACCTAGCACAGTCAAATAAATAAATATTTAAAAATCAGCTAAATTTACATTTGAGCCCAGATGTCTCTAGGCTCATGAGAAAGTATAATCTCAGTCACTCCAATGACCTACCTTCCCTCCCTCCCCTCCTTCAAGGTCACATCGGGTGTCCAGCACACTCTGAGGTGTGAAGGTATTTGAGGAGGTGAAGTACTCTGGTATTTTCCATCTGTCTCACAGGTTCCCATGGAGACGTCACTGTCTTTGGTTCCAAGGGCTTTTTAGGACTGGTGGCACTTTGACACTTTTGTTCACCTAAACCAAACAGTCTGCCAGATATTTCTCCAGCAATGATGGGTTTATTTGGGATCAACAGAGAATGCCAATTTGGAGTCTGCAACAATAAGTCCCCAGCCAGAATAGAGAGGACCCTTTTATGTAGAGGAAAAGGAAGTACGGAGGGCTATAGTAAGCAAAGAGTCTTGGCTTTTCACTGGCTGAGTCCTTGCCAGGAAAGAAGAGGAGTCTTTTTTCTTCCTGTTGGGCTCTGCTATGGTCACAGCGCATGAGAGTTCCCCCTTCTGGTCTCCTGACTATTTTAATTGAGTATCTCCTCAATTATCTTTTTTATACTTTCCTAAGTATTTTTTTAAATATATACCCGAGACAGGAGACTCTCTTAGTGGCTTGGGGGTTCCCAACTGCCTGGATAGCTCATGCAGTGCCTCCTATGTGAGTTCCTACAGCCTCCTCCTGCTCTATTCCAAGGCCTCCATTGATCTCTAGCCCTGGTCTTTCTTCTAGTCTGGAAAAGTCTCCTTTCCCTGTGCTGTCTATCCTCTTTACCTCTTCTCACAAAACCCTATTTGCTCTTTCTCAGCAAACCTTCTAAGTTATTCTTCAGGCTCAGGCTTCAGAAACAAAACACAGAAATTCTTGGAAGTTACTTCTTTCTATCCTAACATATACCTCCCTTGAGGCATAGAATCAACTCCAAGTCTGAGTGAGAGAAACAGAAAAGAAAAATCTATAGAACTTAGTGGCACCAAATCTTATTTCATTATATTTTGTATATACTCTTCATGGGTGACTCCCAGTTCTAGCTTTCTAATATATACCTTGAGAGATATTTTGGGGGCTGTTTGCAAAAATCCTCCTAAACTTTCAAAAATCACATTAATGCTGGTGAAATTTAAATTTAAAAATATAAATAAAGGTTCTGGTTAAAGCTTAGAGATTTAAGAGCTGGAAAAAGCATTTTTGCCATCCTTGCAATAAGAAAAAAGCTGGATAAACGTAAAACTAACAACTTTCCTTGAACCTATCAGAAAACCTATATTGCAGGCAAACAACTAACTTAAAACCAAGAGAAAGACAAAGGACTGCAGGGAGAAACAGGATTCAAGTGTTTGCTCACCTGAGACAGATGCTGCCAAATGTGTAAAAGCTGGTAAGAAGATTAAACTAGAAATGTTTAAAGAATTGCTAAAGGCCAAGTGTGGGCCAGCAGGAGGCTGTGAAGTCCCAGGGAGCTGTAGATGCAGGAGGGTTCACACCCTCCTTAGGTTTTTCTTCCAGGAACAGCATGTACTCCCAAAGAAGATGGGGAGAACCCTAACAAAATGTCCTCTGAGGCACTGGTACCCAACCTTTTTGGCACTAGGGACCGGTTCTGAAGAAATTTTTCCATGGACAGAGTAAGGGGAGGGGGGTGGTTTGTGATGATTCAAGTGAATTACATTTATTGTGCACTTTACTTCTATTATTTCCATTCTTATTGCATCAGCTCCACCGCAGATCAGCAGGCCTCAGATCCCAGAGGCTGGGGACCCCGGCTGTAAGGTGCTAGCTGGGTATGGAGAAGAGTAGCCACTGCCCAAACCCGATTCTGATACATCTGCTTCATCTCCCTTGTGAATTACAGCAGACTTCTTGCATGTGTGTGCATGCTAAGTCACTTCAGTCGTGTCCGACTGTTTGCAACCTTATGGACTGTAGCCCACCAGGCTCCTCCGTCCATGGGATTCTCCAGGCCAGAAAACTGGAGTGGGTTGCCATTTCCTCCTCCAATGTATCTTCCTGACCCAGGGATCAAACCCTGGTTTCTTATGTCTCCTGCATTATTGGCAGGCAGGTTCTCTACCACTAGCACCGCCTGTGAGAAACTGTAAAATAGACTGGTATCTTCAATATACTGAAAGAGGGGAAAATGTTGATCCAGAGTTCTACATCCGGAAAAAATGTCCTTCTAAAGTATAGAAACAATAAAGACTTTCTCAGACAAACAAAAATGCAGGGACCTATCTACTTGCTGTAGACCTAGCTTATAAGAAAAGTTAAAGGAAGTTTTTCAAGGTAGATACATGTCAGAGCATTGGACCTGCACTAAGAAACAAATAATGTCACAAATGGAACAAATAAAAGGCTTATAAAATCATTTTTGTCTTATTTTAATTGCTCTAAAAATAACTGACTTTATAGCAACAAAATTAACAATATATTATGTGCTTATAGCATATATAAAAGTGAGATATGTGAGAACAATGACACATCAGAGGGAGCAAGAAATTAGGAATATATTGTTAGAAGATTCTGGAACTAAAGGTAGATTCAGATTTTTTTAATGTATATTATAAACCTTAAGGCAACCAATAAAAATATTTTTTAAATGTTGAAAAGGAAGGAAAGACAGAGAAGGAGGTTAAAAGAAATAAATAGACAAAAGAATAGAAAGTAGCTAGTAAGATGATAGAAGTTAATCCAACTATACCAAAAACCACTTTTAATGTGAATAATGTAAACATATCAGTTAAATGTGTGTTTATACATTTGACAGGAATGATCAGACACAGTTAAGAAAGTACAAGGTAGTCTGGGAAAAAAATTTTTACAAATCATTTATCTCACAAAAACTTTTATCCAGAATTGGTTAAAACTGAACAATAAGAAAAGAAACAATCCAATTTTTAAAATGGACAAAAGACCTGAAAAGATATTTCACCAAAGAAAATATCAATGACAAATAAGCACATGAAAGATGCTCAACAGCATTTGTTACCAGAAAAATGCAAATGAAAACCATAATGTGATGGCACTAAATACTTAGTGTTGTTGTTCAGTCACTAAGTCGTGTCTGACTCTTTTCCAACCCCCATGGACTGTAACCCACCAGGCTCCTCTGTCCATGGGATTACTGGAGTGGGTTGCCATTTCCTTCTCCAAGAGACCTTCCCAACCCAGGGATGGAACCAGGGTCTCCTGCATTGGCTTCCCTCATAGCTCAATCAGTAAAGAGTCTGCCTGGAATGCAGGAAACCTGGGTTCAATTCCTGGGTCGGGAAGATCCCCTGGAGAAGGAAATGGCAGCCCACCCCAGTACTCTTGCCTGGAAAATCGCATGGAGAGAGGAGCCTGACAGGCTACAGTCTGTAGGGTCGAAAGAGTTGGACTCGACTGAGCGACTAAGCACCCACACACACTCCTGCATTGGCGGTGGATTCTTTACCACTGAGCCACCAAGGAGGCCACAAACTTATTACAATTGCTAAAATTAAAAAACAAAAAACTGGACAGTACCAAATTCTGGCAAAGATTTGGAGCAACAGGAATTTTCACTACTCATGACCGAGCATACAAAATAGCACAACTGTATTGGAAGACAGTTTGGTCATTTATTATAAAGTTAAATATATGCTCATAAAACAATCTAGAAATCTCAACTCCAAATGAGTTTAAAAATTTATGTTCACAAAAAAAGTTATATAAGAATGTTTATAATAATGTTATTCAAAGTCGCCCAAACTGAAACAACCAAGACGTCCTTCAACCAGGTAATGGACAAACGTATAGTTCACACAATGGACTGTGACTCAGTCATAAAAATGAATGCACTTTGGATTCACACACAATGATGATGAATTTTAAATGCATCCTTTAAGTGAAAAAAGTCAGACTCAAAAGGCTACACGTTGGATGATTACATCTTTATGAAAATTATTGAAAAGGCACTTTTATAGGGACAGAAAATAGGTCAGTGGTTGCCAGGGGATGAGGCGAAAGGGAGGGGTATTCTACAAAGGGGCTGTACCTGGTATTTCTCAGGGTGATAGGATGCTCTGTGTGGTACAGGGGTGGTGGGAAATGGCTCTGCATGTGTCCAACTCCACACGGCTGTGCACTACAAAGTATGAGCTTTACTACGTGCATATGGAAAAAAGAAAAAATCAACCAGGATGTCAAGGAGATCCCTATTGGGAGAAGGAATGCAGAAAAATACTATTGGCTGAGTGGCAACTATCAAGTATGTTGAAGAACAGAAAAAACGAAGAGTAGTAAATATAGTGTCACGACCTCAAAATCATTGGTGCACAACCTCTTCACTTTCGCCCACTGTGAGCAATGGATGAATGCTGTGTTAACGGAAGCTCCTAGGAGCAAGGCCTGTGTTTGTCTCCCTCTAGAGGCAGGCGGGTTACAGAACAGTGTCCCGCCAACTTGAGTAATCTACACTCACTCCTTTTAAAACTTCTTATGTGTGGTCAACTCATAATGTTGATGTCTTTTATCATCTTGTTTTAAGAATATGTATAAACATATAAATATACCCATTTCTGCTTACAATTATATATACAGTATGAACTAACAAAATTATAAATCAGATACAAAGAAAACTGTAATCCCAGTAAAGCCCAATCTAATAACCTTAAATTGGTGAAACCAAATCACGGCTCACAGTGTTGTTGGGTCTTCTGAGGTAAGCATTCCTGACGACTTTAGGCCTACTCAATGTTGCTGCTGTTACTCTGTTTACAAACGATGATCACAAACCTCCTTTTTTACAGCCCACCTGACATCATGTAAGATGGCTTGAAGAGGGTGAACCTGAAATCACTTCCCACATGAACATCATCACAACCACTCCTAGACTATGTTAAGATTATTCTATTTCCATCTGCACCTAACCTGTGATCAGTGACATGCAATTCAGGTTAAACTTGGTCCTTGTCCTCTGAGGAGCCTAAGTGTGAAGATATCATGAGGACTCACACGGGCGTGGTTTGTCTGTGTTTGAGGAGAAAAGACTGCTGGTGATTATGGCTCTGCTCTCTTTGTTCTGAGTCTCTGCCTGCTTCAGAAGATCCTGACAAGAAGAAGGTGCAAAAGCCACCCTCAGGTGGGATTTTAACATCTTGCACCACCACACTGATCTGTTTTGAATGACTTGGAACTCAAGGTTACAGTAATGCTTTCAAGGTTGAAAAGTAAATCATTTATAAGTGGGCAGCACTCATAACTCATCAATTTGAATAGAAAAAATTTTTTTAAATTGTTTGACACCTGATTCTGTTGATTAACCTGTGATTTGGAGAAATTTGTGCCGTAACAATGAATAGTCATGTGTTAATTCTGGAGCATTTTTTGCTATATGTCATACAAGAATAAAGCACGCCTTTGAATTTTTGCAATGGGGCAGCCAGTTTTTAACTGAATTTGCCGGAAAGCAAGTTAGGGGCTGGACCAGGGCTGCATCAGAGAAAGACGCTGACGGGATTTTTTTTAGTAGCACTGAATGCAGCTCCTGGTTGTGTAGCTCCAGTGACAAAAGTGTCAGTGGTCTCCCTGCTCCCTTCCTGCCCTGCACGTGTTCCCAACACCACGCTTGAGAAACAGCTGCAGGAAAGTGGACACATGTGTGGGTGATGGAGCCGGAGCCTGGCAACCACACACACCAGCCGTATTTTGGGGAGGCAGGGCAAATCATCAGCCTCTCTGTGCTCTGTTCACTCATCAAGGAAGTAATGTCATTCGTTGTCGTCCATTCACTAAGTCGTGTTCGACTCTGCGACCCCATGGACTGCAGCATGCCACGCTTCCCTGTCCTTCAACACCTGAGAGTTTGCTCAAATTCATGTCCATTGAGTCAGTGATGCTATCGAACCATGTCATCCTCTGTCGCCCCCTTCTCCTGCCTTCAATCTTTCTCAGCATCAGACTGTTTTCCGAAGAGTCAGCTCTTAGGATCAGGTAGCCAAAGTATTGGAGCTTCAGCTTCAGCATCAGTCCTTTCAATGAATATTCAGGGTTGATTTCCTTTAGGATCGACTGTTTTGATGGCAATAGTGATATGGTTGAAATGGGGAGATGCACATAACATCCTGAGAGAAAAGCTTGATACTGGGACATAATCTATAAATGTTAGCTGTTATTATTGTCACACTTAACGTGTTGGGTTGGAATCACCCATTTGCCCTTTTTGCTTTAAACTCAACTGGTCTGTGAGTTCTGGAAGGATAGGGACCATAACTTCTTGCCTCTGTTCCCACGGTCCCAAGCACACAACACTCAATCAAGGTGTTTTGAACTGAAGAGAGAGAATAGAATTGGAAAATTGTTTGAGAGAGCAAAGAGATTGCAACCAAGTAAGGGACAGAAACGAGTCATTTTCACCCTGGAGTGGAGGATAGTAATGGCTGTGTGCCCCCCTAGAGTCAATCTGTGTACCAACATAATTTCATCTCAATGCATTTAATGGAATTTTTCTCACAAAGCCTTCTGGTAGACTACCGGAGAGGATCCTGTAACTAAAGGTTGTTTTCTCTGCTGCAAAATAGACCTGAATGCTAACCAATTTTAAAAAAAGTCTCATTCTAAGGTACTGGAAATGGTTGCGATTTGGGTGTTGGATATACTTTATCAATACATACCTATAATCTTAAAATTTGCACAATTTACTGCATGTGTTATACCTCCAAACAAAATCTTAAAAGGCCCTTCGCCTATCCGTAGCAATTCTGTCTGACACATGTTTAAAAGATCACCATTGCTACCCCCACTGTCCTTTCCTTGGTACCTCCCAAAGGCATCCTGTGTACACACGGTATATAAAATTACATGAAATTTACAGCTTACCATGAATAGGAAAAGCCTCAAGGCTTCAAAACATGAAAGCTCTTTGCTAAAGAGCATCTGAAATTAACGTTCACATAATCTATCCACCAGAGGGCGCCAACACAGCCCTAATCATAAGAACACACTGACCTAGCAAGCCAACTTATCAACCTTTCTAGACAAGAACTGCAGTTTCCATACACAAGCAGTTATCAATTTCTAGGTTCCTAGGAAGGCAGATGAAATTTTATTAAAGTCAGATTTAATTCATGGGTTTATTTTTTCTCCTCAACAGTAGACATGCTGTAATAATAAGAGGCATCTTGATGTCATAAACACTAATAAATGCCTAATAAGGAGATGGACACAGAAATAAGGATAGTTTACCTTTGTATTACCTCTAATGCTTTACAGGTTAGGCAGAGAAGTGAGTTATGGCATTTGTTCTCCTTAATATGTGAATATAATTTATAAATATGGTGTGTGGTGCCCATTAGAGATGAAAAAATAGTTTCCACTGGATCCATGGATGACCACAGCTAACAAACAAACATGCAAATTAGAAAAAGGCACATCGGTGAAGTCTGGGGCAAAGCTTGGTGAGCAGGAATAAGGGATGGATTTCAAGTCCCACTTTCTCCTACCAGGCAGCTCTGCACAGGACTAACTGAAAAGGCATGCTTGAGGGTAGTTTTTAATTCTCTTTCTGCCCAATTATTAGATAAGAACAATAATTTTTATCTCTTGTAAAATGCAGTTCCAAGACAAGTTGCCCACCTGCCCTCTTCCAATCAGAACACTAACCTTAAGTACTTCCTTAAAGAAACATTCTGGATCCCCCACTAAGCTTTGGAAATGAAACCTTTCCCATCCTGTTCTCTGCTTTCAGTCTATCCTACTAGAAAGGTTTTGCTGTTATTTGCCAAGTAGCCTTTTTCTTTATAATCTCCATTTCCTGATCACTCCCTAGCCCCTCATTTTCGTAACTGACTTTTTCTCATGGGTTGAAATTTATTGTAGGAGGAACCTGAAAGTAGGCATGTGTTTCAACATCGTGCAGTTGACCGTGTCTCAGTTCATACCGTAACTGACCTCACAACAGCTCTTAACCCCGAGGATCACTTTGTCCTCTGGAAAGTTTCTTCATTTGGCTTCTAGGACACAGCTCTTTGGATTCTCCTTCTCCTATATGGCTGCTCCTTCTCAGTCTCCTGAATTGATTCCTCCTCATATTCCTGATTTCTAGGTGTTGACATCCATGAACCATCCTCTCTCCTGCTCCGTCTACACCCTTGCCTTGGGGATCTCACCTGGCCTGTGGGTTTACACACCATCTATCCACAACAACTCCCACATTTATATCTCCTTCGGTCTCTGCCCTGAACTCCAGATTCATATTCAACTGCCTTCTCAACATCTCCATTCAGATGTTTAAAGGCAGCTCAGACTAGACATGCCCAAAGCAAACCCTTTCTCTGCCTGCCATGCATGCCTCCCACAGCCTTTCACCTGGGCAAATGGTACTCCCCCTTTTTTTAGTTGCTCATATGGAAAACCTTGGCAGCATCTTTGGCTCGTCTCCTCCTCTCACTCTCCACATCAGCAACATCAGTTGGCTCCAGATTTGAATATGTCCAGAAATGGGCTACTTCACACCACCAGCTGCCACTCAGGTGGAAGTCAACATCACCTCTTGGCCGGGTTTTTTCTTTAGTATTTATTTATTTGGCTGCACTGGGTCTGAGCTCTGGTACACGGGATCTTCACTGTGGTTCACGGGTTTCTCTCTAGTTGTGGTGCAGGTTCAGGTGTCCCACAGCATGTGGGATCCAGTTTCCTGAATGGGGACCAAACCCACGTCTCCCACATTGGAAGGTAGACTCTTAACCCCTGGACCCCAGGGAAGTCCCTTGGCCTGGATTATTGCAACAGTCTTCTAATTCATTTCCGTGACTCTGCCCTTCCTCCCCTCTCCACTCTCCAACCAGAGTCAAATTTCTTCGCCACAGTTGGGGGATCCTAAGTGAAGTTAAGTGAGATCATGTCTCTCTTCTGGATAACGTGTTCCACCTCCCACAGTGAAACCAAGGAGCTTGAAAGTGCCTTTTAAGGCTCTACATGGGCAGCTGTGTTTTGGAGGAGGAAATGGCAACCCACTCCACAGAGGAGCCTAAAGGGCTACAGTCCACAGGGTCAGGCATGACTGAAGAGGCTGAGTACACACACACATAGTGTGTGTGTGTGTGTGTTTGATCACTGTCTTCCCCACCAAGGAAGTAACCTCTCTGATAGAAAGCATTTTGTTCCATTCATTGTTACAGCTCCAGTACCTAGAAAAATGCCTAGCATATAGCAGATGTTCAATACATATTCGTTGGATGAATGTTGAATGAATCTAGCCAGTTTATACACTGACTAAAAGTTACTTGCAATATATAAATAAAATGTATTAAAGTTTAGCTTAAAGTTTTCCAGAATTGGGTATCTTAAAAGGCATAGAAAGAAATAAGGTGTTTACTCTTGAAGTACATTGACACCATATAATATTTGATGAACTGAAGCACTGACTTCATGAACTGAACTGGACTGAAATCCACCATCTTTGTGTTCTGTGAGTAGATTGCCTCAAGATAATTGGGCCGAACAGAGCTACTAGCTGACATTACTTAACCCCTTTTTGGCCTTGTGTTGAATTACAAAACGTTAAATTTACTATATGTTTGTTCATTTTCACCAATTAGTATTAAATTATATCATTAAATACATGTTATATAACTGAATATATTATGAATATAATGGTTCACTATTGCAAATGCTGAAGAACCAGGCTGATGCACTATGAGGAAATATCCATCAGAGAAGTCAGGAATTGTGTTCTATTTCTCATCCTACTGGGGCTGAGATGGTAAAGAATCTGCCTGCAATGCAGGAGATTCGGGTTCAATCCCTGGGTCGGGAAGATCCTCTGGAGAAGGGCATGGCAACCCACTCCAGTATTCTTGCCTGGAGAATTCCATGGACAGAGGAGCCTGGCAGGCTGCAGTCCATATGGTCACAAAGAGTCAGACACGATTGAGTGACTAACATTTTCACTATCATCCTATTGTCAAATCTAATTGTGTATGTTAAAGATTTCTTGAGGAGAGCTGTTAGTATATTAAAATATATTTACCGAAATTCAATACATGATTCAAATGACATATAATTTTAAAATACTTGTGAAAACCACATGATAAATTCATTTAAAACAGGGTATAACTAAGGGACAAATTTTACTTAAAGTACTATATTAATAGCTAACCTAATTCAATAGTGGACTAGTTGCTGTTGTTGTTCAGTCGCTCAGTCATTTCTGACTCTTTTCGACCTTATGGACTGCAGGCTCCTATGTCCTCCACTATCTCCCAGAGTTTGCTCAAATTCATATCCATTGAGTCAGTGATGCTATCTGACCATCTCTTCCTCTGCCACCCCCTTCTCCTTCTGCCTTCAATCTTTCCCAGCATCAGAGTCTTTTCCAATGAGTCAGCTCTTCATATCAGGTGGCCAAAGTACTAGAGCTTCAGCAACAGTCCTTCCAAACAATATTCAGGGTTATTTCCTCTAGGATTGATAGGTTTGAACTCCCTGAAATCCAAGGGACTCTCAAGAGTGTTCTCCAGCACCACAATCCGAAAGCATCAATTCCTCAGTGCTCAGCCTTTTTTATGGTCCAGCTCTCACATCTGTACATCACTACAGGAAAAACCATAACTTTGACTACACGGACCTTTGTCAGCAAAGTGATGTCTCTGCTTTTTAATATGCTGTCTAGGTTTGTCATAGCTTTCCTACCAAGAAGCAAGCATGTTTTAATATGGCTGCAGTCACCATCCGCAGTAATTTTGGATCCCAAGAAAATAAAATCTGTCACTACTTTCACTTTTGCCCCCTTCTATTTGCCATGAAGTGATGGAACCAGATATCATGATCTTACTTTTTTTTTTTTATCTCAGTTTTATTTATTTATTTTACTTTACAATATTGTATTGGTTTTGCCATACATTTACATGAATCCACCATGGGTGTACATGTGTTCCCCATCCTGAACCCCCCTGCCACCTTCCTCCCCATCCCATCCCTCTGGGTCATCCCAGTGCACCAGCCCCAAGCACCCTGTATCATGCATCAAACCTGGACTAGTGATTCATTTCACATGTGATAATTTACATGTTTCAATGCCATTCTCCCATATCATCCCACCCTCGCCCTCTCCCACAGAGTCCAAAAGACTTCTATACATCTGTGTCTCTTTTGCTGTCTCACATACAGGGTTATCATTACCATCTTTCTAAATTCCATATATATGCGTTAGTATACTGTATTGGTGTTTGTCTTTCTGGCTTACTTCACTCTGTATAATAGGCTCCAGTTTCATCCACCTCATTAGAACTGATTCAAATGTATTCTTTTTAATGGCTGAGTAATATTCCATTGTGTATATGTACCACAGCTTTCTTATCCATTTGTCTGCTGATGGACATCTAGGTTGCTTCCATGTCCTGGCTATTATAAACAGTGCTGTGATAAACACTGGGGTACACGTGTCTCTTTCAATTCTGGTTTCCTTCGTGTGTATGCCCAGCAGTGGGATTGCTGGGTCATATGGCAGTTCTATTTCCAGTTTTTTAAGGAATCTCCACACTGTTCTCCATAGTGGCTGTACTAGTTTGCATTCCCACCAACAGTGTAAGAGGGTTCCCTTTTCTCCACACCCTCTCCAGCATTTATTGCTTATAGACATTTGGATAAAAGCCATTCTGCCTGGCATGAAATGGTACCTCATAGTAGTTTGATTTACATTTCTCTGATAATGAGTGATGTTGAGCATCTTTTCATATGTTTGTTAGCCATCTGTGTGTTTTCTTGGAGAAATGTCTGTTTAGTTCTTTGGCCCACTTTTTGATTGGGTCGTTTATTTTTCTGGAATTGAGCTGCAGGAGTTGCTTGTATATTTTTGAGATTAATTCTTTGTCTGTTGCTTCATTTGCTATTATTTTCTCCCATTCTGAAGGCTGTCTTTTCACCTTGCTTATAGTTTCCTTTGTTGTGCAAAAGCTTTTAATTTTACTTAGGTCCCATGTGTTTATTTTTGCTTTTATTTCCAATATTCTAGGAGGTGGGTCATAGAGGATCCTGCTGTGATTTATGCCGGAGAGTGTTTTGCCTATGTTTTCCTCTAGGAGTTTTATAGTTTCTGGTCTTACGTTTAGATCTTTAATCCATTTTGAGTTTATTTTTGTGTATGGTGTTAGAAAGTGTTCTACTTTCATTCTTTTACAAGTGGTTGACCAGTTTTCCCAGCACCACTTCTTAAAGAGATTGTCTTTTCTCCATTGTATATTCTTACCTCCTTTGTCAAAGATAAGGTGTCCATATGTGTGTGGATTTATCTCTGGGCTTTCTGTTTTGTTCCATTGATCTCTATTTCTGTGTTTGTGCCAGTACCATACTGTCTTGATGTCTGTGGCTTTGTAGTAGAGTCTGAAGTCAGGCAGGTTGATTCCTCCAGTTCCATTCTTCTTTCTCAAGATTGCTTTGGCTTCGAGGTTTTTTGTATTTCCATACAAATTGTGAAATTATTTGTTCTAGTTCTCTGAAAAATACCGTTGGTAGCTTGATAGGGATTGCATTGAATCTATAGATTGCTTTGGGTAGTATACTCATTTTCATTATATTGATTCTTCCAATCCACGAACACAGTATATTTCTCCATCTATTTGTGTCCTCTTTGATTTCTTTCACCAGTGTTTTATAGTTTTCTATATATAGGTCTTTTGTTTCTTTAGGTATATATATTCCTAAGTATTTTATTCTTTTCATTGCAATGGTGAATGGAATTGTTTCCTTAATTTCTCTTTCTGTTTTCTCATTGTTAGTGTATAGGAATGCAAGGGATTTCTGTGTGTTGATTTTATATCCTGCAACTTTACTATATTCATTGATTAGCTCTAGTAATTTTCTGGTGGAGTCTATGTAGAGGATCATGTCATCTGCAGTGAGAGTTTTACTTCTTCTTTTCCAATCTAGATTACTTTTATTTCTTTTTCTACTCTGATTGCTGTGGCCAAAAATTCCAAAACTATGTTTAATAGTAGTGGTGAGAGTGGTCACCCTTGTCTTGTTCCTGACTTTAGGGGAAATGCTTTCAATTTTTCACCATTGAGGATAATGTTTGCTGTGGGTTTGTCATATATAGATTTTATTATGTTGAGGTATGTCCCTTCTATTCCTGCTTTCCGGAGGGTTTTTTTTTTTTTTAATCATAAATGGATGTTGAATTTTGTCAAAGGCTTTCTCTGCATCTATTGAGATAATCATATGGTTTTTATTTTTCAATTTGTTAATGTGGTGTATTACATTGATTGATTTGTGGATATTGACGAATCCTTGCATCCCTGGGATAAAGCCCACTTGGTCATGATGCATGAGCTTTTAAATGTGTTGTTGGATTCTGATTGCTAGAATTTTGTTAAGGATTTTTGCATCTATGTTCATCAGTGATATTGGCCTGTAGTTTTCTTTTTTTGTGGCATCTTTTTCAGGTTTTGGTATTAGGGTGATGGTGGCCTCATAGAATAAGTTTGGAAGTTTACCTTCCTCTGCAATTTTCTGGAACAGTTTGAGTAGGATAGGTGTTATCTCTTCTCTAAATTTTTGGTAGAATTCAGCTGTGAAGCCGTCTGGACCTGGGCTTTTGTTTGCTGGAAGATTTCTGATTATAGTTTCAATTTCTGTGCTTGTGATGGGTCTGTTAAGATTTTCTATTTCTTCCTGGTTCAGTTTTGGAAAATTGTACTTTTCTAAGAATTTGTCCATTTCTTCCACGTTGTCCATTTCTTCCATTTTATTTGCATATAGTTGCTGATAATAGTCTCTTATGATCCTTTGTATCTCTGTGTTGTCTGTTGTGATCTCTCCATTTTCATTTCTAATTTTGTTGATTTGATTTTTTTCCCTTTGTTTCTTGGTGAGTCTGGCTAATGGTTTGTCAATTTTATTTATCTTCTCAAAGAACCAGCTTTTGGCTTTGTTGATTTTTGCTATGGTCTCTTTTGTGTTTTTTTTTGCATTTATTTCTGCCTTAATTTTTAAGATTTCTTTCCTTCTACTAACCCTGGGGTTCTTCATTTTTTCCTTTTCTAGTTGCTTTAGGTGTAGAGTTAGGTTATTTATTTGACTTTTTTCTTGTTTCTTGAGGTATGCCTGTATTGCTATGAACCTTCCCCTTAGCACTGCTTTTACAATGTCCCATAGGTTTTGGGTTGTTGTGTTTTCATTTTCTATGCACATACATATGCATTTATATTCATAGTTTAATTTCTTTTTTGATTTCTTCTGTGATTTGTTGGTTATTCAGCAGCATGTTGTTCAGCCTCCATATGTTGGAATTTTTAATAGTTTTTTCTTCTGTAATTGACATTTAATCTTACTGCACTGTGGTCAGAAAAGATGCTTGGAATTTCAAATTTTTTGAATTTACCAAGGCTAGATTTATGGCCAGGATGTGATCTATCCTGGAGAAGGCCCGTGTGCACTTCATAAAAAGGTGAAATTCATTGTTTTGGGGTGAAATTTCCTATAGATATCAATTAGGTTTAACTGGTCTATTGTGTCATTTAAAGTTTGTGTTTCCTTGTTAATTTTGTTTAGTTGATCTATCCATAAGTGTGAGTGGGGTATTAAAGTCTCCCACTATTATTGTGTTATTGTTAACTTCCCCTTTCATACTTGTTAGCATTTGTCTTATATATTGCGGTGCTCCTATGTTGGGTGTATATATATTTATAATTATATCTTCTTCTTGGATTGATCCTTTGATCATTATGTAGTGTCCTTCTTTGTCTCTTTTCACAGCCTTTGTTTTAAAGTCTATTTTATCTGATATGAGTACTGCTACTCCTGCTTTCTTTTGGTCTCTGTTTGCATGGAATATCTTTTTCCAGCCCTTCACTTTCAGTCTATATGTGTCCCTTGTTTTGAGGTGGGTCTCTTGTAGACAACATATATAGGGGTCTTGTTTTTGTATCCATTCAGCCAGTCTTTGTCTTTTGGTTGGGGCATTCAACCCATATACATTTAATGTAATTATTGATAAGTATGATCCCATTACCATTTACTTTATTGTTTTGGGTTCGAGTTTATACACCCTTTCTGTGTTTCCTATCTACAGAAGATCCTTTAGCATTTGTTGGAGAGCTGGTTTGGTGATGCTGAATTCTCTCAGCTTTTGCTTGTCTGTAAAGTTTTTGATTTCTCCTTCATATTTGAATGAGATCCTTGCTGGGTACAGTAATCTGGGCTGTAGGTTATTTTCTTTCATCATTTTAAGTATGTCCTGCCATTCCCTCCTGGCCTGAAGAGTTTCTATTGAAAGATCAGCTGTTATCCTTATGGGAATCCCCTTGTGTGTTGTTGTTTTCCCCTTGCTGCTTTTAATATTTGTTCTTTGTGCTTGATCTTTGTTAATTTGATTAATATGTGTCTTGGGGTGTTTCGCCTTGGGTTTATCCTGTTTGGGACTTTCTGGGTTTCTTGCACTTGGCTGATTATTTCCTTCCCCATTTTAGGGAAGTTTTCAACTATTATCTCCTCAAGTATTTTCTCATGGCCTTTCTTTTTGTCTTCTTCTTCTGGGACTCCTATGATTCAAATGTTGGGGCATTTAACATTGTCCCAGAGGTCTCTGAGGTTGTCCTCATTTCTTTTCATTCTTTTTTCTTTTTTCCTCTCTGTTTCATTTATTTCTTCCATTCTATCTTCTACCTCACTTATCCTATCTTCTGCCTCTATTATTCTACTGTTGGTTCCCTCCAGAGTGTTTTTTATCTCATTTATTGCATTATTCATTATATATTGACTCTTTTTTATTTCTTCTAAGTCCTTGTTAAACCTTTCTTGCATCTTCTCAATCCTTGTCTCCAGGCTATTTATCTGTAACTCCAATTGTTTTCAAGGTTTTGGATCATTTTCACTATCATTATTCAAAATTCTTTATCAGGCAGATTCCCTATCTCTTCCTCTTTTGTTTGGTTTGGTGGGCATTTATCCTGTTCCTTTACCTGCTGGGTATTTCTCTGCCTTTTCATCTTGTTTATATTGCTGTGTTTGGGGTGGCCTTTCTGTATTCTGGCAGTTTGTGGTTCCTCTTTATTGTGGAGGTTCCTTGCTGTGGGTGGGGTTGGACAGGTGGTTTGTCAAGGTTTCCTGGTTAGGGAAGCTTGTGTCGGTGTTCTGGTAGGTGGAGCTGGATTTCTTCTCTCTGGAGTGCAATGAAGTGTCTAGCAATGAGTTTTGAGATGTCAGTGGGTTTGGTGTGACTTTGGGCAGCCTGTATATTTAAGTTCAGGGCTATGTTCCTGTATTGCTGGAGAATTTGCATGGTATGTCTTGCTCTGGAACTTGTTGGCCCTTGGGTGGTGCTTGGTTTCAGTGTAGGTATGGAGGTGTTTGATGAGCTCCTATCGATTAATGTCCCCTGGATTCAGGAGTTCTCAGGATTTGGACTTAAGCCTCCTGTCTCTGGTTTTCAGTCTTATTCTTACAGTAGCCTCAAGACTTCTCCATCTATACAGCACGGATGATAAAACATCTAGGTTAATGATGAAAAGTTTCTCCACAGTGAGGGACACCCAGAGAGGTACACAGAGTTACATCGAGAAGAGAAGAGGGAGGAGGGAGCTAGAGGTGACCAGGAGGAGAAGAGGGGGAATCAAAAGGGTAGAGAGCAAGCTAGCCAGTAATCACTTCCCTATGTGCTCTCCACAGTCTGGAACCCTCAGAGATGTTCACAGAGGTACACAGAGAAGAGAAGAGGGAGGAAGGGGACAGAGGTGGCCAGGAGGATAAAAGGGGGAATCAAAAGAAGAGAGACAGATCCAGCCAGTAATCAGTTCCCTAGTGTTCTCCACAACCCGGAACACACAAAGAGATTCACAGAGTTGGGTAGAGAAGCAAAGGGGGAGGGGGGAGATAGAGGCAACTTGGTGGAGAAAAAGGAGAGTCAAAAGGGGGAGAGAGCAATCAGGCCAGTGATCTTGCTCCCAAGTAAAAATGGGTACTGAAGATTGGGTTCTTAAAGGTACAAAGTTGATAACAAATACCAAAAAGCAAAGATTAAAAATCTAGAGTAGAGGTTAGATTCTCAAAAATATAATATATTTTTTTAAAGTCACAAAAATTATAAAATATATATATTAAAGTTTGCTTTGAAATAAGGTCTTTTTTTTTTTTTTTGCAAGGTAACAGTAGGTTATAAAAATGAAAATTAAAGGAGTAATAGGGGACTTAAAATGAAAAAAAAATTTTTTTAATTAAAAAATGATAATAGTAAAAATATATCTAGGACTTTCTCTGGAGCTGTTGCGGACAGTGTGGGGTCAGTTCATTTTCAGACAGTTCCTTGGTCCAGCTTGTACTTCTCAAGGTCTATAGGCCCCTTCCTATGTAGTCGGTGCTAACTACAGGGTTTTAATCTATTGCACCTGTCACTTCCAAAGCGGTTCCCTCTGTTTATTTTAGCTTCTTCTGTTTGCTGTTTGTTCTGTTTGTTCCCTCTGTTTACTGGTCTCTTCAGTGTCTAATTTCCTCCCTGACACAAGGCAGGCGGTGGTAGTCACTTTTTTTAGGCTCATTTGTTCAGTCGTGTTGTGGGGAGGGAGGAACACTGCAAACAAATATCACTAGCGTGTGCTCACAGTGATTCAGCCACACTGGGTTTGCCCCCACTCACGGCATGTGTGCTTTCCCAGTCTACACTGCTCAGACTCTAGTTTGCTCTGCCGGGAACTGTCTGATGCTGGCCCTGGGTTGCATGCACTCCCCAGGTCTAAACCACTCAGGTTCAGGTTCTCGAGTACTCCACAAAGGTGCAGACTTGGTTGGGCCTGCGTTTTGTGCCCATCCCAGATCTGAGCAGCTCAGGTGACCAGGTGCTTGGTGAGTACAGTCGTCTCCAGTTGAAGGCTGTGACTTATCGCCTCCCTCATCCCAGCCGCTCAGTTTTCTGGGTGTACAACGGGCGTGCCGTCTCAGGCGTGCCGTGTGTCTCTTCTGGGGAGCTGATCTCTGGCTGCGACCCTCCTGGCGGATGTCAACCATCCAGAATCCCAAGAAGTCTTGGTTAGCAACAAAGTCTGCTTGCAGTTTGGTATAGGATGCCTCTCTGGGGCCGCGAATGCCCCCTTCCAGCTCTGGCTGCCCTCGCCTGCCTGCCTGGTGGGGGATGGGCCAGTCCTCAGCCAGCTAGCTCTGCTCAGTCCCTTATTCTGTGAGTGGGCCTGGCGGTGTCTTAGGTTAGGGCTTTTCACAGGATAGCTATCCCACAGTCTGGGTTGCTATCTCAAGCTAGTTCCCTCAGATTGCCCTCAGGGCATTCAGGCCCAGTCCTTACCCTAAGCAATGCAGCCCACACCTCCCTGTCCAGCCCCCGCCTCCCTGTCCAGCCCCCCACTTGCTAGTGGGGGATGGGAGCATCTGGGCTGCTGCTCCGCTGGGAGTTGCTGTTAGGCCCGTAATCTGTGGGTTTTAATTATTTATTTATTTTTCCTCCTGGTTATTTTGCCCTCTGAGATTCCAAGGCTCACCACAGACCCACCAGAGACAGTGTTTCCTGGCATTTGAAAACTTCTCTCTTTTTAAAGACTCCCTTCCTGGGATGGATCTCGTCCCTACCTCTTTTGTCTCTCTTTTTATCTTTTATATTTTGTCCTACCTCCTTTTGAAGACAATGGGCTGCCTTTCTGGGTGCCTGATGTCCTCTGCCAGCATTCAGAAGTTGTTTTGTGGAATTTGCTCGGTGTTCAAATGTTCTTTCGATGAATTTGTGGGGGAGAAAGTGGTCTCTCCGTCCTATTCCTCTGCCATCTTAGGACTGCCTCCATGATCTTACTTTTTTGAATGTTGAGTTTCAAGCCAGATTTTTCACTCGCCTCTTTCACTTTCATCAAGAGGCTCTTTAGTTCCTCTTCACTTTCTGCCATAAGGGTAGGATCATCTGCATATCTGAAGTTACTGATATCTCTCTTGACAATCTTGATTCCAGCTTGTAATTCATCCAGTACAGTATTTCACATGATATATTCTGCATATAAGTTAAATAAGCAAGGTGCCAATATACAGCCTTGATGTACTTCTTTCTCAATTTGGAACCAGTCAATTGTTTCATGTCCAGTTCCAACTGCTGCTTCCTGACCCACATACAGGTTTCTCAGAAGACAGGTAAGGTGGTCTGGTATTCCCATCTCTTAAAGAATTTTCCACAGTTTGTTGTGGTCCACACAGTCAAAGTCTTTAGCATAGACAATGAATCTGAAGTAGATGTTTTTCCTGGACTCACTTGGTTTCATCATGATCCAACGAATGTTGGCAATTTGATCTCTGGTTCGTCTGCCTCTTTGAAATTCAGCTTGTACCTCTGGAAGTTCTCAGTTCATGTACTACTGAAGCCTAGCTTGAAGGATTTTGAGCATATCCTTGTTAGCATGTGAAATGAGCACAATTGTATGATAATTTGAATATTATTTGCCATTGCCTTTGTGATTGGAATGAAAACTGACCTTTTCCATTCCTGTGGCCACTGCTGTGTTTTCCAAATTTGCTGACATATTGAGTGCAGCACTGTAACAGCATCATTTTTTTAAAAAGGATTTAAATAGCTCAGCTGGAATGTCATCACCTCTACTAGCTTTGTTTGTAGTAATGCTTCCTAAGGCCCACTTGACTTCACATTCTAGGATTTCTGGTTCTAGGTGAGTAACCACATCATCATGGTTATCCAGGTCATTAAGACTTTTCTTGTTTGGTTCGGTGTATTCTTACCACCTCTTCTTAATCTCTTCTGCTTCTGGGAGCGCCTTACCATTTCTGTCCTTTATTGTGCCCATCCTTGCATAAAATTTTCTCTTGAGATCTCCAATATTCTGGAAGAGATCTCTAGACTTTCCCATTCTATTGTTTTCTTCTATTTCTTTGCATTGTTCACTTAAGAAGGTTTTCTTCTCTGCTTGCTCTTCTCTGGAACTTTGCATTCAGTTGGGCATATCTTTCCTTTTCTCCCTTGCCTTTTGCTCCTCTTCTTTCCTCAGCTATTTGTAAAGCTTCCTCAAACCACTTTGTCTTCTTGCCTAGAGAAGAGTATAAATTTAAAATTTCCTATTTCCTTTCTTACATATTTTAGTATTTGATTTTTATCTTTAAAATCAATGCATAGAAATACAAATCCAATATTAATCAGATTGTGTATTTTAATACCTGTGATTATAGAGGTCATGCACCAGGGTGGTTGGAATGTGGGTTTTAGACCTTTATTACCTTGATATGAATTTGCTCTGCCACTTCTTGGTTGTGAGTCTTTGGCAAACTATCTTGTCCAAGTGTGTCCATTTTCTGATAGGGTTGTTGTAAGCAATAATGAGGCTGGTTACAGGTAAACACTTAGAATAGTGATAAGCATAGTGATAAGCATTTTCAACAAATAAATCTATTATTATTAGCTACATACCCTGAGAATAAAGTTCTGCCATCACATTAGCCCCCTTTGTAGCTACTGGGTTGAATTAATCCAGTTTGCACTAATTTGTCAAAAATATCCAAATAGTCTTGTGAAATCACTCCTAAAGAAAGAAAACCTTTAATACAGCAGAGGAATGCTTAGCACCTCCTTCGGAGATGCCAGTTTCTCTCCAGGAATCTTCTGATTACATATACTCCAGATGTCATAATTGGTACTCAGAGCCCTTAGAGATGTGTCCTGAGTCATTGCTTAGAAAAAGCTCTGAGAAAGCCCACAATAAACATTAGCTTCCAATGTGCTTCATTATTGATGTTTAATCTTGAGATCATAACAAAGAGTGTGAAAATCCTGGTTAGTTTACTAATTCTTTTAAGTTTAGATTTTCTTCAGCTCTGTTATCCCAACACCCATTAACATGCAGATATGCACATACCTACTTATACACACACAATTATATCCCACACACCCCCATTTAAAATGAGTGAAAATGATTTGTTATATAACTATTTTGACCCTAATGTTCATGCTTTTGAATCCTGTTTTAGGGAAGATTTGTATTTTAATAAAGTTCTACATCCTTACCTTAACCTCCTTCCTAGCCTTATTAATTGTATGAGACATGGTAGAGAGGATACAAGGTCCATCCTAGCTTTATTAATTCTATGATATGTGGTAGACTAGCCTTATGTTGAATTTGAAATTGTAGAGTATGTTATGATTTAAGGAAATAATTCAATTCATTCTTTTTTATTATGGAGAGAAAGTGTTAGTTGCTCAGTCATGTTTGACTCTGTGACACCATGGATTGTAGCCCCCAGACTCCTCTGTCTAGGCAAGAATACTGGAGTGAGTTGCCATGCCCTGCTCCAGGGGATCTTCCCAACCCAGGGATCAAACCCAGGTCTCCCACATTGCAGGCAGATTCTTTACCATCTGAACCTTCAGTTCAGTTCAGTTCAGTCGCTCAGTCTTGTCCGACTCTTTGCGATCCCATGAATCGCAGTACGCCAGGCCTCCCTGTCCATCACCAACTCCCAGAGTTCACCCAAACCCATGTCCATCGAGTCGGTGATGCCATCCAACCATCTCATCCTCTGTCATCCCCTTCTCCTGCCCTCAATCCTTCCCAGCATCAGGGTCTTCTCAAATGAGTCAGCTCTTCACATCAGGTGGCCAACTTAGAACCTTTAGGGAAGTCCAATTATGGAGAGACAGGCAAACCATAGACTTTTTTTTTTCCTGATTGGATTTTCTTAATCTTTTTTTAAAAAATGAGGTGAAATTGACATGACAAGCAATGAAGCATAATAAAGAATACAAATCAGGGACATTTAGTGCATTCCCAATGTGATCAGCCACCACCCCTCTCTAGTTTCAAACTTTTTAATCAACCAGAATAATTTCCCACACACGTTGGGTAATCACTCCACATTCCCTCCTTCCTTTATGCCCTGTTTTACACCTCTGTAAACTTGCCAATTGTGGTTATACCATATAAAAAGGATCATATAATACGTGACTTTTTCTGTTTAGCTTCTTTTACTTAACATAATGTTTTCAAGGTCCATCTATGTTGTATCGTGTGTCAGAACTTTGTTTCTGTTTATTATTGAACAAAATCCCATTGTATTCATATATCACAATCTATTTTTCCATTCATCCATTGATGGGCATTTGGGATGCTGCTATGAATATTTATAATACAAATTTCTGTGTGGATAAATGCTTTAATTTCTCATAGGTAAATACCTAGGAGAGGAATTGCTGGGTCATATGGCAGCTCTATGTTCAGCTTTTGGAGGAACTGCCAAAATGTTTACCGTGGTGACTGCATTATTGTACATTCCCACCAGCAATGTACAAAGATACTTATCCCTTCATATCCTTGCCAATACTTACTTTCCATTTTTGTTGTTGTTTTTATTAATGCTATTCTGAAGGAGATCAGCCCTGGGATTTCTTTGGAGGGAATGATGCTGAAGCTGAAACTCCAGTACTTTGGCCACCTCATGAAAAGAGTTGACTCATTGGAAAAGACTCTGATGCTGGGAGGGATTGAGGGCAGGAGGAGAAGGGGACGACAGAGGATGAGATGGCTGGATGGCATCACTGACTCGATGGACGTGAGTTTGGGTGAACTCCGGGAGTTGGTGATGGACAGGGGGGCCTGGCTTGCTGCGATTCATGGAGTCGCGAGGAGTTGGACATGACTGAGCGACTGAACTGAACTGAATACTAGGGGGTATGAAGTGATATCTCACTGTGGTTTTGATTTGCTTTTTCTAATTATTTTTTAATACTGAATATCTTCTCATGTGCTTATTGACCATCTGTATATCTTTTTGGAGAAATGTCTGTTCATGCTCTTTGCCCATTTTAAAAACTGGGTTGTTTGTCTCTTTGGTTGAGTTGTTAACAGTTCTTTATATACTCTGGACATTAAATCTTTATCAGCTATGCAATTTGCAAATATTTTCTTCCATTCTATAGGTTGCTTTTTCAGTTTTGATAATGTTTTTAATTAGATAAATATTTTCACTTTTTATGAGATCCAACTTATTTTTTGTTGCTCATAATTTTTGTGTCAAATCTAAGAATTCATTGCCAAATTCATACGATCTTCAAATTCATATGGAACCGCAAGGAACCCAAATAGTCAAAACATTATTTAAAGAAGAAAAAGGTATAGTACTCATACTTCCTGATTTCAAGACTTATCACAAAGCTACAGTAATTAAAACAGTGTGGTACTGGCATAAGTACCAATGGAATCAAACTGAGATCCCAGAAATTAAACCCAAACATTATGGCCAATTGATTTTTGACAAGGATATCAAGCCCATTCAATAAAGAAAAGAATATTCTCTTCAACAAATAGTGTTGGGGCAACTGGATATCCAAGTGCAAAAGAATGAAGCTGCATCCCTACCTCACTCTATGTACAAAAATTAACTCAAAATGGATCAACAACCTAAACTTAAGAGCTAAAACAATAAAATTAGTAGAAGAAAACATAGGAGTAAATATCTGCCACAGATACTTCTCCACCCTAGTTAACGGTGAATATCTTTCCCATCATAACTTTGCCCAAAGACTATGGGAATGGTAGCAAAGCTGACAGACTTGAATTTTTATCTCTGTCACTCCTCTGTCCACTAAGATAGACACTTCATGAGAAATGTCACTGAAAGTAATCAGAAAGAAGGCAAAAACAAGCAAACAAAAACAATAACCACAACAAAAACAAGTGCCTAAGCTAATCCTAACAAAAAGTATAATTGGCTACGAGTTATAAAACCCAAATACAGAAGTTAAACCAAACACATCTTTTGGTTTCTAAATTCTTTGCCAGGAATAAGGATAGTAGTGATTAAGAGCACAGACCCTGGATCCAGAGGGCCTGGGTTACAATCCTAGCCTTACTTAGTTGCTTATTATTTTACTTAATCTCTTCATGCCTCAGCTCGCTCACCTTTAAAATAGGCACAAATAATATTAGTGCCTACTTCATGGGATTGTTGCCTAGCACATAGTAACTACTTCAGTGTGTGCTACTATTTCTAGGACTGACAGAGGATGATCAGGCAAAAGAGGTATTTCTATGCTTCCATGATTATGTATACAGTTGCTTGAAAAAGCAGCTTATATTGTGGCCATTAGCATATGCCTTGTAGACCTTCAACTTTGCTGTAACTGAGGAAGGGCTCCAGCTGCTGTGCTCTGAAAACCAACACCGTATTTGCATAAGGTCTCACTTCCCATCAGCTGCTCCTAGCCAGTAACTAAGTGCCTGTAGAAATGCTAAGGGAGGTCATTCCTGGGAGGCAAAGGACTCCTCTTATGGTCAACTTTGGCTCAAGTACTCTTTGACAACCTTGTTGAAATTTCCTTGCTCTGAAGGACAAGCTAGACTTCCTATTCTGCTTTGTCTTCACTCTGGGTCAGTTCTGCATCATGGTCTGATGGCTCTTGCAGCCTTTCCTGTTTCCTTCCCTTTAAATCTCACCTTAGTGTCAGATTCTTAGAGGACTTGGACTAACACAGTTTGGCATTCAAGCTCTCTTAGCTTTGAACTTAACCTATATGCTGCAGTCTTATCTCCTATCTTTTTTTTTTTTTTTTTTTTTTAATCTCCTATCTCTTGTGGTTGTTCAGTCACTTAAGTCGTGTCTGACTCTTTACAACCCCATGGGCTGTAGCACACCAGGCTCCTCTGTCCTCCACTGTCTTCCAGAATTTGCTCAAATTCATGTTCATTGAGTCGGTGATGCTTTCTAACTATCTCAGCCTCTGTCTCCCCCTTCTCCTTTCGCCTTCAATCTTTCCCAGCATCAGGGTCTTTTCCAGTGAATCGGCTCTTCACATCAGGTGGCCAAAGTATCGGAGCCTAGCAACAGTTCTTGTAATGAATATTCAGGGTTGATTTCCTTTAGGACTGACTGGTTTGATCTCCTACCTCTTAGCTGCTTGTATCTTCCACTCTTGGTTTCCAAATGTGCCTTGTGCTTCTGCATTTCTGAGCCTTTGCCCATGCCCCTTCACCAAGAAAGCACTCACCATCTGGCCATTTTTTGCCTTTTGGATGACACTTGTCACCAGTCATGCATCTCAAATGTCATCTTCTCTAAGCCTTTCAAGATCTTTACCTTCTCTAAACCTCAAGGACTCTTGCTTTCGAGCTTTTTACTAAGCTTATTAACAGCAATAATTATTTCTTACTTTAAGCCTTCCAAAGTTCCCCAGGTGTATCAAATAGGCAATCACAAATATGTGTAGGATAGAATTGGAAAATTAGGGGGAATTCTATTCTAGTGAATTTAACTTTTAGTATTCAGGATTTCCAACAGCTTACATCCATTTTGCCTGATAAAGCAACAATGAACTCAGATGAATTTAAAAAAAAAATCCCATGTATCAAAGCACTTAGGGCAAAATGTGGCCTGCAGTAATTCAGTTTTAATATCTGCTTGAAATTCTTCATCAGTTTGTCTGATTTCCACCCCTCAAACAGTGATGATGTAAAATTCTGAAGTGAAGTTGCTCAGTCATGTCCAACTCTTTGCGACCCCATGGACTGTGTAGCCTATCAGGCTCCTCTGTCCATGGGATTTTCCAGGCAAGAGTGCTGGAGTGGATTGCCATTTCCTTCTCCAACGTATATGAACGGGGATTAAGAGACAAAGAAAAGTAGCTATTAAAAAAGGCTTCCTCCTCTAGCAAAGGGCCCTAGGCTTCAGGGCTGGCCCTTCCAGAAATAGAGAAAGGAGATCCTGACATTTTAACAAGCTTTCATGGAGTGAGGTACATATACAGTAATATGAAAGGGCATTGATGGGCTTAATATGTATAGAATCTTAGTCCCTCACATATCGTTTAGGGTCATTATTATAGTTGACACGTATCAAATGATTTTTATTTATGTTTAATCCTTACATAAGACATCTTGGTAAAGGACAGGAAATTGAGACTCTGTGAATACCAGACCACCTGACCTGCCTCTTAAGAAATTTGTATGCAGGTCAGGAAGCAACAGTTAGAACTGGACATGGAACAACAGACTGGTTCCAAATAGGAAAAGGAGTTCGTCAAGCTGTATATTGTCACCCTGCTTATTTAACTTATATGCAGAATACATCATGAGAATCGCTGGGCTGGAAGAAGCACATGCTGGACTCAAGATTGACAGGAGAAATATCAATAACTTCAGATATGCAGATGACACCACCCTTATGGCAGAAAGTGAAGAGGAACTCAAAAGCCTCTTGATGAAAGTGAAAGAGGAGAGTGAAAAAGTTGGCTTAAAGCTCAACATTCAGAAAACGAAGATCATGGCATCTGGTGCCATCACTTCATGGGAAATAGATGGGGAAACAGTGGAAACACTGTCAGACTTTATTTTTTTGGTCTCCAAAACCACTGCAGATGGTGACTGCAGCCATGAAATTAAAAGACGCTTACTCCTTGGAAGGAAAGTTATGACCAACCTAGATAGCATATTCAAAAGCAGAGACATTACTTTGCCAACAAAGGTCCATCTAGTCAAGGCTATGGTTTTTCCAGTGGTCATGTATGGATGTGAGAGTTGGACTGTGAAGAAGGCTGAGCGCCAAAGAATTGATGCTTTTGAACTGTGGTGTTGGAGAAGACTCTTGAGAGTCCCTTGGACTGCAAGGAGATCCAACCAGTCCATTCTGAAGGAGATCAGCCCTGGGATTTCTTTGGAAGGAATGATGCTAAAGCTGAAACTCCAGTACTTTGGCCACCTCATGCGAGGAGTTGACTCATTGGAAAAGACTCCGATGCTGGGAGGGATTTGGGGCAGGAGGAGAAGGGGACGACAGAGGATGAGATGGCTGGATGGCATCACTGACTTGATGGACGTGAGTCTGAGTGAACTGCGGGAGCTGGTGATGGACAGGGAGGCCTGACGTGCTGCAATTCATGGGGTCTCAAAGAGTCGGACACGACTGAGCGACTGAACTGAACTGAACCAAGTCATGCTAATAGGTCACTGACCCAAATCCCTAAGAAGTTTATGTAGGCGTCTAAAAGATGTATTGATCACATAAAATACACTTCCCCCTCCCCAACCTCACTGCAGGGCTTCTGGGGCAATGTTCTCAGGCAATTCAGTCTAAGGAAGCTGACACTGGATTTGGCACCCAGCCAGAGTACAGCAGGAGTGCCAGTTCAACAGCTTCAAGTAAAGGGTTGTAACTCTTTAACCTGCAGACCTAACCTCTCATCATTTCCGGTTAGGTCTGCAATACTCAGTAAGAACTCCTTAGGTGGCAAACAGGAAGAGGGTGGCTCTTACAAGTATCAGATAGCACCTGCGTGGACGCTCGTGTATTAATGATTTAACCAGGGTGATCACATAAGGGAACAGCCATTGTCCTCTGCCCTCATACTTGTCACTAACAGGCCTGAAAGTGAGCAAGATGGATGGGTCCAGCAAAGAGGAAGAGGAAGAGGAGGACCGTGCCTTCACCAACATTTCTCTTGCAGATGACACAGGTAAGGAAGAAACTGATGACTTCCGAAACATAAAATTCAGCAAATGCTTAGCAGCTTTGTAAAACAATAATTGTTATTGTTTTTATTATGATGGTAAAACATAGTCATTGTAGAAAAAATATAGCTACAAATATAAAACAAAAAAAAATGTTTAAGAGCTATTTTTCTTTTTCCTTTAAAATTCAGTGATTATTTTAAAAGCTCCTGTGGTTGAATTACATGTACTTTAAAAATCAATCAACAAATAAAAATATAAAATGTTTATTTCCTGGAGGCTCAGGAAACATGATCTTAAAGTTGTTACTAAAGCAACCTATGATATTATTACCTGAATTTGTTCAATTATAGTCCATTTCTTCTCTGTTCTGTGAAATTTCATCATTTCTGGTAAATGAATTAGGATACTCTGCAATTTGCTTTAAAATCTGTCACAGAACATGTCTGGTTTTTAAGCAAGGACAAAGTTTGCTGAATTCCACATGAAAGAAGGAAAAAGAAGGGAGTGGTGTTTCTAATATGCTGATGGAAGGGATAACTACAGCTCATTCAACACTGGTGAGAAAACAGGCACTGTCTGACTTGGGAGTGCGTGCTCAGTCGCTCAGTCCTGTCTGACTCTTTGTGACCCCATGAACTGTAACTGGCCAGGTTCCTCTGTCCATGAATTTTACAGGCAAGAATTGCTGGAGTGGGTTGCTATTTCCTCCTCCAGGGGTCTTCCACATCCAGGGTTGAACCCGCATCTCCTGCGCCTTGCACAATGTTAACTGGAAAGACTTCACACCTCTAAGCACCCACGCATTGTGTGTGTGCATGTGTATTAGTGGCACTGTTTTGTATCCAAGTTCCCTCAGCAAAATCATAGTTATTAATAGAAGCCAGCAAGACTCAGCTAAGCAATGGGGGTTACTGATTTTGATTAACCGAGAGCAGAGCATGAATATTTAACATCAATTGCTCTTTCATACAGCCACGCTTCTCCACTTTCTCCCTAAATGCTCAGATTCAAAAAGCCTCTTTCTAAAGTGCGGCCAGACAATTAGCACGAACTGCCAGCCAGCTTCCCCTCCTGGCACCGCATAAACATGCTGAGGGCTTTGAAAAATCAAAGAGGAGCATTTTCGGCCTTTACGACGGGAGGAAAGGTACAACAAGGTCCGGGGTTTGTCGAAGAATAGGGATACCGCTGGCCTTCACATGTTCCCATCAGGGCGTTTTAGAAAAATGACAGGGCTGGAGAAGGCAGTGAAGGGAACAAAGACCAGGGAAACTTGCTCCTTAGCTTCTAGAAGGCACGAAGAGCGCTGGGCATGCGCTTGGGGAGTCCTATATGCCATGGGCGGGTGCAGCTCCTTCAGACTGCTGGCTTGCTCCGAATTCGCCCCTCATCCCGGGAGAGGATTCTTTCTCGCCTGTAACATGGGCTGGGCCTGAAAGCGATGGTCAGCAAGGTGGAGAAGGAGTCTTTGTGAAACCGAGGTCTTTCATCCAGCCTAGGGCACAGCCTCAACTCTGCCGCCTGTGTCTCAGCCCCTGCCACCCTCACGCTTCCCGGCTGGACTGAAAGAGACGAGGGCAGGGATTTGAACTCAGGTGTCCAATTCACGGCTGCCAATGGAGAGGGTCTCCATCGAAGTTGCTTGCTAACCGAGTCTGAGGCCAGGGGCATAGACTCAGAATAAACTGATAAACCGGGACGGAGTAAGCAGGATACCCTTGTTAGTGTGAGAGGTGGCAGTGGAGGGAGGGCTTTGAGGGCTCCTGGATCTGACTCAAAGCCTCCTCATTCCTGGTTGTAGATGTCACAGAATCTCAGGGCATCAGGGGCCTTCAGGGGTGGTCCAGCGTGGGAACCAGCAGTGGACTTGAGGCACTAGCTCTAATTCTGCTGTTTCAACATTCCAACATGGAAAATGGAAGTTGCTCCTGTACTTGTGGCAGGAAAGAACTGAAACCCCATGTTCTCTGGCTTTTGGAGATAAGTGTATCAATTTGATGTGTGGATACTGGTTCACTATTGTTAATAAGAGGTTCTTGGTGCTTGATAAATAAAAACAGGAAGACAAATTATTATGAAACAAATGCAGCTTGTTCACAATTTCACATTAGACTGAACTGCATTTCTTTCAATAACATCTCTTTCCATGCTGGCTTTCCTGCTGTTGGTGTGATAAAAAGCAAGTTCTGTGTAAAAATCCATGTAGAACAGGTAATAAGGGTGTCAGTTTGAGCAGGCTGGCAAAGTTGTGAAGTGCCCAGAAGGCCCACACATCCCATTAGGTAAGCTGTTACTGAAGAATGAAATTTTAA
Source organism: Bos indicus (assembly GCF_029378745.1). Taxonomy (NCBI): domain Eukaryota; kingdom Metazoa; phylum Chordata; class Mammalia; order Artiodactyla; family Bovidae; genus Bos; species Bos indicus. The sequence goes on along the minus strand of NC_091776.1, from coordinate 17,501,685 downwards.
AGAAACTGAAATGTCTTTCAGCTTAGATGCAGTATTTTTTTTTTTAAATGATTACTAAGTTTTAAGGACATAAACACTTATTAAGGTATTTGGACGTGAATACTTAATTTCTGGAACTGTTTGGTATCTCTCTTGGCCTTGGAGCCCTGAAAAAATTACTTAAAATGAAGGGCATGGTGAACCAAGGTAGTTTGGGAATCTCTGGTCTAAGTGGTACTATTTAAGTCTTTCCCCAAGATTCCGCTCTTGGCCTGCTTTTCTTCTCTCTCTTGTTGCATTCTTACTGTCCATGCTATATACCAGTGACCCTAAAACACAGCTTGTAAAATAAACTCCTTTACGGCCAAGCAGTGTATCTGTAGGAAAGAGGCAATGGCCTGTCATTGTTTATTTCACGCAGTTTCCTAAACAAACTATTGAAATTTCTATACTTATTTCAGTTTATTAGGTTTTCCCATTATGTATCTTTTTGTTTTTAAACTTCTTACTTTTAATGTGGTAAGAAGATTTAACATGAGATCTACTTCCTTAACAGGTTTTTAAAATACTCCTTTAGGAAATTGTTTATTTATTTTTGGCCGCGCTGGGTCTTCTTTGCTGTGCATGGGCTTTCTCTAGTTGCAGTGAGCAGGGGCTACTCTCCGGCTGTAGGCTTCTCACTCGGGCGATTTCTCTAGTTGCAGAGCACAGGCTCTAGGTGCCCGGGCTTCAGTAGTTGCAGCTCTTGGGCTTAGCTGCCCTGCAGCATGTAGGATCATTCCCAGACTAGGGATTGAACCTGTGTCCCCTGCAGGTGGATTCTTAATCACTGGACCATCAGAGAAGTCCTCCCTAACACATTTTTAAGTTAACAATACAGTAGCATTAACCACAGACACAACGCTATTCATGAAATCTCTAGAATAGTCTTACATTCCTGAAATGTTATACCTGTTGACGAGCAATTGCCTCTTTCCTCTCGCCCCAGCCCCTGCAGTCATCATTCTGTTTTGTGCTTCTGAGTCTATTTTAGATACCTCATATGAGTGGAATCATACAGCATTTGTCCTTCTGTGGCTGGCTTATTTCACCTAGTATAACGTCCACAGGGTTGATCCAACTGTGACATATTGCAGGACTTCTTTCTTTTTTAAGGCTGAATAATATTCCATTGTATACATATATCACATTTTTGTTTATCCAGTCATCTGTTGATTGATGTTTGGGTTGTTTCCACATCTAAGCTATTGTGACTAGTACAGCAGTGAATATGAGAGTGCTAATATCTCTTCAAGATCCTGATTTCAATTATTTTGAGTAAATATCCAGAAGTGGGATTACCAATCATACGGTAGTTCCATTTTTAAGTTTCTGAGGAATCTCAATACTGTTTTCCATAGTGGCTGCATCATGTTAGATTCCCTTCAGTAGTGTAAAGTGTTTTACTTTCTCCATATTCTTACCAACACTTGTAGTCTTTGGAGGCTTTTTATTTTGATTGCCATCGTAACAGGTGTTGGGTAAGATCTCATTATGATTTTGATTTGCATTTCACTGATGATTAGTCATATTGAGCATCTTCTCACTTACCTGTTGGCCATGTTTATGTCTTCTCTAAGGAAATGTCTGTCGAAGTCTTTTGCCCATTTTTAACTGGGTTATCAATGTTTTTGTAATTGAGGAGCTCCTTACATATTTTAGTATAAATCAGCCTTTTAAATGACCAGTTATACCATTTGCAAATATTTCCCCCCATTCTGCGGGTTTCTTTTATATCCCAGTGATTGCTTCCTTTCTTGTGAAGGAGTGTTTTCATTGATGTAGTCTTCCTTGTCTATTTGTGCATCGTCACCTCTGCTTTTGGTGTCATATCTGTGAAATTATTGCCAAGACCAGTGTCACAAAGCTTTTCCTCTACAGTTTCTTCTAGGGGTTTTATAGCTTTTGGTCTTACATTTAAGTCTTTAATCCACTTTAAGTTGACTTTTGTGTATGGCGTAAGATAAAGGTCTTCACTTTTCTGTGTGTGAACAGTTTTCCTAACACTAGTTATTAAAGAGATTATTCTTTCCCCATTGCATGTTCTTGGCACCCTGTTGAAGATTAGTTGACCTACACGTATGGATGTATTTCTGGACTCTGTATTCTATAGGGTGGTGTGTATGTCTTTATGTCAGTACCATAAGTTTTTTTTTTTTTTTTTTTTACTATTTTAATTTCTATGCCTTTGTAATATATATTTTATTACACTGAAATCAGGAAGTGTGATACTTCTAGCTTTGTTCTTTTTTTTCTCTCAAGATTTTTGGGGCTATTTGGGGTCTTTTGTGGTCTCATATTAATTTTAGAATCGTTTTTTCTACTTCTGTAAAAAATGCCTTTGAGATTTTGATAAAAACTGCATTGAGTATGTAGATTGCTTTGGGTGGTATGGACATTTTAACAATATTAAAGACTTATACCCTGAAATTTACAAAACAGTGATGAAAGAAATTAAAGGAGATACAAACAAATGGGAAGTCATTACACATCTTTTAAATACAGCAGACAGTAATATTAACACGGTTTATTTCACAGTGATATCTCAAGTTTAATTCTTTCAACAAGGATATGCATTGTTTGCACATCAAATATATGGGAACATTATTCATTTCTCAACACCTTTTTTCTTGAAACACCGTCCTCTTGGACTATATTTAATTTTCTACATTTAACTAGGATAAGAGAACAAGAAAAGTTTACTTTTCTCTTAACTCTACTGTAAGAAAGGCAACAGTGATGAGATAGCAAACAATGCTGAGCCCTGAGCCAGGGGCCCAGCCAGGTGAGGACAGAGGCTTCTGCAGAGCATGTGGCCTCCTCAGAGAGCCCCGCTTCTTCCTGCTTCTAGCTGACTATTGTCATGAAAGAACAGAAATGCAAAAAAAGCAGAATTTTCAAGAGACACCCAAAATACAGATTCTGTTTTGTGGGGGATGGGCAACTTCCTGATTCTTCCATGTTTTCCACCTAATCCTGATTTTAAAAACAATATCATGGAAGTCCAAACAAAACACATCTTCAGAACAGAAGTGACTGCAGAAGAATCTATTTTCAGACTTCTCAAATCTTCATGATTTATCTCTGTTTTGAGCTTCTGATTCATAATTCAACTGCTTGCTAAATACCTAGCTATGTCCCAGTTGTCAAATGATCTCATCTTATCCCATGGGCATCCCCTAATCTGTTCCCACTCCTGATTCATAATTTTAATGAATGGTCCCATCATCCACCTGGTTCCTTAAGCGAGAAATTCACATGCCATTGTCCCATTCTTATTTCTCACAACCCAATCAAATTGCTTATTCCTGTTGACTTGACCTTGAAAATGTTTTTCAAATCAATCTGGCCTTCTCTACCCCTATCACCACTTCCCTGATTAGGCCCCATTATCTCCCACATAAACCACAGCATCAACTGCCCAACTGTTCTTCCTATTTCAGTTCTTATCCCTTCAAATCTCTCCTCCACACTGACCATATCACTCCCTCTCCCTGCAAAGACCGATCGATGCCTTGCATCCCCTGCTGGATGAAGTTCAAAACACTTAACGTGGCATTTAAAGTCTCCCTCTTCCTGGCTCTGCCTATCTCTTCAGTGTCATTTCCTGCCACATGGCTTCAGCTCAGTAGGAAACTCTTAATGTCCTATGGACACGTTGTCTGTTTCATGCCTCTGGACTTTGCTCGCACTGCTCTTTGCCTGGAATAATACCACTCACCCTTTCTTACCTGGCTAATTCCTGATTATTCTTTAAGAACCCACCCAGGCATCACTTTCTCCAGGAAACCTTCCTTGACCTTCCCATACTGATTAAGGTTTCCTTTCTCCTTCCTGAAAACTCCAAGCTTACATTTTTCATAGCATATTTTACGAGCTTGTATGTATATGAGCCCCTCTACCCTCTGCCAAGAGACTGTGAGCTGCTAAAAGATGGAATCTGGGTTTTAAACTGTGTATTTCTGGCACCTAACCCAATGTCTGGTACCTAATAGATGCTCAAAACATTTTTGCCAAATAATTTTGATTGAGTTTCTGTGTACACTGGGATGAAGGCCCCTAGCCAAGAATCGACTCCTAGGGTCAACTTTCTTAAATCATTTCTTTCCTATCTCCACTTCCAGGCCAGTTTAGTTCTGCTTTCAGAAAACATTTTTTGACCACTACCATCACATACCAGATAGTAGACAGGACCTGGCTATTTGGAGAATCAGCTCAGATCAGAGTAGCATGGCAGAAAGGGCTTGAACTTGGGAGTCAGAAATGCCTGGGTTTGAGTCCGTTGGACTTTGAGCGAGTTATTTAACATCCCTGAGCCTCAGTTTCCTCAGCTGTGAAATGATCCTAACAATATGTCTCAGAATTGTTTTGAAGATTAAATGAAATAATAAAGGAAGTTTCCTGAAACAGTCTGGTTTACAGTAAGTGCTCAGTATTTTTTAGTTCCTCCTTTGCCCACTTCAAGGAGATCACCCACAAGTTTCTTGAAAGGCTCCAAGATTTGTTCACATCGGTTGTCATGGTAACAGCAGCATCCTGTGGCCACTGCTCTATAAGCCAGGACTGACTGTTGACGTCCTCCTGATAAAGAGGCTTGTGGTAGAAGGGGGAAGTGTGGATGAACAAACTCTTTTAACAAGAGCATGATTCTTTTCTGATACAAATAAGACAGCTCTTCTTTTTCGTCTTCATCCTGGCCCTCACCTTTTCCCTGCCAATGTTCTTCTCAACGCCGTCCTCTTTTATGGCTCAGCCTCCTTCCTGACTCTGCTCGCTAAAACTCTCCTGGATGATATTCAAAGCTGCTTCTGTGTCTGCTTTTGGCATCAGCCAATTAGCCTTCATTGTAAAGTGGTAATAAGCTTCCCGGAGAAGTGGCACAATTGTTGTGTGCTTTTATTTGGTGCTGCTTTCTACCGCCGTACAGAAAATGTAACAATACCTGCCTCATGCCCTGCTGAAAGGAGGGTGGGTTTGAAAAGCTTTCTGAAGGCCATCTGCCATCCCCTCAGCCATGCAGCAGATCAGACATGAGGCCCTGCATTAGTTAGCACTCCAAGTAAAAGGTATCAAGGGCCTGTATTCCTTTTCATCTCACCCTCCATTATAATGCAGGCTAAAGATGGAAACAGACTGGTGGCTACTCAGCTGGGAGACACACTGAGCCATAGCAGGAGTCTTGCCTGAGACAAGGGAGCAGGCCTTTTTCTGATGGTGAATGGAGCCAGTGTTTGCAGCCAGCAGTTTTCCAAGGTCCCCTACCCTGCTGGTAATGGCTCGACTGGGTTACATTGGACCTCACGGGAGGCTTTGGTGCTGGTGAGAGTCTCAGAGTGGAGGCATCCTTATGTAAGCACACAAGGATGAGGAGAGGGTTGGTCACTTGTGCTGGTCCGGATATGCTCCCCACGTCACCTCAGTTTACACCATCCACCAATTTGGCCATGAATATTAACTTAAAAGATTATTCAGACATCCTTAGAGATGTCAAGAGAGATCATCTCTAGTACAGTAGAAATGTTTCTTGTGGATTTGAACGAGGGTATTCATTGCACCAACGATGGCAGAAAGTTTCAGCAAATCTTAATTGGCATTTGGGATCCGTATGAGTAGAGATAATGACATTGGCTGAGTGAAGTCTAATTTCCTGCAAGCTGAGTATAATATAGATAGTGACATTAAAAATACCTCTCTGGCCCAGTAAAATGCCCTAGAGACTCAGCAGAAGAGATTTAATAAGCAAAAGGAGATTAATTTTGCTTCTCAGTAGTTTCTGAGAATGCTATGACTCTGGGATCACTAATGTATTGCTAGAAATTGTAAGTGCTCTTTCTGTGAAAAAAATCTCCCATCAGAGGAAATCTACTTAACTGTAATAATCTAGCATAATGCAAAACCTAGTTTTAATAAACAAGCTTAAGAAATGGAATATTAGGACAGTATCTAAATATTTTCAGTAATCTAGAGTATTTTCTAATTTTCTTACCAAAACACAAGTAGTATTTTGACTATTACTTTAAAAGACAAAACCACCCATCAACTGCCCTGCATCAGCAATGTGTTTTTTCTTAGATTAGATTGCAGTGATTTAGTCACTAAGTTATGTCTGACTCTTGCGACCCCATGGACTGTAGCCTGCCAGGCCCTTCTGTCCATGGAATTCTCCAGGCAACAATACTGGAGTGGGTTGCCATTCCCTTCTCCAGGGATCTTCCTGACCCAGGGATCGAACTCAAATCTTCTGCATTGGCAGGTGGCTTCTTTACTGCTGAGCCACCAGGGAAGCCCCTTTATTAGATTAACAACAAAAATGGGGGAAAGAATGTTAATTTTATATGAAATCCTTCATAATTGTGCTAATTTCTATTTCCTACAGAAAAATCCAGATGAGATTCAAAAGATCAAGGATGAATTTTATTTACCTGAGTTCATGAGTTAAAGAGATGCTGCCCTTCCCTAGGTCCTTTTCCTGCTGAGAAGGGGGCCTATGTGGCTATTTTCCTTATGTGGACATTCATATCACAAAGGCCCCAGTTAGACTGGATGAGCTTTGGACCACTTTGCCTCACAGGCCTCCAGCCTGCCTGATCTGTTCAGAATTTGAGGGTCAGAGCCTGGTTTCCTTAGAGGCCCTTGGAGTTCCTCTGAGAGATCCTGAGAAAAGAGAATCTGGAGTGCAGAGAGAAGGAGGCTAACTCTAAAAGAACAGGGCAGACTGGAGGGACCAGCGTTAGCTGTGTTCATCAACACTTGAAATAGAATTTTTGAATGATCCCAAAGCTCTCAGTGACCCTACAGGAAATAGTATTTACTCCAATCACAGAATCAGTTACTGGAAAAGCTGTTTCAGAAAGACATGTTGTGTTTTCACGGATAGGCTTCAGCCTTCTTTCTCATCCTTGGACTTGACACTGGAAATAGAAGGGACTCAGTGGCAGCCCACATGAATGGTCCAGGAGAACAGAGAGCCTCCCTCACTGCCTTTCTGTAAGAACGACCTGGGTCTTCTGTCCACCAGCCTCCCAGGGATGCTCATGGCAAAGAGTAGCCTCTTTTTAGCCCTTACTGGCTTGCTTCCCCATTTAATCATTGTTTCCCTGTTTTTTCACACATGTATTTCATTGTCAGCTTAATGATTTTGGCTGTGCACATGCGTGGTTTTCTCCTTGCTGGTACCATGACACTCTAAAAACTGTTGGGAAAAGCTTGCATTTTAAGACATATTCGTCCTTTCTTATCCATTCTGAGATTCTTCACTCCCTTTTCCCAACAGACAAAAGACAACTCTGACTTGCCCATCTGTGTGAATACTAAGCCTTCATTTGCGTTGCTGCTGGCAAGGTTAGTGCGTTTTTCCAAGGTTATAATAACTATTCAGAAAGATTTGTTTATAGAAGTATTTAGGAGATTTTTTTCAACAATGTTCCTTACCTTTTTTATTTTATTTTATTTTTTTTTACCTTTTTTAATTTTAGTATTTTAAATGGCCTGAGCTTTGTGCCAGGACAGTGTTCCTCAATGTACAGTGGACTCCTGGCCCTTCTGCTTTCAAATACTGTAAGAACAGAATTTCTATGTTTATGTTAAATAAAACATAGTTGATGTATAATTTGAGCAACTGAACAGTTGGCAGTTATAATTAAGGCAGACTGAATTTCTCAGCCAGTGCCTTTCTGTGAAATACTCAGTGATCATCAAATATACAATTACCTATATTTCAAGGAATTTCCCAAAGTATATATTTTGTAGAATTTTTCTGCTAAGAAAGCAGTAACTCTTTTATTGGTTCATTTTGTTAAGTTGAGACATTATCCTTTTTCCATAGTATGTAAGCATTTGACATAAAATAAATTAGGCAAATTCACAGCGAACTAGTTATCTTTAGAAAGCAAACTGTGTGCAATACTTCTGTCATTCTCCATTTTTAAGGGCTTTTTAAAAACTTTTTTTGAGGGGTACTATGCAGACTGTGGAAAATTCTGAAAGAGATGGGAATACCAGACCACCTGACCTGCCTCTTGAGAAACCTGTATGCAGGTCAGGAAGCAACAGTTAGAACTGGACATGGAACAACAGACTGGTTCCAAATAGGAAAAGGAGTAGGTCAAGGCTGTATATTGTCACCCTGCTTATTTAACTTCTATGCAGAGTACATCATGAGAAACGCTGGGCTGGAAGAAGCACAAGCTGGAATCAAGATTGCCGGGAGAAATATCAATAACCTCAGATATGCAGATGACACCACCCTTATGGCAGAAAGTAAAGAGGAACTAAAAAGCCTCTTGATGAAAGTGAAAGAGGAGAGTGAAAAAGTTGGCTTAAAGCTCAACATTCAGAAAACGAAGATTATGGCATCTGGTGCCATCACTTCATGGGAAATAGATGGGGAAACAGTGGAAACACTGTCAGACTTTATCTTTCGGGGCTCCAAAATCACTGCAGGTGGTGATTGCAGCCATGAAATTAAAAGACACTTACTCCTTGGAAGAAAAGTTATGACCAACCTAGATAGCATATTGAAAAGCAGAGACATTACTTTGCCAACAAAGGTCTGTCTAGTCAAGGCTATGGTTTTTTCAGTGGTCATGTATGGATGTGAGAGTTGGACTGTGAAGAAAGCTGGGCACTGAAGAATTGATGCTTTTGAACTGTGGTATTGGAGAAGACTCTTGAGAGTCCGTTGGACTGCAAGGAGATCCAACCAGTCCATTCTAAAGGAGATCAGCCCTGAGTGTTCTTTGGAAGGAATGATGCTAAAGCTGAAACTCCAGTACTTTGGCCACCTCATACGAAGAGCTGATTCATTGGAAAAGACTCTGATGCTGGGAGGGATTGGGGGCAGGAGGAAAAGGGGACGACAGCGGATGAGACGGCTGGATGGCATCACCGACTCGATGGATGCGAGTTTGAGTGAACTCTGGGAGATGGTGATGGACAGGGAGGCCTGGTGTGCTGTGATTCATGGGGTTGCAAAGAGTCGGACACAACTGAGCGACTAAACTGAACTGAACTGATGCAGAAAAACTAAAGCAGACATTGGAGAAAGATCATCAGTCAGTCGTCGCTTTAATTTTCCCATAGGTTCTCAATTCTGGAGAAACTGAGAAAATCAGTTGGTTTCTTTAGAAATACTAGTGAACTTTTGGATATGTGATGTCATCTAAAAAATAACTCACCATCCATCACAATTAAACTAGGAGAGTCACAAAATTAAGTATTTGGAGTAGGCCCACATTTTGTCATGTATCCTTCCATAAATGATAATAAAATTTATTGAGACTTTAACACATTCCAGGCACTGTGCTAAGAATTTCACATTCACTGTCTTATTTCATTCTCACAAATAGTGTAACAGATATTATTATATTAATGGATATTATATTAATAGATATTATTACGTCTGTTTTTTTAGATTGAAGACTCGGACTCAAAAAGGTTTAGGAATTTGTGTTGGGTTGGCCAAAAAGTTCGTTCAGGTTTTTCTGAACCATCTTACGGGGAAATTGAACCAACTGTTTTGGCCAACTTAATATGAAACAGAACTGGGTGAGCAGTCAGGTCTGAGTGACTTCAAAGCCTTCATTAAATGACAACGCATCAGGACACAGATTACCAGATAGCATAACTGCACTATCCTGATAAGATGGAAACAGTAAGGAGTTCACGTGCTGGACAATGAAATATGGCCCCCTTAGTTATGTTATGAGGTCAGTGTTTCAAAATGTAATCATGGAATTAGAGGGCAAGAAGCACCCCTGAAGCTTGCTAATAATACTGCAGTATGCTCAGGCAAGAGATAGAGAGTATAAAATTGCACCCAAGTTGTGATCATAACCATGTGAAAGTAATTTATGTATATGGACTGGGATGGAAGAGAAACTCGGGAAAATGTATTTAGTAGTGTGAAGAGGCTATGAGCATTACATTTTCATGTTCTATTTATGCAATATTTTTTCTTAATGATAAAATTAAAAGGTTTTTCTGATATATGGAAATAAAACACAAATCCTAACAGGAGTGCTGATTTTGAGAAGTATGTGAAAGCACCAGTGCTCGGACTGTCGCTGTTCAGTTGCTCAGTTGTGTCCGACTCTTTGTGACCCCATGGGCTGTAGCACACCAGGCTTCCCTCGTCCTTCACTATCTCCTGGAGTTTGCTCAGATTCTAGGATTAAGGGCACCTATCAAAATATCACTACTGCCTTCTGCCTTTTTAGTGATGCATGCAATCAGTTGCCTTAGTAAAATACAATGTAGCAAGTGGTAGATTTGGCTATAGGACATGCTAGGCAGAGGGTGGGGAGCAGGGGAGATAAGGCCTAAATTGTAAATGCTACCCTTCCGCACTTGTTGTTTAGTTGCTCAGTCGTGTCTGACTCTTTGCGACCCCATGGACTCCCGCCAGGCTCCTCTGTCCATGGGATTTCCCAGGAAAGAATACTGGAGTGGGTTGCCATTTCCTTTTTCAGAGGAATCTTCCTGACCCAGGGATTAAACCCACATCTCCTGCACTGGGAGGTGGATTCTTTACCATTGAGCCACCAGGGAAGCCCACCCTTCAGCACAGTCATATCTTATTTAAGTTTTACTTTTATTATGAAATAATCTCAAGTACCAAAATTTGAAAGTCCATGGAGAAGGATCCTTTCTCCTGAACTATTTGAGAGTAAGCTGACAATCTAATGCCCCATCCTCCCCGGATACTTTACTATGCATTTCCCACAAACAAGGACCCTCAAGGCCTCTCTCCTTCATAATCACAGTACAACCAACAAAGTCAGGGGAATGACATTTGTACATTACTATCACCTCATCTTCAAAGTGCATTTAAGTCTTGCCAGTTCTCTTGATTATATTTATGACAGTAAAAGCATCCAGTTAGAATCATACACTGCATTTAGTTGTCATGTCGCTTTAGCCTCCTTCAGCCTGGGACAATTCCTCAATCTTTACTTGACTTTTGTAACCCTGATGCGTTGAAAGATTATAGGGCAGTTATTTTGTAAAGGGGTCCTCAACATTGATACACTTGGCAATAGTGGAACTGATACCTTGTTTTGCTCATTGCACCAGGTGGTACATACTCTCTATTTATCCCTTTACCAGTGAGGTTCACTTTGATCCCTTGCTTACAGTGGTGTCTTCCTCCTTCTTTTACTAATTAGCAAGTATTTAGAGGGGATATTTTGAAACCAATTAATATTGGTTTGATGTATCTTACAACTAGATTATAAACTCTTTGAGAGACTTCTATATTTCAAGTGACCAACACATTAGCAGTTCAAAGTATACTTTTGATTGAGATTCACTTATTTATTTTTATAGGGTACAGAACACATATGTCTTCTTTTGGGCTCATGGTTTTAACATGTACATATCTTTAAAATGTGCAGTCTAATGGAGGAAGGAGAACTTATTTCTGTCAATTAGAATATGTATTCATTTGTTCTGAGAGCTCTTTGATTTTTTTATAGCTGATATTTAATAGAAGATTAATTCATACTTGACAAGTGTTCATTATTTTGTATTTTTCATTCAGTATTTTTTATAACTCAGAAATTTCTAAATAAATTCTTTGTTTTGATTATTATTGCTGTACAACATATCTGAAAACTTAATGTTGTAAGGCAACAGTCATTTTGTTTGTTCACTATTTTGTGACTGAGAGATTCAGGGGGCAGGGGGTTGGGTGGGCAGTTTGCCCTTGAAAACCCCTGAGGCTGCTGCAGGAGGATGTCAGCTGGGCTGCAGTCCTCTGAAGTCTGGAAAGAGCCTTAGACTAAGTAGACTTTTAGATCCACCCCTGAGGGGAGACTTCAGGCAAGTCATTTTATTTTTCTAGGTTTCATTTTCCACAGATAATGAAATAAAACAGGCAACTTCTTCTGAGAACTCTTCCAGCTCAAAAGTTGAGTTTATGAAATGAAAAAATAATGTTTGGCTATGAGCAGCTACACATAAATCATTGTGCATATCTAAGGTCATCCTACAAGTAGAAAATGCTACTAAATGAGAGGAGAACAGGAGGATTGAAATAAACATTTTTTGTGGTGAAATAGAACTGATCTTGAATCAATTTTACCACTAGAGGTCACCAGTGTACCATCTCAAAGAGAATAAATGGCATCAAGTCACTAACATTTCCCTCTCTATGGCCCCAAATGTTGGTCATGTTGTCTTTTAGTGTATTCTGATCTCCCGACAGCTGCCAGAGACATAAGTTATGATAAGGTGACCCCAGTTGTCGCTATAGGTGATGGTTCATATGTGCCTAATGTTCTGTAAGTGTGAAGAGCCACGACTTGGACCATAAAGAAAATGACTGGCTTTTTTCCCTTCCCACTGGGATGTGTTAAGAGGCAGTGAGGTAATTTGGTAGAAAGTCATGTGAGCTCTGAAGTGAAAAGACACTGTGGAAATACTATGTCATCGTCTATCGCAGCACAGACACATCTGCTTTTCATGAGATAGAAAAAGGAAGGACCCAGAACAGAAGGTTCATTCATTTGCTTATTCAACCAATATTTACAGACATGTATGAGGCACTGTGCTGGCAATTGGGTTATGTGAATTAAGAAAATCAGCTGGTTCTTCCTCAAGGAATTTAAGGAATCAGGTATAGAAGGCTTTCTGTTCAGATACTCTTGGTACCCACAGGCCACCAAGCACTTGAATTCCCATGTCTGCAGGTGGTCACTTACAGCACGGCCAAGTCAGTGGCTTTTTAAAGTTGATGACATTTTGCTGAGGTGACGTTAAGAGTAGATTATGTACCTTTTACATAAAATCCAAAACTAAACCGCAGAGACACGTGCCAGAAATGTTAAAATGCTGAGCTGGATTGTGACCAGTGATGCTTGTTAGAAAACATATGAAAACTTATTTTGAAATAAAACTCTTTAAGTGAGAGAAACAATGCCCTAAGTGAAATGAACGCCCTGAAACAGAAAGATCCATAGCACTTGCCTCTGAAGAAACTCCTGTGAGAAGAACTCCAAGATGCCTTTGAAGGGCGTATCAATTTTCTCCCCAAATGAAATTTACATCCTATTTTCTCATAACCTTGCTTCATGTAGTACACACAAAAAACCTACTTCAGATTCCAGAACTCACAATTCTACCATTAAGGATGAGTAGAAAGGAATTTTGGGGTTCTGTCAAGTTATTCAGCTCTTTCGATAACTTGAGGAGTTATTTCTTCTACAGCTTTAAGGCCATATCTGAGGAGGACGGGCAAAGCGCCTGTCCCTTAGCAGCAAGTCATTCTCTTGTTTTCTTCCCTCATTAGAGAAGAAAAAGAAAGGGGGTCGGCCAAATCTCTGCTTCAAGTTGAGGAACCCTTAATCTGCTTTTGCTGTGATAAGTGTTACTAATTACCCTGGCAATTAATAATTTTAACCATTTGTTTTCAAAACAAACTACAGACAGGGTTGTTCTGCTTTCTGATTGTTGCAAAGTTTGATGACATAGCAAAAAAGAGAGGGTGGGAGGAGCTACAAAATATAATGATGTATTTAAAAACGTGTTTACTATGACTATGCCATTGTCGTCTATTCACGTTTCTTCAATGCCAGCTAGTGTAGTTTGCTTCCTTTTTGACTGATAGGCATCGCACCATTGTCTTATGAGACATTTGGTCCTCTCTGTCCCGTTTGTTTCCCTCGAAATAACTGTATAAAGAAGGAGGAAGGAAATTAGGAATTTGTCATGCACTAAAGAGGTTAGAGGTTTGAGGCAGTCTGCCATGGGGCCTGAGTGTCACTGCCCATTCTTGATGGTCTGCCAAGAGCACACGGCCCTGCCTGGCCATTACCCAGGCTGTTTCAGAAGGTGTGGTTGCAGAGAACAACTCTAAGTGACAAGGTCATGCCTTCATAAAGACTGAAGAGTGAGCTTGCTTCCACTTGCCTTAAAAGCAAGAACTTCTGTGAGCTAAGCATTCCTCCCACATAACAGCCCTCTGTGTGTGCAGGTGCCAGTCTGGGCTGGGGGTGGGAGGGGGGCGGTGCTGGGGGCGGGGATGGGAAGTGGAAGCAAATCAGCATGAAGCTCACGTGCTGTGAGCCATGAGGAACAGTCCTTGGACTTGGACATACACATCTCGCATCTTCTCCCAGCCTTCACGAAATCAAAGCGAGCTAAGCTTGTAAATTGTGTAGAATCCCAGTTCCTGACACAGTCTGGGAGAGGAACTCTCCCAAGTGGATTATTTAGTGTAAATGATTTCCAGGGAAACAGAAAACTATAAGGATTATGTCTGTGTATCTAAAGTAAGAAAACCTATCAGCAGCCCAGCATTTTAGAGCCTTGCTAGCAACTCACATGCTTTCTTTTATAAAATGTTAATTTCCTTGCCACCCTGACTCCTCTGCCCTTCAAAGAATCACTCTGTCTTATTAAACTGAATCCCTTTTATGCTCCAAGAGCCTGATGATTAGTCTTGGTTTTATAAAAATTAAGTGGAATAGGTACTCAGCTATGAAATGATTGATAATGGTAGATTCATGTGTAGAGAATCACAGAAACCCCGAATCATAAAAGCTCAAATGGAGTGGCTCAAAGATAACTAGCCCAGGAAAGCTTTCAGATCTTATGGCAGCACGGAGCTAAGGAATGGACTGTCAGACACAACCGAAGCATCAAAAGCTGACTCTTAGACATGGGGAACCAACTGCTAAAAGGGTTACTTGAAAAATTCCTCAACGTTAGTTTATACAATACTAGAGAAGCAGAATTAACTTTATCTCAGTCTCTCATCTGAGGAAGCAGAGGTGTATGGTAAAGTGACCTATAGCCTTACGGTCAATTTCAAATATTTGGATACTTTACAGCATCTGGGCTTCCCAGATGGCTCAGCGGTGAAGAATCCATCTGCTAATGCAGGAGACTCGGGTTCGATTCCTGGGTCGGGAATATCCCTTGAAGAAAAAAATGGTAACTGATTCCAGTATTCTTGCCTGGAAAATCCCATGGACAGAGGAGCCTGGCAAGCTACAGTCCGTGGGGTCACAAAAGAGTCAGAAACGGCTGAGCAACTACACAACAACTACAGCATCTAGTGCTAATGAACATCAAACTTTTAAACTAGTGACTATATGAAGAATTGAATGAACACATACAGCTTGAGTCAGATTTGAATCCGGGTTTTCTCTTCTTCAAACCAGTGCTTGTTGCCCTGTTGATAGACCTGATGTTCCAAACCAGTCATTTGCATACCAATGTTGCAATTTTTGCCATGTTAAGATTGCCGGGAGAAATATCAATTACCTCAGATATGCAGATGACACCACCCTTATGGCAGAAAGTGAAGAGGAACTAAAAAGCCTCTTGATGAAATTTTGAATGAGGAGAGTGGCAAAGCTTAAAGCTCAACATTCAGAAAACTAAGATCATGGCATCTGGTCCCATCACTTCATGGGAAATAGATGGGGAAACAGTGGAAACAGTGTCAGACTTTATTTTTTGGGGCTCCAAAATCACTGCAGATGGTGACTGCAGCCATGAAATTAAAAGACGCTTACTCCTTGGAAGGAAAGTTATGACCAACCTAGATAGCATATTCAAAAGCAGAGATATTACTTTGCCAACAAAGGTCCGTCTGGTCAAGGCTATGGTTTTTCCAGTGGTCATGTATGAATGTGAGAGTTGGACTGTGAAGAAAGCTGAGCGCTTTCTTTTGAACTGTGGTGTTGGAAAAGACTCTTGAGAGTCTGTTGGACTGCAAGGAGATCCAACCAGTCCATCCTAAAAGAGACCAGTCCTGGGTGTTCATTGGAAGGATTGATGCTGAGGCTGAAACTCCAATACTTTGGCCATCTCATGCGAAGAGCTGACTCATTGGAAAAGACTCTGATGCTGGGAGGGATTGGGGGCAGGAGGAGAAGGGGACGACAGAGGATGAGATGGCTGGATGGCATCACTGACTCGATGGACATGAGTTTGGGTGAACTCCGGGAGTTGGTGATCGACAGGGAGGCCTGGCGTGCTGCGATTCATGGGGTCGCAAAGAGTCAGACATGACTTAGCGACTGACCTGAACTGAACTGAACTGAACTGAATCTAACCATTCAATTAACATCACTTTCAAACTTAGCTTTGTTCAAAACAATATCTGCAAACTGAGGATTGTGTTATTCATATTTTTCTATTATTACAAAATGTGTGTGTGTGTGTGTGTGTGTGTGTGTGTTCAGTCGCTCAATCATGTCTGACTCTTTGCAACCCCTTGGATTATAGCCCACCAAGCTCCTCTGTCCATAGGATTTTTCAAGCAAGAATACTAACGTGGATTGCCATTTCCTTCTCAAGAGGATCTTCCCAACTCACAAAACCACGTCCTGCATTGACAGACAGATTCTTAACCACTGCAACACCTGGGAAGCCCCAACAAAATACAAAACTATTTAAAAAGCTCATTGTTTTCAACCAGAGCTATAAGCAACAATCTTTGGGAAACACTGATTAAACAGTCTAGAGAAAAATAAGCATCAAAACTGCATAGACTCATTCCTTACTATTTTCATTTTTTAAATATAAATTTATTTATTTTAATTAGAGGTTAATTACTTTACAATATTGTATTGGTTTTGCCATACATCAACATGAATCTGCCACGGGTGTACACGTGCTCCCCATGCTGAACCCCTCTCTCCTCCCTCCCCGTACCATCCCTCTGGGTCATTTTCATTTTTGTTGATAAGTTCAAATCTTGATTCCATGGAGACCCTAAAATTCTGAACCTTCATTTGAGAAACACTAAAAACACACATTTTTTGCTATTGAACAAATGAATGAAATGATTCTCTTCAAATTAGCCAACTATTGGTTATTATTAGGAAATTATAATCTTCAGAAAAGTATATGAAAACAATTTACCAAACACCACTATAGCATACTATTAAGTCTAGTCTTGAAATCAAGTTTCAACAAGCAGAATATATTCTTTACTCACCAAATTGAGGACAACACTCATTCTCCAATGAATTCAATAACCTTTCAAGGGGAAAAAAATAAGTAAAAAGGAAAATGTGAGTTCTTTTTTAGGAATGAGATCAAACGCATTTTGCAAATTAATTAGTGTAAAGTATGAGGAACACACCTGGTTACACTTGAAAGTTATCAAAATGTTCCATTTAGCATATTTCACTTTAAAATATCCACAGTATGTTTAGAACCCTCTAATTACTAAAAACAAGTTCAGAGTTTTTATGAGCTTGATGAGAGTATGTCAGACCAGGACATCAAAATGAACTTGGAAGTTTTTCTATTTTATTATTTATCATTTCTCCTCACACAATACTTTGCCTTGTAATGATAAATGATAGTTTCCAATTTGGGAGTTCCCCATTCTCTATGAAGAATATTTTAATTTATGCTTTTATTTATATAGTTTATAATATATGCAGATTATGATTCCAGATCACATGAATGGTCATCTTATGATCAGTTATTTCTATGCAATTTCAGTGGTCCCTATTGAATGTTTTCCTCATTCAGAAGGGAATTTTGTGGCTATTTTTAAACGATTTTTTAACTGAAAAATGTAATGCAAATGAAACAATATAACAAAAGTTCACTTCATATAAATTTTGCCAAGGTTTCTATACCCTTTTTATATTCACTTGGAGGTACTGTACCTTTTGGTCACTTTTTGCCATTTCAAGATTTTTTTCCTGTTCTTTCAAGGACACATCTTAGTTATCAGCAACATTGTTTTAGCCAGTTTGCAGTCTTTTGTGAATGACATGTTGCTTGTGACATTATGGTTACCTTTTTGTACGCTATCTTCTTCAGATAATTTGTCTAAAGATTTCCTCTAAGTTCAAATTCTCTAGCAAGATACATGCTTGATACTGAAATTTTAAAAAAGGTGAATGTTCTAGAATTACCATATCCTACTTATTAGTAATCATTTTCCTTCATTTTAAAAATAGTTTTATCTTCCAAGGGTGTATCCAAAATAAACCATAGGGGCTTTTTTTTTTTTGGTCTGTTTTTTAAAAGGTAGTTTAAAAATGATCAAATTCTAAAAAAAAAAAAAAGGTAGTTTAAGTGTCTTCTTATCTACAAGTCTTTCCATTCTTTTTTCTTCCAATGCAATTTATTTGCTAAACAAAAGGACTTTTTTTTTTCATGTTATTTGTTCTTGACTTGTTGCTGTTTTGTTCCATTATCAGATTTTGATGTTTATCCAGACAGTAGATTTAACACATTTCTCTGTTCTCTGTATTTCCTGTTAAATGCTAGTTTATGGGCTTGATCAGGTCAGGCTGCATTAAAAAAAAAATTTTTTTTGCAAGACTATTTCATTGGTAGTGCAGTCTTCTTACACCAAGGAAGTAAATGCTATCTGCCAGGTTCTCTATGTATTGTTAATGATATTGGTGCCCAGTGACAAGATCAGTGTTTCTCAACAGTCTTTTTCACTGTGCCCCACCCCCAAAGCCTTACTGACATTATTTTCCTAATCATCCCCTCCCCCTGGGAAACTGTCTTTTGCCGAACTTGGAAAGCCAGTATGTCTTCAGATATTTTTTAGCCCCACACTCTTTTTCCTTTCCTTCTATGATTCTGATGACACAAATGCCAGGTCTTTTTTGTCATCCTTGTGTTCTGAGTTTGTTATTTTTTCTTCAACCATTTTTCTCCCTGTTTGAAGGCCGGATAATTTCTACTGAGGTACCCTCCAGTTCATTCTTCTCTCTTTCATCTCCATCCTGCCACTGGATCTTTGGAGACAGTTTTACATTTCGGTTATTTTATTTTTCAGTTATACAGTTTCCATTTGGGTCTTCTTTATAGCTTTTATTATGTTGTTTATACTTTAGATTATAACTTTTGTTTCAGGAGTTTTCATAATTGCTTGTTCAAGTATTTTTAAATAGCTGCTTAAAATCTTTTCAAGACAACTTCGACATTTGTGCCATCTCAGAGTTGCTGTGTTATTTTCACACAAAGTGAGATTTTCATGGTTCTTAATAAGCTGAATAACTGCAGATTGGATCCTGGACATTTTGTCTATAACATTATGAGCCCCTGGGTCTTGTCTAAGTACCAAGGAGAATACTGATATTTTTGTTTTGGTAGGAATTTCAGCTGGTTAGGTTGAAGATGTAAGTTCCAAACCACATTCTTTGGGCTGTGGTTCCAATGTCACTTCAATCTGGAAAGTCTTGGCAGTGCTTTATTTTTACTTAGTTCTAGCAATCTTAATAATTCAATAGAGTACATATTATGATACTCATTTTCCAGGTAAAAAGATAGGTTTTAATTCAGTCTATTACTAGCTGTGTGATATTGGACAAGACACTCTTTGAGCCTTGATTTCCTCATCTATAAAATGGGGTTGATAATCCCTAGATCACTGGATTGAGGACTGAGTAAAATAGCACATGTAGCATACCAAGCATACTGCAAACCTTAAAGAAACCTGGCTAGTATTCTCATTAAAGACAGAAATCAGCTTTGGTGAGGAAAAGTAATATATAATCAAATATATACATTTTAAATTACAGAAGATACCTTTTGGGAATTGTATACACTGTGTAACCACCACCCCAATCAAGATATTATAGAACATTTCCATTACAGCAGAAAGCTCCCACCAACCCCTTCTCAGTCAACCCTCTACCCATTATCAATCCGAGGCAACCACTGATCTGATTTCTACACAGTAGATAAGTTTTGTCTCTTCTAGAACTCTATAGTAACAAAATCATGCAGTCTATACATTTTCCATCAGGCTATTTTCACTCAGCACAGTATAGTTCAGGTTCATCCATATTAACAGTTTGTTCCTTTTTATTGTTGACTAGTATTCCACTGGGCTACCCTAGTGGCTCAGTAGTAAAGAATCTGCCTGCAATACAGCTTCCCAGGTGACTCAGACGGTAAAGAATCTTCTTGCAATGCAAGAGACCCAGGTTTGATCCCTGGGTTGGGAAGATCCCCTGGAGAAGGGAATGGAAACCCATTCCTGTATTCTTGCCTAGAGAATTCCATGGACAAAGGAGCCTGGTGGGCTACAGTCCATGGGGTTGCAAAGAGCCAAACACAACTGAGCAACTAACACACACATGCAAGTATTCCATTATTTCATTGGGAGTTTTTCTATTATTGATTTACAAGGTTGTTAGAAATTCCAAATTCAAGACCTTTGTTAGATAATGTATTGTGATTATCTTTTCATTTTCTAAATGATATCTTTCAAAGAACATGGAGTTTTAATTCTTATAAAGTTCAATTAATCTTTTCTCTTTTATTATTGTTTTTGTGACCTTTCTCAAAAAATTTGCTAACACCTAGGAGACAAAGATTTTCTTCTCTGTCTTCTTCTAGAAGTTGTATATCTCTATGTTTCTGTCTATGATCCATTTTGAATTTACAGTTTTGTGTATGATGTAAGTAGGGGTTGAGATTCTTTATCTTCCTATACTGATATCTGTTTTTTGGGGGGCACCATTTGTTGAAAAAAGAACTATCCTTTCTCAGGGAATTATCTTGGTATCATAGTGAAAATCAACTGACCATATATAATATGTATAGGTTTATCCTTAGATGCTATTGTTTCATTTATCTATGTGTCTATCTCCATAGCAACACTCCATTTATTTTATTGCTTTAGCTTTATAATAAAGCTTGAAATAAGGTAGCATAAGTCCTCTAACTTTGTTCTTACAGAACTGTTTTGGCCATTGTAGATTCTTTGTATTTCCATATGAATTTTAGAATCAGCTTTAGAACATGATTACTGAGAGAAATGAAACTCATGGGGCCAGCATCACAATTGCCCAGGCTCCCTGTCTAGGGACAACTGATGGATTTGATTTCCTAGTCATTTGTTGAGGACTCCACGTCTATGTTCAGTTTTATATTTTTTAATGTCTTCATCTACTTTTGGTATCAGAGTAATGCTGTTCTTATAAAATGTGTTGGGAAGTGTTCTGTCCTATTTTATTTTCTGGAAGAGTTTATGGCGAACTGATAAAATTCTGACAATAATTAGAAGAATTTACCAGTGACATCATTTGAATATATAGTATCTTTTGTGGGAAGATTAATCTGGTAATGACACTTCAAAATACAGATAAATTTTAAAATATGGACAGAGAACTATTCACATCATCTGTTCTTGTTGAGTGAGCTTTAATTTTTTTTTCTTTCAGGGATTTGTCCATTTTATCTAAATTATCAAACTTATTGGCATAGGTTGTTATTAATAGTCTCTCATTAGCCTTTTAATGTCTATAGAATCTATAATGATGCCCCCTCTTTTATTCTTGATATCTGTAATTTATAGTGTCTTCTCTTTCTTCCTAGATAAATTTGCCTAGAGCTTTTAATTTTACTGTTCCTTTAAAAGAACCATCTTTTGATTTCATTGGTTTTTTCCTACTGTTTTAAAGTTTTTCAACATGATTAGTTTTTACTCTATATTCTTTCCAACTGCTTGTTTTGAGTTTAATTTGTCCTTCTTTTCCTAATTTTTTCAAGTGAACACTTAGATTCTTATTTTGAGACCTCCCTTGTTTTCTCATATAAGCATTTAATGGTAAGGAAATATCACAAAGCACTGCTTTCATTGCATCTCATAAATTTGACATGTTTACATTTTAATTAAAAATATTTTCTAATTTCTCTTGTGACTTCTCTTGTGACTCACATTTTGTTTAGAAGCATGTAGTTTAATTTCCAATTACTTGGGTTTTTTAAAAATATCTTTTTGTTATTGATTTCTAGTTTAATTTCTTTGGGGGCAGAGAAAATATTTTGTCATGACTTTAATCATTTAAACTTTGTTGAGGTTGTTTTATGGTCCATTTTGGTGAATATTCCATGTGCACTTAAAAAGAAGACATGTGTCCTAGTTATTGGGTGGAATGTTCTAGAAATGTCAAATAGGTTAAATATATTGATAGAATTTTCATTCAGGTCTTCTATATCAATAGATCCCACTCTGTTGAAACCACCTTTGTAAATTCCAAAAGTATTAATGCCAGTATCCCACCTTAAAGACTAAAATTTTAATAAGGGTGGGATGTATCATTTGATAACTCTTGCTCTTTGAAGTCATTAGGAGATTTCCACGTGACTCTAATGTGAAGGTAAGCTTCAGACCTGGATCTGTATCCTTATAGATTTTCTGTACATTTGTTTTACAAATTACAGAGAGTGAAGCCATGAACTTTCCAACTACTGTTGTGGGCTAGTTTCTTATTTCAGTTCTATCCGTTTTTCCTTCAGTGCCATTTTGTAGCTGTTAGGATTTGTATCTTTTTAATGAACTGATCCCTTTATCTTGTTTTAATATCAATCTCCCTGGTACTAGTGAAGGTAAACATTAAAAAAAAAAATCTTTCTGACCACTAAGTTTTCCTCTTCTGTGAGTTGCCTGTTTATGTTATTTGAATATATTTTTTATCTTTGTTGAGATTCTTTATATTTTCAGAACTTTATTCTTTCAGTCTGTGGCTTGTTTTTAACTTTATTTAAAATGTCTTCTTGTCTGTGTATAAAACAATCAAAATTTAAAATCTTTCCTAACGAATGGTACTGTTTTGTCTGGTTTAACAAATTCCTCCTTACAGTGATGTCATAAAGATACCTGTTTTTTCCTAAAAGTTCAGAATACATATTTACTTCACACTGCATATTTATTTCATTTGTAATTCAATTTTATTTGTGGTGTGAAATCAGGATCTAACCTCATATTTTTATATGAATAGCCAGTTTAACTAAAACCACCATAATCTGTCTTTTCTATAGGATATTAACAAAGTTATTGTGCCAATTTTACTATGAAGAAGAGGAAACAATAGTTTTTCCCACAACTTCACTAACATTTCTTCCTTACCAAACACCTTTATTGGATACCAACTTCCAGCTACAGGCACTTGCCTTTCTAACTTTCTTTATGTCTGTCCTTGTGTTAATACTGCACTTTAAAAAGTTGCTTTTAAAATAGAATTTCAATATGATCTAGCAAGTCCACTTGTTATATACTCAAGAGAACTGAAAGTAGAGTATCAAAGAGATATTTGCATATATTGCATTCAAAGCAGCATTCATAATAGCTAAAAGTTATAAACAACTCAAGTGTCCACTGAAGGATGAATGGATAAAATGTGGTATACACATACAGTGAACTAATATTCAACCTTAAAGAAGAAATTCTAATACAACATGGATAAACTTTGAGGATGTTATGCTAAGCAAAATAGGTTAGTCACAAAAGACAAATACTGTATGATTCCACTTAAATAAGGTGCCTAAAATAGTCAATTGATAGAGACAGAAAGAGTGATGCTAGGGGCTAGCAGTAGAGGTGAAGTGGGGAGTTGTTGTTTAATGGGCACAGAGTCTCAGTTTTGAAAGATGAACAAAGTTCTGGGAATTGGTTGCACAATGAGAATATACTTAGCACTACTGAACTGTACACTTTAAAACAGTTATTTACATGGTAAATCTTTTATGTATGTTTTACCCTATTTAAAACCAAAAGAAAAAACACCCCCCAAACCTGTTCATCTAGGGGGGTAAAAATCTGCTTTTAATAGTTCTCATAGTCTTCGGTGTTCTGCAGTTTCACCATAATGTATCCAGGTATGGAATTCCTGCTCAAGAATAAGTGTTCTTGAATCTAACTCAACTACTCCATAACCCGGAAAAATTCTTAGTTATTATTCTTTGAATGCTGCCCACACCCATCCTCTCTAGCCTCTCATTTTGACACTATTAGACTTACGTTGAACCTTTCTTATTTCCCATTTACTTAGTTCCTGCACTGAAGTCTAGTAAATTTTCCTCATGGTGTCCATCTTAGTTCCAGTGGAAGGTATAGTTCTCCAACACTGAATGGAAAATTTTTTTAATATATTCCTTAAAGGAAATAAGGCTCAAGGTCAGCAAACTGTGCTAGAAGTAAAAAGTTAAGAAACCAAGTAGATGTAAGGCTCACCTCTACAACTCAGGAGAAAGTGTCAACGCCGAAACAATAACAAATGTTAAAAACAAGCAGGATATGGTTTTTAGTCTATGGGAACTCAAACAGAATTTGTATCCTACTGTTGTGTGAAAATTGTATAAATCATTATGTTTAATTGGTTCATAGTGCTTCTCAGGCCTACTATATCCTTCTATTTTTCTGTCTATTCATTGTTAACTTTTGAGAGTTTGATATTGAAACTCCAACCAAAAATTTTAATTCATCTACTTAAAAAATCATTGCAATATATAGTGGAACTATATATTACTTTGTTCTGTATTTTCCCAGTATCCTGTAAATGTGTTATCATACTTTCATTCATAACTTAAGAAAAATAAAAAATTAAACAATAAACACATTTGAATTGGAAAAACAATAACGACAAAACAGGATGCTGCTTTGTGTCAGGTGCTGGGTATGTGTGATTGGTATCAAGTCGGTAACATTATATCCCAAAGGCTCGCACACAGCATTTCATACTTTGTCTATGACCTTGAGCAGGACATTAGTTTACTCTTAAGCTTCTTTCTGTGGGTTGCTGGGAGGATCAAATATTATAAAGTGAGCAAAAGTGCTCTATACCAAAGTAGTATTAAGGTATTTTCTCAATTCTAAAATATTATTAAGTGGTCGGGCGCACTAATGGATTTTAAATGGGGGAAGATACGAAGATGACTTATCCATTAGAGTTATACTTAAAGAGCTTTCAGATTTGGAAAATTAAAAATATGGCAAAGTCTGCTTTTAGAATTGAAAACCACCGTACTTTCTCTGCTATTATGTCCAGACATGCCCTTGTCTTAAATTTGAAGGATTTCTCTCTCTGGCGCAGAGTTCAGTTTTACCGACCTCATTCCTGACAGCTGTCAGAATTTACCACAGATTTCTTGACCCCATTTTCAGGGACCTGCTGAGACTTGAGAAGCTACCTCTATCGGACAGGCTTTCACACGCTTACCTTAGCTAATGTACTGTCATTGGCTGTTGCTCTTCCCGGACCCGCCTACAACGATCTCAACTCTGATTGGATACCACTGTCCTGTCCTTTTGTTATGGCAAAAGGTGGATCTGAGGCTTTGGGATAGGACGATTGGGGCGTCGGGAAGCTAATGCGCAGGCGTGTTTTCTTGAGTGGTGATTGGCTGGCAACAGGGCAGGCAGGGGCGGGACTCCTGGCTCGGCGCACGCTCTGTGGGCGGAAAGGGTGGGGCTGCCGGTGCCAGTTGGTCCAAGTGTTCAGGCCTGAGGCGTCTTACCGAGCCCTCCCCCTGCCGGCGCCTCAGAAGGCAGGTGAGGGTTGTCGTGGACCTCGAAGGGCCCGGCTTCGGCGGCTGGAATTGCGGCCTCTATACTGCTGAGGGCCTGGAGGGCGGGGTGGGCTGGACGCTGGCCGGCGCATCGGGGACCGGGGAAGAGCGCCTAGGCATTTGATGGGCGGCTGAGGCCTGGCTCCCCGGAGAACTCCTGCGCAACCTCTCTTTCTCATCCTCTCAGTACTGGGCCCAGAGGTTCCTTTGTGGAGGGTCGCCGGCGGTCCTTCGCGCGGGCTTGCTGTCGCCTTGTCCCCGCCGCTCCGGAGTCTAAGGACTCTGTCCAGCCCTGAAATGGGACTGTGGGAGGGAGTGTTCGGGTGGGATGGGACCTGGCTCGCCTGGACCTGCTGAGAACTCGGAGATGGGGGGAAAGGACGCCCAGGCGGGGAGGGAGGCAAGAGAGCGGTAAAACCAGGATTGGCGGCATCTTGTTAGGCTCTGAAAGTAGCTCTCGGTTTAGTTTCTCAATGACCATCTTTCTCAAGGTCTTCATGGACACATCTAGGGGAGTTAGGATTGGAGGAGAAACAAGGGACATCCCTGAAAGACAGGGTTTTGTTGTTTAATGTATCGATTCTGGTACTATGACGTAATAATATTAAGGACAGATGCTGTGTTTCCAACGCTGAATCTGTACCTGAGATAAAGCTATGCTTCTATATTCTGTGCCTGTACTCATTCATTGATTAAAGCCAGCATAGCTAGCCACTCTGGGGATCCCGTTTATGAGCAAATCCTTGTTTGGGCAATCAATCCCTTAATTTTGAAGAATTTAAAATTGGATTTATTTAACCAGAACAAGTCAGAATTTGAAGGTACCTGAAAAAACTTTGATAGTCGATGCAACTTGAAGGGTATGGAACTTACATTTAGGTTTTTAGATAGCAGAAATAGCAAGAAAATTTGACATTAAGGGTTGTAAAATGTTTTGCAAATTTAGATTAAGGCCATGTTAAAGTGCCTTCTGTTGTGTAATACAGGGATTTTATAGTTAGATCTGAGTTCAAATTCTTGATACAGACTTTGGCTGTAAAATCTAAGAAAAATACGTAGCCTTTCTGAGATTGTGTCCACATTTATAAATTGCCATGTCCTGTTGATTTGATGAACTAATAATATGTGTAAAACATTTAGTATATTAAAGCACAGTGACTTTTAGTAGTCTTGCTGCTGCTGCTGCTAAGTTACTTCAGTCGTGTTCGACTTTGTGCGACCCCGTAGACGGCAGCCCACTAGGCTCCCCCGTCCCTGGGATTCTCCAGGCAAGAATACTGGAGTAGGTTGCCATTTCCTTCTCCAATGCATGAAAGTGAAAAGTGAAAGTGAAGTCGCTCAGTCGTGTCTGACTCTTAGCGACCCCATGGACTGCAGCCCACCAGGCTCCTCCGTCCATGGGATTTTCCAGGCAAGAGTACTGGAGTGGGTTGCCACTGCCTTCTCCATTTCGTAGTCTTACTAGTTCATTAATAAATGGATCATAGATGATGACAATCAGTTTTAGATGTAGAAAAGTGAGTGGTTGTGGATATCAGAGAAAAGTCTCAAAAGCTCAGGTCTCAGATGTGAGCATACCAGTGGTGATGTGGGAAAAACTAGACTGGGACGTTGACTATATGTAGCCTTGGCTCTGTGTAACTACTACTATGATCGTGGGTACGCCATTATCATCTTGGCCCTGGCTTATTTGTGAAAATCAGATTTAGATTGTAGATTTTTTTTCTAAAATTCTTTTTGTGACTTGTATTAGAGCTAAAAGGCAGAGACGATACAGTTCAGTTCAGTCGCTCATTCGCGTCCGACTCTTTGTGACCCCATGGACTGCAGCACGTCAGGCCTCCCTGTCCCATCCCCAGCTCCCAGAGCTTGCTCAAACTCATGTCCATCAAGTCGGTGATGCCATCCAACTGTCTCATCCTCTGTCGTCCCCTTCTCCTCCTGCCTTCAATCTTTCCCAACATCAGGGTCTTTTCAAATGAGTCAGTTCTTCACATCAAGTGGCCAAGTATTGGAGTTTCAGCTTCAGCATCAGTCCTTCCAATGAACATTCAGGACTGATTTCCTTTAGGATGGACTGGTTGGCTCTCCTTGCAGTCCAAGGGACTCTCAAGAGTCTTCTTCAACACCACAGTTCAAAAGCATCAATTCTTTGGCGCTCAGCTTTAGCGTCTGCCTGCAATGTGGGAGACCCAGGTTCGACTCCTGGGTTGGGAAGATCCCCTGGAGAAGGAAATGGCAATCCACTCCAGCACTCTTGCCTGGAAAATCCCATGCACGGAGGAGCCTGATAGGCTGCAGTCCACGGGGTCGCAAAGAGTCGGACACGACTGAGTGACTTCACTTTGACTTTTCACTTTGTTTATAGTCCAACTCTCACATCCATACATGACCACTGGAAAAACCATAGCTTTGACTAGACGAACCTTTGTTGGCAATGTCTCTGCTTTTAATAGCTGTCTAGGTTGGTCATAACTTTTCTTCCAAGAAGCAAGCATCCTTTAATTTCATGGCTGCAGTCACCATCTGCAATGATTTTTGGAGCCAAAATAAAGTCTGTCACTGTTTCCCCATCTATTTGCCATGAAGTGATAGAACTGGATGCCATGATCTTAGTTTTCTGAATGTTGAGTTTTAAGCCAACTTTTTCAGTCTCCTCTTTCACTTTCATCAAGAGGCTCTTTAGTTCTTCACTTTCTGTCATAAGAGTGGTGTCATCTGCATATCTGAGGTTATTGATATTTCTCCTGGCAATCTTGATTCCAGCTTGTGCTTCATCCAGCCCAGGGTTTCTCATGATGTATTCTGCATATAAGTTAAATAAGCAGGGTGACAATATACAGCCTTGACATACTCCTTTCCCTATTTGGAACCAGTCTGTTGTTCCCTGTCCAGTGCTGTTGCTTCCTGACTTGCATACAGATTTCTCAAGAGGCAGGTCAGGTGGTCTGGTATTCCCATCTCATTAAGAATTTCCCAGAGTTTGTTGTGGTCCACACAGCGAAAGGCTTTGGCACAGTCAATAAAGCAGATGTAGATGTTTTTCTGGAACTCTCTTGCTTTTTCCATGATCCAGCAGATATTGGCAATTTGATCTCTGGTTCCTCTGCCTTTTCTAAATCCAGCTTGACCATCTGGAAGTTCATGGTTCACATACTGTTGAAGCCTGGCTTGGAGAATTTTGAGCATTACTTTACTAGTGTGTGAGATGAGTGCAATTGTGCAATAGTTTGAATATTCTTTGGCATTGCCTTTCTTTGGGATTGGAATGAAAACTGACCTTTTCCAGTCCTGTGGCCACTGCTGAGTTTTCCAAATTTGCTGACATAGTCAGTGCAGCATCATCTTTTAGGATTTGAAATAGCTCAACTGGAATTCCATCACCTCCACTATCTTTGTTCATAGTGATGCTTCCTAAGGCCTACTTGACTTCACATTCCAGGATGTCTGGCTCTAGGTGATTGATCATACTATCGTGATTATCTGGGTCGTGAAGATCTTTTTTGTACAGGTCTTCTGTGTATTCTTGCCACCTCTTCTTAATATCTTCTGCTTCTGTTAGGTCCCTGCCATTTCTGTCCTTTATTGTGCCCATCTTTGCATTAAGTGTTCCCTTGGTATCTCTCATTTTCTTGAAGAGATCTCTGTTGCTACTGCTGCTGCTAAGTCGCTTCAGTCGTGTCTGACTCTGTGCGACCCCATAGACAGCAGCCCACCAGGCTCCCCTGTCCCTGGGATTCTCCAGGCAAGAACACTGGAGTGGGTTGCCATTTCCTTCTCCAAAGAGATCTCTGGACTTTCCCATTCTATTGTTTTCCTCTACTTCTTTGCATTGATGGCTGAGGAAGGCTTTCTTATCTCTCCTTACTGTTCTTTGGAACTCTGCATTCAAATGGATATGTCTTTCCTTTTCTCCTTTGCCTTTCACTTCTATTCACAGCCATTTGTAAGGCTTCCTTAGACAACCATTTTGCATTCCTTTTCCTTGGGGATGGTCTTGCTCCCTGCCTCCTGTACAATATCACGAACCTCCGTCCATAGTTCTTCAGGCACTCTATCAGATCGAATCCCTGGAATCTATTTATCACTTCTGCTGTATAATCGTAAGGGATTTGATTTAGGTCATACCTGAATGTCTAGTCTTTTTCCATACTTTCTTCAGTTTAAGTCTGAATTTGGCAATAAGGAGTTCATGATCTGAGCCACAGTCAGCTCCCAGTCTTGTTTTTGCTGACTATATGGAGCTTCTCCATCTTTGGCTGCAAAGGAATATAATCAGTCTGATTTTGATATTGACCATCTCGTGATGTCCATGTATAGAGTCTTCTCTTGTGTTGTTGGAAGAGGGTGTTTGCTATGACCAGTGCGTGCTCTTGGCAAAACTCTGTTGGTCTTTGCCTTGCTTCATTCTGTCCTCCAAGGCCAAATTTGCCTGTTATTCCAGGTATTTCTTGACTTCCTACTTTTGCATTCCAGTCCCCTATAATGAAAAGGACAATAGCTAACATTAATGAGTATTGTTGCAGTTACATTATATATTGGGCTCCCCAGGTGGCTCCAAATATAATGTGACTGCAACAATACTCACATTAAATATATCAACTCATGAAATTCTCACAACAAAACTGTGAGGTACATACTGTTTTTACCCTCGTTTTACAGATGAAGAACCTGAGACTGAGATGTTTACCTAAGGTTCCAGATCTTATAAGTAGGAGAGGTGGGAATTGAATCCAAATGTGGGCTTCCCTGGTGGCTCAGAGGTTAAAGCATCTTCCTCCAATGCGGGAGACCCGGGTTCGATCCCTGGGTTGGGAAGAGCCCCTGGAAAAGGAAATGGTAACCCACCCCAGTATTCTAGCCTGGAGAATCCCATGGATGGAGAAGCCTGGTAGGCTACAGTCCACGGGGTCACAAAGAGCTGGACACGACTGAGCAACTTCACTATCACTATAATCTAAATCCAGCAGGGACTTATAGGGCAGAAGGAAAAGAGGGCGTTAGAGGATGAGATGGCTGGATGGCATCACCAATGCAATGGCCATGAACTTGGGCACACTTGGGGAGATGGTGAGGAACAGGGAGGCCTGGCATGCTGTAGTCCATGGGGTCACAGAGTCTGTAACACTACTGGGTGACTGAACAACAGTAACTGTCTAAGTCCATGCTCTTAATCACTGTGCTAACTGCCTCTTTAGCTTACCAGGTGGCACTAGTGGTAAAGAACCCATGTGCCAATGCAGAAGGCACAAGAGATGTGTGTTTGATCCATGGGTCAGATCCCCTGGAGGAGGGCTTGGCACTCCACTCCCATATTCTTGCCTGGAGAATCCCGTGGACAGAGGAGCCTGGTGGGCTATAGTCCATAGGGTTGCAGAGTCAGATACGACTGAAGGGACTTAGCACTCACGCAAATTGCTTCTTATGAAGAGGATGTTATGGTCCTGTTGGCCGTGCCAGAAAAGAAAGTAGAGGTGTATTTGGTAAGATGATAGCCTTTGGTCACAGCTGACTGTGTGGGTATGGAAAATGGCTCTATACTAATATTTGCCACGTTTCTAGACCCTCGTTCTCTCCATACTTCTGCTCCCTGGACTTAATTATCAAAATAATTCTAGATTCTCTTCTACTGACCAAGGTTAGGTAAAGATAGGCACCAAAATTTACTGTGACTTTTGAAAAAGTTTTATGAGATCTGACCTCAGCTTAGGTCAGAATTGAGGAATCCCAGACAATTGTATCCATTGTGGAGAGCTAAGGTACATTTTCGATGAACAGACCAGCCTTAGCACCTCATGTTTATTTTGGTGTTCCCACACTTGAGATACTTTGGTGTGGAGTCTCTTTTCATGTCAGATTTGGATTTATGTGTACGAGCAGGAGTTGAAGATGAACTATTTTAAGAGCACACTTGACATAGAATTGGATTGATATGATAGTAACTATCAGATCAGATCAGTCGCTCAGTTGTCTCCAACTCTTTGCGACCCCATGAATCGCAGCACGCCAGGCCTCCCTGTAATTTTATGGTTGAAAAGGTCAGTTTTGTGTCGAGTGCATATTATGACATACTACTGTGCTAATTTAGGCATTGCAAAGTTTGAGGATTGGTCCTATTTTGAAGGAAATAAAATCCATGGCTGAAATACTTTGCTATGAAGAGCTCAACAAATCTTTTGATCCCATATATACAGTAAATCTGTTTATTACTCTAAATTTCATGATAGACTTGGAATATATACTAGTAGTGTTTTGAGACCCATCTATTTGATCACATCACAGTAAGAAAAATGGGCTACTTGTCTTTTTGTTGTTGTCATGTAGAGACAGCTGGTAGTGCTCTGGTCGGCTTTATTAAAGGGGAATGCTGTTTTGCACAGGGATGCTATGTATAGTTGGGCAGGTTTTGCATTGTTCAGCCCTCAGGGCAGTCTTACATGGACTGTGCTGTGAGTAGTGCTCTCCTGGGTTATGTGATACATTCTGTAGCACTGTCCTCATGCCCTGATTTTGTGCTCTTCTTCCTCCCCAGTCTTGATGTGCTTCTCTGAGAATAATTTTTTCTTTAATAAATCCCCTCCACCCCATTTTATGCCTTATTAAATTTTTTCAAAGTCAAGCTGTTGATGAGCCATGCATAGATTTTTCGATTGTTTGGGTTATATGTGGCCAGAATTTCAGAAACGGGCTTCTTTTCCTTACCTACTACATTAATCGGTCTGGAACACTTTGCTTTTATGGAAGACTTTTTTGGTTTTAGTATTAGATGAAAACAGAGGCAAAAGAAGTATAACCCATCCCTATACTAGATCTGACTTTAAAATCGAGTGCATTGATTTTGTGTTTATCTGTTGCTTTGATTTGTGTATTATCTCTTTTCAGCTGTCATGAAAATCCTATTTCAGGTGTATTTTTAAAAAGACTGAATATTAGATATTTGGAGCATTTAATATACAGGTTTCTCCCTACTCTCTGAAAGGAGACCATTCCTACCTCTTCGAAGCTGAAATGGCATAAAGTGATGAAGCAGTTGTCTTAGGACACACCTTGCTAACAGATGCACAAAAGAGGGAGAACGGACAGATGCTCACAGACACAGTTCAGAGCTACGGCAGCTTGATGCTGAGATGCTAAGTGTAGTTCTCGGGGCAGGAGCGCCCACAGTGAGGGCTGTTTCTAACACCCTGTTGCTAAACAAACACTGAAGGCTTTTTTTGCTTTTTGCCTTTTTTCATGAAAGCGAAAACCCTCGCAGATTTTTTTTGTTTAGCAAAACCAGGTCCTAATGTAGGTCTTTTATACAAGTGCACTGGCATTAAGTAAAACTTAAAACCTGGAGATACCTGTATTATGTAACAGGGGAAATAGCCAAGTTGATGGCTGTTGCTGCTGAGTAGTCCCAAAGTCACTTACTTTTGCTTTTGACTGTTAGCTCTGTCGTCCCTCCCAGACAAGTAGTTGAAGCGGTATGAAAGTGCTCTTCTCTTGGGCAAGGGCCGAATCAAGTTTTCACTGCTAACACCCTTCCTCTTCAATTATGAAGACACTTTGATTAAATGGAGAGGAGTAATTTGTACGGTCTTCAAATACTATAAAGGATTGAATAACTTACAGAATTTTTGAGAAAAATTTTTGTGATCAGTCTATTTGGATATATGTATCAGCAGACGTGTGTGTGTACACACATTTTTGTTCAGTTGACCCTTCAACAACAGGGGGATCAGGGGTGCTGACCTTCTGCACAATTGAAAATCCACATACAACTTTATAGTCAACCCTTCGTATATCCAATTCCACATCTGCAGATTGAATCAACTGCAGGTCGAGTAATTCTGTAATAGTGTTTATTGAAAAAAATCTGAGTGTAAGTGGACCTGCATGGTTCAAAACCTTGGTGAAGGGTCATCTGCGTGTGTGTGTGCATCTATACCCATCTACATGTCTTACCTAAAACTTTCTCTGAAGTACAGAGAACCAGAGAATTAAAACCATGTGTAAAAGATGTGCGGGAGAACAGCCCTAATGCTGGCTACGTGGGAAGACTTGGGGTAGTTTTATCAAATATTATTTTTATTCCATTTGTATTTAGTTAATTCTTTAATAATGCTATGTGTAAAGGAGGTTTAATATCTCTTTTGGACTGAGTGATATCTATGTTTCTTTTTCTTATTGCAGACCATTCATCAAGAATTTTGTATCCAAGGCGCAGAAGTTTGTTACCGAAGATGATGAATGCTGACATGGATGGTATGTTCTTTGTTTTCCTTTTTATATGTTTTGTGGCAGACACATTGCTTTATTAAGCAATGTAAAGAGCAGAGAAGCAGTATTTAGAAGGAAGGCTTGATCTTAGCCAGTTGTACTTATTTATAATCCTATCTAGTTCTAGAAAGAATTTAAGGCAGCTTCCATTCTTTAACTGTAAGATGTTGGTAAAGCACTTTACCTTCACTTTGGTGTTGTCATCTGTGATGTAGGATCCATCTTTTATTTTACAGGGCTTTTGTGTAAGTCAAGGAAGATAATAAATGTAAAACATTTTGCAGATCTTTTATGTGCTGTATTACACAAATGGTAGTTAATAATAGTAAATCTGAACCTTTTCATTACAGCAGTTGATGCTGAAAATCAGGTGGAACTGGAGGAAAAAACACGACTTATTAATCAAGTATTGGAACTCCAACACACACTTGAAGGTTAGCTTGCATTTTGCAGTTTTCTTGACTAACATCCAGGTATTGAAATTGCAAGCATTTATGTTGCTAATTTTGTTACTGTGCCCAGTTTTAAAATGTATAAACTTCAAAGTTTACTTCAGTGGTTTGTTTATCCTGCCTGTAGCTTTGACTGGTGATTTTTAAAACACAGTTCTGTCTCAATAAGGAAGTCAAATAGTGTTCTTGTGCTTCCCTCTTTAAGGTCTAACATAATAGGAGCACCCCTTTTAAGTCCCTGAATGGTATTATTAAGTCCACTTTAATAAAGTTTAAATGAAAGTAAAAACAGTGTATTAGCCACAGAGATTATAAGGGAACTTACCTGAGTCTTTTCATTTTCTAAATGTCTTCTATAAAGTCAATTGCACCACCAAAATATCTTTTGGTTTTGGATGAATTTACGAGGTGGTGGTTTTTTAAAATCAGGTTGAGCAGATCATGTCACTCCAGTGGCTTCCCTTCTCATGGGTAATGAAAACCAAGTCCCTTTCTGGAAGTCTCTTATTTCCCTTTTACCTCTCAGAGTCCTGTGGCACTCTTGACTCAATCATCCTACCTTAGACACTCCAGCCTCCTTGCTTCTCCTCAGGGTCTTAGCAGTTGCTGTTTCCCTGTGTTTGACTCACCCTTAGTCATTTGCATATCTGTGTGACTTGTTCCCTCACTTCCTTTAGGTCTCTGGTGAAATTTCCTTAATCAGAACAGCTGTCCTTGGCTACACTATAGAAGGACCACTTCCCTTTGCTTCCTGTGATCCTTATCCTTCTTGCTTTTTCTCCAGAGCCCCCTAAATGCACCTGTGCTCACACGCACACCACAGTGTCAACTCTGTAAGGGCAGGGCCTTTTTGTTACTATCGCTACTGGAAAAGTGCTTGTCTACTAGAAGGCGCTGAGTAACTCAGCTGCTGAGTGACTGAACAGACGTAGTATCTCTTCATCGTCAAGGCCTGCTCTTTTGAATTTCTTGCTAATGCAAAAATACAAAATGATGAATTGCTTGGAAACTGACGGCCTATATCCAGTATGTAAATTTAGTTATATTCACCTACTACATTTTTTTAAACACTTCTACTTAAGAATTACAGTTTTATGATGCTAAGATATGAACCAAACTTCACATTTTAAAAACAGTATTTTAAAAAAATAGCCATTTTAAGAATTAACTACTTAACAAAAATGCTGTTTGCAAAGTATAACATTTAACCTAATGTGAAATCTCTTTTTAGGAATTGGCTCTTGATTCGTACTCAGCTTACTTTGTTTACATAACTTCTAAAGTAGTCTTAATTTAAAAACAGAAAATTCAAGGACTGTGGTATTTAAGAGTAAATCTTAATAAGCAGTATGGAATATGGAGTCATTGTCATCACTTTATTGATATTTCACTTTTTAATTTTTGATATAGATCTGTCTGCAAGAGTAGATGCAGTTAAGGAAGAAAATCTGAAGCTAAAATCAGAAAACCAAGTTCTCGGACAATATATAGAAAACCTCATGTCAGCTTCTAGTGTTTTTCAAACAACTGACACAAAAAGCAAAAGAAAATAAGGGATTGATATCTCTTACGTCTTACGGAATTGCTGCTGATCTTTTTTTTTCTTTAAAACTTGGATAGATTCCAAAAGTTACAGTACTTTTGTTTGTGGCTTCACTGAGTATTTATGAAGATAATGTCAGATCTAGGCAAAATTAAGAGCATAACAGAAGACTTCCATGAGTTTGTGTATTATGTTAGTCTATGAAAATGTGCAAATGTAGAGACTTTATAATTAGAAATGCATATATTTATGAAACTTGAAAATGAATGTTTTATCAAGTTTGTTTTGATTTATAGGGTTAGCATTGTCTTATATTATAGGCATAGAGATACAAGCAAGTAACTACCGTGTTGTGAAAAAGTAACCAAAATCATGTACTAAATGCACAGCTTTATTTACCCTGTCTACCATCGTGTGCCTCTCTTCCATTTGCTTTCTTCCTGTTTTTCCTTCCCCTAGGGAAAAAATTGGTTTCACGTTTGTAAAAAGTAATTTCAGTAGCTAATCATCTAGGAGAGTAGCCTGAACTCTAACTGTTGAAACTTAACCAAAATAAGATACTTTCTCAGTTAGGGCTTATTTATTATGTTTAGTAGTAGTAAGGATAGTAGGTTTCTCTTACATTAATTGAAAATGGAGGCTATAAAAATGAAGATTTTTCTTTGAATTATGGTATGGGGAAGATTTGTTATTAAAAACTTCCTTTGCACAAAATAACCCACTTGGTATCTGAAAAGATGAGTTCTGGTTGTGTGTGTGTGTTTAAAATAAAAAATTTTGAGGAAAAATAGAAATAGGGTGGGAAAAGTACTTCGTAAGTACCTGTAACCAACTCCACATGTTTCTACTCCAGATTTATGTTCTCTCTGGCACAGATTGGATTTTGGAAGGAACATTTTAAAAAATGGATTAAGTTTGGCTAACCTTACGTAAACCACACCTGGAAGAGAATAGAGTTTGGTCTCAGGTTTATTTGTAGTACCAGCAGATCAATTTTGCAAAGTCCATTAAGAGTGGATTAGTATCAGAGTCATGA
The DNA here is from genome assembly GCF_029378745.1 of Bos indicus. Classification (NCBI taxonomy): domain Eukaryota; kingdom Metazoa; phylum Chordata; class Mammalia; order Artiodactyla; family Bovidae; genus Bos; species Bos indicus. Next base: position 17,465,084 of record NC_091776.1, on the reverse strand, counting down.
ATAAGATGGGAGAGTTTTACATGTAAACTAATTGATGCTTTCTCAGTATTTTATCACTTCTCCCAGAAGTTTCTGCAAACCCAACTACTGGTTTGCAGAATTTTAGTTACTTAACCGTTTTTTAAAATTTAGTTTAGTAGGTTCCATTTGGTAAGGAAATCAGTAGTTAATTAAAATGTTAAATAGGAAAAGAAATCCACTAATATAGTTTATAGTTATTAAATTTAGGCTAATCATGGAATAATCTTATGTTTGTATTGGTGTAAGATTTGATGACTTTAGCTGTATGAATATATAATAGTCATACTGCAAACATTTTGCATCTCTTTGTGACCTAATTTTCAAACATTTAAAATTGTGTTGCAGTTACGCTTTGCTGTTTAATAAAAAGCTGTTTCAAAAACTGCGTGTGTTTTGATATAGTTGCCTAAGTAACTGAGATACATATAGTGGTGCGGTGTGGTATATTCAGGGTTGTTCCAAGCCACAGTAAGTTTACTTACTGGATGTTTAAGGGAATACTATATTTAAAAAATGATATTATACATTAATTTAAAAAATAAAAGCAAAGAATTCAAAGAGAAGGATCCAAGATTGCCAGGAGAAAGGTGGTTGTCATTTTTTAGATTAGGTTAGGCTAACCTCTTTTAACAAGAGACACAGTGATTAAATATATGGAAGTTTTCTCTTCCAGCTAATGGTTCTGAAGTGAGCATTATAAACTAGAAGGCTTTATGAGCTGGGGATTTCTCTGCCATTTTCAGCCATGGCTTCCAAGTCACATTTGTTTTCTCTATTCAGATTTGCAGCAGAAAGTGCCTGGTGAACACATGCAGGGTTTTATGGGCTGGGCCTGCCTGGAAATGGCTCATGTCTTATCACATTCCCAAGGGTGTAGGGTGTGGGAGTTTACTTAAACCTAGTTGCTGAGAAATGTAACCCCTGGCTGGAAGCCGTATTCCAGCTACAACTTTATTATGGAAGCAGTCGGAGGATAAGGTAGTAGCAGCCTTAGCCACAGCCCTCTTCTCGTGCTGTGAAGTATCTGTGCCCAACCTTCTTCCCATGCGTAGAACATACTCAGCCTCTCCTTGTCCAGTTCTGATGCAGTGCAAAATCCAGCGTCTCCATCAAGGTCTGTCAGTTGTAGATGTGACCCCTCATAGTCTGACTACCTTTAAACTGATGACAGATTATATAACTCCCCTGCATAAGAACCTTCAAAAATGCGAATGTGCCTGTGCTGTCCAGTCATGTAAGTTCACATGTCTAGTGTATATTGTCACCTGCGTGTACCCTCTAGAAGCGGTTGTGTTTTTGTGTGCTTTACTGTATACAGCACTACAGCATCTTAATTTCAAGCCCAGGAAGCAAGTGTAAAAGCTGTGATACATAGCAGATTGTGTTAATTGGGTACATAGGCTAACTCTGAAGTTATGAACAAGTTGGACTTAGCAACTTGCTCTTGGAAGGGAACTCATTCATATGTAAGGGTCTTACTGTATTTGCTCTGTCCATTTATAATGGTGTAGTAAGGATAGGCGGAGAAGGCAATGGCAACCCACTCCAGTACTCTCGCCTGGAAAATCCCATGGATGGAGGAGCCTGATAGGCTGCAGTCCATGAGGTCGCTAAGAGTCGGACACGACTGAACGACTTCACTTTCACTTTTCACTTTCATGCATTGGAGAAGGAAATGGCAACCCACTCCAGTGTTCTTGCCTGGAGAATCCCAGGGATGGGGGAGCCTGGTGGGCTGTCGTCTATGGAGTCGCACAAAGTTGGACACGACTGAAGCGACTTAGCAGCAGCAGCAGTGGGGATAGGATACCCAAATAACTCTCAATTTGGAAAATGGAATAAAGAGAAACACATAAAAGTCAACTGTGGAATACTCCTGGGAGAGAGACCCTGGAAGATTCTCTCATAGTGGACAAAGTTCCTTGATTAGACCTGAGTGTAATCTCTGGCAAGGGACTTCCCTTATTCCTTGCTCTCCATGGCTCCCCCTAGCTGGAAAGTTATTCCTATCCATCCCCCCCCACCCCCTTCCCAGGACTCTGAAAGAGAGTTTGGGGGTGTTCCCTGCACAGGTTAACGTTATGAAAACAGTCCACTTCTCACTGGTGTGAGTTTGGTGCCCATCGTTTGAAGGCCAAGCGTACATTTCTTGGGCTGTACAGTTCCCTCAGAAATAGACGACTTGTCTATATGCTTCAGTTCCATATGCTGTGAATCACAATCATTCTCTTTAGACTAAATTCTCCAAAGTTGGCCTGCTTTCCTTCTTCACAGGACCCTGCCTCTGAATGGACCCTGCCTCCTCTAATGGAGGCTACTGTGAAACCAACTGAAAACAGGGCTGGGAATCACAGCATCCAGGTATCACTGCAAGGTCGGGTTCCTTTGTCTGCCTAACACTTGGCAGAGAAATCTTTACTGGGCTTCCCCTTCTACCTCCCACACCTCAAAACAATGCTGAACTTTTCTGCCATTCAGGGTACAGAGGCAATTAGCTTTTCTAATGTTGTGAGGTACCTAATACACAATTTTTCTGTTCCCTTCCATCTCTGCTTGGAAGCTAAGTTCCTTCTTGTGATACCTTCTTGCTATAAGCATCAGGGCACACCCAATTCATCTCATATTCTGCCTTTTCCAACTGCCATCCTACAGCTGTTAACCCAGAAGGTGACAAGATGTTACTTGAAATACATGCCCCACCTGCTTGCCATACAGATGGTAAACCAGTGCACAGAGGAGCCCAGTGGGCTCCAGTCCATGGGGTTGCAAAGAGTTGGACATGACTGAGCATGCACACACACACACACAATTATGGCAATATCTTCAGGATGTCAGTTTCTATATTAGAAATACAGGTGGTAAACTGCACAGAGACTGTGCCTAGCTTCTGACTTTAACCAAAGTTTAGCCAGGTTCTTCTGAGCCCTCTTTCTCAGTAGGCCTTGTATCTTAGGTCCTGTCTTCAGCCTGACTAGTCCATTGTTAGTAAAAAGTTGGAAAGAATTCCCCTACTCTCAGAATCTGATCACCCTGCTGGCCTTCAGCAAGAATCCTGTTAAGTCAGCATGGCAAGCATCCCCCTATCTTAGTGTCTTCTCAGTAATTTTCCATCCCCCAATGACCCACTTCCACTCTGCTTAATGACTATACATCCTCAGCTGTCTTCACTGTAGTTGGAGCTGAGCCCATTCTCTTGCCCCTGTCACCACAGCCTTGGCCCCTGCTACAACAGCCCTGAATAAAGTCTTGTGTACTGTTTTAACCAGTGTCAGAATGCATTTTTAATTCTTCCTGGCTCTATCTAAAGGCTAGTGGAATGATGACTTGCAGGAACCCCTCTTCCTCAGGGTCTCCAGCAGAAATTCCCTCAATACTAACACTAGGTTCCATCCAAAATTTGTCTTTATATTCACTATGAACTTTACTTACAGCAAGTTAATACAGCTCATAACCCCTTATCTGTAACTCTTGGGACCAGATGTTTCAGCATTTGGAATTTTTCATACATGATAAAGTATTATGTAACTCACACACCAATACAGCTTGGGGCAGTACTTACAATCAAAATATATTAACACTTTTGTAGCAAAACATATGAATACTAAGATAAATGAAGACTATAGGTAGCCTGTTAGGGAAGTCAGGTTTGGCTGCCAAATGAGTTTTGATGTCAAACATGAAAAAACTTCAGATTTTCACAGATTTTTGGAATTGTACGTGTAACAATGAAACAATTTGTGAAGTAACCAAAATCAACGAAACAATTTGTGAAGTAACCAAAATCATCAAAGCTTGCAGTTAAGACCAGTTTCTTAATCAGTCGTGTCCAACTCTTTGTGACTCCATGGACTGCAGCCCACCAGGCTCCTCTGTCCATGGGGTCCTCCAGGCAAGAACACTGGAGTGGGTTGCCATACTCTTCTCCAAGGGATCTTCCGACCAGGGATGGAACCCAGGTCTCCTGCACTGGAGGCAGATTCTTTGCCATTTGAGCCACCAGGGAAGCCCTCCAACCAGTTTATGATGTCACATTTATATTCCTTTCATTACTCTTCCCTCTGATCTAATCTTTTTCCAAATGAGAAATGGAAAGTGAATTACAGTCTAGGATGACTTTTATGATCCAAAACAAAGCAAAACTGATCTTAGTTCTTTAGAGTGCAATCTTTCCTGATAATTTTTAGCTCCCTATCTTGAGTTCGGACAAGCAATGGCACCCCCTCCAGTACTCTTGCCTGGAAAATCCCATGGACGGAGGAGCCTGGTGGGCTGCAGTCCATGGGGTTGCTAGAGTCGGAAACGACTGAGTGACTTCACTTTGACTTTTCACTTTCATGCACTGGAGAAGGAAATGGCAACCCACTCCAGTGTTCTTGTCTAGAGAACCCCAGGGACGGGGGAGCCTGATGGGCTGCCGTCTGTGGGGTCGCACAGAGTCCGACACGACTGAAGCGACTTGGCGGCAGGAGCAGCAGCAGTGGTTGGTAGGACCACTTGTAAACTGTGAAAGAAAAGAGAATGTGTCTAACATGACAGGGTTAAGAATTGGAAGACTGACTTAATTGCCTCTTAGCTACTCTATCAAAAAAAGCTACAGACTATTTCACTTAAATCATAGAGATTAATGAAATTTGACGATACTTACTATAACTAGGACTTTATGTTGGCCTTAGGACCTAATTTACCATACAATGAAGGGGTATTGAGGAGCAATGACAGAAGCTAAAGTAATACATTGTAATCAACTGTATAATGTATTTGCCTTGTTTTAAATTTTCTATATTATCTATAGATGGCTTAGTCTAAGTAATTAAAACTTTAAATTACTCCAAAATTTTACAAAGGATGTAAAATTATATTCAAGAAACATAAAATGTGTGATATGATACCATGTCAGGTGTTAAAAGATCATTTACAAATTACCCTGTTGCCCATCTTTTTCTAAAATTACCATTGCTCTTCCTTCCATGCATTTTTATCTCTGTACAAACTCCAAACATATTCAAAAACACATTTTTTTCTCCCATCAACCTACTTCATCTGACCTGTCAATTAGAGATAATTTTATTTCCTGAACTTTTCACAGCTACCATACTATGGCAATGAGAGCTATAATTTGGGAAGATATTCTTAAAATTTATGTAGAAATGCTATTCAGTCACTCAGTTGTGTTCAACTCTTTGCAACCCCATGAATCGCAGCACGCCAGGCCTCCCGTCCATCACCAACTCCCGGAGTTCACGCAAACTCATGTCCATCGAGTCGGTGATGCCATCCAGCCATCTCATCCTCTGTCGTCCCCTTCTCCTCCTGCCCCCAATCCCTCCCAGCATCAGAGTCTTTTCCAATGAGTCAACTATATGTTTAAATAAACTCTTTACATGAGACTTAAGGAGTTATCCAACATTAGCCATCTGATATTTCATCTCTAAATCCTGAAGTTAAAAACAACCACAAATGACAAAAGAAAAAACTTCACAGATGCCTAGAGTATATTTAAATTTACAGTAAGATATTTATGTTTTAACTATTCTGAATAGTTTTCACTGAAAACTATTAGTTTTCTAAATTAGTATTCTAAATTTCTGAGGTTCATTAAATTCATTACTAGTAGTTAATATTGACATGTAAGGAATTTTATCTTCTGCCTCCTGCAAATGTGGACTGACGCATCTAAAAAGCTCCTAGTTCTAATAGTCTGTGTCTTTCTAGAGGAATGACCAATGGAAGCAAGGCTACCTTAAAAAAAATCTCAAGAAAAAGAAAGCTACTTTAGTCTGATCAAGGTAAAAAGTCCCCCCAAAACAAAGAGCAAAATATATTAATTTTTCTCCTTTATTAGAGAAAAGGATAAAACTTAAATCATTTAAAACAACAGAGTCAGACTGGGGTGGTAGAAGGAAAAAATGATCTCATTATTAAAGAAAACTCTATGCTTTGTCTACTGAGTGAATGGAGCACATACGTTTTTAAGTTTTGGTTAAACCTATCAGCCAATGGTACAGTCACAGAGGGGACACCCACAGGAAAGAGCAGAGAACTGGCAAAACTGGTTGCGCAGATTTTACCACTGCGAGCTCATGGAATTTAACCAAATGTTAAAGTTTAAATGAATCTGCAGTCAAGAAATTAAAAGCTTTAATAAATCTTTAGGGGAAAAAAGATCATATATAAGACACTTGTCAAGCAAGACGTTTCCCATAAAAATATATTTCATGAAGTAGCAGTTTACTTTCAAAAACATTCTCATCTAGAATCATTCAATGTGTCTAGTTCATTTCAAGTACATAGCAAGAAAAGGAGTCTTTGCAAGATGTGTTAGGTTTAGTTAGTATTAAATAAATACAAAGCATGGTTAGCTATGTATTAAGATTGTCCACCACCAATATATAGAAAATTCAGAACACAGCAATGAATAAAGCACTTATTTTCACTTTCAATTCACTCTCTGAAATGAGGAGTGAATTGTGGCTACACTAGCTATTTGGCTTCCTTCCTTCAGTCAGAGGAGAAGCTAGAAACTCATTTTCCTTATACAAGAGCTCTAAATATATTAGTGGGGCTAGCCCAATGATGGGATGTGTATGTTCATGAAGGAATCCAAAATATCACCCAACTAGTATAGAGTTCTCAAGGTAGTATTAAAGTAGTTTCATGGCCTCAAAGATTTAGATCACCTTCCAAAGGGTTTATCACCCAAACATGAAAAATTCTTAGATATGTTAAATGGAATAATACAGTTCTACTATAATGCACTTCTGTAACTTCTGGTACTTACAGTCATCCCTTGGTATCCATGGGAGATTGGTTCCAGGACCTGTGACAGATATCAAAATTCACAGATGCTCAAGTCCCACAGTTGACCGTCTTTATCTGCAGATTCTGCATTGGAGGATTCAACCAACTTCCTACCGTGGAGTACTGCAGAATTAATTGCAGAAAAATCCACATACAAGTGGAACCATGCAGTTCCAACCTGTGTTGTTCAAGGGTCAATGGTATTTTAAAAGAGGAGCAACAGTCTGTCTACCATAGAGGGAGCTTTAAATCTGGATAAGACAACAGATTTGAATTTGTCGGAAAAAAGATAAAAATACAAAACATGATGACCAATATCTATCAGCCACTAGAATCTCTTACTGATCAGACCCGAATAATAATTTACCTATTAAAGTAGGTATTGTTTAAAAAAAGAAAAAATGCTTAAATTTTGTTTTTAAGAGCAATATAGGCATAAGCAATCTTGTGAATAGGGTAAGCCATTCTGGCATAAAACAACTATAACAACTTGAAAAATAGCTGTACACCATTTCATTTTGATAAACTTCATCTCTGTATTTAAATGTAAATATGCTGCACTATTAACCAGCAGTTCTATGAATGATAAGACACATTTCTGTTTTGTTGACTGGCCTGTCAACAAAGCACCTCTTTAAAGTGAACAATGGACCATAACTATAACTTGACACAAACCGGGTAGACGTGGGTCACATACAACACTTTCAATTGTTGGTAGAACCAAACAGCCATACAGAAACTTTATTGCAATCAGCTCTGTACAACAGAACACTCTCTCACTTATACTGTAGAACTACCAGGTATATTGTAGTACAGCCATTTAGGGGAAATTCCAACAACTGACTTGTCCCACAGCAGTGAAGCAGCGTGCTGCATGTTATTTTGTTCTGCAGAAACCAAAACTTTCTCCAAACTATGAAAACTGTGTAACCTCTAATGATATAAATCTCTTAAAATCTGATATGTAACGTGCCACTTTTCTTTTATTCTAAATTCAAAGACCAGGTAACTTCAAAGGTTTTTCATTTCTGAAAAAGAAGATTAAAAGAAATGTCTGAAAGAATAACATTGCTAGATAGTAGAAAAGGGGTGTGCAGGTTGACTTAAGTGCAGTTCTGGCACACGGACTTAAGAATGCCAACTTGCTCTCTCAGGAGTGAAAAATACTTGAATACAGGTTACTCCTTCCGTACTCTTCTTTTGCGTACTGACTTTATTGGCCCATCTCCAGATCCTGTGCTCTCATCTGCCTCTTTCATCTAGGAAAAAACATTATGAAAATGTTTATTTTCAGACAGTAGGCAACAAGTAGACAGTAGTATATAAAATATTTCTTATTTCTAAAATACATGTTTCTAATCAAATGCTTTACACTAATTAATGATCGGTCAAAACGTGTATATAAACTGATGTGTTTCAGTTTGTTCATCTTTTGCCGTGATTGCATTTTTAGAGTAACTCTGCCTGTTACCCCATCTGTCAGATGTTACTCCATCTGACAAGGGATAATGCTAACAGCTCAATTCATGATTTTATCTCATGATTTCCAACTTAATCTAATGCCATGGTTAATTAAAGGCTGCATAATGTTTTCATTGTGGATAGTAACCACTAACTATACCATCAAATGTCTCTGTAATAATGAACTGCTGCACTGCTTTTACAGAGACTTTCCCAGAACTTCTGGCACACTGTATTTGATAAGAATTAGGAGAGAACAAAGGGAGACATCACACTTATGGTTTGGGTTTTTTCTATTCTTTAACTCGTATCCTTCCAGAATAATCATCTGTACATAAATTAAACTTGTATAACAAATAATGGAGGTATTATACAAAATGAAATGAAAATCATAGCATATATATGTGTGTATGTATATACATAAATATACATGTGTGCTTTGAGAGAGCATGGTTTTTAAGTCAACTGTTTCATCAACTATTAAGTTTCATCAACTATTAAGTTAAAACTACTTCTCAAGGTTATACTATATAAAAATTGATTTATTTTAGCTCACTGACAAATGCATAAAAGATTAAAAGACTGGAACATGGAATTAATATGCTTTTATAGGCACACAAAATATTTTTTTACAAAGCAAAATATAACAAGTGTTCCATATATAACTACAAGTATTATTATTAAAAGTATAACAGAGGGAAACAAGGACTATGTAAAACTATGTTCTGGAAGAAACTTTCTTCACCCAGGTCCCTCTCAATAAAGATATTCATAATGATCCCCCAAACCCATTTAAAAACTCACAAGACAGTTAAGACTAGTAACCAGGCATATGTACAGAATAAGCTTTAGAAAACACTTAAAACAATAAAAACAGATATTTGGGTGATTTCTTCAAGCAGACAAAACAGAATGTTTGTTTCATCACACACAACAGTCCAGGCATCATGGACATTTACCCTGCCTGACTCTAAGCTACGAGAGTGATGGGGACAGTGACTCTGTCGGGTTAAGATTATGCAGCTCTCAAAAGGCCAGAGAAGTAGAGAAAACAGGCTTTTGGGAGTATGCTGCTGCTGCTGCTAAGTCGCTTCAGTTGTGTCCAACTCTGTGCGACCCCAAAGACGGCAACCCACCAGGCTCCGCCATCCCTGGGATTCTCCAGGCAAGAACACTGGAGTGGGCTGCCATTTCCTTGGGGGTATATAGTAGGTTAAAAAAAAGAGAAAGAAAAAAGAAACCTCTGGTTCTGAATTATACCCTGGATGATTCTGATTTCATAACTGACTATAAAAAAGGGCACTGTGGAAAGTTTTATTATACATCAGGATGTGGGAAAAAAGGGCAGACATATCAAGTTAATGAAAAAAACGAGCTTAAAGATTTGAGAAAAACACCACTATTAGACACAGTGCTCCACTAGCCAATGAATGAAATCCTTTAAAATTTTACAGTAAATATAAATGTGACAGAATGTTTTCACAATGTCTATAAAGACGACTGCCTTATAATAAGCATAATTACCTCTTAAATATTCAGTTGGTCTGCTTATTACAACTTTCAACAAAACACTTTAATAAAATTTTGTTTTGAAACAGATGTAGCTATTTGGCAAACCAAAGGCTTATTTATACTATTTCATTGGCATTAGGAGGATATAAATTAGTTTTTTCATGCTTTCCTTATGGATACATTTTATACCAATATGTACGCTCTTAAGAAAGCTGGGAGAAAATATGGCAAAAAATTCTTCACAAATGAGATCACTATTTTTATTAAAATATTTTTACAGACTAACAATCATACATAGAAACTAGTTTATTTTCTGTTAAAGAGATGCTTACCTCATCCTCTGATCCAGACTTATTGGATTTATTGCCTTCTTCTTGTCCTTCTATAATTTCAATTTCTTCTTCACTCTTTTCCTCAGGTTCACCTTCCTCTTCTAGAATTTTTTATTAAACAGATTTTATTCAAGGCAAAAGACTCAATGAATTAGAATTTTTCTACTTAAAAGTATTAAAAGTGGAGGAGTACATTTAAATTCCAATATATGAAGGCAATTTCTTCCATTAGACATTTTTGAAAATTAAATACAAGTACTCATTATTTTACCACAACTCACTGGAAAAGACCCTGATGCTGGGAAAGATTGAGGGTGTGAGGAGAAGAGGAAGACAGAGGATGAGATGGTTGGATGGCATCATCGACTCAATGGACATGAGTTTGAGTAAGCTCTAGGAGATAGTGAAGGACAGGGAAGCCTGGCATGCTGCAGTCCATGGGGTCACCAAGAGTCGGACATGACTGAGCAACTGAACAACAACAATAAATATATCATCATATCTGAGGAAAGGGGCAGGTTTAAAGAATTTTAAAGCATTCAGTCTATGTGAAAAGAAAACCAAAGAATATATGCGTGTGTATGTATATACATAAATATACATGTGTGCTTTGAGAGAGCATGGTTTTTAAGTCAACTGTTTCATCAACTATTAAGGGCTCATTCTGGAGCCTGGCTTGGGACATCTGGCAAACATCAATAGTTTTATTGCTACCTAGATGTATACAAGGAAGTCTCACTGAAGAGGTACCAAAAAGCCACAGTTGTCTTCAGTCTAACATCTTCTGGAGTTTAGTTGAGAGCAGGAGGGGACACACGATTCAGCAATCCTCTGAAGAGACTAAACTACTGGTTTGATATGATAAACTATCTGATGAACAGCAGCCCTTGGTGTGGATTTTGTTGCTGCAGTCACCTGTCTTAAACCAATTACTCTTCCACAGAAGCTGTGATCTGTGCCTCCCATCTCATCCCTGGAGGCAAGAAAAACCCTTGCAAAAAGCTATGACATATGGGATTGATAGCTGCTAGATTCTGAAGCAACTGAACAATTTTGACAACTCTTTCTTCCTAGAAGAGAGAACGCATACACTGGATGTCTGCTCAGGTACAGTCCAGGCAAGGATGGTACTCCTCTTCACCACAGTCATGCACTCCTGAGGATTCAGATGGTATAAATCTGACACCAGACAAGTGCAACAGCTAGTGTTTCCCTCTTAATCTACTGTTCTTAATGAGCTCTGCCCAGGGTCCCCTTTATATATCGCCATCACTGTCCTACCTTTTTCAACAATTTCACCATCACTTTGCTTTTTTTCCTCTTCCAAGTCAACTGGCTTCTCCAGGGCTGCCTTCTCTTCCTTCACTTCCTGCTCCAGTGCTCCCTTTGTTTGTGGTTTACATATGTCCAGTTTTTCGAAAGCCACATCTTCATATTTTTTCTGTGGTAGTTTAACACAAGCTATTTTTACTAAAAGCAAAGCACTGTTTTTAAAAAAACATTTTCTTTTTTTGCAATGACGGATATCACACACACACTGAAGAACTGATGCTTTTGAACTGTGGTGCTGGAGACTCTTGAGAGTCCCTTGGACTGCAAGGAGATCAAACCAATCCATCCTAAAGGAGATCAGTCCTGAATATTCACTGTAAGGACTGATGCTGAAACTGAAATTCCAATATTTTGGTCACCTGATGCGAAGAACTGACTTATCTGAAAAGACCCTGATGCTGGGAAAGACTGTAAGGCAGAAGGAGAAGGGGACAACAAGAGGATGAGATGGTTGGATGGCATCACCGACTTGATGGACGTGAGTTTGAACAAGCTCTGGGAGATGGTGATGGACAGGGAAGCCTGGCGTGCTGCAGTCCATGGGTTTGGAAAGAGTCAGACATGACTGAGCAACTGAACTGAACTGAACTGATATCATACATGGGGAACAGTAAAAACTTATATAGGAAAATTAGTTTATTACTTTTAAGAACCACTGACTCCATTTATAGAACTCCTAAACACTAAGAGATTTTTTTTTTAATGTTGAAGGAAATTCATTTTCTTTACCTTTACTTTTCTTGGCCAACAAAATGAACCAATTAATGCTATTGGAAGTGCTGCTGTCAAGAGGTAAATGAACCAAAGCCACGGGCGCTGTTCAGTAGCTGACATCAATTGTTTGAATATACTAGGCTAAAAAAAAAATAAGCATAAAAAGGCAATTCAGATTTTATAAACCTTCATTCATAAATATAGCCTACAAAAACAAAAAAAGTTATTTCACCTAGGTAGTTTTCTACTAAGGAGTCAAATTTATAAGACAAAAAATATTTTCTATTTTATACTTTGTGAAGTTTAAACAATCTTAAAAAAAAAAATGTTTATCTGGCATGCCAATTCTTAGTTGTAACATGTGGGATCTACTTCCCCAACCAGAGATCAAACCCAGGGCCCCTGCACTGAGAGCGCTGAGTCCTAGCCACAGGCCACCAGGGAAGTCCCTTAAACAATCTTTAATTATTCACATGCATTGCAGTTTGACACTTGGTAGTAGAAGATACATTATATTATACAAGTGAATATTGCTAATTCTCCAGCAAGAATTAGGACAGTTTCCTTTTCTGGTAAGCTTCAGGACAGTACTGTGCTTCATTGGATGGATTATTTGGTTCATTTAGAAGTAAATTCTCTAACTCATTCTGTACTTTTAAAGTACTAAAAAAAAAAAAGTCAACCTAAGAATAGCTATGTTTTTTCTTATTTCTTAACAAATTTCACACACAACCTTCAGCAAGGAAATTGTTTTCCTTATTAAAATGTTTTAGTTAAAAGAGTTTCAAAATGAGAATCCTTTTACCTTTATTTACTCTTTTGAGGTTTTTGCTAATATTCAAAGAAACCTAATATAAGGTACATTTTTCTTTATGGTAATTGGTTTTAAAGATAGATAGATTCTCCAAGATGTACTGTGTTGAAATATTTAGCTTAAGCTTTCCTAAGTAGTGTTAAGATTTGGGGGAAAAATCTAGAACATAATAATTAAATTTTAAAAATTTCTGTACTCCTAAGTGAAAAGTAGTTAAAATGAATAAAGATTTAGATTTCTGTTCCCACTTGGGCCTTAAACTGATAAGGTGACAAGATATTAAGTCTCATTTCTAACAGCAGTAATAACCATCTCATTTCTATAAACATCAAAAGGCATTCAATCCATTTATGTTATCATAATCTAATAAATGAAATGAAGACTTACATATATGTATAATTCACTATATAGTTTATAATGAAGTTATATCATAATTTGGTGAAGCTCATATTCTGTCTACATAGATTTAAATATGTTTCATCATCATTTAGTAATTATTGTACCTATTTACTCATCAAAAGGCCATATGTATAACCTATAACCAGGACTATACCCTATTATTATCATATGCTAAAATACTGTGTACCTCATTAGCATTTTCTATCAGTATCTTCATTCCCCAACCATCTGCAGCCCAGCGGTCTGCTACTTCCTTTTCTGAACAGATAATAAAATTATCAAAGTAGATATCAGAGGTCATGGACCAAAGCTCTAAACCAAGAGCACGGAAAGAAGTCAGAAGAAATGGGTGATTGTCTTCAAAATAATCTGGATTAGGAATTTTTCGAGGACTCCAGATACCCTGGAAAAAAAATAATTTAAATACATTTTCAAACAATAATTTCATTATAAGTGTTACTCAAGAAGCAGTTGCTGTTGAATGAAATTAGCAATACTAACTGGGAAAAAGAAAACTTTAACTGATAATTCACTAGAAATAAAATCTTGTTTCCTCTTATCCTATACACGATGTTACCTATGAATAATACTGACTTTAAACTCAGCAAAAAAAAAAGAGGCAGAGTGAAAAATCCCACAGAAAATTGAGTAATGAAATTTCACAACTGATACTACATTAGATGAGTTTCTTTTTTTACATTTAGTAAAGATACTCAAGGCACGATATCATTAAAATTGCTCAAATCAAAGAGATTACTATATGGCAAAAATGGAACCATGTCTTTTAACATACACTTACGATGGGCATCAATAATCACTCATGGTTGAATCACAGAACAATTATTCAACAGAGAACTTCCATTAAGTCTTAAATGATTAAAGTCAACCAACTCAAATAAACTGGACAATGTGTTCACTCACTGACTCATTCTGCCATCACCTACGACTATTCTGTGCCAGGCACTATGCCATATGCTCTGCTGTGATAATCAAGGCAGACATGGTCCCTGCATCATGGTGTTTAAAGTCTAATGAAGGAAAGATAGATCTCAAACAAAAAAGTTACCAAAACAGTCATTCTATGAAGAAAAACTACAGTGAGCAAAGAGAGTCTATAACTGTATATATATAAAATAAATGTTAGAAAATGTCAATGAATAATTAGATAAAACTATAGCATTAAATGGACAACATAATAAGGACTTCTACCCCAAAAGCTAAGTATACTCAAAAAAATCTGTTTCATATTAGGAAAAAAAAATTTAATTTTAATAAAACCTGAGAGTAAGGAACACATTATTTAAGCACAGACTTCAATTACTAAAATGTACAGTGTGAGTCCTCTTGATCAGAACTCAATTCTTATACTTAATCCTAAAATAAAATATTCCAAAGTGATCAATTGATTACTAAGGAAAATAGTAAGAAGTGATTTATCTTTAGTTATTAGTTTTATTACCCAAGAAAATTAAAAGATGCTTTACTTAAAAAAAAAAATTATTTATTTACTGTCTGCGTCAGGTCTCTGTGGCTGCACTGACTTTCCCCCTAGATGTGGCAAGTGGGGAGAACTCTCTAGTTGCGGAGTGCAGAGTGGAGACAACACTGTGGTGGCCTCTCCTGTTGCAGAGCACGGGCTCCTGGGCACACAGGCTTTAGCAGTCGTGGTTCCCGGGCTGTAGCGCACAGGCTCGGCAGTTGTGGCATACAGGCTTAGCTGCTCCCCAGCTTGTGAGATCTTCCCTAACCAGGGATCAAACCTGTGTCTCCTGCACTGGCAGGCAGATTCTTTACCACTGAGCCACCAGGGAAGCAAGCCCCACTTTACTTTTTAAACATAAATTGGTTGGAGTCTATTTTCTTTGACTTCAGATAGCTAAGGCACATTATTACAAATCAAATTTCCTCAAGTTAACATTATTAATAACTAGCTGTATAACAGGAATCTGCACAGAATTTTAAAAAGTTTACTGTGGGATGGGAATAAGTGGTTATTACCTGGTAGTTAGGGTTATCTATCATTGGCGGTCTCCATATTCCTTTGTATTTCGGGTTATCTATCATGGGAGGGCTCCATTCACCACACCCAATCCGACATGCTGGGTTAGAAATATGAGGTGCCTCCCATTCTCCATCCATGTCTTCATTCCTTAGGGTATCAGAACAAAGCACATGGAGTAACCTCAAGACTCTCTTGTCAGTCATATCAATGGTAATGAAAGAACATGGAAGAAACAAGAAACTGACATCTGAAGGTGAAGAATGCTTACCAGTCAAAGGGTTTCTCAGCATTAGGATCAGGAATAAATTCCGGTTCATTATCAAGCCAGCCATCAGGTTTAACAGCACTTGAATCTACTATTTGGGGAGGTTCACTTTCATCCCTGTAAATACAGTATTTTATGCTAATTACTAATTATTCAAACAGTTAAAAATTCAAGTTACAGAATTCAGAAGGTACCAATAGGCACTTCCTACCTCTGTGAAAAGAAGAGAAGCAAAAGTAAAGGAGAAAAGGAAAGATATACCTATTTGAATGCAGAATTCCAAAGAATAGCAAGGAGAGATAAGAAAGCCTTCCTCAGTGATAAGTGGAAAGAAATAGAGGTAAACAATAGAATGGGAAAGACTAGAGATCTCTTTAAGAAAATTAGAGATACCAAGGGAACATTTCATGCAAAGATGGGCGCAATAAAGGACAGAAATGGCAGGGAACTAACAGAAGCAGAAGATATTAAGAAGAGATGGCAAGAATACACAGAAGAACTACACAAAAAAGATCTTCATGACCCAGATAATCACCATGGTGTGATCACTCACCTAGAGCCAGACATCCTGAAATGTTAAGTCAAGCGGGCCTTAGGAAGCATCATTATGAACAAAGCTAGTGGAGGTGATGGAATTCCAGTTGAGCTATTTCAAATCCTAAAAGATGATGCCATGAAAGTGCTGCAGTCAATACGCTAGCAAATTTGGAAAACTCAGCAGTGGCCACAGGACTGGAAAAGGTCAGTTTGCATTCCAATCCCTAAGAAAGGCAATGCCAAAGAATGCTCAAACTACCGTACAATTGCACTCATCTCATACGCTAGTAAAGTAATGCTCAAAATTCTCCAAGCCAGGCTTTAACAACATGTGAACTGTGAACTTCTAGATGGTCAAGCTGGTTTTAGAAAAGGCAGAGGAACCAGAGATCAAATTGCCAACATCCGCTGGATCATCAAAAAAGCAAGAAGAGTTTCAGAAAAACATCTATTTCTCTTTATTGACTATGCCAAAGCCTTTGACAGTGTGGATCACAATAAACTGTGGAAAATTCTTATAGAGATGGCAATACCAGACCACCTGACCTGCCTCTTGAGAAATCTGTATGCAGGTCAGGAAGCAACAGTTAGAACTGGACATTAAACAACAGACTGGTTCCAAATAGGAAAAGGAGTACGTCAAGGCTGTATATTGTCACCCTGCTTATTTAACTTCTATGCAGAGTACATCATGAGAAATGCTGGGCTGGAAGAAGCACAAGCTGGAATCAAGATTGCTGGGAGAAATATCAATAACCTCAGATATGCAGATGACACCACCCTTATGGCAGAAAGTGAAGAGGAACTAAAGAGCCACTTGATGAAAGTGAAAGAGGAGAGTGAAAAAGTTGGCTTAAAGCTCAACATTCAGAAAACTAAGACCATGGCACCCAGTCCCATTACTTCATGGCAAATAGATGGAGAAACAGTAGAAACAGTGTCAGACTTTATTTTGGGGGGCTCCAAAATCACTGCAGATGGTGATTGCAGCCATGAAATAAAAAGACATTAACTCCTTGGAAGGAAAGTTATGACCAACCTAGACAGCCTATTAAAAAGCAGAGACATTACTTTGCCAACAAAGGTCGTCTAGTCAAGACTATGGTTTTTCCAGTGGTCATGTATGCATGTGAGGGTTGGACTATAAAGAAAGCTGAGCACCGAAGAACTGATGCTTTTTAACTGTGGTGGCAAGAGTGAACGTCAACATTTTAGGAATCAGTAAACTAAAATGGACTGGAATGAGTGAATTTAACTCAGATGACCATTATATCTACTACTGTGGGCAAGAATCCCTTAGAAGAAATGGAGTAGCCATCACAGTCAACAAGAGAGTCCGAAATGCAGTTACTTGGATGCAATCTCAAAAACGACAGAATGATCTGTGTTCGTTTCTAAGGCAAACCATTCAATATCATGGTAATCCAAGTCTATGCCCCGATCAGTAATGCTGAAGAAGCTGAAGTTAAATGGTTCTATGAAGACCTACAAGACCTTTTAGAACTAACACCCAAAAAAGATGTCTTTATCATTATAGGGGACTGGAATGCAAAAGTACGAAGTCAAGAAACACCTGGAGTAACAGGCAAATTTGGCCTTGGAATACAGAATGAAGCAGTGCATTTGCCAAGAGAATGCACTGATCATAGCAAACACCCTCTTCCAACAACACAAGAGAAGACTCTACACATGGACATCACCAGATGGTCAACACTGAAATCAGATTGATTATATTCTTTGCAGCCAAAGATGGAGAAGCTCTCTACAGTCAGCAAAAACAAGACCAGGAGCTGACTGTGGCTCTGATCATGAACTCCTTATTGCCAAATTCAGATTTAAATTGAAGAAAGTAGGGAAAACCACTAGACCATTCAGGTATGACCTAAATCAAATCCCTTATGATTATACAGTGGAAGTGACAAATAGATTTAAGGGACTAGATCTGATAGACAAAGTGCCTGATTGACGAAGGTTCCTGACATTGTACAGGAGGCAGGGATCAAGACCACCCCCAAGAAAAAGAAATGCAAAAAAGCAAAATGGCTGTCTGAGGAGGCCTTACAAATAACTGTGAAGAGAAGCGAAGCAAAAAGCAAAGGAGTAAAGGAAAGGTATGCCTATTTAAATGCAGAGTTCCAAAGAATAGCAAGGAGAGAGAAGAGTCATGTAAGGTAGTCATGTATGCACGTGAGAGTTGGACTATAAAGAAAGCTGAGCACCGAAGAATTGATGCTTTTGAACTGTGGTGTTGGAGAAGACTCTTGAGAGTCCCTTGGAATGCAAGGAGATCCAACCAGTCCATCCTAAAGATCAGTGCTGGAAGGACTGATGTTGAAGGTGAAACTCCACTACTTTGGCCACCTGATGCAAAGAGCTGACTCAGTTAAAAAGACCCTGATGCTGGGAAAGATTGAAGGTGGGAGAAGAAGGAGACGACAGAGGATGAGATGGCTGGATGGCATCACTGACTCAATGGACATGAGTTTGGGTGAACTCCGGGGGTTGGTGATGGACAGGGAGGCCTGGCGTGCTGCGATTCACGGGGTCACAAAGGGTTAGACACGACTGAGCGACTGAACTGAACTGAACTACAGAATATGTTAGACTTTGTTTTAGTTCACTTAAAAACTCATTCATCTTTTTATATTATTTGTTGAAGTAATAATATTTTGGCTCTATTGAGTTAAATAAAATATATTATTAAAATTAAAAAGAAACCATTCATCAATAAATATATACAGAAAGACTAATACATGTCAAGACTGTTCTAGGAGCTCTGTTTTATATAAATATATATCTGCTTTATTCTTAACAGTTTCATAGTTTTCTACTTTGTGAATAAATAATAATTTATCTATTCTCTAGGATATTTAGTGTTTCCCAAAACTTACTATAACAAATAATGCTACAATTAATATCCTGGAATATATTAGAAATTAGTAAGAAATTAGTTGTCAACTATATGAATTAAAAATTTTTTCCAGTTTCTCATGCATTTTTATGTAGTTTATGGTGGGTTTTTTTGTCACAGAAAAATAATTTATTTTCATGTAGCTGAAATTTATTAATATTTTCCTTTATGATCCTTCAATTTTATGCTGTATTTGGAAAGGTCTTCCCTACTCCAATATTATTTTTTTTAACTCCCCATATTCTGGTAATTTTTATATTTTCATTTAAAAAATAACATTTAGAAAGTAAGCTCCAAAGTATATAAACATAGTCACAGTAAGTACAGAATAGAATTACTAATATAATTTTCATCTTTCAGAAAAGCAGGAATTTTATCTAGAATTTACATTATGCTTTTCCAAACAAAACTTGAATAATAGACTGAAATAATTTATATATGTGAAGACTGAGTAACAAAACTGAAATAATCAACTGTACACATGGCAAGACTTGTACTTTCCTGATATCAATATTATCTGAAGGTCTCTTAGGGCTCAGAGTAACCTGAGTTTAAAATTTAAGGGTCTTTTAGTACTTTATAAAACAAATTCTCACAGATTTCACCCATCATAATGAGACTGGTATATACAGTTTTTCTCTTTAAGGGCAAACCTATGTCCCATCCTTACTCTTTATAGGCAGACAAATACGAAGCAGTTAGAAACTACACACATACGAATATAGTCCTATCTTTTCTGACACCATGAATTCATGGAAGTGATACACTGGTAAGTGACTACTTTTTTTTAAAGGTACTGTTATTCCTATTTTGCACAAGTTACTTCCCTCTTATACTATTTTCCTGAAGGTAAAGACATTTTCATTGCTAACCAGTATCCCTCTTTATTTACAAAAGTTAACAAGGTAACACTTGGTTTTCCAGGAGCAACATTCTGTGCTTTCAATAGGTGGTAACCTCAATGCTTACAAACAACAAGAACTTGAAGAGGAATAGACACTTTCCCAAGTGAGGTACACAGAGCAAAACTGGTCTACAACAATGAATAGATCCTCAGTGACTTGTTTAACAACCGTAAAGCAGTCTAACACATTTTTCAGTGGCATCTCCTCAAAAGAGATGGGGAGGCATACACAAATACTTAGAGAAAGAGTGGCCAAGTGTTACCCATTAGCAGTATAACATTACTTGAGAGTAGGCTGACGTGGGGTAGCTCCTCTTGGCCGTGCTTGTGCACCCTCGCAGCTGCCTGCATCCAGGGTAACGAGCAGCGGCTGCGCTTTGCTGGAGCAGCCGTGAAGAGATACCCCACGTCCAAGGTAAGAGAAACCCAAGTAAGACGGGAGGCGCTGAGAGAGGGCATCAGAGGGCAGAAACCACAATCACAGACAACTAACCAATCTGATCGCATGGACCACAGCCTTGTCTAACTCAATGAAACTAAGCCATGCCGTGTGGGGCCACCCAAGACGGGAGGGGGGGGGGGTCATGGTGGAGAGGTCTGACAGAATGTGGTCCACTGGAGAAAGGAATGGCAAACACTTCAGTATTCTTGCCTTGAGAATCCCATGAACAGTATGAAAAGGCAAAATGATAGGATACTGAAAGAGGAACTCCCCAGGTTAGTAGGTGCCCAATATGCTACTGGAGATCTCCAATACTTTGGCCACCTGATGTGAAGAGCTGACTCATTGGAAAAGACCCTGATGCTGGGAAAGATTGAGGGCAGGAGAAGAAGGGGACGACAGAGGATGAGATGGCTGGATGGCATCACCGACTCGATAGACATGGGTTTGGGTGGACTCCGGGAGTTGGTGATGGACAGGGAGGCCTGGCGTGCTGCGGTTCATGGGGTCGTAAAGAGTCGGACACAACTGAGTGACTGAACTGAGACTGAAATACGTTTAAGACGTGCACTGCAAAACCTAGAGCAACCAGTAAAACAACAGACTACAGAGGAAAAGCCAGAAGGCCAATAGAAAGAAAAAACAGAAGGCTCAAAAAACTAACTCAATTCAAAGATAGTCAGGAAAAAAATTTTATAAAAAGCCACAAACTATATGGGACAAAGAGAAAACAAACAGCAAGACAGCAGGTTTATATCTAAGTGTATCAATAACTGCATTAAATGTAGATGATTTAAAACATTCCAATTAAAAGGCAAGACCCAAATGCAGTTGACTACAAGAAAATTACCTGAAAAATAAAGGCATATACAGGTAATGCTCAAAATCCTTCAAGGTAGGCTATACAATACATGAATCGAAAACTTCCAGATGTACCAACTGGATTTATAAAAAGCAAAGGAACCAGAAATCAAACTGCCAACATCCACTGAATCACAGAAAAAGCAGGAGAGCTCCAGAAAACCTTCTACTTCCACTTCAGTGACTATGCTAAAGCCTTTGACTGTGTGGATCACAACAATCTGTGGAAAATTCTGAAAGAGATGGCAATACCAGACCACTTTACCTGCCTCCTCAGAAACCTCTTTGCAGGTCAAGAAGTAGAACTGGACATGGAACAATGGACTGGTTCAAAATTGGGAAAAGAGTACATCAAAGGCTGTATATTGTCACCCTGTTTATTTAACTGATATGCAGAATACATCATGTGAAATGCCATACTGGAAGAATCACAAGCTGGAATCAAGATTACAGGAGAAATAACAGCAACCTAAGACATGCAGATGATACTTTAATGGCAGAAAGCAAAGAGGAACTAAAGAGCCTCTTGATGAGGATAAAAGAGGAGAGTGAAAAAGCTGGCTTGAAACTCAACATTCAAAAAACTAAGATCAAGGCATCCAGTCCCATCACTTCATGGCAAATAGGTAGGGGAAAAGTGGAAACAGTGGCAAGTTTTCTTTTCTTGGGTTCTGAAATCACCATGGACAGTGACTGTAGCCATGAAATTAAAAGATGCTTGCTCCTTGGAAGAAAAGCCATGACCAACCTAGACAGCATATTAAAAAGCAGAGACATGACTTTGCCTCCATAGTCAAAACTATGGTTTTTCCAGTAGTCATGTATGGATGTGAGAGCTGAACCATAAAGAAAGCTGAGCGCCGAAGAATTGATGCTTTTGAACTGTGGTGTTGGAGAAGATAGTTCAGAGTCCCTTGAATAGCAAGGAGATCAAACCCATCCATTCTAAAGGAAATCAACCCTGAATATCATTGGAAGGACTGATGCTGAAGCTCCAATATTTTGGCCACCTGATGTGAAGAGCCGACTCACTGGAAAAGACCCTGATGTTGAGAAAGACGGAAAGGCAGGAGGAGAAGGGGGTGTCAGAGGATGAGATGGCTGGATGGCATCATCGACTCAATGGACGTGAGTTTGGGCAAACTCCGGGGGATAGTGAAGGACCCGGAAGCCTGGCATGCCACAGTCCATGGGGTCACAAAGAGTCAGATACAACTTAGCAACTGAATAACAACAACATACAGGTTACAGGTAAATAATGGAAAATAATATTCAGTGGAACTATGATTAAAAGAAATGGGAGTGCTGATCTAGTATCAGACCAAGTAGATTCCAAGACAGAGTAATTATGAATTTATAAAGAAGAACAGTTCATAATAATAAAAAGCTCAGTTCCTCAAGAGGTCATGAAACACTGTGAATTGATCTAGTGATCTAGACCTTCAAATTACACAAAACAAAACAAATAGAACTCAAAGGAGATAAAGACAGAGCTACAATCATAGCTGAAGACTTATTTTCTCTTCCCAATAAGAGAACAGGCTGAAAACCATTAGGAATACAAAGGCTTTAGAACAACACTAGCAACCAAGCTGATGTAAGTGACATTTGTAAATGTTTTCTGACAATAACAGAATTATATTGGGAGTTAAAGTGAAAATTATATCTGGAAAATCCATAAATAATTGACAACAAAGTAACACTTTAAAAAATATGTGAATCAAAAAAGAAATCACTAGGGAAATTATAAAACAGTATGAATGAATGTTCTCAGAAATAGTAGATATTTGTGGAACATAGTAAAAGCAGTGCTGAGAGAAAATTTATAGCTGCTTCTATCCGAAATTATTTTCTACCTTAAAAAAGCAGAAAAGGGAAGCAAATTAAGTCCAAAGTAAGAATAGAAAAAATGCCAACAGAAACTAAAACCAAAGCCCGTCCTCCAAACAGCTCAATAAAATTGATAAACCTGTAGCTAAACGTATCAAGAAAAAACCTGATGCAGAAAAGAAAGAGGGGATATCAATATGGACATCAAATGGATGCCAAGAGTAGAACAATCAGACATCCATATTTTTGAAAATTAATCTTGATTTATATCTCACACTACATGTAATAACAAACTTCAAACAGAGTTTTAGTCAAAATTATTTGTCTAGAAAACAAAAAATCTTTGTCACATTTAGGCATAATATCTTAGGAAGATGCAAAAACCATGAATTATCAAATACTGACAAACCGGACTTCATAAAAATTTAAAACTTCTGCTGTCTACTAAAACAATTATGACAAGCCCCAGCGTGAAAGGCGGTGTTTGCATCCTGCTGCTGCTGCACGTGTGCTCACCATGTCTGACTCTGCTGCAACTACACGGACTGGAGCCCACCAGGCTCCTCTGTCCAGGGGATTTCCCAGGCAGAAGACTGGAGTGGGTCGCTATTTCCTTCTCCAGAGCATCGTCCCAATCCAGGGGTCGAATTTCTGTCTCTTGCGTCTTTTGCCTTCGCAAGCAGATTATTTAATGTAATGTAATGTAACTAGTGTCTCCTGGGAAGACAAGCGCATCCCATATAGTTTTATAAGATGCTGAGGATATGGCTATTTAAAGCCAACTCATCATTAACTGCAACGACCACAACTATGTAAAATATGCACACACATACATAAGATCAAACCGGGAATAGAAATTAAAGCGCTGCTGCTTTAGACTCATGGTATTCTTTTCCCCACAGCACTGAAAGAATACAAAATAAAATATGCATGTTGGAAGTATACATTATATATATTTATATATATATATATGAAAAGGGAACAAAATTAATTAAAATGAAAATTAAGATAATTAAAAGGTAGGAAGTGCAAAAATCCATTTCAGAGAAGTATTTCTCTTAAAAGTCAAAAATAAGTATTTCTGATGTTTAAAAGAATATGTTTCATTGGTTGTAAACGTCACTTGTATGTTACATTTTATTACTTTGTGCCAAACAATGCTTTGCTACTGAATTCTTTGCTTACCAGTCTTCTGGTTTGACAGCAGAAGCATCAGGGATTTTTGCTCTTTCATCCCAATCATCAGGTTTTTCATCAGTGGGATCTTCAATTTCTTTGGGAGGATTGATAGGAGGAACCACATCCTCTAGTAGGCTTCCTTTGTTTACAACTATCTGATCAATTAATACTTCAAATGTGTCATCTGGATTCATCACTGAGGACCAATTTAAACATATTACACTTATCATGATAGACGTGTTAAAGATAATCTTCTAAATAAAAAAACTACCCTAAACTTCATGGGTAAAATTTTCTCTCAAGCAGAATAGAGGAATTAACAAAGTATT
The DNA here is from genome assembly GCF_029378745.1 of Bos indicus. Taxonomy (NCBI): domain Eukaryota; kingdom Metazoa; phylum Chordata; class Mammalia; order Artiodactyla; family Bovidae; genus Bos; species Bos indicus. Next base: position 17,440,441 of record NC_091776.1, on the reverse strand, counting down.
AAATCAAAATATGCAAAAATCACTAGATATAATGTTTTCTAAAACCAAACATAAAATTTTAATAATAAAAATTTAATAAAATGCTCCATTACTTCTCAAATAAAAAAATACCCAATTGCTGACTCAATTTAGGACTCACATAACCATTCAGCTTTAGTCTTTTATAGTTACAGAATACAACCCAATCTTCACTATTTTACAATAATTTTTTGAAACGACCTCAAACTTTAAAAGTTGCAAGTACATATAAAGAACTTCACTTTTTCTTGAATTACTTGAGAGTAAGTTATTGACCTCATTCGTATCATCCCTGAATGTTTTAATGTACATTTCCTATAAACAAGGACATCCTTCTATATAACCTTAATCTAGACACCAAAACCAGGAGTTTAACATTCACACACTCCTATGATCTAGAAATCTATAAAACTCATTGGCATTTCAAATTCATTGATTCCTACATTGTAGTGTAAAATATCTTAAGGATGATTGAAAACACTCCAGCTCATGCTTTGGTATGTTGTTTCGAGGTAAACTCTAGCTCTTTAAAAGTTACCACATCAGAAGTTTCATAAGGACTCCCGTGATTATAAAAACAAAAGGAAAGCTCTCTCCCCCTTCTATAAACATGGGGTGGGGAGTCACTGAGCACAATTTTTATCTTTGGAAAGAATGGTAGATAAAAAGTAATAGCTTAACATTTGCTTTTAGTAAAGTAAGTTAAGGAGGTGGTGGTGGCAGTGGTGGTTTAGCTGCTAAGTCGTGTCTGATTCACTCTGGAGTAGGAAGGAGCTTCCTTCTCCAAGGGATCTTCCCCACCCAGGGATAGAACCTGGGCCTCCTGCATTGCAGGCTGATTCTTCACCAGCTGAACAACCTGGGAAGCCCAGTAAGGAAGTAGGAGCTGTCAATAAATGTCAGGATGATCCTGACTTAACTAGCCATGTAGACAACCACTTTCTGAAAAAACATTACTGAAGTAATCTCCAGAGGTTTTCAGTCACAACAATGCCAAATTGTTTATTTCAACATCAAATATTGCAATTTATATACAAATTCAAATAACGCAAATGAAGACTCAGTGTTTCCCCCCTTCTCTTTTTTTCTCCACCATTTTCTATTACAGCTGAGACTATAAAACTATATTAGTACACAAAGGAAAAAAGCACAACTAACAATAATAAGATCTTAAATGCAAAAATGTACTAGACTCTTTCTAATTCAAAAAAGGCATTTCTCAAGAAAAAACCCTGAAAGAGTATTTTCTGACTCAATTTTGCAACTCAAGTATTTTAAAATTACAGTAAATCCAAAAAAAGCACATGACAATTACATCACTTTGACATCTTTGTCAAAAATCTTTAGCCAAAAAACTTTCCGTTTAGAAAACGGCTTTAAATATTCTAAATGAATTCACCACAAAAGGCACTGGATTATAAACTCTTTTTAAGGGAGTCTGTAAGGTTCTTAGAACAACTACAGAATAATGTTATGAAAATATAATACAGAAAGGTTTTTTAAAAGGAAAAAATTCCTTTAAAAGTGGATAATCCTAGCACAACAAACTTTTTGTGTATCCTAGTAAGAAAAGCAAATGTTTTAAGAATTTGCTTGAATTTTAATTCCAGCTCTACCAATTACTTTTGTTTCCTAGGGCAAGTTACTTAAATTAAGGCAAAATAAAAACTGCTCACCTCACATGACTGTTCTAAACAAAGAGCCTAGCACAGAGCATGGTGCCTATCAGGTGATTAATAAAAGTTAAGACTTCTCTAAGCTTTTGGTTTTGTTTGCATAATTTGTCTAGTGGCCATCAGAATGCGCCTCCAACTTTTCTTTCTTCCCCCATTTTAATATTATAAGCTGAACATTTTCATAGTTATCTTTTTGTATTGTACTGCATAGAAAGAAAACCACTACTGCAATGTTTGAGCTGCTTGCAATTTACAGTATATTTTCACACACAGGTCATTTTCTTCCTTCTGGATTATTTCCTTTGGAAAAATTCCTGAAAGTCGAATTGTGTCCTGATATATATACTATCATATTGGTTTTGACTAGGTTTATACAAGGTCTAATTAAAATTCATTTTTTTTCTGTTCTAGTTATAATTTCTCATTATTTCTATGTTTTAAGAGTTTACCTTACATTCCCCCAAATGTCCAGTACTATTTTCCAATTTCAGAGAAAGGTCTTTGATATTAACATTAAAAATAAAATTGGTCTCTGCCTTGGCAGACAAAAAGGAATGTTTCTGTAACTGCAGTTTTGAGGAAGAAAGTTGATACATGTTAGTCTTGGATGGAGTTGTCCTGTTAGGTTCTGACATGCTTGGATTTTAAGAAATCATAGTACCTAACCATCTGTACTGGATGAGGAGAAACTCCTGGAAAGAGGAGAAACTATCCTATATAATGTTTCTCCCAGTCAATGTACACTCAAACGTTATATATAATATGTTTCTCCCAGTCAATGTACACTCAAACATTATATATAATATAATGTTTCTCCCAGTCAATGTACACTCAAACTCCTAGCGGCAAAAGTAAAGCTAAGTATGTTAACAGATGGTTGCTGAATGCCTTCCCTTTAACTACCACCCAGGCAGGACCCAACGATGACAACTGCCTATAGAATAAAGTCTAATGTTAAGGATTTCTCCCTCTTTAACCTTATTTTCCGGTTTTCTATTCTGTCAGCATTGCTAATGTCAGGGTACCCAAAATATCCCTTTCCTCTCCTATGTTCCACATGGTATACCTAAACTTAAGATTAGGTCAAATAGAATCACCTTCCCCAGGTTTTCCCGAAGTTTCTTAACTGAAAGCAGTATTGCTTTTGAGCTCTTAACTGTATCTCATATGGCGCTTTCCTTTCTGCCTGTGCTGTAAGTATGTGTGTCTGATTTTCCTAAAAAGATAAATCCTTAACAGAAGAGCCTTGCTTGCTTCTCCCAAAGCACTTGCCGTGAAAATACTGGTAGTCAGCAAATACTTTTAAATTAATGAATGAATTAAAAGGATATACCAAGGGTATAAAGATGAGTCTTCCTGTCTGTGAAGAACCTTTTAAGGTCTACATCTGGAGGTTTGGCATGTTTTTCTTCAAAAACTCCAGTTTTGGGATGTTTATGTCTGAAGATAAAATGAAGTTTATAATCTTCTCCACATTTATCTGGCCCAAACATAATGGTATAGGATGTTTTATCATAGAAATTTTCCTTCAAAGAGAGATGAGTATTAGGATTAGTCCAGAATTGAAATATTTAATGAATTTCTCTATTCTACCCCATTGGGTAGAGTTCACAAAAATGTATTAAATGCTAATTCACCAAAGAGTTAGTTGACACATTGACAATAAAGGATGTGGAAAAATGACAAGTTTTATTTAAAAACAAATTTTTTTTTCTTAAAATGCACACACTACTTCCATTTTGAAGATGGAGGAGAGAAGCTGGAACCACTTTAACAACATAATAGGCTTTAATCACTCTATATAGGTCTGTATTAATATCTTACTAAGAAAATTAAGCATAGAGAAAAACGTACTGTGACTGAAGACTGCAGTGCTTACTTAGGCACTAGTACTATTCAGTAAGACACCAGAAAGCGGTGCCCTTTAAGCACAAAGTGAAGAACGGGGAGGGACTTGCTCCCCGTTTTACCACTAGTCGTTTCTCTTCGGGATTCCCTGGTGGCTCAGATGGTAAAGAGTCTGCCTGCAATGCGGGAGACCTGAGCTCAATCCTTGGGTTGGGAGGATCCCCTGGAGAAGGAAATGGCAACCCACTCCAGTATTCCTGTCTGGAAAATCCCATGGATTCATTTGGCATGGCCTACTGGTTAAGAGCATGGGATCTGGCATCAGATACTGAGGTTCAGATCCCACTGTTGCCTTTAAACCAGCTGTGTGTGGCCCTGAGCAAATCTTCCAACCTCCCCGTAGTTCTATTCCATCACCTCTGATGCGGATAATAATAGTACGTACCTGATAAGGCTTCTCTAAGGATTAACTGAGTTAGCCAGATACAGTGTTTAGAAAACCACTTGGCATCTGACTTTATTATTGCCACCGTACCTTCAGCTGATTGTCACCTCACAACGCCTAAGAGTTGCACCATAAGCTACAAATGGCTTCCCCTTGACCTTATCTAAGTAAACGAATCCTTTAATGTTTCATATCCAGGAGTTCTGACAAATATCCCATTAACACCCCATTCGTTTTATATTTGTTATATGCAGAAATTCTGACACAGCCTCCTGTGGGAGGATTCTATAAGAAATGTCTCCAAACTTCAAATGGTTCTAATATAACCTGCTTCATTATGAACTTAACATTTTTAAGTTAGTCAATTTTTGTAGACTGCTAACTCCTGAGCTGATCTGCCTTTTTAATTTGATTCTTTGGCCATTTTGTTTTACTGCTTTGCTCCATTATCTTACTTCTCCTAACAAAACAAACTTATGATTATTACTTTGTAAAGAAAATAACTGTTAGTTGATCTCTCGGTGACATTTACAAGCACCAGGTTATATTTTATTTTATAGACTTGGCAACCTTTTTCACATTGCTAAAGATTACAGAACTGACGCCATCAAGTAACACGGCTGTGTATGAAACTTGAAGGCACATGGAAAAGCTATATAAATTCATCTTGGATAAAAATTTCCAAAGTTATTTTTGACTTCAGATGAAAATAAAAATTTCAGTTGTGTCAATTACTCCTTAGAAATGCTTATTAACTTTAATAAGGCTTTCTTAAACATTAAAATATCATACCAGATTCAAACCATCAGTGTCTGCTAGGAGTTTAATGTATGCACCTCCACAATCAATACCATCTTGAAAATTTACTTCATATCTAAATGAAGGGAAAAAGAATCATACTGCTGATAAATAAAAATTACTAATTGCTCTTCAAAATCTAATGTATTACTCTCAATTCATTTAAACACAAACATTTACATTACCAGAAAGCTCACACAAAGTACATCCACAACCTGTGAGGAACAAGCAGAAAGGCCTTTTCCATGAACATCCTTAAAATACTGAAAATAGAATGACTATAAACAACTATAGAAAAGCCAATTAATTTGCTGAAATAAATTTTTTCATCAAAACTGTTTAATTAAGAATAAGATACTTTGATTAAAACTTTTAGCAGGAAACTTCAAGTTAAAATAGGTACGTACTCTACATACTCTTTATAAAGTGAAAAATGAAGACTATGGGGATCACAGTTACAGCACAGGTTTCTGGGAAACTGCAAATGACCTTAGCTATTCAGTTCAATAACTAATTTGTCTTTTAGTTCAGCTACACCTAAACCAGGTTTAAAAAGTTGTACATTTAATTAAATAACCCCAGCAAAGAGATTTTGTAAACCTGGACTATTTCAGATCTTAGCAGCCAGGAGGCAGGGGAAATATAGTGTAACAGCTAAGAAAGCAAACTGACACGGCAGTCTTCTCATGGATTTAACAACACTAATTCTCATCACAAGTTCTGGTGTCTTGTTTAGGCAATAGACAGTCTTACTGAACAATATGTAGAAGAGATTTTCAGTAAATTGGTGAATTATGTGTGACAAAAGTCAATGAGGAAATGGACATTAAAGTGAAAAACAGTGAAAACCAAAAATGTTATGACTGCTTTAATGAATTAAAGCAAAAGCAGATGAGAACCAGAGAAGTAACAGGATATAGTGATAATTTTAATAAAAAATTAGTTTAAAATGTTTCTGAAGAGACTTCAGTGACAAAGTAAAACTAGCATACAAAACTTTGACAGTTTGAGCCCAATTAGTAATATGCATTTTATACAGAAAAGAATAGAGAAAATACAGTAAAGTTTTAAGTGATAATCTCTGAGTTGCTGGGTGATTTCCCCTCCCTACTTTGTATTCTGCTTTATTTCTCCAGATTTCTACAACAGTGGTTACAAGCAAGCACTCTGGAGTCAGAAAGACCTGAGATTTGTTCTTGATTTTGGTAGGCCCTGGCTCAAGACACATTACTAAAGCTCTGGTCTCCATTTGCTCATCTATCATGAGGGAACACTGCCCACACCTACACCTCTAAGGACTGTTATGCTGACTAGAAGTCGTCCTGCACAGTGATGGGTCAATAAATGCTCAAAAATGTTAGCTTGTTATGATCAGAAGAAAAGTTTTGTTTTGTTCTTTTTTCACGTCTTAAATCAAGGAGTTTGTTTTCCTCAAGGCCTTATCAATATTTTTATTTTAGCAGTAGCTGATAAACTTTTCCTTCATGAAACACGTCTTTGAAGAGCATGAAGTAAAAGAAATGGTGTATAATGTGAACTAAAGGTAAATATCTGCGACTCTTAGAGCTTTATTATAGGTGATCTGAGGGTTCTGTGAAAAGACCTAGAGATAACAATTGTATAAATTGTCTTTATAACTGTAAGACGTTTTGCTATCTTATTATGCATGGACTTGATCACTATTTCATACACTGCATACTTTCAGATTTTTCACATCATTAACTTGTGCCTAGTGTAAACAGTTCACAATGAATTCGAGGATCAGTGAAATGTAAGTCATAGAGCTGGACCGACTGCTTGCTGCTAATCTTAAATCACACGAAAAGTGAGGACAAATGCCGAGTATATGTTAACCCTCTTCTCTTTAGAGAGCCATTTTCTAAACTGTCCTATGAAATAGTAATTATTGTTTAGGGTGGAAAAAACTTCTGTGGTCAAATATGTTTGGGAAACACAATGTTCAAATTAAGAACAGGTTTTTTATGTAGAACTCTCAAAATCTTTAATGGGCAAATATGCTTCCTTATCTTTAAGGTTCAGATATTCTTAGTTTCTAATGACCATATAATGCATATTAATAAGTACATAATTTGGGAAAAGCAGTTTTAAAGTTATGTCTTAAATAGTTCATATTTATGAGTTATACTATATTTATAGTATTTATAATAGTTATAAATAGTATATAATAGTTTTTATAGTATTTATAATAGTTATAAATAGTATTTATAATAGTTAATACAAAATTTATTTTATCTATACTATTTCATTTTATATTATCCTTCTTTGAATTGTTTTCAAGCATATCAAAGACCACTATTCAATTCTTTTTGATTCTCCTTTTCTTTTTTCAGTTCACAATTGCTTTAATACTTTTTTAGACTTACTATCTTTGCTTCCAATCTTGTAAACTATCTTTCACTTACTTGCCTAGCAGTGATTTATACTTTCTGAAAATACCAAACTTGATTCATTTTACTCTGGAGAAATTAAATTTTGTATTATTTTCCTTTAACCTTTCATTTAAGCCACAAAATATTAAAATAGAAAATTATATTCACCTAAATTCAACAGAATAAGATTACTTTCAAATTTTCAAGAAGAAATAAATACAAAACTCTGAATAATGCCATAATATCAAGCTCAAATATTAAATCCCAGTAAATACTTATGGTAATATTCTTCATTTGTTTAAATGGTTGTATACTCTTTTAACATTTGATATTTTAAATTTCTTGAAATAACAATGCAACTAAATCAAAGCATCAGAGCCAAAAAATTAAACCAATTATACCAAATGCCATATTGTTTTACATTTTTAAAACACAAAATGGCATTTTAGTTATACCACGCAGACAGATATTTAACATGCTAACAAAAAGTTTAAAACAAATTTATAGTTAGTAAGCTTATAGTTAGTAGTACTTCTTATGCTGTAATTAACTTTGGACAGCCCAATCTTCCGATATAAGATAGAAAATAACATTTCTACATTTCCTTTTCATTGTTTTTAATATGAATTTCATTTGTTTTGCAACTGTATTTGTACAGATCTATTTTGGATTTATACCAGTATAGGTGAAACAAGCTTGAGGAATTAATACTTGATTTTACAGTAGTTACACATGCAAGCAATACCACAAAACTAGTGTATGCCATATTTTGAGGGAGGGGAGAGGAAGGCTCTATGAGAACACAGACCTTTAAAAGGGCATTTCCTCTTTAAAACAAATTTGCTGCCTTTGAATCTTATCACTGGTTCAACAGCAATATTTATAGTTCTACTTAAAATATATTGAAGTTAATATATCTCAACAGCAAGTCAATTTGAAGTAAAGAGTTCAAACAAAAATGATGATTTTAATATGCACTATATAGATTATGCTGGTGGAATATTGCATATTATAGCAAATGTTATATTAATATAATTTTGCAACAAGTCTCCGTTTCATTCAAAACCTCAGGGTGTTTGTGCGTATACACACATCGTGTATTTAAATAAATGAAATGGGAAAGGGAAATCTGAATTTTTATACCCATATTCAGAAGCCAAATTATACAGAACTAAAATAAATGTTAGAAAAAGTATTCAAAACATAATAAAACTTACTGAACTACCAGAGGTTTATCAGCAAAGATGAAGGGTTTTGCTAACACAGCAGATATTGCATGATGCTTTGCTCTAGATTTCAACACCAGTCCTCGATCACCAGGTATTCGATTTTCTTTCAATTCTTCTATTTCCCATCTTCCTAAAATACAAAAGCAAGCAAGTTAAACTAAAACCAAAAACACTGACTTAAAAATTATCAGAAATGGTAACCAATAAGATTTTTCCGTGAAGGCTGATTTTGGAAAAATAAAATCACATTTTAAATCAGGAACTAGTACCTGCACTTGTATGTATGTCTGCTCTCTTTTTTCTCCTAAAATTGTGGGAACTATTGGGTTGGCCAAAAACATTCAGGTGTTTCTGCAACCTCTTATGGAAAAACCCGAATGAACTTCTTGACCAACTCACTAATAAACAACAGATATTAGAGCATTTAATTAAAGGACCTCCAAAGCTGGCTTAATTTGGATTTCTCTGAAAGACTGTAATCATTGAAACCACAGAATTTGTTTGTCTCATAGGGTCTCATTGTATTTTTAAAATGAGTTATTTTTAAATTACATAGGAGACAAAATACCTCTTTAACACAAAATGAATTTGCCTCAGTCTATGTATTTTGAAATTCATGGTGTCATCAACTACTTTGCTTACTTTGCAGAAGTTATTGTAGTGATTTAAATTTTATTTTAAAAATTGTATGCCCAAAGAACACAAATTGCAGTTACTCTTTCTGAGCTAAGCCAATCAGTTCTCAGAACTTTTGGCCAAGAAAGTCCTATAAGCTAGATTAGCACTAGGCCGCAGCAGAGCAACGCTGAGTGAGGCCCTCTCTGGCTGGACTTGTCCCCATTTTAGATCAGGAAGCTCCTGCAATTATATCATGGGATGCATACAATACAAAGATGAATGGGTCATCTGTTGCCTCAAAGTTGTGGGCTGGACTTTCCTCCTTTTAAAACAGTAAATAACTAATTTATATTAGTTTGTATAAAACGTTCCCGTTTTGAAAATTAGATGTATTGCCTATTCCAAGAAAATTTAGTGAACACTGGCTATTTTCCAGAATTGTGCCAACATGAAATATGGGCACTTCTGAATTTACCAATGCACTTTATATACATTTTTTTCTTTCTAAAAAACAACAGGACAAGAACCTGAACAGTCTCACTAGTCGGAGAGGGGTGTTTTGGGGTCTATCATTGTGCACACTTTCTTGGGCTTTCAAAAATTCATTTTTTCAACTTTTCAGGTTTGTTTTCCTTTTTGTCCCCCAACTTGGATATACTAAACTTTTCTTAAAAAGGTGAATTCATTTTCTTTTCTCACACTGATGAGCATCTGTATTATCACTACTAACCTTTGGCTTGACCAAATCACAAAGGCCTTCTTTTAAGAAGTAACAACTATATCTTTAGGGATTTTAGGATATTGATAGTAAAGGAATTTTTAAAACTACGTTGTCTTTCTTTTGTAATTACGTGCATACATTTATCAGCCATGAAAACGTACTCTCTAAAAGTACTACTTTAATTTTAGAAAACCTGTGACAAGGTGATTATTCCTCAAGGACAAGAAGTTTTTCCAAACTTCAAATCAGTAGTAACTTTTCATTAACCAATCTTTACTCAAGGCCAGGCAATGTGAACTCTGATTTAAGTAAAATCTAGAAAAGAATTCAAACAATTTTATAAGATAGCCTGAAAATTAGTCACTTAAAGAACTGGTGATTATTTAAACAGCTATATTTTTATTAATAACTTGATCTGACAATTTAAATAAGTCTCCCTCAAATGCAAACCCTGTTCTCCAGCACATAATGTTTCTCACAGATTGCTCCTGAAAATCTAACAATTGGTTTTACTCAAGGGGCACTTGACAGAAGCTGTGATTAATTACTGTTGCTGCTGCTAAGTCGCTTCAGTCGTGTCTGACTCTGTGCGACCCCATAGACGGCAGCCCACCAGGCTCCACCGTCCCTGGGATTCTCCAGGCAAGAACACTGGAGTGGGTTGCCATTTCCTTCTCCAATGCATGAAAGTGAAAAGTGAAAGTGAAGTCACTCAGTCCTGTCTGACTCTTCAAGACCCCATGGACTGCAGCCCACCAGGCTCCTCCATCCATGGGATTTTCCAGGCAAGAGTACTGGAGTGGGGTGCCATCGCCTCCTCCGGTTATTAATGACTATAAATACTAAATATTCCTGCAAAGAAATTGATACTGGTCTCAACTAACCACTATATAAAAGACATTGCTAACATTTATATACAAAATGCCACTTTCAGGACCTGAATCTTTAATAAGAGATTCTGTATTTTTCAAAGGTGCTTTCAAGAAATTGAAAAGTCAACCAACCATACCAAATCTAATATGCTAAAAAATTATTTTGTGGATAATTATGTTTAATAAGACTATGGACCAAACTTAGGTGTTGTTAGTAAGCCCATTTTTCACTTGCTTGCTTGAGTTCTAATTTAAAGCTGAGGGAAAATTCACCCATTTAAGCACTAAGAGTCAGTCTGTCCAGACTTAAAGTCACTTCTAAAATATACCATAACCTAATTTTAGGAAAATTCCATCAGTGGATACTTCTAGAATAAAAACATACAGCATACATCTACCCAATGTTGTTCTAAAAACTGTAAAGTAAGCTAAACATAGATGTTTTAAGTCAAGCATTCTGTTTGATGGCATGTATTTCTGTGGGTATTATTTTAGGTACAGTTCTATCATTCTCTTTTCTAAATGAATTCAGATGACTAAACTCAGTGTTGTTTGTGCTGTGCGTATGGCAGAGTTCCTTCTGGAGTTGAGAAGCAGATGTCCTAGGATGGAGAACACAGCATGGACGACACGCAGGCATGATCTGTATCTCACACTAATAGACACTATGGAGAGGGAGAGGGAAGGAGACAGTTGGCCTCCTACACACGCTGTTATCTGTTCTGTTGTTATTCTCATGTAACTCCTATTGGGATCTGAATGGGAGGTCACATCCTTATGGATCTTAGGTAGTCTGTGAGAGAGGAAATTCGATCCTGCTTTACGATTTAACAACTGAGGAGACTGGTTTTAGACTAACAGGAGGAAGAAATTATTTCATCATACTCCAGGAGAGTCCTGTTAAGGAAGAAAAGATGACCCTTGCTAATAGGACTTTTCTTTCTAAGGGTAAGCCTGAAGATAACCTATCAGAGACACGTTATGGGCCTGGAGACGGTGGCTCCAGGAGCAGCCACATTTCCTGTAGCTCTCATAAACGCCCCCTGTCTTGCACCCGCTAGGAGGATCATGCCATGAGTTACAACTTAACTGAAGTGGGCCTACGCTTGAGATGAAACAGTAGAGAACAGCAGTAGCCTGGGACATCCTGCAAAAGACTAATTGCAGGGAGAGAAAATTCAACTGTTTAAGAGTTAGAAACCTGGATGGTGGCTTAAGTATGGATTACTCGGACTTCCAGAAATACTAGAAAGGAGACAAAAGACTGAACATTTATTGTGAAGCAGGATGGATCCTGAGGCCCCATATATATATATTTAACAGAAATATAATCTCAAAAGCGCATGCACTCTCGGTCATCCTTGTTATGTTGAATATTTAAATAATACTGTACCATCATATATAGAAATCTCCGCATCTATATCATCTTTCTTTGCTTTTGATAATACCCACCTATAAATAAAATCAAAAGAAATATATATCATTTAAAAGAAAACTAACAATTTATAGATACAATGTGTATCAGAAATACAACAAAAGATTATCCAATAGTCCCTTTTCACCCTAGAGGCTAAATAAGGATGTCTATATACTATCTTGCAAAGAAAGTGAAAGTTGCTCAGTCGTGTCCAACTCTTTGTGACCCTGCTGCTGCTGCTGCTAAGTCGCTTCAGTCGTGTCCGACTCTGTGCAATCCCAGAGACGGCAGCCCACCAGGCTCCCCTGTCCCTGGGATTCTCCAGGCAAGAATACTGGAGTGGGTTGCCATTTCCTTCTCCAATGCATGAGAGTGAAAAGTGAAAGTGAAGTTAGTCAGTCATGTCTGACTCTTAGCGACCCCATGGACTGCAGCCTACCAGGCTCCTCCGTCCATGGGATTTTCCAGGCAAGAGTACTGGAGTGGGGGACCCTATGGACCATATAATCCATGGAATTCTCCAGGCCAGAATACTGGAGTGGGTAACCTTTCCCTTCTCCATGGGATCTTCCCAACCCAGGGATTGAATCCAGGTCTCCCACACTGCGGGCAGATTCTCTATCAGCTGAGCTACAAGGGAAGCCCAAGAATACTGGAGTGATTAGCCTATCCCTTCTCCAGTGGTTCTTCCCATCCCAACAATCAATCCGGGGGTCTCCTACATTGCAGGCAGATTCGTTACCAACTGAGCTATCAGGGAAGCCCAACTATCTTGCAAAACTAGAGTTAAATTAAATTTGGAATCTGCAATTTATTTGCTGTATGATCATAGGTGAGCTTCCCTGGTAGCTCAGTGGTAAAGAAACTGCCTGCAATGCAGAAGACGCAGGTTTGATCCCTGGAGAAGGGAATGGCAACCCATTCCAGTATTCCTGCCTAGGAAATTCCACAGATGGCGAAGTCTGGTAGACTACAATCTTTGGGGTCATAAAACAGTCAGACAGAATTTAGTGACTGCTGCTGCTGCTGCTAAGTCGCCTCAGTCGTGTCCGATTCTGTGCGACCCCAGAGAGGGCAGCCCACTAGGCTCCTCTGTCCCTGGGATTCTCCAGGCAAGAATACTGGAGTGGGTTGCCATTTCCTTCTCCAATGCATGAAAGTGAAAAGTGAAAGTGAAGTCACTCAGTTGTGCCCGACTCAGCGACTCCATGGACTGGAGCCTACCAGGCTCCTCCATCCATGGGATTTTCCAGGCAAGAGTACTGGAGTGGGGTGCCACTGCCTTCTCCGAACTTAGTGACTAAACAACAGCAATGATCATAGGTAAGGTATACTAAGCCTCAGGTTCTTCACTGGTAAAAGGCAGATAAAGACAGTTCTTACCTACATGGAATATAATAATCAACAGAGAGTAATCTTTATTTTCTTTATCATTATTTAGGGTGAAACATTAGCTTGAATTTGTCATCTGAAATTAAACTATTTATATTTGTCCTAAGGAATGAATAAATGTTCTAAGTTTTTACTTTATATTCATACTTAATTTATATATATTCTTTGTACAAATAAACAGCAATTCAAATTAAACATTTCTATCAATAATGAAAATGTGTTAAGGTGCTAATTTACCTTAACTAGAACATTAACCTTTTTTTTTTTTTTTTTTACAGTTCTGTGGTAGAGGCAATTTTCAGAGATTAACAACCAATAATTTGAAAAAAGCTAATCAAATCAAGGAAAAAATTCTCCTGAATGAATACTTACCCAGCCAGCCTTCCACTATCAAAAGTTTCTGTAAAATACACTTCTCCTACAGGTTGAGGTGTCTTATATTTAATCTAGAAAACAGATTTTAAAAATCTAAAGTTATTCACCTTCACAAATACTTTAATTAAACAATCTCATTAATTAAGAACCTAGTATGGAATGCACATATAGGTAACAGATAGTAGGTTACATGGTCTCCTCAAAACTTTATATCCTACTGGTAATAACATACAGAACATAAGAGATACATGATGGAAAAAAATACTCTATGCAAACAGAATACACTGACTCCCTCTAACACAGGAGGGGTGGGAGGAAGTACTTACCCAAGGTCTCATAATGCAGTGGACAAGGCCTTGATAGGATTCTAACAGGTGACAGTATTTGGGGATAAAAATTATTAGAAGTAAAAGAAATAGCATGATGATAAACATATAAGATGAAAAATTTAATAAGCACATAGGTTAGTTTAAAATTAATTCCTGGGCTTCCCTGGTAGCTCAGTGGTAAAGAATCTACCTGCCAATGCAGGAGACACAGGTTTGATCCCTGATCTAGGAAGATCCCACACGCCACATGTGAACCACAACTATTAAGCATGTGCTCTAGAGTCTTAGGGAGAAGGCGATAGCACCTCACTCCAGTACTCTTGCCTGGAAAATCCCATGGGCACAGGAGCCTGGCAGACTGCAGTCCATGGGGTTGCTACGAGTTGGACACGACTGAGCGACTTCACTTTCACTTCTAGAGCCTTAGAGCCACAACTGCTGAGCCTACATGCCTCAGTTACTGAAGCCCACATCCCCTAGAGCCGTGCTCCACAACAAAAGCAGCCTCTATAATGAGAAAGCCACACCCTGCAACTAGAGAAGAGCCTGCTTAGCAATGAAGACCCAACTTTCACTGTCCTTACCCTTCCCTAATAGCATACTTTCTATTCAAGGGAGGAAAATCAGTACTTAAACAAAATCCCAGATACTTCTACAGGGTCAAGATTCTGCTACCCAAATTGCCCACCTCCTATGAAGTTTAATGAATTACAACTTTACTGTTCTCTATATTTTTATGCTTTGGCAAAAATGGGCCAATATACTTTATTCATACTTTACCATTCCTACAATTTTCACGCTATAAAATTAGAAGCATCAAAAATTGTTCTCTCCTATTTCTTACCATCTTTTCAAATTATCATCAAATATAGTTAAGAGTCACGGGCTTTCCTGGTAGTTCAGCTGGTAAAGAATCTGCCTTGCAATGCAAGAGACCTTGCTTCAATTCCTGAGTCGGGAAGTTCCCCTGCAGAAGGGGTAGGCTACCCACTCCAGGATTCTTGGGCTTTCATGGTGGCTCAGATGGTACAGAATCCATCTGCAATGTGGGAGACCTGGGTTCTATCCCTAGATTGGGAAGATCCCCTGGAGGAGGGCATGGCAACCCACTCTAGTATTCTTGCCTGGAGAATTCCCGTGGACAGAGGAGCCTGGCTGACTACAGTCCACGGGCTCACACACATACACAAAAAGTCAGACATGACTGAGTGACTAAGCACAGCACACAGTTAAGAGTCACAGGTATCTGGCAATTTCTTTAAAGTATTAACCTACCAAAACCCTCATAGTAGCTGTATCTTAAGTCAGCCATAAGCACTTTGATTATTACTTACTTTCTATGGATCACAGAACCAGATTTTAAAGAAATTTAAATTTTTAAGTTTGAAGCTTGCGGAGCTTCAAACTTAACAGGAGAAAGAATATTCACCTTGAACAGCTAAACAATACATGCATTTGCAAATTAAAAAAAAAATTCTAAAAAGAGATTTATAACAACTTGGCCAATTCATGTTGATGTATGGCTATAACCTTCACAATACTGTAAAGTAATTATTCTCCAATTAGAATAAATACATTAAAAAAAACTATGTATTATTCCTTTCAGCCCTTTAAACAGCAGCCAGCAGACCATAATTCATATTTTCTTACCAAAAATATTTCTGAAAAAATTTTGATTGTCCCAATATTAGATATGAATATTCCTCAATGTGAAAGTTCTTACGGATTGTCAAGAGTACACAATAACCTCTAAAAACTTTTCCAGACTCCTGTCACCATCTCAAAACACACATCTTCATGCTGACACCAAAACAGCGGGAGCCTTACTAAATGCCTATTTCATCATCACTCTCCTTTCTAATTCATCCTCCTAGTCAGCATTTCTTTCCTCAGAGAAATGAAGAAACACCATTTTCTCTACTTTTAGAAGAACTGAAAATTACTACCTTTCATCTGAAAAGGGTTAAAGTAGTTAGTCCTCTTTAGCGAGTAATGAACTCCTAGTTCGATCATAAAAATCTTTCCCATATTTATCTGGTAATAATACCATGCTAGGCGCCATGCACAAACTTCTGTAGCACATGGGCACCCCAAAAAGCACAGCAACAAACAGCTGGGAAAAGGCAATTTTTTTTTCTATTTATTTAGAAACTAAAGGCTATTCCAATTGAAAGGAATCCTAAGAAATTAGTCAGCCCTATGTATCATGTAAAGGAATAATGGATAGCTTGGTTCTCAATAACCTTACCTCTGAGGAGAGTTCATCAGTCTCTTCTGAATTTTCATCAAAGTCTTCCATCTCAACACTATCATCCATAAATTCTGCATTAACTGAGATGAAAAGAAGACCCAAACATAGCCAAAAGCCTTGGAAACGCATATTGATTATCTGTGAAAGTGACAGTAATCAGTAAAAATAAAACAAAGTCGTGAAAAATAAGTGTAAGTATATTTACCAAGAAATAAGGCCTCCTTTAATACCCTTTTCTAGGATGGTTTTTAAAACAAATCATTACCAAACTTACTTGAATTATGCTTTCAACAAGTGCTACTACAAACTTCAAAATCCCATAGGCATCTACAGCTGAAGGCTTGCCTTGAAAAGCAAAGAGCCAATGGCACAAACCTAAAGATACAGAAGTGACCACCAAACTCATGTTTTTTTAAAAAAAGGATTGTGATTCCTAAATGTTCGCTCAAGTTACTTTTTTATTATAATGTCACTTAAGTGTATATAAACATACAATTGGAAATTTTATAACTGTAAAGCCAAAATACATTTATATGTAAACACCCAAAAAAGAAAAGAAAAACAATTTTACCACAACTGAAAGTGACAGCCTTTTACTGAAAACAAATTACAGCTGAAAATTCAAATAAATACAGGACTTACTGCAATCAGGTTGACTGCTGTGAATGAAGTTCTTTTGCATTTATCATCTAACACATCATGTAACACTATGATGATTCAATTACATACATAACCACTTCTCCATTCAAAGGCTCCAAAACCTCTGTTCCTTATAAGATTAATTGAGATGAGTAGAAGACAAATATTACTTGACTGCCTCTTGGCAGAAATATGTCATTTACATAATTACACCCTCCTCTTTCCCATTAGCATGTTAAACATTCGGGGTTTATTCTTTGGCACCAGTGGACTTTTAAACAAGTAAATGTGAATAATGAAATAGTGTGGCAGTACTGATTAGGAGATGGTCAGTCGTTCAGATGGTCCAGGGTATAGTTATACTACCATCAACATGAGAGAGTTTCTATTTAAAAAGTATATTCTGAGAGAACTCTTAACTCCTGCAGAACATATTTATAGACCTACATGGGTCTGCCTAAGAAACACTGAATTCATGACACAGCACTCTACACCCACCAGAATGGCTATAATCAAAGAGGACAATAACAACTGAAATCCTCATACACTGCTGGCAGGAATACAAAATGAGCTTGGAAAACAGGAGGGCAATTCTTCAAAATGTTAAAAACAGAATTACCTATGATTCAGCAATTCTACTCCTCTACCCAGAAGAAATGAAAAGAGATGTCCAAACAAAACCTCGGAATATAAATGCTTAATGCAAAGAGTTGACTCATTGGAAAAGACTCTGATGCTGGGAGGGATTGGGGGCAGGAGGAGAAGGGGACGACAGAGGATGAGATGGCTGGATGGCATCACCAACTCAATGGACGTGAGTCTGAGTGAACTCCGGGAGTTGGTGATGGACAGGGAGGCCTGGTGTGCTGCGATTCATGGGGTCGCAAAGAGTTGGACACTACTGAGTGACTGAACTGAACTGAATGATAATGATAGCCAAATAATGATGGTTGTTAATGCCAAAAAAGTGTAAACAACCCCAAAGTTCATCAACAGATGAATGGATAAACAAAATGTGGAATATTCAAACTGGAAGATTATCTAACAATGTAACAGAATGGAGTACTGAAGTGTTACAAGATAGATGAATCTCAAAAACATTATGCTCAGTGAAAGAAGTCAGTCATAAAAAGTCATGTATTGTATGACCCCATTTAAATAAGCAACCCATAGAATCAGAAAATAGATTAGTAACTGCCTAAGGAAAGGAGTCAGAAGAAAGGGTTAATTGCTACAAGGTTTCTTTTGAGGGTAAGGAAAGTGTTCTAAAATTGGAATATGGTAATGGTTGTGTAACTCTAAATACGTTAAAACTCACTGAACTGTACTCATTAAACAGGTCAAGTTGTAGGTATCTAAATAATACATCAATAAAGTTGTGTTTTAAAAAAAGAAACACCAGACTACAAAAAGCATTCTTCCATCTGGTTAGCTCAAATAACCCTTCTTAATAAGAGCAAAACTCAACATGAATGTATGGGCCAGTTAGCTTTACTTTCTTCTAAACGCCACTGACTACAACTTTAAAGTCCATTTTGAAAATGCATCTTTAAAAATAATAATATGAACATTCTATATGAAAAGATGTATTAATATCACCATTTTTATGGAAAAGAATACAAAAATGATGCATACTACTCACAGTTTAACTGTAAGAGTGTAACCTCTCTAGTCATAAAAAAGGAACTGAGATAGAAAGCAAATGTAAAGGGATCGATTTGAACTCAGTAACAGGAAGGTACAGATTTTTAAAATTTTCATTTACTGGCACAGAAATGAGTACAGTTGCAAGCTGCTTATCAATTGTTAATAACCCTAAAAGCTTCATTGCTCTAAAAATTAAAGAGCTTTCCATGGCTTATACAGTGTAGTAAAAAGGTGTTCTTCTTGACACTATCATAACATTTGAGTAAATAGAAATGCATAAAATGAATAACAGCAGAAATAATGAACACTAATATCATTTTAGCCCCATAGCGTCTCCTTCAAAATGAATGCACACTTTAGTTTAATAATTAATTTGCTGAAACCATTTAGGTTATTACAGAGTATTGAGCAGAGTTCCCTGTGCTATACACTAGATCCTTATTGGCTACCTATTTTAAATATAAATAGTATCTACTATTTGTTTTCTATATTACAGTTCTTCCTAACTTTCCTTCAGAAACAGCTGCCAAAGCTTCAGGAAAAAATTTAAAAAACCCTTTATCTGGAAAGTTTGTTTCTTCTCTAAAGTTCTATGACTATAATCATTAATTTGCATAAAAGAACTAGCTAATTTAATCTCTGTAGCCCAGGACATCACTATGAAAGGCATTATTACTCCCAATCTACAAACTGAAAACTCGATTAAAAACCTGATCAAATTCTCGTAACTGGAAATGTGAGACAAGGTGAGAATCCAAAACTTTACACTATACCATGCTACTTCTTATTTTAATCTTACCGCCACTGCATTATTATATGTTCCTTTTTCTAGCTTTGGGTTCTTCTAGTTCCTTAAGGTGTAAAGTTAGGTTGTTACTATAAGATCTTTCTTTTTTAATGTAACTGTTTACAGCCATAACTTTCCCTCTTAGCACGCTTTCACTCTATACCACAAGTTTGGGTCTGCTTTCTTTTGTTTGTTTGTTGTTTCATTTATCTCAAGATCTTTTCCAATTTCCTTGTGATTTCTTTTTTGACCCTTTGGTTGTTTAAAAGTGTATTGTTTAATTGTCACATATTTGTGGATTTTTTTCCCCTGCTTTCCCTCTGCTACTGATTTTGAGTTTCAGCACAATGCAACTGGAAAAGATACCCTGAATCTTTTCCAGTTTAAACAAACTTAAAAATTTGTTAAGATTTGTTTTGTGGCATAACATATGGTCTATCCTAGAGAATATTCTGTGTGCACTTAAGAAAAATATGTATTTTTACCAATACTCATCAGGGATATTGGTCTCTAGTCTTCTTAGTGTCTTGGTCTGCCTTTGGCATCAAGGGTAAGGCTACCCTCATAGAGTGAGTTTGAAAGTATTTCCTCCTGTTCAATTTTCTGGAAGAGTTTGAGGAAGACTGGCATTAATTTTTCTTTCTGCTATTGCTAGGTGAAGTGTTTTGTGTATATGTATTAAACTCCAACTGCTCTGTAGGGTTAGTCCTCTTCTAATTTCTTACTGAGCTATACGGTTGTCCTAAGACATACAGGATTAGTAAAGCAAGAGTTTGTTTATATGGTATAAATACAGAACTTCCAGTGCTGATGCTACCCTCTTCCCTCCTTACAAATCTATACAATATAAAAGCCCAGGGTTCTAAGCTTCCTGTGTATTCCTCACCTCATACAGGTTGTTGAAATCACAAAATATTTGTGAAGAAAGCAAGCAATGGAGAAGCAAATCCATTTGCATGTATCTTTGACCTCCTGTATGTTCTCTGCATTGCCTCTGGGCTGGTTCAATAACAAAGTAAAGTATAAGTTAACTGGCCAAGTATAATCTGGGAGAGATTTCTGACTGATCGCCACAGATGTTTTCTTTTTTTCCCAGGAGACATAACTATACTGTGTTTTTTCTAGAGTTAAGCACGACTCAGGTGAATGGAGTTAGATGAGACCCAGGAAAGCTAACGATAAGTGCTAGCCTGAGTATAAAAGCCTGGGAGCCAGGCTTGTCTCACATTTCCAGATGGCTGTGATAGTTAATTTTATGTATCTACTTGATTGAACCACAGGATACCTAGATATTTGGTCGAATATTATTTTAGGTGTGTTTGTGAGGGTGTTTTTGGATGAGATTAACATTTGAATGGTAGGCTGAGTAGAGCAGATTGCCCTTTCCCTAGGTGAGTGGCCTTATCCAATCAGTTGAAGGCCAGAATAGGACAATAAAGCTGATACTCCAGTGAGGATACATAAAATTAACTATCACAGCCATCTACTCCTTAGGACACCGGCACCAGAAATTATGTTAGGTCCCTGGGATTTTTTAATTTACTATTTGAGCATTACCTTAACTAACGCATACTGTTAACTGAAACGGGGTATATTTTTCTAAATCAGAAGGACTTAGAAACAATGAAAATATCTCAGGAAATACAGTAAAAAGTGGGGAAAGAACCATAATAGCAGAAATAATAGTTGAAAATACAACTTTCTAGTGATTTAGGCAAATAACTACAGTGTTTCAAGAATTTTGGATCTGATCCTATAAAATTCAGAAACTACTGAAGATGTGAGAGTAGTGAAGTGATCAGAGCTGAAATCCAGGATATGTAAATACTGTTTGGTTTTAGTAGTTATAGAAAGAAGAAACTAAATCTGCACTGGGCTCTTTTAAAACATAGCTACACATTAAAGTTAAAGTGGACTAAAGAGCATTATTTTCAAAATAATGGTTATATAAACATTATAATGATACATTTATTTATTGAAGATTTATAGCACTTCTACATAGTTTCAAAGTGAAGAAATTTGCAACAACAAAAAACATACAAAAATATAAGCTCACTGACAGCCAGAATTCTCATTTCTGTACTCACAGTGCTAGCCAGAGTCCCAGTGCATGATAAACAGAGACATATTTATGTTCACAGAATGAATGAATGCAAAAATGACAGGAAAAAATGTTACCGGGGAAGATAAATAGATGTTACTAAGCAACCAACTAGAATGACTTTATTGTTGCAGCAGCACTGCAACCATAAATTTGGCAAAAAGATTTCTAGGCAATTAGGGGAAGGCCAGAAATAAAATGGAGTTTCACTGTCTATAAAAGTCTACAAGATCCTTGGAGGAAAAATCCTTTTTTAGAATTTTAGAAAAATTCATGGGTTGAAACCTTATATATAGTAGATGTTTTAAACTATGGTTTTATGAGACAGAAATGGTCATGTCAGTGCTTCCAACACTGGCCCTCTGAAGTCTTTTAGAACATTGTTAAAACGTAACACAAAGTATTCCTATAGATAAAGGAGATAATAATTTAGAAACTTTGCAGTTTTATGCTCTAGTTTAATATGGGGAAATTAAACATATTATTCAACTCTATTCTACATCTATGAAGAAACACCTCGTTGTGAGGTATTTCAGAATCTTGCTACAGACATTCTGCATTTTAACAACTCAGTTCATAACTTACTAGAAAAGATAGTTAAAAAAAAAAATTAGATGAAAACAGTGTTACCACGTCATAAAAAAAAAAAAAAAAACTGGACAAATTTTCACCAAAATTAAAGGGTACTTTCGGAATTATCTGGCTATGGTGCACATAGTTCACTTTGAAGCATCACAAATAAGGTGGAGAGATAGGTAATGCTGCTGCTAAGTCGCTTCCGTTGTGTCCGACTCTGTGCAACCCCACAGACAGCAGCCTGCCAGGCTCCTCTGTCCCTGGGATTCTCCAGGCAAGAACGCTGCAGTAGGTTGATAGTGGCATCTTACATAGGCAGCCTTCTTCCCAAGAAGCTGCAAGACTCCATTTGAAATGCAGAAACTTTCTCAAAGAAGCATGCTTCAGAGTAAGTCACACCTGGGATTTATAAATTTTGTAATAGCTAATGTTTCCAGAAATTCAAGAGAGGTTATTCAGTAGATTAAAAAAAATTTCATCATTCATGAATTCATTTAACAAATACTATGGCTGTCAATTATGTGACAGGCATGATGTTAGAATAACTTACTGAACTTACAGTAATTAGCAAAACATAGGCCCCTGACTGCAAAGAGCTTATAGTATGGGATGGAAAGCAGATGTTAAACAAATAACCCAGGTATAACACGTAGTAAATTGTGACAAGTGACCGACTAGTAAGGAATTTGTAGGAGTTGGTAATCGGGGAACTAAATTTGCACGGTAGAGAAGTGTCAGAGAAAGCTTCCTTGAGAAAACTACATTCAAACTGAGGCACAAAGGTTAGAAAGGACCGATTTCCCCAGGCCATGGGCAAAGGAAGAACTGAAAAGAGAAGAGTGGAACGAGGAGAACAGGAAGTGCTGTTTGAGTACACACTATTCAGGCTTATGAATTCCAATCCTTACAGCTACTCTCTGATGAAGGTACTGGTACCCCATCCTACATAAGGAAAGCAAGACTCAAGGAAGCAACTTACTCAAGAATACAGAATGCTACTAAATAGCAAAGGTAAGACCCAAAGTTATAATAGGTATAGCTTCAAACTCTATATTCATTTCGTTAAAGCTCCAAAGTTAGAAGGTTTAACTATTTAGCTCATTAAACAGCCTATAAATTGATGCTCTAGGTCTATATATACAAGGTTAAGTATTTTTTTTAATATGTTCCATCCTTTAGACATCCATTCCAGTTTCTGTGGGCTTCATATTCTAAAAGCCATATTTTGATGTCTATCCAAACTATAATTTATACACACAAATCTAGTTAGTTGGTTAAATGGCCTTTAAAATCTTTCCAGCAAAGATTTTAAAGCAGCTTAAGGCTACAAAAAAATATAAAAACTAACAACTTCATCAGTCAGTTCAGTTGCTCAGTCGTGTCCGACTCTTTGCAACCCCATGAATCGCAGCACGCCAGGCCTCCCTGTCCATCACCATCTCCCAGAGTTCACTCAGACTCATGTCCATCGAGTCAGTGATGCCATCCAGCCATCTCGTCCTCTGTCGTCTCCTTTTCCTCCTGCCCCCAATCCCTCCCAGCATCAGAGTCTTTTCCAATGAGTCAGCTCTACGCATGAGGTGGCCAAAGTACTGGAGTTTCAGCTTTAGCATCATTCCTTCCAAAGAAATCCCAGGGCTGATCTCCTTCACAATGGACTGGTTGGATCTCCTTGCAGTCCAAGGGACTCTCAAGAGTCTTCAACACCACAGTTCAAAAGCATCAATTCTTCAGTGCTCAGCCTTCTTCACAGTTCAACTCTCACATCCATACATGACGACTGGAAAAACCATAGCCTTGACTAGACGGACCTTTGTTTCATAGTATTACTTTATATTTCTCTGACATTTTAAAATTTTACAGTGTTCACACAAATTTCAGGATATTTAAAAAGACAGTTATGAAGCTCAAGGATAAACAGTAAGGCTTACTATTGGAACTATAATTATCACATGACAGATAATGTAAATGTTTCTGGGTATCACCTTAATGAAAGCATCTAGAAAGAATGTCTTAACTGTTAGCATTTTTAACTTCCTGTGGTAGCCACAAAAATGACCCCCGCCCCAAAGATGTCCACATCTGATTCCTTGGTTCCTGTGAGTGATACCTCACACGGTAAAGGAGGCCTCTCAGATGGAACTAAGGTTGTTACCTGCTGCTGCTAAGTCGCTTCAGTCGTGTCAGACTCTGTGCGACCCCATAGACGGCAGCCCCAGGCTCCCCCGCCCCTGGGATTCGCCAGGCAAGAACACTGGAGTGGGTTGCCATTTCCTTCTCCAATGCATCAAAGTGAAAAGTGAAAGAGAAGTCACTCAGTCGTGTCTGACTCTTCGCAACCCCATGGACTGCAGCCTACCAGGCTCCTCCATCCATGGGATTTTCCAGGCAAGAGTACTGGAGTGAGGTGCCATTGCCTTCTTTGAGGTTGTTACCTAGCTGACCCTAAAATAGATTATTCTGGATATGCAGGTGGGCCCAATATAATCACACAGGCCCTTAAAAGTCAGTGAGAGAGGGCAGAAGAGATCTGAAGAGTGAGAGGGACTCCACCCACCATAGAGATCTTGAAGACAGTGGAAGGGGGGTCATGAGCCAAGGACTGTGAGTGGGCTCTAGAAGGTGAAAATCACAACCTTCAGCTGACAATCAACAAGGAAACAAGAACCTTAGTCCTACAACCAAAAGAAATTGAATTCTGTCATCAGTCTGAATGAGCAAGGAAGAAGAATCTCCCCAGAGCTTCTAATAAGGAATGATGCCTTGTCAACACCTGATGGCAGTGCAGTGAGACCTGTGTCAGACTTCTGACCTATAGAACTGTGAGAAAATAAATGTGTGGCATGAAGCTGCTAAGTTTGTGGTAACTTATGATGGCAACAATGAAAAACTACAACTTCTAGTATTCCTGTGCTTGATTCTAGCTTCTTTGAAACAGTTCTCATCAACCAAATCTTACTTGGTAAATGCAATAGCTTTTTCAGTCCTATTGCCTACTGCTCTCTCTTGACCTTGCTGACTGCTTCTTCCAAACTCTCTCCTTCCTTGATTTCCATGATGCTATTCCTGAGTCTTGATTCTCTTCATCTTCTCTGCCACCTTTATGAGCTCTTTCTCCAATCTCCTGTAAATGATGCTGTTCCTTGAGGTTCTGTCCCCAGGCCTTCTCCTTACATTTCATATACTCTTGGCTTCTACCTCTAAAGACTAACTAAAGGCTCCCAAATGTTATCCACAGCACAGAAGCCACCAGTCTTTAGTTTCTTCAAGGATATATCAAAGCCTCCATTAATTTGAGGCTCATCTTTCCACCCAAACTGGCTCTCTAATCTCAGTTCCCTTCTTCCATTAACTGCACCTCTGGTCAACCAAATCAGCCATGTGACTCTGTCACTATCTTAAGATTATTCTTCCTGATATTCTATATCATTGGTAGCTAAACCTGTTTGGGTGTTTTTGAGTGTATCTTTCTATATCCATGCCATAGCCTTAATTTAGGAATCCATGACTTTTGAAAAGCATCAGTAAAGTCCCACTTTGCTTCTTCGCTTCCAGTCTTCCCAATCTATCTGCCACCTTCTCTCCAGCATGAATTTTCTAAAGAACAAGTCTAATTGTACTACCTATTCATAAAAACGTTCAACAGTTGTCTACAGTACTCAGCATAAATTCTGCCCTTTTAAGACTCATTTCTTACTCTTGACACTCACCTATTAACACATTCATGCTTTCTATCTGCTATTGTAATGAGATGTTTCTGGTATTCAGTTTTAATGGCTGACTGAGGACTCACCAGCACGATTAAGCCTCAAAAGTACTGTTGGAAAAATCACTAAAGTTTTAGTTGTTACGTAACTTCAGCAGGTCAACTACAAAGTGATATGATAGAAAGTACACTGAGTTTGGCACCATCATACCAAGTTTCACATTCTATTACTAAAAAGGAAAGGGTTAAAACTGTTCTAAACCTTTTTTTCCCCCCATCTATCAAGTGAAAGGATTAAGCTGGATGATCTTGCTGCTGCTGCTGCTAAGTCGCTTCCGTCGTGTCAGACTCTGTGCGACCCCATAGACGGCAGCCCACCAGGCTCCACCATCCCTGGGATTCTCCAGGCAAGAACACTGGAGTGGGTTGCCATTTCCTTCTCCAATGCATGAAAGTGAAACGTGAAAGTGAAGTCGCTCAGTCGTGTCCGACTCTTCGCGACCCCATGGACTGCAGCCTACCAGGCTCCTCCGTCCATGGGATTTTCCAGGCAAGAGTACTGGAGTGGGGTGCCACTGCCTTCTCCGGGATGATCTTAAGGTCTATTAAAGTCGGCAATTCTAGCTTTCCAGTTAAGAGCACTAAAACTTATTAGGAACAAGCAATAAGGCTAATTTATAGCACTTGACAACTCACTCCAGTATTCTCGCCTAGAGAATCCCATGGACAGAGGAGCCTGACAGGCTATAGTCCATCGGGTCACAAAGAGTCTATCCAACACGACTGAAGTGACTAAGCACAGCACTGTTCAGTTTCTACGGATCCATTAACATACACCATCCATACACAATAATCAACTTGATCAACTAGATGAGGGCTATCTTCGATGGATTTACGTATAAGTTCCAAATGTGACTGGAAGATCAAACCAATTGCATGTGAAGACAAAACTGTAAACTGAAAAGAAGTCAAACAATTGCCGAAAGGAAGGTTACCTTCAGCAATTAAAAGACCCAGAGTGACGTAAAAATTTTAAAGCAAACAAAATCGCAGGGCTAGATCAAGGTTTTGATGTTTTTAAAGCATCAAAAAGTTTCCGTACAAAGTAACTTTCCTAATTCGAGAGTTCTTCCCATGGCCACTCTCGAATGATCTCCTTTCTCCCTTCTGGACGTTGTTGCCGTTTGCTTATATATCAAAAGCAAACGCCTCGGAGCCCTGTTGCTCCGGCAGGTGCTATAAATAAAATCAGCTAAAGTATCTGATCGTAAACAGCCCGTCGGCGATAATGAGTCTCGAGTCATTAGGGCTTCGTGGGATTCACCACAACGCTCTCCCTCCCTCCCCAGCGGCGCGCACCGGGCTCCAGGCGGCGCGTCGAGGGAGCGGCCGGGAGTCGCGGGCCACCAGCGCCGAGAGGTCACGTCCCTTCGCCTCTACAGAGGCGGGGAGGGCGTGAACTGAGCCTAGTTGGGTTTGACTCGCCTTTCGGTGCGAAGTAGCGGGCGGAGTGAGCAGCGCTGAAATGAGACCGGCCCCCTCTCCATCCCTCGGGAGCGCGCACCGAGGCTCGAGCGTGGAACGGGGCTGAAATGGCAACCGCTGGAGTAACGGACTCGGCTCCCCGGGGCCTCTGAACCCTCGGGGACAGGCCTCTGAACCCTCGGGGACGGGCCACCTGGCCTTCCCCGCGCCAGCCCCAGCGCCGCAGGTGGCCATGGACACAGAAGTTCCGGGGATCCCAACCGACCCCGAGGCGGGCATCACCCCGCCGCCCGCCCGGGCCGGCCTCCCTACCCCCGAGGCCTGGAGAGCCCGCCCGAGAACCCCGCTGGCCGCGTCCCCATCCCCAAACTCAGCACCCACCTCCTCACGGGTCCCTACCGGGTCCGCCCGGCGGACGCCCAAGAAAGGGGCGCAGCAGGAACCCCCGCCCTGCGGGGAAGAGCTAAGACTCGGCTTCCTCACCCCCAGCTGGAGCACAGAAGGACGCGGAAAAGTGACCTACTACTACCCACGCACCTGTCTTGCGGGCCCGTTTTCGGGAGTGGCAGCTCAGATGTCCGAGCCGCTGCCACTTGGTCCCCGCGTCTCCCCCAGCTCAATCCAGCCGCCGGCCGCGCAGCAGCGACTGCTAACCGCGCGTGCGCGTGCGGCCGCGGGCGGGGAAGAGGCGGCGGCCGCAGGCGCGTGCTGCGCGCACCTGCACCGAGGGGCTCAACCGCCGCAGAGGGACCTTCCCAACCACGCGCCGCGCGGCCCCCACCGGCCGGTTGTTGCGTGCATCCGGCTCCTCGGATGGCCTGGGAGGAACTCCTCGCTAACCATCCGAAGACCCTTCCTTTCCGCAGAGCGCCTGCTCTCTGCGAGCAGTGAGGTTCAACCTCCTAACGCACATAATTGGGCCCTGAATTTTGAGTAAATCACATTTTAACAGCGTCCAGTTAGTACCCCAGGCCTTCCCTGGGGTTCTAGACGTTCTGATGGGAGGTCATTGTGGTCAGCAGGGAGCTATTCTTCCCTGAAAGTGTATGATAGAGATATATTAAATATTAACATAATAAAGAGTACTGCATGGTTTCTTTCTGAAATGCTACTGATAAAGAATTGTTCATCTTTCGTTGTGTTTACTGCGCTCTAAACAGTTTTACATTCATTATGTTATCGAACGTCCCAACAACCCTGGTGAAAAAAACGGAAGATAATTACTTGCCTTTGGCTTTAAGTATTAATGGTGTAAATGGAGTTCAAATCTTTTCCAAAGCCTGTCATTTTAACTCACTAAAAGTTAAAATATAGCATAAACATAATAGTGAATCACAACTTTCTTTGCCCCATAGATGTTGGATCATACAGCCCTTACTTGCTTATTCTTGGTAGTAAATTTTGACTTTGATTTTGGTATTATCATGCTTTCAATTTTATTGTAATAATAAAATATTTAACTTGTGATATCTCTATTAAAGAGTCTCAGATTAAGGGAATTGATGGAGCTCCATGCATAAAATGTGATTACTGGCTAGATATAAAGATCACTGAACATTTTTCACATTGCATTCGCGATAAGGCCACTATATCTAGACTTCTGACACTGTCATCTTCTGTGTCAAAGATGGTATTTTTGGTATTTGGATGGTATTTATGGGTTTTTGAAACAACTTTTTAAGTCAACTTTATTCCAGGTACTTTTAACAGTATTATGCTCTTCTTTTCTTAGGCTTTGCAACTTCTGTTATTCAGCACAATTCTGTGACCGGTAACGAATTTGACTTGTTAGAAAAGAATTTCTGAAGGATCCACTCAAAGTTTGCAATGAAGAAGCTGAAAGCTTAAACTTTAGGAACAAGGAATCTAAGCTAAATGAGCCCTTAATCTGATCCATTGATGTAAAGATTTTTAAAAACTCCAAGATTCAGATATATGCTTAATACTTATTCTCAGTTTAGAATGTTGTTTGAGGGAGTACCTATTTATCTATTTTGTTATTTTAATAGGAATTCAGAATGAAAAGCTAAAGTGTTTCCATGTTCCTCGTACTGAGAGGCTTATCAGACACTTACTGAATATTTAGCTTCTACCTGCTAAACTATGAAAATGTTGATAATGCAAAGATCACAACTATATGAGCTCTGCTTTCAAATAGCTAATATATTTAGAAAAACAGACATATAATCTGTTGACCACCATTCTAGAAAGAGACCCAACTGAGATAAAAAGGCATTTATCTGGGGTCTGTTAGGACTCCACCCTGGAGACACAGACTCAAGAACTACCTGAATTGTGTTTTGCTGGACTACAAAATGAGGGAGGCTTATAAAGGCAAAAACTGAATGCTTAAAGTTACTTGAGTGGTTATCAAGAATTATAATTGGAGCTGGCAAGAAGTAAGGGTGCTTATTAAGTGAGGATTGGTGGGGGTCCCAAATGGTTGCATAGTTACAAGGGGAGAACTTGAGACCATAAGGTTGCAGCTGACAGGTGTTGTTTTGAATACAGCTGGTGGTGTTCTTGAGTCTGGCATAGCTCAAAGAAAGTTCAGGTTCTCAGTGGTGCAGAGACTTCTCTGAGACCTGGTCCTCATTGGCCACCCAACTCCATTTTTGTATGCCTGATCCAAGATTACTCCATTATAATTTTGTTATCAAATTAAATATCCAATAATGTATAAGTTACATAATAGAATGGACAAAATGCTGGGACAGAGTATGTTGCCATTCATTTTTCCTAAAGGAAAGTTTCATCAGAGAAGTACTAATGGACACTATGAAAGCCAAGGAAGTGGGCATTCTTGGTATCATGGTTGACATTTTCTGTCTCTACTTGTTATCAATTCAGGTAAACTGTATTACCCTAAGAAATCACTCATTTTTATCTAAGCATTCAGAAAGAAAATATCAGTAAAACAAAAATCTTTCATCTCATGATTCATTCATTACCTATGAGTAGCTACTAATATCAACACAGCATCTAAAAATATATGCTAAGGTTAGTGAGGAAAAAACAAAAACAACATAAGATGATGGTCTCCTTGGGAAAATGCCTGCACAGATTTAGCTCCCATTATTTGTTCATAATTGTTTCAATTCTGTCACCAGGTGGAAGATCCATACAGAACACAGCAAATCCCTAGATACTTTACACACTTAGATTAGAAGAGAGTGTCTCTTTCCCTTCTACCAGGAGTATACCACATTTACTATTACAACTACTATTAGTAGTACTACCATATAACCATTTACATCCACAGTATCTAAGGCAGATGATGGTGGCTATTATCAACACTTGAGAGACATTCTGGCAACAGACTTTGACTTGCCATGCCTCCAGTGTTTACAGAGCTATTCATTTAAAAGTAATGTTGAAAAAAAAATGTCTGAATGTGGCTTCTACAAACTTATCTGATATATTGAGTCAGGTGCTTAAATACATAATTTGCCTTCATATATTTGTTTGAAGACAAGTGATTTTTAAAAAGCAAAATTAGTATATTATAAAATGAATGCCCCAACCAACCAGTGAGCACTATTTGCTCTGCTATACTTCAGATAGGTGTCTAAGGTTCTCCAAATCTCCCCTTCCCCATACACTTAGACCAGAGGCTGTGGGTGGTGAACGAGGCCCTCCAAATATCTACCATTTGGGAGCAGTGGGGATGGGAATGGAACATGGGGGCATCTCTCCCGGCTACATTATCTACCATTTGGGAGCAGTGGGGATGGGAATGGAACATGGGGGCATCTCTCCCGGCTACATTAGAAACATTTTTGAGAATTGCTTTGTGCTGACCACTGAAACATTCTGTTCTGGAATCATTCCCATAAGGACAGCAGTCATTGGGTTGAGTCTTTAAGGCTGTCTTTTATCTTCCTTCTCTTTATCATAACCTCAGCATCTGCTATGCCCAGGGTATATCGGTCAGTGTTCAAATGCTTCTTTCTGAATGTCACAGCAGAGTTCCCTTGGAATCATCTGGAATCATTCAGGCTTTTCAACAACAGCCAGTGGAATGTTGGACAGTCTCCTTTAATACTGTTGGACACCTTATCTTTGACAAAGGAGGCAAGAATATACAATGGATTAAAGACAATCTCTTTAACAAGTGGTGCTGGGAAATCTGGTCAACCACTTGTAAAAGAATGAAACTAGAACACTTTCTAACACCATATACAAAAATAAACTCAAAATGGATTAAAGATCTCAACGTAAGACCAGAAACTATAAAACTCCTAGAGGAGAACATAGGCAAAACACTCTCTGACATAAATCACAGCAGGATCCTCTATGACCCACCTCCCAGAATATTGGAAATAAAAGCAAAAATAAACAAATGGGACCTAATTAAACTTAAAAGCTTCTGCACATCAAAGGAAACTATTAGCAAGGTGAAAAGTCAGCCTTCAGAATGGGAGAAAATAATAGCAAATGAAGCAGCCGACAAACAACTAATCTCAAAAATATACAAGCAACTCCTCCAGCTCAACTCCAGAAAAATAAATGACCCAATCAAAAAATGGGCCAAAGATCTAAATAGACATTTCTCCAAAGAAGACATACAGATGGCTAACAAACACATGAAAAGATGCTCAACATCACTCATTATCAGAGAAATGCAAATCAAAACCACTATGAGATACCATTTCACACCAGTCAGAATGGCTGCGATCCAAAAGTCTACAAATAATAAATGCTGGAGAGGGTGTGGAGAAAAGGGAACCCTCTTACACTGTTGGTGGGAATGCAAACTAGTACAGCCACTATGGAGAACAGTGTGGAGATTCCTTAAAAAACTGGAAATAGAACTGCCTTATGATCCAGCAATCCCACTGCTGGGCATACACACTGAGGAAACCAGAAGGGAAAGAGACACGTGTACCCCAATGTTCATCGCAGCACTGTTTATAATAGCCAGGACATGGAAGCAACCTAGATGTCCATCAGCAGATGAATGGATAAGAAAGCTGTGGTACATATACACAATGGAGTATTACTCAGCCATTAAAAAGAATACATTTGAATCAGTTCTAATGAGGTGGATGAAACTGGAGCCTATTATACAGAGTGAAGTAAGCCAGAAGGACAAACACCAATACAGTATACTAACGCATATATATGGAATTTAGAAAGATGGTAACGATAACCCTGTATACGAGACAGCAAAAGAGACACTGATGTATAGAACAGGCTTATGGACTCTGTGGGAGAGGGAGAGGGTGGCAAGATTTGGGAGAATGGCATTGAAACATGTGAAATGTCATGTATGAAACGAGATGCCAGTCCAGGTTCAATGCACAATGTTGGATGCTTGGGACTGGTGCACTGGGACGACCCAGAGGGATGGTATGGGGAGGGAGGAGGGAGGAGGGTTCAGGATGGATTTTCTTTTAAAAATTTAGAAAAAAATAAAAAGAAAAAAGAAAAAAAAAAAAAAGAAAAAGGAAAAAAAAAAATACTGTTCCAGTTTATTGTATCAACCCTTCAGGTATTTTGTGCCAATCTTGGATGGTGAACTGAGAAGTCCTAGTGGGTACCTTTACAAGGAATTGTGCCTTCTTTTTGAGAAATGCTCTACCTGGAATTAGTTGTAATTTTTCATATTAACCTGGAATATGATCTGGTAGATTTAATTTTAAAAGCTGAAAACTGAAGTCAAATTTTAAAAATACATGTCTTTTATTCTTATTTTTCTTCCCAACTTTATTGAGATAATAGTTGACATATAGCTCCTTTCTTTAAAAAAGAAAGTGAAATGGTGCATATGAACAGTTCATCATTCATATTCACTTTGGTATGTGACACGGTTCATATTGATGTAAATGTGTGAAGTTTTTTAGTCAAGGATAATACAGCAGTTTGAATTAAGATTTTCATATTTTATGAAGCATAAGAAAGAAGTAATATCTCATTATTTCTCAAAATAAAGTAAAACTCAATAGAATAACAAGAGGAAAAATAGATTTTAATAGATTCCTATAAGAAACTGATGAATTAATAAAGATTTAAAAGCATTTAACAAATAAATTAAAAAGCCTGATATAAGAGAAACCAGCACCCATTGAATAGGAATATTTAAAGAAGACATTTATAAAGCACAAAACTAACATTTATAAAAACAAATAAAAAAAGGAAATCAACTATACCTCAATAAAAATGCAAATGAGTAATGCATATTTTAAAGGGAGTATGTAAAGACTATACATTCTTCCGTAATTCATATGAAATATAAGAATTCATAACTCTCAAAGTTTATCACACAAAGTTCTCTAACAACAAGGTAATTAAATTTATAAATCAACAATAAGAGATGGCAAAACCAAGATATTAAAAAAACACTCCCAAATAACCCAAGAGTTAAGAATGCAATAAGAAGAGAAAATATGAAATCTTTAGAAACTGAATGACTGTCAGAATACATATACATCAAGATGTTTGTTAATCAGCTCAAATGGCACTTGGAAGTTTTAGTTTTAAACGCATGTGTTAAAAAGACAGGAAGATACTGTGGCGCCGCCAGCCTCAGAGTTGCTCGGCCTTGTGCTTTCTATTTTTGGTGTCTTAACACAATAGATAACAGCATGTACTGGTTCACACAGGACCTGTCCCGGATGATAGCAAGTTTCTGAAATGTTAGCTACTTAGCTAAAATGTTTAGCTACTTAGATAGCTACTTAACTATCTAATTCAACAAAAGATATTTCTTTATTTTTAAAAACTTCCCTGTCTTATTTTTATAAAAATTTGTAATAAATAGCAAGGATACAAGTATCATAAACAAATATGCAAATTTTTCTTGACATAGAGGCAGTTAAATATTTCCAAATCTACTAGCTTGTTCATTATTCCTTCCTCTTGTATATAATCATTTGTTTTGAATATTACAATTTCTGAAAGATGCCATTAGAAATCATGGTGATCGAAGATTAGAGTATTACAGAGCTGCTTCTTGTTGGGCTTCATTTTTCATATTTCCTGTAATAAAAATAAGAAATCTGTTAACATCTAGAAATAGTATATTATTCATTCATAAGGATGTAATTATTTTCATGACAGTTTCTTGACAGTACTCTTTCCTTATTCTGTTCTTTTGCTACCACCTCCGTCTGCTCTATCTTTACATAAAAGAGACACATAAAACTTTACATAACAATTTTGAAGAAAATACAAACATGCTGCATGTCATTATTCAACAGTTAATGTATTTTGATGGGAACTATTCTTCTATGCCTTCTTCCATCACCTCCAACCAGGACTAACACAAAACAAATGGGTCATACACACACAAAAAGCCATTGTTTAACTGACATTCAAAGTTATTTGGGCATCCTGTATTTAATCTGGCAACCCTGCCTGCAACACATGGAAACACTCTGCCCTGAGCCCAGTGCACTGCAGTAAAAGGAAGATGACCTTTCGTGTAGGACGAAGCACTAGCAAATTATCAAACACGCTGTTCTCTGGCTTATCAAATAACAGAGACTCTAAGTACTTTGAGTTTTCAGAAGTTATTAGTACTGAGACATTTTGGTTGAAATTCTTTATGTTTATTATAGATGTAGAACATGAAATGATAAAGGACATTTAAATTGAAGACATAGGTAAAATTTTAAAATTTGTCAAACTAAAATTCATCATGAAGGTGAATTTTTATCTTACTAGATTATTATTTTTGAACTATAAGCTAGATGAATAGAGATAACCTAAATTATTTTTCTGCTTAATAAACTATATATAATTTATCTTATAAAAACAATTATATGAGAAGTACAACAAACAACTGGTTAAGGAAAAAATTTTACAATAAGGTTTTTAAAGGATGTAAAAGGAGTAAATATTAAGGAAAACACAGCAATGAAAGTGTTGCTATGGTGGTCTTGATTAAAGAAAAGACAGAGACTTTTACTTCTCTGGGGACACGTATGTAAATCTTATTTTACTTAACAAAATCAAAAGTTGAAAAAAATTGAAATGAAACATCCCACGTCTCTGTTTAAGGTATGGCGAGCTAGACTCCCCTGGAATGAGCGAGCATAAATGAACAGAAAAGGCATTCATACACTCTACAACATTGTTTGCAAACCAACAGATTCTTCCAAATGTACCAAAAACTTCCAGGAAGCCTCATCCTTTTCAGTTTTATAAAGGAATATGAAGATAAATGCAAGGTCAGTCTGAGGGTGAGGGAAAGGAAATAAAATTTATCTATATTGCCACCAGGCAACCAAGAATCACCAAATACTTGAGAAAGTGTGCAACAAGACAGGAAAAGATCAAAATAAACAGGCAGATAGTTTGATTTTATTATAGAAAAAAACCCAGCTCATTCAGAATGCAGAAGAGAACTTCAAAATTGTTTACTGAAAAGATCTAATACTCAGAAATTTGAGGAAAACTGTATCCTCAAAACAAGAAGATGCTAGGAAAAAACAGAAGAACATTTTTAAAAACTTCAATAGAAAAGTTAGTCAAGGAACCCCCCAAGTACATAGGAAAACAAGTACAGGAAATAGTAGATAAAAGCTATGACATATAGAGGATTGGCTAACTAAGTTTAATGTCTGATTATTAAGACTTTCAGAAATGAAAATTAGGGAAAAAAAAGAGGCAAAATAATCAAAGTAATAATATGCCTTGGACTAAATATCTGTGTCATCCTTTCTTAAATTCGTATGTTTGAAGTGTAAATCCCCAGTGTATTTGAAAGTGGGCTCTTTGGGAGATAATTAGGTCATGAGGGTGGAATACTCATGAATGAAATCAGTGCCTTTATAGTAATAGTGAAGTTGCTCAGTCGTGTCTGACTCTTTGCGACCCCATGGACTGTAGCCTATCAGACTTCTCCGTCCATGGGATTTTTCAGGCAAGAGTACTGGAGTGGGTTGCCATTTCCTTCTCCAGGGGATCTTCCCAACCCAGGGATAGAACCCAGGTCTCCTGCATTGTAGGCAGACGCTTTACCCTCTGAGCCAGGAAACCAGAGCTTTCTCTGCTCTTGGCCATGTGATGATATAACCAGAAGACAGCTATCTGCAAACCAGAAAGAGGACCCTGACCATAACGTGCCATGTTGCCACCCTGATCCTGGACTTACCAGCCTCCAAAACTGTCAGAAATAAATTGCTGCTATTTAAGCCACTCCATCAGTGGTATTTTTGGGCACAGCAGCCCAAACTAAGATGTAATAAAAATGAATAAGAATCTGAGTTAATATTAATCTATCCTGCAGGAAAAATAATTGTGTGGAAAAATAAAAATTAGCAGCACAGATATATTATTTAGCTGTAGAAAGATAACTACAAAGATTCAAAGTAGGAATGATTAAATGTTGCCTCTGGAAGGCAATGGCACCCCACTCCAGTATTCTTGCCTGGAGAATCCCATGGATGGAGGAGCCTGGTAGGCTACAGTCCATGGGGTCGCTAAGAGTCGGACACGACTGAGCGTCTTCACTTTCACTTTTCACTTTCATGCATTGGAGAAGGAAATGGCAACCCACTCCAGTGTTATTGCCTGGAGAATCCCAGGGATGGCGGAGCCTGGTGAGCTGCCGTCTATGTGGTCGCACAGAGCTGGACACGACCGAAGTGACTTAGCAGCAGCAGCAGCTGGTGAGTCAGATAGAGCAGGGGAAGTGGGGAGAGGGGACTGATGCCTTTTATTATGTTCTTGTTATTAACTTTTAACTATATGTGTGTGTATATTACTTGATAAATAGAAACAAAGCTATGAATCTTAAATATAATTGAATTTTATTCCATTTTGAAATGCCGTGTTTGGAAAATGGAAGGGAGAATCCATTCTGCAACCTTTCATCAGTTTGGAAACATATAATCTTAGGTATTTAAATGTCCTAGGAAATTAACAGTCCATCATTTCCCTGAAGTTGATTTAAAGGATGCTGAAAGCACTTCAGATTCCTAAACTGGGAGGGAAAAAGGAGTGGTGGTGGTCTGCTTGTTGTTCTTGTATGAAAGAAGGGAAACATTCAGAAAGGAGCTGTGAAAGGAGACAGACACTTGACTGATTTGATAATGGATAAAGGTGCCTGGGAAATTCAATACCTGAGCTATTGATACTTTATTTCCACAAAGCAGCTGGGGATCTATCATATTTAGAGCTATAGTATGTTTGGGTATCTTTGAACACTACAATGTTGAAAACTCCACATATGCTTTACCATATCTCATCTTTGCTTCAAGCTTTTCCTGATCTCAGTCCCACTTAAAAGTGAAAATAATTAAAAAAAAAACCTTTCATCATGATGCAAGTCTAACTGAAAGTCACCAGTGCAGAGTTATACTCATGGAAATGTACCCACATTAAAGTGGTGGTCTGTAGATAAATAAAGCGTACTTTTGGTTGTATAATATATAAAGCAAGGAACAGAAAGCCACTTTGAGGAGCTCTGGAAGTGCACGGGTCATGAGGAAGCCATGGAGGATGATCAGAGCAGTAGCAGGCCACGTGGGGAGGACCCCTGGAGGCCAGAGGCCCCAGTGATCTCACTGCCTGGCACCAAGCGTGACCGCAATTCCTGATCCTCCACAGGTGACCGCCGCCTTCTCAGCTGTCTTCCTTGTCTATGGGAGTATCTCTGCTCTCAGAATCTAACGTGGAACTTTCTGGATGGAGACCTTCTGTGAGCTGTACTTCTTGGTTTTTCCCGAGAACAGAAGAGAATGGAGAGAGGGTGGTGATGATGCAGGATTAATGACAGATGTGAAGTAAAGGAGGCAGGTGAAATAACGAATTACATTTATACTAAGGTACTAATTTGAAGTATAATTAATTTTCTCGGAGAGATAGGATACTTGTATACATAAAAAGGGAAGCCTGGTGTGCTGCAGTTCACGGCGTTGCCGAGTCTGACACAACTGAGCGACTGAACAACAAACAACAATACATAAAAAGAATGAACTGGAAGTCCTGGAAATTAAAATTTAGTTTTCTGAAGCTTAAAAACAAATGAAGAGACGGAAAAGTAAAAGCTGCAAGAATGAACTAGGAGTCTGCCTAATAAAATGGTGAATCAGACACAGGTACTTTCATTCTTTCTTGAACTCACACTTAAAACGACATTGAAGGCCATTTAGAAAATGCATGATCTTACAGAATGAGAGAGAAGACAAAGGTAACAAAATGAACGATGTCTAAGAAAGCTGTATCTCAAACCTCTGGCAGGAAATGGACAAGCATTCTGCAGGGCAGAACCCGCCATGTACTGCTAGAATAGGAGGTGAAAGTGGGGCAAAACCATGGGGGTGGCTGGCAAGTCTGTCTGAGAGGTGGTTAAAGCTCTAGAGACCATCTCTGGCCGCTTGATTTCAGATGACTATCTTTTCTCCACTCTTGAAGGATAATTCTCTAAAAAGGAAAACAGGGTACCTAGACTCAAACCAGGGTAGGGGCAATAATGAAAAACAGGGTAAATAAATGAATTCTGACAAAGTGAACACTGAAAACTCCATCTGTCTTTGCCCACATGGCTCTCATATTCTCTAGCAATTTAAGCAAGACCTAAAGATACTAACATAGGGAGACTTCCCAAAAGAAGGACCTATCCACTCCTTTCAAAGTGAAAGGGACAAATCCAGCCATGTGCTACATCCTCCAATCAGCGCTCTCTGCATTTGAACACACAACCTACCTACTATCACTGGATATATGAGAAAACCCTTTAACATGAAAACAGGGACTTACTTTAAAAAAAACTGGAGGAAAGAGAAACTATACAGGAAGTACAAAAAAGATTTTATACAAAAAAAAGATATTATAAAAATTTTTTTAAAGAAATCTTTTTAAAACTATTAAAATTCTCAGATAGTTGATAGTCACTCAGTGGGGTCCAACTCTTTGCGGCCCATGGACCTTTCCAGGAAAAAATACTAGAGTGGGTTGCCATTCCCTTCTCCACGGGATCTTTATGACCCAGGGATCAAACCTGGGTCTCCTGCATTGCAGGAAGGTTCTTTACTGTCTGAAGCACGAGGGAAGCCTCAAGGCTGCCAGGCTCCTCTGTCTGTGGAATTCTTAGGGCAAGAATACTGGAGTGAGTTGCCATTCCCTTCTCCAGGTGGATCTTCCCGACACAGGGATTGAACCCCAGTCTCCTGCATTGCAGGCAGATTCTTTACCACCTGGGTCACCAGGGAAGCCCTCAGAGGATTAAGCTGAACTACTAAAATTTCAATCACAAAATAACAACCAAATGTTATAAAAAGAGGCAGTGACGTTAGGAGAATAAAAGGGGTTCTTAGAGATTAAAAGTGTATTAGCAAAACAAACAAAAAAACCAACCAAATCAACCAGCCAATTAAAACTGCCCTCCCCTGCAAAAAAATAAAAGACGCTCTAATACAAAGAATGAAAGATAAAATTTAGAAACATTCCCAGAAATAAATGCAAATAGAAAATAGGAAACGCGTTCCTTAAAAAGATCATGGAAAGGGGAAAATTCATAAACAGAGTAATCTGTGAATATTTTCCAAGAATCAAAGCCTGAGTTTTCAGATTAAAAAGCCCCACCAGATTTAAATACAAGAACATTTTTAAAGGTTTAGAGATGGGGAAATTGACCTTATATAAAGAAACAAATTAAAATGGCTTTAACCACTTTTCAATAGCTATACCCTTGAACACCTTCAAAAATGGGGGGAATCATTTCCAACTCAGAATTTGTTTGCCCAGCTAATTTAACATTTAAGTTTAACAGACTGAAGTCATTTAAAGATGTTTTATTTCTCCAAGACTTTACATCTCACACAATCTTTTTCAAGAAATTACTGGTGGGTATGCTTCAATGGCACCCCACTCCAGTACTGTTGCCTGGAAAATCCCGTGGATGGAGAAGCCTGGTGGGCTGCAGTCCATGGGGTCTCTAAGAGTCAGACATGACTGAGTGACTTGACTTTCACTTTTCACTTTCATGCACTGGAGAAGGAAATGGCAACCCACTCCAGTGGGTTGGAGAATCCCAGGAGACAGGGGAGCTGTTGGGCTGCCTGGAGAATCCCAGGAGACAGGGGAGCTGTTGGGCTGCCTGGAGAATCCCAGGGACAGGGGAGCTGATGGGCTGCCGTCTGTGGGGTCGCACAGAGTCGGACACAACTGAAGCCGCTTAGCAGCAGCCACAGCATGCTTCACAAAAGCAAATAAGTAAATGAAGAATGATGTAGATCACAATCCAGAAAATAGGGGAATCAACTCAAGAGACAAAGAGGAGGATCCTGAGATAACTTCCAGAGCAGGTCAGAAGGCCCCAGGAGAGAAAATCTGTCAAGTGAAAGTGA
This sequence comes from Bos indicus, assembly GCF_029378745.1. Classification (NCBI taxonomy): domain Eukaryota; kingdom Metazoa; phylum Chordata; class Mammalia; order Artiodactyla; family Bovidae; genus Bos; species Bos indicus. Next base: position 17,399,823 of record NC_091776.1, on the reverse strand, counting down.
CATAAATGCAGAAAAGCATTTGGCAATATTCAACACTCATTCATGATTTTGTGAAATGTTCAAATATATCAAGAAAAGATTTAGATAATTCACAGAGAATCTGAGGTTTATAAGTACACTGAAATAAAGCCAACTTAAAACCCCAAAGGAAAAAAGTTGTGTATAAAGGATGAGTAGAAAGATTACACAATGTAGTTTTAGTGTAAATAACATGCATATCTTCATAATTATAAAATCATTGAATACTAAGCTAACGAATGATACAACTATACTGAGAGAGTAAAGGTTTGAATGGAGCGAATTCTATCAAAATTAAAATTATTCCTTGAGAGCTACTGTATACATGGAGCACAGGGAACTCAATGTTGTGTCCAGCCTGGATGGGAGAGGAGTCAGGGGGAGAGTGGATACATGTATACTTGTGACTGCGTCCCTTCCCTGTTCACCTGAAACTATCACATCATTGTGAACTGGCTATACCATAATATAAATAAAAAGTTAAAAAAAGTTGTTCCTTGAAATTTTGTTCACTGAAAGACGCTGTTAAGAAAATGAGAGAACAAGGCAAAGCTGAGACTTGTGGTCAGACTATAAAGAGAATTATTACAATTTAAAACTAGAAAGACAAACAACCAAATTTTTTAAATGGGCAAATATTTGAATAGATTTTTTATAAAATACATATAATGAAATATACTTAGGATATATCCTAAGTATATTTCATTATACATAATTATATGTATCTAAATATATAAAATTACATAAAGCACATGAAAAGATGCTCAACATCACTGGTCATTAAAGATATACAAATTAAAATCATAATGAGATAGCTGGGTTTGCTTGCTTTAGAATTTTATATAAATAGAATCCTACAATATGTAGTCTTTTGCACGTGGCTTTTTTCAGTTAGTATAGTATTTTAGTGATTTATCCATATTGGTGCATCTACTGAAAAGAATGTGGCTTCAAACTCAGATCTATTTTCTCCAAATTCATTGTACATCCACAGTACATGATAAAAAGGGAAGAGGAAATTCCTCTTTTACAATACATGATATTATATTCCCTTTTACAGTACATGATAAAAAGGGAAAGGAAATTGATCCTTCTGAAACAAAGTATTAGTGAATGTTAGAAACTTACATGCATAAAATTTAAAAACATTCCAAACATAAGGATATAAAATAACACATTGATGACTAGCTGACAATTTTCTATATATTTATATCAATTTTTATACTTACCCTTATTATTGATGGTTTAACTTTCTGTGGTATGATGTAATCTCTTACCCACTATGAAGAAAGTTGAGAAATAGTCTAATCCTTGTTATGCCATTTTTTCCAAACAATGATTCTGATCATTTTTAAAGAAGGTGTTAAATTTTGAAATTCCTAATAATAGATATCCTGTTGGAAATTTTTTAAATAATTTAATACAATCATATTTTACACATCATTAAATTGCTATTTCTTTCTGTTTTATGCAGTATGAAGAATAAAAAAAAGTTAAGATTATAACATAAAACTATGAGTGATTAGATATACGTTCTCCTTAATCTGTCACGAATTTACAAAGATAGGTTAAAATATCTTATCTTGTAAAATAGATATATAAAGGAAAAAAAGAATCCCTTATAAAATAGCATCAACAAGTAAAAAGGCATAGACTAATTTCTGTCTGCATCACCTGTAACTATGTTTTATGTATTTTGATGATATTACTTTCTGTATAAAGATTCATAAAAGTTTTCACTATTCCAGACACTTGTTTACCAAACCCTTTAAATCTTGAATTCCACCTTGCCTGATGGCTAACAGCTAATGTATACTGAGTTCACACTCTAAGGTACTGTTTCAAAGGGTGCAGTACAATAAATACACGGACCACAGCCTTGTCTAACTCAGTGAAACTAAGCCACGCTGTGTGGGGCCACCCAAGACAGACGGGTCATGGTGGAGAGGTCTGACGGAATGTGCTCCACTGGAGAAGGGAATGGCAAACCACTTCAGTATTCTTGCCTTGAGAACCCCATGAACAGTATGAACAGGCAAAATGATAGAAAAGGTGGAAAGAGGGCAGACGAATAATGAATGAAATGATGAGAGGGTGTACATGTGCATTTGTCTCATTTCAACTGAGAGTATTAAAGCAATCATTAGCTTTGTTGTGTGAGGAAGCTAAGAAGGATAGCAATGTCAACAGCATTGCAGAGGTGAAAGAAATCTTAAGGCTCATTCATGTCAACCTCATTCTCTAGACAAAGAAAGCTCAGAAGAGTGGTAGGGCTTGCCCAGTCTTCAGGTACACAGGTCAGTTAAGTTCAGTTCAGTCACTCAGTCGTGTCCGACTCTTTGAGACCCCATGAATCGCAGCACGCCAGGCCTCCCTGTCCATCACCAACTCCCGGAGTTCACTCAGACTCACGTCCATCGAGTCAGTGATGCCATCCAGCCATCTCATCCTCTGTCATCCCCTTTTCCTCCTGCCCCCAATCCCTCCCAGCATCAGAGTCTTTTCCAATGAGTCAACTCTACGCATGAGGTGGCCAAAGTACTGGAGTTTCAACTTTAGCATCATTCCTTCCAAAGAAATCCCAGGGCTGATCTCCTTCAGAATGGACTGGTTGGATCTCCTTGTAGTCCAAGGGACTCTCAAGAGTCTTCTCCAACACCACAGTTCAAAAGCATCAATTCTTCGGCGCTCAGCCTTCTTCACAGTCCAACTCTCACATCCATACATGACCACAGGAAAAACCATAGCCTTGACTAGATGGACCTTTGTTGGCAAAGTAATGTCTCTGCTTTTGAATATGCTATCTAGGTTGGTCATAACTTTCCTTCCAAGGAGTAAGCGTCTTTTAATTTCATGGCTGCAGTCACCATCTGCAGTGATTTTGGAGCCCAGAAAAATAAAGTCTGACACTGTTTACACTGTTTCCCCATCTATTTCCCATGAAGTGATGGGACCAGATGCCATGATCTTCGTTTTCTGAATGTTGAGCTTTAAGCCAACTTTTTCACTCTCCACTTTCACTTTCATCAAGAGGCTTTTTAGATCCTCTTCACTTTCTGCCATAAGGGTGATGTCATCTGCACATCTGAGGTTATTGATATTTCTCCCGGCAATCTTGATTCCAGCTTGTGCTTCTTCCAGTCCAGCGTTTCTCATGATGTACTCTGCATATAAGTTAAGTCATCACAACTAAAAATTGATTGTTTTGACTCTGAAGTCTTTGCTCTTTCTACCCCACCAAGATGCTAAGTCAATTATAAATAACATTGTTTTTGAAAATGATGAAAAACTTAGGAATGATTAAAAATCAAATGATGCTAAAGTTTTGTTCATTTGGTAAACAGTGATCTGAAAAAGAATGCTGCTACATTTAAATTCAATAATAGAGGCATTTTATTTTTGAAATATTCTTTTATAATTCTGAATATTAAACTAAAATACTGAATTTTACTATAATTTTCAAAACACCTTTTTAAGTTTCATTATTTAAATTATACAGCTGAGCAGAGTAAGGCATAGGAGTTTACATAGGCTGGATTTTTCTAACCATGATAGATAACCTGGATCTTGTAAAGTTGATTGCTGTTCATAACAAATACTTCTGTCATAAGATGAATTGTGTTTAGACAATTTTGATAGCCTCTCATGTTCTCATCATTCCTTTTCTAAATAATATAAGCTCATGAAGCCTTGTGTATTACACAACTACATTTCAAAACACTTACTTTGAAATATTGTTCTCTTCCAGGATATGATGACTGTATACCCACATGCTGGAAAAGAGAAGGTTTATATCGAATACGAATATGCTTATTTCGTTCTATACATTTTTCCTGTAAGAGAAACAACAATCTTGTGTAAAAATCCAAATACTCATTTTTATTGCATTTACTGGTGGCAGAACCTTTTATTAGTTTTTGCCTGGATTCTATATTGCTATTTTAAAATTTAAACAAAACATTTAAATTCTTAGCTTTTTCTTTGTAAGAATAATGGAACAAAGAAATCGAGATACAAAAGCATGTATTTTCTTTCATGAACTCTATTAGTTCACTAGAAAATCAGGCTTGCTTGCTCATTCTTGTCCAACTCTTTGTGATCCCGCAGACTATAGCCTGCCAGGCTCCTCTGTCCATGAAATTTTCCAGGCAAGAATAGTGGAGTGGATTGCCATTTCCTACTCCAGGGGATCTCCCCAACCCAGGAATGGAACCAAAGTCTCCTGTGCGTCGCCTACGTTATAGGCAGATTCTTTACCACTGAGTCATCTGGAAAGCTCAGAAAATCAGGGTTCTATTGTGCGAACTATAATTTTCCTCTCCTCTCTATTCCAGTAATATAAACTTTCCAATATTTTCCCATCTATCCATTTCTCTTGGTCTACATTATTCTCTCCCCGTTTTTTAATTTCAAAACTAAATTACTCCCTTTTCAATTTCTCCTTAAAATGTATATGATTAAAAAAAACAGTATTACACTTCATGGAAAAAGATTTGGATAATCTTCTCAAAAATAAAAATAAGAAAGATGGCCTGTGACATTATCACCCCTATTAAAAACAAGCATTTGAGAAGATGTGGTACACATATACAATGGAATATGACTCAGGCATAAAAAATGAAATAAAGCCATTTGCAACAACATGGATGGACCTAGAGATTATCACACCAAGGAAGAAAGTCAGACAGAGAAAGAAGAACGTCATATGTGATTACTTATATCTGGAATCTAAAATATGCCACAAATGAACGTATCTACAAACAGAAACAAACTCAGTAGACATGGATAACAGACCTGTGGTTGCCAAGAGGGAGATGGGGTGGGGAAGGGATGCGCTGGGAGTTTGGGGTTAGCAGATGCAAACTATTATATATTTAATGGATAAGCAACAAGGTCCCACTGTATATAGTACATGGAACTATATTCAACATCCTTTAAGAAACCATAATGAAAAAAGAATATGAAAAAGAATGTATATATATATATATGTATAACTGAATCATTCTGCTGTACAGTAGAAATTAATACAGCATTGTAAATCAACTATACATCAATAAAATAGTTTAAAAATTATTATGATTGCTATCATTATTTATGTAATGTATACATATAAAATTCATTAAAATACATCTCAAATTTATGTGCATAATAATGTTAAACAGCAGGCTTAAATTCATTTCTACTGATGTTAACATGTAGGAAAATACTGTATTAAAATTGTTTTTAAAACTGTAAAGTCATTAAATAATGTACAGTTAATTTGAAACTAAAGCTCAGATAAAGTTAGTTGAGGGCTTAAAATATAGGAAATATAGTAATACCTTTAATCTATTAATAAAAGTTTCAGTAGGATGGTATTATCAAATTCTTGCTTGCCCAAAATAACCACTCAAATAACTTGTTGATGAAGCAAAGCTGAGTTCATTGCTTACTGCAGTAAGGGAGAAAATACCTTGATAAGAGTCCGTTCAAGTCTTGTGCCTATTTTTCAACTGGATTATTTTCCTGTTGTTGAGTTTTGAAAATTCTCTATATAGTCTGAATACAAGTCTTTGTTAGATATGGAATTTACAAATATCTTTTCCTATCCTGTGGTGCCTTCTCTTAACAGTAAATTTTGCAACACAAAAGGTTTTAATTTTAATGAAGTCCAATTTATCAACTTTTAAAAATGGATCAAGCATTCTATGTCATGTCTAAGAATTCTTCACCTAATCCTGGGTCCTAAAGATTTTTTTCCCATGTTTTCTTCTAAAAATTTTGTAGTCTTATCTTTTATACTTAGGTGATATACTTTGACATAATATTTGTAACAGGTATATGTTTACGTCAATTCTTTTTTAAAATATATATAAATATCCAGTTAAAAAAATCAATGCACTAAAATTTGTAAACAACATTTAGGTAATTACATCAGAGAGATAGTATTTTCCTAAAAATACAAAGTAAAGAAATACTCACAAGAGCTTCTCCTGGGGTACACATCTTTACCAGAAAAATGTCCCCCAAGAGCAAATCTATGGGTTTATCTTTGTAGAACATTAAAAAAAAACGTACAAAGTCAGTTAAATCTTCAGATTTAAATAGCTTTCCTATGGAGAAAAAATAAATAAAGCCCAATAACTCTTCAGTGTTTATACCACATATCAAAACATAACCCTTATATATAGTTATTCATACCATTAACATGGGAAAGAGTACAAAAATATTAAAAATTAAATACATCTATTCCTTGCAAAGCTTAAAGCATTAATGAAGTTGGAGGATGATGAAGCAAAATCATACATCTGCTTCAGTATTAAGAATTACCACTTTTGGTGGGACAAGTAAGAAGCAAGTTTAGAATTGTGAATACTCTCAGGAAATTAACTTTGATAACTAAGGAGGCTCAACTGTTTAAACCACTTGCAAGATATATAAATAAAATGGAAAGTTTAGGACCTGTAACATTTCACTTAGTTTTTCAGATATATAGAACTTTATCAACATACTACATTTTCTACTTTTAGTGCTTAATTTTGAATAAAATAGAGTATTATTTCAATATTTGAACATTATTTTATAAGAATTTTTTTTTGTATTTATGATTTTTAAAGATTTACTGTATTTTAAAGTATGATTTCACTACATCTAATTATATATTTCTAACATATTGCATCTTTAACTTGAAAACAAAGCTGAAGGTATAAGATTCAGGTAAATTTTGACCTTAAACAGTATAAAACACATCTAGCCACCTAATAAATATGATAGTAGGATGTAGGCATTTCATTTTTCACTAGGACTTGAGTCTATATGGGTCATTTGATCAAGTATATGGTTGTATTTGAATTTTAGGCACCTATGTATATAGTAACCAAAACAAGTGATTTAATGATAGAAATAGTTGATTTAATATGTTTTCTTTATCTGCTGCCAGATTCTGAAAATTCTATTTAGCAAGCTCATATTTTTAGAAAATACTGAAAAACAGAATTGTTATTCTGATAAAGAAAATGAAGCCTTTATAGATTTAAGCTTAAATAAGAATTCAGTATCATATATACAGTGTTTCTTGCTCAATGTGCTCTTGTGAATACTCTCTATCCTTCTACTACCTGACTTTTCTGAGAAAAGCAAAAAGAATTTAAAATCCTCAAAGTAATAACCAACAAAATTCTCTCTTCAAGCTTTCAGTGGGTATTACTGTCACCTACAATTTTTCTTTTTATTGTAACCAAAGCTGAGGAAAAAAACAAACTTTCAGAGTTTTAAAACTGGATTCCACACCACTTTACAGAAAGTTTGGGTCAGTATATGAAGTGGTATATAAGGAAGGATAGATGGATTTTACTAGCAATCAGAGAAATGCTTTATTCTCCTCCCGATGGCAAACACAAATTTTGATGGATAAAATCAAATGTTATCAAGTATATGGGGAAGCAGGAACTCAGATGCACTGCATATGAGAGTATATTCTACACAGTCAACCTGCAGAGCAATCTGGCAGTACTTGTGAGACCTGGCTATGTTTACCCCAGTGATCCCATCCCAGGGTGCATATATATCACTCCATTTCTTTGTGGCAGCAGACAGCTGGGGCAGTCAAGGTCCACCACTCTGGGAATGGACAAGTCAAATAGATTATTATGCAACAGTAAAGAAAATGAACATAAAGCAACATACTGCTGCTGCTGCTGCTGCTAAGTCGCTTCAGTCGTGTCCGACTTTGTGCGACCCCATAGACGGCAGCCCACCAGGCTCCCTCGTCCCTGGGATTCTCCAGGCAAGAACACTGGAGTGGGTTGCCATTTCCTTCTCCAATGCATGAAAGTGAAACGTGAAAGTGAAGTCGCTCAGTCGTGTCCAACTCTTAGCGACCCCATGGACTGCAGCCCACCAGGCTCCTCCATCCGTGGGATTTTCCAGGCAAGAGTACTGGAGTGGGGTGCCATTGAAGCACACACACCAGTAATTGCCTTCTCCAAAAGCAACAGACAGACAGCTATAAAATCTAGTTTGGTCGACAAAAACATAAGGAACAGAAATATGTTTATCAAATCACCATTTATGTAAATTTTAAACAAGTACGAACACAATGAACACCAAATCTTGCATGGTATCTGGTATTTATATGCATAATCTGACTGAAATATATTGAGTGCAAACCTATCATGAGAGTGGGTAGAAGTAGGGGGGTGGGCTTTAAACAAAAGAATAAAAAAGGGCTCCTGCTTGTAAACAAAGATGATATGCAATATGAAGCGAGTTAGGTAACTTGGCCTCCTGCAGTGAAGGTTAAATAAAAGAAAACAGGATAGAAGGATGGAAGGAAAAAATGGAAGGAAGCAAAAGGAAGGTCTATAAAAGAATTATAAAAACAATACATCATGGGCACAATTTTAGGAACTTTTCTGTGCTAGGTATAATTCATATGTTTTTACATTTTTTAAGCATGTTAGCTTCAGCATACTAGAAATTGAAAGGACTTCAGAGTACAATAGTCCTGTTAAAATTCCTTCCTCTATAACTTTAATTTTTTGAGTTTCAATATTTTTCTATGTAAAACAGAAGTACATCTTAGTCACTGTGCTAATATGTGTCAGACTCAGAGCTAGCATTAATAAGTAGTAGCTGCCTTATGTTTTTATAACATGTGAATATATGTCAATCTGCTTATTTATACTGTTTATCTACAAAAAATTTGGTTTAAAAACACATTTTCTGAAATTCAGATCTTTGATCTAATTTTTCTGCTAAACTAATAGTATCTTTACAGAAATTATTCCATTCCTTTTCATTGAGTAACAATCTCTTTGATAAGTTCTTAAAAACTTTTAAGATTATTATGTACTAAATTGACCCCACAAAAATAGATCCACTGCTTACCTATAAATCCAAGAACTGAAAACTCAATATAAAGCCAATTATTTGAAGTGATGTTATGTACAAAATCTGTGATTTTTGTAAGGTACATCTTGTTAGCTAAGATATCATCTTCCAGCTTAAAAAAAAAAAAAACAGGCGTTAGTAACCTTTGATGCTTCCCTGGAACAAATTAGCTTGAAAATTGAAAATACAATAGAATACACTGAAAAAAATTTTTTTATGATGTAGTAGATTGATTTTTAGCTCAATTCATGTTGAGGTTATTTCCTGTTAGTCAATTTTCATTTTCTAATTCTGAGACCAGAGATAATCAGTTTCTTTCCTAAATACTAGTAAGTAACATTCGATCTAAATCCTCTTCAGAAGAGGCTATTCATCTGGGTTCATTTTCACTCTCACAACTAATTAGTTTCCTGGTTAAGACTAACTGGTTTTATGCTTAGTTGATAAGTGCCCTGTTCTAGTGCCAAATACTGTGTTTGGCAAAGCAGTGACAAAAGGGAGGGGGCACTCTCGGCCCCACTAGCTGGTTAGAAGTATGGTGCCAATAAGCGTAGATCTCCATGAGGGGGTGGGGTGGAAAGGAACTTAGAATTTCCTTTTTAAGTTTAATGTGTATTATGTGGAATCTATAGATGAAGAGGGGTTCCTAAATGATGTGGGAAGATGCGCAAGTCCTCAGGCACAACACCAGGGCACACAATAGAATCGTGCTCTTCCAAAAGGGGATGAGTACACTGGCTGCATCTCATGTCTCTATAACATTGCCTCTAACTAGGAATCGAAAGGGATTTTGGTTTTTCACAGTAAGAAGAGAAGATCTGGCTTCAGGCCTTTTTCAAATTCCCTCTCCATTCTCCAGTGATAGTCTGCAAACTCCTGTCACAACTGTGCACCCTCTCATGTGTGGTATATGCTTACTGTTGGGAAATGTGATATTATTATTTAACACCATGCAGGAATTTAGGAGGTACAGATTATATATAGTTGATGTATTTCACAAACACATAAGGCACTGTAGAGCTGTGTTACTCATAAAATGGGGCAACACAGAATAGCAATGATAAATGTATATATATATATATATAATGTCTAACATAAGTGCCCAAAATATGTGTGCTTAATCTAATATACTTTGTGAGTAGAAAAAACATAAGTAATATAATTTATTTTCTTGCTAATTTGAGATTTTTTTCAGTTTGTTTCATGTAATTATAATTTCCTCTGTTAACAGTGACCCAGAAAGAAGACTGACACAGAATCAATGTTAAGCTTCCTTTTGGCATTTTAATATAATGGATATTTTCCACTTTTAAAGTACAGAGTCAAGTGGAAGGCTACAATGAGGAAGGAAGTAACTGAAGGAGAGAAGCAGGATATAATACTTCCGCTTTCAATTATGTATCTAAATAAGGTCTTACCTGTAAATAATACATAGCTTTGGGCTGGGCATACAGCATCAAAAAACAAAAATCTAATACTTGTTTGATTCTCCAACTAGAGATAAATAATAAAATTTGTTAACATTTTTCAATTTAATTTTTATTTATAAGCATATCTCAGTAATTAAAAACAAACTTTTTTTACACTTTACTCACAGAAAATACTATCTACGTTAAGTAAAACTGAATATCTTGTACTAAAGTTATACTAAAAGGTTTCCCAACTTTATTCAGTGAACAGTGTCTGCCATTGCTAAGCCAGGATTAGCATAATCTACTTATTTTATGTTTTGGTTAGTCAAATTACCATCTATATAATAAAGTTAATATTCTTCCTGATCTTAGGTCTTGTTTAAATAAAAGTATAAAGAACCATTATACTAATTTAATACTAAACCAGATACTAGCTGGGCTTCCCTAGTCGCTCAGCAGTAAAGAATCTGCCTGCTAATGCAGGAGACGCAGGTTCAATCCTTGGGCCGAGAAGATCCCCTTGGAGGAGGAAATGACAAAACACTCCGATATTCCTGCCAGAAAAATCCCAGGAACAGAGGACCCTCATGGGCTACAGTCCATGGGGTCGCAAAGAGTCAGACATGACTTAGCGACTAAACAACAGATACTAGGCCAGGTCCTGAAGCTCCGGAGAGCAATACACAGCGTGGTTCTTGCCCTTCTGGGTCTCATAATCTAGCATGAAAGATAGAAAAATCATAAACCGAGAGCCATTAGACAAGTACTACATAAAGATATTGACAATGATGACTTATAATAAGATGGGAGGGCGGAGCAGCAGGAAGTAGAACATTCACTGTGGAGGAGCAGTACTGCAAAGGCATGGATTGTGAAGGAGCGTGCCGCCTCCGAGAACACTGTGAGCTGATGGAAAGGAAGTGGAGGATAGTGAGATCAGCGAGGACCTGCTCATGAAAAGTCTTTCATGACATGCAGGAAACTTTATATATCTCGTATGAAAAAGGATTCTTCTGGCTACAATATGGAGAATGAATTGGAGTCAAGGCTAGGCTAGGATTAGTGAAGTGAAGTCGCTCAGTCGTGTCCGACTTTTTGCCACCCCATGGACTGTAGCCTAACAGGCTCCTCTGTCCATGGGATTTTCCAGGCTAGGATTAAGGGAAGCCAATAGATCTCCAATGGTCTGAACTAAGCCCAAGGCAGAGGACTGGGGATGAGAGGGATAATGTAGAGAGAGAATCTAAAAATGAAATGATGATGGAGTCACAAAAGGCAGAAGGAAAACAAGGATCTAGAATGTCTCCCAGCTTTAAGACTCTAAGAACTGAGTAAAATGTGGGTCATTAAAAGCAAAACAAAATCCTTAAAAGATATCTAGATTCGGACATACCATTTATTACTTAAAAAAAGAACCCAGTGACAATAAGCTTCCTGGATAAAACTTTTTTCTGAATCTTAATGTCTTTTGCTCTACTGAGTTTTGAGGAACCAAATTATTATATTTCTTGTAAAACATACCACATTTATAATCGAACAGTAGCAAACCTTTGTATGTGTATAGAACTTTTTATTTTTTTAGAATTCTTTCATAAACACGACTGTATTTTATTTTCACAATGACTTTCCCATATACATAATGTGGATTTTATTATACATACTAGAACGTTGAGGAAGTTAAGGAAAAAAGGCTAAATTACCTGCCTCGGATAATCAGCAAATAGAAAAGCTGGGAGTGTTAATAGAATCTAGGTGCCAGCCAACAGAAGCTAGCTCCAGCATACCGCTGGAGCATCAAATACTAACTACTATATGCTAAGTCTAACATTTTATCAGATGAAGCCAGTTATTTAAGGATACTACTTTTCAATATATCATACCTCTCTAATTTTTCTGAGTCGTCAGTTGATCGGGCAGCATGTGATATGTTTGGATAAAAATAAGCAGGTATAGAAATGACTTCTAAGGATCCAGATGTCACCTGCCTTTTGAATCTATAAACAGAAGTGGAGGAGTATAATTGAATTTGATTTACCAAAATCACACAATTAAAAATAAGTTCCTTATGTATATCCATATAGTATTTTGATCTTAATTACTTCACGATATACCTTATAGTGACATCATAAAATGAATACTTTTTTAAGCCAAAATATTTCTAAGTCAATGACACATGTAAAAAATTATAATGTACAATGTAAAATTAATTTCCTCTTATAAAAATTATAAGTATGTTGAATTTTTCAAGTTTTCAATCAGATATGCACTCTAACAGATGCAAGTTAATTGACTAGTTAGCACAGTATAGTAACTGCAAAATAGCAAAAAGTTAGAAGATTTAAATATTTAAATGCATAATTTTAGTTTAATAAGGTTCCTACCAAATAGCAATGTGGCTCCTGAAGTCAGACTGTCATAGAAAGGATTCAGTGTGACTCTTGTCCACAATTCTTTGGAGGAGTATTTTTTAGACTCTTTATTTTTAAAAGTTAATATTTATAGACCAACAAGGACATCATTAAAATGCATAAAATACTGCTCCAAAAGCTGTACTATAAATCTTGTACCATCAAGGTAAATAATGAGAGACCAGGTAGAGCATTTTAAATGGTTTTCCATAAGAGAAAAATTATGTGACTTTAAATGAGATTTAAATCTAGGTATGACATTATTTATTAAAATGGAAGCAGGACAGAGTTTATATGCATGATTTGAATTCAGTGCAAAATAGGCAGTCCTTGCTTTGAATTTCAGTTACTACATTTTAATTAAATAATGTACGTTTTCCCCAACACTTTTCAAATGTGAGTCTTCATGGAATATTAGCTGAATATAGTATAAAGTAGAAACTTCGCTTCCCGACTCCTCAGTTCATAAATCACTACATAAATAACAGATGCACGTCATCTCGTCACTTCTTCCAAGTCTGCTGGTGACTGGCCACCATGCATCTGTTTTTCAGGTCACTGATAGCCAGCAAAACATGCAATTGTGTTGCTTCCTTGTCTCCCAGTAATAAGCAAACCCACGTGACACTGAAGAAAATAACCCAAAGAGGGGACTGGCTAATAGATGAAAGTGCAGACAGTGATAACACTGGAACTTTCTCCGGATGCAACTAAAAGACCACAGACCCTGGGAATGTTGACACCTTCGCTCTCCAGAGACACCTGGGATGTGTTCCCACAGCTGCTTAGTGAAGGTGAACATGCCTGACATAAATGAGGAAAATGCTTGTAGCAGAAAGGATATCCTGTAGGATATGATGCTGGCAAAAAACTTCACATTAAAGGAACCCTCAGAGATGGTTCATGACATTGAAAATGTAAATGATAAAATGTAGGTGCCTGATCCAAACTCAGGAGTATGACAATTTGTCAGGGCATAAAAAAATGTTCACTCTGAATTTTAAGTTATAGGACAGGAAAAAGGCAAACAATGCTTAAACTACTTTTAATAAATTTTCTAAATGAAATACTTTATTCTCAATGATTGCCATGTTTTATTTATTTTTTAATTGAAGTACAGATGGTTTACAATATTATATTAGTTTCTGGTGTACAACACAGTGATTCAACATTTTTATAGATTATAGTCCATTTAAAATTATTACAAAATAATGGCTATATTTCCCTGTGCTGTACAGCATTTCCTTGTTGCTTATTTATTTTATACACAGCTGTTTGTGGCTCCATCTCCCTCCTCCCCTGTCCTTCCCCCACTGTATCTGTGCATCTGTTTTGTTATGTGTGTGTTTATTTTTTAGATTCCACATATAAGTGGTGGTAACAGGATATTGTCTTTCTCTGACTTATTTCATTAAGTGTAATACTCTCTAATCCATCCATATTGTTGCAAATGGCAGAATTTCATTCTTTTTTATGGCTGAGTAATATTCCATTTGTTGTGTTGTGTGCTCAGCCTTGTCCAACTCTTTGTGACCCCACGGACTGTAGCTCAACCAGCCTCCTCTGTCTGTGGGATTTTCCAGGCAAGAATACTGGAGTGGGTTGCCATTTCCCACTCCAGAGAGATCTTCCCGACCCAGGGATCAAACCTGCATCTCCTGCATTGGCAGGCAGATTCTTTATCCCTGAGCCACCTGGGAAGCCCGGTATTCCATTATATACATGTATCTCCCATCTTCTTCATCCATTCATCTCTTGATGGGCACATAGGCTGCTTTCATATCTTGGCTTTTACAAACAAAGCTATGAACACTGGGATGCATGTTTCTCTTCGAATTAGTGTTACCATTTTCTTCAGATATATACCCAGCAGTGGGACTGCTGGATCATACAGCAGTTCTACTTTTAGTTTTGGGGGGACTCTCCATAGTTAGTGGCTGCATGAATTTACATTCCCACCAACAGTGCACAAGCATTCCCTTTTCTCTACATCCTTCAAAAATATTATTTGTAGACTTTTTCATGATAGCCATTTTGACAGTCATGAGGTGATATTTCATTGTGATTTTGATTTGCATTTCTCTGATATTAGTGATGTTTTGCATTTTTCATGTCTCCATGTTTTAAATTACAGTGTACTAGATGAATATTAGCTTTACTATATTTTTCATTTTTCTATACATTTATAGCTGTCAGAAAGTATTAAACATTTTGACCAATGTTTAAAGGTCATGAAACAATTGCTTGCGATTATGTAGTCATATCCACAGGAAATGTTTGTAAACCTGTGTATTCTTTCTAGCTGATTCTGTCAAGAATCGCTTATGAGGATATCAAACTAGCGTGGATTAACGTCATTTTAGGATAACGTGTCTTCACTGAACAGTGGTTTATTATTCAGAATAAAGCAACTGAGAGGATAGCATGGGATATGAGGACATTTTAAGGATTTGAGTATAACGCAACATTCTCCTGGGAAATCTTCTTTGGGGAAAACTAGACATCCATGGTGTTTATTTAATCTTGCTCAACTCTGTCTCCTTTTACACACATCAGCTCTTTCAAGCCTTCCATACTGTTCTCAAGTTTATATGCTGCCAGTTAACTCCTCATTCTCAACGTATGATCTTTACCTCTCTCATAGAGAAACGAGAGACTACCTTTAAGGAGGGGACTGTTTCGTTTCACCTTCCCTGTCCAAACTAGTTTTGTCTTACTCTCTCACCCATTCTTATCTTTTTTTACTTAGTCCTGCCTATATCTCCATGTGTGCCTTGCAACCAATCCCCCGCAGTACTTGCTCTATCAGCTTCCTCCCTCTTCACCTGAACACACAGAAAAACACTCAAGTTGCTCCCATCTCAAAACTCCCCAAACACGTCTCCCTCGAGCTAGTTTTAACTTTTCTCCCCATCAGTTAAGCTCATTTAGAAGAAACTAATTTTTGAAAATTTTATTATGAAAATTACCCAAAATATGCAAATCCCGAATCACCTAATTTCAACAACCATTAATTTTTTAACTTGTTCATCTATGCAGTCCACATTCTTTGCTTAAGAATTTTAAAACAAATCATAGATATCATATTTTACCCTTAAATTCTTCAGTGTAAAATTGTAAAAGGACATTTATTTATGTAATGACATGACAGTATCACATCTCACAAAACTAAGAGTAATTACTTAATATCACATAATACTCGGTGGATATTCACAAATCCCTAGCAGTTTAAGTACAGGGTCTAAAGGTGGGGGGTGGGGATGAGATCCTCTCATTATAATTGGTTATCTGATTATATTCTTTGCAGCCAAAGATGGAGAAGCTCTATACAGTCAACAAAAACAAGACCAGGAGCTGACTGTGGCTCAGACCATGAACTCCTTATTGCCAAATTCAGACTTAAACTGAAGAAAGTAGGGAAAACCACTAGACCATTCAGGTATGACCTAAATCAAATCCCTTATCATTATACAGTGGAAGTGAGAAATAGATTTAAGGGACTAGATCTGATAGATAGAGTACCTGATGAACTATGGAATGAGGTTCGTGACATTGTACAGGAGACAGGGATCAAGACCATCCTCATGGAAAAGAAATGCAAAAAAGCAAAATGACTGTCTGGGGAGGCCTTACAAATAGCTGTGAAAAGAAGAGAAGCGAAAAGCAAAGGACAAAAGGAAAGATATAAGCATCTGAATGCAGAGTTCCAAAGAATAGCAAGAAGAGATAAGAAAGCCTTCTTCAGCGATCAATGCAAAGAAATAGAGGAAAACAACAGAATGGGAAAGACTAGAGATCTCTTTAAAAAAATCAGAGATACCAAAGGAACATTTCATGCAAAGATGGGCTCGATAAAGGACAGAAATGGTATGGACCTAACAGAAGCAGAAGATATTAAGAAGAGGTGGCAAGAAAACACAGAAGAACTGTACAAAAAAGATCTTCACGACCCAGATAATCACGATGGTGTGATCACTCACCTAGAGCCAGACATCCTGGAATGTGAAGTCAAGTGGGCCTTAGAAAGCATCACTATGAAGAAAGCTAGTGGAGATGATGGAATTCCAGTTGAGCTATTTCAAATCCTGAGAGACGATGCTGTGAAAGTGCTGCACTCAATATGCCAGCAAATTTGGAAAACTCAGCAGTGGCCACAGGACTGGAAAAGGTCTGTTTTCATTCCAATCCCAAAGAAAGGCAATGCCAAAGAATGCTCAAACTATCGCACAATTGCACTCATCTCACATGCTAGTAAAGTAATGCTCAAAATTCTCCAAGCCAGGCTTCAGCAATATGTGAACCGTGAACTTCCTGATGTTCAAGCTGGTTTCAGAATAGGCAGAGGAACCAGAGATCAAATTGCCAACATCCGCTGGATCATGGAAAAAAGCAAGAGAGTTCCAGAAAAACATCTATTTCTGCTTTATTGACTATGCCAAAGCCTTTGACTGTGTGGAGCACAATAAACTGGAAAATTCTGAAAGAGATGGGAATACCAGACCACCTGACCTGCCTCCTGAGAAATTTGTATGCAGGTCAAGAAGCAACAGTTAGAACTGGACATGGAACAATAGACTGGTTCCAAATAGGAAAAGGAGTAGGTCAAGGCTGTATATTGTCACCCTGCTTATTTAACTTATATGCAGGGTACATCATGAGAAAAGCTGGGCTGGAAGAAACACAAGCTGGAATCAAGATTGCCGGGAGAAATATCAATAACCTCAGATATGCAGATGACACCACCCTTATGGCAGAAAGTGAAGAGGATCTAAAAAGCCTCTTGATGAAAGTGAAAGTGGAGAGTGAAAAAGTTGGTTTAAAGCTCAACATTCAGAAAACGATGATCTTGGTATCTGGTCCCACCACTTCATGGGAAATAGATGGGGAAACAGTGGAAACAGTGTCAGACTTTCTTTTTGGGGGCTCCAAAATCACTGCAGATGGTGACTGCAGCCATGAAATTAAAAGACGCTTACTCCTTGAAAGGAAAGTTATGACCAATCTAGATAGCATATTCAAAAGCAGAGACATTACTTTGTCAACAAAGGTCCGTCTAGTCAAGGCTATGGTTTTTCCTGTGGTCATGCATGGATGTGAGAGTTGGACTATGAAGAAGGCTGAGCGCCGAAGAATTGATAATTTTGAACTGTGGTGTTGGAGAAGACTCTTGAGAGTCCCTTGGACTGCAAGGAGATCCCACCAGTCCATTCTGAAGGAGATCAGCCCTGGGATTTCTTTGGAAGGAATGATGCTAAAGCTGAACTCCTGTACTTTGGCCACCTCATGTGAAGAGTTGACTCATTGGAAAAGACTCTGATGCTGGGAGGGATTGGGGGCAGGAGGAGAAGGGGACGACAGAGGATGAAATGGCTGGATGGCATCACTGACTCGATGGCCGTAAGTCTGGCTGAACTCCGGAAGTTGGTGATGGACAGGGAGGCCTGGCGTGCTGCGATTCATGGGGTCGCAAAGAGTCGGACACGACTGAGCAACTGAACTGAACTGAACTGAACTATTTCTTTTTTAACCATATTACCTAGACCAGTCACTTTAGTTTTTCTTTCTTTCTTTTCCCCCATGCAACTGTCATTTTGAAGGAAATGGGTCAGCTGTCCTAAAGAAGGTCCCACATGCTGGGGGTTTGCTCCAGATTACTTTCACCTCTCACTGTGGATACTCTGAACTGGAGCTTAGCTCCATAGGCTTGATTAAATTTGATGAGATAAAATTTATATTTTAAGGCAGGACAAGAAAATTTAAGCATAAAATTCTTTGTCCCAACCCTCTCCCTGAGTGTGCCATGTGCCTCTGCATTCCATATACATTAACCAGACTGCCTCAAAGATGGGAGTGCCAGCTAATCCATAAAGATCCATTTTTTCCCCCCTTTCTTCTGGCGTAAATTTCGTAGAAGATTAGTATCCTTTCTCAACTCTGTAAGGGTTTGTAGTGACTTACTGCTCACTTTGTATCTGCTTACCTGGACTATGTATCCTTGGGGAACTTTAGGTAGACCATCACTGTGTCATGTTGATGTATGATCCTCTGTCTCAAAAATGTAACTGACTGTGCCTTTGACTTCTACCAGGGGGAAGAAATAGTCCTCAGAGCTTCTGAGAGTCTGTCTCCAGGGTTTTAATCCTAATTTGGCTCTACTAAAATTCTCTTTTTCCTTAACTTGTTAATTGAATTTTCACTGACAGATTCAAGGTCATTTTGTTTTGTTTTGAGGTTGGTGACCAAGTACACCCTACAGTTATTTCTTGGCGCATTTCCTTTGCATCATAACAGAAGGCAAAATTGTCTGACTCTGTACCTTGCAGTGACACTGCCGCCAATTAGAGGGTCAGGGAGGGGAACTTGAGCCCTTCCTGCTATTGATAATTATTCCTCTGTTCTCAGCCCCCATTTCCCCACTCCCACTGTGCCAGATATTGTAGGGTGGGGGTCTGCAAGCCACCATTCCAAGACCCCTTGCCTGCTCTTTCCAGGTAGTCCTATGGGAGGCAGTGAGGAAAGAGACTGGAAGGCAGGAGGAGGAGATTCTCCATATGACTGGTTTCTGGAGAAGTCTCCAGCAGCGGCCTGGAGCGCAGGGCCATGGCAGCGCTGGCAGGAGCGACAGAGCTGCGTCCCAGCGTTGAGCACAGCACAGCAGCCCGCGCACACAACCGCAGACCTCGGGGTGCAACCCCATCTTCCTTTACGTTTCTCCTGCCTCCTTCCTTCTTCTTTTTCTTCTCTCAGCTCTTGTAAACCTTTTTGGCTAATTTTATGATTTTATTTTTTATATTTATTAATTCGGCTGCACTGGGTCTTAGTCCCATCAGGGCATGTAGGATCTATTAACAGTTCCCTGAACAGGGATTGAACCTGGATCCCCTGCATTGGGAGCAAGGAGTCTTAGCCACTGGACCACCAGGGGAGTCCCTTGGCCAATTTTTTTGTATTAAATTGTCTCTATTTCCTCTCTCTGAACCACCAAGAGTTTCCCATTTGGCTGCTGACGGATACATCTTCCTTGAAAGCTTCCCCTCCACCTGTCACTTCATGATATGCCTGAATTGCTTACGTTTCAAAATGGTGAGCTGCTAATTCTATTCATTCCCCAGTCACTGGCTGGAATTCTTTTAACTAGAATAAGTTGGCTTCATCCGCTAGAGCTATTTGGTGAGGGAAAAACAAAACAGAGCAAAGCGCTGCTGGCTGAAACAAACGTGTCTGTTAGCCAGATTCAGCCTGAAGGCAACCCTAGCTTGTCACGCAAACAGCACACAGCCATAGCACCGATCATAAGGCTTTTCATGATCTCATTATGACCTGCCTCATCTCCATCAATCTTTCCTCCTTAATTCCAAACATCTACTACATTCAGGAGATATCAGTACTTACAGTCCTTCCCCCACATGTATCATGCTCCTTCTTTGGCCCTTCTGCCTTCCCAAGCAATTCTATTTGCCAGGCATTCTCTTCTCCTTCTGTCTGCCCAAAACATGTCTGATTACACTTGGACTCAGTCCAGTTATTAAGTTCTCCAGGAAGTCCTTCTTGGTACCTGAACTTAGAGTTAAATCCTTCCTACCTGGTGTGTTCTCACATTGCCCTTCCCATTCCACTAGCTTCCTTGCTGGGACTTGCTTTTTTTTTTCCTCACCAGTTGTATGGCCCACTTAAGCATAAGGATTTGGAAGGCTGGGTCCATTCCACAGCATCTTGCTTGATAACAAATTTCATATTGGTTCATAGCATGTGCTTGCATCTCCTGGGGTGCACGCAGCAGGAGATTCTAAGCAGAAGCTGTGAAAGTAACCTCATACAGTAAGGAACACAAGAACGCTTTAAAAATAATCCAGCAGGCTTCTCTCAGAGGCCATGGATTTCATGAAGAATAGATACTATAAAAATAATATCATGACAAATATGGACTTTAATGGGTAGATGATGTACAGAATTGGGGGGAAATTATAAGCTACATTTCATCACAGCATTGATAGAACTACACGTTTTTTCTGCACAGTTACACTCACTGAATAGAATAAGACACTAATAAAAACATGTAATTGGACAGAAAAATGAAAGAAGTTATTTTTAAATTTATCACATAGTACTTACTTTTTTGTAATCATGTCAACCACAGATTTTACATAATTTTCGTTACTCTAAAAATGAGAGAAATATTTTACTGAAATGAAGAAGCATGCCTCATAGTTCTACTAATGCATGTAAATCTAGTTTATGTGTGGAATGTTACTATGTCTTAATATTTCTAGTGTTTTTACTTTCTATGAAAGAGTTAAAATATTCATGCATCTAAAAGATCGGACTGGAATACTGAAGACACTTTATTCTCCCTTTGTCATAATATGAAATATCACTATACACCTATTACAATTAGAAATTAGTACACAAAAACTTATGTATCTAAAACAGCTTTGTCCTAAAAATGGGATGGCTTATTTCAAAGAACTGCCCTTTTTTGAAAGTGTCTTCATTTTATGAGTATTGTACTACAAGAAGCTTACTTCAAAATCACACCACATTTTTCTAGATGGTATTTGTTGGCTTGATTCCCAAATTTTCTTCCATCAGCAAACTGTATCTACTCTGCTATGTTAGGTGACAGATTCATTTGTAAGTAGCTTTTGATGGCTTATACTTTCAGGTAATTTTTTTAAACATAACCTATGGCATTTATAAGATGTAGCCTCAGGGCCCACAAGCATTCCCAACACAAAATTGTGAGAATATTTGAATACTTATAGTTCTACTACTGTCAACTCTGAGTAGTCTGAAAGGCAACTTTGTATACAGTTAAACTGCTTGTTTAAAAATATCAGCGTGATACAGACCACTCTATTATAGTACTTCGGTTTCTTAAGATAGCCAAAAATATAATCACCAGCTATTTCTTACCCACTGAAACATATGTTAAATGTACTACTAAAGTTATACCTCTTAAGCATTCTATAGTCCATTTTAAAATTTGTCCCCTGATATTTTATTATTGGTCTAAACTTTTTAGGCAGATGTGCCAACAGTAAAGAAATAAAGATTGTAATATGTAACACATGGTAATGTGATAAAACATTTTGAAGATTATATACATGCTTCCAATATTAAAAAATTAAACTTGGACAGAATGGTTATTTAATCTTTTATTTCTATGTTCCTATTAATTCTTCTTCTGCTTGTTTTGCGTTTTTCTGCACCACAATGAGAGAGTAGCCCCTATCTCTGAAACTAGAGAAAAGCCCGAGCAGCAATGACTAAGACATGTTTTTCATAGAAAATTCAAACAACAGAGAAAAAAACTTAAAGGACAGCAGAGATCCTTTTAACTCCCAATATCCAGAGATAACCATTATTAATATTTTGAAGATCATCATTCCGAGGTTTGTTCATTGTCTTTTTTTATGTATTCTATCATTTTATGTATTCTATCTATTTTTCCTTTCTTTCCTTGATTCCTCTATCATAGTTTCCATAGATAATATAATGTTAAACGCGATACTTTACAACTTTTTTCAGTCAACAATATGATATGGACATCTTCTATATCACTGAATATGGATATTCATTCTTTCAATGGTTACAAATTATTGCAATGTAGACAAAAGTACTTACCCTCTCACTGATACCTATTTTGGCTGTATCTAATATGCTATCATAAAACAACAGTGCACTGAAAATCTTTGAAATTGCCACTTACTGAACACTTGCTACGTGACATACATCACTGTAAGTACTCCCCATATATTAGCTAACTTAATGGCCAAAACATCCATATACTACAGGCAATATCATCACTGTTTCACAAAGAAAGAAAGTGAAGCATGGAGAAGTTAAGTAACTTGTTCAAGTTCACGAGGCAGGAAGTGGAGGAGCTGGCATCGGAACCTTGGCAATCTAGATCCAGAGTCTGTTCTCAATCACATCGGCACATTTTGCACTATATTATGTACTACAAACATATCGTCACTGTCTACTGTCACATTTTGATTATTTTGAAATTCTTGCTTGATTATCTCTTTAGGATAACTCCCAAGACTTGAGATTTCTGATTCAAAGGATAGACACATTTAAAATCTGATATCTTCTGCCAAATTCTCCTCTGAAACACCTTTTATGGTGTTAATATTTATACTACACTTTACAATTTTACATGGCATCAGAGGCAAGACAGAAAACTTTGGGCTGCTAGACAGATGCAGATTTGAATCTGCTCTATTAAGTGCTGGGAAAACTATTTACTTTCTTTAAGATCCAGGTTTTTCATCTGGATACCTACTTTACAGGGTTATATGCAGGTTATAAATAATGTATATAAAAATTGTCCACAATCCTTCAGACATAGAAAGGAGTCCCTCAATTAATAATAGTTACTGTGACTTAATATAAATTATCTCTTGATTCATATACTAACCTTTTCTTGGTCTGGGCAGGTTTTGTTACTATAGCATCCATTTACATGTCCTGTTTTTAAATATAATTTCTGTACCATATAGTATACAGGGTTCCTGATAGCATATTTAACAATATAATCATATTTCTCCACACAGAACTGTTTCATTTCCCTTAAACTGATGGTGGTATCAAACAAGTATTAAATACATTGTTATTCAAAAAAGGCATCTAGGAGATGCTTTTTAAAATTTAAGATAAAATTCAAAATGATGCAGTGATAACCACAGAGGAAATTACCACTGTGATTACCACAGTGTTTAGAGACTACGGGTCAGGAGTGAGGCGACCTGTTTATTTTTCATACATACATCTGCGATAGAGACGATCACCACAGAGTCCTTCTCTTCTGGAAGAGTCATCCTGGAGAGGATAGAGGTCAGTGTTTGCTTCAGGTAACTATAGTTTCCTCTGTTGACAGTGGAAATACCCAGTGCAAAGGTAACTGCAGGCACAGGAATATGGTATCATTTCAAAGCACAGAGAAAAACGTAATTTAGCACAAATATGTATGCTCATTACTATGTTTGGATTAGTTGTGTCGTCATCAAAAAAGTATTTGCAACTCTATTGCAAAAATAATCCAAACTGCTGTAAAGTTTTATCACATATTTTCTTTTTGAGGAAATTCCGATTTGCAGGGAATTGTTAGCAAACACATTAAATAGACTCTATGATGCTCTCATGTGAAGAGTTTCAATGTACTGAAAAATAAAACTAGCCATTCTCCATTTATTACAGCTGTCATCTAACTGGGTACAAAACATCATACACTGGCTGATTTTCTATTCTTCTTCCCAAGGAGATGCTGGAACCTAAAATAGGAAAAATACTTTGAAATATTTTCACCTGTGAAAAAATTGTATGAAGTAATTTCTAAATGACTGATGGAATCTATCAGGCATGGATCCATGACTTTAAGTGACTTTTATTGCATGTTAATGACTGAAGCACTAGGAGAAGAGACCCCATTTCCAATAGATGTTAAGATACTATCAGCGAAGTCTACCCAAACTCAATCTTTGCTGTACCAGTGCTCAGCTATTTGAGTTGGGTCAAGATATACAGTCAGTCAGTTCAGTCGCTCAGTTATGTCTGACTCTTTGTGACCCCATGGACTGCAGCATGCCAGGCCTCCCTGTCCATCACCAACTTCCGGAGCCTATTCAAACTCATGTCCATCGCGTTGGTGATGCCATCCAATCATCTCATCCTCTGTTGTCCCCTTCTCCTCCCATCTTCAATCTTTCCCAGCATCAGGGTCTTTCCCAATGAGTCAGTTCTTTGCATCAGGTGGCCAAAGCACTGGAGTTTCAGCTTCAGCATCAATCCTTCCAATGAACATTCAGGACTGATTTCCTTTAGGATGGACTTGTTGAATTTCCTTGCAGTACACCACAGTTAAAAAGCATCAATTCATCCGCGCTTAGCTTTCTTTATAGTCCAACTCTCACACCCATACATGAGTACTGGAAAAACCATAGCTTTGACTAGATGCACCTTTGTTGGCAAGGTAATGTCTCTGCTTTTTAATATGCTATCTAGGTTGGTCATAGCTTTTCTTCCAAGGAGAAAGTGTCTTCTAATTTCATGGCTGCGGTTACCATCTGTAGTGATTTTGGAGTCCAAAAAAATAAAGTCAGCCACTGTTGCCCCATCTATTTGACATGAAGTGATGGGACCGGATGCCATGATCTTAGTTTTCTGAATGTTGAGTTTTAAGCCAACTTTTCCACTCTCCTCTTTCACTTTCATCAAGAGGCTCTTTAGTTCTTCTTTACTTTCTGCCATAAGCGTGGTGTCACCTGCATATCTGAGGTTATTGATATTTCTCCCGGCAATCTTGATTCCAGCTTGTGCTTCAGCCAGCCCAGCGTTTCTCATGATGTACTCTGCATATAAGTTAAATAAGCAGGGTGACAATATACAGCTTTGACATACTCCTTTCCCAATTTGGAACCAGTCTGTTGTTCCATGTCCAGTTCTAACTGTTGCTTCTTGACCTGCATACAGATTTCTCAGGAAGCAGGTCAGGTGGTTTGGTATTCCCATCTCTTGAAGAATTTTCCACAGTTTATTGTGATCCACACAGTCAAAGGCTTTGGCATAGTCAATAAAGCAAAAGTTGATGTTTTTCTGTCCTGTCCTGCCTTAATTTCCACACCTTTATAATGGAGATAAGTACTTCGAGAATGGCTCAGTGAGGAACTCAGAAAAATCCTCTCCCTAAAAAGCAATAACCAAGCTGTAAAACAAAGTTGTCAAAACCATCAGAGCCCTGGTATACAAAACACTGAGAGGTGTTTACTTAAGAAAAATTATTGAACTTCAGTGACAGCAGTAAGAATCAGTATTTCCCTGATTACTATTGTGTTTGAGCATATTTTCATATGTTTGTTGACCTTTGGATATTCTTTTGTGAAGTCCCTGTTCAAGATTTGTCCATTTCTCTATTAAGCTGTCTGTATTTTCCTTACTGATTTACTGATGCTCTTCATAGATTCTGAATATGAACCCTTTGTCAGTTATGTGTATTATAAATATCATCTTCCATCATGGGTTTCCTTTTCAATGTTTTACCTCTTAAAATTAAGAAAAGATGCTCTTAACTTTAGCACTGTGCAATTTATCAATCATTTCCTTTATGGCCAGTGCTTTGTGATTCCTGCTGAGAAATGTTTGCTTATCTTCAAGTCCATAAAGATGTTTTCCAGATCATCTTCTAGCTGATTTACTATCTGCCTGTTATATTTAGATCTACAATCCGCCTGGAATTGATTTTTATGAATGGTGTGAAGCAGGAGTCAAGTTTCAAATTTTGGGATCTACTCTCGAAAGGAATTTCTTGAACAGCTTCCCATGTCTTAGGATATGGAATACATTTACAAAAATCTGCAAGACCCTTAGTGACCCAGTCCCAACCTACATCTTCTGTTTCAAATACCCTCTCTCAAAACCAGTCTTCCTTGGTGTCTTTCAGCTTCCCAGACTGATCATTCAGTCCTCGTTCCTCTCTAGGCATCTGCACGCACCATTCCTTGGTGCCCAGAACACTCTTTTTCGGGCGCCTGTGCTAGTTCTACTCACTCTTTCTAAATGGATTCTGACCTCGTCTCTCACACAACTTGTCCTTTTTGTTGCTACCCATTTGTCTTCCTACCTAGACTGCACACTGAGTGAGGGTTGACTCTGCTTCTCTTGTTCACTGTTATTATGAATCCAGCATTAACATAATGACTGCCACATAACAATGTCCAAAAATCTGGGATGGATAAACACATGGCCAAACTCCTCTATTATTTGGCCTCTGCCTCATATTTTACTGCCGACAGACACCAGCCCCAGTTGTGCACACAAACCACATCTTTTTTTCCAAGTCCTCTTGCTGTTAGACCTTTCACATTCTTTCTTCTCCTTTTCTGCTATCCACCATCTGTCTTTTCTCTACTTGCATGCATGCATGTGTGCTGAATTGTTTCAGTTGTGTCCAACTCTTTGCGACTCTATGGACTGTAGCCCACCAGGCTCCTCTGTCCATGGGATTCTCCAGGCAAGAATATTAGAGTGGGTTGCCATGCCCTCCTCCAGGGGTTCTTCCTACCCCATGAATCAAACCCATGCAGGAGAACCTGCATCTCCTGCATTGGCAGGCAGGTTCTTTATCACTAGCACCACCTGGGAAGCCCTTTTCCTTACTCATCCCATTGCAATTCTTTTTACTCTTTATGTCTCACTTTAGATGTCACCTCCTCCAGGAAGCCTTCCCTAATTCCCCAAGTACAGATTCAGTTCAGTTCAGTTCAGTCGCTCAATCATGTGGGACTCTTTGCGACCCCATGAATCGCAGCACGCCAGGCCTCCCTGTCCATCACCAACTCCCGGAGTTCACCCAAACTCATGTGCATCGAGTCGGTGATGCCATCCAGCCATCTCATCCTTTGTCATCCCCTTCTCCTCCTGTCCCTAATCCCTCCCAGCATCAGGGTGTTTTCAAATGAGTCAGCTCTTCCCATGAGGTGGCCAAAGTACTGGAGTTTCAGCTTTAGCATCAGTCCTTCCAATGAACACCCAGGACTGGTCTCCTTTAGGATGGACTGGTTGGATCTCCTTTCAGTCCAAGGGACTCTCAAGAGTCTTCTCCAACACCACAGTTCAAAAGCATCAATTCTTCGGCGCTCAGATTTCTTCATAGTCCAACTCTCACATCCATACATGACCGCTGGAAAAACCATAGCCTTGACTAGATGGACCTTTGTTGGCAAAGTAATGTCTGTGCTTTTTAATATGCTATCTGGGTTGGTCACAAAGATTGGCCTTCCCTAAATCCCCAAGTAGATTTGGCTCTACCCTTGCATATCCTTGTCAGAGCACTGATTAATTTCTATTGTAATTGTTTCCTCATTTGTCTCTAAGAGGATAAGTTCCGAGTCTGTTCATCACTATCTCACTAGAGCCTAGTAAGTGTTTGGTGCTGGGCAGAAGCTTGTTAAAGCAGGAAACGTGGAAGACTTCACAAAGAAGTTGTCAGTTAAGCTGAAAAGTCATATTGGATAAGAGATATGACAAGTTAGTTGTGTGTTGACAGGAGGTGATATGTTCCTTATAGGCAATTATCAACTGATAATTATCAACTTGTAGGAAATGTCTAGGGTTGCTGCAAAAAAAGGAAGTGGCAGAAAATGAGATTTGAAAGATATAGCCTTTAAAAGACTTTGAAAGATACAGACTACTGTGCACATACCCAGGACTTCCCTTGTGGCTCAGACGGTAAAGCGTCTGCCTACAATGCAGGAGACCTGGGTTCGATCCCTGGGTCAGGAAGATCCTCTGAAGAAGGAAATGGCAACCCACTCCAGTACTCTTGCCTGGAAAATCCCATGGATGGAGGAGCATGGTAGGCTACAGTCCATGGGGTCGCAAAGAGTTGGACACGACTGAGCGACTTCACTTGGTCTTGGTGCATATACCATATCAGGGAGTTAATGTCATTCTATACGCACTGAGCATCTACTGAAGGATTTTAAGGAACAGTTGTGCATGATGAGTTATGCACTTAAGTATGTCCCTCTGAGGAAAGTATTAGGAATGAATTGACTTTGACAATACTAAAGCCAAGAGAAAAATGACAAGTCTATTTCAATAGACCAGGCAAGAAAAGAAGGCTGAATGAAAAATAGTTACAGAGGGGCTATAGAGAGTAGAAATTATCTGAGATATATCAGAATAGAGAGGATACAAGCCTGATGACAGGTTCCCCAGGAGGCCATGCTACAGACTTCAGTACTCTTGCAAATGTTTTATGTCATCTTTAAGGTAGCTAAAATCTCCCTTTAAATTACTTCTGAGGATGAAGGTTTATATGCAAGCCTCTCCTTCCAAGGAAGGAGGAAATCCACAAAAGGAGTCTCAAAAGAAGGATGAATATATTCAGCAATGGTTGTAAAGAAGGAAACAGTTGGGGGATTAGACAATTATTCAGGATTTAATGCAGCACTGATAACCGGTTTATTTCAACACCCCGAGCTCCCACGCAAGGAATTCCATTGCTCTTCCCAGTTACCAACCTCTCTCTCTCTCCTTCCTTTCACTCTATATCATGGGCTTTAGTTTATCTTTTCTGATGCTTATCAAGGCTGGGCTTCTCCTTGGTATCCAGTATCTTAGAGTTACTGGGTACTGATTTTACCTTCGCTGTGTCTTTCAACTCCTCCTCTTTCTGTAAGATGTAGTTTTGTCTGGTGTGTACTCTCTCATACATTCACGCATGTGTATGTACATATTTATAGGCCACGATTAAAATACTTCTAGGAAGGAATATGATGCAAGTGAAGACCTTTACAAGTGTGATCTCAGACAGTTCCATCATCTCTCTAGGCCTCAGGTAAGAAATAAAGATAATCACAGGCCCTCCTGCATTGGATTGTGAGAATGAAATGAGATAATGAAAGAAAACATCTAACTTGGTATATGGGACACAGAATTCGGGAGATGGAAAACAATGTCACCTGGCTCCTCCATCCCAACACAACAGGTTTCTTAGAGGCATGTGACACAGACCAATGCTGTTTATTCCCAAGGAACTGCCAAGAGCAGAGGTCAGCTCACTTTTTCTATTGAAGGGCCAGACAGTACAATTTTCAGCTCTTGGGCCATATCATCTCTGCTGACGCTACTTATCTCTGCTGCTGAAGCACAAAAGCAGTCGTAGACAATAAGTGAACAACGAGCATGACTATGGTCCAATAAAGCTTCTTAAAGACAGCCAAATCGGGCCTGCGGGCGCTGGTTTGCTGACCTCTGACCTGGAATGACTCGCTCATTGGAATGAACGAGGTTGGTGGCAATGGCAGGTGTTCTGAGATTTAACCTAATATCCTTGCTTCCAATGCAAATACTTTTTCTCTTCTCCTATACGTGGTGAAATTGAACTTATTCTTCAAGGCTTAACTCAAGCATTATCTCTTCTGTAAGGCTTTTATTGACTTTGCTCCCCAGAAAGATGAGGAAATAGGAAGACAACCAGATAAGAAATAGATTTATCAAAACCAAAGGAGAAAAGAGTTGCCAAGCATGTAACAGATGCTTAATGATGTCTGGCTTATATTGACTTATTTTCAAAGCATGTTCATTAAACTTGGATTTAAAGTCAAGTCTCAAAATATTTATTGAACAATTTTTTTCTGAAAGACAATACACTGATTTCCAGTAATACAAATGAATGCCAGATAGGCTTGGGGTCTGTCTGAATATCATATGAGTTGATTACATTTTAAAATTTAAAAGGATGTTTCCAAACATCAAAATGTCTGTATTTGATCTTCCAATGCTAAGTTTTCTTACCGCCTGTTTTCTCTCTGCCCATGATTACATCAGGGTAAATTCTATCTACTTTCCTTAGATGAGGGAAAAAGAACTTTAAGACTTCAAATGCATCAGATACTGTTTCATTTGTATCCGAGGCATTCACTTTCTTCTCAACTGAAAAAGAGAAAAGATAGGGTTTTTGAGTTCACAACTATAGGGATTCTTCTCTTTCCAGTACAATTTTTTAACATAGTAGTTAATAAGTTAATTCACGATTAATTAAGTGTTCAATATATAGGATACACACTATTAACTGTGAATTAACAACATCGTAAGGCTATAAAATACAGCTCAAAGATTATTGATTCATGTTTATTTTAAAGTGAAAGTGTTAGTCACTCAGTCATGTCTGACTCTTTGTGACCCCATGGACTGTAGCTCACCAGGCTCCTCTATCCATGGAATTCTCCAGGCAAGAATACTGGAGTGGGTTGCCATCCCCTTCTCCAGGGGATCTTCCCAACCCAGAGATCAAACCCAGTCTCCTGCATTACAGGAGGATTCTTTACCATCTGAGCCACCAGGGAAGCCCATTTATTTTCAAGGTATTTAATGAAAATCTAACACTATAAGTGACACAACCAGAGGCTAACAGAACAGACGGTTCCAAACGAAGGAAGTAGAACTGAAACATGCTCTAACTGGCCTGCTCTACCACTTTAACATCACATCATCAAAGCCTGGATTTTTATAACTTTATTTTCAAGCCTCTCAACATTTAATGACTCCACTCATTCAAATTTGCCCCATCATTCTGAAAAAGAAGAACAAAGTTGAAGGACGTACAGTACCCAATTTAATTCATAATACATACTACAGTAATCAAGGCGGTGGAGTACTACAGAACAAACAGATACACAGACCTATGGAACAACAGAGATACAGACATAGATCCACACAAATATGGCCAACTGATTTTTGAAGAAGATGTACAGGTAATTGCAGAAAGAAAAACCTTTTTGATATATGATTCTAAAACACTTAGACATTCACATGAAAAAGACTGAACCTTGCATTTCTCTCATAATTAGTGATGTTGAGCATCTTTTCATGTGCTTCTTGGACATGTACATCTCCTTTGGAGAGATGTCTATTTGGTCTTCCACTCATGTGTAAAATAGATACCTAGGGGGAGGCTGCGGTATAGCACAGGAAGCTCAGCTCGGTGCTCCGTGATGACCTCAGTGGGTGGGAGGAGGGGAGGGAGAGAGGTCCAAGGGGAAGGGGATACATGTATACATATAGCTGATACATTTCATTATACAACTGAAACGAACACAACTTTGTAAAGCAATTATACTCTAATAATAAAAACTGTGGTGTTTGAATGTGGTGTTGGAGAAGACTCTTAAGAGTCCCTTGGGCTGCAAGGAGATCCAACCAGTCTATCCGAAAAGAAATCAGTCCTGAATATTTATTGGAAGGACTGACGTTGAAGCTGAAACTCCAATACTTTGGCCACCTGATGCGAAGAGCTGACTCATTTGAAAAGACCCTGATGCTGGGAAAGATTGAAGGCAGGAGGAGAAGGGGACAACAGAGGATGAGATGGTTGGATGGCATCACCAACTCAAGGGACATGAATTTGAATAAACTCCAGGAGTTGGTGATGGACAGGGAGGCCTGCTGTGTTGCATTCCGTGGAGTCGCAAAGAGTCGGAAACGACTGAGCGAATGAACTGAACTGACTAAAAACTGAAACTTTACCTATACTTCATGCCATTTATAGAAATAAACTCAAAACTTTCATAGACCTAAATGTAAAATCTAAAATGATAAATTAAAAAAAAAAGAAAATCTTTATGACCCTGAGTTAGATAAAGAGTTCTTAGATACAACATCAAAGGCATAATACATAAAAAGGAAAACTCAACTTTATCAAAATTAAAAACGTTTGCTTTCTGAAGGACACCACAAAGAAAATAAGACAAATCACAGCCTGGGAGAAAATATTTCCAAATCACACATTCATGAGATATGTATCCAGGATATCTACAACTCTCAGAACTCAACAGTTCAGTTCAGTCGCTCAGTTGTGTCCTATTCTTTGTGACCCCATGGACTGCAGCACGCCAGGCTTCCCTGTCCATCACCAACTCCCAGAGCTTGCTCAAACTCATGTTCATCAAGTGGGTGATGCCATCCAACCACCTCATCCTCTGTCATCCCCTTCTCCTCCTGACTTCAATCTTTCCCAGCATCAGGGTCTTTTCCAACGAGTCAGTTCTTTGCATCAGGTGGCCAAAGTTTTGGAGCTTCAGCTTCAACATCAGTCCTTACAATGAATATTCAGGACTGATTTCCTCTAGGATTGACTGTTTTGATCTTCTTGCTGTCCAAGGGACTCTCAAGAGTCTTCTCCAACACCACACAGTTCAAAATATCAACTTTCTTGATGCTTTCTTTATAGTCCAACTCTCACATCCATACATAACTACTGGAAAAACCATAGCTTTGACTATATGGACCTTTATTGGCAAAGTAATGTTTCTGCTTTTTAATATGCTTTTTAATATTCAAAACTCAACAACAAGAAAAAACTACTCAATTAGAAATGTGTAAAAATCTGAATAGGAATCTCATCAAAGAAGATAAATGGAGGGCCAAGGAGCACATAAAAAAGTTCAGCATCATTAGTCACCAGAGAAATACACCTTAAAACTATGAGAGGCCATGACACCAGAAAGGCTATAATTAACTGGAGTGACTGTGACTCTCATACATTGATCCAAAATGACACAACCACTCTGATAACCACATCTTGGCAGTTTCTTATAATGTTAAACATCCACCTATCATATGCCCATCAATCCTAGATATTTATCTTAAAGAAAGGAAAATTATCTTCATACAAAAAAATCTGTACACGAATGCTTATGACAACAGGTAGTTGCAATCACCAAAAAACAAAGAAACCTGAAAAACAATCCAAATGTCTCTTAATTGGTGAAACAAACTCTCCACTGCACATCCATACAGTGGAATATTACTAAGTAACTAAAAGGCAACAAACAATCGGTCGCATAACAACTTGGATGAATCTATGCTAAGTCAAAGAGTCCATAAAGGTTATACACTGTGTGATTCCATTTGTATGGCATTCTGGAAAATGGAAAACTATGAAGAATTGATCAGCGGCTGCCAGGGGCTGAGTTCAGGGGAGGTACTGGATTACAGAAGGGGAAGCAGGAGGCAGAACTTTTCATCCTGAAGAAATGGAGAGCCAAGGAAAGTTGATTTGCAGGACAGTGTAGCCTTCACTTTGGCTAACGTGAGCATAAACAGGTGGGGACAAGAATGGAGAGAGAAAAGGGGAAAAAAGATGTTAGCAGTCATTCAGATGAAGCATGAAAGGAGCCTGATTCGGGTAGTAGAGATGGTGACAGAAAAATGTGGATAGATTTGTGAGATATACAGGATTATGAATCAATAGGACTGCTCACTGACAGTCATGGGAGAAGTATGCTAGAGGAAGAGGAAGAATTCAGAGAGGATGTGCAGGTTTCTGGCTGCTTCTGTCAGATGGATCACGGATGGCGGCACCGTTCACAGAGACAGAAACTAGAAGAGGACCATTTTCGAGGTACAGGTGAGAGGAAATTTATCAGTGATGTCTCTTACCGTACTTTTGCATATTTCATAGTAAAAGAATGAGTACTGATTTAGTTATATCTACTGGAAACAAATGCCCTAAAATCAGAAAGCATAAAATCTAAATTTCCAAACACAAAACATTACACAACAAACCACCATACACAAAACAAAAACAATGCAAACCTGCGTTTTGTGCATCACGTTCTTTCTCTGAAATGTCAAGTTTCATTTCCTTGAAGGCATTAAGCAACTCTTGGCGATTTCTTTCTGTTTTGTTTTTTAAGCGTAGTATACTTTCCTTAAACTCCGAAATATGGTTTCTACAATTAGTTAATTGATTACCTACAAAGAAAACATGTAGATATTTATACATGTAGCAATATCATATAATTTTCTATAATATATGGGCTTCCTAGGAGGTGCCAGTGGTAAAGAACCCACCTGCCAACGCAGGAGACATAAGAGACGCAGTTTCGATCCTAGGCAATATCATACAATTTTCTATAACAAAATTTAAAGTATATACTTCAATACAGTTATATATAACACTACATTTATATGTATGTGTGTATGTATATAGTCCCTGGAGAAAGAAATGGCAACCCACCCCAGTGTTCTTGTCTGGAGAACTCATGGACAGAGGAGCCTGGCAGGCTTCATGGAATCACAAAAGAGCCAAACACGACTTAACTACTGAACAGTAACAACATATATAGTGCTGTGCTGTGCTTAGTCGCTCAATCGTGTCTGACTCTTGTGACCCCATGAACTGTAGCCCGCCAGGCTCCTCTGTCCATGGGGTTCTCCAGACAAGAATACTAGAGTGGCTTGCCATGCCCTCCTGCAGGGGATCTTCCCAATCCAGGGATCAAACCCAGGTCTGCAATGCAGGCGGATTCTTTACCAGCTGAGTTACCAGAGAAGCTCATATAGTGCTATATACATATAATATATATGTACATGTATACATAAAAAAGAATGAAGTGTTAAAAATGGTAATATCTAGAAGGGGAGATTATCAATAGTTTTTGCTTTATTATTTTGTGCTTTTCGTATTTTCCAAATTTTCCATTTTGTGCATGTATTAGATTTGAACTTAGAGGGAAAAGCAAGTAAAGGCAAAAAATTCACTTCTAGGAATTTTTCTGAAGAAAATGACCAGAAATATGTACACAGATTTGGCTCTAAGGATATTCAACATAAGCAGCATTATTTATCACCGTGGGAAAACTGAAAACAACCATAATGCCCAGGGATGGAAGTATCCTAAATAAATTACAGAATACCTTTTAAGAGTTCTGGTGGCTCTCATGGCCGAATATTTGTGTGACGCTGGGCAAGCTACTTAATTTCTGTTAGCCTTTGTTCCTTCAGGTGCAAATGATTATTTCCGTTTAGCAAAGAAAGTACATTAATATAGTAAAAAAAAAAAAAGTGTACAAGTTTATATTTTGTTAATATACAACCTTTGGTTTGTTGAATCACTTTTTATTTCTTATTTTCACAAAATTTTTTGTTCCTAAAATCATTTTTATTATGTCTATAATCACACAAAAAAATTAAGAAATAAAAAATTAAACACCTTTTATTTGTCAAGTACTCCTTGTCCATGGAAATATAAAATAGAGATGGTCAGTTCTGGCTTTCAGGAAGTTTATAGGCTGATTGATAGAACTAAATTAGTGACTGAAATTTCTGATATTATAGACTCTCTTCTCCTTAGGTTTTAACTAACTAAGCACACACGTTGATAATATCAGTTCCAAACAGGGACTGTGAGCTTTATTCGCGGCTCTGACAATGGGATACTGCACAATGCGCTGGGATGTCCTATTTGCCCACCCAAGTTACCCCTGCTCTCGCCTCACTCCTGAAACAGGAGGTGGACAACAGTCAGGCCACATCCACAGATCGGATGACTTGCCACGTGTGCCTACTACTCCAGGAGCAAAGAGTAGACAGGAAGCCCATTCCTTCTTTCAGACAGTTACTATAAGAGGACAAGCCAGAGATGGCCCAAGTTGGCTTTTTAAGGAAGCAATTCTGCCACGTTGTTAATCTGGCCCACTGATGCTAGGTCTGAACAATCTCACTATTCAGGAAAACCCTCAGTATTCTGAGAAATGTAATGAGCTGCTGGGCGAAGTTCCAAGGGTTCCCTTTCAAATGCCCTCTCTAGGAGGGTGAAATGAAAGATACCCCCTTAAGGAAATATGGGCGGAGAACAAGTCCAACCCCTGGCATGCAATGCCAATAGTATGCACAGAGAGCAGTGAGACGGTTAGGGATGGGAGGGGAGAGCAGGCTGGGGAAGGCTTCTGAAGGATGAGATCGCTCACTGACTCTTGAAGGAGCTTGAGTTATTAGACAGTCAAGGAAACAGGGAAAGGTACTCTGTTGGAAAGCAGTGTGAAAAGGCAACGAGGCATTCAAAAATACAGTCTCTACAAACCCAGAAGCTGTTCATTATTTCAGGACAACACAGGGAAAATTCATAGTGAAGGTAAAAAAGGATCTCATTATACTGGTCTTTTTGACAAGCTATGATAAGGAGCTTGAACTTTTTCATATGAACCAGTGTTTCTCAAACCTTTCTTCTATAAAACCTCTAGAGGACTTCCCTGGTGGTCCAGTGGTTAAGACTCCAAACTTCTAATACAAGGGGCATGGGTTTGATCCCCAGTAGAGAACTAAGATCCCACATGCCATGCAACATAGCCAAAAAATATATATTAAAAAAAAATAAAACACCTCTAATGGCAGTGAATTTGAAGAAAAGGGACACAGGGGGAGGTATAACTTGAAATGCCCACAACGTTCATGGAATTTCTGTAACATTTCTTTAAAATGTGGGCAAATTTTGTAGCCCATTCCACAGCATATATTTGTTTTAATATAAAGATAATGCAATCACTCGTTTTTCTTTGGGTAACTTTATACATCTTAGAACACCACTACAGACTATCATGGGAACAACTATCTCAATTGTGAAGCATCACTGAAGACTATTAGGTAATCACTACCTAATAGTTTTAGAAAGATCATTCTGATGACCCCATTGAAGATTGTTTCAGGAAAGCAAAACTAATGCCAGAGAAACTATCAGTTAGGAACCTATAGTGATATTAGTTTCAAGTGAGAGATGATAAAGAATAAACCAGGGCACAAAGGGAGAAGGCGATGGTAACCCACTCCAGTACTCTTGCCTGGAAAATCCCATGGACAGAGGAGCCTGGTAGGCTGCAGTCCATGGGGTCGCTAAGAGTCGGGCACGACTGAGCGACTTCACTTTCACTTTTCACTTTCATGCATTGGAGAAGGAAATGGCAACCCACTCCAGTGTTCTTGCCTGGAGAATCCCAGGGACGGGGGAGCTTGGTGGGCTGCCGTCTACGGGGTCGCACAGAGTCGGACACGACTGAAGTGACTTAGCAGCAGCAGCAGCAAAGCACAAAGGATTAGGAAGTAGGAGATGGATATGATAAATATCTGAGAACTTTTATTGCAAAGACTTAACTGATAGAGGGGCTTCCCTGATAGCTCAGTTGGTAAAGAATCCGCCTGCAATACAGGAGACCCTGGTTCAATTTCTGGATCAGGAAGATCCATTGGAAAAGGGAAAGGCTATCCATTCCAGTATTCTTGGGCTTCCCTTGCGGCTCAGCTGGTAAAGAATCTGCCCGCAATTTGGAAGACCTGGGTTTGATCCCTGAGTTGGGAAGATCCCCTGGAGAAGGGAAAGGCTACTCACTCCAGTTTTCTGGCCTAGAGAATTCCATGGACTGTACAGTCCATGGGGTTGCAATGAGTGGGACATGACTGAGCACCTTTCACTTTCACTTTCAACTGATAGAGAAGAGAATGCTACTGTTGCTAACTCTGTGCGACCCCATAGATGGCAGCCCACCAGGCTCCCCCATCCCTGGGATTCTCCAGGCAAGAACACTGGAGTGGGTTGCCATTTCCTTCTCCAGTGCATGAAAGTGAAAAGTCAAAGTGAAGTTGCTCAGTCGTGTCCGACTCCTAGCGACCCCATGGACTGCAGCCTACCAGGCTCCTCCATCCATGGGATTTTCCAGGCAAGAGTACTGGAGTGGGGGGCCATTGCCTGCTCCGAGAGAAGAGAACAGAATCCCTCTCAGGATTCCAACCTGACCCTAGATTTCTAACCTGGTATTCAATCTGCATTGGGAAATGGGAAAAGTAGTGGGGCAGAAGTAGTCGTGATGCTCCTGAGGCATCCAAATGTGTGGCAAACACACGGCACAGAGAGCATGAGGGCACCAAGTGGTCTCCAGTCTTGGCCACTTTGCTGAAATATGGAAACATCTTCGCAGAGAAGCAATACATAGGTTTGCATTTTAGAAAAAGGCACAGAAAAGGAAAAAATCCATTGTAATTTCACTGCTTAAAGAGAACCACCCTACGTGTTTAGCTTTACATAGCTCTAGACTTGTGCTTACTTTTTTTTCCCTTTGCTTCAGTATAAAATGTCAAAAACAATCACACAGGGGAAAATGTAGTAAGTTAAAGTGGCTCGTTTTACACTGAAAAAGGCTTATGTGTTCATCATAATCTATGATACAAACAAATTCTTTATGTTACATAGTCAAATATCAAAATATATAAGAAAACTATTAGAAACACAAGAATATGGGAAAATTTTATATTTTAATTAGCAAGGAAAGCATAGAAATTGGCTGTCATTTGAGGTGGAATAAAAGAGAATTCACCCCATGGAAGACAATAAATTCCAGAGGAATTTTTTTTTTAATTAAGGTAAAATACAAAGGTATAAAAGTAATGGTGATATATCTGGACAGAAACATTTAATATTTTTTCACTTGTCTGCCTTTTATAAACAAGAATATACATATATGTAGCCTGTGGCAAAGGTTGGGTAATGCCATTTCCCTGCTCCAAACCCATCAGAGGTTTCTCATCACACTCAGACAAAGAGCCAAATCTTCACCAGGTCGGAGCCCTACGTGTCAGGCCTTGGCTCCCTCTCTGGCCTCATCCCCGTCCCTCCCACCTGATTCTGGGGAGCAGCTCCAGACACACTGGCCTCCATGCTGTTCCTCATGCAAACCACTCTCCCCACCTTACACTTTGACTCCTGCAAATTTTCTCAGCTCATCTGCAGATACTGAGTGGCCAGAGCTCCCTAATTTCATTCAGTTTTCTGCTAAAATGCTGCCTCCTCTGAGCAGCTTACCCTAACATCCTTCATGAAATAGCACATCCCTTTCTCCCCTTGTCCTTTTTTTTTCCTCCTCAAATCACTTATCATTGACTTCCTACTCCTGTTTATTATTCCTATTAACTGTTATTATTCACTGTTTTTATGTCTCTCTCTAGAGCTCCATAGAATGAAAGCTTGAGAAGTGCAAGAACTTTGGATTTTTTAAGTATTAAATTCTCTATGCCTGAAACAGTGACTGCCACATAGCACTTCCACAAATACATGCTGAATGAATGAATGAACAAATTAATGTATAAATGGACTGGCCAGCATAGGAACTAATTTGAGTGACTCTAAAAGTGAATTATGCTTTGATCAAAAGAACTGCCACTATCCAGATAAATCCTGAATATTCACACAGTGGATACTATTTGAGGATGCTTAAACTGTTTACAATGGATGTGGGTTTAACCAAGATAATCCTGTCATTGGGATTCCCAGGGTAATATACTCTTTGCAAAATGGATACTGTGTTTGGAGTCATGGATGATGCAACATATCTATACTTCCACAATGTAAGTCAGTCCTTGAGGGATTAATTTGGTAAATGAAAGAGTTTTCTCCAGAGGAAAGAGTAGTTTTAGAAACAACCATACAGAAATATTAAAGGATATAATATCTACTCTTGGATCTGCTCCTTGTATATTCTTACCTGATAATTCAATTCATCAATGTTCTATTTAAAACATTTATGTTACTGCATATTCAGTTACATATTTAGAGGAAGAGCCATTACAAAATTACTTTGCAAAAGTTTGAATAATTTGATGTTTTGAGTTAACTGAGGTGAAATTGTGAAAACAAATATCACTCCCTGCATACACTAGGCAAAAGTGACTTCACCCATAAGAAGAGTCCAGGTAAAATCCTTAGTACCACTGACTTTGCTCCTCACAGCAGAGGTACAGCAGAGGTCCAAGGCACTGCTCCCCAGGAACAGTAAGATGCAAGTCACATTTGTAATTTAAAACTTTCTAGTAGCCACATTGAAAAAAATTAAAAAGAAAAAAGTTTTATAAATAGCATAGAAAATTTAATCCAATATATCTAAAATATTTCTCAACATGTAATCAACACAAAAGTATTGACAATTAATGGAATAGTTTGCATTCTTTTGTGCTCAGTATTCTAAATCCTGTGCCTATTTTATACTTTTACAATACACCTTAAAGAAAGTGAAAGAAAGTGAAGTCGCTCAGTTGTGTCCCCATGGACACCAGGCTCCTCCATCCATGGGATTTTCTAGGCAAGAGTACTAGAGTGGGTTGCCATTTCCTTCTCCAGGGAACTTCCAGACCCAGGGATCAAACCCAGGTCTCCCACATTGTAGACAGACACTTTACTGTCTGAGCCACCAGGGAAGCCATTCAGATGCTAAATTTTGATAGTTACAGTAAATGCAGTCTTAACAACAAAATTTGCTTAACTGAGAAAGAATTTGCACTGTTTCTGTTACTAAATTTAAATTGTTGTTGTTCAGTCACTAAGTCGTGTCTGACTCTTTGCCACCCCATGAACTGCAGCATGCCAGGCTCCTCTGCCCTCCACTGTCTCCTGAAATTTTTGCTCAAACTCATGTCCCTTGAGTCAGTGATGCTATCTAACCTTCTCATCTTCTGCCACTCCCTTCTCTTTTCACCTTCAATCTTTCCCAACATCAGAGGCTCTTCACATTAGGTGGCCAAAGTGTTGGAGCTTCAGCTTCAGCATCAGTCCTTCCAATGGATATTCAGCGTTGATTTCCTATAGGATTGACTGGTTTGATCTCGTTGCAGTCCAAGGGACTCTCAAGAGTATTCTTCAGCACAATTCAAAAGCATCAATTCTTTGGTGCTATACAGTCCAAGGAATTCTCCAGGCCAAAATACTGGAGTGGGTAGCCTTTCCATTCTCCAGGGGATTTTCTCAACCCAGGGATCAAACTGGGGTCTCCTGCATTGCAGGCAGATTCTTTATCAGCTGAGCCACCAGGGAGCCCTATCTTAATATAGGAAGTCTGATATGATATAGCCACAATCTGACTTTTCCATCTTATTTCACTCACCAAACATTTCCAGTAATGAGAAGCAAGCTGATATAGTCATACTTTCTTCCATTTAATACTTACCATGTACCATTCACTGTGCTATGTGATAGGTAAATAAACACAAATAAAGCCAGGTTCCTGCCCTAAATAACTGACAATCGGGGTGCTCTGGTTGGGGAAAAGAGCATATATTTAAACAACTAATTATAAATTAATTGTTAAAATGGAATTATCATTGAGTGCTACAGGGAAAGGAAGGCAAGAATGATTCTTTTTTTTTTTTTTAATGACTAATTCTTAAGGAGGACTGAAGAGTCGGGGAGGGAAGTGGAAAAAGTTTCAGAGAAGAGGGAATATTAGAAAATTTGAAGAATGTGTTTAATTTTGCATATAGCAAAGAGAGGGAAGGGTATTCTAGACTAATAAAATAACAACATAAATACATAAGTATAAAATAGTATGAATAGTGAGGGAAAAGCAAGTGATTCAGTCAGTAAGGAAAAGAAGGAGAAACAGCATTAAGTTTAAGTATTGGTCCATTTTAAACTTATTATTCACTTATTTGTATACCCATTGTGGTTTCAAAGAAAGAATATTTGAGGTAGTTAAAATGGTAAATACATTTCAGATTACACCCCTCCATGTATGCTTTGCAATAATCAAATTATACTATGTACCATGCTCTTTAAACTCCCTATGAGTGGTTCCTCTATGCCCTAGTTTTATGGGGAAATATTTTAACATTACAAAGAGTATTGATGACCTAAAACAAATAGATCGCTGGTTATTTCTCCAGAAAAAAAAAAAAATGAGTTTATTCGGTATCAGCACAGAATTGCAATTCAGAGTCCACAACCATGGTGAGCCATATGCTAAGTCCCTGCACAGCAAAGGAAGAAGCACTCTTTAATAGAGAGGAAAAGGAAGAAGGGAGGGCCACGGTAAACAAAGAGTCTGTGGCTTTTCACTGGCTGAGTCCTTGATGTAAAAGAAGAGGAGTCTTGGGGACTTCCCTGGTGGCTCAATGGTGAAGAATCCACCTACCAGTGCAGGAGACATGGGTTCAGGCCCAAGTAAGGCAAATAAGCAATTCCAGATTCTCTTTCATGAAAGTGTTTATTGGGTGATGCAGCCTCCGCAGGGGCCCCTGGCCATCTGCTAGCTACCTCCCATGCCTGTCATCCCTGACAATACTGGATCTGCTGCTGCTGCCTGAACCCCTACACTTCAGTGAGGGCTAGTAGTTTGGCAGAGGAACCAGGAAAAGCAAAGTGACTACCACCTTCATGCACCCTC
Organism: Bos indicus; assembly: GCF_029378745.1. Classification (NCBI taxonomy): domain Eukaryota; kingdom Metazoa; phylum Chordata; class Mammalia; order Artiodactyla; family Bovidae; genus Bos; species Bos indicus. The sequence goes on along the minus strand of NC_091776.1, from coordinate 17,357,628 downwards.
TGGCACAAATGCCTCCCACCGGTAAGATGGAATGAGAACACAGCTGGCCAGGGCATCTAACAGACTACTGGTTTTGATCATGACAAAGAATGTAGAAGGGCCTATAAAGACTGTCAGCAGATTTGAGTTTTAGAAAGCTCAGGAACAAAGCAAACTAAACAGCATAGTATAGGGGACATGTATAAATTGATGAAAACTATATTCTAAAAAGCAAAGAAAAAATAAGCACATAATTCAGGAGAGTAGTTAACATCAATGAGATGAAAGCCCCTATATCTATTATATGCAGACATTTTTCAAGATTTTGAGGATATAGCAGTGAAGCAAACAGGCAAAAACAGGGAAAAAATTCCTCTCCTCATGCAACTTACATATTTATTGAACAAACCAATGAATTAGTAATACTAGGAGTTTTCAAAAAGAAACTAAAAGGTTATCTACACATAAAAATTAATTTTAAGAAGGGAAGAATAAAGCACTAGGTAGTCACTATTTTTCTAATAAGTATTCCCAAAGTTTCATTGATAAGAATTATAACCATAAATCATGGTTTAAAGACAGAGGGACCATTTTTGGTGTTCTATAAATACCACTATTTCAAATACTAAGTGAAGTCTGTGTTTTCTTCTGTTGATGTAAGAACATCTTATTATAGTGCTACAATTGACTTCCTAATTATTTTAGAGCTAGGTTCCATAGAGACACATACTTAGAAAATGAAAAACCTGTTTCATCTGCTCTTAAGAGTAGTGCATTCTCAAGAACAATATCTCATTTTCTGAACTTGAACATACAAATGATGGGAATATTTATTAATAGACATTTTGAGGAATCAAACTTCATTTTCCTGGACAAAACTGGAAAAAAAAAAAACATCCAAATGATTGTATGTATGTCAAAGTCTACCATTTCATTATAAGAATACTAACTGTATTAAAATGCTTTCTGAGGTTACTAATTTAAATTATCTTCCAAAATTACTACAAAACAAAGTTTCTATTTTGCTTTCTAATTACCAGTAACTATTTTTTTGTTATGAAAGTGCTCATTGTTAACTGTTCTAAAATAAATAAAAACACATTTGGATAATGTTCTTTACAGGCAATGAAGAAGAAAAAAATGCATAAAATGACTGAAGATCAGTATAAATCAAATTAATATACATTTCTGATTTTTCAAACAAATGGGGTAAAATGTTGATATTGCATGTACATGACAAAATTTACCGTTAGGAAATAAACAAAATTTTAACTTTAGTGAGATTACATCAACATTAATTATAGGACTAAAGCCACTTCCAAACTTGAACCAGCATCTTACTACCAAGATTACTTAGTGTGCACCCTGAGTCATACATAAATGTGTTTAATAAGAAGAATTAAAATTTAACCAAAAACAACCTTGGAAGGTGGAGTTAATATATATAAGAATAATCTTGGAAGGCTGAGTTAATATATTTGCAGTTTTCCTGAGTCTTAAATTCAAAATTCAACTATATATATATATATATATATATATATATATATATATATATATATGCTCACTATGGATTACAGTTGAAAGAAAAAATACTGGAAACCTAGTTAACTTTTAATTTCAGACAAATGATAATATTTTCTGTATAAATATATCCCATGCAGTTTTTGTACTTCAAATTAATGCATTCATTGTTCATCTGAGATTCAACTTTAACAGGACAACCTCCATTTTCACTTGCTAAATCGGCAACCCTACAGACAACCGTAAACTAAAAACCTTGGTGCATTTCAAAGCGGTAACACACATGGTCCATTTGAGAAAGATCAGGTGCTAAACCAGTACTCTAAATTCATAGTGTCTCTCTCTCCGTCACCTCATCCCTAAGCAAAACAAAACCAAAAACGCTTGGGAGCCCTGAAGTGTGACTCAAAACTGACATTTTGATAGAATACGAAAGAGGAAAGAGGCTGGCTGTGTAAAAGGAGTTCCTAAAGTCAGATATTCACATTTAAAAAAAAAAAAAAAAAAACGATGGGGAAAAGAACGACGAACTGTGTGGAATGCAGGGCACTTCGGAAGGGGCCCTTGAACCTCTGTGGGGAAAACAGCCCGCAGAGGTGAGGGGACCAGGGAACCCCGCTGACCTGCCATTAGCGCGCGCGCCCCGCAGGGGTCACGACCACCCGGTGAGGCAGGGGCGTTCTTTACAGTTTAACCGCTGGCCGTTTAAGGGCGTGGTGGTGGCGGGGTGTGGGGGTCACATCTGAAAGACCCTAATATGAGAGCGAGAGACAGCCATCATGTTCCCACATCTTCCCACTTTTCTCCAACACGGCCGCTCCAAGTCATCTTGGAGCCCTGAAGCCCCAGAACCGAAAAAAAGGCGGGAGAAGCCGGGCGCCGCTTACTGGTTTGAGTCATCCTGGAAATGCAGAAGCAGGAGAAGCTGAAGAGCACGACAGCGATGAGCGTGATGAGCAAGTTCACGTGCCTGGTCCTCATGGTGCTGATTCGACGGCGGCGGCCACCCACAGCTTGGCTAGAACAGCAGTGCACACAGCAACCACCCCGCCACCGGCTAAGGATGGGCACGCACTGTGCCTGCCCCCCGGGGCGCGCGCCGCTTCGCCCCTCCCCGGCGTCGCAAGGAACCTAGCTCCCCCAACCCCCACCCACCCACCACACACGCACCCAGCTCCCTTCCCCCAGCAGCAGTTTTGGCCTTCTATCCTGAACCGCTTGCCAGGGCTGCTGATTTTTAAATGAAATAAGCTATGCGAAAGCTCCCACTCCAGGTGAGTGCTTAATAACTTTATTGTCCTGTAAGATGTCGCTTTAGCCAGACTCTGGGCTAAACAGTTTGCATACATGACCTCATTAAGTCCTCACAAAAGCTCAGTCTTTTTTTAAAAGTATAAAATGAAAATAACATCATCTTCCTAATATGCTGAGCAACTTGCTTCAAGTTGCACTGCTGGAAGCGGTTCCTTTTTTCTCATACAAACTTTGTACATGGACAAGAATTTCCTAAAGAAAATATGTGTCTTTACTTGGAATTTGCTAGCCTTAAATGGACTTTCCTGGTGACTCAGGTGGTACAGAATCTGCCTGCAATGTGGGAGGCAAGGGTTAGATCCTGGGTTGGGAAGATCACCTGCAGAAGGGCACACCAACCCCCTCCAGTATTCTTGCCTGGAGAATCCCATGGACAGAGGACTGAGCAGCTTAGCACATACACAGCACAGCCTTAAATAGTAACTGTCAAGTGCCCAAGTGACTTGGGAGGCTTAGATTTTTGTGTGGGGAGTGACCAAGACTAGACATTCAGTTTAATCCCCTTACCTTTATTTTAAAATATTTTGGTACCCCGTCTCCCCAAAGAAAGGAGCAGGGAGTCAAGTTTTGTGGGGAAAAAACAAAACAAAACAAAAAAGTTGTAAATACAATGAGCAACAGCCCAAGAGAGATTTGCTGGGCTCAGCCAAGTTTAAGGTATCAGCTTCTCAGATTTTTACCCAAAACTGGGAAACACTAGGAGAACATCAGTAGGGTTATACTCTCTGGGCAGGTTAAATGTGGTTTGTTTTTTGGGTTCTCTGCTCTGATCTCTCTTCTTATTTGGGATTCCCTGGCAGTGTCTGGTAGCAATCATTCTACTACTACTTCAAATCAGCACTGCACCACTGATTGGGCTAATTTCTGGCCCCATGACAGGAGAAAGATTAGAACACAAGCCAGCGTGAGGATGCTATTTAAGGTGCGTTTACTCATGAGTGAAAGGCTAGAAGTTGTGGCCTTCAGTTAAGCGGTGATCTACCCAGGTGCCAAAAGAGGAAGCTCAGAGGAATAAATACCTCTACTTTCTTCTCCTCCATCCCTTCAGTCTCTTGCCAGTGCTTCCTACTGGCTAAGTTCTACTAGGAACCAAAAGAAAAGGAACTTCAGCTTGATGTACTATATGCTATATTATACGACCCTTCCTCCCGACATATGAAGCAGGGTGGGAAAAGATATAGAGTAGATTCAAGTGGGAGAACCCACCTATCCAGCACAAAGGAATTTCCAAATCAGTGTTTCATTGTTCTCTTACCTGAGCTCCAGTGTCTCATTAACCGTCTTCTCAGCACTTCTTGGATGTCCCGAAAGATGATGTTCAAACTTCTTCCCCAAGCTAGCTATCTTCCCACAGTCATTTGACTTTTGTCAAGGTCACCATAGTTTTCCTGATCAATTTACTCTTTTTCATTATGCCCCATAATTTATAAATCTTTACAGTCCTCCTTTGAAATGTCTCATCTTCCAGACCTGCACTTCTGTTGCTCTAACACTACCCCAATAGCCATATTCTTACGATGATACTCAGGCTGGCCACGCTGTAGTATCTACACTCTGCAGCCCACTTTTTACTCCAGTAGATTTCCAGTTCTCTAGTGTCAATTGTCTCATTTAAGTAGCTCCATTCTTCCGTAGTGATAAAGTTCAACCCATCAGGCTGTTCTCTGCTTTCTCAAGAGTATTTCCTGATATTCCCTTACATGCCTTAAGGACCTGCCAGACTCAATTCTATCCTGAACATGTCATGTTCACGCTTCTGTTTCTGTGCCTTTTCTCTTGATATTTACCCACAGTCCAGGATGCCCAGTCTCCTCCCTGACCGTTCAACTGCTTTCCACCTCTCAAGGTCTCAAGTTTGCTGTGTTTCATGAATCAAAATGTGACTACAGCAGACCACTTCTCTGAATGCTTTTAGTGTATCAGGTATCTGCCTTTCATTTTGCTATAGGGGCAGAGATCCCCAAGATGAGCCTGAGTTATATCCACGGTTAAGGGAGAAATTTATTTAAAGCAGATTGAATAATTGATGATTTTCCTAAGAAATGTACTTCCAGACATTCATGTCAGTGGTTAAGAAGGTTAATGGTATAGAGAATACTTGTGCATGGACGCCTGGGAAAAGAGGGCTTCCTGCTTCTTTACCATACCATGTAGATGAGCTCTGGGAGAAAAAGAGCTGGCTGTGGGAAGAAGCTGGAGGCCTGTTTCCAAGGAGACCATGGGACTCACAGGAGGAAAAACTGCTTCAGAGCCTAATTTCCCCAAATAAACAATAAATATACTGAAACAACCCTGTACACATAAACCTCATGGGTAAGGGTACAATGAGAGCCCAACAAAATTTTGGTAGGCATAGTTACGTTGATAACTTACAAGGCCTTATATATAAAGAAAAACCTCACTGTAAACAGGCCTAATTGAACAAGTCCATTTGCCCAGAAAAAAGTCCTAGGATTATTTTCCATCCTGCTAAACTGAAGGAAAGCGATTTAATAGCCAAGAGTTTCTAATTGTTGAATCTTTCTAAATTTGGCTCTTAACTGCTTCTGAATGTCACTAGATTTTTGTTGGTTTTGGAAGGAGCAAATCAGGATATCCAATGGAAAAAGAGCTGGTGCTTTAATTTATCCACATAGTTCATCTCTGTTGGAAAACCCAAGGAGGCCATGACGCTAGGCTCAAAAGGATGATGGATTTATTCAAAACACCCAGGCTCTGTGTGATACAATTGACGTTTGTAGAAACACTTTGTATTTGCATCAAGACTCTTAGATCCAAATGGTGAAAAGGCAAGCTTACTGCTTATTTCTGTACATTTTACTATAAACTGTATGCTATTATAATTCAAATATGTATATACAGTCTAAGTCATAAATCCAAACACATTATCTTCATATTCACTATTTATTTACTTCATAGTGATGATTTAAACATATTAACAACCAATTAAAGTACAACCAGCTCCAGGAACACATGAACTTCGAAACCTCTAGGGATCAATACAGTAGACGTTTTGTTCTTGCTCAAGTAATGACCAATTGACCAGCAATTTTCTCTGTGATCGCTTGGGATTCCAGGCCCTTCCATGGTGTGGCTCCCTTTTCCTCTCAGGTTTTGGAATTCTTTCCATTTCACTGGGGGGTTGGGGGCAACTGTGTGGAGAAAAAACTGGGACCAGAATAAACACTTTTATTTTCATTGATACAAAGTTGATGTACAGTATTATATAACTTACAGGTAGTAACCAATGGGTGCATCACCCAGATTCGCTTACTGGTTACTGCCTATAACTCTTTTTAACATGTCCAAACATTGCCTGAGGCAAAGAACTAAGTTCTCCCTCCACCATCTTCTATGCTCTCAATTGGCCCACTGCTTGAACTTACCTTGACATCATCTGACTGTTTTTACTGTCTATAGAACAAATGGTAGCTGTTTTTTATATTCTGGTTTGTACTATGCAGGGTCTTTTATGGATAAACCAAGAAAGTTGTCTCATTTTAGTGCAAAGAGTCATGAGGTTTAGACAGTTTAGCCACAGAAGTGAACTTCGAATTAGTCCAAAAGCAGAGATGCTGCCTGCTATGTGTTATAACTCCACAGAGACAATTCTCAGGATAGGAATTTCATTTTATTTGAGAATTTTGTTGTGCAGCTTCTTGCTGATATCACCCATATTATATCACAGGTAGTTCAGACCTTAATATAATTCGCCACTCTTAAGTTATGGGGACTGTTTATGTGTGCTAAGCTGCTTCAGTAATGTCTAACTCTCAATCCTATGGACTATAGCCCACCAGACTCCTCTGTCCATGGGATTCTCCAGGCAACAATACTGGAGTGGGTTGCTATGCCCTTCTCCAGGGGATCTTCTCAACACAAGGATCAAACCCATGTCTCTTCCATCTCCTGCATTGGCAAGCAGGTTCTTTACCACCAGCGCCATGGGGACTGTTTATACCAGACCACAAACAGCATGCTGGCAAACTGGCTCTCTTAGTGCCATCATCAGGAACTTTTTGAGCCCCAAATCCCAGTGGTCACCACAAGGTGGCAGTATTATATTTAATTCAAAGTTTCCAATTTGAATATATTGTAGCATCAGAAACTTATGTATGAATTATGTAAAATTATGTATGAGTGTGTTAGAACTGAGGGTTGCAGCAGCAGCCTTGGGCCAGTACCTATTATATATTTTTCATAGTTTGTCAAATATTCCTTTAAGGCGTGGTGCCTCCTTTTTATTGATAGAGTCCTCGAGGGGGAGTAATGTATTGTTTATTTATATAACACCTCTAGAGGCCCTAAGTTACCTTTAGAAATTTCACTGATTTAGCTAAGCTCTTAATCTAAACTGGATTGATTCTGTGCATCATATGTACCAGTAACAGCTCTCATATCTCCTGAGTGTCTCCTTCCAGGGTGGGGAATGATCATGATGTAATCAGTATAATGAATTAATTTCATTTTGATAGTGATCATCTCTAAATACAGTCTCACCAAATTTTAGCAGTGAGTTGGAGTCCCCAAGGTCAGATGTCGTTGAAGAAGAACCATAAACATATTATACATTCCTTTTCCTGTACAAGGAAACTGATCTTACTCTGAGAGTGAGATCAAGAAGATACCATAGCTGTGAAGGGAACCCTCCTATACTGTTGATGTGAATGTCAGTTGGTGCACCCACTATGCAAAACAGTCTGGAGGTTCCTAAAAAGACTACCACTCCTGGGCATACATTTGGAAGAATGGAAAACAAAAAGTTACATACACACCAATGTTCATAGCAGCACTATTTATAGCAGCCAACACATGGAAGCAGCCTAATGTCCACTGACAGATGAATGGGTAAAGAAGATGTGGTACATATACACAATGGAATATTACTCAGCCATAAAAAACAACAAACTAATGTCATCCACAAAAACATGGATGGGCCTGGAGATTATCACACTATGTAAAGTGAGTCAGACAAAGACAAATATCACATGATATCACTTATATGTGGAATCTTAAAAAAAAAGTACAAATCAACTCACTTGCAAAACAAAAACAGACTCAGATATAGAAAACAAATTTATGGTTACCAAAGGGAAAAGGAGAGTGGTAATAAATTAGGAGTATGTGATTAATAGATACACACCACTAAATATAATAAACAACAAGGATTTACCATCTAGCACATGAAACCATATTCAGTATCTTGTAATAACCTATATGGAAAACAATCTGAAGCTATATACCTGAAACTAACACAATATTGTAAATCAACTGTAGTCAAATAAATGTTAAAAAAAAGAAGACAGCATAGATGTCACAAAAAATATTGCAGTCAAAGTTTGTTGAACCTCTTATATAGTTTTTTAAAATACTTGGTACAACGGACACTTAATTTAAATCATGGTAACTACCTTGGTTATTTTGATTTTTTAAGATTTTTTAAATGTGGGCCATTTTTAAAGTCTTTATTGAATTTGTTAAAATATTGCTTCTGTTGTTTATGTTCTGGTTTTTTGACCCTGAAAGCTTATGGGATCTTAGCTCCTCGACCAGGAATCAAACCCACGCCCCCTGAATTGGAAAGTGAAGTCTTAACCAGTGGATCATCAGGGAAGTCCCAGCTGCTGCTGCTGCTGCTGCTGCTAAGTGGCTTCAGTCGTGTCCAACTCTGTGCGACCCCATAGAGGGCAGCCTACCAGGCTCCCCCGTCCCTGGGATTCTCCAGCTCCCTTGTTTAAATCATGATCACCAACAGTTATTTCCAAGGGTCTTTTCTTATGGACCACAGAGGATTAATAAAAAGCATTGGTGGAGATTAGCACTGCTGCTTGCATTATTTTCTAACGAGAGATGAGATTTCCTATGTCTTTCCTGAACTTGACACTGCCTGGTATTAACTACAAACGGAGGTCTGAGCAGTCCTCGGGGCTTTCCTTTTGTATGTTTAATTGAAAACACATAAAAGGGCAAATTTCTGTCTCTTAAAAGACAGAAATGGCTTTAAGCTAGTAGTGACAAGGCACTTCATCACATCTACTCTAATTAGAGATTCGGGCAATGGCAAGCACTGGATAGTTCCTACTTTATTTCTCCAGCTTCAGCCTCACTGTGATTCTGGTGCTGCCTACCGTAACACTTGGGCTTCCCAGGTGGGGCTAGTGGTAAAGAACCTGCCAATGCAGAAGACATAAGAGACATGGGTTCAATCCCTGGGTCAGGAAGATCCCCTGGAGGAGGGCATGGCAACCCACTCCAGTATTCTTGCCTGGAGAATCCCATGGACAGAGGAGCCTGGCGGGCTACAGTCCATGGGGTTGCAAAGAGTCAGACACAACTGATGTGACTGAGCATGTGCGCACACACCATAACATTTTCATTTGTCCCAAATTTCGATTTCGTACCTTAATATTGTCCTTCCATTCTCCTGATGATAATACAATACATTTTGCACCTCAGTTAGATGATCCCCCAAAGATTTTCCACTATCCTCTGCCACTCAACATCAACTGTATCATACAATCTTGGACCTCCTACCAGGGGTCAACTGAAGACTTCCTGACCCTCAAGTTAGTTGTGCTTTCCCCCCACAATCCTAATAGATGAAATAAAATAACTTCTCTGTGCTAAACACACCTTATTTCCCTCTTATCTTCAGCATCCTTAGCCCTAAACTCATCTAGGCTGGGATAACTGGAACAGACTTAGGTTAACTTAGGTGAGGTGGACACAGGAACTAGAGTAGGTTTCCCTGCTCCCAATCATTGTTAATGTGCCACCAAACTCTCTGTAGGGTCCCTGTCAAAATTCTTGCTTCTTTACTCCCCCTCATTCTTACCCTCTGTTTGTTTGGTTTTTGTTTTGTTTTATTTTTGGGTTTTTTTGGATCAAATAAATAGTTCTACCCAATTCAGTGTTTATTTGCTTTGTTCTGGTTACTATCTTTACCCCAGCCCACTACCTTAATTCTGCATAGCTTACATTTTCTTTTCATTGGTAAAGCCCATTACTAGAAGCTGTACACATTTACCTTGTAATTCTGTGTATTGCCTTGGGCTTCCATTAAAAGAATTATATGGGGAATTCACACACAGGGGGTCCCCTAAGCACAGTGTCTAACATAGTTTCAGGGAAGTGCAACACAAATCAGCATAAAACCAATCAGGGTTGTCACTGAACATAACATTTAAAAAAAAATTTTTATTGGAGGATATGGCAACCCACTCCAGTATTCTTGCCTGGAGAATCCCATGAACGGAGGAGCCTGGTGGGCTACAGTCCATGGGGTCGCAAAGAGTCGGACACGACTGAGCGACTTCACTTTCACTTTCAGCTGCTTTACAGTGTTGTGCTAGTTTCTGCTGTACAACATCACATATGAGTCATAACTATGTGTGTGTATATATATGTATCCCTTCCCTCTTGAGCCCCCATCCCACCCCTCTAGGTCATCACAGAGCACCAGGCTGGGCCCCCTGTGTTATACAGCGCCTTCCCTCTAGCTGTCTATTTTATACATGGTAGTGTATATATGTCAATGCTACTTTCTCAGTTCGTCCCACCCTCTCCTTTCCCTGCTGTGTCCCAAGTCCATTTTTTGTGTCTGTGTCTCCATTCCTTCCCTGTAAATAGGTTCATCAGTACTGTTTTTCTAGATTCCATATATAGGCTTTAATATACAAAATTTGTTTTTCTGACTTACTTCACCCTGAATAACAGGCTCTAGGTTCATCCACCTCATTACAATTAACTCAAATTCATTCCTTTTTATGGCTGAGTAACATTCCATTGTGTATATGTACCACAACTTCTTTATCCATTCATCTGTCGATTGTCCTTAACATTTTTAATGTGTCTAAGGAAGTAATCCATTTCACTGTTAGTGGAAGGAGAATATAGTTTTCCTTCTCAGTATAAACTTGCTGCATTCCAGAGTTCACACACTTCAAAAGACTTGATGTTTTATTTGTGTCATCTATGGATCGGGGCTTCCCTGGTGGCACTAGTGGTAAAGAACCCACCTGCCAATGCAGGAAACATAAGAGACTCGTGTTCAATCCCTGAGTCAGGAAGATTCCCTGGAGGAGGGCATGGCAACCCACTCCAGTGTTCTTGCCTGGAGAATCCCATGGACAGAGGAGGCTGGAGGGTTGCAGTCCATAGGGTTGCAAAGAGTGGGACACGACTGAAGTGACTTAGCACACACGGATGCACATGAATCAAACTGAACACCATAACAAATTGTTGATTAACAGTCATACCAAACAACTCTTCCCATTAAGCAGCTTCTAAATCAACAGTGCCTTGGCTGTTTAGTCTGAGAATCCAAGAAAGCAGAGATTCCTCAGTACTACTCAGAAATACAACCAAACTCCATTACACTATAGCCTTTGTTTTCCATGTAGGCATATCTAGTAAGACCTGGTCGAAATTTAGAAGTTAGTTCAGAGACCTAAGTAGGTCCTATCTTTTTGAAGACAGAATTCTAATCTTAGGATTTAACCATCATTTACCAGCCACATAGAAAAAGAAAGCCAAATAGAATAGGAGAGAGAGAAAGCCAGTCTTCCTTGAGGCACAGGACTGGTTTAACGTATCTGCTGCTGCTGCTAAGTCACTTCAGTCGTGTCTGACTCTGTGCGACCCCACAGACGGCAGCCCACCAGGCTCCGCCGTCCCTGGGATTCTCCAGGCAAGAACACTGGAGTGGGTTGCCATTGCCTTCTCCAATGCATGAAAGTGAAAAGTGAAAGTGAAGTCGCTCAGTCGTGACTGACTCTTCACGACCCCATGGACTGCAGCCCACCAGGCTCCTCCATCCATGGGATTTTCCAGTCAAGAGTACTGGAGTGGGTTGCCATTGCCTTCTTACAAGCAAATGAATTTGTGGCAGACAAGGAAGTCATATGCACAAGGCGTCATAATGGACAGTGATCCTACTTCCAATAAATCAGTTCAATCAACTTCCTGAGTTCTGACCAAACGGGTGAGCATTCTCCTCTCCCGGAGAAAAACCTGGATAGACATGGGCTAACAGGCAGCATGGAGACAATAAGAACAGTTCCTTTCTTGCCCCTCCCCCACTCAGTGTAGCACCTTGAAAAGGTAAAAGAATTACATAATTGTACTACAGAATTATCTCACTCTCTATTATATGAAGGTATTATGTAATACTAGACCCCTAAAATAGAAGTTTGTTTCTAGATCTTAAATTTGCCAGACTGGCTGTGTAACTTTGCCTTTTGAATATTTTTTATGTACAATAAAAAAATATTCATTGAGATGATCTTTAAGTTCCTTTCAAGATCTGAGTCTATGTTTTATCATTATAGTATACGTCCAGATTTCATTGCCAAGTTGGTTGCTTCTATGGGTCAGGGATGAGGACTTACGCACCCTTCACATGTCTACTGTTTTACAATTAGCGCCTTTTTGAAAAATGTGGTTGAGGTGTGGAAGAGTGTGTACCGCTGCTTCAATCTGTGTTAACAATGAGATGGAGGGAGGGAATATTATATATACCTGTCTCTCTCTCTCTCTCTCTCTCTCTATATATATATATATATATATGTATACACACACACACACATTTTCATAGAATACCCCTGAAAGTATAAAAAACTAATACTGGTTGCTTTTGAGCAAGGGGTTGAGAGGCCAGGAGTTGTGCATGGGTGGGTAAAAGTCATTTTTCAATATAGGTTGTCCTTTGTACTTATATTTTACTCTCCCCCTGGTCTTTCTTCTCCAACCATACTGTCCTTTTGCTAGTCCTCCAACTTACAAAGTATGCTCCTGATTAAAGCCCTTCGCATTTGCTATTCTAGTGTCTAGAATACTCTTCCTCCAGATTCTCTCCCTGTCTTACTTCATTCAGATCACTACTCAAGTGGCACTGTAACACGGAGACTGCCCTGACTATACTGTATGTAAATACACTCCTTCCTTTCCCTAATACCCTTTTACTTTAGTACCACCTGACATACTAAATATTTGCATTTATTTGGTGTATGACTCCCTTTTGGAACACTGCCTGGTGCATAACAGCCAATCAACAGATTACTTGACTTAATGAATACATTGTCTGAGGTTGGGTTTAAAAAAAAATAATCATGTACATAAATTACTTTTTCAAGAAAAAACAAACACCAGTTACGGGATAAATGTCCTATTAATTGACGATTAGATATATATTATGAAAGGACAAGGTCTAAACTTCTTTACTCAGCATACAGGGCTCTCCTTATCTTCCTGCTAGTGGCCATGGGCAAGTCATTCAACATAAATTCCGTTTCCTCATCCATAAAGTGCTAATTACTTCACAGAGTTAAGACTAAATGTAGGTGAAAGTGCTTTTGTAACCTTGGCTCTATGAAAGTCACACAAAGCACATCGCTTCTCCAGTGCGCAACTGACCTGAAGTTGAAGGAGAGCGAAATCTTCAGAGCCCCTCCGACAAAGACCTATCTTTGACGCGGGACACGCCGCGAGGTAGCCGTTGTCAGGGCAACTGTCGGGCGTCTCCAGCCTCCGAGCACGCGCGACGGGGCCCCTCGGCGCGTCATTCTTTCAGAGGTCGCGATTGGTGGATTTCGGGCCAATCGGAGAAGCCGGTGGGACGGGCCGGGGACGAGCAGTGTCCCGGGGAAGGCGTTCCCACCGTCTCGCTCCCCGACTTCCGGGTCGCGGTGCTTGCAGGGAGCGCACGGCTAGTAGCGTCGTTTCCGTTGCCGGCAGTTTGCAGTTGGGGAAACCGAGGCAGCTCCAGCTCCTCCTAGTTCTTCCGCTCCCTTGAGGTGGCTGCTGTTTGTTTTCCTCTCGCCCGGTGCTGCTTGGGTGCGGCTTCGCTGGAGGCGCGCGAGCCCCGTGGCGCCCTGCGGAAAGTCCACTGGGCATCCGGGCCGGCGGGGCTTTGTGCGAGCCGTTCCCTCCCACTCGCGGGAAGGGCGCGAGCTGGATTCGGCCAGACTCCGGGAGGGGGGCTCGGCGGCGCAGCGACACCCCAAGGGCTGGGGAGCTCTGGCGCCTCGAGGCTGGCGTTCCCTCTGCTTGGCAGTTCGGCTTCTTTTGTTCTGATGAGCGCGGACCAGATGGATTCTTTTTAAAGTCACAGTTCAGCCCGTCTCTGATTGCACAGATTCTGCGCTGACTTGAGGGGATTTCGAATTTGACAATCCCTCGGGAGACTATGTATCGGTGGGAATATTTAAGCCAGGACGGAGATGAGCTTTTTCTTTAGTTTTTAAGTAACTCTTCCTGACTTGCATTTCCCCCACCCCGCTCCATGTTAAGAACCGAAGATTTTTTTTCTTAGGGCATAAAGATTAAGTTTTATCGAGGGTGTAGTTTATCACTCTTTTTAGTATTTCTGCCCTTCACCTGTTGAATGGAAAATCAGCAATTAGCCAGGGTGTGATCTACTCCGTGTTCAACTTTGTACTTCAATTTGTAAGCTATATGTAGTGTTTTTGTTTGCTGGGATCACCTGACTGGGACACATGTAACTGGGTTATCCACGGGGTTAAGAAGAGTTGTTCCTTATACAAACAATTCTCATGTATACTGTATTTGATTTAATCGTTGCTTAGCTGGGATTCTTTCGTTCTTGGCCTGTTGATCCCTATTCTCAAAGAATAAGAAATAGTGAACCGAGAGCTTGAATCTAGGTAAATAGTTTGATTTTTACAGTTGTTTAGAAGAGGTAAATAGACCTTTTGACCAGCATCATTTAATTAATATAAATGGCGTATATTACACCTGCCATTGTTTTCTTAGATGCCTAACACTACTATAAAACAGACATGATGGATTAACAATGTAATTTGGGATTCAATGAGTTGGATAAACTAATTTTTCCCTTTAAAAAAATCCAATTTAGGGTCATTAAACCTGTCATATATTTCCTTCTGCAGGGAAAAAAAAATGTTTATTGCTTTGTGGGAGTTCTTCTATGGGCACTTTTTTCGATTTTGGATGAAATGGCTCTTACGACAGATGACTGGAAAATGTGAATTGCAGCGAATTTTTGATACCTATGTAGGTGCACAAAGGACGCACAGGATAGGTAATGTTTTTCAAAAAAGAATGATTAAAAATGAACAAGATTCTGTTTTTCTCAGTACTGATCGTGACAGATGCTCTTGCATATCGTGATCAAATCACTTAATCTGTTTCATGATCTTTGAATCCTTCTCACTCTAAAACTGATTTTATGGAAAAAGAAACAATTATTTAATTCATCAGTAAATTTTAGATTATACTTGCAACCTACTTTCTAGAAAAAAAAAAATCTCTCTACTGCTATCACCCCTTTGAAATTTTCACTTAAGTAAAGGGGATCCATTTTTACATTCAGCATCCTTCAGTCTTAATTTCTCAATGCAGTTCATGAAAGAACAATCTGGTAATCCCTGAGAAAGATCATTAGACTGGAAATCTGCTCTGTCATACTGTGTAGCCAATAGCCACATGTGGCTGTTGAACACTTGAAATGTGATTGGTTTGAATTGAGATGTGCAGAGGTATGAAATACATGCTGGATTTCAAAGACTGTGTGAACAAAGAATGTAAAGGTGTCTCACTAATAATTGTTTATATTCATTGTATGTTGAAGTGATAATATTTTGGATCTTTGGGTTAAAATATATTAATGTTACTTTTATTAGTGTCTGTTACTCTTATATGGCTACTAGAAAATGTTAAGATGTAAATGTTAAATGTGAACATACATGGTTCACATTTGGGCTTGCATTATATTTCTGTTGAACAGTGCTGCTCTTTAACCTTCTAAAATTGATCAGCTTTCCATGCTAAATTGAAAATATTACTTTAAATTAGAACACAGATGAGTGAGAAGTGTGACTGAGGTCATTTCTCCTTGACCAGAGTAAGGCAGACCAGGGATGCACTGCACTTCATGCTCACGGTGTTAAATGGGAAAATCATGACTTAACCAAAACCTCTTTTGTGTTGAACAAGTGCGCTTCAACTAAGAAATCCACCCCTGTTAGATGTGAGCAGTGGGTGTTGGTAGCCAAGACAACAGGCAAAGAATGGCAGACGGTCAGGGAGGGAACCTCAGGGCATCTGGATAACTGAAGTTTAATTACTTCCTAAGATTTTTCACAAATTTCTGACTGACTTAAATTCTTGCTTGATCTTAAGAGTTGCCCTTTTGACTACTCTGAAGAGAGCAAAGTACCTCTTGATAAGAAAAAAAATGTAAAAATTATTGTATCATCTAGAGCTATTAAAATAATTTGTTATTTTCTCAGTATTTATAATATTTGTTTATAGAGTAATTCACAAACAGTAAGTAATAATATTGTTTTGCTTCTTTTCAGAAAATTCCTTGACATACTCCAAGAATAAGGTAGGATCATATCAAGGTAATAATTCTAGAAAATTAACTTGGAGATACTTTTTCTTTAAAAGAATGTCTTAGTTTTAGAGTTAATTATTTTTAGTGTGCTACTAGAAGAGTCTTTGCTGTAAAGAGTATTGTGTGAAGTTTTCCCACTTAAGAAGTAGTATTCTATTTTTTAAAACACTTTTTTCTCTTTGTGTGTGTGAGGAGGGGGGGAGCGTACAATACTTGTCACAAAGAAGTATTTGAATAATTTGTTCTGTTTTGAGGTTTTGCTTGTTTATCTTACCTCAAAACTTGATAACTTGTGGGAAAGCAAAGTGTTTAGGGGGAAAGCCTTCTCATAGATTGTGTCCTTAGGATAGGTTTGGATAGTTATTTGGGTTTTCAATAGAAAACCTTTTGATCCAAAATAAGCCACTTTTTATTACTCATGCTATTGATTAGTCAGCTACTGCTGTATTGCTGTGGTTTAGTCTCTAAGTTGTGTCCAGCTCTTTGTGACCTCATGGACTGTAGCACACCAGGCTCCTCAGTCTTCCACTATCTCCACAGTTTGCTCAAATTCATGTCCATCAAGTCAGTGATGCTATCCAACCATCATCCTCTGCCACCCACTTCTCATTTTGTCTTCACTCTTTCCCAGCATCAGAGTATTTTCCAGTGAGTTGGCTCTTCGCATCAGGTGGCCAAAGTATTTGAACTTCAGCATCAGTCCTTCCAATGAGTATTCAGGGTTGATTTCCTTTAGGATTAACTGCCTTGATCTGCTTGCATTCCAAGGGACTCTTCTAAGAGTCTTCTGTGTAACAGACTTATAAAATCTCAGTGACATATACCAAAGTTAGTTATTTCTTATTCATATATCTGTGGGCCGACTAGACAGGCTCTTCCTCAAGCTGGTGCCAAGTTCAGGTCTGTTCCAGTTATCTCATTCTGGGATCCAGATTGAAAAGAATCCACATTGATTCATAGTAAATCGTTGGAGCTCCAACCACACAAATATATTTTAAGTTTTCTCGTGTCATGTGTCATTAACATGCCTAGAATAAGTTACATGGCCAAGCCCAAGTGAAGGGATGGAGAAATACATTCTGCTCACCATAAAGCCATGTTAGACATGTGGGTATATAATTCAGTTACATGGGAATGAAAAATAGGGGCCGATTATTCAGTCTAACACATGCTATACTTCCCTATAGTAGTTCACAGTTTTTTTCCTCTGTATATAGATTAGTTGGTGTGGCATAGGTAGAGTGTGGGTCATCTAGATTCTTGTTTGAGTAACATCAGATCAGATCAGATCAGATCAGTTGCTCAGTCGTGTCCGACTCTTTGCGACCCCATGAATCGCAGCACGCCAGGCCTCCCTGTCCATCACCAACTCCCGGAGTTCACTGAGACTCACGTCTATAGAGTCAGGGATGCCATCCAGCCATCTCATCCTTTGTCGTCCCCTTCTCCTCCTGCCCCCAATCCCTCCCAGCATCAGAGTCTTTTCCAATGAGTCAACTCTTCGCATGAGGTGGCCAAAGTACTGGAGTTTCAGCTTCAACATCATTCCTTCCAAAGAAATCCCAGGGCTGATCTCCTTCAGAATGGACCGGTTGGATCTCCTTGCAGTCCAAGGGACTCTCAAGAGTCTTCTCCAACACCACACAGTTCAAAAGCATCAATTTTTCGGCGCTCAGCCTTCTTCACAGTCCAACTTTCACATCCATACGTGACCACAGGAAGAACCATAGCCTTGACTAGACGGACCTTAGTTGGCAAAATAATGTCTCTGCTTTTGAATATGCCATCTAGGTTGGTCATAACTTTCCTTCCAAGGAGTAAGCGTCTTTTAATTTCATGGCTGCAGTCACCATCTGCAGTGATTTTGGAGCCCAGAAAAATAAAGCCTGACACTGTTTCCACTGTTTCCCCATCTGTTTCCCATGAAGTGGTGGGACTGGATGCCATGATCTTCGTTTTCTGAGTGTTGAGCTTTAAGCCAACTTTTTCACTCTCCACTTTCACTTTCATCAAGAGGCTTTTGAGTTCCTCCTCACTTTCTGCCATAAGGGTGGTGTCATCTGCACACCTGAGGTTATTGATATTTCTCCCAGCAATCTTGATTCCAGTTTGTGTTTCTTCCAGTCCAGCGTTTCTCATGATGTGCTCTGCATAAAAGTTAAATAAACAGGATGACAATATACAGCCTTGACGAACTCCTTTTCCTATTTGGAACCAGTCTGTTGTTCCATGTCCAGTTCTAACTGTTGCTTCCTGACCTGCATACAAATTTCTCAAGAGGCAGATCAGGTGGTCTGGTATTCCCATCTCTTTCAGAATTTTCCACAGTTTATTGTGCTCCACACAGTCAAAGGCTTTGGCATAGTCAATAAAGCAGAAATAGATGTTTTTCTGGAACTCTCTTGCTTTTTCCATGATCCAGCAGATGTTGGCAATTTGTAAGTGGATCACAACAAACTGTGGAAAATTCTGAAAGAGATGGGAATACGAGACCACCTGACCTGCCTCCTAAGAAATCTATATGCAGGTCAAGAAGCAACAGTTAGAACTGGACATGGAACAATAGATTGGTTCCATATCGGGAAAGGAGTATGTCAAGGCTGTATATTGTCACTCTGCTTATTTAACTTATGTGCAGAGTATATCATGCGAAATGCAGGGCTGGAGGAAGCACAAGCTGGAATCAAGATTGCCTGGAGAAATACCAATAACCTCAGATATGCAGATGATATCACCCTTATGGCTGAAAGTGAAGAAGAATTAAATAGCCTCTTGATGAAAGTGAAAGAGGAGAGTGAAAAGTTGGCTTAAAACTCAACATTCAGAAAACTAAGATCATGGCATCTGGTTCTATCACTTCGTGGCAAATAGATGGGGAAACAGTGGAAACAGTGGGAGACTATTTTTTGGGGCTCCAAAATCACTGCAGATGGTGACCACAGCCATGAAATTAAAAGATGCTTGCTCCTTGGAAGAAAAGCTATGATGAACCTAGACAGCATATTAGAAAGCAGAGACATTATTTTGCCAACAAAGGTTCTTCTAGTCAAAGCTATGGTTTTTCCAGTAGTCATGTATGGATGTTAGAGTTGGACTATAAAGAAAGCTGAGCACCGAAGAATTGATGCTTTTGAATTGTGGTGTTGGAGAAGACTCTTGAGAGTCCCTTGGACTGCAAGGAGATCCAACCAGTCAATCCTGAAGGAAATCAGTCCTGGGTGTTCATTGGAAGGACTGATACTGAAGCTGAAGCTCCAATACTTTGGCCATCTGATGTGAAGAACTGACTCATTTGAAAAGATCCTGATGCTGCGAAAGTTTGAAGGTGGGAGGACAAGAGGATGACAGAGGATGAGATGGTTGGATGCCATCACCGATTCAATGGACATGAGTTTGAGTAAGCTTCAGGAGTTGGTGATGGACAGGGAAGCCTGGTGTGTTACAGTCCATGGGATTGCAGAGTCAGACACGACTGAGCAACTTCACTGTCACTATACATCTCTAACTTTTTTAGATATTCATATATGTTTGTATTTGGTCGTGATGTACAGTGTGGATCTAGAGTTTAGGGTCAAACAATGTTGACTTTCTACTAGTGTCTAATGATACTGATATGAGTACCTGATTCATGCCAGAAAGAAAATGGACACTGTTGAATGTTGCAAACTTATCAGTTAAGTTCTGGAGAGTGACCTATAAAATAGGTGCTTTACTGATATAGTCTTTTATTTATAAATGGTCAGTATAACTCATACATGAATGAATATTGTGGGGAGCAGTGCAGAGTCCTACCTTTTTGTTCAGAATCTTACAGAATCTTATTTTGTTCAGAATCTTTTTCTCTCCTTCTTTAATAAGACTGTAGGGATCTAGAGTGTTACCAAATTGCTGATTCTAAAAATTTGTTTATACCTATCTACCCATATAGTTCCTTTAATAACTTGGAACACAATTTTATGAAGTAATAACATCATAAATTGTAGATGAACATCTGGAGAGATTCTGGAACTGGGAACTCTATTTCACAGATCTGTCTCTGTAACTATTATTACTAAAATTGATTTTAACATTTTCAGTCATGGAATTTGCTAGTGGGATTTCATGTGTTGTAAAATTATGCCCGAATTAAGTGAGACTGTATATAAGATGTTACTTTTTAAGAACTCTAGAGCCTTAGTCAAGTCCTTGAGCAAAGATTTGAGTGATTGCTATATGTTCAACATTCCATCAGGGTCTTTGGGATACAAAACAGTAAGTAAAAAACAAAATCTAATGTAATTATAAACAGGCATCTGGAGATGTAAGAGGTAAGGTGGGCAGAGGTGAAGTGTCTGGAGGCTTTAAGGTAGTAGTTGCAAGTTTAAAGAAAATAAGATGTTCGTTATCTTTTATCTCCTTTACTGGCTACTAAAGTTCACTAGAGAACTACACATTAAAATTGTATTCTTATGATTTTATTATTTGAAAATTGCTAATTGTGTTTTCAAGAGCATACTAAAAAGAAATGGTCAACAAGTGGGTGCTTAAATTAAATCACAGGAGCTTTGTTTTCTTGAAGTTTTAAATCCAGCGTAACTTGTCAATAAGCTAATGGGCGAAGTCTCATCAGTTTAGACATACAATTTATGGTGTGTGTTGTATCTCATTTGTTTACTTCATTTATCCATACTTTGTAGAGTAAAATTGACTTCTGATTTTGTGGTATTTCCATTAACTTGCTCTACTTTTTTATTTCTATGAAAAAAGTCTAAGTTCAGATTCTGTCACTTCCTTTGACTTTGTGCAAGTTACTCATTGTAAAAGGAAGGTATTAATATCCACATGGTTGTTTTAAGACTAGAGATGTTAATATGGAAGCAGTAATATATAAAAATAATAATGTTTTTAAAGTCAGTGAATGTAACTTGCCACATTAACAAAGTAAATCAGAAAAATATGGTCATTTCAGTAGATATTAAAAAAACTGTTTTGACAGAACTTAATACCCATTCATGATCAAAAACAGTCAACCAACTAGGAATAAAAGGAACTTTATCGTCATATTAAAGGCTGGCATGGTATGCAACACTGAAATATTGAATGCTCTGCACGTTCAGTTGGGAAAAAATGAGGATGTTTACTCTCCTTTTATCCAGCATTTGCTGGAAGACCTAAGCAGTGCAGTAAGGCAAAGAAAATAAATCTAAGACATAATGAGTGAAAAGAAATAAACTGTCTTTATTAACAGATGGCATAGTTTATGAGTATAGAAAATCCTAAGAAATCTAAAAATTACTGGCATTATTAGTAAATGAATTTAGCAATGTCCTAGGACATAGTATGTTTCTGTATGTTAACATAAACTTCTTAGAAACAAAAAAGAGAATAATTCCACTTACAGTAGCATATACTTGGATAAATTTAATGAAACCTGTGTAAGACTTCCACATTACAACTCCTTTTCCTGAGAAAACTTAAAATGGAAAGATATACTGTATTCATCAATTAGAAGAGTCAATATTGTTATGATGCCAATCCCCAAACTGACCTGTGGATTCAATGCAATTCCAGTCAAAATCCCAGCAAGTTATTTTTGAAGGGAGTGACAAGCTCATTTAAAGTTGATAGAGTTTTAAGGGACCTAGTATAGCCCAAATAGTCTTCTCAAAGAACAAAGTTAAAGGACATATACTGTCTGACTTCCAAGACTTTCTAAGCAAAGAGATAAATATAACAGGTGAGACAACAGAAATAGGCCATATGTAACTTTTAAAAAGAATACTAAAGCAATTCAGTGAGATCAGGAAAGTATTGGAAAACCAGTAAAGTGCAGGAACAACTGGAACCAAATTGGGAGGGTCAGGGGTGGGGAGGCTCCTATCACTCTCTTCTTGTGAAAATTAATTTGATATGGACTTTAGACCTATATTTAAAATGTTAAGCCTTCTCAAAGAAACCATAGGAGAATATGCATCTTCTACCATGGGTTAAGCAGAAGTTTCTTTTAGAGAAGACATAGCATTACCATTTAAGAAAAAAATCAAAAAATTAGACTTCATCAGAATAAAAACTACTTATCAAAAATGCCTTTAAGAAATGAATTGGCAAGCCACACAGAAAACATTTACAGCACATATATCTGATTAAGGACTTATATCCAGTAAAGAACTTTTTAGAACTCAGTAATAAAAAGCACAATTGCCCTTTTGAAAATGCTCCTTTTTTTCCCCAGCTATAAGAGATTTTTCTCATACAGCTTTCTTTCACACAAATAGGTTTTACAGAAAGCTACACTTGTTGTTCAGAGTGAAGTGGACAGATGTGTAGAAGATATAATGAAGGAAAAGAATATTAACCCTGAGAAGGATGCCAGGTGTGTGTTTTTACAGTATTCTCATTTATCGTGTGCTTACATCCTGTGAGGTTAAAGATCACACAAAGTTGTGAAACATGAGAGGTGAAAGGTTTGTGAAAATCATCCAATTCCGTCCTTACACTTTACTCAATGAGGAAGTGAGGTCGGGAGAGGTGAGTAGAAGGAGATCTGAAACCTGTATCTCTGGGTCCCAGGACTTCCCTGGTGGCTTAGACGGTAAAGTGTCTGCCTTCAATGTGGGAGACCCGGGTTCCATCTCTGGGTCGGGAAGATCTCCTGGAGGAGGAAATGGCAGCCCACTCTAGTACTCTTGCCTGGAAAATCCCATGGACGGAGGAGTCTGGTAGGCTACAGTCCATGGGGTGGCAAAGAGTCAGGCGTGACTGAGCGACGTCACTCCCTCACTCACTGGGTCCCAGTGCAGCAGTATTGTCAATTTACCGTCTGCCTTCCCTAAAATAGCTTACCATCACTTTCCCAAACTGAAATGTGACTTCAGCACCTGTGTCCTTCTTTGTCTTCCAAAATTCAGTTCCTCCACCCTCCTCCAGGAAGGTCGTCTGTTACACAATTAACCCATTGTCCTATAGTCACTGATCTGCTCTTGCTCCTCCCCAAATGAATTCTGAGTTCCATAAGAGAAGGACTTGACTTATTCCAGTTTTGTGTTCTCAGCACTAGTTTATTGAGATAGTAAATATTTAACAATTTTTTCTTCATTTGGTATTTTCTATGTGGATATTGAGGAAGGAGTCATTTGTTTAGGCTGAAACAGGGAAAGGTACAGGAGAGAACTGTGATGATAATTCCACAGAAGAGGGAACGTTTGAGCTGTACCTCATTGAGTGGGTTGGGGAGGACATTTCATGCAGAGAAGGAGGCTACAAGGTTGGGGAGGACATTTCATGCAGAGAAGGAGGCTACAAGGCACAGAGCCCTTGAGGATCTGGAAATGGTAGGGAGTCCTTTGCGGCCTGAGCGTTGGATAGACACAGAGCAGAGGCTGGAGAAGTGGGTGGGGTGCGAGGTCAGAGACACACGCAAGAAGGCTTACACGTCACACTGAAAACCTTGGATTTGTCCTCTGTTTTTTGTTTTTGTTTTTTTTTTTTAAGCGAACAAGCTGCATGATCAGATATGTATTTTAGGAAGATGGAGGGTAAATTTGAGGGTATAGGAGGCTGGTAGAAGGGATAAAGACAAAACAAGAAACTGAGTCATTTGGACAAGAGACGATGAAGCCATAAATATACCAGGTTAAACAGATATATGATGGGGGCTTTAAAGGACATTTCAGAGCCAGAAAGGATAAGGGCTCGGGGACCTTTTGATGTGTTTTTGATGGAGAGGAGGGTCAGAACTCGGAGCATTCTAGCTTGGGGAACTAGCTTAGTGATTCCATGAACAGATTGAGAGACTGAGTTGAGAAGGAGCATGCTTCTTCAGGGAAGATAAGCTGTTGTGTTCGGGAGAACTGGGAGAACCTGTCATGGCGGTGTGTGTTGTTTCATCCTTGGAAAACCAGGTCTGCTGTTAATATTGGGCAATAAAAATAGGGAAATGTGTGAGATTGCACAGAGAAAATGTGAAAAGAAGTGAACAAATGAAGGATTTGCACACTTTACGGTTTGCAGAGTTTGCTTTTCCTATGCAGCTTGCTCTCTTTCTAGGCCTTGTTCTATCTTACCGTACGTGATACTTTGTATAATGCTTTGTGTTTTCAGAGGCTCTTGATGCTTATTGTATGCAACTGAAAACTAGAAATTGCTTTCTAAATAGACATATGAACCACAAGCTATGGGAGGTGTTACTTTATTGTGGTAGGAAGGTATGTTTTTAAAAAATGATAATTTTTATCATTTTCAGTTTTAAAATCTGCATGAAGGCATGCTTACTACAGATATCTGGTTACAAACAGCTCTATTTGGATGTAGAAAGTGTGAGAAAAAAGCCGTATGATTCTGATAACCTGCAACATGAAAAGCTGCTTATCAAGGTAAGTTTTTGGCATTTTGTATTTTGAGTGACACTGGAAAATAAATCAGTCTTAAGATAGTAAGGCCTGTGTACAATGTCTAGAGGCTTACACAGCTATCTGATTTCTTTGCCTCTTAGAAAATGTAATCATCCTGGTGAAAGATTTTTCATTAACTATTTTTGTAATTTTCTGATAAGAATCAATAAGATATTCAAATTTAATTTTAATTTTTTTTAATTCTGAAATAAATCATAAACTTAAAAAGGGAGATCTTTTCAACTGAGAAGTGAGTCCACAAGCTTCAGACGTTTTTCCCCCTTAAGTTTTATAGAATTCCTTATAAAAATTAGGCATTTTTTCAGCTTCCTCTCAAACTGTGAACACGGAGGTCCCTTTTCAGATCATTATATCAGATCTTTGGGGATTTATGAAACATGCTGAATATTGCCACAATAGATTTAAAAATTAAGGGAGTAAAGAAATTTACTTAGAACCTTCCTATTATTTCTGGAGTAGAAGTATATAAGGCCGGTGTGGTGCCAAAATGAGAGATTAGACCTGGAGCAAGCTTTCCAAGTCATCTGCTTTAGTACCTGTCTTTGAGGGATGAGTTTAATTCTGGGGCCTAGAGAAGATGAAGTCATTTGCTTCGGGAAGGTCTTAGAAGGATGAGTTCTGAAACAGAAATGAGTCACCTGCCCATCCACTTCACCTATTCTGATTGTATTTTTTAATGTTTAAAGTTAGGGAAGACAGCACAGAGCACCTGGTGTTTGGTTATAAACTAAACGTGCTGTGGAAAGAGACGTCATTCCAGTAAGCGGGTATCTAAGTAACAGTGAGAGACAAGTCTAAAAACAACACTTTTTCCTTGTTTTCAGAAAGAGTATAAATATGCACTTCACCGAACTTTAAAAATAAAACTTGGTTTTGGCAGAGCATAATAAAACTACTCAAAGGACTTTTGCTGCGGGTTGAGTTTCTATATTTCAGGTGTTAGCATAGTTAGTGCCTGGCACTCACTGAGGCTGGACTGCTCTTTATAACCTTCTCATCATCATTATTCCCGTAACCTCAGACCCTCTCTACACTGTATCTTCTCTTTAGAGGAGTAAGACCCAAGTCCTAGCATTTTAGTCAGGGGAATATTCATCTTGGTGATTCATCATGAAACTTACCGAAAGGTGAAGAGCCAGTGGCTGGCAGTGAATCACCCAGCCTCACAGAAACTCAGCAGGGTCAGGGGCTGAGGAGATCCATGCCTCTAAGTGCAATCTAAGGGCCACCTTCTCTAAAGGTAACCAGTGTTTTAACGTTTGGAATCCAGAGTTCCACGTTGGCCTATGAAATCACAATCTCCAGGGGTGAAACCCAGAAATTTGATATTTACACAGAGTAAGTGTTGAGTATTAGCGGTCTTACCTTGTCTCTCACCGCATCGTTGTGGGCCTCACTCTTGGCGTAATCAAATGCTTGCTGAGCTCACGGAGAGACGCTAAGGTGAGCAGATGCATGTGTTAGTGATGAGAGGAGGGACCAGAGAAAACCCAGTCTGATGACTGTATTAGCTTCAGGGCCAGAGTCCTGACCCTGTCTTACAGTAAGGTCACAAAGTCTTCACATTTCATTCTAGGTAACAGGATACTCCTTTCATTAGGAGTCCTTTACTCAACAATGCCTGAAATGATAGTGAAATGGAAAAAAAAATGCAAGTATTTCTGTTTTGCAAGTTTTCACAAACTTTCTTATCAACTTTTGTAAGTCTGTTTTGTTTGATGACTTGTGGTGTTGAATTTGGAAAATGACTGATTTTTTTTTTTTTAACTTTAGTTTGCATTGATTAGTTTGTTGCTATCCAATAGTTGATAGCTGTTCTTAAATCCTCAGTCTTGAGGAATATATTTACTTACAAACAAGTCATACTTTTTTCTTTTAAAATTATGAAAATTTGTAAAAATAATGTTATTGGTATTGTTTCTCCATGATCCCCTCCCTATCTCAGACTTGTATTCTTTCTGACTAGGGACTAATCACCCGCCATTAGAATAAAGCCTACTTAAGAATATAGTGTTTGAGGGAAGGGCCAAGTGCCTAGGACTGTGTTCTTCTCAAGGAAGCAGTTTACCAAGTCTAGTGTATATGTATTACTTAGTAAGTAAAGCCATCTTATTGTTTCAGATTTCTGTGTATTTGTTACCTTTTCAAAATCTGTCGTTCTTTATATCAGTCTTTTACATTGGAATAAATGTGCTACATTTTTTAGGATAACTGAAATGTTCTCTAAAGTCTTTGTTGAGCCTGTGATTTGTCTACAAAAGTAGTTTAATTGAAAGCATTCAGTTTACCAGTATGTCAGCTGCGAGAAGGAAAATGTCTTGGTAATTAAGAGCATCACTATTGTTTGTAATATGGAAGCATGTTTATACAGCTTTGGAATCTACTAATGCCCACGAAAAAGTTGAAGGCTAGAATCTCCAAGCAGTGGGCTGACATTGGTTTCCAGGGTGACGATCCCAAAACAGACTTCAGAGGCATGGGCATACTTGGATTAATCAATCTTGTGTAAGTGAAAATAAACTTTCTTTTCTTCTCTAAATGAAATTCCATGTAATCTCCAATCTTGTTAAGATTTAGTAAGAATTAATCTGGTTGTTTCATACTATCTCTGAATTTTAGTAGCTGCTGTGCTATTAGTATTTACTAATATGCTGGCAAAAATTTGAATATGTTGACCATATGCTTTGTCTGTGTGTGTGTGTGTGTGTGTGTGTGTGTGTATGATTTCTTTACTTACCAACTTTTCCTCTTTCTCTTCCTACCTTTCTGATACCGTTTAAGGAATTGTATGTACTCTTTTTATCCTTTTGCCTCTTCCTTCTTGGCTCTCTGATTCCATTTTAGGAAATATAAGCACACAAGATGAAAATAAAGTCTCTTCACACTTATTCTTCACCATCTGTGACAAGTGATCTAAATCCCTGACCTTTCAGAGCCTATATGAATTCTCTCTTGTTTTTCTTTTTTAATATTTATGCTTGGGCATATATGTGAAATCTCAAAATATGTAACTAAAGTCAGAATTGATAACCAACTCTACTTTAGAAATTAACCTGGAAGATTAATATGTATATGAATGTGCAGATGGAGATATTTTAGTGTTTGGGCCTGTCCTTGAGTAGTGATTTATAGGCTTATAAAATGCCTAGGGTGAGAACCCTAACCATAACAAAGTTCATATAATTGTTACTGTGAAAGAATTATTCCCCAAACTGAGCTAATTTATGTTAATATTGAGAAAAAATATCTAGATCAATATGGATAAGGCTATTTGGGAGGAAAATAGAAGATATAGTAGGGCTTTGATATTTACAGTTTTTTTTCCAGTAACAAAAGTATTTAATTTTCTGTAATACCTAAATTTATGAGTAGGAAAGTTACCTATATGTCTACTTTTCAAAAATAAAGCACAAAAGTCTGAAAAATAATGATAATAATTACAAAAAATGAGATTGCCAATTTTTCACTTTGATAAACAGAAACTTGAATTTAAGTAGAATAAATGCAGTTTGTTTTCACTTGGGAAAATTCTAAAATATTTTAAAATTTATTATTGTTCAGAACATGTAGATCTTTTGTTTTTAGCCTTTAAAGTCCATCTTTTTTTCTTGGTACTTGTAAACTACACAGATAATTGGAGTTCAGTTAGATACACATTCTTCTGATGTTTCCTTTCTTAACTTTTGCTGAATAACCTTGCTTTTGGCTTATTTCCTCAGAAATCAAGATTTTCAACGCTTTTCAGAAGATAATTTAGCTTAAAACTTAAATAATTTAATAGGATTTGATTCAGTTCTGTGGTAAGGGATTCTGATAGATCTTTAAATAATTTGCAGATATTTTTACTCTATTTAGAGCTAATAGCTACTAATTTGAAAAATGACCAAGATCCAGATATATTGTTTGATGGCCAATGATGTACTAGAAATGGTTGAAAATATAAAATTAGCTCTGACTTCTCTATAAGGTTTGGTCTATAAGAACTCAAAAGAGGTTGCATTGGTACTCACCAACAGGATGTATGAGCCTTTATATATTTCTCTTCTGTATCTGCTAATACTTCTGTTTTATGGCCAGTATTTTAGTTATACCACTCATCAAGGAGGGTTTTGTTTTTGTTTGGTTTTTAAGCAAAAGGAAGGCTATTGACTTTCTTCTGATTGCATTGACAATGGCATTAAGCAGTACAGACTTAAGTCACAAGAGAAGGAATGAACTCAGGTGAAAGGAAGTGTCCCAAGAGGTAGACAGTGACTATTTTATAAGAAATGTGGAACAGACAGAATTCTAGATTTTCCTTAAGATAGATTTAAAAAATCTCTTGTTGGATCATTTTTTTGTCAAATACTTCAAAATCTAGCAAAGGACCCATATCCTATACTAGATAGGCCTGATGGCTCAGAATTAAGTTTTGATTGAGAAGCATCTCAGAGTCACTAAAGGATTTGAGATGGAGATTGGGGTACTTTTGGCAATAGGACTGTCATTTTGACAGTAGCTTTTAAAATTGCTTCTGGGTATCTTCAGTTTGAATGGCATGTTAATTTTGTTATTTTTCTTAAACCTTTTCAGATATTTCAGTGAAAATTACACCAGTGAAGCTCATCAGATTCTTTCCCGTTCAAATCATCCAAAATTAGGGTAAGCTGGATATATTAAAGAAACTGTAAACTCTTGAATTCAAGTTAATTAGAAGATCTGAATTTGAAAGTATTTCAGGGTATTTTTCTAAATTATTTTAGTTAATAAGAACTTTATAAATAATACTGCATGACATTATTTTAATATATGTGATCATAAACTGATTTTGTATGTATTTCAGTTATTTTTATCACAAGATATAGTTTATCTATAAAACGAAAATAAGGACCTTTTAAAATTTTTCTGAGGAAGATTTGAAAATGGGAATGGGAAATGGCTTTGAAATAGGAATAGAAAAATGAGAAATAACTTTGAAACTTGTGAAGTGAAATGTAAATTGACATTATTAGCTTTGTTGTTGTTCGGTTGCTAAGTTGTGTCTGATTCTTTGCAGTTATTAGCTTTATCATTATTTATTTTTATATTTCAATGATACCTATCTTTGAAAAAGCATTATATTGATAACAGTATTACATCATAAAAATAAATACCCTGATAATGGAGAAACTGTCAGATTACCCAGTGTATTTTAGAAATCAATGAGGGTGTATGTAGTACTCTCTTGGATATTTTAAAAAGGATTTTGGTTTTAGATATTCATGTGACCAGAGCTTTATTTTCATGTTTTAGATTAGATCCAGAAAATCAATAGGCTCTGAAGAACAAAAATGTTTAATCAATTCTGGTTTACTTTCTTAATATGTAGAACTTATTTTAAAATCAATACTGTGTTAGAAATTAATCAGAGTAACATTTTACTAATTCCTTGCATAGTTTAAAATTTACTGTATGAACTATTTGGCTAGCTGGGATAACTGGTAATGTTTCTGACATAGGTATTCTTATGCAATAGTTGGAATCAATCTTACAGAGATGGCTTACAGCTTACTGAAGAGTGAAGCTTTGAAGTTTCACCTCTACAACTTTGTTCCTGGTATACCAACAATGGAACACTTTCACCAGTTTTATTGTGAGTATTGAAATGACTTAAAAGTAGATATTTCTAAGAAAAATTTTAAATCCTTAGTAAAGTGTATATATATATACATATATGTACACACTTAGTATATAATATTAAATATGTAATATATACTACCTTGATCAAATATATAATGTGTATTTGTCATTTTACTATTTAGTATCTCTGAAAAACAAGATAATGGAATATGGGTTTCTAAGAGTATTTTGTACTTCGGTTTATATATTTGCTGATGTAAAAAATTCACTGAGGCAGTTTTTTGACATGTATGCAAATTTAGTATTTATGCAGTTTCTCTGTAGACATTCATTTTCCAGTCAACTATAGATGAATTTTTCTTCTTATGTAGTGGTTAATGAATGCTGTTGAATCAAGGACAGATATCATTTGGTTACTCTTGTAAGGAAGTTTAAAGGAATGTTTCACACGCACACACTCCTTATTTCAAGACCAGGTTTTTTGTGTTAGGTTGGGGCTATCTAGTAACTCTTCCTAACAGTTAGGTAACAGTCATGTAACAGTTGTAACTGTTCCTTTAACTTTTATTTTAATGATATTTGAATCTTGAAGGTTTAATGTGAATAAACGCATCTTCTGAAGATACTGCTCAGAAGCAAAGAATTCAGATTTAGCCTGGCTTCATACTCCTTTTTCTTGATCTTTTTGTATCTTTAGATAGGATATAGGTTATAGGAAACTACTTAGATACTAAGGGCCCAGATCATAACATCTTCATCCATTCTCAAAGGAGTCATCCAGGTCTCCATTGCCATACCCTCCCCTGCCTTTACTAATCCCTAATTTCCAGGTTTGTCTCCTTCCTGAATTTCTCTTGAATTTGTCCACCTATTTCTGTCCCATTGGAACTGTAATGTTACTTTGTTCCTAGGTTACTGTCATAGCCTTTTCCCTAGTCTTTCAGTCATGACCCTCTTCTAGATGTCCACATTTGAAAATACAGTTATTTAAAATGAAAATATAGTTGTTTTCTTTCATCTTGTTACTGAAAAACTGTTTTTCCCTCCTCTAGTCTTGTTTAGTTTCTTCTCCTAAATCTCTCATTGACTTTTTGCAAAGGGCTGGAACTCCTGGGACTTGGCCAGCTGTTTCCAGATTACTTGTCTTCTCTATGAATATATGCTTGTGTAATGCTGCTTGTTGAACACAAAAAAGAGTAGCAAAATAAACAACCGAAAAACTACCCCCCTCAGCATTTTACCATATTTAAGTAAATGTGTTAGAGTGATAAGTGGGAATGCAGTACAAAATGAACTCTGTCCAGTATTCCCCCACAGAGGGGTAACTGGAACATCTTCGGATAGCGTTGCTTACAGTGCTTTCAGTACCAGCATCTTCTTTGGCTCCTGACTAGGAAGATCATCAAAGTAATACGTGAGGTGGCAAAGTCGTTACAGGACCTTCTCAGTTGTTTTGTTTCTATCAGTCAGATCCATAAGACCTGTGGATCATCCAGGAAGCAGAGAAGCTAATGTTTTTCAAATTTCTTGAAACATTTAAAGCAAACACACACACATAAAGACACACATATACTCATCTTTTACACAGAAGTTTCCCCCTCAGAATTGACTGTAATGTCTTAGTTAAGGTTCTGCTCTTATTCAGTTCAGTTCAGTCGCTCAGTCGTGACCCCATGAACCGCAGCACGCCAGGCTTCCCTGTCCATCACCAACTCCCGGAGTTTACTCAAACTCATGTCCATTGAGTTGGTGATGCCATCCAGCCATCTCATCCTCTGTCATCCCCTTCTCTTCCTGCCTTCAATCTGTCCCAGCATCAGGGTCTTTTCTAATGAGTCAGCTCTTCACATCAGGTGGGGAAGTATTGGAGTTTCAGCTTCAGCATCAGTCCTTCTAGTGAACTCCCAGGACTGATTTACTTTAGAATGAACTGGTTGGATCTCCTTGCAGTCCAAGGGACTCTCAAAGAGTCTTCTCCAACACCACAGTTCAAAAGCATCAGTTCTTCGGAACTCAACTTTCTTTATAGTCCAGCTCTCATCCATACATGACTACTAAAAAAACCATAGCTTTGACTAGAAGGACCTTTGTTGGCAAAGTAATGTCTCTGCTTTTTAATATGCTGTCTAGGGTGGTCATAACTTTTCTTCCAAGGAGCGAGCATCTTCTAATTTCATGGCTGCAGTCACCATCTGCAGTGATTTTGGAGCCCAAAAATAAAAAGTCTGTCACTGTTTCCACTGTTTCCCCATCTATTTGCCATGAAGTGATGGGACCAGATGCCAGGATCTTAGTTTTCTGAATGTAGAGTTTTAAGCCAACTTTTTCACTTTCACTTTCATCAAGAGGCTCTTTAGTTCTTCTTCACTTTCTGCCATAAGGGTGGTGTCATTTTCCTATCTGAGGTTATTGATATTTCTCCAGGAAATCTTGATTCCAGCTTGTGCTTAATCCAGTCCAGAATTTCTTATGATGTACTCTGCATATAAGTTAAACAAGCAGGGTGACAATATACAGCCTTGATGTACTCCTTTCCCGATCTGGAACGAGTCTGTTGTTCCATGTCCAGTTCTAACTATTGCTTCTTGACCTGCATACAGATTTCTCAAGAGGCAGGTCAGGTGGTCTGATATTCCCATCTCTTTAAGAATTTTCCACAGTTTGTTTTGATGCACAGTCAAAGGCTTTGGCATACTCAATAAAGCAGAAATAGATGTTTTTCTGGAACTCTCTTGCTTTTTCAATGACCCGGCAGATGTTGGCAATTTGATCTCTGGCTCCTCTGCCTTTTCTAAATCCAGCCTGAACATTTGGAAGTTCACGGTTCACATACTGTTAAAGTCTGGCTTGGAGAATTTTGAGCATTACTTTGCTAGCGTGTGAGATGAGTGTAATTGTGCAGTAGTTTCAGCATTCTTTGGCATTGCCTTTCTTTGGGATTGGAATGAAAACTGACCTTGTCCAGTCCTGTGGGCACTGCTGAGTTTTCCAAATTTGCTGGCATACTGAATGCAGCGCTTTCACAGCAGCATCTTTTAGGATTTGAAATAGCTCAACTGGAATTCCATCACTTCCACTAGCTTTGTTCGTAGTGATGCTTCCTAAGGCCCACTTGACTTCACATTCCAGAATGTCTGGCTCTAGGTAAGTGATCACATGGGTTATCTGGTCATGAAGATCTTTTTTGTATAGTTCTGTGTATTCTTGCCACCTCTTCTTAATATCTTCTGCTAGGTCCATACCATTTCTGTCCTTTATTGTGCCCATCTTTGCATGAAATGTTCTCTTGATATCTCTAATTTTCTTAAGCAATCTCTAGTCTTTCCCATTCTAGTGGGAAAGATCTCTAGGCTTTGTATTTCTTTCCACTGTTCACTGAGGAAGGCTTTCTTATCTCTTCTTGCTATTCTTTGGAACTCTGCATTCAAATGGTTATATCTTTCCTTTTCTCCTTTACCTTTCTCTTCTCTTCTTTTCATAGCTATTTGTAAGGCCTCCTAACACAACCATTTTGCATTTTTGCATTTGTTTTTCTTGGGGATGGTCTTGATCCCTGCCTCCTGTACAATGTCACAAACCTCCGTCCATAGTTCTTCAGGCACTCTATCAGATCTAATCCCTTGACTCTATTTTTCACTTTCACTGTATAAGCATAAGGGATTTGATTTAGGTCATACCTGAATGGTCTAGTGGTTTTCCATACTTTCTTCAATTTAAGTATGAATTTGGCAATAAGGAGTTCATGATCTGAGCCACAGTCAGCTTCCGGTCTTGTTTTTGCCGACTGTATAGAGCTTCTCTATCTTTGGAATATAATCAGTCTGATTTCAGTACTGGCCATCTGGTGATGTCCATGTGTAGAGTCTTCTCTTGTGTTGTTGGAAGAGGGTGTTTGCTATGCCCAGTGTGTTCTCTTGGCAAAACACTGTTAGCCTTTGCTCTGCTTCATTCTGTACTCCAAGGCCAAATTTGCCTGTTACTCCAGGTATCTCTTGACATCCTACTTTTGCATTCCAGTCCCCTATAATGCAAAAGTACATCTTTTTGGGGTGTTAGTTCTAGAAGGTCTTATAGGTCTTCATAGAACCATTCAACTTCAGTTTCTTCTGCATTAGTGGTTGGTGCGTAGACTTCGACTAATGTGATATTGAATGGTTTGCCTTGGAAACTAACAGAGATGATTCTGTTGTTTTTTAGATTACATCCAAGTACTGCATTTCGGACTATGCATGGCTACTCCATTTCTTCTAAGGGATTCTTGCCCACAATAGTAGATATAATGGTCATCTGAATTAAATTCACCCATTTCAGTCCATTTTAGTTCACTGATTCCTAGAATGTCTATGTTCACTCTTGCCATCGCCTGTTTCCCACTTCCAATTTGCCTTGATTCATTCCAGCAACATGCAGTATTGCTGATTACGCATTAGACTTTACTTCCATCACCAGTCACATCCACAACTCGTGTTGTTTTTGCTTTGGCTCTGTCTCTTCATTCTTTCTGGAGTTTTTTCTCCACTGATCTCCAGTAGCATTTTGGGCACCTACCAACCTGGGGAGTTCATCTTTCAGTGTCCTATATTTTTGCCTTTTCATACTGTTCATGGGGTTAAAGGGAACATGTCATGCAAAGATGGGCACAATAAAGGACAGAGATGGTATGGACCTAAGAGAAGCGGAAGATATTAAGAAGTGGCAAGAATACACAGAAGAACTGTACAAGAAAGATCTTCACAACCTAGATATTCACGATGGTGTGATCACTCACCTAGAGGCAGATATCCTGGAATGTGAAAGCAAGTGGGCCTTAGGAAGCATCACTACAAACAAAGCTAGTGAAGGTGATGGAATTCCAGTTGAGCTATTTCAAATCCTAAAAGATGATGCTGTGGAAGTGCTACATTCAATATGTCAGCAAATTTGGAAAACTCAGCAGTGCCCACAGGACTGGACAAGGTCAGTTTTCATTCCAATCCCAAAGAAAGGCAATGCCAAAGCATGCTGAAACTACCGCACAATTGCACTCATCTCACACGCTAGCAAAGTAATGCTCAAAATTCTCCAAGCCAGGCTTCAGCAATACGTGAACTGTGAACTTCCAGATGCTCAACTGGATTTAGAAAAGGCAGAGGAACCAGAGATCAAATTGCCAACATCTGCCGGGTCATTGAAAAAGCAAGAGAGTTCCAGAAAAACATCTATTTCTGCTTTATTGAATATGCCAAAGCCTTTGACTCTGTGGATCAAAACAAACTGTGGAAAATTCTTAAAGAGATGGGAATATCAGACCACCTGACCTGCCTCTTGAGAAATCTGTATGCAGCTCAGGAAGCAATAGTTAGAACTGGACATGGAACAACAGACTCGTTCCAGATCGGGAAAGGAGTACATCAAGGCTGTATATTGTCACCCTGCTTATTTAACTTATATGCAGAGTACATCATGAGAAATTCTGGACTGGATTAAGCACAAGCTGGAATCAAGATTTCCTGGAGAAATATCAATAACCTCAGATAGGAAAATGACACCACCCTTATGGCAGAAAGTGAAGAAGAACTAAAGAGCCTCTTGATGAAAGTGAAACTTAAAACTCAACATTTAAAAAACTAAGATCCTGGCATCTGGTCCCATCACTTCATGGCAAATAGCTGGGGAAACAGTGGCTGACTTTATTTTTTTGGCCTCCAGAATCACTGCAGATGGTGACTGCAGCCATGAAATTAAAAGATGCTTGGAAAGAAAGCTATGACCACCCTAGACAGCATATTAAAAAGCAGAGACATTACTTTGCCAACAAAGGTCCTTCTAGCCAAGGGTATTGTTTTTCCAGTAGTCATGTATAGATGTCAGATTTGGACTATAAAGAAAACTGAGTGTCAAAGAATTGATGCTTTTGAACTGTGGTATTGGAGAAGACTCTTGAGAGTCCCTTGGACTGTAGGGAGATCCAACCAGTCCATCCTAAAGGAGATCAGTCCTGGTGTCATTGGAAGTACTGATGCTTAAGCTGAAACTCCAATACTTTGGCCACCTGATGCGAAGAGCTGACTCATTTGAAAAGACCCTGATGCTGGGAAAGATTGAAGGCGGGAGGAGAAGGGGACGACAGAGGATGAGATGGCTGGATGGCATCACCAATTCTATGGATATGAGTTTGAGTAAACTCTGGGAGTTGGTGATGGACAGGGAGGCCTGGCGTGGTGTGGTCCATGGGGTCACAAAGAGTCAGACACGACTGAGTGACTGAACTGAACTGATGGGGTTCTCAAGGCAAGAATACTGAAGTGGTTTACCTTTCTGCTTTCCAGTGAACCACATTTTGTCAGAACTCTCCCACCATGACCCGTCTGTCTTGGGTGAACCTACAGGACATGGGTCATAGTTTCATTGAGCTAGACAAGGCTGTGGTCCATGTGATCAGTGTGGTTAGTTTTCTGTGATTGTGGTTTTCATTCTATCTGCCATCTGATGGAAAAGGATAAGAGGCTTATGGAAGCTTCCTGATGGGAGAGACTGACTGAGGGGGAAGCTGGGTCTTGTTCTGGTGGGTGGGGTCATGCTCAGTAAATCTTTAATCCAATTTTTCTGCTCTTATTAGAAGAAGCATATTCTAACTGGAAGATAGTTTGAAACCTTATCTTTTGAACATACATACTTTTCTTTGTTGGGAGATTGAGCCCAATTCATTTGCACAAGTCAGTTCCAGGGTCATAGTTTCTATCTAAAAGAAAGAACTATATAAAAAGATGAGCTTTCACATTGTTTATTTCCCTGTGATCTGTGTCTGTCTCTGCTCTCCTCCTTGTCCCTCCTCCCATTTTATTGTTATCATCTTTCATGGACAAGACTAGAAGCAGCAAGTGGTGATTAGCTTCTTAGTTCTGTTGTTGCTGTTTGTATATCTAACATGTAAGCACATAGTCACTGTCATCCTGAGAAGTCACCAACCATTGGTTTGGAGGTTCCAAAAAGTTAACTCTTAAATTTGTATAATAAAAAGGTTATGACTTTTAATGGCTGTATTGAGGTGTAATTTATATACCATAAAATTCACCTGTTTTAAGTGTACAGTTCAGTGAGTTTTAGTAAATTTACTCAGTTGTACAACTGTCCCCATAATCCAGTTTTAGAACATTTGTATCACCCCAGTGAAAGGAAAAGGAAAGTGAAGTCGCTCAGTCGTGGCCGACTCTTTGCGACCCCATGGACTGTAGCCTATCAGGCTCCTCCATCCATGGGATTTTCCAGGCAAGAGTGCTGGAGTGGATTGCCATTTTTTTCTCCAGGGGATCTTCCCGACCCAGGAATCGAACCCGGGTCTCCCGCATTGCAGGCAGACGCTTTACCGTCTGAGCCACCAGGGAAGCCTCTGTAACATCCTTCACCCCAGTAACATCCTTCGTACCAGTTAATTCCTGTTTCTGTGGTTCTATTTTTAATCCCTATGGGAAAACCTCAAGTGCCCCTGCAGCTTTGGTTAGGGACAGTAGAAGCATACAGGGAATTGTAAGTTTAGAAATTTTGTATGGTATTTCCGTCAAGTCTGGTGTTTTAAACTCCTGGAGTCAAAGGACAATAGACTGGGTATGTTGCTTTATAGAAACAACTCTTTTCTATCACTTTAAAGTCATTTGAATAGGTAATGAAAAGCAATTTAAAGGTATGGTAAATAGCTAAAACCCAATAGCCAGAAATACTAAAACAAGCTGTGTTCTATGAAATTTAGTTGGATGCTTGACTTACAGTACTACCAAGAGCATTAAATCTCCAAAGTTTCTGATTGCACATCCCTTTTATGATATTGGGGGTAGGGTGCGGGAGAACAGAGACTCAATTTATATATGGATGAATAGATGTACTATTGTGCTCATGTATACACAGAATAAATTTTGAATGAAAGATGTAAAATATTAGTTACAAGATCACCTGTCTCAGCTTGTCTCTTGGGAACAGGAAGCAGATGGTGTCTCTCTGCCCAAAGAGGCCTTATTCTTTGATTGTGTCACATAACCCCGGTTGACAAAGATCTGTTATTAAGGGATTAGTCTGAAATCTTTCTTCAGTTGACCTTCTTATGAAATGATATTTCACTGTTGAAGTGTCGTGGTTCTTATCTGTTATTGTTTGCTTTATGACTAATGGTTTAAAGTGGAATTTACAGTCATTTCATACTATGCAATTTGTGATCGTGTAGCCACTCTTTTATGTAAAGTCACTGGCTGTATTCCCCCACTTATCTGAAATAGGTCCCTTCTTGAACAGCCTTTCAGAAGGGGGAGTGAGATGCTGGTGGAAACCAAGTCTGGTTTATAAAATACTAGAGGCCACTTGCACACTGTGGTTCGGGCGAGTCGTTTAACTTCCCTGCACCTCTGTTTCCTCTGCAGAAAAATGAGAATAGACAACACTGGCTCGTAGCATTGCTATGAGAGTGAATGAGCACATGGCCACGGCTGCAGTAGCATTTGCTAAGTAATTGAATAAATGGCATCTGGTTGAATCCAAATAGGGTTTAGGAGCAGTTTTAAATTCACATATTTTGCTGTTGTAAATATGTCTATTTACACGTTCATCTTCATTAAGTGTTTTTAACATTTTGAGTGTTAATTTGGCTATTGTAATGAGGATATTGAAAAACAAAAATATTAAGCCTATTTAGCACTCATGTATTCTTTTCAAAAAGAGAAGGTGCTGGATAGTTCTTTGAAAAAAGCAAAAGTAACTCATTTTAAAATCTAGTAGAAAACAGCTTTTTTTGTACTTTATCCACGCCTGACATTTTCTTGTACTTTCATTTTTCTGTTTCACGGGTCTCTGGAGATAACTTCTCCCCCTATTCTCAGAGTATCTTTTGATAATTTCTAAATTTGAAGACTTTTGTTGATTTTTTTTGAGACAAAGAATAAATGGACTCTAAATATCTTGAAGTTGATACTTATTTTGAACATACAAAAATATTTCTTATAAAGTTCCTCAGGTTTCTCTTAAAGATGGTTTCTGATCATTGAATCCTAATATGGAATTTAAAGAATGGTTATACACTTTTAAAATGAGATGGTTGGGTGTGATTTCATTATTGAGCACTATATTTATGTGTGTTTTTTTTTTTTTAACTGCAGGTTATCTTGTATATGAATTTGACAAGTTTTGGTTTGAGGAAAAGCCAGAAAGCATTATGTATTTCAACGTGTACAGAGAGAAGTTTCATGAAAAGATTAAAGGACTCTTACTGGATTGTAATGTATCACTTACTTTAAAAATATGACTCATCCGTAGTATCTTCTATTTTTACCACATTTTGCACACACGACAGAATTTATATGTTGTAACAGAAATTATCTGATCAATTACACACCTTATATATAATTTCCTACAAAAATATTTCAGAAATTCTATTTAAGAAAGCTAGTGGACAATCAGTGTATGTTTACACTTGGTAATACACTGTCCTCCAAAGGTACCTTATCTTCCAAAGATCCCCTCTGTAGAGTTGCATGAACTGCTACAGTTTGGAGCTTGGGACTTAACCCATTCAGTGTAAAAGTACAAATCAGGTACAAATCAATTTTTGTTAAATTGATTGATTAAAATGTGTAAAAGTCAGTTTTCATTTTTATGTGTTGTAACTATCAAGTTGGTATCTTTTCAAAGCTCTGTTAAGAGTTTTTGGTTTTTAGTCTGGAAATGGTCTTTTTTCCTTTGCCTTATTTTATTTGTAGGTTAATTAACAGAATAGTTCGTCATGGTTCTCTTTGTTTGCATCTCAATCACACGTCACAATGTTGTCTCATAGGAGCAACAGGAGCGTATAGAGAGACACTCTTTGTCAGAGAAGACAGAACTATGGGCTTCTTTTTGGTGTTTCTGATTATTTCATGTAATAGGTAATGAGAAAATGAAGTATTGGTGATTAGCTCTTTTGTTTTTAAATAACACACTTTGAAATATCACAGTGTAATTCTAAAGCTTTAAAGACTTTCTCATCTTCAGTATTTGCTTTTTTATCAGCTACGGAGAAGAAATTTTAGTGCTTGATGTGAGGGCTTTTATGAGGCCTCTCTGTCAGTGTACGTTTATGAAAAGAGATGCTCTGCTAGGAAAATCTTGATTATACTCAAAGAACAGGTGCTATTTTAATAAAGCTGTCTTCAAATTTTAGCAAGAGAAAAACCAAGCTTTTTAAAGATCTCAGTTAAGCGATGTTGGTTGACTTTACTCACTGTTGAGTCTCGCTTCCCTTTGCTTCGACACCACCACGTTTCTAGATAATTGTGTGTGACCTTGTGGGTTTTCTGTAACAGTCTGGGACTCTAAAGTAGCC
Organism: Bos indicus; assembly: GCF_029378745.1. Classification (NCBI taxonomy): domain Eukaryota; kingdom Metazoa; phylum Chordata; class Mammalia; order Artiodactyla; family Bovidae; genus Bos; species Bos indicus. The sequence continues at coordinate 17,317,127 of NC_091776.1, read as the reverse complement.
TGAGGATGACGGCTGTGCATTTTGTATAGCTTTATTCTCTGAAAATCTCAGGAGAGCAGCAACTGCTGTCAAGGATTATAAAGTGATGAGATTCTAACAGGAACAGTTTCTTCTTTGTGTGTTTGACATTTGTACTCATAGCAAAACTAAAAGAGTGTAAAGATAGGTCCATCTGATTACCACATCCTCCTTAAATCCTACAGAAAGCAGCCTGTTAAAGACATAATTTAAAATGTGATGATAGTTAATACATCTTTAAAGTGGTACATATCAAGCATTTAAGGACTGGCTTTTATATGATATATCAAGACCTGAAACTTTCAAATATTTGTTTATGTCTACTGACAGACTTCTCTCTTTAAACTTGCCACAGAGAAGAGTGGTATAAAGTATTCAGCTGGAAAATAACAGGTGCAGTGTTGTAGAGCACACACATTAACAGTGCGTGCCAAAAGAAAGTACATGCGTTGAAGTTCTTCTTTTCTCAACAAGATAAAATGTTATAATTGGCTCAATTTTACTATAATGGTGGTTTAGATTTTCCGTATTATTGGACTTTTAAAACAGGTTTCTTGTGGGAGACTTCTCAATCCTAGGAGTACCTTGACTTCATCTCTTTAAATGCTTTCCATACTTTATCATCCATCCAGAGTTCTATGAGATAAAAATCAGGTATTAGCCATTAAAGTTCATTTTATCAGGATGTTTACCATTACATGGAAAGCGATTGTTAGTCTTTTAGTTTTTGCTTAGAAAATACTTACCTTTGTATTTAATCTTTTAACAGATGAGGTCTTGAACTGATATAAACCTTTGTCAGTATGCTTTTAAAGAATGATTGAAGTATAGAATGGGAAACTTTTCAAGTATTAAGTTTCTCCTAGGGGGAAGAAAAACCCTTTTAATAATTCTTTAATAATAATGTTTTTTAAATGTCATTTGAAATTTTGTTCAATAATATATTATTTAAGTCCACCTTTGTTTGTATAATATATTGCTCTGTTTTTAAGATGATCCATAACCATTTCAGACAATTCTATGGTAAGTTGGTTGAAAGCCACCAGTAGATTCTAAGATTTGATAGTTTGAAAGCCAAGCTAAATATCACCATTTGTAAATTAGAATGTAACATGAGCCTTCTGATTTTCATGTGATAGTGACATACATGAAAAGAGAAATATGATAATTGTGTCTGCCATCCTGCTTTTCCTTGCTTTCAACATATGTATGTTAGAATTTTAGGTAGTCTAAAAATCCATAGTTAGAATCTTACCTGTTTCTATAGTAATACAATACCAAAGTAGTGATAGAATTGAAGTAGAAGGAAAATTGTTTGCTTTAGCATCAAAAAAGTTAATCAGTGTTGAAATGAATTTTTGTGTGTGCCAGACTGAAGAGTGAATCAGTGACAAAAGTAGTCTAAAAATATAATTACAAGTTGCAGTTTAAATACATTCTGAAAGACAATCTTTAAAGAATTGAGAGAAATCAGGGGATATCAGTGAACTTAGACCCACCCCTCTTTATATATAAATATGGTGATATAGTTAGATATAAAAATCAGTGTCTTACTGGTACCATTTATAATTGAGAAAGGAAAATCTTTTTCTTAAAAATGCCTGTCCTGATTTGTTTTCCTAAAATGAGCTACTTGGATTTGTATGTATTTTTCTATGTGAAATATATGTGCTCTTCACTTTTATTCCAGTGTCCGTAGTTGTTATGTGCTCTCTCTCCCCTTTGCATTCAGTGAAATAGAACTTGGTCAAAGATTTGCTAAAAGGAGAAACAGTAGAGGAATGTGAAGGAGGAGTGTTCGTTGTCAGAGCAGGAAAGATTACATGTTATCTTAGCACAAAGAGAAGACATTTGGCTTGAAGGGCAATAATGTTTATTATCCTTTTGAATTAGTGATTGGGGACCAGCAGCTATTTTCTCAGGATAAATGGTCCACCCAACTTCTGGGGAGGCTTAATTTCGATTTCATATTTATGAACCTCTCCGATATTTTTAAATGAGGATTCCTGGAGTTGATAAAAATCTGAGAAAAACCATGAGTGAGCCTTTTTTCCCCTAGCTTCAGCTTTGAATAAGAAAAATGTTAAAATGTAGTGCAGGTAAGACCCAACTACTACCTTACTATTATAGGGCAAGGCTATGTTTCTGTTAAACAATGTATTCAAAAAATATTTAAGCAGTAGCTTTCCCTAGGGGAAAGAGTGCTGGTTGGCAACGTAAAGAAATAGATTTCTGTCTACTTTGGATAAAGCAATTAACTTCCTATGTAAAAGCAATAGTTGAAATGTAATGTTGTTTTGTTTGGAATGTTGTGAGCGAATAAAAACATGTTGAAATTGTCATAAGCCTCTCTATTAATATTTCTGCTCCCTTCCCATCTTCCTCGTCCCTTATTTATATCATTTATGTTCATGAAATAATACTTTTTTCATTTAATCCTTTAATCATGTTCCTGTAGGGTAAAATCAGAATATACAGAAAATTTTCTTATTTTTATGACTTTAACTCATCTACTGATTACCTATTTAAAAGGTTATTGGAAAAGAACAATTGGTTATGATGCCAGAAAAGAAACTACCATCACCCCCCGTTCTTAGAAAGGCTAGGAATAAATCATACTATCCTGCAACGTGTTTTCACAGTTGCTCACGGATCTATTTGTATGTTCATGCATAGCTTCCATACTTTTTTTAAAGCTGCAAAGCATTCCTCTGTGTGTGTGTGTGTGTGTGTGTGTGTGTGTGTGTGTGTGTGTGTGTGTGTGTAGCTTATCTTGAGCTGAATATGGAACTGATTTGATGCAGCAAATGCAGTCCTTATTAAAGTTAGTACTAATTATAGCTTTAAATGTATATGTTAGGGAAAAAGTGCTTTAAAGACAAAGCAATCGTCTCAAGGAGTTTGATGAAGTAGTACCAAATAAACCTGAAGAAAATAGAGAAGAAAATATCAAAGACAAGAGCTTGGATGCATAGAAAAGAAAAAATGCATATAATAGGATCAACAAAGTGTTTGAGAAGACTGACAGTATTGATAAACTTTAGTGAGACAAATTAACAATAAAAAAGAAAGCAAGTAATAAATACTGTCAAGAATGAAATATGAAGAATCACTAGAGATACTGTAGATATTAAAAAGGATATATTGAGTAATATCAAAATTAGGAAAATTAGATGAAATAATTTCTAGAAAAATACATTTTATCAAACCTATCCGAGAAGAAATAGAGAAGCAAAAAAGTCCTGGAGCTATTAAATGGATTCAGCAATTAAAAACCTTTCCACTAAAAAACCTGCAGTTTCATATGGGTTTCACCAGTGAGTTAGCACATTTAAAAATAAAATGTTAGTTTTCACAAAACTTTCCAAATAACTTAATGTGTACACTCTGCAATTCATAAGACTGTTATGATCTACTTTTTAAATTGGGGTATAGTTGCTCTACAATGTTTGTGAGCTTCTGCTGTACAATGAAGTGAATCAGCTGTATGTATACATATATACCTTCCCTCTTGGACTGTTGGTGGGAGTATAAATTGGTACAGCCACTATAGAGAACAGTACAGAGGTTAAACAAATAAAAATAGAACTACCATATGACCCAGCAAACCTACCACTGGGCATATGATGATCTTTAATAGATACAGAAAAAGCATTCAATAAAAATTCAATATCCATTCGTGTTAAAAACTTGGCAAATGAGAAATATAAAGGGATTACCTTAATTTTACAAAATATATCTTTATAAAATGAACTATAGCAAATATACTTAATTATAAAATATTGGGATCAGAATTAAGAAAGGATGTCTTTTCTCATCTCTTGTATCAGTCAGTCATTGCCACAATACAATGTACAATAACCAACCACGAAAATATCTCAGTGACCTACAAAACAGTTTTACTCCTCACACATGGGTAGGCTAGCCAGACAGTTTGGGTAGTCTCAGCTGGATTCAGCTAGCCTTAAATTGAGGTCATGATTTCAGTTCCAGTCATCTCCATGTGACTAGTTCATCTGAGGTCAGTGGGTTACCTGAGCCATGTTCTTCATGGTGTGGCAGAAACACAAGAATAAACTCAGTTGCTCAAACACATTCAAGCCCTTGCTCACATCATGCCTACTAATGTGATCTCTTGGTCATGGCAAATCACATGGCTAAGCCCAGCATCAATAAAGTAGGGAAATGTACTCTAAGAAGGGATGAGGAGTGAATCATTCAAATTGTTACCGAAAATAAATTCAAAATTGTACTAGAGATACCACCAACTGGAATGAAACAAGTGGATGGAAAGAAAAGTTACTGCTTACGAATGATAGGCATGTGTACACAGAACATCTGAAAGAAGTGATCAGGTATCCAGGACAAGGATGAGGAATTTGATATCAATAGTGATCATGTTGAAGGTGAGAGATTCTGGCTAAGCCAATTAAAGCAGGATTCTTGCTAAAACGGCTCTCGAGGACACCCAAAGACAGAACCAGGTGGGAAAAGGCAGCTTGGAGGAGCCTGACTAAAGTTTGGTCAAGGATGGCAACCTGTCACTACTGCCCATTGCCTGACCAGGTTCCCAGCAAACAAAGTTTTATATTTTCCTTCTTCTTGAAAGAAATATGCTACTCTGAAATGGTGGTTTGTCTTAGTTTGGAATCTCCCAGAGTCAGGCCTCAAGACAAGGATTTGGAATTCTTTCGGGAAGTGATCCCAGGAGACACCAGTAAGGGGATGGAGGATGGAGAGCGGGACTTGAAGTCTTCCCATAAACGGTTTTAGAGGTAAGCAAAATACCACTGAGTGTAACTGGATTCTGATCCCCCGGAGGCATTCCACCCGACCACGAGGGACATGAGATATTCACACGCCAGCTCCCATCGGTTATGGGTCCAGGGCTGCTCACAGGGCTGTGTTATTTTTCCTGTCCTTCTAGTGTGCCATGCCCAGGTGGGCAAAGGTGTCTCTGGTGACCGGAAGAAGGCCCTAAACAGTACAGGTGCTGACATGACAAAGGGCAGTCCGGGCAGCATCACTAACGGTCAGAGCAGAGTGATCCATGCAGGATACGAGGGCATCTGTGACAAGATGCTTTACAGTTAACAACTAAGGGAAAGAAATGGGAGGGAAGCCTCAGAGTCAACGGAGGAGAAAGGTAATAGTAAATGTAATGTGGAGCTCACAGCGCCTGGCAGCCTGGGGTCTACCTGGCCATTTAGTGGCCACTCCTTGTTTTTGTCTGAACAATTCTTTTAATCTCCTGTTTATTCTTTCCCTATTCCTTCTGCACTCAGCTGGTAGATGAAAAGGTTACTACAGATGCAAATGATGAAGTTGGCTTTGCTGGAGAGATGCAATGTAGATTAATTTTCATCTCAATCTGTTCCTCTATCTAACCAAAGGTACCTTCTAGCTCTAAAATTCTGTGATTCTAGGATAGATACTATGATTCTAATAACAGCAGTGCCCCAATGAACACAGTGTCTTAGAAGTTGTTATAGATGCCATAAAATGTGGACTCTAAAAATCAAAAGCCTGTACTAATAACATTAAAAGTAAGTTTTTGCCCATTGATTCTAAAGACCTTTCCTTGTTATTTGGGAAGTTTTGTAACCCAGTGAACCTCAACTCTTACATTAGATACAGATCCAAAAAAGGCAAACTTTAAGAGATATTAGCAATATTTTATTGAATATATTAACTGATAACAGGGTTAATAAATAAAAAGGAAACTTAGTTTTTAAGTATTGATAAAGTGTATTTCACTCAGTTTTCCTTTTCCATCAATTAATAATTGAATTAATAATTAAAACATGTTAAAGGTCTTCATATTCAATCATAAAATCCCTCCCCCCATTAAATAGTCAATTAGGTACAGTAGCTTATCTGGATATTACATTTGCCAGGGTATACACTGAATGTTTTGCTTTCCCTTCCTTAAAATACTGAGAATAAAAATCATAGGAAATAGTAGTTTTCCCTTGGAAAAAAAATAGTCCAGAACTCTCTATCAGAATTTCCTTATCTGGGTGAAATAAAGTGAATAGTTTCGCTTGCTTTTTAAAATTATCTGGTTAGCAAAGATCCCCACTGGTCTGTTCCGTCTTCTTCCCGAGGAGGACTAGGTTGCGCAGTCCATGGTGTGCCTCGACTTCATCAATTCTTGCTTCAGCTGTTCGAAGCACACAAACATGATGATGTTCCAGGATCCCAGTCGCAAGAAGGAAGGTACAAATCTAGAAAAGTGATGTCACCATTCTATTAGTTTGCTTAAAATTCTGATAGCTATTACAGTGTGTGCCTTCATCGACTCAATGGACATGAGTTGGAGCAAACTCCGGGAGATGGTGAAGGACAGGGAAGCCTGGCGTGCTGTAGTCCATGGGTTCCAAAGAGTTGGACACAACTGAGCGACTGAACAACAGCAAATCATAGTCTAGGCAGTGCATGCTTCTCCTGTGCTACGCATCTCCAGCGCAGGCGCTTGAGAATGCCTACTCTCCATGTTTCCTTCCTCGGCCTCAAGTTTCATCCAGGTGCCCTACCCTGCTTCTGAACAACGAAATCCAGAGGATCACCGCTACACAACGGTCCCACCAAACTAAACCAAACCTGGTCTCCTGCTTCTCCATCATCTTCTCCTTTTTGAGGGGACAGGAAATCTTGTTTCCCTTTGCTTTCTGAATGGAGTGTAGGAAACTTTAATCGTTTAAAAGAGGAAGTAAGTGGAGAAAGCCAAGTGATGAGTAATTAGACCATTTTCCAGGGTCAAGAAATCAGTGCTGTCCAGGTCTTGGTAATTCTGGCCCTAAGGGGGTGGTCAGAGACTAAATGGCGTTTTGTTGTTTCTGTTGCTCTTGCTCTTTTGAAGAATTCTGCCACGCTGTACACACCAGATGATTTATTTTGAAAATCCTGTCTACGGCAATGAAATATTCCCAGAGAAAATGATGTAAAACCTGTTAAATTTGCCTTGGATAGGTATGTTAGAGATCTTGCCTATAAAGATCACCCCCCAATATTTTGGGGGATCTCTTAACATATATCTTCTGACTCCTGAATGTGTGTGTGTGTGTGTTTTATGGTAAAATATACATAACATCAATTTATAATTTTAGCCAGCCATTTATACACATACATATGTGTATGTGTGTGTGTATATATATATCTCATATATATATATTCAATAGTATAATTCAGTAGCATTAAATATGTTCTCATTGTGAGCAATCATTACCACTCCCCATCTCCATCCCAAGCTGAATCTCTGTACCCATTAAAATATAACTCCCGACTCCCCTCTCCCCTCAGCCAATAGATTGAGACCAAGGGACAAGCTGCCGGTTTCGAATGAGCCACTGATCAAGCTTGAGAAGATTTTACTATCACAACTTTAAATTTCCTGACACAGTGGAATTGGTGTATTGGAGAGATTTATGGCAAAGAAAAGTAGACATTAAGTACACTGCACATTCTAAGGCTGCTCAGCTGTCAATTGTTCAGATGAGATGCCCCCCGCCCCACACCGTAGCACACAGAATCCCTGAATACAACATTGTAGATACCGAAGAACACATCCTACCCTTTGAAAAAAGCTGACGGTCCTTCCCTAGTGAGCATCATCATTGCGCAGTTGGGCACACTTGTGTACTGTCCTGGTGAAGAATTAACAAATCGGGTTTTCACCACATCCACGGGAGAGGACAGAACCGTTGTGCAGAATCCAGCAACAACAGCGGACACGAAGTGGCAGGGCACATCGTCTGAAACGGATCGATGAGGCAGGTCAACACTGAATTCTTGGGAGGGGCTTCTAGTTTTTAGTTATCTATCAGATCTTCAAAAGCCTGTTGACAACAGGTCAACGTAGTTGTCTTATAAATAAATAACATACAGTAAGTGAGTGTTAGTCACTCAGTCGTGCCCGACTCTTTGCGACCCCATGGACTACAGCCCACCAGGCTCCTCTTTCCGGGGATTTTCCAGGCAAGGATACTGGAGTGGGTTGCCATTTCCTTCTCCAGGGGATCTTCCCGACCCAGGGATCGAACCTGGGGGTCTCCTGCACCGCAGGCAGATTCTTTACCAACTGATCTACAAGGGAAGCTTGTACATACAGTAAGGAATGTTATAATTTTAGAAAAAGTTGGCAAATGGTACATGGCATAGTGGATTATAAGTGCTTTAAGAAAATAACCAGTTACTTACCTCTGTCCTTAGGGCATGACGTAATACTCAACACATAGGCATCTATACTTTTTTTAAAAAAATTAAAGTCATTGTCCAAGGAGAATTTCAATGTTTCCAGAACCTATTAGAATAAAATTTTTAGGAACCTATCCAATGGTTCTACTTTTGGGATGAAACCACAAAGAAGCTCCTTATTTAACTAGCTCATCTGGATATAGTGCAGGATGACTCATTTCCTGAATTCTGCTTTATAAAGAATAAGAGAGATGCTAACAAAAATCTGATATATTAGTATTAAATGAGAATGATGCTGATATAAAAATACAGGTACATCTTAGTTTTGTTGCAAAAGAAAAAAACTTGCAACAGAACTTCTTTATATCTATTATTCAAGAGTATTACTTTTTTAAAAGATAAAATTATTACAATTAAGGGATTCAGCATAATAAAAGATGAAATTATAAATGTGCAGACCTGCCATGTGAGAAAGAAAGTTACCTGCTAATAGTTTGTTTTTCACAAGGGCCTCCTTCATTAGGTCATATGTTACTAGCTCTGTACAGTTGATGATGACATTCCTTGTCAGATTGGGAGTAGTCCCTGGAGGGAAAGAAAGTGTTGAATAGCTCCATCATACGATAAGATGCTAATTGGATATGTGTGTTTTAACGATTATAGAATCCATGTTGAAGAGAGTCACCTTTCCAAAGCCCCGTCAAGCCTTCTGTTGTTGCTATAATTCTGTAAGCATTGTAAGTCCCAGTGTATCGAGGTTTGGGACCGTGGAGATGGCTCTGAGCTTGCAGTCTGACCTTGACCACCTCTGTGGGTTGCCCAATGAACACGGCCACGCCTCCAGTCGTTAGGCCCGCTGAGATCTTGCTTCCTAAACTAGCTGTTGTTATCCAGAGAGAAAAAAATGATGTGTCAGGCAAAAGAGAAAAAAGTCAAGACCCAGAATGCATGGATATGTCTTTTTAATTTTTAGTGGTTAATACTACTGTGTCATTCTATCTTTAGTACTTCCCTAATGCTTGTGCACGTGTTAATCATGTACTGTGCTGTGCTGTGCTTAGTCGCTGAGTTGCGTCCAACTCCTTGTCACCCCATGGACTGTACTAAGAATATATAAGTCATAGGAGGGCTAGAAGACTTCAAAGTTGACTGAATTTTTTTTTTTTAATAAAGACTTTCAAGGAGAAAGAAAAACCCAATGCTTGTTTAAACAATGGCTTAGTTCTTTCCTATATTTGGCTTAGTTCTTTCTTTATATTTGCTCTATTTTTCAGTATTTCCCAATTGGGGGGAGGCACCAGTCACCAGTGAAGCTTAGTCTTCTAACCATCAATGAGACTGTTAATTATTGGACTTAGGGATCTTAGGAAAAGTCCTAAAGGACAAATTGCCCGAGTTTGGGACGTCAAGTGGTCTCAGGCTTCAACAGGCTCCTAAAGGGACAAAAATAAGAAGAAAGAAGTGATCACGTGATTTTTAATTGCAAATTTTGAAAAATTAACATGGGTTACTCAAGATGGATATCATTTAATAAAATGACAAATAGTCTTGGAGCCTCATTGTTGTTATTTAGTCGCTAAGATATGTCCTACTCTTTTGTGACCCCATGAAGCCTCATACCTATTCCCATAATTAAAGTATAGATCAATCACATTTACTCATCAAGGACTTTCTCAGTCTCTAATTCTATTTCCTGAGCTGTATAAAATGGAGGTAATAATATCTGCCTCACAGAGTCACTGTGTGAGTTAATAACAACATAGCACTTAGCATAGTGTCCTGCGTATGGGAAATTCAGCAAGTCTTTTCATGACTGTGCGGTTGCTTTCCTTTCTCAATACACTTGGCCAGGAGCTGAGCACTGAATAATACCCCTCTTTTAAGTGGCAAGATGATACTTAAATAATTCCCTTCACTTTTGGCCCCTATTTACAGTCTTATTTGGTTGCACTCATCCTGTGTTCCAATCCCCTTTTCATTTCCCAAGCTCCTTGGGAGCAGGGCCATATTCTTTGTCTTCCCTTCTCACGGCCCATCTTCTCCTCAGTCCTCTGCAATATAGCTGCCACTTCTACTACTCGGCTCAACATGCTTTTGCCAAGGAAACCCATGAGTTTCTGCTGTTAGGTACATCGTTCCCTCCTTTCCTCACTAGATATCTCTGCTGTTTGGCCCTAATGATAATTCCTCCCATGACTGGGAAATCTATCCCAGCTGTTTCTCCTAAGTTCTTGTGCAGACCAGACATGACCTATCCTCGACACATTCTATGAATGGGATAGAATGAATGGGATATTTAACCGGAAACTTGTAAGTCATCTTAACATTCCTACCTTTTCTTTACACCTCACTTCCAACTCTCCACCAAGTTTAGTCAATTACATTTCCAAAATCTTTACTGCCATTGCTTTAGCTTATCCTGATGATTTCTTCCTTCTAAATTACCCTTTTCTTCCCCTTTTTCTGTATAGCTTTTACAGTGCTGCCAAAGTGACCTTCTGAAAATATAAATTATTTATGTTATTCCTTTGTTTATTATTTTTCAATGACTTCCCATCATTTTAAGGATAAAACCTGAACTCCTTAGCATGGCCTGGAAGCTCTCCTGTGATCTGATGCATTTCTGCCTTTCTGGTGTCACTTCTTCCCACTCACCAGCATGTCTTCCCTCCATGCTCTGTGTGTTCAAATATTGATGTTGGCTTGCCAGTTTGTTATGAAGACCACTACCCTGTGGGTAACTGTTTCCTGGGTCACAGCTGAGCCTAGGACATGTCTCTCTGACTTCTCCCCCTCCCAGGAACACTGCCTGCTTACCTTCTTTCCCTGTGGTGAAGAACTCCTGGACAGTATCATAGAGGCCGATCCTAAGAGAGGCGAAGCTTATTTGTCTCTGGAGACCAGCAGGCAGCCCACTGTAGAGTTTCACTGGCCCTTCTGTTTTTGCCAGAGTGATGATTGTTCCCAGGACACCTTTATACCTAATGGCACTGGAGGTCAGGCATTCGCCCTGGATCTGGAAGTGAAAATTGAGAAAGGGAGTCCTACCTAGTGAGGAAAAAACAAAGGTTGGCATCAAGCTGTCCTCAATGGAGAAAACTTGAGCCAAGATATTTTTTCCATTGTGTTCCTATTTTCAGTCCTTTTCGCCTTCTCAGCAACATCTCCCCTTATCTATCTATCTAAATCCCTGGGTCAGGAAGATCCCCTAGAAAAGGAAATGGCAACCCACTCCAGTATTTTTGCCTGGAGAATCCCATGGACAGAGGAGCCTGGGGGGCTGCAGTCCATAGCATCGCAAAGAGTTGCATAGGACTGAAGCGACTTAGCACACATCTAGAGCTAGATATCTAGTTATCTATCTATCGAAAGGGGGAAGGGAGAGAATTTGGCTACTAGGCATACTTTGAAGGTCCTCCCCATCTCTCACCTCACTGTCCCACCCCCAGTAACTCTCCAGAACCCTTAGGCAGTAGGATAGGAAGATGTGCCTGTCTGATCAAGTACAGGAGAGGTTGGCAACAGTCACAGTCAACCCGTCCTCCTTGACCCTCGCACTTCTTTAGTTAATTCCTCCAATGTTCCAGTTTCCCACCCTAAGGCATCCATCCAGTGACAGGCAAACTTTTTTTAACGTGGCCACCTGCTCTACCTAAGGTGAGAAAGGATGGTAAAACCGAAGCCAGAGTCAAAGGGGCGCACACAGTAGAGGTCCCTTTTCTGTCCGAGGCACCTCCCCTTGCCCACAGCGCTCCCTACCTGTAGCCGGACTTTCGCGGTGTCCAGCGGGAAGGTGATTATGTCAGCCACGCAGGCCGCCACCCCAGCCGAGAAGATCTTGACCGCCATGGTAGGGGGCACGTCTGACGCTGTGTGTCCCACCATCCTGACTCAACGCGGACTCCGGCGCAAGGGGATCAGGGCTTCAGTCCCAAAGGTGGATGTTCTGCCTGGCTTCTCACTCCTGCGCGGCCGGGCAGCAGACCCGTCCTCTCCGACTTCTGCCCAGTGGGGGCGGCAGGCAGGGGGCTGCAGCGGCCCAGGTGGCAGGTGGCGGGGTCGATGCAGCGGCGCCTGCCTGCCCTCCCTCGAGTCCGGGCTGGCCACGCCGTGCCCTCTGCCTCCGCGGATGACTTATATCGCCGGAGATCGCGATCGGGGCTGAGCCGATCCAGGTCTCTGGGGAATGGCAGGGCGTGTCCTGGGGCGCAGGTCCCTCCCACCTCCCCATCCTGGTTCGGCACCTGGGGAGCCGCCGTCTACGCTCTACCCTCGATGCGCAGGGAAGGGCGCACAGCAGCGCGAGCTGCTGGCAAGCTGGGCATCTCTTCAGGCTTCTAGAGTCTTCAGCTGCGCACCCTTGGAGGGCGGGGAGGGGGAGTCTCTGAAACAAGAGCGAGCTCAGTGATCCTGGCAGAAGTCCCTGCCCAGCCGGAGAGCTCCAAGGCAAGAGTGGACTCCTCTTATTCCTCTGACTCCTCAGGAGCCTTGCAGACACCTTCTCTGCTTGGCTTCCCTTTGCTCTCTTTCTGATTTCTTATCCTCTCACCCTCCCAGCCACATGCAGCCAAATGCGATTCCAAAAACTACCAAGCCGAATCCGAGAACATTCTGAACTTTCAAAGGTTTTCATTTGAACACTTTTTGTAGGAGGGTGTCAAATGAAATGATGAACATTCTAGAAAGCACACCCAGAGTAAATTGCTAGAGCAATAAAGTGCTCCTTTTAATTTCATTCTGGGTGCAGGGGCCGTGTGGTGAAAAGGACAAAGACAAGGGCAGGTCACCAGGCTCCAGCTGCAGCTCTTACCTTTGCAAGTCATTTATGACCCTTGACCCTTGACCCCTTTCCTAGTCCCATTATACTCACCCCCATGTAAAGTGTGGATATTTGAGAGTCAGCAATATGAATGCAAGAAAAGAAGGTCCACACTTTACATGGGAATGAGTATAATGGGACTAGGAAAAGGGGTCAAGGGTCAAGCTATAGGGATCCCCAAAGTTATAGTCTAGGAAAAATGACCTTATCAAAGGTCAAATTAGGAAAGAAACAGTGTCCTCAGCCATAGAACTATGGCATTTGAGAATATAATTAATGAAGGGTTGGGTCTGTCAAGTAGTCATACTGTAATGTTCAGAAAAAATGTCAAGAGAATAAAAACAAAGGAAAGTATTGGATTTGGCTCTAACATAATTGATCACCTTAGGGAGTGCAGCTGTGGTAGAGTTATTAGATTGTGAGGATGATGGCTAAGCAGATTGGGAATGTTTGTTATAATGCATAAAAGGTGAACCGCTGTCAACTGGATAATCCCCAACCCACAACCCAACCCACCGACCCTATGCATTGTCTTTCACAGTGGTTCCATCTAACGTGGTTTTAAAGCATAATCGCAAATTGCTCTCATCAAAAGACAAAGGTGCATATCTCTTCCCCTTGCATCTAGGAAGGCTGGTACATGCCTTACTAACAGAATAAGACAGCACTGCTGGTTTCTGATGCTGGACTATAACGTCCTTTCCTAAGGAAACATTAGGAACCCTGGGTTATTATGTAAGAAATCCAACCTCCCCGAGGCTGTCATGCTGGAGAGGCCCGCCCTAGGTAGGCAATTCCAGCCTTGCCTATCAAGGCAGGAGACATGAGAGTGCAGCTGCCTTGGACTCTTCAGATAAACCCGCCTGCCAGCTGAAAACACCACGTGATCTCCATCGCTGGAGTAGGACAGAAGGGTCATCCAGCTGTTGTTCAGTCACTCAGTCGAGTCTGACTCTCTGCGCCCTCATGGACAGCAGCACACCTGGCTTCCCTGTCCTCCACTATCTCCCAGTGCGCAAATTCATGTCCATTGAGTTGGTAATGTTATCTAACCATCTCATCCTCTGCGTCCCCCTTCTCCTTTTGCCTTCAGTCTTTCGCAGCATCAAAGGCTCTTTGCACCAGGTAGCCAAAGTATTGGCGCTTCAACTTCAGCATCAGTCCTCCCAATGAATATTCATGGTTTATTTCCTTTAGGATTGACTAGTTTGAGCTCCTTGCAGTCCAAGGGACTCTCAAAAGTCTTCTTCAGCACCACAATTCGAAAGCATGAATTCTTCAGAGCTCAGTCTTCTTTATGGTCCAGCTCTCACATCCATATATGACTACTGGAAAAACCATAGCTTTAACTGTATGGACCTTTGTTGGCAAAGTGATGTTTCTGCTTTATGATACACTGTCTAGGTTTGTCATAGCTTTCCTTCCCTTGTGGCTCAGCTGGTAAAGAATCCACCTGCAATGCAGGAGACCTGGCTTCGATCCCTGGGTTGGGAAGATCCCCTGGAGAAGGGAATGGCTACCCACTCCAGTATTCTGGCCTGGAGAATTCCACGGACTATATAGTCCATGGGGTCGCAAACAGTCGGACTCGACTGAGCGAATTTCACTTTCACTTTTCCTTCCAAGGAGCAAGTGTCTTTTAATTTCATGGTTACAATCACTGTCCACAGTGATTTTTTAGCCCAAGAAAATAAAATCTGTCACTGTTTCCACTTTTTCCCCATCTGTCTGCCATGAAGTGATGGGACCATACCATACCATACCATATCAGTTGAGTTCTGCCCAAATTCCTGACCCATGAAATTGTAAGACATAACGCAGTGGTTGTGGTTTTAAGCTGGAACCACCTTTTCTTTTTTGAGAAGTTAGGACTGGCATCCACTCTCTTTACACTTTCCTCCAACACTACCTTCATGATGAGTTGGATGCAGTGCATGGTGTGGAATTTTGGAATTATAATTATAAAGGGAAGTCACAGTACATTTCTGAAGGAGAAGCAGGGTAAACGGAAAGTCATGTTGTTTCCTTTAGGCTCATGTTTTTAAAAGGCAGGGTATGACAGGCTAGAGGAGAGGGTGAAATGAAAGCTATTAGAAACGAAGGGAATGTGAGAAAGGGTCTGTTAGAAATGAGGAAAGGTTGTGGTCCCAACCAGCTAAGGACAGATAGGGAGAGGAGATTTGTGACCGGAGAACTGCGATTGCTCTGAGACTATGAGAGGGACAGCTCGATGTCTGGCTGGGTGAGTGTGGTCAGTTAAGAGACTTCTTCAGGAGGTAGATTTGGTTTATTCAGTGACGAGTGAGCATCTGAGGTGTGCTGGCCAGAAAGCCAATACTAAGGGTCCAGAAGAAGCAGAAGTCACAGCCTCCATGGCCTTCCCTGGCAGTCCAGTGGTTAAGACTCTGCAGTTCCAATGCAGGGGGTGTGGGTTCGGTCCCTGGTCAGGGAACTAAGCTCCTCCGTGCCACGTGGTATGGTTAAAAAGAGAAAAAAAGTTAAAGCCTCCTGTGGGGCACCCATCAGAGGTCACAGGAGTTCCAGATTCGGAAATGGTTCTGGATTCCAAGGACCAGGCTCCTTTATCCCTTCGGGAGGCTCTGGGAAGTAGGGGAAAGTTTGCCTCAGGTTGGAGAGAACAGTAGGGGAGAGGGCGGTGTCCCCAGAGGCTCAGCCGTCTGCTCCTCTGGCACAAAGAAGTAGAGAGGTAAAGAACAGGGCAGTGTGAGCAAGGGCAGCAGAGCTTTCGTGACGTAGCTACGGGATGGTGGCGAGTTCCCAGTGTGCTAAACGCCTACTTCCCTCTTAAAATTTAGAACAACACTGAGGGGGAAGGGGGCTGGGATGAATTGGGAGCTTGGGACTGACATATATACACTATCGATACTGTGAAGAAAATAGGTAACCAGTGAGAACCTACTGTGTAGCCCAGGGGACTTTCCTTGGTGCTCTGTGGGGACCTGAATGGGAAGGAAATCCAACAAGAGGGGCTATATATAAACATACAGCTAATCCACTTTGCCGTATAGCAGAAACTAGCACATTGTAAAGCAACTATATGCCAACAAAAATTAATAAAAAATAAAATTTAGAACAACAAACTGTGGTCGACCAGGAACCTCTGAACAAAATGTCTTTTTGTACTGATATTAAATAAGCATAACAATGCTGTACATTTGAAAAATGTTCTGCACTTTCCCATAATTCTCTCATTAACCACCAGTAGGAAATATCATATTGTAGTTATAGGTAATAACTATAGAGATAAATGTGCAAATGACAGAAGAGACAATTTATAAAAGAAGAAATACAACCTTTAAAATAGACTGATATATTTACCATCACTAATAAAAAAATGTACTTCACCTAATAAATTAATACAGTGTCTCTACAAAAAGCATAATTATTTTAACATTTACATGTACATTTTAAATTTACTATCATAAATATAAATTGTGAGTGGTGTAAATTATGCACATTTAAAATGTGGTAATTATCTTGTCAGCATTATATTAGTGATGGCAGTATAAATTTACATGATTCTTTTAGAAAACAGTTTGGTGGCATGTCCTGAGCCAAGAAATGTCCATATCCTTTCCTCTAACGATTCTGTTTCTGGATAGCTATCTTAAAATCATTAGCCAATATATGAAAAAGTCAATATGTAGGAAGATTACGACAGTTAAATATTTATAGCAGCAAACTAGAGGCAGTGCCAGCCTCAGGTGAGATCTAGCTCTGCACGTCTGCGTGTGTCTGCAGGGCTGGGCATGTTCTGTCCACAGGTGTCTGCTCTGCGCACTGATGCGTGAAGAGGGACAGAGCCTGCCCTTAGGAACAGGGCAACGGTAGGGAGAGGACAGGATGGGGTCCAGTCCAGCCCAAAGAGAAGGAGTGTATCGAGGTCCACATTAAGGAGAAAATATTCCATTTTCATCCCGATTAACATGGTATAGCCTAGTGATTAAGAGAACGACAAGTAGCCCATGTTCAATTCTAAGATGCTTTCAACTGGGTGAGTGTGGACAGATTACCTAACTTCTCTGAGCCTCGAATGCTTCACTTTTGTGATAGGTATGAATCACTAGGTTATTCTTACTAGTCGATCACTCCTTAGGCTTAGCACTGAATGAACATAATCCTTATAACCCTACGAAAGATCATCCACTTCATGCACTTAATGAAAAGTTAACAGAAGCTTCTCTAAGCACTTGACAAAATTTAACACAAGTAGTCCTCATGGCTCTCTCAGAGGGAGCAGTGGTAAAGAATCCGCCTGCCAATGCAGGAGACGCAAGAGACACAGGTTCAATCCCTGAGTGGAGAGGATCCCCTGGAGGAGGCAATGGCAACCCACTCCAGTATTCTTGCCTGGGAAAAATCCCATGGACAGAGGAGCCTTGTGGGCTACAGTCAACGGAGTCACAAAGAGTCGGACACGACTGAGCACATCTCACGCTACCCATTGCTGCCCCCTGAGGTATGGATTGATGTACTACCATTACCCACTTCACGGGAGGCGGAAACGCGGAGGTTCAGAGGAGTTAAGTAACATCTAGGTCACATAACCACTTCATGGTACACTTGGAATCTGTCTGACCCCCAGACTCTCAATCTCTAAATGATGCCCAAAATGCTTTCCCAATGTATTTATTTATTGTTTTAAAATTTTTATTGAAATATAGTTGATGTAATGTTGTGTTAGTTTCAGGTGTGCAGTATATATATTCTAAATGTATATATAGAATATATATTCTTTTTAGTTTCTTTTACATTATAGGTTATTATAAGATATTGAATATAGTTCCCTGTGCTGTACAGTAGGTCCTTGTTGGTTATCTATATTATATATAGTAGTGTGTATATTTTAATCCCAAATGTATTTGTGACACGATAGTTTGCTAAGTTTTGAAGGTGTGTAATGGCTAGATATATCATATTTTTTCTATAAGTCACATCAAATATTACCCCCAAATCACATGAAACAAACATTCTTTTACTCAGTTTATATACATTATTGAAGGTTTTACAAAGACAGAAATAAACAACAGTTTTGCTTTAAAAATTGCTTGATTTCATGTCATTTTCAGTTGAACCTGGTGGAAGAGTTGGGAAGGTAATATATGAGATTTAGAAAAATTAGATTTATAGGGTTTGAGGCCTAGTAAAGGGAGCAGGGATTTCCCTGGTGGCTTAGATGATAAAGAATCTGCTTGCAATTCAGGAGACCTGGGTTCAATTCTTGGGTCTGGAAGACGCCCCGGGAGAAGGAAATGGCTACCCATTCCAGTATTCTTGCCTGGGAAATCCTATGGACAGAGAAGCCAAGCTACAGTCCATGGAGTTTCAGAGTCGGAGGGAGCAGAGAACACGGAGGTGACTCAGAGAGCAGGACCTTCTTGTCCTCAGATACTTGAAGGCAGTGGACAGGTAGAGTTGTTCTGTATGTGATTAAGGAAAAGAATTAATGCTGAGGAGTGGAAAGTACAGGTGGTCAGATTTGGGGTTAAATGTAAAAAATGTTCTACTTGGGGCGATCAGAGATGGACTGTGATATTATTTTGGGTAATAAGTTCTCTGTCACTACACGTATTAAATTTCAGGTAATTTGGTATAAGATTAATTCAGAGCATCACATTTATTCTCAGAAGGACCTGGATTTGAATCTACCATTTGCAATCCGTGTGACCTCAGGCATCTTTTTTCTTAATTTACTTTTTATTTTTTGGCTGCACTGGGTCTTCATTACTGCTCACAGGCTTTCTCAAGTTGGGGTGCTCAGGCTTCTCATCACGGAGGCTTCTCTCTTTGCAGAGCGCAGGCTCTAGGCATGCGGGCTTCATTGCTTGTGGTGCACAGGTTTAGCTGCTCCATGGCACGTGGGATCTTCCCAGACCAGAGATCAAACCTGTGACCCCTGCATTGGCAGGTGTATTCTCAACCACTGGACCACCAGGGAAGTCCCATATGCATCGTATTTAATCTCTTCATACTTCTGTTTTCCTGTCTATAAAATGGGGACCGTAATCATAATTATAGTGATATTGAGAGGTCACAAGTAAATAATGCCACAAGAAATGATCTTAGTAACTGCAACGTGGCACCTCGAAAGGGCATAAGAAGTGATCAGAACAATTACATTTTTTATGAATGCAGTTTGATGCCCGCTGTGCAGGTCGTCAGGAGCCAAAGCATTGAACTAAAGGTTTTAGTGAAGGATGTGAAAGGTGGCTTCACACTCTGAGTTCCTGAGTCCATGACTCTGTCACCCACCCTGGGATGCAGTTATTACCGAGGAGAAGCAGAGCTGGATCCCAGATCTCTATACTGAGATCAGCCAAGAGTGGCATGAGGGTGAAATGGGGACATTCCGGCTGGGAAAAAGCCTCGATGTTCCTGGTACATGGGGTGGAAGTGCTGGGTCAGTGCTCTGATGGGGACATGGTGGCCTGGTCAGAGGTCACAGCCCAGTTACAGGATCCTCTCCTTCCCTCATCCCTCCTCTTCCTAATCTCCTGGACAAGAGGAAACTTCAGACTGGTGTGTCCTGCCTGGCAGAGACAACTTGGCCAAAGGTTAGGGATTGCAGCCTCATGTGACACAGACACTGGGGACAGGAACAAAAACCAACTGAGGTTATGTTGAAAGCATTCTTTAAAAAAAAAAAAGTATTTGTTGTTGAAATCAAATTGAATTATAATGTTGTATCAATTACTGCTATACAGCAAAGTAACTCAGTTATACGTATACATATATATGTTTATATACATATAGATATACACACATACATACATTCTTTTTCATATTCTTTTCCATTATGGTTTATCACTGGATATTGAATATAATTTCTTGTGTTATAAAGTAGGACCTTGTGGTTTGTTAGTTGCTCAGTCGTGTCTGACTCTTTGGATCCCATGGGTGGTAGCCCGCCAGATTCCTATGTCTATGGAATTTTCCAGGCAAGAATACTGGAACGGATTGCCGTTTCCTCACCCAGAGATGGAACCCAGGTCTCCTGCGTTGCAGGCGGATCCGTTATTGTCTGAGACACCAGGGAAGCCCAGTCCATTCTACATATACCAGTTTGCATCTGCTAGCCCCAAGCTCCCACTCCTGTCCTCTGCCTCCATCTCCCCCTTGGCAGCCGCAAGTCTGTTCTCTGTGTCTGTGAGTCTGCTTCTGTTTTGTAGCTATGTTCGTTTGTGTCGTATTCTAGATTCCACGTCTAAGTGATAGCATACGATATTTATCTTTTTCTGTCTGACTTACTTCACTTAATAAGATGATCTCTAGTTTCATCCATATTGGAAACTTTCTTTATAATGTCTGAATCTGTTGCTTCAAACATGGTTTGCCTATTTCCAACGACGAGGAAATCACAGACAGGCCAGGAGGCCGCTCAGCCGTGTGCTGCCTGAGAAAGAACCACTGTCGGCCTGTGCAGCGAGCCCCTAATCCCGAGTGTCTGGGACGGGAAACCCTGACACTAGGGAAGCAGTGGATTTTATTTCATCCACAGCGTGATACAACAGGGTGAAATAAAGCACTGCCTCTACGTATTCTCCCCTTGCTGTGTCAGTGTGGAGTGTGAAAGGCTAAGGGGGCAGGGAATGGGAACTCCCCAGGGAAACGCGTCATCTCGCGCCTCTGAAGCTGCCGTGTCTGAAGGGAGAGTTAGGGTATACGCAGACTTTGTCACGTGCACGTGCATTTGTATGCTTAAAATTCCGTAAAAGTGTTCTCTTTTATATTTTATTTGTGTGGTTACGGTGATTATTTGGAGACACGTGTGACCGATTTTAAGATGCCAGAATCTCACAGACAAGAGAATAAAGCTTTGTTTGCACCGTTTTCCAGGGATCTCTAGAATGACCTTTGGTTTTGTTTTTAAATTTACTTTTAATTGAAAGATAATTGCTTTACAATATTGTGTTGACTTCTGCCAAACATCAACATGGATCAGCTATAGAGATACATATGTCCCCTCCTTCTTGAACCTGCTTTCCATGTCCCACCCCATCCCACCCCTCTAGGTTGTTACAGAGACCCAGTTTGAGTTTCCTGGATCACACAGCAAATGCTTACTGGCTATCTGTTTTACATGTGACAGTGTATATGTTTCCATGTTACTCTCTCCGTATGCCCCACCCTCTCCCTCATCACCCCACCCATGGCCATAAGTCTGTTCTCCATGTCTGTGTCTCCATTGGTGCTAAGTACCTTCAGTCGTGTCCAACTCTGTGTGACCACATAGATGGCAGCCCACCAGGCTCCCCCGTCCCTGGGATTCTCCAGGCAAGAACACTGGAGTGGGTTGCCATTTCCTTCTCCAATGCATGAAAGTGAAACGTGAAAGTGAAGTCGCTCAGTCGTGTCCCACTCTTAGCAACCCCATGGACTGCATCGCTGTCCTGCAAATAGTTCCATCAGTACTGTCTTTCCAGATTCCATATATATGTGTTAGTATAAAACATTTGTTTTTCTCTTTCTGACTTACTTCACCCTGTACTATAGGCTCTAGGTTATCCACCTCATTAGACATGACTCAAACACATTCTTTTTTATGGCTGAGTAATATTCCATTGTATATATGTACCACAGCTTCTTTATCCATTCATCTGTCAATGGACATCTAGACTGCTCCTAAGTCTTAGCTATTGTAAATAGTGCTGCAGTGAATATTGGGGTACATGTGTCTTTTTTAATTTTGATTTCCTCAGGGTAATGCCCAGTAGTGGGATTGCTGGGTCATATGGTGGTTTTATTCCTAGTTTTTTTTTTAAGGAGATTCTTTAGAATGACCTTTTGATGGCTCTCCAGGGGGGCTTTCTTTGCCCTGCTAGATTTCATAATGAAATAGCTTGCGTGGAGGTTTACTTAGAAACTGTCCCTTAACTCTCTGCTCCAGGTTTCTGGGCTATTGCCATTGTGAGATGTGCCTTGTTTAGCTTCTTTGCTAAACTCTCTGGTTCAAAATTTCTTTTCTTTAAATTCAAGTATAATTGATTTACACTGTTTCAGGTATACAGCAAAGTGATTCACCTATATATATATAAATCATTTTCAGATATTTTTCCATTATACATTGTTATTACAGGATTGAATACAGCTCTCTGTGCTATATATTAGTCCTTGTTTGTTAGCATCCCTCTCCCCGCTTTTCCCATCGAGTAACCATAAGCTAGTTTTCTTCGTCTCAGAGTCTATTTCCATTTTGTAAATAATTTCGTTTTTATCATTTAAAAGTTTTTAGTATTTTTAAATTTATTTTTCAGCTGTGCCACGTGGCATGCAGATCCTAGTTCCTGGACCAGGGATTGAACCCATGCCCCCCTCTCCCCTCCCCACCTCACAGTGGGAGTACAGGTCGCAACCACTGTACCATCGGCAAAGTCCCTTTATCATTTTTTATTAATAGATTCAACATGTGAGTGATATGATACTTGTCTTTCTCTGATTTACGTCACCCACATGCTGCTTGGGAATCAGAAGAAACCTCGAAGGCAAAGGAGTAACCAGCATAGAATTTACTTCTCATTGCTCACATCCTCTCCAGGGTCTGGGCTCCTCAAGGCCTTGCTGCCGCGTCATTCCTGCACTCCAGTTTTTGTCTCTCCAGCCTGAGAGAGACTACTGAAAACTCTGCTCAGCACTTTCGCCTCTTCGCCACCACTGTTTTTTGCTTGGCTTCTCAGCCTCTTTACCCTGCATCTCTTTACCTTATTCTAAGGAGAAAAGCTAAACATCTCCATGCACATTGGGATCACCTCCATGCACAGTCATTCTTTCCAGGACCTTAGTCCCTGAAGTCCTAGCTGCCTTGATCGTTTCCTCATGCCTTCATAGTTTCTTTGTTTTCAGCTTTGGTATTTTATCCAGCTTTTCTAGCTGTTCTTGAATAGAGTCAATCTGACACAGATAACCTATTGTACCCAGAAGTAGAATCATATAGTTAACAACATATCTTTTTAAAGATTAAGAAGGGTGAGCAGATGCTTGATCCTTATAGTATTAGAAGTTATTGTTTAACTAGAAAAATTAAAATAGATTCATACCTTTAAACATAAATTAGTTTATCTGGATTGTAAAAATTGATTTGTACTAGAAATCTTTATGAATATCAAATGATCTGAAACAAGTAAAGCATCTTTTGCATACATTTTCTGAATTTTTGGTTTTCGTATATGAGGCATTCTAAATCAAAATCTCTGTGAAACTAATTAGGTTGTACCATATCCTCTAGCCATAAGCTTATATTTCAATATCATTGGTACAAATTGAGCCATGATTACTGCCAGTTAAAAACAAAATGGCTTCTTCTTATTGTAAATAGTGAGAAGAGGCAGAGAAGTTTAAATTTCCGTTTTTAAATGAACTCTAATGTTTCTTGAGAGAGAGGTGGCCTGTGGTCACAGTGAGGAGAGAGGGGGACACCTGTCCCCATCTGTCTAGTGTGTGATAAGGAGAAATACTCAGACACAAGCAGCCGGGGAAGGAAGGCTGCCTGGGGAAATGCTCCCATCTGGGCTGTAGAGAAAAGCACTGTTCAGTTCAGTTCAGTTCAGTCCCTCAGTCGTGTCCGACTCTTTGCGATCCCATGAATCGCAGCACGCCAGGCCTCCCTCTCCATCACCAACTCCCGGAGTTCACTAAACTCATGTCCATCGAGTCAGTGATGCCATCCAGCCATCTCATCCTCTGTCGTCCCCTTCTCCTCCTGCCCCCAATCCCTCCCAGCATCAGAGTCTTTTCCAATGAGTCAACTCTTCACATGAGGTGGCCAAAGTACTGGAGTTTCAGCTTTAGCATCATTCCTTCCAAAGAACACCCAGGACTGATCTCCTTTAGAATGGACTGGTTGGATTTCCTTGCAGTCCAAGGGACTCTCAAGAGTCTTCTCCAACACCACTAGCAATTCTCAAATAGAAACCTCGATTCAGTATTTATGCCTAACACATGCCTCAACATATCGCAAAGTATCCAATGGTAAAGAATCTGCCTGAAACGCAGGAGACCTGAGTTCAATCCCCGGGTGGGAAAGATCCCCTGGAGAAGGGAATGGCTAACCACTCCAGTATTCTTGCCTGGGAAATCCCATGGACAGAGGAGCCTGGTGGGCTACAGTCAATGGGACATGAATTGGAGATTGAGAACACAACTTATCACCCCCCATTTCTCACGGGAGAGGCGTTGTGCATATGGTGTGACACCTCAGCTTATACATAATAGCTCTGTAAACAGTCTTCCTAACAGCAACTCACAGGCACCTTGGTGCTCTAGGGTGCCCACATCTCAGCAGGATGGGGAAAAAGATTTGGCCGAGAATAACAGGGTCAGGTCTGGGGTGTGATGGAGACGGTGAAGGTAATGCAATTCCACACACCAGTCTCCATGGTCCTCCTGGAGTGGTGGGTAGGGAGCTCTAGGACTCACATGGTGGACAAAGCATGGGGCCCAAGACAGGACACTAAATGCTCGTGTCTGGGGACAGGACTGAACCCAAATGGCTCTCTGATTCATGACATTTTTCAGGTAGTATTATATTAAATAATATATATTTTTTAATACAGGCAGGGGGAAGGGACAGATGACTGGGGCCAAGTCTGTCCACAAGCTTAGCTTCATCGAGTGGTTTTACTGAATTTCTTAATTCATTCCTCTTAGGAACCTGAGGGGTCTCTAAACTCTTCAGGTTTGCTTTTATTCCCACAGAGTTTCCATGGCAGCTGCAATCAGAGGGGAGGAGAGAGGGAAGATAGAAAAGGGAGTCAGTAGGAAAGGGCAGAGGTTTGTGTGGCGGGGAGATGCTTCTTCCCATAAGAGGTGGTTCCACTGACCCACCCTCTGCTTTGTCGACTACTTTTTTCCCCCAAGCTCTCAGGTTAGAGACTTTAAACTGGGAGTGGAGGATCTCCTCCGGTTTCCAAAGACTCCGTCTGTAAGATGGGGGAGGGACAGCAGCAGAGAATGTATGAGGGAAGGTAAACCCGTGGTCATCCCACCTGCTGGTCCTGACTCAGTCAGTGCCACCCCTTCCCTGACCATCACAGCCAGAGGTGCCAATCGGAAATAGGACGTGGACATTTCCAAGGGGACTAGACTCACCGAATTTGAAACCTGGCCTAGCTATTTCACACAGTGAACTTATCCGTCTTTCTCTCCTGTTTCTCTTTCTCTAACCCCCCCACGCCCACCCGCCCTTGCCAAACTAAGAAAGAACATTACCCAGCTTTGTCTGCAGGTGTCGCTGTCTGTGAGCATTCTTGGTAGAAGGGCCACTTGGCATTGAGCCCTCTGTCAAGGTTACAGTTTTATTATTTTAGAAGTAGCACCGTTTAATTTTTGAATGGCTGTCTCATTTCACGTGGATCATTTTGACCTTTGTTTCTTCAATCAGACCTTTCATGTTTTTAATGGAGCTTTTGCAAGCATCTCTTTTTCAGAGAAAATATAAAGTGCAGTCAACGGAAGTGCCTTTGGAGAGGGGCAGGACCTTTTGGAGGATGATGGGATCTGGCCTAGACTGCGCTTTGGGACGTGATTTTTGTACATGCTTTTCCTGAGCTTCTGACTGTCAGGGGAGGCCACCAGAAGTTATCTGTGATTCAGGCCAGCCCGATGGGATGTGGCAGAGGTGTGCTAGCCAAGGGCACTGAGCCCCTGGGGACCGCCTGGCCCTGGCATGGCTGTATAAGGGAATGTTGCCAGTTTAAGGCCACGAACCCGAGAGGAAACCACATCCTAAGCAGAAAGAAAATCCTCTGGAGATATTTCATGTTAGGTAATGTTTGCCTCATGGAGGACATCATCTCTCCTGCACGTAATCTTTTCTTCCTTTGATCCTTTGGCTTCCTGACATTGTCTCGGCAGAGTGTGACCTGAGCAGATGCTTCTATCAAGCTTTTCTTGATATGCTTTGAGTTATTACACTTGAATTCACAGCTCTGCCCTCCTTTTCTGCCCTAACTGTATTGAGCAGTTAAGGGCAATGTATCCTTTTAGTTTTTACTAGAGATGTAAAACTTTAACCAGAATATGTTGAATGTGGACCTCAAAGTTAGTCACAGGGATTGGTCTTTAGCCCAACATTACCCTCTAGTGGGATACAGTAGAATAGTTATTAATTAAGTGTGTGGGAAGCAACTAAGCAGAGATTTTGCATCAGGTTTGCTCTGTGGCAAATACAAGTGGCTATTAAGACTAAAGAAGAAGAAGAAGAAAGAAATTAAAAAATACTCCTCTTATTTCGAAGGTCATTGGTCTTCAGAGAGGGTGAAGCAATTCATTACACTTAATAACCTCCTCACTGTCTTTCATTGTATTCTCTCATCGTTGCCATAATGAGTGGCATTTACAACTAGACAAATAAAGAACAGAAGTCAGATAGAAAACGGGTAACAGAATTGGAGCCTAAGAAAACGACACACAATTATAGAATGCATGACACCAAAATGTAGAAGAGAAATACAAAAGAAATTGAGAGAACCAGTAAATACTTCAAAAAATATTCAACTTCCCTACTATGATAGAAATCCAAATTGAGATGAAATATCATCTTTTATCTATCAGATTAGTAAAAATTGGAAGATGGTTAACCTCCAATGTCAGTGAACGTGTGTGAGGAGAGAGCCCTGGTTGTTGATGGGAGTGTGAACAAGTGAATTATTTGGGAAGGAACTTGGCAGGGTTTGTTACAGTGTTCATGGGTATATGCTTCAATCCCATGCTTTTTCTCCTTCAATCCTGTCCAAAATAAATATTCCTACATATGATCCAAATCTCTTTGCAATGATATTCATTGACACAGTGTTTATAATAAAACGAATCTATCATAGTGGAAAGTCCATTAGCTGGGAGGGGGTCGGAGTATGTGGTTAAATAAAATATAGAACACTCTCTTTCTATGGAAACTATCCTGCCATTAAAATAAGTGAATTAAATTTAAACTGATATGGAGCAATCTCTCTGACACTTAGAAAAAAATGAAATCAGGGAATACTTTTAGTTTGATCTACTTTTTAAAATGTGTGTATGTAATAAACAACCAACAAAGACCTAATGTATAGCCCAGGGAACTCTGCTTAGTATTCTGTCATAACCTAAATAGGAAAAGAATTTTAAAAAGAAAAAAAAAAGTGCGTGTATATACATTCTGCTGCTGCTGCTGCTGCTGCTGCTGCTGCTAAGTCGCTTCAGTTGTGTCCGACTCTGTGCGACCCCATAGATGGCAGCCCACCAGGCTCCCCTGTCCCTGGGATTCTCCAAGCAAGAACACTGGAGTGGGTTGCCATTTCCTTCTCCAGTGCAGGAAAGTGAAAAGTAAAAGTGAAGTCGCTCAGTCGTGTCCGACTCTTCACGGCCCCATGGACTGCAGCCTACCAGGCTCCTCCATCCATGGGATTTTCCAAGCAAGAGTACTGGAGTGGGGTGCCATGGCCTTCTCCGGTGTATATACATAGATGTGTGTAAAACTTTGTAGGACAAATGAGCTTCAATCTCACAATAATATTACCATGAGGGAAACAGAAGTTTGTTAATAAAGGAAGGGGCTTCCCTGGTGGCTCAGTGGTAATGACCCCACCCGCCAATGCAGGAGACCTGGGTTTTATCCCTGGGTCGAGAAGATCCCCTGGAGAAGGAAACGGCAACCCACTCCAGTATTCTTGCCTGGAAAATCCCATGGACAGAGGAACCTGGGGGGTTACAGTCCATGGGGTTGCAAGAGTCAAACACTACTTAGTGACTAAACAACAGCAAATTAAACACTAAGACTTTCCCAGTTTTTAAAAAAATATTTAGGTATTTCTTTGGCCACACTGGGTCTTAGTTGTGGCATGAAGGATCTTTCATTTGGCGTGCAGGCTTCTCTCCAGTTGTGGTGTACAAGTTTAGTTGCCCTGAGGCACCATGGGATCTTAGTTCCCCGACCAATCAGGGATCAAATCTATGTCCCCTGCCCTGGAAGGTGGATTCTTAACCACCGACCACCAGGGAAGTCCCTAAAAATCATTCTTCTTGCTCTGCCCATTTGGAAAGAAAATGGAATTCCAAAGGAGATTCTGAAACCTCCATGTCAACTTGTGTGTATTTTTAAAGCGACTCCATCTTCTACTTCATTTTCAAAGGCATCTCATGTGTTGCTTAAAGAAGTCAGTATACCTGATTGTTAACTTCACTTAAGCAGGTATCACAAATTCCCTTATTGCATGCTGCATCTTCTTTATGTTACCAGCTCTTGAAGAAATAACCCAGGGTAACACTCCAAAATATATTATGCTTTTTTTCTCATAGACTCTCTCAAAGGTCTTCTCAGCTTAAATGAACATCTCTTTGATTGATTTCTCCAAGAAGGATCCAGTGAATTCAAATGTCTCTCCCTTATTTTCCCCTTGTTCTGACATACAGGTCTTTCTCATATTGAGAAGAGATATTGTGTTGTATTATGCTGAAAATAGCTGACGTTTCAATACAAATTACAGAGGAAGAATGTCCCAATATGTGATGCTAAACCTTCTTTTTGTCTTTTGATGAAATTTCATAACATATATTGTTTCATATCAAGATGTGCAAAACTTCAAATGTCTGTACTATCCTCTATTTCTCATTCTTAGGTCTAAATTTGGGGCAGGAGTTGTTGGAGGGACTGAAATATTGCACATGGTTCATAGATGTTGACAGTATGACAAAGGAAGCTGTAAATCATATACAAAACCCAGCAAATGGGAAAAATAAATTTTATCCCTCATATATTTTACGTTCCTTGCCCCTTGGAATATCAGTAAGTGCTGAGAAGTTAGTCTATGCAGAAACAAGCAGTAACTTAATTATAAACATTTTTATATGCTTTTTTAAAATCAGACATCTCTAGCGGCTGAGTGGTAAAGAATCCGTCGGCCAATGCAGGAGACAGGAGTTTGATCTCTGGGTCAGGAAGATCCCCTGGAGAAGGAAATGGCAACCCATTCCAGTATTCTTGCCTGGGAAACCCCATGGACAGAGGAGCCTGGTGGGCTACAGCCCACAGGATTGCAAAGAGTCAGATGCAATACGAGCACATATTATGGTGTAGGAAGTTGAAGAGATTTGAAGTCGAAGAAAACGTGATTACACTGAAGGTTTAGAAAGACTGTGTAAGCATCAGCTTAGAAGAGTAACTAGAGGGTATGAAGGGTAGATAGACTGGCTACAATCCAGCAACCTGTACTGTAATCAAATCTTTATCCCACTCAGACTAACCGATAGCCAGAGGTCTACTCTGATGGCTGCCTTCCGACTGGTAAAAGAATATATACAAGCATGCTCAGTCGTGTCCGACTCTTTGCGACCCCATGGGCTGTAGCCCTGCCAGGCTCCTCTGTCCATGGGATTTTCCAGGCAAGAACACTGGAGTGGGTAGCCATTTCGTTCTCCAGGGGATCTTCCCAACCCAGGGATTGAATCCGTGTCTCTTGTGCCTTCTGCACTGCAGGTGGATTCTTTACTGCTAAGTCATTGGGGAAATAGACCCCAATTAAGGAGAGTCACCTTGGAGCTGCCAGAGTCAGGGACTATAAATCCACAGATAATCTTCCATCCGGGCTTCCCAGGTGGTGCTAGTGGTAAAGAATCCACCTGCCAATCAATGCAAGACACGCTCAGTCATGTCCAACTCTTTGCAACCCCATGGACTGTAGCCCACCAGGTTCCTCCGTCCATGGAATTCTCCAGCCAAGGATACTGGAGTGGGTAGCCATTCCCTTCTCCAGGGGCTCTTACCAACCCACAGATGGAACCTGGGTCTTCCACACTGCAGTGAGGAGGATAGATAAATATTAATATGAGTCTAATAAAACCCTCTTGGACATTCAGATGAATACAGAGCTGAACTAAGAAAGTATAACTGAGAATAGATAGAGGAACACAGATTAAAAGGTGCTCAGAAAGAAACAATGGATTGACTTCAGTAACTGGAGGTGGGTCATAGGCAGGCAGGAGGAATCAAAGATGACTCGTTTCTGGCTTCAGGTACTGGATGGATATTGGTATTACCAATTAAACTAAGAAATAACAAAGGCGGACAGGTTATGAGGAGAAAGGAGTCTAGTTTCTGAAGTGTGACAGAATCTGATACACGGTATTCAGTCATAAAATAAGTGAATTCACTAAACAATAGATTATTGTCAACCCGGTGCTGGCATTAGTCTAGCCAATACTTTGCTCTTGAGGAATTCTAAGAACAGCTACAGGATTTTTGTTTACAGATCTTGGTCTCCCTGTGAAGTAGAGGAGGGGAAGCAGTTGTGAATTCAGGAAGTCCAAATAGTCCACAGCTTGGCCCTCAGCCATCTACTCCCAGAGACACTGAGCAGACCCAGATGTCTCCATCTGAGCCAGTCCTAAGCTCACAGGGACAGCTTCCCAGGCCCCACCTCCTCTCCTCACTTTGCGTCTCCTTATAAATTCCTTTGTCTGGCTGTGTAAGCATTTTTTTTTTTTTTTAAAGAATTGGACTGTCAAGAATATCTTAAACAAAAGACATAGGGCCTGAAACATTAGGTAAACAAGTCATTTTAAAGCAGAAAACAGCATGAAATGCTTTGTACTCACCTCATCAACTGCTATTCTTTTCCGGTTAGAAGTTGATGCTGTAACAAAAGAGCCGTCTTATAGTACGGGTCATGAAGAACATGCAGAGGAGGTATAGAATGAGGCAGTGACCAGGACTCCCCACGAGGTTCACTGTTAGATACTTGAACCGAGTGAGCTCTGAGTTGAAGTCCCCTTGACAAAGCTTCTGTCAGAAACCAGGCCAAGCTGTTCCATGTCTGGGGACAGGGGAGTGAGGAGACGTCTAGCCACCCTCGCTACTGACTAGGACAGGAACATACTGGGAGTTGCCCTCTGCTTGGCCGCCAGGGTTCCCAGTCTGCATCCTTTGGTGGGGATGAGGATGCTGTTGGCAGTGAACCTTCTCGTTGTCCGTGGCTCCCATGGTGGCATGCGCACACAGCTTACCCACCTCCCACCCAGACTTGAAGTAATGCACGATGGGAGGATGTGGCTAGATCTGTGGTTTCTCTGGGGGCACTCATTTCCCCAGCATTCAGGCTCCAAATGGTCTCTCTCCCTTTCTCCCAGCAGTAAATTTCTCTTTTGAATTTTCATATATGAAAGCTCTGGGCTTCCCAGGTAGCGCCAGTGGTAAAGAACCCACACGCCAATGCAGGAGAGGCAAGAGACATGAGGTTCGATTCCTGGGTTGGGAAGATCCCTTGGAGGAGGAAATGGCAACCCACTCCAGTATTCTTTCCTGGAGAATCCCATGGATAGAGGAGCCTGGAGGGCTATAGTCCACAGGGCCTCAAAGAGTTGGACACAAATGTAATGACTTAGCACACACATGTGAATCTGAAAGCTTCACTAAGGCCGGTGCCCAGTGCTCTGAGGCTGGAAGCCCACTGGGATGGCAGATCAAGTCTATTACCATAGAGACATTGAGCCCATCGTTGGGGATGGTGTGATAGTTATTAGCATCACAGCGGAAGTGACCATTCAAAGAAGATGGACACTCATAATACACTGAAATCAAAGAGAATAACCCATAGAAATACTAAAAAGACATAACACAACCATTAGAAACTTGAGAGGAAGTTTAATGCTGTTTGAAATGCCCTGTTTGCCTTCTGGAGGCCAGAGAAGGAAGACGCTAACAAGATGGACTCATAGGTTGAACTGGCAATAACCAACTCAAGGGCTCAGGGCTCCTCCACGTGTAGCCTTTAGAAGCAAACAGACTAGAAATTGCCATTGTAAAATATATTGACGCTGGGATAAAACCATTGTGAGCTGTTTGAACAAATAAGGACAGTATTACAACAGAGCATCAAGAGAAACATGTTTTCAGGGTGATGTATTGTTCATTTATAATTCTGTTCTCAATGATAATGGAAAAGTCTGGCTCCTCTCACTTAGTTCAGTTGCTCAGTTGTGTCTGAATCTTTACAACGCCATATCCTGCAGCATGCCAGGCCTCCCTGTCCGTCACCAACTCCCAGAGTTACTCAAACTCATGTCCATTGAGTCGGTGATGCCATCCAGCCATCTCATTCTCTGTCGTCCCCTTCTCCTCTTGACTTCAATCTTTCCCAGCATCAGGGTCTTTGCAAATGAGTCAGTTCTTCACATCAGGTGGCCAAAGTACTGGAGTTTCAGCTTTAGCATCAGTCCTTCCAATGAATATTCAGGACTGATTTCCTTTAGGATGGGACTAGTTGGATCTCCTTGCAGTCCAAGGGGCCCTCAAGAGTATTCTCCAACATGACAGTTCAAAAGCATCAATTCTTCGACACTCAGCTTTCTTTATAGTCCAACTCTCACATCCATACATGCCTACTGGAAAAACCATAGCTTTGATTAGACGGACCTTTGTTGGCAAAGTAATGTCTCTGCTTTTGAATATGTTGTCTAGGTTGGTCATAACTTTTCTTCCAAGGAGCAAGCGTCTTTTAATTTCATGGCTGCAGTCACCATCTGCAGTGATTTTGGAGCCCAGAAAAATAAAGTCTGACACTGTTTCCACTGTTTCCCCATCTATTAGCCGTGAAGTGAGGGGACCAGATGCCATGATCTTAGTTTTCTGAATGTTGAGCCTCAAGCCAACTTTTTCACTCTCCTCTTTCACTTTCATCAAGAGGCTTTTTAGTTCCTCTTCACTGTCTGCCATAAGGGTGGTGTCATCTGCATATCTGAGGTTGTTGATATTTCTCCCAGCAATCTTGATTCCAGCTTGTGCTTCCTCCAGCCCGGCATTTCTCATGATGTACTATGCATACAAGTTAAATGGGCACGGTGATAATATACAGCCTTGATATACTCCTTTCCCGATTTGGAACCAGTCTGTTGTTCCATATCCAGTTCTAACTGTTGCTTCCTGACCTGCATACAGATTTCTCAAGAGGCAAGTCAGGTGGTCTGGTATTCCCATCTCTTTAAGAATTTGTTGTGATTCACACAGTCAAAGGCTTTGCCATAGTCAATAAAGCAGAAATAGATGTTTTTCTGGAACTCTCTTGCTTTTTTGATGATCCAGCAGATGTTGGCAATTTGATCTTTGGTTCCTTTGCCTTTTCTAAAACCAGCTTGAACATCTGGAATTTCACAGTTCACATACTGCTGAAGCCTAGCTTGGAGAATTTTGAGTATTACTTTATTAGCATGTAAGATGAGTACAATTGTGTGCTAGTTTGAGCAGTGTTTGGCATTGCCTTTATTGTAAAGTAAAATAAATAAATAAATAAATTAAAAAATAAAATAAAAATTGCCATTCAAACTAAAAAAAAAAAAAAATGACCTTTTCCAGTCCTGTGGCCACTGCTGCGTTTTCCAAATTTGCTGGCATATTGAGTGCAGCACTTTCACAGAATTATCTTTTAGGATTTTAAATAATTCAACTGGAATTCCATCACCTCCACTAGCTTTGTTCATAGTGATGCTTCCTAAGGCCCACGTGACTTCGCATTCCAGGATATCTGGCTCTAGGTTGGTGATCACATCATTGTGATTATCTGGGTCATAAAGATCTTTTTTGTATAGTTTTTCTGTGTATTCTTGGCACCTCTTCTTAATATCTACTGCTTCTGTTAGGTCCATACCACTTCTGTCCTTTATTGTGCCCATCTTTGCATGAAATATTCCTTTGGTATCTCTAATTTTCTTGAAGAGATCTCTAGTCTTTCCCATTCTATTGTTTTTCTCTATTTCTTTGCATTGATCACTGAGGAAGGCTTTATCTCTCCTTGTTATTCTTTGGAACTCTGCATTCAAATGGGTATATCTTTCCTTTTCTCCTTTGCCTTTATCTTCTCTTCTATTCACAGCTATTTGTAAGGCCTCCTGAGACAACTATTTTGCCTTTTTGCATTTCATTTCCTTGGGGATGGTCTTGATCCCTGCCTCCTGTACAGTGTTACGAACCTCTGCCCATAGTTCTTCAGGCACTCTATGAGACCTAATCCCTTGAATCTATTTGTCATTTCCACTGTATAATTGTAAGGGATTTGATTTAGGTCATACCTTGAATGGTCTAGTGGTTTTCCCTACTTTCTTGAATTTAAGTCTGAATTTGGCAATAAGGAGTTCACGGTCTGTGCCACAGTCAGCTCCCGGACTTTTTTTCCCCCGACTGTATAGAACTTCTCCATCTTGGCTGCAAAGAATATAATCGATTTGATTTCGGTATTGACCATCTAGTGAAGTCCATGTGTAGAGTCTTCTCTTGTGTTGCTGGAAGAGGGTGTTTGCTATGACCAGTGCATTCTCTTGGCAAAACTCTAGTAAACTCACTTATCTAGGGTTTAAACACATGCTCATTTCCCTCTGATACCCATCTTTGATTTTTGGAGGTAAGAGTATCAGACTTTACAAACGTATTTCCCGAGGCATCTTTAGGTGATAGACAGAATAATGTATAACAACTTAAGAGTCAAATCAAATGACTACTCAGTGAAATACATACCAAATGGTGTTACAGAGGGATTTTCACCTTTTCATCACTTATGTAGGATGAGTTAGAAAATTAGATGACCAACAGTGATTCTCTTCCTTATTTTACATTCATGTGCATACCACCACACAGTATATTTCTTTTCTTTCTTTTTTTGGCCATTCTGTGCAGCTTGCAGGATCTTAGTGCCCACACCAGGGGTTGAACCTGTGCCCCCACAGTGGGCACCAAGGCTCAACCACTGGACCACCAGGGAATTCCCCAAACGGTATTTCTTATCTCAAAATATTTGCCTATAAAAATTTGTTTCCTTAGCCAAAATGGTTGTCGAACATAATTTCCCCTGCAAAGTGTTCAAAAGAATAATGTTATCACCATAGACAGGAACTGAAGTACTGAGATAAAAGCCACATTTGAGTATCCATGTATTTTATTTGTTCACATTTATCCTATTTGAGGTTAACACTACATCATTGGACAGTTTAAAAAAATCATTCTGTAAACAAAATTAAAAACAGCAGCAACAGCTAAAAATAAGGACACAATGGATTCTAAAATAAGGGAATGTATTGGAAGGAATATTCTGAATATGCAAAGAAAATGTGACCATGATTATGAATTCAACAATAAGAAGAAAAAAACTCCAACATCTGTAAAAGAC
Source organism: Bos indicus (assembly GCF_029378745.1). Lineage (NCBI taxonomy): Eukaryota > Metazoa > Chordata > Mammalia > Artiodactyla > Bovidae > Bos > Bos indicus. Next base: position 17,281,952 of record NC_091776.1, on the reverse strand, counting down.
AAAACCGTAACAGTAATAAAAAAAGAAGCGAAAATACAAAGTGCAGGTGCGACAGTTTTCATTTCCAAGTCCATTCAGTAAATAGAGCATACTATTCTCTTATATAAAGTGTCAAGTTCCGCTTTACACATTCAGTTACGTGATCTTGCAGAGTTTTTTTCATTTTACATTATCTCTACATTGACTTAACTGGAAAAGATGGTCATATGTGATACATGGTATGATTTCTTGAACCTATGGAGAGCACAGAAATGGTAAAGTTTATCGTTTTATTTTTTGCTGTATTTGCAATGAGTAACAAGAAGCTGAAAATTCAGTATAAGAAGCATCAGTACTTTCACTCTGCCCCCATCCCCACCCCACCCCCCCAATTCTGAGCCCTCTTATCATTTTTGTTGCCACTTTCAGATTCTCTGTCACAAAAGACTGTTCATTTCCCCCCGAATTCCGGCCAGCTGACTTAAATCATCAATTTTTCAATGCAATTTGGTCTGGTATTTGCCCAAACTGATCAAACAGAGGTGTTATTCTGGCATCACATAAAAATCACATATACTTTCCTAACTGCTTAGAACCTCAAATGGGAATGCCTGCAGAATATGCTTTTTGAATAGAGGACTTTTATGAAATATATTTCAAATCTTAAAAAATAGCTTTAATGCTCCCTTAAAGTGGTACAGAATTTACCCCAGCTGACAATGCCTATGCCATTTAAGAACATTCTCTCTCTCTGTGGCATTTCACTTTCCTTACAGCTCTAATTTTATTCAAAAAGCCCGAATACACAACAGCTGCTGCCTTATTTAGCGTTTAAACAGCACTATGTATACAGCTCATCAGCAAGATTAAGAAGTTATAAATACACACATATCACGGACAGAGTCATCTTTTTTTTTTTTTTTTTGGAATTCACTGCATTCTGGTAAATCCCCCTCCCCCCAACGAGAGCGGAACTGTACCTACATGGAGGTGTTTAAGTATTTCTCCAACAGCTTTTCATTGTATTATATTATGAAAACACTAGGCTTCAAGCCGGGTACTAATAAATATTTAATTTAAAAGGAAGACTGAAGCCCCAACACAGAACATAAAAAAAGACCCCGCCCCCCGCCCCCCAGAGAAGGTGCCGGATTCAGCCAGACAAGGCCGAGATCTCATAGTCACTGATGGAGGTGAGGGGCTTGCCCATCATCCGGATGTTTTTTGCACTGGTGATCCTGGCCATCATGCACACAGGCTTGTCGAAGTACTTCACCAGGGCCGGCTCGGTCAGGAGAGAGGCCAGGAACTGCTCGAAGGTGATGGCCCAGTCCCGGTCCAGGCTGGTGCTTCGGGGCAGCGCCGCGGTGCCTTGGCCGCTGCGCACCAGGACCGTGTCCTCGCCAATGTCTTCGCAGTGCAGCTTGTCCTCCTCATGGGAGCCGGCACTCAGCACCGAGTAGGAGGACATGGAGCTGTCGTCCTTGGTATCGTCGTCGGAGATGAGCATGGAGGAGCAGGCCCCGTGGTCCCGGGGCGAGGAATCCTCCAGCTTGATGTCCTCCATCTGTCCGCCCAGGGAGTGCTCCTCACTGGCCCCGGCCAAGCTGGCCGGGAGGGGCTCCGCGGCTTCGGGCACGTAAGGCTGGCTCGGCCCCTTCTTGGGGAAGAGCATGCTGCCGGGGAGGCCCTGGTGGCCGGCCGGCCCGCTGCCCCCGCCCCCGCCCTCCTTGGCAGGCTGGGGAGCGAAGAGCTTGCCCACTTCCCCAATCTCCAGCAGGAGGCTGGTCACCGCGGCCGTGGCGTGGTACAGCTCCTGCTCGTTGGGGTCCTCGCTGAACATGTTGTACATCGTCTTACAAAGCTCGATAAATTGCCCCTGAAAAGTGATCGGGGAAAACACAAGACCATGACCATGTCATAGGGAGTATAGAGCCAGGACCCAAGTGGACTGCAAAGCCATTTAATATCAGGACTCCTGCAAAATCCCAGAAAAGTCCTATTGTGGGGTGGATGGATGTGCAGATTTAAAGAGATGGATGGTGGATTTAGTCTCTTTATTGTGTGTGTGCTAAGTCGCTTCAGTCATGTCTGACTCTTTGCAACCCTATGGACTGTAGCCTGCCAGGCTCCTCCGTCCCATGGGATTCTCCAGGCAAGAATTCTGGAGTGGGTTACCATTTCCTCCTCCAGGAGTTCTTCCTGACCCAGGGATTGAATCTGCATCTCCTGTGTCTCCTGCATTGGCGTGTGGGCTCTTTACCAGTAGCTTTATGACTGTAGTCAAGCAGGATTTGAACCTGCAAATGGAGATGCAAATGGATTTCCTCTTGGTCAGGACTACAGGTCTCTTTATTAGTGGTTCCTTTGTTATACAAATGTTTAATTAACTCCTTTATCCTTTCTTGCTGACTTGTAAGTAAATCGTAGACCTCATCTTATTTCATGCCTATACGCTTCAGCATTCAGCCCAAGTTTTCCAAGTTCAGCTCAAATCCTCTCTCCCATGACACATCTGCTGGTTTCTCTGGCCAGAAGTCATGTTTTCTACCTCCACCCAGATAATTTATCTCTTCCTCTGTTAATAAAAAGCATTCTCATCCTGTATTTTAAATTATTTACATGGTTTTATCTTCCTCATTATATTTCAGCTGTTTAAGGGAAAAAAGTCAGACACCTATTTATAGCTGAGTACAGTGGTTTGAAAACGGCATGAGCTTGTCTTTTGAATATCTAATGGTATTTTAAAATGTTTTTTGGCACACCATGAGGCTTATGGGTCTTAGTTCCCCTACCAGGATTCAATCTGTGTCCTCTGCATAGGAAGCACAGAGTCTTCCTATGTGGACTGTCTGGGAAGTCCCTCTGAGGGGTTTTTTTTTTTTTTTTTTTTTGGTTTTAGGGTATAGCTGATTAACAACATTGTGATAGTTTCGGGTGAACAGCAAAGGGACTCAACCATACATGTACATGAATCCATTCTCCCCTACCCTCCCACCCAAGCTGTCACAAAACACTGAGCAGAGTTCCATGTGCTATACAGTAGGTCCTTGTCGATAATCAATTTTAAATATAGCAGCGCGTACAAGACCATCCCAAACTCCCTAACTATCCCGCCCACCTCCTGCCCCCGCCACCCCGGCAACCGTAAGTTTGTTTTCTCAGTCTGTGAGTCTCTTTCTGTTCTGTAAGTAAGTACATTTGTGTCGTTTCTTTTTAGAAATGACATATAAGGCATGTCTTATGATATTTCTCCTTCTCTGTCTGACTTTCTTCACTCAGGATGACAACCTCCAGGTCCATCCATGTTAGTGCAAATGGCATTATTTCATTCTTTTTAATGGCTGGGCAATATTCCATCGTATAAAGGTATTGCATCTTCTTTACCCATCCCTATGTTGATGGACATTGAGGTGGCTTCCATGTCTTGGCTACTGTAAACAGTGCTGCAATGAACACTGGTGTGGTGCACATATCCTTATGGATAATGTTTTCCCCTGGATATATGCCCAGGAATGGGATTGCAGGGTCATATGGTAGTTCTATTTTTAATTTTTTTCAGGAACCTCCATACTGTTCTCCCTAGTGGCTGTACCAATTTACATTCTCGCCAACAGTGTAGGAGGGTTCCCTTTCCTCTGAGGGTATTTTTAATGATTGGGATGAGAATGCATGTGCTCTCAAAATACCACAATATTTCGTGGTTCCCATTTTTTGAGGTGGTCATTTCCTCATAACAGAGCATACTTTAAATGCACAAAAGCATGGACAAAATACATTCAAACAGGTACTAAATACGTGCTCCAAGTTCCCATTATCTTTGAGGGATACTTATTCTATATTTATCTATGACTGAAAACAGAGCTTCAAGGTTTAAAATGAATGAATTGTGCTGTTGAGCACTCACCTGATTCAATTTTGGTAAATCCTTTGCATTCTTTGCCTTGGATTTATTTTCTGGAGTCCAGAGTCTCAGATAATTACGATTTTCTTGAGAATTCGCCCTCTTCCCTAAAATCCAAATACCAAGAAATTAGTGTTCAAAGGTCAAGAAGCAACTGTTGAACCGGCAGTAAGGCCAACACAGAGAAGAGGAAGTCTGTACCTCTGTCCGGCTTTAAACTCACTGTAACAAAGCCATCATCTGCGCTGTGTTTGTTTCTGCTCTCCAATCCAACCACTGCCAGAAGAGTTAGAAAGAAAAGGAGGAGGATGTTACATGATAAACCCACAGGTTTATTAGCACGTGTAAGAGAAAACAGAAACACCTCTAGGTAGGGTTGATTGCTAGCAATGTGAAGAATATAGTTGGATAAAGCACTATGCTGGAAGGCTTACTACATTATCTCACTAAATCCTTACCGTACCCAAGGTGACAGCTCTCATCTCCCATGTTCCCACAAGGACCCTGAGGCTCCTAGATACACGAAGCTGCTAGACAGAGCTAGCATCCTGACCAGAGCTCCTGCCTGAAACACGTATGTCAATAAGAAGACTGCGTCTGCCTCTCACTCCTCTCCACTCAATCACTTAGGTGCTCACAGTTTAAAAGCAGGTCTGAGCTGTGCTCACTTAGGGACTGTAAGATTTAAGAGGCAAAAGGACCCAGGAACAACTCACACTGATTTTCGAACAGGTGAAGTCAGGAAGCTGCCATAATGATGAAGTAAATAATGCATGGCAGCAGCAAGTGGAAAGATACTGCTGAGATTCACACATGGCAAAACAGAACAAGTTCACATATTAATCTGGAGGTATTCCCAATGAGCCAGATCATGTCTGGGTTGACCTAACAACCACACAGAGCAGGGGTCGGCAAACTTTCTCTGTAAAGGGCCAGATGGCAAATATCTGAGGCAATTCTATCACTGCAGTGTGAGAACAGCCATAGGCAATATGTAATTGAATGAGCTTGGCCGTGTTCCTGGCTGTGTTCCAATAAAACTTTATTTATAGGCAGTAACATTTACATTTTCTATTATTTTAATTTTTTAATATACATTTTATATTATCACAGGCCATACAAAGAGGTGGTGGGCCAGATTTGGTCCAAAGTTTGCTGACATCTGTTCCAGAGCAGCATATCTGACTACAGGTCATGCCTTTTCTTTTATTTGTTTATTTGGCTGCAATTGGGTCTTAGTTATAGCATGAAGGATCTTTAGTTGTGGCATATAGGATTGAGTTCCCTGACCAGGGATTGAACCCATGCCCTCTTCTTGGGAGCACAAAGTCTTAGCCACTGGACTACCAGGGGAAGTCCCGGTCATACATGGTCCTTTTGATGGGCTAAAGTACCCACTCTCCAGCAGCTGCATGCATGCTAAGTCACTTCAGCTGTATCTGACTCTTTGCAATGCTATGGACTGTAGCCCACCAGGCTCGTCTGTCCATGGGGATTCTCCAGGCAAGAATACTGGAGTGGGCTGCCATGCCCTTCTCCAGGGGATCTTCCTGACCCCAGTAGTTACTCAAGTTCAAAAATCTGAAAAGAAAATAGCATAGTAGGCAACTGTATTCATATACTTCCTTGGCTGCCTAGCTTTAGGGGCAACTTGGTTTCCAACAACAGAGGGCTCTGTAGAACAAAAACAGAGTGGGCCTGATGAGAAAAAGTCACTTACCATGTGTGCATTCTGGGGTGATGTCTTCAAAGAAGTACTGAGTCGCTTCAAAAGCAGAATCCGGCTCGTCTTGATCAGAGGATGGCTCTGGAGAGAGAGGAGAGACACTTCTCATATTGGCAGGGCCATGACTCAGTGAAAGTGTGCTTTAATTATTAAAGAAGTGACACAGGGGAGTCACAGCATTGAGGGGCCTGGAAAACCGGCAGCCTTAAAAACCTTACGGGAGAGGGGCTCCCTCCATTTCTAACTCCATCTTCCTTTATAACAACCCCTAACCAAAGGGTCTCTTCACGTTTTCCTTTTTTGGAAACTTTCCTAAATCCTATGGAATGATGCTTTAAGGAACCAAATTTTAGATAATTCCCAAATCTATAGTTTTATTCTATCTCTATCCTTAGAGCTAATCCCCCTTCCTTCCTCCCTCCCTCTCCCTCTACTTTGTCTCTCCCTCTCTTCTTCTTTCTTTCTTTTTTAGTATTTGCTAGATATTTCCAACTGGTGGCCAACCCGGTTTAAACCTGAACTCAAAAACCTCATCATCTTTCACACTGTCTCTGTCAGAGGTAAGACTGCTCTCCCTAGACTCAGAATTCCAGGAGTTACCAAGTGCTATTTATTCGTTCTCTTGCAAAAGTCTGCTCTATTACTGCAGCTCACACTTTGGACAAATGAATGACCACTGAACCAAGCACCTGTTGATTCAGGAACTCCTGTGAATAATACTGTTCAGTTTGTTCTTAGTGATCAATGAGTGATTTCTGTATATCAAAGAAGAGGCAAACAGGTCACACCAAAAAAGACATCAAGCCAGGCCAGAGTCTCAGGTACACGCGCTACTCTGCATGGCTCACTTACCAGGTAGGACGTGCATTTTGTATAGGAGTTTGAGCTTCTCTGTGAGGTCCCCATGGCATGCGGCACCTAGAAGTCACATAAGTACCAATAAGAAATGTACTGTGCTCCCAACAGCCCCACCCCACCCCGAGGCTTAGTGTCCCCTTGAAGCATCAACCTTTTACAAGCTGAAACCCAGATATTATGTGGGATTGGTGTTAAAAGCTCTGGAATGAGGATGTCTGGTTTCAAAGTCTTTGTATGGATACCATGTGCCCTTGGGAGGGTGAACCTCTCCGGATCTCACTTTCCCCTCTAGGAGGCAGGATGACAAATTAGAAGATTCACCAGTGGTCTTGACATCAGGACCCATGAAAGGTGAGAATTAAAGGTTCTTAGATTAGCAGCTCGGAGAAGGCAATGGCACCCCACTCCAGTACTCCTGCCTGGAAAATCCCATGGACGGAGGAGCCTGGAAGGCTGCAGTCCATGGGGTCGCTGAGGGTCAGACACGACTGAGCGACTTCACTTTCACTTTTCACTTTCATGCACTGGAGAAGGAAATGGCAACCCACTCCAGTGTTCTTGCCTGGAGAATCCCAGGGACGGGGGAGCCTGGTGGGCTGCCGTCTATGGGGTCCCACAGAGTCAGACACGACTGAAGTGACTTAGCAGTAGCAGCAGCAGATTAGCAGCTGGCACAAATTAAATGAGTGTTACTGATACAAAGGGCTTCCCTTGTGGCTCAGACTGTAAAGAATCTGCCTGCCAATGTAGGAGATGTGGGTTTGATCCCTGGGTCAAGAAGATCACCTGGAGAAGGGAATAGCAACCCACTCTGGTGTTTTTGCCTGGAAAATTCCATGGACAGAGGAGCTGGGGGGCTACAATGCATGGGGTCGCAGAGTCGGACATGACTGAGCGACTAACACTACTGATAAGAAAAGGCTGGTGACTGGGCCTCAATATCATGATTGCTAGAGTTCAGAAATAATCTTGATACATGTTTTTAAAGCCTATTTTTTAAAAAATTTAATTTTATTTGGTGCCATGCCTTGCAGCATGCGGGGTCTTAGTTCCCTGACCAGCTATTGAACCCATGCCCTCTATATTCAGAGCATGGAGTCTTAACCACTGGACCAATACATGTTTGAGCGTGCTTCAAATTATTCATTTTAGAAATCCTTTTTAGTTGCTTCTGGTCTCTTAAATAGTTCTTCAGTTTGATATAGCCTAACCTAGCTGCCATTACAGGCTTCCCTGGTGGCTCAGCAGTAAAGAATCAGCCTGCAATGCAGGAACCACAGGAGACGTAGATTCAATCCCTGGGTTGGGAAAATCTCTGGGAGGAGGGCATGGCGACCCACTCCAGTATTCTTGCCTGGAGAATCCCATGGACAGAGAAGCCTGGTGGGCTATAGTCCATAGGGTCACAAAGAGTCGGACACGACTAAGTAACTTAGCACGCACACAGCTGCCATTATATTGCCACTGTTTCAATCCAAAGAGAATCTTGTTACTTCCTCCCTTAAAGTCAATAGTTATTTCAGGAATCAGAAAACACTTTGTAAATACATATCCTCAGAGCGCAGAGTTCAAGATGAATGAGATTTTGGGAAAGAGGAATCACAGGATCTGGACTGGTTGACAGGGACAGCAGAGATTATCTCATCCGACCTCCCATGTCCACATCCACATAGGAGAGGATCCAGCACCTGCTTGAACATCCTCAGAGTCAGAGATGGGGAGCTCATCCCAGCCAGAGGCATCTCATCCCACCAGGGAATTCCAGAAACACTGAAAGTGCTCCTGTTGTTTTTACTTCAGTCAGGACCCTTAACCTGCAGACCCAGGTTCATCAAGTTCATGAACTGCATACAACATAAAATGTGTTCACAAGCCAATGTCATTTTGGGGGAAGAAAATTTCCACAGTTCTTATCAGATCTCAGAGATTATGACTCAACAAAAGATGTAGGACTATTCCTCTTCCTGACTCTTGAAAGTCAACAGAATAGGTCTACTGCATCTTCATTGCAACAATCCCTCAGATTTTAAGGACAGCTGTCCTGTTTCCCACCATCTTACCTTTTCAAGGCAAATTTATATTCCCCAGGCTACACCTCTCTAAGTCTTTTTCAACTTTCTCATATGACATGGTTTATACACTCTTTTTGATTTTTACTCACATCTACCTTATGTGTTAATGCGCCCATCAGTCTGCCTCTGGACAGAGAGTTCCAGATGGCTTTTGTCCACTGTGGAAAAGAGTGGAACTGTTCCTGACTCTTCCCCTAATACAGCCTAAGTCTGCATTCAGCTGTTTATACTCCTCAGTCTGGAGTTGGACTACACAGTCAACTAAACCTCAAGACATCTGCACACTGACTCATACTAATCATGAAAATAACGACAGACATTCGTGAACCATTCACTTTGTGAAGGACAGGAAAGCCTGACGTGCTGCAGGCACTGAGCAGTGGAACAACAAACCCTCTGTTCACTTCTTTCCATGTGCATTTCACTTTCTCTCCCAAGAATTCTATGATATGGACACCGTTATTATCCCAACTTTACAGATGAAAAAGGCCAGGCTTACCCAAGTAATGTGTTCAAGGCCATAAGCTATTAACAGCAAGTGGCAGGCCCAGGATTTGAACTCAGATTTGTCTGACTCTAGAAAGCATAGCTGCAACCACTATATGCATGTATATGCAGACATACAGTCCTTTTACAATCATTTCTTAAAATGTAAGACTTTTGGAGATTTTCCTGGTGGTCCACTGGTTAAGCATCCGCTTGCCAATGCAGGGGAAAGGGGTTTGACCCCTGGTCAGGGAAGATTCCACAAGCCTCTGGGCAACTAAGTCCCTGAGCCACAAGTACTGAGCCCACAGGCCCTAGAGCCCACGCTCTGAAACAGGAGAGTAGCCCCTGCTTTTCCCAACTACGGAAGGCCCCTGTGCAGCAAAAGACCCAGCACAGCCAAAAATAAGCAAATAAATTAATAAACAATTTTTAAAAATATTAGACTTCTGATTTATCCCTATCAATTTATATTACCAATCATTCCCTCCTCTAATATTATTTTTTTCCATCTTGTTTTTGTCCTCCAACATGCTGACCGTCTCTTCCAGCTTTGTGTAACTGACACATTTAGTGTGCCTCTCTACCTTGATAGTATAAATCGCTGCCTGAGTCAGGTAGAGGGCTTCCTAATCATTGTAGCAACAACAATAACTAACACTTTCTGAGCCAGGCACTGCTGTAGGAACTTAACTTGAATTATTTCTTTCAGTTCTGACAATCATTACTTTGTAAATGAGGAAACAACCACAGAGGTCAAACATCAAGCCCAGCATACAGAGAACTCTCTGTTGGCTGTCATGCTTTGGGTGCAGGGTTCAGTCAGTCATGGAATCAGCAGCTTCCATGTCCCTCCAACTCTCCAACGTCCAATGACCAGCTGTTTTGTGACCTATGTGGCTTGTTTAGAACAGCTGCCTTCCAGCAATACCACTGAAAAAAGGAGATCCAGCTACTTTGCGCCTTCAGATAGTCATCTCTTATCTCTAACTCCATAGAGACTCATCTGGTCACTCATTTCAGGGGGGATCTTTCTGGGGATGGACACTGAAATTACTGACCCATCTTTTCCAGAATTCTTTCTTTAGTTTCTAAAGACTTGAACAGAATTTCTCTTTCCTAGTTGACTTGTCCATCTCCATAGCTGTAATCGACCTGCATGACTGACTACAGCTCTGAGCCTCCTCCCAGCAATCTAGGTGGAGTTTATTTTGCTCAAATAACTCAACTGCATTTTAAGAAGCCTAGGTACTCTTCTCCAGTATTTTCACTATCATGGACTGCAAGCCTCTCTTTCCTTTTCCCAAGATTTTGAAGAGTATTTGCCTCATTGGGGTTTGCCTAAGCGTAAATAAATTATATATTTATATTGATTCCTGTCATTTTCTACACATTGGTATTTTCATCCTGAACATGTTTGCCAGAAGCAGATTTACCCCACAACGAATTGACCATAAGGTCATTTTGCCATAAAAGACAAAAATAATTACTGGTTGATGGTTACATTACACTGGAAAACCAGATATCAATTTTTGCAAATCCTTCAGCAAGCTAACCTAAGCCAGACTGTGTTTTCACCATTTTCAAGAAACTTATATACCCATCAGGGATCACATAATCATTTCCTTTTCAGGGGGCAGGAGGAGATTGATTCTCCTTTTGCCATCAATGTCTAATACTGCGTGATAAATTTGGTAAAGATAGCCTGAGAGGAGAAGCTGTCGTACCCAAATTAGTTAAGAATCAATTATTAGTGCTCTTGAAGGTCACTGTGAATTAGCAGACACTTCTTTTATATCTGCCATAGCTTAGTAAACTTCTAGTTTTGATGAGTGAGAGGGATGACTATGCTCATCAAGTTCAGTTCAGTTTAGTTGCTCAGTCACGTCTGACTCTTAGTGACCCCAGGGACTGTAGCACGCCAGGCCTCCCTGTCCATCACCAACCCCTGGAGCCTACTCAAACTTATGTCCATCAAGTCGGTGATGCCATCCAACCATCTCATCCTCTGTCATCCCCTTCTCCTCCTGCCTGCAATCTTTCCCAGCATCAGAGTCTTTTCCAATGAGTCCTTCGCATCAGGTGGCCAAAGTATTGGAGTTTCAGCTTCAGCATCAGTCCTTCCAATTAATATTCAGAGTTCATTTCCTTTAGGATTGACTGGTTGGATCTCCTTGCAGTCCAAGGGACTTTCAAGAGTCTTCTCCAACACGACAGTTCAAAAGCATCAATTCTTCAGCACTCAGCTTTCTTTATGGTCCAACTTTTACATCTACACATGACCACCAGAAAAACCATAGCCTTGACAAGATGGACCTTTGTTGGCAAAGTGATGTCTCTGCTTTTTAATATGCTGTCTAGGTTGATCATAGCTTTTTTTCCCAAGGAGCAAGTGTTCTTTAATTTCATGGCTGCAGTCACTATCTGCAGTGATTTTGGAGCCCAAGAAAATAAAGCCTGTCACTGTTTCCACTATTTCCCCATCTATTTGCCATGAAGTGAAGGGACCAGATGCCATGCTCATCAAAGGATTTACAAACACTGACTTGTTATCCTTTTCCAGTGTCATGACTGTCAACAAAGTATTTTTATCTCTCATGTTAAAACAGCCTTATGGCCACTTAGTTGTACAGTGAAACTGGCTGCAGCAAAGATGTTTACAGCAAAAATTCCTTGACCCCTTTCTACATGTAGAATCTGTCTTTTTTTTTTTTTCTTCTCCTTATTTTGTCCAAAGGTCATTAAAAAAATATGTCCCTTTTGATAGATACCAATGATACTAAGTAGTTACTTTGGAACAGAAAAGATTAGGAGAGGGTCAAAATGTCTCTAGTCTTGTCTGGATTGTTTCACTTTTTTATTTTATTTTGCTTACTTTTAAAAAATTTTATCCGTGGAGGATTCATGTTGATGTATGGCAAAACTAATACAATATTGTAAAGTAATTAGTTTCCGATTAAAATAAATAAATTTATATTAAAAAAACAAAAAAATTAAAAATAAAAAATTTTATTGCTTTTATATATTTATTTTTTGGCCATGTTGCATGGCATAGGATTTTAGTTCCCTGCCCAGTGATTGAACCTGCACCCCCTGCAATGGAGGCTTGGAGTCTCAACCACTGGACCACCATGCAAGTTTCTTTGTTCACTTTTTTAAAAAGCAGAATGTATTTATGTATTATTTGTGTAATTAAAAATCAACACCTCCTTCTTCCCTAAAAAAAAAAAAAAGAAAAAAAAATCTATTTGCTGTCCTTAAGCACAGAATAATGAAAAAGGATGTGCTTCTGAGACAAACTTTATCTGAATCCTGGGCCCAGCATGGATAAACTGCCTTTCAGTTGAATAACAGATATATTTTGACTTGCTAAAAATGAATATTCCAGCACGTTGCTTAACTTTTCTGAGCCACCATCTTTTTAACTGAAAATGAGGGTATTAATAGTAAGCACACAGATAATAAAGCATCATAGTAACTTCACACTCTTGCTTCCAGGGTGCTTGAGTTCAAACACCAACTTTGCTGCTGTGTGCCTTAGGTAAATTAAATGCACATAAAGTCTGAGAGCGAAGCCTGGCTGAGTAGTGCTGTATAAATGTTAGTTATCAACACTATTGTGTGCTTCTGTGCACCTGCTCAGTCGTGTCTGACTCTTTGTGACCCCATGGATTGTAACCCGCCAGGCTCCTCTGTCCATGGAATTCTCCAGGCAAGAACACTGGAGTAGGTTGCCATGCCCTCCTCCAGGGGATCTTCCTGACCCAGGGATCAAACCCATGTCTCCTGTGTCCCCTGCATTGGCAGGCAGATTCTTTACCACTGAGCCACCGGGGAAGTACAGATATATTATTATTATCTCAAAGGTCTGTTTGGATTCAGTGATAATGTACAAGTTCTAAAGCATCACAATGGTGCCTACGCTTAATAAAGGCTAGTTTCCTCCATGCAGCCCTTTTGAATGATGTGTCTGAGTGCTTTCTACAAATAGTTTTTACTTATCTAAGGCTGCCTCACCTACTCCCCTTTGTTTTTTTAACAACCATCAGTTTCCTCTGGCCTTTAAGCCTTCCAAGTCATTATTCTTTATGATTTAGGGTGCTTTCTGGAATCATTGTTGGCTCAATACCTGATGCCTTCATCTTTCCTTGGGCACATATCACTTTCAAGTGCATGGACCAGGCCACAGAGTGTAGCACAATTAGAATTAAAATTTTTTTTCCTATTTAATTCTGGCAGCCCGACATAATGCCTGCTACATCCACAACCTCATGTCAGGTGAAGCTCGACCACCACATAGCTTTTCTGCTCAAATATTAATGCAACAAGCCCAGTGGAATATAGGGCAGTAAACAGGTCAGAGAGCGAGGCTGACAGGCAGAAACCTGTGATGCTTGTCGGGTGTGGGTGTGCATTCTCAGGAATGGACACATTTCCTCCCCACAAAATGGAGAGAAAAGACTTCCACTAGACTGCAGAGCTGTTCACTTTTTTTAGTCTTTTATTAAATTATGAAATGTTTCATAAAATTTTAGGAATGGACACATTTCCTCCCCACAAAATGGAGAGAAAAAACTTCCACTAGACTGCAGAGCTGTTCACTTTTTTTAGTCTTTTATTAAATTATGAAATGTTTCATAAAATTTTATGAAATATATCATATGTAGTATAAATATATGTTGGGACAAGTAAAAGCTATCCATATCCAAACATTTCTTCTTCCCTCATAAAGTTATTGTGGTCTGTGAATTTAGGGTTTAAGGTGGTATTCTTGCAAATTCCGTGATAAAGTATATTAACTAGTGCTGAAGACTATCTGTGGGCTGGTGGCTCAGATGGTAAAGAATTCACCAGCCAGGTGGGAGACCCAGGTTTGAACCCTGGATTGGGAAGATCCCCCGAAGAAGGGCATGACAACCCGCTCCAGTATTCTTGCCTGGGAAATGCTTTGGACAGAGGAACCTGCGGGCTACAGTCCATGGGGTAACAAAGAGCTGGACACGACTGAGAGACTAACTAATGTAGAAGGTAATGATTTAATCATATGATATATCCATTAACTAAAAACAAATTTACAATCAGCTTGCAGACCTTAAAACGTGCTCCTCTGTCCTGTAAGCCCTGTGTTCCGAGGAAAGCAGGGCTACGGTCCTGAGGGCAGCAAGGAGGATTATGGTGCTCCCCCATCTCCCCCGATTTCCCCACCCCGACCCCCAAACTCATGCAATCATGTCCTTACTCAGCCCCGAGACAAACTCTCGGAAGTTGATCAGAGAGTCTCCATTCTCATCTAATAACTGGAATAAGCGGGAGGCCAGCACGTCAGAGTGAGTTCCGCAGGCCCAGGGAAAGAGCAGAGCAAACATGCCCTTGAACTGCTCCAAGTCGATGCGATACTGCTCGAGGTAAGGCAGGCTGGGGTCATGCCGGTCCAGCGCATTGCTGTTCCCGCCCCAGTAGCAGCTGGTTAGGTGTTCCGCCTGCAGAATTGAAGGACAGAATGACATGGCAGGCTGCATCTCACAGCAAATACAGGCAAGAAAGGCCTTCCTCAAATCTGGGAAAAAACTTTAGGTCTGCATCTCCTGGGGCAGTGGTCTGGACCCAGGGCACCCTCGGCTTCTCTTTTACATTTATCTCCACCTGACCACCTCCCACCAATTCCGTGGCAACCATCTCTGTGTTTATATCTGGTACGAAAAACCCGTTTCAATTACTGGAGCAGGTGAAGAAAGAAAGAACTTCCCCTGCACCATTTTCTGCCCCCGCTACTCCCACACTCACAAGCATTTTAAGGAGTAACTCCCATAAAGACAAACAAATATTCTGTTTTAAAAGAAATACCATAAAAACAAATACTCTGTTTTAAAAGAAATACATTGAGTGTTAACCTGAAGAGGATCTGTAATTCAGGCAGTCTGATCACCTCCTGTTCCCTATGAGGATGGTATACAGCCCAGAGGGTAAGTGGCTTCCACGAGTCAGCTAACCAGAATCATAGTCAAAGCAGAATCATAATGTGATTCTGGGTTTCCAAACTTCTAGTTTAGTGTCCTGTAAACCCCTGCCTTCTGGTCATCAAGGTCACCAAGATTACCCTGCATATGTGCTAAGTCGCTTCAGTCATGTCAGACTCTCTGCGACCCTATAGACCATAGCCCGCCGGGCTCCTCTGTGCATGGAATTCTCCAGGCAAGAATACTGCAGTGGGTTGCCACGCCCTCCTCCGGGGAATCTTCCCAATACAAAGATCGAACCCGTGTCTCTTTCATCTGCTGCATTAGCAAGCTGGTTCTTTACCATTAGCACCACCTGGGAAGCCCAAAGATTATCCTAGTCATCCAGTACTGAGGCGACAAGTATGCAGTCCCTCCTGTTTTGTGCATCTGA
The DNA here is from genome assembly GCF_029378745.1 of Bos indicus. Classification (NCBI taxonomy): domain Eukaryota; kingdom Metazoa; phylum Chordata; class Mammalia; order Artiodactyla; family Bovidae; genus Bos; species Bos indicus. Next base: position 17,266,537 of record NC_091776.1, on the reverse strand, counting down.
AAATAGCGCCAGGAAAATTATGAGCAGGAACCACTAGGGTGGAGGAGGACAGAGATCCAGCTAAAGGCTTCCTGTTTCTGTCCTTGGAAACAAGGCAGCCTTTTTATTCAGGAGGTCATATTGATTCTGGCAGAAACACATGCCCATTCTAGGAAGACCGCAAAGACGAAGCATCTAACAGAAAGGCCAGTAAGAAGCCTCCGGTCCCCCTAGGTAGAGGTTTACAGTTAGCGATGAATGGTAGGCTGGGGAGACAGAGGGGCATCCAAAGGGAGACTTTATTTTTACTTTATTTCCTGCTGTACTATTTCATTATACACATGTATAAACATTGCAATAGCAAAAAGCACTCTCACGCCAGATCGTTCCCCCTTGCCTAGGGGTTCTGAGAAGGAGTCAGTGGTGAGAGTGCAGTACTTCAGTGTTGTTCTTACTTAGAAAAGAGCAAAGAAGACCAGTGTCTTTGTCCTGTTTACTGGGAATTGTAGCTAATAATCCAGCAGAGAGAGGAGTGGGAGCAGCCAAGAGAGGAGGAAGGAGAGGTTTCTCAGGGCAGCTTCAGGAGAATAAAGGCAGTGTGTCAGGCCCACTAGGCTTGGGGGCTGCACTCACGTGTTGCTGGATGGTGCGGGGCTGGGTGGGGTGGAGTGGAGGAGCATGGTGATGGCGGTGGGGTTGGGGGAGGGAGGCAGAGGCTGAGGTTCGAGGGGTGCCCTGGGTGGAGCTGTACTCCGACGTGACGCCCAGCAGCCCCGTGGGTGGGAACGAGTTAGTGATATGGCCCCACAGGAAGGGTCCCCTTTTACTGGAGCTCCATCAGTGGATAAAAGTTATCCAAAGCACTGCCTCCTAACTAAAGCATCCATGTTCCTCTGGAACCGGCCCCGGGTGTGGAGCAGGCACATTCATGGTGCTCACAGCCATCAGGAAACAAGTCAAAGGGACTGTGTCCCTCTCCTTTGATGAGACCCCCTACTCCATCACCTGGGCACTACGGACCCAAGACTGAAAAAGGACTAATTTAGAAAGAGTTCAAATAAGGCCCAGGGGCCGTGAATCACATTTTCTCCCAAATCTGCCTCAGGGTGGCATTCTTTCACCTTTTTCTATCAAGTTTAGCCCAAAGCCCAAGGAGAAAACTGGGAAACAAATGTCGCTTTCCTTTGTATCTGAAGGAAATCCCCCAGAAATTGACTTTATAAAAGACTGAAGAGTCTGGCAGTGTGTCTGACACGGCAATTCCTCAATAAATGTTTGTTCAGGTGAACTGAAGCCAATGAAAAGTCTTCAAAAAACTCAAGAAAGAGTCCTTTTCTGAAGTCTTTGTCTTGGGTTGGCACCACCAACTCAGTGGACATGAGTTTGAGCAAACTTCGGGAGATAGTGAAGGACAGGGAAGCCTGGCATCCTGCAGTCCATGGGATTGTAAAGAGTTGGACACATCTGAGTAGCTGAACCGAACTGAGTACCCGAGAATCCTTTCCATCCCTGACACCAACCGAGGACATCAGGTTCTCTCTTGGGGCACTCAGAAGACTTGGGGAACTCCTGTTTGTCAACACACCTGAGGGCAGGGTTTTGGAGTGTAAGGAGAGCTTTCTTCAGGCAGTATCCTTGGTGTACAAATGACACACCTGGAACCTGGAGGTGCTCAGGCCGCAGAGAGCAGGGGCACTGAAGAAGATATGGCTTCAGTGATCTCAGGAGCTTGGGCTTCTGCACAGCCCGCCCTGGTCTTGCTCTTCTGGTGTGCCCCACGTCAGCCTCCTCCTTTGAATGTCATAGCCCTCCCCATTGCCTCCAGCTGCCACTCCCCACTTCTGTGTAGTTGCCCTAAATCCTGGCCCTACCCGTCCCCCACCCCGACTCTGTGAAGCAGATTTCTCCCAGTCCTCAGTATCCTTTTAAAATCTGATCTCAGTTGGATCATTGTATTTTTTTCTTTCAATCCAAGTTGGATCATTGTATTTTTCCCTCTATGAAATGAAGAGGGACTCTTCTCTCCTTATGGAAAACCATAACATGGAGCAATTAGGCACAGTGCTTTACATACCTGAATAAAGCATGAATGAGACGGCACACGCTTAAGGCTGCACCGTTACATGCTGAACGCAGCCTGCTGGGGGCGCTGTTGCCCATGCTGCTGGACTGCACAAAGCCATCAACCTCTCTGTGCCTGCCTCCGAAGCAGGCAAAATTGAACTAGACTGAAAACGGATCACTGAATCACCTATGTATTCAACACACATGTTTGGAACACCTATTGGGCAGGGACACGAAACTAGATACTAGAGAAACAGAAATAAAACGGTGGTGCCTCCAGTAGCTAACTGGTTAAGTAGGAATATTAGCAAAAATATTCCCAGCTCTCACATTCTCTATTTGATCCTAAGATCTACTAGTGTCCAACTCAGATCTTTATGTCTGCCCTCTTCTGTTCATTTCTATACTATCTTTGCCATCCTCAATTATCTTTAGTTCTGGAAATAAAAGGCTCTATAACAAACAAAAAACTAGCCAATTAGAGATTGTGATAAAATTGGTACCTGCATAAAAGGCATCCTTTAAAAATTTTTCCTGGCAATTATCACATTTTTATCTATGATGTTGGTAATGATAGTTAAAAGTGCCTTTTTTTTTTTCCTAGAAGAAAAACAATTCTACATTGCTTCATTTAATGATACTATTTCCTTATTGATGATCAAGATTGGTGTGGGCTGACTTAGAAATACAAAATCATAGAAATTTAAACAACTAGGCTTTCCCTTAGACATTCAAGCAGCTTTATTCTTATTCCAGCTACGTATCTCCTTTTAAGGGTGCTTGAATATAGATTAATAGGGGAAATTAAAATTTACAGTAGTTTCAGAGAGAATTTAAACTTGATTGCCATCATTCCAATGAGTATTATAAAAACACCCTATTTGCTTAAGTCCAAGGAAACAGTGAAAATACTACATGGAGAGGAAGAAGGCTAAAACACCAACTTAAATGAATTATATCTTTATTTTCCAATCTAAGTACTCTATTTTTATACTCTTTACTCCATCTTCCTATGTATGCCTGTTGACACTCATGCTATCCCTTCACAATTTAACAGAAAAATCTAGGAACTAGCTGAATTATTTAAGTGAACTCCTGGGCTTCCCTGGTGGCTCAGTGGTAACGAATTCACCTGCTGATGCAGGAGACATGGGTTCAGTCCCTGGTCCGGGAAGATCCCACATGTCTTGGAGAAGCTAAGCCTGTGGACCACAACTATTGGGCCTGTGCTCTAGGGTCTGGGAGCCGCACATACTGAAGTCCAAGTGCCCTAGAGCTCTTGCTTCATAAGAGAGGCCAACGCAAAGAAAGCCCATACGCCGCAACTAGAGAGCGGCCCCACCCCCCGCAACTAAAGCAAAGCCCACAAAGCGATGAAAACCCAGTGCAGCCAAAAATTAGGAAAAAAAAAAGTGAATTCTTTCACTCCCTTGAATGTACATGAATTTTCTTTGAAACTCACCTTGAAAAGAGCATAAAGTTCTTCTAGTTCATCAATGGTAAAGGAAGTTTCGGTCACAATGGTTCGTACCTTATATAAAAAGAATAACACAATGACTTTCACAAACTCAAAAATATCATAATGGGAAACTTCCTGATTGTTTTCTTTTCAATCCGCTTAGTCTGTCAAGCAGGAATTGGAGTCAGTGGGAATACAAGGAAGGATGGGAACAGAGGGCCACATGCCATTTCTCAAAAGACTCACCACATTCCGTTTTGTAGTATCTTCCAGCGTCTGGATCACCTTTAGTCTCTGTTTAAATCTCATCTGCTCAATCAAATCTGCCCGGATAGTTCCAAATTTCTGGAAAAAAACAATACTGGTATTTCTGAGAAATCTGCTGAAGTCCTTGGTGTCATGTCTGCAGGACCGATGGAGACAAATCCTGACACCATGAGAAATTTCTTGCCAAATAACAGGGCTCTTAGACTATACCATCATTTACTCTATGTCCTTTGTTTATTTTGAAGCCATTTAACAATCTTAAATAAATTCTCATGCTTCTTAACATTGAAGTAAATCTCAGAGCCAAATCAGTCTTTCTCAAATCAAAAGTTCATATGGAAAAAAAAGTGAAAGTGTTGCTCAGTTGTGTTTGACTCGTTGTGACCTCATGGACTATAGCCCGCCAGCTCCTGTCCATGGAATTCTCCACGCAAGAATACTGGAGTGGCTAGCCATTCCCTTCTCCAGGGGATTTTCCTGACCCACAGATTGAACCTGTGTCTCCTGCATTGCAGGCAGATTCTTTACCATCTGAATCACCAGGGAAGCCCAGTTCATAAGAAAGGAAAGGGTTAAGTAAGGCTATAGAGACCCTTTATGGATGAAATAAGGCTAACTACTCAACAGGGAGGTTGTAGGAAATGTTGGGAGTGTGGCTTCCTGTTCTGATCTCTAGTTCAATAGCATTTGTCTCTCAATGGCAGACACCCAGTACTAGCCACCTTTTGCAACCCAAGAAGCCTAACATTGCCTGAATGTTTGGGGTGTTAGCACTGGGGAGAAGTCTTGGACAGGAAATGCCTATGACTTCCCTCTACATTCCTTTGCTACCTCTTATAAATCTATAATGATTTCAAAATAAAAGTGGTTTTGGAGGATTTGTTTTGTTTCTGGAAGTTATGGTGTAACATTTTACAACAGAAAAAGATGAAGCATCTGAAAAGTAAGTAACAAACAGGGACCTGAGAAATTCCCTCTGAGTTTAAGAATACTATTGGCATATACAGAGAGCACTGACTTTTGAAATCATGCTTGTCACACAGACTGGAAGTTGGCTCATCAATACCCATATGTCTGTTCTCCCTGCATGTACAGAATTCAAAATTTCAGCCGAGCACCCAGATGCTCAGCAAAAGAATACATTTCCCAGCGTCCCCTGCAGCTTCTCGTGCTGGGTGACTAGATTCTGGCCAACAGGATGTGAGTAGAAGTGACGTTGTTCAGTTACTCGGTAGTGTCCGACTCTTTCTGACCCCACGGATTGCAGCGCTCTAGATTTCCCTGTCCTTCACTATCTCCTGGAGTTTGCTCATTGAGTTGATAATGCCATCCAACCACCTCATCCTCTGTCCCCCCGCTTCTCCTTCTGCCCTCAATCTTTCCCAGCATCAGGGTCTTCTCCAGTGAGTAAGCTCTTGAGTGCCCATTAAAGGAAAGAGACACACCCATCCTATCTCCTTCCTCTTTCCTCAAGAGTGGATTAGAAGGGGAGGGAGGTGGGAAGGAGGTTCAAGAGGGAGGGTACATATGTACACCTAAGGCTGATTCATGTTGATATTTGGCACAAACCAACACAATTCTGTAAAGCGATTATCCTTCAATTAAAAAATAAATTAAAAAAAAGAGTGGATTAGAAAGAGCCTGGGCCCCTGATACCCAGTAATCCAAGTCTATGCCCCAACCAGTAACACTGAATAAGCTGAAGTTGATCGGTTCTATGAAGACCTATAAGACCTTTTAGAACTAACACCCAAAAAAGATGTCCTTTTCATTATAGGGGACTGGAATGCAAAAGTAGGAAGTCAAGAAACACCTGGAGTAACAGGCAAATTTGGCCTTGGAATATGGAATGAAGCAGGGCAAAGACTAATAGAGTTTTGCCAAGAAAATGCACTGGTCATAGCAAACACCCTCTTCCAACAACATAAGAGAAGACTCTACACATGGACATCACCAGATGGTCAACAAGGAAATCAGATTGATTATATTCTTTGCAGCCAAAGATGGAGAAGCTCTATACAGTCAACAAAAACAAAACCAGGAGCTGACTGTGGCTCAGATCATGAACTCCTCATTGCCAAATTCAGACTGAAATTGAAGAAAGTACAGAAAACCACTAGACCATTTAGGTATGACCTAAATCAAATCCCTTATGATTATACAGTGGAAGTGACAAATAGATTTAAGGGACTAGATCTGATAGAGTGCCTGATGAACTATGGAATGAGGTTCGTGACGTTGTACAGGAGACAGGGATCAAGACCATCCCCATGGAAAAGAAATGCAAAAAAGCAAAATGGCTGTCTGGGGAGGTCTTACAAATAGCTGTGAAAAGAAGAGAAGTGAGAAGCAAAGGAGAAAAGAAAAGATATAAGCATCTGAATGCAGAGTTCCAAAGAATAGGAAGGAGAGATAAGAAAACCTTCTTCAGCAATCAATGCAAAGAAATAGAGGAAAACAACAGAATGGGAAAGAATACAGATCTCTTCAAGAAAATTAGAGATACCAAGGGAACATTCCATGCAAAGATGGGCTCGATAAAGGACAGAAATGGTATGGACCTAACAGAAGCAGAAGATATTAAGAAGAGGTGGCAAGAATACACAGAAGAACTGTACAAAAAAGATCTTCATGACCCAGATAATCACGATGGTGTGATCACTGACCTAGAGCCAGACATCCTGGAATGTGAAGTCAAGTGGGCCTTAGAAAACATCACTACGAACAAAGCTAGTGGAGGTGATGGAATTCCAGTAGAGCTATTCCATATCCTGAAAGATGATGCTGTGAAAGTGCTGCACTCAATATGCCAGCAAATTTGGAAAACTCAGCAGTGGCCACAGGACTGGAAAAGGTCAGTTTTTATTCCAATCCCAAAGAAAGGCAATGCCAAAATGCTCAAACTACCGCACAATTGCACTCATCTCACATGCTAGTAAAGTAATGCTCAAAATTCTCCAAGCCAGGCTTCAGCAATACGTGAACCATGAACTTCCAGATGTTCAAGCTGGTTTTAGAAAAGGCAGAGGAACAGAGATCAAATTGCCAACATCCACTGGATCATTGAAAAAGCAAGAGAGTTCCAGAAAAACATCTATTTCTGCTTTATTGACTATGCCAAAGCCTTTGACTGTGTGGAGCACAATAAACTGTGGAAAATTCTGAAAGAGATGGGAATACCAGACCACCTGATCTGCCTCTTGAGAAATCTGTATGCAGGTCAGGAGGCAACAGTTAGAACTGGACATGGAACAACAGACTGGTTTCAAATAGGAAAAGGAGTACGTCAAGGCTGTATATTGTCACCCTGTTTATTTAACTTATATGCAGAGTACATCATGAGAAATGCTGGACTGGAAGAAACACAAGCTGGAATCAAGATTGCCGGGAGAAATATCAATCACCTCATATATGCAGATGACACCACCCTTATGGCAGAAAGTGAAGAGGAACTACAAAGCCTCTTGACGAAAGTGAAAGTGGAGAGTGAAAAAGTTGGTTTAAAACTCAACATTCAGAAAACGAAGATCATGGCATCTGGTCCCATCACTTCATGGGAACTAGATGGGGAAACAGTGGAAACAGTGCCAGACTTTATTTTTTGGGGCTCCAAAATCACTGCAGATGGTGACTGCAGCCATGAAATTAAAAGACACTTACTCCTTGGAAGGAAAGTTATGACCATCCTAGATAGCATATTCAAAAGCAGAGACATTACTTTGCCAACAAAGGTCCGTCTAGTCAAGGCTATGGTTTTTCCAGTAGTCATGTATGGATGTGAGAGTTGGACTGTGAAGAAGGCTGAGCACCGAAGAACTGATGCTTTTGAACTGTGGTGTTGGAGAAGACTCTTGAGAGTCCCTTGGACTGCAAGGAGATCCAACCAGTCCATTCTGAAGATCAGCCCTGGGATTTCTTTGGAAGGAATGATGCTAAAGCTGAAACTCCAGTACTTTGGCCACCTCATTCGAAGAGCTGACTCATTGGAAAAGCCTCTGATGCTGGGAGGGATTGGGGGCAGGAGGAGAAGGGGACGACAGAGGATGAGATGGCTGGATGGCATCACTGACTCGAAGGACCTGAGTCTGAGTGAACTCCGGGAGTTGGTGATGGACAGGAAGGCCTGGCGTGCTGCGGTTCATGGGGTCGCAAAGAGTCGGACATGACTGAGTGACTGAACTGAAAAGAACTGGGCCCCTGATGCCACTGAGCTCCACACCAGTCCTGAACTCCATAAGTAAACTCAAAGCAAGAGAAAATCGAATTTCTGTCTTAACTCTATTCTGGGGTCTATGGTTACAACAGCCAAACTTGTGTTCCAACAAACACAAGAGCTAAAACTTACAAACTGATTAAGTGCTCGGCATAAACTGCATGTTTTGTTTAAATTCCATGTAATTCCTTTCTCCTGGTTCTATTTATGCCTTACCGGCTACTCTTTTTCTGTCACATCGTCTCTATCTTGAATCCCTGGGGAGCTCCAGGGCTCAGTCTTTAGACCTCTACACACCCACATCCTAGGGACTCCCCTCACTGTTTGCGACCTCTATTGTTCACACCCTGGTCCAAACCACTGTTGTCTCTCTCAGAGGCTTAAAAAAAAAACACAGTGTGACGGTTGAGAGTTAAGTTTCACTGGGTACAAAATGAGGGCTATACCCTGGGAGACAACATTTCAGATAGCGCTGAGAAACTGCTCCTAAGAGGTAGGGGGAAGGTCAGTATATTTCATTTCAGTGACAGGGGAGTACATGCAATCAAGCATATATTTTTTTGCAGAAAGTTTCTGCTAGTCTCACAAAGGTGATAAAGTCATGTGGAGCAGACATCACCGTGATGGAATTTAGTGCTTTTCTAGATATGAGATGCATGAATTTGGCTCCTAAAATCAGCTCCTGAAAATATCTGACCTGTTTTGCCAGTTTCCCAGAGCACAGAGTGCCTCATTTCTGCCCTCCACCCTGAACTCCTTTCAAGTGTTGAAGGTCAGCAGCTGCAGCAGCTCACAATTTAATCCTTGCAGAGGCGGATGGCGTGTGTGTGTGTGTGTGTGTGTGCGTGTGTGTGTGTGTGTGTCCCACTCCTGTGGCCCCATAGACGGTAGCCCACCAGGCTCCTCTGTCCGTGGGATTCTCCAGGCAAGAATACTGGAGTGGGTTGCCATTTCCTCCACCAGGGATCTTCCTAACCCAGGGTTGAATGCACATCAGCTGCATTGGCAGGGAGATTTTTTTTTTTTTTTTAACCACTAAGCCACCTGGGAAGTGGTTTTAGAAGTGGTCCTTCTAAAACCTGAGCCTTGACACTACTCTCTTGCTCACAACTCCAGAGTTCTCACAGCTCACTTGGAGTCAAATTCCAGGTCTCACCAATGATTCCAAGCCCTATACCCCTCCCCCTCCCTCAGCTACCTCTCTGGTCAGCTGCCAACACCTTTTCTCACCGCCACAGACACGGTGGCCTCTTATTGCTCCTCTTTACGAGGAGCAGTAATTATGGCAGTTCCACTGCCAGCCAGGGCCTGTGCAGCAGCCCCTTCTCTGCCTGGAAATCGTTTCCTTCGGACACAACTTGCTGGCTCCCCCAGGTCATTTGTGTCTCTGCTAGATGTCACTTCACAGACACACAAACCCAAGAGAAACAGCACGTGCCCACCCTTTTAACCTGCATTCTTTCTTACTTGACTCTGCCATGGCCTGCCTCTCATCCCTCACTATGAGGGCACAGACTGTGTCCTCCAGAATGGAGGACAGATACTGATTCTAAGCAAGTGCTCAACAGGTATTTACTGGACACACTGAATCCTGGGGATAATTTCAGGAAGTAAATGCTCTTCCTAGCTCCATTTCAGAAACGAGGGAACAGAAGCTTAACAAAAATCATCAACTTGCCCAAGTTCATGGAGCTGTGGTGCTAAAGCCCAGTTTGAACACAGGCTGTCTGATTCTAGAATCTGTACCCTTGGAAGAATCGCCAGGGGTTCATCTCCCTGACTTGCTGCAGAGAACAGTCAGTGTTCAATAAGGTCTTGAGTTGCCAGATTCAGTGAATAAAATATAGGAGATACAGGATGTCCAGTTAAACCTTTAACTCAGATAAATAAGAGTGATCATTTCAGTATGTCCCACGCAATGTCAGTCTTTTCTGTATCTTATCTGACAACACCAGAAATGGTATCTCTCTACAGGTTGTTCCACATGGTGGACTCTGAACCATATAATTGATAATTTCCCCAAATTGGAGTCAACAGTGAAAAACCCTACCCTTCTAATGCTTTCTATTTCTATCTATTCAGTATGTTTTTCCTGTTTTGAATGAGAATTGCCTTTCGACTCAGGTGTTCCTTCCCTATAGTTAAAAGAGTATACTGACATCTTAGAACTTAGACCAGTTACTTAGAACTTTCATCACTTAATATAATTGGACGGTCTTGATCTACAAATGCAGGGTTTATGGATGAATTTTCCCATCTCCAGAGAAGTGTCTTCTCCAGACCAAGTCAGAATCCTCTCCACTCTAAAGAAAGATATGGCAATGACCGCCACTTAGAAGTCAGAATTCACAAGTTGTTAGTAGGAGCTGCCACTAGTGATGAAAAATGTCATACTTAATTCACTCTGGGTTAAGTCCTCAGGTGGGATTAAAACTCCCAAGAAAGGTAACTGTTTTGATCCTCACAGAAGAATGGAAAGCATCCTCTACAGAGCTCACGCTGAGGATGGAGGGGTGGGTTTACCTCAAACCAGGACACAGTGTGCTTTTGATCAACCAAGAGACATTACCTATGAGACAGAAGGAAACTATTCTTGCACTGCAACTGGCAGGGACATTAACGATGACATGTCATTGGTCATCCTTACAGTAACCTTGTGAGTTAGTACTGTTACTTCCATGTCAGATGAGAAAACTGAGGTTCAGAGAGGTTCTATGAGCTACCCAGAGTCCCACAGGGGCTGCACTGCAATTTAAGGTTCAGTCATTGGTTTTATAACTCCACCACCTACTTTTCCAGCATTCTAGAAAAGGGTTCCAGATAGGTTCTTCTTTGTCTTTGGGTAGAAGAGAACGTAAATTTTGGAGCTAGACAAAATTTGATTCAAATTCATTTTCTTTTACTAATTATCTGTGTGACTTTGGGCAATTCAGTCAAGTCTTCTGAATCATAGTTTCTTCCTCTGCACAAGGAAACCCCAAAACTGTCCTTGTAGATTGCCCTTAGAGATAAAGATACATTAATATAAAGTACTGGTAACAGTAACTCACAGTAAACATTGGCTTGGTGATCTCTACAAATTGCTAAAAAACAAGTTGGGTTTCTCAGGTGGCTTAGTGGTAAAAAATCCACCTGCCGGTGCAGGAGGCACAGGTTCTATCCTTGGGTTAGGAAGATCCCCCCTGGAGAAGGAAAGGGCAACCCACTCCAGTATCCTTGCTTGGAAAATCCCATGGACAGAGGGGCCTGGCGGGCTACAGTCTACGGGGTCGGACATGCTTTAGTGACTAAACAACAAAAAGAGTTACTTCCCCTAAGCCTGACCTTCAAAGAGCCCTCTATATTTTATATTTAATTAATATCTGTTCCTTAACTAGAAATGGACCTTGCAGTTTGCCAGGCAGGTCCAGGGACTGGCCATAATCAGACACAATGGAATACATATAATGGCCCTTCCATCAGGAGCAAACAGTCCCAACCTAAAAGGAAACCATAAACTCCCAAGTTCCTGCCTAGCTATTTCCAGAGGATTGCTAAAGGAAAATGGGTTATGAGGAGGACTGGGCCGTGATCTCCTCTCCTCTGCCCCTTCGCCTTTTTGGAGGGGCTCTGACAGAATGAAATTCTGAAAAGAGCAGACAAACAATGGCTGAGTAGATCCTCTCTCTTTCCAGTGGCTGTTGGGTGCCTTGCAAATCAATTAGTGGTTTCAAGACTTCCCACTAACCAGCCTCTACTGGCCCCACTGACCTCATGTCCATATGTACACCTACAAGTCCATCCACATTCTATCCAGACACACTCCTTGGCTCTGGCTTTAATGCTGGGGAGCTCGTGTTTGCCTCCTGCTTCTGCCACTTTCTGTGTGCCTTGGGAGAACTGACTCAATCTCTCTCAACGTACATTTTAACCTTAAAATGTGTGAACATGGACCTAGTGGGGCTATCGATGAAGCACCTGGCACCTGTCCCACACGAGGTGGGTTCTCCATGAGTGACAGCTGTTATCACCAAAATTAATAAGCCCAACACATTAATCTGACCTTTCAAACTGTCTGTCCTTCTGCAAAAACTCCTCCTCGTGTTTGATCAGCCACCTCCTTTCCCCACCGCAGCTCAGTTCAGTCTCTCAGTCACGTCCCAAGAGTCTCAGACTCTTGGCAACCCCATGGACTGCAGCATGCCAGTCTTCCCTGTCCATCACCAACTCCTGGAGCTTGCCCAAACTCATGTTCATTGAGTTGGTGATGCCATCCAACCACCTCATCCTCTGTCATCCCCTTGCTTAACATTTCTCAAATGCTCTGGGTGGGCTATCTTGAACATGAAGAAACTCTGAGGTGCTCCCATGCCTGCCATAAGTCTGCTATTAATGTGCTCTCTGTCTTCCAGGAGGCTCATCGCAGTCTATGGATTAAACCTGAAGGCTGGGGCTTTATCTACCATGTCTGTGTGTCTAACAAAATGGCACACAGGGCCCAAACAGAAGAAAATTGTCTCTCAAACTGGGAGAACTTCACGATGCGTGAGATTTCTGCTATGAGGCATTTATGAAGACAGTTATCACATCTACTCATCAGGAGAAAGGTGATCGACCTGCAGCATCCTGGGATCTCAAGGCTGAACGTGCTTTCAGTATTCTTCCTACTTATCTATTTTCCTGGCTAACTATCCTGAAGCACAGAAAGCAAGGAGTCACCTGCTTCAGAACACTGTTGTCTGTCGTATAACCGGGTTAAAATCCACCTGGGCGTCTAGTGGCCCCATTCTGCATCTAGGGCAGTGACTCTCAGCCCCCACCGGGCTCCAGAATCACCTGGGAACTTTTGAAAAATATTTCTTCTCAGGTGTCATACCAAGATACAAAGGTAACTGGTCTAGAAGGGAGCCTAAGAATTTATATTTTTAAAAGCTTGGCTTAAAAAAAAATTTTTTTTAAGGGATTTGAATGCTCAGGCAGAATTGAGGACCACTGAAAGAGATGGGAATACCAGACCACCTGACCTGCCTCTTGAGAAATCTGTATGCAGGTCAGGAGGCAACAGTTAGAACTGGACATGGAACAACAGACTGGTTTCAAATAGGAAAAGGAGTTCGTCAAGGCTGTATATTCTCATCCTGCTTATTTAACTTATATGCAGAGTACATCATGAGAAATGCTGGACTGGAAGAAGCACAAGCTGGAATCAAGATTGCCGGGAGAAATATCAATAACCTCAGATATGCAGATGACACCACCCTTATGGCAGAAAGTGAAGAGGAACTCAAAAGCCTCTTGATGAAAGTGAAAGAGGAGAGTGAAAAAGTTGGCTTAAAGCTCAACATTCAGAAAACGAAGATCATGGCATCTGGTCCCATCACTTCATGGGAACTAGATGGGGAAACAGTGGAAGCAGTGTCAGACTTTATTCTTTTGGGCTCCAAAATCACTGCAGATGGTGACTGCAGCCATGAAATTAAAAGACGCTTACTCCTTGGAAGAAAAGTTATAACCAACCTAGATAGTATATTCAAAAGCAGAGACATTACTTTGCCAACAAAGGTCCGTCTAGTCAAGGCTATGGTTTTTCCTGTGGTCACGTATGGATGTGAGAGTTGGACTGTGAAGAAGGCTGAGTGCCGAAGAATTGATGCTTTTGAACTGTGGTGTTGGAGAAGACTTGAGAGTCCCTTGGACTGCAAGGAGATCCAACCAGTCCATTCTGAAGGATATTAGCCCTTGGATTTCTTTGGAAGGAATGATGCTAAAGCTGAAACTCCAGTATTTTGGCCACCTCATGAGAAGAGTTGACTCACTGGAAAAGACTGATGGGGGCAGGAGGAGAAGGGAACGACAGAGGATGAGATGGCTGGATGGCATCACTGACTCGACGGACGTGAGTCTGAGTGAACTCCGGGAGTCGATGATAGACAGGGAGGCCTGGCGTGCTGCGGTTCATGGGGTCGCAAAGAGTGGGACACGACTGAGCGACTGAACTGAACTGAACTGAACTGAATCTAATAGGAGATGGAAAAACAAAAAAGGAAAGGCAAGACTTTGCGGTGCTGTCTTTAGGATGACCTATTAAGGTAATGGGGATTTCCCAGGTGGCACTAGTGGTAAATTACCCTCCTGCCAATGCAGGAGACCTAAGAGACGTGAGCTCAATCCCTGAGTTGGGGAGATCCCCTGGAGGAGGGCATGGCAACCCACTCCAGTATTCTTGCCAGGAGAATCTCAAGGACAGAGGAGGCCGGCGGGCTACAATCCATGCGATTTCACAGACTCAGACATGACTAAAGCGACTTGGCAAGTGCACACAGATAAGGCATTGGGAAGGCACTGGAGGCTTATTAGTAGGGCAGTGCCACTAAGCAGAGAAAACAAAAAGCAAACCATTGTGCATTGAAAGAGCAGGTGATGTAGGCATTGGTAAAAATAAACAAGGTTGTCTTCCCAGGCAGAGGAAGGAAACTATGGGTGTGTCCTGAGATAGGGCTCTTGGCAGCCTGAGGGGCGCCATCAGGGACCAGACAGACAGGAAGGAAAAGGACACCAGCTCTGGTCTTGCTTCCATCTCCACTCCTTCCCATTAAAACGGGCCACGTGCTGACCTCAGCAAGACCTTAGCTTATCTGTTGTGAAGAACAAAGCTGAGTTTCTACATACCAAGCTTTATTACTTGGGTCTAGAATTCTCTTCACAATAAAGGTTTCGGGGGATGCCTTTAGAAAAACAACCCACAGCTATAATAATAACTATTGCTGTCAGTCACATGGGCTCTTTTTCTGGAAAAATAATCTTTCAACATTTCTGATGGAGGACTGTTAAAAGTCCTGGGGCAGTGATTTTTTTAAAAAATGCATTATGATAATAACCAGTTTTGGAGACAGTGAAGTGAAACAGACATTCTTAACGTCTACTAGTGAAAATTTAAATCAGGAAAATCTATACAGAAACTGCACAGGGTGTGCCAGGAGCTTGGAAATAATTCATACTTTTTGATCTACTACTGGAAATCTATTCCTAAGAACGGACTCTAAGAAAAAAGTCAGAGATGTATTATTTGTGTAGAAACTTTTATATAATATATAGTATCATACATATTATATACACATAATAATACCATACAAATTTGCCAATATGCTACTGAAAATTTGGAAGCAACCTAAGTAAATATCCAACGGAAGGGACCAGCTAAATAAGTCTTGGCACCCCATTAAAGCAGAATACTAACAATCTATGAAAACCTGCGAACAAACAATATATTAAATATCAGAGAATGTTCATCATGTATTTTAAGTAAAAAACCGCAAGTTACAAAGCACTTTTAAGCAGATACTTGTACTTAAGTATAAATTGCAAATATGAAAACATACTGGAGGGAGATAAGGTGAGATGCTCACAGGATACAGTTTTTCTTTCACATGTGTTCAGTCTCTACATTATTTTACAATAAGCCTGCGTTACTTTTATGATACTAAAAACATACCCCAAATGTTTTCTTTTTAATATGTATGGAGTGCTAACAAAAATTTTCTGAAATAATAAACTATCAGCCTTTCTTCTATTTTGAGTTAAGGGCACACATTTCTGAAAAGGTGTCTGGATCCATACCAATTTTTTTTAAAAGCACCTATTTTTTTTTTTTTTTTTCTCTTTAAGAGAGATTTTCTGACCTCAGCCAGAGGTCACCATCTCTCCAGTATACAGGCTGCTGCTAGCTGGAATGCTGACAATCACCAGGTACATGATCCCAAAACATCTGGAGAGGGCCTGGTGTGCTCAGCGAAACATTCACACTCTTCCTTAATGATCAGGAAATGAACAAACCACAAGTATTATGGGTCCTGAGCCCTGGAATGCCAAAAACCACAAGTGCTATGAGGTACCCAGCGCCACTGGCTCTTTTGTGGATTCAGGACCAGATCTGGGGTCATTGTGGACCGGAACATACCTTCCCCAACCCGGGTCGAGCAATCTGAGAGGAGTCCCAGGAGTCTGGTTCTTCTCAGGAGGCGAGAGTATCCTATGCATCCCCCACATAAGAGGACTGGCTCGTCTGCTTCCCAGGAGATCCAAGGACTTGGCATGAGCACAGGAGGGTCAACCTCCCCATGCTTGCTTTCAACAGCCCCTCCTCAACCCACCCAGAGCTGAAATCGAGCTGCTGCTTGATCAGCCTACGAGGTGGGCAAAGCCAAGAGTCGGAGGCCTGAGCGGGTCACGCAACTGCTCCGTGGTGTTTGGCCCATTCATTCGGTGGCCCTCTTTGGAGCTCGAAGCTGTCAGCTGGTGGGGAGCTGCTTGCTTCGACAACCAGTTCTCAGAACCAGGAGGGAAGCAGGGACACCCTGGGTTAGCAACGGAAGCATGTGGCACACATCCAGCGGAGGCCCTCTGAGCACGCAGAGTGTTGTGAGCCCAGGCAGACCTACCTCATAGGAAGTTCTGATGAGTCTGAAAATGTCAACCTCAGGATAGGGCTCCACGTCATCACTGAGCAGGGAGTGGAGGTGAGGGATGGGGGGCAGCGTGCTGTCTTTATTGGTCACGCTGTCCAAATACCTGAAGAAGAAAGGAATCCGGAGTCACTGGGAGGCGAATCCAGAATTCTCTGTTTACAGCTGTCCACCTATTTTCTGCAAACTCTGCATATCAGAAGACTAGAATTTCCTTAAGAGTGAATGAAAATCCCTTCACTTCTTTTTAAAATTTTATTATTATTTTTAAACTGAAGTATAGTTAATCGTCTTTACTTCCAAAGACAAAGAATAATAATAATAAAAAAATCCTCAATCACACAGAGAAGTGGGTCCTATGATAACCATCAGGGCATATAAGACTCACAGAACCAAGGAGAAAGGCAGATGGAAGGTACAGATAAGAAAGCCCAGGGTGAGAAATACCTTCCCAAAACGGTCATAGCCTCCCCGTCGTCCTTGCAGTTCAAAAGCTTGTCTACGTTTGCATCGAGCACAGCCAGGGCCAACTGGAATATCACTTTGATTCCTTCATAGAAGAAACAGTCGACAACCACCACTGCGCTCTCAAAGGGCATCACGCTGAGAAAAAGGGTGAGGAACCAGGACAGGGAGATGGTGGAGATCACACCCAGGTCCTGCATGCAGTCATACAGCTGCGGGACATAGTCCCGGGCCAGCTCCTCGAAGACACCCTGGTCCACCAGCGCACCTGCAGCGGGGCAGATGCAAAAGGTCACGCGTTAACCAACAGCACCTTCTCACAAATGAACCCAAGCCACTAGCTTGGCGAAAATAATCCAGTTGACAACTGCTACTGAGACAGAACTCTAATTGCTACGTTACTAGACGAAGGTATCAGCACAACCAAGTCACCAGATGAGTTCTGACTGCATCTTCTCTTTCTGGGGCCTTCCTCCCCTGCTTCTTGATCATAAAAGAGCAATAACATCACGCCTCTAAGAGCTGTGGAAAAGGTCAACTTACGAGATTTCCCTGACACACAATTATTTTGCTGGCAACATGATGTTTGGCTAGGCATGAAATATACATCTAAGTAGGTTCATTTCTTGGCAAACTCTTAAAGAAAAAAACCACTCTTCTGGATGCTTGGTCCCCATAAAGGAATTGTTTCTTTAAATAACTGTTTGGTTCCCCCCAACCCCCACCCCCGCAAAGTATAAGCATTCCAGCTGTACACATTCATGATCAACTTCCTGACGTTTCTGGAGAGTATTTCCAATCAATCAAGTTACTGTGCAAAAGTTTAGAAATGAAGACAGAACATAAGAGGAGAGCATAAAGTACACCTTTTGCTATACTAGCAATGAAAAGCTTGTCTTGCTAAAATGAATGTCTAACACTGGAGGGGATTATGCAGAGAGACACCAATAATTTATTTAAATGCTCACCATCGCTGGTGAGCGATGAACTGGTGAAACCAGTTCTGAAAAATACCTTAGAAACTGAGCTCTGAATATATTTTTATATGCTATTCTGCCCACTCCTTTTCTGAATCCTTCTGCTTTCCACAGATTCCAAGCTCTTCATGAAAGTACTATTAAACCTTTGGGGACTGGTGATCTGTGTGCCTGGTGTAGCTCTCACATGCCACAGACACCCACATTGAGTGTTTTCTAAGCAGTGAGACGTATATTCTTTCCATGGGGAGAAGCTCCACGGTGCTCCTTTGTGTACAATCCATACTGATCCAAGCCCTCTTATTCCCATTTTGGGAAACTGGAGTTGTCTGACACTCTTTTGGCTGATAGTGACTGGAAATGGGGTTACAGCTGGTTTCCTGGTTCTAGAAACATTTTCCTGATGAGATAAGGGTTATAAATTAATTGCATCCTCACGTACCAACCACCCTGGTGTTGTAGTAATCAGGGAGCATGCGTTCACACAAAGCCACCAGCAGCCAGAAAGCTTCCTCCTCTTTGGCATAAAGCAGCAGCACCGATGTGACAATGTTCATGGCCTAAAGGGATGAAAGAAGATGTCATCAGATACATTTAAAACACATCAGACACATTTTAACATATGAGCACCTTTGTTAACCTGAGAAACGACTGAGTTAGTCCCAAAGGAGCCAGCAGACTTTTTCCACAAAAGAACAGATAATAAACGTGTAAAGGCTTTACATACACACATTCTTCTGGGTTTTGTTTTGTTTACAACTTTTAAAAAATGTAAAAACCCTTAGAGCTTCACCCTGCTAAGTGTTTTGCTTTTGTTTGTTGTTTTGTGTGTGTGTGTGTTTTTTTTTTTTGCCTGTTAACTGTTAAGGGCTCCATGAACACCAATATGCACCAAGGACCTCATTTAATATGCACCAGATCCTCATTCAAAAACTATGTTCAAAGCCTATTTGACAAAGCTTTCAACCTATTAGTCTCAGTGTTTGTAATCCTTAATCTGGTGAGGTGAATATTTCCCTTTTAATCTTCCGTAATTGTTTCTATCACCAAGTACGCATGGCTTGAGGCGCTCTTCAGGGAACAATGAAACCTTTCAAAGTTGGAGTCCTCGCCCATTATTTCTATCTGGATAAGGATGGTAGTGATAAGTAAAAGGGGTTTAATTCTAAAGTAACCTACTTTATTAAAAGATATTATCAGCTAGCTCATAAGCACTCCAGGCTCAACTACTTTAATAGTCCTCTTAATTAATAAGGAGAAGATCAAAAGATAAATATGAACTCTATTATATTAGAAGCCAGCTCCCTCCTGTACTTCTTTTGATCCTGGAGAAACCGGTAAATGTTCATCAGATTCCTACAATATAAATGTCAAAAAAGGAATTTTGGTCTAATAGGCTCTTCCTTGTAAGCCTGACTCAATAGGTTCCCAAGTCTATTGAAATCTTTAAAGAAGATTTTATAGAAATCATTTAAATTTTTTATAGAAATAAAACAATTTTATATAAATTTTTTAATATAAATTTCTTTATAGAAATCATTAAAATTCCACTTGAGAATTAACCTGCCTACTACATGATCATGGTCATGGCTGGTTTCTTTGTCATTCAGTCAAGGTAAGTTTCTTTTGAGGTTCTACTTGGTAACAGGCTCTGGACTAAGTATTGGGGAAAAGGAGGGGGCACAGCGGTGAAAAATCTCACAGGGCATAAATCCAGGGGTCAGAGAGATAAAAGAGATGTAAAAGTTGATTAATCAATTTGGAGGTATATTTTAAATTAACTGCTATCAAAAAGATAAAATGTACAGGGAGACCTGTGATATGTGTGTGTGTGTGTCTGTGTGTGTGTGTCTGTGTGTGTCTCTGTGTGTGTGTCTGTGTGTGTGTCTGTGTGTGTCTGTGTGTGTGTGCACGCACGGTATTCAGGTTTCGAGGAAGTAAGCCTGCTTTAGGTTTCAACTAGATGGTCAAAGAAGGTCTCTCTGGGTACATATGTAGCCTTTCAATCTAAAGACACTATCTTAGAGCTTTCCAAATTGTGCTATCCATACTAACATATACAAGCAATCATTGTGGCTGGTATATGGGTAACATTTTTTAATACTGAATTACACATTTATTTTAGTGGGCCTTAAAATATAGCCATAGCATATAAGAGCTACATTCTCAAGGAAATTAATTGCTTAGGAGTTGCAAAGGGTAGGAGCACTGGGGAACCCAGAATGCAGAATTAAAGGCTTGGTGCCCAGATATGCTCATGACCAGTGAGTGACCAGCCAGGCCACCAGATGGTGGTGGATCCAGAAAGGGCACTCTTATCCCTTGGCTCCTCTGCCCAGTGCAGTATTTCTCTGCTCTGGGAGAGCACGCTTCCCCGAGTACATCTGACAAGGTCCAAAAACATTTAGTTGTCACAAGTGGGGAGCACTGGTATTTCGTGAGAAGACGTTATTAAACATGTTATTAAGCAGGAATGTCACTAAACATTCTCCAAAGCACAGGACAGCCCCACACAAAGAATTATTCAGTCCACAATGCCAACAGTACCAAGGTCGAGAGACCCTGGTACAGTAATTGCTCTCTTAACCATAAAGCCTTTCTTCTTTTTAAATAAATACTTATTTATTTGGCTGTACCGGGTCTTAGCGACAGCATACAGGATCTAGTTCCCTAACCAGGGATCGAACCCGGGCCCCCTGGGGGTGTGGAATCTTAGCCACTGGACCCACCAGGGAAGTCCCCCATAAAGCCTTTCTTATTACTTACCGGCTGGCAGAACACTTTTTTTTTTTTTTTTAAAGTCTTACCCATCTGTGACATTCACCTGGCAATACCCAATGTTAGGATTTCGAAAAGCATAAGCTGTCAAGACTCTCCTCAGAGCCGCAATGCCCATTTCGTTTTGGAAAGCGGGGTGTTCTGGAAGGGAGCGGTGCAGGTCCCTCTCAATCTCCTCCGTGGCGAGGTTGTACTTCCCCATGGACTTCTCCACGAGGTCCTCATAGTAGCCAGGGTGGGTGGCCTTCTCGTTGATGGCACCTGGGAAACACCAGACGGACCCAGCATCAGAAAGTGGGAGCCCCGGCCTTGGCTGCCTGACCCGGCGCCTTCACCTTCCTCCTGTGAGGACCTGTGTGTCACAGCCACAGCCCGGCTGTAACTTCAATCCCGGCCCCTTCCCTCTTCCTGCTCCACTGGAAGCCGGCAGCTTAAAAACTCCCCTGTTCGCTATGATCCCCTGGAGAAGCGAACGGCTACCCACTCCAGTATTCTTGCCTGGAGAGTCCCATGGATGGAGGAGCCTGCTGAGCTACAGTCCATGGGATCGCGGAGAGTTGACCACGACTGAGTGATTCTCTATCTCTCTCTCTCTCACACACACACTCTATGATATCACTTATACGTGAAGCCTAAACAAGAGTACAAATGACCTTAGATACAGAACAGAAACAGGCTCACAGACACAGACAACAAACTCATGGTTACCAAAGTGGGGAAGAAGATGGGAGAGGGACAAATTACAGAATGGGATTAACAGATACAAACTGCTAGTCATACAACAGGTTAAGTAGCAAGGATTTACTGTATAGCACAGGGCATTATAGTCAATGTCTTGTAATAACCTGTAAGGCAAAATAATCAGAAAAAAAGACAACTGGATGGTTATGCTGTGTGCCTGAAACTAACAGTACTGTTAAACTATGCTTCAATAAAAAAAATAATAATGCATTTTTTAAAAACCTCCCTACAAACCTCCCTACACACACACAAACAAAAAACCCTCCCTCAAGGTAGAGGCTTCCAACCTAGAAACTGTGTTCCAAGGAACTTCCACAGACAGCCCAAAGGGGCTGCTCACACAAGAACAGGGAAGTGGGCAGAGAAAGTCAAGCTGAAGCTGAAGCCGTCTCAGTTCTCCAACCAAGCAGCCTTGCTTGCATTTTATCAGGGTTTTCCTTATGATTTCACGTGAAAAGGAGGCATTGTCTCTCAAAACAAGTTTAAAAACTGAAATTATGAAGGGCTCACAAAGAGCCATACTGAAGAGTAGGAGGAAGGATGAAGAGGGATTTTCAGAATTGCAGGGGGCAGGGAGCATGTTCCTGGCAGTGAGGAGCCACTGCTGTGGAGGGGAGCTCCTCGGTGCGGGGTGGGAGGACGCAGAGGTGGGCAAGAACCACTGCTGTGACATAGCTGCAGGTTATGATTCTTAAAGCCAGACAAACCCTGGACACAACCACTTAACTATAAATCTAGTTAAATATAATTTATGCAAGTATAAGGTGTATGTACACATATACATATATACAAATATGTACATATAAAAATACACACATATATATGTACATATTATATAATTAAATAAGTTCTTATAGGTTAAATATGTGTATATATATACACAGGCTTCCCAGATGGCATAGTGTTTTAAGAATCCACCTGCCAATACAGGAGTCTCGGCTTTGATCTCTGGGTCCAGAAGATCCCCTGGAGTAGGAAGTGGCAACCCACTCCAGTATTCCTGCCTGGAGAATCCCGTGGACAGAGGAGCCTGGCGGGCTGCAGTCCATGAGGTTGCAAAGAGTCAGACACGACTGAAGCGACTCAGCACACACGCATATGTACAGACACACACATATGTAATGAGAGGGTAAATTGATTTGTACTTCACTGATTAGGGATTAGACCCCTGGGCTGAGGTGGGGGTTACATATTTGAAATAGCCCTGAGACACGATGGAAGGCTGAGGGCAGCCCCGGGGCTCCCCACACTCTGGAGGGGTGCTCCCTCTCCAGCCCCACCGTACCTGACAGCAGCAGCCAGAGCTCCCCGCGCATGCTCTCAGGGACACCCTTCAGCACCAGCTCCCGGGTCTTTTCTGTGCGGTACATGCAGACCCCTTGCCCGTACTCTGCAAAGTGAATCTTCCAGGCCTGCTCTTTCAAAAACTCTTTGGCCTGAAAGGGATGACGTAGCATCATTACACCCAAAGTACTTTGAGAATGGTAAGGACAAGTTTGACGGAAAGTCAGAACATTTTCCCTGGAGAATGGAGCTGGTAAGTTCTGGACAGAATTCATGAGAACAAAGAACTCAGATTTTCTGAAGACCTTCTGTGACCTGACTCATATACCAGAGCCTGTGGATCTGCCATGAAACTTTCTGGCCCAGAGTCAGAATGCCACTTACCTGAGATGGGTCAGGAGAATGCAAATGTTACTTACGGCTTTATGTCTACCCCTCCAAGTGAAACAGAGTGGATGTTTGCTAAATGTGGCCTGAGACCTTATGTACTTACTTGTTGGTTACTTAAACAACGGTTAAAAAACAAAAATGAAAAATGTCACCTGCATATAGAAATATATGACCCATCTCCTTTCACAATGAAGCCACTCTGAAACCCGATGACATACAAATATGTCATTGTATGTTATATTTATATGTCCTTTGTATTTTTAAAAAAATATCCTTCCCTTGTAGGAAACTGTCCAGTGATGTATTGATGAGTTTATTTTAAAAGATTTTTAAAAAACATTCCTGTTCTAATACAGAAAGTTCGGGGCAAGAGGAGGTGGCACTCACCAATTTCGGGTTGAACTCCTCAGGAGACCGCCGCCGATACATGGTCATCAGGGTCTGTGTGGCTGTGGGGACACTGTTGCCGTTGAGGTTGAACTGGCGCTCGCCATCGGCATCGGAGCTGGTGCTCCTCTGGGGACTGGAGGAAACGAGGCTGCTGGGCCGAGAATACACCTGCCAACGCAGAGAGTAACACGAGGCGGGGACGATTTGAGCTGCAGAATCTACTTCTTCAACATTCTCTGCTCCGCCTTTCTGTGCTCAGTCGTGTCTGACTCTTGGAGACCCCATGGACTGTAGTCCGCCAGGCTCCTCTGTCCACGGGATTATCAAGGCAGGAACACTGGAGTGGGTTGTCATTTTCCCGATCCAGGGACCAAACCCCATGTCTCCTGTGTCTCCTGCATTGGCAGGCAGGTTCTTTACCACCAAACCACCTGACTGTCCTCCGGACAGACACTAATAGCCTCACCATGGTTCCCAAGAGATGTCTTGCTAGGTGATGTAGCAGGAGGAAGTCCACAAGCCAGCATTTTGGTGAGAATTAGATGGGATCATGGGCCACAGAGCTTCGATGCTACCAGTAGGTTTCCTCTGTATTTTATTTTTTGGCTGTGCCCCATAGCATGAAGTTTCCCAATCAGGGATCGAACCTGCATCCCCTTCATTGGAGGCATGGAGTCTTAACCACTGGATCACCAGGGAAATGCCTCCTCTGTATTTTAGATTCATTTTTACAACAAACTGGTTGGAAACTTATCTCTCTGATTAGTATGCATGCAAAGCGTGACGTGGTTGAGTCAACTGCTGATGGGACCACCTTCCTTGCCTCCTATCTAGTTTCTGGTGCCTCAAAAATGCCCACAGAAACTTGGAGCAGGTAAACAGGAGCTTGCCAGCTTTACAACGTATTTTCACTGCAAGTCATTCTATCACTTGAGCTAATCATGTATCTTTCAGGGCCCAGTTTCCCTGGATGTGGATTCAGAGCCTAATTCAATAGGGACACAATTCGTATTGTATCATAATAAAATCATCCTAATAATGTTGTGTTTCAGGTTTGAGACTTTACTGAGTGACCTCTGTATAATTCCCAACAGAGTCACTTAGACCAGAGTCACCTGCTATGTAATCAGGACAAATCACTTCATAACGCCTTCAATGGTGAAAGAAGAGGGTGAGACTAGATGTCCAATTCTATGATCCTAAATACAAACACCATGAGATTTAAATGAGATGTCTGCTCTGGACATCAGAGTAGTTGGTTCATCTCAGCACAGCTGCAAAGCTTCAAGATCAAACAAAACAGACCAGGAGGTGAACACTCCCCAGGGAAGAGAAATAGGATGAACCAACCCCGCAGGTGCCTTCCACTGACCTCATCATCCGAACTGTTGTAGCTTCCTGCGAATTCCTTGTCTGAGTATATTTTGGAGGTCGTCTGCTGCAGGAAGTCAGAGATCCTCTGCACCAGAAAGTCTCTATCCTTCAAGTTGGCAAAGAGAAAGGTCATCCTGTTCCTGGTGCTGATGGACAGGGGACTGGGGAGCACACTGGAGCTGTCTGCCTTCTCTACAATCGTCACCTGAAAAGAAAAGAGGCCACCAAGAGCATTACTTCCCAGGGATCACCTGGCAGCAACCTCTGAGCTCTGAAGATGCTGAGCACTGAAGAAAGAAGACCATGCTTTTCAATCTCGGCAGGAACCTCC
This sequence comes from Bos indicus, assembly GCF_029378745.1. Classification (NCBI taxonomy): domain Eukaryota; kingdom Metazoa; phylum Chordata; class Mammalia; order Artiodactyla; family Bovidae; genus Bos; species Bos indicus. The sequence continues at coordinate 17,241,384 of NC_091776.1, read as the reverse complement.
GTATTTTATTGAGGCAAGTTGAGATTCTTGAATGGTGTCCCAATAAAAGAAAACAGCTCAGAATAAATGAAACTGGAACCGGAATTATCTTGCTGGTAGTTATAAATCGAGAGTGAGTCCCCATCCCAGCCCCAGGAGACATCTGGCAACATCTAGAGGCACTTCTGGTAGTCCCAAGTGGAGGGTACCACGGGCATCTCACAGGTGGAAGTCAAGGATGATGCTAAACATTTGGCATTGCACAGGACCCAAGTCAGCCCACCCCCAACACACTAAGGCCCAAGACGTCAACAGCGCCAAGGCTGGGAAACCTTGTTGGAAGGAATTCCTTGACTTTCATTAAAATTTCATGGAACTTTAAGAGGGAGGACTCTTAGCTGGTGCTTCATCTGTAAGAGAGAGAAACAACCCATGATACTGGGTCCTTTTATTAGCTTAATGTGGATATGGCTTTTAAAACACCACCAATCCTTCAAACGTCTGGTTTAGACCCCAGGGCTTTGCATTCCTCACCTCTTACCACTTCAAAGTTTTAAAGGCTTGAATCTGAGCAGACATGACATAAACAGCTTAACTGCAACCCTGTCTGCACAGGCTGACTGTGTGTGTGTGTGCATTTGTGCATACTAGTGCGTGTAGCAAAGTAAGTACCATATCAGGAGAAAAGTAGAAACAGGGGGCATGTGCTTCAGCTTTGAAATTATGGCATATATTTGCTGGTTTATAAAAGGATTTTCATCAACTGGAGACTAAGATAAATGTATTACAATTCTTTAGCACATTAGGAAGAAAAATCTCAAGGCCAGCTCTAGATAAATGGTTTATTTGCAGCGGCGCTGACTGTGTACTTAAGAGTTTAGTTTCTTTCCCATCTTCATTTCCACATGTAAGCAGTCTAGACAGGTTCAACTTCAACCTCTTCATCAGCATTTTCATGTGAAAGACATTTCCTCTGAGCAGAACTTTAAAAACCTCTCTCCCTTTCAAGGCTAAGTAACCTACTGGAATTGCCTAAAAAGTTGCATGGTCACAGGTGCAAAACAGGTATTAGTGGGGTCCATAAAGGGGAAAACTGAAGGACCTGAGTTCTGTTCTCAGCTTTTATAAACATGTACAAGTTAGATATATATTCATACATTTTTAAAGGAATATTCTGAGATACCTAGAGTTGTACCTAAGAGTTTTTTCCTCCAATGCTAAAGAAGCTAGAGAAATTGGCGGGGAGAGGTGGAAACCAACTTCTTTATCATGAAAAGGATTTTCCCATGATACTTCAGACATAGAGTAAACAATGCTTATTTTAAAAGCCCCCCAAAAAAAATCCTTTTTTCCCAACAGATTGTTTATGATTCTTTTAGTCACCAGGCATCTGCAATTAATTGCAGATGCCAAGAGGATGAAAGGTTCAAGTTCTGCACCTAAAACAGATTCTATGTGCTCGTGAGGAAATCAAGCATGAAGTCCAGTATCTACCAGGATCATGAAGCAACAGCAAGAAAGTGCCTACAGAAACCCTAGGAAGCGTCCCACAGGTTAGCACGTATTTTTCACTGACAAATGAGTTCTAGTAGAATTCTACCCCTGAAACTTTGTGCCTCCAGGAAAGGGTAATAGCTCCACCGGAATGTTCTACACAATAATGAGACACATTTTCATCACCAACTACAATTGTAAGATAGCTTCAATTCAATCAAATCTTGGTGTTTCATATGGAACATTTTACAAGGTAATTTATAATTGAAAAAAAGAAGAGAGACTGCATCTAGAAATCCTAATGAGGACTCTCATCACTTTATCTTCTTGCTGCTAGTTCAGACTTTTCTTTAAAATCTATAGCAACACGGTTCTGTGCAAACATTTAACATGTGTTGATTTACTCTACCTTAAGTCTGCATACAGAATGTATATTAACAATCTCCAGTCAATATTTCCACTTATTTATAAAAAATTAAACACAACAGCAATCCCGAGTCTTCACAATTCTAAAAGGAGCTGTTCCAAGGAGAATGCAAGGTTTCTTGAGGCTCCTACTGATCGATCAGCTTAACTCAGTTCATGGAGAGATCACTCTCTTCTCAAACAGACCCCGACGGAGGGTGGGAGCCCTGTCCTAGTGCATTTTTGTCATTATATAACCTAGAGTCGGAATAAACGCAAGTCCTTTGCTTCTTCCATTAGTTGAGGTTTAGGATTTACCATTAATATATCTCAGTGATTCACTGGAGTAAAGAAAGAGCACTGCTGTCTCACTGGGGGTTTCTTTCAAGCCGCACCCTCCAACCACAACACACTTTACTTCTAAATGCCACCATACTATCCTCCCCCTTCTGACTTATCCTGAAATATGCCTGAATTATCTCCCCTTACTACTTGTTAGGGAAAACTAGGAAGCACAAGATGGGCCGAGGGTATTAACCATCAATCTCCTAACTCCATCAAGCTCTCACGATCCTATTGTAGATCACACTGAAATGTACACAGAGCCCCTGAACTGAACCCAGAGGAGGGGAGCAGGAGAGCTGATATGGGATGGCAGCCTCCAGCCACTCTGTTCCTCAGTTACCTTTGGATAAACAAAGTGATGACTCACTCAGATTTATAAATGATACACTCAGTATATTCTTAATGTCAGGATGGGTTTCCCTAGTGGGTCCAGGTCACTCTGCCCTATTTTGTTCAGGTAGTACTTGACGAAGGACATTTTTCATAGCAGACTTTAATAGCATACTATGAATGGTGATAGATGTTAACTGGACTTATCATAGTGATCATTATATAATATATACAAATATCAAATCAATACTATGTTAACCTGAAACTAGTAGATGATGTCAATTACCACACACACACACACACACACACACACACACTCACACACACACACAGAGTTTAGTAACTCCCTAAGAGAAAGAGGGTAAGTTTGTTGGAAAAAGTCATGAGATGCATTTCAGAGCCAGTTGTAAGTACCGATCAACCATCCATCTGAGAATTCACCTCCAATAATTCCTAGTCTTCAAATGTGTTATAATACCAATGAGCTCACCCTGTAAGAAAGAAAACTAGATTTTTCCATTGCCTAACACTTTGCATTCATTTTAATCCACCAATTAAACTTCTAGGAATTTATAATTTAAGGAAAATTATACATATGTTTGGGAGGAAACGAACAAACAAAAATAATGCAAAGGTCCAACCAAAGGTAATCTAAATAAGAAGAAGAAATAAATTATACATATCCAGTAATGGAATAATATGCAGTCATTAAAAGTTATACAAGAATATTTTATGATATGGAAATAAGTTTAGTGCACACTCACTGTTAAGAGAAATAGGCAAAAAATAAAATTCATTATTTCTTAAACCTAAATAATATAAATGACATTTACACAGCAATGCATAGAAAGCCTGAGCAGCTATATAGCAGGATGTTCATTTTTGAATAGTGGTCATTTTTGAATAGTGGGACTGGGGGGAGTTTTTGTTTTCTTCCTATTTGTCTGTATTTTAATAATTTTCTGTGATAATGATGCAAACAAGAAAAAAACAAAGCAAGAAAATTTGCTTACATAAATGATTATTTTTTTTTTAAAAAAAAGAAAGTAAGGCAAAGAGAAACTTGAATCCTTTACCATAGGAAATCTTAACAAAGACTCAACCTTGATTAAATAGCCAAAGCTTCTAAGCATCTTAATTTCTAGGTTGAAAGCAGCCAGGTTAGAAACTGCGGATCTGCCAGCCCTGGACATCCTAACCTGGAATTTCTTCTCAACCCCAACAGCAAGGCTTCTCCACAAGTACCAGAACAACCTCTCACTGTGAAGACACAAGAGAACCCACTTCCAACCCAGGTACAATAATAATGTTCCTCAGTCTTCATTGTCCATGGGCATCAGCCTGGAACTTTATTAAAGTACAGACTCCAAAATTTGCAGAGATACAGATCTGGCCGTGGCGGCCAGTGGTCCCACTGGTTCTAACAGAGGGAACCAACGAACTCGACAGATCTTGACTTTCTGATTCACAACCTAGACCACTCTCTAAAGATCAAGATGCTCAGGCTGTGGGCCAGGAGCAGTAACTACACTTTCTAGTTTCTCTATTTGATATTTTCACATCTCAGGGCCTTGTTGACCCAGAGTTAACCAACTCCTGGAGAGAGTAAAGGACTCACCTGTGAGAAGGCCTTTCACAAGCAAACCATTCTATCCAAACCCCAAGGACCTCCTTCACCTGCTCTCACACTCAGGGCCCCTATTCATCTTGCCCTCGTCACCCCAGGGCCAGGAACCGGACAATTAGGGACAGGGCCTCTGCCCTAGAGCCTGCTGGAATTTTTCAACTTGCCAATCCCAAGCCTGCTTATCCTGTCTCACCTGTTTCTTCCCATGGAAATCACAATCAAGACTCCAGTCCACATCCTTCCCTGCTCCTCTGTCTGCTGACCTACCGGGTGCTTTCCCCCCGTGGGCCCTCTAGCATGGCGTGCGCCCCCTGATGGGAGCCATGAGTATAACAAGCGTCTTTTCAAAGACAGTCATCTCCTGCTCTGTTGATCTCACCTTACCTGAACAAGAATAAAACACCAGTCTGCTTCTGGAAGAAGAAACCTCGCAGGTCCCATGGTCATTCGGGGCAATGCCAACACAAAAAAGAGGGACAGATGCCACCAAAGAATTAGGAACGCTCACCCATGGTTAAAAGCCAACTCAGTGATGGTAAGATACCCAGAAAAAGATTACCAACAAAACTTAAAACACCCATTGCCACCTGCCACGTACCTCTCGCAGTGGGATAATGAGGCTACACAGGTTCTCCTCCTTGCTGGTGAAGCAGATATAGTTCGTAGACACAAACATCTGCCCCAAAATGTGCATTTTGTTGAACGGAGTCCAGAGGGTGCAGTCTGTGTGGCCATCTAATTTTTCATCTTTGGGCAGCCGGAAGAGTGCACGGTACCTCTCACTCTTGGCCCTGGCGTCCAGATCGCTGGAAAACAACAGTAATAACTCACCCCACAGGAGAAAAGTTTGAGTACCTCTCAATGATGCGGCAACAGATTTCCCGGCCCATCTTTCCCTTCCACCTTGTCAGAATTATTTCTGCCTTCTTGGCTTTCTGCGGGAGTTAACTCCAATGATGACCCAAAAGCATAATGAAATCATTTTAATGTATTTAGGTTCCCTGTGTAGTCATTTTACAATCAGTATCTGTAAATGTCAAAGGATCTTAGGAAAACAAGGGCTAGACAGGAAATAATTCTCTTTCCAAAAGAATACAGTAATTTCTGAAGAGATGATGACATTTACACTCATCTGCAGCCACTCTCGGGGCCTTATCTTTTAAGAATGACCTAATGAGGATGACATGACGCTGCAGGCGGTCAGCGGTCACCTTGAATAAACAATAAAACTGCCTGAAACACAGGAACAGCTCACCTCCTGGACAACCAGAGTGTCTAAGCCCAGCTGGGTCCTCCAGTGACCATGATCTTTTCTCTGATGAGTTCCTTCTTCCTGTTCATCATTTAAACATCTTTGCTCAAGCTTTTAGGCCACTTCAGCCCCTGATGATCCAGTTTCTGGTTTCACAAGGCAAAGACAGGCCCTCCAATTCCCTCCCTTCTGTCTCTAAAACTACCTGCTACCTCACCTCCTCCTTCTTTTACCTGTTTCAAAGGGAGAGCTATCAGCACACACAAGCATCCTTCTGCATGCTGTGAGATCCTTTTTTTTTTTTTTGTAGCTTTGCTTTGTATGTGGGATCTTAATTCCCCAACCAGGGATTGAACCCGAGCCCCCTGCATTGGAAACATAGAGTCCTAACCACTGGACCACCAGGGAAGTCCAAGTGCCACTTTTTAAATTATTCATTTTCTTCTAGCTTTATTTCCATGCTCCCTTCTGTCTTTGTGCTACCCTCAACAACAAACTCTTCCCACCTGCCTACTTCATATCACCTTCTGTTCAAATGTTTTTGTTCTAAAAAAGAGCAAACCCCCTACTTTACCATTGAATTTCCCGACAAAGCAGGCTGTACTGACCTAATTCCCTTGCCTTGCCTTTCATGTGCATTCAGCCCACCACAGTAAGCCATCTTCTTGTCACGCTATCAAAACATGTCTCAGATCACCAAAGGCGTTTTCATTGCAGTGACCTCTTGTCAGGTTTCAACGACCAGCTGTACACCAACGAGGACCAATTCCATTTATCCCACTGAACTGATGTCTAGTTAGACGCCCTACAGGCGACTCAACTCAACGTGATCAAAATTGAATCCTCATATCCCTTGGACATGCTGTCCCTTCCCTCGTCCCCATCTCAGTTAAGGGTGATTCCATGCATCCATCACACGTTACAACGTCAACTTTCCCCTTGCCTTCTCTCTAGCCTTCACTCTCACATCCAGACTTCCGGGCTTCTCTACAGCATAGCTTCATCCCATGCCCAGCCACCTTCCATAACTGTTGACGAGCTTACTTTCCTCTGTGCTTTTCTCATCTGTTTCCCTTACCATATTGTCCCTCTGCCTGAAATAATATGTCTAAAGTAATATTCATCCTACTGACTCTGACTGAGCAATTTCGAGAGCCCTGCTGTGAGCAGCTCCATGGAGAGATCCTTCACTGCCAGTCTCCCCGTGTGTGTACTCAGGGTGCTCTGCTCTCAGCACCAAAAGAGGTCCCAACCTATAGTGCTGGAGCTGGTCATGTCTACCTCACTTACTGAACTGTGACTGCTTTAGGCAGACTTTCTCAGTTTTGGATCTATACCCAGAAAAGTGTTCTGAACCCTTGAAGCTGTTCAGAAAAGGTTAACTTTCATAAGTGAACAGATGGGTTCTTGTTTCTAAAGTCCATAAGACTTCAGATCTCTGTCACCTACCGTTTTAGGGCAGACACTTTCTTAGGAGATTTCTTTTTCAGTTTGGGCAGGGATCGATCTTGTTCAAAGCCCTCATTGTCTAAGAGCTGCCTCATGGCGATGTTGGCGAGCTGCTCCATTAACTTGAAGGTCTCATTGATGTTGAGGAATACAGAGAAGAAATGCTCGCTAGATCTTGTGCTCACTTTGATCACGTCGGGTAGAAGCAGCGTGGCGTTCTTCTCGAGCTGAGTGATGTCCACCCACCGGATGACCAGCTTGGCTGAGCACAGAGAACAAGGCTGGGTCAATATGTGGCTTTTTAAAATCCTTTCAAGATACTGGAATCTCACAACACCACCCTCTAATTTCACAGAACTCCTATGAGCTTATGTGCTTATATTTATTAATATTCTGCTTGATAGTTTCAAAAGACAAATCTAGACCACAAAAATTCTGAGTTATGATTATTACAGATTTAAGTCCCTGTCTACTAAATGAATTATACCTTTGGTCAATTTTTATTATCTCACAATCAAGTAGTTTATAGCAACTGGACCAAAAATGATTGAATTCAATGTTAAGTCATCACAAATCAGTTACAACTGCAGATTTACTAGACTTTCAAAAGCTGCCCTCTGAAATTCTAGAGGACTCACCTTCCCTTCCCATCAGAAAAGAATAAAAGCAAAGGTGATTAATGCTGAGGTACATCCAGCCCTGTCGGGGGACCTTCCCCTTCCAGTAGCTGCAAGAGTAATAGTTAACGAGTTTCTCTTCCTCGGGCATTCCAAACAGCCGATGGAACTTCACAATGGCTTCCTTGAACTTCTCCGTGTCATCATCTTCCTTCACATCGTTGATTTTGTTATACTCGGCAATGATGCCCTAAGAAGGCATAAAGCACAAATGCACAGCTTGTATCACTATGACTAGACCTGTTTCTTTTCTGTACATACTGGCAAGGGAAAAAATTTTCTTCTAAGGGACACTTAAAAAAATTGAATTATTTTCAAAGCCAACTCCCCAAACTGAAGCCACTTAACAAGCAGCATTTATGTACTAAAAGATTTCTGAAGAGCAACACAGATCAATGTAGAGCAAAGAAAGATCAAAACGCATGTCATTAACTGATGTTAGCCACAGACCCACCGTCTCTCGGCCATGAAAAATATCAGGAACCTGGATAAAAGGAACAAGCCACCATATGAACAGAAAAGAGGTGAATATTGGAGTGGAAATTATAGAAGACACACAATTTTTGGTCAGTTGCACAGGAAATAAGATCTTTGCAAAACAAGTAACTGGCTTAACCTACTGCTTAATCATCTTAGCAGCTTGAGGGGCTGTTTGTTACCCAGTTCCTCCATAACTCAATGAAAAATGGCTTCTACATGTGTCTCCTGAGGGAAAATGTTCCTTGAAATTCCACCTTTGACTTTGTAATCACCAAATCCCTCTTACCTCATCTCCATTTTCTCTGTTCACAGAGTACGGTGAGATAAACATGAGCTCTGGAGCATGAATGTCTGGGGTTTTGATCCCAAAGGTGTCACTGCAAATCTATGTGAATTTGGGCAGCCTCATACCTAGAATTCCTGCCTTTGGGCTTCCAGTGAATTCTGGATGCTACAAATATATTTTCCCCAAACTTATTATAACTACAAAATTCTTATTATCAAAATTCTGTTTCCCTACAATCACCATGTAAAATCCATTATTCTAGACCATGCACATTTTTGATCCAACCAACACTGTAACACTTGTTCTCACTGCACTGCATTTGACAAGATCCAGAGCACACTCAGGGCCTGGATATGTCATCTGTATGCTTTTCCACCTTCTTGCCTGTGGTCCTGTCATTCTGAGGGCATAAAATCTACAGTAAGACTATTGTCTGTTTCACTAATTCTGTGTGTACTTAGTCATTTTGAACTCTATGACTCCATGGACAATAGCCTGCCAGGCTCCTCTGTCCATAGAATTTTCCAGGCAAGAAAACTGCAGTGGGTTGCCATTTCCTCCTCCAGGGGATCTTCCCTACCCACAGATCAAACCCTCGCCTTGAGTCTCCTGCATTGGGAGGCAGATTCTTTTTATTTTTGAATATAGATTTATTTTAATTGGAGACTAATTACTTTATAATATTGTATTGGTTTTGACATACATCAACATGAATCCACCACAGATGTACACGTGTTCCCCATCCTGAACCCCCCTCCCACCTCCCTCCTTGGACCATCCCTCTGGGTCATCCCAGTGCACCAGCCCCAAGCATCCTGTATCATGCATTGAACCCGGACTGGCGATTCATTTCACATATGATATTATACGTGTTTCAATGCCATTCTTCCAAATCATCCCACCCTCTCCCTCTCCCACAGAGTCCAAAAGACTGTTCTATATATCTGTGTCTATTTTGCTGTCTCGTATACAGGGTTATCATTACCATCTTTCTAAATTCCATATACCCGGCAGGCAGATTCTTTACCACTGTATCACCCATCACTAATCCTACCGAATCTCAAAATCCAGTCCAATTCCCAGCTCTTTATAAACGCTTCTCCCAACTATAACTCTTCTTCCTCACATTAAGTACTGCTGATCCTCTGTGCCAGATGTAGTGGAATTTTTTAATACATATGATGTCCTGAATTTTATTTTCACTGCCAGACTGTCCACTCCAGTTGCCAGCAGCTGTGGTACTAAGGGGTGATGGCAGGAGGGAAGGGGGAGAGGGCTTTGTCTTCCACCCTCTCCATCACCATTCAATTCTAGTGAAAAACAAACATGTAAACAACAACCAAAACAGCCAACACAGCCCTGGACAAGTCTTCAGCCTGTTCTAATAAGAAGCCACAGCTTAGTCCCTTTGCATAGTCCAGGAATTACCGAAGTGGGCATGCCATCAGGAGTCTTTCTACACTGTGATATATTCTGTACAGCTACTTTCTGAAACAGAGATTTGACAGCAGCATCTCCACCATGAAAATGTCCACAGTCTATCAGTGTAAGAGGGGAAAAACCCAATCTGCATCTTGTGACAAAGAACCCCTTCTTGGTCTGCCCAAATCCACCTTTCCAGGTTCAGTGTAAATATCACATTTTCTATGAAACTAACCAAGTCGGGCATAAGCACCAGCATTCTTGTCTTTAGGTTCTCTTAATTTCTATGTTGGCTGAACGTATTTTGTGTATATGTCCCCCAACCACTAAATATGCCTTTCAAACACAATGTCTCAAAAAGTTTTTACCAACAGCAGCTAGCACCTAAGAGATATTAATGTGTTTTAGTGATGTTTTTCACCTCTATGTCCTTATAAATCCTCTCGTATTTAAAGAAATTTTTTTTTTAATTTCAATGAGCATTCTAGATATGTAGTACTTATTAGTTCTTTAGATAGCATGAAAAAGTGAAAGTGTTAGTCTCTCACTCATGTCAGACTCTTTGCCTTCTCCGAGTTGGGTCCTTAGGCAATGCCAATGGCCAATCAACTCCGAGTGAGCATGGAGACCCTCAAGCCTAATGTCCGCTCTCCTGTAGCAAGGCTCTGACCTGAAGTCAGAAGAATACTAGAAAAGAGCAATGTAGAACAAACCAAATGATGCCCACATGTTTAGAGAGAAGGAACATTAAATTCAAACTACACTATCTAAGGGGCTTCCCCGGTGACTCAGACAGTAAAGAATCTGCCTGCAACGCGGCAGACCCAGATTCGATCCCTGGGGTTGGGAAGATTCCTCGGAGGAGGGAATGGCTACCAACTCCAGTATTCTTGCCTGGAGAATTCCATGGACAGAGGAGCCTTTCGAGCTACAGTCCATGGGGTCACAAAGAGTCTGACATGAGTGAGAGACTAACACTTTCACTTTTTCATGCTATTTAAAGAACTAATAAGTACTACATATCTAGAATGCTCATTGAAATTTTAAAAAGAAAATTTCTTTAAATACGAGAGGATTTATAAGGACATAGAGGTGAAAAACATCACTAAAACACATTAATATCAACAGACCAGGCCTCACCAACTAGTTTCAACAATAAGGATAATAATCCCTAAAGTTCCACTTCCAACTTTCCCAACTTCAAGAAAAAAAAGAGGGTTCACAATACAGAATCTCTTCAGATTACTGTAACTTTAGCCAGGTGGACCAGATGATGGAACAAAGGGATGGAATGATCTCCTTCCGGTATGTTCTATGTTGTTCTTGCTCATTAGTTGCTCAGTCATGTCCGACTCTTTTGCGACACCATGGACTGTAGCCTGCCAGGCTCTTCTGTCCGTGGGATTTCCCTGACAAGAATATTGGATTGGTTTGCCATGCCCTCCTCCAGGGGATTTTCTTGACCCTGGGATCAAACCTGCATTGGTAGGTGGATTCTCTACCACTGAGCCATCAGAGTATATATGTTCTATAGGTTCTACATAATATGAAATAGGTCACCCCTGTTCTAGGCAACAGCTCCATGTAATTTTGTAAAATTGCTACAGTCCAAATATTCAGGACATCCAATACAAATTTAAATACACAAAGGACATTGATAGGTAGTTCATAAAAAGGGGAACATTAACTTAGCAAACATAAAAAAATATTCAACCTCATAATCAAAGAGAAAAATGAAAACAATAAGACACCGACTTTTACTTAATACATTTGAAAAACTACTTAAACAATTATAATGCTGAAAGCAAGCAACAGTATAATCACACAGGGATTCTAACATACTGACAATATCTACTAACGTCCATTAAAAGCATTTAAACTTACTTAACCCATTAACCAACATTTTGTAATCTATCCTAAAGAGGAGAAAAACTATAAGAAAAGTTACATATGAACAGAAGAATTCATTGTATTATTGTTTGTACCTGACTCCCACTTATCTAAAAGCTAGGGAGACTTACATAAGGAGGAATAGTAAGGCAATTATGGGACAATATTCAGTTATTATAATAACAGCCAAGGTTATACAACAATATAGTAGATATTGGAGAAAAAAGATATGATATAAAATTATACGTATAGTCAGACTACTATTAGGGTAAATAAGCATACGAGAAATCTAAAAAGAAAAAAACAAAAGTTATCTACGGTGTTTGGATTGTGGCTGCCTTTGCAGTTAATTATAACATTTATAATTTTTAAAAGTTAATTAGGTCTCAAAACAAGTAAGTGTGTTGGTTCCCTTCATTACTGGACAATCTGTGAGTGCTTAAACCATCTATTTGCACATGAATGATTTTCACACATAATTGCATTAATAGCGATTCCTTTCTCATAATTGGTTTCAGGGGAATTAAATCTGACATTTTTGATGTAATGAAAAAGGTAAAAAGAATGGCTATTTGACCCACAATTTGCTCCTGCTTTATTTATTTATTTCTCTTAACTTACTGTTACTTTTAATCTTCAGTTTCTTCCTACCACTTTTGATTTGCACCTATTTCTCAAAGACAGTAACACTTGAGGGAGGACAATGAAAAGCTATGACAAATCTAGACAGCATATTAAAAAGCAGAGACATCACTTTGCCTACAAAGGTCTGCATAGTCAAACCTATGGTTTTTGCAGTAGTCATGTACAGATGTGAGAGTTGGACCATAAAGAAGGCTGAGTGCCAACTAATTGATGCTTTTGAACTGTGGTGCTGGAGAAGACTCTTGAGAGTCCCTTGGACTGCAGGGAGATCAAATCAGTCAATCCTAAAGGAAATCAACCCTGAATATTCCCTGGAAGGACTGATGCTGAAGCTAAAGCTCCAATACTTTGGCCACCTGATGCAAAGAGCTGACTCATTGGAAAAGACTCTGATGCTGGGAAAGATTGAAGGCAGGAGGAGAAGAGGGTAACAGAGGATGAGGTGATTGGATGGCATCACTGACTCGATGGACATGAGTTTGAGCAAACTCTGGGGGGTAGTGAAGGACAGGGAAGCCTGGCGTGCTGCAGTCCATGGGGTCGCAAAGAGTTGGACACGACTGAAACACCGAACAACAACAATGACAAAAAGGTAACCGAGAACCTCAGCGGTGATTCCTCGAAGGAGAAGACCCCTCCTGTCTCCCCACCAACCACTGCCCCCTTTTACCCAGCCCCTCTATAGAGTCCTCAGACTCCCCCACTTATATTCAGTTCAGTTCAGTTCAGTCGCTCAGTCGTGTCCGACTCTTTGTGACCCCATGAATTGCAGCACGCCAGGCCTCCCTGTCCATCACCAACTCCCGGAGTTCATTCAGACTCATGTCCATCGAGTCAGTGATGCCATCCAGCCATCTCATCCTCTGTCGTCCCCTTCTCCTCCTGCCCCCAGTCCCTCCCAGCAGCAGAGGCTTTTCCAATGAGTCAACTCTTCACATCAGGTGGCCAAAGTACTGGAGTTTCAGCTTTAGCATCATTCCTTCCAAAGAAATCCCAGGGCTGATCTCCTTCAGAATGGACTCGTTGGATCTCCTTGCAGTCCAAGGGACCTTCAAGAATCTTCTCCAACACCACAGTTCAAAAGCATCAATTCTTGGGCACTCAGCCTTCTTCACAGTCCAACTCTCACATCCATACATGACCACAGGAAAAACCATAGCCTTGACTAGACAGACATTTGTTAGCAAAGTAATGTCTCTGCTTTTGAATATGCTATCTAGGTTGGTCATAACTTTCCTTCCAAGGAGTAAGCGTCTTTTAATTTCATGGCTGCAGTCACCATCTGCAGTGATTTTGGTGCCCAGAAAAATAAAGTCTGACACTGTTTCCACTGTTTCCCCATCTAGTTCCCATGAAGTGATGGGACCGGATGCCATGATCTTCGTTTTCTGAATGTTGAGTTTTAAGCCAACTTTTTCACTCTCCACTTTCACTTTCATCAAGAGGCTTTTGAGTTCCTCTTCACTTTCTGCCATAAGGGTGGTGTCATCTGCATATCTGAGGTTATTGATATTTCTCCCGGCAATCTTGATTCCAGCTTGCGCTTCTTCCAGTCCAGCTTTTCGCATGATGTACTCTGCATATAAGTTAAATAAGCAGGGTGACAATATACAGCCTTGATGTACTCCTTTTCCTATTTGGAACCAGTCTGTTGTTCCATGTCCAGTCCTGACCTGCATATAGGTTTCTCAAGAGGCAGATCAGGTGGTCTGTTATTCCCATCTCTTTCAGAATTTTCCACAGTATATTGTGATCCACACAGTCAAAGGCTTTGGCATAGTCAATAAAGCAGAAATAGATGTTTTTCTGGAACTCTCTTGCTTTTTCCACGATCCAGCAGATGTTGGCAATTTGATCTCTGGTTCCTCTGCCTTTTCTAAAATCAGCTTGAACATCAGGAAGTTCACAGTTCACATATTACTTCCCAGAAATTCAGACACATGACTCAAACCAAAGGATGATTTATCAAATCTGCTTGGTTTTATCAATAAGTTCAGTTCAGTCACTCAGTCGTGTCCGACTCTTTGCGACCCCATGAACTGCAGAACACCAGGCCTCCTTGTCCATCACCAACTCCCAGAGTCCACCCAAACTCATGTCCATTGAGTGGGTAATGCCATCCAGCCATCTCATCCTCTGTTGTCCCCATCTCCTCCTGCTCTCAATCTTTCCCAGCATCAGGGTCTTTTCCAATGAGTCAACTCTTCACATCAGGTGGCCAAAATACTGGAGTTTCAGCTTTAGCATCATTCCTTCCAATGAACACCCAGGACTGCTCTCCTTTAGAATGGACTGGTTGGATCTCCTTGCAGTCCCAGGGACTCTCAAGGGTCTTCTCCAACACCACAGTTCAAAAGCATCAATCCTTCGGTGCTCAGCTTTCTTTATAGTCCAAGCTCTCCGTTATTCAATAATATATATATTTTTTAATTTGGAAGCTGCCATCTTTTCTAAGCTTACTGTTGCTTTTCAATGTTTCCCACAAATAATAAATTAAATGCGGTCAACTGTTAATAACAGAAGAATGTGTGGGTCAAGGATCTCCAGGTATGTTTTATACAATTCTTACTTTTGCAACTTTTCTCTAAGTTTGAAATTCTTTCCAGAGAAAAGTTGTTGTTTTAAATTCCACTAACTTAAGAAATACTGAATCACTGTGTTGTGTACCTAGAACTAACACAGTGCAGCAAGTTACTTATATGTTAATAAAAACAAAAAAATAAATAAAGCATTACCTGTATTTTTCCTCTCACAAATGTGGTGATATCGTTCTCATTTTCAAAGATGGAAAGTGTCTGCAGCAGATTCTGCTCCAGCCATTCCCAGTGTTCAGTGATTTCTTTTCTAGAACCACCTGCACAAACATAAAATGGTGATAACGAATGTCAGCATGTAAACGATACTTACAACCCAGGCTCATCCCATGCCTATGTACTGCCATCAGCTCTGCCTTCTGATACTTTCTCTCTGGCAGGGAAGTCACACAGAAGACATTGAAAGATGTATCAGAAATCCAAGAGTAAGGATAGTGTATGGTCACGTCTGACCAGGTGAGTCCAGAAACTTTGGGGACAGTCTTTTAGGGTGGGAAGGCAGCGACGTTTCTCCCGTTCCCTTTTCTGGGCTGGGAACTTAGCCCTATCCTCTCTTCTCCCTCCGGGAATCTGCACTTTTCAGGGGAAGGCAGATCTTGTCAGGAGACCAGGTTACAGTTGTTAAGTTGCAAAAATACGAGGCCTTCGGTATGCCCCTGGAGATGTGATGTAACCACCTCCTATAATGGGCAAAAAATGATCCTCCCTCCCTTCAATTATGAATGAGATGTGAAAATGGACTATCACTAGGGAATAGCAGCCCTGTTCTCACCAGCGCCGAGGCTCTGAATTGTAATGGGATGAGGTCATCCTCACAGCCTCCCTCCAGGTCAGAAACAAGAAGCGAGAGTCATCTCGCCGGCCAACCTGCAAACTGAATCAACCTAAGCCTGGGAGAGTAGGTAACAGGCACCCTGCTCTCTGCCCACAGCTGCAGGGCAAAACAGGGATGCCAAGCCAACGTCATTGTCGAGACACTAGAACAAATTCCCTTCTTTTTTTTCTTGCCCTGCAATTGTTAATGACCTTGCAAAACAGTTTGTTAGAAGCCATCCCTATTTTATAAATTTTATGTACTATTCATTCCAGAATTAAAGAAAGATTTTGCAACTCTACTAACTGACTCCTTCAGATGTCTCCTTAAGATTTCCAAGTTATCTTTTAATTGATTTCTTAAAAAATAGCTTCTCTCTGTTTCTTTGTCAGCAGTAACTGGATATATCTTAGAATCTCACTCTGTTAACTGACTGGGAAAAGCAGGAGATACATATGTGTCCATAGTGATACTCAGAACTGTGAGGAACAGGACTAAAACCTCTTGGGGAATAAGAGGCACTGTTTGGAGAGGGAAACAGCAACTCCCTCCAGTATTCTTGCCTGGAGAATTCCACAGACAGAGGAGCCTGTAGGGGGGCTACCTACAGTCCATGGGGTAGCAGAGAGTTGGATACGACTGAGCGACTAACACTTTCACACTTGGAAGGTTTTCAGATCCATTGGTCAAGGAAAGGCAAAACCAAAACAAACCCACATTCATTTTCTTTTACTCTGAGCCGAAACACCAAAACTGCCCACGTGGAATGCTTCTGTAGAGGATAAAGAATAAATCTCTGAGTTAGGAGGCCGAAGAGGCTGTCTGGAGCTCTTCACAGGCCCTTTCCACAGCTCACTCTTTCGGGGTCACAGTGAACCACGTGGAAAAGCAATCGATGACTCTGCACTACGCTGTCACAGCAAGAGCTAGAGCTTATGAAACCTGGGTCCCCCTTCCTTCCTCCCAGCAGCCATCTGGGTGCCTGTAGACAGTCTGCTTCATCTTTCTCTGTCTCAAACTCTTTACATGTAAAATGGAGACACATTAAAAAAAAACCTTATTCATTTCAGAGAAATGTCATAAAAAAATCACGTGGAATAATGTCTATAGATACACTTTGTAAAGTAGAAAACACTGTCCAAATGCAAAATACAATGCTCATTTGGAATATTTTGGCAATGAATCATTCTGGAGTTAGCCAGAGAGTTTTAAAACATTTTAGATCGTAAAATTTTAAATAGGCATTGGAAAATTTTCTAAAATATACTGTGTCCTTCCTTGCCTGTAAACAGGTCACCACCATCCCCAGCTGCAGCTGGCTGGGCGATACAGACAGAGCCCAATCCAGAGTCGATGCTGGCCATGTGCCCTCCCCCCGCCGTCCCATCTGTGCCTGCTGGCAACTGTTAGATGTCCACACCTCAGGACACAGGCACTTTTGGGGACTCAGGGGACTGAAGAACTTCTGCAGACCCACCGGGTGCAATTCCCAGCCTCTGATATTGCCTCTCCTCCGCCCTGCCTATGTCGATAGTAGATATGCCTTCCAGAGGCTGGTTTGCACACGTCCCTCGGCTCAGCCGGGACAGTCTGCCTGTGGACTGGTATACCGCCCTGCGCTGCCCTTTACCAGGTGGTCATACCAGGTACCTGACCTGGGAGTCCCTGTTTGGCTGTGGTGGCAACTGACCGCAAGTCAGCCTCCTGTTCCTTGGTTATCCTGCATGGAACCCATCAGCTATAAGGCCCAGGGCAGCCCAGCTGTGCTTTCACCTTTGCACACACTGCCTGCAGTTTTCGTGTGCTTATTCATCTAGGCCCACCCTGCCACCCCCAAAACACACACACAATCGAGCCACGGTGGAAAAGGTATATGCATAAGCGCACTCATTCAACAAACGTTCACTTCTGCCTCCAGTTTTCATGGGTATTACATGAAGGTCTTCACGACTGACCCTCGTTTTTAAGTAGCCATCTGAGCACTCCTATATCGAAGTTCAGGTTTTCTACCCACATTGTTTCCCCTTCTATTGCCTTCTTTGCTGTTTTACGACCTCCTGCTCATCAGTGTGCCCCACTGTTCCGTCATTTCCACAGTCTCTACCTGCCACCCCCTAACGCCATTCTCACCACTGGCTCTTTTCTCTACTCCTCATTGCCTGGGATGTAAATCCCCACATTTCTGTCTGTGCTCACCACCAATGTCCCCTCTCCACCCGCCACTGTTGCTTGCGTGCCTTCATTTCCTGTGGCTTCTCTCATACTAGTCACTGTCATATGAAGAGGCTGGCCTTTTGGAGTCATCATCAGCCACTTACAGCTCCCTTTACAGAAGAAGTGTTGAGATGGCAAATTTCAGTATCTTTATTTTTTGTTTGTTTTAGATTAATTTATTAATTTTAATTGGAGGTTTTTGTGGTGGTTTTTGCCGTACATCGGCATGAATCAGCCACGGTGTACATGTGTCCCCCCACCCTGAAACCCCTCCCACTGCCCCTCCCCAACCCATCCCTCTGGGTTGTCTCAGAGCAGCAGCTTTGCGTGCCCTGCTTCATGCATCAAACTTGTACTGCTCATCTGTTTTACATATGATAATATACATGTTTCAATGCTATTCTCTCAAATCATTCCACCCTTGCCTTCTCCCACAGAGTCCAAAAGTCTGTTCTTTACATCTGTGTCTCTTTTGCTGTCTTGCCTATAGGGTTGTTGTGACCGTCTTTCTAAATTTCATATATATGTGTTAATATACTGTACTGGTGTTTCTTTCTGACTTACTTCACTCTGTATAATAGGCTCCAGTTTCATCCACCTCATTAGAACTGACTCAAATGCATTCAAAGTTCCGTCTAGTCAAGGCTATGGTTTTTCCAGTAGTCATGTATGGATGTGAGAGTTGGACCGTGAAGAAGGCTGAGCACCAAAGAATTGATGCTTTTGAACTGTGGTGTTGGAGAAGACTCTTGAGAGTGCCTTGGACTGCAAGGAGATCCAACCAGTCCATTCTGAAGGAGATCAGCCCTGGGTGTTCTTTGGAAGGAATGATGCTAAAGCTAAACTCCAGTACTTTGGCCACTTCATGCAAAGAGTTGACTCATTGGAAAAGACTCTGATGCTGGGAGGGATTAGGGACAAGAGGAGAAGGGGACAACAGAGGATGAGATGTGAGTCTGAGTGAACTCCGGGAGTTGGTGATGGACAGGGAGGCCTGGCGTGCTGCAATTCATGGGGTCGAAGAGTCGGACACGACTGAGCAACTGAACTGAACTGAACTGAACATTCCATTGTGTATATGTACCACGACTTCTGTATCCATTTGTTTGCCAATGGACATCTAGGGTGCTTCCATGTCCTAGCTATTGTAAATAGTGCTGCAGTGAACACTGGGGTACATGTGTCTCTTTCAATTCCAAATCTCAGTATCTTTAGGTCTTCAGTTCTTTGCACGATGCTTTGGGCCTGCTTCTGTGCTACCAAGGAGGTTTCAGGTTTCTTCTGGCTATATCCAGGCCCAAGGTTACAAAGTTCCATAAAACAGGGTTATAGATAAGGAAGAACTGTGTATACCATTATAAGAAACCATTATCAGCATAAATGAGAAAAGAAAAAGACACAGATGCTAACAGCCAACAGTAGTTTCAGGAATTAACTATGGATTCTGATCCATACCCAATAGACACTTGCCAGGGAGAGGAAGGGAAATATACCTTTTACATTTATATTTACTCTGCAAATGCACCATATTCTCTGATCACTTTCCTAAAGGCACACAAAATAAACGAGGACAGGTGTTTAAGGCTCCAGGCTCTGGAGACAGGAAATACAAGGATGCCTACCTAGAAGGCAGGGCTGGATTCCTCCCCCAGCGGACAAGGCACATTCTAAAGATGCCAATCAAGTAAAAGTTCTCTCTGAAAGCAGGTGTCCACTTCCCATCTCAGAGAAGGGTACTGCTCAGAGATCACAGAGCAAATGTCCTGCTAACAGTTTAAGAGCAACTGACACTGTTGCCAGATCACCCTTTAGGAAAGAGGGAGACTCCAAGAGAAACATGTTGGAATCCTGAATGTTCCTTATATCAGGCTCTGTCATTTCTCAAGAAAGTAAGCCCAAGGGCTACAATGTTTAAGAGCCTGGAACTTTGCTTCTGTTACTGTGTAAAGTGAGGTAACAGGAAGCTCTTCTGCCATGACTCTGAGAGAGGGCTGGTCTATTTACCCAACCGTTCGGGCAAAATGTGTTAGGCACTCAGAAGAGAAAGGAAGGACTTGGCAGTCCTTCTGGCAATGCTGCTTCGACAGAGATATAGCAGGAACAACAAGCTGACCCGATGTGCAATCAGCTGAAACAACAAAGAAAGCTGTGTCGGGTAGGAGAAGCCTTCAGGAAACCCAAGATAAAGCTTTTTGCTACGGGAAAAACTGGATTAACACTTGAGGGGCTTAAGAGTATTTAGAAATTAAATTTGGAAAAATGAGAATCTTTTACTATTTGCAGGGTTGTGTTTTGTTTTCAGAATACTATGCACAGGCCTCGTGTGTATATTTGGGCAAAATTTAAACACTGCCTACGATGATGGAAAATACTGAATCAGCCTAAGTCTTATTTCTCATCTGGTTTGAGATGTACCTAAGAGTATAGGAAGTCCACTTGAAATAAAAAGACAGAGGTATTAAAATGGATCCACAAAATGGATTCAACTGTATCTGGCCTCAGATTAAGAACAAAAGCGTAAGACTTCACTGATGGCGATTCAGTGGGTATCTTTTGTGGTGCATGACTGATATCAACAAAATTTGGTTCTGGGACTGCAGCACTGACTTAAAAACCTGAATTCAAATATATCTAAGATGGTATATTTCCTCTGATCAAGAGGGTACGTATGCACATGTATAGATATATATGTCTGTGTCTAGGCAAAAAATAAAAACCTCTTGTATATATATGTGTCTAGGCAAAAATAAAAACCTCTTGTGACAAGGCAGAAAACAAAACCAAGCAAAACAAACTCACTAAACCTCCCAGGGATTAAAAAGCAACCAATCTAGTATTTTCAGATGTCAGAACAGGCTGCTTGGATCCCAAAACGGATCCAGTTCTCAAAAGAATTGTGCTTGAAGCTACTTAAATAAAGGTGAAAGGGAAGCATCTATTTTATGGCCTCAGACACGGGCAACCTTTAGCCCCAAAGATGATAATGTTGTAATTTAAATACAAAATAAAGGATAATACCCAATATGCCTGAGTGTCACTTGCTATCTGTTGGATTTACAAAGCCACCACTGTACTACCTACCCCCAGAAAAAGGACAAACTTGCCTCTGGAGAGGACAAGAGATACAACCCCAAAGTAATGCACTGATTTGAACAGTTTTGGAAACAAAAGGGAAATTTATGGTTTAAAAATCCACATCCACCGATATGTATACACTGCTATATTGAAAATGGATAACCAACAAGAACCTAGTGTATAGCGCAGGGAACTCTGCTCAATGTTACCTGGCACCTGAATGGGAGGGGAGTTTGGGGGAGAAGAAATCCATGTATATGTACGGCTGAGTCCCTCTGCTGTTCACCTGAACTATCACCACATTGTTAATTGACTATATTCCAACATTAAATAAAAACTTAAAAATCCACATCCAATTAAAGCTAAAATTTTAAACAAGTTAAGCAGTGATAATGATGTGTTTTCTATTACTTATCTGTGCCTATTTACCAAGGCCAGGTGCCACGATTTCACCACAGACATGTAATCTCACAGCACTCCTTCAAGTGGTTCCAATTACCCTCCTTTCACAGGTGAGGACGCTGAGGCTTCCACATCCTATAAAATCAAATTCAGATTTTTCTGCCCCCAAATGCTTGCTCTTCATTGCTACAGTTCCACCTACTGACATATTTTAGAAGTGAGGTTAAATATCCCTAGAGGTTAGAGTATCTGGAGTAATATACAGCCTGATTATCAGTGAGACAATATTACATAAAAGCTCAGACCACAGGCTTTGATGTCAAAAAAGTACACCTGGTTTCAACCCCTCCACACCAAACAGAAGTTCTGTGACCATAGAAGTTACTCAACCTTTCTGTGCTTCAGATCCCTCATCTGTAACATGGAGGTAACAACACCTACCATAGAAGCTTGTGCTGGAGATTAAGGACAATAACACGTGTCAAGTGCTCAGCACAGGTCTAGAATACATCAATACAAGGCACTAACTAGCTACTTTTGCTATTACCATCATAAGCAAGAAAACACAAAGATCTCATCTTGAAATGTGATGTAGGAGATATACTGATGTTGAAGATACTTCTCATTTCTGATGTCAGAGCACTAAAAACCAGCTGCTGAACTGGTGCCTGACTAGCGTACATTCAGCACAAATCTCTCTGGCCCTGACACCATTATGTTTAGACTGCAGATTGAAGTAAAGCAAGCCTCGCAATCCTTGTCTAACTATTATAAGCTTCTTACATAACTCTGCTTACAGTCTCTTACAGGTCATAACAGTGTGCTCATAGCTTTATAATCACTTGAGAAGAGAGAGGCTCAGGTAACTCATTCAACCTGGGCAGTAAGAATTAGTGGTTGATGTCATTATTTTAGGAAAAGGTCATGGCACCCCACTCTAGTACTTTTGCCTGGAAAATCCCATGGATGGAGGAGCCCGGTGGGCTGCAGTCCATGGGGTCTCAAAGAGTCAGACACGACTGAGCGACTTCACTTTCACTTTTCACTTTCATGCATTGGAGAAGGAAATGGCAACCCACTCCAGTGTTCTTGCCTGGAGAATCCCAGGGACGGGGGAGTCTGGCCGATATGCACAGAATCGGACACGACTGAAGCGACGTAGCAGCAGCAGCAGCAGTCATTATTTTCCTATTTTACTTAAATGCCAAGGTCCTCCCTTACCTTGATGGACAGAATGTAAATGGCTATCTTTCTGGAGGGCAACCAGGCTAATGACACTAAAAGTCTTCTTTGATTCAGCATATCTACTTCTACAAATTTATTCTAAGGTGATAATTAAAGGAATGTGGAAATATTTGGTTTAGAGGATACTAAGATTTTTCAAAATGCAGTTATCATCAGGGGAAAAAAACCTAGATTTCCAAAAAACAGCACATCAGCTAGGTAAATTACATTATATACACAATAAAATATTATCTACTTGTTAAAATTGACATGATAGACATATATTTTCTTGACATAGAAAGACTATCCATATATGTATATCAGACACACATATGTATATACATACACATATGTATACATGTATATGGAGAAGGCAATGGCAACCCACTCCAGTATTCTTGCCTGGAGAATCCCGTGGACAGAGGAGCCTGGTGGGCTGCTGTCCATGGGGTCGCTAAGAGTCAGACACGACTGAAGCACCTTAGCATGCATGCATGCACTGGAGAAGGAAATGGCAACCCACTCCAGTGTTCTTGCCTGGAGAATCCCAGGGACTGGGGAGCCTGGTGGGCTGCCGTCTATGGGGTCGCACAGAGTCGGACACGACTGAAGCGACTTAGCAGCAGCAGTACTGTTTTTCAATATTTTATTTTCTTAGCTTATATTTTCTAATTTCCTGAAATAATCATGTACTGCTTATACATTAAAAAGTAAGTTCTTTTATTTAAGCTGCTATATTCCCAAGGATACAAGAATAGTTCCTGAGGTACACAGACCAAGGAAACACGGATAATGGCCAACGTCCACATTACGTATATGTCACGTGAAAGGCGACTAAATGACCCAGCATTTTGCTATCTAGTGTAGAGAAGAAGGAGAAGCAGAACCAATTAGCACCCTTTCATTAAACTCCAGGTCTCAGTAGCTGCTGACTAAAAGAATGTTCAATCATAAAAGCCAGCATGGTAGCATTTAAAAAGGCCTGGGCTGGGAGTGGAGGGGGCTGAGAACTTGACCTCGGCTCTGCACTAACTGGCTGTAACTAGCCATGTGAACTTGGGCACTTTACTTTGCCTCTGTTCCCTGTCACGATCAGAGCCCTGGACAAGGCCATGGCTACTCTATCTTTCCGTTCTGAAAATGAATGCCTACATGGGCCCAGATGAGATTCTAAGATGGTAAAGAAAAGGGAAACTAAATCAATGGGCAGGGGAATCAAGGCACCATTCAGGGCTGTGTTATCTGTGAGGTGCCATCAAGAACACAACCTCTACCCCATTTCCTTTATTAGTCCTGTTGGAAGGTCAGATGTACCCACAAAGAACTGTCTCTCTAATTGTAACTCTTGTGTCCCAGGGCCTTGGAATTATCTGCAATTCTATATGTCCATATTCTCTTGGAGAGCATCCCAGGAGGCGCAGTGGTAACACAGGAGACACAGGAGACTCAGGTTAGATCCCTTAGAGAAGGGAATGGCAACCACTCCAGTATTCTTGCCAGGATAATCCCATGGACAGAGGAGCCTGGTGGGCTATAGTCCATGGGGCTGCAGAGTCAGACACGACTTAGCAACTAAACAGCACAGCAGAATATTCTTATGAGGCTGTATAACGTTTCTTACTGTTTGAACCTCCCAGTTCTGATCGTGTGTATACATGCTCAGTCGTGTCTGACTCTTTGTGACCCCGTGGACTGTAGCCCACCAGGCTCCTCTGTCCATGGAATTTTCCAGGCAAGAATACTGGACTGGGTTGCTGTTTCCTTTTCCAAGGGATCTTCCTAACCCCAGGATCAAACCCAGGTCTCTTGTGTTTCCCGATTCTTTGCAACTGCACCATCTGGGAAGCCCTTAGTTCTTCTTGTGGGGACAGCCAAATGGGTTGCCTTCTGCTTAAGACCCTTGAAGTTTGAGGAGGGCAAAGGAGTGAGCTCTCTCCTGCCTCTGGGGTACCAAGGCCAAGACACCAGCTGCTGGGGGAACATCTGAAGCTGTTTAGTGCCCCAGTGAGAACACAAGTGTAAAATACGCACTCACTGGTGGGAAACGGGCAGGACTGTCAGAGTATAACCAGCTCAATAAAGTACTCTGGACCAACTCCTAAGGTACTACTTCCTTTGTGTTCTTGGAAATGGCAGGGAATTCCCTGGTGGTCAGTGGTTAGGACTTGAGCTTTCATCGCCAGGGCCCTGGGTTCAATCCCTGGTCAGGGAATTAAAATACAGCAAGCTGCACGTTGCAGTAAAAAAAAAAAAATAATAATAAAGTAAACAATTTAAAAAGAAAAATAAATAGCAAAAACGACGTGACTACACAAACCACAGAACAAAATGCAAGTTAGCAGGCTGGAATCAATGGCACAATGGAATATCCACCAAAAGCAACAGCAGCTTCACTTTGTGAAGTGGCAGTGAAAAGAAAAAGTCATTATTTAGGCAGTTTTTGGCTCCCCTTCCCAATGAAAGGAATCAGTGCCAAAGAAACATAATAAAGCAATTTCTTCAAGTCAATCTGCATACAGATGATAGAACACAGTAAAAAGAAGCATCTGAAAACAAAGTTTCAACAAATAACTCCTGTTTTTTGCTCCCCTCTTCTTTCTGTTCACACTGTCAATGACTGAGTGAGCGTTATACTGGAGTAAGTCATATGAGGTCTGAAACTAGGTCCTGCCTGGCTCCATGCAGCTCAAACCTAAGACCGTCACACGAGTAGAATTTACCACTAAGACAGCTACTCTCCTACAGAAAGTGGAAGACACTGATTGTAGACGTGCCCTTAGTTCACTTTACACAAATCAGTTTCACAAGGCACGTGGCATAAAAACAGAGGTTTGCAATCCTATGGATTCTACAGGGCAGTGAGTTAGACAATCTTCTGTTGAACCTTCTCTTACAGCAACGATTCATAAGATCAGAGCAAATTAGTGGTTAGGACTCCACACTACACTGTGGAGGGCCCAGCTTGTAGAGCGCCCAGGTTTGATCCCAGGTTAGAAAACTAAGATTTCACAAGCCTCAAGGTGCAACCAAAAAAAAAAAAAGAGCATATTAAAAAGCTCTTGCCAGACAGTCCCACCAAATATCAACTTTATAGCTTACAGGAAAAAAAAATATTTTTTAAATTACAAACTGAAAGGAACCTTTTTAAACTAGCAACTTCAGCTCTTAAAATCTCCTGAAAGGGAGCCAGGCGTTTGGGTTTTAAAGAGAAATCGATAAGAAGGAACAATTAGTGGGTGAATGAACTTTAACAGAGGTTGTGGAGTCTCACTTCTGTGGCATCTTCTACATGGAAATTCTGGGTAATCAATATATTCAAAAGCTAGAACCGCTCCAGGTGTATTATAATGAGATCATGTGTGACAGGTATCATCTCCCTGAGGTATAAATTATGACATCAGCATTTATTGCCCTGTGTTCCTTAGCCCTGGCTTGGCAAATAACTCAGGAATAACTGGTCTTCGTAACCCTGGGCTCCTCCCCATAGGAGCATTCCTTGGAGCCTTTGCTCCATAGAATGGCAAAACCTCAGAAACAGAGTGAAGAATAGTCATGTCAGATAACAGGGGAGGAAAAAAAAAAAGTCACAGATAGGAACCAGCTCATCACAGCCCCGTACGCGTGCACTGACGTGGGAAGGCCAGGAATCCTAAGGGTTCTGAGAGCCTCCAGGCTCTACAGGTTTTTGAAAGTCTGGAACAAGTGATGCAAACGCTGGACGATGAGAGTATCAAAGCCTCCTTCCGTCCAGGGTGCTGGCAGTTCTGCCTGATTTCCTTTCTCTTTCTTCACTTGCTGGCTCCAATGTCTATTTTAATACCATTCTACACTGTTTGCCAACTAAAAGTGACATTTTCCCAACCAACTCCCACCAGGCACTTTCCCTTCTACCGTAGCTGGGTGTTGCCCCTTGTGTGGTGTGAAATACAACTCTATCTTACGAGGGATGACACTGTCAGGGTCCAGCTTCTCTCTTCCTTTATCCTTATCCCTTTCCTCTTGCTCTAATCCCCAGCCCTCACGCCTGCCTGGATGGTTTTCTCCCTGCCCGGACTCACACTGCCATTCCTTCATTCACTGGAATGCTTAAATGCTAAGTCACTTCATTGTTTCTCCTGTTTGCATCTGAACCGGAATAACTTTAAAGGGACACAACTACAATGTTAGACTTTCAGGTGCTGAATCCTTGAGAGTGTTTTGCTAGGGTACCAGAGCCCACCGGCAGTCTGAAATCATCCCCACAGAACTCCCCCTGCCCTTGGAGAAGGCCAGCCAAGGTTCCTGTCTCTAGTCGGCAGCCCCACCGCCCAGTGGCACTGCTTGGTACTTGCCCACACTGGGCTGTGACTATTTCCTTGCATTCTCAAGAGCAGAGGCCGGATCTAATTATCTTTATATCTTCAGATCCCAGCATGGCACTTCCTACCAAGCAGAGATCAATTTAAAACCTGAATAAAGTCAACTGAAAGAGCTCCCAGTGGTCAAAGCTAGACCGAATTGAGCAACAAAATAGTTGTGCTGGATTATAACACAAGGAATAAATAGTCATGCATTCACAGTGATAAAAATAATTGAACAAATTAAAACCCCTACTCAGTAAGTATGCGTGGTGACTTACTTTTAAGGAGGACAGTTTGGGAAGGAGAAGAAGACAGTGGGAAAACTCAAAAAAAACACTACTCCAGCCAGGTGATAAAGGACATCATCAGTCATAAATCAGCTTGATAGGAGGTGCCCTTGCTTGACATAAAGTGATGAAAATAGCACTTTATCTCTGTGATCTTCCTCACAAAAATCTATCACCCCAGCCAAATCATGAGAACATCAGATAAATTCCAACAGAAGGACAATTCTATAATACACCTGACCATTATCCTTAAAAAATGGCAGAGTCATCAAAAACAAGGCATGTCTGAATAACTTCTACAGCCAAGAGAAGACTAAAGAGATATATCAACTAAACAGAAAATAGTACCCTGGCTGGGATCCTGGAACAGAAAAAGGACATCAGGTAAAAACTAAGGAAATCTAAATAAAGTATGGACTCTATTCAATAATAATGTAGCAACACTGGTTCACCCACTGGAACAAATGTTTCATAGTAAGATGTTAACTGCAGGAGAAACTTATATATATGGAGGAGAATATATGGAAGTGCTCCAAACTGTCTATTCAGTTTTCCTATAAATCTAAAACTAAAGAAGAAAATCCATTAATTTTTTTAAAAATCATGGCAAAAAATTAAAAAACAAAAACAAAACAAAACTGTTCAGTGCCCCTGCTCTTCCTAGGGTTATTTGAAAAAACAAATAACTAAAAAAAAAAGAAAAAAAGAAAAAAAACCTCAGCCACTTTGGACTAGCAGTTCTTGTGAGAGACCTAATGACAGCATGACTGTTTACCACTATTTTAAGCCCAGTGAGTGAAAGTCGCTCAGTTGTGTCCGACTCTTTGCAACCCCATGGAATTCTCCAGGCCAGAATACTGGAGTGGGTTGCCATTCCCTTCTCCACGGGATCTTCCCAACCCAGGGATCGAACCCAGGCCGCCTGCATTGCAGGCAGATTCTTTACCAGCTGAGCCACAAGGGAAGTCCTTAAGCCCAGTACATCATTACGTATTACCATCAGGAGAAGTAAATAATCCCTACTCGGTAGGAAGGATAAGTATTCCTTAGTCCACCCAGGACTTCATGTGTTCCTAGTCATTTCCCAGCTTTGCTGTGGGGCCATGTTGACTAATTCTATCTAGCCGACGGGGTGTGAGTCAAGGTGGTGGCACTTCTTGGCCAAGCAAGTGGAACACCGGTGTGCCTCCGCCTCCTGCTTTTTCCTTGGAAGTTGATCTTGGAAGTTTTGTGTTCTACGGGGTGTTACTATAGATGGAGGTGGCCACTGGATCCCCATAAGACTTCAGCAGGTTGAGAAAGAAACCGTTATTGTGTTCAACTGCTGAGATTCAGGGTTTATCTGCTGAAACGGCTATAGTAACTTGTCTTAAATGACCCAGAGATTGCATCTCACAATGAAATGTCCCTTCCCTTCTGAAAGAAAGTGGTCAATCATAACACTTCCCGTATTTCCAAATACTGCACTTACCACAGGCGATGGTCCAATAGACCAAAGAATCTGGAGTCTGGTACAGGATTCGGTAAGGAGCGACGCGGGCACTGGAGTCCAGCACGACATCGAGGGTGCCCACCAAGAGGCCTGAGGACACAAAGCGGGGAGAAAAGTTGAAGGGTCTCCTCCAAATTCCCAGAGGCAGCACTGTGGATACGCCCCTCCTGGTGGACCTGTCAACAAACCCTCTCCCACCACATCCCATCTGGACAAAACTTTCCTCTCGGGTGTGATGCTGCTGGCTCTACAATACTTGTTCCACCCACCTGCAAGAGACGCTGCCTATGCTGAAAGACAGTGCTGGTTTCCAAAACAAAACCAACAAAGCTCCTACCTCAGTCCCTGGCACACGGTGTTATTGATAATAAATACCTGTTTCAAATTAAAAAGTAAGGTATGAAGCACTGATATTCTGGGGTCTCTGCTTTACCGTCATTACAAACAGTGTGTAATATTTTCTCCCCTTCTTCATCCTACAAACAAATCCTTAATTTAAGTAACCTAACAAAACCACAGGAACCAGTCATGTACATCTGAGTCCATGTGCTAGGCAGCCCCACGTCTTATTTTCATAATAATAATATTTCTCACCTTTCTTTTGTATTGAAAAGGTACAGTTCAGCTCAGCAAAAACTAAATCACTACTATATGCAAGGCAGGGCTTCCCTGATGGCTCAGACAGTAAAGAATCTGTCTGCAATGCAGGAGACCCGGGCTTGATCCTTGAGTCAGGAAGATCCCCTGGAGAAGGGAATGGCAACCTACTCCAGTATTCTTGCCTGGAGAATTCCATCAACAAAGGAGCCTGGTGGGCCACAGTCCATGCGGTCGCGAAGAGTCGAACACGACTGAGCAACTAACACTTTCACACTTTCAGATGCAAAGCAGACCCAGTGGGCCTGAAGCTGAATAAGGCAAGAGTCCCTGCTGCTACTGCTGCTGCTGCTAAGTCGCTTCAGTCGTGTCCAACTCTGTGCGACCCCATAGACGGCAGCCCACCAGGCTCCCCCGTCCCTGGGATTCTCCAGGCAAGAACACTGGAGTGGGTTGCCATTTCCTTCTCCAATGCATGAAAGTGAAAAGTGAAAGTGAAGTCGCTCAGTCGTGTCCGACTCTTAGCGACCCCATGGACTGCAGCCTACCAGGCTCCTCCGTCCATGGGACTTTCCAGGCAAAAGTACTGGAGTGGAGTGCCATTGCCTTCTCCAAGAGTCCCTAAGACATGTGTAATCCAGTCGGGGCGAGGGCCAGGCAGTATATTAGGGCTGCGTTTAGGAGTGAACAGGGCTGTGAAACAAGCATTTCCCCCATCTCAATAGCAGAGTCCTTTGCTATTCGTCACATGGTGATTAAAAACGACTTGGAGGTGGAAGTGATCCTAGTTGAGGCAGGGAGGGGAAAGTAAAAGGCCCCAGCCTTCCTTGTCCTGCCACAGTTGCAAATAACTAGGATACAGGAAGCACCAAGCCCAGTGCCTGCCCCCTGCCCGCAGACCCCTCATGAAGTTCTATTGAATCTGAACCACGGGTTCTTATGAAACTGTCACCGCCAGTATCTCCTGATGTGTTGTCTTCCAGTAACATCTTAAGGCTTGGTTCTGTCCCTCCTGAATAATACTGTAATATGCATGATGCTATTGACATCGCTTCCTTCTGCTCTGCCAGCCTGGGGTCAAGTGACCTAGTGTTCAGAAGAGCTCCCTCCTGGTCTGGGGCACATGGACAGGCCATTGAGTTTCTGGTGGCTTTCACCCCCTCATTAGTAAAGTGGCCGTAATAGCCCTTGCCTTCCCGAACTCCAGGTATTAAGCAAGAAACCTTGGGGAGGTTTACACGGGGAAGCCCCACAGCTGTCCTTTCGGTCTTTGTCCACAGCCAGGAGTCCACCTAGGTTCACTGCGAACCACAATGATCACTAGCTGATCTGCATACACCAGGAGCAACATACTTTCACTAAGAAAGTAAAAGCGAAGTTGCTCAGTTGTGTCCGACACTTTGCGACCCTGTGGACTGTAGCCTGCCAGGCTCCTCTGTCCATGGGATTTTCCAGGCAAGAATATTGGAGTGGGTTGCCATTTTCTTCTCCAGGGGAATCTTCCCAACCCAGGGATCAAACTTGGGTTTCCCGCATTGCAGGCAGACTCCTTACCGTCTGAGCCACAGGGAAGCCCACACTTTCACTAAAGGGTAAATGAATTCATGTGTTTGCTCTGGCTTGTATGAAATACATCAAAAATCAAGTCTTTAGGGTCTGCAGAGTTTTCTGAGGAGTCATTTTGCATAGAATACCACACGTGTGCATTTTTGTTCTCTACTGTGACTAGAATTTACTGCAGACTTCTAATTACTCTTCAATTATCTGCAGATGGGAGGGTGTATTAATAGGAAAAGCAAAGAGTGCCAGCTAAACTGGATTGCTCTCTATGTTAACTAGAAACACATGTGATCCAGAAATACAAGTCCATCAGTCATAACAGGCAAGCATTGGTAATACTTTTCCTTTTCTAGAATCAAAATACTGGAAGTGACACATCCGTTGTTTCTAAGGCACACAGGCTTCACAGTCAAGGATGAGCCTCTCTGGTTTGTGTGTGTATTAGTCACTCAGTCATGTCTGAGTCTTCGACTCCACGGACTGTAGCCCACCAGGCTCCTCTGTCCATGGGATTCTCCAGGCAAGAATACTGGAGTGAGCTGCCATTCCCTTCTTGACCACAGGATGTTCTTGACCCAGGGATCAAACCTGCATCTCCTGAGTTATAGGCAGATTCTTTACGTCTGAGCCAGTAGGGAAGCCCAGCCTCTGTGGTTTAACGAGCCTCTAAGAGAGCGTCACGGTAGATAAACATTCTTCCAAGGGCATGCAGAGCAGTCCACAGAGGAAGTCTGGGTTCTGGAGCTCTTCAGTCCTGGCTGGGCCACCTCCCAGACCCAGCCCCTCCAAACCTCAGTTCCCTCATCCTTAATGCCTCACTAGTCTTCTATACTCTGTGACACCAAAGAGAGAAGACCTCTGAAAAGGTCCAATCCCATCCACATGTCTTGACCACAAATGTCCGTAACTACAAATCATCTATACCACCCACTATTCTAATTAAAAACCCTCTGGTATCACTCAGAGGGAAAGAAAATTCAGTGGCCTTCAAGAGGATGCCAGTGGAGTGAGGGCTTCTGATTAGATGCCAGCTCACCAACCGTGTGTGTGCATTCACAACTGGCACCACCAATTCCATGAAGATTTAGATGAACACTAATAGGCACATCGTCTTTCCCTGGTGGCTCAGATGGCAAAGAACCTGCCTGCAACGCAACAGACCCAGGTTCGATCCCTGGGTCAGGAAGATCCCCTGGAGGAGAGCATGGCAACCCACTCCAGTATTTTTGCCTGGAGAATCCCATGGACAGAAGAGCCTGGCAGGCTACAGTCCATGAGATCACAAGAGTAAGAGTAGACACGACTTACTGACTAACTTTCACTTAACAGGCACATCCATATCTACTGGCCCTTGCTTGCCACAACTAGAGAAAAGTCCATGAAGCAATGAAGACCTAGCATAGCCAAAAATAAATAAATAAAATTATTAAAAAGAAAAAAAAGAAATAAAAAATTTAAAAATATCCATTCACTTGGTAACACAGACCAGGATTTTCCCTCCACTTGGGATAGTGTGCTTGTCCATCAATGCCCACCTCCCACCACCCCAAATGACAAACTCCTAATTCTCTCACGCCACCTCTTTCTAACCCTGATCTCCCTCTGAGTTCTGCTCCTGTAATACCTATTGCATTTATTTAAAATCAGTGCACATTTTGCCTTGTTCCATTTCTTCTCCTCTTTCCAGGCTGGGAGCTCCATGACAACAAGGTCTGATGGATCGCTTTGGGCCCCTAGACCCCGAACGTTGCTTGGAGCACTGTAAGACCTAAACACATGTCTGATCAAAGGACAAGTTATGTATTTTTAGAAGACTAAATCATAAATATTTACCGTGCTGCATACATTGTACTGAGACAAGGAGTCAAGACTCTGGAAAAGAGAAAACACTCCTTCTGCACTCTGTGTCCACACAGAACGCTAGATAATGGGAAATCTGAAATCTAGTCTAGAGTATTCCCCCGCAAAAGCAGTAATCAGGATTTTCTTAGAAGTCTTATTACTCATCCCTCTGAAATGGCTGTCAAAATACTGAACCTTTCATCATTTCCCACACAAAGCACTGTTTTAGCAGCTGTTCTACTCAGCTATTTCTGGTGTTAAACAATCTTTGATCGCCTGAGATAACTAAGTCAAATTATGGCCCTCAAAATAACTCTTCTCTGCATCTACCTATTACATTAGCTTGGGGGCACCTTATAACATTAAAGTGCTGTTTTCAAGGAGATTCAGAAAACACGCTGCAAAACTTTAGGCCTCCCCCCGCTGTGTGCATTATGCAAGCAGACAAGAGGCATTTCCACTCCTGGGCAGCCCCTCACCCTCAGAGGAAGGGATGTGTCAGGGGAGGGTGCAACACCCACAGATGTGCCCGTGGCAACAATCAATCCATCTACTGATGACCCGGGATAATTTAATATCAAAGTGGACAAGGTCCTACAGCTGTCTCGGCCTCCCTCTATTCATTCCCTCAGCCTTCTGGCCTGTCAAAGATAGAGCCCTACAAACACCCTGCTGGAGCAGTCTGGGGAATGGGCTGTCTGCTGATACGGAAGCTACAATAGCACCTGCTAGGGAGTTCCCTGGTGGTCCAGTGGCTAGGACTCAGTGCTTTCACTGTGGTTGCCCCGGCTTCAATACCTGGTCGGGAAACTAAGATCCCGCAGCCCACTCAGCACAGTCAAAAATACGAACAGTATCCACTCAAAAGAGTACCCAGTATGTACTGAGCACCATTGTTTCATGAAATATTTCAAAACGACAGAAAAACCCTGAAAATTACAAAATACATATCCCATCACTCCGATGTTAACAACCGGTCTTATCTGCTTAAGATTTTTTTGATGTCGACCTTTCTTAAAGTGTTTATTGAACTTTTTACAATATTGCCTGCTTTATGCTTTGCTGGTTTGTTTGTTTGTTTTTGCCTGGAGGCATGTGGGATCTCAGCTCCCCCACCAGGAGTCAAAGCCCTTGCATTGGAAGATGAAGTCCTAACACCTGACCTTTAGGGAAATCCCTGTTTGTTTTTTTTTAAGAAAACATCACACACCCAGCAAAGCTCCCCTCTTTGTGTTCCCTTCAATCCTATTTTCCTCCCCATTCACCACCCTCCAGTACTTCCCTTCCAACCGCCGAGGGGGCACCCGAACCCCCCCAGTATTTTTACTCTTCCCATCCACGTCCTTATACTTTTATTGGCCCCCACGTACACACATGAATCTATCAATAATTTAGCACTGATGTACATTTAAAATTTTACATTAATGACAGAGTTGATATTTTTCTGCAATCTTTTTTTTACCCAATGATATGTTTGTAAAAATTACCCAGGTTATTCTTATAAATCTGATTTATTCATTTTGAATATTGTATAATAGTCTGAAAGATGATGCTGTGAAAGTGCTGCACTCAATATGCCAGCAAATTTGGGAAACTCAGCAGTGGCCACAGGACTGGAAAAGGTCAGTTTTCATTCCAATCCCAAAGAAAGGCAATGCCAAAGAATGCTCAAACTACCACACAATTGCACTCATCTCACACGCTAGTAAAGTAATGCTCAAAATTCTCCAAGCCAGGCTTCAGCAATATGTGAACCGTGAACTTCCTGATGTTCAAGCTGGTTTTAGAAAAGGCAGAGGAAGCAGAGATCAAATTGCCAACATCCGCTGGATCATTGAAAAAGCAAGAGAGTTCCAGAAAAACATCTATTTCTGCTTTATTGACTATGCCAAAGCCTTTGACTGTGTGGATCACAATATACTGTGGAAAATTCTGAAAGAGATGGGGGAATACCAGACCACCTGATCTACCTCTTGAGAAATCTGTATGCAGGTCAGGAAGCAACAGTTAGAACTGAACATGGAACAACAGACTGGTTCCAAATAGGAAAAGGAGTTCATCAAGGCTGTATATTGTCACCCGGCTTATTTAACTTATATGCAGAGTACATCATGAGAAACGCTGGACTGGAAGAAACACAAGCTGGAATCAAGATTGCCGGGAAAAATATCAATAACCTCAGATATGCAGATGACACCACCCTTATGGCAGACAGTGAAGAGGAACTCAAAAGCCTCTTGATGCAAGTGAAAGTGGAGAGTGAAAAAGTTGGCTTAAAGCTCAACATTCAGAAAATGAAGATCATGGCATCCGGTCCCATCACTTCATGGGAACTAGATGGGGAAACAGTGGAAACAGTGTCAGACTTTATTTTTCTGGGCTCCAAAATCACTGCAGATGGTGATTGCAGCCATGAAATTAAAAGACGCTTACTCCTTGGAAGAAAAGTTATGACCATCCTAGATAGCATATTCAAAAGCAGAGACATTACTTTGCCAACAAAGGTCCGTCTAGTCAAGGCTATGGTTTTTCTTGTGGTCATGTATGGATGTGAGAGTTGGACGGTGAAAAAGGCTGAGTGCCCAAGAATTGATGCTTTTGAACTGTGGTGTTGGAGAAGACTCTTGAGAGTCCCTTGGACTGCAAGGAGATCCAACCAGTCCATTCTGAAGGAGGTCAGCCCTGGGATTTCTTTGGAAGGAATGATGCTAAAGCTGAAACTCCAGTACTTTGGCTACCTCATGCGAAGAGTTGACTCATTGGAAAAGCCTCTGATGTTGGGAGGGATTGGGGGCAGG
This sequence comes from Bos indicus, assembly GCF_029378745.1. Lineage (NCBI taxonomy): Eukaryota > Metazoa > Chordata > Mammalia > Artiodactyla > Bovidae > Bos > Bos indicus. The sequence goes on along the minus strand of NC_091776.1, from coordinate 17,205,864 downwards.
AGGAGAAGGGGACGACAGAGGATGAGATGGCTGGATGGCATCACTGACTCGATGGACATGAGTCTGAATGAACTCCGAGAGTTGGTGCTGGACAGGGAGATCTGGCGTGCTGCGATTCATGGGGTCGCAAAGATTCGGACACGACTGAGCGACTGATCTGATCTGATCTGATCTGATAATAGTCTGCTGTTTAAATATACTGTAACTTACCCATTTTCCTAATAAAGAACATTTGGGTTTATCTCTATATTTTTTCTTTTGCTGTGATGGGCACTGCAGTCATTCTCTGTACATGATCCTTAAGTATGTAAGCACTTTCTTTAAAATGAAATTGTTGGGTCATAGGCTACGTGTGTGTTGAAATCTTATTAGTTATTACAAAACTGCTTTCCAAAGTGATTGTGTCAATTTACACTCACACCAGGAAATTTACATTATACCACGGAAGGAAGAGAATATCTGTGTATCCTTAATATCTCCAACACTTAGTATTATGAAATTTAAAAAAATTTTTCACCCATCTCAAGGGTGAGAAACAGTATCTGTTCTTGAAATTTGCATTTTCTGATGATTAATAAGTTTCTTCCCTGTTTATTGGTCATTCCAGTTCCCTATTCTGAGTTACTTACCTTTCTTACTGTGCTGACATTTGCTGAAATTTCTAGGTCAGAAATTCAGAGTTTACTATTTAGAGTCTTCCACTCATATATACACTGGATTTCAATTCACTTCAGCAAATACACTCAGATATTTTTAAAGCCAGAGAGGCAATATACTTGGATTTACTTTTCTGTTACATTTGGATTTACATCTCTGTATTTGTTCTATATAAATGCAAGACCTTGAGATCAGTATTTGCAAGGCCCTCTTTTTCCTTCCCATGTAAGGTTTCTGCAGGTCACAGGCTCCCATCTGTCCTCCTGCTGCTGCCTCTATGTTACTGGTACCTAGCATGTATGTCTTAGCACTTAGGTGGACTGTGATAATAGGCAGAAAGCTCTTAACCGATAACAGGGCTTCCCTGGTGGCTCAGATGGTAAAGAATCTGCCTGCAATGCAGGAGACCCTAGTTCCATCCCTGGGTCGGGAAGATACCCTGGAGAAGGAAATGGCTACCTACTCCAGTATTCTTGCCTGGGGAATCTCATGGATGGAGGAGCCTGGTCACAACTCAGAGACTTGCACACACACACACACACACACACACGTTTTTAAACAATATCTAGAAGCAGTTGCTGATAGATACATATATCAACACCAGCCACATCATAATTTTTACACGTCTCTGAATAAATCTCGTTTGCTTGTTTGTTTCTAAAGCCTTCGAGGCTTTGCCCGAGTTGTTTTACTTGATTGGAATGCTTTTTTTTTCTTTCTGGAAAATGTCTATTTCCCTCAATAGCCAGGTCAAGTCACCTAAAGCATTTGTTTTACTCTTTTCCCACACTCTCCCCATCCTCTCAACACTCCCAAATCTCCTAACAATGAACTACTCCCTTGTCTGTGATCTGCTGACCACTTTGCACTTCACATTACTAAGGCAATTGTTACACTGCTTCCTACCAGGGAAAAAAGTGGTTTCTTCTCTCTGGGCTGTCAGTTCCTTGAGGTAGGCACGGCCTTATTTGTCCTGGAATTCCCAAAGCCTGGAATAATGTCCCCCACATCATGCTGAATATTTACAAAATGGGCCACAAAGTTTTCAACCTGATGGACACTGGGAGAAACCAAGAATTATTTCCAGAGTTTATTCATCTCTGTCCCACAGGCCCCAATATAACAAGTTCTAGTAAACTGGCTATAAATAATTAAATTTGCCTATGAATCAGACAAGAAAAGGGGACCAAGACTTGAGAAAAAGGCTAGAAAATCCCATCTCAGAGAGTGAGGGGGGTGATACAGTCCGAACTCAGATCTGAAACTGAAATTCATCATGGGAAATTAACTTCTCTAATCTCTGGAAGTAATCTGTCACTTTTTAATGAATATTGACAATGATCTGGAATGAAGGTGGATCGAGACTAGAGCTATTACTATTTAGGGAAAGCGTTGTCTTTCCATTCTCCTACTTTTGGCAAGTAGTCCAGAGATTAGCAGTTGTTGCCAAAAAAACATAAGAAAACTCAAGGATTTAGTCAATTTCAACTGTTGCATCCGCCACATAGGCTGGTAAACACTCTGTTTGCACTACCATACAGGCCAGGAGACCAGAAGAGAGATGAAGGAACTGGCATGTGTAGACAGCCTCGAAGGGAAAGGCTGGAATTGCCAGGTGAGAGTTGGCTCCCTACCTATACCTGCACCTCAGCTTGTAATGCCCCCAGTGTGATGGCCCACCTGGACTATGGCAGGCCAGTCACAGTGGGTGTGAGAGAGAAATCCAGGCGATGGCTGTCTCTGACGAAAGAGGTAAGGGTCCTGGAGGTTTAGCGGGGTGATGTGGCTGTGGCTGGAGATGGAGACAATGTGTTTCTCAGTGTCAATAACCTCAAAGACTCTAACAGCCTTTCTCAGACATAAGTACCGCTGGCTCAAAGGCAGAGGCCAGTCCAAAGCTGGGATTCTACTTTCAGCTCAGAACAGTCTAGGAGTGTTCTGTTTTCATAAATGTTGCTTATTTTCCAACTCCTCTAGCATATTTAGGTAGAAAATGGTTTCTCAACATGGTTCAAGCCATGATTACTGGTAGAAACAGGCCACTTATGACTCTCCCATCTCACCTACACTGCTGCCTTTCAGGACACAAGTCCAGCCAGGTGTATATCACAACTGCAGTGAAATCAGCAAGTCAGGGGCTTCCCAGGTGACTCAGGAGGTAAAGAATCTGCCTGCCAACGCAGGAGACACAGAAACTGCAGGCTGAATCCCTGGGTTGGGAAGATCCACCACAAGAAGAAATAGCAACCCACTTCAGTGTTCTTCCTGGAAAATTCCATAGACACAGAGCCTGGCAAACTACAGTCCATACGGTCGTAAACAGTCAGACACGACTGAGCACAGCAGCAGGACAAGTTACTAGAGGGAAGGGAGCCCATCCACACACACACACACACACACACACACGACCTTGTGACCATTTGTGGAAAGATCAATTAATGAGAATTCTGCTAATGGAGGAAATACATTGCTGATTCTGTCAGTTAGGACAGTACTTTATTCCTGGTAAGAATCAGTTTGTTTCTGGTATCCAGTATGTTGCAGACTGAGACTTTTGTAAAGTACAGAGCCCACGAAATACTAAAATATAGCTACAGAATATAAAAAGAGACAAAGAAAATAAAAACCTCCGATTTTTTCATAATATAACAGACAAATGGCTCTAGCTTTCTAAATGCTTAATCTCAATTTCTATTCTTTAGCTCAAGGCAGCTGAAACAAAAAGGTTGCAAAACAGGCACTTTAAATAGCACTGCATTGCTGAAGGGGAGGCTGAGGAACTGTTTACTAGAATCACGTATCAAGAGTACATTTAATTCTATAACTTTTTATTTGGGAAATGAAAAAAATTATCGCTCTGCCACTGCAAACTAAAATAAAATTGCACAAAATCATTTCTCACTTGAAAGCAAGAATGTGCTATGTGCTAAGTTGCTTCAGTCATGTCTGAATCTGTGTAGCCAGACAGACTGTAGCCGGCCAGCCTCCTCTGTCCATGGGATTCTCCAGGCAAGAATACTAGAGTGGGTTTTCATGTCCTTCCTCCAGGGGATCTTCCCGACTCAAGGATCGAACCTACGTCTCTTACCTCTCCTGCACTGGCAGGCGGGTTCTTTACCACTAGGACCACCTGGGAAGTCCCAGTACATGAATAAGGAAAGGCATGAGGTTTGTGTCCTACATTTGTCTTAAGGGGCCTGGGTTTAAAAGTGAGGAGAACCAGCCTGAAACTAACATTGTGTATGTCAATTCTACTTCAATTTTAAAAAATAATAAAAAATAAGTACAAGTGTGAAGAATCTGAACTAGCTGATTTGGTGATCTCTGAAGAGACCCTTGACTCATTTCTTACCAAGAGGGGAGCAGGCTCGAGGGGATTGAATGATGAGGCTCAGAGAGGCGGGGCACCCTTTCTGCAGTGTTTCAAACTAATTCTGGATCGCAGGCAGGGTCTTTGTGCCCAGAAAAGTTAGGGCTCAAAATATATGTTCATATTTGCCACAAAAGATAAAACACAGGCTGGTTTACAATTGAACAAACAGGGCAGAAATCCGAAATCGGAAGAGCATTTCGCCCGCAGAGCCTCTGTCAAGTAGCCAATTAGTTCTGAGCTGCTCAAGCCTCCCAAGCACCCTGGAAGGCCAAGTCTTACAGGAGTTGTTCCACTTCACCCTGCAGGCCAGTCTCTTAAAGTCACATGCACCTTCTTCTCCTGCAGAAAAGGGAGTGCAGGTGGAATTGATTTTTCCTTCTCTTTGGAGGTGGTGTCTGAGAAGGAACTGTTAAACTATCTCTTTAACACTGTACTTCACACGATCGTTGAGACCAATAACACAATTTGTGGGGCCCTGTGCAAAATGAAATGCAGGTACTCTATGTCAAAAATTCTTAGGAATTCCTAGACAGCCACAGTAGAATAGTAAACCAAGCCTTGGGCTCTTCTAAGAGTGGGTCCCTGTGCACCAGCATGGACCACACATCCAGGGAGCGGTCCTGACCCTGGCAGTGCAGGGCTGATGTCATCTCCACAGACAGGCTTGTTGTTCTCAGACTTTAATCAGGGATTCAGGTCTACTCTGATCTAGACCACTGAGGACAATGGACTGGATTTATTCAGAAGCACCCGAGGCACCTGGGTGATCCAATTCCTCAGATAAGCTCTCAACCCAGGAAGAGGAAGATAGATGCATATTCATGATATTTATATGATGGGAAGGTGTACAGATTCTCATCTTGTCTACAGAAGTAGCTCTAAATACCTGAAACTGATGACTCAAGGTCAGCCAAGGTCAGGCATGAGAGCAAGGATGCAGGAGTCCTTTTGGTGCTGGGTGGAGCAGTTTACTAGTGAGAAGCCCACTGCTTCTAAGAGACAAACCGCACCCACCACCTCGAGGAAACCTGAGTGTCATGGTCCTAGGACCCCTTCTGTCGGGTGGGCGGACTTTGCAGAAGCCACTCACTGTCCCAAAACAACTGCCTACCTTCCTCCTAATACAGCTAACCTCTTCTCCACAGTGAAATAATATCACGTCCCTGGTGGCTGTTCAGTAAAGAATCTGCCTGCCAATGCAGCAGACACAGGTTTGATCCCTGGGACGGGACGACCCCTTGGAGAAGGAAATGGCAACCTGCTCCAGTATTCTTGCCCCAAGACTTCCATGGACAGAGGGGCCTGGCAGTCTACATTCCATGGGGTCACAAAAGAATTGGACACGCCTTAATGACTAAACAACAATAGAAACAGTTATGGATTTAAAATTACATTCATAGTCAGTGATCTAGAATGTCTATATATATTCCAGAACACCTATACAATATGTAGACATTAAAGTCATATCCTCAAATAATTATTTAATGAGATGGCAAAACATATTTAGTATGCTATGTGAAAAAAAACCCACGAAGCTCTATTTTGTCCTATATGTTCTGTATGTAACTGTCAAGTTACAAGTACAATATTATCTATGCTATGAATTATAACATTTTTAAAGATTAAAAAAATGAACATATTGGTGGATAAAACAATTTTACTTCCTTTTGTGTTGTTTAAAAGTTTCTAAAAGTTTCTGAAATGTACATTCAATATTTTTATGATAGAAACATTTTTTTGGTTGTTTTCTCAATTACTTCCAGCCTTCTATTTTGGGCTTTCTTTACTCAAAGAGAGATCAAGGCATCAAGTAAACAGATGACTACTGTGTTTACATTAAGGCTGTTCCTTCACAACCACAGGTTAGTAATCTTGATGCTAGGATGCAATATGCCAGCTAGGGGTCAATACTGGAATGAACGGCATTCTCAAAATACACGCCAATGGACAGGGGTCTGTCCTTATAGACATTTTTTTTTTAACTTCATTTTTTTCCCTTTAGTATATAATGCACAGAATACAACAAACTGATACATATTCATACATATGGGGCTTAACTCAGTTGTAGTGACTAGCTGTTTCACAACTGCTAAGTCACTTCAGTTGTGTCCGACTCTGTGCAACCCCATAGACAGCAGCCCACCAGGCCTCCCCGTCCCTGGGATTCTCCAGGCAAGAACACTGGAGTGGGTTGCCATTTCCTTAACTAGCTTATCTTAAATCAGAAGATTATAGACCTAAATTTAAAACCATAAAAGTTAAATGAATGAAATTAGTTTCGCTACTTTCATCACTGAGTATTCATTATATTTTAAGTACCCACAGTGCTGCCTTTAGCTACTCATGAGCAAGGCGAACGATCAGGCAATATGCATTTATACCTACACAAGAAATGGCTGGAAGGATCAAACTGTCTATAATGGTTCTCTTTGGAGAATGACAGCAGTATGAAGAGATGCTCCACAGGGAAGGAACGAGGGAACTATTTTTTGACTATTAGAACTGTATTTTTCAAAGTAATAATTATGCTGTTGGAACTATACTTTGTAAAACTTTGTACTCATAATTATTGACAATGTGCATATATTATAATAAAGCTATAATAAAAGAATTAATAAAGGAATACAAAATATCATGATGAAAATCCTGCCTTAAGACTTCACAAAAGATGTGACTGTAACCAATCAGCTCCTGTTATTTTGTAATGGGCACTGGTCACCCTAAGAACTGGTTCTCCTTAGGATTCATGCCATGCATGGAGGTGAACAGGAGGAATGTCACACTATACAAAATTAGGTTGCCTTTCACCAGAGATGATGACCAGGGCAAAAACACAGGGCTTGAGTGTGACCTAAGTATAAGATGAGCCTGGCCAGTCCATCCCTTCATCTTAAGGGAATCTGAGCTGAGACAGATTATGAGCAAAGCCAAGCAGTTACAGATGGAAGCTGAAAGAATTCCATGACGAGGGAAGGCAGCAAACAAGCCAGATGTCACAGAGGCAAAAACACTGAACTAAAGAAAAGATACAAAGCAGAGGCTGAGGAAGCCAGGTATCCTCAAGAGAAAAGAGCAGAAATGTAGAGGGCAGATGAGCAGGACCCAAGATAAGGAGCTGAGGGGAAGGCGGGGAGCCACTTCTTACTGTCACAGGCCTCCTGTTGAGTCTCCAGGCCTGGGTCCAGGTCATATGTATCCTGGCAAGGAATCCAGGTACCTGAGGTGACCTGAGTCTCTGGTCCTTGTAACCAGAAGTGTCCAACTAAAACCTAACTCCATCTGGCTCTATCTAAGACGGACTTTGAATAAATGTTCTCTTCTGTACGACAGCAAGGCAAGTGTTATATAAGAAAATGCCAAGGCATTAACAGCAGTTTAATAATATGCTTTCCAGCTGTGCATCCAAATATTCCAGAACAGATAAAAATAGTGGCTGCAGAACTGTAATTAAAACAGTCAGGCTATTTACAGGGGAGAGGTACAGTAGCAGCCTGGCTCCATCACTGGACACGACTTTTTCACTTTGAGAGCATCCAACTCCACCCACAAGCCCTCTTCAGAAGAATCTTGGTTCTAGCTTAGCCTCAAGTCACCTGGACAAGACTAAGGGCTATTTCACAGAGACACTTCAGCTTGTAACGGATCAAGTGAAAGTAATCTTCACTTGAGGTCCAGATAAAGCTTTAAAGAGAAAACCGAGCTGGGAGGACCAGAAAATAAACAGAACATCATGGCACCAGAACATCTCCCACCAACAAGTGGGAGAAGTCAGAGCAAGAAACCTGCCAAAGATGATTTGACTTTGCAAAGCTGGTGTTGTGCAGTGGCAAGTAATGCCTGTATTTCATCAGACTGCGTATTATGACCTGATGTATTTTCCAATATATGTAAATGACCTGCAAATGTAGGTGAGTCCCTTATGGAATATATTAAACCCAATTAAGATTTCTTAAGAAATAGTTCAAGGATGGCCTCAAAAGTCCTTATAAATTTCTCTGAAAAATATCAATAATGGATGGCAAAAAAAAAGAAAAAAAGGATCTCTGGCAATAAGAAAAACAATGGACTGGAGGTTGGGGGGCTTCTTTGTAAAGTGATTTCAAAATCATTTCCAAGATACTGTTCTTTTTTCATGCTATCAACCAGACATAATAGACATAGAGAAGGATGCAAACCAACTATGTAATTTTATCAATGTCACTGACTCACTGTATCTTCAAGCAGAGACTGAAGAAATATGAAAAGTAGGGGGAATTGTTTTTTATATTATTATCTTATTAATGAATGGGGAAAATAAAAGTAGTGAAAGTCAGGCTTTGTTTCCTTCACCCAGAACTACATCTTCTGTACCCAGCTTTTTAATCTCCAAGCAAAAGTGATACACGCACACACAGATGTATATACATACGTGTCATATGCACACAGATATATGCATACACATTAACTGTACCATGCTCATTTAAAGCATGCCAATTCAAAATGAGTTTAGAGTTGCTATGTCTTCTGGCAGTCTTGATTCCAGCTTGTGATTCATCCAATCCAGCATTTTGCATAATGTGCTACTCTACATATAAGTTAAATAAGCAAGGTGATAACTTACAGCCTTGACATACTCCTCTCCTGATTCTGAACCAGTCTGTTGTTCCATGTATGGTTCTAACTCTTGCTTCTTGTCCTGCAGGTGTGGCTTTTTTTAAAAAAAATCTTTATATTCGGATTTCTATTGTTGGATTTAATGAAACACAATATGCGATAAAAGAATAAGATTACATGAAAATCAGCATTTCAAAACTTTGAAAAAAGATAATCACAGGCAGGAACTCCTTTTATGCCAGTGTTTCTCAACCAATACGCTTTTTGAAAACACTTAAAGACGTTCCACACTCTCTTCCTTAGATTTGTTTATTCAACCCTAAACATCCTGACTGGAAAGAATCAGCATATGTTCCCTGAAATCAGAAGATACAGACAGAAGATTTTGGCCCTAATTTTCTGCCACTTGTATTGAGAGAGACAAGAGGGAGAAACAGAGGGAAAGAGGAAAGTCCAAGTTTTAAAAAATTTCGAGTTGGAAATTAACAATATGGAAGATGCGTCTTCAAACTGCACAGGCTTCCTGTTCCAGAGCTAGTACATAGATGATTCTAGAATGCTAATGACTCTTCCTTGATGGCTAATTCACCAGCCTTTATGCTTTACGACACGACTCCCCTTTCCCTATTGTGACAATATCTCATTTACAACTTGCAGACTAATTTCCCAGCAGTGTGTCAGCTACAACCAGAAATAGCAAGAAAGATACTGGACCCAAGGTGCTGAGTGAGTCCAAGGCCCCACTGAGAAGCAGACAGAGTGAGGCATCCCAGCACAGCGCTTCCAGCTTCAGAACTTCTCCTTTGCTGGCTGAGGGCCAGGGCCTCTGAAATCTAGAACGCAGATCAGGAAAACAGATCCTTTCCACAGCATGGATCAAAGCATGGTCAAACCATGGTCACGGCATGGTCAAAGCATGAAGATTCTGTGAATGGCGGAGGCCTGTGCTTCATGCACTCCAGTTTTCCAATGGGTGCAGCTAGTGCATTCTCTGAGATAGTAAAGCGGGGTTCACGATGAGCCGGTGCCCAGCCCTCAATCCCCTGTCATGACAAGGCTTCCCAGGTGGTGCCCAGGAACAGTGACACACGCTGGACAGCACACAGGCTCCTCAGCCCTGGGGGCAGCTGAGTGGGGCCTGACCCCGTGTGTGCTGCATATACTGAAAGAAAGGGAAAAGTGAAAGTCGCTCAGTGGTGTCTGCTGCTAAGTCAATTTAGTCGTGTCCGACTCTGTGTGACCCCATAGACGGCAGCCCACCAGGCTCCTCTGTCCCTGAGATTCTCCAGGCAAGAACACTGGAGTGGGTTGCCATTGCCTTCTCCAATGCATGAAAGTGAAAAGTGAAAGTGAAGTCGCTCATTCATGTCTGACTCTTCAAGACACCATGGACTGCAGCCCACCAGGCTCCTCCGTCTGTGGGATTTTCCAGGCAAGACTACTGGAGTGGGGTGCCATTGCCTTCTCCTCAGTGATGTCTGGCCCTTTGCAATTCCATGGACTGTACCCTGCCAGGCTCCTCTGTCCATGGAATTCTCTAGGCCAGAATACTGGAGTAAGTAGCTGTTCCCCACTCCAGGGGATCTTCCCAACCCAGGGATCAAAACCAGATCTCCCACACTGCAGGTGGATTCTTTACCATCTGAGCCATCAGGGAACCATTTCCTAAGTGTGCCTTGATGTGAAAATAGGTGAAAACTCTCGATTAGACTAAACAAAGCACAATAAACTGCCGAGGTCCAGCCCCAGCTGATCCAGGGTATATGAAGGAGAGACGGCTTCCGCGATCTATTTATTTATTTATCAAAGATACAAAGAGTAATAGAATGAGGATAGCTCAGTAGGAAAATTCAGTGGAGAAAAGAAGCTGAGTAGCTTGGTTTATGCGGAAAATCAATATAACCCGTGACACCAGGTTAGCTCTGACCATGGAGGCCGCAGGCGCCCTCTCGAATGGCGGAAGGTGCCCCATCTTAGACACCTTCTCGAGTGGGTCTTAGAAGCCCAGGCAAATAAATGGTCGCAGAGGATATCCACGCTCCAGATGGAGACTCAGCTGGAAGTTAAGCGGAAGAAGACATGGGGAGACCAAGCTTTGGTGAGCAAGGCCCGTAGCTTTATTTTCAACAGGGGCTTATATACCCTAAGTTACACATAGTGGATAATAGGGGATGTAAAGTCAGCAGTCTTTGATCCTTATCAAAAACCAGGGTTTCTTTCCTGCAAATTTATCGTATACAAATGGTTTAGGTGATTTACATCATCTTCTGGCCAGAAGGCCTATTAACATTTTATGACCCTTGACAAAGACTTATCAACAAAGACTTATTTTCTCTAAGAGTAATTATTTTAAGGTTTGGCGCCATCTTCCGAAGATAAAATTGCATTCCTATAGGGCGGATGTGTAATGGGTTTACAACAAAGGAAAGAATTTATTACCTTAAGGGTCTAAAGTTACTAACACCAAGGCCACTACTTATTTTTTCTACATACCAACTATATTAATTAATACACATTCAAGAATACAATACAGGGGATGTGAAAACTTGGCAACAAGCATTGGCTCATCAATGAAATCTTTTACTAGTTTTATTCTGACAGTTTCTAACTCTCTGAGAGGCTCTAAGCTATTTGAATATCTTAAGCTTCCAGTGCCTCTCGAGGCTGGGAGACTGTAAACAATCGTATGCATAGCTGTAGGAGTCCGGGTAAACTTGTTAGGAGAGTTAGAGAGCCATCTGAGGGGTTTGGATTTAAACTCTCCTAATTGCCCAGGAACTTTATTAATTGGAGCTGTAAGTTAACTCTTTGACAGAGAGAGTGAGATGGTGGTGGGGGACAGCCCCCAGTAAAGTCAGAGGTGAGAGCACAAAGCAATAAAGTAGGCAGACTCTGTTTTTTTGGGGGGTAGATGCTCGAGAATATCCAGCGGGACTCCTGAGGCTCGATCCCGCCTTTGCGTATGCCGAGCCTCCTTCCTCATGACCTTTGTCACGAGTGGAATGTCTCTCGATGGCTCCCAGCAATAAACATTTCAGATTAATACCACATTACAAAATTTCTATACATTTAATTTTGATACATACTGACATCATGCAACTGAACTGATAGTATGGAGTTTTCCAAGAATTTGCCTACAAAGTTACACTAAACATGCTTTATTTTATTTAAATGCTATGGACATATGTTTTCTTTTTTATAGGAAAATAGTACATCTAGCTATGTTCACTATGTACATTGGGAGGTAACTCATGTGACATGTGCCTGATCTTTACTTCTCTTTGGGCTTGTTCTTGGAAAATTTTTATTAGGACAGAAAAATCCCCTCCTTGTAAATGTTTTGGGATCCTTAGTCTGTGTTTCTCTGAATGGACACTGAGTAAATGTGAGTCAGAGCCTCCATGTAACCAGTGCCTCCCCAGAAGGCCCAGTGAATAAATGACCACAATCACTGAACGCTTTCATAGTAAGCAAGCCAAATGATTAAGAAATTACCAATATACCTATTTCAAATAATTTCCAAAAAGTTCATCAGGGAAACCACCTAGGAAAAAAAAAAAAGAAAACTAAGCTCTTTTAAATTTGTGAGAGTGCCAGCAATACAAGGGAAATGTTTAGATGGCATGGGTCTATCTCCTTGATGGGAATGGGAATGTTTCTAACATGGCAGGGCCCACCCAGTGTTGTGCAAAGTAATTGGAGGTGGTGGATTCAAGTTCCCACTTCCCCACTCATGAGCTGTGTGACTTCAGACAAGTCACTTGTTCTCTCTGAGCTACAGCTAACTGCCACTAAGTCAGGGATCATTTATGTTCCCTGCCCATCTCCCAGGGTTGCTGGGTAAATTCAGGTAACATATAGTTCAAGGAAGATGACACTCTACATGAACTGTGGAGTATCTTGTCTATGTAATTTATTCAGGATTAAAAAAAAAAAGTTTAATTTTACAGCATGAAAGGGGCAGTAGATCACAAATCTTCCATCTTCCATTACAAAGGAGACTGAGCAGCGGGTGAAAAAGCGCTGGTCATGGTTATGTTTTGAATCTTAGGAAATAGTCATCACGGTTATGAGTGCCTAGAAGAGGTGAAGGAATGAATACGGTCCCATTCCTGGAGGCACGGTGTTCATCTTTGTCATCACGAAACAGACACCGAGCCGCCATGGAGATGAGGCTGGCCACTGGAAATATAACCGATCTCCGCTGTCTTTGAGGACGCAGCTGGGAAGGCAGAAGCAGCACATACAACAGCAACCATTAAAATGCTCATTGGCCCAGTCAGTTCAAAGGTACATAGAATGGATCTCCAGGGTGATCACCCGGAGCTGGGGTGCTCACTCAAGAGTGTTCCGCACAGCGTCCTGGCGTTGGGCTGGGTAGAAGACAGCATTAAAAGCACCAAGAACGTGGGTGGAATCCCCATTTGACTTGCATCCAAGGGTCATGACTTTGAAGCCGGGTAATATATACTTTGGAAAAGTCACAATTTCTTCATTCATACAACGAAGGTGATAGTACTCCTGATGGGGTTGCGGTGGCGATCAAAGCAGGGAAGGCGTATGGAACATTCGGCCAGCCCGTGGCGCTTGGTTTAAGTGTTCAGTGACAGTCCTGACCAAGGAGGCTGCCTGCCTGAGTGTGGCAAGGTGACCCAGCACAGTGGGAAGGTACAAGGCATGTTTGGGGAGTGACAGCAGCTTTGGAATAGAGATCAGACTGTGGTTGGGCAGCCCTGTGCTGCACCGTCTGGACTTTATTCTACCAATGAAAGTTCCGGGACTGGAGGAGGGGCTGGGAGTCACACAGATTGTGTAGAAACCCTTCTGATGACAGTGTGTAGTTGTTAGGGAAGGGGTGACAGAAGCAGGAAAGCCAGTTAGAAAACTTTATGAGGAGAAGGTGATTTATTGAGCCCCTTTATACTAGTAACTGTCCTTATACAAAATCACCTCTTTAATTCTTGCAAAAACCCAGGTGCAGTCCCCATTTCACAGATGAGCAAGTGGAGGCTCAGAGACATTAAGCGAGGGAAGCCAGGATCCATTTACCTGTCCAAGCAAGTCCACTAAGCTGCTTCCCACACACAAGATGACAAGGGCCTTGGACTGGTAGGTGCAGCAAGAGAAACTCAGTACCACTGTGTTCCATGGGTGGAAATATTGGCCACTCCAGGCAAAGGGGTAAATTTTCTGCTGTTTTTATTTCTATTAGGGAGAAGCCTTCTTAATCTGCTTTTTCTCAGAGGGGACTAACCTTTCAAGAGCTGGTTTCCCAGATGGCCCCAAAGCTTCTGACAATACTAGCAAGTTCAGGCCTCACAAGTTTAGTATTTTCTGTTTATGCTCCAGAATGGAATGATGGACCCTGTGACTGAGACTGGAGACCAGCTCCTGTGGAACACCAGAGGGGAGCCACGGTGGTCCAGGTAGCCTGCCCACAGCACAGCTTGTTCCTAGAAAGTGCTTTCCCTGTGAGATAAATGATCTTACTAGGGACCAGGCTTCGAAGGAAGTTTCCAGAATTACCCTGACACCTAACTCGCAACACAACTAGACCCAAAAGGTGGGAAAGACTCTAAGGGTCTCAAGGGCCTGGGGAACAGAGTTCACATTTCCATTAGAAGACTTGTTTATACTCCGATTGGAGAAATGGAATGAAATGTACTCTATATGCCAAGCACATACATATATTTTCCCAACTGACCTTAAAGCAACAACTAAACAACACCAATAATGGTGTTGCTACCCTGATCACTTTACATGCATTTTTAAATTAATCCTCACAATATCCGATGACATGAATGCAGCTCTTATCCCTATCGGATGGATAAGACCGTGGCCACATGCCTCAGAAATACAGAAGGAGCCGGGGCAATGCAAACCGCACCCAAGTGTGGTTGCTGAAATCCTTTCCATTAACCTTTGCATCTGTTTCTACAAACAGGTAAATCAGGGTCATAATAAAACCAAGACCAAAAATGTATTTATTCAGACTGAACTGAGGTCAGAGACCTAAATGTTCATTTATCATCCAGTCATTCATTCACCCAGCAAATATTTACACAGTGACTTAACATATATCTGGTATTGGGCTGTCATGGCAATGCTATGTTGATCTTAAGAAGCCTTTGGCTTAGTGGAGAATATGGCAAATAATACATGACAGATAATGCTATGATTTTGACCTAAAACTATAATTCTTAAAAGTGGTACCATTGTATAGTTTCTTTTCACTTTTTGACTGTTATTAAAACAGACCCTTATTTTCTGCTCCATGCTGGAGTTAGCTGTTTGTTTTCATTTTACTTTGAAAAGACTCCTAACGCCATTTGGTCTGAGTGTGCTCCCCATAGCCTTCCTTCTCAGACCACTGGCTGTTATCTCTCCTCCCCAGTCACTGAATCATGGCTAATGACTCTTTGGGGTTCTCACTCCCTCTTTCCCCCTTGCCCGCCTCTTTGCCTCCCTCTTCTTTATTTCTTTCAACCTCCTTTGGTGGGGTGGAGCTTTTTATTTTCTTAGACTATTAAATTACATTGTATGATGGAAATCATGGTACCTATTCATTAGTGTTCTTTCAAATAACAAAGGCCTGACTATGCCTCAGTGGTTATGGCGTTCTGAATTACAAACTCTAATAACTCCCAGTAATTACCCCTTCTATGCCTCTATGCCATACACTCACAGCTTCTCTTCTAAAGGTCCTGGGTGGCTGGCATAAAGAAAAAGATGCTAAGGACACTACTCACACTACACCATACACTACAACTTAATCATTATGGTCTTCTTTAAAGGGTTTAATATGAGAAGGCATCACCAACAGAGTCAGGCTCCAACTAACTGATTCACATCATTACTTTCCAGTCTTTGACAGCTTCCTTCCAATCTAGACAGGCCCTTAGAACAACTGGAATCAAAAAATATTAATGCATAGGCTCCATAAAAATGTCAAGGTTAATGATCAAAGTGCTACCTTCTAACTATACAAGTAATATGACTTTCTGGAAAGAAAGAAAGAAAACAGGTAACAAAAAAAAATCAAAAAATAACAAATGCTGGTATATTTGTGGAAGGGCCTGATTGATGCAAACAGGCATGATCAGCGGAAGGTCACCATAGTTTCCAGGGTCAGCAGGCCATTCCTGCTCTACCCTTCCCTCTTACTACCCTCTCAAAAAAATGCCCAAGAAAAAGAAATACGATACAGGCTAAGGACGGAGTTGGTCTGTTACTGGTTCGATAGACAACTGAAAATAGCCTTGTCAGGCTTTAAGTCTCCAAAGCTATGCTCTAGACAAGAATGACACAGGATGAGCCATGGTGAGTGCCAAGGTCATGGGGCTATGATACAACCCAGCCCAGGAGAGCAGACTAAGCACTGGTGAGTCAGTGTCTTTAAAAGTTCTTTTTTTCTTTTCAAAATTCCTATTGAATCTATGAGTGGGAAGGCTTCCTAGCCCTGCCTCACAATTCAGAAACCATTTTTTTCTTTTCCCCAAAGCCATATTCTTCTACATAAAACCCCCAAACCTCCACATGGCAAAAATACCATACATGAAGTCAAAGGACAAACTGGAGGCAAACGAAAGATGCAACTTAGTCACAGACCTTTTAAAGGGCTCCTGTCCCTAAAAATAGTTGCTAAATATTGGTAAGAAAAAGAGCAGCTACTTAATAAAAAATGGACCAAGAACAAAAACAGTTGACAGAAGAGAAAACAGAAACAGCTTGTAAATAGATGAAAAATGTTCAACATCACTCATAAGAGACATGTAAGTTAAAAATACACTGAGATACCATTGTTACTTATCAGAATGGTAAGAATCCAAAGTCTGATAACACATTCCCTTGAACAAGACTGGAAAAATAGGCATTTCTCACACACTGCATGGGACCGCTAAACTCAAGGATGGGTGATTTGGCAAGGTTATCAAAATTCCAAGTGCATGGACCCAGTGGCCTTGCAATTTCACCCCTTGGTGTTTGTCCTACAGATATATGTTTCACTTGGCTAAACTACATGGACATGGTTATTTACAGTAGCATTAGCTTTATAGTAAACATATGAAAACATCGTTTATTAATAGGGAAGGGGTTAAATAAATGATAGTATTGATGGAATAATAAGCAGCCATACCAAAAAAAAAAAAAAGAATGACATTCTATTGGATTGGCCAAAAAGTTTGTTCAGGTTTTTTCATACTATTTTACAGAAAAACACAAATGAACTTTTTAGCCAAGCCACTGTGTCCTGCTACAGGAAGATACATGTTCACTGAAAGGGTCTGGTGGTGCAGGAAACCTTTATATACCGAGGGCTGGGAAAGGGTGGGATAAAGCTATATTTGGTATTTGCTTGAATTTACAAAGAGTATCTGAAGAGGATACACAAAACATGAATACAGTGGTTACCAAGAGTAACAGGGCTGAGATATTTTCCACTGTAGGTCTTTAAACATCTTTGGAATTTTAAATGATTTTTTTCATTTTTAAAAAAGTTGAAGTATAGTTGATTTATGGTCTTCCCATGTGGTGCTAGTGGTAAAGAACCTGCCTGCCAATGCAGGGGAGAAGGCAATGGCACCCCACTCCAGTACTTTTGCCTGGAGAATCCCATGGACAGAGGAGCCTGGTGGGCTGCAATCCATGGGGTCGCTAAGAGTCAGGCACGACTGAGCGACTTCACTTTCACTTTTCACTTTCATGCATTGGAGAAGGAAATGGCAACCCACTCCAGTGTTCTTGCCTGGAGAATCCCAGGGACGGCGGAGCCTGGTGGGCTGCCCTCTATGGGGTTGCACAAAGTCGGACACGACTGATGAGACTTAGCAGCAGTAGCAGCAGCAGCCAACACAGGAGACATAAGAGACAAGGGTTTGATCCCTAAGTCAGGAAGATCTCCTGGAGGAAGGCATGGCAACCCACTCCAGTATTCTCGCCTGGAGAATCCCATGGACAGAGGAGCTTGGCGGGCTGTGGCCAATAGCCCAATAGGGGCTCAAAGAATCTGACGCGACTGGAGCAACTTAGCACGTATGCACACATGTAGTTGACTTATAATAATATCTTTGGATTTTTTGAACCATATGGATATATTATTACTCAAAATTTATTTAAATTTTAAAGAGTGTCTTTGTGACTGTGTCAAAGGCATTGTTTTTGCTCAGCACATTAATAAATTATTAACCTCAAGAATTAGAGGAGGGACTTCTCTGGTGGGCCAGTGGTTATATGACTCTACACTCCCTATGCAGGGGGCCCAGGTTCAATCTTTGGTCAGGGAACTAGATTCCACAGTCCACAACTAAGATGTGGAACAGTCAAATAAATAATAAAAAGTGTTTCAAAAGAAGAATTAGGGGAGGCTTGAGGGAAAGCTGCTAAGAGTTATCAACTTCAGTCTTTTCTCAAAAGTTTCCCAGACACGAATTACAGACTTGAAGTAGAAACATTCTCACAACCCCCCTCAGTAATACTTTTCCTTAAAATGGTGTGACTTAAATATATACACACATAAAACCAAGTATAAACCTCTCATGCTCAGAACTCACTTACAATTATAAAACCAAACCATGTTTACAAACAAAACACTGCAAAAGCATGAGCCCACTGGAATTCTGAAATAGCCACGGTAACTTACTGTGAGGGACAGGGTTGTTCTGTTGACACTCACCTGCCCCTTGGAGCAGTGTGCAGGCTCAGAGGAGATCCTATAACACTGTGTTACTCATTGTTACACAGTGCGGTGACTCCACCACCATTTTCCTCTACTCAGGTTCAGGACACCTTTTTGTGATATCATCTAACCTTGTTTTGACCCAGTGCATCGCATCTTGTACTATTCAGGGTGCCTTGGCCACCTTCTCAACGCCTCCAAAATAACTGATATCAGAACCATCATAATCCTAAATCCAAGTGCTGACTTCAGCACTAACACTGGTGTTAGACATATGGTGGTCATTCCCGTAACCCATAATAACTTGTACTGACTTTTATTCGTCTTATTAATTATTAACATAATAAAAATGAAAATATCACATGTTGGGGGCCCAGAGTGAGGTACTCCGCCCATGGCAAAGGTCATGAGGAAGGAGGCTCGACATACGCAAAGGCGGGATCGAGCCTCAGGAGTCCCCCTGGAAATCCTCGAGCATCTACCCCCATAACCAGAGCCTGCCTACTTTGCTACTTTGTGCTCACCTACACCTCTGACTTTACGGGCTGCTGTCCCCCACCACCTCTTTCGGAGAAGGAGTTAACTTAGAGCTCCAGTTAATAATAATTCCTGGGCGTGATAAGAGTGTTTTAACCTACAAACTCCTCTGAAGGTTCTCTGGCCTGCCTGACAGGCTTGTCCAGCCACATGTGATTGCTCACAGCCTCCCAACCGTGAGAGGCACGAGATGCTTTAAACCTTCTAAAAACAGGTTCCTTAGAAAAGTTAGAAAACCATTAGTATAAGTATAGTGGGCTGATTAGAAACTGTATTGGTGATGGGTTTTTCATTTGTTGAGCCAATGTTTGTTGCTAAGTCTCCACATCCCCTGCCCTTACACACATTAATGAATATATAGAAGAAATAAGTATTAACCTTTGATATTAATCACGTTAGACCTTAGGCTAAGTAAATTCTTTCCTTAACTAAAACCCACTACACCCTGACCCTATAGGAATGTAACTTTATTTGGGTGGCGTCTGTTTTAAGAATAATCACCCCTGGAGAAATAAGTGTCCTGGTTGACTGACCGCTGTCACAAGGAGAGGGTCATAAATTGTCAGCAGGCCCCCCTGGCCAGAAGATGATGTAACACCCCTAAGACCTCTGTATACATTTGTATGAAGCACCTGACTTTGATAAAACTCAGGACTGCTGACCCCGTGTGACTTTTGCATAACATCTCAGTGTATGAAAGTAGACCATGGAAAATAAAGAATTGGGATCAGTTTCTCGAAATACTGGTCTCCCCATGTCGCTCTCTCTCACTCTGGTTGAGTCTCCATCTGGAGCGCGGAACCCGCCATGCTTACTAATTATGCCTGGGCTTCTAAGATCCGACCGGGGAGGCCTCAGTGTCTCCTCTCCTTCGGGAGAACGGAAGGACGCCTGCGGCCTACGTAAGTGGTGCAAACTTCTTGTCTTGAAGTTTTATTGGTCTCCCGCGTAAACCAAGCTACTCAGCCTCTTTTCTCCACTGAATTTTCCTACTGAGCTATCCTCATTCTATTACTCTTTATATCTTTGATAAATATTTAAATAGTCGCCTAAGCCGTCTCCCCTTCAAATACCCTGGATCAGCCGGGGCTGGACCCCAGCAATCACATTTTAGAGTTCTGGAGAGAACTCAGGCTGAGGGTGTACACAGACCCCCAGCAGTTGTTCACAGCCGCAAAATGAGCTACAGAACGAGCTGCAAAACACAGCTGTAATTAGTTAATATGTCTGAGGGGCAGTGCATCTATTCTCCAACCCAGGGACCTTCCTGGTGGTTCAGTGGCTCTCAGTGCAGGGAGCTCAGGTTCGATCCCTGGTTGGGGAGCTGGATCCCACATGCCGCAACTAAAGATCCCGTGCAGCCAAATTAATGAATATTCTTGGCCCAGCTGAAGGCTCTTTGTCTTGGACTTGCTGCTGAAGCTTCTGACGGGTCAGACTCTGCATTCCCTGAGTCTGTCATCACCAGTGATTCCTTCTCTGTGTCATTGCCCATGGCTGTGGGGGGAAGCCCGGCCCCAGTCTGGTGCCCATTTGCAGGCACTCAAACTCCAGCCTAAGGCACAGTCTCCATTAGACCGGGATGAATGCATAGCCCATCCATGAAGGTATAATCCCCATTTAGCACAAAGAACAATTCCCCATGAAGGGCACACACATTTCAATCTGCATTTCAAAGCCTCTCTCATTAAGTCTTAGCAAAACCCAAGAAACTGGTTTTCGGTATTAAACATCTGTGCAGATTCTTGCTGAATCCAGTTTCCCAAGCGAAGGAATGATGTCATACATTTTTGCATCTTCAGCGCCTATGTGGTGAGCACCTAATATCTGTCCAGCAGATGAATGAGGGAGTGAATGGATGAATACATGAATAAAAATGAGTGATGAATTAGAGTAAAGATACGGAAAAGGCAAAAAAAAAAAAAAAGCTCATCCAACTGCTGCATGCTCCTGAAACATCAACTGGCCTTTCTTTGCTTACACACAAACAGTGTACTCTTTTCTAATTAAAATCTTTTTCTACATATGATTCCCTTTAAAAATCACGTCTACTGGAAAAATGTAGTAGGGTTCTCTTGGGTCTTTATTTTTAAAGCATTTGCAAGTGCAGTGTAAGGAGTCATTCTAACAGTTGGCCGGTTGCCAAGACTAAAGCTAAAACAAGTAGATGCTACAGTTTTAAGTTAATAAAGAATGTAATGTGGTAAACACTTTCCCATCCAACACATACAGTGATTTATAAAGGTCACTGGCTACATCTCTCAAGCACA
This sequence comes from Bos indicus, assembly GCF_029378745.1. NCBI lineage: Eukaryota > Metazoa > Chordata > Mammalia > Artiodactyla > Bovidae > Bos > Bos indicus. The sequence continues at coordinate 17,184,758 of NC_091776.1, read as the reverse complement.
TTCTTTTGAAAACAGGTTCAAGATCAGCCAGGAATGTTGGCTACAACCCAAGACAAGGTGAAAAGCAAACAATTCTCTCAAGTTCAAGCAGTTTCTGAGTTACACGAAGAATTTTTTTTTACTTTATTTTTTTTAAGATTTTTTTTTTTAATGTGGACCGATTTTTTTTTAAGTCTTTATTTAATTTGTTAACAACATCGCTTCTGTTTTGTTTTGGGTTTTTTGGCCCCAGGGCATGTGAATCTTAGCTCCTCCACCAGGGATCGAACCCGCACCCCTATACTGGAAGGTGAACTCTTAACCACTGGACCACCAGAGAAATCCCTGTTTATTTTTACTTTAAATGGTAAGAAGAAACAATGCTCCCAAAGCTTTCAATTGATTTAAGTCAACCATGGTAGAAAAGGTAGAACTCTGCTTCCTTTGACAAGAATGTAGACATATGTAAAGCAAAGAAACAGCAATATTTAGTGCCATGGGGTCCTGGTATTGCTCTGTTCCCCTCTGCGTCTTTTTTTCTTTTTCGGCCAAGTCACTCAGTATGTGGGATCTTAGTTCCCCGACCATGGACAGAATCCATGCTCCCTGGAGCAGCAGTGCAGAGTCTTTACCACTGGACCATCAGGGACCTCCCTCTGTATCCTTAATTCTTACTTTTCCTCCTTTTCGGGTGTTCTCCATGTCACACAGTCTCCATTCACCATAGCTGTGAAGAGCCATTAACTGGTTACCCTCAGCTGACATTTCCATTGTCACATGTCAACACAGTGAAACCACCTCACTGGCCTTTAGACTGTGAAGCTCTCATTAGAGTAAGGAGGGTAAAGATGGATTAACTAATGTGTTTTTCCTAAGTTTTTAGAGATGTGCATGGTTTAAACACAAATCCCTGCAGTTTTAATGAGAGATAACTTCTACGCAGAGTACATCATGAGAAATGCTGGGCCTGGATGAAGCAAAAGCTGGAATCAAAACTGCTGGGAGAAATACCAATAACTTCAGATATGCAGATGACAACACCCTTATGGCAGAAAGTGAAGAAGAACCAAAAAGCCTCTTGATGAAAGTGAAAGAGAAGAGTGAAAAAGTTGGCTTAAAGCTCAACATTCAGGAAACTAAGATCATGGCATCTGGTCCCATCACTTCATGGGAAATAGACAGGGAAACAGTGGAAACAGTGGCTGACTTTATTTTGGGGGGGCTCCAAAATCACTGCAGATGGTGATTGCAGCCATGAAATTAAAAGATGCTTACTCCTTGGAAAGAAAGTTATGACCAACCTAGACAGCATATTAAAAAGCAGAGACATTACTTTGTCAACAAAGGTCCATCTAGTCAAGGCTATGGTTTTTGCAGTAGTCATGTATGGATGTGAGAGCTGGACTATAAAAAAAGCTGAGTGCCAAAGAATTGATGCTTTTGAACTGTGGTGTTGGAAAAGACTCTTGAGAGTCCCTCGGACTGCAAAGAGATCCAACCAGTCCATCCTAAAGGAAATCAGTCCTGGTGTTCATCGGAAGGACTGATGTTGAAGCTGAAACTCCAATATTTTGGCCAACTGATGCGAAGAGTTGACTCAGTGGAAAAGACCCTGATGTTGGGAAAGATTGAGGGCAGGAGAAGGGGACGATGGAGGACGAGATGGCTGGATGGCATCACCAACTCAATGGACATGGGTTTGGGTGCACTCCGGGAGTTGGTGATGGACAGGGAGGCCTGGCGTGCTATTGTTCATGGGGTCGAAAAGATTCGGACACAACTGAGCAACTGAACTGAACCAGTACCAGAGCTTCCTTGATGGCACAGTGGGTAAAGAATCTGCCTGCAACCCAGGAGACACAGGAGATTCAGGTTTGATTCCTGGGTCAGGAAGACCGCCTGGAGAAGGAAATGGCAACCCACTTCAATATTCTTGCTGAAAAATCCATGGACAGAGGGGTCTGGTGGGCTACAGTCCAAAGTGTTGCAAAGAGTCAGACACGACTAAGCGACCAAGTGCTGCTACGACTACTACTACAACCAGTACTAGAGGATTCTGATGATGTGAAAATGAGACTGCATTCAACTTCACTCCCAAATTTCAGCTTGTCCATTACAACAGCCAAGAGCCCAATAAGCATCAGAGAGACGGTAAACTTCAGTTCCATTTAACAGGCTGTACTCTCCTTCCTCTTGGTTTCCAAAACAAAATAGAATAAAAAAACAATGATGTAACAGGTTTTTCTCCCTTACTATGTTCCCTAGTAAAAATCCCCTTTGAGCAATTATTTCATTTGAATGTGAGCAAGCACTCTATTTTGTGGGGATATCAAGACTGAGTCCCCAGACATTTTGCTGTGGCCTCTCTGGGGCTAAACATTTTGGTATTAGTGAGTGGCAGGGATTATGTCTTCTCCCACATGGACTCCTAATTAGATATCAAAAACCTCCAACTACTTTGGTCTCTTCCTGTAACTTCACCTGTTACTTCCTGTAGCTTCACCCTTGAGGTCCATTCTGAGTCAAGGTATTAAAAAGCTTTGTCCGAGAGTTCAGTCCAAGATATGACTAGTAAGCCTGCAAGGGTCACCAGGACGCTTTTACCTGATGTGAAGAGCCGACTCACTGTTAAAGACCCTGATGCTGGGAAAGACAGAGGCAGGAGGAGAAGGGGGCGACAGAGGATGAGATGGTTGGATGGCATCACCAACTCAATGGACATGAGTTTGAGTAAGCTCCGGGAGTTGGTGATAAGACATGGAAGCCTGGCGTGCAGCAGTCCATGGGGTCGCAAAGAGTCGGACACGACTGAGTGACTGAACAACAATATCTGCCTGTACCTCAAGGACACTGAAACAATGCCAGGCAGCTGAGCACCACAAGGAGCACGTATGAACAGTGGGTGCTCCCCACCCAACATGGAGAACACTGCAGACAGCTCTTCCTACTGCCAAGCAACCACTTCCACCTGGATATGCGCTAAGCTGCTATTCTAAGCAACCAAAGAGACAGTACTTGTCTATTCTCAATGAACTCAAGTTTAATGACACCAACACCCGTCCTTTATGCAGAAAGTCAGCCACATTCTTACTCAGATCAGGGGGCCATTTAAAGTAGCTTCTGAGAGACCAGAAATACACGGGGAAAGGGAAGTTGGCTGTAGAGTAATGAAGCGGGTGGACTCAAGGCAGACTGCCCAGGCTCCCACACCACCACCTCAAGTACTTACTGGCTGTGTGCGTGACCTTAGGTTCAGAACCCTCTTCTGCAAAACAGGAATAATGTTAAGTGCTACTTACTGGAGTCATTATGATCGTCAAATGCGAGTGCACTGGGATCACTGTGATGGTCAAATCAGAGTGCTGAACTCTTGGTAAGCACTCAGCTGATGTTATGTATTGTTATTATTAGGATCACTAATTATTATGAGGACTCTTGCTGCCAAAAATCCAGAAATTTTCTTCTAACTAACCCATTTTTTAAAAAGTCTTTGAAACCACCAAAACAATCAATTCAAAAAGAGTAAATGGTTTCCAAGCTGGTGCCTGTCTTGTGGAAGGAACACGTGGTCTAAAACTCTATGTGATCCCACAGTAAAACTAAACGAAACATCAGCAGAGTGCTTCATTACGCTCAGATTCATTATTCACTTGATCTTAGCAAAAATCCCAAGTGGGTATTATTTTTCTCGCCTTCTACCTATATGTAAAAATGAAGTTAGCAGAAGTAGGGCTCAAAGGCAGGCCAACTTATTCCAAATCCTCTTCTCTTCCCACTACATTGTGAAGTGAAACTGTTCCTTAACTGGTGGCTTGGGACATCCAGGCTAAATTCAGTAAGAATTCAGTAAGAAGCAGTACTGCTTTTGAGTTTCCACTTCTTCCAGCTAATAGACACCATCACCCCAAACAAACAGAGCCCAGTGACATAGACTGGGCCTCCCCACGCATTGCTCATAATGATCGCCATGATGCACTGGGCTCTTGCTGGGATCCGACGGCTGTTCTCAATGTTCTCCTTGTATAAAAGTGGACAACTCCAATATGTAGCACTGCTCTCATCTTCACCGTACAGATGAGGAGACTGAGACAGGGACAGGCCATTGGCCCCAAATCCTACCACTTGGACGTGCGAAGTAAGTTTGAAACTCAAATACAGGACTATTCTCTCTCTCTTAGCTGTTTCCGCATTGCAGAAGGATACCTGGTGAGAGAGACAGGTGGGGCTGAAATCTAGCCCCAGCTCTGCCCCGGGGGCTGTGTCTTCATAGAGGCACAGCTCAGAAGGGATGCGTTTTTCTAAGGGCATCTAAAATTCCATGGACAGAGGAGCCTGGTAGGCTATGGTCCATGGGGTCACAAAGAATTGGACATGACTGAGCAACTTCACTTTCCTTTCTTTTTCTAAGTGCACAGGGCCCTGGGTGGGACCTGCTCACAGGGGGGCTTCAAAGCCATGCTCTTTAAGCACAGGTCTGCATACACACTTAAACACTTGACTGCTATCTCCTGAGGCAGTACCAGTTGAAAATATAAACTCAAGAGTATTGAAAAATGTATGAGTAACATACCCTTCTCTGGCTGACTTCCCTGTCAGACACCTGGCACAGGATCTGGTTTATAAAGAAAACCAAACACTAACAGTACCTTTGCTCAGTTGCAAATATATTCAGATCTGTGACTGCATTCTGCTTTAATAGCAAGACTCTAACGTCTGTGCGTGCTAAGTCACTTCAGTCATGTCTGACTCTCTGCAACCCTATGTAGCCCACCAGGCTCCTCTTACATGGGATTCTCCAGGCAAGAATACTGGAGTGGGTTGCCATGCCCTCCTCCAGGGGATCTTCCCAACCGATCCAGGGATCACACCCTCCCCCGTCTCCCACATCTGCTGCATTGGCAGGCAGGTTCTTTATCACTAGCGCCACTTGGCAAGCCCCAGACATAAGATGTCTCAAACACATGAAGACTTTAAGAAAACCAGAACACCTTTCCCGATTAAGTTATTGTTATCATTTATTCACGCATGTTCTCCAAGTCCTAAATAAACACTGCTCAGTTCTGAACTGAAGTCTAGTCTTGGTCAAGTAACCACACCATTGCCAGTTAAAACCAGTTTCAACACAGAACTCAAATCTTTCCACAGTTGTTTATACCACAAAACACAATAATCCACCAAGCCCCAGAATCCCCTGTTAACAAAAAAACAGTTCTCTGTGGAAAGCGTGACTATTTAAATCTGTAACACTGTGGAGCTAATTTCAAAGATGCTGAACAAATATCAGGGAATGAACACTGCTACTGATACGAGTCAACCAACAGCATATTATTTATAAATTATAATAATATGCATCATGGTGACATTGTACAATTTCCAGTGTAAATATCAGCCTTTGACTAGCTATTTAAGTTAACGTTTACTGGCGTATACCTGACTTACAATGTTGTATTAGTTGTAGGTGTACAGCAAAGTAATTCAGTTATACATATGATATATCGCCTCTTTTTTAGATTCTTTCCTCGTATAAGTCATTACAGGGTATTGAGTAGAGTTCCCTGTGCCATACAATAAGTTCTTGCTACTTGACTAGGCATTTCGATGAGGCATGGACTCCCCGACTTGCCCTGGTCTTCATCACTCCCTACTATCCCGCTGAGATTGGAGCCAAGCACCAGTTTCCATTTATCACACTGTATTAAAAAAAACAAAACAAAACTAAAATCAACGTGTATAGGAATGAAATGTATCTCTATAACCATAAAGCAGCGGCCCCCAACCTTTTTGGCACCAGGGCTTGGTTTCATGGAAGACAATTCTTCCACAGACCAGGGGCGGGGCCGTGATTTCAGGATGATTCAAGTGCATTACATTGATTTGAACTTTATTTCTGTTATTATTCCATCAGCTCCACTTTAGATGATCGAGCATTAGATCCCAACGGTTGGAGACCCCTGCCATAAACTACATCTCCACCAAAACTAGAAACTCCAAGTTTCAAAATATTTTGGAAAAGATAGTTCTTTGTGCAATAAAGAATATTCGTAAATGTTTAATGCTTTTAAAAAATTGACCTTTACAAGGGAGACAACAGCCTCTTCCCTCCACTCCATCCTTCCTCAATCCTTTCAAAAATAATTACTTGAGTATTAAATACCAGAAGTTATTAAATACTAGGTACTAATCTCTCCTTTATTTAGCTGGTATCGGGACCAGACTTGCCCAGGAAAATAAGAAAAAGTTTCCAAAGAAATCTCTTTCAGAGAGAGGTTTTCTAGATCCTTCAATGTTAGGAATTGTAAATTTGATGCTTCTTAATGCTTGGATCTTCATTTCCCGTGTTAATTTCAGGAAAACCCTACACCCTTAAACTAAATGATATTAAATTCTTATTACCTGAATTTGCACTCATTTTCATAAAGCCAGGTTCTTCTGATTGTACCTGGGCAAAAGGCTCCCCAAGAATACTTAGGTGGGCACTCTGTTTCCTTCTTGGATTGTCCTATAAACAACGTACAGGGAATCCAAGGTACAAGAGATCTCAAGGTATAGGGAACTACCACGCTTCTTTTTGACTCTATGATTGATGTAGAAATAAGGCATTAAATTACTTCCAAAGAAATAAAAGAAATAGCCAGTTTCACTTAGCTTTAAAAAACAAACAACCTGGGACTTCCCTGGCCCAGTGGATAAGAATCCACCTGCCAGGGCAGGAGACATGGGTTTAATCCTTGGTCCATGAAGATTCCCCTGCTGAGAAGTAACTAAGCCCATGTGCCACAGCTTCTGAGCCTGTGGTCTGGTCTCTGGGCTCCACAGGAGAAACCAGTGCAACGAGAAGCCCGCACACCCAACAGAGTAGTATCTAATCACTGCAACTAGAGAAAGCCAGGGTACAGCCAAAGGAAAATTAAAAAAAAAAAAAACAACTGACAATTTACCACCCCAGACAGTTACTATAACAGAACATTTTTCTCTTCCCTTGTATTCTCTTCTTTTTCCTTTTCTTCTTCCACCCCTCCTTCCGTCTCCCCTTCCTTTTCCTCATCTCTTTCTTTCCTTCCTTCTTTCAATGACCATCTGCTCCTTGTGGTCAAGGCAACTTTATTTACACACCTTTCACTTGACACATGCTCCCACTGAGCTGATAGGCTGCCCAGGAGACTTTTTATACAGTCATTGGGTTGTTCCTGGTTTTGCTGGGTAGATGGATGATACTGACAAAAGAGGACTTCATTTGAAAACGTGGAATCCTAATACCATATTAACTGATACTTGTGGTTTTCAGTATTTCATTTGGCCCTGACAATAAATGTGTGAGTTGGGTAGGGAGAACCATGCCCACTTTGGGTTGAAAACCAGTCTCAAAGTTAAAAACCATGACACTGCTGGGTCTCCTTTCACTCCCCAAGGTCCCTTTTAAGACAGCAACCACCAAAGATGTTTAAACTCCTTCATCCCAAAGATAATTTATAATAAAAGGTAATGCAGAATTTCTTTTTATCAAACTCTGTGTGCCATAAATGATCCTAAATAAGAACAGACACTCTCTGACATTTATGTTCTATTTGAAGGACATTTCCAAGGCCCTTCCATAAATGAATGATCCCATCTACTCAGCTTTTTTGAAAATATACTCTCTCCCATTCTGTGTAGGTATTAATGTTATGGATTTCTGTAAGACAAAGATCTAGATGGTGAGTGAGAGCAAGGAAAAAAAAATGTATTCATCTCAGGACTTTATAAAATCCTTGTGTTCATCTGAACTTTAAAAAACAAGGGTTATCAGCACACAGAAGTAGAAATCTACAAGTTGCTTTAAAAGCACACCTGCTAAAGTTTATTTAGTACAACTGTCAAATTCAATTGTATTCAGTCCCTGCAACAAACTGAAATGTTCACAAAAAGTGAAAAAGTAAGAGGTGTCCTCTGCCAAAGTTTTTCTTGGCACTAAGAAAGGAGACAACAGATCACAATTCAGTATAGATACTTCTATTGAGGGTACAACCCAAGCTATCTAAGTTATGAAAAAGTCATGGGGAGCTTGCTTGGTTGAACACACCCTCAAAATTGGAATCATATGGACAAGATTAGCGGGGCTCTGAAAAGAACAGTCCATAAAGGTATGAGTCTTTTCAAATGCAGAACCACACGGTGCCTCTGTAAGGGCTCTATGGAATTTGCCATGAAGATGGGGGCTGTCAGAAGAGAGGAATACTGACTTTTATCAAGGAGAGAATGAAGGGGAAGGGGACAGTGGGTGCAGAGAAACAGGTGAGAGTCAGAAGGCATACGGCACCCTCTTCCTAAAGCTCACAGGTTACACCCAAGCAGGGCCATATTCGGGAGACAAGAGATGATTCTTTTGCAAAATTAGAGAATAGGAAGGAAGAGAGGTTTGCAGTTCCTAGTCTGGGGGTCAATATCATGAGGGTTTTTAATAAGACAAGTGAACTGAACAATGCTTAGGTTGATAGCTGAACTCTTGTTTTATTTTCTTGGTTTTATTGAGGAGCAGCTGATACACAATATTATAAGTTTCAGGTGTACATAATGATTCACAAATTTTAAAGGTTATGATTTCATCTAGAGTTATTATAAAATATTGACTATATATATATTCCCTGTTGTACAGTATATCCTTGTAACTTATTTACTTTATACATACATATTTGATATATATTGTACCTCTTAATCCCCTGCCGCCATCCTGCCCTGCTCATTTCCCTCTTCCCACCGGTAACCAGCAGGCTGTTCTCTTTATCCATATGTTTATTTTTTGTTATATTCACTAGTTTGTTTTCTTTTTTAGATTCTACATTTAAGTGCCAGCATACAGTGTGTGTCTCTCCCTGACTTACTTCACTTCGCATAATACCTTCTAAGTCCATTCATGCTGTTGCAAGTGACCAACTTTCATTCTTTTTCCGGCAGAGTAGTAGTCCATTGTCTATCCACGCCACGTCTTCTTTATCCATTCATCTACTCATCTGGACCCTTAGGCTGCTTCCACGTCTTGCAAAATAAATGACAACTACATTTTTCAGTGAAAAGGGGAAATGCCTACTCACTGTTCTGTATTTGGACCCAGTTTTTCTCTCCATTCATCTATAGGGAAGGAGAACTAAGGGAAAACCAGGGCATTTAGCCACCAGAGCTGTGTACTTGACATTACAGAGCATCCTAGGGAGAGGTTCCTGATGGAAGCATTTGCAAGGCAGCGAGCAGCTCAGGCAACATCAGTCCTCAGACTAAGGCAGTCCTGTCTCTACACACACACACCCCTAGGGCCTTCCCCACAATGAGAAACTGAGAACTATAGTTGAAGGGTCATATATCTGGGTATCAGGATAAGAGTAAGAAAGAAGCACTAACACAGCATTGTAAATCAACTATATCCCAATAAAAATTTAAAATCCTACTGCAAGCAACAGCAATAAATTCTTGAAAATCACTTTGGTAGGAAATTCAGAGTTGAGAAAAGTAAGACTTTAGGCTCTTCCTTTTCTTTGACTCACAATTCACTTTAAGGGGACAAAGAAAGTGGTGGAACCTCAGTTTCAGAAAAATATACCTTCCTAGTGAATTCCATAAATCTTGTATATAATTTCAAATTGTTTTCTTTTACAGTATCCTTAAAATTAAAATAAAATCATTTTGGGAGCCAAACTATTAAAACAATCCTATTACAAAAACTCAATATTTTTATATCCACAAAGAAAAAAGAAGCAGATATTAAATTCAAAAAATCTTTATGACATTTGACACAAATTACATTAATAAAAATCAATCCAGTTCAGTTCAGTTCAGTCGCTCAGTCATGTCCGGCTCTTTGCGACCCTATGAATTGCAGCACGCCAGGCCTCCCTGTCCATCACCAACTCCTGGAGTTCACTCAAACTCATGTCCATCGAGTCGGTGATGCCATTCAGCCATCTCATCCTCTGTCGTCCCCTTCTCCTCCTGCCCCCAATCCCTCCCAGCATCAGGGTCTTTTCCAGTGAGTCAACTCTTCGCATGAGGTGGCCAAAGTACTGGAATTTCAGCTTTAGCATCATTCCTTCCAAAGAACACTCAGGACTGATCTCCTTTAGAATGGACTGGTTGGATCTCCTTGCAGTCCAAGGGACTCTCAAGAGTCTTCTCCAACACCACAGTTCAAAAGTATCAATTCTTGGGTGCTCAGCCTTCTTCGCAGTCCAACTCTCACATCCATACATGACCACAGGAAAAACCATAGCCTTGACTAAATGGACCTTTGTTGGCAAAGTAATGTCTCTGCTTTTGAATATGCTATCTAGGTTGGTCATAACTTTCCTTCCAAGGAGTAAGCGTCTTTTAATTTCATGGCTGCAATCACCATCTGCAGTGATTTTGGAACCCCAAAAAATAAAGTCTGACACTGTTTCCACTGTTTCCCCATCTATACTGTATGTCAAATATATATTTTTCCTCCTTTGGTAACCATAAACCTTTTGAGGTTGACCTTCCACACAATAAACATGGAGACTGGTTTCCTTTGTGGAGGATCCATACACACAGGCATATTCCTTCCCTGGTCCTCCATCCAAAGGTTCAATGCCCTCTCATTTGTATAAATCGGAATGGCTCCATATCACGGTCCCAAAGACATCTTCACTGGAAGGTTGGATATGGAGAAAGTTTGAAGATCTATTTTAGGAAAATTCAGAGAGAGTTCAGGTTTCCTCCTGGCATACAGTCAGTAAGCTGTAACCATGACAACCACTATGCAGTGACAACACCTGGCATTGCCGCTTCCCTTCTTTCCAAGCTCAAGGCTGCTTTCCTAAGACTGAGACTGACTTCGCCTTGGTTTCCTTTAGCTTTCCAAAGTGATACCAGGCCCCGTGAGGTTCCTAGGCCCAAAGACTTTCTGTGACCTCCATTTCTTTGATTATAGGAAACAGCCTTCATTTAGCCTCTGTGACCTTCCCTGAGTTCCCATAGGTAGAGTCAAGCAGTTCTTAATTAGGGTAAGGAGGGGATCCAAGCCAGAGAGAAACAAACAGTCAAGAGAAACAGCGGCGCAACCTTGGGGCAAGATCCTGGCTCCCAATCAATCTAAACTCACAACAATATCTTTGGGCTATTTTGAAGACGCTGAAGCCCCTTTCAGGTGGGAGCAGTGGGGGATTAACAATGGCGTGCTGCCCACAAGCAGGCAGACCCCAGGCCAGATGGACCCGAATACTGATTCTGCTGCCGACTTACCTCACCACCAACCCATCGGGAGAATCTCCGCGAGCAGATAGCTCCCTCTCTGACAATTACTGAGAAATTCTTACTATCGTCTCTAAGCTGGTACATGGGATTTTGAGTGTATTACCCCACTGTGGCCTCCTCTGCCAGGCAAAGCAATAAGGCTATCCTTTTCTACTTCACCCAAAACTCTGTCTCTGAGATTGGATTTGGTACCAGTGAATGGAGAAGTTGAGCTTTTGGCATCAAAAGTGTGTATTACAATTTCATCTTCCTCTCTCCTTTTTATCTGCCTTTTCATCCTTTTTTCTCTCCAAATGCAGTCAAACCTAAGTACAAATACAAGCTCTGTCTGTTACTGGCAGGGTCTCCTCCAGTAAGATATTTAACTTCTCCAGACAGTTTCCTCTTCTGTAATAGAGGGGGGATAAACTAACCTGCAGGAGATAAACTAACCTAACCTTCATAACCTGATGTTATGAACATCCAATCAGTGACGTGTGAAAGGCTGTCAGCAGAGTGCTTGAGCCACAGGAGAATTTCAGCAAATGTCAGCTCCTCTGCCTTTATACTCTATGCTAATTGTAAAAAGAATAGAAAATACAGAATAGGATCAAAATAACAATGACTTTGAAAATTAGCTTTTAGACCACACAAACTTGAATATTATTAAAAAGACGCTTTAAGAAAATGTACTTTACAGTATTCATTATATTGAATGAATGAATGCAAATATTATAAAATACCAATGGTGTAAAAAAAGTAATTAAATGATTTCTTCTTTAAAAGCTTTAGTTACAGATTCCAAACATAAATCTGTGAAGATTTGCTTACTTTTATTAGAGACTGCCTTGGTTCCTAGGTTAATACAAAGATTTTAAAAATCCATTTGTATTATTGAAATATAGAGTTTCCTGGTATTAAACAAACTGAGATAAACAAACAGTTCATATTTTCTGTTTAGAGTGTAAACAGAGATCAAATCCTTAATGTTCTACTTGATCTTGTTGTTGCTCAGTTGCTAAATTGTGTCTGGCTCTTTGCGACCTCACGGACTGCAGCATGCCAGACTCCCCTGCCCTTCACCTACTTGACCTTCCCTCTAGCAAATACTTGCCCAGCAAGCCTAGAATAATGGAGCTGGAAGGTGGGCACACGTGCACTTTACAGACCTCACCTCAGAGGGGCTGGATAGCTATTCACCTCTCCTTAGTCTCAAACAGAAAGTAAGGAGAAGACTTGATTCATCCCAATGACAGTTTACAATCCTGATCTCCCATGCAGAGTTAGGGGGACCTTAATGGATCTCTTGATTGGATCCCACAGCCAGAGAACACTGGCTCCCTGAAAGCAAGCGTAAGTAATCAACAGCACATTGTGAAATGCCATTTGGAGCAAACAAGAAGCCAGAGGCAATTGCAGAATGGCTTGAAAAATGACTGGCCTGTCCTCTGAACTCATCGCCTGACCGGAAAGGAAAACCAAGCAACAGAGAAAGTGGGTCAATGATTTCTTCATTGGTTCTCTGGTTAAACCAACTACTAAGTGAGGATATTTCTCAATTACAAATCTCTGAATGACTAATTAACCACATATCTTTATATACAGATATTTTTTAATTAAAAAAATTTAAATATATGTGTGTGCGTGTGTGTATACATATAAAAAATATATATAGAGAGAGAGATAAACAGAAAAGGTGGCCACTCCCCTGCCTCCAACCTTTATCCTCTCCTTAGTGGTTCCAGTTCGCCAGTCAGAGTCACTGATGCCAGGAGACAGAGGTCTGTGTTTCCTGACTGAGCTTTTAAAATGTACATCCCCAGGAAGGAAGGGAGGGAGGCAGGCATGCAGGTGGAAGGATTTAAAGTTGCTGATCAAAAATTCCCTTCACTCAAAAGCCTGAATATTGACTTAATGTTTTTAAGTTGCTTAAATATCGGACAGATAACCATTTGCTTTATTGTTGTTCAGCGGCTCAGTCAAGTCCTCCTCTCTTCGACTCCATGGACTACAACATGCCAGGCCTACTCAACTTCTCTGTTAACTCCAGGACATGGGTTGCTCACACATCAGTGTGAATTACTCAGAGCCAGTGGCCCCGAAGCACAATGATGGGCCATTATCTATGAAGAGCTCCTTGTGTTTCCTGCATTCTACGTTAACTTATGTCACAGAATCGTCACCATCAGAGCTGAAACGTGTTTAAGTATATTATATAAGGAAATCAGAAAGGAAGAGACACTTCCTGAATCACATCACTTGGTAACAGATGGGGCTGGGATTTGAATCCAGTTTGAAGCCGGATGTGTGCTTATTGAAGGGAAGGGCTGAAAAAGCCTAGAACCCAGGGAGGGAGCAGAGAACACAGAAGAAAAGGTGAGAAAAGCAAGCTTGGGGGATTCCCAATTTGCCTGTGGCATTGCGTGTACTCAGGGTGCCAGGAAGCTCCCCGGGGCTTCAGTCCCTGAGACCCAGACCCAGATCACGAAGTGGTACCCACCACGGCCAGCAGCGTTACTGCCTGCCCAGTCCCAAACTACAAATTCCTGATTCGGACAAAATTGCAAAACACATTTTTGTGTGCAAGCCTGAGGAGCATCCCACCATCTAAAACTTGATCTCTGCAAAATGTGGATCCTGAGAAATGGAGTATTTCCTGCCTGAACAGCAAACAAGGATGTCGCAGTCATCAGCAACGGCATCTGCCACAACCGCAGATGGTGAGCTGCTGAGCCCCGAGGGAGGTCCTGAAGGAAGTAATAAATACCATTTCAGTTCAGTTCAGTTCAGTTCAGTCGCTCGGTCGTGTCCGACTCGTCGTCCCCTTCTCTTCCTGCCCTCAATCTTTCCCAGCATCAGGGTCTTTCCCAATGAGTCAGTTCTTCGCATCAGGTGGCCAAAGTGATTGCAGTTTCAGCTTCAGCATCAGTCCTTCCAATGAATATTCAGGACTGATTTCCTTCAGGATTGACTGGTTGGATCTCCTTGCAGTCCAAGGGACACAAGAGTCTTCTCCACAGTTCAAAAGCATCAATTCTTCAGCACTCAGCTCTCCTTATGGTCCATCTCTCACATCCATACATGACTACTGGAAAAACCTACCTCTTAGCAGCCATCAGACTGAGTCCACTCCCTAAGGTGAGCCCTTAGGGAACTCAGGATATGAAAACACAGGAAACTGGCCCCAGATAGGTGAGGTGCAGATCAAAGCAAAGACTGCAGTGAGACCAAACTCTGGCATCTTCCTATGCAAAGAAAAGCCCTAGCTGCCTTAACTTGAGATATCTGGTTTTCCTTTATTAACTAACAATACTTTTTTGACATTCAGACATCTGCCCCTTGTTGCAAAACTTCTATATCATCTGGCTTTCTGCTCAGCCTCTCTAAGCTATTCTCTTTGGGTTTGAGATACTGCCTCCCAGGTTTGAAGTCCTAAAAATTCCCACCGAATAAAACATGACTCTCAACTATTAGGCTGCAGTACCACAGTGCCCTCACCTACAGACTGTCACACTGAGTGAAGTAAGACAAAGAAGGTCAAATATCATAGGATACAACTTACATGTAGAATCTAGCCTGCTGGGCTGCTGTCCATAGGGTCGCACAGAGTCGGACACGACTGAAGCGACTTAGCATGCATGCATGCATCGGAGAAGGAAATGCAACCCACTCCAGTGTTCTTGCCTGGAGAATCCCAGGGACAGAGGAGCCTGGTGGGCTGCTGTCCATAGGGTGGCACAGAGTCCGACACGACTGAAGCGACTTAGCAGCAACAGGAGAATCTATAAAAATGGTACAAATGAACTTATTTACAAAACAGAAACAGAGTCACCGATGTAGAAACAATTCTACAGTTACAGGGTGGGGGAGAGTGGAGAAGGGAGGGGGAGGAATAAAATGAAAGATCGGGATTGACATATAAACACTACATGCCTGAAGAACTATGGACAGAGGTTCATAACACTGTACAGGAGGCAGTGATCAAAACCATCCCCAAGAAAAAGACATGCGAGAAGGCAAAGTAGTTGTCTGAGGAGGCCTTACAAATAGCTGTGAAAAGAAGAGAAGTGAAAGGAGAAAGGGAAAGATATACCCAACTGAATGCAGAGCTCCAGAGAATAGCAAGGAGAGATAAGAAAGCCTTCTTAAGTGAATAATGCAAAGAAATAGAGGAAAACAATAGAATGGGAAAGACTAGAGATCTCTTCAAGAAAATTGGAGATACCAAGGGAATATTTCATTCAAAGATGAACACAATAAAGAACAGAAACACCAAGGACCTAATAGAAGCAGAATAGATTAAAAAGAGGTGGCAAAAATACATACAAGAACTACACAGAAAAGGTTTTAATGACCTGGATAACCACAATAGTGTGGCCACTCACCTAGAGCCAGACAACCTTAAGCATGAAGCCAAGTGGGCCTTCAAAAGCATCACTATGAACAAAGCTAGTGGAGGTGACAGAATTTCAGCTAAGCTATTTCAAATCCTAAAAGATGCTGCTGCTAAAGCGCTGCACTCAATATGTCAGCAAATTCGGAAAACTCAGCAGTGGCCGCAGGACTGAAAAAAGTCAATTTTCATTCCAATCCAAAATAAAGGCAATGCCAAAGAATATTCAAATAGCCGCATAGTTGCACTTATCTTACAAGCTAGCAAAGTAATGCTCAAAATCCTTCAAGCTAGGCTTTAACAGTACATGAACTGAGAACTTTCAGATATCCAAGCTGGATTTAGAAAAGGCAGAGAAACCAGAGATCAAATTGCCAACATCCATTGGATCATAGAAAAAGCAAGGGAATTCCAGAAAAACATCTACTTCTGTTTCACTGACTACGCTGAAGCCTTTGCATAGATCACAACCAATTATGGAAAATTCTTAAAAAGATGGGAATACCAGACTACCTTACCTGTCTCCTGAGAAACCTGTATGGACAACAGTTAGAAGCGGACATGAGACAACAGAGTGGTTCCAAACTGGGAGAGGAGTACAGCAAGCTGTATATCGTCACCCTACTTGTTTTACGTCTATGCAGAGTACATCAAGCAAAATGGCGGCTGGATGAATTATGAGCTGGAATCAAGACTGCCTGGAGTACTATCAATAACCTCAGATATGCAAATGATACCACTCTAATGGCATAAAGCAAAGAGGAACTAAAGAGCCTCTTGATGTGAAAGAGGAGAGTGAAAAAAGCTGGCTTAAAACTCAACATTCAAAAACCTGAGATGATGGCAACCAATCCCATCACTTCACAGCAAATAGATGGGGAAAAAGTGGAAGCAGTGACAGATTTTATTTTCTTGAACTCCAAAATCACTTCAGATGGTGACTACACCTATGAAATTAAAAGAGCCTTGCTTCTTGGAAGGAAAGCTATGACAAACCTAGACAGCATATTAAAAAGCAAAGACATCTCTTTGTTAACAAAGGTCCTTATAGTTAAAGCTATGGTTTTTCTAGTAGTCATGTATGGATGTGAGAGTTGAAAGATCAAGAAGGCTGAGCGCCTAAGCATTGATGCTTTCGAAACTGTGTGAAGACTCTTGAGAGCCCCTTGGACTGCAAGGAGATCAAACCAGTCAATTTTAAAGGAAATAAACCCTGAATATTCATTAGAAGGACTGATGCTGAAGCTCCACCACTTTGGCCACCTGATGCAAAAAGCTGTCTCACTGGAAAAGACCCTGATGCTGGGAAAGATTGAGAGCAGGAGAAGAAGGGGCAACAAAAGAGGAGGGGGTTGGATGGCATCACCAACTCAATGGACATGAATTAAGCAAATTCCGGGAGATAGTGAAGGACAGGGAAGCCTGTGGTGCTGCAGTCCACGGAGTCACAAAGAGTCAAGCATGACTTAATGACCAAACAACAGCAATATATAAAATTGGTAACTAAAAAGGACCTGTGAACTCTACTCAATACTCTGTAATGACCTATATGGGAAAATAATCTAAAAACTAATTCAATTTGCTCTACAGCAGAAACACAACATTGTAAAGCAAACATACTCCAATTAAAAAAATAAATAATAAAATGAGTCCCCTGCGCACAGGGGCTTCCCTGGTGGCTCGGTGGTAAAGAATCCGCCTGCCAATGCAGGAGATGTGTGCTACATCCCTGGGCTGGGAAGATCCCCTGGAGGAGGAAATGGCAACCCATTCCAGTATTCTTGCCTGGAGAATCCCATGGACAGAGGAGCCTGGCCAGCTACAGTCCACGGGGTCACAAAAGAGTCAGATACAATGGAACACACACGCACACACAGGCACACCTCTGTGTGTGATGCTGCTAAAGAAGAAAATAACCGCAATATCCCTGAAAAAGGAAGGCAGCCTCATTCTCTCAATTTTCTGAAAGGAAGCTTGGAGTACATTTTCTCTTCCCTTCTTTCGGAGATCCATTTACAAACACCCAGAAGATGTCAAAAGCCATCTCAAATCCTACACACATCACATGTATTTGTTCTTACAGCTGCTTTGCAGAAAAAGGTAAAGTCTCAAGACAAATTGGAACAGGTGACTAAATCATTCTTGGACAAAATTCTCTAGAAGTGATAAGCAGAGGGGGAGGAATTCATGGAACAAGCAAGCAACATCTGCTTTTGTCTAACCATGCTTCTTGCCAGCAGCACTTACTTATTAAGTAAGTGACTGAGCCACTGCATACACAGCTATAGACCACTGCCCACCCCAACACACAGTCACATCAGGCTCCATTAGGCACCAACACACTTTAGTGCCTTTTATATCTAATTAATCTACAAGAAAAAATGTGAACTGCTAAGTGCAACAAGGAGCAACTTTGCTAATACTTACAAATTGGCAAGATGAGTATGTTTACCCCCAAAATAGGTACCCATTAACTAGCGAGGGCTTCTAGAACATCTGCTTTGTTATCTCTCCTTCACTACTGTGAGTTCTTTGACTAGGGAGGAAGTTTTCCTCTACCCTCTTTGAGTCCCTGGCTGGGTCTAAAAATTAAAGCTGACAGACTACGAGGGGAAAACCATGCAAATTGTATTGAATTTGTACATGTACATGAGAACCTACACAAGAGAATGAAGATCCAAAGAAGGGGCCAGAGGAGGAAGCTCTTATACCTTGTAGACAAAGAAACAATACATTTGTGAAGAATTGGCAAGACACAGCGATCTGAACTAGGGGTATAATTGCACTAGGGCTAGCTAATCCGTATACTCTTTAACGAGGAAGATAAGTGTTAGTCCAATGAGGTTTATTTGCAGAGTCCTCTGGTGCTGGCTCTGGGCTGATAGAGTCTATTTCTAGCAAAAATTTATTTCTACCTTTAAGCAGGGAAGGGGGAGCTTTTTCCATGTTTGAACGTGAAAGTGTTGGTCGCTCAGTCGTGTCAGGCTCTTGGTGACCCCATGGACTGTAGTCTGCAAGCCTCCTCAGACCATGGAATTCCCACTCCAAGAATACTGGAGTGAGTTACCACTCCCTTCTCCAGGGGATCTTCCTGACCCAAGGATCAAACCTGGGTCTCCTGTGTTGCAGGCAGATTCTATGTTTACTGCTTCTTAATCGCCTTCCTTTATCAAATGGTACGTTGCCCTAGCTGTGATGATCTCCATGTGATGCAGAAAGTCCAATTCCCAGATAATCTAGTGCTAATCTCAGATCAAAACATTGGGATACAGCCTGAGTCTGTACCCGTATCACCCCCATGCCTATGTTCTTAGCTCTCCTGAATCTGTTCATCCCAGTTTGATCACTAGCTTAGTAATGGCTCAACAAGAAAACTTGTCTTTTTTTCCCTTTGTATCTTTATAAAGTTTCAGCCTTGGAAACGCAGTCAGTACTCAACACATTTCTGACAGAACAGCTTTTGATTTTGGGTAATGAGAAATTGAGAATATCACACGTTTGGTTTGGAGAAACTGTCTCAATCTCTTGTGACGTCCTCTAACTTGAAGTACCTATATTTTAATTCACCTGGGATCTGTGAAGCCCCTAAAACTGCATGTAAAATTTTTCAGTGTTTTCATTTTTCAGAAGGTAGAGTCAATCACTTTTACTAGATTCTCAAGGGGGACAATGAGGAAAATAAAGTTAACCCATATCACTATAGTTAGTCTCGTAAAGAAAGATTCAGACATAAATAGGCCCCCACTTATTAGCTGTGTGATCCATGGCAAGTCACTCAGTTTCTTTAATGCCTTACTTTCTTTTTCTATAAAATGGAGATAATAGCAGCAACCACTTTACAATGGTAGACAAGGTAATTCGAATGACAACCCACTACTGAGGACAGCTATACAAATGGGACAAAAATATGCTTAAAAATATCAAAGAATTAAAAAGAGACTTCACCTGGGAAAGTAGCTCAGAGACAAGAACCCAACTTGTTGGGGGTGGGGGTGGGCACTATTATTTGCTCCTTCCCAAAGGGGCTTCTGAGTGGCTGAGAGTCGGGATATACTTTTAGTAGAATTTAGTGGCTTCCCTGGTGACTCAGATGGTAAAGAATCCATCTGCAATGAGAGAGACTCAGGTTCAACTTCTGGTTCAGGAAGATGCCCTGGGGAAGGGCGTGGCTACCCACCCCAGTGTTCTTGCCTGGAGAATTCCTTGGACAGGGGAGCCTGACGGGCTACAATCCACGGGATTGCAAGAGTTGGACACAACTGAGAGACTTTCACTTTCACTTTTTAGCAGAATTAGAGACTGGAAAGACAAGGAAAGCTATCAGCACCAGCAAAAAGTTGGAAAGTAATGGTGCTGTCTTTGGGTTGAGACCTTGGAGATCTACAACTTAATCATAAATGCCTATCTTAAGTAGGCAAAACTTCCCAGGTTAGAGTTCACTTTTGAAATACAGCAACACCTAAAAATAGTTATTTTGGTTTCTAACTGGAAGAAAAAAATTATCTCTTACACCATCTTCTATTTCAGATTACTTCTGCAAAGTAAGAGTACAATGTCCAGTACATAATGAAAAGCAACCAGGCATAACAGCATGAATGAAAATTAGAAGAAATCACAGGCAACAGAACAGACCACAAAGGCTTAAGATATTGCAGTTCAGAGAAACTTTAATGAATGGGTAGGCTTAACAGGTTAAATGCAGTTAAATAGACAGTGAATTGGAACACAGATCAGAAGAAAATAACCAAAATGAACCAAATAAAATTCAGAAGGTAACAAGACATAGAAGATACAATGATGTCTGCTGCTACTAAGTCACTTCAGTAGTGTCCGACTCTGTGCGACCCCATAGATGGCAGCCCACCAGGCTTCCCCCGTCTCTGGGATTCTCCAGGCAAGAACACTGGAGTGGGTTGCCATTTCCTTCTCCGATGCATGAAAGTGAAGAGTGAAAGTGAAGTCACTCAGTCGTGTCCGACCCTCAGCGACCCCATGGACTGCAGCCTACCAGGCTCTTCTGTCCATGGGATTTTCCAGGCAAGAGTACTGGAGTAGGGTGCCATCACCTTCTCCAGGATGAAGTTTACAAAGCTAATAACGATGGATCAAAGAAGTCCTACCACCTCATGCAGTGTTTTTTAAAAATCAACAAATAGCTGGATCCTATCAAAACTGTAGAAAACCAAAGTCAAAGAGAAAACTATAAAAGCAGATGGAGAAAAAGATATATTCTTACAAGGAAGCAATCATCAGAGTGATAGTTTCCTTTTCCAGAAAAAGAAAAGACAAGTCAGAAGACAATGTAACAGTATCTTAACCAAGTTTTAAAGAATTAACTGCCAACCATTCAAACCAGAAATGTACTTTAAGAATGAAAGCATAATGAATACATTTTCAGCTATAAAAAAACTGAGAAAATCTGTCACCAGTAGACTCTCACTAAGGGAAAGAGTAAAGGATGTTTTTCAGGCAGCATAAAAATGATTCCAAAAAAAAGTACAGAAAAAAAGGAAAGAACAACAAAAATGGTAAACATATGCAGAAGTCTAACTGAATACAGACTTTAAAAAGTAGTAGTAACGATATGTTCTTGTGTTGAAAATATATAAAAAATAAAATACATTACAACAATGGCATATAAATTGCAGAATGGGGGAGCTAAATGGAGTGAAAGAAGTCAAAGTCCTTGTATTATCTAGGAAAAGATTAAGAGTGCCAATTTTAAAAAAATGTTTAATAAAATGAAAATACCAGGTAACAACATATATTAAGTCAAGAATGCATTATAATCTCCATAGTAACCACTAAAAGAATAGAGAAGTG
Organism: Bos indicus; assembly: GCF_029378745.1. Classification (NCBI taxonomy): domain Eukaryota; kingdom Metazoa; phylum Chordata; class Mammalia; order Artiodactyla; family Bovidae; genus Bos; species Bos indicus. The sequence continues at coordinate 17,163,343 of NC_091776.1, read as the reverse complement.
AATATAAAACGTCTAACAGAGGCTTAAAAATGTAAGCATTAAAAAAATATATATAAAACAAAACAAAATGGGACTTCCCTGGTGGTCCAGTGGCTAAGACCCTATGCTCCCAATGCAGAGGACATGGGTTCAATCCCTACTCAAGAAACTAGATCACACATGTCCCAACTAAATGTTCACATGCCACCAGATGGAGTTAAAAAAATAAATACTTTTTAAAAAGAACAAAACAAAACCCATATTCTACCAAAGGCAAGGAAGGAAGGCAAAAAAGAACACTGAGCAGACAGAAAAAATAGAAAGCATTTAATCACTGCAGGTGGTGACTGTAGCCATGAAATTAAAAGACGCTTGCTCCTTGGAAGAAAAGTTATCACCAACCTAGACAGCTTATTCGGAGAAGGCAATGGCAACCCACTCCAGTACTCTTGCCTGGAAAATCCCATGTGGTGTCGCACAGACATGACTGAAGCGACTTAGCAGCAGCAGCAGCAGCAGACAGCTTATTAAAAAGCAGAGACATTACTTTACCAACAAAGGTCCATCTAGTCAAAGCCATGGTTTTTCCGGTAGTCATGTATGGATGTGAGAGTCGGACTATAAAAAGAGCTGAGCGCCGAAGAATTGATGCTTTTGAACTGTGGTGTTGGAGAAGACTCTTGAGAGTCCCTTGGACAGTGAGCAGATCCAACCACTCCATCCTAAAGGAGATCAGCCCTGAATATTCATTGCAAGGACTGATGTTGAAGCTGAAACTCCAATACTTTGGCCATCTGATGTGAAGAACTGACTCATTTGAAAAGACCCTGATGCTGGGAAAGATTGAAGGCAGAAGAGAAGGACAGAGGATGAGACGGTTGCATGGCATCACCAACTCAATGGACATGAGTTTGAGTAAACTCCGGGAGTTGGCGATGGACAGGGAAGTCTGGTGTGCTGTAGTCCCCGGGTCACAAAGAGTCAGACAAGTCTAAGCGACCTCACTGAAATAAGATAATTTAAACCTAAGTCACATGTATTAATACATTGCCTATATAATCCAATTAAGGTGAAGATTTTCAAACTGGATTAAGAAAAAGAAATCAACATCTATTACTTATAAAAGACATATAAAATAAATGGCTATGGAAAGGCTGAAAGTAAAAATATGAAAAAGATAACCATACAAAGATTAGCCAAATCAATCTCTCGTTAACTATAATGATAAAGCAAAAAGGATTCTGGAGATATAGACAAACACTCCCTAATGATAAAATGTTCAATCCACCAGAAATATACAATTATAAATGTATACAGTCCTAAAGATAAAGTATTAAAACATAAAAAGCAAAAATTGGAAGTATACTACAAAGACAAATGGTCTAAAACCATAATTACAGTAGAAGAACTGAACAGAAGCAGCTCAGTCGTGTCTGACTCTTTGAGATCCCATGGACTATACAGTCCATGGAATTCTCCAGGCCAGACTACTGGAGTGTAGACATCTTCCCAACCCAGGGATCGAACCCAAGTCTCCCACATTGCAGGCAGATTCTTTACCAGCTGAGCCTTCAGAGAAGCTCAAACACAAGCAGCAAAGCTGGCCAACTGAATAAACAGAGCAATCGTCCAGCAACTGCAGAACACATTATTCTTCTCAAGCACAACATGTAACACTTACAAAAATTGACTATCAGCAGGGAATAAAACAAATCTTACTAAATTCCAAAGCACTGAAGTCAGTGCAGGTAAAGCCATACTTATAAGGAAAATTATCTAAAACGTATATATTAGAAAATAAGACTGAATATCAATTAACTAATATTTTCAAAAACTAGAAAAATAACAATATATACCCAAAGGAAACAGAAAATAATAAATGGCAGATATTAATGAAGTAGAAAATAAATGCAAACAAAAAAGATCAACAGGCCTAGAAGTTGATTCTTTATAAAAGACAAAATTGATAAATTCCTAGAAAGATTAAGAAAGAAGGCACAAATAACCAATGTCAAGAATAAAAAAGGAAGCTATTACTATACATCCTACAGACATTTAAAGACATGAGAATATCTTTAACAAACTTACGCCAATATAGTTGAAGATCTAAGATGAAAAATTACAAGAAATAAACTTATAAAATTGACAGTAAAAGAAAAAGTTTTAAACATCTGAATGCTGTAATACCATTCAACAAACCCAAAAAGGACACTTCAAGGCCAGACAACTTCACCTGTGAGTTTTGCCAAACATGTCAAGGTTAAATAATACTACTCTCACACAAAATCTTCCAGAACTCCACAACTTACTTTTAAGGTCAGTATAATTTGATACCAAAATTTGACAAGGAAGTTAAGAAAAAGAAAAATTATAGGACTATTCTACTAACTTATTAGGATTCAAAAATTCTAAATAAAAGATTAACAAGTGATATTAATGAACATATAAAAACTAACATCATAGCCATGTTGGATTTATTTTATATATGCAAGTTTGATTTAACACCTGAAAAATCAGTTAATAAGTCAACACACTAACAGAATAAAAGAGAAAAATCAAATGATTACCTTAATATATATAGAAAAGCATTTGAAACAATTCAGCATCCATATATAATTAAAAACTTATGGCAAACTAAGGATAAGAACTCCTTTTGAATGAAAAGAAAAAAATGATGTAAAATTATGAAAAACAGTACAGAGATTCTTTAAATAAATAAAAAGAGTTACCATACGATCCAGCAAAACCACTCTTGGGCATATATCCAGAGAAAACTATAATTTGAAAAGATACACGCACCCCAGTGTTCATTGCAGCACTAGTTACCATAGCCCAAACATGGAAGCAACCTAAATGTCCTCTGACAGATGAATGAACAAACAAGATGTGATATACATACACCACAGAATATTACTAAACCACAAAAAAGAATGAAATAATTCCAATTGCAGCAACATGGATGTATGTACAAGTTATCCCACTCTGTGAAGACAGAGAAAGAAAAATACCACATGACATCACGTATATGCGGAATCCCCCAAAACGACACCAATGAACTTATTTACAAAGCAGAAATAGACTCACAGCAAAAACTAACTTATGGTTACTAAAGGGACAGGCGGGGGGCAGTTTGGGATTAACATATACACACTACTAAATATAAAATTGGAGAAGGCAATGGCACCCCACTCCAGTACTCTTGCCTGGAAAATCCCATGGACGGAGGAGCCTGGTGGGCTGCAATCCGTGGGGTCTCGAAGAGTCGGACACGACTGAGTGACTTCACTTTCACTTTTCACTTTCATGCATTGGAGAAGGAAATGGCAACCCACTCTAGTGTTCTTGCCTGGAGAATCCCAGGGACAGGGGAGCCTGGTGGGCTGCCGTCTATGGGGTCGCACAGAGTCGGACACGACTGAAGTGACTTAGCAGCAGCAGCAAATATAAAATAAATAATCAACAAGGACCTACTGTATAACACAGGGAACTATACTCAATATCTTGTAATAATCTATAAGGGAAAATAATCTGAAAAGAATATATATATGCACGCGTGTTTAGTCGCTCAGTCGTATCCAACTCTTGGCAAACCCATGGACTGTAGCCCACCAGGCTCTCCTGTCCGTGGGATTTTCCAGGCAAGAATACTGAAGTGGGTTGCCATTTCCTACATACATATATATATAAGTAACTAGCATTAACTTCATAAATTAGCTAGGTTCTGGATACAAAGTCAATTAAAAAATATATATATATTTATATATATATTAGCAAATATAATAAATATATATATTAGCAAAGAACTTAGAAAAAAATTTTTAAAGAAACAATATACAGCAGACTATAAAATATCTAGTAATAAATCTAAGATGTGAAAGACCTTTAGAGAAAACTATGAAATATCTTTGAAAGAAATTTTGAAAGATCTAAATAGAGGAAAATACCATGTTCATGGACCAGAAGATTCAACATTATAAAGATATTAATTTTGCCCACTTATTTATAAATAATGCAATCTCAATCAAGATCACAACAGTGTAAATTTTTGTTGTTGCTGTTGTTCTGTTTTGGTGGAACTTAGTAGCTGATTCCAAAATGTTCTGTAAATGTGAAAGAGAATAGCCAAGAAACTCTTAAAGAACAAGATAAGAGGACTTGGTCTAATGAATATAAACTCCTGTCATAAAACTGCAGTGTGCTATTGGTGCAAAAATATTCTTACAAACAAAAGAAATGGACTAGAGAGCCCAAACACATATTGGAGCACTTGATTTACAAACACGGTAGCCCCACAGGGGCTATCTTGTAAGAACGGAATGAGAACAGAATGGACTTAGCAGTAAATCATGCTGGGGCAACTAGATGTCCATAAATACTTTTTAAATTAAAACTTTAACCCTATCTCACACAGTATGCAAAAATTAATTCCCAGTGAATAAATTTGGGGGTAAATAAAAATTGGGGAGGTTAAAACTGAAAAGTCTTTGACTTCCCTAGTTACCCACTCATTAAAATTCTGTGCTTTGTGCTTCCACCGCAAGGGATGAAGGTTCGAGTCCTGGTTGGGGAAGTTCCCCATGCCGCATAGTACAGCCAGAAAAGAAAAAACAAAAAAATCCCCAAAAGTTCTAGAAGATAACATAGAAGTCTATGTTCATAACCTCAGAGTAAGAAAAGACTTATTGAACAGGATGTAATAAAACACTAACCATAGAGAAAAAAAGACTATTAAGGACTTGGATTTTTAAAATTAAGAACCTCTTTTCATCCTTAAGGGTGAATAGGCAAGCAACTGAATGAAGACTGTGCCACATGTACAGCCAACAATGAGCTCACATTCAGAATATATTTTAAAATACCTACAAATCAGTAAGAAAAAACCCAAACAACCCAATTACAAAGTGGTCAAGAGACCTGAACAATCATGTCACAAGACGAGAAGGTGCTCAATCTCATCAGTAAGGAAAAAGCAAATTAACTCCACAGTACGAAAAACCACCAAAAAGAGGCTAAAATTACAAAGACTGACAATGTTGGCAAGGATAAGGAGCAAGGGAAATTCCCATTTGCTGCGGGTGGGAGTATATTGGTACAACTACTTTGGAAAACAGTTTGGTATTATCTATTAAAGTTGATGAGGCATACAACCCACAAGCTGACAATTCCTTCTCTGAGTGCACGTCCACAGGCCCCCAAAAACACAAATAAGAATTGCTCCAAGGAAGAGCCATTTAGGACCCCATGATGGATCTGGCTCTTTGCTTTTCATTGCTTTTGTTATTATAATCATACATAATGACCTGCCTCAGGGAGCCCTGTGGCTCTGCCTAAAGAGATTAACACATCGCCTCCCTAAGGTTAGCCATTCCAGGAGATACTTACCAGACAATAGTATTTAACTCCTCAACTCCTCCCCTTTTCTGTCCCATAAAAGAACTGGATTCCAGACCCCACTCAGATGTTTATCTTGAGACATTAGTCTGCCATCTTGTCCTTCAGCCACGTTTCTGAATAAGGTTGTTTTCCTGGCCTCAACACCTCGTCTCTTGGTTAACTGGCCTGTTGTGCAGCAGAATGACAACAGCCACCTTATCCACAGACCCCAAATAACCATCCAACAACAAATTTATCAAGAACAGTTGATAAATTTGGCTAACAGTTTTCCACACAGCATGGGGAAATGAATTCTAGTCACAAAGAATCTAGACACATGTCAATACATAATCCATGATGCCATTCATTCCTTGATCAAAAAATGACAAGCAAAACCAAAACACTGTATTTAGAGATAGGCTCTTTGTCACAAAAACTATAAAGAAAAATGAAGAAGTGTTTACCAAAAAAAATCAAGATAGATTTTTTGTTCGTTTGTTTTTTCACCTTCGGTCGATGATGAGCAGTGATTGGCAGAAGGCCACGTGGGGGAATTCAGTTTTTATACTGGTGTTGGTTACAAGATGTTACTTGGATAAGTCATTGCACTCTGCATCTCTATTTTGTGCATATATGTGTATGAAATTTCAGTTAAAGGGGATTAATAAATCAAATGCATCTACAATCTAAAAAAAAAATCTCATTATGTCAATACCTATATATACTGTTTGGAATCAAAAAGAGAATACTCTTAAGGGGGAAGGGGAGTATCCTCACTGTGGCCCATTGTTTTAGCTTTGGTGCTAACATCTTACCAAGCACCCTGGACCACTGAGCACTTCTGACTAGTTCAGGTTGCCTACTCACCCATCATGCATTTGATCAGCACTGCTCCAGATAATGCACATTACATAAGGGTCCTGAGATCTTCCAGAAAATCTCCGATAACTGATACCCAACACTTGCTCTTCCTGCCTCTCCTCACAGGCTGATTTTCTTTCTTCGGTTCTCAGCTCCAGTGTCATTTCTACAGGGAACCTTTCCTTCCTCCCACTCCCACCAGGAAAGGGGTAACCAACATGGTATTCCTCTGCTTGGACTTCAGTGCTGGTCATTCTCAGTTTGCACCTATCTCCCCGATCCATCCCTGGGAGGCTGAGTCCTCAATCCTAGATCACCAGGACAGCCCATCCAGCCAGTTTCTATTGGGTCCCACAGATGACAGGCAACGGCAGAAACTTGGAGGCAGGGAGAAGAAAGAAGCTGGGCATGTCCTCCACGCCCCTTTTTGCTGGGGTCTCTGTCCTTGGGGCTGGAAGCTCCTCCGGAGGCCCAAACTGTTCCTGCCTGGCTTGGGCTCACTTGGTCTCCGGCAGCATCATTCCTGCCACCTTCTCTGTACCTTTCACTGGTTCTGCTAACCCTGCCTCCATCCAAGTTGCCTTTTCACTAAACTCTCTTCGTTTGAACTAGGTTAGATTGTTTTCTGCTGAGACAGTGGCGATTTTATATTAATTTATAGGACAATTTTCTCAGCATCTGTCTTCTCCCAATAGGCTCTGAGCTTCATGACACTGGTACTTCAGAAGTGACTAACCGATGTTTTAAATGATATGGTGAGTTAATAAATGCATGAATGAGTCCACATTAGAAATGGAATACTATGCATTATACAAGAATTTCTAAAATGTCCTTGCTTCATTTGATGTGGCACCAATTTATCTGGGGAAACATTTTTCCTATATTGGTTGAAAATAACCTTTATTGACAGGAATATTTTTACTGATTTCAATTATTCTAACAATAACTATTAACAGGTATAATTTCTCAATTAAGAAGTTTATCTATCTGTAATAAGTCATCAATGATGAGAGTCCAAGTAGACTGCAGTTAATTGTAGCTCCAAGAGTTAGTGGGAACACAGTAAAAATGTTAACTAGAAAAAGATTTAGGGACTTCCCTGGTGGCCCAATGATTGGGACTTTGCCTTCCAATCCTTGATAGGGGAGCTAAGACCCCACAAGCCTTGAGGCCAAAACACCAAAACATAAAACAAAAACAATACTGCAACAAATCTAATAAAGATTTTTCAAATGGTCCACATCAAAAACAAACTCTTAAAGAAAAGATAGACTTTGCATCTTATTTTTTATAACCTATTGCAAATGACTCTAGAAAATAAATACTCAGTAGTTCATGGTGTGAGAAGGGTTATCTCCAGGCTGGAGATGTTGTTAATAACATATACTATCTACATTGCTGCTTTAGACTTTAAGGACAATCTGGGCTGATACCAATATTAAATATGCAAGTTTCATATTAATACATATTGTTAAACAAGTTCTACAAAATGAACTGGAAAATTCTGATTCTAGGACACTAGTCAGAATTTCTGGAACACAATATGGAGCTCTGCAGATTCCCCAGAAAAAGTGCCCGAAAATTAGATTACCTAGAGGTGATCTGATGCACTAGCAAGACCTTTCAAACCAGTAGCTATGGTCCAGTGTGACCCTTGAACTTCAGCCTTGAGAAAACCAGTTCATACATTAGAATCACAACTAAATACATACTATGTCAAGAATTTTTAGTTTATAGCAAGGCATTTTGGAAAGCAACAATTTACAAGCTCCAAGTGGGGGATGTATTCTGAACTCTGAAGAGATCAAGGTTCATCTCTTTTCTGCAATCACTCTCCTGTTTCTTCTGCTAACTTCTTCATTGTAAAAAATATCCTTATTCTGTTCATTCTAACCAAGAGACAGAGGGAAGGGTCCGATTTCTCTAGCACAGTATGAGTTCAAGATTATCTGTCATCTCCCGCCACCCAAACTAGTTAGTAAAGGGAGACCTTTCTGATATCTCTTGGGATAGAGGGTAGGGGTCTGGTTTTACAAACTGGAATTAGATGGCATGGTTTTAGTACTAGTCACAATAAAAAATACCTCGTGAGGGGGTTTGCGGAAGTGATTAAGTTAAAACAGTTAAAATGCAGTTACACTTCTAATTACTTTATAACCAGATAACTTGCTTCATTATGCCCAATTAGGTGTAACAAAAACAATATTCCTTTTTCCTTCCTTTTTCCTTTTCTCTTCAGTCATAACTAACATAGGAAATGACCACACCAGCTCTTTACTGATTGCTTCCCTGGAAACAAAAGAGCATTTTATACCTGATCCTGCCATTACCAGTAAAGAGAATGAAGCAAAAATTAACTGTCCTTCCCCTCTCTTGCCCATACGGGAAGTACAGCATTCAGTTCCTAAGCACTGATGCTCCCCTCACCCCAGACTCTCTCATCTCCATTCCCATCAACATCACCCACTTACGGGGCGCCCGGTACACGAAGGGCCCCGTCGCCCGACAGGATTAGCAAAAAAGCACCTCATTCAGTCTGAATATGACATCTCCTGATGTTTTCCACGCAGCAAAGCGGGGCGGGCGGCCCAACCCCTAGGGACAGGGCGGCGTCTCGGGTGCCCGCAGCCCAGGACCGCGGGCGGCGCCGCAGAGCTCCCGGCCCCCACCCGCAGGTCCTTACCCGCCAGTCCGCCGCCGCCGCCTCCATCGCCCGAGTGCCCCTTCCTCCGCTGCAGGATGAAGTAAGGGTTGGCTCTCTCGGTGATCCACAGCGCGTTGGCCAGCAGCACCTCTTCGGGGTTCACCCACATGTTCCCTGGCGCCGCGGGCTCCCTTACAATGCGGCGGCGGGTCGGGTCCGGCACGCACCGGCGCGCAGCCCCGGGCACACGCGCGCCCGCCCGCCTGCCCGCCAGCTAGGTGCGGCGGCGGAGAGCGACTTCACCAGGGGGCGGCCCGCGGGGCCCGGGCCACAGCGAAGCCCCCGCGGGCGGCCCGGGAGGACGGCGAGGACTCGGGCGCCGCGAGCAGCATCCTCTCCGCGGCGCCGCCGCCTCCCGCGAGCCCGCGGCCGCAGACTCCCGGGCCCCTTAGCTCCGCCGCCGGGTCGGGGCCCACGGCAGCGGGAGGAGCGAGAGGAGGGGGAAGGAGAGCGGGAGGAGGAGGAAGTGGTGTATCTCAGCCGCGGGATCCGGCTCGGCAGCTGGCAGGGCTGCGGGCGACTGGCGCTGATCCTGCCCCGCGGGTCGGGCGGAGCTGGGCTGGGGTGCGGCTGCTCCCGCAGCGCCCACCCAGGGTCCCGGCCGCCTGCGTCTCCAGCCGCTCAGAGCCCTCCAGGGCACGGCGCGAGAACACTCCGCCTGTGGGCCGCTCGCACCCTCGGCGAAGCCCAGCTCCCGGCTGGAAGGACGCTCCGGACACTGCGAATGAATGACGACTGCGCGGCTCGCTAGGAGCGAGCCCCGGCGACACCAGCTTCTGCGGACGCGAGATCTCCGCGGGCCCTGCGAGCCGAACCAGGCCGCTGCAGCTGGCTTCGGGCGAACCTTCTGGGGACCGGGTGGCGAGCACTCGGCCCCACGCCCATCCCAGCAGCGAGGACGCTGCCAGCCTCCGTGGGGCGTGTGTGCGCGCGCGCCGTGTGTGTGTGTTTATGGTTGACGATCTGTAAGCTGGCGCCACCCCTCTTCCCAAGAAATGTGTTTCAAGCTTCCAGACTTGGAGCTAGAGACAGAGGTCGGAAGTGGACGCAGCCAATGGTTGCTGGTGTTTTTGTTTCCTGCATCCCTAGGCAAGTCATGCGCCAAACTTGTCACCGCCTGTAGCTCCGCCCCCACTCCATTCCATTGTAATTAAAATGGCCCAGCTAAGTGCATTACATCACTTCTTTCCTTGACCTATAGGGCTTGAGCAAATAGCGAAGTTGGAAGCAGCCCCAAAGCTTAGAGCAACTAATTCACCCCACAGCTGTCCCTATATGAAGCGTTTGGCGCTTCGAGGACCGGATATGGCAGGATTCAAGGATTTATCCACATTTAATGAATGGATTTAATTTTTTTTAAAGAATCATTGTAATTAGAGACACACAAACCAGGCCATCTTTATCTCTAGACAATTTTGCTTTCCCCAGGTATTTCAAGTCTCTTTGTAGTGATCACAGCCGATCCACCAACCTATCTGATGACCTTTTTTTCACTTCAGTTTTATACCTGGAAAATCTGTAGATAGCTCAGCAAAGAGTCTCCTCTGGTGATGGGAATTTAGTAAGCTTTGTTTTGTTGTGGAAGTTGGACAATTCTAGGGACTTCTCCTTTTCCCAATGAGCAAAGCATTCAAATGAGGCTTTCTTGTGTGGACTTTACATTTTTTACCTACGCAGCTCTCACTTGGACTGCTGAATTCCTGCAAATGGCCAAATGGCACATCCCAGACATTTTAATGCGGAGAAGGCAATGGCACCCCACTCCAGCACTCCTGCCTGGAAAATCCCATGGACGGAGGAGCCTGGAAGGCTGCAGTCCATGGGGTTGCTGAGGGTCGGACACGACTGAGCGACTTCACTTTCACTTTTCACTTTCATGCATTGGAGAAGGAAATGGCAACCCACTCCAGTGTTCTTGCCTGGAGAATCCCAGGGACAGGGGAGCCTAGTGGGCTGCCGTCTATGGGGTAGCACAGAGTCGGACACGACTGAAGTGACTTAGCAGCAGCAGCAGCAGACATTTTAATGAGACTGACTCCGCACCTGTTGATTTCCTAGTTAGTGGGCTCTCAAGAAGCAGAAGTCTCCGTTTAGGTTATCACACTGACTGACCTTCTGCCTCTTTAGGAAGCATTTAGATTGCTAGACATTTGTGAGAATGTCATACTTTTAACACAGACTCAAAAATGTCATTTGGCACCTTTGGTCAAGGTATGGTGACTTCAGTCATAAAAATTGATTCCAAAATTTTAAAAAACCAATCAGATTGCAAGTCATACATGTGTAAAATTGTATTAATCTTATATTTATATAATATCAATATTTTGAAGTGCTTCCATAGATTTTTTTTATTTAAAATTAGCGATTTTAAAACTCAACTAAGTGCTTTCATGGGCTTCCCTGGTGGCTCAGTGGTAAAGAATCTGCCTGCCAGTGTAGGACACAAGTGTTCGATCCCTGGGTCAGGAAGATCCCTTGGAGTAGGAAATGGTAAGCCACTCCAGTATTCGTGCCTAGAAAATCCTACAGAAGGGGAAGCCTGGCAGGTTACAATCCATGGGGTCCCAAAAGAGTCAGACAGGACTTATCGACTAAAAAACACCAACAAGTGCCTTCATTCTATTAGTTGTTTAATGTGGGATCTAGTTCAACAACCAGGGCTTGAACCCCGGCTTCCTGCATTGGGAGCATGGAGTCTTAGCCACTGGCCCACCAGGGAAGTCCCAGTGCTGTCATACCATTTTTTAGAGTGTCCTTATCATACTGCTCAAAGGTGTAACTTGATGTCTCTACCCTAGACCTACAGTGTGATCTTAGCTTAGCACTTTTTAATCTATTGGTACTAAAGTGGTATTTACTTATATAATTCTTGTGTTCATTCACTGATTCATTCAAAGTGTAATTATTGAGTGTCTTCTCAACTCTAGGCACTAGGGATAACGAGTGAACAAAACATACCAAAATCTCTGTCATCACAAAGATTAAGATGTAAAGTTAATAATTAAAAAAAAAAAAACTTTAAAAATTTGCTTTGAGAACAAGATTGAACACCAAGAGGAAGGAAGAAAAATAGTTAAGTCCTTAGCTATTTTCTGGCTTTTTTCTTTTTCTTTTTTTGATGACTTAGAGCACATTTTGTCCAGGAAATCAGGGCTTCCGTTTTCCAGCTGGTTCAATGGTAAAGAATCTGCCTGCCAACGCTGGAGACACAGGTTAGATTCCTGGGTCAGGAGGATCCCCTGGAGGAGGAAATGGCAACTCACTCCAGTATTTTTTCCTGGAAAATTCCATGGACAGAAGAGACTAGGAGGCTACAGTCCATGGGGTTGCAGAGTCAGATACAACTGAGTATGCATGCACATAGTAAAAGAACATTGCAAAGAACCAAAGAAATTACAGGGAGTTTATGGCAGCTTGCTGGTCTCATGCTGTTAACTGCTCACTTATTAAAATGTAGCTTGGTTTAAAAAAAAAAAAAATCAAATACCCCTGAACTAGAAATGACAGATAGAGAACCTAATTAATTCAACCAGTTCCTCAGCAAAATAGGTGAGTATTTTTAGCTTTCAACTCATTTTCATTGGTTTTAAGACCAAGGATTGTCCCAAACCACTTAAAGAAGCATTCAACAGACACCTAGATAAGATAGGAGTAAATGACTTCACAGTCTTTGTATCAGCTATCTCCCCCCTCCTCCTTCCCCACTCCCATGGAAAAATTCTACTCCAATAGAGTTCTGATGGGCCCATTGGAGCAATCAGTGGGTTTACTACTTAGTGGACAAATCTGATTGAAGCAAAACTGTGAGGATGGTAAATTTGTCTTTGACATCTCTCATCCTGATTCCTACATGTTTCCATCTTTCTGTCTTTTTCACCTTCACAGTGGTGTATTTGCCTCTCTATCCTCACACTTTGCCCAATAAATCCTCTACTTTGTCTGCTAGGGACTTGCCTACCATTGAAAATACCACGGAGTCTTAAATACTTTATTTCTGCCCTTCCCCACCTCTCAACTATAGTGCCCATGCCTTCATAGCCCAGTTCTCTGTGAAGTAAGGCAGTGAGAGCTGCAAAACACTAGTCTTACAAACTATTCCATCACCCAGTAGCCCTAGGGGTGGTCAGGTCAGTAGACAATTCAGTTGTAATTTCAGCAAAGAGAATTCACTCAAGAGATTCAGTTCAGTTCAGTCACTCAGTCATGTCCGACTCTTTGGGACCCCTTGAATCACAGCACGCTAGACCTCCCTGTCCATCACCAACTCCCGGATGGTGATGAGTTCACTCAAACTCATGTCCATCAAGTCAGCGATGCCATCCAGCCATCTCATCCTCTGTCATCCCCTTCTCCTCCTACCCCCAATCCCTCCCAGCATCAGGGTCTTTTCCAATGAGTCAACTCTTTGCATGAGGTGGCCAAAGTATTGGAGTTTCAGCTTTAGCATCATTCCTTCCAAAGAAATCCCAGGGCTGATCTGCTTCAGAATGGACTGGTTGGATCTCCTTGCAGTCCAAGGGACTCTCAAGAGTCTTCTCCAACACTACAGTTCAAAAGCATCAATTCTTCAGCGCTCAGCTTTCTTCACAGTCCAACTCTCACATCCATACATGACCACTGGAAAAACCATAGCCTTGATTAGACAGACCTTTGTTGGCAAAGTAATATCTCTGCTTTTGAATATGCTACCTAGGTTAGTCATAACTTTCCTTCCAAGGAGTAAGCATCTTTTGATTTCATGGCTGCAATCACCATTTACAGTGATTTTGGAGCCCCCCAAAATAAAGTCTGACACTGTTTCCACTGTTTCCCCATCTATTTCCCATGAAGTGATGGGACCGGATGCCATGATCTTCGTTTTCTGAATGTTGAGCTTTAAGCCAACTTTTTCACTCTCCTCTTTCACTTTCATCAAGAAGCTTTTGAGTTCCTCAGTAGGTGCCCAATATGCTACTGGAGATCAGTGGAGAAATAACTCCAGAAAGAATGAAGGGATGGAGCCAAAGCAAAAACAATACCCAGCTGTGGATGTGACTGGTGATAGAAGCAAATTCCGATGCTGTAAAGAGCAATATTGCATAGGAACCTGGAATGTCAGGTCCATGAATCAAGGTAAATTGGAAGTGGTTAAACAAGAGATGGCAAGAGTGAATGTCGACATTCTAGGAATCAGTGAACTGAAATGGACTGGAATGGGTGAATTTAACTCAGATGACCATTATATCTACTACTGTGGGCAGGAATCCCTCAGAAGAAATGGAGTGGCCATCATGGTCAACAAAAGTGTCCGAAATGCAGTACTTGGATGCAATCTCAAAAACGACAGAAATGTTCGTTTCCAAGGCAAACCATTCAATATCACAGTAATCCAAGTCTATGCCCCAACCAGTAATGCTGAAGAAGCTGAAGCTGAATGGTTCTATGAAGACCTACAAGACCTTTTAGAACTAACACCCAAAAAAGATGTCCTTTTCATTCTAGCAGACTGGAATGCAGAAGTATGAAGTCAAGAAACACCTGGAGTAACAGGCAAATTTGGCTTTGGAATACAGAATGAAGCAGGGCAAAGACTAATAGAGTTTTGCCAAGAAAATGCACTGGTCATAACAAACACCCTCTTCCAACAACACAGGAGAAGACTCTATACATGGACATCACCAGATGGTCAACACCGAAATCAGATTGATTATATTCTTTGAAGCCAAAGATGGAGAAGCTCTACACAGTCAGCAAAAACAAGACCAGGAGCTGACTGTGGCTCAGACCATGAACTCCTTATTGCCAAATTCAGACTTAAATTGAAGAAAGTAGGGAAAACCACTAGACCATTCAGGTATGACCTAAATCAAATCCCTTATGATTATACAGTGGAAGTGAGAAATAGATTTAAGGGCCTAGATCTGATAGATAGAGTGCCTGATGAACTATGGACTGAGGTTCGTGACATTGTATAGGAGACAGGGATCAAGACAATTCCCATAGAAAAGAAATGCAAAAAAGTGAAATGGCTGTCTGGGGAGGCCTTACAAATAGCTGTGAAAAGAAGAGAAGTGAAAAGCAAAGGAGAAAAGGAAAGCTATAAACATCTGAATGCAGAGTTCCAAAGAATAGCAAGAAGAGATAAGAAAGCCTTCTTCAGCGATCAATGCAAAGAAATAGAGGAAAACAACAGAATGGGAAAGACTAGGGATCTCTTCAAGAAAATCAGAGATACCAAAGGAACATTTCATGCAAAGATGAGCTCGATAAAGGACAGAAATGGTATGGACCTAACAGAAGCAGAAGATATTAAGAAGAGGTGGCAAGAATACACAGAAGAACTGTACAAAAAAAGATCTTCACGACCCAGATAATCATGATGGTGTAATCACTGACCTAGAGCCAGACATCCTGGAATGTGAAGTCAAGTGGGCCTTAGAAAGCATCACTACGAACAAAGCTAATGGAGGTGATGGAATTCCAGTTGAGCTATTCCAAATCCTGAAAGATGATGCTGTGAAAGTGCTGCCTTCAATATGCTACCAAATTTGGAGAACTCAGCAGTGGCCACAGGACTGGAAAAGGTCAGTTTTAATTCCAATCCCAAAGAAAGGCAATGCCAAAGAATGCTCAAACTACCACACAATTGCACTCATCTCACACGCTAGTAAAGTAATGCTCAAAATTCTCCAAGCCAGGCTTCAGCAGTATGTGAACCGTGAACTTCCTGATGTTCAAGCTGGTTTTAGAAAAGGCAGAGGAACAGTGATCAAATTGCCAACATCCGCTGGATCATGGGAAAAGCAAGAGAGTTCCAGAAAAGCATCTATTTCTGCTTTATTGACTATGCCAAAGCCTTTGACTGTGTGGATCACAATAAACTGTGGAAAATTCTGAAAGAGACGGGAATAGCAGACCACCTGACCTGCCTCTTGAGAAATTTGTATGCAGGTCAGGAAGCAGCAGTTAGAACTGGACATGGAACAACAGACTGGTTCCAAATAGGAAAAGGAGTTCGTCAAGGCTGTATATTGTCACCCTGCTTATTTAACTTATATGCAAAGTACATCATGAGAAATGCTGGACTGGAAGAAACACAAGCTGGAATCAAGATTGCTGGGAGAATATCAATAACCTCAGATATGCAGATGACACCACCTTTATGGCAGAAAGTGAAGAGGAACTCAAAAGCCTCTTGATGAAAGTGAAAGTGGAGAGTGAAAAAGTTGGCTTAAAGCTCAACATTCAGAAAACGAAGATCATGGCATCTGGTCCCATCACTTCATGGGAAATAGATGGGGAAACAGTGGAAACAGTGTCAGACTTTATTTTTTGGGGCTCCAAAATCACTGCAGATGGTGACTGCAGCCATGAAATTAAAAGACGCTTACTCCTTGGAAGGAAAGTTATGACCAACCTAGATAGCATATTGAAAAGCAGAGACATTACTTTGCCAACAAAGGTTCGTCTAGTCAAGGCTATGGTTTTTCCTGTGGTTATGTATGGATGTGAGAGTTGGACTGTGAAGAAGGCTGAGCGCCCAAGAATTGATGCTTTTGAACTGTGGTATTGGAGAAGACTCTTGAGAGTCCCTTGGACTGCGAGGAAATCCAACGAGTCCATTCTGAAGGAGATCAGCCATGGGATTTCTTTGGAAGGAATGATACTAAAGCCAAAACTCCAGTACTTTGGCTACCTCATGCGAAGAGTTGATTCATTGGAAAAGACCCTGATGCTGGGAGGGATTAGGGGCAGGAGGAGAAGGGGAAGACAGAGGATGAGATGGCTGGATGGCATCACTGACTCAATGGACGTGAGTCTCAGTGAACTCTGGGAGTTGGTGATGGACAGGGAGGCCCGGTGTGCTGCGATTCATGAGGTCGCAAAGAGTCGGACACGACTGAGCGACTGATCTGATCTGATCACTTTCTGCCATAAGGGTGGTGTCATCTGCATATCTGAGGTTATTGATATTTCTCCCGGTAATCTAGATTCCAGCTTGTGCTTCTTCCAGCCTAGTGTTTCTCATGATGTATTCTGCCTAGAGGTTAAATAGGCAGGGTGACAATATACAGCTTTGACGAACTCCTTTTCCTATTTGGAACCAGTCTGTTGTTCCATGTCCAGTTCTAACTGTTGCTTCCTGACCTGCATATAGGTTTCTCAAGAGGCAGATCAGGTGGTCTGGTATTCCCATCTCTTTCAGAATTTTCCACAGTTTATTGTGATCCACACAGTCAAAGGCTTTGGCATAGTCAATAAAGCAGAAATAGATGCTTTTCTGGAACTCTCTTGCTTTTCCCATGATCCAGCGGATGTTGGCAATTTGATCACTGTTCCTCTGCCTTTTCTAAAACCAGCTTGAACATCAGGAAGTTCACGGTTCACATACTGCTGAAGCCTGGCTTGGAGAATTTTGAGCATTACTTTACTAGCGTGTGAGATGAGTGCAATTGTGTGGTAGTTTGAGCATTCTTTGGCATTGCCTTTCTTTGGGATTGGAATTAAAACTGACCTTTTCCAGTCCTGTGGCCACTGCTGAGTTTTCCAAATTTGCTGGCATATTGAAGGCAGCACTTTCACAGCATCATCTTTCAGGATTTGAAATGCCCAAGAGATTAATAAAATGCTAAAGAAACCAACTCCTTTCCTTGTCTTCTAGCTGAAGGTAACCTGTCAACAAGGATTTTTTTTTTTTTTTTAATGCCCGGACCTACTTTGTCCAACTTGGAAGGGCAATAGTTCTAGGAGAGTATTTGTAATTTCTACTGTCCAGTGAGGTAGAAGGAGAATGGTGATCAGTTGGAATGGGGAAGAGTAATATTGTGTCAAAGATCCAAACCTTTGCAGTAGCTTTGATACCTGATACAGAGACCTTCACAGTGGATCTGAGTTGCTCATCCAACCGGAAAAACTAGACCAAGCAGTCACCACAACAGTCTCCTCTGCAAGTAATGAGGCTAATTGATGATACCAAAGCCACAGTTTGGTTCTGTCAGCTGTAAGTAGCTGAACAGATCTGCAGCCAGGACCATCCTTCTGTATAGTGGGATTTGCAGGGAAAGATTCTTCAAACTACCTTTGATATCTAATAGCCCTACCTTGCCTCCATTCAGTGAATCACTCTGCCTTTTGAGTTCTGAGATGCTCTGGAAATCAAAACTGACTGAAATATTATCTCTCTTCATGTCAGAGAAGCTGTGGCCAGCTGACCTCTGTCAAATGCATCTGTGTTCCTGCAGTGAAAGAAGGGAAGAAGACAGCAAGCTCTCCAGGGAAGAAAAATGAAGAACTGTATTAGCAGAGAGCTGATTAACTATCAGTTAAGAGGGCATGTGTTAATGGCTGGGGAAGAACGACGAGGTAAAGAGCTTAGACCACATGGAAAAGTGAATACATACTCACCCCATCTCACACTCCTCCGCTGCAAGTTCCTTGAGGCCAAGACTGTGGTGAGATCATTCCTGTATCCCCGGGTTTAACACTGGAATCTCTGTAAATGTCCAACTGGGAAACGCTTATAAGACTCCTGAATTTCTAAACTTCAGAAAGGTTTAGTGATTTAGAAAGGGAAAGGACCTTTAAGAGACCCTGAGTGCAGCTGTGTTGACCTCATTTTATATACAAGAAAACTGAGGTTCAGAAAAGGGAAAGGACTTGACTTAAAAACTGGTTTTATCATTTAGGAGACTATTATGACCTCCAAACTTAATAGCAAATTTGCCTTCTTTCTGCAGTCATTATTTGTCACATTTTTCTCAAGCATTAAAATGCTATATGTTTATATAATGTTTTCATGGCCTTTATCTAT
Source organism: Bos indicus (assembly GCF_029378745.1). Lineage (NCBI taxonomy): Eukaryota > Metazoa > Chordata > Mammalia > Artiodactyla > Bovidae > Bos > Bos indicus. The sequence continues at coordinate 17,144,636 of NC_091776.1, read as the reverse complement.
CACTGTGGCCTGGGTGTTAGGATCCACTGATTGGCTAGAACTGAGTCACATCGTTACCCTGAAGAGGTGGTGGCAGAGGGTAGGGGTCAGTGGGTGTGGGGTAGTACCTAAAAGAATATCAAAGGGACTTCCCTAATAAAGAATCTTCCTGCCAATACAGAAGATACAGGTCTGATCCCTGATTCGGGAAGACTCCACATCCTGCAGAGCAGCTAAATCTGTGTACCACAATTACCGAAGCCCACGCTGTGCAACCAGAAAAGCCACTGCAATGAGAAGCCCATACACCACAACCAGGGAGTAGGCCCCACTTGCTTCAACTGGAGAAAAGCCCAAGCAGCAACAAAGACACAACACAGCCAACATAAATAAAGAAAAATTTAAAAAAGAGTATCAGAGAACTGTTATCAGACAGGTGAAGGACAGTGAGCAAGCCTGCTAGAAAACCTACTTTTGACAATTTCTTTTTTCTTTTTCACAGTTTGTTTTTTAATGACTATATCTTCTTGGTTGTAATTTTATATTGCATAAATATAGCATATTTTGTTTAATGCTAAGAAACCTAGTGGTCTGATCCTTTTGTTAATTAAGGTCAGAGGTCATTTAAGTTACCTTAAAAAAGAGAGAGAGAGAGAGGTTACCGTAAGGCTTAATTAGACTAAATTCGGCGTGGAGACCTTCAGAAAGTTCTGAGACCAGTTTCTGTCCTTGTCTCTGTCTCTCTCACTCTCTGAATCTCTGCTTCTTTGCATGTTATACATTGGCTCTAGTATCTTTTCTCCACCAGCCAACCTCCTTTCCTTACCCATAGTTTCTGCTCCCTCATAACTCATGAGATCCTCTCTGGATCTTTCTGTTGTTGCTTCCAAGCTATAGCTCTTATCACTAATTAAATAATTTATCTAGATATTTCATGGCCATACCTCATGAGAGAGAAAGTGATGGGCTTACCTAATCTTTTGATCCAAGGACCAGATTGTTGCCCAGCTTATGACTGGCCACTGTTGGGTCAGATCACCAAAGCATGGCAGCCATGACTGTATGCATTTTTTGTATGACTGAAACTTCACAAATTTTTGCTTAAAGATTATTTTTATTATAAAATGAGTCATTCTGAGAGTTGACTTGGCCTTCAAATATTCTACCGGCTGGGAAATGTCTGAAGTCTCCCCTGTTTTACATAAGCCAAGCAGCCATAGAAATAAAGGCAAAAGCTCTTTAATGTGGTATATTATTGTGGACTCTAGAGATTCTAAAATAGCCTAAAATAGCCTCCTATTCCTTTTGGGAAAAGGTTTGTTTTTCTTCCATGGTTATGCTGCTCTTTTGCCTGTGACTCATTTGTCCATTCAATCTCTCATGAAACAACACAGACACACAAAATCCACTGTGGATAGTATTGGGTTGGCCAGAATTTTCATTTGGGTTTTTCTGTAAGATGGTAAAGAAAAACTCAGATGAGCTTTGTGGCCAATCCAGTATTTCTTCAATCACCACGAGTACTAGTACCAAACATGCAAATATGGGTAAAAAGCAGATTGGGACATTAATCTGTATTAACGATAGTGTGTTTTGTTTTGTTTTTGTTAATTTGGCTGTGCCAGGTCTTTGTTGCAGCATACAGGATCTAGTTCCCTGTAAGTAAGTAAGTCAGTAAGTAAGAGTTAGTCGCTCAGTCGTGCCCAACTCTTTTTGACCCCATGGACTGCAGCCCACCAGGCTCCTCTGTCCATGAGATTTTCCAGGCAAGGATACTGGAGTGGGTCTCCATTTCCTTCTCTAGGGGATCTTCCCAACCCAGGGATCGAACCCAGGTCTCCTGTACTGCAGGCAGATTTTTTTACCGACTGACCTACAAGGGAAACTTGCAAGTTGTTATATGTAAGCTTCATGGTAAACACAAAGCAAAAACCTATAGCAAATACACAAAAGATAAAGAGAAAGGAATGTAAGCATACCACTAAAGAAAATCATCAAATTACAAAGCAAGAGAGAAAGACAATAAAGTAACAGTAGAGAACTAACCAAAAGTAGCTAGAGAGCAATTCCCAAAATAGCAACAAGCACATAACCTATCAATAATTACTTCAAATGTAAATGGATTAAATGCTCTAATAAAAAGACATAAAGTGGCCAAATGGATTAAAAGAAAACAAAAACCAAGAACCATACACTTGCTGCCTAAAAGAGATACACGTTAGACACAAGAACACACAAAGACTGAAGGACAAGATATGGAAAAAAATATTCCTTGTGAATGGAAATCAAAAGAAAGCTGGAGTAGCTATACTAATATCAGACAAAATAGACTTTAAAGAGAAAAAAGAAGAGTATTACATATTGATAAAGTGGTCAATTCAACAAGATGACATAACATTTGTAAGTAGGCACTAAATTTAGGAGTACCTAGATATGTAGTGAAGTGAAGTGAAGTCTCTCAGTCGTGACTCTTTGCGACCCCATGGACTGTAGCCTACCAGGCTCCTCTGTCCATGGGATTTTCCAGGCAATAGTACTGAAGTGGATTGCCATTTCTTTCTCCAGGGGATCTTCCCAACCCAGGGATTGAACCCAGGTCTCCTGCATTGTAGACAGACACTTTACCATCTAAGCCACCAGGGAAAGTAAATATTAATAAACCTACAAGGAGAAATATACAGCAATGCAATAACAGGATTTTTAATATCCCACTTCCATCAATGAATAGAATATCCAGATAGAAAATCAATAGGGAAACTTTGGAATCAAACCACATGTTAGACCCAAAGGACTTCAATATTTATGAGACATTCTATGTCACAGCAGCAGAATACACATTCTTTTCAAGTATACAAGGACCATTCTCCAGCCAGTTCAACCACAGAACAAATCTTAATTAAATCTAAGAAGATTGAAATCATATCAAGCATCTTTTCTGACTGCAATGGTACGAAACTAGAAATTAATCACACAAAGGAAACTGGAAAATTTGCAAATATATGAAGATTAAATGGGGTTTCCCAGGTGGTACATGTGGTAAAGAATCCACCTGTCAATACAGGAGGTGTGGGTTTGATCCTAGGGTCGAGAAGATCCTCTGGAATAGGAAATTGCAACCCACTCCAGTATTCTTGCTAGGAAAATTCCATGGCCAGAGGAGCCTGAAGGGCTACAGGCTATGGGGTCACAAAGGGTCAGACACGATTGAGCGACTGAGCGTGAAAGATTAAATAATTTGTTGCTGCTGCTGCTGCTGCTAAGTCGCTTTAGTCGCTTCAGTCGTGTCTGACTCTGTGCGACCCCATAGACAGCAGCCTACCAGGCTCCCCCATCCCTACTGACCAACTAATGGGTCAAAAAAGAAATTAAAGAGGTAATTTTTTTAAATGCCTTAAGACAAATGAAAACTGTAGTGTAGCACACCAAAATTTGTGGGATACAGCAAAAGCAATCCTAAGAAGGAAGTATAGGTAATCAATTCCCACCTCAAGAAATAAGAAAAGTCTTAAATAAAGAACCCAACTTTATACCTCAAGAGCATTGTGCTAAGTGAAATAAGTTAGAGAAATGCCATATGATCTCTCTTATATGTGGAATTTATAAAACAAACCAAAACCCAAGCTTATGATGCAGAGAACAGATTGGTAGTTCCTAAGGGTGGGAGTTAGCAGGTAGGAGAAATAGGTGAAATGTTTTTTTTTTCTTCAGTTTAAGTTAATTGAATTTTAAAAATTAAAAAAAAAAAAAACTTAAGGGGAGAATGGCAGTTTCCTTTTCAGAATAATACAACTCAGCTGTCTTTCTATTATAGTGACAGCATTCTCATTAGAGAAATACTATAATCTATCTTGAATTTCAAATCTTCAAACTTTTTTCTAAGTGTTTGACTAAATGATTCAAAAGAAAGAATATCTAGGCACCAATACTAACACAAAGGAACAGCTTACTATCAAAGCCGTCTAATTGATCAATTATATTTAAACCCCTTACCTTTTTCTTTCTTTCTTTCTATTTTTTGGCGGTGGAAAGAGGCACTGGGGATCTTAGTTCCTCGACTAGGAATGGAACCCGTGCCCTCTGCAGTGGAATCATGGTGTCTTAACCACTGGATCACCGGGAAAATCCCAACCCCCTTACCTTCTAAATTCCAGCCTCCCAGAGCTTTCAAACAGGGTTACAGATCATAAAATTTATATGATTTGAAAGTCAGAAGTATTTGAAAATTTTTAGGTATAAAACAATAAGTGAGAAAATGAACGTATTCACCACACCAAAGGAGAAATAACAGAGTTCTGATCACTTAATTCCCAGCAAATAAGAGTGAGAGTTCAAGCTACCTTTATCTGAATTGAGGAAAAGGCAAAAAAAGACTCTATTTGTCCCAAGGCATTCTCTTTAGGCATTTATCACTGAGGTTTCTTTTACAGAAGGTACAGCCCTTCTATGATGTCTTTTATTCCTTCTATAAAATACAGACCTAAATAGGAATTTTCATCATAAAATTGTACTGGTGAGAATTTTTTTTTTTTTTTTTTTTGTCACTTGCAATCCTCTTATAGGCTGTGAATTGCAATCTTCCATAAAAAGAGATGCGTTAAGTCGCACTAATTTCTATTCCAATGAAAATTACAGTTTGCCTTTAATGGGAATGACTCAGTCAATCAAACTGAAAGCTGAGACATGCTGTCCCTGAATGGAAGTTTTAAAAACATAATTTCTTCTCTCTGCCCTTACACAGAGCCACTCCTCACTCACCCAAAGAACACTGAGGCGGAAGGCACATATTGAAAACAGAAAGGAAGACCTACCAAATGCAGCTTTGTCTACAAACTGTGGCCTCGGATTTTAACACAAAATCTAAATTTAAAATCTGTCTCGGATGTGCCAATAGAAAATAACAGAATTCTAAATAAAGATATCTGGTTGGTGGTTAAATGAAACTACTATTTAGAGATTAGATTTGATCAAATCAACTCTATGTAGCTATCTTTATGGCTATATTGGGGCTCCCTGGAGCTGGTGCCACATCATATGTAGGTTTTATCAGAAGATGGGACAGGTAACTATCTGTATTACAAGATGTGTGTCGTGGGGTTTGTGTGTGGGGGGAAGGGGTGTCACATGAGCTATTTTACAAATATAAACATCTCCAACTAATATTCCTTCTGATGTTTAATTTTTAATCACACAAGTGAATCATACTGATTGTAGAAAAGTTGGAAAATACAGATACGCAAAAAGTTTTAAAAGTTGAAATCTACAATATGTAGTGTGATTTTCTTTCCAATCAGATGTGAATTGACACCACACATAAACGTGTGTAACTTGCTGCATGAATATATTGTGAGCACATCCCCAGATTATTTTAAATGAACGTTTATATCATTACTTTTATTGCCTGAATACTATTTAATTATTTAATGGATCTTCATGTATTTAACTTGTCTGCCTTAATTATTTGCATGTTTAAAATATCATAAGTGAATGTTAATGAACTTGTTTGACTTTGCATCTTTGCCTAATTGTCTCCTTTTTTTCTTTTATAAGATAGGCTTTTGTCTTTGGGCAGAAAAAAACACACACTGATTTTAAGACTGGAATTTTAAGAACAGACACAACTAGTGATATTATCAGAAGAAAGAAATATCACTGCAGGCAGCTTTTCATTTGAAACAGCTTAAACTGTTGCAACTCAGTATTGCTGACTTGTCAGTTATGTAGGCAGCTTCACAGGAGGAAGCCTGACAAAAAGTGCAGGGGATTCTATTTTATGTATCTATCAGAGAGAAACAAGTTTAAAACCATGCCAAAATTAATCATTAGAAAGAATGTCAATAGGCACTGCCCTGTTGTAGATTAATAATACCTTATACTAGAGTTATCAAAAGAATCTAATAATTTTCTTAATATAGACTCCTAGAAGTAGAATTTCTGGGCCATGTAGAATGCATCTTTTCTTAGATGTAAAATTATATTGTATTTTATTTTTTTATTGAAGTACAGTTGATTTACAATATTGTGTTAGTTTCAAGTGTACAGAAAAATGATTCAGTTATTTATATATGTATATATTTTTTCTGATTATTTTCCACTATAAGTTACAAGATACTGAGTATTATTCCCTGTGTTAAACAGTAAATCCTTGTTGCTTATCTATTTTATACATAGTAGCATGTGTATGTTAATCCCATAATCCTAATTTATCCCCCCTTTTCCCTTTGGTAACAAAAAGTTTGTTTTCTATATCTATTAACCTTTTTTTTTTTTCACTTATTGTAGGTAGATTCAGGTCTTCACTTGTAGCTCAGTTGGTAAAAAATCTGCCTGCAATGTAGGAGACCTGAGCTCAATCCCTGGGTTGGGAAGATCCCCTGGAGAAGGGAAAGGCTACCCACTCCAGTATCCTTGCCTAGAAAATCTCATGGACAGAGGAGCCTGGTGGGCTGCAGTCCATGGGGTCGCAAGAGTCGGGCACAAATGAGCGACTAACACTTACTTACTAATTATATTCATTTGTATTATTTTTTAAATTTCACATATAAGTAATAGAATATTTGTCTTTCTCTGTCTGACTTATTTCACTTAGTATAATATTCATAACTGAGCTACTGAGCACGCACACATAATATTCTCCAGATCCATCCATGTTGCTGCCAGTGACAATATTTCATTCTTTTTACAGCTGAGTAATAGTCCATTATCCCCTTCCCAGATCACTGCCTTGTAGTGGTGAAGGAGCTTGCATAACTCAATGAAGCTATGAGTCATGCTGGGTAGGGCCACCCAAGACGGATGGGTCATAGTGGAGAGTTCTGACAAATGTGATCCACTGGAGGAAGCAACGGCAAACCACCCCAGTATACTTGCCGTGAGAACCTCATGAACTGTATAAAAAGACAAAGAGATATGACACCAAAAGATGAATCCCCCAGTTCGGAAGGTGTCCAGTGTGCTACTGGAGAAGAGCAGAGGAGAACAACTAATGTTCAGTTGCTCAGTTGTGTCCCAACTCTTTGCAGTCCCATGGACCGCAGCACACCAGCTTCCCTGTCCTTCACCACCTCCCGGAGCTTGCTCAAACTCATGTCCATTGAGTCAGCCATCCAACCATCTTGTCCTCTGTCGTCCCCTTCTCCTCCTGCCTTCAATCTAAGTAGTCTTAGAACTTCTAATAGCCCCAGAAAGAAGGAAGTGGCTGGACCAAAGCAGAAATGCTACTCAGTCATGAATGTGCCTGTTGATGAAAGTAAAACCGGATGCTGTAAAGTAAAATCACATTTCAGTTCCGGTGTTTTGGTCACCTGATGTGAACAGCTGACTTATTGGAAAAGTCTCTGATGCTGGGAAAGATTGAGGACAGAAGGAGAAGAGGGCATCAGAGGATGAAATGGCTGAATGGCATCCTCAACTCAATGGACATGAGTTTGAGCAAATTCCAGGAGATAGCGAAGGACAAGGGAGGCCTGGCGTCCTGCAGTGCATAGGGTCACAGAGTGGGACAGGGCCGGGTGACTGAACAGCAACAGCAGCAGTATTCCATTATAAATACACCACGTCGTCTTTATCCGTTCATCTTGATGGACACATAAGTAGTTGCCATGTCTTGGCTTTTGTTAATAGCTCTGCTATGAACATCGAGACTGTACCATTTTAATACTCTCAACATACATTGGCAAATAATAATCCCAGAAAGATTGTATCTAATCCTTTCCCCAGAAGCATGGGACAGCAGCCCACAACCTCATCTGATATTTTGTATGAATGTATCTCTGCTTTTTTGGGTGGAACGTACTAATGTGACTTTGAATTTTTGTTACATTTTAGGATTTTCAACAGATATAATAATACTTTCTTTCCCCTCAAGAGTAAAATGGTTTAATTTTTCAGATTATAAAAACACCAAATGTTTATTATTTAAAAAAAATGAACATAATAGAAAAGTATAAGAGAAGAAAGAAAATCTCCCCAAACACCAGTATTTAGAGATAACAATTGGTTCCCTGGTAGCTCAGACAATAAATAATCTGCCTGCAATTCAGGAGCCCCAGGTTGGATCCCTGGGTTGGGAAGATCCCCGGGAGAAGGAAATGGTAGTATTATTGCCTGGGAAATTCCATGGACAGAGGAGTCTGGCAGGCTACAGTCCATGGGGTCACAAAAGAGTCAGAGACAACTGAGTGACTAACACTGATAATTGGTTTTTTGGTAAATATCTTTCCAAATAGCAATCGCTATCTATCAACATATATGAACAAAGAGACAACATTTATTCCCATAGCTAAGTGCTGTTTTGAGGTAACGTGTCTTTGTGTCTGTATCCCAAAGATTTCTTTGATGCTTCTTTAGTCTGTAGAGTTAACTGAAGGTCTGGACAGCAGTTATGGCCTCCTTCTCTCCAAGTATACAAAGGCAGGTTTGTTTACATTCCACGTTCTTATATGTGTGTAGAAATGGCCCTGAAAAGAGCTGTGAGAGTATATGAAAAGGTCACTGGTTACGCTAGCACTTGCTCAGACTTGAAGAAACAGAGGATCATGCAAACCACTCTGAACTCCCCTCTTTAAAAGAGACCAAGGGCTCCTATGTAAAATTTGTGGTTACCTCCCCTCTGCAGCTGCCAGAGCAGACACAGTGTTTCCTAAACAGTGAGACCCAGGTTCATGCATGCAGGAGGCCCACCTCTTAGCACAGCTGCCTCACAGTGCTTTGATGAATCTAACATGGTTTGAAAACTGATGCCTCCTCAAACTGCCTTTCAGTTCAGTTCAGTTCAGTTCAGTTGCTCAGTCATGTCCGACTTTTGCGACCCCATGAAGCACAGCACGCCAGGCCTCCCTGTCCATCACCAACTCCCGGAGTCCACCCAAACCCATGTCCACTGTGTCAGTGATGCCATCCAACCATCTCATCCTCTGTCGTCCCCTTCTCCTCCTGCCCTCAATATTTCCCAGCATCAGGGTCTTTTCAAATGAGTCAGCTCTCTGCATCAGGTGGCCAAAGTATTGGAGTTTGAGCTTCAACATCAGTCCCTCCAATGAACACTCAGGACTGATCTCCTTTAGGATGGACTGGTTGGATAGCAGTTAAAAATATAAGCATTTAATGTCATTTTAAATGTCTCTTTCCTAACCTATTTGTTATGATATGTTTTTCTTGGCAAATGGGGTTTTGCTGACGTGGTGCTTTCAAGAGTATCCGTCTTTCTCCATGAGAAGGAATTCCTATGCATGGATTCAGGGTGGACATGTGTCTCTTTGGCTGCTCATAAGCTGAATGTTCTTCGGCTTGTCAGGGGAGCCCCTCCAATGGCAGCCAGACTTTCTCAGCCAGGACTGGCTCAGCTCACACATGGCTCCTCTGCAGAGTTGTAGCTGGATCCACAGCCCTGGAGTCGCCACACCACACCCTTCTGGTACCACTAACCTTCCTCTCAGGCATGGAAACCCTTCCAGGCCTGCTGGCCACTGTTACTGCTTCCCGGTGATGAGTGGGGTGGACAAAGAGGAGATGGACATTTTTGGATCCTTCTCTGCCTCTCCTTGGGCTTCCCTGGTGGCTTAGACGGTAAAGAATCTGCCTGCAAGGCAGGAGACCTGGGTTCAGTCTCTGGGTCAGGAAGATGCCCCTGGAGAAGGAAATGACTACCCACTCCAGTATTCTTGTCTATAGAATTCCATGGGCAGAGGAGCCTGGCAGGCTATAGTCCATGGGGTCCCAAAGAGTTGGACACAACTGAATGACTAGCACTTTCATTTTCACTTTATGCCTCTCCACACAGACATAGCTCTTCCACCACACCTAGCCCAACTCCATCCCATTACAGCTAGCTCAACATGGTAGGCTGTGTGTGGATGAGGGGATTGGGGGGAATCAGGATGGGATGTTTTCTCACTGAGGCACATTGGTTTGCTTGTATGAGAGGCTAACATACTCCTGTTATCTTAGACTTAAAGCAGAAACTCTGCTGTCACAATATCACCTGGGATTTAATCTGAGGAGGCTGTAGGGGCAAGACTTTGTGTGTGTGTGTGAATATACAGACACTCTGCATGTTGTGTGGTTTGTATTTATGAACTATATGCCCAAGTCATATATATTATTTCATTTAATCCTCATCAGATCAGATCAGTCGCTCAGTCGTGTCCAACTCTTTGAGACCCCATGAAGCGCCGCACGCCAGGCCTCCCTGTCCATCACCAACTCCCGGAGTTCACTGAGACTCACGTCCATGGAGTCAGTGATGCCATCCAGCCGTCTCATCCTCTGCCCTCCCCTTCTCCTCATAGCAACCCCATAAGGTAGGACCCGCATGTACTATGAACTCCAGGTTATAGAAGAGAAAACCAAATCACAAAAAGCTAAAGTAACTTGACCAGCATCACACAGCTAGGAAGTGGTTGAGTCCAATTTCAAAACCAGGCAGCCTCAACCTAGCCTGCACTCTTCATCATAACCTAGTTCTTTCCTATAAATATTGTCTATCATCACCACTATTTTATATTATAGTTGTCTCAAAACTACCTCAATAAATGTTGTAAAGTGATGGAATTACTCTCACATCATCTTTGGTGTACGAGGGGCTTTTATGTGCTTTATATGCAGGTGGGCAAGGCTCTGCATGAGGTTGTACAGGAACTGAAAGGACAGTGAAGAAACAGTGGGAATTCCCTCTCCAAGGTGCTTTCAGCAGGGGACCGTTTTCTTGTTTTTTTTTTTTTTTTCATATCTTCTTTCCTTTTATTGAAAAAAAATTTTTTTCAATAATTTTATTTATTTATTTTCAGTCATGCTGGGTCTTTGTTTCTGTTTGAGCTTTTCCCTAGTTGTGGGCGAGCAGGGGCTGCTCTTCACTGCAGTGCACGGATTTCTCATTGTGGTGGCCTCCCTTGCTATGAAGCGCGGGCTCTAGGGTGCGAGGGCTTCAGTAGGTGCAGCTCCCGAGCTCTAGAGCACAGGCTCAGCAGTTGTGGCCCACGGACTTAGCTGCTCCACAGCACAGGAGGTCTTCCGGGACCAGGGATCAAACCCCTATCTCCTGCATTGGCAGGCAGATTTCTTTACCACTGAACCACCAGGGAAGCCTGAAAAGCAAAATGTTAATGACAATTAATAAAGGGAACAAACAAACGAACAGGGATCTACTAGTGGAAAACATAGATAAGATGAAACTAAAAATGCAATTGGCTTCTTTAATTGATTAAGAGCACAAAATGAAACAGGCAGAAAGTCTCTTTTAAACAATTAAAAAGCTGTGTTTTTTTCCCCAATTATCTCCAAGTCAGATATATATATGCCCAAGAAAATAGTGTGTAAAGGAAAACTGTCACACACAACAAGTTGTACCCTGAATTAAGGGAAACAGCTGTTGAAATACAACACAATTAATATAATAAAGTCAGCAACAGGTTAACACTTTAAAAACTAAGGCTTCAAATGCCAACAGGGAGCTGTTGAACAGCTCAAAATCTTGTATAGGCTCTGGTCCCCGTTTCTTCCCTCCATTTTTCTTCACATTTCCACCAAGAAACTCAGATTCCAATATTTTTATTGGTTTTCTTTTTTCCCCTATCATTTGAAAGTGATAAGATTTGTGTATCTCAGGGGTATCTCTTAAATGTTAGTGTGTCTAAACCCCCTGGAGGGCTTGTTAAAAGACCCCTGCCCCCAGAATTTCTGACTGAGACCTGAGATTGTGCATTTCCAACGAGTTCGCAGGTGCTGTTGATGCTGTTGCTCCAGGAGCAACACTTGCATGAACCACTGGTATAAATCTAAGGGTGCTGCGGCTGGAGGCTCTCTCTTAGATCAGCCTTGGGTCTATTTAAAGATACTTGCGGGATTTAGGTATTGCACCTTCTGCCTTGGATTAATTTATCCCTTGTCATTAGACTCCAATTTATGAAATGATCTAAACTCACTCTCAGTTGTACATCAGGCCCCATATTACCATGCGATCCTGTATTCATGTGTTGGATTCTATTTACAACCTAACACATTAATCCACTAATTGTTGGTGAACACATAGTCAATGCCTGGTCCTGTGGAAGATGCTGGAAATGCCAACACTGTTTATACCCTCAGGAAGCTTTTAGCAGGTGTATGTGCTTAGCATGTGCTTAGTCCCTCAGTTGTGGCAATCCCATGGACTCTAGCCCCCCAGGTTCTTCTGTCCATGGAATTCTCCAGGCAAGAAAACTGGAGTGAGTTGACATTTCCTTCTCCAAGGGATCTTCCTGACCTGGGCATCAAACCCAGGTCTCTTGCATTGCAGGAGGATTCTTTACCATCTGAGCTACCAGGGAAGCCCACTTTATAGCAGGTAGGAAACAAATAGGAACAAATATATGTAAAATTCAACTGTGTAATTGCTAAGGAGAAAGCCAGTGCTCCATGATCTCAAAGTTACAGTTCTTAGATTCGACTCTTAATTTTGATTCTCTTTCTCTTCTGTTACTAGGTGGAAACTAAGAAGAATCTGAAAAGTTGCTGCTCACAGCAGTGTGGTGAAAGTGTAAGAGTCCCACAGGTGTGTGTAGCAACAGAGAGAAGGCTGGCTTGTTCAGCAGACCAGGTGACTTTCCTGGTGACCCTGCCTTCTAGGATTATTCCCTAAGTCAAGTTCAAGAAGAGGTCAGTCATATGACATTTAGATGAATGGAGGTTGTTCAGGAAAGACCTTTGATAATGACATCGTAGAGAAGTATAGCTAGGTAGCCAACTAAAAAAGGCCTCCTGCTGTCTCTAAACGTTAGATGAATAGCTACTTTTGACAATTTTTTTTTTCTCCAATTTTTAAATTTATTTCTAAGTTAAACACAAGACACATTGACTTCATAGGAAATCCACTGAGAAATGTTTTTGTAGGCTGAACACCTGTTTTCCCTAAATCTCCCTCAGCAGAGCATGTACATGTTAATTGCTTTCATTCTGTGATCATTGCTGTCCCACCGCTATACCACAATCACCTTAACTGTGGCTGTGATGTTCTGAATGTTCTTCGTTCGACCCCAACTTCATTAACTGCGAAAAATTTTCTCGGATAAACTGTCACTTGAATTCTTTCACTCATATTTATGAAATAAAATATCCAAAACTGCAAACATCTTCTGAATCAGAAGCTTATTTGCAAGCATATATCTCACACATATACTTGTACCTGTGCCAAAGATAAATGTACATTTATTTCATTGTGGCATCATTTGTATTGAAGCACAAAGACTGAAAAAACCTGAAAGATCTTTCGACACAAGACAGCTTATACAGTTTGTACAATATCCTTATAGATAACAGAAATAAAAATGTTAAAAATATGTATATGTAGGTCCCTCTACGTGTACATCTTCTATGAAATGAGTTTGTAAGTTGATAAGTTTTAAGAAAAGCAAGATTCAGTATAGTATACGTGGAATGTTCTCATTCATATAAAAAGAGAAGTTATATAACCATAAAGTGAAAGTGAAGTCCCTCAGTCCTGTCGACTCTTTGCGACCCTGTTGACTATAGCCTACCAGGCTCCTCCATCCATGGGATTTTCTAGGCAAGAGTACTGGAGTGGGTTGCCATTGCCTTCTCCAGGATATCTTCCCGACCCAGGGATCGAACCCAGGTCTCCCTCACTGTAGGCAGACGCTTTACCATCTGAGCCACCAGGGAAGTGCATAGATCTGTATATATTCTAATATGTTAATAGAAGCATTTTCCTCTAGAAATGGAAGATGGCAGGGGTGAGGGTCTGGGGTGAGAGGAAGAAGTTAAGCTTTCTCAAACCCCATGTGTACATATGAACATTTTACTATGCCCATGTGTGTTCCCTGTACAACTAATAAGAAAGGTTTTTTTGGTTTTGTTTGTTTGTTTTAGGAAAACGGGCTTGCGTATCCTCCTGGTCTACTCCAGCATGGGTTGGATTCTTTGAATTTCACAAAGCAGAGGTTACATTATATGTATAATAACCTGGTGTGTTAATCTGCTCAGGCTGCCATAACAACATGCCACAGACCGGGTGGCTCAAACAACACACATTTACTTTTCTGGAGGCTAGCAGTCCACGATCAGGCTGCCAGCGGAGCTGGTTTCTGATGAGGCTCCTCTTCTTGGCTTGCGGGCAGCTTCTCGCTGTGTCCTCACATGGCCTGTTCTCTGCACACGTGAGGAGGGGGGAGGGAAGGAGAGAAAGATAGAAGTCTTCCGTGTCTATTCCTCTTCTTCTAAGGACATTGGTCTTATTAAAATAGGCCCCATCCTTATGTCTTCTTACCCTAATGACCTCATTTAAAGCCCTGTCACCAAATACAATCACTTTGGGTGTTGTTTTTCAGTCGCTAAGTCTTATCCGACTCTTTGAGACCCCATGGACTGCAGCACACCAGACCTCCCTGTCCTTCACTATCTCCTGGAGCTTGCTCAAACTCATGTCCACTGATTCAGTGATGCCATCCCATTATCTTATCCTCTATTGCCCCCTTCTCCTCTTGCCCTCAACCTTTCCCAGCATCAGGGTCTTTTCCAATGAGTCAGCTCTTTGGGGGCTAGGGCTTCAGTATATGAGTTGGAGGAGGGCACCGTTCAGTCCATAACACCTGTTCCATAAATTTCAGAGCACTGACGTATTTCCTAATCAGCCTCGCCTTTCAGACATCCAAGAGCCTTTGGTTTGT